>NC_064643.1:458600973-468600973 GCF_023864345.2 Schistocerca serialis cubense
TCTGCGGCACCCTCACAGCACAGCGCTACTCTGACGATACTCTACGCTCGTTTCATTGCGCTTCAAGGCAAGCCAAGCTGTACTTACATTTCTGCAAGATAACGCGAGCCCTCACACGGCGAGAGAATCTTCGGCCAGCAAGGTCGGCTGATCTCTCCCAAATTGAGAACGTTTGAAGGGTTATGGGCAGCTCTGGATTTTGAAAATGTAACACGCCAATTGGACAGAATTTGGTACGATACCCGTCAGAGGGATATTCAAAAACTCTGCCAATCAACGCTAAGCGGAATACCTGCTTGCATAAGGGCCAGAGGGGGTCCTACGCATTATTCACTTGCTCAGTTTGTAAACCCTACTTTCGAGTACATCATCCAATTCTTATGAAATTTTTATCATTTCTTTGTCTGTAAATGTACTTCACATCTACCGATTTCCGTCCCGTTCGGATAATTTCTTCGTGGTGCTTTCTGTTTTTAATAGATATGTGTTTAGCCGTATCCCAGCGACGTCTTACAACACATGTTCCTCCATCCTACTTATTGGTATTCTCCAAAAGAAAACTCTAAAAGTTTCCTACTGAAAAGAACGTACCATATTACATTTCACTCCAGAAGAAGTTTCAGGGTATCCTCTATCAAACTGCAGTTAGCTTATCTGGTCCGTTGCACGAGCGATGGCAGAGTTGTCGCCGAAAGCAACGACATACTATCGTGGCTGCAGCTCTTCAGCTGCCTGTGTTACTGCTTCCCCGAACGTGGTTAGCTGCAGTAGCTACGGTCAGCGTTTCGAGGAATGTGTCGGCCTGAGTCACTGTGCCCTGAGTCTGCGTAATCACACCAGATGCGTCCCCTACAAATGTCGCTGGTGGTCGTTACCACAGACGCATACAGAGAGCGGCAGCACGGGCACCACGTGACAAGTGGACAGCGAGTGTCACAGGGGCGTCACACGCAACGACTGTTGTTATGGTCGCAGATGAACATTACATCAGGCAGAACGTCAAGCACTGTACGTACTGTATTCTGGCAGAGGACAGCATCTGCTCAAGATCATGGTAAATTGCTGGACACAATTTCCTTGCCTCACGAGGCCATTTACGTCTCTGTGAAAGAGCCCAACATATATACGGCTCCAACATTGTGCCATTGTGGTCACTACAAAACGGTAAATAGGTAAGGCTTGTCGACCTGCTTGTTCTACCACTTGAGGGGCAACATCATCCTGTAGAAACTGAACTCACCGAAGACAGATACTAATATTAGATAAAATAAAATCACTGAGACTCTGATAAAGTATTACTGAAACTTAAGTTAATCTGATGCAAAATCTAGACAACTTTTGTGATATTTCCACTGCAACAGATGTGTCAGGAATTCAACGACTCCCCTTCAGTAACACTTTGGCAAACATGGAATATACGTCCTAACTGAGGAGAATGTTGACTGGAGAACACTCATTGAAACTGAGTTAGCAGGGATAGAAACCAACAAGCGAAAGGTTCTCTGCAACTTACACAGAAACTAGACTGCAATTATAAGGGACGAATTACATTAAAGGAAAGTGTTAAACGATCAGGTAGAGAAACACGATTACAACCTTTCTTCTAAAAGAAAAGCAAGGAGGAAATGTGGATGAGAGATAAAAGCTGGAACAATAAATTAAAACTATAAAGTTTGTCGATGACAAACCAGAAACTGCAAAAACAGGACGGTAGTCCAATAAAAGCGTTTCTATTAACACTGAAGATGAATCGCAATGTTAGTAAGTCTTTTCTGTTAGTATATAGCCCCATTATGGAAGAGAATCTTGGAAGCTATACAGTTTAGATAAGCAGAGAATAGACGATTATGATACGTGGAATTGGTGAATATTATAAGGATAGACTCCATAACGACTGAAGAGATACTAAACCCAGTATCCGAGAAAAGAAATTTATTGCACTACATAAGTGAAAGGGAGTTGGTTGTTACGACACATTCTGAGAAATAAAGTAGCCGTGATTTCGGTAATAGTTGGAAGTGTGGGAGTAAAAATTGTAGAGAGGGACCAAAGCTTGAATACAGTAAGCTCGTACAAGTAGGTGTATGCTGCAGTAGTAATGAAGTGATAAAAAGGCATGCGTACGATAGATGGGTGGAGAGCTGCATGAAACAAGTTATCGTACTGAACACAGCTGCAAAAATAACAACGACTGCTACTACGCTTATACTACTACTGTTACTACTATGGTGCTGGAGCTACTAAAACACTTGCAGCGTATAGCTTAAGACTATTAGGGGAACATGCCCAGGTGTATATAAATGATCTTGATGAAACTTGGCTGCTATGTAGAAGGGTGAAAATAATGCAAAGCGTAATTCTTTCGTTTTTATCCAAGTTTACTTTTAAGAGCTGAAACACACGCAAAAATATAGTATATTACTAGGTTTAGAAAGAATGTCTTCCAAAACTTGAAATGTAAGAAAATAAGTTTCATATAGAACTTGAAATGTAGTTAAAGTTCTTGAAAAATGTATTATCAACTCCACCATTCCGAACTCCACCATTATGTTAATTTGCAAAATGGAAACTTTTGTTACAACTTAAATTAAAGAAGGTTTCACGCCACATGCATCATTGTATAGTGAAGCTGCTTTCTGAAATGTCATTACCCGAAAATAATTTGCACACAGCGTGCTGTCGAAATATTTTCTGTACACCTGATTGAAGTACCTAATCATTCGTTATTATTCCAATTATTTGTATTATTTATTTTTTTATCTTTTAAATAGTGATTTTTTGTTTTAAGATATTTTTTTATTTTACAGTTTACCGTTTCACACACCTGTATTTCGTTACCTGGAAATAATAATCACTCTTTATTATGATACAAAATCATTACAATAATGATGATCTGTCAACAAATACTTAAAACATAATATTTTTTAAACCATGTACGTAAAATGAACACGACAGCAATACAATTGGAAAAAGAAGTCAGAGGCACTCCCAGGTAGTGGCGGGGGTGTAAAAAAATCTTTTTAAACATTTCTCTACAGATTATCATTATTGCAATGATTTTGTACCATAATAAGGAGTTCTTATTATTGTCAATTAATAAAGTACACGTATGTTGACGAATCTAAAAAGTATAACAACTATTTAAAACAAAAAAGTAAAGGCAATAACTAAAATATTAATAAACGTTTAGATATATTCAGCAGATATGTGGAAAATACACTGACAGCACATGTTCTACAGCTTATTTTCCAAAAATGACATTTCAGAAACCAGATCTATTACACATGTATGGATGTGGCGTGAAAGCCTCTTCAATTTGCGTCGTAACGTAACTTTTCATTTTTCAGAACTGATTTACGGTGGCTGAGAATTTTGCAAAATTTCAAATTATTAACAAAGTTGATTACACAATTTTCAACGACATTAGGCCTAAGTTCATTTCAAATTTTATGTGAAACACAAATATTATATTTCATGATTTCGAATATATTCCCTATAAACCCACTACGCCAAATTACCTTTCGGGATGCGCTATATCCCTTAAATGACAAACAGGGCAGAAACGAAAATTTATGAATTACATTATTTTTGACCCTTCTACATACCCGACAGGTTTCATCAAGCTCGTTTATTTACACCCAGGAATGTTCCCTTGTGAGATGAGTAGTGTGTTTTACAAAATAACGTTCATTTTCAAATGGGTACCAATAGTTTCTACGTTTGTATATTACGTCCTGAAGCAGCAGAGGTAGAAATACGAGGGTTGTCCAGAAAGTAAGTTCCGATCGGTCGCGAAATGGAAACCACTGGGAAAATACGGTAAAAACATTTCACAGATGTGTTGGGCAATGTCTCTAGTATGCCCGTCGATCGTGTCGCGTCGCTCTTTTCAGTTTAAAGTGGACAGTGAGCACGACAAGATGCGTGGGGAATAGCATCTCCCGCCAAATATGAGGGCCTGGTTAGAGATTTCGCCTGTCTCATGTAGTCCACCTAATACAACTGTCGAGTAGTTCCTTCTTGATGCCAATTCTCGGCCACACACTGCAGGGGCAATGAAGACGCTCCTGCAGCGTTTCCGATGAGAAGTGTTTGATCACCCACAATGCAGTCCGTAATTGGCTCCCCCTGAGGTTCACCTCTGCTCACAATAACCGCTGCCCATGAAGACAAAATTTTTCCACAGACAACGAGCTGCAGACCAGTGCAGATAACTGGCCAAAAGCACAGGCGGCTGCTTTCTATGATGAGGATACTGGAAAGATGATACAACACTACGACAACACTCGAAGTTGGAGCAGCAACTATGTAGAGAAGTTGCTGGAATGTGTACCTTACTGTTGCGAATAAATCGTTTCCGGTTTTCACTGTTGTTGTCATTTCGTGACCAATGGGATCTTACTTTCTGGATAACCCTCATACTATAAGATTCCGAATCAATCAAGAAGAAATCGGTAGATTAATTAAGGGGGACAGAAATTTTAAGTGTGAACAAGGGTCAAATTTAGGTGCACTTCTGTCGGCCAATAGAAGGTATCCCTCTTGGTTTCGTATTGAGAGACTGGTAATGAGTTACAGAAACAGATGTAGTAACGTAGACAATCCGCTCTCTGATGAAATGGTCTAAGAATGACAAGGGTCATCTTAAATGCGACCAGAAAAAAATCAGTTATTAATTAATTGCATATTATACAGTGATATGTACGAGGGCGAGCTGAACAGCAATGCCTCCGAATTCTTTATTTGAAAGCTATTAAAAGCTTTTAAGTAAACAAACGGTGTTACCATTCTGTCTTCTTCATTTCCACATATTTGCAGGCCTCAGTCACTGCGATGTGCAATGTAATTACGACGCTGCGTGAGAAACAGTGTGCTGCAATCGAATTTCCAATTCTAAAACGTAATGAAGACTTTCGAGAACTTAATTAGGAAATTTATGAAGCGGTGAAAGCAGAGGTGAGAATATGTCTCCGTCAACACACTTTCTACACTGATGGTGTCAGAAAGCTGATCTCTCGTTGGGAGAAATGTGCTCGTCGTCCGGGTGACTATGTTGAAAAATAAACATGTAGGCATGGAGAATAAAAGTTTGGAATATTAATAACATTTGTTTTATTTGAAAAGCTTTAAGAGTTCTCAAGTAGAATAATTCGAAGACATTGTTTTTCAGTATGCCTTCGTAATTAACCCAACATAAATTCATAAAGATAGATCGTAAGGTCTTAGTCATAACGTTCAAGGACCTTTACTCGTTCATATTGCAGCGATATCCTGGGAAGTTTAACGTGAACAAAGAGAAGAACGAGAAGAACAGGGCAAGTGGTAGTAGGACACAGTACAAGCTTAAATTAGGTGTATAGATAATAATACATTCGTGTGATTTACTGGCCTCATGCAATCTTGTAATTGGACACCATTTCGACGAATTGCTTGTCACTAACTGACCCTTGTTGCCCAAATGGGGAAAATTAGCATGGACTCTTCACATAGATGAGAGGTGAAAACTACGTTAAAATAAAGTCTGAAAAATCCGTGGACGCAACAACATTCTATACCACGACATCTCAGTTTCCAGGCACTTTTTATCTGATATCATAACAAATTAACACTTTTATGATTTTACTAGTCCTGTGAAGCCTTGCTTCGTGCTAAATTTCATGATTCTAGGTCAACGTGAAATAGTCTATAGGTTTTGTAAGTAGGCTGTTTAGGTTTTTATGTTGGTATCGCCACGTAGTATGAAAATCACTGACTGTGCTGTGTGCAGTATGTGGCTGGTTGGACTCATTGTTAATATATTCGCTTGTGTAGTGTTGGGCAGTTGTATGTGAACAACGCGTAGCGTTGGGCAGTTGGAGGTGAGCCACCAGCAGTGGTGGATGTGGGAAGAGAGATGCTAGAGATTTGAGCGGACGATCTGGACGTGTGTCCGTCAGGAAAAGGAAATTTGTTTAATTGTATGTCACAAAATTATATATATATATATATATATATATATATATATATATATATATTATAACTTTTGAACGCTATTAAGGTACATTGTTTGTTCTCTATCAAAATCTTTCATTTACTAACTATGCTTATCGGTATTTAGTGTTTTCAGTAGTTAGAACCTTTTATTTAGCTGGCAGTATTGGCACTCGCTGTATCGCAGTAGTTCGAGTAACTAAAATTTTTGTGAGGTAAGTGATTCATGAAAGGTATACATTATTGTTAGTCAGGGCCATTCTTTTGTACGGATTATTGAAAGTCAAATTGCGTTGCGCTGAAAAATACTGTGTGTCATTTTGGTGATTATCGGAATAAGTAAAAGGAGAGAACTGTCTGAGTACGTTCAGTTTTACTCAGTTGTCTTTGTATCAAATAACGTAAACGTTTACTAGTACAGTCATTCATAATTTTTCTAAGGGGACGTTTCAGTTTGATACGTGAGTTTACGATTTTCGAAGTATGTGACACAAATTTTGAGTGCCTTGACTCAGAAGCTTAAACTTTTCACACCGCCAAGGGACTGTATATCTTAGTATGTGACATAAACTTCGACCCGATGCCTCTATTCGTTCCTGAAAAAAAGTGGTCGCAATAGTCGGACAGACCGACAGAAAGAGAGACTGACAGACGGACGACTCAGTGATCCTACACGGGCGCCGTTTTTACCAATGGAGGCACGGAACGACACTCCCTCCCTCCCCCCTTAAAAAAATAAAATAAAATAAAAAGTTGAAAGGTGTATGACAGTTTATGCGGTAATGACGTAAAGAAACGCCACGCCAGAATGTCGAATTTCCTCGAGAATATATCTCTTGGAATACGGAGTTTCTTAAGCATAAACCTTGCTGTTATTCAAAGAGCGCCTCCTCTGTTAGTCTCCTACGGCTGAGAGTAAAAAAAATAAACCCACGTTTGGTCAGGGGATCAAAACGGACTAGTGAAGGCAATTATCTTCAAAAATTTAAATGCCAGTCACATTCAATGCAGCTGAACTTGTAAGCACTAGGGAGAGGTGTACACCAAATAAGTAGGAGATGGTACTGATCGACCATGGTACACAAAACAAACTGTAACACTGTTCCGGAAGAACAAAAAACATGCCAAATTTAAAAGAAAGCAAAATCCACAAGACGGGCGCAGTTTTACAGACGCTCGAAATCTAGCGAATATCATTGCGAGATGCTCCTAATACTGAATTTTCTCTTGTTGAGCAATGAGAAGGAGCAGTCTGTTTCATTTGATAAAAAACTATCAACAGTGTTTCTGTAGAACATTTCTGTAGAATTGAAGTATCTCTGTGACCTTAGGTGTAGAAAGTTCTTACTATGCTGTTAAAAGTTTTGACAAAACAAAAACTCTGTCTCGGAATGTGGCAGGAAATCCAAAGAGATTCTGTAAGTATGTAAAGTACACTAAAGGCAAGATGCAATAAATACCCTAACTAGTCGTTAGCTATGGAAATATTACTGATGACAGAGACACTGAAGCAGAGTTACAAAGCACGATCTTCCAAGAGTCTTTCACCAAAGAAGACGAAGTAAATATTCCAAAATTTCAATCAAGAAGAACTGCCAACATGGGTGGCTTAGACGTCGAGAACCATGGACCTTGCCGTTGGTGGGGAGGCTTGCGTGCCTCGGCGATACAGATAGCCATACCGTAGGTGCAACCACAAAGGAGCGGTATCTGTTGAGAGGCCAGACAAACTTGTGGTTCCTGAAGAGGGGCAGCACCCTTTTCAGTAGTTGCAGGGGCAACAGTCTGGATGATTGACTGATCTGGCCTTGTAACACTAACCAAAACAGCCTTGCTGGGCTGGTACTGCGAACGGCTGAAAGCAAGGGGAAACTACGGCCGTAATTTTTCCCGAGGGCATACAGCTTTATTGTATGATTAAACGATGATGGCGTCCTCTTGGGTAAAATATTCCGGAGGTGAAATAGTCCCCCATTCGGATCTCCGGGCGGGGACCACTCAAGAGGACGTCGTTATCAGGAGAAAGAAAACTCACGTTCTACGGATCGGAGCGTGGAATGTCAGATCCCTTAATCGGGCAGGTAGGTTAGAAAATTTAAAAAGGGAAATGGATAGGTTAAAGTTAGATATAGTGAAGTTCGGTGGCAGGAGGAACAAGACTTCTGGTCAGGTGAATACAGGGTTATAAATACAAAATATAATGGGGGGAATGCAGGAGTCTGTTTAATAATGAATAAAAATTAGGAGTGCGGGTAAGCTACTACAAACAGCATAGTGAAGGCATTATTATGGGAAAGATAGACACAAAGCCCACGCCTACTACAGTAGTACAAGTTTATATGCCAACTAGCTCTGCAGATGACAAAGTAAGTGAAGAAATGTATGATGAAATAAAAGAAATTATTCAGATAGTGAAGGGTGACGAAAATTTAGTAGTCATGTGTGACTAGAATTCGGTAGTAGGAAAAGGGAGAGAAGGAATCGTGGTAGGTGAATATGGATTGGGGCTAAGAAATGAAAGAGGAAGCCGCCTGACAGAATTTTGCACAGAGCACAACTTAATCATGGCTACCACTTGGTTCAAGAATCATAAAAGAAGGTTGTATACACGGAAGAAGCCTTGAGATACTGACAGGTTTCAGATAGATTACATAATGGTAAGAGAGAGATTTAGGAACCAGGTTTTAAATTGTAAGACATTTCCAGGGCCAGATGTGGACTCTGATCACGATCTATTGGTTATGAACTGTAGATTAAAACTGAGGAAACTGCAGAAAGGAGGGAATTCAAGGAGATGGGACCTGGATAAACTGAAAGAACCAGAGGTTGTACAAAGTTTCAGGGAGAGCATAAGGGAACAATTGACAGGAATGGGGGAAAGAAATACAGTGGAAGAAGAATGGGTAGCTTTGAGAGATGAAGTAGTGAAGGCAGCAGAGGACCTAGTGGGCAAAAAGACGATGGCTAGTAGAAATCCTTGGGTAACAGAAGAAATACTGAATTTAATTGATGAAAGGAGAAAATATATAAATGCAGTAAATGAAGCAGGCAAAAAGAAGGAATACAAACGTCTCAAAAACAAGATCGACTGGTAGTGCAAAATGGTTAAGCAGGGATGGCTAGAGGACAAATGTTAGGATGTAGATGGTTATCTCATTAGGGATAAAATAGATACTGCCTACAGGAAAATTAAGGAAACCTTTGGAGAACAGAGAACCACTTGTATGAATATCATGAGCTCAGATGGAAACCCAGTTCTAAGCAAAGAAGGGAAAGCAGAAAGGTGGAGGGAGTATATAGAGAGCCTATACAAGGGCGATGTACTTGAGGACAATATCATGGAAACGGAAGAGGATGTAGATGAAGATGAAATGGGAGATACGGTACTGCGTGAAGAGTTTGACAGAGCACTGAAAGACCTGAGTCGAAACAAGGACCCGCGAGCAGAACATTCCACTAGAACTACTGACGGACTTGGGAGAGCCAGTCCTGACAAAACTCTACTATCTGGTGAGCAAGATGTATGAGACAGGCGAAATACCCTCAGACTTCAAGAAGAATACAATAATTCCGATCCCATTGAAAGCAGGCGCTGACAGATGTGAAAATTACCGAACCATCAGTTTAATAAGTCACGGATGCAAATTACTAACGTGTATTCTCTACAGACGAATGGAAAAACTAGTAGAAGCTGACCTCGGGGAAGATCAGTTTGGATTCCGTAGAAATGTTGGAACACGTGGGGCAATTAAGGAAAGGCAAACCTACGTTTCTAGCATTTGTAGACTTAGAGAAAGCTTTTGACAATGTTGACTGGAATACTCTCTTTCAAATTCTGAAGGGAGCGAAAGGCTATTTACAATTTGTACAGAAACCAGATGGCAGTTATAAGAGTCGAGGGGCATGAAAGGGAAGCAGAGGTTGGGAAGGGAGTGAGACAGGGTTGTAGCCTGTCCCCGACGTTGTTCAATCTGTATATTGAGCAAGCAGTGAAGGAAACAAAAGAAAAATTCGGAGTAGGTATTAAAATCCATGGAGAAGAAATAAAAGCTTTGAGGTTCGCCGATGACATTGTAATTCCGTCAAAGACAGCAAAGGACTTGGAAGAGCTGTTGAACGGAATGGACAGGGTCATGAAAGGAGGGTATAAGATGAACATCAACAAAAGCAAAACGAGGGTAATGGAATGTAGTCGAATTAAGTAGGGTGCTGCTGAGGGAATTTGATTAGGAAATGAGACACTTAAAGTAGTAAAGGAGTTTTGCTATTTGGGGAGCAAAATAATTGATGATGGTCGAAGTAGAGAGGATGTCAAATGTAGACTGGAAATGGCAACGAAAGCGTTTTTGAAGAAGAGAAATTTGTTAACATCGAGTATAGATTGAAGTGTCAGGAAGTCGTTTCTGAACGTATTTGTATGGAGCGTAGCCATGTACGGAAGTGAAAAGTGGACGATAACTAGCTTGGACAAGAAGAGAATAGAAGCTTTCGAAATGTTGTGCTACAGAAGAATGCTGAAGATTAGATGGGTAGATCACATAACTAATGAGAAGAAACTGAATAGGATTGGGGAGAAGAGGAGTTTGTGACACAACTTGACTAGAAGAAGGGATCGATTCATAGGACACGATCTGAGGCATCAAGGGATCACCAATTTAGTATTGGAGGGCAGCGTGGAGGGTAAAAATCGTAGAGAGAGACCAAGAGATGAATACACTAAGCAGATTCAGAGGGTGTAGGTTGCAGTAGGTACTGGGAGTTGAAGAAGCTTGTACAGCTTAGAGTAGCATGGATAGCTGCATCAAACCAGTCTCAGGGCTGAAGACCACAACAAAAACATCCTCGGTGTAGCGTAGCATCTAAAATCATTTAATAACCGCAAGGCCATCGGTCCCGACTCGGTGCCAGTTAGGCTACATTCAGAGGATGTTGATACAATATGTCCATAGTTAGCAGTCATATACAACCGCTCGCTAGTCGAAAGATCCGTACCTAAGGACTGGAAAGTTGCACAGGTCACACCAATACTCAAGAAAGGAAATAACGGTAGGCCTACTGAATTAGAGACCAATAAAACTAGCGTTCATGTGTGGTTAGACTTTTATTCCATACTTTTAGATTTTCAAACGGATTTTGACCCTGTACCTTACTTCATATGAAATTACGCACCTATAGATTATCGTCTGGGTTCGTGACTTCGTGTCAGAATGGTCACAGTTCT
Source organism: Schistocerca serialis cubense (assembly GCF_023864345.2). Taxonomy (NCBI): domain Eukaryota; kingdom Metazoa; phylum Arthropoda; class Insecta; order Orthoptera; family Acrididae; genus Schistocerca; species Schistocerca serialis. The sequence goes on from NC_064643.1 coordinate 458,612,165, forward strand.
TAATAATTGACGGAAAGTCATCGAGTAAAACAGAAGTAATACCAGGCGTTCCACTACGACGAGTTATAGGTCTTCTGATGTTCCTGATCCATATAAACGACTGAAGAGACGATCTGAACAGCACTGTTAGCAGATGATGCTGTCTTTTACCGGCTCCTAAATTCATAAGATGATCAAAATCAATTGCAAAATGATTTAGACAAGATACCTATATGGTGCGAGATATAGCAATAAATCATAGAAATCTAAAAATAGTAGATTGAATCAAGTAGTTAGCGGTTACGATTACGAATACTTTAAATTAGAAAGATCACGTACATTATTTTCTGGGGAAAACGAACCAAGGACTACGATTTATTGCCAGAACACTTAGAAAATGCAACAGGTCTAGTAAAGAGGTTGCCTAAATTACACTTGTCCGTCCAATTCTGGAGTATAACTGTGCAGTGTGAGTTCCGAATCAGATGGGGTTGACGGAGGACATCGGAACAGTTCGAAAAAGGGCATCTCGTTTTGTATTAGCACGAAGCTAATATGATATGTAATCATTAACACAAAGATGTTTATCGTTGTGGCAGGATCTCCTCATGAAATTTCTATCACCAACTTCCTGCTCCGAACGCGAAAAGCCAGCTGGTGTGGCCGAGTGGTTCTAGGCGCTTCAGTCTGGAACCGCGCGACCGCTACGGTCGCAGGTTCGAATCCTGCCTCGGGCATGGATGTGTCTGATGTCCTTAGGTTAGTTAGGTTTAAGTAGTTCTAAGTTCTAGGGGACTGATGACCTCAGATGTTAAGTGCCATAGTGCTCAGTGCCATTTGAACCATCTGAACGCGAGAAATTTTCTTTTTTTGTGGACAAATGGACATAAAAATAAGTTAAGAGAAATACAATTGAGAGAAAACATCCCTCCGTCACTAGCTTTAACGAAAAATAGTGACCGAGGGCTGTTTTCTCTCAGTTGTAACTATTCACGGTCTCTGAACGTGCAGCCATGAACAAAATTTTAAGCGAAATAAGTGCTTACACTCAAGAGATTTGAATACTGTTTGTTTTCGAGCGCTGTTCGAAAGTAGAACGGTAGGAAAATATCTTGAATGTGGTTCGACGAACGGTTTTCCAGGCAAGTAATCACGTATTCGGTGATGTGGAATGTATCTCCCGGTGTGCGCATGTAAATTTTTAAAATTACTACGGAGCGCAGATAGCATATAATCAGAGCTGGCTAATACAGTGTATCGCAACTAGTATATGTGGCACGCAAAGAGTGCAATGTTGCGGAAGACAAGTCATCGCTCGTAATACATTTCCAAAAATACATTTCCAAAATGAGCCGCGCTATAATCAGGAAGTGCAAACGGCGCATTATGACAGTGTCTAATTCGTTTTTCTTCGAGCCTTGTAATACGGAGATGTAACATTTAACGTTGGGACTCAGCCGCTCCACAACATCCTAGTACCGACCGAAAGTACGAAGGAAAGTTGATCTGGCTATAATTGACACAAAATGGTGGGGACAAGTCACCTGACACATCTAGATAGTGGAAGCAAATGGCATCGCCAGCCGCGATGATGGCATGTCCAGTGTAGCTTCGACTGTTTCCGAAGCCTCAGTGTCTGGTCATCCCCTCTGGATCTCTGGTTCCGGCGGAATGTCAGTCTTGCTGATTGGAGGGTAGCTTGGTTGCCGAATTTTGATGTGCTGTCTGCTGCTGAGAGCACAGCCAGCCGGCTATACCGGGACTTAGTCTCTGCAAGCTGCAACGGCTGTTTCTTAACAGCTGATTGAAGATGTGGACGAGCCTTGGTCTTCGCTTGATGAAGGGCTGTGCCAGGTGACTGCAAAGTAGCATCTACAACCTGTTGGGCGAGACACTTGCGTACCGCCTGCCTGGCTGTGTTGCTAATTTGAGTCCTGGGCTTCCGGCTATACTACGCCTGTCATCCGTGATACGCTGTTGGCACCCGCTTAAGTACACGTCCAACTTTGAGAATGCAGGAACGGGTCTTACTAGCTGCCGGTGAGGCAGGATAGACTTGTGCCTAAAGACCCTGTTAGAGCTACCTGCCAGACATTGGCGCTGGATCGGCCGCAGCTGACGAAGTGTTGTGTCCACAATCCTTCCGGAACGCCAGAGAACACAGCCCATACAGTAAAATCACAAGCAACAAATATGTTTCCAGACAACGCTGATTCACAGACGCCTCAGGGCGTTTGACAGTCACACACACCCGAACACGGCCTCATGCAGCAGGAGTGACAACATATCACCTGCTCAGCCCATTAAAAATGGTGACTCGGAGGACTAGCAATAAATAGTGCTGCACGAAGAATCGTCTGAGGCTGACATCATTAATGATGAAAGCTCCGATGGTGAACAAATCTGTCGTTCTTTTCAGTGGACCCATTTAGCATTTCATCTTAAGCCATTTAGGGATACCAAGGGTAAGCTAAATCTGGTCAGCTGGATGCAGATCAGAAACCTTGTCACCGCAGATTCGAGTCTGATGTGCTATTACTACGAGTTTCGTTCTTTGTGGAACGATAGACGTTGAGTTCCAGGTAAGGCGTTCGGGAGGACGACGGTTCAATCCCGCGTCCGGCCTCCAGATTTAGGTTTTCCGTGATTTCCCTAAATCACTCCAGGCAAATGCCGGGATGGTTCCTTTGAAAGGGCACGGCCGACTTCCTTCCCCATCCTTCCCTAATCCGATGAGACCGATGACCACGCTGTCTGGTCTCCTTCCCCAAACCAACCAACCAACCAACCAGGTAAGGTTTTTTTCTGTTATTGACAAAATAAGAAAAATGTGAAAGAAATATTTTTTTAGATAGGTCAATGTAAATAACGTTATTCTTTTTGCAGAGTTGTGAACATGGCTTTAGCTGCTTCCCACATAGTTCATGCAATGAGTAACAATTTTGTTAAAGAGAACATTTTCCTATCTCGTAGGTCGAGGAATCAAACCAACTGCTAACAAATCAATTGGGCTCAAATTTCTGTCCATCTTTGTCAGAGAGCTAGAAACGTTGGAGGCCGTAGGGATGGATACAACATTATGTAAATATATAGCTGTGTTCAGATAGATGTTATGGTGGAGGCTGTCCATGTATGTAAGGGGTCCAAAACGTGTGCCCATTTTCCCGAGTGCACAATTCATTGCACTTTCTAAACAAATTGCGCTTGAGATGTAGATTTTATGGTGTCATGCAGCGACAGGCACCCTCCATGCACTATTTGAAGCCACGGTCGATTACATTGTACAATGTACCACACACTGCCGTATATAATACAGGTCGGAATGGACAAACGACTATCGGCCACCTTCGCATATTGACGTTGAATGAAAATGGTATAAGAATCTTACGAGTACGTCGACATATCGCTGCCTTGAGAATGAATAAGGTACGGCTTACGCAGTGACATTTCCTGGTCAAAGCGCTCCATTAGCCATAACGTTCTTAAGTGCTGAACAAAGACTTCGAGAAACAAGCAGTATGAGAAGGCGCGGCGACAATGGCTGACATCCAGCGAGATGAGAGTATACGGAAGTAATGTTTCAATAACGTGAGATTCGACAGCCGTTAAGTATTTTATAAACTGCATCTTAACCATCAGCTGTTTATTTGTCCCATTAGTCACCTACCGTTTTCAGTTATTAACCATCATCCAGGATCTGCGGTACAACAGATTAGTTCAAAAATGGTTCAAATGGCTCTGGGAACTATGGGACTTAACATCTGAGGTCATCAGTCCCCTAGAACTTAGAACTACTTAAGCCTAACTAACCTAAGGACATCACACACATCCGTGCCCGAGACAGGATTCGAACCTGCGACCTTAGCGGTCGCGCGGTTCCAGACTGTAGCGCCTAGAACCACGCGGTCACTCCGGCCGGGCAACAGATTAGTTAACTAAATTGACAAATAAACAGATGATGGTTAAAATACATTTTATAAAAAATGAATACCGAAATGTCTGTTTTAGCATTCCCCAGAACACATTTCGTTTGTAGAAGAATTACTTTAATTCTTATTTTCCTATCTTTTTCTCATCATTATTCTTTTACCCTCCTACGAAATTAATGTTATTTGTTTAACTGAGATAAGTAAGAGTTAAAAGTTTTATCTGGGTGCGTTTTGCTATCTTTCATACTCTTTGATTTCTGGACATTTAATACAACTAAATTCTCGATTGGAGTTTCTCTTTTTTCTTTTGTCTAACCTTTGTATAACTTTAAATGACTCACGTGGTGCAAACTCAATGATTTTCCTGTTTTCGGATTCATCAATTCGACTGCATTATTACGGACTACTTTACTTACTTCTATGGGGCCTTTTTAAATAGAAAAGAATTGTTTTTTCAACGCTGTAACCTTCCTGTTGTTTAGCGCTAATTTTACAAAATGTCAATGTTCTACTTTAGGTACTGGGGTGACTTCACTTCTTACGTGGGTATTACTATTGGTCTACGTACCGGTCATATCGTCAATCCTGTCTTTTACCTGGGTTTGGTGGCCTCAACTCGACTTCTTCTACTGGTTCATTTCGCGTGTTTTGTTCCGCTGAAGATTGATTTTCCCAACTTTTCTGCGTTCTGGCCATTCCATTACCACCTGAATAGCCTGGATTTTACTGCTGAAAACCTATAAACCTTCTGCCTTCGTTCGCACGGGGATTATATCTCGGATCATAGTTACCACCGTAGTTTCTAGGACCAAATCCACCACTGTAATTCCGTGGCCCACCAAAACCATAATTCTTATTTGCCCTCTGGGCTATCCAAAACCATAATTATTATTGCTATCCTATGGGCGATTACCAGTCCTTCCAAAACCATTACCTTTTCCTACGTTACTGTTGCCACTGGAATTATCATTATTAAAAAGTGATCGGTTGCTGTTCTGACCACTACTATTGTGTTCTCTGATTGTACGTTGTTTCCTTGCGTCATCTTCACTGAATATGAATTCAAGTTCTCTTAACATTCCTTTAAATGCTTGTATATTATATCCCGCCATACCAAACAATGACTGCTGATAACGTAACGCTAACTCCATTGTGCACATCTGTATCAGTTCCCCATCACTGTGTGGATTATCTAAACACTGATAATTTTTTGTCATTTCCTCGAAATATATAACAGGTTTCTTTTCTTCTGAGTTTTCGAGTAACTCTCTCTGTAATAACTCATACTTTAATCTATTTTGTGTTTCTGTGGACCAGTATCGCTTCAAGAATGCGGATTTAAATTGCTCATACGATTGACAGTTTACAGCTACTCTTTGCATGGATTCCGCTATTGCGCCGTCCATATGCCCACAAACGAGGTCAAGTCTACGGCTAAGGGCCGGCTCGAGTGGCCAAGCGGTTCTAGGTGCTACAGTCTTGAACCGCGCGACCGCTACGGTCGCAGGTTCGAATTCTGCCACGGGCAAGGATGTGTGTGATGTCCTTAGGTAGTTAGGTCTAAGTAGTTCTAAGTTCTAGGGGACTGATGACCTCGGAAGTCCCAAAGTGCTCAGAGCCATTTGAACAATTTTATTCTGTGGCTAAGTGGGCAATGCTCTGGTAACTCGATCTGAAATTGCGTGGATGTAAGCCGTTCCCGCTTTCTTTGTAATGTTGGAATTTTATGACTATCAAAAAGTGATTATTGTCAAATTTTTCTTTTTCACCATGCGGCGTTTGTTTTTTCACAACATTCCTCGTTCCCTTCGATTGTGTCATGTTCCCTTGTACTCGTTCTACCACATTTGAGTCTTCATATGACGTATTTATGTCCCATATAGCATTGTACCTAAACAGTTGTGTGCAGTTATCTACACCGTACCGTTCCTCGTGTATCGGACTGAAAGATTCGTTTACATTTTCTCTTACTGCCTTCCTTTTAGATTCCTATTGTCTTGGGGTCTGTAACCTGTTGTACTGTAACTTGGAAATTGCGCCAATGGTACACGTGTCGTCGTAACCTGCTGTGTTCTCGCGTCACTCACGTAGGTTCGGAGGGTCAGATGCCGCTCTGTTGGAATGCGCACGTTTACCATCTCTCGCTCTCTTGTCTGCTGTGAACGCACATCACCTGCTTCTCTCATCGGTGTTAACTGTTCTTTTCCTGTTTGCTTCTGTTTCGTTTCTGTAATTATTGACGCAACCTCTTGTGGATATACGTCTGGAATTTCTTGACCTTTTATATCTCCGCTACTGCTACGGAAGGTTGCGCAACTAACTTGTTTATTTCTGGATTTCTGTCCATCACTATGTCGGATCATACTACCGATTCCTTTGCCTCGCTGTTGCTTTCTGTACGATTCTCGATACACTGTTTCAGTTCTGTACCAAGGTCTTCATACTGTTTCTGATTTTTCGAGACTATGTTTTCAATGTGCGTGTCGAATCGTTTCAATGCGGCTCGCGTGACACGTTTTCTGACATTGAGCTCTTCCACGATCTGTTGCGCCTTACTAGATGTCTTACGTGTTAACTTATCCACTCTTTGATTAACGTTAGACACTGCATCCTGCACCTGGTCAACGTCAGAACGCATCTTCTTCTGGTCAGCCATTAACGACTGTATAAGCTCGCGCGAGTCTCTCGCCTCTCTCCGGATTTCAGTAAACTGTTCATTATCTTCCGTTCTCCGTTCGTAATTTTTACTCATATTCGCGGACTTTTTTGAAACCAGCGTAAGTTTCAAATTGGAGACTATTTAAGGCAGCATATGTCCCTGTTTTTAAATATGCTAGCCCCGCATTTGTTTATGCTTTTAAATCTGCTAACCCCGCATCTGCTGCTACTTTTAAATTCGTTAACCCTGCATTTGTTTCAAATTTTAAGTCTACTAACCCTGCATTCGTTTCAGGTTTTAGGTCTGCTAACCCTGCATTTGTCTGCTTTACGACCGTAGTGAGTGTCTTCAATATTACAAACACACTGTCTGACTTGACTCTTCGCCATCGTCAATTGTCACCATTTGAAGAAAATTTTGCCGTTCGCGTCTTTCACCTGGCCCCTCACCGACTTACGTGCACAGTGTGGACGCACTTACACACATTCTTCGTTTTGGAAACTGTCCCGTTTCGTATAAATTACTACATTCGGTTCAACGTACCGTAGTTGATCGTCCTCTGATTCTGTTTCTGACCCTCTAGATCCGTCATTAGGTCGTTTTTGTGGATTCTCAGACTGTGATACCAATCGTGAAACTGCTACCATTCCCTCTGCACTACCACTATGTTCCGTTCCGTGACTCTCACTCGATGCTTTTTTGTTCTACGTCTGTCTTGTCAAGATCTTCAGTTTGACCTATCTACGACACTCTCCGTTCTTCCGTCATGTCTGATCATCTAGCTAACCTCTGTCTTTCTCAAATTGCGCGAGCTTGCGCTTTCGTCAACATCAAGTTATATGATCTTACACGTTTCCAAATCATCATAGAAAGTTCCTTAGTTTATGAACACATCATTAGCAACACTGTTCACTGTTTGTGGATTTTCAAACCCACCCCAACAATGGCGTGAATAACTTCGCGCGCGCCAGCAACGTCATGCACAAGCTACTTTTACACAATGACAAGTGTTCTTCTACTTGCTACTACAACTTTTCTACACTTTGGATCACACATTTACTGTATTTTGTCCACTATACATTTACAAATATTGCTTAACCTCGTCACAAAACACAAAAAATTTTATTTTCAAATTCAAAAGTTTTTATTTTATTTATTTATTTATTTATTTTTACTAATTTGACTAATTTCTATCCAGGCAGACCAATTGCCATCCTGGCAGGGTCGCCATTTGTAAGGTGCAATATTTTGTGGTTTACTTATTCTAGGATTGAAGACAACTGTTTATGTTGATTTGACATGGTTAATGTCGCAATATTAACACAAAAATACATGCTTTTACATAGTTTTCGATGTGGCAATAAAAACAGTTGTCAGGATAATGCATCTTGTCAGCATCAAAAAGTGAATTAAATCTAAACACAACAATATTAAATATTAACTCTCAGAAGGTTAAATTATCCTAAAATGACAATATTAAAATTTGTAACTCTTCAGGCTTTCCCAGCAATCTAATGACATCTTGGGTTGTCGGGTGTTCTTCCGGATATCAGCGTCGTACTTGCACGATATTTCGGTCACGTAGCTCGAGACCTTCATCAGGTGCGACCTGAGACTGCTCCTCGAGTGGACCTGGTCCAGTATTTATGCCTATGGCCTTCCCCCTGCAACAATGTCTGCAGGCGCTTCCTCTGTGGTCCGCGCCCAAGATGTCAATATTAAAATTCAGAAAATTGTTCCTACACTTACGTTATAATGTTGGTCAGTACCATGAGAATCGTCCGATTCCGTTTCAAAGTACAGTACTATTTTTAGGACAACAATCACGTCTATGGTGGATAGTTAGTTACGTGATAAATTGAGTAAAAGGTTAACGAAGGTCGCTCGAGTTTACAGTGGATGCAAGTTGGTGAACCAATAAGTTTACACCTCTGCACACGGTATTTAACTTAAGCTGTGATGAGCAGTCGGCTAGGCCGCTCTCTCTGCTGAAGTTCCTGTAAAACTAGTTACACCTTTGCTGAATTATAAAGAAGAAACTTTCCCTATATTTTTCGTCATGTGAGACAACATGTACTCATCCCTAGTCGTAGAATGTGGCAATACACACGCGCATGGTTGGAGCAGCGTGCATATTACAATGCCCTCTCAGTTCTCTAAACAACTGGTTCCTTTCACCACAGTTAGAGCTAAACGATGCTACAGCTAATTTGTGGCTGGATATCAGCCGCTGCGAACGCAGTGTTCACACAAATTACTCATCTGCGTCGTATAGAGCGTCATGCACTCCTTTCTGCACTTGTTGCCAGTTCAGAGAAGAGTCCTCGAAAATTTCCGTGCTGTCTTACTCATAGCTGAACTGTCTCCCATCTGGGATCTTTTGATGTTCACGTCATGGCTTTTTTCAACCAATAGGTGCGTTCCTCTTATTTTGTGGAAACTCTCTCTACCATTTGCCAGGTCCCTACCATTAAATTGCGTCGGAACTTTGGCTCTTTTCTCCTTCCTAAGTGTTTCCGCCAATCGGACGTTTTGTGCCCGTTCCAGATGCCTAAATGCATACATTGTCGCTCTCATGTGTGTACCACTCGCTGGACACGTGATTGAAAATGTGTCATTGGTTTTGTTTCATATCCATTTGGAATTCCGAAAGGCAGTTTTCTAAAAGTTTTATTTCCTGTCCTCCCTCAGATGGGCCATTATGCTCGTTCTCCCCATCTGAGTCACCTGGTCGGTCGCTGACTTTCCGCCTGGGACACCCTTTTAAGCTGTTTCCGTGGTTCCCCCTGTAGCGCGGCCTTGCCTCCGCATGGTCCCTCTGAATTCCAACTAAAACACCTCTCACTGCTTGTTTCACCTTCTGCTCAAACCCGCATTGTAGGATCGGTGTGTTAATTACTGTCTATTGAATGTCATCCCTTCTTGCATTACATATTGCTAGGCAAATTTGCTCACTACCGCCGGCCGCTGTGACCGAGCGGTTCTAGGCACTTCAGTCCGGAACTGCGTGACTGCTACTGTCACAGGTTCGAATTCTACCTCGGGCATGGCTGTGTGTGATGTCCCTAGGTTAGTTAGGTTTAAGTAGTTCTAAGTTCTATGGGACTGATGACCTCAGATGTTAAGTCCCATAGTGCTCAGAGGCCTTTGAACAATTCTTTTTTTTTTTTTTTTTTTTGCTCACTATCGCCGAATTAAGTAAGGAGCCATATTCACCTTCCTATTGTGATGTATAACGCTCTCATGCAAGGTGTGAACCTGACCTTCATTTATTCTACCGCCTTACAAGTTATCAAGAAGCAGCTTTAGAGAAATGATAGTTACATCAGATCTAAGTGCATGAATCCGAATCTGGTAAATTGAGTAGCAAAAACGTTTGTAAAAATTGTGAAACTGATATATGGCTTTCAGTATATCATCAGTGTTTGGTTTGATATTTCTGCATCCTATCGAGGGATACAAAATAAGAAACAAAATTACCAAGGCCAATGAGAATGTTGAAGAGCGCATGTCAGAAAGAGTTGCCAAACCTTTTCCAGGCAAAGTTGGCGCAGCATTACAGAATGAAAGATAAATTGCACACAGATACAGAATAAATCCAGCATGGCAGAAATTAACAAATATAAAAACTAAGTGATATATAAGGTAATATGCGCAAAGTGTGATAAATGCTATATGGGTAAAAGTGTGGGAAACGATATTCTGGTCTTCTATTTGAATGAGCCGGAGTAACTTGAGATATATACCAACCAGCTAAATATCCCTGAACAACTGTGGAACAGGCAAAATGACTTTACTCGTATTAATTATTATGAAAGTCTTTTTAGACCTCTTTGAGCCCTTATCGCCTCATCACACAGAGATTGATCAGGACGCTTTACATGCTTCTGCTCTGATGGTCCAACACTCCCTGGTGGCAGCGAATTTCACACTATGGAGGAAACTTCTGCGTCGTACTACTTTTGGCCTCGTATTTAGTGCAGCTCACATTACGAGGGTCAAATTGAAATCAGGTAGCATTAACATTTAAAGCTTCTCCAGTTTTCTCCTTTAATACAATGTGGCTGTAAACACAGGAAGGCTTCAGTAACGTTTTATGTACGATGGCGTGATGAAGAATAGTGCCTCCAAACTTCTATGTGGAAACTCTTAAAGTTTTTAATTAAATAACTGCTACTAACATTCTATAAAATCATTCTTCATGTCTACATATTTGGAGCCCTCTGCCACTAGAGAGCCTTGAATTACAGTGTGTATCATTGTGGTGTGCAATATAACCACGTCAGTGCATGAGAATCAACATTCCATAATTGTGTATTGAATTCCAAGAGTTCGTCCACACATGGAGCATCCTCTCCTTGAGAATGACAATGTCAGACCACACATGAGCACTGCAACTCTGGAATATTCTGATACCAGACACTAGATGGTTTCTGGGATAACCTGTACTGGTGCCAAATTTATCCAAGATGGAGGCCATAGATATTGCAACATCCTGGAGGACAGTGGGAAATGGTCAATCTATGCTGATATACAGGGGGGGGGGGGGGAGGGGGGGGAGGAAAAGTTAGGTTAGGGTGCTCTATTTAGGTTTGGTGGGAAATTGAAGTAAATATGGCTCCTAATTACACATCTATATGCATAATGTTACACAATAAGTGCCTAAAATCGCGATGCGGCTTAACATTGACTATGTCATACATCTGGTGTTACATGCTGGAAATAAAGAAAAAGATTCACAATACCGCTAAAACATAGAAGCAGGCGGACTCAAACTAATCAGTAGTTCCACATAGGAGCCTTCTTTCACCTACAAGACGTAATAAAACTCTCTTTCCACTTGTGAATTGGCAGGAAAAGACACGGTCTAAAATGGTAACTGAAAAATTCTGTGCACCGATATATGCATAGAATTCTGGAGTGTTAAATGAAATATGGAGTACACACATACTTGCCACTGGTCTTCACCACTTTTCTGAAAGGCTGAGTGGGTTTAGTTTCTATTTGCTTCTGGAGTCAGGGTTTTTAAGCATTTATTTTTTATATTCCTCACTTTTCGAATCACAGTTCTGCTATGGGAAAACCACTGTGGTTTTGCTGAAACAAGAAGGGAAAATTAGAACAATTACACAACAAAAAATGGTGCAAGTGCCTCTAATCACTATGGTACTTAACATCTAAGGTCATCAGTCCTCTAGACTTAAAACTACTAAGACCTAACTAACCTAAGGACATCACACACGTTCATGCCCAAGGCAGGAATCGAACCTGCGACCGTAGCAGCAGCGCGGTTCCAGACTGAAGCACCTGGAAGCGCTCGGCCACAGCGGCCGGCCTACACAACAGATCATGAGAAAAATAAATGAACATTTATCCATTATGGAAGAGAGTATTTTAATGTTCAAATGCGTGTGAATTCCTAAGGGACCAAACTGCTGAGGTTATCAGTCCCTAGACTTACACACTACTTAAACTAACTTTACTCTAAGGACAACACTCACACCCATGTCCGAAGGAGGACTCGAACCTCCAGCGTGATGGGCCGCACGGTTAGTGACATGGCGTCTCTAACCACGTGGCAGGGTTTATTACACAGCGTCTCTGTACTTAAATAGCCCTGACAGTTGTTTGGGACCTATGTCACACGCAACTGATTCCAATACACCGTCGGATTATTCGCTATTCTTTTTGTTCATAGAAAAATTGCATTTCGAAATTAGAACATAGTCTATATGCATGTATATGACATGGTTAACTGTAGATTTAATGGAACATTCGTTAATGGCGGGAGGGAGTATTATACATATCATCACTGTACTTAAATACTTCTGACAGACGTTTGAAGTTACGTACATCTCATTCCATTGCACCTCTGAGTTACTCGGTATTTGTTTTTCCTCCCTAGGCAATATACATTTTGTGCGCACAAGTATGGCATGGAAGACTGTAGTTTTAGTAGCACATTTGTTAATGCTTGGAGGGAATACCACACACAGCATCACTTTACTAAACAGCCCTGACAGATGTTTGATAAAGATGTTACAGACGTCTGATTCCATTGCTTCGCTGGATGTGCTTTCATCGTAAGCAGATTACGTTACGAAATCAGTATTGCCACCCGGAGTGGCCACGCGTTTTGAGGCGCCATGCCACGGATAGCTCGGCTCCTGCCGCTGGAGGTTTGAGTCCTTTCTCAGGCGTGGTGTGAGAGTTGCCCTTAGCGTTGAGTTAGTTTAATTAGTGTGTAAGTCTAGGGACCGATGACCTCAGCAACTTCGATGCGTGAGCTGTTAAGGTGATCGTGCAATAATTCTTCCATATGTCAGTTCTTGCAGTTTCCGGAAATGTGTGGATGATATTTTTCCCAATGTCAGATGGTTAGTCACCAGACTCATACAGTCTACACATCAACGTAAAAAACATTTTGTTGTCACTTAACCCTATGATTCTGGAAGTTCTGAATGAATGGTTTCGATCCCTTCTGCCTTATTTGATCATAAGTCCTCCAAAGCTCTTTTAAATTATGATTCTATTACTGGATCCCCTATGTCTTCCCTGTTTCTAGTTCTGTCGCAACAGACAAATATCCTCCTCGCAGATGCCTTCAATGTACTCTTTCCATCTATCCACTCTCTTCTCTACACTGAACAGTGGAATTCCCGTTGCGCTCTTAATGTTACCGCCCTTGCTTGCAGTTTCGCCGAAGGTTGTTTTGACTTTCCTCTATGCTGAGTCACCAACGGCCTTGCCGCAGTGGTAGCACTGGTTCCCGTCTGATCACCGAAGTTAAGCGCTGTCGAGCTTTGATAACACTTGGTTGGGTGACCATTCGGTCTGCCGAGCGCTGTTGAGAAGTGGGGTGCACTCAGCCCTTGTGTGGCAAACTGACGAGCTATTTGATTGAAAAGTAGCGACTCCGGTCTCGTAAACTGGCATACGGTCGGGAGAGCGGTGTACTAACCACATGCCCCTCAATGTTGCGAGCTAAAATCCCAAAGATGTTCGGGCTGACATGCGGTTCCCCTTCACCGAAATGTCTTGGATCAAACTCGTGTAGGGGTTGAACCGCACGTGTCGCATTACACGCCCTAAATTAGACACCTGTGATCCTATGGTTAAATTGTCTGGCGGATGGCAAATTTGCGAAATCAAAGTTAATACAACGTACAATAATAGTAATAATGATTTCGGGAACTAAATTATCGACCCATAAACGATGTAGGCCACATAGTTGCGAATACTTCACCTTGTTAACCATGCGAAAAGTTAGATTTCACACAAGGCGCCCAGTTGCTCACCGCTCAGAGACTTAGTCCCGCGATACCAGTCAACGCGACATTTTCTAGATCATTTCACTTCCTAGCTGGCTAAAGACCGATTGTCCACAATCGCATCTTAATGCGGACTAAACCCTTTGGTGTCTCCAGCCGAACTGTCCGTTTTCGCGATTCCATCCGAACTGTCCCCTTTGCTGTCTCGACCACAACTGCCTTCTGCCCACGATTCTCGCGCGCCGAACATCTTCGCTCAACTGACTAGCGCAGTTCCTTCACCTGAAGCCATCCATCTGATTGGCTACAGCTTATTCTACATTACTTTACATTTTAACATATTTAAATAAACAAAACTTCACCACTTTCACGTTCTAAATAAAGTAACAATAATGTTGTTGTTGTTGTTGTGGTCTTCAGCCCTGAGACTGGTTTGATGCAGCTCTCCATGCTACTCTATCCTGCGAAGGTTCTTCATCTCGCAGTACCTACTGCAACCTACATCCTTCTGAATCTGTTTTGTGTATTCATCTCTTGGTCTCCCACTACGAATTTTACCCTCCACGTTGCCCTCCAATACTAAATTGGTGATCCCTCGATGTCTCAGAACATGTCCTACCAACCGAACCTTTCTTCTAGTCAAGATGTGCCGCAAACTCCTCTTCTCCCCAATTCTATTCAATACCTCCTCATCAGTAATGTGATCAACCCATCTTATCTTCAGCATTCTTCTGTTGCACGACATTTCGAAAGCTTCTATTCTCTTCTTGTCCAAACTATTTATCGTCCATGTTTCACTTCCATACATGGCTACACTCCATACAAATACATTCAGAAACGACTTCCTGACACTTCAATCTGTACTCGATGTTAACAAATTTCTCTTCTTCAGAAACGCTTTCCTTGCCATTGCCAGTCTACATTTTATATCCTCTGTACTTCGAGCATTATCAGTTATTTTACTCAACAAACAGCAAAACTCCTTTACTACTTTAAGTGTCTCATTTCCTAATCTAATTCCCTTAGCATCACTCGACTTAATTTGACTACATTCCATTATACTAGTTATACTTTTGTTGATGTTCATCTTATATCCTTCAAGACAAAAAAAAATGGTTGAAATGGCTCTGAGCACTATGGGCTTAGCTGCTGAGGTCATCAGTCCCCTAGAACTTAGAACTACTTAAACTTAACTAACCTAAGGACATCACACACATCCATGCCCGAGGCAGGATTCGAACCTGCGACCGCAGCGGTCGCGCGGTTCCAGACTAAAGCGCCTAGAACCGCTCGGCCACACTGGCCGGCCCTGTCAAGACACTGTCCATTCCGTTCAACTGCTCTTCCGAGTCCTTTGCTGCCCCTGACATAATTACAATGTCATCGACGAACCGCAAATTTTTTATTTCCTCTCCATGGATTTTATTCCTACCCTGAATTTTTCTTTTGTGTACTTTACTGCTTGCTCAATATACAGATTGAATCACATCGGGGAGAGGCTACAACCCTCTCTCACTCCTTTCCAAACCACTGCTTCCCTTTCATGTCCCTCCACTCTTATAACTGCCATTTGGTTTCTGCACATATTGTAAATAGCCTTTCGCTCCCTGTATTTTACCCCTACCACTTTCAGAATTGGAAAGACAGTATTCCAGTCAACATTGTCAGAAGCTTTCTTTAAGTTTGCAAATGCTAGAAACATAGATTTGTCTTTCCTTAATCTATCTTCTAAGATAAGTCGTAGGGTCAGTATTGCCTCGCGTGTTCCAACATTTCTACGGAATCCAATCTGATCTTCCCCGAGGTCAGCTTCTACCAGTTTTTCCATTCGTCTGTTAAGAATTCGCGTTATTATTTTACAGCCGTGACTTATGAAACTGATACTTTGGTAATTTTTACATCTGTCAACACCTGGTTTCTTTGGGATAGGAATTATTATATTCTTTTTGAAGCCTGAGGGTATTTCGTCTGTCTCATACATCTTGCTCACCAGATGGTAGAGTTTTGTCAGTACTGGCTCTCCCAAGGCTGTCAGTAGTTCTAATGGAATGTTGTCTACTCCCGGGGCCTTGTTTCGACTCAGGTTTTTCAGTGCTCTGTCAAACTCTTCACGCTGTGTCATATCTCCCACTTCATCTTCATCTACATCCTCTTCCATTTCCATAATATTGTCGTGAAGTACATCGCCCTTGTAGAGACCCTCTATATACTCCTTCCACTTCTCTGCTTCCCCTTCTTTGCTTAGAACTGGGTTTCCATCTGAGCTATTGATATTCATACAAGTGGTTCTCTTTTTTTCCAGTGGTCTCTTTTCCTGTGGGCAGTATCTATCTCACACCTGATGAGATAAGCCTCTACATCCTTACATTTGTCCTCTAGCCATCCCTGCTTAGCTATTTTTTACTTCCTGTCGATCTCATTTTTGAGACGTTTGTACTCCTTTTTGCCTGCTTTACTTACTGCATTTTTATATTTTCTCCTTTCATCAATTAAATTCAATATTTCATCTGTTACCCAAGGATTTCTGCCAGCCCTCGTCTCTTTACCTACTTGATCCTCTGCTGCCTTCACTGTTTCATCCCATTCTTCTTCTACTGTATTTCTTTTCCCCATTCCTGTCAATTGTTCCGTTATGCGCTCCCTGAAACTCTGTACAACCTCTGGTTTAGACAGATTATCCAGGTCCCACCTCCTTAAATTCTCAACTATTTTTGCAGTTTCTTCAGTTTTAATCTACAGTTTATAACCAATAGATTGTGGTCAGAGTCCACATCTGCCCCTGGAAATGTCTTTCAATTTAAAACCTGGTTCCTGAATCTCTGTCTTACCATTAAATAATCTATCTGATACCTTTTAGTATCTCCAGGATTCTTCCAGGTATACAACCTTCTTTTATGATTCTTGAACCAAGTGTTAGCTATGATTAAGTTATGCTCTGTGCAAAATTCTACAAGGCAGCTACCTCTTTCATTTCTTCCCCCCAATCCATATTCACCTACTATGTTTCCTTCTTTCCCTTTTCCTACTGACAAATTCGAGTCACCCATGACTATTAAATTTTCGTCTCCCTTCACCACCTGAATAATTTCTTTTATCTCGTCATACATTTCATCAATTTCTTCATCATCTGCAGAGCTAGTTGGCATATAAACTTGTACTACTGTAGTAGGCATGGGCTTTGTGTCTATCTTGGCCACAATAATGCGTTCACTATGCTATTTGTAGTAGCTTACCCGCACTCCAATTTTTTTATTCATTATTAAACCGACTCCTGCATTACCCCTATTTGATATTTTATTTATAACCCTGTATTCACCTGACCAAAGTCTTGTTCCTCCTGCCACCGAACTTCACTAATTTCCGGTATATCTAACTTTAACCTATCCGTTTCTCTTTTTAAATTTTCTAACCGGCCTGCCCGATTAAGGGATCTGAGATTACACGCTCCGATCCGTAGAACGTGAGTTTTCTTTCTCCTGATAACGACGTCCTCTTGAGTAGTCCCCACCTGGAGATCCGAATGGGGGACTATTTTACCTCCGAAATATTTTACCCAAGAGGGCGCCATCATCATTTAACCATACAGTGAAACTGTATGCCGTCGGGAAAATTGACGGCTGTAGTTTCCTATTGCTATCAGTCGTTTCTAGTACCAGCACAGCAAGGCCGTTTTGGTTAGTGTTACAGGGCCAGACCAGTCAATCATCCAAATGGCTGCTGCCCCTTTTCAGGAACCACACGTTTGTCCTGCCTCTCAACAGATACCCCTCCTTTGTGGTTGCACCTGTACAGGTACCTGTATCGCTGAGGCACGGAAGCGTCCCCACCAACGGCTAGGTCCGTGGTTCATGGGGTAGGGTAACAACAATATCCACTACATAATAAACGTTATATTCTTTTACATAAAACCAATACAATTTCCTTCTTAACTTTGAATGTCACGGCCAGTAGCCTTGCACCATTGTGCTTACTGACAAATAAATAATTAACAGAAGTAAATATTATGCACTAAACTGTACAACAAATATTCTATAACCTAATGATTCAATAAGGTGTCATGCTGTCATCGTTCAAAGCCTTTTGTGTGGGAGGAGATGACGATCTGATGCTTAACTGAAAATACTGATAGTTTAAATTTACTGTATCTTTTAAACAAATATAGGTATAGAATTCATATTTACAACGTCTGTCATTGCAATGATGCGCTTCTATACGAAATGTAGATTCTTAAGATCGCCAAAAGCGATAAGATTTTAGCATTTAGTTCTTTGTTACAAAGCTTGTTAATTTCACTTCAACAGTAAATCCTAAACTATTGTAGATATGATCCATATTCAAGTTTTATTGGGATCACAATGAAAATTTATGGAGGATGGCAGATTAAAATTACTGTGTCCTGATTCCCCGCATTACTACAGAATTTAATAGTTTTCATAGATGATTCGCTTTATGGCCGATCTTAGGTCCGCCATATTTCACATTGCTACGTCTTCTTGGCCAGAAACGAATGCTACTGGGTTTTCCTATGACGTAAGTTCTCGTCTGTCTCACTTGCCCACTACAGTGTTTAGGCATCAACAGACTACAGACGCCTGCGATTTACCCCATCTCGTGGTGATTCTGCACCCTTTGAGGTATCCGGTCTTGGACGACAGAGTTCGTTTCACAATTCCTGTTAGCTGACTGTTTTAGCCATATATTTAAATGAGAGCGAAACGCCCGTCAACTCACAATATCCGCACCCAGTAAAACCTGTGGACTGAGGATGAGACGGCGGCCACTCAGTACCGTTGGGCACGTATGGCCTGTTCGGGCGGAGTTACAAGGCCGGACCAGTCAATCATCCAGACTGTTGCCCCTGCAAGTACTGAAAAGGCTGCTGCCCCTCTTCAGGAACCACAAGTTTGTCTGCCCTCTCTCATATTTTTCCACATTTTTCATGCAGCCATTTTGTCTTAGCTTCCTTGCACTTCCTATTTATTTCATTCCTGAATTTCCCTTAACGCTTTTGTATTTCCTTCTTTGATCGACCAAGTGAAGTACTTCTGCTGCTGCCCATAGTTTCTTCGTAGTTACCTTCTTTGTACCAATTTTTCTCTTCCAACTTCGCTGATTTCCCTTTTTAGAGTTGTCTATTCCTCTGCAACTGTACTGCCTACTGAGCTATTCCTTATTTCTGTATCTATAGCCCTGGAAAGCTTCATGTATATCTCGTCGTTCCTTGCAGCTTCGGTATCCCAATTCTTCACGTATTGACTCTTCCTGACTATCCTCTTAAACTTCAGCCTATTCTTTATCACTATTAGATTATGATCTTTTCCTGCGTACGCCTTGCAATCCAGTACCTGATTTCGCAATCTGTGCCTGACCATGCTGGAATCTAACTGAAATCTTCAGGTGTCACCCGGCCTTTTACATGTACGCCTCCTCATTTTGTGATTCTTGGACAGAGTTTTCCCTTTTTTTTTTTTTTTTTTTTTTGTCATCAGTCTACGTAGCACTTGCAACCTACGTCCTCAATTATTTGCTTGACGTATTCCAATCTCTGTCTTCCTCTATAGTTTTTGCCCTCTACAGCTCCCTCTAGTACCATGGAAGTCTTTCCCTCATGTCTTAGCAGATGTCCTATCATCTTGTCCCTTCTCCTTATCAGTGTTTTCCACATATTCCTTTCCTCTCCGATTCTGCGTAGAACCTCCTCATTCCTTACCTTATCAGTCCACCTAATTTTCAACATTCGTCTATAGCACCACATCTCAAATGCTTCGATTCTCTTCTGTTCCGGTTTTCCCACAGTCCATGTTTCACTACCATACAATGCTGTACTCCAAACGTACGTCCTCAGAAATTTCTTCCTCAAATTAAGGCCGGTATTTGATATTAGTAGACTTCTCTTGACCAGAAATGCCTTTTTTGCCATAGCGAGTCTGCTTTTGATGTCCTCCTTGCTCCGTCCGTCATTGGTTATTTTTGGTTATTTTACTGCCTAGGTAGCAGAATTCCTTAACTTCATCGACTTCGTGACCATCAATCCTGATGTTAAGTTTCTCGCTGTTCTCATTTCTACTACTTCTCATTACCTTCGTCTTTCTCCGATTTACTCCCAAACCATACTGTGTACTCATTAGACTGTTCATTCCGTTCAGCAGATCATTTAATTCTTCTTCACTTTCACTCAGGATAGCAATGTCATCAGCAAATCGTATCATTGATATCCTTTCACCTTGTATTTTAATTCCACTCCTGAACCTTTCTTTTATTTCCATCATTGCTTCCTCGATGTACGGATTGAAGAGTAGGGGCGAAAGGCTACAGCCTTGTCTTATACCCTTCTTAATACGAGCACTTCGTTCTTGATCGTCCACTCTTATTAGCCCCTCTTGGTTGTTGTACATATTGTATATGACCCGTCCCTCCCTACAGCTTACCCCTACAGTTTTCAGAATCTCGAACAGCTTGCACCATTTTATATTGTCGAACGCTTTTTCCAGGTCGACAAATCCTACGAAAGTGTCTTGATTTTTCTTTAGCCTTGCTTCCATTATTAGCCGTAACGTCAGAATTGCCTCTCTCGTCCCTTTACTTTTCCTAAAGCCAAACTGATTGTCACCTAGCGCATTCTCAATTTTCTTTTCCATTCTTCTGTATATTATTCTTGTAAGCAGCTTCGATGCATGAACTGTTAAGCTGATTGTGCGATAATTCTCGCACTTGTCAGCTCTTGCCGTCTTCGGAATTGTGTGGATGATGCTTTGCCGAAAGTCAGATGGTATGTCGCCAGACTCATATATTCTACACACCAACGTGAATAGTCGTTTTGTTGCCACTTACCCCAATGATTCTAGAAATTCTGATGGAATGTTATCTATCCCTTCGGCCTTATTTGGCCGTAAGTCCTCCAGAGCTCTTTTAAATTCCGATTCTAATACTGTATCCCCTATCTCTTCTAAATCGACTCCTGTTTCTTCTTCTATCACAACAGACAAATCTTCACCCTCATAGAGGCTTTCAATGTGTTCTTTCCACCTATCTGCTCTCTCCACTGCATTTAACAGTGGAATTCCCGTTGCACTCTTAATGTTACTATCGTTGCTTTTAACGTCACCAAATGTTGTTTTGGCTTTCCTGTATGCTGAGTCTGTTCTTCCGGCAATCATATCTTTTTCGATATCTTCACATTTTTCCTGCAGCCATTTCGTCTTAGCTTCCCTCCACTTCCTATTTATTTCATTCCTCAGCGAGTTGTATTTCTGTATTCCAGATTTTCCCGGAACATGTCTGTACTTCCTCCTTTCATCAATCAACTGAAGTATTTCTTCTGTTACCCATGGTTTCTTCGCAGCTACCTTCTTTGTACCTATATTTTCCTTCCCAACTTCTGTGATGGCCCTTTTTAGAGATGTCCATTCCTCTTCAACTGTACTGCCTATTGCGCTATTCCTTATTGCAGTATCTACAGCGTTAGAGAACTTCAAACGTATCTCGTCATTCGTTAGTACTTCCGTATCCCACTTCTTTGCGTATTGATTCTTCCTGACTAGTGTCTTTAACTTCAGCCGACTCTTCATCACTACTATATTTTGATCTGAGTCTATATCTGCTCCTGGGTACGCCTTACAATCCAGTATCTGATTTCGGAATCTCTGTCTGACCATGATTTAATCTAATTGAAATCTTCCCGTATCTCCCGGCCTTTTCCAAGTATACCTCCTCCTCTTGTGATCCTTGAACAGGGTATTCGCTACTACTAGCTGAAACTTGTTACAGAACTCAATTAGTCTTTCTCCTCTGTTAGTCCTTGTCCCAAGCCCATATTCTCATGTAACCTTTTCTTCTACTCCTTCCCCTACAACTGCATTCCAGTCGCCCATGACTATTAGATTTTCGTCCCCCTTTACATACTGCATTACCCTTTCAATATCCTCATACACTTTCTCTATCTGCTCATCTTCAGCTTGTGACGTCGGCATGTATACCTGAACTATCGTTGTCGGTGTTGGTCTGCTGTCGATTCTGATTATAACAACCCGGTCACTGAACTGTTCACAGTAACACACCCTCTGCCCTACCTTCCTATTCATAACGAATCCTACACCTTGTAAGTAGGCTGTTCATGTTTTCTTATTGGCAACGTTACGCAGCGCTCTGTATGAAAATCACTGGCTGTGCTGTATGCAGTCTGTGGCTAGTTTGCATTGTTGTCTGCCATTGTAGTGTTGGGCAGCTGGATGTGAACAGCGCGTAACGTTGCGCAGTAGGAGGTGAGCCGCCAGCAGTGGTGGATGTGGGGAGAGAGATGGCGGAGTTTTGAAATTTGTAAGACTGGATGTCATGAACTGCTATATATATTATGACTATTAAGGTAAATACATTGTTTGTTCTCTATTAAAATCTTTCATTTGCTAACTATCCCTATCAGTAGTTAGTGCCTTCCGTAGTTTGAATCTTTTATTTAGCTGGCAGTAGTGGCGCTCGCTGTATTGCAGTGGCTTAAGTAAAGAAGATTTTTGTGAGGTAGGTGATGTGTGAAAGGTATAGTTTAATGTTAGTCAGGGCCATTTTTTTGTAGGGATTATTGAAAGTCAGATTTCGTTGCGCTAAAAATATTGTGTGTCAGTTTAAGCATAGTCTTGTATAATTGTTCAAAGGGGGCGTTTCAACCTGTTATACCATTTTCTACTGCTGTTGATATTACCCGATACTCATCTGACCAGAAATCCTTGTCTTCCTTCCACTTCACTTCACTGACCCTTACTATATCTAGATTGAGCCTTTGCATTTCCCTTTTCAGATTTTCTAGTTTCCCTACCACGTTCAAGCTTCTGACATTCCACGCCCCAACTCGTAGAACGTTATCCTTTCGCTGATTATTCAATCTTTTTCTCATGGTAACCTCCCCCTTGGCAGTCCCCTCCCGGAGATCCGAGTGGGGGACCATTCCGGAATCTTTTGCCAATGGAGAGATCATCATGACACTTCTTCAAATACAGGCCACGTGTCCTGTGGATACACGTTACGTGTCTTTAATGCAGTGGTTTACATTGCCTTCTGCATCCTCATGTCGTTGATCATTGCTGATTCTTCCGCCTTTAGGGGCAATTTCCCACCCCTAGGACAAGAGAGTGCCCTGAATCTCTATCCGCTCCTCCGCCGACTTTGACAAGGCCGTTGGCAGAATGAGGCTGACTTCTTATGCTGGAAGTCTTCGGCCGCCAATGCTGATTATTTATCAAAATTTTAGGCAGTGGCGGGGATCGAACCCGGGACTGAAGACGTTTTTGATTATGAATCAAAGACGCTACCCCTATTACTACTTCAAATTTGTTGCAGAACTCAATTATACAAGGGCTATCCAGAAAGTAAGTTCCGATCGTCCGCGAAATGTGCACTACTGTAAAAATCAAAAATGTTTTATTTCCAACAGCTAGCCACAATCCCAGCTATTTATCTAAATAATCGCCGCTCCGGCGTTGACATTTGTCGTGGTATTGTACCAATTTTCAAAACCCTTGTCATAGAATGCAGCCCCCAGTGCTCTCCGCTAATTCTCTACGCAGGTCCACAGCTCGTTGTCTGTGCCAAAATGCTGTCTTCATAGTCAGCGGTTTGTGCGAACAGAGATGAAACTCAGCGGGCCAATTGCGGTCTGTATTGTCGGTGATCAAACATTTCCCACTGAAAGCGCTATAGGAGGATCTTCATTGCCCCTGCAGAGTGCAGCTGAGAACTGCCATGAAGGGGGAACGGTGTGACAGTTGTGTTACGAGAGCTGCATAGCTTCAGGCGAAATTTATCATCCGTGCCCCGTACTTGGCGCGAGACACTACTTCTAGGTAAATTTGCGTGCTCGCTGTGCACTCAGAGCGATGTGAGTGATGTGACGTGATCGACGGGCGTTCTACAGACACTGCCCAACACATCTGTGCAAAGCTTCATCGGATTTTTATAGTGGTTTCCATTTCGCGTCCCATTGAAACTTACTTTCTGGATAGCCCTCGTAGTTTCTCCTCTCTCATTCGTTCTCCCAAACTCATATTCTCCTGTAGCCCTTTCTTCAACCCCATCCCATACGACTGCTTTCCAGTGGACCGTGACTATTAGATCTTCATCACCCTTTACATATTGTATTATCCTTTCAATATCCTCATAGACTTTCTCTATCTCTTTATCCTCAGCTTGCGACGTCAGCATGTATGCCTGAACTATCGCTGACGGTGTCGTTTTGCTGTCGATTCTGATAAGAACAACCCTGTCACTAAATTGTATACAGTTTTTACTCGCTGCCGTACCTTCCCATTCATATTGAGTTTTACTTCCATTATACTATTTTCTGCTGCTATTGATATTACCCTATCTCATCCAACCAGAAATCCTTGTCGTCTTTACATTTCACTTCACTGACCTCAACTACAATGAAGAGCTAAAGAAATTGGTACACTCACCTAATATCGTGTAGAACCAACGCAAGCACGCAGAAGTGCCGCAACACGACGTGTCACGGACCCGACTAATGTCTGAAGTAGTGCTGGAGGGAACTGACAGCATAAATCCTACACGGCTGTCCAAAAATCCATAAGAGTCTTCTGAACAGCACATTTGCAGCGCATCCTAGATATGCCTAATAATGTTCATGTCTGAGGCGTTTGTGGTCATAGCAAAAGTTTAAGCTCAGAAAAGTGTTCCTGGAGCTACTCTGTAGCAATTCTTGACGTGTGGGTTGTTGCGCTCTCCTGTTGGAATTGCTGAGGTCCGTTGGAATCCACAGTTGACATAAATGGATGCAGGTGATCACACAGGATGCTTACGTACGTGTCACCTGTCAGAGTCGTATCACGGGTTTCATATTACTCCAACTTCACACGATCCGCACCATTACAGAGTCCCTGCCATCTTGAGCAGTCCCCTGCCAACATGCAGGGTCCATAGATTCATGTGGTTCTCTGTATACTCGTTCATGTACATCCATCTACTCGATACAATTTGATACGAGACTCGTCCGACCAGGCAACATGTTAAGAATCATCAGCAGTCCAATTTCGGTGTTGAGGGGCCCAGGCGATACGTAAATCATTGTGTCGTGCAGTCATCAAGGGTACATGAGTGGGTCTTCGGCTCCGAAAGCCCATATCGATGATGTTTCGTTGAATGATGCGCACGCTGACACCTGTTGATGGCCAAACATTGAAATCTGCTGCAATTTGAGGACGCAAGACAGTTTCGTTTCTACTCAAAGACGCTATCCCTAAATCACGAGCTCATTTGGTAGTGTCAACTGCCATTAAATGCCTAGCAAGGAGCATCTGGAGCGAGCTAAAGTAGATTGCATATGTTAGGTTCGGATTCATTTCCTGGAATCTTAAGAAAAGCAACCCAAGCAAATAGGAAATGAGAAGTCAGTGAGCTAAAGCAGAAGAAAATGTCAGCTTCAAAATCCATTTACAAGGATTTTTAAAGGGGGTGTGCTCCATCCACCAGGAGGCAAGTGACCGCAAATCGAGACTAGGGCGCCGCAACTTGGATCGAAGTGTAAGAGGTAGTAAGATGACTGTTGTCGCTGGAGGAAACATTGATATTGTTGTTTCTGCGGCTTGTTTGTCAAATGGCTCTCGATGTACGGCAGTTCTATAAGCTAATAAGTACTGAGTTTGTTTCTAAATAAATAATTCCTTTTAAGCGCATGCGTACTACTCATATGGATATACACTGCTCTAGACGGAATACAGTATTACGATCAGTTCACTGACTGACAGGGCATGGCGGTAAAAATTAAGCAATGCTGCGATTAAGTTCCTAATCTCCCCCTGCGGAGGTGGAGGTATGAGTTTATTGAACCAATGTAAATGATTCAATGGTTAGTTTATTGGAAAAAACCTGAAATTAGTGGTAAGCTCCTATAGGACCAAACTGCTGACGTGATTGGTTCCTAGGCTTAAACACTACTTAATATAATTTAAACTAACTTACGCTTTAGACAACACACACACGCAGCCATGTCCGAGGGAGGACTCGAATCTCTGACGGGTGAGTGGGGTAGGGGGCGGGGGAGAGCCGTGCGAACCGATACGAGGCGTCTAAGACCGCGCTGCTACCCCGCGGGGCTAATTAGTGTATTGGGATCGCTGTGATACAGTTAGATACGTGCTAGGGAGGTATGCTTCACTTGAAAAGATTATGATATATTTCTCATGAAATACTATGCTGTTAGAAATACTATGCTCTTAGCGAAGACTGAGACGCCATTACACTGCCTTATTTCTATCGTAGCAAATCATCGAATTAAGATATAGTATAAGACATACTGTTTTACATGATTTTCACAGTTCTTTATCCATGTGAAAACCTGTATTTGCTCAGCTGTTACGAATATGAGGCGGAGATATACATTTGTGAAGGGATGGTCGATAGACAGGTATTTTGCTGTCGTTCACAAGGCAGTCATGTTTCGGTCTGCCGAAAGCATTTCCGCTCAGCAGTATGGAATGGTGCCAGAACGCTTAACGGTTTGTGCGATAGTCTAGACTGGAATTTTGTTGAGGAAAAACTTTTTGGTTTCGATAGGTATTACCTCTCTCTCTCTGCTCAGAACGCTTTTAGCATTAACGGTAGAGTGCTCTGGAAACATCCATGTTATTGGAGGCTGCTGGTGAATGTTTTGACAACTTCGGAGTCATAGAGGTGTATCTCAGGAAAATACACAGTACAGTCTCCAACAAATTTTACATATTCACATACACCTTTGCCTTTAACCCAAATGGATACAGACTCATTTACAGATACTTTTCTCTTACTACGAGTAAACAAAGACAATGCAGAAGGTGACATATACACAGATTTACCAAAGTCTTTATTAGCAAGTTCTCCAATGTGATAGGTACGGTAGGCAATAATGTCTCTGTCTACAAAACTTTCAAGGCCAGGCACGTTAGGAACTCCAATACCACCTCGTACAATAGCTACTGTAAGCCAACGATTACCATGTGTAAAAGAATGGTTAATGTCAATGCTAAAATTAAGTCTGCATCCACAGAACACACATGGTCCATCGACAAGTGCAGTGGCGGCAGTATTCCTCACAGTATTCTTCTTCTTGTCTGCAGCAGATGTTGTGAATTCGATGTTCTCAATTGTTTTGTAAATTGTCTGCTTAGAACGACGACGTAGCCTTCTATAAGGCATCGTGGCGGCGTTCAATGCAAGAATGATCGACAGATTCCATTATTTACGAACAGAGAGGACTGGTGGCTGCATACCACACACACAAACACACACATACACACACACACACACACACACACACACACACACACAGCCACGTGGGGGTAGCCGTTCGGTCTTGGGCGCCTTGTCACTGTTCGAGTGGGTCTCCCCGTCGGAGGTTCGAGTCCTCCCTCGAGCTTGGGTGTGTTTGTGTGTGTGTTGTCGGTAGCGTATGTTAGATTTAGGGGAGCCGAAACGATTAAAATGACAAAATTAACATTTCTTGGTTTTTTCATTACAAAATTAGTTAGAGTTTTCTGAATAAAACAAATCAAGTATCACCCTTCTAAGTGAATTCTAAGTGTGCCTTTTATCGCTGCAAAGTTGACGCGCCGCGTAAACGGTTGTAGCGATTTGCTGTGTCACCTCTGACTGCGCCGCTCGCTGGCTGCAAGCAGGGTATCTTTTGTTTTCCAACATTGTATGGCTTTATCTCTGTGACAAGTGACTGCTCATATCGGTAAACATAAACGTTATACCGTGTGTGTTGACTCGTGGAGTTTGCTTTGTGTTGTTTAGCTGTTCAATTTTGCGTATTTGACGAATTTTGCTCGTACCTGTTTTACGTATTTGGTTTGTGGATATCAATATGCCCCGTTTCAGCAATCGAGTGTTTAAGAAAAGGCACAATGAGTGGAAGAAGAAATCTTTTGTTGTTTTGAAGGGAGATCCTGCTCAGACTGCTTCACGGACTACTCCAAATGAATGTGATAGAACTTCTTCCAGCAAGAAACTTTGTGACAGCAAAGAAAGATTTGAAAACTGTGAAAGTGTCAGTAATTATGTGAATGAAATAATTAACATTTCTTTGCTCTCTAATATTTTGAAACGTAACCTATTATGCCAAGTTTTCAAAGAAAGAGGACTGGAATTGAAAATAACTTCACACATTGGTTTGGCATGTAAAATGTTATTGGAGTGTAACAAATGTGCTGCAAAAGTTTCGTTTTCTAATTCTAACAGTATTCCTTGTAATGGTAATAGTGGGGAGAAGATGTATGATATACATGTTAGGCTAGTGTATGGCTTGCGTTGCATTGGCAAGGGCAGTGCTGCACTGACAATGTTATGTGGAATTATGAACTTGCCAAAACCACCAAACAAGTTTGGATTTTATAATAAATTGGTGGGATCTTCTGCTGAAGATATTGCTCAAGCAACAAGGAAGAAAGCAGTTGAACAAGTTGTGACGGATAATGGGAATTGTGGGGATTTAACTGTTGCTTTAGATGGATCATGGCAACGTAGAGGTCGTAAATCTCTAAATGGAGTTGTGACAGCAACCATTGGAGACAGTTGCAAAGCAATTGATGTTGCTGTTCTTTCAATACATTGTAGATGTAAGGGCAATACCAAGGACGAACATAGTGAAAGCTGAGAAGCAAATTTTCACGGCACGAATTGAGCGATGGAAGTAGAGGGAGTGAAAGCAATTTTTTCCAGATCGCGGGAGTGGTATAATGTATGATATACTAACTACCTAGGAGATGGTGAGTCTAAGGGATATAAATCTGTAGAGGAACTCAAATGGCAATGAAATTCACATTAAAAAACAAGAGTGCATTGGACATGCGCAGAAGCGCATTGAGGCTCGCTTGTGCAAACTAAAGCAGGCATTAGGATCCCAGAAGCTTAGTGATGGTAAGACCCCTGGAGGGAGAGGAAGATTGACAGATGAAGCAATTGATAGATTGCAGAGGTATTATGCGTGTGCAATTTGGCAAAGTACGAGAAGCATTGAGCATATGAGGAGAGCAGTGTGGGCTTTAATTTTTCGTACTGCATCAACAAATGAGCATCCACAACATGCACTGTGCCCCACAGGTGAGGACTCATGGTGTAAGTACCAATAGGAGAGGAATATGCCCATAAAAGCAGTTTTCCAAATGCTGTATTTGATGTAATTAAGTCCATATTCAGAGATTTATCACAGCCAAGTTTATTGGAAAAGTGTTTACATTGGAAAACACAAAATCCAAATGAATGTGTAAATAATTTAATTTGGATTAGGATTCCAAAAAGAGTGTTTGTACAGACACAAACATTGCATTTTGGAGTGTATGATGCAGTGGCAACATACAATTAAGGAAATACTATCAAATGTGATGTGCTGAAACCAGGACATAACACCATTTCCACAATGCGCCTAATTGATGAAAGATTAAGAGGTGCAGGAAGAAGAGACAAAAGCCTACAACATGCAGCAAAAGTGAAGAAAAGACTAGTGAAAAGGAAACTAACACTGAAAAAAGAAGAGGTTGCTGATAATCCATCATATGGGGCAGCAATGTATTAACAAACTTTGGAAGCCATTTCCTGTAACGTTAAAATTTTCATCTTTGAGGAACATTTTCTCAAAAACTGATAACAGTATCTCGATGAAATTTATACATAATATTGTTTAGTTCTTTTCCTTCATTTTTATAACAATTTGTAAAAATATATTTATAATTCAAGAGTTATAGAAGAAAAAGGGTAAAATTTTAGAGAAAAAAATAAGCATCGGTTTAAAAAAAAATGTAAAACAAAAACTAATAAATATTTCTTAACATGGCGTTATAGCTTTGTAGAGAATTATTCACTGAACATGTAGTCTAAAATTCAGAGCAATATGTTTAATGGTTTCAGAAAAAATGTTCCTTCTATTTGCTAAAATTAACATGGAGGAGATGGTCCGTTCCGGCTAGGGTTAGGAACCGATGACCTCAGCAGTTTGATCCCATAAGACCTTACCACAAAAAAAGTACACACACACACACACACACACACACACACACACACACACACACACACACACACACATACAGGCACACACACATAGGTGTTGCGAAATTAGGCCATTATTCTAACACGGCAACAGCTTCTGCAGAATGGACCAGTGACTCTCGTCAAATCATAACACGACTTCGCATAGCATCTCACCAGGCAGTTGAGGTAACACTCGTCGGCCGGCGACAGGGACTCAGACCAGGCATCTCCACACGCGTTCGCTGTGAAATCTGTACACCGATCTGAAAGTGGATTTAGGAAGGATTTTTGGGTGAACTCCGTCGTCGAATTCATGTGGGCTAGGTTATACAGCAATGCAGCGTTCCTGTCGATGTTTTCGAAAGCGATATTGTGAACATCACTCAAGTGATACTGAGTCCAATGAACGACGGCAGTTGAAGTTTCTGGCGGGAACAGGTCTGAAGGTATTAGCAGTGAGAAGCGACAAATAATAGCTTTGAGCAGTGTAACACAGTAACTGCAGGGATGCAGAGAAATTGTTCTGGAAAGCCTTAACATAGCGTAACACTCCTGTAACGTGTAACAATAGATCTCACGAGCGCGAATGCACGTAGGAGACCATATTTCAGTGCTAGAAGTTCCCAGCAGGTATAGGTAAAAGGGTCGACTGAGGTATCAGCAGTGAGAAGCAGCATAAAGTAGCTTTCACCTTCCTAGTGCTTTTCCTACGTCAGCCAGATCTCCCTTAGCCAAGGAAAACCTTTAGACAATGCTGCCACATTCAGAACGTTTGAAAGGACACTGCTGCTCTCTATTCGGTTCTTCGTCCATGATGAATAGCCAGGTATTTTGTTCCAGGGCGGGGGGGGGGGGGGGGGGGGGGCAGTCTTTCAGAGAAATACGGTTGAGGCTTGTAGGGAGCGTCCTGTTCTTGACTCTTTTGTCCATTTCTCACTGATTTCTGTTGACCAGAATCACAAGCCTCTTGCTCTACATTGAGGTGGTGTGATCAGTGATGTCGCACTGCTTTGTCAGGGCTGTAGTGAGGCAAGTTGTTACAAATCTATCCCTCTCTGTCTGACAGGTCCGAGAGTTTCAGAAGCCTCTTTTTCAACTGTGAGGTGTACTGCTATTTTACACATTTCCGTCTTTATCTGGTTCAGAGAACAACGACTGTGATGTATTGTTTGCTTCAAGATGGTGCCACACAGGTGGAAGAGACATTTGCCGGTTCTGTAGACACGAGAAACACAAATGATTATGAGTAGTTGACTTTTTAAAAGAAAAGGACGAGCTGAAATCTGTTTTGTCATCGACTTCGCTATTCATTAGGGGAAAAAAAAGAACGAGTGGAACTACCAGTTTCCCCTATATTCGAGTTTTCTCGTAAAAATAAGAGACAAGTTACTATTGACTCAGTGATTTACAGCATATCCCATATTAAAGTTTCTGCTCTATAATGATATAATTTCCATTCTGTTGCTTCATAACTATACTGGGCAGGCTATCAGTAGCATACTGATATCGAGAACAGTTTCGTAAATGGCGTGATATTCCGACAAACCTGTAAAAATACATGAAATTCTGGAAATTTTCATATGCTAAGCACTGATTTCAGCATAAAAGTGTAGCAAGTATCGTCGTTTCTGGCTTGTAGAATCGAGTATTGGTGCTGATATCAGTTTCGAGATTGGTAAACTAATACACGACGGAGGATGCATTTCTCATCGACAGTGCTCTGGAAGTAAATATTCTTGTAAATCCAGAGGATGGAGATGGTCGCAACTCGTTGGAGAAACCGTGGCAGCAAGCAGGCCCAGCTGGAAACAGTACTGTTAGCTGACGCCTTTGTGTGAGGAACCACCTCAGCCTTTGTAAACCAGTTCGGAGAATTGCTGCTATCTGTGGAGGTCACCCCAATCGCACATTGGGCCAGTATGTGCTGGGGGCAGTTGCCTCGTGTATGTTGGCTGTGGCGGATGACCAACAGACCTCTTAGGGATATTTAGCGGCTATAGATGGTGCGTGTGTCTCTGTTTTAGGATTCTGTGTGTCTTCACGATACATGTAGGAGTGCCTGGTGGTCGATAGCTATATGCAGAATGTGGAAGTTATGATTTTGTACTATGCAGAATTTGAATTGTGTTCAGTACAACGACTTAGCGATATGTTTGTTCATTCGTTTGTGGTGATATAGCCTGGTTCGATTACACGTCGAGTAATTCAAGCTTTTCTCGATAAATGGACCAAGAGTTTCCATATTTCAAGATCTGTAGACCATTTTTGCGGGATTTAATTATCAGGATACAATGATTTCTGTATGCTTCTTATTCATCTGTACAAAAATAGTTTTCTGCTGAAATTATCGTAATTTGTCCATCTGTAGTAAGTGGGAAACAGTACATCAACACAAGCAGCATCCTTTTGACGCGTAAATTCGGTAAGAACCAGTGAGGGTGTTTCATTTACAGGAAGTTCCATGACGTCAGAGAGTCACAAGACATCGTTTGTGCGGGGCACAGGAGTCCCTACAGAATGGTTTGAACAAGACAGGGACAGAACAAGGCATCGATGGAAAGTTCTGTGACATCAGAGAGTCACGTGGTGTCTTGTTTGTCCGAGACAAGTCCATGTAGACTACTAGCCTTCTCTAGTTTGGACATGAGGGAAGCGTCCCCCACTTACCATTGTGGCTTTAGAGCGTCTCTGGGCCAGCAGTTGCAGGGCATCGAAAATTCACCGAAAATTCCAGCCATTTTTCTCGTCCGTAGGAGAGTGCTTCGAATTCTAGGATAAGCTTTTAGACATGCAATCTGCTGTGAGGTTTTTTCCACGATCTGTAGTGAGTTTCGAAATATTAACTTTCATATATGTAATTATTTTGATTTTTCCATCTCTGCTTAGACACCACTGTGGTTTCCCATAGTATGACTGTGCTTCGAGACTATAATAGAAAATGAGTGACCTAACATCCCTGACTCCCGCAGTAAATATAAACTAAGCTCACTCGGCGTTTCGGGAAAGTAATGAACACCACAGCAGCGGGCATGTGTGTGGTCCAATTTTGTTAAACATCACTGTAGTTCTCATTTTTTAACACTTCACAATTTCTATGCATATATCAGTTTAGAGGGTTTTTCAGTTATTGTTTTAGACTTACTCCCACTAATTCAAAATTGGAGCAGACAGATTTATTTCGACTTGTACATGAAGGGAGCGTCCTATGTTTCTCTTTATGACATCGTCAGCTTTGAGCGGTCCTGCAACTTTGGGCACTCATTATGTAGCACTATAGATACAGATACGTAATTAGGAGCGATCTTCATTTCAGTTTCCAACCAAAAATAAATAAAGGAAAACAACATAACATGCCTCTTCCGCAGCTCGGCACGGACTGACAGTTTCTCACCATTTTCTGGGGGGTTGAATGACGTTGTAGGACTGGGGTAGGGGTGGGTGAGTTAGGTTACTGGAGGTACCCTACTTGCCCTATTTCCCACCAAAATTTGTATTTGCCGCCATGACATCAGTGCGATGTTGCTACACCTATAGCTGCCATCTTGGATCCGCCAAATTGGATAAATTTGGCAACAAAGCAAGCTGTCACAGAATCTGCCTAGTCACACTACTGACTCTTTCAATCATCGATCATTCTCTGTACAATCTCTACCTGTTCCATTAGATTTTTATCTGTTTGGACCCCTTAGAGGACTTCATTTTGACAGTGGTGAACTGGTGCAAGTAGACGTTAGGTTGTGGCTCTGTCAGAAAGTGAAACATTCTACAGTGATGGTATACAAAATGGTCTCTCATAGAAAGAAATGTGTTCAAAGTCAAGGTGACTATGTTCAGAAATAAATACGTGGACACGAAGAATAAAGACGTAGAATGCTAATAACGTTTGTTTTATTTTCAGTGCTTCAAGAGTAATCACAAAAAAATTCAGAGGCATTACTTTTCACCACACCCTCGTGCAATTCTTTGCAAAATTTTATGTGTAAATTATTTTAATTTTATTTTCAATCCATTATTACATGTAGATGATAGTCGCTAACTCTAAACGCATTTTATGGTAAACAAAATTCTTTTAAAGTTTTAATATAAAGTGAGTGCCTGCATATTTTGGGATGGATATGAGAGCTGAACTGACAGTTCTGTTAAAGCTCGATACTTTGAAACGACGAGATATGGTTTGTTATATAACATTCATAAGGTAATTAGCCACGCGGGATTAGCTGAGCGGTCTGGGGCGCTGCAGTCATGGACTATGTGGCTGGTCCCGGCGGAGGTTGGAGTCCTCCCTCAGGCATGGGTGTGTGTGTTTGTCCTTAGGATGATTTAGGTTAAGTAGTGTGTAAGCTTAGGGACTGATGACCTTAGCAGTTAAGTCCCATAAGATTTCACAAACATAATGTAATTAACTATAATGTTTTCAGCTTTGTAATCTTGTAAAAATAGGACAATTACAAAGTTGTGATTTATTTTTGTAGTTTAGTAGTTCTGTCGACGGACGATACTGTCTGGAACTGGTGATTTATAAAACAAAAACGATCGACAGATAGAAAATGAGCCAAATTTTTGCAAATAAACTAAATTCAGAACTTCGCAGGAAGAATAATGTTTCCTGCTGTCACCTATCTTCATAGATATTCCTTTCAATTTACTATTCCTTTCACTTTATTATTTATGAAAAATAGAGACAGAAACAACTAATCTGAAAAATCCGGTATTTGTATGGACCACTTTTTAATGCCCTTCTGCCAATTGCGTTATCTGAATCAGCCTCACAGACAAACTCCTTATGATTCATCTTCTCTCTTCAGTCCTTGTACAGCTTCCATAGTCCTCAAAGGCTCTTCTGCTAGGCATCTGGGCCAGTTCAAATTCCCATCGCAGTGGATATTGCGATAAAGAGGAGAAAAATTATCAACTCAGTAACGTCTTTAGGGCTATGATTGAGTTGAGGTCTCTTCTGCACTTTTGTCAGAGGAGCTACGTTATGAAACAACAGCAGGCGTCAGTCCCCGTGGGCACGGACGCGCTTATGGCCCACGTCTTAATGTGCACCATGCACCTTAGTTATGGCGTGCTTTGTTTGTAGATTCCCCGCTCTTTTTGATAATGCCAGCGAAGTGTTATCAGACAGAGTCCATGAGAGACTGAACTCATGGTGAATCCACACCATACATGACTGATATTTCACAGTGTCACAATTAACGGAGATTTTGCATGGTACGGATGGGGAAGAAGAGGAAAGAAAACAACAATGACGTCAGTGCAGTGTTTCTCAAAACATTCTCATGCGACTCAAGTGTTAGATGGTAGCACTTTGTCGTGCTGAGAGGTTGTTACCTGCTGGTGTACAGAGAGTTGCATATAACCAAACACTAATTCATCTGTTGTTCGTTGGTGGTAGATCTATCAAGGGCCTTACCTCTTCCCATGTGATCGCTGACTCGAGACTACTATCGCCTGTCTGAACGTTACCCGCAGCTAATAGAGATGTGAATTTCACCATTTTCATTCCCTGCCATTGTCCTGTACCCCTACTTATCGGACCAGGAAAACTACATACCGGCCTGGATAGTCAAACGGTTGTGATCCTGATTCAGTGCCAGCCTCTGTACCCTGCAATGTGCAGTTAGTAATGGTACACGCCGGGGTCTGTGGGTTGTGTGTCTTACACTCACTACTTGACGAGATACAGGAAAAGATTTCGGTATTGGAGGCGAAGCTACAGACTAAGCTTCAGGACAAATGTGTTGAAATTAAAACTGCATGTGAACAGAGACTGAAAAAGCCACTAGATAAGCCGGATTTAGGATCAAAGCCGGATGGATTTTTCTGGAATGACCTGAATATAGACAACTATTTACTGTGGGAAAATAAAGAAACAGTCGAGGACAAGTGTAGACAGATAGTAGTGTCTGTTAATATGCACAACCTACAGCTAAACGTGTTGATTGACACCGGTGCAGAATTGAGTGCTGTATCTGGGAAAATATTTGAGTTACTGAAAGACAGACCTGGTATCGTAGTTATACTAGTAACAGGAGTGGAAATTATCGGTGCTACTGGGAAGGCCAGTAAACCGGTCACAAAACTGATATTTGTCAACTTTGAGATACGTGGGGCACGATTTGAACAAGAGTTTGTCGTCGTGCCAGACTTAACCACAGAAGTAATTATCGGGTTAGATTGGCTATTTAAGTACCATGCAGTGATTAATTGTGAAAGTAAAACTTTCACATGTACGTCACAAGATAAAACAATAGTAGTTAGTTTTGACGAGGTAGGAGACGGTGCGCATAGGCAATACCAGTCTATACACATTGTTAACTGGCTGGATGCCATTGACGTAGGCATGAATCTGAACTAATGTGAAGGAAATCCTGTTACATGACAGAAGAAAAAGTTTAGTGGAAGAGATAATCAAATTCCCTCCACGGATTCACATTAGTATTGGTGTGAAAAAATATCGTTTGCGAGAAATAATGAAGCTAAAAGCCGGTGCTCGCATACGTCGTCATGACGCTAAAGCGCGTTTTGCTAAGTTTGCAATCGGAGACTTAGTACTTGTAAAAGTTCATGAGAAATCGAGCGAGATAGACAATGAAATCTCTAAATTTAAGTTTGTTTATAATGGACCGTATAAAGTCATTGGTATACCTCACACAAATGCTTATTGCTTTGAGTATTCAAGCTCTGGAAATCTATTGGGTATACGGAACATCGTAGACCTGAAAATTGTACCAACCAAGGATTGATTAATACCACAGAATGGGTAATTTGAACAGTACGTAAAAATAGAGTGTAAGATTTACGGATTTGCTACGTTTCCAAGCTTTTTCCTGACCAAGAGGTCATTAAAGAAGTTATAATTAATAAGTAATTAATTTTGATTAAATGAGTTAAGAGTAACTGATTATTAGTCAATAGAAAAATCCAAGCTGCTAGTTTAAGTTTTCAGCTGAGTCACAGTAGATTAAGGAATGTAAATATGATTCTGTAACTAGCTTTAAGATTTCATGAATATGTTTTACTAGTCACTGCCGATGTACTTAGACTCTATTTTAAGTTTCGGGCTAGTACATGCGTGTGATGATGGACAGTGTTGAGTTATCCACTGTGATAGTGTTAATGGACTCCTTGAGATTACTCGGGAGTGAGTTTTACCGAAAGAATTCAGTGAAACGGATGTTCTGGAAATGCCGTTACACAGGCTAGTGAGATCAAGCGTGCTGCACAGGAGAGCGCAACAATAATGGCGAGGTGGAGCCGCTGTCGGCTCTTGTGCCGCTGTCGGCTCTTGTGCCGCCGTCGTGCGGGTACGCAAGGCGGAGTTGTTTTTCTTCCCGGATAGCTGATATGAAAGAATTCTGCTGTCAATATTTATGTTTTTTTCGATCTGCTGTATATTATTTTCTTGTTTAGTGTTAAGTGGACTCTCATGACGAGAAAATTAATTATGAAAAGGTTATATGAAAATGTGTATTCTACGTAATTAATTATTAATTTGCATATTTTGATCCACCAGTTTTTTTATGACAATGTATGTACTGTGATTAATTTTGTAAATAGTATTCCATTTCTTGATACTGTTAGGAATTTTGCTGATTTAGAATAGCTGAACCATTTTCTATGATTTCTATGAATATTAATATGTTGTCAACATGTTTTCTTTTGTGTTAGAGGACAGAGTGGAATGAGGTTAGGACTGTCTCCACTGAATTATTATGGTCTAAAAATTGGTTTATGGTTAATTAACCTAATGCTAAATTTTCTTTATGTTTTGAGCATATGTATTTCCGCTGTTTTTTTTTCCTTTTTGGGGCATTTTCTGAGTCTCTTTAGGTTACACGGACATCCTCGTGTAACGCCGGAAATGCATATCCTCCTATTTCCATCTATTGTACTATACATTTATTTCTTATTTTGTTACCTAAAGATAAGACATTTCTGTGTCTTTATATATTGTAATTGTTTTGAGATTTATATATATATATATATATATATATATATATATATATATATATATATATATATATATATATATATATATATATAAAAGAAAGTATGTTATGTGGGCATGTGTCCAGAAACGCTTACTTTCCATGTTAGAGCTCATTTTACTACTTCTCTTAAAATCACATTAATCATGGAATGGAAACACACAACAACAGAACGTACCAGCGTGACTTCAAACACTTTGTTACAGGAAATGTTCACAATGTCCTCCGTTAGCGAGGATACATGCATCCACCCTCCGTCGCATGGAATCCCTGATGCGCTGATGCAGCCCTGGGGAATGGCGTATTGTATCACAGCCGTCCACAATACGAGCACGAAGAGTCTCTACATTTGGTACCGGGGTTGCGTAGACAAGAGCTTTCAAATGCCCCCATAAATGGAAGTCAAGAGGTTTGAGGTCTGGAGAGCGTGGAGGCCACAGAATTTGTCCGCCTCTACGAATCCATCGGTCACCGAATCTGTTGTTGAGAAGCGTACGAACACTTCGACAGAAATGTGCAGGCGCTCCATCGTGCATGAACCACATGTTGTGTCGTACTTGTAAAGGCACATGTTCTAGCAGCACATGTAAAGCATCCCGCATGAAATCATGATAACGTGCTCCATTGAGCGTAGGTGGAAGAACATGTGGCCCAATCAAGACATCATCAACAATGCCTGCCCAAACGTTCACTGAAAATCTGTGTGATTGCACAATTGCGTGCGGATTCGCATCAGCCCACACACGTTGACCGTGAAAATTTACGATTTGATCACGTTGGAATGAAGCCTCATCCGTAAAGAGAACATTTGCACTGAAATGAGGACTGACACATTGTTGGATGAACCATTCGCAGAAGTGTACCTGTGGAGGCCAATCAACTGCTGATAGTGCCTGCACACGCTGTACATGGTACGGAAACAACTGGTAACACTCTCCATACAGTGACGTGGTCAACGTTACCCTGTGCAGAAGCAACTTCTCTGACACTGACATTAGGGTTATCGTCAACTGCGCGAAGAATTGCCTCGTCCATTGCAGGTGTCCTCGTCGTTCTGGGTCTTCCCCAGTCGCGAGTCATAGGCTGGAATGTTCTGTGCTCCCTAAGACACCGATCAATTGCTTTGAACTTCTTCCAACCGGGACACCTTCGTTCTGGAAATCTGTCTCGATACAAACGTACCGCGCCACGGCTATTGCCCCGTGCTAATCCATACATCAAATGGGCATCTGCCAACTCCGCATTTGTAAACATTGCACTGACTGCAAAACCACATTCGTGATAAACACTAACCTGTTGATGCTACGTACTGATGTGCTTGATGCTAGTACTGTAGAGCAATGAGTCGCATGTCAACACAAGCACCGAAGTTAATATTACCTTCCCCCAATTGGCCAACTGGCGGTGAATCGAGGAAGTACAGTACATACTGACGAAACTAAAATGAGCTCTAACATGGAAATTGAGCGTTTCCGGACACATGTCCACATAACATATTTTCTTTATTTGTGTGCGAGGAATGTTTCCTGAAAGTTTGGCCGTACCGTTTTGTAACACCCTGTATTTATGTCGATGTATAATTGGTTTGTTTTGTAAATATTATTTGTATTTTTACGCTGGGTGTTACCCAGGGAAAACTATGTTATCAAACGATTAAATCGATAGGTCGTATGGAGAACCAAAGTGTTTAGGATCTTTGGTAGTGTTAACTCTGCCGCGTGGAGCGCGGGCACAGCAGAGTTTGGCTGGAGTAGGGCTGTGGAGCAGGTGTGTTGTGTGACGCTCCCGCGAGTTGCCGCGCTTTCGGGGTTTGGCAGCATGTAATTGCGCTCAACTTGCTATGATAGTTTCTGACACGGTGTCGCGGACGGGAAGCATTAGTTGGCGCACATCAAGAGCCCGTTTCGCCTGGTGACAGTGTCGAGAAGAAGGCGCGCCAACATCCAGCTTCTGCAACAGCGACGGCCGACAATTAGTGACTGTCGCCACCTCCTCGACCGACGACTTAAAACCTTCAATCAACCAACAAGGAAGACTGGAAGCACGGTAAGTTTTAGACTGTATGGCAGACCTCAACTTTTAAAATTGTTCCATTTGTCTCACAAAATTACAGCAACTTAGCATGAACCTTTGTTGCTCATTGTTCCAATTGCATTACCCAGCAAGGTCCCTTCCTTTTCCGAAATGAACCCGAGTGTTGTTGAAATTCAAACGCCAATCATTCGATTTCACTGCTTTAAATTCAAAGTTCAGTTAAGGTATTCATAGCTGGCTACAATATTTGGATTACACAAGCACAAATTAAGAGTGCGAGTTGCGTTACCATATTTTAGCTTACCTGTGACTGCAGCTCAGCTTGGTACGCACTAAATTTTACTATTGTTAATTGTTTAGAATAATTTAATTGAAGTTCAAAGATAAATCTCTTATTTGTAAATTGTGTAGATTC
This sequence comes from Schistocerca serialis cubense, assembly GCF_023864345.2. Classification (NCBI taxonomy): domain Eukaryota; kingdom Metazoa; phylum Arthropoda; class Insecta; order Orthoptera; family Acrididae; genus Schistocerca; species Schistocerca serialis. Next base: position 458,652,451 of record NC_064643.1, read on the forward strand.
AAATAGCTTTTGAAATGATTGTTGAGGTAGCCCAAGACTAACCTTATTTTACTGAATTTCGTAGTGCTTCAGAAACAAAGCTCACTATTAATTTCAGTCACTAAATTAACTTTCAATTTTCCGGTTTTATTAATTCTTTTGCAAAATTAAGTCAGAGTGTAGCGAAATTTATTACTTCTGATAAACATTCAGTTTTCACACAACACGTGTCAACCTTCAGTTGCCACGCCTTTAGTGCTAATTATATGTGCAGTAACCTTTCTTTTTCAGTAATTATAGTAGTTGTTCATAGGACTGGCGACCATAATTTTCCCCAAATCACAAATACCTAAGTAACGCCAGTTGATTGTTAATGTAACGTCCGCACATTTACTTTCTTTATTAACTTTACCCCTTTTCAAAATTAAATTCCACCAATTTCATTTGCATTTTTCCTTTCATTTAGATGTAACCCTTTCCTCCCTCTTTACCGACAGATTAACTTCGGTGAGGATTGCTTTTCCCAAATTTCCATTAGGTACACGCGGTTTAATTTTTCACTGTCATTGAGGTCGATAAGTGAGGGGGAGGTTACAAGTTTGCCCCAGCAACTGCAGTTTCCACGAATCGGGACAGTCCCTTTGGAGATGAACTGCCCCAGTGCAGCGAACCTTGCCCAATGAGCGCTCGACTTTCATGCATATGTCCAATATAGCAACTCACAGCATCCCACCTACGTGACATTGTGACCTATTTCATTTTATGGGGTCTAGGCCGTCTGCAGACTTTAGAGAGTGCAGATGATCCCCACTCTGTCTCTTCTGCTACGTCATCTAAAGGCTGTTTAACAGAATTACACTATCCACTCAAATTAATGTGACCACCGCCCATGTTCGAAGTCAACGTGCAGTAACCACTAACACACGGCAAGTGGCAACTTTAGCAGTGGAGGTGCAAAAGCGTGTCGTAGGGCAACTGAAACCAGTACAGTAGCTGCCATAATGCGGAAGCGGAGCGATTTATCTGACGTGCCACATCATTATCTTTTGGGGCCAAGGGGGGAAGCATTTCCCAAATGGTTAAGTTAGTAAACTGTTCATTTGCTGTCATTGTTAAAGTATATCGTACATAGGAAAATGATGCTAACCAAAACAAGCGCCGAGGCAACAGGGATGCACCATGGGTCACAGATGATGGGCATGAACAATAGCTGCGGAGATGTGTGTGTGGGAACAGACGTAGAGCAACTGACTGTCCAGATGAACCAAGGGGCCACCAACAGTGTCTCTTCAATGACCGTTTGGCGAACGTTGCTGTGTGTAGGGCTCCGCAGGAGGCGCCTGGTTCATGGACTCATGGTAACTGCTGTTCATAGGCGACGAACGCTGGAATCTGCTTGTCAGTACCGCAATGGGCGTCCACTGAGTGGCGGCATGTGGTCTTTCCAGGTGAATCACGTTTCATGCTCCATCAGGCAGATGGCTATTGGTGTGTATTGCATTCAACATCTGACAGCAAACACCCTGCAGCCATTGTGGAAAGGGTCCAGGGTGGAGGAGGGAGCGTTATCGTCTGGCAAATTTTTTCGTGGCATCTCGCCGTTCTGGAAGGCACAATGAAACATCACAAGAATGTTCCTGTCCATGAGCACCATGTCCAACCTTACATGTCATTCGCTTTTTTTTTTCTCGGCAGAATGACACCTACCAGTTGGACAATGCAACACGTCACTCAGCTCGCAGTGTACGTGCGTGATTCGAAGACCACCAGGCCACTCCTGGTCACCGAACTCCTCGCATTTTATCCCAACTGGGAATCTGTGTGAACACCTCCATCGAACTCTAACACTATGTAACCTCCCCGCAAAAATAAAAGAGATTTATATTTAAATGTTAATGGACATCGTGCTAAACGTAACCTCCCAGCAGAAATAAAAGAAAAGTCTATCATAATGAAAATGAGCCAAACGTTTGGTCCCCACAAAAATTATAGAATAGTAATGACCCAAATGTAAACTCGACACAAAAATTGAGACTTGAACATTAATCATTAAACCCACAATAATAGGGCAGCATCGCTGACCTTAGGCCCTGTGCAATAATTAATTTGATAAATTGATTCTGGGAGGAAAAGCATAGGAAATATTGTTTCAATTGGAATGATTCTTTTCTTAAGAACGATTGCTTTGAAAACAAAATTATTATTGGGCCTGTTCTTGAACAAATTAATTACAATTAACAGATGTTATTGGCTGAGCGTAATGCTGCTTCATTACCTTATTTAACAATATACCTCGTCCCGAACCGTGACCAGAGACCCATGTCGACGCCCGCCGACTCCTCCCACACAACTTCGGACTGAGTACAACTCGCAACTAAACTCGCAACTGAACTCTCGCGCAGTCAAGCGCAGGCTAGCAACGATAAACAACTCTCTGGTCAGAGATTCTGTCACGCCTCGCCATCGCTGGTACTGAGTACATACGCGTTTCATAACCCTCCACTGGGGGGGGGGGGGGGGGGGGCAAAAATTTGCAGCGATGGTGAGTGATTTGGACTTGCCATGAGCAACAAATTTTTTTTGACTAATTAACTTTACATTCACAGAATATTCAGATGTAGAACATGAAGTAAATGTGGTGCACATGCACCGAGTACAAAACATATCAGGCAATGACAAAAAAACAAAAAGAAAGATATATGTACAATGAGTACAGAACATATCAGCAAATCACAAAAAATGTATATACAAATCATATTGATAAATGATAAAAGTGCACACTCACTGAAGTTCAGCACAAAACATATTAACAAATGACATAAGTGCACATGCACTGAAAAATTCTTCAAAGTCTTCACATCAAATAAACATAATGAGTAAAAGTCATGTTGACAAATGACGTAAATGCACATGCACTGTAGTTCAGAATATATCAGCAAATCACAAAATGTATATACAATAAGTAGAAATCATGTTAGAAAAATGATAAAAGTGCACACGCACTGTAGTTCAGAATATATCGGAAAAAATGTATAGGCCATGAATACAAATGATGTTAGCAAAACAATGATTTTCACTATGTTAGAAGAATTAGGATAGGAAAGGGAAGGATTGCATAATGGTTGTAGCACTTTAGGTTGCACGCAGCTGCACTGAAAGTCCATACCTTTCCACAGAAGTACAACACCAAGTGAGACAATCTGAAATTCTTTTCCCAGAAGTATTTATCAGCGTAGCCAAGACACTGAAACGTCGTAGTAATATTCCACGTCATCATTTTGGCAGTACATCAGGTACACCAAACAGTTGGACCATAATAACGTCTCCATCGCTCACGGTGGTGGACAGCATGTCGTGTCAACACCACGCTCTTACAAGGCACACCAACGTAGAATTAGTGCAAAAACCAAATATAGTGCTCCATGATCATGAGGATACACAGGACAAACGTACATTGCAGTAATTCAGGGTAGTTAGGTCAGAAGGTGAAGGACATTAAGTCACATACTAGTCTTCATTGGGAATTACATTAGTAGTTTGCGGCATTCATAGCCCAGTTATTGAACATTTCTGTACCATGTATGTAGTATTACAGAAAAATATTCATTAATTGTTTTACAGAGAACATTGGCATTCATTGCCTAGTTACAAATCATCAGTAGTCATTCGTTTTACAGAGAATGAGACAAAGACAATGCAAAATCCAACAAGTACAAATACAACAAAGAGCAACGAATTGCCGATGATCTGAGGAAAGAAAGTCACAAAATTAGTAAAAGCGTTGCGCCAAATGCTAATTATATTTAGTAAATAAGAGCAGATATCTGGCTACTTTTCAGAAGATTCTCAAAGAAATACGATCCTGGTCCGGATGTCGCCCAGTTAACCTCCCCGCAGAAATTGCAAATGACAATATTTAAATGTTAATGGGCATAGACGCAAAGTGTGACTTCCCAGCAAAAATAAAAGAAAACTCAATGATAATGAAAACGTGCCAAAAGGTAGTTCCCCACAAGGTTACTGAATAATAATGTCCCACATGTTGTTGAGCTCCCACAAAACATCGTTAAATTGTAATAAAAGCGACTGTACCTTCGCTACAAAAATATTCAAAAATAATGGCCCAATGTAAACTCGACACAAAAATTGAGAAATGAACATTAATCATTAAACCCACAATAATAGGGCAGCATCGTTGACCTTAGGCCCTGTGCAATAATTAAATTGGTAAATTGATTCTGCGAGGAAAAGTATAGGAAATATTGTTTCAATTGGAATGATTCTTTTCTTAAAAACGATTGCTTTGAAAACAAAATTATTATTGGGGCTCTTCTTGAACAAATTAATTACAATTAACAGATGTTATTGGCTGAGCGTAATGCTGCTTCATTACCTTATTTAACAATATACCTCGTCCCGAACCGTGACCAGAGACCCATGTCGACGCCCGCCGACTCCTCCCACACAACTTCGGACTGCGTACAACTCGCAACTAATCACGCAACTGAACTCTCGCGCAGTCAAGCGCAGGTTAGCAACGATAAACAACTCTCTGGTCAGAGATTCTGTCATGCCTCGCCATCGCTGGTACTGAGTACATACGCGTTTCAACCATGGATACTCAACTGAGGAACCTAGCCTAGCTGCCCACAGCACTGGAGTCCAGATGGCTCCACATCTCTGTCGGTACCTTCCGGAATCTCACTGACTCTCTTCCTGCATGTCTGGAAGCAATCTGCTCCGCGAAAGGTGGCTATTCAGGCTTTTGAAGGTGGTTCCATTAATGTTACTGGACAAGGTGTATCGAACCTTCCACTGCGCCTTTAAATCTGTGGCGACACAGTGGACAGACAGATTTGTGGGAGTGTTCTTTTCTCAGTAAATTCATCAACGGAGTATAGAACACGGAGATTAGTAAGTAACTGAGATAATCAATGCACAAATGACCCGTAAGCAAACTCTACGTAAATAACCATATTGTGCACTGCTCTGTTAGGCACGAAACTGATTCTTAGCTGCCTCTACGGCAGTTTTAGTATACTTCTGGGAAAGACCACTTCCCCCATCGCAAGTGGTGCTCGCCCATCGGTTAAGTCAAATAGACTATAACAGGTCGTCTCTCTCTCTCTACACCCAGGTGAGACGTTCCTCTGAATTATTAATGATAGTATATGCAGAAACACTGGATCGTCTGTGGCTTGCACCACTTTGTTTACGATAAGGCTTCGAGTAACATATTTTCTCTATCGACAACGACCATGTTAAACCCATGCGAATGTTCGATGCAACTGACCTGCTCCTGTAATACGCAAGAATTTATCGGAAAATATTGTAATATGGCGTAGGTATCGCACGAATTAAGAGGGTAAGTTGTTATGTAGACTGGGGATGAAATGGGTGATTATGCAGGATGAATATTAACAAAATCGACAAACTGCAGGGACAGATTCCGGACTGGAAATGGAGCAAAAAAAGGGTTGTGTGAACATGTGTCCGGGAATGCACCATTGCCACGACAGATGGAGCTGACTAATGAATGTTCCACAGACCACGTGGCGTGTGTGGGGTTGTGTATTGCAAGCTGTGTGATTGACTCAGCGTACCGTAAGCACTAGTTTCATCCGGTATTCATATTGGGAACAAGCCGAGATGGTGTCTGTGCCAAGCACATGGAAATGGTCAAGAGGCAGCACAACTACGGCGGCCGGTGTGGCCGCGCGGTTCTAGGTGCTTCAGTCTGGAACCGCGCGACCACTACGGTCGCAGGTTCGAATTCTGCCTAGGGCATGGATGTGTGTGATGTCCTTAGGTTAGACAGGTTTACGTAGTTCTAAGTTCTAGGGGACTGATGACCTCAGATGTTAAGTCCCATAGTCCTCAGAGCCATTTGAAACAAGTGGTCAAGAATTTAGCGGTTCCGTGAATTCTTGGTCTTGGTTTACTGCGAGAGAGGAAAGCAAGAATTGACCGTCATCGTGCGGTATGCACATTGTTATATAAGCGTAGAAGTATTGAACTGACACTGATTAAGACTGCTGCCGCACACATAATTACTCTATGGAGGTTTATCCGAGTTTGGTGCAGGAACCGGAAGCAGAAAGATTACAACCGTCGAGCCAGCTCAGCGTTTCCGGGCCCAGGAGGTGATGTCAGATACCCAGGCGGCGCGGCGGCTGCCCATCACGAAGTGGTTCTCACGCCGGCTGTGAAGTGTACTCGATCCTACTACGAATTCTACCATGACATTGATGACCCATCTGTGTGTTAAAGTACTGGACCAGAGACGTTCATAACAACACACACATTAAAATGGTTCAAATGGCTCTGAGCACTATGGGACCTAACATCTGAGATCACCAGTCCCCCTAGACTTAGAACTACTTAAACCTAACTAATCTAAGGACATCACACACATCAATGCCCGAGGCAGGATCCTAAACCGCGACCGCAGCAAACACACAGAAACAGTGACAATATTACAAGTGTGATTTGAACCTCTTAACAGCTAGTTATTAGCTTCTGTCTTTCGCTGAAAAGTGATGTTCGGTGGAATGTTGATACATGTACACTCACGGGACAGGGGCGGCAAGCGTAGACTCCTGCGATCATCTGATCGACGCCTGGGGAGGACAACACTGCACTCCCGATCGTCAGTCAACGACCTCCGGGAGAAGGCAGTATTCCCGATCATCGCGCCATCTCACCGGCAACGTCTTCCGCCGGAAATGTCAATTCGACTATGCAGCAAAAATTGTACAGACTTTGTAAACGTGCATTACGTACGTAAATATTTGTAAAACGTAGACTGAAATAAGCTAGTAGCTCAGAGACATGAAAGTTAAAGACATTGGTTCAAACAAACAGAAACATAAATAATATGAAAGACCAGTTAATGTTCTGATGCAGAAGTCAAATATCTTCGACTATTTTCTGAGAAATATGTTACTTCTAAAATCAAGTTTATCAAAAGACACAAACTTTGACTAAGAAATTAGTGGATACCAAACTCTAATGAATGCTTCAAATTGGAATAATTTGAAGGTCCCGGGGAGAATTTTTACACCCTGGTTTTTCCCGCGCCTGTAACCTAGATAGGGGACCACAGCTATGAAATTCCGGCGGTTGTAGGTTCATACCAAGTTGTTCATATCTGAAGATTATTTGATGGGCTAAAGTGAGCTACTAACCAATGCCCATAAGAAATGTGATTTTTTTATATATATATATATATATATATATATATATATATATATATATATATATATATATATATATATATATATGTGTGTGTGTGTGTGTGTGTGTGTGTGTGTGTTTTCAAATGATATTTAACATCCAAATTACTATGTCGAATGAACACTGTTAAATGTAACATGAACAATTTACAATGTAGAACGGAAATTTTTCGACGTCTAATGCACAATATTCGATATAACCCTAATAATTACTTATGTACGACGAAAAGTTTTTATGTCAAATGAATAATCTTTAATGTGAAGTGGTTTACCAACGTACATTGTGTATACCGTGAACAACTACAACAGTGAACTTGATTAAAATACGGTGGTAAAGATACAGGTGGAATGCCTTTTTGAAAAATGTGGATTTTGAAACAGACATCCCTCGGGGCCGTTCTACCGTGTACTCCTGGGAATGTCAATCAATAAAAAAGACTCTTGGTTTAAATAAATATTAATAACTACCACTAATAATAAAAATGTAAAAAGATATTCTGCAATTCCGGTGTCGAGAAAATGTGGCAGCGAATCTGTATATAAAACGTATATTCTTTGAAGCAAAGGACATTATTTAACGCTTCGTAGCACAATGTATTTCACAGATAATAACTGGTACTCTCTCAGTAGTACTCTTGTCTATATAGCACGCACGGTCGGCCCTTGCCTACGTAAGTGTGAACTATTGTAATAACTTTATGCTAATTACATATTATCTTGTATAAAATTGTGTTTACTTATGTATTCAGCCTACCCCTTCTCAGTTAGCAAAATACTTGTATATGTTTTCAGGAAACTGGCCGAGTTACGTGCTGCGATATCGGCAGCATTATTGACGACCATTACGCTACCACAACTAGTATAAAAAATTCCTTTACAGTTTCCTGCACGAGATACGGTTGCGGATATGACGTATACGTACTCTACAAATAAATTTCAAATGTAGCAATAACATTGTCTTAAAAATATTAAGAAATTCAACGAGTACTACAGTTGAGTGATTTCTTTATGCCCCTTCTCGGCCGATGTTTTATTAATAGCTTTTGAAGAATGAAAGAGAAAGTACACTAAGCAAAAAAATTATTAACAGTTGCATACAATATTCACAACACGACTCCACGATAATTAATTTCTCATGATTTTCATCTGTGATAAATCGCTGAGGTGATGATGATGATGATGAGCGTTTGGCGTCATTGGCCGGGAGGCCCCTCGCGGGGCAGGTCCGGCCGCCATAGCGCAGGTCTTATTACATTCGGCGCCACATTGGGCGACCTGCACGCCGGATGGGGATGAAATGATGATGGACACAACACAACACCCAGTCCCTGAGCGGAGAAAATCTCCGACCCAGCCGGGAATCGAACCCGGGCCCAGAGGACGGCAATCCGTCACGCTGACCACTCAGCTACTGGGGCGGACATCCCTGAGGTAAAAATTCTATTTATAATATTCTTACGTACGTAGTTACGTGTCTTGCATTTAAACGCTTTACTCTGGATAATAAATATCATAAATAGTAAAAAAGACATATTGATAGTAAAGAGCATCTAAAAGTACTCAATTCATATTATTCCATTTACTGATGTATAGATACGATCGCTATAAAAAAAATGCACACAGAGTGTTCTAATCCGCTTTGTCAGCCAAGGAGAATCAGCTCCGTCGTTTATTAATTTATTTGGTACAAATCTCTCAATTGCTACAGATACTATTTGTTTGAAATAAGCCACGAGTGGATATTATGTCTCAGGAAGGCGTCAAGTGAATATTTATCTGCTTTTTCGCATAGGTATATTTTACATTTATATTTGGAATATTTGGGGGCTACAGTATTCATTCACAATTCGCCAACCCTTCCTTCACTAATGATGTTGTTATTAGCTGGGGATTGTTTATTGCTAAAAGGTCAAGTGTGTTGCCACATCCTTTTACTATTCGCATGGGTTCATGGACTAACTGCTCGAAATAATTTTCAGAAAATGCATTTAGCACAATTTCGGATGATGTTTAATGCGTACCTTTGGATTTAAATATGTACTTTCGCCAACATATTGAGGGTAAATTAAACACATCACCAACTATGAGTGTATGTGTCGGGTACGTGTTTGAAATTAAACTCAAGTTTTCTTTGAAGCCGGCCGGAGTGGCCGAGCGGTTCTAGGCGCTCCAGTCTGGAACCGTGCGACCGCTACGGTCGCAGGTTTGAATCCTGCGTCGGGCATGGATGTGTGTGACGTCCCTAGGTTAGTTAGGATTACGTAGTTCTAAGTTCTAGGGGACTGATGACCAGAGATGTTAAGTTCCATAGTGCTCAGAGCCATTTGAACGACTTTTTTTTTCCTTTGAACCTTTAAGCAATAGTATCATCTGAATTGGGAAGTCGGTAAAAGGATCCAATTATTATTTCATTTCGGTTGCCAAGAATGACCTCTGCCCATTCTAACTCACAGGAAGTATCTACTTCAATTTCTGGACAAGATAAATTACTTCTAACAGCAGCAAACACGCCACCGCCAGTTGTGTTTAGCCTATCCTGTGGAAACGCTGTTAGGTTTTCGCAAACATTTCGGCTGAACCTATGTCCGGCTGTAGCCAGCTTTCAGTGCCTATAACGATTTGAGCATCAGTGCTCCCTATTAGCGAATGGAGCTCTGGTACTTTCCCAACACAGCTACGGCAATTCAAAACTGTTATACCGCCACTTCCTCTACCTACGTTCTTCCTGTGTTCGGCCTGCACCCTTTGAGACTGAAGCCCTTTTTACGTTTTCCCGGGAACCTCTAACCTAAAACACCACCCAGTCAACCACACACAGCCCCTGCTACCCGTGCAGCCACCTCTATCGTGTAGAGGACTCGTGAACTATTCAGCGGAATCCGAAACCCAATCACCCTATGGCGCAAGTCGAGGAATCTGCAGCTTACACGGTCGCAGAACCGTCTGAGCCCTCATTCAGTGCCTCCACTCGGCTCCGTACCAGAGGTCCGCAATCGGTCCTGTCGCCTATGCTGCAAATAGTGGGCTCTGCTTTCATCACGCAAGCAAAAAAGGCAGCCTTTATCACCTCTTTTAGCCGCTCGAAACTGGAGAGTATGTCTTCCAATCCTTAGCGACACACATCGTTGGTACCGACGTGACCCACCACCTGTGCTCTTCATGGCATCCACAAGAACCTGTTCCACGTCTGGAATGACTCCACCCGGTATGCACACAGAGTGCACATTGGCTTTCTTCCCTTTCTTGGTATCCATGTTCCCAAGGGGCCTCACAACGTACCTAACATCGGAGCTCCCAACTACCAATCATCCCACTCTCTGGAAATGCCTGGATCTTGCAGGCTGAGGGTTTCCTCTGAAAGAGGACAGGTGATTGCATCTGACTGAGTGACAGTATCAGCCACAAATACCACATAGAACCTATTTGTCAGATTAACGTACGGATCCCTGGAAAGTCGTTCGCCGCCTGCCATGCGCCAAGGCGACCACCCACTCTATCTTGGGTGAGTCATCAACCTCAGTGCGAACAGTAACTGGGCTGGCCACCATAGAGGACCGATCGGAGGACTCGGACGTGCTGGACATCCAATGGATCCTCACAGCCGATCCACAACAGTGGCGCCCATACTGCAGCTTCAAGCTGTGTAATCTAAGCCATCACACCCTGTACCTTAGAGCGAAATGTCACCAACTCGGCTCGCATCCGCACACAACAATCAAAGTCCCTATCTGTACTAGAGACCGTGGAAAACTTCACTACTCAGAAAAGCGGACTATCGATAGGTGGTGCTGAACTCTATTGCAGACCCTGACGCAAAAGCCAGGACTGTGTCTAATAATTCAGATTAATAGGCGAAGATTAAAAAACCGAGCTTCCAAAGCATTCAGGAGAGACTAAGAAATTCGTTCTTGATTTGGAAAATGTACGCTAGTGGCCATTAAAATTTGCCACACCACGAAGATCACGTGCTACAGACGCGAAATTTAACCGACAGGAAGAAGATGCTGTGATGTGCAAATGATTAGCTTTCCAGAGCATTCACACAAGGCTGGCGCCGGTGGCGACACCTACAACGTGCTGACATGAGGAAAGTTTCCAACCGATTTCTCATATACAAACCGCAGTTAACCGGCGTTGCCTGGTGAAACGTTGTTGATATGCCTCGTGTAAGGAGGAGAAAGGCGTCCCATCACATTTCCGACTTTGATAAAGGTCGGATTGTGGCCAATCTCGATTGCAGTTTCTCGTATCGCGACATTACTGCTCGCGTTGATCGAGATCCAATGACTGTTAGCAGAATATGGAATCGGTGGGTTCAGGAGGGTAGTGTGGAACGCCGTGCTGGATCCCAACGGCTTCCTATCAATATCAGTCGAGATGATACGCATCTTATCCGCATGGCTGCAACGAATCGTGCAGCCACGTCTCGATCCATGAGGCAACAGATGTGGACGTTTGGAAGACAACAACCATCTGCACGAACAGTTCGACGACTCGGAGAGCGTGGCTGCGGTAATCCTTGACAGGAGCGCCTGCCATGGTGTACTCAACGACGAACCGCGATGCACGAATGGCAAAACTTCATTTTTTCGGATGAGTGCGGGTTCTGTTTACAGCATCATGATGGTCGCATCCGTGTTTGGTGACATCGCGGTGAACGCACATTGGAAGCGTGTATTCGTCATCGCCATACTGGCTCATCACCCGTCGTGATGGTATAGGGTGCCATTAGTTACACGTCTCGGTCACCTCTTGTTCGCATTGACGGCACTTTTAACAGTGGACGTTACATTTCGGACGTGTTACAACCCGTGGCTCTACCCTTCATTCGATCCCTGCGAAACCCTACATTTCAGCAGGATAATGCACGACCGCATGTTGCAGGTCCTGTACAGGCCTTCCTGGATACAGAAAATGTTCGACTGCTGCCCTGGGGAGCGCATTCTCCAGATCTCCCCCAATTGAAAACGTCTGTCAATAGTGGCCGAGCAACTGCCTCGTAACAATACGCCAGTCACTACTCTTGATGAACTGTGATATCGTGTTGAAGCTGCATGTGCAACTGTACCTGTACACGCCATCCAAGCTCTGTCTGACTCAATGCCCAGGCGTATCAAGGCCCTTATTACGGCCAGAGATGATTGTTCTGGGTACTGATTTCTCAGTATCTATGCACCCAAACTGCGAAAAAATGTAATCATATATCAGTTCTAGTATAATATATTTGTCCAATGAATAACCGTTTATCATATGCATTTCTTGTTGGTGTAGCAATTTTAATGGCCAGTAGTGTAGTATGTCGCAAAATCGGTTTACTTTCGTCGCAAACGAAAACGCGAGAACTGTATCTATTAGATATTAAATTAATACGCGGAAACTCAAGAAAGTAAACTATGAAAGCACACAGATGAAATTACACAATTCGCTCCTGGTTAGGAAATCGTAAAAGTCACAAAATCAGTTACTTCCCTGATGCTGCTCTGTATCGGCTGGTTGCGGTGCCTGATACATATTACGTAATTCCCATGCAGGAGAGGAAATTTAAATTCAAAGTTGCTGCCTGGTATCAGCGGCTAAATACGATATTGTCTGTGCTGCCTGTTTCATTAAGACGTACGCTGCAGCTCTTCTTCGAATATGCATGCATGTTAGAGGGAACATTTCATCTTTCTTTTTATCAACACAGACACTACAACATCTTATCAATACATTTTTCACTTCTTATGACTTTCCTATTAGAATGTGATATCCTCCCCTTTCTCCCAGTAGCCAACAAATCTGGGGCCCCTGGTTGTATGAGCTTTGCCAAAAGGTTACATAATCTAATACTGGATAAGTAATCAATTCGAAATTACAGCCGCCCGTTAACATTAACCGCGTCTACAAACTGTGACAAACTTCTCTCATTTTCGCCACCTGCTATTGCAGGAGTTATGGAACAAAACGGAATGAGTTAGCCACAGACATATAGGGTTTATTTGCTTGCTTTTACTGTGTGAATATTTGTTCAGCAGAGACAAATGACTCCTGGACAGCACTCATTCCATTAACAGTACACCAAGTAAACAAGTAATATTCCTGCTTATCCAACAGAAGAAAATATTTGTGTTAAACAATGAGAGGAAACCCTTGTTTGCCGCCCCTCCTCCCTACTGTGGAGACTATGTGCAAATGCGTGACTGACAAATTTAGCTTAAAACGAAACAGTGGAGCAGGAGTTACGAGTGCATTTATGTCAGGCCTCACTAACGACATAATTTAATTTACGCTGATTTATTATTAACTGAAAGGTTAAGAATTAGGTTTCGTCAGCTAGTGCAAAAGGAACTATACCAGTTTTAGGCGACATTGGATCATAGATGTGATTACTCCATCACACCGAAAGATTAAAGTTATCTGCAGTCATAAGATGTAGACTTGGTGAATATGTGTCACTAACGCTACTCGTATTAAATAGCAGATAGAAGGCCTAAATAACTAGCGTGATCCAGAGCAATTTACTGGAAACCCTTGCAGCCAGCACTCGGGAAACCATCAATCACATGACAATCGGTCGTCCGTCACTACCTAATTTATTGATACTGTTTGCGCAGACTTAAATGAATAATATTTTAAATAATTATTCATAAGCATTTTACTAATGCAAACTTACTTCAGCTCTGTAGTGAAACAGTGTCAAGCAAATTAGTTGCCTAACATGGGAACTGCTCCTGCTCTCCTATTCGTGAATACCGATTTTGTCCAAATCCATGGTACTTTCCGGCGTAACCAGAAATGAAAGGGGCAGACGTGGGAATCCAGATGCCGTAGCATTTATAAAAAAATAACATTTTTGGCGCGGGTGGCGAGGAGTTAGCCATTTAGGTTACCGTGATTTTCAGGTAGCAGTTGGCGAAGTGGAAGGAGTAGAAAAAGTACAGATCGTCATTGTGAGGGTTATAGGGTCTAGCACCTATGCGGGAAGATGTTTTATTTTAGATATCCACATTTTCTTACACTGAAAATAAACCGAAATAAAGTTAGGTATATTATATTTATTAAAACTTTAATAAAATGCGTGAAAAGTAAACGCAAAGGAAAATTTAAGACTGCAAATAGATTTCCAAGAAATGACCCTACTTACGGCGTCCACGAGCACTCTGTAAATAAAGTTCTAATAAGGGACTGTCACTAAAGCGTAGAGGACTTCGTATTCCGTTGGTTTCATTTTGACCTTCGAGCAGCTAATGTTATCCTGTGATACCTATTTTCATCGTGAGATCAACAATGTGATCAAAAATCTTCACAATTGATTGTATCTCACCCAGAGAGAAAAGAAATCACATCCCGAAAAGATTACATCAAAATACATCCAGTGAAGAACATATTTGGCGGAATGATGCATTACGTGCGGTTTGCTGCCAGACCGAACGGTCAGAGAGAACGTTTAATGAATGTAAACCTAGTTTGTTTTCCCATGGAAACTTTAAATGTACCATCTAACTGTAAAAATGCGGCTTTTATAACGTGTGCTAGATGCCAAGGTACATATTGCTTCCACTATTTTTGTGAGGGATATCACCCTAGTGTGTGTAAGTCATCAACTGTAATACAACAAAAGTCTCTAATTTCATGTGTATTCTTTACAAATCCCTTCCAGGAAATTTGTTTGCAATCCGAAATCTTTCTTTGTCTCCCCTCTCTATGTCTTTTATGGAAATATTTGCAAATACAAAATAATGAGCATTATTTCGCTTTACTAGCAGTTCAAGCAAAGTGAAAATGAAAATAAGAGAAATTATCCGCGTAGGGATTCGACCTCATGTCCCTCGGATTACCCTTCTGTACTCTTTCCGCTAAGTCAGTCGCTGCTGGGGAATTACGCTAATGAAATGGCTCAGCCCTCACACGATCCGCATCAAAAATACCATTTCTGAAAACAGTCTGTTAAGACAAGCAGTCACGGTGCCCTTGTAACTGAGTGTTCATTCCAAGAACTTGAAGTGGTTCTGTCGGTTCCTTTCTTACGACCTGCCGTTTGACGCCCCCAAGAGAGTTAGGTTGAATCTCACGCTGTTACTATTACGAGGTGCCTCTGGAGGGAGGATGAGCGAGGGAATGCTCTATTTATTACCAAGTCATACCTTTTAAAATCACCTTCCATCGTGGTTGGTTGATTTGTTGGGGGAAGGAGACCAGAGACCAAGGTCATCGGTTTCATCAGATTAGGGAAGGACGGGGAAGGAAGTCGGCCGTGCCCTTTGAAAGGAACCATCCCGGCATTTGCCTGGAGCGATTTAGGGAACTCACGGACCACCTAAACCAGGGTGGCCGGACGCGGGATTGAACCGTCATCCTCCCGAATGGGAGTCAAGTGCCTTCCATCGTGTAAACCTTCCTGAGTGAGTGGATGGGGGAATCAGTCTGCCTTAAAAGTTCCAAGGACCAACTTCAGCCCGCATGAGCTATTCCAAACTTTCAGTTACTTTAATATTGCACGGACAGTGATAAACGAAAGCGTGTCAGTGATGTTCCTTTACTTACAACCACGCTGATAGGCTGTTGGCGAGATACGCTACGGATTCTAGTTCCCTCCTACCCTTAGCGAATAGGCCGGAGCTTTGCTTATGGGGGCCGGCCGGTGTGGCCGTGCGGTTCTGGGCGCTTCAGTCTGGAACCGCGTGACTGCTACATTCGCAGGTTCGAATCCTGCCTCGGGCATGAATGTGTGTGATGTCCTTAGGTTAGTTAGGTTTAAGAAGTTCTAAGTTCTAGGCGACTGATGACCATAGATGTTAAGTCCCATAGTGCTCAGAGCCATTTGAACCATTAGCTTATGGGTGCCTTCTAAGTACGACATGGCCTCGTCAGTCAGTTTATTGATACGGTTTGGAGATTCGCATCGAGTCGTTTTTTCATCGTAAGAACTATGAATCAATTTTCTTTTATTGACACGACCCAGTAGTTTGTGTTGGTTATATTAATGGCTTTATTCAATTAGTAGGTAGCCTTTGACCGTGAGGAGATGCTCCCACCTGTACTTAAAGATCAAAGAGTTGAGTGTTGCATGCGTTTGTTTATTTCTAAATTCAAATAGTGTTTGTTGTCGACACCTTTTAAGTCGTTTCTTTCAGAATTTGTATGATTTTAAAAGGTTAGTTCATGCTTTAGTTTCGATTCTTTGTTGGTGACCATCCCATGTGGCACTGCAGTGGATGGGAAGTAAATGCATGTTACCTTCAGCGAATACATTTAGTCGCATCGTGACGTATCTATGAGAATATAATGATCAGAATTGAGAGATTTTCTTCTGATACTGAACTTACTACTCATAGGCTAATGCTGCAATGTGTCATTCATTTTGTATCCAACAAGCCATACTGTGTTTCACGCTACCGTACAAGAGCTTGTGAACCGAAAAAGTACAGACATGCATATAGTTTTTCTCCTCGTTCTCCATTTATAGAATTGGAAACGTTTCTCGCCTGCGCCATATCTCACCGGTGAAAGGCCTGTATTCGCCCATTCGCCCTGGTTTTACCCCAGACGGTTCGATCGTAACAAATGAACAGATGTAAAGTCTATTAGTTCAGAATTCGCGTGTTCCTAATGTGTTCGTTCATGCTTCAATTTTGATTCTTTGTCAGTGCCCACTCCACTTGGCACTGCAGTGTTGGATAGATCGCCTTCAACAACGGTAATTAGGTATATCGCGCTCATCTCTGCAGAAACATTGTTATCCAGGTTGAGAAACTTTCGTCGGATGTTGAACATAGCACTCATAGCGCGAAACTTCAATATATCCTTTATTTCGTGTCACACATAAGTCAGTGATCCAAACATGTACTGTCTGCGTAACTACATTTCTCTCATTCTACATTTATAGAAACTGAAACTTTCTGCACCATCACCGCCGGCCGAAGTGGCCGTGCGGTTAAAGGCGCTGCAGTCTGGAACCGCAAGACCGCTACGGTCGCAGGTTCGAATCCTGCCTCGGGCACGGATGTTTGTGACGTCCTTAGGTTAGTTGGGTTTAACTAGTTCTAAGTTCTAGGGGACTAATGACCTCAGCAGTTGAGTCCCATAGTGCTCAGAGCCATTTTTTTGCACCATCACCGTATCTTAGCCTATCACTGCTAAGATACGGTGCTGGTGCAGAATGTTTCAGTTTCTGTAAATGCAGAATGAGAGAAATGTAGTTACGCAGACAGTACTTGTTTGGATCATGTTTGCCCTGATTTTACCACAGTCTGTTTGATAGTAGAAACTGAACACCTGTGGATGCTTAATTGATCTATCTCTGAATCGTAGTACGATACTTTTATTGGTTTGAATGAGCTGTTCTCAATACAGATGGTCCATACATCTTTGCTTATCCACCATACATATAAAATAAGCTATTTCTGCAAAGGAATACCCGTGCAGATGAATCTCAGTTATTAATTCTTTTAGGTGACCATGTAATTAATTCTATACTACTATTCTTGTTGTCTGTGACACTGGCTGCAGCGACTTTCGTTTGATTTTATTCTAACGACAGTCATATTAAGTGTGCAATAAATGTCCCTTATTCGTGATCATTGATCCACTAGGACATGACGACAGTACGAACAGTTAGGTAGTGTTTCTTGCTGGGAAAATTAGGAAGACTCAACATCGAAGCCGATCCGCATCCCTCAGAATCCATTCATGTCTATCACCCAAACATTATATCGTCATTATTCTGTATCATCAAGCAGAGAAAAATTAAGAACTAGCTGTTTGCCGG
Source organism: Schistocerca serialis cubense (assembly GCF_023864345.2). Taxonomy (NCBI): domain Eukaryota; kingdom Metazoa; phylum Arthropoda; class Insecta; order Orthoptera; family Acrididae; genus Schistocerca; species Schistocerca serialis. The sequence goes on from NC_064643.1 coordinate 458,670,412, forward strand.
CATCGAGCACATGTAACGATCCTATTAAATATAGAGGCATTGATCCATTTCACAGACCAGTGGAAAGTTGCATCGCCTGTAGTGTAGGAGGATGACCGTATCCCAAAAACTATACAATTAGTCGCAAGAGACGCTCCCTGTGACCCTGTGTCATTCTTTGAAACATTCCTTTTTCTGCTGTAACACGCTTTGTACACTGTCGCATATTTTGTTTTTTCTCGCCACGACTTTGATGTCTGTGTCAGGTTCTAAACGGACATTAGCACGTTCTGATCCATTGATTCCTGCAGAAAACTAGATGGTCCCAGATGGAGCATCCTACGTGACGTTCAGGGGAGTCGGATGGTTATTTTGTTCAAGTGGTTCAAATGGCTCTGAGCACTATGGGACTCAACTGCTGAGGTCATTAGTCCCCTAGAACTTAGAACTAGTTAACCCTAACTAACCTAAGGACATCACACACATCCATCCCCGAGGCAGGATTCGAACCTGCGACCGTAGCGGTCTCGCGGTTCCAGACTGCAGCGCCAGAACCGCGCGGCCACTTCGGCCGGCATAGGTTATTTTGTTCAAAATTTTTTTTTATTTTCTGCTCTTCTTTTGTTACGCATATATTTGGGATTAAATTGACACCAAATTTATTAATTTTTGTTGATTGGTTTCCGTTTTACAAGCGTTTTAGTAAAACCCTGCAATGCACACTTTTCGTGAACTCAACCTTCTTTTTACTCGCTAGTGACTACTTGTTGCAGCACAGCAGTTTGAAAGCTTAGTTCGTGACACTGATGAAATACTGTTGGCAATGATGATGAAAACAGTTGCCAGTTTACTTTGTTGTTTTCAGTTCTTTGTTTGTGGTAACTCAAATTGAAGTTTGTTTACGATATTGGTATTTCAGTGTTCAGATCTCAGCAAATATGTTTATATTATGTAAAAATGCCACGAATACAAAACAAGACGAATCTGAAGTTCATTGTGAAGGTGAGCCTAGGCCTAGTACTAGTATTGAAGCTTCTTGTGCTTCTAAAACAAGCTCTTCTTCTAAGAAGCTTACCCGTAACTTGGCTAAATATGAGATATATGGAAAAGAAGAAGGTTGGTATGATATTGTTAATATCAACAGTTTAGGTAGCCTAGTTAGCCAAATGGCGGTGTGCGTAAAATGTAAAGGATCCCTTACCGTCTCTACTTGAACCAGGCTTACAAGTACCGATAGCAATAAAGTGCAGTGACAGTTCTCTTGAAGTATCCACTACTGATTCTCAATGCTCACCCGACTCTATACAATCAGAACTGAATGTTCGATTAGCCTACGCATTCCGATGTATTGGCAAACGTGAAGAAGCAGCGAAAACTTTCTGCGGTGTAATGAACTTGCCGACTCCGCCAGCTTTCAAATATTACAATAAGATGCTTCGAGATAGTGCAAAAGAGGTCTGTGAAGCGAAGGCTCCTGTTGAAGAAAGTGTCGGTGAAAGTGATGGTAATAGAGACTTGACATCAATATATGCCGGATCGTGGTAACGTAGGTGCCACACTTCACTCAATGGAATTGTAACTGCAATAACAGAAAACATAGGCAAGGTAACTGATGTCAAAATTTTATCCAAGTATTGCAGATGCGAAAATAGAATGACCAACAATCATGATGCTGATTACCTAGCTAACTACTCTGGAGTAAGTGGAGGAATGGAGGTAAAAGGAGTTGTGGAAATGTTCCAAGAATCGCTGCCGAAATAAGGAGTGCGGTAAAAGTATTACTTAGAAGACGGAGACAGTGCTTCTTACCTAAGGTTTGTGAGGCCAAACCTTATGGTCCCGATTTCTCAATTGAGAAATTGGAATGTTGGGGTCACGTTCAGAAGCGGATGGGTAGTCGCCTCAGGAAATTGAAATAGAAACTTGGGAAAACAAAACATTGCGACGGCGTTTAACCTGGAATGACAAGTTTATTGGGATGGTGGAATTTTGTGGTATTAATACTGGTGAGGCTATAGATCAAATACAACTATATTATGGCCTAGCTGTAAGAAGGAATGATACAAAAACTCTAAAGGACATGAAGGCAGCGGTCTGGGCAGAATTTTTTCATTTAACGGCTACCAACGAAGACACATCTGACACTGACTATTCCCCAAAGGTGAGAGAAGCTGGTACAAATTTCGAAAGGCTCAAGAGAAAAATGAGCATTATGACCGCAACGACCACACTCATCTTCCTTTCGCTGTCATGGGACAAATAAAACCCATATTTTGAGACTTGGCCTATCCTGACCTCTTGCGTAGATGCCTACATGCTGGAACGCAAAATCCGTCAGAGTCGTTTAACAATGCTGTATGGTCGCAGCTACCAAAATCAACTTTTATTTTGATGACTACATTTCAGTTGGGAGTGTACGATGTTATTACAAGTTTCAACGAAGGAAATTCAGTAAAGTGTAAAATTTTGAGTCATCTAGGCATATCTCCAGGCAAGAACTGTGTCAAGTTTTTGAAAAAGGACGACGAACTTCGGATTAAAAAAACGGACAAAGCTGTCACAGAAATTGTGAAAAAGTGTCTCCAAGCCACACAGCAAGCAAGAATAAAAGATTGAGGACCAGTTTGAAGCACTAGAAGATCCAGATAGACCTTCATATGTAGCTGCAATGTACTAAAGAAAGAATAAAATGATTGTTTAATAGTCTTATCTTTATTTGCGTTTCCCCGACAACTGTGTTTTTCAATGGTTAGGAACATTTTTCTTGGCTACTATTAATGTTATCAACACGATTTTTTTAAAAAATTGTTCCTTATTTGCTAGTTCTTGATTTAAACTGAGGAAATATGAATATCTTTTAAATACCTATGGTATAAATTTAATTAAAGTGAAAAATTGGAGTGTTTATGGGTACTTTAAAAAATATTTTTTTAAATATAAGATTTTATTATTTTTAAGACTTATCAGTTTAGAATGTACGTAAAGATATAACGACACAACAACAAAAAATCATGATAATATGTCAAGGAGAAAAACGTTCCTAAAGTCATATAATTTAACATGGCTGTTATAGAACCATCCGACTCCCCTTAAACAAATGTGTTTTCCATCCCAGAACTGACAGGCCTATTGGAGGCACTGAGGACCTGTGTAGTCTGTGACAGCTCGTCGCCGCAACTGCGCTCCCTAACCATTAGGGGAGGCTGTATCACTGTAGACGACCTAGATGCATTTTAGAAAGCTGCCCTTTTATCTCCTATCGTTTAGTAAACTGTACCTGCTTTTATATTGGCGATGACTTTCGTCTCAAGGCAGACATCGGCCAGCACGTGTCCGAGTAGCTCTCTCCCTCGGTCCATCCACCCTGCAGGTGGAGAGAGGACCTCGATTTTCGGCAGTTTGTTATCGTACATCGGGTAGAGCGCAAGTTCAACTATCGCCTCCCCTGTAGTCTTTTAGGACGACAATTTTCCCCGGAAAATGTGCTGCATTATGACCCATTCAGTACGAGTACTGGTTTTTCATGACAATTTCGAAGTGTAATTAGAACTGTGAGCATTTTTCCATCAGCTGTGAAGGCGTGTATTGACTTCGATTATCTGTTCTGTAGGGCGACTTTCAGTAGGTGTCTGTAGTGAATTCTGACGTCAAACAACGACAGACTCTGTATCCTTGCATGTAATACACGTTTAAGCACCTCTGTCTGACGTCTAGTCAGTTGAACATATTTCCACTAAAAAGAATAAAGATAGTACACTAGGCCCAAACCTTTTTTCCCCCTAGCTTGTAGGTGTAGAGTAGAGTTTGAGTGTTTCTGTCTCTGGTTTCGAGTGGTATTACGAAATTTTTTCCCAGCAGGATAACACCGGTTGTATGGTATCGTCAGTTTTTATGCTCTATTGAGATTCTATGCCGTCCTTGCGTAGACCTACGCATATACCTGTGTAATTAGGTACGATCAACCTTCCTCTCACGCATCACGAAAGTTTCCATGTGTCAGGGGGTGGATTTAAGCTTTCTATCCAGTAGAATCAGGGTTCAACTCGCTGATATGTTGGGTTTTCTACGTGCAGTGAGTGTTTGTGCACTGCATTAATTTCGGGGATTTTAGTGTTGTGAGCATGTTTGCATAGAGTTCCACATGCGTTATTTCGGTGATTTACGAGTAGTTTGCTCATCTGTGTGCTGTGTACTGGATTATTTCGGTAATTTACGAGTTGTTTGCGCCTCTGCACATCAGTGTACTGCATTATTTACGAGGTCCGCCCCCGGTAGCTGAGCGGTCAGTGCAACAGACTGTTCATCCTATGGGCCCAGGTTCGATGCCCGGCCGGGTCAGAGATTTTTTCCGCTCACGGACTGGGTGTTGTTTTTTCCTAATCATCATCATTTCATTTCCATCGACGCGCAAGTCGCCGAACTGGCGTCAAATGGAAACACTTGCACCCGGCGAACGATCTACCCGACAGGAGGCCCTAGTCAAACGACTTTTTTTTATTAGTTACGATTAGTTTCCATGTCTATAAGCTGGATGAGGATGAGGGTGAGTGTTATGTATCAGCATAATAAATAAACTATGTGAAATCCGTCCCTAAGTAAATTGTTCCAAAAATAAAAAAAGTACACTCCCTCCTCTCTCCAGCAGCACAGAACAGGCTGAGTTATTTTCCTGTCCTTTTTTTCCTCCAGACTGCCAGGGAGAGGAGGAGGCTGGGGCACACGTGCAGCCGAGAAAAACATGTCGTCGTGATGCTGTGCTCCTATTGAGTGAACTGCATGATCACGTGACCTATCATGGCTCCCTCTAGTGGTGAACTCGTGAACTAGCTCATTTCTTTGGTCTGCCGGATCGGAGGCAATTGTCTCTTGTGGTGTGGGAGCTTATACTTGGGTTTTAGAAATGACATACACCTCCAACAGAGACAAATGTTTCTATGCAATGAGTAATGCATCTCAATTCAAAACATTTATTTGCATGACTGTATTCTTCCTCTTCATCTATTGAAGCATTAATGGTCGCTTCCATTCTTCAAGCAGTGAGCTTGGATGCACTCCTCGGCTGAATCACTGCATGTAATACAGCTATTAAAACTCACCCTGTCTGGCACCAACATCACACAAATTGAACACATACTCTTTCCACACTGACAGCTTAACAAGCTCTGATATCTCAGCCTCTTGTACTGGTAACACCACACTAAGGCGCTACTGCTGTAGGTAGGTAATAATTTTAAACAAATTTATACTAATTTTATACAAATGTTTAACAAAATTTAATAAATTATATTCGAATTGAATGACATCATGAGCAGTCTCTACAGGGGGCAGCACCATACCAACTCCCCTCAGTTGATGAAGTAACCTCTTAGCAAAATTCCCTGCAAAATTCGAAATTCCCGCCCATATTCCAAGAGGATGACGCACCATCACGCAAAAAGTCGGCAAGGGAGGGGCAGGGGACTGCCGAGTGACCTATAGAAGGACGTAATTCCATTTCCCACTAAAATTCAAACTTCGCACCAAAGGGACGTGGCAGTTATCCCCAAAAAGCCGCCATCTTCAATAATGGTACGTCATCAGCTGACGTCACGGCCGCCATCTTGGATTACCTCATGCGCTCTTGCCAAGTCTACAGGCCACCATCTTAGATGACGTCATCGCCACCATCTTGGACACATCTCACAACAATGGGTTGGTAGACCGCTACAACACTACTTATATGGACCTACATTAAAGGTCAGTAATATGGGTTAATGTAACTAAACTCAGACCTCAGGTTCACACATGGCATGAAACTTAGACCTCAGGCTGCTGATGACATCAAACTTAAGACTTTGGGCTATGGATGACAAACAATAGGTGTGACTGATTATAAGTTAAATCAGTACTATTCACATATCAGCTACTGATACCAACAAATATGCAGTAAACCTAGTCCTCAGGTTATATGCAAGATGAACATCATGCTACATACATTGTTGGTCAATATGAAAATATGAATGCAGCAAACCGGTCTATAGCTGACAGAACACTCACACTACAAATGTCAAATAGCAGGTGGCAGCCATGGCAGATTGTGACACTCGAGCATTAAGCAGGTGCAGAAAGTTGTGAGTTGTTTTGGATACACTGCAGTACATTCTATTAATTGCAGATATTGTATTTTTAATATTGTTTTTATAAGTATAGTTCATTTTCGAGTTTTCGTTCTATTCATGTCTTTCATGAAATTAAACCTGTTGTTGTTGTTGTAGTCTTCACTCCTGAGACTGGTTTGATGCAGCTCTCCATGCTACTCTATCCTGTGCAGGTTTCTTCATCTCCCAGTACCTACTGCAACCTACATCCTTCTGAATCTACTTAGTGTATTCATCTCTTGGTCTCCCTGTACGATTTTTTCCCTCCACGCTGCCCTTCAATACTGAATTGGTGATCCCTTGATGCCTCGGAACATGTCCTACCAACCGATCCCTCCTTCTGGTCAAGTTCTGCCACAAAATTCTCTTCTCTCCAATCCTATTCAATACTTCCTCATTAGTTATGTGATCTACCTATCTAATCTTCAGCATTCTTCTGTAGCACCACATATCGAAAGTTTCTATTCTCTTCTTTTCCAAACTATTTATCGTCCATGTTTCACTTCCATACATGGCTACACTCCATACAAATACTTTCAGAAACGACTTCCTGACACTTAAATCTATACTCGATGTTAACAAATTTCTCTTCTACAGAAACGCTTTCGTTGCCATTGCCAGTCCACATTTTATATCCTCTCTACTTCGACCATCATCAGTTATTTTGCTCCCCAAATAGCAAAACTCCTTTACTACTTTAAGTGTCTCATTTCCTAATCTAATTCCCTCAGCATCACCCGATTTAATTCGACTACATTCCATTATCCTCGTTTTACTTTTGTTGATGTTCATCTTATATCCTCCTTTCAAGACGCTGTCCATTCCATTCAACTGCTCTTCCAAGTCCTTTGCTGTCTCTGACAGAATTACCATGTCATCGGCGAACCTCAAAGTTTTTATTTCTTCTCCATGGATTTTAATACCTACTCCGAATTTTTCTTTTGTTTCCTTTACTGCTTGCTCAATATACAGATTGAACAACATCGGGGAGAGGCTACAACCCTGTCTTACTCCCTTCCCAACCACTGCTTCCCTTTAATGTCCCTCGACTCTTACAACTGCCATCTGGTTTCTGTACAAAGTGTAAATAGCCTTTCGCTGCCTGTATTTTACCCCTGCCACCTTTAGAATTTGAAAGAGAGTATTCCAGTCAACATTGTCAAAAGCTTTCTCTAAGTCTACAAATGCTAGAAACGTAGGTTTGCCTTTCCTTAATCTTTCTACTAAGATAAGTCATAAGGTCAGTATTGCCTCACGTGTTCCAGTGTTTCTACGGAATCCAAACTGATCTTCCCCGAGGTTGGCTTCTACTAGTTTTTCCATTCTTCTGTAACGAATTCGTGTTAGTATTTTGCAGCTGTGACTTATTAAACTGACAGTTCGGTAATTTTCACATCTGTCAACACCTGCTTTCTTTGGGATTGGAGTTATTATATTCTTCTTGAAGTCTGAGGGTATTTCGCCTATTTCATGCATCTTGCTCACCAGATGGTAGAGTTTTGTCAGGACTGGCTCTCCCAAGGCCGTGAGTAGTTCCAATGGAATGTTGTCTACTCCGGGGGCCTTGTTTCGACTCAGGTCTTTCAGTGCTCTGTCAAACTCCTCACGCAATATCGTATCTCCCATTTCGTCTTCATCTACATCCTCTTCCACTTCCATAATATTGTCCTCAAGTACATCGCCCTTGTATAGACCCTCTATATACTCCTTCCACCTTTCTGCTTTCCCTTCTTTGCTTAGAACTGGGTTTCCATCTGAGCTCTTGATATTCACGTAAGTGGTTCTCCTTTCTTCAAAGGTCTCTTTAATTTTCCTGTAGGCAGTTTCTATCTTACCCCTATTGAGATAAGCCTCTACATCCTTACATTTGTCCTCTAGCCATCCCTGCTTAGACATTTTGCACTTCCTGAAGATATCATTTTTGAGACGTTTGTATTCCTTTTTGCCTGCTTCATTTACTGCATTTTTATATTTTCTCCTTTCATCAATTAAATTCAATATTTCTTCTGTTACCCAAGGATTTCTACTAGCCCTCGTCTTTTTACCTACTTGATCCTCTGCTGCCCTCAAAGTTTCCCATTCTTCTACTACTGTATTTCTTTCCCCCATTCCTGTCAATTGTTCCCTTATGCTTTCCCTGAAACTCTGTACAACCTCTGGTTCTTTCAGTTTATCCAGGTCCCATCTCCTTAAATTCCCACCTTTTTGTAGTTTAAACGTACGATCAGTTAATATCGATGGCGTCTTCACAACCTACTATTAACTTCTATTCACCATCTAATCGTTGTGTGCTGTTTTGGATTTATAATGGTGCTTTACACAATTTCCTCATAGTGTCAGTTTAAGTTTGTTCTTAGAAAAATCATGCTTTCTAATTTTCAGTCACTTAATAACTTCTGGTACTTACATTCAACCAACATCTGTCTTGTTATTCTATGTCTGCTTGACACTGGCAGATAGCTTCAGACTTTACCAAAAGAAATATTTACTAAATATTACTTAATCATCATTTAATTGTGTAGTAGTGCTCATTAATTTTTTGCAGGGGTATGACAAATGTAGATGTTGTCAAAGGTTAATTGGTATGCGAGGATTGTATTTTGGTGTTCCTCTGGGGACAATGCAGCAGGAAAGCCAAAAGGCGTCAGAGGAGGCTCTTCTGTGAACTTGTATGTTATGTAGTCAAAAAAAAAATCGTCGAACAGTGAGGAAAGATCTGTATATTTTAGACAGAATTCGAAATGGCGTATCTCAAATAAGATAGTGTGAAGGAGTAAAGACACAATGACACGACGACAAGTGTTTGCAAAAGGAGAAAACCACAGAAATCTCATTTCCATTTGCAGTTAGCAATCAATTTGCCTTCTTATCTGAAGTAGGAGAAAAGCTTTAATTACTTCTGAGCTAAGTAGAATGTAGCAGACTTTTACGAACGACTTTGTCTAGATCAGTAGAAAAGCCAAGTAGAAATAAAAATTGTCTTACTGCTAGTTAGTAGTCATGGGAGAGATCTAGGTCAACCACTACTGGAAAAGCTAGGTGTAGAATAGAAGGTCACAAGGATGGTAAGACCTGCTCCAGGAGTAGCTAGGTGACAGGTAACATAGTGACCTTGTGCAGAGATTTTGATGGCGGGGGTAGGGTGCTTTCCTGTATAGTAGAAATAGTAGGAAACAACAAGGCTAGCTACAGAATATAGCATTAAGTATTATACTGCAATGTAGGATGAAATTAAAATAAGTTAAAATACAAGAGTATTTACTTCTCTAAACTGCATTTCATTTAATCATAAAACTTGAACATGGGGAACTGGTAAGTATGTCAGACATTGCGATAACAACTTGTATTCGTTCTTCAGTCTCTCTCTAAAATTGCCACAGTTGAACTAAAAATTTTAGTCTCATAACACTAACTGTGTCTCTCGAACACAGCAATAACTGGACTGTAAAGTCATGGATCTTCACATGAAGAACTGTTCTACTATGTATGTGTGTATCCTGTGGAACGACAATTATTCATATAAACTGAAGCTACAGTTCATTTAGCTGCTCCTGCCCATAGGTCAATGTTTCCAGTTTCTCCTTGAGATACATAATTACTGCCTCTTTATCTAGATTACTGAACGTCGCCATCATTCTAGTTATCACCTGTATTTTATTAATCTTAGCTGTATATTTTATTCAACATGTTTGAGGTCTTTCAGCATATCAAACACAATTTTGAGATATAAATTATGATTAATTTTAACTTCTTTTAATATGAAGGAACTTTGTGCATTACACAAATAAGTACAAATATGCACATAATAAAGAATGTTAGGAACTGATGATGCTGATGCATCATAAATACTGCGTACTGAAACACAATGTGCATCAAAATTAGTAGTATTCACATGGGTATGCTTTGTAACAAATGCCACAGGTGGAAAAAAAAAGTCCATACACATACTCCAACCACCCAGAATGTTCATAAGCGTAATCTGGTGGCTAAGCTGGCACATACCAAATTTTTGAATGTAAATTCCTGAAAGTGAATGTGCTTTGTGTTATTCTCATTGTTGTATATTATTATTATTCTCAGGTACTTCCCAACAGATTCTGTACATCAATCCTTTAACGTGTTAGGTTTTTGGATGCTGAATATTGCAATTATTTGTGTTGAATTCTGACATATTTTATTCCACTAATATTCTGAATCACTATTTTGATTTCATTAGATGGTAGATTTTCAAAAATTACCATTACACTGAAATGATGATAGTGAAAGGTCTACAACGACACATTTACTGTTTTTAACATTGAGCTATCTTGTAGAGAATGACGACACTTTGTAGTGGCTCAGCGAGTTGTCTAGATGATGGTAATAGTGTTAACTGAATGTCTGGAAAGAATTCTGCATGCTAAATTGACTTCTACTGGAATGCATCTGGTGGACTATATAGTGGTGGAGCTGAAACGTCTGTTGTACGTGTTCATATATTAGAAATGTGAAATCTGCAAACTTGTTTGTATCCTGCTCTGACATATTAGGCACTACATCGAGAAGTCTTTCTGAGAGGGTTGGTGGGGGAGGGGTTGGGGGGGGGGGGTGGCAGAGAACTGCAGCGCTGTGGACATTGGAGCAATGGTACTAGACTGGCAACTTCAAATTCTGTGCTCATACATCAAGGTCTACCATCTTTCATTCCAATGTAATTGATGATGTAATGGACTGCTATCAAGAACCATGCAGACTGTCCCAGAGCCTTCAAGATAGCCAATTTTGGTAGGCCATCATGCAGACTGTAGGTAGTTTGTTGCAGTTTTGAGGTAATTTCTTACAGTTTGGATCATTTGGTTAGAGTTTAGGGCAATTTGTACAATTTCGGGGCATTTTGTTAGAAATTTGGTTGTTTTATTACAGTTTTGGGGCACTTTGTTACTGTTTTTGCTGAAACATGGGTTAATTTGTAACGTGTAGGAGCAATTTTCTAGGTTTTAAGAATACTTTGTTACATGTTTTTCATATTGTGTTACAGTTTTTGCTCAAATTGTTACAGTTTCGGTGCAATTTGCTACAGTTTTGGCGTACTTTGTTATAGTTTTGCACGTTTTGATAAAATTTTTGAAGCAAAAATTAGATGTGTTGGGTGTGTCGTTGTGTAGTGTTCTCCATGAAGGATAAGGGTTGTTCAATTTCCGATCAGATCCCCGCTTTGTTAGGAATATTCAAAATGTCAACCTCATCTAAAATAATTCACACTAGCCTTCATATCATCATACACATCTTGACCTTTACTGGCTCTGAGTTTGATAGTTGTCAGAGCTGTTTCAGTACAGCCAAACATTTTTCAATGTACTAGAACCTAGCACTCTTGTATAATTTCCAAAAGGCTGTAGACACAGTCGTCTTACATCACATCTCCTGACACCTGATATGATGAAGTTCAGAAAGTCCTCCTGCACAAGTTCACTTCTTGGAGGAATTTATCAAGCATTCACTGGAAAATGATTTAAGAGTCCTATGGAACCATGTAAGCTTCCTAAATAGAAGTCCCACTATCCCACATATCGAATAAAAACTTGTTTCACATATTGCTCACATCTTCAGTTTCCTCAAGTGTCTCTATTTAGAAATCGAATGAAAATGTTAGATGTCTTAAGGAAAAAGTCAAAACACGATTCGTATGAGTAATCACCTGAAATCCATTTCAAAATGCAATTTTTATCTGGATATCAAAGCAGTTTCTTTTTATGAGAAGGAGCAGCAGTAGTTTTATACATTATGGCGCAGTACCACACCGAGAAAATTTTTATGTAGGGGATGATTACAGTTTAATGTTCAATCCACATCGACAACAAATTTCCTTCACAGTAAGGCATACCCATAGTGAAACTAAGTGTTAGTTAAAGAATAAGACTGTAATCCATCAAAAAGTTTGTGGTCATTGTGGTACAGCTAGTTTAGAATCTATAGTATGAATCATCTAAGATTGGAACATATTTTCATCTATAGTATGAGTCTGCTGCTGCCATCTTACAGACTTTATCATGGAAGTATGTATCTATGAAATGAAATGTACTGTCATAACGACAACGGCTAGTACTCTAACAGCTTAGCCACAACGACCATGCGTGTTTAACAACTAGTTCAGCACTTTTCCCTGCACAAATAACCTTATAATTTAATGTGTTATAAGATACAATAATGTTACTGTCTTAGCCATGAAAACATCTGATCTGGGACACTGGATGTTAGCTCTGTGCTCCCACTTAGCAGGAGTTCTTTGTAAACATACAATGTCAGGTACATCCCGAAGAAACCTAAGTAGAAGTCAGTCATCAGCATGCTAGACCTGCTGACAATCACAGGTCTGAATGAGGCCCATAGTGTAAGCTGCAACAGTTGACCGATAATTTGTAAACATGGCTCGCAAAACACTTCCATCGTTAGCCTGTTGTGGCAGGAATCAAACCATGTTCATTAGAAATGAACTAGAGATTCTATGGATATTCAGTGAACTCAGTGAACCTTTTCTTGCAAGCCTTTCGAATGCTTGCATTGTACTGTCATCTTCCTCCAAAAGGACACCTGTGACGCTTGTCATTGTTCATCTAGTATGTAGCAAGATGAAACCAACTGACTGGAAGCGATTTTCTCCCAGGTCTAGAGCTATTACAAGTGCAAGAGTTTAGGCTAGTCCCGGTAAGCTATGAACTATAACCTTTGAAATGTCGAGTGACCGAAATAACAAACTGCACATCTCCATCTCACTGCTCCACTGACCTCGGTAAGACAATACCACATATATGCTTTCACGAAATCTATCCGTAAAGTACCTACATTCATCTTCCGTAAGTTAACATTGACATCATTCCCTCACCCGATGTTAAACCTCCAAAGACAGTACCGTTAGGTATTCGCTTGGAGATGCTGCTTTCCTTCTTGTGAGGGGTCGCTTAAAAGGCCCGTTTCTATCCTGAATATTAGATCGCTTTTTTTGCAGGATGGTTGACTGAAGTTTGACATGTCGCTAAACATGTAAAATTATCACATTATTCCCAGCTAAGGACTTTCTTGCTGTCTCTGCTAATGTAAAAACTGTACCCTTAGAAAAGCGACTATGTACATTCTGCAATCCTTCGACAGTGCATAGCGTATTAATCACGTATCACTGCTAATCATTGCCTTTGCTATTTCACTCGCAAACTGAGGGATGGGAGGATGATCGCAAACTTCCACATGTTAAGCCAACGGCCTTGCCGCAGTGGTAACGCTGGTTACCATCAGATCACGGGAGTTAAGAGCTGTCGGGCTAGGCTAGCACTTGGATGGGTGACCATCTGGTCTGCTGAGCACTGTTAGTAAGCGGGATGCACTCAGCCCTTGTGAAGTAAACTGAGGAGCTACTTGATTGCGAAGTAGCGGCTCCGGTCTCGTAAAGACAGGTACGGCCGGGAGAGCGGTGTGCTGACCGCATGCCCCTCCACATCGGTATCCACTGACGCCTGTGGGCTCAGGATGAGACGGCGGCCGGTCGGTACTGCTGAGCCTTCATGGTCTGCTAGGGTGAGTTAGGTTAGTTTTCACAGGTTAAGTGTCTTGTGTCAAGTAGCTTCGTCTATGTTGTGAAGAAAATTCCTTGCGCCTATACAGTGTTCAGAAGCGTACCTCTGGCGGAGTAATGCAATAGTGCTCTATTGATTTTTACTTTGAGATGTGGATCTGAGGACTGCTGGATGGTGTTAAATTATCTTCTCATGCCTGTTGTGGATTCTGAATTCTCTTTTTTTTTATCTATGTTGGATTAAACAGAAAAAGTTTTCATCTGAATTTTTTATGGGACCAAACTGCTAAGGTCATCGGTCTCTAAGCATACACACTATTTAATCTAACTTAAAGTAACTTACGCTAAGGACAACACACACACCCATGCCTGAGGGAGGACTCGAACCTCCGACGGGGGAAGCCGCGCGGACCGCGACGAGACGCTTCAGATCGTGCGGCTACTCTGCGCGGCGTTTTCATCTGATAGTATTTCGGTGGAGAATGGTTTGTTGGTTTAAAAATTGTATGTTTACGTACCATCCAAACTGTGAAGGTTCGTTCAGTGGATGAAACAGAGAAGAGAAACTGTTCTGTGCGATATTGTGTTCCTCGACTCCTAGTAAGTGTTTCATTCGATTCAGTGGTGTCAGCACATGAGCAAAGTATGGAACATCACGCCAGATCTATGATTGTATTGAAAAGGTCCTAGCAAATAGCTAGTTATTCTTAACAGTTAGGATGACGGCAGCCGGAGGTATCTGTGTTGAAACTAGTTCCGTTACAAGATGCAGAAAGGAGATATCTAACAGAAAAAATGTTCAGCATACACACAAAAATAAACATTCATAGACAGTTTGAAAAACAGAGCTTGCGCATCAGACTTTTCTGCAGCTTTGCAGTCATGTTTTGTCACAATACTCAAAGGAAAACTGTTTCGACCTGTGACATATTATATAGTATATGTGACAGTATATACTGTACATGTACCCTTTTCCCGAAATGTGATTTTTACAATCATAGCGTCTTAAGAAACTATAATGACATCAATAACAAACAGCTACATAAAACTTTTTGTTACTATTTTACATGACAATAAATTAGGAAGCGAGTAAAACTGATAATAATGTTAATGGAAATATGAATATACTATTTATGGGCCGCTTATCTTATCGTTCACTGTCTTCTTCTGTGTATGTTGCAGGATGTTTGAAAGTGTCGCATAAAATAGGAAAGTTCAGGAAGTTTTTGCGGATTCTTCACTGTGTTCGTCGTTACTGAAACACTCTCTGTGATGTATGCCTTCGTATGAGGTAGGATCGGAAGGATATTGTAGCATTTAAGTGAACATTGGTAACTATTTTTGCTTCACAGGTAATGCAAAAATTAAATACTGCACAAACTTAATTACAAAACTCTAAGTAATGAAATATTTATCAGTTTAACTGTAACACATTTATTGACTAGAGACTGGGGTTCATAAAGAGAAACAGTGTCCTTAAGCACTTATAATAATAACAATAATAATAGTCTATATTTATCCTGCAATTATTCATAGAAGAAAAAGTACACAATAATATGAGCATGAGTTGAAAATAAATATTTTGAAAGTAGCCTGTTGTTACAAAAACTTAAACGGTCGAAAAGGTACACAGAAAAGCTTTGGTGTTCTTTTTTAAGAAATATGGCAGTACGTGAAAAGTATTCAAGGGATCAGATGTGTAAAAGGATAGCTATGCTATGAAAAAAGGCGCTAAATAATAACATATCACTATCACTGGTATGAACATGAAAAATTCAGTAATCATAAAGCAACTAAATTTTTTTACAGTTCAATGCTGAAAGGAAAAAGGAAAATCATAAAAAACACAAATTATCACATTTAGTGTAGTTGAATCTTGCGCATACAACACATGGAATATTAGGGAAGTGCTCATAGGACATCGTGGAATAGGATATTCTTCTCAGAGCTACTGGAATGGCTAACTCTAGGGGAGGGGGGGGGGGGGGGAGAGTAGGACTGTTTTTCATCACCGACTGCACCGACCTGCATCTAATGTTCCAAATGTCCGCCAGGTGCCATTGATACTTCGTCATCCCTTATGTCTCCTTGACTGAATGTCATAATTTACGTTAAGCCATTCAGGGGCAATGGGAGGGATAGTTCTGGCAAAAATGCACACCGCTCCACAACCAGTAAGGCTGTGCCAGTCAAACGACCTGTGAAGTTAAAGGAGGCATGCAACTGAAAACAACCTCATGTGACAGTAAATCACAATGATCAATGAGTACCATCTTTGTCATGACTTTCATAAGTGAGCAGCACACACTCTTCTATCGTGAGTCAAAACCATGCCAAGTGATCCTGACTAGAAAGGAACGACTTGGGGATATGCTCTGAGGTGTCTGGGAAACAAAACGTGTGGACGTGGAATAGCTCAGCATAAATTATGACATTCAGTCAAGGAGACATAAGGGATGACGAAGTATCAATAGGATCAAGCGGACGTTTGGAACATTAGATGCAGGTGGGTGCTGTCGGTGATTAAAAACTGTCCAGCAGCTTAACATCCCATCCTCAGAATCCAGATCTAAAATAAGTAAATAAATAATTAAAAATATTTGCCACTGCCTTCCACTGAAAATACAAGCCCAGTGAACTTATTCTCCTGAATCCAGGAGAGATGAAATAGTATTTTCAGTTCCGTTTCATATGACCTATCTTCTGACATCTCCAAGCAAGTTACAAAAGCGTGAACAACAGTGAATGTGTTTTTTTACGTCTATGAGGAGCCTCTGGACGAAGGATTAGCGAGATAATATGTGTCATTATTACTTTTTTTTTGTCATCAGTATTGTAAGTGGGTGACGTGGCTAACCGCGAATTCCTCTCCAGTGCCAACCTCTTCATCCCAGAGTAGCACTTGCAACCGATGTCCTTATTTATTTGATGGATGAATTCCAGTCCCTGTCTTTCTCTGCAGTTTTTGCCCTTTGCAGCTCTCTCTAGTACCATGGCAGTCATTCCCTGATCTCTTAAAAGATTCCCTGTCGTCCTGTCCCTTCTTCCACTCAGTGTTTTCTACATATTCCTTTCCTCTCCGTTCCTATGCGGAACCTCCTCACTCCTTACCTAACCAGAAACCCAAATTTTTAAAATTCGCCTGTTGCATCACATATAAAAAGCTTCGATCCTCTCCTGCTCTGACTTTCCTACAGTCCACGTTACACTACCATACAATGCTGTGCTCCAAAAGCATCCATTCTCAGTAATTTATTCCTCAAATCAAGGCCCATAATTGATACTAGTAGACTTCTTTTGACCTAAAGTGCCAGTTTTTTATTTAGCGTATGGCAAATACAGACATATCATAAAATTAAATTATGTATACATATGTACATATTGACACACAAGAAACTTAATTTGGTCTTTACAACTGAATATCCAGTCCTTCAATCCAGGCCGGCCGAAGTGGCCGCGCGGTTCTGGCGCTGCAGTCTGGAACCGCGAGACCGCTACGGACGCAGGTTCGAATCCTGCCTCGGGCATGGATGTGTGTGATGTCCTTAGGTTAGTTAGGTTTAACTAGTTCTAAGTTCTAGGGGACTAATGACCCCAGCAGTTGAGTTCCATAGTGCTCACAGCCTTCAATCCAGTACACTGCATCTGGAGTTGCTAGCAGGAAGTCCTCTTCAGCACCGTGATAGGCTCGAATCCTTCATTCACTGATAATGTGGTGAGCCGTCTGGTATGGAGCTCCGCAGTCACAGGCTGGATTAGGCAGCTTCTTCCACTTAAAGAGAGCATCTCTGCCAGGTCCATAGCCAGTACGGATTCTGTTGAGAGTAGTCCATGTCTTGCGTGGTAGGTCGAATCCACATGGAAGTTTAGCACCTGGGAAGATGTTATGCAGCCGCACATCTGTCACTGCTTACGACCGACCTTTCCATTCCTCAAGAGGTTTGAAATCCTTAGCAACCATACGGGCAGTACATCTGCGTAGATCAGGAGGCATTATACCAATAAACAGTGGAAGCCAATAAACTGGAGTAGATCTGATTGCGCCAGATATTATGCGCATTGTCGTATTCAGCTGGGTGTCAACAAGCCTTGTATGATAACTGTTCATCCACACAGGTGCACAATAATCAGCACTTGAGTACACCAAGCCCAGAGCTGAAGAAATTAAGAAGGTGGTGTTTGAAGCATTGTGTGCGGTCCAGGATGACACCAAGATATTTTGGGTTCTAATTATGACGAAGAATTCTGCCACTGGAACTTACTTCGAGTTTTACGTTCGCCAACCGATTATTTACATGAAAGCAACACACTTCTGTTTCACTCACACTGGGTTGGAGTCTCCAGATTTTGAAGTAATTATCTAATGCAGGCAGGTCATTGATAGAATCTGTTCTGTTGTCTTCATTACTGGTGTCATATGGCTAGAGCCAGGTCATCAGCATAGCAGTATTTTCTGGACGAGGTGTCAGGTACATCAGATAGATATGGCCTTCCCTCCACACAGTGTCGAAGGCGGCAGTTAGATCTTCAAACGCCACAGATGTTTTCTGCTTGATTTGGTTCAAAAATGTTCAGATGTGTGTGAAATCTTATGGGACTTAACTACTAAGGTCATCAGTCCCTAAGCTTACTCACTACTTAACCTAAATTATCCTAAGAACAAACACACACACCCATTCCCGAGGGAGGACTCGAACCTCCGCCAGGATCAGCCTTGCTTCATTTGGTATCTTGACTCTATGAAGCATGTAAGAGACAATACTTGGTCGCAGCAGCTACGCCCTGGTCTGAAGCCTGTCTCATCAAGTGGAGCCTTCTCTAGGATAGTGCTACTTATTTTTTTATATATTAGCCTTTCAAAAAGCTTGTAGCAGCAGCTAAGTAGGGCAATGGGACGATAGCTTTCTACCATGTTGCTGGCTTTGCCAGGTTTCAGAACAGGTGTTATCTTCACCTTTTTAAACTCCAGTGAAAGTTGACCTGTCAGCACGATGTTAGTGAAGAATTTTGCCAGCCATTTCTTGGCTTTTCCTCCCATATGGATCAGTAATTGTGGGTGGATACCATCGAATCCAGACGCCTTAAGAGGTTTGAGGTCCTTCAGTCCAAAGTCTGAAGCGGTGAAGGGATGGGTATACTCAGATGAGGGAGATGCCATGTTTTTCAGGCCACGAAGCTGTCGCCTGATATGTCTTGTATGTCTCTTGTCAGGAGGCACTCGTGAGGTAGTAATGATGCGGGAAGCAATTTGGTCTGGTGTTACTTCGGAATTTTTTCTGCATGCTGTTGCACTTCCTCCCAGTTTTCTCAGAAGACTCCATGATTTCCCGCTCGAGTGTATAACACTGTACCAAAACTTCTAGCAAAGTGGTGACCCAGAGATAGCTATAGAACTCTTGTCCAGCTTGGACATGTCTGCCGCGCGAGATTAGCCGAGCGGTCTAGGGCGCTGCATTCATGGACTGTGCGGCTGTTCCCGGCGGAGGTTCGGGTCCTCCCTCGGGCATATGTGTGTGTGTGTGTGTGTGTGTGTGTGTGTGTGTGTGTGTGTGTGTGTGTGTGTGTGTGTGTGTCCTTAGGATAATTTTGCTTAAGTAGTGTGTAAGCGTAGGGACTGATGACCTTAGCAGTTAAGTCCCCTTAAGATTTCACACACATTTGATTTTTTTGAACATGTCTCGGAGGCAGAAATGGGTCATCAGTTTATTTTTCTATCTAAGTACTACAGTTCCTTAACATCATCTACTTCGTGACCACCAATCCTGGTAAGTTTCACGCTGTTCTCATTTCTGCTTCTTCCATTCCTTTCTTCGATTTACTCTCAATCCATATTCTGTTCTCATTAAACTGTTCATTCAATTCAGCAAATCATGCAATTCTTCTTCATTTTTACTCAGCATAGCAATATCACCAGCGAATCCTATCGTTGATATCCTTTCACCTTGAATTTTAATTCCATTCCTGAACCTTCCTTTTATGGCCATGATTGCTGCTTCGATTTACAGATTGCACAGTAGGGGCGAAAGACTACATCCCAGTCTTACACACATTTTAATCCGAGCACTTCGTTCTTGGTCGTCCACTCTTATTATTCCTTCTTTGCCATTGTAAGTGTTGCATATTACCTGCATTTCCCTGTAGCTTACGCCTATTTCTCTCAGAATTTCGAACATGTGGCACTATCTTAAACTTTCTAATGCTTTTCCCTGTCTGGCAAATCCTACGAAAGTGTCTTGATTTTTCCTTAGTCTGGTTTTCATTATCAATCGCAACGTCAGAACTGCATCTCTGGTGCCTTTACCTTCCTAAAGCCGAACTGATCTAACACATCCTCAGTTTTCTTTTCCATTCTTTTGTTTATTATTCTTGTCAGCAATTTGACTCTATGAGCTGTTTAAGCTGATTGTGGGATAATCCTCGCACTTGTCAGCTCTTGCAGTCTACGGAACTGTGTGGATGATGTTTTTCCAAAATAAGATGGTATGTCTACACACCATCGTGAATAGTCACTTTGTTGCCACTTCTCTCATTGATTTTAAAAATTCCGATGGACTACTACCTATGCCTTATGCCTTATTTGGTCTGAAGTCTTCCAAAGCCCTCTTAAATTCAGATTCTAATACTGGATCTCCTATTTCTTCTAAATCGACTCCTGTTTCTTCTTCTATCACATCAGACAAATCTTCTCCGTCATAGAGGCCATCAGTGTATTCTTCCGCATTTAACAATGGAATTCCCACTCAACTCTTAATGTTGCCACCCTTGCTTTTAATTTCACATGGGACTGTTTTGACTTTCCTCTATGCCGAGTCAGAAATTCCGACAGCCATTTCTTTTTCGATTCCTTCACTTCTTTCATGCAGTCGTTTCGACTTAGCTTTCCGACACTTCCTATTTATTTCAGTCCTCAATGACTTGTGAATCTACATTGCTGAATTCACCTGCTCATTTTTGTACTTCTTTCTTCTATCAACTGAAGTATTTCTTCTATTACACATGATTTCTTCGCAGTTACTTTCTTTGTACCTATGTTTTTCTTTGCTACTTCTGATTTTGCCCTTTTTAGATATGTCCATTAGTCTTCAACTGTACTGCCTACTGAGCTATTCCTTATTGCTCTGAGTGTAGCCTTAGACAACTTCAAGCGTTTCTTGTTATTACTTACTACTTCCCTATCCCACTTCTTTGTGTACTGGTTCTTCGTGACTAAAGTCTTAATCGTCAACCTACTCTTGATCATCACTGCACTGTCATCTGAGCCTGTATCTGTTCCTGGGTAAGCCTTACAATCCAGTTTCTGAATACAGAATCTCTGTCTGACCATGATGTACTCTAATTGAAATCTTCCAATATTACCCGGCGTTTTCCTAGTATACATCCTCCTTTTGTGATTCTTGAAGAGAATATTTGCCATCACTGGCTAAAATGTATTACGGAACTCTATTAGTCTTTCTCCTCTCTCATTCTTGTCCCAAGCCCATGTTCTCCTGTAACCTTTACTTCTACTCCTTCCTCTATAGCTGCGTTCCAGTCCCAGGGCTATTAGATTTTCATCTCCCTTTACGTACTGCATTACCCTTTCAGTATCCTCGTATACTTTCTCTGCCTCTTCACCTTTAGCCTGCGACGACGCCATGATTACCTGAACTATCGTTGTCGGTGTTAGTATACTATCGATTCTTATAAGAACAAACCTATCACTGAAATGTTCACAGTAACAGGGTCTCTGCCGAACCTTCCTGTTCACAACGAATCCTTCTCCCATAATACCATTTTCTGCTGCTGTTGATATTAGCGTATGCTCATCTGATGAGAAGTCGTTCTTTCCATTTCATTTCACTGACCCCTACTACATGTAGATTGAGTCTTGGCATTGTCCTTTTCAGATTTTCTTGGTTTCCTGCCATTTTCAAGCTATGACATTCTTCACCCCGACTCGCAGAACGTTATTCTTTCGTTGGCTATTCAATCTCTTCCCATGGTCACCTCTCCTTTGGCAGTCCCCTCCCTGAGATCAGAATGGGGAACTATTTCGGAATTTAATGCCACTGGAGACATTATCATAAAACTTTTTCAATTACAGGCGACATTTCCTGTGGATACACATTATATATCTTTAATTCAGTGGCTTCCATTGCCTGCTGTCTTCTCATGCCGTTGATCACTGCTGATTCTTTCGCCTTTAGGGGCAGTTTCCCACACCATGGGCAAGAGAGTATGTCCTGAACCTCCGTCCGCTCCTGCACCCACTCTGACAATGCCGTTGGCAGAATGAAGGTAGCTTGATATTCCGGAGGTCTTGGGGCACCAATGTTGATTATTAATCAAAATTTAACCGATGGCGGGTTTCTTACCCGGGACTGTGACGTTTTGATTCCTAATTAAAGAAGCAACCCCTAGACCGTGGGTGAATCCCATTTAATGCTTAATGATACCTTTTAATCCACCTTCCGTTGTGTAATCCTTCCTGGACGAGTAGATGGAAGAATCAGGCCCTGTTATAAGATCCGCTGGGAACTGACTAACATTATCACAATACACACTTCAATAATTTTGATACTATTTGCCATATTAAAATTACCATTAGCTACATACCTATGACGCAAAAAGGAAAGTATTGTATGCGTGAAATCCTGGTTCGGTGCAAGAGAGAGTCTGAGGCCCTAATCAGATTAGATTAAATCAATAAATGCACGAGAAACTCGTACAGAAAATTATATATATATATATATATATATTTTTTTTTTTTTTTTTTTTTTTTTTTTTTTTACAGTTGGAGATTTACAAGTGCGGAGCGATATTAATCGTAAAGTCAGGGAGCTGTAATTTTCTCGTTATCTTGCACACGTTATCAGTCCCCTATTTTTACAATTACATGGTTGTTTTATAGTTTATATAGGAAAACAAACGTGGTTTACGTTCATAAAATGTTCTCTTACATTGCACAGTTTGGTAGGAAAGTTCGCGTAACACAGCGTGTGGCCAAATATTGACGAGGAGAGCAGCTGATGTACAGTGGGATGTAGTTTCATGTTATCTGCTCGGGATGCCTGTTCTTTTTCTCTCTCACTGAGATAACTGCAGACTAGAAGCTTTTTGATCAATTTCTTTATCTCATGATAAAAATACACGTCATAGGGTTGCACTAGAAGAGTGAATTTGGTGATGAATTATTTTAATACTGTTCGATGGAAATTCTTCTTCATCGCAAAGTACCTAACCGTATAATTGTGTATTAGTTTGTCCACCCCACGAGTCAACAGAGAAAATTTGTTGTTCTGCAAGTAAGGATTCATCATCTGTCAAAAAGTCTTTGTACAAGGTGGTTGTAATTTTCCCAGATTTCGATACAGTAATGACATCTACATCTACATTTACTCCGTAAGCCACTGTGCGTGACAGAGCGTTCCCTCTACCACTACTTGCCGTTTCCCCTTCTCTTCCACTCGCAAACAGAACGAGGGAAAACGACTGTCTGTACGCCTCCGTATGTGACCTAATTTGTCGTATCTTATCTTCGCGGTTCTTACGCACGATACATGTTGGCAGTAGCAGAATCGTTTGGCGGTCAGCTTCAAATACATGTTCTCTAAATTTTTTTAATAGTGTTTCCCGGAAATAATGCTGCCTTCTTTCCAGGGATTCCCATTTGAGTTCACGAAGCATCTTCGCGACACTTATATTTTGTTCGAACCTACCGGTAACAAATCTTGCAGCCCTCAACTGAAATGCTTCGATGTCTTCCTTCAATCCGATCCGGTACGGATCCCAAACACTCGAGCAATAATAGGTCGCACCAGCGTCCTATATCAAGTCTCCTTTACATTTGAACCACTCTTTCCCAAAATTCTCCCAAGAAACCGAAATCGACCATTTGCCTTCCCTATCACAGCTTTCACATGGTCGCTCCACCTCATATCGCTTTGCAGCGTTACGCCCAGATATTTAAACAGCTTGACTGTGTCAAGCTGGACATTGGTAGTACCGTATCCAAACTTTAGAGGTATTTCTTCCTACGCATCCGTGTTAACTTACATATTTTCACATTTAGGGCTAGCTGCCATTCATCACGCCAGCTGCAAATTACGCCTAAAATCACTTTAATACTATTTGTTACCACGTACTCGTCCAGTAATTTCGTCGAAAGGATTATAGTACGTTGCGCTGTATACGAGCTTGTAAGGTGTCAGGCAAATCCAACACCTTCCATGAAAACCCTGACATGATAAGAAAATCCAGTAGTATGTCACATAGCTCCGAATAAATCGTGACATTAACTTAACCAAAGTAATACGAGTAAGGAGTGAGCAAATGGAATACCACAGACTAACACAAGAATGCCTAAATACATGTCATACCTTCCCACCATGAGACAGACGCAGTTCCGAGGGGAGAAGCGAGAACAGAAGCTGAGATCAGAACCGTGTTAAGTGAGAAGGCCCTACGATCAGGGACGGACACCCACGTTGCCAGCTAACCGTTGCGACCACACCACCCGCAAGTTTATAGCGTGAGACTTTTTCGCGTCTCTGTTACGTTAGGACCACCCCCCCAGCCTATGTTAAAAGCTAGAGCCCTCCAGAAGAACAGTATAGATCTCACGATAACACAAAAAGGGCCACACCACTCGCAAGTTTTAGCGTGAGACGTTTTCGCGTCTCTTTTACGTTGCAAACTTTAAAAACATTGCCCCACCACGAGAAGTATAACGTTTCTCATTGGATAGACAGAATTTTTGTAGGTGGAGCTTAAGGTTAACATTGAGACCCTGATTGGTCAGATGAAAACACAGCCAGATAGTTTTTTTTAAAACCAACTTCGGTAAATTGTAGTAAGGAGAAGTTAGGGGAGAGTTGCTTCCGAGAGGGCGAACTGGATGGAGCTGCGCCGGCCGCCGCCCCCTGACGAACACTGACAAGGTAATGAACGCGCGCGATGCCGCATTTTTGAGCGCATAAGGCTTCACTCAGAACTGCAGAAGTCTCATCTGTTACATCCCCTTTACGTAATACTAGTGTCGATCGTCAATTAAAGCTCATGGTGTTCACATTTGCCACTTGAAGTAAAAATCTGAAACTCGATGATTTTTCTGTTATATAGTTATTGAGAAGCCACATCAGCCACTGTAATTTACGATAAGTTAGGTAAGTTATTAAAGATAATTGAGGGTCACTGTAGACCATTTTGATAGTTTTCTCTCTTGTGAAACTTAATTTAAACCTAGATTATAGATGTGATATGGCATAGGTCATCCTTCGATCCATTGTAGAACTTGGAAACCCATTCAGGGAATATTCGTTCACATTTTTGTTGAATGCAGTTGGTTTTTACCATCCTGTATTAAAACATTTCCTTTTATCAATAGTGAAATTTATAAACGAAGTTCTGTGAGTAGAATAAAATTTCCAGTCATAAACTTAACTGCTTTTTCGACGTTATTTTACCAGTTAACTAAAAATAGGAAAGCCTTGAACCCCTTCCACTAAATCTAGTTGGTATTAAGATTCCATTACAGGGAGTGCAGTGGAGCTGACGCTGAAATGATTAAGTATTTGGTTATATCATCGCTAGTCGCACTGAACTCTTCTGAACTCTACATGTCATGTGTGGTCTGACGCCTCCTTACCAGCAACAGGTCCCAAGTTCAAACTAGTCAATTCCCTAAAAAACACGCTCAGAGCGTCGTTGCACGAAAGTGGTAGGGAGACACAATATAGAACAAACAGACACCATGCAGAATGATTAGAAAATAGCGACCCTGCCAGGATGGTAAAATACCATGATTGAAGGTCGACCACATGCCTAAGTAGGTCAGAAAACTATACTGTTGAAAAATTTTCGTAATAAAAAAAATTTTTGAACGTTATAAATAGTCGAAAACAGTAGCTGCAGTGATAGATAGTAAGAAAGTATTCAGTAGATAGACATTCTAGCAGAGAAAATAGCATAATTAAGTCATGAATTTTAAAAATTGTTAGAATTAAGTTTTCTCTCCAATGCAAGCGCACAGGTGGCGGATACATCGTTGACAAGTTGGTTCTGACCCAAAAAGTAAGTGAATTGATTGACAAGTCGTGTGAATAAAAAGTTTATGAAACGCGTGAGATCGTATGAGCGCATGTTGACTCGAAGATGGGCGCGTGAATTGCTTTTAAAATAGAAAGTAAGGGATTCGGAAAGATTAGCAATGGCAGATCGAGATCTTGGCCGAATTGAGGTAGAGACCCAGCATGAAAATGGACAGAGAAAAGAGGACAGTACAACAGACGATGCAGTATCGCGAGAAATAGGACATATAACGCACCATAACGAGGATAACGTACGTCAAGGCATAGGAAACGTAAGTCAGCATACGACAGAGGAGCAGGAAAGTAGAGAAACAGCCGATGAGGATTCTAACTTGCGTCTTGAATACGTAGAACCCATAGTACAAGTAATCAGAGCTCCCTTACCACAGAGTACAAGGAATTCGAGCAGAAACGTGTCACAGCACAGTTCAATGCAATTGGTTGCAAACCAACACTTGGGCGAAAACACAGAGCGTAGGACGTCGGAAGAAAACGCAATAGGACCCACCAATCTGGCAGAATTATTACAATTAATGACGGAAACCATGAGAAGACAAAATAAAGAAATTGCGAACCAAATTAAAATTCAGAATGCAGAAATGACGAAACAAAATGCAGAAACCACGAGACAAATGCGTGCGATTAAAGAACAAAACAAAAAAATTCAGTAACACCTAAGTCAAAAGAATCTCGAGAAGTGATAGGAAACTTAATAACAGCTTAAAATCAATTGAGAAAAGACATTGACGAGGTACAAGTGGACGTACAAACATTGCGTAATGACACTCAGGACGAGATCAAAACATTACGTAACAACACCCACGGAGAAGTCAAGGAACTAGAGAAACAGATAAACGTAATCACTAGACAAGCAGCAGGTACAGCGCGTGAAATTGTTGGAAACAGTTTGTTACACAAACGTATCACAAAAGCAGCGCTGAAAAGATATGATAACCGCATATTCAAAATAGAAGCGCAAACGAAGAGACAAGTTCAGAAATTGTGAACAGAGTTGTTGCAAACCATTGAAGAGCGTAATGAACAGAATGGTACAAGCACAGAGTCTGCAACCACATCCGTATCTGTAACAGCACCGGAAAAACAAGCAATTAACGAAGATATTACGCATTTGCGATTCCAATCACAGGCGGAAAGTAACATATGTGACAATGGAAAGCCAGGTCGCGAAGAGTACAGTGCAATGCATTCAGCTACACGTTCACAACCGATGGAAGAAAATTATTGCGTACCACTCCAACGATACTACGCAAGGGTAGGCGAAAGTTACAGTTGACAATATCCAATTGATCTACCACAACCGGAAAGAACGACGGGAGAAATGATCAGAAACAAAAGTGGCGAAGAATCGCGAATTTCATATGGAACTATGACAAAGTACGACAACGATCATTTCCTCACAGTCAGAAAATTTCAGCACTTTCGAGAAGGAAACTCATTACATCCACGAACTTTTATTGATCAATTCCGAGTAGGATTACCAGAACACTGGACGCTAGCACACAAAGTAGACTTTATATGTGCACACGTGTCAGGAACAGTCGCAGAAACCACGCAGAATGTTGCAGCGACATGCCGACCGTACGAGGACTTCAGAGAGAAGTTTCTCTCACGATATTGGTCCAGCGAAACACAGAACAGAGTGAAGTACGAATTGTTACAGAAGCCATATTTTGAAAATTCAGGAGAGAAGAGTCCCGTGAAATTTTTCGAATTAATGGCAAAGAAAAATCAATGCTTAGATGTACCATACAGTGTCGGAGAGTTGATTAAATTGTGCGCGATGAAGCTACCATTGAAATACCAGCAGTCATTAGTAGGTCGCGGAGACAATGACGTCGAAGCATTTAAAGGTATTCTAAGGGAACTAGAGTTCATATTTTCGGAAGATGACGCAAGAAAAAGACGAAGCGCACGTGAAAACGAAAGCAAAAAGCAGTGGAATCCTCAAGACACAGTACGAAGAAACAATAATTACGAACCACGTGATAACTTCGTACCAAGGAACGACAATAGAATTCAACAAAGAACCGGTTATGGATTTAGAAGAGAATATGGCAATAACTATAATTCACCCAGGAACGGCAACAATTATTACAGAGGGAATAACGACAACCGGAACGGGTATTGGAGAACCAATAGACCGACAAATTATGAACAAAGAAATCACTATCAACAAGCTGAACAAGAAAAGAGAATAAAGATAGAAGAGGTGGAGGTAAGACCTCCAAACCCCGATAAACGTTCGAATTGACAGCTAAGCGCCCATGCCAAAGAGAATGACGCACCGACCCAGGACAATTGCAGCACCTTGAACAGAGAAGTAAAAATCTTATCACGAGAAGAGAAGAAGGAAGAAACAAATTCGCAGGGACCAGATCAAAACGAAGACAACAAAATAACAAAATCGTGTTGGGACGAAATTAATTGGGAGAATACTGACGAGGAAGATGAATTACCAGAAGCATGCACAACGAATGTAGGAGGAAAGGACGAAGTAATGAGTATTGCAGAGCTATTTGAGATGGAAACCAGGGAAAGCGAATTCAATGAGGATAATGCGCAGACAACAGAAGTTGAAAATAAGTTACGAGTGGGCACACAACCCAACGTATATAATGAAGGAATTTATGAAGCGATAATTAGAGCATTTAGATGCGATTATGTGGAAGTAGCGACGAAGAAAGAGAAGATAGACGAGGATGAGGAAAAAGTAGAGGATGTTGAAGAAAGCGTAAATGAAGGAAGAAATAGAGAAGAGGAAATAAAACAGAGAGAAGTAGCAGTCGATGCTTATCCTACAGAAATTTCGAATTCACCAGGGAAATTCCTAAAAAGACTCATGTATGATTCAGTGGAGGATTCGTTGATGCAAGAAGAAGAAGAACAGAACCAACCCTTTCAAATTCAACCAGTTGTGAAGGCCATGGTAAATCATATCCCAGTCAATATTGTAATTGATAGCGGTAGTGAACTGATTGCGATCTCAGAAAATTTATTCATGCAGTGTAATGCCAATGAGGAATTGCCAGTTCTGAAAACACGTAAGATTAAAGTAAGAGGTCCTATGAGAAACAATGCTGCGGAAGTTACGAGACAAACAAGATTACCTCTTTCGTGCCAAGGTCAAAAGATCGAAGCCAACTTCGTGATCATACCTAAACTAACCGTAGATTTGATTATAGATGCAGATTTTTTAAGTGAGAGACGAGCGATAATAGATATGGGGAAAAGTAGCGTAACATTCGGGAATGACACACTTCTCTTTGAGCAAAAGCTAAAATTAGAAGAAATACCAGTTATAAACAAACAATTAAGAACGATGAGAGATAAAGAGGATGAAGAATTAGAATGGTATGCACAAAAGGGGGAATCGCCTCAACTCATGTTAGAAGTCCATAAAGAAAAATTGCAAGAAGTTCAAGGTATTTCGGAACACAGTAAAAGAGAATTAGAGGGTATTTTACGAGATAAAGCAGAGGTATTTTTACCTGAGACTGGCAGTACTAAGCACTTTCAGTACAAGTTTGAAGTAAAACACCACAAACCATTTAGAGTGCCACCCTATACAATCCCATTAAGCTACAGGAATAAAGTATTCCAGGAGATATCTAAAATGTTAGATGACGACATTATTGAGCCACCTACCTCCACATATAACAGTCCGCTCCATATTGTACAAAAACGAGATGAGAGCATCAGGTTAGTGCTTGATTCCAGACAGATCAACACAATCATAATCACTGAGACACATCGCCCAGAAAAATTAGAGGAATTGATACAAAACTCCCACGTTGCTAAGATATTTTCATCAATTGATTTACGGAGTAGTTTCTGGCAAATAGAATTGGCCCCAGAATGTAGAAAATTTACAGCATTTATCGTATTCGGTAGATGTTACCAGTTTAAACGATTGCCATTTGGTTTAAACGTATCATCAGCAGCGTTAATTAGGGGATTTAATACTACACTCAGTCCTGAAATTTTACAAAAAATTACTTGTTATGTTGATGATGTGATTATAGCAGAACCCTCTTGGGAACATCACAACGACACATTAAATCAGTTTTTACAGATCATGAAAGAGCATGGGGTCGCACTAAATATAACAAAATCCAAATTGGGAAGGCGAGAGGTCAAATTTCTAGGACACATAATTTCAGAGAAAGGGGTAATGCCCAACCCAGAAAAACTAACGGCAATCAAAGAATTCTGTACTCCATATAATAAGAAAACTCTCAGAGGATTTCCAGGTTTCACCGGATTCTATAAAAAAATTATTTGGGTCGACTCTCTCGCAACACCACGCCTATGCGCATTGACTGGAAAAAACACGCCATGGGTATGGGATCAACAAGCCAATGAAGAATTTTTAAAAGTGAAAAACGCACTAACAACAGTACCGATTTTAGCACATCCTGATCTAACACAATATTTTTATATGGCCACTGATAGCGCGAAAACAGGTTTAGGAGTTGTTTTATTCCAAGAATACGAACAGGCAGGGCTAAGATCATATAGAACAATTGCATTGGCCGGTCGGATACTCACAAAAAGCGAAAAAAACTATTCAGTCACGGAGCTGGAAGCATTGGCCATTGTATGGGGCTTCCAACGTTTTCGATACTTCCTATTCGGAAGAAAAACAAAAGTATACACTGACCACAAAGCATCAGAATTTCTGTTAATCGCCAGACTAACTCATGGGAGGTTAGCCAGATGGATGATAATACTACAAGAATTTGACCTCACTATTACACACATACCAGGACCAGCGAATGTATTAGCAGATGCTTTATCACGATGTCCACAGGGTGCATCCAATAAAATAGGTTTGGAAGCAGCAGAAGACCAGTTTACAATGTACTATATGAAACAAGTACCTTTCGAAAACTACATTACAACAGCATTGAAAAACATAGGCAAAGAACAGGACAAGGATCCCGAAATACTAGGACTCAAACACAAGTGGAGAAGTAAGGATATTCCAGACATTCGACAGCACTATCTCGTAAAAAACAATGTTTTATTTTTTAGACGAAATGTTGCAACGAATGAATGGTTAATTTATATCCCAGATGAACTAATTAATAAGTACATATGGTATACACATTTAAGTAATGGGCCCTTTGGACCAAAGAAATGCTTTTAAATATAAAACAGACAAGCCATTTTCCTAATACGGAAAGACGAATTAGAACAGTATTAGTCAAATACAAAAAACGTATGAGGGCTAAACACGTCACTTTCCTAACCAAACCACCTATGTTTCCAATAATCCCTAAAAGATTAAAACAAATAGCTGCAAGAGATTTGATGGGGCCCCTCCCATGCACAAAAAATGGATATATTTTCATATTTGTCGTTTTGGAACTTACTTCTAAATATGTTACCTTGACACCATTAAAACGGGCAACAGGTCTTACTATAAGTAAAGCATTTAGACAAGATTTTCTCAGACAAGTACGTCGAGAGGAACGAATAATACAAATCAGTGCAATGGCAAAACACGTTAAAACAACACAAAATATAACCCATCTACATATGTAAGTACAAACCTAGCATAAATCCAGCAGCACAATCTATGAAGGACATAGGTACTTTATGCCTTTAAGCCAATTATATGCAGGCAAAAGACACAACACTTGGGATATATACCTTAAAGATTTTCATGAAGTAATAAATGAGATGCCGCATAGCACTACGCTACTACCTCCAGTTACTGTACTTAAAAATACTGAACCCCCAAACATAAACAGAGAAAATGTTAGATTTCCTATTGTACCACGTAGACAGGACAAACAAGTCATAGCAACAGCACTCTCCAACATCAGAAAGGCAGCCATTAAAAGAAAAGAAAGAGGAGATAGAACAGCAATTAAAAGAACATTCTCAGTAGGCCAGAAAGTATTTGTAAAAACCCACCATCTCTCCAGCAAACAGAAACACAAAATACATAAGTTTTACGTTGCATACAAAGGACCTGTCATAATTAGCCGAATTACTCATGATAATGCTGTGGAACTAATGAACCCAAAAACAGGCAAAACCTTAGGGCTTCACCATGTGAGCCATATCAAAAAGTTTGAAGATTAATTTTATTACTGGTAAATAATCAGCACAATATTTCAAGATTATGTTGCAGATAAGATCGTCAGGAGAAAGAAGAATGGAGAGAGAGGAAGGTGGGGAAAAAAAGTAGTTTCAATAAAAACAAAAATAACACCAATAGTACCATAGATTAAGGTGAAGGGATAAAGCATAGATAGTCTAACAGCATGAAATACTAAAATGCTATACACCACGACACTACACAAAAAATAAAAATAAAACGAATTTGAGGATTTTTGTAGAAGTTAAGATTCAAAATATCTTAGAATTGTAACACGGAAAGGGCGCCGAAATTTGTAAAGCTTTTTAAGAAGGTGTAAAACAATGTTGGTACTAGACATATGTTAGATGAATATAAGTAAAACGTTTTGTAAGAACCATTGTAAAAAACTCCAGCAAAGACCAGATGCAATGACCCACAAGTTGCAACGCGAGAAGTATCAAGAAAGAAAAGGACGTAATTAGCAAGACATGATTCCTACAAGGCAGAAGCATCGAGAGAAGGGAAAGGACAGCGAGACCAACAGAGGGCCCTCGTAGAGTGGGCAATAAATTTGACTGCTAGGCAGAACCGTGCTGGAACAAACACGGAGCTGCACAGTGACAGAGCCCTGCAGAGACGGGATGCCAAACGCCGAATGCCGGAAGGGTCTCTGAGCGCCCCCACTCAACGGAGCGAGCAAAAAACGGCCCGACGAGAAGACTGCTTGGGCAAGCCACCACTGGTAAAAAATATGTGTAGAAGTCACACTACCGCTATTAAACAGCACGCTGATGCACAAAACTGAAGAAAACGTCCACAAAGTAAAAATGACACGCCCAAACAATTTATCAAACTGTTACTAGGAGGAGAACTTCAAAGCGACTAGTTATCAATAAATATTTCCATATCCTGCCCAGAGTAGAACCAAGAATCAAGTAAGAGGCAGAGAAAAAGCAGGAAGAACAGAAGTTGAAGATTCGCAAGATTGAGACCAAGAAAGAAGACGGGTGAAGAATAGACGACATACCTTCCCAAATCCCTATCCTATTGTAAACTAGTCGTCTGCAAAGTATTACAACGAAAAACGACCGCTTTCAGCGACACATAACGATGACTTTTATGCATACAAAGCCAGTAAACCACGAGATTCTGCAGCTCCATTCAATTATAGGACCTCCACAACAGCAACATACACTTGCAAAGCCAACAAGCAAGCTGTACATCAAATACTTGCCCACATCCATCTCGCTCAAGTCCATCACCTTCGTGCAAAAACATTTGCCAACCTCATGCTTAAACATTCATAGGATTGTGTGAATGTGTGAAATCAAATTATGTGATGTAGGAATTGTGCAAAAGAAACGTGTGAAAAACTAAATAAGTTAAGCACACCAGACAGCTAATAAACTACAAAATAACAATCATTGACTATGGACTTAAATAAAAAGTAGACTATCGATAAAAATAAGTCATTAGTCCTGAAATGGACAGTATATAAAGAGCAAAAGTAGGGCATAATAAACACTAAAACTGTATGCCACTTATTTTCTCTTCATAAAAATAAAAGAATAACTATATTTTACTTATTTTCTTCTTATAAAAACAAAGAATAAAAAAATTATCTTGTTGGATATTTCCCATTTTTTTTAACATTTGTACCATTTGTTAGGATAATATCTCAATACTTGTGGATGTTTATTTCTTTGTCAAAGCAATTCTTGGAAATAATTCTTGTTTGTTAGTGTAACAATGTTGAAATGAGTGTCAAGAAACAAAAACATTTTACTTGTACATGATATTTAGAAAATGTGTTAGGAATACATTTTACTTAATTACTGCATTTATAAAAACAATATTTCTAGAATCGATGTGGAAGTCTCCTCACTTTCGATAACAAACTTCTTAAGAAACAAAATAATTAAAAATTAATAATAGCATCAAAATATTCATCTCTTGTCATTTTTAAGAATCATGCAGAAGAATATAAAAATATAAATTAGTAATACAAACTAGCATAGAACCCAAATAACGTGGCTGAACAGTAAGCAACAAAATTTAGATAAAGCAATAATTTTTGACTGACTTAGACAACGATTCAATCATTCCCTAACTTCAGTGCAAAAATTAAGCTCGAAGGGTGGTGATATGTAAGGTGTCAGGCAAATCCAACACCGTCCATTAAAACCCTGACATGATAAGCAAATCCAGTAGTATGTCACATAGCTTCGAATAAATCGTGACATTAAATTAACCAAAGTAATACGAGTAACGAATGAGCAAATGGAATACCACAGACTAACACAAGAATGCCTAAATACATGTCATACCTTCCCACCATGAGACAGACACAGTTCCGAGGGGAGAAACGAGAACAGAAACCGAGAGCAGAACCGTGTTAAGGGAGAAGGCCCTACGATAAGGGACGGACACCCACGCCGCCAGCTCACCGCTACGACCACACCACCCGCAAGTTTATAGCGTGAGACTTTTTCGCGTCTCTGTTACGTTAGGACCACCCCCCAGTCCATGTTAAAAGCTAGAGCCCTCCAGAAGAACAGTATAGATCTTACGATAACGCTAAAAGGAACACACCAGCTGCAAGTTTTAGCGTGAGACGTTTTCGCGTCTCTGTTACGTTGCAAACTTTAAAAACATTGCCCCACCACGAAAAGTATAACGTTTCTCATTGGATAGACAGAATTTTTGTAGGCGGTGCTTAGGGTTAGCTTTGAGACCCTGATTGGTCAGATGAAAACACAGCCAGATAGTTTTTTTTAAACCAACTTCGGTAAATTGTAGTAAGGAGAAGTTAGGGGAGAGTCGCTTCCGAGAAGGCGAGCTGGACGGAGCTGCGCTGGCCGCCGTGCCCTGACGAACACCGACAAGGTAATGAACGCGCGCGATGCCGCATAACAGCGCATAAAGCTTGACTCAGAACTGCAGAAGTCTCATCTGTTACACCCCCTTTATGCGTAATACTAGTGTCGATCGTCAATTTAAGCTCATGGTGTTCACATTAGCCACTTGAAGTAAAAATCTGAAACTCGATGATTTTTCTTTTATATAGTTATGGAGAAGCCACATCAGCCACTGTAATTTACGACAAGTTAGGTAAGTAATTAAAGATAATTTAGGGTCACTGTAGACCATTTTGATAGTTTTCTCTCTTGTGAAACTTAATTTAAACCTAGATTATAGATGTGATATGGCATAGGTCATCCTTCGATCCATTGTAGAACTTGGAAACCCATTCAGGGAATATTCGTTCACATTTTTGTTAAACGCAGTTGGTTTTTACCATCCTGTATTAAAACATTTCCTTTTATCAATAGTGAAATTTATAAACGATGTTCTGTGAGTAGAATAAAATTTCCAGTCGTAAACTTAACTGCTTTTTCGACGTTATTTTACCAGCTAACTAAAAATAGGAAAGCCTTGAACCCCTTCCAGTAAATTTAGTTAGTATTAAGATTCCTTTACAGGGAGTGCAGTGGAGCTGACGCTGATATCATTACGTATTTGGTTATATCATCACTAGTCTCACTGAACTCTTCTGAATTCTACATGGCATGTGTGGTCTGACGCCTCCTTACCAGCAACAGGTCCCAGGTTCAAACTAGTCAATTCCCTAAAACACACGCTCAGAGCGTCGTTGCGCGAAAGTGGTAGGGAGACACGATATAGAACAAACAGACACCACGCAGAATGATTAGAAGCTGTATGCGATTGCATTACCTTTTTTACATCCTGTTGTTATGAGAGAATTACACACATGAAAAAAGTATTGCATCACGTCGGTTCCGAGAGTTCCAGAAACTGTATAGAAAATTGGAATAGAGATCAACATACACATCATTTCCGACCTTTTTATTGCTCATGAAAACCACACATTGCGTGGTCCAGGTTGCTGTACAAACTGGTACCTCTAATACCCAGCAGCACGTCCTCTTGCACTGAAGCATGCCTGTGTTCGTCGTGGCATACTATCCACAAATTCATTAAGGCACTGTTGGTCGAGATTGTCCCACTCCTCAACGGCGATTCGGCGTAGATCCCTCAGAGTGGCTGGTGGGTCACGTCGTCCATAAACAGCCATTTTCAATCTATCCGAGGCATCTTCGATAGGATTCATGTCTGCAGAACATGCTGGCCACTCTAGTCGAGTGATGTCGTTATTGGGAAGGAAGTCATTCACAAAATGTGCACGATGGGGGCGCGAACTGACGTCCATGAAGACGAATGCCCCGCCAATATGCTGCCGATATGGTTAAACTATCGATCGGAGGATGGCATTGCGTATCGTACAGCCGTTACGGCGCCTTCCATGACCATCAGCGGCCTACGTCGGACCCACATAACGCCACCCCAAAAGAGTAGAGAATCTCCATCATGCTGCACTCGCTGGACAGTGTGTCTAAGTCGTTCAACTTGACTCGTTAGCCTCCAAACACGTCTCGGACGATTGTTTGGTTGAAGGCATATGCGAAACTCATCGGTGAAGAGAACGTGATGCCAATCCTGAGTGGTCCATTCAGCATGTTGTTGGGCCCATCTGTACCGCACTGCATGGTGTCTTGGTTGCAAAGATGGACCTCGCTATGGACGTCGGGAGTGAAGTTGCAGATCTTGAAGCCTATTGCTCACAGTTTTTCGTAACACTATGTCCTGTGGCTGCAGGAAAAGCATTATCATGTTGGCGATGCTGTAAGGGCTCCTCCTAGCCGTAATCCGTAGGTAGCGGTCATCCACTGCTCAGCTGCCTGAGCGAGGCATGTCATCGACATTTCCTGTCCCTCTGTATCTCCTCCATGTCCGAACAACATCGCTTTGGTTCACTCCGAGACCCCTGGACACTTCCCTCGTTGAGAGCCCTTCCTGGCACAAAGTAACAGCGCGGACGCGATCGAACTATGGTATTGACTGTCTAGGCATATTTGAACTAGAGACAACACGAGCCGTGTACCTCCTTCCTGGTGGAATGACTGGAACTGATCGACTGTCGGACCCCCTCCTTCTAATAGGCGCTGCTCATGCTTGGTTGTTTACATCTTTGGTCGGGTTTAGTGACATCTTTGAACAGTCAAAGGGGCTGTATCTGTGATACAATACCCACAGTCAACGTCTATCTTCAGGAGTTCTGGGAACCGGAGTGATCCAATTTTTTTTTTATTTGTGTATTTTTGCCTCTAGATGGTCCAGGCTTCGTTACAAGTAGACGGGTACAGGCAACATGGAAAAATATCATGCAAATTTAAATATGATATTTTACGTGACGCCAAGAGGAGGATGTCGATCGACGCCGACGAATGAGAGTTCTCGGCTTACATGTCCAATCAGATTCTGTAATTTCAATACCTTCAGTTATTTCCAGAGTACCTTCCTGAGAGATTAATTTGCAGTCACAATTTCTCTTTTGCTTTTGCTTTGCACATTTTTTGTGAAAAATTAATAAATGTAAACTGTTAAGTCTTGTTTCGGTTTATTTTCAGTGTAAGTAACGTAAAAATTGAGAACGAAAATGTTTCGGAATAGGCACTCAACACCGCAACCCTCTGACAACCGTTCTTTACCCTGTCCTCTGCTCCATCCTCTCCCTAGAATAAACCTAACATAACTGGCTCATGCCTCGTCTCAACTGTGCCAAAATTTCTATTTTATTTTTTAATTGCTTGGCTCTCTTGAGCTTCCACTTCTGTTTCTAGCGAAATCTTGCAAATATTACAAATTTGGATGAAATCATCAGTGGTGACGAATAGCCGCTGTCTCCTTGTTAATGCACAATAAGACTAAGCAGAGTGGCGCTGTCTGTCTCAGCTGGCTACCCCGACCATGTTTCTGCGCGTTGCAGGGCACCGAAGGGAAATTTTATTTCCCATGAGTGAGAGCGAGTCCAGTCATACACGATCACTACTCACAAACGCGAAGGCTACGCTAACAAGTGTGCTTTCAAGCGATGGAGGTACCTGTACTTCAGTGCTCACACAGCTCGCGACGTAGTGATGTATAGAAGCTTGTAGAACATAGTAACTCGTTTCAAAGTGCATGTTAGAGTTTTAATTTAACAATACCGACTGCGTCTGTGAAGACTGACGTCGGAAGAACAGACTACCACAAGAAAATACGTGGTACAGTATTAAAAGAAATGTGTTATACGTTAATGAAACGTCAACCAAAGACAATAGTTGGGAAAATTAAAACGAAGAAAAAAACTTGCTGCGAAAAAGATGTGTTAGGAAATATGAAAGAGAACTGCCGCTGGTACCAGTGATCTGTAATTACTAAAGGTAGAGTTTTTTTGACAGCTTTATATTCACCAATGACGTGGAATCTTAGAGTAATCGATGACATCACTGTAGACTGCATCGTTTATTTCTTTTGCAAAATGTTCAATAGGTATCCATATCTATACTCTCAATCCTAAGTCAATTTCGTAACGAGAGTTAGTCCTCTAAAGAAAACTGCTGAACCTGATCAAATGTAACAGGTGACATTAGTGGACATTAATATGGTATGTGCCCACCCTTCGCCTTTTTATGGCGACTTTAACTCTGCTGATGACATTTTCAAAGAAGTGTCTGAATGTCTGTGGAGGAATGGCAGCTCATTCTTTCTTACGAGCTGAAACAAAAGACAATGGTGATGTTGGACACTAGGATCCGGTGCGAAGTCGACGTTAAAACTCTTCCCAAAGGTGTTCTACAATGTTCAGATCGAGACGCGGGGCAATGCATTCCATTTCAAGAAAGTTACCGTTCAGAAACCATTGCCATGACTAGTTTCTGTATGTTATGACGGTACGTCACATAAATAGACATTTTTATCGGTTGTAAACCGTAGCTAACGTATTTTATGAATATAATTAGTATAAAAGATACATTTAATGTTCTTGAAACAACTGATATGCAGCAATAATTTAA
Source organism: Schistocerca serialis cubense (assembly GCF_023864345.2). NCBI lineage: Eukaryota > Metazoa > Arthropoda > Insecta > Orthoptera > Acrididae > Schistocerca > Schistocerca serialis. Next base: position 458,709,171 of record NC_064643.1, read on the forward strand.
GAGTAGTACCTTTATTTAATGTCTATGAAAATAAAAAAGGATCGAAAGAGGCGCGATTGTACGGCCCAGGGGGAAGGACGTACTTATGGTACACAGACTGTTTTGTTTCCGATACGGAAGACAGCCATTGAGTGGCTACACATATTTTATGTAAGTTATTTTGTACTATGCTAACATAAACTGGTTATTGTTATCAAAAAATGAATTTCCTTGTAATAGTTGTAACCTCAGTTGCTCATGCTCGCAGTGGCTAATTATTTTTAATAATCATTTTTTTTCAGTAATTTGCGCTGCGGGAAGCTCATCGTCTGATGCAGCCTCTGGTCAGTCATTACGCGGCGAAGTATTAATTTATTTTTTTAAAGTGTTAACAGTAACTGTAAATGCGAGAGATTTTGTTGTAAGAACCTTTTTAAATTGCAGCAGATAATTAATTTACATTAAAGTTCACTTTTTAAATTATACAGATTCCATGAATTCAGTAAGTTTTATCTTGGCCGCTCCACGGCAACAATGGAATTCTCTCAAGCCTTGCTTTGCAATCAGTAAATAGAAATTAACAAAATTACATTCAATTCCGTTAACGGCAACCATATTTTAGTCATCACGTTCAAAATCCAAAGTTGGTACATGAATAACAGCGGCCTTCAAGAACCCGTTTCATATTTACTTATGCACATAAGTAAAAGTGATAAGAAAAGATAATACCCCTGAGAGAAAGAATCAAGCTCTAACAAAAGAAAAATTCACCTGAAAGAAATAAAAATATATAAAATATATGTATGTAATTTTTTTGTATGTAACGTATCAAATGGCACCGACGTCACAATGTCCATCCTTTTGACAGGAGGTCTTGGGGACCACGGCCGATCACTATGGCAAGAAAATGAACCCAACCACGGCTGAAGTGCTCGCATCTCAGTTACAGGTAGTCTGCCCAAACCAGTTACGTTGGCCACTGATGCAGCAAATACAGGATGATTATAATTAAACTTCCAAAACGCTGTACAAATAACACCACTTGTCAGAATGACATCAAATTGCAACGGAATATTATCGGAGAAGGCGTAAAACGCATGGCAGAAGAAAAAAAAGATTATGAAAACTGATCAATAGATGACGCTGTATGTGTCAGAATATGTAAATGAAAACACGTGTCATGCGCACGACCCATTGAAGTTGATATAAACACACCGGGTACACGGCTTTTCCTCCTTTCGCCTTAGCCACGTTCGCTGTGACTGTCTCAATGCAGGATCGCGCTCTGCTTGTAAAGCTGTATTACAAGGATGCTAACTGTGCACACGTCGCTCTGCACGTGTTCCGGACACTGGAGGGTCTGAAAACAGGCGTTGATCCGAGGACAGCTGTGGGTGTGCAGAAAATTATTCGGAAATTCGAAAAGACGGGTTGTTTTTAATGTGCAACTTAGTAGAGAGAGGAAACGAACTGATTTGACGTCAGTGGAAGCAGGGGCTACAGCAATGCAGGAGGAGACGAGTGGTGGTGTGTAAACGTGTAGTGCACGGAGAATTGCCCGTACATTGGACATACCCGTGAGCACGATGCGTAAAATCCTACGAAACATCATTCTTTGCTATTCATTCAAAATTAGCCATGTGCACGAGTTGCTTCCTGTTGATCTGCCAGGAAGAGAAACCTTTGCTTTAGAATTTCTTGCTTGCTTGGAAGTGCACAATGACTAGCCGTGACAGATTTTGTGGACAGATAAAGCCCACTTCCATCTGAGAGGACACAATTGTCGAATATGGGCAACGGAAAATCCACACGCAAATCAAACGGTACTACTCCATCCTGAAAAGGTCACTGTATGATGCGGGTTTGCGGCATCATTTATCATAGGGCCATATTTTTTCGAAGACACAAGTGCTACCAGTCTTGTTACCTGTACTGTAACTGGTAAGCGCTATGAGTCTCTCTTACGCAACAGCCGGCCGCGGTGGTCTCGCGGTTCTAGGCGCGCAGTCCGGAACCGCGCGACTGCTCTGGTCGCAGGTTCGAATCCTACCTCGGACATGGATGTGTGTGATGTCCTTAGGTTTAAGTAGTTCTAAGTTCTAGGGGACTGATGACCACAGCTGTTAAGTCCCATAGTGCTCAGAGCCATTTTTTTTACGCAACACGTCATTCCAGCTCTCCAACAGCGTGGATGTGTGGCTGGGATCATTTTTATGCAAGATGGCGTACCACTGCACATTGCAAATCCATTTAACCAGGTGCTGAAGAGTCAAGTCGGAAATGCTAGAATTATCAGCGACCATTTACCTACAGCCTGGACGGTTGTATCACCTGATCTTAATCCGTGTGACTTTTGGCTGTGGGGCTATCTGAAAGATGTTGTGTCCACTGTTCCGATTGCAAACTTAGCTGCACTGAAGGCACGCATTGCCCAACACATTCTGAACGTGACCCTAGAAACACTTCGATCAGTTGTGGAACATGCCGTTCCACGATTTCAAATTGTTGCAGAAAACGGTGGACAGCATATCGAACATGTTTTGACCCAGTAACAAGGAAATTAATAATCCGATTTGATTTTAATTGATGCTTTTTATGTAGTTTTTGGACTCTGAACAATAAAAAATTCGATGTGGTTAATGCTTTTTATGCGTTTTTTCCCTGTATGACAATTAAAAACCGATGTGAGTGGTGCTCTTTATGCGACTTTTGGCCTCAGGACAGAAACCGATTTGTCCCATCCGATGTGATATAACCTTGCCGTAGTGGATGGGCGTATTTAACTAACAAAAAAATGGTTCAAATAGCTCTGAGCACTATGGGACTCAACTGCTGAGGTCATTAGTCCCCTAGAACTAAGAACTAGTTACATCTAACTAACCTAAGGACATCACAAACATCCATGCCCGAGGCAGGATTCGAACCTGCGACCGTAGCGGTCTTGCGGTTCCAGACTGCAGCGCCTTTAACCGCACGGCCACTTCGGCCGGCTTTAACTAACAGTACCACACCTGTACACCCATGCACACTGAGTATTACGGTTTCTTAAACATCAAACGTACACGTTAGACATTGTTGTATGACTTATTTGTCACTTCTAGGCGACCACTATTGAATTATGATGCTTACAGCATCATCTATTACCATGTTTTGTAATTATTTTTCTTCTGTCACATGTTCTCCCCCTTCTATAAAATTCAAATGCAATTTGGCATTCTGAGCAGTGGTGTTATTTCAGCAGCGGTTTGAAAGTGTAATTATAATCACACTGTACACGGATCGTGATAACCTCTTCAGCATTAACTAGGACCTGCAGATGGCGCACTGAAGCACCAAAACTGATAGCTACTCAATAAATAAAATCGTAACGATCGATGTAGGTATTTTCGGAGAAATGTCGTGCTTAGCTCCTTCCCTCCTTCCATCTTTAATTTTTTCATCCATAATGACCTTTTCCTTCATTTATTGCTGTTAACCGTATATGATGAAACGGCCGCAGAGAAAGAGAGGATTGCTGAATTCAGTTGAACACTCTACGCCATGGCAGCATGCTTTCTGTGCCTTTTCTACTGGTCAGTGCTTTTTGGTACGTCTAGCCGCAAGGGACATCCAGTTCGCTCTAGCGCAACCTCTCAAGGAACGTGTAAATAGGCTGAGAACCAATATAACTGCATCATCAAATCAAATATTTGAAAGAACATACAGCTGGTAATGCTCATGAGAACGTCAACACCAAACTGTGAGAGATATAGGGGAGACTGGGCCGGAGTAGACTACCGGGGCAGAACGGTCCCGGTTGTCTAACTTCGTCTAGAGGCGGTAAGGTGCGGCCAGACTAACAAGTGTCTTACGGACCAATATCTGTGATGGTTTAGTAAGGCATTAACTGTTGTCGTTCGTGATTTACATTCTCAGCCTATACAACTGAGTGAATTTCCTCTTGTATTATAGCTTTCCAGACCATTCCTCACTGCGATAAATATGTCATATTTTTACTTCACAATCAACGCCCAGTCCTTCTAAACTAGCATGTTCTTAGGTGTCTTTGTATGCAACGCAATTGATAGAAATACTTGTTTACGGTGGTGGCTGAATATTTTATAAACAGACATGCGTTTGCGGCAGAATGGTGTACTGGTATAGTCCGTTCCTACCCGGTCGCCTTTTATTCATCTAACGAATTCTGCAGCATGGTTTGCCCTTCTCGTTTGCAAATGGTACATCATTATGACATGGATAGACAAATGAGGCCCACGAAGTACGTGGTACAAGCCGTTAAATCGGCAAAGAATAAAACGATGACCCACGAAAAGGCATCGAAACAGTTTGTAGTGCCTTTGACTACTTTAAAACGATATATAAAAATTTTTTCAAAAAAAGAAAATTCTCTTTCAACAGTTAACAAAACCTGAGGAAAATATAAATGTGTTTTCAACAAGGAGCAAGAAATAGAACGAATAGAAGGAATATCTCAAGGCTCTACAAAAGGAACGTTTTCCTATAACAGGCAGGATAATCCTAAGAAAACACGATTCACTTACGAGAGAGGTAATTCATGTAATCTTCGTTCGATCTATTGTTGTGTAGTGACTTTCACACTGGACCTGTTAGGAAGCAGGATTAATAGAGCAGACAGATAAGGTCGAAAGAAGAGCACCGCGTTTCATTATGAACAAGGAGGAAACTACCGTGGTTGTCGAAGAACACAGTGCCAGGCTGCTTATGGGTAACAGACGTTAAAGTAGATCGTTCCAAATCACAGTCTGCAATCTTGATGTGTCTCATGGTTTGTTGCTGCGTTCACATCAAATTAATACTCTCTTCTTCATCGGTACAGTAATAGTACAAGTCGGCGTAAATTCGACAAATTTCAGTTCGGTCATGCATATTTCCAAAAATACTACACGACATATATGTTTGTTAACGCAGCCTTCATGTCTATATTTAATTGTTCTTGAGCATATATTTAGTTAAAGTGACTTTCATGGCTTATTGGATTGTTTTGTAAATTTTACACTTTTGCCTTGCAAATTCTATTACGAAAGGGTTAATTTTCTCGTACAGAACGCCACAAAGTTTACCATAACATCGGCATGGAGATAGATCTGCCGCTCATCACGTTCCCGCTGTACAACAGTACCGGTGATCCACCACAGATTAAGGGATTAAACGAGGGAAATAGCTACGGAAGCTCCACGTAAATGATTGATTGTTTGGTATTGGTAAATCTTAATGGATCAAAGCTGAAAATGCGCTAAGCAGGTGGGATTACACGTAGAACAGCACGACGAGGAACATCAGAGATGGACGCCGTTACTAGGAATAAATAAATGTGCATAACACTTTCCTGTTCCTGTTTTCTTTCATAACTGAACAACTAAATTGTGATAACTACGTTTCCAGATGAGTAGTGAGCTATTTTTTAATTTATTTTATACGACGTTGGGAACACGTGCCTGCAACGTAACTCTGAACGCTCTGTAGGTACGATGATATCACCACAGACAAAAGGCATACTTCCTAAATACGTAATGCGGAACACCGTTTTAATAATTGGGGTAGGGTGAGGGGAGAACAAAGGTCTTCTCATGCCCGTAAAAACGGAAGAAGAACAATAATGTCAGAGTACTTTAAAGAAAGATAACTGTGTCGTACTCGGGTGGATTACGAAATTCAACCGGATAAGGAAGAGAGTTACCATGCACGATGGAATATAGTAGTGACAAGCCGAAAGAATGATCAGATAGCTGCAAAATTCTCTACTTCTGTGATCGACAGGTTCAGAAATTCACAGTTATGAAAATTTAAAACATATCCCATTTCCTACAGGAACGTTGCCTATCTATCAGCGTCCGCAGATATTGCAACAAGTAGAATTATTGAAGGTGTTTTTACGGATAGTGATATCGTACGGTAATACCAATGTAATATAATTCTACGATAACTCTACCGTTCCGTATGTTGTTGCCCGCAATCAATACACTCACTTCCGATCCGAAACTCTCACTTTGAAAATATTTTTTAATAATGCTGTATGTAAACACTAGCAGTTCGATCAGTAAAATTAATTATGCATCGCGGTTACTGTTGAATTTAACTTACACTACTGGCCATTAAAATTGCTACACCACGAAGATGACGTGGTACAGACGCGAAATTTAACCGACAGGAAGAAGATGCTGTGATATGCAAATGATTAGCTTTTCAGAGCATTCACACAAGGTTGGCGCCTGTGCCGACACCTACAACGTGCTGACATGAGGAAAGATTCCAACCGATTTCTCATACAGAAACAGCAGTTGGCCGGCGTTGCCTGGTGAAACGCTGCTAGCCGGCCGCGGTGGTCTAGCAGTTCTAGGCGCGCAGTCCGGAACCGCGCGACTGCTACGGTCGCAGGTTCGAATCCTGCCTCGGGCATGGATGTGTGTGATGTCCTTAGGTTAGTTAGGTTTAAGTAGTTCTAAGTTCTAGGGGACTGATGACCACAGATGTTAAGTCCCATAGTGCTCAGAGCCATTTGAACCATTTTTTTGAAACGCTGCTGTGACACCCGTTCAGAGAAAGGGTCGCTTATTAGCAGCGGTCGAGTCGAGTAGCGTGGTGGTAAGGATGTGCCAGTGTGTATCCTGTGTTCATCAGACTATAAAATTCTACAAGTAAGCATTCACTTCCGTGTACTGGACGCGCAGTGCCAAATATGCGAGGACCTCCCTTCACTAGCACTATCGTTTTAAATCAGTCCAAATTCATCTGTAAGGGTGATCTAGAATTAGCTGGACTGATCTAACGGCAAGTTCTTACAAACTGGCAAAGAAATAACAAAACCCCGTTGTGGATAATGATTTATTAACAACTGTCGAAGTGAGAGCAAGTTTTGAGTGTGCAGTGAAATGCATTGTTCAACTAGGCTAACAGTTCTCTTTTCAAATTTCGCCCTTTGTTTAGGTGAGACTGCTAATGGTTTTAATTAACAAGTAGCACGTTTTCACTGAGGCTACACTCACGCAATGTACTCCCACTCTGTTCATACGCCTCCCTTAGCTGACAACTTAAAGTAAGTTTGAAGAAGGGTAGTGGTGGGCGGATATCAACAGGGGAACTGCCTTTGACAGTTTTATTTGTAATTGCCTTCATGCCCTTTACACCAACAACAGATATGTGAAGTGATTCCTTCTGCGTACGAATGTTTCAGTGACTTGATGTTTTCACAGACTTGAGTCTTGTACAAAAATGGTTCAAATGGCTCTGAGCACTATGGTACTTAACTTCTGAGGCCATCAGTCCCCTAGAACTTAGAACTACTTAAACCTAACTAACCTAAGGACATCATACACATCCATGCCCAATGCAGGATTCGAACCTGCAACCGTAGCGGTCACGCGGTTCCAGACTGTAATGCCTAGAACCGCTCGGCCACCCCGGCTGGCAGTCTTGTGCAGATCGTAGTTATCTTCTTGAGAGTGTCTATTGTATTGTGCACTGTATAAATGAGTGTACACTAATATTACTACGTAGTTTCTTCCGTTTCAAATTTATGGAGTCACTGAGTTCGGCATTCTCCTTACCTGATATACATCACTATGGAAATCGATTTGCAAGCGCCCTGCGACGCACTCTTTCACGTCTGCTATTTATGTCAGAATACCGGTACTCTATTTAGTTCGGAGGGACAGTATGCAGCCTAAAATTTCATATGTCGCTACACATGGTCTTACAATTTGTTTGTGTGGGAATGGATTGCGATATTTTAATCAAACGGTAACGAGAGCGAAAATATTTTCAGGGGTGAGCAAATTACCTGAATGTTAGCTTCCACGCTCAATCCATCGTATACTCGTATTAAGAGTTGTAAAACCGCCGTAAGTTGCCGTAGGGTATCAGAAGTAAGTGCTGGCTACAGTAGTTCCCAAGTAGACTAACAGTTAACATCCTACTCCAGTTATCTGTACGTTAATTTTGTTGAATAAATATCGCACGTCACCTTCTTCCCATCGCTTTCCTTACTTATCCGATCAGTGCCGGCCGAAGTGGCCGTGCGGTTAAAGGCGCTGCAGTCTGGAACCGCAAGACCGCTACGGTCGCAGGTTCGAATCCTGCCTCGGGCACGGACGTTTGTGATGTCCTTAGGTTAGTTAGGTTTAACTAGTTCTTCCTAATGACCTCAGCAGTTGAGTCCCATAGTGCTCAGAGCCATTTGCTTATCCGATCAGTGTCTTACTATATTTCCAAAGAAATGGAAAGTTCTGAACCATCTAGAAACTGAAGAAATATGAAGTTCCGCTTAACCTACGGAAAATTTGTATGCGACTAGCGTCCCTCAGCATGCATCATCACTCGGAAGTGTGAGAATTGTACAACGCAAGATCCATAGGAAACAAGACAAATGCCACGTGTAAGTAGTGAGAAACCAGACATCAGAATGCAGTGGGTAGACTGTCGACAATATATCAGATATGACGTTAAGAAAGCTTTACTGAATCAGGAAATATTTCAAGGACTACTTCTGAAACAACAACCGAAACACCAAAGTTCACTATGTCTGCGACCTTAGCTGATGAGCATTCTAATCCCTAGAATACATCATCACTTCCATCGGGAACTCCTTCAACAAATGCTTACGCAGACGTACACTAAGTCGTCGCTAGTGCTGGTAATGCTCCAGGATCCTCGTTATCTATGATACAGACCCAATATTGGAGGAATTATTTTCATTCAACTCGTCCTGGCTGCGAGCCACCTAAGCACCATGCTAGGGGTACAGCGTTCCTCTACGCTGGATGTCAGTGAGTTTGCGCTATTATCACAGATCAGTTTTCATGGACAGATGTGTCCAAATAACAAGCGGCCAATTTCATATTCACGAAACCAGAATCAATTTCCGTCAAGAGTATTTGTCCTTCTCTGTGCAGAGAAAGAACACTATTTATCGCCTCAAGTCTTATCACTAATTCAAGAGGTAGAAGACGAAAAATTCATAGCGGTGTTTACCGACAATGCAAGAAATATGCTGGATGCCTGGAAAATAGTGGAAGAAAGTACATGCATATAATCTATGTAGTTGTTCTGTTCATGCCGTCAATCTCATCAAAGACATCGTGGCTGTATCCTTGCTGCAGGAGCTATTCCAGATTTGTAAGAAAATAATCAAACCATTGAAACTCAGTGATGTACTTCACGCTGTGTTGGAATCGAAGCGGAAAGAAATGTATGAGAATTCATCTCTAGCTTTGAAAAATCCCTCAATCCCTCACCAATTCGTTGGGCTGAAGCTTTAATAAGTTTGGAGACCTGATAAAGAACAAAGAGTCTGGTCTTTAATCCACTGCTTCCGCTTCAGTCAGTTTCCATAACACTGTAAAAGTGCTGCGTTAAAGTAGGCACATTCGAGAAACTTGAACAAGCAAGTCGATTACTACGACATGTGTTACTGCCATCACCAAACATGGGGCAGACCACTGCCTGTTGCCTGATGTGCATCATCATTTTTCTGAAATTGCAATGAAGGTGGACTTTCCAAAAATGACCATTTCACACTATCTCCAGAAGACCAGTTATGTATCTCTTCTGTAGTCAAAAACAGAACAAAATCTACTTGTAAGCTTATCCTTGCTGGGGCACATCTGTTAGTTTCATGGTATAAAAGCACCAGTCTGAATGCGGAATGTGAAACCCACTGATGGGATGTTAAGGAGAAAGTATGCTAGCCAGTACCGCTGAATTTAGAGCCTGCGATGGTTTCATCTCCTCGGATGGAGTGTACCTGGTGGCAATTGATCGAGCCATGAGAGAATCGACAGCAAAATTCGAAACAAGAATTCTCCTCTAACAACCGAAAAGTTAGTTTTCGTGCAGTGGAACTTAAGTTACATGGAAGACTCTGGATCTGTTTCTTCAGAAACTTCAGGAAGCTGCACTGAGTATACTACAGTTCAGATGGAAGACACTGATAATGATATGTAGTAATTGAAAAGCACAATTTTCATCACAGTAACCAAAATCGCAGTCGTAAGCAACAGTTTGTGGGGATAATTATTTTGTAATTTCTCATAAATTTTCTCAGTTCACTTTATTTTGTGTTGAAGCGTATTCTACAAATTCGAATTAATTTCGCGAAAATTTGAGACAAAACTTCTGTTATACAACTGAAAGGAAACAATGTTAATTAAGGAATGTCCACAGGTAAATAAAGTAACATTAAAGAGTGGTTTCCACAATTTTAGTCACATTTCTTTTACGAGTACCTCATACGATTAAAATTTGTATCTATAATCGTTATCTTTTTCGATATCACCAAACTGCAACGTATGAAAAATTGTTCTACATAGTTATCCTCCTATCTCCTACTTACAAATAAGTAATATGTAAGCAAAACTGAAACGGTCAATATCTAATTACGTCTATTCGAAATTTCTCGAGTTTTGATGTGTAACACAGGAATGTTGTAGTAAAAATAAAACATAACTTTACAGATTAATCACAGAGCACTAAAAAACACAATTTCTTGACAAATGTAACATTAAAAAACGCAACAAAATGTATCCAACATTGCTTTAATACTTTCGCAGGCGCATATAAAACATGTTTTTGTTATTCGTAAACAACTTGCGCGTTATCGCTAGTAACACGAAAGACACGCCGTAAATCATGAAGAAGAACGTTCTACTGAGTAAAAAGCAACAAAATAACTACGTAGATTTTTGTGTGTTTGTGCATGTAAGCAGCACTTGCATCAAGATAAAAGCGCAGAAGTTAAGTGATCAACTTACTTTTTTTACTTAATGAATAAAATTTATATTTTGTAAGGATGTAAAATAAACAATTGTCTAACACTAAATAATGTACAGTTTTAATAACGTGCAAAACTAACAAAGAGAATTCGCTGGCTCCCAGTTTCTCTCTTACACAACCATTTATGTTTCTTTCCGTATCAATTCTAACAATATCACTGACAATACCGCCATTTACTGCGTCACCAAAATTACCGAAGCGTAATTTTGGCACAGCACAACTGTACTGAAATTATAGTACCCAAGTCTTACGAGGGTTGCCCAGAAAGTAATGCACCGCATTTTTTTTTTCTCAGTCGAAAACAATGCTACGAATGCGGAACGCTAGATATGTATTATTTGAAGTCTATTGAGTGAGCGCACCAAGTTTCCGTCACTTCCGACAGGTAGCGTAACTGCAGGACAAGTTCATTATGGCGTCTGTAGCTGATGTACGTTACAAGCAACGTGCCGTCATTGAATTTCTCACTGCTGAGAAAGAAACTGAGGAATATTGACAAACCCTAAGGCAAAGTCTATGGAGAATCTGCTGTTGACAAAAGTACAGTTGGTTTCTGGGCACGGATGGCCAGGTCATTAGAAGGCGTTTCGGCGGAGCCCCACAATTTGCAGCGGTCGGGGAGGCCATCCATGGCTGTCGCACCTGACGTGTTGCAGCCAAGGCCGCGGAGCGTACGTCACAGGCCTGAGCTCGCTCGCTCGCTCGCTCAACTCAGCGGGCAAAATGCGTTTCTAAACCTGTTAACTCGCAACTAGGTGCGTACGTACTAACGATAATTGCATCTTCTACTGGAATTTGTTATTATGAAATCTCGCTGATTACTAGTGGTACAATAAAATTTAAAATCAATTCTCGACATAAGTGGTATACGGCTTGCTTATAGCATTTTGTCTCTTCTGTGTGGATGTCATTTCATAAAAGATGTGGTGCCTTATGCAACCGATAATCATTTTGGCATCATTTTAATGGTATTTTATCCCACTATAGCCGTAACGATTTATTGGTACGCCTATGGACCTCCTATCATTGTAGAACTAATAAAGTAAGCTTCCATAATAGTGGATTCCATCCAAAGATGCAATTCTCGTTTGTACGTACACACCTAGTTACGAGTTAACAGTTGTAAAAACGCAGTTTGTCTGCTGAGATGAGCGAGCTTGGCCTTACTTCGTGACGTGCGTGACGTGGCCCGTCTTTCTCGTAGGCCTCAGTCGCAGCTAGCTGACGCTATTCGCGGGTCAGACGCATTAGGACTCTGCAGTTGGCGCTGCATCTGTCAATCAGCAAAGGCAGTGTGGATACAACTGTTCGCACTCTTGGATATTCAAAAGTGTGTGCGAGATGGGTGCCGCCGTGTCTAACGGTGGATCACAAATCGCACAGAAAAAAAACGTTTGTCTTGATTCGTTGCAACGTTTTCGAGCTCAGGGGGAGGCCTTCTTGTCCCGGATTGAGACAGGTGATGAAACCTGGGTTTTACATTTTGAGCCCTAAACAAAACTACAGTCGATGGAATGGCGCCATTCCCACCTCCGACAGAAGAAAAAGTTCAAAGCAACTCCCTCCGCCGGTAAGGTCATTATCACCGTGTTCTGGGATTGTGAACGTTTGACTCTCATTTATGTGATGCAAAGACGTAGTACCATTAATTCAGAAGCATATGTCAACACGTTAACAAAACTCAAGATGCGCTTCCGGTGCCACAGCAACCTAGGAGATGTTTTGATGCTACACGATAACGCCCGGCCCCACACAAGTCTGAGAACAGCTGAACACATCCCAAAACAGGGTTGGGCAGTGTCACCCCCCCATCCACCCTACAGCCATGACCTAGCTCCCTAGGACTTCCACGTGTGTGGGAGAATTAAGGATGCCATTCGTGGAAGACATTTTGAGGATAATGAGGAGGTGTTTCACACAGTGAAGCACTGTCTCCGCGACCAGGACAAGGATTGGTACCAACAGGACATACACGCCCTTGTTTCGTGCTGGAGGAAGGCCATAGGACGAGATGGAGATTACTTGGAAAATAGGGTGTGTAGATAAAACACCATTCTTTCGTGTGTATAATTCTCATTATGTTTAATAAATAATTGTTGAAGGAAAAAATTCGGTGCATTACTGTGTGAGCAACCCTCGAATAAAGGTAAAAATTCTTAAAATTAAATATACAGCTTGATTATTACTTATATTTAATTGAAACAAGTGAACGGTTTGTATTCAATAATTCTAATGAAGCAAATATGTTTATTTGATAAATATTTCAAATCTTTCACTTCCAGCCCGCATTACTACTCGTTACTATTGTTGGAATATAGTTTACACTGTGGTTGGTATTTTAAAGTGTTTCATATTAAAAGCACGACAGTCCTACTGAAACACAGCATATGAAAGTTAATGCTTGTAATTCACATAGAGTTTTTAACTGTATTATAAATTAACATTCTCCTTCTCATTTAATTTCCCCCGTTTTATCATAATCTACATTAATCTCATTTTCTATTCATTACTACTCTATGTGACCCCACTCTATGTGAACAGCTCGAAAGTTTGAATGCCTTCACTCGACTCCAATAACCCAAATGCGCTCGATTCAACACCTGCCACTATCAGCACTACAATGCCTACAACGGTCGATGAAGTCTGCAGGCTACCAGAGAACTTGCCCCTACCAGAGAACTTGGCCTTGGTAGATGAGGTACACTTGTGAATAAAAAATCCAGCAGTGCCAACACCACAACGCTCAATGACTTTCTACCAGATTACCAAAGAACGCGGCCACAGTAAATATGGTACACTACTATGAGTCGAATTGCTTACTTGGGTCTTCCAGGTGAGATGTATTTCTCCATAACTTGCAAGCTAATAATTGAAAAGAGAATTTGTTTAAATAAAAAAGTGAAATTTCCATGTTATACTGAAATTTAATTTTTCTCACAATTTTTGATTTTCTTTAAAATATTAGATAGTCTTTGCCATTTTCAACGAAAACATCCAGCAGGTAGTATCGATTAGCTGCACAAACTCTTGGTTCTCTCTTTGGGCATTGCAGAAGTGTGGTTGTCACCTTTGGTGAGGCGGTCGGCCTCTTAGCCAATGTGGGATGTGGCTGTCTTCCAGGCTATGTATTTGAAAGGCGTCTGTCTTCTAGGATTCTAAGCATAGTAGATCGGAGGCGACGACTGCAATGTTGGAGATTTTGATGACACCACTTCATTAACTTTGCATAATTATTAGGCTATGTTTAGATCGTCTCAAATACGTTATACAAGCATTTTGACAGGTATTTTGCACTCTTCTTGGGTGCAAAACCTGTAGTGAACTGAAATGTGATTTGGTATTCATGCGTTTTCTCACATAGGATCACATATCGCTGAAAGCAAATTAAAAAAAAAAATGGCTCTGAGCACTATGGGACTTGACTTCTGAGGTCATCAGTCCCCTAGAATTTGGAACTACTTAAACCTAACTAACCTAAGCACATCACAAACATCGATGCTCGAGGCAGGATTCGAACCTACGATCGTAGCGGTCGCGCGGTTCCAGACTGTAGCGCCTAGAACCGCTCGGCCACCCAGGCCGGCCAAAGGTAATTACAGGATCGAGACGTATTTATTCAATCTCAAGCATTACGCATCAAATCTTACTCTTCTGAAGTTTATTGCTTTACTATACGACATGTACAGAGATCAAGTAATTCTTGGCTTTACTCAACTTTGATTCGTGTCTCGTCACTGAGAAAACCGGATAGATTATGACAATTGTCTGACCAGTTTGAGATCAATATAGTTCCTCAGTTAAGTATTACTGTTACGTACTTTTGATCTACCTAAGCCATATATTGTTTCTTGCATGTAAGGAAGACGCAAGCTTGGTGCATCATCTTGTTGACACCTGTTGGCTGGTCCCTTATTAATCGATGTACTAATAAGCAAACAGTTCAGCCATATACAGCTTCCACTTAATACTAAATATTCCGCTCTCAGGCAGGCAGGTGTGGTCGAGTGGTTCTAGGCGCTACAGTCTGGAACCGCGCGACCGCTACGGTCGCAGGTTCGAATCCAGCCTCGGCCATGGATGTGTGCGATGTCCTTAGTTAGGCTTAAGTAGTTCTAAGTTCTAGGGGACTGATGACCTCAAATGTTAAGTCCCATAGTGCTCAGAGCCATTTCAACCGCTCTCAGATTTCCTAATCTTCAGGTACGGCCAGTAAGTTCGCATGCAGTGCCAAGTATGCCGCGTGCTGTGGCACAGTTTGCAAAGTGTTTATCCATGTAATGTGGCATCTTCTGTAGTACACGGTAGAGATGCCTTCTCCTATTTTCAATAGTATTTGCTGATCCTGACCTTAGACTACATATCGAATGTACTTGTTTGATGAGGTATTACAGTGATAAATATTCAGGAATCCAAGTCACGTAATTACACTGTTGTGAGTTTGGGTACAAGCTGAAAGTTTTCACACTGTATAATTTAGTAATTTTTATGTGTGATTACGTACTGTCTGATGTTCTGTTACACAAGCAACACATTCTTCTTTCACATAGACATTTAAATCTGTGCATTGTGATATATTCATTTATTTACTTGTGGTCAGATTGTGATTAAAGATTGAATATTGGTTCATGAACATTAACAGAGCACAGCTTCATAGGTCAGAGCTTTATCTAACTAGTCTTGATAGGAAATCGGATCTTAAACACAAGTACACACGTTAAAAATGTGAGAAGTGTTACTCTTTCTGCAGAGTTATGAACGTAGTTTATTTATTTCCTTTCCAGAGAGTTACAGCATAGAACTACAATTTTTCAAATAGAACATTCTCACACAATGTAGCGATGTACTTTATCCAACTGTGGGCAAATAAATTTAAATCAAATTTCTGTCAGTTTTAAAATGAGAATTAGGCGCATTCAAAGGTTTAGGGGTAAATGCAACCTGCTGTACATAACTTGTTGTGAAACTCCATTTCCCATTAAAACTGTATGGCACACGAGGACTCGAATACGGGATCTTTGCGTTTTCCGGAGAAATGCTCTACAGACTGAGCTTCCCAAGCACCACTCACTGCTTTACTTACTCCAGTTCCTCATCACGAACCTTCCAAACTTCACACAAGTTCGACGAAACTAACAGAAAGAGCACTCCCCTCATAACTAGCTGTTGCCACACGGATGCTCTAGTAGCAGAATATGTCGGTGAGATGCTGAATACATCAGAGGTGCATATATCTCCCACCTGCTTAATAGCGTTTTGGTCCACCTTTGGAACTGCCATTCTACGTGGCACGGATTGGACAAGTCGCTGTTAGGTATCCTGAGGTATGTGGCACCAGATGTGTTCGTATAAGTCACGCAATTCCCATAATTCACGGCCTGTTGGTTTGTTGGTCAGTGGTCACCGAGGTGATGGCCGATAGCGCCGGGGCCCAAATGTCTCCAATTGGTTCAGACGGCCAAGTTATCAACGTGAGTTCGATATCATTCTCTTCAAACCACTGTAGAAATATTCGGTACTTATGACACATACAGTTATCACTCTGGGAGACGCTATACTCTTCGGTGAGGATATCAAGTATGAGATGATGCAGATGGTCCGGAATAATATTCACGTGGTATACAGCTGTCGTGTTATCTTCGATTGCCTCCACAGGTGGATAGAAACCCAGGTGAAATCCACACAATACTGTTTTCACTGTGCACTGTCATTGTTCGCCTGCCCATTGAAGCCGTTATTGACTATGTCTTTGGGTGAACATGGAGAAATGCTGCGGTCGTCCGCTGTTGAGCCCCATGTTCTACAATTTGTACTGAACAGTGTGCCCCGGAACACCTGCGACTCCACTGCATTGTAGTCTGTCGTTAGATCTGCAACGTATATCCGCCTCTTCTGTGATGAGGCGTAACACCTTGTTACCTACTCGCTGTCCATACCATCCTTCAAATACGTGTCACAGACCCTCACGACATATGCATCGGAACATCAGATCAGCTCTGCCATTCTCTAGATGCTTGCCACCTACTCGTGGTTTTAGCATCCTTCATCTACGTGTCGCAGACGCTCACGACGGTCTCAGCCATTCCATAGATTCTAGTTTCCGGGAGCCCTCCCATAAGAATCAATCGTTTATAAATGTAGCTTATGTCAGACGAACTCCATTTGTAGCCCATATTGTTGCTAAAATGATTTCTCATCTGTCGCTGCTCCACTTATGTACTTTACCTACTGCGTCAGGCGACGGCCAAGCCACCATGTGGCATTGAGTTCAGCAGTGGACAGTGATCGTGTTTTTGCTCAGCAGTGTGTGTGTGTGTGTGTGTGTGTGTGTGTGTGTGTGTGTGTGTGTGATTGGAGAAAAGAAATTTATGAGACAAATTGTTTTTAATCAAGAGATGTTCGACTGGTGTGACACATGATCTGATATCAAGGTAGAGTGAATTTTTAATCTACGGAAGTGGCGGAGGTCGAGGGGAGAGATGGGGGGGAGGTCGACTCAAAGTTTGGCTGCAGTAAGAAGCTTCAAGTTTCTATAGTTTGCAATAGGTATGCAGAGATGAAGCGGTTTCACTGTAAAGCGAAGTGTGTAGAGTTACCCCAAAATATAATACTATACGACATAAGCGAATGAAAATGAGCAAAGTAGACTAATTTCTGTGTCGAACGATCACTCACTTCAGATACAGCTCGAATAGTAAAAATTGCGACATTAAGTCTTTGAACAAGATCCTGAACATGGGCTATCAACGACAGCTTACTATCTATCTGAACAACTAGGAATTTGAACTGTTCAGTTTCACTAATGATATGCCCATCCTGTGCAATTAAAACCCCAGGTTGTAAGAGGTCCGAGCAGATGTAATTTCGATGTATTTCTCATGCGCTGCCTGCGATATGCAAGGTCTCTGACCAGAGAGCAGTGTTGACTGCAGTAGGAACTGTGTAGCTGTAGCAGTAAGTTGTTGCTAGTCTGGGGTCTGCTCTGGTCTGGTATGGTGTATTGTGTTGGCTGGCCCGGTCGCGGTGCAGCGATGCCGGAGCCTGAGTATTATTGTATAAGGTAAAAAGCAGCCTCGCGCATATGTAGTAATGTTATCTCAAGTCGCATGTAAATGTTTTAAAACTCTCGTAATAATAATCTTCCTCATAAAAAGTAACTTTTAACAACCATTCATTTCAATTTAAAGAATTTACTAATTTCTCCCATCCATGATCATCCCGATTATTGCAATAGAAAAATCAGTTGCTCCCTTTCATAAATGACAGATAGGTCGGCCAGCATTGCACAGAGCTGTGCTGGAAAAATTTATTCTAAGAGCAGATATATCCGGCGACTTCATTGAGATAAGAATTTTTCCTTTTTTTATTCAGAATGATCTTTCGGGGCCATGACGCAGCACTGCTGTCGTCCAAAATTTACCAGGTTAAATTCACAGTGAATTATTGAAAAGTCATAAGTGAGCGATAATTTAATTGAGAAGTTACTGAATTTATTTTTTTATTGGGACGTTACACTGAATGTGAACGACATAATTATAATTTTTACTGTTGAGAGGTTTAGGAATTTTTCTGTTGTGAGGTTACGCTAAATGTGAATGAATTTTGAGCTTAGATTAAATCAGAAAGTATTATGTAGGGAGGTTATAAATGTAAATGAATTTTGTGGGGAGGTTACACTGTGAAAGAATTTTGTTTTGAGGTTACACTAAATCAGAATCATTATCCATAATATTTATTTTATTTTGTGGGGAGGTTACACTTGGCGACAACCGGCCAGGGTTGTATTTCTTTGTGAATCTCTGAGACGTAGTCATATATCTGCTCTTATTTACTTAAATATAGTTTGCATCTGGCGCAACGCATTTACTAATTTGTCACTTTTTCTTTCACAGATCATCGGCAATTTATTGCTCTTTGTTGTAATTGTGTTTGTTCCATTTCGCTTTGTCTTTGTTTCATTTTTGTGTTTAATTTTGATTTGTGAAAAATGCCGCGAAAAACTGTTAACAGTACATCGCGATGTGCAATGAGTGAAATAGCCGACTCGAATAATTGGACCGATAATAATTTCGACACTCAGTGTAATAGTGATAATCGCCTAATTACAGATAATCAGCGCCAACCGATCACTAGTAACGATTTTGATCCTAATGATGAACAGACAAATTCAATTATGTCCACAGTAAGTGTAACAATTGATGACGCAGCACGTTCCGATACAATGAACGCTGCCCAGTTTGACACATCCGGTTTGCAAAATTTGAATTGTGAACAGATAAATTTTTCTCACGAAGATGAACAATGTAGTCAGGTCAGATTTATTTGATTCCGATGTAGTGACCAATAGTGCACATCCGATTAGCAAACCTTCTCAAGAATCAGAGGATGACCTAATTGTTACACAAAACGTGACAAATCCACATACACCATCACACAGCACAGAAAATACATCAGTTAATTTTGACATGGATCGAGTTATGTCATTATTGATACAACTTAATGAAAATCTTAAACAACAACTTAATGAAAAACAAGACAACTTCAAACAACTTAATGAAAGTCTCAAACAGTCGAATGATAAGCAAGACAACAATTTCAAACAACTTAATGAACAGAACAAACAACTTAGTGAACAGATTACAGCCGTTGCCGTGCAATGTCATGATACTAAAGAACAATTACGCGAGGAAATTAAGGCTTGTGCTAGGAACAGTAGTGAAGAAATTAGACCTGTGGCACAAGAATTAAGTAATACACACGCAGCCACAACTAAATTACTTAGAGATGAAATTAGTGCCGTCGCTAAACAATGCTCTGAAAACGCATCACAGTTACGCGAAGAGTTTAAATTAATGTCATCAGATCTTTCACGCACACTGGATGCGAAAGTAGACACGAAATTTGACCAACAGAACAGCCAAATTGACGATCGTTTTAATCACCACCTACAAAACAGTGAAACTCGTTACAGTAAATTTATACAGGAACAGAATAAAGTAAAGCAACATGTCATGGAAACAATTACTGCACAGAGACAGGAAGATAAGCGTAAATTATTTACGAAAGCAAAATCATACGTAGACAACAATATTGTTACATTATCGGACGAAATCAAACAGTTGAACACCGAATTGCATGATGAAATCTCCGATCTTAAAACAAAAACAGACACACACACATTACAGTTTCAGGCAATGACCAACAGACTTGAAAAGTTGGAACTAATACAGGATCCGGATGACATCAAAGTAGACGTTAAAAAATTGAACAAAAACACACATAAATTACAAAAACAAATTAACGCTTGTGACACTGAAACCGATGATCAGGTAAAAGTACTGACTGAAAAATATAATGAAATGGCCAGTCGTATTGACGTTATCAAAAGTAATAATGACACCAAATTAAACGATACTTCACCAGTTTCGTTTAATCAAACACCCGAATTATAAAATTTACAGCAAACAATCAGTGAGATGGGTTCGTCCAATAATACATAACGTAGAAAATTGTCATCTTTACAGCACGAAGTGACGGAGATGAAAAATACACTCCTGTAAATTGAAATAAGAACACCGTGAATTCATTGTCTCAGGAAGAGGAAACTTTATTGACACATTCCTGGGGTCAGATACATCACATGATCACACTGACAGAACCACAGGCACATAGACACAGGCAACAGAGCATGCACAATGTCGGCACTAGTACAGTGTATATCCACCTTTCGCAGCAATGCAGGCTGCTATTCTCCCATGGAGACGATCATAGAGATGCTGGATGTAGTCCTGTGGAACGGCTTGCCATGCCATTTCCACCTGGCGCCTCAGTTGGACCAGCGTTCGTGCTGGACGTGCAGACCGCGTGAGACGACGCTTCATCCAGTCCCAAACATGCTGAATGGGGGACAGATCCGGAGATCTTGCTGGCCAGGGTAGTTGACTTACACCTTCTAGAGCACGTTGGGTGGCACGGGATACATGCGGACGTGCATTGACCTGTTGGAACAGCAAGTTCCCTTGCCGGTCTAGGAATGGTAGAACGATGGGTTCGATGACGGTTTGGATGTACCGTGCACTATTCAGTGTCCCCTCGACGATCACCAGTGGTGTACGGCCAGTGTAGGAGATCGCTCCCCACACCATGATGCCGGGTGTTGGCACTGTGTGCCTCGGTCGTATGCAGTCATGATTGTGGCGCTCACCTGCACGGCGCCAAACACGCATACGACCATCATTGGCACCAAGGCAGAAGCGACTCTCATCGCTGAAGACGACACGTCTCCATTCGTCCCTCCATTCACGCCTGTCGCGACACCACTGGAGGCGGGCTGCACGATGTTGGGGCGTGAGCGGAAGACAGCCTAACGGTGTGCGGGACCGTAGCCCAGCTTCATGGAGACGGTTGCGAATGGTCCTCGCCGATACCCCAGGAGCAACAGTGTCCCCAATTTGTGCTGGGAAGTGGCAGTGCGGTCCCCTACGGCACTGCGTAGGATCCTACGGTCTTGGCGTGCATCCGTGCGTCGCTGCGGTCCGGTCCCAGGTCGAAGGGCACGTGCACCTTCCGCCGACCACTGGCGACAACATCGATGTACTGTGGAGACCTCACGCCCCACATGTTGAGCAATTCGGCGGTACGTCCACCCGGCCTCCCGCATGCCCACTATACGCCTTCGCTCAAAGTCCGTCAACTGCACATACGGTTCACGTCCACGCTGTCGCGGCATGCTACCAGTGTTAAAGACTGCGATGGAGCTCCGTATGCCACGGCAAACTGGCTGACACTGACGGCGGCGGTGCACAAATGCTGCGCAGCTAGCGCCATTCGACGGCCAACACCGTGGTTCCTGGTGTGTCCGCTGTGCCGTGCGTGTGATCATTGCTTGTACAGCCCTCTCGCAGTGTCCGGAGCAAGTATGGTGGGTCTGACACACCGGTGTCAATGTGTCCTTTTTTCCATTTCCAATAGTGTATTTCAGCCTTTAACACATCACAACATACGCCACTCTCCGAACATTTGTTAGACTCACACAGCCATTATAATTTAGGTAATTTAGAGAGACTACGTGACTTAGAATCCGAACAGACATAGACAAATAGATTCTCATTCAATCCTGAACCTGTTCACACATTCATAGACGATAACGTTGATTATAAGCAATTTTTACCCGTAAAAAAATGTAAAGTACTTAATCATGGCAGAACACAGATTCACACTTTGGACTGGATACGACAATTAATTTTTGTACTTTCACCAGCTTGGCCTGTAATGCAGTAACTAGCATTGGACTGGATACAATTTGTTTTTGAATTTTCACCGGCATTGCCTGTAACGTTGAAACTAAAATTTATTTGCAGCGCGTAATTGACCTCATGGGATTCATTACGCTTCGATGAATATGTGCAGTAGCGTGCACAGGGCCCCAAGCCGTAGTAGTGCTATTTCATCTTTAGTTTTCTGCACTGCTGCCTTCTCTTTTACTATCCTTTATATCTATCAAAACAACTCTTCAACTATCGATCTATCTAGGATTAAAGATGAGTAAAGGAAACCTGATACGACAAGTTTTACCTGAAAGTGACAGTTATTATACGCTCCAGAAATGACAACCACGAGAACTTTGATACCAGACAAAAGTTTAATTATCAGTATCAACAAAATTATCAGCAACAGGAAACAAATTTTGGTAACAATAGAGGTTTTTCCCAACAGCAGCAACAAAACCAGCCGGTTAGCATACCTAACCAACAATGTAGTCTGCAAGGTCAACCAAGCTTTAGTGTTTCGCCGCCTACACGTATAACCTTGGCTCCACCAAATAGTAACGCACAGCAACAAGGAAATCAGTACGTACAGAAAACACACCATTTCAACTCATATCGCAATGCACCGTATAGAAATGACTATCATGACAGACGTAAAAGTAATGAGCATAATTTTCAGCGTATGTTTAATAACAGTCGGTTTTATCAGTAACAGAATCATCCGCAACAACAGATTATCATGAATGAACCAGACAGTAGATATCATCCCGAACGTAATACGTCAGGAAGAAATAACAGAACAGTACAAATAGTTGAAATGCCACAGCATCCTCCCGCAAATAATAGCACGTCAGATAGAATTTGACTAGATACAGTACAGGTTGCATGTTCCAGCAACGTAAGCAATACTTTTGACACACAGAATCTTCTTCACGAAAATCTTATTACTTTTGACGACATCCAAGACACTCTTTTGCAGGAAAAACCAGCTATTCGAAAAAACCATTTCCCACTCTGTCATTGAAGTAAAGATTGGATCATCCAAATTTTCAGCAGTAATCGATTCTGGATTACCTATGTCAGTTATAAATGAAGAAACCTTCAACGAATGCAACAAAGAGAATATTTATCCTACGTTACCATTAGGCAAAACTAAAGTAAAAGGAGCAGTATCTGGTGAAGGAGTAGATGTAAAGTTACAGACACACTTATCATTTTGTATTGCAGGTCATACGTTTCACTCAAATTTTTGGATTGTTCCCTTATTGACAACAGACGTTATTTTAGGTACAAATTTTCTAGTACAACACGACGCAATTATTGACTTTCAAAATTCCTATTTAATGTTAAAGGATGAAAATGTACAATTGGCATTAAAATTTCAGCACTCTTTATCTGCAGAAGAACAAACAATTAATCGGACAGAGGTCATTTCTGCATCACGTAACACGGACTGTCATTCCACATTGTTTACAGATACGTATGTTCACAACTATTATACACCAGACGAAGCCGACTATGACGTTATGCAGATGATTTCTGATAAAGTTAAACAGAGCAGTGCAAATACAGACGACGAACGCACGCAACTACGCAAAATTCTTTTACATCAAGCTCCAGTTTTTGACAACGTCCCTGGTACTATGTCCGGTTTTATGTATGAATTTCAAGTTAAACAGCACGACACGTTTAAAGCCAAACATTATCCCATTCCGTATATTCACAGAGAACAAGTTAAGAAAGAATTGCAAGCTATGCTTGACCAAGTAATTATTGAACCGGCAGTTAGTCTGTACATAAACCCTCTCCATATTGTTAAGAAAAAGGATGATTCACTTCGCCTCGTACTTGATTCGCGCCACATCAATGACATTATTATTAATGGAACAGATCGCCCACAGACACTAGAAGAACTTCTACAAAAATTTTATGGTACTGCTATTTATTCCATATTAGATTTGAAATCGGGATTTTGGCAAATTCAACTCCATCCGAACTGCAGAAAGAACACAGCTTTTCTCTGTTTTGGTGACTGTTATCAATTTTGTAAATTACCGTTCGGTTTAACTATTTCTTCAGCAGCATTTATTCGCGGTTTGAATACTATATTTCCGACAGAATTAAAAGACAGAATCACAATGTATGTAGACGACATTCTTATTGCAGAAGCTAACTGGTCTGAACATAATTTGATTCTTGAACAACTGTTACAAACCTTTCGTGCACAAGGACTCACAGTTAATCTTAGCAAATCGCACTTTGGCAAAGCTTCCATAAAATTTCTTGGACATGTAATTTCAGGAGAAGGCATTGCGCCTCACCCGGAAAAGCTTCAAGCTTTACGTGACATTACTGTTCCTGCGACGAAGAAACAACTACGCAGCTTTTTGAGTTTAATTAACTGTTTTCGTAAATTTATTAATTACTCTGCTTTAGACACACCTAGATTATGTCAGTTGACGGGTAAAAACACTATTTGGTCCTGGGATAGCCAAGCGCAGTCTGAATTTGTCAATCTGAAACAAGCTTTGTTGAATGCATCACTTTTATCACATCCAGATCTTACTAGAAATTTTTCCATTGCCACCGACAGTTCTAACACCGCTTTAGGCGTACACATTTTTCAGGAAGTTGAAGACAGTAATTAAAAACATCGCCTTTGCGAGTAGCAATCTGTCACCTGCTGAACGCAATTATTCTGTTACAGAACTTGAAACATTATGTGTTGTATGGGCATTTACGAGATTTAGGCATTTTCTTTAAGGAAGACATACGACCGTTTACACGGATCATAGAGCGATACAGTTTTTACTTTCAGCAAAATTTACACACGACAGATAAAGCAGATGGAAACTTTATTTACAGGAATTTAATTTTACAATTGTTCACATTCCCGGCATACAAAATGTTTTAGCAGACGCACACTGTAATGCCATTTGCAGATATTTATATGAACACTTACTTATGATTATCGTATTTTTTCTTGGCAAGTGCCTGGCAAGGTAAGGTTAGCAGGTCGCTTTCCTTGTCGTTACACATCAGACCGTGCCTATTTCTCCAGATAAACGTACATATTTTATGACCACTTATGCAATTCTATCTATGTGACTACTTACTGATGATTATCGTATTTTTTCTTGGCAAGTTCCCGGCAAGATAAGGTTAGCAGGTCGCTTTTTTTGTCGTTATATATCAGACCGCGCACATTTTCCATTTTTCGTGTATGTATGATTGTTTTCCTGTTTTGTTTGTATGCACTACGAAATCTTTAAGATATAACAAACACCAGTTGACTTTGACATTTTGCCTTACGATATCTCAACATCGTGACTATTTTACATTTTTTTTGCTACTACATTATGAGACTGTGTGTACATTTTTTGCACTTGAAAACTGTCTATGTTTTTGACATAATACGTTTTCTGTCATGCTATGCTGTATGCTTAATTATATCACTAGAAACAAGTTTTTTTTAATGGGTATGTGATTTAAATGCAAGATATTAATCCTTTTTCATCATTTTCAGAAAGCAATAACGTGTAAAAGAAGTAACTTAAACAAACCACAGTGGATTACTATGAAATGGGGATTTGACCTTCGGAATGAACGAAAGAAAATGGGATACCTTGTGATGAAGGGTAAATGGATCAGAATTAACAAGCATTAACAAGAATCTACTATACACATCGTATGATAGCAGTCTTAACTAATTTTTTCTTTCAGAATACGAGGCGATTGATGCAGGCTGTCAGACAGAGCTACACATCTTAGTTTTAGTGATGAAATATGCTGGAAAAAAGAAACTCTATACTATGAATAGTTGTATGAAGTAAATGGTAATATGAATAATGAAGTTTCTTTTGCAGATGATAATGAATGATGATGAATAGTTATATGAAGAATATGCTAATATGAATAATGAGATTTTTCTTTGCAGCTGATGATAGTGATGAAGTTATGGTAGTATGAATTACGAAGTTTTTCTTTGCAGATGAGGATAATGATGAAGTTTATATATTTACTGTTAGTTAAGAAATGCTATGTAGTTATTTAAGTATTTGTTGTAGTTCGTTTTGACAGTATGTCTTATGTCGCATGGTATAATGACTGAATGTTTTGGAAAGGACAGCTAGAGTACATACATATTGAGTACACGTTTCATTACCTGTTAATTCGAAGTTCACTATTTTACAGCATAATATGCGTTCCTTCTTTCAGCTGAATAATCCATTTTGTATTTTTTCCAGGAGAATCTATTCATGAAATTAATGTGCTATAAGCAGTTAGTTATTAAACCTGTTCTAGTACTTGCATTTTTATTACCCATTTGTGTGTCTCATTCATGAATGTGATCACATATACTCTACTTGTTTCATAACCTTGCTACAGTTGACTCGTGACCAATGACGTTACTAATCCTTATTTGCAGCAATAAGTCAAAAGCAAATATTTTCATGCCCCAGCAATTAATTATCGATTCCAACGCAATGCATTGCTGTCACAAAAAAAAAAGTATTACCTGTCCCAAATAATGCAACTAGTTTAAGAGATATTTACAGTACTAAATATAATACAGATTTGTCAGATGTATTGAATCCATTATATCTATGTATTATAGGACCATGGACCTTGAGTAATAGTTGCAGTGTGTTGCATTTTGGATGTGTCCCATGTCACTTGAGTGATGAGTTCTGAGTAATACTGAATGATGTTTTGTAATAATGCATAAATCCTATGCCAATAATTTTTGTAAATAATATTTTTGTTATACTCTATAAATGCTATGCCAATAATTAACTCTCATTTTGAATGATGACTTCTGAATAATACTTAATAATGTTTTATAAAACTATATGAATACTTTGTAACTGGCCAATGAATGCCACTGTTTCTTATATTTTAAATTTGTTTTATGTCACTTACATGCTATTATATATGAATACCAGTAGCTTGATGCTACACTCATTAACTCTTGTTTTGAATGATGACTTCTGAACAATGCATAAAAATGGTTTGTAACTGGACAATGAGTGCCAATGATTACTATAACTAGATGAATTATGTAAATGGTATACCATTAATTAACTCTTGCTTTGAATTATCACTTCTGAATAATGCATAGAAATGGTTTGTAACTGGCCAATGAGTGCCAATATTTACTGTAATCAGATGACTTATGAATGATGTTCTGTAATACTCCATACATAGTACAGAAATGTTTGGTAACTAGGCAATGAATGCCAACAATTACTCAAATCGGTTGATAGACTAGTGTAATTCTCAATGATGACTAGCATAAGACTTAATGTCCTTCACCTTCTGATTTAATTACCAGAAATTACTGCAATATCCGTTTGTCCTGTCTATCCTCATGATCATGGAGCACTATATTTGGTTTTTGCAGTAATTCTACGTTGATGTACCTTACAAGAATGTGGTGTTGGCACATCATGCTGTCCACCACCTTGAACGATGGAGATGTTATTATGGTCCCACTGTTTGGTGTACCTAATGTACTACCAAAATGATAACATTGAATATTAATACGACATTTCAGTGTCTTGGCTACACTGACTAATACTTCAGGGAAGAGAACTTCAGATTGTCTCACTTGGTGTTGTGCTTCTGTAGAAAGATATGGACTTTCAGTGCAGCTACGTGCAACCTACTGTGCTACAACCATGATGCAATCCTTCCCTTTCCTTTCCTAGTTCTTATAAAATGGTAATATATATATATATATATATATATATATATATATATATATATATATATATATATATATACAGTGTGTGTGCACTTTATGTCATTTGTTAATATGTTTTGTACTCATTGCGTATCCTAGTTCTTGTAAAATGGTAGAGATATATACAGTGCATGTGCACTTTATGACATTTGTTAATATGTTTTTTACTCATTGCGTATACATTTTGTCATTTCTTGATATGTTCTGTACTCAGTGCATGTGCACTCTATTTCATTTCATGTTCTGCACTTATATATATATGTATATACTCTGTGACTGTAAACTTAGTTAAGTAAGTAGATTTTAGATAAATTTGTTGCTCATGGCAAGTCCAATTGACTCACCATCGCTGCCAAACTTTTGCCCCGCCAGTGGAGGGTTATGTAAGAGGTCCATGCAGATGTAATTTCGATGTATTGCTCATGCACTGCCTGCGATATGCAAGGTCTCTGACCAGAGAGCAGTGTTGACTGCAGTAGGAACTGTGTAGCTGTAGCAGTAAGTTGTTGCTAGTCTGGGGTCTGCTCTGGTCTGGTATGGTGTATTGTGTTGGCTGGCACGGTCGCGGTGCAGCGATGCCAGAGCCTGAGTATTATTGTACAAGGTAAAAAGCAGCCTCGCGCATATGTAGTAATGTTATCTCAAGTCGCATGTAAATGTTTTAAAACTCTCGTAATAATAATCTTTCTCATAAAAAGTAACTTTTAACAACCATTCATTTCAATTTAAAGAATTTACTAATTTCTCCCATCCATGATGATCCCGATTATTGCAATAGAAAAATCAGTTGCTCCCTTTCATAAATGACAGATAGGTCGGCCAGCATTGCACAGAGCTGTGCTGGAAAAATTTATTGTAAGACCAGATATATCCGGCGACTTCATTGAGGTAAGAATTATTCCTTTTTTTATTCAGAATGATCTTTCAGGGCCATGACGCAGCATCTACATCTACATTTATACTCCGCAAGCCACCCAACGGTGTGTGGCGGCGGTCACTTTACGTGCCACTGTCATTACCTCCCTTTCCTGTTCCAGTCGCGTATGGTTCGCGGGAAGAACGACTGTCTGAAAGCCTCCGTGCGCGCTCTAATCTCTCTAATTTTACATTCGTGATCTCCTCAGGAGGTATAAGTAGGGGGAAGCAATATATTCGATACCTCATCCAGAAACGCACCCTCTTGAAACCTGGCGAGCAAGCTACACCGCGATGCAGAGTGCCTCTCTTGCAGAGTCTGACACTTGAGTTTTTTAAACATCTCCGTAACGCTATCACGGTTGCCAAATAACCCTGTGACGAAACGCACCACTCTTCTTTGGATCTTCTCTATCTCCTCCGTCAACCCAATCTGGTACGGATCCCACACTGATCAGCAATACTCAAGTATAGGTTGAACGAGTGTTTTGTAAGCCACCTCCTTTGTTGATGGACTACATTTTCTAAGGACTCTCCCAATGAATCTCAACCTGGTATCCGCCTTACCAACAATTAATTTTATATGATCATTCCACTTCAAATCGTTCCGCATGCATACTCCCAGATATTTTACAGAAGTAACTGCTACCAGTGTTTGTTCCGCTATCATATAATCATACAATAAAGGATCCTTCTTTCTATGTATTCGCAATGCATTACATTTGTCTATGTTAAGGGTCAGTTGCCACTCCCTGCACCAAGTGCCTATCCGCTGCAGATCTTCCTGCATTTCGCTACAATTTTCTAATGCTGCAACTTCTCTGTATACTACAGCATCATCCGCAAAAAGCCGCATAGGACTTCCGACACTATCTACTAGGTCATTTATATATATTGCGAAAAGCAATGGTCCCACAACACTCCCCTGTGGCACGCCAGAGGTTACTTTAACGTCTGTAGACGTCTCTCCATTGGTAACAACATGCTGTGTTCTGTTTGCTAAAAACACTTCAATCCAGCCACACAGCTGGTCTGATATTCCGTAGGCTCTTACTTTGTTTATCAGGCGACAGTGCGGAACTGTATCGAACGTCTTTCAGAAGTCAAGAAAAATAGCATCTACCTGGGACCCTGTATCTAATATTTTCTGGGTCTCATGAACAAATGAAGCGAGTTGGGTCTCACACGACCGCTGTTTCCGGAATCCATGTTGATTCCTACATAGTAGATTCTGGGTTTCCAAAAACGACATGATACTCGAGCAAAAAACATGTTCTAAAATTCTACAACAGATCGACGTCAGGGATATAGGTTTTGCGCATCTGCTCGACGACACTTCTTGAAGACTGGGACTACCTGTGCTCTTTTCCAATCATTTGGAACCTTCCGTTCCTCTAGAGACTTGCGGTACACGGCTGTTAGAAGGGGGGCAAGTTCTTTCGCGTTACTGATAAACCATTTTCTTTATATACAAAGAACCGGAGACGTGTTAATGTTAATGAAAGGGTTAATATATGGGTTAAGATTGATGGTGCACTAACAAATTATATTACAGTACAAGGAGATGTGACTGTATATTATCATCCTTAATAAAACAAACCATCCTTATCTATCCAGTGAAGCACTGCCGTCGTCCAAAATATACCGTGTTAAATTCACAGTGAATTATTAAAAAGTCATAAGTGAGCGACAATTTAATTGAGAGGTTAGTTACTTTGTTTTATTACCAGGTTACTGAATTTATTTTTTTATTGGGACGTTACACTGAATGTGAACGACATAATTATAATTTTTACTGTTGAGAGGTTTAGGAATTTTTCTGTTATGAGGTTACGCTAAATGTGAATGAATTTTGAGCTTAGATTAAATCAGAAAGTATTATGTAGAGAGGTTATAAATGTAAATGAATTTTGTGGGGAGGTTACACTGTGAAAGAATTTTGTTTTGAGGTTACACTAAATCAGAATCATTATCCATAATATTTATTTTATTTTGTGGGGAGGTTACAAAGTTTTGTTGAATTGTGTGTTAGAAACAGTAAAAACTGAGTCTTACTGTGATTTAGCGTTGGTTTATTTTCTACAAGCCATGAATTGAGGTAATGAAATGCACTATTTGAAACCGAGCCAATGTTGCACACAACGTCCTTTACTACCAAGCTAGTGTCATCAGCAAACAAATATTTTAGAGTTACCTGCAATACTAGAGGGCATATCATTTATATAAATAAGGAACAGAAGTGGCCCCAACACTGATCCCTGGGGCACCCCCCACTTGACCGCTTGACTGTACCCCACCCAGACCCCACATCGCAACCATTCTCAGCACTGTGAATAACAACCTTTTCCTGGCTGTTGCTAAAGTAAGAGGTGAACCAATTGTGAGCTACTCGCCTTATTCTGTAATGGTCCAACTGTGGAGCAATATTTTGTGATCAACATGATCAGATGCCTTAGTTAAAACAAAAAATATGCCTAGCATGCGGAACCTTTTGTTTCACCCATACAGTACCTCACAGAGAAAAGAGAATATAGTATTTTCAGCTGTTAAACGACTTCTCAAGGCGAACTGTACATTTGATAGCAAGTTGTGTGATATAAAATGATGAATTATCCTTACATACACTGCCTTTTCAGTAACTTTAGCAAACACTGATTGCATAGAAATAGGTCTAAAATTGTCTACATTATCTTTTTCTCCCTTTTTATAAAGCGGTTTCACTACTGAGTACTTTAATCGTTCAGGAAACTAACCATTCCTAAAGGAAAAATTACAAATATGGCTAAATACAGGTCTAACGTGTGCAGCACAGTACTTTAATATTCTGCTAGGCACTCCATCATAACCTCCTTAGTCTTCAGTGATTTAATTATTGACTTAATCTCCCCCTTGTCTGCATCATAGGAGTATTTCAGATATCAATCTCAGAAAAGCATTTGCCAAGAAAGTTATATGATTCCCTGTAGAAAATAAATTTTTATTGAATTCACCAGCATTGCTCAGAAATTGATTGTTAAATACTGTACACATATCTGATTTATCAGTAACAGAAATATTTTTACAGCAAACGGACTTTATATCATCGACATTGCGCTGCTGACAGACACTTCCTTTACAAGTGACCATATGGTTTTAACTTTATCCTAGGAATTAGCTATTCTATTTGCATACCACATACCCTTTGCCATCCTAATAAAATTTTTTTGCATCTTACAATACTGTTTGTAATGGGCTACTGTAGCTTGATCGGTTTGAGTACAATAGCATTGTAGTGTTAAAATTTGTGCGTCATGGTCTGAAAGGCCTTTCACGCTTTTACTAGCAGAAAGCCCATCTAGTAATGAAGAATGAATAAAAATATTGTCTATGGCTATGTTACTGTTCCCCTGCACCCTAGTTGGAAAAAAACGACAGTCCACTTCAGATCATATGAATTTATGAAATCTACCAACATCCTTTTTCTCGCATCATCATATACAAAATTTATATTGAAGTCACCACATATTACTAATTTCTGGTACTTCATATGAAGTGAATCAAGAACCCCGTCTGTCTTGAGCAGAAATGCTCTGAAGTCAGAGTCAGGGGCCCTATAAACAACAACAATTAGAAGTTTAGTTTCACTAAATTCAACTGCCCCTGTGCAACATTCAAATATCTGTTCAGTGCTGTGCCGTGATACGTCTATGGACTCAAATGGAATACTGTTTTTCATGTACATACCGACTCCCCAACCCTCCAAGGAATTCCTTGGTAAACAGCCAGCTAATCTGCATCCTGATAAAGGAAGCCTCTGAATTGTCAAATTATTTAAGTGGTGCTCTGATATACCAATAATATCAGAGTCAATATCTATAAGCAGATCACTAACTTTATATCTAATACCTCGTATTTTGATGAAATATGGTAATTTCTACTCTACTTGGAAACATTACATCCTCTGAAGGTGAGACATTAATTAGAGATACTCCCAGCAAGCACATATACCTATCAGCTGACTTCAATTTAAAAAACGTGCAGCTCTAACGCCAGCAACTACAGGAATTTTTCCATTAGTGATCCCACCACCACCAACCACGAAACTGTCATCTATAAACTTTGCCAGCCTCTTCTTCCCATACCTACTGAGGTGCAGGCCATGCCTAGTGAATCCAGTCTACTGATAGAATTTACTGGCACCACTGAGATGTGATCCATGCCCTCTGCCATCAGCGCTCTCCCCAGCCTCATGTCAACGTGCCTAACAGCCGTATTGAGATGAGGCCAATAATAACGCTGAAACAGTTGCACAAAATGCATATTAGTGCCACCAGTCTGAGTAGCTATCTTTACAAGATCACCACCTATATCATATTCCCTGTTCCTATCAAGACTGCTCCCTGCTCCACCCACTATCACCACCTGATCTTCTTTCGTAAAATTCCAGCCCTGCACTAGGCTTCACAATGCTGGTGACCTACTGTTCACTCCCCACCACTTCCTGCAACTGCTGGCCCACATCTTTACCGTGCACACTACCTAGCAGCAGAATCTTCTTTCTGTTTGACTTTGCAACTGACCTAGGCCACCTATCTGCTGAGAACTGCTGCATGTTCCCTACATCTACATCTACAACTACACAAGGCTCCTCAACTCTGACAGTTGGTCAAATCTATTGCATTTATGCAAACTGTCTGAATCCCTCCTCTTACTAGCTGCCTATTCTCCCACTACCATTTACCATTCCACATCACCATTCACCCTCCTCAACTAATCTAGTTCCTCCTTTGTGCGTTGTAAATGCACCTGAAGGGCACAGATGTTACGCTCCTGCTCCTTTATCAACTTATTTCTACACAGATTCTGCATTCCCAGGAAAGGATCTCGCTCGCTAGAATGGCCACTGGCGTCCCCACTGCATCCCCCCCCCCCACATGAAAATACTTTGAACAAGTCCATCACCGTAACATAGTAGTCACAAACATACGACAGAGCCCACAATTCTCACTCATGGTAAAATTTTACAGTTACTGAAAAATTCTATATGTGTACGTTACCAAAGTTCAGTTACACCAGTAGAGCTATTTATAGAACTAATAATAGCGGTCTCGAAATTATCTGTCTACTGAGAAAGCAGCTACTTGTATTAATACTACTACACCACAGCTAATACCAATACTAACAAAATTCACACTATTACTAGATAGAACCAAAAATCCACACAGCCACTGGAGTACTAAACGAAGTTAAGACACTGAATGAAAGTTTTACTGAAATATTTCACTAGAAACAATAAGAAACGTCAGCTGAAAACTAAAGCAAGAAGTTTTCTAAACGACTTCAACGCACGGAAAACTCTAAAATACACAGCGAGCGAACATTTCCAAAAGTTTATTTAATCGTTATTTCGCTATAAACAGCACGAAACACCGCTGAAAACTATTAAATTTATTAACTGTGTAACAGTGCACAAATACGTTAGTCAGTACTTAGCTTTACAAGCGCTAAAGCTGCACTGCACGCCGCAAAATGCAAACACACTACTGAGGAGTGAGGCTTAGACGAACGGCGTAAGCACACTCACGAATAACAGACCACTCTAGTCAATAACACAGGAAGAAAGACTGAGATTAATGAAAAACCACTAATAAGATCCTTTGAATATTTATGCTCATGGCGATTATGGATTACTAGCACACCGATTCTGGACTGTGCGACCTTCTAAATGGAAACTTATTGATTGTTCCTCACACGAGCCATTTTTAAGAAATGTTTAAATCCAGAACTGAGGAATGAATTAATCAAGCTAATCTATAAGAAACTGTTCACACAAAGCCGAAAAACGTTTCCCTTCCTAACGTCTTCCATTTGAGTTGAATGAGTATCTCCATGATGCTTTCAATTTTTTTTAACGAACCCTTGAAGAAACACGGTGCTCTCCCCTAGATCTGCCCTATTTCCTCTAACAATAATATCTCCTAAGGATTCCAGATTCATAAATAAACGCCCGTCGAGTAATACCGCATCAACTTTATGAGGATTCTTCCAATGAATCTCTGTCGAGAAACTCTCTCTGCTACCATATGTTTTACGTGATTGTTCCACTTTCAATCGCTCTGCGCACATACTCGCCGATAGTATATAAGATTGCTTCCAGTGTGTTTCTAGCAATCTCACAAATAAGAGGGCATTGGGCATTCTCGCTAAAATCGATTACATCAGCATTGTTTGCATCCGATGTCAGATAAATATGTTCATTTGTACTTACATTTATTACATTTTTTCAGCAACGCAACATGCCCCTTACCCAGTACTAGCTTAACTACATGACCAGGACACGCAGGTGCTGTCTGCACCACCACGTCATCAGCCACAGTCCCTAAATATCTGCATCTTGTGATGACCTCAACCCACAGGAAAAATAATTATCAAAATCTGAACTGTGAAGTAATCCAAAATTCTAGTTGGAAAACCACACTCTTTGTTATACTTCTCAATTGGTCACGATCCCACTTTGTTTATGAACTGAAAACTCTAACATTTACGAGAAACTGCTCTGAAATTAACCTGAACCGGCAAAATTGTGTATATATTCTTTGAAACTTCAAAGACATCTAAGACAATATCTGAAAGGAATTAGAAAAAGTGACAAAATTTCGTGAATCACCGCAATACTGTTAACAATCGCATGAACACTGGGGGGTTTCACTATACATCAACCCACTTTTGAGTATAACCAGTGTCTCTTAATACTACGACTCGTAGCAATACAATATCAAAAACTTTTATTACTGGGTAAACAGTCACTACGTGATTTGACAGCTGACATTTATAATTCCCGCTCACGTCAGGAAAAGCACCAATACGGGAATAGCAGCTCTTACGTTATTGGTCAGAACGCAAGCAATTATGGCGGTCGCCGTAATTTTCGCGCGAAGCCATATTTCGCGTCAAAATATTGTTATTAGTTACTGTCATATATCTAGTCCCATAATAATACATAAAACTACATAAAATAACTACAATAATTTTGACATGCAAGGAGAATTAGTCCTAATGAGAGGAAGAAGTTTATATTTACTGGTGTTTCAACAGTGACTACCAGGCAACTATTAATTCACTGATTGCAATTTTATTTTCGTTAGCAGAAAGCAAACAAACTAAACAAAGAATTTAATTAAACAGAGTCTGTAATTCTTATACTTTTAATAGAGAAAGAAAGTTTCTAGGTCAGGGGATAGCGTTCAGCGGAATCCCTTAACTTTTTGTTGCATACGAAGCGTTGCGTTAGGCAGCACGATGTCGGCGGGTTACGATGATGAGAACAGGATACAGACAGTTCCGATGGTTAATCTTCTCCGGCGAAACGCAAATAAAGTTCGGTACAGTTGTATCATTAACCCCGTGGTGATTAACAAACCACGAGACGCCAGTATACGAACGTTGTTGACATGTCCTCTCTTTCAAAGTACATGACGTAGACATCGCTCGTTTTTACACTTAATGCACTGTCCGTGACGCTATCGTTCATAATTACACTGTTCGTCACATTCATTTAGTCAGAGAATAGTAAGAACACATTCGGCCATTATGAACCGCTCTTTGCGTTATTGCCTCACGCTAAACCTCCTTAAATTTTCCAGTCCTCCAGTACGTGGAAAATCTTTAAATAAACCAGTTTTTCAAAAATATTTTCATTTTGTAGCGCATATGTTTCTGAAGAGTTTCCTATATAAAACATATATCTTCGAGGAAATGTAAGATTCCTTATTTGGTCTTCAGGGTGCCAAATTGCAGTGCCACGCCTCTTTAGACAGCACTTTTTCTCGTACTTCACTCAGTTTCACTCTGTGAGGTTCAAAGGCATATATTTTCTAACGGAAGCCATCAAACCTAAATTCAGGACAGTGAAAATTAACATTTTGTGTGGTGCCTCTGTTGCTCCCAGTGGGCCGGTTTGACATCCTACCGCCCTTAAAAAAATTTAAAAAAAAGATAACAATGTGTGCGATTATTTTTGAGCGGTAGAATAGGTGATGATGATGATGATGTTTGGTTTGTGGGGCGCTCAACTGCGCGATTGTCAGGGCCGTACAAATTCCGAATCCTTACATAGTCCAATCTCGCCACTATCACGAATTATGACGAAATGATGAGGGAAACACAGTCCCTGTGCAGAGAAAATCCTCATCCTGACCGGGAATCGAAACCGGGACTCCGTGAACCAGAGGCAGTAAAGTTAGCCACTGGACCACGAACTACGGACACCGTGAGAATAGTAAATTTGCACTCTTTATGCCTGTTAGCTAGTAACTTTCTCTTCTGTGTGACATACAATTAAGTAAACAAAAAACCAGTACA
The DNA here is from genome assembly GCF_023864345.2 of Schistocerca serialis cubense. Taxonomy (NCBI): domain Eukaryota; kingdom Metazoa; phylum Arthropoda; class Insecta; order Orthoptera; family Acrididae; genus Schistocerca; species Schistocerca serialis. The sequence goes on from NC_064643.1 coordinate 458,746,203, forward strand.
GATAAGAGACATCGGACACATTTCTTCAGTCCTTAGATCCCAGCATTTTTTTCCTCTCTAATCTTGCTACAGCTTTACACGGCGTGCTTTCCTTTCTGCGAAAGAATCTGTTACCCCATCAAAGTTCGCCAAACGTTTAGCTACATGGAAAATCAAAATGTCGTTGTCTAATACTGAAATAGCTGTTAATACCAATACTTTGTCGATTTGATTACATCTATTTTGTCACTGTGTGCTAGATAAAACGAAACAGGTCTTTTTAATACTGCAGCAGTTGTAACACACGCCAAATAATCGAGACTATTTTGGCACAAATGGCCATTTTTATGTACCTCATTCACATAAACAACACTACAGGATAAAATCAACGAAATACCAATTAAATGCCTATTAGGCCTACTACAAGCAAAAAGTTTTATGTTAGAAAATAGTTTCAATTTCATTCATACGTCTCAGTTTCTCAAGCACGAGATCGAAAAGTAGCAGTATGAAGTCTTTTTTAAATTTGGAATATTCACATTCTTACATATAATTTGTGTCATGTGCCCGTTTCTTCTCCTTCCTCCTTCTAACGAACAATCCTGTCATCACTAATTCTCTATTCTTGCCTCTGAAATCTTATTCTCCGGTTAACTTCGCTAACTCTGCCGGAATCACCGGTTCAGTTATACCGCGTTTATTCTCCAGTTCCCCGTTATTACGTGTTCGTACAACGCGTTTTTCGCGCTTTTCCGGTAATAGAACTTAAGCGTCCGCTACCCGGGGACTGTACAACTAGCTTTTAGTAGTGTAGCCTTCTGGCAAAAATTTTCTGTCAAAATTTCATTTTCTTGGATACACCGAGAACATAATACGTAACCTTTCTGATCTGTTAATCCTCCTGGTCGTTTATTTCCACTCTGGCAGTCTGAATTGTGTAATTTAGCCTCACCTATGGTGGCGCTATTGTATTAAAGATTCTTGGGATGGCTTACAAGCTGCAAGGGGCATCGCGGCAACTGAACTTCCTGTCACCGCACGAGCTGATTGATCTGTGCGCAGCTCGTGTCTACAAGTGCTACGTTAAGTAAGTGTGATATAAAAATTGTGCTACGAATTTAACTGAATCGAGAAGTACGAGAACAATGAGAACAAATGAGAGAACAATGAAAACAAATTGCGGAGCACTGCAAACGACAGACTGAAATAAATGTGCACTTAATTCCACTGGATTGTTTTTGTGCACTTTTGTTACTTTTGATCGGCCATGATTGACACAAAAGCACTGAGTAATCAAATCTGATACAGTGACATGTGATTTACATGGTTTTTACATTCGCACAGGAACCATTACACAAACAGTTGGGTCAATTAATTATATCTATATTGTAAATATCTTGTTTGATCCATGCATAAAATGTTACTTTAACAAAGTAATACATATTTAATTAAGATGACAAACACGCACCGCTCATATTGACGTGGACAATGCAAAAAATTATGTACATTTACATTTATTAATTAATATGATATTTGTATACAGATACGTGAGTGTCTCCCATAATACAATACTGGCCGTTACAATTGCTACACCACGAAGATGGCGTGCTACAGGCGCGAAATTTAACCGACAGGAAGAAGATGCTGTGATATGCAAATGATAAGCTTTTCAGAGCATCCACACAAGGTTGGCGTCGGTGGCGACACGAACAACGTGCTGACATGGGGAACATTTCCAACCGATTTCTCACACACAAACAGCAGTTGACCGGCGTTGCCTGGTGAAACGCCGTTGTGATGCCTCGTGTAAGGAGGAGAAATGCGTACCATCACGTTACCGACTTTGGTAAAGGTCGGATTGTAGCCTATCGCGATTGCAGTTTTTCGTATCGCGACGTTGCTGCTCGCGTTGGTTGAGATCCAATCACTGTTGGCAGAATATGGAATCGGTGGGTTCAGAAGAGTAATACGAAACGCCGTGCTGGATCCCAACGGCCTCGTATCACTAGCAGTCGAGATGACAGGCATTTTATCTGCATGGCTGTAACGGATCGTGCAGCCACGTCTCGATCCCTGAGTGGACAGATGGGACAACAACCATCTTCACGAACACTTTGACGAGGTTTGCAGTAGCATGTACTATCAGCTTGGAGACCATGGCTGCGGTTACTCTTAAGGCTGCATCACAGACGGGAGCGCCTGAGATGGTGTGCTCAACGACGAACCTGGGTGCACGAATGGCAAAACGTCATTTTTTCGGATGAATCCAGGTTCTGTTTACAGCATCATGATAGTCGCATCCGTGTTTGGTGACATCGCGGTGAACGCACACTGGAAGCGTGTATTCGTCATCGCCATACTGGCATATCACCCTGCGTGATGGTATGGGGTGCCATTGGTTACACGTCTCTGTCACCTGTTCTTCGCATTCACGGTACTTTGAACAGTTGGCATTTCAGATGTGTTACGACCAGTGGCTCTACCCGTCATTCGATCCCTGCGAAACCCTTCATTTCAGCAGGATAATGCACGACCACATGTTGCCGGTCCTGTACGGGCCTTTCTGGATACAGAAAATGTTCGACTGCTGCCCTGGCCAGCACATTCTCCAGATCTCTCACCAATTGAAAACGTCTGGTTAGTGGTGGCCGAGCAACTGGCTCATCACAATACGCCAGTCACTACTCTTGATGAACTGTGGTATCGTGTCGAAGCTGTATGGGCAGCTGTACCTGTAACGCCATTCAAGCTGTGTTTGATTCAATGCTCAGGAGTATCAAGGCCGTTATTACGGCCAGAGGGGGTTGTTCTGGGTACCGATTTCTCAGGATCTATGCACCCCAATTGCGTGAAAATGTAATCACATGAGACTTATAGTATAATATATTTGTCCAATTAACACCAGTTTATCATCTGTATTTCTGCTTGGTGTAGCAATTTTAATGGCTGGTAGTGTATTTTAATTCTTCGTGTCGCTTCCCTTATCTTAGTCACTACGTTCAAGACAAGGTATCGGAGATATTTTGGCACGACGAACTGTGTATAAGTGTTAAAGAGAGGACAGAGAGGGTTTAGTTACGAGCAGCGTTCGAATGGCGCACGCACCGTGACATGGAGGCGGGACGCAGTCTGTGTGTGTGTGTGTGTGTGTGTGTGTGTGTGTGTGTGTGTGTGTCGGCTGCTGTCGGGCCCGTTCCCACGCAGTCCACTGTCCGTGGACTGAACCATGCGGGTGTGTCAAAACTGAAATGTACGGACGTGACATCAGCTCAGATGTTGAGCGCTCTGTGGCAGATACCTATTGTTCACGTTTGCGCTCGTACATGAGTGTTGAGCACACCACGAAGGATGATACATGAATTGAAAAAGGGGAGGACCATTAGATGCCAGTGTGGAGATATTACTTGTAGTCTTCTTATATAAGAAGATACACCATCGAGAAATTTTCCTGTAAGCGCAGTCAGCAAAAGTATCATAATTCCTTCAGTAATCAATGTAGAATGAAGTTTGGACAGTCAATTCGTAGCCTTCTGAGAGGAGCTCCGGCTGGCGCATTCATATTATGTCAGCTAGGAGGCACTTTCCAATTGGATTTTAATTTAAAGTGATACAAAATCTATCGCAGAACTAGTACACAGACCGCAAGGCAATATGCGTTGGCAGAGATCGCAATTCACAATTTACACACACCATTTCTTAAAATTTATCATTTTTATTGTATATTTCTTTTGCTTGTTTATAATTCTGCCTTGTTTCGACCAACACTAATAAAGCATAAAAGATATGAAAATCTGACTAGTGCGTATAAAGAGCAATAAAAATCCGTTGTGGGATTGGTTCTAAATTAATAGTTGTAATAATATTTAATGATACAAAGAGAAAGAGCATTCCTGCAAAGTTTGCCATTATTCAGTTTTAATTACTGCACGAACTGTTACACTTACAAATAAATATAACACATCATTTTAGAAAAGTATTTCAATGCGCAGCTAACGCCGGAGTCAAATAAGTCACAATTACACTGTATCAAATGATATAAGCGAAGCTGTTGAAACTGTGAACCTCATTAAGTGACGCATACAGGAGTTTCAATCTTTGCAAGGGCGACAGCCAGGACGATGCGTACAAAGTTCGGTATGACCTGGATGGGCCAAGACCTGTGCTGGTCGGAGAGTGTTCTGTGCGGGACAGTTGAAGCAAAATCTAGATCAGGGTGAGAGGTCCGCGCTTTAAGAAGAGAAAATTTTTACGGTTAGTCTAGTAGCTGGACTTAGAAAACTCAGGACCTAGTCACGTTTCTGGTTATTTTCCGCCAGGTAACTGTCTGGACATGTCTTTCTTCTGTGTCTCGTTTCGGACTCTGTTTCTGAACGATGAAGGTGTACTTTGTCTCAGTTATACTGTGGAGGACTCTGACGATTTTAACCACAAATCGGCACTTGGAATTTAGCGTAATTTGTCGTTTAGACTAATTAGGAGCGAGTTAGTCTGCGGTTTATTCTCATTTGATGATTAGCAGTGAACACTGTTAACGTTCTTCAGCAGTTTTTTTTCGGTTTATTAAATTTTATGCATTGAGCTTACCTTCTAATACGAGGGTCAGTCCAAAAGAAATGCACGCTATTTTTTTTTTAAATCCGTCTTTTATTCTACATGTTTGAAAGTTTTGCCATGTGTAGAGACATTCTTTAGGAATAATATTTTCATTTCTTCACATAATTTCCTTCCCTCTCAAATGTCTGACGCCATCTTGGAACCAGCGCCTGTATACCCGCACGGTAAAATTCTGGACCAAACCTGTTGAAGTCACTGTTTGGCAGCGTGCACAAGGGAGTCATCATCTTCAAACCTTGTTCCACGAAGAGAGTCTTCAGTTTCCCAAAGAGATGATAGTCACATGGAGCCAGGTCAGAACTGTAAGGTGGGTGTTTCAGTGTTGTCCATCCGAGTTTTGTGATCGCTTCCATGGTTTTTTGTCTGACATGTGGCCGTGCATTGTCTTCACCGATGTGGTCGAACACGACTCAGTCGAGCTTGAAGTTTCTTCAGTGTCGTCACATATGTATCAGAATTTATTCTGGTTCCAGTTCGCATGATGTCCACAAGCAAGAGTCCTTCGGAATCGAAAACCACCGTAGCCATAACTTTTCCAGCAGAAGGTGTGGTTTTGAATTTTTTTTCTTGGGTGAATTTGCATGATGCCACTCCATTGATTGCCTCTTCGTCTCTGGTGAAAAATGATGGAGCCATGTTTCATCACCTGTCACAATTCTTCCACGAAATTCATCTCCACCATTCTCGTACTGTTCCAAAAGTTCACTGCATACGGTTTTTCTTGTTTCTTTGTGAGCCACTGTCAACATCACGGGAACCCATCTGGCACAAACCTTTTTAACGCCAACACTTTCAGTATTCTGCAAACACTTCCTTCCCCTATCCCAACGTAGCGTGACAATTCGTTCACTGTGATGGGTCTGTCAGCAGTCACCAATTCGTTAACTCTCTGCTCAATGTCCAGAGCGTGCGCAGTACGAGGCCTGCCGCTGCGAGGACAATCCTCAATATTGCCGTGCCCGCTTTCATCGCATAACCTGCTTGCCCACCGACTAAATGTACTGCGATCCACAGCAGTATCTCCATACACTTTTTTCAACCTCTTGTGGATGTTTCCCACTGTCTCGTTTTGACAGCACAGGAATTCTATGACAGCACGGTGCTTCTCACGAACGTCAAGTGTAGCAGCCATCTTGAAGACGTGCTGTGACGATGCCACTGAACTAAGTTTGAAAACAAGCTGGATGAATGTATCTACACACTATAAAACTTTCACACATGCACAATGAAAACTGTAGTTTTACAAAAATAGTGTGCATGTCTTTTGGAGTGACCCTCGTATATTAGGGGCTCGATTCACTTTTAACCACTTGCTGAAATAGTTGGTTTCATCAGTCTTTGACTTCATGTAAAAATTTTAAAGACAATAATCTTTAATTAGTGAAAATTGAATCATCGTAGTTGCGGGTCCTCATTTCATGTAATTTGCACCTGGATAATATCTAGTGATTGTATTACTCGTCAAAGCATCAGGAGCAGTTTCATTTCATGATTTAAATTGTTAATGAGCACTGGGAAAGGCAACTGCACTTATCATCCCGAGTGAAGACAACGAGAGCCATCGTATTTAATGCATTGCCGAACATCATATCTTTCCACGTACCGCCGGGAGACTGGCCTGGCATATCCTGCCCATATGCGTGCCACATACACTGCGACTTGCTGCAATGTCCAGAGTGCATATCCCTGCCCAGAGGTCCCGTCCCAAGGAGATGAGAACGATGGGGAATAAACAGAGATAGGTTCTGCACTACAGAAACCTCCAGCAACGTTTCAGTTTGGGTATGGAGCTTACTAGGATCACCTCCTTTGTATCCTTTAAGCACCACCCCTGGTTGAAAAGGTACAACGATGTAAATACCGGAAATATCGGTGTCACAACTTGTGATTTTGATCAGGATTTTCATAAATTAGTGAATAATTCTGTTTTGGGGAAAACCATGGAAAAGGTAAAAAATCAACTTGATATTCATTTAGTTTACCACTTGGAAGGCCTCATGAAAGACGAGGCGAAAGGGTCAATAATGGGAAATTTGTGGGGTTCAGAAAGCAAATATATGTATACTGTATAGATGTCACGCATATGTCGGCTGAGGACTCTCATTGTGCGGCCTCAATGGCTGCAATGATAGAAAATTACAAGAAGCACATGCGCAAGTGCATTGGTGGTGCTCCAAATATGGCGCGCCAAGTAGTCTTTAGACGGCGACATCATGAGGTAATTACTGCACTACAACTGAAAAGTAAGCCTGTGACATCATGATGGCATACGGACCCATCCAAAGGGATCGGATTTGGAGTTTCCATCTCACACCACTCACTTGAGTGACTGTGTCCTAGATGGTTATTTGTAAATAGTGGATGAGTGTGTGGAGTAGGTGGATGAAGCAATTGACTAGATACGTGAATACGCATGTGCGTGACTGATTACAGTATGTGTACATAATTTTATTGTGTGTATTGTACAAATCATAGCGCTCTATGTGTGTATGAATGTACTGTGTCTGTGCATGTAGGTGTCGTTCTTTTCCTCACGTGTTACTGCTACTGTCTTATTTCCTTTTCACTATGAGTATTGTATGAAAAAGTGGAAATTGTTTATAAGAGAAAGAATGGAACTGTATAGTGATTCATTGGAAGAACTAATGGACAAGTGAATGCCGAGAATGTCGATCGCCGGGATTTTAACTTTTTCTCGTAGAAATCGTTCGACTTCGAGTGCTTTGGGCTGTGCTAATTCGTTGCGGAACGAAAATTTTAGAGTCGACTTTTCTGTATTTGTGCGCCATAGTGATCTATATGCTGAGTACGGCACGCGCGAAACGGCCGAGTACGATGTAAACAACACGAATGGGAAAACAGTTTATCGCATACTAAATATGTGTCGTTCATGTAGCAAAAATTTCAGCATCAAGCTTAACGTTCCAATTTATTATTTGTTTTCTTCAAATTCTATTCGCTAGGCGTATTGCAATCAGCGTACAGATCTAACGGTAGACATTACATTTACATTTACATTTTTCTGGAAAGAGAGGACAGTTTAGGAGAGAAACTCTCTTTCCAGAAAAATGTAAATTGTATCGGATACATAAATGTTTATATAGTAAAAAAAATTCTGGTAAGTTAGTTCTCTTATGATTCCCAAATTGAAAAAATCAGTACGACTTATCATAAATGACATTGTATTTTGTACAGATAGTGAACTACTATTGATGTCTATGGCAAAGACTGTACGTAGTTTGTCGACTATAACGGAAATGCTGGCAGCACTACAGAATAATTTAGCGTAGAGAGTGTTTATTCATTTTTGCTGGAATTGTCGCACTCCTCGGTAGCCTACGATTCTCACTGAGGTGATGCGATATATTTTGAACACGGCTGCACTACAGCAACGATTACAGAACAGATGGTCTAATATACAGCCAACCATTTGCAATAAATAGTTGTTTTCAAATAAGCTTTACCATGATTTAGATGGATTTAAACCAGTTTCGCTTAGAAGGACAACAAACTTCTCATTAGCAGTGAATAAAGCTATCTCCACACGAGATGTGTCAGCAACGAACTGTATGCCCGTACATATAAGTTAAGGCCTCTAGAATTAAGGGCTTCTCACATCAGTAAAACCAATCCCAGAACGCGTCTGGCAGTGTTCATCCACCGCTCTGGAGTCTGAAGATGACTCTATGAAAGAGTCGAAACCGGTCACTCACTCCAATAAAAAATATTTTAACAAGATTGTTTTAAATTTTATTTTCAATAAATTTTATGATTGCTATGTTTCCAAAAATTTCAAAAAGATAAAATAGCTATCATATCACCCACCGCAATAGGGAGTGCTGGTTGCTCCAAGTAACTGTATCGTACAATATAGGGGAAGTACGTCATCTGATGTGCCTAAAATTGTTTATGTATGGCAACAAATGCTAAGTCAGTCTGAGCAGCTAGTTTCTAGGTACAACTGTTTTGGGATTAACGCAAGTTCTTTGCTATCCAGTCTCTCTCATTCGATTCTGAGGAGACTATTCGGTAAAAATATGATTTTCTTACAGTCTGGTAGTCTGATATTTGCAGCTTGGTACGGAACTGGTTTTCTTTTCGCCGTTGCCAATGGTTACTGTAATACGACGAAATAAATAAAACGCAGTTCGCAGTTTGACAAATTTGCAGTAAACCTATAATCGCTATCCAGATCACTTTTCGTGTGATTTAGATCATACAATACTGCTTATCAGATATAGCCAACATATCACTTAGTGTAAGCTTGTGTAGTGGCACGAAACTCGAAGGTAAGCCAGTTCGAATCCTAGGGGTGTTAAAAGTTTTCACTGCCATTATTTGGCCGACAAGGGGAAGAGAGCTGAGTCCTCGCACCAATGTCCTGGATTACATTCCAAATCTTACCACAGTGTCTCGTGGAGTGAGGATCTGTGACGCTGTTGAGAGTGACCCGTCCGTCGCAAAGGGACACGAACCTTGGCTGCACGCTTGGAGCTATTTGAGAGGAACAGTCTACGTGTTGGCGCAGGGTTCTACTTCTCGCGCCTCTCATCATCATTATAAAACACAAACATTCCACTTTTTTTAACGGAGTTATTGTTACTACTTTCGATTATTTCTTCCTCTCGAACATCGACAGCACCCGCTCCGGCTTCGAAACAAGAATCGGAGCGATTTTATTGGATTATTTGCACTACTTTAACGTTGTTTGACGGATTACCGACACTTTAAGTTCACATACAGTAAGCATACTACATTTAAGTAAGTACGTCTACCTTATAGTATCTTTAGTTAACGGCAAGGATCAAAAACACAGTTTTAGTCGACGTGAAGAATGAACAATACTGATTAAAACTCGTAGATGACAGTCCTAGCCACCGGGACCATTGACTTCTGAAGGGAAAGACAATAAGATTTAGAAACGCGTCTTCAGTCATAGTTTTATGTGCTTAATATCGAATATTTAACGCATTAACTCATTTTTAATGTGGTGCTTGAGGCTGATTTATAAGTGGGAGTTCGATTTTTTAACTCTATCAGCACCAAAGTGATTTCAGTAACGTGTACCACCAAGGGGGATACTATACCAGCCGACAAAAAAAATTATTAGTCGTTGTTAATTTATATCGACAACATGACTTTTGAAGAAGTACTAATGTATAAACAGAGTCCAGAATCTATAAATATCCTTTCGCACACTCTTCACAAACATAGTTTCATTAACATATAGACCTGCTAGCAAGGTGAAGGTTCTTCATCACCACAAGACAACAAAATTGAAGAAATACAAATTTCTTAGCTGTTGTTGTCTGTTGACTTTTACCTGCAACTGACTTCTTAAAGAGATGTTGGTGTAGAAGTAGGATCCTGAACTTGAAGGTACTGACTATTATACTCATTGTAAAAAGTCACATCTACTGCTAAAATTTGAATTTTGTGTTAATTAGAACAGAAAGATCGTTTATGAAATCTGCAAGAGACTTCATTAAGAAGAATAAATGTTTATATCGAAATTTTAAAATATTTAAATACCCGACTAGATTACAACACTTTAAAAAGCTGGGCATAAAGTGCCAACCTCTTCTTCCAACCCCCCCCCCCCCCCCTCTCCAGCCCATTAACTGGTATTGGTTGAGCGTAGGTGGTGTTAATGCAGTAAAAATGTCTGATGGAAAACAATTCTTAACACAAACTGCAAACAGACATTAGTTCAAGGCTGAAAGAACTTACAGGAAACCTAACAGAAATGTTTTGCCTCTGCAGCGTTTTTCCTTTCTACTTTTCTTTTTAGATCTTATGAAATCGCAATCATCATTTACTTCGTGGAATTGAAATGCTGTGCGTAAAATTGTGAAAGTCGCAGCACTGTTGCAGGACTTTTTATTCTCCACAATACTGCGGAATGACGAACAAGTTTTCTTGCAAACTAATTCCAAAAGAATCTATCTTTTAACGATGAATATATCCAGAGAGGTTCTTTTTGGCGACAGAGAATTCCTGGTAACGAGTATCTTTTAATTTAGCTCTTTTAATTTTGTTCTGAAATTAACATTGCAGCTTTAAGTGAGCAAGCTCGGCAAGACATGAAACGTAATTCTCTACATAGCGATCAGCCTTGTCGTTTTAATCGCAGTGAAACAGCGGGGGTAACTGGATGTATTCGAGCCAATAAAAACACTGAAAAAGACAAGCACAGCTCGGAACGGTACCATAAAAGACAGTTCTAAGGAGATTTGTAAGGTAGAAATGACCGCTGGAACGATTAAAAAAGTTGCCTACATTATTATTGCCTTTCATACTAAGAATTTTTCTCTCGTCAGCAGTACAGTAAGTATCCTGCAAAGAGGAAGCAAAACTTCATTTGATCTACATCCAAGAATGATAACCGTAATCACCATCTTACTACAGGCCGACCATCGTATTATCGGCAGTATCTTACGCCTCGAGAGCATTATTCACGAACGGCAGACATGCTTTCGTACTGAAAACTTATAGCATCCTTGTCAAATATCACACACACATTAGACTATACAACAACACCTACAGTCATGGTCAGACGTGTGGAGACCATTTAACACAGCGTGATTTCATAATGGCGTCCAATATGAAAGATTTCAATATCGTGTTGAAAATGAAACATTTCCGCTGAGCACTTCGACAGTTACCTGAGAAACATATCTCAGCGAGTTGCCCGTGAAACAGAAAAGTCATAATAGAAATAGACTGACCCTAGATACTGTCCTTGATCCGTTGCTTTTCCTAATATGTACCCCAAAGTTAATTTACTTAGGCAGTAGGGTACTGGTGTTCTGCCTAAGCAACAAATAAAAGACACAGAATGCGACTACAGATAAAACAATATCCGTCTCAGGGGCAACTATTGCAGTCACTGAGACCGCTCAATTCACTGTACATAGTCCATCACTCTCCTCACCACTGGCATCACTAGACATTTCTTGTTGCACAAGTGACCACTGAAATCACTGTGCAGATTCTATCGCCCGAACGACCACTGAAATCACAGCACAGGAATCGTCGTAACACATATAACGAAACAGCACTCTCAGCTTTATGTCTTTGTGGGTGCACATCATATGAGAGTTCAGAAAATGTACAGAGAGCTCTTCTTCTCCACTTAGTCAATGGGGAATACCTCAGACCAACACGACGACTGAAGCATTGAGGTATGTCTTGAAACTGGTGTCGAGGCTGACAAGAGTAATGGAGACAGCAATACCGTAATGTGTCTTGGAAAAGCAGACCAATATTCAAAGTGCATTTGACCATTGCTAGTTGGGTGATATGCAATGGTATGGCGTTGATGAGCGTCATAGAGACAGTAAATCTCTTTGAACAGGTGGCATTCAGATTGTCTGCCGCAGTCTGTGGTGATGAGAAGTGGGCAGCCAAAACAAGCTATCCACATACTCACGAATCTTCATGACGCAGTGTTTGCTGCGATATCAGGAAATAGTATCGTCTCCATCCAGTGTGTGAAACAGCCATCAGAGACAAGAAGGTAACTAACAAAGTCTGTTTTACCATTTATTTTTATCAGTCCTATGAATGGTTTGAGGCGACCCGCCACTGATTCTTCTCCCGTGCCAACCTCTTCATTGTAGAGTAGCACTTGCAATCTGTGTCCTCAATTATTTGCTGGATGTATTCGAGTCTCCGTCTTCCTCTACAGTTGTTACCCTCTTCAGTTCCCTCTAGAATCATTGAGGTTATTTCGTGATGGCTCAAGAGAAGTCCTATTATCTTGTCCCTCCTTCTTTTCAGTGTTTTCAATATACTCCATCCTACACCAATCCTGGGGAGAACCACATCAGTCCTTACCTCATCACTCCACTTCATTTTCGACAGTCTTTTTTTTATAAAACCACTTCTCAAGTGCTTCGATTCTCTACTGTTCCGGTTTTCCAACAGATCATGTTTGACTACCATACAATGCTGCGCTCCAAACATATTCTCAGAAATTTCTTTCTCAACTGAAGGCCTATCTTTGATACTAGCAGACTTCCCTTGGCTGGGAATGCCCTTTTTGCCATTGCTAGTTTGCTTTTTATGTCCTCCTTTCCCCGTCCGTTATCGACATATTCTGTTGCCTACGTATCAGAATTTCTTCATTTCTGAAGTTGCTCGCTACTGAAGTTTCTACTGCTCCTCGTTACTTTAGTCTTCCTTCGATTTACTCTTCATTTATTTTCTGTACTCATCAGACTGTTCATTCCATTCAGCGAATCATGTAATACTTCGCCACGTTCACTGAGGATAGCAATGTCATCAGCGAGTGGTATCATTGATATCTTTTCACCTTAAATTTCAATTCCATTCCTGCACTTCCATTATTGAGTCTTCGATGTATAGACTTAACAGTAAGGTCGAAAGACTACATCCCCGTATCACATCCTTTTTAATTCGAGCACTCCATTCTTGGTCTTCCAGTCCTCTTGTTCCTTCTTCAGTGTTGTAGGTATTACATGTTATCCGTCTTTTCCTATAGCTTACCCCGACTATTCTCAGAATACCGAACACCTTGCATCATTGTAGTGTGTCTAACGCATTTCCAGATCGACATGTGTTTTGTTTTTCTTCAGTACTGCTTCCATTATCAACTGCAACCTAAAGCCCAACTTATCGTTATCTAAGAGATACTCAATTTTATTTTCGATTCTTCTGTGTATTAATCTTGTCAGCAATCTGGATGCAAGAGCTGTTAAGCTGGTTATACGATAATTTACATGTTTTCCGCTATTGCAATCTTCGGAATTGTGTTGTGACTCTTTTCGGAAGTCTGATGGCATATCGCCAGTCCCGTTCATTCAACACATCAACGTGTATAGTCGATTTGTTGCCACATCCAGTAAGAAATTCCGATGGAATGTTATCTGTCCCTTTTGGCTTAATTAATCTTATTTCTTCAATAGCTCTTCATAATTATGATTCTAGTTCTTCTTCCCTCATAGAAGCCTTCAGTGTATTCCTTCCACTTATCCACTCTCTCTTCTCCATTTAAGAATGGAATTACCATTGCACCATTAATGTCAGTGCCCTTGGGTTTATTTTCGCCGAAGGGTCTTTTCACTTTTCTATATGCTGAGTGAATCCTCCCGATAATCATTTCTTTTTCGATATCTTCACGTTCTTCCTGCAGTTATTTCGCCTTAGCTTACCTGCAAGTCCTGTTTATTTCATTTCTAAGTTACTTGTGTTTTTGTACTACTAGTTTTCCTGAACAATTTTGTACTTCCCTCTTTCGTCGCTAAACTGAAGTAATTCTTTTCCTGCCCTCCCAGTTGGCCGTGCGGTCTAACGCACGGCATTCCCGGCGGGATGGAGCGCCTGGTCCCCGGCACGAATCCGCCCGGCGGATTTGTGTCGAGGCCCGGTGAACCGGCCAGTCTGTGGATGGTTTTTAGGCGGTTTTCAATCTGCCTAGGTGAATGTGGGCTGGTTCCCCTTATTCCGCCTTAGTTACACTATGTCGGCGATTGCTGCGCCAACAAGTTATCCACGTACGCATACACCACCACTACTCTACCACGCAAACATAGGGGCTACACTCGTCTGGTGTGAGACGTTCCCTGGGTGGTCCACCGGGGGTCGAACCGCACAGTAGCCCTGGGTTTGGTGTGGGGCGACAGAAGGCTGAAGCGGTCTGCGGCAGTCGTCGTGGGGTTGTGGACGACTACGGCTGCGGCGGGGACGAAGCTTCTCCGTCGTTTCTAGGTCCCCAGTTAACATACAATACAATACAATAGAATTCTTTTCTTATGCATAGTTTCCTTGGAGTTACCTTTCTTGTACTTATGTTTTTTTTTTCAACTTTTACGACTGCCATTTTTGATAGATGCCCGTTCAACTGAACTGCGTATTGATCGGTTCCTTATCACAAATATCTATAGCCTCGGAGAACTTCAAGCGTATCTCTTCTTTCCTTAGTAGTTCCGCACCTGCCTTCCTTGCGTATTGGTTCTTCCTGACTAATCTCTTAAACCTCAGCCAACTCTTCATTATTACTAAATTATGACGTCGGTGTAGGTTTGCTGTTGATTGTGATGAGAACGAGCCTGTCACTGAACCGTTCACTGTTCACCGCTCGCCTGAAGCGATGGGTGAAAGTAGTGTACTGCTTCATAGACTCTAAGCAGCTTTGTCTCATAGACACTCCATCCGCCTTGTATTGGCACGAGCTTCGTTGAAAAGATAGTGAATGGTTGTTGAGAACTAATAATGCTGCCGAAAGGCTGCATTTGAGGTATACCGAATGGTGTCGGTCATTGGTGCCAGCCTGACAACATTTTAGGACCGTCCAGGGAATGGGATTATTGCCCTTTGTGTTGGTACAAGCAAGGGTGCCTGTCAGTTGGTTTTAAAGGGAACCTTTGCCAGGGAGATGATACCAGTAGCAGTTCAGAAACCGACTAAGTCGTTGTAATGTTCCATTGTGCTGAATTTTCTGAATAGCTTTAACGGCTGCCTAAATCTGGTGACCCAAGGATGTCACCTGGAAGCCACCAAAGATACATTTGGAGACATTAGTTATTACTTCAGAATTGTTGAGCTGCTGCCAGATGGTCATTGTGTTATTGTGGTGAGAAAGGAAATATGAATAATTCGTCGACGTGGCCTAATCAAAGGGGCAGGTTGTTAAGTACACCATGAATGAATTGTTGCCATGTCTTGAAAGCATTTCGGAGGCCAAATGTTATATGAAATATTGCAATGGCTCTCTTTGGGATGTCTTCGTTGGCAACTGACGGTTGTTTTAATACTTTCATGCAATGAAACACGATGAAAACTGAAGCATCACTGAGGGAATGACGAAACTCTTGAGGCTGAGAACCAGATTTCAGTCCAGAACTATGTGTGCATTAAGAGCACAACAGTCGCCAAAAGGTCCCCACGATGTGTCCTTCTATGATGTGAGGTGGAGCGGAGAACATCAATGGCTGCCCGAACAATGGAAGTTATCGCAGAGCATAACCTCGAATTCGGAATTAGTTTAAATAGGTCATTCCAACACATAGTGTCATAATATAGTGAATACCCGAGGACTAGGTATGCCTTTGGTGTGATGGACTGAGCTGTGCTGTACCTCTTGTGGTGTTCCACCTGGGCATATGATGACTGGAAAATGGTCCAGGCACTGTCATGCATTAACAACAGAGATGAGTTTCACAGCAAAGTTTTGTGCAATGTAGTGGAAGCCAGTTGCTGGGCGATCAGAATGCTTATGGATGAGAGCCAGCAGCTTCAAAGAGGAGACAAAACCATGCCAAGAAATCAGCCACAGTACTGGGCTCTGTGACTTCATGAACAGGGATTCGCCAGCTGATGGTGGACCCAATTTCACTATGTGGGCACCATAGGTAGTGACAGATAACTTGTTGGCAGCTGAGAGTTGGTACAGTGTTGCTGGTTGATGCCTAGGTAGCACCATGACTATGTAGATGCAAATGTTGGATCTAATGTCCATAAGGAAACAAAGGCTAGGCTTTCTATCTGAGATGACTAAGGACTGTGAGGCAGCGTAGTACCCCTTGGTACACCTCATGCATGCACAATCAGAGATGCTGCTTGTGCCTAGGTGGTTGCATAGTGGCTAGTGGCAGCAAGCCTGCTCGCCAAATGCGAGGTGGACCAACACCTAGTCGGTTGATATTTGATTTCTTTATCGATGGTTACTGGAGTGCTGGTGAGGTCATGGAAGTATGGGAACAGTAGCTGGCTGGATATGAGGTACAAACACTTATGCCATGAGGGCTTCGATCCAGACTAAAAGCAGGTGGATTCTCTTGCTGCCCCTGATAGGAGAAAAACACTAAAATCGACTGTGCTGGCTGGTGGGGCATCTTCTGTGTTGTAGCAGCTATTGGTTAAGCTGCAGTGAGAACTTTGAATACAGTATTGGCTGGGGTTGCTACTTATAACAGTGCGGGTGTCTACTGATTTTCAAGGATTACAGGTTCATTAGGTTCAGAGGAAGCACCTGTAATCACCTGACACATGATTTCATCTGGAGATGCAAAGAGGGTACATATGTGCTCCCTTTTGAGGTGCAAGTATTGCTCAGTGAGTGGAGCGCTGTGGTGACATTGACCACCTTGGTAGCCTAGTTTTTCTGATGCTGGTTGATAACATAAACATTCTTTAGATGCTTCGACAATATGCCACTGCAGTAAAGGTAGAACTAGAGAGTTAGCCATGTAGGCCAGAGACAACATGGGAAATTGTAGAGCGCAGCTCAATGGGCAATGATGTCGCGGCAATGGTGGCGCAGTCGAGGAAGCAATCTCGTCAGCTTTAATCATGACATCCCCTGCACACCAAGAAGTTTGTTTGTGCCTACTGGGAGTCATCAGATTGAGGTAGACTATTTAACGAGAAGGATAGGTGTATGTTGCCTCATAAAAGGCACAATTGCTCGCAAAGTAAACATTAACCAATAGCAATGTTTGATTACAAGATCCTAATCACGTAAGGCGACCACAATATCAAAAAACACCATCCCTCACAGGGACAACCATCAAGTCACCATACACGGCCCATTGCAGAGTGACACTGAAGTCGTTGGACACACTATGTCGCAGGACTGTCCACTAAAATCGATACCTGTTCCCTTGAAGGCCACTCAAATTTCTAGACATATCCTGTTACTGAAGCGACCACCGAAAATCGTCGCACATTTTTTGTCGTGGTACCATAAATAACGAAACAGGACACTCCCCTGTGTGTAAACTGTTAGTCCGGCGAAATTGCAGAGGTGAGGAACATATCACATTCTTCTACTTTATAATCCTTTTGGATCTCCCAAAATGGGCACACAATATGACAGAAACACTGTTCATAGGTAGTAGACGTCACACTCGCATCTTCTATCGCTAGAGTCTTGTATTTGTATTGTTTTTGGGGTGACATGCCTTCATAATAGTAGCGCCGCACTGCAGTCGACGTATTAAGCTCGTAGCTTGGGTGAAGATTCAGACACCATTGCTTACCGACCCCTACTGTAGATACGCAATTTAACTAACAGATTGTAGTACTGCTGATGATATACGAGCCTGTTTTTCTTGTAGCTTGTGGCACAATACTCTATCAAAAAACAAGTCTCAGCCTAATCCTTCATGATCTAAATTATGGACAGGAATGTAGTAAATCTCATACCTATACTGACGAGCTAGAACATAATGACCACCTGCTTCATAGTGTGTTGGTCTACTACCGGAGCCGGCCGGGTGCCCGAGCGGTTCTAGGCGCTACAGACCGGAAGCGCGACCGTTCCGGTCGCAGGTTCGAATCCTGCCTCGGGCATGGATGTGTGTGATGTTCTTAGGTTACTTAGGTTTAAGTAGTTCTAAGTTCTAGGGGACTGATGACCCCAGAAGTTAAGTCCCATAGTGCTCAGAGCCATTTGAACCATTTTTTCTACTACCGGAATGTAGCACAACACTGCACTTATTTGTTATGGCATGCATTTGGAAAGTTATAAGTAGGTTTCCAGTGGCATGTGGCATGTGGCACTGGATGTCTGTACATAGCTCTGGCAACTCCTGTAAAGTACGACGTAGTGGTTCGTCGCTTCCAAAAAAAAAGGTTCAAATGGCTCTAAGCACTAAGGGACTTAACATCTAAGGCCATCGTCCCCTAGACTTGGAACTACTTAAACCTAACGGACGTAAGGATATCACACACATCCCCAGGCAGGATTCGAACCTGCGACCGTAGCAGCAGCGCGGTTCCGGGCTGAAGTGCCTACAACCGCTCGGCCACTGTGGCCGGCTCTTCGCTTCCAGGCATTTGTCTTGTGTTTGAATAGCCACTTGCAGTATTTAGACCCGTAAATCGAGTGGTAGCCTTCGTTACTGCAGAAGCGCATCAGAGTACACGATTTCCATCTGTTAGATGATGCAGATTCTCAGGAGAAGCAATTTATTTTAAATTTTCTCTCTGCTCTCGTTTAAACTCCAATATTCCTTTTAGTTTAAACTCCTATATTTGAGGCATTCAGGCACAGTTCCGAGTTTCACGACTGTCCAGACTGTATTTCTGCCGTCTTTGGTACGGATAGGAGGTGTGATTGCTGTGTTCACAAGCGAACTTAGTTTCTCACTCTTTTCTCACATCTCGAGGTGTAGTTGGTTTCGGTCACACTGCTTGAGACTTTTACCAATAGGTATCACTCTGGGATCTGAGCGACATGCAGCACTTCCCATATACCCCCCAATCAGTCCAACCCCAGGTAATGCCTGCACTGGGGTTGACCATCCGCTCGACAGAGAGGTCGTTCCAAGGTGTGGTGCACAGGTAAAGACATTCTGAGGGCCCGATTGGAGGGCCTTTGAAGATCGTCTGACAAACAGGTTTCGGTCATGATTACCTTTGTATAGCAAAACTCCTGACGCAGATGCAGTCACTCGCCCTGTTCCACAGGAAGCCTCTTGGCCAACATGGTCTTGGAATTCACAGAGGATGGGTTTACTGACAGTTAGCTTCAACGACTGGAGCGTAATGGGCCTCCTTAGGGATACGCTTGTCAAGGAAGGGACGGAGTCCAGCGTGCACTCTCTGTGCATACTCGAAGGAGTCATTCCAGTTGGCGAATGGGTGGTTTTGGATGCCATGAAGTTTACAGCGTGCAACCGACTGCAGATGGCGGCTCATATCAGTACTAACAGCGTCTGTCGCTTTGGATAGGAAGAGATTGAATTCGGGAAATTATGTGAGATGATTAAAATGTCCAGTCTTGCCTGTGAGATGAAGGCGGTGCTCACTTCCTGCAGCATCACCGACAAAATCGGCTGTGGTCCTCTGACACAGAGCCGAATGGACGGTGTGAATCAGAGTCTCAGCCGGTTCTGCAACCATGTAGGCTGCAGATCCCTCGATGTATGCCATAGGGTGGTGGGTTTCCGGATTCCACTTAATAGATCGCCGTCCACTACACACAGTAAGTGGCTACACGGATAGTGGGACTGTGTGAAGGGGCATAGCCGGTCTTGTAGGTTAGAGGGTCTCCAGAAACTGCAGAGAGTCCATCAGTCTAAAAGGGTTCATGGCATAAACATGAACTAGCAACAATTCGTATTTTAGTTGAAAATTGTCGTAGCTCTGTTGGGAAAGAACCAGACCTCCAACGCTAATGGAAAACACACTGAAGTTCAAATCATTGTAGGTATCCACAGGTGGCTAAAGCCGGAATTAAGTTCAGCTGAAACCTTTACAATGTACTTAAAAGTGTTCAGCAAGGATAGATGAAATACAGTTGGTGGTTAAGTGTTTTAGCGCTCTCAGAAATAGTGTACCATGTAGTGAAATTTAAAGAGATAGTTCCTGTGCGTTACTATGGGTAGACGTTATATATGAGAACCGAACTGAGTCAATAATTAGTTTCTTTTACCGACACAGGGACTTAAATGATATAATTACTGAACATTTCAAAGAAAACTTGAGTCTCATATCAAATAGATACGCCACTCATACAATTATAGTTGGTGGTGACTTCAATCTACCCTCCATTTTGTAAGGTGTCAGGCAAATCCAACACCTTCCATGAAAACCCTGACATGATAAGCAAATCCTGTAGTATGTCACATAGCTCCGAATAAATCGTAACATTAGGTTAACAAAAGTAATACGAGTAACGAGTGAGCAAATGGTATACCACAGACTAACACAAGAATGCCTAAATGCATGTCATACCTTCCCACCGCGAGACAGACGCAGT
This sequence comes from Schistocerca serialis cubense, assembly GCF_023864345.2. NCBI lineage: Eukaryota > Metazoa > Arthropoda > Insecta > Orthoptera > Acrididae > Schistocerca > Schistocerca serialis. The sequence continues at coordinate 458,766,526 of NC_064643.1, forward strand.
TCCGAGGGGAGAAACGAGAACAGAAGCCGAGAACAGAACCGTGGTAAGCTAGAAGGCCCTACGATAAGGGACGGACACCCACGTCGCCAGCTAACCACCAGGACCACCCCCCGAGTCCATGTTAAAGGCTGGAGCCCTCCAGAAGAACAGTATAGATTTTACGATAACACTAAAAGGGCCACACCAGCCGCAAGTTTTAGCGTGAGAATTTTTCGCGTGTCTGCTACGTTGCAAACGTTAAAAACATTGCCCCACAACGAAAAGTAACCACCAGGACCACCCCCCCCCCCCAGCCCATGTTAAAAGCTAGAGCCCTCCAGAAGAACAAATGGTTCAAATGGCTCTGAGCACTATGGAACTCAACTTCTGAGGTCATTAGTCCCCTAGAACTTAGAACTAGTTAAACCTAGCTAACCTAAGGACATCACACACATCCATGCCCAAGGCAGGATTCGAACCTGCGACCGTAGCGGTCTCGCGGTTCCAGACTGCAGCGCTAGAACCGCACGGCCACTTCAGCCGGCTCCAGAAGAACAGTATAGATCTTACGATAACACTAAAAGGGCCACACCAGCCGCAAGTTTTAGCGCGCGACTTTTTCGCGTCTCTGTTACGTTGCAAACGTTAAAAACATTGCCCCACCACGAAAAGCGTAACGTTTCTCATTGGATAGACAGAATTTTTGTAGGTGGAGCTTAAGGTTAACATTGAGACTCTGATTGGTCAGATGAAAACAGAGACAAATAGTTTTTTTTAAAACCAACTTCGCTAAATTGCTTCCGAGACGGCGAGGTGGATGGAGCTGCGCCGACCGCCGCCCCCTGACGAACACCGACAAGGTAATGAACGCACGCAATGCCGCATTTTTGAGAGCATAAAGCTTCACTCAGAACTGCAGAAGTCTCTTCTGTTACACCCCCTTTTTACGTAATACTAGTGACGATCGTCAATTAAATCTCATGGTATTCGCATTTGCTACGTAAGTTAAAATCTGAAACGCGATGATTTCTCTGTTGTATAATTATTGAGCAGCCACATCAGCCACTGTAATTTACGACAAGTTAGATAAGTAATTATAGATAATTTAGGGTCACTGTAGACCATTTTGATAGTTTTCTACACTCCTGGAAATGGAAAAAAGAACACATTGACACCGGTGTGTCAGACCCACCATACTTGCTCCGGACACTGCGAGAGGGCTGTACAAGCAATGATCACACACACGGCACAGCGGACACACCAGGAACCGCAGTGTTGGCCGTCGAATGGCGCTAGCTGCGCAGCCGTCAGTATCAGCCAGTTTGCCGTGGCATACGGAGCTCCATCGCAGTCTTTAACACTGGTAGCATGCCGCGACAGCGTGGACGTGAACCGTATGTGCAGTTGACGGACTTTGAGCGAGGGCGTATAGTGGGCATGCGGGAGGCCGGGTGGACGTACCGCCGAATTGCTCAACACGTGGGGCGTGAGGTCTCCACAGTACATCGATGTTGTCGCCAGTGGTCGGCGGAAGGTGCACGTGCCCGTCGACCTGGGACCGGACCGCAGCGACGCACGGATGCACGCCAAGGCCGTAGGATCCTACGCAGTGCCGTAGGGGACCGCACCGCCACTTCCCAGCAAATTAGGGACACTGTTGCTCCTGGGGTATCGGCGAGGACCATTCGCAACCGTCTCCATGAAGCTGGGCTACGGTCCCGCACACCGTTAGGCCGTCTTCCGCTCAAGCCCCAACATCGTGCAGCCCGCCTCCAGTGGTGTCGCGACAGGCGTGAATGGAGGGACGAATGGAGACGTGTCGTCTTCAGCGATGAGAGTCGCTTCTGCCTTGGTGCCAATGATGGTCGTATGCGTGTTTGGCGCCGTGCAGGTGAGCGCCACAATCAGGACTGCATACGACCGAGGCACACAGGGCCAACACCCGGCATCATGGTGTGGGGAGCGATCTCCTACACTGGCCGTACACCACTGGTGATCGTCGAGGGGACACTGAATAGTGCACGGTACATCCAAACCGTCATCGAACCCATCGTTCTACCATTCCTAGACCGGCAAGGGAACTTGCTGTTCCAACAGGACAATGCACGTCCGCATGTATCCCGTGCCACCCAACGTGCTCTAGAAGGTGTAAGTCAACTACACTGGCCAGCAAGATCTCCGGATCTGTCCCCCATTGAGCATGTTTGGGACTGGATGAAGCGTAGTCTCACGCGGTCTGCACGTCCAGCACGAACGCTGGTCCAACTGAGGCGCCAGGTGGAAATGGCATGGCAAGCCGTTCCACAGGACTACATCCAGCATCTCTACGATCGTCTCCATGGGAGAATAGCAGCCTGCATTGCTGCGAAAGGTGGATATACACTGTACTAGTGCCGACATTGTGCATGCTCTGTTGCCTGTGTCTATGTGCCTGTGGTTCTGTCAGTGTGTTCATGTGATGTATCTGACCCCAGGAATGTGTCAATAAAGTTTCCCCTTCCTGGGACAATGAATTCACGGTGTTCTTATTTCAATTTCCAGGAGTGTATTTGTGAAACTTAATTTAAACCTAGATTATAGATGTGATATGGCATAGGTCATCCTTCGATCCATTGTAAAACTTGGAAAACCACTCAGGGAATATTCGTTCACATTTTTGTTGAACGTAGTTGGTTTTTATAATCCTGTTTTAAAACATTTCCTTCTATCAATAGTGCAATTTATAAACAATGCTTTGTGAATAGAATAAAATTTCCAATGGTAAACTTAACTGTTTTTTCGACGTTATTTTACGAGGTAACTAAAAATAGGAAAGCCTTGAACCCCTTCCACTAAATTTAGTTAGTATTAAGATTCTTTTACAGGGAGTGCAGTGGAGCTGACGCTGAAATCATTAAGTATTTGATTATATCATCGCTAATCTCACTGAACTCTTCTGAACTCTACATGTCATGTGTGGTCTGGCGTCTCCTTACCAGCAACAGGACCCAGGTTCAAACTAGTCAATTCCTTAAAAAACACGCTCAGAGCGTCGTTGCGCGAAAGTGGTAGGGAGACACGACATAGAACAACAGACACCACTCAGAATGTTAGAATTTTGAGTTTGAGATTTTCAGTCTGCAACGGAGTGTGCGCTGATATGAACCTTCCTGGCAGATTAAAACTGTGTGCCCGACAGAGACTCGACCTCGGGACCTTTACATTTCGCGGGCAAGTGCTCTATTGTATGAGCTACCCAAGCACCAATCACGCCCCGTCCTCACAGCCTTACTTCGGCCAGAACCTCGTCTCCTCCCTTCAGACTTCACAGAAGCTCTTCTGCGAACCTTGCAGAACTAGCACTCATGGAAGGAAGGATATTGCGAAGATGTGACTCATCCACAGCCTGGTGGATGTTTCCAGAGTGAGATTTTCACTCTGCAGCGGAGTGTGCGCTGATATGAAACTTCCTGACAGATTAAAACTACATGTTGGACCGAGTTTCGAACTCAGGACCTTCACCTTTCGCGGTCAAGTGCTCTACCGTATGAACTGCACAAGCAAGACTCACTCCCCATCCTCAGAGCTTTACTTCTGCCGGTACTTCGACTCCTACTTTTCAAACTGCACAGAAACTCTCCTTGGAGAACTAGCACTCCTGAAAGAAACGATGAGAGAGGAAAAGTTACTCTCTCACCTACTTTTTGCATACGGAAAATCATTAAAGATTTTGTTACTACCTGACACGCCTTGAGCAAGACTCTAGAAAGTTAACGGCCTGATACAGATGGAGCCTGGGTACTAAAAGAAAGAGATACTTTTATGATTCTTAGCTTGCAGAAACGGCATGTTGGGACTTGAAAGCAATTGGCAGTTAGCCCATCCCTTAGTAAATCTTGACGGGCAGGTCAGCAGCCGTACAGGGCAGACAGGGCAGCCCCTCGTTGAGACAGGTCTCCAGCAAAACAATGCTGCGATATCTGCCTTGGCGCCAGCAATAACCTGGGCTGGGGCGACGGTCTGAAGTAACGCATCTACATAAACTGGGCATTGTGTGCAAAGCCACATGCAATAAAAGTTCACCTGTTTTCGTGTTCGCCAATAGTGCAAATAGGCCAGTGAATCACTTCCATCAGCCGCCTCGGTTATATATAAGAAACCTCCGGCGTCTGAGAAACGCTTACAGGTAGAATCTTTATTACACCTCGTAGCTAAGACTAACAAGCTCCAAGCACAGGCGCCGCCTTCAAATCTCACTTCCGCCGCACACATCTCGCCAGCTGCACGTTACATCGCCACACGAAACAAACAGGGTACGTATTGCTGCCGCTCCTGCTTTGTCAGGGCGTACAGATCTCAATCGCTAATCGCTCTCAGCTGCACCTATGTAGAGAAACTACAGTAGATTTTATAAATCAAAGTCAGATCAATTCAGATTGCGCTATCCACATTTTTAGGGTCAGAGTACTTGACTCATTCCAATAGTTAAACTGTCTCTTCTTCCCAGGATCCTTGCCGAGTGTAGCCATGAATCACCTGTTACTTGTTTACGGAATTTAATCAATAACGTGTTCAGCATAATTTATGTCTGTTTTAAAGAAAAAATAAATGTTGTCAGAACACCAAAATTATGCCAACATTCTCAGTCATTTAAACAGTCTCCACTAGGGTTGTCTTTCATTGTGGCGTCCCATGCCAGTGTATTGGATTTATGGCACCTTCTGTGACCGTCAGATGGCATTGCCTACCGTAGTCATTCAATTTGACGTCCTTTGCGCAGAATGTTTGAATTGGTGGTACCTTCTGTGACCGTCAGATCGTAGATAGTGTTGCATAGTGAACTTTCTGTTCACCGTGTTTAATGTGGTGCACTGGGTTGAGCTGATTCGCGTTTCTGGCACCTAGACATAGTACTAATATGTAATTAATCTATGTACCTATTTTCATGTTGCGGTTGTGACTTCTGTGCCACTTGATTGTTTGTTTCTGATGGCGATCGGCATTGCGCTAATTTGTTAGGATATATGGAGATTTTCGTTTGTTAGCATTGACAAGCGTGCCGTTACTTGAATTCGTTGTTAGGAACTAGGAATCAGCAGCTCACTGGAGCGTAATTTAGAGTAGAATCTGTGTGGCATAGGATTGTGTACTGTTTAAATTCGTTTGGGTCAGAATTAGAGTGCGTGCTTACAAGAAGCAACTCACGTTTGCTACAGAGTAGCGGAAGTGTTTGTGTATTGTTATCCATGGATCCACGTCAGATCATTAGCGGTGACCAGGCAGATATTACACGGGATTATCAGGTAAATTCGGCTGCAGGCCTAGCAGAAATGTCGAACGTAGAACGCGTACGGTATGGCGACATGTTTTAGTTACGTGACAAAAGTGAACGGGAGACCGCAGCGGCAGAAAGAAACAGACAAGAGGCAGAATGGAAGAGGCCAGGGACAGAAAGGAAGAAACAAGAGACAGAAAAAAAGATACGGGAAGAAGAGGAGGGAAGAACACAAATTAGTCATAGGAACGGTCACAGACGGTGTAGATGGAATCAAGGAAGAGATCGCAGGAATCCAAGAAGAGCTAGAAAATGTCAAGAAAACGACAACAGAAACACGTGAGGCCGCGGACCAGGAGAAGCGCGATGCCAAAACAGCTCGACTGGTAGCGCAAGTAGCACGAGAAGGAGTGGCCAAAGAACAAGTTAAACTGGCAAGAACTGAGGAGTGTAAGACAAAAAAGGCACTTGCAACTCTCCAAAAGAAAGGCAAAAAAATAGTTTAAGAAACGCAGGGAAAAATGAGTAAGGCTGCGAAGCGAAGCGAACAGGTTGAAATCAAACGGGTCGAAATCTCTGAAGTTAAAGATCATCAGACCCGAGTCGCCGTGCAACCAAACGAGTTGGCTAAGGACGTTCGGCAGGCTCATGAGCGGGTCGCGCAGTTGCAGATACAATCTCGTCCGGTAGAGCACCATCGAGAGCATCACAGAATTGAAGAAAATTTTTTGCGTCTCTCCGAACCGCTATATGAGGACACATCCTCTGCACATGGGCGAATGCAGCAGGAATACGCTTCTGCCACGGCGAAACGCGTAATAGAACACGCTCCGTCGGTAACACGCAGCATGTCAGACACCGAGACAATTGTACACGTCTACGGAGGTCATAAACGTTATTACGTGAATCTGACAACACGAGGGGATACAATAACAGTGCACGAGGATTGTTTGGGCACGGACGAGAGAGAAAATTCCTACGGCGGGTACATCGAACGTTTCGACCACAAACGTTTCTTGACCACCCAGAATTTTCGAGTTTACAAGGAGGCAAACAACGCATTACATCCAAAGGCTTGGATGGCGCAGTACGATCACGCGCAACCTGAATCTTGGCCACTAAAGTACAAGCTCCAATTTATCTGTGGTTTCTTAGAAGGGTCGATTGCAGAACATATGAGCGGAGTTGCCAAGAGTTGTCGCTGCTACCAAGAATTTAAGGATGCATTCCTTAGCACATATTAGTCACAAGACACACAAGGGAGGATGAAACAGGAGATCATGTTAGGAAAGGACTTAGAAGCGTCAGGATTCCGCGATTCCGCAGTACTGTCAAATTCTTCGAATCCCAGATCAAGAACAACCGATTCTTGGATCAACCGTATAGTCCCAAGGAAATTATAAGATACTGCTACAGTTAAATTACCTTTACGTTAACAGCAACTGCTCATCGGTAGATGCAGCGATTCATTCGAAGTTCTCAAGAGTGCGGTGTGCGAACTCGAGTACGTGAACGAAATTCACAAGAAGGAGAAATAACGATCGTAGCTAGCCAGATCCGCGATAAACGAATGACGATGGATGAAATGGGGGAAAACATCGATCGAATCGGAACCAAAATTCAATGGGAATAACCAGCCGTCATGGGAAAACAGAAGAAGACGAGGAAATAATAATCATAAGAAAAACATCATCTACCGACGAAAGGGAAACTGGTGTGAGGAACAGAACTCGAACCAGGACCAACAGGATTCTAGGTACCAACAGAAAAGTAATAGCAGGACATGCAACGGTCGAGGTCAATGGCATGACTAACGTAGCGAATAAGTGGAACCGAGGTCACCAACCCATCGTAGGGGTCATGCAGAGGAAACATATTAATGTATAATGCAGTATGCTTGTGTTTCATTTTTGCAGCAGCGATCCTGACAGAGGAGACAGGAGGTATCATAGTACTATGTAAAATTACATGTACACATTCATAAAATACGACTACAAAGATTTCAAGCAAATCACCAGCAACTGAGTGAGTAGACGCGCTTCCTGACCACTTCAGAGTCACCAAACAACAATGACGGACATCGAAAACTAAAAGAAGGGTAGAAAAGGAATAAAATGCATGAAATTTCGCCTGGTAATAATACCAAAGGCATAGGATAGTACAATAAGTTAGTATTTAGTATTGGGAGAAGACTGCACGTTTGGTGGAGGTATAGAGGTAGCACCAGCGTAAAATTAGAGTGCATGACAGGAATAGAACTAACCAAAACCTAACAAAAATACGTGCACACACAACCAAAGACACCTTATACCACATAATTTAGGTCCATACAACATTAACAGGGCCATGCAGTCATTAAATTTATTTTTGGATTTGCGTCCTTAGTTCAAATGGCTCTGTGCACTATGGGACTTACCTTCTGAGGTCATCAGTCCCCCAGAACTTAGAACTACTTAAAACTAACCAACCTAAGGACACCACACACATCCACGCCGGAGTCAGGATTCGAACCTGCGACCATAGCGGTCGCGCAGTTCCAGACTGTAGTGCCTAGAAGCGCTCAGCTACTCCAGCTGGCATGTCCTTAGTAATGAAATAAATAATAAATAAGTATATTAGGTAAAAAAAATTATTCATCATTATTTTCCTTTCTGTAAGTGGATTATATCGATGTAATGACATTTTTGAGAGAATATGGCACTAAACACACTTGAGGATTGTGTAGACTCCGGAACCAACACAGAAGACTGGAAATCGCAGCCCACACCAGCCAGCGAGGGATGAAGGGAGTGGGCAGCCGCAATGTGTCAGCTGTAGAGGCCCAGGTGTAGGGGACTGGCCACCTGCTGTGACAGAACTTACCTGCCAGCTGACAGCGTATGTCACGCAGCCCCAGTGGAGGTGGCAGGTCTAAAGCCAGTGCAGACAGCAGGGAGCCACCTCGCGCCAACAGCAATCCCCTTGTGGCCAACTACCCACTAGGCCACTAATTGAGGGTCTAGTGAGTCACGTGGCACAACAGACGACGCGTGCGCCGAGCCTAACAGACTCAGCGGGGTGCTGAGAGTGACATATCCCACCAACATCAGGCGAGCTAATTCGGTGACTAACACTGGCAGGTGCGTTCCGATGCAGAGGAGAACGGGAAGAGCAGGGCTGTCCCACGTCCCGCTAATGCTGAAAGGATTTCTATGCCAGGCGGCGGGTTGCACGTCAAATGCAATGCCAGTCCCTGACGGCTGACTGCCTCCTGACCAGGATGAGGCCAAGGGTCTAGCTGCAGTGTGTAAGCTGCCCAAGACGCCGGTTGCCGTCAAGAAGACAGATCCTGCCCCAGATGAGAGGGGACGCTAGAAACGTCTGGTGCCACTTCTGCCATGTAATGTGCTGAGTAAGAGGCTATTCCACTCTGGTGCAAATTGCTGTTCTTCAGTAATACCAGTCATGGTTTGTGCACGTGCATATATGCCATGTTATCAATTCATACAACATTTTCAATTGTAAAATTTGTCTCCCCTGTCAACAATAATTAAGTGCCTGTATTTGTTTACATGTTGTAGAAAATAACACACAAATTTACAAAACTTATGTAATAAGATAAACAGATTGTACATGTGATTTCATTGTTCACTGAGAATTTGAGGATGTATGTGCTCTTGCCCACGAAAGGCAAAGGTCCTGAGTTCGAGTCTCGGTCTGGCACACAGTTTTAATCTGCTACGAAGTTTCATATCACCGTACATTGCGCTGCAGAGTGAAAATATCATTCTGGAAACATACCCCAGGCTTTGGCAAAGCCATGTCTCCGCAATATCTTTTCTTCCAGGAGTGCTAATTCTGCAAGGTTCGCAGAAGGGCTTCTGTGCAGTTTGGAAGGTAGGAGACGAGGTACTGGCGGAGGTAAAGCTGTGAGGATGGGGCTTGAATTGTGTTTGGGTAGCTCAGACGGTAGTCTGGTTTAGACGGTGGTGCAGCACGGACCTGTTGTCCGTGCTGCAGGCGCACGTGGACGAGGAAGTATTTATACCGCCGGTACTCGCGCATGTGTTCTCTGACTAGTTTGCCATGGCGCACAATTTCAGAAAGACTGCGCTCCAATTTACATTTGATAACGAATATGCCAGACCCAAGGCTTTCGTAATGGATCGTTTTTTGAGGGAAGAAGATAGTTTATCTGCTACAGACCTAATTCAAATGCACCTATCCATTGTAAGCAGTGCAATGTACGCCAAGATAACCAATGAAGCCGTCTTTGAAAGAACTATCGCCGCTGCACAAGGAGGATTTAAATTTTGCTATTCTTATGGCCATATCAGCGATGTAACAGTAGCTCCTTCAGTGTCGGGTGTGAGAGTCATTCGGATCTCTGAATTGCCGTTTGAGATACCAGAATCTATATTTATTGAATCGCTGCGACCATATGGAGCGGCACATAGTCATACGCCTGAAAGCTGGGCGAGTTTTAGCACATATCCCGTGTTAAACGGCGACCGACAGGAGCGGATCGTCTTTGACAAACTATCTCTTCTTATTTATATGTTGGAGGATGTCGAGCTACTGTGATTTACGATGACCAGCCACGCACATTCCCTGGCTGTGGTGGAAAAGGACATATCCGCTCGGAGTGCATACAAAGCCTCATCATGCAACTGCCACATGGGGAAGTGTCACAGCGAGAAGTTCCCACACAACTGCCGATGACGTACGTGTCTGTAGCCCGCCGGGAGGTGTCACGGAGTTCGGAGTGTGCCAAGAGCAGAGCATGTTAGGAGAGCATGGAGGTGACACAGATAATGCCCCTACACCGACTTCAAGTCAGATGAGGGAGGAACCTCACATGTAGCACGGAACATGTAAGTGGAGGTCGAGACAGTGGTGGCAGCAACGGACCAACAAACGCTTGTCGGTCACAGTAAGGCGTCGCTACGGCGGCAGAGGGCAGGGCGCGCAAACAACAATCGCCGAACCATGGGTGACACGTTCTCCCCTAGCCTAGGGGACACGGAAGTTACTCGAGCAGATGAAATGTCTGACACGGAACACGTGCCTTTAGAGGACGCCGACAGGATTCCTTCAGATGATGACCAGATGTTGTGCCTTTCAGACGGTCGGTCTTCATTGACACAGACTTATCCGGTACTGCTGACAGAGTAGCCAGGGACATTGTCACGGCAGCCACATCAAAATGTCTCAGGGGACGTTTCTGGGATTGATGACCACTGCGACTGGACAGAACCAGTCGAAGAGATACAGAAATTGGCACCCACATTTGATGACGACGCACTTATAGGATGCACTCCACAGAACGAAAACAATGGAAGGCAGCCCGTCGGCGGGAGCCCCTCTGAGCACGAATAGTGGACTAAAGCCCTTGGAGTTCACAATGACATGACACGAGCATGACAACGACAACGGACCAAGCATATAAGATGGAAACAGTAAACATTAACACCACACGATCACTTGCAAAGATGCAACTTTTCTGGGAAACGATTTTCGCCACAGACGTGGATATTCTGCTGGTGCAGGAAACATGCAATGCTGCCTTTCCTGAAGTGCGTGGATAGAACACTTACCTAGCGCCAACTTCAGATGGAGGACGTGGCACAGCGATATTAGTTCGGGAAGGGATTCCGATGTTTGACCTTGATTATCTCCCTTTGGCTTGGGGTTTGGCGGTGACTGTGAACGGCATTCGTATTGTCATCATCCATGCACCGTCCTCATCTGACAATCGACAGGTGCGTGCGCAATTCTGCTCATAGGAGATTGCGTCCTATTCCATGGAAGATATAACCACATCTTGGTAGGAGGGTATATTAACTGTGTTCTCACACTGAAGGATCAAACTCTAGCCGGCCGCTGTAGCCGATCGTTTCTAGGTGCTTCAGTCTGGAACCGCGCTGCTCCTACGGTCGCAGGTTCGAATCCTGCCTGCCTCGGGGATGGATGTGTGTGATGTCCTTAGGTTGTGCTTAAGTAGTTCTACGTCTAGGGGACTGATGACCTCGGATGTTAAGTCCCATAGTGCTTAGAGCCATCAAACCCCTAATTTTAGTTCCTGCTACGCATTGCACACGATCTGCCGGGATATGGCACTAATGGACACGTGGGAAAAGATCCATAGGCAGCGAGAGGGCTACACGTTTTTTACAAGCCACTCGGCGAGCAGGCTGGATCGGATTTATGTTTTTGACTGATTAAGAGATCACTGTTGGCTGCTGAACGTTGGCCCACAGCTTTTACGGATCACCTTGCATATTTATGCACGTTAACCCTCCTACGACAGCGGAGGATCCGGTGGATCCCGAATGTCGCCAGCGGATCGAAGAAACATGGCAGACTTGCACTCGCCGTCTGCCGCTGCACCGTACGGTTCTTTCGTGGTGGCTGCAGTGTGCAAAACCGGCGATACGAAGAGCTCTCATCACGTGTGGCAAGGAAAAAGTGAAATGGCTCCGAGATACACTTGATTATTACTACATGGCGCTCCGTCACCTGTCCTCGAGGGCCCCATCGTCCGAGCGTCAAACGGAACTCCATCGCATTCAGGCGTGCATTTTATCGATTACGAGACGTCAACTGGAGGGACTTTCGATCCGTGCTCGGTGCTTGGACAATGTCGAAGGAGAACGTATTAGCATGCATCATGTGTCCAAGGGACATGCGCATAATCACTTATCCTTGATCACAGTGCTCCATGATGGTGATGGTCGGCCCTTGACGCCACAACAGGAGATTGCTGCGGGGTTTCTGGAGCATTACCGCCTCCTTCCCTCTCGACGCCGACGGACATTCGGATAGAAGAAGAAATTTTGCGATAGGTGCAAACGGAGATGGATGGTCTGGATGCAGAGGCGTTATTAGAACTCCTAACGGAGGGCACTCACGAAGGGTGCGGTGCATAAATCCCCTGGGCAGATGGGTTGACACTCGAATATTATCGCTAATTTTCGGATTTAATATGTGACCCAACTGGTGTTCATGTATAATGAAATATTGAGCCCTGACACGGACGTACCGTCGCAATTCATGGCGGGGCTACTTATACCAATACCGAAATCAGCAGGAAGTGACAACGCCCATCAATTTCGACCTCTCACAATGCTCAATATTGACTATAAGATCTTTGCGTGAATGTTGGCTACAAGTCTCAAGACTGTAATATCCAAGACATTACCACCAGACCAGACTTGTCTAGGGGTTCGGAGCAACATCCTTTCTATCCTCGGCGAATACTGAAACATAATTTCCGCGACGAAAACTAGTCGCATGCGAGCGGCTTACGTATCAGTTGATTTTGACAGGATCAACCTTGATTTCCTTGACTCGACCATGCGAGACATGGCGATACCTCAGGATTTTATTACCGTCCTCATGCGCTTCCTTCGCGGCGCTCCTTCGACGGTGATATTCAATGACAGGGAGGTACGAACGATTCCTGTTTGCAGCTCGGTTAGGCAAGGATATCTCTTTGCGATGATGCTGTTTGCTATAGTGCTCGAACCATCGATGCAGACTCTTCAACGGGTTCTTACAGGCGTCCGACTCCATGCGAGTCACTTCACGTGTCGTGCGTATGACTACGACTTGATGATACTCGTCCGGTCGGAGAATGAAGTACGTAAGGTGGTTGCCCTTCTTACTACGTATGAAGTAGCGTCGGGTAGCAGGGTCAACATGAATAAAACGAAGATTAAGCACATCGGGCGGGGGGATGGACGCTCTGCACAGTCCGTTTACGACGGTGGACATCTTGCGACGCTTAGGAGTATTGTTCGCCCCATCGCTAAGGCAATCAGCGGCGGCGAGCAACCGACATCTGCTCCAGCAAGTCCGACTGCACATACCCAACAATTCACTCCGAACGCACGACCTTCTCCAAAGGGTGGAATGCACTAATGTTCATCTGGCCTCGCAACTGCCGCACTTGGCACAGGTTCTGCCAATGCCACATGGTATTGCTGACAGGTTAATGACGGCCTTTGGTTACTATGTCAGCCAAGTGATTTTGTTGAAGGTCAAATACGAGACTTTAGCTCTCCCACACCATTCTGGAGGACTTAATCTCACGAATGTGCGGTCAAGGCTCTAGCTATATATCTGCGAGCGACGCTACGGACATGGAACCAACGGCAACACGCCATCATGTCGACGATCCTCGACGTGATTCTTCCCCCGTACTTTGAACCACCGGTGGTGGTAGGCACAATATCGCTTTCTTTTTCTCACGTCGCGCGATTCTTTGTTGATTTTAGTTACGTTCAGTAACAGATACCTTCTACAAGAATGCCCACTACCCGTAGGATACATCGATACTGGAGGCGTCATCGTGGCAGAGACGTTGCAGAACTTAGATACCCAACGAAGGATTGGCGACAGATCTGGTCAGCTGTCCATACGCCTCTCCTCACCACGGCAGCGCGATCGTCCTGGTACACATTAATCAACCGCAAGACAGTCAAACGCCAACGATTGTACGACATTCACATGGTAGATTCCCCGCTCTGCCTTATATGTGGTATGCAGGACACCGACGAACATTCTCTGCAATACGGTGAGGAAAAGGATGTTTGGCGGCCGACGCAACGCATCATGGCAGTCCTCCGACGCACCGACGAATCCATAATCACGACGAACTCTTTATTTTTCCCTGACGCTGTCTTTTTCCGCTCACAGAAAAAGTCGGCAATCCGCTGGAGGACACTCATCGCACTACTTGCTCTCGCGGACCGTTATATCGGGCATGGACTATTGGCATTATCTACTAGAACAACACGAAATCATCCGACGCTGCGAACTTTGTAGGCAGCACAGCATGTTCCATGATTCCACCGAAGCGGTGGGGAGTCCCAGGTTTACGTAGTTTCGCGGGATAGGATATATCTCCCACTGAAGTGATGAGGACGTCACTTCGGCCCTATATTTCTTTCCTTTCGTTTTCATATTTGTCTTTTTTCTGGAACATTTAAAATTAACTGAATAAATAAAATAATAAAAATAATAATAAAGAATACATTTCCTTCCCGCTGCCTCTCCCTTATCCTGTCAGGCGATGGGGACACCGTGGCCCGACCTCCAAGCACGACCCCTGCCTACCCTCTCTGCCCCTTGATCTATACCTTTAAAGAAATTTAATAAAAAAAGACATAGAGCACTTGCCCGCGAAAGGCAAAGGTCCCAGTTTGAGTCTCTGTCCGGTACACAATTTTAATCTGCCAGGTTGTTTCATACACTCGATTTGGTGGTGAAAATACATGTTTAGTGTCTGGTAGACACAAAACCTCGTCCAAAATCGTACTGAATGCTTTCTCAGTAAATTATTTTGAGCCAACATTGGAAGATTCCGCTCGAAATGTAAGCGACTGCGAAAGCATACTTGACTTCTTAGAAGAAAATGATCATGAAAAAATATGGAGTATCACGACGGTTTCAGAGATTAGTGACCGCAAGTTTGGAACACGGTAACATCCAAACCCACCAAAATTAAATGCAGAATACTTCTATTTACAAAAGCAGGTAAAAATTCCTTAAAAGACATCATAGTCGCCGTTGACCGTATGAAATATTTATTATTACGACTGCAGTTTCGGCCTTCGGGCCATTTTCAAGTAACACTGAAAAAGTTACATTCTGTCAGAATATAAGAGCTTAGCTCCACGTGTGCATGTCAGTGCACCTGAGCCTTATTTGCGATAGATTATTAGAACGATGGTAACAGTGACAATTCAGCACATATTTAACAACATTTTACGATGCAATAAATGTCGTACTCATTGGATCTTGTGGGACTCTCCCATTCAATAGGCTGCATTTTGGCGAAGACATGTACTCATGTCAGATAGTCTTATATTGTGACAGAATGTAACTTTTAAAGTGTTACTTGAAAATGGCCCTAAGGCCGAAATTGCAATCGTAATAATAATTATTTCATACAGTCAACGGCAACTATGATGTATTTTAAGAAATATTATCTGACTGTGATTCCCAACCATGAGAAGTTAATCAGATAAAAATTCGGGTGACGCCTTCCTGAGGAACAGTCTCCACTCCCTACATTCTACGCAAGTGTTGATCAAATCGGGTTTTAATTAAATTAAGTGGCATCGACGGCTATTGAGAGATACAAACAAACAAAAATTAATAAGAGATGGTACTGCCCCCCCACGGCGCAAAAAAACGGTCACAACACTGTTGCACAAGCGACGTAAAAAGTGTACCAAATTTACAGGAATACAAAATACCCAAGATTAGAAACGGTTTACAGAAACCCGAAATTTCCCGCGAACGTCAGTGAAAGATGCTTGTAACAACTAAAGAAGTGAATTAAATATGCGAGAATTCGAATCAAGCATAATGGCAAAGTGAGTAACTTAGGATTAGATATTTTCGGTGTAGCGGGACTACTTCAGTTACTTAACAAAATCAAGGCCCCCAATCCAGAATTGATACTATCAGGTTCCTCCCATTGCATGCTGATACAATAGCTGCATACTTATCACTGACATACTATCGCTCAGTCGTCAAAATTTGCAGAAGTCACACAATTACCCATGAAAGGAAATACGAGTAATCTGCTGGTTTACAGAGCCATATCACTAACACCTATTTGCAGTAGGATTTTGGAATATACAACTATATTGGGTTAGAACTTCATGAATTACCTCGAAGAAACGATTTATTAAAAAACTAGTTTAGCGCTTGTTGCTTCATTTGCGTTGACTTTATAGTCTGCACAGTTTTTTCTCTGTTTTCTTTTCTTTTAACCGTATCAATATGTTGTTTCCAAACTGCAACATCTAAACTCCCTATTTAAGGCCATGGAAGCATGGTGTTTTCCGATTGTACCTTTGACCAAAAATCGATTCTGATAGCTGAAGCGTTTTTGTTAATCCCACCTTTAGAGTTCTTGTAGTGACATTTCCATTGAAACTTTCATCCCTACGACATATTTCTTTACAAGTTTACCCGTTTTCATAGTTTTAGCATTAAATATGTTTTACTGTAACGAAATATTTTCATAATCATTTTCATTCTCCATTTCACTCCATACGGGCTGAATTTACAAAAACACTGAAACCCGAATTTTTTTGTTTTTAACCGAGAAGTCAGATACCAATTTTCACAGATATAGCTTTAAAATTGCTTTAGTATTTCTCCAATAATGATTTATTTAAAAAGTTCCATCTGTTGTGTCACGCCCATATGGGTTTGATTTCTTAATATACCGAAACACATATTTCTTTATTTTTGACAGAGAAATCAAGGATCAATTTTCGTAGTTATAGCTTCAAAATTGCCTTAATAGTGAGATTTTTCAAAAATCTTTTCATCGCCTATTTCAACCCCTTGTGGATGGAATTCTAAAAAATCCCTTCTTGTTGCCGTACATAGTGGTTTGGGCTGAAGCAGTTTCCTTTTGTATATAAAGATAGCAAACAGGGATTCAGAAAATATCGTTGTTGTGAAACAGAATTAGAGCTTTATCCTCACGAAGTAATGACTTCTATTGACAGGGGAGGTCAAATTGATCCTATATTTTTAGGTTTCCAAGGGGCTTTTGACGCCGGTCCTCCAAAGCGATTACTACTAAGACTGGGTTTCTATGGAGGTGTGCGACTGGATTCGTTATCTCCTTAACGAGTAAGTGACGAAAAACAATCTGGCGTTCACAAAGGAAATGTTATAGGGCGTCTGCTGTTCCTTATCCACATAAACGATTTCGGATGCAATCTCAGCACCCGTCTTAGGTTCAAATGGCTCTGAGCACTATGGGACTTAACTTCTGTGGTCATCAGTCCCCTAGAACTTAGAACTACTTAAACCTAACTAACCTAAGGACATCACACACATCCATGTCCGAGGCAGGATTCGAACCTGCGACCGTAGCAGTCGCGCGGTTCCGGACTGAGCGCCTTAACCGCGAGACCACCGCGGCCGGCCCCGTCTTAGGTTGTTTGCAGAAGATGCTGTAGTTTACTGTCTTGTAAAGTCATCAGAAGACCAAAACCAATTGCAAAACGACTTAGTTACGGTAGCTATATGATGCAAAAATTGGCAACTGATCACAAATAATAAAAGACGTGAGATCGTGCTCATGAGTGCTAAAAGGAATCCGTTAAAGTTCGGTTACACAATAAATGACACAAATCTAGTGGCTGTAAATTCAACTAAATACTTAGCGATTACAATTACGAATAACTGATGTTGAAAAGATCACGTTGATAATGTTGTTGGTAAAGCAAACTAAAGAATACGGTTTATTGTCAAAACACAGAGAAAATGCAGCAGGTCTGCTAAAGAGAATGCGTACACTATACCTGTACGTCCTCTTCTGAAATACTGCTGTGTGGTGTGGGATCCAAATCAGATAGGATCGACACAGGACGTCGAAAGAGTTAAAAGGAGGACAGCTCATTTGTATTATATTGAATCAGGGGAGAGAGTGCGACGAATTGGGGTGGCAATCATTAAAACAAAGGCATTTTTCATTCCGGCAAGTTCGTCTCATGAAATTTCAGTCACCAGCTTTCTCCCCAGAGCGTAAAAATGTCTGTTGGCGCCCACCTACATAGGAAGAAAAGATAATCGTGACGAAATAAGAGAAATCCTCGCGCGAAAGATTTAAGTGTTTTCCTTTTTTATCGAGCGCTGTTCAAGCTTGGAACGGAAAGAAATAGCTTAAACGTGATTTCAAAAAATAGTTCAAATGGTTCTGAGCTCTATGGGACTTAACATCTATGGTCATCAGTCCCCTAGAACTTAGAACTACTTAAACCTAACTAACCTAAGGACATCACACAACACCCAGTCATCACGGGGCAGAGAAAATCCGTGACCCCCCGGGAATCGAACCCGGGACCCGGGTGTGGGAAGCGAGAACGCTACCGCACGACCACGAGCTGCGGACTAAACGTGATTTGATGAATTTCTCTGCTAGGCACTTAATTGTGAATTGTGGAGTAGTCATGTAAACGAACTACTCTGAACCCCCCCTCCCTCCTCTCTCTCTCTCTCTCGCTCTGACACACACACACACACACACACACATACACACATACACATAAGCACTACCTATACAGGGTGGTCCATTGATAGTAACCGGGCAAAATATATCACGAAATAAGCGTCAAAGGAAAAAACTACAAAGAACGAAACTCGTCCAGCTTGAAGGGGGGAACCAGATGGCGCTATGGTTGGCCCGCTAGATGGCGCTGCCATAGGTCAAACGGATATCAACTGCGTTTTTTTTCAATAGGCACCCCCATTTTTATTACATATTCGTGTAGTACGTAAAGAAGTATGAATATTTTAGTTGGACCACTTTTTCGCTTTGTGATAGATGGCGCTGTAATAGTCACAAACGTATAAGTACGTGGTATCACGTAACATACCGCAAGTGCGGACGGTATTTGCTTCGTGATACATTACCCGTGTTAAAATGGACAGTTTACCAATTGCGGAAAAGGTCGATATCGTGTTGATGTGTGGCTATTGTGAACACAACGCCCAACGGGTGCGTGCTAAGTATGCTCCTCGGTATCCTGGACGACATCATCCAAGTGTCCGGACCGTTCGCCGGATAGTTACGTTATTTAAGGAAACAGGAAGTGTTCAGCCACATGTGAAACGTCAGCCACGGCCTGCAACAAATGATGATGCCCAAGTAGGTGTTTTAGCCGCTGTCGCAGCTAATCCGCAAATCAGTAGCAGACAAACTGCGCGAGAATCGGGAATCTCAAAAACGTCGGTGTTGAGGATGCTACATTAACATCGATTCCATCTGTACCATTTTTCTATGCACCAGGAATTGCATGGCGACGACTTTGAACGTCGTGTACAATTCTGCCACTGGACACAAGAGAAATTGCGGGACGACGACAGATTTTTGCACGCGTTCTATTTAGCGACGAAGCGTCATTCACTAACAGCGGTAACGTAAACCGGCATAATATGCACTATTGGGCAACGGAAAATCCACGATGGCTGCGACAAGTGGAACATCAGCGACCTTGGCGGGTTAATGTATGGTGCGGCATTATGGGAGGAAGGATAATTGGCTCCCATTTTATCGATGGCAATCTAAATGGTGCAATGAAAGCTGATTTCCTACGTAATGTTCTACCGATGTTACTACAAGATGTTTCACTGCATGACAGAATAGAGATGTACTTCCAACATGATGGATGTCCGGCGGCCGCGCAGGATTAGCCGAGCGGTCTTCAGCGCTGCAGTTATGTACTGTGCGGCTGGTCCCGGGGGAGGTTCGAGTCCTCCCTCGGGCATGGGTGTGTGTGTGTGTGTTTGTCCTTAGGATAATTTAGGTTAAGTAGTGTGTAAACTTAGGGACTGGTGACCTTAGCAGTTAAGTCCCATAAGATTTAACACACATTTGAACAATTTGATGTCCAGCACATAGCTCGCGTGCGGTTGAAGCGGTATTGAATAGCACATTTCATGACATGTGGATTGGTCGTCGAAGCACCATACCATGGTCCGCACGTTCACTGGATCTGACGTCCCCGGATTTCTTTCTGTGGGGAAAGTTCGTGATCCACCGAAAACGCCTGACAACATGCATCAGCGCATTGTCAATGCGTGTGAGAACATTCCTGAAGGCGAACTACTCGCTTTTGAGAGGAATGTCGTTATACGTATTGCCAAATGCATTGAGGTTGACAGACATCATTTTGAGCATTTATTGCATAAATGTGGTATTTACAGGTAATCACGCCGTAACAGCATGCGTTCTCAGAAATGATAAGTTCACAAAGGTACATGTATCACATTGGAATAACCGAAATAAAATGTTCAAACGTACCTACTTTCTGTATTTTAATTTTAAAAACCTACCTGTTACCAACTGTTCGTCTGAAATTGTTAGCCTACACGACTATGTAATAAAAAATGGAGGTTCCTATTTTTAAAAAAACGCAGTTGATACCCTATTGGCAGCGCCATCTAGCTGGCCAACCATAGCGCCATCTGGTTTCCCCCGTCAAGCTAGACAAGTTTTGTTCTTTGCAGTTTTTTCGTTTGGCGCTTATTTCGTGACATACTTGGCCCGGTCACGATCAATGGACCACCCGGTATATTCGAGGGTCGGAACTTTAGTAGTGGCAACTATTTATTTACAGCGCGTACAAAATAGATACTAGTTTCAAAGTTTTACTGACCTTCAAAGTAGTCATCAGCATTGTGTATAACCCGTTGCCAGCGATGTGGAAGTCGTAAGATACTCTTACCAGTGCCGGTTGTGTTGACAATTCGAGCGACGCGGTCTATTGCCCAACTAATTGTAGCAGTTCTGAAGCGAATGCCGTGACGTGTTCCCTTCAGTTTAGAAATCGAGTTGAACTTAACAAGCGCTTAAGTCATGGGAGTGCAGTATGTGGTATAGCACTTAGCTGCCCCATCTGCCAAACAAATCAGTAACAGTTTGCACTGTACGTGCTTGAGCACTGTCCTGCAAAATGATGGTCAGGTACTGCAGAAAGTGTCATCGCTACTGTCTCTACGCTGTTCATTTTTGGTACACAACCTACGACCAGCACTAAGCGCTGGGAGCATCAACGTCGGTGTTGTGTTATGTAATTAATAACGTTGTGTTTCAGTGAATAGTACACTGTGATACATTTTTGAATAGGTCATTAGGAGAGGAAATGAATTACCGAATAAAAAATACAGGATTCCATTTAAAAAAGTCATACCGCTTGTAAAAAACAAAGCTACAACGAAGGCAATCATGCTGGTTGATGTACCGCTGACGGGTAAAGAAAATTTCTTGAAACATTTTGTAATTTGTATCTGGACAAACAGTCACAAGATCTCTTCAGTGCAGATGCACACATGGTTCGAACTCTTAACGGGAATCGGCGAAATGCCGCGAGTAATGAGGGTCACTTCTTATAGTAATGTGTGGATGAGTTGAGAATTTGGTTCTCACAGATGGGGTGCTATGGTAATACGTGCAATTGCGATGACTATTGTGTCTGGATGGTGCAGTGGTCAGCACATCGGCCTCTTAAGCAAGAAACCTGTGTCCGAATTCCAGTCCGGCAAAAATTTTCAGCTTACCCCACTGGTTTAAATCAATGCCCACTCGCAGCCAATGTCTGTAATTTCTTTGTGTCTACATTAATTAACCTTTTCCCCGTATTCACCCAACAACTGTCTTTTAGACATGACAAATATTTTCTTTTACTTGTATTATAAATATTTACTCATAAATTTCATGTTTTCGTATCTAACAACACAAAACATCAGTTTAACTCAAAATAAAGCACACAAGTGAAACAAGTTTACCTAGCTGTGCATAACAGTGAAGTGATATGAAATATCAGAATTAAAACTAGTTCATTGTATTAAGAATAACATAAAACTAATAGACTGGTGTTAGATGGACATATAAGCTACGAAAAATTGTCTGAATTTACGAGATTTACATACGAATTGATACGCAGCTTCTCGCGAATGTTCAGTAATCACCCAAGTTCTGCTCATCATACTCATTAGTCATCACTGAACGGCAGATTCGTCAAGCTAGATGACTGCAGTAGATTAAGTACTGTTTGGTATTGTCGCTGGTACACGGACCTAGAGCAGTTTGAGGTTCACTATCATCAGAAGGGTCATATTCATCTGTGATCATTTACATCAATACTTTCATCTTCGTCTAAGATTTTGCTGGGTCAAACACAAGTGTTTGAAGCCATACTGACACTGAAAATTAATGAAAACACTGATTAAGCCTAAAAATGAAATGGTATTTAGTTGATAAGTATATGTGGGCAATACAGAAAACAGAAACTCTTACTGTGACGTGAGGTCAATAATGCCACCACTCAAATATTGTAGCTGTGAACCGAGAAAGTGGGTGACTCGACAACGCTCATAGTTTGGATGCAGGTCGTTCATGAGCTGCCGACAATGTACATGAAGCTGCTAACAGTAAAATGACCAATACAAGAAATGGCAACGGCGTACAGTTTCGCTGGGATCGAAAAGGATTCCACAACTCCGTCTGAGGGTTACTGATGAAAGCACACGATACAAGGTCTGTTACTGTAATCATGGGTCTGCTAATGAGCCGATTGTGGGATGGCAGTGAATGTGTGGTTACGATCCACCACTGACGTTATTACAAAGTGTTGACCTAAATGGTCTAAACATATTTGAAATGTAGACTTTTCGGTATAATGAGCCTGTATATAGTATCAAATAAGATGTCGCTAAATTATTTATTTGCTAACTCACTCATTCCATCTATCAGATCTCTCACTCTCACTTCGTTAATGATATGAGGTATCAGAGCAAAAGTCATGAAAAAAGTAGCACAGATTATGAGGGCAAGCCGCATCGGCTCGTGTCTGTTTCTCTTCTGGGTGACTTCCTCTGCTTGGTTTGTCCTCTGGTCGTCAGGTGACACTGCCGTCGCTCCTCGGTCGGTAGGTAGAATTTTCGGGGCTTGTAAGTCTCGTTTAGGCAGCGCTGGGAGGAAGTTCGACTGAAGCGATCGGGACGACAGTTGGCCGTTTGGGCGGGAAGTGACCAAAGGCTCCGTTCTTAGAGAGGCTGATGGCTACTGGTTTTCCATCGGAAGAGTGTTGCCGCCGCCACCCAATGTGTTGCCGTCAGTCGAAGTGACCTCTTAGTAACAAGCTGTCAGTTTCAAACTTTTCTCTAGCCCGTGATTTCATCGGGAACGACCGTTGGTTGGTCGGTCTGTCGTCTCAGCAGACGACGTGTATTGGGTCTTTTGGGCGCCTCTGGGTTGTGTGTGCCTCGGGCTACTTGCATTTCGTCACTGTTGTTGCATAGTGACTAGTTTTAGTATTGTTTGAGTTTCTTGTGTTATGTGGTGGATCTGCGAAGGGGTCCAACTAATAGAAGTCCTGCTGGAATAAACAGGGCAATTGTTGCACCGAGTCGCTAACCTCTTTTTTTTTAAATTGTGTTTTACAATTGCATTTTCCATCCGAGTAATGGATCTGTGGAGGCAACTATTTCTAATTACCTTGGATTAATCTAGTGTGTGTGTAAATATTACCATCACTTTTAATTGTTTGTCAGTATATTTATATATCTCCAGAATTTTGAGGCAAATATCAGGTTGTCAGTTTTGCAGGTTGGGCTAGTTAGCCGTATTGTACGCTGACCCAGCTCCTGGTTGCCCGACCGGCCCACAAATTGTTTCGGTGTGCCTCAGCAGCCGATCGACTTGACGACGGGAGAGGAAGCGAGCGCTGTACTGGACGCAGGGACCGCTATTCCGAGCCGAGATGCGGTTGTGGGTCGTTGGTCACTTAATTTCTTTCGCTTAATGTGACGCTCTGTTACGGGGATCTTCTTAATTTTCCATTCCCCGTTAAATTTGCCCTGGTCTCCCCTCCCCTCCAGGAATAAAGTCTAAAAATGTGCCAATAGGAAGGTTTCAAGTGGTTAGACAGTTACTAAATTGCACCAAGTTAAACGCTAATGCAAATTTCGTTCGCTTGCCGTCACTGTTGCTACATTTGCTGTATCCCTGGTAGCCGCCATCGTGGCCTAGTTCCTTTGCAGCGGGTTATTTACTCTCTTAAATTGTTTTGGAAGAATTTTAAAATACTTTAATCTATTAGCGTTTTTCTTTGCAATTTTTAAATGAAAAATTTCCAATTCCTCTCGGACTCTTTATTGATCCTGATCTTGTTATCATACCTTAAAATATCAAGGTATTTGAGTCTTCTGACGCCTGGTAATTATTGATTTTGATCTTCTTGTAATTTTTTCTTAAAAAGAGAATTTAAAGCAACTGGCACTCTGTGATTATTGATGTTAACTTTGCTATTTTTTTAAACAAGGCGTAAATTTCATAGCAAATTTTCAAGCCCTTCTTGCGCTCTGTTATTGTTTGTTGTTATTAACTGGTGTTTCACTTCATTCCATTGTAAAGAAAAATTTTCATGAAATATATCTATATGTCAACCACAAGTGATATTGAACCTGGGGCTTGGTCCTTCGTGAGTTCCTATCACCGCTAATGAAAGTCCATTTCAGAGGGTTCACTTCTACCAACTGGGGCTAGTTAATCGTGTCTCAGCTTACCTAAGTGATCTCCAGTATTTAGGCTCTCAGACAAAGACACGCCGCTTCTGTGAATCCCATGTTTTGTTTCTTTATTAACTAATTCTCTCCGTTTCTCTTTACTTCCCATATTCTTTTCTATTCATTTGGGTACCAAGTCCAACGTATATTTCATTCTCACTCTATTTGTTTATCTGCAGCTTATATGGCCACACTGTTTTAAACACGCTTTTAGATTTGTTAATCCTTATTAGGTATGGTTCTAAGTTTAAATTTCACCTTATAGTTGAGTACACAAACCAGCAGACATTTAGATTTGAGATATTTGACACCTCACAGTGTCCCACAAATATGCCGAAAATTTATGTCTTGAAATATTTCATTAGTTTAATCAAAACTAGATTTCCTTCCTTCTTCTTAGCTTTCATGATTTTCACGTCATACCTCTTTTTTCTAGTATAAATGTTCCTTAGGCATACCTCATTTAGTTACTCCAATTTATTTTATAACTTCTTATGGATTGTTAGAGGATAGGATCTAATATTTTCTGTTACATGTTGAGGACTCTGTCGGATTAAAAATAGGGGTTTATGCTGGATGCTAATCAGTAAGGCTTCTGCCTCTCTCTTCTGCATTCTAGGTCCAATTGTCATTTTCCCTTATTTGTTATTCGAATCTTCAGACATCTTATTCATAGAATCAGTTTCTTTGAGAGGTGGCATGAGCCCCCTCTCATATTTCTATCTTACTCTGAGTAATTCGATTTTCCTCTCTAATTGCATGTGGTGAAAAGTTATTGTTTCTTCACACGCAGTCTTCCCAAGCAGCGTCTCTGGTCACCCGGGTGAGTTAAGCCGACGGGTGAGAGGGAGTCGAGTGTATGCTTTACAGACGCTGACATTGTCATAAGAGCGGGGGCGACACGGCCACAGGGGCCTGAAGGGGAGGCTGGAATTAGAGGTTCCATAACTTCACAGAAGCATAATGAAAACACTTTCTGACGTGCTTTGAGCGAGGCGTGGGAATGACTTGTGTTCCCAGGCAGTCTTGGTGGGCCATTTCCCGCGTTTTCTGCAAAATCATAACTGTGATTGGCTTGCTCAGGGGATAGCTCCGTGACGTAGCAATATCGGCGCAGAAATTGGCGCCAAGTATCTCCATTGGTGGAATAGTAGTGCGTCGGCAATACAGTGGAATTTTCCGCCGGTTTTCGAGTTGCTGATTGGCACATTTTAACCACGGCTACTGTCATGGGGGTGGGAATGTTCTGTGTTCGGCTTGTATGGGTGCTCTTGAGGGAGTCGGCTCTCGCCTTTCGGTCGGAGTAGGTTACAAGACTGAGCTCTCGCTCTTCTGGACAGACTGCCTTCTGTTGGCTGTCTAATATACTTTCATTTAATTGTAACTGTTTGACGAAGTTGCTGAAGTTTCGACTTCAACGTAACTTTCCGAGTACAGTTGGCAATTGAGCGTTCTGCGTACAAGCAGCCTATGTTGTCCGTCTTGAGCAGTTTTGGCTAAAGTTGACTGTATCGGAGTTACTGTGTGACTTCGGTCGTTAAAAGTAACCACTGTACCGTCAGTGATTTTGTGGTGAGCCTTCTTCGTCTCCCTCAGAGGCGCATTTGTATTGATAGGAAGTCTTTAGTCTGGAACAACCAGACCAGGATAATTTGTTTCGGGCTATACTCGTGGCATTCTCATCACCATGACTGGACGTCGAAGCAACCAGCCATCGCTTCCGGTACGCCAGATCGTGTGCTTGCAGTTAAGAAGACAGCTTGGTAATGTATGTCCGCAGCATCGGCAGATTAGGGAATTTTGCTCTGTGATAATCAGAGCTCAGCAGGGCGCGATGTTTCCGTCTTTCCTTGCGTGGTTGTGTCTTAGGTGTTCATTGTCTTAGTTCTCACTATTGTAACAGCAATTAATGTTGGGTTGGCTGGGTGTTTCTCTTAAGATTTGAGTTGCAAGGAATTGGCTCCACATACCACTTGGTCATAAACGTCACAAGCGAGTTTACTGACAACTTCACCTTCACACCATTTATTTGAGTATCCAAGTTGATGTATTGTAAATGTTTCGTGTGTTGTGTTTATTATTTTGAGTTTAGTCATAATAAATCAAATTGTTATTTATGACAGAACTTTCATTCTGTAGATCGGTAGAGCAACCCTTTCATTTCTCTCCACGTTAATGAAACTTATTTATCAAATTAATTTCTATCAAATTAAATTATTGCAGGTGTCAAACTCTTTTCTACTCCACTTGCATGGTCTATTAGAGTCAGTTCGCGTGTCTTCTTAATCCATGTGCGACTGCAAACGTCGGAGTTAGAAAAGGGGGGGCTTAGAGCATCATTTCCATATGAAGATTGTAGAAGAATTTAGTGTTAAATACATTGCTAGCCCCGGCACCTCGCACCTTCATCCCATTATCTTTTACTGGTTCATGTCCTTTTGTCGCATCATCCTGTTTACTGAGCAGAAGAACACGAATCTCATCTCTTTCTCCGTTATCACTTTCTACACGATTGAACTGATCTGAAACAGAACGAATACGCTCTTGTAGTTAATAGCTCACCTCATCTTCAGCTGTTACCTCTGGCAACATAGGCACATCCCAAGCACATGTTTCATTTCCTTCCTCATTAATTTCTCTAAGTATTGTGACAAGTGCTATTTTTCACAGTGTTCATTAGTACCTTCACTGCTGCGTTCATCACTTCTTTCATCTTTTCCTCGTAATTTGTGTCACTTTTTACTAGTTTATCGTATTTCTACATTCTTCTTACTTCTTCCACACGTTCACTCAAAGCTTCGCACACATGCATTAACTCTATCATAAACAGCTTTTTCCTTGCATTTCACTACAATGCTTCTGTGTTCTGTGCTCTGAATATTCACAAATGCTCTTCCTTTATACCATCCTTACTGCTCTTCCATCACTTCTGTTGTCTTCTTTCTCCCTTCCCTCACTGTTTTCTTCTCTCTACATTACTTTCTCTTTTATACTGTTCTCCTTGCTAGATTTCATCTATTTTTCACACATCAGGGTAAACTCCTTACAAATTATTCTGCGGCTTTCTTCCCTTCCAGTTCACAGCAACTGTACCTATTGTACTCCAAATATTCACAAATACGCCCCCGTCGTTTCTGGTCAAATACAGTTTTAATTGAACTGAACGCTCACTTCTGTTATTATCTAGACACTGAATCACACTGTATTTGGGTCTTTTACACTAACCTGAATTCATTTTGAAGTGATGACTTGTTTTCCTCTATTGTGTCCCATCTTCGCTGATTTGCTCCCTCACCCTTTCACTACTTTCACAGTCTGAAACTCTATAACCATATGGGCCCATTCTTTTTGCCATCTATTGTCATGAGACATCACATTTTGCCTAAAATTGTAACCACAACTTTCAACATCGCACGTGACACGTTTACAAACTCTGCTATTTTTTTCTCTAAATGGTAGCATAAATGTTTTGGTATTAAACTGTTTTGATGCAAGATTATTTTATCACTAATTCGGTAACTGGTCCATATTCTGAAATCACCGGAATAAATGATCATAGCATTCTTCCAGAGCATTCACTGAAAAAGTGTTCTTATCCATTCAGACCAATATGTAACGATTCCCTGGTAAATACCATAACTTAACACACATTCCTGGCATGCCTGAACCATTGGAAACATTCTCGACGTTCAATATAGCTCTTTCGGTTTTGCAAATAATTCACAGACATGAACATGCGCGAGACATTCCACAAGCACTCCCACCAGTGTCGTACTGAGCACATCTAGATGCCTATCATGTGACATGGCCGACTTTACCGAGTTACGAGCAGTGCTGACAGGACACGGCCCTCCAACGATTTTTCTGTCTCGTTGAGCCGTGTGGCGTCCTCACTGTCGTCAGGATCAGGAAGTACTTCTTGATTTGTTGCACACCCGGCCCCTTGACAAATTCGCGGTGTGTTCTGACGTTCTGTGGTGCCGTAAGCCCCCACACGCCCAGATTCGAAAAGCAAAGGTGTTTTCGTAGGGGTGATGCCCATCGACTCGAATGTGCCTTGCACCTGTGGACCTTCTGCCACACCCAATCGCATCACGGGAATGATATGTTCCTTCCCTCTCGTGCTCAGAGCATCTGCTGAATCACGTCGAAATCATGGCGACAAAAACACATGATATGCTACTCCACAGATTTCCTTGGAATCGCTTAAAGGCGGAAACGGATTAATTCTGTGTACTTTCACACTCAAACAAGTTTCTCTAGTTTCACATTGGGGGTACTCTTTAAAAATCTCCTAGTTCCTATTTAAATTTGAACTGAGTACATAACTGGCATGATTTCAGTATGTATACTCTAAAAGTAATCGCTTTCTTGAAACAAATTTTGAACCACGAATGAACGACATTGTCATTTAACTTCTAACCATGAAAATGTTCGGTAGATTGGCGCACGTGCGTGCACATGTGTAAGTAATGAAGAAATGTGACCAAAAGAATTGATCTTTCTAATTCAGTGCTAATGTTTGAATACATTCTAACTTGTAGAGAGATTGCTTGCGATACTGTTGCACCACTGCTACATTAGAATTGATGAACTGCTCCTGCTTCGTCCAGTAACACATCATACAGGGGGAAGTGAGTACCACCTTAAATTCAGGCATCGTTTCGCAATGTAACCTACCAACAGTTTAATTCCGTAACCTCACAATAAAAAATGGTGACTAACCTCTCAATAAAATTGTGACTCATATATAACCTTTCCATAATTAAGTGACTTTGAACCTAAACTGGTAAATTTGGACGTCAGCAATGCTGCGTCATGGCCCTGAAAAGTCATTCTGAATAAACTGAAAATTCTTACCTCAATTATGCCGCCGGATAACGCGTATAGATCTGCTCCTATAAGATATTTTTCTGGCACAGCCCAGTGCAATGCTGGCCACTAGATTTTGTTATGTATAAAAAAATGATTTTTCTTTACGATAATTGGTATGACTATGGATTGGAGAAATTAGTAAAAAACTTTAAATTCAGATGAATGACTATCCAAAGTTACCTTTATAAGAAAAATTATTATTGAAAAATTATTGAAAAATATTCACATGTGACTTTGATATAACAATAGTATAAAATGTGACTTTGATATAACAATAGTATAAAATGAGTTGTTGTAATTTACGTATGCGCGCGGCAATAAATAATAATAATATTTTTGCTTTTACCTTATACTACATCGCTCAGACACCGCCATCGTTCTCCACGACCGGCCTTGGTAATTTCATATGGGATATAAGTCCTGTCTGTGAGTTATATACACTCCTGGAAATGGAAAAAGGAGCACATTAACACCGGTGTGTCAGACCCACCATACTTGATCCAGACACTGCGAGAGGGCTGTACAAGCAATGATCACACGCACGGCACAGCGGACACACCAGGAACCGCGGTGTTGGCCGTCGAATGGCGCTAGCTGCGCAGCATTTGTGCACCGCCGCCGTCAGTGTCAGCCAGTTTGCCGTGGCATACGGAGCTCCATCGCAGTCTTTAACACTGGTAGCATGCCGCGACAGCGTGGACGTGAACCGTATGTGCAGTTGACGGACTTTGAGCGAGGGCGTATAGTGGGCATGCGGGAGGCCGGGTGGACGTACCGCCGAATTGCTCAACACGTGGGGCGTGAGGTCTCCACAGTACATCGATGTTGTCGCCAGTGGTCGGCGGAAGGTGCACGTGCCCGTCGACCTGGGATCGGACCGCAGCGAAGCATGGATGCACGCCAAGACCGTACGATCCTACGCAGTGCCGTAGGGGACCGCACCGCCACTTTCCAGCAAATTAGGGACACTGTTGCTCCTGGGGTATCGGCGAGGACCATTCGCAACCGTCTCCATGAAGCTGGGCTACGGTCCCGCACACCGTTAGGCCGTCTTCCGCTCACGCCCCAACATCGTGCAGCCCGCCTCCAGTGGTGTCGCGACAGGCGTGAATGGAGGGACGAATGGAGACGTGTCGTCTTCGGCGATGAGAGTCGCTTCTGCCTTGGTGCCAATGATGGTCGTATGCGTGTTTGGCGCCACAATCAGGACTGCATACGACCGAGGCACACAGGGCCAACACCCGGCATCATGGTGTGGGGAGCGATCTCCTACACTGGCCGTACACCACTGGTGATCGTCGAGGGGACACTGAATAGTGCACGGTACATCCAAACCGTCATCGAACCCATCGTTCTACCATTCCTAGACCGGCAAGGGAACTTGCTGTTCCAACAGGACAATGCACGTCCGCATGTATCCCGTGCCACCCAACGTGCTCTAGAAGGTGTAAGTCAACTACCCCGGCCAGCAAGATCTCCGGATCTGTCCCCCATTGAGCATGTTTGGGACTGGATGAAGCGTCGTCTCACGCGGTCTGCACGTCCAGCACGAACGCTGGTCCAACTGAGGCGCCAGGTGGAAATGGCATGGCAAGCCGTTCCACAGGACTACATCCAGCATCTCTACGATCGTCTCCATGGGAGAATAGCAGCCTGCATTGCTGCGAAAGGTGGATATACACTGTACTAGTGCCGACATTGTGCATGCTCTGTTGCCTGTGTCTATGTGCCTGTGGTTCTGTCAGTGTGATCATGTGATGTATCTGACCCCAGGAATGTGTCAATAAAGTTTCCCCTTCCTGGGACAATGAATTCACGGTGTTCTTATTTCAATTTCCAGGAGTGTAACTAGACAACTGACCTAAGCGGCCGACTGCGAGCTGCTACTACTACTGCTGCCGACACTGCTCTCTGGTCTGCGATGCTATTGTAGCTGAAATATCGCAGGCAGCGCTGGAGCAATCCATCGAAGTTACATCCGTTCGAGTGCGCTAGCAATAAATTCCTTAGTCATGGACCTCTTACAACAGTAACAAATATTCAGAACGAAAGAGCGCTTATTCATGAAGCTGATGAAACGGAGGAAAGTAGCCAGCGCCTCTGAAGGCTGAATTTGCTGAATATTACAGCTCCAGCTAGGCTGCCGCAGGAGCTGACTAAATAAAAAGAAATCTGAACGAATGATGAAGCCATCATCATCCAACGACAATACTCGGCTGCCAAAACCTGTTGTCCTCTTTACGGTGCCGATGATGTTGTAGGAAAGGTATTGGACAGCAGACTCTCATACAGATCTCCCCTCGCCCAACCCCCCCCCCCCCAAAAAAAAAGCAGACCTTCATGGGGCTTTGTCTCAACACTCACCACCTCTCTGGCTTCCAGAACGGGCGATTGCTGGTCAATTGACGTCAAGAACAATCTTGTTCTAGCTCTTGGAAAGTCAGTTTGTGTCTCTCGTAGACACTCTAAGATGTGGGATGGTACTGGTACACTTTTTAATTCTGTTTCATGGTTAGATTTCTGGCTTCTAGTAATGGAACGAAATTTACGTTTTGAATTTGGTTCTATAGATCGTTTGGTTATCGCATGGAACGGTAAGACAAATGCTTAGACAGATGTTTTATCGAGTTCTTTCATCCTCAACGTTTCAGATAAATTAGAGTGGTTTTCGAATTCAAAATTTCCCGAGGTATAGCAGGCTTTGCAGTTGAGTCTTTGTTTCGGCCAAGTTTTCGTGAGGTACTGTAACAGGACCGATGTATTTTGTCTGCGTAATCCTTCATAAGTGTTCCCACCTTTAGTTATTGTCTAGAACGCAGGTGATTTTTATTAAGATGTAGGTTTTTTGACTAAGGTGTCAGGTTTTGTGCTTCACATGTTTATAACCGTTCTTTGAAGTCTTCACTAGATTACTTTGAGGCACCAATTCGCATTTATCATTGAACTGAGCTAAATCTTATTCGTATAATGAATACCCATTCGTGTTGTTAAATTTTCTCTGTTTCTTTGATTTCCAATGTAACGTCTTTTTGTGATTTTCTTACATGACTGTTCCTGCCCGCTCACGAGCGCATCAGGTTATGTTGAGGCGTGCTGTAATCGATTGCCCTCTTTCTCTGATGCAGAATGAATATCAATACGCGTAGAAGAATTTCATTAATTACTAATTTTCTCAATTTGACCTATCATCGTGGCTTTCGTGCCTGTTCATTGTGATGACTTGCTTCTCTTCACAGTCTGCAGTAGTTTAAATAGAAACGATGGTGTAGTAGCTTTTCTCTTGCTGAATCTATTTTGTACGTCAATAATGAAGTATTTGAACCCACATTTAATCATTTTTCTTACAAATACACGTGTATCCTTCCCCACCCTCACATTAGGATGTAATGATTCCTTCTTATATTTGGAATAAGAAGGAGTACATTTCGCGTAGTTCAATTTTTTTGTTAAAATAATTATGAGTGGAGATTATTGCCTTCTGTAGAGCATTCATTGCCATGGATTTTGCCTTTTGTTGGATTTAAAAATAAATTTGCTTCATGATGTTTTAAAGAAACGTTAGCTCTTCTACTTTGTAAGCTTTGTCCAATTCTCACACATTTAAATGCTATTGATGCATAAAGTACTTGGCCCGACTTTAAATAGAAATTAAATTTGAATGTTGGTAAGGCTTGATTTATGAACTAAGATAGTGAACCTTTTAGATGTTGCTGAGCAACAATCATAGATTAATTTTTAAATGAACGCGCCGCCATTTGACTCTATTGTTGTTTGTTTAATTACGACCCAGGATCCAGCCTTTTATGCTATTTTCAAGTGACTGAGTTTATGTCATTAACATATATTGCAGGACATCAAGCTCATAATTTTGAACTTGATGGCCTGCAATATATGTTGATGAAATAAAGTCAATCACTTGAAAATGGCATAAAAGACCGTAACCTGGGTTGTAATGAAATAAGCAACAATATAGTGAAACCCTCGTTTGAGGGTGTGCTCATTCAAAGAAATAGTGAATTTGTCCGCCAATACCCACAGGATATGTTACACAGTTAAGAAATGAACTTCAAATAAATGAGAATAAGCAAAATATTCCACTAAGAGATAAAGCTCAACATAAATTAAATTCGATAACCAGTAGTAGACAGATATCTTTCAATAAGTGCTGGAAGGCCACACGTTGTAACATAATGTCACATATTATAAGAACAGAAGAAAAACGAACACCATATATTTCCATTCTGCATTAATAATAGGGACTGTTATCCCCCTTAGCTAAGTGGTCAGAACGTGTGAGCGTCGGACCCGGCTTCGATTGCGGGCGGAGTTGAAGATTTTCTCCGTTCGGGGACTGAGCGTTGCGTTGTCCTCATCATTTTTTCATCATCATCGACACGCAAGTCGCTCAGTGTGGCGTCACCTGAAAAGACTTCCAATTCGGCGGCCGAACTTCCTCAGGTGAAGATTCCCGACAATAAACTCCCATTTCATAGTGAATTACTGGGAAAGTGATGTGAAACATGACATACAGCCACAGATAATTCAGTGGGTGACAAATATTTATCATCGTGCATTGTACAAAATCTCGATCTTAATAAACAGGTTCTACCTTTGTCACATGGAAACCATGACAGTAGAGCCGAATATCATGTAAAGAACTATCATTCCAAAGCTCGCTAGCAAGTAGCTCTCTCGCCATGAAATCCTGTTTTCCAGGCTATAAATAACCACCTCAGCCATAAACATGACCAAAGCGTCTAAACAAAATGAACGATGTCGGATGCTCGCACAGTCCACATGAAGGGCAGTATATGACCATACCGAGCAGTCATCAGAAGAAAAGTAAAGCTTCGCCTGACTGTCCTCATGGCCAAGTCAACTCCTATCCTAATTGCGCAGTCCCTATACTGTCCCTATACTGTCCCTCACGTAAGAATAACATACAGATATGGCCATGAAACGCAATCACATGTGTGACTTCCGTGTAGGGGGAACGGTACAGTCTTTGTAGCTTGCCAGCGACTTGCGGCTCATCTAACATTAACATGGAAGACGTTTCCCAATACATGGCTTTTGATATGTCATTGCTTTCAAACCATTGACTAATGGCCTGAAGATGACTACATTTATAGAGATGCTGAGGTCCAGAACCTATACTGGAAAATACACATCGTTGACAATCAATACAGCGACTCCAGCTGGTTCCTGGCAACTTCCGTCGAAAATCTCAGTCACAGAACAGAATAACAGTTTAAGGTCGATAGGAATGAATCACACAGAAACACCACTCTCTCTCGGAAACCGACACAATTTATTGCCTTCAGTTAAACCTCGAGAAGTTCAACTATCCCTTTGACCCCTACCATCAGCTAACTAGTGCTGCCTGGTATGAAGCGTCTTCCAACTGATCGCTAGCACTCTCAATCAACTACAACACTTGCCCAGAAAGCCGGCCAGAGTGGCCGAGCGGTTCTAGGCGCTTCAGTCTGGAACCGCGCGACCGCTACGGTCGCAGGTTCGAATCCTGCCTCCGGCATGGATGTGTGTGATGTCCTTGGGTTAGTTAAGTTTTAAGTAGTTCTAAGTTCTAGGGGACTGATGACCTCAGATGTTAGTGCTCAGAGCCATTTGAACCATTTTTGAATTTAACCAGAAAACCGGAAAATGAGTCGTGAAAATTCCTGAAATGTGTATGTGAATACACTTACCAATTCCTTAAAAGCTTTCCACACTAGCAGAATACATTAAATGTGTTCGCAGTTGCTAATACAAACAACCATCAGGTGTAGAAGTGAATGACGATGATGGAAATTTGTACCGTATCGGGACTTGAATTCGGATTTTCAGCTTTATACCAGCGGTCGCCTTAACCGCTTTGAATATACATGTACGACACATGGCCTAACTCAAACTACCACATGTTGTCGTTCTTGCAGCACAACCTGTACTCGTACAAACGTTCTGCAAATACCTTACAGGGGAGGACATATTAACTTAGAGTTGTTGCCCGGTATCGGTGGTTAAATGCCTGCGTTATTAAAAAGAGCGATGCAATGTTCCTTGGGACATGTATATGTTACTGTAGAAGTAAGGTAATTGGTAAATCCTAGAATTAGCCGGTGAAACCTAAGATTTACCATCACGGTGTGGAAAAAATCCGAATTTTCACATTATATGCATAGATTTCGAAATTTTACCAAGAGATATTGGGAAATCTTAGGATTTAGCAACGCAAACTGGTTAACAGCTGGATCGAAAACTCCCGCCTCCATCGTGTAGGTTCAGACAAATTTCATTGTTGCCAATTCTGTGTTCAAATAAGTTTCTTTGTTGGAAATTATGAGTTCTCAGTCTGCTCACCGCTACGTAGTTTCATTGAGTGTCGAGCATCGTGCGTACGGTAATTTTTGCGACTCGTCTTAGTGGTGTCTCTTCTGCAGCTTTGCTGCAGAATGAGTGATGCTGTGCGTAACAAAGTTTACGAACTTTTAGGTGAATCAGTGAATAAGAAGAAGGAAAACAATTTTTCTGTAGCCGCTGAGCAATATGAAATTCCGTTAAGTGAACTAAAAATTAAAAAATTATTTCCAATAAAAAGTCTGTTCACTACAGACGTTTGAAGCGATATGATATTCTCAACATAGGAGGTGAAGAGAAACTCATAGCCCGGTGTCTGCTGGAAAAGAAGAAATTCGTTATTAAGTTCGTTTTGATTAACTGTTTAACATACTAAATGAGACCCACATTGCTATAGGCCATAGCGGCCGAACACCGATGATTGCGGAATTGAATTGCAAGTACAAGAATGTGATTGTTGAATCAATCGTTACTTGTTTGATATTATATGAACCATGTCAGAAAAATCAAAAAGGGGTGTTGTAATGAAACCTATCATGCACAGCGAAATGAATTCATGACGCTAAATTGACTTAATCGACATACGGGCAAACCCAGGCAGTAAGTCGAAATTTATACTTGTATACGATCATTTGACAAAATTTGTTATCCTCCGCCTCCTAACTTCGAAAAGGGCTGATGAAGTAACACATGATCTTTTGGACATTTTTACCACCTTTGGTGCCCCAAGTATCCTTCATCCTGATAATGACTCTGAGGACTATGAGACTTAACATCTTAGATCATCAGTCCACTAGAACTTAGAACTACTTAAACCTAAATAACCTAAGGACATCACACACACCCATGCCCGAGGCAGGATTCGAACCTGCGACTGTAGCGGTCGCGCGGATCCAGACTGAAACGCCTAGAACCGCTCGGCCACACTGTCCGGCTCATTCTGATAATGGTGGAGAGTTTTGTAAGCAAGCCATACAAAGTTCTCGTATATGCGTTGTGGAGTGATATAAAGATAGTCCACAGGAAGCCGAGGCACAGTCAGTCTCAGGGATCACTCGAAAGAGCAAAGAAGGATATCGAAAATATGTTATCAACTTGGATGGAAACGAATGAAACTTCAAAATGGTCTGAAGGGCTGAGGTTTGTCCAAGCAATGAGAAACATGGCTTATCAGGAAGGGATCAGATGTTCACCATACGAAGCCATGTTTTGGGTTCCAATGAAAACAGGCATTGCGACTCAGTAGTTCCACGTGATTTAGTAAAAATATAAACACTGAAGAAGACTTCTATATCTACATCTACATCCATACTCCGCAAGACACCCGACTGTGTGTGGCGGGGGGTACCTTGAGTACCTCTATCGGTTCTCCCTTCTATTCCAGTCTCGTATTGTTCGTGGAAAGAAGGATTGTCGGTATGCCTCTGTGTGGGCTCTAATCTCTCTGATTTTATCCTCCCGGTCTCCCCGCGAGATATACGTAGGAGGGAGCAATATACTGGTTGACTCCTCGGTGAAGGTATGTTCTCGAAACTTTAACAAAAGCCCATACCGAGCTACTGAGCGTCTCTCCTGCAGAGTCTTCCACTGGAGTTTATCTATCATATCCGTAACGCTTTCGCGATTACTAAATGATCCTGTAACGAAGCGCGCTGTTCTCCGTTGGATCTCCTCTATCTCTTCTATGAACCCTATCTGGTATGGCTCCCACACTGCTGAGCAGTATTCAAGCAGTGGGCGAACTAGCGTACTGTAACCTATTTCCTTTGTTTCCGGACTGCATTTCCTTAGGATTCTTCCAATGAATCTCAGTCTGGCCTCTGCTTTGCCGACGATCAGCTTTATATGATCATTCCATTTTAGATCACTCCTAATGCGTACTCCCAGATAATTTATGGAATTAACTGCTTCCAGTTGCTGACCTGCTATATTCTAGCTAAATGATAAGGGATCTTTCTTTCTGTGTATTCGCAGCACATTACACTTGTCTAAACAACATTGGAAACAATGTTAAGCAGGACTTCCACTGGCTCACAGGTAATTGAAAATGACGGTCAAGGAATTGATGCCAGTGGATGAAGTACTGGAACATTAGGCACAGATGTCGAAAGGATGGCTGCTGCAGGTGAGGAAGCACCAGACACACAGAATTTGATGACAGTTAACAACGTGACCCCGGCACCAGCTGATGGTTGTGACGAGACGCTGAAAGCTTCCAACGGTGTTATTAAAGTGAAACGGATCCGAGAAGCTGCCGAAGAAGGTCTTCAATTGCAAGTAAAGAAAACGAAAGCAGCCTCATGTAGCAAAATTCCAAAACCTTCAGTTGGACAGAATGTGAGACTTAAGGTACCAGATGTAGACAAGGCAAAAACTGATGCAAAATCAATAATAGCAGTAGTTATAAATATTCCGGACGACGAATTTTATCAACTTGGTACGAAAGCAGGTAAACCGAAGTCATCGTACACTAGGAACCAATTTACATTGTGAAGGGAAAATTTTATCAGCGTCGAAGAAGTAGCAAGAGAAGAAATTAGGCTACAGGAAATGGTTGCCAAACAATCTTTCGTTGGGGGACGAGGGTTAAGAAAGTACAATTTCTTAAAAAAGTGCTCATCTAAAAATTTCTTGTGTAAATCGTCTTCCATATTATGTAATTCGAAATGCCACAATAGTCAGCCTTGTTGTAACAAACATTAACGTTCACGAGGTAACATTTTTTACATATTTCACTGATATGGAGTATTGCTAATTATAATCACATTGGGATGCAAGAATGTTTAAAATATGTAAATTTACAATAAATAGAAACTATTTCAATTTATTGTTAAGCTGATTTTTTTAATGAATACGGTTTTACCAGTTGGTATGGGTATGTCCTAAGATTTACCCACGTCTCTTGGTAAAAGTTCGTAGTCTGTGCATATAATAAGAAATTTCGGCCTTTTACCACACTGTGATGGTAAGTCTTATGTTTCACCAGTTAATTGTAGGATTTACCATTCATCTTACTTTTGCAGTAACATATACATGTCAGAATGAACATTGCATCGTCCGTCTTAACAACACAGGCGCTACAATATCGTACTAGCAGAAGAATTTCATGGGTCACTGAGGATCAATCACTAGCTATTTGAGACACTCATTGATCTTATGACATCAGCTTCGCCCCACAGAACTCACAATTCGTCTCATACCCTCATGAGGACTGGCGGCCGACATCTTCATCTCGCGATTTCCACATCATCGCAAAATTTATTTTTTAGCCGTTGGTCCTTACCATCATCAGGAGCTGATATTGGTCATTTCACTGGTCAGTTTAAAACATGTCCCCGCTCTATGGCAGAACTCACTTTCACATTCTAACAAGGACTTCGAATAGCTGACAGCCATTTGTTGGACAAATACTGTCATTAACATCACGTACTTGGCTCAGAGTGCCAAATCATGTTAAATGATAATTGGTCCTAGTCTCTCTCCTAAGGATAAAACTACGCAAAGGAAATTTGATTAGTGAGCTCCACAAACATCGTAAGGATTTGCACATTGAACCGTGAATTTCAAAAATTTTTCTTAAGAATTTACTTTACTTACTAGTGATTCATCAAGAACATTAACACATTTAATCACACTATGTGAGCGTAGAAGTAGTTGCCAGTGGGTAACCAATGGAAACAAATGAAATTTCTTTCAAAAAAATCGAAACTTTATTCCTAAAAATGTTTTTTTAATTTTTTTTTATTTTTTTTTTTTTTTTTTTTAGAAACAGATTTAAAATTATAATCAGAAAGAACCCTCTAAATATCAAGTTACGATTTATTCAGAGGCAGAAATAATTTTTTTTTTTTGACATTATGAGCTTTCGGGCTGAGAACTTTACCGCTCCCTTTAAACACGGCCGTAGTCACGACCGCTCACAACAATCTCTGAAAGACTACCCTGGTGCAAATCTACAACACGCCAATTGCTTTAAACAAAAAAATTTTAACAACTCACACAAACATATAAACTATGCACCCCGTAGGAGGGATGGAAATGGTACAAAACACTCACATTAAAAAAAGCTACTTGCCACCGAAAGTGCAACTTGTTTTTAAAAGAAAACTCTTACGGTGGAAGGATGGCAACTTTATATACTAAAATGACCATTTAAATAAAAACCCATGAAATGCAATCTTACATAAAATGTACAAACATGCTCTACATTACAAATATACTGCCTCTCAAGATGATAGGCAAGATAAAAATATATTTCAGGAATTCGGCCTTTACACCTTAAGCAATAAATTCGTTAACAGCGAATCCGACAAACATTACAGAGGCAG
Source organism: Schistocerca serialis cubense (assembly GCF_023864345.2). NCBI lineage: Eukaryota > Metazoa > Arthropoda > Insecta > Orthoptera > Acrididae > Schistocerca > Schistocerca serialis. The sequence goes on from NC_064643.1 coordinate 458,806,405, forward strand.
CTATTAACGTATGGCAGATTGGCAGGGGGATTACTGAACAACCCGAGCCGCAGATTGCTCTAACCCGCCCCTACTCCGCAAGGGAAAAACGGACCACCAAATTCATAAATAACCACCTTCCGCGGGTGTGCAAACGGAGAACAATGGTGGGACGACCCCAAAACAAAGCAGCTGGTGACCTCACCAAGACAACAAGTAGAATTTAACAAGTAAATGAAACAACATATCTCCAATCACTTAACTACTAATAAACTGCGATTTCTGGCGATGACCTGGCGCAGTACCCCCAACGCTCTCTTTTCGACCACGAAGCCACTACCCATTTCTATACGGCGTGGCCCACTGGACTCAGGTGGGGATCGCGACCGACCAACCGATCGATCAAACCGCCAATGACCGTTGCCCGAGCAACTCGAGCAGACTTGCAGCCTAACGCGCAGACTCAGATGCAGGAACTCGGACCGGACCGGGCGACCACTAGCTGAGTTCCGTTACTGGCGGAATGGCAAGACTCTCATTTTCTGGCTTAAAAGTCTGATCCAAACTACAGACATACTAGCACTCCGACGACAGACAGACACTAACTGCCGCACAAATCGGAACGAGAGACAGACCAGCAACTGGTGGCGAGAGACTGACCCAGCCTCACTCCGACTAACCAACTGCCTCTGGCGAGCTTATAGCGCCCCTTAAATGCGCGTGAACAGGCAACCTTTCCCCTTTTCACCAGAGGGAGACACCAACGCTGCGATTGCCACAGCGGCGCCACTGCCAGAAACGAAGGACGAGTGCTTCACACTACGGGCTGCGGCGCGCTTTTCAAAACAGGAAATTTTACCACGGCTTACACATTAATATCCATTTCAAGAAATTTTCTTTCACAGGTTAGTAGTGGATGGAGATTACAGTATGAGGCAAAGAGTGCTGGCAGGCACATTGAGGCGAAGTTAAACACACTAAGTACACTGCCCAACAGAATCAAAGGATCACGTTTCAGAAACCTCGGAACTGTCTTCCATTGTCTTGGGCTAAATGGTGCACACAGCCTCCCTCTGTGATGGTGCAAAAATGCTGCCTCGACCTCATCCTCTGGCTCGACGACGCTCCAACACCCCAAAGTTTCGTGTGACGTGTAATGTGGGTTAATGTGGTCACATTGTCACCGACTTTGACCACAATTCAGCCCAACACGACCGTGGACGTGTCACACATGGGAATGTCATCACACCCCCTCTTAGCCACATGCCGCATCTTCTTTTGACACCTCTGCAACGGAGATCAGAATGGTGAAATCAAGCGGTTTTCTTATGGATGGCCGTAGAAAAGATTTAAGATACACCGACCACCGTTCGGAAGCGATTAGAAAAGGCCTCATGGAATGGCATAAAGCGTGTTAATGAAATCACCCCTTTTCGTGGGGCGTTGATTACCGCTCATTTCGCGTCGGAAACGACAGCGCTCAGAGCGACAGGTAGTAGGAAGACGTTCTTGATTTATAGTCCGGCTGGAGGAACCTCTCTTGTTGGTTTTTTGTGACACGTACTTGACAATTCACCACCGTTTAACTGAGCAATAGAAAACTCAGAGCACAATCCATTCAGAAGGATCACAGAAAGACAGTTCATCACGTTCATTTGCAACAAAGAGGCCGCTCCCTGATGCCGTAAACCAGCTTTGCCAGCTCTTATATTGAGAATGTATGGAGTACCGTGGGGTGTGTGTACAGTAACTCGTTCACTCTTAACGGTCAACATGAATCGCTATCATGAATCAGGGGTGTAAGCTACATTGTATGAGGTATCGCAGGACGATGTTTGGAAATTTTTCAGCTTCTTGCCACGAAAGCTGAACTTGTTTACCCAATGGAATAGTAAGACGCAATTCGTTCGATAGTGTGGTGTAGTTACTTCCGCTACGGAATTTAAAATCAGAATATTTCATATATAAGGTAGGTCTACATTCTACCTGCCTATTCACTATGATTCTAATCCGCTTTTTTCTCCTAGATACACCGCTTTTACAGTTATTTTATTTCCCATCCATTGAGTGTTCAGTAGTGAATGCATGTGTCTATTGAAGTAGTCGTTGCATTCTTTCTAATTTCTTTTGACGAGAACCGTAATTATAAAGCACTGATGGTTCGATCATGAACACATACTACTATCAAAATAGCGAACACTGGTGAAAGCTTGAAGTCTTTTCTCCATTCGAGTAGCTTCGCTCTTACGTACACGACTTTACAACAACCACATTCACCTCCAATCAGAACTAGTCTGTTACAACATAAAAAAAAACGTGCAGTAGTGTGGCCGTAATTCTCCTGAACACGACAGAAGTGGCCACGGCCCAGCCCCTCTTGGAAAAATGGTAAGGTAGAAGTAACGGCTTTTAATTGTAACCAATACATAGTGTAAGTGGGCTGTTTAGGTTTTTATGTTGGTAACGCCACGTAGCGCTCTGTATGAAAATCACTGACTGTGCTGTGTGCAGTGTATGGCTGGTTTGCATTGTTGGAATATTTGCTATTGTAGTGTTGGGCAGTTGGATGTGAACAGCGGGTAGCGTTGCGCAGTTGGAGGTGAGCCGCCAGCAGTGGTGGATGTGGGGAGAGAGATGGCAGAGTTATGAGAGCGGACGATCTGGACGTGTGTCCGTCAGAAAAAGGAAATTTGTCATGAACGACTTTTGAACACTATTAAGGTAAATACATTGTTTGTTCTCTACCAAACTCTAACTGTGTCTATCAGCAGTTAGTGCCTTCAGTAATTAGAATCTTTTATTTAGCTGGCAGTATTGGTGCTCGCTGTATTGCAGTAGTTCGAGTAACAAAGATTTTTGCGAAGTAAGTGATTGATGAAAGGTATAGGTTATTGTTAGTCAGGGCCATTTTTTTGTAGGGATATTGAAAGTCAGATTGCAATGCACAAAAAATATTGTGTGTCAGTTTAGTGTTGATCCGAATAAGCAAAGAGAGAAATGTCTGAGTACGTTCAGTTTTGCTCATCTGTTTGGAAATCAAATAACGTACAGGTTTTCCAGCACTGTCATTTATAATTTTTTTCTAAGGGGATGTTTCAATAGTACAGACTAAATATTGTTTCAGACGTGCGCAACTGTTCCATAAAAGAGGGCGGAAACGGAAACAGTTCCTTTGTAAGAATAGCGATAGTCTCGTGAAAAATAAACACTCTTGTTGTCTTTGATCTTTTCCATTGTGTTTGAAGGAGAGTTCCGTTTGCGGATAGTTGATGAAGTATTTTTTTTTGGAAACAGGAGCTCTACAGCTACGGTTTGCTTAATTACATGAAATAAGAAGAGCTTAGTAGAGGATATTCTGTTTTCATACGAAGACTCGTATCATCAAACATTACTAGGAAAATAAAGTTAGTTACATATGGTACGTTTCAAGCACCATCTATTAAGGAGTTTTGGCCGTAGCCCCATAAGTAAACTGTTGATGCAGACAGTTATAATTTGGAAGAGAGCGCATCAGTTGTTATGCTTATATCATACATTCAGACGTACAAATAGTCTCTGAGAAGGAAATGAACACTGTTTTTAAGAAAATAGTTATTATTGCGCCAAGCACGGATGTCTATTCAGAGCGACAGGGTCCCAGTATCCAGTGATATTTACGGCATTCCACAACCCACATATCATCTACCACGCAACCACCGTGTAGGCTGATAATGGCAGCAGAAGGCGGGCGTGACTGAGAGCATTCAGTGGTGAACAAAGCATGAGGCTAGGAGCGTAGCTGAATGCTTAGTCGATGAGTAACAACAGTGCTATAGAGCTAGTGGTGTTGTGCAAAGCAGAGGAATGACAACAATAAACAAAGAAAACATGGCATTATATCCCAATCATCAGTCACAGAACTTGACATTTCGTCAGTAAGGAGCCCAAGAAGTTTCGCAGAGTGAGAAAGAAGTGGCAGATGAAATATTACCGTTCCTGCCAGCTGAGTCAGTGGACTGTGTGGTATCTCATACGCTCGTGCGGATAGTGTGGTTGAGAAGTACAATGATGATCATATGTGATTAACAAGTGAGAGTGATACTGAAACAGGTGTCGAGCCATGTAGTTCATCATCCTTGTCAGACAGGGAGCCACAAATCCCGTCTCTAGTGAAAATTAGTAAAGGGCAATCGGTGTCCAAATAGCGGATACTAAACGTAATTATATACATCTAAGATCACCCGCTGCATAGTAAAAAAGCTATTTTGAACATATTTAGAATACGTCTGCATCAATATGACTGTGCAGTGCACGAGAAAGACTATGCATATTCAAGGGAGTACAAGGCGCACTTGTTACAAAAGCTGGTGTTTGCGTGTTTCGAGGATGTTCGACACAGTGTACGGTATGTGCATAATAGTGAATCAGATTGTCTGCGACACAGATTACGGTGATTACAACGGAGCAGTGGATGGTTACATATCTTCCAACCGTCCAACAGAAGTGGAAGACGTAATATAACGAAATTTCAAACAAAGCGTCAACTTGACGATGCACAGCGAAAACTGCGGAATCAGCCTGAAAATTTGTAGATGTGATAAACAATCTTATGCTATCGTTCAGTACGGAATGTGTTTTCAACTCGGACCAGTCGGGACTGGAAGAGGTTGGTTGGTTGATTTGGGATAGGGGACCAAACAGCAAAGGTGATCGGTTCGTCGGATTGTGAATGCATGGGGAACGATGTGCCCTTTCAAAGGAAACAACCCAGCATTTGCCTGAAGCGATTAAGGGAAATCAAGGAAAACTTAAATCAAGATGGCCGGACGCGGATTTGAACCGCCGTCCTCCCGAATGCGAGTCCAGTATGCTAACCATTGGGCCAAATCGCTGGGTGATTTGAAGAGGAAATGCACATAAAAGCAACACTGGACATCAGAGGTACGAAGAGAGTCCAATCAAGATCCACTAACATCACTTACTTAACGCATTCGTGTAGAATTTTGCTCACTTTTAACCTAGATGGAAATTGCCTGAAAAGTTATTTCTTTTGCTGCGAGAAGTTATATTTGCTCTGCCTCTACGATTATTTCTGGTGTGCGTGATCTTGCAAGGGCACTAGGGAATAATTACGTCATGACGAGCTAGAGTAGAAAAATGGGCTTACGATAACTACAGCTATGGTATAAGAACTTGTTTTGACCAACAGCAGGCCAAATTACTTGCTTTTGCTTGATTCCTGCTCTGCGTATAAAAATCATACCATTTTAGAGCAAACCAACCGTCCTGAGAAGTGTGTGATACTGCAGTTCACACCACCTGGAACCAGTGGACAAATTCAGCCTGTGGATATTTTATTTCTTCCGAGCCTTAAAGGGTAGCCAATTTCACGATAAGGTCCACGGGAGACTGTTTCGCACTCGGTTGCATCCCACAACATTCCATCAGTCCTCATCAACCCTTTACAACAATATGATTCTATATGCTTCCTTAAGAGTGGATACTTAGCTGTACTGCCTACACGGTTTGTAACTCCCAAGGAGTGTGCCCTCGCCCTTGATGGTGCAAACCTTTGTGATCAATGTGGTGCGCCATTTTTCATTCGGCGTTCATGATGCAAGCTAATGGTTTGTTTTGAACATTTCTTGAATGTGAACGACGTCCATTTTGAGAAGAATAAGACATACATCGCATAGAAGGTTGATCCCTGTAACTCCTGGACTCTCATTTTCTGTCGCCCTGTTGATGCCCATGATGAGTCATTAGCAGCTAATATTTTTCTGTTATAACTGTTGAAACAACACTTTCAAATGAGCCCTACTGAAGTCTGAAAATGCCACCTGGCACTCAAAGGCGTTTCTTGTGAGATATTCTGAATACACCTAGTTGCTAAAGGCACCAAAACGCTACAGTAAACAACAGGGAAATGTGTGGGATCCTAAGTTCACGACGTTGGCTTCAGCTCACCATGAAAGGTGAGGCGAGGGCCAACAACACTCCGTCACTCACTCACTCGCACCCTCGAGAATTTGTCTTAGATGGTGCGCTGCTTGGACGGTGACGATTTCAGCACTCTGGTTGTTCTCTGGACTCTGCGTGACCGTTCTAACGAAGGAACTCTGTGTTACTGTGTCACAAAGTTTACGTAAACTGCAGTAGGAGACAGTTTTGTACCATTGGACTTTTCCAGACTTTCACTTGTAGCCAGTCCTGTAAGAGAAGTTTAATATATTTCCAGATTCATTTGAAAATGATATCATTCACTTTGTGTGTGCTGCAGTCTTATTCTAAAATTACAAAAATTGTTCCTGAAAAATAAGGTTTTTCAAATGTGAAAAGCTGTTCAAACATGCATCGCTTTCATACATCTTGCAACAAGTACTCTATTCAAATTTAAAATTTTCGGGAAAAATTTTTGTCAGTAATGTATTTAATAGTCTCTGTGTTACATTATTCCCCTTCCGCTCACTAATAATTAGTAAGTGAAGTCAAACTCAGAAGTATTTACAAATTCCAGTAAGAACTTAAACGTGCAGAACCCACAATATTTACAAATGCTACACAGGTCACAGCCTCTTGTCCCACTACAACGAAGTGAACGGATAAATAGCTGAAGCTGGCGGTTTACAGTTAAGATTCCTTCATGTGTTTCTAAATCGGTCAGTAAATTGAAAGACCGACCAGGAAACATCGTTTGTGTCTAAGTACACTATCCTACAAATACGTCACTCTCCCCTACTGTTTCTGTGACTGACGCAATACTGTTTACTGCAAGGCAAGCCCCACTGCACAGACCACATAACTCTATCATCCTTGAGTACGTTTTTGCTTTGTCAGACACAAAAACAATATTTTGCTGTTTTTAACAACCCTACAGGAGTTCCTGTAGGGGACAGGATGTACAGTACTTCAAGATACACTATGTGATCAAAAGTATTCGGACATCTGGCTGAAAATGACTTACAAGTTAGTGGCGCCCTCCATCGGTAATGAAGGAATTAAGTATGGTGTTGGCCCACCCTTAGCCTTGACAGCTTCCACTCTCTCAGGTGGTGGAAGGTTTCTTGGGGAATGGCAGCCAATTCTTTAAGGAGTGCTGCACTGAGGAGATGTATCGATGTCAGTCAGTGAGGCCTGGCACGATATCGGCGTTCCAAAACATCCCAAAGGAGTTCTATAAGATTCAGATCAAGACTCTGTGCAGGTCAGTCCATTACAGAGATGCTGTTGTCGGGTAACCACTCTCCCACAGGCCGTGCACTATGAACTGGTCCTCGATCATGTTGAAAGATTCAATCGCCAACCCCGCATTTCTCTTGAAGAGTGGGAAGCAAGAAGGTGGTTAAAACATCATTCTGAAGACCAACCAATGAACCATGGACCTCGCCGTTTGTGGGGACGCTTGCGTGCCTCAGCGATACAGATGGCCGTACCGTAGGTGCAACCATAACGGAGGGGTATCTGTTGAGAGGCCAGACAAACGTGTGGTTCCTGAAGAGGGGCAGCAGCCTTTTCAGTAGTTGCAGGGGCAACTGTCTGGATGATTGACGGATCTGGCCTTGTGACACTAACCAAAATGGCTTTGCTGTTCTGGTACTGCGAACGGCTGAAAGCAAGGGGAAACTACAGCCGTAATTTTTCCCGAGGGCATGCAGCTTTACTGTATGATTAAATGATGATGGTGTCCTCTTGGATAAAATATTCCGGAGGTAAAATAGTCCACCATACGGATCTCCGGGCGTGGACTACTCAAGAGGACGTCGTTATCAGGAGAAAGAAAACTGGTGTTCTACGAATCAGAGCGTGGAATGTCAGATCCCTTAATCGGGCAGGTTGGTTAGAAAATTTAAAAAGGAAATGGATAGGTAAAAGTTAGATATAGTGGGAATTAGTGAAATTCCATATAAGGAGGAACAAGACTTTTGGTCAGGTGAATACAGGGTTCTAAATACAAAATCAAATAGGGGTAATGAAGCAGTAGGTTTAATAATGAATAAAAAAGATAGGAGTGCGGGTAAGCTACTACAAACAGCATAGTGAACGCATTATTGTGGCCAAGATAGACACGAAGCCCATGCCTACTACAGTAGTACAAGTTTATATGCCAACTAGCTCTGCAGATGATGAAGCAATTGATGTATGATGAAATAAAATGAAATAAAATAAATTATTCAGATAGTGGAAGGAGAAGAAAATTTAATACTCATGGGTGACTGGAATTCGAGAGTAGGAAAAGCGAGAGAAGGAAACATAGTAGGTGAATACGGATTGGGTTAAGAAATGAAAGTGGAAGCCGTGTGGTAGAATTTTGCACAGAGCAGAACTTAATCATAGCTAACACTTGGTTCAAGAATCATGAAAGAAGGCAGTACACATGGAATAGCCCTGGAGATACTAGAAGGTTTCAGACAGATTATATAATGGTAAGACAGAGATTTAGTAACCAGGTTTCAAATTGTAAGACATTTCCAGGGGCAGATGTGGACTCTGACCACAATCTATTGGTTATGAACTGTAGATTAAAACCGAAGAAACTGCAAAAAGGTGGGAATTTAGGGAGATGGGACCTGGATAAACTGACTAAACCAGAGGCTGAGCAAAGTTTCAGGGAGAGCATAAGGGAACAATTGATTGGAATGGCGGAAAGAAATGCAGTAGAAGAAGAATGGGTAGCTTTAAGGGATGAAATAGCGAAGGCAACACAGGATCAAGTAGGTAAAAACGCGAGGGCTAGTAGGAACCGTTGGGTAACGGAAGAAATATTGAATTTAATTGATGGAAGGAGAAAATATAAAAATTCACTACATGCACGCAAAAAGGAATACAAACGTCTCGAAAATGAGATCGACAGGAAATGCAAAATGGCTAACCAGGGATGGCTAGAGAATAAATGTAAGGATGCAGAGGCTTATCTCACTAGCGGCAAGATAGATACTGCCTACCGGAAGAGTAAAGAGACATTTGGAGAAAAGAGAACCACTTGTATGAATATCAAGGGCTCAGTTGGTAACCAACTTCTAAGCAAAGAAGGGAAAGCAGAAAGGTAGAAGGAGTATATAGAGAGGATACACAAGGGTGATGTACTTGAGGACAGTATTATGACCATTGGAAAAAGAGAGAACCACTTGTATGAATATCAATAGCTCAGATGGAAACCCAGTTCTAAGCAAAGAAGGGGAATCAGAGAAGTGGAAGGAGTATGTAGAGGGTCTCTACAAGGGCGATGTACTTCACGACAGTGTTATGGAAATGGAAGTGGATGTAGATGAAGATGAAATTGGAGATATGATACTGTGTGAAGAGTTTGACAGAGCACTGAAAGACCTGAGTCGAAACAAGACCGCGGGAGTATCCAACATTCCATTAGAACTACTGACAGCTTTGGGAGAGCCAGTCCTGACAAAACTCTACCATCTGGTGAGCAAGATGTTTGAGACCGGCGAAATACCATCAGACTACATAAAGAATGTAATAATTCCAATCCCGAAGTCTGCAGGTGCTGACAGATGTGAAAATTACCGTACTATCAGTTAATAACTCACAGCTGCAAAATACTAACGCGGATTCTTTACAGACGAATGGAAAAACTGGTAGACGCCGATCTCGGGGAAGATCAGTTTGGATTCCGTAGAAATGTTGGAACACGTGAGGCAATACTGACCTTTCGACTTATTTTAGAAGAAAGATTAATGAAAGGCAAATCTACGTCCCTGGCATTTGTACACTTAGAGAAAGCTTTTGACAATGTTGACTGGAATACTCTCTTTCAAATTCTGAAGATGGGAGGGGTAAAATACAGAGAGCGAAAGGCTATTTACAATTGGTACAGAAAACAGATGGCAGTTATAAGAGTCGAGGGGCACGAAAGGGAAGCTGTGGTTGGGAAGGGTGTGAGACAGGGCTGTAGCCTCTCCACGATGTTATTCAATCTGTATATTGAGCGGGCAGTAAAGGAAACTAAAGAAAAATTCGATGTAGGAATTAAAATCCATGGAGGAGATATAGAAACTTTGAGGTTCGCCGATGACATTGTAATGCTGTCAGATATAAATGGTTCAAATGGCTCTGAGCACTATGGGAATCAATTTCTGAGGTCATCAGTCCCCTAGAACTTAGAACTACTTAAACCTAACTAACTTAAGGACATCACACACATCCATGCGCGAGGCAGGATTCGAACCTGCGACCGTAGCGATCGCGCGGTTCCAGACTGAAGCGCCTAGAACCGCTCGGCGACACCGGCAGGCTGTCAGAAACACCATAGGACTTGGAAGAGCACTTGAACGGAATGGACAGTGTCTTGAAAGGAGGATATAACATGAACATCAACAAAAGCAAAACGAGGATAATGGAATGTAGTCGAGTTAAGTCGGTTGATGCTGAGGGAATGAGATTAGGAAATGAGACACTTAAAGTAGTAAAGGAGCTTTGATTTTTGGGGAGCAAAATAACTGATGATGTTCGAAGTAGAGAGGGTATAAAATGTAGACCGGAAATGGCAAGGAAAGGGTTTCTGAAGAAGAGAAATTTGTTAACATCGAGTATAGATTTAAGTGTCAGGACGTCGTTTCTGAAAGTATTTGTATGGAGTGTAGCCATGTATGGAAGTGAAACATGGACGATAAATAGTTTGGACAAGAATAGATTAGAAGCTTCCGAAATGTGGTGCTACAGAGGAACGCTGAAGATTAAATGTGATCTCACATAACTAATGAGGAGATATTGAACAGAATTGGGGAGAAGGGGAGTTTTGTGGCACAACTTCACAAGAAGAAGGGACATGTTCTGAGGCATCGGGGGATCACAAAGTCACCATTGGAGGGCAGCGTGGAGGGTAAAAATGGTAGAGGGAGACCAAGAGATGAATACACTAAGCAGATTCAGAAGGATGTTGGTTGCAGTAAGTACTGGGAGATGAAGAAGCTTGCACAGGATAGAGCAACATGGAGAGCTGCATCAAACCAATCTCAGGACTGAAGACCACAACAACAACGAGAACAAGAACCAAATTGTCCCGAAAATTTTGTGATTGAATCAGATCACAGTACTTGCTTCTTGCTTGACAGAAAAAAAGTTATTGTTAGACTTAGCATCTCACTGATGCTACGGTCACTGGAAATTACTGTCTTTATCATTTCTAGAAACTGTGAAGTACGCAACATAACATTTCAACACGTTCAGGACTGGTTTCCAATCATTACGATTGATTGCCATTATTTGCCAGTATTTTGGAGAAGCATTATTGAATAGATAGGACCCTATCTGCGAAATGTCTAACTCGTCAAAAATTAATAGTATATGAAAAACGCTTAATATATTTCTTTATAAATCTTTGATGTCTTTGGTAAAAAATGTTCATGGCAACCGTGTGTTCATGTAAGGCGATAAGTAAAGGCGATGACTTACTCGACATTCTATGGTCTGTACCTCATCTCCCGAGATACGAGATACTGCTCAGTTAAAGCGACTCAAATGGCGAACGTCTTACATTGTCTCAGGGAGATACGAGGGCGTGCTCAAAAGTTATGCGTCAAAATTTTTCATGTGAAAACTCCTAAGGCTTTTAATTATACAAACGATATTAACATTCAGCATCTTTGTTCTCCACATCTACAGATTTGCAGTCCTCTAGCAGCGAGGGCTGCAATCTTGTAGACATAAATTGTAACGTGTTACATGGTAGTGTGTTACGTAACTGTGTGCTCGTCCACACGTAGAAAACCCTCTGCTTCAGCATCACAATGGCAGACCATACATGAGCGCTGCGATATCTGCAACAATATGACGCCTTTGGTTCACTGTCGTCGATTATTCTCCATCCAATCCCAACTTCACTTCATCCGATTTTCTTCTCTTCCCAAAGCTTAAAGAACAACTTCGAGGACTTAACTATGATAGTGATGAAGCGGTGACAGGAGAGGTAAGGTTGTGGATCCGTCAGCAATGTCCAACATTCTACAGTGACGGCATCAACAAACTCGTCTCTCGTTCGGAGAAATATTTTCGCCGCCAGGCTGGCTCTGTTGAAAAATAAATATCGGGTGATCAAGAAGTCAGTATAAATTTGAAAACTGAATAAATCACGGAATAATGTAGATAGAGAGGTACAAATTGACACACATGCTTGGAATGACAAGGGGGTTTTATTAGAACAAAAAAATACAAACGGTCAAAAAATGTCCGACGGATGGCCCTTCATCTGATCAGAAGACCAATAATTAGCATAACAAAGTAAGACAAAGCAAAGATAATGTTCTTTACAGGAAATGCTCAATATGTCCACCATCATTCCTCAACAACAGCTGTAGTCGAGGAATAATGTTGTGAGCAGCACTGTAAAGCATGTCCGGAGTTATGGTGAGGCATTGGCGTCGGATGTTGTCTTTCAGCATCCCTAGAGACGTCAGTCGATCACGATACACTTGCGACTTCAGATAACCCCAAAGCCAATAATCGCACAGACTGCGGTCTGGGGACCTGGCAGGCCAAGCATGACGAAAGTGGCGGCTGAGCACACGATGATCACCAAACGACGTGCGCAAGAGATCTTTCACGCGTCTAGCAATACTTTTCTTTGGGTTCTAATAAAACCCCATGTCACTCCAAGCATGTGTGTCAATTTTTACCTCTCTATCTACATTATTCCGTGGTTTATTAAGTTTTCAAATTTATACTGACTTTTTGATCACCCGGTATGTAGAAATGAAGAATAAAGATGTAGAATGATAACAACCTTTGTTTCATTTCGAAAGCTTTAACAGCTTTCACAAAAAAAGAAAAATATTGGGGGCTTTACTTTTCAGCAGGCGCCCTTATGTAGGCCTAGCACGGAACGTTGTAGTGACTTCTTGTCGATGCCATTTACCCCAATAATATTTTACATTTTGTTATAAAACAGCATAAGAGGAAGTCACGTAAGACTCATGAGAAATATGAGTCTACCCCTGGTAAATTATTCCATATACATTTCTGTAATCATCTACACTCAGTGGAGACAAACGATGTTTTCTTGCCAGGTCATTGTTAATGGAGGCATCTACTCAGCATTTGCAACGTCGCTGTCGCAGTTACGACACAGTGGAGTGACGTAAGGTAACTTCCCACTGTCCGCGGCCGATTAATAGTGAAACACGGCAGTAGTTGTGGGCGTGGCTCCAGGGAGTGGTATTGCTGCGGAACGGCCGTTTCCCAGAGGCTAACGTGGTTTCGCGGTCGGCAGGCAGGCACTGCGTGGGCCGCCGTAACAGGATAACGACGCGATACACGGCGGCTAATCGCGTTTGCTCCCCACCTTTCTCGCCAATTAGGCACAGCCACCGTGGCGCCACACGGGACCGCCTGGTGGTGGGGGACACCCTGCCGGCGGGGCAAGAGGCCCGGAGGCGCACCCACCCCTGTGTTGACACTGTCTGCAAGCGGTCCGACTGCAATAAAAAAGATGGGTCGCTCTGCCGTGTTGCTGGTAACACTGTAGAGTTACCGTGCCATTTATAACAGCACAGTACACGCGGTTTCATTTGCAGAATCTGTGGTAGACGACGAATACAACACTTCCTCTTGAAGTCTGCGGATATTTCGCCTGTTTCATACATCTTGTTTACCAGATTGAAGAATTTTGTCATGCTTGATTCTCCCATAGCTATCAGTAGCTTTAACGGAATGTTGTTTACTCCTGCGGCCTATTTTAACTTAATTCATTCAGTGCTTCGTCAAATTCTTCATGCAGTATCATACTCTCATCTACGTCCTCTTCCATTTCCGCCATATTGCCATCAAGTACATCCCTAAAACTCTCTACAACCTCTGGTTCCTTCGGTTTATCCAGATCGAATCTTTTTCGGTTCTTACGTTTTTGCAGTTTCTTCAGTTGTAATCTACTGTTCATAACCAATAAATTGTGATCGGATTCCACATCAGCCCCTATAAATGTCTTGCGATTTAAAATCTGGTCTCTAAAACTCTGTCTACCCATTGTATAATTTTCTGCTCCATTAACTTTACGAATAATTTATTTTATCTCATCATATATTTCCTCAATCTCCTCCTCAGTGGACAGTAATGTATTTCTTCCATTTCAGTGTAATATCAATGCACCCCTCAAAAAATTTGGTATATTGTCTCTTACTAGGGTCTTCTGTTCATACACTGGATTTGTTAATGGCGTTGTGCCATTTGTTGTACATAACTGTATATGCAGCGAATTATTAAAATTTAATGAGAGTACATTTACAGAAAATCACTTAATAATTTCCTGAAAAAAAATTATTTACATTGTCACTAGCTAATCCTTGTTTGTTGGGTGTGATTACTGCAGTTGTATGATCATCAGAAAAAACTAGCTTTGAATCTTTGGGGATAAGTGACAAGTCATTAATATATACACTCCTGGAAATGGAAAAAAGAACACATTGACACCGGTGTGTCAGACCCACCATACTTGCTCCGGACACTGCGAGAGGGCTGTACAAGCAATGATCACTCGCACGGCACAGCGGACACACCAGGAACCGCGGTGTTGGCCGTCGAATGGCGCTAGCTGCGCAGCATTTGTGCACCGCCGCCGTCAGTGTCAGCCAGTTTGCCGTGGCATACGGAGCTCCATCGCAGTCTTTAACACTGGTAGAATGCCGCGACAGCGTGGACGTGAACCGTATGTGCAGTTGACGGACTTTGAGCGAGGGCGTATAGTGGGCATGCGGGAGGCCGGGTGGACGTACCGCCGAATTGCTCAACACGTGGGGCGTGAGGTCTCCACAGTACATCGATGTTGTCGCCAGTGGTCGGCGGAAGGTGCACGTGCCCGTCGACCTGGGACCGGACCACAGTGACGCACGGATGCACGCCAAGACCGTAGGATCCTACGCAGTGCCGTAGGGGACCGCACCGCCACTTCCCAGCAAATTAGGGACACTGTTGCTCCTGGGGTATCGGCGAGGACCATTCGCAACCGTCTCCATGATGCTGGGCTACGGTCCCGCACACCGTTAGGCCGTCTTCCGCTCACGCCCCAACATCGTGCAGCCCGCCTCCAGTGGTGTCGCGACAGGCGTGAATGGAGGGACGAATGGAGACGTGTCGTCTTCAGCGATGAGAGTCGCTTCTGCCTTGGTGCCAATGATGGTAGTATGCGTGTTTGGCGCCGTGCAGGTGAGCGCCACAATCAGGACTGGATACTACCGAGGCACATAGGGCCAACACCCGGCATCATGGTGTGGGGAGCGATCTGCTACACTGGCCGTACACCACTGGTGATCGTCGAGGGGACACTGAATAGTGCACGGTACATCCAAATCGTCATCGAACCCATCGTTCTACCATTCCTAGACCGGCAAGGGAACTTGCTGTTCCAACAGGACAATGCACGTCCGCATGTATCCCGTGCCACCCAACGTGCTCTAGAAGGTGAAAGTCAACTACCCTGGCCAGCAAGATCTCCGGATCTGTCCCCCATTGAGCATGTTTGGGACTGGATGAAGCGTCGTCTCACGCGGTCTGCACGTCCAGCACGAACGCTGGTGCAACTGAGGCGCCAGGTGGAAATGGCATGGCAAGCCGTTCCACAGGACTACATCCAGCATCTCTACGATCGTCTCCATGGGAGAATAGCAGCCTGCATTGCTGCGAAAGGTGGATATACACTGTACTAGTGCCGACATTGTGCATGCTCTGTTGCCTGTGTCTATGTGCCTGTAGTTCTGTCAGTGTGATCATGTGATGTATCTGAGCCCAGGAATGTGTCAATAAAGTTTCCCCTTCCTGGGACAATGAATTCACGGTGTTCTTATTTCAATTTCTAGGAGTGTATTAATAACAATAAGAGACCCAAGACCGAACCATGTGGGGCCCCATTCTTAACATCCGCCCCCCTCCCCCCCACACACACACTTTGAAGAAGCTGCTGATTTTCCTGCGTTATGTGAACTGTTTATATCACCCTTCTGATCCCTTCCAGTTAAATATGGGTTAAACCATCTGTGCACCTCTCTAACCACAACATAATACTTACTCTTATATAGAAGGATTTCATTGTTTAAAATGTCAAAACCCTTTGAGAGGTCACAACAAATCTTAATTGATGATGTTCGGACATTAGAGCATTTAGTATATTACCTGTGAAAGAATATACAACATTTTCTGTTAAAAAATCTTTCTGAAAATGAAATTGATATTTTGTTAGTACTTTATTTTTAAAAATATGTGAAGCTACTCTTGAATACGTTATATCTTCATGGATATTAGATAAAGCTGTCAGAAGTGAGGCTAGGTGGTAATTGTTGTCATCAGACCTATCCTCCTTTTTATGCAATGATTTAACAATAACATATTTCAATCCATCGGGAAAAATGCCCTGTTTCAGTGAGCTATTACATATATGGCTAGAACGTTACTTATTTGTTGGGAAAAAGCTTTTAGTATTCTGTTGAAAATGCCGCCAATTCGATGTGTTACGTTTCTGTAGGTTTATTATTTTCCTAATTTAAAAGGGATGTAGAATTTAAATTTTACCAAATTTTGCAGGTAATGCCTCATCCATAAATAGCTTTGCCTTTTTTAATGAAAGGGTGGATCCTATTTTCTCCACGACATTTAAAAAGTGGTTATTAAATATATTTTCGACTTCTGACTTTTTGTTAACAAACTTTTCATTCAGTTTGATGCTAATACTGTCTCACATACTTTTCGTTGCCCTTTTTCCCTTTCAACAATTTTCCAGACTGTTTTAATTTTGCTATCAGTGGTGCTAATCTCAGACATATTACACATGCTCCTGGACTTTTCAGAAATTATTCTTAATATAGTACAGTAGTTGTTATAATATTTGGCTGTTTCTGAGTCTTTACTCTTTCTTGCTATTAGACACATTTACCTTTTTCTGTTTCAATACATTTTATCCCCTTAGTAAGCTGTAGATTTTTCGTGGTTTCTTACAACTATATTTCACTGTTTATTTAGGGAGACTATTTTCAAATATACTCAAAAACATATGATGAAGTAATTCATATTTAAAATTAGTATCAGGGTCACAGTACACATCCCAATCTACCAGCGGCAAGTTTCGGTAAAATTCATGATTCTTAAATCATTAAATGATTACAACATTTTGGAGGACTGTTTTGCTTTAATGTAAAGGGCTATGTCCTGTAAATAGTTGTGCATCAGGATGAGAAAGATCATTCTTAAAGGGATGAATGCCTATTTGCTTGATCTTGTCTTGGTCTATGAAGCTGCACAGAATCTGTGTTTCATTTGCCATGTGAAAGCGAATCAAGGAACTACAGGCGAAGTGCTTCCGCATGTGCATGGAAAGTGAGTGGGTGAGTGGATGCTACTCATGCGGATTAGCCTCGTGGATTCGCCACACGGACACACTGCTCTAATGTGTGTAGTGTGAAATGAGATGACTTCTGGCAGAAGTCGACGATTTTAATGTAGGAAGAAGACCCTAAGTGCAGTGTGTTTTATTATATTTTATGTAATGAACGCCACAAATATGTGGGTAGAGATTTAGTATTTTAAGCTCATGAACAGAGTTTGAGAACTTGATGGTGGGAATGGTCTTTCAGAACACATTGTTGTGTGTATAACATAAAACATCTGAATGTTGCCAGTTATTACCGTTTCCCACATAAAATTACACAGGTTTGATTACGATCTTTGGACTGAATTCTCCATATGTTACTATTCGACTGTTGTTAGTGGATTCTGCCAATACCTATTCGCTGGATAAGATGTCTCCAACCACCAGTGATCCACCTTTTGTCTGAGTTTTAGAAAAATCCATTCCTTGTTGGCAGTCAAACGATTCCTGAAAATGGTATCTTTTTTGTCAACGATTAGTTTAAGTAGTGCTGTTCGGGGCATACAGACACATAATTGTTAACACTTATATCTTAATCTCAGAAATTATTGCAGCGCTGATTTGGTATTTATTTTCGTAGTTTGTTCATCATCTTGCACTTTCAACGTCACTCATTTTTCCATGGCTTTGTTATTCCAAGTGTTATGAATGTCGTCAAGATTTTCTACACGCTGTCACACATTTATCTTCATAAGTCGTGAGTATCTGTTTTTTGTTTAATCTCGGTACAATCGTTTTTCGTGGAACCTTCCCAACTATTTTTTAGAAGCATAAAATTGGTCTTCAGAGGCCTGACATTTATAATGGTTATAAAACAGCACCTAAACAGAATACGGGATACACGTCATGTTGTGACTGAGTATACAAATTTTTTTACAGATCATCCAAACTTGTGATGGCTAATGATCCTATGTTGGTCTCCTGGATGTCGTAGTCCATACATCGAGTGCTATTATATTCGTTAGTAAAATACGTCATTTTAACCTTGTTATGTGCTCCCATATTAATAGTCCTAGTCATAAAAATTATATGTACATCTCCACTAACAATTAGTAGTACAAGATTATAGACATAATTTGCATACAACTGGTGCAAAGGATCAGCATGGCAACATTTCCATCTCAGATTTTGATGATAAACCATATGTAACTAATTATCGCATCCAGTTGTCTGAGTTTTCTTGTGTGGCTGTGATATAATTGAGGCCAGTAATTGATGTACTGAAACCTCCTTGTAGATTAAAACTGTGTGTCGGACCAAGTGCTCTACCAACTGAGCTACCCAAGAACGACTCATGCCCCGTCCTCACAGCTTTAATTTCACCAGTATCTTGTCTTCCACCTTCCAAAATTCTCAGAAGCTCCCCTGCATACCTTGCAGAACGGAATTGAGAAGTTGCCTCCGAAAGGCAAAGGTCCCGACTTCGAGTCTTGGAGTCTTGGCCCGGCTCTCAGTTTTAATCTGCCAGGAAGTTTCATAACAGCGCACACTCCACTGCAGAGTGAAAATTTCATTGTGGTAACTGATGTACTGCAGAGTTAAAATTATATTTAACAACATTTTTAAGGGGGTGTTTGTATATGGCTCAAGGTCGATATTGTATGATAGAGAAGAGCAGAAAATAAACCAAATACTGAGAGTTGCAGGCGGAATGGAATTATTCAAAGAGCTCTTAACTGACGTGGACCAAGTTCGAAAGAAAATCACAAATCATGAATTTCAGTAAACCCTTAGAACATCGTCATTCGTAAGTACTAAGTCACAAATTTATTACATGAACTGTATCATCAGTACGACACGTCTCTGCAAATAAATTATGCTTTACGTAATATCTTTCAATGAAATAATGAAGAAAAGACGAAGGGAACAAATGATAAGGAATGTAAAGTTCAGGACATGACATAAATGTCGAAGGTCACTTTCACGACTTACACCAGTTAAAATGTCGAGGACATAACTCATCGTCTAACAGAATTGTGAGGTGACTCTGTCCCGCTTCTGGCGAGCACTGCGAAGAGCGAACAAATTCTGCGCAGACTCAAATTTCATGCTAAGTGTGAAGCAAATTTAAACTCTGTGATACGGTGGCGTTTCCATATATTGTAGGAATCCAGATTGTCAAAAAAGGACTAGTGATATTCGGCTTGAAGAGAATGCGCGTTCATTAACAGGGCAAGCCACCAGAGTGACAGGACATTATTCATGCGAGCCTTCGTGCCTCACCAGACAGTTTCCTCGTACCGTGATCATGTCAGCCTCTCCCCAGGGAGCTTACAAAGTGTCTCGCAGCGACAGGACGTCATGTTTAGGGCCTGCTGGCTTTACAAGGCGCCGCAAGCTGTCACATCCCGGACCCGGCCGCCTCACACCGCGGGGAAATATAATCTCGGGAACTGCAGCCACTCCGTTTATCACCTACATCCCTGTAACTAGTTGATTCAGAGCCGCTTCTCTGTTCCCTCATAATTTATTCTACGATACCCTTTCCTTTAATGCTCTCCATGTCATCAGAACTTTGTGCTATACTTTTTCCATCACCTTAGTGGTGTCTCAATGTTTGAGGTACACTCTATTATAGGTTCAAAGGCAACGATTAACAATATCTTGGACAAAGAATCTCGGGTGAGTGTCCCTTTCAGTGTAAGCTGCAACAGTTAATTTCATGGTAGCGCCGTGAACCTGTTCAACTCGTATACTGACTTCATAAAATAGACCGATGAAAGAGAAACCTATGGTTCCAAAATTCTTTACATTTAGAGAGAGCTTTTCACAGTGATGACTGGACTATACTCTACTCTGAAGGTAGCAGGGATGAATTAGAGGGAACAAAGAGTTATCTACAGCTTTTACAAAAAACCAGGCTACAATACTAAGTATCGCAGATCATGGGGGAACCCGTAGTGAGCCACTCGGATTCCGCGCGCTTGCACTCACTTGCATACAAGCTGCGAATTTAAGCCAAGTTTACACGACGACACTAGGTTGCAGGCAACTGCGCTACCGGCCACTGAGCATGCGGGCCGTGCGTTTGCGCAACTCATTGGTGCCTCTAGACACTTTCGGCGTGTTCCAACTTTGGTGGCACTATACGCATGAGTTTTGAGGTTACGTGTGTTCGTAGAGTGTAGACAAACTGAAATAAGAAGTGGGGAACGGAGAATAATGTTCGCTTTTTGGATATCTACGCTTTGCATAGGTGTTTGTGGGATTTCAGTGATGATGATTACAAAAATAAGCAACATATTGCTGCCGCTGAGACCGTTATGTGCGCTCATGACATAGATGGTTTGACAATGTCTGAGCTGCAGGGTAAGATTTATTGAGTTAGGAGCACATGTACAACTGAATTATGAAAAATACAAGCAAGTGTAGTTCTAGCTGAGGCAATGCTCTCGTCTACAGGACTTCCATCGTTCGAGTTGGCCAACTCTTTGTTAAGGAATATTGTAAGTGTAATTCTAGCTGAGGCAATGCTCTCGTCTACAGGACTTCCATCGTTCGAGTTGGTCAACTCTTTGTTAAGGAATATTGTTGACAGGAGGGAAGGCTATACAGTTCAAGAAGCTGCATTCTTTATTCCTTATTCGTCTATTTAAAAGTTCGCTGCAGTGCTCCCCATTCACATATGTTAGAATGTTGAAATTTTGCCACTGTTTAGATCTCTCTTCAAGAGAGTAATCTGCAAACCATTCTCTTCTTAATGCCGCCTGCTTCGAGTAATTATTGCTGCTAATGTTAATTATTTATTTATTTATTTAGCGTATGGCAAGTACAAATCACGTATGAAAAATCTAAAAGTACATAACACACAGTTACAATATCACAAACAAACATCTAGGTTAGAAATATAATCGATTGCACTGTTAGTCGCATCCATTAAGTCCCTTGTTGGCCCAGGGTAGGCCCTCAGAGGGCATTCTACCACGATATGGTGAATTGTCTGCCTGTCAGCGCAGCAGTCGCACTGTGGTGATGGCACTATGCTCCATTTGTACAAGGAGTCCGCACAACGGCCGTGGCTCGTCCTGATCCTGTTAAGGGTAGACCAGATTTTGCGGGGCAAATCAAAGCCCCGAGGTCTGTTAGATGTTCCCAATAAGGTGTTAACCTGAGGCGGTGTCTTTTCCTCCCATTCTTCTCTCCAGCGGTCCTCAAGAATAAAAGCGTTCTTTACCAGATCTTTGGCACTTGCGAGAGGGGGGTGTCTGGATTTCAATCTATTTTGCTCAATTCCATTACTCAGGGTGTGGATAGGAAGATCTGGGCTATTTTGGATTTTTCGACACTCCCTGACAAGTGCGTGTTCTCTGCGCAAATGTGGCGGCGGGATATGGCTCAATACAGGCAGCCATTGGACAGGAGTTAACCTGATCGTTCTGCTAATGTTAATAATTAATACTGTTAATAAAATAGCGTCATCACCAACTAAAACCGTATCTTATAGCATTCAAAGTGTTCTCGATTGTGCACGCCATATGATAGGTAATTTCAGTTCTGGCGACAGTGCTTCATGCATTACAGTACCTTTATACCTTATCGCATAAGTAACTCTGTTTAGCAAAAAAAAAAAAAAAAGTGTGTTAAATCTTATGGGACTTGACTGCTAAGGTCATCAGTCCCTAAGCTTACACACTACTTAACCTAAATTATCCTAAGGACAAACACACACACCCATGCCCGAGGGAGGACTCGAACCTCCGCCGGAACCAGCCGCACTCTGTTTAGCAGAAAGGTGAACAGTTCTGATGACATTCTAAGATAATTTAATTAACTTCTTGGATCTTCCGTTAGAAATTATTTCAGCAAGGATGCTGAGCAACCGAACTGGCGTCTTTTCTTCATCCAGTCATGAATCGAAACACGTTTCTTCTTTTTTTTTCTTATTCAGCGATTCCACGCAGCAAGCTTTAATTCCATTGCAACTCGTGCGACATGCAGCTGCCAAAACTTTCAATTCAGACACGACTCGGGGACCCACAAAACGACGAAACTGAAGTGTATACTGGTGTCGCCGTGTCTACAGTCAAATCTGAAACCATTTGCCTGCAGCTCATTCCACGCAACGAGTGGGGCAACCCAATGTCGTCGTGTAAACTAGGCTTTATAGTGTGTACATGCGCAATGCACTTCGCTTGGCACCAGACGTGGGTGAAATATATGCGAATGACGAATAACGAATACAAATAAAAGTTACTATTCGTTATCGGTGAATAACAAATACTATTCGAAACATTATTCATTTGTACGAATAAAAACGCTTATTCGTCATCTGTGAACAGAAATTGTTAAGGATACTAGATAAATATGAAATCCAGTTATATTTGTAGCTCCAGTTCTTTGTCATTTATTAAACGTTGTAATTTTCGTTTCTTTTAAATTAGTTATCAGAACAACTCTTTTCTTGGAAAGTATCATCAGAAACTTTGTTTGATTTACGGAAATTTACGATTGTGACACTAAAGAAAATAAATTCTACAGGTGCAATGCACTCTTGAATTCGTCTTTAATCGTGTAATATACATATGACTTCCAGCTCGTAATCTTCTTTAGCAAAAAACTGAATTAGCAATTCCGTTGTAGTTTTTGGCAAACTCCACTTTAACGTCACTTCTCAAATCATATTCCTAATAAAATCGTTTTATGTCTTAATGTTATTCTGAGCTCTTGACCCGGTTTCTTTGATATTTCTTTGTTTATTATATGTCTGGAGTTTGTTGTAAGCCTCCCTTGATCATGGGCAGCAATAGAGGAGAACTACTTGCTTTTCAATCGTGGGCAAAGCTTTACTGGAATAATTGCTGTTGGTATACAAAGGCGAAAAACGTCTTAAACTCGTCTCTTGACACTTTCACGATACACAAGTTGCAAGTGTGCTGTGGTATTACGAACTATTTTATAAACTCGAATCCAGTGTCTCTTCCCAAATTTTTGAATCTCAAAGCCCTACGTATTGGCATAGAGGGATAATGGATCGAAAAACAATCCTAAAGCACTTTGGATAACTCAGGTCGTCGAGCGGCTTTCCATAAATGTTTTAGGAGACTTTAAATTAAAGGTCTGGTGATATTAATCGTTGGAAAGCCTAAGGAGACACTGGCGTTCGATAGTGTTAGCAATCTAATGAAGATTTGCAAGACTGTTTTTTTTCCGCTGCAGTCTCATCGTTGGCTGCGTGCTTAGTGTTCTTGCGCCATGTTAGCAGTGGATGGAGGGGACGTGTCGGCAGGTGAAGTGGTCCGAGTATGTAGTGCAGTTGGGCTGTAACGCCCTAGGCGGACCGTCTGCGACAGCCAATATAGAAAGTAACATGTGTTGCGGCCCGCGTACTGCGCCGCTGCGGTAGCCAGCTGGCTTCGCTCTGGCAGGTGTGAACAGGCAGTCTCGTGGACAAAACATGTGGCTGCCATCACTGCCCGTACTCCTGTCGATGAAGCCAGACATTCCCTGCGTCCTGAAACAAATTTCGTGATGACATTTCAGAGCTCCAGTTCTAGAGGGACGAACAATATGTCTTCAAATTTATAGTCACTTTCTTCTGGCACATTATTTTATCATACCAATATGTAGTTATTATGGCTACTCCAAAATCATCTCGAAAATCTACTGGGCCATGAAAAATACTCCATTCCCCATTTATTTGCCAGACTGTATTCTGTTAACCGCCTCGTCCCAGGCAGTCGCTTATTAAAGGATCTTTCATAAGTCATTAAACTCCTTCCTCCATGTTGTTGGTGTTGTTGTTGTGGTCTTCAATCCTGAGTGGTTTGATGCAGATCTCCATGCTACCCTATTTGGTGCAAGCTTCTTCAGCTCCCAGTACTTATTGCAACCTAAATTCTTCTGAATCTGCTTAGTGTATTCATCCCTTGGTCTCCCTCTAAGATTTTTACCCTCCACGCTGCCCTCCAATGCTAAATTTATGATCCCTTGATGCCTCCTACCAACCGATCCCTTCTTTTTGTCAAGTTGTGCCACAAACTCCTCTTCTTCCCAATTCTATTCAATACTTCATCATTAGTTATGTGATCTACCCATCTAATCGTCAGCATTCTTCTGTAGCACCACATTTCGAAAGCTTCTATTCTCTTCTTGTCCAGACTATTTATCGTCCATGTTTCACTTTCATACGTGGCTACACTTCATACAAATACTTTCAGAAACGACTTCCTGACACTTAAATCTATACTCGATGTTAACAAATTTCTCTTCTTCAGAAACGCTTTCCTTGCCATTGCCAGTCTACATTTTATATCTTCTCTACTTCGACCATCATCAGTTATTTTGCTCCCCAAATAGCAAAACTCCTTTACTACTTTAAGTGTTTCATTTCCTAATCTAATTCCCGCAGCATCGCCCTTCCTTCATAAGGACGCATTAAAATTTCAGATATACCAAATGCCTTGTCTCCAACAATGACGTTTGGCATTGGCACTCCCTTGCTTGATATGGGGTTTTCTCCTATATTTGTAACTAACGAGATTTTCATGTAAAAATGACTCCATGAAAATAGATGGTTCAAAAAAATGGTTCAAATGGCTCTGAGCACTATGGGACTTAACATTTGAGGTCATCAGTCCCCTAGAACTTAGAACTACTTAAACCTAACTAACCTAAGGACATCACACTCATTCATGCCCTAGGCAGGACTGGAACTTGCTACCGCAGCGGTTGCGCGGTTCCAGATTGAAGCACCTAGAACCGCTTCGCCACACCGGCCGGCAAAAATATATGAGTCACTGTATTTTTTTCCTATGCTCCAACATGTAAGTGAATCTTTAACCCGCAGGACATAAAGCAAGTAAAACGATGGAAAAACAGTGTTTACAATTATAGGCAAGTACGGTTGATATGGCTTGATATGAGAGAAAAGGCATAACATATTCCAGTTGCATCTCGCTTGGCTGATCGTTGTCTGCTGACCATCAGCTGGCTGCCTAGACTGGTCTGCTTAACTCTGCGACCCCGTAGTATGTTATAGGCCAAACAGCTGAGGCCATCCGCCTATAAGCACTTTTGTGTTTGGTTTGTTACGCTGTAAATGAAGTACAGCTGTGCTCAACTTGAAGGACTGTTTCAGAACTGCAGTGCTTTCTTATGCACGGTCGTATGGCTTTGACTTCCTCCTACCCCTGAACTGATGTAACCAGTGAGAGGGGATCTATATTTTAACATACCACTCAACTTGACTTGGCGTTATTGCCATTGTTACACACGAAAGAAACGACAAGAACAAGGAAAATCATTGGACAAATGGAGGATAGAGCGTAAGTTCTGTAATAAGGAACTTAAGCCACTGAGCCGCAAAAGCACATTTCTGGACAAATCATGAATAAATTATTCATAAAACAATATCAGCATGAAGCCAAGAGAAGAAATACTAATTTTCTACAAAAAGTACACAAAGAAAGTACGATTGTATCATATATTATTCGTTATTTAATTTACAGGAAAACTGTGGGCGAATAAGTTTGTTTGAATGATCTGCTTATTCGAATAATTACCCAGACAGAAATCTATTAGAATAATATTCATCACATTCCACGGCCGGCTGGTCCCGGTGGAGGTTCGAGTCCTCCCTCAGGCATGGGTGTGTGTGTTTGTCCTTAGGATAATTTAGGTTAAGTAGAGTGTAAGCTTAGGGACTGATGACCTTAGCAGTTAAGTCCCATAAGATTTCACACACATTTGAACATTCCACGGCTGCACATTATGCTTCATTTCTCTTTATGTTAAAATGTAACGTGTCCTATTAGTTCAAGTGCTTCATTTATTCACGAATGCCAACTGTGTAGCTGGATTGAAGTTTTCTTAGTTAATTATAAACCCAGTAAATTATTACTGTCTGTTGTCACACTTTCAATGTAAATCTTTTTAATCTGATCTGTATAAAATATGTCTAAATGTAAGTGCGATTTTAGCAGCTGACTGAAAGAGAGCATTAATTCATCAACTATTATTTACGATACACACCTACTCCATAGAAAACAAGGAAAATCGACAGCTAAAAGGAAATTCTAAATGCATCTGAACTCTTGCTGGGCCAATTCGTGCCTCTAAGTTTGTCGAGACTCTATAGGCAGAGTCTAGGTTTTCTCATACCCGCGTGGCAAGGCCACGTAGCTGGCGCCCATCACTCTGTCAGAGAGCGCCGTCTGATACCGAGTGAGTGAACAGCCAGCCGCTTACTTCCGCGTGCGCGTCTGCAGCGAGTCATTTAGACGAGCGCTATTCACGCGGATTAGCCACGCGGCTGCAGTACTCTAGCACGAAATGCGTCACGGTTGTAGCCTAACACCAGTGTTACTCGCTCTGTGCACTGAGCAAGCAGTAAACAAAATAGAGATCTGGAAAGTGAATTACAGTTAGTACAGACGAAATGAAACATTTGATGTTCGCCGATGGTATTTTAAATCTGTTGGAGAGGTGAAAGACTTGGAAGATCGCTGAACGGAATGGATAATGTGTTGCAAAGACATTTTTCTGAAAGTTACAGCTGGTAAGTACTAAAAAAAAAAGTTATATTTTCACCATTAAGAATTGCTAATAAATTAGCAAACTGTGAATATAGTTGTACATCAGCAGTACAGTTCTCTAGGGAAATATGAAATTTTTTGACGGACTCGGATTCGAACTCAGATTTCCCGCTTATCACGAATGATTGTCTTAATCGCTCTGGCTGTCTGAGCAAGCTTACAGGACTGATGCCGCGGGATAATGCTGGAATAGAAAAAATGGTCTTGGCCCACCCTTAGCCTTGATGACAGCTTCCACTCTCGCAGGCATACGTTCAATCAGATGCTGGAAGGTTTCTTGGGGAATGGCAGCCCATTCTTTACGGAGTGCTGCACTGAGGAGAGGTATCGATGTCAGTCGGTGAGGCCTGGCATGATGTTGGCGTTCCAAAACATCCCAAAGGTGTTGTATGGGACTCAGGTCAGGAGTCTGTGCAGGCCAGTACATTACAGGGATGTTACTGTAGTGTAACCACTAAGCCACAGGCTATGCATTACGAACAGGAGCTCCATCGTGTTGAAAGATGCAATCGCCATCCCCGAATTGCTCTTCAACAGTGGGAAGCAAGAAGGTGCTTATTACACCAAGCGAGGCGTCGTTTGGCATTTACCGGCGTAAAGTTTACCTTACGAGCAGCCGCTCGACCACGCAATCCAAGTTTTCTCATCTCCCATCTGTCATAGTACTTGCAGTGGATCCTGACGCAGATTCGAATTCCTGAGTGGTGGTCTTGATAGATGTCTGCCTGTTACCCACTAAGACCCTCTTCAAATTTCGGCCTGTACGCTTTTGTGATGTTCGTGTACTTCCACATTTTCACTTCGCTAGCACATCGGAAACAGTGGACCTAAGGATGTTTAGGAACGTGGAAATCTCGCGTACAGACGTATGACACAAGTGACACCCAATCACCTGACCACTTTCGAAGTCAGTGAGTTCCGCAAAGTGCACTGTTCTTCTCTCTCACGATATCTAACGACTACTGAGATCGCTGGTATACCCAGCAATAGGTGGCAGTACAATATATCTAATATGAAAACCGTATGTTTTTTGGGTGTACGGATGCTTTTGATCACATAGTGTAGTTATTTCTCTTGATATGGAGGACATGTGATAGTGATTTATGCACCTAAATCGCTTTTTAATAATGTATTATTTATCAGCATTTTCTCACCAAATATGGTGTCTTTCTTGAGATCAATAAAAGTTAAAAGAAGGTAACAGAGGGCAACTGAATTACATGAAATGATTCTGAGGGAATTACATTAGGGAATGAGATATTAAAAGTTGAAGATGGTATTCTTAAAGAAAATAGGTAGCAAATTAAATAAGAAATGTCCTTGCAGGGAGGATATAAAAAGAAATCTTGCAATAAATGCGTTTCTGGAAAGTGAAATTTGTTGAGATGTAATATTAATTTAAGTGTTAGGAAGCTTTTCTTCAAGTATTTGTCTGGAGTATAGCTTTGCATGGACTTGAGATGTAGATGATAAGCAGTTGAGACAAGTTGAAGGTTTTAGAATGTGGTGCTATGGAACAATGTTAACGGTCAGAAAGGCATATCGTTACTGTATCGAACTGGGGAGCAATGGCAAAACTTGTAGGAAAGATGGATATATGATGTGATAAAAGTTGTAGATTTAACCAAGGCTTTGTAGTAGTAAATAGGTCCAAATGGATGTTGTTTGCAATAGCTATCCAGAGATAGGTGATTCTACCGAATAGATTAACGTTGAGAGTTGTGTCAAATCAATCTTCAGACTGAAGGTCACAACAAGGGCAACAACTTATATTTTGCAGTAGCTTTATCAGTGTTTATTAGTCATGGTTCTTTCAGTGCCGAGTTGGCTAGCCAAACGCGATCGTTTCTCGTTAGTTTTGAATTCAGTCATGGGAATTCACCACATTGGTAGTATAGGAAAGTGATAACACACTACAGGATAATGGTAGTTGGCACACCTGAGTTAAATTTAAAATAGTAGATCTGTCCACATCTGGAACTGTTTATTACTTATCAAAATGAAATCAGGTGGAGCTATATGGTATAAATACCATTTGAAAGCAATGGGCTGAAACTTGGAAACTGTATGTGACAATGACTCAGGATGTTTCTTCTTGCCATTACTATACAGCTCGTACATATAAGAAGTAGTACTAACTTTTATTTTTACGTTCCTACAAGAATATAGTGTCTCAGTGTATTGATAACAATGTGAAACAAAGTGCACTACGTTACGATTACATTGTCTCCCACCAATTCTGAGCCAGAATAGCTTTTGCTACCCTACTTTTCAACACGAACATTAACTGTGTAAATTACTCTCGATACGTGTGGTACCAATACTGTAAACTTAATCTGAGTATCTGTAAATGTAATTGAATACACGGGATGGCTATCAACAATACACAGAATGGCTACCTCAACAAATAATCACAACAGAATGGCTGAATGTCCAGTAGTGAAGCTGTGCCCTATTAGACAATTAACCTAGTTAGCAACTGCATATTATTTCCTAACGTGGTCGCACAAAGTTCGTATAGGTCCTACGATTGATTCTTATGGGTAATGGGATGATTTAGCTCTGCTCTGTCTGCATAAGTGCGTAACATGAAATAGTGAACTGCATGTTCCTCAAATAAATAACTGTGCGGTTAATTGCGTTAGTATTTGTTTTTATACTGCTTTGCCAAACGGGAATTTTGCTACCTTTCCTAAAACTTAGATAGCTCTAAACGCAGTAGTGCGAGGCGTGACGTCCAGTATTGTTAGGCTTTTCATTCAGACTGTCAGGATAAACTCAGTAAAACGTTTAAAAATTAATCAAAAGTCTACTTTAAATTGAAATAGTACTAACATCTTTCCACTGACACAGATGTGAATCGTAATGACATAATCTAATCTTCTTTCGCATTATAATAAACAGTGGATAGTGACTCAGGCAGTGATTAAGTTACGAAATTTATTCTTTGTTGTCTCACAAAATACTTTTAACCAAAAGTGAAGGGTGACGAATAGCAATTAAAATTCTTAATACATGGCCCATAATTTGCCCTTGATACCAAAACGTAGATATTATTGAACAAAGTGGAATCTTTAGACTTCCACACCCAGCACTTGCAGCAAGTAAGAAATGTTTATGTTACCTTTTCCCAAATGTGCGGTCGCTCTATGAAATCCTCTCAACATCATTGTGGGTCCTCAGTCACATCAGGCAACATCTCAAATAAAATTCATTTCTATGTAGCACGTCCGCGATCAAAGCGCCTCACTCACTGATCACACAAGAATCCACTTCTGCAAGAGACTTTCTCTGTCTTCCTCTGCTACTAACACAACATCTGGCATTCAAAGAGTAACATACCACTCGTTTGTTCAGGCATCCAAAGACGCTCATAATGGCAAACATTCCAAACAGAACTGACATCTCTCATGAAATCCAAACCTTGCATGCTCACTACTAGTCACAAAAATTCATCGAAGTACGTAGACTTTGACATTTGTCCAAGAAAGTTAAGATCACAGGTGTTATCAAATGAAAAGCAAGCTCGTGCGTCAGTTCGAATTTCTCAAAACCTCTCGATACTTAGAATATGTAATAAATGAAGCCAAGGCGGAAGACTGAGTGAACGAACAGAATACTTATAAATATAACTGTTACTCGAAAATTAAAGGGTTTCTGGGTTTTAAAAAATGTTGCAAAATTCACATGTCCGAAATGGAAATACTCTGTAGTTAATATTCTTCAGTGAAACCTAATTTGTAGTTTTTGTATCTTGTTTCACAATTCATATTTTCATTGAAACATTTTACAGATTTGTATTATGGTGTTATTGTGAGTGAAACGTATAGCTGAAGTTTTTGTCATTTTGAGCGAAACCTACAAATTGTTTGCAATTATAATGTGCCTGTCGTGAATCCATCTTATTATTTGATTCTTCCAATGTCAACCTTAAGTTTGATAATTATTAGCCTTAATTAGTAGGAGTGTATAATCTGAAGAACGACAGGTACAGAGCAATGCATATCTCTGGTTTGCGGTTGACTCTGAATTGGAAATGACTGTAACGAGTAACTGTTATACGCGTCTCGCATTGAACTCCGCGCTAAGTTTCGAGCTTCTGTAAAGGATCGCCAATCTTGGGGATTTTGCGTCTGTTTAAATTTGGCATGTTTGTTTCGTTGTTTCTGCAACAGTGTTCTAACCCGTTTTGTGTACCAAGGAGGATCAGCTCCATCGTTTGTTAGTTAATTTGGTACAAACCTCTCAATTGCTGCCGATACTATATCTTTGAATTTAAGCCACATCTGGTCTACACTTATATTATTAATTTGGAATGAATGGAGATTGTCTCTTAGGAAGGCATCAAGTGAATTTTTATCTGTTTTTTTGAATAGGTATATTTTTCGCTTATTTTTCGAAGTTTATCAGTTGCATTAGCAAGATTCATTTCTGTTTGGATATTTTGTTGGTGCTGTCAGGTACAACACACAAAGTAGGATAAAGAGCATCATATAATAGCAGTATGCTGGCGGAACGTATCGTGTCGATCGGATTAGTTGAATGTATAGTCCGCACCAGAAACCCTCATATACTTGTCGCTGTTATAACATGAGAACCGACTGGTTCCCGATCGCTTCATTCACTTCAATCGTGCTAACCAACCCTTCCTGACACATCGACGTCCGCTTAGTGCTTCATGGAGTGCAGCTAACGGCTCAATTTGTTCCGTGCTGACCAGTGCTGTACACGTTCCATTCCCACCTACTATGGCAATGCACGCTACGTTTATCCGACGCCGCGTCGAGAGTCCCCATTAGCGTAAATACAACAAACCTACGTTTGTTTGAAAGCGCTGGTGAAAACGAGGGTAAACCGATAAACACGGAAAGCAACATACTGCCGCCCGTGGAACACAGCTGTTCTTTATCACTGCCACAGCAGCGGCACGCTTTAAAATAGCGCCCGTGCATAAAGACGAACCTACAGAATGTAAAATAACGAAGTGTAACGGATTACAACGCCAAACAGAACAAACAAAGTAGGTACCCAGGAAGCTTAAAATTTTGTTTTACTGCAATTAAATTTTGCTAATGTTATCAAATAATTCTTATAATTTTGTAGTTAATTTTATTATGAATTGTGACCGGGAAAAGAAGTAGATAAATTTTACCGTTTCGGTCACTGTTGCACGTGGACTTAATCAGTAAGGATAGGTTTGGATTTCTAACGGAATTCATGCCTCACCGTAAGTGTATGGTGGAAAATTTATTCACCCTTCTGTTTTCAGTGAAATGTCTGTTACTCCTTAGAGCGGACTGCTGATGTTTTCACGTTTTATAACTACACTGCGGTGATCGTCACGAACTGTGACACTGTTCTGCCAAAACATGATATTAACTATTTAGAATGTATAGGGTTATATGTGCTAGCCATGATATATATATATATATATATATATATATATATATATATATATATATATATATATATCGAAGCTCATGGGGTTAAAAACGTCGAGATTGTGTTGGCAGACATTATAGCATTTTAAGCACATCAGCCAAGTTTTACAACCTGGTGATAAGAATATTGTCTCTCTAAACGCATCGTTGAGTGTAGTACAAAAATTTCGGTAGGCTCCTACCAATTGTTCTGCAGAATGTCCTTTGTTCACGTAGATGGAAAATATTGCCATTGTTCTCGTCTTTCTCTTCCTCCTCATTTCTTCCTTCACGACGTACAAAACTGTTAAATGTCTGAAAGACGTTGCTGTTACTTCCCTGTTATTGGTTGTTATCTCATGATTGTGTTTAAGAGTGGGAGTGGACTATCACCTGACATAACGAGTAACCTGAGTCTACGTAAATATAAGTGAAACTCAGACTGGACTGTCACCTGACAAAATAACCGGTCTGAGCTTACGAGGATATAACGAAAGTCAGTGTGAGCTACATTCTCACGCAAAATGTTTCCATTAACTAATTGAATATCACGACTTTAAGTGTACATCAGTGTGAGCTACCACCCGACGTAACATGTGTACTATGACTGATAGAATATCATAATTGTAACTGAATGTCAGTGTATGTTGTCACCTACATATATTTTACAATCGATACTACAATGGCTCAGGCAGTTTCATCTGAGACCCCTGTTTGTGACGTAACATAGATTTTCATTATGGTAACCGAAACTAGGTGAGTTATCCCTTGACTTAACAGGTATTCTACGTTTACAGTAAGGTGGCTCAGTGTGTCCCATCACCTGTTGCCCACACTTCTTCAATCCTTTTGTACTACTGATCACTATTAAAGTCAGTGTGTCCTATCAGCTGACGTGACAGGTATTGTACAATGGATATTATTTGCGGCTCAGTGTACTTCATAACCTGAGGTCCCATATTTTACTACGGTTTACAATTAGAATCTGTATAAATTGTCACCAGATGTGACATGCATTCTATAATGGACATTATTTGTGGCTCAGAGTGTTTCTTCACCTGAGGCCCCACTTTTTACTGCAGTTTACAAAAACGTTTTGTAGTTAAAAAAAGTAGTTTCACTTTGTTCTGGACATTTAATTCGATTATGCTTGCCATCAATGCATCCAACTCCTAGAACAAAATTCCACCGCTCGTGAAATCCGCTCGCTATTTCTTCTAAATTTTTCGGATTAGAAGTAGGTACATGTCGCTCACAGATATTCCTCCATATCACATCCTCAACTGCCGAGACACACTTACCTACTGTATAAGAATTCAGTCGAAATGTTAGGCCCAAGGACCTAAAAGATATCCCTGTTGCTAAGTATCTGAAACAGTGAAATGTTATTTGAATATTACTCAGATGATATGGGTAGCCTCTGTTAGTGATAGTTTAGGAATCTTAAACATACATAAACAATGACAGAACATTAGTTCCAAGAACGGAGTACACCTTTCGTGCTGATTTTGACATTAATGTTTCCTTTTTCAGGTGAACAGGATCGGATAACGTGGCAGAACTTGCGAGACTCTTTTAGGAAAAAATATAAAATACAACATGACTCAAAGAGCAGCCAGGGAGCTACTGCACCTGATAAATGGCCCTGTTTGAAAGGCATGCTGTTTTTGAAAGACTATAAGACCTGGGCCCAGCTCAGGAAACTTTCCTGCCACAGAGTATGAGAATGACCCTTCTCCACATCTTCGAAGTTTCACCACAGGGAGTGAGCAAACTGCAAATGATGGTGAAATGTGTCTTTCTTTAGAAGAACGAGAGGTGTCTGCTTTATGTCGTCTTCTGGGACAGCAGACAGAAACAGACAAAAACGTCTTGAAAAAAAATGTTATTATGATTCACTGGCTCTATACATTGAGAAAAGGAAGATTGACCTATTTGGGCAACATGTTTCTTGAAAACAGAAATATCAGAATGATGTGGACTACTCCTTCTTCATGAGTTTACTGCCATCTGTCAAACAACTGTATCAACTGGAAAAAGTACGTATGAAAATCTTTGGGGACGTCACCGAAGGCTTAGAAGCTCAAAAATTCAAAAGTGATGAGAGGTTGTCAAGTTTTATGTAAACACGCACTGAATGACCTTTACCATCGTTACAACCGTCACCTTACACATCACCAGGTGCTTCTAATTATGCCCAAGATTCGTCTTCCTTTGTGAGCCTAGTTCAAATGTGTCCTGCTGCCCAACAACTTGATGGTAACTCATTTTATTGGGCTATCCATATTGTACTGTTAATATGTCTATACGTATAAGCTAGACGTTTATTTCCCACAATTTTCTTCATCATATTAAATGCTAATATTTGTCAGTCTTGAACCAAACAATTGTTTCATAGTGGTTTTCAGATCATACATAGAAACTTGCTAATAGTTGCATATTTGCTAATAATATCTAATATTACTGTGAAGGAACGTTAACAAACATATGTCTAATAAGTATATTTTATTGTAACGGATGCCAGAATTTATTTATAATATTCTAATATTATTTGCACAGTTATGCCAAACACAGTAACAAAAAGGTTATCAACTGGTTTTAACTTCATGATTGTAATAGCAAGTTTTCCTTCTGGAGTGATACATTCCCTGAAGTTAGAACGGCCAGTTATATCGCCTCTTATGCGTTTCTATAGACATGCGGTAGTATTCTTTGTACTTGTCTGGAAAATTGCACAGTGGCTGGCAAGTTCTAAATACTTCTCTCGCAGATCTGTTTCATTAAAACGATGGACCCAACTACTTTTCCTACGTCTTTTAAGGCGAACGTTCTTATCTAGCAGCAGCCAACACAGAAAATCATCAACCAAATCACTCACGATAGCTTCTCAACAACTGCAACTGCTGACCTATAGCCTGTAAGTGAGCCCAGTGCGGAAACTCGTTGCTGACGACAGTACACTGGGCTGACGGTAAGTGTAATCTCTTCCACTGTTTATGCGAGGACAGCTGGCAGCCGGCGTCCAACGAGCGTCAGTTGCGCGCCGTTACAGGTGCGGTTCTGACCCAGTGTAGGCATTCACGTCGGCCGACGCCGGGGCACGTTTATCGCCCTTCACCGGACAGGTTCGGATCGGACGACTTCTGGATACAATGTAGGTGCAGCCTTAACGAGTTGAAATGTATTCGCGTGCTCGTATTTGAGGATTTTCAGTTCAAATGTTCAAATGTGGCTGAATTCCTAAGGGGCCAAGCCGCTGAGGTCATCGGTAGCTAGACTTACACACTACGCAAACTAACTTATGCTAAGAACAACAACACACACACCTGTGAACGAGGGAGGTCTCGAACGTCCGTCGGGAGGGGCCGCGCAGTCCCTGACATTGCGCCTCTACCCGCGCGGCCTGTCCGCACGGTCGTTTATAGTGGACCGTCATTTTTATATCAATAGCAGTGCCACACGGTAGACTATTATCACGCAGTATTGTCCAACATTTTGCAGTAACGCATAATATTGTGGAAATTAATGTGCATTAATGCACACTAATCAATAAATTAATTAACACTCAATAAAGTAATTTCTTAGCTATTGAAATGAAAATTAACCAGTAACCTATGAATTGAGGCTAATTCTGTGACGAGCATTCCGAATGGTTTCTTTAACTGCATTTAAACCACATTGAAAAGCCTGCCACATAGGCAAATATTTTACTTTATGGCCGGCCGGAGTGGTCGAGCGATTCTAGGCGCTTCAGTCTGGAACCGCGCGACCGCTACGGTCGCAGGTTCAAATCCTGTCTCGGGCATGGATGTGTGTGGATGTCCTTAGGTTAGCTAGGTTTAAGTAGTTCTAAGTTCTAGGGGACTGATGACCACAGCAGTTGAGTCCCATAGTGTTCAGAGACATTTGAACCATTTTGTGCATGAGATGGAACCAGGCTTAACGGAAATGCGACCCATTTGACGTTCCCAATAGACAGTGGTTGGACGGATGAATTACATTTTTGACCGGTACTGTCAGCATTCGTATTTTCGTTCATTTGACCTATCTGTGCCTTATATTAGCGTTGTAGGGTTAATTTTTCATTATATTATGATGTAACTACAGAACAGGAACAATAAAAAAGGAATGAAAGGAAGACGTCTGGTGGGAATCGTTCCACATTGACGAGACTACTTGAGGCTTAGCGCCGTTACCGATCCTGCCTTGGAGGCGGTAAAGTGGGAGATGTGTCTCAGAGCTGGATAGTGACAGATGGTGAGGCGAGACTCGACGCGCATATAGTTTATGTATCAGCCGATAGAGGACAATATTGGATAGGGGGACTGTGATTTTAGTTTCGATTGTGCCCACTAGAGTGCACTAAAGTAATAGCATGTTTTTCATAAACTGTTCTAGTATTTTCATAATGTGTTATTATGTCTTTTTGTGTATGTAAAATGTTATAAATGTGTTTTAGCAGTATGAATGATGCGTGAGTGTGGTTTAAGGTTAATATGAAGATACTTGTTTAACGAGTTATGTAGTGGGATTTAGTGTGGGAACATTTTGAACAAGTATGCATGTGGACAAAGGGGATTTTTGTAGAATAGATTTGTAAAGTAAGTTTATGGTAAAGAGAAAGATAATTCAGGTATAAATAACAATAGTAAATAACTTTATGCATAAACAAAACTTCAGCATATTAGATAATTACATCGGTAAAAAGTGCAGTCGTTAGGTTTACTGTTTTGCGATTGGTTATTGATGAAAAGCGCGGACAGACGAGGTAGAATGTTGTTTTGCTATTGGCTGTTGAGTAAAGTGACCAATGGTAAAGCAATGTTCTTCGCGCGCCTTTCTCTGCTGGTAGAGAACACTTAGAGTATTTTGGAGAGTAGTCGGAGCCTAGCCATGAAACAATTCGGACGTGTGTAGTAGTAGTTCCGATGGAAATGATCTAACAGTGTTTCATACATCAAAAGTGTTATAAAGTGACGGAATAATTATTCCGATGGGTGTGTAGAAATTTCGGATTTTTTAAGTGAATTTTGTGAGGAGAAAAGACATAAATTCCGCGTGTCGTATTGAGCATGTCGGTGGCTAAGAACTGTGGCTGTATTAGGTACCGACAGACTTAATATTTGGCGAGCATTCTTAATCAAAAAATATCCGTATTTTTGTAGCTATTAGGTTTTCGGGAAATACAACGCCATAAACTTGCTAACGTGAGTGACAGGGATTGTGAGTGACTGTGTTAAGACTAGCACGGACATGGTGGTGATACTTGTGCACCTAAGTTTCAGAATAGATTAGTTAAGGACAAAATTTCTAACCTTTCACTTCGTGTAAAAACTTTTTCCCGAAACGTAGATTAGTGACTTTAATTGCAGCCTGGTTCACGTCGAAGTACAGTAGGTTTCGCTCGGCTTCCCTACTGATGATCTGCTGAGACAATGTGCAGGTACGTCGTAAAGGGGCGGAAGGAACCGCGCCGCCGCATACTGAACGAACGAAGTGTCGCAGGACACAGGAATACAGATCGTCGACCAATAAAGCTGAGTTGGTGTACATCACGTAAATGAAGCTTTATGTGGATGGTGCCTCTGCAGCCTCTTATTTATAGGAAATGATTGCAACAAATTCACCAGAACGGTGGGCCAAATAGCAGAAGGCGCGCAAAGATTCGCAGAAACTGGTACTAAACGAGAGACCTGCCAAATTAGTTATTAACGTCATTATTTCAGGTAAAATGTCCTAGACAAGATAACTCATGGTACAATTAAGAACATGGGACCATTAAGAACCACCGTACTTTCTTGTATCCGTCGTTCGACGAAACATTGTTACCTAAAGTAAGTTGTTATAGGCCAGACTCATCACACGAACTAAGATATTGTGGAAGTGCAACCGCATACATTGCTGGACCGTATTTCAGCGGGGCTGATTGATGAGGCGAAAACTAAAAATAACGTGACAGTATTTGACTTTATTTCCAACTGTATCTTGAATTGACAGTGAGACTAGGACGGATCAGTCGGTCAAGTATACAAAAAAGCTGTGACTTTGGATCTTACTACTGTGCCCGACAAAGGCGATATAACTGCTATTTGGAGAAATGCAAAGCCATCGTCGACGAGTCTTTGCAGGTCGCTAAGATTTAAAATTTTGAGAGTCTATGGGCAATATTCGTGCTGAGAGGCAATAAGTGGGAAACCAGACTGAATTGTTTGTTCCTTTTCATAGTGCTGACAGTGACTGAAAAACAGTGGTTAAATATCAGTTGGTTTTCAATACGGTCGACGGCAAAGAATAAAATGCGGTGACAGACACTTTATTGTTGCCCCAGTGTGGTTATATTTGTAAGTGTAGTTATAAAACGTGAAAACATCAGCAGTCCGCTCTAAGGAGTAACAGACATTTCACTGAAAACAGAAGGGTGTAAGGAGGCATAGCAACGTTTGAATAACAGTGATTCACTTGCGGGTAGGGACATCACCTCCGCAAACGTTACTCTCGGAATGCCTGGATAAGTTTTAAGGAATGCTTTATACCTTAAATTTAGAAGAACGCCGATGATGAAATGGAGAAAACATGATGAGCTCGGTCTGCAGATCGGCAATAGCATTTCGCGGCTCGCAAAGTGAAAATCCAAAGCTCTCTCAAACGTAATTTCAGTTAGCTGACTGACGTTTCCAAAGACGGACCGGGCACAGCAAATAATGCTAATACTGTTAGACGCGTTTTTGGTGATGGTCCCTTAACTGCATAAGTTTTGAAGATTGATGAGACGTTAGCGACGAAAAAAAAAATGCTGCAGTGTCAAGCAAGTGTGCCATCGATGGCGAGAAATTTAGCATCTACCGCTTGAATGTCTGAGATTGTAGGCTACAAATAAATATACTCTCCGTACGCGATGTATACAACAGCCAACATACTTTTGACGAACATCTATGCCATAATCGAAGCTGCTTCGTTGTCGATTGGTCGGCTGTCTGAAGAACGCATGAAGCTCGACATAAGGATATCTAGTATCACGGTGAAAATTTTAAACGGAAATATTCCCATGAGAATACAATGTATGACGTATTCCGTCGGCCTCTGCCAACTTCAGATCCCCTCATCTCAAGCTTCCAGAAAATTACAATTACAGGAGATAAACAAATGCCACTTGATGTTAAAGCTATCCAAACCATCTACCAGTAGGTAACCCGACAGCGATCCCTGTGATATCGATAATGATACAAGCAACTAATATGATTACGATTTCGACTGAAAAATGTAAACTGTCAGTTACAATATTTTATTGCGACAATTCTGAGTTCTAATTAGTTATCATCATCATCAGTTATCTGCTATATTAGCAGGTCCTATGCCTCTCCATTTTCTGCGATCCATTGCTTCCTTCTTAAGGCTGCTCTATGTTGTACCGCCCATTATGTCATCCAGTATCTGGAATCTCTTCCTTCCTCGCTTCCTTTTCCCTTCTACATAACCTTCTAAAACTGTTTTTATGAGTCCGTCATTCTATCTTAACATATGGCCAATCCAATTTCTTTTTCTTCGCTTTATTACATCTAGTAACTGTGTTTTCTCTCCCACTCTTCTCAATACCTCTACATTTTTTACTCTGTCCATCCAATTTATTCTTTCCATCCTCCGCCATGTGCAGATCTCAAGAGCCTCCAGCCTTTCTCTGTCTTTCTTCCTCGTAGTCCATGTTTCAGCGCCATATAGAAGAATACTCCACACAAGACATTTTATGTGTCTTTTCCTGAGTGTCCAGACCGCTGCAGAAAATTCTCCTTTTCTTATAAAACGCCTATTTTGCCATTGCTATCCTTGTTTTAATTTCTGTGGTACACTTCCAGTTG
The DNA here is from genome assembly GCF_023864345.2 of Schistocerca serialis cubense. NCBI lineage: Eukaryota > Metazoa > Arthropoda > Insecta > Orthoptera > Acrididae > Schistocerca > Schistocerca serialis. The sequence continues at coordinate 458,846,528 of NC_064643.1, forward strand.
GTGTCTATCCTGCTTCCAAGATACTTAAAATTTTGCACCTTTTCTAGTATTTCTCCATTCATCATAATTTTTATTTCCTTATTTCCTCCTAGTGCCAATACTTTTGTTTTATTTGTGTTAATTTTCATTCTATATTTTTTTCCGTTAGTTTCAAAGGTGTCCACCAAATCCTGTAATTCTATTTCCCCTGTGGCTAGAAGGACCATGTCATCAGCAAACCTCAAACACCCTACTCTTTTTCCTCCAATTACTACGACTTTGTCATCTAACGAGCATTGGTCAATCACATTTCCCAAGTAGAAGTTGAAAAGAGTAGGTGATAGACAGCATCCTTGTCTTACTCCTTTTCCTAGTCCGATCCAGTTTGTATTTTCTCCTCTCACTTTAATTGAAACTTTTTGACTAAGATGTAACTGTTCTGGTTTTCCAGTCCACTCTCTTTTCCCTCATTATAGTCGCCAGCTTGTCCCAACCTACATTGTCAAATGCCTTTTCTATATCGATGAAGCACATATACGAGTATAGGTCACTTCCTTTTTCAATAAACCTTTCTCGCAAGATTCGTAGGAGCCCTATTGCATCTCTGGTGCCCGTATTCCGTCTAAAGCCAAACTGCTCCTCGCCAATATTCTCCTCCATTACTTTTTCTAGTCTTTTATTAATTATTCTTAACATCACTTTGGCTGCATGTGAAATGAGGCTGTTTGTCCTGCTCTCGCTGCATTTCCTGGTTCCTTGTTTTTTTCGGTAATGGAATCATCGGAAGGTTAGTTATCGCAGTCCTCAAAATACCTTAAACGTGTTAAACGTTTTACTGAAATCAGTTAAATTAGTAAATTTTGATCCGCCAAATTGAAAACGCCATTTTGAATATTGTAATACTGACACCGAATTTATAATCAGCTACGCCAAACATCTAAAAAAAGAACAAAGCTTTTTAGGATTTTAAATCCATTGCGTACAGGGTTTGAAGCGAGTTGGCCCGATGTGTAATAGAAAGAGAAAGCGCTCCACTTTCTGTGGACGGTGTGTTATATTGACTACACCGACTAATTACAGCCGGCCGGAGTGGACGAGTCGTTCTAGGCGCTTCAATCTGGAACCGCGCGACAGCTACAGTCGCAGGTCGAATCATGCCTCGGGCATGGATGTATGTGATGTCCTTAGGTTAGTTAGGTTTAAGTAGTTCTAGGTTCCAGGGGACTGATGACCTAACCTGTTAAGTCCCAAAGTGCTCAGAGCCATTTGAACCATTTTTGACTAATTACAAGGGCGTTCAGTAGATAACACAAAACACTTTGCTCTGAAAGGAGGTTGATTTTATTCAGGATTCCAATGCACCATCTTATTCCCCATTCCTTGGCTACGAAAGCCTATTTTTCAACGTATCTCCAATCAATGCAACATCCTTGTGCCACCTTACTGCCATGGCGTGCATGTCCGTCTACTAGTCGATGTTGAGCCAGCTCCTTGCTGCATAAATAACCACCCCCATCATCCACGGACTGCTTCCCACGGAGTACATCCTTCACGGGGCCAAATAGATGGAAGTCGGAAGGTGCGCGATCCGGGCTGTAGGGATGAGGAAGAACAATCCTAATTTTGTGAGCTCCTCTCGGGTGCACAAAATTGTGTGAGGCCTTGCGTTGTCATAGAGAATGAGACGTTAGTTTGATTGTGATATTTCGATCTCTTCGAATGAGAGTGTCCGCACGTTTCAACGTTGCAGGAGTCACAGGTGCGTGCGGCCTGCCGGCACGCGAGAGATCGGATAGCTTTGCGCGACCTTGTTGCTATGTTAACAAACACCTTCCCCTAATACTCACCATGCTTTTGTTCGCTACCATGTCTCCGTAGACAATCTGCAAGGGCCTTTTAATATTTAAGATGCTCTGGTTTTTCGCCAAAAGAAAATGACAGCTCTCGGCTTGGAATGCACCTACTTTACAGACGCCATTTTGAAGGCTATATATGGCGCTAACACCTGTCGGAACTTCATGGAGCTCCAGGGACTGAACCGAGAATATTGTAAGATATCCCACAACAAATTCCACATCTTTTCAACCGAAGGTGGTCATGTATGCGTTACCTTACTTATTAAGTGCCCCTCGACCATGGAATCAGCACCTAGAAGTCGCTGATGTAGCATTTTTTTATAGTTGGAAAATTTGAATAAAGTGTGCAATCATGAATCAGAGAGTGGAACTGTGTGACGGAAAGCGGACAAAAAAATGGTTCAAATGGCTCTGAGCACTATGGGACTTAACGTCTGAGGTCATCAGTCCCCTAGAACGTAGAACTACTTAAACCTAACTAACCTAAGGACATCACACACATCCATGCCCGAGGCAGGATTCGAACCTGTCAGGTTGCGGTCGCGCGGTTCCAGACTGTAGCACCTAGAACCGCCACTCCGGCCGGCTGAAAGCGGACACTATCACTAATATCCAATTTCGATGAAAACTGTGAAACTCGTGTTACATGATCTGGAAGTTAGCCTTTCTTTCTCCAAATTGTAACACAGTGTGTCCTCCTACAAAACTTTTATTTTGAGACAGTAACTCACTGAGAGAGCCGCGCGGGATTAGCCGAGCGGTCTAGGACGCTGCAGTCATGGACTGTTCGGCTGGTCCCGGCGGAGGCTCGAGTCATCCCTCAGGCATGGGTATGTGTGTTAGTCCTTGGGATAATTTAGGTCAAGTAGTGTGTAAGCTTAGGGGGTGATGATCTTAGCTGTTAAATCCCAAAAGATTTCACACACATTTGAACATTTTCTCTGAGAGAGGTAAGAACTGTGTAATATTCTGACGAGAAAACTTACTCGTTGCAATACAGTCTGCACTTATTAATTTTAGCATTTATATGGTATTCGTGGCCAATCGGAAGAATAAGTAGTTTCAATGAAATGAATGCTAAATGAAATTAATAACAACATTTGTGCTAAGAAATTTGTGTTACAGAAGTGTACCTGTTTTTCATACGGGCTTGTTGTCATAATCTGTGATTTTTCAATATGAAAGTACAGTGAAGTTATTTGTCAAAGAGTTGCCCCCATTTAGTTAGTCGGTGTGAAGAGAAGAACACGCTTACAGCAGCTGAGCAGTCAACAGAGAGAAGTTCAGGGACACACCTATTAAATTCAATTCTAACAGATTTTCTAGAGTAAGTTTCATTTTTCGTAACTCTAGACTGGGTAGTGAATATGTGGACCTTAATGTGGTAAATAAAACGGGAAATGTGCAAAAATAAACCACGCCACACCACCCTCGTATTCCTGCAATTTCCTTTTTCGATTTCGGAGAACTCATTATTTAATAGTGCCGAAGAGTTACGATTAATAATCCTGCGTTCCCGCTGTTGGGTTCTCTAAAGTCCGAGAAATAATTCCATATTTATCCGATTTTGTAAGCTTTCCATTGTGAAAGCCTTTTGACTCCCTAAAGGTGTTCAGCACATCCCTGCGTTGTTATTAGTTCATCCTTTCTTGAGACTCTCTAAAAGCATGTCATAAAATTTCCCTTGTCACTTGGGCGTGTGTTAAAAAGTCAAGATTTTCAGACCAATTTTTACAAAGCTCAAGCTCAGTACTATACTTATTTAAATTTTTCGAGAATGCCCTTCTGTATTTCCCAGAGGTAACATCTACTTTGCTGCTTCTTTTAACTTGTTGAGCGTGAAAAGGAGTAATGGTGCATGGAAGTTCTGCATACCTTCATTTTTTGCTCCAGGTAAGGTTATGAAACTTTCTAAACAAGATTACTTGCGTGTCCTGCAGGTATTCTAAGGTCCGCTGCTATTTGTTTCGCGAGTTTAATATCACTGAACTTCTGCTGCCGTCGTGATGGAAGGCACAACTTAACGTTCTGATTATACGACGAACAAAGGCACTCCAACGTCTTAGAGAATTAGCTCTGGGAATATCAACAGTGGAAGCGACAGTAATCTGAAAAAAAGTAGCTGGCCTCCGGGGAAATAATGTAATACCATATTTTGCGTATCCTTCGATTCGGATTTTTCTCTGTCACAGTTTTCGGACGCCATATCCCTTCTGCACTTCCAGTAGTTATTCGGGCTACAATTGTCTTTCTTTCACTGAAAAACTCTCCATCATCCTTAGCGTGAACCATTTTCTTAGGACTTTAATGAATTCAAATTATGTTTCATCTCTAGCTCTCACTATTGCTATTTCGAGACACAACCACAACGATCTAACGTACAGTGGACCGCAGAATTCAGAGATAGAAGAACCCTTTAGTACACTCGAAATCGGTTGGTCAATCTGTCTACGTAGTCATACGGGATCTCATTTTGCAAAAGCTACCTGATCCACATATTTAATAAAAGTAAACATGGTCTGTAATAGGGTGTAATGCAAAGTTTATTTAATCGTGCGGTTAGCTAATTTCGACTAAGCGTCATTGCCATTTTTTCTTGTCAATATTTTCCACATGTTTCTCTCCTCGCATTTTACATTACCAGTGCATTCAATTTTCAACGTTCTATAGCACCAGATCTGAAATGCGGACCTTTTCCAGATTTCCACAGTCCATGAGTAACTTCCATACAATTCCTCCATCCTTTCTGTGTTCCATCTTCTTAAGATGATATTCTTTCATTGTAATTCTGAGTGATTTGAAAATGACATGACAAACGAATGTTACAAATGTGTTTCACAATGACGCTTTGTCGAAATTACCTACTCGTGCAATTAAATAAACATCTCATTACAGCCTACTACAGATTACGTCACGTTTATTAAGCATCTGGAGGCTACGTATCCCCAGAAATACAACATTTTATGATCCATGTACATCACCCTAAGACATTAAAGAAGGTGATCTTGGCTCGGAGCAGATTTGAAAATATCTTCAGTTAGCAGAAAAGATGCCTAATGCACCATTCCAGGGGTCACTGGGTCTAACATCTCCCTTTTTCTTTCTTTTTCCTTTCTTCATGCGGGGCGCCCTGAATTTCTTCTGTGGCAACCTCTTCGTGTTAGAGTAACACTTACACTGAACGTCCTCAATTAGTTGTTCGATATATTCCAATCTCCCTAAAAGTAACGTGTAAGTTATTCCTTGCGATCTTAACATATATTCTGTCATCCTGTCACTTTTTCTTGTCAGTGTTTTCCGCATGTTTTCCTCTTCGCCGATTCTGCGTTGAACCTCCACGTCTTTATTAGAAGTGTATCCCATTTTCAACACCCTATAGCACACAATCTGAGTCGCACCTTTTCCAGATATCCCACAGCCCACGAGTCCGTTCCATACAATTAGTGCAACCAAACGTACACTCTCAGAAATTTATTCTTCAAATGAAGGCTTGTGGTGTAGTGGCTAGCGTCGTTGTCTCTGGGTCACGGGGTCCTGGTTTCGATTCCTTCTCGGGGACTGGGTGCTTTTGTTGTCCTCGTCATCATTTCATCATCATTTAAGAAGTGGCGAGACTGGAAATGGAGAGTTAGGTAACTTGTACGACCGCTGGTGACCACGATGTTGAGGGTTCCACAAGCCAATGTCGTCATCATCAAATGAAGGCCAATGTTTGGTAACAGTTTTACTTCTTTTGGCTAAGGACGGCCCCCTTTCCTCTTCTAGTTTACTTTGAATGTCCTTCTTGCTTCATTATGTTCTATTTTGCTTCCGACGTATCACAATTAATTGATATGGTGTACTTTGTGGTCCGTATTTTAATGTTAAGTTTATCGCTACCTCATTTCTGCTACTGCGTGTTACCTTCCCCATTCCTCTTTTTACTCTGAATCGTTACGTGTTAACTTTATAATGTTTATTCCATTCCACAAGCCCTGTAACTATTCCTCACATTCAGAGAGCGTAGAATAGCCATCAGTACATTTCATCACTGATGTATTTTCACCATGAATTTTATTGTTTTTTTCGAACTTTTATAGTTTCCATCATTGCCTCTTCGAAGTATACATTGACCAGTAGACGCGAAAAACTATACCACTGCGTTATTCCATTTCTGATCCGAGCACTTAGTTTTTTGTATTCTGTTCCCAATTTTTCCCACCTGGTTCCCATACATTATGTATATTGAAACTTCCTGGCAGATTAAAACTGTGTGCCCGACCGAGACTCGAACTCGGGACCTTTGCCTTTCGCGGGCAAGTGCTCTACCAACTGAGCTACCGAAGCACGACTCACGTCCGGTACTCACAGCTTTACTTCTGCCAGTACCTCGTCTCCTACCTTCCAAACTTTACAGAAGCTCTCCTGCGAACCTTTCTTTCAGGAGTGCTAGTTCTGCTAGGTTCGCAGGAGAGCTTCTGTAAAGTTTGAAAGGTAGGAGACGAGGTACTGGCAGAAGTAAAGCTGTGAGTACCGGACGTGAGTCGTGCTTCGGTAGCTCAGTTGGTAGAGCACTTGCCCGCGAAAGGCAAAGGTCCCGAGTTCGAGTCTCGGTCGGGCACACAGTTTTAATCTGCCAGGAAGTTTCATATCAGCGCACACTCCGCTGCAGAGTGAAAATCTCATTATGTATATTACTTGTCATTCCCTACAACTCGCACCTGTTTTCCTGATAATGTTGAACATTTTGCACCATTTTACAATATCGAACGATTATTCTAGGTCAACTGCTATTGTAAACGTGTCTTGATTTTTCTTAAGCCGTCTTTCCAGTATCAAGTGCTGCGTGAGAGCTGCTTCTCTGGTGCCTTTACCTTTCCTAAAACCCACATATCGTCGGCTAACGCATCGTAAACTTCCTTTTCCGTTCTTCCGTATATTACGTGTTATCTCCACCAAATTCCACTACTATAACTTCCAGAATCAGCTGCTCAGATACACCGTGGATTGCCATCCTGTTGGTTGAACTGCTTATAGCCATGCGAGACTTGCAGTATCTGCTCTCACAGTAGCAACAAGAATACTTTACCGCCCATGAGAAAGGTGATAGCGGTTTTTTCTCCACCCCTGCTTTTGTTCCATCTTCTTAATATGATGTTCTAGGAAAACGCTGGAAGTATTTTCTATATCATCATACATTAACGAGATACAGTGGTTCAAGTTGCGGTACTTATGGACGTAAAGTATAAAACTAATATTCGATCTGCGGCAAAGATGTAGATTTAACTGAAGTATTGAACTCTTGGCAAGTGTACAGGAATCACTTAAGGGTTCTGAGGTCACCGAGGTGCTTATTTAGTCAGCCTTTCTTCACAAATAAAAATTAATGACGCATTGTTATGTATGAATGGCATTTAAAGTGCGTACAGGCAATCTTCACACGGAAATAATTTGATGGTACCATCTGGCATTGTAAGCATCTTATAAAATTTTTTTTGTCACACGAATTTCTTTGAACTGGCAAATCAAACACTGGCTTTTTTGGTATACTGTAGTTGTAGTCCAAAAATATTGCGCATTTTGATCTGTTTTTCTGAAAAAGTTACATTGCTTTGGATGGGAGGCGATTTTGTGTTAACCTTATATTATTTGTACTTACGTGTAGTGTTTGTGTATCAAAGTACGTAAATATACCGAAGTGAACTATAAAAATTCTATTGGCCTATACAATTTGTTTTATACAAACAGCACCCCGTGCTATCATAGGAATAAGGAGGGAAACCACTGAAAAATGCACTAGTCAGACCACAAAAAAGTCGAATATACTCCTTTTTAAAAGACACCGACAGAAAAGTGGGGAACCAGCTGCCTCAATCCTCATTCCGCTCTCCTCACCAAACATTTTCGCATACGAACATTGTAACGTTCTGAAAAATAATCTGCTTAATAATACATGAATAAATGAACGAATAAATATTTTCGGCAGCTGATTTTACTCACTCACTTTCTTTAAAATATCTCTTCTTCGTAATACATTGAATGAATGCTTGTCCATACAAATACATGTATTGTGTTACCTCTAATGCAGTAATGGTGGAATGCGATGTACTCTGGTCCCTCTTAAAAAATGTAAATATGCTAGCTACAGGCCCAGCGGTGCGCAATGCTGGCTGTAATACGTTGAAATGTACATGAAATTCTTTTGGCTGATAAATGGAAACATTTAAGAAAATCAAATGTATTTGAAAAATATGTGACCTGGACAGGGAGGCGGTACTTATTGTGGTAGTTTACTGACACTGATGGTTTTGGAAATTATAGCAGACGTTAAGTGTGGGTTTTCAAACTATCTGACAATTGAAATTACTTTACTCAGAAAATTACATCATATTTACTAATCGATCCACAAAGAATGAGATTTACAGAGCAAGTATTATCTAACCTCATTAAAAGAGCGTAAATATAAATCATCAAATTACATATACCTGTGTTAACAAATCTTAGGAACATTACGAAAGTGAAATATCTGACTAGCCTTTTCATCAAATCAGTTTACGTACATTCTGAGGCTACTCAACAATTACAAATTATCAGCCAAGTCATCTACACTAACGCGCTGGCAAATCGAGAATCATAAATATTTCATTTTAGTTATACGTAAGTATTATTATCTTATTCGCAGTACCACATAGAAGTGTACGCCTGTAGACTCCTTTCAACATATTCGGGCCTTTTTTGCGCTAAAAGAGAGTAGCAGAGAAAGAGTGTTGATGTAAGAGGGAGGAGAATGTGCCAGTGGGGGCAAAAGAGAGGGGAAGCAATGATGATGGGAGACAGAAAGTGGCAGACAGTGAAAGAGACAGAGAGAGGAATGAAAACTGCAGTGGATGCCAAAGAGAGTGGAGACAGTGGAAATGAGGAAGAGTGGTGAACATTGCTAGGCTGGGGGTGGGGATCCCCTCAAACAGGCAACAAACGTGCTAAAATTTCCTGTACTAGGGCTTAAAACCCTACGACCCACGCGCAACAACAAGTATGGGGAAGGGACAATGCTGTTTGAAGAGAAAGACACCAGACTGTAGGCGCGCAAGAAAGAAACTGTGGCAATGGAGAGAAAACAACGGACAAAGACCATGGCATTTTGATAGATACACTAAATGATACAGAGAATGAGGTAGAGGTACGCAAGAGCGAGAGGAAGAAGTGAAGACCGTGAGAGTGGCAAAGACAGACTGGAGAGTAATACGAATGGGAGGAAAGTGAGACACTGGCAGAGAGACATCATAGGGAGTGGCAGTGAGACGAAGATGCTCAGTATGAAGGCTTCTCTACAAATACAGTGTGTTAAGAGAACCTATAATGTTCTCTGTTAAAAGAGGGCGAATATGTTCGCATGCTGAAGTTTTTGGTAAAGGAAGAGTAATGTGGTCTGAGACAGCTGGTGCTCTACTTTCGTGTTGTTGTTGTTGTGGTCTTCAGTCCTGAGACTGGTTTGATGCAGCTCTCCATGCTACTCTATCCTGTGCAAGCCTCAACATCTCCCAGAACTTACTGCAACCTACATCCTTCTGAATCTGTTTAGTGAATTCCTCTATTGGTCTCCCTCTACGATTTTTACCCTCCACACTGCCCTCCAATGCTAAATTTGTGATCCTCCGATGCCTCAGATCATGTCCTACCAACCAGTTCCTTCTTCTTGTCACGTTGTGCCACAAACTCTTCTTCTCCCCAATTCTATTCAATACCTCATCATTAGTTATGTGATCTACCCATCTAATCTTCAGCATTCTTCTGTAGCACCACATTTCAATAGCTTCTATTCTCTTCTTGTACAAACTATCTATCGTCCGTGTTTCACTTCCATACATGGCTACACTCCATACAAATACTTTCAGAAACGACTTCTGACATTTAATTCAATACTCGATGTTAACAAATTTCTTTTCTTCAGATACGCTTTCCTTGCCGTTGCCAGTCTACATTTTATATCCTCTCTACTTCGACCATCACCAGTTATTTTGCTCCCCAAATAGCAAAACTCCTTTACTACTTTAAGTGTCTCATTTTCTAATCTAATTCCCTCAGCATCACCCGACTTCATTCGACTACATTCCATTATCATCGTTTTGCTTTTGTTGATTTCATCTTATATCCACCTTTCAAGACACTGGCAATTCCGTTCAACTGCTCTTCCAAGTCCTTTGCTGTCTCTGACAAAATTACAATGTCATCGGCAAGCCTAAAAGTTTTTATTTCTCCTCCATGGGTTTCAATACCTACACCAAATTATTCTTGTTTGCTTTACTGCTTGCTCAATATACAGATTGAATAACATCAGGAAGAGGCTACAACCCTGTCTCACTCCCAACCCAACCACTGCTCCCCTTTCGTGCCCCTCGACTCTTGTAACTGCCATCTGGTTTCTGAACAAATTGTAAATAGCCTTTCGCTCCCTGTATTTTACGCCTGCCACCTTTAGAATTTGAAAGAGAGTATTCCAGTCAATATTGTGAAAAGCGTTCTCTAAGCCTACAAATGCTAGAAACGTAGTTTTGCCTTTCCTTACTCTTTCTTCTAAGATAAGTCGTAAGGTCAGTATTGCATCACGTGTTCCAACATTTCTGCGGAATCCGAAGTGATCTTCCCCGAGGTCGGCTTCTACCAGTCTTTCCATTCGTCTGTAAAAAATTCGCGTTTGTATTTTTCAACTGTGACTTATTAAACTGATAGTTTGGTAATTTTCACATCTGTCAACACCTGCTTTCTTTGGGATTAGAATTATTATATTCTTCTTGAAGTCTGAGGGTATTCCGTCTGTCTCATACATCTTGCTCACCAGGTGGTAGAGTTTTGTCAGGACTGGCTCTCACAAGGCCGTCAGTAGTTCTAATGGAATATTGTCTACTCCCGGGGCCTTATTTCGACTCAGGTCTTTCAGTACTGTGTCAAACTCTTCACGCAGTATCGTATCTCCCATTTCATCTTCATCTACATCCTCTTTCATTTCTATAATATTGTCCTCAAGTACATCGCCCTTGTATAGACCCTTTATACACTCCTTCCACCTTTCTGTTTTCCCTTATTTGCTTAGAACTTGGTTTCCATCCGAGCTCTTGACATTCATACAAGTGGCTCTCTTTTCTCCAAATATCTCTTTAATTTTCCTGTACGTAGTATCTATCTTGCCCCTAGTGAGATAAGCCTCTACATTTGTCCTCTAGCCATGCCTGCTTAGCCATTTTGTAGTTCCTGTCGATCTCATTTTTGAGATGTTTGTATTCCTTTTTGCCTGTTTCATTTACTGCATTCTTGTATATCCTCCTTTCATCAATTAAATTCAGTACCTCTTTTGTTACCCAAGGATTTCTACTAGTCCTCGTCTTTCTACCTACTTGATCCTCTGCTACCTTCACTATTTCATTCCTCAAAGCCACCCATTCTTCTTCTACTGTATTTCTTTCCCCCATTCCTGTCAATTGTTCCCCTATGCTCTCCCTGAAACTCTGTACAACCTCTGGTTTAGTCAGTTTATCCAGGTCTCATCTCCTTGAATTCCCAACTTTTTGCAGTTTCTTCAGTTTTAATCTACAGTTCATAACCAATATATTGTCGTCAGAGACTACATCTGTCCCTGGAAATGTCTTACACTTTAAAACCTGGTTCCTGAATCTCTGTCTTACCATTATATAATCTATCTCTACTTTCCTATCATTGTCCTTTAAAGAGGAGCACATTCGTCTTCTCTGTGTTCTGACAGAAACATTTTTCAAGTGGTTTATAAACAGCTGTCTTATATAAGTGATCTTTATCAAATTCAATCATTTATTGGTGTATCTCATTCCTACTCAGGATGGTGACAAGTTTGCGGTAAATTGTAGAAATTTATGTAGGGAGTCTCACTGGGTTCTAATTGCTAACTTTTGTTGAGGCAGCTTCCTTGCAGAAAGACCTAAGAATAGAATATTTTAATATGTCTAGAGAAACACGCAGAAATAAAGATGCATTAAATGAATGCGAACATTAAATGTTATAGGGCTAAAGTGTTTAGCATGTTATTGGAAAAATTATCAGATCCATATGAATTTTTTAGTCATAATGATGTTCCGTATTTCATTTGGGGATGTCAGCTTAATTTTATTTCAATAAATGTGTCAAATGTCTTCTATAATAGGAATGAGAGGAATGAAAACTTCAGTGGATGCTAAAGAGAGTGGAGACAGTGAAAAGAAGGAAGAGCGGCGAACATTTGTAGGCTGGGGGCGGGGATCCCCTGAAACAGACCACAAACGTGGTAAAATTTCCTGGTCCAGGGATTAAAACCCTACAAACCACCCGCAACACTTATCCAGTGTACTGTTTTGTTTCTCTTCTGATTTTACAGGAATTTTCCCACCTACTTTTGAAAGGTAGTAATTTTAATATTATTATATAAATTATAAATAAATAATAATAAAAAAATAGTAATAAAAATATTATTATATAAATTACAGATATCATTTCATTTGTTTCGTCATTATATAAATTATGTAATATTAACAGTACTTGCTCCACAGGAACAATCTCTTACGTTACTGTAATTGTCTTTAAGAGAAATTAATTTCCTCTACCATGGTATCGTTCTATGTCCATATTTTAACAGTATTCCGTACTGTTTTGATTTTATCGTCTGATCTCTCAGTTTTAGGCAAGATGTGCATACTTCTGGACTATCTACAACTCTTCGTAGTATATGGTACAGCATTATTTCCAATATAGAAGTATTTCTGTTTCAATACTTCCTCTGCATTATTTTTGTACATTTCCCGTTTTCCTATGGGAGATACTCGTATACCTGTGGTGACTCACAATTCTTCAGTGAGCCCCATTTATTGAATTTAATTAGGTTTTTGGAACAAAATGTATCAGAAATTAATACAAAGTAATTAAAGTACGTTGAACTGATAGTAAACTTCATTACAGTTAGCGTTTCTAAGCTTTCTTTGATATGTTGAGTTGTTTCCTCATTAATCAGTCTCGCAGTTTTCTTTGTTTCCAAGTAACACACGGCTCTAGTTTGTGTTATATATGTAACTAAGGATCATGCTCTGACGGTTGCTTTATCAGACAGGATAGCCATGCTTTCCGTTAATACTCAACGTTGTAGAAATACATTGTCTATGAGGCTACTACTGTCCCAGGAAAACTTGGCCAGGGCAACTTATGGCTCATAAGTTTAGTAGTGACTAACAGTACTGCCATTGCACTTTCCTTGTCAGATTACTTTAAAGACATTCATATTAAAATCATCAAAAATTAGTAACCTCTCTACAAGCATATGCTTTCGTATTCTGATCTATACAAAATTAATTCATTTCTATGCTTCTTTATTCCTATCTTATAAATGTCACAACTCATACAATCATTCCACAGATACGTGAATTTGCAGCTTATTAGTAACAACTTGCATTAAGATTTTCTATCATTCTCTTTTCATGGTGTTCAGAGAGGCAGAAGGAATCAGTTGGTTTCTATGCTCTTCAAAACAAATGAATAACTCAGTTTGTTTAATTCTTAAACCACTATTATTCTGAGGAAGCAAGACTATAATACCTTTCTTTGTTTTCATGTAAGATGGGGCAGAAGCTTATGTTGATAAAGGTACTTTTATCACTCTCTGAATGGTGAATCTGCCTAAAGCTGGTGTCTCACATGACCCCAGTAATAATGGAAGTTGCCTTTGTGTGGTGGTGAACGCCACAGTTACCACAGGATGGGCGTGCATGTCTTTAATACCCTTTTGTCGTACGAATGTATGACTTATAAAGCTACTACTATCTGTAACAAATAAGAAAGTTGCTAATTCGTCCTTCCCTTCTTTTACTCAGGGGTAGACATCTTTCTATAGTAACTAGTAGAACACAACCAACATGAGATTTTGCGTCCATCTCAAAAAGCGCCGCGCCGTGTAGGGCGTCTTGTCACGGTCCGCGCGGCTCCCCCCGTCGGAGGTTCGAGTCCTCCCTCGGGCATGGATGTGTGTGTTGTCCTTAGCATAAGTTTAAGTTTAGCCTAACTTATAGTGTGTAAGCTTAGGGATCGATGGCCTCAGCAGTTTGGTCCCATAATACCTTACCACAATTTTCCAATTTTTTTCTCAAAAAGCAGTCTGTGTATGCATTTCCTAGTGGAGTTAATTAAATTTTGATCATGGAGCCTTACGAAACCTATACAGTTCCAAGTGTGCGTGCTCGTTAGCTGCTCCAAGTTTGCTCATATCTTCCCTGATACAGTATTTTTTTCAATTTTTAGCCAGCGTATTTCCAACTCCATGAACTACCATCACCTGATTTCCACTGTTTTAATCCCTAAACATTATTCCTACGTTTCCTGTTACTTTACAAAAACCAACATCTCCTCTATAAACTAGGTGAACTGGTAACCAGAACGCATTTTCTCCTGTAGCCGCTGACCTACACCCCTCCCACGACTCCTACCTAGCAACAGACATTTTTCTCTTCCTGTTCTGACTTACCTGTAAGTTTTATAACACTGTAACATGATACCGTATATCCCCCTACACCTGTATGAAGCTCGTCCTTCGCTACTTGTAGCAGCAGGTGAAACATACCGCTTAAATGAACGTCGAATTTGCTACTAAAATTTTCTTCAGCCCGCCCTTTGCTTCCCATTAGTGAGTGCCCAGCAGCTATTGCCTTCTTCCTCATTTTACTGTCAAATTTTCATATTTTGCGTTTCTTAATTCTGCCTGAAGAATACCGTAATTCAAATTTTGCGTTGCTTAATTCTTCGTAAAGGGCGGAAATCTTCATCTCGTTATCCTCGATATATCGGCCTTTCTTTCATAATCTACAATTCCATGGAGGTGCCTCATTTGAACCTCGTATAATTGCAACAGTTAACCAGCCGTTACCATGTTGAAAGGTACCGTTATTTTAAAGGCTGAAATTAAACGTTAGTCCTACGATACTGCTGCTCCGTTCAATAATGCTTTGACAGCAATAGTTTTCAGTGTTGTTTTTTCTTTGTCTCCAGCGGTCGTTGCCAATTGTGTGTCTTCTAATTTGTACACTACATGTCTTGAGCGCCGTCTCTATCCCCTAGTGTAGCGCGAAATGTATATTTTTGCTTGCTAAGTTCTTTCGAACTATGTGACTTTGGCTTAACATTACTTGATGCTGGCAGCGATTTTAATACAGAGCCAATGTGTAGCAGCCACCTTGCCACGTTGCTCATCTAACATATGGGAGGCGTTTTGGGGTTGGTGCTGGGGTGTTTTAATATTTGTGGTGCCTATTAAACCCTATTAAGAAATCAAGAGTTCAAGAGTTTAAACGTTAAAAATCATCAAGACTGTAGCTATGCTACCGTTAGGTATATAATTCGAGATGAAATACTCGATCCAGTTTTGTGATGTAATACACATGTATTTTGAAATGAAATATTTACATATCTAGATATGTAGATAAATATATACATATCAAGATCTGTGAATAAAATTTCTAAAGGACGACTGATAACTGAAATCTGTTATTTACAAGTCAATATAACAGTCGCAGCGAGCAACAGCCCCTTCTGAATGAAAGGTAACCTGATGATATATATATATATATATGTTGCTACTGCATGGAAGGGAGACGGGGGAGCCCCCCCCCCCCCACCCCGGCCCCCCTTGGATATTACACATCGATCTTGCCAAAAGCCGAGAAGCGCATGAATATTTTTGATTGCTAATTCCTTTGGAACTATGTGACACCAAACCTTCCATTTTTTGCAAAACTCCCGGCAGCTAAATTAACATTTGGCAACTCCCACAAATGTCACATGGCTGACAGACTGAATAAACATCAAATACAAGGTAAAATGAAGTAAAGGCACTAGTTGGAACGAAACAGAAATCTGTGTTCCTCCTTTCGTATGATCCTCGTGTGTAAAATTAAGTCTAAAATTATGACTGTAGGCGGGAGGCGATAAACGCACTTTTCGCATAGTTTTAAGTTATTTAACACAAAATTGACAAGTACAGTACGTAGTTACATTCGAGTTATAACAGTATCAGCTTATAATTTCTTATTTATTGTATTATGTACGACAGATTTAGTGGGCGAAAAGCGTCCAGTAACTTTTACATTGCCAGCACACAATGAAGCGGATGTTTCCATTCCGTCTTGAATTGACAAGCAAATACTGTGCCACGTACTACATTAAATTAATTTCCTACCACCCACCACACAAGCGCTTCACCACAGGGCACAAGCAGTCTAGCGTGTGACGTCAAGCGTAGTTTAAATAAACAGGCATTCAGACAACAATGAGGCGGATGCTGCAGTGCTGCCAGAGCAACTAGAAGTTTTCTGCCAGTATGCAGGAGTTCCAATATCGCAGTGTTAGCTGACAATCACACACGCAGTTCCGAAAACACTGCGTGTAAATAAAGCGCATCCGAGTCCACATCGTTTCATTACTCCTTTATTGAAGGTACACGCGGACATATATGATAAATGTTTGGATTCCATATTTATTTATGCTGTTCCTCCGCATTGTATCGCTCGAATTTTTACCAGTGCTTCGTAAAGTATTATCGTGCTGGTAAAATAACAACGATATTTCAGTACTTATTTGTAGTCGTATGTAAGTAAGGGAATGCCTGTGAGAGTCACAACAGCTAACGATGTAGTAGATATAACAGAAAAAGATGCCGGATTAAAATCCAGGCTGTTCATCTAACAAACTGGTTCACAATGAGGACAAACAAAACACGTACTTTTCATTCAAGTTCTCAATGACGTCATCATTTTTCATTAGAAACTAAAAAGTTTGAAGAATGTCATTGGATCCCCTGGAATCATTTCAGAAAGCTGAGACTTCTGATTTTCGGTGCAGTAGCTGCCTTTGAATTTTCAAGCAGAGAAATATGGTTGTGTGCCTGCTTAAGAGCTAAAACAATAAAACACTGGCTTCTTTAAAGGAGACAAAACAGGTATGTAAATCATGGAGAGGTTCTGTCTGTAAAATAACCTCCATATTTAGTTGTCTTTTGTTGGCCACCGGTCTAAACTCCACCCCTCCAGTTTTAGAAACCAGAACTTGGGTATTGTACATTGAGCAAGGTGATCGAATAACCGTTTGTGACAATATCTGATCCATAATCTAAACTGATCCATAATCTTTTTTAGTACCTTCACTTGGGGAGACGACTGTACATGGCATTTGTTTCACGGCCTCCTGATCCATTAGCTTCATTTGATACTTTATTCGTTTAGTCATGTCTAACTTATCAGTAAGGACTTCACTATACCCTTCTATAACTCTTCCAGTTTTTGTGCAGCTAGTTTGCCCATATCGACCTGCTATAGTTAGAAATATTGGGTTACATGTACTTCATGGATCCCTTTATTAGCTATATGACCGCAAAAAACAAAAACATGTCCTGACATAACTTAAACGAAAACTGCCTATTAGCACATAACCCCACCTACCGAACAAATTAATAGCCCTTTATCAACTCATAGGGAGAAAATAAGGTATTCCCCACGGACATCCCTCTGTAATAACATTTACGAGAATCCCATTACCTTCAGTTGTGAACCCTTGCTGAATAACATTTGTTATCAACTTTACATAACGTCGGAAGACTACACACCCCAACATTTTCCCTGTACGTTAGTGCCAACACTATTGAGACGGAGCTACCATAATAGATCGACGCACCGAATCTGTGCTGGAAGTTGATTGTGATTTCTGCTATGCGTTGTTTATCCCCGCGGTTATGTAATACCCGCTGGCTTTGCAGAAGCAAAATGCAATTCAGAAACCTCAAAGTAAAGTTCTGTACAGCACCTCGCTGTAAGGCAGCATCACGCAGCCAGTTGTCTATGAAGAATCCGGAGCAGAACTATCCAGTTGTTTTCACACAACGTGGCTTAAAATTTTAGGTCGATTGAAAAATTAACTTGTCGGCCTTGTTATTATTCCTTAATGGTTACCACATTATGCATCCTAGTGGGCACGATAGCGTGATACAAGTAACAAAAAAAAGAAAAAAAAGAAAAATACTGGAGAAAGCAGCTGGGAATCGAAAGCCCTGTTACATCTTTGGTCTCTACACGAGATGACTTCGTTTAAAAGTGTTTACCATATTTGTCGTGGTGCAGTCGTAACAGTTTCTTTCT
Organism: Schistocerca serialis cubense; assembly: GCF_023864345.2. Taxonomy (NCBI): domain Eukaryota; kingdom Metazoa; phylum Arthropoda; class Insecta; order Orthoptera; family Acrididae; genus Schistocerca; species Schistocerca serialis. Next base: position 458,864,511 of record NC_064643.1, read on the forward strand.
CCAACATCTACGAAAATACACGTTTGCGGACACCGCGTATACTGTTGAAAAATACTTAGTTTGCAATTAGCTATCGATCCACTCAACTCTGTGTTGACATCGGATCATGAATTTTAGCGCCGGTTTTGTCAAAACTGGACAAATGAGAGTAGGACTCGAGCTTTGAGGGTTCCGTACCTTCTTCATTTTGTATATAGATAATAATAATATCTTCGAGTGGCTCCGTGGCCTGGTGCACATCTTTCTATTGCAAGCCACTTCGGTGCCTTGTATGTCCCTAAACTACCTCAGTACCCAACTGGAGGAACGGGACCTACAGTTCAACGCGGAATCCGAAACATATGATGTTGCTTACGACTGTTTACGTCACTGACGGCTGAAGGCTATGTTAAAACGAAGACAAAAAAATCCGTCGTCCGACTGAGACCTACAGTTTCCACGCAAGCGCCTTACCGCTAAACCGGTAAGGACGACATTTATGTGGATAGTTCATCTATAGGTTTTGATGAATAGGTCTGTTAGTATCAAAATGCGCTCATACGGGAACATATTAGTAGACTTGAAAATACGACGTCCACTTTGATCCGATGAATGCATATGCCACCTGCTGGATAGTAGATGTACTGATAATGGTTTGAAAGTGAGATTCCGTAGTTTTATAGCCCCCAGAGCGTAATCTGTGTCTTTCCGAGAATGCTCCCTGCCAGAAGGCTAAGTGTGCTGCAAATGTGTGAAGCAAACAAGGCAACATACCAAGAAGACGCACTCGTACGTTCGTTCAACCGACTGAGCGCGTTTGGAAGGGTTATGGCCTTCTGAGTGGCGGGATGGTCCTCTCGGAGAATTGCCACCCAAGTTGGTCGTGCTGTGTCAGTTGTGCAACGATGCTGATGTTAGTGTTCCTGTAACCATTCTCACACCGTGACACGAGGATCTGACCTTCCATGAAGCGCAGACGCCCACCAGGTTCGTCGTACAGTGAGGACAGGAGTGGCAAATCGTACAGCTACCACAGGCTGCTACAGCACAGATCAGGGGGCTTGTGAGCCTAGACTAGTCAACACGAATTGTTGGGAACCGTTTATCAGGAGTGGGACTATGGGCACGTACACCTCTAACCCATCTTGCACACACCCCACAACATTGACGTTCACCCCACGTGCCGTCAGGTGATCACTCGAAATGTGGAATGCCGCTACTTGGTCTTCGGCAGTAAAAGCAGAGTCCACATGCAAGCAGGTGATGGTCATTTGCGCGTACGACGTAGACCTAGTGAGTGCTATCTCGAAGAGAGCAGTCGTCCTAGCCACACTAGTCCACCCCATCCCTTATGGTCTGGGGTGCGATACAGTGCCATTCTCGTTCACCTTTGATATTTTTGGAAGGGACGCTAACCAGCGCCAGGTATGTGCAGAATGTTGTTACACGTGTTCTTTTGCCGGTCTTGAAACATAGAGGTATGTGTTGTTCCAACAGGTTAATGCTCACTCGTACAAGACCCCTGAAACTCAACGTGCAAGTTCGGCAGCAAGTACTCTGGCCAGCTCGATCCCTGGACTTGCGTAATCCAGCGCTTGTAGGATATGATGGGACTCGTCAACCAACAACTCAGACAAAAAGTTGAAGTAATGGAAGAGAATTAATGCAAAAGTGTTTCGCTGAGAAATGCAGTACTGTAAGAAATATTGATAAGAAATACCAGCAACAGGAAGTTCCTTCTTGAGAAAAACACAGAACAAAATGGAATATTCTCTTTAACACACATGTAATGTGAGGCGACTTATCTTCCATTTCGTTAACCATCAAGGAGAACAACTATTAAGTATCTGACATTAATCATCCGAAATATTACGGTGGAAAGGTCTAACTGCTGTTATGGTCTGAGTGAGTTAATATTCTTTCAGTGAAGGAAATGTAACTCAAAGTAGCTTACAAATATTCCGTCTGATCGACTTTTGACTATTCATCGGTCGGTCTCGAATCAGAGCCAAGAAGAATTGATAGAAGATAGAGAGGAAATAGAAAGCGAATTAGCTCGACAACGTTTCATAAATTGGCAACAAACGCGAATGAGAGGCGCTGCATACACTACTGGCCATTAAAATTGCTACACCACGAAGATGACGTGCTACAGACGCGAAATTTAACCGACAGGAAGAAGATGCTGTGATATGCAAATGATTCGCTTTTCAGATCATTCACCACCCAAGGCTGGCGCCGGTGGCGACACTTACAACGCGCTGACATGAAGAAAGTTTCCAACCGATTTCTCAAACACAAACAGCAGTTGACTGGCGTTGCCTAGCGAAACGTTGTTGTGATGCCTCGTGTAAGGAGGAGAAATGCGTACCATCACGTTTCAGACTATCGCAATTGCGGTTTATCGTATCGCGACATTGCTCCTCGCGTTGGTCGAGATCCAATGGCTGTTAGCAGAATATGGAACTGGTGGGTTCAGGAGGGTAATACGGAACGCCGTGCTGGATCCCAACGGCCTCGTATCACTAGCAGTCGAGATGACAGGCATCTTATCCGCATGGTTGTAACGGATCGTTCAGTCACATCTCGATCCCTGAGTCAACAGATGGGGACGTTTGAAAGACAACAAACATCTGCACGAACAGTTCAACGACGTTTGCAGCAGCATGGACTATCTGCTTGGAGACCATGGCTGCGGTTACACTTGACGCTGCATCACAGACAGAAGTGCCTGCGATGGTGTACTCAACGACGAACCTGGGTGCACGGATGGCAAAACGTCATGTTTTCGGGTAAATCCAGGTTCTGTTTACAGCATCATGATGGTCGCATCCGTGTTTGGCGACATCTCGGTGAACCCACATTGGAAGCGCGTATTCGTGACCGCCGTACTGGTGTATCACCCAGCTTGATGGTATGGGGTGCCACTGGTTACACGTCTCGGTCACCTCTTGTTCGCATTGACGGCACTTTGAACACTGGACGTTACATTTCAGATGTGTTACGACGAATGGCTCTACCCTTCATTCGGTCCCTACGAAACCCTACATGGTATGATGTTGAAGCTGCATGGGCGGCTGTATTTGTACACGTCATTCAAGCTCTGTTTGACTCAATGCCCAGGCGTATCAAAGCAGTTATTACGGCCAGAGGTGGTTGTTCTGGGTACTGATTTCTCAGGATCTATGCACCCAAATTGGGTGAAAATGTAATCACATGTCAGTTCTAGTATAATATATTTGTCCAATGAATACCCGTTTATCATCTGCGTTTAGTCTTGGTATAGCAATTTTAATGGCCAGTAGTGCATAGCTGTGCATCTTGGAAAATTCGAATGGAACAACACAGACGAATGAACAGATTTTAACACAGCCATAGAAAATTCGAGAAAACGATATATATTGTCTTACGCAGAAGGATATAGAGGGTCCTTGTTAAGTGCATCCACAGATTCAAGCACTTCCCGCGTGATGGGTATAGTTTTCCACTTGTATCAACCGTTATACATACTAGGGTGTACTGAAAAGTAGTGCCTCCCGAATTTTTTATGTGAAAACTGTTAAAGCTTTCTGAGTAAAACAAACATTGTTAACATTCAACGTCTGTATTCTTAAAATCTACATATTTATTTCTCAACATAGTCATCCTTGCGACGAACACGTTCATCACAACGAGAGACCGGTTTGTTGATGCCGGCACTGTAGAATGTCTGCCTTTGCTGACAGAGCCACAACCTCACCTCTACTTGAACCACTTCGTAACAATCAAAGTGAAGTCCTCGAAAGTGTTCATTAAGTTCAGGAAACAAATGGAAATCGGAGTGGAACAAGTCGGGACTGTTTAGGGGATTGTCGATGACAGTGAAGTCCAGGCGTCGGAATGTTGCAGATGTCGCAGCGCTCGCTTGTGGTGTGGCATTGTCATGCTGAAGGTGCTCCAAGTGTGGAAGAACTTTTCAAAATCTAAGCTCGATTACAGCACGCTGTTTTTTATGCAACGACTTACATAGTTATAGACCACGGTGCTGAACGCTACAATGCTGAACCCTCTAGCATATGTCGGCAAACATGTAGACATGAAGAACAAAAATGCAGATTATTAATAACGTTTGTTTATCCGAAAAACGTGAAGAGTTTTCACATAATAAATTCAATGGCAGTACTTTTCAGTACAACCTCCTATTTTAATAACAGTGGGAAACAATATGGGACCGCTGTGGTTAAACATCCTGTGATACAAGGAAATATTTCTGTTGTTGAATCTTCAGTGTTTTTCATCGAATAATCTTTTCTCTTTCCGACCTACAAAAAAAAATAAAAAATATAAAAATGTGGCCCGCAACTACGTGCCCTCAGACTCAGAGTTAAAATATTAAAAGTTTGGCTGGTTTCGTTGTCTAGGGGGTGGAATACGTAGTTGCCGATTTAAACGCCAAATACTGCTGACTCTACAGTGTAGATACATGAATCGAATTGTCGAACGTTCCTATCACTCGGCAATTGCGAATTTTGAACAAATATTGAAATTTATAAATGAAATATTGCAATTAAATAAAATCTGCGGGTCCTATTTTAAGGACTTTAAATGATGAGTACGATAGCAGAAGTACTTTTGAGAATGCCGTTTATTTCTACAAAACACTTATTGGTGTCGATGGTCCAGCAATTAAATAAAATATAAGTTGAATAACAGGGAAACAAAATTTTCCTACTTCACGTCATTAGTTATGAGCAGCAACATAGCTTTCAACACATTCACTTCTAAATGGATACTATGTCTTCATTGCAAAAGCCACAGAAATCTCACAAGTGCACAAGGCGGCACTACGAAATATTTCTATCTCCCGTGACCACGCGCGAACTGCTCAACACTCTCCAAGTATTTCCTGCGACCGTCGGTCGCACCTTCCCGTCCAGCACTCCCCAGTGTCCTGTGCGACCCGATGCTCCTCCCCCACTTCCATACGGTCTCTCCATTAAATTCAGTAGACGCCTACCTTAGTAACGAGCGCTGTGATTGGCTAGAGCGCTCCCGCCATGTCTCCAAACCAACTCACACTCACAAACATATTGAAACACATACAAGATACTGGATTCACATTTAAATAACTTGAAATTAAATAAATATTCCTATGGCTGGACCATAAACGCACTCTTAGACACATTATTAAACACATAAACAAATTAAATGAATATATATCGAAGGAATAGAAGCAAGTGTAGTCCAGTAGCCCAATGTCTCTGTGCTTTCTAAAACACAGTAAACATTTGACCAATTTCTTCATGAATAGTACATCGGATATAAACAAAGACATAGACGAATAAATACATATTTATAAGCATGCTGCTAACGTTTTTTCGTGTAACTGTGGGTTACTTATGGTCTGAAGTGATCAATAGTAATCGGTCATTTAACCTCCAATAACTCATGTACTATTAAAGTTATACGCCTGAAATTCATACCAATTTAGGTTTACACTAATAGCTTTCTAAAGACACATTGATCGACAAAATCGGATGAACTATTTAAATTTTTTGAAATTCGTTCCTGGGTATTACTCGTATAATTTAGACAGATACAAAACTTTAAACTAAAAAAGATATTGAAAATCTGATTACACCATCAGAATTGTCATGCAAATAATGGTAATTTGCATGTTTCTTGTTAAGGTATCATGATTCCTCTAGCTATTATTAATTTCTATATGGTTCAAATGGCTCTGAGCACTATGGGATTTAACATCTGTGGTCATCAGTCCCCTAGAACTTAGATCTACTTAAACCTAACTAACCTAAGGACATCACACACATCTATGCCCCAGGCAGGATTCTAACCTGCGACCGTAGCAGTCGCGCGGTTCCGGACTGAGCGCCTAGAACCAATTTCTATATCAATTGTGAAATGTCTGCCATTAAGGTTTCACAAAGTCCGCCATCTAAGGCACTCCCGGCATACAAATCTCTTTCATCGACACAAAGCACAGTCCTCGACACAGCGTGAACATGGAATTCCCAGCCACGTGGTCGACCTGGACCACAAGCTGGGCTACCCCTCTCGCCCCAGCTAATGTTCAGCACCACGTGGTTGCTGATGGGCCCCAGCTTGGTGATCGGCCCATGCGGCTGCGCCAACTCCAAACATAGAATATTTTCAGGGCGTCACAACTCGCCCATTACCTCACGCACCTCCACTTATTAACTTTCTGGCTTGTCAGAATGTTCAGAAGTACCACCCTTCAGTTCATACAAGTACAAATAAACCAAATTACAAAGAACAGAATTAGATGATTAAAACGTGAGACCAATAGCGTTTACAAAATTTTTTTAGTGGTGTGGGAACAGCATGAATTTCGAAATAAACTTAAACTAACACAAATTATGAACGAAACGGCATATTAAATAAATGCCTGAATTTCAGTTATGCATAAACAATTTTTTGGGCAGGAAATAAAATTTTATAATGCAGTTTCACTTAAGTGCGATTTTGTAAGCGCTTCTTGGACCAAACAATTTTTTGGACAGGAAATAAAATTTTTTAAATGCACTTTCACTTAAGTGCGATTTTGTAAGCACTTCTTGTACCACTCACTCTGCGCTAAGCCGCCTTCTTGCACTAATTTTTCCGTTGCACTACACACGCTCACACGGATTTCAGTACGAAGTATGATCAACTCACATCAGTCTCTTGACGAACTGCCTCGCAGAAATCGTGTCTACCTCTGAATTCCGAGCTCCGCCATTTATCGTAACAAATCTGCCTACAATGAAAACCAAAAGTAGAAAACTGTCAACAAACCATTTCCCAGACCATTTCCAGGATCCTCGCTAAAGATTCCCTCCAGCGGAAAAGGATACTTTGGGAACCAAATCACAAGGTTCAAATGGCTCTGAGAACAATGGGACTTAACATCTGAGGTCATCAGTCCCCTAGAACTTAGAACTACTTAAACCTAACTAACCTAAAGACATCACACACATCCATGCCCGAGGCAGGATTCGAACCTGTTACCGTAGCGGTCGCGCGGTTCCAGACTGTAACGCCTATAACCGCTCGGCCACCACGGCCGGCAAAATCACAAGGCAAATGACTGAAACACAGTAAGCTCAAATTCCCAGAAGTTCTATTTAATTGACTTTAATAAATCTTTCCAACTTCCACACACCAAAAAATGTGTGCACATACAATTTCAATTTTAATACCCTTCAAACTGACCAGAAATTCTTTGCCACACACTTTTACAAAGCATAAACCAAACATATTTTAATTAAATCCACGAGGTCACTGACCTCCACGCATACTCAGTGCGTAAACTTCCCCCTCTTGCACACGTTCAGTGCCACAATAAACTAACAAATTACTAATGAATCCCCAATTACAACATATAAAATTATATCTCCAAAATTAGTACCACTAATTACAGCTTTTCATTTCTCCCCTTCCTCCACATACAGCCTCAACTCGGTCACGTTTCTTAGACCCAAAGGGTTTCCTGCGACAGGGTATTTTAAACGGTATACATTTGGGTGAAACTCTGCCAGAACAAATCGCCCATAGTATAACTCGAATAATTTCTTAATCTCCCCGTTCACTTCGCTGGAACGTTCTTTGGTGCGTACAAGCATTTTTTCCCCCACTTTGTACTTCATCGGTTTGTATCGCCCATCGTGTCGCCTTTTCCTTTCAGTGGCTAACTTTTTCATGCGGGCCGTTACTGCTTGCACTCTTTCAGCAGCCGATTCAGCTTTTCGCGGCGGGAATTCTACCGTTTCTGTGAGTAAGAACTTTGGTTGCACCCCGGTCATGACTTCCAATGGTGAGTACCCCATAGCCTTACGTTTTACGCTGTTGAGTACGTCCTCAAACGCGCTCACGTACTCCACCCACTTGGAATGACGATTGCTGGCATACGTCCTGTATAAACGTCTTACTTGCAGCATATCCCGTTCACACAGGTTGCTCTCTGGGTGGTAGACGGATATACGGATATGTTGCACACCCTGTTCGTTCATGAACGTGTTCCAATTGTTCGAAGTAAACTGTGATCCGTTTGCAGACAACAGCGTTACTGGTTTTACAATATTCTTGAAAAATCCTTCTCTAGTCTGGCGATCAGAGTTTTAGTAATCGCTTTCCGTATCGGGTACAGTTTAATGAACTTAGAGGACACGTCCACCACAACAAAGATGTACTTCATGAGGCCGCGTCCACAGCCAGTAACTCACCCACTTTAGTAGGTATAATGCTTTGCATTTTCTCCTGTTCCGCGGCGTTGCAGTATTTGACCCGTTGGCAACGGTCGCAACCCGCCAGTTGCGCGCGGACCCGTCTGGCCCGGTTATTTACATTGGCTTATTCAAATGGTTCTAAGCACTATGGTACTTAACGTCTGGGGTCATCAGTCCACTAGAACTTAGAACTACTTAAACCTAACTAACCTAAGAACATCACACACATCCATGCCCGAGGCAGGATTCGAACCTGCGACCGTAGCAGTCGCGCGCTTCCGGACTGATGTGCCTAGAACCGCTCGGCCACAGTGGCCGGCATGGGCGTATTCCTCGATGATTTCAGTGCACTTTTCGGCCCCATAAAGTCCTTGATTTAAATGTACGTAGTCTATTAACTGTTCCACTTACCTATTTGGAAAACACAGTCTCCATTTGTCCGTCTCTTCATCTTTCCGCCGGAATAACACTCCCTTGTATATCTTATACAGGGCGTTTCAAAAAGAAAGAGCAGATTTCAAACATTTATTTCTCAAAAACTACAAATGATAGAAACACAATTCAAACGTTTCTTGTCAGAGAAAGGTTCAAAGTTTTTCAATGGTCCGCGCAGAAGTTCCATGCAAATCCGCAGTGGCGCTGGCGTTTGTTTGTAGGAAAATGGCGACGACACCACAGGAACGATCATTTTGTGTGCTGCAATTTGCAAAGTTAGAGTCCATTGTTGGTGTGCAACGTGCATTCCGCCGTCAATTCAACAAACAGCCGCCTCGTCATAAGCAAATTTATGAGTGGCATCACAGATTCGTAGAAGATGGTTGCATCTGCAAGCGAAAAAGCACGGGTCGTCCACGCACATCGGATGAAAATGTCGAGCGTGTCCGTGCAGCTTACGAAAGGAGCCCTAGAAAATCCACGACACGGGCAAGTCACGAACTAAACATGTCTAAAACAACGGTATGGCGCGTTCTGAGTAAGCGTCTGCACATGAAGCCGTACAAACTGCAGTTATTGCAAGCATTGCGTCCTGACGACCACAACAAAAGGTTCGAATTTTCAACTGCAATTCTACAGGACATGGAAGAGGACAATTTTGCCGAACGATTAATTTTTTCAGATGAATCAACGTTTCACATTTCTGGTAAAGTTAATCGGCATAACGTACGAATTTGGGCGAGTGAAACTCCGAGGGACGTTATTCAACATGAAAGAGACTCACCAAAGGTTAACGTCTTTTGTGCAATTTCGGTAAACAAAGTTTATGGACCTTTCTTTTTCATAGAGAAAACTATCACAGGAACCATTTACCTGGACATGTTAGAAAACTGGCTATTTCCTCAACTTCAGGAAGATTCAAATCACTTCATCTTCATGCAAGATGGCGCCCCACCACACTTCTCTGAACCTGTACGACGGTACCTAAATAACACCATTCCAGGACGGTGGATTGGAAGAGCAGGAGCACAAGATCAATGTCATCGTCTGTGGCCTCCCAGGTCACCAGACCTTACTCCCTGCGATTTTTATTTGTGGGGGTACATAAAGGACTGTGTTTATGTCCCACCTATGCCCGCTACTCTTCAAGAGGTACGACATCGAATTGTTGCGGCCGTGAATTCGGTAACTAAAGACCAGTTGCGTCGTGTGTGGCAAGAAATGAGATACCGGTTTGATATTTGTCGTGTAACAAATGGTGCTCATATTGAGGTACAGTTTTGATATTTGTTGTGTAACATTTGGTACTCATATTGAGTGAAGGACCGTTGGAATTGTGTTTCTATCATTTGTAGTTTTTGAGAAATAAATGTTTGAAATCTGCTCTTTCTTTTTGAAACGCCCTGTATTTGGGTACTTTCTCGTATCCCTTGCTGTCGAAATTCACCTTAATGTCTTTCAGTTCAGGATCGTCGTTTTGTGTTCGCCGCATATCTCTGCACACTGCACGAATTTCTCTCCCCCCGTTACTACCTTCATATACAGTAGCTTGAATTCGTTCGGCTCCTCCCTTCCATCGTCTTCCACCTCCACTGGTAATCTGGACAGAGCATCGGCAACACAATTTTCTGTATCTTGATCTAGCGGATTTCGTATTCGAATTGCTGTATGAACATTGCCCAACGCATTAAGCGGTCGTTCAGTATCCTGCAGTCCTGCAGATAACTCAAAGCCTTGTGGTCCGACAACACTGACACTTTTCTGCCCTCTAAATACATGCGGAATTTATTAAATCCGTGCACGATCGCGAGCATCTCCTACTCCGATATGCTGTATCCCTGTTCGTGCTTATTTAGCACGCGACTAGCTTTTCTTGAAATAGCTCACAAGCTATTCCATAGTCCGAAATGTCCGACGCTAAACAGAAAGGGAGATTCATATCTGGGTAGTACATCATCTTACTATTGCACAATTTATCCTTTATATCCTGGAATTCCGTTTCACATTCCTTGGCCCACCTGCAAGCTTCATTTTTCTCCAACAATTTGCCTAAATATTGAAAATTCATTCCTCCCTCCCCTAAGAATTTTCTGAAGAAAGCGCACAGGCCCAAGTATGACTTGAGTTGTTTCCTACTTTTGGGTCTATTACATTCGGCAATGGACATTAATTTTTCGGAACTAGGTAAAATGCCTTACGAAGTAAGGATATGGCACACGAATTGAATTTCTGCTGGAACTAACTCGCATTTTGGGAGCTTTAAAGTCAATCTACCTCGTCTCAGAGCCATGAGTACCTCCTCCAAAACTCGATCATGCACATTCCACGTGTCTGTAGCGATCAGTATATCATCTACGTATATCACGAGTTTTCTCATTAGACTCACCCACAGGACATGACTCAACGCTTTACTAAAACTGCCACAGAAATTGTAAGTCCGAATGGCACTACCCTAAACCGATAGCTTCGTCCATCAAAATGGAAAGAAGTGTACCGTCTGCTTTCCTCTGCCAACGGGATCTGCCAAAATCCCGAGGTCAGATCAACACTGGACATTAAATTGGTATTATTAAAATTCAGCAGCAATTCTTTCATATTGCCAGGCTGATCTAATTCCCTTACAGTTAGTTTATTTATTTTTTCTACAATTCTGACCGAGTTATCACGTTTCTTAACAATAAGGATGGGATTGCAGTGATCCAACATTTGTTTTAATCAAAGTCCGACGGCATCCCGATCAGCTATAGGTATTATATACTGCACTTTATTGGTTCGTGAGATTTCACTTTTATAGAGTACTCGAAATCGGTAACTTTACCAGGTTGATCCGAGAATACGTCCTCGTAGCGGTACAACATCCTACACTACTCTTTCTTTTCCCTTTCTCATATACCCTTGACTGCATCAATCACTTCCTTAATTCTGTCATGCATACCGACGTGCTTACTCCAACCCTCAGTAACTATGGCATGATAAATCTGATTTTCATCAGTCAAAAGTCTTTTTAAATTTTACTTACCTTTTTTCATTCTGAAATTCAAATTCTAAACATTTCTCTACGCAATTAAGCGAAGTATTGTATTTGCACAGGTAGTCAGTTCCTAAACTTACCCCTTTCTAGACCACTCACTACATAACATCCTACCTAAAACTTATTTTCTCCACGTTTAAATTCTACAAGTATTTGTTGTCTTATTGGCTTACTCATACCACCAACTACAATTTTAATCAGAACGCTAGTGACTGGGAAGATTACTAGTTTCCTATTTTTGATAATGTTCATAAAAGTTTCCGACACCGCTGAAACATTACTACCTGAATCTAGAAGTGCATCTACTCCTTCTTTGCCAACTTTAATTTCAATAAATGACTTTACATTTACCATTTCCTTTCGTTCTAAATATTACTCCCTTAATAAATCATTTTATACGTCTCGTCCCTTCTCTTCCAATTCTAGCGTACACGCATCCTGTTCTATCCATCCTTCAATCTCATGTTCATCCCAAAATAATTCATTAAATATTTCCTTCATCCCAAATTCATTCCTTCCCTTTTCTAAACCTCCAGCAGTTTTACACTTCTCTGGTTTCCATATATGCTGCAATAATGACCGTAACGTTCTACCGTACCAACGCCAATCAGTCACACTAAAATCACACTCCTCCTTCATATACGAATTCGTACGAACTTGATTACACAAACTATCTCCATCCATACTATTTACTTCAGGCCTCTCTAAATTTTCTATTAGTTCTTCCACACATTTCGCCGATTCACTACCCACAACATGCACAACTTTACTGTTTTTCCCCTCCAGAATATCGACATTTGCAGCTTCAAGAAAATTACACATCAATTCATTGTTCAAAACTTTATTTTCCTGAAATAATACATCGATGCCTAAGCCATCATCACCATGAATATTCCTCTCAGCAACAGCATCTGCTGATACACCCTTTAAATCACTATATAATTCACATCAGAAACCTCACTTTCCTCCGTCCACAAATTAACTTTACGTGAATCGTACACAACTTTATCCTCCACCGCTACATTACACAAATTACTGATGCCTTGTCGTATCATTTTGGAATTTCCAGACTTGCTACATTCCGCTGTGATCGGACAAAAATCAGCACACACCGCCATTTCCACACACTTTTCATCCCGATTAACCCCCAATCCTACTCTACATACATTGTCACATTCTTACTCTGACAATCGTTTTAGATCCACACATTCATCCATAAGTTTCGCTTCACCTTCATTGGTGACTAGAAACATCTAAATTCCTTCCTCTGAAGTCTCAATACCAGTGGCTTTTATGTTGTTAAATAACTTACCATTACTCTGTTCCTTTAAACAGAAATCATCTGCCTCTGCTGCACAGTTTTAACTTCAACCGCTGGCGAGACCAATGCTAAGCCTCCCTTAGTAACATTGACTCTTTCCGCCGAAACACAATCACCCTCACTTGCAGCTGGCCAGACCAAAGCTATGCCGCCTTCACTAACATCGACGCTTTTCGCCGACTCACAAATACTTTTTACTACAACACCTTCCTTACTGCAATTGCTACTATTTGCTAATACCTCCTCAGAACTCTCCACACAATTTGCTTCCACAAAATTCATCTTCCCTTTAACTTCTTTTTGAACCACTGAATATTTCCATTCATCACCATTCCCACACTCATTCATTACACATTCATAACTTACATCATTCCCCGCAAATTTATTCCCATTACTTTTACTGAAATCTCTCTCAAATCAATGCTTCCCCCGTTCGCGCCTGCTTTTATTGAAAGCCTTCCTCTTTAACATACTCCATATTACATATTTGTTGCCTTTCTCCAAACCTATCAACATTTCTACCATTACCATTATCACCAGTCCTTTTCATCGCCTGGCCGGCCGGTGTGACCGTGCGGTTAAAGGCGCTTCAGTCTGGAACCGCGTGACCGCTACGTTCGCAGGTTCGAATCCTGCCTCGGGCATGGATGTGTGTGATGTCCTTAGGTTAGTTAGGTTGAAGTAGTTCTAAGTTCTAGGGGACTGATGACCACAGATGTTAAGTCCCATAGCGCTCAGAGCCATTTGAACCATTTTTTTCATCGCCTGTCAGATCATCATCCACGGACCTGAGATGTGGCGAACATCAGTTTCCTGACCGGTTGTTACACGAATGCACTTCGAGCTAATTTCCCCCTTCAAATCTGCGTTCTTTACTTGGGTCCCGTTCACGGAAGTATACTCCCGTTCGTTCTCTGACCATTCTGCTCATTCCACCTAGTATCTCCCTGAGAATTCCTTTGATTTCTCTCACGATTATTATTTCGGTGATGATTATTTGGATTCCCATTTTGATAACTATCACCCCGTTTGCTCTGATGATTGAACTTCAAAGTCCTCTCTAATTTTTCTACAAATTCCAGATATTCGTCCACGGAATCACATGGACTATGGACAAGATCCCACTTCAAATTTTCTGGTACTCGCCTTTTTAACGTGGCGGTTTCTGTTAAAACCCCCAACGAATTTTTCACATGGATAAGCTTACCAAGTTCCCATTTGCAAAAATCTCTCATCATCCCATTACCCTACCTGTGACTCGGCCCTTTCAGAAATTCATTTTGGATTCGCAACTGTTTTGCCAAGCTCCAAAATTTATTCAAAATACACTTTTCGAACTCTTCGTACGATTCGCACGAACTACATTTAACATTTCCCCAAGTCTGTGGGTCTCCCTCCAAATGCCGTTTAACGTATTTTATTTTGGCTTCGTCCGACATGCCCTGAACAAAAGCGTCCCTACACGCAGCCGAGAAATTTATTGGGTGATATCTTCCGTCATCCGTGTAAAATTTCACAGATCCGGTATTTGCCCAATGGATATTTATAACCGACATGCTCTGTTAGGAGGCTAACGAACTGAGATCACTTTTTGTCTGTTGCATTTGCTTTTTAAATTCATTTTCACTAGTAATCCTGGACTCTATTTTACCTTTAGTTTTGCCCACTTCTTTGTCCCCCTCACCTACACGATTGTCAATGTCACTAATTGCTAAATTTGTTTTCATGAGCATCTTGCGCTTTCTATACAGTCGCTTACCTTGCCTCCAAGTTCCGTCTGTATCTTATCCATTTTTTTCCCAATATCTTTTTCTAATGATCCGATTTCAGATTTTACTATTAAAACTTCGTCTGTAATTTTCCCCATATCCACTCGGACACATTTTAATTTATCATCAATTGCTTTTTCAAGGTTACCAATAATATCATGATTCCTCTGGCTGTTATTAATTTCTGCATGAACTGTGAAATGTCTGCCATTATGGTTTCACAAAGTCCACCATCTTTGGCACTCCCGGCATACAAATTTCCTTCATTGACTCAAAGCACAGTCTTCAACACAGTGTCAACATGGTATCTCCAGTCACGTGGTCGGCCTGGACCATGCGCTTGGGCTACCCCTCTTGCTCTGGCTAATGTTCGGGGTTGACGAGCCCCGATTTGGCGAGTGGCTCTTGCGGCTACTCCAACTCCGAACTTAGAATATTTTCAGGGCGTCACAACTCACCCTTTACCTCACATCGTACGTACATAGTTTTTGTTTCTGTCTCTGTTCTTAGCTAAACTTAGCAGTAATTAACACTTGCTCGACTGTTTCAGTTGCTCCTCTGTCTGCTTTCAGTACTCTGTTAGTGACATATGATGTTGTGTCATTCCTGTTATAATAGGACTAACATCAGAATAATTCGTTCGCAGTTGTTAGACATTATTGATATTTTGCGCTGTAAGTTGAGTAATGGGAATCATTAGCATTACTGAAAAGATTCCTCCACTCCTACAATAAACGAAATGTTATTTGTAAATAAAACCTAGCAATGGCAGCTTATATTCACCGCATGGAACCTCAAATTCAGTACATGATTTACTCATGGTCATTTAAGATGCGGCCTTCTATACAAGACCGGACACGTCAGTTCATGCCGATTAATGGACATACAGCCATCCATATATGACACCCACGCTGGCCACTAAACACATAAATATAAATAACATAGTCAGCCACGTGCGTATGGATATGTGATACTTGAAATGGTTGATCTACTGTTGCTCTCTTTGTAGCTGAAAAATTAGCTATGAGTACAAACTGTGAACTAAATCTCTGTAGAAGGTCCATCGTGACCAACATGCCAGTCTTCCAGTAAAAGAGTCCACTATGATTGTTTACAAAATTAACCGGGGCTGTTGATTGGACAAAATGTCAATTGAATGAAAAACAAATTTTCTCATTAATGTCCCATGTAAGCATGATTCAGCCTCTGTGGCAGTTGTAACTGTGTGCTTACATGATTTAACTTTTATAATTTTTTTAAATTTCTTTCTCCTTATGTATTGGAGATAGCTTTATTTGTATCAACTCGATGGCCTCTCATAACTGGTATCGACTATACATGTCTCACGCAAATTGCCGTAACGTTAAAATGAAGTGACACACAGACTTTGTGTCTCTCTTACACAGCCAGTTATAGGAGGTCCTAAAGTTTGACATGTAATTTGGTAGGCAGTGTGTAACCTCCCTCTTACTAATCGGCCTATCCTGCTTTAAATATAAAATATGAGCGTGGATCACGTAATGCCTTATGGATTTTTTCTAATTGTATAGGACTATCTTTCCCGAAGAAGTGATACCGATAAGTAGGAGGAAAGTGTACAAACGATCCTTCTGATGGAAAGTATAATAAAAATAAAAGTAATTAAACCAAACAGGGCTATAATTTGGAAATGAAAGTTATTTTGTGCATTCACTCACGAACAACACTGAACAGGAAAGGGATACCACTGATCATGAATCCAAAAGTTACACTAATGAACGAAAAGGAAATAATTAACGGTCGCCAGCCCAGTAGGGCAATTTACATCCAAAATCCTGTACAAGATGATGGGGAAGGAACACTGACGTGACAACTGAAGGTTGTCGCGTTTTTCGACACTATTTTTAAGTGAGTATGTAATAATAAATAAAACTGAGCAGTCACTCTTACGTTATGTTTGGCATTAAATTTTGAGAAAGGCAATCGAGTAATGATTTGAAAACATGCAATTAAACTGTATCTTAGTACTGAACTTCGTTACGTAAACAATGACTTTCTGTGACCTTAGCATAACGTCATCAAAGAAATTTAGAAAAAAGCAAGCACTTTTTACTTTACCGTTACTTACTTACAAATTGGATTTCATATTATTGTCTGGACAACTGAGACTTTTTTACTGACTTGAACAGAATTAAATACTAGAATACGTACCAAACCAAACAGCCATGTGCTCCAAGCGATATGTAAAATAAATAAACCTTCCACACTCTTAATTTGTTTATTTCTTTAGATTTGGTTTTTTTCCAGTGATTGATTCTCAAACTTGAAAAATGAAATTGCTTTACTTTAGTCATATACTGAGGCCTCTGTTGTACAACAGTTAATTGAAAGTAGACTGAGGTTCAAATTCTTAAAAGAGAAATTATTCATTAATAAACTGTCTGTAACTATTCAATTTGTTTCTTATGACACTCAGCTAGCATATGTATATATATAAAAAAAAGGAACAAGGATCCTGCTTGGTATCAATGTCTGGGGGCAATGAGGACACAATCGCCCTGAGTTTAACTGATTTAAATAAATCTTATCAATCAAATCCCAATCAGTTGTGCTGTTGGGTTAGCCCTTAATACTTTCTACCAATGAAGAGTCTTACTTCAGTGCTGTGCATACGACGAAACTTTGAGCTGACGACGAAACTGAGTTGCTGGAACTGCTGCTGTTGTTGAAGACGGTAGCATATTGCGGAGCCATGACTAATTATAGGAACGGGTAATCGTAATTAATACAGCCTCCTCCGTCCGTCCACTGTCCGTACTCCTGCTTTAGACATCTGGCCGGTGCGCGCACATGACGTCGCCGAAAATGGTACTCTCTACTGCGAGAGCGTTAACACCACACTTCCGCACACTAAAAGCGCTGGATCCCGTCTCCCTCTCTCTCCGCGAGCTCTGCTCAACCACTCCCTACCCAAAGATTTTACAACGCACAAGCATTGTTATTATCGTTGCTAGTCGATGCAAATAACAATTCCTTTGACTTTTTCCCAGAGCTTATAAATTTCACAGTAAAACACAGATAAATACGATGAAACGTCAACAGACTTCTACCTAAATGTACACACACAGTGAAGCAATGTCCTTACTTATTAGAAGAAAGCATTTAAATTACAAATATTTACATACAATTCAAAAAAAGAAAGTTATATATCGGTAGAAGGTGCCATGCATCCTGCATTTTTGGTGTTACAGTTGTAGCTCAACATTTCACAGTAACAAACATTCTCTGTGGTGAAAGAACTGATAAGCAATAGCTTAAAAGGCTAGGACTGACTGGGGTTCTTTTCTCTTAACATATGACTCTTTTGCGTGTTATTCTAATGGTAATGCTAATATTCTATTAATCATTCCCATTTAACTGCTTGTACTGACGAAGCAAACACTACCGCACATCCCAGGAGCTGTACCTTGTATAGAAAATACGTTGTTCATCGACGAATCACGTGAAAAACGGAAATAATAAAATTTGTCGAAAAGTCGTAAATAAAATACTGAAGTGTTACTACGAGAACAGCCTACTGAGCAGTGCTCATGGTGAAACCAGCCGCTGACTGAAAGACAACGGGTAGCGTGGCTAGTGGCGCGGAACAAGCAGCCTCAACAAGTAGGAAGTTGCACATTGATGTGACTCTGTAATGAATTTGCGACAGATGAAAACCCAGTCACTGAAAACTTAGAGTATACTGAGGTGGCTAGAGTAAAAATTGCATAAGGAATTTATTGCTGCGTTCGCTACCGATCACCGAAATCACGGAAAAAAACTGAAACAGCGGGCACTGTATTCCATTTGCTCTGTCCTGGATATTGAGAAAATACATCTGTATCTGGATGAAATTTATCGTTCGCAGCGCAGAGTAAGCAGATGAAATTCTGTGGATCGCTGAAACGGCGTGGCGAAGTGAAACGTCAGAAGGGATAAATTTTGTCTCGGAAATAATAGCATAAACTTTGCTAACATAAATCACAAAACTTTTATAATAATACGATTAAATAGAATTCGGTCTTGTTTTCTAGTTTCTTTAATTTTTGCACATTTTTCAGAACAAATTATTTCAAGACAAGTATTTGTGAAATATTCTCAGTTGTGTAGAGGTCTCGTGACTGGGGCGGTGGTTGTAAGACTTTCCGGCAATTGGACAATGCGAGCCTTCTGTGTCGGATTCTTGTACTCGTTAAAGCTGAATTTGCTTGATATTTTCAGCACTTTTGCGTAAATAGAATTTTTAATATGTTCAGATAGACATACTTGTCCATCATACTGTCGATGGACACCAATTCATCCGATCCAAATATGAGTATACAGCCCCAGGCTGGAGCACTGTCACCTCTATGCTTTACAGCCGCCTTATTATTTGTGACTTTAATGTCTTCATTCTTATCCACCACAACATCCTTCGTCCATCTGACAAAAAAAAAAAAAATGTTAAATTTACTTTCGTCTGGAAATATGACGTCGATCCACCATGTTTCTTCCTCCGTAATAAACTCCTTAGCAACATCTTTAGCGAGTCTTCTTTCGATTCTGTCTATTCACATACGGTTTTTTCCTAAACTCTCTTCCTATGCACGTATCGTGTTTCAATGCTCTGCGAATCGTTTAAGGATGTTTATCCTGTCCAGTGCCGGTTAGGAGCTCACTTACTGATTTAAGTGCGCTGAGTGTAGGATCCTTCTTTATTTTTCGTATTAGAATCCTCTTGTCACTTGATCAACTTCTTTAGTTGGCCCTTTTGGGGTATAGAGACTATTCCGTCTCGTTTCTGAATCTGCCTCAGTATACACACGCTGACCATGGCAGCAATTTGTGTATGTGGTTTTCCTTTCATGTTACGAAAAGCCACAAGTTTTCGTATATTAAAAGTGGAATTAGTTTTTGTGTCATTGTACGACTTGGGTAGTTGACCGCGCTTGTAAGCAAACACTGCTTCTAACTCAGAGTATATAACTTCTTTTGAACCATCAAAAACAAAGCTATACTATCAACTTTCCGAAAATTAAAACAACATGAAAATCGAACAGTGTTTTATTTAAATCGTATTATTTAGCAACTGTTACACCGAAGAGGCAAAGAAACTCATACACCTGCCTAATATCGTGTAGGGCCCCCGCACGCACACACAAGTGCCGCAACACCACGTGGCATAAACTCGATTAGCGTCTGAAGTAGTGCTGGAGGTAACTGACACCATGAATCCTAAATAGCTGTGCTGAAATCCGTAAGAGTACGAGAGGGTGGAGATCTCTTATGAACAGCGCTTTGCAAGGCATCCCAGATATTCTCAATAAAGTTCATGTTTGTTTGGTGGCCAGCAGAAGTGTTTAAACTCAGAAGAGTGTTCCTGGAGTCACTGTGTAGCAATTCCGGACATTCGGGTTGTCGGGTTCTCCTGCTGGAATGTCCCAAGTCGATCGGAATGCACAATGGACAAGAATGGATGCAGGTGATCAGACAGGATGCTTACTTATGTGTGACCTGTCAGGGGTCGCAATCACTCCAACTGCACACGCCCCACACCATTACAAAGTCTCCACCAATAATAATATCTTGTAACTCTTCCATTTGGTCCGCGTTTGTATAGAAAAACAAAACGAGGTACGCAGAGCACATGAGAGCTCTCAGAAGTGACAGCACACATTCAACTTTTTAAGAACATCTAATGAACAAAAACCATAACCACACTAACATCGAAAACGATCTACGCATTCTGAGAAACAGCAACAGTCTATACCGACAACTAACGGTAGGAGAAAATTACCACATACAAAAGGCTATAGTAGAAGTTGAAAAATGTAATAAATGAAAACACAACACTCTGCAACATCACACTCTTCACCACTCTGAGAGAACTGACCAAGGACACAGAACAGAAAGCACACAGACGCAAAAGAACCACGTCCCCATTACACACAGAGACATAAATAATGAACAGAAGTCGTCGTAATTCGCGCTACAGTTTTTCATAGCCTTTCTCGCCACTTGCGATACGCCTCTAGCGACACACGCGAACAGCGAGATGGCGTAATATTCTGCATCAGAAACAAACTGCAAAAGTTTGGTTTTTCTGTGTAAAAAGCAGCCACACACCATCCAACGAACGTGAGTACGCGAATAGCTAGGCAACAGCTAAATACACACCAAAATAACTGGTTGCCAAAACACTACCACAACCCCAAGTATATACTGCTGACATACGAAGTTCACCTTTGAGTATTTGTTTACTAACAGCCGCTCACATGGTTGCAGATGACATGATGTTCGCTAAGTAAAAGGATAGCAACAGAAAAAAGAGTACAGAAAATATGTTACAAACAGCGCCAATAATAGCTTGAAACATGCTGTAGCATACAATAAACAAGGTAGTATGAAGGTAGCAATATAAAACTATATTACAAAAGACGATTTGTAAAAATGTAATAATGTTTTACTGTGTTTATACAACCACACCGTTTTCTGCATGTTTTAGATTAAGAAACCCCACTGATGATGGTGATATTTGTCGCCGATACTAGTTTGGGATAATAAAGAAATAACCAAATAACACGGTGCTTTGCATCAAGGCGGACTAAATTTGTGATATTACTGAGTCTCCACCAGCTTGAACAGTGCACTGCTGACATGCAGAATCCACGGATTCATGAGGTTGTTTCCATGCGCGTACACGTCCATCCGCTCGATACAATTTGAAACGAGACTCGTCCGACCAGGCAACATATTTCTAGTGATCAACAGTCCAATGTCAGTGTTGACGGGTCCAGGCGAGGCGTAAAGTTTTGTGTCATGCAGTCATCAAGGGTACAAGAGTGGGCTTTCGGCTTCGAAAGCCCATATCGATGATGTTTCGTTGAACGGTTCGCAAGCCGACACTTGTTGATGGCCCAACACTGAAATCTGCAGCAGTTTGCGGAAGGGTTGCACTTCCGTCGCGTTAAACGATTCTCTTCAGTCGACGTTGGTCCCGTTCTTGCAGGACCTTTTCCCGGCCGCGGAGATGTCGGAGATTTGATATTTTACTGGATTCCCGATATTCGCGGTACACTCGTGAAATGGTCGTACGGGAAATCCCCACATCATGGCTACCTCGGAGATTCTATGTCTCATCGCTCGTGCGCCGACTATAACACCACGTTTAGACTCACTTAAATCTTGATAAATTGCCATTGTAGCAGTAGTAACCGTTCTAAGAACTGCGTCAGACGCATTTTGTCTTATAAAGGCGTTGCCGGCCGCAGCACCGTATTCTGACTGTTTACATATCTCCTCTGTAATTGTATACACATGCCTGTACCAATTTCTTTGACGCTTTAGTGTATAACTTGGCTTGAACCGTCAAAACCAGTGCTACACTGTTAACTGTCCGATTACTAAAGTAACAGGAAAATCAAATGGTGTTTTATTTAAATCGTATTATCTAGCAACTATTATAAATTGTGTAAAACTTTGGTACTATTATTAATTGAACGTTTACTTTAACCTAATACTTCATTATTTCTTAATTTAGTTTTGTTAAGAATAGAGTTCTGGTGCCACAAAGTAAAAATTTCTTGGTGTCCGAATATTAACGCTACTCACTGTACACAAATAAATACAAATAAAAGCGTTTTCATCGTCAGTGTTTATCCTAACCCTGAAAGACTCGAAATAAACAAACTGAATGCACCGTGAATGTCTTGAACTGAGTGTTCCAAAGAAGAAGCGAAAATGCAACGTAGGTATCGGCGGAGCCACAGCTGCATTATGTCAAGTTTTAAATAGAATTTTTTTGTATGCAATTCCCTCTCCGTTACTGACATGGGCAGTATTTCATAGATAGTTACATTAATGAAAACTGACAAAAGATCATTTCCGTGCAGTGTTGGTAGAATTGTTCATTTAATTTGGGTACCTTAATATTAAGACACCTTTTTTTGTTTTTAATGGAAGGAGAATACACATACTTGACAACTCACGTATTCACGTCAGGAAACATAATTAAAAAGAGCTGAATTTGTCTGTTATTGGTAATATTGAGTATTATACCTAAAACGCTTATCGGTAGCGACTCTACAAAAATTTGCAAGCGCTAAGTCACTGTACTCCTTATTGTGCGAACTATCGAATGCTTAACGATTTATTTGACTTACCGCAGCAAAATATATTTGAGTTATCTTAGTAACATGATAGCGAAAACCGAAAGAAATTGTAATGATCCAGTGAAGAGCCCAAAAATGCTTCTAGTTGTGTTTCGATTGATAATGGTGGTTTTAGCGTGTCATTCAAAACGCCAGAGTTATCGGCAGATATAGAAGTAACTGTAGACGTACAATAGGGAAGTGCGTAGGGACACTTGCTGATCATTTAGTACATTAATTATTTGCAGACTATATTATGAGTAATATCAGACTCTTCACATATAATGCAAATATCTACAAATAAAGTACCATCAGAAAAAAACTGCACAGATAGTGGGATCCTTATGACTTTCGAAACAAGTCCGCAAGTTGATACTGTGTTATAAATGTTGAAAAATATAAAATAGTGCACCTAAAGAATCCGGGGTGTCATGTGTCTGCAGTATACAGTATCTGTCTCAAATAGATTCAGTCAATTCACAAAAATATCGTGGTATTACAGTTTGTGTAGGTATGAAATGGAATGGTTACGTATGATGAACCATAGAAAAAAAAAACAGTTGCAGTCGACATACATCAATTCTTTGGTACGGTACTACAGAAAAGCCATAAATCTACAACGGAGGTTACTGGAAGAGGCACGTTGTTAGCGTCTGCCCACGGCAGCCGTTTATGTGCAGTTTTAAACGTCGAGATAATTGTAAGCATAGTAGCGTTGAAGCGAGTACTACCGCTGAGACGTCAAGCCTTTTAATGGTGAAGGGAACGTATTTTTAATGATGACTGTGAGAAAATTTTGCAGAGAGGTTATTGTTGTTGGCCATCCTGCATTATGACTCCCGAGGGAATCAGTGTATCCAGGCAAGGCTGCGTGGGCAGGGAAAGCTGATCTACAGTATGTCGGCCGTCGCGGAGTGTTTCGTGCCAAGGCAGCGGCATGATGCCCTTGAAATAACGGTCGTACATTTCTGAACTACATTATATACATAAAACTTCTATGATGCTAGGGCAAGACTTTTTCATTGAACGGACATTGTATTCGCCTTAATCAAAAATACTTAAAGGGATTTGCACGGCGCCTAGCCTATAAGAGTTGATTCAAGGATATATCCGGCTTGCGTTACAGCAATTGGCGTCTTGTGGTATGTACGATGACGTTTGTTGAAGTGAAATTGTTTGGCAGTTATTTTCTATTTGAACAGGATTGTGAACAGTTTAATCAATTTTGAGGGAGAATAAGTACATGGCTTGTTGTGGTGCATAAATATTCTTACCAATTTATATGACTTCTTTATGAATGGATCTTTGTCTTATTGTGAGTAGCTACGAAATATAACTCGAGGTAGGCATAACAAGTGGAGCAAGGGGCTATCGCCCCAAATCCGAGATGGCGACCGTGACGCAAGTACGCGACGTTACGTGACGTCAGATGATGATGCGAGTACCATTATCCACATATGGCGGGAAGATAGGTCAATTGGGCTACCTCCACTAACCTAAGTCACCCCATCCTACGAACTCGCGAGAAGTTCGAATTTTGGCGGGAAGATAGGTCAATGGAGCTACCTAAGAAAATGGTGCGAAATAAAGGACAGTTGGACTACCTCCATTAACCTAGGAACTGGACACAAGTCTTTGTTTAAACAATTAGATGCAGTACTGCCATCAAGTGTATTCGCCATCCTCTTGGAATCTTGAATTTTGCTCTAAGAGCTGACATTCAGTTCGAATATAATTTATTATCTGCAGCATTAGTTTCATGTTACCGCCACAAGAGGCTGCACTTCGCGATATGTCACGTTGTCGTCAGGCTGTATCTGTGTGTCTCGCGCTAATAATAAGATCTACAGCCGACTAGCCTACTGTCACACCCTTTGACGTCAGTCGAACACAACTGGGACAGTATTACGTGAGGCCGAAGTCCCACAAAGCTTTACATAGGTAACACAAGGGGTTTGCTACGCTTTCAACTACCTAGTTTCAACTACTTTTCAAGGACATCCAACCACATTTCCTACATACATCGAGGAACGTATGTCACCTATTTTATTACGCTGATACAAAACACTTACCCCGCCGACGGACTGGATAGAGGGAAAATAGGTGTGAAAAACGAATCATCATGTTCTGGGCTGCTGGAGAGAGAAAGGAGTGTACTTTATTTTTTGGACAATTTATTTAGCTACGGATTTCACCTAATTTATTTATTACGCTGATGCAAAACACTCACCCAACATGTTTGGAGTCAAAATATACAGTTTGCACATCTCGGAAGTACTCCTAAATAATGCATTATGCGGATGTGCATAAACACAAACAACTCGTAAATTACGAGGTCGCGCAGTGACTAGCACAATAGACTCGCATTCTGGAGACGCTCACAACGTTTAAACACCTGAAAATAATTCACTTCACAAACACCCAGTGCAAGTAAAACCACTCGAACCCTGATTCTACTCGGTGGAAAGCCTAACGCCTGGAAACTCTCCAGATGCGAGAAACTGACCCAAATATCCACGCTAATTACATAATTAATCACAACGATCGGTCCTAATTACACAACTTTATGCATAGCGCTACATAAGGATGGCCTAAAATCACTGAAACTAAGTATATAACTCCCCTTATCATGCTTTAATTACACACCTGTATGCATGGCACTGCACAAGAACCGCAATACTACGCAAAAAACTGACAAATCGTTTTATCCTGTTTGGGAAAAAAAAATTATACACTCGAAACCAGCGACAGAAACTCTCAAACTCTACACTACACCTACTAGCTAGGAGGAAAACGTTCAACTCACTAGATCCTGCTGTTCGACTGAGATGAGTTCAAAAAAGTCTGTAAGCTCCAAGAATATACCATCTATTCCTGTTTGACGTCAGAGTTCACTACACATGCCTACTAAAAAATCACTCTAACCGAAGTCAGCAGGAGATCCTCGGCCGAAAAGACTGCCTTCTCATCCATATACAATCACAAATTACGTAATCGAGCTACTACGCTGACAGTCTCACGGCACCTGCCTTGCTGAAATGCCTCGCCGCGAAAGCCCCACTTTCCCCTTCAAGTGCATCCTATTTGTCCCTAATGCCCACTAATCATAGCTGTTACAGCCCAACAACACCTCGCGTTCACAGACTTTGTTTTTACGTCACGTAGAACCCTCGAGCAGGGCTGGACGAGAGTCACCATTCAGCGTTCGATTATTATTCTTTATTTAAAATCAACTTCGCTTCTATAACAAAGCAAAACATTTCCGATCACAATAAATGTCCTATTTTTCACCAAAATAGATAAAGTACAGTTTTATGTGCAAAAATCTGTATAGTTTTTCACGTTAGACTTCTAAATCAATCACCTCTCCGAACACATTTATGTCTAAACCGATATTTCCACTTGCGAATACAGATTTCCGTGATTCAGCAGATTCCAAATCAAGCCCTATAATTTACAAAGTCAAATAACGTCTTTCTCATACCCAGACAACCGGCAAACGAGTCTTCCACCTGCTGGATGCACATTCCACAATCGATCTCCTCTCAACTAAATAAAGAAGTCAAATGCGAAGAAGCACTCGACCGACAATTTACAAGATAATAGAATAATGACAGCGCAAACACACATCCATATTAAATCTTGTCAAATTCCCACTTGATCACGAAAGCTGTCCAACACATACTATGTATTAGTTCGCTATTCGGTCGTCTAGACCACTAAACAGTTAAGTAAAATACATTCCCGCATTGCTACAGCCCTCTCCGTTCGGATGGACTCCCACTGTCAGCGGGATACTTGAACCATCCCCACCACAGACCCCACATAGACATAATCATCCGACCATATCGAACACATATATATTTGATCGCTATTCTTACAACTGAATGACATTAGACAATGAGCTAAGTATCCGAAAGACACCCTGCATACGGCTCTGGAAATAGAAATATCTGTACCATTCTTATCACTTGACATCTCTCCCCTTTGCTATCACAGTATTCCATGTCAAATCCGAGCCTTCCTTATCACTGGACACCGTCGTATCCTTTACACACATCTCAGAACACGAGCACTTACTTTATAAACCATATGGTCCTAATTTAGAAAATTATTCAGCTAAGGAACGTGTTATGAAACCGGTATTTTCAACCCCCTCAAGCCACCGTGGCTAGATATTTATCCAGTATTTGTAAAGCATTCTCTCTCTCTCTATGCCATGTCAGAGGTTCTGTGATATATCGACTGGGCTATTGGCGATACTTCATTGAGAAGGATCTCAAATAGTGGATGATGTAAGAACTGTACACTAGATTTTCAGATCTCTAGTGCTACGCTATCCGCTAGAAATGCAGTATCCGATTTTGAATCCAGTCCTCGCATTCAAGTACATACCTGCATAGGATCCTATGGATGAGTCCTTTATTACAGCCACTAATGAATCATATTTCTAGCACTCTCATATCTCGAAACTACTCATCTTTCTCGAGCCGATCTGCTACAGTAAAATCCCAACCTCTTTTTAGTTAGCCCCCATGCAACTGCAGCCATTTCTCCAGCTTTACGAATCTGATCGTTCCAATTTAAACCGCAGCTAGGTGGAAGTCGGGGAAAAGT
This sequence comes from Schistocerca serialis cubense, assembly GCF_023864345.2. Taxonomy (NCBI): domain Eukaryota; kingdom Metazoa; phylum Arthropoda; class Insecta; order Orthoptera; family Acrididae; genus Schistocerca; species Schistocerca serialis. The sequence goes on from NC_064643.1 coordinate 458,892,035, forward strand.
ATACCTACCACCCTCTGCAACCCATGTAGAAACAAGCTAAGCTGCGTTACAGCGACAGGACAATGTTTTAACCATTCGATGGGAACCGAAACTGCTAGAAGGAAAATGATTTTTTCTACTGTACTGCGGTGCACCCTCCCAAACTACATACAAGTCCTACAGATCCACATCCATTCACATCTGTCTTCGTTATTCTGTACCATCCAATAGATAAATATCACTAACTGTAAAAGCTCCACTAACTCCATCCGATAGATAACTCAATAAGATTTTCACCGCATCTCTCTCCTACCATATACCGAAGACAAAATACTGCATGCGTGCAGTCATCGAGCACATGCGACGATCCTATTAAATATACATGTTTTGATCAACTGCACACCTCAGTTTAAAGTTTCACCACCTGTACCTTAGGACAATGATTGTATCCCAATGACTACACTGTAAGCAGCAAGAGACACACACTGTGACCCTGTCTCATTGTTTGAAACACTTATTTTTCTGCTCTAATATGCTTTGTACACTGTCATACATTTTATCTACTTTTCCCCATCACGACTTCGAGGTCTCTGTCAAGTTCTAAACTGACATTAACACAGCCTCTTACAGAAAACTAGCCCTTGCACAGTGACACGATTGGCGTCAGCTGATGACGTGAGTACTGCTACCCAAGACCACAGGAGAGTGCCACGCCTCCGTGCCAAGCCTCCCTTTGTGGGAACTTTGAATTTTGGAGGTGAAATAGGTAAACTGGGACACCTCTAGACTTCGCACGGTGCAAATAAATTTTCTACTGCTGTTAGTATAACACACACTCGATGATTTTAAATAAAATTCACTTACAAGATAACGAAATTGGAATAGTTTTACCACGTTCGCATGGGTTTCCAAACTACAATCCGAATCTAATTGATATGGGTTCTGTTTCGACTGATTCCTCAAACTGAATTCATGTACGCTATCACTGTTTCGGTACTAGCATCCTCTAGAAGATGTCCCCCCTCAATAAAAGTGTTTCTCCACCTCGAACAAGCATTGTCAGTCAATCATTATGTGGTAGCCAAAAACGTGCAAGTGGACGGAAAAGACACCACCGATCTACTGAAATAGTCAGCATTACAATTTTTATATGAAAAATTTTACCAATTCTAAATTAATTTTAACTCCGACAAGTGATGTGAGAGCATGTTTCCGAATTTCAGTATCATAGCTAAACCATCCCTTCTCCACTTTGCGAATCTGGATAGATGACTGTGCAGTACGTCCATTCATTGTTAATTCTCGAACATATGCGTCATCAAAGCATATTAGAGAGTGCTCTACATATTTCTAACACCTACATCATATTGCTTAATTTACGATCCATATCTATGCTGATGCGAGTCACAGAGCATTCGCACAGTCTTATGCTAAAATTAGAGACTGAAAGAACTCCCTCACACTGTCATCGGCCAACATACTCTGGGTCACTGGTACCTATTTAATCTGCAACCAACCAGAAGTAGTCAGCTATTTTTCATGTCTCGTGAATGGATGGAGCTCGCTGAGTCCTATCCCATCCAAGTGAACAAAATTTCTCGAGATGCGTCCATGTGAAGGAGGTTAGCACTCCTTACCGGTGTACAGTAACAAATTTGAAAGTGTTGCGATCTAATAGCAGACCGTTAAGAAGAAGAAGAACTAGAAAAGGGTGATTTTTTATGCACGATGGAGCTTCAGACGGAGGGAGTTCGAAGCATTTTTACGTATATCAGCCAAGCCACCAATTTTAAACTATTATTCCAGAGTCTAGGATTACTAGCCGGAAGGTATTGTTAAGAGAGAGAAAATAAACATATGCACTGCTAAGGCTACAACGTTCTTAACTTAAAACGGACTATAATGTTAGATCGCTTAAGTTTCCAACCTATCACTCGTATGGAATGTAGCCCTGTAGAGTAAAGGTCAAATCACAAGTCTAGGAGTAAACAAAGATATTGGTAACCATCTTATAGATTCTATGAAGTGTCCAGACATGCGACAACGGACACTTTTACGTCTTCTTTGGCTAAGGAGCATGGCATTACCAGGCTGGAGGCCACAATATACAACCATAGAATGGATCGTGTGTTCGACCCAGTGCAAAGCTGTTTAAGTGTATTAGACACCAATAAGCAGTATTTACAATATGCTCCACTTAACTCTGTGTCAATTGCATCCATGTGGTGTCAGCTAATTAACAATTTACAGAACAGTTGCTGTGTGGTGTTTAACAACGTTCTACTATTTGTCTACTGGAGTAATAAGAACATCCGAAAATTAATTGGTGTGCAAGTAACTCTGCCGGATTCTCAAGACAGAGAAAAGCTTGTAAGTTATGGAGGTTCTTAACTCAGACTCCAACAAAGACACTATAAGTATTACGCAGAAGTGTTATGTTAAAGCAGGAGAAAGTTATTTTTCCCAGTTTAGAACCCTGTTTTCCACAATACCGTCCGATACAGATATCGCCGAATTGGGACTGGTTCCTACAAATAATGTTATACGTTAAGTACTAAGAAAAGGAGCAATGTATCAAACAGACTTAAGCCATTCCCCATTAAAGAAATTGCTCCTTTAAGTACAGTTAATGTATTAAGTGTACGGAAACGAAAACTAGAAATGAAGGAACTCGAAGTAAAGAAAAGGAGACTGGAATATATGGAGAAGACAACTGTCATAAAGGAAGACTATAAGCTGCAATTTGAAAAGGAAGAAGCTATTGCCGATGTACAGGGCAGGTTTACGTACGGATTTAAACATTGTGTATGGAAAAATATGACTACGAAGGGGGAATACAAAATATTGGCATTTACAGTAAACAACTATGGAAAGTGGTCACGTGTTGGTGCACTGGCCGAAATCGGTGGGATCGAGAACGTTTACTACATTAAGGGGTACACGAAAAATGTGTTTATTAAGCTTTATTCCCATTTGGATCTGCTTAAAAAGGATGGTTATATTCTATGTAGGTATGGCGAGCTGGATGTTCTCAACCTATCAACAGAACAGCTATTTGTCGAGTTTAAAACTGATGGAATAACACATTTAATAGCCACTCGTTTGCAAAAGTTTTAAACTTAAAGTTCTATACAGAAATCCTGCAAGAATGTAGAGCAAAAGAGTTACCGACATACACACAGGAAGACGTGGAACGCTTTAACAATAGCGTCATGGAGGAGATACCATGAAAAATTAAAATTTCCGAATGCTCTCGCCTAGAAGAATAGCAGGAGGGAACAGAGCTAATAGTTAAAGCCGCAAAACACTTCTTTTACGGGAAGAAAATTAGATATGTATTAGAATTCGAGAATATACCTTCTCCGTATTTGTCAACTTACTGGTTGGAGAAAGAAATAGATGATTCAGATGTAGATTTAAGTTATAAGTTAAAAGTTAAATTGGGCATTGTTAAAACTACACCTAACAAAAATAAGGAACAGTTGTCTTCTGTGTGTAAATGTATATGCAAAAGTTAATAAATATTTTGTGTAAGAATATTTACCTGTTTTATTCGCTAACATACAAGCTGAAGTGTCAGATGTTTGATGTCCCGTGAAAGACTAATTACAAAAATATGAGTAGTAGGTGAGGTATCAAGGAATGCTCTACAGCCACTATCGTATCACTCTGGTAGATGTACTGTAGGCCTACAGGTCGCACAGACATTTATGAAGTCATGCATCAAGCGCTCCTTATGTATATGGTAAAAAAAGAAATCCTAAAGTGTGGCACAATGGGAAATGCCCTGCTACATGTATCTCATTGTGGTTATCAAAGTACGGATATAGAAACAGATGTGCCTGGGGGAGTAACTGGATAGGGGTTGACGCTAGTGGATACAGGTATCAAGTACAATTCGCTTGGGTCGTTATACCGTTGGCAGAAAGTTAGCTGTGGACATCTTTACCCTACGAACTGTGTCCCCTGTCAAAAGTCTTGATTTTTCTAAAAGATTTTGGTGAAACGGAATTTCGATTCCAAGACGGGAATAGAGTAGATAGTTGTACAAACGAGATGAATGTCTCATAACGTGGCAACTTTTCCAGCAATTAAATTTGACGGCAAGAAAACAAATTCGGACCAATCTAGTTCTAGGCACGCCTCATGTGAGGTTTCCAGGAGCTTCTTCCTCATGAGGCTTACTGTCGAATACTTGTGCCTCAGTCTCCTGTCTGGGTGAGATGCGGATCGCGAGTTTAACTGCGTACGCAGATGGATTGACTATGTGCTACATCAGAGACCAGTTGATGATGATGTTTGGTTTGTGGGGCGCTTAACTGCCGGTCATGAACGCCCGTACGAAGTCCCAACTTTTACATAGTCTAATCTAGCCACTGTCACAAATGATGATGATGAAATGATGAGGACAATACAAACATCCAGTCCCCGGTCAGAAAAAATCCCCAACCCGGCCGGGAATCGAACCCGGGACTCCGTGATCCAGAGGCAGCAACGCTAGCTACAAGAGCACAAGCTGCGGACAATATCAGTTGAGAGATACCGCTGGGTCCCGTCCTTGACGACTGAGATAACCACAGCCACTTGCGGACCGGAGAGCGCGCTACCACAATGCTGCCATCGCCACCCTACTCCTGGTATTAGAGGGCGAAGGCGTATTTGATCAGAAACTCACATGGTAATGTCATGATGAAAATCCGTAGACATTCATCCAGAAAAAGTTACCCTGAGAATGACCAATGCTAATGTTTAGCAGTAATTTCTTTCTTAAACATTGTAAAAGGAGTGTGCCTGATTCTTAGTCTTGTAATGATATGAAATCAGTAACCGTAATGAAATTTAGCTCTAGTAGAAAGTGAATGATTCATAAAAAATTAAAGTAATTAGAACGTACTGTCCTCCAGTTTGCAGCTGGCGTCCTTAGTTTATTTGTGTATTTCAATGTAGCTGTCACACGTAAGTATAATTAATTAACAAAGTTTTAATCAATTCACACATAATTTTAGTGTCTTTGGTTACGAAGCGGACCACAAAATTGACCACCAATAATTCACTCCGTAGCATATATAGTCCAGTCAAATAGCAGATATACCTTGCAAAAGGTGGGGTAGAAGAGTTTATTTTTTCAACTCGTTCATATGGTTGGAAAGATTAGAAAACCGAGTTTTGCCAACAAAATTTCGCTTGGGAAAACTTTCTGCAGTCAAAAAACTTGGAAAATTTCGGCCTTTTTTCAGTTTTTTCAAAATATCTCAGTTTTTTTGCTCCTATCGCTTTAACGTCTATTTTCTTTTTGAAAGAGCACAAAATTCTCTACAAATTTGATTCTTGCCATTTTTTTCTACTCCCAGCGCCTCAAAAAATACCAATTTTTCAAATTTTGAGCATAGTGGCAAGATACCTTATTTTTTAACACGATTTTTTCAGTTTCTGTTTGTGTAGTATAAATACATTATACATTACGTTATATGTTGGAATTTACCACCTCACTTTCAGGTATTCAATTTCTCTGTATGCAACATGAGGATTGCTGGGCAGCCAACTATTGTGATTCTTACATCACTACCTGAATTTCACTAAGGGCCACCTCAGCCCTGGTATTTGTAAAACTATAGTTAAAATGATTGTCAGTTACTAAAAATTGTTGACAGTTCTGGGTGTGTAATACTTGTAATATCGCACTTTAGCGCACTTGAGACAGATATGAGCATCACTTCCAACGTTTTGATGGACCAGGTTCCTCAGTGTCACCAGAAATTCCTTGACTTACGGATTCAGGGTCTGTACATAGAGTTGATCCCAGATTGACCTCTTCTTTAAACAGCGAGTCAGCCTCAGCAAGTTCGTTGATTTCGTCAACGGTTTCCTCAACATCCTCCATAACATCTTCTTCACTGTCTTCATATAAAAATCTTACAGATTCTGGTACGACAGACTCTACATCACATAAAAAATTATGAGGGAGGGTACTGTTTTACATCGTACACTACTGATCTTATATCGTCTAATATGATATTTGCAGCTGCTTTGACGATTCGTAGTCTTTCATCCTGAGGATCTGAATTTCTTTTGGTGTACCAATTTTCACTGAGTAGTTGGTGCCCAACATTCTTGAAACATACTACTGCTGGCTTTGAAGCTGTTTCAGCTATCACCACATCGTCACCCTATTTCTGGAAAAGGCGAGCCTTGACAGTTCGAATATCAGGACGAAGTGATGTGGGTATTTGCTCTAACAGATCGTCCATAGAAAACTGACACTCTTCCGTATTGGTTTCCAGGTAGGTAAATATAGCCTCCATGCCTTCATCTACTTGTGTTGCAGGTCGGTAAGCTCGTTTCTCTCCAGTAGCTGAAACACGGTGAAAGAGCTTTCTGTAGCACAATCTGTGGTACCACCCATGTGCAGCAACCAAATCATTTACATTTGAATCCGCTCTATCTCTTATTGATCAAATTCATCACCACGTCGTTTAGCCTGTCCTAATAATGTCGATTGCACTTCCAATTTCATTACTTTGTAAACAAAATTTCGTTTGACATATGGCAATTTTAACTGCTTGGTTAAAGAGTCATCAGAATTCCCTTTTGCACATAAGAAGCATTTCTCTTTGAAATTAAACTGACCTTTTTCCTGCGACCGACGTAGCACGCCTGTTGGTTCCTGAGGATGTCGAAGGCTAGCTGCTATTACTCTGTCTGCTATTACTCTGTCGTTAATGTACTTCTTGTAGCATGCTTCATGCACCATCACTTCACTGAGCGTTTTCAAAAAACGGGTGTGTGCAGACTCCCTGCGTTTAGCACTACGATCGATTAGTGTGCTCAGTCCTTTCTTTTTCACATTGCGTCCACCACTCACCACAATTTTTTCGCTAATGAAACACAAATTCATGTCAGACATACTCATTTTCAGCACCACAACATATATTGAATGGAAGCGACTTCAAACTGTAGGACCCTTATTGTTGTGTGCTAATAGCTGTCAGCGCGCTGCGAACAGTCACCAGAGATAATCACCTTCCGCCCGCCAAAGAACAAATACGCTTTTGTCCGCTAAAGATCAATTCCTACATACTTTTACTTATAACTGATCATTAACGTCAATCAACTGTAGAAAATGTACGGCACCTGCATGCAATAGTATTACATATTGTAACACAAATAAACTTCACGCAATCCGACGTGAATGTGTTCGTAGTTACTGAATATGATGCTGTTTGTCCTGGCTCTGCAGCAGAGTGAGATGGTGAATTCCAATGAATAACATGATGAGTAATATGTTTATACTACACAAATAGAAACTGAAATAACAATGTTCAAAAATTAGGTAATTTGCCACTTTGCTCGAAATTTGAAAAATTGGTATTTTTTGACGCCCTGTAGCGCCTTAGATACTGGGAGTAGAAAAAAATGGTAACAATCAAATTTGTAGAGAATTTTGTGCTCTTTAATAAAGAAAATAGACGTGAAAGCGATAGGAGCAAATGAAACTGAGATATTTTGAAAAAACTGAAAAAAGTCCAAAATTTTCGAAGTTTTTTGACTGCAGAAAGTTTTCCCAAGAGAAATTTTGTTGGCAAAACTTGGTTTTCTAACCTTCCCAACAATATGAACGAGCTAAAAAAATAAAATCTTCTACCCCACCTTTTGCAAGGTACACGCTTTTGTCTGACAGTTTCACTGGACAAATAGCTGAATTACCGAAACAAGTCGAACATCTTACAGTGATACAGTGACGGTAGAACACTCGCCTTGTTTTGTACTGTTTCTTACCGAAGAGCTTATTTTGTATCACTGACAGTATAAAGTAACAGAGGTGTCCACAATAAGTGAGAACCTCGATAACACTCAGAAATGTGGTATTTGTTTTAGAATGAATATTTACATGTAGCGGAGTACACGCCCTAATGGACATGTCTCGTAGGTGAAAACTGTGTAAGATGAAGTCTTGATATCAGAGATTTGCCTGGCGCAGTCAACGTTCATACCATCGCAGCAGTTTGGTTTACATACTGTTATCAAACACTTTTTGCAAATAAGGACAGTTATGTCCAGCTCGTTATTCCACGCTCAGTTGAAAGGAAAAAGCAATCGCTCGCACCCTGTTACATCTTGTTTCGTAATGAGAATGATGACGCGCAAGTTAGCGTCGTTACTATTCGACTGCTCGTCAACAGAAGACGGTCCTTGTAACATAGGACGACACAAAATTACCGACAGGTATACTACGTGTTCCTAAATCCCGATTCAAAGGAATTTTTATGGGATGACTTCAAAAAGAGAAAGAGCCAAGGACCGACGATGAATACGATTAATCGTGTAATTTTACGTTCAATGCAAATCGTGCTAACAAATGACGCTATACACAATACACAGGCCAGCCGACTTTTTTACTTATATCAAGTATATACGGAAGGTTTATTGACTCTCTTCATGATGCTTGGGTCCTTTAACGAAAGACAGTACTCTATTCCGTCCTCCTCTGGAGTTTGGTAAGGAGGGACTGTCACGGACACTATATCGAGTTAGAGTGTCGTTACCGAAATAAAAATGTGATATTTGCGCTAAGACTTTTATCGAAATTGCAATCACTAAATTTCTTCTCCGATTGCCAAAATTCCCTCCTACACAAGGAGAAATGACTGTAATCATAAAATTAGAGAAATCAGATCTTGCACGGAAATATTTAGTCCCCATCCCCCTTCTGTTCGGGAGTGGAACAATAGAGAATATCTGTGAAAGTGGTTTTGTAAACCATCTGCCAGACACTCAAGTTTGAATTGCAAAGAGTTCGTGTAGATGCATACGTAGATGTGACAAAGGCATTTATTATGGACGACCTGGTGGGACCAGTCGTCCCTTCCACAACGCCCCTCAGATTAGGCAAATTTGCACTTCCTGCGAGTGACACCGCCACCCATACTGGAAGAAGTGCCTAAGGTGGTACACAGAATAATGTGGCTACTACGTGCTGGTGCTCCAGCTCACTGTCCTCTCAGTGTAGAGTTATAACATTAATACATACAGAACATTCCCACTTAGACTGTGTTCTTTCAATCACTGAAAACTACACTATCAACGATCTGTTCTTGGAAGGCATTTTCTACCATATGGTTTCCTACCATATGGTCCCACAAGCCAGTAATCTCAGCCAACATATAGAAGCTGAAACGGAGCTGATGGTTCGCTGATGTAGCGCGAAGGTAGTTTACGGAGAGTTTGGGGATACCTCCCGTCGTTAATGTAGCCTCAAGACATAAATACCAGCACCGTAGTTACCAGAGCGACAAAATAGCGAAAAAACCGTAGCCGCGGAGGGAAGTCTGTAGATAATAAGACCTACACACGTTGTATGTGATACGGCTAATGGCAGTTGTCGCGGAAAATTTTCCACGTGGTCATCTGACTTACCCCACGCATCTGGGCCACCTGCCTGGTGTTGACACCGGGTTCAAAAATGGCTCTGAGCACTGTGGGACTTAACTTCTAGGGTCATCAGCCCCCTACAACTTAGAACTACTTAAACCTAACGAACCTAAGGACATCACACACATCCATGCCCGCGGCAGGATTTGAACCTGCGACCGTAGTGGTCGCGCGGTTCCAGACTGTAGCGCCAAGAACCGTTCGGCCACTCCGGCCGGGCTTGATACCGGAGTCACTGTCAAAGATCTTTTATGTCCGCTTATAACATTGTAACTGCATTTACGTAGCGTTGGCAATCAAATACCAAATTTGGTTCATTACGTACTATGCCCCAACAGAACAAATAGTCCTGTCACGGAAAAGCCATGTATAACACTACAATCCACTGCTGCTATACCATAACCTTAAAGTTGGAGGCAGTTCGTATAAATGAAATTATTTTTATTAAAGCAAATGCAGTATAAAGAAGCAGAGCAGTGTTACCCTCTGAATGGAATTTAGTTGTGTTGACCATGATATACCTAACGGAGGTGCTTATCGGAACTGAAAGTTAAAATACGTACAGTAACAAACAGCGTCCAATTATAATGAAAACGGCCGCCAGCCTAATTAGGCATAAGAATGAGTAATATTCTTGTTCACGAACGGAAAATAAGTAACTTCAATGGGCAAACACAGCCTATACTTTTGTCACACGAGAGTGCAATGAACTCTGGCACCTGCATATGTTCACGTTAAGGTTTGAGCTGACAGATCAGAACACACTATTTGCATAAATATAACAGCTAACGATACACACTGTTACCTTGAGGACTTAGTCAAACTCAATGGTCTCAATAACGTTACTATTAATATTCACTGTAGAATCGTAAATTGGACATAGGTTCAGTATTACTTTTCAAACATATTCCTATTTGACATGAAATATGGATATGGTTCACAGCAAAATTAATTATTTTGCATAGATTAAGTCTCTCACTACTAAACACCTTTCTACTTAGAATGAACATTAAACGGAGTTCACTAACAAATTGCTTCTCACTGTCTTTTGAATAAAGAAGTTACTGTTTTCATAAATAGTGGTCTTCCTATTAATCGTTATCTAGCATGAGCACAATAGACAAACTGTGGATCTTGTTACACCGTTAATATGCACTTCTAATACACAAGAGGAACCCAATATTGTACAGGACTTGACAGGAATAGCAAGATTAATTGAAACTTTCTATAATTAAGTAACTTTGAGCGTTTGGACTACTTTCAATTGGGGGGCGGGGGGGCTGAGCAATAAATGCACTTTCATTACATAAGTGAAACAAGCACTTAGCAAGCATGAACACATAACACTGGACAGTTGCAGTTCTGAATTTTTGCTGCAGTGAAACACAAAATTGAGATATTTGTAAGATCCGTTCAACAAACAATATCAATTTTGTCACACTCTATTGCTATATTAATTTTAATATGCTTTCAATAAAGGACACTCGGTAAGCACTTCAGCGTGGGAGGCACCCTAAGTGGATATGTGACTGAGGATAAATCACGGTAGTTACAAGAGGAGGAGGAGGAGATTAGTGTTTAACGTCCCGTCGGGTGATCTCATTCTGGAAGTCACTATGAATTAACGCAGGTATGCATCTACCACTTGGGATTCATGTTCACTCCTACATGCAGCTTGATTTTCCTCCACGGGATGGCACCTACGAGCACGACAGTGTAACGTGTACCTGCGTGGTTCGATAAGCACCAGGGTGAATTTATTGTACTCCCCTGGCCACCAAGCTCCCGTATTTAATTCCTGTCGACAATTTGTGAGATCACCTCGATTGGGCCGTACGCGCCATGGATCCTCAACCGACAAACCTAGTGCCGCTGGCTATGGCGCTGGACCCGGCATGGCTCCTTATCCCCGTATTCGACTACATCATATTCCGCAAGCCACCTAATGTGTGGCGGGGGGTGGGGGTGGGGGCGGGGGGTACTTTCGGTACCACTCTCTGATCCCTCCAACCCTGTTCCACTCACGATTAGTGCGTCGGCAGAATGATTGTCTTTAAGCCTCAGTAGTGGCTCTAATTTCTCGAATTTTCTCCTCGTGGTCAATATGCGACTCCACCTGAAAAGTTGTAAGCGTATTGTCATATCGCTGGCTTAGTTGTGGAGTATCTTTGCGGGCAGCCGCGTCTGCAGAGTGGAGCGCGGGACACCGAACTGTTATGTTGTGTTGTGGATAGCTCTGCATGTAAGAAACATTGTTAGTTTGGAAGTCGAAGTGTTGCTACAAGTGCTGTTACAGTAAAGTGATGAAATTTGAAGTGATTCAGAGGATGGTCCGTCAAAATGTAATTAAAAATGAGCAGTGCTGCCGATAACGGATTTGTGTATCCTCTTGCTGCGTGTCGCACAGAATCATTCCCAGAATGAATTGATGTGAATCAGTAGAAATTAGTCACCATAAAAGAGCGCAGTCAAGTGCCAGTATTTTGTAGCGAGCGTGAGAACGTGCGTTCGATCATCGCTTTTCCGCATTATTAACAATCAACCGCGCCGCGAAGGTTACGCACACGCTCGTATAACTGAGAACTGTGAACTGTAAATTTAACTTTGTGAACAGTGTTGAAATATCATTACTAGTGACAAGAAGGACTGGTACCAAATATCTGCGTATGCGTGACGAGCGTCAGAACTTTCGTGTGATCATTCGGCTTCCACATCATCAACAATCACCCGCGTCCTGTCGGTTACGCGCACGCTCGTCCGAATGCTATTGTGGACTGTAATCATCCGTTAATTGGGATAACACTTCTGAATTAGAATGAAAGCAGTGCAACCTGCGACTTTCTTTTATCGTCTCATAATATAGTTGTTCATACCAGACGTAGAACAGTGTTGTGTTTTGACGTTGAGTGCTGCCCCTAACTCGCTTGCGTATTTCGACAGATAATTTCAGGCAAGCCAGCTGTGGAGCAGAATAGTACGACCGCCTCGGGATTACCAAGTACGTGGTGTGGACAGGGTGCCCGGTCGAAACGACCCCACCCCACCCATCTGTACCCCCGGGCGTGTTACGAAGTGCCGTCCCGAAAGTCCAATAGTAAATCTCTCCGTGATGCACAATGCCTCTCTTGTAATGTCTGCCAGCGGAGTTTGTTTAGCATCTCCGTAACGCTCTCTCGCCAGCTTAGCGATTTCGTGACGAAATGCGCCGCTCTTCGTTGGATCTTCTCTATCTACTGTATCAGTCCTACCTGATAGGGATACCACACAGATGAACAATACTCAAGAGTGGGGTGAAGGAGTGCCTTATAAGAAGCTCCTTTCGTGGATGAGTTACATTTTCTTAAGATTCTTCCGATGAATCTAAGTCTTGTGTCTGCTTTTCCCACCATGTGCTTTATATGGTCAGTCCACTTAAGGTCGCTCTGGATAGTCACGCCTAGATATTTACGGCAGACTCTGCCTCCAGCTGTTTGTCATCGATAGTGTAGCTGTACAATAGTGGATTCTTTTCCTATATGTGTCCTATATGTTACATTTATTTACGTTCAGGGTCCAGAGTCTGCACCATTCATCAATTCTCTGCAGGTCACTCTGCAAATTCTTACTATCTTCTGACGTTGCTACTTTGATATAAACAACTGCATCATCTGCGAATTGCCCTAAAGAACAACGGTCTTATCACACTTCCCTGTGATACTCCAGATATTACTTTTACATCTGTCGGTTCAGTTCCGTCAAGAGCGAAGTATTGAGTTCTATTTGGAAGAAAGTCTTGAATCCAGTCGCAAGTGTGATCGGATGCTCCGTAAGCTCGTATTTGTTTCATTAAAAACAGCAATGCAGGTGTCAAATGCCTTATTGAAATTAAGGAACACGTCATCGACCTGATCGCCGTTGTCCACTGCGCTGTGGATCTCATGGACGAACAGAGCGAGCTGAGTTTCGCAGGATCTCTGTTTGCGGAATCCATGTTGATTTCTATAGAGGAGATGATCATTTTTCAAAAACCTCATAATTCTTGAGCATCAAACACGTTCCATAATTCTACAACAGATTGACGTTAACAGTATAGGTCTATAATTGTACGGATCTGTCTTAGGGCCTTTCTTCAAAACGGGAATGACCTGTGCTTTTTTCCAGTCGTTAGGTACCTTTCGTTGCTTAAGCGATCTACAATAAATTACTGCCAGAAGGGGAACAAGTGCTTTCGGATAATCTTTATAGAACCTTATTGGTATATCATCTGATCCGGAGGCTTTTCCGCCACTAAGCGATTGTAACCGCTTTTCAATTCCGCTATCGGTTATATCAATATCTGCCATTTCGACATTCGTATGACGATTGAAAGGAGTAACTGTGTTACGATCTTTCGCGGTGAAACAACTTCGTAAGACCGAATTCAGTATTTCGGCCTTCTCTCTCTTGCCTTCCGTTTCGGTGCCGGTGTGCTCGCTGAGAGAATGAATAGATGATTTTGACCCACTTAGTCATTCTACATACGACCAAAATCTCTTAGCGTATTTACTCATGTCCGTTGACAATGTCTGTCGGTACTGTCCATAACCTCACTGACACTCTTCCTGCACTTCTCGCAGCAGTACGCCCTGCAAAACCTGGTTATTCAGGCTTTTGACAGGTTGCTACATAGTGACTAGATAGTGTAGTAGACGGTGCCGTAGAATCTAAAAGTTGTGCGGGAAGACAGATACTGGAATGCATCTCACAAATGAGGGAAGCTCATGAGGTGATGTGGTTGGCACAGAAAAGGAAAATATCGCGGACTGAATCAGACTAGGCAAATGACGATTAAAAAGTTTTCGTCATCTGGTGCATTGATCTGATGACGATGGCGATGGCCAAATTAAATCACAATGGAAACTAAATAACAGAAATGCGTAATTCTGCGTATACATTTAATATGAGACAATAAACATAGTACAATCAAAGGAAAACAGTAAATCCATGTGGATGATGATGTAGGAACTTCTGTTCAAACCCTCTTCGACTGTTCCCTTTTTTTCTTCAGCGCGGAGGGAGCCCTACGTGATACTCGGCGGCGAGTGGTTATTCTCAGTTCAGCTGTGATGAGCTACTGGACCACCTACTGAGGAGCACGGCGTTTCCACGTTCGAAGCCAAGGTGATGACGTCGTGCCAGCTGGCAGGACGATCGGCTGGACTCGCGCAGATTTCCCTCGGGGCGCGGCTCGAAAATTAGCAGCGCCGACAGCTTGGAGCTCTCCCTCAGAAGCTGCCGAAGCACCGACTCTCAATACGCAGCACAAGCGGCATGCCGCTTCCCACAGTTCGCTGTGCTATATGTTATCGTCTCGACGTTTGCTGTAAGAAAAGATGAAGCTCGGACAGCATTCGGACATCATGATGTGTTCACACCTTCGGAGGTCATTTGTCTACTAAGTCACTGTCATACTAACTTCACAATATCCATTTACGTTAACATCCTCAATCCGGCACACCTATCCCATACAAACGCCAAAGCGTACAAGTCTGGAACTGCCAACTTTTTCGTTACCCCGTTACACGATATACGAAACGTGAAAGTCTGCACCAGCGTCCCAAGTGTACATATCTGGAAATACATCCTTGTAAAGCTGCTGTCTGCTCATATTGAAACTTCTGAGAGGTCTACATCTACACTACTCGCCATTAAAATTGCTACACCAAGAAGAAATTCAGATGACAAACGGGTATGCATTGGACAAATATATTATACTAGAACTGACATGTGATTACATTTTCACGCAATTTCGTGGCATAGATCCTGAGAAAACAGTATCCAGAAGAACCACCTCTGGCCGTAATAACGGCCTGGATACGCCTGGGCATTGAGTCAAACAGAGTTTGGATGGCGTGTACAGGTACAGCTGCCCATGCAGCTCCAACACGATACCACAGTTCATCAAGAGTAGTGACTGGCGTATTGTGATGAGACAGTTGCTCGGCCACCATTGACCACACCTTTCCAATTGATGAGAGATCTGGAGAATGTGCTGGCCATGGCAGCAGTCGAACATTTTCTGTATCCAGAAAGGCCCGTACACGACCTGCAACAAGCGATAGTGCATTATCCTGCTGAAATGTAGGGTTTCGCAGTGATCGAATGAAGGGTAGAGCCACGGGTCGTAACACATCAGAAATGTAACGTCCACTGTTCAAAGTGCCGTCGATGCGAGCAAGAGGTGACCGAGACGTGTAACCAATGGCACCCCATATCATCACGCCGGGTGATACGCCAGTATGGCGATGACGAATACACACTTCCAATGTGCGTTCACCGCGATGTCGCCAAACACGGATGCGACCATCATGATGCTGTAAACAGAACCCGGATTCATCAGAAAAAATCAGATTCGTTGTTGAGTACACCATCGCAGGCGCTCCTGTCTGTGATGCAGCGTCAAGTGTAACCGCAGCGGCGTTTGCGTGGAGTGGTCAGTGCTAACGATAGACAGCACTGCGAGATACAACCGCGGAAAACAATGTGGGACATACGAAGAATATATCAGTTATTACAGCGAAGAAAATTTTTGCGTTAATGGGGTGTGACAGCGGTGGATGGACACGAGTGCCTTTGGTAACAGCACGACATCGCTCCTTTCCTGGGCTCATGACCATATTTGTTTGACCATAGACGACTGGAAAACCGTGGTCTGGTCCGATGAGTCCTGGTTTCAGTTGGTAAGGGCTAATAGTGGGGCACAAGTTGTCAACACGGCAATGTGCAAGATAGTGGTGGCTCCGAAATGGTGTGGGCTTTACAAGGAATGGACTGGGTAGTCTAGTCCAAGTGAAGCGATCATTGATTGGAAATGGGTATGTTGGGCTACTTGGTGACCTATTGCAGCCATTCATGGACTTCACACTCCCAATCAACGATGGAATCTTTTTGGACGGCAATGGGCGAAGTCACTGATCCACAATTATTCGTTACTGGTTTGAAGAACGTTTGGGACAATTCAAAGCAATGATTCGGCCACTTGTCGAACATTTATGGCACATAATGGAGAGGTCAGTTCGTGCACAAAGTCCGCCACCGGCAACGCCTTTTCGATTACGGACTGCTACACGGGCAGCATGGCTAAATATTTCTTCTAGAGAGTTCCAGCGACTTGTTGAGTCTACGCTACGTCAAGCTGCTAAGTTACGCCGGGGAAAAGGGAGTCCGACATGATATTAGGAGCCGCGTGGGATTAGTCGAGCGGTCTCAGGCGCTGCAGTCATGGACTGTGCGGCTGATCCCGGCGGAGGTTCGAGTCCTCCCTCGGGCATGGGTGTGTGTGTTTGTCCTTAGGATAGATAATTTAGGTTAAGTAGTGTGTAAGCTTAGGGACTGATGACCTTAGCAGTTAAGTCCCATCAGATTTCACACACATGTGAACATGTGTGTGATATTAGGAGGTATCTCATGACTTCTGTCACCTCATTGTATCGAGGTGCATTCAAGTTCTAAGGCCTCCGATTTTTTTTCTAATTAACTACTAACCCGAAATCGATGAAACTGGCGTTACTTCTCGACGTAATCGCCCTGCAGACGTACACATTTTTCATAACGCTGACGCCATGATTCCATGGCAGCTGCGAAGGCTTCTTTAGGAGTCTGTTTTGACCACTGTAAAATCGCTGAGGCAATAGCAGCACGGCTGGTGAATGTGCGGCCACGGAGAGTGTCTTTCATTGTTGGAAGAAGCCAAAAGTCACTAGGAGCCAGGTCAGGTGAGTAGGGAGCATGAGGAATCTCTTCAAAGTTGTTATCACGAAGAAACTGTTGCGTAACGTTAGCTCGATGTGCGGCGATGTCTTGGTGAAACAGCACACTCGCAGCCCTTCCCGGACGTTTTTGTTGCAGTGCAGGAAGGAATTTGTTCTTCAAAACATTTTCGTAGGATGCACCTGTTACCGTAGTTCCCTTTGGAACGCAATGGGTAAGGATTACGCCCTCGCTGTCCCAGAACATGGTCACCATCATTTTTTCAGCACTGGCGGTTACCCGAAATTTTTTTGGTGGCGGTGAATCTGTGTGCTTCTATTGAGCTGACTGGCGCTTTGTTTCTGGATTGAAAAATGGCATCCACGTCTCATGCATTCTCTCCACTTTCTCGATCATGTCGTCAGACCGGCTTGTGCGAGCCCGAGGTTGTTTCGGTTTGTTGTCACACGATGTTCTGCCTTCATTAAACTGTTGCAGCCACGAACGCACTTTCGACACATCCGTAACTCCATCACCACATGTCTCCTTCAACTGTCGATGAATTTCAATTAGTTTCACATCACGCAAACTCAGATAACGAATGATTGCACGCTGTTCAAGTATGGAAAACGTCGCCATTTTAAGTATTTGGAACAGTTCTCATTCTCGCCGCTGGCGGTAAAATTCCTTCTGCCATACAGTGCTGCCATCTCCGGGACGTATTGACAGTGAACGCGGCCTAATTTTAAAACAATGCGCATGTTTCTATCTCTTTCCAGTCCGGAGAAAAAAATCGGAGGTCTTAGAACTTGTATGCACCTCGTATGTTTACGTTTCACAGCACTTTAGACATGGAGAACGAAATTATCTATGCAGTGTCCATCCACTCTCATCTTTAGGATAGGGCAGTAAATGACGTAATGTCAGGAAAAGGAATTGGGTTCGACCCTAGCTGGCAAGAAGGAGGGAAGGCAGAGACATTAACTAAACTCCTTCCGAACACGCCTTGGAAGGCCCAATGGTACCGACCGGCCGCCGTGTTATCCTCAGGCCACAGGCGCTACTTGGATGCGGATATGAGGGCATGCGGTTAGTACACTGCTCTCTCACTTTACGAGACCGGAACCGCTACTTCTCAATAAAATTGCTCTTCAGTTTGCATCACAAGGGCTGAGTGCACCCTGCTTGCCAACAGCGCTCGGTAGACCAGATGGTCACCCATCCAAGCGCTAGCCAAGCTCTAAAGCGCTTAACTTAGCGATCTGACGGGAACAGGTGATACCACTGCGGCAAGACCGTCGGCCAGTGACTCAAACCCCTTGTTAATGTAGTAAAAATGGTTGAAATGGCTCTGAGCACTTGTAAGGTGTCAGGCACATCCAACACCTTCCATGAAAACCCTGACACGATAAGCAAATTCAGTAATATGTCACATAGCTCCGAATAAATCGTTACATTAAATTAACCAAAGTAATATGAGTAACGTGTGAACAAATGGAATACCACAGACTAACACAAGAATGCCTAAATGCATATCATACCTTCCCACCGTGAGACAGACGCAGTTTCGAGGAGAGAAAAACAGAACAGAAGGCGGGAGCAGAACCATGTTAAGCTAGAAGGCCCTACGATAAGGGACAGACACCCACGTCGCCAGCTAACCGCTAGGACCATCCCCCAGCCCATGTTAAAAGCTAGAGCCCTCCAGAAGAACAGTATAGATCTTACGATAACACTAAAAGGGCCACCACAGCCGCAAGTTTTAGCGTGAGACTTTTTCGCGTCTCTGTTACGTCAGGACCACCCCCCAGCCCATGTTAAAAGATAGAGCCCTCCAGAAGAACAGTATAGATGTTACGATAACACTAAAAGGACCACACCTGCTGCAAGTTTTAGCGTGAGACTTTTTCGCGTCTCTGTTATGTTGCAAACTTTAAAAACATTGCCCCACCACGAAAAATATAACGTTTCTCATTGGATAGAAAGAATTTTTGTAGGTGGAGCTTAAGGTTAACATTGAGTCCCTGATTAGTCAGATGAAAACACAGCCAGATAGTTTTTTTAAACCAACTTCTGTAAATTGTAGTAAGGAGAAGTTAGGAGAGAGTTTCTTCCGAGACGGCGAGGTGAGCGGAGCTGTGCTGGCCGCCGCCCCCTGATGAACACTGACAAGGTAATGAACGCACGTGATGCCGCATAAGAGCGCATAAAGCTTCACTCAGAACTGCAGAAGTCTCATCTGTTACACTCCCATTTTGCGAAATACTAGTGTCGATCGTCAATTTAAGCTCATGGTGTTCACATTTGCCACTTGAAGTAAAAATCTGAAACACATTGATTTTTCTGTTATATAGTTATTGAGAAGCCACATCAGCCACTGTAATTTACGACAAGTCAGATAAGTAATTAAAGATAATTGAGGGTCACTGTAGACCATTTTGATAGTTTTCTCTTTTGTGAAACTTAATTTAAACCTAGATTATAGATGTGATATGGCATAGGTCATCTTTCGATCGATTGTAGAACTTGGAAACCCATTCAGGGAATATTCATTCACATTTTTGTTGAACGCAGTTGGTTTTTACCATCCTGTATTAAAACATTTCCTTAGTGCAATAGTGCAATTTATAACCAATGTTTTGTGAGTAGAATAAAATTTCCAATGGTAAACTTAGCTGCTTTTTCGACGTTATTTTGCCAGCTAACTAAAAATAGGAAAGCCTTGAACCCCTTCCACTAAATTTAGTTAGTATTAAGATTCTTTTACAGGGAGTGCAGTGGAGCTGACGCTGAAATCATTATTTGGTTATATCATCGCTAGTCTCACTGAACTCTTCTGAACTCTACATGTCATGTGTGGTCTGGTGTCTCCTTACCAGCAGCAGGTCCCAGGTTCAAACTAGTCAATTCCCTAAAAAACACGCTCAGAGCATCGTTGCGCGAAAGTGGTAGGGAGACACGATGTAGAACAAAGAGAAACCACACAGAATGTTAGAGAATGGCGACCCTGCTAGGATGGTAAAATACCATGATTGAAGGTCGACCACATGCCTAACTAGGTCAGAAAAATATCCAGTTAAAATTTTTTCGTAATAACAAAATTTTTTTTTTGAAAGGCATTAATAGTTGAAAAAAGTAGCTGCAGCGATAGACAGTGAGACATTCCAGCAGAGACAATAGCATAATTAAGTTATGAATTTTAAAAATAGTTAGAATAAGTTTTCTCCTCAATGCAATTGCACAGGTGGCGGATACGTCGTTGACAAGTTGGTTCTGACCCAACAAGTAAGCGAATGGATTGTCAGTCTTTGGTATAATAAGTGTCAAGTCGTGTGAACAAAAAGTTTATGAAACGCGTGAGATCGTATGAGCGTATGTTGACTCGAAGTCAAGTCTCTGCTTTTAAAGCAGAAAATAAGGGATTCGGAAAGATTAGTAATGGCAGATCGAGACCTTGACCACATTGAGGTAGCGATCCAACATGAAAATGGACAGAAAATAGAGGACAGTACAACAGACGATGCAGTATCGCGAGAAATAGGACATATAACACACCATAACAAGGATAATGTACGTCAAGGCATAGAAAACATAAGTCAGCATACGACAGAGGAGCAGGAAAGTAGAGAGACAGTCGATGAGGATTCTAACTTGCGAATCCCTTATTTTCTGCTTTAAAAGCAATTCACGCGCCATACTTCGAGTCACCATACGCTCATACGATCTCACGCGTTTCATAAACTTTTTGTTCACACGACGTGACACTTATTATACCGAAGACTGACAATCCATTCACTTAGAACCCATAGTACAAGTAATCAGAGCTCCCTCACCACAAAGTACAAGGAATGCGAGCATAAACGTGTCACAACACATTTCAATGCAATCGGTTGCGAACCAACACTTGGGCGAAAACGCAGAGCGTAGGACGTCGGAAGAAAACGCAATAGGACCCACCAATCTGGCAGAATTATTACAACAAATTACGGAAACCATGAGAAGGCAAAATAAAGACATAGCGAACCAAATTCAAATTCAGAATGCAGAAACCACGAGACAAATGCGTACGATTAAAGAACAAAACAAAAAAATTCAGTTACACTTAAGTCATATTGAAGACGAGGCAAAAGAATCTCGAGAAGTGATAGGAAACTTAATAACAGATCACAATCAATTGAGAACAGACATTGACAAGGTACAAGCGGACGTACAAACATTGCGTAATGACATTCAGGACGAGATCAAAACATTACGTAACAACACCCTGGGAAAAGTCATGAAACTAGAGAAACAGATAAACGAAATTACTAGACAAGCAGCAGGTACAGCGCGTGAAGTTGTTGGAAACAGTGTGTTACACAAACGTATCACAAAAGCAGCGCTGAAAAGATATGATAACCGCATAGCCAAAATAGAAGCGCAAACGAAGCGACAATTTCAGAAATTGCGAACAGAGTTGTTGCAAACCATTGAAGAGCGTAGTGAACAGGATCGAACAAGCACAGCGTCTGCAACCACATCCGTATCTGTAACAGCACCGGAAAAACAAGCAATTAACGAAGATATTACGCATTTGCGATTCCAATCACAGGCGGAAAGTAACATACGTGAAATCAGACAGCCTGCACAGCAACAAACACGTTTCGAAATTCTTGATGAACAAACGTCATCACAGACAAATGCGGAACCACAAATGTATGTTTCAAAACAATTTGGATCGTGCAATGTAGCAGCAAGGTTAGCCAGACAAGATACCGAACCAATACCTGACAATGGAAAGCCAGGTCGCGAAGAGTACAGTGCAATGCATTCAGCAAAATGTTCACAACCGATGGAAGAAAATTATTGCGTACCACTCCAACGATACTACGCAAGGGTAGGCGAAAGTTACAGTGGACAATATCCAATGGATCTACCACAACCGGAAAGAACGACGGGAGAAATGATCAGAAACAAAAGTGGCGAAGAATCGCGAATTTCATATGGAACTATGACGAAGTACGACAACGATGATTTCCTCACAGTCAGAAAATTTCAACACTCTCGAGAAGGAAACTCATTACATCCACGAATTTTTATTGACCAATTCCGAGTAGGATTACCAGAACACTGGACGCTAGCACACAGATTAGACTTTATATGTGCACACACGTCGGGAACAGTCGCAGAAACCATGCAGAATGTTGCAGCGACATGCCGATCGTACGAAGATTTCAGAGAGAAGTTTCTATCACGATATTGGTCCAGCGAAGCACAGAACAGAGTGAAGTACGAATTATTACAGAACCCATATTTCGAAAATTCAGGAGAGAAGAGTCCAGTGAAATTTTTCGAATTAATGGCAAAGATAAATCAATGCTTAGATGTACCATACAGTGACGGAGAGTTGATTAAATTATGCGCTATGAAGCTACCATTGAAATACCGGCAATCATTAGTAGGTGGCGGAGGCAATGACGTCGAAGCATTTAAAGGTATGCTAAGGGAACTAGAGTTCATATTTTCGGAAGATGACGCAAGAAAAAGACGAAGCGCATGTGAAAACGAAAGCAAAAAGCAGTGGAATCCACAAGACACAGTACGGAGAAATAATAATTACGAACCATGTGATAACTTCGCACCAAGAAACGACAATAGATTTTAACAAAGAATCGGTTATGGATTTAGAAGAGAATATGGCAATAACTATAATTCACCCAGGAATGGCAACAACTATTACAGAGCTAATAACGACAACTGGAACGGGTACTGGAGAACCAATAGACCGACAAATTATCAACAAATAAACCACTATCAAGAAGCTGAACAAGAAAAGAGAATACAGATAGAAGAGGTGGAGGTAAGACCACCAAATCTCGATAAACGTTCGAATTGACAGCTAAGCGCCATGCCAAAGAGAATGACGCATCGACCCAGGACAATTGCAGCACCTTGAACAGAGAAGTAAAAATATTATCACGAGAAGAGAAGAAGGAAGAAACAAATCCGCAGGGACCAGTTGAAAACGAAGACAGGAATATAACAATATCGTGTTGGAACGAAATTAATTGGGAGAATACTGACGAGGAAGATGAATTACCAGAGGCATGCACAACGAACGTAGGAGGAAAGGACGAAGTAATGAGTATTGCAGAGCTATTTGAGATGGAAACCAGGGAAAGCGAATTCAATGAGGATAATGCGCAGTCGACAGAAGTTGAAAATAAGTTACTAGTGGGCACACAACCCAACGTATATAATGAATGAAGTTATGAAGCGATAATTAGAGCATTTAGATGCGATTATGTGGAAGTAGCGACGAAGAAGGAGAAGATAGACGAGGATGAGGAAAAAGTAGAGGATGTTGAAGAAAGCGTAAATGAAGGAAGAAATAGAGAAGAGGAAATAAAAGAGAGAGAAGTAGCAGTCGAAGCTTATCTTACAGAAAGTTCGAAATCACAAGGGAAATTCCTAAAAAGACTCTTATATGATTCAGTGGAGGATTCGTTGATGCAAGAAGAAGAAGCACTGAACCAACCCTTTAAAATGCAACCAATTGTGAAGGCCATGGTAAAGCATATCCCAGTCGATATTGTAATTGATAGCGGAAGTGAACTGACTGCGGTCTCAGAAAATTTATTCATGCAGTGTGATGCCAATGAGGAATTGCCAGTTCTGAAAACACGTAAGATTTAAGTAAGAGGTCCTATTAGAAACAATGCTGCGGAAGTTACGAGACAAACAAGGTTAACTCTTTCGTGTAAAGGTCAAAAGATCGAAGCCAACTTCGTGATTACACCTAAACTAACTGTAGATTTGATTATAGGTGCAGATTTTTTAAATGGGAGACAGGCGATAATAGATATGGGGAAAAGTAGCGTAACATTCGGGAATGTCACACTTCTCTTCGAGGAAAATCTAAAATTAGAAGAAATACCAGTTATAAACAAACAATTAAGAATGATGTGAGATAAGGAGGATGAAGAATTAGAATGATATGCACAAAAGGGGGAATCGCCTCAACTCATGTTAGAAGTCCATAAAGAAATGGACGAAAAATTGCAAGAAGGTATTTTGGAACACAGTAAAAGAGAATTAGAGGGTATTTTATGAGATAAAGCAGAGGTATATTTACCTAAGATTGGCAATATTAAACACTTTCAGTACAAGTTTAAAGATTACTTTTATTACTGGTAAATAATCAGCACAATATTTCAAGATTATGTTGCAGATAAGATCGTCAGGAGAAAGAAGAATGAAGAGAGAGGAAGGTGGGAAAAAGAAAGTAGTTTCAATAAAAACAAAAACAAAAATAACACCAATAGTACCATAGATTCAGGTGAAGGGATAAAGCGTAGATAGTCTAACAGCATGAAATACTAAAATGCTATACACCACAAAGCTACACAAAAATTAAAAAAACGAATTTGAGGTTTCTTGTAGATGTTAAGACTTAAAATATGTTAGAATTGTAACATGGAAAGGGCGCCGAAATTTGTAAAGCTTTTAAGAAGGCGTAAAACAATGTAGGTACTAGACATATATTAGATGATTATAAGTACAAATTTTTGTAAGAACCATTGTAAAAACTCCAGCAAGGATGAGATGCAACGACCCACAAGTTGCAACGCGTGAAGTATCAAGAAAGGAAAGGACGTAATTAGCAAGACACGATTCCTACAAGGCAGAATCGTCGAGAGAAGGGAAAGGACAGTGAGACCAACAGAAGGCCCTTGTAGCCGAAGTGGGCAGTAAATAAATCTGCTGCCAAGCTGAACCACAGGGTGGCGGAACCCTGCTGGGACAGAACACGGAACCACACAGTGGCGGAACCCTGCAGAGACACGACAGGACACCAAACGCCAGAAGGGTCTCCGAACGCCCTGACTCAGTGGAGCGAGCAAAAAACGACCTGATGAGAAGACCGCTTGGGCAAGCCACCATTGGCAAAAAAATATATATATATGTAAAAGGTACACTACTGCTATTAAACAGCACGCTGATGCATGAAACTGAAGAAAACTTCCACAAAGTAAAAATGAGATGCCCAAACAATTTATCAAACTGTTACTAAGAGGAGGACTTCAAAGCGACTAGTTATCAATAAATATTTCCATATCCTGCCCAGAGAAGAACCAAGAAGCAAGTAAGAAGCAGAGAAAAAGCAGGAAGAACAGAAGTTGAAGATTCACAAGATTGAGACCAAGAAAAAAGATGGGTGAATAATAGACGACATACCTTCCCAAATCCCTATCCTATTGCAAACTAGTCGTCTGCGAAGTATTACAACGGAAACGACTGCTTTCAGTGACACATAAAGATGATTTTCACGCATACAAAGCCAGTAAACCACGAGATTCTGCACGCACAGCTCCATTCCATTATGGGACAACAGCAACACACACTTGCAAAACCGACAACGAACGATGACCGAAGCTGTACATCAAATACTTGCCCACATCCATCTCGCTCAAGTCCATCACCTTCGTGCAAAAAACATTCGCCAACCTCATGTTTAAACATTCATAGGATTGTGTGAATGTGTGAAATCAAATTATGTGATGTAGGAATTGTGCAAAAGAAACGTGTGAAAAACTAAATAAGTTAAGCACACCAGACAGCTAATAAACTACAAAATAACAGTCATTGACTATGGACTTAAGTAAAAAAAAAGACTATCTATCGATAAAAATAAGTCGTTAGTTCCGAATTGGACAGTATATAAAGAACAAAGGTAAGGCATAATAAACACTAAAACTATATGCCACTTATTTTCTCCTCACAAAAATAAAAGAATAACTATATTTTACTTATTTTCTCCTTATAAAAACAAAGAATAAAAAATTATCTTGTTGGATGTTTTCCTTTTTTTTAACATTTGTACCATTTGTTAGAATTATATCTCAATACTTGTGTATGTATATTTCTTTGTCAAAGATATTCTTGGAAATAATTCTTATTTGTTAGTGTAACAATGTTGAAACGAGTGTCTAGAAACAAAAACATTTTACTTGTACATGATATTTAGAAAATGTGTTAGGAATAGATTTTACTTAATTACTACATTTATAAAAACAATATTTCTTAGAAAATCAATGTGAAACACTCCTCAATTTCGTAAACAAACTTCTTAAAAGACAAACTTCATAATTGAATAAAGAAAGAAAATAATTAAAAAACAATAATTATAATAGAATAAAAATATTCCTCTCTTGTCAATATAAACATATTTTTGATAATAATATGGAAGAATATAAAAGTATAAATTAGTAATACAAACTAGCATAGAACAGAATAACATGGCTCAACAGCAGGCAACAAAATTTAAATAATGGAATAATTTTTGACTGGCTTAGACAACGATTCAATCATTGCCTACCTTCAGTACAAAAATTAAGTTCGAAGGGTGGTGATATGTGAGGTGTCAGGCAAATCCAACACCCTACATGAAAACCCTGACATGATAAGCAAATCCAGTAGTATGTCACATAGCTCCGAATAAATCGTGACATTAAATTAACCAAAGTAAGCAAATGGAATACCACAGACTAACACAAGAATGTCTAAATGCATGTCATACCTTCACACCATGAGACAGACGCAGTTCTGAGGGGAGAAACGAAAACAGAAGCCGGGAGCAGAACCATGTTAAGCTAGAAGGCCCTACGATAAGGGACGGACACCCACATCGCCAGCTAACCGCTAGGACCATCCCCCAGCCCATGTTAAAAGCTAGAGCCCTCCAGAAGAACAGTATAGATCTTACGATAACACTAAAAGGGCCACCACAGCCGCAAGTTTTAGCGTGAGTCTTTTTCGCATCTCTGTTATGTCAGGACCACCCCCCAGCCCATGTTAAAAGATAGAGCCCTCCAGAAGAACAGTATAGATCTTACGATAACACTAAAAGGACCACACCTGCTGCAAGTTTTAGCGTGAGACTTTTTCGCGTCTCTGTTATGTTGCAAACTTTAAAAACATTGCCCCACCACGAAAAGTATAACGTTTCTCATTGGATAGACAGAGTTTTTGTAGGTGGAGCTTAAGGTTAACATTGAGACCCTGATTCGTCAGATGAAAACACAGCCAGATAGTTTTTTAAACCAACTACGGTAAATTGTAGTAAGGAGAAGTTAGGAGAGAGTTGCTTCCGAGACGGCGAGGTGAGCGGAGCTGTGCTGCCCGCCGCCCCCTGACGCACACCGACAAGGTAATGAATGCACGCGATGCCGCATAACAGCGCATAAACCTTCATTCAGAACTGCAGAAGTCTCATCTGAAACGCGATGATTTTTCTGTTATATAGTTATTGAGAAGCCACATCAGCCACTGTAATTTACGACAAGTTAGATAAGAAATTAAAGATAATTGAGGGTCACCGTAGACCATTTTGATAGTTTTCTCTTTTGTGAAACTTAATTTAAACCTAGATTATAGATGTGATATGGCATAGGTCATCTTTCGATCGATTGTAGAACTTGGAAACCCATTCAGGGAATATTCGTTCACATTTTTGTTGAACGCAGTTGGTTTTTACCATCCTGTATTAAAACATTTCCTTAGTGCAATAGTGCAATTTATAACCAATGTTTTGTGAGTAGAATAAAATTTCCTATGGTACACTTAGCTGCTTTTTCGACGTTATTTTACCAACTAACTAAAAATAGGAAAGCCTTGAACCCCTTCCACTAAATTTAGTTAGTATTAAGATTGTTTTACAGGGAGTGCAGTGGAGCTGACTCTGAAATCATTAAGTATTTGGTTATATTATCGCTAGTCTCACTGAACTCTTCTGAACTCTACATGTCATGTGTGGTGTGGCGTCTCCTTACCAGCAACAGGTCCCAGGTTCAAGCTAGGCAATTCCCTAAAAAAACACGCTCAGAGCGTCGTTGCGCGAAAGTGGTAGGGAGACATGACATAGAACAAACAGAAACCACGCAGAATGTTAGACACTATGGGACAACTTCTGAGGTCATCAGTCCCCTAGAACTTGGAACTATTTAAGCCTAACCAACCTAAGGACACCACACACATCCATGCCCGAGACAGGATTCGAAACTGCGACCATAGCGGTCGCGTGGTTCCATACTCTAGCGCCTAGAACCGCTCGGCCACTCCAACCGGCTTTAATGTAGTAGTCGAGATCCTAATATCCTCATGAATGTAGGACTTTTGTCGGAATGGATGTACATTTTCGATTCGTTTCACCAGATTCTCGAAACTGACACGGGAGTGAGGGAACTGTTTCACAGCAGTACGGCTGCAAAGATGCAAAAGGGGTTTTACAGTCGTCATTGGTCGCTGCTCTGACTCTTGTGACTATTCTCTAGTCATAGTTCTTCCTGGAATGCTGAAAGGATGTAAAAGATGCAATTAAATCAAGTACATGCGGTACTGTTACCGACTAAGGTGATACGTTCACACATTGAAAGCAAAATTGTATGCACATATATGTAATACACGGAAACTCAGAACTAAACATGTGTAGAAGTACTTTATTATGGCACAGCGTATCTAGAGAGTCATACAGGTCTCAATAAGAACGCTTACAATTTCTTAATGTGATTGCATTCCTACAAAAAAAGTCTATCAACCGATATACAGATTTCCTCAACGGCAGTACAAAAAACAGGAAATTATACTGTTTTATTACTGTATCTGAAAAAAATTACTCACTAAAAATGTATAGGGTATCTCGCACAGTGGCCCATATGAGTCCTCAAGAGGTCACAAATTCCTCGTCTGCTATCACACATGAAAAAATAAGAAACAGAAAGCCGATGAAAATGATATGTGCTGCGCGTGCGGGCATCCGCCTTTTCTACCAAGAATGCATGGATCCACGGTCGAATAGATCAATTACTACTTCTCCACTGCGGATAAATGGTCTGCTAAAATCGCAGCTTTATCTGTTCTACCGCTAGGTGACAGGCAATCTATTCATGACGATCACACGTTAGATGTGTCGTGTAATATTGGATTTAAAACTACTGTCACGTTCTGGCCTGAGGGAGACAGCTATACCGGTCATGGAACAACATGCCGCTACAACTGTCTTTCCAATAGGGAGCGCAGAGGTCAGAACTTACAGTACCCAATTATCAGACAGTGTCCTGAGTAGCATTACAATCCTCTCCGCAGTCTCTAATGATTTCGTGAAATGTTGTGACAAAATTGTTGATCGTAAATGCACTATATAAATGATGAATTTTCACATACAGAAACATATGCCCTTTAGGTATAGTTTGTTTATTTGTCAACTGGTCTCAGTAACTTGTGTGTACTGAAGAAGCGAATAAAATTCATTGGAATGAAATGATTGCTCAATGAGGATGAAAAAATGAAGAAGCAATGAAACTTAATCATATCAATGAAACAGTTCAGGAATGCTGAGCCTAAAATGTAATGAATTTGCCTCCAAAAATGAAAATTGTGGAAGACTCTTACATTAACCACGTTTCACAGGTAGTGCCTTAACAAATTAAGTTACAATTAGTCATGGCCTATGTATCACTTTTGCTAGTTCAGTGTTTGTGGAAGATTTAAGATTGTATCATTCTGTAACTGTATCATCCAGCCATTCATTTGATTTCACTAACAGAGGGTGGTGGGGGGGGGGGAGAGGGTGTCTGATACGTGGGTCACCGATGTTGATCGGGTTTTGCAAGGACGATCTATATCAAAAATAAAGAGATACCTCGATCAAAATGGGTGACACATATTTCAGACCCTTCCCCTTGTGAGTTTAACTTGTATGAGGTGACCGGACAAAACGTCACCTACCCGCTTAAAAGAACACGTTGTTCGTTTTGGAGTGCAACAGATGGTGCAGAAACGTTACCAAGCAGTGAAGGGCCCTCCACCACTGACATAAGTGACGGCAGTGAAGAGGTGTGTGTGTGCGCCAGTCGGTTACATGCTGTCAGCACTGTGAGATGAATGGACTTGGATACATGACAGATTGAAAGAGCTGTCTACGTGCCTGCTCGTTGAGTGCAATTAGAGCAGTGTGGTGGGTCGACGTGTAGAGAAGACTAAATGCCAGAAAGGAGTTCTCGTATTTTTGTGTGCCTGTGACTACGCTGTGACAACGCTGTGTGGGTATGAAATTGCCGCATTGCTGGTGCATTAACACGACCTATCCAACGTCAATGTGCGCTGGTGCGCAAATTGTAAGGCCGAAATTAACTTTCAAATGATGTGTCACTGAAAAGGAACTTGATCTACACAGAGAAAGAGCTGCTAGAATATACATCAGACCTGAAAGAAATACGTAGTGAGACAAATATAAATGACACTTTTATTCAAAGAATATATTTACACTGAATTCACTGCGTTGTATGATGGTCTCTGGCCATTAAATAAGGCACGAAATGGTTTTTTATAGTGTCTGTGATAATCACGGAGAGCAAACGCATCTTGGCGTTCCATTCTTCCATCAGCACAGCTGACAACTGCTGAATAGTCGTTCGTGCATGGGACGGGTTGCAATATACCTCCTCAAGGCATCTCACACGTGCGGGATGGGATTTAAGTATGACATCTGAGCAGACCAGCCCCTTCGCCAAATATTATCCTGTTCCAAGAGCTCCTGCAATCGCGCTGTTTGAAGCAGTTGTGTGTTGGCATCTATAACAATAAACTCAGCGCCGGATGCTCCCCTGAACAAACGCACATACAGAAGTGTCATAATAAAGTTGACCGGTGAGTGTACCATGTTTAAGATTTGAAGGTTAGTACACCCATGCAAGAGTAGTTCAAGAGTGCAATTAAAATTCAAGGTGAAAGTATATCATGATTCCTTTACTATCCTTAGTGAAAATGAAGAAAACTTACAGCATCAGTTGAATGGAATGAACAATCTACTGAATACAGAATATGGATTTTAAGTAAATCGAAGAATGGCGGAAGCAATGAGAAATAGCTGGAATAAGAGCAAGGAGAAATTTAACATCACAATAGCAAATCACGAAGTAGACGAAATGAAGGAATCTGCTACCTGGCCAGCGAAATAACCCATGATAGACGGAGCATGAAAGACGTAAAACAGAGTCTATCAGTGGCAAAAAGGGCTTACTGACCAAGGGAGTTCTACTAATATCAAACAGAGAACTTAATTAGAGGAAGAAATTTCTGAGAGTGTGCGTTCTGAGAACAGATTTGTGTAGTAGTGAAACATGGACAGTGGGAAAACAGGAAAGAACGAAAATCTAAGCATTTGAGATGTCCTGCTACAGAACAATGTTGAAAACTGTGTGGACTAATAAGCTGAGGAGTGAGGAGATTCTCCGCAAAATCGTCGAGGAAAGGAATATGTGAGAAACGCTGACAAGGAGAAAGTGCAGAATGATACCACATCTGTTCAGAGATTAGGGAATGTCTTTCATGGTACTAGAGGGATTCGTAGTAAAGCATTTTTATTCACCAATCAGCTGTATTAGTTATATGCTGTTTAAGACTTTCCGACGTAGTAATTGCTTCTTTGGTTTACGTCAGTCAGCACCTGAAGATGACGAGCAGCTGCCTCATTGAAACATTGTGCAGCTTTCACGACATTATCCGACGATCGTCAACCAAGGAAGCTGCATTAATTATATTTATTCGACCAATTTCGTTTCTTTCAATCATCAACAACTGGAGGAAAAACTTACAACATATGTTGGTTTAGAAATTCATTGTTCATATGGTAGACACTGTCATATACCAAACACGAAACCCGATAAACGTAAAATGCAACACAATCGGATTTGGACAAATTCTTAAAAACTTACATAATCTCTACATGCACTTGTAACAGTTAAAAGGTCGCCTGCTGGGTATGGCACTACTGAAGAAAGTTATGGAATCTGTTCCTAGCTGAGGACATGACAAATGAAGGTGATGTTAGACGATGTTAGCTTGATGTTCGTGGTGTATACCTCATTCCATATGGTACAATAACACACGATTCTCCACAAAATCCGTTCTCCGTGCTAGCATAGGCAGCAACACATATAACACAGAATACTTGAGACAGGCTTAGTGGCGTGCTCGTATGGCCTGATACTTTTATCTGAGTTTGATTATCGGTTCAGTACAAAATTTCATCCAATACAAGTTACTATAATATTTCTGTAATAATCCGAGATGCTAATAGTTTCCCCACAGGTAAGGTAAATATTTTGTTGGCTCTTACTTTTCAAGTTGGATTTTTCTTTGTGCAACCCTCTAGTTTAGTTCTATTGCACGAAAGAAAATTTAATTTCCTTCACGTAGCGTAAATGGAAACCTGACACAAGGCCTCTGCATTTGAAAAAAGCTCAAAAAATTACATAAAAGTTGTATATACATTTTATTTCAAAAGATGTTGTACTAACGAAGGTAAAGCACTATTATGGACGCTATTTGTTGGATAAATATGGTGAATAAATCAAATTTTCTTTTGTAATTCCTTATTTTTTGACAAAGTCTTTTTTTGTGTTTTGTGAACCTATTGTGAAACTCGATCATAATCTGAAGCATATAATGTCTCAGTTTCTCGTTTGTTTTAAGCAATTTATTGTAGTTCTCGAAGAGCTTGACACTTCTTTCTGTTAGATAATTTGCAACTCTGAGTTAAATAAACTGGGTCCAGAGTGTAGATTAAATTTTCTCTTTCCTAACACCGCGAAGAATCTGTCTTAAGGAACTCGTCTCTCAAATGAAATTTGGTAAAATAAAGTCTTGTCTTATTTGAAACAAACTGTTAATCTCATTATTGATGATTCCTGGGATATTATCGATTCGTACTTGCAACTTTTCTATTATTTCAGTCTGCTGCTTCCACTCCATAGCTTCTCTGCACATGATGGTTTCAGAGCAGATGGGGCAGAGGAACACCCTTTGACAAACACAATGATTAGGAAAATACAAATATTATAAATTGCTTTCATTTCTGGTGGTGATAATTGAAATTTATTACGGAAAACCACCTTTACAATCAGTAAACCGGTTTAGTCATCCAGCTAGCGTTGTGGACAGAGCTTCGTCAAGAAAGATACCAATTAATTATAAATGTTACCCACAGTCCTCTCTAGGTTACTGTTCTCTCAAAGTATCTCAAACAAAATCGAGAATTCGAGACAAATCGACTCGATCAGTGGCTCCCTTGACTTTCTATACATAATTCTGGTTTGGAACTTATTAATATCAATTCCATCTCAAACGATTTGAAATCTTTGAAAGACTGTTTTCGTCGGAGCTCAGAAGCACTTTTGACACAGTGTTTAAAGCGTTGAATAGAGGAGATATTTTTCTAAAGAATTTTCGAGAAGATCACACACTCCTCTAAAAGTTCTCTTATTTGAGAGTGTTGTTCCAAAAACGAATGCAGTAAGACAGGGATGAAAATATCATACAGCGAGAGTTTCAGACACAGCTGTAGTCTGCTGGTTCGCTGTAGCAGATGGCAATGTTGGAACTCCAGAATGTTGTTCAGTACTACAATTTAAAGAATCAATGTCTTTCACCAGTATCATTACCTGTTTTAAATACAGCACTCAAATGACATTTGGAGGCAGGAATTTCTTACCATTTTTACATTTAGACCACTCTATGAGTCGGTACCTCTCGCTATTATTTTTTTCTGAAACCACCCACCTTCTCAGTACTGTGGGCGATTTCAGTATCGAGATGGGACTGAAGTCTCTGGTCGCCGCATATCATTGGCGAGTTGGCTTCCCGCTTGCCTCGAGGTGACAGAACAAGGAAGAAGGGTGTTGTTGTGAGTTATCTCTGGACTGCACGTAAGGAGCGACGTCGGTGTCGGAGGGCAAGGCCGCTTTGTCTGAGAGCCCCACGGAAGCAGTCGATTGGGGACGGAACGCTGTGGGCTCCAAGATCCTAGTGTGGACGGCCGGTGTTGTCCCGATGGTGGTCATCGTGCGATCATTCAAGGGCTGAGAAGTGATTTCTTGGTTCTGCTCTTGGATTCCGACTATTAATTACCGATAGTTTGGTGTATGAGGTGAAATAGGAATTCTATAAAGATGCACGTTGGTGGCGCGTATATCTGACTTGTAAGTGGTGTAAACTTTGCTTAGGTACTGATGTCTCCAGTTAGGGCAGTGCTTGGGAGGAGAGCGTTGACATCGGCGTTGTCACCTATTTAGCTGCTTCAGAGTAGATGACTGTTTAGGATCGAAGGTGGATTTAAGTGAGGGACCGAATCATTGCTTGTCTTATTAAGACAGCGTGTTAAACTTTCTTATCTATAGTTATAACGAGTAATTTGACACTCTGGTAATGTCCACGAGTGAACTTTGGGGGCACTGTTAATGTTTGTAGTAATTGAAAGACTGACTGTGGAGCTTTTCAGTCAGACGTTTATGGATCGTGTTAATTACTGTTCACTTCTTATGATATTTTAAGGTTCTACTTGCCATGGCGAAATCTACGAAAGTATTTTCATAATTTAGCTTGGGACGTCATTCTGTGGTTTGGTGTGGCCCTCCCAAGAGTGTAAAGCCCCAAATATTTTCTTATTGCCATGCTGAGGTTGCCTTGCAACAGTTCATCTACATCTACGTCTACATCTACATCTACATCTACATCTACATCTACATCTACACGATTACTCTGCAATTCACATGTATATGCTTTGCAGAGGGTTCATCGAACCACAATCTCTCTACCATTCCACTCCCGAATAGCGCGCGGGAAAAACGAACACCTAAACCTTTCTGTTCGAGCTCTGATTTCTCTTATTTTATTTTGACGATCATTCCTACCTATGTAGGTTGGGCTCAACAAAATATTTTCGCGTTCGGAAAAGAAAGTTGGTGACTGAAATTTCGTAAATAGATCTCGCCGCGACGAAAAACGTCTTTGCTTTAATGACTTCCATCCCAACTCGCGTATAATATCTGCCACAATCTCTCCCCTATTACGTGATAATACCAAACGAACTGCCCTTTTTTGTACCCTTTCGATGTCCTCCGTCAATCCCACCCGGTAAGATCCCACACAGCGCAGCAATATTCTAACAGAGGGCGAACGAGTGTAGTGTAAGCTGTCTCTTTAGTGGACTTGTTGCATCTTCTAAGTGTTCTGTCAATGAAACGCAACCTTTGGCACGCCTTCCCCACAATATTATCTATGTGGTCTTTCCAACTGAAGTTGTTCGTAATTTTAACACCCAGGTACTTAGTTGAATTGACAGCCTTGAGAATTGTACTATTTATCGAGTAATTGAATTCCAACGGATTTCTTTTGGAACTCATGTGGATCACCTCACACTTTTCGTTATTTAGCGTCAACTGCCACCTGCCACACCACACAGCAATCTTTTCTAAATCGCTTTGCAACTGATACTGGTCTTCGTATGATCTTACTAGTTGCTGATTTGTCTCTTGTCTACCCCACTGTACTGCTGTTTGATGCGGTGCGGTATAGTCGAAGTGATCAGTAGTACCGCATCTCCTACCTGGCCCGTTTTAAGATTTGCAAGCCGAACCAGTATCGACGTTTAATCCCAGCAAGCAATTTGTGTACGTTGGTTGCTCCCTGTTAACATTTGTACATCGTGGAAGTCTTTTCCGTGTCGCATGTGATGCTGATGGACAGCACGATGCACAACGGCGCATGACCACGACGAAATCAAAAGATATGTATTGTATGTGATTTTTTTAATGGATGAAACCACTGAGTTTAACAGTTGATTTGTGTGTTTTTTATTTATTTATAAAGAAAAAGACTTGCATACCTGGTTAATTATAATATCTATGCTTCATTGTTTGTCATAATTCATTGGATGTAGTACGCATCACATGTAGCGAGGTTTATGGTGTAAAGTTTAAAAGGAAGGAAAACATGTTGTGATACATTGCGCGTCATAGAAGCTACGGGGTTTGAGTGTACGTTAATAGCAATCAGATTTTACTGCATTTAAGTTGCTGTTTTAATTATAATTTTGTAATTAATATTTTATTACCTTTAAAGATCACAGGTAATATGTAGGAAAATTCTGGTATTGCCATGTGGCGTTAGAGTCTTTTATTTAAGCTTGCATTACGCAATTTGTTTTCTTTCCTTGCTTAGAAAGGTAGTTTTAGTTTTAAGAGCTGTAAATTGATTCTGAGAGCTGTTCTTCGATCTGCTATTATTCAAGAGACTATTGGTTAAATAATGCATCAGGAACTTTCATTAAGAAACTATATTGAGGATAGTGCTGTTCATGATAACGAATGTTCACTTACTATTTTAAAATCAAGTTAATAAAGTTGTAAAATTTCAAAGGTAAAGAAAAACTTTTATTAGAGAAGTG
Organism: Schistocerca serialis cubense; assembly: GCF_023864345.2. Lineage (NCBI taxonomy): Eukaryota > Metazoa > Arthropoda > Insecta > Orthoptera > Acrididae > Schistocerca > Schistocerca serialis. The sequence goes on from NC_064643.1 coordinate 458,928,414, forward strand.
GTGCCTGCCCGTACTCCCCAAACCTCCACGTATTAAAGGTATTGGCCTTCTGGCGTTGTCCGATGTTTTCTCCAGTATCTAGCACAGTTAACGCCTGCAGAGCCATGACACACTCACTGATGTAAAAGATAAAAAGTGAAATAAATATTAATCAGAATTAATTAATCAGATTAATCAGATTTAGCTACTCATACTTCCACCAGGTGCCATTTTGCAACCTGGCATCATACTAGGAATGCATGAGTACCTAGCAGAGTGATGTATCAATTCTGATGCATTACACGTGCTTTGCAAGTAAGCATTTTATTTACATAAAATCGTAGTATAATCACCCTTGCAATACCAACACATTTTCCAATGGGGAGTGGGGGTATCGTATGCCCTCCTATACAAAAAAATACTTTTTGAAGAGGTTATTGTTTTTATGCAAGTTCTAGAACCTGAAAATATCTTTTTGCTCTCTCTTAGCAATACCAATGCACTTTTAGAAACGTGCACCACCTTTAGTGGTTTACTTTCTTAACAACACAAAAAATTTAAAAAATACAAATTTCGTTAATCGTTGCTAATTTTTACTCACAGCATAGTAGTTAGACAAATTAGGAAATACAGATATGTAATTTGGGTCCTGAATCAGGAAATATTGAATAATACGCTCACTGTGAAAAGTCACATTCGCTAGTAACACTTAAATTTAATTGAAAAATTTGTCTAATCTGATAGAAAACTTCATTAAAAACAAGAAATGCAAAGTACTTGACTAGACCACTATATTTTCAAAATCTTCAAAATCTTGGCGTAAAGTACCCTCTCCCACTCCGCCCCCTTAGTGCAGAGTGGGTTAACATTCAGATAGAGCTAGTAACAATAAGGCTTTTTGTTTACATATTTCGGTTTCCTTAGTGTTTTTGAGTAGGGTGGATTTGCTGACCCAGCGCTTGCTATATTTTAGTTACATGTGTATAAACTATGACATAGTCTATCCGTCGGAAAAAATTCAAGAAACACGAATATGACCATAATATAGTATATACGCAAGCAGTAAAATAAACGAAAATAACGATTTGTGCGTTTAGTTCATCAAACTTCGGAAAGCATGCCGATGAAGAAATGTGTTTTCAAAAGAACACACATATCTATTGGATATTATAAAAACGTTGCTCTCGATTACTGTTTAAAAAATTTAAGAACATTTCGAGAATAACCATGTCAAGGAACGAAATATTTTCCAGAAATGCGCACCGTAATCGATCTGGTAGATACACTTGTACAAGTACTACCATAACATTAGTTTTCCGCAAAGCAGAGTCTAAAATTGCTAACTCTTTCTGTATGAAACTGTTAGCTGTATTACATAGTGAAACGGAAAATTAAAATTCTGTACTTGACAAAATACGGAAGAAAATGTGTAGCAACACTTAAAGAAATAAAGTTATCGGTTACCTGCTACAGAACTTACAATTTATTTAGAATAAGATGACAGAAATAGGGGTCTTCTTTATTTATCTGTTCTTCTACTTTATTGGAACAAATACACTGCAGCGTATTTCTCTATTAGTAGCAATATCAATGACAGTTAACATTTTTTTAATACTCAGCAGAATATAAGACATTTTGTTGTATTTAATCTGCGTACACAACATGGCTACTTAACCGCTCGTAGCAAATTTTCGCGTCTTTCTATGACAACGTCTGAAGACAAAACGACGCTAATTCTCGCCTTCTAGTTTGAGATCGAAGACAACGAGCGAAACAATATACAATGACAAATGTTTAACTACCCGCTCTGCGTCTTTGGCGTAGTAAGCATACACTGTTAGACGAGTGATACAATTTATTTTCTCGTAAATTATCATGATTTAAATATGCACTGTCGGAAAAAAAATCGTACAAATTGCAAAACGACTATCTCCGTCGGACATGGGTGTGTCTGTTGTTTTTAGCATAAGTTAGTTTAAGGTAGCTTAAGTAGTGTGTAAGTCTAGGGACCGATGATCTCAGCAGTTTGGTCCCTTAAAAATTCAAACTCTCAACTCTAGTCTGTGTTAAAATCATGCCAGAGCATCGACGTGCACAGTTCTTTACTGGTGTCGTCAGAGGATCACTTGGAAGACGGAATGACGCATCATTCTCTTCAGCAATGAGAGCAGATTCTGCCTGCTTGCACATGATAGTCGTTTGCATGTGCAACGTAGATCTGGTGAGCACCGTGTGGTACGGTGCACAGAGCGAGGTGGCGCAGTGGACTCGCATTCCGGAGGACGACGGTTCGAATCCGCGTCCGGCCATTCAGATATAGGTGTTCTGTGATTTCCTTCCCCGTCCCTGACACAATCCGAGCTAGTATTCCGTCTCCAATGGCCTCGATGTCGGAGGTATGTTAAACCCAATCCTAATTAATTCGTAGGGTGCATTCGTTGAAGACACAGTGGGCCAACCCCAGCTCTATGTTCTGGGAGGCGATAAATTACAATTCCCGTACACTTGCGGTGTTTGTGGAAGGAACGCCAAGTTGAACTCAGTAGATGCACCGTAGTATGTTGATAGACATGTTCTTTTGCTGTTCTTGCAACAGAATTGAGACGTATTATTCGAACAGTTTAATGTTCACCCACACAGTACCCGTGAAACTCAACTTGCTCTGCAAGATGTGCAGCAGTTTTTCTGGCCAGCACAATCTCTCGACATTTTTGCAATTGAACACGTGTGTGATGTGGTGGGGTAAGAAATGACTCGTGCCACTCGTCAACCAACAATTACAGATCTGGATGAACAGGTCAATCATGTGTGGGATAACGTATCGCAGGACTGTATTCCCCATCTGTACGCTAGTCTTGATTCCAGAGTCAGCCCTTCCAACGCCCTCTGTGGAAGCTATATTGCATACTGATACGTGAGTTTCAGCGTGGATCGATATGTGGTACCACAGACCCGCTTGTGCTACTTATCTATAAATATACTTGTTTCATGTACACCACATGCACTGTTGCAACATTAAATCTTGAGTGATTTGGAAACGTCTAAAACATTTTTTCCAGCAGTGAATTTTGTTACACTACGTAAGTTCCCTTACTTTTCTTCATAACTGATGGCCAGCAGTGCAGAATGGATTGAATGACCTCAATTATGTTTCAGTAATAACATCAACTTTAATCATTATAAATAAATAACGTATCGTATCCAAATCCTGCCTGATGTATCTTGTTCATACCAATTATGACGGGTAATCCTGTAGGGCACCGTCATATGTCCCACTTCTGACGCTCTGCTCTCAACCACGCAATCATCTCCGAAAGGATAGCTGCTCGGTTTTGTTTCGGCTGTGCCCGTTTCACGCCCGGGTACCGAAAACCGAGAACAAAAAGAGTGTGCAGCTGGGCCAAAGCTTTGCCTGTGCGCCTGCGAGTCGGCAGCCCCGCGCTACAGCACCCTCCCAGGCCGGAGCACTTTGCCGGCCACTAGATCCCGGGGAATTTGCGCCCGGTGCTCACTTGTTCGCTGCGTGAAAAAAACTCAAGGCAGCGGCAATGAGTGAGAGATTTTTTGCTGGGTGGACGGCAAAGAGAGTGGTAAAATACAAAAGCCGAATAGCAGGCAGCAGTCGCTCACTGCGGTCAAGCGTATGTGCACAAGAGCGACAGGAATTAGCGTCACGTGGAAGGTGCTGTCAACAAAAGCTCAGTCGTCTCTCGTTCCCAAAATTCTCTGCTGTTGCTGTTATTATAGGGACAAAACCGTCCGCCTGTGAACCATGGTGGCGAACCGGAGTTGTCCTCTCCATTGACCTCTGTAGATGGAAAAAACAGAGGGAAACCACAGCGGGTTCCTATTCGTTTGTGTACTACTGAAATATATTTACTTTCATTTTTTCCAACAGCTTCAATAGTACATTTCCACAGCTCTAAATTTGATGATTTATTTTACAAAGCGACAATTTCCTAGCACGTAAACATTTTTTTAATAGAGAACAATTCTGCTTATAGAGCGTCAACGTCTATCTACCTATCTGTGTTTCACACTTTTCACCGACTGTTTCTTCCAGTTATGTGGGCAACAATGCAGGAGGATTGGAATTCATTTCCAATGAAGTACACAGTTGAACTACACCAGATTTAATCTGGACTTTTATAAATAATCTCTAAGTTACCCTGGGCTATCCTCCATTTGGGTACATTTCATGTAGAAATGATCCCTATGAAGTTCATGTTCGGTAGGATAGCCCTTCAAAACAGCAGAATCCATAAAAATATAACCACCAGTTTTGCAAAATGCACAAAAAATTGATTAATTATTCAGTATAGAAAGACTTTTAATTCGTAACTGAAAGCGTTCTCAATACTTAGATCACCGTGTCTGGTTGACATGATGGGTCAATGATCCCAAGAATCGTAAAGAGAGGGCAACGCGCCTTTGTGGCAGAACCGGCACCATCATAATAGTCTTTCACCTGCGAGGAAAGGTAACAGTCTAGCTAAGAGAATGACTCTGTCCTTACTTCATCTACGGCAGAAAATTTATTTACTCCGCTGTCGCTCCAATGAAGTAAATGTAAGTTAACTGCTACCTGTCAGATATACGTTAAATGTTTTCTATTATCATTTGCAGAGGACTGTGTAAACTGTATTACAAACTACCAGAAGCTGTATAAAATATTAAAGAAGGATGACGAATTCTATCCCATGGCTAAAAGGGAAGCAGTACAGCGGGACACAAAAGAAATATTTACGATATAGTTTTTTACACAGCGTATTACTTGCAAAGACTCTCCCTTTTCCCCAAGATTTTGGTGCATATTTCATTATCAATATGTATGTAGTAAGATAAGTCTTGTTTGCTTTTGGATATGTGGAGTGTTCCTCACTACACAATTTCAAATACTTGATGTGTATCTTCATCATGTTGTACATACGTATGTGAAGTATTGGTGCTCTAAGATAGAGCTATGTAGAATAAAATTGATTCATATTTGTCTTAGAGCGTTCTGCTTTACTTTGTACATGTAAAGCAACGGTATCTGAAGAAGGACTAATTAGTTGATTTCTTGTAAACAGAGAGTTTGTAAATATTTATTTAAGCATTAAATGAGAACAGACGTTTGATTTAGTTTCTGCGAAAAATGTTTCTGCCATATGGACAATGCTAAAGGAAGTAGGAAATATTATGCTTGTGGCCGAATCGATTGTAATCTGATCAGGAAGAGTTACTATGAATGAAAGATATTACCTTTGTGGTATATCACGAACTTGTACGGCTTACAGATAAAGCATCCTACATGCTCTGATTGGACAATGGGACTGTGATACGCAGAATCTCACTGATCTACCTAGTGACAAATATATAATTTAAACCAAGACAACAGAGTGGTATACTTAACATGTCATTACGTGTGAAGTCTATCTTATAGTCTTTCACCTAGACTAGGAAAAACAACTATTTATTGTTAGTACCTGTTAAATAAGTTTTCATTCGCATACGAATGATATAATCCCTTGATACTCGATGTAATTCAAGCTATGAGTTGTTCAATGTGTGTTTCATCCTAATCTTGAGTTCTTGTTCTCTCTTGTGAAAACGGGGGTTTTATGTTTCCCTTTTCTATCGGCATCGCAATTCGGGACGCGACGATTCGTCACGTACGAGTGTAGATAAGTGGTATCCAGTGTATTGAAGTTGGTACTTCTGCTTGAAAAAGAAAAAAAGTATGGTTTGCTTGTTAGTATCAGGCCACTGAGTTAAAGGCCGCAAATAGATAGAAGAGAAAAGTTTTGTGCCCTGTTTACTTCATATAACGATTGTAAATGTTAGTTGACCATTGCATTATAAAGAAAAGTTGTACAATCAGCGGAACAAGACAGAAAGAGACTTTATATGTTAACGAGGACAGATAAATTTTTGAACCTGGTGCTTCTCACTCGAGCTGAAATAACTCAAGTGAGATGTATAGGATGTTCACGAGAACGCCAATGTCAAGTGGAACACACATGCAGACGTTTAGAAATATTTGAAAAAGCGGAAAGCCTCTATACTCACCTCTGATAATCTGCAAGGACGCGAAATAGAGTGATTAATCCTAAGACACGTCTTGTCTTCTGCGAATCCTGCAGATGTTGGTAAGTACAACCACCCGCAAACACACGAAATACCAACGCAAACTGTGGCTTCGGAGTAACCACTGGTCAAATGGTAGGCACCAATAATGTCACTACACTGTCGGCTGTCACCGAGTATCTAACTTCACAGTCTACCAGAAAGCGTTGAATGCGGTTTATGCGCATTTGCACTGTAGTGACATTCGCTAGTTGCTTGTGATGAACCCTCAAATGATCTGTGTTCTTGTATGTTACGTGCTTCGGTATGAAGTGCGAAGATCATTTAGTTTATATGAATGTTACGTATTTAAGACAGCAAACAATATTACCAACTTAATGTTTCGTAGAAAGCGTAAGTCTCCGAAGAATCTGGGTCGTAAAAGTGTATAAATACGTAAATTAAAAATTCCTTGTATGATGAATATACTTACCACTGATTTTTCGAACCCCTAGAACTGTCGTCGGGAGTAACATATCCCATCCATAGTCGATACGTTTACAGCCTGTTCGTAGTCTTTTTTCCTGTAGGGGTGAATGTTTCTGTAACAAATAGTCACACCAAAATCTTTTACTTGTTTGAATTCTAAACGTTGAACTTTTTTGTCCAAATCAAATATCTGTATGTGAGTTGTATGTAGGGGGTTGTAGTATATTTGAAAAATCATCATTTAAAGCCGTTTCTTGAAACTTTGTTAGTAGACTTGCCAGTTCGCATCTCTGTAACTTTTTCCCATGGCTTAAACAAACCTGTGACAATTCGTGCTCCCTTTCTCTGTATACATTTAACATCCCCTGTTAGTTCTATTTGGTATGTGTACCACACATTTCAGCAATTTTCTAGAATGGTTCACACAAGTGATTTCTAAAAAATCTCCTTCGTAGACTAATTGCACTTCCCCTGTGTTCTACAATAATCCGAACTACCTGCTTGATGAACCTATGTCATCATGCCATTTCATAATCCTAGAAAGTGTTACACAGCGGTTTTGTGTGAGTTGGCCTATACCAAATCTGACTCCTTGCTATAAACATAGGATACTACGTTTTGTCGCTTTGTGAAGAGTATAATTTTACATTCATGAACATTTACAGTAAGTTGCCAATCTTTGCACCAGTTTGAAATCTTATCAACATCTGACTGAAGGTTTATGCAACCTCTTTCAGTCAATACCTCATTACAGATAACTGTATCATCAGCAAACAATCTCAAGTTACTATTGATATTATCCAGAAACTCATTTATATACAACATGATCAATTAACGTCCGACGCACATTCCTTGGGTACACCCGAAGTGCCTTCTGCATTTGATGATGACTCTTCGTCAAAGACGGCATGCTGTGCTCTCTCTATCAAAAAGTCCTCAGTCCAGTGACAAATATCGCTGGATACCTCATTTGAAGTAACTTTAGACAATTCACGTAGATTCGTTAACGTGTCAAATACTTTTCGGAAATCAAGAAATATTACATCTATCTGATATAATTGACTTCTACACTTTGATACATGTTGTCTAAACGTAAATGTTACAGTCTGTGTAAGTAAATATGTTCCTTCCAGATAACTAAAGATCATCATTGTTTGTAGACTAAGCTATGGGTCATTCCACGTCATGTGTCCCAGTTGAGAAGATGCTCCCAGCTCGACCACCTTCAATTTCGATGAAACTTGTAGAGTGCGTACCTGAGGGTTCTAAATAAACTTATGCAAAGTTTCAGGCTCATCTGTAACTTGGTTGAGGTGCTAGAACCACTTTTGTGAAGACCACTCTTACCGAGATCGAAAAGTCGCGAAGGAATCTTCAAGTTTGACATTCCACTGTTCCTAATGTAAAACAGCTAAACTCTTGCTAATGGGTATACTGGTACAAATTGTGTTGCTCTACACATAAATGATGGAAGTAGAGTTTTGAAAGCAATGTATCTGGCATAATCTCAGTTCAAATTGGGCAACAAATCATGTCGTGAGAAAAAGCAATGTATCTGGCATAATCTCAGTTCAAATTGGGCAACAAATCATGTCGTGAGAAATTTGTCCCATACTTTAACGAGGCATAAGTCGTGCACAATCTGCGCTACGGATTTAGTCTTTTGCGAAACTACTGCCTGTCTGGGTATTTAGAATATAACAAATTTGGGTCTGGCTTGTTTGTTTAATTACTGTGCTACCATCCTGTAAATCTGGTAAAAAAACATGAATGCATCAAAATATACCAATGTTCAAAGTCATATGTCTCAAAATTTACACCTACCACATTGCATTAATTAACACCATTCAACAGAGCACATTTTATTCTATTAGAAGAACTTATTTTCATTTTGGTGTCTCTTCGGTTAAGGTGCAAAAATTGCGCCTTAAATTTGAAAATTTGTTCATTATGTCTGCAGTGTTTAAATTTTCAGTTTGCTGTTTATTTGGTAATTTTAAAAATGTTCCTGACAGTTTCATTGCTAAATTTAACTATTTATCTGTAAGAATTTTAACCATTTAATTGTACTAATTTTTGTGAGGTGAATGCTTATTAATTTTATTTCTTTTCTGTATTGAGGAGTCGACAATTTGATTTCAGTGCCTGAAGCATATCGAGTTGAGACTAAAATGAATCAACAAAGTCAAGTTATGAAAGCAGTTTGGACGAACTGATTCCCCATGCCATTTAACGACCTACAGTGCCTTAAAAGGACTAAAAGCTGTAAAGGAACTTTCCCTAAAAGAACAAGAATTACTTACCAGATGGAGTGGTTTACACTCTACTGAAAATAATCAGCTATGTTTCCACCATGAAGCTTTACTCCTACAAAAATTTTAATTTTTGCAAAGGGTATACTGCAACCCATTTGGTAAGAAAAAGTTTGCGATCAATTAACATAGAAACAGCTGATCTACTAAAAATGATAACCGTGTCTGATATTAAACTACGCCAAAAAAATGTGCCCTTCCTGTAGAAAAGAATCTGATACACTGAAACACTCGCAAATGCAAGTTACATCTCAGTCAGATGAAGATGATGAAACTAATGTTGCTCACAATATGAATACCAGCTTAACAACTGTTGGAGTATCACAATTAAAATGTCAACAAACTGGTACAAGGTATACAAGGATACGCAAAGTGCAAAAAAATACATCGAATTGAAGGTGCAATTAGTAAGAAAATTGCAGAAGTGGGAGGACTTGATCCCAGTGGACTGGGGCAACCATCCACAAGCAAGCAACACTTGTTCAGATTACGGTCAGCTGATCCAAGAATTGAAAGACAAATTACGTAAATCCAATCATAATGAGAAAATTCAAATTTGGATCTTAGTTCCCCAAAGCTGGTCTATCAGAAAGACTATGGAAGAATTTTTATGGTGAAGAGTTTATTCGGGTTTGTCCAGGAAAAAAGGACTGTATTACTGTTCGGATTGATGGAGGAAAGGTTCAAAAACAAAACTGCTTATTACTGAACAACTTAAAAGAAATGTTTGTTGCATACTGCAATAAAAATGGACCAGAAATGAGGTTTTCCTAATTTTGTGAATTAAGTCTAAAGTGGTGTGTGACTGTAGGCACAGCTGGTTCACATTCAGTTTGTGTCTGCACAATACATCAAAGTGTGAAACTAATGTTGGCACATAGCCCAATAAAAGAAAAAAAATATTACTGAGCAAAATTTTCTGTAATTTGGAAACAAAGGATTGTATGGCTCATTGCTGTGAAGTATGTCCAAGAACAGAAGCTCTAAGGAAAAATGTAGAAAGCACTTTTGCAGATATTGATCCTGAGCATACATTTCAGTTCAAACAATGGACTCACACTGACAGAGGTACACTTGAAACCAGAGAAATGAAAGTTAAGGAATTCATTGAACTATTAGTTACAATACTTTTGGCCCTTTCTATTCACCACTACATCGCAAAGCATCAGAGCAAGCATTTTCTGTTCACTACATAAGGTCTCAAACCAGGAGAATTGACTTTATTAATGTATTTCGCTGAAAATTACTCCTTTATTGTCCAAGACGCAATCAAGTTAGAATACATCCATTTGTTAATTTACTACAAAGATAATGAATACCTAAAAAGCGTCAGCTACTGAATAATCAGTGATTGCTTCCGACATGGCACAGCTGCAGTGCATATGTTTTTAACGTACATTATCAAATCCCTGAAATGCATTTTTAAAGAAATTAAGCATATTCATTATTTTAGTCACGGTTCTGCTGCACAGTACTAAAATTTTAAAAGCTTCCTAAATTTTCCATCATAAAGAAGATTTTGGCATTACTGACGAATGGAATTTTTCTGAACAAGCCATGGGAAATCACCATGTGACGGAATTGGGGTCACAGTTCAGCGTTTAGAAGCAAGCGCTAGCCTTCAGCGCCCAGTTGACAACAAAATCTTAATACCAACTGAACTGTTTGAATATTGTCATAAAAATGCGCAAGGTATTGTCTTTACCTACATTAAAAAAGAAATTATCGAAGATGCAGAAATTGATCAAGAAAAACATTTTGAGAATGGATGTACAGCGTCCAGTACAAGAGACCATCGTCAATTTGCGCCAGTTGATGAAAAGCTACTCCATATTCATAGAGTATCGAATGACACTTGTTCCTTTATAGCAAATATTAACATGGTGCCATTACTGAACTACAGCCTGGCCAGTATGTCGCTTGCGTTTATGACGGAAAATGGTGGCTAGGAAATACCTGTGAATTTTCATGTGAAGAAAGAGATGCCTTGATTAATTTCATGCATCCTTATTGAGCTGCTCGATCATTTCACTGGCCAGCTGGAGGAGACATATGCTTGATAACAGAACAACAGATAATTGCAGTCATGCCAGTTCCAGCTGCTTCAGTGATGGGGTGGCAATACAGTTTGCCGGAAGCAATAGTTTTGGATATCAGCAACAAATTTAAAGCATTTAACAACTGAAGAATTCTGCATTATGACCGGGGAACAAAAAGGATACCTAAACAAGGCTTGGGAACCTGTTGGATACCCACATACTTGCTTGAGAACCTGCTAGACTCCCACTTTCAGGTTTGGGAAGATGCAGTAAAGAAACCCACCCTGGCTGACCTAGCATGTCTACCAGGCGTGGCCCCTTGGCGATGGGGCCTCCAGTCACAGATTAGTGGTGGCATAGCCACCACGGACCAACACAAGGATTTGTCTCGAATTAAAAAAAATTCAATATTTTAGGCCCAATTTTCACATTACCCAAAGAGATACCAAAATGAAACTAAGTTTTTCTAATAGAATGAAATGTGCTCTGTTGAATGGTGTTAATGAACGCAATACGGCATGTATCCAGTTTGAGACACATATCTTTCAACATGGGTATATTTTGACACATTCACGTCTTTTAGCAAATTTACAGAATGTACTAAACACCCAGGCAGGCAGGAGTTTGGCAAAAGACCATTTCCATAGCACTACTTATTCCCCCTTAAATATGGGACAAATTTCTCACGTCATGATTTATTGCCCACTTTCAACTGAGATTATGTCAGACGCATTGCTTTCTGAACTCTACTTCCATCATTCGTGTGTAGAGCACAAAAAGTTGTACCACTATACACAGAAGCAAGAGTCTAGCTGTTTCACATTATTAACAGTGGAATGCCAAACTTGAAGATACCTTCATGACTTTTCAGTCTTGTTAAGAGAGGTCTTCACAAAAGTGTCTCTAGCAGGTGAGCCTGAAACTTCGATAGGGTTCGTGTATGGCCATCAGGTATATACTGTACTAAATTAATGAAAATTGAAGATGGCTGAGCTGTGAGTCCTATGACACTTCACGTGGAATGACCCCTATGCAATTTGCGCTGAGTTAGGAAACTGTAACAAAACATTTATTATAAAATGGGCTTGCTTTCTATATCTTTGATAATTGCCACTCTGAGTTTAATAAGGAGATATCGCCTTTTTATGTTGATTTTTGTTACATTTCTTCTATACGAAGCATTTATACCTGTTAAATCAACAACATTATAAAAATACGATTTTTTTTGTCGTCAGTTTTCCAACTGGTTTGAAGTGAGCCGCAACGAATTCCTCTACTGTGCCACTTCATCTCAGAGTAGGAATACAATTTGCATCCTCAATTATTTGCTGGTTGTATTCCAATCTCTGAGTGCTGTATGGTTTTCACCTTCTACAGCACTCTCTATTACCATGGAAGTTATTCCGTGATGTCTTAACGCGTGTCCTACCAACCTCTTCCTTCTTCTTGACAGTGTCTGCCATATATTCATTTCCTCGTGGATTCTGTGGGGGATCTCATTCCTTGCCTTATCAGTCCACCTAATTTTCACCATACCTCTGTAGCACCACATCTGTAAAGCCTAGATTCTGAAATTCGTAAACACTCGATGTGGAAGGACAAGGAAAGTATGGAAGGTCGAACCCAGAACAGCAGCGTCATTTATTGTCTGAATGGTTACAATTATTTAAACATCACATAATAGCTTGAATAAATACATACAACAATCACAAATAATTATGTGTGACAAGATAAGGCCAATTAGTTCCTTGCACCAATAATCGGCTTTAAGTAATAGTTTCACCTACACAGAGTACGCGAAAGAACTTGCCCCCCTTCTAACAGCCGTGTACCGCAAGTCTCTAGAGGAACGGAAGGTTCCAAATGATTGGAAAAGAGCACAGGTAGTCCCAGTCTTCAAGAAGGGTCGTCGAGCAGATGCGCAAAACTATAGACCTATATCTCTGACGTCGATCTGTTGTAGGATTTTAGAACATGTTTTTTGCTCGCGTATCATGTCGTTTTTGGAAACCCAGAATCTACTATGTAGGAATCAACATGGATTCCGTAAACAGCGATCGTGTAAGACCCAACTCGCTTTATTTGTTCATGAGACCCAGAAAATATTAGATACAGGCTCCCAGGTAGATGCTATTTTTCTTGACTTCCGGAAGACGTTCGATACAGTCGCCTGATAAACAAAGTAAGAGCCTACGGAATATCAGACCAGCTGTGTGTCTGGATTGAAGAGTTTTTAGCAAACAGAACACAGCATGTTGTTCTCAATGGAGAGACGTCTACAGCCGTTAAAGTAACCTCTGGCGTGCCACAGGGGAGTGTTATGGGACCATTACTGTTCACAATATACATAAATGACCTAGTACATAGTGTCGGAAGTTCCATGCGGCTTTTCGCGGATGATGCTGTAGTATGCAGAGAAGTTGCAGCATTAGAAAATTGTAGCTAAATGCAGGAAGATCTGCGGCGGATAGGCACTTGGTGCAGGGAGTGGAGAAATGTAACGTATTGCGAATACATAGAAAGAAGGATCCTTTACGATCCTGTATGATTATATGATAGCGGAACAAACACTGGTAGCAGTTACTTCATCAACGAAGGAGGTGGCTTACAAAGCACTCGTTCGACCTATACTTGAGTATTGCTCATCAGTGTGGGATCCGTACCAGATCGGGTTGACGGAGCAGATAGAGAAGATCCAAAGAAGAGCGGCGCGTTTCGTTACAGGGTTATTTGGTAACCGTGATAGCGTTACGGAGATGTTTAGCAAACTCTAGTGGCAGACTCTGCAAGAGAGGCGCTCTGCATCACGGTGTAGCTTGCTCGCCAGGTTTCGAGAGGGTGCGTTTCTGGATGAGGAATCGAATATATTGCTTCCCCTTACTTATACCTCCGAGGAGATCACGAATGTAAAATTAGAGAAATTCGAGCGCGCACGGAGGCTTTCAGACAGTCGTTCTTCCCGCGAACCATACGCGACTGGAACAGAAAAGGGAGGTAATGACGGTGGCACGTAAAGTGCCCTCCGCAACACACCGTTGGGTGGCTTGCGGAGTATAAATGTAGATGTAGATGTAGATGTAGACAATCCTCAAAACACAGAGCTAGAATAAACACAAAAGTAAAAATTCCTTTTTTTTTTTAACAAAAACTTCTTTTCGTATAGAAAAGGTTACTTAACTCCAAAGTGATTTTCAGAAAACTAATATTTTTTGAAGAGACAGACCCTTCACGCTGCAGGGGGCTAACACACTGAAAATAAGAGATAAGATAAACTGTTTTATCAAGCACCAAAACCACAGGTTGTCCACAGATGAGGCAAGTACAATCACAATTTACGTTCAGACCAGTAATTATGGTGAAGTGATTTGGAAATATTCGCTTAAAATAATATTCAAGACACCACCTTGTGCTTAAGCAACTTAAGCAACAACTTAGCTACCCAAAATTCATAACATCGGAATTACAAGCATATGTGTATGGATGTGTACAACTTTAGGTGAAACTTTAAATAAGGTTCCATAGATCAGAACATAAAGTAATATCTACTACCCAAAATTTATTAGCAGGCAACGCAAACCATCTCTCTAAAGTAAGTCACAGATCCGCCTCTAAAGCAGCCAATAAACACCAAGCCAGTGTGTAACAGCAATAAGTCCACGTGGCCGCCAGCCGTTTAAAAACCGACCGAAAAGCTCAGAAGACTAAGTAGGGCTGTTAACAAATACATGAGAACCATAGGCCAAACGAACAACTAAAGCAAATATTAATGTCCGCCTACTTGAGAAATGGTCAGCATAGGGTTCTCTTAACAGGGCACCAAATTTCAAAAAAATTTCTTGAAGCTTATTTCCAAACGTTCAAGAATGTGTAGTAGTAGTAGCACAGGTAACGTCTCTTAAATCATCTACCTGAATAATATTTGATAAGGAAACATTAATAAAGCCCCATAGAATAAGATCTGACGGTAATTTAACAAACCACACGGCTGGGAACCTTGCATGAACCAAACAGATATGTAAGGAAAATGACAGGTTTACCTATACGAGGTGGTAATTAAGAATTACATCTCACAAACAATGCTTCTTTCCGTGGTCTTCAGATATGGAAATCGAAAATACAATTTTAACAAGTACATTAAATGCATGAAATTTCTGTTAAAGCAGAAAATATATACACACATCAAACATAGTTTTGCATAACCCCAGTTCCCAGAACTCCTTAAGATAGACGTTGACTGTGGATATCGTATCAGACACAGTCCCTTGGGCTGTTCAGCGATGTCACTATACCCGCCCAAAGATGCAAACAACCAAGCATGAGCAGCCCCTATTAGGCGGAGAGGGTCTGACAGCCGATCACTTCCAGTCATTTCACCTGGATGGAGATACAGGGTGTTTCAAAAATGACCAGTATATTTGAAACGGCAATAAAAACTAAACGAGCAGCGATAGAAATACACCGTTTGTTGCAATATGCTTGGGACAACAGTACATTTTCAGGCGGACAAACTTTCGAAATTACAGTAGTTACAATTTTCAACAACAGATGGCGCTGCAAGTGATGTGGAAGATATAGAAGACAACGCAGTCTGTGGGTGCGCCATTCTGTACGTCTTCTTTCTGCTGTAAGTGTGTGCTGTTCACAACGTGCAAGTGTGCTGTAGACAACATGGTTTATTCCTCAGAACAGAGGATTTTTCTGGTGTTGGAATTCCACCGCCTAGAACACAGTGTTGTTGCAACAAGACGAAGTTTTCAACGGAGGTTTAATGTAACCAAAGGACCGAAAAGCGATACAATAAAGGATCTGTTTGAAAAATTTCAACGGACTGGGAACGTGACGGACGAACGTGCTGGAAAGGTAGGGCGACCGCATACGGCAACCACAGAGGGCAATGCGCAGCTAGTGCAGCAGGTGATCCAACAGCGGCCTCGGGTTTCCGTTCGCCGTGTTGCAGCTGCGGTCCAAATGACGCCAACGTCCACGTATCGTCTCATGCGCCAGAGTTTACACCTCTATCCATACAAAATTCCAACGCGGCAACTCCTCAGCAACGCTACCATTGCTGCACGAGAGACATTCGCTAACGATATAGTGCACAGGATTGATGACGGCGATATGCATGTGGGCAGCATTTGGTTTACTGACGAAGCTTATTTTTACCTGGATGGCTTCGTTAATAAACAGAACTGGCGCATATGGGGAACCGAAAAGCCCCATGTTGCAGTCCCATCGTCCCTGCATCCTCAAAATGTACTGGTCTGGGCAGCCATTTCTTCCAAAGGAATCATTGGCCCATTTTTCAGATCCGAAACGATTACTGCATCACGCTATCTGGACATTCTTCGTGAATTTGTGGCGGTACAAACTGCCTTAGACGACACTGCGAACACCTCGTGGTTTATGCAAGATGGTGCCCGGCCACATCGCACGGCCGACGTCTTTAATTTCCTGAATGAATATTTCGATGATCATGTGATTGCTTTGGGCTATCCGAAACATACAGGAGGCGGCGTGGATTGGCCTCCATATTCGCCAGACATGAACCCCTGTGACTTCTTTCTGTGGGGACACTTGAAAGACCAGGTGTACCGCCAGAATCCAGAAACAATTGAACAGCAGAAGCAGTACATCTCATCTGCATGTGAAGCCATTCCGCCAGACACGTTGTCAAAGGTTTCGGGTAATTTCATCAGAGACTACGCCATATTATTGCTACGCATGGTGGATATGTGGAAAATATCGTACTATAGAGTTTCCCAGACCGCAGCGCCATCTGTTGTTGACAATTGTAACTACTGTAATTTCGAAAGTTTGTCTGCCTGAAAATGTACTGTTGTCCCAAGCATATTGCAACAAACGGTGTATTTCTATCGCTGCTCGTTTAGTTTTTATTGCCGTTTCAAATATACCGGTCATTTTTGAAACACCCTGTACATGGCTCGTGTTGTCTGTAGACCGTCTATAGATGGTCTGCGGTTCAACCATGCCTAAACGGTCAATACCGCGGTTCGATCGCGTCCGCGTTGATACTTTGTGGCAGGAAGTGTTCTCAACAAGGGAAGTGCAAGGGGTCTCGGAGTGAACCGTAGCTATGTTGTTCGGACATGTAGGAAATACAGAGAGACAGGACCTGTAGATGACATGCCTCGCTCAGGCCGCCTAAGGGCTACTACTGCTGTGGATGACCGCTACCTACGCATTATGGCTCGGAGGAACCCTAGCAGCAACTCCGCCATGTTGAAAAATGCTTTTTGTGCAGCGACAGTACTTCGCGTTACGACTCAAACTGTGCGCAGTAGTCTGCATGATGCGCAAACTCCCTCCCGACGTCCATGGCGAGGTTCATCTTTGCGACCACAACATGCAACGCGATACAGATGGGCCCAACAACGTGCCGAACGGACCACTCAGGATTAGCATCACGTTCTCTTTACCGATGAGTGTCGCATATGTCTTGAACCACACAATATTCACAGACGTGTTTGGAGGAAACCCGGTCAGGCTTAAGGCCTTAGACACACCGTCCAGCGAGTGAAGCAGGGTGGAGGTTCCCTGCTGTTTTAGGGTGGTATTATGTGGGGTCGACGTACGCCGCTGGTGGTCATGGAGGGAGTCGTAACGGCTGTACGGTACGTGAACGCCATCCTCCGACCGACAGTGCAACCAATCGGCAGAATATTTGCAAGGCATTCGTCTCCATGCACGACAATTCGCGCCCCCATCGTGCATATCTTGTGAATGACTTCCTTCAGGATGACGACATCGCTCGACTAGAGCGACCAGCATGTTCTCTAGACATGAACTCTACTGAACATGCTTGGGATAGATTGAAAAGGGTTGTTTGTGGACGACGTGACCCACCAACCACTCTGAGGGATCTACGCCGAATCGCCGTTGAGGAGTGGGACAATGTGTACCAACAGTGCGTTGATGAGCTTGTGAATAGTATGCCACAACGAATACAGGTATGCCTCACTGCAAGAGGACGTGCTACTGGGTATTAGAGGTACTGGTGGGTACAGCAGTCTGGACCACCACCTCTGAAGATCTCGATGTATGGTGGTGCAATATGCAATGTGTGGTTTTCATGAGCTATAATAAGGGCGGAATGTTGATCTCTATTTCAATTTTCTGTACAGGTTCCAGAGCTCTCGGAACCGAGATGGTGCAAAACTTTTTTTGATTAGTGTAGAATGAAGATTAAATGCAAACTCCTTAAAAAGACTAAGACCACAATTTAACACGCAAAATTTTTTCACACGGCACGTAGCCAAATCTGTTTGCCAGAATACTTCGGAACAAGGAAGCCGAAGGCCATATCAGTGGCAAACTATAACATTAGGGTTAACCACTGAATTTAGTCTTTCACACTGTGTATAGCCAGCAGAAATACTCTACAATGAAGCTCTCCATTTTAGGTCCTACACACAAAATCCCCAATACAGGCGCACCTACATATATACCCAAATACTAGACTGATCAGAAATATAAATAATCTTAAGCAACGAAGCCTTAGCTTAGATAATACGTCCGAACACATATTTCAGTAATCCAGCAGGGAATTGAAGAGGGCGTGTCGTAGTGTGAGAAATATTATAAACGCAAATTGTGGAAGATATTTGATAATCCAGGAAATATCCAGTGGGGCTCACAGCAGCCAGGCACGCACAGCATGGAATATCAAAAGCCGGAGAAATCAATGGGCGTGGAGAGAAAGACTGCGTACTCAGGGTCGTAACTCCGACTTCACCAGTTACACCAAGTCTTGACATAAACTAAGATAAGGGGCGACTGACGAAATATGGCCAGAACTCGGCCTGCGAGACCCTCCAGTCACCTGTCACTCGCTGCCTCGCTCTTTCTGCCTGCTCAGCGCTGCTCAAGGTCACTTTAGGCCTCGCTGTGCAAGAGATACTCCGCGACAAGATACAATCGATTCGCGCTGCCAATAGTAGTGCCAGCGAATAACGCCCGAAATCAAGGCACGCGAAATCGAGTCCCACCGCCCCATGGTACAGATTCTCTTCTTACACAGTACATGTTTCACCACCTTATAATGCGGTGCTCCAAACACACTTTCTCAGAAATTTCTTCATCAAATTAAGTCCATGTGCGATACTAGTAGATTTCTCTTGGTCGAGTATGCACTTTTTGCCAGTACTAGCCTGGTTTTTATTTACTCCTTCCCCCATCCGTCATGGTTTCTTTTGTTGCCTAGGTAGCATAATTCATTAATTTCATCTGCTTCGTTATCCCCAGTTCTTATGCTAATTTTAAGGGTTTTATCATCTGTTGCTTCTTTTGAATTTCGTCTTTCTTCTATTTACTCTCAATCCATATTCTGTATCCATCAGGCTGTTCATTCCGTTCAGCAGCTTCTGTAATTCTTCTTCACTGTCACCAAAGATAACAATATCACACCGAGCGAGGTGGCGCAGTGGTTAGACACTGGACTCGCATTCGGGAGGACGACGGTTCAATCCCGCGTCCGGCCATCCAGATTTAGGTTTTCCGTGGTTTCCCTAAATCACTCCAGGCAAATGCCGGGATGGTTCCTCTGAAAGGGCACGGCCGACTTCCTTCCCCATCCCTCCCGAATCCGGTGAGACCGATGACCACGCTGTCTGCTCTCCTTCCCCAAAACCAACCAACCAACCAATTCTCCCCTTTCGTGTACCTCGACTCCTACGGCTGCTGCCAATATCATCAGAGGATCTTATCATCGATATCCTTCCACCTTGAATTTTAATTCCACTCTTTAACCTCCTTTTTACTTCTGTTATTGCTTCTTCTGTGTATAGATTTAACAATGGGGGTGAAAGACTACATCCAAGAGTTACAACCTTTTTAAGTGTTTCTTGGTCTTCCACTCTTACAATTCCCACTTGGCTCTTGCAGAAATCGCCGTTCTTTCCCTACAGCTTACTCCTACTTTTATAAGAATTTCCAACATTTTGCAATATTTGACATCGTCGATCGCTTTTCCCAAGTCGACAGATCCTATGATACTGTCTTAATTTTTCTTTAGTCTTGCTTCCCTTATCGACCGCAACGTCAGAACTGCCTCTTTGGTGCCGTTATCTTTACTGAAGCCAAGCTGATCGTCATCTAACACATTTTCGTATTATTTTCCAGTCTTCTGCATATTATTGTGTCAGCAACTTGGATACATGAGTTGTTAAGTTGATTGTGCGATAATCCTCGCACTTGTCAGCTCTTGTAATTTTCGAAATTATGTGA
Source organism: Schistocerca serialis cubense (assembly GCF_023864345.2). Taxonomy (NCBI): domain Eukaryota; kingdom Metazoa; phylum Arthropoda; class Insecta; order Orthoptera; family Acrididae; genus Schistocerca; species Schistocerca serialis. Next base: position 458,948,524 of record NC_064643.1, read on the forward strand.
ATGACCTTCTTCAGTAAGTCAGATGGGGTATCGCCAGACTCATACATTCTGCTCACGAACGTGAACAGTCCCTTTGTTGCCAGTTCCCCCAATGATTTTAGAAATTGTGATGTAATGTTCCTTATTCCTTCTGCATTATCAGATTTTAAGTCTTCCAAAACTCTTTTAAATTCTGATTATAATATTTGATCTCCTATCTGCTCTAAATCGACTGCTGTTTCTTCTTCTATCACACCAGAGAAAATCTTCGCCTTCATACAGGCCTTCAATGTGCTCTTTCCACCTATCCTCTCGCTCCTCTGCATTTAGCAGCGGAATTCCTGTTGCACTCTTAATGTTAACATTTTTGCTTTTAATTTAACCAAAGGTTGTTTTGACTTTCCTATGTGCTGATCCAATCCTTCCAACAATCATTTCTTTCTCGATTTCTTCACATTTTTCATGCAGCCACCTCGACTTACCTTCCCTGACCTTCTCGTTTATTACATCCCTAAGTGACCTATATTTCGGCGTTAACTTAATTTCCCTGAATGCTTTTGTACTTCGTTCTTTCATCGTATTGTCTCTTCCGTTCCCCATGGTTTCTTTGCAGTTGCGTTCTTTGTATCTATATTTTTCGTTCCAATTTCTGTGACTGACAGTTTTCGAGTCGTCCATTCGTCTACAACTGATCTGCTTATTGAACTACTCATTACGGCAATTTATATAACCTCAGAGCACTTCAAGTGTATCCCTTCATTTCTTAGTACCTGCCTATCCAATTTCTATACGCACTGATTCTTCCTGACTTCTGCGTACACCTCATTAGTGCTAAATTACAATTGGAGACTTTCTCTGTTCCTGAGTTTGCCTTGCAATCCAATACTGAAATCTTCCCAAGTCTGCTTGCATTTTCGAAGTATAGCTCCTCCTCTTGATGTCCTTAACCAGCGTATTCGGTATTACTAAGTGAAATTTATTGCAGAACTCAATTAGTTTTCCTCTAATTTCTTGTCCCAAGCCCACATTCCCCCGTAAAACTTTCTACTAGTCCTTTCTATATGGCTCTGAGCACTATGGGACTTAACATCTGTGGTCATCAGTCCCCTAGAACTTAGAACTACTTAAACCTAACTAACCTAAGGACATCACACACATCCATGCCCCAGGCAGGATTCGAACCTGCGACCGTAGCAGTCTCGCGGTTCCGGACTGCGCGCCTAGAACCGCTAGTCCTTTCTATACTACTGCGTTCAAACCACCCGTGACTATTAGATTTTCATCTCTCCGTCCCTACTGCATTACTTATCCAATATCGTCATACACTTTACCTGTCTCTTCATGTTCAGCTCACGACGTCAGCATGTATACCTGTACTATCGTTGTCCGTGTTCATTTTCTGTCGAATATGATGAGAACAACTCTGTCACTGAACTTGTCACAGTAACTCACTCTCCTTCCTACCTTCCTATTCCCACCGAATCCTACGCCCGCTATTTTCTCCTGCTGTTAATATTATCCTATACTCACCTGACCAGAAGTCCTGGTCTTCTTTCCGTTTGACCTGGCTGACCCAAACTATACGTAGACTGAGACTTAGCACTTTACTTTTAAAATATACTAGCTTCCCTACATCATTCAAACTTCTGACATTCCATGCCGCAACTCGTAGAATGTTATCCTTTCTTTCTTTTTCCAGTCTTTTGCTAATGTTTATCTCCCCCTTGGCAGTGCCCTCCCAGAGATGCGAATGGTGGACTAGTCCAGAATCTTATGCCAATGGAGAGATCGTCATGACACTTTTTAAGTAAGAGGACACATTTCCTGTGTACACATATTACTTGTCTTTAATACAGTGATTTAAATTGCTTCCTGCATCCTCAGACCAATCATCAGCGCTTATTCTTCCGCCTTCAGGGTCAGTTTCACGCCCCAAGGGCAAGAGAATGCCCTGGACCTCAGTCCGCCCCTCTGCTCTCTTTGAGAAGGCTGTTGGCAGATTGATGGTGACTTTCTATGCCGGAAGTCTTCAGCCGCTATTGCTGATGATTTTTATTCCAAATTTATGCGCTGGAAAGTTCGAACCCGGGGTTAAGGGCGTTTTGAGTATTAATCAAAGACGCTACACCTACACTACTGGACCACTGGTACCGTGTAACTAAAATTATTACAGTTACAACTGGCTTTCCTTGATGCCTTGCGATGGTGAAATTTTCGTACTGTGGGGAGGTGGTGTAATATTTTTCTCTTGTTGCCATTCTCAACACAGGCTCTCTAACTACATGTTGGCAACCAGAAAGTGATTAGCAAAAACGCGATACATGTAATTAAAGTTCACTGTGCCCACTCTGATGGAGAAATAAAGTTATTGGTCACTGAGATTCATTATGCTGAGGATTTAGGACGATGTCTGGGGTTCATAGAAAATGCAGTTTACTATAACAGTTTTCAATACATTCTGAAAACGATAAAGCGTGAAGTTCCAGACAAATGTTTATCCAAGCAATGCTACTATCAGCTGTTATACTATCAGAGCTGTTCAGAGTCTATTGCGCGGATTCTATTATTCCTAGATAACGAAACTGTTCAATAATCTTGTCGATGTAAATGTTCCAAGTGAATACTCGCAAAATCTGATGTTAATACTCATCAAATGCCACGCTAGTAATGGCGTCTGTCCTGCGGCGACATGTGAAAATACGACATAAGCAAACTGAGAATAAATCACTGAAGTCGTTCCGCAATTAACACTTTACCACAATGCGAACTCATTGTTACGTGCATACCGAGTTAGATAATACGGCATCCAAGGCTGTTCCTTGCAACTGCACAGGCGCGACGGGGCTTCTGACACGGAGTGTGCACTAGCACTGACAGAACGGGCGTTCCTCACCAACAGAAGGGAAGTAGTTTATGTGGTGTCACCGCCAGACACCACACTTGCTAGGTGGTAGCCTTTAAGTCGGCCGCGGTCCGTTAGTATACGTCGGACCCGCGTGTCGCCACTATCAGTGATTACAGACCGAGCGCCGCCACACGGCAGGTCTAGAGAGACTTTCTAGCACTCGCCCCAGTTGTACAACCGACTTTGCTAGCGATGGTTCACTGACAAAATACGCTCTCATTTGCCGAGACGATAGTTAGCATAGCCTTCAGCTACGCCATTTGCTACGACCTAGCAAGGCACCATGTTCCGTTACTATTGATATTGTGAATAATGTACAGTCAAGGACGACGCTCATCATTAATGGATTAAAGTTAAGTATTCCACCAGCTACGTCCGTTTTTCTAAATTCTAATTTCCTTGTCATGTTCCAGACCTCACGCCAGCCTGCGTGAGCTAAAACGCGTGCCTTTCGGCTTTTAATAACACGGTGTTGGCTCTCCTGCCAACCCACAACAGTTTACTAGTATCGAGCGTAGGCCTTAATTTGCGGAAGGAATTTCTGAGAATGTACATTTGGAGCACAACATAGTATGGAATGTGGCAAAACGGGAACAGAAGAGAATCGAAACATCTGAGATGTTGTACAACAGGAAACTGTTGAAAATTAGGTTTACTGGTGAAGAAGGAAATGAGGAGCTTCTCCGTAGAATTGGTGATGAAAACGAATATATGGAAAACACTGACATGAAGAATGGATAGAATGATAGGATACCGGTTAAGACATCATTGAGTATCTTCCTTCCACCAAAGGGAGCTGAATACAATAAAATCTGTAGGAGAATACAAATATTGGAATACATCCAGTAGTTAATTGAGGACGTAAGTTGAAAGTGCTGCTCTGAAATGAAAACGTTGACCCAAGAGTGGAATTCGTGGATTCGTGGTTGGTTGCGTCAGATCAGTTAGAAAACTGATGCCAGAAAAAAAGGTACATGCACTGATGGTTTGCTATAACTCTTTGCATATGTATGACACAAGAGCAAGTTTATCGTTTTTCAGTTGTCCCAAAAGTTCCAATCACAACTCAAACTTCAAGTGCATTGTGGTTTCCCTGAATCAATTATGTAATGTCATAGACTTGCAAAATTGTACTCTCCATTTCTGTCATGAAAGAAGCTCCACTTCTATTATTTCTGATTCAGCGGCGTCCCTGCCATACAGAGTAGCAAGAAATGCATCAAACTGTACCAATGGTAGTGTCAATACTTCATCTCACAATGCTGTATGCGTCTCCGTTTCAGTACATTTTTAATGTGTTTGAGAACAGTTTCATCAATAAAACAAGGACCTAAAAAAATTCTACTTCCTTCGTTTTATATTTCTGTGTGTACATGAATTCCACCGAATCATCATCGTTGCTCCTTGAGCCATCCGGACTCCCTGCTGTATTCTGTTTCGTATCACAAAGAACGTCAGTTGAATTACCGTTAATATCTTCTCCTTGGAATTCAACTTCTCCCGTATCGCATTATTTATCAAGGCTAACATTTGGTCATCCGTGAGACCGTGAGGAAAAGCCAAGCTGCTCTACCTTAAAGTTCAAATGGCTCTGAGCACTATGGGACTTAACGTCAGTGGTCATCAGTCCCCTAGAACTTAGAACTACTTAAGCCTAACTAACCTAACGACATCACACACATCCATGCCCAAGGCAGGATTCGAACCTGCGACCGTAGCAGTCGCGCGGTTCCGGACTGAGCGCCTAGAACCGCTAGACCACCGCGGCCGGCTACCTTAAAGTACCTCTTTGTTTTATCGATATACAGTTTTATTCTGTAGCAGATGTTGTATTTAGCTCCATATCTCCTTTGCAGCAGCAGACACAATGTAGGTTACAAATAATGTGTACCAATGGGCAGCGCCTAGATTATTCAATGGGACAAAAATGTCCCGTTGGCGGTTGTAGGTATTTTTGATTTTTTCTCATGAACTATGGAATTGAAAGCGTACGTATTTATTTCAAAATGAACCAGGCTATGAAATATTTATACATGGACTTTCATCCACCTTCTAAAGCAATTAGAAGAACGAGAGGAGCAAAAATTGTCCCACCAGCTGTTTGAGTGTTTTTTTTTTTTTTTTTTTTTTTTTAGGAGAGGGCTGCATTTCAAGTCTTCATGTAACAATAACACTGCCCGTTCGACTGTTCCAAGAATTCCGTCATGAGCTATTTGAATGCCATCCTCCAGCCACACTTGAGTGGCGTTCGTCAAGTGTCTCTCGCGCCTGCACGCCATCCGTCAACAGAGACATTGACTTGGCATTGCCTGATAAACCAGGGGCCAAATGTCAGTCACTCACTGCCACACACCGGTTTATCAAGCAATAACTATTTCTTTTTATTGCCATGTACAACATTTTTGATAACAAAACATAAAAGAATGTGATGTGTCGAATAGACGAAGTATGGTGACTTTATAAATCAAATTATTATTAGGACAGATTATGAATTTATATACTTTGGGTACAGACATATTGTTGGTGTGGTTGTCATCTGTCTGAAGAGTGGTTTGATGCAGCTCTCGATGGTACTCTATGCTCTGCGACCCTTCAACAATCTGCTAACTGTATTCAATCTTTCTCTAAGATTTTTATGCCACACAATTCCCTTCAGTAGGAAACTGGTGCTGAGCGCATGAAAATCTGTAAATTCACATCAGACTTTAAACACATTTATGACTTACAGACTTCTAACATGGTCTCTGCAACTAAATCACTTGAAGTATTATAACACAACAACAACATAAAATGTACGGTAATGACACTCGCTCCAGTTTTTGTTTTTGGCAATTTTTTGTTTTGAGCGAGCGGCACCCGAATGAGCATGGAGAGAACCTAAACCACATTAAATGACCCATCTAAACCAATTCCACTATCAAGTTCTCATGAAGCGCTGGAAAGATAAATCAGTTTTGTCATGACTAGCTTACTTGGCACCTAAGCTCTTACTAAAAGCTGATGCAAATACGTTATGCTGTGAGAAGAATGAATCCCCAATGTAGTAAAATCTTTTCAGCGTATGCTGTTGGCGCGATAACTCCAAATATTCAAGAGGCCAATGAAACTTTTATTTTTTTGTCTTTAAATTTTTTTCTTTTCGTAATTATACCTCTTAAGAGGACAATTTATTCACAAAATTACGGGAAGCAACGTATTACTTCTCAGCAAACCAAGAACACCTTTATAATTGAACTAAATACATCGAAGTTTCCAGAAGCTGTAGAAAATATTAAAGTAAGGCTGAGAAAGGTGACAGGGGCTACTTCACTTATCATAGATCTACCTCTTGTTTATCGCTATCCCATCTATTGCTACATTGTGTAACAATATATTTTTCTTCTGCCATACGCTTTCCCCCTTTTCAAATAATATTCCGTTCCAATTCATTCTGACCAGGGGTGTTCTTTCTACAGCGGTTTGAAAGTTTAACTTTAATTATAACCACTCTGTATTTTACAAATCTACAAAGATCATTAACTTTTGCTAAGGAAGATATTTGCTTTTCGATTCAATAAAACAGGATACCCGGATTCATAATGGTATTTGAGATAGGACACTGCCTAGGTAAATGACTAAGGACAAAATACTGTGGCTCAACATAAAGTTTACAGAAAACGAACTTATTATTCTAAACGAAACCACATAACTGGTTCATGAAGTTGTACAGTGCTCAACTAATAATTTCAGATGAAGGTGCGGGGCAACGTCGACCTTCTGTGCTAGTGAGAAAAGGCGATAAATGTATCTTGGCCCTTTCTTTGTAACAAGCTTTGAAAATTCCCTTCTTAGCGTCGGATTTTCATACTATAGAACTAACCAAAGTATGTCATGAATAATAAGCCGAATTACTTCTGCACTGGAGGCTATATTATATAATATTGCAGTTCTTCTCACGTCTTTCAGTTCGTAAGAAGTACACCCTTTGCCTGCTAGCCACCGCATTACCCTTGTCACACAGAAACCTTGCTGTTCGACCGCCAGATCCATCTTTTCTATTCTGTAAATTAACGAGCATTGCTCTCTCATTTAAATATATGGCCAAAAGAGTCAGCCTACAGGAATTGTGAAACGAACCCTGTCGTCCAGGACCACGTGGCACAAAGGGCGCAGATCACAGGCGTCTATTGTCTGTTCAGGCCCAAGCGCTGTACTGTGCGAGTGAGACAGATGAGAACTTACATGATAGGGAAACGCAGTAGAAGCCGTTTGTGGCCAAGGAGACGTAGCAGTGTTAAATATGGCACGCCTAAGATCAACTACAAAGGTAAACATTTATGGAAACTATTTAATTCTCTAGTAATGCAAGGAATGAAGCCACAGTAATTTTAATTCACCATCCTTCATAAAATTTAATAGTTATCTCAATAAAACTTGAATATTGATCATATCTATAATAGTTTAGGATTTACTGTTAAAGTAAAATTAACAAATTTTGTAATAAAGACATCAATGTTAAAATATGGACGCTTTGATCGATTTTAACGATCGACATTTCATATAGAAGCGCATCATTAATACGACAAACGTTGTAAATATCAACTTCGTAACTTCATATCTTTAAATATATAGTAAAATTAAATTTTCAGTAATTTCATTTAAGCGTCAGATCATCATTTTCCTCCTCACAAAAGACATTGAACGATGACAGGATGACACCTTATTGACTCATTAGGTAACAGAATATTTGTTGTAAAGTTTAGTGCATAATAGTTACTTTTGTTCTTTATTTATTTATCAGAAAGCACATGGGTGCAAGGCTACTGACCGTGGCATTCAAAGTTAAGAACGAAATTGTATTGGTTTTATTTAAATGAAATTAACATTTATTATGTAATGGATATTATTGTTACTTTATTGAGAACGTGAAAGTGGTCAAGATTTGATTATTTAAATATGTTAAAAATGTAAAATAATGTAGAATAAGCTGTAGCCAGATGCACGGCTTCAGGAAAGCGAAGTGCCCTAGTCAGTTGAGCGAGGATATTCGGCGCGCGGGAAATGCGAACTGGGACGGGCAGAGGGTGTGCTGTTGCAGAGGCGAAAGTGGACAGTTCAGCTGGAGATACCAAAGGGTACGGTTCGGATTGAGACGCGAAAGCAGACAGTCGGTCTTTAGGCAGCTCGGAAGTGAAACGACTAAGAATATTTCGCATTGTGTGGTATCGCGGGACTTAGTCTCTGAGCGGTGAGCAGCCGCGCGCCTTTTCGCATAGTTACGAGGTGGAGTATCGAACTTGTAATACGCGATGAGATTGTGAATGATCGAACTGTGTCAAATGAATACGGATTCGAGTGTAACAGTAACTCTAAATACGACCACTTTCGCTATTTGTTTTCTTTCTGAATAAACGTTATTCTAACCAAATCGCAACAGTGTGGCCTACATGATTTAAGGGTCGTTAATTTAGTTCCCGATATTATTATTACCGTTATTATATGTTATATTAACTTTTTATTTCGCAAACTTGCCATCAGCCAGACAATTTAACCAAAGGATCACAAGTGTCTAATTTAGGGCGTGTAATGCGACACGTGCGGTTCAACACCTAGACAATTTTGAGCCAAGACGTTTCAATGAATGGGAACCGCATGTTATCCCGTACATTTTTGAGATGTTAACTCCAGTTTCCCACCGAGTCAGTTCCGTTGCAAAGGGACTTTCCTGGAAGTTTTACATGATTACAAACCTGCTTTCCCTATCTATCAATAATTATTATAAATACAGTGACAACTTTTACATTGCTCTACAGAATGCTGCTTTTGAAATAATAATAGTAGAATAATGATTGACAGTCTGTCGCGCTGACCACTCAGCTACAGGGGACCGACATTTGGGGCACTGAGAATCCGCATTTCGTGATCGAAAAGTCTCTTCAGCCACAACGGGTGACTGTGTTGTGTGCAACATCCGGCCACGGAATAATCAGTGCGATATTCCTTGATGGCACAGCGACTACCGAACGGTACGTGAAGGTTTTGGAAGTTGATTTGATCCTCATTTTCCAAAGTGACCCTTATTTCCACAAGATGTGGTTCATGCAAGACGAGGTTCGACCTCATCGAAACAGGAGACTGTTTGATGCCCTGGAGGAGCACTTCCGGCATCGCATTCTGGCTCTGGCGTACCCAGAGCTCACTGGCATTGGCCTCGATGGCCGCCTGCGTCTCCGGATCTTATCGCATACGACTGCTCTTTGTGGGGCTGTATTAAAGACAAGATGTACAGAAATAACCCCAAAATCGCGCTGATCTGAAAACAGTCATTCAGTATGTCATCGACAGCATCGATGTTCCAACACTTCAACCTTTCATGCAGAATTTCGCTATTCCTCTCCTCCACATCCCCGCTAATGATGGCAGGCATATCGAACGTGCCATAACCTAAATCCTAATAATTGTAGTGACGTTTACATGTTGAATATAGTAAGTAATTTACGTTTTTTCCCATATAATTCGATAATTCTCAACCTGTAAGTTGGCACTGACTCCGAAAACATCGATAAAAAGCTCAACCCTCTCAAACAGCTCTTCCAAATAATGCTGTAAAGACCTTTCGGAAAAGCAGTGGTCCACCCTCAGTGTCACTGATTTTACATAACTGCAAACTGTCACAATGAACTGTAGTCTTTTCCGTAATATTCAGAATTGTAATTAAAAGTCGTTTCTTTCGTTAAACTATTTTTTACTAGTTGTAATTCTGCTGACCCATTAACTTCCGAAACCGCCCTCATTATCACAAATAACTGCTAATGAGGCCAAAGCTAATCAGTCTTTGTTTTTCATTTGCTTTTTAATAGCTTTTGCGTATTTATTCGTGTTATTTGTGAGTTTTTATCTAGATTTGCTTGTGCTTTCATTTTTGTGCTAATTTCTTGTGGTTTATTGTCCGGTGTCGATCGAATACGCACGCTGTGCTGTTTCTCCCACTACGTTAGCAGACAGTAGCCCACCAGAACTTGTCCCGTGTGTTTGGTGAAATATGTTGTTACAGGTAAGCTATTATGGTTCTGATAGTTGTGTGAAAACTAAAACTTTGATAGTCTCATGAACCTTGCTTGAGTGTGTGAGCGTACCATTCAGTTGACTCTAATAAACGTTAAATATTTTCGGTATCAGTTACCTCAAAAGTTAAGTACGTGTGAAATTAGGGAAGACTTGTCACCGAGCGAGGTGGCGCAGTGGTTAGCACACTGGACTCGCATTCGGGAGGACGACGGTTCAATCCCGTCTCCAGCCATCCTGACTTAGGTTTTCCGTGATTTCCCTAAATCGTTTCAGGCAAATGCCGGGATGGTTCCTTTGAAAGGGCACGGCCGATTTCCTTCCCAATCCTTCCCTAACCCGAGCTTGCGCTCCGTCTCTAATGACCCCGTTGTTGACGGGACGTTAAACACTACCCACCACCACCAAGACTTGTCAGGGTTCCCCACTTTTATTAGATGATCACAGTCATTAATAATCGAAAATGTTCAAATGTGTGTGAAATCTTATGGGACTTAACTGCTAAGGTCATCAGTCCCTAAGCTTACACACTACTTAACCTAAATTAGCCTAAGGACAAACACACACACCCGTGCCCGAGGGAGGACTCGAACCTCCGCCGAGACCAGCCGCACAGTCCATGACTGCAGCGCCGTAGACCGCTAGGCTAATACCGCAGGCTCATTAATAATCGAGGTGAGTTCTGTTTCGTCAGAACATAATGAAAATGTTGTCTTGGGCAATATTCCCATATCATCGCTGTCAGAGATTCATTTGGGTTTTTAGCTTTGACCTGAACATTCTTTATTAGCTGGTACCGTTGCCACGAACCTAATATGGGCTTGATAGCATTCTACAATACATTTCTTGTGTGTGTAGACACTGTTATTCCACAGGCAACTGCGGCAGTTAGTGTGGCCAGGAAACGTAGAATAAAGTTCATTCTTTCCCCTTGACTTTCAATGCGAGTTCGAAAATGAGGTTTTCGGAAATAGCTGTCAATAAATTTTACTGCTGTATGGAAACAAAATTTAGAATAGAAATTTTCGTCACGTTTGCTCTAGTCTTTTACAAAATAATGAATATAATGAAAATAACCCAATAATATACAAATAATTTGCATTCAGCATAGTGGACATCTTAGGGGACACTGGTGCTGTTTGAAGAAAAAGTTGTTGTGGTCAATGAAAATGATTGAAATAAACTTTTACTCAAAGATACCTTGGCCTTAACGTAGACAATTTTCAATTTCCATTACCGGACTGCGTTATATTAATTTCTCAAAATACCGAATTTCTGTAATTTCAATTCAAAAGTTTATTGTTTATATAGATGTCATGATGAACCTTCTTAGGATTTGTTTGGTTTACATAGAACTGGCTTTTCTTTACAGTACGGCAACTAGTGGTGGATAAATAACGTCCAGCGAACACAGGAGTAATGTAGAAACTTATCGGACATGCACTGAACGACTAACTTTTAGGTAAATACAAGATGACGTTTTAACAACAGAATCATCTTTCAGTTCAACAGGCCTTGCCCTACGATTCTGCCGTGAGCAGATTTCATACCTGAAGTGAAATTCTAGAAGACCAACAAAATATTCATCTACAGCTGATATAATACTTTTATTTTATTGAAAATGTTCTTCAGTCGATAACTTTGTTCTGCATAGGAACTGTACAATCGGCGAAATTTCTTCATACGGATTGGTTTATTTTATTATATTAGTTTATCATATGAGAAAGTCTCCTTTAGGGATAAGTGGAATGACTTCACGAAGGGTTACAGTTTCTTTAATATATATGTATTACAGGTAACTATTGTATTTTACTATGTACTTGTGCAATAATAAATTTAAACGTCGTGTACAATGCCAGATTTCTTAGGCATCTCATTTTTAAGATGTTATATATCTTGAACTATGAATGGTAGGTGATTGTTACCCCAACAGAAATAGTTGGCAGAGAGTAAATGACATGTCTAACAAATGTGCTTGAAATCGGTTCAGTGGTTTATGAGGAGACATGGAACATACACACATATACATGCGTACTTACATACGTTCCTGCATCCATTTTTATAATATTAAGGATACTAAGTGATGTTTAAAAAGTTTTTCAAAGGTTCTGCCTCTCTGACCTATGTAATCTTTTGCACAGTGCCCACACTTCAGCTTATAGACACTGATTGCCAAGAATTTCGAGTCTGTTTTATGCACGCAATGCTTCAACCTGAAGCGAAGGACTCCGTTACTCTTAAACAGTGTAACCTCAATAGTTGGTAACCGCAATAGTTGGTTGTTCTTACAGAGGACAATATGCTGAAATTACAGAAGATGCTCCCCAAGACTTCTGAAAGGAGAGGTTACTATATCATTACAGCACCTCAAGTGTTGTGAAGCTGCTGACTCGACAGGAAATCTGGGTCAATGGCATTATGATCTCTCAATGTTGTTGTGATGTAGAGGGGAAAACTATCATTTCAGATCGACACGCAAGTTGCCGAAGTGGCATCAATTCGAAAAACTTGCACCAGGCGAATGGTCTACCTGATGGGAGACCCTAACCACAAGGAATTTCCATTTCCATCATTTCAGAAACAATAGTGGATATGGCTTTCGTATGTATCACTGGTTCTAGACAAGCATAAGGTAATCACTCCTAAAGTCAGCTCTGAGTGGATGTCTACACTAGTCTACGATTTCAGTTATGTCAGCATGCTGCTGTCACCTGGCTCTAACTCCAAACGTTGTGGGCCTGCCGTCCATACTGCTGCCGACTTGGTGCCTACCAACCAGTGGACCATTGGCTGATTAACTGCCAACTGCTGTTGACTTCTTACCCTGGAGAACCATGGTTCATGCCACAGCCACGTCAGTGTTCCTTACCATCACTACATGTGCAAGCAAAGAATGTTTCTATCCATCACAACTTGCGGAGGCAAACGATTTTCCAGTCCATTGTTGGTTGTGCAGACACAAGTCACCACTGTGAGGTGCCATCGACCATGCTGGGAACAACAATTTGATTCTGTATGTCCTGGTGTGCCTCACACCGAGCTGTGTGTATGGTCTAGCTGACACAACTGTCCACAATGCCTGTTTCCTCCCCAACCAGCTTTTCTGCTGCCATGCTGACCACATCACTTCTCTGGATGCCAGACATTGTCTGTGACAAAGATCGTTGGTGAACTAAGCACATTTTAATGTCCAAGCACAGCTTGTGACTTGGTGCAGGGAAGGATCGGTGGAGTGAGGGCTTGGACGATTTTTAGAACAGTTATGACTGCTGTAGTTTGTTATGGAATAAAAAGGTATTTAACATGGCTGTTTTCGTGATGGTACTTCGACTCCAGAACACCACCAGGTAACCACTTGCCCTGCTACAACAATGATGGTTAACTGTAGGCACAACTGATCATTAGCAGTACATCTCCTACTGCCCACCATAGAAGCTGTCTACTCACCTACTCTAAAAAAGTCCTAATATGGCAGCAAAGATTATTTTTGTTTTACATCTTCTGTTTCATTTTCACAACATATCTATCATGTCCGTCATTAATTTCTTCAAACACTATGTTTCACTAATACACTGACAACCCTAAACATAAAACTAATCATACTCTTACATTCTACACAATAAATATGGCAGAGCAATGTGACACTAACATACTGACAAGTCTCCACATAATACAAACCATACTGGTAAATACTGTACAATAAACGTGGCAGAAGAGGGCGTTACTATTATGCTGACCATCCTACACATAATACGAACCATAATAGTATAAACTATGCAATAAACACCATAGACCTGTGCAACACTATTAGACTGACAGCACTGTACGTATTGCTAACCATGCTAATACATCCTAACAAAGAATGCGGCACATTTGCACAATAGTATTGGCAGCCCTACATGTGATACTAAATATACTAGCACATTCTACACAAGCAACATGGCGGACCAATTTGCCATTAATATACTGACAACCCTAAAAATAACAATAACCACACTAGTCTAGCCTTCATGATAAACAAGGCAAGCAAGTGCATCACATTTAAGCTATAGCCCCACACATATTACTAACCATACTAGAGCATTCTGCTCAATAAATGCATAGGACCAGTATGGTTCTGTTATTTTGAGATCCCTACAAGTAATACAAGCCAACATTACACAGTAGTTATGGTAGAACAGTCTGTTAACATGAAATTAATATACTAACACCCCTACAAGTAATCCAGATCATACTAGTGCAGCATGTGTAATAGCTATACCAGGCAAGTGTGGCACAATTAAAATTACTGCCCCGCACATAGCACTAACAACACCAGTATATTCTACAGAATAAACACATCAGAGCAATATGGCACTGATGCACCGATATCCCCATACATAGTACTAAATACACTACTACATTCTAATCAACAAACTCGACAGACCAGTTTGCCAGTGCTATACTGACAGCCTTAGAATTAATACTGTGTATAGTAGTACAGACTACACAATAAGTGTCAGAGACCAGTGTGGCTCTGTTAAAGAGAGACCGCTGCAAGTAATATTAACCATACTAGAATATCACACACAATAAATATGACACACCATTGTGGCAGGATTACATTGACAGCCATACACATAACAACCCTACTAATACACTTTGCACCATAAATGAGGCAGAACAATTTGGCACTAATGTACTGACAGCCCTACACATAATACTCAATACCCTAGTAAGTTACATTCAATATGGGCAGTGTTGCATATAATACAGACCATATTGGTACAGTCTCCACAATAAATACGACCGATCAGTGTGGCATTATCATACTGGCAGTGCTACATGTAATACAAACCATACTTGCACTTCCTAAACAATAAACACGGGAGACCAGTGGCGTACTAACATACCGACAGTCTTACAACTAACAGTAGTCATACTAGAACATCCGAGACACATGCCATAACAATGACTTTGTCTCACCCATACTCCAACATAAAACTCACCGACATAAAATTCACTGCACCCTCATGCATGCCCAACCCGGCCTAAGCCTACTGCTGTTGTGCAGAAACAAATAGCAAGGCTTACTCTTGAAGTTACTCACTAGTATATAGTTCTAAAAACGTATTTGCTTTCCATATATTCGGTTGTGTTAAGCGATAAATTGATATAAAAGAGTCATATGAGATCATATATATGTTATGAGTTCTAACTAGTAATGACAGAAATTTAGTTTCATAAGCAGATAGACATGATTTTTATGTGTGAGGAAATCAATGATAATGAATGGGATGCTGCATTGTTGCATCAAAACTCTATTCCAGACAGGCAGAAGGCAACTGAATCATCTAATCATTACAGGGACTGTTGCACTATAAATGGTGATTCAGGGCCATAAAGAATGGACTCTGTACTACATCAATGAAGAATCAGATTTATGTCACCAAAGCTTTTGATATAGATACATTTCACTGTGCTATTTTTACCAGAATTCATGAATTTTGGTGTAACCATTGTCTTCAAGAAGCAGAGGGTCTTTTATTGATCAGTCACTGAAAAGAAGATAACTTTTGCCGAGTGTCAGTTATTCATTCACTCATCCATCCATCTGTCTAGGCATTCATTCATTTATCACTAGTATGATGCAGATCCCATCTAGAGTGAGAGCCTCCAGTGATGTGCAAAAAGTCAGGTTATACACTAAAAGAATGTAAGCAAACTGTAGAATTTTATTATGTACTCTCTGTTCACACTTATCTGTAATAGTACTGCCTGTTGTTATTCATGATAATATTGCTAAGATTTCAAATGCACTAAAATTACACTCTAGCTATAAAATTGTAAACTGCAGCATTTGGACTAATTGTTTAGTTGATCTGAGAAGCAATTCAATAATAAACCTTTCTTTTAAGTGCAAACACCTCCTCATGGCAGCAACTGCCAATCTCTCCATTCTACTTCAGGCTTGTTTAATGACGAGGCAATCTACTCAAGAGAGAGTGGGTAGCAAATTTTCAAAGCAGGCAACTGTCGATGAATGAAAATCTTCATGGCAGACATGAGGTGGACACAAGGAGAAATTAAAGATTCAAATGTGTGCTGAAATACATTACCGCAGAGCACCTCACACGTGCTAGCTACAAGAAAAAAAGATTTGCTGCATCCATAGAATCTTTTGTTAGCAGTAATGTCATGGCACTTACGAAGATTGATACTTTCAAGTAGACTGTTAATCAAAATATCTGGACATACGCACAGAGTTTCAGGGCTGCAATTTATTTTTATGACTTACTGTCAGGATATCAGGGAACATGTAGGACAGAGTCGGTCACAAGTCCGCTATGTGCTGTACGCATGCTTTCCGAGTTTCTGCCTGTCTCGGTATTACTCGGAGCGCTACGCCATTGCTGTGTCCTTCTTGGAAATATGCGGTACAGCCCGACAGCCCGACATATCATGTGGCACACGGTGCGGCATTTTTCTAATGGCAGGACTTTCTTCAGTTCGACAGAATCGTTGTGTCACCTCTATTTGTCCTTCGCCATTTGTTGGTGAGTTAAAGGAAGTTCAAGGGGCCAGAGGCTGACTGAACAAAAGAGGCTGCCTAATGATCTGTTAGTATTCTCACAAGACATTAAAAATAAATGGGAACGAAAGGATGAGAATTCTCAACATCTGCTATGAGACGTTTGATTGACATTGCTATGGAACATAAGGGCACCATAAAAAATGATTTAAAGCTTTAGCTGACGATGAAAGAGCAAAAAATTACAACGATCGATAGACGATTTGTATGAGATTCAGTGCTCTGTACATGAACTAACTAAATTTTCAGACATGTAGCTCGTGTTGAAACTTGTGGTACGAATAATAAATTTTCTGAAATCACACGCGTTACTGCAAACTCAGTGCTACCAGTTTTCGATGCCACTCAACGAAGAGCAGGAAGACTTTACATATTAGTGCAAACTAATTTAGTTACGGTAAGGTGCACCCCTGGAACGCATCTTAGATTTAAAGCCCGCTTTTGAATTTCTGAAGGAAAAAGGAAAGTTTCAACGATAATTAAACCTTCTGGATTGGACTGCAGGCCTCACATTTCAAGAGGAGCGCCCGCTGCCCAAGGTAAAAGGTTGCACAGTGAGAAATATTTTATTGCTGTTTTGATGGGGAATCATTTTAGAAGAAATTCGAGTGCAAGTGGTAAATTGTGACAAAAAACACAGTCAATTTCCCTTACCTCACTGGCGTTAAAAGTACACGAATTTCGAAGGATATCTCGTATAGTTGAAAATATTACAAGGGGGAACCACGCGCCTGCTACGGTCGCAGGTTCGAATCCTGCCTCGGGCATGGATGTGTGTGATGTCCTTAGGTTAGTTAGGTTTAAGTAGTTCTAAGTTCTCGGGGCCTGATGACCACGGATGTTAAGCGCCATAGTGCTCAGAGCCTAAGTATTACAAGGATAATTCTCTAAGCATTTTGACAACACTGCCAAACTCACAATTCTATTTGAGCTGTTTTCCAGACTGACTTTCGTTTCAGTTGAAAGCACTCCAGTGCGTGTGCAGTCGGAACTCATGGATATGCATTGTAGTTCCGTTTAAGAGACCAATTGGTTCAAACGGCTCTGAGCACTATGGGACTTAACTTCTGAGGTCACCAGTCCCCTAGAACTTAGAACTACTTAAACCTAACTAATCTAAGGAAATTACACACATCCATGCCCGAGGCAGGATTCGAACCTGCGACCATAGCGGTCACGCGGTTCCAAACTGAAGCGCTTAGAACCGCACAGCCACACCGGCCGGCTAAGAGACCAATTCGATTATGTTAAAACCGCAAGGAAATTCTAAGTTGCCTTCCTCGGTAAGTTTCAAAAATGGCTCGGAGTACTATGGGACTTAACATCTGAAGTCATCAGTCCCCTATAACCTAGAAGTACTTAAACATAACTAATCTAAGGACATTACACACATCCATGCCCGAGGCAGGTTTCGAACCTGCGACCGTAACAGTTGCGCGGTTCCGGACTGAAGCACCGAGAACCGCTCGGCTACATCGGCCGGCTCCTCGAGAAGATGTTCCATCTCTCCATAATGGAGCTGCAAACAAGAAACTGTATATCAATCAACACACGTGCGTGAAAGGCGTTTTTCGATTGTGAAACTAAATAAGGCACAATCACGTGGCAACCTGAGTTACGAAAATAGTTGAAACTGTCCTCATCGGTCCTTATGCCGACAGTTTCTACTACATACAAATTTTATTATGTTTTCAGCACGCCAATAATAATAAAACAATACATAAAATTTGTTTTGATTGTTGTCTGTCTTGCTCAGAAATATGAGATACGATACCAAGCTGCTTGCAAACCGTTCTACGTTCCTTACACGACTGTGTTTCCACCTAAATGCGGTGGGTTTGCAGTTTTTCCTGTTGTCCATTCTCAATCTGGGAAAATGTAGCGTGGTTGTGGGGCAAGTGTGTAGTGAGGCCACAGGGCTCCACACGCATGCGAGAGCACTGTACGTGTGTAGAATTCTTGACTGCCCCTGATCTAGTGGATCAAGCTTGTCACGAGGAAAATATTTAGGAATAGAAACACACAACACACAGTCGACTAAAAGTTTTCAGGGTAGGGTAACGCGTCATAATGTATAAAACTATTTCTTCTGGAGAAAAATCAACGTTTCGGCCACGATTGCAGCGGTAGACCCAGAAGATGGCTGTTGCAACCTTGGCCGAAACGTTGGTTTTCTCCAGCACCAATAGTTTTGGTCCCAGAAAACTTTTATGCCGACTGACTCTGGCCGCGGAAGCCGACGCAATTACACAACACACATTTTTTCATAACTAAAATCTAACATTGATACCATGATAACAGACTGACTAGTCTTCAAGTACATTGGGAGAAGAGGTTTAAATGTATTTGGAAAGTTTTTATTGTTTATTTTATTTTGGAGGAACACACACACACACACACACACACACACACACACACACACACACACACACACTCATCTGTCATCCTCTCTCCCTCTCTCTCTCTCACTCACTCACTGACACACACACACACACACACACACACACACACACAGTGTTTCATTTTTGTGAGACAACAGACAATACCGTTTCAAAATAATTTAGAAGTGCTTCCAATCCGTTGGTTCCAACCAAGATTTGCAGAGGATTCCCTCATTAGTCAGGCATTTGCCACAATGTGTAATCCGATTTTACCTAATTGGGAAACCTTCTGCCCCGATAGACTACATGCTCCCCTGTTAATTGGCTGAATAATGTGTCAGACTGCAAAATTGCTCATTGTGTTCTTTAGACTGGAGACTGCGTTATACGCCGGTAAAAGCCATTCGCCACATAACAAACAGATCGCCCAATACAATACGGTATAATCCTATTATTTGTTGCACTCTTTGCAGATGACTGTGTAAAACTTTCAGTATCTTTAAATCTCTCAATAATTTTGATAGATCCGCGTTTCCTCCTGAAGTCTTCTTGTTCCATACGTAATCATCCTATAGCTGTCATACTAACAACAAGCTGGGAAAACAGTGGTTGAGGTAGTGGTACGAACGGATGCGACGATTTAAGTAATTATAATGTAACTAAGCGTCCCGTATAGATGCAATAGCCGTGTCTAGAACTAGTCCCTAATTTTATCCCTGCCCTACGAAATGAGTCCGAAGTTACCTACAATTTTTCTTTTTCGCATTAGCTTTTCGATGAGTAGAGATGAACATTCACAGTGTGGGCGTGCCCTCTATAGAAGCGTTCCTGATTGGAAATTTTGATTATATTATTTGTCTTTCGTAATAACGTGTCGGCAGTCTGGATCCACAATTTTCGCAGGGAAAACTACGTTCCATGCACATCCCTTTCGGGGATATTCACATCAATCATTGTCTTCCTAGCGCATGCCTTGCTGATATTCACAGACGTATTTGTAGGTCAACACATGTTTTGTAACAAATGATAGACTGTATATAGTAGTTATTTATCATCTGCCACCAATGCAGTTTAAGCATGGTTGTAAAATGCTTTCAATCAGCTAAAGGCCTTTTCTGTCTTCTGATCGCATATTATCTGATCCTTGTTCACCACATAGAGTAAACCGTTTAGATGTCTTTTAGCAGCGAATGTAGGAAAGGAAGGTTGTTGGTTTTTCCCTCTTTAGGAACAGAAACACGTCTTTCATAAATTTTCTCAAGTTGATGACAGAGTTTTACTTGGGACTGGGCTAATGTACGACCCTGAAGACAGTATGGCCCTATTGTCGTAGAAGTGGGGCCCACGCCGCAGCGCTTGTGACACAATAGCAAAACACGCTGTTTACAGACGGTTTTATCAGGTGGGTACTGCTTACACAAATAACGTGAGGCGTAGATTGGTAAACTATTAAATAAATAAATTAAATTAATTAAATGTTAAGTAGGTGGAAACAAATAAATAAACGTAGTGCATTTTAGCAATATGCTTGTGATTACTATCGCTCAGATTGTGATACATGCAGTATAATTTTGCAACTTTAAACATGATTTTCCTTTATCTATACTCTTTTTCGTGGTATTGGCTGGACTAGATAGCATTTGGTTTGTACGTCTCTGAAAATTTCAGAGTTACAACTCCCCTCTGCAAGGACTTTGACAGGGAGCTGTCCTTCTGGGAAACAAAATGCCTTCTTAAACATGAGAGCACTATCAAAAACTTTCACTGAAGTAATAAATATGGACTATATAGACTAAGCAAAAGAGAGAAATACATATTCAACAATAATTATAATGATTAATTAAAATGTTGTTCCCAGAAAGACTACCTCAATACAGGCTTTCTTTTCCTTTCATTTAGAAATTTAGATGTTTCCATATGTGGAACTATACGCAATGGGCACATTAAATCAATATAAGGTAACTTACTGACTGTTTGATGTTATATGCTAAATTAAACACTCTAATGAACTAAAAAATTAGTATTGTTCTTTCAGTTTCTATAAACTGGCAAGAATTGCGTATCCTCAAGCCTTTCCAATAAACTACAAACTAAACACAGTGACATGTAAACAGATGTAATTTAAATTAACCTGGAGCCTATTCTTGCCGGTGGTCCCCCTACATGATTTATTTGCATTACAAAAGACGTGCGTACGTGGTCAAATTGAGCGAAACTAATTAAACTTGAGAAACTGGTGGGTATTTAAAACCACTTTGCCTTCTTGAGTAAATAGTGGGCCCTAGTAGGAAGCTACGATTTCTTGTTTTGTCTCACTCGCTACAGGACAGGTGCAGTCAGTCCAGCAGACCGACTCATGGCCGGAGTAAGCCACTGCCAGCTGGCTACAGGACACAGGTCCGGTGCTTTACTTGCTGGAATAACCCAGTGTGTCTCAGTAAACAGTTTACTCACTCCATGTACAGAGAGACTTAACACACTATCCAGTGACATTAATGTGACCTCCTGTCAAATGTCTCAGTCACAACATGTTGCAGCGTGAATCGCTGCCAGACTTTCAGATGGAGAGTCAATGAGGTTCTGGGACGTAGCGACAGGAATATGGAACCATGCTAAATCCATTCGCGTGGTTACCTGTGCTAGGTTCTTTGTTTGAGAATTCATAGCACAATTAACCCGATCACTGTGGTCGGACAGATTCTCGAGGGGTTTAAGTCCAGATATGTTTGGTGGACAGGGGGACACATTAAACTCATCTTGGTGCTCTGTGTACCACGAAAGTACACGGTGAGCTGTGTGACAAGTCGCACTGTCATGCTGGTAAATGTCCTCGTGACGTGACAAACGGCATGTAGGGGTCGTCATGGTCTCCAAAGAGAGATGCATACATTTGTTGATCCAATATGCCTTCCAGAGAATGCTGCAGAAACATTCACCAGACCGTAGCACTCCCTCATCTGGCTTTGACCCTTCCAGCTATTGTTGTAAGGTGTTTGTTTTTAGACGTTTCACGCCAGTGGAGCATAACATGTGGTTAATCTGAAAAGGTTACCTATTACCGGTTGGTTGGCATCTACGAGGGTCACTCCAAAAGAATGCACACTATTTTTGTAAAAATATAGTTTTCATTCTGCATGTGTGAAAGCTTTACAGAGTGTAGATACATCCTTCCCGCTTCTTTTCAAACGTATTTCAGCCTGTTCCCGTGAGTGGCGCTGTCATAGCATGTTTTCAAGATGGCTGCTACACTTGACGTTCGTCAGAAGCAACGTGATATCATAGAATTTCTGTGCTGTGAAACCGAGACAGTGGGAAACATCCACAAGGGGTTGAAAAAGGCGTATGGAGATGCTGCTGTCGATAGCAGTACAGTTAGTCTGTGGACAAGCAGGTTACGTGATGAAAGTGGGCATGGAAATATTGAGGATTGTCCTCGCAGCGGCAGGCCTCTTACTGCATACACTCCAGACAATGTGCAGAGAGTTAACGAATTGGTTACTGCTGACAGACGCATCACAGTGAACTAATTGTCACGCTTACTTGGGATAGGGGAAGGAAGTGTATGCAGAATACTGAAAGTGTTGGGGTTAAAAAAGGTTTGTGCCAGGTAGGTTCCCAGGATGTTGACAGTGGCTCACAAACAAACAAGAAAAACGGTATGCAGCGAAATTTTGGAACAGTACGAGAATAGTGGAGATGAATTTCTTGGAAGAATTGTGACAGGTGATGAAACATGGCTCCATCATTTTTCACATAGACGAAGAGGCAATCAGTGGAATGACATCATGCAAATTTACTCAAGAAAAAAAAAAATAATTGAAAACCACACCTTCTGCTGGAAAAGTTATGGCTACAGTGTTTTTAGATTCCGAAGGACTCTTGCTAGTGAACATCATGCCAAGTGGAAGGACCATAAATTCTGATGCATATGTGATGACACTGAAGAAACTTCGAGCTCGACTGAGTCGTGTTAGACCACATCGGCAAAAGCAGGATGTTTTGCTGTTGCACGACAATGCACGGCCACATGTCAGTCAAAAAACTATGGATCGATCACAAAACTAGGATGGACAACACTGAAACACCCGTCTTACAGTCCTGACCTGGCCCCATGTGACTATCATCTCTCTGGGAAACTGAAAGACTCTCTTCGTGGAACAAGATTTGAAGATGATGACTCCCTTGTGCACCCTGCCAAAGAGTGG
Source organism: Schistocerca serialis cubense (assembly GCF_023864345.2). Taxonomy (NCBI): domain Eukaryota; kingdom Metazoa; phylum Arthropoda; class Insecta; order Orthoptera; family Acrididae; genus Schistocerca; species Schistocerca serialis. The sequence continues at coordinate 458,971,609 of NC_064643.1, forward strand.
TTACAACATGTTGCTCCAGAATTTTACCGTGCGGGTATACAGGAGCTGGTTCCTAGATGGCGTAAGGCAGTTGAGAGGGATGGAAATTACATCTACATCTACATGATTACTCTGCAATTCACATTTAAGTGCTTGGCAGAGGGTTCGTCGAACCACAATCATACTATCTCTCTACTATTCCACTCCCGAACAGCGCGCGGGTAAAACGAACACCTAAACCTTTCTGTTCGAGCTCTGATTTCTCTTATTTTATTTTGACGATCATTCCTACCTATGTAGGTTGGGCTCAACAAAATATATTCGCATTCGGAAGAGAAAGTTGGTGACTGAAATTTCGTAAATAGATCTCGCCGCGACGAAAAACGTCTTTGCTTTAATGACTTCCATCCCAACTCGCTTATCATATCTGCCACACTCTCTCCCCTATTACGTGATAATACCAAACGAACTGCCCTTTTTTGCACTCTTTCGATGTCCTCCGTCAATCCCACCTGGTAAGGATCCCACACCGCGCAGCAATAGTCTAACAGAGGACGAACTAGCGTAGTGTAAGCTGTCTCTTTAGTGGACTTGTTGCATCTTATAAGTGTCCTGCCAATGAAACGCAACCTTTGGCTTGCCTTCCCCACAATATTATCTGTGTGGTCTTTCCAACTGAAGTTGTTCGTAATTTCAACACCCAGGTACTTAGTTGAATTGACAGCCTTGAGAATTGTACTATTTATCGAGTAATCGAATTCCAACGGATTTCTTTTGGAACTCATATGGATCACCTCACACTTTTCGTTATTTAGCGTCACTGCCACCTGCCACACCATACAGCAATCTTTTCTAAATCGCTTTGCAACTGATACTGGTCTTCGGATGACCTTACTAGATGGTAAATTACAGCATCATCTACGAACAACCTAAGAGAACTGCTCAGATTGTCACCCAAATCATTTCAGTTTTACTCGATGATTTGCCGTCTATTACTACGAACTGCGACCTTACTGACAGGAAATCACGAATCCAGTCGCACAACTGAGACGATACCCCATAGGCCCGCAGCTTGATTAGAAGTCGCTTGTGAGGAACGGTGTCAAAAGCTTTCCAGAAATCTACAAATACGGAATCAATTTGAGATCCCCTGCCGATAGTGGCCATTACTTCGTGCGAGTAAAGAGCTAGCTGCGTTGCACAAGAACGATGTTTTCTGAAACCATACTGATTACGTATCCTTTCGAGGTGATTCATAATGTTTGAATACAGTATATGCTCCCAAACCCTACTGCAAACCGACGTCAATGAAATAGGTCTGTAGTTCGATGGATTACTCCTACTACCCTTCTTAAACACTGGTGCGACCTGCGCAATTTTCCAATCTGTAGGTACAGACCTATCGGTGAGCGAGCGGTTGTATATGATTGCTAAGTAGGGAGTTATTGTATCAGCGTAATCTGAAAGGAACCTAATCGTCATACAATCTGGACCTGAAGACTTGCCCGTATAAAGCGATTTGAGTTGCTTCGCAACCCCTAAGGTATCTACTTCTAAGAAACTCATGCTAGCAGCTGTTCGTGTTTCAAATTCTGGAATATTCCATTCGTCTTCCCTGGTGAAGGAATTTCGGAACACTGCGTTCAATAACTCCGCTTTAGCGGCACAGTCGTCGGTAACAGTACCATCGGCACTGCGCAGCGAAGGTATTGCCTGCGTCTTGCCGCTTGTGTACTTCACATACGACCAGAATTTCTTCGGATTTTCTACCAAATTTCGAGACAAGGTTTCGTTGTGGAACCTATTAAAGGCATCTCGCATTGAAGTCCGTGGAGAAATGAAAATATTGTTCCTAAAGGATGTATCTACACACTGTAAAACTTTCAAACATGTAGAATAAAAGATGGATTTAAAAAAAAAGTGTGTAAAAATGGTTGAAATGGCTCTGAACACTATGGGACTTAACATCTTAGGTCATCAGTCCCCTAGAACTTAGAACTACTTAAACCTAACTAACCTAAGGACTTCACACACATCCATGCCCGAGGCAGGATTCGAACCTGCGACCGTAGCAGTCCCGCTGTTCCGGACTGAAGCGCCTAGAACCGCACGGCCACCGCGGCCGGCTAAAAAGTGTACATTTCTTTTGGAGTGACCCTCGTAATTGCGATTCTAGACTTCTTTGCCAATGAACGGCAGTTATCAGAGCTGCTACACAGGTCCACAAGTAGCAACTTTGGCTGAACGGTCGTTGACGAGACACTGTTAAGAGTCCAAGCAGGAAACGGCGGCCGATCCGCAGTGACCAGTTTTCGTCCAGAGCGCTGGGCGAGTTCGTTCGTTTCCTCAGAAGGGAAGGTCGACAGTGTTAGCCACCTTCTGGATGTTCGGCGATGACAGAATCCAGGCGCACGTCGTGCAATGTTTCTCGAACTATTTTACGGAAAATACTCCCTGAAAAAAATTACATTTTTGTGTTACTTATAGCTTTATATGTAAGGTACATGGTGATGCGACCATCATTTCGTTAATGGTGATAGTTATCGTGATATTTACACGCAAGTAAGACACTGAGAGAAACTCTAACAAGTTTGCATTAGGGGTCACTATTTTCCTGCGTTTGGTGTATATTAAATAATATGCTGTTCGAGGCGCTACGGTCTGGAACCACGCGACCGCTACAGTCGCACGTTCGAATCCTGCCTCGGGCATGGATGTGTGTGATGTCCTTAGATTAGTTAGGTTTAAGTAGTTCTAAGTTCTAGGGGGCTGATGACCTTAGATTTCAAGTCCCACAGTGCTCAGAGTCATTTGAACCGCTTTTGAAATAATATGCTGCTGTATATGGAATTTACCTAAGATACAGAACCATGAACCATGGACCTTGCCGTTGGTGGGGAGGCTTGCGTGCCTCAGCGATACAGATAGCCGTACCGTAGATGCAACCACAACGGAGGGGTATCTGTTGAGAGGCCAGACAAAGGTGTGGTTCCTGAAGAGGGGCAGCAGCCTTTTCTGTAGTTGCAAGGGCAACAGTCTGGATGATTGACTGATCTGGCCTTGTAACAATAACCAAAACGGCCTTGCTGTGCTGGTACTGCGAACGGCTGCAAGCAAGGGGAAACTACAGCCGTAATTTTTCCCGAGGGCATGCAGCTTTACCGTATGATTAAATGATGATGGCGTCCTCTTGGGTAAAATAGTCCGGAGGTAAAATAGTCCCCCGGGCGAGGACTACTCAAGAGGATGTCGTTATCAGGAGAAAGAAAACTGGCGTTCTACGGATCGGAGCGTGGAATGTCAGATCCCTTAATCGGGCAGGTAGGTTAGAAAATTTAAAAAGGGAAATGGATAGGTTGAAGTTAGATATAGTGGGAATTAGTGAAGTTCGGTGGCAGGAGGAACAAGACTTCTGGTCAGGTGACTACAGGGTTATAAACACAAAATCAAATAGGGGTAATGCAGGAGTAGGTTTAATAATGAATAGGAAAATAGGAATGCGGGTAAGCTACTACAAACAGCATAGTGAACGCATTATTGTTGCCAAGATAGATACGAAGCCCACACCTACTACAGTCGTAAAAGTTTATATGCCAACTAGCTCTGCAGATGACGAAGAAATTGAAGAAATGTATGATGAAATAAAAGAAATTATTCAGATTGTGAAGGGAGACGAAAATTTAATAGTCATGGGTGACTGGAATTCGAGTGTAGGAAAAGGGAGAGAAGGAAACATAGTAGGTGAATATGGACTGGGGGACAGAAATGAAAGAGGAAGCCGCCTGGTAGAATTTTGCACAGAGCACAACATAATCATAACTAACACTTGGTTTAAGAATCATGAAAGAAGGTTGTATACATGGAAGAACCCTGGAGATACTAAAAGGTATCAGATAGATTATATAATGGTAAGACAGAGATTTAGGAACCAGGTTTTAAATTGTAAGACATTTCCAGGGGCAGATGTGGACTCTGACCACAATCTATTGGTTATGACCTGTAGATTAAAACTGAAGAAACTGCAAAAAGGTGGGAATTTAAGGAGATGGGACCTGGATAAACTGAAAGAACCAGAGGTTGTACAGAGTTTCGGGGAGAGCATAAGGGAACAATTGACAGGAATGGGGGAAAGAAATACAGTAGAAGAAGAATGGGTAGCTTTGAGGGACGAAGTTGCGAAGGCAGCAGAGGATCAAGTAGGTAAAAAGACGAGGGCTAGTAGAAATCCTTGGGTAACAGAAGAAATATTGAATTTAATTGATGAAAGGAGAAAATACAAAAATGCAGTAAATGAAGCAGGCAAAAAGGAATACAAACGTCTCAAAAATGAGATCAACAGGAAGTGCAAAATGGCTAAGCAGGGATGGCTAGATGACAAATGTAAGGATGTAGAGGCCTATCTCACTAGGGGTAAGATAGATACTGCCCACAGGAAAATTAAAGAGACCTTTGGAGATAAGAGAAAGACTTGTATGAATATCAAGAGCTCAGATGGAAACCCAGTTCTAAGCGAAGAAGGGAAAGCAGAAAGGTGGAAGGAGTATATAGAGGGTCTATACAAGGGCGATGTACTTGAGGACAATATTATGGAAATGGAAGAGGATGTAGATGAAGATGAAATAGGAGATATGATACTGGGTGAAGAGTTTGACAGAGCACTGAAAGACCTGAGTCGAAACAAGGCCCCCGGAGTAGATAACATTCCATTGGAACTACTGACGGCCTTGGGAGAGCCAGTCCTGACAAAACTCTACCATCTGGTGAGCAAGATGTATGAAACAGGTGAAATACCCTCAGACTTCAAGAAGAATATAATAATTCCAATCCCAAAGAAAGCAGGTGTTGACAGATGTGAAAATTACCGAACTATCAGTTTAATAAGTCACAGCTGCAAAATACTAACACGAATTCTTTACAGACGAATGGAAAAACTAGTAGAAGCCAACCTCGGGGAAGATCAGTTTGGATTCCGTAGAAACACTGGAACACGTGAGGCAATACAGACCTTACGCCTAATCTTAGAAGAAAGATTAAGGAAAGGCAAACCTACGTTTCTAGCATTTGTAGACTTAGAGAAAGCTTTTGACAATGTTGACTGGAATACTCTCTTTCAAATTCTAAAGGTGGCAGGGGTAAAATACAGGGAGCGAAAGGCTATTTACAATTTGTACAGAAACCAGATGGCAGTTATAAGAGTCGAGGGACATGAAAGGGAAGCAGTGGTTGGGAAGGGAGTGAGACAGGGTTGTAGCCTTTCCCCGATGTTGTTCAATCTGTATATTGAGCAAGCAGTAAAGGAAACAAAAGAAAAATTCTGAGTAGGTATTAAAATTCATGGAGAAGAAATAAAAACTTTGAGGTTCGCCGATGACATTGTAATTCTGTCAGAGACAGCAAAGGACTTGGAAGAGCTTCAAGGGATCACCAGTTTAGTATTGGAGGGCAGTGTGGAGGGTAAAAATCGTAGAGGGAGACCAAGAGATGAATACACTAAACAGATACAGAAGTATGTAGGTTGCATTAGGTACTGGGAGATGAAGAAGCTTGCACAGCATAGAGTAGCATGGAGAGCTGCATCAAACCAGTCTCTGGACTGACGACCACACACACACACACACACACACACACACACACACACACACACACATATATATATATATATATATATATATATATATATATATATATATATATATATATATATATATATAGAATGATTTATTGAAGCCTTCAGTTGCGATTTTCTTTATTTCCTGTACGATTGCGCATAGATACATACATTCTGAAAGAAGTTTCGCATTTGCTTGTTCTGAAAGAGATGAAACAGATGGACAGTTCAGTATGGATGGCCAGCAACTGCCTCCTTTCCAATTGAAGCATTCCCTGATAGATCAGAGGAATCATCTCCTCCATATCTATAGGTAGCTCCAGGTGACTTAGTATGGACACTTTGGACAGAAATAACTCTCTGGGGGTTCTGCCCCTCAATCTGTATACCGGGCAAGTCATTAGACATTAGATAGCGTCTGACATACTACAGGCACGCCCACCTCCAGTACTCTGCGAAAAACATGCTTGTACAAAGTCAGGCAGTATCTTCCATTAATATTTCACCAAAGACATGTAACACGAAAACTCTATTGCTCTACTGATTGACGGTTCTAGGCGCTCAGTCCGGAACCGAGGGACTGCTACGGTCGCAGATTCGAATCCTGCCTCGGGAATGGATGTGTGTGATGTCCTTAGGTTAGTTAGGTTTAAGTAGTTCTAAGTTCTAGGGGACTGATGACCACAGATGTTAAGTCCTATAGTGCTCTGAGCCATTTCAACCATTTGAATCTACTGATTGATTTTGCCTTTTGTTTTATTTTATGTTATATCGTTGAGTTTCTGTAAATGTTGATTTGAATCGATAACAGATATTGTATACTTTGTTCTTTGTAAAAACTTTGATGTCTCGATAAAATAGTGTGATGTAATGTCTTTATTAGTTAAATTCTTTGCCTCATTTGGAGACATAACCTATTCCAAATTTATAATTTTGCAGTGAACTTTATTCATGTCTCTTGTTATGTAAGAAAGTGTTTGAAAAGTGATACTAAATCTACTTCTAATTTATAATTCTAAAGGGCACTTTAATAGTAATATTATTGAAACCTTTCAGTTTGACCAAGCCTTGAAGGAAAAAGTGTATTTCATTATCTGTTGTACTTATGCAAATAGCTTTGTTCTTCTGTAACTGTTAGCACTTTCTTTAACGTCAACATCTGCTAGTGACAGAGTTCATTGCACTCTCGTGTGACAAAGTATAGGCTGTGTCTGTCCATTAAAGTTACTCATATCTATTTTCTGGAACATGAATGTTAACCATTCTCATGCCTAATTAGGTTGGATAGGTAAAATATTGTTTTTTACTGTTTAAATATTTACGTAATTCTGACTTTCACTTCCGATAAGCCACCTCCATTAGGTACATCACGGTCAACACAACAAAATTCCTTTCAGAGGGTAACACTGCACTGTTGCTTTATGCCATAACAGCATTAACAAGATAGTTTCATTATACGATCTGCCTCCAACTTCAAGGTTATGGTGTAGCAGTAGGAGTGGTAGTGCTATAGACTCTCTGGGGTGTTAGGTGATGGCCAAATAAATTCATCAGTTGCCGAGGAGTATGATGCAGCGGCTATCATATTGGAGACTAAAAGTTTACACAAAGTCAGCTTGGTGGATTTCTGAAATCCCCCCCTCGTTGAAGTATCCGCAACGGTCTGGTTTGTCCTCCCTGCCTCTGTACTTGTCACAGGAGGGCAACTACATTAAAAGATGCAGCCGTGTGCATAGGCGTTAGCTGCAGAGTGCGCGCTTCAGGATCGTACAAAAGGGCAGCTTGTATACGCCACCAAGTTCCATTTTGTTGCTGTCTGAAACGGCGTCCTCAGCGCTGGGACCTACGTTAGGGGCTAATAATGTACTCATAATCACGCCAATTCTGGAAACTCGACGATCAAGTGACAATCGTAATTTCTTCACATAAGTAACTTGAAAATTTTGTAACCGCCATTTTAAATGCTTTTAAGTGTCCATCAGTTAAGTCTGCTTGAGTCTCAACGGTGCACAGCAGCTCGGTATGCCCACGAATACCGACGCCGACTTCTCCCACCTGTTATACTCAGCGACTCTAGCGCGGTTTTTTGACCACCTGAATGTTGTGGAATGTACGCCTATTCCTGTAAAATTTAAATTGACAAAACTCGTTTTGGCGTCGATAGTTGTCAGGCCTCCTAGTTTTCTACATGCACCTTGTCTAGTACCGACCCCTGTTTCTTCAAAACTAGGGCCTGAGCCCGTAGGCGGTTGCAGATTCCATTTCTGTGAGTCTGAGGGACTTCAGCAACGAGTTTTCTGCTGCTTGCAACGCTTGAGTTTGTATCTCTCATCTAGCAGCGACTATAGCATTTTGTATATGTAATATTTCGACTTTTTTTTTTTTGGTCATCAGTCTACTGACGGGTTGATGCGGCCCGCCACGAATTCCTTTCCTGTGCTAACCTCTTCATCTCAGAGTAGCACTTGCAAACTACGTCCTCAATTATTTGCTTGACGTATTCCAATCTCTGTCTTCCTCTACAGTTTTGCCCTCTACAGCTCCCTCTAGTACCATGGAAGTCATTCCCTCATGTCTTAGCAGATGTCCTATCATCCTGTCCCTTCTCCTTATCAGTGTTTTCCACATATTCCTTTTCTCTCCGATTCTGCGTAGAACCTCCTCATTCCTTACCTTATCAGTCCACCCAATTTTCAACATTCGTCTATAGCACCACATCTCAAATGCTTCGATTCTCTTCTGTTCCGGTTTTCCCACAGTCGATGTTTCACTACCATATAATGCTGTACTCCAGACGCACATCCTCAGAAATTTCTTCCTCAAATTAAGGCCGGTATTTGATATTAGTAGACTTCTCTTGGCTAGAAATCCTTTTTTGCCATAGCGAGTCTGCTTTTGATGTCCTCCTTGCTTCGTCCGTCATTGGTTATTTTACTGCCTAGGTAGCAGAATTCCTTAACTTCATTGACTTCGCGACCATCAATCCTGATGTTAAGTTTCTCGCTGTTCTCATTTCTACTACTTCTCATTGCCTTCGTCTTTCTCCGATTTACTCTCAAACCATACTGTGAACTCATTAGACTGTTCATTCCGTTCAGCAGATCATTTAATTCTTCTTCACTTTCACTCAGGATAGCAATGTCATCAGCGAATCGTATCATTGATATCCTTTCACCTTGTATTTTAATTCTACTCCTGAAACTTTCTTTTATTTCCATCATTGCTTCCTCGATGTACAGATTGAAGAATAGGGGCGAAAGGCTACAGCATTGTCTTACACCCTTCTTAATACGAGCACTTCGTTCTTGATCGTCCACTCTTATTATTCCCTCTTGGTTGTTGTACATATTGTATATGACCCGTCTCTCCCTATAGCTTACCCCTACTTTTTTCAGAATCTCGAACAGCTTGCACAATTTTATATTGTCGAACGCTTTTCCAGGTCGACAAATCCTATGAAAGTGTCTTGATTTTTCTTTAGCCTTGCTTCCACTATTAGCCGTAACGTCAGAATTGCTTCTCTCGTCCCTTTACTTTTCCTAAAGCCAAACTGATCGTCACCTAGCGCATTCTCAATTTTCTTTTCCATTCTTCTGTATATTATTCTTGTAAGCAGCTTCGATGCATGAGCTGTTAAGCTGATTGTGCGATAATTCTCGCACTTGTCAGCTCTTGCCGTCTTCGAAATTATGTGGAGGATGCTTTTCCGAAAGTCAGATGGTATATCACCAGACTCATATATTCTACACACCAACGTGAATAGTCGTTCTGTTGCCACTTCCCCCAATGATTTTAGAAATTCTGATGGAATGTTATCTATCCCTTCTGGCTTATTTGACCGTAAGTCCTCCAAAGCTGTTTTAAATTCCGATTCTAATACTGGATCCCCTATCTCTTCTAAATTGACTCCTCTTTCTTCTTCTATCACATCAGACAAATCTTCACCCTCACAGAGGCTTTCAGTGTATTCTTTCCACCTATCTGCTCTCTCCTCTGCATTTAACAGTGGAATTCCCGTTGCACTCTTAATGTTACCACCGTTGCTTTTAATGTCACTAAAGGTTGTTTTGACTTTCCTGTATGCTGAGTCTGTCCTTCCGACAATCATATCTTTTTGGATGTCTTCACATTTTTCCTGCAGCCATTTCGTCTTAGCTTCCCTGCACTTCCAATTTATTTCATTCCTCACCGACTTGTATTTCTGTGTTCCTGATTTTCCCGGAACATATTTGTACTTCCTCCTTTCATCAATCAACTGAAGTAGTTCTTCTGTTACCCATGGTTTCTTCGCAGCTACCTTCTTTGTACCTATGTTTTCCATCCCAACTTCTGTGATGGCCCTTTTTAGAGATGTCCATTCCTCTTTAACTGTACTGCCTACTGCGCTATTCCTTACTGCTGTATCTATAGCGTTAGAGAACTTCAAACGTATCTCGTTATTCCTTAGTACTTCCGTATCCCACTTCTTTGTGTATTGATTCTTCCTGACTAATGTCATGAACTTCAGCCTACTCTTCATCACTACTATATTGTGATCTGAGTCTATATCTGCTCCTGGGTACGCCTTACAATCCAGTATCTGATTTCAGAATCTCTGTCTGACAATGATGTAATCTAATTGAAATCTTCCTGTATCTCCCGGCCTTTTCCAAGTATACCTCCTCCTCTTGTGATTCTTGAACAGGGTATTCGCTATTACTAGCTGAAACTTGTTACAGAAAATTAGTCTTTCTCCTCTTTCATTCCTTGTCCCAAGTCCATATTCTCCTGTAACCTTTTCTTCTACTCCTTCCCCTACAACTGCATTCCAGTCGTCCGTGACTATTAGATTTTCGTCCCCCTTTACATACTGCATTACCCTTTCTATATCCTCATACACTTTCTCTATCTGTTCATCTTCAGCTTGCGAGGATGTGTACCTGAACTATCGTTGTCGGTGTTGGTCTGCTGTCGATTCTGATTAGAACAACCCGGTCACTGAACTGTTCACAGTAACACACCCTCTGCCCTACCTTCCTATTCATAACGAATCCTACACCTGTTATAACATTTTCTGCTGCTGTTGATATTACCCGATACTCATCTGACCAGAAATCCTTGTCTTCCTTCCACTTCACTTCACTGACCCCTACTATATCTAGATTGAGCCTTTGCATTTCCGTTTTCAGATTTTCTAGTTTCCCTACCACGTTCAAGCTTCTGACATTCCACGCCCCGACTCGTAGAACGTTATCCTTTAGTTGATTATTCAATCTTTTTTCTCATGGTAACCTCCCCCTTGGCAGTCCCCTCCCGGAGATCCGAATGGGGGACTATTCCGGAATCTTTTGCCAATGGAGAGATCATCTTCTTCAGTTACAGGCAACATGTCCTGTGGATACACGTTACGTGTCTTTAATGCAGTGGTTTCCATTGCCTTCTGTATCCTCATGTCGTTGATCATTGCTGATTCTTCAGCCTTTACTAAAGCAGTAAATTTTGAACCTTCAGCATCCTGTCAATGCTAAGGGCATGGTCAAATTAAGCTAACAGTGAACTAAGGCGAAACGTTTTGCTGACATTTTATGTAACTTGCGATCAGGATTGCGTTGCCGATTTGGCAATAACTGAAACCCTGTCTTGTCTTGTAACGGTCACCAAGTCTGTATATAGTGTTAAGTCTGCAGATGTGGAAATAATGGGAGAAACCTACGTTACTGTCTGCAGTGTTTCCCTAGTAGCAGATACAAGTATTTTTCCTGCCAGTCTCCTTCATGGTTGAAATGGTCCAAATTGTCTCTGAGCACTATGGGACTTAACTGCTGAGGTCATCAGTCCCCTAGAACTTAGAACTACTTAAACCTAACTAACCTAAGGACATCACACACATCCATGCCCGAAGCAGGATTCGAACCTGCGACCGTAGCGGTCGCGCGGTTCCCGACTGTAGCGCCTAGAACCGCTCGGCCACATCGGCCGGCTTCATGCTCACTGTGGAGATATCAGACTTTTCTCTTGCTGTTAAGTGTTTCAATTGCAAGAGTAACTATTAAGAACGAAGAGGACAGAGAGGAATAACAGACCAATAACAGATAAATTTGAAATATATCGATGTGTATTGTTCATTAAATCTCTTTAATGTGTGGCTGCGTTGCTACTTAATTGGAATGAAATCAGTCCATAATCCTGGATTACTGGATGCACAGCCGTCTTGGTGTAGAACGAGATAGATACATGGAAGCCCTTTAAGAAATGAAAACTCAACCAGTCCCTAGTTTGTGCCATTTTCCTCCATCTTAACATGGTACTGTTAACACTGGAAGTCACACTGACGTCTTATAGTTTTCGCCTCTCTGTAGCTGATGACATACAGTGAAGATGTATCCCTATCGCTATCGGTGAGAGTCAAAGCATCTGGTCAGAGGGGTCAGCTTAAGCAGGTATACTTGGATGGAGAACTTCTGTTTCACAGATGGATCCGCTGTTCTGATCTCTCTTGGTAAAGTATTTGAGGTCCGTGGGGGAAGGGTGGGATGGTGGGGGAGGGGACAATTGGGAGCGGTGTCCAGTCATGCGCGTCAGTCAGTTGAAATGTGCCTCCTGCCACAGCACTAGCAAACCTCATACTGTTTTCACTCTTGTCAAGAACCTAGCCTACACTAGGACACACCCACTTACGTCTGGCTTCCTGTCTCTCTCTCTCTCTCTCTCTCTCTCTCTCTCTCTCTCTCTCTCTCTCTGTATCTACTGGATGAAATGTCGCTCCTAGCTATTTCAACTACTTATAATAAATAACGGTTATTTCTTTCGTTCTTCTATATTCACACAGAGGATTTAACAGCACTAGAGCAGTTTGTTACCACATAAATCTTAATAAAAGCCACAGAAGGTAGACCATTCACAAAACCCAAAGAAAATTAAAATCTTTGACTCTCTCTCAGAACTACAACATGTCGAAAGTTAACTGGCCTTAAATTTAGTTTAGCAAAACAGTTCGTTATAAAAACAATACAAAGAGAAAGGGGGAGGACTTAACTAACGATTTTATACTCTCTCAAAACTTCTTTCCTCCTAATTCTACTTAGTGTTAGTTCTAACGTGGTTCCTAAATGTGCGACAGGAGAAGGATGCAGCGTCACTGCTTCTATGACTGGCGTGACGACTTGCTTCTCTAGCATTAACTTGTGGCATAAACAGTTGCGTCATGCACAACACTGTTGATTGTCGCTTCAAATTGAGCAATGTATTGGACCATTTTGTATATTTCACAGAATAATGTGTACTAACCACTTTTCTCATTTCACGAAAGTATCTCCCTAATAGGATATGTGACTGCATGGTAGATGCTGGTCCGATGGATGGTATTCCACGCTGCTGTATATGAATGATCGAAGCAGGAGACGAGCAGTGGGCCATAGTCTGACAATGGAATTCCGCTGAGTTCTGTCTGCGAGGGTATAATTGGTTTCCCGCACTCTCCCAGGCTGTGACCATTCCGGTAGGCCTAGGAGCAGGAGAGTATATTCTAGGAAAAACAGGATGGCTTTCCCGTTAGCAAAACGCTCGTGCTAGGTACCTCCATCGCATGACGTGTTTGTAAAGCCTGCACCGAGAGTAGGATAGGTGACGGGAAGAGGAGGGGGGAAGGGGGTGTCTCTGGTCTGTGCAAAACCTTAGATAACAGCCTCAACAGGCTTCATTCCATGAGTGCAACAGAGTACAAGAATGTAAATGTGATATATTTATGCCAAGGCGAAACCAAGTGACTGTCTCAAAACATAATCCTTATAATAATAGGTAGATAAGGAACATCATCCTCTTCAACCAACAAGACTGCTATTGGATACTGTATACAGACCCACACCCTTCTCAGATTCCAGGATGCCTTTGCGAGTAGCTGTCTCAACTAACATTAGCAGCACAAGCCAAGACTGATTGTAACACAACTACACAGTGTTTTGTAGGTGTCCGTGCAGCCATCATTTCTACTAGTGTTCTCTGCACCTAATCTTTCCTAACTACGCTGACATAACATGTATCCTATTTTGGTTAGGTGGACGATAATTATTATTTCAATTTCGACCCGACTGCTTATTCATTCCGCTGCACCTATACTAGACTGTTGAAGGCCACTGATCTGTTGTTACTACGATGTCATTCATTAAGGAGGTAGAGTGGATTTCCAAGCACTGCTCTATACCGGCCATACTGATGGTCCGTGACTGTCTTGATACGCAATCAGGCAGTCTCTGACAGATCAGCGGAATTTCCTCTTCTGGATCTATTTAGAAGTCTACTACAGCGGGTGCTTCGCACAGAAAGAACTCTCTGGGAATTCTGCCGCTGGAACTGTATACCGGCCTAGTCAGTATAGACCGTCTGAAACGGCCGTGGTGGCCTAGCGATTCTAGGCGCTTCAGTCTGGAACCACGCGACCGCTACGGTCGCAGGTTCGAATCCTGCCTCGGGCATGGATGTGTGTGATGTCCTTAGGTTAGTTAGGTTTAAGTAGTTCTAAGTTCTAGGGGACTGATGACCTACAATGTTAAGTCCCATAGTGCTCAGAGCCATTTGAACCATTTTTAGACCGTCTGACCCTCTGCTGGAGCAACCGTTCCAGCACCGCGAGAGGACCTCTTGGCTCAATTGTGTGAAGTACGAATCCACCTCTTCATATACATGATACAATTGAAATCGCACTTAAGCGCCTGGCAGAGGTTTCACCGAACGAGGCCGCACAATAACTCTCTGTTATTCCTTTCTCGATCAGCACGTGGAAATAACGAACACCAAACTTTCCGTGCAAGCTCTAATTTCCCTTATTTTATTAGGATGATCGCTTCTCTCTATGTAGGTCAGCGTCAACCAAATACTTTCGCATTCGGAGGAGAAAGTTGGCGATTGAAATGTAGTGAGTAGATTCCGAAGCAACGAAAAACGCGTTTGTTTTGGTGGTGTCCACTCCATATCCAGTATCATGTCCGTGACGTTTGCTCAAATTACCAGAACACAGAGGGGGCTGAGTGGTGCGGACTCGGTGGTTTTTTTAGGTTAGAGGGTCTCGGGGAAACACAAAACGGGCTTCAGCCACAGAGGGTGCAGGTCAAACAAAGGAAGAACGTAGATCCAGGAGCCATTTGTATAACAATTAAAATTGTGATAGCTGTGTTGAGAAAGCTCTAGAGCTCCATGAACTAATAGGAAGCACTGATGTTCAAATTGTTGCAGGCAATGAAACCTGGCCGTGATAAATACAGCCGAAATTTTTGCGAAGGACTTAATGGTGTTCAGAAAGCATAGGCTAATACAGTTGGCGGTGACGTATTTGTTGCTGCTGGAAGTAGTTTATCTTGTAGGAATTTGAAGTAGTTCTGTGAGTTAGTATGGGAAGAGGTCATTCTTGGCAACCGAAATAAAATAGTAATTGGATCCCTTTACCGACCTACCAACTCAGATGAAACGATTGCCGATAGGTTCAAAGAAAATTTTAATTTAATTTCAAACACGCAGCCAACTCCTACAGTTTAATACAGTTTAATTTAACCTCCATATGATGGCGAAAATACGTGTTTAAAGCCGGAGGTATGCATAAAGCATCACCTGAAATTGTGCTAAACGAATTGTCTCAAAATTATTACGAAGAATTAGTTCATGAGCCCACTAGAATAGTAAACGGATGTGAAAACACACTTGATCTCTTTGCAACAAATAATCTTGCTGTAATAACGAGCATCAAAAAAGTACAGGGATTAATCTCAGAAAAAAAAGAAAAATATATCTGTAGGTAGGTGGTTAGTGTTTAACGTCCCGTCGACAACGAAGTCATTAGAGACGGAGCCCAAGCTCGGGTTAGGGAAGGATTGGGAAGGAAATCGGCCGTGCCCTTTCAAAGGAATCATCCCGGCATTTGCCTGAAACGATTTAGGGAAATCACGGAAAACCCAAATCAGGATGGCTGGAGACGGGATTGAACCGTCGTCCTCCCGAATGCGAGTCCAGTGTGCTAACCACTGCGCCACCTCGCTCGGTAAAAGTATATCTGTTTGAAAAATAAGATATAAATAAGCTTGACGCCTTCCTGAGAGACGATCTCCGCTTCTTTCAAATTAACAATGTAAGTGTAGATCAGTTGTGGCTTTAATTCAAACAAATACCATCGACAACAATTGAAAGATTTATACCAAATAAATTAATGAATGGAGGGGTTGTTCCCCCGAGGTACATAGAACATGTCAGAATACTGTTGCAGGAACAACAAATAAAGCATGGTAAATTTAAACGAACGCAAAATCGTTTACACTGGTGATCTTTTACAGGAGCTTGAAATTTAGAGCGGACTTCAATGCGAGATGCTTAAGACAGTTTCCACAACGAAACTTTGTTTCAAAACCCGGCTGAAAATCCAAAGAGCTGCTGGTTGTAAGTAAAGTATTCCAGCGGGAAGACACAATCAATGCATTTTCTGCGGATAGCAGTGGAAATACTATCGACGACAGTGCTGCTGAGGAAGAGTTACGAAACAGAGTCTCTCGAAATACCTTCACCAAAGAAGACGAAGTAAATTTTCCAGAATTCGGTTCAATAATAGCTGCCAACATGAGTAAATTAGAAGTAGATATCCTCGGAGTAATGAAGCAACTTAAATCATTTAATAAAAGCAAGTCTTCCAGTCCAGACTGTATACCAGTTACGTTCCTTTCAGAGTATGCCGATACAATAACTCAATTCTTAAGAATCATGTACAACCGATCGCCCGAAGAAACCTCTGTACTGAAAGACTGGAAGGTTGCATAGGTCATGATGTGTCGCCAGCTGGGCCAACACCTTGTAGATCGAGATGGCTGAAAATACACGCTAGACTAACGCAGACGGGCGTGAAGTACTGGAACAGGCTACGTAATTAATGCTATGAAGAAAAGTACGTAGCTGGATTAATACTTATCTTTAAACAATCATTGTGGTACATCGCTGTTGACTATACACAGGAGACTTTAATTACAATCACTGTAAGGCTAATGGCGCCTTGCTAGTTCGTAGCCATTAACTTAGCTGAAGGCTATTCTGTCTCTCGGCTAATGAGAGAGAAAGGCTTCGTACATCTAGTCGCTAGCTAGGTCGTCCGTCCAACTGGGATGAGTGCTTGTTCGTATCACGAGACCTGCCTTGTGGTGGCGCTAGGTCTGCGATCACACAGTGGCGACACGCGGGTCCGACATGTACTAAATGGACCGCGGCCGATTTAATCTACCACCTAGCAAGTGTGGTGTCTGGCGGTGACACCACATTCCTCCCCCGCAAATCAGCGAATGGTCGTGAGAAAAGGCTTCCGCCCGCCGTGGGGAGGACCCCATGTTGATGTATGCGATGAGGTGGGGAGCCTAACAACAGGCGAGGCTGTGCCATCCGCACCCGGCCATTCGGTCCGAGGGGAGCTAGGAAACGCCTGAAAACCTAGTCCAGGGTGCACGTCAACATGCGGTGTATGCGCCCGTAAAGAAACAGGAGGGGCCGAAGGGTCGACCTCCATTGCGTCGGGGTAGCCGACGCGCGATGACGTCATGTGGTCCGGAGCGGGCGGGAGTTCCATGGCGGAGGACAGCTGGTCACGGGAAGCGATCGGCGGCGTGTGACCCTGGGAGGCGCATGGCGGCTGCAGCGAAGCGTCGAATGCGGGCGGCGCCGGCGGGAGTACCGGCGGCTGCGGCGGCGGCGGCGGCGGCGGCTGCTGCGGCGGCGCGCCGCCATGGGGCAAAATGGAAGGCATCGTCGGTAACACCTGGGGATGAGGCGAGCCAGTAGATGGGTCCCCAGGGCGCTGACCGGACGGCACCATCGCTGAAAGCAGACGGGGAGCGGCAGAACCCGTGCGACGACAGAGGCGCAGCTGATTGAGATGCCGACGCACCTCACCAGAGGCCCCCAAAACCAAATACATCGCGCGGCCGAGGCAGCGAAGAATGCGCCCTGCGAGCCAACGCCATGAACCTCGATAGTAGCGATAAAATACAACGTCGCCTGGAGCAAAAGCAGGAGTCTGCCGCTGCACAGGAACCTGATGCGGCGGATGCAGCAAAGACATCAAGGTGCGATGAGGACGACTATGGAGCAACTCAGCCGGCGAGCGACCATCTCGGGGCTGAGAGCGATACGAAGACAAAAAGAGCAACAATGCGTCCTCCCGAGAATGCGACTCTTTCAACTTCAACATCTGTGACTTGAAAGTCCGGACCAATCGTTCAGCGGCACCGTTTGACTGAGGCGAAAACGGCGCGGATGTCAGACGTTGAATACCATTGGCCTGGCAGAATGACTGAAATTCTGTGGACATGAATTGTGGGCCATTGTCGGAAACAATAGTCTGCGGAAGACCTTCAATACAAAAGATAGCAGACAACGCTTGGCTGGTGGCGAAGGACGTCGTGGAAGATATCCGGACAACAAAAGGAAAATTACTGAAGGCGTCGACCAGAACCAACCATCGAGCATTCCAGAATGGACCAGCAAAATCAATGTGCAAGCGTTGCCAAGGGGAAGTGGCTTTTGGCCATGCAAAGACTTTCCGCGGCGGTGCGGATTGTTGTTCGGCACACGCCATGCAAGAAGAACACATATTCGTAATCGCAGCATCGATTCCGAACCAAGTACAGTGCTGACGAGCAAGTTGTTTCGTTTGCACTATACCCCAATGTCCTTGGTGAAGAAGCCGTAAGACAGAGGACTGTAACGAACGTGGGACCATGACTCGGGACTGATCATTATCAGAACGCAACAACAAAACACCTCGTCGAACAAAAAGTCTCTCCTTGTGAGCAAAAAATCGGCGAACCAACGGATCCTCGATCCGAGACTTTGACAAAGGCCATTGCGTAGCAACAAAACGCAAGACAGTAGCAAGGACAGGGTCAGCAGCTGTGGCTGTAGCTACACAACGAAAATCAATCGGAAACGATTCGACCACTTCATCCGTTTCCGAATCAATGAACATGCAAGCAAGTTCGGAAGAATCGAATGCTTTATCCTCAGCAACAGGCAAACGGGACAACGCATCGGCGTTTCCGGGCTTAGCAGTGGACCGATACAAGTTATCGTAGCGGTACTGCGAGAGGAAAATAGACCAGCGAATGAATTTCCGCGCTGCACGTGGAGGTACAGGCTTGGTCGGATGAAAAAGCGATGTCAAAGGTTTGTGGTCTGTGATGATGGTAAAGTGACGACCATACAAGAAATCATGGAACTTAGTAACACCAAACACGAGAGCCAAAGCTTCTTTCTCTATCTGTGAATAATTTCTTTGCGCAGACAAGAGCAATTTGGACGCAAAGGCAATAGGGCGATCATGGGAGCCAACTTTGTGCGCAAGGACAGCACCGATCCCGAAATCCGATGCATCTACCATCAACAAAAGGGGTTTCTGGGGATCGAATGGCGTAAGGCAAGTATTAGAAAGCAACGCCGATTTCAACTGGCGAAAGGCGCGTTCACATTCCGTCGTCCAGACGAACGGAACACCTTTACGGCGTAAGCGATGAAGCGGAGCTGAAAGGGAAGAGGCATTGCGCACATTCACTTACACCTTGTGATGCTATATCCTTTAACGGTCGTGCGACCGCATCACGCAATGCATGGGGAACATTGCGCGCTCTGAAAATTTGCGGTTGCGCGTTGACCTTCAGTTCCAAATGTGCTTCATAGTTTTTAGCGCAACCTAAGCCCGGTGAAAAAATGTCTGCAAATTCTTCACATACACTAGAAACACTGTCTGTAGGCACAGTTTGATTCACTGATAGGACCTGATTTACAATAGACATGTTAAACAACTGAAATAAATCTAAACCAAACAAGTTCACTGCAGAAGAAGAACGAAGAACGTAAAAGGACACAAGTTTTGTGTGTCCCTTGTATGTTGCAATAAGGCTGCACTGTCCTAACACAGGAATTTTCTGTCCTGAATATGTGGTTAGCTTAACATTTGCGGAACGCAACGGAGGATTGCCCAGTTGTTTGTACGTGTCGTGATTGAGCAATGAAACTGCAGCTCCGGTATCGAGCTGGAATGGTATGACCTTGCCATTAAAGTCCAAATCTACAAAACGTTTATTGTCCTGCTGACGACAAGAGCGACTGTCTCGTGCAATTTGAACAGACACTGTGTAACGAGAATTATACGTATAAGAATTTTTTTTCTTTATGAATTTAGATAAATTAATAATAGCAATGTGTTGAATTTCTTTTTCGATTCTTTTCGTGTCATGTTAAAGAAACTGTGAGTAACTTTTGAAACGAATATTATTTATGTTAGATTTCAAATAATGTGGTAATCAAAGGAAAGTGTATTTAATGTTAAAACTATTGTAAGATGTGAAAATTGTAATTTATACACTTGGTCCATACGTAGGTAATGCATTAGGATATGTGTAGTAGAAAACCTGTGGTGAATACTCTACCTGTAGGGGAGCGGGAAAGGGTGGAGGCAGGCGAGGCGGGAAAACGCACACTGGGCGCGGTTCGGCACAACGGGCACAGTAAAAGACAGTCGGAGGCGAGCAACAGTCGGAAGTACACGTACTGTACCGAGGAGGCTACCCAGGAAAAGTGGATTCCATTGAGCCTCGGATGAACCGATTCCGACGACTACTTGGCATGGCTATATTCTGAGGCACAAAATTGGAAAGATTACGACGCTAAGAAGATGGAAAGTGCCGATGTTGTGTGAGCCTTAGCCGTGCTTGCATGTGTGCCGTGCTGCCCGCTAGCTCGCTGCCCGCCAATCACCGCACCGACTTGCACAGGTCAAACATTTATTTCATCTTTAGAAGTGTATCTGTGTGGACCAGTGTCGAAACTGTTTCTAATGGTTCAATAATAACGTGACTTTCACCAGAATTGCATTAGCCATGACTTATCCTGATCACTGACCTAGACAGGATCCTTACCTCGTATTGTGCAATCCGAGTATCCTAAACTGAAAGTTTAATGTTTGTGTTAATGGAAATTATCAGCAGATTAATCTATGCCATAAAGGAATCTATAGTTCTGTGTGCTGTTGCAAATATTGGTAAAGAACAAAAGAGTTTTTGTTGGATGGAGTTAGCGATGTTATTTAATTAATTTGAGACAGAAATAATGACAGTTAAATTATTCAGAAGTAAGACAAAAGAGTAGTTATCCAGAGATTGATTATTTTGTGTGTTAATTTGCCTTCAGTACTAGATAGTTTCAGACTAACGACTATAACAGTTTCAGGGCCTCCCCCCTTTTGCTCTTGTTCATTCGTTCAAACCTTGATGTGTACTGATCAAATTTGGCCAGTAAAGCTAAATTCTATATTAATCCTAAATGTATTAGAGTTTTTCCATTATTCATAGTGATATTGTGTGTGTACTTTTAAGATTGTCGACGCTAGGGCAATCTATGCCCGATTTCAGTCTGCTCAATATACAAAATGCAGTTCGTAGTAATCATTACTGTGTGGTGTTGTGTAAATGTAGCTCGTCCAAATAGTACCAAAAAGAGAAAGCTTTAGTTCAGTGGATTTTTCGGGTTCCAAACTTTGCCATATAACGCATCATTACCACGTGTTACTATGCTTGTACATGCACCCACTTGTACAAGGAAAAACTCACTAATTGCCTAAGTAGGCTGGCGACCGAATTGTTAGTTATAGGTAGCATCTACTGTGTGTACTTCTTGTCCATGCGAAAGAATAATTATACTGTACATTTGCTTGATGCATCACTGTAGTTATTGACTGAGTATAAGTCCGATCTTGCTTCTATTAGGTACACGCGGTCAACTTTTGTACTAAAATCCTTGTTCATAAGGTAAAGCCCGTGAACTTATTACAGTACAGGCTTTATATAGCTAACCTACGTCCGAGTAGGGCGGTAGTGTTACAAGTGGCTTCCCGGTGACAGGACATCCATCTGTTGTCGGTTACAAATTAATGTAAATACCGAACAGTGGATGTTCAGTGGCACGAATAGCAATAAAGTTCAGTAAAAGAAACTGCAGTGTGAGTCAAGTATAATAGTGTGGTATAGTTGGCATTTAGTATGGACAGAAACGTAGAGGGGGTAGATGCGCCGAGCGAAATGGAGAATGCGGCTGGCAGTAGCCGGAGTTTACGCGGCCAGGTAACAGATGGTGTTAGCGGAAGACAATTGGCGTACATACAATACCACGAACATGTCAATGAACAGATTGAAAGGTTGAGATCGCCTCGGACACAGCAAGGAATAAAACAGGAAGTAGAAGGTGACTTTGTAGATGATAGTGGTTATGTGAATGAATCCACTGACATGTTTGATTCTCCACAGATAAAGAAAGAACCGAAAGAAACTTTTGAAGTAGGATCGGAAAACACCGATTCCGTAGAACAAAACAGTGTGAAAATTTTAAGCATAAACGATTTATTTGAACAATTAACCAAACAAATTTCAGGACAGAGTGAGCAGATCAAAACACAGAATGATCAGCTTAAAACACATGTTGATCAGCTTCAAAAACAAGTCGGTAGTCAGGTTAATCAGCTCAAAACACACGTTGACGAGCAACTCAAAACACAAAATGAGCAACTTCAAAAACAAGTCGGCAATCAGGTTAATCAGCTCAAAACACACGTTGACGAGCAACTCAAAACACAGAACGAGCAGCTCAAAACACAGAGTGATCAGATTAAAGCACAGGTCGAAGGACAGGGAATTAAAATTAGTAAACAAATAGAACAGGTAGAACAAAAAGTGGGTAATTTAAGTTCTGTGGTAAATACTCTGAAATTTGAAATTGATACCATTAACAAAAATATGGATACTATGCAGGAGGAAATTGGTAACATTAATAGTAGATTTGATGTTGAAATTTTCAACATCCAAGAGAAAGTAGAACCTCTGATTGAAACTTAGGTAGACGAAAAAGTTTTCGGTCTTAAAACTGAGGTCGTAAACGAATGTCAACACGGGATATCGCAATTGAAAAAGGTAGTTTCAGACACTGAAAGGGATTTAAGTAAAAAAGTAACCGGATGTGTTCAAAATTGTGAACAAAATACTACGAAAATTCAAGGCAGAATTTTCGATCTGGAGCGCAAAATTAAAGATAGGCCTGGTGTTGTCTGTAATGGCACACCAATTACGAAGCTATTAGAAGGCGATGAACGCTTCGATCCAGCCAAGAAACATAACGGGTGGCATCCGTTAGATTTTATCAAAAATTGCGTTAGAGTATTTCCTGAGCACTTATCTGATCA
The DNA here is from genome assembly GCF_023864345.2 of Schistocerca serialis cubense. Taxonomy (NCBI): domain Eukaryota; kingdom Metazoa; phylum Arthropoda; class Insecta; order Orthoptera; family Acrididae; genus Schistocerca; species Schistocerca serialis. The sequence goes on from NC_064643.1 coordinate 458,994,420, forward strand.
GGAAAAGATAAACGTTGTAATTAGCGCCTTAGCGGGTGATGCTAAGCGCTGGGGAATAAATTTAAATACCGAACGGATGACGTTCGAGGAATTTAGGCAGAGATTTACGGAAGAATATTGGTCTGAACAAAAGCAGGACCATTTATGGCGGGAGTTCATCATGGCCAAACAGCATGATAACAGGGGCAGGAATTCTTTGAAAGATTTCTGCGAGCATTGGTACCGGAAATTGACGCATCTAAGAGGTAGAAGATCAGATTCAGAAATTATCTGGGAGCTACATAAAAAGCTTCCGGAGGATTCCAAGAGGTACGTAGGAAGCAATCATTGTAGCTTCCAAGCATTTCTAGAAAGGGTCGAAGATGAAGACCATTGGCGCGAAAGTCGTGCCAATTATCAAAATTTTGGTAACCGTAATAACCGACACAATGACGAACGAAACGACGGCGATGGATTTCGCGTCAATGTAATACAAAGAGGAAGAGGCAGAGGAAGAGGCAGAGGAAATAATCCAGGTCGCGGTAGAGGGTATACCGCGCAAAACAATAACGACGCGGGAAACTAATTTCCGCGAACGTTGCGGGCCAAACGGAAGCGGACAATACATACCGGCCCCGATTCAAGAAAAGATACCGGACCGACCGTAATGTAATGAGACAGGCTAGGGACGAGCATGGAACGCCGCGACGTGTTGTGGCGAAACAAGCGTCAGGTGCGAGCCAGAATGAATCATCGCTGCCGCACAGAGCGCTACATGTTAAAAGGCGAGTGGAGCATCAGAGGGCAACGGCCCAGCCTAGCCGAACATCTGTTCGGAAAGAAGCCGCTAGCAATACGGCAGCAGTAGGTACGAACGTAGCAGTCAGAGCTAATGAAAATTTTACGAGTGATAATTCCGTGGCAAAGGAAACAATAAATGAGACTGTGAGTACACAGAGAGGTGCGGTTAGCAGTGTTTGCAATGAGGTAAAAGGCGATAATGAATTAGCAGAAGTTACTGATTGGCGTGTGCAGATCGACGATCTGTACAAGGGCCTAAAGCAATGTGAGTGGGAGGATTTTAAAAGGGAGTATGACGCGAAGAAATTAGTTGGTGGAAAGAGAGATAGTAGGGACGTCCATAAAGTGACGTGGCCCAAATTTGAAGAGGGAAGAATAAATAGCGCCGCACAAAGTACGCATGCCGCCAATAGGATGAAGGTTAATGATAGGAAGGATTTGGAGGATGAAATCCTCCGCATTGACAAAGAAATAACTTCTGCTAACAGTCCGCCAATAGTACAAGCTGCTACCGAGAGGCACCGTGTAGAAGGGGTAGATGATTACCTGAAAGTAATTAAAGTCCACGAGGATTACACCGAATATGAAGTCACAGTGGATGTGAATAAAGCTGAGGATGAGGCCGTTTTGCCAAAAGAGGAGATTGAATTAAAATCTAAACCTGACGACAATACAGAGGAAGAACTTAGTGCCTGTCTCAGAAAAGCTTTTATGTTAGAACCTGAAAGCGATCTGGAATGGTCGGATTCCGACGATAGTTCGGATAATGAAAGATACATAAATATAGACGAAAATGAATGTACTAACGCTCCCTATTGTGCAAAAGTAGCGTGCTTAAGTGAATCTGATGTTGAGGAAGAGTGTAGTGACGACTCTAGTGAAGATGAATTTTCAGGTGTAAAGGAAAATGAATATACTTTTACTGAAAGAGGGTATCAGAAAATCAGTGAAAATAATAGGGATGCAGTTAATTGCGATATTGCACCTAACGATGACGACGTATCAAAACAAAATCCAGATGTTGAGACTGAACAAAGAAAGAAAGAGCCACCTGACGACTCTGTATTTATTTTGCGAAGAGTTCAAGTAAGCAAAGACTTTGAACTCCAGAAGCCTAAGAAGCCACCAGACTTAAGTGACTGTTTTATGAACCAGAAAAGACTGTCCTTTAATAAAGATATTAGGGGGCAGGATGTTGTAATTTTATATATTATTAATATTATGCATGACTTTATTATTACTGTAACTCAGTTTTATCTGAAAGTGAATTATTGTTTGTTGAATTAGAGCCTGGGGCAGATTTATATCGGATTTTGAGAATGTCATGAACACATGACATCATGAAACTACAGGATTTCCACCAGAAGAAATTTTGTTAGGCAGAAGTAGTAAAAGTTTAATTGAAGAAAAACTAGAGTTTCCACCTTGTACAAGTTTGGGATTGGATCAAAAGAAAGAATTGGTGATAAAAAGGGCAAAGCAAAAAGCTGAATCTAGATCTAAAAGACACAATAAAAATTTAAAGGTTTCAAAATTTAAAATTGGAGATTATGTTCTTTTAAAAACCCACGAAAAGTCTAGTGAACTAAACCATGAAATTTCAAAATTTAAATATATTTATAATGGACCATATATAATACAGAATATTCCACACGACAAGGCCTCTCCCCTTTTGCTCTTGTTCATTCGTTCAAACCTTGATGTGTACTGATCAAATTTGACCAGTAAAGCTAAATTCTATATTAATCCTAAATGTATTAGAGTTTTTCCATTATTCATAGTGATATTGTGTGTGTACTTTTAAGATTGTCGACGCTAGGGCAATCTATGCCCGATTTCAGTCTGCTCAATATACAAAATGCAGTTCGTAGTAACCATTACTGTGTGGTGTTGTGTAAATGTAGCTCGTCCAAATTAGTACCAAAAAGAGAAAGCTTTAGTTCAGTGGATTTTTCGGGTTCCAAACTTTGCCATATAACGCATCATTACCATGTTTTACTATGCTTGTACATGCACCCACTTGTACAAGGAAAAACTCACTAATTGCCTAAGTAGGCTGGCGACCGAATTGTTAGTTATAGGTAGCATCTACTGTGTGTACTTCTTGTCCATGCGAAAGAATAATTATACTGTACATTTGCTTGATGCATCACTGTAAATATTGACTGAGTATAAGTCCGATCTTGCTTCTATTAGGTACACGCGGTCAACTTTTGTACTAAAATCCTTGTTCATAAGGTGAAGCCCGTGAACTTATTACAGTACAGGCTTTATATAGCTAACCTACGTCCGAGTAGGGCGGTAGTGTTACAACTGGTACAGAATCACTTGCTAATTGACGTGATTTCCGGCGACGTCGACGCACAGTTTTTGTGGGACGAACACAGTCACTGTTAGAAAGAGTGGCACTGGACGAAGCGGAATTAACGACACGAATGTCCATGGGCGAAGGTCCACGAGCCTGAGTGTCCTTGGTTCGATTCCGGCGCGAAGCAAAGGGCCTGGAATGATGAAGAGTGTCTGATTTGAGCTTTTTCTGGCAAACACTTTGAACATGTCCTATCCGATTGCAGAAAAAGCAAATAGCTTGGCGTGACGGGCAATGTTCACGCGAATGTCTAGTAGCACACCGCGGGCATGATTTCACTGCATTTGTGGGCTGGCGCGGTACACGTGGCTTAGAGCGTGGCGGCAGCTGCGTTTGTTTGCGCGATGGCAGTTGACCGGGCTGCGCAGCTCGCCCGGCGGGCCGGTTAATGTTACACACTGCTGGCGAAGTTTCAAAAGATTCCTGAGCACAGTCAAGTGTGTCTTGTCTATCCAATATGTCTATCACTTGTTGAAGGGAGGGATTAACTAGTTTCAATATTTGCTCCCGTATGCGAACATCAGAAACGTTTTGTGCAATTGCATCACGTACCATTGTATCTGAATAAGAAAGACCACAGTCACATTCAAAGGCACAGTCCCTAGTAAGTCCTTGCAATGTTGCTACCCACTCCCTATTAGTTTGACCGGCCGTACGTTTTGTACGAAAAAACGTATACCGTTTTGCAACCACATTAACGGTTTCTTTGAAATAGGCATCTAATGCAGACAAAATTTCCTCGTAGGACAGAGTTCCTACATCGCGTCGGGGAAACAACTTCACTATCACACGGTAGGTGGACACACCGACACAAGAAAGCAAAAACGGCTGCCGCTCATTACCTTGAATTCTGTATGCGGCGAGGTGGAAGGCAAACTGGCGGGACCATTCCCGCCAAGTCTCGTGGGTTGCATCAAAACTTCGAAATGGTGGTGCAACAGCATGTTGTGGCTGCGGTAGCGATGAAGCGGCGGCGGCCGCATCGGTGTGCAGTGCACGTTGACCCTGGACGAGCTGTCCAAGAGCATCCAATAATGCCTGCGTCTGCTGATTCTGCAAGCGATAAAATTTGGACAGTACATCTGGAGAATGTGGTGAAGCCATGACACAAATAAATTAGAGCAAAGTAAAACACAAGATCCTTTGTAGACTCGTCGCCATGTGATGTGTCGGCAGCTGGGCCAACACCTTGTAGATCGAGATGGCTGAAAACGCACGCTAGACTAACGCAGACGGGCGTGAATTACTGGAACAGGCTACGTAATTAATGCTATGAAGAAAATTACGTAGCTGGATTAATACTTATCTTTAATCAATCATTGTGGTACATCGCTCTTGACTATACACAGGAGACTTTAATTACAATCACTGTAAGGCTAATGGCGCCTTGCTAGTTCGTAGCCATTAACTTAGCTGAAGGCTATTCTGTCTCTCGGCTAATGAGAGAGAAAGGCTTCGTACATCTAGTCGCTAGCTAGGTCGTCCGTCCAACTGGGACGAGTGCTTGTTCGTATCACGAGACCTGCCATGTGGTGGCGCTAGGTCTGCGATCACACAGTGGCGACACGCGGGTCCGACATGTACTAAATGGACCGCGGCCGATTTAATCTACCACCTAGCAAGTGTGGTGTCTGGCGGTGACACCACAGGTCACACCAATATTCAAGAAATGTAGCAGGTTCGTTCAAATGGCTCTGAGAACTATGGGACTCAACTTGTGAGGTCTTCAGTCCCCTAGAACTTAGAACTACTTAAACCTAACTAACCTAAGGATATCACACACATCTATGCCCGATGCAGGTTTCGAACCTGCGACCGTAGAGGTCGCGAGGTTCCATACAGTAGCGCCTAGAACCACTCGACCACCCCGGCCGGCATAGGTAACTGGAGTAATCCACCAAATTACAGACCCATATGATTAACATGGATATGAAGCAGGATTTTTGAACAAGTATTGTGTTTGAACATTATTAATTACCTCGAAGAGAATCGTGTATTGACAGACAGACAACAAGGACATAGAACACATCGTTCTTGTGAAACATAACTAGCTCTTTACTCACACGACGTGTTAAGTGCTACTGATAAGGAATTTTCGATTGATTCATATTTTTACATTTCCTAAAATATTTCGACACTGTACCTTACAAGCGGATTGTAATCAAATTGTGTGATTATTGAATATCGTCTGTCAGGCGATTAGATTCGTGATTTCTTATCAGAGAGGTCACAGTTGGTTGTAACTGACGGAAAATCATCGAGTAAAACAGAAGTGATTTCTTGCGTTCTCCAAGGTAGCTTTATAGGCCCCCTGCTGTTCCTTATCTATGTAAATGATTTAGGAGACAATTTCTGCAGCAGTCTTATGTTGTTTGCAGATGACTGTCGTTTACCGCCTAGTAAAGTTATCAAAAAATGAAAATAAATTGCAAAACGACTCCGAAAAAATATCTGTATGGTGCGAATATTGGCGGTGAGTCCTAAATAATGAGAAGTGTGAGGATTTCGTTAAACTTCGGTTACACGATAAATCAATCAAATGTAAAGGCCGTAAATTCAACTAAATACCTATGAGTTACAGTTACATACAAATTAAATTGGAGAGACTTAGAAAATGTCGTGGAGGAGGTGAATCAAATCCTGCATTTTATTGGCAAAACGCTTATAAAGAGGCAACAGGTGTACGAAGAGACTGCCTACAATATCCTCGTCCGTCCTCTTTTGGAGTACTAATGCGCGGTGTGGGGTTCTCCCCATATAATGTTAACGGAGTACATTGAAATGTTCAGAGAATGGCAGCACGTTTCAACTATCGAGAAATGGGGGAGAGAGCAAACCGGTTTGATTCTTAAACTCTGACAGAGAAGGCAACAACCCCGGCGTGTAAGAACCTGCAACATTCCGCTAACGAATATTTATCACGTTTCCGACTGGTGCACGCCTAGAGGTCTGCATTATCTCCGATTTTTACCGGCGAGTCCCGCACGCCCCTGTGGCTCTCGGGAGTACGCGGCCGAGCGTCCTCTTCCGCCGGCTGTGGGCAGCCGATCGCCAGTGCTCGGCCGAATGCGCCAAACGCTCGGCCGGTCGCCAGTAACCGGTGGACTCAGTGCCAGCGAGCGGCGCTTCGTCACACTCCTTGAGATCAGAGGCCACCGCTTCACATTAACCACTCACTTATTTCCTCTACAAATGTCTTTCGTTGTTTACTACCAGTTCTATGACCTAAATAATACACTTGTATATGTTACATTTGACGTTTGTTAATATGTTGCAGACTACTGGAGTTTCGCCTTTGAGGTTATCATGTATTCCAGTAATTGTAATGTTAAAAACTGTAATGTCTGTATTTAGTATTTTGTTCCGTTCGTTAGACAAACGGAAAAACAGTAGTCTAGTCGTGGACTATGTGTAGCCTATCTCCAAACTCGGCCACGTATACGTTGTACTAATATTGAATGCAAGATCGGGAAGGAAAGACGAAGTTAAAAGTAATACTCACGAAATTTTGTTGCACAAACGTTAATTTCTGAACTAATTATGACCTGTAAATAACGTTACAAGTGAATCATGACTATACAATTCGTTTTTCGTCATTGGTGCTCCCTGATACACAGGCGTCATTTGTGTTCCTGGAGCTATTACTACAGCTGGAGTTTTTGAACTTCTTCCTGTGAAGTCAATGAAAGTGGAATCATACATTTATAGAGTTTGAGGAATGTTTCCTTCCTTGTGATTACGTGGTATGTTGTGAATACTTACGTAATTGTGATGGATCAATAAGAGATCATCCACCTTGTCTGATTCCAGGCACGATCTTTTTCTGGACAGCAGGTGACCGGCCTGGCTAAAATTTCTCTCGCTGGCAGCACTAGTGGCAGACATACAGAGAACTCTTCTGGCTACTACCGACAGCCTTGGAAATAATCCCGCGTGCGTTTTCCACCACTGCAAAATTTGTCCTTCGGCACAGCTACAGTCGGATTTCGAGAGCGAAAGGTAGCTTTCGAGTTCATTGGCAGTAACTGTGTGTCCATCTTCGTCGTCCTCATTCGAACTCCAGTCCATCCTGGACTTTTTCATGGGAAGAACTTGGTCACTGTTTGCTTGAATGAACACTAAACATGAATGAAAACATCCGTAAGATATTCCTGTCACCTTCAAATATATATAAACCGTAGTTAGAATTACTGGTTACTAAACGACTATGTTTACGGTGACATTTTATATATATCGCACAAATTACATCATAACGCATTGTGGAATGTTTAAGCTGCGAAAGCTTTCCCAAATATCACATTGTAGACGTAATAAATGTTGATCTAACGAAAAATGGCAGATTAGACAAACAAACATTCGTTTACTAATTGGTTTCAGCGAATGAACCTTACTATTTACGGGCAGTTCCGAGTACAATCGTCGAATTTCAGCATACGCGGCTTGCTTTTCGTCTGCTGTGAGTTTCTTCAAATGGCGCCGTGATGGCCATAGAACCGTGGCAACGTAATGGAGAGCCTCAATTTTGCACTTCTCTGTAATGAAGTATGCTGATCTCCTTTTTATTTTCGCCATGAGCTGAAAAGGAAACCCAATATACATAACTGCACTCTGATAATTAAACAGTTGTATAAAGGATCGTAACCTATAGAAAGTGTTCTTACCTCGTTGTCACTGTCTGTTGGTTCACAATGATGTAACAGACTCTTGTACCACGGCAGCACACTTTCCAACGTTGTTATCTTTGCAGTTTCCAAATCCAAACTCGCTTCTTTAAAGGGGGTTAGTGTGGTGTCACCGCCAGACACCACACTTGCTAGGTGGTAGCTTAAATCGGCCGCGGTCCATTTAGTACATGTCGGACCCGCGTGTCGCCACTGTGTGATCGCAGACCGAGCGCCACCAAAAGGCAGGTCTCGAGATACGGACGAGCACTCGCCCCAGTTGTACGACGACTTTGCTAGCGACTACACAGACGAAGCCTTTCTCTCATTTGCCGAGAGACAGTTAGAATAGCCTTCAGCTAAGTCCATGGCTACGACCTAGCAAGGCGCCATTAGCCTTACATAGTTTGATAGTTATCGTATGAAATGTCTCATCAAGAACGTTGTAAACCAATGACGGATTAAAAGTTAAGTATTCCCAAAGCAACGTACTTTTCTTTATAGCAATTCATTGAGCGTCCTGTTTCAGACTTCAAGATATTCTGCGTGAGCTTATAGCGTGCCTATCGGCCCCCTCAAAATAATACTGTGTCGGCACTTCTGTCGACACATCAGTTAGAAAAGCAACAACGTCTCGTACGCACCCGGGAGTGTCGATTGCCCCCGGGATTCTAGTAGATCTCGAATATCGTCGATTTGACTTATGAAGGAATTGAGCATTAACAGTATACTGTTCCACCGAGTTACAGCTTCTTGCTTCACAGAGTGCCGCAGACGCCCCGAGTGACCCGATCTCTTCAAATAGCCTACTATAGCTCTTGCTGATAGTAGACACGACAGGATTTCAGGGGCTTCTCTTGAAATGTGTGACGAAGCGCTGTCATCAAGCAGTGATCAAAGCAAGGCAAACGGTCTTCTACATATTAGCTCCTTGTTCGGTGACAAAGTAACATTTCGTAAGATCATTCTTGTTAATTCCTAACTCAAGCATCCGCCCTTCGATTTCGTGCCGTATGTTCTCTCCTGTCTTAGGTAGGACTGGAAACTCGATTGTTATCAAACCAAGCGTTTCTAGCTGCCACTCATCATTCACATAATGCGACGTCACAGTCAAAAAATTTCTCTTCTTGTAGTTATCAGACCACAGATCAGCGTCTAAAGCGCACATTTTGTTCTTCAAGGCACATATTAGCTTGGGCAAAATTGTCACCCTATTTTGTTTGCCTTTTCTTTCATATGCCGCGATACAGTGGTAGGGTGCGGAAGAACATCTTTTATACTGACTTTGCCGTAAGTGGAGCCAACATTGATGAGCTCCTGCGAATAATGGTTACAATGGCTCTGAGCACTATGGGACTTAACATCTATGGTCATCAGTCCCCTAGAACTTAGAACTACTTAAACCTAACTGACCTAAGGACATCACACAACACCCAGTCATCACCTGCGAATAATGCTTGAAGCCAATCTTACTAGAAATATTTAACGGTAGCAAATCTATTCGACTCATATCGACCAACCTATCAACAACAACTTTCTTTATGCTACTTGGTACTGCAAGTGACCGATGGACTTCTGCTCCGCATTTACTTTTGAAGTGCCGAAGCATACCTGTTGTGCTTGACTGGTACGAAAGTGTGGTGTCACCGCCAGACACCACACTTGCTAGGTGGTAGCCTTTAAATCGGCCGCGGTCCATTAGTATACGCCGGACCCGCGTGTCGCCACTGTCAGTGATTGCACACCGAGCGCCGCCACACGGCAGGTCTAGAGAGACTTCCTAGCACTCGCCCCAGTTGTACAGACGACTTTGCTAGCGATGCTATACTGACAAATACGCTCTCATTTGCCGAGACGATAGTTAGCATAGCCTTCAGCTACGTCATTTGCTACGACCAACCAAGGCGCCATTACCAGTTTATATTGAGATTATAATTCATGTATCAACAAGAGCGATGTTCTCCAATTATGGATTAAAGTTATTACATCAACTACGTACTTTATTTGCTACTATAAACTTCTTTAATTGTTCCAGACCTCACGCCAGTCTGCGTGATCTTAAACGCGTGCATTTCGGCATCCTCGCATAGTAACTTGGCTGTCTTGCCAAGTCACAACAGAAAGTATGGTATCGCATGTGGTACATTGCACAAAAGCAGCAGAAGCCTGCGTGACAGGATCCACTACAAGTGCAAACGATTTCCAAGCTTCACTTTTCGCCTCCTCTTCCGACATGTCTTTCTTCTTCAGGACTAGTGAGCCGCTCCTAATTCTCTCCATAATACTTCGTTTCTTGAATGGAACGTTTACGACCTATACTTGGTTTATCCATAACGCTGTCTGCGCTTCTCAAAGCCAGGTCGTCAACTGCGTGTACACACGGTTTCTAATGCGATTCAGTACCGTAGAGCGCGCGGCGGCTGTACTGTCACCGGCCGAGATTGTGAGTACGCTCGAGCGCCCGGCAGTGCTCGACAGTCCAACCGATAACCGAGAGGTGGAGGAAAGCCGGCCACATGGTGCATTAGACGGCCACAGCCGTATCGCAGCTTGGGCCTTTCTCATCCGTCGAGCAGCGGCACGAAATGGGAAATGCTCGAGCGGTTGTTTTCATCGAAATGCAGAGCTCTATGCGCGACCCTCAACTTAGGTACTTTCCTTCGTCGTTTACTCCATCAAACAATTTTGTGGAATGAACTAAAAACTCCACCTAGTTGACTTTGTACTGAATTGTTGTGACTGGTACGTCAAAGTAAATTTTAGACCTCGGAAACTAATGTATATATTTGGGCAGTACCTGACTTCTGTCGTGAGTCTTTGGTGGCAAATTACCGCTGTGCTTGGAAATGAGTGCGTTGCGACATTCGAAAAATACAGATTATCCTATGTGAATTGCACTCAGTCTTCCGGTTTCCGAAGCACAGAATCCGTGAGTTTATGAAAATCTTGTGTGGTGCCTGCGTGGAAGAATTCATTAGTTCACCAGTCGTGCGTCACTTGGGACGACAGTTCATGGAAACCAAAGAAGTGCAGAGCAATGTGTATGACGAACTCATTGGACGTTCGCATTTGTCAGAAGGGGAATCGGTTTATTTCTTTTAAGACATTGAAAATGACATTTCTGTCTGTATATTTTCCAAAAACTTCTCTTTCAGCGCTTCATAAAAATGTGTTTCGGACAGACCGATCTTCGGCAGAATGAATACCACAATATTGTTCGTTCTGTACCAAGAGAGTACACAAAACAGTGAAGTGCAAGTGAACCTCTCTTTTCGATACGGTACTGTGGTAACTTTTAGAACCATAATACACCTCAGGAGGGGGAGGGGGTAATGGAGGCGTATGTGTTGCTTGAGTGGGAACAAAACGACAGCACACAGGCATGGACACATGTCCCCGTCTCAGAATTTGGAAGTCAGCCTTCGTGTCACCAATCGGAAGTTCCTGTGCACGGTAGAGGGGGCAAGAAATTGGGAATTTCACCAAAGTTTTGGAAGAAGGTGCAACTGACAACGCAAAAGCATTACTGCTTTCTACACAACCTAATGTGTTGTTGTTTACATCCGTAGTAACGTTGTACTCCAGTGAGGACTATAACACGACACCATATTAGAGTAATTAAATGTCTCCATCTTCCATCTAACCCATCTACGTCTCTTTTAATTAACATATAACCTTTTTCTTGTGAGAAATTTCTTTGCTGGTAAGAGAATTCTTGACACTGTTGTAGTCTCAAGACTTATTGCCACTTGTTTAACATCAGGAACCCGTCTTTTAGGCAATAGTAATCCCCTAGATACAGGCGTATATATGCATCCAAAATTCCGAAATTTACAGGTGAAATACGCTCGTAGAACAAAAATGTCATATCCTCTTACAGAAATAAGAAATGATTTACATATTTTTTGTAGCCAAGAAAAAGTATGACCTTACGACTTATCTTAGAAGAAAGATTAAGGAAAGGCAAACCTACGTTTCTAGCATTTGTAGACTTAGAGAAAGCTTTTGACAATGTTGACTGGAATACTCTCTTTCAAATTCTAAAGGTGGCAGGGGTAAAATACAGGGAGCGAAAGGCTATTTACAATTTGTACAGAAACCAGATGGCAGTTATAAGAGTCGAGGGACATGAAAGGGAAGCAGTGGTTGGGAAGGGAGTAAGACAGGGTTGTAGCCTCTCCCCGATGTTGTTCAATCTGTATATTGAGCAAGCAGTAAAGGAAACAAAAGAAAAATTCGGAGTAGGTATTAAAATTCATGGAGAAGAAATAAAAACTTTGAGGTTCGCCGATGACATTGTAATTCTGTCAGAGACAGCAAAGGACTTGGAAGAGCAGTTGAATGGAATGGACAGTGTCTTGAAAGGAGGATATAAGATGAACATCAACAAAAGCAAAACAAGGATAATGGAATGTAGTCTAATTAAGTCGGGTGATGCTGAGGGAATTAGATTAGGAAATGAGGCGCTTAAAGTAGTAAAGGAGTTTTGCTATTTGGGGAGCAAAATAACTGATGATGGTCGAAGTAGAGAGGATATAAAATGTAGGCTGGCAATGGCAAGGAAAGCGTTTCTGAAGAAGAGAAATTTGTTAACATCCAGTATAGATTTAAGTGTCAGGAAGTCATTTCTGAAAGTATTCGTATGGAGTGTAGCCATGTATGGAAGTGAAACATGGACGATAAATAGTTTGGACAAGAAGAGAATAGAAGCTTTCGAAATGTGGTGCTACAGAAGAATGCTGAAGATTAGATGGGTAGATCACATAACTAATGAGGAAGTATTGAATAGGATGGGGGAGAAGAGAAGTTTGTGGCACAACTTGACCAGAAGAAGGGATCAGTTGGTAGGACATGTTCTGAGGCATCAAGGGATCACCAATTTAGTATTGGAGGGCAGTGTGGAGGGTAAAAATCGTAGAGGGAGACCAAGAGATGAATACACTAAGCAGATTCAGAAGGATGTAGGTTGCAGTAGGTACTGGGAGATGAAAAAGCTTGCACAGGATAGAGTAGCATGGAGAGCTGCATCAAACCAGTCTCAGGACTGAAGACCACAACAACAACAACTGCGTAGTACCGATCTCTCGTTTATGTACCGCATAATTAATTTGCAACGATATGTACCGAAACAGTTCGGACATGAAGATTGCTGGTATCAGCATCACGATGCAACCTGTCATAAGACAGGTAACCGCCGATAATCTCCGCCAACATTTTCTTTTCATTGAGTCATCAGCCCTCTGACTGGTTTGATGTGGTACGCCACAGACTCCTCTCCCGGGCCAGTCTCTTCATCTCAGAATAGCACTTGCAACCTACATCCTCAAGTATTTGCTGGATGTATTCCAAACTCTGTCTTCTTCTACAGTTTTTGCCCTCTACAGCTCCCTCCAGTATCATGCAAGTCATTCCCTGATGTCTTAACAGATGTCCTATCATCCTGTCCCTTCTCCTTGTCAGTAATTTCCACATAATGCTTTCCTCTCCTAATCTGCCAGAACCCCCTCACGTCTTACCTTATCAGTCCACCTAATATTCAAGATTCGTCTGTAGCACCACGTCACAAATGCTTTAATTCTCCTCTGTTCTGGTTTTCCCCAAGTCTATGTTTCACTATCCATACAATGCTGTGCTTCAAACATACATTCTCAGAAGTTTCTTCCCCAAATTAAGACCTATGATCGACTAGTAGACATATCTTGGCCAGGAATGCCCTTTTTGACACTGCTAGTGTGCTTTTGATGTCCTCCTTGCTTCGTCCGTCACTGGTTATTTTGCTGCCTAGGTAGTAGAATTCCTTACCTTCGTCTGCCTCGTGACCATTAATTCTGACGTTAAGTTTCTGGCTATTGTCATTTCTGTTACTTCTCATTACTTTCATCTTTCTTCGATTAATTTTCAATCTATATTTTGCACCCATTACACTGTTCGTTCCATTCAGCATATCATGCAACTATTCTTCATTTTCACTAAGGATAACAATGTCATCAGCGAATCGTATCATTGATATCCTTTCACCTTGAATTTTAAATCCACTCCTGAATCTTAGTTTTTTCCATCATTGCTTCTTCAATATACAGATTGCACAGCAGGGCCGAAATACTACATCCGTGTCTTACACCCTTTTTAATTCGCTCACTTCGATCTTGGTCGTCCGCTCTTGTTATTTCTCCTTGGTTCTTGTACGTTTCGTATATTACCCGTCTCTACCTATAGCTTAACCCTATTTTTCTCAGGATTTCGAACATCTTGCATCATTTTACATTGTCGAACGCTTTTTCCAGGTCGACAAATCCTATGAAGGTGTCTTGATTTTTCTTTGTTCTTGCTTCCATTTTTCCATTATGAACCGCTATCGGCAAAATTGCCTTTCTGGTGCCTTTACCTTTCCTGAAGCCAAACTGACCGTTATCTAACAAACAACCATTTTTTTCCATTCTTCTTTGTATTATTCCTTTCAGAAACTTGTATGCACGAGCTGTTAAGATGATTGTGTGAAATTCTCGCACTTGTTGGCTCTTGCTATCTTCGAAATTGTGTGGGTGATATTTATCGGAGAGTCATATGCTATGTTGCCAGACTTATTCATTCTACACATCAACGAGAAAAGTCGTTTTGTTGCCACTTCCCCCAATGGTTTTAGCGGTTCTGAGGGAATATTGTCCATCCTTTCTGCCGTATTCGATCTTGACTCCTCCAAAGCTCTCTTAAATTAATACTGGATCCCCTATCTCCTCTAAATCGACTCCTGTTTCTTCTTCTATCATATCAGACAAATGTTGACATTTGTCATTCAGCGATTTCGTCTTAGCTTTCTTGCACTCCAAATTTATTTCGTTTCCCAACGAACTGAATTCCTGTAGACCTGATTTTTCTTGAATTTTTTCGTATTTCCTTCTATTATCGATCAAACGCATTATTTCTTCACAGTTGTCTTCTTTGTGCCTACGTTTTACTTTTGAACGTCCGTGATTTCTCTTCTTGGAGATGTCCATTCCTGTTCAACTGTACTGTTTGCTGAGGTATTTCTTATTGCTGTGCCTATAGCCATAGAGAACGTCAAGCGTATCTCGCCATTCCTTAGTACTTCCATATCCCACTTTATGGCATATATTCTTCCTGACTAACTTCTTAAACTTCAGCCTACGCTTGATCACTAATACATTTTGGTCTGAGTCAATATCTGCTCCCTGGTATGCCTTACAATCCAGCATCTGCTTTCGGATTCTCTGTCTGACCATGATGGAATATAACACCAGGCATTTTCCAATTATACCCCCTCCACTTGTGATTCTTGAACAGAGTATTCGCCATTACTATCTGCAATTTATTACGGAAAAATGATGTTGGTAGATCTCCTAAATTCATATGATCTGATGCAGACTGTTTTTTTCCAGCTATGTTGCAGGGGAACCGTAGTACAGCCATAGACACTATTTTTATTCATTCTTCATTACTAGATGGGCATTCTGTTAGTAAAAGGGTGAACGGCCTTTCAGACCATGATGCACAAATTTTAACACTAAAAGGCTTTCGTAGTCAAACGAATGTCACATATAATTACAAACTATGTAGGAAAGTTAACAAAACAGAAATAGAGAGTTCTTAAACTTTTTCAGGGAACAAGAGTGGCAGGATGTTTATAGTGACGATAACATAGATGATACATATAATGCTTTCCTTAACACATTTATCACGCTCTTTGAGAATTGCTTTCGATTACAACGTTCTGTACGGGGTACTAGCAGTAGTAGGCAGCCCGGGTGGCTGACAGTTGGGATGAGGATATCATGTCGAACAAAGCGGGAATTATATCAGAATGTTAGAAGCAGTCACAATCACGCTACAGTAGCGCATTACAAACAGTACTGTAAGGTGATTAAAATGTTATTAGGGTGGCAAAGAGTATGTGGTATGCCAATAGAACAGCTAATTCACAGGATAAAATTAAAACCATACTGTCAGTCGTGAAGGAAGTGTCTGGTCAGCAGCACAAGGTCGACGATATAAAGTTAGTTCGCAGTAAACATATTTCTGTTACTGATAAATCAGATACATGTACAGTATGTGAAAATCATTTTCTGAGCATTGCTGGTGAATTAAATAAAAATTTATTTTCTGCAGGGAATCATATAACTTTCTTGGCAAATGCCTTTCCGAGATTGATGTCTGAAATACTCCTCTGTGATACAGACAAGGGGGAGATTAAGCCAATAATTAAATCACTGAAGACTAAGGATTCTCATGGTGACGATGGAGTGCCTAGCAGAATATTAAAGTACTGTGCTGCCTATATTAGCCCTGTATTTAGCCATATTTGTAATTCTTCTTTTAGGAATGGTCAGTTTCCTGAACAATTAAAGTTCTCAGTGGTAAAGCCGCTTCATAAAAAGGGAGAAAGGGATAATGTAGATAATTTTAGACCTACTTCTATGCCATCAGTGTTTGCTATAGTTATTGAAAAGGCTGTATGTGCAAGGATAACTGATCATATTATTTGCGATCAAATGTATTGTTCGGCTCTAGAAGTCGTTTAAGAAGCGAAAATGCTATATTCTCTTTCTCTGTGGGGTACTGGATGGGTTAAACAAAACGTTTCGAACGATAGGTAGTTTTTTATTTAACTAAGGCGTTTGATTGTGTTAATTACAAAACATTGCTCCAGAAGTTGGAGAAATATGGAATATGGGGAGTAGCTCACAATTGGTTCACCTCTTACTTTAGCAACAGACAGCAAAAGATCATTATTCACGATGTTGGGAATGGCTGTGATGTGGGATCTGAGTGGGGTACGGTCAAGTTGGGAGTGCTCCAGGGATCAGTGTTAGGTCCACTTCTGTTCCTTATTTATATAAATGATATGCCCTCTAGTATTACGAGTAACTATAAAAAATTTCTGTTCTCTGATAACACTAGCCTGGTAGCGAAGGATGTTGTCTGCAACATTGGCTCGATCTCAAGTAGTGCAGTTCATGACATAAGTTCATGAATTGTAGAAAATAAACTAACGTTAAATCGCACTAAGACTCAGTTTTTACAGTTTCTAACAAATAATTCAACAACACTTGACGTTTTAATTACACAGAATGGGCATATGATTAGTGAAACTGAACAGTTCAAATTTCTAGGCGTTCAGGTAGATAGTAGACTGTCACGGAAAGCCCACGTTCTGGATCTTGTTCAAAGATTTAATGCTGCAATTTTTACTACTCGAACGATATTTGCAGTGAGTGATCGTTCGACACGAAAATTAATATACTTTGCTTATTTTCATTCGCTTAAGTCGTACAATATTAGCTTATTTCCAAGAATAAGCAGCTTTCACTCAGTTAATACTCGGAAGAAATCAAACCACCATTTGTTTCGGACTTCCTTAACTCTTGGGCAGAAAGTTGTGCAGTATACTGCTGAATCCATTTTCAATAAGCTACCACTCGAGTTAAAAAATCTTAGCAGTAATCCACGCCCATTCAAATCGAAACTGAAGAATTTCCTCATGGGTCACTCCTATTCTGTCGAGGAGTTCCTTAAAAATTAAGCTGATTCCTCTTGTATTTTTGATTGCATTTACTTAAACTTATGGATTGACATTTTTCGGGTTCATAAACATTTTATATTTATCTGTTATTACTTTTTTGTTGTAATTTCATATACTGACACGTTCCATGACCTCGGAGATTTGCTCCTTAATTTGGTCCTACGGAACGTGACGTGTAAATAAATAAATAATAAATAAGGAACTCAATTAGTCTTTCTCCTCTCTCATTCCTTGTCTCAAGCCCATATTCTCCAGTAACCTCTTCTTGTTCTCCTTCCCCTACAACCACATTTTACTTCCCAATGACTATTAGATTTTCATCTCCCTTTATCTACTGCACCACCCTTTCAATATCCTCATATACTTTCTCTATTTCTTCATCTTCAGCTTGTAACATCGGTATGTATACGTGATCTATCGTTGTCGATGTTGGTTTGATGTCGATTCTGATAGGAACAGCCCTACCACGGAACTGTTCACAGTAACACAGTCTCAGCCCTACCTTCCTATTCATAATGAATCCCACTCCCGTTATACGATTTTCTGGTGCTGTTTCATTTTACCAGATATCCTTGTCTTCTTTCCATTTCACTTCACTGACTCCTTCTATATTTAGATTGAGCCTTTGCATTTCCGTCTTCAGATTTTCTAGCTGCCCTACCACGTTCAAATTTCTGACATTCCACGCCCCGAGACGTAGAACGTTATACTTTCGTTGATTATCCAGGCTTTTGCTTATGGTCACCTCCTGTCTGGCAGTCCCCCCAACCCCTCCCCCCCCCCCTCCCAATTTCCCTGGAGATCCGAATGGGGGAATCTTCTAGAATCTTTTGCGAATGGAGAGATCATCATGTAACTTTGTAAATTACAGGCCACATCTCCTGTGGATACACGTTATGAGTCTTTAATGCAGAATGCAGTGGTTTCCATTGCCTTCTGCATCATCATATCGTTGATCATTGCTGATTCCTCCATATTTTAGTGGCAGTTCCCTACGCCAAGGACAAGTGAGTGCCCTGAATCTCTGTCCGCTCCTCCACCCTCTTTGACAAGGCAGTTGGGAGAAAGAAGTCTTCGGCCGCGAATGCTGATTATTTATCGAAATTTAAGCGGTGGTGGGTTTCGAACTTATACCTCATCAGACTTGGACGTCGGGGACTTGCCCACATTGTAAAGCAGTATAAGCTGCTATATGGCAGTACAGTGCTTGTATAAGTACATTGTAGCACACAGTTCAGCACACGTTGTTGAACTCCAGTTTCTGCAGCATAATAAATCCAGACGAAAGGATACTCGAAACATGCAGCTCGCCCCGAACGAAGGCCTCTTGGGGCAGAGTTAGGCGATAGGGGACATTCACCTGGGCTTTCATGGGACCTGTGGTTTTAATCGGAGGCACCATGTCAGTTGTGAACTACGTGAACATTATTACGGACCACCTACATGCTTGACGTCTTCCTGAACACTGGTAGCACCTTCGAGCAGAATAACTGGGTGACAAGGTCAGAATCATGCTACGTTAGTTTGAGGAGAGTGGTAGTGATGTCGTGTAGGTCTGTAGGCCACTTAATACACCTTATATTAACATTCAATAGAACAGTTTTAGCACGGTAACGGGCCCAAGCTCCGCTTCCATAAAACAGCGTCTCGTAATTTATCACGACCATGTAACCTGTGCGTAGACATCTAATACCACATACCAATGGAAAGCTACTAAGGACTCGTTGTGCATGCTGCACAGACTCGCTATAGTATCGCGTTCGTAAAGTGGATCAGTAAGATACGAAACCGTTTATCGTAGTGTTTTGGGCCTTCAGTGTAGGCTATAGCGATCACTCTCTTTACATTAGATTATATATCCTCAAGGATGTCATAAAACAAGAATAAGTAATACATATACACAAAGATAGACATATACTAATGTTCTTTCCCGAGATCCTACGTGGTATATTCGTCACGGACGTGGAATTAGTAAAAATATCTTAAACATTGTTTCATTAATACGTAATAAAAACTTGCACAAATCTGAGGTGTACATGATTATTCTTAGGCTATTGTAGCCATCCACCATGAAACAGTGTATCATATTTTTATACTTTTTTACGTTGCTCGTATTAATGCACCAAATGTTACAGAAATCAAAATTTTGTGTAGCACTCGCGTTATCAATTACGAGGACGTCCCGAAAAGTAATGCCACGAATTTTGTGTGTGTAAACTTTTAATGCCTCTTTGAATAATGCATACTTTACTTAGATTCTCCATCTTCATTCTTCGTGTGTACATATTCATTTATCAACATAGTCACCATGACGACTAACACTTTTCTCTGAGTGAGAAACCAGTTTGGAGATATCATCACTTTAGAAGGTATGACGGAGTCATCACCGCACCTCTGATTGCACCACTTCATCACTATCACAGTAAAGTCCTCTAAGGCGTTCAGTAAGCTTCGGAATCAAATGAAAATCAGATAGGCCGAAGTTGAGGTTAACACCGGCGTTTTATTCAATACGACCACGAACAACACAACATCGCACATTACTGATGTCGATACAATAATCGCCGTACACAGCTTTCATTGATGGACCTCAATTGGAGGCACATTTTCTGCTATCAGAAACTCGATAACTGCACGCAGTTTCTCATGTAGTGACGTAGTTCCGTTACACACCGCCATGTTACATCCTGAAATTCGGAGTCCTATAGCGGCAGATAGTTGTAATTGGGGTCACTGAAATGAGAAGGTCGACGGAATAATATGGATGACATGTAATAGCTTAACTGACAGTGGGAGCAGAATAAAAAATTGCAAGGGGTTACATTTCAGGACGACAAGGAACATGTTTCCAGTTATCAGTAGTCCAATGTCAGTGCTGACAGGTCCAGGCGACGCGCAGAGCTTTGTGTCGTGCAGTCATCAAGGGTACATGGTGGGCCTTCGGCTCCGAAAGCCCGTATCGATGATGTGTCGTTGAATGGTTTGCACGCCAACACTTGCTGATGGGCCAGCACTGAAATCTGCAGCAATTTGCGGACGAGTTGAACTTCTGTCACGTTGAACCATTCTCTTCGGTCGACGTTTGTTCCCATTTTGCATGATCTTTTTCCAGTCGCAGCGATGTCCGAGATTTAATGTTTTACCGGATTCCTGATATTCATGCCACACTCATGAAATGGTCGTACCGGAAAATCCCCACTCCATCACAACCTCGGAAAACGCTGTGTCCCATCGATCGCCCGCCGACTGTAACACCACATTCAGACCCACTTAAATCTTGATAACCTTACATTGTAGCAGCAGTAACCGATCTAACAACTGTGCCAGACACTAGTTGTCTTATATAGGCGTTGCCGTTCCGCAGCATCGTAATCTGCCGGTTTGCTTATCTCTGTATTTGAATACACAAGCCTGTATCAGTTTCTATAACGCTTCAGTGTACACCAGCTCTGCCATTTACTAGACGCGCGTGAAAATTTTTGCTGGATTGGGACTCGAACTCGGATTTCCCACTTTTCAAGAGCAAAAACTTTTCTCTCGCTGTGCGGGAATCTGATAATGTGCTAGCAGTGTGGGACGAAACACTAGAACATATAGAAGTTCCTATCGGCCCCGGCAGCGTCGTTGGACAGCGGAAGTGGTTAAGACAACCACACGCGGTAAGCGAGAAATCCGCTTTTGAGTCCTTGTCCGGCATAAATTTTCGTGTGTTCCTAATAAATGATACAGCTACTGCATAATCGTATTTGTAGATTGCAAATATGTCAAATGTGTTGAATTAAATTGGCTAAATGACGATACAGTCTCTGTATGAACATCAACAAGTAACAGGTCCAAAACGTCTCTAAAGACGAAAGTATCGTACTAAAGGAGAACAACCTGTCATTCCTTAAATTATTAGGCTTGTTCAAAGTCAAGTAACAGAACGAGGTGCCGAACCGTAGGACACGGAACTAAATCGTAGATCAGTGCAACTCAAATCAAAAGCTGCTTGTCTTAATCTACGTTAAAGAATTCATTCCTTTTACAATAAGAAGAGAAGCGAAGACGGAGATTGGAATACAGCCAACAAGTAATTGAGGGCATAGACTGCAATTGCTACTCTGAGGTGAATATTTGGGATGCTGTAAGTGTTTCCTGGGCAAAGTGTTCAGACGCTAAGATGCGCCGCATTATGTTTCCTTTTATTCCAGTGTTGTCTTCAGATGTAAGAGCGCTAGGCCTCCGATTACAGATTGAGCGTTGGCTTACTGATGATTTGTACTTGGCCTGTTTCTTCGCACCTAATGACGTGGTCACAAACATTCTCCAGTATTTACAATACTCTAGCGAGATTTTACATGCTGACATCGTCAAGTTTCCCGTGCAAACACTCGCATTGAAGAAAATGGAACACCAAGATGTCTTTACGTATGAATACATAAATGGGTCTTTTGCACCTCTTGTTATGTTCGGGGTAATATACAAATGGCTTAGGATTACTCGAATATATTTGATCTTTAAATTTAAAAATTCAATACGAAACGAAGCCTTGGTGTACTGCGCAATCAATGCATGTAAACATGTAGACTTGCAATAAGAGAGAGCGCGCAAATATTGTAACGATTTCCTCTTCTCGAGGGAGGTTGCTGAAAGATCGTGTGAACAAATTGTCGTTCAAACGTATGAATGACATATTGAGTGGATATTTCTAAATCGTTCGGCCCGTTCCTGCCTATGGTGACGTCATTAACGCTGAGTTTCGTTAGCTACAACTATACGTTTGTGACATATAATGATTAACCAACGTTTGCTTTTGAGTGTAACGCAGAGGCAACCGCAGCAGTAGCAGTCGACTTGTGTGTGGTGAACGAGACTCATCTGAGACGCGATGTGAACGTGCGTCCCCCAAACGACGCCTGTTACGAGTCTCGTAGGCCCAAGTGGAGGCGCAGCGGTGCTGTCAAAGCCGACTTCGCTCACACTGTCGCCCTCCGCTGTGATCCACGAAGGCTGCTGCGTGTTGCCATGGAGAAACGTAGTTTCATGACGACGCTGAGGTTCAGCCGGAACCTCTTGGTACTGAAGCTTTACTTTCGCCTTGAGTTACGGTCTGTACTGGTCCTCTTTATTTCCAAATACTCTGTAGCTGTAACAAATTGTCTGAAGATGGGCAGCCGGCAAGAAACGAGTACTACAAAACTTAAGAGAAGCGGTTTGCAGAAAAAACTGTGCTGTTTAATATTAATGAGGATCGTGGACACTCCCTAATGATGAATATGTATAATTTTAGTAGTGCGTGTGTCGTCGCCGACTTGAAATTAAAATTAGTTCGCAGAACTCACACGTCCGAGCCTCATTGACGGGCGGCCTCTACGCGAAGAACAGTGACAGAAAGTCTAGTGCGCCGTCATTTTCACATCACGCTGTGTGGCGGAGGGTAGTTTAGGAGCCACAAACTCTTCCCAACGACCCAGTCACGAACGGCGTTTGGAAGACTCCGTATTACGTCTAATTTTTCCGATTTCCTCGTAGCGATTGTTTCGTAAAATATGTCTGTGGAGAACGTGATATGGGGAGTAACATGTCAGCGGAAGATGCCGTTACCAAACGCAGTGCTCATTCGATTTTCTCTCTCTCTCTTTTCTAGTAATTCTTCTTGATAGAGATGCCAGAGTGATGGAAAGTACTCAAGAATCAGTCGAGAAAGTGTTTTGTGAGCCGTGTCGTTGTTGGACAAATTAAATTAGTTTTGCCGATGAATCTCAGTCTCGCACCTCTCTTTCCTACTCTTTGTTTTATGTGGTCACTCCACTGTAGGCCATTCCGGGTGGTTCCTCACGGGTACTATCCGACACAGGTTCGAATCCTGCCTCGGGCATGGATGTGTGTGATGTCCTTAGGTAGTTAGGTTTAAGTAGTTCTGAGTTCTATGGCACTGATGACCTCAGAAGTTAAGTCCCATAGTGCTCAGAGCCATTTGAACTATTCGACACTTCTGTTTGTTTTCCAATGATTTGTTGTCAACAGTATAATCGAACAGTCATGGATGCGAAGTACATTACATCTGTTTCCGTTCGTGGTCAACTGTCAGTAGCTGTTACAATCATCGACCTTCTGAGCGCCTTCCCGCATTTTGCTAGACTTCTCGCGTTGCAGCCATCGTACAGATCGCTTGAGAATAGCTGCAAGAAGCCTCCAACGGTATCCAGTATATCATTATTGTAAATTATAAACAGTAGCGGCTCTGGGCTACTAAAATTACTTTTATATTCGCCAGTTCTGTGTTGGTAAGAACGACGTGAGAATTTTATCCGAAAGGAAGTTTTGTCGTAATAAATCTGCTGAGGTAATCGGTAGCTCATATTTTATTCAAAAGGTCTCTGGTTTCTTAAATCCCCGTTGATTTACGTAGAGGCGACGCTCTAAAAACGCCATAATGGGTGAGCATAAAACATGTTCCACCAACATTAGCCTATAATAACGCGAGTCTGTCCTGCGGCGGCGTTTCCTGGAAACTGGAATGACCTGCGCTTTTTTCCTACCCTTAGGTATTCTGCGTTGCTCCAGCGTCCGACGATAAACTACTGCTAGAAGTGAAGCAAGTTATTACCCACAATCTCTGGCTTACGTTTTCGTCCATTACAACCTGACATTTAACCCTCGGTATCTGACCGCTGAGTTAGACATTACAGCAGCGAAGGGATTGCCACTGTAAACTGAGTATAAATGTATCTCTGTGATTAAGGGTACTTAAAAAGTCTTATCCAGGATGTATCCCTGGAGCAGCTCACTATCTCGCTCGTCCATGACTGAATATTCGTCGAGTACAGATGGCGACAACAAATCAACGGAAAGAATACTGCTTTCTCCGTTTCCTCAGTTGGAACTCAGCAACAACTGTAGAGTGATATTTGTCGAGAGTACTACACTGTAACTTCTCCCGCCAAAGGCTATCGACGATGGTTGTCGCAATTTCAAGAAACTGATTTGTCCATCTCATCAGGGCTCCCTTGCCCTTCTCTTCACAAATTTCTCTATCCCTTTTCCCCTTCCCCCTCCTTTCGCTACTCGCTTTTTCCCTTTCAAATTGCGACCTTACGAACACCCCCAGTGCCCTCCTAACATCCACTCTTACTCAATGGATACTACGGATCAGTCCTCTGTACTTATACCCCAATCCTCTACCGCTCTTCCCCACCCAAAATTTTTCCACTTCAATAACAGACAATCAATCCCAGGGCAATCTTCCCTGTTTTAGTTTCAACGACAGCTTCTGTTTAAGATCAGTGTTTTACATCGTTTTCTAAATAATTTAGATGTGTTATTATTGTTTCAGCTTAATGGTTTCATTATTCCTTTTTTACTCTGAAAACGAAGTCAAGTTTCTTTTACGCAAACTAGTTTCAGCTATAATTTTTAATTTCATTTGTAAATATCTCGCCTTTCTCTTAGTGATTTTTCGTCTTTGTTACTGGTCCCTTGGCTGAAGAGCAGGTTCTGTGTACCGTCGGCAGTCCACCTCCCGCCCGTATAGCGCACGAAAATTATCCATACATCGTGTATCTGCCTGGTGTATTTGTTTTCCAAAATACACGGGATTGTGTTGCAACAAACCCTTGATGAAGATGGTAAGTGTGGTGTCACCGCCAGACACCACACCTGCTAGGTGGTAGCCTTTAAATCGGCCGCGGTCCGTTAGTATACGTCGGACCCGCGTGTCGCCACTGTCAGCGATTGCAGACCGAGCGCCGCCACACGGCAGGTCTAGAGAGACGCCCTAGCACTCGCCCCAGTTGTACAGACGACTTTGCTAGCGATGCTACACTGACAAATACGCTCTCATTTCCCGAGACGATAGTTAGCATAGCCTTCAGCTACGTCATTTGCTACGACCTAGCAAGGCGCCATTACCAGTTTTTATTGAGATTGTTATTAATGTATCAACAAGAGCGATGTTCTCCAATTATGGATTAAAGTTAAGTATTCAATCAACTACGTTCTTTATTTATTAGACTCAACTCCTTTAATTGTTCCAGACCTCACGCCAGTCTGCGTGAGCTTAAACGCGTGCATTTCGGCCTCCTCTAGCAACATGGTGTTGGCTCTTCTGCCAATACATCAGTAAGCAATAGCATGTATAGCTGTTCCAGTTCATTCTTGATGTGGAGACGAGAAGAAACCCATTTCACATATTGTGTTTAGGGCTGAAACAATTTTCCATTTAAGAGGAAAACGGAACCCCCTCTTTGTAAGAATATGAGCACAAAAGCCACATACCATAGCCTAAATCAAGAGAAACGCAAATGCTTGAGTAATGGAGGAAAGCCGTATGGCGACAGTCATAGGTCAAGATCTAAGGTCAAGGTGAAGTATTACGGTCTAACCAGTTGTCCTCCTCCTTCAAGGCCATGGGTCGAATTCCACGTCCATCTTTCAGCCACTTGTCCTTACTTTTATTAATGATGTGCCATATTTTACTGTCCATTTAGCGTTATTAACGACATAAAATATGTATCATAAGTATTATTGGTCTATTATCGTTATTTAATACCAAGTTATAATGGTTCGTTGTCCAAATATAGAGGTAATCGTTTTTCCCCCTTCCCACACCTCCTCACCTCTCTGTGTATAGGACAAGTTCGTGTCACTTGTATTCTGTTCGCTTAGTGACAACATCGTCATCAAGCATCATGTGAGATCAAGCAGAATAAGAGACGAAATCTAAAATTTAAAGATTAATGCACTTCTCTTTCCATCAGTATTCATTGTGTAAATGTGTATAATTTCACAAATACTTACGATTTTGCTTTTATTCAACAGCACAACATTATTCTCATGTGGTGTCGCTCGTTGTGTCACAGCAACGTCCGGATACTTCAGAGCAGGACATGCAATCTTTCGCAGAAGCGCCACCACTCACTGAGACTCAGCTATGTGCCCAGCACCACATATAATTTGACTATTACTGGATCCAAACCCGTAAATGTAGGCATACAGGCAGACACAGATTATTCGTAGTTTAGGGATAGCGTCTTTGGTTAGCAATCAAAAAACGTACTGGGTTCTGGGTTCGAAACCTGCCACTGCTTAAATTTTGAGGAAAAATCATCAGCAGTGGCATAGAAAGTCACCCTCAGTCTGCCAACGGCGTTGTCAAAGAGGGCAGAGGACAGACAGAGATTCAGGACCCACTCGTGCCCTTCGAGTGGGAAACTGCCCTTAAAATAATCAGCAATCATCAACGGTATGCAGAAGGCAATGGAAACAATTGCATTAAATACACACAACTTATATGACAATGGTGAGCTCCAATAGCACATCTCCAGAAATATATTCTTCATGGTAAGGCCAATGATTCATGCTAACAGATTTCACATGGCCAGGAGTGCGCTTTTGGCCAGTACCAGTCTGCTTTCTGTGTCCTCCTTGCTCCATCCGTCATGTGTTATTTTGCCGTCTAGTTATAAAAAAAATGGTTCAAATGGCTCTGAGCACTATGGGACTTAACATCTGAGGTCATCAGTGCCCTAAAACTTAGAACTACTTAAACCTAACTAACCTAAGGACATCACACACAACTGTGCCCGAGGCAGCATTCGAACCTGCGACCACGCGGTTCCAGACTGAAGCGCCTAGAACCGCTCGACCACTCCGGCCGGCTAGTTATCAAAATTCCTGAACTTCAGCTGCTTAGTGGTCACCAATTCTGATGTTAGATTTCTCGCTGTTCTCATTTCTGCAACCTCTCTTTACTTTCACATTTCTTCGATTTATTCTACAGCCATATTCTGTACTCAATAGACTGTTAACTCGATTCAACAGACACCGTAACTCATCTTCACTTTGACTGTGAATAGCAACGTCATCAGCGAAGATTAACATTGTTGTCATTTCTTATCGAATTTTAATCCCACTCTTGAACCGTTCATTTATTTCCGTCATTGCTTCTTCAGCATATTCAGCGTGTTCCCGTAAGAGCGCGGAAAAATCTAATAGGACATTGAGGATGCTCCACTGAACGATTTGAGATAGATCCAGCTTAACGAGATAATATTAATAAAATCACATTACTATGTACTTTTTTATTTACATTAGTTACAGTTAACTCCCCCCCCCCCCCCCCCCATGAACCATGGACCTTGCCGTTGATGGGGAGGCTTGCGTGCCTCAGCGATACAGATAGCCGTACCGTAGGTGCAACCACAACGGAGGGGTATCTGTTGAGAGGCCAGACAAACGTGTGGTTCCTGAAGAGGGGCAGCAGCCTTTTCAGTAGTTGCAAGGGCAACAGTCTGGAGGATTGACTGATCTGGCCTTTTAACAATAACCAAAACGGCCTTGCCGTGCCGGTACTGCGAACGGCTGAAAGCAAGGGGAAACTACAGCCGTAATTTTTCCCGAGGGCATGCAGCTTTACTGTATGATTACATGATGATGGCGTCCTCTTGGGTAAAATATTCCGGAGGTAAAATAGTCCCCCATTCGGATCTCCGGGTAGGGACTACTCAAGAGGATGTCGTTATCAGGAGAAAGAAAACTGGCGTTCTACGGATCGGAGCGTGGAATGTCAGATCCCTTAATCGGGCAGGTAGGTTAGAAAATTTAAAAAGGGAAATGGATAGGTTGAAGTTAGATATAGTGGGAATTAGTGAAGTTCGGTGGCAGGAGGAACAAGACTTCTGGTCAGGTGACTACAGGGTTATAAACACAAAATCAAATAGGGGTAATGCAGGAGTAGGTTTAATAATGAATAGGAAAATAGGAATGCGGGTAAGCTACTACAAACAGCATAGTGAACGCATTATTGTGGCCAAGATAGATACGAAGCCCACACCTACTACAGTAGTACAAGTTTATATGCCAACTAGCTCTGCAGATGACGAAGAAATTGAAGAAATGTATGATGAAATAAAAGAAATTATTCAGATTGTGAAGGGAGACGAAAATTTAATAGTCATGGGTGACTGGAATTCGAGTGTAGGAAAAGGGAGAGAAGGAAACATAGTAGGTGAATATGGATTGGGGGACAGAAATGAAAGAGGAAGCAGCCTGGTAGAATTTTGCACAGAGCACAACGTAATCATAACTAACACTTGGTTTAAGAATCATGAAAGAAGGTTGTATACATGGAAGAACCCTGGAGATACTAAAAGGTATCAGATAGATTATATAATGGTAAGACAGAGATTTAGGAACCAGGTTTTAAATTGTAAGACATTTCCAGGGGCAGATGTGGACTCTGACCACAATCTATTGGTTATGACCTGTAGATTAAAACTGAAGAAACTGCAAAAAGGTGGGAATTTAAGGAGATGGGACCTGGATAAACTAAAAGAACCAGAGGTTGTACAGAGATTCAGGGAGAGCATAAGGGAGCAATTGACAGGAATGGGGGACAGAAATACAGTAGAAGAAGAATGGGTAGCTTTGAGGGATGAAGTAGTGAAGGCAGCAGAGGATCAAGTAGGTAAAAAGACGAGGGCTAGTAGAAATCCTTGGGTAACAGAAGAAATATTGAATTTAATTGATGAAAGGAGAAAATATAAAAATGCAGTAAGTGAAACAGGCAAAAAGGAAAACAAACGTCTCAAAAATGAGATCGACAGGAAGTGCAAAATGGCTAAGCAGGGATGGCTAGAGGACAAATGTAAGGATGTAGAGGTCTATCTCACTAGGGGTAAGATAGATACCGCCTACAGGAAAATTAAAGAGACCTTTGGAGATAAGAGAACGACTTGTATGAATATCAAGAGCTCAGATGGAAAACCAGTTCTAAGCAAAGAAGGGAAAGCAGAAAGGTGGAAGGAGTATATAGAGGGTCTATACAAGGGCGATGTACTTGAGGACAATATTATGGAAATGGAAGAGGATGTAGATGAAGATGAAATGGGAGATATGATACTGCGTGAAGAGTTTGACAGAGCACTGAAAGACCTGAGTCGAAACAAAGCCCCCGGATTAGACAATATTCCATTGGAACTACTGACGGCCGTGGGAGAGCCAGTCCTGACAAAACTCTACCATCTGGTGAGGAAGATGTATGAGACAGGCGAAATACCCTCAGACTTCAAGAAGAATATAATAATTTCAATCCCAAAGAAAGCAGGTGTTGACAGATGTGAAAATTACCGAACTATCAGCTTAATAAGTCACAGCTGCAAAATACTAACACGAATTCTTTACAGACGAATGGAAAAACTAGTAGAAGCCAACCTCGGGGAAGATCAGTTTGGATTCCGTAGAAACACTGGAACACGTGAGGCAATACTGACCTTACGCCTTATCTTAGAAGAAAGATTAAGGAAAGGCAAACCTACGTTTCTAGCATTTGTAGACTTAGAGAAAGCTTTTGACAATGTTGACTGGAATACTCTCTTTCAAGTTCTAAAGGTGGCAGGGGTAAAATACAGGGAGCGAAAGGCTATTTACAATTTGTACAGAAACCAGATGGCAGTTATAAGAGTCGAGGGACATGAAAGGGAAGCAGTGGTTGGGAAGGGAGTAAGACAGGGTTGTAGCCTCTCCCCGATGTTGTTCAATCTGTATATTGAGCAAGCAGTAAAGGAAACAAAAGAAAAATTCGGAGTAGGTATTAAAATTCATGGAGAAGAAATAAAAACTTTGAGGTTCGCCGATGACATTGTAATTCTGTCAGAGACAGCAAAGGACTTGGAAGAGCAGTTGAATGGAATGGACAGTGTCTTGAAAGGAGGATATAAGATGATCATCAACAAAAGCAAAACAAGGATAATGGAATGTAGTCTAATTAAGTCGGGTGATGCTGAGGGAATTAGATTAGGAAATGAGGCACTTAAAGTAGTAAAGGAGTTTTGCTATTTGGGGAGCAAAATAACTGATGATGGTCGAAGTAGAGAGGATATAAAATGTAGGCTGGCAATGGCAAGGAAAGCGTTTCTGAAGAAGAGAAATTTGTTAACATCCAGTATTGATTTAAGTGTCAGGAAGTCATTTCTGAAAGTGTTCGTATGGAGTGTAGCCATGTATGGAAGTGAAACATGGACGATAAATAGTTTAGACAAGAAGAGAATAGAAGCTTTCGAAATGTGGTGCTACAGAAGAATGCTGAAGATTAGATGGGTAGATCACATAACTAATGAGGAAGTATTGAATAGGATTGGGGAGAAGAGAAGTTTGTGGCACAACTTGACCAGAGGAAGGGATCGGTTGGTAGGACATGTTGTGAGGCATCAAGGGATCACCAAATTAGTATTGGTGGGCAGCGCGGAGGGTAAAAATCGTAGAGGGAGACCAAGAGATGAATACACTAAGCAGATTCAGAAGGATGTAGGTTGCAGTAGGTACTGGGAGATGAAAAAGCTTGCACAGGATAGAGTAGCATGGAGAGCTGCATCAAACCAGTCTCAGGACTGAAGACCACAACAACAACAACAACAGTTAATTGCAAATACCATCACTACAATTTGTACTGTATCTTACAAAATGTGCTAAAACTAATCGCCATCAACCTCAATGCAAGCATGAAATCGGTGAACATGATTCTGAGGCATCCTCAGAAATATCCCTGGTGTGTTTCGAATCACATCACAGGTAAAAAAAGTTCTGGCCACATCTCCGTATGCACTGAGGTCTCATACACAAGTGACTGTAGACATCCACATAGAAAATAAGGGGATTCAAGTCAGATGACCCGTCAAGTCATGGAATAGGACCTCCTCTTGGTTCCAGAGACCAAGAAATAGAGCACTGGGATGGTTGTGAATATCCACAGTGAAGTAGGAGGTGCACCGGCATGTTGTATTCAGATCCTATCGGGAACAGCGAAGGGTAAGTTCTCCAACAACTCAGCTAGAACTCTTCGCTGAACCTCACGTACAGGTAGAATTTCAGGCGGCCAGGCAGAAGATACGGCCCAAATACATTGCCGGCCAAGAATGTACATGTAAGTAAGAACGCAGTACGTGTAAGCTTGCACACATGTTAGTTGTAAATAAGCTGGAAAACAGTATTGCTAGACAAAGCAGTAGACAAGTTTACTTCCATATCTCCCTCAGCTGGTTTCAAATGTTCAAATGTGTGTGAAATCTTGTGGGACTTAACTGCTAAGGTCATCAGTCCCTAAGCTTACACACTAATTAACTTAAATTATCCTAAGGACAAACACTCGCTCCCATGCCAGAGGGAGGACTCGAACCTCCGCCGGGACCAGCCGCACAGTCCATGACTGCAGCGCCTTGGACTGAGCTGGTTTCTCCGACCACAGGTTCACTACCTCCAATTGTTCAGTGGAGCATTCTCGCTGTCCTGTTAGATTTTTGCACGCTCTTACGAAAATACCCTGTAAATAGAACAGCAGGGGTGAAAGACTACGTCCCCGTCTTCCTCCCTTTTCGATCCGAGAACCATGGTCCACCACTGTTACTGTTCCGTCTTGGTTCTCACACATGTTGCGTATTATCCGTCTATCTGCATCTCTGACTACATAAATACTCCTCAAGCCACAGTAATGTGCTACTACTTGTCATTTCCCCTCCTGCTCCATTTGCAAACAGAGCGAGGGAAAAACGACTGTCTGTGCGCCTCCGCATGGGCCTTAATTTCTCACATCTTATCTTCGTGGTCCTTACGCGCGATGTATGTTGGTGGCAGCAGAATCGTTGGACAGTTAGCTTCAAATGCCGGTTCTCTAAATTTTCTCAATAGTGTTTCCCTGACGGAATGCCTCCTTTCTTCTTCGGATTCCCATTTGCGTTCCCGAAGCACTCGCGGTTTGTTCGAAACTACTGGTAACAAATCTAGCAGCCCTCATCTGAATTGCATCACTGTCTTGCTTCAATCTGATCTGCTACGAATTCCAGGCACTCGAGTAGTATTCATGACTTGGTTGAACCAGCGTCCTATATGCGATCTCCTTTACAGGTGAACCACTCTTTCCTAAAATTATCCCAGCAAACCAAAGTCGACCATACTCCGCAATCCACCTTAGCAAATGTGGCGAAGGGTACCCCACACACTACTAGTCATTCCTTTCCTGTGCCACTCGCAAACAGACGGAGGGAAAAATTACTGGCAACATGCCTCTGTTCGAGCCCTAATTTCTCGTATATTTGCGATCCTTACGCGCAATACAATCGTTCTGCAGTCAGCTTCAAATGCCGGTTTCTCAATAGTGTTCCTGGAAAAGAACGTCACCTTCGCGCTATAAATTCCCGTTTGAATTCCCGAAGCATTCCGTAACACTTGCTGGTTGTTCAGATCTACAGTAAGAAATCTAAAAGCCTGTCTCTGAATTGTTTCGACGTCTCCCTTTAATCCGACTGGTAAGGATCGTACCACTCGAGCAGAACTCAAGAACAGGTCGCATTAGCGTTGTACATGCCGTCTCCTTTACAGACGAATTACACTTTCCCAGAATTCTCCCAAGAACACGAAGTCGACCACTCGCCTTTCCTACCACAGTCCTCACATGATAGTTCCATTTCACATCGCTTTGCAGCATTACGTCCAGATATACGAACGATGTGACTGCGTCGAACATGTATCCGAACATTACGGGTTTGTTTTACCTACTTATTCGCAATAACTTACCTCTTTCTACATTTAGAGCTAGCTGCCACTCATCACACCGACTATAAATTTTGTCTAGGTCATCTCGTGTCCTCCAACAGTTACTCAACTTCGACATCTGACGGTGTACCGGAGTACCAGAGAATCATCAGCAAACAACCACAGATTGCTGCCCTCCTGTCCTGTTACACTTCCCTGGGGCACTCCTGATGATTCCTTTGCCTGCGATGAACACTCGCTGTCGAGGACAACATACTGGGGTAAGATATTTTAGAGCCCACAAATCTGTGAACCTTCCACACGCTTGTACCTTCTTTAACAGCCTGCAGCGGGGTAATGTGTAAATCGAGAAATATGGAATCTGCCTGTTGCCCTTCATCCATAGCTCGCAGTATGTCATGTAAGAAAAGGGCAAGCTGAGTTTCGCAAGAGCGTTGCTTTCTAAAACCATTTTGATTCGAGGACATACGCTTCTTAGCCTCAAGAAAGTTTATTATATTGGAACTGTGAATGTGCTTAAGAATTCTTCCGAAAACAGAAGTTAGTGATATTGTCTGTAATTTTGTGAGTCCGTTCTTTTATCTTTCTTATATACTGGAGTCACGTGCGCTTTTTTCCAGCCAATTGGGACTATGCGCCGGGCGAGAGATTCACGATAAATGCAACTTAGTTAAGGGGCCAACGCCGAAAAGTACTCTTTGTAAAATCTAACTGGGATTTCATTTCTTTAAGTTGTTTTCATTTCTTTAAGTTGCTTCTCTACGCCAGGTATACTGATTTCTATGTCGTCCATACGGGAGGCTGTCCGACGGTCAAATGACGATACATTTGCACGGTTCTCCTGCGTGAACGATTTCTCGAACGTGAAATTTAAAACTTCGGCTTTAGTATTATTATCTCAGAAATTCGAACATCATGCATTATTTTACATAATCGAACGGTTTTCCCAGGTCGACAGATCCTATGACTATGACTTCATTTTTCTTCAGTGTTGGTTCCATTGTTATCAACCGCAATGTCAGAATTGCCTCTCTGGTGCCTTTACTTTTCCTAAAGCAAAACTGATAGTAATCTAGCACATCCTCAATTTTTTTCCCATTCTTCTGTACATTATTCTTGACAGCAGCCTAGCTACATGACTATCAAACTGATTTTGCGATAATTCTCTCACTTCTCCGCTCTTACAATCTTGAGAATTATGTGGAACGATGTTATTACGAATATCTGACGGTATATATCCAGTATCATACATTCTACATACCATCGTGAATAGTCGTTTTGATGCCACTTCCCCAGTGCGTTTAGAAACTCTGCTGGAGTGTTATCTACCCTTCTGCCTTAACTGATTTTGGGTCTTCCAATGGTCTTGTAAATTCTTATTCTAATACTGGATCCCCTGTCTCTTCCATGTAGACTCCTGTTCCTTCTTATACCATACTACCACGTTAGCAGATAAATCCTACTACTCATAGGGGCCTGCAAAGCATTTTTTCAACTTTCCACTCTGTTCTCTACAATTAACAGTGGTATGTTAATTGTAAATAAGCTGGATAACAATAATCTAGACAAAGCGGAAGACACGTTTACTTTCATATCTTCTTAAGCTGGCTTCTCTGGCCCCATTGCGCTGTTAACGCTACCGCTGTAGATTTAGTTTCAGCAAAAGTAGTTTTGACTTTCCTGTAAGCTGAGTCAGTCCTTCTCTTCTGTCAATTGTTTCTTTTTCGTTTTCTTCACATTTTTTGTAGCTATTTCGTCTTAGCTTCTCTGCACTTCCCATTTCTTTCATTCCCAATTTCCTTGTGTGTCTGTAGTACCGAGTTTCCCTGAACATTTTTGTACTTTCTTCTTCTGTCCAGCAACTGAACTATTCAACCTGTGGTTCCTTACCTTCTTTGTACCTACGTCTTTGTCTCCAACTTCTGTGACTGCCATTTTTAGAGACTTCCATTCCTCATCAACCGAACTGTCCATTGTGCTATTTGTGATCTCAATATATGTAGCTTCAGAGAGCTTTAAGTGTATCCCTTCATTTATTATTACTTCGTATTCCACTTCTTCATGCCATTATTCCATCTGACTAGTTTCTTAAACCTCAGCTTGCTCGTCATCATTAACAAACTTTGACAAGTGTCTGTGTCAGCCCGTGGGTCCCATCACAGTTCGCCGGCCGGAGTGGCCGTGCGGTTCTAAGCACTACAGTCTGGAGCCGAGCGACCGCTACGGTCGCAGATTCGAATCCTGCCTCGGGCATGGATGTGTGTGATGCCCTTAGGTTAGTTAGGTTTAATTAGTTCTAAGTTCTAGGCGACTGATGACCTCAGAAGTTAAGTCGCATAGTTCTCAGGACATTTGAACCATCACAGTTCCGACGATAAGAGGACGGAGGAGCGACAGAGGTTCAGGGCACTCTTTTTCCCCTTGCGACGGGAAACTGCCCCTAACATGCGGAAGAATCAGCAACGATCAGTGGAATGAGGATGCAGAAGGCAATGGGAACCACTGCATTAAAGCCATGTAACGCGTATCCACAGGACATATGGTCTGTGGCTGAAAAAGTGTCATAATGATCTCTCCATTGGACAAAGATTCCGGAATAGTTCCTCATTCGCATCTCAGGAAGGAGACTGTCAAGGGAGTGTGCTCATGAGGAAAGGTTGAATAACTAACGAAAGAATAACGTTCTATGAGTCGAAGCACGGGGTGGGAGGAGTTTCAACAAGGTAGGGAAGCTAGAAAATCTAGAAAGGTAAGCGCTAAGTCTCAGTATATACATTGTGGAGACCAGTGAGGTGAAATGGAAAGAAGACAAGAATCTCTGATCAGATGAGTACAGAGTAACATCAACAGTAGCAGAAAACGGTATAACAGGAGCAAGATTCGTTATGAATAGGAACGTATGACAGACTATGAATTACTGTGAACATTTCAGCGATAGGTTTTTTCTCATCAGAATCGACAGCAAACCACCACCGACAAGAATTCTGGAAACAATAGTTCAAGCATACATGCTGACATCACAAGCTGAAGATGAAGTGGTAGTGAAAATACGTGAGATAATTCAAAGCGTATTTCAGTACGTAAAGGGAGATGAAAATCTAAGTCATAGCGGACGGGAATGCGGTTGTAGGAGAAGCAGTAGAAGAAACGGTGAAGAGACAATATGGACTTGGTAGTAAGAATGACGGACGACAAAGACTGCAACAAATTTCATCTAGTAATAGCGAATATTCTATTCAAGTGACACAGGCGGAGGTGGTATACTTGGAGAAGGCGGGGAGGTAGAGGAACATTTCAGTTGGATTATATTACGGTCAGACAGGCACCCGATATCAGGTATTGGGTCGTAAGATGTACCCAGGTTTCAGGTCACAATTTAGTATTCCAAGTTACCTAGGCAGCAGGTATCCGTTGACAGACGGTGCAAAGAGGACATGAAGAGCAGTCTAACTCTGTCCAAAAGGAAGTCTACTAGTTTCAAACATAGGTCTTAATTTGAGGAAAAAAATTCTGTGGATGTACGTTCGGAGCACAGCGTTGTATGACAGTGAAAGATGACCTTTGGGGAAACAGAAACAGAAGATCATAGAAGTATTTGAGATGTGGTGCTACAGAAGAATCTTGAAAATTACGTGGACTGATAAGGTATGCCTTGAGGATGTTCTCGGGAGAATCGGCGAAGAGAGAAATATGTGGAAAACACTGACAAGAAGAGTGACAAGATGACAGGATATCTGTCAAGATTTCAGGGAGTAATCTTCAAGGTATTAGAGCGAGCTGTAGAAAGGTAGAAGGTACAACCTGCAGAGAAACGCAGAGATTGGGATATATCCAGCAAAATTCGTGATGAAAAGAAACAGAGAGAGTAAGAGAGAGAGAGAGAGAGACAAATGTGTAACAAGTTTGTAATGTACGATTTACGGACATGGATTGGAGTGAGATAAGTCGTGCGGTGCCGTACACCAATGTTCATATGATGACTGAACATTACCCATCTCGTCCACCACTCCCAGACATCTGAGTCTTTGGTGTTGCAGTGGCTATGTACAGGGATGCAGAAACCGATGTAAAATCTCAAAATCCATCCATTTACTTACAAAATTCAAGTGTTGTTAACTAAGGTGACTTAAGTGGTGAGTGGTGCATAATGTTAGACTGAATTATAGGGAATGATATGTCAAAGTTGTAACCAATAACGTTGTATGTTATCTGTGCGAGCACTGTGTACATTTTGATCACTGGGAATAGTGTTTAAATTCATATGTCCACGCTTGTCAAAGTCGGCTGCTGTCACACTCGCAACTAAGAAATACATAGAATCTGAATTAACAGAAGAAATATCCGTCTGAATGCTATACAGTCTGAAACAGGGCGTTTAAGAAACTATTATTTGTAAAATACTGTACAGCTGTTGATGCAGTGAAAAAAATATATCAGAGGCTTTTTTAAGGATTGCGAATTGCTGCACCTAATATTCGATTTTACTGATGTGTCAAATATATAATAAATAATATTTTCTTGCAAAGTTGTCCTACTTTTCCAGTCATATCATATAACGTGAGTTAAGAGTATATAAAGACGTACAGTCACTGTAGCTCATTGAGAATGATGTTTGGTTGTTAAACAGAAGAGAGGTTTAGTTATCCTCCAACTGACTGTGAGTCTTTTATGAAAAAATTATTATATTTCTTCCTTTTTGCAGCCATCACCATGCAGTTTAATGGGAGCAGGTCCATTATTCTGACATTGTACATTCAAATCATAATGTTTTTAAATAGTGTTCATACATGGGAACCAGCACATCGCCCTTAAACACTCGAGGCAACCAGTGAACGCTATGTAAGATATCATGTAACAGTGCTATCAGTTGTTTAGGGAACTTCTAATAGTCAATTGCATTCAAGTCTAAGACATTTTTCTGTGTCATTCTTACAAATTTCAAACACCTGCTCACAAACATTCTTAGATTTAAGCCACACAAAGAGGTAGTATACATTAACATCACCGTTCTTCTCGTCGAACTCATTTTCCTCCAGTTGCAGCATAAAGGGACGTTCTGGAATAATTACATCTACAATCTTTCTTGAATGCACCAGCTTTGTGCAGTCATCATTTGCTCTTAGTAACAATTTAATACACACATCAAAAAAGTATTGCATCACCTCGGTTCCGAGAGTTCCGGAACCTATACTGAAAATTGGAATAGAGATCAACATATTGCTCATGAAAACCACACATTGCATGTTGTACCACGATACAGTTAGACCTTCAGAGGTGGTAGTAAAGATTGCTGTACACACCGGTACCTCTGATACCCAGTAGCACGTCCTCTTGCATTGATGCAGACCTGTATTCGTCGTGGCATACTGTCCACAAGTTCATCAAGGTACTGTTGATCCAGATTGTCCCACTCCTCAACAACAATTTGGCATAGATCCCTCAGAGTGGTTGGTGGGTTACGCCGTCAAGAAACACCCTTTTCAATCTATCCCGAGCATTGTCGATAGGGTTCATGTCCGGAGAACATGCTGGTCGCTCTAGTCGAGCGATGTCGTTATCCTGAAGGAACTCATTCACAAGATGTGCACGACGGGGCGCAAACTGTCATCCATGAAGATTAACGCCTCGCCAATATGCTGTCAATGTGGTTCCACTATCGGCAAGAGGATGGTATTCACGAATCATACAGCAGTTACAGCGCCTTCCATGACCAACTGCGACGCACGTCGACCGCACATAATGCCACCGCAATACATCCGGGAACCTCCACCTTGCTGCACTCGCAGGACAGTGTGTCTAAGGCGTTCAGCCTGACTTGGTTGCCTCCAAACACGTCTCCGACGATTGTCAGGTTGAAGGCATATTCGACACTTGTGAACTTCTAACATTGCAGCGCGTCAGCAATCGCGAATAATTTAATGATTGTAAAGAATCCGCCTCGATTGCAAATAGAAACCGCATGTTGACCCAGGTTTCGGCGCGGATAACCACGCCTTCTTCGGAACACACTAAAACTACAAACTGCCTAAAGAGGCATGGTCCAACATTAAAACAGAACGTCCAAAAGGACAAAAGTCTCGCATAAAATGTAAGATAAGCGGTACGTGTGTGCCGTGTCAATAGCTGTACTTAGCTCAAACGTCAGAAGCGTGCTTCCTCACCCCAGCCACCGTTCGGTGGGCCATTTGCGCATGCGCGTTCCTTTCCGACATTCTCACAGCCTAGCTGCCGGCGCCACCTCAGTTTACCTGACAGCCCGCGGCCGATCGAACGCTGGCTGGAGTGAGGAAGCAACCTTCTGACGTTTGAGCTAAGTACAGCTATTGACATGGCACACACGTACCGTTTATCGTACATTTTATGCGAGACTTTTGCCCTTTTGGGCTTTCTGCACTAATGTTGGACCATGCTTCTTCAGGCAGTTTTTAGTTTTAATGTGTTCCGAAGAAGTCGTGGTTATCAGCGTCGAAACCTAGGTCAACATCCGGTTTCTATTTGCAATAGAGGCGGATTCTTTACAATCATTAAATATATTCGAAACTCATCGGTGAAGAGAACGTGATGCCAACCCTGAGCGGTCCATTCGGAATGTTGTTGGGCCCATCTGTACCGCTCTGCATGGTGTCGTGGTTGCAAAGCTGGACCTCGCCATGGACGTCAGGGGTGAAGTTGCGCATCATGCAGCCTATTGCGCACAGTTCGAGTCATAACAAGACGTCCTGTGGCTGCATGAAAAGCATTATTCAACATGGTGGCGTTGCTGTCAGGTTTCCTCCTAGCCCTAATCCGTAGGTAGCGGTAATCCATTGCAGTAGTAGCCCTTGAGCGGCCTGAGCGAGCCATGTCATCGACAGTTCTTGCTTCTCCGTATCTCCTCCATGTCCGAACAACATCGCTTTGGTTCACTCCGAGACGCCTGGACACTTCCTGGCACAAAGTAACAATGCGGACGCGATCGAACCGCGGTATTGACCGTCTAGGCAGAGTTGAACCGTAGACAACACGAACCTTGTACCTCCTTCCTGGTGGAATGACTGGTAATGATCAGCTATCCGACCCCCTCCGTCTAATAGGCGCTTCTCATGCATGGTTGTTAACGTCTTTGGGCGGGTTTAGTGACATCTCCGAACTGTCAAAGGGACCGTGTCTATGATATAATATCCACAGTCAACGTCTATCATCAGGAGTTCTGGGAACTGGGGTGATATGAATGGAGTATGGACAGATGTTTCTGTGTTTATAACTCGAACTACGCATTCACTGCCCTACCACAGGTTTATGGCAAGTCCTGCTGTTCTGCGTTTAACAGGTTTTGCATCGATTATCACAATCTTGTTCATCTTCGACAGTATATGTTGCGAGTGATGGCCATTAACTGGATGTGCAGCCCAGCTTTCTTTATCAGTACCTGAAAACAGTGATGATATCTCTCTATAAAAAATTTTAGTCACATCAGTCTTATAAGAATATGCTGAAGAAACGTTTTCTCCGAGTCGTGTGAGAGCTTTCGAAGGGTGCAGATGGCGAAACTTGTAACAACAGCATAGCTCTCATTCTCATAATGCACCCACTATCTCAGTATCAGTGGGACTGTGGTATTAGTATGCAGTCGTACATCTACTAGGTATGCAATGAGAACACTCCTTTCATTAACATGTATGCATTTACGAGACAATACAGATGATATAATGTATCGAAGTCGGTTTAGTGCACAGTAACATGATGACAAAATGTAAATTCATCGAGAAACTTAACGCCATTAGTCTGAAATTACAATTGCTACGATTAGGGCTTTTGGAATGAGATCATACATCTGGAGAAACTTTTTAGACAGTTACTAAATCTGAAACGTCCCCTTTGAACAATTATACATGACTGTGCTTAAACTGACACACAATATTTTGTTTGCGCAACGCAATCTGACTTTCAAAATTCCCTACAAAAGAATGGCCCTGACTAACATTAAACTATACCTTTCACAAATCACTTACCTCACAAAAATCTTCACTGCTCAAGCTACTGCAATACAGCGAGCGCCACTACTGCCAGCTAAATAAAAGATTCAAACTATGGAAGGAACTAACTACTGATAGGGATAGTTAGCAAATGAAAGATATTAATAGAGAACAAACAATGTATTTACCTTAGTATCATCGAAAGTCATAATATATATAGCAGTTCATGACAAATTACAAAACTCCGCCATCTCTCTCTCCACATCCACCACTGCTGGCGGCTCACCTCCAACTGCGCAACACTACGTGCTGGTCACATCCAGCTGCCGCTGCCCAACACTACAATGGCAGACAACAATGCAAACTAGCCACAGACTGCACACAGCACAGCCAGTGATTTTTCATACAGAGGTGGCGTTACCAATAAAAAAACCTAAACAGCCTACTTACATAGCCCCCATGCTCCCCACAAAAAAATTTTACAAATTGGATTGGGCAGTGGCCAACACAGATTTGAAAAAATTTTTTCATAATTACAATAACAAAGAAGTCAAATGCACACACTTATTGATACAATGTTGGTCAAAAGCTAAAATTTTCTCACAGTCCATAAAGACAGTCCTCATCATTCGTCACAGTAAAATTGCAGTGTTTTTCTCAAAGTCTCAGCAGTAAAAGAAAATGCACATGGAAGTAGTGGATTTCCATGCAGTCTTGAAGAAGTAGTGTCCTTCCATCGGAATGACAGTGCTGACTCTTGACATGCATACAGGTAATGGGCCACAACATAGCAAACCCACAGCAGAGTTCATTCGACGTTTTGAAGAATATTGTAGGTAGGTCATCACAGAGCAGACCCACTGTAGTCCTGGTAGAGATTACGGGTTTGGTGGGCCACCAGAGGTGCAGACCCACTGCAGTCCTTGTAGAAATAATGGTACTGGTGAGTCAGCAAAGGTGTAGACCCACTGTAGTCCATGTAGAGACGGCCAGCAGCCATCTGTTGCGACTGTGTAGGTGCACAATCACCATCGAAGAGTCTTGCAGAGAATATAGCAAGTCCATAAACCACTACTTGTGCACTCACAAAGTTTTTGGAATTGTCCTTAGAACCAGCAATGCTGTTATCCAGTCCCTTGCTGAATTATTAACACACGTGCAAACACTAACAGTCCCTACTTCTCACATATTGTCCATATAGTATGACCAACAGAAACGTGTGCAGTGAAATGTAACTTACAAGTTAATAATAAGATGAACTGGTGTCAATTACAATTTTAATAACATGAGAATACAATTACAAAGGTACAAAATACATCATTAAAGAACATAACAATACAGATAACATTTGTAGTACAGGCTTTACAAAAGAATCGAAATAACATATACGTCAGTGTTACAGGAATTATGACATGAGTACATACATAAAAGATCAGAATAACTTTCGAAACATCAACTTCACACATGAGCATTAACACAAAACAGAATAAATAATGTCTAAACATCTTTACAAAGTAAATAACACATTATTAATGCCAATTGTATTTGAGGATAACAATATTCCTCATCATAGTGAATGTAGCTTAATATTAAAAGAAGAAAAAATTCTATGAAACTACACAGAGACAGGAAGAAAACAAATACACAAGGGTATACAAACACATAGTGGGATAACACCAATAGGAAAGGACAGGGTTCGTTTTCAGTGTAACATTTGGTACTGCAGTCCAACCCAAAACTTCATGTATCTTTCCTCTTACTTCACCCTTTGTTTCCACCAAAAAAATTCTATCTAAGCATGCTTTCTGTATTTATATGTTCACACATTTCTTACCTCAACATTTATTTCCAAGAAAATCCTACCTAAACCGGTTTTCTGTACTTTTTTTTCGTATAACTTCTGAATGCATTTCTTCCTATTCATCGCAACTCATTCTCTTAGAGGCTACCCCCTCTTAAGCTAACTTAAATCTACTGAGCTCAGATGCTAAACTAAGGGACGAGGCAATGCAGCAGCACATAAAACAATTAATATAAACAGCAATGAAAAAAAATGGAAAATCGCAAAGCAAGCTACAGTAAATCTAAATTACCAAGCAATTCAACATTACAACTAATATGAGGCAATGCGCAGCAAACAAAAAAATAAATCTGGCTTAGCAGAGTAACACAAATTAAAGTTCAGTAGCACTATGCCTGGCAAACAGCAGCTTATATCTAAACATGACATAGCTCAAGCAGAAAAAATAGTACACTAAAGATAACAATGCAGATAAGGCAAATGTATATTCACATCTTAATGTCTATGTAATTAAAGTGGTGCACCACAACAACTTATTGTAAAAGAAATATTACCATGTACTTGAAAAGAATATTATGTATGCAATTACTGTTACTAGTCCCTTCTTATTGTTCTTTCCTTTCCAAGTGCTCCTTTTTTAAAGAATGTGGATTACAAAATTATCATTTAATAGATCTGTTGACAGAAAGTGTTCACATTAGCAAATGCATCTAAGTTTATTTTATAAAACTAATGCTGTAACACAGCTGAAAAACAGGTATCAAATGAAATAAGCAATTACGCAAACCAAAGCATAAAAATATCATTCAATAGTCATGTGACATTTCATAAGTTAGTAGAAATTCTCTCAACTCTCGTAGAAAGACGCTTGTCGTAATCAGGTGTGCAGATGTAAAAATATTTCTGGTCATTTCATTAGGCATTTCAGTAAATATCATAAATTACGAGCTCCACAGTATGCTTTCAACAAGGAAATGTCAATAGCGAGGATAATGGCCTCCCCCTTTTTTTTTCTACCTGTGCTTCCAGAAAGGCACACCTTAATGGCTTGTTCTCCAGGTGTCTGACACAGTGGTGTGCCGACGACGAACGTGCAGGTGGTCACTTAACTTTCTTACGGAAATATTTACGACAGCAGTTTCCGCTACAGTGACAGTCTCACATAAAAATATTTCACAGGTCAAGAATTAGCGTTGCAAATCTGTAGAAGAAAATCCTATAAATATAAGTGTCCAAATAAAATATTCGTCAGCATTGTGATACAGTCACGTATTTACGCACATTTCATAACTCTTAAAGCACGATTCTTGGTTTCCAACATACTTCTTATTCCTCATATACGGTAGCATCATCTTATTGATCATAAACATATCTCAACAGCATAGTACACATCGTCGTCGTAATAATATCATAACATCTCAGTCAATTCTCAAAATCGTCGTAGCTTCCTCCAATAATTTCAAAACCTAAAAAAAATTCTCTGCTCATTTCAATAGTGTCATCTACCTCAAACGTACTTTAAAATCATGCTCCCTTACCAAATATATCATTCAAAGCTCTCATAGTATCACAATGGTTCCGAAAAAATATGAGCATTTCACAAACTACAGACAAAATACAATTTCATAAGTGTAAAGTTATCCAACTGTGTAATTGCGTAAACATCTGTCACTGATGTAATAAAAAAAAGTTTATCTCTCAGTTACATGATCAGATAGCAGTGTAATTTGTGTGTTAGAGAAATATGGTACCGATGTGTAAAGTTGTATAAGCAAATACCATGTTAGCTAGGGTTCCTTGTGGTTGCCACACACATGATACACAAAGTAAGCGTGTACCCCCCTGAGGATTGATGTAATTATACCCTCAGGTGTTACAGATTACAGCAATGGAATGAAATATATCACGGAAAACCCTTGTATCATTGTACTTCAAATATCTTAAAAAATGCATGTATAAGTGCGAAATTAATCACTCAAATACGTGTCCTGTAGCGCTAAATGTGCGTCTTGCTGTAAGATAATCTCTGTGGAAGTGTCGTAGTTATCGTCCTCCGAAAGCTAAGTTCTGCAGAAGCCAATGTACTTACCTCATGATACACCAACTTTCAAGTAAACCAAAATGTTGCATTAAAATCTCATTAGCAGTACTGGTG
Organism: Schistocerca serialis cubense; assembly: GCF_023864345.2. Classification (NCBI taxonomy): domain Eukaryota; kingdom Metazoa; phylum Arthropoda; class Insecta; order Orthoptera; family Acrididae; genus Schistocerca; species Schistocerca serialis. Next base: position 459,039,206 of record NC_064643.1, read on the forward strand.
AATGTTCTAAGTATGTGAGCCTTATAGTCGTTACGTAATCGTGCAACTAACAAGCAAGAATGTACACTCACAATAGCACTGTGACGTCTGTTCACTATAACAATGCATTCATAATTTCTGTTTAAAAATGTTCCCTAGGTTCTAGACTGGATATTTAACTTCAAACATTGTTGCATGTTAATAGTTTCTTAAGTCTGACAAAGCATACTAGTAATGTAAAGTGAAAAGTTATATGGCAAAGACAGAGTTAAAAAGCAGATTATCTTTCAATAAACGGTTTTACATGTGAAATGTGGTGTAAACCTTTACTGTTCCTAGTGCACAGAGTTTCAACTTCAAAGCAATTATCATGTTGTATACATTGGTAAAGAATGCTAAAATTTTTCTCAACGCTAGCGTCTTATGTTATTTTTCTCGGAGCCAGCGGGCGCACACGGCTGCCTGCTGTGCGAGTCATTGTCTGTCTCTTTGTTGGCGCGCGCCGTTATTGGGATTTGGAGACCTAACTTCTACAAATTCACCGTGACGAGAGGGCCCTGCCTTGTTTAAATCCCGCCAGTTCTGATGCAGTTCAGGTCTGTCGTTACGATCATACCGTCTGTCGTCACGTCGGTAGATTCCATAGTTTCTTTCTTGTCGGTCACATGGTGGAGAATTTCTCCCTGAGTCGTAACTGTGAGCTGGACCATTGCGTCTAAAGTTATTCTGTCTCCTGTAATAATAATTATTTTGGTTCCCATATTGTCTGTTTCTCTGATTGTCTCTGTGATAGTCATTACCGCGGAGAGGTGATCTTTCCCTGTAATTATTACTCTGCCAGTGGTTGTCATACGGGTGGTGTCTGTTTTGGTCACGATGTACGATGTAAGAATAGGCCTGTCGTGTCCAGTTATTGCTTCTGTCGTCACGGAATTGTGACGGATGTGACCTGTAGTGATTGTTTTCCTGTTTTCGCATCCCGCGACTGTCTGTGTCAATTTCTAATTCTTGTAAGAGTCCTTGAAAAGCTTCAATGTCGTCTTTGCAACGCCCTGCCAAAATAATATGTCGTAAATGTTCAGGCAATTTGAGTAAGCAAATGCGGATGAGTTCTGAGGGGCTGTATGGGTTTGACAGGTACTGATTCTTGTGCAACATGTCTTCAAAATATTTCACAAGACTGGAAAATTCAGATTGTTCGAAATGTTGCATCATTATGATGGCATGTTTTACTCGGTCTTGTGTGGCTTGAGACCAATATGCTGAGAGGAAGGCATGATAAAAATCTCCTTCATTGTGGCAATCGTGAATGACCGATCACATTCTTACAGCTGGTTCATTCTCCAAGTAGCCACACATAAATTCTAATCTGTGTTCTAACGACCAGTTGGGAGGAAAACAATGAGAGAATTGATGGAGCCATGCTTGTGGATGAATGTCGTTGCCAGAATTCTTAAATGTTTTGAATTTACGTGTAGTAATGAACAACTTATAGTCAAAGTCATCATGTCGGCGAGTCGGATATCGGTCATTGTTACGTCGTTTCGGCGGTTCCATTTCAAAATTCGGTGCACCTTGCCAATTTCTTTCATAATTTCCGAAATGCGCTGTGTTATTATTTTGTGGCTGTTCCGTATTTCTATGTCCCTCTTCCCGTATTGGGGCGCGAGTGTCCTCTGAAATATGAAATTTTTGTATTAACTGTGTCAGCTGATCTTGTACTTCCCGGATTTCTCTTTGGTGTTGCGTATTAATCTAATTCTGATTTTGTTTCAATTTCCTAATTTGTTTGCACTCTTCTGTGTTATTCAGATTATCATCTACCTTCGTAGATAGATTAGTGACCTGATCCGAAAGTTCGGCTACTTTCTCCGATAGTGTACTTATTTCCTCAGTGTGTTTTTCTGAACCAAGTTTCAGAGTGACCATTTGTGTTGAAATCGTATCTACTGTGTCCTTTAAGTTTTCTTGAGTTTTTGCAAGTTGCGTAACCGAATCGGTAGATGCAACTGAGTCAATTTTAGCTTGCAAGGTGTTGTGATTTCATGAACAATAGTTTGCAGTTCTTTTATGGCTGCTTCATGATTCTGTAATGCATTTTCATGACGCGAAAAAATAGGTTGGAAATGCTCACAAATTTGTGTTTTTACGTCATTACAGACTTTTTGACATTTCGATTCGATGTTACGTAACTCTGCAGTTAAATCTTCACGTGTTTGTTCAAGCGTGGTGTGAAGATTTTGTTCCATTGCGTCTAACTGTTGCTGTGTTTGTCTCTGGTGTTGTTCCATTGTGTCTAACTTTTGAAGCTTTTGCTGTGTTTGTCTCTGATTTTGTTCCATTGTGTCTAACTTTTTAAGATTTTGTTTCACTGTGTCTAACTTTTTAAGATTTTGTCCCATTTGTCTCTGATTTTGTTCCATTTGTTGCATTAATTGCAATAATAATGTATTAGTGTCTGGAATCTGTTTCTCTACGCTTTTCGGCAGTGCATTTGCACCGGCAACATTCACATTTTGACAAGCAGAAAATGTGTCTTGACTTATTTGAGAAAACGGTGATGACCCAAAACCTGAATCTACAGTATTTGCGAAATTGTGTCCTGTCATTTCGGATTCCTGAGGCGAGCTGTTGCCGAGCGATCGATCGATAATGCTTCCCTGTTCACTAATTGTTTCACTGTCTACGCCATTGTTTGCAGCCCGCTCCATTTCCCTATGCACAGTTACCAAATTACTACTTAGAACGTCTGTTAATTGCTTACACAGTGGTGCTGGCAAGCTACGCTCGTCGTCACTATTATTTCTCAGTTTACTTTGGAGCCTAGTGTTACGTTTTTCACACGCCATTATTGTCACAATATTTCACACGATAACACAGAAAAGCACAATTTGAAGAGAAAAAATAAGAGAACACATTAACATAGCACTGAAAATAATATCTAGTTAATTGCAGCTGCGAAATACTAGGTGCAAATCTACATGCATGCCACAACTGTGTACAACAATGAAAGACTACAACTACAAAGGAGATTTTCTCTACAATATTTTTTAGCGCAACGCAATCTGACTTTCAGAAATCCCTGCAAAAGAATGGCCCTGAGTAACATTAAACTATACCTTTCAGAAATCACTTACCTCACAAAAATCTTCATTACTCGAACTACTGCAGTACAGCGAGCGCCACTACTGCCAGCTAAATAAAAGATTCAAACTACAGAAGGCACTAACTACTGATAGGGATAGTTAGCAAATGAAAGATATTAATAGAGAACAAACAATGTATTTACCTTGATAGTCATAATATATATAGCAGTTCATGACAAATTACAAAACTCTGCCATCTCTCTCCCCACATCCACCACTGCTGGCGGCTCACCTCCAACTGCGCAACGCTACGCGCTGTGCACATCCAGCTGCCGCTGCCCAACACTACAATGGCAGACAACAATGCAAACTAGCCACAGACTGCACACAGCACAGCCAGTGATTTTTCATACAGAGGTGGCGTTACCAATAAAAAAACCTAAACAGCCTACTTACAAATCTATCAAAAGACTCTCTAAAGTGGAAGAAGAAGAAGAAGAAGACCACATCACTGTTTTCATTAATAGGCAGATACATGAAATATATGGTCAGCAAAGTCCAACTATATATGTTGGATCCACATCCTATATGTTCATCTGACCAAATGCAGGCCGGTGGTAGAGAATTTGAAAGAACACCTGGTTTACTGTATTTAATATTCCCAAAATCGTGAGAATTATTTACGAAAACCTCTAGAATTTTATGATGAAATATTACACAGGCAGTCAAATGAAAACCAAAAACCCACCACATTGGGATCATGGAGTGGTTCCAATCAAATGTAATCACTATACACGTTGATACATTTATCCAACTGGATAGCGAGAAAATGAATTCCTATTGCGTCGAACACAGATCGGCAGCCACACCCTATTTTGCGCTTTCTCATTTGACTGAAACCAACATCCACATGTCTTTCTTCAGTTCGCCAAGGATGTGAAAATCACACGCCGTGAGATCTGGGCTGTAAGGAAGATGCTGCAGTGTTTCCCAGCTAAAAAGCTGAAGCACAATCTTTGTTCAATTGGCAGTGCGGGGCGCACGTTATTGTGCAACAAGATGAATCCATCCAACAGCATTCCAACAGCTCAAGGGCAAACAGCAACTCCAACAGTGGAAAGAACCCATGTTTCCCACGCCAAAGAAATCCAGAGCTATTCATATAAGTTGTAGCAAGACCATGATGAGCTTCTTCAACTGCAGGCACCTTCTGCTCGTCGAGCTCCTCGAGAGTGGAATCAGAATCAACGTACAGTGCTATGAAGTCAGCTCTCAGAAACTGCGATGCCTCATGAAGCCAAAACACCTGGGACAGATGTTGCATGGAGTCATCCCATTACTTGATAATGCCCCCCCTCCCCCCCCCCCCCCCCACTGCCAATCGGCCAAAAGCTGCACTTCAGCTATTTGGTTGTCAAACACTGCCGAATCTTCTGATCTTCTGTAGAGCCGGGATCTTTCACTGTGTGATTTCCACATCTTTCACGACCTGAAGAAAGATATGGACACCGGTTTCAAGGGTGGGTGCGGTTGGGGATCTATCAGTGGTCAACCATGATCCGTGAAAAAGAAGCTGATCGTCTTGTGTACCAGTGAGGTAAATGTCTTAATGCATGTGGTGATTACTTTCGAATGAAAACATTTCACGTTTCGATTATTGTGAGTGTTGAGTATACATTTGGTTGCTCTTCATGCATTTGAGTGATACGCATAAGAAAGCCAACAGAAGACCGGAAAGCATATGCAGTGTGAAACGTAAAACCGTTTTTAAAAGAGTGAACAATCGATCTCTTGAGTATACGTACCATGATGACCATAACGAAATAATAGTAGGGTTATGACTGCCAACAGCATCGGCCTCCTCTGGGAATGTAGCTCACATGAACGACATCATATCAATATTTTCTGAGCTTACAGTAAGATACATAATTGAATAATAGTAATTATTGTGATTGTGGTTACAGTAGTCCAGGCCCTTCACGGAACAACACTCAAAACATTTCCATGTAGACGTGTTACGATTTGAGACTTGGATGACGTGTAGCAAGTAGATCCATAGATATAGCGCAATATTAATGCGAGAAAATGGTTTCATGTATATTTTACTGATTACTGAAACATATTCCAAATTTGCTTGGGCAATACCAGTGCAGAATAGAGGAATAAGTTGCAGAGGTGTTTGAATCACTGCTGCGGAGGGTGTGAATTGATGCGCTGACAACCTATAACAGATCACAGCAGTGAGTTTACAATATGTATTTCAAGGCAGTGATGGAGTGGTAAGGGTTTAATTACGACTTGACACAGACACATATGAAAGCGAGTGCTGTGGAGCACTTGAACAGAATGATAAAAAAATATGTTGATGCTTTGTCATCTTTATGATTAACTTCAACTTTTCGATATTCTCCCACAGACGAATGAACGGTATAGCCAAACTATAAATCCGATGACTAAAACGAAGCCTATCGATGTTCCTGATAAAGAAGTTCTAAACATGGTATACAATCATATAGAAATGGTGTATCCAAAAAATACAAATATAATGCAAGCAATTTAGTAGGTATCTCAAAGCATAAGATGATGTTTGAAGAATCTTAGTTACCAAACTGGTCAAGAAAGATACTTACATTTTCTAAAGTGAAGATAACAATTCTAAGACTTACGTCTTCAAAAACAACGAAAGTGAAGAATTTACTGGGCATTTTTACACAGAGGAATTAAGGAGAAGCTATTAACCAGAAGTGTTTCTCGTTGAACATGTCATAAGACATCGACAGTACAGATCTTTACTTAAATGGCTTGGTTTCCTATCATTAAACAACAGTTAGGTGAACACACACGGCCGCGCTGAGTGGCCGCACGGTCAGAGGCGCCATGTCACGAATCAGGCGGCCACTCCCGCCGGAGGTTCGAGTCCTCCGATGGGCATGGGTGTGTGTGTTGTTCTGAGCACAATTAAATTGAAGTAGTGTGTAAGTCTAGGGACCGACGACCTCACCAATTTGGTCTCATAGGAATTCACATACATTTGAACGCAAATGGTTTGCTATATGACTGGGTCTGCTAATCTCAGACTGTGCAGTAGCATTACGTGAGTGGTTGCAAGCACATCAGGGGTAGTGGAATTGCTTATTCCTTCATGTAATTACTGTTGACTGTGAACAAAACTTGAAAAACGACTAGCATGTGGCGATAAGAGGATTAATCTATTAGATGTGGTGCGCAACCAACACAATATTGCATACACTGGCAATAAAGGTTTGTCGGAATTTCATGTTGCTGATAACAATTTAACGAATAAAGCTAGGTAAATACGTGGACGAAGACACACCAGCCTAGGACAGCAGACCACAGCACTTTCAGTCGATAAAACAATAGTTGATTGGTTGATTTGGGGGAGGGGACCAAACAGCGAGGTCATAGGTCCCGCTGGATAATCGTAGGATGGGGAAGGAAGTCGGCCATGCCGTTTCAATGGAACCATCTTGGAATTTGCTGGCGATTTAGGGAAATCACGGAACACCTAAATCAGGATGTCCGGTCGTGGGTTTGAATCGTCGTCCTGCCGTACGCAAGTACAGTATGCTAACCACTGCGCCACCTCGCTCAGTATAAAATAATGTTCACCTAATTTGATTTAGCAGTTTCCTACAAGTTCGCCATACGCTAAAGATGACGAAGAGAAAACCACTTACCTTGTTTAAAAAGTTAATAGGATCGGAATTGTCAGTTGCTAAAACTGCCCTTAAGGAGAAGGGAAGAAGAACAAGAAAAGAAAGAGAAGAGAAGAGAATCGATTAAAATTCCCATGGATGTACCAATACCTAAGATACCTGATGGAACTGTTGCCTTTCTAGTTCCTGAAATGACTGGTGTTTCAGCGGTTGGCTCTTTGGCTGAAGGGGTGGCAGCTATTGCAACGAGAGAGAGAAACGCGGGAAACGAACAGGAACAGCCTGAAAAAGAAATCAGAAACTAAGAAAATCAGCCTTCAGTTGCAAGGTAAAATTTTATTAGTTTATCTAGGTTTTCATGCCCATAATGGGATCTTATTCAGAAATAAAATTAAATTATTTTGAGAGCCGAATTTTGGCCATGTCACAGAAAATATTCAAACAGAATAAAGACACATAACCATAAGATTATTTCTATCAAAACTAAAAACATTAAGAAGAATGTAGACGGAGCAACGCCAGTCAGGAATAATAGTCACACGTAAGCAACTAGGAGTTTCCTAGTTGCTGCATTGTTACTTCACTGTTGTGGGTAAAATTACTAAAATTATGATGTCAGATAGAAATTGCTTAAACTTTGGACAATGGGGTAAGCAGTATTTTAAACTTAGGTCATATGAGTGAGGAAAAAGATTTATTTTTGAATTACTTCATAATGGATTCTGCACTTTTCTAAACGGACCAAAATGGTATAAATAAATAGCCCTGGTGGTCGTTACATGTTTGCTCAAATAACAGCTAGGAGAAAACAAATGTATTTGCTGAAAGTAGGTCTGTGGGCGAATTCAGACTGGTTACTATCTGCAGGGTGAAACAAATGTTTATGTGTCTTGGAGATAGCCAACATTCTCAGCCTGGCGAGAGAATTACATATTTTGTCTAACAGGTAGGCGTGAACCTGCTGGAGAAAGAAACACGTTTTGCTTTGCCTGTGAATAGCAACCCATGCAGGCTCAGGCTGTCACAATACCTGAGGAAAACCCAGAAAATCTGCCAACAACACGTATTGAGCCAGTGTCCCAGGTCAGCAGTCTACAATATTTTGAATTTCACATCAGTAGGGTGATGCACCTTCTTGAAGTTTTGAATTTCCCACAAATTTATACTTAGGATGACAGACGTACTTCCATATTGACGTCATAGGTAACATTCTCTGGTTATTTTTAATTGCCTGCCAGATTTAGAATTCTGCCCTTTTTCTTAATTTTGCACTATTTTATACATGGGACAACTGACTGTCTGAGAGGGGTGAGGATGAGGAGGATTCTGGCAACAGTGTGTGACATCATATGTGGAAAGTAGAGGGAAAGGGAAAAATCTTTCATGATTGTGAAGTCTGCAAGAACTCTCTCAGTTTACCTACTCCCCAATGGTGGTGGGCACCAACGAGATTTCCACGTCAATCATTAACACATGCTGCAGCATCACAAGTTGGTTCATGCATTAATTTGTAGAACTATCTTCATTCTTTTTTTAATCAATATAGGAGACTGTGGAAAATCACATAGTACAATCTTGGCGCACTGTTTTTGGTTTGGAGTGTACTGTGACTTTCTGCTCGAGAATACTAACTGGAAGCCTTTAATTCTGTGTACCTATAAACAAGTTTTTTTACTGCCTTTAGTATGTAGTAGTAATAGTGTTAGTATTAATTTTATGCATCCATGCATCACTTTCACGAGGATATTGTACATGTCAGTGTACTGCAGGTAAAAAACAAAGAAAACCACATTTCAGTATACTGACTAACATGAAAAGGGGGCATTATGCTTGAAATCATCAAGTAAGAAATTAAATGATAAAGTTGCATACTCCAGAGTACAAGGGTTGTCTTCGTAAAAGACACCACAGTATTATATAAAAGCTATTTAATAATGTAATATGCCAGTACTATATGAGTCATTTATTCCTCAATACGGCACACACTATGACATATTCTTTCATACACTAACACTACACACACTATCAGCTTTTGTGTAAGATGGCAAGAACTATGCCCCTTACATGAAGTCATTAAAGATCACCTAACTCACGCTGAGCAAACAGTAGGGCTGAACAAAATGACTGACAAGGCACAATGCATTTTGTAGAGGGTATAGTATGGACGTAGTGGAATAATTAATGTCGGGTGATGGTTTTAAAGTAATTCACACGACATGAAAACTTTGTGGAAACGAGTCTATTTACTGGACCCTAGTTTACCCCAGGGAAGTATTTAGAGTTGACCATGGCTGGCTGGGGAACGGCGAAGGGAAGCGACAATAGGCAGCTTAGGGCGGCTCAAGCTCTGAGAAAGCGGTAAAGCGGTGTGGCCTCCAGATGCCTTAAGATGAGTGACAGCACGGGTGGTTGACCCCGACCCCTTGCTGATGTATGGAGAAGCAGACGGAGAACTTGTACACCTGTTGATAAATGTCTGTCATCCTGTTTTCAGGGAAACATGCGAGAAAGCCGCGCAAAGCTATGGTGGAGCAGTCAACAGAGGTCAAAATATGTGTGTTAATGACTATAGCAACTTCACACTGAATTCACGGTCCACATAATTTGAAGTAAATCAGGTGAAGAGCGACAGAATGAAATACGCCAGCCTCCAATGGGAACGTAGGACCAAGAAATTTGAAGTACTCTCCTGGGAGTCAGAATTCCGGAAAACTTGGTGTTTGTGCAGACGCTAACCTTGATGGGTGGCGTGGGGGGAGCTAAATAGAAGAAGTTGCGGACGTGGTGTTCTTTACTCAGCTTGCCTGAGAAAGAGTGAGCATCTCTGCAGTTTAGGACTTAGCAAATGGAACAATTGAGCTTGGAAATACAACGTTTTGGTTCAGCTACATATTATGTAACACCACGTCCACACTCTAGGTAAGCCGGGAATGGAAGACCTCTACTGAGACTTCTGCCAGTCCACTCTTCACCTCGATTTCCCCTCCAGCAAAATCACTTACGCCAATTGCAGCGCAAGTGGCGTTAATTATGTGTCGCTTCCCAGCACTGACCAATGCCTACTCTGGGAAGTGAACAAATTCCCACAAAATTTCCCTTCCTCTCAAATTTTTCTAATTATCTCCCCCCCCCAGGCCACCCATCAAGGTTAGTGTCTGCACAAACACCAAGTTTTCCAGAATTCTGACTCCCAGGAGAGTACTTCAAATTCCTTGGTCCTACATTCCCATCAGAGGCCGGCGTATTTAATTCTGTCGCTCTTCACCTGATTTACTTCAAACTCTGCGGACTGTGAATTCAGCGTGAAGTTGCTATAGTCACGAACACACATATTTTGACCTCTGTTGACCACTTCACCATAGCTTTGCACGGCTTTCTCGCATGTTTCCCTGAAAACGGGAGGACGGACATTCATCAAAAGGCATACAAGTTCTCTGTCTGCTTCCCAGCACATCAGCATGGGGTCAGGGCCAACCACCCAAGCTGTCACTCATCTTAAGGCAGCTGGAGGCCGCGCCGCGTTACCGCTTTCTCAGAGCTTGAGCCGCCCTAAGCTGCCTATTGTCGCTTCTCTTTGCCGTTCCCCAGCCAGCCAAGGTCAACTCTAAATACTTCCCTGGGGTAAACTAGCGTCCAGTAAATCGACTCGTTTCCACAAAGTTTTCATGCCGTGTGAATTACTTTAAAACCATCACCTGACATTAATTATTCCACTATGTCCATACTTTACCCTCTACAAGATGCATTGTGCCTTGTCAGTCATTTTGTTCAGCCCTACTGTTCGCTCAATGTGAGTTAGGTGATCTTTAAAGACTTCATGTAAGGGGCATAGTTCTTGCCATCTTACAATTGTCATGAAAATGGCGATGGTTTGGATTACATTTTGGGCAGTGCAACTTGCCAATTTGTGTCCTGACACATTAAACATGACTTCAATGTCCTCTCTGTATTGTGGTTAACGTCCTTCAGCCGTATTGACAACGGAAATATTGGTGTATATATAACAATTTGAATTTGCAGGTTTAAATCGTAATCCTTCTTCAACTTGGATCTAGCTGTATCACCCAGTGCTTGTGCACGTCCATCAAATATCATTTACTCTTCTCTCACTGTCACGGTATGAGTGAGATCGTTTCTTTTTGATTCATTTTGTAACTTTCACCTGACGTCGCGTTCCAATAAACACCATGCGATCAAAAGTATCCGGACACCTCCAAAAACATACTTTTTTCATATTATGTGCTTGTGCTGCCACCTACTGCTAGATTATATCAGCGACCTCAGTAGTCATTAGACATCGTGAAAGGGCAGAATAGTGCACTCTGCGGAACTCATGGACTTCGAACGTGGTCAGGTGATTGGCTGTCACTTTTGTCATACGTCTGTACGCGAGATTTCCACACTCCTAAACATCCCTAGGTCCACTGTTTCCAATCTGATAGCGAAAAGGGAACGTGGATGGACACGTACAGCAAAAAAGCGTACAGGCCGACCTTGTCTGTTGATTGACAGAGACCGCCGACAATTTAAGCAGGTCGTAATGTGTAATAGGCAGACATCCATCCAGACCATCACACAGGAATTACAACCTGCATCAGGATCCACTGCAAGTACTATGACAGTTAAGTGGGAGGTGAGAAAACTTTGATTTCATGGTCGAGCGGCTGCAACGACGTCACGCTTGACGTAAGGAGTATAAACACTGGACGACTGAACAGTGGAAAAACGTTGTGTGGAGTGACGATTCACAGTAAACAAAGTGGCGATCCGATGGCAGGGCGTGGGTATGGCGAACGCACGGTGAACGTCATCTGCCAGCGTGTGTAGTGGCAACAGTAAAATTCGGAGGCGTTGGTGTTCTAGTGTGGTCGTGTTTTATGGGGGGGGGGGGAGGGTTGCACCTCTTGTTGTTTTGCGTGGCACTAGCACATACAGGCCTAGATACATGTTTTAAGCACCTTCTTGCTTCCCATTGTTGAAGAGCGATTCGGGGATAACAATTGCATCTTTCAGCACGATAGAGCACCTGTTCATAATGCACAACCTGTGGTTGAGTGATTACACTACAATAACCCCTGTAATGGACTGGCCTCCACAAAGTCCTGACCTGAATCCTATAGAACACCTTTGGGATGTCTTGGGACGCCGACTTCGTGCCAGGCCTCACTGACTGACATCAATACCTCTCTTCAGTGCAGCACTCCATGAAGAACGGGCTGCCATTCCCCAAGAAGCCTTCCGGTATGTGATTGAATGTATGACTATGAGAGTGGGAGCTGTCATCAAGGCTAAGGGTGGGCCAACACCAAACTGCATTACCGATGCAGGGCACCACGAAATTGTAATTCATTTTCAGCCAGGTGTCCATATACTTTTGATCACATAGTCTAAGTCGTGCCATGTGTATCAAACTTGTGTTTAAGTACAGACCATCGCAGTCACATTTCAGACACAGTTCTTAAGTGGAGATAAATATCTTCACTTCTCCTGCTGCATTCTGCCTGTTTTTCTATAACATTTATAGCATTTTCCTAGATAAATGTAACGGGCGATCAAGAAGCTTCCGTTAGAAGGTCGTATAGTCCAGAGTCGGAATGCCAATCAGGCAAAACCACCTTGAGCATTGAGGCAATCGTCCCACCGACACACCAGGTTGAACATACCTGTTTGGTAAAACAGTGCGTCCTGCTACGTGAAGAACTCCATAACTCCCTGTTGCACATCCTCGTCTGCCCGGAGTCGTCGACTCTTCAAGTCGTTTCTTAAGGGAACGGAGGCGTCATAATCACATGGGGAGAGATCAGGACTACAGTAATCGAGTGTATCCCAGCTGAGTTGGTGTAGCTTCTGGGTTACATTTGCGAAATGGGGATATGCATTATCATGCGAGCAGTACAGAACTTGACGCACATTTCAAGGAGACGTGCTGCCGCATACAAATTCTCCATTATCTGACAGGTCTACCAGTGTTTGTCGTTCGGCAGACAAGACAAGATAAACAGCACGTTGGCCCCGTTTGAACGCAGTTGGTAATAACGTCGGCATAGTTCATGTTGTCACATTTACCGCACGCACGTTGGGAAGACACGTGTGACACACTAGTCACTTCCCGCATGGAAGTCGCGCTGTGTTCCATATACGCTGCATCAACGTCCACAAACGGAAACTTTTTTATTTGCCCCTTATATATCACCACGCAATCTACATCTACATCTACATGATTACTCTGCAATTCACATTTAAGTGCTTGGCAGAGGGTTCATCGAACCACAATCGTACTATCTCTCTACAATTCCACCTCTGAACAGCGCGCGGGAAAAACGAACACCTAAACCTTATGTTCGAGCTCTGATTTCTCTTATTTTGTTTTGATGATCATGTAGGTTGGGCTCAACAAAATATTTTCGCATTCGGAAGAGAAAGTTGGTGACTGATATTTCGTAAATAGATCTTGCCCCGACGAAAAACGTCTTTGCTTTAATGACTTCCATCCCAACTCGCGTATCATATCTGCCACACTCTCTCCCCTATTACGTGATAATACAAAACGAGCTGCCCTTTTTTTTGCACCCTTTCGATGTCCTCCGCCAATCCCATCTGGTAAGGATCCCACACCGCAGAGCAATATACTAACAGAGGACGAACGAGTGTAGTGTAAGCTGTCTCTTTAGTGGACTTGTTGCAACTTCTAAGCGTCCTACCAATGAAACGCAACCTTTGGCTCGCCTTCCCCACAATATTATCTATGTGGGGTCTTTCCAACTGAAGTTGTTCGTAATTTCAACACTCAGGTACTTAGTTGAATTGACAGCCTTGACAATTGTACTATTTATCGAGCAATCGAATTCCAACGGATTTCTTTTGGAATTCAAGTGGATCACCTCACACTTCTCGTTATTTAGCGTCAACTGCCACCTGCCACACCATACAACAATCTTTTCTAAATTCCTTTGCAACTGATACTGGTCTTCTGATGACCTTACTAGACGGTAAATTACAGCATCATCTGCGAACAACCTGAGAGAACTTCTCAGATTGTCACCCAGGTCATTTATATACACTCCTGGAAATGGAAAAAAGAACACATTGACACCGGTGTGTCAGACCCACCATACTTGCTCCGGACACTGCGAGAGGGCTGTACAAGCAATGATCACACGCACGGCACAGCGGACACACCAGGAACCGCGGTGTTGGCCGTCGAATGGCGCTAGCTGCGCAGCATTTGCGCACCGCCGCCGTCAGTGTCAGCCAGTTTGCCGTGGCATACGGAGCTCCATCGCAGTCTTTAACACTGGTAGCATGCCGCGACAGCGTGGACGTGAACCGTATGTGCAGTTGACGGACTTTGAGCGAGGGCGTATAGTGGGCATGCGGGAGGCCGGGTGGACGTACCGCCGATTTGCTCAACACGTGGGGCGTGAGGTCTCCACAGTACATCGATGTTGTCGCCAGTGGTCGGCGGAAGGTGCACGTGCCCGTCGACCTGGGACCGGACCGCAGCGACGCACGGATGCACGCCAAGACCGTAGGATCCTACGCAGTGCCGTAGGGGACCGCACCGCCACTTCCCAGCAAATTAGGGACACTGTTGCTCCTGGGGTATCGGCGAGGACCATTCGCAACCGTCTCCATGAAGCTGGGCTACGGTCCCGCACACCGTTAGGCCGTCTTCCGCTCACGCCCCAACATCGTGCAGCCCGCCTCCAGTGGTGTCGCGACAGGCGTGAATGGAGGGACGAATGGAGACGTGTCGTCTTCAGCGATGAGAGTCGCTTCTGCCTTGGTGCCAATGATGGTCGTATGCGTGTTTGGCGCCGTGCAGGTGAGCGCCACAATCAGGACTGCATACGACCGAGGCACACAGGGCCAACACCCGGCATCATGGTGTGGGGAGCGATCTCCTACACTGGCCGTACACCACTGGTGATTGTCGAGGGGACACTGAATAGTGCACGGTACATCCAAACCGTCATCGAACCCATCGTTCTACCATTCCAAGACCGGCAAGGGAACTTGCTGTTCCAACAGGACAATGCACGTCCGCATGTATCCCGTGCCACCCAACGTGCTCTAGAAGGTGTAAGTCAACTACCCTGGCCAGCAAGATCTCCGGATCTGTCCCCCATTGAGCATGTTTGGGACTGGATGAAGCGTCGTCTCACGCGGTCTGCACGTCCAGCACGAACGCTGGTCCAACTGAGGCGCCAGGTGGAAATGGCATGGCAAGCCGTTCCACAGGACTACATCCAGCATCTGTACGATCGTCTCCATGGGAGAATAGCAGCCTGCATTGCTGCGAAAGGTGGATATACACTGTACTAGTGCCGACATTGTGCATGCTCTGTTGCCTGTGTCTATGTGCCTGTGGTTCTGTCAGTGTGATCATGTGATGTATCTGACCCCAGGAATGTGTCAATAAAGTTTCCCCTTCCTGGGACAATGAATTCACGGTGTTCTTATTTCAATTTCCAGGAGTGTAGATCAGGAACAGCAGAGGTGCTAGGACGCTTCCCTGGGGAACACCTGATATCACTTCAGTTTTACTCGATGATTTTCCGTCTATTACTACGAACTGCGACCTTCCTGACAGAAATATGGAATCAATGGCCGCCCCTGTCGATAGCGGCCATTACTTCGTGCGAATAAAGAGCTAGCTGCGTTGCACAAGAACGATGTTTTCTGAGACCATGCTGATTACGTATCAATAGATCGTTCCCTTCGATGTGATTCATAATGTTTGAATACAGTATATGCTCCAAAACCCTACTGCAAACCGACGTCAATGATATAGGTCTGTAGTTCGATGGATTACTCCTACTACCGTTCTTAAACACTGGTGCGACCTACACAATTTTCCAATCTGTAGGTACAGATCTATCGGTGAGCGAGCGGTTGTATATGTTTGCTTAGTAGGGAGCTACTGTATCAGCGTAATCTGAAAGGAACCTAATCGGTATACAATCTGGACCTAAGGACTTGCGCGCATTAAGCGATTTGAGTTGCTTCGCAACCCGTAAGGTATCTACTTCTAAGAAACTCATGCTAGCAGCTGTTCGTGTTTCAATAGTAGAAATGTACCAATTTGCAGAAATGTAATTCTCGATTAAAACCGACATTCTCGGCTGTTAGGAAACGGTAGTGTAATAATATATTCTGTTAATGTAAAGTCAGAACGCAAGATAATTGACACAGTAACGAGACCACAATATGCCGTCTGTTTTCCAACAGCCAGGTGGCAATTAACCTCAGTGAGTAAAAAATTATTTCAGTCTCTTCGAATACTTCAAACGTAAGAACATTTGCTGTATGTTTCTTTGAGGTATTTGACCGACTGAAAGCGGAAGTGCGCCAGCAACCAATAAAATAGTGCTGGAGAAATTTTAAACATAAGAATAACAGTAAAAGCTTCCTTTTGTAGAAGACTTTCACGCAGTCTAAACGGAGAAACAGCAGTGAAAATGTTTGTTGTGTAGTAGACGCTAACGTAAGTACGCAGGAAGAAAACGCCTACAGGAATTCAATAGCACTCAGTTCAAGAACGCGGCCCCCATTTTGTAAACATCGGTTATGCAAAGTATCTTCGATGCCAGAATGGAAAATAAGTGATCAGACATTCCTTAGTTCGCTGAACTTAAAGAACGGAAACGATAGCCGGCCACGGTGGTCTAGCGGTTCTGGCGTTACAGTCCGGAACCGCGGGACTGCTACGGTCGCAGGTTCGAATCCTGCCGCGGGCATGGGTGTGTGTGATGTCCTTAGGTTAGTTAGGTTTAAGTAGTTCTAAGTTCTAGGGGACTTATGACCTAAGATGTTGAGTCCCATAGTGCTCAGAGCCATTTGAACGGAAACGATAAGTAAACATGTGTGTGTGTGCGTGTGTGTGTGTGTGTGTGTGTGTGTGTGTGTGTGTGCTAGGATACGGCGAGCAGTTTTTGTTTGGGCACAAAAGATTCGTACTTTTTTTTCTCCCTAGAGAATGAATTCTTATTTTGTATTTACTACTCCGCTCCATGATGTGTGAGTCTTATCACTTTAACTTGGACTGACAGATTCTGAGAATGCGGGCTCTGTTTTAGTAAAATCTAAAAAGACAGCACTTGAGAAACAAGGCACCAGTTCAACCTATGTTAATGTACTGAAGAACATAGACGTCAGTGCTACAAGTGTCATTAGTCTTCATCCAAAGAAAACGAAATTCAAAATTGAAAGTAGAGTCATGCATGGACGTTCTGTATCGGTAGAACTCTTCTCTGCAATCAAAGAGAGCTTGTCAGATTCTCAAATTGGGAAAGTATTGAAGACATACATCTTATTGTAACACAAATGATTTACCTTTTTGCTGATTTTTTTTTATTAGGCCTGAAAGTCAGTTACTGCTGGGCTATGATAATGTATGAACAACACATTGAAGAGAAAAAGTAGAAAATATGTGGATAAATATTTACGGCAGATTTCTAATAGTACCTGATATATACAAGGCATCTGGATGGTTGTGCTTCCAGGACTCTGTAGCCATACACAGCTGCTAATAATACATGACAAAAGAAGCAAAATAAAACAAGAGGAAGTCTATTTGAGGTCCTAAAATTAGAAGACGAGTTTTTAATATTTCTAACTGTACCTCGCACAAATCTAAAATTCACTATTTCAGAAATCTATGTCAGTAGGGATTTCTAGAGTTTCCGGCCACTGCACACCAAGTAATGCATCTTATTGTTAGTAATACTTACGATAAAAGTTTCTAGTTGATGTTGTGTAACTTCATAATGATGTATTGTTTCACCACATAATTAAATCTTTACAGGTCAGAGGAGCAAGGTTAAAAGTGTAGACTTCATGAATGGAGAAAAACATTATAAAGGCTTTTATTCATTAATGATAATGGCCATTAATTTGGAGTTGCTAGTCGCCCATCGGGCGCCTCCCTGGGTGGCGGATAGGGGAACGCTCACCAGATAGGGTGGGTACTGGGGAAATAAAATACCCAGGGCGGACCAAAACTAGCAAGCGTCCGCCCCTCTAACAAAGTAAGGGGGGTGGCGGCAGGAAGGGCATCCGGCTGTAAATACATTGCCAAAACAAGAGGAATGATGGATGCTTCTCGTGGTAAATGTTCCGGAGTAATAGCCTCCCATTCAGATCTCCGGGGGAGGCGTTTTGCGAAGGATCCAAAGGTGTTCAAGATCAGAGTGGCAACTCTAAACGTGGGAACGATGACGGGAAAGAGAAGAGAGATAGTAGACATGATGCAAAGGAGGAAGATAAAGGCTTTATGTGTGCAAGAGATCTTAGCTGAAGGCTATAAGCTACTTTATAGTACTGCAAGCCCGGAATCAAGAAATGGAGTTATTTTGCACAGAGAGCTTCAAGAAGAGGTATGTGAAGTCAGCAGGGTAAATCATAGGATCATGTATGTTAAGATGATGTTTGGCGGAGAAATGGTAACAGTGCTGACAGCCTATGCACCCCAAGCGGGATGTTCGGAGGACGAGAAGGAAAAATTTTGGAGAGATTTAGATGGAGTAATGGTCGGAATACCAGAGAATGAAAGAGTGATAGTCGAAGGAGGTCTAAATGGTCATGTTGGCGGAAGGAAAGGTGGGGAAGAAAGGTGGCATGGAGGATTGGGGTATGGCGAGAGAAATGAGGAAGGAAAAAGGTTAGTGGAGTTTGCAGTGGCTTTTGATCTAGTGATTACGAATACCGACTTCCAAAGAAAAAGAGAAAAACTAATAACACACAAGAGTCGCGAAAATAAAAACCAAATTGATTACATATTATGTAGAAGGAAAAATCGTGGGGAGGTGCGAAATACTAAGGTCATATACGGTGAAGGAATAGCAACACGAGTTGATTGTAGCGGATTGTGAGATGAAAGTATGTGAAAGACAGAGGCACATAAATCAATGTAAAAGGAAAATTAAGTGGTGGAGATCAAAGAATAAAAATTTGAGAGAGGAGTTTAATGAAAAAGTACTGGGAGAGAGTGTGCAGGAGTGGTGGAAAGTAAATAGGGAGGAAGTGTTTGGGTTAACATCTGGCAGAGCGGTGCCAAGAGATAAGGAAGCATGGTGGTGGAATGAAGAGGTGCAGAAAGTTGTGAAGGAAAAGAAAGACGCTAAGAGGAAGTGTGATATGTCTGGAAGTGCTGAGGATGGGCAAGCGTACAAAAGTGCAAAGAAGGAGGCAAAACGAGCCTTGGCTAAAGCTAAAGCTGAATCAGTAAGGGAGGCATACGAACAACTACAGAAAAATCAGCATATGAGACAACTGATACGGATAGGCAAATCAAGAGATAAAGCTTCTAAGGATCTAACAGCAATAAAACAAATGAAAGATGAAACAGGAATAATTCTACACGACCATGGAAAAATAATCCAAAGGTGGTTGAATTGCTGAATGAAGAAAATTTAAGACTGAAAACTGAGGAAGGAGGTGCAAACGAAGGCTTAACGATGGAAATAAGTAGAGATGGAATCGAACGGGCAGTTGAAAAAATAAAAAATGGGAATGAAGTTGGGCCAGACCAGATCCCCGTTGAGGTATGGAAGTGTCTCCGTAAAAAGGGAATTGAACTCCTTTGGGATTTAATGAAGAAGATTTGGCGACAGGAGGAGAACTAGTGTACTGATCCCAATATTTAAGGGGAAAGGTGATGTGCAGGACTGCAGCAACTACAGAGGTATTAAACTGATGGCACACACAATGAAAATTTGGGAAAGAGTTATAGAAGCAAGATTATGCAAACAGACTGTGGTGTGTGAAGAACAGTTTGGGTTCATGCCTGGAAGAGGAACGACTGATGCAATACATGCTTTAAGGCGGATAGTGGAGAAACACGGGCCGGCCAGAATGGCCGAGCGGCTTTAGGTGCTACAGTCTGGAACCGCGCGGCCGTTACGGTCGCAGGTTCGAATCCTGCCTCGGGAATGGATGTGTATGATGTCCTTAGGTTAGTTAGGTTTAAGTAGTTCTAAGTTATAGGGGACTGATGACCTCAGAAGTTAAGTCCCATAGTGCTCAGAGCCATTTGAACCATTTTTTTGAGAAACACGGGGAGCTACAAGCCGATCTACTAATGGCTTTCATTGATTTGGAGAAAGCATATGACAGAGCCCCAAGAGACGAAATATGGAGAAGCATGAGAGTGCAGTGCGTGCCAGAGAAGTATGTGAGGCTAGTGAAGGAAATGTACAGAGGAGAGCAGTGAGAAGTAGTGTGGGCATGGCAAAGGAGTTTCCAGTAAACGTAGTGTTACATCAAGGGTATGCACTTAGTCCCTACCTCTTTGACCTTATTATGGCTGTGCTGGTGAAAGATGTGAAGAAGGTAGCGCCGTGGAATATGATGTTTGCGGATGATGTGGTTCTTTGTCAGCAGAGCATCGACATACTTGAGAAAAAGCTGGAGGATTGGAGGAAGACACTAGAAGAAAGAGGGATGAAAATTAGCAAGGACGAAGTCAGAATATTTAGCACTGACGGATGTGCAGATGAGGTCTTGCAAGATCCAGGAGGATGAGCTGAAATCGGTCTCTAAATTTAAATACCTGGGGTCGGAGGACTGGAAAGCGAGGAAAATGAGTGGAGTGTTGTGTGACAAGAATGTGAGTATTGGGTCGAAAAGGAAAGTGTACAAGTCGGTGGTAAGGCCTGCTATGATATACAGGGCAGAGACATGGCCAATCACAGTAGCCCAGGAAAGGAAGATGGAAGTGGCGGAAATGAGGGTACTGAGGTGAATGTGTGGGGTAACAGGGAAGGACAGGATTAGAAATGAATTGGTTAGAGGAGCTGTGAAAGTGGGACCCACAGGGAAAAAGATACAAGAGAGCAGACTAAGGTAGTAAGGACACCACCAGATAAAAGGGGAAGATTATGTCGCAAACAGAGTTGAAGATATAAAGACTGAAGGAGCGAAAGGAGAGGAAGACCGAAGATGAGGTGGATGGTTAAGATATCCGGGGACCTAAGGGAGAAAGGATGGAAGAAGGAAGAGGCAACGGGTGCAGTACTATGGAGGAGAAGGATCCAGAAGAGCAACGCCGACCCTACGTGACGTGGGACAAGACGACGATAAAGAAGAAGAAGAAGAATGGCCATTAAACCATTTAACTTGCAACGTGCATTGTGTAAGTTTCCTGGTACAATAGTTTGATCGTCAAATTCGTGGCTATTCACTCATTTTCCATAGCCAGATGCAGAGTGAAAACAATTCTGAGGCACTGTACCTTTTTCCAGGGGTTACCAAATCACCAGAGCTGATGTGATGGGCGCAGCGTGAACTTTACAAGGAACAGCAGGCTTTGCACCAACACTGGGATTTGTTCTTTAACGTGTCTCACCTGAACAAAACAGACGCTACAACACATACCAAGCTCACATGTCAAAGTGATATAGTTCGAAAGTAATTGTCTCAGTCACAACATACGTCGTTCTAAATGTAATAAAATACCTTCTCACTTTAGGTCATTACAAACTCCGAAACACAGCTAGTTACAGTGAACAATTCAGTAAGGGAAATTAGATGTTTAAGTAATTGCCGATCCAGTTTAGAGCAACGATAATGAGTCATGTATACAGTTACCTTTCTGGACGATACACTGCCCTTAGTTTTCAGGCTGACCACCATCCACAGAAGAGGCGGAAACTATTGCGATACGTAACTCAAGGGTCTTTACAGGTATCGAATTTGTATAGCGAATGCTGCATATGAATTTCGTCCAGAGGCAGAAGTTTGTTCTGATGAATAGCTGCCTCTGACACGTTGCTGGCTTCCATGATTCCCCTAAGGCTTCGGTGCTCCAAGGAGATATTTGCTGCTGAATTATGTATTTTATGTAAACAGAGGCTAAGGTAAGGGATCTCACATCGAACCCTACTAAAGTGTTTTGAGTAATGCTCCGTAGAATGCGTTTAACTCAGAGTGTGTAGGAAATTTTCTGACATCAGTACTCCAGAAATAGTTCACTCTGGTTAATTTGACTCTTCTACTTCTTCTACTTCTAGTTTAGATCCCAGAAACTTGTACAGATTTCTCACATAAAATATTTATGCCTCTGCCTCTATCATATGTGATAACGTATTGTTCACATTCATGAACCAAGCAGATATAAATTACCCATTGGTTAAATGTTGCCTAACACGCAACGATGTTAATGACAAGCTTATATATAAAAGTAATATGTATAATACATGTATTTATATACAATATGAAGATCCAAATGATATATAAAAACACGCTCTTATTTTAATGCAACGTTGTGTCAAAACTTCAAAGGAATAGGTGGAAAACTTTCGAAGATATAATAATGTGTCTCCTATATACACTGATTTGTGACGATGCACTATTTCTTCACTAATTTTTCGAAGCTGAATGGTCCGCCACTAACTTGTATTGAGCCTTCGAAGTACGTGGAATCTTGGCTGCTCCGTGGATGACACTCCGCTGTGGACATCACGGCAGGGAAAGAGACGACAACGAAAACCTCTCGAAGCTTTGAACAGTCTCATAAATTCTAAGGTCCTTTCGCCTTTTCATTGTGTTAAAGTTTAAAAATCGTTCAAATGGCTCTGAGCACTATGGAACTTAACTGCTGTAGTCATCAGTCCCCTAGAACTTAGAACTAGTTAAACTTAACTAACCTAAGGACATCAGAAACACCCATGCCCGAGGCAGAATTCGAACCTGCGACCGTAGCGGTCGCAAGGTTCCCGAATGCAGTTGCTTGTGTTCTCCTTACTGAAATTCTTTTTCTAACATAACGTAAATTAAGAAATAATAGTTTACTTAATTTAAGAAACTAATAATACAAGACTGTTGGTGCACATTGGATTTTTATTTCTTACCAGTACAAATTTCGTATTCGCATTTAATATGCTCAAAAATGCGTCAAAATAATGTTCTCAGCCGTCCAAATTTTAAAAACATTCTCCTAACGACCACCAAATCAACCGTGGAACAAAAATCCTTATTTATTCAGGTGACACAAAAACTGCAGTTAAAACAAAACTTTAGACGAAGTGGAGGTGAAGCCAACAGCAGCCGCCGAAGACGTCGGCAAGTATTATGGCGATAACCCCTAAAGCCAAATTCTTGACACAAGCAAGCCTTTGCTATTCATCAGAGAAACCGGGAAGCCAGTATGAAGTTAAATATTAACTGCAAAATATTACCTGGACAGAGCGACAACTACATCACTACGACACTCCAAAATACATGGAAGTACAAGTGGCTCTGAGCACTATGGGACTTAACATCTGTGGTCATCAGTCCCCTAGAACTTAGAACTACTTAAACCTAACTAACCTAAGGACATCAAACACATCCATGCCCGAGGCAGGATTCGAACCTGCGGCCGTAGCGGTCGCGCGGTTCCAGACTGGAGCGCCTAGAACCGCACGGCCACACCGGCCGGCCATGGGAGTACAGTTGGACCCTAGTTTCAATTTCAAAAGTCATGTCAAGAAACCAGTTTACATAAATTTAATTACACTACCTGTGTCTCACAGCCAAATGAGTTCCCTGCATCTGCCCTGACAATATGGCGCTCTGCAACAGAATACGTAGCACACATGCACACATGCCAAACAAGTGGATACGGCGTTGAATGAGACTGAACGCATTGTGAGAAGCTGCCTTCGACAAACTCCTGTTGCCCAAATTTATCACATTGTGGTTATGGCGTCACCACACATCCGTAAAAATAGCAGCCACAGAAATGGAGAAAAAGAACAGGAAATCGATCCCAGACACCCCCTATTCGGACATGAACGACCCTAAGCTGAGGTCATGGAAGAGCTTCATGCGTCCAAAACAAGTAATTCCGTTAGGACCTGGATTTTTCAGATAGAGTTTTGGCGAAATTTATTAACCGAAAGGCTTGTGGAGAACGTCAATCAGGAATCCGCTGCGGCATGTGACATGGAAGGCATTAAACCGACTGAGGAGTGTCTCGATGGAAGACGAATCGTAGGAACAGGGCCTTCTTGGAGTCGAGTCCTGTGACTGTGGCGACCGGTAGCCCCCACGAAATCTCATAGTCTGCAGAAACCTTTCCGATCCTTGCACCACAGAATATCTACATACATCAAGTAGTAAAGCCATCAAGACAGCGTAATGCTAGTGCTTATGATCCCTCTAACTGAACATCAGTAGTGTCTCGCAAAATTTTGTTATTATTTTGTACTAGCTCTGACCGGCCCGAGTGGCCGAGCGGTTCTAGGCGCTTCAGTCTGGAGCCGCGCGACCGCTACGGTCGCAGGATCGAATCCTGCCTCGGGCATGGATGTGTGTGATGTCCTTAGGTTAGTTAGGTTTAAGTAGTTCTAAGTTCTAGGGGACTGATAGCCTCAGCAGTTTATTCCCACAGTGCTCAGAGCTATTTGTACTAGCTCTCCAGTGTGGCTCATTGTTGTTAAATGGAAAAAGAAAAAAATAGAAAGCATGGCTTCTATCACGGATGGGAACTCTATATCCGTCCTAATCTCCTTGTCCTCCCTGCCTCTTCTGTTTATCCATATCCTTCTCCTCCACCTCACTCTATCCTTCACCTCCTCCCCCCTCTCTGTCTCTATCTTCTACTCCTCCCCTTTTCCTCTACTCCTACTCGATCTCTCTCCAGCTCACTCTCACCATCACCTCCTCCATTCTCATTTGTCCATCACTTCCTCCACTCTCTCTCCCTATCTATCGACCTCTCCATACCTATTTATCTCCTCCTGGCCCCTCTCTCTATCCTTTTCCGCTTTCTATGTCCATTTCCCCACAGCTTCACACATCTCTGCAAATCTTTTCTCCCGTCGCCCCCCCCTTCCCACCACGTCAATCTCTCACCTTGAGCTTCGTTTCATTGCAAATTCAGATTGTGTAGTAGTACTCCAATCAATTGCCAGTACTCCATTATACAGTTCTCTTGTACACTGACAACATTTCACTATTACATGTATACACACACACACACACACACACACACACACACACACACACACACACACACACATCTACATCTACATCTACATAATTACTCTGCAATTCACATTTAAGTGCTTGGCAGAGGGTTCATCGAACCACAATCATACTATTTCTCTACCATTCCACTCCCGAACAGCGCGCGGGAAAAACGAACACCTAAACCTTTCTGTTCGAGCTCGGATTTCTCATATTTTATTTTGATGATCATTGCAACCTATGTAGGTTGGGCTCAACAACATATTTTCGCATTCGAAAGAGAAAGTTGGTGACTGAAATTTCGTAAATAGATCTCGCCGCGACTAAAAACGTCTCTGCTGCAAAGACTTCCATCCCAACTCGCTTATCATGTCTGCCACACTCTCTCCCCTATTACGTGATAGTACAAACGAGCCTCCATTTTTTGCACCCTTTCGATGTCCTCCGTCAATCCCACCTGGTAAGGATCCCACACCGCGCAGCAATATTCTAACAGAGGACGAACGAGTGTAGTCCAAGCTGTCTCTTTAGTGGACTTGTTGCATCTTCTAAGTGTCCTGCCAATGGAACGCAGCCTTTGGCTCACCTTCCCCACAATATTATCTAAGTGGTCTTTCCAACTGAAGTTGTTCGTAATTTCAACACTCAGGTACTTAGTTGAATTGACAGCCTTGAGAATTGTAATATTCATCGAGTGATCGAATTCCAACGGATTTCTTTTGGAACTCTTGTGGATCACCTCACACTTTCCGTTATTTAGCGTCAACTGCCACCTGCCACACCATACAGCAATCTTTTCTAAATCGCTTTGCAACTGTTACTGGTCTTCGGATGATCTTACTAGATGGCAAATTACAGCATCATCTGTGAACAACCTAAGAGAACTGCTCAGATTGTCATCCAGGTCATTTATATAGGTCTGGAACAGCAGATGTTCCAGGACGCTTCCCTGAGGAACACCTGATATCACTTCAGTTTTACTCGATGATTCGCCGTCTATTACTTCGAATTGCGACCTTCCTGACAGAAAATCACGAATTCAGTCGCACAACTGAGACGATATCCTATAGGCCCCCAGCTTGATTAGAAGTCGCTTGTGAGGAACGGTGTCAAAAGCTTTCCGTAAATATAGAAATACGGAATCAACTTGAGATCCACTGTCGATAGCGGCCATTACTTCGTGCTTTGCACAAGAACGATGTTTTCTGAAACCATGATTATTACGTATCAATAGATCGTTCCCTTCGAGGTGATTCATAATGTTTGAATACAGTATATGCTCCAAAGCCCTACTGCAAACCGACGTCAATGTTACAGGTCTGTAGTTCGATGGATTACTCCTACTACCCTTCTTAAACACTGGTGCGACCTACGCAATTTTCCAATCTGTAGGTACAGATCTATCAGTGAGCGAGCGGTTGTATATGATTGCTAGTTAAGAAGCTATTGTATCAACGTAATCTGAGTGGAACATAATCGGTATACAATCTGGACCTGAAGACTTGCCGCCGGCCGCGGTGGTCTAGCGGTTCTGGCGCTGCAGTCCGGAACCGCTGGACTGCTACGGTCGCAGGTTCGAATCCTGCCTCGGGCATGGTTGTGTGTGATGTCCTTAGGTTAGTTAGGTTTAAGTAGTTCTAAGTTCTAGGGGACTTATGACCTAAGATGTTGAGTCCCATAGTGCTCAGAGCCATTTGAACCATTTTTTTTTTTTTTTTTTGAAGACTTGCCCGTATTAAGCGATTTGAGTTGCTTCGCAACCCCTAAGGTACTTACTTCTAAGAAACTCATGCTAGCAGCTGTTCGTGTTTCAAATTTTGGAATATTGCATTCGTCTTCCCTGGTGAAGGAATTTCGGAAAAATGCGTTCAATAACTCCGCTTTAGCGGCACAGTCGTCGGTAACAGTACCATCGGCACTGCGCTGCGAAGGTATTGACTGCGTCTTGCCGCTTGTGTACTTTACATACGACCAGAATTTCTTCGGATTTTCTACCAAATTTCGAGACAATGTTTCGTTGGGGAACCTATTAAAGGCATCTCGCATTGAAGACCGTGCCAAATTTCGCGCGTCTGTAAATTTTAGCCTATCTTCGGGATTTCGCGTTCTTCTGAACTTCGCATGCTTTTTCCGTTGCCTCTGTAACAGCGTTCGGACCTGTTTTGTCTACCATGGGGGGTCAGTTCCATCTCTTACCAATTTATGAGGTATGAATCTCTCAATTCGTGTTGCTACTATATCTTTGAATTTGAGCCATATCTCGTCTACATTTGCATAGTCACTTTGGAAGGAATGGAGATTGTCTCTTAGGAAGGCTTCTAGTGACACTTTATCCGATTTTTTAAATAAAATTATTTTGCGTTTGTTTCTGGTGGATTTGGAAGAAACGGTATTGAGCCTAGCTACAACCACCTTGTGATCACTAATCCCTGTATCAGTCATGATGCTCTCTATTAGTTCTGAATTGTTTGTGGCTAAGAGGTCACGTGTGTTTTCGCAATCATTTACAATTCGCTTGGGTTCGTGGACTAACTGCTCGAAATAATTTTCGGAGAAAGCATTTAGGACAATCTCGGAAGATGTTTTCTGCCTACTACTGGTTTTGAACAAGTATTTTTGCCAACATATCGAGGGAAGGTTAAAGTCCCCACCAACTATAAGCGTATGAGCGGGGTATTTATTTGATACGTGACTCAAATTTTCTCTGACCTGTTCAGCAACTATATCATCGGAGTCTGGGGGTCGGTAGAAGGAGCCAATTACTAACTTAGTTCGGCTGTTAAGTATAACCTCCACCCATACCAATTCTATTAGGTAAATAAATTGGCATTCAAGGTATATTTATGTTTAAATTGTTGATAGCACTTTATCACTCCACCACGATACTCCCTAAGGTTCCAACTTGTGATTGGTGTGAAACATGAAACTGACTCTCTACCGCATCTTACCATCGGGAGCAACATTTGTCAATATGTGAACGTGTAACGTTCAGTACATTTCGATCTCCTTGGTGCTTTCGGTGACGGGGAAAATCTTACCTCACATCAACAACACTGTACACAGATAATTAATTCACTTTTTCATGACAATATAACATGTGATTTTACCGGCCATTCGCGTATGGAATGATCCAGATTAATCCGATCATAATACAATGTGTGGCCTATCCAACTGGACATCGTGACGAGACCACCGGTTTCCCGACGGTACTGCAAACAGTCCACGTGACCTCGTCCGCCGTCAACCTCGGACTGAACGTTCCAGCACATTCCCACATTTTGTGGAGCATATATAGGCGATTTTCCTTCCTTTGCTTAGAATTGGGTTTTCAAAGAAGGGAAAGCAGAAAGGTGGAAGGAGTATATAGAGGGTCTATACAAGGGCGATGTACTTTGAGAGCAATATGATGGAAATGAAGAGGATGTAGATAAAGATGAAATGGGAGGTATAATACTGCGTGAAGAGTTTGACAGAGCACTGAAAGACCTAAGTCGAATCAAGGACCCGGGAGTAGACAACATTCAATTAGAACTACTGACAGCCTTGGGAGAGCCAGTCCTGACAAAACTCTACCATCTGGTGAGCAAGATGTAGGAGACAAGCGACATACACTCAAACTTCAAGAAGAATATAATAATTCCAATCCCAAAGAAAGCAGGTGTTGACAGATGTGAAAATTACCGAACTATCAGTTTAATAAGTCACGGCTGCAAAATACTAATGCGAATTCTTTACAGACGAATGGAAAAAATGGTAGAAGCCGACCTCGGGGAAGATCAGTTTGGATTCCGTAGAAATATGGGAACACGTGAGGCAATATTGACCCTACGACTTATCTTACAGGATGGAGTAAGAAAAGGCAAATCTACGTTTCTAGCATTTGTAGACTTAGAGAAAGCTTTCGACAATGTTGACTGGAATACTCTCTTTCAAATTCTAAAGGAGGCAGGGGTAAAATACAGGGAGCGAAAGGCTATTTACAATTTGCATAGAAAGCAGATGGCAGTTACAAGAGTCGAGGGACATCAAAGGGAAGCAGTGGTTGGGATGGGAGTGAGACAGGGTTGTAGCCTCTCCCCGATGCTATTCAATCTGTACATTGAGCAAGCAGTAAAGGAAACGACAGACAAATTCAGAGTAGGAATTAAAATCCATGGAGAAGAAATAAAAACTTTGAGGTTCGCCGATGACATTGTAATTCTGTCAGAGACAGCAAAGGACTTGGAAGAGCAGTAGAACGGAATGGACAGTGTCTTGAAAATAGGATATAAGATGAACATCAACAAAAGCAAAACGAGGATATGGATTGTAGTCGAATTAAGTCGGGTGATGCTGAGGGAATTAGAATAGGAAATGAGACACTTAAAGTAGTAAAGGAGTTTTACTATTTGGGGAGCAAAATAACTGATGATGGTCAAATCAAGGAGGATAGAAAGTGTAGACTGGCAATGGCAGGGAAAGCGTTTCTGAAGAAGAGAATTTTGATAACATCGAATATAGATTTAAGTGTCAGGAAGTCGTTTCTGAAAGTATTTGTATGGAGTGTAGCTATGTATGGAAGTGAGCCATGGACGATAAATAGTTTGGACAAGAAGATAATAGAAGCTTTCGAAATGTGGTGGTACAGAAGAATGCTGAAGATTAGATGGGTAGATCACATAACTAATCAGGAGGTATTGAATAGAATTGGGGAGAAGAGGAGTTTGTTGCACAACTTGACTAGAAGAAGGAATCGGTTGGTATGACACGTTCTGAGGCATCAAGGGATCACCAATTTAGTATTGGAGGGCAGCGTAGAGGGTAAAAATCGTAGAGGGAGACCAAGAGATGAATACACTAAGCAGATTCAGAAGGATATAGGTTGCAGTAGGTATTGGGAGATGAAGAAGCTGGCACAGGATAGAGTAGCATGGAGAGCTGCATCAAACCAGTCTCAGGACTGAAGACCACAACAACAACAACATATAGGCGATTGCGTTCTCAACATAAACTTCCGATCTTCCAACAGGAACACCCAGCAACGTGGTCCATGATAGCTACAAAATCGCTGATGATACTTCCACGTTCGTGGCCGTAGTAATGACGTAATACAGGCACCTCTGTCTGAAGGCAAATGCGGTACACGAATGGCAGCGTTGTTCCACCGACTCTCTACGACTTCCGAGCGACAGGTACGACAGGTAAAGGTAAGACCACGCTGAGCGGAACTATGTGCCACGACGCGACCAAATATTATTTAGATGAAATTTTGTGAGACAGGCGCACTACGCGGCAGCGGAACTGCGCCTTACAGCACTATGACACATAGTTTACCAACTCGCCAACTATGACGTGCCGTGCTGCCTCACACAGTTCCGTTGTCACTAGAGCGGTACAACAAGCGTGGCGACACTACCCGTAATTCAAATCATAATATTCTTGATGTGCGAAACGAAGTTAATTCCCTAGAGTGACGGTAAACGACGAAAAGTTATTTGTATGCACCTTTATAAGTAAATATTCAGATTTACATGACATTCAAAACGAACTGTATATGAGTAATACCAGAAGAAGCAACGTTTGGAAAAAAATTACAGGGAAATGCGAGTAAACATAACATACAAATACCTCCAAACTATTATTATTTTATTAATTCTGTGAAACGGACGATTATTTCTATTTTTTATGACTACATTGTTGTTATTATTTGTTGTACTACTTCTTTACTCTTTGCTGTTCGACAGTGTCGTTTTTCCAGACCAAACTTCCTTGCAAGGAACTGAAATAATGTGTGAATCCATCCCGTATCGGGACAGCATTATTTACGAAAGTACATCCTATACAAAGAAGGTACCGTGTCTCTTCAGTCACTTTATTGTCAAACAACACTTTATCGTGTCTGAGAAAACTGTGCAGGAGACAAGTGACAAAAACTCACTTTCTCTACGTGTTCCGGACTGATCCAGCTCTTGCGATAGTAAATCCTAATTTTTTTGCACAATGTTACGAAAGCGTTTTCTGAAACTTTTCGAGTAGTGTTATGACTCTAACCGTATATTTTTTTCGGTTATCCACGTGTGTTCCACGATAAGGTCTCATCAAATAGGTTTTTAGTGGAACAGCTTCGTTTGCAACAATCACGTGAGGCAGTAGAACTCTCCTTCTAAGTAATTCTTTTGGGCCTGGAATGTTCAAGGTATTCGTTTCCAATTCTTTTGCTAAACCTGACCGCGAAAACATCCCTGCATTACCGCATTAGCTTCCTCTCCATCGTCACCAACGTTTAGATACATAAATTTATAGCCTTCTCCCTCACACAAGAAAGAAATTGCTGTCTCATCCATGTCACTTTCGTCCACTTTGCTAGGAGGTTTGGAACGACACACATACAAAATGTGTTACGTATCGTCGCACTGCGGCAGTTCAACTCGTGTACTAAAAATAGAGCAGCATTGGGTTGCGTCGGTCTGCTGCAGTGCAGTTCCGCTCAGTGTGGTCGTATTTTATGAGGGATCATTGTGCAGCAGGTAATCACCACAGCTGTAAAGAGATGTGCGAGTACGAGAAACTATCGGTGGTACTATTATGCCAGAAAGATCCTCTGGATGCTACGGTTAGTTAACTTACTGACTCAGATACAGGTGGTGGCAATTTCACAGGAATACCATGCAAGTGAAAACAAATCATTTGTGCCTGACAGACTTATCGCATTGTGGATGTTGTAGTCCCAGCCGGCCATTATTATCATTCGCCGCAGCAGGTAGGGGGGGGGGGGGGGGGTTAGCCCCGCCTGAGTTTGTTTCATTCACGCGTCGGCTGCCAGGCACACAATTTCTTCACACGGTACAACGACACAAACGCAAGATGTGTTCCACAATAAGTGCTAACCCCATCGACATCGCGCATCTAGAGAAATCTTGTGCACTTGAATGAGTGTGGAACAACAGTTATGGACTCGGTGCTCTCCAGTCTTTAACAAGACGTGGAATGTAGTAGTCTGCTTCTGGACAGCTGCAGATTACGTTGATCACAGTGCTGCAGAGCGGGCTGGTCAAAGACAGTACGAGATCTTTCAGTCTCTAACATTTTCCTAAGAACGCAAGAACACCCTGTGACTCCCATCCACATAGACAAACATCGTAAATGGATGACTTAGGTTAGTAGAGTTAGCCCAAGTGACCTTCCCCCTCCCCCCTAAAATGTTCCCGACATTTTATTGGCTAGGGGTGGCGTGGGGAGGGGGAGGGGAGGGGTTGGGGAGGGGGGGAGAGAGGGGTATGGGAGGGGATGAGGTTATGTTGGTGGAAGTAATGTAATTAACTTTTTTTCCAGCCAAACTTTGAACTTCTCTCCATGACATCGTTGTGATGTGGCCACATATATCGCCGCCATTTTGAATCCACCATCTTGAATAAATTTGGCAAAAATCCAACGTGGGGTGGTGTCCTTATTGCCCCGCTATTTTTGTCAATCCGTTTTCCATTGCTCATTGCTAGCACCATTCCGAAATAAAATGAGATTATGGGAACAGATCACAACCTGCTATTTATCTGCAGTGGGCGAAAGTGAAATGGAAAAAGTGGTACCCTTTCACTGTGTTCGTAGTTCTAGATTGTAAAAAAAACCATACCTGCAAATGGAAGTACCATTTCTACGACATTCCGTCAGTCGAGCTGGCTTTCAATCTAGAATCCAAGACACAAAGCTTGTCCATCAACTCTTATGGCCAATGGACAATTAGGAGTTATGGCACTTCCTAGGTATGATCAATTTCTACAGATGCCTCACTCTGTAGGCGACATCCATACGAGCACCGCTGACTGATGTGTTGGCTGGGAACAACACACTTTAGAAATAGGCTCTAACTTGGTCTTCCTAAAAGCATCAGGCCTTCTACCAAATTGAGTTGAGCTTGCTACAGGCCATAATGTTAGCCCAACCTGTTGCAGCAGCTTACTTGTAGATTACCTCAGATACAAGTGAAATAGCAATTGGCGCACTATTTCAGCAAACAGTGGTGGGGAAACAACAAGCGTAAGTTTCTTTTTGCTGAAGCTAACCGAGTCTAAACGCAAATGATCAGCAAACGAAAGCGAACTACTACCCATGTACGAAGCCATGTGACATTTCAAACTAGATAGTGAGGACAGGCCACTAACGTTTTACGTGGGCCATCGACCTCTAGCAGGTACCATAAAAAATCATAGGAAAGACCTCCACATCGGCTGTGCCACCTCCATTGTGACAGACAATTTACCACTACTATTCGGTATCTCAAGAACATAAACAACATCGTAGTCGATTACCTATTTCGATTCAATGCACTCAGTTAATATCAACTACAAAGATCAAGCCTCAGCTCAGCATCAGGATCCGAAAATTTGCGAACGTCTACAAGATACTACAACTCGGCTGAAGTGGGAGCAGTACACCATTCGTGGTTTCTCCAAGTAAGCCTGGTATGATGTAATGCAACACCGGCAACAATTACAGGTCTTACTGACTAAGAGGAAGTCATTCTTCGATAGCTTACACCGACTGTCGTACTTGGGCTTAGGGCCTACTATTACGTTCGTTACGGACCGATTTGTCTGGCCTGATGAGGAGCGAGGCTTGCCAGCACAGCAAAACTAATGGGCATGCACATATTAAAGCCTGGTGAATCGCTGGTTACAGTGTGTCTACCTCTACATGGTCAGCCTGTTAGTGGAGTCAGGAGGTTACCGATGTTAATCGACCACATCACTCGCTGGGTTTAGGAGAAACTCTAGCCGGACATAACGACGGAAACGACGGGGTGGGCGTTCGTATAATTGAGAGTATCGCATTTCCCCTGGCCAGTGTCCATGAGTACCGATAATGGCCGCAAGTTCGTATTGTTCACCTTAACTATATAACCTTTCTAGCATCCAGCGCTACCGCACACTAGGCTACATCCGCCGAATTACGGACTTGTCGAACACTGGCATCAAACACTCAAGGCAACACTTATGCGGGTCAGTGGACAGAGTCTTTATCCACAGTCCTATTGTGTGTTCATTCCACATTCTATGAAGAACTTCAGATTTGTTAGGAGAGGTTTTATAGGGTGAATCACCAACGTACCGGTGGATTTCATCCCTCCAGTACGACCACCGCCCACTACAGTGTTACTAGCCCTAGTTCGAAGGGTGGAACAAAGCGTTAGCCCCCTCCCCCCACCAGTCTCACTAAAATTATATTCGTTGCGAAGGCTCTAGCACACTGTGACTCTGTTAAGTTATACGACAATACAGTCAGACCAGCACTCCTGCCACGGTACTCTGGACCATATCGGGCACTGAAACGGAGGAAATACGTACAAAATACTACTACGTGAGGAGCGCACCGCCGTCTCCGTGATTAGAATTATGTTAATACCATCAGCCGCTGACGGGCGTTGATGTATATCAACGAGGACAGGTGAAAATATGCACCCCGACTGGTACTCGAACCAGGGATCTCCTGCTTACATGGTAGACGCTCTAGCCATCTGAGCCACCGAAAGCACAGAGGATAGTGCGATTCCAGGGACTACCTCGCGCACGCCTCCCAGGAGACCCACATTCTCACCTTGTATGTCCACACACTACATTCGGAGTGTCCCTGCAGTCGCACTATCCTCTGTGCGCTCGATGGCTCAGGTGGATAGAGCGTCTGCTGTGTAAGCAGGAAATCCCGCGTTCGAATCCCGGTCGGGGCACACGTTTTCATTCGTCCCCGTTGATATATATCAACGCCAGTCAGCTGCTGATGGTGTTAATACATTCTAATTTTGTTCTAGACGGCTGCAGGTGTCCGAAAGAACAGACACCATATCCATATAAGTATACGCGTCTCCGTGCGTCTCCTAAAACCTATCTGGACTTGGCGAGATATATCCGGCACAGACGATGCTAGCGCCGCTTGCGCAGAGGAGAGAGGACAACGTACAGCCTCATTTGTCACCACCACAGGCGATCATTTCGCCGCCGTAAAGCGAGAACTTCAAATCCGACCAGCAATGTCGCTAACACCGTATCTGACCCGTTAGCTAGTATCACCTGGACGACAGACAGGTTAGCAGGAACACCATTACTGCCCCTCTTCGCCGAAAAACCGTCCAGACGCCTCCTGCCTCGCAGGTGGCGCGAGAAACAGTGGAGAGGCCGCGATCTCATTTGGCCTCCTCCCGGCAGCGCTCAGCACTGCAAGGATGGATGTGAGGATAGGGGGTTAGGCGTGGGGGTGTCTCACCGTGGACGTCACAATCTATGACGCATATGTCAGACAAATAAATTTATGCTATGTGATCAAAGGTATCCGGAACCCCCCCCCAAAAAAAAATACATCCTTTTTCCTATAAGGTGCACTGGGCCGCTAGCTACTACCAGGCACTCCATATCAGCGACCCCAGTAGTCTTTAGACATCGTGAGAGGGCAGAATGGGGCGCTCCGCAGAACTCACGAACGTGGTCAGGTGATTGTGTGTTACTTGTGTCATACGTCTGTACGCGAGATTTACACACTCCTGAACATTCCTAGGTCCACTGTTTCCGATGTGATAGTGAAGTGGAAACGTACAGCAAAAAAGCGTACAGGCCGATCTCGTCTGTTGACTGACAGAGACCGCCGACAGTTGAAGAGGGTCGTAATGCGTAATAGGCAGACATCTATCCAGACCATCACACAGGAATTCCAAACTTCATCAGGATCCACTGCAATTACTATGACAGTTATGCGGGAGGTGAGAAAAAAAATGGTTCAAATGGCTCTGAGCACTATGGGACTAAACTTCTGAGGTCATCAGTCCCTTAGAACTTAGGACTACTTAAACCTAACTAACCTAAGGACACCACAAACATCCATGTCAGAGGCAGGATTAGAACCTGCGACCGTAGCGGTCGCGCGGTTCCAAACTGAAGCACCTAGAACCGCTCGGCCACAGCGGCCGGCCTGAGGTGAGAAAACTTGTATTTCATGGTCGAGGGTTGCTCATAAGCCACACATCACGCCGGTAAATGCCAAACGACGCCTCGCTTGGTGAAAGGAGCGTAAACATTGGACGACTGAACAGTGTAAAAACGTTGTGTGGATTGACGAATCACAGTACACAATGTGGCGATCCGACGGCAGGTTGAGGGTATGGTGAATGCCCGGTGAACGTCATCTTCCAGCGTGTGTAGTGCCAACAGTGTTATAGTTTGGTCTTGTTTTTCGTGGAGGGGTTTACACCTCTTGTTGTTTTGCGTGACACTATCACAGCACATGCTAACATTGTTAAAGTACAAGTTTCACTGCAAAGGAAACAAGCCTGAGTAACTTTGCTGCTGCCAATGTTCTTGAAGGGATTATGATGTCTGAGCCACGCTTGAAAACGACTGGTTAGTTGGTTGAATAACAATGTAGATCATACAAATTACGTGAATCTGCATCTTAGACCTAATTTCAACATTTGCTAAAAGCAAAAGAGAAAATCAAGTTAAAATTCCTATACCTGTAATGAGTTTTCCTATCTTACATAAAGAACTTCTACCTCTATCGGAAAACAAAATGAGGGACGTATTGGATATGTGTAAATACCTTGATGTATAATACACGGAATTTTGTGTGAACTTACCTTCAGAGTAAATAGTTCAATTTATTTTTCTTGTGTTTCGTTTTTTCTTTTCTGTTGTCTCTTGTCTTATATAGAACCAGTTTCCTTTTAGCTTCGAGGATAAATAAATACGTATCGGATAAGATATATTTTTGCTCCTGTAAGAGAAAATTAATACTTTTTCTGTAACATTATTTCACACTGTACTTTCGAATAATATGCAACGTTATCACACGGAAAGCTATCTGACTTAAGACAACTCCCTATATATTCCTTAACACGCTAAATACATGTTGCTATTATATGATACACTTGATCGTACGTCATAATTGATACAAATAAATAGTACTAAACGAAAACAACAGTTATTTTTGATTCCTGAAAACTTTTGAAACTCTGATGTACAACATTCTTTGAGGAAAGTCTTTAGTTGTTACATTTTGTACTTGTCACTGAGTGTTAACAGAAATATCGTAGATATCTACGTATCACTAACATTCTCTGTAATTCTTGCTGAAACATCGTGGCTGTGTTGACCCGCTACCAATGAACCTTTGGTGACGTCAGTACGTGGGTGTTTTGTAAAATCACAGAGGAACGTACTCCAAGACACACATGTGAGAGTTACGTAACGTTTGCCACTGTATCGTTACTACCGGACTGACGTCACTGACTGTTACGTAATGTCCGCGTCACGTCTCGCGTCAAAGGTCAATGTGCGGTGTAACGTGGTTTCTACGGTAAATACAGCTGAAACAACGGTTACACGGAACAGTCCCGCAGCCACGCGAACGACACGTCGCAAAATACGCTTCTGCGTAAAGCGTGGGCGGGCACCGGCGTATTTATACACTCGTACTCGTGGGTGGCAGAGCGGTAGACAAACGGCTCACTTCAGCCTCAGATATTTGCCGTGAATGTTTCAGTGTGCGAGGAAGTAACTGCAATGTAATAATAAGGTACTTACACATAACGCAATATTGCTTACGATTTACATAAAAGGCACGACTCGACACTAGATATCAGTCACGAACTAGAGCAAATCTTCAATGTTCCATGAGTTCTTTATACAGCACTGTTCGAACCTTTGCTCAAGTGAAAACGTAATACTAGCTCCAAAGTAAACTGATAAATGACAGTGAAGACGAAAGCAGTGTATTAGCGCCACCGTGTAATGAATTAAGTAATGTTCAACATAGTAATTTGGTAATTGTGCATAGGGAAATGGAGCGGGCTGCAAATATTGGTGTAGGCAGTGAAACAATTAGTGAACAGCGAAGCATTATCGATCGATCGGTCGGCAACAGCTTGCCTCAGGAATCCGAAATGACAGGACACAATCTTGCAAATACTGTAGATTCAGGTTTTGCGTCCTCACCGTTTTCTCAAATAAGTCAAGACACATTTTCTGCTTTTCAAACTGCGAATATTGCCGGTTCAAATGCACTGCCGAATAGCACTGAGGAACATGTTTCAGACACCAGTGCACTGTTATTACAATTAATTCAACAAATGGGACAAAAGCTTCAAAAGTTAGACATAATGGAACAAAATCTCCAAAAGTTAGACACAATGGAACAAAATCTTCAAAAGTTAGACGCAATGGAACAAAATCAGAGAAAAACACAGCAAAAGCTTCAAAAGTTAGACACAATGGAACAAAATCAGAGACAAACACAGCGAAAGCTTCAAAAGTTAGACACCACACTTGAACAAACACGTGAAGATTTAACTACTGAGTTACGTTACATTGAATCGAAATGTCAAAAAGTCTGTAATGACGTAAAAACACAGGTTTGTGAGCATTTTCAACCTTTTTTTTGCGGCATGAAAATGCATTACAGAATCACGAAGCAGCCATAAAAGAACTGCAAACTATTGTTCATGAAAATAATGAGACCTTGCAAGCTAAAACTGACTCAGTTGCATCTACCGATTCGGTTACGCAACTTGCAAAACTCAGGAAAACTTAAAGGACACAGTAGATACTCTGAAAATTGGTTCAGAAAGACACATGGAGGAAATTAGTTCATTATCAGAGAAAGTAGTTGAACTTTCGGATCAGCTAAATAATTTATCTACGAAGGTAGATGATAATCTGAATGACACAAAACCGGTAGTCTTTAACGACACAGAAGAGTGCGAACAAATTAGGGAATTCAAACAAAATCAGAATCAAATTAATGCGCATACCCGAAGAGAAATCCGGGAAGTACAAGATAAGCTGACACAGGTAATACAAGAATTACATATTTCAGAGGACACTCGTGCCTCAATATGGGAAGAGGGACATAGAAATACGGAACAGCCACAAAATAATAACACAGCGCATTTCGGAAATTATGAAAGAAATTGGCAAGGTGCACCGAATTTTGAAATGGAACCACCGAAACGGCGTAACAATAACCGATATGCTACTCGCCGACATGATGATTTTGACTACAAGCTGTTCATTACTACATGTAAATTCACAACATTTAAGAATTCTGGCAACGACATTCATCCACAAGCGTGACTTCATCAATTCTCTCATTGTTTTCCTCCCAACTGGTCATTAGAACACAGATTAGAATTTATGTGTGGCTATTTAGAGAATGAACCAGCTGTAAGAATGCGATCAGTCATTCACGATTGCCACAGTGAAGGAGAGTTTTACCATGCCTTCCTCTCAGCATATTGGTCTCAAGCCACACAAGACCGAGTAAAATATGGCATCATAATGATGAAACATTTCGAACAATCTGAATTTTCCAGTCTTGGTGAAATATTTTGAAGACATGTTGCAAAATATTCAGTACCTGTCAAACCCATACAGCCCCTCAGAGCTCATCCGCATTTGCTTAATCAAATTGCCTGAACATTTACGACATATTGTTTTGGCAGGACGTTGCAAAGACGACATTGAAGCTTTTCAAGGACTCTTACAAGAATTAGAAATTGACACTGACAATCGCGGAACGCGAAAACAGGAACACAACAATAACAGGTAACATCCGTCACAATTCCGCGATGAAAAAAATAATAACTGGCTATTCTCACAACACAAATCGTTACCAAAACAGACACCACCAGTATGACAACCGTTGGCAGAGTAGTAATAATTACAGGGAAAGATCACCTCTCTGCGGTAATGACTATCACAGAGACCACCATAGAAACAGACAATATGGGAACCAAAACAATTATTATCAAGGGAGACAGAATAACTTCAGACGCAATGGTCCACTGTGCAGTCCACCACGTGACCGACAAGAAAGAAATTATGGAATCTACCGACATGACGACAGACGATATAATCATAACGACAGATCTGAATTTTATCAGAACTGGCGGGATTCAAACAGAGCAGGGCACTCTCGACAAGGTGAATTTGTAGAAGTTAGATCTCAAAATCCCAATAACGACGCACGCCAACAAAGAGACAGACAATGACTCGCACCGCAGGCAGCCGCGTGCGCCCGCTGGCTCAGAGAAAAATGACATAGACGCTAACCTTGAGAAAAATTCCAGTATTCTTTACCGACGTATACCGCACGATAATTGCGTTGAAGTTGAAACTCTGCGTACTTGGAAGAGTAAAGGCTTACACCACATTTCACATGTAAAACCGTTTATTGAAAGATAATCTGCTTTTTAACTTGCCATATAACTTTTCACTTTACACTGCTAGTATGCTTTGTCAGACTTAGAATCTGTTAACATGCAACAATGTTTGAAGTTAAATATCCAGATAAGAACAAAGAGAACTTATTTAAACAGAAATTACGAATGCATTGTTTTTGCGAACAGACGACACAGTGTTATTGTGTGTGTACATTCTTGCTTGTTAGTTGCATGATTACATAACGACTATAAGGCTCACATGCTTAGAACATTTACGGGTACTGCTAATGAGATTTTAATGCAACATTTTGGTTTACTTGAAAATACATTCTGGATTCAAAGTACTTTCTGTGAGATACCAGATAACACAGTTGTTAGTTTATGTGACAGCTACACGATTATATCACGACGTTACTAATGAGTGACAATTTACAATGTTGCTTTTGTGGTGTATCTGTTTTATGTCTGCACAGTTTTTCTGAATTATTCTGGAAAATAAAACATGTTTTAGTAGTAACTTTTGTGGTATAGCTACAAGGAGACAACCTTTTCCATAGCACAACAATACGTTACAGCACAGTACTTTCTTCATGACAACAATAAGCGTAATAACTAAGAGATCTATACGCAAAGCATTTCACTTTTGTTTATCATGAGGTAAGTACATTGACTTCTGCAGAACTTAGCTTTCGGAGGACGATAACTACGAGACTTCCACAGAGATTATCTTACACCATGACGCACAGTTTAGCACTGCAGTACATGTATTTGAGTGATTAATTTCGTACTTAAAACATTTATTTTTAAAGATATTTGAAGTACAATGATACAAAGGTTTTCCGTGATACATTTCATTCCATTGCTGTAATCTGTAACACATGAGGGTATAATTACATTAATCCTCAGGGGGTACATGCCTACTTTGTGTACCATGTGTTTGACAAGCACAAGGAGCCCTAGCTAATATGGTATTTGCTTATACAACTTTACACATCGGTACCATATTTCTCTAACACATAAATTACACAGCTATCTGATCATTTAACTGAGAGACAAACATTTTTTTTACTACGTCAGTGACAGATGTTTACGCAATTACACAGTTGGATAACTTCACACTTATGAAACTGTATTTTCTCTGTACTTTGTGAAATGTTCATATTTTTTCAGACCCATTGTGATGTTATGAGAGCTTTGAATGATATATTTGGTATGGGATCACGATTTTTAAAGTACGTTTTAGGCAGATGACACTTTAGACATGAGCAGAGAATGTTTTTTAGGTTTTGAAATTATTGGAGGAAGCTACGACGATTTTGAGAGTTGACTGAGGTGTTATGATGTTATTATTACGATGACTATGTGTATTATGTTGTTGCGGTATGTTTATGATCAATAATATGATGCTATATGAGTTATTTGATTATGCTACATATCGGTTATGATGAAATATTGAAGAAGTGTTGACGAATAAGGTAAGGAATAATGAGTAGTGGTTAGGGACTCTGGTTTGTGAAAAAGGTTGTTGGAAACCAAGAATCGTACTTTAAGAGTTATGAAATGTATGTAAATGCGTGAATGTATTACAATGCTGACGACAATTTTTTGGACACTGTTATATCAATAGGATTTTGTTTCTACAGATTTGTAACGCAAATTCTTGACCCATGAAATATTTTTATATGAGAGTCTCACTGTAGCGGAAACTGCTGTCATAAATATTTCGGTAAGAAAGTTAAGTGACCACCTTCACGTAATGTGCTGTGGGCACCCAGCTGTGCGACAGATGCCTGGAAAAAAGCCATTAGTGTGTGCCTTTCAGAGGCACAGGTGGAGAAAAAAAAAGAGGCCATTATCCTCGCTATTGACATTCCTTTGTAGAAAGCATCGTAAATACGACACCCTCAAACTTGAAAACATGATTACACTGTAGAGTTCTTAATTTATGATATTTACTGAAATGAAATGATGAGAAACATTTCGTGTCTATTGTCTTGCTAGTTGAAAGATTGTTTACGGCATTATGAAATGCCATATGGCTAGTGAATGACGTTTCCCGCCTTGCTTTGCCTATTTTGTTTAATATCTGGTTCCTAGCTGCCTTGCAGCATTGGTTGAAATAAATTTTTATAGATGTACCAATATGAATATTTTATTCCTACAGATCCAGTAAAAAATAACTTTATGATGGATGTACTCCAAAAAAATGAGGGAGCACAATAAGACATTTCCACTTCACAGGAATTGCATATATAATTTTTGTCAGTGGCTTGGTAACTTGTCTGCTAGAGCAAGTTACAGTGATGCATCACTCTAGTGTTAAGATGTGACATAGGTATTAAACATGGCCATTTACACTGTAATATTTTTTCTGCTTGAGCTTTGTCATGTTTAGATATAAGTTATTGCATTTGCTGCTGCTGTTTGCCAGGCAAAATGTTACTGAATTTGACTTTGTATAACGCTGTTAAGCCAGTTTTACTACGGATTTATTTTTCTTGTTTGCTGCACTGTGCACAGTTGTAATATTGCAATTGCTTTGCCAATGTGAATTTTTTGTCATTGCTGTTTGTGTTAATTTGTTATGTGCTGCTGCATTGCCTCGTCCCTTGATATGTATATCTGAGCTCAGTAGATTTACGTTAGCTTAAGAGGGGGTAGCCTATAAGAGAATGAGTTGCGATGAATTTGAAGAAATGCACTGAGAGGTTATACGAGAAAAGTACAGAAAGCAGGTATAGATAGGACTTTTTTGAAACAATGAAGAACGAAGGGAATCTCCGAGAAGTAAAGAAAGTTTAGTTTGCAAAATACTGCAGTAAAACAAACCCTGTCCTTTCCTTGTGTTTGTGTACCCTTGTGTGTTTATGTTCTTCCTGTCTTTATATGTTTATCTGATAAGACTTATGTTGTAGAATTTTTCTAATACTCAGCTACATGAACTATGATGAGGAATACTGTATCCTCAAATATAATTTGCATTAATAATATGTTATTTACTTTGTAAAGATGTTAGACATTATTAACTCTGTTCTGTTTTAATGCTCATGTGTGAAGTTGATGTTTCAATAATTATTCTGATCTTTTATGTATTTACTTATGTCATAATTCCTGCAACACTGATGTATATGTTTATTTCTATTCTATTGATGTATATGTTTATTTCTATTCTTTTGTAAAGCCCCTATTACTACAGATGTTATCTGTATTACTATGTTCTTTAATGATGTATTTTGTACCTTTGTAATTGTATTCTTATGTTATAAAATTGTAATTGACACCAGTTCATCATATTATTAACTTGTAAGTTCCATTTCACTGCACACGTTTCTGTTGGTCATAGTATATGGACAATATGTGAGAAGTCGGGACTGTTAGTGTTGTCACATGTGTTAATAATTCAGCAAGGGACTGGATAACAGCATTGCTGGTTCTAAGGACAATTCCAAAAACTTTGTGAGTGCACAAGTGGTGGTTATGGACTTGCTATATTATCCGCAAGACTCTTCAATGGTGATTGTGCACCTGCACAGTCACAACAGATGGCTGCTGGCCATCTCTACAAGGACTACAGTGGGTCTGCATCTTTGATGACCCACCAATACCATTATTTCTACCAGGACTACAGTGGGTCTACACCTTTGCTGACTCACCAGTACCATTATTTCTACAAGGACTGCAGTGGGTCTGCACCTCTGGTGGCCCACCAAAACCACAATCTCTACCAGGACTACAGTGGGTCTGCACCTCTGGTGGCCCACCAATACC
Source organism: Schistocerca serialis cubense (assembly GCF_023864345.2). Classification (NCBI taxonomy): domain Eukaryota; kingdom Metazoa; phylum Arthropoda; class Insecta; order Orthoptera; family Acrididae; genus Schistocerca; species Schistocerca serialis. Next base: position 459,082,846 of record NC_064643.1, read on the forward strand.
GTAATCTCTACCAGGACTACAGTGGGTCTACTCTGTGATCACCTACCTACCAATATTCTTCAAAACTTCGAATGACTCTGCTGTGGATTTGCTCTGTTGTGGCCCATTACCTGTCTGCATGTCGAGAGTCAGCACTATCTTTCCGTTGGAAGGACAACACTACTTCTTCAAGCTGCATGGAAGTCCACTACTTCCGTGTTTATTTTCTTTTACTGCTCAGACTTTGAGAAAAAAAAACACTGCAATTTTACTGTGATGAACGATCAGGACTGTCTTTATGGACTGTGAGAAAATTTTAGCTTTTGACCAACATTGTATCGATAAGTGTGTGCATTTGATTTCTTTGTTATTGTAATTGTGAAAAAAATTTTAACAAATATGTATTGACCAGTGGCCAAAACAATTTGTAAAATTTTTTGTGGGGAGCATGGGGGCTATGTAAGTAGGCTGTTTATGTTTTCTTATTGGCAATGTTACGTAGCACTCTGTATGAAAATCACTGGCTGTGCTGTGTGCAGTCTGTGGCTGGTTGGCATTGTTGTCTGCCATTGTAGTGTTGGGCAGCTGGATGTTAACAGCGCATAGTGTTGCGCAGTTGGAGGTGAGCCGCCAGCAGTAGTGGACGTGGGGAGAGAGATGGCGGAGTTTTGAAATTTGTAAGACTGGATGGCATGAACTGCTATTTATATATTATGACTATTAAGGAATACATTGTTTCTTCTCTATTAAAATCTTTCATTTGTAACTATGCCTATCAGTAGTTAGTGCCTTCCGTAGTTTGAATCTTTTACTTAGCTGGCAGTAGTGGTGCTTGCTGTATTGCAGTAGTTCGAGTAACCAAGATTTTTGTGAGGTAAGTGATTTGTGAAACGTATAGGTTAATGTTAGTCAGGGCCATTCTTTTGTAGGGATTTTTGAAAGTCAGATTGCGTTGCGCTAAAAATATTGTGTGTCAGTTTAAGCACAGTCATGTACGCCGAAGAGAAGGCAATCATTATAGAGTGATGGTACTCCAGGTTTGGAGCTCCTCCAGAGGCCAGCTCACTGTATGGGTAAAAGTGTTATTAAAACAAATCTCTGAGGGAAGACGAAACAAAGATGAATCTCATAAAAATGGAAATGGATTCGTAAGACGTCTATTCGAACTGGAACGTACTACTTTCAGAGCTTGTGCAATATATTGCAACAATTGATATCAGAGGCTGAGCAACAGGAAGCAGGTATATTGACATAGACAATGAAAACGCGTAGAGGATGTGAAAATCGCAGGATGTACCAAAATATATGGAGCAGTGTTGACAAAGGCGTATGGGAAAGGAGGAATAAGGAACTGGGAAGAAGTGAATGAGAGGTTCTTGAAGTTGGCGACTGAAATGTTTTGAAGTGAAGTGGCTACAATAGCAACGTATACTCCCTGTGACGACGATAAAGAGGAATATTTTGACTGCCTTAGGGATATTAGTGAAACAGCTTGTCCACGTCAAGAACTGTTTGTATTGGGGACTCATGGTCATAGGCTTCGATTAAATAATGGAATGGTTGAGAAATATGATGAGGAAAGAAAGAACAACAATGACAGTAGATTAACTGAGGTATGTGGTCAGCTCCAGTGTCAAATAATGAATAGGCTTCTCTGACATATGGACAACAAAAAGTATACATAATTTCAACTAGCTAGGGATTAAAGTCAGTTACAGTAAGTAAGTCATTTAAGGGAAGCGTCTTTAACTAGTAAGCAGGACGTAATGAATTCAGAGTTCGAACACTACTACTACTTAATTTCTGAATAAAAATTATTGGCAGTGGCGGTTGTTCTGGCAACGGCCTTGCCAAAGAAGATAGAGAAGCGACAGTGTTTCAGGGCACTCTCTTGCTTTTAGAGGTGGGAAACTGTTTCTAAAAGGCGGAAAAATGAGCAATGATCAACTCCAAGACGATGCAGAAGGACGTATAATGTGTATCCACAGTACATGTGGCCTGTAATTGAAGAAAAATGTCATGATGATCTCCACTGGGAAAAGATTCCTGATTAGCCCCCCTTTTGGATCTGCGGCAGGGGACCTCCTCCCAACAGATTTCTCTTTCCTCTTGTACACTCCTGGAAATTGAAATAAGAACACCGTGAATTCATTGTCCCAGGAAGGGGAAACTTTATTGACACATTCCTGGGGTCAGATACATCACATGATCACACTGACAGAACCACAGGCACATAGACACAGGCAACAGAGCATGCACAATGTCGGCACTAGTACAGTGTATATCCACCTTTCGCAGCAATGCAGGCTGCTATTCTCCCATGGAGACGATCGTAGAGATGCTGGATGTAGTCCTGTGGAACGGCTTGCCATGCCATTTCCACCTGGCGCCTCAGTTGGACCAGCGTTCGTGCTGGACGTGCAGACCGCGTGAGACGACGCTTCATCCAGTCCCAAACATGCTCGATGGGGGACAGATCCGGAGATCTTGCTGGCCAGGGTAGTTGACTTACACCTTCTAGAGCACGTTGGGTGGCACGGGATACATGCGGACGTGCATTGTCCTGTTGGAACAGCAAGTTCCCTTGCCGGTCTAGGAATGGTAGAACGATGGGTTCGATGACGGTTTGGATGTACCGTGCACTATTCAGTGTCCCCTCGACGATCACCAGTGGTGTACGGCCAGTGTAGGAGATCGCTCCCCACACCATGATGCCGGGTGTTGGCCCTGTGTGCCTCGGTCGTATGCAGTCCTGATTGTGGCGCTCACCTGCACGGCGCCAAACACGCATACGACCATCATTGGCACCGAGGCAGAAGCGACTCTCATCGCTGAAGACGACACGTCTCCATTCGTCCCTCCATTCACGCCTGTCGCGACACCACTGGAGGCGGGCTGCACGATGTTGGGGCGTGAGCAGAAGACGGCCTAACGGTGTGCGGGACCGTAGCCCAGCTTCATGGAGACGGTTGCGAATGGTCCTCGCCGATACCCCAGGAGCAACAGTGTCCCTAATTTGCTGGGAAGTGGCGGTACGGTCCCCTACGGCACTGCGTAGGATCCTATGGTCTTAGCGTGCATCCGTGCGTCGCTGCGGTCCGGTCCCAGGTCGACGGGCACGTGCACCTTCCGCCGACCACTGGCGACAACATCGATGTACTGTGGAGACCTCACGCCCCACGTGTTGAGCAATTCGGCGGTACGTCCACCCGGCCTCCCGCATGCCCACTATACGCCCTCGCTCAAAGTCCGTCAACTGCACATACGGTTCACGTCCACGCTGTCGCGGCATGCTACCAGTGTTAAAGACTGCGATGGAGCTCCGTATGCCACGGCAAACTGGCTGACACTGACGGCGGCGGTGCACAAATGCTGCGCAGCTAGCGCCATTCGACGGCCAACACCGCGGTTCCTGGTGTGTCCGCTGTGCCGTGCGTGTGATCATTGCTTGAACAGCCCTCTCGCAGTGTCCGGAGCAAGTATGGTGGGTCTGACACACCGGTGTCAATGTGTTCTTTTTTCCATTTCCAGGAGTGTATTTATGAAATAAATGTAGCTGAAGTGGTATAGAATCGTGAAGCAATATTTAAAACTCATGTAGCAAATCATAAGCTCCTTTTTGTAGTGTCATTTCATTTAGCCTGATGGATTAATATTATGATATTTACCTTGACGACCTGATGGCGTTTTGACATTCAATTTGCCAGTCGAACTCGATTTTCCTGGACTCAAATGACCAATTTCATTCATGAATTATTTTGAAACGCTTCAAGTGCTTGCAAGCGCTTCAGTTGCTTCTCACTCTGCTTGTGACAACTGTAGCTAAGCAGCTGTTGTAGCCTGAGCTTGAGGCAGGTCTTTACAACTGGGTAAGGGACATGAAAGGCAGCTACATATTTAATTCTGAAGCCGCGTGCTGCAATATCGCTGGTGCAGTACCCTGTATCGTGGCAGATACATGGTGTAGAACAATGCGGCGTTTCCACAGCCGAGTATGTGATGGAATTCTACCACCTTGTCACAACACGCCCGGCGGATGGGAACTTACGTGGTCCCAACGCTGTCTTTAGGGTCAGTCTTTCAGCGCAGTACATTCGACAGTCTCCACGACCGTCATGTGTTAAACGTATGGCTAAGCTCCTCCAGCGTCATCGAGTAGCGTCTGCAAAAGGCATAGCGGGCTTTCATCTGTCACGTAGACCTGATGGTACTGGAACACGAGTGGGACGACCAGGGCGAGGCTGCTCAGTGGCCACCATTGCCTGACACATCAACCAGTTCGTTCTGAGTACAACGCAGGGCACATGAACTTTTCTGCCAGAAACGACAGGTTGCACACCATGCCGACTATTGCCCTGGCTACAACGCAGAGCTGATACTCTGCTGGATCAGCAAGGGCAAAGGAACCTGTCAGCTGCCAATGTGCTGTTCAGCATTCTGGTGGGGGTGTGAACAACTGCGTACGAGCGAAGACTGGCCCCTGGGCTACTATGGTCTATATACCGTACGATTAAGCACTATCAACTCTGTATCCGCAGCAGTACAACAGAACCAGTACCAACTCTCCTCGCACGTGGAATTCTGCCGCCAGAGTGGACCAGCCCATAAAATAGCTCGATAATCATATTTAGGGTGAACATCCCCAGCTTTGTTAACTGTTTCAACAATCGCCCAGTTTAGAGCTGAGGATGTCCAATCTACACATAAGAAAATACCAGAAAATAAAGTACGCTATTTCGTAAACCAAAGACATTAATTACGACCATGGTGACTGTTATTATGAGGACGTACTGAACCGTACGCTTCCGGATTTTTTATTCTGCTCTCGTTATCGATAGGGACATTACATCTCGTGGACATTACTTGGACTACTTTCCCACTTTGCTGACGCATCTTGCTACCCTATGTCGTTACAAGACATCGAACTGTAGTATGTAACAACTGCGAGCCTTCGAGTCTCGGCCCGGCACACGGTTTTAATCTGCCAGGAAGTTTCATATCAGCGCACACTCCGCTGCAGAGTGAAAAATCTCATTCTGGAAACATCCCCCAGGCCGTCGCTAAGCCATGTCTCCGCAATATCCGTTCTTTCCGGAGTGCTAGTTCTGCAAGGTTCGCAAGAGAGCTTCTGTAAGGTTTGGAAGGTAGGAGACGAGGTACTGGCAGAAGTAAATCTGTGAGGACGGGGCGTGAGTCGTGCTTGGGTAGCTCAGTTGATAGAGTACTTGCCCGCGAAAGGCAAAGGTCCCGAGTTCGAGTCTTGGCCCGACACACAGTTTTAACATGTCAGGATGTTTCATATCAGCGCACGCTCCGCTGCAGAGTGAAAAATCTCATTCTATTGCCAAAACTTATGGAACACCTTTGAGGACATCATTTTCATAGTGATGAAGAGGTGCAAATAAGGGTGAGTTTGTCAACAAAGTTAGAAATTCTACCTTGATCCTATCAAGAAACTCGCATCTCGTTGGGAGAAATGTGTCCGTCACCCCGTTACAGTGTTGATAAATAAACATGAAGAATGAAGGGTTTGTTTCATTCAAAAAGTTTTAAGAATTGTGTCCTACAAAATCGGGAGGCATTACTTTTCAGCACGCTCCACTATACTGCTTACCTTAGCCAGGGGTGGTGTATCGTCCACGTTGGTGCTGTTTCACTTGCAGCACGGCGTGAATGGTGGTCATTGTCTGATGGGGCAAAGCGGAATCTCTAGAGGCCAGAGACGTAGTTTGGGAATCAGGAATGTGGTCGTTGGTAATAGAATCATCTCTGTGAGAGGTAAAATGTCAGTTTAAACAGTGTAAGAGTAAAAGGTAAAAATCATAATGACTGAAATTTGAAAACAGATTCTAGTAGCGTCGTGTAGTGTGAACTGAAATTGTTATACATTTCCCCACTCGGCAGCAATATGTAGCACTAATATTAACTTTAAATGTGGGCGTTTTCATTAGTGTACATGGTCACAGTCATTTAGAAGCAAATGCCACCAATGAATGCGAGCTCTGCTGCTAATAAAGTAGAGTGACCACTAGGAATTAATTAAACTGTGGCAATAATTTGCCGCTAGGGAGAGAACATGTGATGCACGGTGAAGGAGTAGCGAATAACAGTAAAAAGCACGAAAGAGTAACTAAAAATCTGTTGGACGAATGTACTGTCACACTTAACGACAGAACTTTAAGAGATCGAATTGTGATAGACAGTAGCAGGCACACAAATTGCAATCATGCAGCAGCAAGCGTACCGTGTACAGCTTATTAGAGAGCAGGAACGAGCATGTAGCCGACAATAGCCACACCAGAGGAAATAAAAATTAAGTGACGCTCTAAGCAAAGCACTTTAACATTCTTGGATTTAGAATTGTCGCAACTGAACATTTTCAGTGGGGAAAAAAAGCGTCAGAAGGAATTGCTGTTTGTAGTACGAGGACCATAGATTTTTTTTTAGAATGCTCCTCTACATAAGACGAAATGTGGTTTTCTTAGCCTTTAAAGTTACAATGCCTGACAGTGTGGAGGAGGAAAGAGGAATTGCTAATAACAAAGACGATCAAATTTACAAGTTAAAGAGAGACTTTCAAGACGGATCGAAACATGCAGGATGTTTTAATAACAGTAGGTCGAAAGAGGAAATACAGGGTAACATTGTCTTTGTAAAGGATAATAATATGCCAGATCCACACATCCAGAAATACTCGACAGGAACAAAGGAAAAAAAATCACATGAAATGGAGCATCATCACACGAGACTGGAAAACGGAGGGAAACTGGCAAAGGTTTTTGGAGGGTTGACACAGTTTAAGGAAAACTCTTGGGGACATAAGGAATTGAAATAGCAATTAATAGACCAGTGTGACGTAACACTCTGTACAAAGGTAATACAGCGTATCATCGAAGTGCAAATTGAAAGAGTTTCACAAGTAACAACCAAAACCATTATTTCAAAGCAAACGTATTTTACCGTGACAATTATGGTACAGTAGAGGCCCCACTCTGTTGTGTACCAAGCAAGAGATAACTAGTACTACCAGAGGCCACCGCCTCAAGGGCATACCCACTCACCTGGTGTCTCTCTGTACCGTGCAAGAGCCTCCAGTTATGATTCAAAAAGTGGGACTTCTTCCTGCTTCTATGTTACTTCGTCCGGCGCATTGTGTACCTCCGCCAATAGAGTGGACAACAGCCAGTAAGGAAAGCTGTCAGTTGCTGACTGCTTTGATTCCACCGTTTCACTGGTGGACAAGTCAGTCCTTCTGCTGACAGGCTCAAAACGCTATGCATACATACATTTACGGCCCAACAGCTAGACAGTTCAATTCAGTGCCTCCAGTTGTCTCAGTACAATGCTCCGAAAACTACCTTCTGGTTTAGTAGTCGATGTTTACAGAGAACCCAGAGTGTCTGCAGTATTACATCCAGTTATAGGAACAGGATGAAAGTCTGTCTAGACATAACAAATTAATTTTAGATATCATGTTTTACGTTAGGACAGCAAGAGATACGCATTAACCTGTACCAAAGTGTCATTTGTAACACACACTTAATAACCATCATTTTTTATGTTTTATTATGTTCCCACATTTTTTGTCATAGTGCCGCCGTATGAAAAAAGTGTTTTTTTTTTCAAGCGTGTAAATGAGCCATAGTTAAGGATCTGAAGAAGGGAAACAGTTTTCTGCTACTGTGGATGCTTGGGCTGAATTAACAGCAGCATTCGTTTACTGTAAGTAGCAGTCAAATGAAAACGCAATGGACGGAAAAAGTAAGTCAACTATTTATTACTTCTGAAGTAATCGCCTTAACTCTCAATAAATGTAACCCAAAGTGAGACAATACTGCCAGTGACTTCAAGGACAAATGTTTGCTGCTGCCTACGGAAATATGATTCTACACTGCCTGGACTACATGTGGCAACCATTGTTCCGACTACACCGCAGAAGTGTTGCTGGGAAGGCCTTATACATCATGATGATGATGCGATACACATGTTTTTGGAGCCATGAAGAAAGACATTCGTAGCTGTTGATTGGCTTGCGATGAAGAGGTGCATGACTATGAACCCTTATGGTTCTATAGGCAACCACATTTATTTTCTCGTGAAGGCACTGGCCGTCTTGTATCACGGCTAAATATATCATTCCTTGATGGACCAGTCAATGATAACACAGATCTGCGACATAAAAGTTGTTTTAAATTTATTAAGTGATTTTTATAGTGTTCTCAACGCAGATTTCTGGAAAAATAGTGAAAAAATTCCATCACGTACAGTTATTTCACAAACTGCTTGACTCGTTTTAGCTTTTTTCGATATTTCAGCACTCTGGTGAGTTTGAATTTTGGTTTTTAGGATCTCCATATACTGTTATTTAGCCGTTTTTATACTAGATATACGTAAAATAAAGATTAATTGGGATAAACCAGCAGTATTTTCATGTCACTGCCTGTCTGTCGCACTGCCCCTTCCCCCGCGATCACCAAGCAGTTAGCTTCTGCTATTGACCTTCAGTTCACAGTATCTCTTTACTCTCTGCTGTTCACGTGTTGTTGTTACTAGTGCTTTAAAGTAGTGACTGTTTTCTTGTGTTGTGAAGTTGCTTTATGGACAATGGACAATGACTAGCAGAGGATGTATAAACTCGTCAGATTGCTTCTGCTACATTTGTGGTAACCATATCGTTAAAAATCAATAAAGAAACATTTCCGATTTTGTTGAAAAAGTATATTCGCCTATTTTGGTATAAAGTTATGCGATCAAGATAAGCCTCAGGCCCCACACAAAGTTTGTTCAGTGTGTGTTGAGAAACTGAGACAATGGTTTCAACGTAAAACGCAGTCCTTACGTTTTGAAATACCAATCGTTTGGAGGGAGCCCAAAACTCATAGTGATGACTGCTATTTTTCTTCTTGCAATGTACGAGGTTTCAATTTGAAAAAGAAAAAGGATATTTCGTACCCTATCATTCAATCAGTCATTCGCCCTGTACCTCATGGACCTGAAGTACCAGTACCCTCTCCTCCAGATTCTTTGGATGATATAGATGATCATGAGCCATTTGCTCAGCTAGGTGATAGTGAAGATTGCTACAATCCTGGTACAACCGATCCCATTCTATTCTCACAATCTGAACTCAACGATTTAGTTAGAGACATAGGCCTTTCTAAAGAATTGGCAGGGGTTTAGGATCTGGATTGAAAGATAAACACATGCTGGCTCTGGGTACATCCTTTTCTTGGTATCGATCGTGGGGAAGGGGGTTTGTGTCTTCCTTCTCTCAAGAAGGTAACCTGGCTTTTGCAGTGATGTTCCCCGACTTATGACATGTTTCAAAATAGAATATGCTCTTGATGAGTGGAGACTTTTTATTCATTCTTCGAAAAGTCTTAAAGCCTTAAAGCAGTATTTCTACACAATGGCAATTCGTTTGCTTCTATACCAGTTAGACACTCTGTTCACTTAAAATATTGTTACGAGAACCCACACCATTTGATACAATTGAAATTCCACCCACCTCTCCATCTGAAATTAGGAAGATAATAAACACTCTCAAGAATAAAAGCTCATATGAGATTGATGGCATTTACCAAGAAATTAGTGGGATTCTTAGCCACATATGTAATAGCTCTCTGAAGCAGGGTATTTTCCCAGATAGACTGAAGTATGCCATTGTTATACCACTGCATAAAAAAGGGGATACATCTGATGTCAACAACTACCGCCCAATCTCTCTTTTGACTGCCTTATCAAAAATTCTTGAAAAAGTATTGTAGAGTAACTTCACACCTTTGTAAAAATAAAGTTTAAACAAAATGTCAGTTTGCTTTCGAGAAGGATTTTTCAACGGAAAATGCTATATATACTTTCACTAACGAAATATTAACTGCTATGAGTAACCGGAAGTCACCCATTGGGATTTTTTGTGATCTATCAAAGGCTTTTGATTGTGTAAATCATGGGATACTTCTAGATAAGCTCAAGTACTGTGGTATGAATGGGACAGTGCTCAAATGGTTTGAATCATACCTAACTGGAAGAGTGCAGAAAGCTGAAATAAACAGTTCACATAATATGCAAAAAAACGTGATTTCTCAAACTGGGGAACAATCAAGTATGGGGTGCCGCAAGGTTCGGTCTTGGGGCCTCTACTGTTCTTACTATACATTAATGACATGCCACTCTATATTCACGAAGATGCAAAGCTGGTACTTTTTGCTGATGATACAAGTATAGCTATCACACCTGACAGACAAGAATTAACTTGTGAAATTGTAAACGATGTTTTTCAGAAAATCATTAAGTGGTTCTCTGCAAATGGGCTCTCATTAAACTTTGACAAAACACAGTATATACAGTTCCACACACTAAATGGAATGACCGCATTAATAAATATAGACTTCGATCAAAAATCGGTAGCTAAGGTAGAATATTCAAAATTTCTAGGTGTAAGCATTGATGAGGGGTTGAACTGGAAAAAACACACTGAGGATCTGCTGAAACGTTTGAGTTCAGCTACTTATGCTATTAGGGTCATTGCAAATTTTGGCGATATACATCTGAGTAAATTAGCTTACCATGCCTAGTTTCATTCTCTGCTTTCGTATGGCATCATATTCTGAGGTAACTCATCATTGAGTAAAAGAGTGTTCATTGCACAAAAGCGTGTAATCAGAATATTTGCTGGAGCTCATCCAAGATCATCCTGCAGACACTTATTTAAAGAGCTAGAAATCTTCACTGTAGCCTCACAATATATATATTCACTTATGAAATTTGTTGTTAACAATCCGAACGAATTCAAAAGTAATAGCAGTGTACATGGCTACAACACTAGGAGAAAGGATGATCTTCACTACTCAAGGTTAAATCTAACTTTGGCTCAGAAGGGGGTAAATTATGCTGCCACAAAAGTCTTTGGTTACTTACCTAGTAGCATCAAAAGTCTGACACATAGCGGTATAGCATTTAAAAGGAAATTAAAAGAAATTCTTAATGGCAACTCCTTCTACTCCTTAGATGAAATTTTGGATATAGTAAGTGGGTAATTTCCCAACCTCCAAATAATAATAATAATATTGAGTGTCATGTAATATTTTGTCTATTGTAATATCTTGTATAGACACCTTTTATTAACCTGACACGTTCCACATCATTACGAAGTGTCGTGTTCATGATCTATATAACAAGTACTAATCTAATCTAATCTCTAATCTTGAAATGGTTTTAAGCAAACTTTGCTGTTCAGACCACAAATGGACAATACGTGGTTTCGCTGCTGCTTATACAAAGTTCCCTTGCTTTCTCTGTGAATGGGACAGTAGAGACAGAAAGCAACACTACATAAAATAAGCTTGGCCATTGAGAAAAACCTTACAGGTTTCCCTTTTAGGGAAAAGCCTTGTGGATCCCAAAAATGTGTTACTTCCACCACTTCACATTAAGTTGGGGCTGATGAAACAATTTGTTAATGTATTTCTAAAAGAAGGGGAGTGTTTCAGATATCTTTGTGGACAGTTCGTTGTTTATCCGAAGCAAAGCTAATGGAAGGAATCTTTGTCAGGCCAGACATAAGAAAACTAATGACCTCTCCTAACTTTGAACACAAAATGGAAACAAAAGAAAAGGCAGCATGGACATCTTTTAAATTAGTTGTTACCGGTTTCCTGGGAAACAAAAGAGATCCAAACTACAAGACAATCGTAGCAGACATGCTCGACAAATTTAAGAAGTTGGGCTGCAGCATGACCATTAAAGTTCGTTTTCTCCACTAACATCTTGACTACTTCCTTGCAAACCTTGCTGATGTAAGTGAAGAGCAGGGCGAAAGATTGCACCAAGTCATCAAAGAAATGGGGAGAAGATATCAAGGAAGATGGAACGTCAACATGATAGCGGACTACTCCTTGATGATAAATAGAGATGATCCTCAACGAGTCCACAACTGGAAAATCTATAAAAGAAGCTTCGACAGAAAGCGAAAGCATTATTATAAGGACTTATGAGCTTAAAGAGAAATGGAAGTAGAATTTAGAACGTGATTTATCAATAAAATAAAGTTTTATAACGTTGTAAAAATGTGATAAATTGATTAAATTTTGTTATTATACCCAAAAATACTCCCTTTTTGTGAGAAAACCTGACGTAATAGAAATCAATGGATTGCATTTTTGAAATCAGAGCTGGAAAGTTCATAAAATTCAGTTATCGAATTTCTAACAACATTCAAAAAATATTTTTGGCAGCCGTGTGTAATTAAACCGATCAATTGCACTAAGCATTTTAAGGAAGGAAATGACATTGATTGCACTGTCAGTACGTTATCCCTGCAGTTCAATATTTTGACGGGATTTCATGCATGTCTTGTGTGTAGATGTGGACAAGGTGCAATCAGGGGCGAGCGAGGACGAGGGAGAGCGACTACCACAGCGGTAGGTCATTCGTTTGGGACATAGAAGGCGGTGTCCTTAGAAGCTGAACAGCGATCTCACAGCAGAGGGAAAGCAGAAAACGGGGTTTTGTGGACTGAACGGGCAGTCGTTGTGCTGACGACGTGCCACAGACCTTCAGGGCAGGACAACTAAAAACGCAACCCGCTGTCCGCCTGGTATAAGATGCAGATCGTACAATACGCTCACAGGTTACCAAGAAAAACTTTCCTGGTGGTGTGAGGGATTTTAGAGAAACGCTATCAGCTTCTCTGGCTGCAGATATCATTTTCAGAAGGCGTACCAAAACCACCACCGACTGTGACTACATTGTGTGGCTGGTGACCCGCCACGCTAACGCCACGGGAGTAGGACATTTTTCGTGTTTTGTTTTCCCACGGTGGCCAAAGCACAGTGGCGTGGAAAGCACAGACCAGCATTGGTAGCTGGCCTGTAAGGTAAGTCCTGAGAGTGGCAGCAAAGAAATTGATTTGTGGAAGTCTTATACAGAGCCGCTGTAGAAGGACGAAAAAAAATATAAAAAATACTTGACTGAAATTTCTCATGTTAAGAAATGAGAAGGAGCGATAGGTTTTACTTGGTAAAACACTTTCTATAGCCAATATCGCATAAATACTTATCTATTTTCGACAACCAGTTCAGACAGGCTTTGCTTTCATCATGGGTAGCAGGCTTGTCTTCATTTTCTGTGAACTTTACGTAATTGAATCACTGCATACTTTTCATTTAACTTCGTGATTCAATTATAATGATACTGAGTCGTCATAATCAAATTGCTACCTTCACCCAAGTTGGAATCTCGGCAACGACTAGTTGCTGTCATGAAGAGGGCGATCCACACTGAGGTGATATAAGTTACGGAATTCCTCCAAATACCGTGACGGACCTCTTCTTGTTGGCGACTCTACATGACATGGACTCTAGAAGTCGTTAGAAGTCCACTTCCGAAATATTGAACCAAGATGCTTATATAGCCATTCATAACAGTGAAAGTGTTGCCGGAGCAGGACTTGTGCACGAACTGACCTCCTGATTACGTCCCATAACTATTCTAGGATGTGCCAAGATTAAGTCGCCACTGTGGTGTCACCGCCAGACACCACACTTGCTAGGTGGTAGCCTTTAAATCGGCCGCGGTCCGTTAGTATACGTCGGACCCGCGTATCGCCACTAACAGTGACTAGTGCCGCCACACGGCAGGTCTAGTAGTACTCCCTAGCACTCGTCCCAGTTGTACAGCCGACTTTGCTAGCGTTGGTTCACTGACTACATACGCTCTCATTTGCAGAGACGACAGTTTAGCATAGCCTTCAGCTATGTCATTTGCTACGACCTAGCAAGGCGCCATATTCAGTTACTATGTCTTCTGAACAGATAATATTGTGACTCATGTACCGTCAAGAGCGACGTTCTTCATTAATGGATTAAAGTTAAGTATCAAACTAATTACGTCCGCTTCCTGAATTCTCATTCCTTGTCATGTTTCAGACCTCACGTTAGTATAGTTCTTCCCTCTTCACGCCAGCCAGCGTGAGCTAAAACGCGTGCATTTCGGCCTCCTCTAGTAACACGGTGTTGGCTCTTCTGCCAACAACAACAGTCACGAATTGCAGTGACCTGAATTCTCGCTCCGCCCCTTCGGTACTTGCTGTGGTGCGGCGGCGAGTCCGGTGCGAGTGTGGCGCTGCAGCCGTCTGCCTCCAGCCGGTCCTTGCCGCCGGCCACATCGCGACCTCTCGTGATCCAGCCGTCGGCCTGCAAGGGTCGGTGAGTCGGCTCGCCTTCCTGCAGCATGCCGCTCGCCTCACCGTCGCGTTACCCTTTCGGTCGGTATCGCTGTCAGTGCCACTGCCATTGAACTTTGTTATGTTTTTATAAGTGGTTAAGAAGAACTTCCTGGCAGTACTGGAACCTGTCGGGTGCTGCCGAAAGACTTACCCGATACATTTTAGCGGAAGCTGGGTCTGATTGTTGTACCGGTTCTATTTCATGCAAGCAAATGTGTTCTCTGGGTAAACAGAGACGTAGTGTGGGGTGCCTTGGGTATAGAACTTTAGTGGTAGTGTTGTTCATGAATGGAGTGTTAAACATTTCGTGATCTAAGGAGGTGCATTCTCAAAAAGATTTTATCTGTGTACTAGTTGGGACGTTCAACTCATTCAGTTATTCGTTAGAATGACTTAAGTCATTGGAATCAATCCTTTGAATGTGTGTGTCATTATTAGTATGATTATCATTCATTGCGTCAAGGATTATATTAACTATTTCTCTTACTGGTGATCAAGGGATCTTAAAATGTTTGCCGTGTTTAAAACTGTAATAAATAGAGCTTTTTCAAAGGTATGTGACGCTCACTTACTCCTAGCCCTTAGACTCACTAGTTCTATTACAGAGGGGAATCATGTCGGGCAATCTGGATGACCAAATCATTCGTCCGAATTGTCCACTATGTTCTTCCAAACTATAGTGAACAATTGTGGATCGTTGACGTGTTTGGGAACATGAAATCCACGTATCGCTGCAAATGGTATCCGAGTAGTTAATGATCAGTTGGACCACATGACCCAGTCCATTCCATGTAAACACAGTCCACACCATTAAGGAGCCAGGACCAGTTTTCTCAGTGTCTTGTTGACGACTTGGGTCCATGGCTTCGTGCGATCTGCGCCACATTTGAATCCTACCGCCACCTTCTGCCGACTGAAATCACGACTCATCTTACCAGGCGAGCATTCAGCAGTCCTCTAGCGTCCAACCATATGGTCACGAGCCCAGGAGAGCCACTGCAGGCGTAGTCGTGCTGTTAGCGAGGGCACTCGCGTCGGTCGTCTGTTGCTACAGCCCATTAACGCATAATGTTGTCATGCTGCCCTGTTGGATACGTTCGTAATACGTCCCACATTGATTTCTGGAGCGTTGATTGTCTACGCAAACGCTGGAGCTCGTGGTTGTTAAGTGAAGGCCGTCGGCCACTTCATTAACTGTGATGAGAGGTAATGGCGTAAATTTGGTATTTCCAGCACACTCTTGGCACTGGGGATCTCGAAATATTGAATTTCCTAACGATTTCCGAAACGGAATATTCCATGCGTCTAGCTACAACTACCATCTGCGTTGAAAGTCTGTTAATTCACGTCGGGAGGACACAATCATGTAAGAAACCTTCTCACATGAATCACCAGTGTATAAATGTCAGCTCAGCTAATTGGCTACCCTTTTATACCTTATGTATGTGATACTGCCACCATCTTTAATATGACAGTTGTCACCTCACTCTATGTACCACTTGAATAGAATCTGTTAGTAAAGATTGTTCAGTCCATTCAATATTTATGATGTCCATTGTAGAATAAATTATAGATAATTTTACTCACTGATTTTCCTTTCGTAGTAAACGAATCCCATACGTAAGAGTAACATAATTAATTGAGATCGAAGTGCTCGGACCACCGTAACTGATCACCTTTTATTGAGTTCAATTGTGTAACTTTACTAATGAGCACTGGCTCCTGAAGAGTGATCTGTTTCCGTAGCTGCATCGGCCAGACCATTCAGGTGATATACTGCACTGCTAATGGCTTATCGCACACATTTGGCGATTACTTTTGAAATAATGAAGAGTATATTACTTTCTTCCGTGTGTTTCCCCCATGGGTGAGAGTGCATTGGTATCATCAAAGTAGGCTGGCATCACAGGTGTTCACAAGATAGTGACGGGAGTAACCGCATTGAGACATACAAGAAACAGTGGAACGTGGGGCAATGGTGGGAGGAAGACGCTTAGGAATTGGAGGTTTTGCAGGATGATAGCATAGAGAAGGCAGTGTCGACTGCATGAAGGAAGGCTGACCAGTGTTTTACTGGTGTCTGGGACGTCACTGGAGTGTTTGGACAGCGACAGTGCTTTGTGCTATGTCCTATGCATTCAAGCCTCCCCAAGTGGAACAGTCCCGTGTGACAGTTCCCTGCTTCATTATTTTGTAACTGAACTGACTTAACGGCCCGTTAGACGGTGCTTAATATGGAACTTTTATGTACTTCAGTTCATTTGTTACATTTGTAGTGTTTGTATGCCAAATTTTCTGTTTTAGTTATTGAAGGCGTTGTTCCCAATCCTTTTATTTTTGCAGATATCTTCGCTGAATGTTGTCTCTATGTTTTCTTTGTTCCTATTTGACTAATGTTTGTTATACCAAGAACTTACCTTATGTAGAAAAAAAGTCGTGCTGACTTCGGTTTTCTTGGTAATGAACTATATGTTTGCTCCCTCAGCGCCAGCCACTCTCACTTCTCAGCCTATATCATCTGCACAATATCACTGTATTGCATGAATGCCACACAAAAAATTATCAACTTAGAACCAGAGGAATCATGGGTAAATGACCGGCTACGGGAAATTGCTGTCCTTCAGGCGGAATTAGATGAAGCGAAACAAAATCTGAAAAGATTAAGGGGGGAGAAGGGAAAAGAGAGGTGAAAAGCGACAACAGGTCATAAAATAAATAGGAATAGCACTTACTCAGACAGTTCTATTGCCAATGTGGAAAAGGGGTTTGATCTGCTGGAAACTGATGAGCCACAGGTAGAGTTAATAGACAGGACACAACAAACTTGCAAAAAGTATTTGAAAAGTAAGAAGTCAGAAAAAGTTGTGAAAAAGAAGAAAGTTCTGTGGTTAAGCACTTCTCATGGTAGAGGTGTTGGCCAACTGTTGCAGTATGAACTCGGGTCAGGTTACCAGGTCACAAGTCTTTTTTAAACCTAGTGCAAGTCTTGGTCAGGTGATAGAGGATGTAGGTTCACTTTACAAAGATTTCACAAAGGAAGACACCGTGATAATAGTGAGTAGGAACCGTAATTATTCAATTGAAAGTGACCTGGTAAAGATAGTTTCAGCAATGAGACGCACTGGTGTTGGACTTGTGTCTGTTCTGAGGCGCCATGACTGGCCTCATTTAAACTCTTCTGTAAGACAATTTGGAGATAGAACGGCTGCTTGGTTCAGGTATGGGGTCTCATATCGGTGTGGTTCCTGTTGACTGTATCAGCAGGTGGGACTATAATAGGCATAAGTACATCTGAGTGCAGAAGGGTAACAATAAGTATAAAACTGAGAAATTAAGGAAATGGCTCAAAAACATGAACTGCATAGATATTTACAATACTTCTAACCCAAATGGAAATTACAAAGGATTTATTAATAAAGGTACCTCCACTTTTGAAAATTGTTTTCCCCTAAAAGTAACTCAAATCACACAGAAGTCAAAAAATAAACCATGGATTACACAAGGAATAAAGATATCACATGAGACAAAAAGTAGACTTTATCTACTATCTAGGAACACCTCTGATGTTAATATTTTAATGCATTACAAAAAAATATTGTGAAATATTGAAGCACGTCATCCAGAAATCAAAGCAGATTTATTATGATAAAAAGATAATTACATCAGGAAACAAAATAGAAAATTTATATGTTATAGTGAAGACAGAGACAGGAGGAATCAAAGAGGAAGAGGAACAGATAGCTCTAAAAATAAATGAGACTTTGGTAACAAGTGCATGTAGTGTTGCAAATCTCTTAAACAAGTACTTCATTTCTCTTACAGACAGCTTGCGGTTATCAGGTTCAGTGAACAGTGCAACAGAGTCTCCGTGACCAGTATTTAAAAAGAACTTCAGTAATATCGAAATGGCACTCACGTCTCTCAAAGAAGCAGCATCCATCATAAAATCCTTAAAATCTTTCTAGTGGGTTTGATACCATATCAATGAAGCTAATCGAAGTTCGGTAATGTGAGGTGAGTTCTATCTTAAGTTATTTGTATAATCAATCTCTTATTAGCGGAACAGTTCCAGACTGGCTAAAACAGGCTGAAGTAACGCCTCTTTACAAGAAGGGGCATAAAGAGATACCATCAAACTGTCGACCAATTTCAATTTTGCTGGATTTCTCAAAAAATATTTGAAAAGGTTGTGTTGAGGCATCTCCTTAAGCGTCTGACTGCAAATAATATCTTGTTAAAGTCAGAGTTCAGATTTCTTAAGGGTTCTGATATAGAGAAATTCATTAGATAATAAATTAGAGGCTACAGGCATTTTCGGTGACCTGCGAAAAGCCTTTGACTATGTGAACCACACCATTCTCTTGATAAATTAGAATATTATGGTGCCACTGGCAGTGCTGTGAAATGGTTTGAGTCTTATCCAACCAACAGGAAATAAAGTGTGTCGTTGCAAAATACCTATGCAGTAAGCAGGGAGTCTCCATCTAATTGGGAATTAACTACATGTGGTGTTCCTTTAGGTTCCATCTTGGGTCCATTGCTTTTTTCTTGTGTACATTAACAAACTTTCATCTGTTACACTGCCAGACGCTAAGTTTAGTTTGCTAGCAGATGATGCAAACATTGCAATATGTAGTAACTCAAATGCAGATTTAGAAATAGCTGCTAACCAAATTTTCACTCACATTAATAAATGGTTTGAAGGTAATTGAGTGTCACTAAACTTTGACATGACCCACTATATGCAGTTCAGAACCTGTAAGAGAATTCCTTCCAGATATAAAAATATGCAGATTGAAGAGGCTGACACTGTTAAATTTCTGTGATTACAACTCGATAATAAATTCAGTTGGGAAGGGCGTAGCACAAAATTGTTTAAGCATTAATCAAGTCTATACTTGTAGTGAGAATGATGTCAGATGTAATGAATAATTGCATACTTCGCTTACATTCATTCTATTATGTCATATGGGATCATACTGTGGGGTAACTCATCCATCTGAGCAAAAGCTTTTATCATGGAAAGGCGTGTAATAAGAATCATATGTGGTGTAAATTCAAGAACATCATGTAGAAACCTGTTCAAATAATTTTGTATTCTGACCATTGCTTCTCAGTATATTTATTCCTTAACGTAATTTGTTGCAAGTGCTACATCTGTATATCCAACCAACAGCTCAATACATAGTATCAATACTAGGAATAAGCGCAATCTACATGAATACTTAAAGTCACTTACATTGGTCCAAAAAGTGGTCCAATATTCAGGTACACACATTTTCAATAAACTACCAGCAACCATTACAAACTTCGTTTCAGGTATAGTACGGTTTAAACAGAGTTTCAAAGACTTTTTGATTCGCAACTCCTTCTACTGTATAGATGAATATCTTAAGAGAGATTTTTTAGACCAGCTTAAGTAAAAATGTCTCTTAGATTTCAATTTTGACATCACTTGGTCATAGCAGTCAAAATTAAGTGTTTTGTGTATGATAAATTTGTTAATAGTGCATAACGATGTTTCATTCTGACAAAGTATTATTAATGTAAATATTAGCTGTCCCAGTTTACTGTGTTGTATTCACCTATTCTGACAGTCTCCTGACAAATGAACATGCTAGTAAGTATTGTATTCAAATGTTTTATTTTTTGTGTTATACTTTCTGACATGTTCCATACCCACGAGAATCATCTCATTTTTGAGTCTATGAAACGAAAACTGTATCTAATCTAATCTAATATAAACACAAAGCAAGGTGTCTAAAGAGTTTATTGTCACATTACGTGAAAATCAGTGGAAGCACCTAAACGAAACAATACTGGTGTAGGAAAGATAAGAGATCCACCCGCAGAATGAATAAGGAATAGCCTACTAAGTCAACAAATTTAGCTTTGAAGGTCGCCTGTAACCAGTCACATTCATATGAAGTTTGAAGGGTGTCATGCGTGATTCAGGTCTGAAAGTGCAAAAGATGTGTTTCTGAGCCGTGCCGGTCCTATCAATTCTCCTCAAGAGATCATGCCCGTTCGGCGCTCGTGATGTGTTCCGGAGGTGACGCGCACGAGAGAGGATTGGCTGAGCGAACTTGCGCAGAGAGGAGCAGTTAGTAACGGTGTGTGGCTGATAGTGGACACGAGTGGCAACCTCGGCGGCGAATACTGTCGATACGAAAACGTCCATTCGGTTTGGCGCCGGCTGTTTTGGGCGCGTTTTGGGATGGACTGCTTACAAAGAAGATTGGTGGTCGTTAACCGTTTATGTGTTGTTGCGGATCATGACTTGTGACCTACCTTTCCGATGCTGTTGGACACGGACTTTACCATTTATGGTGTGAGCTATTTCGTAATCTTAGTGTTAAGTCTGTTTCAGAAAGCACTGTGTATCACTGAACAGACCGATGCACCAATATATGGTAATTCCACCAGCATCTTTCTGCGGAGTCTTGAATGATTGTGTCCATCAATGACGTGTAATTATAGTAAGACTGATTTATCATCATATGCCTTTTCTTGAGTTAATCTTATGTTACTGTGATTTGAATTGCTTGTTTAAAATACCTGGGGTCTGTGTTGGTTGGTTGGTTTAAAGGAGGGGAGGAAAGGGTCCAAACTGCGAGGTCATCGGTCCCTTGTTCCCGGTAAAATAAAAACACAAGGGAAAGAAGAAAAGAAAGGAGACGCACAGCATAATAACAGGAGAATGAAAGAACTAGAATAACGACAGAAAGACAACCAACACTACTAAGAACAAAACAGGAAAAACACCACAGAGAGAAGCAAGAAACAGGCAGAAGCGATAAAAACAAGAGAGCAGATGACAGTGGCTGGCCGACCACGATAATAAAAAGGAAAAGCCTGTCACTGTGCAACACATTAAAACAACCAGCCTAAAAGTATTAGAGTGGAGAACACTAAGGGGCAAGGGACATGGGCGAAATCTTATATATAATGATAAAACCCGCCGTCTATAAAACGTGAAACTAAATTATCTGATGAGACGTTGTCAGCACTGAGGTGCGTCATCACGGCACAGGAGGTAGTCGTGTGTCAAACAAGCGTGGCCAAGCGGAGCCGACAGAGAACCACAGAGTCCGTGCGTGAGGCCCACGTGGAGATCTTTCACACACTAGTAGTCTCCTTAAGGGCGCGCAGTTTCTTGTGCGTACTGAGGTTATGCAATTACGTCTCCCAAAGCCACTAAAACCTGCGGCATAGTAGTAAACGCAGGTCAGTTGCAGAGAAGCCGATCTCCATAAGCGGTTTCCGCTTAGCCTGTTTGGCCAGCCTGTCGGCAAGTTCGTTTCCTGGGATTCCAACGTGACCTGCGGTCCAGACAAAGACTACTGAACGACTGGACCGTTCCAGGGCATAGATGGACTCATCGATCGTCGTTATCAAAGGATGACAAAGGTAGCACTGGTCGATAAATTGTAGGCTGCTCAAGGAGTCAGCACACAGAAGAAACGACTCCCCAGGGCATGAACGGATGCGCTCAAGTGCACGAGATATAGCCGCCAGTCCGGCAGTGAAAACACTGCAGCCATCGGGCGAGGAATACTGTTCAATACGTGCTCCATGAACATACACGAAGCCGACGTGATCATCAACCATCGAACCATCGATTTAAACCACTTCATGGCCTTGGTATATGTCAAGAATAGAGAGGAAGTAGCAGCGGACAGCCACGTGGGTAACTGAGTCAGGGCCATGTGAAAGGTCCAAGCGAAGCCGCGGCCTAGGTTTACACCATGGAGATGTACGTTAATGGACCTCAAGTACAGGTGGTAAAGGCAAGGACTCCAGTTCGGAGAAAAGGGATCGGACACGTACTGCAATTGGAAGCTGTGACCTGGGCCGCCGATGAGGGAAATGAGCCGTCGTGGGTGGGAAAAAGAGACAATAATACGGTTGCGCTGGAGAACTAAGAACGTTAGCAACGTAACTGGCCAGCAGCTGTGAACGCCTAACCTGCAATGGAGGGACTCCGGCCTCTAGCAGCACGCTGGTCACTAGACTCGTCCTGAAAGCTCCTGTCGCTAGGCGAACGCCACAGTGGTGCACTGTGTCGAGTCAACGAAACTCTGAGGGCGCTGCCGAACCATAAACCCAAGGACAAGGAGGGATTGAACAAGGGCTCTGTAGAGATGCAGCAGCGTAGAGCGATCTGCACACCAGTTGGTGTTGCTCAGGCAGCGGAGGGCATTGAGGTGCTGCCAGCACTTCTGCTTAAGCTGACGAAGGTGAGGAAGCCAAGTCAATCAGGCATCTAAAACCAGTCCTAAGAATCTATGTGTCTCCGCTACAGTGAGGGGGTCGTCATTATGGTAAAGTTCTGGTTCCGGATGAACGGTACGACGCCTACAGAAGTGTATAACACAAGACATTGCGGCCGAAAACTGGAAACCGTGGGCAAGAGTCCATGATTGCGGCTTGTGGATGACTACCTGTAGGTGCCGCTCAGCAACACCAGTACTGGTGGAGCATTGCGAAATGCAGAAGTCGTCTGCATACAGAGAAGGAGAGACGGACGGCCCTACAGCTGCTGCTAGACCATTAGTGGCTACTAAAAATAGAGATACACTCAATACAGGGCCCTGCGGGACCCCATTCTCCTTAATATGGGAGTAAATAAGGGAGGCACCAACTTTGACGTGGAAAGTAGGAAGCGACAGGAAATTTTGGATAAAAATCGGGGGCGCGCCTCGGAGGCTCCACTCGTGTAATGTGGCAAGGATAAGATGTCGCCAGGTGGCGTCATAAGCTTTTCGTAAATCAAAGACGACGGCAACCAGGTTTTGGCGTCTGGAAAAGGCTGTTCGATGGCAGACTCGAGGGACACAAGATTATCAGTGGTAGAGCGACCGTAGTGGCAGCCGCCCTAACATGGGGCCAGTAGGCCACGGTATTCCTGGACCCAACCAAACCGCCGGCACACCATACATTCCAGTAGCTTACAAAGAACGTTGGTGAGGCTGATGAGCCGATAGCTATCCACATCAAGCGGGTTTTTACCGGGTTTGAGCACCGGAATGATGGTGCTCTCCTATCATTGCGATGGAAAGACGCCATCGCACCATATCCATTTGAAGATGATGAGAAAATGTCGCTTGTAGTGAGATGAGAGATGTTTAATCATCTGACTGTGTATCCGCTCTGGCAAAGTGCAAGGGCACTTAGGAGCTCCCACTCAGCAAATGGGCCATTATAGGATTCACTGTGGCGTCTAGTGAACGAGAGGACTTTCCCTTCCAGCTGCTGTTTGCGAAAGGCTGGGGGTGTTTCTCTGATCCAGAGGCTCGAGCATAGTACTCAGCAAAGTTTTCGGCAATCGCGACTGCGTCGGTAGGTGGCAAAAATGGTTCAAATGGCTCTGAGCACTATGGGACTTAACATCTGTGGTCATCAGTCCCCTAGAACTTAGAACTACTTAAACCTAACTAACTAAGGACTTCACACACATCCATGCCCGAGGCAGGATTCGAACCTGGGACGTAGCGGTCGCGTTGCTCCAGACTGTAGCGCCTAGAACCGACCGCCCACTACGGCCGGCGATAAATAACACGCCATTTGCGTTAACACCGAGAACACCAGTTGGGGTCTGGTACCCGAAAACACATTTGATCCTTGCCCAGACTTGGGAAGGTGACGTATGGAACCCAAAGGTCGAGACGTACCTCTCCAAACACTCCTGCTTCCGTCGTTTGATAAGTTGGCAAACGCGGGCACGGAGCCGTTTATAGGCTGCGAGGTGTTCCAGGGAAGGGAGCCGTTTATGGCGCTGTAGAACTCGTCGACGCTTCTCAGTTGCTTCAGCGACCACTAATGGACTGCCTTTTGCCGGGGGCACCCTAAAGAGCGAGGGTTCGCGTTTAATGCCACAGAAAGGACTGTTGTAGTCACCTGCTCAACCATCACATCGATGGTCCCGGGTGGGGGAGATTCAACGGTGACAGCAGAGGTTAAAGTTTCCCAGTCCGCCTTGTTTAACGCTCATCCGGGCAGGGGTCCGTGAGCCTGACGCCGGAGCAGTGACAGGAAGATGGGGAAGTGATCACTACCACACAGGTAGTCATGTGCTCTCCAGTGGATAAATGGGAGAAGTCCTGGGCTGCAAACTGATAAATCAATGGCCGAGTAACTACCATGAGCCACACCGAAATGTGTGGCGGCCCCAGTATTTAAGAGGCAGAGGTCGAACTGAGGCAGTAAAGCTTCAACATCTCTGCCTCGGCCAGTAAGCACGGTGCCACCCCAGAACCATCTTTTGATTGCATTGACGTAGAAGCTTAATTTTTTTACATCGCCAAGGAACCATAGACCTTAGTATGCAACAAAGATTTCAACTTGATACGTCCACCGATTCATGAGGAAAATGGTCTTCAACAGTCGTACAGACAGACAGACTGATGCCCAAGTGATCCTATAAGTGTTCCGTTTTTACCGGCTGACGCAGAGAGCAGTAATACCATCAGTGATCGGCCGTTATGTTTCCAGCAACAGAAGAGGAACCTCAGAAGGACGCTATATTTGCCTGTATCTCTTTGTGTGGCACATTAGCAGGAACGAGACGACTAATTCTCTGGAACCAACAAGTGAAGGCGGCATTCCGCCCTGCATCTAAAACACAGACACTACTTGGCAACGTCAGAGATGACCTCAGACTAAGGAAATCCAGGACATATCAAACACCTTCTCAATGTGGTAAGTCATATGTAGTCAGCTGGTACGTAATATCGGAGATCAAGACCGAAATCATCATATGAGAGTACAGCTGCCTAACTAGTCGGTAATGACGGTGAGCCATGGTAAAAATTGCTGTTTTGAAGAGCGCGCCGCGGAGCGTAGTGTGAAGCAGTTGCCCTCCGTTTCTGGCGACGGCGCCGCCGTGGCAATCGCAGCTTTGGTGTCTCCCTCTGGTGGGAAAGGGGAAAGGTTGCCTGTTCATGTGCATTTAAGGGGCGCTATGAGCTCGCCAGTCGGTCAGTCTACATCTACATCCATACTCCACAAGCCACCTGACGGTGTGTGGCGGAGGGTACCTTGAGTACCTCTATCGGTTCTCCCTTCTATTCCAGTCTCGTATTGTTCGTGGAAAGAAGGATTGTCGGTATGCCTCTGTGTGGGCTCTAATCTCTCTGATTTTATCCTCATGGTCTCTTAGCGATATATATGTAGGAGGGAGCAATATACTGCTTGACTCAGGGTGAAGGTATGTTCTCGAAACTTCAACAAAAGCCCGTACCGAGCTACTGAGCGTCTCTCCTGCAGAGTCTTCCACTGGAGTTTATGAAAGTTGCGAGCTCTATCTTCTTATCTCGTGTTTTCTACTGAAAATCTCGTGCTTGTACTCTTGTTAACTTAACTATTAAAGAGAGAGCCAAAACTTTATTCTTTTTTTTTATTGATCCTGTGCGCAACAAATAACTTACTTGGTCTTTCTGCTGCCACTGCTTGATCTGCTGCATTCTACTATTTAACAAAAACATAAAAAAACCTATTATTCATGCTGAGTGCAATGCATGTTTTGTATGGCGGCTCATGCTGTTGCTGCGGCTGCTGCTGCTTACTACAACTACATATAATTCAAGAGAAAGGGTTTGGTCAAATCTAAACTCGATAAATGATAACCCAAACAAAAAACTATATTCTGAAAGCGATTCTTTGTCATTGAATTAACAAAACGCTAGAAGCTCTTTGAACAATCACTTCGTTTGTAAACCTGCCTCCAGTGGCATTAAAGAAATATTAGAAATTAATCAAACTCTTGAAACAGACTGAAATACTTCTCAGTTGAATACATAGTGAAACAATTCCCTGACAATTACAAAAGAAATCAATACTTAATCTAACAATGGTTTCCCATTAAAAATTCAACTCCTATCATTATCAAAATTACCGTCTGCTGCTACGCACATACACAAACCCTTTTCTTTAAATTAATAAGCGCGCTGCAAATTATAAAAAAATAACAACTAAATACCAAATCCTGTGTCGCTGCTGGCGGACACGGCAGTACGGCAGCTCGGCGACGACCCCTCGCCCAACACACGTGCGCACCACAGCAGGCTGGCTCCTACACTGGCTTCCAAACTGCCACTAATTAATCCGTGCACTGCGAGGCGCAACAACAATATCTTGGATTCCAGAGCTTGTGTATGCGCGCTGTAGCCAACCTTTACATCCTAAGAGAGTATTGCCAACTCTCATTTATCTATCATCTCCGTAACGCTTTCGTGATTACTAAATGATCCTGTAACGAAGCGCGCTGCTCTCCGTCCGCATTTGTTAGGCAGTTAATGACTGTCTGTCGTTCGGAGTGCTAGTATGTCTGTCGTTCGGATCAACCATTAAGGCCGGCAAAATGAGGGTCTTTCCACCCCGCCAGTAAGAGAACTCAGCGAGTGGTCGCCCGGTCGGGGCTTAGTGCCTGCATCTGAGTCTGCGCGTTAGGCCGCCAGTCTGCTCGAGTTTGCTCAGGCAATGGTCATTGCCGGTTCGATCGATCGGTTGGTCGGTCGCGCACTGAGACACAAGATGACTTGTCCGTCTTGAGCGTCGGCGCATGTGAGGTCGCCACGTGAGTCCAGTGAGCCGCGGCTTATAGCAAGGGGTAGTGACTTCGCGTTCGACACGAAAGCAACAGGAGTCAACCCACGACATCAGTTTGGAAGGTGCGAGCTGCGACGCCGTGAGACGGGAGATCGGCGCGCCTTCCTGCGTCCGTTGAAGCGGCTGGCAGCGGACGGTTCGGAAGAGCTATTTGGGGGTGCTGCGCCAGGTCTTCTCGATAAATCGCAGTTTATTAGAAGTTAAGTGATTGGTGATATGTTGTTCGATTTACTCTTGATAAATTCTACTTGTTTTCTTGGTGAGGTCACGAGCCGTTTTGCTTTGGTGTCGTCCCATCATTCTTCTCCGTTTGCCCACCCGCGGGAAGGAGGTTGTTTATAAATTGGGTGGTCCGTTTTTCCCTTGTGGAATAGGGGCGGGTTAGAGCAACCTGCGGTTGGGGTTGTTCTGAGTCTCCCTATCAATATACCGTACGTTAGTAGCTGCCTCTGTCATATTTGTCAGCTTTGGTGTGTTAACGAATTTATTGCTTGGAGTGTAACGGCCTAATACCTGATATATGTTTTGATCTTTGGAAACTTTGATGTTATTGCCTATGATCTTCTGCGTGCTGTGGAGTATCTTAGCTATTGTTTGGCCAACCTTGTAGAATTTTATATATGATTGCATTTCACGGGCTTTTATTTAAATGATCATTTTAGTATATAAAGTTTCCATCCTCTCACCGTAAAACTTTTCTTAGAAGTTTAAATCAAGTTGCACCTTCGGTGGCCAGGTCGATATTTTAATTGTTAGTGTTTTGTACCATTTCCATCCCTCCTACGGGGCGGGGGGAGGGGAGGGGGATGCATAGTTGTTTGCTTGTATAAATTGTTAAAACTCTTAGTTTAAAGTTATCTGGTGTGTTGCAGATTTGCACCAGTGTAGTCTTTCAGAGGCTGTTGTGAGCGGTCGTAACTATGGCCGTGTCAAAAGGGAGCGGCAAGGTTCTCTGCCCGAAAGCTCATACATTCAAAACTTGTTTCTTTCTGCCTCTGAATAAATTGTAACTTTGATATTTAGAGTGTGCTTTCTGATTATAATTTTAAATCTGTTTCTTTCAAAAAATGCTTTTAGGCGCTATTAAAGTGTATAAAATCCCCATTTGTTAAAAGGAATTTGGTTATGATTTCATCAGTTACTCCCTGGCAACTACTTCCAGGCTTACATAGTGTGATTAAATGTGTTAACGTTCTTGATGAATCGCTAGTAAATAAAATAAATTCTTAAGAATATTCTTTGAAAATAAATCACGGTTCAGACGGAACGTTGCGTGTCGGAATTACACGAATTGGATTACCACCATACTAAGGTTGTACAAAAACGTCTAGCTTCTACGACTGTTTCTGATGACTAAAGATTGGAATAAGGGAACAACTGATCAATCGCGATGGAAGGTACGTCTTTAGGAAGGCCTGGGAATCTTCAATTAGGTTGATTAAGAAGAAAGAGGAGACACCTCGCAGTGAAAGAGGAGACACCCCGGAGTGAAAGAGGAGACGTCCCACAAAATACAAACTTCGGAGAGCAGACGGAGGAACAGCAGAGGTGCCAACAGCAAGTGTACCTGACCGTGGACCTAGGACGGAGTAAAGTGTCGGTGGGAGCAGTGGGGGAGGAGATTCTGGGCATGGAAGACGTATTGAGCGGCAGACCGAAAGCTGGTGCCGGAGGGGTGATAGGGTCTCCGCACCGGACCCCAACCAGTCAGCTAATCAGCACACCTAATGACAGCAACGTGGTGGCTTCGTGAAATATTTTTCCCGAAGTACACTTGACATCTGACCGTTTACCCGTGAACTATTTCGTCAAGATATTGTTTGTGATCTATCAGTGAACTGAAATGGAAATTTGTGGTAAGGTCGTATGGTATCAAACTGCGAGGTCGTCGGTCCCACACTACTTTATCTAACTTAAACTAACTTACGATAAGGACGACACACACACACCCATGGCCGAGGGAGGACGACTGGAACGTCCGACGGGGGGAGCCAAGCGGACCGTGACCAGACGCCCGAGACCTCGCGTACCCCGCGCGGCCAGTGAACTGAAAAAGAAGGTTCTTAGAGCTAAGGTTAAGGTAGAGAATGAGTAGTATGGTGGGGACAAGGATGTTCACTGGAGCACTCACTTTAAAAAGGACTGCAAGTAGGATCAAAATATCAGATACATTAACAAAGGGGAGTAGGAAGTTGCGTCTTGTTCTCGGCCCGAGTGGTACGGTGTGAGGTGAGCGACGGGCGGTTGTCAATCACTCCAGGGAAGCGGATAAAGACGTCCACTGAGCGAGCCAGGACCACGTCACGGGCTGCGACCTTGGTCCACTCAGGCCACAACGAACGAGGCATTTGCGGAGCTGCAGCGAGAACTAGTTGCCGCCCTCCTGGAACAGCTGACAACAGGGTGCGGCGTCTGCTACGAGACCGTTGTAGCACCCCAATTACAGAAACCTTAACAAACAACCCCTTATTGTAAAGGAAGTAGGAAAATTAGTCATCCTGACGGTGACGGCAGCTATTGGCGACAAATTTTACACTTGTGATCATTTGATCAACAGGAATGTCACGTGAATAATAATATTTATCATGAAATAGAGGCTGAATGAAAGAATCTGATAAGATATGAAACAAAAACATGAAAGAAAGAATTGCAAAATAATTAATTACGAAGGCTAAAACCCAGATGGTAAACTGGCCAAAGATAACATTTACCATAGAAGAGAGTTGTAGTCGCATCGAAAAGGAAGTTCGATGTGACTACAATGTAACTCGGAAATGGAAATGTTAGCTTCGGTTGCTATCTAGTTGCTCTCTAGTACCATTGCGATTGTAGCATGCATGTAAGTGCTACTAGATTGTTTTAAGCTAATCGGAAGTTTGAAAGTTTTGCGATATAGACTGAAGTATTATTCAGAAGTCATACTAAAGCAAAAGAAACCGGGATACGGAGATTCGCGATGAAATTAAATCGTGTGAGATTTGTGATGGGACTTAGCCTTCGTGATACTGAATAAGCACGAACATTCAAGGACATTGATTCAAGGACATTTGATTCCATGTTAAGACTTCTAGAGGTTCTATTGCAGCATGTGGCAATTTCACAACACACTGAATTCCGGCGGTCAGATTGCATGTATAGTTACGTAATTATAATCGTTTGTGTATTGTCATATTCCTAACCTGTGGATTAAATTTCGCTATGATTACGTGTCTCCTTGTAGGCGATGCAGTTTTCACAAACAGTATGAAGAACGTCTGATAGTGAAATATTGAGAAATAATGTGGAAGAATCTGGGCCGTTGCGGCCAATCCAGCGGTCTGGTCAATGTTTATCCAATGACGCACCGAATTATGTTATTGAGGCGGCGAGCTATTTTGCTGCAAAAACTACTGTGATTTACCTTGTTATAGTTGAGAGAAGAGCCATAGTTCTAGCTCATCAAGATAAGAAACAACAGTTACAGGTACTTCGCCGCAGAAAAAGGCCCACCGGGATGTGGCACAAACAACATTTAGTTTACGGTAGTCTCGTTGCAACTTTACTATCTCGTGGAGAGTTATTGACTCCCACTATTCCACGTAGGTGAAATGTCGATTCATCATTGAAGGAGACACTATCCAGAAAATCTTCATCGTCATGCATCAACATTTAGTTTGAAAAAATTGGCTCCTAAACCATAGTCTGTAGGCTTTAGAACATAACCACAAGCATAAAAACAACAACTGTCAGTGTTATCTTTCATTTGTTGTATTATCTATAAGTCTAAGTTGAATGTAATACGCTACAAAGCCTTAAGACACCGATATTCATTTTGAAGCAATCAGTATATGTAATGTACAAGACCAGAAAGAATACGCAAATTACGTTATGCTGTAGGGAAGCAACGTCACATGATTAAACAGAAATAATAAAAATCGAGGGGATTTAAAAAGGAAGAAAAATGTACACGTCGTAATTACAAAAACTGTAAAATCCCATACAGTAAAACTGTTAACATGATTTTGCTTACAAAGAGTTTTCTGACGTGTTTGAAAATAATACTGCCAGTATTTTGATAAAACGCTGATATTAAACGATGAAACAGCAAAAGTCAAGTGTATTTATAAAAGCTTCTGTACCAATGAAGTCATGAGAAAAATAAGCATTTGGTAATTATAAAAGCTGTACAGTTCGATGCACTATAACACTAACTTGCTTTAGCTTAAAAAGAGTTGTATTCTGACGTGTTTCAGAATTACAGTCGCACATTTTTTTTCAAATAAACTTCTTGAGGTAATAATTTCAAATTAATAAAATTGTAAAATAGTTGCAATGAACTGAGGCGTCCAAGTCGAGCGAAAACAAAGGACCTATTACATGAAAAATTGGAACCTCCAGAATAGCTCGGACGCATCTTTGATTGCTTACTAAAGCATTTTTACAAACGACTGGCTACAACTGTGAACTTGGGAAATATCTTTAACGGGAGTTGTCAATAACTAGCTGCATATATCCAGGAAAATGGTGTTCTTCATTGGGCTCTGTTTGATACGCGTCTTTTCCTTGGCCTTTTTTCAGATGGGTGTAAATTTATGCCTCTTCATAAATGCCCGTAAAGTAGCCTTCTTCATTTTAAGATGTAATACAATATCTTTTTTGCACAGTGTAATTTGTGACTATCTTGTATAGGGTAATTAGAAAGAGTCTGAAGGGCTGATACATGTGTTGCAGGGTAGGTTGTGCTGAGAAATAGTTGATAAGAAATAAATTCAACTGTTGCGCCGTTTCCGTGTTAATTACTATCGAAGTTATTCAATCGGGCAATGGTGAGCGCAGATTCAATCGACCCGCCAGGGACGTTGTCGCCAAACGTGTTCCTCGCTTGGTTTGTTGAAACCGAAGGAAAGAGTGATACAAAAATTGGACATGGGACGGTAGCAAGAATCGAACCTGAGGCAATGGCTGGACATTTTCATGCGCTGTCATCGACGCTATGAGAAGTATTGACACTAATTATATATGGTGGGCTGCTTCAATTAGGGCTTTCAACGGCCTGATTGGCTAAAGTAAATGCTAATCAGGTCGGAGGCAGCGCAACGTATTCATTTTTTTAAACTATTATTTCTCAGCGAAGCCTATCCTGCAGTACCCCTACAAGCTTTTCAGACTGTTTGTGCCCGTAAGCGACCTGCAAATGTGGATAGTTCTTATGTTTTTCCTATTAAATTCCTTGATTTCTGTATATCGTGTTTTGAAATTTCTTCCGCTTTGCCCAATGTAGCTCGCCTTACAGTCAGAGGAGTGAATTTTGTATACACCCCTGTTATGGTATGCGTTATGTGTGTTAATTTCATGTATCAAATGGCGTAAAAGTGACGGTGAGACTTATATGCGATTTGAACTTATATTTTTCAAGCACTCACTCGAAAGCGGGAGACTAGAATTGACTGTGGATCAAGCCATGCATCATTTCTACTCGTGATTTCCGTTTGCTGTCCGATAAAAACTTCTTCATCTCGCAGTAAAAGGATACATCACAGGGTTAATACATATGAAGTTTGGCGGAATTACTTTAAATGAAAACCTCGGTATTCCAGTGTGACAGATAAACAGCTTATCGCACAAAAAATGATCGCTTTGCCTACCCAAGAGTCAACAGTGTAGAGAAATGACTTCATTTTTACGTAAGGTCGCAAGACTTTGTCCTAAACCTGATAACAAATTTCTTCTGTGAGCTCTCCCGATTTTGTGAAAGTTACGTACACTTTCTGCTCCCATTCCATTAATTGGTTACGTCTAGCACCAAATTTGCCACTGACATATTAAAGAGAACTAAATACTGTTGGTAACAGTCGTCTGGAAAGCGTTAATCCTTGTCAATTGTGGTGTTAAAAGCTGTTTTCAATTATATTTGAAATAATTGTATCCTTTGTCAACAATTTCATTTTATTTCACGATATCACAAAAACACTTATGTCACATGCTTCCATGGCAATAAAATAGAGGCAAGAAAACAACATAAGGGCCGGCCGAAGTGGCCGTGCGGTTAAAGGCGCTGCAGTCTGGTACCGCAAGACCGCTACGGTCGCCGTTTCGAATCCTGCCTCGGCATGGATGTTTGTGATGTCCTTAGGTTAGTTAGGTTTAACTCGTTCTAAGTTCTAGGGGACTAATGACCTCAGCAGTTGAGTCCCATAGTCCTCAGAGCCATTTGAACCATTTGAACAACATAAGGCTGCATCTGAACTCGGAACGCAGAAATTCGAAGTTGTGCTAATAATCATTGCATTAGCAGTTCGGGAGGACGACGGTTCAATCCCGCATTCGGCCATCCTGATTTAGGCTTTCCGTTATTTCCCTAAGTCGTTCCAGGCAAATGCCGGGATGGTTCCTGTGGAAGGGTACGGCCGACTTCCTTTCCCGTCCTTCCCTAATCTGATGAGAGCGATGACCTCGCTATCTGGTCTCCTCCCTCAAAAACAACCCCAACATTAGCAGTTCAGTTTTTCTGACGCTACGCGTCGAAAGCTTGACCTTCATTCTCCCACCTATGGCAAAATACGATACTGCAGTACCTGTGCTGTTCATAACTTCGATGTAATGTTCTTTCTGGCATGCAAGCACGTCAAAGCAACAGGTACTGCGGAGACTACAGCCGTTTATGAAACACATGAAGTGTACACTGATTAGCCAGGACATTATGATCACCTACCTTATACCCGGTATGTCCACCATTGGCACAGATATCAGCAGCGACGCGTCGTGACAGGGAAGCAATGAGGCCTTAGTAGGTCGCTGGAGGGAGTTGGCACCACGTCTGCGCACACAACTCATCAAATTTCCGTGAATTCTGCGGAGGGGTGTGGCGCCAATACGATCGGGTTCAGATCTGGCCAGTTAGGGGCCAACACATCAACGGGAAACCGCCAATGTTTTCCTCGAGCCACTCCATTACGCTGTTGGGCTTGTGATGTGGGGCGTCGGGAAACATGGTCGTCACGAATAGGTTTGCAACCGCCGGCCCGTGTGGCCGAGCGGTTCTAGGCTCTTCAGTGTGGAACAGCGCGACCACTAGGGTCACAGGTTCGAATCCTGCTGCGGGCAGGGATGTGTGTGATGTTGTTAGGTTAGGGGACTGGTGACCTCAGCTGTTAAGTCTCTTAGTGCTCAGAGCCATTTGAACCATTTGAACCATTTGGTTTGCAACCACTGTACGATTCTCTGTCAGGGTGCCTTGCACGAGCTCCATTTGGCCCATGGATGCTCACGTGAATGTTTCCCAAGCATAATAAAGACGCCGGCAGCTTGTCTCCATCCCGCGGTGCAGGCGTCAAGGAGCTGTTACCCTGGAAGACGGATTCGCACCGTTCCATCTGCATGATGAAGAAGGTACAAGATTTCATCAGACCATGAAACACTTTGCCATTGCGCGAACGTCCAATACAGATGGTCGCGGGCTCATTTCAGTCGTAGTTAGCGTATCGTGATGTTAACATGCACGAGTCGTCGGCTGCGGAAGCCCACTGTTAGAAGTGTTCAGAGCAGAGTGTGTTCAGACCTACGTGTGCTCTGACCAGCATTAAAGTCTGATGTTTGTTCCGCCACAGCTCGCTGGCTGCCCCCTTTTACCAGTCTTCCCAGGGAACAACCTCCGACATCTGTAACGAGAGGTGGCCGCCCAACCCCGCCACTTCTAGACTTGGTTTGACCTTTGTTTCGCCAGATGCTGAAGACACTCACCACAGCATTCTCGAACACCCGCCAGATCGTGGAGTTTCAGATATGCTTGCGCCGAACCCTTGGTCAGATCAGATAGATTGCGCGCTTTGCCCATTCTAGAAACATACAGCATTCTCACTGATACTACATGCAACGCGTGAATGTCTCACCAGCAGTAGTTCCTCGCCAGGTGACGCTGCTATCGTTTTGATGCGTTTATGTGGATAGTAGGTCGGTAGTCATTATGTCCTGGCTGATCAGTGTATTCGCAGATGGGATATGGAGACGATCAGATGTGTAATGAAATGACGATAATGAAAATTTGTGGAAAATCGGTACTCGAAACCGGATTTCTCGCTTATCGCGAGCGTTCGCCATACCATTAAGTTTTCCAAGTACGCTTCACGGCCACACCCAAACATTCAGAAGTCGTCAACCATGTCTCCACAACCTGATCTCGTACATTCATTACGTATATTTCTGTACAGGTGAGGCATTTTAACTGAATATCTCTTTCCCAGTGCCAGTGAATAAATATGGCGTTGCAGTGCCTGTGTTGTTCAGAATTACGATGCAGTGATCTTTCAGACATAATTGCATGTCTGAAGGAAAAGGAAAAAAGGCTAGTACAGCCATTATGAAATACATGAAATGTATTTTCTGTTGCCAATTGGACAAGGAGCCGCTGTATAATGGAATGACGACAACGAAAATTTGTGCTGGAATGGGACTCGAAACCGAATTTCCCGCACCTTCCATTAGGCCATATTACCACACTCCTCTGAACGAGCATATGCGTAAGAGGGCAGGTCGTCTGTTTGGTCTGGCTTACTCACATAGCGCCGGCCGCGGTGGCCGTGCGCTTAGGTTGGTTAGGTTTAAGTAGTTCTAAGTTCTATGGGACTGATGACCTCAGATGTTAAGCCCCATAGTTCTCAGGGCCATTGAACCGATTACTCATACAGCTTAAGGGACAAATCTGCATTAGGCAGTGGCCGCGACTCGGCCCTCTTGTCCAAGCCGCAAGTACACGGGAAAGACGAAGTGTTTACACCGCTGATACTTGCGTGGGTCGTCTGAATGGATAGCCAGGGAACGTTTGATAACGAATATGCCAGTACAAAAGATTTTGAAATAGAGCGATTTTTGAGAAAGGAAGTTCGACTATCAGCTGCAGACCTGGAAGGGAACCACCTGTCCGTTGTAAGCAGCACAATGTACATCAAACTGACCGATGAAGCTCCATGTGAAAGAACCATCGCCGCTGCTCGCAGGGAATTAAATTTCGACGCTCTGATGGCCGTATTAGCGATGTAGCAGTGGTTCCTTCCGACTTGGGAGTGAGGATCATTCGGATCTTCGAACTGCCGTTTGAGGTACCGGAATCGATGGCTATTGGATCGCTGCAACCTAGAGGACGGTACTCTGTCATACGCCTTAACTTTGGGCGAGTTTTAGCACCTCTCCGGTGTTAAACGGCATCCGACAGGTGCGGATCGTCCTTATCAAACATTTCCCTTCATACTTATTTAACAGAGAATGTCGAGCTACGGTGATTTACTAGGACTAGCCGTGGGCATGTTCTGGCTGCGATGGAGAAGGACATCTCCGCTTGTAGTGTATACGATGCCGCATAGTGCAACTGCCACGTGCAGAAGCGTTCACAGCAAGAAGTTCCCACGCGACTGCCGTTGTCGTAAGTGTCTGTGCCCCGCAAGGAGGTGTTGTCGATTTCAGAGCGTGATACGGACGTGTTGATGAAAGGGCATACCGAGTTAGGGGAGCAGTGTGGTGACAAGAAGGATGCCCCAAGACCCTCTCCATGGCAGATGAAGGAGATTTTCCGCAGCCTGGCAAGTATCAAGCAGCGTGGAAATAGAGCTCGAGAATGTGACGACAGCAACAGACCAACCAGCCCGATGTACAACATCAGGCGTCGCCTACGGCAGCTGACGACATGGTGCAGGAACAACGTTCGCCAAAGCATCGCGGAACGCTCCGCCATAGGTCAGGCGACACGTCCTATCCTAGCCTAGGGGACAGGGAAGACTTTGAGCCGAAGAGGCATCTGACCTGGAACATACGCCTTTAGAAGACGTCGAAAGGATTCCTTCAGATAGTTAGCAGATTTCCAGCCTTTCGGACGGCCCCTCTTCCTTGACACTGACTGACTCGGTAATGCTGATGGAGGAGTCAGCGACTGCGTCCCAGCAATCACATCGAAATGCACCAGAGGTTGTTTCTGGGATAAACGACCAATGTGACTGGGCAGAGAAAGTCGAGGAGGTACCGGAATTGGCACTCCCACTTGACTGGACGGCTCACTTAAACGACGCACATCACAGGTTGAAACCAATGGAAGGAAGCCCGTTGGAGGGCAACCGTCTGTGGACTATAGGAGTCTACAGTGACATGACACGAGCAAGCGGACGACAATGGGCCAAACATATAAGGTGGGAACAGTGAACATTAATACTGTGCGATAGCCTGCAAGGTTATAATTTTTCCGGGACAAGATCTACACCACTGACGTGGATATCCTGCCGGTGCAGGAAACATGCAATCTGTTGTGGTTGGCAAGAGAGCCAACACCGTTTTACTAAAGGAGGCCGAAATGCACGCGTTTTAGCTCACACAGGCTGGCGTGAGGTCTGGAACATGACAAGGAAATTAGAATTTAGAAAAAAACGGATGTAGCTCTTGGAATACATAACTTTACTCCATTAATGATGAACGTCGCTCTTGACAGTACATGATTGACAATATCAATAGTAACTGAATATGGCGACTTGCTAGGTCGTAGCAAATAATATAGGTGAAGGCTATGCTAAACTATCGTCTCGGCAAATGAGAGCGTATTTTGTCAGTGAACCATCGCTAGCAAAGTCGGTTGTACAACTGGGGTGAGTGCTAGGAAGTCTCTCTAGACCTGCCGTGTGGCGGCGCTCGGTCTGCAATCACTGATAGTGGCGACACGCGGGTCCAACGTATACTACCGGACCGCGGCCGATTTAAAGGCTACCACCTAGCAAGTGTGGTGTCTGGCGGTGACACCACACAGTTCTACCCTTCCAGATGTACGAGGATATGAAACTTACTTACTGCCGACTCCAGACATAGGTCATGGCACAGCTATCTTGGTCTGGAAAGGGATTCCACTGTATGACCTTGATTATCTCCCTTCAGCCCGGAGTTTGGTGATGAACGTGAACGGCATTTGTACTGTCAGTATCTATTCACCCTCTAGATCTCACAACTGATGGGCGCATGCGCCATACTTCTCGGAGGAGATTGTGCCACTATTCCGTGGCAGATATGGTCCCGTTCTGGTAGGATGGAATTTTAATTGTGTGCTCGTGCCGAAGGATCAAACCCCGAATTTTAACTCATGCTATGCACTGCGCACGATCTGAGGCATGACGCTAATGGATACATGGGAAAACATCCATGCGCTACGCGTTTTCTACTAGCCACGCAGCTAGCAGACCAGACCGTATTTATGTTTCTGGTGGATTACAAGATCACTTGTTCGCTCCTGAACTTCTCTCACAGCTTTTATGGATCACCTGGCATATTTATTGACGTCAACACTCCCAAGACAGTAGGTCTGGTGGAGCATTCGTGGAAACTTAATTCATCCTTACTGATGAATTCTGAATGTCGCCTGTTGATCGAAGAAGCGTTGCAGACATTTACATGCCGTCTCCCAATGCAATGTATGTGGATCATTCATGGTTGCTACAATGTGCGAAATCGGCGATACAAAGGGTTCTAATAACTCACGGCAAGGAAAACGCGATATGGTTCCGAGATAAGCTTCGATATTGCTATCTGGTTAGGTAGTACACTTGTACACTGTGTACAGTGTCCGATCATGGAATCGAGTGAAAAACCGAGGAGCCGCCAGCACCCGCCACAACGAGCCCAAAACATCGGAGGATGGCGTGACATATGCCAAAACCGGTCAATAAACAAATGTTATTGCGTTCTTGACTGTTGATTTTAACTTAAGTGAAACCCAGGTAACAGGTTCAGGATAGGAAATGACCAAATATCAACACATGGAAGGGAGACCCATCACACAGTTTTTCATTTTCACCAAATTAACATTTATTTAAGAAAAAATACTGATCAATTAAATTATAGATTAATTGTAACATGAAAATAATCAGAATTATAGTGATACAAAAAGTGACAATGTACTGAAATTTAGCAATAGAAGCAAAAGGAATCAGTATTCAATAAATACAATGCATCTGAGCTTATGGACAGTAAGAACGAAATTTGAATCTTTCAGTAATGGGAAACTACATTTACCAGATACAGAGCCCGTCCGATTTTATGAAGAACAGTTAGTAGAGAATTTAAACACTCTTCCTTACGAACAGTAAGAGGGTCAACAGCTTTATTAGAATTTCCAAATGTTCATGAATTAATCCCGCTAAACGCCACAGCCTACAACCCTGGCGGCAGTCACTCAACCCAGGTATAGCTCCAAGGAACAAGACAACTACTCAACTTTTGTTAGGTATGACAGACGACCAGGCAAAGCGCTCCCGCGGCAATAACTTAGACCTCGGGCGTTGCGCAGGATATACATACATACATACATATATATATATATATATATATATATATATATATATATTCCCAAGGCTTTTAATCAGACTAGGAGGAACTCGCTATTATTGACAGAGATAGTTAGAATGGATTTTGTCGTACACAATAAATATACAGGGTGAGTCACCTAACGTTACCGCTGGATATATTTCGTAAAGCACATCAAATACTGACGAACCGATTCCACAGACCGAACGTGAGGAGAGGGGCTAGTGTAATTGGTTAATACAAACCATAAAAAAATGCACGGAAGTATGTTTTTTAATACAAACCTACGTTTTTTTTAATGGAACCACGTTAGTTTTGTTAGCACATCTGAACATATAAACAAATACGTAATCAGTGCCGTTTGTTGCATTGTAAAATGTTAATTACATCCGGAGATATTGTAACCTAAAGTTGACGCTTGAGTACCACTCCTCCGCTGTTCGATCGTGTGTATCGGAGAGCACTGCAACATACATCGCGTTTCTACAGAATGATCTGCCAATGTTGCTCGAAAATGTCCCACTGGAAACGCGTCGACGTATTTGGTATCAGCATGATGGTGCACATGCACATTCCGCAATTAACACTAGGCTGACCCTTGACAGGATGTACGACGGACGTTTCATAGGACGTGGAGGACGCATAAATTGGCCAGCCCGTTCTCCTGATCTTACTCCTCTGGACTCATTTCTGTGGGGTACGTTAAAGGAGAATGTGTACCGTGATGTGCCTACAACCCAAGAGGATATGAAACAACGTATTGTGGCAGCCTGCGGCGACATTACACCTGCTGTACTGCGGCGTGTACAACATACATTACGCCAGAGATTGCAATTGTGTGCAGCAAATGATGGCCACCACATCGAACATCTATTGGCTTGACATGTCGGGACACACTCTATTCCACTCCGTAATTGAAAACGGAAACCACGTGTGTACGTGTACCTCACCCCTCATGGTAATGTACATGTGCGCCAGTGAAAAAGACCAATAAAAAGGTGTTAGCATGTGGACGTAATGTGCTGTTCCAGTCTCTTCTGTACCTGATTTCACTGATTAGTAGGACTGTGTAATTCACTTATGACTAAAACACAACAACATAGGTTACAATGAATACACTTCACTAAACCACAATTAGATTTCAAATTCATACCCAGTACCGGATACAGTACCATGACATTACCACTGGGTACAGTGCGACTCACCGGTGTTACCACTTCAGTTCATAACATCGCACCCCAATTAACAGAATCACGTGACTTCAAAAAAGACGCACTAAATACTATTGGCCACTCTCAAGCCATTGCACACTGCAGAACAAACAAATACACAATATTCAGTGAACGAGACACAATAATATTGCACCAATTTTACTTTAAGCAATAAATCCACAGGGCCAAAATATCAGCAGACACTACGTTGCGGTGCACTCTCCCCACTGTCAATTATCCTTTTAACCCCTTTTCAAATAATTGAAGGAGGGCCCCTTCACCAGAGCTCCAGAGCACCACCTTTATTCATCACCTTCTTTAGCGGTTGTCCTACATTCGACAAGTCGCTCGACGATCCGTCTGGGTACACGCGTTGTCAAACCCAGTGGTCGAGCGGCTCTAGGCACTACAGTCTGGAACCGCGCGACCGCTACGGTCGCAGGTTCGAATCGTGCCTCGGGCATGGATGTGTGTGATGTCCTTAGGTTAATTAGGCTTAAGTAGTTCTAAGTTCTAGGGGACTGATGACCTCAGAAGTTAAGTCCCATAGTGCTCAGAGCCACTTGAACCATTTGTCAAACCCAAATCGGCCCAAACAAACCGAGCCTCCACACCTCAATCAGGAAAACCAGAGATAAGTCACAATGGAGGTGATTATCGTTACCGGTGCCAGAGGAAGTTAGACCAGCAAACCGAGCCAGCACCTTCGATCTGTGCTCATGCTTGGACAACGTCGATGAAAAATGAGTTTCTATGCATCATGCGTCCAGAGAACATGCGCTTACCCGTCAATCGTTGATCACAGTGGTCATGGCAGGGATGTTCGGCCCTTGATGTCACAAAAGGACATTGCTGCTGGGTCCCTAAAGTATAGCACCTGATCGCTGAGCTCCACAGCAACTGTTGTCTAAATTTACTTCATGGTGCTTTGTGACTTTTCACTCAGGGCTCTTTCGACCGGGTGTCAAGTGGAAGTCCATCGCATTCAGAGGTGCATTTTATCGGTCACGAGACATCGATTGGAGGGACCTTCGATCTGTGCTCATGCTTGGACAACGTCGATGAAAAATGAGTTTCTATGCATCATGCGTCCAGAGAACATGCGCTTACCCGTCAATCGTTGATCACAGTGCTTCATGGCAGGGATGTTCGGCCCTTGATGTCACAAAAGGACATTGCTGCTGGGTCCCTAAATCACTGCCGCCTCCTTTTCGCCGGGACGCCGATGGACGATCGGATGTGAGAAGACATTGCGACTGACGCACACAGGGGTGGATGGTTTGGATGCAGCGGCGTTGTTGGAACTCCTAAAGCCGTCGGCACACGGACCGAGGATCCGAACGTTGAGCGTTGAGCATGCCGAGTTTCTAATGTCATAGCGTGGAGTCTTTCCGAACGTGCAGAGCAATATCTAGCATGTCAGATATTCTGAGCGTGCGTCTGAGCGTTGACCAACGAGATGGCACAGCGCCACCTACGTCACATGCACGCCATCTCCTTTCAGCACAAAGTTGTGAGGCACCATATTGGCATTCATTTCATACCTATACGTATATATGCCGTTTCTGAACACCAGCAAATTGAGAATCACTGGAAAACCCGTTGTTAACTGTGTGATCCGTTGCAATAAAATAATGGGAAACATCATATTCGCGGCAAAAGAATTATTGAAACTTGCGTATTATGAAACTACGCTATTTGAAGGCAGAAATACACAGAGGATGCACCCAAAAGGCATTGTTCTGGGTACAATTTATTATAATTAAATTTCAGTTAGTAGCTACGATTAAAGCTTTCAGCAAGTGTTAAGATCCTAGAAATGGCAACCAACAAAATTATGTTGGTATAGCGTGGTGAGTAGCGTAAATGTGGGGAGAAATTTTTATGTTTGGGCAGTGGTTCGCGACTCGACAGTACATCAATTTTTTTCCTAACATTTGCGTTTTCATTATTAGTTTAAGATAATTATATACTATAATTTTTGATGTTATGTAAATATAACTTTTTTGGGTGTTCGACTGGTTTGATGTACAGGACATCTTGAGCTACTTGTGTAAAGTTATTTTGCTCCTTTTTCTTTTAAGCTTCGCAATTCACGTGTTGCAAAGATTCTGCTACTGGGCCGGAACAGTGATCAAGTAAGACTGACCTTGGGGTTTTACTAAAATGTGAGAATGATGACATAATGTTTAGCTCATGTGAAGAAGTATTGCAAATTTGTATCGCACTGTTTGTAATGTAACTTTTATAAGCCTGTGTCCTTATTGATTGGACCTGGTACTTTCCTTTTCGTGGACAATGGAGGGAATGTGCGGTTTAATACAGCTAACGTGGGAATTTTACGCGCGCCCAATTAGTAAACAGTGTGATTTATGAACTAGAAACTTCCCGCAACTGCCACCGGAGTGCGTTGCGATCGCGTGTACCATAGTTGAGGCCCACGTACCGTATGCACAAGTCGCATCGTTTCTGAGTGTTTAGCAGCACCTTGAACTTAGCATGCTCAACATTGACGTTTGACAACACGGTCCGTGTGCCGACGGCTTTACGGAAGGTCAAATAACGATGGCACTGTGCCATATGTGCTGACACTCGAATTTTATGGTGAATTTGCGAATCTAATTATGCCCAATGGGTGTCGATGTGCAATGAGTTATTGCGCCCTGATACGGTCATTCCGTTGCTATACCGAAAACGGCAGGGAGTGTCAGCGCCCATCAATTCTGACCATTCACAAAGCTCAGTACTGACTACAAAATCTTTGCGCTAATGTTGTCGGCAAGGCTCAACACTGTAATAGCTAAGACATTATGACAAATTGGACTTGTCTAGAAGTTCGGAGCAGCGTCCACTCTGTGCTAGGTGAATACCGTGACGTCATTGCCCAGATGGAAGAATGTTGCATGCGAGTGGCTTTCATATAAGAGGATTCTGATCGCACCTCTGACAGGATCAACCATGATTTCCTTGACTTGACCACGTGACGCAGGGCGTTAGCCAAGGACTTCATTACTGCTCTCATGCCACTCTTTCACGGCGCCTCCTTCGACGCTGAGCGTCAACGACAGGGACGTAGGCAAGATTCCTGTTTTAAAAGATAAAAAATATGGCGTTTCAGTCTTTGATCGCTATTCTTTATTTTCAGTGACCGGTTTCGGGCTAGCTGCCCATCTTCAGATCATATATTGCAGTTACAGAGTGACGACGACTTGGTGGTACTCGTACCACCGAAGAACGAAGTACGTAAGGTGCTTGCACTTCTTACTGCATATGGCGTGGCGCCATATAGCGGGGTCAACATGAATAAAACCAAGATTATGCACATCGGAATGGGGCTGGTTGCTCAGCACAGCTTCTTTACAACGGTGAACATTATGCGATGCTTAGAGGTTTTGTTCACCCGATCGCTACATCAGTCAGCGACGACGAGCTACCGGTTACTACTCCAGCACGTCAGAGTGCACATATCCAACAAATTGCTCCGTACACATGACCTGTTCCATAGGGTGGAATATATTAATGTTCATCTTGCCTCACGACTGTCACACCCGGCACGGTTACTGCCAATGCCATATAATATTGCTGGCAAGTTAATAGCGGGCTTTGGATATTGTGTCATCCAAGGGATGCTGTTTAAGGTCAAATACGAGACTTTAAATCTTCCACACTGTTCTAGAGAATTTAATCTCACGAATGTGTGGAAGAAAGGTCTCGCTCTATGCCTGCGAGCTACGATACGGACCTTGAACCAACGGCAACACGCCATCACCTAGAATATCTTGGCCGGTCGGTGTGGCCGAGCGGTTCTAGGCGCTTCAGTCTGGAACCGCGCGACCGCTACTGTAGCAGGTTAGAATCGTGCCTCGGGCATGGATGTGTGTGAGGTCGTTAGGTTAGCTAGGTTTAAGTAGTTCTGAGCTCTAGGGGTTGATGATGATGATGATGATGGCGTGTGACGAGGGCCTCCCGTCGGGTAGACCGCTCGTCTGGTGCAAGTCTTTCGATTTGACGCCACTTCGGCGACTTGCGCGTCGATGGGGATGAAATGATGATGATTAGGACAACACAACACCCAGTCCCTGAACGGATAAAATCTCCGACCCAGCCCGGAATCGAACCCGGGCCCTTAGGATTGACAGTC
This sequence comes from Schistocerca serialis cubense, assembly GCF_023864345.2. NCBI lineage: Eukaryota > Metazoa > Arthropoda > Insecta > Orthoptera > Acrididae > Schistocerca > Schistocerca serialis. The sequence continues at coordinate 459,127,319 of NC_064643.1, forward strand.
TGTCGCGCTGACCACACAGCTATCGGGGGCGGACTAGGGGGTTGATGACCTCAGATGTTAAGTCCCATAGTGCTCAGAGCCATTTGAGTTTTTTCGAATATCTTGGACGTTCTTCTCCCCCATCCTTTGAACAGCCGGTGGCGGTAGATACAATTTAGCCATCTTTTTTCCGCTAAGTGCCTTTATTTGTTAAATTTAGTTACGTTCAGGTACAAATATCTTCCTCGAGAATCTCCATCACCCGTGAGGCGTCATCATGGCAGCAATGGTATCGACATTAAATACCAAACGAGGGATTGGCGACATATCTCGCGAGATGTCTACACTCCCCTCTTCCCCATGGCAGTGAGATCGTCTTGATAGATGTTTATCGGCCGCAAGACAGTCACATTGTGATATTGCTGGCTTATTCAGCCAGGCAATGGAGATGCACGAAGCATAGAGATGACGCAATGTGGAATGAGGTACCGGTGACAGATGTTAGATTCGGTACCATTCCCGTGAGAAAGACCGCCTGCATGATGCTGCTGCTCTGTGATTGGCTGCTGTGTTCGGCGGTAGGGCGCCAAAACGTTAAATTTTAGTTGCTATTATTAATTAAACCTATCATCCAAATTACTTCATTTTTTAAATAAACATCTCTCAACAGCCAGCTATCATTCACTCATTTCAAAATTATTAAAATCAAAGTATTACTAAAACAAAAGACTGACGATATTACTGCCGATGCACTTCGGTGGCGTTCGGGTCACACCTTGTTGGCTTGGCGTGCAAAGTGTCTCGGGCAGTCCGGCTCTCCAGTTCTGATCGTTCCAGTAGACAGACATGTTGTCTGTTATAGCAGTATTTGTTTCATGCAATTTTATTTACTACAGTTGCGACCGTCGCTAGGAACAGACATGATGTCTGTAATAGTAGTATTTGTTTCATATAATTTTATTCTTCAGTTCTGACGGTTCCAGTTGACAGACATGTTGTCTGTTGCAGGAATCATTTCATGTTATTTTAGCCAGATATAATGATTGTGGAAAGATATGTTCAATACGTTGTGATCAAGAATAGTTTCTCGTGTCTATATCAATAAAATCACGAGTGGCATCCCAAATGAGTTATTGTTTATTCGTAGCATCAGTTCCTTGCGAAGTTAATTTCAGCCTCAAGAAAAAGAATCCACGACCTGCGTGCTGTTTTCTGCGCTGGGGACATCATCATCATTAAGACAGCAGGTTAGTGAAGTGTACAAGAACTTACGTATTCCACACAGGGCAGTGGAAACAACTAGGCACCTCACGTGTACTGCATGCACAGTACAAATGTGCTCAGTGACACGTCATCTGCAGTAATGCAGAGGTGGTAAAGAAGGATGAAAGTATTAACACTATCTCACTTTTATTCCTTTTTTCTTGCCGTAACATGTCGACGATTGTACAACATTCACATGGTCGATTCCCCACACTGTCTCACATGTGGCACGCAGAATACCGACGAACATTGTCTACAGTGCGATGAGGCGAAGGATGTTTGGCGGTTGAAGGAACGCATCATGACACTCCTCCAATGCACGGATGACTTAGCAATCATGACAGACGCTTTACTATACCCAGACGAAGTCTTTTCCCCTCACAGAAATCATCGACAAAACGCTGGATTGCAGGACACGCATCGCACTACGTGCTCTTGCGGGCCGTGATACCAGGCATGATTTATTGGCTCTGTCTACTAGAGGAACATGAGATCATCCGACGTCACTATAAATAGAAAACGCACTTTGTGAACAATGTAGGCAGCACGTTTCATGACCCCCCGGAGTGTTGAGGAATCTCAGGTTTGTGCAGTTTCATTCCCGACGATATTCTTCACATTGGAGTGTCGAGGATGTCACTTCGACCCTAGATTTCTTTCTTTTCTTTTTCAGATGTGACGGGCTTTTCTATTTTCCTGGGATACAGAAATTTAGAAAACTATATAAATAAACAAAAAGAACATTAATAAAGCTACAATTTTTCCTTCCCGCTGCCTCTCCCTTATCCTGTCAGGAGACGGTGACAGTGTGGCCAGGCCTCCTCGACCGATTCAGAAAAAGTGGTGAGGCGACAGCTCGCGGTAAACGGGAAATCCCGGTCCGGCAAAAGTCATTCCATGATACAGCCGATGATTCTCCATATCCACAATTGCGAATACATTTCATGCAAGCCAAAATAGAGGTCCCTTTATTTCACCCCGTCTTTCAGCATAGCAATTTCACCTGTGTCAGAGAGCGAGCTTGGCAATTTCCTCTTGTAAGACAATAAAATGGAAAAGTTGACGGTAAGTTCGGAAATCTGGGAGCAGACGGCACTGAGCAGAGTGGATTAGATATAGAAACATTGTTGACAAAGTTGTGTAAAAAGCTGGAGAATAAACTCCATAAATAAAAGAGTCAATCTCGAAGAGTAATCGTCTATTGTATCAAAACATCAATGCAGAAGTAAAGGGAACAAAAAAAGAAACTGGAAGACCAAGGAAAATTTCTCAAACGTTCATAGACGACTTATTTGGACCACTAACAGCGCTGGAATTCTATATCGAAGAAATAAGAAAAGATAGCTCAACAGAACAAATTCCCAAAGATCCCGAAGGAGATAAACAAAGTAATCGGGACTGATTTTGTAATTCGATACATGCAGAAGGGGACAACATGTACGGCAACCAAACTTCAGAAGGCTATGCAGGTTATATAGTCTGATCGATGTCCTTAAACAGATATTGATCTAACAGTATGTTACGGGCAGTGAAATAGGACTAGCGAATGTGTGCTCTGGACTAACGCAGAACCAGTACCAGTACCAGGAACTCAATACCTGTCTCGAATATCCGGTATAAAATAAGAAATAGAAATACTAAATCAGGATCTTCGGATTTTTGTTACAGAAGAATTAGCTTTATTGCAAACATGTAATATTTTTCACATCTACCTATTTCTGGATACCAAGGAATCGATTAATGAAAAAAAATCATTTATGTTTCAAGACATATTGTTTACGGAGATGTCTGATATTTCCGCTACCCTGACTCACCGAACCGAATATATTATAAAGACAATGCACGACGCAAGAATCAGAGTAGAATGACACGATAAGAATGTGATAGAAGGTTCAGAGAAGGCCTAAATCACTGTAGAAGAAGAGAAATACCAACAAATTCACAGATGAGGATACAAAGTAATGAAGGACATCGGAACTATCAGTTGAACAATGATGCTTTTGATGTCCAAAGAAATATATCAATTTAGAAAATACTTCTGACGTTTATGGAAGATGTGTCAATCTTAAGGAACTGTTTATTAAAGGAAGAGAAATTTGCACTGAAAGCATGCTTATGTCCGTTGATGGGACCCAATGAAGACTGATGCCATTTTACCTAATATGCGTGAACCGCTCAGTGGGCTGTAGTATTGGCATACAAAGCACTTAAGGGATTAAAAGTAAGCTTATTGAAAATTAAGACCATAAATCTTAAGCCATTTCCATAACTGGACGTCAAAACAGTGCTAATCATGCTGGCCTTAGGATTATTTTTATTCTGAGAATTGACAAGAAAATAGTGAATGAAATACATTAAACTTTTGTTGGTAATACTGTTGCTTGCGTGTGGAAATTAATGGAGAAAAAGTTTATTTAACGACGAATGAAAATAGTGATGAAAGCACACGGTTTTGGACGAACAGAGTGAAGAAAATCTGAGACGTTGAAGACAGCTGCTGTATGTATGACTAAAACTATAAAAGAGAAAAGTTGCAAAGTACCCCATAAAATTAATAAATTGAATGAATTGTATCAAGATACGCAGCAATGTCAGACTGAATATTATAACGCCTTGCGAACGTAATTTGACAAACCCTGTCATATTGTAGTGATACGAATATAACATGAAAAAGCCTTACCGTACTCGGGCACACTATCGACCTGTCAGGACCGTCACTGATGTGAGCATCATACACCCCATTATCACACCACAGCAGAGGCTACATAAAAATTTACATGAACTTGTGTAAAGAGCTCTGGTTAATATTACGGCTTCAGACAACAATGAAAATTACCTAGTACATCAGAGCATACTCATTCATAACGATATTTACAGACTCACTTTGCACTATGTATCATATTCTGAATTCCATAGAAAAGACTTATTGAGGTACTTCCACTGAAAACACCGCAATTACTTAATTGACAGACTGATAGAGCTAGTTCCAGTGAAATTGTCGTTTAAATACAGGTTCCCGTTATCAGTGACCCATGTGAGTATTTTGTATGGAAGGGTGTCCATTAATTTAAGTTCATTAATTTACCAGAGCAATAGAGGCAAGATGCTGACACAATGTTCTTTTCCTTTTCTCCCACAAGACTGACACAGCAGAGAGAGATGTATTGAGCAGGAGAGAATGATTATGCAACATGTTTACATATACGAAATAACTGTGTACCACAATAATATGCCATTTCTCTTATATGATATGCGAACGCAAGATTCTGATGTGGAACCTACATAACTACAGGTAATGCTGACAACAAAATTATCAGCACTATCATTTGTGGCTTGAAATATCATGGTGAATCCTGGCTCTAATAGAAATGGTAATACGATGTACATTATGTTCAAACACTTCAGAATATTAATACACGCCTCAGATAGAGCGTAGTAGAAACTATGTGGATTGACAAAATAAAAAATGAGATTCTCCGTAGAGTCGGCAAGTAGAGTCTCATGTGGGAAACAATCAGAAGGAGGAAGGGTATTAAGACATTAAGGAATAATTGTCCTCATACTTGAGGGTACTAAAGAGGGTAAAATCTGCAGACGAAGAAAGAGATAGATGGTAGAAATAACTGAGGACGTTGTTTGCAAGGACATTCAGATATTATGTGGTTGGCACAGGAAATAAATTCGTGGTGGGCCGCGTCATACCACACACAATGCTGCTGATACCTCACCCGCCTCATAAATAAATAAATAATAATTTGTGAACAGTTTGAGCGTTGACTCACAGGTGATGGGACAGGAAGAGAGTCCTATACTTCATGAAATTATGATCCGCCAAAGCATTACTTGGACTTAAATCCCAGCATTTTCTTACAGGAAATAATAACCGCCGTATTACTCGTAGCTACAGAAGATATTTCTCACGCTTTGAGTAGAATATTTAATGTTTATACGTACATAGTCACACATTTCCGATGGACAGCATACAAAATTAAAGAGCTGAATCATTCAAAGTGGTTCAAATGGCTCTGAGCACTATGGGACTTCTGAGGTCATCTGTCCCCTAGAACTTAGAATTACTTAAACCTAACTAACCTATCACACATATCCATGCCCGAGGCAGGATTCGAACCTGCGACGTAGCTCCAGACGGTAGAGCCTAGAACCGCTCGGCCACCCCGGCCGGCAGCTGAATAATTGATTACGTGTCCGATCTCGGGTGTACCACTTTCTACAGAATCACTTCACGACTGGATGTACAAGACCACACAAATCTGAACTGAGTGGCCGAAACTGCCTTGCTCTAAGTCAGTACAGCTCATTTCTGCATCTGATATCAGATGTGAGCGCCGAACACGTATTCGTTAGGACTGCTCAATATGGTCTCATACCAATTACTTCAAGCGGCGTATCGCTTTTCTGATCAAGAGCGGTTGCCGGGACCGTTCATTAGAAGCAATGACGAATAAGTGGCGTCACCGCTTTGACACGAAGTCCATTATAAGAGTAATTAAAGCCGTAGCGCATTGATTAAATGCGACGCAGCACAGAAGGCCATTCTACTAAGTGGGTTTTTAATTAGCACCTGCTGGCGGCCGAGTCACTCTCTTAAGTGGACACGTGTGGCACACAGCCGCATTTCATCCCGCGATGTGACAGCTGCGGGCAGCGCAATCATGCTATTAAATAACACACGCGAGTCTGTCGTGTTGTTTACGCTTTACTCGTCTCTGGGTGCGCATCTGCAGTTTCATACACCAGGATACTGCACGCCCAGTTGGAAACGGTCGTTTCTATGATCCGAGCTATGAATGCCACGTTTCTCTTCTTAACTTTTAACAGCTCTTAATGTAACTCCGCATCAGAAACGTTTATACGACACTTAACGCTCCATCTCTCGCACCCACCTACGAACATCAAATTATCTGCAGATGAACTGAATATATATAACACTTTTCAAGTGTTTTCCATCAATCAAAATGCTGACAGTGTGTAATGCGTTTGTAATTCCCTAGGTCATCGAAGAAATGTTCTTCTTAAGTCATGATTACTGATTGTATTACAAACGTCTTGCATAGGTATCACCAAACTGTTTAGTTCGTCATTTTGTTAGCGGTATTACTACTTGAAACCTCTTCGGAAGTGTTGATTGGCTCAAATTTATTTCATAAATATATTTTGTTTTCTTAAATCTTCACTTCACAAAACAATTTTGGTCACCTAATTAATGTACATTATCTATGGGGAAACACAAATTGTTGAAGTATATAGCCTAATTCTTTGCGGTTTCGCATTCTCATATTCTTTGTCTTGAGTTAACACGAGACCTCCTCACAACGTAAGTTACATTTTACACTACTGGCCATTAAAATTGCTACACCACGATGATGACGTGCTACAGACGCGAAATTTAACCGACAGGAAGAAGATGCGGTGATATGCAAATGATTAGCTTTTCAGAGCTTTCACACAATGTTGGCGCCGGTGGCGACACCTACAACGTGCTGACATGAGGAAAGTTTCCAACCGATTTCTCATACACAAACAGCAGTTGACCGGCGTTGCCTGGTGAGACGTTGTTGTGATGCCTCGTGTAAGGAGGAGAAATGCGTAGCATCACGTTTCATAAAGGTCGGATTGTAGCCTGTTGCGATTGCGGTTTATCGTATCGCGACATTGCTGCTCACGTTGGTCGAGATCCAATGACTGTTAGCAGAATATGGAATCGGTGGGTGCAGGAGGGTAATACAGAACGCCGTGCTGGATCCCAACGGCCTCGTATCACTAGCAGTCGAGATGACAGCCATTTTATCTGCATGGCTGTAACGGATCGTGCAGCCACGTCACGACCCCTGAGTCAACTGATGGGGCCGTTTGCAAGAGAACAACCATCTGCACGAACAGTTCGACAACGTTTGCAGCACCATGTACTATCAGCTCGGAGACCATTGCTGTGGTTACCCTTGACGCTGCATCACAGACATGAGCGCCTGTGATGGTGTACTCAACGACGAACCTGGGTGCACGAATGGGAAAACGTCATTTTTTGGGATGAATCCAGGTTCTGATTACAGCATCATGATGGTCGCTTCCGTGTTTGGCGTCATCGCGGTGAATGCACATTGGAAGCGTGTATTCGTCTTCGCCATACTGGGGTATCACCTGGCGTGATGGTATGGGGTGCCATTGGTTACACGTCTCGGTCACCTCTTGTTCGCATTGACGGCACTTTGAACAGTGGACGTTACATTAATGTGTTACGATCCGTGGCTCTACGCTTCATTCGATCCCTGCGAAACCCTACATTTCAGCATGATAATGCACGGCCGCGTGTCGTAGGTCCTGTACGGGCCTTTCTGGATACAGAAAATGTTGGACTGCTGCCCTGACCAGTACTTTCTCCAGGTCTCTTACCAGCTGAAAACGTCTGGTCAATGGTGGCCGAGCAACTGGCTCGTCACAATACGACAGTCACTACTGTTGATGAACTGTGGTATTGTATTGAAGCTGCATGGGCAGCTTTACCTGTACGCGCCATCCAAGCTCTGTTTGACTCAATGACCACGTGTATCAAGGTCGTTATTACGGCCAGAGGTGGTTGCTCCTGATTTCTCAGGATCTATGCACCTAAATTGCGTGAAAATGTAATCACATGTCAGTTCTAGTATAATATATTTGTCCAATGAATACCGGTTAATCATCTGCATTTATTCTTGGTGTAGCAATTTAAATGGCCAATAGTGTATGATGGCAGGCCAAGTAATTTTTATTGAATACTTCATAATACTTTAAAGTGACGCAGAAAAGGAGTACATGACTCCGTTGTTGACATTGTCACCGTGTCTCTGCAAACGTTCCACCAATCGTTTAGTTCTTATCAAAAATATGAAACCACATGGTGCAAGATCTGGACTGTAATGCGGATCATCACCCCCGTCTGTGCGGCCTTAGTGGACATGTTGGCACCACTTCACTTACACGACATTGCGTTTGGTGCATACATCCCAGCAACAGAATGGCCTGGTGAAGTTGCGTCCAATTCAGGCTTTTTGAACGCACTGTCTAGCATTCAACTTTGGAGTATCTCTCCAGTTACCGCCGCAGAGCTCCCCCCCCCCCCCCCCCCTCACGCTGCGATACCACTGTACCCCTCTTAACAGTAACGCAGGAGAACTGTATCTGCAGGAAACCCTCAACAGGTACTCTTCTCCGACAGCGTGTCACTGTTGTTGCCAATCGTCGTAGTGTTAGGCGATATGTGTAACCTAGTTTCTGAAGTCCCTACGCACTTACCTCTAATTTTCTGCCCTTATTTACGCATGTCATATACGTGTTTACTTCGATGGTTCTGTTCGTTACTGGCCTGTACGAATTGATGACGAGTTATCTATAGCATATCAACAAAACATCGGTTCGGTGCTCGAGGAAACTAATTGTATCTCAATTCCGTAGTGTAAGAGCAAGTGGAATGGCACATCGCTTAGACTTCATTCCTTTACGCACATTCTCATTACATTTAGCAGTTCTGCAGTGTCGGGCGCAGCCAGCGGTCAGTAAATATTTATGGGCTACTCAGAACTACCTCTTTGTCAAAACGAGTATAGCCACTGAACAAGCGTCTGAGCACTGACTGAAGTAAACTACATAGAACAAATTTCTGTTGGGTTAGGTGAAACTCGAAGACATTACACGAAAATTCGCTATGTGTGAGACGAGTTATATAGCAGAATATCAAATGTAGTCCGGGGGATACCATAATACTACTTGTTAGGCTGCAGATTCCTTGACTTGTGCCATCGGGTGGTAGGTTTCCGGGATCCACTTAATAGGTCAGGAGCCACTACATACAGGAAGTGGCTGCACGGGTAGAGGAGGCTGTGTGGAAGGAACTGGGCGAATTTTTACGTTAGAGGGTCTCATGAAACCACAGAAAGGCAGTCCGTGTAAAAGGGGCAGGTAAAACACAGTAACGTAGTTATAGAAACGATCGGTATTGTAAGTGTAAATTGTCGTAGCTGTGTTGAGAAAGAACCAGAGCTTCAAGCCCTAACAGAAAGCACTGAAGCTCAAATAATTATAGGTACGGACAGCTTGCTAAAGCCGAAAATAAGTTCAGCCGAAAGTTTTTCAGACGACCTAACAGTGTTCCGCAAGGATAGATTAAATACAGTTGGTGGTAGAGTATTTATTCCTGTCAGAAATAATTTACCTTGTAGTGAAATTGAAGTAGATAGTTCCTGCGAAATAGTATGGATAGAGGTTATACTTGACAATCGGACTATACTATTGATTGGATTTTTACCGAACACCTCCCCCCCCCCCCCCCCCGCCACGACTCAGAAGATATAGTTGCTGAACAGTTCAAAGAAAGCTTGAGTGTCATTTCTAATAGGTACCGCAATCATACAGTTATAGTGGGCAGTGACTTCAGTCTACCCTCAACATGCTGGAAAAATTATACGTTTAATGCTGGCGGCAGGCATAAAATGTCATCCGAAATTGTACTGAATGCTTTCTCAGAAAATTATTTTGAACAATTAGTTCATGAGCCCACTCGAAGGTTAAATGGTTGCGAAAGCCTACTTGACCTCTTACCAACAAATAATCCTGGACAAATAGGGAGTATCATGACGAATACAGGGATTACCGACAACAAGGCTTTTGCTGATAGGCTGAATAACATAACACCTACAACCTTAAAAAAGAAACAAAAGAACATCTATTTTAACAAGCTGATAAAAAAACTCATAACACCTGTTGTGGTTGGCAGGAGAGCCAACACCGTGTTACCAGAGGAAGCCGAAAGGCACGCGCTTCAGCTCACGCAGGCTGGCGTGAGGTCTGGAACAGGACAAGGAAACCAGAATCCAGAAAAAACGGACGTAGCTGGTGGAATACTTAACTTTAATCCATTAATGGTGAACGTCGCTCTTGACGGTACATTATTCAATCAATAGGCTGTGCTAACTATCGTCTCGGCAAATGAGAGCGTATTTTGTCAGTGAACCATCGCTAGCAAAGTCGGTTGTACAACTGGGGCGAGTGCTAGGAAGTCTCTCTAGACCTGCCGTGTGGCGGCGCTCGGTCTGCAATCACTGATGGTGGGGACACGAGGGTCCGACGTATACTAACGGACCGAGGCCGATTTAAAGCCTACCACCTAGCAAGTGTGGTGTCTAACGGTGACACCACAACACCTTTTTAAGCAAACCTCTTAGCAACAAATAATCTTGGACAAATAGGGAGTATCATGACGAATACAGGGATTACCGACAACAAGGCATTTGCTGATAGGCTGAAAGGGTGCGGGGCAAAGTCAGGACATGCGGGTACCAAGCAGCAATCGGTATTGTAATTGTAAACTGTCGAAGCTGCATTGGTAAAATACCGGAACTTCAAACGCTGATACAAAGCACCGCAACTGAAATCGTTATAGGTACAGAAAGCTGGCTGAAGCAAGGCACAGACGGTGTTTAGAAAGGATAGATTGCATGCAACAGGTGGTGGCGTGTTTGTCGCTGTTAGTAGTAGTTTATCCTGTAGTGAGGTAGAAGTGGATAGTTCCTGTGAATTATTATTGGTGGAGGTTCCACTCAAAAACTGAGCTAGGTTAATAGTTGGCTCGTTTTACCAACCTCACGACTAAGCAGCATTAGTGGCAGAACAACTGAGAGAAAATTTGGAATACATTTCACATAAATTTTCTCAGCATGTTGTAGTATTAGGTGGAGATTTCAATTTACCAGATATTGACTGGGACACTCAGGTGTTTAGGACGGGTGGTAGGGACAGAGCATCGAGTGACATTATACTGAGTGCACTATCCGAAAATTACCTCGGGCAATTAAACAGAGTACCGACTCGTGGAGATAACATCTTCGACCTACTGATAACAAACAGACCCGAACTTTTCGACTCTGTAAGTGTAGGGAATCAGTGATCATAAGGCCGTTGCATCATCCCTGAATATGGAAGTTAATAGGAATATTAAAAAAGGGAGGAAGGTATATCTCTTTAGCAAGAGTAATAGAAGGCAGATTTCAGACTACCTAACAGATCAAAACGAAAATTTCTGTTCCGACACTGACAATGTTCAGTTTTTATGGAAAAAGTTCAAGGCAATCGTAAAATGCGTTTTAGACAGGCACGTGCCGAGTAAAACTGTGAGGGACGGGGAAAAACCCACCGTGGTTCAACAACAAAGTTAGGAAACTACTGCGAAATCAAAGAGAGCTTCACTCCAAGTTTAAACGCAGCCAAAACCTCTCAGACAAACAGAAGCTAAACGATGTCAAATTTAGCGTAAGGAGGGCTATGCGTGATGCGTTCAGTGAATTCGAAAGTAAAATTCTATGTACCGACTTAACAGAAAATCCTAGGAAGTCCTGGTCTTACGGTAAATCAGTAAGTGAGTCGAAACAGCATATCCAAACACTCCGGGATGATAATGGCATTGAAACAGAGGATGATACGCGTAAAGCTGAAACACTAAACACCTTTTTCCAAAGCTGCAGTTCCTTCTCTAAATCCTCGCACAAACGAAAAAATGGCTGACATCGAAATAAGTGTCCAAGGAATAGAAAAGCAACTGGAATCACTCAACAGAAGAAAGTCCACTGGACCTGACGGGATACCAATTCGATTCTACTCAGAGTACGCAAAAGAACTAGAGGAACGGAAGGTTCCAAATGATTGGAAAGGAGCACAGGTAGTCCCAGTCTTCATGAAGGATCGTCGAGCAGATGCGCAAAACTATAGACCTATATCTCTGACGTCGATCTGTTGTAGAATTTTATAACATGTTTTTGCTCGCGTATCATGACGTTTTTGGAAACCCAGAATCTACTATGTAGGAATCAACATGGATTCCGGAAACAGCGATCGTGTGAGACCCAACTCGCTTTATTTGTTCATGAGACCCAGAAAATATTAGATACAGGCTCCCAGGTAGATGCTATTTTCCTTGACTTCCGGAAGGCGTTCGATACAGTTCCGCACTGTCGCCTGATAGACAAAGTAAGAGCCTACGGAATATCAGACCAGCTGTGTGTCTAGATTGAAGAATTTTTAGCAAACAGAACACAAAATGTTGTTATCAATGGAGAGACGTCTACAGACGTTAAGGTAACCTCTGGCGTGCCACAGGGGAGTGTTATGGGACCATTGCTTTTCACAATATATATAAATGACCTAGTAGATAGTTTCGGAAGTTCCATGCGGTTATTCGCGGATGATGCTGTAGTATACAGAGAAGTTGCAGCATTAGAAAATTGTAGCGAAATGCAGGAAGATCTGCAGCGGATAGGCACTTGGTGCAGGGAGTGGTAACTGACCCTTAACATAGATAAATGTAATGTATTGCGAATACATAGAAAGAAGGATCCTTTATTGTATGATTATATGATAGCGGAACAAACATTGGTAGCAGTTACTTCTGTAAAATATCTGGGAGTATGCGTGCGGAACGATTTGAAGTGGAATGATCACATAAAATTAATTGTTGGTAAGGCGGGTACCAGGTTGAGATTCATTGGGAGAGTCCTTAGAAAATGTAGTCCATCAACAAAGGAGGTGGCTTACAAAACACTCGTTCGATCTATACTTGAGTATTGCTCATCAGTGTGGGATCCGTACCAGATCAGGTTGATGGACGAGATAGAGAAGATCCAAAGAAGAGCGGCGCGTTTCGTCACAGGGTTATTAGGTAACCCTGATAGCGTTACGGAGATGTTTAGCAAACTCAAGTGGCAGACTCTGCAAGAGAGGCGCTCTGCATTGCGGTGTAGCTTGCTCGCCAGGTTTCGAGAGGGTGCGTTTCTGGATGAGGTACCGAATATATTGCTTCCCCCTACTTATACCTCCAGAGGAGATCACGAATGTAAAATTAGAGAGATTCGAGCGCGCACGGAGGCTTTCAGACAGTCGTTCTTCCCGCGAACCATACGCGACCGGAACAGCAAAGGGAGTTAATGACAATGGCACGTAAAGTGCCCGCCGCCACACACCGTTGGGTGGCTTGCGGAGTATAAATGTAGATGTAGATGTAGAACATAACAGCTACAACCTTAAAAAAGAAACAAAAGAACATCTATTTAAAAAAGCTGATAAAAATACTCATAACACCTTTTTATGCAACAGTCTCCACTCCTTCCGATCTGATCACGTAAGCGTAGGAAAGATGTTAAGTGATTTCAAAGAGATAGTATATGCAGCAATTGAGAGATATATATCACATAAATTAATAAGTGAGAGTACTGATTCTCCATGCTACACAAAACGAGTCAGATCGGCATTGCAGAAGCAACAAAAAAATAGCACGCCAAATTTAAAAGACCGCAAAATCTCCCAGATTGGCAAAGTTTTACAGAAGTTAGAAATATAGCGCATACTTCAATGTGAGATGTTTTTAATAATTTCCACAACGAAAATCTGACTCGGAATCTGGCAGGAAACCCAAAGAGATTCTAATCATACATAAAGCACACCAGTGGCAAGACGCATTCAGTACATTCACTGGGCGATAACAACGGTGAAGTCACTGATGACAGTGACACTAAAGCAAGTTATTAAACACGGTTTACCGAAACTCTTTCATCAGAGCAGGTGAAGTAAATATTCCTGAATTCCAACCAAGAAAAACTGCCAAGATGAGAAACATAGAAGTAGATATCCTCGGTGCAGCAAAGTAGCTTAAATCACTTAATAAAGGTGTGGGATCCGTTCATAGAAGGGTGGCTCGTTTTGTACCGTCGCGAAATAGGGGAGATAGTGCCACATATACGTTACGTGAATTGGAGTGTCGATCATTAAAACAAAGGGGTTTTTCGTTGCGACGGGATCTTCTCATGAAACTTTCTATCACCAGTTTTCTCCTCTGACTGAGAAAACACTCTGCTGGCACCCACCTACGTTGGGAGAAAATATCATCACGATAAAATAAGAGAAATCAGGGCTCGCACGGAAAAATTTAAGTGCTCGTTTCTCCCGCTCGCAGTTCGAGATTGGAACGGTAGAGCGACAGCGTGAAGGTGGTCCATTGAACCCTTTGCCAGGCACTATATTGTGAGTTGCAGAGTAATCACGTAGATGCAGATGTTAAAAAGAGAAGCTTTTGCTGCGAAAAATCTTACACCTCTTGCTTCCTTGCAATATAAGGAACAAAGAGCTGAATGAAACCCGGAGCAGAAACCATAAAAATTAAGATGAACATGTGGAATATATAAAAAGGAAGACAGGTAGTTAGCCGTGGTTATCAGAGACCGAGCACTACAGCTGCTGATAGTAAGAAAAGCGGTCTGAGGTAGCCAATGGTTACTACAAGCTGTTTTACTCCTTTCTAGGTTCTTTCAGTTCACCGTGACAATTAATAGACAACAGAATGCCCGGTTGCCCCTTCGTTCCACTATTCACATGGTCTAGTAATTACAGTTGCTTTCCGATTCCATGTCTTCAGATTAACGTAATTTACATTCTGCCTTCATTCTTCCAGTTGTATTGTAGTCACACACAAGATAACCGAATAATAAATACTGAATGTTTTATATGAAACTAGGAACAATATCCACTTACTGCGGCACGGGTTCATACATTCTTCGCTACACGACCAGTTGTCCATGTATTACCTGCCCAAAACCTTCTCATATGACGATCCTGTTACGCGTTAGGCTCTGAACTTTCTTGTTTCTCTCTCCATATCTCTTTCTCTCCCTACAGATCTTCACTCTTTGCTCGACGATAATCCCGCGACAAAGCCGTGAGTAAAATCTCCTGTCCAAAGACACAGCTCTTAAAAATATTTTGCCGCACATCTTAAAAGGTTACTGAAGACAAAGATTTACCTTGGGCAGAGCGCCTTACGATATTTCACGATGTCTTATTCTGGACTATAGCAAACAAGACATGGTAAAAGGCACAGAGAGAGAGAGAGAGAGAGAGAGAGAGAGAGAGAGAGAGAGAAGAAATACGGTTGAAACAATTCATTGTAATGGTATCGCAGATGCAGACATCAGTATAAAGCAGGATAGTCGCTGCTTCTGCCTAAGAGCAGTTGATAGCGGGCTATTAGTATCACAGCGAGTGTGGGAGTAGGTGGGTTCATCCAGTTTATCATTGTTTTGCAAGACTTCCGTACAGTGGTTACTGTCGGCGTCTCAGTGGCGTGTTTCGTCATCCAAGCGGTGGATTGCAACAGCTGTGGACGATGCTGCATGTGTGCTGACGCAAGCAAAGCGACTGCGGTAGCCAGCGAGCTTACACCATGGCATCCATGAAGTCAGCACCAGGCGTGCAGATGCGTCCACCGAACCCAGGAGCCTCGGAGCGGACACTTGGCAGCTCATGAACTGGAACCATGGGATCTAGCAGCGGCTTATGGGCCAGCGACAGCTGAAAATCCTGCCTCCTTGGCCCCACGTGGGACCGACTGCTCACATTGAGACTGTAATGCCATTGGCTGTAGTGGGAGGTCATTGAACTAGTTGTAGTACAAGTTCAACTGTTGTTATGGACTGAGCGGCGAGTGTTTATAGTCTCTCCCGCTAACCAACTGGTAACAAGAGACCCCCTCCCGTCATGTAGGTGACAATGAAAACCAGAGTTGTGCCACGGCATGTGAAATCTGAACCCACTGCTATGGCTGTCTAAGGTATCGCACAGAATGCTATGTCAGCAGTATTCTAGCACCTGGCGGCAGTGTCTACTCAATGGGTTCTGCAGTCTGTGTTTGTTGCTGCAGCCACACGATTAAAGTTTGTCAACATTTTACATTCCGAAATGAATTTAGCTCCCTTCGCTGTGCTCGAGTTATTTAACAATAACACATATCAATAGTAAAAATAAATAAACAACCACATCTCACATCATAAAATTCAACAAAACATAGCACGATCATAAAACAAATTCCTTTGACCTTGGCTTTCCTGTTCCAAGACACATTGAAACAATCTTCTAGCACCCGCGAATACTTGGTTGATGTCATTGTGCCTTTGGCGTTGTAGTAGACAATTATTGGTATGCTACCACTTCCAGTGCTCCAAGAAAATGAGACAAAATCTGCATTAGTATTTGAGCCATAAATCAATCCACTAACGCAGTTCAATAACAGCCTCTTTGGCCCTTGCCTGACGTCCCTTAAACAATAGTACCAATGCAGCGGATAGGGGCAGAAGGACGCTACTGGGTGAAGGGAGCTGTCAAGTACCATTTTACTCTGACCTGGCGCACCCTGAGACCATATGCTGACGAGCGAGACCGTATACCTTAGAAGGTGGCTGCAGCAAACAGTCGGTGAGCGTATCAAATTCTTACTGTACCATTAGACTCAAACAAAAAAATGTTCATGCACTCGTTCCGAGCATGGTCTGACATTGTCCTATAATTTCCTATTGCCAGTATAGTAGAAACGGTGAACATCACTGTGGCAAACGCACTCAACTGGGAGATAGCTTGCTTACTCAGTATTCAGCAAATGCCGTCTCATGAGATGCTGATGCGACGGTGGTGGTCAGAGTCCTCAGCTTGGTTGAGCGCCGCTGGCAGGTGACATTTTCTAGTGTATGTTCATCTTCTCAGAGATGGTTGCGAGACTCAGCTGTTCAGTACACATAGTGAAATGAAACACCTTTCAGGCGTCTAATTTCCAAATTGTTATTTTATTAGGCTACCAGTTTCGGCGATGTATTACGCCGTCTTCAGTCCCCCGCTGACAGATGATGATTGAAGTGATTGCTGTATCAAGCAGAAATTTATACATACTATTCTGGCCTCTTTACAGCTAAAACAGACGTTGGAATTTTCCTACACGTCGGTCAGGGTGACTGAAGATGGCGTAATGTATCACCAAAACTAGTAGCCCAATAAAATAACAACTTGGAAATTAGACGGCTGAAAAGTGTTTCATTTGACTATTTTTTTGTGTGGTCCCATTGACATGATTGTCAATAAACGAACCAAGGATCAATGGCTGCAGTGCTGCATCAGACGGCATGGACCCAAATGGCACAGGACTGGATGGACCTTATTTTGTGCCTCAGACTAGGAGGTGGTGGCAGAATCTCAGTTGCATAGACCCACAGAAGCAGCAAGGTGCAGGTCTGCCAAATACCTGGGTGATCAGGCAACAGTTACCATTTCAGGGCCTACTGAGGGTGGTGGTGACTGCGTCATAAGTGGGCCTCATCACAGCAGGTATGGCCTGGCATTGTCCCATAATGGCCTACCGTCAATACAGTAGGCATGCCAAATGGCCCTGTGGCCTGCAGCCGGGAGAAAGCGTACATACTCAGCGAATGCCATCTCTTTAGATGCTGATCTTTCAGAATTTGCCAATACATCTTTGGAGGGGGTGTGAATACCACTGTAGTCAGCGCAAGGTACGACGGGTAAGTGGCCCGTCTTCGGCTTCATTCCACGTAGGAGATTTTATCCACTTAGGGACTGCGTGTTGTGTTGTCTTCAGCACAATTTCACCCCATCGACACAAGTCTGCAAAGTGACGGCAACTACAAAGATCTATACCATGTGGCCAGGGTTCCTGCAGGTGGAGCTCCCAGGCTAGCCAAACATAATATCATTATCATGCATGGTAAGGCTATTGTTGTATGCTAACCTTGTAAAGGGCAGTAAAACTGGTAAAATTTTCAATGTCTCAGAGCAAAGCTATCTCGCTACATTATGACAGTTTCGACACGAGGCGGCAGCAGTGAAAACATTTCCATCGAGAATGGGGCACGGCAAAACGCAACACAGGGGTTCCTGGCGAGCCAGGCAGCAGACTTCAGCTGAATGTAATGGGTCAGAGCTGCCAAAGAGGGTCACGTCACCCTACTATGTGGCGCAAGAAAGGTAATGGCAAAAGCAACAAACGGTACCAAAAGCTGTTACAAACCAGTTCTATGCTGCAACAAACTCGTTAAGCAAGCACAGCAGAAGGGGAATCACTGATACCTTCTTAATAGCAACCCTATGCAGTCATGACGAATGACATCAAGTAAATATTAACTATCCATAAGTACCCCAGCAGTCTAGCTCACAAGGCAGTCAGATGCATCGATGGCATACATTCGTTCACACTCGATTCCCTTGAAAGGTAAAGTAGTTTCCGCTCCATAAGCAGCAGGTTTCGTTGCTCGCTCGCACCGGGAAATACAAACGGAGGCGGCTCCGACGCCAGTTTTATTGCACGACGCGGCCGGCCGCGCGTGCAACAGAACCCATGTGGACGGGTGGAATGAAATGTGTCAGGCTTCATAATACGTATTTATATGTGTCGTGTATTATGCATTTCTTGTACGTGAATGTGAATCTGCACATGAACTTTCCTAATCCTCCTCACATCTTTCCATAAAGCGTTGCCAAATCTTAGTTGGGAAGTAGTTTGTAGTATAGTAGTGCCAACCTTACTCCTGGGTGAGGGATCAGAGAGACAGCACAGGCAGATAAAAGTCAAAGACGTTCCAGTGTCACAGGATTTGGGGTGGAGAGGTTGGTCACGGCCAAGTGGTTCGACCATCCCCTCCACCAGGTCCCAGGAAGACCTCTGGGTGGCCGTGATATTCTGGGGGTGTTACAGAAGACGGGTAAGTGAGCCCTCGGTGCGTCTGTCTCGGTGTTCACGCGTGAAAGAGAGGTATTTGAATATTTGCACTAGTTCTTTTATTTCCAGAATCGGATTGTGTAAGGAAATGAATGTTCTCGTTTAATTTCGGAAATTTGACCCCCTGTGTTAATGTATCTGGTCCCCAGTTTACCCGTTATCCTCCTCACACAGTGGATGTCCCATGTAAAATATTGGGAGATTTTGGTGGTATACATTTGGCCAACGCAATTCCGTCTTGCCCGTAGAAATGTGCATGCAGATTAGTATATAATATACCAGAGCTATAAGTTGTAAAACTGTAATATCTGTAAACTGGAACAATTGCTGCAATCGCTGTAAAGTCGAGTGATAATGTTTTAAACAAATAGGTAATCAATTGTCATCAATCTTTAACATACCCTAAAAAAATCACATAGGGGTCAAGTTAAAGGAATTCATTTAAAATAAAAGATATAGAATGCTGGGACCCACACATCAGCGCGTGAGCCCTCCAGCCCCTTGCCCAGTATCGTACAGAAAGGGCACACTCTCTAGGCAGCGCTCTCAAGCTCCCCTCTCCAGTTATCAATTGCGAAATTTTCATTCAGGGCTTGACGACATCAACTTTCATCTGGCGTAATAGGCAAGAAGGTCTGATGGTAATATTTCACCCTGATTGCTGCTTAGTGACGTCTGGTGCAAGTCTGTTGTAGATTCCCTACATGATGATACTGCGAGATATGGCTACCTCACCAGAATCACCAGTCGCAGTGTTCTCCACTGCAGTCTGCCTTTGTCGCAGATGAGAGGACTAGAGGTCTTTCCTTCCCACCAGGATCGGGTCGCCAAGTTCCTGCCATTTTTGTAGATTAAATAGGACCTATCTGGACGGCCGGTCAATGTCGTCGAACTTCATGGGTGCATGGTAACCATCATTGCAATACGATGGATGACGGAGAAGGGGAGTGAACGGCAGGGGTCAGAACACCTCCCAAGTCGATGTGTGTAAGTTCAAAACACGCAGCTGTCACTCACTGCTGTGGTGTTTCTGTACAGCCAGAACCGGTACCGCCGCTAGCAGCGAACAGTCAGTGTAGCAGCTGGCCGGGAAGAAGGTGCAGCGTCAGCTGCAGTGAGCAGACTGAAGGGCGCATATGACATGCACTGACAGATGATGCCAACCACGAGTCTAGACGCTACCTGTATTTATAGAAACAAATAACTAATTCTGAATCATCTTTCTCTGCACCTGCCGGCAGCCACTGGTCATTATCCCCATTCTGAGGAAAACTGGCAAGGAGCGAACTGTGTGAGTGCCTATACTCACACCCTCGTAATAGTGGCCTCTTGCCTTATTAACACTGTCCTTCACTTCAGTGTGATTAGCACTCCATGGACTCTCCATACATGCATAACATAGTAAGATTTCCATCGCACTCTTCTAATATATTCATCACATACCCCAGTGAATCAATAAGAAAAATCTGAATAAAATTTCTGATATATATTGTCATACGAAGGCATGCATTATGCTATTCTAAGAACATTGAGCAAGCTCCAACGTTCAGTATCAATCCAGATATTTCTTTACCTGTACAAACATATCTGTGTGCATAGTACAAAAAAATAAAGGAAAAAATTAATAACTAGTTCATTTTAAATATACTATCTCAAGAATTAAATCCTTTGAATAAAATCGAGCCATGCCCCCATATCACTATAACATAACACATAATGAAACTACTTACAAAAGAAAGGAGTCAATGGTAGCATTACTGTAGTCACATTTTCAGACATATTCACCAGGAAAAATATGATTATTCTTTCACTCAGTTAACACAGTCCATTACATCTCTGTGACAGAGAATCCTTAACACAAACATCGTCTTCGCAATACTTCAATGATGCACAAAATACTCATCACATTCCATTACACAGCATAATCATGATCCTAACTCATCATAACATCAGCACATCATAAGAAACCTTCACAGTTAACTCTCACTCCGAGAGCCTAGTCCAGTGCAGGATGTAGGGAATCCTATGAGAGAAAAGTAAAGTCCAAGCTGCTGCTTACAGATGTTACTGTCCAAGCTGAATAACCACTGCAGTCTCCATCTGCACCATTCCGCATTTGTCACGAGAGCGTAGCTGGTCGGTGGTGGTATGCCAACTTTTGGATGCAGGGAGACGTCTTCATGCCTGATGGGTGGCTTTCGGCTTCCACGTGGAACGTCCTGGGATCATATGCTGGTAATGGGCCAGGAGTCAATATTGATTGGCTGCAGCAAAACAGCACTGAACATATCAATACTCTGCTATTCCATTTGAGTCGTACTGTAGCATGTGCCTTCACATTGGTCTTAGCCTCACATTGTTCTGTAATATCTCAGCGTGAGTACAGTAGGCACCGTGAGTGGCCCGGTGGTGTACACCTGCTGGTGGTATTAACATGCTTACATCCACATCTACATCGAATCCACCTTACGACACGTGGCGAAGGGTACCCCACAGAGCTACTAGTCATTTCCTTTCGTACTCCACTCGCAAACAGAACGAGGAAGAAAAAGATTGTTTGTATGCCTCTATAAGAACCGTAATTTCCCATATCTTCATAACACTTATGCGCAATGTATGTTAGAGGCAACCTAATCGTTCTGCAGTCAGTTCAAATGCCGGTTCTCTAAATTTTTGTAATAGTGTCTCTCTAAAAGAACGTCGCCTTTCCTCCAGAGATTATCATTTGAGTTCCCGAAGGATCTCCGTAACGCGTGTTGTTCAAACCTACCACTAAGAAATCTAGCAGCCCGTCTGAATTGCTTTGAAGTTTTCCTTTAATCCGACCTGGTACGGTTCACAAATACTCGAACAGTACTCAAGGATAGGTCGCACTAGCGTTCTACATGCGGTCTCTTTTAGGAAGGATCCACACTTTTCCAAAATTCTGCCAGTAAACCGAAGTCGACCACTCACCTTCCCTACCACAATCTTCACATGCTCGATCCATTTCATATCGCTTTGCAACGCTACGCCCAGATATTTAAATGACCTGACTTTGTCAAGTATGACGCTACTAATGCTGTATCCGAACATTACTGGTTTGTTTTACCCACTTATCCGCAACAGCTTACATTTTTCTACATTTAGAGCTAGCTGCCATTCATGACACCAGCTAGAAATATTGTGTCTTGTATCCTTCTACAGTTATTCCACTTAAACACCTTACCGTACAGCAGAGCATCATCAGCAAATAACCGCAGATTGCTGCCCACCCTGTACGCCAAATAATTTAGGTTTATAGAGAATAATAGCTATCCTATTACACTTTCCTGGGGCACTTCTGATGATGCCCTGGTCTCTCATGAACATACGCCGTCGAAGACGACATACTGGGGTATAGGAAGTCTTCAAGCCACTCACAAATCTGTGAACCTATTCCACCTGTTCGTCCTTCTTTAACAGCCTGCAATGGGACAACGTGTCAGTCGAGAAATATGGAAACCGGCTGTGGCCCTGCTTCCATAGTTTGCAGTATATCATGTGAAAAAAGGTCAAGCTGAGCGGTGCTTTCTAACTTCATGCTGATTCGTGGACACAGAATCTCAGCCTCACGATAATGTGTTACATTCGTACTGAGAAAATGTATCAGGGTTCTGCAAAAAATCGATGTTAGGGTTATTGGTCTGTAATTCTGCGGGTATGTTCATTTTCTCTTCTTGTGCATAAGAGTCAACTGTCCGTTTGTCCAGTAGCTTGGTACTTTGCGCTGGACTAGAGATTACGATAAATGCAAGCTAAGTAAGGGGCCAATGCCATAGAGCACTACTCTAAAAACCGAACTCAAGGAGCTGACTTATTTGTTTTCAGCTCCTTGAGTTGTTTCTCTATGCCAGGGATACTTATTAGTGTGTCGTCCGTACGGAAGTCTGTTCGATGGTCAAACGACGGTATGTTTGTACGATTCTCCTGCGTAAACGATTTCTTGACTGTATACGAGCCGTAGACCCGCTTAGCGGTTTTACATAGAAACTGAAATTTCTCTTGTTCTCTGCCAGAACTTTTGCTAATATATAACGGATGCTTCGCTCATAGATCTTTCCACTAACACACGAACCTTTAGTAAGCGTTGCTTGTCGTCATTTGCACAGGTTCTCTTTTGAACGGAGTGTGCAAGAGCCTCTGCTTCTTCAACATTTTCAGAATCTCGTCATTAAACCATGGTGGGTCTTTTCCGTTCTTAATCCACTTGTATTGTATTGTACTGTATCTTAACCGGGGGCCTAGATACGACGGAGAGGCTACGTCCCCCCCCCCCCTTTCCCCCCCCCCCCACAGTGGTCCACAACCCGACGACTCACTTCACCCCTCCGCTACCCCACACCGACCACTTTTTCTTCAGGTTTATTGTGCGGTTCGGCCCCCGGTGGACCCCCCCCAGTGAACGTCTCACACCTGACGAGTTTAAGTCTTATGTCTGCGTGGTGGAGTAATGGTGGTGTACACGTACGTGGAGAACTTGTTTTCGCAGCAATCGCGGACATAGCGTAGCTGAGGCGGAATAAGGGGAACCAGTCAGCAATCACCGAGGCAGATGGAAAATCGCCTAAAAACCATCCACAGACCGGCCGGCTCACTTTCCTCGACACAAGTTCGCCAGGCGGATTCGTGCCGGGGACCAGGCGCTCCTTCCCAACCCGGAAATCCGTGCGTTAGACCGCACGGCTAACCGGTGCGGCGGGCCCTTAATCCACTTACTAGACACATAATTCTGCAGACCACAATTTATGATATGCTTAGACTTTTCCCCTAATTCCACTACGTACATCTTCCTGGAACTCAGTAATTTCAATTCACTAAGTGAGAGCCTAACAAATGCTCATCTGCTCTTTCTAGCAGAAGCACTGTCCTTGCCTTCTTGACCGATTTACTAACTTTCGTAACCATAGTCGCTATAATGACACTATGATCGCTAATCTCCGCTTCTATACTGACGTTGTCGATAAGGTTTGGCCTACTTGTTGCTATAAAGTCCAAGCTATTTCCATTGCATGAGAGCTGCCGAAATAGCTGCTGATAACGTTTTCAAAAGTACTTCGCTTGATTGTCTGTACCTCCTGCAAAGAATCCATAGACATCTCACTCCATACTCGGTAAATCGCCTCCAATTAGTAGTAATGCATGATCTGGGTTTTTACGACCTGCTGACCATAGACAATGTTTGAATGACTCTATAATTGAAACAACAGAACCGGGTGGTCCGTAAAACATACAAAAATTATCCAGAGAATGCTGTTCCACCGAACGCTGATGCAGTGTTGGAGGTCAAAGCTTGCAATTTTGCTTGTCGTAGCATGGCTTCCAAGTGTTCTAGTGGTGCCAGCTAGGGAAAGAACCAATGACCGGTGGCTGTGACACTGCATCTCTATGCATTGGGTCCCAGCGCCCCAAAGCGTGGTGAACC
Organism: Schistocerca serialis cubense; assembly: GCF_023864345.2. NCBI lineage: Eukaryota > Metazoa > Arthropoda > Insecta > Orthoptera > Acrididae > Schistocerca > Schistocerca serialis. Next base: position 459,151,594 of record NC_064643.1, read on the forward strand.
TCAGTTGATGTCTAGAACGACGAGGCTGCAGCAGGAACCTGGCGCTGTAGACACGTGGAGATAGAAGTGTTGAAGCGCCAAGTCACTGAGCAGCCAGTGGTTCAAGGACTTGCGACGGTGGTGGCAGCTAGCGTTGACTTGATGGCAACGACTGTGACGACCTGGGCCTGTACGGGTATAAACACGGCTGTCTGGTGGCTATATGTTGGCTGTACGCAACAGACAGTGGCAGCTAAAGCTATGGATACAGCTGTGGACACTGGGTTACCCTGGGGTTTATAAAATAAATAAAAGTAAATAAATAAAAATATATATTGTTATTTAGATATTGATTATTCTATCTGTATGATGGTGATTGTGATTGCAACTGTATTTGCTTATCTGGAACGTGGACGTTTAATTATTCGGTATCAGACGCTTGACAATGGCTTTTTTCGTAAAGGCAATGTTACTCGTAGTTGACCGTGAAATAAAACTGAATAATCGGACTTCGTAATTAAATCGTTTCCAAAGACTGCTGCGGTAGGTACGGACTCATAATCTAAATCTCAATATTACAATAATTTGCCAGCCATGCCAATACGTCGTACAGAGGTGATTGTCTACTAAACATAAAAAAGTTACACAGTTAGTTAAATCAGATATATTCAATGAATAAGCCTACAGTTCATAATCCTACTTACTTTTATAAATATAATTCTTTACAGAATCGAGTGCCTAGTGTGGTTGCAACTCGCAGTATTCTTCTATAACATGAAATATGGCGGTGTGCCAGACAATAAAATAAAATACGTGCTTCTCGCACCACTTCTACCAGAGCTCTCACTTTCTTAATCAAACATAAGAGTAACGTAATTGTGCTTTTGTTTTATCAGCGATACAGCGCTGCAGTTGTGTGCCGTTGGCTTTATTTATTTGTCACTGATTATTTATTTAATTAGTATTTCGCGTTTCCGCGGAAGCTCACGCTCGGCATGCAAATGTGCCTTTATATTGCCCCCTGAATTGCGAGGCGAAAGGACACACCTGCAGGCGAGCAATTCACCTAAAGGCACAAGAAAATCTAAGTTATCTACAACTATTTACATGACTTACATTACACATTATACACATTATATACAAAATTTGAATGACGCGGGTGCGCCGTAAAAGTTCTTATGTTGGCAGATAGAGTGCGCGCATGTGCAGAAGCGTCTGTGTAACTGCGGCACTGCCGTTATATCGTACAGTTAGATCACGCGGCACAGTATTGCAGTTCATATTGTTCGTGTGCGCGCGTTTTTCAGTCGTTGCACAAAGAAAATATTCAACCAAGATTACATATGAAGACTACATTCTATGACAGGTAACTTAGTTTTAAATTTACAATATTTGTTATAACACAATACAACTAGATTGTTGAATGTTCTTAGTTACATAGTATTGTTTTTAAATACTTCAAAGAAAAATGTCCGTATTTTTCAGGTGCGTTGACCTATACACATCGTGTCGTTATTACAGTTCATATTCATCCGCTGCACAATAATTTTTTACAGGTTAGTATCGTCGTGGTAAGGTTTTTTGATCACAGTAACATCGTTGTATAACAACGTGATTAATACATAAGCGTGTCCATTTCTCATTTCCATTATAGTCGTAGTGATGCAGTTCGTTGTGACTAAAAGCATTGCTTATTACAGATCAGACGTGACCCGTCGAGTAATTGGTCCACGTGCAGTTCGTTTTTTACATTCCGTGGAAGCTTGGCTGCAGAACCTCGGACGGCACATAGATCCTTGGACAGTCCAGGTAAGAGTGTCCGTCACATTTCGAGAACATTTCATTCCCTGAAGTTCCAACCAAAATTCTTCCACCCGTCGTGTTGTTTCCTGGACAGGCACTTTGTGTCCATTTAATCCAGTTAACATCTTGAAGTTGGGTACTGTAGTAATGTCACTAGACGATGCACGAATTATGCACTTCACATTTTCAGTTTTTTGCTGAATATAGCTCACCTAAATGTTCGTAGTTATTAAACAAGGAAATCGTTCATCGCATTTACATAGATACGCTGCATAATGAATGGCATTAACAGTTTCTTTCACATAGGTTTCCGCGTAGTTGCAGAGTTAGTAATGTTCGTTAATGTCCGTGAACAGTGGTTCACTATGCAATGTCTTTTTGGCACTCGTTTTGTTCAAATTTTTACATAGTAACAGTTACACTATACATCAGTTAAAAAAATAAGTAATTATACATACACACGTCACATATTTTCTTAGCATAAACATAATATAGTTGCACATAAACATGTTTACATCATCATTACATCGCTATAGGTTATTACATTGTGTCACATTTGATTTCATGAACTGCAGATATTTACATCCTCTTTAGCGGTTTTGCTGGGATATTATCGATGTTTTTTGTGATGTCATCTGAAATTAAGATAGGTTAGACACAACATTCATTACATCAGTAGGCAAGACCAGGCGTTTTCACTACTCAATAAATATTCAAAATAGTAAGAGAGAGAAAATGTTCGATTCCTCGCGTTTTTTGCGTGTGTTTAGAGTTTCTGTGTGGCCTTGACTACTGATAGATGCTTTTCGTGTTGAGAGATGTGCGTCTAATCTATTTCTCAAAGTAAAACATCGCTTCACAGATGACGTCTGTCAGTTCGTCAGGTGTCACACCAAGTCAGTGGTACCTTCAGTAACAAATGTTCCGTGAAAAATTAATATGTCATCCACTGCTACGTAATCATAAATTTTACTTTAATATTCCGTCTTTCAGGTGGAGGCGCGTGCTGAAAGAAGAGTTCTTCTGTCTTCAACTGCGTCACTGGAACCGCTGAAATGAAAATTTCTATACTACTTATTATCTGTGTTGTAACAACAGAGTTTTTCGAGTTGCTTAGCAATATTTTGATGGGTATGACTTTGACATTATTCAGCATGAAATGCTCTAAGATCTCGGTGTGCGTATAGCCCAATAATTTTGTTAGTTCTAGGATGTTGTAACAGATACGCACCAGGATGCGGTATGTTAACAATTACATAAGGTCCTTCATATAGCAGACGCCACTTAGCGTTGCGTCGTTTGAGTGCTACAGATTTATGATGAGTACGAAGTAGTACAAGCATTCCTACCTCGAATTTTTGTTTTCTTTTTATTATGTTTCCGTGATGTTTGTTTCGTATTTGTGCGTGATGTGTCAATGTAGTCTTTTTTCTTTTATTTTCTGTTCAGGTGTGATTTCCTTGTCCGACAACTTAGGTAATGGTTCTATCCACTGATCGTTCTGTTTGCAATTGAACATGATCTCGTTAGGTGTGTAATTCGTATCGTAAATATTTAAGTTATTGTGTACGTCTTCGAAAAGACTTAGGTAGGACACCCAATTAGTATGTTTTGATGAAATATAGGTCCTCATGAAACGGTTTAATTCTCGGAAAAGTCTCTCAGTCGCGTTACATTGTGGACTAACCTCGAAATAAATATACTTTTGATGTTATTGTCCTTCAAGAAATTTCTCCATTTGTACCCAGAGTAGTATGCTGCATTATCTGATAGAATTGCTTTAGGTTTTCCCACGTGCGTCAGGTAATCACTTGAGAATCTTCGTATTATAGCATTTGCAGTGGCGGATTTTAAAGCATAAAGTTTTACATGTTTAGAAAATATATCGTAAAAAGCTAAGATATATTTGACGCCTCCAGTGCTTGCTGGATGCGGTCCACTGATGTCAGTACACAGAATTTCCAGGTGTTTACTGGGTAAAATAGAATGTAAATCTGTTTTTGTGGATAAATTCTGAGGTTTTGATTTTTGACATATGACACATGTTTTTAGTTCCCTGTAAATTTTTCGTCTCATATTGCTAAAATAACAGTATGTGCTGAGCTTTGCCAAACACTTTTTCGTTCCATAATGACGCCAAACTAAGTGTGTGTGCCAAATTAGATTACGTTCAGACTCTTTGGGAATGCATACACACCAGTTAGTAGCATTTGGATGTCGGCGGTAAAATAACACATCATTGTGTAACTTGTAATACTTAGTCAAAGGATGATTGTGTTTTTCTACCAGTAATGTTATTATCTTATACCAGTGAGGATCAGATTTTTGTAATTCAGCCATGTTTCTGCACATATCAATATAATATTGGTGATACTGCTTGTCTTGCATTAAGAGAATCCTGTAGTCATTTATATTTTCTAAGTCACTGTTGGTATCATTCATACCTTGTGGAAGTCTAGACAAAGTGTCTGCAATGGTGTTGTCCTTACCTCTTATGTACTTAATTTCAAAAGAGTAGTTCTGAAGTGTAACTGCCCATCGTGATAGTCTAGGATGTACAAGTTTACAAGTTAACAAAAATGTCAGGGCCTGTTGATCGGTGTAAATTACCGTATGTTTTCCAAATAAATAATAATTGAATTTCTTGAATGCCCATACTATGGAAAGTGTTTCTAACTCAGTAGTGGAGTATGTACGCTCACATTCAGTTAGAGTGCGACTCGCAAACCCAATAATTCTTATCTGTTCCTCCTCTTTATTCTTTACAACTTGAAATAAGCAACAGCCCAAGCCAGTACGTGAAGCGTCACAAGTCATACAAAAATCTAAGTTGAAATCTGGATGGCTCAATATGTTAGCATTCACTAAAGCATGTTTAATTGTATTAAAGTCATTCTGGCACTGTTCCGACCAGATCCAAACTTGATTCTTTCTGAGTAGATTTAGCAGATGTTTACTGTTCAAAAGTGGTTGTGGCAAAAAACGTCTGAAAAATGAACATAGCCCAAGGAATGATTTTAACTGCTTTTTAGTTCGAGGGCTAGGAAAGTTTCTGATAGCATCTAATTTACTGGGATCCGGACGTATGCCCTGTGAATTAATGATATGTCCTAAATACTTTATCTCACTGCAACCAAATTTTGATTTTCTTAGGTTGGCTGTGACTCCAGCTTGTGCAAATTTTTCTAAAATTCTTTGAAGAGTGTCAACGTGTTCATTCCAAGATTGTGTAGCTATCAGTATATCATCTTCATAGTGTGTGACTGTCTCAACTAAATCGTCGCCAAGCACGGTATCCAGGGCTGTAATGAATACCCCAGAGCTGACATTCAGTCCGAAGGGTAGAACACAAAACTGATAGGTTCGCCCCCCGAACATAAATGCAGTATATTTCCGAGAATCAGGAGTGATACCCACCTGCCAAAACGAATTAGCGAGATCTATTGTGGAAAAATATTTTGCATCTAGAAATTTCTGTAATTGCTCTTCTAAATTTTCAGGTTTTGTGTGAACCAGTAAAATTATTTCATTAATAGCTCGTGCGTCTAACACTAACCTAATGCTTCCATTTGATTTTTTGACAACAAGTAGAGGACTACAATAAGGTGAGGTGGATGGTTCAATGACCTTCCAGTCTAACATTTGTTTTAATTCTTGCCACACAGCAGGTCGTTGAGATAACGGTACGTTATATGTCTTATGGTAGAAGATCTTGTGAGGCTTAACTTCAATCTTGTACACATACGTGTTGATAACACCTAATCGTTTGGTAAAAACTTGTAAATATTTGAATAACACTTCCTGTAGTTTTATATGTTCATGTACACTGAGAGCTGTAGCTTCACTTAAGTTATGATCAAGCAATGCTTTCAAGTCCATTATCTCTGTGTCAGATGAGTGTGTTTGCATGTCTTGAATGTCATTGTCAAGTACTAACTGAACCTTGTACCCTGTACAGTGTTTGTCATGCTTTAGAGTTCTCCTGTCCAAATCAATAATAATTACCCTGCTTTTATCATTTAAAATACATTTACCTTTGGAGAAGTCTATAATGCAGTCCTTCTCGCTCATAATATCTATTCCTAATATGCAATTTGTCACAAGGTTTTGTACAACCAGGAATGGCCATTGTACGGTTCCATTACCTATTTTAACGTTTACAAAAACTTGCTTCGTAACCCTACATGACTTATTACCTAGTGCAGTAGTTATTTTACAGTTTTGGGCAGGAAACTCAGGCACAGGTTCCAATTCACACATCTTTTTATAGAAATTAAAAGACAAAACGCTCACAGCTGCACCTGTATCTAGGATAATAGTAGTTGGAATGCCACCTACTACACCAGTAGTAGATGCTAAAACAATTTCATTTGTGTTTAAACGACATTGTGTACTGTCTTGTAAAAGTTCATCTGATATATTGTTATTGTGGTTGTATCTTATAAATAAAACAGGTAGTTTTTGTTTAGAATTACTCGGCACATCATTATTCTGTTGTTCAAGTGTGGTGTCAAATAACTGATTAACATTGAAGTCGCCCCCCAAGAATTCTTCAGCCACGACCTGGGGCAAAGTAGTGACTGTTTCTAGTTTGTTGGATTAGCATTTGTACTAGGTACTGACACAGATTGAGGTTGTGCATCAGGTGTCATTTCTGTTATATTCACATTCGGATATTGCCTATTATGATCTCCAAACTTTTGCGGTTGTTGTTGCTGTTGCGCATTATAACTTACCTGTCGGTCGTAAGGTATGCTCCAATTTTGACCTGGTGGCTGCTGTGGTAAAGCAGAGTTTGAATGAAAGTACTGATCGTTACGAGTCCAACCTTGATGCTGTCTTGGCTCGTAGTTATTATTATTTCTATTTCTGTTTGTGTTTTTGTTATTACCTTTGTATCCGTTGTTACCGTTGTAGTTATTACCGCGGTGCCTTTTGTATGGATTGCCGCATGAAATGTTATTACTATTGTAACTATTGTTTGTATTGGAATACGCGTGTTGATTTTGATTTCCGTATTGAGACGGCATGTGAGTTTGCTGTTTTTGCTGTACCGCGTATCCAACTGTGGGCGCGCCAGAATTGAGTTGGCAAGCCTGCATGTTTTGCATACCACTAGTGTAAACATTGTGGCTGCTGTTTTGCCGCGCGAAGCGCTGATCTTCAAGTAACATGTCAACCGAATCTAAGGCTGTTAAAAAATAATCTGAATCGTCATCCGGGATATGTAGGAGTTTTTCTTTAATGTTGAAAGGCAATTTGGCCTTCAACGCACGGAGTATATCACGCGTTGCGACTGGTTCGTCTAAAAAATGTCCCATGTTCAAGTATTTTTTCAAAATATCTGCGTAAGTTACCATTTTTACTGTTAAAAGTTTCAGGTTCTAAAATTTGTCTTCTGAGTCGCTCCTGGACGGATTGCGACCAGAATTTGTTCAGAAAAGCACGCTCAAACTCACTGTACGTGGTACATACGTCAGCTTGACTGTATGCCCAGACAGCTGCATCGCCTTGGATGTAACCGACAATATATGAAATCTTTTTCCGGTCACTCCAAGTGGGTGGAAATGCGTTACTAAAAGATTTAAGAAAAATCACCGGATGAATGGTTCGATTTTCTGGGATAAAAATCTGAAATTGCCTGTGTTTCATTAAGCTTTCATCTTCCTTCGCATTGTGATATGGATTTATTCCACTGTAACTACTGGTATGTTCAGCTGGCGAGTAATTACGATAATGTTGCTGTGGTTTACCATGATAATAGCTTGTGTTTGTGTTTCCACGTCGTGGTATGTGTTGTAGTCGTGGTGTGTTTTGTTCTTGTGTATTTGTCGTGTGCGGAATGTGTGTATCATACTCGAATGTATATTGGTTTCTGAACTGTACATTTTGACTGATATTTTCTTTACATTCAGACTGTAGTTGATCGGTGAATTGTCTCATGGGTGCAGTGACGGATTGTACTGCGTCACTGATCAGCTGTTTGTTATTAGTAATGTATTGCGCTACGGAGTCGTGCACAATTGTTGGTAAATTTTCACGTAAGCATCTATCAAAATGTTTGTCTTTGTTCTCAACCCAATCATGAAATTCTTTATTAATATTTTGAAAATGAGCTGTGGCATCTGATTGTAAGATGTCAGTCAGGTGTTGTTCAACATTGTCAAATTTATTCTGTACGTCAGTAATTCGTTTTTCAAGGCTGTCATGTACTGAAGGATATGTTTGAATTTGTTCAGTAAGAACTTCACACGTGACATTAAGGTTTTTTACTTGTGTCTGTAAAAGTGCTACGTCAGTTGTAGTCTTTTCTTGTCTCGTATTGAGCTGGGAAAATTTAGTACTGAGTTCGGTCATCTGTTTGGTCAGTGTGGCGTCTATAAGTTCCACACGTTTACACAAAGTGTCATTACCTATCTTGATTGCTATGAGATCAGATTTGATTTCGTCATTTTGTGTTTTTAACTGTTCATTTTGTGTCTCTAATTGTGCCTTTAAGGTTGCCATGTTTTCGGCGTTCTGTTTCCTTATGGTTGCCATATTTTCTGCGTTTTGTTTCACTAGCATTTGTAACATGTCGGCAATGTTTACCGTTTGCAAGGTCTCTGCCCCCGCCGCGTCATTAGACGTGACGTCATGCATTAACATGGGCTCTGATTGAGATTTTGAAATTTTTGTAGTGGACGGCCTATCGTCAAAATTTTCGTCAACACTTGCGTCAATGTTTGATGAATCGTCACTACTGGTTGCTGTCGTAAAGTCATTTTCTAACACTTGTCTCACGTCCGAGTCGGATTGCGTCTGAATAGTACGTCCTTGCTGTTCCATTTTTGCGTATTGTTTTCTAGTTATTACCATGCCACACGTGATATATGTTTCAAGAAAATTTTTGACACTGATTTTAAAATAAAATGTAGTTGAGCATGAATCGCTCGTAGCAACAATGGCTGTCTGTTAATTTAAAAATATAAACTGAATTTGAGATTATTGGTAATGGCTGCTAGCCATGTTACATGATATCGTACAGAAGTCGGCCATATTGTACACTCGTGTATTGGTATTGTTGCATACGTTATTGTTTAGGGAAAAGTACTGAGAATGAAATTTATCACTGAAACTGTTATGCGGAAAAGAAACACTACAGAATTTACAGAAAAGCTAATACACTGAATTATACGTCTGGTCAAGCCTGCTAATGCAAAGATGCTGCGTCTTACCTTATTTTGCTGGAAGTTTCATTGCGTCTTCCCGCAAAATTTCAGAATTGGAAAATATCTTCAGATTTTGTTATCTCTCATACATTGACGTCCAGGTCCAGAAAGTTGATTTTTTACATGAAACAAAGAGAACAATGTAACAAATGACAAAATAACAAGTCCGACACGCAGTCGCCAATATAAAATAAATAAAAGTAAATAAATAAAATATATTGTTATTTAGATATTGATTATTCTATCTGTATGATGGTGATTGTGATTGCAACTGTATTTGCTTATCTGGAACGTGGACGTTTAATTATTCGGTATCAGACGCTTGACAATGGCTTTTTTCGTAAAGGCAATGTTACTCGTAGTTGACCGTGAAATAAAACTGAATAATCGGACTTCGTAATTAAATCGTTTCCAAAGACTGCTGCGGTAGGTACGGACTCATAATCTAAATCTCAATATTACAATAATTTGCCAGCCATGCCAATACGTCGTACAGAGGTGATTGTCTACTAAACATAAAAAAGTTACACAGTTAGTTAAATCAGATATATTCAATGAATAAGCCTACAGTTCATAATCCTACTTACTTTTATAAATATAATTCTTTACAGAATCGAGTGCCTAGTGTGGTTGCAACTCGCAGTATTCTTCTATAACATGAAATATGGTGGTGTGCCAGACAATAAAATAAAATACGTGCTTCTCGCACCACTTCTACCAGAGCTCTCACTTTCTTAATCAAACATAAGAGTAACGTAATTGTGCTTTTGTTTTATCAGCGATACAGCGATGCAGTTGTGTGCCATAGGCTTTATTTATTTGTCACTGATTATTTATTTAATTAGTATTTCGCGTTTCCGCGGAAGCTCACGCTCGGCATGCAAATGTGCCTTTATAGGTTTCTACTTGTTCTCTCGATTATTTTCGGGAGTATCATCTTTTACTTTTACGTTGACTGCCTTTAAATGTGTGCGCCATTACAGTAGTAGAATGTAAACATGTTATACACACTCATAATCTGATTAACTTAACCCTCCCAACATCATTGCTAGTGTATACATTCTTCCAAAGGAACGAGTCAAAATATATTAATAAAATTGCGTTTATTCATACAACAACCCTGAAAAATAAATGGATTGTTTTAGCCCTTTCTCAATTTAGGCAAGATGCAAAATGAATATCTAACTGGTAATCACAATCACTACACTGTCTACAGAAGATTATAAGTTAACTAAAAAACTACATGCTACTACTTTTGTAGCGAGAAAGAATTTTTTCAAAATAATTACATAAATAAATATAAGCTTAAACATCTGGTAGGCAGTGTTCTCTGCTGTGGTAAACCAATCACCGTGGAAAGTCTCAAACTCAGATAGTGAACGTGATTCATAATTTATCGCCAGCTTGGCAACTGACTTGCAGTATTAACACAGAGTTCATTCATTATCTGACTACTAATATAACGGCATATTATTTTCGCTTTACGTGGCAGAACAGAGAATCAGTGTTCATAAGGCCGTTGCAGCATCCCTGAATATGGAAGTTAATAGGGATATAAAAAAAGGGAGGAAGGTTTATCTCTTTAGCAAGAGTAATAAAAGGCAGATTTCAGACTACCTAACAGATCAAAACGAAAATTTCTGTTCCGACACTGACAATGTTGAGTGTTCATGGAAAAAGTTCAAGGCAATCGTAAAATGCGTTTTAGACAGGTACGTGCCGAGTAAAACTATGAGGGACGGGAGATGCCCACCGTGGTACAACAACAAAGTTAGGAAACTACTGCGAAAGCAAAGAGAGCTTCACTCCAACTATAAACGCAGCCAAAACCTCTCAGACAAACAGAAGCTAAACGATGTCAAAGTTAGCGTAAGGAGGGCTATGCGTGAAGCGTTCAGTGAATTCGAAAGTAAAATTCTATGTACCGACTTGACAGAAAATCCTAGGAAGTTCTGGTCTTACGTTAAATCAGTAAGTGGCTCGAAACAGCATATCCAGACACTCCGGGATGATGATGGCATTGAAACAGAGGATGACACGCGTAAAGATGAAATACTAAACACCTTTTTCCAAAGCTGTTTCACAGAGGAAGACCGCACGGCAGTTCCTTCTCTAAATCCTCGCACAAACGAAAAAATGGCTGACATCGAAATAAGTGTCCAAGGAATAGAAAAGCAACTGGAATCACTCAACAGAGGAAAGTCCACTGGACCTGACGGAATACCAATTCGATTCTACTCAGAGTACGCAAAAGAACTTGCCCCCCTTCTAACAGCCGTGTACCGCAAGTCTCAAGAGGAACGGAAGGTTCCAAATGATTGGAAAAGAGCACAGGTAGTCCCAATCTTCAAGAAGGGTCGTCGAGCAGATGCGCAAAACTATAGACCTATATCTCTGATGTCGATCTGTTGTAGAATTTTAGAACATGTTTATGGCTCGAATATCATGTCGTTTTTGGAAACCCAGAATCTACTCTGTAGGAATCAACATGGATTCCGGAAACAGCGATCGTGTGAGACCCAACTCGCTTTATTTGTTAATGAGACCCAGAAAATATTAGATACAGGCTCCCAGGTAGATGCTATTTTTCTTGGCTTCCGGAAGGCGTTCGATACAGTTCCGCACTGTCGCCTGATAAACAAAGTAAGAGCCTACGGAATATCAGACCAGCTGTGTGGCTGGATTGAAGAGTTTTTAGCAAACAGAACACAGCATGTTGTTATCAATTTAGAGACGTCTACAGACGTTAAAGTAACTTCTGGCGTGCCGGAGGGGAGTGTTATGGGACCATTGCTTTTCACAATATATATAAATGACCTAGTAGATAGTGTCGGAAGTTCGATGCGTCTTATCGCGGATGATGCTGTGGTATACAGAGAAGTTGCAGCATTAGAAAATTGTAGCGAAATGCAAGAAGATCTGCAGCGGATAGGGACTTGGTGCAGGGAGTGGCAACTGACCCTTAACATAGACAAATGTAATGTATTGCGAATACATAGAAAGAAGGATCCTTTATTGTATGATTATATGATAGCGGAACAAACACTGGTAGCAGTTACTTCTGTAAAATATCTGGGAGTATGCGTGCGGAACAATTTGAAGTGGAATGATCATATAAAATTAATTGTTGGTGCGGAACAATTTGAAGTGGAATGATCATATAAAATTAATTGTTGGTAAGGCGGGTACCAGGTTGAGATTCATTCGGAGAGTCCTTAGAAAATGCAGTCCATCAACAAAGGAGGTGGCTTACAAAACACTCGTTCAACCTATACTTGAGTATTGCTCATCAGTGTGGGATCCGTACCAGATCGGATTGACGGAGGAGATAGAGAAGATCCAAAGAAGATCGGCGCGTTTCGTCACAGGGTTATTTGGTAACCGTGATAGCGTTACGGAGATGTTTAACAAACTCAAGTGGCAGACTCTGCAAGAGAGGCGCTCTGCATCGCGGTGTAGCTTGCTCGCCAGTTTTCGAGAGGGTGCGTTTCTGGATGAGGTATCGAATATATTGCTAGCCCCTACTTATACTTCCAGAGGAGATCACGAATGTAAAATTAGAGAGATTCGAGCGCGCACGGAGGCTTGCAGACAGTCGTTCTTCCTGCGAACCATACGCGACTGGAACAAGAAAGGGAGGTAATGACAGTGGCACGTAAAGTGCCCTCCGCCACACACCGTTGTGTGGCTTGCGGAGTATAAATTTAGATGTTGATGTAGATGTAGATGTCGTTAATTTGTTATAACAAATCATGTCAAATCTGTAATAAGCATTAATATTCTCTGATAGGATGAAGATGCTGACTCAAATCAATTGCCAGGATGACTGTCTGTTAACCCAGGATACTGGGTGCAGGACGATGGGTTCTACATAGCAACAAATCGGTCGTAGAGCTCAGCTGGGAAACACTGGGAACACTGTGGCACCGCCTTCAATCATTGTATGAGTGTCTAACTAAATTAAATACAGTCACTGTACTGAACCCCAGGCACCACTGGCTAATTCGTCAAAAGACAAAGAGGTGTGCTTGGACACGGCAGCACACAACTTCGGGAAGGACTGCTGGCCCACGTAAGTGAAAGTGTCAACATGCGGGCTTGCAGACACGGGACTGAGGTCAACCATTAGTTAAGTAGCAGGCGGCTATGCTCTGGGCAGCCGGTTGCCGCGGTAGGTGATTAAGCACGTGGATGAGTGGTCCACTGGAACGCAGACTGTGAACCCAAGAACCCCATGGAGACGCTCAGAGGCCAGACGAAATCTTCTGCGGGTGGATCCCAATTGGTACCTTGGGCTCGACCTTAGAACCATCATTTCTATCGACAGCTCGTAGATAAGCAGCAAGTGGATGATGCTGCGAGACGTAGGTGAAAATGATTGGCCGACAGTGGGCCCACCTCAGCTGGCGTGGCGTATGTCTCGGCATTGGTACTAATCGAATACAAGATATCAACATCTACATCTACGTCACACTCAACAAACCACCTAACGGTGTATAGCGCTGGATACCTCTGCTACTACTAACTGATGTCCTCTTCCCTATTCCACTCGCGAATGGCAAGTGGAAATAATGATCGTTGGCATTCCTCTGTATTAGCACTAATTTCTGGAATTTTCTCGCCGTGGTCATATGGCGAGATGTATATCGGACGACTCTCAGCGGAAAATAATTTCAATAGTAAATTTTTTCGCGATGCACAACGCCGCTCTTGTAACGTCTGCCACTGAATGTTGTTGAGCACTTCTCTATAATGCACTCGTGACAACTAATGATCCCGTGGCGAAAGGCGCCGGTCTTCATTGGATCTCCTCCATATCTTCCATCAGTTCTACTAGTAAAAGATCCCGTACTGATAAACAATACTCTAGAATCGGCGAACAAGCGCCTCGTACGGTGACTTACATTTCCTTAAGATTGTTCCTGTGAATCTTACTCTGGCATCTGCTTTTCCTAGTATTTGTTTTATGCGGAAATTCCACTTAAGTTCGCTCTGGATGGTTACTACTAGATATTTTACAGTAGTTACTGGCTCCAACAGTTTTTCACCAGTCATGTCGTTATTATACAGTAGTGGATTTATTTTCATGTGTATATGCACTATGTTACACTTATTTACGTTCACGAACAACTTTCCGAACCTGCACCATTTATCAGCCCTCTGAACGTCATTCTGCAAATCAGTACTGTCTTCTGGCGTTACTACTTTCTTATAGCCACCCAACATCATCTGCGAAAAGTCTTAAACAGCTTCCGACTCTTTCCGCCAGATAATTTATATGCAACAATAACGGCCCTACACAATTCCTTATGGTACTCCTGAATGTACATTTATACATGTCGATTTTTGTTCTGTTAAGAGCGACGTGTTGAGTTTTGTGTGCAAGGAAGACTTGCACCCAGCCACAAATCTGGTCAGATATTCAGTAAGCTCTTATTTGTTTTACTGAACTCTAGTGCGGGTCCGTGTCAAATGTCTTTCTGAAGTCAAGGAACATGGCGTCAACATGAGCGCCGTTTTCTACAGCGCTCTGATTCGCATGGAGGAACAGAGCGAACTGACTTTCGCAAGACCTCTGTTTGCGAAATATATTTGATTTTTATAGCGGACATTTGCGTTGCCCCAAAACGTCATAATTCTAGAGCATGAAGCTATTCCTTAATTCTTCGACAGAGTGACGTCAACTATATGGGCTTATAATTACGTGCATCTTTCATACGACCCTTTCTGGAAACGGGAATAACCTCAGTATCTAGACTCCCTTCGTTGCTCCAGCGATCTACGGTAAGGTGGGCGAATAACATTTCCAATTGTTTCAATCAAAACCATAAATGATATTAGTGGAGGTGGGGTACCTTGAGGTGCAAGATTTGGAAATATGTTTTGCTATGACGGGAACGTAATCTTTGTAATATCATACTTGTATCTCATCTTTCCATGATTCCTTTCCACCACGAAGTAATTGTAGTTGTCTTTCTGTTTCCCGCACGGTTATTTTGATAGCTGCCATTTCGACGTTCGTACGGCGATAGAAAGGTGGGACCATATTACGATCTTCCCCGTGATACAATCTTGGGGGACTGAATTCAATATTTCGGCTTTCTCCCTGTTATCCTCCGTTTCGGCGCCAATTGTGTTCACTAAGTGACTGAATGGAGCATTTCTAACTGCTTAGTGATTTTAAATAAAATCAAAAGATTTTAGGGATTTTATCAGGTCGGTTGACAAAACATTACTTTCAAAGTCAATGAACCCTTCTCTCCTTACGCTTGCTGCTAAGTCTGATCGATGGCAGTTATATGGCTTTGCCAAGTTTTGTTACAAGCAAAACGAGTTCGCATTGTAATAAAACTGGGCAAAGGCTGCCACACAAATGACTGGGGAGAGCAGAGTTAGATCAGCATGAGGTAATTCAGCTGGCATCTGCAGCGGTCTTGCGCCTTCCACCGTCTTATTTTAGCAATATTCTGGTCCCAGCAGCAGCACACCAGGCCTGGCCGCGGGTTGTGAAGTGTGCACGCAGGGATGCTGCTGCAACAATTATAAGAAATCTCATAACCCTTCCAGCACGTGCCGTACCCTTGATGTAAACATATATTTCAGTAATTCGTACGTTTATGTTTGTGTGTCGCGGGTACTGGTTGGGGAGGTGAGGGGGTGATGTTTGCTATTCCAAATCGTCATATTTCCAAAACAATTCTTTCTTTCCGAGATTTGCTAAGTTTTGGTCCAAAGGAATCGGTAAAATCCACTGCTAAAAAAAATTAGTACACCTTTTAGAGGTCTCCAGTGCTCCCAGGATTTATAGTTGTAACAGTACATATGGAGCTCATGAAATGATTACATTTACAGATCAATAGGAAAAGCGTATGTGAGGTACCAGTTATAGACCGTTGCTGAACAAATACACTACTGGCCATTAAAATTGCTACATCACGAAGATAACGTGCTACAGACGCGAAATTTAACCGACAGGAAGAAGATGCTGTGATATGCAAATGATTAGCTTTTCAGAGCATTCACACAAGGTTGGCGCCGGTGGCGACACCTACAACGTGCTGACATGAGGAAAGTTTCCAACCGATTTCTCATACACAAACAGCAGTTGACCGGCGTCGCCAGGTGAAACGTTGTTGTGATGCCTCGTGTAAGGAGGAGAGATTGGTACCATCACGTTTCCGACTTTGATAAAGGTCGGATTGTAGCCTATCGCTATTGCGGTTTATCGTATGGCGATATTGCTGCTCGCGTTGGTCGAGATCCAATGACTGTTAGCAGAATATGGTATCGGTGGGCGCAGGAGGGTAATACAGAACGCCGTGCTGGATCCCAAAGACCTCGTATCACTAGCAGTCGAGATGACAGGCATCTTATCCGCATGGCTGTAAGGGATCGTGCAGCCACGTCTCGATCCCTGAGTCAACAGATGGGGACGTTTGCAAAACAACAACCATTTGCACGAACAGTTCGACGACGTTTGCAGCAGCATGGACTATCAGCTCGGAGACCATGGCTGCGGTTACCCTTGACGCTGCATGACAGACAGGAGCGCCTGCGATGGTGTACTCGACGACGAATCTGGGTGCACGAATGGCAAAACGTCATTTTCTCGAATGATTCCAGGTTTTGTTTACAGCATCATGATGGTGGCATCCGTGTTTGGCGACATCGCGGTGAACACACATTGGAAGCGTGTATTCGTCATCGCGTATGGGGTGCCATTGGTTACATGTCTCGGTCACCTCTTGTTCGCATTGTCGGCACTTTGAACAGTGGACGTTACATTATGCGTTACGATCCGTGGCTCTACGCTTCATTCGATCCCTGCGAAACCCTACATTTCAGCAGGATAATGCACGGCCGCATGTCGTAGGTCCTGTACGGGCCTTTCTGGATACAGAAAATGTTGGACTGCTGCCCTGGCCAGCTCATTCTCCAGCGTGTTGAAGCTGCATGGGCAGCTGTACCTGTACACGCCATCCAAACTCTATTTGACTCAATGTCCAGGCGTATCAAGGCCGTTATTAAGCCCAGAGGTGGTTGTTCTGTGTACTGATTTCTGAGGATCTTTGCACCCAAATTGCGTGAAAATGTAATCACATGTCAGTTCTAGTATAATATATTTGTCCAATGAATACCCGTTTATCATCTTCATTTCTTCTTGGTGTAGCAATTTTAATGGCGAGTAGTGTATATGAGTACGTAATGTAGCCTCAAGAGGGCGGCAACGCAGTCGATTGTATAGATGGTGAATGCTGCCCGACGTGTTCACATAATTCTGTAAGAGTTGTTGGTTGACGAGCCGCACGTGACAGTTCTGAGAACGTGCTGCAGAGGGAAGATGCTGCACATGTTGCAGTGGACGTTGAGTTTCATAGGTCGTGTGTCAGCAGCGTTATCCTGATGGAACAACACATCAACTTTGTGTTGCAAGAAGCGCAAAAGAATGCATCTGACAACATTTTGCACGTACCGAGTGTTGGTTAGCGTCGTTTCCAGAAACACCAAAGGTAAACTGGAATTGTAGCCTGTAGCACCACAGACCATAAGGCCTGGGTTGGAACAGTGCGTCTTGGACGAATGCGTTCTACGAGACAGCGCTAACCAGGCCTAAGTAGTACACGTAAACGACAATCACGTGAGTGCAGGCAGAATCTGCTTTCATCGCAGACCACGGCGCGCCATTCCATCTTCCAAGTGATCCTCTGGCGGCAACAGTCGAACCGTGGACGTCGATGCTGTGGTGTGCCTGCTTGTGTTCCAGTAACCAATAACCGGTTCGCAACAGTTTGTTTCGACCCGTTTGGGCTAACAAGCCCTCTTGTCTGTGCTGTCTTATCTGTATGATCTGTCACTGCTGCCTTGAAAATACGACGATCTTTGCAGGAGTCTGTGCTGCGTAGACGTCCAGAATATCATTTACTTGTGTAAGAACGTGAATGTGACCACTGATACTAGCATAGTTGCACAACTGATGCAGTACGTCCACCACTCGGAAGGCGCAAGGTTGACCAGTTTAAAACCCGCTCAGTTGACTTTAGAAAGCAGGCGCACATCTTTATGGTATGCTTGCCTCCTTCCTTCACACGTTTGCAACACACTGAGCCTTCTGCTGTTAGCATTCCATAATGAAGGGTGCACAAACATGGCGCTCTGGTGTTTATGCCACTACGCTGTCTGTTGGAGGACGACATTGACACCATTATCAGTACATTTACTATCCCCCAGGTGGCATATGCCATTACCGGATAGAAGTCGATGTTCTCTTTATAGGTGTACTACTTTATCCCAGCAGTACATAATCTTCGACAAACGTGGCTTCATATGTGATACTTGACTTTTTATCAAAATGTTACCCAATTCTTTACTAAGACTTTTACTGTTAACAGTTTACTTCATTTAACTAGCTCACAGTCATTTTCAAAGTGAGCTGCAGATTGCAATTGTTTTCGCTGTGTCAAGGATTTAAAAAAAATTGTTTCTTTGGTACGATTCTTCAACCTAGTCGTCTGCTTGTGTGTGTATTTCTCCTTGGCATTTCAGTTCCTTAGTAAAGAAAGTCTGAAGTTCTCTCGGCTTCCATTTCGATCATTCAGATCTACTGTGACGTCATCCTCGTGCCTCAAATTAAAGTTGGTACGCCACCTGACTCAGCATCGCGTGTTTCCTACCTTTATAAATGGCTTCAGATCAAAAATATTTGTAAAACCTAGCTCCTGGGATTTTTAAGAATGTCAGTGAACAAGCATCTTCATGTTTCTTCATATGGCTCAAAGTATTGTTGTGATATTCAGGCCAAAATCTGGTTTGATGCAGCTTTACACAATAGTGTATCCTGTGCAAGCGTCTTCGTCTCCGAATAACTTCTACAACCAGCGTTCATCTGAATCGTCTTAATGAATTCATCGCTTGGTATCCCTGTACAACCCCCGCACAACTCACACACGCACTCTCACCCAGAAAATCAGTTGAGTGGAATGGATTTTGTCAGGAGTTTCCCTATTTGCTCATCAAAGTAACTCAAATAAAAAGGATATAAAATGAAGACTAGCTATAGCAAGGAATGTATTTTTTGCAAACAAAGAATTTTGTTAACATCGAATCTACATTCAACAATGTAAAATGGAGCAAGATGTTCGAGATTCTGAGAAAAGTAGGTGTAAGCTATAATGGAAGATCGGTGATATGTACAAGAACTAATAGGAAACAATATGAGTATAAGACCAAGTAAGAAGTTTTCGGATTAAAAAGGGTTTAAGACCCAGATGTTGTTTTTCGCCACTACTGTTGAATCAATACATCGAAGAACTAACGCCGAAAATGAAAGAGAGTTTCAAGAGTGGCACTAAATTTTAATGGGAATGGGCAACAATGATAAGATTTGCTGATGACATTGCTCTCCACAGTGAAAGTGAAGAAGAATTGTAGGGTCTATTGAATGGAATGAACAATCTAATGAGTACAGAATACCGACTGAGAGTAAATCGAAAAAAAAAAACGAAAGTAATGACAAGTAGTAGGAACGAGAACAGCGAAAAACATAGCATCAAAACTAGTGATCACGAATTACATGAAGATAAGGAATTCTGCTACCTAGGCAGAAAAATAAACCATAATGGACGAAGCAAGAAGGATATAAAAGCAGACTATCACAGGCAAAAATGACATTCCTCACCAACCGAAGTCCGCTAGACTCAAACATAAGCCTTAACATCAGGTAGAAATTTCGTGAAGCATTTTAGATGTGGTTCTAAAGAAGAATGTTGAAAATTACATGGACTGGTAAGGGAAGGGTAAAGGAGGTTCTCCGCAGAATCGGCGAGGAAAGGAATATATGCAAAACACTGACAAGAAGAAGAGACAGGATGATAGAACATCTGTTAAGACAGCAGAGAATGACTTTCAAGGCACTAGAGGGAGCTGTAGAGAGCAGAAACTGTAGAGTAAGACAGAAATTGAAATACAAACAGTAAATAATTGAGTACTTAGGTTGCAAGTGCTAGTCTGAGATGGAAAGTTTGGCACAGGAGAGGAATTCATGATGCGCCTCATCAAATCAGAAATCAATCAGAATACTGATGACTGAAAAAAAAAACAAGAAAAAAAGGATGACCTTCCTGGAGGAACTTGACTTTAGTGAAGTGTTGAACGGAAGTGAAACTTCGAAATAACCAGTTCAGATCAGGAGAGAATAGCAGATTTTTTAATGTTGTGCTAAAGAAAAATGCTGAATACTCGACAGGCAGAACGCGTAACTGGTGAGGAGGTACTCATCGAATTGAGGAGAAAAGAAATTTATGGCACAGCTTGGCTAACAGAATGGATCAGCTGATAGCACATATCAAAGAATTGTCGATTTGGTATTGGAGGCACATTTTACGCATATCATAATTCCCTTGCACCATCCTCAAAAACCTTCACGTATCTTCCACTGACCAAGGACGATTAGGAGAGGGCATACACAGACATAAACTTCTGTGGAGTGGTTGACCCTCTGAAACTGCCTCTAGTACCATGAAATTTATTCCTTAATACTTTAACAGATGTCCTACCGTTCTTCCCGTCTTCTTGTCAGTGTTTTCCAGACACTCCTTTCCGCTCCGATTCTGTGCAGACCTTCCTCATTCCTTACCTTATCAGTACACGAAATTTTCAACTTTCATCTGTAGCACCATATGTTTGATACTTGTAGACTTTTCTTGAACGAGAACGCCCTTTAGCCAGTGATAGTATGCTTTTGATGTCCTGCTTGCTCCGTCTGTCTTGGGTTATTTTACTGCCTAGGAATCAGAATTCCTTAACTTCATCTACTTCGTGACCGTCGGTCCTAATGTTAAGTTTCTCGCTGTTCTTATTTCTGCTATTCCTCGCTATTTTCATCTTTCTTCGATTTACTCTCAGTCCGTTCTGTACTCATTCAAATATTCATTCCATTTAGCAGATCTTTTAATTCTTCTTCACTTTCGCTGAGGATAGCAATGTCATCAGCGAATCTTGTCATTGATATCCTTCCTCGCTGAATTTCAATTGCATTCTTGAACCTGTCTTCTATTTCCATCATTCCTTCATTGATGTATAGATTGAACAGTAGGGGCTATACCCCTGTCTTACACATTTTTACTCTGAGCACTTCGTTCGTTATCTGCCACTTATTATTCCCTCTTGGCTCTTGTAAATGCTCCTCGCTATAGATTGCCCTACTTTTCCACCATTTGACACTGTCAAAGTCGTTTTCTAGGAAATCTGTTGCAGAACTTAATTACTTTTTCTCTTTTCTCGTTACTAACACCAAGCCCATATCCTCCTGTAACCCTTTCTTCTACTCCTTCCCCGCCGGTCGGAGTGGCCGAGCGGTTATAGGCGCTACAGTCTGGAACCGCGCGACTGCTACGGTCGCAGGTTCGAATCCTGCCTCGGGCATGGATGTGTGTGATGTCCTTAGGTTAGTTAGGTTTAAGTAGTTCTATGTTCTAGGGCACTGATGACCTCAGAAGTTAAGTCCCACAGTGCTCAGAGCCATTTGAACCATTTGAACTCCTTCCCCAACAACTGCATTCCAATCCCCATGACTATTAGATTTTCCTCTCCCTTTCCATACTGAAGTACCCGTTCAATATCCACATATACCTTCTTTATCTCATCATCTTCAGTTTGCAACGTCGGAACTTATACCTGAACTGTTCTTGTCGGTGTTGACTTGCTGTCGAATCTGATGGGAGCAACCCTGTTACTGAACTGTTCCCAGGACACACATTCTTTGCCATAACTTCCTGTTCGTAACGAATCCTGCTCCCTTTATACCATTCTCTGCTGTAGTACTCGTCTGATCAGAAATTCTTGTTTTCTTTCCATTTCACTTCACTGACCCCCAGTATATCTAGACTAAACCTTTGAATTTCCCTTTTAAGATTTTCTAACACGTTCCAGCTTCTGATATTCCACGCCCCGACTAGTAGAACGTTATCATTTTCTTGGATATTGAGTCTTTTTCTCATAGTCATCTCCTCTTTGGCAGTTCCCTGCCAGAGACCCGAATGGCAGATTGTTCTTCAATCTTTTGCCAATGAGAGATCATCCCGAGACTTTTTCAGTTACGGGACACATATCCTGCGGGTACACATTATATATCTTTAATGCTGTGTTTTTTATTGCCTTCTGCATTCTCATGCCGTTGATCATTGCTGATCCTTCTTCTTTTAGGCACTGTTTCCCAGCCCAAGAGCAAGAGAGTTCTCTGAGCTTCTCTCCGCTCCTCCACCCTCTTTGACAAGCCCGTTGGCTTCTTTTGCTGAAACTCTTCGACAACCACAGCCGATGGTGTTTATTCAAAATTTAAGCCGTGGCGAGATTCGAAGCCGGGACCTAGGACGTTTCGATTACTAATCAAATACGCTCCCCACGTTGCCACGAGCTACATTCCTGAGTCTGACATACTTCCTTTATCAGTTGAGTGGCTCAAGGACCAGCAGCTATAACGCCGTTGTATAGCCACAGCATTGGCGATAGCGTCAGTGAGAAAGTACTGCGTTCCACGTTGTGCTTCACATCCCAGCTAACAAAGCCGACTATAGGTCCAGCCTTGGCCAGCAGCACAGGGCTGAATCTACGGGCTCATTCCAAAAACACACGTGGATCGTGGTGTATCAGCTGGGGCATTGAGATGAATATTTCCAGACAAAGTTCTATCTTATCTGCCAACGAGGCAAAATCATATCGAATGTCTACAAAAATTTCTGCACTGAGAATGATGTCCGACACCTAGCGGCAATGCTGTTCCATGAAAAATTCTACGATTCTACATGACGACCTTTGTTGGAATTCAAAATACGAATTCGGAACGAAACCTCAGAAAATTTTTCCACCATTTTTAATCAAATTCAGCAAACTGATTGACAATAAGAGTGTACCACAGCTCTTTCACTGACGATGACCGAGGACATCGCAGTCCAGCAATGGGGCCGATTCCTCACCCACTGATTTGGGTACCAATCTCACTGAGTCCTGTGCACAGTTAACAAGAGATCGCCTGTATATTGTCGATACTGTGGTGAGAGTCCACCAGTGGCATGTCAACTATATCAGTCAAACATGGTTCTATAGACACCTGTGCTACCAACATCAGACCAGGCAAGGTTATTGTTACTCCAGCCTAGGCATAAGCTCCACCCCAGATCACCGCCACCATAGAAAAACGAGGAGGACATGGAAATCCTTCAATTGTCACATCAACAAAACCATCAGCAAAGGACGACCCGATGCCAAACGCACTGTAAATATCGTTTGGACCTCAGGCCATTGCTTCATCTGAGAAAAGTTACTATTAGAATGAAATTAAAAATATTTCCTGTCGGCCACAGTACCATGATGACATCCACAACTAGTGGTTTACTTGTTAGATTCGTTGCCTCTAGATAAGGTGGGCCCCGGTTCGGTTCCCAGCCGGGTCGGTGATTTTCTTCGTTTAGCGACTGGGTGTTTGTGTTGTTTTTTCTCGTCTTCATCGACGAGCAAGTAGCCGAAATAGCATTCAATAGAAGGACGTTCACCAGCTGTCTGAACAACTAAATGAGGCGATCATTTCCTTTCTATGATATTGGCTGGCTTGATCGTGGCTGGTAGTAGTCATCATCTGTGAAATGTTCAACCATTCAATGCGCTGTGGCTCCTGGGCTGTTCAGGACTGAACCATTGGTCATCATTCCAACCACTTGAAAATTGCTCCTGCGGGAGCCTAAAAAATAGGCTAACATGTTCCTCCTTAACAGACTACAATAGAAAATTGAGTAATCAGCTGCCTCCCTCTTCATTCCGCCTTTCTCACAAAAAATTTTAGGATGTCAACACATTCACCCTCTTTGTACATAGAAGATTCTAAACCCTTTTCTCCTTGTCTCTCTTTCTAAGGAATCCTTCATACTTCTACCTCTCACTGTCATTGTCTATATGGAATGAGTCTCATAAGACTTAACACCAATTTTATTTCGTGAATGATTTTATGTATCGCAACAAGGTTTTCGGCAAATGGTACTACGCTAAGGCGCATATACTTCGGCGTGTAATAAAGAATCTCAACTTTGGTACCAATCGAGACACTGAAGCAAGTATATTGGTAGTATTGGTACTGAAAGATCATGGTTTGTCGGGTTTCATCAGGAACAGTCTATGAACAAATACGAGGATTGGAACTTTAATAGTGGCAACTATTTATTTAGCCGGCCAGGGTGGCCGAGCGGTTTTAGGCGCTTTAGTCTGCAGCCGCGCGACTGCTACGGTCGCAGGTTCGAATCCTGCCTCGGGCATGGATGTGTGTGATGTCCTTAAGTTAGTTAAGTTTAAGTAGTTCTAAGTTCTAGAGGACTGATGACCTCCGACGTTAAGTCCCATAGTGCTCAGCGCCATTTTGAATCATTTTTTGAACTACTTATTTACAGCTCGTACAAAATAGACACGTGTGTCAAAGTTTCACTGGCCTTCAAAGTAGTCACCAGCTCTGTGTATAACCCGCTGCCAGCGATGTGGAAATCATAGGATACACTTAGCAGTGCCAGTTGTGTTGACAGTTCGAGCGGCGTGGTCTATTGCCCGAAGAAATTGTAGCGAATGCCGTGAAGTGTTTCCTTCAGTTTTGAAATCAACCCACGAGGGTGGTATAGCACATAGCAGCCCCATCAGTCAAACAAATCAGTAACAGCTTGCACTGTACGTGCTTGAGCATTTTCCTGCAAAATGATGGTCAGGTCCTGCAGAAAGTGTCATCAAGTCTGTCTCTAAGCTGGTCGTAGGTTGTGTTCCAAAAATGAACAGCACACAGAGAGTGTGCAAACCGTTGGCCACCTATAGTGTTACATCAACTGCTTACAGGCTCGTTCGTAGGGGAGGTGTGACAATTATGGCCACACTACACACAAGCCTCTCCCCACTGAGGACGTGCTTTCTTTGGATGACGCCTCAGTACAGATGTGACGCTTTCTTTGAAACGGTATTCCCAAACACACCGAATGTGCTACAAGCCTTACTTCCTCCAAGTGAGTCCTGAATTCATTTTCATTCCACTGTAGAATGGGAGTCAATCCATCCGCGAGGAATGTCATGTCTCTCCCTTTTTAGTTAATTTTTTGGAGAACATTTTCTAATGGCGAGAGGGGCCGTAGAAGAATATTTCGATTGTCTCTGGCCTGCCCGAGTGGCCGTTCGGTTCTAAGCGCTCCAGTCTGGAACCGAGCGACTGCTACGGTCGCAGGTTCGAATCCTGCCTCGGGCATGGATGTGTTTGATGTCCTTAGGTTGGTTAGGTTTAATTAGTTCTAATTTCTAGGTGACTGATGACCTCAGAAGTAGCATAGTGCTCAAAGCCATTTTGAAACTTTTTTTGTCTCAGTCAGTTGTCCCGTTTCTTCTCTAACTGAGTTATCATCAGAATTTACGAGAAGATGAGCGTTGCGTGGTGCAAGGGTTTTGGACCTAGAGTTCTTGGTTTTTCTTCTCTCTTTCTCTTCTTATGGTGATTTTGGTGTTTCGCAATAGGTACTAGTCGTAGCAATATTACTGAGTACATAGGTATGACGTCAATATTTTCTGTATCCTTCACGTTTATTTCTATTTCCGTTTGGTTCGAGATATGTACGGCTTTGCAGGTAACTTTTATATTACAGTCTGCATCTACATCTACATGATTACTCTGCAATTCACAATTAAGTATTTCGAAAAGTGTTTACTGAACCACCTTAAATTTATTTCTCCACCGTTCCACTCACAAACGGCACGTGGGAGAAACGGGCGCTTAAATATTTTTGTGCGAGCTCTGATTTCTCTTATTTTATCATGATGGTCTTATCTCCCTATGTAGGTGGGCTCCAATAGAACGTTTTCCCAATCAGTTGACAAAGTTGGTAGCTGAAATTTCACAAGATCCTGCCACGACTATTAACGCTATCCCAGTTCACGTATCATATCTGTGGCAATCTCTTATGATTTCGCAATAATACAAAATGATATGCTCTTCTTTGTAGATTTTCTATGTCCTCCATCAGTCCTATCCGATGCGAATCCCACATCGCAGTACTCTAGAAGAAGGCGGGCATGAGTGTTGTAGGCAATCTCTTTAGTAGACCTGTTTCACTTTCTAAGTGTTCTGCCAATCGCAGTCTTTGGTTTCTTTTACCAGCAACATTATCGATTAGATCGTTCCAGAATGAGATTTTCACTCTGCAGCGGAGTGTGCGCTGATATGAAACTTCCTGGCAGATTAAAGATCTGTGCCCGACCGAGACTAGAACTCGAGAGCTTTGCCTTTCGCGGGCAAGTGCTCTACCAACTGAGCTACCGAAGCACGACTCACGCCCGGTACTCACAGCTTTACTTCTGCCAGTACCTCGTCTCCTACCTTCCAAACTTTACAGAAGCTCTCCTACGAACCTTGCAGAACTAGCACTCCTGAAAGAAAGGATATTGCGGAGACATGGCTTAGCCACAGCCTGGGGGATGTTTCCAGAATGAGATTTTCACTCTGCAGCGGAGTGTGCGCTGATATGAAACTTCCTGGCAGATTAAAACTGTGTGCCCGACCGAGACTCGAACTCGGGACCTTTGCCTTTCGCGAGCAAGTGCTCTACCATCTGAGCTACCGAAGCACGACTCACGCCCGGTACTCACAGCTTTACTTCTGCCAGTACCTCGTCTCCTACCTTCCAAACTTTACAGAAGCTCTCCTGCGAACCTTGCAGAACTAGCACTCCTGAAAGAAAGGATACTGGCAGAAGGTACTGGCAGAAGTAAAGCTGTGAGTACCAGGCGTGAGTCGTGCTTCGGTAACTCAGTTGGTAGAGCACTTGCCCGCGAAAGGCAAAGGTCCCGAGTTCGAGTCTCGGTCGGACACACAGTTTTAATCTGCCAGGAAGTTTTAGATCGTTCCAGTTTAAGTTATTTGTGTTGGTGTTACTTATTGGAATTTCCGGCACTGGACCGTATTTTGCAACAACAGGAATCAGCATAGCCTTGTGAACTATTTCAATTCACTGTGAGACATGCATTTTGTTTCATTGCATTTTTGCAACTCCTCTTCTTCAACCAAGGCTACGGCCTTGCCGCAGTGGGTACACCGGTTCCCATCAGATCAGCGAAGTTAAGCGCTGTCGGGAGGGGGGTCATCACTTGGATGGGTAACCATCCGGGCCGATATGGGCTGCTGCCATTTTTCGGGATGCACTCAGCCTTGTGATGCCAATGGAGGAGCTACTCGGCCGAATAGTAGCGGCTCCGGTCAAAGATAACCATCATAACAACTGGGAGAGTGGTGTGCTGATCACACGCCACTCCTATCCACAATGTCAGCTGAGGATGACACGGCGCTCTGACGATCCCGTTGGGCCACTTTTGGCCTGAAGACGGAGTGCAATTTCTTCAACCAACGCGGATTATTCTTGGTTCAAAGTTGCGTGTTTTCCGTAGCAGTTCACGTAGATAGTAGTGAGCAGGTGATTCTCTGATGGGCTGCCCTACATTACTTTCCTTGGCCACTACACTTCGAGTACTATTCCCACAACACTGACACTTATAACATCATGTGGGATCCTTGGTACATAGTTACACATTAAAATGGAGGAAACTTGCCGGGATACATTTCATCAAAACTGACGGATAAAAGTTTAGTAGATGTGGCAGTCGTTCCAAGCTTGTCATTTACCGGGTCCAAAATATTTTGCACATCCGTAACGCCATGTTCAGACCATATAGCATGGTGTTCAGTAATATCAGTCGAAAGTTTCGCTGTACGGCACGGACGGCATACGGCCCACTCTTCACAGCAATATCATCTGCTGCACAATTAGAGGAGACGGCTGGAAATGGAGGACGGTGTATTTTTTTTTAGGTGTCATGTTGGTGAGCGGATTAGCGAGGGCGGCGCCGAGCTGTCGCTTTTGATGGCGAGAGGGCCCCTGAGGGCCGGCTGCTACTCTGGGGGAAGGGCGTGGCACCAGGTCGCATCACATCTCAGTTTACTATATGGCGGCAGCGGTGGTCAGGGACACTGTCAGTTTTACCCAGCCATTGTGACAGAAATCCCGAAATGAAGAATATAGCGCTTAACTTTTAGGATGACATCTACAATAGCTTTTTACACTGATGACAAATGGAAAGCTCAAGGATCAGCTGTCGGCACACGACGTCACTCAGAGGTATTCTGGCATATTATTTGGGGATCTTAGACAGCAGGAAATGGACGTTGGTGTAGTTTTAACTATTGCGCCGGTTTGTCGCTTCTGATGGGGATGAGTTACCTATGATGTGAGGATATCCTGGAGGGAGAGCGTAGAAACCTGACTGGCACTTTTCTCTTTTAGACTTCGCTTCTCTACAGCATACACAGTTAAAAATTGCCTAATATAGAGGCAGAAAGTAGTAATCAACTGTCCTGCTCTACTACATGACTGCCTAAGGGACAATTCACTCTGTCAATTTTACCTCACCATTGTGAAGCATATACCGACATAATGCAATTTTGTGGCTACGCACACAATAAGACTCTTAGGAGTTCACGCTTAATATCAGGTCATGCCAAATACTACACTTGCGCTGATTGTCGGTATTTATGTCGGATGGAGAATCAGGCGAAATTTGAGAATTTCGTAGTAGGGAATATGTTATCTTGAAAAGAATAAGCGATTTAACATCCCATGAACAGCGAAAAGGTCATTAGGGACAGTATCTTGAACGGAGAGTCATCGACAGAAGTAGACATATTACATTACTATGAAGCGACAATTCGATTATAGTAGTGGTGAGGAACTGGTAAGAATGCTCGTTTGTTGGATGATGATAACTTGGTTCGAAGTATAAAGTCAACACCCATCGTTGATCAGATCATCAATTTCTCATAGCCAGTTTACAGGAAGGTGGTTATGATCTATATTCTCATTTCTCAACAAAAAGTTAATGGGGTTTTGCGCCAATTGTGGAGAATCCAAGTAGTGTTACTTGGACTTCTTCTATAGATGGTTTCATTTATACATGCATGCATGTAATATTTATGCTTTCTTTTTTTGTTCTAAATGCACTTGCTGCAAAATAGTGGACTGGAACATAAGGTATCTGAATATTTTCCAGTAAATCAGATGATGGAGGTGACAAGTGGACGAAATTTTTTATCGTCAATGAACCTTAATGTGAGTACCAGAAATTGTTATTAATAATGGATGTATGGGTCTGTTGCATATGTGTGTGTGTGTGTGTGTTCTAGAGAGAGAGAGAGAGAGAGAGAGAGAGAGAGAGAGAGCGAGAGGGGGGGGGGGAGAAACAGTGAGTATACATGATATTATCAGTCTCTCTTTTTTATGCAGGAGTATTGATGTCTTGTGCAGGAGGGCTTATAACACTGTGGTCGCACCTGGGCATCACGCATCTATCATCATCACCATCACAGCCCTGACCTTGAAACTGGTGGCCACCGTCAGCTCAGCCGAGGCTGTCAAACTAGTAGCCAAAAGAATACAACGGCTGTAGTAATTGCACATGGTGGTCCTACTGCATTGCCAGCATTCTGGAACCAACATCAACAGCAGCAGCAGGTCCCAGAGCCTGCCTTATGAATGAGCAAGAGGTAAGTCACACAGCTCAACTGAACTACTCCATAGTTGCTGGCACTTTTTGGGATAAGGTCTTGCAGGTTATTAAGATCTGCTACTCTCCTTAATCAATTCCGTACTGTGAGGTGGCACACCTTCCTACCCCTGAAGGATGTCCTAATCTCATAGAGATGTGTGTAAAATTTGGGAGAATAATGGCGTAATATCGTGAGTCATGTCAACTGCGAAATGATATGTAACTTTTCCTAATAATGCCATACTGTGCCATTTCTCCCATATGCACGAAAGAGGGTTAAGTAAGCCACTCAGAAGTGTACTCCACCTTGATTTGATCCAGTTACGGGGTACGTGCATTTAGATTCATCTACCTCCAAATATTTCCGCTAAAGAGGCATGTAGTAATATCCCGAATATATACTAATAAAATAAATAATTTTCTTTGCATGATAGCTTCTGGCTTGCAATATAAATAACCTGAACAATGTATGTGTTTCAGATGCACATGTAAAACTGAAATTTATTTGACTTAATCTTTGAAGGTATCTCATTCCTCATTACCATCATGGACATGCAAAAATTCGATTAGCAAATCCCAAATTATTTGCTTTGCGTTTATGGTCTGCATGTAGATTAGAAAACAGCAGGCCTGCCAATATAAAGCATGAAGTAGTTGGACCACTCTACTTTTCTGAAGCAGCTGGTCAGCTTCCCAAACACATGCATGTATTGCTATTCTCCTGGGTCCACAAGCTCACTACATATGTATCAAAAGCATGTCCTACCTACTTTCCACTCCAATGTTGAAACATAATGGGACAAGGCATTTTTTCCACAGATGCTTCAATTCTTTTAGTAAGCTTGAGTATTTAGAGCGACATCTGATTGACTGCTCGAACCAAAAATCCGTATGTGTGAAAATGCCTGCTGAGGACAAAAATTTCTTAATGTTAAGAACGTCTACCACGAGGAACGCCATGCCTTTACTAGTTCCTGTGACATTTTCATCCCACAGACTCTACACAACTTTCACAGAACAGCATGTACCGTAAGCGGCAGCTTACTTGCAGTGGTTACATGACACCAGTTGCAACAAATTGGAATTATACGTCAGGAATAACCCTACGAGATGGTTGCTCTCTGAGCTAGAACAACTTTCATAGGATATTGATTATCTTTAGAGTGACATTCCAACGATCACATCACAGGAGAATGGTGGTAAGGAGGCAGTTGACTTAGATGTTTGAGGATTGTCTTTGGATAGAAAAGCGGAAACTCCCCATAGAGACCACTGTCATCCAATGTGGTTCCGCAATGCATCTCACAATGTATACGCCCGGAAATACAAACTGCCTTGACACATACCCGTCTTCATTCACAAACTTTATGGCTATAGTGGTCACTTTCTTTTTCAGGACTTGGGCGATTTCGCGTTGGAGTACATTAAGGTCAGTGTCATACATGAGAATGTAGAAAACTACATTTCTTTCTCTAAATCGCTTCATTTCCTGCATTCATTAAGATTTATGCACGCTTTTCTTCAGAAACGTACTGAGACAATGTATGGGGAAAATATGCATCTCATCATATCCTGATGATGTAAATATTCAGATTTTTATGAAGAAGAGAATCTTTCCTTACAAATATGTGGATTAGATGGAGAGATTCCTTGAAACCACACCGTCCGACGTAATTGCGTTCACCACCAAGCATACAGGCAGTGCCATAATGGATGCAGATTATAAGCATATGGTGAACATTCGGTAGGAGTTCAACAACTCTAATCTTCTGAATATGCTAAATTATACATGGAACAGACTGTGCATGCTTGCAGACAATTTTGAGAAATTCTGCAGTGTATGCACCTGGAGACATACACCAGACCTAGGATATCATGTGTTGAAAAGTTAAAAAAGACACTTAGCCTCGATATGTTGACCAATGTTAATATGTTGATTTTTCTTAAATGCCAGATTGACGTGGTGCCCAAGTACGCCAACGCAAATAACCGGCAGATGAGCGAGGAGGAATACAGTACACGATTTGTGTTACATCCTTTACTTGGATGTAAACAACCTCTCCATGCATGTCACGCAACGATCTCTACCGTTTGGTAGGTTCCAAACCATGCCCAAAGACAAAATCGCCAGACTGAGACATGGCATTCAAAACGCTGCTGCTGATGCTGGAGTGGGAAACGTCCTGGAAGCGGCCCTGGAATACCCTGCTACTTAGCCTGACATGTACAACGACTCCTTCCTACTTCCAGAACACCTAGTTCACCGAAGTGGTTCCGTCCCCAGGCTAATGAAGACGCTGGGGAATAAGCAGAAGTACATTCTATATTACAGAAACCTTCAGCAATATCTCAGGTTGGGGATGTGACTTCTTAGAATCATCCATGGCATCTCCTTCAAGTAGTGCCCCTGGTTAAAGAGATACACTGATGTTAATGCCAAACAGAGCGTTTCGCTGAGGAAGATTATAAAGAACATTTCTATAAATTAATGAACAATTACGTTTTTCGGAAAACTATGGATTATAGTTGAAACCACCGTGAAACATACAGAGTGACAATTATTGGACTATATGAAAGAAACGTAAATTAGTTACAAACTAAGGTGTGCACACACTTTATTCAATATTTAAATGTCACTACAGATATTCAGATTTAGGTTATGACATGTTCGATATGTCTGCCATCATTGGCGATGACGTGGCGCAGACTAATAGCAGAATTCTCCATGACCCGCTGAAGGGTCAGAGCATCGATGTTGTCGATGACCACCTAAATGGCTATCTTCAACTCAGCAATGGTTTTGTGATTGTTGCTGAACACCTTGTCATTAATATCGCCCCACAAAAAGGATTCGCATGTGTTCAGATCCGGAGAGTATAGTGGCCAATCGAGGACCGATCCAGTTGCCTCTGGGTACCCCAGACCAAGAATGCGGTCTCCAGGGTGCTCCTCTATTACATCAAACACTCTCCTGCTTCGATGGGAGTTATCTCCGTCTTGCATGAACCGCATATTGTCGAAATTAGGGTCACTTTCGATAATGGGGATGAAATCATGTTCCAAAACCCTCATATACCGTTCGGTAATTACCGTACCTTCAGGGAATATCGCATCGATTATTCCGCGACTGGATATTGCACACCGTACAGTTACCCGTTGATGGTGAAGAGACTTTTCGATCGCGAAATTTGTATCTTCAGTCACCAAAATGCGCCAACTTGGCTTATTGACGAACCCATCCAAATGAAAGTGGGCTTTGTCGCTAAACCAAATAGAATAAAAAGTACTGATTTCCATCATACACGTAACCGTCCGTGCAGTTTGAACGTCCTAACCCAAACAGTTCAGAAGTTATGGCGATTTTATTTCGTGTAGGTCAATAATTTTCACCCTGTATTTCGTTCATCGTTGGGATTTAGTCTATGGTCCAAGACTTACGTCACCAGGCTAAATTTTAAGTTTGTCACAATCTTCCATGAAGGACTAGTCGTTGTGGAGATGTCTAACATTTCAGTGCCGTTCACAAGCGTGTCTGTACGTCTACAAACTTCGCACGAAATGATTAAACTATGAGTTTTCACAGTGAAACTTCGCTAAGCCTGAGTTACTTTATATGGATGCCGGTAGCTCGGTCTATTTTGAGAAAGGATGGAATCCATATGAATTAAGTAGGTATAGACCTGAGGAGTTCGACATGTTTGAGACGCGGCTGGCAATCCTTTCGGCATAACACCTCAGAAAGAGAAGGTTGCTGGCTTGCTGAAAGACGAGACAAATGGCTTGCAGATTGCGGAGTCTGTGATACTCAAATCCAAATTCTATTCATACGCTATAGATGCAGGTGCCACCTGAAGTTGGGCTAAGGGTGTTCATCCGGCAGCCGTACAGGCTCTCACGGCTGAGTACTACAAGGAGTGCTTGCACAGTGTTGCAGCAAGGAGTCTTTTGATCGCGAAGGCATGAGGTACATATTCCGCTGCAACTGAAAGTCAATCTGTAGCGCCATGACGACAAACAGTTCATATGTGTAAATGGGATCGTGACCCTTCTCTTCTCACAGTATTTGTTCGAAAATAACTATGTACACTATATGATCAAAAGTATCCGGACACCTGGTTGAAGTTCGTGGCATCCTTCATCGGTAATGCTGGAATTCAGTACGGTGTTGGCCCACTCTTAATCTTGATGACAGCTTCCACTCTCGCAAGCATTCTTTCAATCAGGTGTTGGAAGTTTTGTTGGGGAATGACAGCCAATTCTTGACGGAGTGCTGCAGTGATGAGAGGTATCGATGTCGGTCTGTGAGGCCTGGCACGAAATCGGGGTTCCAAAATATCCCAAAGGATCTGTAAGATTCCGGCCAGGACTCTGTGCAGACCAGTCCATTACAGCGATGTGCATTATGAACAGGTGCTAGACCGTGTTGAAAGATGCAATCACCATCCCCGAACTGCTCCTCAACAGTGGCAAGCAAGAAAGTGCTTAAAACATCAATGTAGGCCTGTGCTGCGATAGTGCCACGCAAAACAACAAGGGGTGCATGCCCCCTCCATGAAAAACACGACCACACCATAACACCACCGCCTCCGAATTTTACTGTTGGCACTACACACGCTGACAGATGACGTTCACCGGGCATTCGCCATACGCACAGCCTACCATCGGATCGCCACATTGTGTACCGTGATTCGTCACTCCAAACGACGTATTTACACTGTTCAATCGTCCAATGTTTAAGCTCCTTACACCAACCGAGGCGTCGTGTGGCATTTACCGGCGTGATGTGTGGCGTTTGAGCAGCCCTCGACCATTAAATACAAGTTTTCTCACCTCCTGCCCAACTGTCATTGTACTTCCAGTGGATACTGATGCAGTTTGGAATTCCTGTGTGATGGTCTGGATAGATGTCTGCGTATTACACAATACGAGCCTCTTCAACTGTCGGTGGTCTGTGTCAGTCAACAGACGAGGTCGGCCTTACGCTTTTGTGCTGCACGTGTCTCTTGACGTTTCCACTTGACCATCACATCAGAAACAGTGGACCTAGAGATGTTTAGGAACGTGGAAATCTCGCGTACATACGTATGACACAAGTGACACCCAATCACCTGACGACGTTCGAAGTCCGTGAGTTCCGCGGAGTACCCCGTTGTACTCTCGCACGATGTCTAATGACTACTGAGATCGCTTATATGGAGAACCTGGCAGTAGGTGGCAGCACAGTGCACACAATATGAAAAACGTATGTTTTTGGGGGTGTCCGGATACTTTTGATCACATAGTGTATGTGTGCGTGTGTGTGTGTGAGTGTGTGTGTGTGTGTGTGTGTGTGTGTGTAACAGATAAATGAACCGTTTGTCGTAGTTGTGTGTATGAATGACTTTGTTTTAGTAGAAATTCCGTATATATTATTTTATACACACTATGTGTGTGTGTGTGTGTGTGTGTGTGTGTGTGTGTGTGTGTGTGTGTGTGTGTGTTTATCCTCTCTTCAGGATAAGTGCAGCTAGTCTCCATAACACACAGTAAGTAATGTATATTGGCTGAAGAACGTAAAAATTGCACCTCAAACATTGTGGTAATGGATTCAAATGGTTCAAATGGCTCTCAGCGCTATGGGACTTAACATCTGGTCATCAGTCCCCTAGAACTTAGAACTATTTAAACCTAACTACCCTAAGGACATCACACACATCCATGCCCGAGGCAGGATTCGAACCTGCGACCGTAGCGGTCGCCCGGTTCCAGACTGAATGTGGTAATGGAAAGTGTTGTTTATGTGCAGGTTTTACAGAATGGATTGGTAGTCAGGGACTCATATTGTTAGCCAACAAACTGATCGTAATGATACCTGGAAAGTGTATTTTTTGTGCAAACACACGGTTTTTTGAATGGAACAAAGCCTATTGATATTAAAAGTCTGGAAAGGGGTAAATTAGTTTCTAGAACGAAATTTTTACTCTACAGCGGAGTGTGCGCTGATATGAAACTTCCTGGCAGATTAAAACTGTGTGCCGGACCGAGACTCGAACTCCGGACCTTTGCCTTTCGCGGGCACGTGCTCTACCGACTGAGCTACCCAAGCACGACTCACGCCTCCTCCTCACAGCTGTACTTCTGCCAGTACCTCGTCTCCTACCTTCCAAACTTTACAGAAGCTCTCCTGCGGTAAATTAGTGTTTGTAGCAGGATTCTAGTGAGTCGTTTACGAGATGTCGTATTTTGTAAAGCTCCCACACCGACACGTGTCCAATACCTGCAGTAGCACACGCTGAAGAACACCACAAGAGCATACACTAGTCATATGGGTTCGAAGAACACCACAAGAGTATGCACTACAATATAGGTTCGAATTAGTAACGAAACAATTAAACATGACCACCGGCAGCGGCAGTACACGCTTCCAGTGTGATATGGAAAGACTGCTGCACACGTGATAGTATTTGAGCAGAGAAGTCCGAACAGTCTGCAGTAATATGTAATTGTATGTCATCGGGTATAGTTGACATACGCTTGCAGATAAAGTCTATTCAGCTTTGCCGACAGAAAAAGGTCTATAGACGTCAAACCTGGGGAAAGGACCGGCCTAGGTACAGGTCTTGCGCGTCCGATCCAGCGATTTGGGAGCAATTCGTGCAGACATGCTGTAGTATTTCGTGCACTATGAGCTGAACAGCCATCTCGGTTTACAAATCTTCAGAGAAAGATGGTCTGTTAAGAGGCTGAAATAATTATGCGCGTTCAATGTTCTTTCTATGAAGCAAGGTCCTATGAGCTAATGGCTCACCACTCTACACAACACGCTTAAGCTCCATGGACGCTGTGTTACATCTAACGAAGTCAACGGGGATTGTCAACAGAGCAACAGTGCATGTTTCGGTGCTTTGCCCGGCCTTGATGGGTAAATGTGGCTTCATCACTAAACCAGATACTGGAATATCCTGCCTTAATGCTTACACATAGAAGTTAACACAATTCTCGTAATCGTGTCTATGCAGCTCTTGGTGGAAAAGAGATAGAAATGGAAAATCTGTCGATGGAGAATCGTAAGACATTTGTATGACTCATGCCACTTCATCCTGCAATGCGCAAGAGCTAGCATGCCGATCAACTGCAATAGCAGCAAGAACATTAATTTCCTCCTCTTCTGTCGTCACTTGGTTCCCTCTGTCACCTTGTCGGTATGTTACCCCATTACTGTTAAGTAATTAGTTGAAAATGTTGATAAATAATTGCCGAGATGTTTGAAGATTGTTAGGATGTCTCGTATGTGAACTGGATTCTTTATACACTCTCCAAACGTTCAAATGTGTATGAATTCCCAAGGGACCAAATTGCTGAGGTCATTGGTCCCTAGCCTTACACACTACTTAAAATAACTTATGCGAAGAACAACACACAACCATGCCCGAGGGAGGACTCAAACCTCCGGCGGGATGGGCCGCGCAATCCGTGACTTGTCGCCTTAAAGCGCGCGGCCCCACCGCGAGGCTCTACACTCTTCATATACCATGAGCATGTCGGCTTTTTCTGCACTGGTAAATCCTGTAGTCCACCCACGAACTACTGCGTGTCCTGTAGCACAGTAACTGACTAGCAAGCTGCAATGCACTCAAGGAAGACACAAGCACACAATAAGCAAACTCAACAATATAGTAGTATATAGCAACTACACATGTTGAATGACACAAATAAGCGTCTGTGTGCAATCTTTCCAAAATGCGATATCTGGTAAACAACTCACACTAGAATCCACAAAAAATGCCACTGCCCTCATAATTTACCATACTTTTGGTTCGTTTATGGCAAAAGACATTTTCCGATTTAAAAATGTGTATGTTTGCACAAAAATACACTTTCTATGTATTATTACAGTATGTTCATTGGCTAACAATACGAGTCCCTGACTACCAATCCATTCTCTGGAAACCGCACACCAATAGCAATTTCCCTTTCCGCAATATTTGCGGTGCAAGTTTTACGGGATGAACCCTGTATATATTAAAATACAGTGTGGGTGGGTGACTAGCTAACTCACACGTTGAGTAATAACCTCGGCGTTGATAACTTCTAATGTTGGTTATCTTTGGTTTATGATAGCGCTGGTATTTACAATGTGTACTAGTGTTATCCCTCTGTAGTTTCTCTGAAAACCGAGGTTTTAAATTTCCGTGCACAGCGCTTACTTGGTGCAGTTATGCCTTGAAAATAGAATGTTGCGCTCTTGTAGAGCTATCTGTGGTTGTCAACAACTTCAGCCGGAGTAAGTGGTACGAGCACTCTACACCATGGGAAAAACTCAGGTCTCTCAATAATATGGGTGTTTTACATAACCATTTCATAGCTCAGACCAGTAAGAATTTGAGGACTATTTTTACAAGTCAACTATAAAAAATGATATTCTGTTAAGGTAAGGACAGACTGGAGACGAACATATCCGTCTTCACTAAACAAAGTGTTAGAAAAACAGAACTTGGTAAATGAATGAGTTCGGTTGTGGTATCAGACGCCAAATGTGGCGTATTGAAACTCGGCGAGAAATTTCCAAATGATTTATTTGCTTCCACTACAGTGCTCCGTTCACTTCGGTCTGCATGACACAGCCCTGCAATGCTGAGGAAGCACCCCAGCAGCCTGTGCAATACAACGCTGTGTCGTGCCGGGCTTGGCCGGCCTGCTGAGTTCCGATGATGTCAGGATGGCTGATCCAGCAGCCGACTCAGTGCTGTTTGGTATGAGGCGCAGGCAGCCAGCTGCATCCTTCTCCTCGCCGGCGTGGCTGGGATTGCGGCGACCAACAAGCGCCCGCTATCCAGCATCCGTATCTGCAGCCCTTGCCTCAGAAGTCTTCATCGTGTGTCGGCATCCGAGACACCGCGTCGAACCAATGACCTGCCGTGGACTTGGATGCTGTCGCCCCATCTGTTGCTGCATGTAGCCCAGTGGTGTGACACGCCCCGCCGTCCAGGAGAGCTGCCACACTTGAATGAATCTCGTTAGAAACGACACCTATTTGTACTCAGCTGTGCGCCTCTGTATTGCCAAGCATGCCAGTTCACCTCAAGTATGCGTAACACTAACTTTCCCTATCCTGAACGGTGATGCCACTACAGTTCTATGAAAAAGGAAATACGAGATGTTCAAACACAGATCACGAATATCAATCTTAATTTCATTCCAAAATACAATGAATTGAATAGTGTATTGTACCGATGGCAGATGGAAACATATCAACTTTAGTTCCAGTATTAAGAACTGAACTGTCTTCAGAAACAAATGCAAGGCTTTCGTAGTTAAGAATTACAGTTTCATCTGCTCCAAATAAAGTAGGTTCTTGCGTGCTGCAAGAAACGTTAGGTAGTGCTACCACTGAAATTCGCAACAAAGTTGGTTCCTTGTGACAGTAGTTACAAAATAGGATTAGCAGTGCTAGTAGTAGTAGTAAAGAAATCTGAACTTCTGAGCAAAGAAGAGGCCACAATCCACTGAAGAACATGGGGTTGGTACCTCCAGACTTTATACAGAACTGTGAAAGATTACTGCCGAGTAAAATGAGTAATAGGCAATACAATGTAGTGATTGATGCACTAGCAGGTAATGCATAAAAACTGGGTCTGT
Source organism: Schistocerca serialis cubense (assembly GCF_023864345.2). Lineage (NCBI taxonomy): Eukaryota > Metazoa > Arthropoda > Insecta > Orthoptera > Acrididae > Schistocerca > Schistocerca serialis. The sequence continues at coordinate 459,190,803 of NC_064643.1, forward strand.
ATCTATATATCACTGACATTTGCAGAATTTTAGGCTCAATTTTCAGAGAATTTTAATGTATCCGAAAATCAGACAATTTGTGGGGCGAATTTGCTGAAACACGAGTGCCACATATTCATGGAAGGAACTATATCAAAGACCTTTGTGAGTCATGTTGTCGAAAACTTGAACACCAGCAAGAAAGAAAGTCTGAATCAGGGATAGCATGAGAACTCTGGAAAAACTTCGAGATTACTCAAAATCTTACGCCGGGAATAATCATGAAACATTCGACGAACAGTTAAGAAAGAAATTTGACGCGAAACTTCCGAACAAAGAATTCTCAAGCAAGAGAATGTGTCTGATAGAGGTGGCCTGAATGGACCATAAATTAGTATGAGTACGCTGTAGACGTAACTTTGCTAATCGTGGTCGAGGTAACTTCAACTTCTATAAGATAATGCGCAACGATGAAGAAAACTAGTTCTCGTGGGTTTCAAGAGCCTGGCGGGTGCGGATAAAAGTCGTTGGGTCAGAGACGACTGGAAGCGTACGTATTTTAGAGATAAGGTCACGGATCAACAAATGAAGTGTTATTAGAATGGAAAATAGTGTCGAAAGAGGAACTACAATCTAAATATAGTAGGTTTGCAAACATTTGATGTAAGCACAGAGTTGGTCACACAAGAACCAGGTCAAAGAAAGAACAAAAACAGTCGGAATTTGAGGTAAACTGCGATAAACAGATTGAAGTAAGGGATCTGAGTGAGTTCCGATAGAAAATACCGATAGAAAGACAGGTTATTGTTTCGCATGAAAATTCCCACCAAATGGTCGAGGCAGAAGGGAAGGAGATATTTGTGAAGAAACTCGGTCAAACATATGACGTGTTTGAAGAATGGAAAAACGAAGAAGGTAGAAACCAGAAGGAAGCCTTACCGAAATTATTGATAAGTAAGGAGGAAATAGGGCATAGCGAAAAGACGATTTCAAAGATGAAGCAGACGAAATAATCTCATTTGCAGATTACGTAGAAGGAATCGATTCAGTTCAGACGGTAACTTTCGAAGCAGACGAACACAATTCAAACATGATGTCAGTGGCAAGCCATACCTATTTAAATGTTTATGAATGTCGAATGTTATATTAATGAGTATTACGCAGCTAGCAGCAATGATGAGGAATTTTTATTTCCTGAATAATATTGGTATAATGTAACAGACAACAGCGATAGTGCTTTTGAGGATAGCGAAAGCAAATAAGATTAGAAATCTGATGATGGAGTAACAACTGTTATATATATATATATATATATATATATATATATATATATATATATATATATATATATATATATGTGTGTGTGTGTGTGTGTGTGTGTGTGTGTGTGTGTATATATATATATATATATATATATATATATATATATATATGCTAATGTGATACAGGTAGGTATAGCAAGCACGTGGGCGGTTGATGATAACGAAGTTTATGGGTTTTGATGATTCAGTTATAGAAAAGACTGAGTTTGAGAAAGAGGCATACAAATTCGTAATACGAATATGGCAGCCAACTACTGGTTGGTTATAATTAAGGTACAGATACTCACAGAAGTCCAGTGTGGGCTGCAATTACTGTATGGGAGCGGAACACAGTAGTAGATTATCTAAAGCGTTAATGTGGAACCGCTTTACACTGAAAGAAAATTAATTCTAATTTTGGCCACCAAATGCAAATCAGGTGCTGCGAACGTTAGAAAGGTATATAGAAATGTTTCCATATGCTAATGGATTAAGAAGGGCTCTTCGGAAGAATAGGTCAAACAACTGAGAAAGGCATAACATTGATTTTAATATATGTCCATCTTGGATGAGTGTCAGTGGTTTCTGCACAGGTTTGTTCTTCCAGAGCAGCATTGCAGGGCAGTCTTGATAACGCGCAGACATTACAGTACATCTAACAGGCCCTCTGGATGTATTCCCTTCCAGGAAGAGTGGATCGAGAGTAAAGGTGCTTGTGAATCCACACTACACCGCCGCGTATGGCGAGTGAAATGGTTCTGCGTGCACAACACCCGGTTTAACAGGGCCCCAAATTCGGCAGTTATGCTGCCTCTACAGCCGCAATAATTGCAAAAGTCTTACTTGTGGAGGATTTTGTGTACGAAATGACGTCTTGTTTGTGTCCCATAAATGTTCTATGGGATTCATGTCGGGCTATCTCACTGGCCAAACGGTTCACTCGTATTGTCCAAAATGTTCTTCAAACCAATTGCGAATAATTGTGTCATCCATAAAAAACCCGTCGTTATTTGGAACATGGAGTCATGAATGGCAGAAAATGGTCTCCAACTGGCCGAACATAACAACGTCTAGTCAGTTATCGGTTCAGTTGGACGAAAAAACCCATTTAATTCCATGTAAACACAACCCACATCATTATGGAGCCAACACCAGCTTGCCGATAACTGGGGTCCATCCATAGCTTCTTGGGGTCTGCGTCACACTTGAACTCTACCATCAGGTGTTGCCAATTGAAATCGTGACTCATATGACCAGGTCATGGGTTTCCAGTTGTCTGGGGACCAACCGATGAGGTCAAAAATCCATGAGAGACGCTGCAAGTGATGTCGTGCTATCAGCGAAGACATTCGCGAAGGTATTTTGCTGCCATAGTTTACTAACGCCAAATTTCGATGCACTGTCCTAACGGATATGTTCGTCGTACGTCCCACAATTTCAGCGTTTATTTCACGTAGCGTTACTTGTCTGTTACGCCGGCCGGTGTGGCCGAGCGGTTCTAGGCGCTTCAGTCTGGAACCGCGCGACCGCTACGGTCGCAGGTTCGAATCCTGCCTCGGGCATGAATGTGTGTGATGTTGTTAGGCTAGTTAGGTTTAAGTAGTTCTAAGTTCTAGGGGACTTATGACTTCAGAAGTTAAGTCCCAAAGTGCTCAGAGCCATTTGAGCCCTTTTGCTTGTCTGTTAGCATTGACGACTCTACGCGAATGCCGCTGCTCTCAGTCGTTAAGCAAACGCCGTCGGCCACTGTGTGGTCCGTGATGAGAGGTTAATACCTAAAATGTAATTATTATCGGCACTCTCTTGATGCTGGATCTCGTAATATTGAGTTCAATAATGATTTCCGAAATGGAATGTCTCATGCTTCTAGATCCAACTACAATTCGTGTTCAGTCTGTTGTTTCCCGCCGTGCGGCCATAACCACGTCGGAAACATTTTCGCGTGCATCACCTGAGTGAATCTGACAACTCCGTCGGTGCACTGTCCTTTTACACTTTGCGAACGCGATACTGCCGACATCTTTATGTGTGCATATTGCTATTTCATGACTTTTTTCACTTACGTATATATGGTCCTCAGCCCTTGTGGCATTCGCAATTCCTTTTACTACAAAATGTTCACTTAACTCGGGTAGAAATTAAGTAAAATAGCCACTAACTATACCTTGCTGCATTACTACTAATTACATCCAATCAGCTACTAACAAAACTACCCAACAATAATCCAGTAATCATACGACAAATCATCCACGTAACGCAATATAACAATTTTCCGTACACTTAAGTGAACTGCTGGTTCGATAACGACAAAATTATAGCACAGAACAGAACGACTCTTATAATATGAATAGAAACCATTTCAACCCTCATTTAATCAGTAGTTACCGCCCAGTGTATACTGCCCTCCTTACTGACAAAACATTCTTCATCGCAAGCCCCGAGTGTTACCCACATACGAGCCGTGACAGAAAGCTCGCCAATTTCCGTAGCACAGTGAATTACAACTGGCAGCACTTAATGCACTTTCACACATTTGTATATAACGCTGTGCTTCGACTTGGCCCCAATAACGTCGGGATACCAAGGTTAACTCCCAGAAGCACTCTGATTGTGCGCCTTGCAGTCTGCTGAAATCGTTCTTCGCCTTCACTGCTGTGATGAAAGCGTGACCAGACAATACAGCACCCGCTGGCTCAGGATTCAGTCCATATGACAGTTGTCCACGCTGACCGTTGTCCATCTGGTACCGCTCCGTCCCTTAGAATTGGCTCCTGGCAGACCAATATCGTTATTGTATCCGTCGGATCTGACCGCGTCACCCTTGGACAAGCCCCGCCGAAAATAATAAGCTTGATCTGTGCGGCGCATGACGCCCCGGCGCTGACCCACAATTCGTCAAGCGACCGCACAGCGTTGATGCAATAGAGTGGCCTTCGGGCTATGCGAGGTGTGTCAAGCTTTACCCTCCCTCTGGGTACCCAAAACCGCAAGGGTGCTGTTTGTTTCACGCAACCCATATGGCACGAGACACAGGAACTGAAGTTTCAAGTCACCCAGTTTGCTTAAAACGGCTACATCGGTTTCTGTAGATAGTTTGCGAATGAAAATATTACTTTTTGCATAAAAAATAAAAACAACTGCTTTTGGATTTGCGCATGTTCCTCAGTATGTAGTCTCTTTCATTCGATTTTAAGGAAACTGTACGGTAAGAAAATAATATTTTTCCGCGTCATATAGCCACACACTGCAGTTTATAATGAGCTTGTTTTATTTACATTATAACTCATAGTTATTGTGCTAATTCAAAGTAAAATAAGAGACCGCGCAAATTGTGAAAAGTTTGCAGTAAATAATTTAGTCATGCTCAGTTTACTTTTATGCGTTTATGCCAACCATTACTGCATACGAAACGTTTTTAAGGGTGGAAGGAGAGTCATACCTCTTTCCATCTAGACAAAATAGTGAGATACATCGGAGATTTTCCGCGACCAGGTTGGCACCTCTGCGTCAAACGCACCACTACTGCTGCTTGATAATCATCGTGTGGTGCCGATACCAGCCGAATCTGATGAAAGACAAACTTAAAGAAATGAGAAGACATTGGAAGTCATCATCTCATGACCCGTAGTTAACGTGTTTTCAGTCTGTGCAGTCTGGTTGTAGGAAACAACTTTACCTATAATATTTTGTTCACAACGTTACCTATATTACTGAATTGATTCGCCCATTTATGTATAACGTGTTCCTTTACAATTACCGTTTTAACTGAGCACCCTGAAAATTGTCGACGTTTCTGCTACTGGTTGTTTCGAATGATATGACGATAATGATATAGTAATACACTGAGCTCAATCGAAATTTAACACAGTTCCTGAGCTATACTTGCTATAGTACAGCAAATAAAACAAATATACGTTCTGTTACGCACGCTTCTACAGAGAACCAATAGGAACGCAAAACTTGTTTCACGATCGTACAACACGATTGTGGATGTAGGCGACAACGATGCGTTTACTTTTCTTTTGTTCTTCTACAGGAAACAGTAGGAAATGAAACACAAGAACTGCTGCGTTACTGTCAAATAAGTTAAGCAAATGTGTAATACATTTGCTATTAATACATTCCTCTAGAGAGAAGCGTATAAAATCAAAATCAAAATGTTGTTTTATGGTCTAATAACTGAAGTTTGGTTTCAGATCACAGTTTTAGGATTCTTTGCAGCTTTCTCTTTTTACATAATTATTCTAAGAAAGCATTTACGCCATACTACAATGTCCTCTATCTCAAAGAGATTTATTTTTAAAATGAAGTACACCTACTCGTTTTTCTCATCACAGAAGTGAACTACGTTATTTATCTACACTTTTCCATCTGAGCGTTCTCTTCAATAACATATACTGTATTTGCGCGATGATAATCCAATTCAGCAGACGCTCGGAATAAAATAATGGTTCAAATGGCTCTAAGCACTATGGGACTTAATATCTGAGGTCATCAGTCCCCTAGACTTAGAACTACTTAAACGTAACTAACCTAAGGACATCACACACATCCATGCCCGAGGCGGGATTCGAACCTGCAACCGTAGCAGCAGCGCGATTCCGGACTGAAGCGCCTAAAACCACTCGGCCACAGCGGACGACACGCTCGGAATACGCAGTTGTAGTTTTCTACTATGAATATAACGTGACTGTACAACGTCGAGCCACGTGCGTCAGTCGTGTGCTGTCGACAATTGTCGGGCGCATTCGGTTCCATCCGAATGAAAACAAACTTTGATCGCGCGTTATGCAGTTGGCAATTGCTAAATGAACAGGTTATAATTAATTTTAAAACTAAGAAATCTAAACGAACCCTATAGAATGATGAGATTAGACAGTGAGTAAACAAGCACACAGAGATAAGACGGGATCTAGACTGATGCTGCACTAGGCATGGTAGGTACCCACGAGGGGTCTGGTTACACACCCTTTGCCATGAGAAAGGCCTCTCTACCTACTTGCTCTACTTACTCGTTCTGTGTCAGTGACTAGCCACAGCAGTCTAGGGTGCCGGCGGTCGTCATGCCATTGCCCGACCCTCGGCGGGGCAATGCAGGGCCACCACTGCTCTCCAGAAGACGTCGTCAGCTCCTAACAGTACTGCAGGCTGGCCACCGCTGTCCGTCCGCTCTCCCACTGTGGGTGGCAAAAACCGATAAGTTAAAACTGACACCGGTATTTTAGTTCAGAATAAGTGGTGTTTTTCGGTAATTGTTTAGCATGAGATATAACAGCTGTGTTTTGCTTTTTACTTATAAACGAGTCAACAAACTGAAATATCGAATAGCCATTTTTCTCTTATAAATAAGTCCTTTTTTTTTTTAAGAAAGCAGTCATTTCTATTCGAAAAATTTAAAATTTGCGTTGGTTTGAAATATTGTGTTCTTATAGAAAACGGGAAACGCGACCACTGCTATTTTAAGAACAATGCCGACAGAAACGAACGACAAACGCATGTTATAAGAACTGGTACCACATTCCTGAGACGAATATGACCCTGTTGATGTTTGTCGTGGCTTAAGACACGCGTGTACGTGCAATGTGCAAGAGGTGATCAGATCTGGTCTGTACGGTTCTCTCTCGCTGTCGTTGCTGGACATTCACTGTATTTCAGAATGGCATCAGCCCTGCTCTGGAAATATTTTTACCAACTGACGTAGCAATGAATACAATGCTTCATTTGCCTTAAATATTTGTCTGCCATGTCTTTTAAATAATAAAAGAGAAAGAATATTTGGTAACAGTAATAAATTAAAACCTAATAACAATTCATTCATAGTACACAATTAAAATACAATGCAGCTGATTTGCTGCCTCTGTCTACGTAACATACCTTTATCTGCACTTACCCTTGAAAACGTACAACACTAAAAATAGTATTCTTAAACCTCAGTTTTCACTGACTATTTGTAACACCCAAGTAGTGCTATGGTACTCGATTACAACATGATTTTTGAGCAATGTTTCAAAAAATTAGATTCAATGGAAGAATACTGGTGACCTTTTGTAGTGCTCAGCCACTGATCACATTTTCAGAAAAGCAGTCGACCGTGAATGGGCGAAGTTTTCTTTTATTTGATCATACCATTCCAATATTATTTCTATGTATCTGAGAGTGACAAAATTTCTCAGTCTTTACACGATTATTACAGGAAATAACAGTAATAAAAAACCGAAAATCGATTATTTCAGAAACCGTATATTTTGAGCAGTTTTAACAGTCAGGATGAACTGGCGTGAATAATGACAAAAAAGGCAGAAATAACCGAAAGCGGGTTGGTTCAGCGATAACCGCCATTCCTATCACTAGCCACGTTGGCTCTCGTGACGCTCACATGTCCCGCAACAGCCGCGCTCTAGTGACACGAGTGCGACCTACCCAAGAACATGACCGCTGGCGCCAGGCAAAATAGTCTTGTCTTTCGACGTGGCGCTGTTGTAGCATGAAGACAGGTGTAGATGTAGATTCGGACCACATCTGCCCTAACAAACGTAACAAATGACCTGAAGCTTGCCTTGGACCCACAAGAGGCCACTCTCATGTGCATCTTGGATCATGGGCTTTTTAGACATCAGCAAAGCCGCTGAAGCCGTCGGCTTCGACACTCTACTTTCCAAACTTGTCAGCATAAATTTTTTGCCAAGTGCAGAGCAATCGTTTCATTCGTACCTGACCTCTCTCCAGCACTGCGTCGTGCCCTGCTCCATAATGTCACAGTGGAGGCAGCTGGTATCAGGCTTCCACATGGTTCGTTAATGGGTTCTATACTCTTTGGACCGTACGTAAATGATATGTCATCAATTTTGTCCTACTGTAAATATCACATGTACGTCCAATTTTATGTAAGTGCAAAATACCAGAAACCTGAAGACAGATACCTCGAATCTTAAGACCGACTTGTGTGCACTCTCAAAATGAGCGCAGGATATAAGATGAAAGCACATCCCATAAAAAACCCAAGCTGTACTGACTGGTCGTTCTAGGCTCATCGCCCCAAAAAATCTGTGACCGTAAATCAGACAAATATCAACTTTTCTCCTTCAGTGAAGAGTCTAATGGTAGATGAAATTCTAAATTGTACTGAGCATGAAGCTGCAATGTGCAAGAAGGCATCAGCATCTCTCTGTGACCTACAAAATATAAAATGCCCTTCCCTCTTCACTTGAAACAGAAACATGTTCAAACAGTTATGCGTCCAGTTATTGATTACAGACATGTTATCCTGCAAGACCTAATTCAGGGAGACTCACGGCGCCTGAAACTGGTTGTGATTAGCTGTGTTCGCTGTGTATATGATGTTGGACTGTTAGATCATGTTTCGTCATCATATGCACACATCTCTCTTGTCTGAACAACATGGCAGGAACATTCTTCCCCCTCAGAGCAAAATCCTTCCTGTCTCATTCCATCGTTCAGCCACTCTCTCTAAGTTCTTCTCAGTGGCAGGAACTCTATTTTGGATTAACCCCCAGCATTATATTAGAGAAGTGATTAACATCTCTGGCTTCAGAACACGGTTAACGACATACCTACTAAAGCTACAATAACGATTACAATTCTCCCTGTGCGCACTGGTTACCCTTGTGCATCCTTCTTTCCAACCAGGTTGTCTTCGTTTCCAAGTTTGCTTAGCTGATTTAGTCTGCGCAAATTTCAGCTCCCCAAAACTCGGTGTATTAGAAAACATTTCTACTCCTATAAAGTCTTTTTATAGGTATATGCCACTACCATTACTGTTATTATTGTCATTATTATCGTCTTAACTGTTATTATTATTATTATTATTATTATTATCATTATTATTAATGTTATCACTAACAGTGGCAGCACAATTACAAATACTGTCAGTATTAACTTTATAGGCAGTACTATTCACTCACGTTACCACTTCAGACACTCGAATCGTTTTAACACTATTTATCGTATTAAAAGTGAAATTTCTTGGGTAACTATGATATGAAAAAGGTATTGTATATGTGAAACCCTGGCCCAATGTGAGAGAGGGCCTGATGGCCCAAATCAGTTGACGTTGAGTAAATTACTAAATAAAGCAAATCAGTAGTTCTTATGGGCGGGGTAAATTTTGACAGAAACTTCAGCATAAATCATCGTAGAAAGAAGTGAGATGTTGCCGCAATGACTGATGATGACGTCTGTTTGAAGTTGTGTATGTCAGTCGATACTGTGACAGTTAATACCACAGCAGGCAGTTAAGCTGAAAAGGAATGGACGTCTGTACAGAAAATTGACTGATTCATTTATTTACTAAGACGTTAACTGCTAAGAAACCTTGGGTAGTAGGAGAAATAAACAGGTTATCGACGAAAGGGATAACTGCAAAAACTGTCAGGAGACGACAGGAGTACAGTAATGCAAGTCACTTACGAGTAACAAATGAACGGAGGATATGGTAGAATGGTGGTCTGAAAAATGTGAAGCTACAGAAAAAGGAATGACTGTTTGGAGGACATACTGATCTAATAAAAAACTAAAACCATGTTTCAGTGAAATTAAAAACAAATGTTCCTGCCTTTAGAGTGCTAGAGGAACACCTGTATTAAACGTACAGGAAAGAACGGATGGGTGCAAAAAACACGAAGACCTCTATGAGCGCATGAACTGTTGACTGACTCGACGAAAAAATGAAAAAATTAAGTAAATTTGATGTAATGAACTATTTGATGTTCATAATGTCGTTGTATGTTCCAAATAGCTCCACTATAAGGTAATCGATATAAATAATTGACGAAGAATGGGAACTGAATGCCACAGATTGTGGCCTTTCCTTAATGCTTTGGGGAAATTCACGTTGCACAATAGAAAACTGAGGTAGCAGCTAAACTGTACAACAACCACAGCAGAAATGTACTTCGATTCATTCGCTGCGCCAGAAAATATAGCAGGAACACCGAAAATGATTGCATACATTCTAATATCATGTAGACCGCATTTTATCTTCATGGAAGAGCGGTGGTTTTAAGTCACTGGACAGACGTATTTCCGTCCGAAAACCGGAGGACTCCAAATCGTGGTTTTCTTACCTTAGATTCCCGTTTATTAAAGCATTCCATCAGACGTTTTCGTTATCCACGGAGCTCTCGATGGCGGACTGCGGGCAATAAGCGGACCATTCACAGAGCAAAGATTTGCGTTGGCGTTCTCGACAGCTCCTCCAGTGCCGGACCTTGTGGCCACCGAGCCAAACCCTGAGTTACGGGTCTGGCGCAGACAAGCAGACGTTCGCTGGACGGCGCAGCGCTGCGGTGCAGTAATTGGCCGCGTCAGCTTTGTTACGCCGTCGAGCGAAATTAATAGTGCCTGGGACCACTCGACAATGAATCTTTTCCTTCGCCATGGTAGCGAGCTTCTCCACGTCCGGAACAGCCTTTCTTTCTTGTAACTGTGACTCCAAAAGTTCCCGTGGGCTAACTTCAGAACCGTCAAAGGCTGACCCTCGCTCTGTATAGGCAACAACACGTTTTCGATGTTTACCCTTGCTTAGATTCAGACGGTCCTGAACTTCATATGACGTACTACACATACACTTAGGCATTAGAAGGGAAACAAGAGCTGATTCTCGAGTTGTTTATCGACCAGTGCACTTTTCCCTTATCATCGGTGTCATCACTGCAGTCACTGTGTAGCCTTACCTGAGTGTCAGACAGCTTACACATATACTTCAGCAAAAATTCGGTAGCATTGCGCTCATTTTGCATGTCACCGACATACTGTCGGTTGGAACAGCGTTGAGCACAATCTCACAAACATTATTTGCTTTACTTGTTTTGTAAATAAAACCGCCTTACGCTGCTGCCACTTAATTTGTTTATCCTAGACGCGTTTCACCTTTTCCTTGTTCTAAGGCATCATCAGTGGGAACTAATGATACAGTTTTGTTATTTTTGGATTATTAAACAGTACACGTCGCGATCTTTTTGTAAAAATGTACTTACTTACGATTTGCTGATCTGTGGTTCCTCTCATGTGGTCTGGAGGCCGCACTAACACTTTGGTGCTAACATATAAGCACAACTTTGCGTTCTGATCTTCTTCACGCTGTTTACCATTTTTCACCTTCCTTTTTTGTGGTGTACTATTTTTCTTTTGCCACTCGATATAACTATTTCTTCGGACACAGCTTTTTACAACACAAATATTGCAACTCCATTACGTGTTTCCTTCTCTTTGGTGTGTTTACCTCCTTGTTGCCAACCTAACGAAGTATATTTACAGGACTAACTTCTATTCATGACGTTTATACTGTGTGTGCGTATGAGAATATGAGAGAGGCAGAAAGACAGCTGAAGAGAGTTTTTTTTTTTTTTTTTTTTTTTTTTTTTTTTTTTTTTTTTTTTTTGATGGTGGAATGAGGTTGGTGATTTGAATTGTATGGTGTTGAATATGAATGTACTAGCTGTTAGCGAGTGGTTGAAAGATTTGGTGACAGCTGATTCGATTTTTCGTTTCAGTTTTCTGTGGAGGGGTTCGTGGATAAGTGAGTGTAAAGATGTTGGGTGGTATTATTATTATATTGGATGATATTATTATATTAATAATCTTTGGGAGCGCTATCCTATTATTTTATCTATTAGTGTAAATAATGAATTGCTTGACATGTGTACCTAATCATTCAGAACGGTTTTCCTTTTTGCTTTGGTTTTCTGTATGTGGTAATTTTCTTGCAGGGTTACACTGTGTAACGTCCCCTTAGAAAAATTATTGAATAGCTGTCCTTGTAAACCTCTTACACTATTTGCTTTTCAAACAGCTGAGCAAAACTGAACAAATTGAGCAATCTCTCAACTAGAAAGCCAATAGATGTAAAAATGTTTCTCATCATTTCATTAGGCATTTTAGTAAATATCATAAATTAAGAGATCCACAGTGTAATCATATGTTTTCAAGTTTGAACGTGTCGTATTTGTGAAGCTTTCTACAAAGAAATGTCAATAGCGAGGATAATGGCCTCTTTTTTTTTCACCTGTGCCTCTGAAAGGCACACACTAATGGCTTTCTTCCAGGCGACTGCCACACAGCTGGGTGCGCACGATGCATTACGTGAAGGTGGTCACTTAACTTTCTTACCAAAAGCAAAGTTCTGCTGAAATCAATGTACTTACCTCATCATAAACGAAAGTGAAATGCTTTGCGTATAGATATCGTAGTTATTATGTATCTTACCATGATCAAGAAAGTACTATAATCTAACGTATTGTTGTGCTACGAAGAAGGCTGTCTCATTGTAGCAATACCACAAAAGTTACTACTAAAACATGTTTTACTTTCCAGAATAATTCAGAAAAACTGTGCAGATATAAAACAGAAACACCTCAAAAGCAACACTGTAAATGGTCACTCATTAGTAGCGTCGTGACAAAATCGTGTAGCTGTCACATAAACTAACCACTGTGTCATCTGGTATCTCACAGAAAGTACTTTAAATCCAGAATGTATTTTCAAGTAAACCAAAATGTTGCATTAAAATCTCATTAGCAGTGTCAGTATATGTTCTAAGTATGTAAGCCTGATAGTTGTTACGTAATCGTGCAACTAACAAGCAAGAATGTACAAATATCAACACTGTGTCATCTGTTCACTATAACAATACATTCGTAATTTCTGTTTAAAAATGTTCCCTAGGTTCTAGACTGGATAGGTAACTTCAAAACATTGTTGCATTTTAACAGTTTCTCAGTGTGACAAATTGTACTAGTAGTGTGAAGTGAAAAATTTTATGGCAAAGACTAAGTAAAAAGCAAATTATCTTTCAATAAACGGTTTTACATGTGAAATGTGGTGCAATCCCTTACTCTTCCTACCATGCAGAGCTCCAGCTTCAACGGAATTATCATGTGGTATATGGTGCATCGGTAAAGAATGCTCAAATTTTTCTCAAGGTTAGCGTCTACGTTATTTTTCTCTGAGCCAGCCGGCGCACGCGGATGCCTGGGGTGCGAGTCATTGTCTGTTATCTCTTTGTTGGCGCGCGTCGTTATTGGGATTAGGAGACCTAACTTCTACAAATTCACCTTGCCGAGAGGGCGCAGCCCAGTTTGAACCCACCCAGTTCTGATGCAATTCAGGTGTCGTTACGATTATATCGTCTGTCGTCATGTCGTTAATTTCTGTAATTAATTTCTTGTCGGTCACGTGGTGGAGAACCTCTCCCTGAGTCGTAACTGCGCGGAGGACCATTGTGTCTGAAGTTATTCTGCCTCCCTTGATAATAATTATTTTGGTTCCCATATTGTCTGTTTCTCTGATTCTCTCTGTGATAGTCATTAGCGTGGAGAGGTGATCTTTTCCTGTAATTATTACTACTCTGCCAACGGTTGTCATATGGATGGTGTCTGTTTTGGTCACGATTTACGTTGTAAGAACAGCCTTGTCGTGTCCATTTATTATTTCTGTCATCGTGGAATTGTGATGGATGTGACCTGTAATTGTTGTGTTCCTGTTTTAGAGTTCTGCGATTGTCAGTGTCAATTTCTAATTCTTGTAAGAGTCCCTGAAAAGCTTCAATGTCGTCTTTGCAACGTCCTGCCAAAATAATGTGTCGTAAATGTTCAGGCAATTTGATTAAGCAATTGCGGATGAGTTCTGAGGGGCTGTATGGCTTTGACAGGTACTGATTCTTGTGCAACATGTCTTCAAAATATTTCAAAAGACTGGAAAATTCAGATTGTTCGAAATGTTTCATCATTATGATGCTATGTTTTACTCGGTCTTGTGTAGCTTGAGGCCAATATGCTGAGAGGAAGGCATGATAAAATTCTCCTTCACTGTGGCAATCGTGAATGACCAATCACATTCTTTCAGCTGGTTCATTCCCTAAATAGCCACACATAAATTCTAATCTGTGTTCTAATGACCAGCTGGGAGGAAAACAACGAGAGAATTGATGAAGCCACGCTTGTGGATTAATGTCGTTGCCAGAATTCTCGAATGTTTTGAATTTACGTGTAGTAATAAACAGCTTATAGTCAAAGTCATCATGTCGGAGAGTCGCACGTCAGTCATTATTACATCGTTTCGGCGGTTCCATCTCAAAATTCAGTGTACCTTGCCAATTTCTTTCATTATTTCCGAAGTGCCCTGTGTTATTATTTTGTGGCTTTTCCGTATTTCTATGTCCCTCTTCCCGTATTGGAGCGCGAGTGTTCTCTGAAATATGTAGTTCTTGTATTACCTGTGTCAACTGACCTTGTACTTCCCGGATTTCTCTTTGGTGTTGCGTATTAATTTCATTCTGATTTTGTTTGAATTTCCTAATTTGTTCGTACTCTTCTGTGTCAGTGAAGGCTGCAGGTCTTGTGTCATTCAGATCATCATCCACCTTTGTAGATAGGTTAGTGAACTGATCCGAAAGTTCGGCTACTTTCTCCGATAGTGAACTTATTTCCTCAGTGTGTTTTTCTGAACCAAGTTTCAGGGTGTCCATTTGTGTTGAAATCGTATCTAATGTGTCCTTTGAGTTTTCCTGAGTTTTTGCAAGTTGCGTAACCGAATCGGTAGATGCAACTGAGGCAATTTTAGCTTTCAAGGTGTCGTGATTTTCATGAATAATAGTTTTCAGTTCCTTTTTAGCTGCTTCGTGATTCTGTAATGCATTTTCATGACGCGAAAAAATAGGTTGGAAATGCTCACAAATTTGTGTTTTTACGTCATTACAGACTTTTTGACATTTCGATTCGATTTTATGTAACTCAGTAGTTAAATCTTCACGTGTTTGTTGAAGTGTTTCTTTAATTTGTTTCTGATTTTGTTCCATTTTTTGCTGTGTTTGTCTCTGATTTTGTTTCATTTGTTGCATTAATTGCAATAATAATGTATTAGTGTCTGGAATCTGTTCTTCTATGCTTTTCGGCAGTGCATTTGCACCGGAAACATTCACATTTTGACGAGCAGAAAATGTGTCTTGACTTATTCGAGAAAACGGTGATGACGCAAAACCTGAATCTACAGTATTTGCAAGATTGTGTCCTGTCATTTCGGAATCCTGAGGCGAGCTGTTGCCGACCGATCGATCGATAATGCTTCCCTGTTCACTAATTGTTTTACTGTCTACACCATTATTTGCAGCCCGCTCCATTTCCCTATGCACAATTACCAAATCACTACTCTGAACATTAGTTAATTCATTACTCGGTGGCGCTAACACACTGCTTTCGTCTTCACTGTCATTTCTCAGTTTACTTTGGAGCCTAGTATTACGTTTTTCACACGCCATTATTGTCACAATTATTTCACACGATAACACAGAAAACCCAATTTGAAGACCAAAAATAAGAGAACACATTAACATAGCACTGAAAATAATATCTCCTTAATTGGAAGCACAGCTGCGAAATACTTGCTGCAAATCTACATGCAAGCCACAACTGTTTTACTGTACAGCAATGAAAAACTACAACTACAAAGGAAATTCTCTCTAAAATTACGCGCTAGCAATAAACAATAGCTACACTAATTACACAAACTACAAGAAAAAATCAGACGATTCCAGTGAGGTATCATCGGCTAAGGCTCGACGTATGTAACGTCCTCTTAGAAAAATTATTAAATTTCTGTGCTGGTAAACCTGTTACATTATTTGCTTTTCAAACAGCTGAGCAAAACTGAACGTACTCAGACATTACTATCTTTACTTATTCTGATCAACACTAAACTGACACACAATATTTTTAGCGCAACGCAATCTGACTTTCAATAATCCCTACAAAAGAATGGCCCTGACTAACATTAACCTATACCTTTCACAAATCACTTACCTCACAAAGATCTTCGTTACTCAAGCTACTGCAATACAGCGAGCGCCACTACTGCCAGCTAAATAAAAGATTCAAACTACTGAAGGCACTAACTACTGATAGGCATAGTTAGCAAATCAGAGATTTTGATAGAGAACAAACAATGTATTTACCGCAGTAGTGTTCAAAAGCCATAATGTATATAGCAGTTCATGCCATCCAGACTTACAAATTTCAAAACTCCGCCATCTCTCTGCCCACAACCACCACTGCTGGCGGCTCATCTCCAACTGCGCAACGCTATGCGCTGTTAACATCCAGATGCCCAACACTACAATGGCAAACAACAATGCAAACTAGCCACAGACTGCACACAGCACAGCCAGTGATTTTCATACAGTGCGCTACGTGGCGATACCAATAAGAAAACCTAAACAGCCTACTTACAACTGTAGTTGATATATACCTGCTTTCTGGTATATGTCTCTGTTTTTTGTAAGTTTTGGGGTGTATTTTTGTACAGAATTGCCTTTTCTGTATGCTATGTTTCTTCCCTGTCTTTTGAAAATGCTGGTGATTTCATGTGTGAGTTTGTGTTTGTATGTCATTGTGTACCATCTTGTGTTTCCTTTCATCTTTTTCTGATTATCCTGTGTAGTTGTTATGGGACTGCGTGTTTGTGTTTGATTTTGTTGTGCTGTTGTCTGGGGTTTCGTGCTTTCTACTTTTATTTTACTTTTAATTTTGTCATTTAGCTTTGTGACTATGTTATTACTGTAGCTATTACTTTGTGCTATCTGCAGTATTATGTCAAGTTCTTTTTTGGTAGCTTTCTTTAGTGAGTGGTTTTGTATTAAGTCTATGGAGCATGTGTCGAAGTGCTGCTTGCTTTTGTGAGTGTGGGTGGTTCGAGGATTGGGGAATGATAACGTCCGTTGCTATGGGTTTACGGTAAATTTCAAACATATGCTTATTGTTTTGTTTTTTGATTGTTTTATCCAGACAGTTAATATGGTTGTTCTGTTCTCTTTCAGTTGTGAATTATATGTTTTTATGTATTTTGTTGACGTCAGTACTCAGGTTTTCAATTTCTGTTTGTGTTTCATTTATTAAGCAAAGTATGTCATCCATGTACCTGAATCAATATAATATGTTGTGTTCTTTTGCTTTTATTTTTGTAAAAATGATCTTTTCAATGTGATTTACAAAAATATTTGCTAATACTCCTGAAAGTGGGGACTCCATAACTTATCCATCTTCTTGTAAATAAAATTCGTTATTGAATTGGAAGTAATTTTCTTCTGTAATGAGCTATATTAATATACATATTTCCTTAATCTGTTGATCAGGGAGTTGATTATAAGTTTTCAGGTTCTTATCTATGATTTCTATTACTTCTGGTACTGATATGTTGGAATACATGCTTTCTGTATTGAATGAGAGGAGTGGTGCTGTGCCAGAGATTTTTATATTTTCTATTTGTTGTATTAGCTGTGTAGGGTTTTTAATGGTTCTGTCTTCTTGTACTATGAAATTTTCAGGCAGTAATTTTAACGTGTACCTGCAAGCTTGTAAGTGGAGGATTTTCTGAAATCCAGTATTGGCCTCAAAAGATGATTCGATTTGTCAATTTTTGGTTGGCTTTGGAGGACGGGTGCAGTGGGAATGATCTGTATCAACTTGCTTCTCTCTGTATTATTCACTAAGATGTCAATATTTTTCAGAGTGTTTTTTACTTTTGTCTGGAATCTGTTTATTTGGTCTGATTTTAATTTTGTAATATTATTTTGTTAGATGAATTCTTGTGTTTTTTCAATGTATTGTTCTTTGTCTATCAGTACTACTGTGTTCCCCTTGTCTGCTTTTGAAATGATAACATGTTCTGCGTTAATTTTGGTGGGTTTGGATGTTACATTAATCAGTATTGCTAGACGACCTTTTGACCATTAATTGGCAAATCCACCAAGATGCTCCGTATTTGCTGGGGATTAATCGTCGCGAAGGGATCAGGAATGTTGTCACAATCATTTTCGACTTCGAGTGGGCTGCTGAACTGACCGTTCAATATAATTTTCGGAGAAAGCTTTTGGGCACACATTCGGAAGACGTTTTATTCCTAACACTGACGATAAATTATCGATGGTAGAATGAAGTCATCTCCAACTATAGCTGTATAAGTGTAGCACCTGTCTGATATGAAACTAAAGTTTTCTTTGAACCTTTCAGTAAATGTATCATTTGAATCAGGGTGTCGATACAAGGAACCAATTATTAATCCATTCCGGTTGTCAAGTATAGCCTTTACCCATATTAAGCCACAGGTGCTATTTGTTTCAATTTCGGTACTAGATAAACCACTTCTGACAGCAGCAATCACGCCGACATCTAATGTATTTAACATCTTTCTTTTGGATTTTCGCTGTTTTACCAATATTGCCTGACATACATCTTTTCGACTCATCCAGATAGAAACCCCTCTGTTCATCATAACGTAAATCTTCACGTTATAAAAGCTGTTTCTGGTGTGTAACAAAAGACATTCCCATAATGAGTTTCATCTAAATGACGATTTCGAGTTATTGGTAATTTAATAAACTATCGATAACTTTCAAAATTCTTCGCCTCGAAAAAAGCACATTTTCAGATTTGTAGTCGCATGAGCAAAAGCAGTCAGGTGGTTCACATAACATGTTTTATTTTTGTTTCAGTATTTTTTTAGTGGTTTTTATTTTAGTATTTGTTAACTCCGTCTCTCCTCATGTTCAGACGGTTCATTTGATATATCAACAAAGTTTTAAGCGAGCAGAACCGGAAACCTGAGGGACACCATTTATGTTGTGCATGAACTTGACCTTCATTTCAGTTTAAAATTGTACAGACTGAACCTCGTTCTTCTCAACGTTAAAAGACCTGTCTCTGTCGCTCTTTCTGCATCATACTCCAGCTGTCAGAAACGACATCTTGAAGAGATTGATATGAAAACATAGTACTTGAATTAACAATCCAAGGAATAACTGATCCGCTCAACAGCACAGTGGTTGAAAAAACATGACATTTCGTGATATTCTGCGCAGGTAACTAAGTTATATAGTCATCCACAAAGGGTCACTATAGATCCCGCGTCCCAGCAGTCTGCTTAATACCCCAAGATTTACTGCCTACTACGCTTGCGGTGCAAGAAATACGGTTTAACTTTTTAAATTTACAGAAATAATTATTCATCAGAAATAATATTTTATTCACATTCAAGATATAAATGCTACATAGAATAATCAAAAATTCACAATATATAGAATCGTATCATCCTTATTCTAAGGGTAACGATTTTTAAAGGAAGTACGTTCTACTGCATAATTCGTACACCTTATACGTAACTGTACCTGTAATATAACTATTCGTTTAACTCCTACCTGGACGATTTTTTTTTCTTTTAGTGAAAAAAATATCTATTGGTTTTTAATGGTATTAGTCTACAAAGGCAAGCAATTTAGTAAGAGATTAAAAGTTTGATATATTTCAAAATATTAGAAAAATGGTTTCAACATTTCTGGATCACCCGGAAAGTAACGTAAAATACGCAGCAGTTCAGTGTTTTTTTTTTCTTTTCTTTTTTTTCTGTACTGTACTACACGAAATAACTGCTATATTACTCATCATGTCCAGTGGCACATTATCTACATCAGTACTCCAATGTTCATGCAGCGTGGACCTTTTTCGAACGGTTTCTATCCGTAATCTCACACAAATGAGTCAATGTTGGACTCTCGCCTGTATGAGAAGATGAAATTTCCACGATTGAGCCTGGATTGATCCTCTGTCCAGTGCATAGCGTGTGAAGTTTATTTGAGTGTGAGTAAAGACAGAAACTATTACAAAATATTCCATACAGTGTGAGTAAATGAGCAATGCTGTACATCGTGTGCTATTTGGCAGCAGAAGGTACACTGCATAGCAAAGTAATAGTAAAAAGCACTGAACTGCAAGAAATTGCACCCTACATGAGAGGTGTAGCAAAAATGTGCCAAGCCATTGGTTTCTTATTTTTTTTTTATAAATAAATGTTTAAAAATTGCTTGTAATGATGGTTTAATAACCTGAAATGTTAATAAATATACCTTTTACATTATTAGAAAAAATTTCATGCAGAAAGTACACAGCAGTTTTTTTTTAACTATTTGTGACAAAATAGCTTTTTAATTAGTTGCGGCAGAAGATCTTGGTGCACAAATCTTAATGATGAAACTACCTTTAACATCATGTTCCACTGCCAAGTAAAATACACTGGTGACTAAAATTAAAGCAAGAAACCGTAATTTGCGTTTATTTGCCACCGAACGGTATAATCAAGTGATAATAAAGTAAAAGCAATATAAAGATTACAGAACGTTATCAACTGCAACATGCTTAACAGTAGACAAAAATGTTCTTCGTTTTTTCCAACTCAATGGATTTACACGCACATTCCGACAACTGGTTAATGCTCTGAGTATGGGGTGTGACCACCTGTGCCTGCAACACAGGCCTGACAAACGATGCAGCATGCTGTGAATGATGTCATAAATCTCAGTTTGAAATGTCAACGCTCATTATTCCCGCAGCATACCTCACAAGTCTTGGAGAGCGGTTGGAGGATGCTGACATGATGTCAGTCCCTAGTCCCTAGTGCATCGGAGACGTACTCTATGGGATTCAAATCGGGTGAGAGAGAAGGCCACGCCATGCTTGCAGTATCTTCCGTTTCCAAGAAAACATCAACCACGTGCCCTCTATGAGGTCGATCACTATCACATGAGATCCCAAGATCTCTTCACGATACCTGACAGCAGTTAAACCTTACCGATTTAACCTTACAATTTCATGATGAGTTGTTCGAGTGGTCAACTAGGGATCATCCTAGACATCAGTCTCTTTCCACAATATTTGGGACCCGTTATAGTGTTCCACGTTCCCTCCACATGTGAATCCGTCGAGAATCACTGTCCAGACCCAACCGGGACTCATCTGTGAAAAGGACATTGGCCCACAGTTCGATCATCCTGGTGGCATGTTGACGGCTCCACTCTGGACGTTGCTTCTGTGAAGACGCGTCAGAGGTACAGATACGGCAGGTCTCTGACAATACAGGCCACTCTGCCGACCCTTCTGTACACCGTTTGCATCGCTGCAATACGTCCAGTGGATGCTGCGAGGTCAGATGTCAGATGCCGTGCAGAACTAAGGCGGTATTGTCGTGCCCTTGCAGCCAAATAACGGTTTTCTCTTTCTGATGTTACACGTTGCCGGCGCCGCCCTGGTCTTCGGGATACAGTTTCGACCTCTATAAACTGTCACCATGTCCGGAAAACAACAGAACGATTCACATTAAGCCATCGTGCCACATCAGTTTGCGAAAGTCCTGTTTTCATTCTTCCCATGGCTCTCCACAGCCAAGGGCCTAATAGATGTCTAGTCTGTGCCATACTGCACCGTCTGTAATTGCGTACACAGCGATTGTGAATGTGGGTCCATCCGGCAAACACTACCCGTTTGACAAGTGCCCTGACATCATGGTTTGCGTGGTTGTCTGCTGACCGGAAAGCCATCTTCCATGAAGTACACGATCGTATGGACATGTGTTGTCAGTCTGCATGATTATATCGTGAATTGGACACAGGATGGGGAAATACTGGTTTGTTGCTTTAAGTTTGGACACCAGTGTAGCTCAATGGAATTTGGACCATACATAGAAAGAACTGCTATAGTATAGTACAGAATGTTGAAAGAAATACGCAATGCGATGAACAGAAATTCATGTTTTGTTCAAAGATAATAATTACACTGATGTCTCCGTGACGGACAGCAGTGTATTCTCTGATATGTAAGCTGGCCAAAAGGCTGGTAAGAAATTTTTGTGTTAGGGTGCTCAGTTCCTTCACCATCGAGATGACAACAGCAGGACTGTCGTTGGTACAAGTGGATGTCTGCCGTATGTGCCCACACAGCATCACACACGTGCTCCATGGGATTCAAGTTGCGGAAACGGCCAAGCCACTTCAATCGCCGAATACCCCCCCTCCCAAGAGTCTCTTCACCTGCGTTTTCCGACGCGCTCGCACATTGACGTCCATAAAAATGAAGTCAGGGCCATATGCGGCCCTGATATTACGCACATAGGGAGGGAACAGAGTGTCGCAATAAAGTCGAGCATCGAGTGTACCGTGTTTAAAGATTTGTAGGTCAGTATGCCCATGAAACGTTATGCCTCCCCACTCGATAACACCTGGTACACCAAAATTATCATTTTCGACCATGTTCCTGGGTGCATTTCTTGTTCCCACTTATCGCTGTATTAGAATAAATCCAGAATCACTATTCGGACTGAATCTGCTCTCATCTGAGAAGAACACGCGAACTCACTTGCCATTGGTCCAGTCTTATGCTCTTGGCAACATCCCCAGCGGTGCCGCCGATGTTCGGGTGTCAACGGAGTAGGACGTACTTGGTGGCTGGCAAGGAATCCACCCCATGCGGTCACCGTGCCAGTGTGGTTGCAGTTCCACTAGCTGTTAGATGGGAATCTCTTCTTGCCTGATGGAATCATGTAGCCGACCGTGGTCAATCACATTCTCTCCTGTAGGCAGCAGTGCCTGTGGAACGCTCCACATGCACGAGAAACAGTGCTGTGAGCAATACCAAACTCCAGCGTTACGCTCATTACACTCATCCTCCTTCCAGGTTCCCGATGGTTCTTCACTGTGTGAAGTCATCAGAATGATTTCTCGGGATCATATTCCAATGAAGAACACTACTACAGTGCTGCTCGCTGATTGACGCAGACTGTCTTTTCCCGATCCTCCAGCTACTTGCTTCGGAACCAGACCTGTTTGGTGCTATAGTCACGATGACGTCATGCCATATGACGTTCAGTTTTCTGTGTACGACTGAGAAACCGTTGGCAACATGGCCCCGCACTTTCATATATTATCACCGTGTAGTTAATATACCATGAGTTTTAAAGATCAGTATAAAAAATATTGTATTTAAGGGGAAGTTACTTCCTGGTACTTCATCACCTATTGAATTGCAACAATATTCCTCATGGGAAAAACTGGAGACGAATAGGAATCTTAAACTCCCAGATTATTTAAAGTTTAAAAAAATACTGACTTACCGATTTGCTGCTGATATTATAAAACTTTGAAGCTGATGATTCCTGTTAGCTGTGTTATAGCTACTATGTTTCAAGAAGTGAAAGTACATCAAAACTAATCTTGTTTGCCATCGCAATGGAAGCCAAAGTGAATAGAGTGCTTATTTTAATTTGAGTGTTGGCGTGGAACTTCCCTGACGTAATGGTACTGTAGAAGTGAAATGGTAGAAATAGTTTATTCCGACACAGGAAGAATTTGGGAGAACTAGGAACATACGGAGAGAAAATTGTGAAGAATTGAAGAAATACACGATAAAGATAACACGCATACACTTAATATAGACCCAGTCATGAACCACAAATTTTTCTGGTCATAGAAGGTCTATCGATCTGAAGAGACTAGCTTATTATTGAATGAAATTCCGGCGCTAACTGCAAAAAGTGGTCCTCATTCACATGCTGAATGCTAGGACTTTTTGGCTGTTTACCTTTACTAAGAATAAGGTAGATTATTAACTTGCATTAATTCACCATTCAAACAAAAATAATCAAAAGTAGAGACCATATTACTCCAGTAAACCAAATCTCTCAGTAAAGCAGTCTTAGCAAGCTAGTGAAGTGGAGATGTGCTGTGAGTCAGTAAATTATTAGGTGGAGCTATTTCCCGAGATCGGGTTAGGAACAGGCTGCGACCTCCATTAGAGGAAATCCCCAGCCTTAACTGTAACACTAAATTATGTTAACCTGGCAGATCTTGGTTCAGACTGTCCGGGTCGGAAGCTGAAACTAGTTCTCTGGGTTCGTGCCCTGTATCAGCTTGTTCGGTAACCTATTTGACTTTGATTCGTACTTAACTGGAAAAGCAGACGTTGCACATTCTGAAATTATGTATTAAGTGTCCTACTAAAATTGTATCGATCCCTCGACATTCATGTCATTAACTGAGTTTAAATATGAATACACACTGTAAAATTCTCTGCTGTAAGGGTGAAGTTCAAAATTTACAGATTTTCTTCAGGAAAAGATTATATCTCTTAGTTTTTAAAACGCTTTTATAAATAGAATTAACTATAGTTAACTTGCAACACGATTTTCAGTACTTAAGATATACGTACTAATCTTTGCTGTGAAAATTGGAATAAGAGAATCTATAATGCAGAAAGGTAAAAAAATGCTGAGAGGAAATACTACTGCCTTCCACTCATACAATTTTAGCAAAATATTGTTGGCGTAGAACTCAAGAAGTCGAGCTCGTACTGGACAAGATACTAATCATTCACAAACTACTGTCAAATAAACACACGTAAGAAAGAATCATCTAGCAGACATGGCAAAAAGAGAGGTTCCAGCGAACGAATTGTCGTTCTTCCGATACTGTCAATCCTCGTAGTTCATAATGAATATCACATAATCTCAGAATCAGTCACAAACATTCTTATTTCATATACAGGGTGATTAACAAAGATATGCAAATATTTTAATACGTTATTCTACAAGCAAAACTAAAGAAAAAAGTTGTTATAAACATAGATCCCGCAAATGTTTAGTTACAGTGTTACAGCTAATAAAAGAATTTGCCTAAAATTTAGCAAATTCGCTAATATGAAGTCATCGCAAAACTGTACGAGGTTAAAGTAAAGCACGATTTCAATTTATTTTGTTGTTATTCATCTGGTGAATATAATAAAACATGTCCCAGACTTGAATCTGCAGTAGGTTTCCAGTACATCCAGAGAAGCAAAGACGCAATTTCATAAAATTTTTAATTTATTAACAAATTGGCCCAGGTTGTTTTTTAAATTACAGACAACTGTACAAAGTTTTCAACAGAAATCGTAGAGAATTTAATTTTGGAAAAATGATGGTAATAACGTTAACTAAAACTGTATGAATGTGCAAGGTGATCTGCTTTTATTAATACCATAGAACACGTGAATTCATGTTTAACCGGAAAAGACAAAGATCAGTCTCAAGGACGTTGTACATTGTACAAAAAATTTCACAATACATTCACAATAAATGTTCAAAAATATCTTCACTGAGTTCAATGCATTTAGCTGCACATGCATGAAGAGATTTTGTTACTCGTTTCAGTTTCATATGGTTGTTCTTAATTTCGTCTATTGCATTCATAATGCGAGCAAGTAATGCTTCACGTGTATTAACTTTGTCCTCGTAACCCAATGACAACAAAATAAATGGAAATCGTGCTTTACTTTAATCTCGTACAGTTTTGCGATGACTTTATATTAGAGAATTTGCTAAATTTGTGGCAAAATATTTTATTTGCCGTAACTCCGTAACTAACTATTTGCGGACCTATGTTTATATGATCTTATTTCTTTAGTTTTACTTGTAGAATAACATATTAAAATATTTGCATATCTTAGCGAATCACCGTATGTTTGAACAAATCACGAAAAGTCTTTTGAACACACGCCTAATAAATTATCTGAGAACACCATTTTAGCTTGAGTAGAAATTGTTACACCTGAAACCCAAAGAATATGAACACTCCTCTAATGAAGATATGCTTAAAATGCAACGCATCCGTCGTTGAGACGTTGCAATAGTTTGAATTGGCAGGTTCGTGTGTGTTAGAGAAACATCTCTAGTTCTATAGGACAGTGATCAAAGAAAGAAAAAAAAACAGTTAAAGGACGTACACGAGGAACTATTTTAGGCTTCCAGGTAAACCTAAAAAGAGGAGTTAGAATTGACATCGAGAGTACTGGGCAATGATAAGAAGATTGATTTCCTCGAGCGATCAGGACTTCATTCGTGTGATCAATTATTTCCTTTGGAAATCATTATTACCTTACTGCCTGTAGGCCAAATGATTTGTAATGCTGAATGTGTTATCTGAAGCGACATTTCTTAAATGGCAGCAAATTTCAATTTTTTTTGTGAACTGTTCATTCCACAAGTAAGTTGAAACGATAAGTTCTAGGCGGAAGAGACATAAAAGCTAGGTTACCTTTGCAGTGATTTAAGTTACATATGAACTCTTAGTCCATGCATAAATACAGGTGTGTGGAATGCCGTGCAAAGCATTTTCCCTCTTGTGAACTGAGATGTTTGCAGCCAAACAGTTACGAAGTTAGTGCAGCTTCGGAATACCGTAGTACCATATTCTGGAGTATTCTGCTGAAGACACATGTGGCTTACTCAGCTAGTATTACCGCTGGAGATATCTGCAAATCGTCTACAGATACGGATGAGATGCTTCACTAATGAGACGACTGTTGGTTTAGAGAGGCAATAAGTGGATTTAATCCATGAGTTAGCGAGCAGGATTATTGCCGTTGTAGGGTGCCTAATTAACGCTGGCAGCACGTGCATCGGCGAACGCTTATACTCGAGTGTTGTGGCAGTTGTTCGTCAGTATTTTGCATGGGAATGTTAGGTTTCATCCGCCTACAACCCTTAATTTGTGCATAATTCTGTCCATGATAATGCACTGGATTAAAATATGAAGAATGTGGATCGTTAATGAAGGCTATACTATACATGATGACGACAAAGTTCAGCATCAGTAAAAAAATTGCTACGTAGTATAGTAGCCTAACGTTTACAAAAAAATGAAGCTAAGACCATTTGTATAAAAATGATAAAAATTTGAACATCCGCAGAAATACAATAAAACTGATACAAATAATTAGTATTTTATGATCCCAATTCGGTGTTTTATTCAGAACGTTGACCACGTTAATCTATTAGATGCTTTGTTCTAAATTTATACGTTATCATTATCAGTCTTTTGGCAACCATTTCGATGATTCACTTTGTCATCATCAGGCCCTCTAAACAGTAGCTGAATGCTTTCGGATGGCATCAGTTAAAAAGACACATGTGAAGATAACCGATATCCACCTCAGGCATCAGCTCTCATTGTAAGCCACCACACACACATTTATTTAGAGGGCCTGATGATGACGAAGTATACCATCGAAACCGGCTGCCAGTGAACTGATAATGAAATTAAGCTGTCAGTAGTGTTGAAAACTCTAAAATTTTTCTTGGTTGTGGTCCTCTCCTCCTATTTAACAAGGATGGATATGCCGAAATTATATTTTGTCGTTTCGACATTGTATAACACTATGGGAAGCATTTCCGAATGACTGCAACTAATTGCGAAAACATCATGTCCACATAGAAGATAGATATGAACTGCTATATGCTGTGACGAAAACTTCCACAATACAGCAGATATGTAAAGCAAGTGAAGAAGAGTGAAAATAGCGGGCATGACTTTGTTCTTTGTTATGGTTACCTGACGTATCATTCAGATCTTTGTGGCTGCTTGACTGGAATAATTACTGTAGGCACCCCGGTGGTCCCGGTCGCCTACGGTGGACTGGATGGCCGAGCGGTGACCTCTTCAGTTGTCAGGATGCTAGGAAATGACTGTGGACGCATCAGAAACACCAAAGAAACATTATTAATTCATAACACCTTTATTCCTGCCGAGTACAATGTGGTCCGTGTAACACAGGCTGGCTGAGCTTGGTGATATCAACGACCTTCCCCAAGTCCTCGCTGACTCGTAGCGATGACACCAGCTCCAGGCCACACATTCGTGCTAGCACAGCGCCCCGTGCTGTGACGTAGTGAAGGAATGTCCTTACTTCGTACTTTGGCCGCTCGTGGCTGGTGGCTCCCGTCTGGCCAGCCGGCTCACCTGCGGACAGCAAGCCGCTGCGCGTATGAGGCTCCGGGTTGGAGTCCTGGGGCTGACAGCACGAGAGGCGTTCTCATAGTGCGGAGTGTACTCTACCCCACCCTGTCTTCTTCCCTTCTCCTCCTGGTGGCTCGTCCATGGTGGACGGATAGAATGGGCTGCAGTCCCTCAGCGTTGTCGGCTCACCTGGCTGTGACAGTGGATGCACAGGGCCTAGGCCCCACATGATCTCGACGATGGCTCACTGATGTGGTCAGCATTGGCGGCGAGCGAGTCTGCCGCGATGTCTGCTAATCCTGGTTAGATGATTGACAGCGGCAGCAGAGAGGACCAGAGCTGGTACTGTCCCCTCACGTCTGCTGCTGGATAGGCTGTCATTACTGCAACATCTCCTTAATAAAGATTAACACGTCGATCACCGAGCTGAGCGTCACGCAGCGACCCAGTACACATCTAACTGCAAGTCTAACTGCGAGTGCCTTGTTGCTATCAAAGCTGGCGTATTTAAAGGAAGCACGATCGACGTCCTGACGTCATGCTCGTTTGTAACGAATGCATTCGTTCCACTTATACTGCTGATTCACCTGTCGTACTCGCTCCTTAGATGTTCTTGCGACAGAGTTACGTGTTGTTATGGCAGACTTACGAGAAGTTGTGAAATGCAGTACAGCCGACGCTATACCTCTGTCTTACACTCTACTAAAGTCTCTGTCTAACACAAACCCTCGTGCTAAGCAATTCTCTCTCGCCTGTTGTGTGTAACCAGGCCATTGCCCCTGCGTGACGACCCATTCCGATATATTTGCCATCCTCTTACCTCTTGGCTAACTTACTGCCTCTGGCTCTCAGCATAGGCAACGAAACTTTGACAATATTGCACGTTTTCAAGTGTTTACTATTACACGACACTACACACTCCCCTCCTTTAAGAAAAATCACCCCGAATTTTACAATTCTGGACTTACTGATTGTGCACGCCATACTTCCTTATACTCTACAGGTATCATACAACTACTCCTTCAACACTGTCAAACTTTTCTTATACGCTAATAATCTATTTGCTCTTAATACTGATTCCAATCTTATCACTGGTTATTTATTTATATTACGTTCCACTATTCCTGATCCATCCCATAGGTATTTGATGTATGGTTGTTATTTCAGAACGAGACATCTTTTTCTGTATACAAAAGTAAGTTGCACAAATAAACAATAGAACTAAGATTATGCTAGTCGTTGACACACAAAATGTGACTATGTTTTGCTTACGTTTCTCACGATATTGCTGCACGTGCTGCAGTAGTTGATTAACTCAGATCTGCTCCTTTTCTCAGATAATCAGGCTATCTAAACATTGTAGCAATGTGGGATCCACGGACTCGTTAATAAACGTTAGGTTCTGGTGAGGCAATATGTGTGGTGGTTCCTCTGGATAATAGAAGATAGGTTGTATCACATTAATCATTGTTGTTCCCCGTGAAAGTCCTCCCCCCATGAACCATGGATCTTGCCGTTGGTGCGGAGGCTTGCGTGCCCCAACGATACAGATAGACGTACCGTAGGTGCAACCACAACGGATGGGTATCTGTTGAGAGGCCAGACAAACGTGTGGTTTCTGAAGAGGGGCAGCAGCCTTTTCAGTAGTTGCAGGGGCAACAGTCTGGATGATTGACTGATCTGGCCTTGTAGCACTAACCAAAACGGCCTTGCTGTTGTGGTACTGCGAACGGCTGAAAGCAAGGGGAAACTACAGCTGTAATTTCTCCCGAGGGCATGCAGCTTTACTGAATGGTTAAATGATGATGGCGTTGTCTTGGGTAAAATATTCCGGAGGTAAAATAGTCCCCCATTCGGATCTCCGGGCGGGGACTACTCAAGAGGACGTCGTTATCAGGAGAAATAAAACTGGCATTCTACGGATCGGAGCATGGAATGTCAGATCCCTTAATCGGGCAGGTAGGTTAGAAAATTTAAAAAGGGAAATGGATAGGTTAAAGTTAGATATAGTGGGAATTAGTGAAGTTCGGTGGCAGGAGGAACAAGACTTCTGGTCTGGAGAATACAGGGTTATAAATACAAAATCAAATAGGGGTAATGCAGGAGTAGGTTTAATAACGAATAAAAAAAATTGGAGTGCGGGTAAGCTACTACAAACAGCATAGTGAACGTATTATAGAGGCCAAGATAGACACGAATCCCATGCCTACTACAGTAGCACAAGTTTATATGGCAACTAGCTCTGCAGATGACGAAGAAATTGAAGAAATCTATGATGAGATAAAAGAAATTATTCAGGTAGTGAAGGGAGACGAAAATTTAATAGTATGGGTGACTGGAATTCGTCAGTAGGAAAAGGGAGAGAAGGAAACATAGTAGGTGAATATGGATTAGGGCTAAGAAATGAAAGAGGAAGCCGTCTGGTAAAATTTTGCACAGAGCATAACTTAATCATAGCTAACACTTGGTTCAAGAATCATAAAAGAAGGTTGTATACATGGAAGAATTCTGGAGATACTAAAAGGTATCAAATAGATTATATAATGATAAGACAGAGATTTAGGAACCAGGTTTTAAATTGTAGGACATTTCCAGGGGCAGATGTGGACTCTGACCACAATCTAATGGTTATGAACTGTAGATTAAAACTGAAGAAATTGCAAAAAGGTGGGAATTTAAGGAGGTGGGACATGGATAAACTGACTAAACCAGAGGTTGTACAGAGTTTCAGGGACAGCATAAGGGAACAATTGACAGGAATGGGGGAAAGAAATACAGTAGAAGAAGAGTGGGTAGCTCTGAGGGATGAAGTAGTGAAGGCAGCAGAGGATCAAGTAGGTAAAAAGACGAGGACTATTAGAAATCCTTGGGTAACAGAAGAAATATTGAATTTATTTCATGAAAGGAGAAAATATAAAAATGCAGTAAATGAAGCAGGCAAAAAGGAATACAAACGTCTCAAAAATGAGATCAACAGGAAGTGCAAAATGGCTAAGCAGGCATGGCTAGAGGACAAATGTAAGGATGTAGAGGCTTACCTCACTAGGGGCAAGATAGATACTTCCTACAGAAAAAATTAAAGAGACCTTTAGAGAAAAGAGAACCACTTGTATGAATATCAAGAGCTCAGATGGAAACCCAGTTCTAAGCAAAGAGAGGAAAGCAGAAACGTGGAAGGATTATATAGAGGGTCTATACAAGGGCGATGTACTTGAGGACGATATTATGGAATGGAAGAGGATGTAGATGAAGATGAAATGGGAGATACGATACTGCGTGAAGAGTTTGATAGAGCACTGAAAGACCTGGGTCGAAACAAGGCCCCGGGAGTAGACAACATTCCATTAGAACTACTGATGACCTTGGGAGAGCCAGTCCTGACAAAACTTTACCATCTGGTGAGCAAGATGTACGAGACAGGCGAAATACCCTCAGACTTCAAGAAGAATATAATAATTCCAATCTCAAAGAAAGCAGGTGTTGACAGATGAGAAAATTACCGAACTATCAGTTTATTAAGTCACAGCTGCAAAATACTAACGCGAATTATTTACAGACGAATGGAAAAACTGATAGAAGCCGGCCTCGGGGAAGATCAGTTTGGATTCCGTAGAAATGTTGGAACACGTGGGGCAATACTGACCCTACGACTTATCTTAGAAGAAAGATTAAGGAAAGGCAAACCTACGTTTCTAGCATTTGCAGACTTAGAGAAAGCTTTTGACAATGTTGACTGGAATACTCTCTTTCAAATTCTGAAGGTGGCAGTGGTAAATACAGGGAGCGAAAGGCTATTTATAATTCGTACAGAAACCAGATGGCAGTTATAAGAGTCGAGGGGCATGAAAGGGAAGCAGTGGTTGGGAAGGGAGTGAGGCAGGGTTGTAGCCTCTCCCAGATGTTATTCAATCTGTACATTGAGCAAGCAGTGAAGGAAACAAAAGAAATATTTGGAGTAGGTATTAAAATCCAGGGAGAAGAAATAAAAACTTTAAGGTTCGCCGATGACATTGTAATTCTGTCAGAGACAGCAAAGGACTTGGAAGAGCAGTTGAACGGAACGGACAGTGTCTTGAAAGGAGGGTATAAAATGAACATCAACGAAAGCAAAACGAGGATAATGGAATGTAGTCGATGGTTGGTTGGTTGGTTTGGGGAAGGAGACCAGACAGCGTGGTCATCGGTCTCATCGGATTAGGGAAGGATGGGGAAGGAAGTCGGCCGTGCCCTTTCAGAGGAACCATCCCGGCATTTGCCTGGAGTGATTTAGGGAAATCACGGAAAACCTAAATAAGGATGGCCGGACGCGGGATTGAACCGTCGTCCTTCCGAATGCGAGTCCAGTGTAGTCGAATTAAGTCGGGTGATGCTGAGGGAATTAGATTAGGAAATGAGACACTTAAAGTAGTAAAGGAGTTTTGCTATTTCGGGAGCAAAATAACTGATGATGGTTGAAGTAGAGAGCATATAAAATGTGGACTGGCAATGGCAAGGAAAGCGTTTCTGAAGAAGAGAAATTTGTTAACATCAAGTATAGATTTAAATGTCAGGAAATCGTTCCTGGAAGTATTTGTATGGAGTGTAGCCATGTATGGAAGTGAAACATGGACGATAAATAGTTTGGACAAGAAGAGAATAGAAGCTTTCGAAATGTGGTGCTACAGAAGAATGTTGAAGATTAGGTGTGTAGATCACGTAATTAATGAGGAGGTATTGAATAGGATTGGGGAGAAGAGAAGTTTGTGGCTCAACTTGACTAGAAGGGATCGGTTGGTAGGACATGTCCTGAGGCATCAAGGGATCACAAATTTAGCATTGGAGGGCAGCGTGGAAGGTAAAAATCGTAGAGGGAGACCAAGAGACGAATACACTAAGCAGATTCAGAAGGAAGTAGGTTGCAGTAGGTACTGGGATATGAAGGAGCTTGCACAGGATAGATTAGCATGGAGAGCTGCATCAAACCAGTCTCAGGACTGAAGACCACAACAATAACAACACCCGTGAAAGTAGCTGTTAGGTGAAAATTCTTCCCCCTGCATCCAACCACCCTCGTTTCCAGCGGACGAGCGTTTTCGGGACCACTTCCGTTACTTGTCGTAGCTGCCTTCTCAGCTTTTCGTAGGAGAGCTCCAATTCCTGTTACTCGTTCCGTATGTGCTGATAAAACCGCTCCTTCTCCATGGCCGCCTGTAGCGCCGTAAACCTATGCTGTAGTGTCCGTACGTTATTCCTCACTCCCCATACGTGAACACAATTGTCCACCTGCGGCTTGACAATACCACATCTAATTGTCTTGCAAACAAAATTCCCTTACCTGGTGGTTGCACCTGCACCACCTCTCCTCTGCAACAGTGTAGCAGTACCAGACTGACGAAAAGTTTCCTGAGCCACATCCTGGCATGGCTTTGAAGGAAAAGGAAGCCATATCAATCGCTCCCTTCCTTAACACGTTTAAAACACACAAATGACAAGTAAAAACTACACATACCCTATTACATGTTCCTCCCCGAGGACACTTAATCTACTTATCCCTAGACCTAAGTGCGTAAGGAACGTTCCTCTGCTGTTCTTGTAGCTTCGGTACCCTCACACCCTTTGGTACTTCTGGAGGAATCTGCGGTAACGCATCCACTGCGCCCTTAAACGGCTTAATCCTATTCACATGAACTACTGACGACTTGGTTGGTAACTGCAAATTTACGTTCACTGGAGACACTATTTCATTTACCTGATACGGTCCAGAATATTTCGTCACAAACTTCTTCATTTTACCCTTCGGAACATGAGGATTAGCCAACAATACCTATTGACCAATTCTGTATTGCGGCAGTTTACCTGTTCTTTGCCCAATACTCTCTTGTTTCTCCAACGCTTTAGTATTAGCACGCCGTACTCTTTGCCAAATATCTCTCAATTCCTTGGCGAAATTCTTCAATGACTCATCCTGTGAACCTACCTGAGGTTTGAGCACATCAAATGTTGATGGCATTTTTCCGACCATAAATTACCTCATACGGAGAGAGCCCCGTTCCTGTATGAACTTTCGCGTTATATGCGCTTGTCAACAGACTTAAATACGCGTCCCAATCCGCGTGTTCTGAATTTATGTAATGACTAATCATCTTAACTAATGTCCTATGAACCCGTTCTGTTCGTCCATTCGACTGAGGATGAAATGGGCTTGTCCGCAATTTCTTAACTTTCAATAAACGGCATAACTGCTTCATCAGCTCCGACATAAAGGTACTACCCCGATCTGTAATTATAGTATCAGGCACACCATACTTCAGCAACCAGTTATTTACTAACGCTTGCGCAACAGTGCTTGCCTTCTGATCTGGAATAGCTACCATTACCAGGTATCGGAAAAAATGATCTAATATTGTTAATACGTATCTGTTACCCTCTTGGGCTTTGTTAAATGCTCCGATTACGTCTAATCCAATGAATGCGAATGGACGATCCGCTTTAGGTAGTCTCTGTAACTGAATTTTCTGATGACTTAAATCTGCTCTCTGCGCACACTGTATGCAATTTTAAATCTGCTCTCTGCGCACACTGTATGCAATTTTGTACATACTGCTCAACATCACTGCGACGTGTCTTCCACCAAAACCTTTCAGCTACCCGTCTATCTTTTACCACCATGACCCGACAATACATGGTCGTGCGCTTGTTTCAACTCTTCTTCGCTCAGCGACTCCGGTACTACGACCCTTAGTCCGCACTTCGTCTTCCTGCAAAGCAACCCATCCTGCATTTCAAACTGCGGTTGCGTTCGGAACAATTGACACTCTCTGTCAGTGGCTTGCGCCTTTATCCACTTCTTCTCACTTATGCCCATGACTTGTACAGCTGCTATTTTTCTACTAAGCGCATCTGCATTCTTATTTTTTACCCCTGGTTTGTGAATTACTTCGTAGTCAAATTCATTTAGTTTCAGTGCCCATCTCGTTAAACGACTCGAAGGATATTTCAACCCCAACAACCACTTCGCCGGCCGAAGTGGCCGTGCGGTTAAAGGCGCTGCAGTCTGGAACCGCAAGACCGCTACGGTCGCAGGTTCGAATCCTGCCTCGGACATGGATGTTTGTGATGTCCTTAGGTTAGTTAGGTTTAACTAGTTCTAAGTTCTACGGGACTAATGACCTTAGCAGTTGACTCCCATAGTGCTCAGAGCCATCTGAGTCAACAACCACTTCAATGCTGCGTGATCTGTAATCACCTTGAACTTACGCCCGTATAAATAACAGCGAAAATACGAGATGCCGTAAGTCACTGCTAACATTTCTTTCTCTGTAGTTGAATAATTCTTCTCTGCCTTATTCAGTTGCCTGGAAGCATAAGCCACCGGATGTTCCTGTCCATTAACCCTCTGAGAAAGAATAAAACCTACAGCAACATTACTAGCATCACAAGATAGTATGCACTCTTGCTCGAAATCAGGAAGTATCAACACTGGGTCTGATGTTAGTATCTGTTTGAGCTTCTCGAATGCCTCCTGACACTGTGCTGTCCATTCAAACTTAACACCTTTCTTTAACGATCTCGTTAATGGATGTGCAATTTCCGAGAACCCCTTTACATATCGTCTGTAATAATTACATAAACCGACAAATTGTTGAACTTGTTTAGTAGTCTGTGGAAGTGGAAAACCACGCACAGCCGACGTTAGACGAGGATCCGTTCTTACCCCATCCTGACTGATAATATGCCCAAGATAAGTCACTTGCGTCTGAGCAAACTGACATTTCTCGACATTAACCGTAAGATTTGCCGCTCTTAGCCTACTAAATACTTCGTTCAGTCGTTCCACATGCTCCTCTATATTACCCGAAAAATTAACAATATCATCGAGGTATACCATAGCAATCTTCGGTTTCAGTCCCCGAATCACACCATCTAACAGACGCTGGAGAGTATCAGGAGCGTTTTTCAACCCAAATGGCATTCTGCGATACTGAAAGTGACCAAGGCTTGTTGTAAAGGCCATCTTCGGTCTATCCTCGGGACTTACTTATCTGATGGTACTCACTCCTTAGATCTAGTGTCGAAAAATATTTGCACCGATCTAGGTTGTCCAATGTTTCCGTGATGTTCGGTATTGGATACGCATCTGTTACAGTTCGTGCGTTCAAAAAGCGATAGTCACAACAAACCTATACTTTTTAGTACCATCCAATGACTTCTTAGGAACTACCACTATGTCGGCAGACCACTGGCTTTCACTGTTCTCTATAATACCGTCCCTTAGCTGTTGATTAATAAATTTTTCCACTACTAGTTGTAGGTGTTTCGCTATCCTGTATGGTTTTCTATAGACCGGTGGACTATCGCCAGTCGGTATACGGTGCTGTGTAATAGGAGTTGCTGGTAATGGACCTTCTGAATTAAACAAATCTAAGTAGTCTAATAGCAAAGCTTCCATAGCTTTCCGATCACCATTCTCCAAATGACGAATCTTATTACTTAGTACAGATGCCTTGACGGTTTGCTTGACGTTACAATCACCTCGGGATTCAACTATATCCTCATCGTAGAGTATTTCCAAACTTGCTACCACTAAACCCTTTGCGAGATCAACTTTACCTGCCCCAAAATTATCTACACTGACCGGAAACATCAGTTCCCCATTTATATCCGTTACGCGCGCATCGCTCCTCCTAATAAAACAATGCATTTCATCCAATGATTCATTGCTCTGCAGTGGCTCCACCACACATAGTCTCTGCTGTGGTACATCGGTACCTACTGACAACCAAACCAACTTCCCTGTACCCTGTAATCTGTCTTTGGTGACAGTACCGAACGCACCTCGCGACGTAGAAACATTTACAGCTGTTGTACCCATTGAAAACAAGTTTCCACTAAGTTCTACAGTACGCTGTGAAAGATCACTTTTGGCATGGTGTTTATCGAGGAAGTCCAGTCCGAGAATCACAGAATACCCTTGTCCCACAGTTGGCAACATTTCCATTTGCTCTCTGAACTCTACAGTTCCAATCTTAAAAACGAGCTGTGTTGTACCCAATGATTGCAACTCATTATTCCCTACTCCACGTAATCTATACCTAGGAGTAGCTAGTCAAAAACTTACATCCGTTATTCCTTACAACACCCATCAAGCAGCAATCAGTCTCTGTACTAGTTTTCACCGTACTTCTGCTTACCGAGAATGTCTTCCGACGGACGAAACTCTCCCGTTCCCGTATAGCGCTTTTTCATATTTATTCCCGTCACCATTCTGCTTACTACAACACTCATTCGCCTTGTGACCGTAGCCTTTACACGTATAGCACTGCGGCTGTCTGCATTGAGCCTTCACGTGACCTTTCCTCCCACAACGGTAACAATTCCTCTCCGACGCAACGATGCGGTTATCATTGCGAACCCTTGTTGCAATGTCTATCTCCTGCAGATGCGTTGCAATACGCAGTGCTGCAGCTAAATCCCCAGGATTCTCCATTCTAACCCTACGAGAAAATTCTGCAGGAATCGTGAGGAATACATCGAGGGCTCTGTTTTCTGCCTCTCGTAGTAATACACGAACCGCATCAGGATTACCCGATAATTCATAGGTCAGCGAATTAATTTTCCGTATCCGATCTGAAAAAGACTACACTGTCTCATTGACCTTCTGTGTCAAATTAGCTAACTTCTCCCTAAAAAATCTTGCATTATTCTGCTTACGATATCTTTGTCGTAACCCATCTGCCAATTCTTCAAACGTGCTCGCCTTACTAAGCGTCTCATGGTACATCACGAACATCTTGGCTTCCCCTGCAAGTCGAAAATTTGCCATACGTAACGTCGTTACGTCCGACCAATTGCTAATTGTAGCTGTTGCCAAAACATCGTTAATGAACGCTGTGACATCCTCTGTTGTTTTACCCGAGAAAGGAGTGATCAGGTTAGCTACTGAAGGATATATTGCAAGGTTGGACATTGCTACTGACTTGCACTCACTTGAACCCGTTTGCGACTCTTGCGCCGAATGCAAGGTCTCCACTTGCGTCATTAATTCTACATGACATAATTTATGCTGCGCATTCTCTTCTAACAGTTTTGATACTTGCTCCGTCAGAGCAGCTATACTCACTTCAGTACTAACCTATCTTGTTTCCGGCATGATCTGTGCAAATTACCAACAACTTACTCTATACCGAATTTACTCCTCAGAACAATAACTACGCTAGCTACTCAACTACTTTGTCACAGTTGAGCACTACACACAAGAAGACAAACAAGACTCACAACGCACAACTAAACAAAATTAATCCTTCCGCCCTGTTATTGCCCAGCAACACACTCTACAATTGTGCGCTGCGTGACCAAACCGCCTACAAATTGAACTTTCTACTGGTACAAACTTCGTGCATGGCTCACCAAATCTGTAGACTGTGGGCGCGACACCAAATCTGTAGGCACCCCCGTGGTCCCGGTCACCTACGGTGGACTGGATGCCGAGCGGTGACCTCTCTAGTTATCAGGATGCTAGGAAATGACTGGTGACGCGTCGTAAACGCCAAAGAAACATTATTAATTCATAACACCTTTATTCCTGCCGAGTGCAATGTGACTTGGTGATATCAACGACCTTCCCGAGTCCTCGCTGACTCGAAGCGATGACACCAGCTCCGGGCCACACAGTCTTGCTAGCACAGCGCCACGTGCTGTGACGTAGTGAAGGAATGTCCTTACTTCGTACTTCGGCCGCACGTGGCTGGTGGCGCCTGGCTGGCCGGCCGGCTCACCTGCGGACAGCAAGCCGCTGGGTGTATGAGGCTCCAGGTTGGAGTCCCAGTGCTGTCGGCACGAGAAGCGTTCTCGTAGTGCGGAGTGTACTCTACCTCACCCTGTCTTCTTCCCTTCTCCTCCTGGTGGCTCGTCCGTGGTGGACGGGTAGAATGGGCTGCAGTCCCTCAGCGTCGTCGGCTCACCTGGTTGTGATGCACAGGGCCTAGGCCCCACATGATCTCGACGACGGCTCACTGATGTGGTCAGCATTGGCGGCGAGCGAGTCTGCTGCGGTGTCTGTTAATCCTGGATTCATGATTGACAGCGGCAGCAGAGAGGACCAGAGCTGGTACTGTCCCCTCACGTCTGCTACTGGATGGGCCGCCCTTACTGCAACATCTCCTTAATAAAGATTAACATGTCGATCACCTAGCTGAGCGCTACGCAGCGACCCAGTACACATCTAACTGCAAGTCTAACTGCCTTGTTGCTATCAAAGCTGGCGTATTTAAAGGAAGCACGAGCGACGTCCTGACGTCATGCTCGTTTGTAATGAATGCATTTGTTCCACTTATACTGCTGATTCAGCTGTCGTACTCGCTCCTTAGGTGTTCTTGCGACAGAGCTACGTGTTGTTATGGCAGACTTACGCGAAGTTGTGAAATGTAGTACAACTGACGCTATACCTCTGTCATACACTCTACGAAAGTCTCTGTCTAACACAAACCCGCATGGTAAGCAATTCTCTCTCGCCTATTGTGTGTAACCAGGCCATTGCCCCTGCGTGATGGCACATTCTGATATATATGCAGTCCTCTTACCTCTTGGCTAACTTACTGCCTCTGGCTCTCGGCATAGGCAACGAAACTTTGACAATATTTCAAGTTTTCAACTCTTTACTATTCTGCGACACTACATTACTGCTGGTCACACCTAGTAATGGAACAGCTTAGACCACGATGACATCCAACACGGAGGGCTGCACTCTTCCTGTCATTCGTTATGAGTGGTGCTCCAAATTCTATGGCGAAAATGCCAGTCAGTATGTGGCTGGCATTGTATGACTATGTTAACACCGAAAATTACTGGCTGTATTCACAGCTTTCTTGTAAACTGATGTGTTAGTAATTCAGAGCCAGGATCACCACATCTTTTCGATCATTTTATCGCAAGAAGTACTCTTCTCTTTAGTAATATCCAGTTTCATATTCTGAGACACAAGTCCCAATTTTCCACACCTCTCATCTCTGCGAATAGACGTTGCCGTCACAAATAAGTATTTCTCTTTGTGTTTCAGTCTTTCTTTCACTAAGTAACGCATTTATATTTTTCTTATAAACTCCAAAATTCACCAGCAGTGTATGGGTACGATATCGGAAACAACAATTGTCAGCTACGTCATTCCTTCTTTAAGGGGATAACAGCTTCCATCCACACTGCTCGACATTCTTGCTTCCATTTTCCTCCCCTAAATCTAGGCAAGTTGGTATCTGGTTAAACTAACTATTTTAATGATGCTGTTTCTAAATTTTCGAGTGCATCGCTAAGTTTTATCAAATATGAGGGGTGTTCGAAAGAAAAGATACGAGACAACACTGTGGGTGTAA
The DNA here is from genome assembly GCF_023864345.2 of Schistocerca serialis cubense. NCBI lineage: Eukaryota > Metazoa > Arthropoda > Insecta > Orthoptera > Acrididae > Schistocerca > Schistocerca serialis. The sequence continues at coordinate 459,231,026 of NC_064643.1, forward strand.
TCGAAGTCCTTATCCAATAGTAATCACTAGACCCTGCGTACGACCATCATTCTGCTTCACGAGGCAAGAATTCTATGTTCGCAGAATTCCTGTGCAAGTGACGCGAGCCAGTCCTCCACTGTGTACTTCAGTTCGTTGTCAGAGTTGGAGTGCTTCACATTCAGATGCTTTCTTAGCGGACCAAAACCATGGAAGTCGGAGAGCGATATTTCCGGGCGGTAGCACAGAGGATCAAGCTACTCCCTCTTGAGCGTGGCCTTTACATTTTATGTTACCTTGGAGACGAGCGGACGCGCGTCACGTGGAGCAAAATCACTGCCTCCGTGAGCAGAGCAGGCAACCGTTCTTGATGGGCGTGCGTGGGATACGGAATGTCTCGCACTGCCTTGCACTATTAATGCTTTTACCGCAATAGACGAATTCGATGAATATCGAACGACAGACGTCGAAAAAGACGGTGAAAACTACCTTGTGTGTTGCAGGTGCAACATAGAATTCTTTTGGGGGAGATGAGAGGAATGTTTCCTGTCCGTAGATATCCCACTATGTTATCCGAAAGCTGCCTACGCAAGTTTCAACCGGTTTGGTTGAGCACTTGAGCTAATAACATGGGATTCTTCTCCGATAGTTTGGCCATCTGCTTCACCAGAGATACAACCGCTTCCGCTGTCGCCATAGCGCATGTTTCTGGCATTCGTGCAACCTCTATCCATCAAAAATACAAGTTAATGAAGTACACAACATTTTAACAGAACAAGGACAGCTGCAACAGACACTCGGGCATAAGTACACATGCAGAGACAGGGAATTCCCCTACAGAAATGTGGCTTGGTGGCGGCACAACCCTAGGCTCGACCTGTACGTCACCAGGTGGCCTGCCGGTCGGACGGTGCTATGTCCACAGCATAACTCGCAACGAGAACAGCAGGGTCACAGCTAACACAGTCCAGAGTCGGAGACTGGTGGTTCCATGTAGACTCGTAAACCACTGCAGGTTCCTCGTCAGAACTGTCGGTTGGCAGACTGCTATGTGAGCCGTGCGTGGCTCGTGTTCCCGCCATCATCTATTTTACATCCTGTTTTTAACGTTCTTCCACCTCATTGCGTTAATTTAAATTACAGTAGTACTACTGTCACTGAGTTGCTGCTTTGCCTGAGCGTGAGCGGCGTTAGAAGCGCGTATCGATATATCCCCTCTCGTAGTATTTTTGAATGACTGCTATTACTTCCTGGTCGTTGTCTGTCGTAGGCAGTGGAGTTCGGATTGGCAGTTCGTGTCGGCAGTTCGGGTTGCGAGTTCGGTTCTGCCAGTCGATTGGTACGTGTCTGGAGTGCAGTCTGGACCTGCCAGTCGGGGAGCTGCAATGCGGCACTAGTGCAGCCGGGTTGGAGCAGTGAGGTCTGCGTCAACATGGCTCACCTGATCATTGCCGCCACGCATCACTTGAGCCAGGCCAGTCTTGGTGGAACGTCGGTCGGTCGTCCTACCTGACGACGAGTTTTGGCTCGCCGGTCGTTCAGCAGTCGGTTGTGCGTATGCATCCACTCCCGATTTGTCTTCGTGTGTGCTTAGTTATTGATGGGTATCGTTCAGGTCTTCGTGAAAGTGTTTGTCACGTTTCGTGCTTAGATGATGTGATGTTCACTGACAACCTGTTTTAAATGTTGTCGGCGTACTTGCTCTGAGAGGTCGGTTGTCTCATCGGGAAACGAGCGCTTCTGGGGCCGTTCAGTTACCATCTTGGGAAACTTGGGTTGGTCCTTCCCTGGTGCAGGGATGTCGTTTAGCCAGTCGGCGTGTTTCCTCTGCATGGTTGGGTCCGAGCCAGAATTTCCGCCGTTGTGGGTCTGGAAGTGAGTGGGAGACGCACCAGCAGTGCAGTCGCGACGGAGCAGAAGTCGCGGACGGACCAGGGAAGACATCTCCAAGCGGTGCAGTCGGCTGGGTCCCCTGCCGGTCCCTGCGCAGTGTCGGAGCGTGTGTGGAGCTGTCCGATAGCTACGAAATTTGTAGTTCACCGACCCAGGACGTCAGAGTTGAGTAGTGGTTTCACATACCCAAGCCACGTCCCTTCATGTTGTGTGGTTCGTTTCGGTGGTTTGCTGTTGGAGAGATTTCGTTAGAATTCTCATGTACCGATTGGTGGCAAGCAAGTAGTTTGTCGGTCTGTCCGTGGCTCTCCCTGGTTGGGTTCCGACGGATCAAGTATAGCTGGGCTCACCACCTGTCTCCCCTAAGTGAACGAGGGCAGACAGACCTCCCTGTAGGCATTCTGAGTGCCACCGGTGTTTAATTACCTGTTGTCAGCTATTTTAAATTTTAAGCTTAGGGTTACTTGTTTTCTTTTCTTAAAATTTTGCAAAATGAATTTTTAAATTTATCTTTCAAGCTTAAACACTGCGGCCTTCTGACTTTAAAGATATTTTAAAAATTTTGTAATTTAATTGTGGCCCTCAGCTATTTGTATTGCGCTTTGCATATGTTGTTTTTTAAATTATTTTGTTGCTATCTTAGCTGCATTTTTGTCTTGTTAAGATTTCTTGTTTGAAGGCCTTCAGCCGTGAAATAGTTGGCTGTAATGGTTATAAATTGCAATAAATGAAAATTGGAAGCAGAAACTGACCTCAACCCTTAGCCCTTTCCACAATCCTATTACCTGTCCTGCCCAGCGGGTTTAGCGGGCATTTCACCATCTCTGTGACTTTAAATGTGAAGTAGTCTCCATGTCTTGCTAGAGAATCTGTATCTGTCACTTAAGTCATAACAAAATAATAGCTCAGGTCTGAAGCAACCAGGTTACTCACGCCACAGCGGCTCTGCTTTAGGTTGAATCATTGTCATTACGGCTCTGGTCCCTCTCCCTGCTTTTAGCATGTGGTAACTGTCTCGACGCCTCAGAGGCAGTGCTAGTTATGTCATAGGTAGCCCCTGGTGGAAGTTTGACTCTTCGATCTGAACTACCTGCTTCCATAACCTCTAGTGTTAGCCGTGTAAGGTGCCTCAATTTTACTCGGCCATCCCCAGTAATTTATTTGCGGTGCAACCGAAGTAACACACTTGAAAATGACCATGCGATACAATTCAAGCATGTTACTGACTCCATATCATTTATATTTCTCAACTTGATAAGCAGTCAATAATTTTCTTTACAAAGAAATATTAAAACATTTCGAAGTGGTACTGCTCCAACAGGGGCACACAGACTTTCACAATGAGCCAAGGGAAACAATAACTGATTTTAAGACCATTACATTAGTTTTAGGCAGCGAAAACAGACGTCCCAACTTCCTAAGCCACAAAAAGTCTGACAGTATTAAATAGTATATAGAAACACCCATGTTTTACAAATATGGTACTATTATAAATAAATGCAACCGCTTCACAAAGACATCATTCATTTCTAAGTTTTAAATGCTGCGTACACAAGTCTCCCTTCACAAAATGATATCAAGCACAATCCTTACTTACGTAACTCTTACTTATGAACCCACACCAATTTGAGAAATTCTAATGAGGCTGTATTGGCTACCTGTGAAATAGAAAATTAATACGAGACTTGTCAAGTCAGCAGCTGCTGAGGGGGCAAAGCAATTTATTCACAACGTCCAGAACCACTAACACAGTTATACAATTACAATATTCACATAACGTAGATTGTAATATCATCTTCGTAGTACACTCTCAGATACAATATTCCGATAATTTTTTCTCTGTCTGTAAGGAAAGTAAAACACTTTCACGAGAGTGCCATTTACAGCTTCACAAAAAAGTATTATGATCATTCTGCCGAATGAGAAGATCCTATAGTCATTTTAGGTACATGTTCACAGTGTTTCAAACTTTCTGGGTAATCACTTCCTTCATACCAACAAAAAAATAGCATAATCAATTTATTCAGGTAAATAACTAGCAAAACACCACGTACTAGATATACTAATAAAAGCACGCCTACACGTTAATGTTAACATAATCCACGGAATGTATCACATCGTATCACAGATTGATGCAAATAGGAAAAAATTGTCCAAAAAAACACACATTATTTATGCAGACACCAGAATAACCTATGGGACATATATTGTACCGAATAATATTTCGGGACGAATTCGGGTGTGTACGATGACAGTCATTAGTAGAAACATCAGTGTAACCGTATAGTGACCAGAAATATGGTGCTCAAGTAGGCTACAGTTTAAGTGGAAGACATGAATGGTGTGATATGATCAATGTGAAATTGTTATTCTGAGGTGATTAAGCAAATAAAAACGAAGAATTGCTGAAAAGCAATGCCTCTGAATCCTATATGTGAGAGCTCTTAAAGCTTTTAAAGCAATCAAACGTTACTAACAAATATCTGTTCTTCTTGTTTGTACATTTCTTTCTCAACAGAGTTGACATGTTGCGGCGTTCCGCTGCGCTGTCGGCAACCCATCTGGCACAAGAATAGCGCCGGATGCCTACATGCCACGTAACCTCTCTCCAGCAGAAAACAGTTTTGCAGCAATTCCACTAGGTGGCCCTAGCAGCACCACCGGAGGTCATGGACCGGGGCGACCTATTTTCATCCACGACCCACGTGTTCTAAAATACTTCCTGCAATATCTTACTACGCGACAGTATTTAGGTCAGCGCACCGCCGCTGCCTGCTGCTAACCAGCTACTTCCTCCGCCTGGCCTCTGTACCTCCGCCGACGGTCCGGCCTCAGTGGTTCGATGTCATAATATGGTTCACAAACTTTGGTAGAAAACTGACGTATTCCGTTTTCCAAGGATGTTTATCACTGCGCACGTACCAAAAGTAAATTCTTGTGTATGTTTCCGTGTTCGGCAGTAGAACTTTCTAAATATTTGTTTGTGCAAATCTCGACCAAGTACGAGACTTCGAGCTGCTGACATTGGCTTTGAGCCTGTCAGTCATTCTTGAGTCTTAATAGCATTTCGTTCGTTGTAGCAGACGAGCATACTATTTTTTCCAATGAACCAATATTTGTGGAAAGTTAGTGACTTTAGTTTCACCTTTGGTGAATTTTTAACAGTCATCCTGGCAACGAACACATTTCTGCCAACGAGAGAGTAGTTTGTTGACACCATTATTGTTGAACGTTTCACTTTGTTCTATGGAGACACAACCTCATCTCTGCCTACATTGTTTCATCACTGCCAAAGGGAGGCTCTCAAAGGTATTATTTAAATTTTCGAAACTAGTGAAAGCCAAGCGAAGCCAAGTAGGGCCTATGTGGAGGATGACCGATGATTATTGCAGATGTCGCAGCGCTCGTATGTGGTCTAGCACTGTTATGCTCAAAGATAGGGTGCTCTGTGAGTGGACGACCTGTTAGAATCGGAAACTCGATTACAGTACGCTGTTTCTCACGAACCGACGTAGTTACGTTACACACCTCCGTGTTACACTGCTGCAGTTCATAAGCCTCTAGCAGCAGAGGGCTGCAAGTATGTAGACATGAAGAATAAAGATAATGAATTGTCCTAAGGTTTTTACTTTAATAAGCTTAAACAGTTTTCACATAGTAAATACACAGGCAGCCATCTTCCTGGAATCTGCAATTATATTCGAACTTATCACACTCCTCCCCTTTTATATGCTACAGATCTTAAAACTTTGAATTGGTTCTCCTTACTGAACCATCACTAATTTCCAGATTTTGCTATGTATGTTCTGTGTCACCATTCATTCGTATCAGGCCAAGATGATGAAACGAAAGTCAACTCCGGTTTTAAAGAAAGAAGGAAATATTAACGGAAGTAGATTGAAGAGTCACGTCCTATCAATGACTAAATCATTACAGGTGGAACACAAGCACGAATTGGGAATGGATGACAAGGTTACACAGACTTATCGCTTTCAAATGAAACGCGGTAAACGTAAATCTGTATAGCGAGACGACGCACACCGAACCATCATTTTAGATGCGCCACCCAACTTCGATGCATCCCTCAGGTGACGATTTCCATTGACCAGCATCTGTGATTTTGTTTACCTACATCCGAGTTCACAAAGAAATTAGTTTCAACTGTCAACTGTATGTCACGGGGGAGAGGATGTGTCTCGTCGATCTTACATGCTACTCACTCTGCACACTGAACCCGAAATCTAGATCACATTCGGTGGGTTATTGTAACATCTTTGTTATCTAAGGATGCCATTTATTTGTGACCAAAACATTACTGGTGTACGGCTGACCCCAGGTCCTGCTACGTACTAGGATTACTGAGCTGCCGGCCAGGGTGGCCGAGCGGTTCTAGGCGCTACAGTCTGGAACCGCGCCACTGCTACGGTCGCAGGTTCGAATCCTGCCTCGAGCATGATGTGTGTGATGTCCTTAGGTTAGTTAGGTTTAAGTAGTTCTAAGTTCTCCAGGACTGATCACCTCACAAGTTGAGTCCCATAGTGCTCAGAGCCATTTGAACCATTACTGAGCTCCGAACTACTACAGGACGACACCAAAATAGCGCTTGTTGCGCTTCATTGGTAACCCTTTTCGGTCTGATTGAAACAGAGCACGTTTTTACGAAATTTAGAGAGAAGTTTCACCACTGCGCTGTGGATAATGGTTGGTCGTTCTAGATGACGTACACTGTCATCATCTGTGATAACACGAGTTTCCCTCCCTACGGTTTCATGTAAACTCTAAGAAAGGAAAGGCAGTTGTAACTGGAGAAGTAGCAAAGCCATGTTCAGAATGTAGGTCACCATTCCTTTACTCTCTGTCTCTTTGATTGACACATGACTCTCTTTACATTTCAAAGTTACGAGTTGCAACCTAAATGGCAGCATCTAAAATAGCCTTAAGTGTGGTGTCACAAATATCATCCACCCAGAAGTGTTTGTCATCTCTTCGGAGAAGAGCTTGGAATGGGATAATGTCACAAGCTAAAAACGATGCTGTAAACAAAGAAGTTAATTTATAAGTAAATATGATACTAAATAATTACCAATGCAAAAGTCGCAATTTGTGTTAATGAAGACTATAAACACTACAGTTACAAGATTTTGCAGCCAAATTAGCAGCCGGCACCAGCACCTGGATATGCCAAGGCACTTTCAAACGTGTACAAGGGATAAAATCAGTGTTCGCCGCAAAAATAGCAAACATTGTCATGGAGAGACACGTGTAAAAAGCTATGTTTACCCCTCCAGGTAGACATGGAATTCGTAACGAATGCATCGTATTCATCTCCTCCTAAAAATAAGAAAGACGCGTTTGATCAAATCAACTCAAAAGAACAAATCAAAGATCATAAGACCTTATTTGTTTTGTCTTGAGTCGCAAAGGAAATATGATTCAAGAGAGAATGGTGGTAGCGGTAGCTAGCGCATCTCAATCCTACCCGACCTCGTTAACCAACTTATAGGCAGTCTGTGTAATCCAGAATGAGATTTTCACCCTGCAGCGGAGTGTGCGCTGGTATGAAACTTCCTGACAGATTAAAACTGTGTGCCGCACCGAGACTCGAACTCGGGATCTTGGCGGGCAAGTGCTCTACCAACTGAGCTACCCAAGCACGACTCACGACCCGTCCTCACAGCTTTACTTCTGCCAGTACCTCGTCTCCTACCTTCCAAACTTCACAGAAGCTCTTCTGTGAACCTTGCAGAACTAGCACTCCTGAAAGAAAGGATATTGCGGAGACATGGCTTAGCCACAGCCTAGGGGATGTTTCCAGAATGAGTTTTTCGCTCTGTAGCGGAGTGTGCGTTGGTATGAAACTTCCTGACAGATTAAAACTGTGTGCCGAACAGAGACTCGAACTCGGGACCTTTGCCTTCCGCGGGCAAGTGCTCTACCAACTGAGCTACCAAGCACGACTAACGACCCGTCCTCACAGCTTGAATTCTGCCAGTACCTCGTCTCCTACCTTCCAAACTAGGCTGTGGCAAAGCCATGTATCCGCAATATCCTTTCTTCCAGGAGTGTTAGTTCTGCAAGGTTCGCAGAAGAGCTTCTGTGAAGTTTGGAAGGTAGGAGACGGGGTACTGGCAGAACTGAAGCTGTGAGGACGGTTCGTGAGTCGTGCTTGGGTAGCTCATTTGGTAGAGCATTTGCCCGCCAAAGGCAAAGGTCCCGAGTTCGATTCTCAGTCCGGCACACAGTTTTAATCGGTCAGAAAGTTTCAGTCTGTGTAATACTGCAAATGCATCAGAGCGTAAGTATATGATTCCCCCATCTACCTTATATGAGCACTCCTCATTTGTTGAAACTTCGATGCACACCATATGCTGTGAGGCTTCCTTGCTTGAGGAAAGAAGTCATCACAATTGCCCACCAGAAACGGCACATACACCTTAGTTCACTAGTAGTCATTGGACGGTTGATGTACAGTTCGTATCATACTAGCTTCTTGGGATTTCTTCCTCATTTTACACGGTCCTTTCTCTCCCCACGCTCTTTTTGATGTCGACTTGGGGACGTCTTATTAACTCGTTTCGTTCATGAGAACAATGTACGTAAAGGGAATGTATTACGTGTGAACTTAATTTAGCGGCTATTAATAGTGCATCGTCTGATGTCCCTCAGTATAGTATTTTCAATGTGCCCCTGCTTTTAATAACTATTAATGGTATAAATTGCACTTAACTCACAATTTCAATGGTCTGTTCATTTTCCATCCTAAACTTACTATTAGCATACAGACCGTAAAGAAATTGCAACTAATAATTAACAGGTTGGCGGACTCGGCAGAAAATAATGGTTTTCAATCACAGCTGCCGAACTCCATAACGTCATTTTTAATCATTCAGATTGTATTCTTCTTTTTATTTTGATTTAGTTATCAAAATAATGCTTCAAACTTTGTCCTGAATAGTTACGCCTATTTCTCTTTTTACGCGAGGACTCTACCAATCACCTCGTTCCTTACCTGCATGGATATCCACTTTTATTACGGGTAATGGCCGCCATGTTAGGTGCTAGCAAGATTTTTATCAGAAAATACATTCTAAAACGCAAGAAATAATTGTTAACAGTTGATGTATGATAAAGTTAATAATAATATGAATATTTAACTTACTTACCTTTCCATTTTTTAAATATTTTCACAGAGCCAATTTCACATAATTAGTTGCTAGAGGTATGTGTTTCCTCTAAACAGCAATGGCCAACAACAAGTCTTTTCGCCGGTCTCCCTGATATAATGTCAGAGAGGAACTAAGCTGATTCATATGTCGTTTCCCCGTTATGAAAATGGCGGCTTGTAGATCATGGGGGTAGCAATTTCCATTACACAGCATTCGTATGATCGGTGATCTGAATATAAGTTATCTTCCATCATGACAATTAAATGAATATTCCGTGGTTCTGGCATGGAACGATTCTGACCTGCGAAGGGGGTGGAGTTTAAATACTTAACTTCAAGCCTTTAATAAGCTACATGTAGGAAAGTCATTTTACAGTTCTATCGGGACCGTGAGGCTTCATGGACTTCGTTTTGGCGATAAGGTTGGTGATTAAGAGATTCTACGAACTTGAAAAAACTGTCCTTCAGAGTACTAGGTGTTTAATCTTCCAGTTTATCACAGTTCGTTTGCGTTGATTTTATACAGATTTTGTATAATGTCACCTCAATTCAGATCACTCAGTTTATTGGTCTGCTGGGGTATATGAACAAAGACATTCAATGCTTGACCCTAGAAGGGCTTTAAAATAGCTATAGTAGATTTGTAGGACTACCACTAACTGCAAGTCCTGGTGTGTTTATGGAAAAAGTTCAAGGCAATCGTGAAATGCGTTTTAGACAGGTACGTGCCGAGTAAAACTGTGAGGGACGGGAAAAACCCACCGTGGTTCAACAACAAAGTTAGGAAACTATTGCGAAGGCAAAGAGAGCTTCACAGCAAATTTAAACGCAGCCAAAACCTCTCAGACAAACAGAAGCTAAACGATGTCAAAGTTAGCGTAAGGAGGGCTAAGCATGAATCGTTCAGTGAATTCGAAAGTAAAATTCTATGTACCGACTTGACAGAAAATCCTAGGAAGTTCTGGTCTTACGTTAAATCAGTAAATGGATCGAAACTGCATATCCAGACATTCTGGGATGATAATGGCATTGAAACAGAGGATGACACGCCTAAAGCTGAAATACTGAACACCTTTTTCCAAAGCTGTTTCACGGAGGAAGACCGCACTGCAGTTCCTTCTCTAAATCCTCGCACGAACGAAAAAATGGTTGACATCGAAATAAGTGTCCAAGGAATAGAAAAGTAACTGAAATCACTCAACAGAAGAAAGTCCGCTGGACCTGACGGGATACAGAGTATGCGAAAGAACTTGCTCCCCTTTTAACAGCCGTGCACCGCAAGTCTCTAGAGGAACGGAAGGTTCCAAATGATTGGAAAAGAGCACAGGTAGTTCCAGTTTTCAGGAAGGGTCGTGGAGCAGATGTGCAATACTATAGGCGTATATCTCTGACATTGATCTGTTGTAAAATTTTAGAACATTTTTTTTGCTCGCGTATCACGTCATTTCTGGAAACCCAGAATCTACTATGTAGGAATCAACATGGATTCCGGAAACAGCGATCGTGCGATACGCAACTAGCTTTTTTTGTTCATGAGACCCAGAAAATATTAGATGCAGGCTCCCAGGTAGATGCCATTTTCCTTGACTTCCGGAAGGCGTTCGATACAGTTACGCACTGTCGCCTGATAAACAAAGTAAGAGCCTACGGAATATCAGACCATTTGTGTGGCTGGATTGAAGAGTTTTTAGCAAACAGAACACAACATGTTGTTCTCAATGGAGAGACGTCTACAGATGTTAAAGTAACCTCTGGCGTGCCAAGGGGAGTGTTATGGGACCATTGCTTTTCACAATTTATATAAATGACCTATTAGATAGTGTCGGAAGTTCCATGCGGCTTTTCGCGAATGATGCTTTGGTATACAGAGAAGTTGCAGCATTAGAAAATTGCTGCGAAATGCAGGAAGATCTGCAACGGATAGGCGCTTGGTGCAGGGAGTGGCAACTGACCCTTAATATAGAGAAATGTAATGTATTGCGAATACATAGAAAGAAGGATCCGTTATTGTATGAATATATGATAGTGCAATAAACACTGGTATCAGTTACTTCTGTAAAATATCTGGGAGTATGCGTGCGGAACGATTTGAAGTAGAATGATCATATAAAATTAATTGTTGATAAGGTGGGTGCCAGGTTGGGATTCATTGGGAGAGTCTTTAGAGAATGTAGTCCATCAAGAAAGGAGGTTGCTTACAGAACACACGTTCGACCTATGTTTGAGTATTGCTCATCAGTGTGGGATCCGTACCAGGTCGGGTTGACGGAGGAGATAAAGAAGATCCAAAGGAGAGCGGCGCGTTTCGTCACAGGGTTATTCGGTAAGACTGGTAGCGTTACGGAGATGCTTAGCAAACTCAAGTGGTAGACTCTGCAAGAGAGGTGCTCTGCATCACGGTGTAGCTTGCTGTCCAGGTTTCGAGAGGATGCGTTTCTGGATGAGGTATCGAATATATTGCTTCCCCCTAGTTATACCTCCCGAGGAGATCACGAATGTAAAATTAGAGAGATTCGAGCGCGCACTGGGGCTTTCGGGCAGTCGTTCTTACCGCGTACCATACGCGACTGGAACAGGAAAGGGAGGTAATGACTGTGGCACATAAGTTGCCCTCCGCCACACACCGTTAGGTGGCTTGAGGAGTGTACATGTAGATGTAGATGTAAACGGTCGCTTTTCATCAGATGGTAAGCCCATGGAATGACGGGTATCCAGCAGTCAGAAGCACGCTCTACTGGGGCTCGATCCCACGGAGAGCCACATGCAAGGAACGTATAAAAGCGGAGTAGAGAGGAATCGGAAATGCTCTAGCGAAAACACGCGCCGCAAAATGGAAAAATCCACTGATATAAACAACAGTCAAACGACCCTCATGTCAGGAAGGTCAACGAAATGTCGTGTGCCAATCGAAGACGGACTGACCGCAGAATAATGTAACATTTCAGTTGCATCATGTCATGAAATTCTGGCACAGCTTTTTGAAATGCATCGTGTTGCCGTGAAGTTCGTCCCACAGCCATTGAGTCTACATCAGAAAGACCTTCGCCTTGCAATCTGTAAGAGCATTTGGATCTCGCAAATGAGAAAGAGATGTTCCTTAAGAGAATCATAACTGTTAATGAGGCAAGGTCTACGGCAATGATGATAAGACCAAGGTTCAATCTTCACAATGGGCCGAGAAAGGTTCTCCAAGACCGAAAAAAAGCTCTTCAGCTCAGGTCAAATGTCAAAGCCATGCTGAGAGTTTTCTTTGAATTTAAAGGATTAGTTCATCATGAATTCGCGCAACAGGGATAAATTGATAATCGATGGTACTCTCGGGACGTGTTGCGACACCGGCGAGAATATATGAGAAGGAAACGGCCTGAAATGTGGCGAGACAATTTGTGGCTCCTGCATCGCATGACGCACCCGTCGGTTCATCCCTTTTCGTGAGTGACTATTGCACGCCGGTGTGGCCGTGCTGTTATAAGCGCTTCAGTTTGGAACCGCGTGACCGCTACGGTCGCAGATTCGAATCCTGCCTCGGGCATGGATGTGTGTGATGTCCTTAGGTTAGTTAGGTTTAAGTAGTTCTACGTTCTAGGGGACTGATGACCTCAGTAGTTAAGTCCCATAGTGCTGAGAGCCATTTGAACCATTTCACTATTGCACAAAAAACGAAATCACTGTGCTGCCTCATCCTCCATACTCTCCATACCTGGCACCTGCGGTCTTTTTTTATTTACAAAGTAGAAAACCCCGTTGACAGGACGAAGAGGAGAGGTGAAAGAAAATTCGCAGACGGCGATTCGCGAGATCCAGCAAGAGGCGTACCAAGACTGCCTCCAGAAGTGGAAACGGCGTTCGTAGCGGTATATCAATTGTGGGGAAGAGTGTTTCGAAGGAGAAAATGCACAATAAGCAAAAGGCTAGCGTAGAAAAATTTCGTGTACAAAATGATGGAATTTTTTAAATGGCTTGAGAAGTCTGATAAAAAGAGCAAGAAAAATATTTATTTCTTAAAAAACTCACATTAGTTCTCGACATAGCCTCCTTTGAGAGATTCACACTTTGCTCAACGATCCTCCAGTCTTTCATCCCATGGGTAAAACAGGTTCTGTCTAACACTGCAAAATTCTTGTTGGCTTCAACTGCGAGTTACTCATTTGATGAAAATTTCTTCCCAGCATGCGAAAGTTACAAGTTACTAAACCGGAAGGAGTTACTTAGGGATTAACCTGGTTAATATTGTGCATGAGGAACAATTCAAAGTCCAATTCATGTACTTTTGCACTGTTATTGGTGATGTGTGGGACGGTGCATTTTCCTGGTGAAATAATAATATTTGTGTGCCACCATTGGTATTCTTCGGCCAGAGTAAGTTTCAAAAGATCCAACAATGAAGCGTAACTGGGTACAGTTACGTTTCTGCCTTTTTCCAAGTAATCTGTGAAGAAGTGAATGGAAAAGAAAAACTGTGGCCATCACCTTACCAACTGATAAAGTTGGCTTTGCCTTTTTCGGTGAACTTTTACTAGCCTGTGCCCATAGTTTGGACTGCAATTTTGACTATAGTGCATAACGATGGCCACTGATTTCATCAACAGTCACAAATCGGCGCAAAAAGTCTTGAGGATCGCAATTAAACATCACCAGACACTGTGTTGAAATGTTGTGCCGTACACGCTTTTGGTCGAGGGTAACAATCACGGCACCCACTTCTCCCACATTTTCTTCATAGCCAGTTCTGAGTGCTGGGTATAACGCATTCGCTCAGTTGAGATGTCTACAGCCTCGGAATTCTCACGAATTTTTATTCAGCGGTCTTGCACGATCGTATTGTGGATTTCGTCAGTGGTTTCCTTTGTGGTGACCTCAACTGGAAGGCCGGAGCGCGCTTCGCTTTCGGTGCTTGTCTGGCAAAGTTCAAATTCATTAATCCAGAAGTAAACGGTCTTCAAAGATCGTGCAGGATCCGCATGAGCTTCATTCAGTTTTGTTTTGATTTTTGCGCCTGTCCAACAGTTAAAATGAAAATGTTTAATAAGAGCATGACGCTCGGGTTTCTCCATCTTCAACTGCAGTCGACACACTGACCGACACATACGGCTGTCAACAACGAACTGTTCGCTGTACATTGCTGAAATTCTTTATACGATCCTTGGAATAATGAAGCCTACCAATCATGAAGCCGGCCAGAGTGACCGTGTGGTTCTAGGCGCTACAGTCGCAGGTTCGAATCCTGCCTAGGGCATGGATGAGTGTGATGTCCTAAGGTCAGTTAAGTTTAAGTAGTTCTAAGTTCTAGTCGACTGATGACCTCAGTAGTTAAGTCGCATAGTGCTCAGAGCCATTTGAACCAATCATGAAGGCGCAATAAGAAAGTCAATTCCTTCATGGAAATCTACCAGGCTTGTCAAATTACCCTTATACATGTATATGAAAATTATTTTCACATAGAGGCTGTTCGTTGTGGACCGGGTACCGGGAACGAAAACTCCAGAAACGATGAAATTAGTCATGCCTGAATGGTAGTGTAGTGAGCTTCTGCAGGAAATGGTTGAAATATGGTTTAGCCACAAGTTGGCGACAAGATTTTGAAGGGTCACGCCATATGGGAGAAGGTGGAGGTCGGAGACTTGCCCACTCTGTAACGGACAACCTCTACGTATATTATTATCGACTTAAAAACAACTCAGTTGTAGATATTGGACCGTTATTTAACTAAAACGTCTCCCCTCGTCGAATCACTCACGTTTCTTTCAGCACCTGCTGAATCGCAGAGCCCGGTAGCACCGTCGTCCAGGTTCTCGAAACCTCGAAACTTGCATTGCGCCACGGACGCAACCAGGTGTTTTTTGCTAAAGGTGGGAGCCCCTCCACAAGCATGGTGGCCAACTCAAAAGGTCTACTGTCACCTCTGCAGTGTTAGTAATTAGAATCGAGGAGATCGCAGGAGCGAGGAACTGCGATGTTATCTGTACATCTGGGTAAGGTTACCCATTAACACGGGCGCATCTGGGTGATAGAAGTGGTCGAAAAAGCTTGACAGAATCAAGCTTGAAAGAAGAGCGGTTTTAAGGGCAGAGGGAAAAAAGTGCCAAGGCAAGTGCCAAGGGGAAAAAGAAAAACAAAACAAAACAAAAAACCTCTGCGACAGTGTCAGGTAGGGTACTAAGAGAGTAAGGGCAATGGCGGTTTATTGCTATCTGCGACAGATAGTGCAAGGTAAGGTTATGTTAGCGATTGGGTATTATGCATCAGTACCATAGAAGCAATGCCAGATTGTCATGGAATGATCAGTCCTGTCGAGGAGGTGAGCGCTGCTGCTGCTGGCGCCGACGTCGTCTCCTGGGCCAGCTGCTGCTGCTGCTCCTCCTATGTTGCTGCGTGTTCCGGTTGCTGCAGCTGGGCTCGTATGGATTCTCCTGCGCCCGCTGCAGTGGCTTCGTCCCTGTAACGAGGAAATTAGTGTGGCAACGCGCGCGTTGCCATTACGCCCTCTGCTGCGCCGTGACGTCAGTGATTTTGCACAGCTTCGTCAGGCTCGTTGCTGAACAGCGGCGGCCCGCCGCCATTCGGCGTCCTCCTCTACTGCATGGCGTAGCTCTGCCGCATCTGAGTCTCGAGGAGCTCCGCTTGTTCGGTGAGCTGCGCCGCTTGAGCTTCGGAGACGTGCACGCCGCTTTCTTCTTCTTCGTAGCCGTCACCTGCGGTGCAGCTGGGGCAGCCGCTGGGACAGGCACGCGAACGTCCTTCTGCGAGGTCGCAGGAGTGTTCACAGGTTTGGCAGCACAGAGGCCTTGGGCGAAGACTGCACGCAGTTGCCTCAAGGCCTCTTTCTTCTCTGCAGCCACGGCGGCTGCGAAGGCAGCCCTCTCTGCCGCGATGACGGATTTGAGGGCTGCTGTGGCCTCCTTCACGGCGGTGTCGAGTTCGAGGCCACAGTTCTTCTCGGGGGCGCGAGCTGCTCGTTTCTGTCGGTCGTCCCGGCCCTGGCAGGTGGAGCTGCTACTGCGTCGTCCCTCAGCTGCGCCGGGCTGGTCTGCGCCCTACGTCGTTTCCGACGTCGTCTTCTCTTCTGCCGCTGCGTCGGTGCGTCCACGGCCGCCTCGCCTCCTCGCCGCCTTCGGCACGGTTGTGGATTGAGAAAGCCGGGCAACCGCGCCAGCTGGCGACGTGCGGACCGCCACACCGGACGCAAGTCGGCAGAACGTTACTGCTGCGGTCGCAGGCGCGGCTGTCGTGCTCGCTTGAGCACTTAACGCACCGCGCCGCGTTGCGGCAATACTTCGCGACTTGGTACCTAATTCACTGGGGCTGGGGGTCCATGTCGATCGGGAGAGCTTCTGTCGTAACCGAGAAGTCCAGCAACTTCCGCAAGTCGAGGATGCCGCTCCCGCCATCGGCCGTTTGCACGGTCACGGCATAGAGCGGCGACCTCTTCTTGTTGGTCCGGTTGTGCAAACTTGCGGTTGCATTACCGAACCCGACTCGCAGCAGCCCTTCCCGGACCGCTGCCTCGTCACAGCATCAAGGTAACCCCTTGAGGAGTGCCGTGGTCGTCTTGATCCTTCCTACGGAAGGTGCCTTCTCAAACGCCGGCTGCGCATCGACAATGTGTTCGGCCACTGCGATCTTGATCGCCCTGTGGTCGGCCACGTCTGCAGCTCGAACGCAGATCAGCGAGTCTGTATCGACAGATTCGTAGCCGCGCGGATTAGCCGAGCGGTCTAACGCGCTGCAGTGACGGACTGTGCGGCTGGTCCCGGCGGAGTTTCGAGTCCTCTCCCTCGGGCATGCGTGTGTGTTTGTCCTTAGGATAATTTAGGTTAATTAGTGTGTAAGGCTTAACCTTAACCTTAGCAGTTAAGTCCCATAAGATTTCACACACTCGTAGACCTCCTCGTTCTTAGCGCAGTTCTTCATTGTGTCGAACACCGCTATCCACCCGCCTTTGCACTTGACGTACAAAGGGGGGACAGGCCGCGACTCGTCTTCTCGGGAATTCCTTGCTTTGTCGGCACACTCAGTTAGTTGCACAACCGAAGGACCCTTCGTAGCGGCAGGTTTCCTCTGCGCGTACTTCTTTCCCATGCTGCGGGGCGCAGAACACGACAATCTGCAGGCGTTGTGAAAACAATACACGACAATTTGTTTCTCGCAGCGCCCATAGCACAGAAACTTCTTCACAAGCTCTCTACGGCCGAGTAAGCGTAGCGCGCAACACCAGCGATGCTCTCGCCTCGCTAGCTCAGGCCGAAGCGCAGCCAGGTGTAAGCAGTTTTAACCTCTGCGGGACATTCTCCTAGGCTTCCGAGGAATCTGTAGCAATAATCGAGGCCTATTACTTGAACATCATTATGGGCCACCTGCATCCCGTCTTCACAGACTGCTATGGCATCTTCCATCAAGATATGTGTCAGTGTGACAAGGGCAGAATCATACTGTAGTAGTTTGAGAAGTATGATAGTAAACTGCCATTGTTTTCTTGGCCCAAAAATCGGCTGATATTACCCGAATTCGGCGTCACCTCTGCGCCGACAAACAGCTGGACCGTAAATTATGGGATTTGGACGATCCACGTTTAGACATATGTGGCAACGTATCACCGAAACCTATCAAGGATTTTTCAAATTCATATTGTATAGAATCATTGCAGTACTGCGTTCCAAAGGTAGACCATCACTCCGTTAAGCATACTGTCATAATGTATTGTATCATTAGTGTATACATTATTGAAAGTGATCTGATGGTAGTTAAGTACCACAATTTGTTTAACAGTGCGCACTGATCGGTCCAAGCAGGGGGTGTCTTCGGCTACTCCATAATTTTACATAGGCTTTCCTTTGGTGTAGCAGCAAGAAAACTTCATGTCCTACGATACAAATGTTGCGCGAGGAAGTAATTTTCTCTTCCGCTATGGTCTTCCTCCACGAACTCCAAGCAGTTCAAAAGATATACCACACACAGAAAAGCGCTCACACGATATTTTGCACACCTCCCTTGCTACAAGTATTTCGTAAGATACTTTATTCATATAGGAACAGTAAACTGACTACCATTTTTACCTGACACATCTTTCACTACACCATTACACGCATTACTACCCACATGACATATAACCGAGTATCTAGCATTAGGACACAACAGTAATGTTTCAACTTTTAAATGTTAATACGTATTGAGACGTAGTACCCAAACAGTCTCTCATCAGATTTTTGCCTGTAGTATACATTAACATGACTGGATTGTACACTTTCGTTTTTGGATTCTAGACATACGTACAATCGGTTTAAAATTATAGTGCAGGTAAAACTACTTGCAATAGAATGTTTGTATCTGGTTAAATGTCTGTGCACCCAAATAGCTAAAAACGGAGTGATTCCGGTGATTACAATTTAACTTTGTGTAATGTGGTTTACCTCGAACGTATTGTACATGCCCTCATCGTTCTGTGCGTCAGCTGATACCTTGTATTTGTCTGTTCAGTCAAATTATTCGTGGTATCGGTTTATTCCTTTTATCATCTAGACTTACCAAATACTCTTTGTGTACCTTTAGTACACATACTTATTACATTGGGTACACAATTAGAGATATCTAGTAGATTAAAGTATTATTCTGTTTCACACACATAATTTTACAATTGCGCAAGCTGTTGTACAGAGGTTAGTTTCGTATTTCTCATTAAATGTTCGTTGGTTGACCGGAAAATAACACTATAGTATATTTCATTAAATTTTTGTCGGTCGAAATAAAGTCGTTCTATGGTGATAGTCAGTCAATAGTGGTATAAATAAACACCGTTATGATAAACAGGAAAATTTTGTCCTTCGAATTGGATATATGTACGTAGCCAACGATGTATTAGCTGTAAGAAATTGGTCATTTGGTGTCAAGATTACAAAACTGCGTGGCAACCTTTCGAGGAAAGATATGCTGCTTGGCCATTTTCACGTAATTTCCACACGTGAAGAATATTCCACTCACCCTTTGAAGCCATTTGAGGTAAGACCTATGTTCTGAGCTACTTGGTATTGTGAAAGCGAAGCCTTCTAATCAACAGAGTGCAGGTTGTAAACGATATTATAGCAAAGTTAGTCAAGACGAACGAGACCTACCATATGCATTGGCATTAGCGATCACCGTTCAGGTACGCATACATCCATTATATACCGAGTTCTACGTCTTATTTTCTAGCTGCTGAGGAGTTGAAAATTAAAATGTGATACTGATTAGTAATAGTGGACTTCTGTACGTACGACATCCTTCTGCTCATACATTTGTTGCTACCAATATCGCGTACAGTGTTAGGAAAATAAAACCAACCTTTGAAATATTTATAAGAATGACGCGAAACTGACTCTTGCTAACGAGGATGAGAACTTTCTATCACACAAAATGCTGTAAACCGTGATTTTGATGCACCTATCGGTTGTTGTCACGTATCTCCGCATACGCATCTTCCGCTTGTTCCGTCCCGTGTACTTCGCTATGTCATTGCGTTTGAGTCAGTCAGAGGTTGAATTATGGGTTTTTTGGCCATCTATTCGAAGGAACGGATTTAGTGTGGTCCCTTCCTTCTGCATGATTGTGATGGTAACGAAGTAATGTGATGGGTAGATCATGGTTGCGTGTGTTCACTTGAGTGACTGCGCATATTTGTCAAATTTTTGTGTGTATGCATTGAAAGTATGTGAAAGTCGGTAGTTGTGGTCGTGGAAGAGAATTTTGTTCTGGATTCTGGTGGATTAAGACCCAGATTTCTGATGAAGAGGTGATTTGAGTCGGAGTATTGATGAAAGAATTGGATAGATTTGGTCTGAGTTGATCCATGCACAACTCGCGTTTATCCCATTTATTGTTCGTCATCTTCTATCACTGTACTGCCGCCTCGTTTTCTTATTCCATTTACTGGCGTCACTAACTTCCTCCCTTACTTGCCCGTGAGCGGCAGCAGCCGTGCATATCGATAAGTGCACTGTCGTACCACCTCTCGAACGACCGATAGTACTTACAGGTCGTCGTGTGTCTGGCAGTCAGTTGGAGACGGACGAGGAGTGCAGTCGGGACGCAGCAGTAGTGAGGTCGGGCGGATGGAGCGTCCGTGAGGCGGCCATTGGCGACACACATGAACTGTCTGACAGAGGGAGATAGGTGCGGTTGGTTGTCTCATCGGCAGACGTATATTTGGTCCTTTCATCGTTACCTGGAGTGGGGAATCGGTCTGTTGACGTGGAGCAGCGAGGAATTCTCTGTGGGACATAGTTTGGCCGAGGCCGCTGGCGGTCTCTAAGTGGTGTCGTAGTGAGTGGGGCTGTTCCCATTGCTACGAGGTCTGTCCCTCACCGATCCTGGACACAAAAGTTGAGTTTTGATTTAAACTACTGAAACGTCCCCTTTGAACAATTATACATGACTGTGCTTAAACTGACACACAATATTTTGTTAGCGCAACGCAATCTGACTTTCAAAATTCCCTACAAAAGAATGGCCCTGACTAACATTAAACTATACCTTTCACAAATCACTTACCTCACAAAAATCTTCGCTGCTCAAGCTACTGCAATACAGCGAGCGCCACTACTGCCAGCTAAATAAAAGATTCAAACTACTGAAGGCACTAACTACTGATAGGGATAGCTAGCAAATGAAAGATATTAATAGAGAACAAACAATGTATTTACCTTGATATCATCATATATAAATATAGCAGTTCATGACAAATTACAAATCTCCGCCATCTCTCTCCCCACATCCACCACTGCTGGCGGCTCACCTCCAACTGCGCAACGCTACACGCTGTCCACAGCCAGCTGCCTAACACTACAATGGCGAGTATTACAACAATGCAAAGCAGCCACAGACTGCACACAGCACAGCCAGTGATTTTCAAATTGAGCGCTACGTAACGTTGCCAACAAGAAAACATAAACAGCCTACTTACATAGAGAAAACATAAACAGCCTACTTACATAGAGAAAACATAAACAGCCTACTTACACTACCAGCAAGTCAAGACTGTTCACATTCTGTGGTTTGAAGTTCGTTGTCGGTTGTTGGGATATTCCCGCGAGCAACAATGTGGTTTTCAGGTTGGAAAATTCTAGCCACCCTCCGGTGGAGTTTCACTGTATTTAGTTATTTGAATTGAAGTGCACCAGCAGAATCTTCTGCCTTATGGCCGTTAACGTTCCAGTTACCTACCGTTGACGCAAAGTTCAGGCAGTGTAGTTTCCTCATCGTGTTGTTGCTGTCCAGCATGGTATGTAGTTTGACAGCTCTATATATGACTGAATGTGGGCGCCAATATTTACTACATTGTTCCATTGAACTCCCTGTTGTATCCCGGTCAGGTGAAGTGGAAGTTATCTTGTCAGTGGGTCCGTTGACTTTCAGGCGGTTGGGTTGTTGTCGGATCATGAATGGTTGGGCCGACTGCCTGTCTCACCTAAGCGAGCGTCAGTGTTTGAATTCCGGGCCGACCCTCTAACATCTGAGCGCCCTAGGGTGTGCTGCCTTTTTTTAATGTTCCTGTTGTTTGTACTTGTATGGCTTCTGACCTTTTAAAAAAATTAACGTTGTTTTGCCCTTAAGGCATAAGATTCTTTAGGCCTTCAGCCTAATTCAAAGAACTGTTTCATGTAAGACCTTTGGCATTTTAAAGGTTTTAATGTTGTTGAATTTTAAGTGTTTGACCTTCAGCCGATTTTGAGTTTGAGTTGTTTTGCTCTTAAGGCCTTCAGCCTAGTTCAAAGAACTGTTTCACGTAAGGTCTTTGGTATTTAAAAAATTAATGTTATGGAGTTTCAAGTGTTAGGCCTTCAGCCGATTTCAATTTAACTTGTTCGCTCTTGAAGTGTCTGATTCTTTGGGGCCTTCAGCCTAACCAAAGAACTGTTCTAAGGTAAGGCTTTGCCTTTTAAATTTCTGTTTTGCTTGCATTTTAGGTTATTGGCCATCAGCCATTTTTAAATTAAAGTGGTTTTCAGCCAATAATTAAGTCCCAAAGATTAAAAGTGTGTGTTAAAAAGAATTTTTTTTGGGGCCCTTGTAATGTTTGTTCAAATAAAGCTGTATGTTCAAGTGTAACTAACAGCCGCTTATTTTGGCCCCTTTCCACAGTTTAAACTACCTGTACTGTCCTGTGGGTTTAGCAGGGCATATCATGAGTGATTTCCGTGGCTGTTACTATGTTATGATTTATGTGGATGTCTCCTTTTGGTTGGTATCAGCTGGCATCTGTAGTGATTTCGAAGTGCCTGTACTGTGCTCTGGGTACTTTTGCTACGACAGAGTCTCTGGCCAGTGAGCAGATTTCTGAGCCGTAAGTGATTACCAGTTGTATGGAAGTTTTGAAAATTTGGTTTTTGGTTTTAATATTCAGTCTATTGCTTTTTATTAACAGGTAAAGTCTTTAGAAAGTTCCTTATGCGTTGTTACATATGTCAGTGACATGGATATTTAAAAGTCAGCCTCTTAACCAGTTTTATTCCTAAGTATTCGACACTACTCTTCTATGAGATGTCTTTGTCGTTGAATGTGATGTGGGGATTTGTGGAAATCCTGAAATTCTTTTGTAGGTAAATAGGATACTCTGGCTCTTCCCGACTGCCCACTGCTAAATTTGATGTAGGTGTTCTTCTATTTTTATGACTATGTACTGCAGATTTGTGTTGCTTTGATAAACCTCAATGTCATCCGAAAATACTGATACGTGTTCTTCCTCCTGTGAGGTAACGGGCGAGTTGTGGCGGCCTGGAAATACTCTAAGTTCAGAGTTGGCGTGGCCGCGCTGGGGCCTCTCTGCGGTCCGCGGCTCGTCAGCGGCCACGTGGTGCCGAATGTTAGCCGGGGTCCAGGGAGCACGTGGCTGGGAATTCCATGGTGATGCTGTGTCGATGAAAGAGACTTGTATGCCGAGGGTGCCAAAGATGGCAGACTTTGTGAAACCATCATGGCAGACATTTCACTGTTTGTATAGAAATTAATAGTAGTCAGATGAAGCATGATACCTCAAAAAGAAGCATGTACATTATCATTATTTGCACGACGATTCTGTTGGTCTATTCAGATTTTCAATATCTTTATCAGTTTAATGTTTAGTTCAAATGGTTCAAATGGCTCTGAGCACTATGGGGATCTCGGCCATCTCTCTCCCCACATCCACCACTGCTGGCGGCTCACCTCCAACTGCGCAACGCTACGCGCTGTTCACAGCCAGCTGCCTAACACTACAATGGCGAGTATTACAACAATGCAAAGCAGCCACAGACTGCACACAGCACAGCCAGTGATTTTCAAATTGAGCGCTACGTAACGTTGCCAACAAGAAAACATAAACAGCCTACATACATAGAGAAAACATAAACAGCCTACTTACATAGAGAAAACATAAACAGCCTACTTACATAGCCCCCATGCTCACCACAAAAAATTTTACAAATTTTTTTTGGGCAGTGGCCAATAATGATTTGATAAAATTTTTCATAATTACAATAACAAAGATATGAAATGCACACACTTATTGATACAATGTTGGTCAAAAGCTCAAATTTTCTCACAGTCCATAAAGACAGTCCTGATCATTCATTACGGTAAAATATAGTGTTTTTCTCAAAGTCTGAGCAGTAGAAGAAAATGCACACGGAAGTAGTGGATTTCCATGCAGTCTTGAAGAAGTAGTGTTGTCCTTCCAACGGAAAGACAGTGCTGACTCTCGACATGCAGACAAGTATTGGGTCACAACAGAGCAAATCCACAGCAGAGTCATTCGACAGTTTGAAGAAGATTGGTAGGTAGGTCATCACAGAGCAGACCCACTGTAGTCCTGGTAGAGAGTATGGTATTGGTGGATCATCAAAGATGTAGACCCACTGTAGTCCTTGTAGAAATAATGGTATTGGTGGGCCATCAAAGATGCAGACCCACTGTAGTCCTTATAGAGATGGCCAGCAGCCATGTGTTGTGACTGTGCAGGTGCACAATCACCATCGAAGAGTCTTGCGGATAATATAGCAAGTCCATAAACCACCACTTGTGCACTCACAAAGTTTTTGAAATTGTCCTTAGAACCAGCAATGCTGTTATCCAGTCCCTTGCTGAGTTATTAACACACGTGCAAACACTAACAGTCCCAACTTCTCACATATTGTCCATATACTATGACCAACAGAAACGTGTGCAGTGAAATGTAACTAACAAGTTAATAATATCATGAACTGGTGACAATTACAATTTTATAACATAAGAATACAATAACAAAGGTACAAAATACATCATTAAAAACATAACAATACAGATAACATTTGTAGTAACACAGGCTTTACAAAAGAATAGAAATAAACATATACATCAGTGGAATTATGACATGAGTACATACATAAAGGATCACAATAACTTTTGAAACATCAACTTCACACATGAGCATTGAACAGAACAGAATTAATAATGTCTAACATCTTTACAATGTAAAGAACATATTATTAATGCAAATTATATTTGAGGATAACAGTATTCCTCATCATAGTGAATGTAGCTTAATATTAAAAGAAGAAAAATTCTATGAAACTACACAGAGACAGGAAGAAAACAAATACACAAGGGTACACAAACATATAGTGGGATAACACAAAAGGAAAGGACAGGGTTTGTTGTACTGCAGTATTTTGCAAACAAAACTTTCTTTACTTCTTGGAGATCTCCCTTCATTCATCATTATTCCCAAAAAGTCCTACCTAAGCCTGCTTTCTGTATTCTGTTCATATCCTCTTTCAAAAATAGTTTTTCTCCACTATACACTACTTCTTTTATTTGGCCAAACCATTTTCCTATAGATTCTCAATGCACTTCTTCCAGTTCATCATAGTTAATTTCTTATATAGTCTCCTCTTAAGCTAACTTAAATCTACTGAGCTCAGATACTAAACTAAGGGACGAGGCAATGCAGCAGCACATAACAAATTAACACAAACAGCAATGCAAAAAAAATGGAAAATTGCAAAGCAAGCTACAGTAAATATAAATTACCAAGCAATGCAACATTACAACTAATATGAGCCAATGTACAGTAGCAAGAAAAATAAGTCAGTAGTAAAATTAGCTTAACAGAGTAACACAATTTAAAATTCAGTAGCACTATGCCTGGCAAACAGCAGCAGCAAATATAAAAATATAAAAAATATAAAACTTATATCTATACATGACAAAGCTCAAGCAGAAAAAATATTACAGTAAAAAGAACAATGCAGATAAGGGAAATGTATATTCACATCTTAATATCTATGTAATTAAAGTGGTGCACCACGACAACTGATTGTAAAAAGAAATATTACCATGTACTTGAAAAGAAAATTATGTGTTACTGTTACTAGTTCCTTCTTATTGTTCTTTCCTTTCCAAGTGCTCCTTCTTTTAAAGAATGTGGATCATAAAATTATTATTTAATAGATCTGTTGACAGAAAGTGTTCACATTAGCAAATGCATTTAATTTTATTTTATGAAACCAATGCTGCAACACAGCTGAAAAACAGATGTCAAATGAAATAAGCAATTACGCAAACCAAAGCATAAAAATATCATTCAATAGTCATGTGACATTTCATAAGTTGTAAAAAAATCTCTCATCTAGAAAGACAGTAGTCATAGTCAGGTGTGTAGACAAACTATTTCTTGTCATTTCATTAGGCATTTCAGTAAATATCAGAAAGTACGATATGTTTCCAAGTAATCAGCGTGTCGGATTTGCGATGCTTTCTCTAAAGGAATGACAATGGCCAATATAATGGCCTCCCTTTTTTTTTCCTGTGCTCTGAAAGGCACGCGCTAATGGCTTTTTCTCCAGGCGTCTGACACAGCTGGGTGCCCACGACGCATTACGTGCAGGTGGTCACTTAACTTTCTTACGGAAAAATTTACGACAGCAGTTTCCGCTACAGTGACAGTCTCACATAAAAATATTTCACAGGTCAAGAATTAGCGTTGCAAATCTGTAGAAACAAAATCCTATGAATATAACAGTGTCCAAAAAATTTTCGCCGGCATTGTGATACATTCACGCATTTACACACATTTCATAACTCTTAAAGTACGATTCTTGGTTTCCAACATCCTTTTTCACAAGTCAAGAGTCCCTACCCACTATTCATTACTCCTTACCTTATTACACATATACGTATCCATCGACACTCGTCAATATTTCGTCATTATAAATATGAAGCATAATCAAATAACTCATATAGCCTCAGCCTATTAATCGTAAACATACCTCAGCAGCATAATACACATCGTCATCGTAAAAATAACATCATAACACCTCAGTCAAATCTCAAAATCGTCGTAGCTTCCTCCAATAATTAAAAAAATTCTCTGCTCATGTCAAAAGTGTCATCTGCCTCAAACGTACTTTAAAAATCATGAATCCATACCAAATATATCATTCAAAGCTCTCATAGTATCACAATGGTTCCGAAAAAATATGAGCATTTCACAAAGTACAGACAAAATACAATTTCATAAGTGTGAAGTTATCCAACTGTGTAATTGCGTAAACATCTGTCACTGATGTAATAAAAAAAGTTTATCTCTCAGTTACATGATCAGATAGCTGTGTAATTTGTGTGTTAGAGAAATATGGTACCGATGTGTAAAGTTGTATAAGCAAATACCATATTAGCTAGGGTTCCTTGTGGTTGCCAAACACATGGTACACAAAGTAGGCGTATACCCCCCTGAGGATTAATGTAATTATACCCTCAGGTGTTACAGATTACAGCAATGGAATGAAATGTATCACGGAAAACTTTCTTTGTAATTCAAAAAAAATCTTTAAAAATAAATGTTTTAAGTACAAAATTAATCACTCAAATACGTGTACTGTAGCGCTAAATGTGCGTCTTGTTGCAACATAATCTCTGTGGAAGTGTCGTAGTTATCGTCCTCCGAAAGCTAAGTTCTGCAGAAGTCAATGTACTTACCTCTTAATCCACAAAAGTGAAATGCTTTGCGTATAAATGTCTTAGTTATTACGCTTATTGCCGTGATGAAGAAAGTACTGTACAGTAACGTATTGTTGTGCTACGGAAAAGGCAGTCTCATTGTAGCTATACTACAAAAGTTACTACTAAAACCTGTTTTACTTTCCAGAATAAAACAGAAAACTGTGCAGATATAAAACAGAAATACTGCAAAAGCAACATTGTAAATTTTCACTCATTAGTAGCGTCGTGATAAAACCGTGTAGTTGTCACATAAACTAACCACTGTGTCGTCTGGTATCTCACAGAAAGTACTTTAAACCCAGAATGTATTTTCAAGTAAACCAAAATGTTGCATTAAAATCTCATTAGCAGTACTGGTAAATGTTCTAAGTATGTGAGCCTTATAGTCGTTACGTAATCGTGCAACAAACAAGCAAGAATGTACACACACAATAACACTGTGACGTCTGTTCACTATAACAATGCATTCGTCATTTCTGTTTAAATAAGTTCTCTTGGTTCTTGATTGGATATTTAACTTCAAACATTGTTACATGTTAACAGATTCTAAATCTGACAAAGCATACTAGAAATGTGAAGTGAAAAGTTTTATGGCAAAGACAAAGTTAAAAAGCAGATTATCTTTCAATAAACGGTTTTACATGTGAAATGTGGTGTAAACCTTTACTCTTCCTAGTACGCAGAGTTTCAACTTCAACGCAATTATCATGTGGTATACGTCGGATTCTGTAAGGTCCATTGTAAACTAGAAAGAATTTGTGACTCAAGTGTTTCTTCTTATGTGACAATGAATGAGCTTTAATGAGAACTTTCTGACCAATATACAATTTCTTTGCATTTGCTTTACCGTGTAGTTTTCTCCTTTTGTCTGCTGCAGATTTTATATTTTTAAGAGCCAAATCAATTATGTCTTTGTGTCGAAGTTTACGTGTATTTGGGAAAGGTACAAGCTCTCTGATTCTGTTCGGTGGTTCTTCATTCTTTAGTACAAGAGTAGGTGGTAAAGCAGTGGAATCATGAGGCATTTCATTCAGCACATTTTGAAATAAGTGTAAATATCTGTCCCAATGCTGATGCTTTCTGTGACAATAAAGTCTGCAAAGCTTATTGATTTCTTTCATAATCCGTTCAGACGGGTTACAATGTGGTGAGTACAATGAAATAAAAACAGGTTTGATTTTATGAATGCGAAGCATGCGTGACCAAACAGCAGATCTGAATTGCGGTCCGTTATCTGAAATGACTTTACTAACGTGTCCAACTTCACGTAAGAAATTTTTAACAAAGGCGTTGGATACAGACCGTCCAGTGGCTTTACATAACGGTGTGAAAGAAACAAATTTTGAAGTAAGTTCAACAGCGACTAGAACGTACGAAAATCCATTAGATGTTCTGACAAGCGGTCCCAAGAGATCAACAGCAGCAAATTCTTTTAATTTAGAAGGAATGATAGGAAACAGCGGAGCACTATGGGAGATAGTAGGTGGTTTCGCCTTTTGACAAAGTTTACAAATAGACAAGACTCTTCGAATTCTCTTTTCCATATTGTTAAAATAACAAGTCGTTCGAAGAATATGATAACATTTTCGTGGGCCAAAATGTGCGTAGCTGAAATGAATGTACCAAATGACCTTATTAACAAAATCGTCTGGAATGCAAAGTACCCATAGCTTGTCATCAACAGTGCAGCGTTTGAAGAGTATGTTGTTTCTAACCAGGTAATAATGCCGAATCTGAGTGTGTGTCTTTTCATGCCATTTACTTTTGATGTCTCTCCAAATCGGATCTTTATCTTGTTCATGAGCAATGTCTTTTAAAGATGTGGTGATGAAGTTTTCAAAGGCGACTTTCTGAATGTAAAGAATACTGAAATTTTTCTCGAGGTTGCCTTCTTTGTTACTTTTCTCAAGCCCAGCCGGTGCGCGTGACAGTGCGTCCGCAACAATGTTCTCCTTGCCGGGAATGTAGACTATTGTGAAGCGGAATTCTTGCAGAAACAATGCCCAACGTTTTAACCTGTCATGATTTAATTTTGAAGACATAAGAAATTGTAATGCACGATGATCACTGTATACTTTTACGTGCTTACCAGAAAGAAAGAAACGGAATTTGTTAAATGCCCAAACGATAGCTAAAGCTTCTAATTCAGTAACGGAATAATTTTTTTCAGATTTTGTTAGCACTCGGCTAGCAAAAGCAATGGTTTTCTGAACGGTAGTGTCACTTTCTATGGCTTCTTGAAATAAATGGGCACCAAGACCGACTTTAGAAGAATCCGTGCTAAGGCAGAAATCTTGTGACAGATCTGGATGAGCTAGTATTGGCGCGTTAAGTAGCGATTCTTTCAAAGAATTGAATTCCAACTGTGCTTGTTCGTCCCAGTTCCAAATAGTATTTTTTCCAGTGAGAGAACAAAGTTTTGGTGTAACAAGAATTGGCATATTCAGAAAACGACGGTAAAAATTTACGAGACCTAGAAAACTGCGGACTTGTCTTTTTGTGGATGGAACTGGAATGGCCCTGATTGCTTCTAACTTTTCAGGATCCGGCTGAATGCCTTCAGAAGAAATAATATGTCCCAAAAACCTCACCTTTGACCTACCGAATTCAGACTTTTCCAAGTTAACTGTAATTCCAGATTCTGCAAAAATACGTAACAAACTGTTGAGGATGCGATTATGTAGTTCCCATGAAGCTTCTGCTATTAGAATATCGTCGACATATAAGGTGGTGTGACGTTTTAAGAACTCAGGTAATATGGAATTTAGCCCGCGAATGAATGCTGCTGAAGAAATGTTCAAACCAAAGGGAAGTTTCCGAAACTGATAACAAACGCCGAAACAAAGGAAAGCTGTGTATTTTCTACATTCTGGATGAAGTTCGATCTGATAAAAGCTGGATCTAAGATCAATGGAAGACAACACTTTTACACCATTAAAATTTTGAAGAAGTTCTTCCATCGTCTGCGGCCTGTCTGTTTCAGGAATAATGATAGTATTGATTTGTCTCGAATCTAAGACAAGCCTGATCGATCCATTTTTCTTCTCAACAACATGTAACGGATTGTTGTATGAGCTTACTGCAGGCTCAATAATGCCCTCGTCAAGCATAGATTGTATTTCTGTTCTAACACAGTCCCTATAATGTGCTGGAATTACGTATGGTCTAACACAAAATTTAGTATGCTCACGAACAAGAAATTGGTATTGAAATCCCTTGATTGTTCCTGTTTTGTGAGTAAAAACTGTGGAATGTGCTTCTAAAATCTCAAAAAGGTCCTGCCTATCAGTGTCATTACAATTCTCAATTGTTTGAATTTTATTCTGAATTAACTTATTAGTGTCAAATGCGCTGTCGATATCATCCCTGTCAGTACTTGCAGAGTGATTGTTAGCGTCAAGTTCCGTCGAAAATTCCGAACTGTTGTCTAACAGGAGGTAAAGCCGATTAATTTCTTCGTCATGGTTTGAGAGCCAATCTTCAAATTTCAAAGCTACTGACTTACCTTCTTTTTCTAAAGTTATTTCAGCATCGTGAAAGTTTAAGATTGCTTTGTATTCATTCAAAAAGTCTACTCCCAGTATAATTTCCGTCGACAATAATGGAACAATAAGAAAGTTCATAGAGAAGCTGTGGCTTTGACAAAAGAATTCTAAGTTGGTTTGTTGGCGTACATCTACACTTTTTCCAAAGATTGCACCTTGTAATTTAATCTTACGTAACGGAAGTGTGGGGCAATCGTTCGATTTGTTGCATTTGCTAAAGGCTGTTTCACTAATTACTGAGATGGGACTGCCAGAGTCAAGTACTGCCGTAAATTTTACGTCATTTACAGTAATGTGAATCACAGGATATGCAATGTTGTTAAGTTTTACGTCGTGTTCCTGGAGTTAGATGTCCCTAATGTCTTCCATTTTTACGTAATTACTAGCTACGGCAGCTGCGTCATCAGTTTCATAAGTGCGTTTTGTTGCTGCCAGCGGTGTGAGTCATTGCCTATTGTCTCTTTGTTGGCGCGCGTCGTTATTGGGATTTGGAGACCTAACTTCTACAAATTCACCGTGACGAGAGGGCCCTGCTCTGTTTGAATCCCGCCAGTTCTGATGCAATTCAGGTCTGTCGTTACGATCATATCGTCTGTCGTCATGTTGGTAGATCCCATAGTTTCTTTCTTGTCGGTCACATGGTGGAGAATTTCTCCCTGAATCGTAACTGCGCGCTGGTCCGTTGCGTCTAAAGTTATTCTGTCTCCCTTGATAGTATTTATTTTGGTTCCCATATTGTCTGTTTCTCTTATTGTCTCTGTGATAGTCATTACCACGGAGAGGTGATCTTTCCCTGTAGTTATTACTATTCTGCCAACGGTTGTCATACGGGTGGTGTCTGTTTTGGTCACGATTTGTGTTGTGAGAATAGCCTTGTCATGTCAAGTTATTACTTCTTTCATCACGGAATTGCGACGGATGTGACCTGTAATTGTTGTGTTCCTGGTTTCGCGTTCCGCGATTGTCAGTGTCAATTTCTAATTCTTGTAAGAGTCCCTGAAATGCTTCAATGTCGTCTTTGCAACGTCCTGCCAAAATAATATGTCGTAAATGTTCAGGCAGTTTGATTAAGCAAATGCGGATGAGTTCTGAGGGGCTGTATGGGTATGAAAGATACTGATTCTTATGCAACATGTCTTCAAAATATTTCATAAGACTGGAAAATTCAGATTGTTCGAAATGTTTCATCATTATGATGCTATGTTTTACTCGGTCTTGTGTGGCTTGAGACCAATATGCTGAGAGGAAGGCATGGTAAAACTCTCCTTCACTGTGGCAATCGTGAATTACCGATCGCATTCTTACAGCTGGTTCATTCTCCAAGTAGCCACACATAAATTCTAATCTGTGCTCTAATGACCAGTTGGGAGGAAAACAATGCGAGAATTGATGGAGCCATGCTTGTGGATGAATGTCGTTGCCAGAATTCTTAAATGTTTTGAATTTACGTGTAGTAATGAACAGCTTATAGTCAAAATCATCATGTCGGCGAGTCGCATATCGGTCATTGTTAGGTCGTGTCGGCCGTTCCATCTCAAAATTCGGTGCACATTGCCAATTTCTTTCATAACTTCCGAAATGCCCTGTGTTACTATTTTGTGGCTGTTCCGTATTTCTGTGTCCCTCTTCCCGTATTGGGGCGCGAGTATCCTCTGAAATACGTAATTCTTGTACTACTTGTGCCAACTGATCTTGCACTTCCCGGATTTCTCTTTTGTACTGTGTATTGATTTGATTTTGATTTTGTTTGAATTTTCTAATTTCTACTTACTCTTCAGTGTGTGTCAGTGAAGGCTACAGGTGTTGTGTTATTCAGATCATCATCTACCTTTGTAGATAAGTTAGTGAACTGATCTGAAAGTTCGGCTACTTTATCCGATAATGAAATTATTTCCTCTGTATGTTTTTCTGAACCAAGTTTCAGAGTATCTACTGTGTCCTTTAAGTTTTCCTGAGTTTTTGCAAGTTGCGTAACCGAATCGGTAGATGCAACTGAGTCAATTTTAGCTTGCAGGGTGTCGTGATTTTCATGAACAATAGTTTGCAGTTCTTTTATGGCTGCTTCGTGATTCTGTAATGCATTTTCATGACGCAAAAAAATAGGTTGGAAATGCTCACAAATTTGTGTTTTTGCGTCATTACAGACTTTTTGACATTTCGATTCGATTTTATGTAACTCAGTAGTTAAATCTTCACGTGTTTGTTCAAGCGTGGTGTCTAACTTTTGAAGATTTTGTTCCATTGCGTCTAACTGTTGCTGTGTTTGTCTCTGGTATTGTTCCATTGTGTCTAACTTTTGAAGATTTTGTTCCATTGTGTCTAACTTTTGAAGCTTTTGCTGTGTTTGTCTCTGATTTTGTTCCATTGTGTCTAACTTTTGAAGCTTTTGTCCCATTTCTTGCATTAATTGTAATAACAATGCACTGGTGTCTGAAACATGTTCGTCAGTGCTTTTCGGCAGTGAATTTACACCGGCAACATTCACATTTTGACAAGCGGAAAATGTGTCTTGACTCATTTGAGAAAACGGTGAGGACGCAAAACCTGAATCTACAGTATTTGCAAAATTGTGTCCTGTCATTTCGGATTCCTCAGGCGAGCTGTTGCCGACCGATCGATCGATAATGCTTCCCTCTTCACTAATTGTTTCACTGTCCACGCCATTGTTTGCCGCCCGCTCCATTTCCCTATGCACAATTACCAGATTACTACTTTGAACATCAGTTAATTCATTACTCGGTGGCGCTAACACACTGCTTTCATTTTCACTGTCATTTCTCAGTTTACTTTGGAGCCTAGTATTACGTTTTTCACACGCCATTATTGTCACAGTATTTCACACGACAACACAGAAAAACACAATTTGAAGATCAAAAATAAGAGAACACATTAACATAGCACTGAAAATAATATCTAGTTAATTGCAGCTGCGAAATACTTGGTGCAAATCTACATGCATGCCACAACTGTTTTACTGTACAACAATGAAAAACTACAACTACAAAGGAAATTCTCTCTATGATTACGCGCTACCAATAAACAATAGCTACACCAATTACACAAACTGCAAGAAAAAATCAGAAGATTCCAGTGAGGTATCCTCGGCTAAGGGTCGACATATGAAACGTCCCCTTAGAAAAATTTATACATGACTGTGCTTAAACTGACACACAATATTTTGTTAGCGCAACGCAATCTGACTTTCAAAATTCCCTACAAAAGAATGGCCCTGACTAACATTAAACTATACCTTTCACAAATCACTTACCTCACAAAAATCTTCGCTGCTCAAGCTACTGCAATACAGCGAGCGCCACTACTGCCAGCTAAATAAAAGATTCAAACTACTGAAGGCACTAACTACTGATAGGGATAGCTAGCAAATGAAAGATATTAATAGAGAACAAACAATGTATTTACCTTGATATCATCATATATAAATATAGCAGTTCATGACAAATTACAAATCTCCGCCATCTCTCTCCCCACATCCACCACTGCTGGCGGCTCACCTCCAACTGCGCAACGCTACACGCTGTCCACAGCCAGCTGCCTAACACTACAATGGCGAGTATTACAACAATGCAAAGCAGCCACAGACTGCACACAGCACAGCCAGTGATTTTCAAATTGAGCGCTACGTAACGTTGCCAACAAGAAAACATAAACAGCCTACTTACATAGAGAAAACATAAACAGCCTACTTACATAGAGAAAACATAAACAGCCTACTTACACTACCAGCAAGTCAAGACTGTTCACATTCTGTGGTTTGAAGTTCGTTGTCGGTTGTTGGGATATTCCCGCGAGCAACAATGTGGTTTTCAGGTTGGAAAATTCTAGCCACCCTCCGGTGGAGTTTCACTGTATTTAGTTATTTGAATTGAAGTGCACCAGCAGAATCTTCTGCCTTATGGCCGTTAACGTTCCAGTTACCTACCGTTGACGCAAAGTTCAGGCAGTGTAGTTTCCTCATCGTGTTGTTGCTGTCCAGCATGGTATGTAGTTTGACAGCTCTATATATGACTGAATGTGGGCGCCAATATTTACTACATTGTTCCATTGAACTCCCTGTTGTATCCCGGTCAGGTGAAGTGGAAGTTATCTTGTCAGTGGGTCCGTTGACTTTCAGGCGGTTGGGTTGTTGTCGGATCATGAATGGTTGGGCCGACTGCCTGTCTCACCTAAGCGAGCGTCAGTGTTTGAATTCCGGGCCGACCCTCTAACATCTGAGCGCCCTAGGGTGTGCTGCCTTTTTTTAATGTTCCTGTTGTTTGTACTTGTATGGCTTCTGACCTTTTAAAAAAAATTAACGTTGTTTTGCCCTTAAGGCATAAGATTCTTTAGGCCTTCAGCCTAATTCAAAGAACTGTTTCATGTAAGACCTTTGGCATTTTAAAGGTTTTAATGTTGTTGAATTTTAAGTGTTTGACCTTCAGCCGATTTTGAGTTTGAGTTGTTTTGCTCTTAAGGCCTTCAGCCTAGTTCAAAGAACTGTTTCACGTAAGGTCTTTGGTATTTAAAAAATTTATGTTATGGAGTTTCAAGTGTTAGGCCTTCAGCCGATTTCAATTTAACTTGTTCGCTCTTGAAGTGTCTGATTCTTTGGGGCCTTCAGCCTAACCAAAGAACTGTTCTAAGGTAAGGCTTTGCCTTTTAAATTTCTGTTTTGCTTGCATTTTAGGTTATTGGCCATCAGCCATTTTTAAATTAAAGTGGTTTTCAGCCAATAATTAAGTCCCAAAGATTAAAAGTGTGTGTTAAAAAGAATTTTTTTTGGGGCCCTTGTAATGTTTGTTCAAATAAAGCTGTATGTTCAAGTGTAACTAACAGCCGCTTATTTTGGCCCCTTTCCACAGTTTAAACTACCTGTACTGTCCTGTGGGTTTAGCAGGGCATATCATGAGTGATTTCCGTGGCTGTTACTATGTTATGATTTATGTGGATGTCTCCTTTTGGTTGGTATCAGCTGGCATCTGTAGTGATTTCGAAGTGCCTGTACTGTGCTCTGGGTACTTTTGCTACGACAGAGTCTCTGGCCAGTGAGCAGATTTCTGAGCCGTAAGTGATTACCAGTTGTATGGAAGTTTTGAAAATTTGGTTTTTGGTTTTAATATTCAGTCTATTGCTTTTTATTAACAGGTAAAGTCTTTAGAAAGTTCCTTATGCGTTGTTACATATGTCAGTGACATGGATATTTAAAAGTCAGCCTCTTAACCAGTTTTATTCCTAAGTATTCGACACTACTCTTCTATGAGATGTCTTTGTCGTTGAATGTGATGTGGGGATTTGTGGAAATCCTGAAATTCTTTTGTAGGTAAATAGGATACTCTGGCTCTTCCCGACTGCCCACTGCTAAATTTGATGTAGGTGTTCTTCTATTTTTATGACTATGTACTGCAGATTTGTGTTGCTTTGATAAACCTCAATGTCATCCGAAAATACTGATACGTGTTCTTCCTCCTGTGAGGTAACGGGCGAGTTGTGGCGGCCTGGAAATACTCTAAGTTCAGAGTTGGCGTGGCCGCGCTGGGGCCTCTCTGCGGTCCGCGGCTCGTCAGCGGCCACGTGGTGCCGAATGTTAGCCGGGGTCCAGGGAGCACGTGGCTGGGAATTCCATGGTGATGCTGTGTCGATGAAAGAGACTTGTATGCCGAGGGTGCCAAAGATGGCAGACTTTGTGAAACCATCATGGCAGACATTTCACTGTTTGTATAGAAATTAATAGTAGTCAGATGAAGCATGATACCTCAAAAAGAAGCATGTACATTATCATTATTTGCACGACGATTCTGTTGGTCTATTCAGATTTTCAATATCTTTATCAGTTTAATGTTTAGTTCAAATGGTTCAAATGGCTCTGAGCACTATGGGACTTAACTTCTGAGGTCAGCAGTCCCCTAGAACTTAGAACTACTTAAACCTAACTAACCTAAAGACGTCACACACATCCATGCCCGAGGAAAGATTCGAACCTGCGACCGTAGCGGTCGCGCAGCTCCAGACTGTAGCGCCTAGAACCGCTCGGCCACTCCGTAACGTCCAGTATCTGATGATAAATTATACAAGTAACAGCCAGCAACGAATTTCCAAAATTTAAACGGTTCATCCGATTTTGTCGATCGACATGTCTGTAGAAAGCTATTAGTGTAAACTTAAATTGGTATAAATTACAAACATGTAACTTTAATAGTACATGAGTAATTGGAGGTCAAAGTGGTCAATTACTATCTATCTCGTCAGGCCATAAGTACTCCACATCTACATGAAAAAGCGGTAGCAGCATGCTTATAAATACATTTATTCTTCTGTTTCTTTGTTTATATCCGGGATATACTATTCGTGAAGAAATTGGTCAAATATTTACTGTGTTTCAGAAGGCACATAGACATTATGCTACTGGCCTACTTTTGCATGCTATTACTTTGATATATCTTTATTGTATTTGTTTATGTATTTACGTCTTAGAGCGTGTTTATGGTCCAATCGTAGGAATATTTATTTAATTTCAAGTTATGTAAATGTAAATCCAGTATTTCGAATGTGTTTCAAAATGTTTGCGAGTGTGCATTGGCTTGGAGACAATGACGGGAGCGCTATCGCCAATCACAGGGCTCGTTACTAAGGTAGGCGACTACCGAAGTCGAAGGACAGGAAGTTCGGAAGAGGGCGGCGCAAGGGATGGTCGCACAGGACAGGGAGAGCCCTGGAGAGTACGGCGGACGGACGCACGATCGCGGCAGAGACTTGGAGAGTGTGGAGCGGTTTGCGCGTGGTCGCAGCAGGTAGTAATACTTCGTAGTGCCGACTTGTGAACTTGTGAGATTTCCGATGTTTCTACAGTGAAGACGTAGTATGCGTTTAGAAGTGAATATCTCACGACCTATGTTGTTGCCCATAACTAATTACGTGCAGTAGGAATCTATTGTTTCCCTGTTATTCAACTTTTATTTAATTTAATTGCTGGACCATCGACACCAATAAGTGTTTTGCTGAAACATACCACATTCTCAAAAGTACTTCTACTATCGTACTCATCATTTAAAGTCGTTAAGATAGTACCTGCAGATTTTATTTAATTGCAATCTTTCATTTATAAATTTCTACGTTACATTCGCAATTGCCGAGTGATAGAAACCTTCGACCATATGATTCATGTGTATATTCATATTGTATACTGTAAACTGAGCAGTATTTGGCTTGTAATGCGGCAACTACGTATCCCAGCCCCTAGACAATGAAACCAGCCAAAACTTTAATATTTCGTCACTGCGTCAGAGGGTACGCAGTTGAGGGCCTACACCACCTCATCACATCATTTTATTAGAAAGCCAGCACGCCTGTTTTCTGATGTCATTAGTGAAGATTGAGTAGAGGATGGGTCGCAACACTGAAGCTTGTGCTACAACTACTTCTGTCGTAATAGTGTTCCTATTTACTGTCGTTCTAGTGTTCCTATTTATTCCTGTGACATTTCTACTTCTGTGGAATGAATCTACTGCCTGAATGATGTGACCTGGGCAGTTGTATTTGTGGAGTCTGAAGATGGGGCTCTGCGTTTGAGTGATAGGAGCGGACGCTTTTAGCAGTCACCTGAATGCAACGCAATATGGTGCTTACGGTGAGACAGCGCGGGGTTTCGTCGACTGTTAGGCTAAGAACAACTCGTGAAAAACGCGTGTGGAAATGTTTGCGTAAGTATTAATGACCGTAAGTGTTTTGGAAAAACCTCGAGTATAATCTACACTGTAATACCTAGTGACACAATGACACAAAATGAGCTCTCTAGCAAACAAAGACCGTAACTTCCATAAAAGAGTTCGAACAGTAGAGAACAAAGTTCATGTGAAGAAAAACCTGGAACAAAGTCCGCCGATCATCTGCACTAGTGGTAATTGGAAAAAGGCAGAAATGTAACTGTACCCAGTTACGCTTCATTGTTGGATCATTATTGTAAGCGAGCTTCGTCTCTACCCTTACAGAAGTACTTCTGTGCATGAGTGAAAGCGCTCAGAACAACTTTCGCTTGTTGAATTTTGCCAGTGGTTTCTGAGTGAAGTGGCATCAGGAATTCAGACCTTCAAATTTTCACATCATCAGTTGAGGTCTAGTTCAGATGTCAGTGTATATGAAGTCACAGGACATCTGCAATAATGAAGTAGAATATCCCTGTCAGTGCTTTTAAGAGCCATTACATCATCTCTAGATTGAGGTTTAATGTGCAGTGAGTGATGTCATTTGCGTATCATGACTCTTTCACCAAACACATGCGATCGACTGCGTCAGCCTCGATTAAAAGTTAACCACTGTAAAGTCGGTGTTTAACCCTGCGCAAAATTCTGGTGCACCGATCTCTACGAAAGTTAAAAGCGGGAGCTGAGAGCGCTTGTGGCTCAGTCCCAGTGTTCTCGAGATGACCAGGATTTAACAAGTGTGCCGTATTAAGAAAGGGCGTTCGGATTCATGTACTGATACAGACTCAAAGCATCGTATACAATATGCTATACCTGAAATGAACGGAGAAAATTTATTAACTTATGAATCAGACTTACCAGAAACAAGATTAAATTGTGCCTCCACGTGTGACCACATTGCCTGTCTTTCTCTACCAAGGGGACCACAAGGCTGTCGGACTTGTGTAGTTTTGTTACATTTGTGGTACGTGAAGCTGAAAATACAAATATAGCCCTCCCAATGCATATAGATGCAACTCTCAAAATTTCTCGAGGAGAGCGGCTTCTGAGTTATGTGAGCAAGTTTAATATGCTGAAATAAGGTAGATTTGTTTTCGACAAGCAATGTGACTCAATGGTAGGGTGTTTGCTGGCTGCCTTGTGGTCTAGGGTTTGATTCCAGGCGGTTCACGCTTTTAAACAAAGCTGCATGTACAGTGAGCATGTAAGTGAAGTATAGTACAAAAAGATTGAAAAATAATTTGTAGTTTATAATTACATAGACTTGATTAACAGTCCTTTGTAACAGACCGGTAATTAAGAATTTTTGTCTGCAATGAGAACTGGATTTTTGTATGCACTACATTGTTAGAAATAATACGTGCATTTTTTATAAAAATGACAAAGGTGTTAATTCGGATATATTTTTTTAATTTTATATTTAAATTACATAGGTATTCGAACTGAATGGAACAAAGGTATAAAAAATTGTGAACGAAAGAGAGATTGTACATTTCTTTTTTTATACTGCAGCCGTTAGTTATTACATTTTCAAGAACTGATGCATTCATACCGACCATATCGAGAAGTACACTGAGACGACAAAGGCCATGGGACAGCGATATGAACATATACAGATGGCGTTAGTATCGCGTACGTAAGGTATAAAATGAAAGTGTAGTGGCGGAGCCATCATTTTTTCTCAGGTGATTCATGTGAAAAGAGGCCCACGTGATTACGGCCGCACATGAGGAATTAACAGACTCTGGACTTGGAATCGTAGTTGGAGGTAGACGCATGGGACATTCGATCTGCGAAATCGTTAAGGAATTCAATATTCCGTGATTCACAGTGTCAAGTGTGAGCCGAGAATATCAGATTTCAGGCATTACCTCTCACCATGGACTACGCGATGGACGATGGCCTTCACTTAACGACTGAGTGCGGCAGCGTTTGCTTCGAGTTGTCAGTGCTAATAGACAAGCAACATTGCGTGAAATAACCAGCAGAAATCAACGTGGTATGTACGACTAACATTTCCGTTAGGACAGTAAGACGAAATGTGCCGTTAATGGGCAATGCCAGCAGACGACGGACGCGGGTGCCTTCGCTAAAAGCATGACCTCGCCTCCGGCGCCTCTCCTGGGCTCTGTCATATAGGTTTGACCCTAGACGACTAGAATGTCGTAGCCTGGTCGGATGAGCCGTGATTTCAGTTGTAAAAGCTGTTGGTACGATTAGAGTGTGGCGCAAACCCCGTGAGGCCATGGACCCAAGTTGTCAACAAGGCTTTGTGCAAGCTGATGGTGGCTCCATAACGGTGTGGGCGTTGCGTGTGTTTACATGGAATGACTAGGTCCTCTGATCGAACTTAAATGATCACAGACGGTAAGTGTTTATGGTCGGCAACTTTGAAACCATTTGCAGCCGTTCATAGGCTTGTACGGTATTGCAGTGCCTGTTTTATTCCGAATTACGGTGCAACGTTCCTTTAGAAATGCATGCATGTCCAAAGGAACACTGCCTCGTCATTCGGAAAAACACAGGCATTGTAACACTTTATTTATTCGTCGACACTGAAAAAGCGTCATTCAAGTAAAATCTCTCACCTGCATGGGAAATACATAGTGGATGTAAAAAAAAGTGGCTATTTCCAGAGTCTTCTGAGATGGTGATCAACGAGCGTTAATCCCGGGTCAGTCTTATTGTAAATATTTTTCGGGCTAGTTTTATTTTGATCACCTTGTATCTGAAGCACTCTTAGTAGCTATTATAAATTTCACTTTGACGCTAGTAACGTATGCCACGTCACAGACTTACAAATAATTTCGAATTCTTATGAATATTTACTGCTTCGGTGAATTGTGCGGTATGGTATCGTTGTTCATATTAAATATGTTATTCACGTTAAATTCATATTAAATATAATTCAGAAGAAAAGTGTTGGAAGTGAAGCTCCGTATCTTTTTAATATATTATTCCCTTTAGTACGTATCATTAGTCAGTTGTGAATTGCATACACCCACAATGGCAACTGAAAACTCAAAATCTATTACACTATTATTGTGCACACCGGTGACTAAGTTTAGTATAAAAACGGGTGATTAGAATTAAACTAACGCTGTTCCGAGTGCTACGGTCCACGCTGTATACATCGCACTGCGTTAAAACTTTGTACAGTAGGTTTGTTCATTGATCTGTGCTCTCACGGAATGTGCGGAAAAAAAATAATCATACCACTTTCTACCACAAGGCGAAGATATTGCGATATAATGAGACCTAACGTGAAATGCTTTCTGTTCTGACGTTAGTATGCCGTTTGTCGCTTGTTAGTGTGTGTTTACTTAATTTGCGAAGTGATTGATTGTGTAGAGGATGAAGAAGTTTGAGGTTTTCTGCATGAAAGGTAATGACTATTGAGAAGAAAGACCGTGCACTCCTAGTTAAGTTGTTTCATCAGCGCGGCAGAAATACAGCGCTGCGCTGTCTGAATATCTCTGACATAATCAGCTGCGAAGAATCCCATGTCAATTAATGCGCTAAAGAAAATGATCAAGAAATCTGAATAAACCGTTGAATGATTCGGTGCAGCCCATTCCCAAGGCAGTTTTTGATAAAGTTACTGTAACAAAGCCGACCATGCAGCACATGTCTCAGAAATTGTAACCAGTGCCCAAATGTGTCGTGGGAATTGACTATCCCCTGGTCAATAGTTCAACAGATTTTGCGGCACATTTGAAAAGACTTCCCTACAATAATGAGAACGTGCAGAAAATGAAGCCCTTATATAGGCTACAACACCATGAAATTGTTTGTTTCTTTGGCATGCTTGGAAATGGATGGCATTTGGCCGGGGAATATTCTTTGGATGGACGAAACACATTTTACTTTGCACAGTGCCGTGGATGCACAGAAATATGTCTTATGGGGTTCTACTCTGCCACATCTTAAGCAGAAACATCCACTGCACTCAGAATGTGTGACTGTGTGGTGTGTTTTCACAAGCTCCTTCATTCCCCGTCCGTTTTTCTTCGAGGAGACGTCACCTCTTGGGCCTTTTAGGTGTTCACTTACATCTGCACGATATAAGGGCGTCCTCGTGGAACACACGTGATTCCAGCTTTGGAAGAACGCAACTGTGCCTATCCCACTGGTTTCATGCGAGGACAACATCAAATGTCGCTTCCTAGGTGAAAGATTTGCTTCGTGAAACCCTCAGTAACGAGTGAAACATCTCTAGGCAATTTCTGGATATGCCGCCTTCTAGGTCCCCTGATCTAAACC
This sequence comes from Schistocerca serialis cubense, assembly GCF_023864345.2. Taxonomy (NCBI): domain Eukaryota; kingdom Metazoa; phylum Arthropoda; class Insecta; order Orthoptera; family Acrididae; genus Schistocerca; species Schistocerca serialis. Next base: position 459,273,550 of record NC_064643.1, read on the forward strand.
CAGGTGATTTCTGGTTGTGGGGATATCTAAAAGATCATGTCTATAAGCGGTGCATCCAGGCTCTTCCTGACATGAAATATAAAAATGGCTCTGAGCACTATGAGTTCAAATGGCTCTGAGCACTGTGGGACTTTACTTCTGAGGTCATCAGTCCCCTAGAACTTAGAACTACTTAAACCTAACTAGCCTAAGGACATCACACACATCCATGACCGAGGCAGGATTCGAACCTGCGACCGTAGCGGTCGCGTGGTTCCAGACCATGAAATAGAACAATGACGACGTATCGCTTTGATTACACTACGTTTGTTGCGAGCAACTGTCCACTATGCAGTGTTAACGGGTCACCATACTGAACACAGGTTGTACCTTGTGACGATATCCTAATGGACGTGTGTTGTTCGTTTCTCCGCTTTTCCTACTTCCGTTCCATATTCTGGCTACTTACAGCTGCATAGTTTCAGCTGGTGGCACAAAGAGGAACTATTACATTTTTCAGCGTACTCTGTGAGGGCACCGATTAATGAACGTGTCAACGATTTTTCAGCGTCTTGGGATGTGCACAGCCCACACTACAGCAAACGGAACATCGTTAGTTTACTGATAACAAGTACAATAATTAGCGAAATGGTACTCTGGTTAAGGTACTAGACCAGCATTCTGGAAGAGCTGATAAGAAGAGCTGATAACAAATCTTCTTCAGGTTATCTTAATTTGGTTTCTCAGAGATTGCCCTTAATAATTATTGAGTAGTGTGATTTTCGAGATATTTCTTGTCAGGTTAAATCGATTCTTTCCGGGATCCATGTCTTGGAATGTATTTGATTTTCTAAATTTTACGTGAACCATGGACCTTGCCGTTGGCGGGGAGGCTTGCGTGCCTCAGCGATACAGATGGTCGTACCGTAGGTGCAACCACAACGGAGGGATATCTGTTGAGAGGCCAGACAAACATGTGGTTCCTGAAGAGGGGCAGCAGCCTTTTCAGTAGTTGCAGGGGCAACAGTCTGGATGATGGACTGATCTGGCCTTGTAACATTAACCAAAACGGCCTTGCTGTGCTGGTACTGCGAACGGCTGAAAGCAAGGGGAAACTACAGCCGTAATTTTTCCCGAGGAAATGCAGCTTTACTGTATGATTAAATGATGATGGCGTCCTCTTGGGTAAAATATTCCGGAGGTAAAATAGTCCCCCATTCGGATCTCCGGGCGGGGACTACTCAAGAGGACGTCATTATCAGGAGAAAGAAAACTGGCGTTCTACGGATCGGAGCGTGGAATGTCAGATCCCTTAATCGGGCAGGTAGGTTAGAAAATTTAAAAAGGGAAATGGATAGGTTAAAGTTAGATATAGTGGGAATTAGTGAAGTTCGGTGGCAGGAGGAACAAGACGTTTGGTCAGGTGAATACAGGGTTATAAATACAAAATCAAATAGGGGTAATGCAGGAGTAGGTTTAATAATGAATAAAAAAATAGGAGTGCGGGTTAGCTACTACAAACAGCATAGTGAACGCATTATTGTGGCCAAGATAGACACAAAGTAGTACAAGTTTATATGGCAACTAGCTCTGCAGATGATGAAGAAATAGATGAAATGTATGACGAGATAAAAGAAATTATTCAGGTAGTGAAGGAAGACGAAAATTTAATAGTCATGGGTGACTGGAATTCGTCAGTAGGAAAAGGGAGAGAAGGAAACATAGTAGGAGAATATGGATTGGGGGGAAGAAATGAAACAGGAAGCCGCCTTCTAGAATTTTGCACAGAGCATGACTTAATCATAGCTAACACTTGGTTCAAGAATCATAAAAGAAAGTTGTATACCTGGAAGAATCCTGGAGATACTAAAATGTATCAGATAGATTATATAATGGTAAGACAGAGACTTAGGAACCAGGTTTTAAATTGTAAGACATTTCCAGGGGCAGATGTGGATTCTGACCACAATCTATTGGTTATGCACTGCAGATTGAAACTGAAGAAACTGCAAAGAGGTGGGAATTTAAGGAGTTGGGACCTGGATAAACTGAAAGAACCAGAGGTTGTAGAGAGTTTCAGGGAGAGCGTAAGGGAACAATTGACAGGAATGGGGGAAAGAAATACAGTAGAAGAAGAATGGGTAGCTCTGAGGGATGAAGTAGTGAAGGCAGCAGACGATCAAGTAGGTAAAAAGACGAGGGCTAATAGAAATCCTTGGGTAACAGAAGAAATATTGAATTTAATTGATGAAAGGAGAAAATATAAAAGTGCAGTAAATGAAGCAGGCAAAAAGGAATACAAACGTCTCAAAAATGAGATCGACAGGAAGTGCAAAATGGCTAAGCAGGGATGGCTAGAGGACAAATGTAAAGGTGTAGAGGCTTGTCTCACTAGGGGTAATATAGATACTGCCTACAGGAAAATTAAAGAGACTTTTGGAGAGAAGAGAACCACTTGTATGAATATCAAGAACTCAGATGGAAACCCAGTTCTAAGCAAAGAAGGGAAGGCAGATAGGTGGAAGGAGTATATAGAGGGTTTATACAAGGGCGATGTGCTTGAGGACAATATTATAGAAATGGAAGAGGATGTGGATGAAGACGAAATCGGAGATGTGATACTGCGTGAAGAGTTTGACAGAGCACTGAAAGACCTGAGTCGGAACAAGGCCCCCGGAGTAGACAACATTCCATTGGAACTACTGACGGCCTTGGGAGAGCCAGTCCTGACAAAACTCTACCATCTGGTGAGCAAGATGTATGAGACAGGCGAAATACCCTCAGACTTCAAGAAGAATATAATAATTCCAATCCCAAAGAAAGCAGGTGTTGACAGATGTGAAAATTACCGAACTATCAGTTTAATAAGTCACAGCTGCAAAATACTAACGCGAATTCTTTACAGACGAATGGAAAAACTGGTAGAAGCGGATCTCGGGGAAGATCAGTTTGGATTCCGCAGAAATGTTGGAACACGTGAGGCAATACTAACCTTACGATTTATCTTAGAAGAAAGGTTAAGGAAAGGCAATCCTACGTTTCTAGCATTTGTAGACTTAGAGAAAGCTTTTGACAATGTTAACTGGAATACTATCTTTCAAATTCTGAAGGTGGTAGGGGTAAAATACAGGGAGCGAAACATTTTTTACAATTTGTACAGAAACCAGATGGCAGTTATAAGAGTCGAGGGGCATGAAAGGGAAGCAGTGGTTGAGAAAGGAGTGAGACAGGGTTGTAGCCTCTCCCCGATGTTATTCAATCTGTATATTGAGCAAGCAGTAAAGGAAGCAAAAGAAAAATTTGGAGTAGGTGTTAAAATTCATGGAGAAGCAGTAAAAACTTTGAGGTTCGCCGATGACATTGTAATTCTGTCAGAGACAGCAAAGGACTTGGAAGAGCAGTTGAACGGAATGGACAGTGTCTTGAAAGGAGGATATACGATGAACATCAACAAAAGCAAAACGAGGATAATGGACTGTAGTCAAATTAAATCGCGTGATGCTGAGGGAATTAGATTAGGAAATGAGACACTTAAAGTAGTAAAGGAGTTTTGCTATTTAGGGAGTAAAATAACTGATGATGGTCAAAGTAGAGAGGATATAAAATGTAGTCTGGCAATAGCAAGGAAATCGTTTCTGAAGAAGAGAAATTTGTTAACGTCGAGTATAGACTTAAGTGTCAGGAAGTCGTTTCTGAAAGTATTTGTATGGAGTGCAGCCATGTATGGAAGTGCAACATGGACGATAACTAGTTTGGACAAGAAGAGAATAGAAGCTTTCGAAATGTGGTGCTACAGAAGAATGCTGAAGATTAGATGGGTAGATCACATAATTAATGAGGAGGTGTTGAATAGGATTGGGGAGAAGAGAAGTTTGTGGCACAACTTGACTAGAAGAAGGGATCGGTTGGTAGGACATGTTTTGAGGCATCAAGGGATCACAAATTCAGCATTGGAGGGCAGCGTGGAGGGTAAAAATCGTAGAGGGAGACCAAGAGATGAATACACTAAGCAGATTCAGAAGGATGTAGGTTGCAGTAGGTACTGGGAGATGAAGCTTGCACAGGACAGAGTAGCATGGAGAGCTGCATCAAACCAGTCTCAGGACTGAAGACCACAACAACAACAACAACAAATTTTACGTTTACTAGGAGTCGTCAGGTAGCATCAGTAATTCGTTTCCTTAAACAGTGCTGCACATTACAATGGGAGTGAGTATGAAGCTCGTTCCCTCGAAGGTAGTGGTGACGAATGAACATTGTGGCGTTCGAATGAATCGTAGGAGTGGGAAGTGAATCTTACTTGGCAGTCAATACGTACGGGAACCATAAGCGATCTTCCGCGAAAGCCAGAATTTTCTTTATTAACTATCAGTTATTAAAGTCCGCTTTTGACATAGCAAGTTCGAGGAGTGTCGTATGGGTCATCAGGGCTTTAATAAAATAGTGCTGCTAAGCAATAAATCAGTTAACACAGTAGACAGATTAATGTATGAAGAGCGCGGCAATTTCCAGTCAGCGATAGAATGTACTCTGAGCCTGTTCTCATGACAAAGACGATCTTACCACGCACTCGAATTTTATGCACTTCTTGGAGAAGTCTGTTTTAAATATTTAATTTTTACTGTTACATGGTGTTTGCTAATAAATACATTAATTGTATCCCAGTACTTATTTCAAGTAAATTACCTATCCGATCGTCTGTTAATAACCTTAGGTAGCCTGCTGTAATTTTCTGAAGAACCTAAAACGCTAAGAGTGCTGTTTCGAGCGACAATATCTATGAAATGTTCATAGAAATTCTACGTTCTTATTCATTCAGATAATTCACGGAAAGATTAGCTTAACTAGCACAGCCTGAGGTGGGAAGGCATGACCAGTTATGGTGTACATCGCCCATACCACTTTCTACAGAATCGTGGCTAAACTGAGAGACTCTTACAGCAGTTTAGTGCAGTGAGGGGACTTTGCACCATATTTATTCCTCCCAGCTTAGGTTCCACCTTTAGTGACATCGCCGTCGTTCACTCGCTGGAACATAATACCGTTTCTTCTTTTTCCCCAAATTGTTGTCATATATTACTTCGATTTACTAGCACTTCGGTGCTGTAACACGGTAGTTGTGGCAATCGATTCGTTTCCACTTGGCGCTTCGTTCAAAGCCTTGTTCACCAACAACGATGTGTTTTAGAGGGTCTCACTAGCTCACATTAATACAGCAATGGTTTCTCCTTTAGTCAACCCATGGCCTTCGCACCATCCTTGTACATCCGAGCTAGTCCTTGGACACTAAAGATCACGGTGTCGACGCCAAGCTAAGCGGCGTAAACTCCGTTCTGTTTCTTTCTTCTAACGTATTATTTATGTCAGTGCATGAGGTATCAATTTGAACTATCTAAGAAACATCACTGTGTTGGAACTACACTGCTGGCTATTAAAACTGCAGCAGGAGAAAAGATGCAAAATGTCGAACTACTATTAATTGTGCATATACATTATAGTAAGGAAAATGCATGATGAAATTTGTAGGTGGTGGTGCGGTTTACAGCGTGCAGAAGCTGACACACAGAACTGTCCACTAAAGACGAAGTAAATACTCCAGAATTCAATCGAGAACAGCTGCCAATATGAGTAGCGTAGAACTAAACATCCTCGGAGTAGTGAAGCAACTTAAATCACTTAAAAGCAAGTCTTCTGGTCCAGACTGTAAACCAATTACGTTCCTTTCGCAGTATGCTGATGCATTATAGAATCATATACAACTGTTCGCTCTACGAAACATCCGTACCCAAAGACTGGAAAGTTGCCCAGGTCACACCAATATTCAAGAAAGGTAGTAGGAGTAATCCACTAAATTACAGGCCCATATCGTTAACGTCGATATGCAGCAGGATTTTAGAACATATATTGTGTTCGAACATTATGAATTACCTAGAAGGAAACGGTCTATTGACACACAATCAACACGGGTTTAGAAAACATCGTTCCTATGAAACACAACTAGCTCCTTATTCACATGAAGTGTTGAGTGCTATTGACAAGGGATTTCAGATCGATTCCGTCTTTCTGGATTTCCGGAAGCCTTTTGCCACTGTACCACACAAGCGGCTCGTAGTTAAATTTCGTGCTTATGGGACATCGTCTCAGTTATGTGACTGGATTTGTGATTTCCTGTCAGAGAGGTCACAGTTCGTAGTAATTGACGGAAAGTCATCCAGTATAACAGAAGTGATTTCTAGCGTTCCCCAAGGTAGTGTTAGAGGCCCTTATCTGTATAAACGATTTTGGAGACAACCTCAGCAGCCGTCTTCGCTTGTTTGCAGATGACGCTGTCGTTTGTCGACTAATGAAGTCATCAGTAGATCAAAACAAACTGCAAAACGATTAAGAAAAGATATCTGAATGGTGCGAAAAGTGGCAGTTGACCCTAAATAACGAAAGGTGTGAGGTCATCCACATGAGTGCTAAAAGGAAGTCGTTAAACTTCGGTTACACGAAAAATCAGTCTAATCTAAAAGCGGTAAATTCAACTAAATACCTAGGTATTACAATTACGAACAACTTAAATGGGAAGGAACACATAGAGAATGCTGTGGGGAAGGCTAACCAAAGACTGCGTTTTATTGGCACGACACTTAGAAAATGTAACAGACCTACTGAAGAGACTGCCTACACTACGCTTGTCCGACCTCTTGTAGAATACCGCTGCGCGGTGTGGGATCCTTACCAGATAGGACGTGATGACTGGGTGTTTTGTGATGTCCTTAGGTTAGTTAGGTTTATGTAGTTCTAAGATCTAGGGGACTGTTGACCATAGATGTTAAGTCCCATAGTACTCAGAGCCATTTGAACCAAATAGGACTTACAGAGTACATCGAAAAAGTTCAAAGAAAGTAAGCACATTTTGTATTATCACGAATCATTGGGAGATAGTGTCACAGAATTGATATAGGATTTGAGCTGGAAATCATTAAAGGAAATGCGTTTTTCGTTGCGACGGAATCTTCTCACGAAATTCCAATCACCAACTTTCTCCTCCGAATGCGAAAATATTTTGTTGACAGCGACCTACATAGGGAGGAATGATCACCACGATAAAATAAGGGAAATCAGAGCTCGTCCGGAAAGATGTAGATGTTCATTCTTTCCGAGATTGGAATAATAGATAATTCTGAAGGTGGTTCGATGAACCCTCTACCAGGCACTTGAATGTGATTTGCAGAGTATCCATGTTGCCATGCAGATGTAGATGTAGATGAAGCAACAACAACGACTCTAATGCGACTGGAAATCCAGCAGAAAAGAGCTTGGATGACTGATACTGTTACCATATTACACGTCGATTCACCTCCACACTAGAGATCATCAGCTGTTGTGCCGGCTATGCGGTGGCGTGCCAGTCTCTCAGCAATTAATGACTAGAAGCTTTCAGTCGGCGAGAGATCTGGTGAATGGGCTGTACAGGGCAAAAGTGAACACCCTCTGTATCAAGTTAAATTTTGATAGCACGGGCAACATGAAGTCTTGCAGTGTCTTGTTGAAAGATAATTTCAAGTATACAGCAAAGATGCAGCACAGAGACTGGCCTTAACCCCCTAACCTACAGCCACTTGTGAGGCATGTCACTTCGGTGAAATTTAAGCTTCATGGACCTGGTCCATAATACATTGGTCAAGCAAAATGCAAACTACACAGGCTTGGCGTGTTGGCGTGTAATATGTGAGTTGGGCTAAATACAAATCTCATGGGCCTGGCCTGTGGTACGTTGGCAGAACGAAATGTAATCTGCACGGTTCTGGCCCATGCTACATGAGTCAGGCGAAATGTAAACTGCACGGACCTGGCACATGATAACATTAGTTGGGTAAAATGTAAACATCAAGGGCTTCGCCCACGGTATGTCGGTTGCGTAAAGTGATTTCTCGATCCTGGCCTTCATCAGTTAGGCGAAATCTTAACTTCACGGACGTGGTCCATGGCATGTCAGTCTGGTGAAAAACGTCACGCACGTATCCATGGTGCACTGGTCAGTGAAATGTAAACTGAATGAGCAAGGCCCATGGCACGTCAGTCGGGCAAAATGTAAACTGTACAGGCTTGGCTTGTTGTATATCAGTTGGGCGAAATGTAAAGCTCGTGGGACTGGCCTGTGGTACGTTGGTTGGGCGACATGTAAACTCTACGGTCCTTGCTCGTGGTACATCGGTTAGGTGAAATCTACACTTCATGGGTCTGGCCCATGGTACGAGGGTTGCGACGTGTGATGCGCCCATGATACATTATTATTAAATCTTTATATCACACTCACTTACGTGTCATTGTTGTTCATATTCATACATCGAAATATAGATTCTTAAACGTTAGGGACGCATCCTTTGAAAATGTTTTCAAAACGTAAATGTAATGGGAACAGTGAGCTTTATGTCGATACTTCTGCTACCGACAGTGACAGTAGTGTCATTATACGTGCTATACGACAAAAATGCAGGCGATTTGTTGTTGAGGATGAGTCCGCTGAGGAAGATCAATTACCAGAGTCATGGATTTGGAAAGAAATACGAAATAGCCCAAAAATTTGGAACTTTACATTCATTCCTTGTGTCACCCCAAGTAAATAAAGACGAATAAGATACATTTAATATTTCATAAATGTTCTGGGAGAATATTGTAACAGAAACAAAACGGTCCGCAGACCAAATACGAATCTTGGTTGGGTTGCTTGGGGGAAGAGACCAAACTGCGAGGTTATAGGTTTCATCGGATTAGGGAAGGACGGGGAAGGAAGTCGGCCGTGACCTTTCAAAGGAACCATCCCGGCATTTGCCTGGAGCGATTTAGGGAAATCAGAGAAAACCTAAATCAGGATGGCCGGAGGCGGGACTGAACCGTCGTCCTCCCGAATGCGAGTCCAATGTGCTAACCAGTGCGCAAATACGAATCGGTCCGAAAAAATACCAAGATATGACGATTGCTTTCCTGTGAATTACAATGAAATTCGAAGATATTTTGCGTTGTCCATCGTAATGGCGCCGGTGACGAAACCAAGAATTCAACTGAACTGGACAAGAGCGCTTTGTAGACATGCCCACATTTACAAAAACAATGCCGCTATAAAGATATCAGCAAATTACAAGAAGTTTGCACATTGCAAATAATTATCTGGTTGCTAGTACAGTCAAACTGAGCAACATAACTGCGACTCAATATTTGAATCAAATTTTTAAGGAATGAGTGCAATGAAACAGGACATTACTATCGATGAATTGCTCGTGATATTTAAGGGGCGCATATCTTACAAACAATTCAACCCATAAAAATTGCATTATCCAGTATTAAATTTTACAAATTATAGGAATCATTTTGTCGGCCGTGCTGCGTGACCGGTGAACACAAACAACAAAGCTATGGAATGGTAAATACTGACCTTGAATGCTGGAGCCGCACACGACTCACTGCGCAGGCGCGGTACGAAACAGACATTTAATTAGTGAATTGTTTAAACTGGAAAAACGAAAGGTTTCTATGGAATTTATGTAAGTAATTCCACGTATTATGTGATTCCTCTCTCTGTTTCATTTTACGTGTTCCAAGATTGTCGTGATTTTGGTGTCTGGTCGTGATGTCCGTCTTTTTCCGATTTTTCTAGGCCCCTTTTACGAGTTTGACACGGAATCTTTGGTTCCACGACAACATGACCACAGATGGTTATGTAATTTTATTTCTAAGTAACGTGCTGCAGTATCTTTTCATTTATTTAAGAAATTCTAGTGGCATAGTTTCTTATCTACGTTTCAGACACGTGGATTCACTTCCACTGTTGTGTAACGGAATATTTTCAGTATTACGGTTTACACAACACGATGGAACTTATGTTCCGAAATCGGTAGTTTTCACAACAGAACATTGGGGAGTTTTCAAAAAATAAGACCTTTTTATATGAGACAGAGTCGGGTTATTCCTATGACGTTAAGCGTACTTTGATTATAGCACTGAAATAGCCGAATCAGTTTTGAAGAATGTACGAAAACCAGATTATGGTTCAAATGGCTCTGAGCACTATGGGACTCAACTGCTGTGGTCATCAGTCCCCTAGAACTTAGAACTAATTAAACCTAACTAGCCTAAGGACATCACACACAGCCATGCCCGAGGCAGGATTCGAACCTGCGACCGTAGCGGTCTTGCGGTTCCAGACTGCAGCGCCTTTAACCGCACGGCCACTTCGGCCGGCTGAAAACCAGATTATAAAAGACGAGAATCAATATTGTACGGATATACAGGGTGGAAAGTATTTAAACCGGCAAACTCTGGGAGGTTGTAGGGACATCAAAACAAATATATATTTTTTTCCCTAATGTCAGTTATTCCTATGCGGATTATTTAAACCGGTGGAGGCCGTATTACGCTCGTCAGTCGTTAGAGGCCGTATTACGATCTTCAGTTGTTAGAGGGCGTATTATGCTCTTCAGTTGTAGGCAACTGCTGTCCACCAGTGTAGTAGTTCATTGTCTCTGTTAAGTAATGGAGCGATACACCTGGAGTGAGAACACTGATATGGTTGGTGCGTACTACGTAACGCACCACAACGGACGAGCTGCACAGCGGGTTTATCAACAACAATATCCTAATCGCCGTATGCTGCATCATACGACCTTTTCTGCTGTGTACCAAAGTCTGCGCGAGACCGGGTCATTTAGCAGATTACCTGGACAGGGGCGCCGTCGCACGGTAAGAACGCTGCAATTTGAGGAAGCTGTCTTGCAGCATGTGGAGCGGGATCCTTCAATCAGTGCGGTTCTTCGTTAACGTGTGGGTCAGTGTTGTGGGGGACTGTTTAATTGGGCAGTATTTGCTACCTAGGCCATGAAATGGCAGCCACTATTACAATTTTCTCGTCGCGGTTCTAGGCGCTCAGTCCGGAACCGCGTGACTGCTACGGTCGCAGGTTCGAATCCTGCCTCGGGCATGGATGTGTGTGACGTCCTTAGGTTAGTTAGGTTTAAGTAGTTCTAAGTTCTAGGGGACTGATGACCACAGATGGTAAGTCCCATAGTGCTCAGAGCCATTTGAACCATTTTGAACAATTTTCTCGCCAGAGCATTGCCAGAATTGCTGGAAGACGTCACGCTCCCTACAAGACAACGCATGTGGTTCCAACATGACGGGGCGCCGGCACATTTCGGTCGTCGTGTGCGTCGATTCCTGGACCGACGGTTCCCAGAAACGTGAATTGGTAGAGGTGGTCCTTTACCATGGCCTGCTCAATCCCCGGATAAGTCCCCTCTGAACTTTTTTGTGTGGAGCTAGATGCGCAATCCTGTTTACGCAATTCCTGTTGCATCAGAAGATGATCTGGTCGCCCGGATAGTAGCAGCATCAGGAACAATTCAGGATACTTCTGGGATTTTTACCCGTGTCAGACAGAACACGATCCGACGGTGCAACCTTTGTTTACGTGTCAATGGAGGCATTTTTGAAAATGTAATGTAATTGAAACTGGGTTGTGTTAATGTGTTGTCTCTTGGTCATAAAAAAGTGGAAAAGTGTTTGTTGGTTTAATTGATTTGCGACCAGAGAAATCTTCCTCTACCGGTTTAAATACTCCTCAAAGGAAAAAATTACATTAGGGGAAAATATTTATATTGATGTCCCCTACAACGTCCCAGAGTTTGTCGGTTTAAATGCTTTTCACCCTGTATACCAAGAGACTGCACGCGGTATACTGGGTCCATTTTCCTAAGCATACTGACGCAGTAGCATCAAAATCAAGCCCATCAAGACTCTGTGAAATTTCCACAGAAATAAAGCACGTAATGATGCAATGTGGGAACGTAAGATAAGCCAAGTTCCATTACATGTACCTGTACGTTTCGAATGATACCACACCACTGAAGATTACTGAGTTGTGTCGTTGCTTTTTGTAAGAGTGCTAATTAGGTGAATTGTGAATGTATTCAAGTACTTGGAGATAAATGGTATTCATTCATATTACTTGTACTGATTGATAATATATCTTTTGTGGTATTTCTAACATAGTTATTACAAGGGGTTCAAATTACTTATCAAATATTTCATAAAGTTAAACTAGTAGGATCTTACAAGCGTACTTATATTCAATAAATAGTTCGCGATTTTTATAACGTGTGATATAAATGCCGAACCTTGTAACGGTTCGAAGGCCGGGCAATTGTGTGTACATTTAGGGTGCAGGCCGTTGGAACTCCAATCATAGGTTAAGGGTTTAACACCTCAGAAGGGTAATGCAAGCTCCACAAATTACCAGTAGGTAATGGTACCTCATACCAGCATATCAGATGCTGTTCCCGTGTGACGGTGACGAATTTAGTCGGCAACTTCTGTTACTTTCAGCGTGATGCTCTACGCAGAACTGGGACTGTTTTCAAATTACGACGTCTGCGCCAGTCTTGCGTGTAACGTAACTGTAGAGCGCACTGTTGTCGGCACTTCAGTTAAAACCACAACAATGGTCGCGTGCCAAGATTCTGTGCTGATCCATACGGCGACAAACCTTCCCTCGTGTTCACAGTTGACTTGGTTTACTATTTCTGCCTCATGTTAAGTGACATGGCTGCGCGACCTAGCGAACAATACGTGTTACCCTCTCAGGCGATAATCACGTAGTGATACTAGGATCCTGCATGGTGTAAAGTATGTCCCTGCTAAGCTTATTGGCTCCATATCCCCACGACAGTCGTGGGCTCCAAACCAACGGGAGCAAAAATTTCGCGAAACGAGAAACCGCAGCCTAGACCAGCGCAGAGTGGTAGATTTTTCCTCTCTTATAAGAGGCATAACGAGATCTTCTCACAAGCAAATAACATACGAATGAGATTTCTAAATGAGAACTTGACTGCGTCATGTTACCTCGTATTTAGTATTACAATGTTCCTAGCTATATCATATGGTTGCACTGAACTGCTAAGCATATACATATCAAAGCATGGGATACATTTCAACACAGTTACAACTCTCTCGCGTGCCATCTTAATGGTGGTGAACTCTTAACGATGAGCAATAAGCAGTGTTGTTTCCTAGTGCAGCCATTAAGCTTCGGATGCAGAGATGTTTCCTATCAACTGTCGCTTCCTTCCCAATCTGTCCAAGAGAATGCGCTATCGATGTGGTAATTGTCTTCTTTTCTGCGTTCGTTTCTGACCGTTGACCGTTATGCCTCACAACTCTATAGTATTAGACCAAATGGGCTCCGTCCAGTGACTTGTTCTTTACATGACAATGAAGCGGTCCAACGATATGAAATTTACCGACCGGACGAATTGACGCATGGTGCAGGAAATGACAATTGAATCTCAATGTAGACAAGTGTAATGTGCTGCGAATACATAGAAAGAAAGATTCTTTATCATTTAGCTACAATATAGCAGGTCAGAACTGGAAGTAGTTAATTCCATAAATTATCTGGGAGTAGGCATTAGGAGTGATTTAAAATGGAATGATCATATAAAGTTGATCTTCGGTAAAGCAGATGCCAGACTGAGATTCATTGGAAGAATCCTAAGGAAATGCAATCCGAAAACAAAATAAGTAGGCTACAGTACAATTGTTCGCCCACTGCTTCAATATTGCTCACCTGTGTGGGATCCGTACCAGATAGGGTTGATAGAAGAGATAGAGAAGATCCAACGGAGAGCAGCGTGCTTTGTTACAGGATCATTTAGTAATTGCGAAAGTGTTACGGAGATTATAGATAAACTCCCGTGGAAGACCCTGCAGGAGAGACGCTCAGTAGCTCGGTACGGGCTTTTGTTGAAGTTTCGAGAACATAGCTTCACTGAGAAGTCAAGCAGTATATTGCTCCCTCCCACGTATATCTCGCGAAGAGACCATGAGGATAAAATCAGAGAGATTAGAGCCCACACGGATGCATACCGACAATCTTTCTTTCCACGAACAATACGAGACTGGAGTAGAAGGGAGATCCGATAGAGGTACTCAAAGTACCCTCCGCCACACATCGTCAGGTGGCTTGCGGAGTATGGATGTAGATTCCAAGTTCCGAACGTGTCAGTGACAACAATTGTATCTATCGTCTAGGTAAGATCGTGAAAACTCCCAAAGAGAGTAACTGTTTTTAATAGAGGCAGTATACTGCACAAGAAAGGGAAGTGTCTTTATTGGTAAGCATCAAATACTATATAAATGTTTCGACAATGTTCCAGGTTTGTTTTAAACAATAAAATTATGCAACAGTCTCCTTTTTTGATCCGCAGCGTAACTCCTTTCAGGAATTCTTTCCCGTTTCTGGGTTTTATGGTAGTTTACACGAAAATAAATTCATGAAATACCTTGTCCCGTGCATTAAAAAACGTAACTGGAGCAGCAACTTTATTATTTAAATTATTATTGGCATGACTGCTGCCGTCATAAAAACATAGCCTATAATATATTAAATTAACATTCCCTGTAACACGACAGATGTATCATATCTGTAGAGCTCATAAACATACTGCGCAGAATTATTTGTTCAACTGCGTGTGAAACACTGCTTAAAAATCTCGCTCTGTTACGAAATTCATTGTTTAATGTCTATGTTTCTCATTTGAGATTTACAGGCAGGTTTTCGAACCACGCTTCACCTTGCGCGTATTTATTATTGCACCCTTACTCCATCATGATTTGATGAAATCCTGTTATTTCTGTAAAATAAGGAAAACCATATAAGATTTCTGTTAAATATATGATTTTTTTCTTGTAAAAGGTAATACTGTTTCAAAATGGTGGTGTACTAAAACTTTGCGGCACCATACATAAAAGTACTTCCCGTTAACAAAAAATTAGCGCTATTTGTCGACACTGATTCACTTCGTTTCTTCTTTCATTCATCGTACGAACTTCGAAATAGCAGGTATCAAGATAGCTGATCGTGAAACAGGAAAACAAATGCCATCACTTTGCAGTGGAGAGGCATCATGATCAGATGATAGATACCTGTAAGATAGCACAGAGCTTATGCGGAAGAACTTGCCCTTCTTCTAGCAGCAGTTTTTCGTAGGTCGCTGGAGAAACGATGGATACCTAGTGACTGGAAGAAAACGCAGGTCGTAAGACGGGACACATAATTGTAGGCCTCTCTCGTTGACGTCAGACTATTGTAGAATTGAAGAACATCATCTATGCTCATGTGTTATTTTTTTGGAGAACGGGAACCTTTTCTATAAAAATCAACATGGATTCCCCAAACAGAGATTTTTCAAAAATCAGATGGCCTGTACTTCAGTAGGGTTCACTGTATCCGTTGTAAATATCGGTGCTCACGTTGATTCCATGTTCCTCGACTTCAGGTAGTCGTTTCAAACAGTTCCGACTGCCGTTTACTAAAAGAGAGAAACATACGAGTTTGTCGAGTATTGGACCAGAGTGCATTCAGTGCTTGTTTGCAAACAGAACTCATCACGTCGCTCTTAACGGAACAAAACCGACGGACATAATTTCAGAAGTGTCCCGGGGAAGTGCGATAGAACTGTTACTGTTTACAGTGAATACAATAAATCTAGTAGAATGCCTCGAAAACTCTTCGAGGCTATTGGCAGATGATACGGTTGTCTATAAGAAGGTAGTAAAGCGAGAGGACTCACGCTTTCCAGAAGGACCTTCAGAGGGCTGATGAATGTTGCAGGGTCTGGCAGTTGATTCTCAAAATAAATAAAAGTAACATCTTTGACTTACATAGGAAAAGAAATCCACTATTGTGCAACCACGCTATTCATAACAAATTGCTGAAAACAGTAACCACCGTAAAATATCTAGGAGAATGTGCGACCGTAAGTGGAATGAAGGGAGAAACTTATATAAGAAAGAAAAGATGCGAGACACATTCATATGAAAAGACTTGAAGAGATGTGATTCATCACTAAAGAAGGTGTTTGTTCGACCGATTCTTGAGTATTGTTCATCAGTCTGGGGCCTTTGCTAACTAGAACAGACAGAAGAGATAGAGAAGATGCAACAAGAGAGGCACGTTTCGTCACAGGATCTTTTAGTCAGCGTGAGAAGCTTACGTAGATGTTCAACACACTTCAGTGGCAGATGTTACAAAAGACACGTGCATCACGAAGAGGCTTATGATTGAAATTTCAAAAAATTACTTTCCGGGAAGAGTCGAGCAACATATTACTTCGTCCACAGACGTCTTGAGAATTGACAACATGAAAATTTCCAGAAATTGCAGCTAGTACTATAGCTTACAGACAATCATACTTCCAACGCGCCATTCGCAAAAGGAACAGGGGAGGGGTGATCAGTCAGTGGTACCGGAAGTAACCTCTGCTACACACCGTCAGATGGTTTACGAAGTACTGGTGTGGACGTAGATATAGAAATCATTGCCCTGATACCGTGAAGCTCTTGTGAAGAAATTAAGATGTCCACTGCAAGCGTGATATCCTCTTATTGCAAGTGAGGGAAAAGTTATTAACTGCAAAAGAACAGTCGTTGGCTTTTTATAGCACCAGAGACCGATCTTCTCATACGTATACCAGCGGTATCAGAAATTGACGTCAGTGGAGCAAAACACGGTGCCTACGGCTGCACTGCACCGACAATTTTAACGCCCGTATTTTATGTTGACTCGTATACTATTTGCTTCACTCGCTTTAGTTCTGCAGAGGTCGCTTCGGTGGCCTACCAATGCTTTAAAACCCATGCATTTGCTTACACCATTATACTTTCGTAAGCAAGCTAGCCAAATAATTTATAAGTAAGTAAACTGCACGGATAAATACAGTGGGATTAATAATGTTGTGGAAACACGATAATTATCGTTTAAATCAAATTAATGTTTACTGAAATACTTCACACACTTGTGTATGGTGGCCTTACGTAATTGCATATTCAGATGGGATCAAGATAAATAATAACTAATGTAGTGCATAAGAGCCACATAAACGGTTCACGAGCATGCCAAATTCGTTTAACAGCACATTAATCACAAAATCACTGCACTTACTTCTGGACTTATTACCACTGTAATTTGTTTCGCGGCGAGGAGTGGCCGCGCGGTTAGAGGCGCCATGTCACTAATCGTGCGGCCCTTCCCGCCGGAGGTTCGAGTCCTCCGTCGGGTATGGGTGTGAGTGCTGTCCTTAACGTTAGTTTAAGTAGTGTGTAAGGGACCAATGACCTCTACAGTTTGGTCCCTCAGGAATTCACACACACATACACGCCGGGAAGTAGCCGCAAATTCCAAAAGGCAGAAAGGCGAAGAAAATGAGTTACACTGATGCATGGAAACACTTCACCAAAACGTAGGTTAAAGTATAGGCAGAGCTTCTTAGGGCACTAAAAATGGTTCAAATGGCTCTGAGCACTATGGGACTCAACTTCTGAGGTTATCAGTCCCCTAGAACTTAGAACTACTTAAACGTAACTAACCTAAGGACATCACACACATCCATGCCCGAGGCGGGAGTCGAACCTGCGTCCGTAGCGGTCTCGCAGTTCCAGACTGTAGCGCCTAGAACCGCACGGCCACTCCGGCCGGCTCTTAGGGCACTATCACCGATAAATACATCAAGCAAGGAAGCCAGAGAAAATAAGTCATTTACAAGAAGGGGTAAAGTCAGCGCACTCTCTACCAGCCGGATACAAAATAGACGGACCACATAGAGATTACTGAACCGGTTACTAACAGCCGTAGGCATATATAAGCACATACGAATGAAATGGCGATATTTACAAGAGAAAACACTGCGTGCACGTGGAAAAGTACAGACAGCAGAATATCTGTGTCAACATTTATATTGTCCTGAATCTTGCAACGAAGAGGACATGTTCATGGCACAACAAAAGGATATAGTAGACGCTCGTTCCTGGGAAAACACTGTTTTATTCAATATTGTATGTATGTGTATGAATATTTTCATTCTGTTTGCTCACCTGAATTGTGAGTGTTTATTATCCTGCTTCTGACTGAAGTAAAGAAGTATAGTAAATCACAAAACTGCTAAGCAATCGTTCGATGTGCGATAGCACAGTTTTTTCACTATTATCGCAACATAAAACTGGAATTACAAATAAAATGCAACCAAGTTCATCACACGGCAGTGGTAATATGAACTGCAGGAATGTTGTAAAATTTCTCAGCTGCCTCGATTCCCTTAAATACGGACGCTGAAATGGAATCGCCAAACTCACTATGAGCCATGATAAATCCAGTGACAGGATGAAGTATGAGCTCGCTCTCACCCAAAATTATTCAACTGAGTTGATGCGTGAGTTCGTATCGTCCTTCTGTAAGTTAATGAACACAACAGATACGCATAACAATGACTTCAGTCACCAGTAATGTATTCTCTTTCTGTATTTACGAGAGTCTGCCAACGCTGGGGTATCTTTCCGATTCCACGATTGTGGACATCACGAGGTTTTGAGAAGATGAACTCGTTGAGACATGTTCCGAGCGCAGTTTTATCGGGAAAGAAAGGTCTTGGAATGTCGTTCGATAGACATCGCAAAAGGCAAAAACCTGAGGGAGCAAGATAAGTTGAATGAGGTGAGTGCGGAGTGACTTCCCGTCCCAGTTCTTGTATAGCGCTTTTTTTTTCTTTTTTTTTTTTTTGGTCAGTCTAGCAGAATGCGGGTGAGTATTACCGTACTGTAGCATCACTTCACACTGTCTTCCTGGCCTTTGTTCTTGGACTGCGTTCCAAGACGCTCCAGTTGTTGACAATAAATGTCAGCAGAGATGGTTACGCCTCGGTGAAGAAATTCGTAGTACACCTCACTGCCGCTGTTGCACTTGATGCATTACGTAATCTTTTGCGCAGGCGCGCAGGTCTTCGTACGACGAGTTGCTGCTTTGTTAGGGCTCAACGATAGCCGTTTTTTTTTCATATGTTGTCGTGAAGTCATCACTTCTCGTCACCAGGATACGAATGGTCGGTATTATTCACGAGCCAACTCATGACGAGCAAGAAGAGATGCACATACAGCATACGAGAAACGATATACGGTACCCGTACACCTGACTTTTGAACCTTCTCATTCCATGAAAATATCACACAATGGTGGAGTTCATCGCATTTGACAGTTCTCGAGTGCACTGACGTTGTTCATTGTGGATAAATACGTTTAAACAATCTTCATCAAACTCCGAAGGTTTTCCTGAACGTTGAGAGTCACTACCGTCAAAGATCCTCCTTAAAACTAGTAAATCATCTTCTAGCTGTGTTCTGAACAGTGAAATTATCTCCATACACTGCGAAAATGGTTCTGGCTGCTTCCGCATCCGTCACTCCCGTATCGAATTCAAAAAGGGGCATTTGTTTGAAATGTTACGATTTCTGCACTTGTTACCCCATTTTTCTAGCGTCCACAGCTCCATTCACTGTTTCAAAATATCAGAATTGCAGTATGTAGACGCAAACGGCAACAGTGAATTACAAATAAAAAATTAGAATCGATAAATAAACACACATAAACAGGAATACCAACTTGTAAAACAAGAAAGCTATGCACTTACGCACCGTAATCATCACTCAAGCAAAGTTTTAGCGTGCTCGGCCGGACGGTGTGGCCGAGCGGTTCTAGGCGCTTCAGTCTGGAACCGAGCGACCGCGGGCATGGATGTGTGTGATATACTTAGGTTAGTTAGGTTTAAGTAGTTCTAAGTTCTAGGGGACTGATGACCTCAGACGTTAAGTCCCATAGTGCTCAGAGCCATTTGATTTTTTTTAGCGTGCTCCACGGTATTCTACAGAGTTGTTGTTCCCATCTTAGCCACAATATTTGGTCAACCGATCCAGCCACCCTCTTCACGATCTGAAAGTTTTCCTGTTGTGCGTACTCCCTTACTGGACTCTGCTTGGCGACCAGGCAGTGAGTACTCACAAACGTAAAACTCGCAGCACATGAGGAAGGTGGCTGGGTCTTCGCAATATTGCGCTCAAAATGGAAACAAAAACTCGGTAGAACATTCGGAAGCACATTATTAATCAATTGCAGCTAGAAAAAAACGGAGAGAATGTTAAATTGTTTAACAAACGCGGCTGCTTCACTACACGTATTATTTCGACAGCCGCTAATGAAACACACCAATACAATAACCATTTGCAAAAGACGGTAGTTTTCAAGGTCGAGAGATTCAATACTAAACATCGTGTGTGCACAGCTGCTAACAGTTAAATATCTTCAATGACGTCACATAATACCATTCAAAATTACGGCTATTTACACTTTAATATACACTATCAGAATGACTGCACAATTATTTCGGTCATTTTGCGATCTCTTATTGCAAAAAATTCAGTTTTTTACATAAGCTACTATTCAGATTCCTAAATATGCGTGCATCTAGCCTTACCGTATCAAAGAACTGAGTTAAGAGTCACAAGATACATATGTCTGGCTTCAAGAAAACGCGTCCATCTAGATTCACTGCGATGCCAAATGTCAAAAAATGGCTCTGAGCACTATGGGACTTAACTTCTGAGGTCATCAATCCCCTAGAACTTAGAACGACTTAAACCTAACTAACCTAAGGACATCACACATCCATGCCCGAGGCAGGATTCGAACCTGCGACCGCAGCGGTCCCAAATGTCGTGGGATAGCGATACACACATATGCGGATGGAGGTACTATTGCGCACAGAAGATACGAAGGCTGGTGCGTTGGCCGAACTGTCATTTGTACTCAGGTGATTCATGTGAAAAGGTTTCTGACGTAATTATGGCCGAACGAGGGGAATTAACAGGCTTTGAAAGTGGAATGGTAGTTGGAGTATTCCCAGATCCATAGTGTCAAGAATGTGCCGAGAATACTAAATTTCAGGTATTAGCTCTCTTCACCGACAACGATCTCTTAACGATCGAGAGCAGCGGCGTTTGCGTAGAGTAGTCGGTGCTAACGGACACGTAACACTACGTGAAATAATCACAGAAATGAATGTGGGACTACAACAAACGTGTTCATTAGCACAACGCGGTGAAATATATTGTTAATGGATTATGGAAGCGGATGAGCGTCGCGTGTGCCTTTGCTAACAGAACGACATCTCTGCAGTGATTCTGCTGGCCTTTTGAGCATATGGGTTGGACCATCGGCGACTTAAAAACCGTGGCCTGGTTTGATGAGCCCCGATTTCAGTTGGTAAGAGCTGATGATAGTGTTCGAGAATCATTCAGACCCCAAGTTGTCAAGAAGGCACTGTGCAAGTGGTGGAGGCACCATAACAGAGTGGGCTATGTTTACGTGGGTGTGCAGACTGTGTCGTCTGGTCCCACTGAACTGATCATTGAGTAGACATGGTTTTGTTTCCTATTAGGGGCCATTTCCAGTTATTCATGGATTTCATGTCCCCGAACAACGATGGAACTTTTATGGATGACAATGTTTCATGTCACTGGGACACAATTGTTCCCGACTGGTTCGAAGAACGTTCTTGACAATACGAGAAAATGATTTGGCGATCAGATCGCTCCACATGAATCCTGTCTAACGTATATGGAACGTAATGGAGAGGTTAGTTTGTGCACAACAGCACAGCGACTTGTTGAGTCCACGCCATTTCGAGTTACTGCACTAAGCCGTGCAAAAGGAGGTCGGACACGACGTTGGGAGGTATCCCACAACTTATGTCATCTCGCTGTACATATCATTTTAAGTATATGAACTACTTTTTGCAATTCGTAAACCAGTAATTACCATCCGTGAGGACACTTAAAACCATCTGTAGCAATCTGCCAAAAACTCGTAGGTTGTAGGCCTGAAAAGATAGTCGTTAAGTGATTGCACTGTACAAAGTAAACAACACGTGAAAGAAACGTTAAAAACTGAGTGTTTCCCTGACACAACACTGTTTTCTTCACTTCATAAATTAGTTTATCAGATCGCTAGAATTGCCTGTAACAATGCTTTCACCACTTACACTGCAAATACAATAATTGTAGATGCTCAAAATGCCTGCCTCCAGTGTCAGAGCATGCTGGATGTCTGCATATCGTTCACTGCCACACTCCTTCGAAGATAGCACGCATGGTGCGAACAACTCACATGCTTCATGTAGCTTTACCATTAGGTCTTCCGCTGATTCCACTGGGGTTTTGTACATCACGTACTCCAGATGGCACCACAGGAAGACGCCTGGCAGGAAGAGGTCTGCCGACAGAGGCGACCACATTACAGGACCATTTCGATGAATCCGGCTATTAACAGACGTCAGTCATGGGTTCTGGCACCTCCACTGAAGTGTGTGTGTGTCTCGTCGTGGTGGAACATCGTATGTAAAAGGACAGCACGAAGAGCCTCCTCCAGTAATTCCGACAGCACCTCCCAGATGAACAATCTGAGCAGTTCTCTTAGGTTGTTCGCAGATGATGCCGTAATTTACCGTCTAGTAAGGTCATCCGAAGACCAGTATCAGTTGCAAAGCGATTTAGAAAAGATTGCTGTATGGTGTGGCAGTTGACGCTAAATAACGAGTTCCAAAAGAAATCCGTTGGAATTCGATTACTCGATAAATAGTACAATTCTCAAGGCTGTCAATTCAACTAAGTACCTGGGTGTAAAAATTACGAACAACTTCAGTTGGAAAGACCACATAGGTTACTTATTTGTTTATCGTATCCAAGACATCACGATTTTACAAAAAAAAATTATATTACAATGCAAGAGAAGCAGTTATAATACAATAATACATGGTTATAAGGTAAATTAACTACAATAATATAGGAAAGTATGTAACATATAATGATAAGCGCTAAGGATGCGAAACAGAGCGATTTTCATATCCCACGTGAAGCCCAATACACTGCAGCTTGAATAGCCTTGTCATTTGCTTCAAATAGGTCTTGAGTCGAACACGGGTTGTTTAGTTTCCTGCAGACCAGTAGGTGTTGTGGGTCTTGCTGTTCTCCACACTCGCAGGGCTCGTCTGCACTGATGTAGCCCCATTTTTCCAAGTTTGCTCTGCATCTTGATACGCCTGTTCGTAGTCTATTCAGGGCTTTCCAGGTCGTATATGGGAGTTCAGAGCCAGCTGTGGGTTCTTCCCTGGGGCTATTCCCTGGTCTTCCTGGGTCCACATTGTACCACAGCTCTTCTCGTCGTGCTCTACGCGATAAAAGAGTTGCTTCAGTTGTTCGTAGGAAACTCTTCCTTGATTTAAGTCGGCGAGGTTAAAGATTGTATCCGAACATTGGATGCCTAGGATCTGTCTCCTGTTTATGTTTCTCGATTTCTGCGGCAGTCCTTCTTCTGATGTCTGGTGGGGCTATGCCCATGAGGTGGTACAGCTGCTTTGTGGGAGTTGGGCGGAGGCATCCTGTCACGATGCGTCCAGTCTCATTCAGTGCTATATTTACTTGTTCAGCGTGGGTGGAATTTTGCCAAACGGGTGCCGAGTACTCCGCAGTGGAGAAACATAAAGCTAAAGCTGACGTGCGGAGAACTGTAGATTGCGCTCCCCATCTGCTGTTTGTTAGCTTGCGGATGATGTTGTTCCTGGCACTCACTTTCATCTTTGTGGCCAAACAGTGTTCCTTGTAGGTGAGAGCACGGTCAAGTTTAATCCCAAGATATTTTGGTGTGTCGCATTGAGATAGATGTTGTCCCTTCCAGCTTATGTTGAGTTTCCTCCTTGTTTCCTTATTACGTAGGTGAAAAACACAGACCTGGGTTTTTGCTGGGTTTGGTTTGAGGTGGTTATTATCATAAGTCACCCAGCTTTTCAATCGCTAAAGTTAATTTACTTTCTACCTCTTCAAAGGTTTTTCCCTGGGTGGCAACGACTGTATCGTCTGCATAGATGAAGGAGCGAGCGTCCATGCTGATCGGTTGGTCATTGGTATAAATATTATACAGCAATGGGGCGAGGACGCTACCTTGAGGTAGGCCGTTTTTCTGGGTCCGCCATCGGCTCTTCTTCGACTGCAGCGTGACATAATACCGTCTATTCTGCAACAGGCACTGGATGAATTGCCCCAGTCGGTAGTCTTTTGTGGTGTTATATATTTTTGATATTAACTTACTGTGGTTTATGGTGTCGTAAGCTGCTGTAAGGTCGATAAAGGCTGCACCTGTAATTTGTTTCCGCTCTTATCCATCTTCTATGTACTGTGTAAAGTTGAGGATTTGTCCACAGCATGACCTTCCTGGGCGGAATCCTGCTTGCTCTTCTTGTCTACATGTTCTGAGATGCGGTTAAGGATCATTCTTTCTAAGACTTTATAGAGCTGACTGAGCAGGGATGTAGGCCGAAAATTTTTAGGGTCTGTGGGGTTTTTTCCAGGTTTTGGTATAGCTACTATATTTGCCTTCCGCCAAGTCTTGGGATTTTCATTTCAAGAACACATTTGTTCATCATATCTAGTAACCACCGTCTGGTAACAGGTCCGAACATTTTTATTTGTTCTGGGCGTAGATCATCTATTCCACGGCTTTATTAATTTTCATTATGGAGATGGAATCTTCTAATTCTTTCAGAGTAAAGGGGGTGCCTAGGTGATCTTTTTCTTGAGTGCCTCTCTGTAGTTTCTTTCTTGGGTGCTTCCTGTTGGTTTTACCATTAAGTAGAAGTTGATTTGCTATTTGATTTGGTGTGACCTTATACAAATTTTGTGTATTAGATGAGGGGTCATTATTGATGTTTTAAGGAGTTGCCAGGCCTTTCGGCTATTCTGTTTCATGTCTAGGTTTGTGATTAGATTACACCATTTCATTGTTCTTGAGGCTGATATGGCCTGGAGGAGTTCTTCTCCCGCCATAGTTGTTTCCTCTGAAAAAGGGATTTCCTCGAAGAGCCGTTGGTAATGTTCCAGAAGAACCTTTGAGTTTCCGACAAGTCCAGGGATATAACTAGTTCTGCAGCCTCGGGGGATATTTCTTCGGGAGACAATTTTAACTAATTCAATGAAAGTGTCATATTTTTCCGGGCTAGCATCAAGGTTCTGCACCTCTTTGTCAAGTTCGTCAGAGAATTTGTCCCATAGGACACGTTTAAAATTAAAACGTCTTTGGAAATGGGTGGTTCCTGGTTTAACAACTGCTTCGACCAGACATAATATAGCTTGGTGCTGTGTATGTGGGAGGGGTTCTCCCACATCCTTCCTGGTTTGATGTGCTACGTTTTCGCTGACAAAGATGTTATCTGGATTGTATCCACGGTTCCACCTGCTGCTGTTGAAAGAATATGGAAGTTTGGGGTCGTGTATTAATTTAAGGCCAGTTGAGTCTGCCCAGGTTTCTAGGTCGTCCCCACTTTTGTCTGTGTGCCTGTACCCCCAGGCTGATCCATGACAGTTGAAGTCGCCCATTACTATTTTCGTTGGTTGTGAGTTGAAGTTGGTTGGCTCACTGAATCTGAACTCCCTGCTCGGTGGCATATATATAGACGTCACAGTGCAGGACTGTAGCTCTACAGTCAAGATTTCGATGTCTTCTTGAGATGTCAGTTCTGCAGATATAATAACTAAGCCCATTTTGGCGAAGATTGCGCTGCCATATTGATCGTGTGGTCTTTCAATTACTAATTTCATTCCGTGGATCTTTGGTCTTCTATTTGTGGGGCCAATGTGGGTCTCTTGGATTAGTAAGAGATCACAGTTGTGAGTTTTACATGCTACAGCAAGTAACACTTCTTTCTCATGAGAGAGCCCTTCAATGTTTATGGACATTATATTTAGCGCTGGCTTTGATAAAAGCCTTTTTGTGGTGTCTTGGTGTTGAAAGGATTGGCCGTTAGGCACAGGCCTAACGTTGCCCAGGGTACGCCCGATCGTTGTCATGATCTTCGGGGAGGCTCCTTTCGTGTACCCCACCACATAGGTAATATTGTGGGGAAGGCGAGCCAAAGGTTGCGTTTCATTGGCAGGACACTTAGAAGTTGCAACAAGTCCACTAAAGAGACGGCTTACACTACACTCATTCGTCCTCTGTTAGAATATTGCTGCGCGGTGTGGGATCCTTACCATGTGGGATTGACCGAGGACATCGAAAGGGTGCAAAAAAGGGCAGCTCGTTTTGTATTATCGCGTAATAGGGGAGAGAGTGTGGCAGATATGATACGCGAGTTGGGATGGAAGTCATTAAAGCAAAGACGTTTTTCGTCGCGGCGAGATCTATTTACGAAATTTCAGTCCCCAACTTTCTCTTCCGAATGCGAAAATATTTTGTTGAGCCCAACCTACATAGGTAGGAATGATCATCAAAACAAAATAAGAGAAATCAGAGCTCGAACAGAAAGGTTTAGGTGTTCGTTTTTCCCACGCGCTGTTCGGGAGTGGAATGGTAGGGAGATAGTATGATTGTGGTTCGATGAACCCTCTGCCAAGCACTTAAATGTGAATTGCAGAGTAATCATGTAGATGTAGATGAACGTTGTGTAGATGTCATCTGTGAGCCAAGTGTGAAGCATGTAAGGACCAATGAAGTAATTGTTGACCATGTAAGCCCTTAAATTGATGGCGAACTTTTCATGATGACCTCGTTTGTGGATGGCATGGAGGTTCGCCTCTGCCCTCACATGGCAGTTGTGAATGTTGAACACACGCTCACAGGTGAAGGACGCTTCGTCTGTGAAAAAAACATACACAGTGTGAAGGGGCTGCCGTGCGCAAGGCTGAAAGAACCACTGCTCAAACTCCAGACAACTGGGACAACAGCTCGTTTGTCTTTTGAAGACGGAATGGACGCGTTCCCTCCTCATACAGCACCTTCCAATCCACTGAGTGGAGCTTTGCATTGTGTTTGCCACAATGTGTGTGCTTGTGGATGGGTTTGCATCGAACCTCTCCTGTACGCCATCTGCAAATTGTAGCATGTCTATGCTTTGCACGCCAGCTCTGTTATGCTGAAGCCCTGAAAAAGCACTCGTTTCGCCCACACTCCGCTGGATGGCCGGTAGTATGGAGTGGTGCAGCTGACACTTGTTGGATACCGTTGCCCACAGATGTGTAACACTGCATGCACTTTAACAGAGTGCTGTGTTCCTGCTACATATGTTTGTCACTCCGTTCTCCTGCTTCCACTGTTGGTAGCCTCTACAATGTGGGTGTGCTAAGTGTAGTTGGGTCCAGCGCCAACCAACATTCAGACAGCTGTCATGTACATTGAGAGACGTTCTGCCCATGGTCTATTCGTGTACAAAGTCATGTCTACTGCTGAAGTGGGGGCCTAGCGGTTGATGCCGCCGCCAGCAGCATCGACGCTGCGTTACATTATTTGATGATGTCTGCAGACATGGGTTCCTCTCCTCACAAGAGAGTTTCTACATCCCCTCAATGTTTCACCGTGTAATTCGTAAACGCCCTGTATATGCAGGGTTTAACAAATTTAAGTCTAGATATTTTTATTGGTGACTGAGGACAGTCTAATGTGCAACACTACATCAGTATTTACTTCATTTGCAGACTAGTAGTTATAGCTATTGAGAGCAGTACATTTTTTTGGTTGACTAGTACCTCCAAGTACATGTGGCAAGAGAAAGTCATGTTTCCCCCTTCGCACCACGCAAGGTCTTGAACTGTGGATGCGTGATGCAAAATGTTAAGTCTATACGGCAGACGAAATCCCCGTAGCGGCGCAGCTACGACTGTGCAGTAAATATCAGTTACCAAATTACGTGATGTGTTTGCGGGAAGACTGTCTGATGTAGACAAACGAAAGGTGTGTACATATTTAGGTACCACATGCAGTGTCTCAGATGTGTTGCGATAAATTTCAGGGACTGTGGAGGGTGTCTTGAGGGACGGGGAAACATTCATCCAACAACGCCACCAAGCGTCGAAATTACAGGAACAGACTCCTTTCACTAGGCAACCACGTCGACAGTAAACGTGAATTTGTACGCTAACGGACCATTGGCGGATCGTCTCGCAACGTTGTTTGTTATTCACTGACAGTGACTGACTACCATGATCTCCGGTGGAAAAGATGGAGCTAGCTGCTGTTCAGAAAGGCCTTGTCTTTTAAGAATGTATTGCTCAGTTGCCTTGGTGGATGACGGTTTCGGACACAGGTTTATGTGTCTCCTGTATACCGAAAAACGTTTTCCTAAAATAAATGCATAATTTGACTTCTTCTGTGTAAACTATCTTCTTAGCGATCACAGACCCTGCAGACCACGCTCTGCATCAACGTTCTGCTTCCACCGCCTTATATCTCTTGCAGCCTCTCTCTACCCTGCGTAAATTCCTAATGCTGCGATGTCCTTCTCTATGTCATGTTTCCACCTTGTACGAGGTCGGACCAATGGTCTTGTTGCTTGGAGAGTTCCTTCAAATGCTTTCTTGGAGATTCTGTCGTTCTCCATTCTGGCCACATGTCCAGCCCATTGCAGTCTCCTCCTTTTTAATTTCTGGATGATAGTGGGTTGCTTCATTAACTGATAAATTCCATTGTTCTTTCGAATTCTCCATACGCCATTCTCCAACACAGGTCCCCAGATTTTTCTCATTAATTTTCTTTCGAAATCATTTAGTTTTTCTCTTTCGTTCTTTGTAAGTGTCCAGCTTTCTGAACCGTACAGTACTATGGGGCAGATGATAGTGTTATATATCTTCATCTTTGTGGTGATTGACAAAGCTTTACTTTTGAATGGGTTGCTTGGTGAGTACAGACATCTTGATCCTGAGGCTAGTCTTTCATTTATATCTATTGTTCTGATATTTTTACTGTTGAAACGTGATCCAAGGTATTTAAACTGGGGAAATTTTCTGAATTTAGAATGTTGGTCAATTTCAAAGTAAGGATTTGCGCTTATGACTCTACCTATTTCCATATTTTCGGTTTTCTCTTGGTTAATCAAAAGCCCGATTTTGCTGGTACTGTACCTGAGAGATCTGTTCATGTCTTTCAGCTCTTCTTCAATTTCACTCAGCAACACTATATCATGTGCATAAGCCAGGAGTATTACTTCACTGTGTCCGAATCGGAGTCCATTGTATAGATGTAAATTTCTCTCCCGAACCACTTTCTCTAATGCAAGGTTGAAGAGGACACATGAAAGAGCGTCTCCCTTGAAGAGGACACATGAAAGAGCGTCTCCCTGTCGTAAGCCTGTTTTAATTGGGAAGGTGGGGATATGGATCCTCTGAACTTCACTGTTGCCTGGGAGCCATCCATGCACAGTCGTATCATTCTAATGATTTTACTGGGTATATTAAATTCTCGTAATGTGTTGTAGAGGCTACTACTGTGGATGCTGTCGTAAGCTCGTTGGAAGTCAATGAAGAGACAGTGGATGTTTTTGTTAAATTCCCAGTAATTTTCAAAGATCTGTCGTATAGTAAACAAATTATCAGTTGTGGAACGGTTTGTTCGAAATCCAGACTGGTAACCTTGAATAATGTTTTCTGCGTAAGGTTAAGTTTTTCCAAAATGGTCATTGACAGGAATCTGTATGTTATGTTCAGCGAACTGATTCCTCTGTAATTCCCACATTCCATTCTGCTTCTTTTCTTGTGTATGGGACAAATTATTGCAGTTTTCCAATCTTCAGGGACTGTTTCAGTTTTCCAGATAATTGTGATAAGGTTATAGATTTCTTTGTAGTTTGCTTCCGCCCTCTTTTAACATCTCTGCTGATACCTGGTCCTTGAGTGCTGCCTTGTTGTTTTTGAGCTTTTGAATGGAGTGGATCACTTCCTGTTCTGTGATTCTACATTCGTCATTATTAATGCTGTCACTCTCAGACATTGTGTAAGTGAAGGTTATGGTCGGATCAGACCAATTTAACATTTCTGAGAAATACTCTTTCCATCTTTCTAGGATATCTTCCAGCTGCGTTAGCATATTTTGATTTTTATCTTTATGGATAGGTTTTCACTTTGATAACCTCTCTGACTTTTCTTTGAATACTGCAAGAACTTCTTTGAGTTTCGATTCCTGCTTTCCACTTCTGTAGATTCTAGGACTCCAGTTACATATTTCCTTTTCTCTGTTCGTTAAACTCTTGCTGTTTCTCTTCTAACCGCGTTGAATGTCTCCCTCCTGTCCGCCCTCTTCTTATTATGCAGCCACAGCACCCTGGCTTCTTTTCTCGTTTCTACTGCTCTCTGACACAATTCGTTGAACCATTTCTGTTTCTTCGTTTTCTTTTTCTTGCCCAGTGTTTTTCTTCTGCATCTGTTACTGCAGTCTTTCTTCTTTCCCAAGCATTCTCGACACTATTTTCCTCTTCAGCTTCTTGCATTGCTGTAAATCGGTTATTTATTTCAATCACATAGGCTTCTTTAACACACAGTTCCTTCAGTCGTTTGATGTCTAAATTAGGTTTTGGTGTGGCTTTTAGTTGTTGATTCCAAATCATCTTGATTTTCATCTTTCCTACCACTAGGAAATGATCTGAGCCAATTTCAGCTCCTCTGTACGTTCTGATATCTGTTATAAATGAAGTGAAACGTTGATCTGCCATAACATGGTCAATCTGATTTACTGTTTTGCCATCTGGAGAGCACCATGTACCTTTGTGTATATCTTTGTGAGGGAACATCAGCGCATATAGAAAATAAATGTGCAATTTTTTAAATGCTCAAAATACTCAGTGGTTATGCCACGATGAAACACTATTTTGTGATTGGTCTCTGGTATATTAGCGGAACTTTTATTTTCATTCAGTATCGTATCTGTTAGATTTGAGATGATTGTTGTACCATAAGAAATTTATGGAAGGTTTCCTAAGCTTTTTTTCAAAATACATTTTATCAAGATGTAGTGTCATACTGATAAATACCACATATGAAGAATGATTTATAGGGTGATACATCCTAATGTGACTAATTAAAGGAGGGGAGCCACTGAGGGAGGGTTTCGCTGTGCCTGGTGTTGCTTCACTAGCTTCCTACTCTGCATCTGATTCCCTAGAGCGAGTCCCTGTGATACGTATTCGCACGACTTAACAGCGTGCGTCGCAAACGCTGCCTTGTGTAGGTAGCCGCCGGGCGGGTGCGCCCACCACAGTGCGTGCGCTGCTGGCGCGGCAGAGACAATTTGGAAACAGGCGCGTGCCCTTGTATAACGACCCTCGCTTCGGGCAGGCGGATCGCTCGTTACAGCTGTGGTTACCGGCGGCGCTCGCTGGCTGCGAGAGGCCTGGGGACCGACGCCAGAGCACCAGCCGCGTATTTTGATGGAGAGCGCCATGCAGCCATACACCTCAACACCCAAAATTAGTTAAACTACTCAAAACTGCAGGATCGAATGGATTCCATATTGACTACCAACGAACCAGTGGTTCTCACTGACTCGCCTCCGAAGTACTGCAGGATCCGAGAACAACCTCAAACAGTGATGATTTTTGTGCGACTGTAGTCCATGTGCATGATATTAAAGCCACACATTGTGTGGACTGCTACCCGTAGAACATCCCAAGGAACATGTGTTTCATAAAAAAAAAACGAAAGTGGTGAATCAGTAATGCTAGTCTATTACTACTTGAATCCTTTTGAGCTTTTAATATTGCATATCTAGGTTTGAAATAACGCTTGTACTGTGGCATATTTCAAAACACGAAGTTTAGATCATCTCCTAGTCTAAGTACACTAATGAGCCGAACTAATATGGTCATTGCCTACCGCGAAACTGAATGTTGCCTGGGAAGCTGCTGCAGACAAATTATTCGTATATAAGCGGAGATCAGTAATCGTTCTAGCGACGAGTACCTACTGAATAAGCGCCTCTGACAAAGGGCACTTTTTCATGGAAAAGAGCAGCCATCAGTCGTCCGTTCTAGCTCTATTAGAGCAGATCCAGATTTCGGCTAGTAACTAGCCATTATTAGTGCTGAAATCTGGCTCGGCTCTAATACAACTAATATTTCCCCGCCGTGAATGGTTTGCGTAAGGCGTTACATTCCGTACATTTCCGTTCCTATAATTGTAATGGTTATATTGTGGACGCGACACACGGCCTGGGCCGTATCTGTCACCGGCCGCTGGTGGCCGAGCGGTTCTAGGCGCTTGGGTCTGGAACCGCCCGACCGCTACGGTCGCAGGTTCGAATTCTGCCTGGGGCATGGATGTGTGTGATGTCTTTAGGTTAGTTAGGTTTAAGTAGTTCTAAGTGCTAGGGGACTGATGTCCTCAGATGTTAAGTCCCACAGTGCTCAGAGCCATTTGAATCATTTTTGAACGTATCTGTCAGACTTTCCTCTGTGTTATCTACTCGGAATGCGTACGCTAATTTGTAAAGTGTTTTACTGAAAGTAATGAGCTCCACATTACACCTGTCAGCTAATACTTGTGGATAAGCTGACGGAAGTTTGGTATAACAGTGGCGTATGATTTCACCCGTAGAGCATGATACGTCAAGGTATTAGTTCTTGTCAATCACTGCAGCAAGGAACTAGCCTGGGCTTTTATAGCCTGAACGCTCGAAATCTTTGTCAACAATCATCTCGTAGTTTATGCGCTCTTGCGTCTCCTTGGGCCAGTAGATATTTAGGAAGCTTTCCTTAAACTCCTGGTGACTTCTACACGTCGCTAATATTCCGCGCATTTTCTCCGACGCTGACCCTTGCAGGTGTTGGCAAATAAAGTCTAATTTGTATTTTGAAGGCAAATTTGGAGGTAAAGAGAGGTCAAATTGTGATATCCAAGTGCGTGGGTGAGTAAAATTACCCTCATCTCGGAAAATTTCGAATTTTTGGACTTGTAAGACTCGTTGAAAGTCAAATGGCGTTTTATTGTCAACTTCCGTCCTACGAAAATTATCAGTCCTTTGGATGTGCTCGTTCGACGTTCCCTCCCTGAATGGCTTCGAGAAAATGAGAAGGATATCTCATCATATCCTCTGCTCGCTGCTAACAGTATGCAGTTATCTGTCCCGTCCGAATTTATTTCTGGTTCTGTTGCGTTCGCGCTTGGCCGCATTTGAAATTGTTTCCGTAGTGCCTCCTCCAATTACTTCTCCATCGCTTCCTTTTGAGATTTGAACGAAGGAAGAGTCCGGACCTCTTCAGTCTTGCTCACTGGAGTTGCAGTTGTCACCTCAGAACCAGTCCCCAATTTGCGCAGCTCTGACTCTAATTTGTCTATGACCGCTGTCGCATCAATATTCGTGCCATCACGTATTTTTGTGTCGATGCGCTGCTCCGCATCATTTTGCCGCTTTTCCACGCTTTTGACATTCTTGTTCAAATTGACCACTGCCTCGAGTCCTTGCAGTTCTGTGCGTTTAGTCGCTTTCGATGCTTCAGCTGCTGCTCGTCTGGCGAACTTGCTACTGTCTTGGCGCTCTCTGCCGTCTTCTTAGTATCATGTGCGCCGGCCGTGGTGACCGAGCTGTTCTAGGCGCTACAGTCTGGATCCGCGTGACCGCCACGGTCGCAGGTTCGAATCGTGCCTCGGACATGGATATGTATGATGTACTTAGGTTAGTTAGGTTTACTTAGTTCTAAGTTCTAGGCGACTGATGACCTAAGAAGTTAAGTCCCATAGTGCTCAGAGTCATTTGAGCCGTTTGAGTTTCATGTGCAATCTTTAAACCTTTCATTGATTTGGTGTTTACTTTATGTAGATTTTCCTGGAGTTTATTTGCCCATGACTTGTGTTCCGCTCGCATCTGATTTAACTGAGCACCGATATCTTTTATGTCCGTCCTCGTCTCATTAATTTTCTCCTCCAATATCTTCTCTATACCCACTAAAATGCCACCAGATTGAAATCCTCTTCCTTTTCCTCACTATCGTGGTCGACCGAACTCATACTTGATTTCTGCCGTGTTGTATCCGCATCATTGAGTTCTGATAACGCACTGTCTTCTCTGTCCGTATTTCTAATAATCGCCTCTGCTTCGATATGTTGTGGTACGCTCACATCTTCTATCACACGCGATCTGACACTGTCTGTCCGCTCAAGAAAAGCCATTTCGCTTTCGTCTCACTGCACGACATCGTTGTTGCTAACACCGTTCAACAGCAACGCCTCATTACATTCAAACTGTTCCTCTACCGTTTCATTGCACTCTTCCTCCATGACGTGCTCCTTATTTTCCCGCTCCCCGTCTACTTGTCTCCGTGCCCTACTTCTCGTTTTGATTCAAATTCTCTAGCCACAACAAACTTTAATTATCCGTGCAACACGTGCACAGCCATAATATCTAACTCACAAGGTATACGCAGTACAGTACAATGACATCAAAGAAAATTAGCAAAGCAGTATGTAGTCCGAGACTATGACAATAGTACGCTAGATTCCGAATCATAAACAACCAAATACGAGGGCTATCCACAAAGTACATTACGTTTTGGAATTAAAAATAAATGAAGTATTGGAAATTTTTTTTATTATGTACAGATGAAAGCCACACTTAAATACTACTTTTCTACATAGTTGCCATTTAAATTAAGGCACTTATCGTAGCGATGGACGAGCTTGGAAATTCCTTCGTCGTAAAATTCGGCCGCCTGCGCCTTCAATCACGTGGTTACCTCTTTTGGGACAAAATGGCTCTGAGCACTACGCGACTTAACTTCTGAGGTCATCAGTCGCCTAGAACTTAGAACTAATTAAACCTAACTAACCTAAGGACAGCACACACATCCATGCCCGAGGCAGGATTCGAACCTGCGACCGTAGCGGTCACGCGGTTTCAGACTGAAGCGCCTTTAACCGCACGGCCACACCGGCCGGCCTTTTGGGACAGAAAAGGTGTGATTTTTGTGGATTTCCAAGAAAGAGGCACTACAATAAACTCTCAAAGGTATTGCCAAACTCTGCACAACCTCAGAAGAGCAATACAAAACAAGCGCAGGGGAAAGTTGGGCTCAAAGATCTTGCTGATTCATGACAACGCCGGGGCCCACACGGCAAATGCCACTCGTGAAGTTCTTGAATCTTTTAAGTGGGAGTTTTTTCCTCATCCGCCGTACTGTCCCGACCTGGCACCGAGCGACGTCCACTTATTCCCAGCAATGAAGAAGTGGTCGGCAATGCAGCGTTTTGATGACGACGCACAGCTTCAAGAAGAGGTAACCACGTGGTTGAAGGAGCAGGCGGCCGAATTTTACGACGAAGGAATTTCCAAGTTCGTCCATCGCTACGATAAGTGCCTTAATTTAAATGGCAACTATGTAGAAAAGTAGTATCTGAGTGTGGCTTTCATCTGTATATAATAAAATAATTTTCCAATACTTTATTTATTTTTAATTCCAAAACGTTATGTACTTTGTGAATAGCCCTCGTACAAAACAAATACAATTGTAAACATCACAAAAATAATAAAACAACGCCGTTAGCAACGATGGGAAGACAGTTGACGTGTCATGCAGAAGTCACTGACACAAATACACTGTAAATAAAACAAATAAGCACATAGACAACACATTCAGAGCATTAACTATCTGCAACATACTAATGAATCATATTTCTTTTTTTTATTTCATTATAATGTGGACCTGTTTGGCAAGAACGCTAAATGACATCATCACAGAAATGCCAAGGATCTAGATCCTGGCAGCGGTTCTCCAATTGCAAGCTACCTATTTTCTTTTGTATTCTTGACTTTAATAAAAATGCCACAGTAAGTGTTAATCAGAACACAGGGAGTCGTTGTGACCTAAATAAAACAAGATTTATTCATTTTTAACGTCACAAGACAAAAAAATGGCTAAAGAAACGTCACACAAACATTTTTATATGACAAACGCTTTCACTTATGTGAGGTCTATGGTGCACAAAGTGATGAACTGGGGATCGACACGCAACATTAACCAGAACACTAATCGCTATATCTGACTTCATACACATGGCACAAAAGCTACGCCACAATAAAGCGTCTATATTCTACTGTTCCATAAACAAAATATGGCTCCAAAGAACAGGGTGCTGAGAAGCATATATTGGAGCCCTACACAGTAGCACCCAATACTTTACCCTCATGCTGGTCAGGCCGGCACACCATGAAGCGTTCGGCGAGTGAAGTTGTGGACGGCAGCGATCTGTTATTAATGGCGGGCACCCGAAAAATGCAAGTACGCGGTCTCGTGTTCAGCCTCTGGAACCATGGTGGACCCGTTCGCTGGCCTGACAGAACAATTTGACTCCATCCCACGACTATGCGTGACAGAGTATATCAGATATTTAGATGGCCGACTCAAAACAAATAAGTTCACTCACGCACCACTGGTTGTATGCATGACGCTAGAAGCAGTACCTCTGACGGTTGAGATGTGACTGGCACAGGCTCTAAGTGGCACACTAGCAAAGGACATAAGTCTCACCATTTAGGTATGGTTCAAATGGCTCTGAGAACTATGGGACTTAACATCTATGGTCATCAGTCCCCTAGAACTTAGAACTACTTAAACCTAACTAACCTAAGGACATCACACACATCCATGCCCGAGGCAGGATTCGAACCTGCGACCGTAGCAATCGCGCAGCTCCGGACTGAGCGCCTAGAACCGCTAGACCACCGCGGCCGGCGCATTTAGGTATAGACCAGCAGTTCATTAATAGTGAATTACCAGTACAAGAGTGTCCTCTTCTCTTTCTCCCCACTTTCCTCGCCAGCTAGGTAGCAAAACACGTTCACATCTTCCACTAAGCCGGCCTGAGTGGCCGAGCGGTTCTAGGCGCTTCAATCTGGAACTGCGCGACCGCTATGGCCGCAGGTTCGAATCCTGCTTCGGGCATGGATGTCTGTGATGTCCTTAGGTTCAAAATGGTTCAAATGGCTCTGAGCACTATGGGACTTAACTTCTGAGGTCATCAGTCCCCTAGAACTTAGAACTACTTAAACCTAACTAACCTAAAGACATCACACACATCCATGCCCAAGGCCGGATTCGAACCTGCGACCGTAGCGGTCGCGCGGCTCCAGACTGTAGCGCCTAGAACCGCTCGGCCACCCCGGCTGGCCAATGTTCTTAGGTTAGTTAGGTGTAAGTAGTTCTACGTTCTAGGGGAGTGATGACCTCCGCTGTTAAGTCCCATAGTGCTCAGAGCCATTTGAACCATCTTAGACTTCTCCTCCTTTAGCACATTCGAAGATGGGATACTGCCCCTTGCTCTGCATAGATAGATTTGACCAATCAGAGACTTTAAAATTTGATTGGGAGAAAAGGATAAAAGATACAGCTTCGCAGCCTCTTTCCCTCGCGTTTACGCCGTGTCTTTTGCTAACAACATGACCTGGATGAAACCACAGCCCTCCATAAATAGATCGTAATCTCCCTTGTTGCGTGTATTTCGAGCTTTTTAATGAACGGCCATAAACTCGCTAAAAGCCTCAAGCCTTCTCAAATACGTTTCATAAGAGAGTCTGGACGTCTGGGCACCAGTGACCTGTCACACGGACATTCACAAAAAGCTCCCAGTTGTCTCATCTGCTGTCTGCCTAATAAGGGACCATCCTCTGCTTTATTGCCGGTCTTCGATGCTCTGCCAAATGCAGTGGCGACACCTCGGTGCTAGTCATCCTACCTGATTGCGGCCGCCGACCGACCGGCGCCATCCAACATGTCTGCACAATGAGACTACGGAACTCGGCAGTCCGCTAATGTTTTCACCCAGGTTCTGCAGAAAAAACTCTCCCCTCGGACCTCAGCCGCTGTACGCTTTTACTGCAGTCGTTTAAATTGGCACCCTATTCCTTTGAAGGCAGGTAAAGCTTACTACTATTCCTTCACTAGAACACACAAGCAAGAGTGTTAACTACTGCCCACCATTTCATCATGATGTATGAAGTCAGATAGTATCCAGATATGGCAATCAAGTAATAAGATCAACATCCCTTAGAAAATTATGCAGCACAACACCGTATTAGAAGTGAGAGTGCCCTACAATCTCTCAAAATCTGTGGCAGGCTATTTGTGGCAACATGAGAGTGCAGATGCAAACAGAACCATGAATACGTCTCCTAGGGGTGAGGTAGCTGCTGCCTGTCAGAGGCAAGAGCTTCGGGGCGCATTTGTGGCTTCCGAAGCTGCCCTTGACAAAAATTCGAGGTTGTTGTTTTTGTTCGGAACTCGCATCATGTTGGACCTAGATTCCGAGAATCCTAAGGGTTCTGTATTGACTATCTATGGCACCTTCATGCTATGTTTGTGCGCTATGTGCCCAGACACAGTATACCACCTCATCCAAGAAGAGAGAAATGGTGAACCATCTCGTGGTGTCACTGTCGCCGGCATCTAAAGATAACAGCGGTTTTGGCAGAAGATGTTGCAGGTCACCATTGGGCTCTGGCTGGAGCAAAACTGGAATAGAAATTATAAAGAAGTCAGTTACTGAGGCACCCTATGCCCTGTGTAAGTGTATTTGATTTAGCTGTTTGAAGTTCTGGAAATTGTCTGCCAGCTTCACCACGAACATCTCTTTCCTGAGGATGTGGGTTACATGTGTAACATGCCTACCCTTGAGAACACAACCGTGAACCAGCCCTTAGGGACTTGATACTTTTGGTAGCGAGGCATTGGGGAAGGAGGATCAGGAGATAAAGGTTTGACACAAGATAACTGGAAGCACCATGTTCGGCCATACAGATTCTTCACTGGGCTCACCCTGTCCTGTGGCGTAGAATGATATGAGGCGAGGAATAAAGTGAGAACATCATCAATTCAGTGGCCTTGTTGCAGTTTTTCCATTTATGTTTCGACAGTTCTGACGAAACGTTCAAAATGGTTCAAATGGCTCTGAGCACTATGCGACTTAACTTCTGAGGTCATCAGTCGTCTAGAACTTAGAACTAATTAAACCTAACTAACCTAAGGACATCACACACATCCATGCCCGAGGCAGAATTCGAACCTGCGACAGTAGCGGTCGCTCGGTTCCAGACTGTAGCGCCTAGAACCACACGGCCACTCCGGCCGGCTGAAGAAACGTTCCACATGATTGTTTGATGGTGGTCGGAACGGTGCTGCATGGGCCAATTGGATACCACTTTTCTTACAGAACTGGCGAAATTCTGCAGATTTGAACTGATGTCCCGTCGACGCTTGTAATGGTTCCAGGCAAGCCTCAATGAGAAAAAAAGAATTCGTGCATGTGCTCTGTAGTGTCTTGGCATTCATGGTCGATTGTATCACTGAAATACAACAAAATTTACAACCAGCATCCAGCGGTATACGGAAGATGATCATAAAAAGGACTAGCAAAGTGACGTTTCAGGAGGCCAAGGGAAATTCTTGCTTGCTATATCTGCCTGTTTACGCTGGCATAGGTATCGAGTCATGTGCATGCATTCGATGTCTTTGTCAATGGCCTTTCGAAGAACGTGGTAACGAACCAATATTTTTCTGAAGACTGCTCGTCAGTGACCTTGATAGAGCAAAGTTAGTGTCCAGCATCGTGAAGCTTAAGGTTTGGTGGCTCCGGTTTTATCGTTTTAGCTGTCGAGTAGGAGGGCACCTTTGATCGACACTTCGTGGGAAGGGTGCCACAACACCTGTACCTCTGAGTGATGTACGACTTTTTGATCCATTGACCACCCTCGCTACTCAGAATTTTCCAGCGTTGTGGAAGAGGGATCCTCGGGCAACAGTCTGGCATTTTCTTGTCATCTATTGGGAAAAGCACGACGAAAGCGGCCGGTTCCACGTCCGTGTGCAAGCAGACTTCTTGTGCGGCGTCAAATTCTGGATCTTGCAGTACGGAAAGTGCTTCGGCGTCCTCACTCTGCGTCGTAGAGTGATAATGGATAGTGGTAGAAGACCAAAGCCCTACGATGAAGGTGCCTTTCCAGTTTAGGTGAACATCGGCAGAAGCGGTTTCATAGATGTTGAAAGAACAAACGAGTGGTCTAAGGCGCGGCAGTCATGGACTGTGCGCCTCGTCCCGGTGGAGGTTCGAGTCCTCCGCCGGGCATGGGTGTGTGTGTTTGTCCTTAGGATAATTTAGGTTAAGTAGTGTGTAAGCTTAGGGTCTGATGACCTCAACAGTTAATTCCCATAAGATTTCACACACATTTGAACATTTTGAAAGAACAAAACGACAACCATACACATAGTCGCTAAATTTTTTAGTGGTTTTTAAGTGTGTATATGGTAGCCCAGGCTGCTTTTCAATTTGGCTATAATGGAACTAAGCTGGCGCTAGAGTTTTCGATGGAAAGGCATTGTATGAGCCAACGCTGCTCACTTTAAGAGGGAGAACTGCCATGAGAACATAGTCTGACGCATCTGCAGCCACAATGAGTAATTTTGCAGGATCGTAAGGGGTTAAGCATGTTGGTTGGGGGAGGGCACGCTTGAAATCACGAAAGGACTCGTGGCATCTGGGGGGACTAGTTCCACTTGGCGTTTTTTTAGAAGGTGATGCACGTTTATGGCATCCCTTGGAGCTAGCACTTTTTGTATACCTTGAACGTTTTGCGAGCATGGACAAATCTCAGAATCACTTACAGTGATATGTGCTTGATATTCCATTTAGGGAACAGAAAAAATGCATTTATCTCTGTTGTATTTCGAGACAGCTTTTGTAAGACACTAAAAAGGGGTTCACAGTTCGTGACTGGATCCTGAGTATTTCAGCTCATTATGGAAATGGCGTAAAGATAATTCACTCATCCCAGGAAAAAAATGGTTCAAATGGCTCTGAGCACTATGGGACTTAACTGCTGAGGTCATCAGTCCCCTAGAACTTAGACTACTTAAACGTAACTAACCTAAGGACATCACACACATCCGTGCCCGAGGCAGAATTCGAACCGGCGACCGCAGCGGTTGCGTGGTTCCAGACTGTAGCGCCTAGAACCGATCGGCCACTCCGGCCGGCGTCATCCCAGGAATCACTAAGTAAGCGTGAAACGTCCCCTTGGAAAAATTTATCAATTGCTGTACTGGTTAACCCCTTACGTTATTTGATTTTCAAACAGGTGAGCAAAACTGAACGTACTCAGACATTTCTCTCTTTACTTATTTTGATCATCACTAAACTAACTCACAATATTTTTAGCGCAACGGAGTCTGACTTTCAATAATCCCTACAAAAGAAAGGCCCTGACTAACAATAACCTATACCTTTCATGAATCACTTACCTCACAAAAATATTCGTTACTCGAACTACTGCAATACAGCGAGCGCCAATACTGCCAGCTAAATAAAAGATTCTAACTACTGAAGGCACTAACTACTGATGGGCATAGTTAGCACATGAAAGATTTTGATAGAGAACAAAAATGTATTTACCTTAATAATGTTCAAAAGTCATCATATATATATATATATATATATATATATATATAAGTTAATGATATCCAATATTACAAATTTACTCTTTCTGATGGACACCCGTCCAGATTGTCCGCTCTCAAAATTCTGCCATCTCTCTCCCCACATCCACCACTGCTGACGGCTCATCTCCAACTGCCCAACATTACAATAGCAAATATTCCAACAATGCAAACCAGCCACAGACTGCACGCAGCACAGTCAGTGATTTTCATATAGAGCGCTACGTGGCGTTACCAACATAAAAATCGAAACAGCCTACTTACAAATGACTCAAATTACGGTTGAAAATTGGCTGTCGCACTAGCGATGCCTAAAAGCCGGCGACTCCACTGAAAGAGACCAAAAGGGGTGTTAATTATCAGGATGGTGATCAAGTCTTCATCCAGCAGCAACAGTAGGTAAGCATCCCTGCGTTCGGTCTTTGTGAACAGTATGTCTGCAGCAGGTTTTGACAATATATACTGTACCTTTGGAATGGAATAAGTGTCTATTATGAACAGTGCATTCACACGTTATAGATACATCAGAATTTTCGACTGACACAATCTGGGTAGCTCACAGACTGCCCAAGACCGGTGACAGGGTTTCATCGGCTTGCATCTGCTGGAGTTCTATTCTAAATTTGCCCCTCGAAGTTAAAGGCACATTAGGCGCTTTACACCGGTAAGGTGGTGGGAAAATTCTAAAGTGTATGTCAGATCACGTTCTCAACGATGGAAACTGCAAGCAAAAGGTTGGACTCCAGTCATAGAATCACGTATTTCCAAACCGATAGTGTTGAATGATCCAATCCCACTATGTTTCTTGCTCTCTGGTCGTGAGAAGAACTTGACCCACCATCTCAATGTTGTCAGACCTATATTTTTTCTGCTGTTCTCAAAAAATTAGCGGTGTTGGAGAGCCTAGACTTTTGTGTGTGTTCCAAGTAACGATGATTATGGAGGCGGTCGTGCCTATTCGGAATGAAAATGGAACTTTATTAAGCGACACCTCCTATGTTGATAACCTGTTGAGGACAGGTAACACTGCTTGTACGTGGAGGACACGTGCGCCTAACAAAAATTCTTTGTCGCCCAAATCTGAGTCCCTATTTGTAAAGAAAGTGCTATGGACATTTATTATGAGTGCGGACTGAAAATTTCCAGCCTGGCCTTACACACTGAATGTCAACAATGGGACTGCTGTCTTAGATGTGTGATGAAACAATTGCAACAGGGTTGTAATTTCTGGGCGCGCCGATCTCCCGAAACTCCTAGTGGAGGGATGATTTATTCCGCAGAGCCGAGATCCCAGCACGGCAGGGCAGGGCTTCGATCTTGGCGGGCGGGCGAAGAACGCCCGTGAAGGTCCCGTGCGCCGCCGAGGACTGTAATGACTGCTCAAGGCCTACAATGGGCGGGAAGTACTTTAATAATGAGGGGTCGTCCAGTCTGAGAATCTCATTCCAGAGTCCCTAATCAGCAGAATGGGTTAAA
Source organism: Schistocerca serialis cubense (assembly GCF_023864345.2). Classification (NCBI taxonomy): domain Eukaryota; kingdom Metazoa; phylum Arthropoda; class Insecta; order Orthoptera; family Acrididae; genus Schistocerca; species Schistocerca serialis. The sequence continues at coordinate 459,316,151 of NC_064643.1, forward strand.
ACTATTTACTGTAAAAGATTCCTGGATTTGGTACCGCGTCATATTGAAAAAATACTGTTACCTGTGAAATCAACGATTTGATCACTATTACAGTGGCTGTCTTCTTGCTGTCAAGAATAACTTTATGACGTCACGAGTGCTCACTCAGCATGACTTCTCGCCATAATTATAACAATTGTTGGTATAATTAATGTCTTGCTGCAGAAGAAGCGGGAACTTCATTCTAATAGGTAACTAATGTCGGGGTGGGGGGGTGGGGAGTCGGGATGCGCTGTTGTCTATCGCTTCTCGCATTGTGTGCCAAGACTGCGAGTTACCAGCGAATGAGGTGTGGAGTCCTGTTTTCCTCCTGCTGGACCCACGCCGTGTGGCGGCAGTTACTCGCCGGTAGAGCTCTTATTGTGTTAATAGTGAGACATGCTAGTGTGTGACGGCTAGCAGCCAGGATGAGCCAATCCTGAGTCCATCTGATCTGTAGTCAGTTTACTTTAAGCTTTAGAATCACCTTACATTCTGGTTTGATTACATTACTCTGCCGGCCGGAATGGCCGAGCGGTTCTAGGTGCTACAGTCTGGAACCGCGCTGCTGCTACGGTCGCAGGTTCGAATCCTGCCTCGGGCATGGATGTGTGTGATGTCCTTGGGTTAGTTAGGTTTAAGTAGTTCTAAGTTCTAGGGAACTGATGACCACAGCAGTTAAGTCCCATATTGCTCAGAGCCATTTTTACATTACTCTACTGAAATTACTTTGCTTACTTCAGTTAATCACAAGCATAACAAACTATTTTAATGCCAAGAGTAAGCACGTAAACAGAAACACAAAATTAATCAAAAACGGGTCACACAAATAAACAGGCTCGGTAGGGGCAAGGCGCTTAAACAGAACACCCACAGGAGGTAAAATTAGAATTCAAAAATTTATTGCATAAATACATTTACAAATTAATTAAAACTGGAAATTCATAATATCATATGATTGCAACACTGCATTCAACAAAGGATTCTAGTTGCTGAAGCACCAAACTACAAGAACCCAGTGAACGCCAGCACTAGCCGCCTCAGATCAGCTTTACACAAGAGTATGGTCAGTGATATCTAAGACAGACATACAACAAAACAATACCTCACTGAAAAATGTCATTAAACCACTGAGTTAACATAAAACGCCGTTTAGAAGAAAACCTACCACATCTCGCGACTACATGTGAGTTTTAACTAACAAATGGACACTTAAATAACACCACTTAAACGTGATAATAAACATAGAAAGTTCAAACGTGCAGAGATTAGCACGAGCTTAAATAAAATTTATCTTTAAAACCAATGAAAATTTAAACTATTTCGGCGAGTACATCAATTTAAATTAACTCTAAAATTTTAAATAACTATACTAACCTTTATCCGCTCTATTTTAAAGCAGGTAAAGCTGTGAATTAAATGAGCCTGAAAATGCATTACGTTAATAACAGGCAAGTAAATCAGCACGCGGCTTGGTACTGCTACTTTACGACTTCAATGGGAAACAATACAATTTTTCAAAACCAGTAACTCTACACAAGTGGTTCAACATTACACGGAAACAAGTTCCTAACAGCTCATTGCAATTAAAGCTTAACACTGACGATGTTAAGGGAGAGCACCACCTTCAACCAGTTATCGCACGACGAATTCAAGAAATAAACTGGTTGATGCTCGCCGTTTATTAAATATAGCGCCATAGCCTCCACAAATAAGTTCCAGGAGTCAGTTATCAAAAAAAAAAAAAAAAATGGTTCAAATGACTCTGAGCAATACGGGACTTAACATCTATGGTCAACAGTCCCCTAGAACTTAGAACTATTTAAACCTAACTAACCTAAGGACAGCACACAACACCCAGTCATCACGAGGCAGAGAAAATCCCTGACCCCGCCGGGAATCGAACCCGGGAACCCGGGCGCGGGAAGCGAGAACGCTACCACACGACCACGAGCTGCGGACAGTCAGTTATCCACTCACTGTGAGTGCTCGACAACCGTGAAGACAGGATTTAGCAGATGTCTCCATCAATTCATATCACTCCACCTAGCTCTTTTCGCTTTGGACCATGAATGCCACAGCATACGGCTGCTATACCAGCCGGTCCCGTCTAAAGTTAAGTGTTGCTATGAACACACAGCACACCGTGCCCAAGCACAGGCTCACCACCACAAAGAGCCTGGTACGACATCACCAACGCAAAACGAAAGCATTCAAAACTGGCTAACGCGTCAGCCAAACCGGCTGTCCCTGAGCCGGTCCACGAAGCAACTTCGTCGATGAGACGACTAGCCCGCCTCCTAACCGGCAGCGATACCGTTCATCCACGAGGTGGAAGCAAGTCTTTGGGATCGATTGCTGACCGGCCCACCATCCTCTCTATTCATGTTGCTGATACTTTTGTATTTCGATGGTTTCTCTGAACTTACTTTTCACCTCGGCAACTATTTGGCAATTGCGCAGATTTCGATATACCTTTATTTCCTGGCCGCAGTATTGTTTGCACTTGTACCTTGTCGTTGGTGGAACATAGCGCGTTCTGCATATTGCGGCTACTATAATAAAGAGGCTGGACACTAACATGGTGAAGAAGTTAATCAATCTATTCGGTGACATACTTCACATAGGTAAGAGTGCTGCTAGCCGTAGTTTATCGAATTCTTGTCTGTTTTGCTTTCTTTTGCTCACCGCTATGCCAGTGTGGATCGATTTATAGTTATAACGATTGGCTAAGAAAGTTGTTCGCAGCATTTTTGAGCTCAGGTGTTAAGTTTTGACCATCACTTAGGTGCTGCGTGCGGACAGCAAAGGAATGCGCTCCGTTGTAATTCGATAGAGCGTCCAAATGCCCGCCCGTATGTGTAGATTTCCCATAAATTCTCTGCCCTAGAGTTAAATTCACTGTCTTATATGCTTCCAACTCTAAGAGCTGAACTGTGCCTTTCTTCTCTACTTTGATGGTGGAATGGATAATAGATCTTCCATTCGTTATGTTCAAATACTCGCGAAATCTTTGTAGCTCCGTCTCACCATGGGCCCATAAGCAGAACGTGCCGTCTGCGTATCTGAACAAGAAGGGGAGCAAAGTGCCATTGGTTCAAGGGTCTCCATGGGTATGCCAGTAGCTAATGGTGATAAGGGAGACCCAGTTGCTACATCGTCTCTCTGCTCGTAGTAATTTAAAAATAAAAGTAAACGACACCTATGTACTTGCCAGGCAACCGGGGATAGTGAAACGCAAGATGAGAGAAGCCATCAAAATACTAAAATACACTAACGACGTGAATAGCTACCCATCCTGCCTACCAACCATCAGAGCGCAACGGGAAACTCTAACGAGACCTGAGTGCTACCGGCGGGTGACAACTCCATTTAACAAACCAATTGCATCAACGATTTTTCAGGCTCGGTGAGTTCAAAAAATGTTCAAATGTGTGTGAAATCTTATGGGACTTAACTGCTAAGGTCATCAGTCCCTAAGCGTACTTACTACTTCACCTAAATTATCCTAAGGACAAACACACACACTCATGCCCGTGGGAGGACTCGAACCTCCGCCGGGACCAGCCGCACAGTCCATGACTGCATCGCCCTAAACCGCTCGGCTAAGCCAGCACAGCGCTCGGTGAGTTACCGTGAGAAAATATGAGTGTCACTGGACAGCAAAAACGCATTTGTAGACCTAGAAGAAGGCCACTGTAACCATGGCCGAACCGTTGATTTCACAAGTAAGAGCTTTTTACAGTATGCCGTGGTACAACACCCAAAAAAATTTGTGTCAATTGACTGTCGCCGCGGAAACCAAAACAACTATTAAGTAAAACTATATCCCTGATTGCTTACATTTGCAGTTTGTGCACTGAAATGACGGCACCGGGAATGCCTCTACAATTTCGCGATGAATATCCCGTATTGTTGTCCCGTGGAGCCGTCACATGGCTCTAAGAAACAAAATATTCCTTCAGTTTCTCTTTAAGCCTTTCACAGGACAAGTTATGTGTTAATCCCCCTGGATTCAACTTTTGAAGGAGGCGACAGCCTCAACATGAGCTAGTAAAAAGGCGGGCTCCTGGATATCACCTCATATCCCATGTGCAATGAAGCGCCACTCCAGGCGGGCGATGCAGCTGGTCCACGGTCCAGATTTCTTGTCGAATGTCGAGAAAGATGGAGGTGGCGCCTTGAAGCCCCTAACTCTACGTTTGATGCGAGACAATCGGTTCGATACCACAGACGACACTGCGATTCCAGCCATATTTTCAAGTATCTGTCCTTCGTTTGTTTCACGTTTTGTGGTTTTATGAGAGTAGGATTAACTTTGAATGCAAACAATTTGGTTACGCTTTACCATGACTGTTATTGACATCGAATCAAACAAAAAGTTTAATAATGTTGGTAGTCACTGTTCCTTTATATTAACAAAGCGTTCCAGAGGTTTATATCATTATTATATATATATATATATATATATATATATATATATATATATATATATAATGTTTTTGCACTTGTTTTCAACATGTCACCTTATTATACACTCCTGGAAATGGAAAAAAGAACACATTGACACCGGTGTGTCAGACCCACCATACTTGCTCCGGACACTGCGAGAGGGCTGTACAAGCAATGATCACACGTACGGCACAGCGGACACACCAGGAACCGCGGTGTTGGCCGTCGAATGGCGCTAGCTGCGCAGCATTTGTGCACCCCCGCCGTCAGTGTCAGCCAGTTTGCCGTGGCATACGGAGCTCCATCGCAGTCTTTAACACTGGTAGCATGCCGCGACCACGTGGACGTGAACCGTATGTGCAGTTGACGGACTTTGAGCGAGGGCGTATAGTGGGCATGCGGGAGGCCGGGTGGACGTACCGCCGAATTGCTCAACACGTGGGGCGTGAGGTCTCCACAGTACATCGATGTTGTCGCCAGTGGTCGGCGGAAGGTGCATGTGCCCGTCGACCTGGGACCGGACCGCAGCGACGCACGGATGCACGCCAAGACCGTAGGATCCTACCCAGTGCCGTAGGGGACCGCACCTCCACTTCCCAGCAAATTAGGGACACTGTTGCTCCTGGGGTATCGGCGAGGACCATTCGCAACCGTCTCCATGAAGCTGGGCTACGGTCCCGCACACCGTTAGGCCGTCTTCCGCTCACGCCCCAACATCGTGCAACCCGCCTCCAGTGGTGTCGCGACAGGCGTGAATGGAGGGACGAATGGAGACGTGTCGTCTTCAGCGATGAGAGTCGCTTCTGCCTTGGTGCCAATGATGGTCGTATGCGTGTTTGGCGCCGTGCACGTGAGCGGCACAATCAGGACTGCATACGAACGAGGCACACAGGGCCAACACCCGGCATCATGGTGTGGGGAGCGATCTCCTACACTGGCCGTACACCACTGGTGATCGTCGAGGGGACACTGAATAGTGCACGGTACATCGAAACCGTCATCGAACCCATCGTTCTACCATTCCTAGACCGGCAAGGGAACTTGCTGTTCCAACAGGACAATGCACGTCCGCATGTATCCCGTGCCACCCAACGTGCTCTAGAAGGTGTAAGTCAACTACCCTGGCCAGCAAGATCTCCGGATCTGCCCCCCAATGAGCATGTTTGGGACTGGATGAAGCGTCGCCTCACGCGTCCAGCACGAACGCTGGTCCAACTGAGGCGCCAGGTGGAAATGGCATGGCAAGCCGTTCCACAGGACTACATCCAGCATCTCTACGATCGTCTCCATGGGAGAATAGCAGCCTGCATTGCTGCGAAAGGTGGATATACACTGTACTAGTGCCGACATTGTACATGCTCTGTTGCCTGTGTCTATGTGCCTGTGGTTCTGTCAGTTTGATCATGTGATGTATCTGACCCCAGGAATGTGTCAATAAAGTTTCCCCTTCCTGGGACAATGCATTCACGGTGTTCTTATTTCAATTTCCAGGAGTGTATAAATGAGTACACACTTGAAGCCACGTAAAATTTACAGAAAAAGTTTCGTGTAACACTTCAGATACACTACTGGCAATTAAAATTGCTACACCAAGAAGAAATGCAGATGATAAACGGGTATTCATTGGACAAATATATCATATTAGAACTGACATGTGATTGCAATTTCACGCAATTTAGGTGCATAGATCCTGAGAAATCAGTACCCAGAACAACTATCACTGCCCGTATTAACGGCCTTGATACGCCTGGGCATTGAGTCAAACAGAGCTTGGATGGCGTGTACAGGTACAGCTGCCCATGCAGCTTTAACACGATACCACAGTTCATAAAGAGTAGTGACTGGCGTATTATGACGAGCCAATTGATCGGCCACCATTGACCAGACGTTTTCAATTGGTGAGAGATCTGGAGAATGTGCTGCCCAGGGCAGCAGTCGAACATTTTCTTTATCTAGAAAGGCCCCGTGCATTATCCTGCTGAAATGTAGGGTTTCGGAGGGATCGAATGAGGGGTAGAGCCACGGGTCGTAACACATCTGAAATGTAACGTCCACAGTTCAAAGTCCCGTCAATGTGAACAAGAGGTGACCGAGACGTGTAAGCAATGATATCACGCCGGGTGATACGCCAGTATGGCGATGACGAATACACGCTTCCAATGTGCGTTCACCGCGATGTCGCCAAGCACGGAGGCAACCATCATGATGCTGTAAACAGAACCTGGATTCATTCGAATAAATTACGTTTTGCCATTCGTGCCCCCAGGTTCGTCGTTGAGTACACCATCGCAGGCGCTCCTGTCTGTGATGCAGCGTCGAGGGTAACTGCAGCCATGGTCTCCGAGCTGATAGTCCGTACTGCTGCAAACGTGGTCGAACTGTTCCTGCAGATAGTTGTCATCTTGCAAACGTACCCATCTGTTGACTCAGGGATCGAGACGTGGCTGCACGATCCGTTACAGCCATGCGGATAAGATGCCTGTCATCTCGACTGCTAGTGATACGAGGCCGTTGGGATCGACCACGGCGTTCCGTATTACACCCCTGAACCCAGCGATTCCATATTCTGCTTCAGTCATTGAATCTCGACCAACGCGAGCAGCAATGTCGCGATACGATAAATCGCAATCGCGATAGGGTACAATCCGACCTTTATCAAAGTTGGAAACGTGATGGTACGCATGTCTCCTCCTTACACGAGGCATCACAACAACGTTTCTCCAGGCAACGCCGGTCAACTGCTGTTTGTGTATGAGAGATCGGTTGGAAACTTTCCTCATGACAACGCGTTGCTGAAGCCATGTAAAATTTACAGATAAAGTTTCGTGTAGCACCTCAAATATTTATTCTGATACATGTATTCATCAGCCTAACCAAAGATCTCAACAATGCTAAGACTTAATCGATTTGTTTTCCTAAATATTGTTTGTACTTTGAAACAGTATTTCTGTATTTGTTGTATGTTCTTTGCACTGAGTTTTTTTAGACACCTCATTGTTAAAATTGTGTAACGGTTTATACGCGATGTATTAAAAAAGAGAAAGGAGCCTGTGATCACAAAAGGTATTCTGTTTTACTTACTGTATTTTCAGATTTAAACTACCGTTTGGTTTTTAGTCAAGACCTCTACAAAACCACTTTAATGAACAGTTTTTCTTTCACCACTAGATAGTACATATACTACTAAAAAGTTGTAACATAACATAAGTATGTCATATCAACACATACAAATCCACCTGATGATGGAAGTTTAAATCTTGAAACGCATTATGAATATAATAGTGGCGTAACAGTAAGCTTGTTATTTCAATCGAGAGTAAGAGAACTTTGGTGCTCGCATTTTTGTTGACAGCAGACACTCTGAAATGAGGAAACTACGTCAGAGAACCAAAAAAGTGACAAGGAAACATAGATGCACCTTATTGCAGGGGCACAGGGCCATAGTTCAGTTCAAATCCTTTGAAATAACCAATAACGAAAAGGACTTATCTAGGGCTCTGTATACAAGAATTCATTCCTAGAAAAACAAGAAACAAAACACTTAACAATAACAACATAAAAAGATACTTCTCAATTCTGCAGTAACTGCTATTCTAATTGAAACAAGAGAAGCACAACAAACTCTGCGTTGATAAGAGTCTCTGTTAGAGATCTTAAGTCGTACTCTTCGTCACTGCCGCCAAAATCACTGACGTTAAACAGGCAGAAATCTATGTCGGGAAAAGTACGACAAATAAAGGTGGTTGTCCAAGAACACAACACATTAACAGCCCACTGAATACTAAAGTTGTGGTGGCAGAGCTTCGTGAGGCCAGGTCGCAGCGTATTGCAGACGTCGACGTATCGTGACATGAGACAGGCTCCGTAGACGGCTTGCTGCTGGCCGGTGAGGGGGATTCAACTGCCGGACATTGACTGTGCGGTGTCTTAAGGACAGTGCCGGCGGAAGAATTTGTTACAGACTCTACCTGAGCCTCCTACAGTCTATATAGCTACTTCCTGTCGGTGAGGGGAGTGTCCCTGGTCGCAGTGGTGGCATCCTAAGATGCCCTTGACAACATCTCGTTGTTGTTTTTGCTGTTTGGCACTCAGGTTGTTTTTGCTCTCGTTTCTGTGGCCCTCAAGAACTCGTGTATCTACTATGTTCGTGGGCTATGTGGCGCGACACAGCTCTAAGTGACTTATATTTCTTTAGTCGTGCCTTTTTCAGATCTTCAGATCTGTTGGAATGGTTCTTTTGAAAGGGCATGGCTGATTTCCTTCCCCATCACAAAAAAAGAGAAGAAAATCGATCTGAGCTTGGGCTCATTCTTTAATCACTTCGTTATCAACTGAATGTAAAAGTCTAATCATTATTCCCATTTCAAGGACATTATTCCGTTATTTACAGTCTTAGATAACTTTAAACGTACGTCATCGTTCTGCAGTACTTCAGTATCCTACTTCTTCTCACATGATTCTTCCTGGCAATTCTCTTAAACTTCAGACTATTCATGTTCGTTGCATTGTGGGCTGGGTACGCCGTAGCACACATACAATGTTCTTCAGAGGAGTGGCAGCTTGCAATAGCTTGCTTGTTTACCAGGCCTTTCGTCGATGGTGCACATCTGGAGCCAACTGGGACGCTATATGCTTCAACAGTCACTTCCAGCAAACAGTATTGCTGAACTTCCCTGCACAATTGATTGTGATGTGAAGGAACGTATGAACTCCAGAACATGTTAGAAACTCTTCTTACTTACGTGGAATGTTAAAGAAGACATTACCCCTAATGACGTAATTTGTAGTTTTTCATAGATATCAGATACATCGTACCAATTTTTGTTAATAAATAGTATACCTAGAGATTCTTTACGTATGTATTCTCCTTGAAATGGAAGGTGACATGTCCGGAATGACTTTATCGGTTACCAATGTAATTTCCTACACCTGTGCACCATCGGCGTATATGTGAACGATTAAAGTTGAAATTTTCTGTAACAAGTAGGATGAGTTCCAGCATTATTCATGTACAGAGTTGCTACCAGGAGTGTGAGGTTATATAATGGCATAGGAAAGCGTCAGATGTAGAATGTTGGACCACGAAACACCTAGTTTCCATAAATGGAATATTTATTGTATTTCCTTCCTTCGGTATTACAATTGCTCTAATTTTTGTGAATTCCACTTAGTGTTCCGTTCTCAAAGTACAGAATCGTCTGATAACTTTTTACATCTGTTAATCAATCTGCTCACCGTCACTACTTAATGATTTATCAGGGGCCTTGTTCAAATTGCTTAAAAGGTTATTTAATTCTGATATGGTAATAGGTGGCGATTGAAATTGTTGTTGCCCTTCTTCTATGGAGTTGTCAGAAAATGTGTGAAATGCTTGTAGGGATGTTACAGGGCAGGTTGTACTGAGACATAAATGTTAAGAAAGAAATTCGATACGTTGCTCCGTTTCCGAGTTACTTAGCATAGGATTTAGCAAATCGGGGCGTCGCGCACTCGCATTCAAGCGGCCTGCCAGGGGCGGTGTTGGCCAACGAGTGCTTTGACTCGTTAGCTGAAGCTTAAATTTGCACGTGCGACGATCTGATTGGCTAACTTCAATGCCAAATAACTCGGAAACGGCGCAACGTATCGAATTTTTTTTGTAACATTATATCTCAGTACAACCTGCCCTTCAACATCCCTCCCTACAAGCGTTTCAGACATTTTCTGACCACGCTGTATACTGCACACTGATCAGGCCAAACATCATGAACACTGAGGGCAGAGATACTGAAACCGTCCGGAGCGTAGTGAGTGCGTGGCACTATATAAGCAGAGCAAAGACAGATGGGGAGCCATTCAAGAGACGATATGGACTGCAATTTTGGCAAAGGTACTTGTTGCGGCCTGGCGCTTGGAAATGAGAATCTCGGAAACGCGAAGCTTGTCGTCTGTGCTACTGTCGTGAGGATGTATGGATACTGATTCAAGGACGGCAAGTCAACGAGAAGAAGACTAAATGTTGTGTGACCACGCCTCATTACAGCGCGTCGAGACTGAGGGTATGCTCCCCCTTAAATCAGTATCTGGTGATATAGAGTAAAACGCTGGTGCTGGGACAAGTATTTTGGAGGACACTTTCAACATGAGCCCCTGCTGTAGACAATCCTTACATGTTCGCATGTTGATCCTGTGCAATGGGCACAGGATCATAGAGGTCTGACCGCGAATCAATGGAAAAATGTGACGTTAAACGGATGAATCGCTTGCTGAATCGCTTGCCTTGTTACATTTGGTGGACAGTCGTGTCCGACAAAGCCCTCATACAGGAGAAAGACTGCTGCTAACATGCACAGCGCTATGGACGCAGTCTGCTGGGGGCAATATTATGCTATTGGGGATACTCATCCACTCCTCCATGGAATCCAGGACACCATGACAGATGTAGACTGTATGAATATTCCTGTGGAATACCAGCATCCCACCATGCTTGATGTCTTCCCAACAGTGGTCCCAGCAGGATAACTATCCTGTCATAACGCCAAAATCGTGCTTCAGTTTTTTGAAGAACATGGCAGCCAACGCATATTCGCACATTGGCAGCTTGGCTACCAAATTCTCCTTACCTTCACCCAATGGAGAACACGATGACTTTACCAGGCACCACTTCCACGCCAAGAAACCTACCATTCGTTATTTACCGGAACTGCATGACCTGCACATAGACAGTGCTATATACCCCAGAAACCCACCAAGAAACTGTCTAATCCGTGCTAAGCAGAGTTGCGTTCCTGGGGTGGAGCGACACGCTCTAAATCAGGTGGTCATAGCAATACTCAAGAATGTATAATGAGAAATATCAGTGGTAACTACTGCACCATGTATTTCAACAATGTATTCTTTCAACCATTTGCTAATTCGTTACATTCACAGATATCGCCCTCTTCTTCCTCGTTACCTATAGTACTAGGTGTCCAGTAGTTACACTGAGGAACACAACTCAAGGATCACTTTTTCGACAAGCTGTAATCGTCTCCATTTGCTATGTAGAAGTTTCAATTTGGCTCAAAGGTGCTTACAACTTTCCTCTCTAAAGGTGCAAAAGCGTGGCACCCTGCTACGTCACGCCCTGGCTCGGCGGCTCTTCACATAGGAAGGAGTCGACAAAAACGAAAAATTGGCCAGAGTTCAGAAGTTAACGATGGGATAAGGGAGTCAGTGAATCCATTTCTTTCCTCGGGCGTTGATTCGCACACATTTAGCGGTCGACAGTTTTCAGTGTTGTGAGCAACAGGTCGACGTTTCTAACGACCTTTAACAATGGTGCCACCCCTCGGATGATTCAACCCTTCTCTACAGACATCATGGGCAAGCAAACCAAATGAACGCGATCACACCGCTTTGGAGAGCCATCAGATCGCAGTTTTTGCTCTGGTGTACAGGGCGAAACTACCAAGGACAGTTCAGAATCATTGCATGAAATTTGGACATGATCCATAACACCTGGGAATGTATAAAATTTTTCTGCCTTCCTTCTTCACGCCCTCCTGTGGTGTGACCACAGATGGGCACGTCACTGACACATGCATGAAAAAAAAGCAAAAGGTCCCTCTAAGACTTCGCAGTTCGGTAATATCTTCAGTGCCATCCGTCAACTTTTCTTGAGCACTTCAAAAATGAACGTGTACATAGACTCTGACGAGAATCCTAGGAACCTGAAGGCAGGAAACTTTCTAATTCTGCATGCATATTAGCAGGTAGATGTTAGCAGCATAGCCTGCCTGCAGCACCTAGGACTCAGCCGGCCGTGTTGGCTGAGCGGTTCTAGGCGCTTCAGTCCGGAACCGCGCGACTGCTACGGTCGCAGGTTCGTATCCTGCCTGGGGCATGGATGTGTGTGATGTCCTTAGGTTAGTTAGGTTTAAGTAGTTCTAAGTCTAGGGGACTGATGACTTCAGATGTTAAGTCCGATAGTGCTTAGAGCCATTTGAACCTAGGACTCACCTCACTTACCATCGTGTGTCATGTCCACGGTGGCTTTCATTCGAACTGTGGTGACGTTTGGTACCAATGTGATACCATTGACCAACCTGACACCTCACATAAGGCGAGCTCTGGCCTTTTACCGCATCTATCGACACCTCGATGTCTGAAGCGTCGCTAAACTTGAAAGCGACATCACAGGACATCACGCTTTGGCACCGTTATAGACGAAGCCAGAAGCGAGACTCCTGCACTGCAGTGGGAGACAGTTACGGCGTTTCGAAAAAGTCATCTTTTAATAATGCTCGCAAGGTTACCTGGATTAGGAGGACGACAGTTCAAACGAATTCTCTGTAACACAGATCTATACTTTATTTGTTTTCACTACAACGATCCACGGCTAGTCTCGGATGGTTTCTTTGAAGGAGCATGGCCAGTTACGTCCCACATTCTTGAATCAATACGAGTTTGTACACTACTGGCCATTAAAATTGCTACACCAAGAAGGAATGCAGATGATAAACGAGTATTCAATGGACAAATGTATTGAACTGACATGTGATTACATTTTCACGCAATTTGGGTGCATAGATCCTGAGAAATCAGTACCCAGAACAGCCACCTCTGGCCGTAATAACGGCCTTGATACGCCTGGGCATTGAGTCAAACAGAGCTTGGATGGCGTGTACAGGTACAGCTGTCCATGCAGCTTCAACACGATACCACAGTTCATCAAAAGTAATGACTGGCGTAGTGTGAAAAGCCAGTTGCTCGGCCACCATTGACCAGTGGTTTTCAGTTGGTGGGAGATCTGGAGAATGTGCTGGCCAGGGCAGCAGTCGAACGTTTTCTGTATCCAGAAAGGCCCATACAGGACCTGCAACATGCGGTCGTGCATTATCCTGATGAAATGTAAGATTTCGCAGGGATCGTATGAAGGGTAGAGCCATGGGTCGTTACAAATCTGAAATGTAACGTCCACCGTTCAAAGTGCCGTCAATGCGAACAAGAGGTGATCGACACGTGTAACCAATGGCACCCCTTACCAACACGCCCAGTGATACCCCATTATGGCGATCACGAATACACACTTCCAATGTGCGTTCACCGCGATGTCGCCAAACACGGATGCGACCTTCATGATGCTGTAAACAGAACCTGGATTCATCCGAAAAAAATGACGTTTCGCCATTCATGCACCCATGTTCGTCGCTGAGTACACCATAGCATGCCCTCCTGTCTGTGATGCAGCTTCAAGGGTAACCGCAGCCATGATCTCCGACCTGATAGTCCATGCTGCTGCAAACGTCGTCGAACTGTTCGTGCAGATGGTTGTTGTCTTGCAAACGACCCCATCTGTTGACTCAGGGATCGAGACGTGGCTGCACGATCCGTTACAGCCATGCGGATAAGATGCCTGTCATCTCGACTGCTAGTGATACGAGGCCGTTGGGATACAGCACGGCGTTCCGTATTACCCTCCTGAACCACCGATTCCATATTCTGCTCACAGTCATTAGACATCGACCAACGCGAGCAGCAATGTCGCGATACGATAAACCGCAATAGCGATAGGGTACAATCCGACCTTTATCAAAGTCGGAAACGTGACGGTACGCATTTCTCCTCCTTACACGACGCATCACAACAACGTTTCACCAGGCAACGCCGCTGAATTACTGTTTGTGTACGAGAAATCAGTTGGAAACTTTCCTCATATCAACACGTTGTAGGTGTCGCCACCGACGCCAACTTTGTGTGAATGCTCTGAAAAGCTAATCATTTGCATATCACAGCATCTTCTTCCTCTCGGCTAAATTTCGTGTCTGTAGCACGTCATCTTCGTGGTGAATCAGTTTTAATGGCCAGTAGTGTATTTTGCTTCTAATGGCCTCGAGGTCAATGTGACGATAAAACGTAATTCCCTTCCCTCCCTCCTTAATTAAGAGGCCGATACTGTCACTCAACGTCTCTTTACGAGCCTGCACTCTTTGCTTGGTAGAAATGACGTGAAATCAAACTCTTTAAACAGAAGCGTTATTTTCACTATCAAAAAAATGACATTCCAGTTGCTTTGGATGGCAAAAATGACCCTGTAGAGTTTTTGGTGCCTGTTCAAGTTTCGTGTCGCTTATTTATCCATACATTACGCTTGTGGCACCGAGTGGTATCGCCGTCAAGCACAGCAGCTCTCTGGGAGGACAACCACGTCAGTCAGCCGCCAAGCGCTCCAGTAGGACGTCAGCGGATGCGACCAGCCAAGAACGGAGGCGGTCAGCCGCAGGCGCCACGCTATACCTGGGGGCGGCTCGCCGCTAAAAACTGAGAGCGGGCGAGCGGGCGCCATTGTGCCAGTGACAGCGCCGCGCTGTTTATTGTCGCTTTTGTGCGTCGCAGTCCCGCTGACAGGTACCGGGGGCGAGGTTGTGGGGAGCACCGTGCTTTCCCTCCGGCGTGCTACGCTGTCGATGTATTCACTGGGGATGCTGTTGTGACACCCATCGGGACAAAGCAGTCCCTGAGAAGACTACCAAACCTGCCTCGCGCTTTACACTTTCTGTCAGTTACCAAAGTACCTTATCAGCTCTCTGTTTTTAGTTTAAGGGGATCACATCCAGCCTATCTAACCCATGTTAATTTAGGCAAGTATTTGACCTATTCCTGAAAAAAATATTTGATGCAGGACGTTAATATTTTTACTGTGTGTTACATGATGTTAATAGTCAACTGTACTAAAATCTACTTTATCCATTTTACGTTTCTAAGAAATACTTTTTAAAATTTATTAACAAAAAATAAGTTTTTTCTGCAGAAAATATTTTTTGTGAACTTCCTAATGGGAGAATATTAATGAATGTAGTACCAGAGGTGGCTTTTTATGTTATGCAGAATTTCATTCATTTATCTATGATAGTTTCTGATATAATGGGGCATATGTACTGAATTTTTGCGGGAAACTGACTTTAAAGGAAAAAAACTTTTGAAATTTGTTACTTACAGTTAATTCCAACTCACCTGCTGCATATGATGCCCTTCTTTGCCCTCTAACAGGTCTTCCAGCTGCTTTTTCACCTTCCTGCATGTTTGTCTTGTTTTCTTGGCCATATTAGATGCAGATCTTTCTGCATCGCCTATCCTCATTTTATCGCAATGTTGCAGCCCAGTGATCATATTTTCACCAGGATTCATTCCCAGCGTTTTCAGTACCCAACACTTTCCAATATTACCACAATTGAATGTAATAACAGCATCATGAACTCCTAGTTTCCTTGTATGCATGTCTACAAATACAGTTTTAGGAAGGCGGTTCCAAATTATGCTGTTGAAACATTCATTTGGGTTCTGTGTCTGCCCATGCAGACCTTTCCTTAGAAGGTCAGGATAAGCCAAGTGTCTGAAAATAGGAAGAGAATGCTGGTGAGAATAAGATTCTCCAGTTGCCTGAGCCCTATTGTATGTGCACCACGAATTTTCTTCTGATGAACACAATCCATGACATGCCTTATCATCAGTAGATGACTTATGGAATAATATGGCCCAAACATCTATCTTCATTGCCTCCAGATCTTCTTTATTTCTCCCAATTGCCTGCCCATAGTATACCTCCAAGTTTTCTATTTCACAGTTCACTTAAACAAAACTAACCACGTCTTTGAAAGCGCGTTGCTTACAAACAGCAGAATCAAAAGAATATCGAGATAGCATCTGACAAGGTCTATTGCAGGAAGACTGTGGATTGGGAGTATCATCAGGTGGCTGGAAGGTTACGGGGTTGTTTCCAATTTGGGTATCTAAGGATTCAGAATAGGCATTCCAGTTGGCACAAGAATAGTTGTGGGCAACTTTTGGATGGAGGTTGGGATGGAGTGTATGGGGATGGGTTAGTGTGAAGGATATGATGAGGAGGAGAGGTAGGTGATCACTTCCAACCGGATCAAGTATTTCTATAGTGAGGCATTCTAGAAGATTGTGACATTCTAGGATGATATCAGGATGGTGTTGGTTTCAGGACAGGTGTGCTGTGGGATGGGGGCAATGTCTCCCGGAGGGATTCAGTAAGCTCATGCCACTGTCAGCATTCCGTAAGGGGGGCACTATGGATTTTGGGTTCAGCATGTGGAAATGACATGTGGAAAAGGCAAGGTTGATGGGATGACGAAATCATAGGCAATGGGACTGTTAGGTTTAATGTAGATGGCAGAAAGGACAACAATGTATGTTTTGAAGAAGAGACAAACAATGAAATGTTTGGTGGGATTGTTGAGTGGCAGCCGTGGTGGCCGAGCGGTTCTAGGCGCTTCAGTCCGGAACCGCGCGACTGCGACGGTCGCAGGTTCGAACCCTGCCTCGAGCATGGATGTGTGTGATGTCCTTAGGTTAATTAGGTTTAAGTAGTTCTACGTTCTAGGTGACTGATGACCTCAGATGTTAAGTCCCATAGTTCTCAGAGCCATTTGAACCATTTGATTTTGATTGTTAAGTAAGGGTGTTGGCTGCTGCACCTCTGCCATGAGGTGAGGGTTATCAGCGTTATGTGGAATATAGGGAGAAGTACAGATGGAAGGAAGTTTAATTAAGAATGGAGGTATCAGTATTGTGCTGGTTAGGGTCTGCATAAAAAGGGGCTTGTTGGTGGGTAGGAGCTGATGTTGCTATGTAGGATGCAGTGGTGCTGTTGCACCATGGTGAGAGGCTACAAAACAACTCTTTTGTTTTTGTTTGGTGTAGTTTTAAGAGTATACATTTTAATTTTTACCATATAGTTTACGTCTACACTGAATCGTTTATTTCACTCTCCAGCCAGTAATTTGACAGATACAAAGACGCATTTTTTCAAAATCCAATATACATCTATATTTCTTCCTGAAAACTGTCTTCTTTACAGCTTTAACAGTTGGTTCTATTCCTTCCTGCAGTTCTTGTAGATGAGAGCATCACAGGACGCTTTTCGAAATTCTCTAGCTTCAGGAATCCAATTGCAAAGGTACCATAAGATCAGGAACGTTACCAGTTGTGTACATACTATAGAATGTCAGTCGCCTGTCATCTGTCAGTACTGCAGTAGTTTATCCCACGTTATAAACGCAACTGGTAGCTCTTGCCCTTGTGTTACCTTTACACTTAGATTTCTGAAAATGAAGTGAATTCCGAAAGACGCAATGCATACTTTGTGATCAATAAAGACATTCTTCACCTGCTGTATGATTTTTTATGCGACCTAACCAGCTTAAATTAAAATTTTAACTACTTACTAAAAGATGAGTAGAAATTTCATTTTACATTTGCATGCAGTAATGTTCATCTATTATATATTTGTTGGATGGTGAATCCATTGTATGTTAGAACAGCAAAACATATTCTTATGTTATGTTACCAAAACTGAACAGGTATCTTTTTTTCTTTTACCTGTACCGTGAAATCTTGCTTATTGCCCCATACCAAGATTTTAGGTCAACGGGAAGCAACATATAGGTTTTGATGTGGGAGTTTCCGCGTAGCAAAATGTGTGAAATAAACGGCCATATCATGTGGTTTTTTTTTTACACCGCTGAGGATCCGTAGACCTCAGCATGTGGCATGAATTTCAATTCATATTTTTACCCGTTCCTGAGAAAAAGGATTTTTAACAGTCGTACAGACAGACAGACGGACAACAAAGTGATTCTATAAGTGTTCCGATTTTACGGATTGAGGCAAGGAAGACTGAGGCACGGAACCACAAAAAATTACTAATATTTTCTTATATAATTACAAATTAAGTTTCCCTATTTTTACCTTTATTTGTACTGTGAAACATTGCTTCTTTCTAAATTTCATGATTCTAGGTTTGATGAGTGAGTTTTCGAGTTTCAAAATGTGTTATGTAAGTGGCCGTATGATTTGACTGAAGCGGCTTAGAAACTTAAAGACCTTAATATGTAACATAAATCTGAACTCGATAGGTCAACCCGTTCCTGAGAAAGTGTGTTCTTAACAGCCGGACAAACAGAAACAGATGGGTAACAAAGCGATCCTAGCAGGGTTTAATTTTTACAGACTGAGGCGCGAAACATTAAAAAGATGTAGACTGCTAAAAATTTTATGTTATTTAAAACGATTTATCTGTTTTCACTTTAAAAAAGTTCATAGGCACTAAATTTCCAGACAACGTCGATATTTCTGAGATCTGAAACGAAATACTTTGGTGCTGTAGATAATACTAAGGATGTGAACTCATCAATTATGTATTGCACGAACCCTAAATTTTACTTTTTCAGTATTATGGGTATGTTCACAGACATTAGAAATTCACAGCTATGAAATTTCATGTAGACGTTTATGGTGGTCGTGGTGGTGGTTAGTGTTTAACGTCCCGTCGACAACGAGGTCATTAGAGACGGAGCTCATGCTCGGGTTAGGGAAGGATTGGGAAGGAAATCGGCCGTGCCCTTTCAAAGGAACCATCCCGGCATTTGCCTGAAGCGATTTAGGGAAATCACGGAAAACCTAAATCAGGATGGCTGGAGACGGGATTGAACCGTCGTCCTTCCGAATGCGAGTCCAGTGTGCTAAAGACGTTTATGGGATTAGGAATTTATACGAGGCTAGGAGAAATTATTCTGTACTTTTTTATTCTGATTTAAAAACTTAGTATATTAAAATTTATTTTTGTTTAAACATTTCTTTTCCGTTTACGGCGCAAACTAAAATAATTTTCCGAATTTCTCTAGTGCAATCAGCCAAAGTTCCACTTTATTGATTAAAAACAGTTTTGGTTGCAATTTTAGTTTTGTTAATTTCCAACGACGTATTTCGCCATATTTAGGCATCTTCAAGTTATCTTAATTTGGTATTTCTTAAAAGAATCCTTTTGTCAGTGTAGCCAAAGGGCGTCGTCGAATATATCAGGCCAACATTGCCTTCGTTAAACTCAGTAATACTTTTCTAGATGGACGCGAGTGACACCAAGATCTGCATAACGCGTTCCCGTTCACAGGAGTGAGAAGAGTATTACTAAGTTTAACGAAGGCGATGTTGACCTAATATATTCGACGATGCCCTTTGGCTACTCTCACTAAAGTATTCTTTTAAGTAATACCAAATTAAGATAACTTGAAGATGCTTAAATAAGGCGAAACGTTGAAAAATAAAAAACTAACATTGCAACCAAGACTGTTTCTAATCACTACTGTTAAGCACTGGTTTGCTGTATGTCACATATGGATTGGAAGAATGTCAAAGTTCCACTTTCAACTGGTAGCACTGTTGGATCCGACTTGTAGGGAGGCGGTATCGTCGCAGTTACATTGGACGCCACCGACGCAGCAAAGGTGGAAGCTATAAGCGCGGTGAAGTTGGTAGCTTCGAGGTAGCGCCGGCTTTTGGTGGTCGCCACCCCCTCTCTCCCTCCTCCCCCGCCCGGCCCTCCTCCTCCTGCTCATTCTCCTCCTGTCTCTTTGGCAACAGGCGAATGAGGACGCGCCTCGGTGACACTCGTCCCGCAATTTCCTGCGTCGCGCCGTCAGTGAGACAGCAGCCAGACGTCGGCGCCGGAAGGATGCACCTGCGCGGTGCGCCGCGGTGTGCAGTCGAGGTGATCGATACCGGAAGACGAGGTCGGTTCGACCTCCGCGGGTCGACAGGTGGAAGTGGGCGACCAAAACAACGACCGGTAGCAGGGACGCCGCACCGGGAAATGAAACTGCTGCGGCAAAGTGGCGGACGGGTGGCGCCCCGAGAAGAACGGCCACCACTTCTGGGCCCGCGGCGGCGACGAATATTCGGCGCTCTGTTATCGAGAAAACGGTATGGCCCCGACGCGACTTCGAGCACGCGAATGGCCGTGGAAATAAATGAGAGCGTTTCACCGGAGACCAATATATAACCGAAATATGCGACTGCGCAGAAAATGGGAAATGTCGGCAATCTTTCATGTGACACTAGCCGTCTTCATGAAAAATCAGAGGTCAAGATATCGTGCTAGAAGAAGTCAGTACATTAATTTCTCGAATCTCCACGATGCTATTAGCAATACGAGTACATATCACTGGTTCGCGTATGTCTTTTACCATTTACTGCAGGAACATTCTCGCATATCATTTCCAATATAATAAAAAATTCTTCTAAGAAACAGCAGCTTATAAATCAGAGGGTGGGAAGAGACGCAAGAAAACAATATGAGCTAAGGTGCTGGCATGTTTTAGGGAATACACAGTCAAATTTCAGAATAATAGATTCCATTGATTCTGAGGCTACTTGCATTGTGTTCTGTTCGAAACTTGTTTCAATGTCCCGTGCCTGACCTGTACTATTAATAAATCAACCACGCCTTGCTACGGCCAATTCTGGTTTTGGTTCTTTGGCTCTTACACTTTATGTAATATCCTTAAACATTCTCATAGGATAAACCCGTGGACTAGGGGTAGCGTCTTTGATTCGTAATCAAAACGTCTTCGGTCCCGGGTTCGATCCCCGCCACTGCCTGAATTTTGATAAATAATCAGCATTTGCGGCCGAAGACTTCCGGCATAAGAAGTCAGCCTCACTCTGCCAACGGCCTTGTCAAAGAGGGCGGAGGAATGGATAGAGGTTCAAGGCACTCTCTTGTCCTAGGGGTGGGAAATTGCCCCTAAAGGCGGAAGAATCAGCAATGATCAACGACATGAGGATGCAGAAGGCAATGGAAACCACTGCATTAAAGACACGTAATGTGTATCCACAGGACATGTGGCCTGTAATTGAAGAAGTGTCATGTTGATCTCTCCATTGGCAAAAGATTCCGGAATAGTCCCCCAGTCGGATCTCCGGGAGGGGACTGCCAAGGAGGAGCTTACCATGAGAAAAATATTGAATAATCTACGAAAGGATAACGTTCTACTAGTCGGGGCGTGGAATGTCAGAAGCTTGAACGTGGTAGGGAAACTAGAAAATCTGAAAAGGGAAATGCAAAGGCTCAATGTAGATATAGTAGTGGTCAGTGAAGTGAAGTGAAAGGAAGACAAGGATTTCTGGTCAGATGAGTATCGGGTAATATCAACAGCAGCAGAAAATGGTATAACAGGTGTAGGATTCGTTATGAATAGGAAGGTAGGGCAGAGGGTGTGTTACTGTGAACAGTTCACTGACCGGGTTGTTCTAATCAGAATCGACAGCAGACCAACACCGACAACGATAGTTCAGATACACATGCCGACGTCGCAAGCTGAAGATGAACAGATAGAGAAAGTGTATGAGGATATTGAAAGGGTAATGCAGTATGTAAAGGGGGACGAAAATCTAGTAGTCATGGGCGACTGGAATGGAGTAGAAGAAAAAGTTACAGGAGAATATGGGCTTGGGACAAGGACTGAAAGAGGAAAAGACTAATTGAGTTCTGTAACAAGTTTCAGCTAGTAATAGCGAATACCCTGTTCAAGAATCACAACAGGAGGAGCTATACTTAGAAAAGGCCGGGACATACGGGAAGATTTCAATTAGATTACTTCATGGTCAGACAGAGATTCCGAAATCAGATAATGGATTGTAAGGTGTACCCAGGAGCAGATATAGACTCAGATCACAATATAGTAGTGATGAAGAGTAGGCTGAACTTCAAGACATTAGTCAGGAATAATCAATACCCAAAGAAGTGGGATACGGAAGTACTAGGGAATGACGAGATACGTTTGAAGTTCTCTAACGCTATAGATACAGCAATAAGGAATAGCGCAGTAGGCAGTACAGTTGAAGAGGAATGGACATCTCTAAAAAGGGCCATCACAGAAGTTGGGAAGGAAAACATAGGTACAAAGAAGGTAGCTGCGAAGAAACCATGGGTAACAAGAAATACTTCAGTTGATTGATGAAAGGAGGAAGTACAAACATGTTCCGGGAAAATCAGGAATATAGAAATACAAGTCGCTGAGGAATGAAATAAATAGGAAGTGCAGGGAAGCTAAGACGAAATGGCTGCAGGAAAAATGTGAAAACATCGAAAAAGATATGATTGTCGGAAGGACAGACTCAGCATACAGGAAAGTCAAAACAGCCTTTGGTGACATTAAAAGCAACGGTGGTAACGTTAAGAGTGCAACGGGAATTCCACTGTTAAATGCAGAGGAGAGAGCAGATAGGTGGAAAGAATACATTGAAAGCCTCTATGACGGTGAAGATTTGTCTGATGTGATAGAAGATGAAACGGGAGTCGATTTAGAAGAGATAGGGGATCCAGTATTAGAATCGGAATTTAAAAGAGCTTTGGAGGACTTACGGTCAAATAAGGCAGAAGGGATAGATAACATTCCATCAGAATTTCTAAAATCATTGGGGGAAGTGGCAACAAAACGACTATTCACGTTGGCGTGTAGAATATATGAGTCTGGCGATATACCATCTGACTTTCGGAAAAGCATCATCCACACAATTCCGAAGACGGCAAGAGCTGATAAGGGCGAGAATTATCGCACAATCAGCTTAACAGCTCATGCATCGAAGCTGCTTAGAAGAATAATATACAGAAGAATGGAAAAGAAAATTGAGAATGCGCTAGGTGACGATCAGTTTGGCTTCAGGAAAAGTAAAGGGACGAGAGAGGCAATTCTGACGTTACGGCTAACAATGGAAGCAAGGCTAAAGAAAATTCAAGACACTTTCGTAGGATTTGTCGACCTGGAAAAAGCGTTTGACAATATAAAATGGTGCAAGCTGTTCGAGATTCTGAAAAAAGTAGGGGTAAGCTATAGGGAGAGACAGGTCATATACAACATGTATAACAACCAAGAGGGAATAATAAGAGTGGACGATCAAGAACGAAGTGCTCGTATTAAGAAGGGTGTAAGACAAGGCTGTAGCCTATCGCCCCTACTCTTCAATCTGTACATCGAGGAAGCAATGATAGAAATAAAAGAAAGGTTCAGGAGTGGAATTAAAATACAAGATGAAACGATATCAATGATACGATTCGCTGATGACATTGCTATCCTGAGTGAAAGTGAAGAAGAATTAAATGATCTGCTGAGCGGAATGAACAGTCTAATGAGTACACAGTATGGTTTGAGAGTAAATCGGAGAAAGACGAAGGTAATGAGAAGTAGTAGAAATGAGAACAGCGAGAAACTTAACGTCAGGGTTGATGGTCACGAAGTCAATGAAGTTAAGGAATTCTGCTACCTAGGCAGTAAAATAACCAATGACGGACGGAGCAAGGAGGACATCAAAAGCAGACTCGCTATGGTTAAAAAAGAGGTGTTTCTGGCCAAGAGAAGTCTACTAATGTCAAATACCGGCCTTAATTTGAGGAAGAAATTTCTGAGGATGTACGTCTGGAGTACAGCATTGTATGGTAGTGAAACATGGACTGTGGGAAAACCGGAACAGAAGAGAATCGAAGCATTTGATATGTGGTGCTATAGACGAATTTTGAAAATTAGGTGGACTGATAAGGTAAGGAATGAGGAGGTTCTACGCAGAATCGGAGAGGAAAGGAATATGTGGAAAACACTGATAAGGAGAAAGGACAGGATGATAGGACATCTGCTAAGACATGAGGGAATGACTTCCATGGTACTAGAGGGAGCTGTAGAGGGCAAAAACTGTAGAGGAAGTAGGTTTCAAGTGCTACTCTGAGATGAAGAGGTTAGCACAGGAAAGGAATTTGTGGCGGGCCGCATCAAACCAGTCAGTAGACTGATGACCAAAAAAAAAAGGGGTAAACAAATTTTGTTTAACAATTAAATTTTCGTTGATTAATGTATACCACCTACAGGTGACTTACGTTTCGATATGATTTTTTTTGACGAATACGTAGACTAAATTCATTCGTACCCATAATACGAGGGTGAGTCAAATGAAAACCTTAAATTTGTAATAAAAAACAGAAATTTCGCGACGTTATCCTGTAAGTAGTGAAGGTGTGAAACTTATTGAAATTCATCGACGGATGAAGGTTCAGTACGGTGATGCATGTTTGTCACAGCAGCAAGTCTACGAATGGAGTAGGAAGTTCGCAAATGGTGTGGCTTCAGTGGAAGATGCTCCTCGTCTAGGTCAGGTACAACGAGTTGTGACTCCACAGAACATTGCAGCAGTTGAAGCCATAGTGAAGGAAAGCCGCCGAGTGACACTCAATGACATTGCAGCACACCACATTGTGCATGATGTGCTCCAGTTTCACAAAGTGTCTACAAGGTGCGTGCCACGGCAGTTGACTCCTCAAATGAGAGAACGATGTGTTGGTGCTTGTGAAATACTTCTTCGTCGCTTTGAACGAGAAGGTGATGGCTTCCTTGCAAGAATCGCTACTGGGGACGATACCTTGGTTCACTTCCACCAACCAGAAACGAAGAGAGCGAGCAAGGAATGGTGCCATTCCTCATCACCAAAACCAAAGAACTTTCGAACAGAACCATCAGCAGGAAAGGTTATGCTAACTCTCTTTTGGGACGAAAAAGGCGTCATTTTGGAGCATTACATGTCTAGAGGGACCACTGTCACCAGTGCATAATACACAGATCTCCTAAAAAATCATCTGCGCCCTGCAATCAAATCAAAGCGTGGTGGATTGTTGTCAGCAGGTGTCCTTTTGTAACATGACAATGCAAGGCTCTACACTGCCGCCGGCCGGTGTGGCCAAGCGGTTCTAGGCGCTTCAGTCTGGAACCGCGAGGCCGCTACGGTCGCAGGTTCGAATCCTGCCTCGGGCATGGATGTGTGTGATGTCCTTAGGTTAGTTAGGTTTAAGTAGTTCTAAGTTCTAGGGGACTGATGACCTCAGATGTTAAGTCCCATAGCGCTCAGAGCCATTTGAACCATTCCACACTGCCCGTACAACAGTTGCAACAATCACGGACCTGCATTTTGAGTGTCTTCCTCATCCACCATACTCACCAGACCTTGCCCCAAGTGATTTTCATTTGTTTGGACCACTCAAAGACGCAGTGGGAGGAAAGAAGTTCCGTTCTGATGAAGAGGTACGCCATGCGGGGCATGAGTGGTTGAGTGGACTACCAAAATAATTTTTTTCTAAAGGAATTTATGCACTTTGTAGGCACTGGAGGACTTTATTGAGGGTTGGGGAGATTATGTTGAAAAGTGATACTTCTTTGTACCACTTCTGCACAATCAATAATATGTAAAGAAATATTTAAGGTTTTCATTTGACTCACCCTCGTAAATACGGACAAGGAACTACTGACGTTCATTTCTCTAAACTATTTACATACACCAATCAAGCTTTTACTTGCAGTGAGTCAGACTAACACGTAACATAGCTTCGGTTTCTTTCGCCAGACAGCTTTTCATGTGACACACACAATTAGTGCTACAAATAATTCCAGTGAGACTCTTCAGGACCAGAGTGGTTTTTCCCTTTTTTTGATGATGGTAAGTAAATGCACAATTGTTTTTCAACTGAAAAAATCGCTTTAGGTCACTGATTAAGGATGCTGCCTGCGTATTATATATTTGTCACCTCACACGCACGGCCAGATTTGCCACGTGTCTCTTCGTCATTATGTTTTACACTATACTGTTAGTTGTTTCTGTTTTATTTACTTATTACTTATATAGCCTGACCAGTTTAGTGCCTTAACGCTCTCTTAAGTCCGAGCATGATCAATAACACCAAAAATATTACAAAATGGCTCTGAGCACTATGGGACTCAACTGCTGAGGTCATTAGTCCCCTAGAACTTAGAACTAGTTAAACCAAACTAACCTGAGGACATCACAAACATCCATGCCCGAGGCAGGATTCGAACCTGCGACCGTAGCGGTCTTGCGGTTCCAGACTTCAGCGCCTATAACCGCACGGCCACCTCGGCCGGCCAAAAATATTACAGAAACATTCTCAGGAATAATAATAATAATATAATTAATAAATTTATAGTAATTGACATTAATAGTGGCAATAACAATAATGAAAATAAGCGTTGACACTAATAACAATAATGAAAATAAGCGTTGACACTAATAACAATAATAATACTAGTAAGTATTAGTATAAGAGGGTATTAAGTGTGATATAGATTACTTTAGCACATTTGAATACGTGTTTAATACACTCCTGGAAATTGAAATAAGAACACCGTGAATTCATTGTCCCAGGAAGGGGAAACTTTATTGACACATTCCTGGGGTCAGATACATCACATGATCACACTGACAGAACCACAGGCACATAGACACAGGCAACAGAGCATGCACAATGTCGGCACTAGTACAGTGTATATCCACCTTTCGCAGCAATGCAGGCTGCTATTCTCCCATGGAGACGATCGTAGAGATGCTGGATGTAGTCCTGTGGAACGGCTTGCCATGCCATTTCCACCTGGCGCCTCAGTTGGACCAGCGTTCGTGCTGGACGTGCAGACCGCGTGGGACGACGCTTCATCCAGTCCCAAACATGCTCAATGAGGGACAGATCCGGAGATCTTGCTGGCCAGGGTAGTTGACTTACACCTTCTAGAGCACGTTGGGTGGCACGGGATACATGCGGACGTGCATTGTCCTGTTGGAACAGCAAGTTCCCTTGCCGGTCTAGGAATGGTAGAACGATGGGTTCGATGACGGTTTGGATGTACCGTGCACTATTCAGTGTCCCCTCGACGATCACCAGTGGTGTACGGCCAGTGTAGGAGATCGCTCCCCACACCATGATGCCGGGTGTTGGCCCTGTGTGCCTCGGTCGTATGCAGTCCTGATTGTGGCGCTCACCTGCACGGCGCCAAACACGCATACGACCATCATTGGCACCAAGGCAGAAGCGACTCTCATCGCTGAAGACGACACGTCTCCATTCGTCCCTCCATTCACGCCTGTCGCGACACCACTGGAGGCGGGCTCCACGATGTTGGGGCGTGAGCGGAAGACGGCCTAACGGTGTGCGGGACCGTAGCCCAGCTTCATGGAGACGGTTGCGAATGGTCCTCGCCGATACCCCAGGAGCAACAGTGCCCCTAATTTGCTGGGAAGTGGCGGTGCGGTCCCCTACGGCACTGCGTAGGATCCTACGGTCTTGGCGTGCATCCGTGCGTCGCTGCGGTCCGGTCCCAGGTCGACGGGTACGTGCACCTTCCGCCGACCACTGGCGACAACATCGATGTACTGTGGAGACCTCACGCCCCACGTGTTGAGCTATTCGGCGGTACGTCCACCCGGCCTCCCGCATGCCCACTATACACCCTCGCTCAAAGTCCGTCAACTGCACATACGGTTCACGTCCACGCTGTCGCGGCACGCTACCAGTGTTAAAGACTGCGATGGAGCTCCGTATGCCACGGCAAACTGGCTGACACTGACGGCGGCGGTGCACAAATGCTGCGCAGCTAGCGCCATTCGACGGCCAACACCGCGGTTCCTGGTGTGTCCGCTGTGCCGTGCGTGTGATCATTGCTTGTACAGCCCTCTCGCAGTGTCCGGAGCAAGTATGGTGGGTCTGACACACCGGTGTCAATGTGTTCTTTTTTCCATTTCCAGGAGTGTATTATAGAAGCGGAAGTAAAACGAAAAAGGAGACGATCAAAATAACAGCGGCAATATCTGTTAGGGAAGAGCAGAATTTAAATAAAGAACTCCACCAACATCAGGGAGGAAAAAGTTGTAGAGAAGAGTGGTTCTACGAGAGTGAGATGCAGATTAATACACGGGAGACATGACTACAGCGATACAAGGTGGGCTATTAACTGTCTTTTGAAGTTTGGAAGGAATTTAATTCCTATGATTTTTTGAGGAAAATTGTTCCAAAGTCGAGCGCTTGATCCAGAAAAAGATTTAGTGAACATGGCTGTGTTATGTGATCGTACAAGCCGGCCGAAGTGGCCGTGCGGTTAAAGGCGCTGCAGTCTGGAACCGCAAGACCGCTACGGTCGCAGGTTCGAATCCTGCCTCGGGCATGGATGTTTGTGATGTCCTTAGGTTAGTTAGGTTTAACTAGTTCTAAGTTCTAGGGGACTAATGACCTCAGCAGTTGAGTCCCATAGTGCTCAGAGCCATTTGAACCATTTTGTGATCGTACATAAGACGATTTTACCTTGTTGAAAATGAGTATTTCTGCCATACTGTTCAGGCAGTAGTGTAAGAATTGAAGATAAATAAGGAGTGCAATGATTGGCGAGACGGCAGTCTCTACATACAGCACGGTAGTCTCAACGCTTATCGGCAATCAGCTATCGTAACTGTTCTTAGGCTGGAGTGGTATCGTCGAAATCCCAAAAGTATCGCACACAAGCAGTTATCGCCAAGCGTTTCCTGCGTGGACTCGTAGTCAAGTATGAAGAGTATTAGAGGCTCTACGAGCTTCTCATTACGCTCGAGAGGAAATATTTCCTTATATTTCTGTAATGTATGAATTGATGCTGACACCTTACAGTCTACAGTAGTGTTTACACTATAAGCAAAGTGATGCTCCCAGATTATTGTCACGTTCTTAACTGAAGAGGAAACTGTTGTCTCTGTACCGTTTAGTATTAGGGGTGGATGAAATCCGCAGCACTAAGTGGTAACGATGCGAATGAGGTTGCTTGGGTTTTAGATGCGTTGAGTTTCAAACCTATGCTCTGCCACCACGCTCCAGCTTATGACTGTGTCTACACAGTGCAATTACCTATCTATTGGAGGAGATAGGGTAGGCTTGAAAGAGTGTTGAACACATTTGTATCCTTCTGTCATAGATGTAATGACTTGTAATGGCAGTGTGCTGCCTACCTGTCTATATATAGAGTAGATCGGAACCATGCACATATGGTGCAAAACATTTTAGGCACAAGGAAATTAATTCCTAAGTCTAAGGAACGTTCCTTTCTCATACTGCACATACGGTTTTATGTCGTTTCCAATGGGCCACCTTCCGACTTCAGTGTTATTTTGTTTTCATGGCCATCTTTCGCAGCAGCTGTTATAATCAATCATTATAAGTATTTCCCTCTTAAGCCTACTACAAGAAATAACTAATTAATATGAAAAATACTCTTTAACTGCCATAAACGTAAGACGAAGGAACCAATAATGAATGATTTAGTGTTTGTTTTAGACAAATTAAAATACGTTGTACTTAAATTTCTCCGTGGTTGTTTCCGCACAATTAATTTTATTTCTGTTGAAGGTGAAAACATTGTAGTAGAGAAGGTAACTAACATCTCAAAAGCAAAAGTCCTAAAAAATATAGCTAAACTGAAAATTAACGAAACACGCTCAAGTGACCTTATTATTGCCGAAATGATCAAAGCATCTGGAGATTTCGGTTTGAAAATTATGCATGAAATATATAACAGTTTGGAACAATGGAACACGCATACGGTTTCAACAACGATTCCTTCTCATCAGAAACGAAACACACAACGTTGTGAGAACTACAGAACTATTTGCACTAGTTTGATTTCACGTGCCAGTAGGATTTTTCTGGACATACACAATGTACGACTGACAGCCTACCTAACTGAAGAAATACCACCAGGACGACCCGGTTTTGCGCATAATAAACGATAACGGGAACATATTCTCAACGTCAGGCAGCTAGTTAAGAACTGTAGAGACTTAAGTAGGTGTTTCCTTCTTGGGTTATAGAAAGGCTTATGAGTGAGTTCTATGGAAAGAACTGTAGAGTGCACTAGCAGAATAAGGCGTTTATCACCTTATTACCCCTAGGTGGGTATACCTATACCTACATACATATTAGTCAAGCCACCGTGCGGTGCATGGTGGAGGATACCTTGCACCACTACTAGTCATCTCTTTCCCTGTTCCACTAGCAAATAGAGAGAGGGGAAAAATGACTATCTATAAGACTCTGTATGAGTCCTAATTTCTCGTATCTTATCTCCATGGTCCTTACGTGAAACGTATGTTGGCGTTAGTATAATCGTTCTGCAGGAAGTTTCAAATGCAGGTTCCCTAATTTTTTTCAATAGTGTTCTTCGAAATGGATGTAGGCTTCAGTCCAGGGATTCCCATTTGAATTCTCGAAGCATCTCCGTAATTCTTGCGTGTCGTTCGAATCTACCGGTAATAAATCTAGTAGCCCGCCTCTGAATTGCTTCGATGCGTTTCTTAAATCCAACCTGGTTCGAATTCCAAATACTTGAGTAATATTCAAGAGTAGGTGGCACTAGTAGAAAGCACTAGCGTCCTATATGCAATTTCCTTTACAGATTGTAAGTAGGCTGTTTAGGTTTTCTTATTCGTAACGCCACGTAGCGCTCTGTATGAAAAATCACTGGCTGTGCTGTATGCAGTCTGTGGCTAGTTTGCATTGTTGTCTGCCATTGTAGTGTTGGGCAGCTGGATGTTAACAGTGCGTAGCGTTGTGCAGTTGGAGGTGAGCTGCCAGCAGTGGTGGATGTAGGGAGAGAAATGGCGGAATTTTGAAATTTGTAAGACTGGATGTCATGAACTGCTATATATATTATGACTTTTGATGACTATTAAGGTAAATACATTGTTTGTTCTCTATTAAAATCTTTCATTTGCTAACTATGCCTATCAGTAGTTAGTGCCTTATGTAGTTTTAGCTGGCAGTAGTGGTGCTAGCTTTATTGCAGTAGTTCGAGTAACCAAGATTTTTGTGAGGTAAGTGATTTGTGAAACGTATAGGTTAATGTTAGTCAGGGCCATCCTTTTGTGGGGATTTTTGAAAGTCAGATTGCGTTGCGCTAAAAATATTGTGTCAGTTTAAGCACAGTCCTACATAATTTTTCTAAGGGGACGTTTCATATGGCGACCCTGCCAGGATACCTCACTGGAAGCTTCTGATTTTTTCTTGTAGTTTGTGTAATTAGCATAGATTCTGTTCATTGCTAGCACATAATTGTAGAGAGAATCTCCTTTGTAGTTGCAGTATTTCATTGTTGTACAGTAAAACAGGTGTGGCACACATGTAAATTTGCACCAAGTATTTCGCAGCTGAGTTGCAATTAACTAGATATTTTTTCAGTGCTATGTTAATGTGTTCTCTTATTTTTGCTCTTCAAGTTGTGTTTTTATGTGTTGTCGTGTGAGATATTGTGGCAATAATGGCGTGTGAAAAACGTAATACTAGGCTCCAAAGTAAACTGAGAAATGACAGTGAAGACGAAAGCAGTGTGTTAGCGCCACCATGTAATGAATTAACTAATGTTCAAAGTAGTAATTTGGTACCTGTGCATAGGGAAATGGAGTGGGCTGCAAATAATGGTGTAGGCAGTGAAACAATTAGTGAACAAGGAAGCATTATTGATCGATCGGTCGGCAACAGCTCGCCTCAGGATTCCGAAATGACAGGACACACTCTTGCAAATACTGTAGATTCAGGTTTTGCGTCCTCACCGTTTTCTCAAATAAATCAAGACACATTTTCTGCTTTTCAGTATGCGAATATTGCCGGTTCAAATGCACTGTGAAATAGCACTGAGGAACATGTTTCAGACACCAGTGCATTGTTATTACAGTTAATGCAACAAATGGGACAAAGGCTACAAACGTTAGATACAACGCTTGAACAAAATCAGAAACAAATGGCACAAAACCTTCAAAAGTTAGACACAATGGAACAAAATCTTCAAAAATTAGACACAGAGACAAACACAGCAACAGTTAGACACAATGGAACAAAATCAGAGACAAACACAGCAAAAGCTTCAAACATTAGACACCACACTTGAACAAACACGTGAAGATTTAACTACTGAGTTACACAACATCGAATCGAAATGTAAAAGGTCTGTAATGACGTAAAAACAAAAATTCGTGAGAATTTTCAACCTATTTTTCCGCGGCATGAAAATGCATTACAGCATCATGAAGCAGCCATAAATGAACTGCAAACTAATGTCCATGAAAATCATGAGACCTTGCAAGCTAAAATTAACACAGTTCCATCTACCGATTCGGTTACGCAACGTGCAAAAACTCAGGAAAACTTAAAGGACACAGTAGATACGATTTCAACACAAATGGACACTCTAAAATTTGGTTCAGAAAAAGACACTGAGGAAATAAGTACACTATCAGAGAAAGTAGCCAAACTTTTGGATCAGTTCACTAACTTATCTACAAAGGTAGATGATGATCTGAATGACACAAGACCTGTAGCCTTCACTGACACTGAAGAATGTGAACAAATTAGAAAATTCAAACAAAATCAAAATCAAATCAATACACTGCACAAAAGATAAATCCAGGAAGTACAAGATCAGTTGGCACAAGTAATACAAGAATTACATATTTCAGAGGACACTCACGCTCCAGTATGGGAAGAGGGACATAGAAATACGGAACAACCACAAACTAATAACACAGGACACTTCGGAAATTATGAAAGAAATTGGCAAGGCGCATTGAATTTTGAGATGGAACCGCCGAAACGACGTAACAATGAGCGATCTGCTACTCGCCGACACGATGATTTTGACTATAAGCTGTTCATTACTACACGTAAATTCAAAACATTTAAGAATTCTAGCAAAGACATTCATCGACAAGCGTGGCTCCATCAATTCTCTCATTGTTTTCCTCCCAACTGGTGATTAGAGCACAGATTAGAATTTATGTGTGACTACTTAGAGAATGAACCAGCTGAAAGAATGTGATTGGTCATTCACGATTGCCACAGTGAAGGAGAATTTTATCATGCCTTCCTCTCAGCATATTGATCTCAAGCTACACAAGACCGAGTAAAACATAGCATCATAATGATGAAACATTTCGAAAATCTGAATTTCCCGGTCTTGTGAAATATTTAAGACATGTTGCACAAAAATCAGTACCTGTCAAACCCATACAGCCCCTCAGAACTCATCCGCATTTGCTTAATCAAACTGCCTGAAGATTTACGACATATTATTTTAGCAGGACGTTGCAAAGACGACATTGAAGCTTTTCAGGAACTGTTACAAGAACTGGAAATTGACACTGACAATTGTGGAACGCGAAAACAGGAGCACAACAATTACAGGTCACATCTGTCACAATTCCGCGATGACAGAAATAATACACAACAAGGCTATTCTCACAACACAAATCATGACCAAAACAAACACCAGCTGCATGACAACCGTTTGCAGAATAGTAGTTACAGAGAAAGATCACATTTCCGAAGTAATGAATATGACAGAGATAACCACAGAAACAGACAATATGGCAATCAGAACTATTATTATCATAGGAGACAGAATACCTTCAGATGCAATGGTCCACCACGCAGTTACGATTCCAGGAGAAATTCTCCACCACATGACCGACAAACAAGAAACCATGTAAACTACCGACAAAACGACAGACCTGAATTCCATCAGAACTGGCGAGCTTCAAACAGGGCAGGGCCTTCTCATCAAGGTGAATTTGTAGAAGTTAGGTCTCCTAATCCCAATAACGACGCACGCCAACAAAGGAACAGACAATGACTCGCACCTCAGGCAACCGTGTGCGTCGGCTGGCTCAGAGAAAAATAACATAGACTCTAACCTTGAGAAAAATTTTAGCATTCCTCACCGACATATACTGCATGATAATTCCGTTCAAGTTGAACCTCTGCGTACTAGGAAGAGTAAAGGATTGCACCACATTTCACATGTAAAACCGTTTATTGAAAGATAATCAGTTTATAACTTCGTCTTTGCCATAAAATTTTTCACTTCACATTACTAGTATGCTTTGTCAGACTTATAAACTGTTAACATGCAACAATGTTTTGAAGTTAACTATCCAGTCTGGAACCTAGGGAACATTTTTAAACAGAAATTACGAATGCATTGTTATAGTGAACAGATGACAGGGTGTTGTTATTTGTACATTCTTGCTTGTTAGTTGCACGATTACGTAATGACTATAAGGCTTACATATTTAGAACATATACTGGTACTGCTAATGAGATTTTAATGCAACATTTTGGTTTACTTGAAAATACATTCTGGATTTAAAGTACTTTCTGTGAGATACCAGATGACACAGTGGTTAGTTTGTGACAGCTACACGATTTTATCACGACGCTACTAATGAGTGACAATTTACAATGTTGCTTTTGCGGTGTTTCTGTTTTATATCTGCACAGTTTTTCTGTATTATTCTGGAAAGTAAAACATGTTTTAGTAGTAACTTTTGTGGTATAGCTACAATGAAACAGCCTTTTCCGTAGCACAACAATACATTACAGCACAGTACTTTGCTCATCACGGCAATAAGCGTAATAGGTTAGATATCTATACGCAAAGCATTTCACTTTTGTGTATCATGAGGTAAGTACATTGACTTCTGCAGAACTTAGCTTTCAGTGGACGATAACTACGACACTTCCACAGAGATTATCTTACAACAAAACGCACAGTTTAGTGCTACAGTACACGTGTTTGAGTGATTAATTTTGTACTTAAAACATTTATTTTTAAAGATATTTGAAGTACAATGATACAAAGGTTTTCTGTGATACATTTCATTCCATTGCTGTAATCTGTAACACCTGAGGGTATAATTACATTAATCCTCAAGGGGGTACACGCCTACTTTGTGTACCATGTGTTTGGCAAGCACAAGGAGCCCTAGCTAATATGGTATTGGCTTATAAAACTTTACACATCGGTACCATATTTCTCTAACACATAAATTACACAGCTATCTGGTCATTTAACTGGAAGAGACAAACATTTATTTCACTACATCAGTGACAGATGTTTACCTAATTGCACAGTTGAATAACTTCACACTTATGAAACTGTATTTTGTCTGTACTTCGTGAACTTTTCATATTTTTTTTTGGAACCGTTGTGATACTAAAAGAGCTTTGAATGATGTATTTGGTATGGGATCATGATTTTTAAAGTATGTTTGAGGTAGATGACACTTTTGACATGAGCAGAGAATTTGAAATTATTGAAGGAAGCTACGACGATTTTGAGATTTGGCTGAGGTTTTATGATGTTATGATGACGATGTGTATTACGCTGTTGCGGTATGTTTATGATCAATAAGCTGATGCTATATGAGGAATTTGAGTATGCTACGTATTTATTATGATGAAATATTGAAGAAGTGTCGACCAATATGTATATGTGTAACAAGGTAAGGAATAATGAGTTGTGGTTAGGGACTCTGACTTGTGAAAAAGGATGTTGGAAACCAAGAATCGTACTTCAAGAGTTACGAAATGTGTGTAAATGCGTGAATGTATCACTATGCTGGCGAAAAAGTCAGATTGCGTTGCACTAAAAATATTGTGTGTCAGTTTAAGCACAGTCCTATATAATTTTTCTAAGGGGACGTTTCAAGATGAACCATGCATTCCCAACGTTCTCCCAATAAACTGAAGTCGACAATTCGCGTTCTCTACCTCAATTCTCACATGCTAGCTCCATTTCATATCGCTTTGCAGCCTTACGCCCAGATATTTAAAGGATGTGAGTGTGTCAAGCGGGACACTAATAATGTTTTATTCGTACATTAAGGGTATTTTTCCTGCAAATCTGTAATAATTTACAATTTTTCTACGTTTAGAGCTAGCTGCCATTCATCACAGCAAGTATAAATTTTGTTTAAGTCATCTTGTATCCTCCTATAGTCACACAACGTCGATACCTTGTCGAACACTACACCATCATCAGCAACTGCTGCCCGCCCTATCCGCCAGATCACCTAAGTGAGTAGCAGATAATAGTGTGCCCCTGTAATACCTCCCTGAGGCACTCGTTACGATATCCTTGTCGCTGATTGAACACTCGTTGTAGAGGAAAACATACTGGGTTTGTTACGTAAGAAGTACTCGAGCCACACACATATCTGGGAACCTATACCGTGTACTCGTATCTTCATTGATAGTCTGCAGGGAGGCTGTTAAATGCTTTCCGCAAATATCTAAATAGGAAATCTGCCTCTCGCCGTTTCCATAGGTCGCTGTATGTGATGTGAGAAAAGGGCAAGTTGAGTTTCGCAAGAGCGATGATTGCTAAAACCGTCCTGATTCGTGGACATATAGTTCTCCGCCTCAAGAAATTTTTTTATATTCGGACTCAGTCTCTGAAGTAAACCGATGTTAGCCCTCCGTTAGTCGCTCGAAAATTCGTGACATGGTCACTCGCGCTGATGACAGGTGTCATACACAAAGCAAGCGGTCTATTTGTATTCCTTGAACGGTGTTTGTGACTGGTTTTATGATTTTTTATTAAATCTAAATATAATACATTTAACATCCGTACACAGTATAATATTGAAACAGTTAGACCATTCGAAGAACAATATCATCAGCTGAATTACTGGTATTACATGGTCCCTATGGTTGTTTACCGACGTACGGTTCTAAATTCAAAGTGTAAGCTGTTTTTACATCAACCAAAGCAAACACTTTTAACCCATACTTTGATAGTTTGCTAGGGATACATTGCCTGAATGGAATTGGCAGTTTCCTCTAAATGCGAAAAGCTGTTCGTCAACAGTAAGATATACACAAGGTGAAAAATATTATTGGCAACTTTTCGTGAAAGTTCAGGTACCTCTCTGATAGGAGCCAACTTGTCAGTCTCTCTGCGAACACCTCTATCACGGGTATTATCAAACCTAAGACAT
The DNA here is from genome assembly GCF_023864345.2 of Schistocerca serialis cubense. Classification (NCBI taxonomy): domain Eukaryota; kingdom Metazoa; phylum Arthropoda; class Insecta; order Orthoptera; family Acrididae; genus Schistocerca; species Schistocerca serialis. The sequence continues at coordinate 459,353,057 of NC_064643.1, forward strand.
CTCAACAGAAATCTGAATCGGTTTACACTTATGCATAAATAACATGGTTCAAGTCCGTTTCCCTTTGAGTTATCCCACAATTTCTATATACTATTCCTAGAACATCTTAAACATCCACAGAAATATGACAAACCAATGAAAGCTCTGATATCTATCGCATCTGTTTCTTTAGCATCCCTTTCCCTAGAGAAGTTACCATGAACTTCACTGATGGCTGTATTAGTGCTTGTTGCAATAATGCTTATTATGTTTACATCCAAGAACAAATTCAGAATTTCTATTTCTGTCTTTTATATACGAGCCTGATTTTTTGGTCCAGGCAAATGCGTAATAATATTACAGGATCTGCTTCTAACAATGGTAGGATATTTATTTTTCCTCCGTGTAGTTATTCCATCTTTCCCTAAAAGAAATGCATCCTCTTGAGTTACTTATTCCTGTCACTCAAATTCATCATTCTCTGGCAGTTATTGTTCTTTTCCTGAATCATGAGCGCTTTTATGAACACAATCTTCAGTCTCTGAGTCAGCGCTATCACTGTGAGTATCTTCATCACTCAGCTCATTGAACCATTCCAACTATACATTAGGATCTCTACTGAACTCTGTCCGAGGTTTTTTTGCTTTTGACATTTCTTCCACAATCTAAAAATAAAGAGAATACTAGGTACCAAGGAAGGTAACTGAAGTCACTTTCAATAAGTTCAAATTGATGCACATGAAAGATTGATTGAATCTAGGAAAGCAATAAAGTAATACAGACTTACTTTGTTTCAGGTAGTGGCAGCAGAGCTCGCGCGGATGACTGGTGTCCTCCTGACTATAATAATGTTTCATAAACAATGTATCTTTCGTAACTGAAAGCCAACAATGATTGGTGCTAACTGCTGGAGAGTTAACAGAAAGGTACTGAAAATAGCGGGATCTCAATTCTGCCGTGTCAGACAAAATTTAGCGGGAAAGTCACGTGGATGACGAGTGTCAACCGCGCGAGCGACGGAGGGTTAAGGATATTGGTTCAAATGGCTCTGAGCACTATGGAGCTTGACATCTGTGGTCATCAGTCCCCTAGAACTTAGAACTACTTAAACCTAACTAACCTAAGAACTTCACACAACACCCAGTCATCACGAGGCAGAGAAAATCCCTGACCCCGCCGGGAATCGAACCCGGGAAACCGGGCGCGGGAAGTGAGAACGCTACCGCTACCACGCTACCACGAGCTGCCGACTAAGGATATTGGCTTGTAATTTTGCAGTCCGTGCTTTTATCCTTCCTACATGCAGCAGTCACCTGCACCGTTTGCCAGGCGCTTGGGTCTTTCTGCAGCTCAGTAAGGTACCAATGCCGTAGGTTACGCTTCGTAAAACCGAAGTGAGATTCCATCCAAACATGGTGTCTTTTTTTTTTTTTTCTTCGACTCATTCAGTTGTTTCTCTGCGTGAGAGAGACTTATTACTACGTCGTCTATACGAGAGTCTATCCGATGATCAAATGATGGTATGTTTGTACGATTCTCCTGCGTGGAAGGTTTCTTAAATGCGCTGCGCTACCCAACATTACGGCGGGGTATTACAGGATAGATTGGGCCGGACTTGTGACTTGTACAGAGCGACGTAGAAGATTTCATCAGTGGCTATGTTGGGTTTAGTCTTTTCCCTTCTCCTTTATCCTAGCTTTATCCCGTATCTTCATGGAGTCGGGCCTGGCATGTTAATTCAACTTCATCAATTTTAGTGCTGTAGGATGGACGGGTCCCTTTCGTGTGCCCGTGTTGTTATTGTGACTGTTCCTATACCGATAGGAAGGTCGCCACTGACGTTACTTGCAAACATACACAAGTACTCCGCAATATCTATGGGTAGAACACCTCAGGTGAATGGATTTGCAGTGTTTCAGTTGAAAGCAAAGCACCGGTAGGGATTCACTGGGGGCATCTCTGGAGGAATAGCGTGAACATCCATCATGCCACGAAGTGCAATCTTGAATAATGATAGCGTCTATGCCATCACATTACGCGAGGAGGGCTTGACTACAATGAAGGGTGTTCGACGTCGGCACCGGTCTCAAGGCGATGCAGTGCAGACATGGAATTGGTTCTGACTGACAGACAGTGTTCAGGACTAAAGGATACGACTAGGCCTCGTTCGACAGGTGCACAGGGTGATGGATATCTACACTCCTGGAAATTGAAATAAGAACACCGTGAATTCATTGTCCCAGGAAGGGGAAACTTTATTGACACATTCCTGGGGTCAGATACATCACATGATCACACTGACAGAACCACAGGCACATAGACACAGGCAACAGAGCATGCACAATGTCGGCACTAGTACAGTGTATATCCACCTTTCGCAGCAATGCAGGCTGCTATTCTCCCATGGAGACGATCGTAGAGATGCTGGATGTAGTCCTGTGGAACGGCTTGCCATGCCATTTCCACCTGGCGCCTCACTTGGACCAGCGTTCGTGCTGGACGTGCAGACCGCGTGAGACGACGCTTCATCCAGTCCCAAACATGCTCAATGGGGGACAGATGCGGAGATCTTGCTGGCCAGGGTAGTTGACTTACACCTTCTAGAGCACGTTGGGTGGCACGGGATACATGCGGACGTGCATTGTCCTGTTGGAACAGCAAGTTCCCTTGCCGGTCTAGGAATGGTAGAACGATGGGTTCGATGACGGTTTGGATGTACCGTGCACTATTCAGTGTCCCCTCGACGATCACCAGTGGTGTACGGCCAGTGTAGGAGATCGCTCCCCACACCATGATGCCGGGTGTTGGCCCTGTGTGCCTCGGTCGTATGCAGTCCTGATTGTGGCGCTCACCTGCACGGCGCCAAACACGCATACGACCATCATTGGCACCAAGGCAGAAGCGACTCTCATCGCTGAAGACGACACGTCTCCATTCGTCCCTCCATTCACGCCTGTCGCGACACCACTGGAGGCGGGCTGCACGATGTAGGGCGTGAGCGAAAGACGGCCTAACGGTGTGCGGGACCGTAGCCCAGCTTCATGGAGACGGTTGCGAATGGTCCTCGCCGATACCCCAGGAGCAACAGTGTCCCTAATTTGCTGGGAAGTGGCGGTGCGGCCCCTACGGCACTGCGTAGGATCCTACGGTCTTGGCGTGCATCCGTGCGTCGCTGCGGTCCGGTCCCAGGTCGACGGGCACGTGCACCTTCCGCCGACCACTGGCGACAACATCGATGTACTTTGGAGACCTCACACCCCACGTGTTGAGCAATTCGGCGGTACGTCCACCCGGCCTCCCGCATGCCCACTATACGCCCTCGCTCAAAGTCCGTCAACTGCACATACGGTTCACGTCCACGCTGTCGCGGCATGCTACCAGTGTTAAAGACTGCGATGGAGCTCCGTATGCCACGGCAAACTGGCTGACACTGACGGCGGCGGTGCACAAATGCTGCGCAGCTAGCGCCATTCGACGGCCAACACCGCGGTACCTGGTGTGTCCGCTGTGCCGTGCGTGTGATCATTGCTTGTACAGCCCTCTCGCAGTGTCCGGAGCAAGTATGGTGGGTCTGACACACCGGTGTCAATGTGTTCTTTTTTCCATTTCCAGGAGTGTATGACTTTTCAGTCGGAGAAACCGTGGTCGGAATGCTTCAGAACTGAATTCGGCGTTGGAAGAGGCTACAGGTCTTCGTTTACTGCATCAGACTGTTAGGAGACAATTCCATGCTGCGAATCTCCATTCCCGATGACCACTGCGAGTAATAAGTGGAACACTAATAAGTCGAACACCCCCTCCCCCCATGGGCATATTTACAAATGGGAAAGAAATCATGCAGGGCGGACGCTCCTGCATTGGTGTTAGGTGTTATTTATGTACCAAACTCGAATGTGTTTGTAAGCTGCTACTCGTTTGGAGACAGCCCACCAGAGTCAACCGTAGTCATCTGTTCTCTGCGTGTTGCTCGCACCGTCGCCGGCGCCTCTTCAGGCCACTGAAGAAAGGAACACACACACAGCGCCAGTCACAGCTGCTAAGGCCTTGTATCTCTTCATGCTGCAACCAGTCAGTGGGTTGGTCCTGTAGATGCTGAGAAGCACAGGCAATGCCGAGTCTGCAGATGAATTGAACAAGTACTTTTTTAACTGCGTCTTGGATGTGCACACCATAGACTTCACCTCCCCATTTGAACGCAGATGAAGTGGAAAACTAGTGAGATGGATGACACTATTTTGTATGAAGAAATTATTAAACATAGATGAAGTGATCTGTGAGTCGTTATCAGAGACAACCGCCTGGAGCAACGCTTCGACCACAAAAAACTGAGAGCTTGCTTGCACCATAACTCCGCCATGTGCATGCATATGAGATACAGATACATGGACAGCCACCAGCTACCACCAACCACATGGAATTATAGAAGGGACCTGTATATCTGATTTGGATGTGGTCCCAGGGCTGACTTGCATGGGCCATGCAACGAAAGGGCATGGAAGGACTGCCTGCTGCTTGGTGTACTATGTGCACTCGTGAACGACCTTTTCAGTTCCCGGATCTGTGCCAAGCCACTATTAAAAATGTCGTGAAAGAACTTTCATGTGGGTCATGCCCCACTCGTCATGGTGTAGGAGAGCAAGAACGTGACCTTGGGTGCCCTGAGGGACGATGACAAGGGCGTCACATTAGTCTGTGGTAAGGAATTGTCTGACATTGACTACTACCAGCCAATGATCGAAGAGGAAATAGAGATACCTTGGCGGGCAACTGTTTGGTCTAATCATTGCAAGCAAATTGAACCACCTGAAGTAGCACATGTTCTTGCCGGGTGGTTGGTTCAAAGCGATGAACTGTTACTGGAAGTCTACATCTACATTTACATACACACTCCGCAAGCCACCAGATGATGCGTGGTGGAGGGTACTCTGCACCACAACTAGACGTTTTCTTTCCCGTTCCACCAGCAGGCAGAACGATGGAAAAGCGACTGTCTATATGCCTTCGTATGAGTCCTAATTTCTAGTACTTAGCTTCGTGGTCCCTACGTCAAATGTACCACAACGCTTACCACCTGCCAACTTCGCGAGTATTTATCTGAAGCTGAAATAGGAAAGCAATGTACTATCGATGAAGAGTTATTGGTGGACTTAAAAGTCCCTCACAAACGAAATAGCCCCATAAATTAACGAGTGACAACGAAAGGCGTACTCCATTTGCTAGACTGAACGGGTTCAACGATACCTAGCAGTGCAACTTGTCCAGTTCATTCCTTGGAGCCAGTCGCAGTGCGGAAGAGATAGGCTGAACATAATAAAACATAGGAACAGCCGTTGTCTTAAGGGTGATTTGAGCCTCGTAGTCTTTTGCGGGACCCAATGAAAGCAAAAACAGAGACCTGAACTCGTGGCCAAGTTCACCCATTGCCTGGAAATAGATACAGTCGAAAACGAGACGCACTTCATTCTGTATTTGTAACCCAAATCCGTGAATGGGTCGAGATTAAAAGTATGCCCCGATCTCGCGTTGCCGTCGACCGAAAACGTGTTCGCCCTCGTGACATGCTGATACCAAACGTCGTTAGTGAACTGGTCATGAACAAGAGCTGGCTGATCGCCATAACCGACCAAACTACGATGTGTGGGAACACCGCCCGACAACCCAGGCGGTAATAGGATGCAAGGTTAAGTAGACACAGAGACTCTGGTGTCAGACGGAACAACTGCAGCAAAATTTGCAGCGTAATATAGAATCTAATGGGAATCTGAACTCCCGGCTGTGCACTGGTATAATGCCATGAAGTTCTGTAAACCCTGTTTCCACGCTCTAGGCCTAACTAAACGGTTAGCTGCGGCAAACAAACGCCACGTGGTTGTGTTTATGAAACGCTGCATAGTGTGCCTGCCGGTACAGGCAGTGACCTCGGGCATGGGAACAATCAAGATAAGAGGTGAATGTGCTACGGATGTGGACAACGTCGGCAGAGGACGGCGCGTATCAAATGAGCATGACGAGGATGCCAGTGAAACATGCCTTTGCTGAGGTAACGAACACACCGACACTTCGTCCATGACGTCCTCAAACTGTTCTTTCGTATCCTGTGACACTCCGAACGTCTCAGCGAAAGTCAGAACCTCCTCCATTGCCAGATCCTCTAAACGCAAAGACTCAAGACATACAAGTCTGTCCGGAAGAGTATGGACATCGACGTCACATATCAAAGAGTCAGCATAGTACTGTTCACAGTGAGCACAAATAAATCTCTGCTTCTTCCTTAACACTCTGAGGTCGGCTACCTGCGTCTGTTACAGCTAGCCCAGTTTCTTTTCTCCCCCGTGAAACTACTTGTGGGAAGCAACATTGACAGGTTTACTTAAGATAATAAGCATTGAGAAACTGAAGCAGTTCAGAAAGCGACAACGACGCAGGTTCTTTAACGAAAGAAATTTACGATTCAGATTAAATGTTTTGAGCTTGTTGATGTTGTTGTTGTTGTTGTTGTTGTTGAGGTCTTCAGCCCTGAGACTGGTTTGATGCAGCTCTCCATGCTACTCTTTCCTGTGCAAGCTTCTTCATCTCCCAGCACGTACTGCAGCCTGCATCCTTCTGAATCTGCTGAGTGTATTTATCTCTTGGTCTCCCCCTACTTCATTTACCCTCCACGCTGCCCTCCAATACTAAATTGGTGATCCCTTGATGCCTTAGAACATGTCGCACCAACCGATCCCTTCTTCTAGTTAAGATGTGCCACAATGTCCTCTTCTCCCCAGTTCTATTCAATACCTCCTCATTAGTTATGTGATCTACTCAACTAATCTTCAGCACCCCATTTCGAAAGCTTCTATTGTCTTCTTGTCCAAACTATTTATCGTCCATGTTTCACTTCCATACATGGCTACACTCCGTACAAATACTTCCAGAAACGACTTCCTGACACTTAAATCTATACTCGATGTTAACAAATTTCTCTTCTCCAGAAACGCTTTCCTTGCCATTGACAGTCTACATTTTATATCCTCTCTACTTCGACCATCATCAGTTATTTTGCTCCCCAAATAGCAAAACTCCTTCACTACTTTAAGCGTCTCATTTCCTAATCTAATTCCCTCAGCATCACCCGATTTAATTCGACTGCATTCCACTGTCCTCGTTTTGCTTTTGTTGATGTTCATCTTATGCCCTCCTTTCAAGACCCTGTCCACTCCGTTCAGATGCTCCTCTAAGTCCTTTGCTGTCTCTGACATGAGCTTAGTCGGAATAAAAATACAAAATAAAATAAAAAAAGGATTGCAACGACAGCTTTGCCTGAATCGCTGCACAAGTGCACGTATGAGTCCCAATCTGCCTTCTTGTTCTGGAACGTGAAAATGCTGGACCGCAGGTGGACCAAGGCGCTCTGCGAATCCGTAAGCCACTGACGCAGCAAATCTAACTGTTTTTGTAACACCTGAACCAACGGTGGATCGGTTTTGCTGAGAAACACATACGGATAAGAAAATATCTCGTCACCAAAAACTATAGTGTCTACAGTTCGTTACTGCCATCAACCAACACAAAACAGAACGGCAAAATAGACAGGAAAGTTAGAATATTAACAAAAGAATTGCAGTCAAGGCCAGGTTCGATAACGTGCAATGTTCGTTAAACAGTAGCACGGAACTGTCCTAGTCCGTAAGCAGAACCTTCACCGAGCACGGCTGAACCGAAACAGGGCGTGGCTACACTGGCGGCATGCGACTGGAAACATCGTCTGGCTCTGGTGCTGCTAACGAACGAAGCAGGTGCTCCAGTTCTGTCCTCTTGCCAACGGCGCCGAATGCAAGCTGCGGGCGTGGGCACGGCGTGCGTGGGCACACCCCGCCACAATTAACCGGAACACGCCGGTGCCTGTTTCTAGCTGTTTCCTATTCTGTCCATTGGGACTGACGCAGAGTAGTTTAACTACACTCTGTGTTCGTTTTCTTTTGTTTTGACTTGGGCGCGTATGACCCCAGCTGTTTTTTACGCCATAAAGCAAAACAAAACAAAACACGTCAGCTAACAGCTTCAAGGCTTCCAACGGCACATCGTCCAATTTCCAACTACGCGATGCCACAAGGCTCTCGTCGCAACTTCAGCTGCAGAGATTACTGCACAGTGTGCTGGTGTTGGGGTCGCGCAGAGTTCAGATATCTAAAACTTATTTAGTCTGTGTTGTTAGCATACGTCATACGTCATTCACTTGGCGTGCTGTATCCAATGTCAATGTGAGTGCAGGATTTGTGCTTCTAGATTCGAGATCATTCAGCTGGAGGCAATCACTCTCATTTGGCTAACACTTTACACAGTTCCTGACAGCGGACGCAGTTATCACTTGATAAATACTTACATAACCTTAGCAGAGTATAGCTCGCTCTTAATCATTGTCAAAGTAGCAGGCACCCTTTGACATATTGTACATGATGTTAGTACTTAAAACTAATTGCAAGGTACTACTTAACATATAAGAAGCACAAGCTGACATAAAGATAGATTGTACCAAGCAGGCTCCGGATGAGGAAACTTCTAGAATGAACAGATTTGAAACCTGCGAAACGTTTTGAAGGTTAAACAGGTGAAAAACGCTGTGATCACATTCGTGGACTTTAAGAAGGCTTACGACTCCATAGAAAGGCAGATTCTCATCGATACCCTAGATGGATATGGATTAAACAGAGAAACTGGGCACTCGTACAACAGACACTCACAGACATCACGTTCTAAATGAAACTTACGGGAGCAATCTCACAACCAAGTGACATAGGGGTCGTAAACGAGAAGTTCTCTTACCGCATGTATTCAACATGATCTTGAACAAAATTGTCAAACAATGGGAAGAAAAAGCGAAAGTTAGGAAGAACACGTACAAACAGGCCAACCATAAAATGTTTGGATCCTGTCAAAAAGTTTAAATATTAGGGATATTAGGAACGATATATTTGCTATATAAAACTGAAAGAAAAGTGGAATCAGTTATTGGGAAGATTTAAATTCGTGAATTTAGACGGTTCAGCTGACAGTCATCTTCAAGTGATACACTACTGTTTGTGAGTCTCATATAACTGGAGCACAAAAATTTTGTTTTCTGTGTTGTGGAGACCCATCACTCTGCCGGCGCTATTATCAAGCAGGGGTTTCTAAGATTCCCTTTACTTATTTTCTTTTGAGAAGCGGGACAATGGTTCTCCTTTTCTAGGATCCCTGTCTAACATTTTTTGTGGTTCTTCACCATTCAGTTTTGTCAGATACTACATGACATCAAGCTGGAGGTGGAATCCAACGTAGGCCAACAGAAAGTTCTCGGAGCATACGCAAAGCACCGTGCGTGCTGCCTCCATTGCATAGGTTACGAACATCGTCGCCAGAGTAGTTGTTCACCATTTTATGGCTGTTAGGTTCCATATAGCTGTCCTCAAAGCTACGAACAGTTTGATCAATGTGTGATTTACCACTACTGCATGGTAGCACGATTTCTTTAGCCTAATAAAATCTCTGACAGACCCCATAACGGCAATAACATTGGGAGACAGACAAAACTCAAAAAAATATGTTAAGACTTCTTAAAATTTGCCTTACTGTAGATTATACATCCCTATCATGTTGCAGGAAGGTAACTAATGTAGATTCTTCTAGCCAAACTTTGCTTTAAATACGAACTTCAGCTGCTCAGTTAACTACTGCAAACATTTCGAACCAGCTGTGGTTATGTTGTTCATACCATCGTCAAAAGGACCACAGTGTGCTACTGCGACCAGTTCTGGAGTATTGCTCCTGTGTTTGGACTTCTTTTGATGTAAGAACACCAGCAGACATCATACGATTCCCAAGACAAGCTGACAGAATCCAGAGAGGTCGGTGTATCTCATACGAAGCGGTAGCTCAGGTATTCAGGGTTCTTAAGTGAAGAATTGTGACATTGCTGTCATAAAACCATTTAAATCACGGTTGGCGTGGTGTGACTGTATCGGAATTATAGCCGCGCGGGATAGCAGAGCGGGATAGCCGCGCGGTATAAAGCGTCTTGTCACGGTCCGCGCCGCTCCTCCCGTCGGAGGTTCGAGTCCTCCCTTGAGCATCGGTGTATGTATTGTCCTTAGCGTAAGTTAGTTTAAGTTAGATTAAGTAGTGCGTAAGCTTCGGGACCGAGGACCTCAGAAGTCTGGTCCCATAACACTTTACCACAAACCGGAATTCTAAGGTTCCGTCGTGTGCCTCTCGTGGGGGATCGAGAGAGTAAGGTAAGTCATATTAGGTCAGGTACTGATACATACAACCATTTAGCCGTCGCTAATAAGAGATTTGAATTAATATAGATGTCATGTGGTCCCATCATGCACTGCACAGATAATAGTACTGTGTTTATGTAAAAATAAATGTAGCGCGGTCGACAATTTCTGGATGGTGTTTGGGGCACGAGGATGGGCTGTAATACGCCCCTCCCCCCTCCCCCCACCCCCCAACGCATTCCACACTCGTTCGGTGGGATTTAAGCCGTGGAATTGGCTGGCCAGCCCATTCGCCGAATACCTCTCGTTGCGCTGTTCCATGAGGTCACAAATTGTCATTCATAAAAGTTAAGTCATCACCGAATTCACCCCTGAAGTTGACAGGTGACTGTATGGTGTTCAAAAATTTGGAGGTTACTACACCCATGCAACATTAGACTTCCGCACACCATAACACCTGGACTACCAAAAGGACCATGTTCAGTAATACTGGAAGCACCATCATATGACAGTGGGCGGGAACGCGTAATGCACCCAGGAAAATTGTTCAGAAGATCGTTTTGCTGGTCCAGAGCTTACCAATCTTTGGCCAGCATGGCAGCATGTTCCATATATTGCCGTCCGTGATGATCACACACGCATACCATGTGCCACAATTTGTAACGTCCAGGGGACCATCTTCCATTTCTGTTCGTCTCACTGCCCTGTACTCCACTGAGGCAGTTCTTTCCAAGTATGGTCTCACTTCTATTAAGGTATGTTACTTGGCAGTGACACATGACGCGAAAGTTACTTTCGTCCTTGAGTGTACTTAATCATGACATATGTTCGAGGTAAAACCATCATAGATAGTGGCCTTTGTAATAACTAGGACGGGAAAAGGAAAAAATCTCCTGAGCTTCCTCAAGCGATGATCACAGATGTTGCGGCGAGTATAGGAGCAGAAAGAAACACTCACAGCTGACGACAGAGCCATGAATATGAAGCACAGATTGAGTGTCTGTAACGTTTCTGTGGCCATAAAAGGTTTCCCGCGAGACAACTAGAAAGGGAGAACGGTTGCCAACCACTCAGCAGGCTAATGCCTACAGAAAGTAGCCGGAAATCTATCGGATACAATTGCTGTTAAGTGCACCAGCAGAAGAAAGGATCAGCTTGTCAGTGTACATCACGCAGGAAAGATAAAAGCTAAAATGTTTCCCATGAAGTAAAGAGGAGAACATAATAACTAGTCTAATGGCGCATTAAAGTCCGTCCTCCTTTCCAGGAACTTATTGTCTCCTCGGTCGCATTGTTAAAGGATGGCTTCAGTAGCGCTTAAGATGCACTGCCGCTCGTTGATATCCGATCAGACCTCTTTGTTCCGCTCTTCTGAGAAGCTTCATGGCATCTGCTGTGTCTTCCAAAACATTAGACGGAATATTCCGCTTTCAGAGTTCCTAAAGGAGATAGCATTTGTACTTATTATCTTAATACTGTATGATGATATTGTTACGCAGTTTCCGATTCAACGTTGTGGCAGTGTTTGTTGTATCTAAAGTAGTGCCCCGCAAATCGTGAATTTAACAAATCCATTAGCGTCACTGCTCTGGTAAGGAAATTACTTCCTACATTTTATTGCGAGGATCTTGAGAGAAGAAAATTTAGAAACTTGGTAGCATTGGAAAGTAACAGCCAAGCAGTTGCGGAAGTAAACCGAAAGGTTAATAAACCTTCGATCATGCAGCTGGTTGGTTGTTGCTATCCAGTCCTATCAAGTTTCTATGGACACCCTTGGAGAAGAGCAGCCATGTTTAAAGTTTAAAAGAAAATAGAAGAAACAGAGGTGAAACAGTCACCTATATCTCAACAAATTTTTATCGGCACTGTAAGCAAAATTGTCCACAGAATTAGTAATGTTAACTCCGTAAGTGTGCTGGTAATACCAAGTTCATCCTAAATTGCAGTTCGCTGTTTATAATAATTTACATGCTAGTAGGATGAAAGAAAATGAAATTTTATATCTTAATTGTGTTTTACCTAGATTTAATTAGAATTCCTATTGCTTCCACATGATACGTAAGCATTTCTTGGTTTTCTTTGACAGAATCTGTGGCTACAGAGCGTTGACTGTTGAACCATAGCTGCACTTACATCACGTTTTAAAAAGAAAAGTGTACCTTGAATAAGTTTAGTCAATTAAATAACATTACTGCTTCGGATTTTGGATGCAGCTCATCGTCTTCAGCATTTTAGATTTTACAATTGCAGTGACTTGTTGATCTGTACCGTACTGTATCTGAACTTCGGTGCCTAAGTTGTTTTGTGGACCTACGCCGGCTATGATTCGTGTTTGTCACTTGTGGATCCATGTGTTTAGCACCCGCAGTCTAGAGATAGCTTCTTTATCTAATAATTAATGTGGAACCTGTCTGGAATCGAACCATACCACGGACTAAACCCTGAATGACAATCATCAGCAGTAGTGGGCGAAGACATACGGCCTATGAATGGCCTTGCCAAAGAGTGCGGTCGAGCGGACACAGATTTGGGCCACTCTCGTCCTTGGGGTAGGAAAGTGCCCCGAGAAGACTAAACAATCAGTAATGATCAACGGCATGAGGATGCAGAAGGCAATGGAAACCACTCCGCTGAAGGCACATTATATGTATATATCTGTCATTTAAAAAATTACGTGATGATCTCTCCATTGGCAAAAGATTCCGGAGTAGCCCCCAATTCGGATATCTGGGAGTGGACTGCCAAGGGCAAGGGCTAGGCGATCATGAGAAAGACATTGAATAACCAACTGAGGGATAACGTTAGAAGAGTCTGGCATGGTAAGTCACAAGTTTGACGTGGTGGAAAAGACAGAAGATCTTAAAAGGGAAATGCTAAGGCTAAATCCAGATATAGCGGGGGTCAGTGAACTGAAACGGTCAAAAAAAAAATGGCTCTGAGCACTATGGGGCTTAACATCTATGGTCGTCAGTCCCCTAGAACTTAGAACTACTTAAACCTAACTAACCTAAGGACATCACACAACACCCAGCCATCACGAGGCCGAGAAAATCCCTGACCCCGCCGGGAATCGAACCTGGGAACCCCGGGCGTGGGAAGCGAGAACTCTACCGCACGACCACGAGCTGCGGGCCTGAAACTGTCACATGAGCATAGGGTAGTATCAACAGGAACAAAAAAACGGTGCATTGAGAGTAGGATTCGTCATGAATAGGAAATTAGGGTAGAGAGTGAGTTCCTACGAACATTCAGCGATAGGATTGTTCTCATAAGAATGGACAGCAACAACAATTGTTCAGACACACACACACACACACACACACACACACACAGATATGTGTGTTGTGTGTGTGTGTGTGTGTGTGTGTGTGTGTGTGTGTGTGTATACAGGGTGAGTCACCTAACATTACCGCTGGGTATATTTCGTAAACCACATCAAATACTGACTGAACCGATTCCACAGACCCAACGTGAGGAGCGGGGCTAGTGTAATTGTTTAATACAAACCATACAAAAATGCACGGAAGTATGTTTTTTAACACAAACCTACGTTTTTTTTAAATGGAACCACGTTAGTTCTGTTAGCACATCTGAACATATAAACAAATACGTAATCAGTGCCGTTTGTTGCATTGTAAAATGTTAATTACATCCGGAGATATTGTAACCTAAAGTTGACGCTTGTAACCTCCGACGTTCAGTTGCGTGTTGTAACAAAGACGGGCCACGGTCGGCGAGCAGCATCTGCAGGGACATGTTTACGATGGCGACCGTGTTTACGAGTGTGGCTGTAGTGCACTGTTGTGGTATGTGGTATCAGCATGATGGTGCACCTGCACATTCCGCAATTAACACTAGGCTGACCCTTGACAGGATGTTCGACGGGCGTTTCATAGGACGTGGAGGACGCATAAATTGGCCAGCCCGTTCTCCTGATCTTACACCTCTGGACTTCTTTCTGTGGGGTACGTTAAAGGAGAATGTGTACCGTGATGTGCCTACAACCCCAGAGGATATGAAACAACGCATTGTGGCAGCCTGCGGCGACATTACACCAGATATACTGCGGCGTGTACGACATTCATTACGCCAGAGATTGCAATTGTATGCAGCAAATGATGGCCACCACATTGAACATCTATTGGCCTGACATGACGGGACACACTCTATTCCACTCCGTAATTGAAAACGGAAACCTCGTATGTAAGTGTACCTCACCCCTCATGGTAAAGTACATGTGCGTCAGTGAAAAAGACCAATAAAAAGGTGTTAGCATGTGGACGTAATGTGCTGTTCCAGTCTCTTCTGTACCTAAGGTTCATCACCGTTCCCTTTGGATCCCTACGTAATTTGCTGCTCTCCGATACACAGGATCGAACAGCGGAGGAGTGGTACTCAAGCGTCAACTTTAGGTTACAATATCTCCGCATGTAATTAACATTTTACAATGCAACAAACGGCACTGATTACGTATTTGTTTATATGTTCAGATGTGCTAACAAAACTAACGGGGTTCCATTTAAAAAATGTAGGTTTGTGTTAAAAAAACATACTTCCGTGTATTTTTGTATTAACCAATTACACTAGCCCCTCTCCTCACGTTCGGTCTGTGGAATCGATTCGCCAGTATTTGATGTGGTTTACGAAATATATCGAGCGGTAATGTTAGGTGACTCACCCTGTATATATATATATATATATATATATATATATATATATATATATATATATATATATATATATATATATATATATATATAGGGTGTTACAAAAAGGTACTGCCAAACTTTCAGGAAACATCCCTCACACACAAAGAAAGGAAATATGTTATGTGGACATGTGTCCGGAAACACTTACTTTCCATGTTACAGCTCATTTTATTACTTCTCTTCAAATCACATTAATCTTGGAATGGAAACACACAGCAACAGAACGTACTAGCGTGACTTCAAACACTTTGTTACAGGAAATGTTCAAAATGTCCTCCGTTAGCGAGGATACATGCATCCACCCTCCGTCGCATGGAATCCCTGATGCGCTGATGCAGCCCTGGAGAATGGCGTATTGTATCGCAGCCGTCCACAATACGAGCACAAAGAGGCTACACATTTGGTACCGGGGTTGCGTAGACAAGAGCTTTCAAATGCCCCCATAAATGAAAGTTAAGAAGGTTGAGGTCAGGAGAGCGTGGGGACCATGGAATTGGTCCGCCTCTACCAATCCATCAGTCACCGAATCTGTTGTTGAGAAGCGTACGAACACTTCGACTGAAATGTGCACGAGCTCCATCGTGCATGAACCACATCTTGTGTCGTACTTGTAAAGGCACATGTTCTAGCAGCACAGGTAGAGTATCCCGTATGAAGTCATGATAACGTGCTTCATTGAGCGTAGGTGGAAGAACGAAACTAAAATGAGCTCTAACATGGAAATTAAGCGTTTTCGGACACATGTCCACGTAACATCTTTTCTTTATTTGTGCGTGAGGAATGTTTCCTGAAATTTTGGCCGTACCTTTTTGTAACACCCATATATATACGAGGTGCGACAGTAAAATAACGAGACTGATGTGAAAAAAATGTTACTTACCGTTTTAGTCAAGTTTAGTGTTGTCTCCATCAGAGTAGTTCCTTCTGATTCCACACACTTTTACAGCGCTTCTGCCATTGATCGTAACATTTCTGGAACTAATCTTCTGGAATATCCTTGAAGACCCTCACCGCAGCTTTTTGGACATCTTCTGTTGTTTGAAAATTGTGTCCGTTGACCGACGTTTTGACTCTTGGAAATAGAAATAAGTCGTACGCAGCGATATCTGGTGAATAAGGTGGCTGTGGTAGTACTGAAATTTGTTTTGAGGTTAAAAATTGCTGTACTGTCAGAGCAGTATGGGATAGCGCATTATCGTGATGCAGAATCCGCTTATCAGCAATGTTGGCACGGACACGAAGAACTCTTTTACGAAGTCTTTTTAAAATTTCTTTGTAGTAATATTGGTTAACTGTTTGTCCAGGAGGCACCCACTCTTTATGAACAATTCCCTTGGAATCAAAGAAGCACACAAGCATACATTTCACTTCAGACTTTGACATGCGAGCTTTTTTTGGTCTGGGTGATCCCTTTGAGCACCATTGCGAACTTCGGCGTTTTGTCTCTGGATCGTACTGAAAAAAAAAACAACTTTCATCACCAGTGATAACACGGCTCAACAATTCTGGATAGATTTCCATTTGCTCCAACAGATCAGCTGCCAAATTTTTCCGTGTTTCTCGCTGTTGTGGTGTGAGATTTTTGGGGACCACTTTGAGCAAATCTTTCTCATACGAAGATCTTCAGTTATTATTAGACGAACAATTTCTCAGTTGATGTTCAGTTCTTCTGCAATCATTTTCAAGGAATAATCTTCGATCAGATCTTACGAGTTCACGCACCCTGGCCAAGTTGACATCCATCCATGAGGTTGATGGTCGTCCACTGGGGTCTTCATCGTCAACATTCGTTCTGCCTCCACTAAACATTTTATGCCAACGGAAAACTTGATCTCTTGACATAACCTCCTCTCCAAAAGCCTTCTGAAACTTACCGTAAGTTGTCGTCGCATTTTCACCCAGTTTAACGCAAAAACAAATGGCATACCGTTGCGCAATGTTACGCGGTTCCATTTCCGTGACGAGAGACACAACCATGTGTTAACTTATTACAGCACAACTCACGACTGAGCAGTTGCACCGATGTGCCGTTTATACTAGAAGCAGCTTATAGATCAAGGTCAAAGTTATTGTGCTTACGCAATCCCGCAGGGTTGCTACATCTTGGAAAGAAAATAAGTCTCATTACTTTATTGTCGCACCTCATATGTATATACTGCTATATCATATGTAATACATATAATATATAGTGTATATTATATGTTTCATATATTATATATATATATATATATATATATATATATATATATATACATATACATAAATGCTGCTATAATGAACAGTTCAAAAGGCAATTCAGTTGAGGAGAAATGGGCACCTCTAAAAAGAGCAGTTACAGAAGTTGGAAAGAAAAACGAAGTACAACGGACGTAACTGAGAAGAAACGATGAGTAACAGAAGAAGTACTTCAATTCAGAGACAAACGAAGGAACTAACAAAAAGGTTCAGGGAAATTCAGAAACACAGAAACACTTAGGAATGAAAAAAATTAGAAGTGCATGGAAGGTAAGGCGATTTGGCCGCATGAAAAATGTGAAGAAATAATAAAAATGTTCTTGGAAGGCATTACTCAGATTACTGAAAAATCAAATCACCTTCTGTGAAGATAAAAACAAGAGCGCTAACATTAAGAGGTCAAGATGACAATCAGCTTAGCTTTAGGAATGGTAAAAACACCAGAGACGCAGTTCTTACGATGTAGTTGATAGTGGTAGGAAGACTGAATAAAAATCAAGACACGTTCATAGGGTCTGCCGATCTGGAAAAGCGTTCGACAGTGTAAAATAGTGCTAGATGTTCGAAAATCTGAGAAAATCAAAGGTAAGGTATGGAGAAAGACTGGTTATATGCAATATGTACGTGAACCAAGAAGGAACAATAAGAATGGCAGACCAAGAACGAAGTGCTCGGATTAAAAAATATTTCGCCCCTCTGTTCAACCTATACGTCGAGATGTTGTCTTTCGCCCCTGCTGTTCAATCTAAACGTCGAAGAAATAGTGATGGAAATAAAAGAAAGTTTCAAGACTGAATTAAAATTTAAGATGAAAGGATATCAATGGCAAATGATATTGCTATCCTCGGCGAGAGTGAAGCAGCATTGTAGTATCTGTTGAACTGAATGAATAATTTAATGAGCACAGAATGCGGGTTGAGAGTGGATCAGAGAAAGACGAAAAAAATGAGAAGTATCAAAAATGAGAACAGTGTGGAAATTTACATCAGAATTGGTAATTAAGAAGTAGATAAAGTTAGAGAATTCTGCTACCAACGTAGCAAAATAACCAATGATGGGGGCAGTAAGTGCAACAAAGGTCTTATTTTGAAGAAGAAATTTCAGAGAACGTACCTCTGGAGCACAGAACTGTATGGTACTGAAACATGAACTGTGGGTAAACCAGAACAGACGATAATCGAAACATTGGAAATGTGGTACTACAGAGGAAGGTTCAAAATTTGGTTAATGGTTAACGCAATGACTGAAGAAGTTCTTCATAGGTGCGGAGAGGAAAGGAATATGCGGAAAATACTGAGAAGGAGAGGGTCAGAATGACAGGACACCTGCTAAAAAGATCAGTAAATAACTTGCATGGTACTAGGAGGTGTATAGCGTACAAATTATAGAGGAAGATAGACTGGAATACATCCACAAATACCAGACTGCTTTGTAAATAAACTAATGACTTATTTCTTTTAAAAGTCAGTAGCAAGCGGTGCAGGTACGACATTCTGCAAAGGAAATAACTGTATTAGGATGAACATCAGAAGGTCGATTATCATAAAAGAATTATTATCACTCGCAACCCAAGTAGTATCTGATATTAGGAAGACTTGGAAATAATGGTATGTGCTTTTTAATACATTAAATTAAGTACTTTAATGGGTAAGACAATTATTCTGTAAACATTAACAGTCACGTAACGTATTTAAGAACAGAGGCCAGGTGTAGAACTCAATATACGGAATCCGATAATAAATAATACGATGGTTATGTAATCGCATTTATCAAAGTGGATTACGAAAGAAACCATCTAACTCATTAGCACGTATTGCCAGTCGGCTGAAAGAAATTTAAGTCTTACAACCACGAGAGAATTGCTAGCGTTAATTGATTAAATGAGTCACGTTCAGGCCGCAAATTCATCCGGTAATTTATCACCGTGATAAAGTGTGTAGTTAAATGTATCGTTTTACCAGTCTTCCTCGGTTTTCTTAGAGCGAAGACTTTAATCTCAGTTAATATCCTTCTGATGAGTTTCTAACCGCTATCTGTGTTATCAGAATTATCTACTACTAGCCGAAAGTTGAAACTCCGCAACTCTTTAGGGAGAATTTTCTTTCTGGCAACGGTTGAGTTTAGAATATCTTAATGTTATGTAGTGTTATTTTAGTCGCCTCTAACGTTAATTTTTTTTCTGGCATGACTATGGAAAATAACTCCCGCAATCCCCAGAAGTGTCCTTACTGGGAAACACAGTGTACCCTATTTCTCAAAAGTGGCTCCACCGCGAAACATGTATCCTTTCACATCGTACAGGAGTTTGTAAGAGCTGGTAATCCTAGCAGTTCGTTTTGTGTTTCGAAGTAGCAGTTAGCAACTACAATGCAGACAGCCGACTTTTTCGTTCGTCTTGACTGTATACATGTAGCTCTCAACGTACATGATAGCGATAATACAATTTTCTCTCCACAGCTAAGTCTAGTTAGGGAATCCTGATAAAGAACATGAGCGCAAGCTTTTGTTGTGCCATGTATTAGCGTTTCTTGTGAATGTCACAGTTTATCATTTAATAATAACTGTGTCTGTGAGATCGTTCTATTTCACATCCCCAATATTCTATTATAAGTCAGTAACATGTATGTACGTCTGTGAAAATTGCAACATCAGAGCACAATAAATGAACGTAAAACTACTGATTAGGAACGTGACGATACAAAAATATTACGCTTTCCAATGGTGTACACGTTTTCTACCTTCGAGAATTCAGTTTGGTGGAAAGCTACACATAAGTTATGATGAGAGGCTTTAAACTTTGTGACACGAATTCAAAGAATCCTGTGACTGTGTCTTTCGAATTTGTCTCTGTATACTCGGTCTATGGGTCCAGCAAATATTACAGAAGCAGTTACCGTCTAGCCATAACAAACTATTTGTCACCAACCACACCACAAAAAAAGTTCGGTCGTTGACACATGTGGCAAGTATGTTGGCAGGCGAACTCTGGTAACCATAGTTCATCGAAGCCTTGCATATCAAAGGCATTATGTCTCTGAAATATGGCATATTGGATTACCTGAAGGATGGTTTACATATCGGGCTGAGAAATCTAGACCAGTGAACGGTGTTACGATTTCTCTCAGTACATAGGAATAGATCCACTCACGTCCCAAATCATTTCCTCCGGTTTTGATCCGCTACCTTCCTCACTTGTGGAGGTGGTCACATTTGTTCTCGGTATATTAGTGCATTATACGGCTATAACAATCACTTAGGATGAGGAAGAAGCGAAACTCATGTACGAACACAACCTCCAGTCTAATATTACAACAGTAAATGGTTCAAATGGCTCTGAGCACTATGGGACTTAAATGCTGTGGTCATCAGTCCCCTAGAACTTAGAACTACTTAAATCTAACCAACCTAAGGACATCACACACACCCATGCCCGAGGCAGGATTCGAACCTGCGACCGTAGCAGCAGCGCGGCTCCGGACTGGAGCGCCTAGAACCGCACGGCCACCGCGGCCGGCTCACAACAGTAAGTACCTTCTTATGCTCATAGGAGTGTTTGGCATTAAGATTTACGGGTAATGAACGAAGATACAACGACATTCACATCATCGTGTAAGCTTGCGTTGATCTATCTCGGAACCATTGACGAGTGCATAGGGTGACTCTGTGATAATGTTGCAGATTATCAGGGAGAAGTTTAAACGTATCAGCCTGAGATAAGGGACCCTGATCCAGAAATGACTGAGTCGACACTCATACGCGAAAATCGTTGTGATACCACTGATATTGATTATATGTACATGTACTGTTGTTGCTAAGAGGGTAGGTAACTTTCAGAGATGGTAGCATGAACAACAACACCAAAATATGTTTTGTTAGCATAGGCTCTAAAAGGTATACTTCAAGTGTTGTGAGTAGTTGTTCATCCTCGGCACTGTGAAGCACATCTGCTACAATCTCTTTGGTTTCCATATTTTTGAAGAAGGCAGTATGGACGAAACACAAGAAAATAAAATCCAATAAATATGGACTTTTAATTGGATACCTTAGCAGCTGTGGGCACACAGTAGGCGAGATATGCTCCACAGTGCCGAAGATAAGCAAGTGCTCGTTCCTATTAAGATATGCTTTTTACACCCCATATTTACGGAATTTTTACCTGCTTTGATCTATGCTACAACCTCTGAAAGCTGCCTACTCTACGATCTTAGCAACAACCGCACCGGTATAAGTATTCCACTATCAGAGGTATCACAACGTTTGTGACATAACTTTACACTCGGTCGGTTCCAGGCCAAGGTCGCTGACCTCAAATTGATGCTTTTATTCCTCTCCGTCATCCTTGAAAGTCTGTAACATCATCACGGAATCTCCATGTAGGCTTTCTGCTAGCGTCAAGAAACATTGTTAAAGAAAATGTGTGGTGCGTTACTGTCATGCAGAGATCATTAATTTCGTCTTGAGCTCTGGTCACATTAGGTGATACATCGTTCGCTTATCGCTGTGAATGACCTTCGTCATGCGTCCACTGGTTCACCAATGAGGCACATTAGTGTCATTATACCCGGTACGAGAACGAATGTGAAGGTACGGAAAACATATTTCCTGTCCCAATCAAGCCTACTCACTTTACGAGACAATATCTTGTGTTAATAATGTTTTGGCCCTATTATTCTGTTTGACTTCATGATTTGTAGGCAATAACTACTAACCTGCGGAGATGTCCAGTGTCACGTTAGACGTATGTAGGCGAATTATTCGGCAGCCTAGAATTGGTGGGACATAGGATTTTATTTTATTTATTTATTTTTTTTTTTTTTTACAACTGAACACTAATCAGTAGTCGAAGGACATGCCGTGGCCCGCGCAGCGGGGCGACCGTTACGGGAGATAGTGCGGCCCAGGTAAAAAGAACGTCGGCGCTTCGCCCGGAAAGGGCAAAATCCAGTCCAGAGAATTTGCACGGCGCTTTTCTGAGGAACAGACGATGCACCAGAAATTGTGGAGTGTAAAAGAGTCTGAAATAAGGCCACACAAAGCTCCTAGAAATTCTGTAACAAATCACACAGCAAATTCGACTGTGAAAGAAGAATTGCAGGACATAAGACCACTGGGCTGGAAACACTGAGTCCACTTTGAGGTTACACTCGAATTAACATTTACTATTTATTTATATAAAACAACATAAAAAAATCCACCACTGGAAACAGCATACAAACACACTGATTTCTCACTGCAGTTTTATAAAGGAATGCTTCATAAATGTTCCACCCTCACTATCATTAAAAGTTAAAGCTGAGATACAGCCGAAAAGCGGCAGGACAACCTTGCAACAAAAGCAACAAGTTTTATTTATGTTTGGTTACCAAACTCCGTTAAAAAAGTGAGAGAGATCACTCTTCAATAGCAGGAAAATTTGTCTTCAAGTATTTGGCTTCAGTTTAACAAGTTACCTCTTGTGTCAGCTGTTCCCACGCTTACTCTTAGGAACCGGACAATCCTTCGCAAAATACCCTGGTTTACCACAATGGCAACAAACCTCTTTGGCAGCAGTAAGCGACTGATCATTTTGAACATCAACACTATCCACCCTGTTCCGACCTTATGTTTTCTATGATATTAGGTGCTGTCTTAGCTTCAGAGATCTCAACACACAAGGCCCAAAATGGCAAGACGCACTTCATTAAAACAGGATGACAACTACTGAACTATATTAAATAAAATCGTCATAACGTTTGAACGGTTTGCTCTAGAACATCCAAACTACACGGTTGGCTGCGGGACACGATAAGAATTAGCAGGCGCATGCTCACGCACTTTGTTTTCAGCCATTTGCACGTCAAAATGTGCCTGACCGTATAGCGGTTGTGAAGATGTAGTATGCTAGCAATAACAGCCCAGCTGCGGCTCAAAGAACCTTTGCGACCAAGTTTAGGCTGAAGACAACCGGTCCAAATGTGCTAACAATCAGGAACTTGAAAATTCCTGGCAGATTAAAACTGTGTGACGGACCGAGACTCGAACTCGGGACCTTTGCCTTTCCCGGGCAAGTGCTCTACCATCTGAGCTACTCAAGCACGACTCTCACTCCGTCCTCACAGCTTTACTTCTGCCAGTACCTCGTCTCCTACCTTCCAAACTTTACAGAAGCTCTCCTGGCAATGGTCCCGAATTCGAATCTCGGTCCGGCACACAGTTTTAATCTGTCAGGAAGTTTCATATCGGCACACACTCCACTGCAGAGTGAAAATCTCATTCTGGAATCAGGAACTTGTTTCGCAAGTTTGCGAAAACGGGTAGTCTTCGTGACGATAGTGTTACGAATGTCGGTCCTCCAAAAAGGGGTGAAAAGTCGAGAAAACACGCGCTGTGTTTCAAACCAGCCCCAGGAAATCGATCAGACGAGTTGCACAACAGGCAGGGATCAACCAGGAGACACTACGACAAATTTTTGTTGAAGACCTGCATCTCTTGCCACACAAAATTTAAACCTATCAGTCATTAACACACAGAGCGATGGAACAGAGGTTATTTTTCGCCAACGCTACTGTCCACAGAATTGACGAACGGGACTGTGATGTGAATATTGTTTGGTTTAGCGACGAAGCCCAGTTTCGTTTGCATGGGTTCGTCAATAAGCAAAATTGGCGCATTTGGGGCACTGAGAATCCGCATTTCACGATCGAGAAGTTTCTTCACCCTCAACGGGTGACTGTGTGGTGTGCAATGCCCGGTCGCGTAATAATCGGTGCGATAGCCCTTGATGGCACGGTGACTGCTGAACTGTACGTGAAGGTTTTGGAAGACGATTTCGAGCCCGTTATCCAGAGTGACACTGATTGCGAGAAGATGTGGTTCATGCAAGACGGAGCTCGAGCGCATCGAAGCAGGAGAGTGTTTTATGTCCTGGAGGAACACTTTGGGGGCCGCATTCCGGCTCTGGAATATCCAGAGGCCACTGGCTTGGGTGTCGATTAGCCGCCATGTTCTCCAAAATGGCTCTGAGCGCTATGGGACTTAACTTCTGAGGTCATCAGTCCCCTAGAACTTAGAACTACTTAAACCTAACAAACCTAAGGACATCACACACATCCATGCCGGAGGCAGGATTCGAACATGCGACCGTTGCGATCGCGCGGTTCCAGATTGAAGCTCCTAGAACCGCTCGGCCACCGCGGCCGGGGCCATGTTCTCCGGATCTGAACACTTGCGCAGGCCGAGGTGGCCGAGCGGTTCTAGGCGCTACAGTCTGGAACCGCGCAACCACTACGGTCGCAGGTTCGAATCCTGCCTCGGGCATGGATGTGTGTGATGTCCTTAGGTTAGTTAGGTTTAAGTAGTTCTAAGTTCTAGGGGACTGATGACCTCAGAAGTTAAGTCCCATAGTGCTCAGAGCCATTTGAACCATTTTGAACACATGCGACTCCTTTTATTGGGACTACATTAAAGACAAGGTGTACAGCAATATTCAGAAATCCATTGCTGAGCAAAGAACAGCCATTCATGAGGTCGTCGAAAGCGATGTTCCAACACTTCAGTGGGTCATGAAGAATTTCGCTATTCGTCTGTGCCACATCCTCGTCAATGATGGCAGGCATATCGAATATGCCATAACCTAAATCTGAGTATCTGTAGTGACTTTGACATGTTGAATACAATGTGTGCACGCCGTAATTTTTATCTAATTTACTTTTTTTCATATAGTTCAATAATTGTGCCCTGTATAATGAGCCAAACGTTCATTTTTGCTTTTTACTTGATACACATTTTTAAATTTTGTTCGTGTGTACCAAGCCACTTATATAAAAAAACCTCCAGAAAATTCAACAACGTTTCCGCATACTCTAACGCTCCAGCACTAATTCTAACATGACGGCCGGTTGTCGAGCCGGCCGCGGTGGTCTAGCGGTTCTGGCGCTGCAGTCCGGAACCGTGGGACTGCTACGGTCGCAGGTTCGAATCCTGCCTCGGGCATGGGTGTGTGTGATGTCCTTAGGTTAGTTAGGTTTATGTAGTTCTAAGTTATAGGGGACTTATGACCTAAGATGTTGAGTCCCATAGTGCTCATAGCCGGTTGTCGATGGATAAGTAAGTTGTAAATCACACTACGATCCGCATGTAACATGTTACCTTGTTCATTTTTTACCAACAACCACAATAACTCAAATACTATTAGCTGATAATCTCGATTTCCCTTTAATAGTAGTCAAATGGTTCAAATGGCTCTGAGCACTATGAGACTTAACTTCTGAGGTCATCAGTCCCCTAGAACTTAGAACTACTTAAACCTAACTAACCTAAGGACATCTCACACATCCGTTCCCGAAGCAGGATTCGAACCTGCGACCTTAGCGGTCGCGCGGTTCCAGACTAAAGAGCCTAGAACCGCTCGGCTACCACGGCCGGCTAGGAATAGTCATTAAGGGATTTGGCAACTTTCCGAAATGCCTCTTAATTGCCAGTTCATTCCTTCCCTTCTGATCATCACACCAACTGAAGGATAACATCAACAGTTGCAATGCACAAAACTTCGTCCTGCAATTTTTCAGTTTCAGTTAACACTAAGGTATTTTTGTTGACAGTAATAAGTGTTAGCCAAACGGTCAAGGATGGCCTGTATTTGACAAATTTGCCTTCGCGACTAGGAGGCAACTTTGACCCCTGAGATCACCCTGGAGATCCCCAACAAATATTTAAGAAAGAGAATACGTTCACTCGTCTCTCCCAGTGACTCGGCTGAAATGTTTATTCGTAAGGTCAAGGTAGCCCGCAAGTGTTGACAGGGTTCTCTCAAGCTGCCTCTCTCATTCTGTTTACGTATACGAAGCTCAAACTGTAAACAGACTTTGCTGAGGGTGACAACACCAATGACCTTCCTTATTCCAACGGTACCCTCACTAAAACACAAAACAAACAAGAACAGAACTGTAGCTCAGAAGGAGAAAGACCAAATACGATATACGATAAGAAAATACGGAAAACGCTATGCTTCTACCAATGTACTGCAATTTCTGTGCTCACACGCAGTCTGAGAGATTCAGATAGTAGTAGTGCACCAGTCAGTTCTAAACCTAAGTGTGGTAGTGTCAAATGGAACTTACTGCTGATTCAAATAGTCCAAAATCCAACAGGGGATAAGGGTTTCGGCCAATTTATCGTCACAAGTAATGTAAATTTTATTATACATACGATCTAGTACCGTGCATGGGTAAAAAACTAAGTTTGGTAACATCTTAGAGAGTTCGGTAAAAACAGGACTAAGTTCAATAATTTGAAATGTAAAGACAAATAACAACAATTAAATCAGATATCGAATCGATGATTGATACAAAATTTAAGGCTATAATGGCAGACATGCTTCGAGCTTCTTAGATGGTTGGGCTGGTTAACATCAGAGTCAATGTACTATAAAAAGGACTCAAGGGCAAGTTGGAAAAGATGCAGACCGAGCTGGGTGGCAATGTTAAGAATTATGTGCCGAGGCAAAATACGTTTGAGAAAGTGACCACCGGCCGGGGTGGCCGAACGGTTCTAGGTGCTACAGTCTGGAACCGCGCGACCGCTACGGTAACAGATTCGAACCTTCCTCGGGCATGGATGTGTGTGATGTCCTTAGGTTAGTTAGGTTTAAGTAGTTCCAAGTTCTAGGGGACTGATGACCTCAGATGTTAAGTCCCATAGTGCTCAGAGCCATTTGAACCTCTTTTTTTTTTTTTTTTTTTTTTGAGAAAGTGACCACTAAATGCGTTTCCATGTTTTGGGCTAGAATGTGCGGAGGAGGTAGTTAAAAACAGGCAACAGTTTGAATCAGGAATAAGTAACAAAGCTTTGTAGTGGGAGCAACAGATCCAAGATGTATGGAGAAAATTAAATTCTTTATACAGGAATCAGGCTATCAGGCTTGAGCCGTGCACGGCTCGCATTTATTCCATTTATTGTTTGTCATCCTCTATTATGGTACTGCCGCCTCGTTTCCTTATTCCATTTACTGGCGTCACTAACTTCCTGCCTTACTTGCCCGTGATCGGCAGCAGCAGCGCGAATCGATAAGTGCACTGTCGTACCATCTCTGGAGCGACCGATAGTATTTCCGGGTCGTCGTGTGTCTGGCTGTCAGTTGGAGACGGACCAGGAGTGCAGTCGAGACGCAGCAGCAGTTAAGCTGGCGACGGAGCGCCAGTGAGGCGCGGACAGCCAGTGTTCGCCCACCACTGGCGACACGCATGAACTGTCCGACGGAGGGAAATTGGAGCGGGACGACCATTGGTTGGTCGTTCTGTTGGTCGTCTCATCGACCGACGTATATTTGGTCGTTTCACCGTTTTTGGGTCTGGGCAGTCGGTCGGTTGGCGTGGAGCAGCGAGGAATTCTCTGCAGGACGTACTTTGGCTGGGGCCGCTGGCGGTCTCTACCTGGTGTCGGAGAGTGTGGGACTGTTACGAGGTCCGTAGCTCACCGACCCTGGACACTATAGTTGAGTTTTGATTTAACCTACCAGCAAGTCAGAACTGTTTACATTTGTCGTTTAGAGTTCCTTGTCAACTGTTGGGATATTCCCGCGAGCAACAATGTGGTTTTCTAGTTGGAAAATTCTAGCCACCCTCCAGTGGAGTTTCACTGAATTTGGTTATTTGAATTGAAGTGCACCAGTGGGATCTTCTGCCTTGTAGCCGTTCATGTTCCGGTTACCTGGCCTGGTCGTTCACGTAAATATCAGGCAGTCTAGTTTCCTCAAAAAAACGTTCAAATGTGTGTGAAATATGGAACTTAACTGCTAAGGTCATCAGTCCTAAATTATCCTAAGGACAAACACACACACCCATGCCCGAGGGAAGACTCGAACCTCCGCCGGGACCAGCCGCACAGTCCATGACTGCAGCGCCTTAGACCGCTCGGCTACTCCCGCGCGGCGTAGTTTCCTCATCGTGTTGTTGCTGTCCAGCACGGTGTGTAGTTTGACATGTATGATCGGTTGTGGGACACAATATTTTCTGCGTTGTTCCGTTGAACTCCCTGTTGTGTCCTGATCGGGTGAAGTGGAAGTTATCTTGTAGGTAGGGCCGTTGACTGTTGGTCGGTTGGGTTGTCGTCGGATCATGAAAGGTTGGCCCGATTGCCTGTCTGACCTAAGCGAGCGTTAGTGTTTGAATTCCAGGCCGACCCTCTAACATCTGAGCGCCCTGGGGTGTACTACATCTTTTTTTTAATTTGTTCTTGTCGTTTGTACTTGTATGGCTTCTAGCCTTTCTTTTTAAATTAAGGTTGTTTTCCCCCTTAAGCCGTAAGATTCTTTAGGCCTTCAGCCCAATTTAAATAACTGTTTCACGTAAGAGCTTTGGCATTTTAAAAATTTTAATGTTGTTGAATTTTAAGTGTTGCGTCTTTAGCCGATTTTGAGTTTGAGTTGTTTTGCTCTTAAGGGCTTCAGCCTAAATTAAAGAACTGTTTCACGTAAGGCCTTTGGTATTTAAAAAAATTAATGTTATGGAGTTTTAAATTTTAGGCCTTCAGCCGATTTGAATTTAACTTGCTCTTTGAAGTGTCTGATTCTTTGGGCCTTCAGCCTAAATAAAGAACTGCTGTAAGATAAGGCTTACCTTTTGAATTTCTGATTATGCTTGAGTCTTATGTTATTGGCCTTCAACCGTTTTCATATTAAAGTGGTTTTCAGCCGGTAATTAAGCCCCAAATCAGTCTGGAACCGCGCGACCGCTACTGTCGCAGGTTCGAATCCTGCCTCGGGCATGGATGTGTCTGATGTCATTATGTTAGTTAGGAGTAGTTCTAAGTTCTAGGGGACTGATGACCTCAAATGTTGAGTCCCATAGTGCTCAGAGCCATTTGAACCTTTTTTAAGCCCCAAAGATTAAAGCTGGGTGTATAAAAAACAATTTTTGGGCTCTTGTAATGTTTCATCAAATAATAAAAGGTTGTATGTTCGAGTGTAACTGACAGCCGCTTTTTTGGGCCCCTTCCCATAGCTTAAACTACCTGCCCTGTCCTCTGGGTTTAGCAGGGCGTCTCAGGACTACTAGCTACTACCGTGATAGGTTTCCCATTGGATAATTCAAGAACACAAAGTGTTCTACAAATGATGGAAAATTCCATATGGCTGATTTTAGAGATTTTTTGTCCGAGGAATGTCGGAAGACGAAAAAATCATATTCACGAAAAAGCATCTTGATGCAACGCACAATCATTTTCAAAGTTAAAGAGTGCTTCACCAATGAAGTGTTTGACAGTTGTTTCGTGCACAAATTCTGGGGCCAAGCGAAGAAAACGACAGTTCAGAATGAGTTTCTAAATGCACCAAGGTTAAGATAGTTGGCCGATGCGGGATTTTTGTGTGCGCGAAATGGCTAAGTTGATATGCACATAAATCGCCTGCTGGGAGTGCTAACGGAAATCACAACACTTTCCGGAAATTTTTCTGTGGGATCTTGTACACAGTCGAACAAATCCCATCGATAAATTTTTAGTTGTTGTTCTGATGCTATAACAGGCATAGAAATTCGTGCCACATATCGGAGCAACACATGGGGAAATGGGTACCAAAACGGGGAACATGGAAATCATCAGAATAACAATCTTGACCAGAACCAGAATAATTATTCTAGTAATCGTAATAAAAATTTTCAGAGGGGAATTGGAAATGGGAACAAAGATTTAAGAGACAGGCACATAACGAAATCCAACAACAGGAAAGAGGTCGGAAGGCTATACGCCGACGCATATAAGGTCAGGAGGTGACAAAATAAACTGGATTTGAAAAGGACACGTCATTTAAAAAAAATATGTGGGTTTCGAAAATTGTGTAAAGAGGCCACAGTTGTTGGAAATCGAGGTAGTAAAATAGGAAAGAATTTTATGCGGCAAAACCATAAAGAGGGGGCAACACATACTGTAAATTGTACAGAGAACGTTGATAATGATAATATGGGGGTCAAAAATTTATTTTGTCAAATTAAAGCAAAAGATGGAATGAATGTATATTTGACGGAAAATTCTGTGATCTATCTCAGCCTTAGATCGGAGTTTGGTGGAGGTGGAGTGTCTGATGAATTCTGATGAGGTACTAGTAATTCGTAAATTTGTGGTAAGCTTCTATGGGACCAAACTGTTGATGTCATCGGTCCCTACACTTACACACTACTTAATCTAACTTAAACTAACTTACGCTAAGGACAACACACACACCCAAGCCCGAGGGAGGACTCGAACATCCGACGGGGACAGCCGCGTGTACCGTGGCAAGACGCCTAAGAACCGCGCGGCTGAGGTACTAGTCAGTAGTAATAATTATCGACAAGTAGCTGAAAGTAATATAGATGATTTTGTACTGACGGATATACGAGCATTTCAAGATATCTGTGAAGACGGCATAGCTGTAGTCTCGTCAGCAAGAGATGGATTTTGTGGTGTACTGACGGAAGTGTGTGAAGATATTTGTGAAAGCGGCGTGGCCGTAGTCTCGCCAGATTTTGATATATTTTAATCTACATCGGCGGTATTGTTAAAGGAAGATAAAGCTGATGTTCAGATGCTGAACTTAGGACAGTCGAAGCTAATGATTTATGTACATGAGAGGAAGGAAACTGTACATTTATTTCTATTGATGGAAGTGAACTGATGGCTCTCGATAGGAACTTGAACTGCGAGTGGATGTTCAGTGATGAATGTGAAAATGATGTGTTAGGCGGTATGTTACAGCATAAAGTGGCGAAAGTATCTCAGAGAAGAGAAAATCTACGAAGACAGAGGCGATGCAGTAGCGGCAATTTGTGTGGTGTTTCGGCGAGGGAGTTGGTGTAGTTATTGATGGTGATTTCGGTAATGAACGTAAGGAAAATTTTAGGTAGTGAACCTTGCGAGGTATCAATGCATGTTAATGGGATCATTTTTGGTAAGCTTGTAGTGATTTAGAGTAAGAAATTTGGTTCTCCTTAAGGGAGACGAAGTTGTCAACTGTGTGATTAATTGTAAGGAGTTTGCAGCTACTGATATCTATCGGTGTATAATAAGTATGGACGAAAATGGAAGGGACACTGAAAATGAGTTTTTGAGGGATCAGTGTTCCGAGATTGTATAAATTAAAAATGTGCAGCCTAAAAGTGGACCTGTCCCGGAACGGTCTGCATTTTTAACATTCTTTTTCCCACACAGCAACACTGATCAACAAACAGTAAGTAGCTCAAATTTTGTACAAAGAACTAGGGTTACTACTTAAAGCATTTCTCAGAAAATCGGTTACGTGTCTGTTAAATTATAATGTTGACACTAACACACATAAAACGCTACTAAACAGAACACAGATTAACTGAAGTACCATTTTCTTTGGTAGCACTGACTGCACAGGTTAGAAAAATCCAATCTACTGAAAACATACAGGGGGTTATGTTGAACCTCCAGTTTTTTGTTAAGATGCAAATCTGTGAAAAATATGCAAAATTTATTTTGCTGCAAGAAATACACTTAAAAGTTTAGGCCAACAATCACAGGCATCACTATATCTTATAATTCTCTGAGAAAGTAGGCAAGGAAGGTTAAAAGATGACAAGTTACTCTCTCACCTATTTTTCGCATACAGAAAATTGTTAAAGATTTCATTACAACCTGACGCACCCGATGGAGCTGGGTAGGGCGCTAAAAGCATGAATTATTTGTATGGTTTGTAGCTCATGGAAACGGCTTTTTGGGAGTTGAAAGCAATTTGCGGCGAGCCCATCCCTTAGTAAAATCTGCCGGACAGGCCCACAGCCATACAGTGTAGACAGGGCCACTCCTCATTGAGACAGGATTCCAGCAGAGCAATGCCACACTACCTGCTGAGGCGCCAGCAGAAGCGTGGATTGAGGCGATGGTCTAAAGGAATGTGTGTACATAGTGTAGTCATAAACCAGGTATTGTGTGCAGAGCCACCTGTAATAAAACTTCACAAATTTTTGTGTTTGCCAATTGTGCAAGTACACCAGTGAACCACTTCTCCAGCCACCTCTGTTGTATAAGAACACACCAGCATCTGAGAAACTTTTAGAGCTAGAACGAGAGTTTCCACTCTGCAGCGAAGTGTGCGCTGATATGAAACTTCCTGGCAGATTAAAACTGTGTGCTGGACCAAGACTCGAACTCGGGACCTTTGCCTTTCGCATGCAAGTGCTCTACCATCTGAGCTATCCAAGCAAGACTCACGCCCCGTCGTCACAGCTTTACTTCTGCCAGTCCCTCGTCTCCTACTTTCCAAACTTTACAGAAGCTCTCCTTCCGAACCTTGCAGGACTAGCGCTCCTGAAAGAAATGATATTGCTTAGCCACAGCCTAGGGCAGGACTTCCCAAACTTTTCAGCTGGCGGGCCCGTTGTTCAGTCGAAAATCCATGGCGGAACCCTAGTCAGTCAAGAGCACAGTAACTTAAAATTTCAGAGCGAAACCCATGGGAACTGAAAGCTTCTTAATGCAAGTGCCATGTTCAGAATGACACCCCCCCCCCCCCCCCCCCCCCGCTCAAGTATCAATAGTCTTTGGTTTAGAGATGAATGAAAACACCTTGAAGGTCAAAAATCGGCTTATGAAATAGGTAATGCACTGACAAAGCAAGTTTAATATTTAATGATGCCTGGGGCCGCATGCGTAACAGGTTTCAGCGCATCTAGCGGTTTGAGCCGGCGCACAAACGACCCCTATATTGTTGCGAAACAGTCGATCAGAGAAGCCGCATTCTCTGGCACTAAACTGTGTATGCGTTCTCACTTAGGAACCGCAAAGGCTGCTTGGGAATACGACCTGAAGTAAAAGTACTCATGTTTTTCACACGAAAAAAAGATAGTGATGAATTTGATTTTCACATTTTTATTCAATAATTTTACCCATTATTTTATACGATTTGGTGAAAGGTGGCCGCGGATCCCCTAGAAAGAGCCGGCGGACCCCTAAGGGGTCCGCGGACCACACGTTGGGAAGCCCTGGCCTAGGGGATATTTCCAGAACGAGAGTTTTGCAAGGTTCGCAAGGTTCGCAGGGGAGCTTCTGTAAAGTTTGGAAAGTAGGAGACGAAGGACTGGCAGAAGTAAAGCTGTGAGGACGGGGCGTGAGTCGTGCTTGGTAGCTCAGATGGTAAAGCACTTGCCCGCGAAATGCAAAGGTCCCGAGTTTGAGTCTCGGTCTGGCACACAGTTTTAATCTGCCAGGAAGTTTTTAGAGCTAGAATCTTCATTACACCTCATAGCTAGGACTAACGAGCTCCAAGACACAGTAGATTCAGATAAAGATCTTTGAGACTGTATCTGTTTGCTAGTTGCCATGGCAAGAGACCCGGCTTCGGAAAATATCATCTTCCCCCTCTGTGGAAACTGAAAAAAGCCAGTAATTGGCGGTTTATTTTTTTCTAGGTATACAGGTTTCTTAACTCTTGCCCTGGTTCGTGCTGTCTTGTGGCTGGACTTTCGTCTGGTAAGCACCTCTGGTCGAAGGTCTGGCATGTGTGGTTGGTACTTGGGACCTGTCCTTATACTCACTTCACTTGCGATTAGTTTAGACTTGGGAGCCTGAGGTGAAGTTCTTACTGTGCCGCCAGTGTGACTTCAAGAGTCTCGGCCTACTCGTTTGCTGAGGGCACACATATTCGTTTTTGGCTTACCAGTCTTGACGTTTGGCATCCATGTTTGCTCTGTCGTATAAGTGAGCCAAATTGGTACTTGGTATGGCCAGCGAACGGGTGTGTCACACACTGAAATCTTCTGTGATTTCAGAGCTCAGGCAGAGAGTAAATTGCGACCTATCGCTAGACTGTGAGATTTTTGCATTTTTTTCGTGGCCGCGATCGATTCATAGGTGCCGCCTCCACATCTCTCCTCCGCCACACTCACCTCGCCAGCCGCAAGTAACATGGTTGCCGAAGCAAAGAGGCTAACGTACTGTCGCTCTGGCATTATCAGGGCGTACAGCTCTCAATCGCCAGTTGCTCTGAGCTGCACCTATGTAGAGAAAATTCAGTAGATTTGATCAATCAAAGTCTGCTTATCGTCAGATCAGTTCAGATTGCGTTATGCACATTTTTAAGGCCGGAGTACTTCACTCGCTTCACCAGTTAAACTGTCTCTGCCACCGAGGATCCTTGTCCAGTGTAGTCTTAAATCACCTGTTAGTTGTTTACAGATTCCATCAATAACATGTTTAGAATAATTTACGTCTGTTTTGGGAAAATAAATGTTGTTTGTACACTACATTTTGCCTACATTCACAATCATTTAAATAATACCACCAGGGTTACCTTTCAAGGTAGAGGAGTTCATTCTAATTATATTTGCAAATTTTGATGAATTTAACTTCAGCGATTTAGGAGAAAGGTGTTCCTCAATCATAAAAATTCATGTTTCTTGTATTTCGCAAAAGAAGATTTACAAACTTACTACCTTAGTACTAGGAAGTACTACAACGTTCAAGCTCCTTACAGCTTTTGATCACCTGTTTCTTTTTTCTCCATACTTTTTTCTTCATTCTTTTACACAACCTTAGCGTCTTCCGCAACTCTCACGACTTACGTTACCCGCAGCCAATCAGTAACACTTAGGGCTTAAATCATATTCCTTCGAGCCTTGACGTCTAATTGTTTTCAGAACATGAATCCTAGAAATTGCACCATTATTGAAATGTACTACTACATCAAATACGCTCTCTTCAACACTGTCAGACCAACAACATCCATTTTCGGTATTCGCATCCCTATTCAGCTATTGTAGATTTCGTTGGGGTTCTCTGAGAGACAATGCATATGTATCCTAAGAAGATTTGTATTTCCCAGATCCATTTATTTAGGCTTATTGGTTCCATGACAGCAAGGAATGCTAATGAGTGTGTTGGATACCTGTGCATCCTGTTTTTGTAGGTGACTTTTGAATCTGATGATATATATATATATATACATATATATATATATATATATATATATATATATATATATATATAATTCGCTGTTGCTTTGAACCGGTTGCCTCTGAACTCTGTTTGGTGTTAAATCTCGTTATTCTAACACAGAAAAAACATACACTGAAATAGAACAGCAGAAAAGAAACTACGGCGCATACGAGTTTCAAATTACGGAAACAGAGGTAAACAAACATATTTGAAGTCTTTGGTTATAGCTAAGTTATACACTGGTCAACCAGAACATTATGACCACCTACCTAATAGCCGGTACGTGCACATTTCGGACGAATAACAACGACAAAGCGTGGTGGCATGGAAGCAGTGAGGCCTTAGTAGATCGCAGGAAGGATTTGGCACCACAACTGCTCACAAAGTCAACTAATTTCCTTAAATTCTGGGGAGGGGTATGACGAGCTCTAACGCCACTTTCATCCCAGATGTGTTCGACCGGGTTCAGATATGGTGAGATGGGGGGCCAGCATATCAATTGTAACTCGCCACTATGTTCCTGGGACCACTCCCTCTCATTCCTGGCCCTGTGACATGACGCATTGGTTGGTTCAAATGGCTCTGAGCACTATGGGACTTAACATCTCAGGTCATCAGTCCCCTAGAACTTAGAACTACTTAAACCTAACTAACCTAAGGACATCACACACATCCATGCCCGAGGCAGGATTCGAACTTGCGACCGTAGCGGTCGCGCGGTTCCAGACTGAAGCGCCTAGAACCGCTCGGCCACCCTCGGCCGGCCATGACGCATTATCTAGTAATCTAGTAAAAATATGCTACTGCCATCGGGAAACAAGATCGTTGTGAATTGTTGTACGTGGTCTGAAACCAGGATACGATAATCCTTGGCAGTCATGGTGTCTTGCGCAACCCCCACTGGACCCACAGATGCCCACGTGAATATTCCCCAAAGCATAATGGAGACTCCACCAGCTTGTCTCCGTTCCGCAGTACACGTGTGAAGGAGCCTTTCCTCTGGAAATCGATGGATTCCCGCCATCCCGTCGCCATTATGAAGAAGGTGTCGGGATTCATCAGACCATGCAACGTTCTGCCACTGCGATAACGTCCAGTGTCGATTGTCACGTGCTCATTTCACTCGAAGCTGCCGGTGTCGTGGTGTTAAGATTGGCGCATGCATCGGTCGTCGGCTGCGGAGGACCTTCGTTAGGAGTGTTCAGTGCCGCGTGTGTTCAGAAACGCTTGTGCTCTACCCTGCATTGAGGTCTGATATTAGTCCCGCCACACTTCGCCGCCTGTCCTGTTTTACGAGTCTTCCCAGCCTACAGCGTCCGACATCTGCGGTGAGGTGTTGCCACGCAGTCCCACGAAGTCTGGACGCGGTATCACCTTGATTTCGCCACGTGTTGAGGACAGTCATCACAGCATTCCTCGAACCCCGACGTGTCATGTAGTTTGCGAAAAGCTCGGGCCGAGGCTCCAGGACACCACACTCTGCCCTCGGTCAATCTCAGAGGTATCGCTCGCATACCTGTTCAACATACAGACAGTACGCTCACTGATACTGCATACACCGTGCGTATGTCTGAGTAGCGGTCATTTCTTGCCAGGTGAAGCTGTTGTCGCCTGGACGGGTTTATACCGATAGTAGTTGGGTGGTTGTAATAGTCATGCTGATCAGTGTAGATATGCCTTTACTTAGGTTCCGGTAGTCAGAGCCTTCCCGAATACACCTGAGTTTTCGATCCACAACTAAAAACTGAAAAAATTAGGGAACATAAGGATACATCACGTATCGTGATACACAGTAAAATGCCCGAGAGGCGTGGCACTGTGTGATATTATGTTCAGACTAAATTTACGAACAAATACAAAATGAGAATATCCAAAAAGCATACATTTTTGTAATCGGTGTATAATGTTCTTTCCATACAGCAGAGATAAGTTTTTTTTTTAAATTGTCGGTCTTTTCCAAGAGCTGGTCCCCATAAGTGAGGTAATCGATGTTAATGAAGAACGTGAATTTGTTTCTTGAGTTTAAATGTGGTGTTCCAGCTGTATTTAAAAATTTTGTATTCAGACGTACAAGTTCGTTTGTGAATGCAAAAAGAAGCCTCATCCTTGAGCATTTCAAAAATAAATAAATAAAAATTAAAAAAATGATTTCCGAAATATAATCACAGCAACAAGATAAATGTTGTAAGAGTTTCAACTTGTAAAAGAAGAACTGGGTGTCTTAGTTAAGTATTATTATAGGGTATTTGTTTAGCAAGGAAGCTGGTTCAAATGGTTCAAATGGCTCTGAGCACTTTGGGACTTAACATCTGCGTCCATGAGTCCCCTAGAACCTAGTCCGAAATATAATCACAGTAACAAGGTAAATGTTGTAAGATTTCCAACTTGTAAAATAAGAACCGGGTGTGTTGGTTAAATATTGTTATGGTGTATTTGTTTAGCAAGGAAACTGGTTCAAATGGTTCAAGTAGCTCTGAGCACTATGGACTTAACATCTGAGGCCATCAGTCTCCTAGAAACTAGAATTAGTTGAACCTAACTAACCTAAGGACATCACACATATCCATGCCCGAGGCAGTATTCGAACCTGCGACCGCAGCGGTCTCGCGGTTCCAGATTGAAGCGCCTAGAACCGCTTGTCCACTCCGGCCGGCAAGGAAACTGGTCAAGTTAGTATCATGTGCGTAGCACATAACAACGATGTAGTTTTATTGGGAGTGTCCTTCATGCAATACGAGTTAATTGTGAAATACTGCTGGAGTAAAGTGGAAGCAGACACTGTTTGGGTAGTGTACTCAAGGGAGCGCTGCAGATCTCTTTTACGTGAGTTCTGGACGACGGCAGACCTGCCTGTGGTAATGTGTGTTAATCATAGTGTAAGTAATAGATTCTGGGCGGTGAACAGCCACTACAGTATTTTATCTTTTGAAGGGACTCTAACTTCCGCGAGGTTTGGATGTGCTCCAGAGTAGAATTTTAACTTTTCCACTGTCATTACGGAACTGAGACTACACACAGTATGACTTCCTACTAGTTATCTCTCACTTGTTATTGTGTAAACTGTCAGACTGAATGTATTATCCGAGTTGACGAATATTTGGTAAATGGTGATCAAGAAATTGACTTAGTTTTTCTCATGTCTTGGAGGACTGTTTAGCTTCGGAATTCTGCTAACATTCATGTAATGCTCTAAACGTAACTTTAGCGCATTTTGCAAGGTTATCTTCCTTTCTGTATTGTAAATTTTTGTTGTAGGATCACTTTGCGTATACTTGATGCTTACCTTCTTGAATGAAGCTTATTCATCATAATTTTCATGTGTTGTCTACAGCAATTACAGACGTTAGAACAGACCGCATTTTATTAATTGTTCATTTATGTTTTGTTTAATATTTCTGTTTAGTTTATTACTTGGAAATTCTCGCGAACGCATAGACCATTTTACTGCAGGATCAAAGCTACAGGCTATTACGTGCAGTCAATTTGCTCTTGGAATTGAAAGCAGACGTGTACGGCTTGACCCTATGACATTATTGAACTATTATTTTTAAACAGAGCTGCTAGGTAGAGAATCTACTACTCGGCGTAATATCTATTTAAGTAAAACCACATCAGACTTACAAACATCTGTAGTTTGGTGTATTTTATCGTCCCAGGTAACACAGCCTGCAGCCATTCATCAAAGTGGGTCCTAATTTGTGAATATTCGAGACAAAGAATTTCACGAGATCCTCTAGAGCGTTTAAAACAATTGAAGAGCAAGGATGTAGTGTAGTGCTTAAGATAAATTCCTGAAGTGCAGATGCTTCTGGCTTTAGATTCCTACTCTGCTTCCAAATATTTCCGTTTTAAATCTTTACGTAACTGACTTTTTGGATCATTATTATTAGTCAATTAATTGGTTTAAATGCAATTTTTTACATCCAGTCCTCTGGTATGTCATTTTTATCATCATATTGACTTTTTATTTTGCTGTTTTTTCGCCCCTATTACACTATTTTCCATTTGGTAAACAATCCATGTGACTTCAATTATTCAGATTCATCATAATACGCAGACGCTGGAAGATGGCAATTTTTCAGTTAAAAAGAAAAAATTAAGTAATCATTGATACTGGCTTTGAAATGTTGTCAAAAACGTATTTTTCGTTACAAGACGTATGGCCTTTACGTGACAATCGTCATCAAAACATTCAAAACGGACAAAACAACGTAGTTGACTATAAAACAAAAGAAGAGATTATAAATAAATGGATACTGAAACTACTTTGGGAACAGTAACAATGAATGCAGTAACATGAACGAAAATAAAATATGAAGAAAAAGAAGTTCAAGTAAGTACATAAGAATAATTAAAACCGCATGCAGAAAAGCTCCAAATGGAAACAGAGTGGTAGGAGGAAAAATTTATTACAGCAAATGAAAAACAGTTAATATGCTGAACAAAATCTTGCAGCAAAGGATTTGAAATGAAAAATGCAAGTAAACTAAAGAACTGTATAAAATAGTTATCAAAATTATTTCGATAAAGGTTGAAAATAAAAGAATTTTGAAACACCTGATGGGGTTCAAATCCAAAACATGCTGCACCTCAGGAATGTGTCTTAACCACTTCTCCATAGCATTAGAGACATTTTAAGACTCTAGAGCAGGAGTTCCCCAACATTCCCGCTTACGGAATTCTTCCAGAAACCACGTATGGTGATGGAACACATTGTTTATTTTGTAGAGCGGTGAAATTTTAAACAATGATAAGAACTTTTTTATTCAGTGATTACTTGAATTATAAATCATAAATAGTGGTACACAAAACATAATATTTTTTTAAAGTTAACATCTTTAAAAATATCGAGAAAAGAAATGTCAATTTATTAAAAAATTTTCCGTAGAGCACTTATTAACTTCCCACGTAACACCAGTGTTCTGCATAACACAGCCTAGGAAATCGTGCTTTAGAGCATCACTGGTTATTGTTTTTCGACGATTACTCAGAAATGGGGCCCTAATTTGATAAATGGCTGCATAATGTGATACCTGGGAGCTTAACCTTCACCAGTATATTCACAGTTTTAAAAGGTCGATCCTGGCCCGGTGACCTTCCCTTGTTAGAAGCGACAATTGGGTGACTTCTGAAACCTTGTCAGTGGAGTCTGCTCTGTTTTTACCCATTATTTTGGCTACATGTCTTCACCACGAATAACCACCTTTTTCATAGCAGATGTACATGAAGAGAATCGCTTAGTTTCTGGGAGGTACCAATAAGGATGTGGAGCCATGCCGACCCCTGTGCAGTGGCTCACTACGCCAAGTTTCTCGGTTGATGATACGTGGTTGGTACAGCCACATCGAGACGGTCGCACAGGTTCTCGATTCGGATTAAATCTGTGGAGCTTGGTGGACGGGGGAGTACGGTGAACTTATCCCGATGCTCTAGAACCAAGCACGTATTTTGTAAAAATACAGTTTTCATCTGGATGTGTGAAAGTTTTACAGTGCGGAGATACATCCCTCCCGCTTGTTTTCAAACTTAGTTCAACCTGTTCCCGTGAGTGGCGCAGCCACAGCATGTCTTCAAGATGGCTGCTACACTTGACGTTCGTCAGAAGCAACGTGCTGTCATAGAATTCCTGTGCTGTGAAAACGAGACAGTGGGAAACATCCACAGGAGGTTGAAAAAGGTGTATGGAGATGCTGCTGTCGATCGCAGTACAGTTAGTCGGTGGGCAAGCAGATTACATGATGAAAACGCGCAAGGCAATACTGAGGGTTCTCCTCGCAGCGGCAAGCCTCGTACTGCACACACTCCAGGCAATGTGCAGAGAATTAACGAATTGGTGACTGTTGACAGACGCATCACAATGAACGAATTGTCACGCTACGTGTCGGCGTTAAAAAAGGTTTGCGCCAGGTGGGTTCCCAAGATGTTGACAGTGGCTCACAAAGAAACAAGAAAAACGGTGTGCAGCGAAGTTTTGGAACAGCACGAGAATAGTGGAGATGCATTTCTTGGAAGAATTGTGACAGGTGATGAAACATGGTTCCATCATTTTTCACCAGAGACGAAGAGGCAATCAATGGAGTGCCATCATCCAAATTCACCCAAGAAAAAAAAATTCAAAACCGCACCTTCTGCTCGAAAAGTTATGGCTAAGGTGTTTTTCGATTCCGAGAAACTCTTGCTTGTGTACATCATGCCAAGTGGAACCACCATAAATTCTTATGCATATGTAACGACACTGAAGAAACTTCAAGCTCGACTGAGTCGTGTTCGACCACATCGGCAAAAGCAGGATGTTTTGCTCTTGCACGACAATGCACGGCCACATGTCAGTCAAGAAACCATGGAAGCGATCACAAAACTCGGATGGACAACACTGAAACACCCGTCTTACAGCCCTGACCTGGTTCCATGTGACTATCATCTCTTTGGGAAACTGAAGGACTCTCTTCGTGGAACAATGTTTGAAGATGATGACTCCCTTGTGCACGCTGCCAAACAGTGGCTCCAATAGGTTGGTCCAGAATTTTACGGTGCAGGTATACAGGCGCTGGTTCCAATATGGCGTAAGGCAGTTGAGAGGAATGGAAATTATGTGGAGAAATGAAAATATTGCTCCTAAAGGATGTATCTACATGCTGTAAAACTTTCAAACATGTATAATGAAAGATGGGTTTTAAAAAAATAGTGTGCATTTCTTTTGAGTGACCTCGTACATTGCATTGTCTCGCTGGTACACGCCATTGCGACAAGGAAAGAATAAACTACATGTGGGGGTGAAAATGGTCCCCAGGAATAGGTGTATGCTTGTGTTGATCAACTGCGCCTTCAAGAATGACGAGATCACCCAGGGAATGCCTGGACCATTTCAGCAGCCGTTACAGGTTTATACACGCCAGCCGCCTTCTGTCCGATGGAGCATAAAACGTGATCTATCTAAGAAAGTCACCTGCCACCACCTCAATGGACGTCCAGTTGTGCTATTCGCGTGCAGATTCTAGCCCTTTTCGCCAATGAACAGCCATCAGCATGGCTGCATGAAACAGACGCCTGCTGCGGAAGCCCATACACAGCAACTTTCGCTGAACTGTAGTTCAGGAGACACTGCCGGCCGATGTGGCCGAGCGGGGCTAGGCGCTACAGTCTGGAACCGCTACGGTCGCAGGTTCGAATCCTCCCTCGGGTATGGATGTGTGTGATGTCCTTAGGTTATTTAGGTTTCAGTAGTTCTAAGTTCTAGGGGACTGATGACTTCAGATGTTAAATCCCATAGTGCTCAGAGCCATTTTTTTGAGGAGACACTGTTGGCACGTACTTGGCTCAGCGGGGCGGTCAATTGCTCAACAATTACATGTCTATTCACCTATATATATCTCCGTAGCCGTCGTTGACCACCGTCATCTATTACTCGTGGTGCACCATTGATGCCTCGTCAATGGTTTTGGGTAGCACCATTTTGTCATGCACAATAGGGTTTAACCACGGGGGTACATGAATAGTTTACAACCTTAGCCATTTCGGAAATGTTTTCACCCTTCTACCAAAAGCAAATGATCATATTATTTTGGACGTCAGATACATCCCATCACCTCTGTATTACGACAACGACTGCACTATTTTAACGCTCCGGCCCACATCTTATGAACAAACTGCTGTATTTGTCTGTACATGATAGGACTTCAAGTTGTTGTCTTTATTTTACGGTGTAGGTGTATTTTACAGTTTATCTTGCACTGCCTGGTGCTTTACCTGTTGAGCAGTGCTATAGGTTCTTTGTACACTATGTGATTAAAAGTACACGGACACCTGTCGTGGTGCCCTCCATCGGCAATGCTGGAATTCAGTATGATGTTGGCCAACCCTTAGCCTTGATGACACTTTCCGCTCTCACAGGCATACGTTCAAGCAGGTGCTGGAAGGTTTCTTGGATAATGGCAGCCCATTCTTCACGGAGTGCTGCACTGAGGAGAGGTATCGACTTCGGTCGGTGAGGCCTGACACGAAGTCGGCGTCCCAAAAGAACTGAAAGGTGTTCCATAGGATTTAGGTCAGGACTCTGTGCAGGCCAGGCCATTACAGGGATGTTATTGTCGCGCAACCACTCCGCCACAGGCTGTGCATTATGAACAGGTGCTCGATCATGTTGGAAGACGCAGTCACCATCTCCGAAGTGCTCTTCAATAGTAGGAAGTAAGAAGGTGCTTAAAACATCAATGTAGGCCTGTGCTGTGATAGTACCACGCAAAACAACAAGGGGTGCAAGCCCCCTCCATGAAAAAAGCGACCACACCATAACACCACCGCCTCCGAATTTTACTGTTGGCACTACACACGCTGGCAGATGACGTTCACCTGGCATTCACCATATCCACACCCTGCCATCGGATCGCCACATTGTGTACCGTGATTCCTCACTCCACACAACGTTTTTCTACTGTTCAGTCGTTCCATGTTTACGCTCTTTACGACAAGCTAGGCGTCGTTTGGCATTAACGAGCGTGAGGTGTGGCTTATGGGCAGCCGCTCGACCATGAAATCCAAGTTTCCTCAACTTCTCCCCAACTGTCATAGTTCTCGTATTGGATCCTGATGCAGTCTGGAATTCCTGTGTGATGGTCTGGATAGATGTCTGCCTATTACACATTACGAGCCTCTTCAACTGCCGCCGGTCTCTATCAGTCAACAGATGAGGTCGGCCTGTACGCTTTTGTGCTGTAGGTGTCCCTTCATATTACCCCATCACTATCCCATCTGAAACAGTGGACCTACGGATGTTTAGGGGTGAGGAAACCTGGCGTACAGACGTATACACAAGTGACCCTCAATCATCTGACCACGTTCGAAGTTCGTGAATTCCGCGGAGCGCCTCATTCTGCCCTCTCACGATGTCTAACGACTACTAAGTACCCTGATATGGAGTACCTGGCACTAGGTGGCAGCACAGTGAACCT
Source organism: Schistocerca serialis cubense (assembly GCF_023864345.2). Taxonomy (NCBI): domain Eukaryota; kingdom Metazoa; phylum Arthropoda; class Insecta; order Orthoptera; family Acrididae; genus Schistocerca; species Schistocerca serialis. The sequence goes on from NC_064643.1 coordinate 459,397,076, forward strand.
GATATGAAAAACGGATGTTTTGGGGGCGTCCCGATGCTTTTGATCACACAGTGCATTGTCCTTGTCATTTGGTGAAACTCCTACGTTCCGGATCAGGGGATTTTCTGAGACTTCCACCTTTTCATAAAGTATTCTTGCTTTCGTTTGAAATCTTCGAATGACTTCAGATTCTTGTGTTGCCTTGTGAAAGTAGCGTGAGGGAAAGTGAGGGTGGACATGGAGAATCCATCTTAACCCATTGTTTTGAAGCAACTGGAGTCTCTGAGTATGATTAGTCGCCGCATTGCCCGAGGCGGTACAGGCATAGTGCGTGATTGGCCGCACAAAAAGTCTGTATAGGAGGAGGCCGTTCGCAGCAGATAGAGAGGAATCCTCGTTGAGCAGCGGGTAGAGGGCATCCAGCCGTTGGTCAACTTTTCTTCTGGTCGCCGTGACGTGTTGCTGCCAAATATTAATTATCTACCAGTGTGAGGAGTCATGGTTGCATGAAAGTGACAAGAATTATTTACAAGTTTGGAAAAACAGATAGAAAGCCGACATTGGGGAACATCTGAGTTCTAGAGAAATGAAGGAATACGTGAGGCAAAGAGACCTTATGACGTACATTAGAACAGAGGGTTATGGAAAGAAACCTACGGAAATTACAGGAAACCTTTGACAATGTTGACCCAGATACACTCTCTAAAATTCTGTAGGTAGAAGAGGTAAAATGCAGGGAGAAAAATGTTATTTACAACTTGTGCAACAACCATATGGCATAAGGTGATGGAGTAGTTGAAAAGAGAATGAGACAGGGTTGTAGTCTATCCCCAGTGTTATTCAAGCTGAATTTCGAGCAAGCAGCAAAGGAAACCAAAGAAAAATAAGAGTAAGGAATCTAAGTTCAGGTAGAAAAATAAGAACTTCGAGCATTGCAGGTGGCATTGTAGTTCCATCAGAGGCAGCAAATGACATGGAAGAGCAATGAACGGAAAGGACACTGTCTTGCTGTAAGATGAAGATCAACAAAAGCAGAACAAGCCTAATGGAATGAAAAAAAAATGTAAACGGTAACTCTATCCACAGGTCTTGGCGAAACCGCCGTTACCGAGGAAACGCCGCATTATCCTTTGCTAAAGACGTCACTGGACGCTTTACGGAAGAGGGTGGGGTCAGCACACCGCTGTCCTGGCCGTTGCCAGTTTTCATGACCTCGAGCCGCTACTATCCGGGCAAGAAGCTCCGCAGCTGGCATTACTAGACTGAGTGCACCCCATTCCTGACCTCTCAGCGAGGACAGTCCCTGACGTTACCAGACGAAGTAGTTGACAGCTGAATAAGAGAGGATATAAAATGCAGACTGGGTATAAAATGGAAACCATGTTGGATAAAGAGGAATTTCCTGTCTAACACAAATTTAAGTGTTACGAAGTCTTTCCTTATGGTGTTTATGTGGAAAAAAGCCTTGTGCAGAAGTGAATTGGAGATGACAAGCAGTTCAGAGAAGAGGATAATAGAAACCTTAGAAGTGTGGTGCTACACAATAATGCTAAAGACTGTATGAACATACAGAGTAATTGATTAGGACATACTAAATCAAATTGAGGAGAAAAGAAATTCAGGGCACAACTTGACTAAAAGGAGGGTGTGATTGATAGGAGACCTTCTGATACATCAAGGAATCATCATTTTAGTGTTTGGGGTAAGTGTGGAGTCTAAAAACAGAAGAATGCAGTAAGCGGGTTCAAATGTTCGTAAGATACTGTAGTTATTCGGAGATGAAGAGGCTTGTATAGGATGGAGAGCTGCATCAAACCATTCTCGGGCCGAAGACCACAACAACAACAAGAAATGTGATGAATAACAGTTGTATTTAGTGTAACTCTTTATCATACAATGGTTTCCACGCCAGGAAGCTACACTCCGCACTCAGATCGGTCAATTCTTTTATAGTACGAGTACTATTACTAGTCAGGCTAGCGCCATTCCGGATATTTCTTTATGAAAATTATTGAAGCTTCAATTAAATGTGGTATCGGACAACTGCTGTTTCTTAGCGTTCACTTGCAACTGTTAACACGAAAACTTGATCCACTTTAAATTCCAACGCAGTTTCGATAATAACCACGTGGTGTTCATAATTAATGTTCCAGTCTTAAAACGCTGTAGAAGGAGAAGAACTGCTGGCATAAAACGTGAACAGCATATTACTGTCCTGGGAGAAACGTCATGAAAAAAGAAAAACAGTACGAAAATTTTACTAATAGCTGGCGCTGTAAGCGTCTTAATGTAAGTTAGGTTGCTCCAAATCTCCAAATGTCATATGAATCGCAATACCACTGTTCTGGTTTTAGTTGCTCATTAGGCCATCCGTACTGTTCAATGTGAATGACTACAACATAAGTTCGGCAGATAACTGTTATGACGTTGGTAGTTAGTTAAGCCTAGTCACCACGGCAAACTCGTACCACGATGGATGGGAAATTTGGTTTTTAATTGTCCTGAGGCCAAAAACCGATTAAAAAGCAAACTGACATCGGTTTTTATTTACTCTGAGGCCAAAAAACACATTAAAAGCAAAATGGCATCTATTTGTAATTGTCGTGAGACTGGCGCAAGAGTTTTCAATATGCTGTTCACAGTTTTCTGCCACAAGTTGAAATCGAGAAACAGAATGTTCCACAACAGATCGGAGTTTCTCGTGGATCACGTTCAGAATGCGCTGCGCATTGCGTGCCTTCAGTTCAGCTACGTTCGTAACTGGAGCACTGAACACAACATCTTTCAGATAAATCCACAGCCGAGGTCACATGGATTAGGATCAGATGATGTGGATGGCCAGGCTGTAGGGAAATGGTTGCTGATAATCCTAACATTTCCGAAATGCCTCTCCTGCAGCCGCTTCACTGTCTGCGCAAAGTGCGGAGGAGCGCCATCGTACATAGAAATGACCCCACTCATACAATGTGCAAAAGAGACTCTCACTGTACGGGAAACAGGTCACGCAGGCCCTGCGATAAACGAAGCCGCGGGCCGTCACCTCACGGTCACCTTTGCAGAATGAAGTTTTACCGGTTGAAGTGCGTGCGGGTTCTCTGTTCCCTACATTCCGCAGTTCTGCGTATTAAAATGCCCTCAGATGTGGAAATGGGGTTCGTCTGTTCACAGAACGTCCCTTGGCCATTTAGTGTTCATCTCCACTGGGTCCTAGAAACTGCAGAGTGAACGATTGTTTTGCTGGCAGGACAGCAGGAAGCAGCTACTGAACAACAGTGATTTTGTGTGGGAGACAATGCAGAATCTTTCGTAGCATTTAATACACCGTGCACTCATGAATGTCCAACGTTCGGGCAATTCTCCGTTCACTGAATATTTGCACACCTCCGCTGGGCCCCTATAACAATGCTATGGCCACACCTTCGACAGAAGTCAGATTAACTGTTTTCCTCTCTCTGCCACCCTGCACTTCAAAAGAACCTGTCTATTCCAATTTTGTAATAGTTTTCTCCAGGCCATTAGCAGAAATCGAACCAATGCCTTTTTTTCATACCAGTGGATGTCCGGAACTTCTGCAGGGCTACTTGTGCACAGTCACCAGCGATCCTTTATGGATACAGCGATGTCGGGCGTCTCGGATGCAAACTAAGGATGAGCCATATGCCGCGCGTCTGTTGGTGGTCATACACTGACACAGCGCCATCTATAAGTAAAATTTTCATTAATTTTTTTCCTTGACCCTTTCCCCTCCTCCCAGATAACATGCTGTTCAAATTTGACGTAACTCAGAACAGTAGTTATCTTTCAATAGCAATTTGAAACCGGAAATTTAACTAAGGCACCCTGTAGTTATTGCCTTTTTTTCCTCTGAACTCTTTTGAGCAATATCCACCCGGGTAGCCACGCAAGTTAACGCGACCGTTTTCTGGACGGGAAGGTATGCCGGCCGCGGATGGAATCCTCCCGGCATATTACCGAGAGGAGGCTAGCGTTCTGCCCAGCCTGGATGCGGTTTTCAGGCGGTTCCTCAAATCTTCCTTGCTTTGTAACGGGCTAGTTCCCATGTTCCGCTTCAGACGCACGCAAAGCGAACAATTTCTCACACTTGCTCACAGAATTCACTTTATAGCAGTCAGATCTGGTACACTCTTTCTGTCCTCGTAAGGGGGGCGGGGGTGGTTGAATTTGAAGAATCAGCATCAGATGCCTAACTTCGACATTTACTTCACTTTAAATATTCACTGATATTCAGCGCATTCAAATGCCTCAGTGTCCTCTCTGTATCCACTCGCGATACAAAAGACAAACTAACGCTGTTTATTCTTGTAAAAACACATGTACTCAGATGGTAAATCTTGAATTGTCAGCACTACAATCAATTTTCTGCCTCCAGCCGAACATTATGGTACACTTACAGAATCTCTTACTAAGTTTTTTTTTGTTTTTTGTCTTTTTTATCAGTCTTCTGACTGGTTTGATGCCGCCCGCCACGAATTCCTCTCCTGTGCTAACCTCTTGAGCTCAGAGTAGCTCTTCCAACCTACGTCCTCAATAAATGGCTGGATGTAGTCCAATATCTGTCTTCCTCTACAGTTTTTGCCCCCTACAGCCCCCTCTAGTACCATGGAATTTTTCCACATATTAATTTCCTCCCCGATTCCGCGTAGAACCTGTTTATTCCTTCCCTTATCAGTCCACCTAATTTTCAACATTCGTCTGTATCCCCACATCTCAAATGCTTCGATTCTCTCCTGCTCCGGTTTCCCCACAGTCAATGTATCATTACCATACAATGCTGTACTGCAGACGTACATTCTCAAAAATTTCTTTCTCAAATTAAGGCCGATATTTGTTATTAGTAGATTTCTCTTGGCCAGGAATGCCTTTTTGCCGTAGCTAGTCTGCCTTTGATGTCCTCCTTGCTACATTCGTCATTGTTTAATTTACTACCTTGGTAGTAGAATTCCTGAACGTCACCTACTTCGTGACCATCAAACCTGATGTTAAGTTTCTCGCTGTTCTCATTTCTGCTACTTCTCATTACCTACGTCTTTCTTCGATTTACTCTCAGTCCGTACTGTGTACTCGTTAGACTGCTCATTCCGTTCAGCAGATCATGAAATTCTTCTTCCTTTCCCTCAGGGTAGCAATGTCATCAGCGAATCGTATCATTGATATCCTTTTACCTTGAATTTTAATTCCACTCCTGAACCTTTCTTTTATTTCCAGCATTGCTTCCTCGATGTACAGATTGATAGTAGGGGCGAAAGGCTAGATCCTTGCCACACACCCTTTTTAATACGAGCACTTCGTTCTTGGTCGTCCACTCTTTATTATTTCCTCTTGGCTATTGTACATATTGTATATGACCCGTCTCTCCCTATAGCTTACCCCTACTTTTTTCAGAATTTCGAACATCTTGCACCATTTTACATTATCGAACGCTTTTTCCAGGTCAACAAATCCTATGAACGTTTCTTGATTTTTCTTCAGTCTTGCATCCATTATTAACCGCAACGTCAGAATTGCCTCACTCGTGCTTTTACCTTTCCTAAAGCCAATGTGGTCGTCATCTAGCGCATCCTCAGTTTTCTTTTACATTCTTCTGAGTATTATTCTTGCTGTTAAGCTGTTTGTGCGATAATTTTCGCACTTGTCAGCTCTTTCCGTCTCCGCAATTGTGTGGATGACGTTTTCCCGAATGTCAGATGGTATGTCGCCAGACCCATACATTCCACTCAACAACGTGAATAGTCGTTTCGTTGCCACTTACACTAACGATTTTAGACATTCTGCCTCATTTGATCTTAGGCCCTCCAAAGTTCTTTTATATTCTGATTCTAATACTAAATCGACTCCTGTTTCTTCTTGTATCACAACGGACAAATCTTCCTCTCATAGAGGCTTTCAATGCATTCTTTCCACCTATCCGCTCTCTCCTCTGCATTTAAAAATGGAATTCCTGTTGCACTCTCAATGCTTTTGGTTTCATTCTCAGCGACTTCTGTTTCTGTATTCCTGACTCCCCTGGAACATTTTTGTACTTCCTCCTTTCATCAATCAACTAAAGTATTTCTTCCATTACCCATGGTCCCATGGTTTCTTTGCAGTTACCTTCTTTCTACCTATGTTATCCTTCAGAACTTCTGTGATGGCCCTTTTTAGTTATATCCATTCCTCTTCAACTGTACTGCCTCCTGAGCTATTCCTTACTGCTTTATCTATAGCCTTAGAGAACTTCAAGCGTATCTTGGAATACCTTAGTACTTCCGTATCCCACTCCTTTGCGTATTGATTGTTCCTAATGTTTTAAACTTCAGCCTACTCTTCATCACTACTATACTGTGATCTGAGTCTAGATCTGTTTCTGGGTACGCCTTAAAATCCAGTTAGTAATTTCGGAATCTCTGTCTGACCATGATGTAATCTAACTGAAATGTTCCCGTATCAGCCGACCTTTTCCAAGTATACGTCCTCTTCTTGTGTTTCTTGAACAGGGTATTCGCTATAAGTAGCTGAAAATTGTTACAGAACTCAATTAGCCTTTCTCCTCTCTCGTTCCCTGTCCCAAGCCCATATTCTCCTGTAACCTTTTCTTCTATTCCTTCCCCTACAACTGCATTCCAGTCCCCCATGACTATTAGAATTTCATCCCGCTTTACATACTGTATTACCCTTTGAATGTCCTCATACACTTTCTCTGTCTCTTCATTTTCAGCTTGTGACGTCGGCATGTATACCTGAACATTCTTTGCTGTCGATTCTAATAAGAACGACCCTGACACTGAACTGTTCACAGAAACACATTCTCTGTCCTACCTTCCTATTCATAACGTATCCTACTCCTTCTGCTGCTGTTGATATTACCCTATACTCATCTGACCAGAAATCCTTGTCTTATTTCCACTTCACTTCACTGACACCTACTATCAAGATTGAGCCTTTGCATTTCCCTTTTCAGATTTTCCAGTTTCCATACCACGTTCAATTTTCTGACATTCCACGCCCAGACTCGTAGAACAGTATCCTTCCCTTGATTTTTCAAGGTAACCTCCCTTTGGCAGTCCCCTCCCGGAGATCCGAATGGGGGACTATTCCGGAATCTTTTGCCAATGGAGAGATTATGACACTTTTTCAATTACAGGCCACATGTCCTGTGGATACATGTTGTGTGTCTTCAATGTAGTGGTTTCCATAGCCTACTGCATTCTCATGCCGTTGATCATTGCAAATTCTTACACCTTTAGGGGCAATTTCCCACCCCTAGGGCAAGAGAGTGCCCTGAACCTCTGTTCGCTCCTCCGCCCTCTTTGACAAGGCCGCTGGCAGAATGAGGGTGACTTATTGTGCCGGAAATCTTCGGTCGCCAATGCTGATTATTAATCAAAATTTAAGCAAAGGCGGGATTCGAGCCAGGGACCGGAGACGTTTTGATTATGAATCAAAGATGCAACCCCCTTTAAAAAAAAAAAAAAAAAAAAAAAAAAAAAAAAAAAAAAAAAAAGCGTAGAATGGTCAGTTCTGTGCAGGTGGAGACAAGGGGGCAAGGGGGGCAGGGGTTGAAACTCGAGGCCTGGCCGCGATGCTTTCTCCCTCCCATCCCTGAATCACTCTCTGAAGAAGATTTTTTTACTGGGAACAGGGTAAAATTAACAAAACCTCTTTATTGGTACAAGCTTAAATACAACAGAAAAAATGCCATTCTGCCGGCGATAATAACACGAGACATTACACACGAAGAAGGTGAGCAAAGTTTTTATTAACAAGTTGTCGGTAAAATAACGACAATAATACTAAGAGGTGTGAAGCAATAGGCAGTAGAGTCGGGGGAATAACCAGCTTGTTCTGGGACAGTGCATAAAAGAAAGGAGGCGCGTGTCCATGCGCCTACTCCACTGTGGTTTACGATATAGAAAGTAGCGCGGAGAGTCTCAGATGTCAGCAGAAGGGGGGGGGGGGGGGGGGGGGGGGGGGGGGGGGGGGGGGGGGGGGGGGGGGGGTCAGCAGAAGGGGGGGGGGGGGGGGGGGGGGGGGAGTGTTGTCGGCATGTGGCACCATCCAGCTGCGGGACTGACGTAAAGATCGCGAGTAGGTAATTGGCTAAGAAGGTGCGGTAGCGCGGACGGTGCTCGCCTTCACTGTGGGCGGTTTGTAAGTACTGCCAGGAGTTAAGGTGGGAGGAGAAGAGAGCGCCGATGCGTAGGTGATCGGTAAAACCGTCGCCGGAGTCGGAGGTACCACTGTAGCGGCTGTCAGTTGGGTGATTCGTCGATGAAGACACTCAGACCTCAGGAGGCCTTCTTTGCCGCACCCGGAACAGTCTTGGGTTGGCCGCCGTATATGACGACCACGCGGCACCCGCTAATTTGCAGGTAAGATGGCACGTGGCAATGGAGATCTATGGTGATCTGTCGTAAATCGTTAAGAACGGGGTACGTTTGGAATTGCGCCAAGCGTATACAGTGCCACAGGGGCGGAAAGACGCGGTAATGTCTTCCTCCCGGAGTTCGAACGGGAGGTCGAAAACTCGTATGGTGGGCCTTCCCAAGCCTGCGAGATCGACAGTGACCACACCGATATTTCCGTCGGCGTGGAAAAAGCGTTCAAATGTTCAAAAGTGTGTGAAACTGCTTAGGTCAAACTGGGACCAAACTGCTTAGGTCATTGGTCCCTACACTTACACGTTACTTAAACTAACTTATGCTAAGAACAACACACACACCCATGCCCGAGGGAGGACTCGAACCTCCGGCAGAAGGGGCGGTGCAGTCCGTGACATGACGCCTCAAACCGCGCGGGCACTCCGAGTGGCAGGCAAAAGCGTAGTCCATGTTTGGTGTCACGAAGTATTCTTTCGCACACCGCATCTTTGACGACTCTGACGTACACCACACTGCTTAATATGGAGCAATGGATGCCCAAAATGTCGGAAACTGGGATCTTAGCAACGTCACGTAGGAAAAGTTCCTCTTACAAGACCTTCGGTCGTGTGTAGTCGTTGCAGAAGCTGAATCGTAGTGTTGATTTCCTAAAACGGTTGTCCATGGTTCCAGTACACGTAAGCGACACGTAAGTGATGGCCGCTGAAATGTAAACAACAGCGAGCGCGCGTGCTCCGCAGGCGGAAACAACAGGACGTCCGCACCACACGGCTGCGAAAGCCGGACTGCATCCCTAGACCACGGGTGCAAGATCCTAAGAACCAATAAAATGTTTCGAGCTACTACGCAGTGGTCGAATGGATTTCATATTTAAACCCAACGATTTGTCCCCATGAGTGGAGGACATTTTCAGAGAGGATCGTAGCTTCTTCAAGTGTTCGCTTCACACCCTCGCTCCCAACTGCCTGCAGCAAAATTCCGTTTGCGCGCGCTCTCACGCAGTGGCGTGACGTCACATGCTTGAATACCTGAGCGCAGTTGGCCGTTGTGGAGTGCCGTCGTCCGCTGTTGCTGTCACTCCATGTCATTCAATTTCACCCCCTTCTCCTTCTTATTAAAATTCCTGGAATGTTTTACAATCTCTGTGGCTTCTCTGTGTAGCCCTTAATAGTAGCCGCTTGTGGCTGCCAGTACTTGAGTCCTATTAAAATGAATGTGGTGGTCTCCTGGCTGCAAAGTATGTTCCGCAACATCTGACATGTCTATCTCCCCCTCTCTACAACCGACCGTGTACTTTTCTAGTTTTCCTTTGACCCTTCTTCTTAAAGTATCAACGTGCACCTCACTACAGCTATACAGAATCCTATAAATTTCAGGTTTTTCCAGCGGTCTGCGAGCATGCTTCGACAATTTTAGGTGATCCCGTATCTTCAGAGTTTGTATATTAGCCGATGTTCCGTTTTTTCAAGATTTTTCCTACGCGTTTCATGGCGTACTTAATGGAAGGCAGGGAAACTTTCGATTTCCCATGCTCTTGTTCATATTTTTGAGTTTTACGCGGCATCATTAACGCTCTTTTTACCACAGCAGACGAATAACCATTCTTGAGCTATGCATTGGTTGGATGAAAGCTCCTGACAGATTAAAGCTATACGCCCGACCGATACTCGAATTTAGAAATGAAGTTGTGAGGTACGGCTCGTGGGGCGTGCTTGCGTAGCTCAGTCGGTAGGATGCTTGCCCGTGAGAGGCAAAGGTCCCGAGTTCGAACGTCGGTCAGCCAGACAGTTTCCATCTGCAAGGAAGTTTCATATCAGGGCACACTCCGCTGTAGAGTGAAAATTTCATTCTGGTTCCATGCTGTTTTCACTCCGCCTCAGGCAGCTCTGGTTCGCTGATGTTCCTTGCTCTATCCAACAAAGTTTTTTATGGCTCCTTGTTTTTGTTGTGGGGGGCGGTTTGAAACCCGGTGTAAATAACTGGCTGTGTGCAAGACACAGAATGAATACACAAGTGATCTCCGCAATACCTTCAAATGAGACAAGAAGACTGCTGAATGAAACCAAATGTGTATTTTCTGCTACGTCTGTAGCGCAACATACGGGGCCAAAAAGCAACGTAAATTTCAAAATACACCGGCGGGATGTGCCGTATGGAAACAGAGGAAAAGCAATGTAATGTGTAGTCTGTGACATGACTGACAGAGTGGTTTCTTGAATTATAGCTATATTCTTCTTTCATCACTCTTTGCATGATGTTCATTTCGTTATCCACACCAAGTATATGCGGCAAGACTCGCTTTGAGGTCGTGTTTCTTCACCAGAAAGAGGAAGAATTAATATTTCCATCCGGAGAACTACTGGTGAGCACGAATAGACTCCTTCCAGGAACCATCTTTTTCGCAAGAGCTATCAAATGTCCGAGCAGCCAATGCAAAATTACGACACAGAAACTCTGTTTGCAGTTTTTGCTCTGCATTTCTCTCTGCTTACTTTCCACTTCAAGGAATAATTTCGCTTCCACCACTCAGCAGTCTGCGTTTCCCAGAATGTGTTCTCTTTCATCTTACGGCAGTTTTAAGAGGAAATTCTAATTTACGAGCTTTCCGGCAACACTGAAGCAGCTCCGACGTTGGAAAATGACCACTGCACCCGCACTCAACACGTGTGGTGTGTTTCTGCACTGAAGTTGCTGCATTGCGGAGCCATTAGTACTTTAAACAATATTACGTGGTCCAAATCTGCAATGGAAAAATAATGTCTCATTCGATAGGACCGTAATTCGAAATCTGATCCGACAGATAATATTGGCGATTGTGCCAAAACATCAAGTCGCACATCTGAATGATATTCTTCGTGGTTCTTAGTTCACAGGTAGTGTGTTGAGTAAATGTCATTGGCAAAGTGATGGTCCCAAGTAGTACGGTAAAACTGACGTTATCACAGCAAAACGTGTTCGGTTAGCAAAAACGAGTCGCGCTAACAAATTTTAACTGAACAAATGTAATATTAAAATGTGCTGCTATCTTTGTGGTATTAGTAGCTTTCCAACATGGGTGGATATAGACGGTAAGCCTCTCATAAAACCTTCTTTTTTTTGTTTTTTTGATGAAACTGAAAGCAACAAAATAATTGTATACCAAGTGACAAATTCTCTGTATGACCATTATGTACTGTTTGTGAGGATAAACCTGAGAGTGCCTTACAGTAGAGATTCCGTTAAGTGGAAATCAGTTGGAAGAGTTACTGGCCTTAGAACTACATGGAAAATGTTATTGAGAATAGTTTACAAGAGATGGCTTCAGATGTAATTTGTGTAGAACCAAATGCTGACAGAAATTCTGACTTATGTAAACACAATGGATCACTAGAGAAATTAAAGTACCTTGTGGAAGGAAAAGGGAAATGTATCTGTCGGCAAGAAAAATTACGACTCCCACAGTAACTGTACACTACAAAAAATACTCAGAATTACTTAAAAATGATTAAAACTCAAGGAACTTGCGTATTATTTCAGACAGAGTAATTCTGCCGACGGATGGAGAGTAATGATGGGAAGATCATCATGACACAAAACAGTATGATATCATTATTGATTAAAATGAAATTGATGTAACTGATCAGCCACAAGTTGCAGGTGTGTTTAATAGTGATTTCTCAACTGTACTAGAAAAAATAAGGACAAGCTGGTCAAGACAAAAATCGAAGCAGTATGTGGAAAAAATAACTCTAATAAAATTGAATCAAAAGGATGTCTCACACACTTCTCGTTCTTAAATTTAAAATATAGATATTCTCTCATAAAGAGAAGCTATTCTGAACTTGATGCTTTTGCAACAGAGTACAATAAAAGTGAACCTCACGATGGGTTTCTATTTGCTGAAATATGGAATCCATGCAGCCCATATCAGTTTTCAGTCGTTAAAACTCTTCATAAATAAAGGAGATCAGAGATACGTTCATAACCACTTATCTCTTTCGTTCTCCCATCATTTATCAACATCTGATAAAGTAATATGCTGTAGAACAGTATGGTGTCTAAGAAGCTGTAATATCCTGAGTATCCACGCTTTGGACTTCAGAAACGTTGCTCAACGGAGAATAACGTTTACTCGTGTACTCCTCAGATTTTACAAACGTTAACTTTTACGGACATTGACATACTGACTGGTAGTTTCTGCGACCTGTCTTGAGAATTTGACCCTGTGAATTACAGGATCCTCCTCAGTATATAGAAGCACTATGGCATTGACGGCGTACATATTCAATCTAGAAAATTATAACTTACCAAAAGAATACAGGAAGTTGTATTTAATAATGCGGCCAATAGAAGAAAGAGATTTTCCTCTGACTGGAGAAATCGTGTATGGTATACGACAAGGTGCAGCCTTAGCCCCGCCACCATTTTTCTGCTGTATCGTATTTCACCTCAGGAAACGTGCAGTGTTGCAAACCGACGTGAGATTAGGTGAAATAAGTCATTGCCAAACGGCCAAATATCTACTACAATGTGCAAGAATGACACTTTCTTGTGCAAGAGAAAACCGGACATAAAATACTACCACTGACGATGTTTTGTCACTAATAGAAACGCATTTTGTGAGATAAATCCGCATTTTGTTGCATAGAAAGATTTGCATACATTTCATAACAATATTCTGACATTTAACAATAGAGATGACACCTGTAACAAAACTTGCATGGACTTAATCATAGTACAGTCGACATTAAATGTCTCCCTGTTGAAAAGCTATCTTGATGATAAAGTTGCCCCCTGTGCGTCTGAAACTAACACTGTGTTCGATATTGCCTTTTAGTAGAACTTAATTTTGCCAACTAATTCTACAGCACAGGAACCACTCTAAATCTGCATCTGGCCATAATGAATCCCTGAAAAGTCAGCAAAATTTTCTCTGTGCTTAGATGTCACTCCAAGAGCCATATAAGTGTCCGATTTGGGTGTAATTCGCTCAATCTATTCAAGGTTGGACAACAGAGTATCACACCTGCGGGCTGTTCGGAATGTTTTCTGAAAATTCAGAAGTTATTTGAGTTTATTTCCGTTAGTACATGTACCTCTCACAACACATTTAATGCACATAAAACCGCTCTTGGAACTGACATACGAAGTCCCTGAACATTACTCTGAGAAATGGAAAAGATGTGTTACACCTTTTCGAGATATTTTGCACCTTATATGTTTAGCGTTGCAGTACACAGATGTAGAAGAAACTGTAAAATGACTACGTAAAAAAAATGCTCGTTTCCCTTTGAGTATAGGTAAAACTTAGTTTGCATTATAGTCTTAAATTCTTCTCATAAACTGAGACTTTATTTTGATGTCGATCTCCATGAAGTACGTCTCATTCGGCCACGATTGCAAAAGATTCGTCACAGGTGGTGAGCCACTTTGCTATTAGGATTATACACGCTTTGTGCATCGCTTTTCTACTCAACAATCCAGGGATCCAACAGTCAACTTTTTATTCAACTAAAAACTGATAAGTATTCTTACAAACATTTTCTGTTTAATTTTGTGCAATTATTGAATTTAAGAATTTATTTACCGTACAGTATATTCGTGGGACAGTATATTTTGCTATTGTTTTTACAAGCTATACGTCTTGTTGAGAAGGTAAACTAGTGATATTTGCTCCTGTCATCATCCTGACCAGTGACACAAACGACTTTGACAACATATTTTTGTAATCTTCAAGACAACAGTAAAATACTTCCTGGATGAGTAGAATATAAGATAATAGACAAAGGCTTTTTTTCAATAACAGTTCACTGCTGCTTTGGAAGCAGCAATATAGTCTATTGGTAATGAACCTATTTCTGACACGTAAAATGTGTGAAGTTCAATTTTTCCATATTCCACATAAGAACGACTCCGCGAGTGAAATCTGTCCAGCGGTTTTAAAATCACTTAGTTTTCATTTAATTACTAAACTCTTCTGGTATGTTTCAGATTGCTTTAACATCAAGAAGAGTCTTTTCCCACTTTTTCTCCGGGTTTTAGCATGTCCACCGTATCATGAGAAACATCCACGTTTATTGTACTTAGTTCTCTGTCACACGACAGCAACATCCTGAACGTAAGAAAAGTACTTATGGCGGCTGTAAAGGGAACTATTACTGTGGCGGTATTAGTAAGAACTGGATTTGATACAAACGCTACAAGTTGACGAAATTGAGGCGTCTCACGTTTAATATTGTTGGCGAGAATTCTTCCGGGTGGTATGGCCGTGGACCATGGAACTCTTCTGTCTCTGACGTTTCGTCCAAAGCTACGTTGGACATCTTCGGAGGTACTCCTGGTTGTGCTGAGTCTTGCCGACTTTCGTAATCTTCAAGACTCAGCACGATCGGGAGCACTTCCGAAGATGTCCAACGTAGCTTTGGACGAAACGTCACGGATAAAAGAGTTCCATCGACCACGGCCACACAACCCGGAAGAGTTCTCGGCAGCTTAAACATCCGGTCGTGAAAGCCTTCATTGTATGATTTAATGTTGTTGTATGTCTAAAGTTATGAGCGGCGAATTGTATGATTTAAAAGTGTTCCATTCTCCGACCGCACATCCGTTTTACTGAAACGTGGCTTATCTCATTAACGTATGCAGATACACCTGTTATTTCTATTATTCATAATATTCCTCCAAAGATAAAAGAAAAATATAATTATTCAAAAAAGCAGATAACAATTCATTTGATGCCTTCCTGCGAGACAATCTCCACTTCTTCCAAATTAATGATATAAGTGTAGACCAGATGTGGATTGAAATCAGAGATATAGTATAGGTAGCAGTTGAGAGATTTATGCCAAATAAATTAACAAACGAGGAGCTGATCCTCCTTGGAGCATAAAACGGGTCAGAACACTGTTGCAGAAACAACGAAACAAGCATGCCAAATTTAAACAGACGAAAAACCCCAAGATTGGCGATCGTTTACAGAAGCTTGAAATGTAGAGCGGACTTCAATGCGAGATACTTATAACAGTTTCCATAACGAATCTTTGTGTCGAAACCCGGCAGAAAATCCAAAGAGATTCTGGTCGTATGTGAAGTATGTTAGCGGCAAGAAGCAATCAATTCCTTCTCTGCGCGACAGCAATGGAGATACTATCGAAGACAGTGCTGCCAAAGCACAGCTACTAAACACAGCCTTCCGAAACGCATTCACAAAAGAAGACAAAGTAAATATTCCAGAATTCGAATAAAGAACAATTGCCAACATGAGTAACATAGAAATAAATATCCTCGGAATAGTGAAGCAACTTAAATCACTTAATAAAAGCAAGTCTTCTGGTCCAGACTGTATACCAATTGGGTTCCTTTCAGAATATGCCGATGCATTAGCTCCATACTTGATAATAATTTACAATCGTTCGCTCGATGAAAGATCCGTACCCAAAGACTCGAAAGTTGCACAAGTCACACCAATATTCAAGAAGGTTGTAGCAGTAATCCACTTAATTACAGGCCCATATCATTAACGTCGATATGCAGCAGGATTCTGGAACACATATTACTTTTGAACATTGTGAATTACCTCGAAGAAAACGGCCTATTGACAAACAGTCAACATGAGTTTAGAGAACACAATTCTTGTCAAACACAACTAGCTCTTTATTCGCATGAAGTGTTGAGTGCTATTGACAAGGGATTTCAGATCGATTCCGTATTTCTGGATTTCCAGAAGGCTTTTGACACTGTACCACAAAAGCGGCTTATAGTGCAAGTACGTGCTTATGGAATATCGTCTCAGTTATGTGACTGGATTTGGGACTTCCCGACAGAGAGGTCACAGTTGGTAGTAATTGACGAAAAGTCATCGAGTAAAACAGAACTGATTTCTGGCGTTCTGGCGTTACCCAAGGAAGTGTTATAGGCCCTCTGCTGTTCCTTATCTATATAAACGATTTGGGAGACTTTCTGAGAAGCCGTCTTAAGTCGTTTATCGACTAATAAAGTCATCAGAAGATCAAAACAAACTGCAAAACGATTTAGAAAAGATATCTGAATGGTACGAAATTTGGCAGTTGACCCTAAAAAACTAAAAGTGTGAGGTCATCCACATGAGTGCTAAAAGGAATCCGTTAAACTTCGGTTACACGATAAATCAGTCAAATATAAGGCCGTAAATTCAACTAAATGTTTAGGAATTACAATTACGAACAACTTAAATCCGAAGGAACACATAGAAAATGTTGTGGGTAAGGCTAACCAAAGACTGCGTTTTATTGGCAGGACACTTAGAAAATGTAACAGATCAACTAAGGACACTGCCTACACTACGCTTGTCCGTCCTCTTTTAGAATACTGCTGCGTGGTGTGGCATCCTTACCAGATAGGACTGACGGAGTATATCGAAAAAGTTCAAAGAAAGGCACCACGTTTTGCACTATCGCGAAATAGGGGAGAGAGTGTCAGTGTCATGATATAGGATATGATGAGGTGGACATCATTAAAAGAAAGGCGTTTTTAGTTGCGACGTAATCCTCTCACGAAATTCCAATCACCAACTTTCTCCTCCAAATGCGAAAACGTTTTGTTCAGCTCTCGTACGGGAAGATATAGGTGATCGTTCTTTCCGCGGGCTATACGAGACTGGAATAATAGACAATTGTGAAGGTGAGTCGATGAACCCTCTGCCAGGCACTTAAATGTGATTTTCAGAGTATCCATGAAGATGTAGATGAATGAGGTACAGTGCTGCCATTTATTCCCACACTACCAATCAATACATGCAGTATTCAATGAATCATGTTACAAGATCCAGAAAGTAAGAATGTATACGATTCACTAAAAGAGGGGATTTGGAGTCTACAGCTTTTCAATCGTTAAATGCAACAACCAGTTGAAAAAAAAGGCAGTTACTAAGTGACTTATTATGAGAAAGCTATCTGAAGTCAGAGTTTTATTCAGTATGTGAATAGAGCGGAAGAAGCCAGTAGCTCTCCGCTTGAGGGGTTTGAGTAGCAAAGCGCCTGCCCTGAGCGATGTTCTCCCTAGAGAGCGCCACTCGGGCCCACTTTCTTTCTTGCAAGGGGCAGGTAATAGATGGGGAACCGGGAGGAGTTAGGTGCCATTGTTCCGGCATAGATTGTCCAGGGAGAGGGCCGCCACAGCTGGAGTGGTACCTGGCAGGTGATTTGCGACTTGAGGAAGAGCAAAAACACGGCAGCGTCTGCGTGGAAGACTAGAACATTGTTTTTTCGTAATCTCATTCACTTGCGGACCCCATGGCTTTTATTTTTCTGTTAGTGACTTATGCGGTCATTGGATTCACAACAGCACTCATTTATACGGTGCGTTTCGAAAAATATCCGTCCAATTACACAATATCTTCTAAGTAAATTTAAAGCTTACTACAAAAATTTTATTTTCAGAACAGTCATCGAACCTTACATGCCTTTATATATACTGAGGTGGCAAAATCCATGAGATAGAGATGTGCACATATGCAGATGGCAGTAGTACCGCGTACACAATGCTTAAGAGGGCAACGCATTGTCGACGTAGTGATTCGTACTCAGATGATTCATGTGAAAAGGTTTCCAACATGATTACAGCCGCACAATGGGAATTAACAGACGTTAAAATCGGAATGGTACTTGGAGCTGGACGGGTGGGGCATTCCAGTCTGGAAAGCATTAGGGAATTCGGTATTCCGAGAGCCACAGTGTCAAGAGCGTGTCAAGAACACCACACGTCTGGCATTACCTGTCACCACGAATAACAAAGTGGCCAACAGCCTTCACTTAAGGACCGAGAGCAGCAGCGTTTGGGTAAAGTTGTCAGTGCTAACAGACACGCAATACGGCGGGATATAACCGCACAGATTAATTTGGAACGAATGACAAACGTATCCGTTAGGACAGTGCGGCAAAATTTGGTGTTAATGACCAGCGCCAGTAGACCACAGACGCCACTGCCTTTGCTAACAGCACGACATCGCCAGCACCGCCTATTCTAGGCTCGTGACTATATCTGTTGGACCCTAGACGAGTGAAAAACAGAGACCTCGTCATATGAGCCCCAATTTCAGTTGGTAAGAGCCGATGGTAGGGTTCGAGTATGGTGCAGACCCCACGAAGCCATGGACCCATGTTGTCAGCAATGAACTGTGCAAGTAGGTGGTGAATACACAATGGTGTGGGCTGGCATTACATGGAATGGACTGGGTTCTCTGGTCCAACTGAACCAATCATTGTCAGGATATGGTTATGTTTGGAGACAATTTGCAGCCGTTCATGGGATTCATCTTAATGGATGACATCGCGGCATGTCACCATACCACAATCGTTTGCGATGGCTTGAAGAGCATTCTGGACTATTCGACCAAATAAATTGGCCACCCAGACTGTAGTATATGAATCCTATTGAACATTTATGGGACATAGCCGAGAGTCAGTTCATGCACAAAATCCTGCGCAGGAAACACTTCCGATATTATGGACGGCTATAGAGGCGGCAAGGCTAAAAAATTCTGCAGGTGACTTCCAGGGACTTGTTTTGTCCATGCCATGTTGAGGTACTGCACTATGTGAGGCAAAAAGAGGTCCCAAACGATATTAGGAGCTAACACACGACTTTTGTCGTCTCAATGTACAACCTCGATGTACTTTTTATAAGGACCTGCAAGAGTGGAATTTTCATTAGCATGTTACAAATGTCGTATGTTCCATTACACATACCTCAATCTAGAATGGTCTGAAATACAAAGGCCACACAAAACACGCCAGACATATCAGGAATGCATGACTTTCGACTGTCTGGACGAGTAACTTCTGTGGTTCAAATGGCTCTGAGCACTATGGGACTTAACTGCTGAGGTCACCAGTCCTCTAGAACTTAGAACGACTTAAACCTAACTAACCTAAGGACATCACACATATCCATGTCCGAAGCAGGATTCGAACCTGCGACCGCAGTGGTCTCGCGGTTCCAGACTGTAGCGCCTAGAGCCGCTCGGCCACACCGGTCGGCTAACTTCTGTGGACTACGTGAAGAGTTGAAAGTGCTCAACAGTTTGAATAACCTCACGGGAGCTACTTTATGAATTCCCATTACATACACAGTTTGCACCCGTAGTTTAAGGGTACCGTCTTTGATTAGTAATTAAGACGACGTTGATTCTGGGTTCGAAGCCCGCCACCGCTTAAATTTTGATTAACAACCAGCATTGGCGGCCGAATATTTCGGGATAAGAAGTCACCCTCAGTCCGCCAACGGCCATGTCAAAGTGGGCGGAGGAGCAGACTGAGATTCAGGGCTTTCTCCTGTCCTTGAGTGTGGGAAACTGCCCCGAAAGGTGCAAGAATCAGCAGTGATCAACGGTATGAATATGCAGAAGGCAATGGAGACCACTCCATTAAAGACACACAATGTGTCTCCACAGGCCTTGAGAGAAGTGTCATGATGATCTTGCAACTGGCAAACGATGCCGAAATAGTCCCCCATTCCGATCTCCGGGTGGGGGCTGATTAAGGAGAGGTGACCAAGGAAAACAGATTGAATAATTAACGAAAGGATAACGTTCTACGAGTCGGGGCGCGGAATTCCAGAAGCTTGAATCTATTAGTGAAGCTAGGAAATCTGAGAAGCGAAATGCAAAGGCTGAATCTAGATATAGTAGGGGTTAGCGAAGCAAAGTGGAAAGAAGACGAGGATTTCTGGTCAGATGCGTACAGGGTAATATCAACAGCAGCACAAAATGGTATAAAGGTAAAAGGACAGATAGGGCAGAGAGTGTTTTACTCTGAACATTTCAGTTATAGGGTTGTTCTTATCAGAATAGGCAGCAAACCAACATCGGAAACGATAGTGCAGATATACATGACGACGTCGCATGCTAAAAATCAAGAGACAGAGAAAGTATATGAGGATACTGAAAGGGTAATATGGTATCTAAAGGGGGATGAAGATCTAATAGTCGTGGGGGATTGGAATGCTGTTGTAGGGGAAGGAGTAGAAGAAAAGATTACAGGAGAATATGGGCTTGGGAAAATGAATGAGAGAGGAGAAAGACTAATTGAATTCTGTAACAAGTTTCAGCTAGTACCAGCGAATACTCTGTTCAAGAATCACAAGAGGAGGAGGTATATTTGGAAAAGAGAAGATTTCAGTTAGATTACATTATGGTCAGTTTCTGAAATGAGATACGGGACTGTACGGCGTGCCCAGGAGCAGACATAGACTCAGATCACAGTATAGTAGTGATGAAGAGTAGGCTGAAGTTTAAGACATTAGGCAGGAAGAATCAATACGCAAAGAAATGGGATACGAATGTACTAAGGAGTGACGAAATACGGTTCAAGTTCTCTAAGGCTATAGATACAGCAATAAGGAATAGCTCAGTAGGCAATACAGTTGAAGAGGAATGATCTCTAAAAAGGGCCATCACAAAAGTTCTGAAGGGAAACATAGGTACAAAGAAGGTAGCTGAGAAGAAACCATGGGTAACAGAAGGAAAACTTCAGTGGATCGATGAAAGGAGGAAGTACAAAAACGTTCCGGGAAATTCAGGAATAGAGAAATACAAGTCGCTGAGGAATGAAATAAATAGGAAGTGCAGGGAAGCTAAGACAAAATGGCTGCAAGAAAAATATGAAGACATCGAAAAAGAAATGGTTGTAGGAAGGATAGACCCGGCATACAGGAAAGTCAGAAAAACCTTCTGTGACATTAAAAGCAAGGGTGATAACGTTAATAGCGCAACGGGAATTCCACCGTTAAATGCAGAGGAGAGAGCTGAGAGGCGGATAGAATACATTGAAGGCCTATATGAGGAGGAAGATTTGTCTGATGCGATAGGAGAAGAAGCAGGAGTTGATTTAGATGAGATAGGGGATCCAGTATTAGAATCAGAATTTAAGAAAGCTCTAGAGTACTTAAGAACAACTAAGACGGAAAGGGTACATAACGTTCCTTCAGAATTTCTAAAATCATTGCGGAAGTGGCAAAAAACCGATTATTCACATTGGTGTGTAGGATTGGCTACATACCATCACACTTCCGGAAAAATATCATAGACCACTTCTATAACTGTAAAGAGCGAGAATTATCGCAAAATCAACTTAACAGCTCGTGCATCCAAGTTACTGATAAGAATAACATATAAAACAATGGAAAATAAAACTGAGGATGAGTTGGATAACGATCAGTTTGGCTTTAGGAAAGGTAAAGGAGGCAGACAGGCAATTCTGAAGTTATTAAAAATGAAACACCTCCAGCTGTACTTAAGATTTCATGGTTATTTGGCTACTAGTTCGACGTTGCGTCAACGCCATCTTCAGGCCGGTACACTTTGATGATATCAATTGTGTGTGGCTGAGTACTAAAAGGCAGCGGTGAGACCAATACGTGATCCACCTGGCTGACTGGCAGTAACTAGTGTCAAAATAAAAAGGAGACACGATCATGGGATTTGTTGACCTGGAAAAAGAGTTCGACAAGGTAAAATGGCGAAAGATGGTCGTAATTTTATGATGAATAGTGGTAAGCTGTAGGGAGAGTCTGGTAATGTATAATATTTACAAGGGCCAAGAGGGAATAATAAGAGCGAACGACCAAGAACGAAGTGCTCGGATTGAAAATGGTGCGACACAGAGATGTAGTCTTTCACTCCTACTGTTCAATCTGTACATCGAAGAAACAATGATGGAAATAAAAGAAAGGTTCAGGAGTGGAATTAAAATTCAAGACGGAAGGTTATCGAAGATACATTAGCTTGTGATATTGCTATCCTGAATGAATGTAAAGAAGAATTACATGATCTCTTGAATGGAATGAACAGTCTAATGAGTACAGAAAATCTTTGTGGAGTCCTCGAATCCGCTGAGTCATAAGAGCTGCAGCTATATACATTCGACAAATACTTGTATCACGGCGCACATCTGTTGAATCGGTGGGGCGCAGATCCTCTTGCCCTGCAGCGTTGTCGGCATCTCGATTGAATCGGTGGGCTCAAATCCTCCTCTTTTCTTTCTGGTTTATGGGCATCTCGACTAGATGCACGTTGGGCAATGAACGAGCGGGTTGCCGACACCAGGGAGAACCCAAGCAAGAAACAAGTCAACCATCAACTAACCACTTTTGCCATTATCTTGATGAAACGTATGCACACGATGGCTTGCCGTGAAGGGTACCAAAACGGAGCATGGAATCGGTCCACGTACCGCTATGCTATAAGTGTGCCGCTAATGACAACCAAATGGATTGTGCTGTGAAAAGTAATGACGCCCCTGACTGTCGCCCCTCGTTGACGGACAGTGTGTAGGAGAACAGTGAAGTTGGTATCTCAGCACTGTCCGGGGCATCGCCAGGTATCTTCGGCATGGAATCTCATTGACTCGAGCAAAATTGTTTCTGTGATGAAACTCGAATCGAGCTGAGCCTCGATGACCGGCGAAGACGTATGTCTAGGCACTCCCCTGACAGCAGTGGATACCGACATGACAGTTGCCCGCCTTTGGCGCCATTTGTTTTCATACAGCATAGTGGTACGTCGACGATATTCTATGCCCCGTTTTGTAGCTCTTCACGGTAAGCCATCCTGGACCTACATTTCAGCAAGATAATGCACGCCCATAAACGGCGACAGTTTTCGAAAAACTACCTTTGGCAGCATGGTCGCCGAATCTCTCTCCAATTGAAAATGTCTGGAGCATTAAGGGCAGGGCCATACAGGTACAGGTTGAGCACAATGTTTTGACCTGATCATAATAACAGAATAACCCTTTGACATAATAAAGTACATTTGATGCCGTTCCATAGGTTAGTGTTACTAGTTGTTGCGACCAATAGATGGCGCTAGTACTCCACAACACCGATGCGGTTTGTTAGGTGACATTAGTTGCAGGCGAAATGGCGTCGAAGCAGGAGGAAGCGCAATGTGTCCTTTGGTTTCACGAAACGAAATCGCCCATCAGTGGTCAGCGTAAATTTCTGGCTTCTTTTTGACGCAGCCCTCCTGACGTTAAATCAATAAAGCGATGGTATGCAAAGTTTAACGAAAAAGACAGCGTTGAAGATCGTCCACAAAGCGGCAGGCCTCGTGTGAGTGATGCCACTGTTGATCGTCTTCGGCAATCGTTTCAAACGAGTCCGTCTAAATCAACTCGTCAAGCATCACGTCAGCTTCAAATACCGCAAGCAAGTGTGGTGAAGATTCTTCACGAAAGGCTTAGGTTGTATGCTTACAAAGTGCAGATCGTGCAGACCTTGCAACCGAATCATTTGCTGACACGTGCTGAATTTCCAACTGAGATTCTCAACAGAGCTTTACCGATGAATCCACTTTTCATGTCAGTGGAAAGGTTGTTGTTGTTGTTATTGTGGTCTTCAGTCCTGAGACTGGTTTGATGCAGCTCTCCATGCTACTCTATCCTGTGCAAGCTTCTTCATCTCCCAGTACGTACTGCAGCCTACATCCTTCAGAATCTGCTTCGTGTATTCATCTCTTGGTCCCCCTCTACGACTTTTTACCCTACACGCTGCCCTCCAATACTAAATTGGTGATCCCTTGATGCCTCAGAACATGTCCTACCAACCGATCCCTCCTTCTGGTCAAGTTATGCCACAAAGTCCTCTTCTCCCCAATCTTATTCAGTACCTCCTCATTAGTTACGTGATCTACCCATCTAACTGTCAGCACTCTTCAGTAGCACCACATTTCAAAAGCTTCTATTCTCTACTTATCCAAACTTTTTATCGTCCATGTTTCACTTCTATACATGGCTATACTCCATACAAATACTTTCAGAAACGACTTCCTGACACTTAAATCTATACTCGATGTTAACAAATTTCTCTTCTTCAGAAACGCTTTCCTTGCCATTGCTAGTCTACATTTTATAATCTCTCTACTTCGACCATCATCAGTTATTTTGTCCCCCAAATAGCAAAACTCCTTTACTACTGTAAGTGTCTCATTTCCTGATCTAATTCCCCTAGCATCACCCGACTTAATTCGACTACATTCCATTATCCTCGTTTTGCTTTTGTTGATGTTCATCGTATATACTCCTTTCAAGACACTGTACATTCCGTTCAACTGCTCTTCCAAGTCCTTTGCTGTCTCTGAAAGAAACACAATGTCATCGGCGATCCTTAAAGTTCTTATTACTTCTCCCTGGATTTTAATACCTACTCCTAATTTTTCTTTTCTTTCCTTTACTGCTTGCTCAATATACTGATTGAACAACATCGGGGAGAGGCTACAACCCTGTCTCACTCCCTTCCCAACCAATGCTTCCCTTTCAGGTCCCTCGTCTCTTTTAACTGCCATCTGCTTTCTGTACAAATTGCAAATAGTCTTTCACTCCCTGTATTTTACCCCTGCCACCATCAGAATTTGAAAAAGAGTATTCCACTCAACATTGTCAAAAGCTTTCTCTAAGTCTACAAATGCTAGAAACGCAGGTTTGCCTTTACTTAATCTAGCTTCTAAAATATGTCGTAGTGTCGGTATTGCCTCACGTGTTCCCATATTTCTACGAAATCCAAACTGCTCTTCCCCGAGGTCGGCTTCTACCAGTTTTTTCCATTCATCTGTAAAGAATTCGCATTAGTATTTTGCATCCGTGACTTATTAAATTGATAGTTCGGTAATTTTCACATCTGTCAACGCCTGCCTTCTTTGGGATTGGAATTATTATATTCTTCTTGAAGTCTGAGGGTATTTCACCTATCTCATACATCTTGCTCACCAGATGGTAGAGTTGTGTCAGGACTGGCTCTCCCAAGGCTGTCAGTAGTTCTAATGGAATGTTGTCTACTCCCGGGGCGTTGTATCGACTCAGGCTTTTCAGTGCTTTGTCAAACTCTTCACGCAGTATCATATCTCCCATTTCATCTTCATCTGCTTCCTCTTCCATTTCTATAACATTGCCCTCAAGTACATCGCCCTTGTATAGACCCTCTATATACTCCTTCAACCCTTCTGCTTTCCCTTCTTTGCTTCGAACTCGGTTTCCATCTGAGCACTTGATATTCATACAAGTGGTTCTCTTTTCTCTAAAGGTCTCTTTAATTTTTTCTGTAGGCAGTATATATCTTACCCCTAGTAAGATAAGCCTCTACATCCTTAAATTTGTCCTCTAGCCATCCCTGCTTAGCCATTTTGCACTTCCTGTCGATCTCATTTTTGAGACGTTTGTATTCCTTTTTGCCTGCTTCATTTACTGCATTTTTATATTTTCTCCTTTCGTCAATTCAATTCAATATTTCTTCTGTCACCCAAGGATTTCTACTAGCCCTCGTCTTTTTACTTACTTGATCCCCTGCTGCCTTCATTACTTCATCCCTCAAAGCAACCCATTCTTCTTCTACCTTATTTCTTTCCCCCATTCTTGTCAATTGTTCCCTTATGGTCTCCCTGAAACTCTGTACACCCTCTGGTTTAGTCAGTTTATCCAGGTCTCATTTCCTTAAATTCCCATATTTTTGCAGTTTCTTCAGTTTTATTCTACTGTTCATAACCAATAGATTGTGGACAGAGTCCACATCTGCCCCTGGAAATGTCTTACAATTTAAAAGCTGGTTCCTAAATCTCTGTCTTACTATTATGTAATCTGTCTGAAACCTGTCAGTATCTCCAGGCTTCTTCCATGTATACAACCTTCTTTTATGATTCTTGAACCAAGTGTTAGCTATGATTAAGTTGTGCTCTGCGCAAAATTCCACCATTCGGCTTCCTCTTTCATTTCTTACCCGCAATCCATATTCACCAACTACGTTTCCTTCTCTTCCTTGTCCTGCTATCGAATTCCAGTCACCCATGACTATTAAATTTTCGTCTCCCTTCACTATCTGAATAATTTCTTTTATCTCATCATACATTTCTTCAATTTCTTCGTCATCTGCACAGCTAGTTGTCATATAGACTTGTACTACTGTCGTAGGCGTGGGCTTCGTGTCTATGCGTTCGCTGTGCTGTTTGTAGTAGCTTACCCGCATTCCTATTGTTTAATTCATTGTTAAACCTACTCCTCCATTACCTCTATTTGATTTTGTATTTATAGCGCTGTATTCACCTGCCCAAAAGTTTTGTTTCTCCTGCCACCGAACTTCACTAATTCCCACTATATCTAACTTTAACCTATGCATTTCCCGTTTTAAATTTTCTAACCTACCTGCCCGATTAAGGGATCTGACATTCCACGCTCCGACCCGTGGAACGCCATTTTTTTCTCCTGACAACACCCTCCTCCTGAGTAGTCCCCGCCGGGACATCTGAATGGGGGACTATTTTACCTCCGGAATATTTTAACAAAGAGGACGCCACCATAATTTAACCATACAGTAAAGCTGCATGCCCTCAGGAAAAATTACGACTGTAGTTTCCCCTTGCTTTCAGCCATTCGCAGTACCAGCACAGCAAGGCCGTTTTGGTTAATGTTACATGGCCAAATCAGTCAGTCATCCAGACTGTTGCCCCTGCAACTACTGAAAAGGTTGCTGCCACTCTTCAGGAACTTTACGTTTGTCTGGCCTCTCAACAGATACCCCTCCGTTGTGGTTGCACCTACTGTACGGCACGCAAGCCTCCACACCAACGGCAAGGTCTATGGTTCATGGGGGGAGGAGTTGGAAGGTAAAATGGCATAATGTCCGTATATGGGGTTCAGAGTCTCCACATGCTACTGCACAGTCACAGCGAGACAGCGAAAAAGTGAACGTTTGGTGCTGCGTCATGCATAACAAGGTTTTTGGACCCTTTTTTCGTCGCTGAAAAATCCATTACCGCTAATATTTACTTAGACGTTTTGCAACAGTTCATTGCCCCACAGTTAGAAGAATATCAAGAATGGATATTTTTCCATCAAAATGGAGCACCCCCCCACCCCCCCCCCACCCCCCCCCCCCCCACCCTACTGGGCAATGATAGTGCGTGTTTTACTGGACGAAACATTTCCGGATCGGTGGATTGGAAGGAGCGCTGCAACACCCTGCCCACCCCGCTCTCCACATTACGCCCCTTGACTTTTTTCTGGGGCTATAGCAGGGACAGAGTCTTCGTCACACCAGTTGCTGACGTCGACGAACTGAAGGCTAGGATACAAGCTGCTGTGGGTACTGTGACAGAACACATGTTACGAAACACCTGGCGGGAACTGGAATACCGCCTCGACATTGACATTCTCCGAGCTACCAAGGGAGCTCACGTTGAGATTTACTAACCTAAGCGGTCTTAAAAAAAAAAAACTAGTGAGACTAATCTACGTAATGGGATCAAGTGTAAATTATTATGTCAAACTGCTTTCTATAATAAATTGTTATAATCAGGGCAAGACTTCGTACTCACCCTGTATATCGGGATTATGACGATCTAATGCGCCAGTTGGACAAAATTTGGCACGATATCCTCCAGGAGGACATCGAACAACTCTGTCAGTCACTGCCAAGCCGAATAAATGCTTGCATATGGGCAAGAGATGGACCAACGCGTTACTGATTCGCTCAGTTTGTGAAGCTCTTTCACTTTAATAAATCACAAAAATTTTCTGAATACGTAACAACGCGTCTGTGTGTACATATACACGAAATCTACCGATTTTCGTTCCATTCGAATAATTCCTTCTTGAGGCTTCGTTTCTTTTGTGTGTCTTTGTTAGAGTTAATTTGTGAAACAGCAGCGCTTTCCCTTGAGCAGACTCATAGCGTGAGGCATATTTTCTGGCAGTAGTGGCATCACTGCCTTGGTGGAACTGTCATGTTCATTGCCAGCGGCGCTACAGTCATAGTGTGTTGCACCAGTGTCGCAAGTTCATTTTTAAGGAGACGTAGCAGCAATGCCAGCATAGTTCCAATACACCTTACTGCAGGGCAACACTTATTACTGAGGCATCTCACGCCACACAGTCATCACATCTGTCTGCTAAACCGGCAGGTATCTCTTCTCCTAGGCTAAACAAAGCCATTGCGTAAAAGTAAGACAGCATGAGCAAATAGGAATTACTCAGGAAAATTCTGTTATTTCTATAAACAGCCATTAATAATATAACATTCAGACCTTGGTAAAATAATATTAATATAACTCCGTGTATTTCAACTGTTTGGCACATCTCTTTGAATTGAACGCCAACCTACTCACTAATTACACTGAGGAAATGAGACTATTGCTATTACTAGGAATCCAAGCATTGGCGATGTGGGGCGGCTGGTTGGTTGTCATATTAATTCTCATTGGACGGTATTTGGAATTGTTGTATATAGTGTTGACAGTGTTGACCGTCTTTTACGGGAGCCTGGGAACTATTCCTGTGGTCAGCCAGAAAGCGATCGAGAGCATACTGA
Source organism: Schistocerca serialis cubense (assembly GCF_023864345.2). Classification (NCBI taxonomy): domain Eukaryota; kingdom Metazoa; phylum Arthropoda; class Insecta; order Orthoptera; family Acrididae; genus Schistocerca; species Schistocerca serialis. The sequence goes on from NC_064643.1 coordinate 459,425,740, forward strand.
CCATAGTTCCCAGTCTGCAAGTCCCCATTCTTGTCCAGCCCACTGAAAGAAATGTTCCTATTCTCCATCTGGTGAGTGGCATCAGGACTATGATTATAAATTACGGTTTTCAGTTCTAATTGATATATATATATATATATATATATATATATATATATATATATATATATATATATATATATATATATATAGTTTCACAAGTACAACCTTGTAATATTCATTATGATCTCACTGACAGTAAATCTCTCTGTCCTAAACAGCACTGGTAGCAGTTTACAGGCGACCTCTACGGTAAGTTCTTGCTAAATTGTCTTTCGCCCTGAGTACTGATAATCAAATTAATGTTCCCCACAAAAGTGGAAAATATTTGCCACCACTTGCTAAGTTGTTTTGTTAATATTACGGGCGGTACACTAACAGTTACTTTTGCGAAACCTAAGCGGTCCAGGATGGTGTACAGTCCTCGCGAGGAGGATTCATAACAATGTTACGAATCAATTCAGATTCTTTGTAATTTTTGCATGGATGTAGGTAATTTGTCAAAATCACAGAAAAATTTTTAGCTCGCCTGCATTAAAACTTTGCCGTCTAGAAGTTTTAGAACAGAACTGACAGTAGAACAAAACCTCTGAATTACAACTTTAAGAGACCTTGTGTTGGTTGTTATTAACATCAAGAACCTAAAACTTGTTATTGCTGTATTATTTAATAGGTTTTATCAAGTGCTATAACCAAAACTATCTAGCATTAATATAACAGATACTTAACCTACTAAAAATAAGGATGTTTTTGTTCCAAATTTAGTTTTCAGTAAATTACTCGAAAACTATTAGAGGTAGCTTAATGGGGTTACATAGTTATTATTTTTATTTTGAAATAAAGCATCATACATGTTTTCACGTTTCTAAGTCGAATACTTAGCTCCTTCATTTTTTCTTAAAAACGTTGTTTCTGACCAAAATATTGATTTAATCACGTTGAAAGTTGTACCAGTTAATTTTGAGACACATCTTCACATTATGACCATTTTCTGACTTCCTAGCTTTATTATTTAGTTCCATTTATTTTTTCTTGAGACGATGTATTTAGATAAAATATTGATCTAATTAATCTGATACTTGACAGTTTAAACGTTATTAAATTAAATAATTTGTTGACAAAATTTGAATAAGCAATTTTAAGTTCTAATTTCATTCTTAATTTTGGTGCAATGCTTGTGTGCTACGCATAGATCCGTTGTGGTGACGTGGCGCAACTAGCAGTAAACAGGGGTAAGTCCCGACACACTCACTCGTCTCTGTATCTCTCAAACGGTACGGCGCTTGTTTCTTCACATCATTCCCTATCTAGTTTTGTGAAAAAATTTATTTTTGAGCAAAATTAAATATTAGAAACATGGAATGTTATTACAGCTGACCTTCTTTAAATGAAATTGATTTTTATCAAAATTCCTTAGCACTGCGTATACAAAAAACCACATAAAAGCTGACATAATGGACTTGCTTCCTTTTCCACTACAGCTTGTAGGCTGCATTTCATGAAGCCTCCATGTTCCTGAGAAACAGAGAACAACCTAAGCTTCTGTTCTCAACTTAAACCTAAGTGCGGACAAAACGCATTTTACATTCTGTTTTCTTGTAATAGTTCCAGTAGCTGAGAAGTTACCAGAAGGAATATCGGCAACAAGTTATATACAAAAAAACGAGACATTCTACTTCATTATTTAGCCTGAATAACAAACTTTGCAATTAAATTTTTCTGTTTGCATAAAGCACAGCAGTCGGGTAGACCGGTCGCCTGGTGAAATTCTTTTTTGCTGACGCCACTTCGGTGACTTACGTGTCGATTGGAATGAGATGATGATAATGAGGACAACACAACACCCAGCCCCTGAGCGGAGAAAATCAGCGAAGCAGCCGGGTTCGAAGCCGAGCCCCTTGGCATGACAGTCCATCGCACTGACCACTCAGCTATCCGAGTGGACACGATAGCTTGTATGCACTACAGTTCAATTTATTTTCTTCAATAGTGACTTTTTGGGCAAGCTTGCGATTTATTTTATTACTTTGAATGTTGCTTTAACTTAGAAAATTGAGTAACCTCTTGTAAGTTTTATCTTCATTTGGCTCAATTATCGTGCGGATTAGTATGATAAAGACGTCATTTCTTCGACAGTACTTACTTTGCTTTGCTGTGTACATAATTAGAAAGCTGTTGTTATCATAACATATTCGTACTTTACGATCTGCATTTGTTAACCCACTTGTTTGATTTTGTTGTCTGTATTTATCAGTTAATTGACCATATGTCTTAAGCAAGATGAAGCATTTCTCAACTCTTTTATGAGACGTGAGGGAAATTACTCATCAGTTTTCCACCATTTAACCGTATATGTCAACCTACTGACTTCATTTCTCCTGTTTCTCCCAATTTTCATTTATACGTATATTTCGACGCTTCTTTCTCCATTTTGGTTCGTCAGCCTAGTGACCTCATTATTTACTTATAGATTTGGTATGATCCTCACACCATTTCCACACATCTCCTTTAATTAATATTAAAACGCTTCGACTTGACTCTAGGGGCACCACATTCTTACCCTTTCTTACCTTCAGACAACCTTATTCCCAGCTGAAAATTACTACTTTATGCAGAGTCTATTGGATCAGAGTTTAGAAATTTCCAGCTTCAATAACTTCTCTTAATGCAAATTCTCTCTCTATTATCGTAGTTACTAACCATTTTTATAGATCTTATTTATTATTTATTTATTTTAGCCATGCTTTTTCTATTATTGGCACGCAAAAGTTACCCATTGTTATATTAACCTTCAGAAATTACTCCTGCAAACTATTTGTCACATTCCTTCGTAAGTCATCATTTGGGTATAGTCATTTTCGGGAATCACTCATATTCACTAGGAAGAAGACATTACAAACTAATAGCCTACATACAACATGAAGACATATGTTCACTACTTACTGTGATAGAACAGAAGAAGGGAATGAAACTTGAAAGGAAAACACAGTTTCATCCAGCTGGGACGGCACAATGCGCCAAACCATGTATCCACCAAATAGTGGCAGACTCCCTACAGTAACTAGTTACTGTTATTTTTAAATTTCTTCAGCTCTACAGTATTTCGCAGAAATAATTCTTTCTTACTCTTCTGTAATTCCAAATGGTATGCGTTTGCATGACGCTTACTTATTATCCTGAATGGACCTTGACAGACATGCATAAGCTTCTTTGTTTCCCCTGAAATTTGATTTGTTGACTGTACCTTTGCCTCTATTTCTTCTAGGATACAGATCTCTTTGTATTAGCATCATGCACATTATTACTGGATTTAGTATCTTCCTGCAAGTACCCTTAAGTATCAATCTAATAGGCAGTTCCCAGGTTTCATTGTTACCGCCTACATAACTTCCTATAAAAGGCTCTTTTACTACCTGAGAGTCAGGTAAGGTCAAAACTAAGTTGTTCTGGTCAAAATCATTCCTGTCCTGATCATTTGTGAAAAAATCTGTACCTATTAACATATCGACACTTAAACAGACCACGATTAAACAAGGATGATCTATTATCACGTCACCTATGCCAATGGGTATCAAAACTTCGTGTTGTACTGGTCTAGAAACGTTTCTAGTAGCACATATTATTTTCAAACCACTTACTTCCATGACAGTTAATTAGCTCTTATTAGGAATAGAATAAAAAATGCTTCACTGCCACTGTCAAGAAGACAACGTACTGTTTGTTACTCCTGAGATGTTAGTTTTCATAACAGGCTGAGTTATTTTACTCTGAACAGGTTTTTCACAAACACCTTTTAATAAATCCCTCTCAATTTGTTTCCAGCTAAAGTAATTTTGTTCAGTTGCAGATATATTCACATTTAGATTCTGGGGTTCATCAATCTCTACATTTTTAGCTGCCTTTCCCAATCTGTCCACCAGTTTTGAAACAAGGCACTTGACGACTCCCTCTACTTTCGTTTGCTGCATATCAGCTAAACTATTCTCTACCTCTGGGCAATTGCGTCCCTGCGCAACATTGCTATCTAGAATACTGTCGTCAGCCTTTACGGTTTGCAGCAAGTCAATACAGATATCAGGTTCCTTGACCTCATTATTGTAGCTACCCCCTTCATTCATTAGTTCCTCCACTTTAAAACTTTGCAAAACTGACTCTACTTCCTCTACCGCAACTTTAGCCTTCAGATTGTTATTATTATCGTAGATGTAAGCCTTTACCTAATCTTCGTCCATATCAGATTCAACTGCATTAATTTCTTCATCCATATTAACTATAGCGTTTTCTTTCTCTTCCTTGACAGATTTTCTAAAGTATCGAAAGTGCTGTAGACTATATTATGAGAGTGGTTTAACAAATCACTGGTACTGTCTATTCCTATTTCATCATCACTGTTTTCTGTCTGCGAATGTTGGCTGACTGTGGTTTGTGTGATTTTGTTACTGGCTGTGTTTCTGTTTTCGCCTTGTGAGTACCAGTTTCCTCATAGATAGGATTTAGTTTCCCAAACGCGGCCTGTTATGTTCATTTGATACAGCACCAGATACGGTAGCATTTTGCTCCCCGTCTTGTCTCAACTGTACAGCATTTACATTTCTGCTTTCGTCATAATAACTTTCACGACAGCGTGGTGACTGTCTACCGCCTCTTCCTCTACCATGGCCTTATGATAGTTCGACCTACTATTTCGAGCCTCCACACTTCTAATATCCACGTTCCCATTGTCATTATTTCCGTTGTTTAGAAGATCTGTTATTATTTTTGTGAGTTAACGAACATTACGCTCTCATTTAAGTATATGGCTGAAAGAGTCAGCCTACAGGAATTGTGAAACGAACCCCGTCGTCCAGGACCACTTGCCACAAAGGGCGCACATTCATCACGAGGTAGGGAAACTCACAGGTCTCTGTTGTCTATTGAGGCCTAAGCGCTTTAGTGTATGAGTGAGACAGAGCAGAAACCTACGTCATAGGGAAACCCAGTAGAAGCCATTGGTGGCCGAGGAGACGTAGCAGTGTGAAATATGGCGGACCTAAGATCGGCTAAAAAGGGAAACATTTATGAAAACTATTTAATTCTGTAGTTATGCAGGGAATCAAGCCACAGTAATTTTAGTCTACCATCCACCAGAAATTTTCATTGTGATCCCAGTAAAACTTGAATTTGCTCATATCCATGATAGTTTAGGAATTATTGTTAAAGTGAAATTAAGAAGTTTTGTAACGAAGACCTGAATGCTAAAATCTGAACGCTTTGGTCGATCTTAATGATCGACATTTCATATAGAAGTGCATCATTAAAATGACAAACGTTTCATATATCAACTTTGTAACTTTATTTGTTTAAAAGATATAGCACTTTTAAATTATCAGTATTTTCAGTTAAGCATCATATCATCATTTCCTCCACACAAAACACATTGAACGATGACAGCACGACACCTTACTGAATCAATAGGTAATAGAATATTTCTCGTAAAGTTTAGTGCATAATAGTTAATTTTGTTCTTTATTTATTTATCAGAAAGCACATTGGTGCAAGGATACTGTCTGTAGCATTTAAAGTCAAGAAGGAAATTGTACCGGTTTTATGTAAAAGAATTTAACGTTTATTATTTAATGGATATTGTTGGTACTTTACTTAGAACGTGAAAATGGTCAACTTTTATTTAAATATGGTAAAATGTAATATAATGTAGAATAACCTGGACCCATGAACCATGGACCTTGCCGTTGGTAGGGAGGCTTGCGTGCCTCAACGATGCAGATAGCCGTACCGTAGGTGCAACCACAACGGAGGGGTATCTGTTGAGAGGCCAGACAAACTTGTGGTTCCTGAAAAGGGGCAGCAGCCTTTTCAGTTGTTGCAGGGGCAACAGTCTGGAAGATTGCTTGATCTGGTCTTGTAACACTAACCAAAGCGGCCTTGCTGTTGTGGTACTGCGAACGGCTGAAGGCAAGGGGAAACTACAGCCGTAATTTTTCCCGAAGGCATGCAGCTTTACTATATGGTTAAATGATGATGGCGTCCTCTTGGGTAAAATATTCCGGAGGTAAAACAGTCCCCCATTCGGATCACCGGGCGGGGACTACTCAAGAGGATGTCGTTATCAGGGAAAGAAAACTGGCATTCTACGGATCGGAGCATGGAATGTCAGATCCCTTAATCGGGTAGGTAGGATAGAAAATTTAAAAACGGAAATGGATAGGTTAAAGTTAGATATGGTGGGAATTAGTGAAGTTCGGTGGCAGGAGGAACAAGACTTCTGGTCAGGTGAATACAGGGTTATAAATACAAAATCAAATAGGGGTATGCAGGAGTAAGTTTAATAATGAATAAAAAAATTGGAGTGCGGGTAAGCTACTACAAACAGCATAGCGAAAAAATTATAGTGGCCAAGATATACATGAAGTCCATGCGTACTACAGTAGTACAAGTCTATATGCCAACTAGCTCTGCAGATGACGAAGAAATTGAAGATATGTATGATGAGGTAAAAGAAATTATTCAGGTAGTGAAGGGAGACGAAAATTTAATAGTATGGGTGACTGGAATTCGATAGTAGGAAAAGGGACGGAAGGAAACATAGTAGGTGAATATGGATTGGGGTAAGAAATGAAAGAGGAAGCCGTCTGGTAGAATTTTGCACAGAGCATAACTTAATATAACTTAATCATAGCTAACACTTGGTTCAAGAATCATAAAAGAAGGTTGTATACATGGAAGAAGCCTAGAGATACTGACAGGTTTCAGACAGATTACATAACGGTGAGATAGAGATTTAGGAACCAGGTTTTAAATTGTAAGACATTTCCAGGGGCTGATGTGGACTCTGACCACAATCTATTGGTTATGAACTGTAGATTAAAACTGAAGAAACTGCAAAAAGGTGGGAATTTAAGGAGATGGTACTTCGATAAACTGACTAAACCAGAGGTTGTACAGAGTTTCAGGGACAGCGTAAGGGAACAGTTGTAAGGAATCGGGGAAAGAAATACAGTAGAAGGCGAATGGGTAGCTCTCAGGGATGAAGTAATGAAGGCAGCAGAGGATCAAGTAGGTAAAAAGACGAGGGCTAGTAGAAATCCTTGGGTAACAGAAGAAATATTGAACTGAATTGATGAAAGGATAAAATATAAAAATGCAGTAAATGAAAGTAATACAAACGTCTCAAAAGAGAGACCGACAGGAAGTTCAAAATGGCTAAGCAGGGATGGCTAGAGGACAAATGTAAGGATGTAGCGGCTTATCTCACTAGGGGTAAGATAGATACAGCCTACAGGAAAATTAAAGAGACCTTTGGAGAAATAGAGCCACTTGTATGAATATCAAGAGCTCAGATGGACACCCAGTTCTAAGCAAAGAGGGGAAAGCAGAAACGTGGAAGGAGTATATAGAAGGTCTATACAAGGGCGATGTACTGGAGGACAATATCATGGAAATGGAAGAGGATGTAGATGAAATGGGTGATACGATACTGCGTGAAGAGTTTGACAAAGCACTGAAAAGCCTGAGTCGAAACAAGGCCCCAGGAGTAGACAACATTCCATTAGAACTACTGACGGCCTTGGGAGAGCCAGTCCTGACAAAACTCTACCATCTGGTGAGCAAGATGTACGAGACAGGCGAAATACCCTCAGACTTCAAGAAGAATATAATAATTCCAATCCCAAAGAAAGCAGGCGTTGACACATGTGAAAATTACCGAACTATCAGTTTAATAAGTCACAGCTGCAAAATACTAACGCGAATTATTTAAAGACGAATGGAAAAACTGCTAGAAGCTGACCTCGGGGAAGATCAGTTTGGATTCCGTAGAAATGTTGGAAATACGAACCTTACGACTTATCTTAGAAGAAAGATTAAGGAAAGGCAAAACTACGTTTCTAGCATTTGTAGACTTAGAGAAAGCTTTTGACAATGTTGACTGGAATACTCTCTTTCAAATTCTAAAGGTGGCAGAGGTAAAATACAGGGAGCGAAAGGCTATTTATAATTTGTACAGAAACCAGATGGCAGTTATAAGAGTCGAGGGGTATGAAAGGGAAGCATTGGTTGGGAAGGGAGTGAGACAGGGTTGTAGCCTCTCCCCGATGTTATTCTATCTGTGTATTGAGCAAGCAGTAAAGGAAACAAAAGAAATATTTGGAGTAGGAATTAAAATCCCGGGAGAAGAAATAAAAACTTTGAGGTGCGTCGATGACATTGTAATTCTGTCAGAAACAGCAAAGGACTTGGAAGAGGAGTTGAACGGAATGGACAGTGTCTTGAAAGGAGGATATAAGACGAACATCAACAAAAGTAAAACGAGGATAATGGAATGTAGTGGCATTAAGTCGGGTGATGCTGAGGGAATTAGAGTAGGAAATGAGTCACTTAAAGTAGTAAAGATGTTTTGCTATTTGGGGAGCAAAGTAAATGATGATGGTCGAAGTAGAGAAGATATAAAATGTAGACTGGCAATGGCAAGGAAAGCGTTTCTGGAGAAGAGAAATTTGTTAACATCGAGTATAGATATAAGTGTCAGGAAGTCGTTTCTGAAAGTATTTGTATGGAGTGTAGCCATGTATGGAAGTGAAACATGGACAATAAATACTTTGGACAAGAAGAGAATAGAATCTTTCGAAATGTGGTGCTACAGAAGAATGTTGAAGATTAGGTGGGTAGATCACGTAACTAATGAGGAGGTATTGAATAGGATTGGAGAGGAGAGAAGTATGTGGCACAACTAGACTAGAGGATGGGATCGGTTGGTAGGACATGTGCTGAGGCATCAAGGGATCACAAATTTAGCATTGGAGGGCAGCGTGGAGGGTAAAAATCGTAGAGGGAGACCAAGACATGAATACACTAAGCAGATTCAGAAGGATGTAGGTTGCAGTAGGTACTGGGAGATGAAGGAGCTTGCACAGGATAGATTAGCGTGGAGAGCTGCATCATACCAGTCTCAGGACTCAAGACCACAACAACAACAACAAAAACAACCTGTATCCAACCAGATGGACGGCTTCAAGGAAGGGAACTGCCCTAGTCAATTGAGCGAGGACGTTCGGCGCGCGAGAAAACGCGACCGGGGACGGGCAGAGGGACAATGCTGTTGCAGACGCAAAGGCGAACAGTTCGGCTAGAGACACCAAAGTGTATAGTTCGGATGCAGACGCGATAGCGGACGGTCGGTCTATAGGCTGCTAGGAAGTGAGACGACTTAGAAAATTCCGCGTTGTGTGGTATCGCGGGAGTTAGTCTCTGAGCGGCGAGCAGCCGCGCGCCTTATGTGAACTGTAGCTTTTCGCGTAGGTAACTTGTATTCCCCATTGAGATTGTGAATGATCAAACTGTGTCAAATCGATAGGCGCTCTAGTGTAACAGGAACTCTAAATACGACCACCTTCCCTATTAGTTTTCTTTCTGAATAAACGTTGTTCTAACCAAATAGCAACTAGCCGGCCGATGTGACCGAGCTATTCTAGGCGTTCAGTCTGGAACCGGGTGACTGCTACGGTCGCAGGTTCGAATCCTGCCTCAGGCATGGGTGTGTGTGATGTCCTTAAGTTAGTTAACTTTAAGTATTTCTAGGGGAATGATGACCTCAGATGTTAAATGTTAAGTCCCATAGTGCTGAGAGCCATTTGAACCATTTGAACCAAATCGCAACTATGTGGCCTACATCATTTGTGGGTCGTTAATTTATTTCCCGATATTATTGTCGTTTGTGGGATTGAAGGGACCAGACAAGATGGGCCATCGGTCTCCCGATATTATTATTACTGTTATTATAAGTTATATTAACTTTGTAATTCGCAAACTCGCTATCAGCCAGACAATTTAACAGAAAGATCACAAGTGTCTAATTTAGGGCGTGTAATGCGACACCTGCAGTTCAGCCCCTAGATGAGTTTGAGCCAAGACATTTCGACGAGGATGAACTGCATATGAGCCTGAACGTCTGTGGGATGTTAGCTCGCATTTTGCATCTGCTCGTCAGCAGCTGCTACTCTTTCTACTCGCTCTAAATATTTAATGAACCTATCCACATTATGTCTACGTGCGGAAATGATTCTTTTCTGCCAGTACCAAGCCAGCCATACCTTCTAGACACACAATAATCCTTTCCTGGTCTCATTTTATCTGTTAGATGTGACAGCCGTGAAAGCCACTTTCTAGAGAACTGTTTTACTGACTCACGTCCTGGAGCAAACTTTTTACCACTCCAAAACTCTGTTTTGTTTATTGTTTATTGTTTGACCAGTACTTATTAATAAATGCAGATTTAAATTCAGAAAGAGTTTGGCATCTTATCATTACATCAGCTGACCACCGCAAAACATCTCCTTATAAATGACATCTTATAAAAGAAATTTTCTTTCGCTTGACCATGCACTAGGCAAAACACCCTCAAAATCATTCCAGGACTCTAATGAGTAAATTTGTTCACCTGGATCAATACGTATAAATTGACGACATTCGATGAAAGCGACTGCAACTGAAGCCACATGCTGTACAATAGTATTACTAGCACTACCAGAGGTTACTCTGTTTTCTGTGTTAGTAATACTGGTACATAGTCTTCCACTCGTATTTCTACTGCTTCCACTCCTCACGTAATTTCTCACAATTCGATTTCTCTTTCTTAACATCTTTAAGATAAGCAGTTACTCTACTACGTACATCTTCAAGTCGTTTAGAGCAAAGGTTGAATTCGTTGCCTGTTCTTTCTAATCACCTTCCTTCCAGAAGTTCATCTGCGACTTTGAATTCTTTGTGAACTTTGTCAGTTTCGCTTTTGAAAGTACTATGCAGTTTATTTAACTGTTGCCCTACTATGATTTTCAGATCATGGTGATTAACATCAATTTTATAATTTAAGCTATTCAGTTTTGAGGTAATTTCATCCTTTAATGCTCTATTACCATCCTTCAGTTCTTTATTACTATCCTTTAGTTTTTTACTACTAGCTTCAATCTTACTCTTTAGTTCCTTATTACTATTCCTCAGTTGTTTACTGCTAGATTCAATCTTACTCTTCAGTTCTTAATTATGCGATTCAAGTTTGGCAAATAGTAATTCCATCCAATTTGGAGCCTCTACATTGTCACTTGGAATTTCCACAGATTTTAAAGGAGTGTCTAGCATTTCCTGATCAGATAATGTTATTAATTCTATCGTCTCTTTTTTGACCTCAACTTCAATTACTTCATCATCATAAAATGGCTCGCCGCTCCTGCTCTCCCGATAGCTTTCTCGCTTCCCGAGCACGGTGTCCCGGGTTCGATTCCCGGCGGGTTGAGGGATTTTCGCCTGCCCCGAAATGACTGGGTGCTGCTGAGTCGTCTTTATCGTTCATCCCCATTACCGCCGGAAGAAGTAAACGGCAAACCACCTCCATTAGGAGCTTGCCTAGTGCGGCGGTGCGGGTCTCCCGCATCGTTCCCCTACGCTGCGTCAAGAAACATGGAACTTCATTTCCATTCCATCATAAAATATTTCTAACTTAGCAGTATCACTGAAATACAAATCAGATTCTACTTTTGACAAATCACACTCTGATTTATTGGTTCTACGGAACCATCCTCATTTAACTCAGTTTCTGATTCTGAGGATTCAGAGACTGGTCAGAGACTGGTTCCATCTTAATTTTCACATAGACCTCCATTTTTAGTAGCCTGTTACCAGCAACTAAGAAATACTTTAAATATTCTTGACTTAATTACTTGACCTCGACGCGTCGCAACGTAATGCAGCCAACACCAGCAGCAACTGAGGCGATGAGGATGGCGGCGGGTGTCGCCTACTGCAGTAGCTCCAGGCGGGGGGGGGGGGGGGGGGGGGGGGGCTGAGCACCTGAGAACGCTCGCAGCAGCTTCCAGGTGTCTCGCAGGTCCACACAGCTCCGTAATGACGCAGCGTCTTCTTCTAACCTCAGCGCCGGTGGCCGCCGCTATCTAGCGTCGTCTTCTTTCCTCATTCCGTCACGCTCATGGTTACTGTGGCTACCATTCACAGTTTTTTACCACACTCGCGAGTAAACCTTAGCACTGTTCTCGCGCTGGCTTATGCCTATTTCACTTTGGTATCCACTTAGTGACTACCGAGTTCGTTGTTTTCTACCAGTCACTTTCAGTGTTCAATTTCCCGGATGATACGCATCATGTATGGGGTGGCGGGCTGGTTGTCATATTAATTCTCTTTGGACCGTATTTGGAATTGTTGTATGTATTGTTGGCTGTCTTTTACGAGACCCTGCCAACTATTTCTGTAGCCAGCCAGAAAGTGATGGAGACCGTATTGACTATAATTCCCAGCCTGCAAGTTTACATTCTTGTCCAGCCCACTGAAAGAAATGTTCCTATTCTTTTTTTTCTCAGCGGGATCAGAACTATGATTATAAAAGAAGATTTTGAGTTCTAACTGATACATATATTTGGTACGGTTTCACACACGAAACATTGTAATATTCGCTATGTTCATACTGACAGTAAATCTCACCATCCCAAACAGCACTATGAGCAGTTCAGTGGCGACCTCTACTGTAAGTTTCAACTAAATTGCCTTTCGCCCTGACTACTGATAATCAAAATCAATGTTCGCCACAAAAGTGGAAAATAATTGCCACCACTTACCACGCGGATTTGTTAACATTACGGGCGGCAAACTAACAGTTGCTTTTGCGAAATCTAAGCGATACAGGATGGTATACAGTCATCGCGATTTCATTTTCTATTATTACTGAAAATATGCGTTTTGCAACAGCCTGTCTCTGACATCATTCGAGGCAGCGCGAACTCTGGTGTTTGACGCGGTCCTTGTTGTGGCTGGGTGCGAAGTGAAGCCTCGGCTTGCCTCTCGGCCTGTATTTATATATGTGGCGCAGCGGCCAAGGGAACACCTGCTGTCATCCACCCTATGACCACGGTAGCAGCCTTTAAACGGCCGCTTTGTTGGACATACAGTGTTTAATAACAATGTTGTGAAACAATTTAGAATATTTATAATTTTTGCATGCATATAGATAAGTTGGTTAAAATCACAGAAAAAAGTTTAGCTCGCCTGCATTAAAACTGTGCCTTCTAGAATTTTTAGAACAGAACTGACAGTAGACAGTTGTTATTAACATCAAGGTCCTAAAACTTGTTATAGCTGTATTATTTAATAGGTTTCATCAAGTGCTGTAACCAATACTTTCTAACATTAATATAACACATACTTAACCTACTAAAAATAAGGACGCTTTTGTTTTAAATTTAGTTTTCAGTAAATTACTCGAAAACTATTAGAGGTAGCTTAATGGGGTTACATAGTTATTATTTTTATTTTGAAATAAAGCATCATACATGTTTTCACGTTTCTAAGTCGAATACTTAGCTCCTTCATTTTTTCTTAAAAACGTGGATTCTGACAAAAATATTGCTTTAATCACGTTGTAACTTGTACCTGTCAATTTTTACATACATCTGCACACCATTACCAATTTCTGGCTTCGTAGCTTTATTTTTTTCTAGCGTCACTTATTTTTTCTGGAGACGATGTATTTAGATAAAATATTGACCTAATCAATCTGATACTTGACAGTTTAAACAGTATTACATTAAAGCATATGTTGACAGTCTGAAAAAGCAATTTTAACTTTTAATATCATTCTTAATTATGGTGCAATACTTCTGTTTTACGCGCAGACGCGTTATGGTGACGTGGCGCTACTAGCTGTGAACTGGGGAAAATTCCAGCACATTCTCTCGCCTCTGTATCTCTCAAACGATACAACGCTTGTTTCACCACAGTGACTCCTCGTACACTGAGAGGCAAAGGCAGACAAATATTCTGTGGCCCGAACGGTATTTCAGTCTGCAGGCACGCGCTTTATTATTAGAACACAAGGCTCCATAGAGATTGATATAATTGTACACAATATATTTGGTAGAATAGATAAGATAACACCGATGAAACATGGAGGATATGCCGCCGTTATGGGTAAGTGTTAGGTAGACTGCCCTAGTACCCAGCTAATCCCACAAATATAAAATTCTGTGTCCCTTACTTCCTACAATGTAATCAGTTATACATTATTGCAACAATTCGCATCTTTTGGCGACATCAGCACATTATATCAATCATTTCGTATTTAATTCAGTGATGTGTGATAAACATCCAATCTCGGTTTGTACCGAATTCTCATTGAGAAACTGAGAACGTAGTGCTCGTGGTATATTTTTAGTATTTAGAGTGTGTTGATGCCGTACTCCTCCTATAGGACACTGGAAGGACTTTATCTATTTCATTTACCGGTATATGTTGTCTGGTGCATCCTTGTGCTGCTGACTATTGTTGATTATTCTCAAATCAAAACAGCTTTTCTACATCAAGGCAGTGATGGTAACCTAAATTGCTATTGGCAGCTCTGGTCTGTTTCGAAACTATTGTTAGCAGACTAAGAGTAGATTCTCTTTCTAGATGTATTAAGCCAACATATTTCAAGACATTTTCAACTTAAATCAAAGAAATGTCTGTTGTAGGAAGACGGGAGGGGGAGGACTCGGGATTGGTGAAGTTAGACCGAATTACTTTGGGACTAACGACCCTTTTGATACCTTTAGAGCGGAGTAGTTTGGATACAGTGATCCTTGAGTAAAAAGCCACTGGACGATGGATTTACAGAACATTTATTTATATAATTTAAAGAACATACACTGGTATTTAGAGCATTCAGCAGGATTACTTATATCGTGATAACAAATCATGACTTGTTTTACCCTAATAAAAAAGAGCAGTTAACGTTACTGATTGGCGGCCCCAAGCCACGTAGAAGGTTGTTAACAAAACTAGCAAGATTTCTTTAATTACTTCGGGGCACTAGCCACACTTATTTTAAAAAGCAAGGTAACAATAGCATACAATGAAATCTTGAACGAAAGCCAACGGTCATTGTTTAAGATTTGTGGAGTGGCCACCAGGTGACTTGTCTTCAACCTAGGACAATAAAAACAGCTATTAGTGCATGCGACTAAATAATAAGTACGCACTACAATGGTTGCACAATGCCAAACATTAATTACTTCAGAATTTTTTATCTAACTGAGCAAAATCTGTGTACTACAAAACAAAGGCACTAGACTCTTCAGCAAAGCACAGGAAGTTTAAAGACAATTTGCCTACCAAAAATAAAATTTTTACACCAAAACTGCATGATCACAGGCACTAGTCTTGGCATATTTACGTCCTAAAATTAAATCTCAAATTTATCCACTTTTCCAAATTGACCTGGATTCTAACAGATTTAAAATTACTAGATGCTAGAACAATACTGAACCAAGACAAATTTCACCACACATTTTTAAACCTCTGGAACAAGCCCTCCTTGAAATTTTCCCGGCCACTTTGAGCTACAAGCCAATTTTCCTTACACGCTGTTACGTAAGTAAGATGGGTAAGAATAATTTCAATTTGAAATCAACAACCACATTCAGCAACAAGACAACAGTCGGTTCCCATAAAAGTTAATACTTAAATTGGTGCTTTGAGTTTTTGTCTTTAAACAGAAGGACCGTTCAGTTTGATCTGAACGACATAATTAAGCAAATGACAACTATTGTTTCTTTTAAAAGTTAACTACTTCAGTTTGAGCTTTGCGTACTTTTAATCGAAAACAATATCCCACAACTTTATTTCTGAAAATGATGAAAGAGGAATACGTGATCACTTACAGTACCTTGAGCCAACAGCCATCTTTCCTGCAGCCAGGAATCAAAACTATATTACCCAATCCGTCGCAGACAGTTTACCAGCTCGTTTTACTCTCAGCAGCCGTCAGTAAGCACAAACCATCAGCTTATAACGTTATATAACCACCACACTCAGGACGTTTCGTTGCTTACATATGAACCTTCCTGCTTCGAAAACAGATAACAGAAAGAAACTTTAATCCAGACTGGAGCGTGGAAGACAGCACCAGCCACACTTCTCAATGCGGCGCAACAAAATAAAAAATTCAACATGCAGTTAATGTGGTGGATCGAAGTAGAACACAGTAACACTCAAATACTCGCACTACCAGTCGAACATGGACCCCTCACTGGCACGCTTTCGCCGGTCTCCGGTACATCAAAACATCTGCCGAATACCGATTGCCGACACACGACCGCCTTCACCGCACGTGATTCCGTCAAACCCTCTTAAAGGGAACCTCTCCCGTTGACGGCCAACAGCGCACTGTACAACCTCTGACTTCAGTCGCATCACCACAAATACACGACCAATTTCCAAGTCCAATCGATATGCACGTATCAGTCTACATAGTTTTCTAACTAGCTCTACAAATACTGTTTTTGGCGTGATGTCATTCCTTTAGCAGGAGTGAAGCTATTATTCGCAGACTCGTAAACTCGTCTCAGATAAACTGGTAAACATCAGAAGACGGACATGTTAGTAATGGGACTCGGTAAATTCCCGGCCCAGGGGTAAGGTAGACACACAAACGACGCTACAAGCTAAGAGATAACAGTACCACAGGGGATACAATTTTAAAGATGCTGCAATTTTGAAGACCAGCATCCACTAACAACCTCGTATGTGACAGTGGACATACTGTAATTGTCCTAAAAGTATAATAGCAGCAAACTGAAATTTTGGTGTGGCTGTATTGGCGGGGTTGTGCCACTCCGAATATGGTCTCCCCAAAACCCTCAGATATCACAGGCCAGTGGTTGTATGCCACACCCAGCGTGAGCCCAACTCCTGTGCCAATGTCACTACTGGTGACTCTGCTTGTCCAAGTTCCAGAGCCTGTGCTACTGTCAATGGCTGTGTGTCCGAGTTTCTGCCTCATCCGCTGCCTGTGTCCATGCCCATGCCTGTGCCTGTTCCCCTGCCTTTGCAGGTGGCTGTGCCTGTTCCTGTTCCAGTGACACTGACAGTGACAGGGCCTGTGTCTATACCTGTGTGTGTATGTGCCTTTTTAAACACTTGGACCAGCGCCTGTATCAATTGCTGTGCTTGTGTGAGTGTCTGTGCCTGTTCCTGTGTTTGAGCTTGTTTCCACAACTGCAACTGTGCTGGTACTCATACCAGTGCCTGCCCAGATTCCCTGAGTGTAGAGGAGCCTGAGCCAGTATCAATGCTGGTGCCTGTCCCAGAGCTTGTTCCTGTGTCTGCGCCTGTGCCTGTGGCCTGACCGGCTGCTGCTGCCGGGACTGGTGCACATGACTCGGCATGTGTGTGTGTGGCAGACCTATACTGCTGCCTGGGCTCATACCTGTGCCAATACCTTTGTCAGTGCTAAGG
The DNA here is from genome assembly GCF_023864345.2 of Schistocerca serialis cubense. Classification (NCBI taxonomy): domain Eukaryota; kingdom Metazoa; phylum Arthropoda; class Insecta; order Orthoptera; family Acrididae; genus Schistocerca; species Schistocerca serialis. The sequence continues at coordinate 459,443,050 of NC_064643.1, forward strand.
AGTGCTCAGAAGGACCAACCAGCCCAATGTGCAAACTGTAAGCAGGCTAAGAAGGCACACACCCACGCAGTGACAGAGAAATCTTGCCCTGAATACAATAGAATAAAGGCCATAATACATAGCACAATTGACTATGGCATGTAATAACAATGTAGCAGTACAACCTGGAAGAAGACCACGGACAGATACACAAGAAAATGCAATAAGGATCCTTCAAATAAATGGGCAAAGTGCAAAAATCGTCCCAGATCAATTGCCACAGCGAATCAGCGAAGGAAATATAGATTTGCTATTGATCCAGGAACCTTACTGCGTAAATAACAAAGTATTTGGGTACCCGCCAAACTTCCAGCTGATCTACAGCCCCAAAGGCGAAGCACCCAAGGCAGCAATAGCAGTTAAATCACAGACAGTAACAGCTTTGCAGATGACAAGCTTCTGCAACATGCACGTAGCTGCTGCCAACATAAATGGAGGACACAAAAGCGAACTCACCAATCTGGCACAGCTCAACGATGGATGCAGCAGGTAGAACGCTTGAAGACTTCATTTCACAACACGGGCTGATAATAATGAATGAGAGGTCAGAGCTAACTACATTCTCTGGCCCAAATGGGGAGAGCAATATTGACATCACACTCTGCACACCTCCAGCTGCCAAAGCGGTGTGCAAGTGGATGGTTCATGAAGAATGGACGTCAAGTGACCACAGGGCAATAACATACGAATTCGTTGCACCTCAAAGAGCGAGAGCTACTGTGGAACTTGTCACCTACAACACAAGCTTCGCAAAGTGGCCCACCTTTGACCGGCATCTCATCAGGTCCACAGCCCACTGGCCACAAAGCCAAAATGTAGGAGTAAATGAAATGGTCACAAGGCTACAGGCAGCAATCCACGAGAGCTGTAGCCGATCAATGAGAAAGAGGAGACAGGTGCAGAATCCAGTGCCATGGTGCCACTTGCTAACCTGTGACGTGACACCATTTCAGCACGACGAAGTCTGCAACGAGCACGTAAAAATAATAATGAACCAGACATAGAAGTAGCAAAACAAACCTACAATAGAGTGAAAAATAACTACAATAAGGAAATTGCTAAGGCCAAAGAGGAGACTTAGCCTCTTTCTGGGACGATGCTTTTACCATTTCCTGTTCATGTGTCTGCAGCCTTGCCTGCAAAGCAGTATGTGCCTATGCCAGTATCTGTCTCTGCTCCAGTGCCTAGGTGTCAGGCTAAGACTTTAAATGTGCCCGTTCCTGAGCCAGTACCTGTAATGGCGCCTACCCTACTGCCTCTGCACGCCCATGTTCTACATCTACATCCATACTCCGCAAGCCACCTGACGGTGTGTGGCGGAGGGTACTTGGAGTACCTCTATCGGTTCTCCCTTCTATTCCAGTCTCGTATTGTTCGTGGAAAGAAAGATTGTCGGTATGCCTCTGTGTGTCTAATCTCTCTGATTTTATCCTCATGGTCTCTTCGCGAGATATACGTAGGAGGGAGAAATATACTGCTTGACTCTTCCGTGAAGGTATGTTCTCTGCATGCCCATGTTCTACATCTACATCCATACTCCGCAAGCCACCTGACGGTGTGTGGCGGACCTTCTGTTCCAGTCTCGTATTGTTCGTGGAAAGAAAGATTGCCGGTATGCCTCTGTGTGGGCTCTAATCTCTCTGATTTTATCCTCATGGTCTCTTCGCGAGATATACGTAGGAGGGAGCAATATACTGCTTGACTCTTCCGTGAAGGTATGTTCTCGAAACTTCAACAAAACTCCGTCCCGAGATACTGAGCGTCTCTCCTGCAGAGTCTTCCACTGGAGTTTATCTATCATCTCCGTAACGCTTTCGCGATTACTAAATGATCCTTAACGAAGCGCGCTGCTCTCCGTTGGATCTTCTCTATCTCTTCTATCAACCTCATCTGGTACGGATCCCACACTGGTGAGTAATATTCAAGCAGTGGGCGAACAAGTGTACTGTAACCTACATCCTTTGTTTTCGGACTGCATTTCCTTAGGATTCTTCCAATGAATCTCAGTCTGGCATCTGCTTTACCGACGATCGACTTTATATCATCATTCCATTTTAAATCACTCCTAATGCCTCCTCTCAGTTCTTGTGGCAGTTCCTGTGCCAGTTCCTGTGTCTTACCCTTTCCTGTGCCTGTGTCAGTGTCTATGTCTGTACCAGTCCTGGGACCTGTGCATGTGCTGGTGCTAGTTCCACTGTACAGTACTGGTGCCATTGCTGGTGAAAGTACTGGTGGTGATTCCATTTCCCATGTCAATGCCATTGTCTGCTTTTGTGCTGTTTGTGTGTGTCCATTCAACTGTGACTGTACCTGTGCCAATCCCCATACCAGTGCCACAGCCTATTCCTCCACTGAGGCTGGTGCCAGTGATATTGCCCACGGTGCTGTGGTAGCCTGTATCTGCGCTGGTGCCTCTGATATTGCTTTTGGCACTGCCATTGCTGGCTCTGTTGCCAATGCCTGTACCAATACCACTGCTTGTGCTTGTGCCTGTGCCTGTGCTTTAGCCAGTGCCATTGCTGATGCTGTGTCAGTCCTGTGTCTGTGATGTTGCCTTTGTCAGACGATTTCTCTGTGCCAGGACCCGGACTGGAGAGTGTATTAGTGCTTATGCCTGTGTCAGTGGGTGTTCTGGTGACAAAGCCATAGCCTGTTCCTGTGTTGATGCCACAGCCAAAGAAATTGACTGTGTCAGTGATGGAGCATCTGCCAGTGCCTGTGCTTTGCTTGTCCTCACACCAATCCCAGTACCTGTGCTGGTGCTTGTGTCCATCCTGCTGCTGTGTCTCTGCTAGTGCCATTCACAGTGCTGCTGACTGAGCCTGTGGCTGTACCACAGTTTCAGCATGTTTCTGTGCAGTTAGTGGTCCCATTGACATTCCCTGTGCCTTTGTCTCTGTTGGTGTTGATGTCTGTGCCACTGTCAGTGCATATAATGGTGCCAGTGCCATTGATTGTGAATTAGTCTGTGTCTGCACTGGTGCTTTTCTGTTGCTTGTGCCAGTGCCGGTGCCAAAGCTTGTACCAGTACTCATGCCAGAGTCTATGTTGTGTCAGTCCCTGCACCTTTGCATCAAGCAGTGTCAGCGGCTGATCCTGTTTCTTTGCTGACAGTGAGGTGGGTGCCATTGCAGAGTCTTTGCCAGTATCTGTGCTTTTATGTGTCTCAATGACTGTGTCCATGACATTGCTGCTTTCTGTACTGGTATCGGTGAATTTACTAGTATCTGAGAATGTGCTGTTTCTGTGCATTTGCTTATGGTTTTTCTTATGTAATTGCCCATGCCTGAGCATCTGCATGTGCATGTGCCAGTTCCTCTTGCTGTGCCTATACTATGCCTGTGCCAGCACCTGTATCAGTGTCCCTGACTGTGCCTGTGAGTTTGTCTGTGGCTATTCCTGTTCCTGGGCCAGTGCTAATGCCTGTACCTGTACCTTTGTCTGTGTCTGTCCTGGAGTTCATGCTTGTGCCTCAGTCAGTGCATGTGGCACTACTTGTGCCTGTGCCTGTGCAGTTGTCTACAGCTGTGCTGGTGCCTGCCCTTTACCTGTTCATGATCCGATACCTGTACTGCTGTATGCCCTACATTAAGTGGTGATGTTGGTGAAGGTGCCATTTCCTTTGAAGATGCCTGTGTGTGAGATGTCTGAGTCTGCACTGGTGCCTGTGCCAGTGCCTGGGTGTGTGTCTGTTCCTGTGTCTGTGCCGTGGCTGTGCCAGCGCCTATACCAGTGTTATTGCTAGTGCCTCTGCTGATGTATGAAGTGGTACCCATGCTGATGCCTTTGCTGGTGCCTGTGCCTGTGTCTACATTGGTGCCTGTGTATGTTCCCAGGGATCCATGTGTTTTATGTTGTCTGTGCTGTGCTGATACCTGAGCCTATATCTGTGCCAATCGCTAAGCCTGTTCCTAAGCCGATATCACATCTGTTGAATCTGTAACTGAGTTCTTGCCTGTGCAGGTGCTTCTGCCAGTGTCAGTGCTTGTGTCCACGTAAATGCTTGTATCTGTGCCTATGTCTGTGGCAGCGCCTGTGCCTCTGGCAGTGTCAATGGCTATCCATGTGATATGCCTGTGCCAGTGGAAGTGCCTGCATGTGGGCCAGTTCCTATTCCTGTAACAGTGATGTTGTTTGTATGTATGCCATTGTCTGCACCCGTGCCTGTGCTATGACTGCACCAACAGCAGAGCCTGTGCCTGTGCCTGTATCTGTACTGTTGTTTGTGTCTGTGCCAGTGGTTGTACTTGTCAATGTGCTGCAGCTGCACCAGAGCCTGTGCCTGTACCCTGTGCTTGTATCTGCGCTAGTGTCTATGCCTGTGCTGGCGCCAATACTCATTCCAGCGACTGTTACAGTGCCATTGTTGAAGCCAGTGTTGGTTCTGGAGCCAGCGTTAGCACCTTCACCACATGACATAGTATGGTTGCATGTGGAGCCAGCTGCAGCATGTGTGTGAGGTAGAAGATACAGCTGGTGTGGTATCTGTTAAAGGCATTAACCACCTTCTCCTGATATAACTGCATAGGCTTCTTTGGCCAGAAACAGTTTTCTGGGTTTGGTACTGCACTCATAATGGAAATAGCTGTAATGGAGAAGGCAACATTTGGGCCGTTGGAACTATGGCCCCAAAGTTGGTTTTTTCACTATTGTTTATTACGTTATGACATACTCGTACATTTATGTTAACATTCCTATCCAATCCTACTCTAGGCTCTTAAACTGGGTGTAAGTCATCACCAAACTTATGGTAGCAACTGTTTAAACACGCTATCTGCAATTTCATAGGGATGGGTAAATATGTGAGTTTTAAATTCCTTGTCATTCTACACTGAGGTCAGGATTCTAAACGTACAATGAAAGACGTCTGACAATGATGCAGCTTGCAACCGTATCCCTCAGATCCACAATATTGAATTCTGTTGTGATTGTCTGCGGGAAACTCATGAGATCTGATTGCCATACAGGCAGCACCTGTGTCCTAGGGGCTACTGTAATGGATCCCATCTTGCATTCTGATATCAATAGGGCTGCACTTGTATTCCAAGGTCTGCCTACTTGTGTGCTAAACAGATTTTTTAATTTCACACCAGGACAATCATCCATCTAGGATTTTTCAATTTTTAGCCATTCTGAGGGGAATCTCCTGCCACTTTCAATGGAGGACAACTAGTCTATGGCATCAGAGAGTTGGGGAGGGGGAGAAAGGAAAAATCTGGGAGCAATGCTTCACTTTACTAATGACATCATACTGAGAAGGGAAGCAATGTGGTAACATTTCTGACAGTGCTGCGAGTGGAATAGGCCCTCTACTATTGGAATTTCCTACCATTTTATACTTAGGACAATTGTAGTAAGTCCGATGTGACAGCTGATTGTGTCGAGGGCTCCCGATCTATAAAACAGCAGCATATCTGTACGGTAGTTCATGCGGAGTAACTGGTCCATAGACTTGCCCCTGGGCCACAGAATACCTAGTCTCATTGCTATTCTTCCTGTACTACATACAGTTTGTATCTTTCACGTTATTGTCCCAACAAATTTAGTCACTATATTTCCATTGCACTTCAGAACACATCCAGTATAGATGGAAGGACTGAAAATTTCTAGTAATTTTGGTACATCACTTGTTATTCTCTATATCACACATATAATTTTGAGCAAATGAAGTCACGCTGAGGTTGTCTGAAAGTTAGTTTTTTGACGACAGAGTTTAACTGTTCTTTGTGTGCGATACTTGAGGTGAATTTAAAGTACCACTTGAAGAAAAAAATTGAAATGCAGAAAGTTTATGACACGCAGAGAGAGAATGTGAGCTGACATCGCCACTTATTAGAGAGACGAAGTTAATGGGGGTAAAGGGGCATTATAGGGCTCTTATTGTCTTCTCTTAAACGGATGGATGGAGCGAGACGATAGTTGATTTTGTACTTTATACGGTGCTATGCTACGTGTTGGTTCCGGATTATCTGATTTTAGGATGACGTAATTTGTGATATCCTGTGCGGTTCTGACGTGAAACTACTAAATATTTATAGATTTATCAATTAACTGTATCCTCTGTTCCTGTAATTGACTGAAATTCTCACCACTCGGAACTTTATGGCCTTATCAGCCGTTAAATGCTTCTCTAGCATTGTCGATGCTTTGTCAGTTGTGTAATAGTCACCGTAAGTTGTGAGGTCTAAACTTAACTTACGGTACGACCTACGACATACGTCAAGGGAAATGGCCTTCGAATCCAACACTCCCGATTTCCTGCTCCATACATGTTCAGTCCTAGATATTTTACTGGCTCTATAGGCGCTAATATCAACCGACCGTTAAATCGTAACGTCGTTTCTTTTCCAGAAAGTAAAGGCAGCTACTTGACTACTGCATGGAGGATTATGTGGCGCGCTTATCCTGATAGCCAGAATAAGTCCAAAAGGTATGGCGTTAGCTCAGATAAAGTTATAAAGCGAGAGCTATGTCAGCGTCAGTTGAACACAGACTAGTGTCTGGTCTAGCAAATAAATACGGTACATTAATATTTGCCATAGGTGTACGTCACAAGCGCCAAACGGTGACCAAAATCCGTCTTAGAGGACATACTTTTAAGAGACCAGAAGTGTTTCCGTTTAGGTTTCTTGTCTACATATAATATTGGTACTCACTTCCAGCAACTGTTTCTTCCTCGGCACACTGACGTAAGTCTTTAAAATCGGATAGCCCTAAAAGCGCCCAGGTGGCATGTCTGCTAGTATCCTCATAGGCACGTCATTCAGTTTGGTAAATTTGTTGGGCTTATGTAAATCCCACTTCCCGACAGAATTTTGTGGTTTTTGTAGATGCAGGAAACGAGAGAAACAGATCAAAAAATTCTTCTTGGTATGGCTTCTGGAATGTTGTCTACGATAAATGTTGTCTACGAAACCAACCTTTCGGCCACTGGTTGGAAATGACCTTCAGCAGAGTGACGTATTTACTACAAAAAAAGGCTACTTCTGAATATTTACACTGCGCGAAACATTTATATTCCCTCGGCAGCAAGAAAAGGAACACTGATAGATTCACAATAGAATTTGTCTTTCCTTCATGCTTATAACCTGTTACAGCAGAGGCTGTCAAACTATTTTGCTCACGGGCCTCTATGGACGTTGTAGGGAGGCAATTCGTACCGCAGATGTGACGTTGTTATTAGTAATTAGTAACCTACGTAAATTACCATTTATGAGCTCCCAATAGAACAGCTAATGTTAAGCCTCTATAAGTTGGTCGCAACCCCCCCACCCCTACTCCCTAACCCACAGTGGTGTTTGTGAGAAGTCAGCACCATTCGGGACATTCGTGTCGACTTTTACCTTTTTATGATTGCTGCCACCCTCAGCGATCCTAAAGTTGTGACGCTGTAATTGGCTCATGGTGTGTTGTTTGTTTTGTTGTCTGTGTGAGTGGATAAATAACTGATTTATAACAGTAACTGTATTTATATTTAAATGCATTACAGTCAACTGCGGTAACTTTCCACCACTTTTTTCCATTGTCAGAAAATACTTGAGACAAAGCAGGAATTACACTTTACAACAGAAGTGTAACTTCTTTAATCTATAGTTACTGAGCTAGGAAAATGAAAAGGTACACTAATTATGGCATATTGAAGTAAAATTTTAGTTTTAAAGCTGGCCCAGAGTTATGCTATCATTCAGGTTAATTTGAGACCAGTCTTTAAAAAATATAGTATTTTTCCTATATGTGCTGCTCTGAGCATCTTCACACCTGTCAGAAGGAAATCAGATGTTAATAAGAAGCAGAAACTAAGCCAAACTAAACTCCGCCCGAACATGTCCAACGGTACCGACGGGCCGCCGTGCCATTCTCAGCCCACAGGCGACATTCACTTTATGCGGATATGGAGGGGCATGTGGTCAGCACACCGCTCTCCCGGCCGTATGTCAGTTTACGAGACCGGAGCCGCTACTTCTGAATCAAGTAGCTCCTCAGTTTGCGTCAGAAGGGCTGAGTGCACCCCGCTTGCCAACAGAGCTCACCAGACCGGATGGTCACCCATGCAAGTGCTAGCTCAGCCCGATAGCGCTTTGCTTCGGTGATCTGAAGGGAACCGGTGTTACCACTTCGGCAAGGCCGTTGGCAATAAGAAGATAAAACAAAGTGTTAATTCAGTATCGTAGGTTTACTTTGAAATGACAACATATCTGTATCGACGATGCATTGTTCAGTTTCAGTCACTATCGTCTGAAGCTCTCTTCACAGCCAATGCAGTTAAAGAATAATCGCAAGTCTAAGAGTATGTAGGAAGTAAAACTGTAGATGGAACACCAACAATTAGAAACGAAAGTACTAAGCGGTCCACAGATGTCCTGACTGGTAAAAGGTCACCTTGATTGATTGTGTGTAGTATGAAACACTATCGAAAGTGATTACTAAATGATTTCAGTGTCGTCATTTGTTCATTGCATTAGATTAGACCAGCCTTAGTTAATTTAAGATTCCTTGCTATAAGTAAGTATCGCACTGGAAGATATCCATCTCTGAAATGCGCATTCACGTAACATGTTACGAGGGTTGCCCAGAAAGTAATGCACCGCATTTTTTTTTCTCTGCCGAAAACACTGATTCGAAGGTGAAACGTTATGTATGTATTATTTGAAGTCTCCTGAATGAGCGCCCCATGTTTCCGTCATTTCCGACAGGTAACGTAGCTGCAGGACAGTTTCAAAATGGCGCCTGTTGGTGATGTACCTTAACAGCTCTGCGGAGAAAGGATCTGTAGGGAATATTCACAAACGCTTGCGCAAAATCTATGGAACATCTGCTGTCGACAAAAGTACAGTTAGTCGTTGGGCACGGAGGGCGAGGTCATAAGAAGGTGGCTCGGTGGAGCTGCACGATTTGCAGCGGTCGGGGAGACCATGCACTGCCGCCACACCTGATACTTTGCAGTGAGCTGATGTGTCATTCGCGAGGTCAGACGCATTAGGACTCGGCAGTTAGCGCTGCATCTGTCAGTCAGCAAAGGAACTATGGATGCAATTAGCCGCACTCTTCGATATTCAGAAGTGGTGTGCAAGATGGATCCTGCGATTTCTAACGGTGGATCACAAATCGCACAGAAGAAAACATTTATTTGTTGCAACGATTTGAAGCTGGTGGGAAGAGGGCTTCTCGTCTCGGATTGTGACAGGTGATGAGGCCTGGTTTCACCATTTTGAGCCCGAAGAAAAAAACAGTCGATGGAATGGCGCCATTCCCACTCCCTACAGAAGAAAAAATTCAAAGTAACTCCGTTGTATATCTTTCTCAGACGAACAAAGAAAGAAAATATGCGAAAGGAAGAAGAAAGATTGGGCAGGTACAAGAGCAAAACACTCATTACGTAACAATAAATTGTAATAATACTTGTATAACCATCATATTATTGATTTGTCTTATCGAATTACTATTGAGCTGAATTCCATTACTGAATAATAATAACTTGTATAAGCATTTGCATAACTGACTGGATTGGTGCAATGAAAATGATTAAATAATAAAACACTAACAAATTCACCTTGGCGAAGTTCAGCAATTGATAGCTGTACTAGGACTCGGAGTTAAGTATTTCTACGTCCTGCACCGTTTCACGGTGGAATATTAATAACAAGTAAGCCCTGAATAAATGTACATCGAAAAACTTCTATGTCCCAACCAACACTTGATACCTTGCTGCTTACTGATCACTCTGATGTTACCAAAGAACCTTTCTAACCAAGACACGAAATTCAAAAGACTCCAAATCCTACTCTGCCATTCTGTTTAAGAAGTTGGTCATGTAATGCTCCACTAAATTGAATGGAGGAACTTGCAATTATATGTTTCAAAATTTTTAAATATTTCAGATGTACATTACACATTCTTTAAGTTAATTGCTAAACATCGCTGAATAATAAAACCTCATTTACACTTTGTATGAAGTAAATAGAACAGTGAAAACTAGTCAAGTTCATATATTTATCAGCTTGCCGCTCTCGTTATACATTACTCAAATGGTCATCTTCCAAATATTAATTTACTAAATTCTCATTACACGAACATAAACTAATTGTTATAATGCATCAATACACTCCTGCTGAGTTTCATCATGAGTGTACATGTGGAGAAATATTGCCTAGGGTATCATATCATGAATTGATCAATAGGCCGGCCGGTGTGCCGAGCGGTTCTAGGCCCTTCAGTCTGGAACCGCGCGACCGCTACGGTCGCGGGATGAATCTTGCCTCGGGCATGGATGTGTGTGATGTTCTTAGGTTAGTTAGGTTTAAGTAGTTGTAAGTTCTATGGGGACTGATGACCTCAGATGTTAAGTCCCATAGTGCTCAGAGTCATTTGAACCATTTGAATTGATCAGTAACATTTTACAACAATATGTGTATTTGTTCAACATTATTAAAGCTAGATCATTCATTATTGACATCAAGTCCTATCCAGCTGTGAGCCATATAGATTGGTTGTGTTTCTATAAAATGTGTCATGAACTTGATAAACAGTTTTCAATGTTAACAAAATATTCCCAGGTTTCAAGCCACATCAAGTGATTAGCTGCCCACCAGCTTTCGGTACAGATCTCCTCAACCACTGTCAATTGTTTGACTTTCGTGTGAATGTCGCTGCCGGGCTTATATAGTGATATCATTGATGCCCAGTCTAGCACCATATAGACGTATGTTTACGTATTTCAGGTTTACTTGCTAATGATTTAGTTAATAATTAATTTACAGAATGATTTACATTCTTTATTGTGATTTCAAAGCTGTCTTTATATTTCTGAAATATGCCTGGAACTGATTTGGTATTTCGGTGAATATTCGAAGCTTCAGTTCATCCCAGTCAGAATCAGGCCATTTTGGTTTGGGTCCATAAGCATGGGACGGTAGAGATTGCCATAACCATCACGAGATTTCCAAGTAGCGAGTACATTGCAGCCAGGCAGAAAGCTGCCCAACATTCTTTCACAGCTCCCAATGTTGCTCAGCACCCGATAACGTACTTGGCATAGCCACTACACGGTTTCTTGCCAGCCACACGTCGCTTAACCAAACACACTGTTTTCTGAACACCACTGCATAGCGCTCGTAATGTCACAGCCTATTCCTCTGTATAAGACTGCAGCAGCTTGCAACTATCTGAAATCATTTGCTGTAGGCCACTTTCGAACTCCCTCTAGACTTTATACGTCCCCTCCAGTGCACCATCGCTTCCCTCCATTACTTAATTAATAGTTCCTTCTGGTCTGACGATGTTTTCTATCAGTAAATTCATTCTTTTAAGTTTAGTCAAGTTGTGCCTGAAATACATCTTTTACTCAATTCGATGCAGCACTCACCAGCAGTTATCCGATCCAACAACGTTATCTTCAATATTTTCTGCAATGCCAAGTTCTAAAAGCGTCTGTACTCTTCTGTTCTTGCCTAAACTGTTACCCTCAATGTTTTTCTTCCATACAAGGCTAAAATGCAGATGAAAGCCTTTCGAAAACACTTTCTGACAATTTTATGGTCGACGTTACTAAATTCATTTTCCAGAAACGCTCTTTTATAATTACCAGTCTGCATTTTATATCGTCTCAACTTCTACCACCATCAGTTACTGTGATGACCAGTTAGTGAAACTCATTTATTACGTCCAGTGTCTCATTTTCTAATTTAATAGGTAATAATATCGAAAAATAATTTCAACAAATAGTTTCAGGTTCACATATGTGACGTTATCCATAACATTACAAATGATTTCATATTGCATGATATTTTAGTGGGTTATTATCTTGCCAGTGAAGCATAGCAGAATAGGTACACAGTATCTTGCACACCTGTCCGTAAAACCATTTGTCTGATATCCACACATGCTAGCTGGACCACGGTATGTAGCAGTCTGTGATATCGCTGAGGTACATGATTCAGAATTAGCACTCACGAACACACACCTTAGACAGCTTGTTCAGTTATGTATACTTAACACAATATTTTGCTACTAATGACATCTAAATAACAGAAAACATAGATCTTCTTTCATTATACAACATTAAGAAGTATTCAGTGTAATATTTTGGAACAGGAAAATGTTTTGTGTATCAGAATCGGGTTTTGTAGTTGTAGTTTTTGTAGTTGTAGTAACCAGACGACTGTCATGATTCACAAGTTCAGTCAGAGCGTTTGTGATGCTCCTAGTCTGTGGTGTCTCCCAAACTATAGAAGAATCTTTAAATATATTTCAGTGTTTCCGTTAAATGTTGCCATTTGATTTTAAATTAGGCATAAGTGGTCATTATTTCCTAAATGGCCTACTTCATTCCCTTATGTCGAAAATCTGCCACGAAGCTTAGTTCCAGTACCATGGCTGGAGTTGGTTCACCTAATATCGACAGTAAAATGTCTGAAGTTTATAGAGATGTAACATTAGGTCCGAGGGCAGCTGTAGCAGGGTTTTTCCAAAGCGAGTTGATAGTTTACATTGGAAGAAAGTTCGTAATTAGTTATATCACATGTTATATCAAAACAGTGCGTTTAAAAATTTTGATTAGCTATTTAAATTATGAAATGCACAGTTCATTAATTCTTTTATGAGTACATTCTTTCTATGTTTAAACCGGCACTCAGTGTATGACAAAAGTATTTTGTGGTGCATTATCTACAATTATTGTAAGGATTTGTCATATTGTTATTCTCCTTTATTATAGACAGTCCGATGACGTGAATAAAGTAGATTGTCAAAATAAAAATGATTACAATAATTCAATGCCTGTGTCGTTAAGAAGAATAATGTAATGTTCCTTTCGACATGCATGCGTGCCCGAAGGAACAGGTACCACGGCAATTACAGCTGTTATGAGGAACAGGAAATACGAGCAGTCATCTGTTATATAAAGGAGCGACGACAGTGAAAATCCGTGCCGGGTCTGGACTCGGAACAAGGATTTCCCGTTTTAGGAGAGCCGTCGCCTTAACCGCTTTGTCTATCTGTGCGCAGCTGACAGCAGACCCAAACTTCCATATGCCGTCGTTATTACATTACAACCTGTACTCGTACACGCGTTATGTATTTAGCGTACAGTGGAGGATATTGTAATTGAACGTCTGTTCCTGGTCTCGGCCGATAAATACTATACTGAATTAAAATGTCCTCCCCTGTACAGTAACTACATAACGTGTGTACGGGTGCAGATCTTGGTGCAGGAACGACGAAATATGGAAGTCTGGGTCTGGCCGTGGGTCATGCATGGCTAGCCAATGCGATTAAGGTGACCGGCCCAGGTTTTTATTGTCGTCGTTTCCTTATACTGTTGATTGTTGTTCATACTCGCAACTGCAAAAAAGTTTCATGTAAAGATAAAGACACAGGAGTCTTGTGTGATGTAGTTCCTAACCTTTATATCATGGATATTACTGTTCTGTCATATTACGTTTGAAACGAGAAGGCACGTATCCTCAGAATGCCATACTTGCTGCACCAGCCCCCTCCAATGGATCGTAGCGTGGGTGCATGCAACGCCGCAAATCGTCTTCCACCTGAGTGAGGAATAATTGTTGGTCCCACCGTAGCTGGAATTGAAATTCCAGCCACCCCTGCAGGCAATCGCCCTGCGGCTGCGGAATACTGGGGCACAAGTGCTGGACGGAAGGCGCCACCAATCCGCAAACGTGACTTGGCTGCTGCCCCCTTCACGGGAGAACCATCCTCTACACGCTCCTGTGACACTAGCATGAATCTCCTGAACGATGACCTGTGACACAACCTCTTATAATGCAGGAGACTGCTCAGATATAAGTACTGAAGATCTATAATTCCTAAAAGACGGGATAAAGGGAACGTTTTTGGATATTAAACATAAAACGGGATTCTGGGAGCGAAGATCTTGCACTGACAGTATTTTTACTTTAGCCATTTGGTGTTCATAAATCTGGGGAGGCGTATGACTCAGTGGGGAGTGGGCCTGAAAAGACGTAAGTTAGAAGTATATGCAATATAAACAAGTTTTCAGAGTATGAAATCAATGTGAGCAATGAAATATCATCAGAGCATTCAAATTCTGTAGAGGATTAAAGCATGCTGCTAGTCTGTAGCAAATTGCCAACTGTAGAAATGGAATATTTCAGAAGATCGAGTACCATAGGGTAGGGCGGGGCTAGTTCAGCAATTTTTCCTTGATTAGTTATAGCTCCTTAACGATGAGTCTTAATCGGTTGTTGCGCATACTGATCGGTAAGTAAGTTATCCCTTTGGAAAAGCGTCCGTAGTAATTTATTTCTAACAAGTCGCATTTAAGAGCTAGAGCTGTTTAAATGCAAATAGTTAAGTTCGCTCAATGTACCCCATAGGTGAGGTGAGATGAGCAAGAGTACAGCGCAAAATTAGCACGTACAAAACTAGTCAAGCCGTAGGTTCAATGTTAATTAGACATGAAATAAAATTTCTGTTCGGCAATCAACTTTTTATTTTTAGTCTTTTAATGACGTAACAGTAAAACTAAAAGTAATTCTCTTTTAACGATAAACACAAAACAGAATCAACAAAACATCAACGTATCTTGAGACTAACTTCTATTTAAAATCAGACTTGAATATTTATATAATTATCAATATAGGTTGTATTAAAAAAGAAAATATTAATAAGATCTTGGGAACTTAATAGTCGTTGTCACTGTTGCAATTTGAGCAAATGAAAGTAAGTCCAGTATCTGGCGCATATTTTATATGTGCTCATTGCCTGCAAACTTGACACTGGATCCATGTTTCCCTTGGTAAACTTGCAGAACAGCCTTAGTAGCAAACCAAACAGAAACAGTCATCATCGTTGCTTTCCTAACTTGACTCAAAAATTTTTTAGAAATACTCTTCTTCCTTTTTTTATCAACATTTTTTCTTGGATTTTTAATTTTTGTAGTGGTTTTATTTTGTTCCTCTTGCAATGTGTTCTTTACAGGAGTGTCTGTTACAACAGCAGCATTCCTCTTTCTTCTGTTAGTTTGGGTTGCTTTTCTGGGACCTGCTTTTGGATATGGTCGAACAGTTTCAGGGGAAAATGTATGCGTTAGATAGTACAGCTCGTTTTCTTTATTGCTTGTACCAGGTTCAGGTTCAGTTTGGCTGGTGGACGTAGAAGGAGTGGAATTATATTCGGTGTTGCACATTAGACCTATTGCTTGCTCTGGGCGTTCTTTATCCACCTCGGCAGTTTCTGGAAGTAGACGGCCGGCTGCAAAGGATGGTGAAAACTCATCCTCGCTGAAAATGTTCGCATTATACGGAAACATGTCAGTCTTTCGGAAACCGTTGGCAATATTTATACTTACTGAGCCATTGGTAACGAATCAGCGACAATTTTTGGTATATGGTAAATAGTTAGGGTCTTGCCCGGATTATGTCGTAGGCATGTATCTTAAGCACCAGCATGATACTTTTTTAATGGTCCAAACACTGAGACATACAATGGCTGCAGCTTGTGGTTACAATGCGACGAAAAGGACGACATTGCAAGTCCGTTCTCTTTGGCCAAATTTAGAGTCATAACGTTCAAATGAGAGGAGTAATTATTCAATACCAGCAAAACACGGTGCTCCATGGACGGTTTCACATGTCTTATAAAATATTGCATAAACTTATGAAATTCTTAGTCTGTAACCCATCCACCGGAATTGCCTGCTCCTATAAAACCAGAGGGACCCACCATTAAGAAAATGTCTCTCAAAATTTTTTTCTGGAACACACAAACATAGGAGAGTTACTGTATTTCCGTAAGCAGATATAGCAGTTCCTACTGTAACGTTTGCCCCTCGATCCCCAGAAGTCATGACACCGAAGTTACGCTTACCCGTGGCAGCTACAATTTTATTTGGCTTGAGCACAGTGGAAACTCGTGTTTTTCCCATATGTATGACTCACTGAATCCATATCTATCAATTACTTCAGATAATTTGTGAAAAACGTTTCTGACATTCTCATCATTAAATGATAATGCCGTACCAGCTCTGGTGAGTTGTGGCTTTCAAATGGATAGCTCTGGATTTTGTTTCAAGAAAATCGTAAGCCACTCTTTACCGGCCATCTTACAGGTATTTGCCGTCCTGGAGGATGGAATTTTAATGACAAATTGAGCTGTACACTCTTAGGCAAATATCTTTGGGTAATAACCATAGAAGACTGATGCCATTTATAACAAGTATTTTTTTGAAGCGTTCACTTGCATGGGAGAAAATACATGCCTTGTTGTTGCATAATCCATGGATGAATTACCACCTTCAGTTAATTTCTTCGAAAATCTTCTCAAAGTCATTCGTTTGATACTGAATTCTTTGGCGGCAGCATTCACACTTTTTCCCTCGTCATTCACCACTTTTGCAGCATCATTTAAGTCTTCAGTAGTGTAAGAAACTCTTGCAATCTT
Organism: Schistocerca serialis cubense; assembly: GCF_023864345.2. Classification (NCBI taxonomy): domain Eukaryota; kingdom Metazoa; phylum Arthropoda; class Insecta; order Orthoptera; family Acrididae; genus Schistocerca; species Schistocerca serialis. The sequence goes on from NC_064643.1 coordinate 459,459,505, forward strand.
TCTTTTGTAAGTCCTTTTTTTTCTTAATTTCGACTCCCATCTGAGGAGGGGGGGGGGGCGGCTGGCAGCACCATAATATGCCGCTCTGCAGCCTACAGAAGAGTTTAAAAACATAATGAGTGGAGAATAAACAGTAAAAACAGGCGATAAAACGGAAATTGGTGAAAACTGTAACAGGGCGAAGAGTTGCGGAAGTTAAATTATAAAAAAAAGGGTTGGTGATGCTGATTAGAACACAGAGTAATTAAACAGGCACAATTTAAAGAACATGGCGACAGTCTAGTTTCTGTTCACAAGAGTTAAAAAACACACCTAGTGATAGGATGGTGTGTCTGTTCACAACAAGTAAGAAAAATGGGCGGGCGGACGCGGGAAGCAGTGGGGAAGGCAGTGGAGGTGAAAGCAAAAGCACTTGGGGAAGAGAAAGGAGTCGAAAGAGAGGGTAGATGGGGAAGAAAGAAAACAGGATGGAAGGGGGAGGGGGGAGAGGGAGCATGGGAAAAGGACAAAGGGGAGGAGATGAAGATCAGAGTTGATAGAAGGGACAAATGGAGGGAAAGAGGGCATCATCGGGAGGGGGAGTCGACGGAAACTACCTTGGAAAAGGAGATGAAGGGTGCAGTACCGTCTTCTCCTTAGTTGCTTTAAATCTGTGCTGATATGAACCGCCTATGCAATTAGTTGCATAGACAGTACATACCCCCAAGAATGTTCTACATCTTTATTCTTCGCTTTTAAGTACATGTAGACCTCTGCCGCTAGAGGGCTCCGAATTGTAACGATGTGTAATGTAATTACGGGGTGACCCAAAAGTCCGTTAACATTTGAAACTGCCCAAGTGTAAGTAGTCGGAAATGTAAAAATACCCACGAATGCCCGAAACGGCACGAGGTTTCATTGAAACTAAAAACGTGTGCAAAAACTGGCCATAAGTTGGCGCTGGACAGCAACACGTCAGTGAAGCAGCATGAAAACGCGTATAAAATTATCTGTAGTGGGAAAGGGAATCAAATCATCCCTAGCCAGGCTGATAAACACCTGCTCGAAGATACGACTTCTATGCAGGGCAATGCTCCACCCCATACTGCCATACGTGTGAAAGATCTCTTGCGCACACTACGTGCTGAGCTGCACTTCCGCCATACTTGGCCTCCGTGGTCCCCAGACCTCAGTCCCTACTACTATTGGTTGTGGGGTTACCTGAAGTCGTAAGTCCACCAGGATCGTCCGACCTCTTTAGGAATGCTAAAAAACAACATTTGTCGGCAGTCTCTCACCGTACCTACCGATATGCCACACAGTGCCGTTCACAACATTGTTTCTCGAGTAGAATCGTTGTTTGATGAATGATGGCTGACAAGTTTGTAACGCCGGAAATGCATATCCTCCTATTTCCATCTATTGTACTATAATTTTTTTTCCTTATTTTGTTACCTGAAGATATGATATTTCTGTGTCATTATATATTGTAATTGCTATATATATATATATATATATATATATATATATATATGTAGGATCTTTGGTAGTGCTAACTCTGCCGCATGGAGCGCGGGCACAGGGAGTCTGGCGGGAGTAGGGCGGTGGAGCAGGTGTGTTGTGTGACACTCCCGCGAGTTGCCGCGCTTTCGGGGTTTGGCAGCATGTAATTGCGCTCGACTTGCTAAGATAGTTTCTGACACGGTGTCGCGGACGGGAAGCATTAGCTGGCGCACATCAAGAGCCCGTATCGCCTGGTGACCGCGTTGAGAAGAAGGCGCGCCAACATCCAGCTTCTGCAACAGCGACGGCCGACAATGAGTGACTGTCGCCACCTCCCCGATCGACGGCTGCAAAGCTTCAATCAACCAACAAGGAAGACTGGAAGCACGTAAAGTTTTAGAACTATATGGCAGACCTCAGCTTTTCAAACTGTTGCATCACAAAAATACAGCAAGTTAGCATGAACCTTTGTTGCTCATTGTCCCAATTGCATTACCAAGCAGTGTCCCTCCCTCTTCTGGAATGAACCCGAGTGTCGTTGAAATTCATATGCCAGCATTAAAGTAATATCATTCCATTTCACTGCTTTAATTTCAAATTTCAGTTAAAGTATTCATAGCTGGCTTCTATAGTTAGATTACACAAGCAGAAATTAAGAGTGCGAATTTTGTTACCATATTTTAGCTTACCTGTGACTGCAGCTTAGCTTGGTAAGTACTAAATTTTACTATTGTTGATTGTTCAGAATGATTTAATTCAAGTTCAAAGTTAAATCTCTTATTTCTAAATTGCGTATATTCAAGTAGCTTTTGGAATGATTGTTGAGGTAGCCCAAGGCTAACCTTATTTTATTGAATTCCGTAGTTCTTCAGAAACAAAGTTCACTATTAATTTCAGTCACTAAATTAACTTTCAATTTTCCGGTTTTATTAATTCTTTTGCTAAAGTAAGTCAGAGTGTGGCGAAATTTATTACTTCAGACAAACATTCAGTTTTCACACAGCACATGTCAACCTTCAGTTGCCACGCTTTTAGTGCTAATTATATGTGCATTAACCTTTCATTTTCAGTTATTATAGTAGTTTTCCATAGGACTGGCGATCATAATTTTCCCCAAATCTCAAGTATCTAATTAACGCCAATTAATTGTTAACGTAACGACCGCACATTTACTTTCTTTATTAATTTTACCCTTTTCTGAAAATGAATTTTCACCAATTTCATTTGCATTTTTCCTTTCATTTAGATGTAACCCCTTCCTCCCTCTTTACCGACAAATTAACTTCGGTGACGATTGCTTTTCCCAAATTTCCATTAGGTGCACACGGTTTAATTTTTCACTGTCATTAAGGTCGATAAGTGAGGGGGAGGTTACAAGTTGATTATTGTATTTTACACGTCTAGTTCCGTAGGACCAAATCGAGAAGCAAATCCCCAAGATCATGATACGTGTAAGAAGATGAAATTACAATACAAAAGTAATAGCAGATAAAATAAAATATTTAGGAACCCAAAAAAGAAAGGCCATAAGTTTAAGTAAACGCAATCAACAATAAGAATCAGCTTAGTTATTCAAGGAACCTCTCGAGAAAACAGAAGAAGTGAGCCATGAGAAAATTCTTCAGTTTCGATCTGAAAGCGCGTGGATTACTGCTAAGATTTTTGAATTCTTTTGGTAGCTTATCGAAAATTCAGCAGTATACTGCAGACCTTTCCGCTCAAGAGACAAGGAAGTGCGATCCAAATGCAGATTGGATTTCTGCCTAGTATTAACTGAGTGGAAGCTGCCAATTCTTGGTAATAAGCTCATATTACTAAAGAATGTATATATTAACACGCAAATGTCAGAATATCCAAACTAGAGAACGGGGCTCTGAAACAGGTTCGTGAACTTACTCCACTTATTTCCCGAACCGCCCATTTATGAGTTAAAAATATCCTTTGAGAATGGAAGCCTTACCCCAAAATGTAATACAATACGATATAAGCGAATGAAAATGAACGAAGTAGACTAATTTTCATGTCGAACGATCACTCACTACATATACCGTTCGAATAATAAAAATGGCAGCATTAAATCTTTGAACAAGATCCTGAACGTTTGCTTTCCACGACAGCTTACTATCTATCTGAACATCTAGAAATCTGAACAGTTCAGTTTACTAACCATATGTCCACTCTGTGAAATTAAACCGTCGTTTTGTGTTGAATTGTGGGTGAGAAACTGTAAAACAAGTATTAATGTGATTTAGTGTTAGTTTATTTTCTATTTTAACAGGAGAAAATCGAATCAACTTTTGATCATAACACCGACAAGCAACTGACAGATGAGAGGGAAGTGTGCTTTAAGCAGAGCGGAAGTCATATCCGTAAGATAAGACCATGCTTGTTATGTTGTTGTTGTGGTCTTCCGTCCTGAGACTGGTTTGATGCAGCTCTCCCTGCTACTCTATCCTGTGCAAGCTGCTTCATCTCCCAGTACGTACTGCACCCTACATCCTTCTGAATCTGTTTAGTGTATTCATCTCTTGGTCTCCCTCTATGGTTTTACCCTCCACGCTGCCCTCCAATGCTAAATTGGTGATCCCTTGATGCCTCAGAATATGTCCTACCAACCGATCCCTTCTTCTAGTCAAGTTGTGCCACAAATTTCTCTGCTCCCCAATTCTATTCAATACCTCTTCATTAGTTATGTGATCCATCCATCTAATCTTCAGCATTCTTCTGTAGCACCACATTTCGAAAGATTCTATTCTCTTCTTGTCTAAACTATTTATCGTCCACGTTTCACTATACATGGCTACACTCCATACAAATACTTTTAGAAACGACTTCCTGACACTTAAATCTATACCCGACGTTAACAAACTTCTTCAGAAACGCTTTCCTTGCAATTGCCAGTCTACATTTTATATCCTCTCTACTTCGACCATCATCAGTTATTTTGCTCCTCAAATAGCGAAAATCATTTACTACTTTAAGTGTCTCATTTCCTAATCTAATTCCCTCAGCATTACCCGAACTAATTCGACTGCATTCCATTATCTTCGTTTTGCTTTTGATGATGTTCATCTTATATCTTCCTTTCAAGACACTATCCATTCCATTCAGCCTGCTCTCCCAGGTCCTTTGCTGTCTCTGACAGAATTACAATGTCATCGGCGAACCTCAAAGTTTTTATTTTTCTCCATGGATTTTAATTCCTACTCCGAATTTTTCTTTTCTTTCCTTTACTGCTTACTCAATATATAAATTGAATAACATCAGGGATAGGCTACAACCCTGTCTCACTACCTTCCCAACCACTTACCAGTAACAAAAATAAATTTTGTTACAAAGAACACTGTCTTTGATAAAAATGAACTGAAATCCTGATTATTGCTTTTGTTTGATATGGAGCTCCTACTTTGGTCATTTTATGCACTTTTTCGGTTTGAATAAAACCCCATGTTATTTACAGCACACGTGTCAATTTTCACGTCTCTATATATATTAGTCCATGAGGTATTGAATTTTGAAATGTTAATGGCTTTTGGCTCATCCTATATGTCGCTGCCTGAAAAACAGCATTCTGGAACAGAGTTTCCAGTTCGAAGAATACTTCCACATATGGAGCTCTCTCTCCTTCAGCATGACAAAGCCAGACCACACATGAGCTCTGTGATATCCGCAACAATCCGACGACTTGGGTTCACTGTCACCGGTCATCCTCCATATTGTCCCGTCTTGGTTCTAGCCAATTTTCATCTATTTTCGAAACTTAAAGAACACTTTCTATGACATCATTTGCATAGTCATGAAGAAGTGCGAGCAGAGATGAGCTTGTGGCTCCGACAACAAAGTCAAACATTCTCCAGCGACGGTATCAACAAACTGATCTCTTGTTCAGAGAAATTCGTTCGTCACTAGGGTGACTATTTTGATAAATAAATATGTGGACGTGAAGAATAAAGATGTGGAATGCTAATAACGTTTCTTTTATTGAAAACCTTTAAGAATTGTCACATAAAAAATTCGGAGAAGTTACTTTTCAGCATGCCCTCTTAGAACAGAATAACGGTGCCACCTTGAGGTGGGGATGCAATGCTAGTGACAGATGACTATTGGCCAAAGAAGAACTTCACATACGGGTCTCAGCGTAGAAGGAGAAGACCAAAGTTTTCCTAGTTAGATGAGTAAAACACGCCATGAGAGAAAGAGAAATAGAAGAAGATGAGGAATCATGAGAAGATATAATCCAACGGCGAAAAATATAGGGATGCAGTGACAGCTGCAGCGGTCGCACAGGAGTTAAGAGTGAGGACGAAATATGTATCATTAAGACAGGGATAACCCACTGCATCCCCCCCCCCCCCCCCAACAGATGGCTCAGAGTACAGGTGTCAAGTTAATATTCACTGCCGGCGCGAAATAGTTACAACGCTGTCATGGGTGTCGGACGCTCTCAGAGACTGTTTGTGAGCGACACAGTTGTTCACTGCAAACTTACCTCAGAAAATCGTTGACTGATGAGTTTACAGTCGACCAGGAATTGTAATCAGTCCCACTTGTCAAATAAATTGGCGGATCGAAGCCATTGTACGTGGGATGATCTCAAAAAGCAGTTTATGGAGAACACAAGATCCAGTCTGAGATTCAAAACATTCATCCGGTGAGTTAGTAGTTTTTGTTCCCTCAGTGACCCCTTACCGGACTCGCGGACTCGTTGAGCAGTAGGTGTAGAGGAAACACACTGAATAGCTAGAGCGCTTCAGTCAGGTCATCGCTGTTGCTGAAATGCTCAGCAGTTTCGAGTGGGAGACTCTAAAAACTAAGATACTCCTAAAACTTCGATGGCATATTTTTAAAACGATATGGAAACCTCATTAAGTATTTGCTCTATTGTTGGCTGTACTGGTTACAATTATATATAAATTAGCACTATGAACTGATTTCCATTCCAATGGTGATTTTTAGGTGATCAGTTCTTGCTTATATAGAAAGGATGTGCACACAACGTCCAACCTCCATGTAAATATGCATACAAATAGAGGGTGTCCCATGAGGAAAGGTTAATATGCAAATAAGTGAGAGGGAACCATCATTTCGTGCGGTAGCGTTCTCGCTTCCCTCGCCCGGGTTCCTGGGTTCGATTCCAGGCGGGGTCAGGGATTTTCTCTGCCTCGTGATGACTGAGTGTTGTGTGATGTCCTTAGGTTAGTTAGGTTTAACCAGTTCGAAGTTCTAGGGGACTGATGACCATAGATGTTAAGTCCCATAGTGCTCCGAGCCATTTGAGCCATTTTTTTGAACCATCATTCGAAGCAAAGAAGTCAAGGAAACATGGACTCTTTAAAGCGTACCTTAACAGCTATGAGATAAAGAGAAACACATATTTTCCACTGCAAGCCCTATGCTTTCAATATTCTGAGTGGAGGTAGAACGGGGCAAAACGAGATAAAATTGTCCAATAAGCAACGACCGTAAGATGCACACCTTAAGACCTACCAACATTTGTTCGGTAGAAGAGCTGTGTTTCACAATAGCGAAGATGAACCATTCCCAAAAGTTCTCAAGATACGCACTTCGAGGTCATGTTTACTGAACACTTTTCTTGATTTTGGTTCTCTCAAAATCTGGAAAGCAAAGAGCAATCTGTTTCGCCGTATCGAACATGAAGAAGCCCTCACAGCTCTTGAGGTACGCATTTTAAAGGTCATGCTTACTGGACTTCTTTCCGTCTTATCAGTGAATACTGCCCATTAATTTTGGGAAATCTGTTTTGCGAGCTGCCTACACATGTTCAGCTATTAATTTAGCAGCAGATCCTTCAGTTCTGCGCTCTACTATTGAAGACACCGTCCCACATAGGTTTTCATTAGACGATATTCATAGGCCGGCATTTTATTCTAACATGTTCTGGTTCTGTGGTACTGAAGTACAGAAAAATAGACAGAAAAAATTGTGATGTCGAGTAACTTAGAAAGTGGACACAAATGATGATATGTTTAGTGACGGACTTCAATGTGCATTCGTGTTCTGAATGCCAAGAGCGTCAATGACATATTTGCCACTATTTCATTATTTTAGCAGCTATTTCACATTTCCATCATCTAAGTGCAGTCTGACGCTTTCTTGCAGTTGTAAGCTGTTGGAACCGACGAAATAAAGAAGTTTGGGGTTCAATTAAAGATAATTCTAGGAATATGATATATTTCATTCACGTAAAAGAAAAGAAAATGAAAGCAACAAGCTCATCCTGTGTCCCCTGCTGTAAAAGCTACAGTAACTCTTAGTTTTCTCGTAGGAATTAAAGGAAGGCCGCAAAAAGGATGAAACTGTTTTCTAGTTGAAAATATTTTTTATCATGAACTGAAACTCGTCTATACCACTTACGATTTCGTATACCTTTAATTTACTGTGAATCTACATCTACATCTACATCTACATTTACACTCCGCATGCCACCCAACGGTGTGTGGCGGAGGGCACTTTACGTGCCACTGTCATTACCTCCCTTTTCTGTTCCAGTCGCGTATGGTTCGCGGGAAGAACGACTGTCTGAAAGCCTCCGTGCGCGCACCTATCTTTCTAACTTTACATTCGTGATCTCCTCGGGAGGTATAAGTAGGGGGAAGCAATATTTTCGATACCTCATCCAGAAACGCATCCTCTCGAAACCTGGCGAGCAAGCTACACCGCGATGCAGAGCGCCTCTCTTGCAGAGTCTGCCACTTGAGTTTGCTAAACATCTCCGTAACGCTATCACGGTTACCAAATAACCCTGTGACGAAACGCGCCGCTCTTCTTTGGATCTTCTCTATCTCCTCCGTCAACCCGATCTGGTACGGATCCCACACTGATGAGCAATACTCAAGTATAGGTCGAACGAGTGTTTTGTAAGCCACCTCCTTTGTTGATGGACTACATTTTCTAAGGACTCTCCGAATGAATCTCAACCTGGTACCCGCCTTACCAACAATTAATTTTATATGATTATTCCACTTCAAATCGTTCCGCACGCATACTCCCAGATATTTTACAGAAGTAACTGCTACCAGTGTTTGTTCCGCTATCATATAATCATACAATAAAGGATCCTTCTTTCTATGTATTCGCAATACGTTACATTTGTCTATGTTAAGGGTCAGTTGCCACTCCCTGCACCAAGTGCCTATCCGCTGCAGATCTTCCTGCATTTCGCTACAATTTTCTAATGCTGCAACTTCTCTGTATACTACAGCATCATCCGCGAAAAGCCGCATGGAACTTCTGACACTATCTACTAGGTCTTTTATGCAGGGTGTTACAAAAAGGTACGGCCAAACTTTCAGGAAACATTCCTCACACACAAATAAGGAAAAGAAGTTATGTGGACATGTGTCCGGAAACGCTTAATTTACATGTTAGAGCTCATTTTAGTTTCGTCAGTGTGTACTGTACTTCCTCGATTCACCGCCAGTTGGCCCAATTGCAGGAAGGTAATATTGACTTTGGTGCTTGTATTGACAGGTGACTCATTGCTCTACAGTACCAGCATCAAGCACATCAGTACATAGCATCAACTGGTTAGTGTTCATGACGAACGTGGTTTTGCAGTCAGTGCAATGTTTACAAATGCGGAGTTGGCAGATGCCCATTTGATGTATGGATTAGCACGGGGCAATAGCCGTGGCGCGATACGTTTATATCGAGATAGACTTCCAGAACGAAGGTGTCCCGACAGGAAGACGTTCGAAGCAATTGATCGGCGTCTTAGGGAGCACGGAACGTTCCAGCATATGACTCGCGACTGGGGAAGACCTAGAACGATGAGGACACCTGCAATGGACGAGGCAATTCTTCGTGCAGTTGACGATAACCCTAATGTCAGCGTCAGAGAAGTTGCTGCTGTACAAGGTAACGTCGACCACGTCACTGCATGGAGAGGGCTACGGGAGAACCAGTTGTTTCCGTACCATGTACAGCGTGTGCAAGCACAATCAGCAGCTGATTGGCCTCCACGGGTACACTTCTGCGAATGGTTCATCCAACAATGTGTCAATCCTCATTTCAGTACAAATGTTCTCTTTACGGATGAGGATTCATTCCAACGTGATCAAATTGTAAATTTTCACAATCAACATGTGAGGGCTGACGAGAATCCGCACGCAATTGTGCAATCACGTCATCAACACAAATTTTCTGTGAACGTTTGGGCAGGCATTGTTAGTAATGTCTTGATTGGGCCTAATGTTCTTCCACCTACGCTCAATAGTGCACCTTATCATGATTTCATACGGGATACTCTACCTGTGCTGCTAGAACATGTGCCTTTACAAGTACGGCACAACATGTGGTTCATGCACGATGGAGCTCCTGCACATTTCAGTCGAAGTGTTCGTACGCTTCTCAACAACAGATTCCGTGACCGATGGATTGGCAGAGGCGGACCAATTCCATGGCCTCCACGCTCTCCTGACCTCAACCCTCTTGACTTTCATTTATGGGGGTTTTGAAAGCTCTTGTCTACGCAACCCGGTACCAAATGTAGAGACTCTTCGTGCTCGTATTGTGGACGGCTGTGATACAATACGCCATTCTCGAGGGCTGCATCAGCGAATCAGGGATTCCAAGTGACGGAGGGTGGATGCATGCATCCCCGCTAACGGAGGACATTTTGAACGTTTCCTGTAACAAAGTGTTTGAAGTCACACTGGTACGTTCTGTTGCTGTGTGTTTCCATTCCATGATTAATGTGATTTGAAGAGAAGTAATAAAATGAGCTCTAACATGGAAAGTAAGCGTTTCCGGACACATGTCCACATAACATATTTTCTTTCTTTGTGTGCGAGGAATGTTTCTTGAAAGTTTGGCCGTACCTTTTTGTAACACCCTGGATATATTGTGAAAAGCAATGGTCCCATAACACTCCCCTATGGCACGTCAGAGGTTACTTTAACGTCTGTAGACGTCTCTCCGTTGATAACAACATGCTGTATTCTGTTTGCTAAAAACTCTTCAATCCAGCCACACAGCTGGTCTGATATTCCCTAGGCTCTTACTTCGTTTATCAGGCGACAGTGCAGAACTGTATCGAACGCCTCCCGGAAGTCAAGGAAAATAACATGGCTCAGGATATACTTGCACTAATTTACGAATTTAAAGTGACCTTGAATTATTCGTGATTCTTCTTAATGTCTTATAGCTTTTCATTCGATGTTGCAGTGTTGTCATTTTGGTAATCACTCAGCTGACGCAGTAGTTACTGTACAAATGTGTGAATAGTTCTCGTACTTACCTTGCGAACTGTATGATGCCGAGCGGTGTGGTCGAGCGGTTCTAGGCGCTTCTGTCTGGAACCGCGCGACCGCTACGATCGCAGGTTCGAATCGGCATGGATGTGTGTGATGTCCTTAGATTAGTTACGTTTAAGTAGTTCTAAGTTCTAGGGGACTGATGACCTCAGATGTTAAGTCCCATAGTGTTCAGAGCCATTTGAACCTTTTTTTGTATGATGCCTGCTAGCCCAAGAGCACCTATTTAGGAGTAATTGAAGGGGAATGCACGAATTATGGGAACTCAGGTCCACCTATTATGAGAATCAATTTTGTTTGTAAATGCCCAAACACTGTTTCAGAAATTTTGTACCGTCGTTACCTGATACCTTTACTCAGTTCTGTAAAAAGATGGATATGTTTTGTATACTAATTATTATAACGAAATTCAGTATTTCTATGTCTACTCTAGCACGCTAGTCGATGCGACAGTCACGCCACTGCAGTCGATGGTGATGACAAGAAATTTAAAACTCCAAGACAGCAAATGGCAAAAAAATTAAAAAGCGAAGATGGCGGATAGCGGGAACTTTAATTAAATTAGTGACAATTGATGGCAGGAGATTTAAAAAAATGCGCTCTGTCGAACCAGTCACAGAAAAGCATAAAAATGCGGAAGCCAATCAAAAACATAATCTTCATTTGAACATGCATCAAGCTCAAAGATCAGCATTATTCCTGTCAAAGTCAAAGATATTTACGTAAAATCGTGTACACTTACATACCTTTCTACTTAATCTGCACAATATTAAAATGAAGTGTAAAAATATTTCAAGTTTCACGATATCAATTAATTATTTCCAAAAAACCAACACTTAAAACTCAAAGATATTTATGTAAAATTGCGCAAGATATTTGTCTCTGTATGGCATGCATACACACAAAGAACACACAAACACGTACTGCATAATTCGGCTCCATATTCAAACAATGTTGCCATCCATGGTTTCATTCCTCACTACAAATGGAGTGTCACCACTCACATCTATAAATTTCACTGGAAACTATATAATTAATTATGGAATAAGAGAATGAAAATGAAACATACACTCTGTAAATATTTGATAGCTAATGTCTGCTTATGCATAGTAATTAAGTAATTAGTAATACATAATTGCTGACAATGAGTTTCAATTTAAATACTACTCTGAAAACGCTAAATAAAATTAACTGCTGCTTTACATTCATGTACCTTGTCGCACACTAAAAAATCACAACAGTATGAATTACGACAAGGCGTCAACGTAATTATTTTCCACATCTGTGATTCTCGGAAAGTATCACAACATTCTTCCCAAGTTTAAAATGTCTGAGAAACTATGTCACTAATGCAAAAATGTAGAATGTTTGAATAATGTATCAGACTGAGGTTTTCCACACCTAAATTCCTATATCAGTCAAATTTGTGATTAAAACAACATTGCGGTCTCAGAAATTTCGTACCTCGATGCTATTTTCATGGCAGAACACATATGGCTAAAAAAAATTATAAACGAAAGGTTGAGATTTTTAAGTTTGGCCTAAAAGATCTGAACTAAACTGAGCAGGCAGAAAATACGTGTTAGGTAAAATACTAGGCAACATAGAAATGGTAGACAGTCTGCTTTACTATTAGTTACTGTAGCAATGTGTTTTATTAGATTATTTAGCCTTGGCATTGGTGTCAGTCACAATAAACGCTAATAATAAATCCAAATTGTTCTGTGGTCCTTGTGAAGGGCTGCAATTGTATCCTTACAAAAAAAAATGTAAAATGTGTTGTCACTTAAATCTGTGGAACACATAAAAGATGACATTTCAAGTTAGGCCTAAGAGATCTATGAGGTAATATCAATATGGAAAGACTTACAGTTGCAGAAGATAAATATTCGTTAAAATATTAGTCAAACACAGTAAAAACAGTACATTCTCTATTACTTCTACCTACTGGACGAATGTTATTAATTATGTTTCTTTGGCTTACTCTTACTTTAAATCCATATAAAACTTCAGTTTAAGTCTAAATTGTTCTGTGAGCCATTTCAAATGATACAAAGTTGTCTAATACTCTAAAAGCAGTTGAGATTTAAATATGAACTATCCTGTTGGTGGTTTACAGAACTGACTGTCATCAACTGCTGTTTTTACGAAATTTTGACTAACAAATTGAGGGGGGGAGGGGGGGGGAGCTAGGATAATGAATCACCATAAAATGTAATCGAAGCTTAATATGCTTCTGAACTAGATGCAGAAAAGTTTAAGTATGAAACGAACTTCATATCTATCAATCAGAAATAAAGCTGCCTAAAACTGTAATCAACTATTAAGCAACACCAACATTAAATAAAAATACAGGACGAGAAAACGCACACACACACACACACACACACACACACACACACACACACACACAAACACATGACAAACAAAACATCACTTTATGAAGAAATTAAGAAGATGTCTTTATTACAATGTGTTATTTACAAAGTATTGCATCTGCTGTGATTAAACACAGCAAAACATAGGCAGTCACACAGGTAATAAGTCGCCAAAGAAGGTGTTCGAGTCGATATGTCGATGGTAGAATCTTGGATATAATTATCACTGCTGAAGTACAAAATATCCTGTAGGTTGCTTATTGTAATATGGAAATGTAACCACAAATCTCATTAATTAAAATTTTGCATCAAAATAAAACTGCAGAATTTCGAATGCAAAACACACTTTGCAGGCACACTGGACCTAGATATTAAATGTTTTCACAACTAAATTTTCTGAATTACTCGTTAAACTGCACACAGCTTACTTGCAGACACTGCTTACAGAAACTTTTATGTGAAGCAGCAGTTGATACCAAGAAAGTGTTGATTGCTGAACCACTGCAACCTCTATGAACATTCAAATTCAATATTTCCAGATCTAAACTGTGTAGTTTATTAAAACACACACAGCTTCTTGTTGGTGCTACTGATATAGCTTATATTTTAATAGACAGCTGAAGGTTAATCTCTGTACCACGCATAAAAATTCGTCTAAATTCATAAACAATCATTGCAAAACGCACCAACGGACACTCACACATTCACACACACACACACACACACACACACACACACACACATATGAGCACTAATGTTGATCAAAGTCACCAAGAATCAGCAAAGTCAACAATGTCAACCCCACATCTAATACTCGTCTGACAGCAAATTCTGTCAAGCGTTTTACAATCCTCATGCTAGGGTACAAATTTCGTCTTGCAGTACAAAAGATCACCTTCTTCTGAAGTCCCACAGTGCAAAACTGTATTCCTTTCATATCTCCTGGAATACGCTATTATTGTTAATCAGTGAGTAAGCATTATGGTCTTCCACTCCTTCTGTAACACATATTATAAAGTCGTTGCCTCATTAAAGTAATCATTGCAAAGGGAGAGGAGAGTTTCATACATCTACATTATATTTCGACATACACAATGAAATTGATCATCCCCACACCTGAATGATAAGCATCAGAACCCAGGGACTTCCTCATATTTTCATGCGGAAGTGCGTTCTGGAGCACATGTATCGACAAATTCTGTAAATGGTTTACCTGTGGAATATCTTTTATTTGCAGTGGTACCTGTAGAAGCAAACACTGTATGCACAAAATTTAATGATGTCCTCATAGGTATTTGAGATTGTAGTGTGACAGATTAACCTATCTTCTTTTGTGTATCAGAGTTCCATATGAATTGTCGGAAATTTGTTTAATATTCATCGCTAATGAACGTCTGTAAAAACGTGTAACGTACTGGGTGAAGTGTCAGCTACCGGGAGAAGTGTCAGCTACTTGGGGAAAACTGTATACATTTCATTCGCTGTGTAGCACATAATAACATTGTGGTGTCTTTAAAGTAAGCATTACAAAGAGATGGAGGAAATTTACCGTAGTGTGTAAATCAGAGAGATTAAATTCACTGTCTTGAATAAAAGCAGTCTCCATTCGAAAATTCTTTTTATTGATTCCACGTACATTTTTCGGTCTAGTGATTTCACGACGCCTCCTCGGGGGGATCCCACCTTGAAGTAGCACTGTCCATGCAGGTTGGGAAGATTGTGTGTTCGCGGGAAAGTGAGGGTTATGTGGGCTGTGGGAACCCACAGTCAGTAAGGTCTTAGCTGAAGGACCAGACTAAGTGAGTCCCACAACGACCTGTCATTCCATATCCATTCCTTGTCCTTTCCCAACTCCTCAATACCCAACCCCAGGTGTGATGTGATCTGCGGTCAGAGTTGCGTGGCAAATGGGAAGATGTGTCATGAATGGAGCCTCAGGGATACTGGGCGACCTCCCTGAGTAATTAGCCTTGCACTGCGTGGGTTTCCTGTGGTGCGGCCCGAGTACATTCTCTCAAGGGACCAAAATGGACACGAAAGTAATACTGAGGGGCAAGTTGAGACCTCAGACACACAAACATCAGGGCTGGAACCGACGGAAAACATACCCTTAGCTGAACAGGGGGACAGACCTGTTCAAGAAGTGGGAATTGTTACTAAGAAGTTGGACCAGATTAAGATCAAAGACTTGTCTGTGGCACAGAGGAGGAAACGTCTTGACGAACAAAAGCAAAAGGAGGGAAAAGAGTGGCTTTCTAAGCAAAAGTGGAGGGACCTAAAAGGGCTTGAGCCCAAGACCTCCTGGAAAAGACTGTCCCAGGTCGAAGAGGGTGTACAGACCCCATCTACGTGGAGGGTGGCCAGTAAGAGAATAAGAGAGGAATCCAAGACTTCCACTTCTCAGGATAAGCATATCCAGAGAAAGCCGAAGCAAGAAATAGGGAAACCGACCTATAGTACCACAGCCTCAGTTTTTACAATAGCAGTTATCCAGCAAGAAAGAGCAGGAGAAACTCGTGTACGTGGCTCTCTTTGAGAAGATTGGGGGGATGCTGGTCCAGGACCCAAATTCAGGAGAGTTTATCTGAATCACAGTGCTCTTGTCTTTGTGAAGGGATGGGTACAGTGGACTGGCTTGAGGAAAAGTCCCCTAATATCACCGTGGTAAAATGTGAAGCTGCTGGTAAAGACAATGGCTGAGCTCTTCAAGACCGCAAAGGTATTAATCTGGGTGAAAAAGCTCCTTAAGGATACCCCTCCAGAGACTCTGATTGAGAAAATAGGTTTCCAAAATCCGGGAGTCTCGACAGAGGATTGGAGGGTAATCATCTGGTAGGCCGCACCAGACAGCCAAACCCTTGTGGTTGAAGTCGGAGAGAAGTCCCTAAGGGCAATGTGGGAACAGCACCTGAGACTATTCTTGGGGTTCTCGCAGGCTACCGTCAGGGTAATCAAGGACATTAGAAGCGACAGTGGAGACTGGATGTACTGCAGATACATCTGCAACACAGTAAAGGGGCCACTGCTGCCCTGAGTCGTCTTCTGGGAAGACAGGAAGTGGATGTTGCCCTTTTTATACAAAGGGGGAGTATTGGGCCCTGGTGGTACTCCTGGTAAGCTGGTTTATGCTACAAATATAAGAAATTTCAGAACGTGCATTTATGTAAAAAAAAAAAAAAAAGGAATCCCTTTCATGCCGATGGCGGACATTTGTTTGAGGGACTTAAAGATCATCAGGATGCGGCAACATGAGGAAGGTATCACAAGGAAGTTTGTAATGGCTTCAGCATACCTTTCTTTCGAGGACAGTGTTCCTCCTACTCCGAAGGGGCGGAGACTGACAGAGGTTTGAGCACAACAGGGAAATCAACAATTTGTTGGATGTAAGGCTAATGGCCACAACTTAGTGTGGGGCAGCACAGACACCAACAGTAGAGGTAAGAACCATCTAGAATATCTTCTACTTAATAACCATAGTGATCCTCTATAGGGGCAAGGAACCTACATTTAGGAATATAAGAAGGGAAGAGGTAATTGATCTAACCTTCTGTTCCACTTTGATGGGTAGCTATGTCGAACAATGGCATGTGGCTTTAGAGCCATAATCTTCAGACCACGTGTATATTATGCTAGAGGTTGAAATGGGCACTAGACAGACCATGTCTTGTAGGAATTCCATGAGAATGGACTGGGAGGCATATAGGAGGGACCTTGACTCAAGCCTATTGAAAGTCAGTACTTCAATAAGTAATCCAGCAGAGTTTGAGAAGGTAGCAGAGGCAGTGACCCCCCTTGGCAACTGCTCAGTCACCAAGAAGTGCACGAATAGGAATGTATTTTGGTGGAACAACAACCTGGGATCACAGAGGAAACAGGCACAAAGTCTGCTTAACCTTGTGAGAAGGAAATGACAATGGACAGAATATTGGGAGTCCTTGTCAAATACAATCTTGCAATTAATCAAGTAAGGCAGGTCTCCTGGAAAGTATTCTTTGAGGAGGTAGAGGATACGGCTGCTCAGGCCAGACTTCACAAAATCCTCACAAGGATACCAACTAATCAAGAAGGACCTTTAAGAAATGAGGATGGGAAGTACACAAGGACGCTGGAACTACTCCTCAAAATTCATGTTCCTCAATTTACTCTGACAGACAACATAGACCAGTATGAGTTCCATATGAGATATCGGTTTCCAGGCATTCGAAGGGAGAACTAGGAATCTGCCAGAGAATGTGTTGAACATTGTAAAATCCAATGGGCGATGGGAACATTCCAACCGTTCAAGTCAGCTGGCCCAGATGGAATTTTTCCAGCGTTCCTACAAAAAACAGAAGTGAACTTAATAGTATTTCTATGCAGGTTATCTAGGATTAGGCTAGCAGCAGGAATCATTCCTAACGTCTGGAGGGCAGTGAAAGATGCCTTCACTCCAAAGCCAGGGAGAACTGATCATACCACGGCCAAGGATAAGAGACCAATCAGTCTGTCCTCCTTTCTTCATAAAACATTAGCAAAACTGGTCAACATGCATATTAGGGAGAGGGGGTTAACTAGGGTCCCTCTACACATAAACCAACTTGCATACCTACCAGGAAAATCGTGTGAAACTGTACTCCACCAACTTGTTGGGAAGATGGAGAAAGCACTACACTTTCAGGAAATAGCCCTGTACATCTTCAAGGACATTGAAGGGGCTTTTAGTAACACGACCTTCGAAACCATGGTTAAGGCAGCAGAGGTGCATCGCTTAGAGACCACCATCTGCAGGTGGATTAGAGCCGCACTTAATGGTAGAAACCACCACGATGCAAGAAAAAATGGTAATCAACACCACCAGAGGCTGTCCACAAGGAGGGGTCCTGCCCCATTTACTGTGGAACCTTGTGGTGAATGAACTCATTGTAGAATTAAATTCTAGGCAGTAATCTTGCCAGGGATATGCAGACGATCTTGTCATAGTAATACTTGGCAATTTGAAGTACAGTCAGAGCTATGGCACAAGGAGCACTGAATATTGTGCAAAATTGGATGTAAGGGTCAGTCCTAAGATGACTGTTGTAGTACCATTTATGAAGAGGCAGATGCAACACAGATATTGGAATCTCAAGTTTCTCGATGAAACTCTACCAGTGAATGGGATAGTGAAATACCTAGGGGTATCCCTGGATGAGAAACTATCATGGACCTCTCAAGTAAGGAGGCGAAAGGTACTCTAATGAGTACCAGGAGAGCCTGTGGTAAAAACTGGAGCTTAAGCCCAAGGAGTATGTACTAGATGTTCACCATGGTAGTAAGACCTATGGTTACTTATGGGGCTACAGTGTGGTGGAAAAGGATAGAACAGCAGGTACCTGCTAAGGAGATTGCTAAAGCGCAGAGATTGGCCTGCTTAGCCATTACAGGCGGAATTAGCAGCACACCCACTGCTGGGATGGAAACCATGCTGAACTTGCCCCCATTACACCTGTGGGAAAAGATGGAGGCACCAGCTGGAGCACACCAGTCGAAGACTGGCAAAAACTGGAACTCACTGGGATATCCAGGATCTCACACCAAAATACGGAGTGGGAAAATGTCTGCCAACTATATAATAACTCACAGTCTTGTTCTCGCTGGTTCAAAAACAGACCAGGGTTTTGGGAGCGAGGTATACGGAGTGCAGCCAAGGCTGGAGAGTGCATTCTCTCTAGGGAAGATGGCCACTGTGTTTCAAGCAAAAATATCTGCCATCAGGGTGTGTGTGGAGGAGAATTTGCGGATGTGCTACAGAGGTCATAGCATCTTCATTTATTCAGACAGCCAAGTAGCCCTGAAAGCACTGGCAGCCTGTGCAACAAGGTCAAAGATCGCGGCAGAATGCCAAAAAGTCCTAGTGGAGCTAGGGAAAAGTAATAGGGTAAACCTATTGTGGGTCCCTGGTCACTCTGCGATTAGTGGTAATGAGCAAGCCGATAGGTTGACCAGGATAGAGGCGATGACACCATTTTTTGGACCAGAATCTGCCCTGACAATCATCAAAGCGATGATCAAAATAAATCTATGAGTCTGTACAAGGAGACACCAAGTAGAATATTGGGCTAAAGTCCAAAACCAAAAACATGGCAATGTATTGGTGCCAAAGCCATTTTCTAAGAGAAGTCTCTCAATCCTGGGCTTGAACAGGAGGGAAATGATACTCATGGTTGGACTATTGACAGGCCATGGAATCTTCAAAACACACCTATATGCAGTGGGCATAATATAAGAAGAACCAAAATGCATTATGTGTGCTGTGGGCGAGGAAACAGCAACCATTTTTATCTTCGAATGCGAGGCATTGGAGATTAAAAGACACAGAATATTCGGATCAGGCAGACCTGAGGGAACTGAGTGTAGCAAAGCACTGGTAAAGGAACTCCCTGCACTGTTCAATGGCGTTGGTTGGCTGTTTTTAATTCCCTGCTAAAATCAAATCAAATCAAAACAATCTCACAACAATAGAGCAAAAAATTTTAATGTAACAAACAGTAACCTGTAATGAAGGATATATGTGCCTAAACTCACATAAAAATGTAACAGAAGAAACTTCTACATCTACTCTACATCTACATGATTACTCTGCAATTCACATTTAAATGCTTGGCAGAGGGGTCATCGAACCACAATCATACTATCTCTCTACCATTCCACTCCCGAACAGCGCGCGGGAAAAACGAACACCAAAACCTTTCTGTTCGAGCTCTGATTTCTCTTATTTTATTTTGATGATCATTCCTATCTATGTAGATTGGCCTCAACAAAAAATTTTCGCATTGGGAAGAGAAAGTTGGTGACTGAAATTTTGTAAATAGGTCTCGCCGCGACGAAAAACTTCTTTGCTTTAATGACTTCCATCCCAACTCGCGTATCATTTCTGCCACACTCTCTCCCCTATTACGTGATAATACAAAACGAGCTGCCCTTTTTTGCACACTTTCGATGTCCTCCGTCAATCCCACCTGGTAAGGATCCCACACCGCGCAGCAATATTCTAACAGAGGACGAACGAGTGTAGTGTAAGCTGTCTCTTTAGTGGACTTGTTGTATCTTCTAAGTGTCCTGCCAATGATACGCAACCTTTGGCTCGCCTTCCTCAATAGGGAAAATGATGTTTATGTTGATCTCTGTTCCTGTTTTCTGTACAGGTTCCGGATCTCTCGGAACCGAAGTGATGTAAAACTTTTTTGACACGTGTATTTGAAGCGAAACCTGAAGTATCCCACAAGAAAAGCATATTATTCCTGATATCCTCATGGATGCATTGACAGATAGAAAGCAGCACCATCCAAGAATAATTTATATAGGATAATGAAATATAGGGAAGAACTTCATTTGTCAGATACCACAGCAGAGCACAAAATAAGAATAAAAATCATTTAGATAAGGCATCCGCTAGCCAAAAGTCTTGCCGGAAACAAAAATAACTTGAACAGGAATGAAAATAAAACAGTAAATTTAATGAAGGGCAAATAGAACGTAAAACAAATAAAATATGTGAACAGATAAGATACCTTATATGTGCTAAGCCCGGGTCAGCATGGCGTACAGAGCGTAGAAACACGTGAACAGCATGCATGCTGCAAACTAGAGAGCGTTCCCGTGAAGCATTTCTCCTAAGGACAATAGCAAAAGCTACTATGAGGTATCAGCAAAAGCGACTAAGGCGTTTGCAAAAAGAGGTAAATTATGTTCTACACACACCAAAAAAGGTTTTGCATCACCCCAGTTTCCAGTTCTCCTGAAAATAGATGTTAACTGTGGATATTGTATCTCAGATGCAGTCCCTTTGACTGTTCACAGATGTCACTAAACCCGCCCAAAGATGTAAACAGCCATGCATGAGCAGCGACTATTAGACGGAGGGATCCGACAGCCGATCAGTTCCAGTCATTCCACCAAGAAGGAGGTACACGACTCGTGTTGTCTGTAGGTCAACCATACCTAGATGGTCAGCACCGCTGTTCGACGGTGTCCGCATTGTTACTGTGTGCCAGAAAGCGCTCTCAACAAGAAAAGTGTCCATGCGTCTCGGAGTGAACCAAAGCGGTGCTGTTCGGACATGGAGGAGATACAGAGAGGCAAGAACTGTAGATGACGTGCCTCGCTCAGGCTACCCAATGATTACTACTGCAGTGGATGACCGCTACCTACGGATTATGGCTCGGAGGAACTCTGGCAGCAACGCCACCATGTTGAATAACGCTTTTCGTGCAGCCACAGGTCTTCGTGATACGACTCAAACTGTGCGCAATAGGCTGCATGATGCGCAACTTCCCGACGTCCAAGGCAAGGTCCATCTTTGCAACCACGACACCATGCAGCACGGTATAGATGGGCCCAGCAACATGCCGAATGGACCGCTCAAGATTGGTATCACGTTCTCTTCACCGATGAGTGTGGCATATGCCTTCCGCCAGACGATTGTCAGAGACGTGTTTGGAGGCAACCCGGTAAGGCTGTCGAGCGAGAGTCGTAAGGTGGAGGTTCCCTGATGTTTTAGGGTGGCAATATGTGGGGCCGACGTACGCCACTGGTGGTCATGGAAGGCGCCTTAACGGCTGTATGATACGTGAATGCCATCCTCCCACTGATAGTGCAACCATATCGGTAGCAAATTCGTAAGCCATTCGTTTTCATGGACGACAATTCGCGCCCTGATGGTGCACATCTTGTGAATGACTTCCTTCAGGATAACGACATCGCTCGACTAGAGCGGCCAGCATATTTTCCAGACATGAATCCCATCGAACATGCCTGGGATAGACTGAAAAGGGCTGTTTATTGATGACGTGACCCACCAACCACTCTGAGTGATCTACGCCGAATAGCCGTTGAAGAGTAGGACAATCTGGACGAACAGTGCCTCGATGAACTTGTGGATAGTATGCCACGACGAATACAGACATGCATCAATGCAAGAGGACGTGCTAATGGGTACTAGAGGTATCGGTGTGTACAGCACCACTACCTCTGAAGGTCTCACTGTATGGTGGTACAACATGCAATGTGTGTTTTTCATGAGGAATAAAACGGGCGGAAATGATGTTTATGTTTATCTCTGTTCCAATTTTGTGTACTGGTTCCGGATCTCTCGGAACCGATCTAAAACTTTTTTTGACACGTATATTTGAAGCGAAACCTGAAATATCCCACAAGGAAAGCACATTATTCGTGATATCCTCATGGATGCATTGACAGATAGAAAGTAGCATCTTCCAAGAATAATTTATATAGGATAATGAAATATAGGGAAGAACTTTCTCTAAGTAACCTTCTAAGTGGTTAACATTGCAAGATCGAAGGTTAATAATGAAAGCACGAGATAAGCCATTGCAAATGTAAAATTCTGGTGGACTAAGAACCGCTGTAACCGCCACAGTGTTGAATGCAAGCATGCCAACGTCCACGGATTGTGTTTCTGGTGCCGAATGCCAGTTTGTGGTGCCGGATGCAAGTTTGTGGGCCGGATTTCCATTCCTACTGTACTTGGTCAATCTATAGAAGGACGAATACTGCTGGTTGTGGATGACGCTGCTGTTGTCGTCCGCCCGTACCCACATATGATCGACTGGTGAAAGATCTGTTGATCGATCAATCCTAGGTAATCTCTCGACACTCTGTAGAGTATGTTGGGTTACAGCGGTGGTATGAAGGCGAGTGTTATCCTGTTGGAAAACACCACCATGAATAGTGTTCATGAATGGCAGCACAACAGGGCGAATCACCGGACTGACGGCCGTTACTGCGTGTATTTAAAGCAAACCTGACTTACACCCTTACAGTGGCGCTACTAGCGGCATTCATGCAAACTGGAGCAAAATTTGTGTAGACATCTTTCAGATGTAGAACCACGCCTACCAACTTTTGTTTATGTCGTTTAACTCCCTCTTGGTGTTGCGACTGTTTCTCCGTCATTGTATTAGGAATTGTAGTGTGTTAGACTAAGATGTATGTGTCTGTGTTGCAGAGTTTTACATTTTTTTGCTGAAAAATAATCGAAGCAAATGAAATCAGAACATAATTATGTATTTGGTAGAGAAAATGTGTTGTATACAAACTTCAGTGCATGGGGGAAATCAAGTATAATATGCGTGACATATCCACATACTACACTAGGAATTTCACAGACAATGACTCCATCAAAAGGGATGTGCCATATGTTGTGACATATAGGCCATCAACAAGGAAACATATAACACTAGCATGTCTGGAAAAATAACTGAGGTTTTCCTCTTTCTAATTAATGATGTATGACCTTTCCACTGACCTTCATTCACGATGGTGAGTGCAGGCCGACAGCAAACTTCAGAATTTCAGAAGTTTAAGTCAGGTGATCTTGTCAGTTTTAGTCTGCATCAAGAAAAGTAAGAGTGTTGTAAGGAAAGCCATAGAACGTATCGCAAATAATTCCCTGTTTCACATTTTTCGCTAACATACTATTGACTATACAGCATCAAGGTAACCCCTACTTTCCACCATGTAGTTGTTCCTTAAGAAAATTGTAAATTTGTGGTAAGGTCTTATGGGACCAAACAGCTGAGACCATCGGTCCCTAAGATTACATTTTACTTAATCTAAGCTGGCCGGTGTGCCCGTGTGGTTCTAGGTGCTACAGTCTGGAACCGCGTGACCGCTACGGTCGCAGGTTCGAATCCTGCCTTGGGCATGGATGCGTGTGATGTCCTTAGGTTAGTTAGGTTTAAGTAGTTCTAAGTTCTAGGGGACTGATGGCCTCAGAAGTTAAGTCCCATAGTGCTCAGAGCCATTTGAACTTAATCTAATTTAAACTAACTTACGTTAAGGACGATACAAACAGCCACGCCCAAGGGAGGACTCGAACCTCCGACGGGAGGAGCCGCACCGACCGTGACAAGACACCCGAGACCGTGCGGCTACCACGCGCGGCCTTGTTCCTTAAGAATTTGAAACTCCTATGGTAATAGCTGCTCAAATAGAAGCATAGCTGCTCGAAATCTTGTAATTTCATGTTGGTGTAAAGTTCTTATTCTAGATATCTCTAACTATAATTGCATATTACGGCAAACAGTGTATTTTTTTCTCCATAAATGATAAAACATTTTATCGAAAATTTTACTTTAGAGATGTATACTAGGTCATCTTCTTTGGAAACATTAGATTTCTGACCCCGTCTGTGGCCATGATGTGCGTAAACAAAGCAGACTCACTCCTTTTGTGTTGCACCTACAACAACATTTATGTTCTGTCTTAAAATGGGAGTCATAGTTATGATTGGTAACAGCTGCATCTGTCCATTTTGTGCCGAATCTCTGCTATGGCTATTTGAATGCAATATCAGGTATCAATTATGTTTCTGCTAACGATGCATTATCTTCGTTGTCCCTAAATTGATGAAGAAGAACTCGTAAAAAATAACAGATGTCAGTTCGTTCTACAAACCACCAGTAACCGACTTCAGATCAAAATATCAACAGCCTTTACGTATTTAGATACCACTGTAACACTTGTCAAGCGTCATAGACCAGTTGCGACTTACACTAAGAGTTAGACCTAAATAAAGGAATTAATTACATTCTTCCAGTAGCTGTAAGCAATTCAGGAAGCCTATTTGTTTGTGTTTTCCCTAGTACTTTAGCCCTCAGGATTTACTACAACGATGTTTTTCGCTCCATTTGAGATGTCAGTTGTCTGTTTAGCACATTCTTTATTACTTTTAGGTGCTGCTGTACCTTACACTGTAGTACATTAATCAGACAACGAGCATGTACGAGAGCAGCCATCTGTTGGTGTCGACAGCAAACGAACACAGAGCCGGACTTTGTTTTATTTCGCTTTTTTCAAGTTTGATGGTATACCATATAAAGTAAGGCTCATCTTAGACAATTACGAATCTAATTCATTAATTACAATGCAAAAGCAAATTTTGGCTTTTAACTGTTCGTGGAGAGTATGTTTTATACTCGTTTTCACGGTGCATAGTGATATATATATATATATATATATATATATATATATATATATATATAATGATTTCCAAGGATATTTACAAATGCGACTGTCGAGGCAGTAAATGAGCAACTTTTTCTGACCAGGAATAAAAACAAAATCGACGAAAAAATTTTAACGACATTTACGCATTTTGTGAAAGTGTTTCGTTTGACGACGCATTCTAAATGTGTAAATAGTTTAAACACTATTTTTTGATAAATAGTTCAGATAGTCCGGATATGTTTGATCACAGCCAAGATGGTTGCTGTTAGGATACTTTGTGATTGGCTGTTTCATTGTAATGGAATCTGAAATACTAGGCTCTGATTGGATGAGGTGAGATGGTTCACAAACCGGATCTGATCTAGTTCCAACATCTTGGATCTTCTTCACACTAGTACAGTCGGGGTACATTTTGTACTTTAATTGGCCACCGATAGCGGGTAGAGGGAAGACGATGGCGTAAAAAGCACCATCTTGAATTCTTTTTTCATTTCCCACTAGCAAAACTGGAGCAGATCTTTCATATTGTATTTTGAGTGGGTGGTGACGTGGGAGGGGAGAAGGGCGGAAAAAGGTAGGGGTACAAAACACAACTGGGCTCGTTCCATCATTCTGGATTCTTCTTGATTTGCTATTAGCAACTGCTCTAGATCCATCGTAAGCTACACTTCTGCATATTCAGTTTATGTTGCTTCTATGTTTCTGGTCACTTCTTTTCTATCAGTATGGTGCCACATTTCAATTGCTTTTACTTTCCCTCTCTGTGTGTGTTCTTTTTTCATTTCTCGTCTTTTCTATACAGTACCTCTAATGTGTTAAACAGTGTGCCATTGTGTAGTACAGTGCAGTCGTTTGCAATATGTTTTTCTTCTGCCGCTGTCTTCTCAGCGTGAATCTTTCTTCCGATATTAAGTTTTTGATACAGGCTGTGACTGGAATTTTGTAGATCTATTTTAGTTAGTTAGCGCCTTCAACTAATGTGTTATGTTAGATGATATCTCTTAGGGCAGTGAGACTTTCCGAATATCTAGTTTTATAGTTCCTGCTCTTTTGTTATGTACACTGATTGAGTAGAGTTGCATGTAAGTTGTTAAAAGCCAGTTTTTTTTATTTTTTTGTGTGTCTATTCTGTACCCTACATGATGTCCCTTTTTCTTTAAAATGTTGTCTGTTCTGTATAACACTGTTTTCTACTGCAGTTGACTATTTTCATTTTTTTATTTTAGTGTGAATTCTCGCTCTATTGTGTTCTGGGTTTAAATACTGTATTTTTGTTCATTGTATTAGGGACATGCACTGAATAATAATAATAATAATAATAAAATTTGTGAACGCTGTAAAAGACTGGAATATTGACCATCATGACTGTAAAATGTGAGGCTATGTACAGCACTGGACAGGTAATAGTAACTACGATTAGACTGAGATGGTGTACTCACTCACGTAGCAACGCTTGGCCCCCTATAAGGGGAAATGATAACGTTACACACGTATATTTAGTTAGGAGCTGCAGAGCAAATTAAAAGCTCAGAAATTAATACCTGTCTGTCTGTGACCTTGAAATGGGCGGAACGATTATTTTCAGGAAATGGTTTTTGTATACGCTGACAATATGAATCGTACAGGATATTCTACTATTATAGCTTTGCTTTACTAAGCAGCATTTTGTTTGGTTAAGGGGAAGGGAGTGTCATCAGCTTGTGCCCTGAATACGGGAAGATTAATTCTGATTTCCCTTCCAAGTCTTGACCCCTGAAGGCATTTGAACATGTCCCTAGATGCAAGGAGTTCTGTACTGAGTAATTAAGGATCTGAGTGGTTGGGCTGGAGGTACAACACACACTGAAATCATTATTATTAAAGTGTTCACGTATTAGAAGCCAGAACTTGCACTGTGCCGAGAATGGCTTTCACAAAACTGCGCTCATTACATGTCTATGTTCGAAGTAATGAACAGCAAAACTGTAACAACACGTCAGACGCAAGTTTGTGGAGCCCAATGTGACAACCATTCGTTTCCTCCAAACTTGCCTTCCGACTGCAGTCTATGAGAGACGAGGTGACCAAGGGCAATGGAACACTACGGCCGCGCCACCGAGTTCTATGACTTAAGAATAACTGATACATCTACTTTCACACTCTGCCAAACTCTTTGAAGTGCATGGCACATGATACTTCCCAATGTATGACTTATTATGGTTTCCTCCCGTTCCATTCACTGTCGGAGGGTGGGTAGAAAACGCCACCGTGCTTGCTGTAATTAGTCGAATAGTGTTCTCGCGATCCTCACGTTAGCAGTACATCGTGGTTTCTATCATATTCCGTGATTCACAATTCAAGGGTAGTTCGTGAACTTCATACGACGGCTACCTCGAGATAGTATGCGTCTATTTTCGAGCATTTGCAACTTCAGTGTTTCTGCAGCATCTCCGTGACACTGTCCCATGGATCAAGAAAACCTGTGACCATTCATACGCTGCACCTCTATTTTTTTGGTCATCATCTTCTGCCTTGTTTGACACGGACCGCCACAACTTTCTCTGCTGTACCAATCTCATTGACAACTATTCATTCCACTCAGAATGACACACACACGCACAGAGAGAGAGAGAGAGAGAGAGCAAGAACTATAATTGTAGTAAGTAGGAGAGTACCTATATGGGGAGGGCAGTTGATGATGTGTTGCCTGCGACGCGGAACAAAATTTGGACTGGATATAAACCCTCTCTGTGTCATTCCAAGCGTGGAATCCAACGGCATTCTACGTAAGACTAATCCGCAACCCAAAAACTCCTAGCAGCACACCTAAGGACTGTAGATCGGACTGGGAAGCTGAAATTTCAGTTGTAAGACTACAGGGCAACACAGTTCGATTACATCTACAGGGCCGGCCGGTGTGGCCGAGCGGTTCTATGCGCTTCAGTCTGGAACCGCGCGACCGCTACGGTCGCAGGGTCGAATTCTGCCTCGGGCATGGATGCGTGTGATGTCCTTAGGTTAGTTAGGTTTAAGTAGTTCTGTTCTAGGGGACTGATGACCTCAGATGTTAAGTTCCATAGTGCTCAGAGCCTTTTGAACCAAGTTTCATCATCTTCTATCTTTAGCGAATATAAATAAAATAACGCAGTAAAATTCTGTGATAGTGTATCTGTGACCTGTACAGAATGGATATGCGTCCACATTCATCTAAAACAGAGCCGTTGTGTACTTCAACGTATGTTGTGAGCCAGGATCTGTTTCAGCTACAGTAAGAGCATTTTTGTATTAATTAGCGTTAGTTTTATACATATTGTGAAAAAAATCTTCTGCCAGGGAAGCATTAAACATACAGGGAGCGTCAAAAAAATGTATACACAATTTGAAGCGTCAGAGAAAATTTATTTCCCGTTCTACAATGTTAAATTTCTGGAAATGGAAAGCTTGAAGTCCAACTGGAAAAATAAATGTACTTAGCAAATGTGATTAATGTTCAAACTGGTGGCCTTCAGCATCAATACATTTCTGAATACGAGTCAACACTGATTCCGTTCATCGTACCAAAGTGTCGAATGTGACTCTCATTCCAAAATGTGTCCAGATTACGTGGTTTACGTTTGTACACTTCTTCTTTTACTGTGCCCCATAAGAAGAAATCCAGCGGCGTGAGGTCTAGAGGTGTGCAGGAAACTCGATTGGTCCCATGCGTCCTATCCACTGGCCTGGCACATTGTGATCCAGGTATGCTCGTACGTCTCTATGATAGTGCGGCGGGGTGCCATCTTGTTGGAAATAAAACTCATCATTACCGCATAATGCACGAATGGCAGGGAATATGGAGTCAGCAAGCATTGTTAGGTACGCTTCTCCAGTAACAGTACCTTCAAAGCGGAAAGGCCCAGTGAGTCCCCTTGCAGACAAACCACACCACACATTTACACCAGGCAAATTCACAGCCTTTTCAACTGTAATGTGAGGATTATCTTCAGCCCAGTACACACAATTGTGCCTATTGACAGTTCCATTGAAATTGAACTGGGCTTCATCCGACCAAATTATGCTACCCATAAATCCCGATTCACGTCTCACCATCTCCTGAACCCATTTACAAAATTCTAACCTTCGATGTGGATCGTCGCCACTTAGCTGTTGCACCAGCCTTGGAATGTACACACGAAACTTGCCTTTCTTCAGAATGCGTAGCACACAACTAGCACTTATATTACTCTCATGTGCCGCTTGTCTTGAAGATTTTTGAGGCGAACGCTGAAACAGTTCCAAGACTGCAGTTGTGAAATCATCACTTGTAGCTGTACGGGGTCGCCCTGATCGACCTTTATGCACATCACACCCTGTTGCACGAATTTCGAATTTTGTCTCGTAGACGTGTAATTGTTAACCTTGAAGGTTGTTCTGTACCATACTCACTTCTCCACTCTCTTCGAACCGCAGCTTCATTCTAAAACTTCCAGTACCACTTAATTATCTGCTTCCGCGCTTCAAAGCTCAAATGCACGTCCGCCATGTTGCAGCTCCTTCCTTGCCACTGCTGCCACCTGTTGAAGAAACATAACATTACTTTCTCACAAATATTTAACCTTGTAGAACGGGAAATAAATTGTCTATGACAGTTCAAAGTGTGTATACATTTTTTGACGCACCCTGTATATTGGAACTTGCAGAAAAATATATTAATTTAATACAGCTTCATCTCATACACACATACACAATGCTAATATCAGCAACATCACACTTAGACCACTCTCCTGAACTATACTCGGACAATCCTTTCCATAGTTCGAAACCGTGTTCTTTCTTAAGTGAAGGTAATTATGCATCTGTTGCAACACTTAAAAACAATCATATTTTATTACATTTTCTCATGTATACAGACTTCCTTAATACATGCTTGTTTTTCCTCCATCAAAACCACCCGTGCTGTTTGTACTCGCTAAATTCACCATGTAATATCGTCCACCGGCTGCTATGAAATCGCTCAACTCGGGGCCAACAAACAGGTGATGTATAATACGTCGCTCAATGTCACTGAAAACTTTTTTCACATTTTCACGATATTTTGTCGGCAGTGAAACATATCACATCACATAACACCTCTATGTTTGCAACGCTTTGTTACCCTAATAGTGCTCTATACGTCGTCACACGATTCAGTACTTTTCATACTCGCTAAATTCACCATGTTTGTAATAACGTCCATGAATTGCTATGAAATCGCTAACTCGGAGCCTAAAAACTAGCTTTGTTGTATAATACTTCGCACAATGTCTACTCCTCAAACGGAAAATCCATTCCATATTTAGAAACCGTGCTCTTTCTTCGGATTTTCAAGCAATGGATATATGTGGCAAGCAGCGAAACACATCATATCACATAACACGTGGGTGTTTGCGACACCATTGCTTTAATAATGTACCATACGTCGTCATGCGATTCAATAGTTCAAGAGCTGTGCCGTTAAAACACTTTCTATCGAAGCTCTAAGACGCTCACTGCTGGCCTGAACTCGTTCGTTAATAGGTTCTCAAAGCACAAGCTATAATACTGTATTTTAGAGAGCTGAACCTTCCTTTATTGTATGCCACGCTCTATTTCAACTACCACCTGAAGCTTAAATAGCGACACTGACAAATTGCGAATCTCTGTCGGTGAAATCAAACGTTAAAACCTTCTCATGAACAGCTACATCACTCTAACGACTAGATGGGATGGTTGGTTTGTTTGTATGAGCGTAGTCACTCCTTCACCACCCTCACCCCAATTGCTGTTGCCTACCTAAAGGATGCTTTACCGTGTGAAACAAGCCTATAATCGTTCTCCATGGCGAATGACTCTTTTTGTAAATGGAACCAAATAAAAAGTTTTTGAGTAGTATGAGTCGTAACTTGTGTGTGTGTGTGTGTGTGTGTGTGTGTGTGTGTGTGTTTGAAAGTTCTCCTCGGCTCATGTGTATGCATTTTATATGTCCTGAACTTTGGGTTCATAGGTCCTCACTCGCCTATAAGAAGTTAGTAGGATGTACCCTCCACCATGCACTGTACAGCTATGTACAGAAGTTGTGCAAAAGAAGAGTTTTCTTCCGTAGACTGGTTGTAATATCGTGCTATAGGCCTTACTGTGTGTAGTGTATTGCAGATTAGGTGTGCCTGCTGAGTTGCGTTCATGTGAGATGTAAGTTGTTGAGGGCAGAATTATTGCCATAATTACTTTGAATTTCTTCCACGGATTTCCAAAACACACTTTTGGGTGGGACGTTGCAATATACTAGTGTGATTATAAATCTTTGATCGTTATGATTGTTTTGGATTTTTGTTAGTTAAATTTAGGGAACAGCTGACCGAATACGAATTAACTTCGTTACTATAACTTGTTCGATTACAGTTATCACGTGAAGAATGTCTTATTGCTAGGAGTTCCACGAATAGTTAAGAGACTACATACAAGTATTCGTTCTCTATGCTCACGTGACCCTTCACATTCGAATAATTTCAGGGCAGTCCGTCGAATGCCCTAACCACACTATTGTCGTATGTCGTATTGATATCTGGATCACATATAGTTTATAGTTAATATCACTGAAGGGGGCGACCATAGAGGCAATTAAAGTGTATGCGCCTCAGGTGGATTGAACTTCTGAAGAGAAGCAAGAGTTTGAAGATGAAATCCAGAAGCACATGGAAGGCGGAATGTGATAATATGGGGGATTTAAACACACACGTTGGAAGAGAAAGACAAGTCTGCGAAAGTGTGCTTGGACCAGAGGATTGGGGCTGCCGAAATGAGGAAGGAAATACTATTGGAGATCTGTCAAAGTAATGGCCTGCAGGTTGGGAACTCTTTCTTCAGGAAAAGAGAGAGCCATAAGATTATCTGGTACAGTCAAGACTTAAAGAGAAAGTCGATAGTTGACCATTCCTGTACGATAGTGAGATGAATAGGAACATCATTGACATGAAGGTAATACCATCAGGGGCCTTGCTTAGCGACCACATTTTGCTGGTAATGAACCTGAAAGGGACTAAGGATAATAAAGGGACAGAAAACCAGGAAAGACGTATAAGGTCATGGAAGTTGAAGGAGGAAGAAAGCAGTCTACAGTACCTACAAGTAATAAAGGAAAGCATCCCAAAGAATGAATCAAAAACGGTAGAAGGGGGATGGGGTAGATTCAACAGAACATTAGTCAGTGCGGCGGAAGCAATATCTGGGAGGACAAGCAATAAAAAGTGATGGAAAGAAACATCATGGTGGGATGATAAAATAAAGGATGTAGTACAGAAAAAGAATAGAGCCTTTATGGTATGGTTCCAGAAGAGAACAGTAGAGACAAGAAAAGAGAATCAAGCAAGAAAGAAAGAAGCAAAAGGTGTGGTGGCGGAAGGGAGAGGAAAGTGGTTGGAACAGTGGACCAGAATGATGGAGGAGGATAGCGAAGATTCAAAAATGGTGTTACATGGGATGATTAAAAGTGAGAGGAAGAACAGTACGACAGCTTATGCCAGAATGGTGAATAAAAGTGGCCAGATGTAGAAAATAAGGTGGAACTCAAGAATATGTAAGGAGTATTTTGAAGAACTCCTGAACCCAAATGGAGACATGGATTAGGAGGAACAAGCCGAGGAGAAAAAGTGGAGGAACATCAAATAGAAAAAAACCTTAGATGGGGAGAAGTGGAAAGGCATTGGGTAAGACGAAGGGAGATGAAGTCACCAGGAATGGATGACCTAAGTGTAGATATTATGAGATCAGCAGGTGAGAAGGGGATACAACGGCTATATAGAGTAATGAAAATTGTGTGGGGGCAGAAGATGATCACAGAAGACAGGAAAAAGGAAATAATTGTCCCAATCTTTAATAAGGGACTTAGAAAAGAGTGCCAGAACTATCGGGGTATAACATTGAAGAGTCATTGTGCAAAGATTTTTGAGAAAATTTTGGAAGCACGAATCTGGGAAAAATTAGAAGGAGGGCTGAGAGAAGAGCACCGTGAATTCAGAACAGGAAGAGCCACGGTGGATCTAATTTTTGGTGTAAGACAGCTGCAGGAACAGCATTATGAATATGGAATAGATCTACTAATGATCTTCCTGGACATTCAAAAGCATATGAAGCAAAGTATGGAAAGCCTTGGAGGAGTATCAAAACAGATTATTTGGAGGATAAGGGCAATGTACCGTGGTAGTGTGATCTGTGTGAAAGTTGGAGGAGAGAGATCAGCTTGGAGTGAACAGAATGGCTTCAGTCAGGGAAGTGCACTTTTACCATTACTCTTCATTGTAGTGATGGATGATATAACGAGTACAGTAGCACAAGTAATTGTTGAAGGAAAGAAGAAAGCTATGATTCCAGAATGAAATTTTCACCCTGAGCAGAGTGTGTGCTGATGTGAAATTTCTTGGAAGATTAAGACAGTGTGCCAGACCAAGACTCGAACACGGGACAAGGTTCGCAGGAGAGCTTCTGTGAAGTTTGGAAGGTAGGAGACGAGGTACTGGCGGAAGTAAAGCTGTGAGGACGGGTCGTGCTTGGGTAGCTCAGTTGGTAGAGCACTTGCCCGCAAAAGGCGAAGGTCTCGAGTTCGAGTCTTGGTCCGGCACACAGTTTTAACTCTTACGACAGCTAAGGTGTTTGCAGATGATCTGATGGTTTTGGGGAATAAGGAGGAGGAAGTGAGAGTGCTGTTGGACTATGGGAACGAACACTATAAGAATATGGGATGAAATTTAGTATAAGTAAGAAATGATTATCACAACAAGAACGAAGGAGAGAGGAACAACTGGAATAACAACTGCTTGGTAACTATTGAGGAGATTGGAGAGTTTCAAGTACCTAGGAAGCCTGACAGAGGAAGATGGAAAAAAACTACATAGAAATAAACGGGCGGGGGAGAAAAGCAGAAGCATTTCGGAAGAGTGTCAGAAGCCTGATATGGAGCAAGGATGTACCCCAAGTCAGTAAAAAGGTTACATACCGGTCATACTATGTCCTGATCCTGACATATGCATCCGAAACCTGGATGGTGAAAGGAAGAGAGAAAAGCAAACTACAAGCTAGTGAGATGAAATTCTTGAGGAACAGTATTGGAGTGACAAAGATAGACAGGTTAAGAAATGAGAGGATCAGAGAGTTAATGAAGGTGGTACCATTACAGGAGGAGATAGAGAAATCAAGACTGAGATCGTATGGGCATGTTAAGCGAATGGAGGAGAAGAGGATACCCAGGAGGATACACAAGATAAGACTGGATGGAAAGAGAGCAAGAAGGAGACCGAGAGACAGATGGCTGAAAGGAGTGGAGGAATTCGTCCAGAAGAAAGGAGAAGACTGGACCAAGGTGAATACGGAGAGATGGTAGCAAGACAGAAGGCGATGGAGAGGCTTATGTTCCAAACAGATCCGGACAGAGGCTTGAAACTGTCCAAGATGATGATGATACAGAGGGCTATTCATTTTGTTGAACACAACCTGTACTGTAAACAGCGTGAAAGCCGAAGAAGAATAGTGGTATTCTGCATACTGCAATTTGAGTCAATCTGACGCTGGAGGTATTACGTAAAACATGTGTAATCTGCGAGGAGAGATAAACCAGCGTAGAGGATAACGACCTTTTTTTACGAACGTCCATTGGTACAATTTTTCCCTGTGTGCTAGTAGAACTAGAGCATTGCAGCTCTAGAATACTCCGGCACACACGTAGGCTATCGCATCGCTCTGCCTCGCGTCATACGTGTATCATTTCGAAGACACACATGCATCGTACGGAGACTATGTGAATATGATGATGAACAACTATGACAGCGTATTGTTATTTAACAAAACAACGCTACGACGCTGTCCCATCGCAGTGCGTTATTTAAAACATATAATTCGGATACTTTTACAGTTTACGTTAGAAGATTTTTTTCTCTGGCTTGGTGCAATGCTGCTGTTGTAGAGTGGGATAGTTGCTGACTGCCTGGACCATATGTCGGAGGCGCATGTGTTTCCTAGCCAAGGTCATCTCAGTAGATGAGACGCAGTTCAGATGCTAATATTGATCTTGCCACTCGCCTCATTCTGAGCATGTTCGAATGTATGGGGGGGGGAGAGGGAGCTAAGACTGTGTACGATTACCAGTATTTGTTTTACAAATCTGTGGCAAATGAAAACATATACTTCAACATGTGTGCCATACATTTGACGATGATCCTTGTGTAACACCAACATTTGCTATCCTTCATTTTTAATGTAGACCCACAAAATGAAAATCTAAAAGCATTATACGTCTGCAAGTCTCTAAATTGCAGTTCTGAAAACTGTTCTAACATACCCAGATAGATGTTGGCTGTTACTGCCTTTTTCTACAAAAAATGCCACGGACTCTGTCATGCATTAAACTAAACCATACACTCTTTCCAGGGGAATCCCCAACGTGATCTTAGGTAGCATGCTGACATTCTTCACACCGTGCTCGTTAACTTTAGCTGAGACTGAAATTAGGCCCATCTGAAATAAGAAATTCGTTGAAGATATTCGTTGCTGGTGCAAATATCCATGCTGGAGAAGCTGCTTCACAAGCTCCTTCATCTGGAAGTTACAGCTAGACGTCTTCATACTGTGGTCCTAGGAATCCCTAAGTGACAAGATGCACGTCGAGTAGATTTAGATGGACAACTGTTGCGCAGCTTTAATACTTTTTTCACTGACCAATTTCTGCCCTGTTCACGGGAGACCCAGCGCCCTGAAGGTCTGTTTAAACCTCATGTAACACGCAAAAATAATGGTGCTGCTGCTCCGTCCTGTGTCATGATTACACAGAACACATTGTGCCTTCCCTTCATATGACACCGTTTTACAACATCAGTAATTGTAGTGCTCTCTGCCTGCAACCGAATTAGGTCATTTATTCTTTCATTTGTCATGACCCACCAATATTTGAAGTAAATATTGGCAGTTGCAAAATATTTGGAAATTTGTGGTAAGGTGCTATGGGACCAAACTGCTGAGGCCATCGGTCCCTAGGTTTACACACTATTTAATCTAACTTTAATTTACGCTAAAGACAACATACACACCCATGCCCGAGGGAGGACTCGAACCTCTAATGGGAGGCGCCTAAGACCACGCGGCTACCCCGCGCGGCTTGCAGTTTAGACTAAACCTATATGTACTGATAATTATGGCTTCCGTGACGACAATTATTCTGTTAAGGAAACAAGATCACATTACTTCAGCAGTGTATTAAGACATCATCTGTGACGATGTGTTTTGCCTCACTTGCATGTCGTTTTTAGAAACAAATTGCTGTACATAAGAGAAACACAAATAGAAATTCTTTCCAGTAACTTCCCCTGAGGCGTTCTGTAAGTGCATTCCACACACATAATCACAGCAGACTGAATAGCTACGCTAGGGTGTTCCAGTTGCTAGGTACGTTAACTACATTTGTGTAGTCTAGAAGCACAGAAGGTGTTTGCCTATTGAACATTGTTATCCATTTGCTGTGTGATATTATCACATTTTCAATCTATGAGCTTGATTCTCTTGGACGACGTCGCCCCTCCCCTCCATCTCCCCTCTCTCTCCCCTCCTCTCTTCTCCCCTGGGTGACCTTGACACGTATCGCCAGTGACTTTAAATATGACATAGACAGGTGTAATATGACACCAAAAGTAATTTGAAGGTTGGATCATGCGCCCACTCTCTCTTTACCAATATCCTCATTTCATAGTAGCACACAAAACGTCCGCTGTTACTTGTTGGCTATATTCCATTCGCTATCGTCCTCTATAGAATTTACCTCCTCAGCACCTTACAGTACCACGAAAGTTATTCTGTAAAGTCTTAGCTCATTTCCTGTCATCCTGTACCTTTTCGTTGTCAGTTATTTCCACATATTTCTTTCTTCTCTGATTTTGTGGAGAACCTAATGATTTCTTACAAGTCCTCCTATTTTTCAACAGCCGTCTTCTGTGCCATATCTCTAACATTTTTGTGCTCGCCTTCCCCATATTTTCAATTGTGCATGATTAACTTCCGTACATTGACATGCCCCAGAAAAAACATTCTCAGAAATTTCTTTCTCAAATTAAGGTGAAGGTTTGATCCCAGTAGACTTTCTTAGACCAGGAATGCCTTGTTTGCATATGGTAGTTTGATATTTACGTTCTCCTTGCTCTTTCCATCACAGATTATTTCGATTCCTAGGTAACAGAATTCCATCTTCTTCACGTCCCCAATTACGATGGTAAATTTCTCACTAATCTTGTTTCTGCTACCCTTCATAACTTTCGTTTTCCTTCGGTTTGTCTCAATTAGTATTCTTTACTCACTAGTCTTCACTTCAGTCAGAATGCCATGTAATCCTACTTAACTTTGACTAAGGGTAGTTATGTAGTCAAATAACCTTGTTACTTATGTCTTTGCACCCCGAATTTTAATCTCATAACTTCGCCTCATTTTTAGTTCCGTCATTGCTTGTTCGATGTACAGATAGAAAAGCAGGGGTAGAAAGACTGAATCCCTATCTTAAAACCTTTGATTTCAGAGTACATCGATCTAAGTCCTCCATTCGTATTGTTCCTTTTTCGTTGTTATACATATTGCGTATTAGTTATCTTACCTTACAGCGTGCAAATATTTTTCTGAGAGTTTCGGACATAATACTTTACTTTCAACTGCGGAAAACTTTTTATACTTGAAAATTGCTATGTAGAGGCCTAGATTTTTGTTATGTCTTGCGTTCACGATAAAGTGCAATGGAGAACTGCCTCTCTCGTTCCTTTAAGTTTACCGAAGCGAAACTAATCCTCAGTTAAGAGATTTTCCGTTCTCTTTTCCACACTTCTATCTATTGATCTCGTAGATAACATGGATGCATGAATTGTAGGCTGTGTTTGCGATAATTCCCACATTAATCTCCTCTTCGGCTCTGTGGAAATGTGTTGAATGTCATTTTTCTGCAAGTCTGGCGCAATGTTCCTAGTCTCATGTATTCTACATACCAAGGTGAATAGTCGATTGGTTGCCCTTTCCTCAACCGATTTTAGAAATTCCGGAGCGATGTTATCTATGTCTTCTACGTTAATTGATAGTACGCTTCTCCAGGTTCTGTCCAACACTACAGTTTGAGATCCCTTATGTCATCCAAACTTAATTCAAATTTGTTTATCACTCCAGCTGACTGTTCCTATTCCTCGTAGTGTCATTCACCATTCTGTCTATTCCTATCCGCCATCATTTCTGCGTTTGACAGTGGAATTTCCATTGCACTCTTAATGTTCACATCCTTGCTTTCAATTTCTCTATGGTATTTTTTTACTTTTCTATATGCTGCATCTAACCTTCCAACGACCATTTCTTTTCCAATTTCTTCACATTTTTAGTGTAAACATTAAGCCTTAGCATCCCTGCACTTCCTATCTGATTGATTCCTACGTGACTTATACAGCTGTATTTTTGCCTTTTTCTGATCACATCTGCACATCTTTTGTTCTGAGATCATTTGAGGTACTTCACCTGATACCCATATTCTTTCTCAGTGGCCCTCCTTGTACCTCTCTGTGTATACCCAACCACTACGATTACACCTTCTAGGGAAATCCACTCCTCTTTAACTGAACTGATTACTGTAGAAATCACTAGTGTAATTTTACATCCTCAAAGTGCTTTAAAAATATCTAATCATTCCTCATTTCTTCTTTTCCCCCTTCCATTGCACGTCATTTCCTCCTGGAGATTAACTTAAACTTTAACATATCCTCATTACTATATTGTGTGAGTCTACATCTGCACCTAGGAGTGCCATATAATCCAATTTCTAACTCCCGAATCTCTGTCTTACCTGGATGTCATCCAGCTCGTTTCTTCATACAAGACTTGCCCAAGTACACCTTCTCTTGTGACTCCTGAAAAGTGTATTCGCTATTGCCAGCTAAAGTTTATCGCAGAACTCTACTAGAACTTATCCTCTCTCACTCCTACAATCTAAGCCCATATTTTATTGTGAAGGCTCCTTCAATTCCATCCCCAAATACAGCATTCCAGTCCGTCATAATCATCAGGTTATTTCCACCCCTTTAGTTGAGGGCTCGGCATGTCTGACTAACACACCCCAGGTTCGATTCCTGGAAATTTTTTCCTCTACAAATTTAATAATGAAGTTCGATGAAGACAGTCATATGCTGAAAGTCTCTGACTATAATTGCTGAAGATCTTTGAAAATTTAAGAAGAACAATTGCTTAAGGCGCTATCCCTAGACTATATTAGGTGCTATTACGTATGTGCCCTAAAAACTTGAGCAACATCCTAGGATGTATTGCACGAGGATTTTTGAGTTGTATAGTTTAAAGGTTGATTGTTTCCCACACTATTGCACCTTCGAACTAAAGTCTGCCTACTGCTTTACCTGCGACAGAGCTTATGTAGTCGTTCTGTTTCATATACGGACAGCTCGTTACAGCGTGGTGCCTGTATAAGCTGACTGATTCCAAATGTAACTTTCTGAAATTGTAGTCGCACGATATTACGCCTTGTTCGTTTTGTAAAGGACATAGTTTTGAATTTACGATAATTAGAAGCAAGTTGTTAGTCTTTGAAACACTTTGAAATCTTATGAAAATCCGATGGAATATCTATGCAATATCAGAGAGTATTTCATTATAAACAACTGCGTAATCTGAGAAAAGTATGAGGTTACTACTAATACTCTGCGCACTGTCATTAATATACTACACAAATAGCAAGGGTCCGAACACACTTCTCCAGGCCATACTTATACATGTCTATAACGCTGCTCCCAAGATAACATGCTGCATCCTTCTTACCAAAAATAATCCTCAGTCCAGTAACTAATTTGGATTCACACCCCTTAGGACCGTACTTTCGATGATAAGCTTAGGTGGGGAACTACTCAGGAAACTTCTGACCTCTGAAAACAGCTTCTTACCAGCTGCCGGAAAAGACAGTGACCAAATTCTACCTGCTAGTATAACACTATATAGGGATACTATTACTAGCAGTTCCTTACTACAGTGGTGCCGTTCTACCAAGATTTTGAGATGACTGTGATCATATACTAATGGGAAGCTTATTAATCATTAATTCGTTTTCATGTGTGAGATAATCATTGAAAGATTAAAAACTGATTCGAGTGGGAAATTAACCAATGGTATGTAGTCAACAGCACAACGATTTGATAATACACAGTGAAGATTTTCAACATCTTAAATTACGCAAAAGTAATTGCAGGCAAATATACGGCAAAAGGTAAAACGACTTCTGAAAAGGTTTGTATCAATAAGTGTGCAGTAGTCAGAATCGACAATACTAGCAGGCCCTGACATGAACTAGCAGTGCTGTAAGTCACGTATTTATCTGCATTCTGCTCAAGTACAATGGCAGAAAATGTTAATATATACTGACTGGTTTATTTGTAACGAAAAATAATAATCGCACTATGCTACTTAACAGGGAAAAGATACTCATTAGTATGACATAGGCTTGCCCTGCATCTGCACTACTGCTCATCAGTTATTTTAAAGGAGTTTTTGTTCTAATTAAAATGAGCACCAGTTATTTCCACTTACTATATACGAGCTTTTACAACGCTCAGATCACGAAATGTATGTGGTGACGCTAAATCAGTTATAGTGTACGTAAGTGACTACATAGCATGATTTTCAGAGTATCAGTATTTCAAAAACAATTAAGTAAGCTGTACAAAAGTTAGACTGTATAATTACTTACACATTGACTGAAAGAGAGGAGGAACCCTAAAATTCTTCTGCCCCTAACTGCCATTTTGACCAACGCTTTCAACATTAAACGCTGGCAGCATATATAGATATCTATAAAACACAAAAAGGACTCCAGAATGAAATTTTCAGTCCGCAGCAGAGTGTGCACTGATCTGAAACTTCCTGGCAGATTAAAACTGTGTGCCGGACCGAAACTCGAACTCGGGACCTTTGCCTTTCGCGGGAAATTGGTCTGCCAACTGAGCTACCTAAGCACGACTCACGCCCCGTCCTCACAATTTCACTTCTGCTAGTATCTTGTCTCCTACCTTCCAAACTTCACAGAAGTTCTCCTGCGAAAGTTGCAGGACTAGCACTAGTGGTTCAAAATGGCTCTGAGCACTATGGGATTTAACATCTGAGGTCATCAGTCCCCTAGAACTTAGAACTACTAAAACCTAACTAACTTAAGGACATCACACACATCCATGCCCTAGGCAGGATTCGAACCTGCGACCGTAACGGTCGCGCGGTTCCAGACTGTAGAGCCTAGAACCGCTCGGCCACTCCGGCCGGCTAGCACTATTGGAAGAAAGGATATTGCGGAGACATGGCTTAGCCACAGCCTCGGGGATGTTTCCAGAATTAAATTTTCACTCTGCAGGGGAGTGTGAGCTGAATTGACACTTCCTGGCAGATTAAAACTGTGCACCGGACCGAGACTCTAACTCGGGACCTTTGCTTTTCGCAGGCAAGTGTTCTACCAAGTTTCGCAAAAATGATAGTTCCAAAACGGCTCAACAAGCAGGCATATTGCAGTCTTTAAAATGTTATAGCCTACAGCTTAATGTGTACTCACAGCAGTATTTTAGCCAAAATCTACTCCCAGATCACAAGATTATTGATTAATGAAATTTACCTTTCAGCATTTTCATTTTGTTTTTGAGGCTTAGACTATTCATGGAATCGTAATAGGAGTCTATCAATGTAGGTGACTTAGGACTAAAGAGGGGTCTTAACAAACATTCCAGATTAGGCACTTATAACATGAAAACTTTACCAAATAGCGATCTGCGGAATCGAATGATGCCACATGATGCAGTCATGGCTCTTGGCATAAAATACTCTACGTTTTATCTCCTTGGCGTTGCAGTTTCAAGTCTCAAAGCAAACTAATAAAAGCTTCGATGCAATGATTGATAACATTTCTCATCCGATACTCTTTTAATATACTCTTGCAGGAATTCTGCCTCACTTAGTACCTAGAGATGGTCTATTGTCGAAAGCTTGCCACTCAAAGGTCAACACAAAGACTAATATACACGTATCCACCATTTACATCTATGACTAAACCTTTCGAAGGACTGCCCTCCATCTTTTCTACTATACATAATACTATGGCCTCTAAACATGAATCAGATACATTTTTTACAATTTAGTAATTGCATATCACAAAATGACATGTCTTTGAAAAAGATATTTATAAGAATAGTTTCAGATTACATAGATTTACGGAATGATCTTTTGAAGTATCCGGATACATTCCAAGTGAAACAAGTAAGAGATTGGAAAATGTTATAGAGTCGTTCGTAGATATAAGTGTTAATATGCTCCATGTTTTAGTGAAGTTGTCTGTTAAGAATATCATCAGTGAAACATCCATAACGCATAACACAACAGCAGTTGGCATAATCGTCTACATATTTCGCAAAATACTGTTCATTCCTCCATAGTAGGCATCACATGGAATATAATTTCATTAAATTTCAAAAACATACCACCATTTAGTGTAAGCATATCATCATGCAACTACCTTTTTGTGTCACATAACTTTTTGTGTATCAATTGGTAAGAAATAGATCGAAAATTTTCAATTATGTGAGAAGTAAATGAAATATGTATAGCATAAACACTTTCTACAGTTCATTTCATATGATTTGCATTGTACCAGATATTTGTTATTGTGAAACTTCCTGTCAGATTAAAACTGTGTGCCGGACCGAGACTCGAACTCGGAACCTTTGCCTTTCGCGGGCAAGTGCTCTACCAACTGAGCTACCCAAGCACGACTCACGCCCCGTTCTGCATGTTTCTGCATGGTTCGCAGGAGAGCTTCTGTAAAGTTTGGAAGGTAGGAGACGAGGTACTGGCAGAAGTAAGGCTGTGAGGACGGGACGTGAGTCGTGCTTTGGTAGCTCAGTTGGTTAGTTCCGTTTCAGCAACGCTGGCGAGTGGCCGCTGTTGACTGCTGCGCTGCACTTCCTTGTTTACATCACTGTACTTGTGCTTCGCCGAGTGCTGTCCGTCCGTTAATCTCCGTGTTCGTTCCTGTTCCTTGTGATCTGATCGCTCTTTCTG
Source organism: Schistocerca serialis cubense (assembly GCF_023864345.2). NCBI lineage: Eukaryota > Metazoa > Arthropoda > Insecta > Orthoptera > Acrididae > Schistocerca > Schistocerca serialis. The sequence continues at coordinate 459,502,697 of NC_064643.1, forward strand.
GTCTTGCTGCTGCTAATTGGAATTTCGGTTGTTTAACCGAAATGGCGTTGCTGGATTAACCATGGCTACAAACCTCAGGAAGAATACTCTGGTATTTTCTTTTGACAAGCAATCCCGTCCTGTTCAGCCGACATCCCTGGAAATAGATGACTGGATTACACAGGTAATTGGTCTCAATTCTGAAACCGTCCATACCTGGCAACTGGATAAGGAAAAATACTGTGTTTTTGTCAAGTTAATCAGTGCTGCGACTGTTGATAAAGTGTTACGAAAGTGGGGCTATGAAGTAGATTTTGTGCGTTGAAATGGTTATAAAAGTAAGGTTTCCATCAACAGAGCGGACATTCATTACAAAACCGTTCGTGCCTTTAATCTTCCCATTGAAATTGAAAATGATAAGATTAAGGAAGCTCTCTCAAACTACCGGAGGCGTTAAATCAATTGCAAATGAAAGATGGTCGCCTCGCTTTAAACTGCAGTGTTTCAACGGGGTCCGCTGTGTAGAGATGGACGTTAAGACGAATATTCCGTCTCACATAACTGTTTGTGGGTATAAGGCACAAATTGTTTATACAGGTCAGGATGCTACATGTCATATAAGTAACGAAACTGGCCACTTCAGACAGGACTGTCGGCGGCGAACTGTTGTTCTTAAAAGTACTTTGATACAGCGTCAGAAGCTTACCTTAAATGATCTGTTACCAAAGAATTGCCCGGATCAACTGGTTGAGGATGTTAACGCAGCGGGCCAAGCAGATGTCTCCCTTCACGATAACAGTCAATTTCCCCCGTTAACAACAATGGGAAGCCCTGTTACCACTACTCGTGAAACTGAAATGCAACCGAAAAAACGACCTCTGGAGATAACTGATAGTTGTTCAGAGGACGAGCTGTCTTGTCCCACTCCCTCACCTCGCAAACAAAAACAGTGCGATGAGGAGGCAGAGGAACCTGAAGGCAAAATGCGAATAGAAACTGATGAACAGAAAGATAATACACATACGGCACCAGAAAATGAAGGGGGTGTAATCAGCATTAATTTGCAAGAAACAAAAGGTGCAGTAGCCGATTGCAAAGATCAGCAGCTATCTGTTAATAAACAAATTCAGGGAAAGGTTGCAAAACCGCAGTCTCCATTTGTTTCCCTCGATCAGGAAGTGAGTGAAATTAATAAAGAACGAGGAAGTGGTGGCCAAACTGAAATCATGGTCAACACCTCAGGGCAGGCGCCGGCAACCGAAATTGCGAAAGCGTCTGTTGCTACTCCAAATAAACCACGAAGTAATATACCGACGCAACCAAATGAGAATGCAGCTCGTAACCAAGGGAAGGGAAAATCCGGTAGGAGCGACCCAAGCCCAAAGAATGTTCGGTCCCAAAATGTCTTATACGAATCACTGGAAGAAAAATCTGAATGTACACCCGGAAATCAGTCTGCTTGCGGTACAAGAGAAAACATCAGAAGTAGAAAAAAAACGGGACAGTAACTAATAACATGATTGAAGTGTTATTCCATGTTCAGCCTTCCGAGAAAACTGTTACAGCTTAACTAAACCCTGAACCACAGGAAACTAAATTAGTGCATCAAAACAACTACATAGTGACAGCACAATGACGCAATCTTATTCTGTCACCACTATAAACATAAATAAAATTACGACCGGTTTGAAATTATCGGCCCTTAAGGAATTTTTGTACGAATCCGCGACTGATATTGCCCTGTTACAAGAAGTTCTAATTTCGTATTTAGTAATTCCCGGTTTTGTCAGTTACGTAAATGTGTCTCCCGAAACAAGTGTTGGAACAGCTGTTTTGGTGAGGGAAGGGATTACAGTAAGCGAGGTGGAACGACTGGAATCCGTAAGGGGAATAGGACTAAAAATCTATGATGTGACTATCATCAACTTGTACGCCACTTCAGGAAGTTCTCACCGAGCTGACAGGGCACGTTTCTTCAAAGATGACCTGATATAAATGTTAAGGAAAACTCCAAGACAGTTTTTACTTGGAGGTGATTTTAATTGTGTTCTAAATCGAAAAGATCAGATACCTAATTTTAATTTCTCAAGTGAACTAAAATAACTAGTTACTGGTTTAGAATTAGAGGATATATGGGAAATCAAATACCACTCCATTGTTGAGTTCACTTACGTCACGGCAACATCACGTAGCAGGATTGATAGATTCTAAAAATCTTTAAACTTCCGTGACAAAAGTAGAAACCATTCCTACGTACTTTTCAGACCATTCAAGTGTCTTAGTCCGCAGCTCGTGGTCGTGCGGTAGCGTTCTCACTTCCCGCGCCCGGGTTCCCGGGTTCGATTACCGGCGGGGTCAGGGATTTTCTCTGCCTCGTGATGACTGGGTGTTGTGTGATGTCCTTAGGTTAGTTAGGTTTAAGTAGTTCTAAGTTCTAGGGGACTGATGACCATAGATGTTAAGTCCCATAGTGCTCAGAGCCATTTGAACCATTTGCCATCAAGTGTCTTAGCTTGCATAAATCTAACAAGACAACCGGTTCGCCGGTTCAAGAATCAGTGGAATTTGAACACTTCCTTGTTAGTAAATCATGATTTAGAAGACCTGATTAAATAAACATGGGCAATATGCCTGCGTGCTCGTAGTGGATATGCCACTGCTATTGACTGGTGGGTTAAAATGGCAAAGCCAAAGTTGCGGAAGGTTTTTATTCAATACAGTGCCCAGAACGCAAAGGAAATGAAATGCACTATAGAGTATTACTATTCCGTTTTGAGAGATCTATATGATCAAGTCTCAGCAGGTTCCTCACTTCGGATAGCAGACATCAAAAAAGTCAAAGACAAGTTAATTAATATCAAGAGAAGTCAAATGGAAGGGTTGAAAATAAAATCGAAGGCAAATTCGGTGTCAGAAGATGAAACTACTTCCCTATATCATTTAGTGAAGCATACAAAGAATGGGAGAAGGACTTTTATTGATGAAATTCGAACAAAACACAGTACGATTCTCAGAACCCAGCAGGGTATCATGGACGAGATTTATCGCTATTTTTGCGAGCTGTATTCTGTACATCAAAGTAGTGATGCTTCCTTGGAAGAATTCCTTGACATCCTAGCCCCACAGCTGACAGAAGATGACAACGAAAATTTTGTCGAGGTTGTCAGTGAAGAAGACGTGTATGAGACTCTGTGCGCCTCACCACCAAAAAAATCCCCAGGACCGGATGGTCTGCCAGCAGAGTTTTACATCCGTTACTGGTCGATAGTAGGTGCAAAAATCACGGACATTGTAAATGAAATTTTTCAGGGTGAAATGATTCCTTCTGAGTTCAAGGAGAGTAAAATTGTTCTGGTGCCAAAAAATAATGGAAACAAAGATTTAAATAATTTTCGTCCAATTTCACTGCTGAATTCTGATTATAAATTAACAGCTTGAATAGTAAACAAGAGAATTTCATACCTTACAGATAAAATTATTAGTCAACATCAGAACTGCGCGCAAGGCAGAACCATTTTTCAAAATCTCGTGGAATTCAGGGATATCATTGCAATAACTTCTGTAACAAACATAAAGTGTGCTTTATTGTTTTTAGATTTTTATAAAGCGTTCGATGTAGTAAATCATGAATGTCTTCTACAGACATTGAAGAAAATGGATTTCAACGATAGGGTCATACAGTTGATTAAGAACATAGCAACTGGAATAAATGCTAAAATAGCAGTGAATTGTCAACAATCTAGGCAGATGCAAATACATCGAGGTGTTCCTCAAGGAAGTCCTTTGTCCATGTCACTCTTCGCCATTTCGCTGGAACTTTTCCTCCAACATGTCCATGCTGGATTAAAAGGCTTAACATCATCAGGAAATAAAACAGTTATAAGAGCCTATGCGGACGATTTAGGGGTCATTATAAGGCATAATGACAAGGTAACCACGCTAGCAACAGTGATTTTTTCGTACTGTAGAGCATCTGGCGCCAATGCAAACGAAAAAAAAGTAAGATCTTAAATCTCAGAGGTTTTGATAATTTCAACGTCGAGTGGGCAAAATTAGTCCGACAACTTAAAACACTTGGGATCACCCTGACAGAATGCCCTATGAAAATGACGGCTTTAAATTGGACAGTTGCAGAAGATAAAGTGCAAGGAGCCATTATAGAGAATTTAACTCGATATATGAACCAAATTCAGAGAACACAGTATATCAACTCATGCATCCATGCTAAAGCTTATTATACTACCCAGCTGTTTCCAATACCGAGAATGATAGCGAGGAGAATAATGTCCAGAATCACCAACTTTTTGTGGAGAGGTGAAGTGTTCAGAGTACCTGCTAAAGTAGCCACTTTAGATCCTAAAAATGGTGCACTAGGATTAACTGATATAACGAATAAAGCCTCTGCACTTTTTATCAAAAGGCAAGTTAATTTAACAAGAGACACACGAGAAAGCATAACCAGCCAACTTTTCGAGAACATTAAACCTCGAATCCTGCTTCCCCCGATTGACGTGCAGAATATCAACAGCCGGTTACAGCATGTGAGGATTTTCTATGTTGAGTTTAGTTATGCCAGTGTCGAAGTCAGGCAGTCACGACACTTAACATCGAGAGCCACAATGCGGAACGAAAGAAAAACGAAGGAAGGAACAAAATAGAACGACAGTTTCCAAACATTGAGTGGACTGAGATTTGGAAAAACATTAGTTCTAATGTGCTCACGTCTAATACAAAAACGTCATGGTACAAGACAGTTAACAACATAGTTAGCACCAATGAAAGACTTCATGCAATCGGACTCTGTGAAACAAATTTATGTCAAAAATGCCATCTAGTTGACACAATAGTTCATAGATACACTTGCAGCGGTCATATGAATAGTTGGAAGTGGAGCCGAGAGCAAATAGCTGTGATTACACGGACATCCCCTGAGAGAACATCGCTGTCATTGATACACAGGCCTGAAGCACGCTATTTTCCAGAGGCAAAAAATAACGTTGTGTGCTGGTTGCTGGGAAAATTTGTTAATTACGTTCTTAACAAATTAGGATCCAATAGCATCATAGAGTTCCAGGTACACATGCTGTGTGAATTCCACAAAATTAGAAGGTATTCGAACCACAAGAAAAAGTTCGGTAATATGTTAAAAATTGTATTTGAAAGAATGGGTATTGGTTAATATAAAAAAGAAAACTGTGTTGACAGTGATGTATTGTAGTTACCTTAAGGATATTATTTAAAATATTACATTATTTTTTGGTGTGTGCTTTTTCTACTCCAGAGGGTAGTTTTTGAATTTTATAAGCTAATGCACAGAACTTATGTGACAGGTAGATTGTGTGTCTAATAGTGTCAAAACAAAAAACATTAAAGGTGCATTACTGACTTATATTAGAAATCTGGAAATATACAGATTTTATGGAAAAGTCCTTATCGATTGGTTAAAACCATAAGATTCTAGCTAATAATGTAATATTTAATGGCTGGCACATTGCCCTGTTCATTTTTGCACTGATGTGTAAGTCAGACTGGCAGTGAAAGACTTATCATATAGGTCTGATCACTCCAGATACTTAACATTTAATTAATGTCCAGAAAGTGTAGTTGGAAGGCTAGTCAACTTTATTATATATCCTTTCTGCTATTCTCAATTATTTCAGAAATTGGCTAATAAGATTATTAAATTGTTTTATACTTAAAATTATCCCACCAACTTGCTGATATCCATCATAAAGAACTATTTATGCTTCTGTAAAGGTTGGAGCTCAGGTAATTTAAAGTGCAGATTTTATTTCTACATGTTGAAGTTTGAATGTCTTTAAAAAAAAATAAAAAAAAAAATAAAAAAAAAAACTTCTTTTGGTGTTTAACTTAATTCTTAATTCCTTCTGGGATAATTCAGGGAGTAACACAATCTTCTGTTGTCTTTCTTTAACATCAGCATAACTGAAATGATCAAACTGTTTTTGTTTAAATAACTTCATGTATAACAAGTGTCCATGGTTAGTACATGAACTTAGTATGTATATGGAATGTGTAAAATTGTTTTTTTTAATAAATGTTTTTATAAAAAAAAGTTGGTAGAGCACTTGCCCGTGAAAGGCAAAGGTCCCGAGTTCGAGTCTCGGTCCGGCACACAGTTTTAATCTGCCAGAGAGTTTCATATCAGCGAACACTCCTCTGCAGAGTGAAAATCTCATTCTCGATTTGTTTCTGTGATTACTTAAATTCCATAAAAAGTAAGATAACGTTTTATTTTCATAAAAAGATTAATATCACCTGAAGGGTATTTTGTCCGTCAATAGTTTATGTTGTTGTTGTGGTCTTCAGTCCAGAGACTGGTTTGATGCAGCTCTCCATGCTACTCAATCCTGTGCAAGCTTCTTCATCTCCCAGTACCTACTGCAACCTACATCCTTCTGAATCTGCTTAGTGTATTCACCTCTTGATCTCCCTCTACGATTTTTACCCTCTGGGCTGCCCTCCAATACTAAATTGTTGATCCCTTGATGTCTCAGAATATGTCCTACCAACCGATCCTCCTTCAAGTCAAGATTTTGAAGCTAGTAAGTTCCAAATGTTTTGTGACTTAGGTTTATAATTTAAATATTAGATTAACGAATGTAATGAGCTATACTGGAAAGGGTAGAAGAGCAGTTCAGACATTTTTTGCCATCAAGTGTTTGCCACCACCTCCAAGATTTGAGAAATACACACAGCTACTTTTGACAGCCTTAGTGTCTATGAATAAAGCAGTGGTCTATGAATAAAGCAGTGGAAGATGCAGTGGTGTGCAATGATGGTGACAATCGCATAGGTGCATCCTTTAATGCGACATGGCTGACGCTTGGTCACCTAAAACAGGCCCCGTGCCGCAGCAACTTACCTAGAAAATCAAAAGTGATGAACACCGAATGTTTGAAAAAATACTGCCATGGTTGCAAAGGAAGCAAACAACATCATGTTTGTGATTTGCTTTTCTCTAGGTACAGTGGTAGAATAGAATCAGAGGCAGTTCCAGAATGTTTCGAAGGGCAAAGAAAAATTTTGGTGTGCATTATAAAAAGTGCCTTGGAGATGACGGCTCGAAATGTTTCGCAAATGTGTTGGAAAATACGTCTTCCGAAAATACTGTAAAAATTAAAAACCTAGATTGTTTTGGACATGTGTAAAAGATCCTGGGGACACGTTTACGTACACCAATAAAGGACATGTAAGGGAAGTATCTCACTAACGGCAAACCTATAGTTAGCAGTGATCGTCTCACTAAGGCAGACGTCGACAAGCCGCGGTTCTACTATGGTATAGCCATAAGATGGATACGAGGCGATAAAGAGGTTGTGATAAAAACAGTTTCGGCTACCATCTTCCATGAAACTTGAACAGATGACAATTCACAGCTGTCTTTGTGACAATGACGTAGACTTATTGTGTAGATAGAGTGAAGCAGCTACCACTGGTGATGTTTATATTCACCGTCACTCCCTGCCGTTTTCACTGTTGTAAACTATTAATGGTATATACAGGCACATAAATAACAAACTATTGCCACTGTGATTACATCGAAAGATGCCAAATCTGAATGTATATTTAAACCATACGGGAACACGTGCTGAAAACAGCGTCTATAATATAAGGTATGTTAGATGCTATAATTTGTTTTAATGATTGGTCAGTCAGTAAGTATGAAGTTCTAGAGTTTTAGGAATATGTTCTGGATTCAATATGAAATAACCACTGGAGGAGATTGTACAATGAGAGTAGCCGAATCGAAAAAATGTGTCCTTGAGACAACTAGAAGCCAGAATAAGGGGGGGAAACAAGAGATGGAAGAGAGATGATGAAGAACATGCAAACCAAGGAGATTATGCAAGTGGATTGTATCAGGAACAACGGAGGTGATTCAAAGACAAATCTGAATAGAATTTCCCGAGAGTTAAATTTTCTGTCATGTTTTTTTACACACAAATTTTTGTGATATTTCATTGTACTGCCTAGAGGAAAACAGACTACAAACAGAACATAGTGTCAACAGGAAGAAGAATATATACTAGCTAAATATAAAAGTAACCGTATTTTTCATTATCAGAAGTAAGAATTTCTAGAATAAAATTTTGGGACTGAAATTACATGATTACACTCTACTTCTGAGATAACCTTAAAGTTTCAAGCATCTAAGTAAGATTGTCAGTCAGTATGTAGATTCAGAGTATGAAACGGCAAATAAAATAATGTAATTCACTGATCCCCACAAAATTGTAATATCGTCAATATGAAAACTAACGTGATTAATTGTACAGAAAATTGTTCAGCAACAGACATACTTATTGTCTTAGAATTTTCATCCCACTTAGGCTTCACATTTTTTGTTTAGAGCCATATAAACTTTATGAAAATTGTTTAATACTTTTTCAGGCGTTCACGGGCAAGTTACCTTATACGGTGTAGTGAAATGAAGGAAAATTAGATCTGCGTCACAGATTATAGATTTGCACCCCACTCCTTCTAGCACTTTAAATATTAGGAGCTTCCTTTAAATGTATAGTACGATTAAAATTAAAATTTTCACAAAAACATAAATCTAATTAAAATTTGATTTGATAATCAGTGTATATTCAATGTATTTTTACCACTGAACTTCCCATATTTAATTTCTGTGGTTTAAGCAAGTACAACTATGACAAACATCCTCATGTGCAGGAGTAAAACTGCGCACGAAGTTTCAGTTTAATGGCCTTAGTAGTTAATTCTTTAATTAAAACCCACAAGATGACGGATAATGGATAGCAGCAGTTGCTCGTTTGGAAATCCCCACAGCAAACATTTGGTGCCACCCAGATGCACTTGCAATAGTCCCTTCTCAGTTTGATGGATGGGTGGAGTTACTGTCACAATCGGTGCTTATAGATTGGTAGCATTCAAACTTGGGCAGTTCCCAGTTTTTCAGAATCAAACACACAGCCTCCCCACACTTCGCTCTGTCATGCTTCGTTCAAGTTCCATCCTGATGAAAACTAGTCATAAAGGACAAAGAGAGTAGCCTTAGACTAGGGTGTCAGTCTTGGCCTGCTCTCTGGTACAGGCAGATGTGCAAATTTAGCAAGTGTTAGCTAGTGGAGGAAGTTAGCCATTCCTCTGTATATGAAGCAACGATTTACGGAACATTAATCATCCGCATTTTATTATTGATTCACCACAGCTTGTAGCTATTACAATGCGAAATGTTGCCACCTACAATCCAGATTTAATAGTCAAGGCCGATAAAGAACCTTTGGCGGGAATTCCATTCCCATGTGAATTCTCATCCTCTCTACACGTTGCGCTTTCCTACCACTTATCAACACTTTGGCATTGATGAACTAGACTTTCAATTTTATCAAGTGCTCGTCATGTCAGAGGATAGGCTATGGTGGAAAACGATGTCTGTTGAACTAACTACCTTGCTTTGCGACAGGAACCAACTCTGTATTCAGTTTGTGATTATTTTTCGATTTTGCAATCCAACTGAACATTTATTAAGTGGCAACCAGTTTCGGTTAAATAGTAATCATCTTCAGACCGTATGCACCATGATGGTAGGTGCTGGCAGTGAGAGGAGCAGGCGTCATGGATGTATGAACGTCAGCGGCTCACTGCATCCATGATACCTGCTCCGTTCATCGACACCACCACCTGCTATTATGGAGCCTATGGTCTGAAGATGGCCACTATTTCACCGAAACCGGCTGCCACATCACTGTTTCATCTCCATAAAAAGGCTTTCAACATTTTTTCTGTCAGCCGATTACCATTAATATATAAGGTGCAACACTTGTTTTGCACAGTAAACAATACTATATGTTCTTAGCGTTTCCCTTTATGGCTCTGTTCCATTGTTGACTGATGAGTACAACAGTGTCTTTTTCATATCTCTGGCTTCATATAATGCTAGTATCGAGAACCATTTAAACAGTTATTCCCTTTCCTCTTCTTGTGCATTCCTTACAACCGCGCTCGTTTCTGGAACAAAACACAACGCCTGTAAGTAAGAGATGGACATACCTACTCGCAGTCACTGACAGGAGAAACCAAACGTCTTCCTATTGGCGGTAGGGTCGTTGCCCTCACCGCAAAAAATAAAACCGAACCCAGTAAATTCTTCCAAATGATGATCAAGCGGATTAATGACTGACATCTCGTGCAAAGGTACTTAATGAAATTAAATACATAATGCAACAGCGCGAAAAATTAGATTTTAGCATAATCATGCTGATATTAATGCATTCTATTGAAAAGCGACTACAATTTGTCGTATGTATTGCTGTATGTGAAGGCACCATGTAAGTTGCTTCTTATATGTCATATTGCGTCATCTCGGATAGTCCTTACTATGGTCTGTGAAGGAACACACGACTCGTTATGGTTAAATACAATGACTCTTTTAATGAAATCATTTCACTGTAGTTGTATTAACTGTTAAAATTAACTTCGTGACAGTAGTAAATGAAATGATCGACGAGACAAGAAAAGAAACAGCCACTTCACTATGCTTATTCATCTGATGACCTATGAGTACACCGCTACAAAAGCTTTGTCAAATGCTTTTGCTTCATACCTCAGCGAGTGTGGTTCCTCGTACCAATTCCTCTATGAACATTGTTCTGTCTGAAGAGTTTCCTGTTGTGACTCATCCGCAGGCCAACTCTGTTATACAGGGTGTTACAAAAAGGCACGGCCAAACTTTCAGGAAACATTCCACACACACAAAGAAAGAAAATATGTTATGTGGACATATGTCCGAAAACGCTTACTTTCCATGTTAGAGCTCATTTTATTACTTCTCTTCAAATCACATTAATCATGGAATGGAAACACACAGCAACAGAACGTACCAGCGTGGCTTCAAACACTTTGTTGCAGGGAATGTTCAAAATGTGCTCCGTTAGCAAGGATACATACATCCACCCTCCGTCGCATGGAATCCCTGATGCGCTGATGCAGCCCTGGAGAATGGCGTATTGTATCACAGCCACCCGCAATACGAGCACGAAGAGTCTCTACATTTGGTACCGGGGTTGCGTAGACAAGAGCCTTCAAATGCCCCCACACATGAAAGTCAAGAGGGTTGAGGTTAGGAGAGCGTGGAGGCCATGGAATTGGTCCGCCTCTACCAACCCATCGGTCACCGAATCTGTTGTTGAGAAGCGTACGAACACTTCGACTGAAATGTGCAGGAGCTCCATCGTGCATGAACCACATGTTGTAAAGGCACATGTTGTAAAGGCACATGTTCTAGCAGCACAGGTAGAGTATCACGTATGAAATCATGATAACGTGCTCCATTGATCGTAGGTGGAAGAACATGGGGCCCAATCAAGACATTACCAACAATGCCTGCCCAAACGTTCACAGAAAATCTGTGTTGATGACGTGATTGCACAATTGCGTGCGGAATTTCGTCAACCCACACATGTTGATTGTGAAAATCTACAATTTGGTCACGTTGGAATGAAGCCTCATCCGTAAAGAGAACATTTGCACTGAAATGAGGATTCACACATTGTTGGACGAACCATTCGCAGAAATGTACCCGTGGAGGCCAATCAGCTGCTGATAGTGCCTGCACACGCTATACATGGTACGGAAACAACTGGTTCTCTCGTAGCCCTCTCCATGCAGTGACGTTGTCAACGTTACCTTGTACAGCAGCAACTTCTCTGACGCTGACATTAGGGTTATCGTCAACTGCACGAAGAATTGCCTCGTCCATTGCAGGTGTCCTCGTCGTTCTAGGCCTTTCCCAGTCGCGAGTCATAGGCTGGAATGTTCCGTGCTCCCTAAGACGCCGATCAATTGCTTCTAACGTCTTCCCGTAGGGACACCTTCGTTCTGGAAATCTGTCTCGATACAAACGTACCGTGCCACGGCTATTGCCCCGTGCTAATCCATACATTAAATGGGCATCTGCCAACTCCGTAAACATTGCACTGACTGCAAAACCACGTTCGTGGTGAACACTAGCTTGTTGATGCTACGTACTGATGTGCTTGATGCTAGTACTGTAGAGCAATGAGTCGCATGTCAACACAAGCACCGAAGTCAACATTACCTTCCTTCAATTGGGCCAACTGGCGGTTAATCGAGGAAGTACAGTACATACTGACGAAACTAAAATGAGCTCTAACATGTAAATTAAGCGTTTCCAGACACATGTCCACATAACTTCTTTTCTTTATTTGTGTATGAGGAATGTTTCCTGAAAGTTAGGCCGTACCTTTTTGTAACACTCTGTATAGCTGTGCGTTAGCCCGCGGCCCTTTTCTTTATTTGTGTGTGAGGAATGTTTCCTGAAAGTTTGGGCGTACCTTTTTGTAACACCCTGTATAGCTGTGCATTAGCCCGCGGCCCTCCAGCGATGACAAAGTTTGTGTATTCACACTGCGCAGCAGCCAAGGTCCTACGAGCATAATCCGCGGGGTACAGTACCGTAGTGTAACCTGCACGATTCACAGGCTAGTAGCGGGCGCTAACGTCCGACCACTTCACAACACACTGCGTTCAAATGCTGTGCGCAGTGCAAACATTTTCTGATTTGCAGCATCCAGGAATAAGCTGATCTCAGTCACGATACTGTCTCTTTATGTGACGCACACGAAGGAAATTAGACCAAATAAAATGAACCCTCCGGTGCGTCATTAACAGTAGTGCAGTGATATCTTCAGTAGCTACACACTGATGCCCCGCAACATTATGAGCACTGCCCACCACATGGCGTTGCTGGAAGGTGACGCGGTAAGGAAACTACGATAGCGTGCTGAAAACTAATTCCTCTGAATTTTTTATGTGAAAACTCTTGAAGGTTTTAAGTACAACGAATGTTACCAACGTTTTGCATCTTTATTCTTCATGCCTACATGTTTATCTCTCAAAATAATGACCGTGCCGCCAAACACATTTCTCTCAACCAGGGACCAGTTTAATACCGTCACTGTAAAATATTTGAATTATTTGACGGAGCCACAATTTCACTCTGCCTGCACCGTTTCATCACTTTCAGAGTAAGTCCTCCAAGGTGTTGTTTAGGTTCTGGAAACAGATAAAAATCGGATGGCACCAGTTTGGACTGTATGGAGGATGAACCGATGACAGTGAACCGAAGGCGTCGAACTGTTGCACACGTCGCAGCGATCTTGTGTTTCCCGGTACTGTTATACTGAGGGAGAGGGTATTCCATTTGTAGGCGAGGTCTTCGAATTTGGAACTCGCTTACAGGATGCTGTTTTTCACGCACCGACATAGTTACGTTATTAAACGCCATGTTATACGCTACAACTCGGACCCATCTACCGGCAGAGGGCTGCATATACAGGGTGGTCCATTGATAGCGACCGGACCAAATATCTCACGAAATAAGCATCAAATGAAAAAACTGCAAAGAACGAAACTCGTCTAGCTTGAAGGGGGAAACCAGATGACGCTATGGTTGACCAGCTAGATGGCGCTGCCTTAGGTCAAACGGATATCAACAGCGTTTTCTTAAATAGAAACCCCCATTTTTATTACATATTAGTGCAGTACGTAAAGAAATATGAATGTTTTAGTTGGACCACTTTTTTCACTTTGTGATAGATGGCGCTGTAATAGTCACAACCGTATAAATACGTGGTATCATGTAACACTCCGCAGTGCGGACGGTATTTGCTTCGTGATACATTACCCATGTTAAAATGGACCCTTTGCCAACTGCGGAAAAGGTCGATATCGTGTTGATGTATGGCTATTGTGATCAAAATGCCCAACGGGCGTGTGCTTTCTATGCTGCTCGGTAGCCTGGACGACATCATCCAAGTGTCCGGACTGTTCGCCGGGTAGTTACTTTATTTAAGGAAACAGGAAGTGTCAGCCACATGTGAAACGTCAACCACAACCTGCAACAAATGACGATGCCCAAGTAGGTGTTTTAGCTGCTGTCGCGGCTAATCTGGACATCAGTAGCAGACAAATTGCCCGAGAATCAGGAATCTCAAAAACGTCGGTGTTAAGAATGCTACATCAACATCGATTGCACCCGTACCATATTTCTATGCATCAGGAATTGCATGGCGACGAATTTGAACATCGTGTACAGTTCTGCCACTGGGTACAAGAGAAATTACGGGACGATGATTTATTTTCCACGTGTTATATTTAGCGATGAAGCGTCATTCACCAACAGCGGTAACGTAAACCAGCATAATATGCACTATTGGGCAACGGAAAATCCACGATGGCTGCGACAAGTGGAACATCAGCGAAATTGGCGGGTTAATGTATGGTGCAGCCTCATGGGAGGAAGGAAAATTGGCCCCCATTTTATAGATGGCAATCTAACGGGTGCAACGTATGCTGATTTCCTATGTAATGTTCTACCGATGTTACTACAAGATGTTTCACTCCACGGCAGAATGGCGATGTACTTCCAACATGATGGATGTCCGGCACATAGCTCGCGTGCGGTTGAAGCGGTATTGAATAGCATACTTCATGACAGGTGGATTGGTCGTCGAAGCACCATACCATGGCCCGCACGTTTACCGGATCTGACGTCCCCTGATTTCTTTCTCTGGGTAAAGTTGAAGGATATTTGCTATCGTGATCCACCGACAGCGCCTGACAACATGCGTCTGCGCATTGTTAATGCATGTGCGAACATTACGGAAGGCAAACTACTCGCTGTTGAGAGGAATGTCGTTACACGTATTGCCAAATGGATTGAGGTTGACGGACATCATTTTGAGCATTTATTGCATTAATGTGGTATTTACAGGTAATCACGCTGTAACAGCATGCGTTCTCAGAAATGATAAGTTCACAAAGGTACACATATCACATTGGAACAACCGCAATAAAATGTTCAAACGTACCTACGTTCTGTATTTTTATTTAAAAAACCTACCTGTTACCAACTGTTAGTCTAAAATTGTGAGCCATATGTTTGTGACTATTACAGCGCCATCTATCACAAAGCGAAAAAAGTGGTCCAACTAAAACATTCATATTTCTTTACGTACTGCAAGAATATGTAATAAAAAATGGGGGTTCCTATTTTAGAAAATGCAGTTGATGTCCGTTTGACCTAGGGCAGCGCCATCTAGCGGGCCAACCATAGCGCCATCTGGTTTCCCCCTTCAAGCTAGACAAGTTTCGTTCTTTGTAGTTTCTTCGTTTAACTCTTATTTCATGAGATATTTGGCCCAGTCATGATCAATGGACCACCCTGTATGTAGATATGAACAATGTCAATATCATTTCTTTTATTTAAAATTTTTTAACATTTTCTATGTAAAAGATTCGGAGGCATTACTTTTCGGCACAACGTCGTTCATAAGCTTCTTTTCTGTGTTTACTTCGTAGATTCTTACTTAAATTGCGTGTGAGTTTCGTATAGGTGTAATTTCGAGTTTTAGTTACTGTAATCGTAAATTCAGGCAGATTGTAGCACAGTCGTTAGGCTTTTCTACAGGTTAGTTCATACATTCTTGGCATGTTTCCCTTGCGTTATCTAGGCACGGACTCGAGTTTCAGTAACTGTTGTTCAACATCGATTAGAATGGATAGGGACTGTGATTGCTGTGTTTGGATGAGGGCTGAGTTGTCATCCCTTCGCTCACAGCTGCTGCCGGTGCTGACTTTGGTCTTGCAGCTTGAGGCTGTTGCCAATGGGCACCACTGTGGGGAGCCGGACTTGGGCATCACTGGGATCAACCTCGTCCCGTCTGTCCCCAGATCGGTCTGCCGCTGTGATTTCCCCGGTTGCTGCCCGCAGTGGGGCCTGTGTTTCATTGGGAGGTCGTTCCAAGGCGTGTCAGGCAGCGAAAGACGTCCCCGGAGGCTGATCAGAAAGCCTCCCCGTTGCGTCTGACAAACAGGTTTCAGGTACTGTCTCTGGCTGAGCCAGATGCAGCTGCCTGCCCTGTTTCAGAGGATGATTCTCAGCCTTCATGGTTCGGGCAGTCACAGAGGGTGGGCTAATTGGTAATTGGGAGCTCCAATGTTAGGCGCGTAATGGGGCTCCTTAGGGATATGGCGGCTAAGGAGGGGAAGAAATCCAGTGTGCACTCCGTGTGCATTCCGGGTGGAGTCATTCCTGATGTGGAGAGGGTCCTTCCGAATGCCATGAAGAGTACAGGGTGCAGCCAGCTGCAGGTGGTGGCACATGTCGGCACTAATGACGTGTGTCGCTTTGGATCTGAGGAAATTCTCTCTGGATTCCAGCGGCTATCTGATTTGGTGAAGGCTGCCGGTCTTGCTTACGAGATGAAGGCAGAGCTCACCATCTGCAGCATCGTTGACAGAACCAACTGCGGACCTTTGGTGCAGAGCCGGGTGAATCAGAGGCTCAGACGGTTTTGCGACCGTCTTGGCTGCAGATTCCTTGACTTGCGCCATAGGGTGGTGGGGTTTCTGGTTCCGCTGAATAGGTCAGGAGTTCACTACACTCAGCTGGCGGCTACACGGGTAGCGGGGGCTGTGTGGAGTGGACTGGGCGGTGTTTTAGGTTAGAAGGCCTCGGGAAAGTACGGGGTGGGCTGCAATCTCAAAGGGTGCATGGCAAATACAGGACGTGCTTGGATCAAGGAACAATCGGAATTGTAAATTGTTGTAGTTGTGCTGGGAAAGTCCCTGAGCTTCAAGCGCTAATAGAAAGCACAGAAGCTGAACTCGTTATAGGTACAGAAAGCTGGCTAAAGCCTGAAATAAGTTCTGCAAAAATTTTTACAAAGTCTCAGACGGTGTTCAGGAAAGATAGATTAGGCAGAATTGGTGGTGGAGTGTTTGTGTCTGTCAGTTGTGGTTTATCTTGTAGTGACGTCGACGTAGATACTCCGTGCGAATTGGTATGGGTGGAGGTTATACTTAACAGCCGAACTAAGTTAATAATTGGCTCCTTCTACCGACCCCCAGACTCCGATGATATAGTTGCTGAACAGTTCAGAGAAAATTTGAGTCTCGAAAGAAATAAGTACACCACTCATACGGTTATAGTTGGTGGGGACTTCAACCTTCCCTCGATATGTTGGCAAAAATACTTGTCCAAAACCGGTGGTAGGCAGAAAACATCTTCCCAGATTGTCCTAAATGCTTTCTCCGAAAATTATTTCGAGCAGTTCGTCCACGAACACACGCGAATTGTAAATGGTTACGAAAACACACTTGACCTCTTAGCCACAAACAATCCAGAGCTAATAGAGAGCATCATGACTGATACAGGGATTAGTGATCACAATTTCGTTGTAGCTAGGCTCAATACCGTTTCTTCCAAATCCACCAGAAACAAACGCAAAATAATTTTATTTAAAAAAGCGGATAAAGTGTCACCAGAAGCTTTCCTAAGAGACAATCTCCACTCCTCCCGAACTGACTATGCAAATGTAGACGAGATGTGGCTCAAATTCAAAGATATAGTAGCAACAGCAATTGAGAGATTCATACCTCATAAATTGGTAAGAGATGGAACTGATCCCCCATGGTACACAAAACAGGTCCGAACGCTGTTCCAGAGGCAACGGAAAAAGCATGCGAAGTTCAGAAGAACGCGAAATCCCGAAGATTGGCTAAAATTTACAGACGCGCGAAATTTGGCACGGACTTCAATGCGAGATGCCCTTAATAGGTTCCACAACGAAACATTGTCTCGAAATCTGGTAGAAAATCCGAAGAAATTCTGGTCGTATGTAAACTACACAAGCGGCAAGACGCAGTCAATACCCTCGCTGCGCAGTGCCGATGGTACTGTTACCGACGACTGTGCCGCTAAAGCGGAGTTATTGAACGCAGTTTTCCGAAATTCCTACACTAGGGAAGACGAATGGAATATTCCAGAATTTGAAACATGAACATCTGCTAGCATGAGTTTCTTAGAAGTAGATACCTTTGGGGTTGCGAAGCAACTCAAATCGCTTGATACGGGCAAGTCTTCAGGTCCAGATTGTATACCGATTTGGTTCCTTTCAGATTTCTCTGATACAATAGCTCCTTACTTAGCGATCATATACAACCGCTCGCTCACCGATAGATCTGTACCTACAGATTGGAAAATTGCGCGGGTCGCACTAGTGTTTAAGAAGGGTAGTAGGAGTAATCCATCGAACTACAGACCTATATCATTGACGTCGGTTTGCAGTAGGGTTTTGGAGCATATACTGTATTCAAACATTATGAATCACCTCGAAGGGAACGATCTATTGATACGTAATCAGCATGGTTTCAGAAAACATCGTTATTGTCCAACGTAGCTAGCTCTTTATTCCCACGAAGTAATGGCCGCTATCGACAGGGGATCTCAAGTTGATTTCGTATTTCTAGGTTTCCGGAACGCTTTTGAAACCGTTCTTCACAAGCGACTTCTAATCCAGCTGCGGGCCTATGGGGTATCGTCTCAGTTGTGAGGCTGGATTCGTGATTTCCTGTCAGGAAGGTCGCAGTTCGTAGTAACAGACGGCAAATCATCGAGTAAAACTGAAGTGATATCAGGTGTTCCCCAGGGAAGCGTCCTGGGACCTCTGCTGTTCCTGATCTACATAAATGACCTGGGTGACAATCTGAGCAGTTCTCTCAGATTGTTCGCAGATGATGCTGTAATTTACCGTCTAGTAAGGTCATCCGAAGACCAGTATCAGTTGCAAAGCGATTTAGAAAAGATTGCTGTATGGTGTGGCAGGTGGAAGTTGACGCTAAATAACGAAAAGTGTGAGGTGATCCACATGAGTTCCAAAGGAAATCCGTTGGAATTCGATTACTCGATAAATAGTACAATTCTCAAGGCTGTCAATTCAACTAAGTACCAGGGTGTTAACATTACGAACAACTTCAGTTGGAAAGACCACATAGATAATATTATGGAGAAGGCGAACCAAAGGTTGCGTTTCATTGGCAGGACACATAGAAGATGCAACAAGTCCACTAAAGAGACAGCTCGTTCGTCCTCTGTTAGAATATTGCTGCGAGGTGTGGGATGCTTACCAGGTGGGATTGACGGAGGACATCGAAAGGATGCAAAAAAGGGCAGCTCGTTTTGTATTATCACGTAATAGGGGAGAGAATGTGGCAGATATGATACACGAGTTGGGATGGAAGTCTTTAAAGCAAAGACGTTTTTCGTCGCGGCGAGATCTATTTACGAAATTTCAGTCACCAACTTTCTCTTCCGAATGCGGAAATATTTTGTTGAGCCCAATCTACATAGGTAGAAATGATCATCAAAATAAAATAAGAGAAATCAGAGCTCGAACAGAAGGGTTTAGGTGTTCGTTTTTCCCGCGCGCTGTTCGGGAGTGGAATGGTAGAGAGATAGTATGATTGCGGTTCGATGAACCCTCTGCCAAGCACTTAAATGTGAATTGCAGAGTAATCATGCAGATGTAGATGTAGATGTAGAAGCGGAGCAGAAACTGTTGGCGAATCATTGCGGCTGGTCACTCCAGGGCTTCCAGCTCCAACGGAAGACCGGTGCTGCACCTGGTCGAGCTATACCACGCATTCACCATCGACCACAAGCGCCAACTGCGCGCCCAGCGGCAAAGGGGTGATGCCTTATGCCGAATGCGCTACCAAATTACGGGTCAGAAAACACCAGTGACGTGTTTTCATCATATCGTTTCCACGTCGAGTTTGAATTGACGGCATTGTCACTACCAACCGACAGCGACCCGACAGTGAGAAAGATCGAAGTGCAGTTCCGAATGCTCAACAGAGGAAAGATCGCCGGGATAGAGCTGTTGACATTGCTGTAGGCATAATTTCAGGCCACATTCAGTTCCGTCCTCAGATCTGGAGTCAACTCGGAAATATGAAAGCACATCGAGGTCTTGGAAATTCCCAGACCTGGGAAAGACCCATGATCCCAAAAAGCTGTCCCTCCTTAAACATCCTTCAAACACTTTCCAGAGTTTTTGGAGCGGGTACAGTTGAAGAGGTTGCAGCAACTCTACGATGAGCGACTCTAATTCCCGCAATGCCGTTCCACGACGCATCAACTGATGCCTTAGCCTTCGCATACGGATAGAAAATCTCGGTGAGGGACTTTAATTTACAATAAGGATAAATAAAGATTTACAAGTGAGAACGGAAAGACATACGCATCAGGAAACACCACAATATCTAATTAATTGAAGTCACTGTTAAAAAGATACGAAACAAAATGAACGAGGAAAATAGGCTGGCCAGAGAAGAGATAAATACAAATGAGGCAATAAGATGGAGTTTAAAACAAGGGAGATATAGAGCTGGATTTAATCAGTCGAAATTAAATGAGGACTTTGTGCCGGATGTTTGGGCATTCCCGTGTAAACTGCGCATGTGATAATACGCGTGCTGCGTTTAAATATGATAATGCACGAATAACAACATTACTTTTAAAAATCTCATTTATCTTCATTTTTGCTAAAACACATTTGCATACTAAATAATTCGACTAAACAAAGGCAGCAGAGCAAAAATGTTGAAACCGTCAGAAGAATTAACCAATAAATTATTATGATACACAGCCGGCCGCAGTGGCCGTGCGGTTAAAGGCGCTGCAGTCTGGAACCGCAAGACCGCTACGGTCGCAGGTTCGAATCCTGCCTCGGGCATGGATGTTTGTGATGTCCTTAGGTTAGTTAGATTTAACTAGTTCTAAGTTCTAGGGGACTAATGACCTCAGAAGTTGAGTCCCATAGTGCTCAGAGCCATTTATTATGATACACACAAATTTACCCTCATGAATCGCAGCTGCTGCCGAAGCCACGGAGAAGAATATGGACTTTAGTTATTATGTAGAGAGAATTAATATGCTACAGAATAAAAATTTTAAACTCTTGTTTCTATTCTCTCATTTACTAAAATGACTGAAAACCTGTTAAAATAATTTTTCTTCCATTTTGCTTGTTTGTATGAAATTGTATTAGCTCATGCTGTCATTAAACAAAATATAGCACTGTTTTAAGTTATTTTATTGCCGATTATTTATACTCCCATGCTTCGCAATGGAAGTTAAAGAAGAGCCATAGCATTCCGTCGCTTTTTGCGGTTCTATACCTCAATCGGTAAAAAACTGTGCCCTTCCATGATCACTTTGTAAATAAATAAGATTTTCGTCTCGAGAAGCCAAATAGAAATCAAACCTATGGAAGAAAGCAAAGCAGTTTCGTTAAGGTTTTAATAGACAAAGCGAAATCAGTAAACCCATAAATACCAGAGAAGTAGATTCAGTTTTAGGCTGTAATCGTAAAGATACCATTGCGGTTCTTGATTCTGTCGCTGATGTACACTTCGAAATTATTACTGTCTCTGAGGGAAAAAAATTAAAGTGACATCTATTGGTTCGTCGGTGTACTACGATACTAGCTGCGGCATCCACTGCCTCTTTGGTGCACCACGCGGGTGATGATTATGTCAGTAATGTAAAAATTCGAAGTAATAAGCCTAGCAGACAACTAGAATTAAGTAAAATCTATCCTTTGCCACGAGCTATGCTCAGGTTACCTGTGAAAACCCATGAAATTTCATGAGGTAATTTTTGAGATCAGCGTGCTCTAACAGACAAACAGACAGACTCGATGGTTTACAGTTTTATCACTTGTGTAGATATAGGTGTAAAAATTTAGAAAATACGGAAACAACTTCTCTCGACCTTCGACTGGCTTCTACAATTATTCTGAAGTTTAAAAGAAGTAGCTCTGATAACATACGCCAAATTAATACATATTAGTGATTCCTTATTGAACCTACGGCAATTAGATTCCTGCTCCGCCATCAGCAGTTGGCGGAAAACATCTGGTTTCTTATTCTCAGTTGCTCAGTTACGTACGTCATAATGACGAAGTTTGGAACCAAGAAACATTAGGCCATCTGTCAGTATCATATTACCCCTATCAAAAGCTTTATTTCTTCTTAATTAACTGTTTTTTTCCAATGTAGGAAAAGAAAGCCTTCAGCTGTGTTACATGGTTCCCAAATAGCTTTTACATCCGTTCGCTGATATGTGATGTGGCCCATCACTCTTTCCTCCCCTGTAGCAAGACTTCATCTTGGAGCAGCCCTCAATTGCATATTCTGTTTAATCCAATCTCTGTTTCCCACAAATTTATTGTCGCCTTTAGCTCCTATAAGTGTTGTTAAAGCTAATCCCAGATGTATAACACAACTTGTCTTCTTTTCCATTCTGCCCTGATTCTTCACAAAGCTCCCCATTTCAGATGTTATCGGTCCACCTAATTTTCGTCACCCTTCTGTAAGACTACATTCAAAAGATTCACTTCCTACTTCACTAAAATTATTAAGCACGTATATGAATTGCAGTCATACAAATTTACTTTCTCAGAGATGTCTTTCTCAAAGTTTAGTACCAGCTGAAAAATGCTTCTATCGGAGCACAAAAAAGCGAATAAGTTCTTATTTATCTAAAAGACTCTGAAAAGTGGAATAACAGCTGCCTCTTTCTACCTTACTCAGCACCTACAAAAATTTTACCAAAAATTTTGGAATGCGATGATATTCCTGCTTTTTACAACATGCAACTCAGCTCAAACTCTAACGTTCTCCCCTAACTGTAACTCACTCAGACCCTCTAGTCCATCGTTGTAAGTCGCTCATGCCCATCCACTTTCATTTGCCCTCTCTGACTCACACATTCAGCCCAACTCGTTGTCATTACCTCGTTGTCCCTCTCTGTCATTGCCTCTTGCGTCACTGCCACAGTCCCTTCGTTCTGTCCTACTACTACAGTATCCTCTTCTTACTGCTAATATCTAATTCCTTCCCTTCTACTGCTTCTGTCTCTTCTCACTGTCACTGCCTCTAACTCCCTCGTTGTCAGTGTTGTGTGCTCTTCTTATTACTGGCTCTCACCCCTTTTCAATTTCTCTTTATTCTTCCCCCTCCTTCCATTGCCTCCCTTACTCTTTTCCTAGCGCTGTTCAGTCACTGTCTACTATGTTCCACTGGTGCAGTATCCCTCTCCTTCTCTCACACTGCCATTCTCTTCTTCGCTCTTTCTGTGACACAACCACAGTCTATTATCTTCCAGTATTTATTACTTTTCCGTCTGTTTGCCACTGCCGCCATTTCTTCTCCATCAGCATAAAAGGCGCGGATATGTTTGGATGCCAAAACGTTTGGGAAAAATTTTAGAGGAGTTGAGAATGGTGAAATCAGTCAGGTGATATGTCACTTTTAAATAAACAGAAACAGATTTGCATTTTTTTGCTCCGATAGGAAGATTTTTTCGGTAGCTCCCTTCCTTTCCCTGCTGCAGCGGGGCATTTATCTTATGTGAAACGAAATGTATTGGTCAGTAAGATTTAGGTAATTTTCTTCTGTTGTACTGAAATGACGAAAAAATTAGTTTTGCACCTCGGACCACATTATAAGAGCAAAAAAAGTTTGTATGTGCTACAGTACTACAACATGTTGTTTCCAGATATAACGGAGACACTTTACAGCATATTCCATCACGCTACGTCACTTTACACACTACGTTTCCGCCTCACACCGGAGTTTATGTGCGTATTGTAGGTGTTCAAGTAGCAAAACTCTCAACCTCTGTATTTAGAAAATGGATAAAGATGTGAAGAAAATTTTCGAAGCTGTTCGAGATCACCATCTTAGGAAATACTTAGTAAGAGCTACAGCCGCCTAGGAATCTGCGGCTTGGTTTTGCTACTCAAAAAAAAACAGGTTTTTGGGGTGTTTCTCCATAATGGATAAAGAGATTGGAAAACCATGGGACGGCTCTTCCAGATAAATGCATAGGGAATATACCACTAATATTTGAGCAATTTGTTTCAGTTATTTATTATTTAAAAGAAGGAAAAGGACTATTTATGTCAGCTGCATTGGGGCTTTATGCAGAATCAGCGGCGTCGAGTGATATTTTGTTCTGGACTATAATTTAAACCCTGGATCTCCTGCTTAATAAGCAGTTGCATTCATCACTGCACCACCCAGACACGGTGGTTTTCGGTCGACCTACATTCCCACGTAGCGGCACCTGTCTGCATTTCTCGTCCATTTCCTCCAACCTTATGGAATCGTCAAATAGAGAGACTGCACCACATGAACAGTCCGAAGCCCTATTCACCGAGGAAAATGTAAATAATCTTCCCACTTCGACAGGTGAGATAAAGTCACCTGCTGTGAACGAAGCTACTGGTTGTAAGGGGTTCATTATGTAACAGGTTTACTGTTCACTATCCTACTGGACCAAATGTAATTTCGATGTATTGCTCACGCGCTGCCTGCGATATAAGACATCTCTGCTGCAACATAATCGCAGGTCAGAGCAGTATCGGCAGCAGTAATAATCGCTCGCAGTAGCAGTCGCCGCTGGTGTAGCGCAGTTCATTGCCATGTAGTGCAAAATAAACTTTATTATTTTTCATCGCCATTTGTGTACTTAAATTTGTTGCCTGAGATGTTAATATGAATTTGTTTCAATCTTTTTGTGATTTGTCAGCACTAATTAAGTCAGACTTGTAATGTTCAGTTTTTTATGTAATGGTTTTGCAGAAATGTTTTCAATAACAAGGTTTTTCAGAACATAATTTTTTACCAGTAATTTACTTGAATTTCAATATTTTACAAATATTCCCAGATCATAGTCATGTGTTTAATAATCAGGGGACCAGCTATACAAAAGCCAACTCAGTTTTTTTTCCAATAATGCAAATCTCAGACAAATGTTGTTCAGTAGTAGCAGATAGGCCAGCATTGCACTAAGCTGTGCCATTTAGGAGCAAGTATATAGACAGCGTTATCCGGCGACACCATTGCGAGGTAAGAATTTTTCATTTTATTCAGGTTGATTTCACACGGCCATGACGTAGCTCTGCTTACGTCCCAAATTTATCAGTTTCAATTCTCAGTCGATTTTGTACCGGAAATTCGGGAAGGTTACATGGTGAATCAGTTTCTACAACGCCTGATCTTATTATGAAAGTCCTCCAAAGGCTACAAACTATGACAGGTCATTTGAGGAATGAACAACTCAAAAGAGACAGTTATTACAAATAAAAAGCAAGACAGTTTGCGTAGAAAGCTAGTCAGCTTGCACACGTCACAGAGCAGGTTAAAACCGAAACGGAGGAGTTGAAAACTGAAGTTGCCAATGTCATAACTCAATCTTTACTCAGTCTTTACATGTTGTTGCTGTTGTGGTCTTCACTCCTGAGACTGGTTTGATCCAGCTCTCCATGCTACTCTATCCTGTGCAAACTTCTTCATCTCCCAGTACCTACTGCAGCCTACGTCATTCTGAATCTGCTTAATGTATTCATCTCTTGGTCTCCCTCTACAATTTTAACCCTCCACGCTGCCCTCCAGTACTAAATTGGTGATCCCTTGATGCCTCAGAACATGTCCTACCAACCGATCCCTTCTTCTACTCAAGTTGTACCACAAACTCCTCTTCTCCCCAATTCTGTTCAATACCTCCTCATTAGTTATTTGATCTACCCATCTAATCTTCAGCATTCTTCTGTAGCACCACATTTCGAAAGCTTCTATTCTCTTATCCAAACTATTTATCGTCCATGTTTCACTTCCATACGTGGCTACACTCCATACAAATACTTTCAGAAACGACTTCCTGGCTCTTAATTCAATACTCGATGTTAACAAATTTCTCTTCTTCAGAAACGCTTTCCTTGCCATTGCCAGTCTACATTTCATATCCTCCCTACTTCGACCATCATCAGTTGTTTTGCTCCCCAAATAGAAAAAACTTATTTACTACTTTTCGCGTCTCATTTCCTAATCTAATTCCCACAGCATAGCCCGATTTAATTCGACTACATTCCATTATCCTCGTTTTGCTTTTGTTGATGTTCATCTTCTAACATTCTGCGTGGTGTCTGTTTGTTCTATATCGTGTCTCCCTACCACTTTCGCTCAACGACGCTCTGAGCGTGTTTTTTAGGGAATTGACTAGTTTGAACCTGGGACCTGTTGCTGGTAAGGAGACACCAGACCACACATGACAAGTAGAGTTCAGAAGAGTTCAGTGAGACTAGCGATGATGTAACCAAATACTTAATGATTTCAGCGTCAGCTCCACTGCACTCCCTGTAAAAGAATCTTAATACTAACTAAATTTAGTGGAAGGGGTTCAAGGCTTTCCTATTTTTAGTTAGCTGGTAAAGTAACGTCGAAAAAGCAGTTAAGTTTACCATTGGAAATTTTATTCTACTCACAAAACATTGTTTATAAATTGCACTATTGATTAAAGGAAATTTGTTAATACAGGATGGTAAAAACCAATTGTGTTCAACAAAAATGTGAACGAATATTCCCTGAATGGGTTTCCAAGTTCTACAATGGATCGAAGGATGTCCTATGCCATATCACATCTATAATCTAGGTTTAAATTAAGTTTCACAAAAGAAAAACTATCGAAATGGTCTACAGTGACCCTCAATTATCTTTAATTACTTATCTAACTTGTCGTAAATTACAGTGACTGATGTGGCTTCTCAATAACTGTACAACAGAAAAATCATCGCGTTTCAGATTTTTGCTTCAAGTGGCAAATGTGAACACCATGAGCTTTAATTGACGATCGACACTAGTATTACGCAAAATGGGGCTGTAACAGAAGAGACTTCTTCAGTTCTGAGTGAAGCTTTATGCGCTGTTATGTGGCAAGGCGCGCGTTCATTACCTTGTCGGTGTTCCTCAGGGGGCGGCGGACAGCACAGCTCCGCTCACCTCACCATCTCGGAAGCAAATCTCTCCTAACTTCCCCTTACTACAATTTACTGAAGTTGGTTTAAAAAAAACTATCTGGCTGCGTTTTCATCTGACCAGTCAGGGTTTCAATTTTAACGTTAAGCTCCGCCCACAAAAATTCTGTCTATCTAATGAGAAACGTTATACTTCTCGTGGTGGGGCAATGTTTTTAAAGTTTGCAACGTAACAGAGACACGAAAAAGTCTCACGCTAAAACTTGCAGCTGGTGTGGTCCTTTTAGTGTTATCGTAAGATCTATACTGTTCTTCTGGAGGGCTCTATCTTTTAGCATGGGCTAGGGGGTGGTCCTGATGTAACAGAGACGCGAAAAAGTTTCACGCTAAAACTTGCGGCTGGGGTGGCCTTTTAGTGTTATCGTAAGACCTATACTGTACTTCTGGATGGCTCTAGATTTTAACATGGGCTGGGCGGTGGTCCTAGCGGTTAGCTGGCGACGTGGGTGTCTGTCCCTTATTGTACGGCCTTCAGCTTAACATGGTTCTGCTCTCGACTTCTGTTCTCGTTTCTCCCCTCGTAACTGCGTCTGTCTCACGGTGGGAAGGTATGACATGCATTTAGGCATTCTTGTGTTAGTCTGTGGTATTCGATTTGCTCACTTGTTACTCGTATTACTTTGGTTAATTTAATGTCACGATTTATTCGGAGCTATGTGACATACTGCTGAATTTGCTCATCATGTCAGGGTTTTCATGGAAGGTGTTGGATTTGCCTGACACCTTACATATCACCACCCTTCGAACATAATTTTTGTACTGAAGTTAGGCAATGATTGAATCATTGTCTAAGCCAGTCAAAAATTATTCCGTTATTTAAATTTTGTTGCCTACTGTTCAGCCACGTTATTCTGTTCTATGCTAGTTTGTATTACTAATTTATATTTTTATATTCTTCCACATTATTATCAAAAATATGTTTATATTGACAAGGGAAGAATATTTTTATTCTATTATAATTATTATTTTTTAATTATTTTCTTTCTTTATTTAATTGTGAAGTTTGTTTATTAAGAAGTTTGTTATCGAAAGTGAGGAGTCTTTCACATCGATTTTCTTAGAAATATTGTTTTTATAACTGTAGTAATTAAGTAAAATCTATTGCTAACACATTTTCTAAATACCATGTACAAGTAAAATGTTTTTGTTTCTAGACACTCATTTCAACATTGTTACACTAACAAATAATAATTATTTCCAAGAATTGCTTTGACAAAGAAATATACATACACAAGTATTGAGATATTATCCTAACAAATGGTACAAATCTTAAAAAAAAGGGAAAACATCCAAGAAGATAAATTTTTATTCTTTGTTTTTATAAGGAGAAAATAAGTAAAATATAGTTATTCTTTTATTTTTATAAGGAGAAAATAAGTGGCATATAGTTTTAGTGTTTATTGTGCCTTACTTTTGTTCTTTATATACTCCATTTCAGAACTAATGACTTATTTTTATCGATAGTCTATTTTTTACTTAAGTCAATAGTCAATGACTGTTATTTTGTAGTTTATTAGTTGTCTGGTGTGCTTAACTTATTTAGTTTTTCACACGTTTCTTTTGCACAATTCCTACATCACATAATTTGATTTCACACATTGATACAATCCTATGAATGTTTAAGCATGAGTTTGGTGAATGTTTTTTGCATGAAGGTGATGAGCGAGATGGATGTGGGCAAGTATTTGATGTACAGCTTTGTTCGTTGTTCCTTGTTGGCTTTGCGAGTGTGTGTTACTGTTGTGGAGGTCCCACAATGGAATGGAGCTGTGAGTGCAGAATATCGTGGTTTACTGGCTTT
Source organism: Schistocerca serialis cubense (assembly GCF_023864345.2). NCBI lineage: Eukaryota > Metazoa > Arthropoda > Insecta > Orthoptera > Acrididae > Schistocerca > Schistocerca serialis. The sequence continues at coordinate 459,531,215 of NC_064643.1, forward strand.
GTATGTGTGAAAGTCATCGTTATGTGTCGCTGAAAGCTGTCGTTTTTCGTTGTAATACTTCGCCGACAACTAGTTTACAATAGGATAGGGATTTGGAAAGGTATTTCGTCTATTCTTCCCCCATCTTCGTTCTTGGTCTCAATCTTGCGAATCTTCAACTTCTGTTCTTCCTGCTTTTTCTTTGCTTCTTACTTGCTTCTTGGTTCTTCTCTGGGCAGGATATGGAAATATTTATTGATAATTAGTCGCTTTGAAGTTCTCCTCTTAGTAACAGTTTGATAAATTGTTTTGGCGTGTCATTTTTTACTTTGTGGAAGTTTTCTTCAGTTTTGTGCATCAGCGTGCTGTTTAATAGCAGTAGTGTGACTTTTCCACATATTTTTTTGCCAGTGGTGGCTTGCCCAAGCAGTCTTCTCGTCCGGCCGTTTTTTGCTTGCTCTGCTGAGTCAGGGCATTCGGAGAGCCTTCTGGCATTCGGTGTCCTGTCGTGTCCCTGCAGGGTTCCGCCACTGTGTGGTTCCGTGTTCTGTCCCAGCAGGGTTCCGCCACCCTGTGGTTCAGTTTGGCAGCAGATTTATTTACTGCCGACTTCGGCTACAAGGGCCTTCTGTTGGTCTCGCTGTCCTTCCCCTTCTCTTGACGCTTTTGCCTTGTAGGAATCGTGTCTTGCTAATTATGTCCTTCCCTTTCTTGATACTTCTCGCGTTGGAACTTCTGGGTTGTTGCATCTCGTCCTTGCTGGAGTTTTTACAATGGTTCTTACAAAAAGTTTTACTTATAATCATCTAACATATGTCTAGTACCTACATTGTTTTACGCCTTCTTAAAAGCTTTACAAATTTCGGCGCCCTTTCCATGTTACAATTCTAAGATATTTTGAGTCTTAACATCTACAAGAATCCTCAAATTCGTTTTGTATTTTTGTGTAGTGTCGTAGTGTATAGCATTTTAGTATTTCATGCTGTTAGACTATCTTCGCTTTACCCCTTCACCTTAATCTATGGTACTATTGGTGTTATTTTTGTTTTTGTTTTTATTGAAACTACTTTCTTTTTCGCACCTTCCTCTCTCTTCATTCTTCTTTCTCCTGACGATCTTATCTGCAACATAATCTTGAAATATTGTGCTGATTATTTACCAGTAATAAAATTAATCTTCAAACTTTTTGATATGGCTCACATGGTGAAGTCCTAAGGTTTTGCCTGTTTTTGGGTTCATTAGTTCCACAGCATTATCATGAGCAAATCAGCTACTTATGACAGGTCCTTCGCATGCAGCATAAAACTTATGTATTTTGTGTTTCTGTTTGCTGGAGAGATGGTGTGTTTTTACAAATACTTTCTGGCCTACTGAGGATGTTCTTTTAATTGCAGTTCTATCTCCTCTTTCTTTTCTTTTAATGGCTGCCTTTCTCATGTTGGACAGTGGTGTTGCTATGACTTGTTTGTGCTGTCTATGTGGTACAATAGGAAATCTAACATTTTCTCTGGTTATGTTTGGGGGTTCAATATTTTTAAGTACAGTAACTGGAGGTAGTAGTGTAGTGCTATGTGGGATTTCATTTATTACTTCTTGAAAATCTTTAAGGTATATATCCCAAGTGTTGTGTCTTTCGCCTGGATATAATCGGCATAAAGTGCTAATGTCCTTCATAGATCGTTCTGCTGGATTTATGCTACGTTTGTACTTAGATATGTAGAAGGGTTTTATTTTGTGTTGTTTTAACGAGTTCTGCCATTGCACTCATTTGTATTGTGGGCCATTATCCGAAATTACTCGTTCCACTCGACCTACTTGTCTGAGAAAATCTTGTCTATATGTTTTGCTTATAGTAAGACCTGTTGCCCATTTTAATGGTGTCAAGGTAACACATTTAGAAGTAAGTTCCAAAACGACAAATATGAATATATATCCATTTTTTGTGCGTGGGAGGAGCCCCATCAAATCTGTTGCAGCTATTTGCTTTAATCTTTTAGGGATTATTGGAAACATAGGTGGCTTGGTTTGGAAAGTGACGTGTTTAGCCCTCATACATTTTTTGCATTTGACTAATACTGTTCTAATTCGTCTTTCCATATCAGGAAAACGGCTTGTTTGTTTTATTTTTAAAAAGCATTTCTTTGGTCCAAAGTGGCCATTACTTAAATGTGTATACCATATGTACTTATTAATTAGTTCATCTGGGATATAAATTAACCATTCATTCGTTGCAACATTTCGTCTAAAAAATAAAACATTGTTTTTTACGAGATAGTGCTGTCGAATGTCTGGAAAATCCTTACTTCTCCACTTGTGTTTGATTCCTAGTATTTCGGGATCCTTGTCCTGTTCTTTGCCTACGTTTTTCAATGCTGTCGTAATGTAGTTTTCGAAAGGTACTTCTTTCACATAGTACATTGTAAACTGGTCTTCTGCTGCTTCCAAACCTATGTTATTGGATGCACCCTGTGGACATCGTGATAAAGCATCTGCTAATACATTCGCTGGTCCTGGTATGTGTGTAACAGTGAAGTCAAATTCTTGTAGTATTAACATCCATCTGGCTAACCTCCCCTGAGTTAGTTTAGCGGATAACAGAAATTCTAATGCTTTGTGGTCAGTGTATACTTTTGTTTTTCTTCCGAATAGGAAGTATCGAAAACGTTGGAAGCCCCATACAATGACCAATGCTTCCAGCTCCGTGACTGAATAGTTTTTCTCGCTTTTTGTGAGTACCCGACTAGCAAATGCAATTGTTCTATACGATCTTAGCCCTGCCTGTTCGTATTCTTGGAATAAAACAACTCCTAAACCTGTTTTCGCGCAATCAGTGGCCATACAAAAATTTTGTGTTAGATCATTCTTCATTGGGTTGTTGATCCCATACCCACGGCGTGTTTTTTCCAGTCAATGCACATAGGCGTGGTGTTGCGAGAGAGTCGATCCAAATAAATTTTTTATAGAATCCGGTGAGACCTAGAAATCCTCTGAGAGTTTTCTTAATATATGGAGTCAGAATTCTTTGATTGCCGTTAGTTTTTCTGGGTCGCGCATTACCCCTTTCTATGAAATTATGTGTCCTAGAAATTTGACCTCTCGCCTTCCAAATTTGGATTTTCATATATTTACTGCGACCCCATGCTCTTTCGTGATCTGTAAAAACTGATTTAATGTGTCGTTGTGATGTTCCCAAGAGGGTTCTGCTATAATCACATCATCAACATAACAAGTAACTTTTTGTAAAATTTCAGGACTGAGTATAGTATTAAATTCCCTAATAAACGCTGCTGATGATATGTTTAAACCAAATGGCAATCGTTTAAACTGGTAACATCTACCGAATACGATAAATGCTGTAACTTTTCTACATTCTGGGGCCAATTCTATTTGCCAGAAACTACTCCGTAAATCAATTGCTGAAAATATCTTAGCACTGTGGAAGTTTTGTATCAATTCCTCTAATTTTTCTGAGCGATCTGTCTCAGTGATTATGGTTGTGTTGATCTGTCTGGAATCAAGCACTAAACTGATGCTCCCATCTCGTGTTTGTACAATATGGGGCGGGCTGTTATACGTGGAGGTAGCTGGTTGAATAATATCGTCATCTAACATTCTAGATATCTCCTGAAATACTTTATTCCTGTAGCTTAATGGAATTGTATAGGGTGGCACTGTAAATGGTTTGTGCTGTTTTACTTCAAACTTGTACTGAAAGTGTTTAATACTGCCAGTCTTAGGTAAAAATACCTCTGCTTTATCTCGTAAAATACCCTCTAATTCTCTTTTACTGTGTTCCGAAATACCTTGAACTTCTTGCAATTTTTCATCGATTTCTTTATGGACTTCTAACATGAGTTGAGGCGATTCCCCCTTTTGTGCATACCATTCTAATTCTTCATCCTCTTTATCTCGCGTCATTCTTAATTGTTTGTTTATAACTGGTATTTCTTCTAATTTTAGCTTTTGCTCAAAGAGGAGTGTGACATTCTCGAATGTTGCGCTACCTTTCCCCGTATCTATTATCGCTCGTCTCTCATTTAAAAAATCTGCACCTATAAACAAATCTGCAGTTAGTTTAGGTATAATCACGAAGTTGGCTTCGGTCTTTTGACCTTGACACGAAAGAGTTAACCTTGTTTGTCTCGTAACTTCCGCAGCATTGATTCTAATAGGACCTCTTACTTTAATCTTACATGTTTTCAGAACTGGCAGTTCCTTATTGGCATTACACTGCATGAATAAATTTTCTGAGATCGCAGTCAGTTCACTTCCGCTATCAATTACAATATTGACTGGGATATGCTTTACCATGGCCTTCACAATTGGTTGAATTTGAAAGGGTTGGTTCTGTTCTTCTTCTTCCTGCATCAACGAATCCTCCACTGAATCATACATGAGTCTTTTTAGGAATTTCCCTTGTGAATTCCAACTTTCTCTAGGATAAGCTTCGACTGCTACTTCTCTCTCTTTTATTTCCTCTTCTCTATTTCTTCCTTCATTTACACTTTCTTCAACATCTTTTACTTTTTCCTCATCCTCGTCTATCTTCTCATTCTTCGTCGCAAACCAGGCAAAGTGGTAGCGTCTTTAACGACCTTCCTCTGAGGGATAACACCAAACTAAAATACATGCATATAGATGATTATGTATAGCTATTATAACTTTAAAACGAGGGCTAATCTTGCATTTTCATTAACGTTTTCGTTATACCACACCCTTCAATGTAAAGATTAGTTATTTTCACGCCAGTTAACAGAAAAATAATAAAATTTTGTTGGCTAGTATTATACGTAAGTAGGATACGGTATTAACTAGTTGTTGTGCATCGATAGAATGTTACTAGTTAGGGTAAGTGAAGGGATATATTATGATCACTGTAATATTAAGCTAAATTTATATAAGGGAATCGGAGTCGGTTTGCACGTCCCCAACAAGTAACTGACTACAGTCTGGTAGCGATGATTGAAACATGGAAGAACTGGATAACTCGTTCTTCTGTAATGGTGGATAGGTTAATAGGTTTATGAGATTTTGGAAGATATGTAGTCAATAAGGCAGATGCTGTCACATACTAAACCAAATCCGTTATCCACCTTTAGTGAAACTAAATATAGTTACTACAGAAATCAGATTAAGTAAGTAATGATAGAACGAATACTCATCGAAGTGGGAGCATAAACGTGTGCGTGTGTGTGTGAAAATACTAACACGAACTCTTCACAGGTGAATGGAAAAACTGTTAGAAGCCGACCTTGGGGAGATCAGCCTGGATTCTGGAGAATGTAGGAACACGCGAGGCAATACCGGCCTTACGACTTATAGAAAATAACTTAAGGAATCGCAAACCTACGTTTATAGTGTTTGTAGACTCAGAGAAAGATTTTGATAATGTTGACTGGAATACTCTCTTTCAAATTGTAAAGGTGTCAGAGGTGAAATACAGGAACCGGAAGGCTTATTACAACTTGGAAAGAAACCAGATGGTGGTTATAAGAGTCGAGGAATATGAACGGGAAGCAGTGGTTGAGAAGGGAGACGGACAGGATTGTAGTTTATGCCCGATGTTATTCAATCTGTATTTTGAGCAACGAGTGAAGGAAACAAAAGAAAGTTTTGGATTAGGAATTAAAGTCCAGTGTGAAGAAATGAAACTTTGAGGTTTGCCGATGACATCGTAATTCTGTCAGAGAGAGCAAAGGACTCAGAAGAGCAACTGAGCGGAATGGATAGTGTCTTGAAAGGAGTATACAAGGTGAACACAACAAAAGGAAAACGAGGATAATGAAATGTACCCGAATCAATTCAGGTAATGCGGAGGGGATTAGGTTGGGAAATGAGACACTTAAAATAATAGATGGGTTTTGATATTGGGCGGCAAAATAACTAATGGTAATCGAAGTAGAGCGTATATAAAATGAGTACTGGCAATGGCAAAAAAAGCAATTCTGAAGAAGATAAATTTGTTAAAATGGAGTATAGATTTAGGTGTCAGAAAATTTCCTTTGGAGTATTTGTGCGTATTTAGTGTAGCCATGTATGGAAGTGAAACATGGACTATAAACAGTTTAGACAAGAAGAAAACAGAAGAAGAATGCTGAAGTTTAGATGGGTAGATTACGTAATTTCTAAGGGTGTACTGAACACTACAGGGGAGAAAAGGAATTTGTGGCACTCACTGACTAGAAAAAGCGAACGGTTGGTACGAGACATTCTGAGACACCAGCGGATCTCCGGTTGAGATAAATACATTAAGCAGATTCAGAAGGATGTAGGTTGCAGTAGTTACTCAGAGATTAAGAGACTTGCACATCATAGAGTAGCATGGAAAGCTGCATCAAGGTAGTCTTCGGACTGAAGGACACAACAACATGTGTGCATGTATGTGAGAATAGCTAAATAACCACCACACCAAAACAGTGACAAACCGCAGAAATCTTTCAGATTTATTTGTAAGCCAAATAAACAAAAATGTGAATTTAAAGCACCTTTGATGGTTGCCAGTTGAAATTATGTCATCTAGATATTTCTACTTGTGTCTGACAGATGAATACTCAAAGAAGGGACACTGCAGATTTACATGTGTGGGTCTCAAATCGATTTCCCCGGGTATTTTCGTGATGAAGTCATTGAAGAGTCTACTTTGCGTGAGACAAGTACCTGCATTAACCGATGCTACTGTCATGCTGTTTCGCGGATTGAAGGCAGCTAAATTCACATCAGCCAATAAATGAGTGGCACTGACTTGCTTTACTTGTCTCTCAAGTGTGATGAAAAATGCTCACATCTTGATATCCTAAAACACGAAATAATAGTTTCCGATTAATCTTTCGTTTCCACCAGGCAATAAAAAGAAAGTATAAATATGTGAACAGCTGTAACGTAATGCAAAAATGCTATGTGAATTTCTAATTAACTAATAATTAAAACAGTCTAGAGTGTGGTTTGACTCTGTATAAAGTACTCTAAGAACAAATCAAAGGGAAGCACAGACTTAGTTGATGCAGTCCAAAAAATTAACTGTGTTGCCAGTATTCAAGATACTTAGTGGAGTGACTATAATGTGAGACAATAGTAGGCAGTGATACGGGAAAGCCGTGAAGCTTACTAAAAAACTAATCGACGTTGAAAACATGCTTTAATCACCAGTGGTGGGAATTTCGCAGAGACAAACGACGAATTCACAGTGGTTCTTCACTAGAGAACACTAAGTTAGTATAATAAATATATTTAAAAATTCAACAGCTACAAGCGTATCGGCACTCAACTGTGGAAAGATTAAAAATGGACGCTCTAAGGCAACACATGAAATATCACAGATAGAATGTCTTTTTGCCAGTTTGCTACAACACCTGAAATCGCACAGATAGAATATCTTCTTGCCTGGTCGCTATAAACAATCTCCATGTTGCTCTGAAACTCATTACACTCTCTGTGATTTGCCCTAATCAGTCTGAAATTGAATGGAGCGTACATTCATATGCCGCCCTATCATTCTTTCTCTTACTCTACTGAATTAACTACGTAACTTCAGTAGTTTGAAATGAGCATGGGCAGTATGACTCAGACTGTCCGTTAACCTGATAATTCCCTATGTGCAACATGAAAGGTTCGACCTGTGAAAGTATTTCACTTGTCAAGTTACTGGAAACAAATGTTCTTCAAAAATGAACGACTTTCGTTCAAAAACCAGATATTTTCATTGCTGCCATAATATATTTTTATCCAAGTGGGTGCTAATTTTGTTTCTAAACTGGGTAAATTTATATTCAATCTATCAGCAGGTGCATCGTTATCCTACGACCTCCCATTAACACATTAATTTGTAGTTCTGAAATGGGTTCTATGGTAGTACCATTAATTTTGATGTACTGGTTTTTGAACTGTATTACAAACACAATTACAGATTCATAACATACCGCAATGTGTTTCAGTACTTTGGTGAAAGGGATAAGTCTCAAAGACGAGGAAAACCCATTCTATTGTTAAATAAGTATTATTTCACTAACAGAGGAGAATACCGAGATTACAGTGGCAGAAACTAGAGGGTTATATAAATAGCACACATGGATTATATATTAAATGTCCTAAAAGCGGTTTTGGGTATGTAGAAGGGAAAAATATTTGACTGGATATGGTTTCATATTCTCTTTCATAATCAGTTAAGGAATCATCTCGTGCTCATATGAGGCACATAGTCAGTTAACAACGACATAATGAATTAAACATCTTAGCTGTTTGATAATAGGGGCAAAAACAAAACAAATGTTTAGGATGCTATATTAATATCAGTATTGCATATTGGAATCCTTTTTGAAAATTGTGATTTCAGGCCATAAAAAGCAGTTAACATAATATTAGATGGTAATATTACATTAAAACCCAATCAAGCTGACTTTGTCAGGAAAGGGAGCATATTTCTGTATGACAATATCTTCAACTATGTAATGTTCTTAACAAGTGGAAAAGACAGAGGCAAACTGAAAATTATTCTTTTCGACACACTGAATGTATTGATCAATTTTTAACTTATTATGATACAGTCAGCTGAGATCAACTTTGGTCCAGTCCATGTTCTCAACTAGCGACCATTGCCCTGATCATGTATTATAAACGGCTCTTCACAGTTCTGCGCTGATTCATCACCACCAGAGATATGCCACACAAGGACATTCAAAATAAGAATACTGCCACTCTCTGACATATGACACGTCTCCTGCCTAAGTGTGACGACTGTGGTTACAGGAGGAGCATACTGACATATGTAAGGGTTTGTACCCTCCTACACCCTTAAATGTGCCAGTTAAATTTGATATTATTTATTCTTGTATTATATGGAATATGAGTTGACACAGATTTTACATAAACGATAGCTGGTAATACTCTAGCGTAACATCAAGCGCTGTTACGTTGGCCTGGAACGTAACCGCAGGGAAGGCTGTCAGACGGCATCAGCCAGTAGCCTGCTGACTACGACTTCACCACGACAGGAGCGACCCCTATGGTGAAGAGAATATAAGCGCCGTTCCAGCTAGCCGCGACCGCACACTAGAAGAACCACACTAGAAGACGAGTCGTGATCCAAACGATTTACCGGTGACTTGTGATCTACATTAATTGCTTGCAGGGAAGTGGTATATGTCGAAGGACATTGACTATTTGCATGTCGCCAGTTGCTTGCAACACCTCTTTGTAAAAAGGCAAAGCTGGACACTGATTATTTGCATGACGTCAATTGCTTGCAACACGTCTTTGTAAAAAGGCAAAGCTAAATATTGTCAATGCAGTTTACTGTAATGAACTCCATTAATGTGATTTTTTTGTATGTTGTCCAGCTATCCAAGGAAACAGCTTCCTAGGCATCCTACATTAGATGAATGGGCAGGACACCATTGGTAAAATAATATACTGTTGTTGAAAAAATAAGAAAATAATATCACTGATCACCAGAACTAGTTACAGAGAAGTGGTGTTAGAGCTGCTCATCTTTGTGGCGTTTCACTGAGTGACACGATGTGGTGTAGAAACATCAAAAAAATTTTGTGATAATTCAGTTAATATCTGAATGGAGGACAAGGAAACCAGATTTCAAAACTAAGTCCCGTGTCCGTCTCAGGAACAGACTCACAATCAGAATTATTGTGTGAAACGTTTTTTAAGTATATCATGATGTATAGTCTTTTGAGTCTTACCATGAATGTTTGGGGGCATGATGACAAAGGAATCAATAACTTAATTTTCGTCATACTTAATATCTGCACTCTCATATTAGAACCTTCATTATGGAACTCATTAAGGAGCGATCATTCAGTTTATGAGAACCTGTACGTTCATTATACCAACACCATACATAACTCAGGGCAGACATCATACCTAATACTACGTTAAAAATCAGCCAAATCACTAAAAGGATATAAGAAAGACTTCCATCAAATTCAAAGGAAAATATTTTATTATTGGTAGGGGACAGGCCAAATTCTCATACTTTTCTCCCTCAAATAGATCACCAGTCTCTCAGCTGCACATTCATCTAACGTCCACTGAGACCAGAGATAAATCTTAATTTAGGCGTATACCACTCTGCGTTGGAGCTGGCGAGTCACCCAATTCTAATGTTGCTGGACAGATTACTATTATTGTTCTCCCAGAAAAAAAGTTATAAATGTACCACTCATTTCCAGATGTTTGCTGATTATTGGTAGATAAATTTCTCGACCTACATATATTATTAAACGGCAATGCAGACGATTGTTTTTATTATATAATTGTTTCATTGGGACAGTTGCCAAACAATTTATTAATTTTCGACAATATGTGCTATAGTCGCAGAAACTGGACTATGGGTGGATATTAAAACAATAAATGTATGCTATTTTCGATGGAACATTTAGTATGGTGGCATTGGAGAAATGATTTGTCAAAAACATGTTGATCTTTCCAATACATCGATTAATTTCAGTACTGAATAATAATCTCCATTACATATGCCTGAACCTGTAAGAGATCAGAAATCTTAATCTCCAAAACCGTTTAATAAAAATTACAAAGACTGTTGTAACAGAAATATAGTTAATTTTTTTAAGACTTTCAATATTTCTTGCATTGCAAAAATAAAATTTTACTCAGTTTTAACCCTTGCAGACGATTTCGTTGGTAATTCAAAACCTGCGCCGTCTGGTGAAATAGTCTATCAGATGGAGCAGCTCTGCCTGTCACTGCCAAACATTTAAACTGCAATTCATACAATTTTCCAAATTTTTTACGAATGTTGGTCCACTCTTCCTAAATAAACTGTGAGATAAACTGAAGTTTCGTCATAAACTGATTCTCAGACCTATTTTTATTACCATTACCGTTATTATGATGGTCATTCCATCTTCATTCTTCTCAGACTTGTCACAGCCAGATTTAGTTCAATCATACTGACACAAAGCAGTCTTCTTAAAAGTTTTCACTGTTGTTTCAGCAATCTGACAAGCTGTTACATCAAATAGATTCCTTTGAATGATAGTTCAAAAAGTGTGGAACAGGAAGAGCAGTTACAAGCACTATGGAGACCATTCTTCTGATTATTTGATTTAGAATAAGTTTCCGCCCCTCTTTTTGTCGTAAGTTCAAATACAATGAAGAATTTTAGAGTGCATGAAGCTGAGTAAGATATAATTTTTCTATTTGTACAATGTATTGCATTTTGCTATTTCTACAATGTATTGTCACCAGAAATTTATTTTGCAGCTGCCTAAAAGATCGCAATACTTGGAGTGGTGATGATGCAATGACTATTTCTAACACGTTGATAACTGAAGGTGCACTTGTGTGACATAAATATCGTTTACAGCTGGGAAGTTCTATAAATGTACTGCCATACCGTAACTTCAGTGGACACACTTTGTATTAATTTTGTCTCAGCAATCGAACGTTTGAGCAATAAGTCCCTCTCAAATCAACACTGTTTCAGCCAAATTACTGGTTCATTTACCGTAGAACTAATATTTTACCACTCAGCTTATGTCATTGTGCAATCAATAACCAAATTCAAGGTGTGAAAGCAACAATCAATGTATTTCTTTTGATCGAAAGATGCAGCATTCATTTGAATTGGTGATTAGTTCCTGTGCAACGCGTGTTGCTTCCCCTCATGTAACGAAAAATGATTTAAGATAAAAAAAATAATAAAGTGGCTTCTGCAATTCGATTCGTTGAGTAAAAAAAATATCCATTCAGTGAGTATGTCGAAGTGCAGATAATATAGCGTTCACCTATACGCATCAATTGTTTTCAACACATCAACCTACAAAGAACTCCCCGAAAAAGTATATTCTGAACAGCCAAAACAAGACTTATTATTTTTCATGCCCATGATGCACTTTCATTTTCCTTACACACTCTTGTTCTTTGGAGTATGCTGCAAATGGCAATAAAAAAGTATGTGAAGATTCATATTAGAAGGTGGAGTACGCCCGCAATGACAAAAGCAGTTGACACTGGTGGAAAGAAGGTAGGGTGAAAGAAAGCCAGTAAACTGTTTACTGTACCAAAAATAAGACCTGTGAGAGGAAGATTTACAGTTCTAGGCAGATATCGGCTGTTGAAGACAAGTTGGTTCAATAGATATCTTTTATGAAAGGATTTTTCTTTGGGTTTTTTCTCGGGCTCATTTACGAGGAATAGCTAACGAACTAGGAGAGGGCCATAAGGGAGAAAGTGATGCGAAAAAGTTATTGTTCTCGTAATAAAGAGGTACAGTAATTTCCGGAAAGAAAGTCTGTCGAAACATTGCTTAGCAGGACCTTTGGATTTAGGAAAAAAACAAAAAAATTTACAAACTTTGAAGTACTAACACATTTTTTCCCATTTTCTTAGCTGTCGTATGATTTAGTGTTATTTTCTAATTCGACAGCCTTTTGGGGAAAGAAAATTTCTTAAGTACTATCCCTGTGTAATTAAAATGTATATAGGATGACACGTAAGTTGATGGCGACTGAGTACAAATTTCAAAATACAGAGAAAATGGACATATTTCAGTGGATGCAGCATGTGAAGATTTTGTCAATGGTAAGTCATAATATTTTCTTATTCCTCTCTTATCTTTCTTTCCCTTCATTCCACTCTATACATAAATCTTTGACTGCTTAGAATATTTTTTGTTTTGTTCTACACTGTGAAGTGTAACAGTGTTCTATGTCATTTATGTTGCTATACGATTCTAATTGTTAATTGAGCATGCAAAAATTACAAATTTCTTTTTGATCCTCTTTGTATTGTTGTCATAAATGCATAATGTAATAACCAAATTTAATATGGACAGTTCTAACACGAAAGGTGATGGAAGAACGAAATCAATAGTTGCAGTCAATCAGAGAGTGTACAGTGATGTGTATGTGTATATGCTGTGTAACATGCTAGTACCGTGCAAGACAGAAGCACACGCGTATTTCATGGTCAAGCCATGTTTCGGATCTGGTTTGAACTATATTTTGACTTCAATACTATGAAAGGACTCGTTAAACTTATTGAATTCTGCAGACTTTATGAAGTGGTGTAAGCAACAGTGAGAATGCATACCCCAGTGGATGGTGATTGTCGTTATTACAACCAAACCGTTTACATATAACTCAGTCGCATCAAGAAATGTGCTTCAATGATTATAATTTTGTTTGAAAACTGATGAACTGTCATACACGTTAAAACATTTACTGTCACGCTGGAAACATGTAAAGTGTTTACTACATGTGATGCTGACTTGACAAAACAGTGAATTTGTGATCGTGATACACATGGTGGAGATGGACAGACTAACGTCGTGATTGGTGGGTTGAAATGAAACTTACACCGTTTCAGAAGAATCTACAGGACGTTAATAAGAGGGTCTCGTGTGCAAGACAAGTTGTTAAATTTTATAACGTACTTCGGTGTATATAGCAACAATTACATTCGACCAGCCTGTGGCCAAAGGGAGTACGACAGAGGATAATGTCATCACCACGAGAATCATATAGTGAGCAAGAGGATGTAACTACCGAATTCACAACTGATGGAGCTAGTTCAACTGCCACTGCCGAAGAGTCACCGTCATAATGTCCGAAACATGAACAGATAAGCCCTAACGTAAAGCTTCCACTCTCTCTCTCCTCAAGTAAAGCATCTTAATATTGATAAGTTCCAATTGCAATTTGTTTCTTTTGTAATGTACTTTGGCCATAATTGGTATTTCTGTGAATAGATGTACTTTTTTGGAGAGTGTGGTCATCATTAGTGTTGACACTGTCGATAATTCTATTAGATGTAGTCGTTACTATTTACCACATTGGTCTTTTTCCTTTATTTCATTGTAACTGTTACAGCACGTATTTTTTCATAAATTTTGAAAGGGTGTGTGTAGCGTTTGTTTTGGAGGACCTTGCATGTTTTGCTGTGGAGGAGCGACCAATGCTACTCGCTTCTTATTGGTAAGAGACACCAAATCACTGATAGGTTTAAAACTGACAACTGTCAAACTACGTGGACTATATTTATGTTCAGTAGAACGACATGCAACACTATACTGTGGAACGAGTGCGAGTTCATTTGGCTCTCATAGTTAATTATATGTGAGACCCTCCTTATGGTCTCCTCCATTATTGTTTATGAAGTTCGCTTTTACTACATAAGTAATTTCGGTAGCGAAACGTATTCTTTTGAGTTTAAAAAATAATTAAAATCTATTTCAATGAATTACCAAGTAAAGTGTTCAGATAAATTCAAGGTCGTAGTACCGTAAAGTAGATATCTTAGAGCCGGGTTCTTCACATATTGCTCATTATTAATGCTGTCTTGACGAAATTTTTACTCTTTGTATACGAATTTGGAAATTTATGAGGTAGTGTAATTTCTTTTGGTTTGATCTGTTTTCGTTAGGTCTGTTACATGACATTTAGAGGACGAGCAAATAGTTAGCTTCCAGACATTGAGAAGTGAACAGGTAGGAAATAAAGAAACAAAACTTGTTATGTGTAGCGTAGGAGAAGGGTCAGTTACTAAATCAGAATGCGGTATGGAGGGAAGAAAATGCAAACAGTTGAATAGGAACTGTGTTACAACTAAATTTTGGAAATGTAAGAACTGGGTGCAAAGGAGTAAAAGCTGTTGGCATTAACTTACAAGTGAGTGAAAAGATAAAACAGCTAGATAAAAAAATTGAGCAAAACACAAAGGAATGTAAACAGGAGATGAAACCTGGGTTAAAAATGAAAATTTCTGAAGTTAAGATAAACGTAAATATAGATTCTCAGACGTTAAGGTATGAAGTTAACATGACTTTCAAAGGGTCAGAAGACGAAATAAATGAACGAAAAAAGAAATTTGAGAGTATCATGAAAGAAAGAGTAGGAAACTGGTAGAAAGAATTGAAGCCCATGCTACTGAGTGGAAAAAAGGAACGATTGAAGCGAAAACCTGATGTGAAAAAATTTTCCATTAATTTCGCAGAGACTAAGGCAAAAGTGAATGAAATTAGAGAAAGCACTCTTGAAACTGAGAAAGTTGTTGACAGTTAAATAGAGATTTTTAAGGACAAAGATTTCTTGGGGCATTTTCAATTATGAAAGAACAGAGAAACAGTAACTTTTATTGTCAATATTGTTCATCATCTGGGGGGGGGGGTTAAATTCAATTTCTGTTACAAATGATGCTTGAAGAAAAGTTACAGATGAATGATCGGAAAAGAGTAAGAAGAGGGTAGGTAGTGTTAGTTAAAAAAGAAAAAGAATACATTTGTGGGCATATGCTGCAAACAGATAAAAATATTTTAAGTACCTTACTACACTCTTAGATGTAATTAAGTAATGGTAGTTTGTCAGACATATCCAGGGTAGGAGTGGAGATCTAAGAGAACTATGTAAGATTATAGTGAAGAAGTAGTTATTAAAACAAATCACTTAGAGGATACATAGAATGGAAGTGATTTAGATGAGGCGTTGGTAGGGAAATGGCATTATCACAAGAGATGTGGGTCATTAGAAGTACAGGTTAAAATTTTTTTTTTGAACACAGTGAGGCATATTGGTAAACGGTCATCTAATTGTTGTCTGCAGGGAAAAGAAATTTTGATAAATACCAGGAATTGTGGGGTCCAGGAGAAGTGATGATCTGTGTCAGTATTAACATCAGCAGGTTCATTACCTTGCAAAGAACATACGCAGTAGGTGCATTAGACCTGAAGATGTAGCAGCGCTGTTTCTTTCTTTAGTTTTGTCCTTACTTCCTATTCTTTCATTATCCCATGTATTTGTCAAAACAGCTCTTCAGTTTATGGCAGGTTGAAAAAGTGAGAGTTATAGAATTGGTATATGCACATGTATGATAAATCCTTTCCCTCACATATATTTATCTTCTTCGTACCTCCTCTATGTTACCACAGATGACGTGTCACTGATCTCCTTTGTGCTTTTGTGATAAGATTGCAGTACACGTGAGGTGCTTATTTGCTTCCACCGTCCTTAGTGGAATGCGTAAGTTCTAATTAATGTTCCCCAACTTGCAGTCATCTATGGTTGTTGTCCCCTACGGCGAAAACAGCACGATAGTCGTGAATCCGTGATCTTGAGGCTGTAAGAAACTCTTAGTGAGGAACTGTTGTTTTAGAATTTGTTAAATGTCCCATCAGTTTGTTTCGTTCTTTATTAGCAGAAAACGAGAAACTGCACAATTACATTCCTTTTTAGAGTAAAAAATGATTTTTATTCCTCAGCAAATTACTGAACTTCATATTTCCGTAATTAGTACCACACTGTTCTCAACTATGTGTTCAAATAACCCTATATTGCTAATAAAGTCTGAACTAATACTGTAGCGGACAACATGTGCATCCTCCGAGATTTCCGAACGACCTCTGATCTTAAAGCCGAACCACTTCGCCCGCCACCCAAATTAGGTGCGATCCGAAGATCACCGAAGTGCTTCGTCTGCCTTTTCGTTTTGCAGTTGTTTGTTATTCTGATGGTTATTAATACTTGAGAGATAATGGAATGATTGCCAACTAGTGAGAGATGCTTTAATTTGAAATTCAAGTTAATATGCAAGTTAGTTTATCTAATCTTAATAATAGATGATCATTTTGGCAAGCGCCTTCCGAACGCAGCAGCCAATCGCAGAGAAGATCCACAATTTAGGCGCTCTTTCTCACGATACCTGTACCAAACAAACCATATGTCATCGGTTCCTCACACCACACTACGTCATTTAACCACAACTGCCTTCGAAACGGTTCTAAAAAAAGTTTCTTGTAGTTGAATACGATGACTGCAAAGCCAGAAATATTACACATCCCCTTCTTCTGAGATTTCCAAAAATTGGGATGGTCTCACAGACAACAAGCAATTTTGGAAATAAATTTTGATTCAAATTTTTAAAATTTTTCATTTATCATCTCTCAAGAGCCATAACATTCCGCTATAGTTGTAATTTGTTACCTTCTTTTTTTTTTTAAAGTTGAATCTACTCTATAATTTTTCATTTTCAGAATATTAATCAACTTATATAATCGTAGACATAAATCTTCCTTGATTTCAAAAATCAATAAATTCATATATAATATTATATACCAAAAATCGTTAATCTTTAGTTACACTTTCTATAATAGTTACATTATACTTCTAATATTAAAAATTTTCAAATTGGTGTTATTCTGTACCTCTGTGTTGTTGGTAGTATTTTGTTACCTTCAGTCTATTATGTCTCCTACAATACTCTAAAGCTGTCCGCTGTCTCCTAGCTAATTTCAATCACAGTATTTTATTCTGCTGTTAAACTACTATCGGCGCACTGCCGTCCATAATATTCAGCAAAGTATTTCTCGTGCAGAACTGAATTGTCTGGCACTACTATCAGCGTACTACCGTCCTTTCAATTCGATGAAACTTTCTGTACGCTTTACACTTTACCTCACTATTGTGTCGGCAGCATGCCGTTCTGCGATGATTTACATGAATGCGTCATAAAGACGTCCACTTCACATGGTTACAAATAAAATAAACGCAACACTTATACATTTCACAAATACGTGGAGACAGAAGAACTTTGCACTGATACATTTTACCAGAACACACGCAATCAGCCCACACCAACCCATACTTATGATTCTGTTATCCATGATGTGGTCTTGCGTTGTGAAACTCTAGACATTCCAAGGTGGTGATGAGTTCAACGACTGTCAGTTCATTATCCCATCTCCAGCCTCGGCACACAGCTCCAGTACAATTCCATGGGGCAATACAAAATGCCTCAAATTAGATTCCTAATAATTTTAAACAAATTTTAAATTGACATATTTTCCTACACTATTACAATATAAATATATAATATGTAATGTTTTGTTTTGATTTAGTGCGTTTGTAAAAAAAGCCAATATTTGTGTTTTAGTCACAGCTGTAGCTACGTAAAGCTAGGCAATTGCCCTTCGCATGCCTGAAGAGCTCTGTGCTTCCTTACACCATCTGTTGCTACCGACCCAGTTCCCTAATAAGTTACGCCGTTAGCCGGCGCCACCTGCTATGCTCCCTAAACCTTATCTATGGAGGCTCACAGCTGCGATTCACGAATACACTGACACAACATTTTATAATTTTGCTTCAATCATAATGCACAAACCTTCATTTACCACATCTTTACTTCATTCGACAGTGTGAGATTCCTTCTGTTTCCGAGTGTCACTGTTACTACAAAACCTAGTAGTGGTCTATTCACGTAATGACAGTGTATTTTATACTGACTTTCACGTGTGAACATTGTGTGAGTTCGTCATGTGTAGGGGTTAATAATTCTTAGCTAGGCATTTATTCCACATTCCTTTCATATCCAAAACCAGAGTGCGTCATTATTCGCTATACTTCATATTATGTGCCCTTCTAATGTAACCTTTTTACTACATTTGACCTTTATGAAATTTACTTGTCAGTATTGTGTCATATGTCGACGGAAAGTTCACTCCCTTGTACTTCCTAAAATAGTTGGTGGAAACCAATCCGCCCATAAACACTACTAAATGGTCGACTTACACATCGCATTTTGCATTTCCTCCCTTACTCTTCATTAATGTTTGGCCTACTTACCTGTCGCCTAATAACAATACCTCATCCTTCTCTCTCTCTCTGTCTCTCTCTCTATGCACATAACTGGCCAATTAGTATGTCAGCCAAACTATAATTCTCTATTTGCCTTTTACCGTTTTTCGTAAATAATTATGGGACATTTCTGTCGCCTAATGACCATAACTCTCCATTTACTATAAATCTCTTTGGCAGGACTATCCTAGCCTATCAATGCATCCTAATTCATTGCAGCGGAAAGTACATTGATCATCATGTTAAGGCAACATTTAGTTATTTCCATTATTTTTGCCACCAGAATTGCTTCTATTGCAAATTTTTTTATTCATTTACCTGGTTTAGCGTCGTATTCTTCTTCTGGAGCCTTCAACTTATTTATTTTGTTTTATTTCATCTGTGTTATATATAGTATCCTTTGTCTTGCTTTCTTTTGTTATTCCTACCTACTTTCTTTTAGTACTTTACTTTATTGTTATTGCGAAATTAATTTTAGTATGGATCTTATATCCTGATCATCCTGAGTTGACAAAATGTCAGCTGATGCTGCACTATGTCATACTTCTTTTCCTCATACCTCATAGTAATACTAAAGGTTCAAATGGCTCTGAGCACTATGGGACTTAACTTCTGAGGGTATCAGTCCCCTAGAACTTAGAACTACTTAAACCTAACTAAACTAAGGACATCACACACATCCATGCCCGAGGCAGGATTCGAACCTTCGACCGCAGCGGTCGCGCGGCTCCAGACTGTAGCGCCTAGAACCGTTCGGCCACTCCGGCTGGCAATAAGACTAATGTTTCAGTTACAAATCTTACACTGCAATATATGTAAGCGCAACACTTACACTATATTTCTTCTTGCCACTGATTCTCGCAGCCGGGGGCCGCGCCGCGCCGCTGGCTACAACTCCGCCGTCGTGGTGTGCTGAAGCTGTCACTTCCGACGCCCTGTGTAGTGTTAACCGCGCCGGCCGCACCTTGCTGCCGCTGCCTCGCGCTGCCCTACACACTGCATCGTCTCGTAGCATGAAGAATCTCCAAGTGATGATTAATAACGTAACGACGGCGCACACAACATTATCGTCGTTGCACTTCCGCACATCCTATTCCCGCATTATACCGATATTATTTTCATTAAAAGTCAATATTTGATTTTACAGCATCAGTTGTTATAGCCGAATTAAAGTTTAGAACAGTTCAAACACGATTTAAAGCCTAATTATCACAGTTCTTATGCAGTCCTCTGGTCATGTACAGTTCACACGAATCACACTCCTGGTCGGTTACAGTTCACAGTTCTCGCTAATAAAATGTAGCCTCATAATTCCAAAGAACTGAAGACTTCGAAGATTATCCCTGCAAGGGATTCCATGTACGGAAAGTTGAAAAAGAGAGAGTTAGGGAGAGAAACGGTATATACGCGTGTATGATAAATCCCTTCCCCCCAAAATTTTCCCTTCTTCATACCACCTCTGTTTTACCACAGATGGTATGTCACTGATCTCCTTTGTGCTAAGATTGCAGTAAATGCGAGGTGCCTATTTGCTTCCACCACTCTTAACGTTCCCTAACCTGCAGTCTTCTATGGTTGTTGTTCCTACGACGAAAACAGCACGATGATCGTGAATCCGTAATCTTGAGGCTTTATTAAACTCTAAGCGAGGAAGTGTTGTTTTAGAAATTATTAAATATCCAATCAGTTTATTTATACGGGATGCCCTCACTCTTTGTTAGCAAAAAAACGAGAATTTGCACAATGATTTTTATTCCTCAGTATATTACTGAATTGCATATTTCCGTAATTAGTATCACACTGTTCTCAACTATGTGTTCAAATAACCCTACATTGCTAATAAAGTCTTAACTAATACTGCAGCGGACAACATGTTCATCCTCTGAGATTTATGAACGACCTCTGATCTTAACGCCGAACCACTTCGCCCGCCACCCAAATTAGGCGCGTTCCGAAGATCACCGAAGTGCTTCGTCTGCCTTTTAGTTTTACTTACTTTACTTTACTTTACTTTACACGTGGCTAAGGCCTTATCGATCATACACCTGCTCTACGAGCCTCTTCCAATTATTTCTATCCGGGGAAATTGTTGTCCAATCAGAGTTGATGCCCATCCTAGCTGCATCTTCCCGGATATTCTCCATCCACCTAATTCGAGGTCTTCCTCTTCTTCTCTTTCCTTCTAATTTCTTAGTGGATGCTATTTTGGGTAGTCTGTTCTCCGGCATCCTTGCTACATGACCAGCCCAGTTCAGTCTTCTCTTCTTTAACATTTCCACAATGGTACTATGTTTGTACAGCTCCCGTAGTTCTTCATTTTTCCTTATCCTCCACTCCATGACATTTTCATCGAAGATTGGTCCAAATATTTTTCTTAGTATTTTTCTTTCAAATATCAACAGTTTTTCTTCATCTTTTTTCCTGAATGTAATAGCTTCACATCCATATAATGCTACTGGTACAATAGTTGACTGATAAAAACGGATTTTGAATTCAGTACTAAGTGATCTCATCCTTAAAATTTTGATACAGCTGTAAAAAGTTCTATTAGCTGCTGCTAGACGGGCGTCTATTTCTATTTCTGCTCTATTGTCTCTGCTAAAAAGACTCCCTAAGTACTTGAAGTGGTCAACTGCCTTGAATGTGAGACCATTTACGGTCAGTGGTGTATTCTTTTGGAGTTTTTTACTTATGACTAGATATTCTGTCTTTTCTTCATTCACATGAAGTCCAGCTTTCTCAGCTATTTTGTAATAATTTTGCATCATCCTGATTAATTCAGCTTTTGAAGTGCTTATTAAGGCTACATCATCTGCATAAGCAAGTCTAGTAATGTTCTGTCCCTGCAATTGGATCCCTTGTGGATTAGTTTTGGTGAATTCTCTATCAATCTTCTCTAAGATAATATTAAATAGAATAGGTGAGATGGCATCCCCTTGTCTCAGTCAGTCTCTCCTGCAGGTGTCTTAACTTGCATATGGTTTCTTCCAAACACATTTTAACTAATTTGATTAATTTTAATGGTATTTCAAATTCTTTCATGGTGTTTAAGAGTGTCTGTCGGTGTATGCTATCATAGGCCTTCTTGAAGTCTATAAATAGAATATGGATATCTACATTAAATTCCCATGCCTTCTCATTTATTTGTCTCAATGTGAATAAGTGATCCAAAGTGGATCTGTTAGTGCGGAAACCACATTGGTAGTCCCCAATCAGTTCTTCGGTTATGGGAATCAGTCTGTGTAGTATACACATCGACAAAATTTTATGCGTGACATCGAGTAGGGCAATTCCTCTGTAGTTATCACAGACAATGGGATCATTCTTCTTAAAGATGGGGCATATAATTGCAGTTTTCCAATCGGCCGGTATGTTTTCCGTCTCCCAAATTGTTTCAATTAAGGAATGTAGTTCTATTTCCAATTGTGGTCCTCCATTTTTTAAAAGCTCAGCATATACCTGGTCTTTCTCACAGGCCTTGTTGTTCTTTAATTTCTTTATTGTTTGTCTTATTTCATTTACTGATGGTGTGGTGACTTGTATATCAACTGTATCTGGTTCTTCAAATGTAAAGTAATATTGTGGATCATTGCAGTTGAGCAGCTGTGTAAAGTATGTCTTCCATGTTTCTTGTATGTCATTCTTGTTTGTAAGTATTTTCCCATTATGGTCCTTTATAAACTGTTCTCTTTTAGTGATTTTTCCCAAGGACTTTTTTATATTCTGGTACATCTGCCTTGCTCTGTGATGCTTGAAATCATCCTCCGCTTCTCTTACCATGTTGTTGTAGTGTTTTCTCTTCTCTTGTCTTAGAGTTCGTTGTGTTTCCTTGCGGATTTTATAGTATCTCTCCTTTAGTGTAATATTGTCCATGTCTTGTAACCATGCCTTCCTCGCATTTTGCCTCTCCAGTACTCTTTCTTGGCACTTTATATTAAACCAGATTTTGTTAGTTCGTTTTCTTTTACCTATAGTTTTGGAAGCTACATCTTGAATACTGTTTCTGAGGTGTCTCCATCTACTTTCCATGTCTTGCTGGTCACTATGTGTCAGTCTAGATTCCGATAGGTTAATATCCATTTCTTTCCTAAAGTTTTCTTTTATTTTTTCTTCTGCCAGATTTTCTACATCGTACCTTTTAATTTCAACCCTATTTGTACTTTGTTTCTTTTTTAGCTTTATTTTCATTTGAGCTATGATTAACATATGATCTGTCTCACAATCTGCTCCCCTAAAAGTTCTAACGTCTTTAATACTGTTTTGAAAACGTCTTTGGATGGCGACATGGTCAATCTGGTTCACTACTTTTCCATCTGGTGATATCCATGTCCCTAAATGAATGCGTTTGTGTTGGAATTTTGTGCTGCTTAATGTGAGACTATTTGCCATTGCAAAGTTTATGAGTCGCACACCATTCTCTGAACTTTCATCATGTAAGCTGTAATTCCCAATGGTTGGTTTGTAGATTTCTTCTTTTCCTACTTTGGCATTAAAGTCTCCTAACACTATTGTTACGTTATGTCTACTTATTGAATTATATGTCTGTTCCAGTTGACTATAAAATTCTTCTTTCACGTCAGCTTCCTTATCTTCTGTGGGTGCATGAACATTTATAAATGTGATATCAAACCACTGAGCCTGAACTATAATGTGTGATATTCGGTTATTAATTGATTTGAATTCCTTTATTGTGTCAATTGCTGTTTTATGAATGTAAAAGCCCGTTCCAAATTCATGGCGCTGACCGCAGTCTCCATACATTATTGTCCCGTCTCCTATTTTCATTGATCCCGTTCCCTGCCATCTTATTTCTTGGAGCGCTACCAGTTGTACCTTGTATTTTCCTAGTTCGTTTATTAGTATTTGTGCGCTTTCTGGGCGGTATAGACTTCTGACATTCCACGAGCCAAAAGAGAAATCCTTGTAACTTTGCCAATTTCTGTTCCAGTAAATTCTGTCCTGTTTCCGAGGCATACCTTGAGTGTCCTGACCGGCCATTGTTTTACATGAGTGGGTTGGTAGCCCTCTGCACAACCCCCAACCTGGAGGACCAGGAGTCTTGATTTTGGGGTACTCTACCCCTAGGGATTTGCCTTCACCATGGCTTAACGAGTCTTTCCTACCCGTGCTAGTTTTGGTCCACCCCGGGTATTTTATTTCCCCGGTACCCCCCATATCTGGAGAGCATTCCCCAATCCGCCACTCGGGGAGGCGCCTGATGGGGGACTAGCAACCCCACACGGGCCTTTTAGTTTTGCAGTTGTTTATTATTCTGCTGGTTATTAATACTTGTGAAGTAATGGAATGATTGCTCGCTACTGAGAGATGCTTTAATCTGAAATTCAAGTAAATATGCAGGTTAGTTTATCTAATCTTAATAATAGAAGATTACCATTTTGGCACGCAAGTTCCGAACTCAGCAGCCAATCACGGAGAAGGACCACAATTTAGGCGCTCTTTCTCACGATACCCGTACCGAACGAACCATCTGTCATCGGTTCCTCACAACACATTATGTCATTTAGCGACAGCTGCCTTCTCAACTGCTCTAAAAGTATATTCTTGTAGCCGAAAATGGTGGCTGTAAAGCCAGAAATATTACAAGCTAGCAATCTATCAGGAGTGGGGATCATACAGATATAACTGTATATATATTCATATTTATAAAATGACATAATTCCAAATGATGATAAAATGATAGGTTGTTGATAAGTAGGCGGTTTCGTAAGCAATAAGAATAAGATAATTATTTGTGAACAGCTTAACACAGGATATTTGAGAGTACTGATAGAAAGCAAGACCAGTATAGTAGAGGGCAATGCATGAATAGTTAAATTAGATTTGAACTTTGTAATTTCAAAATGGGTATCAAAGACGTTTGAATAGTTTCATTCTGTGCAGAATTAATGTTTCAAAACAGGAAGGAATTATAGATTTATAGGCATGTGTAGGTGGGTACCTCAGAAGTATAATTGCTTTGCTGATGCGTTGAATGAAAGAATAAGAAGTGATGGCTTGATGAAGCCTTGATTTTGTTGAGCAGTGATATTATGTATATGGTAAAATGAATAAGGAATTAATGAGAATAGTAGTTAAAAAGGAAATAAAAAAATAAGATGATAAATTAGGATAGTAGGAGAACAAGCTAAAGGGAGGTAGAGGATTGGAAGATAATAGAAGAGGTAAAGTAGAAAATAATATGTCAGAGACCTTGACATAACGTAGTTAAGGGGAAAAAATGAAATTCCTTATAGAATCAATGGGTATAAAGCAACAGTATACTTCGGGGGATCAGCAGAAAAAGTGGAAAGTGGTTATTATTGTAGTGGTGAGCATCATGGGAAGGTGATGGTGGGTTAGTAAACATCAAAACATGGAAAATAGTCACAGATATTAGAAATTCCTATATGATAACAACTTGGGTATCGAAGTAAGTTTTTAAAACTGTGTGTAAGTTGAAAGTATTTCCCCATTAGCTGTGATCAAAGGAATGAATTGAGATATAATGTGTATGTTTGATTTTGAAGACAAATATTGTGAATTTGATGAGTGGGGCAGTTAATGAGTGTAGGACTGAGGTTTGAAATGGTGGATCCATTTACAGTTTGTACGGAGAGACTATGGAAGATATTGGATGATGTGGTCTTGTATTTAAGATTTTATAGTGCACTGGACAAATATTCATTTTATGACTATGAAGTAAGTGAGGCAAGTTGTGAGATATTTGGTACTGCAACGAAATGTTTAATTTGTAGCTTTGGTAGTCAGGTTTAGCTGCAACAGTACAATCATGACCAGTAACATTCAAGAGATACGAGATTAGGTAATTAAAATACATGCAATGACAATCTGCTAGAGAAGTTATTGCTTGAGAACATTGAAGTGCATATGAAAAATTGAATATAACTTGGACTCAATGATATAGAGCCACATATGTCATGTGGAAAGTGTGCAAGCTGTAAACTCAATCAAACTTTATATATATATATATATATATATATATATATATATATATATATATATATATATATATATATATATATATGTGTGTGTGTGTGTGTGTGTGTGTGTGTGTGTGTGTGTGTGTGTGTGAAAACGGACATCTAACATAGATGTGAGAACTGACGAGATAAGACTTCAGTGGTGCAGTGTACATGTAATTTTTATTGCTTTTTGTAATTTTTACCTTTGTTTGATTCTGAATTACAGCCCTTCACACATTTCTTATTGGTAATATGGGAACTTAATTCCAATCAACTGCTTCATTTGTTGTATTATTACTCTGTAAGATGCCTTTTTATGAGGTGAATTATATACCATTCTGTGATGAATGTGAGGATTGATGTTAAATATTGTGAAGTAAATTTTCAGTATTTCCAACTGATATACCCAAAAATTCTAAATATTTTATGAAGTCAAGAATCTCACATATGGCAGAAATCTGATATTTCAAAATACTCATGACACTGAACTGGATTAACTGTGTTTTATTAGTGATTTCCTAGCAGCTCTTATTACATTTCCATAGGTTTTCTTTTTCAGACAATTTTCACCAGTCGATATATGTTTTAAGAGACTCATAATAATGAAATGCATTAACTCGATTTTATTAGGACTACTGGCTTTGGCCAAAGGCAACCATCTGTTACTAATTCACTTAAAATTTCATCTGCCATGAATACTGAAACACAAAGCACTGAATATTCTAATTTACGTGAAACAAACATTAAAAAACTCATTCATAGCATTTGCATGTGCAGCAATCGTCCTATTCATAAAAAAGAATATGAATAGCAGTTGTAAATGCCAGGAATGTCTGTTTCATGAGAATAAAATATTCAGTGGTTTGTTTTTCACTATTCATAGCAAATGAAGTGTTTTAAGTGATTTTTACCATATGATGGCATTTGGCCAAAACTGGTAGTACTAATAAAATCGAATAAATGCAGTTCGTTGTCATGAGTCTCTTGAAACATATATCGACTGCTGAAAATCGTCTGAAAAAAAACATACAGAAATGTAATAAGAGCAGCTAGGATACCTATTCATAAACTCCGTGGCACATGTGAAGATATTGCTAATGGTGAGTGATAATTTTTTCTCTTCTCTCATTTCTTCAACTTATTTTCATTCTATACACACATCTTTGAAGATCTAGAGTTTTTGTTCTGTACTATAAAATACAACTGCATTTTATCTTAATTCGCTGCATGAATCACTTATTAATAAAGTCTTTAAAAATACAACTTATTTTTTATCTATTCTGTGAATTTTTGTAAAAAATGTTATGTAACACCAAATGTAATATCCCCCCCATGAATCATGGACCTTGCTGTTGGTGGGAAGGCATGTGTGCCTCAGCAATACAGATAGCTGTACTGTAGGTGCAACCACAATGGAGGAATATCTGTTGAGAGGCCAGGCAAACGTATGGTTCCTGAAGAGGGGCCGCAGTCTTTTCAGTAGTTGCAGGGGCAACAATCTGGATGATTGACTGACCTGGTCTAGTAACACTAACCAAAACGGCCCTGCTGTGCTGGTTCTGCGAACGGCTGAAAGCAAGGGGAAACTACAGCCTTAATTTTTCCCAAGGGTATGCAGCTTTACTGTGTGGTTAAATGATGATGGCGTCCTCTTGGATAAAATATTCCGGAGGTAAAATAGCCCCCCATTTGGATTTCTGGATGGGGACTACTCAGGAGGGCGTTATTATCAGGAGAAAGAAAACTGGCGTTCTACGGGTAGGAGGGTGGACTGTCAGATCCTTTAATCAGGCAGGTAGGTTAGAAAATACAAAAAGGGAATTAGACAGGTTAAAGTTAAATGGGAATTAGTGAAGTTCGGTGGCAGGAGGAACAAGACTTCTGGTCAGGTGAATACAGGGTTATAAATACAAAATCAAATAGGGGTAATGCAGAGGTAGATTTAATAATGAATAGAAAATAGGAATGAGGGTAAGCTACTACAAACAGCATAACGAAGCCATTATTGTGACCAAGATAGATATGAAGCCCATGCCTACCACAGTAGTACAAGTTTATACGCCAACTAGCTCTGCAGATGATTACGAGATTCATGAAATTTATGATGAGATAAAAGATATTATTCAGATAGCGAAGGGAGAGATAATTTAATAGTCATGGGGGACTGGAATTCGGTAGTAGGAAAAGGAAGAGAAGGAAACGTAGTAGGTGAATATGGAATAGGGTGAGGAATGGAAGATGAAGCCGCCTGGGAGAATTTTCCACAGAGCATAACTTAATCATAGCTAACACTTGGTTCAAGAATCATGAAAGAAGGTTGTGTACATGGAACAAGCCTCGAGATAGTAGAAGGTTTCAGATAGAATATATAATGGTAAGACAGATTTAGGAACCAGGTTTTAAATTGTAAGACATTTCCAGAGGCAGATGTGGACTCCGATCACAATCTATTGGTTATGAACTGTTGATTAAAACTGAAGAAACTGCAAAAAGGTGGGAATTTAAGGAGATGGGACCTGGATAAACTGACAAAACCAGAGGTTGTAGAGAGTTTCAGGGAGAGCATTAGGGAATGATGGACAAGGATGAGGGAAATAAACACAGTAGAAGAAGAATGGCTAGCTTTGAGAGATGAAATAGTGAAGGCAGCAGAGGATCAAGTAGGTAAAAAGACGAGGACGCATAGAAATCCTTGGTTAACAAAAGTGATAACGAATTTAACTGATGAAAGGAGAAATTACAAAAATGCAGTAAATGAAGCAGGCAAAAAGGAATACAAACGTCTCAAAAATGAGATCGACAGGAAGTGCAAAATGGCTAAGCAGGAATGGCTGGAGGTCAAATGTAAGGATGCAGAGGCTTGTATCACTAGGGGTAAGATAGATACTGCGTACAGGAAAATTAAAGAGAACTTTGCAGAAAAGAGAACCACTTGCACGAATATCAAGAGCTCAGACGGAAATCCAGTTCTAACCAAAGAATGGAAAGCAGAAAGGTGGAAGGAGTATATAGAGGGTCTATACAAGGGCGATCTTCTTGAGGGCAATATTATGGAAATGGAAGAGGAGGTAGATGAAGATGAAATGGGACATATGATACTGCGTGAAGAGTTTGACAGAGCACTGAAAGACCTAAGTCGAAACAAGGTCCTGGGAGTAGACAACATTCCATTAGAACTACTGACAGCCTTGGGAGAGCCAGGCCTAACAAAACGCTACCATCTGGTGAGCAAGATGTATGAGACAGGCGAAATTCCCTCAGACTTCAAGAAGAATATAGTAATTCTAATCCCAAAGAAAGCAGGTGCCGACAGATGTGAAAATAACGGAACTACCAGTTTAATAAGCTATGGCTGCAAAATACTAACACGAACTCTTTACAGACGAATGGAAAAACTTGTAGAAGCCGACCTCGAGGAAGATCAGTTTGGATTCCGTAGAAATGATGGAACACGTGAGGCAATACTGACCCTACGACTTATCTTAGAAAATAGATTAAGGAAAACAATCCTACGTTTCTAGCATTTGTAGACTTAGAGAAAGCTTTTGACAATGTTGATTGGAATTCTCTCTTTCAAATTCTGAAGGTGGTTGGGTGGTTGGGGTAAATTACAGGGAGCGAAAAAAATGGTTCAAAATGGTTCTGAGCACTATGGGACTTAACATCTGTGGTCATCAGTCCCCTAGAACTACTTAAACCTAACTAACCTAAGGACATCACACACATCCATGCCCGAGGCAGGATTCGAACCTGCGACCGTAGCAGTCCCGCGGTTCCGGACTGAGCGCCTGAACCGCTAGACCACCGCGGCCGGCTACAGGGAGCGAAAGGCTATTTACAATTTGTACAGAAAGCAGATGGCATTTATAAGAGTCGAGGGGCGTGAAAGGGAAGCAGTGGTTGGGAAGGGAGTGAGGCAGGGTTGTAGCCTATCCCCGATGTTATTCAATGTGTACATTGAGCAAGCAGTAAAGGAAACAAAAGAAAAATTCAGAGTAGGAATTAAAATCCGTGAAGAAGAAATAAGAACTTTGAGTTTCGCCGATGACATTGTAATTCTGTCAGAGACAGGAAAGGACCTGGAAGAGCAGCTGAACGGAATGGACAGCGTCTTGAAAGGAGGATATAAGATGCACATCAACAAAAGCAAAACGAGGATAATGGAATGTAGTCGAACTAAATCGGGTGATGCTGAGGGAATTACATAAGGAAATGAGACGCTTAAAGTAGTAAATGAGTCTTGTTATTTGGGGAGAAAAATAACTGATGATGGTCGAAGTAGGGAGGATATGAAATGTAGACTGTCAATGGCAAGGAAAGCGTTTCTGAAGAAGAGAAATTTGTTAACATCGAGTATAAATCTAAGTGTCAGGAAGTCGTTTCTGAAAGTATTTGTGTGCAGTGTAGCCATGTATGGAAGTGAAACGTAGACGATAAATAGTTTAGACAAGAAGAGAATAGAAGCTTTCGAAATGTGGTGCTACAGAAAAATGGTTATGGTTAGATGGGTAGATCACATAACTAATGAAGAGGTATTGAATAGAACTGGGGAGAAGAGGAATTTGTTGCACAACTTGGCTAGAAGAAGGGATCGCTTTGTAGGACATATTCTGAGGCATCAAGGGATCACCAATTTAGTATTGGAGGGTAGCGTGGAGGGTAAAAATCGTAGAGGGAGGCCAATACACTAAACAGATTCAAAAGGATGTAGGTTGTAGAAGGTACTGGGAGATGAAGGAAGCTTGCACAGGATAGAGTAGCATGGAGAGCTGCGTCAAATCAGTCTCTTGACTGAAGACCACAACAACAACAACAAATGGAGTATGCAAACTGTTAGATGGATCGTGACTTGAGCACGATATCATTAGTCGGTGTGGAACAGAGATAGTCAGTGCGTGTGCAGTGGTGTGTAAGCGTGTATGTTATGTAACGTGTTAGTAGTGCGCTGGAGAGAACTATATTGCAAAATTTACAGTTAGGTTCTTATGCTTGGGAAACGGTGTGAACTAGATTTCGATATTTACATTGTGAAAGAAAACGTTTGACAGTTTGAATAGTGTATGCTTTGGGGTGTTATAAGAAGTGGTGAAAATAAAAATGCTAGTAGACGGTGACTGTCATTATTAGAAAGAAATTGTTTTCTTCTAACGGAATTTTTTTTTATTTTTATCTATTTATTTGTTTTTTTTTTTTTATTTTTTAAATTCGTGGTAAGGTTCCATGGGACCAAACTGTTTAGGTCATCGGTCGCTAGGCTTACACACTAAACTATCTTAAACCAAGGACAACACACACACCCATGCTCGAGGGAGGACTCGAACCTCCGGCGGAGGGAGCCGCACGAACAGTGACAAGGCGCCCCTGACCTCACGGCTACCCCGCCCGGCCATCTAACTGAGTTCCACGAAATAATGTGCTTTGAAAAAAATTTTTTTTCATCTTAGTGAATTGCTGTGGCATTGAAACAGTAACTGTCGCTGCAGAGATTTTTAAATAGTTTACTACATGAAAGACTGGGTCTCCAAAATTGTGAATTGTAATACCCATGCTGAAAGCAGACAGACTCTAACGTCGCCACTGGCGGGTTAAAGTGACTTTTAAACTATTTTAAAACGTTGTACTGGACGGTAATAGCACCGTGGAGCGTGCAACAGAGACTATAGTCATTTTTGTACGAACTTTGAACTATAAGCAACCGTTACGTTCGACCAGTGAATGACCAAAGGAACCACAACGAAGGGAAATTTCGTCACCAGGGGAATCACATACTAAGCAAGAGGATAAAACGGTCACAATACATAACAGTGGAGACACTTTAATTACGCCGCCACCACCGATGAGACACCTCTGACGTCACAACGCACTATCCATTAACAGATAAACTGTAACCCACAACTTTTGCTCTCTGTCACTAGGTCAAGACTCACAGCGGTTAAAATTTTCTTTTGTATTTTCTTTTCTTTTGTAATGAACTGTGGCTGTCACAGGCATTTCTTCGGGTAAATATAGTTTTTTGGAGAGTGTGGTCATCAGTAGTGTTGACATTGTTGACCTCTCTATTATTTATAGTCATTGCTGTTTACCAAGCGAGGTGGAGCAGTGGCTAGCACACTGGACTCGCATTCGGGAGGACGACGGTTCAATCCGCCGTCCGGCCATTCTGATTTAGGTTTTCCGTGATTTCCCTAAATCGCACCAGGCAGATGCCGTGATGGTTCATTTGAAAGGGCACGGCTGACTTCCTTCCCCGTACTTCCCTAATACGATGACACTGATGACCTCACTGTCTGGCCTCCTCC
Organism: Schistocerca serialis cubense; assembly: GCF_023864345.2. NCBI lineage: Eukaryota > Metazoa > Arthropoda > Insecta > Orthoptera > Acrididae > Schistocerca > Schistocerca serialis. Next base: position 459,563,072 of record NC_064643.1, read on the forward strand.
CCCAAACCAACCCTCAACCCCATTACTGTTTACCAGTTTTGTCTTTCTCTTTTATTTTATTGTAGTAGTTACTGCATGTATTTTTACAGACATTTTAGAAGGGTGTGCTTTTACCTATCTGTGCAGTTTTTATATTGGAGCAATTTACATGTTTTACTGTGGAGCGCCTACCAATAGAAGCAACGCTACTCGCTTGCTATTGGTGGAAGACCCATCGAAATCGGAGGAATCTTTAAATCTGACAGCTGTCCAACTACGTGGACCAAGTTTGTAGTCAACAGATTGTCATATACCCTCATACTCTTGACCGAGAAAGCGTTTATTTGGTACGTTACGGCCTGTTCCACTATTGCTTACGAAGAATTGCTTACGAAACTCTGAAACAATTCGTTTCAATTATTTCGGTAGCGAAACTAATTATTTTGTGCTTATAAAAAACAGTCAAAATTCCTTTTATTGCATTTCCAAGTTAAATGTTCAGAATAATTCAGTCTAAATTTCCCAAATCATAAAACCGGTTTCTTCACAAGCATATCTTCAATCTTTTAACTCACGCTATAGATGCTAAATGTGGACACCGTTTGTTACCCGGCGAACTTTAATACGTACATGCAATTTATTGAAGTAAATGAGATGAATTTCCTGAAATGGTAGTCAACAACACTTTGGACATTTGCTTATTGGGATGCATGTCAGCATGTACTATCGAACACCATACGACACTATGGAATCGATGATTTGTCTCCATGTTTTGACACGCCTGTACCAAGGTGAACTACGCTGCAACACGTATTTAGAATCGAAACTCTGAGAGCTGCTCATGCACTGGCGTGTGTCATTTTACTGTGTCTCCTCCAGTTTTCATGCAGTCATCTGTTGATAGACCCGAGGCACTTACGAATAACCTCTTATAGACAGATCTGTGTAGTAAATAATATTACTATGTAAACATAAAGTGCTTTAAGAGACATCTCCTGACAAGTATCGTATTTTTAAATACTAGAAAACTGAATGGGATCCGAATTTGGGCACTCTAACTTAAGTAATTCTGTCCGATGCGTGGAACTCACATATTAATGAACGGTAGGTGATACCGGTATGATGTATGTTAACTAAACTTCAAATGGAAGTACGTATCTAATTCCGTTAACAGATATTCTGCACTCTCTGCACCAGGCAACTAACACGCTGGATAATATCTAACGAAGAAAATATTCGGAATATGAACTGAATCCTTCCAACAGGCATAAGTTTCGTTAAACAGAGACGCAATGCAGTAAACATACCACTAACATTCTGTCCCATGGCTGCATTCTCTGAAAAGATTTCAGTGTTTACATCTGACCACAACATGGAAGCTTTTGGTCAAAGTGTGAAGTTTTTGACATGAAAGCGTTATTTTCTCGTCAGCAGTGCTTCTTTGTGTGGCAAAATACAGTTAGATTTGAGTCATTAATAACTGCGAGACTAAATTATGCCAAAAAGAAAGTTTGAGACCACAAAGGATAGAGCATGTCTGTACGTTTTTGTCGCGTCTAGCATGTGACTCATCGTACTAGGTAAAGAACTGGATATACGGAGTTGAACAATTCGACATTTTGAATCCCAATCCGAGGACAGTGTTGTTTGCTTTGCGTGGCGTAGGAAAATTAATCAGTGAATTTTGCTTAATTTTATTGTTCCAGAGCGTGAAATGGTTTTTTATGCTGCTCCAAACTGCTCAGATGATAGCAGACATGGTTGTTATATCCTTCGGATATCGATCAACGTAAACGTTGGCTTGTAAATTCAAGAGAGCGAAGATTGGACACCAAAATCGGGCAGCTACCTTTGTAATGTAAGTGAAAACTCTTTTTTCTTTGTTTTAGTAGTAGATGTGCTCACAGAGCGATGGTAATGAAATTATACATGTAAGACGTGTTTATTCTGATCTTGCTGCAAATGATGTTTACATAACATGACGTAACGTCGCAAGTTTAAAGTAAGCTACTTTTCCTGATTTTGTTTACAGCAACTCTATAAAACCACATGTTATACTAAGGAGATGTTAATTTTATAGAAGGAAGAAATTAATAATACTTTATCGCAGTTCGTTGGTAATAACAATATATTTGCAGTTCTTTTACTTTTTAATGACCTTGTGACGGATCTCTTTTAAAGCTTTCGAAACAGTCAATAAAACTGGGATCAGTAATGTACTTTGAGTACTTACGCAATTCCCTCTTGTGCAGATATTAAATTTTTATGCATGTTGTGTTCCATTTTAACATCATTTCCTAACTGTTTACGAATGCGACTCTTAGTTAGCGTAAACTTAAGTGGATGTGGCACGTTTAAACCAGAAAATACGATACTGGTAACTCATTTTAACTGTATTTGGCAAATATTTAGAACAGCAACGTATGACTTGCATAAAACGTAACTGAATGTGTCAAATCTCGATATGCTCGTCTAATCACCTATTAAACTTTGCTTGCCTCTTAAAGTCAAATGGAAGCTAATACATTTACTACGCTGTAATATTATCTGCGCAAGGAATGTATATTTGATGGCCTTTAGAGCATATTAAAAAGTGTAAGTGTTCCGTAGTGCCGGACGGAGTGGCCGAGCAGTTCTAGGCGCTACAGTCTGGAACCGCGTGATCGCTACGGTCGCAGGTTCGAATTCTGCCTTGGGCATGGATGTGTGTGATGTCCTTAGGTTAGTTAGGTTTAAGTAGTTCTAAGTTCTAGAGGACTGATGACCTCAGAAGTTAAGTCCCATAGTGCTCAGAGCCATTTGAACCATTTTCGTTCCGTAGTGTTTAAGCGAGTGCCTTCAGAGCAGGATTCAAAATGGTGCTCAGCTTATACTATACAGTGTTCTAGTATCAGGGTAACCGCAAGCTCGTGATTATGACGATTCTGTTTGTTAAGTTTTAAATTGATGTATCGTGGAAATACATTTAGCTAGGAAACTGATTAGGATGTCATTGTGAATCGCTTGCGTAGCACTACTACGACCCAAAGTGAAAGATATCACTATTCGCCGCAGACTAGCTATAAAGTGGTATGAAATTGAAATAAAAAAAGATGTCTCGTATGACTCGTAAATATGCTCAGAATTATAAAAAAATGTAAATCAGAGGATAGCTTGCGCTGAAAGTAATCGAAAAAGCATGAAAATTGTAGTTCAAAGCGAATGCGGCAGATACGGCAGCGGCGTAAAGGAAATGAAAAGAACGGCGGAAAACGGTTGCGTAACATACCCGTCCGACAAACAGAGGTGCTGACTCACCATTGTATTACGCTGTATAACGATTGTATAGAACAGGCTGATAATTAAATTACCCATTAATATGGAACAGTTGGTATGATTTTATCTCGACATTTTCATGGTAGATTTACGGCACGGACATGAACAGTGCACAAGAAATTTTTCTTTCTTCCCACTCACAAAGATGACTGAGTGACTGTTCGAATGTTGAGATAGACGCTTTAGGCCTCGCCCGCTGGCAGTCATAACAACTGATCGTTGCTGTCCTACAGCCGCGGTGGCTGTTCGTGGAAGGGAGCCGGCGTCGCTTTGTCGAGCTTCGGCACCCACTGGCCCCTTTCCGTTGAGTTCTCTCTGACTGTGGACACATCGATCCTTTCCTGGAAGCACTCCTCAGCCCTCAGAGAGCTCCAACCATCGCTGTTGATCTCTCTTACAGACGACCCCAGGCGGACGACCAACGTCCCCACACTTCTATAGAGGCTTCCGCTTTCGAAATAAGATGAGCCGCCTTTAGAGATCTATGCCTACTTCGTATGATGGTTACATTCTCTCAATCATCTGATTCACTTATGTCAGCACTCTGTTGTGCCATTGATTTCTCCATCTTATCTTAATCCGGTCCAGCACATATTATATAAATGTAGTAATCTCTTTTGTAGTAGGCTGTCTCCGAATCTTACGCCATTAGTACCAATAGCTCTTCTATTCCTTGTGTAATTCATCCATATACAAATCGTTTGGACGTCCTATATCAATTTCATTCTCTATATTTTCTGTGGAAGATGTTTCTTCATACAACGAGCTGTAGTAATTGTGACATCGGTGGCATATGTTACGTCATATACAAAGGAAATTATATATATATATTATCAGCATGATACTTTCTCTCAGGGATATTATCTTTTCTTATCACTTTTACTCTTTTACTTACGTACATAAGTAAATATGAAACGGGTTCTTGAAGGGCCTCAGTTATTCACGTACCAACTTTAGATTTTGAACGTGATGACTAAAATATAGTTGCCGTTAACTGAATTGAATGTAATTTTGTTAATTTCTATTTATTGGTTGCAAAGCAAGGCTGGAGAGAATTTCGATTGTTGCCGTGAAGAGGCCAAGATAAAACTTCCTGAACTCATGGAATCTGTATAACTTAAAAAATGAACTTTAACGTAAATTAATTATCTACTGCAATTTAAAAAGTTTCTTATAACGAAATCTCTCGGATTTAACATAAATTAATATTTCAGCGCGTAATAGCCGACCAGAGGCTGCATCGGAAGATGAGCTTCTCGCAGTGCAAATTACTGAAAAAATGCTTATTAAAAATAGTTAGCCACTGCGAGCATTTGAGGTGACAACTATTACAAAGAAATTCATTTTGCAATAATAATAACAAGTTGATTTAAGCAGAAATACGAATAACTTACATAAAATATGTGTAGCCGCTCAATGGCTGCCTTCCGTACCACGAAACAAAACAGTGTGTGTGTCTTTAAAATACGTCCTTCCTCCTCGGCCGTACAACTGCGTCTCTTTCGATCCTTTTTTATTTTCATAGTCATTAAATAAAGATGGTACTCTTAAATTATCGCTGCCTATCAGTTGTTTCAAGAACATTAACTATATCTTTTGCACTAATTGTATTCATAAAATACTTAATTACGGTTTACAACCGATAAAAATGTCAATATTTATGTGACATACCGTCACATAATGTACTCTCCATTTATATCACTGTTTAATAATTACATAATTATTATTTATTATTAAATTATTATTAATATTAACAGTGATATTTTACATCACTATTTAAAAAGAGGAGAACGCAACAACTGTCAGAACTATTGAGGAATCAGCGCACTGGACACTGGTAGAAAATTCGTGCATGGAGAGTGAACAAGAGATTAAAGGTTAAAGCTTGGAATTTATTTGGCGAAGTACTAATTGGGTCCCGGAGGGGTAGGTCGATAACAGATATATTATTTATAATTAAACAAATAATCGAAAAACAGACGAAGTAAAATCGAGAAAAGCATTTAGCACTCGTTGATTTTATTAAGACAAACGATCATATAACTAGAAAGAAACTATTAAGGATGAGGAGAAAATGCTGGTGTCCGCAATACCTATTAAGTGTTTTAAAAGGCTTTACCAGCACACGACTGTAATTCTCGATAAAATTCTCGATATAATCGGGACTGTAACGCAGGCTCTAGCCATAAACAAAGGAATTACATACGGATTTCAGCATTTCACCTGCATTTCCAACATTTATTTAGATGACGTAATTCGAAAAGCGAAGGACATTTAGAACAGGATAATTAAAATTAATAGAAATTTCCCCAAAATTTATTTGCAGACGACGCAGACTGCTGTTTCAGAATGAAGATGACTTACAAAGATAAATATATTCATTATCACCGATATTTTAAAAGTACAATTATATGATTTCAGAATGAAGACACAATAAATGGCTTTTGAAGAAAAACATCCTATACGAAACAATAATTGTTATTAACAATACAACAGGTCAAATAGTTCAAATATTTTGGCCGTGATGTCACATGCGAGTGTCCTGGAGACGTAGAGAAGAAATAACCAAAGTTTGGGAATGTAAGTGGAACAATAAACAGACGCCTCCAATATAAAACGAAGAGAGAAATCAGATTTAACAGTGAAGACATGGTGTGTCGTTGGGCGATCACTCTATTTTTAAAATAATTGAAAAGCCATGATCGCTTCAACTGTTTATGAGATGACTGGTTTCAGTACTTTGAATGTGCCATCATCAGATCTGAAACGTGGATTAACATTTGTAAAACCATATGCCATGATGACCATATGGTTTTATAAATGTTAATCCACGTTTCAAATCTGATGATGGCACCTTCAGAGCGCTGAAAGCGGTCATCTAATAAACAATTGAAGCGATCGTTGCTTTACAATTATTTTAAAATCAGATTTAAATTTTACAACACAATGGCAGCTCCGACGCCTGTTTACTGAAATGAATCGCGGGTTAAAAGTAAAAGTCGCATATAAGCAACGGAGTTCAGATTTCTAAGAGCAATGAAGGGGTACGTAAGAGCCAACAGATGCAAAAATTTGGAAATCGGGGAAGAGTTGAATATATTTAACAACCTAAATATAAAACTAGAAAACAGGAGAACCAGGACTCAACATCTCGAAAGGATAAATGGATAAAGGTTATCTTTCCAGATAAGAAGATTCAAGACATTTGGGAGAAGTCAAGGAAGACGGAGGAAGCGATTGGTACCGTAAGAGGTAAAACAGAAAAATGGTCTAGACTTGAAGTGAAGATGGTAATGATGATCGTGGTGATATCGAATTTCTCTGATCGTCTTGTGATATTTTCGGGAATCTTATACTGGAGAATGTAATATGTTGCCACAACCATTTTCGAACGCACGAACTCGAAACATCGACAGTAAACCACTCAGTGATACACAATGTCTCTCTTATAGTGCCTCTTATAGTGCCTACCGCTGGAGTTAGTTAAATTCCGTAACTAGCACCCGCGGTCTAGGAGAAACGTCTCCGAATCCACCACTGCTCACATTTTCATTAATAATCACCATTGGTGGCCGAGGACTTCCGGAGTCGCCCTCATTATGCCAACGGTCTTGTTGAAGAGGGAGGAGGAGCGGGCAGATATTTAGGTTTCTCCCTTGTCGTTGGGGTGGGAAATTGCCCTTAAAGGCGGAAGAATCGGCAAAGATCAACGGCATGAGGTTGAAGAAGGCAATGCAAACCAGTGCATTAAATATGCATAACGTGCTTCCACAGGATATGTGCCCTGTAAATGAAAAAGTGTCATGATGATCTCTCCACTGACATAAGACTCCGGAATAGCGCCCCATACGGACTGCCAAAGGGGCAAGTGACAATGAGTAAAAACATGAATAACCAACGGAAAGGTAACGTTCTACAAGTAGGGGCATGGAATATCAGAAGATTGAACGTTGCAAGGAAGCTACAAAATTTGAAAAGGGAAATGCAGGGGCTCAATTTAAAAATAGTAGGGGTCAGTGAAGTGAAATGGAAAGCAGACAACGATTTCTGGTCAGACGCGTATAGGGCAACATAAACAGCAGAGGAAAATGGTATAACGGGACTACGATTGGTCATGAATAGGAGGAAGAGTGTGTTACCGTGAGCGGTTCAGTGATAGGGTTGTTCTTATCAGAATCGACAACAAACCAACACCGACAACGATAGTTCATATATACGAGCCGACGTCGCAAGCTGAAGATGAAGAGATAGAGAACGTATATGAAGATACTGGAAGGGTAATAGGGTACGTGAAGGGAGATGAAAATCTATTATTCAAGGGGGACCGGATTCTAGTTGTAGTGGAAGAAATAGAAGAGAAGGTTACAGGAATATAAGCTTGGTACAACGAATGAGAGAGGAGAAAGACTAATTGTGTTCTGCAATAAATTTCAACTAGTAATACCGAATACTCTGTTCAAGAATCACAAGAGGAGGTGGTATAGTTGGAGAAGACCAGGTGATGTGGGAATATTTCAGTTAGATTACATCATGGTCAGACAAAGATTCCGAAATCAGATGTTGGATTGTAAGACATATCCAGGAGCAGATATAGACTCATTCATGAAGAGTAGAATGAAGTTTAAGAGGTTAGTCAGAAAGAATCAATACGGAAGTACTAAGGAGTGTTGAGATACGCTTGAAGTTATCTAATGCTTTACATACAGAAATAAAGAATAGTCCAGCATGTAGTACAGTTGAAGAGCGAAGGGCATCACGAAAAAGGGCAATCATAGAAGTTGGAAATAAAAACATAGGTACAAAGAAGGTAACTGCGAAGAAGCCATGGATAACAGAAGAAGTACTTCAGTTGATCGATAGAAGAAGAAAGTACAAGAATGTTCAGGGACATTCAGAAATACAAGTCACTGAGGAAATAAATAAATAGGAAATGCAGGGAAGCTAAGACGACATGATTGCATGAAAAACGTGAAGCAATCTAAAGCGAAATGATTGTTGGAAGGCCTGACTCATCATACAGGAAAGTCAAAACAATCTTGGTGACATTAAAAGTAACGGTGGTAGCACTAAGAGTGCAACGGGAATTCCACTGTTAAATGCAGAGGACAGTGCGGATAGGTGGAAAGAATATATTGAAAGCCTCTATGAGGGTGAAGATTTGTCTGATGTGATAGAAGAAGAAACAGGAGTTATTTAGAAGAGATAGGGGATCCAGTAATAGAATCGGAATTTAACAGAGCTTTGGAGAACTTAAGATCCAATAAGGCAGAAGGGATAGATAACATCCCATCATAACTTCTAAAATCATTGAGGGAAGTGGCAATGAAACGACTATTCACGATAGTATGTAGAATGTATGAGTTTGGCAACATACCATCTGACTTTCGGAAAAATATCATCCACACAGTTTCGGAGACTGCAAGAGCTGACAAGTGCGAGAATTATCGCACATTCAGCTGAACAGCTCCTGCATCCAAGATGTTGGATAGAAAAGGCTATAAGACAGGGATGTAGTCTTTCGCCCATACTGTTCAATCTGTATAACGAAGAAGCAATGATGGAAATAAAAGAAAGATTCAGCAGCGGAATTAAAATTCAAGGTGAAAGGTTATTGATGATACGATTCGCTGATGACATTGCTATCCTGAGAGATAATGAATTACATGATCTGCTGAATGGAATGAACAGTTCAATGAGAACAGAATATAGACTGAGAGTAAATTGAAGAAAGATGAAAGTAATGAGGAGTAGGAGAAATGAGAACAGCGAGAAACTTAACCTCAGGATTGATGGTTACGAAGTAGATGAAGTTAAGAAATTCTACTACTTAAGCTGCAAAATAGCAAGTGACGGACGGAGCAAGGGGGACATCAAAAGCAGACTAGCACTGGCCAAAAGGGCTTTCCTCGACAAGACAAATCTACTAGTATCAAACATACGCCTTAATTTGAGGAAGAAATTTCTGAGAATCTACGATTGGAGCACAGCACTGTACGGTAATCATACATGTTCTGTGGGAAAATCGGAACAGAAGAGAATCCAAGAATTTAAGATGTGGTGATACAGACAAATGTTGAAAATTATGTGGGCTGATAACGTGAGCAATGAGGAGGTTCGACGAAGAATTGGAGAGGAAAAGAATATATAGGAAAACACTGACAAGGAGAACGGGCACGTGGTAGGACATCAGTTAAGATATCATGAAATGACCTCCATGGTAGTAGAGGGAGCAGTAGAGGGCAAAAACTGTATAGGAAGAGAGAGATTGGAACATATCCAGCAAATAATTTAAGACATAGGTTGCAAGTGTTGCTCTGGGATGAAGAGGTTGCAACGGCAGAGGAATTCGTGGCGGGTCGCAACAAACCAGTCGGAAGACGAAGACTGATAATGCAAAAGAAAAAAGAAAAAAATAGACTGTCACGCCGAACAAACGATCCCTAGACGAAACGCGCCGCTCTTCAATGTACCTTGTCTACATCTTCTATCAAACGTAGTTATCAGGAGTTTCAGATTGGTGAAAAATAGTCAATAACCAGTCGAAGGTGTGTTTTGTAACTACTGCACTGCTTTCACTAAGGGACTGTATGGCCTTAAAAATGTCATAGTGTGTTTCATTGTAGCATCTACTGTTCCTATTACGAGCGGTAAAAAAGTTTCCATTCGTGATCCGTACAGTGCAGAATCGGTATGCCAGTCAGTCAAAATAACTTGAGCGTTACTATAAACATCACCGACGCAACAAGTTGAAGACCCTCGTTTACTATAACATTTCATCCATCTTCGTGAAAAAGGCCGCAACTTTCTTTTGGAAGGCCTTTTTTTAAGGGATCGAAGGCATGATAATAGCATGGAGAGAGATCAGGACTACAGGGTGGGACTCGGGAGTCTGCCACTTGAGTTGGCGTAACTTCTGGGTAACGACATTTTGCGATATGGGGACGTGCGTTATCACGAAGCAGCACGGAACAGTAGATTAGAAATCGTTAGAACATTGTGGGAAACCCTGTAAATCTGTAAAATGTGTCTTTGATGGACTGAACTGTTTGTTTTATACGATACTTGTAACCTGTGCAGATTGGAGATACTCCCACCACATACATCTCCTGAATCAGCAACGTTTTGCAGTTTCAACATACGATGTGCTGGAGATTATGTTGGCTCACCCCATACGGTGTGACGGTAGCGTCTTTCAGTGGTTGACTTTTAGCTAATAAGCCTTCACAAAGTAAATGAAGACTGTTTCTTTTATACCGCTGCCGGACATGCAGTCCTGCGTATCCATTTCGGAGGAGGACTGAAATATTGGTATAAAACAAACAGCTCGCGGATGGTTTTGCAAGCGTTTGTTTGTGCTTCTAGCGAAGGGTGAATATTTTGAGAGTAAAATCTGTCAGAACACAGACGCAAAAACATACTGAAAGAGATGGAGGTAACATTAAATCTTATTAGAACTTCTGAAAGTAGCATCAGAAGACCATCTGACTGTGAGAAATTTGACAATGTTCACCTGGATGATATCTGCTTTCAGAAAAGAAAGGAGTACTGTTCTTTCGCAGCAGACATGTTTCTGCTCGCGTTAAATGTCGGCCTATGTTTTCCTCGTGTGCTGTGTGCATCAGACCTGTTTTAGCTACAGTAAGAACATTTTTCACGAAAGCAACGATGTTGTAGGAGATGCTATTACTTTATGGTATTTTTTTGTACGTTGTTAATACACATTGTGAAGAACAAAGCATTATCTTTAAAAAGCATTATTTTCTTATTTTTTCTTACATCAAGAACACTTAGGTCTGCTCTTAATATGATAGCTAAGACTACACAATGACCTTAACACCTACTGACCTGCTTTGAAGGATTATGATTTTTTAGTATCGAGTCATAAAATTGACAGAAAATATCACCGTTCTGTCAATGTATGCATCTTCCATTGGGTTAAAGAACTTCATTTCGTCCTCAGCATGGTACTGTTGTTCAGACCTGTGGTGCCTTCTTCCATATGATCTGGTAACAAGTGCTTTGCGTTTCTCTGCTAATCTAATAAGGACTAGATTCTATGTTGCGGTGTATTCCGGGAAGAAGGTAGCATTGCACAGCAAAAGTAATTGGAATTGGTGGCAGGAAACGCATGGTTTCTTGATGTATGCAATTAATGTTGGACGGAAGGATGTGGCCATATATCAGTACTTTAATAGGAGGAAGTATAAGCAGTCTAGAGACAATGTACCATGATTCATAGTCAGGAACCTGGTGCCTCTAAAGAGAAATTAGCATGGACACAGCGGGGTACAAAACATCCATCTAAAGCAGACATGCTTGAAATAGACCATCAGCCTGCACTATTGGTAGTGGCCTTCTATAGATGACTGCTAACCTATGAATTCGGATAAAAAGCTAGATTTATTTATCAAAAAGGATATGTTTACCTACATAACGTTTGGCAGAAACGTTTACATCTTCCTTCGCTAAAGAGTATCGGATTTTTTTCTTATTTACAAGTTTGGAAATGGACTGTTCGAGTCTGATCCTGTCTAAATACTAACGATACGGAAGTAGATCTGAAAAATCAATGTTGGATATAAATGGGGTGGAAAACTATAGTTTTAGTGGCCCATTTATTAATGAAAGGCGTACTCTACATATAATTACTGTTCTTAAATAGCTTCTTTATTAAGTTCTTCTTTATTAATGAAAGGAAACGCATACTCTACACATCATTACTGTTTTTTAAATAGCCCTGACAGATATTTGGAAACTATGTTACATGCATCTGATTCCATTGCTCAGTTGGATGAATGAAAATTTCTATCTCAAGCATATTACATTTCTAAATCAGCAGGGAGCATATATGCACGCGTATGGCATGGGAGACTATAGTTTCAATGTAATATTTGTTCATGGTGGGAGAAAGTACCACACACAGCATAATTGTAATAGCCTTGACAAACATTTTCAAACTGTGTAAGGTACATTTTATTCCATTGCTCTGCTAGATAGCTGGGTATGTTCATCGTAAGTAAATTGCATGGGGTAGGTATACCATATTGCAATGAACTTTCGTTTCTTAGTATGGTTGAGCGACCGAAATCACGAAAAGCATAGATTCATTTCAACGCTCCCTGTGTCATAAGGAATGCAATACCACAGATCTACTGTTGCCCCACTGCAACACATACCATTTCCTGCAAACCACGTTATGTTCACAGCACGTTGATGCCTTAGAAATACTCTCTGCGATGTGCCTCGAGATGTTAATACTAACGTAGCTACACCAGATACAGTAAGTATTGATGTACTAACACTGCTGCTGTCGAGGGCAGGAATGCCGATACAGAACGTTCCGTAGTTAAGCCGTCAGCTGCGCTTCCATAAATGTCACTGTAGTGTACAGCTTGTCCCACTGTTTTTAAACAAGCCTCCACCTGCATATCTCACCATACATTCTCAATTTCCACTTAAACCTTGCGGTCTTTGATAACTGTTATCCCGACATTAATCTGCGTAGGTCTGTTTGTGGTTAAATGATGCATTCTGGTGAACAGTAGCAAAGATTCTACAGTACAGTAATACATAGTTGCTGTCTACCAATCATATGAGTCGACATCTGTGCATATTGCTGTTATACCTGTGTGGGAAAAGCAACATGTGGACGCTGCTAGAATCGTAAAGTTGGCACACTCCATTCGAATAAGTAACGGAAAAAAATATTCGAAAGATAACGTATTTCTCCACCGGAAACATAAGAGTGAATTAGGGTATTATATAGACAATCATTTTTCACTAAAACAGTGCAGGATAGTGGCATGGAAGGGTAATCGGCAATACTGGTGCGATCTACCTTCCACCATGTACTGTACAGCGGTTTGTGGCGTATTGGCTTTAGATTTAGGATGTTTCCAGGTGATGGAATTACCTACAAGCAGGCAGAAATATCTGTGGTGTGGCTAGTAGTAGACATGGACGTAAATAAATCTTTTGCACATTGATGAGACTAGAAATCCTCTACACTGTCTCTGGGAACATTAATTGCATTATTCGGACCGACATTTAAGTACTGGCAAGAAAAAAATCATTAAATATGACCAAATGTACAACTACAAACTTACTACCCACTACTCTACCCGGAATACGATATCATGGTCAGTCTACTCTGGAAAATCATGTCGTGAGAAAAAATGAACATTGCTGTGATAAAACCCTAAATACGAGGGTTATTCGGAAAGTAAGGAACGATCGGTCGCGAAATGGAAACCACAGTGAAAATCCGATGAAGTTTTGCACAGGTGTGTTGGGCAGTGTCTCTAGTATGGCTGTCGATCGCGTTACGTCGTTCTTCTTAGTTCTGAGCACACAGGGAGCACCTAGAATAATAGTGTCTCCCGCTAAGTGCGAGGGCCTGGTGAAAAATTTCGCCTGAAGCTATGCAGCCAACATTACATAACCGTCATGCGTTATATTAATCAAGACTATTCTCAGCCCCATTCTGCAGAGGCAATGAAGACGCTCCAGCATCGTTTTCAGTTGGAAATGTTTGATTACCCACAATACAGCCGGCAATTGTCTCCCTCTGAGTTTAATTTCTGCTCACATGAACCACTGGCTATGAAGACAACATTTTAGCACAGACGACGAGCTTTAGGCCAGCGTAGAGAATTGGCGGAAAGTATTGTCGGCTGCCTTCTACAACGAGGGTATTGGAAAGCAGGCATTTCCGGATATAAGTTCGTTAGACCTTTGTTGTTCCGTATCCTCTCATTGATCAATCCCTAGAGTTTGTGCACGGTGGAAAAAATCGCCCTGCATATGTCATGTCTGTTTTTTTGGACATGTCCGAAAGAGCTAACAACACATATATATAACTAAGGTGAGGACAGTCAATGATCCCGTCGTTGCAGATGCACACCAGGCTAGAACTCCTACTGGAACCAGCGCAATGCCACGAGTAATAAGGATAATGGGCAAGGGGCAGTAAGTTAGTAGTGTGTGGCTAGGTTGAGAATTTGGGTGTGACGGGAGGCGTGCTAGGATATTCCGTGCTGTTGTGATGACCACTGTGTACGTATGGCACAGTAATCAGCGCATCTGCCTAGTAAGCGGGAGACTTGGGTTCGAATCCTGCTCTGGCAACAATTTTCTGTTTTCCCAATTGATTTAAATCAATACCTGCTCGCAGCCGACGTCTACAGTCCCATTGGCCTAGTCTCTACATCACAAGGCGTTGCCAAAAGTAGGTCATTGTCGACTCTCGTCCAAGACAAGCTTATGCTTCTAATGGCGGTTTGCCATAGTTCAAATCTAAAGGTGATAAATGCGAGGCTGAATATGCAAAGACAAGTTCAACAACATTCTGAAAATCTTAGGAAATGTTTGTAATGTCTTCTGCCAGTCTGTTCCTGCTCTTTTCTTTCTTTCTTTTATTTTTGTTTTTGTTTGGACCGATGTCTACTTAAAAAGCAAAAAAGTGGTTCAAATGGCTCTGAGCACTATGCGACTTAACTTCTGAGGTCATCAGTCGCCTAGAACGTAGAACTAATTAAACCTAACTAACCTAAGGACATCACATACATCCATGCCCGAGGCAGGATTCGAAGCTGCGACCCTAGCGGTCGCCCGGTTCCAGACTGTACCGCTTGCAGGCCGGCTTAAAAAGTATTTCCCAGCAATATATACTCAGAAAACCTTTCTTTAAGTTTATTTTGCGACAGCTCGCAGATTATTTGTAACTGTTACATATTTTATTAAGTATCTGCTTAATACATAGAGGAATACACAAAAGGGAAAAAGAGCGTAAAATTTTAACTCTACGGTTACTGAATGATGTGGAGGTTTCTAGAATATATAGTATTCTCTATTACACTATTCACTAGGAGAGGCGCTGCAGGCGATATCATGCTGTTAACCAAGGAACTCGCGTCTGTCTTCTGCTGCCATAGTCAATGAACGAGAAATTACGCCGCACTGTCCTAATAAATACATTCGTCGTACGTCCCACATTGGTTTCTGCAATTATTTCACGTAGAGTTGCGTGTCTTTTAACCCTGTAAATTCTTAGCAGACGCTGATGCTCTCGGTCGATAAGAGAAGACCGTCGGCCGTTGAGTAGTCCGTGGTGAGAGACAACGCGTGGAATATGGCATTCTCGGCACACTCTTGACCCTGTGGAACTCGGAATACTGAATTCCATAACGATTTCCGAACTGAAATGTCCCATGCGCCTAGCTCCAACTACCAATCCGCTTTCAAAGTCTGTCGCATCCCTTTCGTGCGGCCATAGTGACGTCGTCCACCTTTTCACGTAATTGACAGCTCCGCCAAGGCATTGTTCTTTTATACGACCTGTATGTAGTCCGCATCTCGTGGTCTTGCGGTAGCGTTCTCGCTTCACGAGCACGGGGTCCCGGGTTCGATTCCCGGCGGGGCCAGGGATTTTCTCTGCCTCGTGATGACTGGGTGTTATGTGTTTCATCATCATTTCATCCCCATCGACACGCAAGTCGCCGAAGTGGCGTCAACTCGAAAGACTTGCACCAGGCGAACGGTCTACCTAACGGGAGGCCCTAGCCACACGGCATTTCCATTTTTTTACCATGTGTATGCGATAGCACCGCCATCAATATATGTGCATATCGCCATCCCATGAGTCGTGTAGGCATTGTAGGCTCCCTAAGTTATATTTCCGGTAATTATCTAAAACACTTACTGTCGTTTCATATTACAGGGAGACAGTGATATCCCCTTACATACATATTTACTTTCGTCTACCCCTCTTGCTGCTAATTAAAGTGTATTGTGTCACTCAAAATTTGTTATAGACATAAATAATGTGCATACTAAACGTGGATTTAATTTGACACACACATAAATGTATGCAAGTCGTTACTGGTTTGCATGTCATTAATTTCAACACTAATGCTATTACAGCGCGTTAAGCTCGTGTGACTGCTACATATACTCAAAAAATGGTTCAAATGGCTCTGAGCACTATGGGACTTAACATCTGTGGTCATCAGTCCCCTAGAACTTAGGACTACTGAAACCTAACTAACCTAAGAACATCTCACACATCCATGCCCGAGGCAGGATTCGAACCTGCGACCGTAGCGGTCACGCGGTTCCAGACTGAAACGCCTAGAACCGCACGTCCACACCGGCCGGCTACATACACTCACAGCAACACGTGGTACATATAAGTAGTGGTAAAGGTAACTAGTCAATGTAATCGAATTGAGGCTACAGATATATGCAGACCTCTGGATCGTAGTCGGTTCGACATGTAGACAGTAATGAGTTGTGCAGTTAACCAGCTGTGCAGTCGGCAGTACGTAGAGTTCTTCGTCTCCTCATTTCGTATGTTGACTTTGATACAACATGGAGGACAGCATTGCCTGGAACACTTTCACTATTTGCAATGTATGTACTATTGCTATTTGACGACAGGAAACAATGTATAAATGTAATATACCTATTTTGCGATATTGTCGCTTCGTAACCACAATCAAGTCCAAATCCGAAAGAACGGCCATCAGTGAAGTACAACACTTAGTAATGGAAGCACGTTTATTGCGGACAAAGACATACAGACAAAACGAAATTGTTTTCTGGGCAGAGAGTGTGTCTATTTATACAAACATCCAATATACCCCTTTACATAAACTATAAAAAAATAAAAACTTCCAGAATCTTATAAAACTGGAAAATAATAAATAACAAAAGTGTTTTGGTGATCGCATTTGATCTTGGGACAAATAGCGAACGACTCAATGATGCAACCCCGACTCCACTTTTTCTGTGCGCTTCGCTCCATCTCTTGTCGCCCATTCTGTCTCCCTCCAAACCATGTGCTTCAATGGATTTTTTCCTCAATCATCCACTTCTTTTTCTTTTTTTAATCTTAAATCTTCATATTAAATTTCTTCGTGTTTAAAGTTCTCATTCAAATGAGCGAAAATTATGCCAAGTTTGGAAATTTTTTGAGGCAATGAAAAGAATTACAAAGAATCCTTTTGGGGTTATGATTGACCATACTTTGAACTTATTTTTGTGTTTTGAATAAAAAAAACGAAATGGCGCCTGTAATTATTGTTTGATCAAGGGCCTGCATGTCCGAAGTACGCAGACTGCATGCAGTGTAGCCCGTCAGGAATTATATTAAATCAAAAATGAATAACATAAGTCGATACTACATCAAATTTATGGAGCATGTACCTAAACACTATGAAATAACCCTAAATTTAGCGATATGGCGCTAACTCGAACATAGAGTTCGATGTTCGGGTTTTTCAATTGTTATGGCTTTACAAAAAATAATATTAAACAATTTCATATATCATAGCAATAAAAGAAAAGTATTTACGTTTCGGGGGTCAAAGGCAAATTGAACAGGTTGAACATTTTTAATTTTATGCTACACGCAGTTTTGAAAAGTCGTTTCTCGAGAAAAAAGCTGTTTAAAACTTACGGAAAACTTCTATATGTATTATTAGTGCAATTTGCCTAAAGACTAATTGTTGTTACAGATTTTTGATGTCGCTGAACACAAATCTGAAGTAGCATCTTCAAAATTCAAAATGGCTAATCCAATATGTTGGACCAAAATTATGTTCTGACCAATTTTGGCCAGAATTTGTTATTACGTTTATTCTGCAATTCGAGGACTGTATATCAACCCTTTCTCTAACTCCAGTTGTTCCTGGAGAGCAATTTCCTCTCTGTTCGTGACGGGAAAAACCGATCTGGCGGAATTGGATATGCTGCGTTCGGTAGCGTGCGCATTATTTTCGTCAGCGTTTTCGGGAAATATACTTGTATGCATACTGCAATATAAATCATTTTGTGAACCTGTGCCACGGTACGACAAGTTTTCTACTTTAGCCACGAGTTTCCGGCAACGAACGTCCCACGGCGGCCGTTACATTCCTTCGAACAAAGGGCTGTAGAAACTTTAGTAACGCACGGATTAAAATACCTTTCCGTCCCGTTATTTAGACATATATACGTTTCAAAAAATAAATAAGAAAAGAGAATTTTCGACAATTTTGAACGAGAACCTGGTCTTAAAATGTAAAAACATCTCTTCTTCGGGATTACGGTATTCTTTCCGGTCCATTGAAGACCATTAGCACTTCAAGAGCGTCGTCATTCGTAGCAGAATTCCAAATGGTATTCTTCGTCAGCGCAAACCAACAGAAATGCTCAACATCTTTTAGAAGCGCTCAGCATATTTTTGCCACTTTTTGTGGCATGACCGCAATTTGCTGTTCCACATAAGATGAACGTCTATTATGTCCGGAGGGGCTGTGGTAACAGAGTAGTAAGTGAAATGAGCCATACACCAACTACGCGACCAGATTCTGGTTACAGATATATGTATCGCTCCTGCTGGCAAGGGAATTCAGGTCCACAGTGGTAGGGCACGTTTTGATAAATAAAGCCATTTTCTTCCTTGTCAATTTGGTGACAACCAAAGGATCTATGTGTGAAAGAATCTGTAACAAGCTTTCTGCAGTAAGGGTCTGGCTTATCATTTGCGTTGTGTATCTTCTTTCTAGTTAGAACATTCCCATAGACAACATCCAACCAAGACGATTTGACGTCTGTCAATAGGAATTTTTGAAAACATTTCGCTAAACCCTGGTCTATTTCCCTAGAGTGTAAATCCTGTATAGTGGGTGTAACTGTGTGTGCTGAAACACTTGTTGAGATAAAAAGCTGTGGAACCGTGAAGGGATCCCTCCACTATGTAACTTACCATGATGAAGTATGACTGCAGATAAATCGGCAGGTGTTCTGTTTCAGGCACGAATATTTTCGGAGATATATCAGCTGGTCTAGAGGCACAAAGGAATGTTTTATTCACCAAAATTCTAGTAGCAGAAAAGAGACTGGAAATTGTTCCGTGTTAATAATACAGAAATGAAAATTAGACAAAGTCGTAATCACGCAGTGATGGCGAACGCTATTTAAATAAAACTCAAAATTCGAACTTCAGATCACTTTCATTTACACATGTCTGGTTTCGAGCCAGCTGCTCACCTTAAAATCTGTTACAAAAAAAAACTGCAATTGTTCCGAAAGTAGTTACAGTACAGCAGCTGTGCATCATACCCTTTGTTATAGACACAGATTAATCAGTCGAATATGGAACCAAGAGTGCATCAACCTACTGTGGCTATATATACGAGGGGCGTTCAGAAAGTAAGCTCCGATCGGTCGCGAAATGGAAACGACTATGAAAATCCGATAAAGCTTTGCACAGATGTGTTGGGTAGTGTCTCTAGTATAACCCCAGTTAGCATCACGTCGCTCTTCTCATTTCTGAGCTCGCAGTGAGTGCGTAAAGATGTCTAGAAAATAGTGTCTGCCGCCAAGTACGAGGGCCTGGTGAGAAATTTCGCCTGAAGCTATGCAGCTAACATTACATAACTGTCGTGCTGTTTCTTCTTCAAGACAATTCTCAGCCGCATTCTGCAGGGGCAATGAAGATGCTCCTGCATCGTTTTCAAATGGAAATGTGAGATTACCCACAATACAGTCCGCAATTGTCTCCCCCTGAGTTTCATCTCTGGTCACATGAATCGCTGTCTTTGAAGACAACATTTTGACACAGACAACGAGGTGTAGGCCAGCGTGGAGAATTGGCGGGAAGCACTGGCGGCTGCCTTCTATGATGAGGCTATTGAAAAGTTGGTACAACGCTATGACAAAAGTCTAAGTCAGAACGGCGACTACGTAGAGAAGTAGCTGAAAGGTGTAGCTAATTGTTACAAGTAAAACATTTCTGATGTTCACTGTGGTTCCAATTTGGCAATCAATCGGAGCTTACTTTCTGAACAGGCCTCGTATATTGGTGGAATATCTACAGCACTGAAAACTACTATCTGTAGAAAGAGAACTAATGTAATTCTTAAAAAACGATCCTAAGTACAGCATACGAAACACTGATTTTAAATATAATAAAATATTTTGAAAGAAGTGTACAGATATTTACAAGAAAGTAGAGCAAGTATCATACACTAAAATGTTTCTAAGTATAACATATAAAATATTAATGAGAGGCTTAATATCAATAAAACAGTAATGGGGCTAGGAGAGAACTGGGCAAGTTGCACTGTTGCCAAATTTATTCACGGTGGCAACAGTAAATGTGGCATCATCACAATGATGACATCACTGGATGACATCATGGGTTTCGTCCTTCCCCTCGATTCTACCCTATCCACTCCCCACCACCACACTTGCCCCTCCCCTCCCGTCTCCATTCACCCTTCCTACATCTACCCCTCCTCTACCTTCCTTCTTCCCATCTGGGAATAAGTGAGGAAGATCAGTCTGTGCTGAGTTGTTGGTGTGTAAGGATCTCTTTATTTCATTCATTTTTGTGATGTGCAGGTGTTATCCTGTTGGAAGAATTCTCGAATACTGCCAGAAATTGGCTGGTAAAGGTCAGGAAGGTGCAAGTATTTGGTCAGACACTAATTACATACCCTAATTACATTGCTAAAGATCATCAGTCTAAAAAAGTTAAAAAGTCATTAACGTCTATATGCACAGCTACAAAGATCCAATACATAATGGGAAACCCCTACAGCTAAAAACATCACTTACAGATTATACTCTGCTGGCCACCGTAAATGCAACACCAAGAAAGACAAGAGGTAGCACAACAAAATTTTGTAGATAACATGTTGACCAAGTATCAAATGATTACGTTTACAGACGTCTGTGACATGTGGTTCCTGCCAGAATCAGTAGCCAGAGTAGCCGCTATTGTTGGAGATCACCGCTGCCACACGTCTCGGCATTGAGTCAAAGAGATGTTGGATGTGTTCCTGGGGTACAGCAGCCCAAGCAGCTTCCACACGTTGCCAAAGATCATCTGGTGTGGCAGCTGGGGATGTAATCTGGGTCAATCGTTGAGCAACCATGGACCACATGTTTTCTATCGGCGAAAGATCCGGAGAGCGAGCCGGCCAGGGAAGCACTTCAATCTGGTTATTGACGAAGAACCTTTGGACAATGCGTGCCACGTGTGGTCGCGCATTATCCTGTTGAAATATGGCTGTGGCCGAGCCCTGAAGGTAAGGAAGGACAACTGGCTCCAGCACCTCGGATATGTAGCGCCGGCTATTTAAAGTACCGGCAATGCGTACTAGAGGCGTGCGAGAGTAATATCCAGTACCGCCCCTTACCATAATGCCCGGTGCAAGACTAGTGTGGCGGTGCATAATGCAGCTGTCCAGCATCCTCTCTCCACGGTGTCTCCACACTCGAATCTGACCATCGTGGTGCTGGAGACAGAAGCGTGCGTCGTCAGTAAAGACAACGTCATTCCATTCTGCCGTCCACATCCGTCTGTCATCACACCATTGGCGACGGAGACGTCTGTGGTTCTGCGTCAATGGTAGACGAAGCAATGGACGTCTTGCGGACAGACCACTCTGCTGTAAACGGCGTCGAATGGTACGCGCAGACACTGGATGATGCGTTACATACGCAATGTGCTGTGCCATGGTTTGGGATGTCACTGAGCGATCCGTCACTGCCACGCGCACAATTTGCCTATCAGCACGTACAGTGGTGCACCGAGGTGAATGCGATCGACCACGTCGGTCCGTCGTACCCTCCTGCATCCAACGGTCACATATCCGCATTACAGTTGTTTGGTTTCGTCCAACACGACTAGCGATTTCTCTGTATGATAATCCACAATCTCGGTAAACCACTATCCTTCCTCTTTCGAACTCGGATACTTGATCAAACGATGTTCGCTGTTGTCTACGAGGCATAACTGATCGTCTTGTGAAACAACCACAAGGTAAACACACGTGCCGAACGTACACTCGTCGAAATCGCCAAGCCTTAAATGGCGCTATGAGGTGGCGCCACAGGCGCGCGTGATGTGCGTCTGCGCTGAAATTCTAATCAGTTGCATATCTCATCGCTGCAAGCCCATGCTGTAAATTTCACTTGATTCGGATGCTTCCTTCAGGGTATTGCATTTACGGTGGCCAGCAGTGTATAAAGATTAGTGAAAGCTAAAAACCTCGTCTACACTTGACCTATAGATCGTATACAGACCTAAATATATTGCAAATATCGTAAAATATGTTACACCAGCACTCCTAAACTTGAGCTACAGATTATAAACACGCACCCTACATACCAGAAATGGAGTCTAAGGACAGCACACTATATTTGCACCTTCCAAGAGCGTCGAAAGCGGGCTGCGTGCTGGAAATGCATAGCCTCCTTCACTTACATGCTCTGATGGATGCCAGCTGAGTGCAAGCGGAGCTCTTGGGAGTGTACACACAATGCGCCATGCATGCAGCCATGTGGCAGCTGTCAGTTGGGCTGCATGCGCACCCTGACCAGCAGTCTCTTGTTAACCGCTACGGCCTTGTGCAGTCAGGCAGTTGGCAGCATCCTGGCACTTTGTTCACACAGCAGGTGGCTTCTATTACCCTGCGGGCTTCGCTGACTGCCTGCAGTGGCTCGTAATGCCCAGGGGACCCGCGCCAGCAGCTAGATCAGCAAACTGCTCTGGGAGCAGCTTGTAACAGCAAAGAGATATGTGCTTCTGGTTGTCTCACAAAGGTAAGCAAGCGTATTTTCCAGAACGAAATGTGCTGCCTCTGGCTTGTAGAAACCTGTAGCAAGTGGTTCACATACATTCCCCAGCTCGTCCTAAGGCCTTCTGTCATTCTCGTAAGGACTGGGTGTTTAAAACTCATTGGAGGAAATACCATGATGTCCAGATACATACTTCCTGTCTTCCCACCTGCAGATCTACACATTCCGAGAGCTGTTTTCGATATATGCCTGAAAGACCAATCCTGTGAACAATGTTGCAGGGAAATCACTGCTCATAATATCCTTTTAAGAGCCAGCTGAAACATCGACAAATGGTGCAGGGATATTTGAAACACCTCAGTACTTCATAGATTATGAGAAAGAGTGAAGGTACTCCATGGACACATACTTAAGTGCCCCAACCTTCAGAAGTGATGAGAAACACTATGGCGCTTTCTGTCTCCCTAACTGCAAACTGAAACGTTCTGAGATTTGTTTCCGAGATATGCTGGAAAGGCCCTGTCAACAACAGAAAAATATCTCTCTGCTGAATATTCCAAATGGTGGTTCAAAGATATTCATCGGCTTCTCCAGCGTCCTAGTCTTCTTGGAAGACCTGGATGCTTAAATGTCACTGGGGAATCACCAAGATATTGAACAAAATGCGTCCTGCCCTCCCATCTGGAAACTGTTAAGCTTATGTGCCAGAACAACTGGAAAGCCTGAAGGATGCTCTTCCCATGTGAACAATAGCAGCATACCTGTCAGCGGGACTGATGACCTCAGAAGTTAAGTCCCATAGTGCTCAGAGCCATTTGAACCATTTGAACCTGTCTGCAGAATGCTCCATCCCAAACAGACTCTGCAGACTTCGGTTTCCATCAGCATACTGTCCTATTGGTTCCCAACAAATTTGTCACTGACCTCCTGAATATGGTAATGCCTAGCTCTCCCCACCCCAACCCACTCCCCAATTGGTCAGCACGCTGGAGCTGGACAACGAAAGATCTGCTGTTGTTTGTGTCGTTCATCGATTTGGATGATGAAGACACCCAACAGCAGAGCACGGATATACCTGTCCACCATTCATGAAAGAGCACTGTAGGCTTTCACTTCCCGCAGTCAAAACCTGCTTAGCAGCTTTGGTACTGAACTGAGAGTCTCCAAGGCGTGGGACATGTAAATATGTGGTAAGTTCTATGGGACCAAACTGCTGTCATCGGTCCCTAGACTTACACACTACTTAATCTAATTTAAACTAGCTTACGCTAACGACAACACACACACCCACGCCCGACGGAGGACTCGAACCTCCGACGGGGGGAGCCGCGTGAACCGTGGCAAGGCGCCTTAGACCGCACGGCTACCCCACGCGGTTGCACATGTCCGTACAGCCGGCCAGAGTGGCCGAGCGGTTCTAGGCGCTACAGTCTGGAACCGCGCGACCGCTACGGTCGCAGGTTCGAATCCTGCCTCGGGCATGGATGTGTGTGATGTCCTTAGGTTAGTTAGGTTTTAGTAGTTCTAAGTTCTAGGAGACTGATGACCTCAGAAGTTAAGTCCCATAGTGCTCAGAGCCATTTGAACCATGTCTGTACTGGATTCCAGCATATGCACCACACACTGCACTGCAGGATATTCCAGTGATACAGCAAGGGCAGAGTGCGGATGTAGTGGGTGACAACATACCAAATGCTCTCAGTGCGCTACAACTACTATTCACTTTTTGGTATTACAGTACCACTGCGTGTGCATGGCTTAAGACTTTAGGAATGGCTGGACCATGGTGGGGACGAAGGCATTGAGGATTGTTCGCTTGAAAAATTTTAGAATTTATTGGACCACTATATTATTGGAACAAATGCAAATTAAGCACCAGATAATTATTATTAATTAAACTGGTCTGAAGAAGGAAATCACTATTTCATTAGAAAGAACATGACACAGAACCATTAAAACTTACTATGCAGGTTACAGAATTTGGGTACTCTCATTAAGTTTTATCCAAATGTCCTAATAAAGAGACTTAAGATTCTTTAATCAAAAACTCACACACAAACAATAGTAAACTTGATAAACAGGAAAAGATGAAACTACCAAACATAACTGGCAGAATGCAGACAGAAGTGGCGCCCGTAAGGCGTAATCACCAAAAGCGTCTCCCAGCTGAGACGTCAACCAAACGGAGCATGCACAATGTCCACCCAGGCTCCGCAGGCACACACCAAGCCTGACATGAGCGACCAGATTATAATTGACTTCTGTAACACACAAAAACTCTTTAAGACAAGTGAGGACACGCGCATTACAACCGCCCTTTTAACGTACTTAACACAAAGGGTTGCCTTGAGAGAGAGGCTGCAATTGTAAGAAATTCAACATGAAAATAAATAGGTGCCTCAAATAGACAAATATGCTTCAGAAAAATTACGCCAGGTACCATGGCCCGGACGAGATAACATATAAAGCTCAATCAACAGTTGAACGCAATAAAACAGAAACGCTTGGCAATAGAAGGAGAAAGCCAAAAATGAAAACAAATTACTTCCAAGAGGGAGCCTGAGCACTGAGCATAGCATTGCTTGTTCGACATGAACACGCCAACGGTGCGCTAAGTAAGTAATATGGGGACATATCGAAATAAAGAAGAAAGCCATGCACCATAACAGGGCAAAGGGCAAGCTGCCGAATAATATTCAAAGAACTGCACTAAACACTCCACTTCCAAGACCAGAGGAAGACCACAAACCAACGAGGATAACTATGGATTACACACAGTGTTCTATCTCCAGCAGCAGCAAGGCTTCGTCCGCTGGATAAATTAGCGCCAACAGATCTGGAAAACAGAAGTTGCCACAGCCGCACGTATTCCGGTCGTGGCGCGTCCCCTGTGCAGGAACGCCCTCCTTGACGCTGTTCATCCTTGGTCGCCCAGCCAACTCCAAACTGAGAAAGCGAGCTCTTTCAACGGTAAGTACCAGAAATGTCTTCCCTCTCACTACCCCAGCCTGCTCTGTGTAATCAAACCAAAGAGCCTCACATCACAGCACCACTGGCACATTCGCAAGTCATGCGCGAGGTATCGACCTTGCAGCACGGCTCAGCCTCGCCCACGAGAAACTTCGACCAACAAGGCGAGTCTGGCCAACAAGCTCCGGAGATGGAAGAGAAGGAGGACGACGAGGAGGAGGAGGGATTTGCATTTAATGTTCCGTCGACAACGATGTCCTTAGAGATGGAGTACAAACTCAGATATGGAATAATGGCAAAGGAATTTAGCTGCGTCCTTTCATCTAAGCATTTGTCAGTAGCGATTTGAGGAAACCACAGAAAACCAGATCAAGATGGCTGAATGTGGGTTTTAACTGTCGTATTCCCGAATGTGAGTTCAACAAGCTTTCGTCAGTTGGCCCTATGACTTTTGACTTGGTTAACATGTACACTCTGGACTTGCTCCATCTCTTCGCCTGGATATGCAAGATGACTAGGATGGCAGCTCCAAGACGCCAAGGGCCAATGAAATATGGTGCTGGCTTCCTTGATATCGCCACTTCCTGCTTCCATATACCAAAGTTTTTAATAGAAGCAGTACAGCTTTCTTTAAAGTTAGCAAGTTCGCACCTGTGGCTGTACTGCTCTGCCTCTCCCTTATGGGCTCTTTACCAACTACCTCGAAAAACAACCGGTGTTGTTTTATCTGGGAGTAAATCCCTAACGTTCCACAAGCTGGCAAGCTGGAAGTTAGCTGGGTGGGCGAAAAGAAAGGACGGGTGTTTGGCCTGATGGGCCTCAAGCTTTTTCTTGCTGAAAGCAAAATTCAACCATGAAGGGAAACGATCCCATTTGATTTGCACCTAGCCATGTAATCAACTCTGCCCTTAAGTTTCGATTAAACCTTCTTCAAAAGAAGATTGAGAGTAATATGGCGTTGTGGTCACATGTGGGAAATCTTGCCGCAAGCAAAAACACCGAAGTTCCTGATAAAGGCAGGGGCACTATCACTGACCAGTATCTCTGGCGAACCAGACAGCGAAAATATTCAGCTTAGATGTTTGACACCGATATTCGAATGCAACCCACATAACGCAACTGTCTAACAGGTCCTCTAATCGCTCCTTGGTACAGTCGTTTGACTATTGAAAATGGTTCCAACAAGTCACCACTAGAAAACTCTGCTCTCTATCGCAATAACTCAAGATGTAAAGTAATACCAAGGTACTACAAATATCTAGGAACACCTTATCAGAGATAAGACTGTCCTTAAGGCTTGTAAACTCGCATTTATTACAATAAATGACATACCTGAAATGTTACCACACTCATTATTACTTCAGATAGGTAATTCACGTAGGAAGTTCGTCGTATTCATGATTTCCTCTTCAAAGTGACATACCGTACTTATTACTCAACACAAAATGACATTAAAAATTTAAGTTATTCACGAGCAGCTAGTTGAGAATGTGTGTGAACTTCAAGTGACACGACGAAGCGTCTCGTTCTGCATATGGATTCAAACCCAGGTCATGCAGACAAAGGAAAGACTTCGTGACTGACGCAAACTGTCATTTCTGACTAGGCATACAGAGAGTGATATACCTCGATTTTAGACAGTATCAGTTAGCAAATATCAACTTTAAATTACGTAAAGTAAACATTTTTAAGCCCGCATCTCGTGGTCGTGCGGTAGCGTTCTCGCTTCCCACGCCCGGGTTTCCGGGTTCGATTCCCGGCGGGTTCGGGGATTTTCTCTGCCTCGTGATGGCTGGGTGTTGTGTGATGTCCTTAGGTTAGTTAGGTTTAAGTAGTTCCAAGTTCTAGGGGACTGATGACCATAGATGTTAAGTCCCATAGTGCTCAGAGCCATTTGAAACATTTGAAACATTTTTAACGGACGCGAATTCATACCCAGCATCTATTGTCCTTGTTAACTTACTACGAGAAATGTTAAATATTGCTTCTTCACAAGTAACTTACTTGAAATGCCGTGAGGTAAGGCTGTGTGTTGGACAGGGATTCGAACCCAGACCATAACTGGATTGTTATCGAAGCACAATCAACTCTGACATATAGGATTTTCTCGGCAGTAGCTAGATGTTTTAACTGAAATGACGAGACGAAACATTTTTTTCCTTCACAGGACTACAACCTGGCACCTATCGCTGTTATATTCTAGAGAAAACGAACGTTAGATATGGGTCTGTTACTCCAGCAGCGATATGAGAGCATTTTTGAACTAGAAATAACATGAAGAGTTCAGTGCAGACTGGGAATCGAACCCCACACATATCGTTGTTGACTGCACGCAAAGAGACGTCAGCTACCGAATTTTTGTCCACCAGCAGCTCGGAATAACATCCTTGAACTTACAGTGATCTCGCAAACAGTTCTGTGCCGGGCCAGCATTCGAACTCATTCACGCGCAGTATGTGGAGATGTTGAGGGATCTGCAGTTTTGAACAAACAACAAATTGTAGTCGAGCTGTATTGTCACGAAGGGATCAAATTCCGTGTTAAGGGAGATCTGAGTTGCATTCCCAGTTCGGAACCAATTTTATCGACATACAGAAGCTCAAATAGAAGATGGAATAAGTGCCCTGTGACCCTACATAGCGTTTTTTTCGTCACTAGAAATAAATAACTAGTATAAGAAAGGTTACTGCTAATAGAGTTTCTACGTGTCGCGACTCCTGACTGTTGTGGTTCAACCTAACGTCTACTTGGTAGAGAAGGAATCTCGTGTTTAACGTGAATTTCTGACCACAATTCAATTATACCTTCTTCACTTGGCATAGCCAGAAGGGAACAGAATCTCTCTCTCCTTATCAAAAATCATCAGCAGAAGTTGGAATCGAACCCAGACCATAAATATATGAAAATAGCATCTATCCAACAGACCAACAGACTATGAGCCGAAAGCATTTTCTTGCCATTTCCTTACCGATGTTTGATCTGACTGCTAGTAGCTCTTTCACAGAAGGGATAAAAACGTTAGTCAGCAAAACTGGAACCGCAATCCATAAGAGAGGGTTTCTCACACATCAGCACGTTACCACAGAGCTAGGTAAGAGGCATGTGTTTAGGTTTAGTCTTTCTAAGCCAATAATTACTAACAGCGGCTATAGCAACTTACTTTTATCTGGGTAGCTTCAAATATGGGCAACGTTGTCCCCATAAACCCAGTTGAATACTTTAAATATCACTTTTGATTAGCATTTACTTTTCCATTAATTAATGTATGGACCTCAAAACAAGCAATACGCCAGAGTAGCTATAGAGCAGGTTCCGAAAGGTATTTGCTAAATGTTTGACATCCATTTACCATAGGGGAATAAAAGAAAGGAACTAAACACATTACATTGTATTTTCTCTCTGTGCCTTGACTAACGCGTTTGGATCAACGACAAAGATAAATTATTTGAAGAATCTCCTGTGAAAGGAAAAATAACAGGATATGACACTTTAATTATAGCACATTGGATCAGAAACAATGAAATTAATTCTGTGCCACATTGATGTATTGCATACTAGTGTGATAAAATACTCACCAAATAAAAATGGTTTTGTGCCTCCGTTGCAATCCAGTGTGAAACACACATTGTAGACAGATTTTATGGGTCACCACTCAACAACATTAAAGCATTTTACACCTTTGCGAGTGAGGAGTGGAGCAGACGTTGTCGGCAGAAGACGAGGCAGTGCAGTACCTCAGCCCCCACTGGTAGGCAGCAAATGGGTCTCAGAGAACTCGGACACATGCAGTGTTCAAGAGGCAGATGGTCGGCGAAGAAATCTGTCGCTAAAGTATTGTTAATCCAAATTGTTGTTACCAATGTGACAGAAAGCGAAATATTTTGTAGATTCACCTGAAATACACACATAGCTTCAGCACCGAGAGGAAAGGGGCGATAAAAATTTTCTTGACGTTCGCTTTCAGCTACCAGTCGTCGTATTAGCTAGTCTCGCGTTTTACCTCAAGACTACGGCCATAGTCAAGAGTGGTGCACTCGGACTGCAGTCATGACTTCCTCCAGGAAGTGCCGCAGTCTACAATGTTGCCACAACGAGCATATTGCTGGACATAGAATACTGAGGGGAGCACATCTGTATTGTCCACCTTACGTGAACGACTCGGCGGTCCATTTTTTTTTGTTTAAGACTGTATTTACAACACACATTGCACGCTGAATACCCAGAAGAATTAACAAAACAGAATTCGTTTTGAGAGCAACTTTAGCTACACCGTTCTAAGTATTCGTAGTATTGTATACGTATGTGTAAATGCCTTCCAATGCCCACTCAAAGAAGACAAGTATACACTGTCTAGCTTCAGTATTATAAAAACGCCTCAGCTACAGGAACACTACTTGTAATACCTCTTAGACAAAATATTTACATAGTGCTATCATACGAAAAGATCAACCTGACACAAAGTGTGAGAAGTTTGTTTTACGACCTTCGTACCTGGATAAAGAGTTTTTCCTGTTTGAGATATCTGTGAACGTTGCTGCATATGACGGTTTAAGAAGAAACTAAATTCATTCAGCTACGACAATGGCACTAAATCGTGGTTTGTGAATCGTTTACTGGCGGTACTCTGCTGCATTTCGCTGGTTGGAAGGCAAAAAGCTGACTGACAAATTTCACACAAGGAAAAGGGGAAGACGAAATGTCTCCCACTGGAAGATCATGTTTTATTTAAATGATTACAAAATCAGCTAAAACGAACAGTGAGCCTGTCAGTATACGCACATCACTGTTGTCAGTATGATGTTGCACTGCCCAGGGCCTGTAATTATAAAGGGCACGTTTAGGTCAGGCATATTGTATACAGAAGTGTAATAGGGAGCACCACTAAATTCTACAATCCGTATGCATTGCATAAACACAGAAATTACTGTTACAGTGTACTATTGGAGCCCAATGAGTGAAATGCGTGTTTTCTGGTGAGAAGGAGCACTGGCAAATAGTCTTCGCCACATTAAGTTACTTAAACTGGTGTCGCTCTGACCTAGAATTTATGGTCAGTGACTAAGTGTCAATGAGTCGGATGCGGGTTTTGCACCTGGAAATGTTTTCCTACATTATAAAAGCGAAAATTAAATTTGAACTAATATTGCGAAAATTTTGAACTTGGACAGCTTAGAATGAAAATCTTTCCGTTTATTGCAAGGGAAAACAGTTGATTTTCTAAAACATTCAGTGCCATACTCAAATTGAAACAGGTCACGCCGACCGAATCATATGAAAGAATTGACAGCGACGTATATCGAAAGGCAGTAAGATCCCTTGGCTTTTGGTTTGGCAGTATTTGACAGCCATTTCAGGGCGTAAGTAAACTAAGAAAGACAGCGCGTTTTTGTTATCAAGTAACGTCTCCGTCAATTACTTTAGTTTTAATGTAATCTGCGAGTAATTGCTGATGTTCGATATTAACATAAAAAGGACTCTGTAGACAGGGAAAGAACCTCTTCTTGGGCACTTACTTCTATAATGACCAAAAGGCATTAAATGATCTTCAAGCACATGTGTTCCAGCGGCGGTATGAAGAAAATGATAGTAATAATGAGTGTAATAATCGAATTATCGGTTAACTTCACACATCACAGTGGATTTTCTCGAACTAAAAAATTTGCTGAATTAGTGAAAATTTCAAAATGGCTTCACATAGAGGCTATGATGCATAGAAGAGTCTTTACATTCTGCTGACATGAGAATAGCATAATCTGTTTTTTTTTTTTTTTTTTGTTTTGGTTTTAGGGCGCAAAACTTCTACGGTCATTAGCGCCCGGTCCGTGACTTAGGAAACAGTAAAAAGCCGAAATTGAAAACCAGCAGCAATGGGAACGAAAATCATAAAATTGGAGAAACTAAAAGCAGAAGGAAGGCTTAAAAATCCACTACAGAAAGGGGTTGGTTGTCCCCAAAAAAAGCTTCAAATGACTGACGTCATTTCACTGGCACTAATAAACTTGAGAACGCGGTCGGCTGAGAGCGAGTCATCTGCTAAATCGACGATATATCAGGCGATAGCTGTAGACGGGAGCGTAACGGATTAAAATAGGGGCACTCAATTAAAAGGTGTCTTACCGTCCACAGCTGAGAGCAGTGGGGACAGAGTGGGGGAGGATTGCCGCTTAAAAGATGTCGATGGCTAAAAAGACAGTGCCCTATCCGGAGTCTAGTTAAAATTACCTCCTCCCGACGACGCGTTCGGGAGGAAGAGGTCCAAGCACAAGGAAGAGCTTTCATGTCCCGCAATTTATTATGGGTAAGTGTCGACCAATGCGTGTGCCATAAATGAACAACACGTCGACATAGAACGCTCCGTAGATAGGCGAAGGGAATCGATTGAATAGCTGGCCGAGGAAGAGAGACTGCAGCCTTGGCTGCAATATCGGCCGCCTCATTTCCACAGATACCAACGTGTCCCGGGAGCTAGAGGAACGCCACCGAGACGCCCCCCAGGTGGAGCAAGCGCAGACAGTCCTGAATCCGGTGGACCAGAGGGTGCACAGGATAAAGAGCTTGGAGACTGAGGAGAGAGCTGAGAGAATCTGAGCAGATAACGTACTGTATCCGCTGATGGCGGCGGATGTAGTGGACAGCCTGGAGAACAGCGTAAAGCTCCGCAGTATAAACCGAACACTGGTCGGGAAGCCGAAAGTGATTTGGGGTGTCGCCAACAATATAGGCACTCCCTACACCTAACGATGTTTTCGAGTCGTCGGTGTAAATAAATGTGGCGTCCGTCATTTGTGCACATACAGCAGCAAATGCCCGACGATAAACAAGTGAAGGGGTACCATCCTTGGAAAATTGACAAAGGTCACGGAGCAGGCAGATCCGGGGACGGAGCCAAGGCGGTGCTGTACCCCAAGTTGTCAAGAAGGTTTTAGGAAAGCGGAAGGAAAGAGAATGGAGCAGTTGACGGAAGCGGACTCCCGGTGGTAGTAGGGAGGAGGGGCGGCCTGCATACCCTACATCAAAGGAGGCGTCGAAAAAAATGTCATGGGCTGGATTAGCAGGCATGGAAGACAGATAGCTAGCATAACGACTCAGAAGGACTGCTCGCCGATTGGACAGCGGAGGTTCAGCAGTCTCAGCATAAAGGCTTTCCACAGGGCTGGTGCAAAAAGCTCGAGACACTAAATGTAATCCACGGTGGTGGATAGAGTCGAGACGCCGAAGAATAGACGGCCGAGCAGAGGAGTAGACTATGCTTCCATAGTCCAATTTCGAGCGCCCTAAGGCGCGATAGAGGCGGAGAAGGACCACTCGGTGCGCTCCCCAGGAGGTACCATTCAGGACACGGACGGTGTTGAGGGATCGCAGACAGCGAGCCGAAAGATAGGAAACGTGGGAGGACCAGCACAGTTTTCTGTCAAACATAAGACCCAAGAATTTAGCGACGTCTGAAAACAGAAGGTTGACATGACCTAGATGTAAGGAGGGCGGAAGAAACTCCTTACGTCGCCAAAAATTAACACAAACGGTCTTACTGGGAGAAAAACGGAAGCCGGTTTCGACGCTCCAAGAGTGGAGGCGATCGAGACATCCTTGAAGACGTCGTTCAAGAAGGCTGGTCCGTTGAGAGCTGTAGTAGATCGCAAAATCGTCCACAAAGAGGGAGCCCGAGACATCAGGAAGGAGACAATCCATAATTGGATTGATGGCAATGGCAAACAGTACAACACTCAGCACTGAGCCCTGGGGTACCCCGTTTTCTTGGGAGAAAGTGCGGGAGAGAGTAGTGTTCACCCGCACCCTAAATGTGCGCTCTGCCATAAATTCGCGAAGAAAAAGGGGCAGCCGACCTCAAAAGCCCCAAGAGAACAGTGTGCGGAGGATGCCTGTCCTCCAACAGGTATCGTATGCTCTCTCCAGATCAAAAAATATTGCTACTGTTTGGCGTTTCCGGAGAAAATTGTTCATGATATAAGTGGAGAGAGCAACAAGATGGTCAACTACAGAACGATGCTTTCGGAATCCGCATTGGGCAGGTGTTAAAAGACTGCGGGATTCCAGCCACCACGCTAAACGGTAATTCACCATACGCTCCAAAACCTTACAGACACTACTCGTGAGAGAAATGGGGCGATAGCTAGAGGGGAGATGTTTGTCCTTTCCAGGTTTCGGAACAGGAACGATGATAGCTTCCCGCCATCGTCTGGGGAAAGTACTGTCGGTCCAAATTCGATTATAAAGGCGAAGGAGGTAACGCAGACTATGGGTTGATAAATGCAGCAACATTTGGACGTGGATACCATTCGGTCCTGGGGCGGAGGAGCGAGAAGAAGAGAGTGCATGTTGGAGCTCCCGCAAGGAGAAAACAGTATTGCAGCTTTCGCGATTTTGAGAGGAGGAAGCAAGAGGTCGCACTTCCGCTGCACGTTTCTTCGGGAGAAACGCTGGCGGGTAATTTGAAGAGCTCGAAATCTCAGCAAAGTGCTGACCCAACGAGTTAGAAATTGCGACGGGGTCCACTAATGTGTCATGCGCGACAGTGAGCGCAGAGACCGGGGAGAAACTAGGTGCGCCTGAGAACCGTCGAAGCCGACTCCAAACTTCCGAGGAGGGAGTGAAGGTGTTAAATGAGCTAATAAAGAATTTCCAGCTTGCCTTCTTGCTATCGCGGATGACACGACGGCATCGCGCTCGGAACTGCTTATAGTGGATACAGTTGGCCAAAGTAGGATGGTGGCGGAAAACACGGAGAGCACGTCGCCGCTCACGTATTGCATCACGGCATGCCTCGTTTCACCAAGGAACTGGGGGGCGCCGGGGCATTTCGGAGGTGCGTGGTATTGAATGTTCCGCAGCTGTAAGAATATCGTCGGTAATATGTGTGACCTCATCGTCGACGCTGGGAAAGTGACGGTCATCGAAAGTCGCTAGAGACGAAAAAGTGTCCAATCGGCTTGGGCAAACTTCCAGCGTCGTGGGCGCATGTAGGGCAGTTGAGGCTGCAGTCTAAGGACACATGGAAAGTGGTCACTCGAGTGTGTATCATCAAGGGCGAACCATTCGAAGCGCCGAGCTAGAGGAACAGTACCGACCGCAAGGTCCAAATGAGATAAATTTGTCGTGGAGGCAGACAAAAATGTAGGGACCCCAGTGTTGAGGCAAACTAGATCTGCTTGGTGGAAGACGTCTAGCAATAGTGAGCCACGTGGACAAGGATGTGGAGATCGCCAAAGCGGGTGGTGGGCATTGAAGTCCCCAACCAGCAAATATGGGGGTGGAAGCTGACCAAGAAGATGAAGGAGATCAGCTCGTGCCATTGGCGTGGACGATGGAATGTATACAGTACAAAGAGAGAACGTGTATCTGGAAAGGGAAAGACGGACGGCGACAGCTTGGAAGGAAGTGTTTAAATGGATTGGGTGATAATGGAGAGTTTCATGGAGAAGAATCATGAGTCCTCCATGTGCTGGAGTGCCTTCAACAGAGGGGAGATCTTTTTTTTTTTTGTGGTTTTAGGGCGCACAACTTTAATGGTCATTAGCGCCCTTACTACGTTAAGAATGCACCGCGAGGCACAAGTTTAAAACAACAACTAAAAGGGAAAACACGAGAAAAGACAGACTGATAGGCAGAGGATTAAAAAACAGCATAATCAAATGTCCTTAGAGAGGTGTGTCAAATTGATAAAACGAAGGACACGAGCAGCTGCTCGTGGGTCATCGGCTAAAATAGCTTCTAAAGTACATGGCAGGTTAAGATCGAGACGCAGTGTGTTGAAATCTGTACAGGAAATTAAAATGTGGCGGACCGCCAGCAATTGCCCACATGGGCAGAACGGCGCCGGCGCAGCCGTCAGCAGATGGCGATGGCTGAACCGGCAGTGTCCGATGCGTAACCGGGCCAAAACGACCTCCTCCCGCCGAGAAGGGCGGGAGGAGGACGTCCAAGCCGTGGGAAGAGGTTTCAAGGCCCGAAGCTTGTTGTCTGTAAGTGCAGCCCAATCAGCATGCCACAGCGATAAAATGCGCCGACAAATTACCCTGCTACAATCCGACGAAGGGACACAACAAGAAGCTGTCCGAGGTTGGAGGACCGTAGCCTTGGCCGCGGCATCTGCAGCTTCGTTCCCAGGGATACCGACATGGCCAGGGACCCACATAAAGCTAACCAGAGAACTGACGTCCACCAGCTGCTGAAGAGAGCGTTGGATCCGGTGCACGAAAGGGTGAACCGGATACGGATCACTGAGGCTCTGGATGGCGCTCAGGGAATCGGAGCAGATGACATAAGCAGAATGTCGGTGGCGGCAGATGTAAAGAACAGCCTGGTAGAGGGCAAAGAGCTCAGCTGTGAAGACCGAACAATGGCCATGGAGCCGGTATTTGAAACTTTGTGCCCCGACAATAAAGGAACACCCAACCCCGTCATTGGTCTTTGAGCCATCTGTATAAATGAAGGTCCTATTGATGAACTTTGAACGAAGTTCAACAAAACGGGAGTGGTAGACTGAACTGGGGGTAACCTCTTTTGGGAGCGAGCTGAGGTCAAGGTGAACGCGGACCTGAGCCTGGAGCCAAGGTGGCGTGTGGCTCTCGCCCACTCGAAAGGTTGCAGGGAGTGAAAAATTAAGGCGGTGAAGGAGGCGACGAAAGCGAACTCCAGGGGGTAGCAGGGCAGAGACATACAACCCGTATTGACGGTCGAGAGAGTCGTCAAAAAAGGAGCGATAAGACGGGTGGTCGGGCATTGACAGTAGCCGGCAGGCATACCGACAAAGCAGTATTTCGCGCCGGTAGGTGAGTGGCAATTCGCCAGCGTCAGCGTGAAGACTCTCTACGGGACTAGTATAAAATGCTCCAATCGCAAGTCGTAAACCCCGATGTTGTATGGAGTTGAGTCGGCGTAAGATGGATGGCCGTGCAGAGGAGTATACGAAGCTCCCATAATCCAGCTTGGAGCGGACGATCGACCGATATAGACGAAGCAGGACGGTTCGATCTGCTCCCCACGACATACCACTGAGAACACGGAGGACGTTTAAAGAACGGGTACAACAGGCAGCCAAATATGACACATGTGGAGACCAGCCAAGTTTCCTGTCAAATGTAAGACCTAAAAATTTTGTTGTCTCCACGATTGGGAGAGCAACGGGACTGAGTCGTAAGGACGGTGGGAGAAACTCTTTGTAGCGCCAGAAGTTAATACAGACCGTCTTCTCGGCAGAAAAACGGAAGCCATTGGCGACACTCCAGGAGTAAAGACAGTCAAGAGAACGCTGAAGACAGCGCTCCAGGACACGTGTACACTGCGTGCTGCAATAGATGGTAAAATCGTCCACGAAGAGGGAGCCTGATACATCAGCTGGGAGGCAATCCATTATTGGATTGATCGCGATGGCGAAGAGAGCGACGCTCAAAACTGAGCCCTGTGGCACCCCATTCTCCTGGCGAAAGGTGTCTGACAGGACAGAACCCACAC
This sequence comes from Schistocerca serialis cubense, assembly GCF_023864345.2. NCBI lineage: Eukaryota > Metazoa > Arthropoda > Insecta > Orthoptera > Acrididae > Schistocerca > Schistocerca serialis. The sequence continues at coordinate 459,600,380 of NC_064643.1, forward strand.
GTACCCTGAACCGTCGATCCATTAAAAAAGAACGAATAAAAAGAGGGAGGCGACCGCGAAGGCCCCATGTATGCATGGTGCGGAGAATGCCCGCCCTCGAACAGGTGTCGTAAGCCTTCTCCAAATTAAAGAACACAGCAGCGGTCGGGCGCTTCCGCAAGAAGTTATTCATAATGAAGGTCGACAAGGTAAGCAGATGGTCAACAGCAGAGCGGCGCCTACGAAATCCACATTGTACATTGGTAAGTAGGCGTCGAGACTCGAGCAGCCAAACCAATCGAGCGTTAATCATTCGCTCCATCACTTTACAGACACAGCTGGTAAGCGAGATGGGTCGATAACTGGAAGGCAAGTGCTTGTCCTTCCCCGGCTTAGGAATCGGGACAACAATAGACTCGCGCCAGCATGCGGGAACATGTCCCTCAATCCAGATGCGATTATAAGTACGAAGAAGAAAACCTTTACCAGCAGGAGAAAGGTTCTTCAGCATCTGAATATGAATAGAATCAGGCCCTGGAGCGGAGGACCGTGATCGGCCAAGTGCGTTTTCGAGTTCCCGCATGGTGAATGGGGCATTATAACTTTCACGATTCGAGGAGCGGAAGTTAGGTGGCCTAGACTCCTCTGCCTGTTTTCGGGGGAGGCAGGCAGGGTGGTAATGAGCGCAGCTCGAAACCTCTGCGAAAAAGCGGCCGAAGGCATTGGAGACATTCTCAGGGGCCACAAGGACGTCATTCGCGACCGTCAAGCCAGAAACTGGTGAGTGGACTTTAGTGCTAGATAGCCGGCGCAGGCCACCCCAGACAACAGAAGGAGGAGTAAAACTGTTGAAGGTGCTTGTGAAAGCAGCCCAGCTGGCTTTCTTGCTTTCTTTAATAATACGACGACACTGAGCACGTAATCGTTTATAATTGATACAATTTGCCACTGTAGGGTGGCGTTTAAAGGTGCGTAAAGCACGTCGACGAGCACGTAAAGCGTCTCTACATGCTGCAGTCCACCAGGGGACCGGTACGCGACGTGGAGAAGAAGTAGGGTGAGGGATGGAATATTCAGCAGCAGCGAGAATGACTTCCGTGAGGTGTGCGACCTGACGATCGCAGCTTGTGAAGGTTTGATCCTGAAAGGTCGCCCTGGAAGAGAAGAGCCCCCAGTCTGCCTTGGAGATCGTCCAACTAGAGGAGCATGGAGAGGGGGTATGCTGCAGGAGATGGATAACACACGGGAAGTGGTCGCTCGAATATGTATCAGAAAGTACATACCACTCAAACTGGCGTGCAAGTTGGGGAGTACATATAGAGAGGTCTAAATGGGAATAGGTGTGAGATGTGTCCGAAAGAAAAGTAGGGGCGCCAGTATTGAGGCAGACAAGGTTGAGCTGGTTGAAAAGGTCTGCTAACAGGGAGCCCCTCGGGCAGGATGCTGGAGAGCCCCAAAGGGGATGGTGGGCATTGAAGTCTCCAGTTAACAAAAATGGTGCAGGTAGCTGAGCAATAAGTTGCATCATGTCTGCCCTGGTAACGGCAGATGACGATGGAGTGTAAACGGTACAAATGGAAAATGTAAAAGTGGGGAGAGTAATGCGGATGGCAACTGCCTGCAGGCCGGTGTGCAACGTAATGGGATCATAGTAAATATCATACCGGACCAGCAACATAACCCCTCCATGAGCCGGGATTCCTACCACAGGGGGTAGGTCAAAACGCACAGAGGTGTAGTGTGCCAAGGCAATTTGATCACATGGGCGTAGCTTCGTTTCCTGGAGGGCTACGACGAGCGGACGGTGCAAGCGGAGCAGCAACTTCAAGTCCTCTCGATTGGAGCGAATGCTGCGAATATTCCAGTGAATAAGTGCCATCGTAAGAAAGGGAAGATATAAGAAGGGGTCACCTCGAAGGCCGCAGAGGGCCTGGCTTCGAGCGAGCACTGCCGCCGCTATCAGTAGGCGGACAGTCTTCGTCCATTGGGTCTATAGGTTCATCGGCCATCTTGGGAAGATGGCCGGGAGGGGGAGCTTCCTCCGCCGGTGAACGGCCAGATGTTCGGCTACCAGCGGTGCGGCCAGGCGAAACGGATGACGGCCTGGGGCGGCAACCGCTGGGTGGCGCAGGAGAAGAAATGCGCCGTGGCGGAGAAGGAGAACTGTGCTTCCTAGGAGCCTTCTTGGAAGTACGTTTGGTGGAAGTACCAGTCGAAGGCTGGGAGGTCGAGGTACGCAGGAAGTCTGCATGGGACGGTTCCTTCTTAAAGGCCCGTGCATCTGACTTCTGGGTCTTCGTCTTGGCAGAAGCTGATGAAGGTGCATGTGTCTGAGGGGTGATGGGAGGAAGAGGAGACGTCGACCGGGCGATCTTAGCACTGGCCGAACGGACGACCGTGGTGCTGAAGGTCAGATCGCATGTCTGGGTTGCCACCTCCCTGGTAGTCCGAGGAGAGGCGAGGACAGTACTGTATTTCCCCGCTGGGAGCAGCGTGGGCTTCCTACTAGCAAATAGTTTGCGAGCAGCCGAGGTGGACACTTTCTCTTTGACCCGAATTTCTTGGATACAGCGTTCTTCCTTATAGACAGGACAGTCGCGGGAGGATGCGGCATGGTCACCCTGACAGTTCACACAACGAGGAGACGGAGGTGGACAGTCACCCTCAAGGGCATCCCTGCCGCAAGTGACACATTTAGCCGCATTGGAACAAGACTGTCGAGTGTGATTGAAACGCTGACACTGGTAACAGCGCGTAGGTGTCGGGACATAGGGGCGAACAGAAATAACCTCATAGCCCGCCTTGATGCGCGATGGCAGCTTAGCACTATCGAAGGTCAAGGAAAGTGTCCGGGTCGGTACAAGGTCATTGTTGACCTTTTTCATGACCCTATGGACAGCCGTCACGCCCTGCTCAGCGAGGAAAGATTGAATCTCCTCGTCAGTCAGTCCGTCGAGGGAGCTAGTATAGACCACACCAAGAGACGAATTCAAAGTGCGGTGAGCCTCCACCCGCACAGGGAACGTGTACAGGAGTGTGGCCCGAAGCAGTTTTTGTGCCTGAAAGGCGCTCTCAGTTTCTAGTAATAAGGTACCGTTACGCAACCTGGTACAAGATTTGACAGATCCGGCTATGGCATCTACACCCTTCTGGATAACGAAAGGGTTGACAGAGGAAAAATCCTTTCCGTCCTCAGATCGAGAAACGACGAGGAACTGTGGGGCAGGCGGTAGTACTTTTGTCACTGATGGCTGGTCACGTTTCCGTTTTTGGGCAGAAGTCGAGACAGATGGAGTGAAATCCATTGCGGAGGAATCCCCCATGATTGCCAGCGTCTCCGATGGCGCGCTCCTTCCTTGTGGGGACCCTCTCAGAGGGCACTCCCGCCTTAGGTGAATGTTTACACCTCAGGTCACACCTCCCGAGAACCAGACGGAGGGACCAATCGGCATGGTCAGAAGGTATCAGCTTAGGCAATCACCCCTCCCCGGGCCTGGCCTTTACCAGGTGGTACGCGCGTGCCTTACATGTCTACCCAGGGCGGGGAATTACGCGTTACCCCGTCACCAGCTACGCGTGCGAACGCGTGGGTCGGCCTTCAGGCACACACAGGGAGGAAGGAAGAAGAGGAAAAGGAGGAGAGAGAGGGAGAGAGGACAGACTGTCTCAAACGCTGAGGCCGAGACCAGAGAAGGCAAGGAGAAGAAGGTAATGAGAAGGCAAGGAGAAGAAGGCAATGAGAAGGCAAGGAGAAGAAGGCAATGAGAAGGCAAGGAGAAGAAGGCATGGAAACAGTAAGGAAGACAGTGAGGTGGAAAAGAGCAAAGAAAGGAACCAACCAAAGGAAGGAAGAAACGAGAAGGGAAAAAGCAAAATGACCGCAAATAGAGGTCGTGGAACCGTCCGTCTCCGGACGCAGGCGCTAACGACCCCCTTGAGGGGGTGGGACTCCTTTTAGTCGCCTCTTACGACAGGCAGGAATACCTCGGGCCTATTCTAATCCCCGGACCCGCAGGGGGAGAGGGGAGATCATATCGGATGGACTGAAAATGAGGGAGAACAAAGCGGTCATGGGGACGCAGCTTTGTTTCCTGAAGACAGAAGATGACCGGCGAGTAGGATCGTATGAGGACCGACAATTCATCCCGATTGGCTCCAATGCCGCGGATATTCCAGTGGATAATGGAGATAGGGTGAACAGAAAATGGAGGAATGTGACCAAGGTCGCTGTCAACTCAACGACTGCTCAGAGCTTGCGACCGACAGCATGGAATGGCATTCAGCCGAAGGCAGAAGATCCTGATCCATAGGTTGGTCAGGAGCAGCTCCTGCCACCAGCGATCGGCCGGTTGAGCGGCCGCCAGCTGTGCGCCTCGGCGACACAGAGGACGGCCGAGGTCGATTTCCGCCAGGTGGTGCTGTAGATGGGACACGCCTTGGCGGAGAAGGAGAGGAACTGGGTTTCTTTGTAGCCTTCTTGGAAGTATGATGTTTAGAGGAAGGAGGAACCGATGGTTGTGAATTTGGGGTACGTAAAAACTCTTCACGAGTATGCTCTTTTTTCGAAGTCTTGGTGTCTGACTTTTGGGCTCGAGTTTTAGCAGAACTCGACGAAGGGTGAGCCAGAGAGTAGGCAGGCGAAAGTGGTGAGGTTGAACGGGCGATCTTTGCGCTGGCCGATCTGACGACCTTGGCACTAAAGGTGAGGTCGCAAGTCTGCGTGGCCGCCTCCTTTGGCCGAGGAGAAGCAAGAACAGTGCTGTATTTTCCTTTCTGAGGCACGGTGGGCTGTCGACTGGCGAATAATTTTCGAGCAGCAAAGGTCGACACCTTTTCCTTTAATTTCCTGGATGAGCTTTTCGTCCTTAAAAACGGGACAATCTCGAGAGGAAGCAGTGTGGTCACCCATACAGTTGATGCAGCGGGGGGATGGAGGTGGACAAGCACCCTCATGGGCATCCTTGCCACATGTAACACATTTGGCCGGATTGGAACAGGACTGGCTGGTGTGATTGAACCGCTGACACCGATAGCAACGCGTAGGGTTTGGGACGTAAGGGCGAACGGAAATTATCTCATAGCCTGCTTTGATTTTCGATGGGAGTTGAACTTTGTCAAATGTCAAGAAGACAGTGCGGGTTGGAATGATGTTCGTGTCAACCCTTTTCATAACCCTATGAACAGCCGTTACGCCCTGGTCAGACAGGTAGTGCTGAATTTCTTCGTCAGACAATCCATCGAGGGAGTGTGTATAAACGACTCCGCGCGAGGAATTTAAAGTACGGTGCGGTTCCACCCGGACAGGGAAGGTGTGTAGTAGTGAGGTACGCAGCAATTTTTGTGCCTGGAGGGCACTGACTGTTTCTAAGAACAGGGTGCCATTCCGTAATCTGGAACAAGACTTTACAGGACCTGCAATTGCGTCGACACCTTTCTGAATAATGAAAGGGTTGACCGTGGATAAGTCGTGACCTTCCTCAAACCGAGAAACAACAAGGAACTGTGGCAACGATGGAAGAACTGACTGTGGCTGAGACAGTGAACTTACGTTTGTGAGCAGACATAGTGGAAGGTGAGGAAACCATTGCAGAAGAATCCCCATGATTACCGGCGTCTCCGATGGCGCGCTCCTCCCTTGTGAGGGCCCTCTCTGAGGGCACTCCCACCTTAGGTGATTGTTCACACCTCAGGTCACACCTCCCGACAAACGGACGGAGGGACCAATCGGCACTTTCGGAAGGTATCAGCTCCGGTAATCACCCCTCCCTGGGCCTGGCCGTTACCAGGGGGTACGTACGTGTCCTACCTGTCTACCCGGGGCGGGGAATTACGCGTTACCCCGTCACCGGCTACGCATGGAAGTGCGTGGGTCGGCCTTCAGACACGCACAGGGAGGAAGAAAGAGAAAGGGAAAGGAAAGAAGAGAAGTCTCAAACGCCGCAGCGGAGAAAAGGGTAAAGAGAAGAGGTAAGGAAAAGAGAAGGACAAGGGAAGGATGAAGACTTACAAGCAAGGAAGGCGAAGAATGCGGTACATTTACAAGCGTCCGTCTCCGGACGTAGGCACAAACCATACTCCCAGAGGGGGAGAAAGGGAAGGTAAGAGCCAGAGGTGAGGGGGGGGGGGGGGGGGGGGGGCGAAGATGGGGGATGGGGAAGGATGCGGAAAGGGAAGGTACGCAGCCCGGAAAGGAAGGAAGGCCACATTAGCTCGGGGTCCCGTGCTCGCTACGCACGTATCCACAAAAGAGTTGTGGATCCCCTGGGGGGGGGGGGGGGGGGGGGGCATAATCTCTGTGTGAGATGCTTACTTCTACTTAACGATTTAGCAGACTCGCATTTTTTTTCCACCGTGACTAATTTTGTAAACTACGCACATCATCCGCTACAGCACACACCTGGGTCTGGGAATTGTGGCCACAGTGGTCTGGTGGAGTGAATTATCACAGGTGCAATGCGTCGGATCACTCATTTACTTTTAAGAGGCACAAACAGATTTACTTTACCTCTGGTAACCTCAAGAGAAAGACGTTATAATCCAGAATCCGCTTTAAACATCACGTTACTTCATTACCGGCTGGGCAGAACCGTTTTACGTTGGAAAATGAGATAGTCGGACGTTATGGTAAACAGAAGTACTGTCTCCAGTAAACTTACTTACATTAGAAAATTGTATTTGACGAACCGATAGCCATTTAAAGGAAAAGTGCTCTTATTTTACTTGTACTTGATTGAACTAGAGACGTTGAAAAATTGATTCTGGACTATGATTCGAATTCGTATCTCCTCTTTCGAGGATCTGAATCTCTCGGAACAGTATAGTTCAATCAGTTCGTTCCTTTTCCCAAGACTTCAATCTTCTCTAGGTCTCCTCTAAAGGTAAGTATGTGGGTCCGAATTCTGATGCAGTACAAAAATATTCATAATTTCATTCCAAGCCCTATCACGTGCGCACCAGTCTGCTAGTGAAAATTAATGTGCATTTTTAATGTCTGTTCGTGTGTTGCCAACAATCGCAATAGGTGTCGTTATTTCTGGTCAAATACGCACACATCTTACTGTTGGTGAGTAAGCATTTGATACTTAAGCTATATTCGTGGATGATGAAGGACAGTAAGTGTGCCGTTCCATTGTCGCTCAGGCACAAGAATTTGAATCCGTATTTTAGATTCAGACACCTAGCGGCTGGTACAAAAAACCGATACGTAACATTTGATTTTACTTAGTTAACAATAGGATTACGTGTTGGGTTCGTATCTCCGTCACAAAACTTCACATCATGTGTTCATCTTTAAATGCATACACACTTTGTTCCTTCTGAATGGAGGTATATCAGACATCTTTCGTGGTTAGTCAACAGGGACTAAAGGGTCTTTATAGGAGTCCCGGTTTATTACAAAAACTGTCGTCTTTTATTTTCAAGTTTAGATTTGGTTACTGATAATGGCGAAAATTTCGGTAATTCATAACTCTTCATGACTAGTCGGAAATATGATTAGATTAGGTTAGATTAACACTTGTTCCACAGATCATGATTACGACATTTCGTAATGATGTGGAACGTGTCATTTTAATGAAAGATTTCTTTACATACCATGACTCGGTTTCTTTCCAACAATGTTTTACTCCCTCTCTCTCATTCTTTATTTTTGTCTCCCCCCCCCCCCCCCCCCCCCCCCCCACACACACACACACACACACACACACACACACACACACACACACACACACACACACACACACACATATTCTTTTTGTATTTTTATTTGTTTGTTGTGCTCGACTATTGGCGAGGCACGAAAACGTCCGTCAATGAGTTTCTTAGTTTCGAGTACATTTACGAAAGAAATATAAAAACAAGTATGAGAGTTACTGATTTATGATGCTTAGTTTGCAGTCAGTTCTGAATATTGTTAGTAACTACGCTCCAGTCCCTAAGCCCAGTTACATAAATGTTGATCAGATGGATTACGTATTCCAGGCCGTCGTAGCCGCGTCTTTGAGACGCCAGCTATGGTCACTTCCCAGCCCGCTGTATGATCACATCGGTTCTTCTTCTTCTTCTTCCTGTTGGTAATGTAACTGAGATTTGGCAACAAGGCAAGGTATGTTTGGCAACTCTGTGATCGACGCGTTACTTCCTGGTGTGCACGGAATTAATCGTCAAAGTTCACTTAATTTTTCCTGTCATTTCCATTGAATAATCTGAGTTATTATCGCTTGAGCTGTAACAAAATTTTGTAAATTTACTGTTTTCAGCCCAGGAAAATCGTTGCACGTGTAAATAGCAACTAGTCTCGTCCTTTAATTACGAGTTCTAGTCACTATTGGCTTAGAAAGTTTAAATCTAAGCACGTGACTCCTCCCTAGCTCTGTTGAACCATTCTGACCCTTGAGAAAACCCCTGTAATGGTTTGCGGTTCCAGTGTTGCTAACTAACGTTTTTATTCCTTCTGTGAAAAAGCTACTAGCAGTCAGATCAAACATCGATAAGGAAATCGCAAGAAAATACTTTCGGCTTATAGTACAATTGTGAAAAACTTACAATGCTGCACAACAGGTAACGCCTCTTTCCACTGCTGACAAGCAAATTTTAGGTTTCTAGGAACACGTACCTTTATTTATACCACATTTGCATACCACTTGATTATGACACAGCATACCAATTAAACACAGACCCAATCGAAATCTAAGTGAGTAGTATTCTACTAATTCGTGCCGATAGAGGCACGCTTTTGTACAGATACTCAGTTTTATTGAAACAGACTTTCGTCGTAAGGTTATCGTGGATAGTTTTATTTCGTTTCTTATAATACAGTGCACAATTTTCGTCAAGTTTCTTTTAGCGTTGTTAAAACAATAGTTAATATGAGAGAGAAATTAATCATCAACGATATATACGAATTCTCTAATGTTATATATAACAGTCTGACGACGCACATGCAGTTTATTGATTACATGGATGTAGAAAACTTGTTCTAAGTTAAAGCTGTCAAACAAGGTTTGATGAAGAATAAAATGCCACTGCCACATGACAGCTAATGTAGAAAATACTTTTCTGACGTATTTTTGCACGATGCGCTCTCCCCATACATAATACAAAAGTTTCGGGATGCATCTGCTGCCTGGCCATCATTTAAACCTGAAAAGAACAAAATGTCGCAGAAATTAGGCCTTTTTCCACATGCGGCTATTTTGGGTTGAGAAGTGAAGGGAATTATGTTTAATGTCGCATTAGATAGATAACTTCAGCAGACAGCAGAATTGCGTTTTAAAAAAATGTAGTAGTGAATGTACCCAAACTCGCAACGTCTTACCTACAGTACGCGACGCTTATCGTTACGCCACTAGCTTACACATAGCTATACCAGCTCCAGATGTCAACAACAATTCTTCCAGAACTTCCGAATTCCGCAGTGCTCCGAGATAATGCGTATGACTGTATCTAAACTTCTCACAGACAGACAGTTACAACAGACAGAGCAATAGAGTAGCTCAAGGCGAAAGGAACACTTTCTATTTAAATTTATGCATCCTACACTGTTCGCAGTTCTGTGTAGGTGGCAGTTACGTGATTTTATTTCGGTGATTACAAAATAGAGTAGAATGTATGCACAGGGTAGCCGAGGCAGCGAATTCATGGCGATTCGGTCAACCAAGTAAAAGAAAGGACTGAACATGCTGCATACCACTACAGGGAGCCCGTGTGTCAGAATTCTCATCCAGTGTGGCGCAGCGTTGTTATCATAGAAAATTGAGTCACAGAGAAGAGGATTTGGTGGTCTGTTGGATTGATGCTAGGTTTATACACCTATTGTCTGGGTTCGATTCCTACTTCTGCTGATTTTTTGATAAGGAGAGAGAGATTCTGTTCTCTTCTGGCTATGCCAAGTGAAGAAGGTATAATGGCGTTGTGGTCAGAAATTCACGTTAAACACGATATTCCTTCTCTACCAAGTAGACGTTAGGTTGAAACACAACAAAGTCAGGAGTCGCGACATGTAGAAACTATTAGCAGTAACCTTTCTTATACTAGTTATTTATTTCTAGTGACGAAACAAACGCTATGTAGGGTCACAGCGCCCTTATTCCATCTCTTATTTGAGCTTCTGTAAGTCAATAAAATTGGTTCTGAACTGCGAACTCAACTCACACCGCCCTTAACGCGGAATTTGATCCCTTCGTGACAATACAGCTCGACTACAATTTGTTGTTTGTTCAAAACTGCAGATCCCTCAACATCTCCACATACTGCGCGTGAATGAGTTCGAATGCTGGCCCGGCACAGAACTGTTTGCGAGATCACTGTAAGTTCAAGGATGTTATTCCGAGCTGCTGATGGACAAAAATTCGGTAGCTGACGTCTCTTTGCGTGCAGTCAACAACGATATGTGTGGGGTTCGATTCCCAGTCTGCACTGAACTCTTCATGTTATTTCTAGTTCAAAAATGCTCTCATATCGCTGCTGGAGTAACAGACCCATATTTAACGTTCGTTTTCTCTAGAATATATCAGCGATAGGTGCCAGGTTGTAGTCCTGTGAAGGAAAAAAATTAATGTTTCGTCTCGTCATTTCAGTTAAAACATGTAGCTACTGCCGAGAAAATCCTGTATGTCAGAGTTGATTGTGCTTCGATAACAATCCAGTTATGGTCTGGGTTCGAATCCCTGTCCGACACAAAGCCGTACCTCACGGCATTTCGAGTAATTTACTTGTGAAGAAGCAATATTTAACATTTCTCGTAGTTCGTTAACAAGGACAATAGATTCTGGGTAGGTATTCGCGTCCGTTAAGAATGTTTACTTTACATAATTTAAAGTTGATATTTGCTAACTGATACTTTCTAAAATCGAGGTATATCACTATCTGTATGCCTAGTCAGAAATGACAGTTTGCGTCAGTCACGAAGTTTTTGCTTAGTCTGCACGACCTCGGTTTGAATCCACATGCAGAACGAGACGCTTCGTCGTGTCATTTGAAGTTCATACATATTCTGAACTAGCTGCTCGTGAGTAACTTAAATTTTTAATGTCATTTTGTGTTAAATAATAAGTACGGTATGTTACTTTGAAGAAGAAATCATGAATACGACGAACTTCCTATGTGAATTACCTATCTGACGTAATAATGAGAGTGGTAACATTTCAGGTGTCATTTATTGTAATAAATATGAGCTTACAAGCCTTAAGGACAGTCTTATCTGTGATAAGGCGTTTCCAGATATTTGTAGTACCTTGGTATTACTTAACATCTTGAGTTATTGCGATAGAGAGCAGAGTTTTCTAGTGATGACTTGTTGGAACCTTTTTCAATAGTCAAACGAGTGTACCGAGGAGCGATTAGAGGACCTGCTAGATAGCTGCGTTATGCGAGTTGCATTCGAATCAGGCGAAATGCAATCCAGGTCGTTCGGATACTTTTGAGCACGACTGTACATGCTAAGGTATCCTAAAAGGGAATTATGATAATATTTAAATACCGCAGGTACAAAGGTAAGGGGAAAACAAACCTTCCCCTGATAGCCGCCTCCGGACATGAAACAAGATACCCTTCTTGTTCTGATACCTTGGCACCTCCTCTGCGGCGCAATTCGCTGCCTAAGAGCCCGTAAGTCAGGATATGCAACGTGTTTCTCCTGTAAGTCCGTAAACAAAGCTGATATTTCAGCAAGAACAGGTACAACGATTTAGAGATCGCCAGGCGGTCAACGAAATGTACCGCCCCTTGCTCCTTTTGCAATACACACAGCTGAATCACTTGGTATGGTTCCATGCTTGTCACAGAAAAACTGCGACCATCAAAAACCGGTAGTCTCTGAACGATGAACAGAATTAACGAAAAAACCATCGTCCGCAACCAAAATGTTGCGTGAGACTACGGTACCACAGCGTGTACTCGGCTTAACACATTAGGAATGGCTGGAACATGAGTGGACTAAAATTGAGCATTGTTCATTTAAAACATACTTAGAATTATTGGGCCAGAGTAATTGTTATTACAAAGGCTAACCCTATCCAAAAACATATATATTGTAAAGCAAATACGGGAAAAAAAAAGAGCTTCAACCCCAAGATTATTAAAGCAATCATTATTTCATCAGAAAGAACATAAAACAGACTCTTGAATCTTACAAGGTAGGCAACAGAATTTGAGTGCTCTTTCAAGACTTGTATAAGATTTGTCCAAATACCCCCAAAACAGGTTTAAGATCCCTTAGTTGAGAAAAAAAACACACACACACGTAAATTTTGCAAACGGTAAAAGACGAAAAATACCAAAAGTAACAGACAGAACACAGACAGAGCTGCTGCCTGTAGCGCGTGATCACCAGCAGCGTGTCGTAAAACTAGTCGAAGCCCTCAGCCGGTACGTAAACCAAACCAGGCACGCACAAGGTTTGCCCAGTCCGCGGCGGCACAAGCCATGTTGATGTGAGGGGCCATACTGTACTTGACTTCTATGACACACCAAAACTCATTGAGACAAGTGGAAAAACCTATATTATAACCGACCTTTCTGAAATAAGTAAAGACAGGGGTGACTCGAGGGAGGTTGCCTCAAATAGTCAAACCTGCTTCAAAAAAAATCTGCAGTGGGTACCACTAGAACGAACACGATAACGTATGATGCCCGATCGACAGGTCAACAAAATGAAACAAACTCTTGGTAATAGAAGCTAAAAGCGAAAAAAAATTGCTTGTAAGAGGGTGGCTGAGCATAGCGTTGCTAGATCGACGTGAATACACCAAAGGCGCACTAAATACGCAATACTACCACGTGTTGAAGTAAAGGAGAAAGTGATGCACCAAAGCAGGTGTTATAACCAGGAATAACACAATAACCTCTTCAGTCTGGTTTATTAAATCTCAAATCACTTTTTAACAATTACGTTAGCCAAGCGTCTACCCAGGCTCACGCTCAGAAGTAATGCAGAATTAAAGTTTAGTTATACCAATGTCCGAATGTGCATGGTGGGGTGCACGTCCCGTAATTATTCCCAAGTCCAGTGAAGTTCAGTCTCTCCAACTGAAGTCGCAAGATTTTCCGCCAAGCAGCCAGGTAACCTCGAGTGGTGCGGGGAGTCATCCACAAGCAGCTGGAACACGGCTGCACTTCCCGATGAGAACTGTCGTTTGCGGCGGCGGCCGGGTTTATATAAGGCTTGCTAGTTAATGGAGCCGTCGGCTGGGGTCGCTGTTTTCCAGGGAAAACCAATCGCAATGTTTCCTGGCGTAGCCAATTGCTGTGTGCTGACAAACGCGCGCGCGCGAAGGCGGCCAGCGATGGTAGCCGCGAGCCGCCCGGAGAATGCCGCCAGCGATGTATTTCTCGGCCACGTAAGGGAGTGTGCGTGTGAAGACGGCCAGCGATGGTAGCAGCGATGTATTTGGCGGCCGCGTACTGGAGCGCATTGTTCGGTATTAGTTAGAAGTGGTGTATACCACAGCAGGATAAACGGGCAAGCTGAAGAGCAAAATTCCAAGAACTGTGCTAAGCCCTCGGGCATACCTGGTGCAGGAACGTCCTACTTGTCGCGTTCGTGCTGTTTCTCCTTACTCGCCGCTTACTGTACCGAGCGCCTCGTAGCCAAAAGAGACTATCAGCGACTAATTTCAACGGCATCCACAAGAAATCTCTCCCCACTCACGGTCCCAGCCGTCTCTGCCCAAGCGTACCTAAGACTGTAAGCTGAGATTATGATGAAGGGTGTTAAAGTGTAGTTTTCAGGTCGGAATGACAGTAGGTATGCAATTCAATGCCGTACACCATGCTCAAATGACTACCAGATTGTTACCCATCTCTTTCTCCCCTATACGTTTACCGTGTTGATGTGATGCTATCTATCACATCAGTGTGCGATGACGCATCACTAAGGGTGAAATCTTGATATCTGCCCATTTAGTTACGGCACTCTACTTTTATGTACTTATTTGGACTAAGGATGGAGCTATCTTTTGTGTCAGAGAGACTTAATCTGTGGCTACCATGTATTCAAGATCTACACAATAACAGTGTGAACTGTCTTCGTTCCTATAGAATACGTGTGAATACAGAACAGCGCTTCAGTTAAATTATTCATACAGTGCCAAGTCAGCTACTACTGCCTCAACTGGTGTGAAATTCAAATGTTAAATTTGCAGATGGAATACATGAGCAGAATTTAGTCCACACAAGAAACAGTAATTTGGGGAACACTGTACTACTGTTAAAAATGTACAAGTCGATTTTGATGTGAAAGTTTTTAAAGAAGCAAAATGTATCATGAAGAATTGAAAGTGTCTATCATTTATACAGATCCATTCAGATCTCCGGGCGGGGACTACTCAAGAGGACGTGGTTACCAGGAAAAAGAAAACTAGGGTTCTACGGATCGGAGCGTGGAATGTCAGATCCCTTAATCGGACAGGTGGGTTAGAAAATTTGAAAGGGAAATGGATAGGTCAAAGTTATATATAGCGGAAATTAGGGAAGTTCGGTGGCAGGAGGAACAAGACTTTTGGTCAGGTGAATACAGGGTTATAAATACAAAGAGGAGTAATGCAGGAGTAGGTTTAATATTGAATAAAAAAATAAGCGTGCGGGTAATCTACTACAAAGAGCATAGTGAACGCATTATTGTGGCCAAGATAAATACGAAGCGAACGCCTACTACAGTAGTACAAGTTTATATGCGAACTAGCTCTGCAGACGACGAAGAAATTGAAGAAATGTATGATGAGATAAAAGAAATTATTCAGATAGTGAAGGGAGACGAAAATTTAATAGTCATCGGTGACTAGAATTCGATAGTATAAAAAGGAAGAGAAGGAAACGTAGTAGGTGAATATGGATTGGGGGTAAGAAATGAAAGAGGAAGCCGCCTGGTAGAATTTTGCACAGAGCATAACTTAATCATAACTAACACTTCTTTCGAGAATCATAAAAGAAGGTTGTATACATGGAAGAATCCTGGATATACTAGAAGGCATCAGATAGATTATATAATGATAAGACAGAGATTTAGGAACCGGGATTTGATTTGTAAGACATTTCCAGGGGCAGATGTGGACTCTGACCACAATCTATTAGTTATGAACTGTAGATTAAAACTGAAGAAACTGCAAAAAGGTGGGAATTTAAGGAGATGGGACCTGGATCAACTGACTAAAACAGAGGTTGTACAGAGTTTCAGGGAGAGATTAAGGGAACAATTGACAAGAATGGGGGAAAGATATACAGTAGAAGAAGAATCGGTAGCTTTGAGGAATCAAGTAGTGAAGGCAGTAGAGTATCAAGTACGTAAAAAGACAAAGGCTAGTAGAAATCCTTCGGTGACAGATGAAATATTGAATTTAAATAATGAAAGGAGAAAATATAAAAATGCAGTAAATGAAGGAGGCATAAAGGAATACAAACGTCTCAAAAATGAGATCGACAGGAAGTGCAAACTGGCTAAGCCGGCGTGGCTAGAGGACAATGTAAAAATGTAGAGGCTTATCTCACTAGGGGTAAGACATATACTGCCTACAGGAAAATTAAAGAGACCTTTGGAGAAAAGAGAACCACTTGTATGAATATCAAGAGCTCAGATGGAAACCCAGTTCTAAGCAAAGAAGGGAAAGCAGAAAGGTGGAAGGAGTATATAGAGGGTCTATACAAAGGTGAGGTACTGGAGGGCAATATTATGGAAATGGAAGAGGATGTAGATGAAGATGAAATGGGAGATATGATACTGCGTGAAGAGTTTGACAGAACACTGAGAGACCTAAGTCGAAACAAGGCCCCTGGAGTAGACAACATTCCCTTAGAATTACTGACAGACTTGGGAGAGTCAGTCCTGACAAAACTCTACCACCTGGTGAGCAAAATGTATGAGACAGGCGAAATACCCTCAGACTTCATGAAGAATATAATAATTCCAATTCCAAAGAAAGCAGGTGTTGACAGATTTGAAAATAACCGAACTATTAGTTTAATAAGTCACAGCTGCAAAATTCTAACTCGAATTCTTTACAGACGAATGGAAAAACTGGTAGACGCCAACCTCGGGGAAGATCAGTTTGAATTCCGTAGAAATGTTGGAACACGTGAGGCAATACTGACCTTACGACTTATCTTAGAAAATAGATTAAGGAAAGGCAAACCAACGTTTCTAGCATTTGTAGACTTAGAGAAAGCTTTTGACAATGTTGACTGGAATAATCTCTTTCAAATTCTGAAGGTGGCAGGGTTAAAATACAGGGAGCGAAAGGCTATTTACAATTGGTACAGAAAATAGATGGCAGTTATAAGAGTCGAGGGACATGAAAGGGAAGCAGTGGTTGGGAAGGGAGTGAGACAGGGTTGTAGCCTCTCCCCGATGTTATTCAATCTGTATATTGAGCGAGCAATAAAGGAAACGAAAGAAAAATTCGGAGTTGGTATTAAAATCCATGGAGAAGAAATAAAAACTTTAAAGTTCGCCGATGACATTGTAATTCTGTCAGAGATAGCAAAGGACTTGGAAGAGCAGTTGAACGGAATGGACAGTGTCTTGAAGGGAGCATTTAAGATGAACATCAACAACGAGGATAATGGTATGTAGTCGAGTTAACTCGCGTGATGCTGTGGGAATTAGATTAGGGAATGAGACACTTAAAGTAGTAAAGGAGTTTTGCTATTTGTGGAGCGAAATAGAGAGGATATGAAATGTAGACTGGCAATGGCAAGGAAAGCGTTTCTGATGAAGAGAATTTTGTTAATATCGTTTCTGAAAGTATTTGTATGGAGTGTAGCCATGTATGGAAGTGAAACATGGATGATAAATAGTTCGGACACGAAGAGAATAGAAGCTTTCGAAATGTGGTGCTACAGAAGAATGCTGAAGATTGGATGGGTAGATCACACAACTAATGAGGAGGTTTTGAACAGAATTGGGCAGAAGCGAAGTTTGTGGCACAACTTGGTTAGAAGAAGGGATCGGTTGGTAGGACATGTTCTAAGGCATCAAGAGATCATCAATTTAGTATTGGAGGGCAGCGTGGAGGGTAAAAATCGTAGAAGGAGACCAAGAGATGAATACACTAATCAGATTCAGAAGGATGTGGGCTGCAGTACGTATTGATATATATATATATATATATATATATATATATATATATATATATATATATATATATATATATATATCAAATCTGTAATTGCACTGTGATCTTAACACATCTTGACCTGTATAGAAGAACCATAACTTTTTAATGTCGAAGCACAGAACTGACATGGAATACCACCATTTTGTCAATGTATTCAGTCTTCCATATGGTTAAAAACATCCCTTAGCAGAGTACTGTTGTTGTTAAGATCTGTGTTACAGAGTTGATAGAATCTTGTAACAAGGGCTTTGCCACATGTACACACCACCAAACAAGTAGTGACTAGATCTGTATTGGGTGGTATTCCAGGGCTCATTAGAAAATCTCAGTCTTGCTTGCTGCATCGTGTTATATTAGTATAAACATTTACACAGCAGATGTAATATGAATTGGCTGCTAAAGATGCTTGGTTTCTTCATGTATGCACTAGATGCTGAATGGAAGGATGATGTCAAATATCAGTACTTTAATTGGGGGCAGTCCATCCACTCTAGAAACATTATACCATATTCCATAGATAGCAACATCGTGTATATCCGAGAAAGTGGTATGGATGCAGCAGAAATATAAAAGAAATCGATCTAAAGCAAAACTGGATGACTTTCAAATGGCCCATCAGCCCGTACTATTGCAATCTCGTTCTATAGATGGCTACTAGCTTATGGATTCGGAATAAACTCTAGAAATTTTTTCAGAATGTAAATGTGTGACAACATAATGTTTGGGACGAGCATGTGTATCTTCTTCCGCTATAAATAACCTGATTTTTCAACTTTGATTTATAACTATTGAAAAGGACTGTTCGAGTTTGATGTGTGTAAATGCTAGCAGTACTAAAGTACTTTTCAGAAATCTAAATGGGATGTATATGGAACAGAGGGAACATTTGTTGATGGTGGGAGGAAAAATCGCACAAAGCATCACAGTACCTGAACAGGTTTGACAGCCTTTGGTAACATATATCTCACTCCACTGCACTCAAGAAGTTACGTATTCTAGACTTAGAAGCACGCAGGTCAGTATCTGCAGGGTGACATCATGGAGAATTCCGGTCATCTTTCTCAGTGGTTTACTATGCTGGAAAGTCAGATGAGAATAACATGTTAGAAGTTCATTCTTGATGGATAGTAAGCCTGGATGCTACAGGCAAGTACTGAATAGAAATCTGTTGCAAATCTTAATGTTCCATATAAAATGTAGAACACTTATAATTCGCTCATTTAGGATCAGACAGACGTAACCACATTTTTTCCAGTTTTGAGTTGTTAGTGCCATAAGGTACTGACCCTTAACATAGACAAATGTATTGTATTGTGAATACATAGAAAGAAGGATTCTTTATTATATGATTATATGATAGCGGAACAAACACTGGTAACAGTTACTTCCGTAAAACATCTGGGAGTATGCGTGCGGAACGATTTGAAGTGGAATGATCATATAAAATTAATTGTTCGTAAGGCGGGTGCCAGGTTGAGATTCAGTGGGAGAGTCCTTAGAAAATGTAGTCCATCAACAAAAGAGGTGGCTAACAAAACACTCGTTCGACCTATACTTGATTATTGCTCATCAGTGTGAGACCCGTACCAGGTCGGGTTGACAGAGGAGATAGAGAAGATCCAAAGAAGAGTGGCTAGTTTCGTCACAGGGTTATTTGGTAAGCGTGATAGCGTTACGGAGATGTTTAGCAAACTCAAGTGGCAGACTCTGCAAGAGAGGCGCTCTGCATCGCGGTGTAGCTTGCTGTCCAGGTTTCGAGAGGGTGCGTTTCTGGATTAGGTATCGAATATATTGCTTCCCCCTACTTATACATCCCGAGGATCACGAATGTAAAATTAGAGAGATTCGAGCGCGAACGGAGGCTTTCCGGCAGTCGTTCTTCCCGCGAACCATACGCGACTGGTACTGGAAAGGGAGGTGATGATAGTGGCACGTAAAGTGCCCTCCGCCACACACCGTTAGGTGGCTTGCGGATTATAAATGTAGATGTAGATGAAAGAGATGAAAGCAAGACCTACGTTACGATCAAATAAGCATAACTCTATGTTATGTGCTTCCCGCTTTAGTTGTCAATGTATCTACATTTTACAAAAAATAGTAAGAATCAAACAGGCAGAAGAGCTGATCCGTTTTTAGACCACTGGACGCAGTGTTAATTTGTGAAACGGAACAGTTCTTACGTTTCTGTGATCCTAACAGAACTGTTAGAAGTTGCTTCTCCTGCTACTTCTTTTTAGAAGCATTGTCGCCGTCGCTCTCTGGCAACAGTGAAATGCTACTTCCCGGAAAGGAAGATAAATATTTTTTCAGTTGTGAATGGGTTTACAAGCAAGTAGCAGTATATGGAGTCCAGAGGAAGAAGGAGGGTTCAAATGTGACTGGAGAAGGAATAGAATTTAATGGAATCTTGTAAGTATTAGAACCTGTTTATTAGTGTATGTATTTCGGTAATAACTATTATATAATAACAATTATTATTATTGTTATTACTGCTGTTATTATTATTATTATTATTATTATTATTATTATTGTTTATATTCATAGCTGAGGAAGAACGTGATGTGGAGATGGTCAGGACATTCATTGGTTCAGATACAGATGACGATCCTTCCTATGAACCGGACAACACTATAGATTCTGGTGAGTGGCCAAACAATTACATGACACTATAGCAGTTCCAGTTAATTTTCTTTTCCCTTTCTCTGAATATCTTTCATGTTATTGTTACAGACAGCAGTACTGAACATGGGACGTCCCTTGTAAAGAACGTCACAAAAACTGCTGAGGATGCAACTATCAGGAAGGGGAAATTGCAGATGACAATGCTGGTACTGAGAATAGTAACAAAACAAGAAAACGAAAAATGGTAGCGGTTAAAGTGGAATGAAAAAGAAATCAAAGAAAAATCAATCGACAGCATGGTAGGGCATATATTTCTAGAAGAATTTCGAAGTTCCTGCAAGAAATGTGAAGCCAAAAGATTGCTCTAAATGTCCAAGACAGTGCACCAATAAGTTTACTGAGCATGACAGACAAAATATCCATAGAGCCTACTGCGATCTTGGCTCAGTTGAGCTACAAATGCAGTATCTAAATAAGTTAGTGGAAGAAGAAGAGAAACGAAGTGTGAGGACAAAATCGGATAACTTACGTAGGAAGAGGACCAAGAAATTCTATCTAATAAAGGGATCTGATAAGATTCAAGTGTGTATGCAATTTTTTTTTTCAAGAAACTTGACATATCTGAAACCATTGTAAGAAATACTATAAAAAAAAAGAGATGAACATCATGTACTTGAGAAAGAGCGAAGAAGATGTCATGAGCCAGGTATAAAGAGACCTGAAGAAAGTAAAGAGGCTATATAGAAACACATTAAGAGTTTTCCTACCCTTCCTTCTCATTACAAGAGGGAAGATTGTACAGCAGATTATTTACCTGCTGATATGTGTATTAAGATACTGTATGAGCAATATCAGGAACAACGCTATGAGGAAGGAAAGATAGTCGAGAAATTATGGCTGTATAGGGAGATATTCGAAAAGGAATTTCATATGAAATTCCACAAGCCACGAAAAGATATGTATGATAAATGTTTAAAGTTTTCACACCTTTCGGCTGAGGAAAACGAGATTTTAAAAGGAAACAGGAAGAGCAATTGAAAAGGAAAGAAATGGCAAGGAAATTTAAGAACATTGAGACAGAAAATTCAAGAATAGGGGAATCTTTGCTAGCTGAATTTGACTTACAGGCTGTGCTTTACTGCCCTAAAGTGAATGCAAAGGCAGTATTCTATAAAAGAAGGCTCCCCGCGTACAATCTCACAGTTCTTAGTGTAGGAGAAAACAAAACCGATTGCTACATGTGGGACGAGACAACAGCAAAAAGGGGGTCCATAGAGGTGGCTTCATGTCTGGGATTTTTTGAAAAATCATGCACAAGGATAACCGATAGCCTTGTTTCCGGATACATGTGGGGGCCAGAATAGGAATACCAACATGAGCACTATGTGTTTGCATGCAATGAATACACTGGACATTCCAGCTATCGACCAGTGCTTTTTTGAGCCTGGACATTCACAAATGGAAGTAGACTCAGTGCATGCGAACATCGAAAGAAAAAGTAAACATATGGATGTTTTTGATCCTATTGGCTGGTATACAATTGCTTAACCACGATTGCTCAGCTTCTAAGCTATGTAGTAAATAGGATGGTGTGGGAGTTACTCATCGATCTCGTGCAATTGTTTGTGTCATTACTGACGACTACAAGCATCCGAACTCTACCGGGATAGCATCAGAAGCATAATATGAAACCAATCGGTTCGTTAATTGACCGACCCTAACTGAACGACTCGTTTCAAACTGTTATACAGTTTCCGACGTTACGCCAAAGGTCTTATAAGTAGGCTGTAAAATATAACACGATGACGTTTATTGAGTCAGAGACAAGTGAAACACTTCAAGAAACTGAGTGTTGGAACATTTTGGATTTGATGCTCACTCAAAAGCTGAAGAGATGCAACAGTACCGCGGTCATTTTGATGTCGAATGTTTTGATGATTATGAGCCTCACGACAGAACCGATGGTTACAATATCACATGGCCCAAGTTAAGATATTGTTATACAGTAGAAAAAGCAGCATCGAAAACCGTGTTAAGGGTAGTCATGAAATTTTTCAGTCTAGGTGAAGTGTATGCTGCGTTAAAAGTTAAAAATGCGACTGACTGTGCTGGAGCCTGAAATCCAATGAAAAGCAGATAAATACCGATAGTGACACTCTTACCAAGGAGCAAAAATGTATTTATTAAAGTTTTTTCTGTAACGGTAACTAATATCAGTACCATTCTTGGTTCAAGTTCGAGAATTGATACATCTGCCATACAGCGTCAGCAAGAACATACCTGCGTCCATATCTGTGTAACTTTCAGGTAAATGAAACTTCTAGAGACACTTATTACGTTGTCTAAGAATAGAGTGATATTAGTTTATAATTATGTGTACAGTACTTATAAATGGTGTTTTTGCTACGTTCGGTACCCTAAGTAAACAGAAAAGAAATTATTTTCGTGCTGCTTACTGAGCGTATCCTTAAGTTCGCCATAATGTGCTCTGAATGTTCTAGGACAAAGTATCGTTCACCTAGAGGTCACCTAAACATACCGCCTCTCTGTGCCCTGCCGAGTGTTCTCCTTTTAATTTATTCAAGACTATCTGAATTTTTATGTAGGATGTTGACTACGTCACTCGTTATTTCGAATTTTAATGACAGTCTAGAAAGTATTTAGGTACTTCCAATGGGATTTGTTGTTGCATTTAACACCACTTAGTGATGCAGTATTTACATCTAACCTCTGAGGTAGCATGCATTTAACATGTTGCACTATAAACTGCGATACTGGGCCTTGAGTTAGAATACACACAGCTAATTGTTTCTAACGTTGTTGCGTTCCATGCACAAATATCGGTTTCACACTTGGCTAAGCCATTGCATAACGAAATAAATTGTCCATATCGGTGCAGTTGTGAATATTTAAAGAACGCCACACATTTAATTAATTTAGCGTATGTTATTAACGCACCAATAACATTTAGTGATCGTTTTCATGTTTCTTGAAAAATGTTGTGATGTTTAGCTATAAACTCTCGCGCTCGTAGTTTACATTTCACTACTATTTATCTAATTTTCATATTGATTAAGCCATTACAATCGTTATAAAACATTTCACAGGCTGCGATTTCTGACGTGCTAGTAATGTAAAAATGTATGTCTTAAAATTTCATTCTGTACATGTTTTCAGGACAGGATGAAGAGGTGTGGAACAGCACAAATGAGTAATGCTCGTCACAGGACGCATCTAATTTAGGAAAAGTATGTACTTAACAGTGGAGGGCAAGACACGTATACCGTAAAGCCAAAAAAACTAGTACACCTGCCTAATATCGTGTACGGCCCCGCGAGCACGCAGAAATGCAGCAGCACGACCTGGCATGGACTCGACTACTGTATGAAGAAGTATTGGAAGAAACAGACGTAATGGATCCTGCAGGGCTGTCCGTAAGAGTACGAGAGGATAGAGGTAGATCTCTTCTGAACAGTTCGTTGCAAGGCATCCCAGATATGGCTCAATAAAGTTCATGTCTGGGGTGTTTGGTGGCCATTGGAAGTGTTTACATTCAGAACAGTGTTCCTGCAGCCACTCTGTAGCAATTCTGGACGTGTGGAGTGGCGCATTGTCCTGCTGGAATTGTCCAATCGGAATGCACAATTCACATGAATGGACGCAGGCAGTATGCTTACGTTCGCGTCATCTGTCAAAGTAGTGTCTAGACGTATCATGGGTCCCATATCACTCCAACTGCATACGCTCCATACCATTACAGAGCCTCCACCACCTTTAAGAGTCCCCTGCTGACACGTAGGGTCCATGGTTGTCTCCATACCCCTATACGTCCATCCACGCGATACAATTTGAAACGAGACTCGTCCAACCAATTAATATGTTTGCAGTCATCCGAAAGCCCATATCGAAGATGTTTCTTTGAATGGTTTGCGAGCTGACACTTGTTGACGGCCCAGCATTGAAATCTGCTGCAGTTTCCGGTAGGGCTGCACTTATGTCACGTTGAACGATTCTCTTCAGTCGTCGTTGGTCCCGTTCTTGCAGGATCTTTTTCCGGCCGCAGCGATGTCGGAGATTTGATGTTTTACCGGCTTCCTGATATTCCCCGAACACTCGTGAAATGGTCGTAAGGGAAAATTCCCACTTCATCGCTACCTAGGAGATGCGGAGTCCCATCGCACAGGTGCCAACTACAACACCACATTCAAACTCACTTAAATCTTGATAACCTGCCATTGTAGCAGCAGTAACCGATCTAACAACTGCGTCAGACTCCTGTTTTCTTACATGAGCGTTGCCGACCGCAACGCTGTATTCTGCCTGTTTACATATCTCTGTATTTGAATACGCATGCCTATACCAGTTTCTTCGGCTCCTCAGTGTAGATCAAAATGCATATCGATGAAGTTGGTGTGCTTTAGACTGGAGGAATGGAAGTAAATGAAGATGTGGAACACAAGTCTGACAGTGCACCAGAGGCTATTGAAGAACATACCCCTGCAAGAGAACCTAGTGAACGCTTGCAAGTGAAAGCACGCCTTGAAAAGTAATACAATAAAAGGGTTTTATTCTCATACGTATAAGTACTGAGTAATTGCAGAAGTTCTGTATAAAGTCCACTGTAATTACTGCTTAACTATTAGGCCAGATACCACATTATGCACACTAACACTAGCAAATAAAAACAAATACATCTATAATTGAGAACGAAGCCTTCGGTTCGAGCATCCAAACATAACACTTTATTCACTACAGTAACTGGGTAGTGGTGTCACAAAATTTTGAATGAATATAGAAGATAGTTGTGCTTACAGTGTAAAGAAATTGTCATTCTTTGACATTCCGCTCTTTTTTCGAAAGTATGGGTCAGATGAATTCTTGTTACATTCTGTTTTGTGTTTCCAGTAGGCAAGGAATTGCGCTGTGTGTTTCGAGTGTAAGAATTTCTCAGGCTCTATATCTGCTCATTAAGGCTATTACCAAGCGACATACTACATGGCACGAACTACAACACTCGAGCTGAGAAAAGGTGGACAGACCTGTCAGAAAGAAAATACTAAAAGCCCAGTCCTCCCGACTATTAAAATATCACATATCTACAAACAGTTCACTTAAATGTTACGTAAGCAAGTGTTTAAAAATAGCTGAATGGCAACAATAGCGTTCGAAAAGATTTAGTTTCTCATGAAGTTTCGTTTTAAAAACCGTAGTAATTATCACAAGGCACAAAAATGGTATTAGAAATTTAGAATTTAACTTTTTCCTGCAGAATGGATCAAATATTGTATACATAAATAGGTTCGTACACCTCCCATGTAAATTAAAGTTGCAGACTTGACTATAAAATGAAATTTTAGAACAAACTGAAATTATTTTTACTTGATAATTCCTTCGCAACAATAACTTAATTCCTCATTGTCTGGCAAAGGGAGTGTCATGGTTGGGAAATGAAGTTTGGAGTGGGACGGCGCGTGTTTGCAGCACTACCCCATAGTGTTACAACGCCCAAGCCATACGGCCAGATGGCCAGCCATCCACGAGAAAAACGCTCCGAAACTTTCAGTCCTACAATATGTAATACACATACGTCCGCTCACTGAACCGAATGGCGCGGTGGCCGATGCAATATTGGTAACAATTCGTGCTTCGTATTTTCAAAGTATCTATTTGCTTTTCCTTGTTGAAAAAAAAATACAATGACGTTCAAATTGAAAACTTTTGTTCTTTCAACATTTTCAACTTTTACAACCAAATTATTTCCTTCAAATATTCGTTCGTATTGTCTACTGACAATATTTCATTTCTATCATGCATATTATAAATAACATCCGTCAAACAGGAGCGTACGGCTTCTAGCCGATTAGTTCAGGTACACGATAGACTTCATTGTCATGAGACCGCTATAAACGAGGGTCCCCACAAAGGGGCATTCGACAGACTTGGAGAGCGAAGGGGTAGCCGCTCATCTGCGCTCCCTGCACTACAAACAGGGGCCTAGCAGTTGCTTTTGCGCGCTTGGAACGAGTACACGTGTGTGAAAGTTTTTCCTGTTGCTAACGTTTTGTGGTTATAATGCATCGAAGTGAACACATTGCGAGTTCTGAGGGACTTGTAGACGATATTACCAACGATTCTCTACACAGCGAGAAATCGAAGTTGCTGATTAAAGATGCAGTTACCCATTTCAATGCACTGCTGGTTGAAAACGATTTACTAGCGTCAGAAGGTTCGCCGTCAATTCAACACGAAGCTATGCTGATCGCACAAAAGTTTTACAACACTGTGATAGATTTCTTGAGTGAAAACACTATCGTGGTTGAAGAAGAGTTACTTCACGAGAATGAAGGTGGTGAAGATGTAGAATTCGAAGAGGTTACAATAGACGATTCTTCGGACAAATACGAACCCCAGGGAAAAAATCCAAAGATCCTACGTACATTCCGCTAGAATACAAAACACAATCCGTCAACATTGCGAAAGCACATCCTCGATGGAGTCTGCTGGCGCTGAAAAGTAAAGGATGTCATCGTTTAAAAAAAAGGAATATTTATCTCGATGGGAAGGAATTAAAAAAGGGTGGATCTCTATTTGACAAATACACAGCGATAGATTCTTGGACACGATCGTTTTGTTGAAGCTAGGTACGATTACCAGCAAGTTACCACTCGAAATCTGCAACATGGGCTTTAGCAGCGGTCGCACAATATTAAAACTTTGAATTTAAAACTTCTAGTCGATGGGTGGCGAGATTTAAACAACGGCACAGAATTTGTGAACGGAAAGAAACAAAATTCGTATCACGGAAGGAAACAGTGACATTGGAAGAAACCTTGGCTGTTGCAGAAACTTTCCGGCTATAAATTCGAGATTTAATACACGTTTTTGACAAGGACTATATTATCAACACGGATCAAACAGGTATGTGACACAAAATGAAATCACATTCTATAAATGGTATTTCAAACAACGAATACCCATTTGAATAATTCCCTTACATAATCATGTAATTGTACAATCGTTTCGCTCATTAAATGTTGTGGTGTTTCATTTCCTTCCAGGATGTCAGTACCAGTCTACTTTCAACGGGACACTCACCCACAAAGGAAGTAAGACCGTACTTGTGAAGAGAGTGGACATGAAGAAAATTACGCATTCATATACAGCACAATATGCTATTACTTTTTCCGGACGTGTCCTGCCGAGTGTTTTCGTATGCCTGCAGGAGACAACAGGTGCATTTGGACCCCGATTCCAGAAGACGATCGATGAATACGCCAAAACGTACAAGAACGTCATTATGACGTTATCAAAATCTGGAAAGCTGACTACAAACACATACAACGAGTTACTTAAAACATCTTTGAAGCCCTATGTTGGGAACAAAAGGTTTTTCCTCATCTTCGACTCCTGGGGAGAGCAAACACAACCAGAACCGTATGACGAGGTTTTGAAGGACGACTCACAACGTCATACCTGTACCCTCAAAGTCATTCCACCGAAGTGTACACCACTAGAGCAGCCCAGTGATGTTTATTTTTACAGACAGGTGAAAAATTTCATTAAATGGCTGCAGAACTACGGCACGTTAATTGAACAGGAACGAGAGATTAATTCACGAGAAGATTGTATTAAAATTCATTCGATCGTTCACCATCAGTTATCATCTCCTGTTTTTCACAATATGATCCAATACGCATGGTTCGCGTCGAAACTAATCGCAGAAGGACACATCTTTAGAAATATTAACGAAGTCTGCTTTTTGACAGATAGCCTCAAAACTCGCTGCTTGTGTAAAAAATCTTCAGTTATTCGATGAGCAAATTGTTCAGGCATCTTTTGCTTCGAGTGTTTTTATGACAAATATCATTCTGCCTCTTGTTTAATTTCAGAATCTTGCGAATAAATATATGTCATAGTCTTCACAATATGAATATTATTCTCCCATGCACACAGTTTTCAATATTTATTATGAACGAATATTCGAAGGAAATAATTTGGTTGGAAAAGTTGAAAATGTTGAAAAAACAAAAAATTTCAATTTGAACTGATTGTATTTTCTTTAATAAGGAAAAGCAAATAGATACTTCGAAAAATCGGCCACGACGCCATTCGGTTCAGTCAGCGGACGCATGGGTACTGTATACTGTAGGACTGAAAGTTTCGGAGCGTTTTTCTCGTGAATGGCTGGCCATCTGACTGTAAGGCTGGGGCATTGTAACTCTATGGCGTAGTGCTGCAAACACGCGCCGTCCCACTCCGAACTTCATTTCCCAACCCCGGCACTCCCCTTGTGAGTCTGCCTCTGTAGCTCAGTGGTCAGCATGTGTGGCTGCTATGTCGAGGATTCGAGTTCGATTCCGGGTATTGTCAGGGATTTTCCCTGACGGTAAGACTGGAAAGATGTGCACTTAGGCTCGTGAGGTCAGTGGAGGACCTATTTGATCGAACTAGCGACTCCAAGACCAAGAATGCCGACAACGAGCAGGGGACCGGTCTGCGAATCCCATGAACCTCCGTAACGCATTCAAATGACGCCATTGGCAGAGGGTGATATGACGGTCGGTGGTTCACGATGTGGCCTATCTGAGTCAGAAAGCACAAATTTAAAAAAAATATCTGTGGTTTTTAGGTTACCATAAATCCATAAATATGAAAGCTCTTTGTGTAAATACCGGCTGATCAAAAAGTCAGTATAAATTTGAAAACTGAATAAATCACGGAATAATGTAGATAGAGAGGTACAAATTGACACACATGCTCAGAATGACATGGGGTTTTATTAGAACCTAAAAATACAAAAGTTCAAAAAACGTCCGACAGATGGCGCTTCATCTGATCAGAAGAGCAATAATTAGCGTAACAAAGTAAGACAAAGCAAAGATGATGATCTTTACAGTAAATGCTCAATATGTCCACCATCATTTCTCAACAATAGCTGTAGTCGAGGAATAAGGTTTTTAACAGCACTGTAAGGCACGTCCGGAGTTATGGTGAGGCATTGGCGTCGGATGTTGTCTTTCAGCATCCATAGAGATGTCGGTCGATCAGGATACACTAGCGACTTCAGGTAACCCCAAAGCCAATAATCGCACGGACTGAGGTCTGGGCACCTGGGAGGCCAAGCATGACAAAGTGGCGGCTGAGCACACGATCATCACCAAACGACGTGCGCAAGAGATCTTTCACGCGTTTAGCAGTATGGGAGGTTTTTTTCTTTTTCGATTCTAATAAATCCCCATGTCATTCCAAACATGTGTGTCAATTTTTACCTCTCTATCTACGTTATTCCGTGGTTTATTAAGTTTTCAAATTTATACTGACTTTTTGAACATCCGGTATTCCACACGTAGTCATTTTGCCCTGACAATTGGAAACTCCCTCGTCAAAGAGGATGTTTTAATGAATATTTTCTGTTGTATGTAGTGCTATGCTCAGGCAAATTATTAAGTAAAGCTAGAGGAACGTACAGTTGAAGCCAAGTATAAGGAAGGAAGAAGTGAAAAAGAGGTTTGGCGTCAGTTTTTCCGTACTTCGATTGTATCGAAATGAGTATTAGAACGACTCACGCCTGGTACGCAGGCAACCAGAACGACACTCCTGGCCCGCGTGGAGTCTGTATGCCTCTTAGATTACAGCAAGTTTTATTCACTTGGTGGGCGGTTTGTATTCGCGCCACAGCACCTAAAGCGTCCGCGCCCTTAGCTGAGTGTTCAGTGCGTCTGACTGCCATGCAGCGGGCCCGGGTTCGATTCCCGGCCAGGTCGGAGACTTTCTCCGCTCGGGAACTGCGTGTTGTGTCGTGATTATCGTCTTTTCATCGTCATCGAGATGCTGGTTGCCCAATGTGGCGTCAACTGAAGAAGGCTTCCAACTCAGCGGCCGAACTTCTCCAAGTGCGGACTCCCGGCTATGAATGGCATACGATCATTTCATTTCATTTCAGCGCCTAAAGCGAAATGATTGATTGTGAGTGCATGAATCCATACTTCTGCACAAGGCTACCTACACTGAACAGTCAAAACATTATGACCACTGTCCACCGCGACGGTGGATCTGCCTGGTGGCATTTCGGGCACGTAATGCGGTATCAAAAATGGAGCACACACGGACGGCGGATCGCCGTAGGGAAGATATGGGGTGCAAATGGAGAAATCCATTGAGATAAGCGACTTTGACAAAGGAGAGATTATTATTACGCATATCTATCTTGTATCTCGAAAACTACGAAGCTGGTACAATGTTCACGTGCTAGTGTCCGGTACAACTACGGAAAGCGGTAGAAGGACAGCGAACCTACCACTAGGCGCTAAATGGTTGAACGTCCAAGACCGTTTACAGAGCGTGGTGTTTGGAGCCTTGTCTGCTCTGTAAAGTAGGACAGTTGGTGATCTGTGGCGTCTCTGCCGAAAAAGCACAATGCTCGCGAAGGGACAAGTGTTTTGGAGCACACCGTTTATCGCATCCCTGGTGCTCCGCACCAGACCAACCCTACGTGTTCACATGTTGACGACATCGTCAATTACGATTTCAGTGGTCAAGGGACCACTGGAATTCATCTGTAAATCAGTGGAAACGTATCGGCTCTTTGGTGAATCGCATTTTTGCTGCTCTACGTCAATGGTTGTGCTCCACAAACGCCTTCATCGAGGTGAACGGCGCCTCGAAACGTGTAGCACGATACGGACGCAGGCTAGTGAGAGCATTATTATGCTGTCTGAGACGTTCTTCTGCGCTTGCATGGCACCCGTGGTAATAATCGAAGACACGCTGACAGCTGCGAACCATCTGCATCCCTTCATGCTTGATTTCTTCCACATCACAATGTCATCTTTCAGCAGTACAATTGTCCGTCTCGGAGGCAGAACCGTGCTTCAGCGATTTGAGGACCATTATACTGAACACATGTTAACGTCTCGCCGACCAAATTCACCTGATGTAAATCCTATGGAACCCGTGAGGTTTGCTATCGGGCGCCATCACAGCGTACGAAAATCAGCGGCCCGTTATTTACGCGAATATGTATGGCCTGTAAGTAGACATCTAGTGTCATGTACCTTCACATACCTGCCAACAACCTGTCGGATCCATGATTCGCAAAATCAGTGATGTATTTCGTTCCAAAGACGGACAAACAAGCTATTAACCAGGAGGTCATAACGTTGTGATTCTTCAGTGTATATAGCCATGCCCTACCTCAAAATAACTGACCAGGGGGCTCAACCTCTCCTAATATTATGCCCATTGAGCAAGGTAATCAACGAGGCAGACATACGTTTGCAATATTTTGTATATGGTTTCATAAATTAAACTATATGCTATTAGAACATTCAGATTTGGGATGATGAATCTGTTAAATATATCAAGAGAAATTACGATAACACTTTTTTTTTTTTTGTTTCAGTTCAGATGAGCAACAAGAATTTGTTCGTAATGTTTCACTAACTAGAAATTCACTTATGTTGTAGGAACAGTATGTCAAAGATCAAACACACGTCACGTGATACCAGTGTTAGTAAAAGAATAGCTGTCTTTATATTATCAAGTAGTTTCGCACGTTAACTAAATAAACTTCATTCACAGGCCGATATCACTAAGTCTAACAGCCAGAATATAGGCTCTGCATAAGTGTATATGTACAGGGACGTTTTCATTGAATTAACAACAGAAATATTAATCTACACTAAACAATGAGAGAGTAAAATAAGCTTAGTTGTGCTGAATTTGAGCTGAATAGCTCTGAAATTGTCTGTTTCTAATCGATGTTAAATCTGGATGAATAACTTGAGAAATGACACTATAGCTTATTCTAGCTGATGATGACGTATGTTGTAACGTGCAACTCCCACTGCCAGTCATCGAGAGATGGAGGAACATTGCCCCTGTACTTCGCAGGGATTTTTGATTCGATCGGTGGCGAAGGAGCTAAGAATCCGCCAGAGGTGGAGGGGACTGCTGGAAGGCTCTTTATTAGTACATCAAACTGGAACAGACAAAAAGGTTTTGCCTATATCGGTGGGCGCAGCCTGGAGTCGATCCACAACTTCATCGAACCCGGAGTAGCTCAGGCGGCTGCTCCACAAGCCTTCATAGGTCAGTAACGGATGGTGCACATTTAATACGCTGTGGAAGCGGGCAGCTGAGGCAAACGCAGCGCTCTTGCTGGGAGCCGGGAACAACTTCGGGAAGCCCAACCCCGTTCACAGGATTCCGTGGAAGACCTAGTTACATCGAAACTCCATTCCGAAGGAGCGTGGCCAGCGGCAAGGTAGCAGAGACTGTTCAATCCGAAACACAGGAGTACCGAGTTCTGTCATCCAACTCTTTGCTTCTCAGTGGGTCAACAAGCCTGCTTATTTAAAGCATTCCTGCGTCGAGTTATTTTGTTACATAATGGCGAAAGAATGCATAGGCGACAGATGCAATGCCGCATTGGCGTATATTAAGACAGTCTCGCTACGCACTGACGAAGCGCAGCGAGCAGCTAGGAACTCGGATGCTCCGTCCGCAGAGTGCCTTCTGGCACGGCAAGTGGATCACCGTGAGTCGATGGTCCTCTGTCTCCTGGTATTCCATTAACGCTGCTATAGTGTTGTTGGGTCCAAAACCTCTGGGTCTCTGGCTCTTATGAATACATTTAAGAGAGAAAAATGATTAAAATAAACCAGTAGAAGTGTCAACATGAATTAAAACGCACCAAATCCCTAACAATAAAAATCGTAGATTCCCTCTGTCTCTCTCTCTCTCTCTCTCTCACACACACACACACACACACACACACACACACACACACACACACACACACACACACACACACACACACGCACACACAAAAGCACACGCGCACACACACCAAGATACAGTATAATCAGCGCATACGTAAATTTTCGAAAACTTTCTCCGCATGCAACATGAACCTTAGATATCGTATCCAACTGCCTAGCAAAACTGACTGTTGGATAGCCCTATGTTGCACAACTGTACCATCAAATAAAACTTTAAAATTCATGAAATACAAAATTTTAAACAAAGAGAATGAATCTAATTACATGACAAAAGAATCTAATTGTTTGCCCAGTGAAAACTATATAAATAAAACTCAGAACCGAAACACATAAAGAACGATGCGTAACGTGAAATGCTTTGTTATACTATTATTTAAACTAATTGACACTTGACAGGCAACGGGCTGCAGGGCTCCCGCCACCAATAAACCAATGGCAGCCGGCGCTGTCGGCTGGCACTGCGTTGCCACTTCGCTCTGCTGAGCTGACTAAGGCATTGTGCCAGCCAGTCCTCAGCGAGCCGTTGTAGACGTGCGGGTGAGAGATTTGTGAGACTTGTAGCTTCGCGTGTTTACGGTGTCCGATGAAAGCAGTCGCAAGAGAGGGAGACCGAGGCTGCACACTCCTCGGGAACCTCCAAAAAGTGGCGGACATGGCGTCGATATACGCAGTCAGGCGCGTGAATACGTGTGTTCCTTAAGGGAGTATTTTGAGAGAGAGAGGGATGCAGGAGGGCCTTTCGTTCCTTTGGATAAGGTGGTGGAGCGAACTTCAGCTGCTCTGCAAGTTAGCGAACGATCAGTAACAAGAATCTGTAAGGAGAAATTCACGAAAGAAGGCTCAAGCGAATCATCTAAATTGGAGACACCTCGGAAAAAGAGGCGACTAGAGAAGAGGGTCACAAAACTTGACTCTTTTCAGGAGGATGCCATTCGTCGTCAAATATACGCATTTTATTCAAGGAAGGGGTATCCAACACTCAAAAAACTACATGCTACCCTCACAGCGGCTGACCTGTTTCAGGGTAGTAAATCGTCTTTGTTACGAGTCGTGAAAATGTTAGGATTGCGCTATGTTCCTCCAGAATGACGGGACTCCCTGCACGTTCCAGTCATCGACTGAAACATCGTCTACATCTTTCACCGGCCGGTGCATGGGCGGGAAGCGTTTTATAGCCACCAGGGTTCCTGGACCTTGCCCCTTTCTATTTCTGCCTGTGGGATGGTTGAAAGGCGAAATCCACGAAGAAAAAGTAAGCACGAGACACGAACTAATATAATTATAAATGGTAGTGCTGTCACAAAAGAACGCCTCGATGACTGTAGAAGAGCTACAGGAGGTCAAGACAGTTCGAAAGCACACTGAAGTCGGATGTTGTGCGTTACCTTTCGACAAAACAAATTAATTTTCCTTTTCTGATAGAACTGGATAAGGAAGTTTTACCTTTCCGCTACCTTTTCCCAGATAAGCTGTTCGCAAACACGCAAGCTCTTGAGGTCGTCAGTCGAAATAACAAATCCCGATATGATAATCGCCCGTCGCTATAATAATCATGATACATGTTCGAACTTCGTCACTAGAAATGTAGGTCCAGCTGTACAACGAAAATAGCATCAAATCTCGCCAATGGCAGATCGGTAGCCACGTCAGTCCTTTGCGTATTCACCACAACTGATGGGAAAAATGTTCTGAAACTGACAAGTCAATACATCAAATGTTGGAGAGAATGACTAGATCGACATCGTAATGAGTAAAGCAAAAACTGTCTTCAAATACGATTACTGATCATCAAGTCACAGCAGTACAAGAGAGAGATGCTTACACATGGCTGATCAGACGCTGAAGGAGACGGACAGCAAACACTTGTCTTGCTGCCTCCAAAAACACGTAAAGGCTGAGCCCTCTTTTATTTATTATAATACAAATTAAATCTTTGACAATCATATTACAAACGTTTTAAATTGTAACATAAAAGAAAAGTTTTTAAGGGAGGCTTCACAATATGGAATTAATGAAAATGAACTTTGATCTCTTGCATTACCTTTATTTAACATCGTCTGTGAGTATTTGTTTGGGTCACATTTAGGCAGCAGTATCTTCGCAAACAATAAAATGTGGATACATGTTACATGGAATATTTTTGACTCAATCTATACTGCCAACTCCTAAAATATTAACTACTGCTCCTGCGACACTCTGTAAAGTATTTATTTTAATCTACGTCTTCGTAATCTATTTGCGCTGTTTATCTTCGAAGACAGGAAATTCTAGATCTACATCTACATTTATACTCCGCAAGCCACCCAACGCTGTGTGGCGGAGGGCACTTTACGTGCCACTGTCATTACCTCCCTTTCCTATTCCAGTCGCGTATGGTTCGTGGGAAGAACGACTGCCGGAAAGCCTCCGTGCGCGCTCGAATCTCTCTAATTTTACATTCGTGATCTCCTCGGGAGGTATAAGTAGGGGGAAGTAATTTGATACCTCATCCAGAAACGCACCCTCTAGAAACCTGGGCAGGAAGCTACACCGCGATGCAGAGCGCCTCTCTTGCAGAGTCTGCCACTTGAGTTTGCTAAACATCTCCGTAACTCTATCACGCTTACCAAATAACCCTCTGACGAAACGCGCCGCTCTTCTTTGGACCTTCTCTATCTCCTCTGTCAACCCGACCCGGTACGGATCCCACACTGATGAGCAATACTCAAGTACAGGTCCATCGAGTGTTTTGTAAGTCACCTCGTTTGTTGATGGACTACATTTTCTAAAGACTCTCCCAATGAATCTCGACCTGGCACCCGCCTTAACAACAATTAATTTTATATGATCATTCCACTTCAAATCGTTCCGTATGCATACTCCCAGATATTTTACAGAAGTAACTGTTACCAGTGTTTGTTCCGCTATCATATAATCATACAATAAAGGATCCTTCTTTCTATGTATTCGCAATACATTAAATCTGTCTATATTAAGAGTCAGTTGCACACTCTCTGCACTAAGTGCCTATCCGCTGCAGATCTCCCTGCATTTCGCTGCAATTTTCTAATGCTGCAACTTCTCTTTATACTACAGTATCATCCGCGAAAAGCAGTATGGAACTTCCGACGCTATCTACTAGGTCATTTATATATATTGGGAAAAGTTATGGTCCCATAACAATCCCCTGTGGTACGCCAGAGGTTACTTTAAGGTCTGTAGACGTCTAGAGAACAACATGCTGTGTTCTGTCTGCCAAAAACTCTTCAATCCAGCTACACGGCTGGTCTGATATTCCGTAGGATCTTACTTTGTTTATCAGGCGACAGTGCGGAACTGTATCGAACGCCTTCCGGAAGTCAAGGAAAATGGCATCTACCTGGAAGCCTGTATCTAATATTTTCTGGGTCTCATGAACAAATAAAGCAACTTGGGTCTCACACCATCGCTGTTTCCGAAATCCATGTTTATTCCTTCAGAGTAGATTCTGGGTTTCCAGAAATGACATGATACGCGAGCAAAAAACATATTCTAAAATTCTACAACAGATCGATGTCAGAGATATAGCCCTATAGTTTTGCGCATCTGCTCGACGACCGTTCTTGAAAAGTGGGACTACCTGTTCCTCTAGAGACTTGAGGTACACCGCTGTTAGAAAGGGGGCAAGTTCTTTCGCGTACTCTGTGTAGAATCGAACTGGTATCCCGTCAGGTCCAGTGGACTTTCCTCTGTTGAGTGATTTTAGTTGCTTTTCTATTCCTTGGACACTTATTTCGATGTCAGCCATTTTTTCGTTCGTGTGGTGATTTAGAGAAGGAACTGCAGTGCGGTCTTCCTCTGTGAAACAGCTTTGGAAAAAGGTGTTTAGTATTTCAGCTTTACGCGTGTCATCCTCTGTTTCAATGCCATCATCATTCCGGAGTGTCTGGATATGGTGTTTCGAGCCACTTACTGATTTAACGTAAGACCAGAACTTCCTAGGATTTTCTGTCAAGTCGGTACATAGAATTTTACTTTCGAATTCGCTGAACGCTTTACGCTTAGCTCTCCTTACGCTAACTTTGACATCGTTTAGCTTCTGTTTGTCTGAGAGGTTTTGGCTGCGTTTCAATTTGCAGTGAAGCTCTCTTTGCTTTCGCAGTAGTTTCCTAACTTTGTTGTTGAACCACGGCGGGTTTTTCCCATCCCTCACAGTTTTACTCGGCACGTACCTGTCTAAAACCCATTTTACGATTGCCTTGAACTTTT
Organism: Schistocerca serialis cubense; assembly: GCF_023864345.2. Lineage (NCBI taxonomy): Eukaryota > Metazoa > Arthropoda > Insecta > Orthoptera > Acrididae > Schistocerca > Schistocerca serialis. The sequence continues at coordinate 459,637,098 of NC_064643.1, forward strand.
TCCATAAACACTCAACATTGTCAGTGTCGGAACAGAAATTTGCGTTTTCATCTGTTAGGTAGTCTGAAATCTGCCTCCTATTACTCTTGCTAAACAGATAAACCTTCCTCCCTTTTTTTGTAATCCTATTTACTTCCATATTCAGGGATGCTGCAAGGGCCTTACGATCACTGATTCCCTGTTCTGCGCTTACAGAGTCGAAAAGTTCGGGTCTGTTTGTTATCAGTAGGTCCAAGATTTTATCTCCACGAGTCGGTTCTCTGTTTAATTGTTCGACGTAATTTTCGGATAGTGCACTCAGTATAATGTCACTCGATGCTCTGTCCCTACCACCCGTCCTAAACATCTGAGTGTCCCAGTCCATATCTGGTAAACTGAAATCTCCACCTAAGACTATAACATGCTGAGGAAATTTATGTGAAATGTATTCCATATTTTCTCTCAGCTGTTCTGCCACTAATGCTGCTGAGTAGGGGGGTCGGTAAAAGGAGCCAATTATTAACCTAGCTCGGTTGTTGAGTATAACCTCCACCCATAATAATTCACAGGAACTATCCACTTCTATTTCACTACAGGATAAACTACTACTAACAGCGACAAACACGCCACCACCGGTTGCATGCAATCTATCCTTTCTAAACACCGTCTGTGTCTTTGTAAAAGTTTCGGCAGAATTTATCTCTGGCTTCAGCCATCTTTCCGTACCTATAACGATTTCAGCTTCGGAGCTTTCTATCAGCGCTTGAAGTTCCGGTACTTTACCAACGCAGCTTCGACCGTTTACAATTACAATTCCGACTGCTGCTTGGTCCCGACATGTCCTGACTTTGCCCCGCACCCTTTGAGGCTGTTGCCCTTTCTGTACTTGCCCGAGGCCATCTAACCTGAAAAACCTCCCAGTCCACGCCACACAACCCCTGCTACTCCTGTAGCCGCCTGTTGGGTGTAGTGGACTCTTGAGCTATCCAGCGGAACCCGAAACCCCACCACGAATAAATGAAGATAAGGATCGTGCAATGATCAATATATCCAAACAAAGTAAGAAGATGTCTTGACTACAGTCTCAGCTGCTTCCGTTTGAGGAAATCTTTATGGAAATGAATGGGAAGCGATTGGTAGACATTACAGTTTTCTAACTGTTATTTGAAGGCTGCCAGTTTAGTTTGGAGAAGTGTGACATTGATCTGTAATAGTAGCCACAAGAGCGGAGTTTTTCTAATAGTACCGGTTATGGATTGCATTGGCTGGTTTATCTGTCTGTCGACAATACTAGTGTGGCAGCAACTGATCCAGACAGGTACACAATGTTCTGCGGATAAGGTAGCTAAGACTTTTGTGCTAGTTCTAAAAGATACGAAATTTTATCGCAGTTCCGAATATTTTTGACATCAGCTGTATTAGGCACTCATGTACTTATTGGTTAGACATATGTGCCGGACAGGTACTCGAACCCGGATTTCCCGCTATCACGAGCGGTCGCCTGGACAATCTCGGCTATCCAAACATGCTTCCAGCGACGGTCCAAGCCTTCATGCCCCCGACAGCTCGCAGCTTACGTGGATTCTCGCAGTAGAGCTAATGAGGCAAATGTGTTCCACCTTAGTATTATTGTCGTTCAGCCCTTCTAGGCTGTAATACTGTTATACTAGAATCATATTCGCATTTTCGAATATTGCTAAACTTTTGCTGTACTATTCATTGGTGAAAATTTGTGTATGAGCGGGGCTCGAACCAGGATTTTTGCTTAACGCGGTCGGTTGCCTTCACCATCTCGGTCACCCAAACACGCTCTTCGCACCAACACAAACTTCTGTAAGTCACCATTTTCGTTTACATCATACGTCTACATCACGTACTCGCACTGATACCGTGAGCCCCGTACACGAAGCGACGTATGATAAGATTGGCTGATTCGGGTGAGGGGACGAAACACCGAGGTTCAAAAAATGGTTCAAATGGCTCTGAGCACTATGCGACTTAACTTCTGAGGTCATCAGTCACCTAGAACTTAGAACTAATGAAACCTATCTAACCTAAGGATTCGAACCTGCTACCGTAGCTGTCGCTCGGTTCCAGACTGTAGCGCCTAGAACCGCACGGCCACTCCGGCCGGCAAACACCGAGGTCATCGGTCCCATCGGATTAGGGGAGGATGGGGAAAGACGTCGACCTTGCCCTTTCAAAGGAACCAGCCCGGCATTTGCCCGAAGCGATTTAGAGAAATCACGGGAAACCTAAATGAAGAAGGCCGGACGCGGGTTTGAACCGTCGTCCTCCCGAATGCGAGTCAAGTGTGATAACCACTGTGCCACGTCGCTCTGTCGTATGATTAAAGCCGAAGCCTAGTTATTAGGCGTGAAATACGAGTACTACACTGTAGTGCCTGTATTATTCTAATGCACATTGCAACGTATAGTACAGGCAAAGTTTAGCTCTATTAGCAAATGCGGATATCATTCTCGTATTTCATACGGCTGTCGATCGGTGCATTGACTGTTCCTTCAGTCGTGCAAGCATGTCTCAGGGACATTGCAAAGTGTATTAAACAACAAGGCGCTGCAGTATAGTACTTGTGATACTATTATTACAGTGTCTGTTCCTTCAGACGTATATGCATGCATAGTTCTGTGATTTTTCTGCCAGGTGTACATTTTGCTCTGCTCTTATGTGCAAGCTTCAAGCTTTCTGTATCCTAGGATTTCGTCTCTGATAAAAAAAAAAAAGTCTGGAAAGAAATTTTTAACTGTAATACAATAATATAATGTCATGACATCATTGTACTACGGTCAAGAGTGCGCTTAGTGTAAAATATGTATGCGAACTTAACGTTCTGTTAAGACGTATTTTATGTTTTTAATATGCCGTTTTAGCGCAATTTAGTACCGACGTGTTCTTCGAACATTGAGTCGTTGACACAAAGACTCACGCACACTCTTGAACCCAACGACATCACAAATTACATGAAATGACACAAAGAAAGGAAAAGACTAAATGTTAGGACGGTATCGTCACCAGAAACTAAATAAGAAGCTTTTATTAATTTCTGGTAACAACTTAATAGGCACAGCACTGAACCAAATCCGCGACTGTGTTCCTTCAATCACGTTGATCACAAGGCTTATGTAAGATTGAGGAATGCCCACAGCAGCTCCTGGCTCCAACTGCAGCTGCTCTCAGCTGCACTACGTGTTCTCCATTCTTCTACCTATACACTTCCTCCTCCAAGTCGTAAATTGTCTATAAAGAGTTCCCTGTGGCATTTTTCCTCATGCTGCGGAGGCCGAGTCTTTTTCGCCACTCCAGGGAGAACTACCCACTACCCCCATAGTCTATAGCTGCACTCACCACTCGATGTGGCCAGAGCGATCGACCACTCCCTCCCAGCACCGTCCTCCAACGCTCCTAGCAATCTCCAGTAATACCAACCCACTTTCTACGTCTTCATTCTTCTGACCGGTCATTTCACACAGATCAATAGCAATGAGCTCCCATAGGGCACGCGACTCCCTTCTGCACGGCTGTCGTGGTAGATCCTTCCAGGTGACCTTCACAATATGGATGCGTCGATAAGCCACAATTAATGCTTTTCAGTGGAAATGCTAAACTTCACATCTAACAACTTCAGGCGTCGCAGCTAGGGCGCGCTCGCCAGTTTGTCTATTAAAGCTTTCTTGTATGAATGTATGTGGGCTCCAGTGTAGCAGTCATAATCTTATACGATCTGCAACGGGCGAGCTGTGTCCTGCAGACGCGCGTCATGACCATATGGCGTGACTGCAGTGTGTGAAAGTAGCGGAGAAGCGCTTACGGAGTAGTTACATTCTCTGGAACTATAAAAATTAATAACTGATCTAGAAATAGCCTGACGAACTTCATATTAGGTACATAACCTTCTGTTGTGTAAAGGAACAATCTGTCAAAATCTGTAACTGTCATAATTTGTAGCTTACAAAAAAAAGTCACTAAAAAACGGAATTATCCGATTCTTACAAAAACTAAATGTTAATAGTTCACCAGCTGTGACTATTTGAAAAGATATGATAACACCTTCAGTGTTTAGATTCAAATTTGGAAAGTTCTAAATCTAGAAAACCTTTCGTAATTTTGCTGTAGTAATAACTTCAAGAATTTCTAGTAGATATTTATGTTTTGTGTTATGATGAGTGTGAAAGAGAGTACTTGGGTGAGTGTATGCGGGACATTCGCCAATATTAAATTTTCAGTTTGCAATTCTCTATAGGAAGTTGCAAGTGTTCCAGCTTTGTATCGTGGGAACGAATCCACCAGTGGTTCCCCTACTAGTGGATGACATATGTCGAAGCATACTTGAATATGTAAGAGACAGCCAGAATGTTCGCGACTATATAGTTAAATTCCAGACGTAAAGTACAAATTAAAGTTTATTTCATTTTATTTTTTTAACAAGAGAGTTTTGAGTTGCTTATTTTAATGACATCAATGAGCTGAGAGCAGTGGTTAGCTCTTGCTTGATTTCGGCGCGAGCCGCACCCTGAAAGTCAGTTCTGATTGGCCGCAATTCTGTACAGCCAATAAGAAGTGAGACAGTTTGCCACCTAACGCATGAGATAGAGGTGCCTGTGGAGCAGAGACTAGAAGGAAGTGGTGGACTAGCTTTCGAAGGCGCCGGTCATGTGTCCGAATGTATTATGTGTAAAATGAAGTGATATTGTGACTTCAGCGTTTCGGCACAGTGATAAAGGTGATAGAAACTTGAACAGCAACACATTTCCGATTTATTCTTTAGAGTTTACAAGACTATTTTCAGCTTTTTGTACTTATAGCGGCCGCCGACGTGTAGTTATGAAAACTAAGTTTCTTCAACATTTGCTTCTCTGAGATCTCTTAAGCAGCTGCAGTCAGGAGTTACGTGTGCAGATCTGCAGCAGTATCGAGGTAGGTGGACAATTTATGTTGCAGAACCGCCGTCGATGTGCGAAAGAGCGCGTTACGTCGCAGACTCACACCTTTTTGGAATTCGCGAACAGCCTCTGAGTTTCCATAGCTGCTATGGTTCTTTAACTACCCTGGTAACATAAATACTTCGTCGTTCCTTGGATGTGTCCCATGTTCCCTAGGTTATTATACCACAAGTGCAGTGCACAGGTGAAACATCTTTCGGACTTCTATAAGCCACTCCTCAGTACACACAGTCACTTTCTCTAAGCGAGGACCGTTAGCCAGACAGGTCTTATGTTTTCACTGTGTTCGAGGAGCGACCGGCGTCTGTTGCAGGTTTCCCTTCACGTCCTTTAAACAAAGTAGGCTGTTAACAGAATTGGAGACATAACACTTGATTAATTCCTTACCAAAAGAACCATTGCAATGAAATGCACATATGACAATAACTCGGGGGGGGGGGGGGGGGGGGGGAATTCCCTCTCTTCTTCTCTAGTTACAGTAATTTCAATAATACTCAGATCCTTATTATGCCTAATTTTCTTTTCATACAGATTTGTGGCTACATCTGGAATGTACCCGTTACTGACAGCCAGTCCTGTAAAATTTGTAATTCTTTCACTATCTCCTCGCTATTCATTGGAAGATTAAGTAGTCGATACACCTCAGAGTTGAAGTAAGCCCTTGCATGGTTAGATGGGTGACAATGTTGGTTATTAATTATACAGCCAGTAGTTGGTTTTCAGAATATTCCGAATGCACATCTGTTGTTAACATTAGTGATTTTTAGCTCAAGGAAAGTAATGGTCTTGTTCTCTTCGACCTCTTTGGTAAACTGAATATTATGATGGAGGCTTTCAGATTATTAAGCATAAACTCTATTCAGCAATTTCAAATGGTGCAATATTGTCGAAATTCCGAGAAAAATAAGGGTAAGTTACAGGCAGAGACTGGTTATATACAATATGTACAAGAGCCAAGAGAAAATAATAAGAGCGGACAACCAATAACGAAATGCTCGGATCAAAAAGGGTGGAAGATAGGGATGTGTTCTTCCGCCCCCCCAGAGTTCAGTCTGTATATCGAAGAAGCAATGATGGAAATAAAAGGAAGGTTCAGGAGAGAAATTAAAATTCGAGGTGAAAGGGTATCAATGATACGATTCGCTGAGGACATTGCTGTCCTGAGTGAAAGTGAAGAAGAATTACGTGATCTGTTGAATGGAATAAACAATCTAATGAGTACAGAATATGAACTAAGGGTAAATCAAAGAAAGACGAAAGAAATGAGAAGCAGCAGAAATGAGAACAGTGTGGAACTTAACGTCAGGATTGATGGTCACAGAGCACATGAAGTTGAAGAATTCTACTACCTAGGCAGCAAAATAACCAACGATGGACAGAGCAAAGATGACATCAAAAACAGATTAGCATTGTCAAAAAGTGCATTCCTGCCCAAGAGAAGTCTGCTAGTATCTAACATAGGTCTTTATTTGAGGAAGAAATTTCTGAGAATGTACTTTTGGAGCACAGTATAGTGTGGTAATGAAACATGGACTGTGGGAAAACCGGAACAGAAGAGAATCGAAGCATTTGAGATTCGGTGCTACAGACGAATGTTGAAAATTTGATGGGCTGATAAGGTAAGGAATGAGGAGGTTCCGTGCAGAATCGGAGAGGAAAAGAATATGTGGAAAATAGTGAAAAAGAGAAGTAATAGGATTATACGACATCTGCTAAGACATCAAGGAATGACTTTCATGGTATCAGAGGGAGCTGTCGAGGGAAAAAGCTGTAGAGAAAGACGGAGATTGGAATACAGCCAGCAAATAATTGAGGACGCAGGTTGCAAGTGCTAATCTGAGTTGAAGGGGTTGGCACGGGAGAGGAATTTGTGGTGGGCCGCATCAAAGTCAGAAGACTGAATAACCAAACAAAAGCTCTTTTGCATTCAGGGTGCCATCAACCAGGTCTCCTAAGTAACTGACGTATATGTTTTGGTGGTCGAAGTAGAGAGGATATAAAATGTAGACTGGCAATGGCAAGGAAATCGTTTCTGAAGAAGAGAAATTTGTTAACATCGAGTATAGATTTAAGTGTCAGGAAGTCGTTTCTGAAAGTATTTGTATGGAGTGTAGCCATGTATGGAAGTGAAACATGGACGATAACTAGTTTGGACAAGAAGAGAATAGAAGCTTTCGAAATGTGGTCCTACAGAAGAATGCTGAAGATAAGGTGGGTAGATCACGTAACTAATTAGGAGGTATTGAATAGGATTGGGGAGAAGAGAAGTTTGTGGCACAACTTGACTAGAAGAAGGTATCGGTTTGGAGGACATGTTTTGAGGCATCAAGGGATCACAAATTTAGCAGTGGAGGGCAGCGTGGAGGGTAAAAATCGTAGAGGGAGACCAAGAGGTGAATACACTAAGCAGATTCAGAAGGATGTAGGTTGCAGTAGGTACTGGGAGATGAAGAGGCTTGCACAGGATAGAGTTGCACGGAGAGCTGCATCATACCAGTCTCAGGACTGAAGACCACAACAACAACAACAATGTTTTGGTACCATCTTCCACGCATTCCCCCCACCCCCCCCCCTACCCTGTCCACGACTTCCTTCTCTTCAACTGTGATTCCTCCCCCCCTCCCCCTTCCAAATACGCAGCGTTTTTCCCTATGTTGTTGGTTTATACGCACTACATTGTTGTGATTTCATGTGCCTACCACCTAATACTGACACCACTAAACCTGCGAATATATACAGGGCTATTACAAATGATTGAAGAGATTTCATAAGTTCACTGTAGCTCCATTCATTGACATATGGTCACGACACACTACTGACACGTAGAAAAACTCATAAAGTTTTGTTCGGCTGATGCCGCACTTCAGGTTTCTGCCGCCAGAGCGCTCGAGAGCGCAGTGAGACAAAATGGAGACAGGAGCCGAGAAAGCGTATGTCGTGCTTGAAATGCAATCACATCAGTCAGTCATAACAGTGCAACGACACTTCAGAACGAAGTTCAACAAAGATCCACCAACTGCTAACTCCGTTCGGCGATGGTATGCGCAGTTTAAAGCTTCTGGATGCCTCTGTAAGGGGAAATCAACGGGTCGGCCTGCAGTGAGCGAAGAAACGGTTTGAACGCGTGCGGTCTAGTTCACGCGTAGCCCGCGGAAGCGACGAATAAAGCAGGCAGGGAGCTAAACGTACCACAGCCGACGGTTTGGAAAATCTTACGGAAAAGGCTAAAGCAGAAGCCTTACCGTTTACAATTGCTACAAGCCCTGACACCCGATGACAAAGTCAAACGCTTTGAATTTTCGGCGCGTTTGCAACTGCTCATGGAAGAGGATACGTTCAGTGCGAAACTTGTTTTCAGTGATGAAGCAACATTTTTTCTTAATGGTGAAGTGAACAGACACAATGTGCGAATCTGAGCGGTAGAGAATCCTCACGCATTCGTACAGCAAATTCGTAATTCACCAAAAGTTAACGTGTTTTGTGCAATCTCACGGTTTAAAGTTTACGGCCCCTTTTTCTTCTGCGAAAAAAACGTTATAGGACACGTGTATCTGGACATGCTGGAAAATTGGCTCATGCCACAACTGGAGAACGACGGCGCCGACTTCATCTTTCAACAGGATGGTGCTTCACCGCACTTCCATCATGATGTTCGGCAGTTCTTAAACAGGAGATTGGAAAACCGATGGATCGGTCGTGGTGGAGATCATGATCAGCAATTCATGTCATGGCCTCCACGCTATCCCGACTTAACCCCATGCGATTTCTTTCTGTGGGGTTATGTGAAAGATTCGGTGTTTAAACCTCCTCTACCAAGAAACGTGCCAGAACTGCGAGCTCGCATCAACGATGCTTTCGAACTCATTGATGGGGACATGCTGCGCTGAGTGTGGGAGGAACTTGATTATCGGCTTGATGTCTGCCGAATCACTAAAGGGGCACATATAGAACATTTGTGAATGCCTAGAAAAACTTTTTGAGTTTTTGTATGTGTGTGCAAAGCATTGTGAAAATATCGCAAATAATAGAGTTATTGTAGAGCTGTGAAATCGCTTCAATCATTTGTAATAACCCTATTATATATATATATATATATATATATATATATATATATATATATATATATATATATACAAAGGAACATTTGAAAACAGAGCTAAGTATTTCTGGTTTTGCTTTGCTACTCTAAATTTCAGTCCTGTCTTCTTCATGAGTGACTGGACACTAACTTTAGTGCCACTAACAGCCTTTGCATACGACCAGAATTTCTTACGGTTTTGTGAAAGGTCATTCGACAATATTCTCCTACAGTAGTCATTCAAAGCTTCAAGCTTTGCTCTCTTGAATGCAAAATGTGTTTCATACAGCATCTGTCTGTCTGTAGCCCAATGTTTTATTTTATACATATTACGCAGTAGTCTCGCTTTTCTTAGAATTTCCTTTACAGTGACTGTATAACATAGAGGATCTCTCCCATCATGAAGTGTTCTACTGGGAACATAAGTATTCAGTGCATGGTCGACTATTTTCTTAAACCTGAGCCATAGTTCCTCTACATGCTCCTGTACTTCAGAACTATAAGTTTGAAGTTCCTCATTGAGATATACTGCTTCTTCGTCTAGTCTAGTTTTGCTGCGGAATGTGCTAGAGTTATTCTGGACAAGTTACACGTTTCACAGTTAATAAAGAAATAAGCAATGAATCTAAAATTTTACATATGGCCCTAAGAGCCCCTTTACAATATGCAAAATAGAACAATAACCGAAGACATGAAGCTGACAACACTGCAATGCAATTAGCCTTAGTCAAAATTCGAGGCATTTGCTCCCCCACATGAAATTGGTTCAGTAGCATAATCTCAATAACTTACTCTTCAGTTACATATTCAATATTCTTAAACATATTTATTTATTTGTAAACTGCAATTATTCTGACACATGGAAAACTTACTTTTTTAAAAACCAACATGAATAAAAAGCCAAATTTTAACTGAAATAATATGTGGTGCCAGCAGTTTAATTGCTTTGACAAAATAGTTACACATGGCCACTTTCAAAAAACCTGTGTAATAGATTAAATACGAGGCCTGTTCAGAAAGTAAGCTCCGATTGATTGCCAAATTGAAACCACAGTGAACATCAGAAATGTTTTACTTGTAACAATTAGCCACACCTTTCAGCTACTTCTCTACGTAGTCGCCGTTCTGACTTAGACTTTTGTCATAGCGTTGTACCAACTTTTCAATAGCCTCATCATAGAAGGCAGCCGCCAGTGCTTTCCGCCAATTCTCCACGCTGGCCTACACCTCGTTGTCTGTGTTAAAATGTTGTCTTCAAAGACAGCGGTTCATGTGACCAGAGATGAAACTCACGGGGAGACAATTGCGGACTGTATTGTGGGTAATCTCACATTTCCATTTGAAAACGATGCAGGAGCATCTTCATTGCCCCTGCAGAATGCGGCTGAGAATTGTCTTGAAGAAGAAACAGCACGACAGTTATGTAATGTTAGCTGCATAGCTTCAGGCGAAATTTCTCACCAGGCCCTCGTACTTGGCGGCAGACACTATTTTCTAGACATCTTTACGCACTCACTGCGAGCTCAGAAATGAGAAGAGCGACGTGATGCTAACTGGGGTTATACTAGAGACACTACCCAACACATCCGTGCAAAGCTTTATCGGATTTTCATAGTCGTTTCCATTTCGCGACCGATCGGAGCTTACTTTCTGAACGCCCCTCGTATTATACTGAACACATACAGAATCAGTTAATGAAATCTTAATGCCACATGGCAGCAATCAAAACAGGGCTGAACATGTTACTCTTAGCCGACCAGAGAATCAATGAACTTATACGAAACAAAAATGCAATTAACAAAATGGACCGAGAGTAACAATATGTCATAAACAAGGAACGCAGATCGGAGCTGCAGCTAAGAAACTCAGTGTTGTGACAGCAGCAAAATTTCGTCAAAATAACGCTGTCCAAATACTACTACAACACCATCAAAGGGAAACCATGGTCTTTACCGAGATGTGACGTCCACAGAGCCGTTCTCCCGCAAGGAAGTTCGCGTCGGTCTCTGCTAGCGGCTCTCTCTTCTTGCACCAGCTGCCACTCCAGCGAGCCGTAACCGTCACATCCACGTGAAACCTTATCAGAAGTCACCGACGCAGCCTGCGGCAGCGCTCCGTTCTCGGCACACAAGCCAGTAGCAGAGAAAGAGAGAGACAGAGGGAGAGAGAGAGAGAGAGAGAGAGAGAGAGAGAGGGAGAGAGATAGGACAGCCAGCGCTGTATAACCGACACACGATAACTTCCCATCTTCTCCCTTCACAGTCTTGCTTCCTTGCTGATCTCCATTCACTGCCCTTCTACATCACTTCGTATGTCTTACTTAGCTGTTGGTCAAGAAGGCTGACCAGCGCTGTTCCCAAGACTCTCTAAAATCATTAGTTGCAGTCGTTACAAAAAAATGGTTCAAATGGCTCTGAGCACTATGGGACTTAACTTCTAAGGTCATCAGTCCCCTAGAACTTAGAACTACTTAAACCTAACTAACCTAAGGACATCACACACACCCATGCCCGAGGCAGGATTCGAACCTGCGACCGTAGCGGTCACGCGGCTCCAGACTGTAGCGCCTTTAACCGCACGGCCACACCGACCGGCGCAGTCGTTACAATAATGGATCATTTACTGTCTTTAATTTTAATATAGTTCCACCATGACTGGGGTTCTGGACTATCGGTGCTAGGTAGTTTCAGAAGCCATTTAATAATGTTTCACATGATATCTTGCTTCGCCCTCCACTAACAAAACTACTGGCCAGTAAAATTGCTACACCAAGGAGAAATGCAGATGATAAACGGGTATTCATTGGACAGATATGTTATACTAGAACTGGCATGTGATTACATTTTCACGCAATTTGGGTGCATAGATCCTGAGAAATCAGTACCCAGAACAACCACCTCTGGCCGCAATAGCGGCCTTGATACGCCTGGGCATTTAGTCAAACATAGCTTGGATGGCGTGTACCGGTACAGCTCCCCATGCAGCTTCAACACGATACCACAGTTCATCAAGAGTAGTGACTGGCGTATTGCGACGAGCCAGTTGCTCGGCTACCATTGACCAGATGTTTTCAATTGGTGAGAGATCTGGAGAATGTGCTGGTCAGGGCAGCAGTCGAACATTTTCTGTATCCAGAAAAGCCCGTACAGGACCTGGAATATGCGGTCGTGCATTATCCTGCTGAAATGTAGGGTTTCGCAGGGATCGAATGAAGGTTAGAGCCACGGGTTGTAACACATCTGAAATGTAACGTCCACTGTTCAAAGTGCCGTCAGTGCGAACAAGAGTTGACCGAGAGGTGTATCTAATGACACCCCATACTATCACGCCGGGTGATACGGCAGTATAGCGATGACGAATACACGCTTCCAATGTGCGTTCACCGCGATGTCGCCAAACACGGATGCGACCATCATGATGCTGTAAACAGAACCTGGATTCATCCGAAAAAATGACGTCTTGCCATTTGTGCAACCAGGTTCGTCGTTGAGTACACCATCGCAGGCGCTCCTGTCTATGATGCAGCGTCAAGGGTAACCGCAGCCATGGTCTCCGAGCTGATAGTCCATGCTGCTGCAAACGTCGTCGAACCGTTCATATAGATAGGTGTGTCTTGCAAACATCCCCATCTGTTGACTCAGGGACCGAGACGTGGCTGCAAGATCCGTTACAGCCATGCGGATAAGATGCCTGTGTAACACCTACAACGCCTCTCGGTGATAATAAACCAAAATAGCTCCCAATTTAGCTCCCATGCCCTCGAAATATAAATTCAGAAAATGTCCCAAGCCCCTCCACAAGTAGTAATTTACGAAATAGAAATAAGAGACGAATAGAGGGAATATAGTAGAAAAATAATAGAAAAAGAAAAAAATTTTAATCATAAATTTTGGAAGCATGGGAGGGGGGAAGAACGATAGAAATGGTTAAATTATTAGTTATTCTTATATATGAGGAAATCAATATTATAGTCACAGAACGTAGGTCTTGAACACTAAAGATAGCGTTAATAAAGTACAAATAGACATACAATGCAGTTATGATAGTCTCTATCCTCTAGTCTGTTAGAAGTCAATTAGGACGTACAGCTTTAGGAAGCAACAGTAGGAGCTTCATTAAACCAGGACGCAAGAATAAATCGCGACGAGATTGTTTTTTGGGAAACATTAATTTCAGATCAGATGGTTCAAATGTTCAAATGGCTCTGAGCACTATGGGACTCAACATCTTAGGTCATAAGTCCTCTAGAACTTAGAACTACTTAAACCTAACTAACCTAAGGACATCACACACACCCATGCCCGAGGCAGGATTCGAACCTGCGACCGTAGCAGTCCCGTGGTTCCGGACTGCAGCGCCAGAACCCCTAGGCCACCGCGGCCGGCTTTCAGATCAGAATTAGAACTTTTGTCATATTACAGGAACGGCGAGGTGATCAATAATCTCTCTGACTTTAACGTCAGTTCGTTTGAAGATTTAAATATTTTACGGAATTAACGATTTTTGGACAGATTCGGACTTTGTATTGTGATAGTGGAAAAGCTTTACTTCATGCGACTAGTAATCATAGTTCGTGACAGTTTATGGATATTAAACGGGAACAATCTTTTTATCGAAAGTGACAGAACATTGTTTAGTATCTCCGATATTGACGGGATTCCAGATTAGATACTTATTCAAAGAACCCCTTTGAATGCGATCGTGTGAATGAACTGATTTATTAATAATTATTGTTATATAAAATAACGTGTTAATTTGAAACTGACTATTCGTCTTGAACTTTACTTCGGTTTAGGTTCATAAATAATTAGGTTACGTGATTTTCACCAAGGATGAACTGCAGACTAGTAACTGAAACAAGTGAACGAGAATCTATTGAAAACACTGAACGAGAATCTATTGAAAACACTATTATTAATTTACTTATGGTTTTTTTCCGTCAGAACTGGAAAGAGAATACGTGTAGTGACTCACTGGGGTTAATTTAAGAACTAGCCGGGATAAAACAAAACCCCTCAATACCAGTCAATGTATAGATAAATTAACATTCCTACATTCATGCAAGATACGGAAGTCGGCATAGAAAAAACGGTCGCTACACCTGTCATCTCGACTGCTAGTGATACGACGCCATTGGGATCCAGCACGGCGTTCCGTATTACCCTCCTGAACACACCAATTCCATATTCTGCTAACAGTCATTGGATCTCGACCAACGGAAGCAGCAATGTCGCGATACGATAAACCGCAATCGCGATAGGCTACAATCCGACCTTTATCAAAGTCGGAAACGTGAGGGTACGCATTTGTCCTCCTTACACGAGGCGTCACAACAACGTTTCACCGGGCAACGCCGGTCAACTGCTGTTTGTGTATGAGAAATCGGTTGCTAACTTTCCTCATGTCATCACGTTGTAGGTGTCGCCACCGGCGCCACCCTTGTGTGAATGCTCTGAAAAGCTAATCATTTGCATATCACAGCATCTTCTCCCTGTCGGTTAAATTTCGCGTCTTTAACATGTCATCTTCGTGGTGTAGCAGTTTTAATGGCTAGTAGTGTATAACTGTCTCAATTGATTGTTGGATTATTGAACTCTCCTCCAGTGATTATAGTACGATTAGGGAACTTATGCAGAGTGCACACAGAATAACGTGGTCGGTATATGCGCAGTCGGGAGGGTACATGTGGGGAGAGTCGTAGTGGCCGAGCGCTGTAGGGGAAATACCGAGTGCTGTTGGGAAAGTGCCGTTCTAATCTGAAGCCTACACCCACATTTTAATCGTATAGTGGCCATTAAAAAAGATGCACTGTCACCTCTGTTTCGGTTAGCACTTAAAGAATTCCGCCAAAAATGTAATTTACTTTTGCCTGACTTGTCAACCATTTGTAACTTTCAGAGAAATGTCATGGATGGAGAGTTCTGAAATTTCGAACAAAACCTAAATTTCTCTTGTCGCCTCGTTAGGATTTGATTCTTTTGTCAAAAGGCAGTGGAGTTCACACAGTGTCACATCTCTAACATGTTGTACAGTTGTACTTGCAAGAGAATTCTGGTGTATTAAGTGCGGAACTGGGGAAAAGCAAGGTCAATAGCTTATGAAAAAGCACATCCTCGATACAAAAATGAAAGTATGATGTCTTCACTTACGTTGTTCCAAAACCCACAGCATTTCTTGTCTCAGCAGCAATGGTTGGCCCTTAAAAATTACATTGTTTCATCGAAAAAAATCTGTATTTCGTGAAATAACACGGTAGATAATGAAGTTTTGCATAATATCCATATGGCAAATTATTTTCCTCTTTGAGTGCTATCACTTTCCAAAATCTCATTTCGATATCTGAAACCGTTTATGAAGTATGAGGAATGTTGTGGATATTTCATTCTGGCTTTATTGCTGGGGCTCTTGATCGATAATGAGTGTGCTACATCAGGTCAATTTTCTTGAGAATGGCGACAGATAAACCTCCACTTAAGTCTAGAGAAAAATTTAATATTTTAGCTAAATTTCGTACGCAGCAACATATTATGCACCAAAGGCAATCATAGCGGCACCTATTTCTCATTCCAAACTTTTTGGAATTTCGGATATTTTGTTACTTAAATGCAAATATTAAAATAATTATGACCATTAACCAAATAATAAGCACGTTGCGTGAAGCTGATATATAAGGCTACAATCAGCGAAAAAATATTTTTTTTTACGGAATAGTTTCCACAAAATAATTTGGGAATGAATTCCAGGGCGTGCGCCTCGATTCTGCCGTCGCCATCCGGCAAAGAATGTAAGCCTCCCCTTCTGAAGAAATGAATGAGCTCGCCCAGCTCTTCGGACGACAACTGGCCACTGAGTATTGGCCACCATATACTGCGTGGACTCTTCAAACGAACTGAAGTTTTCTATAAAGTTTTCGGTTATATCATCAGGTGAGTCTCGTGGTCGATAGACAGACAAGAAGAATTAATTTTATACCAACCCTTGACACTGAGTCTAGCCCAATCTCACATTTGGCTTCTATTTATGTGTCGGTGGATTTAAGTTTCTAGTCTAATGCGAGAAGTACATCACCTTTTCTTTCCCATTTCTCTATCCTTTCCATATACGCTTAAATTTTCCTCAAAAATCTCCCTATTGTGAATTTCAAATTTTAAAATGTTCAAGTGTGTGTGAATTGCTAATGGACCAAACTGCTGAGGTCGTCGGTCCCTAGACTTACGCACTACTTAAACTGACTTATGCTAAGAACAACACACACACACACTCATGCCCGAGGGAGGGCTGGACCCTCTGACGGGAGGGGCCACGCAATCCGTCACTTGGCGCCACCAACTGCGCGGCCACTCCGCGAGGCTTCAAGTTTTAATCATCTTTCTGCGCCTAGTATTAAGTGAACTTAAATGCTTTTTAGAAGTGCATCAAACTCTGGCACTTCAATGCGAATGCTTCGCAGTTATCCACCAGGTTTTTAGCAGTCCGCTTTTAGGAGGCTTTTCTTTTGATCTTGCACCGGACGTCCTGGTTTCCTACAGCTATCGTTATCTGGACGGAGAGTCGCCTAATCCAAAGAGTGTGTCCTGGAAATACACATGTCTTTTTAATGCAGCGGTTTCGTTTCCGTTTATAGTCTTGTGGGGCGGAATGTCAGAAGCTTGAACGTGGTAGGGAAACTAGAAAATCTGAAAAGGGAAATGCAAAGGCTCAATCTAGATATAGTAGGGGTCAGTGAAGCGAAGTGGAAGGAAGACAAGGATTTCTGGTCAGATGAGTATCGGGTAATATCAACAGCAGCAGAAAATGGTATAACAGGTGTAGGATTCGTTATGAATAGCAAGGTAGGGCAGAGGGTGTGTTACTGTGAACAGTTCAGTGACCGAGTTGTTCTAATCAGAATCGACAGCAGACCAACACCGACAACGATAGTTCAGGTATACATGCCCACGTCGAAGATGAACAGATAGAGAAAGTGTATGAGGATATTGAAAGGGTAATACAGTATGTAAAGGGGGACGAAAATCTAATAGTCATGGGCGACTGGAATGCAGTTGTAGGGAAAGGAGTAGAAGAAAAGGTCACAGGAGAATATGGGCTTGGGACGAGGAATGAAAGAGGAGAAAGACTAATTGAGTTCTGTAACAAGTTTCAGCTAGTAATAGCGAATACCCTGTTCAAGAATCACAATAGGAGGAGGTATACTTGGAAAAGGCCGGGAGATACGGGAAGATTCAATTAGATTACATCATGGTCAGACAGAGATTCCGAAATCAGATACTGGTAGCAGTTACTTCTGTAAAATATCTGGGAGTATGCGTGCGGAACGATTTGAAGTGGAATGATCATATAAAATTAATTGTTGGTAAGGCGGGTACCGGGTTGAGATTCATTGGGAGAGTCCTTAGAAAATGTAGTCCATCAACAAAGGAGGTGTCCGCAGCTCGTGGTCGTGCGGTAGCGTTCTCGCTTCCCACGCCCGGGTTCCCGGGTTCGATTCCCGGCGGGGTCAGGGATTTTCTCTGCCTCGTGATGACTGGGTGTTGTGTGCTGTCCTTAGGTCAGTTAGGTTTAAGTAGTTCTAAGTTCTAGGGGACTGATGACCATAGCTGTTAAGTCCCATAGTGCTCAGAGCCATTTGAACCAACAGAGGAGGTGGTTTACAAAACACTCGTTCGACCTATACTTGATTATTGCTCATCAGTGTGGGATCCGTACCAGATCGGGTTGACGGAGGAGATAGAGAAGATACAAAGAAGAGCGGCGCGTTTCGTCACAGGGTTATTTGGTAACCGTGATAGCGCTACGGAGATGTTTAACAAACTCAAGTGGCAGACTCTGCAAGAGAGGCGCTCTGCATCGCGGTGTAGCTTGCTCGCCAGGTTTCGAGAGGGTGCGTTTCTGATGAGGTATCGAATATATTGCTTCCCCTTACTTATACCTCCCGAGAAGATCACGAATGTAAAATTAGAGAGATTAGTGCTCGCACGGAGGCTTTCAGACAGTCGTTCTTCCCGCGAACCATACGCGTCTGGAACAGGAAAGGGAGGTAATGACAGTGGCACCTAAAGTGCCCTCCGCCACACACCGTTGGGTGGCTTGCGGAATGTAGATGTATATGTAGATGTAGATTGTAAAGCGTACCCAGGAGCAGATATAGACTCAGATCACAATATAGATCACAATAGAGTAGGCTGTAGCTCAAGACATTAGTCAGGAAGAATCAATACGCAAAGAAGTGGGATACGGAAGTACTAACGAATGACGAGATACGTTTGAAGTTCTCTGACGCTATAGATACAGCAATAAGGAATAGCGCAGTAGGCAGTACAGTTGAAGAGGAATGGTCATCTCTAAAAAAGGCCATCACAGAAGTTGGGAAGGAAAACATAGGTACAAAGAAGGTAGCTGCGAAGAAACCATGGGTAACAGAAGAAATACTTCAGTTGATTGATGGAAGGAGGAAGTACAAACATGTTCCGGGAAAATCAGGAATACAGAAATACAAGTCGCTGAGGAATGAAATTAATAGGAAGTGCAGGGAAGCTAAGACGAAATGGCTACAAGAAAAATGTGAAGACATCGAAAACGAAATGATTGTAGGAAGGATAAACCCAGCATACATGAAAGTCAAAACAACCTTTGGTGACATTAAAAGCAACGGTGGTAACATTAAGAGTGCAACGGGAATTCCACTGTTAAGGAGCGAGCAGATAGGTGGAGAGAGCAGATAGGTGGAAAGAATACATTGAAAGCCTCTATGAGGGTGAAGATCTGTCTGATGCGATAGAAGTATAAACAGGAGTAGATTTAAAAGAGATAGGGTATCCAGTATTAGAATCGGAATTTAAAAGAGGTTTGGAGGACTTACGGTCAAATAAGGCAGAAGGGATGGATAATATTCCATCAGAATTTCTAAAATCACTGGGGGAAGTGGCAACAAAACAACTATTCCGGTTGGTGTGTAGAATATATGAGTCTGGCGATATACCATCTGACTTTCGGCAAAGCATCATCCACACAATTTCGAAGACGGCAAGAGCTGACAAGTGCGAGAATTATCGCACAATCAGCTTAACAGCTCATGCATCGAAGCTGCTTACAAGAATAATATACAGAAGAATGGAAAAGAAAATTGAGAATGCGCTAGGTGACGATCAGTTTGGCTTTAGGAAAAGTGGAGGGACGAGAGAGGCAATTCTGACGTTACGGATAATAATGGAAGCAAGGCTAAAGAAAAATCAAGACACTTCCATAGGATTTGTCGACCTGGAAAAAGCGTTCGACAATATAAAATGGTGCAAACTGTTCGAGATTCTGAAAAAAGTAGGGGTAAGCTATAGGGAGAGACGGGTCATATACCATATGTACAACAACCAAGAGGGAATAATAAGAGTGGACGATCAAGAACGAAGTGCTCGTATTAAGAAGGGTGTAAGACAAGGCTGTAGCCTTTCGCCCCTACTCTTCAATCTGTACATCGAGGAAGCAATGATGGAAATAAAAGAAAGGTTCAGGAGTGGAATTAAAATACAAGGTGAAAGAATATCAATGATACGATTCGCTGATGACATTGCTATCCTGAGTGAAAGTGAAGAAGAATTAAATGATCTGTTGAACGGAATGACCAGTCTAATGAGTACACAGTATGGTTTGAGAGTAAATCGGAGAAAGACGAAGGTAATGAGAAGTAGTAGAAATGGGAACAGCGAGAAACTTAACATCAAAATTGATGGTCACGAAGGCAGTAAAATAACCAATGACGGACGGAGCAAGGAGGACATCAAAAGCAGACTCGCTATGGCAAAAAAGGCAGTTCTGGCCAAGAGAAGTCTACTAATATCAAATACCGGCCTTAATTTGAGGAAGAAATTTCTGAGGATGTACGTCTGGAGTACAGCACTGTATGGTAGTGAAACATGGACTGTGGGAAAACCGGAACAGAAGAGAATCGAAGCATTTGAGATGTGGTACTATAGACGAATGATGAAAATTAGGTGGACTGATAAGGTAAGGAATGAGGAGGTTCTACGCAGAATCGGAGAGAAAGGAATATGTGGAAAACACTGATAAGAAGAAGGGACAGGATTATAGGACATCTGCTAAGACATGAGGGAATGACTTCCATGGTACTAGAGGGAGCTGTAGAGGCAAAAACTGTAGAGGAAGACAGAGATTGGAATACGTCAAGTAAATAACTGAGGACGTAGGTTGCAAGTGCTACTCTGAGATGAAGAGGTTAGCACAGGAAAGGAATTCGTTGCGGGCCGCATCAAACCAGTCAGTAGACTGATGACAAAAAAAAAAAAAAGGGCGGCGTGTGGAAAATTATTATTATTATTATGTGTTGCCCTTCTCAACACAGGCTCTCTAGCTACAATGTTGGCAACCAGAAAGTGATTAGCAAAAACATGATGCCGGCAATTAGAGTTCACTGTGCCCACTCTGATGGAGAATAAAAGTTATTGATTATTGAAGTTCATTACTCTGAGCATTTAGGATGATGTCTGGAATTGATAGAAAATGCAGTTTACTATAACAATTTTAACTATATTCTGAAAACGATAAAGCGTAAAATTCCAGACAAATGATTACCCATATCAGCCATTGTACTATCAGGGCTGTTTGGAGTCTATTGCGCAGATCCTGTTATCCCTAGATAACGAAACTGTTCAATAACAATTATCGATATAAATGTTCAAAGTGAATGCTCCCCAAAATTTGATGTTAATATTCATCTAACGCCACGCTAGTAATGGTAGAAAGTCTGCAGCGACATGTGCAAATACGACATACGCAAACTGAGAATATATCACCGAAGTCGTTTTGCAATTAACACTTTACCACAATGCGAACTCATTGTTAAGTGCATATCGAGTTATGTTATACGGCATCCAAGGCTGTTCCAGTCAACTACACAAACGCGACGCGGCCTCCGACACGGAGTGCGTGCTGATACGAATCTAGAAGAGAACGGGGGCATTACACTAGCCCGCATGCTCTTACTTATATAGCCGCATTGTGGACCACCGAAGGCACAGCTGACAACATTTGCCTTACTGACTAGCCGCTGGGCTAGCAAAACACCACTTCAAGCTACTAAATAATTAATTGCTTCATTCGCTGAAGGGCAATGAAGCTCTCAATTTAATTTTGCAATCAGTGTACAGGTAAGTATCTATAATAAAATTCTAATGTGGCTAGTTTAAATACTTTTGGTGATAAAAATATTTTAGTTATACTGCACGCAATAGATGAGCTCTGAACTTGCCCTTTGGAGATACGTTACAACTATACTTTTCTAGCTACCTTTTTGAAACTTCTCACATCTTTGTTATTATAGCGTATGTCCATTCTACCTAAATCTAAACATCTAGCTTAATCTATCTTGCTTCTGAACTTTTAGGACACAAAAACAGAAAATCATGAATTTTAACCAAAATATTACTTTGTGAGATCCATCATGCTGTATATATTAAATTACAGTAAAAAAGGAACCCGAATATAAATTTTCAAGTTTGTAGTCCCTTCCTGTTGCGCCGATGATTTTTACGTAAAACGTCCAAATTCCGAAAACTGTTTAAGTTCCCAAAGTGAATCTTAACACATTATTATTTTAGCATCACTCCTGACATGCTATCAACTTTTCATATTATTTACTTTATTTTTAAGGTATTGGGCAACATTCGTGACGTAATATCTAGTTACAGCGGACTAGGCTGGCACACAATGGAAAGCATATGAATTTTATATGGCTTGAGTAGGCTGCTTCCCTACAGTCATATGCCGGTGGTTATTTCTGATTCCTTCGTCCTTGGAGGGGGTTTTCCGCCAAAATTCCAAGAAGGTTACTTTACCAAGCTTAAAACGATAGTTACTGGAAATCTTATAAAACATTTGGGTGAGAAGATCCGCGGAAAGAGGCGCTGAGTGCAAAGAAGTAAATCATCTGCGTCAGGACACGCACTCCCCAACCAAGGTGCCTTTGCGACAAGAATAGCAGAGATATTTTATGTATGCGTTTCATTAAATAGAGTGTGTTCGGGATACGCAGACTTCCGACGTCCATCTATACCATTATATAAGGGTGATGTCTGTAGAATATGTAATGAGACCAACAAATAATATTTGAATGCGCAGTGTCTGTGCCTTTGAAAGAACAGACACTACGCAGAATCACCAGCTGTGAAACAATATATGTAAAATGAAGGTTGATCACTGCTGTCAGCAGCAGTGGGACATAAAGCGGAATCAGCGCCCACGAGTGAAAATGACTACCGGACTTGCATTCGAACCCGGAATCTTCTGCTTGCCACGCAGGTGCCGTAATAACTGCGCAATCCGGCACAAAGCGTTATCGCAACTGCACGGACTATCTCGGTACGCCTCAGGGCCAATCCATACTCCCATGGAGCGCACCTACCCGCAGTCCCTGTCCAATTTACCGTACCGACCCCGCGGTTCGAATCCCAGTCCGGTACACACTTTCGCTCGTCGCTGCTGATTCCGCTGAACGTCCCGCTGCAGCTGATGGCAGTGATCCCACTACAATTGACATACAAATAAAGTATAGCAGTCATAGACGGGTATTCTGCACACGTTACATAACCGAACTTAGAAATGTAAGCTACAGTATTCACTGGAAAAAATGTTCTGCCAAGTGCATGGACCTAAAAGGAGATAACGTCATAACAAATGAGCTTCCTTACCTGAAATAAGGACAGTTTTTCACTGCCAGGCCAAATAGTTTTCTCCTTGCCCTCGTTATCTTGATTCGAAGCTAACGCCACATCGGTGCAAAGCGTCACACTTCACGTGTGTTTTAAATTAAATTATTAAAGCATCAGAAGACGAGATGTCCCGCGCGCCGCGTGGCTGCACCGGCTTGTAGGAGCTCCACCCTTCACCAACGGCCGACCCGGAGCGACAGTCACTAACGAGCTTTACACTACGCCTGGCTTGCAAAGTGTTGCCGTGCGGACCCATCTGCGAGTTTTCATTTAGATTTGCATTCGTACTTGAAGTTCACGTCAGCAGAAATATCCACGGTGACGAGCTCATTTGCATTGCTTTGCTTTCGCTCCGGACTACATGTGAGGCGACCTTACACACTGATTCTGTAACGACGGCCCTGATTAACAAGCCAGAGGGTCACCGACACTCCTACGGAATATATCTCTATTTTATGACAGAGACACGCTGTATCCATCCACCAGTTTCAGTCAAGACACGACATCTTCCTATTTTTTGAAAAGTACTGCGAAGTAGATTATTGAAGCTACTGGAATTAGAATGAAATCAGTTAACCGGAATATCTGCAGAAACTAAGATTAAAATGTATTCAGTTCAGGGAAACAACAAGACTTTACTCGGCCCCCATAGAACAAATAAAAACAGTAAGAGAGTGATGTACTTTTTAGACTAATTTCTGTACATACAATACTGGCCATTAAAATTGCTACACCAAGAAGAAATGCAAATGATAATCGGGTATTCATTGGACAAATATATAATACTAGAATTGGCATGTGATTACATTTTCACGCAATTTGGGTGCATAGATCCTGAGAAATCAGTACCCATAACAACCACCTCTGGCCGTAATAACGGCCTTGATACGCCTGGGCTTTGAGTGGCGTGTACAGGTATAGCTGCTCATGCAGCTTCAACACGATACCACAGTTCATCAAGAGTAGTGACTGGCGTATTGTGCCGAGCCAGTTGCTCAGTCACCATTGGGTGAGAGATCGGGAGAATGGGGTGGCCAGGGCAGCAGTCGAACATTTTCTGTATCCAGAAAGGTCTGTACAGGGCCTGCAACATGCGGTCGTGCATTATCCTACTGAAATGTAGGGTTTCGCTGCGATCGAGTGAAGGGTAGAGCCACGGGTCGTAACACATCTGAAATGTAATATACACTGTTCCAAGTGCCATCAATGCGAATTAGAGGTGACCGAGACGTGTAACCAATGGCACCCCATACCATCACGCCGGGTGATACGCCAGTATGGCGATGACGAATACACGCTTCCAATGTGCGTTCACTGCGATGTCGCCAAACACGGATACGACCGTCATGATTCTGTAAACAGAACCTGGATTCATCCTAAAAATGACGTTTTGCCATTCGTGCACCCAGGTTCTTAGTTGAGTACACCATCGCAGGCGCTCCTGTCTATGATGCAGCGTCAAGGGTAACCGCAGCTATGGTATCCGAGCTGAATGTCCATGCTGCTGCAAACGTCGCCGAACTGTTCGTGCAGATGGTTGTTGTCGTGCAAACGTCCCTATCTGCTGACTCAGGGATGAGACGTGGCTGCACAAATCAGTTACAGCCATGCGGATAAGATGCCTATCATCTCGACTGCTAGTGATACGAGGCCGTTGGAATCCAGCGCGGCGTTCCGTATTACACTCCTGAACCCATCGATTGCATATTCTGCTAACAGACATCGGATCTCGACCAACGCTTGCAGCAATGTCGCGATACGATAAACCGCAATCGCGATAGGCTACAATCCGACCTTTATCAAAGTCGGAAACGTGATGGTACGCATTTCTCCTCCTTACACGAGGCGTCACAACAATGTTTCATCAGGCAACGCCGGCCAACTGCTGTTGTGTATGCGAAATCGGTTGGAAACTTTCCTCATATCAGCACGTTTTAGGCGTCGCCACCGGCGCCAACCTTGTGTGAATGCTCTGAAAATCTAATCATTTGTATATCACAGCATCTTCTTCCTTTCGGAAAAATTTCGCATGTGTAGCAACTCATCTTCGTGGTGTTGCAATTTAAATGGTCAGTAGTGTAATTATCCAGTTATCTTTACAAAAGTTTTGATCTGCGTAATACATTGTGTATTATATTTTGTAATGAAGGCAAAGAAATGTGCTGTTTACATCGTGTTGTTATGTAATTGTATCAGATAACATTAGCTTAGCGTAAAACCAATAAAAGGGAGAAGTTTTTGGGAAGTATAAGCACTATAAAGAGATCTGTTCAGTGTAGAACAAACCCAAACTGGCCGCGAGTGAATTATAATCTTAAGGAAGAACTTCTGTAATTGTGTGGACTATATACCACACTAAGATACGGTGAAAATGGACTAGATGGAATTCTAGCACATATTACACCACTGGGGGAAGTGGTGGGCAGCAACCAAAGCACAAACTATCGAGAGCATTTTACAACGAAATTTTCAACATAGGACCGCTAAAATAATCGTAACGTATGAGAAGAAAGAATGGCAATTGCCTGAAGACTGTCGAAGTTATGTGTTGAGTTACTATAATTCTTAGTACTAGATCAGAAATTATTTCTGCGTTTTCCTATTTACAGGCGAGAATAACATCAGTACCTCTTTATTAATTTACAACTAGATTGTACTGCTATTTTTTTCTTCAGAATCTACAAATTAATGAAAACTATCAGGAAACAAGAAATCCAAATAAGCTAACACAAAAAATATTGCGATATGACACTCCCTTAAAAGAGGGGCCGCCCGGGATGGCCGAGCGGTTCTAGGCGCTTCAGTCTGGAACTGCGCGATCGCTACGGTCGCAGGTTCGAATCCTGCCTCGGGCATGGGTGTGTGTGATGTTCGTAGGTTAGTTATGTTTAAGTAGTTCTAAGTTCTAGGGGACTGATGACGTCAGATGTTAAGTCCCATAGCGCTCAGAGCCATATGAACCTTAAAAGAGGATACTGATCACTTTAGAGCCCTGTACACGGTTAGCCTTGCTGACGTCAGCCGTGATGGCGAAGTGGTGTGTACGTGCCAGTCGGTTGTAGGGAAACAGAGAAGAGTACATCTCAGTATCGGATAGCAGCAATCGTTTTTGGGCGTGAGATAATTTGCCCGATTTGTTACTCTATCAGCGCAACCTGTCAAAAGTGTTTTCTACAAGAAGTGGTGTACAACTCGTAAGCTTTTAACATATCCTAACCGACAGGGTTCTGAGATGGGAATCACGTTTTATTAATAACAGCTGCTTTCAAACCAGAAATGTATTGCTGTTATCAGTGAATGGTCGATCCATCTCAAGCAGTTCTCGATGGAACATCTGCGAAGGGAGCTGTATGCAGTCGACATTTTTGGAGTCGAGGACATTTCTCACATCAAGGGAAGCGTGCAAGGAGTAAGTCCCTGCAGTCCCGCTATTCATCTGTATCCTCGGTGGCTTAGATGGATAGAGCGTCTGCCATCCAAGCAGGAGATCCCGGGTTCGAGTCACGGTCGGGGCACACATTTTCAGCTGTCCCCATCGAGGTATGTAAACAACACCTGTCGGCAGCTGAGGGTTTCAAATAATTATCATTTATTCTTGAGAAAGCTGCACGGTCATCAATAGTATCTGTTCTTTCGAGAACAGTTACTGTCTTCATATATTTCTCACATCGATGCGTACAGCTGCACCTCTTCAATGCGCCATACGCCACATAAACTAGAGTAGCAAACTGAAGGCGTGCAGTGTGGTCACATACGTCGCGATGTTGCATCGTTTCAAACGATGAAAGACGTTGAGTTCGCCGATGACCAATGAGAAATTTAATGAGGAGTGTATGTAGGGTCCCAAAGATGGTTCTGTAAAGTTTTGGGGAGGGTATTTCATACTGTTTCTTGGACCAATACATTCAGATCACTGTGAACGTCAATCAGGATATTATTTCAGCAATCTAGGTGCTCAAATACGCGTATGTGTTCGTGTTTAGTGTGCAGTGGACATTCCAATCTTCCAAGATAACGACTGCTGTGTTCACAGGTCTGCACGCATATCTCCGTGGCTTGACGATCACTCAGGCACCCTACGGTAGCTCGATTGGTGCGCTAAATTACCTGATCGTATTCCTACAGAAAATGTCTGGGACTGTTTGGAACAGAATCGCCGTTCTAAATACATTAATGAAACTCCGCGAGATAATTGATAGCAAATGTTTTAAACTGCCCAGTAACAGAAAAAGCACAATCAGAAATTTCAAATTGGGCTGTGGCGGAATGTACTTGAACGTCCAAGTGAAATTCTCAACAAGGAATCACAAGAAAAACGAAAAGTTGGAACACTCGGTTAGAAGCGTTAGGAAAGTGACTAAACACCACTGCATTTTCACTAAAAGGAAATTCATAATCTATTTTAAAATGATAATTAATGGTTTTTGATTGCATATGTATTCTAATATTTTAGTATTCTCGAAGAATAAGATTTATATCATAAAGGCTGACCCCTTATTGATTAATGTTTGCATTTTCCTGAAATCAGGCTGTTTGTGTAGTTATAAATGAACTTAATACATCTTTCAATCAACGAATCAAAACAAGCATCTCTTATTATGATCACCATACAGTTTCCAATGACACGACCGAAAACCACCTAGCTTTGACAGTAACAGAGAAAGGAAGAAGAATCGATCCTGCGAATTACCCTTATATAATTTATGATTACCAGGAATCTTGGGCATCACGAAAGCACCACGCATGTACTAGTATGTTGTCTTTATCGTAACTCACGACACTAAATACACCATACAAAGAATTCAACGTTAACGGGTGGTTTCCACCGTTCCTGCTCTGTGTCATCACCTCCACAAGTCTTCACTGCAGTATGGCCCGAAGATGATCCACATCAGGCCCAAACCAGCCCCCACTTATGAATAAAAGTGTGTTTTCACTGTTCTGTATAATATTTTATAAATATAGGAAAGGTCGTGGAAATTCTGGCTGACTGTACAATAACTTCCAGATGCTTTAGTAAACTATTCAGTGTAAAAATTGGAAGTATGAATCAGTGGAAAAATGAATCACGACACCTTGCAAGAGACATAGTCTCGTTTACTGACGCGTCGAAACCACATAAGGGTGCTGGTGCCGGGGTATATGGGGTGCAGTTAAAGAGAGAGCATAGTTTCTCCAGGGATGCCTCCCACGGATTTTCAGTGGGAAATATCCGCTATCAGAGTGTGCGCAGAGGAGAACTTGCGTATTTGCTACAAAGATCGTAGTATCTTCATTTATTCAGAAAGGCAAGTAGGTTTGAAATATCTATCAGCCCCTGCAACGAGATCGAAGTTCGTTGCAGAATGCCGCAAAGCCCTTGTGAAACTAGGTGAAAGCAGCAGATTAAAGCTGCTGTGAGCCCCTAGTCACTCACGAATCTCTGGCAGTGAGCAAGCTGATAGGCCATCCTGGAGAGGTGCGTTAAATCCATTTATTGGACGAGAACCTGTCGTAACCAGCACTAAGGGGAAGGTTGAATAAAAACTACGAAATTGGATCAATAGACGGCATGTAGAAAACTGGACTGTGATTCAAGAACAAAAACATGGAAAATCAAAGATGTCCAAGCCGTGTTTTAAGAGAAAGTTATGTAATCTTGAGCTTCAACGAGAGACAGACTAAACTCGTAATAGGACTAAGTCCAAGGGTACTTTAAGAGGCACCTGCACACACTTGAATGTAGTAAAGAAGCACCTATGTGTAGGTTGTGGGGTGGAGGTTGAAACTTCTTTATTTAAATTTGTGTGTCTGTACTTAAATTGCTTCTACGTTATTTGATTCTGAAACAGCTGAGTGAAACTAAACGTACTGAGCCTACTTTCTCTTTACTTTTTCTTATCGTGTCAACACTGACCCACAATATTCTAGCGCAACGCAATCTGACTGTTAAAAAAAATTACAACCTGACTTCAAATAATTAATTCAAAAGAATGGCCCTGACTAAAAAAAATCTTAGCAATAACCTGTACATTTCATTAAGCACCTGCCTCACAAAAATCTTCATTACACGAACTACTGAAATACAGCGAGCGTCAATATTGCCAGCTAAATAAAAGATTCTAACTACTAAAGCCACTAACTACTAATAGCCAAGTGATTAGCAAAGCAAAGATTTTGTTGCAAACCAAATAATATATTTTTAACCTTAATAATCTGGCATCCAGTTCAAACACGAATATAAATCGTCATTGACATCCAGTATAAAGATATCTAATCATGCCGCGCAGGATTAGCCGAGTGGTCTAGGGCGCTACAGTCATGGACTGTGTGGCTCCTCCTGGCGGAGGTTCGAGTCCTCCCTCGGGCATGGGTGTGTCTTTGTCCTTAGGATAATTTAGGTTAAGTAGTGTGTGAGCTTAGGGACTGATGGCCTTAGCAGTTAAGTCCCATAAGATTACACACACACACATATATATAATAATGAGTAATTTTCAATCTCCAAGTCGGATACTTTCAGATCGTTATCCTAGGCTAACACTTCAGACCTCTACCCTCCATCAATGCTAACTTCTCACATCCAACATCCATCACTGCTGGCTGTTCACCTCCAACCGCCCAACAGTACTTCCATCACTGCTGGCGACTAATTTCCAACTGCCCAACAGTACTGGCGATTAACTTCCAACAACGAGTCCAACCAGCCACGCAGTCTCTTACAAAGAAAGCGCAGTCAGAGATCCAATGCAAAGCGCTACACAGCGCTGCCAAACACAGAAGCAGTGCACTTACAAGGTGATGAAGAGACTAGAAGACAGAATATTCGTATCTTCAAACAACTGGGTTATATTTAAAAAAACTGATAAACATCCTCCTGCTCCTATTTAAGGGTAATGTTTGGGTTTAGTAGAACCACTGGGAACCGTACAATTAATTTAGTTTTGTGTGGGCGGTAATGGAGTAGGAGTGCTGTTACTTTTTTATCTCCTTGTTCCAATCAAATCAAATCAGTCTTACTCCCACACAACTATTCAACATGGTGAAAGCCTTAGGAAGCAAAACGGAGGCAGGGAAAAGTAAGATGGAGGAGAGGGGTCCAATAGAAAGAAAAATAGGGTGGTTCAAACTGAGATGAAAACTGAAGTGCAGATGGGGACAAATGAAACTCTTAGCAGAGTTCAAAAACGAGACAAGGGCATTGAAAGACAAGATGGCAATTCGAGTAAATCAAAGCCAGCTCAAACAGAAGATGGCAGTAGGGCAGATTAAGTTAGAAGGTACTATTGCCATAATAGAGTTGGGCCTAAAGAAGAAGCTCAAAACCATGACAAGAAGTTGACAAGAAAATCGAAAGCAGAAACGGGACAACAAGAAAAATATTGAGAAGACGATCGCAAATGCTGAGGGAGCAAATGTAAATGATAAATGAAGATTCTGAACAAATAAAGCCTCTAGAAAGTAACGTGAGCGATATCACCTAAAATCATGAAAGAACGACGAACAAAGTAGACATATTGCAGGAAAGAACCTCAGTAGTATCAAAGGAAATATCCTAAGACACGTCAGCGGAAATGTTGTTGTGTATGGATCTCCCCTAGAGAATTTCTAATGCCATTATACGAAATCGTGAGAATGACGCAGTGGAAATGACCGAGGAGCACACTCTCACGCAATTAACAACGGGAGAATGGAGAAGAAGAGAGGGGACGAGACCGAAACACAAACAATCAGGAAAGCTGAGTAACGTGTATGTGACGGTCCGTATACACGCGAAATGGCAGCCAGGACCAGCAATCTCGTGCAGGCGGAGTAGAAGTGGAGCAGAAGGAATTGGACACAAATGTTTTTGAGAAGCAGATCTTTAGAGAAAGAGAGACTGTAGATGAAAAATGAGATAAAACAGAATGAACGAGAGAAGGAACATTTGATACACGAAATGATAGCGGTAAGAGTTCAGGATGCCATTAATTCGATCATCAATGAAACATGAATAACGTGTAGGAGCAGAAGTTGAAGTTAAAGAAAAGAAAGTGAGAGAAGGTGAAAACACCAGTCAGCAGTGAGATGAAGATGAGTGATGAGGTTGAAAACCGTGGGATGAAGCCGAGTTTTGTCAAGAGGAGGAATAAGTTCAAGGAGGCAGGACAGATAAAATGAGCGATGACAAATATGATGGTGATGACGATGATGATGTTGATGAGAAGAGAGAAGCTAACGATGGAAGAGGAGAAAATGGGTTAAATTGAAGGAGGAGGAGAGAGTGGAAGAATAAATAAAAGAGAGAAGAGAATGGGAGGCATAGGAAGATGGTTTGGAGAACGGAAATGATGACAGAAAACAGGAAGAGATTAGACCAAGAGAAATGGGATGGGGGGGAGGGGGAGGATTGGGCCAGCCATTTTAAGCCAATGGTTCTTTCCTTATGTCTCTCCATCTTTACACCTTTGACCACTGTGTCTTATATCCGCATTATATGCTTTAAACTGAGGTAAATAGGCTGGGTGACAGGCCATCTCCCTGTCTCACTCGTGTCTTGATTTCACATAGTTTCAAGACCTCGCTTATGAATTTCACTTTTGATGTTGTATTTGTTAATGTTCTCTGGATTAGCAGTCTTGTCTTGTTGATAAACTTCATTTCTTGCAGTGTGTTGAAGAATGTTTCTTTATCTAGTAGGCCTTCTTGAAGTTGACGAATGTAATTGTGGTGTTCCTGGATTTTCTCATTGTTGATAATGTTCTCAGGCATCAGATCTATTCACTGCATGGTCTTCCCTTCCTGAACCCTCCTTGGTATCTGTGGATCTGTCTGAGGTTTTAGTCCATTTAACGGGGCTTGGTTGAATTTTGCATATTGACGGTTTGTAGTGAAATTCCTCTGTAGTAATTAGTGTCTGTTTCCATCCTTGTAGAGTGGGTATCATGAGGCTCGCTTCCATTCTTTGCCAGATAAAATATTTCATCGAGTTGTTAACTGTTACTTCCCTCACTGACTCTTCGTCTTCAGGCAGTTCCTGTGTTGTTTAGCAGATGTTTTCTATGATTTGTATATTTTGGGTGTAATGGTTTCATCCTCCAATTTACAGATTTTCGAAATCTATTCATCTTCTCCACGTGCTCTGTTGTTTTTCAATGATTTCATTATGTTTACGAGTTCTTCATGTGTTGCGAGTTTGGAATCCAGACTAGGTTCTGGCTTTTCTAACTGTAGTCTCTGTGTCGGTTTATCGCAATGTCAATGCGTTGTGCCAACATCTCACAGTCCTTTTTCGAACTTGTCTCCAGTGTTCCGTCTTGTCGTTTAAATCATAAGCTCGGTGGCTGATATCCTGTCATATTTTCTGTGAATACTATGTAAAAATTTCGTGTTGTATTTTGGTTAAAGTCGTGTCTCCTTTACCCTGTTGCTTTGGAAACCGCTTTTCTCTACGGATTATTTACGGAGACGTCTTGTGTTTCCTGTTAAATCTTTCCATTTTTCGTGTGTTGTTGTCACTGTTAAATTTTTCCCCGATCTGTGTTCTGTCTTCTACAGCTCCATTGCACATCATGTTATACTATCTGCGATTCTTTTTTGTCGGTAGTTGTCTCGATTTTATCAGTTCCTTCATTTTCTCTGACAATTCCGCCCAGCCATTACCCTGTGGTTTGTACTGAAGATTCTGTTGGTTCTCTTGATTTGCCTGTGTGGCATAAATTTCACCTTGATTTAATGTGGGTGATCGGATTCTTTCCTCGTCGTTACCTTCATAATTTTGGTGGCGTATTTCACCAATATCGCTATTTGGTCAATCTGAAATTCCCCTTAGGCGCTGTTGGGGAATTTCCAACTGTGGTGGTTTCTAGAATTGCTTTGATGTGATTTTAAGGTCGAAATTCCTGTAGAAATGTATCATGTTCTCTTAGTTCTTGTTTATACTCTTGTGGGTCGCCTATTTTCCTGTTTTGTCTATGAATTCCTTCCTGTCTAATTAGGTATTAAAAATCTTCTAGCAACGTTTTTACGTGCCTCATGGGGATTTTTTTGGTAGTTCTTTAAGATTTTACCAAAATTCTTCTTCTAACATCTGTGGGTTTTCCTCTTTCTATTTATTTCTAGGGGTCTGTGTGTTGATTATAGTGTATAAGTTATTTTTCCAGATCGTATCGTAAGTGTTCACGATTTTTTTTCAGATTTTGAGGTGCAATTTACTGCAGTGTCCACTATCGATTTGTATACCATAAATCCTGTTTTCAACGTGTTTCAAAATTTTGTCGAGAAAGAGTTATGCCTGTTTTCCCCTTGTTATATTCTGTAGTTTTCCGAGTCAAAATGATTCTCATGTGATTGTGAGCATCGCGTTACGTTATTGCCAATATTTTCATAATGAATGTTTGTAAGTTGTTTCAAATTACCTAGTTTCAGCAATGTGTTCGTGTACAGTGTTCCCATGTAAAAGATGTTATTAGTCTTGAAGGTTTTCGAGAAGCTACCACTCCTTTCTTCATGACATGTCCGATCTCCTGGAATCCGATTATCATGTCTATTATCCAGTCTTAATGACCAGAGCCTAGAGCAGTGGATTCTTTCCCGTTGTACTCTTATGATTATTAATCTGTGTTGAGGTCTTGGTAGTGAAGACACGAAGGATCTTATTTAATTTCGACTGGAATTTTGAGTTTCTATCACACCTGAGCTCACAAAGCCAACGGAGAATAACCAGAGTACTGCTGGTTACCAAACAGAAGTGCCTGGATTTCGGGGTTTCCCCAGGTACGGCTCTCAGAGGGGACTACTACTGTCTTCTGCAGCTAGATGGATCCCGGTTTCTTAACAAGGGGTTACTTCTTCCCCCCCTCCTATATCGCAGCTTGCAAGAGGAGGCCTCGGGGCCGCCAATGACAGAGTCGCCTTTATCATTATTATTATTAGTATTATTATTGTTGTTATTATTTTATTACTGACAATTATTATTGAGAATATTTTGTTAACATTTTCTGGTACGTGTTGTTCCTCGTACGCTATAAGAGAAGGCCTTAAGATCCTAATCTGGTAAGGCTACATAAAAAATGAGTGAAATAAATAAAAATATAAGAAAACGTTTCTGTTAGCTTACGGTCAATAATTTTTTGCTTTAATTCCGTGTCTGAAGCGTGACTAGTGCGCATGTATTCCCTGCATCCTGTTAAACTTTCACATTCTAATTTACACACTTGAAAAGTACAGAGAAAATGATACTCATGGTAAGGAAGGTAAGGAGACAATATTTGGCTTAGGTAATTAATTGAAGCCGTATTAACGATAAATGGAGCCCAGTAGTAATGGTAATCGAGCCCGAATTCTTATAAATTTTCCTATGAGTATCGTTTTGTTCGAATTGCACCTGCATCATTTGCTGATGAAACAAAGGTATCTGAACTGAAAAATAGTTGCTCAGTCGCTTTCCTCGCCTTCAGATATAAATTTATGTCACAGCGACGTTTTACCCAGCGAAAAAGACGCGATTCACAAAGGCAGAAGAATATTCATTGTAAGAATTTGATTGGTAAGTAATAATTATAATTTCGTCACAGCCTGAACACTATAGATGCTGCACGAGACATCAAAAACAAGTCTCCTAATATGATAAAGACACATTTAATTCACGTTGTCCAAACGTATAACCTAGCTGTAAGCTGAATCTAGTGCTCAATTTAACCTGCGTTAAACATTGCACATCACCATATTCTGATTTCAACTAACGTAGACGCTTTCTGGGCAATTATGCAGACCGAAAGAAGAAATTAAACGTAACTTATTGGTACCAAAGCATGTGACAATTCATTGGACAGATGCGTAAGAAATATTTACCATACTAAGGTACAAATTAATACATATTTTCTTAAACTATAGGTAAATTATTAATGGCAGGAGACGGAAGGAACGAATATAACTGAGCTTGTTAATTTGATTCTTAAGAACCTCCAGCTTAATCAGTTGTGTGTCACCCAGAGAAAACATTGTTTCTAAATGATTCTCTGTTACACTGTGACTGAGACGTCAAAAACTGCACAGCAAATTCCCTCCCTTTAGCAACGAAAGATTTCCGTCTGCGATATATCTAATGGTAACTTTGGCATTTGTACTGGAGGAAGACTGCACACAACAGTTCAGTATACCTTGTTCCAGTCCTAAACCTGTATTAATAGATTTGTTTTTCCTATATCAGAAATGGAAAACGTAATATTCTATCTGTTTACAACGACGACATGACATTACAGCACTCCATTTACTTGCAAAGTGATTAAAACATTTTCCTTTGTTGGCTTAGCATGTCATGTGTCAAGATTTAACATCCTGTCGGTGCATACAAACACCGCCCCGTCCTGCATTGGATTTCGAGTGCACCTAGCAAGTGGAAGACTTTCAACTGCTCTGCTGTCATGTGGAACCGTTTGCTTAAAAAACAGAACGATATTCACAGAACAAAACTGAAGCACGACAGAACTGGGTTCAGACAGCTCTGTCATGCTGTATTTTCATGTGATCCTATACCTATCAGCAACACAGTGTTATTTCCCTCTGTTGTGCGCGCTTGTGAATGCTTGCGTCATCTTTGTTTTTTTGGCTAGCAGCGATGGCTCTTTTGATCAAACACTTGTCGTTGTGGAGGCGACGTCGTCGCCAGTTCTGATTTCATTTTGGATCTATACTGAAAAAATTCATATATTTTGTGGCGAGCAACTTCGTTATATCCTAAACTTTATACATGCTCTTGAAATTTCCTGATAGGCTACAACTGTGTGCTGCACCGGGACTCGAATCTGAGCCCTTTGGCTTTAGTGATACACCTGAGAACTTTATAAATTTAGAAAGATACAAAAAAAGGTACTGGTGGGAATAAATCTTCGAGGGCGAATTGTAAGCTGGGTAACCAGGTGTTCAGTTTTTTACATAACTGTTCGTTTTTTCTCCCCGATGTTCAGTGTTCGGTACCCAAGAATGAGTGGTGTGGTGTTTTTAGTCTTTCATTCATATTGCTAAATTATCAGAAGGATCATGGCGGTTCCATGCAGCAACGCTTATCTGGAAAGAGTCTTCAATCAAATGAATTATTTGTGGTCTGACGCTAGAAACAAATTGAGTGTCGATATGGTATGTAACTGGGTTTTCTCTTTTGATGCTAGTCATTTGTTAGGATGAGCATTACCGCAAAGGGCATTTGATTCTAAAGCATTGTCAGGGTGAAAAACACTAAATAAATTACTTTTTCTCTCTTAACAACGTGTGAGCAGGGTGGGTTCTTCCTTTGCTCGGGTATGAGGTAGAATGAAACAGAATTTTTACATAAGATAACTTTTATTGAAAGTTTTGTACAACTGTTTCCTTACTGGATGTTCTGTCTGGGAGAGCGGCAGCTGTGTCGTTTGCGAAGCCTTCTGCTGCGGCAGCGGCGGCGCCTGATTACGTGTGGTGGTGTGTATCTCGTGTCGCCGTCTCGCCCAGTTGACTGGAAACACGCCTCGTGAGGTGGCCCGTTTAATTATTGAGAACGAAGTTGTGAATCGGATGGTGATACCTTGGATGTGGCGTCCTAGTGTTTCTCTTCTCTAAGCGGCCGCGTGTGTTGTGCGTCGGCCAGCGGAGCGGCGCGGCGGGGGAAGGCCAGTGTCCCGGACTCAAACAACGGACTCCAGCTTGCCAGTCTTCGGCTGTCAGATCTTCATCCCAGCTCACAGGTGACTGCTGATGTGAGGCCGTCTCCTTCCTGTCCTCACTAGTCACCCGGGTACGTAAAAATCAGTCTTCAAATATCTTCTAACTTCTGTCTTCTGACGGTGAGTCTGATGCTTGCTATTCCATTACAGGGGCGGACTTGGTGCTTCTGTGTACGATGTAGTCTCTTCCTGCATGACGGTCTTCAGCACCGCAACTGAACTGAAAACTACTCTTCCTCTCGGGCCCAATGCGTCTCGCGTATTTATTCACTTCAGTTCACTGGAGGTGAACGACTTCACGGTCATTGCCTCTTCTGTCACGTTGAAAAGCTTCTTGAAGAATCTTCTTAACGTTGGTCATTGGCTCTCGGAATGTAGGCGAGGCCAGGACCTTTGATCACATGTGACAATTGAGAAACACATGAGCCGGTCGGGCGATGCCCTGACGGCTGAATCGACAGCTTCCGCTTATGTGGGGAGGGCGATGGCTTCTCCAGAACGTGCTGACTTCATGGCCATTGGCTCTTCTGTCACTGCTGCTCCGCCCGCTGTTTGCCAGAGTGTAATTCTTCTAAACTAAACTAAGGTTTTCATTTATTTTCTAATTTCTACTTCACTTCACATTGATTTCACCAATTTATTACCTATCTTAAGTACCACTCAATAGGTAAAAGGAGAAGTGTGTGTTCGTTGTAATTTAAGGTTTGCAGTGTGCAACGACTTTTACCATAAAACTGAAAGTAACAAAAATTTGTTGAAACCTGTAACTTGCAATAATAAATCTAAATTTTAGAGTTTACTAACTGTTTTAGTGGGGTCATCCTGAGCTCTCAGCTCTCATAATCCTTACACCAGGCAGTGTTCGGTAATTTTGTTAATTTAACCTTGCAACCTTAGACGGGAGTCGTTCTTGGACAGTGTTGTCGATGAGCATTTGCCCGCTAAACAGAAAGCCTCCACGTTTGAGCCGCATCCAGCAAACTGTTTCAATCTGTCAGGAAGTTTCAAATTAGCGTACATTGTCCTGAAGAGTGAAATTTCATTCAGAGGCTTTCCATCTTAGTGATTCCTCGACTTTCACAGCAAAAACATGCTTAACACATTTTTTGCTTTAAAGCTGAGTTACAATTTTCTCTTTACGACTTCTCTATTTGTCTTAGGCAAGCGTGGAGCTCAAATTTTGTTGCTCGCAGTTTGGACCCCAACAACACTGAACGATCTGCACACCTTAGTGCCGGCCGGAATGGCCGTGCGTTTCTAGGCGCTACAGTCTGGAACCGCGTGACCGCTACGGTCGCAGGTTCGAATCCTGCCTCGGGCATGGATGTGTGTGATGTCCTTAGGTTAGTTAGGTTTAAGTAGTTCTAAGTTCTAGGGGACTGATGACCACAGCAGTTAAGTCCCATAGTGGTCAGAGCCATTTGAACCATTTTGCACACCTTAGTGATTGTTTCCCGGTGCCGTTCAATAACGAAACAGTCAGCAGAAATTCAAATACTACAGTAAGGAAATGTAAAAATATAAAAAAAGATTAAGTAAAGTAACTGCCATAAGGCAAACTCTTCGCTGTAAAGCCTTTTAATAGGCAGTTATCTATTATCACAGAGAGGCACTAAGATAAATGGGTTAGCTGAGCGCCGGATTCCAAGCTTTTCTTAAGCTAAAGCCTCTGTCCTGACTATTAAATCATCCCTCACTGTAATCACGTTAAGTACACTGACCCAGACACTTGTTGCCTGCGTCATGATGCTAGTATCATCGTATTTGATTTTATGCTCTGAGGTGAAAAAGGTATTTGCCTAAACTGATTTAGCTGCCTGATTCAGTTGGGTGTAAGGTTAACGTTCTTTACATCTTCGCTCGACATTTCTTGCAGTCTGATCAACATATGACATACCACAACGACAGCGTTTGATATAAATCCAGCTTTCAGAGACCTAGATTGTCTTTCACACACTGAACGCCGATGAGCCGAAATATTATGACCATAACCCACCGCGAGGTTGAATTCCACCAGGTGGTGATGTGAGAACGTGAAATGGTAAAAAAAGCTTAGGATATGAACCATTAAAATATTTTGAAAAGATATTTTT
The DNA here is from genome assembly GCF_023864345.2 of Schistocerca serialis cubense. Taxonomy (NCBI): domain Eukaryota; kingdom Metazoa; phylum Arthropoda; class Insecta; order Orthoptera; family Acrididae; genus Schistocerca; species Schistocerca serialis. Next base: position 459,675,582 of record NC_064643.1, read on the forward strand.
ATTCATATACCGGTAATGTTAAATCGATATTACATGGGAAAGATCTGAATTAGGAAAAATATGAGATACTATAAGCAAAAATAACTAGTCACAAAGAGCCTTTCACTAATCTTCCTTGAAAGTCAAAATCCAGAGAACATGGTTTAAAAATGTTCATATGCTGTAATGACAGCCTGCAAGAAATACATATATTCACATACAGGGTGTTACAAAAAGGAACGACCAAACTTTCAGGAAACATTCCTCACACACAAATAAAGAAAAGATGTTATGTCGACATGCGTCCGGAAACGCTTAATTTCCATGTTAGAGCTCATTTTAGTTTCGTCAGTATGTACTGTACTTCCTCGATTCACCGCCAGGTGGCGCAATTGAAGGAAGGTAATGTTGACTTCGGTGCTTGTATTGACATGCGACTCATTGCTCTACAGTATAGCATCAAGCACATCAGTACGTAGCATCAACAGGTTAGCGTCATCACGAACGTGGTTTTGCAGTCAATGCAATGTGTACAAATGCGGAGTTGGCAGATGCCCATTTGATGTGTGTATGGATTAGCACGGGGCAATAGTCGTGGCGCGGTACGTATTATCGAGACAGATTTCCAGAACGAAGCTGTCCCGACAGGAAGACGTTCGAAGCAATTGATCGGCGTCTTAGGGAGCGCGGAACATTCCAGCCTATGACTCGCGACTTGGGAAGACCTAGAACGACGAGGACACCTGCAATGGACGAGGCAATTTTTAGTGCAATTGACGATGACCCTAATGTCAGCGTCAGAGAAGTTGCTGCTGTACAAGGTAACGTTGACCTCGTCACTGTATGGAGAATGCTACGGGAGAACCAGTTGTTTCCGTATCATGTATAGCGTGTGCAGGCACTATCAGCAGCTGATTGGCCTCCACGGGTACACTTCTGCGAATGGTTCATCCAACAATGTATCAATCCTCATTTCAGTGCAAATGTTCTCTTTACGGATGAGGCTTCATTCCAACATGATCAAATTGTAAATTTTCACAATCAGCATGTGTGGGCTGACGAGAATCCGCACGCAGTTGTGCAATCACGTCATCAACACAGATTTTCTGTGAACGTTTGGCAAGCATTGTTGGTGATGTCTTGATTGGGCCCCACGTTCTTCCATCTACGCTCAATGGAGCACGTTATCATGATTTCATACGGGATACTCTACCTGTGCTGCTAGAACATGTGCCTTTACAAGTACGACACAACATGTGGTTCATGCACGATGGAGCTCCTGCACATTTCAGTCGAAGTGTTCGTACGCTTCTCAACAACAGATTGGGTGACCGATGGATTGGTAGAGGCGGACCAATTCCATGGCCTCCACGCTCTCCTGACCTCAACCCTCTTGGCTCATTTATGGGGGCATTTGAAAGCTCTTGTCTACGCAAACCCGGTACCAATTGTAGAGATTCTTCGTGCTCGCATTGTGGACGGCTGTGATACAATACGCCAGTCTCCAGGGCTGCATCAGCGCATCAGGGATTCCATGCGACGGAGGGTGGATGCATGTATCCTCGCTAACGGAGAACATTTTGAACATTTCCTGTAACAAAGTGTTTGAAGTCACGCGTACGTTCGGATTGCTGTGTGTTTCCATTCCATGATTAATGTGATTTGAAGAGAAGTAATAAAATGAGCTCTAACATGGAAAGTAAGCGTTTCTGGACACATGCCCACATAACATACTTTCTTTCTTTGTGTGTGAGGAATGTTTCCTGAAAGTTTGGCCGTACCTTTTCGTAACACCCTGTATATAAGAAACTAGTTCCTCGATTGCGGTAATGAAACTAACCTTTACCTAGGTTTCAGCCCAAATAATTGAGCCTTCTTCAGAAGATATACATGACTGTATAATTTGTCTAAGAGGGCATGGTCTGGGAATAAAATTAAAACAGCCTGAATAGGCATAGTCACATGACTAGTTGCACTAATCGATAAGCGCTGCTGCTGGCACTCACGGGCAAGTAAGGCAGGAAGTTAGTGACGCCAGTAAATGGAATAAGAAAACGAAGCCGCATTTCCGTAAGGGAAGATGACAAACAATAAATCGCATGAACACGAGCTGCTCAACACCATTGTAAATTCTCATAGTTAAGTATTGTCGTGTACCTTACTGTAATAAAAACTGATTTATACGATTTGCTTGAACTGTTGTCTAGCAGTCCGAGAAAGCAGGTTTCCTAGGCACGCCCTGAATGGTTGCTCAATACAGTACGGATTCTAAAACACATAAAAGGAAAAGCACGTCAAATTTACCTAACGCGTAAGTGGCAAATCGAAATGTTTCCAAACTAGACAGAGGTCTTGAGGACAGATATTTAAGTCCTTTCGATCAAAAAGTACTTTAACAGAGCAAAATTTACGGAACTGAGTAACTACAACACACATCTGTCCTTTTAACCTTAACTGACAATAAAAAGTTACGGACACTTGAAATTACAAAATATTTGCACTGGTAATGCTGGCAGAGCTAATTTTTCGAGACAGAGGTAAACTAACAAATTAATTCTACCTGCATCTAAGCCTGGAAAGTGCACACGCCAAATAATGGTGATGAAATCAATGATAAATTTTCGTAACAACAAATTGAGTGAAATAGTCGCACCTGTAGTGTACTTTAAGACAAGTGCCTCACGAATATCACTTATAACAGAGTCAGCGTTTAAGATCAGCACGTTCTTATTCCCGGAACGTTGGTCTTTGTAGAACACATTGGCCAAATCGCGACCAGCAGAATAAACCCGTACAGTTTTTGGCGAGAACACCAAACGAAACACAGTAGCTGAAGTACGTGTTTTTCATGAACCGCGACTTATACTTAACTGCATGATGCTCACCGTTATTGTTACGTCAGGCCGAGGAGACTTAGGGACATCCACCAAACAGGGCAGCTGGAACCAGGCTTAGTCGGACTCCAGAGTACGACTTGGCGCGGCACGGCCAGAGGGGGGACAGCAATTCTCCTGTAGACATAGGCACACTGCGCACAGTAAACATGCGCCCTCCAAATGCAGCGAACGTCCACGGCTAGTAGGCCCCCGCCGCGATCCAGAGAAACTCCTTCCGAGGCGATCATTCCCCGGTAAACAGTAAGAGCTGCGCCCGATCCTAAATCCCACTCGAGGCGCTGCAAAGACGTCACTTCAAAATGCCAAAAAACCGTAACTATACAAAGAAGCACAAAGAGTGCAGTCTGCGTCGGCTGTCTTCATTTTATCGCAATGTTGCAACCCACTGATCATATTTTCATCAGGATTAATTCCCAGCTTTTTCAGTACCCAACACTTTCCAATATTACCACAATAATAACAGAACTCCTAGTTTCATTGTATGCATACCTACAAATACAGTTTTAGGAAAGCTGTTCCAAATTATGCAGTTGAAACATTCATTTGGTTTCTGTGTCTGCCCATGCAGACATTTCCTTAGAAGGTCAGGATGAGCCAAGTCTCTGGAAATTGGTTTAATTGCTCTAATAACAACAGCAGGTAGAAATTGCTGGGGAGAATAAGATTCTCCTGTTTCCTGAGCCCTATTGTATTTGCACCACGAATTTTCTCCTGATGGACACAATCCATGACATGGTTTATCATCAGTAGAAGACTTAAAGAAGAATATGGCCCAAACATCTCTCTTCGATGCCTCCAGATTTTCTTTATTTCTCCTTATTGCCTGCCCATAGTATACCTGAAAGTTTTCTATTTCAGTTTTAGTTAACCGAGCCTGTCTGGTCAACAATTTTCCATCTTATAATTTTTTTCCTCTCACATCAACAGTTTTCTCAGCCTTGTTCCCAAACGTCTTTGAACATGGTCTACATATTCTATTTTGATAACAATGGTATCTCCATATGGCTTAGAGTTCACCACATTGTTGTATGCCTTACTGTCACCATCACACAAATATTTGGTGTACCGTACACCTCTTGTTTCTATGGAGCAATGAAATATTTGTTGTACTCCATGAACTTCCATACCACCACTTGTTCCTCGAAAATTAGCCACACAGTTGTGTTCTTCATGTTCATTGACTTTACAACATTTGCAATATTTACGGTAGACATTATCTCCACATCTAACACTTTACCGGTGTCTTCACTCATGGCAGTCACTACTCCATTCAGAGAAGAATGTCCTCTTTTCTGCCAACTTCCATCAAGTGCAACTACAATATCCGAACATCCATCATTTTCTTCCACTGATTCCCTAGCAGCCAGTTTCACTGACCTCACATACAGCTTTCTCTAATATTGCAGTCAGTTTTTCAGATTTATTTGGTGGTTGATGCAAGTTCATCATTGAACAAAATGTTCTCCCTGCAGCCATGCCCTTGCCAATGGATCGTAAGGCATAAACTAATCTAGTATTGATTTCATAAGGGGCACTTGCATCTGGTTTTGAAGAAGTCATAAATGAAATCGCAGCTGAGGATTAAGTGCAAATTAAATCCAAAGCAATTGCTAGGCCTTTTTTCCCCACTGGCACTCTCACAAATTTTCATACTCTCTGACTCACCACACCGTCGACATTGTACAAATTTAGAAATTGCCTCTGATAGTATTCTCAGATTTATAATAATGTTACTGCACCCCTTGTAACTTACAGTAAATTCGTTGTAACTCTCTTGAAGTGGTGAGAGCTTCTTTGTTGATGCACTTGTTGAAGATTTACAATTAGACACATCGTTGCCAGGTGACATAACCTGTTGTACAAAAAGCTTTCTAAACTTGTTCCTCTTAATTGTCGTTTCTTGAAAATGCTTTTACGTTTTGTCATCTTCAATAAACACAACAAAACACACGTAACAAGCACTGCAAGCGTAAGTATAACAACTACTCACAATCACACTTGAACAAAACTGACCATGTGTTTGAAAGCGTGTTGTTTACAAACGGCAGAAACAAAAGAATACCGACCGTTGCATCCCAAGGATAGCCAACACACTCGAGAGTAAAAAGAATAATCCCTAACGTGCAATGTAGGGCATATAATGATCTAAAATATATGCAGAAAAGTGGATGACAGAAAAGTGGGCTGGCACATAAACACACGTGCTAGTAAAATGCTCCTTAAATGCTCGGAAAAAATTTTTTTCAGTAAAATCCTTTTCAGAGTACTTAAATAAAACCTTAATCATCGAAGTATGATGAAAACAGAAAATCGATTTTTTTCGACCTGAATCACCGTGTAGTTCCCTGAAGGGCGTTTGGCTTACTTCTGAGTGAGGAAAACTTTGCTCTTACAGACTAGTGGTAGAAGCTGTTTCTGTGATCTTGTAGGGTATGGAGCATGAAGAGGACGGGTGTTGGCGTCCTTTAGTGGTGTTTGTTTTAATAATTGTCATTGGTGGGAACAGACGTCCTTGATGGGTGTTTTCTTTATAGCTTGTCACTGGTGGAAATAGGCCAATGAGAAACGAGCTGCAGTCTGGCGTGTCGCTGTTTAATTGCTGCCTAGTTCCGGAAAGACGTGCAGCTACTCTGCTTACTTACTGCCACTGTGGTCTTCCGTGCGCCTGTGTGAGTTCCTTTGCGAGTGCCGTCATCCTGTAACGCTGTTAATGCTGGCATACAAGACACTGGAAGTCTGTACCCGTCATGTTTGCGGGTCGCTTGGCTATTTGTGTTGCCACTCTAACCGTCCTCCGCAACGTAAGTGGCTGTTCCGCCAATATGCGAGCTCCTACAAATAGTATATGTCTGCCGCAGTCATCCTGGTGTTCTGCCACCGCTAACTTGGTGTGTTGTCTTTGGCGAATATATCTCTCCAGACACCCGTGTGCTAAGCGGTCGTCCCGTCTCGCCTACAAACTCTAGTCCACACTAACAGCCGGTTTCGTAGACTCCAGCTGTATGTAACTTGTCGACTGCATCTTTCAGTGAGCCAAGTACATCTTCTACTTTGTTGCTGCTTCGGAAAACTGGCTTGATACCTGCTCGGGGGAATATTTTGCCCACACGTTCAGTGACCAGTTGTAGGTATGGCACCACTGAAAATATTTATTGAGATATCTTTACCAATTCAGATTTCTAAATAACAATTTCTTTATTTCTGAAAAATTCCAGTCATTTGTCCTGGTCATGTAATAATGACTTGTAATTATTCTCTGAAACTTCTCAAGGCAGAAAATTCTTCAAATGTACATACTGATCAAACATTCCTGACTAACAAATATCTACTTCTTTTCCTTTTTAAATAAATCAATCTCTATTCTATGCCTTCTCATTCTGCTAATTTAGTCAAGCCATGCATTCAAAAATGTCAAAATGTGGCAGCTGATGAGATCATATTGTAAGATAAGTAATGGCAGTTTTATAAAACTCCTTTAAATCACTGTGAAATTTCTGCATGGTTACTTCAGAGCAGTATTTTTAGTTTTCAAAACCAAATAACTACAGTTTTCTTACTCTTGTAGTAGAATTACTGTATTCTCGATAGTGACCACTTTTGTCACTGGTATGTTACTAACATCAGTTTTCTTTGTTTACTTGCCAAACAAACTCAATTGATGGCCAATAGTCCACCACTAAGCCACGTTTAAAGGAACAAAGAAACAATCTGCCAAGATTTGTGGTTTCTCATATGTCAAGAAAAAAGATTTTGGAGCTGACTGTAGGCTTTCCCGGAGTACACTGCTGATGAAGATTTCTCAGTGGTAGCGTTGATACATAACGACGTTTCGGGAAGTGTCATACTACCCATTTTCTGGCGAAGTCTATTCGCGGAGAGCGAGATATTTATACGCGCGGTCTCCCCCCTCCACTAGTCTTTGGGAAGCTGTGGTGGTTTGGCCGCGTCACTGGTCATTCTGCCTGCGTCTGTAGCGGAGGATGTTAGCAACGCACGCTCGACGGATTGCCGCTATCGCAGGGTTCCACGCTGCGCTTAGTTGGTATCCTTCATCCCTGTTGACCAGGTGTAAGTAGGCTGTTTTGGTTTTTATATTGGTAACGCCACGTAGCGCTCTGTATGAAAATCACTGGCTGTGCTGTGTGCAGTCTGTAGCTGGTTTGCGTTGTTGTTGGCTATTGCAGTGTTGGGCAGTTGGCTGTTAACAGCGCGTAACGTTGCGCAGTTGGAGGTGAGCCGCCAGCAGTGGTGGATGTTGGGAGTGAGATGGTGGAGTTTTGATAGCGGATGATCTGGACAGAGACAGTAAATTTGTAAGACTGGATATCATGAACTGATATATATATATATATATTATATATATATATATAATGATATATATATATATATATATATATATAATGATATATATATATATATATATATATATATATATATATATATATATATATATATATATAATGACTTTTGAACACTGTTAAGGTAAATACATCATTTGTTCTCTACCAAAATCTTTCATTTGCTAACTATGCCTGCCAGTAGTTAGTGCCTTCAGTAGTTAGAATCTTTTATTTAGCTGGCAGTAGTGGCTCTCGCTGTATTGCAGTAGTTCGAGTAATGAAGATTTTTGTGAGGTAAGTGATTCACGAAAGGTACAGGTTATTGTTAGTCAGGGCCATTCTTTTGTAGGGATTTTTGAAAGTCAGATTGCGTTGCGCTAAAAATATTGTGTGTCAGTTTAAGCACAGTCATGTACAATTTTTCTAAGGGGACGTTTCATATGGCGACCCTGCCAGGATACCTCACTGGAATCTTCTGATTTTTTCTTGTAGTTTGTGTAATTAGTGTAGCTTTTGTTTATTGCTAGCGCGTAATTGTAGAGAGATTCTCCTTTGTAGTTGCAGTCTTTCATTGATGTACAGTAAAACAGTTGTGGCATGCAGGTAGATCTGCACCAAGTATTTTGCAGCTGCACTAGCAATTAACGAGATATTATTTTCAATGCTATGTTAATGTGTTTTCTTATTTTGCTCTTCAAACTGTGCTTTTCTGTGTTGTCGTGTGAAATATTGTGACAATAATGGCGTGTGAAAAACGTAATACTAGGCTCCAAAGTAAACTGAGAAATGACAGTGAAGACGAAAGCAGTGTGTTAGCGTCGCCGAGTAATGAATTAACTAATGTTCAAAGTAGTAATTTGGTAACTGTGCATAGGGAAATGGAGTGGGCTGCAAATAATGGTGTAGGCAGTGAAACAATTAGTGAACAGGGAAGCATTATCGATCGATCGGTCGGCAAGAGCTCGCCTCAGGAATCCGAAATGACAGGACACAATCTCGCAAGTACTGTAGATTCAGGTTTTGGGTCCTCACCATTTTCTCAAATAACTCAAGACACATTTTCTGCTTTTCCAAATGCGAATATTGCCGGTTCAAATGCACTGCCGAATAGTAGTGAGGAACATGTTTCAGACACCAGTGCATTGTTATTACAGTTAATGCAGCAAATGGGACAAAGGCTACAAAACTTAGACACAATGGACCAAAATCTTCAAAAGTTAGACACAATGTAACAAAATCTTCGAAAGTTAGACACAATGGAATAACACCAGAGACAAACACAGCAACAGTTAAACGCAAGGGAACAAAATCTTCAAAAGTTAGACACCACGCTTGAACAAACACGTGACGATTTAACTACTGAGTTACATAAAATCGAACACCAGAGACAAACACAGCAACAGTTAAACGCAATGGAACAAAATCTTCAAAAGTTAGACACCACGCTTGAACAAACACGTGACGATTTAACTACTGAGTTACATAAAATCGAATCGAAATGTCAAAAAGTCTGTAATGACGTAAAAACACAAATTTGTGAGCATTTCCAACCTATTTTTGTGCGGCATGAAAATACATTACAGAATCACGAAGCAGCCATAAAAGAACTGCAAACTATTGTTCACGAAAATCATGAGACCTTCCAAGCTAAAATTGACTCAGTTGCATCTACCGATTCGGTTACGCAACTTGCAAAAACTCAGGAAAATTTAAAGGACACATTAGATACTATTTCAACACAAATGGACACTCTGATACTTGGTTCAGAAAAACACACTGAGGAAATAAGTTCACTATCGGAGAAAGTAGCCGAACTTTCGGATCAGTTCACTAACTTATCTACAAAGGTGGATGATGATCTGAATGACACAAGACCTGTAGCCTTCACCGACACAGAAGAGTATGAACAAATTAAGAAATTCAAACAAAATCAGACGCAACACAAAAGAGAAATCCGGGAAGTACAAGATCAGTTGGCACAAGTAATACAAGAATTACATGTTTCAGAGGACACTCACGCTCCAACACAGGAAGAGGGACTTAGAAATACAGAAAAGCCGCAAAATAATAACACAGGGCATTTCGGAAATTATGGAAGAAATTGGCAAGGTGCACCGAATTTTGAGATGGAACCGCCGACACGACGTAACAACGACCGATATGCGACTCGCCGACACGATGATTTTGACTATAAGCTGATCATTACTACACGTAAATTCAAAACATTTAAGAATTCTGGCAACGACATTCATCCACATGCGTGGCTTCATCAATTCTCTCATTGTTTTCCTCCTAACTGGTCATTAGAGCACAGATTAGAATTTATGTGTGGCTACTTAGAGAATGAACCAGCTGTAAGAATGCGATCGGGTCATTCACGATTGCCACAGTGAAGGAGAATTTTATCATGCCTTCCTCTCAGCATATTGGTCTCAAGCTACACAAGACCGAGTAAAACATAGCATCATAATGATGAAACATTTCGAACAATCTGAATTTTCCAGTCTTGTGAAATATTTTGAAGACAGTACCTGTCAAATCCTTACAGCCTCTCAGAACTCATCCGCATTTGCTTAATCAAATTGCCTGAACATTTACGACATACAATTTTGGCAGGACGTTGCAAAGAAGACATTGAAGCTTTTCAGGGACTGTTACAAGAATCGGAAATTGACACTAACAATCGCGGAACGCGAAAACAGGAGCACAACAATTACAGGTCACATCTGTCACAATTCTGCGATGACAGAAATAATAAATGGACACGACAAGGCTATTCTTACAACCTAAATCGTGACCAAAACAGACACCATCCGTATGACAACTGTTGGCAGAGAAGTAAAAATTACAGGGAAAGATCACCTCTCCGCAGTAATGACTATCACAGAGACAATCAGAGAAACAGACAATATGGGAACCAAAATAATTATTATCATGGGAGACAGAATAACTTCAGACGCAACGGTCCAGCACGCAGTTGCGATTCAGGGAGAAATTCTCCACCACGTGACCGACAAGAAAGAAACTATGGAATCTACTGACATGACGACAGACGATATGATCGTAACGACAGACCTGAATTGCATCAGAACTGGCGGGATTCAAACAGGGCAGGGCCCTCTCGACAAGGTGAATTTGTAGAAGTTAGGTCTCCAAATCCCAATAACGATGCGTGCCAACAAAGAGACAATAGGCAATGACTCATACTGCTGGCAGCCACAAAACGTACGTATGAAACTGACGACGCAGCTGCCGTAGCTAGTAATTACGTAAAAATGGAAGACATTAGGGACATCTTACTCCAGGAACACGACGTAAAACATAACAACATTGCATATCCTGTGATTCACATTACAGTAAATGACGTAAAATTTATGGCAGTACTTGACTCTGGCAGTCCCATTTCAGTAATTAATGAAACAGCTTTTAGCAAATGCAACAAATCGAACGATTGCCCCACACTTCCTTTATGTAAGATTAAATTATAAGGTGCAATTTTTGGAAAAAGTGTAGATATATGCAAACAAACCAACTTGGAATTCTTTTGTCAAAGCCACAGATTCTCTATGAACTTTCTTATTGTTCCATTATTGTCGACAGAAATTATATTGGGAGTAGACTTTTTGAATAAATACAAAGCAATCTTAAACTTCCATGATGCTGAAATAAGTTTAGAAAAAGATGGTAAGTCAATAGCTTTGAAATTTGAAGATTGGCTCTCAAACCATGATGAAGAAATTAATCGGCTTTACCTTCTGTTAGACAACAGTTCGGAATTTTCGACGGAACTAGACACTAACAATCACTCTGCAAGTACTGACAGGGATTATATCGACGGAATATTTGATACTAATGAGTTAATTCAGAATAAAATTCAAACAATTGAGAATTGTAATGACACTGATAGGCAGGACCTTTTTGAGATTTTACAAGCACATTCCACAGTTTTTACTCACAAAACAGGAACAATCAAGGGATTTCAGTACTAATTTCGTGTTCGTGAGCATACTAAATTTTGTGTTAGAACATACGTAATTCCAGCACATTATAGGGAACGGTTTGAACAGAAATACAGTCTATACTTGACGAGGGCATTATTGAGCCTGCAGTAAGCTCATACAACAATCCATTACATGTTGTTGAGAAGAAAAATGGATCGATCAGGCTTGTCTTAGATTCGAGACAAATCAATACTATCATCATTCCTGAAACAGACGGCCGCAAACGATGGAAGAACTTCTTCAAAATTTTAATGGTGTAAAAGTGTTGTCTTCTATTGATCTCAGATCCAGCTTTTATCAGATCGAACTTCATCCAGTATGTAGAAAATACACAGCTTTTCTTTGTTTCGGCGTTTGTTATCAATTTCGAAAACTTCCTTTTGGTGCAGAACATTTCTTCGGCAGCGTTCATTCGCGGGCTAAATTCCATATTACTTGATTTCTTAATACTTCACATCACCTCATATGTGGATGATATACTAATAGCAGAAGCCTCATGGGAACAACATAATGGCATCCTCAACAGTTTGTTACGTATTTTTGCATAATCTGGAATTACAGTTAACTTGGGAAAGTCTGAATTCGGTAGGTCAAAGGTGTGGTTTTTGGGACATATTATTTCTTCTGAAGGCATTCAGCCGGATCCTGAAAAGTTAGAAGCAATCAGAGCCATTCCAGTTCCATCCACAAGAAAACAATTCCGCAGTTTTCTAGGTCTCGTAAATTTTTACCGTCGTATTCTGAATATGCAAATTCTACTTATTACACCAAAACTTTGTTCTCTCACTGGAAAAAATACTATTTGGAACTGGGACAAACAAGCACAGTTGGAATTCAATTCTTTGAAAGAATCGCTACTACATCCAGATCTGTCACAAGATTTCTACCTTAGCACGGATTCTTCTAAAGTCGGTCTTGGTGCCCATTTATTTCAAGAAGCCATAGAAAATGACACTACTGTTCAGAAAACCATTGATTTTGCTAGCCAAGTGCTAACAAAATCTGAAAAAAATTATTCCGTTACAGAATTAGAAGCTTTAGTTTGGGCAGTTAACAAATTCAGTTTCTCTCTTTCTGGCAAGCACGTAAAAGTATACAGTGATCATCGTGCATTACAATTTCTTATGTCTTCAAAATTAAATCATGATAGGTTAAAACGTTGGGCATTGTTTCTGCAAGAATTCCACTTCACAATAGTCTACATTCCCGGCAAGGAGAACATTGTTGCGGACGCACTGTCACGCGCACCGGCTGGGCTTGAGAAAAGTAACACAGAAGGCAACCTCGAGAAAAATTTCAGTATACTTTACATTCAGGAAGTCGCCTTTGAAAACTTCATCACCACATCTTTAAAGGACATTGCTCATGAACGAGATAAAGATCAAATTTGGAAAGACATCAAAAGTAAATGGCATGAAAAGACACACACTCAGATTCGGCATTATTATCTGGTTAGAAACAACGTAATGTTCAAACGCTGCACTGTTGATGACAAGCTATGGGTACTGTGCATTCCAGACGATTTTGTTAATAAGCTCATTTGGTGCATTCATTTCAGCTATGCACATTTTGGTCCACGAAAATGTTATAATATTCTTCGAACGAGTTGCAATTTTAACAATATAGAAAAGAGAATTTGAAGAGTCTTGTCTATTTGTAAACTTTGTCAAAAGGCGAAACCATACTATCTCACATCGTGCTCCGTTGTTTCCTCTCATTCCTTCTAAATTAAAAGAATTTGCTGCTGTTGATCTCTTGGGACCCCTTGCCAGAACATCGAATGGATTTTCGTACGTTCTAGTCGCTGTTGAACTTACTTCAAAATTTGTTTCTTTCACTCCGTTACGTAAAGCCACTGGACGGTCTGTATCCAACGCCTTTGCTAAAAATTTCTTACGTGAAGTTGGACACGTGAGTAAAGTCATTTCAGATAACGGACCGCATTTCAGATCTTGTGTTTGGTCACGCATGCTTCGGAACCATAAAATCAAACCTGTTTTTATTTCATTGTACTCACCACATTGTAACCCGTCTGAACGGATTGTGAAAGAAATCAATAAGCTTTGCAGACTTTGAACCAGCATTGGGACAGATGTTTACACTTATTTCAAAACGTGCTGAATGAAATGCCTCATGACTCCACTGCTTTGCCACCTATTCTTGTACTGAAGAATGAAGAACCACCGAACAGAATCAGAGAGCTTGTTCCTTTTCCGAATACACGTAAACTTCGACACAAAGACATAATTGATTTGGCTATTAAAAATATAAATTCTGCAGCAGACAAAAGGAGAAGACTACACGGTAAAGCAAATGCAAAGAAATTATATATTGGTCAGAAAGTTCTCATTAAAGCTCATTCATTGTCACATAAGAGGAAACACTTGAGCCACAAATCCTTTCTGATTTACAATGGACCTTACAGAATCCGACGTATACCACATGATAATTGCGTTGAAGGTAAGAAACTCTGCGTACTAGGAAGAGTAAAGGTTTACACCATCTTACACATGTAAAACAGTTTATTGAAAGATAATCTGCTTTTTAACTTTGTATTTGCCATAAAACTTTTCACTTCACGTTTCTAGTACTCTTTGTCACACTTAGAAACTGTTAACATCCAACTATGTTTTAAAATAAACTATCCAGTCTAGAACCTAGGGAACATATTTAGACAGTAATTACGAATGCGTTGTTATAGTGAACAGACGACACAGTGTTATTATGTGTGTACATTGTTGCTTGTTAGTTGCTCGATTACGTAACGACTATAAGGCTTACTTACTTAGAACATATACAGTTACTGCTAATGAGATTTTAATGCAACATTTTGGTTTACTTGAAAATACATTCTTTATTTGAAGTACTTTCTGTGTGATTAAAGATGACTTAGCATTTGGTTTCTTTGACAGCTACACGATTATATCACGACGCTGCTAATGTGTGACACAATTTACATTGTTGCTTTTGCAGTGTATTTGTTTTTCTGAATTCTTCTGCAAAGTAAAACATGTTTTAGTAGTAACTTTTGTGGTATAGCTACAATGTGACAGCCTTTTTCGTAGCACAACAATACGTTACAGTATAGTACTTTCTTTATCACGGTAATTTACGTAATAACTACGATATCTATACACATAGCATTTCACTTTTGTTTGTCATGAGGTAAGTACATTGACTTCTGCAGAACTTAGCTTTCGGAGGATGATAACTACGACACTTTCACAGAATTATCTTATAGCAAGACGCACATTTAGCGGTAAAGGACACGTATTTGAGTGATTAATTTTGTACTTAAAACATTTATTTTTAAAGATTTTTCAATTACAATGATATAAAGGTTTTCCGTGATACATTTCATTCCATTGCTGTAATCTGTAACACCTGAGGGTATAATTACATTAATCCTCAGGGGGGTACACGCTTACTTTGTGTACCATGTGTTTGGAGAGCACAAGGAGCCCTAGCTAATATGGTATTTGCTTACACAACTTTACACATCGGTACCACAATTCTCTAACCTTGAATTACACAGCTATCTGATAATTTAACAGAGAAACAAATTTTTTTTTTACAATGTCAGTGACACATGTTTACGCAATTACACAGTTGGATAATTTCACACTTATGAAATTGTGTTTTGTCTGCACTGTGTGAACTGTTCATATTTTTTCGGAACCATTGTGATACTATGACAGCTTTGAATGTCGTATTTGGTAAGGGAGCAAGATTTTTAAAGTACGTTGGAGGTAGATGACACTATTGAAATAAGCAGAGAATTATTTTTAGGTTTTGACATTATTGCAGGAAGCTACGACGTTTTTGAGATTTGACTGAGGTGTTATGATTTTATTTTTACGACAGTGATGTGTATTATGCTGTTGAGGTATGTTTATGATCAATAAGCTGATGCTATATAAGGAATTTGATTATGCTACATATTTATAATGATGAAATATTGAAGAATGTCGACGAATATGTATATGTGTAATAAGGTAAGGAATAATGAGAAATGGTTAGGGACTCTGATTTGTGAAAAAGGATGTTGGAAATCAAGAATCGTACTTTAAGAGTTATGAAATGTGTGTAAATGCGTGAATGTATTATATTGCTGACGAAAAATTTTTGGCCACTGTTATATTTATAGGATTTTCTTTCTACACATTTGTAACGCAGATTCTCGACCTGTGAAATTTTTTGTATGAGATTGTCACTGTAGTGCAAACTGCTGTCATAAATATTTCAGTAAGAAAGCCAAGTGACCTTGACATAATGCATTGTGAGCGGCCAGCTGTGCCAGCCACCTGGAGAAAAAGCCATTAGGTGGAGAAAAAAGAGGCCATTAACCTTGCTATTGACATTCCTTAGTAGAAAGCATCGCAAATATGACACACTATTACTTGGAAACATATGATTATACTGTGGAGCATGTACTTTGTGCTACTTGCTGATATGCTTATGAATTGATGGGAAATATTCTTACATCTGCACACCTCATTATGACAAGTGCGTTTCTACGAGAGTTGAGAGAATTTCAACTGATTTATGAAATGCCACATGGCTATTGAATGATGTTTTTATGGTTTGCTTTACATAATCGCTTATTTCATTTGATATCTGGTTTCCAGCTGTGTTGCAGCATTGGTTATATAAAATAAAATTAAATGCATTTGCTAATGTGAACACTTTCTGTCAACAGATCTATTAAATAATAATTTTATGATCCACATTCTTCGAAAAAGGAGCACTTGGAAAGGAAAGAACAACAAGAAGGGACTAATAACAGTAACTGCATATATAATTTTCTTTTCAAGTACTTGGTAATTTATTTGTAGAATAAGTTTTTGTGGTGCACCACTTTAACTACATAGATATTAAGATGTGAATAGACATTTCCCTTGTCTGCACTGTTGTCTTTAGTGTATTATTTTTTCTGCTTGAGCTTTGCCATGTTTAGGTATAAGTTATAGCATTTGCTGCTGCTGTTTGCCAGGCATAGTGCTACTGAATTTCACTTTGTATTACTCTGTTAAGCCAGTTTTACTACTGATTTATTTTTCTTATTTGCTGCACATTGCCTTATATTAGTTGTAATGTTGCATTTGCTTTGCTAATTTAGATATACTGCTGCTTGCTTTACCAATTTCCATTTTTTTGTCATTGCTGTTTGTGTTAATTTGTTATGTGCTGCTGCATTGCCTCGTCCCTTGGTATATATATCTGAGCTCAGTAGATTTAAGTTAGCTTAAGAGGGGGTAGACTATATAAGAAACTAACTATGATGAATTGGAAGAAATGCATTGAGAAGCTGTAAGAAAATGGTTTGGCCAAAAAAAGTGGTGTACAGTGGAGAAAAACTATTTTTGAAAGAGGATGTGAACAGAATACAGAAAGCATGCTTGGATAGGATTGAACAGAATACAGAATACAGAAAGCATGCTTGGATAGGATTGTTTCGCTGGAAACAAATCTTGAAATAAGAGGAAATATCTGCAGAATGAAGTTTTGGGTTGGACTGCAGTACCAAATGTCACACTGAAAACAAACCCTGTCCTGTACTTTCGTGTTATTACGTTATATGAATTTGTGTTTTTCCTGTCTTTATGTGTTTAGCTAATAAGATTTACGTTGTAGAATTTTTCTGATAATATGTTATTTACTTTGTAAAGATGTTTAGACATTATTTATTCTGTTTTGTTTTAATGCTCATGTGTGAAGTTGATGTTTCAAAAGTTATTCTGATCTTTTACGTATGTACTTGTGTCATAATTCTTGTAACACTGATGTCATGTTTATTTCTATTCTTTTGTAAAGCCTGTTTTACTACAAATGTTATCTGTATTGTTATGTTCTTTAATGATGTATTTCGTACCTTTGTTATTGTATTCTTATGTTATAAAATTGTAATTGACACCAGTTCATCAAATTAAGTAACTTGTAAGTTACAGTTCACTGCACACGTTTCGGTTGGTCATAGTATATGGACAATATGTGAGAAGTAGGGACTCATAGTGTTTGCACATGTCTTAATAATTCAGCAAGGACTGGATAACAGCATTGCTGGTTCTAAGGATAATTCCAAAAACTTTGTGAATGCACAAGTGGTGGTTTATGGACTTGCTATATAGTACAAGACTCTTCGATGGTGACTGTGCACCTGCACAGTCGCAACAGATGGCTGCTGGCCGTCTCTACAAGGACTGAAGTGGGTCTGCACCTTTGATGATCCACCAATACCATTATTTCTATAAGGACTGCAGTGGGTCTGCACCTCTGGTGGCCCACCAATACCATACTCTCTACCAAGACTATAATGGGTCTGCTCTCTGATGACCTACCTACCAATGTTCTTCAAAACTTCGGATGACTCTGCTGTGGGTTTGCTCTGTTGTGGCCCATTACGTGTCTGCATGTCAAGAGTCAGCACTGTGTTTCCGTTGGAAGGACAACACTACTACTTCAAGACTGCATGGAAATCCATCACTTCCGTGTGCATTTTCTTTTACTGCTCAGACTTTGAGAAAAACACTGCAATTTTACTGTGATGAACGATCAGGACTGCCTTTATGGACTGTGAGAAAATTTCAGCTTTTGACTAACATTGTATCGATAAGTGTGTGCATTTGATTTCTTTGTTATTCTAATTATGAAAATTTTTTTTCAAATATGTATAGGCCACTGCCCAAAAAAATTTTTTGTGGAGAAGGCTATGTAAGTAGGCTGTTTAGGTTTTTATATTGGTAAAGCCACGTAACGCTCTGTATGAAAATTACTGGCTGTGCTGTGTGCAGTCTGTGGCTGGTTTGCATTGTTGTTGGCTATTGTAGTGTTGGGCAGTTGGCTGTTAACAGCGCGTAGCGTTGCGCAGTTGGAGGTGAGCCACCGCAGTGGGGATGTGAGGAGTGAGATGACGGAGTTTTGAGAGCGGATGATCTGGACAGAGACAGTAAATTTGTAAGACTGGATATCATGAACTTATATATATATATATATATATATATATATATATATATATATATATATATATATATATTATTACTTTTGAACACAATTAAGGTAGTTAGAATCTTTTATTTAGCTGGCAGGAATGGCTCTCGCTGTATTGCAGTAGTTCGAGTAACGAAGATTTTTGTGAGGTAAGTGATTCATGAAAGGCATAGGTTATTGTTAGTCAGGGCCATTCTTTTGTAGGGATTTTTGAAAGTCAGATGCTAAAAATATTGTGTGTCAGTTTAAGCACAGTCATGTACAATTTTTCTAAGGGGACGTTTCACAGGTTGTCGTGACTTATTTCTAGGGATACTTTGATAATACTTCTCCAGAAACTAGATGCTTGGCACAGCACTTTCGTGTTTTCAAAGTTGAAACTGTGTTATTCCTTTATTCTGTGTTCTCCTATGGCTGATTTTTCTATGTGTCCTAGTCGCACACATCTGATATGTCCTTCACAGCCTTTACATATACAGCGCTGCGTTTGTCCAATGTACTGTTTTCCGCATTAACATGGGATGCTGTATATTCCGGGCGTATTAAACTTCAGTGGGTCTTTCGAAGAACCTAGGAGCTCCCTCATCTTCGGTGGTGTGTGGAGAACGGTATCGATAGTGTGTTTGCCCAGAAGTCGTGCAATTTTGGCCGAGAGCAGACCCACGTACGGAAGGAACATGAGTTGTTAGTCTTCTTCTTCTTCTTCTTCTGGGAGTTGTCACTGCTTCTTTTTTCCCTTTTAACGCCCTTTTGATCTGCGTTTCGCTGTAGCCATTTTGGCGGAAGACCTCCCTCAGAGTTTTCAGCACGGATGGTAGGCTGTCTTTGTCGCAGAAAGCGCACGTCCTATGTACCACGGTGGTCATCGCTGTCTGTCTTTGTGCTGGAGAGTGGCAGCTTGTTGCTTGAAGGTATAGGTCCGTGTGTGTCTCCTTCCTATCCACTGCATGGGCTAGTGAACCCCCTGCCTTCCTAATGTCAAGGTAGGGGAGGCACCCATTTTCCTCTATTTCCATAGTAAATTTGATATTCGGATGGATGCTGTTGACGTGCTCCAGAAACTCGGCCTGGCCTCACACTACAAAAGTGTCATTGACATAGCGGAAGACGTGCTTTGGTTTCTGCCTAGCGGTTTCAAGTGCCACCTCCTCGAATTGTTCCATATAGAGGTTTGCAATCGCTGGAGCCTGTGGTACATAGAACGTGAGCTTTCTGCGACAAAGACAGCCTACTATCCGTGCTGAAACCCCTGAGGGAGGTCTTCCGCCAAAATGGCTACAGCGAAACGCAGATCAAAAGGGCGTTAAAAAGGAAAAAAGAAGCAGTGACAACTCCCAGAAGAAGAAGAAGAAGAAGAAGACAAACTACTCGCGTTCCTTCCGTGCGTGGGTCTGCTCTCGGCCAAAATTGCACTACTTCTGGGCAAACACACTATCGATACCGTTCTCCACACACCACCGAAGATGAGGGAGCTCCTAGGTTCTTCGAAAGATCCACTGAAGTTTAATACGCCCGGAATATACAGCATCCCATGTTAATGCGGAAAACAGTACATTGGACAAACGCAGCGCTGTATATGTAAAGGCTGTGAAGGACATATCAGATGTGTGCGACTAGGACACACAGAAAAATCAGCCATAGGAGAACAAAGAATAAAGGAATAACACAGTTTCAACTTCGAAAGCACGAAAGTGCTGTTCCGATCATCTAGTTTCTGGGAAAGCATTATCAAAGAATCCCTAGAAATAAGGATTCACGAGAACCTGGTCAACAGCGATGGAGGATACCAACTAAGCGCAGCGTGGAACCCTGTGACAGCGGCAATCCGTCGGGAGCCAGCCCGCCAACATCCTCCGCCGCATTCGCAGACAGAATGGCCAGAATGACGTAGCCGAACCACCACAGCTCCCCAAGCTAGGGGAGAGACCGCGCATGTAAATACCCCACTCTCCGCGAACCTCGACACTTCGCCAGAAGATGGGTAGCATGACACTTCCCGAAACGTCGTGATAGATCAACGCTACCACCCGGCTGGAGAGCCGAGAAACCCGTATCAGGTTTCTGAGCTTCCGACAGCAGGCATTAAAGACAGTCATCTAGTTTTAGAATGTGACTCAAGTTCTCTATAGCAGGTATACACAAATTTACAGTTTTGAGCAGGTTTTTAAGTTCTGATTGTGTGGATGAGAAAATAGTTAAAAAGTTTCATCACAATTGACTCGACATCAACACACAAAATGCCTGCACCAGTTGCGGGTTGAAGAGCCCACTCCTTCCAAGTATTCCCAGGTTTCGTTATCAGGCGCCAGAATAACAAATTAAGTTGTCTTCAACTTTACGGTTCAACCACCAACCCCCCCCCCCCCCCACCACCACCACCACCACCACCACATTTGTAGCCGCAAAATGCTACGCAATGTTTTAAATTACTTTTAATATCTGTGAGCACTGAAATGCGTAAGTTGTATACTTTATCCGGTGTTTCATTTTGTACAGAATACAGGTTTATTGTCTTCATTTTATCCATTCACCAGCATTAAAGTACTGAACAACCGTGGGAAATAATTTGAGAGCTTTTTCGTTGCTGCCATCAGTTGCTAGCCCGTAAAACGGAGTTTTCTTCAGGTAATAATTGCAAATAGATACAGAAGGAGGAGCAAGAATGTCTAATTATTGCTGTGGCTTTTCTTCTTAGAACAGTTTGCTTTTTGGAAATTGCAGAATCGAGTTACATAACTGAACACAATTTCGTCCTGCAATCAGGTGACATAAATGATTGGCGCTGTTTTACAGGTCTGTATACTGTGTCAGTTCAGCGGAAGCAATGAGCATTGCCTCTCTTGCATCCTGTTTTACCTTAAAAGTTTTGAGGTTTTAACTAGAAGCCGTTCCGTGAGTACTTCCTTTGTGATTCTGTGTCTCAGTACGATGACACAATTGAAAAGCAACTGGAACAAAGTTTGCAAATCCTTCCACATCTGTGTTGCCTTTTTTATGAAAGGTCACATTTCCGTGTGTCCGTCGCTGAAAGAGCACTTGCGTTTCGCTTTTGGCTTCACAAAACAATGAGGACTGACACACTACAATAATACGCAGAAACACTGCAACAGGAAACAATGGACTCAAGTTACTGAACAATACAAACAAGGGAATAATGTTTGTTATATAGTGTTCTCAAATGCAGTCAAATGGACATAGTGTGAGAGTAAACAACTGGCAGTTGCTTATACGTTATAATTATATTTTATAAAAACTATCAAAGGGATGGAAAAGAACCATAGCTCGCGACGTGTGAGTTCCCATACTTTATTAATCCCGTATTCGAGAATGTGAGCGCTTAGCGACTTGCAACAAACTTTACACATAATTTCAAACCTTTACGAAATTTATTCTCGCTACAAAATGATGAAAGAAAAAATGTTAATCGTTCACCATTTTTCCGCTGTTCATACAGTAAAGGTATTGCGTGAGGTAAGAAGTTATAATTTATTACTTCTTTATTCCTGACTATTCGTGACACATTTTACAAACAGTATGCTCACATACAACTAAATATTAGTGCAAAATTGTATCATTGTATGACATACTTCAGAAGATATGGCGTCATAAACAATGAGATGTGTCAAAAACTGCCGCATCATGCATGACGTCTAAATTTATTACTTCTTCGGTACTCGCTCAATGCGCAATAAATTTCGTAGACTGTGTCCACACATGCCGCTGACGTGCTTAAAACAATATATCACGGTATGACCTATGGTTCAGTAGATGTGCTGTCGTCAACAGTGAAATGCGTGAAAAGCACCGCATAGCACAAGTTTAAATTTGTTACTTCGTTGCACCTCAATCCATTTGCAACACATTTTGCAGACATCATCCTCATACTTCGCTGAATGCGTTTACAAAATTATATCGTTGTACGCCGCGCAGTTCGGGAGTCACACAATGTGATCAAAAGTATCCGGACACCCCCAAAAACAAACGTTTTTTATATCAAGTGCATTGTGCTGCCACCTACTGCCAGGTACAAAGTATCGGCGATATCCGTAGTCATTAGACATCGTGAGAGAGCAGAAATGGGAGCTCCGAGAAACTCACGGACTTAGAACTTGGACAGGTGATTGTGTGTCACTTGTGTCATACGTCTGTACGCGAGATTTACACACTCCTAAACATCCCTAGGTCCACTGTTTCCGATATGATAGTGAAGTGGAAACGTGAAGGGACACGTACAACACAAAAGCACACAGGTCGATCTTGTCTGTTGACTGACAGAGACCGCCGACAGTTGAAAAGGTCGTAATGTGTAATAGACACACATCTATCCAGATCATCACACAGGAATTCCAAACTGTATCAGGATCCACTGCAAGTACTACAACAGTTAGGCGGGAGGTGAGAAAACTTGGATTTCATTATCGAGCGGCTGCTCATAAGCCACACATCACGCCGATAAACGCCAAACGATGCCTCGCTTGGTGTAAGGAGCATAAACATTGGGCGATTGAACAGTGGAAAAACGTTGCGTGGAAAGACGAATCACGGTACACAATGTGACGATCCGGCGAATGCCCGGTGAACGTCATCTGCCTGCGAGTGTAGTACCAACAATAAAATTCGGAGGCGATGGTGTTATTGTGTGGTTGCGTTTTCCATGGAGGGGGCTTGCAGCCCTTGTTTTGCGTGGCACTATCACATCATAGGCCTACAGTAAGGCTTTAAGCACCTTCTTGCTTCCCACTGTTGAAGAGCAATTCGGGGATGGCGTTTGCATCTTTCAACACGATCGAGCACCTGTTCATAATGCCTGGACTGTGGCGGAGTGTTTACACGACAATAACATCCCTGTAATGGACTGGCCTGGACAGAGTCCTGACCTGAATCCTGTAGAACACTTTTGGGATGTTTTGGGACGCCGCCTTCGTGCCAGGCCTCACCGATCGCCATCGATACCATTCTTAGTGCAGCACGCCGTGAAGAATGGGCTGTCATTCCCCAAGAAACGTTCCAGCACCTGATTGAACGTATATCTGCGAGAGTGAAAGCAGTCATCAAGGCTAAGGGTGGGTCAATACCATATTGAATTTCTGCATTACCGATGGAGGGCGCCACGGACTTGTAAGTCATTTTCAGCCAGGTGTCCGGATGCTTTTAATCGCATAGTGTATGACTTCGTAAACATTAAGCCCAAGGCCAGAGTCTGCATATAGTACGGGCCTGGACGCACAGCCATAAATAAATACGTGGACAACTCCGGGTTTCTCCACTATTATATTTATGTATTGGACTAGTAGAATATAAATCTTAGAGTCTCTTACTTGAAATTCGGAACACTTACCCATCCGATTGAGCCATTTTGGGACAACGGGACAGAAATAGAAAAGTCTGGACGTTCCCGGTTAATCAGAGCGTATGGTAATCCTAGATTAATCACGTTCCTTATTACACCTGGTCGATGGTCGTGTCCACATACGTCGTCATCCAGGCAATTGGGTGCTCCAAACAAGAGCTGCGCCACTGTTCAAGGCCAGTGGGGGGCACTATTATTCTGTGGGGGACATTCACCTCGGTTTCCGTGGGACCAGTGGTAGTAATCGAAGACACTATGGCAGGTGCGGACCATTTGGCAGCAAATTATTTTGCCTCACCGGTGTAGCAGACCGGCCGTTTTAACTGTGCATGTGGCACTTGAAGTTAGCGTGTTGTTTCTCTGCCTACCATCGGGGTTTGTGTATGAAATGTAGTGTTAAAAACTGTCTAGAGTATTTTATATTCTGTTATGTGACATTTTTGTGCTAGGATCACATACGACCCCACGGTGTGGTTTGTGCAACAGTATTGTATACGAGGTACTTTGCTGTATTTTAAAATACATGTCATGTACAGTTGTAGAAATACTAATCAAGGTATTGTGATCCATTGTTGTCCATTTCCTACTAATTTTATAATATTTTCAGCTATCAAAATCGCGTATTTACGCCATGAGTTCTCAAACTGAGGGTTTGTCTCAGTTCTAACCTCTCTTGAAATTTGTTTTTTTTCTGTCCTCCCTACCCTAAAAAAGGGTCTTTTCTGAACCATGCAGTAAGCATGTTGCTATACGAACACGAAAAAATTAGGAAAATATTGAACAATGATGCAGATACTGACAATGTAACATACAGGGACCAATGATTTTGAAGAAAGTGGTGGTTATGAAGAAGAATCTGACGCCACAACTGAAGTATATGATGTCCTGGACGAGTTGGAGGCAGACTCCGATGACGACAGTGGAAAACCAGTTTGTAGGAAAGTTGTCTGTGGAAAGAATGACTCCAAGTGGCTCAGAAACCCTTTCCACTTTCCAAGAGCCGTAAATGAAGCACATAATGGCTCAAATAAATTGAATGTTTTCAACTTATTTCTTTTAGGTGAAACAACATTACTTTACAATGCAGCTAAGGGTGGAGTGGATACGTTGGACCAGCCGTGCCATTCCAAAACAAATTCTATAAGGACAAGAAGATGGCGTCTTAAAACTTTCATGGCCTGTTCATTGCTACGGACGTGAAATACATGAATACAGTGCTAGTTTTAGAATAAGATAGCTACATCGTCTTATAATATGAGTGTATTTTCACTGAACATTGTTATTCCATGCTACTAATAAAAACTGACAACGTTCGAACTAACTAAGCAGATAATTTGCAAAAGGAGGGTCAGTAGCAAGTACAACTACTTTTTCAAATCTTCAGCGATCCAGTTTGTTTGCCTTATTTTTATAGACAGTTTGTAATTACGAGTGCAGCAGAAAAAGGAACGAAAATCTGAATGGGGACATTTTTCTGAGTAATCTGCCACAAAAGATTTTTCAGCCACATATAGCTCTATTATCAGATGCTTTGCCTCAACTACATGGAGTCTCTTGTTTAATTTGATAAAAAGATGCTTAAGAACCAAAGCAGCAAGACTTTTCGTATTTTATTGTACATGAAAATGAAAAAAGACAGTCAGTCGTTTTCAAATAATTTCAAAGATCTCCGTAATTTTTAAACATTTGTTACTGTAAAACTAATGAATGATATCCATGTAATAAGTCACCGAAGTTCATAGTGTGTAAACCGTGTGATAATGCCGCTAGACGCATGTTGAAACTTCTCAAAACAACTTAGCAGTTGCCTCTCAGAATCATTCCACCGAGTTCACAATGGACTATTTATAATGTCGGTCATCAACCATCAGGATCAACACACCACATTCCTATTGCTTTCTACAGTCATTTAATTCTTTACACCACTATAAGAGAGTAGTAAATACTTATGAACATCAGGTGGTCAAGCACAGGACGGCTGGAACTTGATAACCATTTTTCTTGAATAATAATGCATTCCATGAAAAAAAATGCACTTATTCTTTACTAGCGATATTTACTTTCTCAGTGCCGTTATGAGAGTCTTAATGTGTGACTACATGAGTAGGCAGTCTATGGCCTTCGGAAATGGATTGTGGCGAAGTTTGAAAGGAACTCGTACGCCGAAGCAATGACACCCAAAAGCTGGTGTTTTAGATGAGTGCCCGACCTGTGTCTGGGATAAGACAATACCGAAGAATCTGAAAACCGTGTACAGCGTAATCCCAGTAATCCTATTCTGAACTACATATTAGAAGTCTATACAAAACCACTGACGGGAATATTATAAAGGCACATGCCCTGTCTCCTTTTGTAGATTTATCACCAGGCTAAATTTTTATCGAGCGCTGGAGAATTCCACATCAGTTTTTAAAGAAAGGTGACTGTATGTTACAGTGCGATAAAGCTCGGTATGTAATGTATTAATGTTAATTTAAAATCCTACTAGTAAATTCTGCAATAATGTGCCGTAGAGGGATTAACAGTGTGTATTATCTTAACAGGGACGAGAAGTGCTGTGCACGATGTTTTATCGTGGACGCTGGAGGACCGACTACCGTGCAGGCACTCGCAGTCGTGTGAGAACTAGCTTCCCGCTGCGAAAATACAGGTGCGTACGCCTCGATGGTTACCATACACCAAAATACTATCACGTACTCGTATTCTCTCTCTCTCTCTCTCTCTCTCTCTCTCTCTCTCTCCTGTGTGTTTGTGTGTGTGTGTTTGTGTGTTTGTGTGTGCAACATTTATACACTGGTCAAGACACTTAAGGCAACGGCCTTGCCGCAGTGGATACACCGGTTCCCGTGAGATCACTGAAGTTAAGCGCTGTCGGGCGTGGTCGGCACTTGGATGGGTGACCATCAAGGATGCCAAGCGCTGTTGCCATTTTTCGGGGTGCACTCAGCCTCGTGATGCCAATTGAGGAGCTACTCCACCGAACAGTTGCGGCTTCGGTCAAGCGGTCAACGACCGGGACAGCGGTGTGCTGACTCCACGCCCCTCCTATCCGCATCCTCCTCTGAGGATGACACGGCGGTCGGATGGTCCCGGTAGGCCACTCGTGGCCTGAAGACGGAGTGCAACACACTTAGGGGATCAGTTGAGATATATAGGTTCTGAAGTGTTGGCATCGGCAGAATGAACTAAAATGACGTCGACGTCTTTCTGTCGGTTCTACGGAGTGGAGACAACAACATTAACATCACCGAGATAGTGGTAATACCGGAAAGTTGCTGCAGAGGGGGTTGGTGTTGACTTGTGTTTACTCTAGAAAACGAATTACACAAGCAGTTGGGTTCAGATAGTGTAGTGAGCAGGTAGTGCAATGCAATAACAGTGTGACTCACCAAAGCTATGGCACGGCGAGCCATAGGACGACTGGAAGTAGGTGGCTGCAGCTATTGGAGCGTCCCGAAGTGTAATTTCCAGGACCTGGACGTTATTTCAGACAACAGGAAACGTTTAAAGAAGGCAAGGCTGAGGTCGTCCTCAGGTAAGCAAGTGATGACCGTTATCTCCCGTTAACAGCCCGTCGAGACAGGAGTCTGAATGCAATTCACCTGCAACGTACCCTCCACGCAGCAACAGGACGCGCAATATCAACACAAATCAGTCCGAAATCGCCTTTGGGAATGTGGCCTCTGCGCACGGAGGCTTATGGAGTGCGTCCCATTCAACCTACGACACCGTTTAGCTCGCAGAAACTGGGCGGAGGAATTTACGATTGGAATCGTAACGGTGCTCTTCACAGATGAGTCAAGATTTTGTGTTCAGCCCGACAATCGTCGTTCCCTCATCTGGAGAGAACGTGGAACTCTGAACAATCCTGCTTATGCGCAGGAAACATCACCATATCCTGGTGGTGGAAGAGTTGTGTCGTCGGGAGTCAGTATTGGAGGACGTACGGACCTCTAAGCCGTTCAGAATGGAGCTTTGACTGCTCCAAGGTGTAGGGACGAGATCCTTCGACCTTTTTATGGGCCCTACGCTGGTGCCATAGGAGGTGGATTCCTTCTGGTGGACTATAACGCTAGTCCACGCAGAGCTGCACTGGTGAACACCATGCTTGAGGCTGAGGGAATTGTACGAATGGAGTGGCCGGCTTGTTCACCGGACTGAAACCCGATTGAGCATATCTGGGATGCACTTGGCAGATGCATTGTAGCCAGACCAGCACCTCCCACAACGGGTGCACATCTGGATATTGCAATCATGGAAGAACGGCCAAATATCCCTCAAGATCTGTTTGATAACTTCATACTGTCCAAGCCACGCAGGTGTGCAACTGTACTGGCCTTCCGAGGTGATCACACACCGTTAGAGGGCAACGAGAATAACTGTTCACTATTATGGTACCCAGACGGTGCCTCGCTCTACGTAAACCTCAAGTAAAGAGGTGAGACAGCAAAACATGAAATTTGTCATTAAAAATATATCACTTTTTCAAATCAACAGCTCAATTCATGGAATCAATACTAGAAATAAGAATAATCTTCACAAGGATTTAAAGTCACTCTTGTACAAAAAGGTGTGCATTATTCAGGAACACACATTTTCAATAACTTGCCAACAGCCATAAAAAGCCTAACAACCAATGAAATTCACTTTAAGCGAAGCCTAAAGGATTTATTGGTGGCCAACTCCTTCTACTCTATTGATGAATTTCTTTGTAGAACCAACTGATTTGTGTGTGTCTGTGTGTGTGTGTTTGTAGTACAATATAACTTCTGCACCATTTCAGTGCGGTAATGTGTTCATTGCAAATAAGTATTGTAGTAGTTCTAGTACATGTTTACTACCTTATAAATAAAAAAACTTTTTTTTTTAGTTCAGTGCATTAGTGTTTGTAAAATGATTCTTTATATAGTGTTCATTAAAAAAGTGACGATCATTCCACTT
This sequence comes from Schistocerca serialis cubense, assembly GCF_023864345.2. Classification (NCBI taxonomy): domain Eukaryota; kingdom Metazoa; phylum Arthropoda; class Insecta; order Orthoptera; family Acrididae; genus Schistocerca; species Schistocerca serialis. Next base: position 459,704,077 of record NC_064643.1, read on the forward strand.
GGGACCTGTGGAATGGTAGATTAGCTTATTTGTTTGAGTTGTAAATATATGTCATGTATTATTGTTTTTCTATCACGTTCTACAGCCTGGAGGATCTCCTCACTACGGATGAATTGGAATGAAAGTAAATCTAATCTAATCTAATCTACTGTAACATATACCACTTTCTAGATGCACCAGTAGACATGTGGTTATTGACTGACTAAAACGTCTAAAATTTTGGTTGGAGTCATTTTCGTGACCATGAGCTCCATAGAAGTTTAACGTAACACTTATTACGGGGGGGGGGGGGGGGGGAGGCAGGTTACACCGTTGTATTTTTTGCTTGCACTGTTGTATTTTTTGTCCTCACTATGTTGTATTATGCTTGAGGTAAGTGATTTCGAACGTGTGTAATGGTCTTTCTTTACTTACTTTTTTTCTTCAAGATATTGCCTACTTTTCAAACACAGTATATGTTCTGAAATCTTCAGATCAGCACCCCAGTCGTTAGATAACGATTCTGCTGAACCCGTTTCCACAGAATACAGCGTTGTAATACTTCTATATAATACTTATTGTGGAGCCTGTGTTATTGACTACTCTATACGCCATGTTGTTAGAAAAAAATTGCGTTACGGCACCATATATTATAGTGATTACATGCTCTGGTAACTTCCAGTGTAAACAGTTTGCTTCGGAAGTTCTGTAGGGTTTCGTAGGTGGGGCGCGATCGTCGCTTGGAGTGACATCTCGCAGGTAAAGAGACACGAAACGTTATAATTCAGTAGATAGGTGCTTGTATCACTTTACTGTATGAGAAAGTAAAAGATTGGAGACGATCGCATATTACAGCCTTACAGACGCTGCATCAACTCAACAGTTGCCTATGCTGTATACTACACTTCTTGACTTCAGGGTCCTACATTTCCAGTTTTCTTTCCTTCATATGTATAAAACATTAACAGTGCTTTTACGGAGTTGTTAGACTAACTACAGAACGCTGTTTATCACCACGCACAGATAGGCGTTTTATTGTGCATATAGTGGCATCCCCCGGAATATGAGAACAGGCTGCTGTGGAGCATCCGCTTCAAGTACCATATATCAGTTTTTAAGTTCATATTTTTTTTAACGAATTACGATTAAAAACGGTTATTCCAGCAGTTTTAAACTCTGCAAACAGTTGCTATGTTGGTAGGCAGGTCCAGCTGTGAGTGGAGTTTTATGAACTCTTAAACTTCAGCCTACTCTTAAATTTCAGCCTACTCTTCATCACAACTAAATTGTGATCTGAGTCTGTCTCTACTCCTGGGTACGCCTTATAGCCCACTATCTGGTTTCGGAATTTCTGCCTGACCATGATGTAATCTAACTGAAATCTTTCTGTATCTACGGGCCTTTTCCAAGTATACCTCCTCCTCTTGTGGTTCTTGAACAGAATATTCGTTGTTAGTAGCTGAAGTTTATTATTCTCCTCTTTCTGCCGTAACGTTTTCTTCTACTCCTTCCCCTACAACCGCATTCCAGTCCCCCATGACGTATATTTTCAGCTCCCTTTACGTACTGAATTACCATTTCAGTATCCTCATATCCTTTCTCTATCTCTTCTTCTTCAGCTTACGACGTCGGCATGTGTACCTGAACTATGTCAACGTTGGTTTGCCATCGATTCTGATGAGAATAACCATATCACCCTATCACTGAACTGTCCGCAGTAACTACTCTCTGCTCTACCTTCTTAATGCCGGAAGTCTTCCCTACTTGCCTGTGTAAGCCTTAACTGCCTTAACTAAGATTCGGCAAGTTCCTCAGAAGTTGCAAGCTAATGACCGTTCCGCTTCAACACCCATCTATCTCACTGACGAGCAGCCCACATTAACTTTTATTTTTCTTGGGATTGTACCATCCTCGCAATCCGGTTGATAACGCCGAGATTACCGATTCCAGTCATACACAACTTTCAACCTTCGCACCCCACATTGGTCGCTCAAGCATTCTCAGAGATTGTGATTACAGAGGATTGGGTTAAACTAAACCGTACGCTGCCGATGAAGGCTGAGGTCCCTGATGCGTTCGCCGTTTGGCTCAACCCTGGCTAATCGAATGCCACGGATGTGGCGAGAAATCCGCCCCCCTCCTCCCCCCCCCCCCTCCTTAACAATGAAATTGGCATTTGGAGTCGTATATCTCGCAAAAGTTCTCTGTTCATAACAACACGTAAAACCGCTGGTCTTCAGCGGACCAATCAAGGGATGAAGTGAGCAGTCGCTGATAGGAGGCGTGTAATATGGTCGTAAGAGTCGCGGTAACGGCTCGTTCGAAATTACGGAAGATGTCGTGTGCATGGACGGCAAGCCTAGATCAGAATGTGACTAGAGGTGTATGTAGTTCACGCACGAAGTGATTATGTTACATTTTGGTGGTGTTTCTCTTATCATACTTTGGGCCGACTCATTTATGTTGCCATGAACACAAATCGGCATATTTTTTTCAACATTTTCTGTGACCAAATGCTGACGCTTCTGTTTCTTCATGATGAGTATGCAGACACTTCCGCCAACCAGGATGAGAACCACTAAGTGCACAGGGCTGCACAGATACGTTCCTGATCTGACGAACACACAGTCATCATGTCGCTCCCCTGCTGCCCGCCAAATTACCCGAACTTAATCCCACGTCTGGGACAGTTTGCTATTTGCAGTAGCGTGTGAATGGTTACAGTCAACATACCCACTACTTTGTAGCTTTAATGGGGGTTAGCAGCTTGAGCTGGATATGACGTACCTGAAGTAATTTGAAGATTCTCTTGCTTGCTAAATTGCGACCATTTTCCAGTCCGGAGACTGCATTACTGTGATATCCCATCGGCTGACTAGTTTTCTGTTCAGTGCACAAACTCTACTGCCGTCAGTTTACGATGTAAACGTTTATGTTTAGATTCCATCGGACGTCTCACTCTCATCAATCCAGTCGATACCCCTCAAATGGAACCGGATTCAGCGAGGAAAGAAAAAAATGAAGCCCACCTTTTCGTTGGGCATCTCAAGTCATCGAACTCCATTGTGCTCGGACTCAGATATTGGATACGAGTTCGAAGAAAAGGCACAATTCCGACATTTGTTCTCGTGCTGCACTTGTTACTGACAAGTATGATGTGCGCTTTTTCAGGAGTGTATGAAAAGTTTCTCTCAGTGGGCCGAATTACAAGTGGTCGAGTTTCAAATGAAATGCATGCACGTGGCAGAATTTTCGCGTTGTGTCGGGTTTCGTTGTTTAGTATACTTTTCCTTCCTAGTCTGTTTCTATCTGCCTCTCTCCACCGTCTGCGAGCCACACTTCGTAATTCTCTCGAACTACAGTGCGAGCCGAGTTTCCGAAAAAACCTCAGAGGAAATAATTCTAGGAACGTTATTAACTTTTCCATTAGCAATTACGAATGCTTCATTAATTTTCTAGACCACCAAAGCAAGCCCTGTGAGTTATTAACAATATTATTATGTAAAGCGCTCTTGTATATTATGAATTCACCTTATGAATGAGTTCCAGTTTTTTTATAATGACATGAATGGCACTAAAATTACTATTACACTAATGAAAAGTACGTGACCAACGCTAAGCAGTAGAATGGAAAGGATTAGCGTTATAAACCGTGAGCTCTTAGATCACCAACTTTGATCTGAAGAGTTTAATTAGTATATTAGATGCGAAACTCGGTATTACACTTCTATCTGGTAACTTCTGTGTCTGATAGCTGTTCGTTGCGTGGGTTGTTTGAGACGGAAAGTAATTGTCAAGTCTCATTAATTATATCTATCTCAAAATTCATAAGAAATCATACGAATAGTAATATCGGACGCGGAGATATACAGCACAGACGCCTTCCTGTAGACGGTTCTCTTCGTTTTGCCAGGCTGTTGCCACTCTTCCGTATCAACTCAGTAGCGAGATAACACAGTCGAACCCTGATAAGCTAGTATTCAAGGGACCGATAATTACTTACCGACTACAGAGATTTATCACTTACCTGGTTTGTTATTGGCAGAGGTAGAGAAGATTATTTGTCTGACTTGCGGAGTTGCTTCTTTCACTTTCTACTTTTCACTCAAAGCAAGTGTAGAAGAGGTTTAAGAAAAGAGAGGGAACAGAATAAGAAAAGTACAGGAATAAATATACGTTTTATCATGCACTGCCTGACAAAAATGTGAAGCACGCAGAAGACATGGTCAGATGTCTATATAACTTAAAACTTCAGCAGGCATGTAAATGATTGCGGTTCTATGTGACATCTATAGTGGCCGCCAGAGTGCGTTGGTGTTGTTAGTTTTTAGTGTTGTTAGCTCGCATCATAGAATACACAAATGAAAGTGGACAGTATCAGTTGTTGATCGATCACTCACTGTAAGGAACACGGAGATTTCGCGAACTCATCTGAGACAGAATGATCAGCAGCTGACAGAGTTGAAACGGGGCCTCATAATGCAGTGGTTCGCAACCAGGGGCTAATTACCCACTGAGGGGTAAAATGAAATTTTCTGAGGGGTAAAAATTAAACGATTCAGTTCTCTTTCAGGCATGGAACTAAATTATTTTCAAAAGATCCGTACTATTATCACAATTTTGTAAGACTTTAATACTGAATACAAGTTATCCATAAGTACTTTTTCTCATTTAGTACCATTAATAAAGTGGATGTTACAGGTTCCTCACATTGTTCACACCCTACATACATATGTTGTGCTTTGCGCCATACATCGCTGATGATAAAAGTGAGACACATACGTAACAAAGGCTAAATTGTTGTGTTGATAAGGGGCTTCATATTGCCAGGTTCCGTATAAATTTGACTCGATTTTGTAATCACTGAAATAACATCACCTACCCTGTCAACCCGTAAGGTATCATTTTGTTTCCTTCTCTCCTTATGAGTAATTCACTTTTTTGTCAAGAAGTGTATATCATTAAAGATACATCTACCTGAAAAAACAACGGATAAGTTATGCCCAACATTTGAAGACAAACGCAGGAAGTAAGCATATTATATGGACACGGATCACAAAATTCTTTATTTCTATGCTACAACTTATTTTCTGCTAATCTCGTATTGATCGAACAGATCCGTAGAGAGTGTAGCAGCATGCTACTGAATTGCTTGATAGGGATCACAAACGCAGTACCCAAGAATATGTCAGACAAGCGTTCTGGAATCCCTCGTGGGTGCACCAGACTCCCAGTAACCCCCACGATAAAATGTAGTCGACCACTTTTCTTCCTAATCATTGGTTTTTTGCGTCCATTGCATTAAAATTGTAGGCGAATATGGACTGGGGAAAAGGAATGAAAGAGGAAGCTACCTCGAAGAATTTTGCTCTGAGCATGATTTAATCGTCAGTAACACTTGGTTTAAGAATCGTAAAAGATGGTTGTCTACGTGAAAGAGACCTGGAGAACCCAGAAACTTTCATACTGATTGTATAATGGTAAAACAGAGATTTCGGAACCAGATTTTAAATCGTACAACATTTTCAGAGGCAGATTTGGTCTCTGACCACAATTCATTAGCAATGAACTGTAGATTAAAGGTAGGAAACGAAGAAGATGGGCTGGGAAGCGTTGAAAGAACCATAGGTAGTTTGGAAATTTAAAGGGAGCAAGAGGCAACAATTGACTATAATATGGGAAAGGAATACACTAGAAGGCGAATGGATAGCTCTGAGAAATTAAATAGTGAAGGCAACAAAGGATCAGAAAGGTAAAAAGGCAAGGCCTCATAGAAACCCTTGGATAACCCAGCATATAATGACTTTAATTGTTTAACGGAGAAAATATAAAAATGCGTCAAATGAAGCAGGCGAAAGAAAATATAAACATCTAAAAAATGAAATTTACTGACAGATCAAAACTGTGTGCTGGACTAAGGCTCGGAACTCGAGACCTGTGCCTTTCGCGGGCAAGTGCTGTAAAATATGAGCTACCTAAGCACGACTCATGTCCCCGCCTCACAGCTTTACTTCTGCTTGTACCTCGTCTCCTACCTACTGGATCTAAAAAATGTTATTGACAGGAAGTGCAAGACGGCTAAGTAGGAATTTCTAGAGGACAACTGTAAGGGCTTAGACGCTCATTTCAGTAGAGGAAAGATAGATACCGCCTACGGGAAAATTAAAAAGGTCTGTAGAGAAGAAAGAAGCAGCTACAGGAATATCAGAAGCTGAGATGCAAAGCAGTCCTAAGCAACGTAGTGTAGGGAAGCAGCCTACTCACGCTGTAGTAAATTCACATCAGTTTCCATTGTGTGCCAGCCAATCTGCTGTAACTAGCTCTGACGTCATAAATGTTGCGCAATACCTTAAAAATTAAGCAAATGACCTAAAACTTTTCTAGAATGTCAGGAATAATACTAAATTAATGTGTGTTAAATATCAGTTCGATAACTTCAGCCATTTTCGAAATTTGGACATTTTCTGAAAAAATCATTGGCGCAACAGAAAAGAGCTAGAGACTTCAAAATTTATATTTAGATTCATCTTTCATAATGATTTAATAAAAACAGTACTTTGGATTTCACAAATTAAGATTTTAGTGGAAATTCATGATTTTCTGGTTTTTATCTCAAAACTGAAGGAAGCAAGATAGATTAAGTAGGCTAATAAACAAGGCTAGGATGTTTAGATTTAATTAGGTTGGAGGTCCACTATGACTATGAAGATGTGAAAAGTTTCTTTTGAATACCTATAAAATTATAGCGATAGCGGATCTCAAAAGGGCCAGTTCAGAGCTCATCTACTGCGTGCAGTGTAATTTAATTAATTCTCTCGCCCAAAATATTTAACTTAGCCACATCAAAATTTTATTATCAATACTTACCTGCGTGCTGAATGCACGTTTAAATTAAGAGCTTCATCGGCCATCAGCAAAAGAAGCTATAAATTATTATGTAACTTGAAGTGGTGCGTTACTAGCCCAGCGGCTAGTCGGGAGAGCCGATTTGATCAGGCGTTCCCTTAGCCGTCCGCACTGCGGCTTTATATATAAGAACGCTGCCCGAGGAAGCAAGGCCCCAGTTCTCTCCAGACGCTGAATAGCACGGCATCTGTGTCGTGAGTCGCGGCGGTATCATTGCTAAAACCAGCCTCGGATGCCGTATAGTGTTAATTCTGGGATGATTTTCATTATCTAGCTTCAGGTTGTGTATTGTCGTATTTTACGTGCCGTCGCAGGACAGACATTCTACCAAATATTTAGCGTGGCGTTTGATGAAATATTTTCATCAAATTATGGCGAGCATTCTTTTTAACATTTAATTCGGACATTTATAGTTGCATCAGCGCATTAGACTCTGAACTGCTCTGTTAGTTAGGTTGTAGGGATACTTGTTTTTTTTATCAGTGAATTTCAGAATATACTCAACTATTTTGGAAAATCGTTTTTGATTAGAAATCCCGGACAATCTCCTAATTCCTCAGAGCTATAAGCTGCAGCTATAATGGTATTCTCAGATGAAGTGGGCACTAGGAACTCAATTTACAGGCTTCACGTTTGTTAAATCACTTTCTGGGTGCTAAAAAGTAAATAGAGAGCCAGTGTTGAGAACGGCGAAAGACAGCATTAACAACATTCTAAAAGCCAGAAACTGATTCAACATGCAAGCATTTATACAGCAGCAATTTATTTTTACAGCTTAATCGCCGCCCCACAGTAGGGAAAGCTGAAAAATGTGCAAATGTGTGTGAAATCTTATGGGACTTAACTGCTAAGGTCATCAGTCCCTAAGCTTACACACTACTTAACCTAAATTATCCTAAGGACAAACAAGCACACCCATGCCCGAGGGAGGACTCGAACCTCCACCGGGATCAGCTGCACAGTCTGTGACTGAAGAGCCTTAGACCGCTCGGCTAATCCCACGCGGCGAAAGCTGAAAAGTGAAAGGAGTAATTAGAGGTCCTACACAAGGGAGATGAACTTGCAGGCAATATTATAGAAATGGAAGAAGACAGAGATGAAGAAGAACTGGGAGGTACGGTAGTGCGAGAAGAATTTGCCAGAGCACTGAAAGAACTAAGTCGAAACAAAGCCTCGAGAGTAGACAGTCAGGACTACTGACGACCTAGAGAGAGCCAGTCATGACAAATTTCTTCCATCTGGTGTGCAAGATGTATGATACAATCGAAATACCCTCACACTTCAAGAAGAATGTAATTATTCCAATTCCAAAGAAAACAGGTGCTGACAGGTGTGAGAACTAGCGAACTATGTTCAATATGTCATGACTGCAAAATTATAACATGAATTCCTAACAGAAGAGTGGATAAACTGATAGAAACCTACGTCGGGGAACATCAGTTTCGATTCCAGAGAATTGTCGGAACAAGTCTGACAGTGCTAACCCTACGACTTTTCTTAGAAGATAGGTTAAGGAAAGCCAAATCTACTTTATGGCATATGTAGACTATAAAGAAAGCTTCAGACAGGGTTGACTGGAATGCTCTCTTTGAAATCGTTAAGATAGTAGGGGTAAAATACAGGGAGCGAAAGTCTATTTACAACCAGACGGAAGTTATGAGTCGAGGGCTGTGAAAGGGAAGCACTCATTGAGAAGTGAGTGAGACAGGTTTATACCCTGTCGCCGATGTTATTCAGTCGGTACACTGAACAAGCAGTAACGTAAACAAAAGTAAAATTTGCTGTAGGAATTAAAGTTCAGATAGAAGAAATAAGAACTTTGGTGTTTGCCGATGAAATCGTAATTCAGTCAGAGATAGCAAAGAACTGGGAAGAGCATTTGAATGGAGTTGGCAGTGTCTTGAAAGGAGGATATAAGATGAACATCAACAGAAGCAGAACAGGGCTAATGGAATGGAATCTAATTAAGTAAGGTGATGCTGAGGGAATTAGATTTGCAACGATGCACTTGAAGTCGTAGATGAGTTTTGTTATTTGGGCACTAAAAATCTGATGATTGCTGGGGTAGAGAAGATACACAATGTAGAGTGCCAATGACAAGAAAAGTGTTTCTGAAAAAGAGAAATTTGTTAACATCGAATATACACTTACGTGTTAGGAAGTGTTTTCTGGTCATTTGTCTAGTGTGTAGCCATGTATGGAAGTGAAACATGAACAATAAACAGTTAAGATAAGAAGAAAATAGAAGCTTCTGTATGTTGTGCTACAGAAGAAAGCTGAAATTGGGTGAGTAGATCACATAACTAATGAGGAGGTACTGAATAGAATTGGGGAGAAAACAAATTTGCGGCACAACTTGACTAGAAGAAGGGATCGGTTGACAGGACACATTCTGAGACATTAAGGGATTACCAGTTTATTACTGGACAGAAGTGTGGAGGGTAGAAGTCGTAGAAGGAGACTAAGAGACGAATACAGTAAGCAAATTCAAAGGGATGTGAGTTGCAGTATTTATTCGGAGATGAAGAGGCTTGCACACTGCAGAGTAGCATGAAGAGCTGCATAAAAGCAGTCTTCCGAATGAAGACCACAACAACAGTAACAATACACATTATGTCATGAAGTACACTACCATGAAGTGCACTGTGTAACCAGTTTCCCCACGCTTCCATAAGCAGTTCCGTTTGTTTGTTGCTCTATATTACGTTTTATAACATCTGACAGGTGAAAAATATTTTACAGAACTTTTATATACACTTTAAAGAATTTTTTGTCTTTTGGTACCTTCTATCCTTAAAAAGTTATCGAATGTTGCCTTAACCGACTCTGTGTTTCCCTAAATAAGTATTTTGTATTAGCTTATATTTCCACAAGGTGCCGATGATGAAATATTTTTTGCCAGTGGTTTTCTAACTATTTTGTTTGGTTACCATACATTTTATTGTGTTCCGTGTAATTTGCATAATATATCTGCAATAATTCTGTGTTTTATTCTAATTTGTTACGTACGCTCGCTGTTTACCAACTTGGTGGTGATACACGAGACAGATATGCAGACACATGTTTGTTCGTTATAAAATGTCCTCTGCAAGACGTTAGTGATTATCATTCATGCACAATATAACTTCAGGTTTAGTATAATTTCAGGCAAGTCAAATGTGAAACTATGATATGTTTTAAATTATAACAGATCTGTTTCTAACCTTAAGATATTTACGAAATGATATATATTTTATTCATTATTGAATTGTATAGGATTACAATACATTTCTTAGTATTTCGACACACATTCCTTCGTAAATGATGACTTGTAGTACAACACATTAGATAAGGCTGGAACGCCAACAATTAATGGACTATACCTCTTAAATATTTTATGAATTTTGCAGGTATTTTACAAATTACTTCCAATGAACTACACTGGTTCTTGTTTCAAAACTTTCTTCTGACGTCAAAGGTTTTTACGTGATCTTTTATATTCAGTGTACGCTGAATTCAAATATGTACTCATTTTGCTCAGTAAGATAACGTTTATTCACTACCTGAATGTTTATGCAGTAGCCAATTAGGTATATAAGCCACTCAAGCGTTCGACATTTTTAAGTTTACTATCACAAAGCTGAACTATTTCCACATAATATGGCTACATTTAATACATGATATTAAATTAAGAGTAGTCAACAAGGTTGAAAAGATACATCACATTATCTATGTAGCGTTTAAGACATTGAAAATTACGCTACAGCTATAGCCATAGCTGGCAATCGGTATACAGATATGGGGATGGCAACTCTGTAGCAGAGAGAGGCAGGGGTTGAGCTGACCTTGATTCTTGCTTGTAGCAACCTGCAGGCTAGATTTACTTGAGCTCTCTAAGACAAAGCAACATTGTTACATAATGAAGCGAAAGTGCAAGAATCATCCTAACTATTATTTTTAGATTTGTGGTAAAATCATCATGCCGCACAGGAAGTTAAAAATTACCCCTTTTGAGAGGAAAATGTATCATGCACTGTCGCTTGCTCCAGAAAGTGCGCGCTTACAGTCTATCCGATGACATATGTGCTTGGATAGAAAGTTTTCTAAGAGACAGAGAGCAATATGTTGTCCTGAATGGGGTGACTTCAACAGAAACAAGCGAAAGTTCAGGTATGCCCCAGGGCAGCGTAATAGGTCCACTGCTCTTTACGATTTACATGAACGATCTTGTTGATGGTATTGACAGCGGCATTGGACTGTTTGCCGATGATGCTGTAGTCTAAAGTAAAGTAGAATCACCCGAAAGTTGTGAACAAATCAGTGAGGATTTGCAGAAAATAAATGGGTGGTGTAATGGCTGGCAGTTATCTCTCAATATTAGTAAGTGTAACCTACTGCGTATAACAATACGAAAGTCCCCATTAATGTACGAGTACAAAATAAATGCGCAATCTTTGGAAACGGTAACATCCGTCAAGTATCTGGGTGTGACTATTCGAAATGATCTCAAATGGAATGATCAGATTACACAAGTAACGGGCAAGGCGATGTCTAGATTGCGGTTTATTGGTAGAATCCTGAAGCGATTCAGTCCTTCAACAAAGGAAGTTGCTTACAATACGTTAGTTGTCCAATATTGGAGTACTGTTCGTCTGTGTCGGACCCTTACCAGTTGGGTCTGATTCAAGAGATTGAAAAGGTCCAAACAAGAGCGGCGAAATTCGTGACTTGTACATTTAGCCATCGCGAGAGCGTTACAAATCTCATAGAAAGTTTGAAGTGGGACACAATTGCAGACAGACGACGCGCTAAACGGAAGGAGCCGCTCACTAAATTCCGAAATCCGATCTTCGCTGAGGTTGTAGAGTATAAAGTATTATCAACAACTTTCAAATCGCGCAATGATCACCATTCCAAGAAATGGAAATTAGAGCTCGTACTGAGGCGTTCAGACAATCGTTTTTCCCTCGCGCGATCCGTGAGTGGAAGAGGGGGGGAAATATGACTTTGGCGCGAATTGTGCCCTCCGCCACTCACCGCTTGGTAGCTATCGGAGTATATATGTAGATGTAGATGTAGATGTAGATGCATACTTTGGAATGTCTCGATTTTGGTGAACCTGTGATTTGGAGAGAAGGAAGAGATCACACTACCGATTGTTATTTCTGTATGACAAATGTACAGGGTAGGTTAATGACTTTGATTCTGATGAACTAATATGTCTCTTTACTTGCACCTCTTAAATTAGAATAAGTAGCTTAGTTGAATTAATTGATTAATTAATTAATTGATGCATCTGTCTTTAACTTAATGTAGGAACCAAAAACACAAAGAGAGCCTAAAATATCTGTTCGTGCTTCAGTCTCAAAGGGTCCACGTCGAGTACAGGAAGATCGTAGATCTAGGAACCATCGATATTAAGGTTGTAAATTTTCGTAGCTGTTTGCGAAAGAACCAGAACTCCAAGCGATAGTAAAAAGCACTGATGCTCAAATAGTTGTACATACTGAAATTTGGCTCAAGTCGGAGATAAGTTCAACCAAAATTTTTGCAAAGGATCTGAAGGTATTGAGAAAGGACGGGCTAGGTGCAGTTGGCGGTGGCCTGTTTGTTGCTGTTCGAAGTAGTTCACTTTGTAGCAAAACCGAAGTACATATTCCGAAGTACGAGGGCAGTTCAATAAGTAATGCAACACTTTTTTTTCTGAAACAGGGGTTGTTTTATTCAGCATTGAAATACACCAGCTTATTCCCCAATCTTTTAGCTACACAACACTATTTTTCAACGTAATCTCCATTCAATGCTACGGCCTTACGTCACCTTGAAATGAGGGCCTGTATGCCTGCACGGTACCATTCCACTGGTCGATGTCGGAGCCAACGTCGTACTGCATCAATAACTTCTTCATCATCCGCGTAGTGCCTCCCACGGATTGCGTCCTTCATTGGGCCAAACATATGGAAATCCGACGGTGCGAGATCGGGGCTGTAGGGTGCATGAGGAAGAACAGTCCACTGAAGTTTTGTGAGCTCCTCTCGGGTGCGAAGACTTGTGTGAGGTCTTGCGTTGTCATGAAGAAGGAGAAGTTCGTTCTGATTTTTGTGCCTACGAACACGCTGAAGTCGTTTCTTCAATTTCTGAAGAGTAGCACAATACACTTCAGAGTTGATCGTTTGACCATGGGGAAGGACATCGAACAGAATAACCCCTTCAGCGTCCCAGAAGACTGTAACCATGACTTTACCGGCTGAGGGTATGGCTTTAAACTTTTTCTTGGTAGGGGAGTGGGTGTGGCGCCACTCCATTGATTGCCGTTTTGTTTCAGGTTCGAAGTGATGAACCCATGTTTCATCGCCTGTAACAATCTTTGACAAGAAATTGTCACCCTCAGCCACATGACGAGCAAGCAATTCCGCACTGATGGTTCTCCTTTGCTCTTTATGGTGTTTGGTTAGACAACGAGGGACCCAGCGGGAACAAACCTTTGAATATCCCAACTGGTGAACAATTGTGACAGCACTACCAACAGAGATGTCAAGTTGAGCACTGAGTTGTTTGATGGTGATCCGTCGATCATCTCAGACGAGTGTGTTCGCACGCTCCGCCATTGCAGGAGTCACAGCTGTGCACGGCCGGCCTGCACGCGGGAGATCAGACAGTCTTGCTTGACCTTGCGGCGATGATGACACACGCTTTGCCCAACGACTCACCGTGCTTTTGTCCACTGCCAGATCACCGTAGACATTCTGCAAGCGTCTATGAATATCTGAGATGCCCTGGTTTTCCGCCAAAAGAAACTCGATCACTGCCCGTTGTTTGCAACACACATCTGTTACAGACGCCATTTTAACAGCTCCGTACAGCGCTACCACCTGTCGGAAGTCAATGAAACTATACGAGACGAAGCGGGAATGTTTGAAAATATTCCACAAGAAATTTCCGGTTTTTTTCAACCAAAATTGTCGGAGAAAAAAAATGTGTTGCATTACTTATTGAACTGCCCTCGTACATATTTCTGCAAGTTAGAATAGGTAGAGGTCTTTCTTGGCAAACAGAATGAAATAATAACTGGCCCTTTTACGGAGCTCACAACTCAGATGATACAATTGCTGAAATGCTCGAAGAAAACAGGAGCCTAGTTCCAAACACTTTCCAGACTAATACGTTTTTAAATCCAGAGGTATGCATAACGTATCATCCTAAATTGAGCTAAACGCTTCCTCTGAAAATTATTTCGATCAATGAGCTCTCGACCCCACTCGAATGGTAAACAGTTGTGAACACACGCTTGAATACTTAGCAACAAATAATGCTGAGCTAACAACGAACATCAAAACGGGTACAGGAATTAGTGAACACATGGTAGTCGTGGCGAGACTGAATACCGCAACTCCCAAATCCATCAAAAATAATATCTCCACTCCTTCCTAATTAACACTATAACTATAGACCACATGTGCGTGTGATTTAGAGAAATGGCATCGGCAGCACTTGAGAGATTTTTACCAAATAAATTAACATACGCAAAGCTGATCATCAAGGAACACAAATAAATGATAACTCTGTTGCAGAAACAACAAAAATTGCATGTCAAATTTAAACGAAATCAGAATCCCCAAAATTGGCGATCTTGTACTGACGCTCGTAATTTAGCGATGACTTCAATGCGAGATGCTTACAATAGTTTCCACAACAGAAATTTCTATCGAAGCCTTGTAAAAATCCAAAGAGATTCTGGTCGTATGTAAAGTATGCTATCGGCAAGACGCAATCAATGCCTTCTCTGTGCGATAGCAATGGAAATAATATCGATGACAGTGCTGCTAAAGTAGAGTTCCTAAACACAGCCTTCCGAAATTCCTTCACCAAAGAAGACGAAGTAAATATTCCATAATTAGAATCAAGAACAGTTGCCAGCGTGAGTGTCTTAGAAGTAGATAACCGAGGAATAGTGAGTCTTCCGGTCCAGACTGTATACCAATTGCGTTCCTTTCAGACTATGCTCATGCAATGGCTCCATTCTTCAAAATCATATACAACCGCTCGCTCGAAGAAAGATCCGTACCCAAAGACTGGAAAGTTGCTCAGGTCACACAAATATTCAAGAAAGGCAATAGGAGTAATCCACTGTATTACAGGTCAATATCATTAACGTCGATATGCATCAGGATTCTGGAACATTCATTATGTTCGAACATTATGAATTACCTCGAAGAGAACAGTCTATTGAGACACAGTCAAGACGGATTTAGAAAATATCGTTCTTGTAAAACGCATCTAGCTCTTTACAAACACGAAGTGTTGAGTGCTATTGACAAAGAGTTTCAAATTGGTTCCGTATTTTTAGATTTCCAGAATGCTTTCGACACAGTGAAATTGCGTGCTTGTGAAATATCGTCTCAGTTATGTGACTGGATTCGTGACTTCCTGTCAGAGAGGACACAGTACGTTGTAACCGACGTAAAGTCATCGAGTGAAACAGAAGTGGTTTCTGGCGTTCTGCAAGGTAGGCCCTCCGCTGTTCCTCATCTATATAAACGATTTTGGAGACTATCTGAGTAGATGTTTTAGGCTCTTTGCAGATGATGCTGTCTTTTTCGCCTAGTAAAGTCATCAGGAGATCAAAACAAATTACAAATCGATATAGAAAAGGTATCGATATGGTGCGAACATTGGCAGTTGAACCTAAATAATGATAAATCTGAGGTCATCCACATGAGTGCCAAAAGCAATACCTTCAACTTAGATTATACGATGAATCAATCAAATATAAAGGCCGTAAAATCAGCTAAATATCTAGGAACTCCAGCAAAAAAAAATACATAGGAAATGTAGTGGGGAAGGTGAACCAAAGACTGTGTTTTAATGGCAGAAATCTTGGAAGATGCAACATACCTACTAAAGAGACTGCCTACACTGCGCTTGCCCTCCCTCTTTTGGAGTACTGCTGCGAAGTGTGGGATCTTTTCGAAAGGATTTACAGAGTACATCGTGAAAGTTCCAAGAATTTCAGTACACTTTGTATTATCGAGAAATAGGGAAGAGAGTGTCACAGACATGATACAGGATTTGGGTTGGACTCATTAAAACAAAGACTTTCTCGTTGCATCGGAATGTTCCCACGAAATTTCAGTCACCAACTTTCTCCTCCGAATGTGAAAATATTTTGTTTTTGCCGAACTACATAGGGAGAAACGATCATCAGAATAAAATAAGGGAAATCAGAGCTTACACGGAGAGCTATAGATGATCGTTTTTCTGCGCGCTGTTCGAGAGTGGAATAATAGAGAGTAATTGTGAAGGTGGTTCGCTAAACCCTCTGCCAAGCAGTTAAGTGTAATTTGCACAGTAGCCGTGTAAATGTAAATTCCATCTGCCATAAGACCACTGCCTAACGGTCCAGGAATTATGATTCCAACAATTCCTGACAACTTGAGTGACTTTTCTGACCCAGATAATGAAATCAATAATGAGGATATTTGGGATACTGGTAATACATATCAAGCCCCTCAGATTCGTTTCAACCAAAGCCCCTTAGCCCAAGCTAAAGTGAATGATTTGATACGATATTTGTGATTATTCAAAGTATCTGTCCAATTTCTAGGAACATGTCTTCGTGAAGATAGATTATTACCTCCTGGAGAAAAATTTATTCCTACCGAGGTCATGGTGAGGACTTTCGATAGTACTTCACAAAGGATAAAGGAGCTTCTCTCGCTAATTGTCATGACACTGGCGGTGTCACTGAAGGTTTGGGTATAACGTCTATCTCTACTGAATAGCGTCTTTTTATAAAGTAGGAGTTAGAAATCTGAACTACACCACATTCGTAATGTGATTCTTCTGTTCCACTGGGTCATTCAGAAGAAATGAGTGAGATCTGCAGTAATTTGGAACGTTTGTTAACTGCTCTGGAATATGAACATCACAGTGGAAGATATGTGGAGGTATATTTTTGAACTTAATACACTGGATGCCTAAAGTGTCAATTTTGTAAACACAGGTGCAAATTAGCATTATTTGACACATGTTGTGGCCATAATACTGGATCTACAAGGTGGCTACACCAAATATCCATGCTTCCTACGCCAGTGAGAGAGATAAGAAGCACTACGTACAACGTATCTGGAAACACGCATGCTGACACCGTATTCACACAAAATTAAGCCATAAGCTATCGTGGATCCTGAGAAAATTCTACTTCCACCGCTGTGCTTGCACTTGCTTTAATGAAATCCTTTATAAAGGTAGTGAACAAAGAAAGAAGAGATTTTACTATTTTAAAACAGAAATTTACGCGTTTCGGTGGGGCCAAACTCTGTGCACGTATTTTTGATTTTCCTCAGATCACGGAGCTTATTAAAGGTCCAGAATTCGATAGGAATAGTGTGAATACGGAGAGGAATGTCTGGATAACATTGAAATCAAGAATAAAACACTTTCCTGGAAACTATAGGAGCCCATACTATGAAAATGCTATGGAGTAACATCTGCGACACTTGAGGGTTATTAGTGCTCTTATGTCAATGAAAATGTATTCCTCAGCTCAAATTTAGATTACTTGCGTGAAAACTGTGGATATTATAGCGAGTAAGAGAGTGAGCGTTTTCGTCGAGACATTAGACTGGTGGAAGACAGGTACGAAGGTCGGTGGAATGTGAACACACTTGCGGGCTGTTGTTGGTGCCCCAAGAGAGACATTCCAGACGCAAAACACACACGAGTTCTTGCAAAGAGCCATTCTTCGATAAATTACGTTAATGTACCATGTTATAGACAAAATTGAGACGTTTTCCAAATGCAAGAGTCTTTTCAAAGCATAGTTAGCATATGTATTGTACTAAAAAAAGTTTCTTAAATCACATATTTTAAAAAGTGAAATACCAATAAAACCTGACCTGAGTCAACAAAATAAATTACGTTTCTGATTTCCGTGTTCTCTAAATATTAAGTATTAGGTTAAAAAAACTTGACCACGGAAATGTGCAGAGCAGTGCTGTATAAAAGTGTTAAGAAGACTGTATGTCCTTCTGTCACTGATTATTTAGTATACAGTATCTGAACGGAATCTGGTACGCTAGCAGTTGATATTATGTATCTCTTCCATGTTGCTATCGATGTTAGCTGTAAGTGTATCTTTCACAATATCATAACAACTGTTTGTAGTTAACAGGCTGCAGTACTCGTTTTGTCACTGTTATGTGACATGTGATGGCTTACCGTTATGATGTGGGTTATGTCCACATGTATTTAGGGATTATGGCGTGTGACCATATATGTATAAGATGAATCCGATACTTGCAGAGTGTAAAACGTGGTACATGTAAGATGACGTCATGCACGTAAGTAGAGCTATCACATTACAATGTTCTTATGTCAATGCGTTACGTGTAATCTTTTATATCTATATTCTCGTCTACGTTGGTTTATTTCAATTTCAGGTTCTTGAAAATGATGCATAATCGAAATTAGCCAATCGCACGAATTAAATACAGAACAGTAACATAACATCTTCAACGGGACATGTTTTTATTTGTAAAAATACAAATAGTTTTTTACTGTAAAGACTTCTTTCCTGATGCCAAACTCAGACAATGAGAGTAAATTGCGTGTACTGAGATGTACTGTTACTCCTCTAAACATTACTTTCTCAAAAACTTTTGGATACAATTCTCTATGCTCTCTCTTTCGCCTTTTTTTTATAAGTGGATACACTAGCGAGTATTACAGTGCGTCAGGAAACTGACCACACCTGAAAGACATATTGCACAGGTGATTAGTACAAAACTGATGTGTGAAACACTGATCTTGAAATTTCAGCGTATCAGTGGGAGTCTTCACTCAAATTCATCTTTGCTTATTTGTGAGCAGCACTTATTGCTCAAGACTAAAATTCTTACCCGCTTTTAAAAGATTTAAATCAGCTTTTCCTGTGTAAGCAAGAGTCAGTGTCTCTTCAATAGGCATTACGTTAATGAAACAATATTCTGCAAAAATACGGAAGAGAAATCAAAATCGAACCTTCTCAAAAGAGCGAAACAACATATAACAGCTCAGTCTGACTTTCTCAAATGTCACAATCACAGTTATTTTAAAAGCAATAATTTCGGTGCTGTCAGAAATTAAAACGTTTTTTTTTTCTATAGTGTTGTCACGCTATTGCTCTTACTCAGAACAAAAAAAGAATGAAATTTTTGAAATCTTTACAGTTGTTGTCCCGTTTCACAACTTGCTGCCCAGACTGTTTTGGCGACAGTCTATCCATCTTAGTCTCTTTGGTTGGAAACCCCTTACAAAGTTGTCTTCCTTGAGGTACGTTTATTATTTACCGTCCATGATGCTGTCAGACAATGTCGCCTCTTTTGGTCTGTTTACATTCATTGTATGCTGTTTGGTTGTAATAAGAGTAGCTTGCACTTAACACCTCTTATTTGTCACTTCCAAATTCTCCCGTATGGCTCAACAGTTTAACGCCCGTTCTAGTGCATCCATACAGCAGCATAGGCCGAGAATAGTGTTCGATATTATCTGTTTGTACAGTTAATATTATATTTACTTCAACAACATATCCTCGAATTCATTTCGTCCTCTGGTGGCTGCTCGCCAATGAGACCTATGCACACGTGTTTTCACTGTACAACGTAGAACTGCTATGCAGATTTCACGGAAAACAGCATGGACATGAGCATCAGTAACTGCAGTCTTCTAGAACTCATAAATGAACTATCTTTCAAATTATCACTGTTTGTATATAAACTGTTACGAGTTCGAAAGAGGCATCAAATCCAACAGAAAAAATTTTTCGTATAAGTGAATATAATCGATGAAATCCTTATATGGGTTTGTAGTTGGGTGAATTTTATGAAATCAAACTACTTGCGACCTAATGGGGCGAAATGAGATACTCCATTGCTGCAGAGGTCTCCGACAAATCCATAAAGTCGAAACAAGGCCCCGGGAGTAGACAACATTCCATTAGAGCTACTGATAGCCTTGGGAGAACCAGTCCTGACAAAACTCTACCATCTGGTGAGCAGAACGTATGAGACAGGTGAAATACCCTCAGACTTCAAGAAGAATATAATAATTCCAATCCCAAAGAAAGCAGGTGTTGACAGATGTGAAAATAACCGAAATTTCAGTTTAATAAGTCACGGCTGCAAAATACTAACGGGAATTCTTTATAGACGAATGGAAAAACTGGTAGAAGCCGACCTCGGGGAAGATCAGTTTGGATTCCGTAGAAATATTGGAACACGTGAGGCAATACTGATCCTACCGCTTATCTTAGAAGCTAGATTAAGAAAAGGCAAACCCACGTTTCTAGCATTTGTAGACTTAGAGAAAGCTTTTGACAATGTTGACTAGAATACTCTCTTTCAAATTCAGAAGGTGGCAGGGGTAAAATACAGGGAGCGAAAGGCTATTTACAATTTGCACAGAAACCAGTTGGCAGTTATAAGAGTCGAGGAACATGAAAGGGAAGCAGTGGTTGGGAAGGGAGTGAGACAGGGTTGTAGCCTCTCTCCAATGTTATTCAATCTGTATATTGAGCAAGCAGTAAAGGAAACAAAAGAAAAATTCGGAGAAGGTATTAAAATCCATGGAGAAGAAATATAAACTTTAAGGTTGTAATTCTGTCAGAGGCAGCAAAGGCATGGAAGAACAGTTGCACAGAATGGACAGTGTCTTGAAAGGAGGATATAAGATGAAAATCAACAAAAGCAAAACGAGGGTAATGGAATGTAGTTGAGTTAACTCGGTTGATGCTGAGGGAATTATATTAGGAAAGGAGACACTTAAAGTAGTAAAGGAGTTTTGCTATTTCGGGAGCAAAATAACTGATGATGGTCGAAGTAGAGAGGATATAAAATGTAGACTGGCAATTGCAAGGAAAGCGTTTCTGAAGGAGAGAAATTTGTTAACATTGAGTATAGATTTAAGTGTCAGGAAGTCGTTTCTGAAAGTATTTGTTTGGAGTGTAGCCATGTATGGAAGTGAAACATGGACGATAAGTAGTTTGGACAAGAAGAGAATAGAAGCTTTCGAAATGTGGTGCTACAGAAGAATGCTGAAGACTAGATGGGTAGATCACACAACTAATGAGGAGGTATTGAATAGAATTGAGGAGAAGAGGAGTCTGTGGCACAATTTGACTATTAGAAGGGATCGGTTGGTAGGACATGTTCTGAGACATCAAGGGATCACCAATTTAGTATTGGAGGGCAGCGTGGGGGGTAAAAATCGTAGAGGGAGACCAAGAGATGAATACACTAAGCAAATTCAGAAGGATGTAGGCTGCAGTACGTATTGGGAGATGAAGCAGCTTGCACAGGATAGAGTAGCAGGGAGAGCTGCATCAAACCAGTCTCAGGACTGAAGACCACAACAACAACATAACAAGCATGGTCTTATCTTACGGATATTACTTCCGCTCTGCTTAAAGCACACTTCCCTCTCATCTGTCAGTTGTTTGTCGGTGTTATGATCAAAAACTGATTCGATTTTCTCCTGTTAAATAATTTCGAGAACCTGTTTACAATATTTCAAACTCAAATTTGCAGTAACTTTCCTTTTGGTACTGTGATAGTCAATGAATAGTTAAATCGATTATTTATCCATGAACAGTTAGATCGATTATTTAATTTCGTTAGTGACTTCGAATAGAAAAGTGACTTCAGTACTTTTTGGCAATTTGCTAGATGTGGTAAACTTATTACACGCTCCTCTTAAAATAAAGGCTGTGGAATTTACAACTGTCGATGCAGTGATGCCCTCTGTTGGCTTTCCTCCTTCATCTTTTCCCAGAGCTTATTCCTGATAACCACGACATGGACAGGAAGCGAAACTCTGAATGTCGGATCTAAACACTACTTTTTCCAAGAAGTTAAATATGCGTGGAGCAGTTGAAAATCATGTACTTGGTTTTACTTTCGACGCAGGAAATCAAGTTAATTTAATATCAAAGGAAGCTTGGGAATGGAACTATTTTTTCCAATTGTGAATCCTGTGTCTTAACCATACCCCGATAGAAAATGACCCTACAGTATTGGTTAATTACAATTTGCTTCCATTTGTAAAACTGTTTGATGTAGTTACATTTAGTTTTGTTTTTGCTTTGTCTTCATTGTAGTACGCTTCTATACCTTAATTATAAACTGATGCGCATCGCTTTATAAATAACGACTTTCTTGTAGAACAATGGAGCGTGTAAAGGCTTTTGATCTTATTTTCTTTGAAATCTAATAGTTTCCTTTGTTTACTGGTTCTCGGATTTACTGTGGCAATATCAGATTTTAACTCTACTTCTTGCGTCTTGCATATTCATAAATGTGTGTGCAGAGATCGCCAGAAGTATTGTACCGAGTGAAAACAGTCTGAAATTAACCAGACATCCACAAAACGACACCCTTCCACGCTGCACAGAGGGGCCCGGCCTGTTAATCCTTTTGCACGTGCCAACGCCAGCAGGTTACGCTGCGGAGTCTGATTCTCAAATTACGTTGTTGCGATCTGTTCAAAGTGTTGCCGGCAGTAAATTAAAAGCGGCCCGCTTTTGCATTCCAACTTTTATTGCATAGTGGTTGCCTGCCAACTGACCACGGTTTCAACACGTGCACTGCTGCGTACCTGCACTCTGTATTAAGAGTAAATTGCCAGGCCACCCTAACAGTTCTGTAACGATATAACGCAGTCTCGTAATTCCGTTGTGCGCTACGGGAAACCTGTAATGATTATAACGTTTCGCTGGTGCGTGAAATTCTTGGACCACCGGGCCGGAATAATTTCCGCCGCTTACGTGACGTGAAATCAAGACATTTTAGATCATGGTGAGGAATGAACGCGCTGTCGCACTTCATGAACGACAGTGTCGCTGTATGGTAGACTGTACAGTCGGATCTTCACGATCTCTTCCTAGGTACGACGACGACTGCAGTGTATACACTCCTGGAAATGGAAAAAAGAACACATTGACACCGGTGTGTCAGACCCACCATACTTGCTCCGGACACTGCGAGAGGGCTGTACAAGCAATGATCACACGCACGGCACAGCGGACACACCAGGAACCGCGGTGTTGGCCGTCGAATGGCGCTAGCTGCGCAGCATTTGTGCACCGCCGCCGTCAGTGTCAGCCAGTTTGCCGTGGCATACGGAGCTCCATCGCAGTCTTTAACACTGGTAGCATGCCGCGACAGCGTGGACGTGAACCGTATGTGCAGTTGACGGACTTTGAGCGAGGGCGTATAGTGGGCATGCGGGAGGCCGGGTGGACGTACCGCCGAATTGCTCAACACGTGGGGCGTGAGGTCTCCACAGTACATCGATGTTGTCGCCAGTGGTCGGCGGAAGGTGCACGTGCCCGTCGACCTGGGACCGGACCGCAGCGATGCACGGATGCACGCCAAGACCGTAGGATCCTACGCAGTGCCGTAGGGGACCGCACCGCCACTTCCCAGCAAATTTGGGACACTGTTGCTCCTGGGGTATCGGCGAGGACCATTCGCAACCGTCTCCATGAAGCTGGGCTACGGTCCCGCACACCGTTAGGCCGTCTTCCGCTCACGCTCCAACATCGTGCAGCCCGCCTCCAGTGGTGTCGCGACAGGCGTGAATGGAGGGACGAATGGAGACGTGTCGTCTTCAGCGATGAGAGTCGCTTCTGCCTTGGTGCCAATGATGGTCGTATGCGTGTTTGGCGCCGTGCAGGTGAGCGCCACAATCAGGACTGCATACGACCGAGGCACACAGGGCCAACACCTGGCATCATGGTGTGGGGAGCGATCTCCTACACTGGCCGTACACCACTGGTGATCGTCGAGGGGACACTGAATAGTGCACGGTACATCCAAACCGTCATCGAACCCATCGTTCTACCATTCCTAGACCGGCAAGGGAACTTGCTGTTCCAACAGGACAATGCACGTCCGCATGTATCCCGTGCCACCCAACGTGCTCTAGAAGGTGTAAGTCAACTACACTGGCCAGCAAGATCTCCGGATCTGTCCCCCATTGAGCATGTTTGGGACTGGATGAAGCGTCGTCTCACGTGGTCTGCACGTCCAGCACGAACGCAGGTCCAACTGAGGCGCCAGGTGGAAATGGCATGGCAAGCCGTTCCACAGGACTACATCCAGCATCTCTACGATCGTCTCCATGGGAGAATAGCAGCCTGCATTGCAGCGAAATGTTGATATACACTGTACTAGTGCTGACATTGCGCATGCTCTGTTGCCTGTGTCTATGTGCCTGTGGTTCTGTCAGTGTGATCATGTGATGTATCCGACCCCAGGAATGTGTCAATAAAGTTTCCCCTTCCTGGGATAATGAATTCACAGTGTTCTTATTTCAATTTCCAGGAGTGTATTTGTAATGTAATGTGCAATGGCGGTTTAGATACAAAAGGGAAAGGCAGTACCCAACCTTTATTGAGTGTCGTTTACATCAGTAGAATATTTTATTTACTTGCCTATCTACGAGGTGCATTCAAGTTCTAAGCCCTCCGATTTTTTTTCTCCGGACTGGAAAGAGATAAAAATATGCGCATTGTTTTAAAATGATGCCGCGTTCATTGTCAATACATCCCAGAGATGGCAGCACTGTACGGCAGATGGAAGTTTACCGCCAGCGGCTAGATTGAGAACTGTTTTAAATACTTAAAATGGTGACGTTTTCCTTACTTGAACAGCGTGCAGTCATTCGTTTTCTGAATTTTCGTGGTGTGAAACCAATTGAAATCCATCCACAGTTGAAGGAGACATGTGGTGATGGAGTTATAGATGTGTTGAAAGTGCGTTCGTGGGTGCGACAGTTTAATGAAGGCAGAACATCGTGTGACAACAAACCAAAACAACCTCGGGCTCGCACAAGCTGGTCTGACGACATGATCGAGAAAGTGGAGAGAATTGTTTTGGGGGATCGCCGAATGACTGTTCAACAGATCGCCTCCAGAGTTGGCATTTCTGTGGGTTCTGTGCACACAATCCTGCATGACGACCTGAAAATGCGAAAAGTGTCATCCAGGTAGGTGCCACGAATGCTGATGGACGACCACACGGCTGCCCGTGTGGCATGTTGCCAAGCAATGTTGACGCGCAATGACAGCATGAATGGGACTTTCTTTTCGTCGGTTGTGACAATGGATGAGGCGTGGATGCCATTTTTCAATCCAGAAACAAAGCGCCAGTCAGCTCAATGGAAGCACACAGATTCACCACCACCAAAAAAATTTCGGGTAACCGCCAGTGCTGAAAAAATGATGGTGTCCATGTTCTGGGACAGCGAGGGCGTAATCCTTACCCATTGCGTTCCAAAGGGCACTACGGTAACACGTGCATCCTACAAAAATGTTTTGAAGAACAAATTCCTTCCTGCACTGCATCAAAAACGTCGAGGAAGGGCTGCGCGTATGCTGTTTCACCAAGACAACGCACCCGCACATCGAGTTAACGTTACGCAACAGTTTCTTCGTGATAACAACTTTGAAGTGATTCCTCATGCTCTCTACTCACCTCACCTGGCTCCTAGTGACTTTTGGCTTTTTCCAACAATGAAAGACACTCTCCGTGGCCGCACATTCACCAGCTGTGCTGCTATTGCTTCAGCGATTTTCCCGTGGTCAAAACAAACTCCTAAAGAAGCCTTCGCCGCCGCCATGGAATCATGGCGTCAGCTTTGTGAAATATGTGTACGTCTGCAGGGCGATTACGTCGAGAAGTAACGCCAGGTTCATCGATTTCGGGTGAGTAGTTAATCAGAAAAAAAAATCGGAGGCCTTAGAACTTGAATGCACCTCGTAGTTGTCCATGCTCATTTCAACCAAAACCACGGTGTGAAAAGGTAAGACAGTACATCTTTCCCCCACCTCTCAATTATCCAATACATGCATATATACAATATACACACACACACACACACACACACACACACACACACACACACACATATATATATATATATATATATATATATATATATATATATATATATATATATATTCATCATCATTTAAGACTGATTATGCCCTTCAGCGTTCAGTCTGGAGCATAGTCCCCCTTATAAAATTCCTCCATGATTCCCTGTTCAGTGCTAACATTGGTGCCTCTTCTGATGTTAAGCCTATGGTTTCAAAATCATTCTTAACCGAATCCAGGTACATTCCCCTTGGTCTACCCCGACTCCTGCTACCCTCTACTGCTAAACCCATGGGACTCTTGGGTAACCTTGTTCCTCCCATGCGTGTAACATGACCCCACCATCTAAGCCTGTTCGTCCTGACTGCTACATCTATAATTCCCAGTTTTTCTTTGATTACCTCATTGTGGCCACCCTCCTGCCATTGTTCCCATCTACTAGTACCTGCAATCATCCCAGCTACTTGCATGTCCGTAACCTCAACCTTATTGATAAGGTAACCGGAATCCACTCAGCTTTCGCTCCCATACAACAAAGTTGGTCGAAAGATTGAACGGTGCACAGATAACTTAGTCTTGCAGAAGAGAGTAGATCGTAGCTGAGCGCTCACTCCATTAGCTTTGCTACACCTAGCTTCCAGTTCTTTCACTATGTTGCCATCCCGTGAGAATATGCATCCTAAGTACTTGAAACCGTCCACCTGTTCTAACTTTGCTCCTCCTATTTGGCACTCAATCGGTTTATCTCTCTTTCCCACTGACATTACTTTCGTTTTGGAGATGCTAATCTTCATGCAATAGTCCTTACATTTCTGATCTAGCTCTGAAATATTACTTTGCAAACTTTCAATCGAATTTGCCATCGCAACTAAGTCATCCGCATATGCAATTCATGGTGTGGGATCCTGTTATGTCCTAGTTCATCATGAACCACAGGCAATGTATGAGTGGCCAAGTAAGTGGTCCTGACAGTCGGGATACCAGTTACTTTGGAATAAGGTTTGGCATCTCGGACATATTCTGAGTCATGGTCACCTTTGTGCTCAGATAGTAAAGACTACCAAATCCACTGGTTAGTCTCTCAACCGTTAGGGGGGACTCAATGGGACCCAGGGCAAGTAAGGCTAGCAACCTGCTTCCATGGTACTTTAAATATGATGCTGGCAACAATCAGATATATATATATATATACAGCGTCCGAACTGACCTTGAAGGCCCAATGGTACCGACTGGTCGCCCTGTCATCCTCAGCCCTTATGCATCACCAGAAGCGGATACGGAGGGACACGTGGTCAGCACACCACTCACCTGGCAGATGTCAGTTTTCATGGCCGTTGTCGCTTCTTCTCTGTTAAGTAGCCCCCAATTGACCTCACAACAGCTGAGAGCATCCTGCTTGCCAGCAGCACTCGGCAGACCCTGACCGACTCCCACCCATGTGATCTGATGGGAACTGGTGTTACCACTTTGGCAAAGCTATTAGCCATCCAAAACATAGGGTGAGCATTAATAAAATTAACAAACTGCAGGGACGAATTCCTAACTTTAAATTGACGAAAAAAGGTCCTTGAGCATTTGTACAGAAATGTATCATTCCCACAGTAGATGGTGCTGACAATTGAAAGTTCCTCTGACTATGTGCTGTGTGTTCGTTGTGTTGCTGGCCCGTGTGGCCGAACCGTTCTAGGTGCTTCAGTCTGGAACCACGTGACCGCTACGGTCACAGGTTCGAATCCTGCCTTGGGCATCGATGTGTGTGATGTCCTTAGGTTAGTTAGGTTTAAGTAGTTCTAAGTATAGGGGACTGATGACCTCAGATGTTAAGTCCCATAGTGCTCAGAGCCATTTTTTTCGTTGTGTGTTTCGCTGTACGGTTGACGCAACATACTGTAAGCAGAAGAATGGTTCAGGATTCATGTCGGTAACAAGCCACTGTGGTGGTTGTGTACGACATAGCAGATGGAAACGGCCGAGAGGCAGCACAGCTATACCAAAAAATTTGCCCTTATAGACACCAACCAAATCACATCAAGATTTTAAGCCCTTTTTGGGCATTTGTGTGTTCAGGGATCCTTCCAGACAAACGAGAGTGCAGGGAGTTGGCTGACTCTCCATACACCTGGTTTGGAGGACCAGGCTTTACAAGATATTGAGACGAAGCCTAGTACAAGCTCCAGACAAGTGGCTCGCCAACATGGTGTAAGCCAAAGTACGATTGTGTGTATGGTGCTAGTTAATCGCTAATATCCCTATCACATGCAGCGAGTGCTAGTATTATCAAAGGCAGAAGAATTCTGTTGACGGATTTTGCACCAGAGCACCACAATTATCAGATCTCTGTCATCAGTTCCCTTTATCAACGGAGCAAACTTTACTAGGACTGGTTCAAATGGCTCTGAGCACTACGGGGCTTAACATCTGAGGTCATCAATCACCTAGAACTCAGAACTAGTTAAACCTAACTAACCTAAGGGCATCACACACATCCATGCCCGAGGCAGGATTCGAACCTGCGACCACAGCGGTCGCGCGGTTCCAGACTGAAGCGCCTAGAACCGCTTGGCCACTGTGGCTGGCACCAGAACTGGCATCATCAGTGTGCATAATTCTCACCTCTGGGCTGCAGACAATCCTCAGTGAATGGTTGAGGCGTCCCATCAGGACCAGTTCAGTATTAATGTGTGGGCAAGGATTCTTGATGACAGCATGCTTGGACAGGATATCATTCCACAGTTCCTCAACAGACAAACGTACCTGGACGTCCTGTGGAGTACCCTGCCTGAGCTGCTTGAGAATGTGTGCCTTCGGCAGTACTACACGTTATGTGGTGTCTGCGTGAAGGAGCATCACCCCACTTCTGCCGACACCTCAACATCATCTTCTCCGGATTTTGGATAGGACGTGGAAGCCCTGTAACACGACCTTCTTGATCACCGGACGTAAACCCCCTGGATTTCTGCTTCTGGGGGCATCTGAATTGCGTAATGTATGCTGAACCATTTTCTGAAGGGCACACCATTCAACAGCGTGTTCACGACACCCGTGACTCTATTAGGAGAGGAGCTGGAACGTACAAACGAGAGCAGCAATCCATGATGCGACGTGTGAAAGCATGCATCGCATCCCATGCAGGCCACAACATCTGTTGTCACATGGATGCGATGCAGCTCTGGGATGATTTGTTGTCGTTGCATGCACACTGTCCATTTAGGACCACATGTTCACATGTCCTTTTTCCGTCCATTTCCAGTCAGGAAACAGTCCCTGCAGTTGGTTAGTTTTTTTAATTTTATTAAATTTCATCCCGTATATAGAACTACAGGGTTATTACAAATGATTGAAGCGATTGCACAGCTCTACAGTAACTTTATTAATTGAGATATTTTCACAATGCTTTGCACACACATACAAAAACTCAAAAAGTTTTTTTAGGCATCCACAAATGTTCGATATGTGCCCCTTTAGTGATTCGGCAGACATCAAGCCGATAATCAAGTTCCTCCCACACTCGGCGCAGCATGTCCCAATTAATGAGTTCGAAAGCATCGTTGATGCGAGCTCGCAGTTCTGGCACATTTCTTGGTAGAGGAGGTTTAAACACTGAATCTTTCACATAACCCCACAGAAAGAAATCGCATGGGGTTAAGTCGGGAGAGCGTGGAGGCCATAACATGAATTGCTGATCATGATCTCCACCACGACCGATCCATAGGTTTTCCAATCTCCTGTTTAAGAAATGCCGAACATCATGATGGAAGTGCGGTGAAGCACCATCCTGTTGAAAGATGAAGTCGGCGCTGTCGGTCTCCAGTTGCGGCATGAGCCAATTTTCCAGCATGTCCAGATACACGTGTCCTGGAGCGTTTTTTTCGCAGAAGAAAAAGGGGCCGTAAACTTTAAACCGTGAGATTGCACAAAACACGTTAACTTTTGGTGAATTGCGAATTTGCTGCACGAATGTGTGAGGATTCTCTACCGCCCAGATTCGCACATTGTCTCTGTTCACTTCACCATTAAGAAAAAATGTTGCTTCATCACTGAAAACAAGTTTCGCACTGAACGCATCCTCTTCCATGAGCTGTTGCAACCGCGCCGAAAATTCAAAGCGTTTGACTTTGTCATCGGGTGTCAGGGCTTGTAGCAATTGCAAACGGTAAGGCTTCTGCTTTAGCCTTTTCTGTAAGATTTTCCAAACCGTCGGCTGTGGTACGTTTAGCTCCCTGCTTGCTTTATTCGTCGACTTCCGCGGGCTACGCGTGAAACTTGCCCGCACGCGTTCAACCGTTTCTTCGCTCACAGCGGGCCGACCCGTTGATTTCCCCTTACAGAGTGGCATCCAGAAGCTTTAAACTGCGCATACCATCGCCGAATGGAGTTAGCAGTTGGTGGATCTTTGTTGAACTTCGTCCTGAAGTGTCGTTGCACTGTTATGACTGACTGATGTGAGTGCATTTCAAGCACGGCTCCTGTCGCCATTTTGTCTCACTGCGCTCTCGAGCGCTCTGGCGACAGAAACCTGAAGTGCGGCTTCAGCCGAACAAAACTTTATGAGTTTTTCTACGTATCAGTAGTGTGTCGTGACCATATGTCAATGAATGGAGCTACAGTGAATTTATGAAATCGCTTCAATCATTTGCAATAGCCCTCTATAAATAGACTAACTTACAAAAAGAAAGTGCCTACAAGAGGAGGAGGAGGAAGAGGAGAAATGAAACTCGCCGACTGAGAGGGTATGTGATGTTATTTCAGTGATTACAAAAACCATTAAATTTACAAAGCATTTGACGGTATGAACCCACTTATCGGTATGACGTTGCACCCCCTGTGACCAGCATTCATTCACTGATTTGGTTGGGGGGAATGTCTTAAAGCTTTTGTAATCTCCCGTAGCTAAGCTGACCACAGGAGTAACTCATCACAACACTAGATAGTTCATAGAGATACGTGATATTTGTGGACGAGCGTTGGCATGTTGAAAAATTGTATCACGACACTGTCGCGTTTGGGAGGTAACACGTGAAGACGCAGGATGTCCATGATGTACCACTGTGTTATCAGAGTTCCCTCAATCACTACCAGCCGCAACCTTAAGTCATATCTCATGGTTCCCCACACCGTGATGCCAGTACTAACACTGCTGTGCATCTTCAAACATCTAGAAGAATGGAACCCCTCTCAAGTTCACTTCCATAGTCGCCAACAACGGTCATCTGGGGTCGTCCAGAAACATGATTGGTCGTTGGACATCATGTGATCCATTTATCACCAGTACACGTTTTCCAATTACAGCACATTTCCAGACGGAACAGTTTGTGTTGTGGTGTTAACAGCAGCTTAGGCATAGGGTGGTAATTCCCTAGTGCAGCTACAGCTAGTCTCCAATCAACGGTGTGGGATGACAGATTGTTGTCGTCGGGAGCCCATTACTTGTCCTCAGATGGCAGGTGCGGATGTGATTCGATTACTAATTCCCTGGTGCACAATGCATCAATCCTTGCTTGTGGTGGTCAGATGTGGTCAGTAGGATGGCTGTTTATATTTGTGACATCTTGTGCACATGGGCATGTTCAGTGCATCTTAATTGTAAATGGTTTTATTCTCCAACACACCTGTGTATGTTGTGCTGTATTTTAGGCATCACAATGACGACATTGCATGGGGTACTAACTCAAAGGAACACGTTTTATAACAAGAATTTTTTGAAGACCAAAAGATGACAACTACAATTGCTGAAACCAGTTGTCGACATTAAATGTTAACTAATGCGAACTTGGCTGCTGATAGTGTTTTCCCAAGTAAAGCATTTCGTTCCTTCATTGTTCTCAATATAAGAAAATTCACGCAAACTCAAAGTCTGCGAGTTTAGTCTTGCATAGCCTGTCCAAAGGAATTGGCACGTGAATGTCATATTACACCAAACCGAGTCAAATGCATTATCAAAAAAAAAAAAAAAAGCGTGAGCTGCCCAGTACTTTACAAACTGGTTTATGAAAATGTCAAGCATTATTATGTAATTACCTGACATTCATAGTTGGGTAAAAAACTGAGCATTACTAAAACGTCCAAGAAATTGTTTGGAAAACTTCTGAACGTAGCGCAAAATTCAAACTTCCGAACACTATAGTAATTTACACAAATATTTATTGGAGCATAAGATGTAATCAGCATTTACAAAAAAACGTGATGGCTGTAAGTAATAAAATACGGGAAACACTTCATGCATGGAAACACTATAGGGAAATACAGTTGATCCTGAACATAAAAACTTTAAAGAGATAAGTGCAAGGATATTTCATGGTAAGTGTCACAGCTCAGATATCGCTAACTTTATATTTTTGAATAAGAAAGAGAGTTTTGGTTGTTGTACTAGACTTTGTAGTGCCAATTATTTTTTGCAGTAGCATCATTGAAAAATGGCTTTCTAGTAAAGGAAAGTAAAAGTGATCAATTTTATTTAGAAGACGAAATCTGGTAACAAAAATAGTCTCTCACATCCTTGCATCACCTTGTCCCGCCAACCCTATAAACTGATTTTAACCGTTTTGGACAAATAATTTGAGCACCTTCTCTATAACAGCATCCATCACACCTTCGGATGGTAGTGTGAGATGTCTGAAGTGCGAAAAATAAGCAGTGTAATGTAAGTTGATGTTGATTAGGCTACT
The DNA here is from genome assembly GCF_023864345.2 of Schistocerca serialis cubense. NCBI lineage: Eukaryota > Metazoa > Arthropoda > Insecta > Orthoptera > Acrididae > Schistocerca > Schistocerca serialis. Next base: position 459,736,520 of record NC_064643.1, read on the forward strand.
ATTAAATTGCACAGCATTGGCGTCAAAAAAGTCTGTAGGGGCATGGTAGGAAGAAATCAAACATGTGAATCTCCATGCATCATCTGAAATACACCTGTCGCGTCACCATGTGCTGCCAGCACGCACTTTGTGCAATCTTTAATTCGGTGCCTTATCTTAATGCAGTCATCTCATAAATTGCTTGTTTGCAGACTGATTTGTTTTGGCTGCTTCCGATGATTCCTATCGAAATCTGTTGATAAATAATTCCTACTACTTCTGCTTCTGTGTATCATTCACATCACAACACTACACTACAGAGGAAATGGAGAGGAAAAAAAGCAAATAAAATGCTATAAATTTTAGCTTTTCTTGTACCATCGTGTAAATTTATAAGATTAACAGGCAACTGAAATAAAGCTACTTCCATTCCACCGTGGCAGGCTGTTACAACAACTGGTTTAAAAGTGCTGCAGAACAAAAACAGTCTCGGTTGCGAAATTATTTATTGTCATTGACGCGCTTCACCCTTTTGGGACATCAACAGAGTACATAAAAGTAGCGGGATATGTGACCCATCAGTCATAAAACCACATATAATGTTAAATAGGTACCAAGGTAACTGGACATATAATCCATCCGCCATAAAACATCTAAACGATGAAGTCGACTTTTAGCACACCAGCTGGCTCCAGCGTGGCAATACAAGATAAGATCACATTCATAAAACCATGTTAAGAGCCACACTTGGCACACTGTCTGTATTGGTACGCACACACCCAATAATATAATGTTAATACTTTAATTAGTATTCATTTACTGTTCATTATGACTTGGTCATAGTCTATATCTCAGTTCATATGTACTTCACTGCCCACAACATTTGAAATATGTTTTTACACTAAAGAAATCCTTTCTTTCTGAATATTTCTTATTTCACGAATTATTTTTTCTGTATATCGACTGCAGTCCCATTCATTACCTCCAGTTAATCTGTTACTCTTTTCATATATAGTTTAAGATCCACTACATTCCTCACTCCATGTGTCTTCCTTGATATGGGAAATATGAAATAACAGACATTGTCCTACTTTGGTTGAAATTTAGTAAGTCGTGTTCGATTGCTTCATTAGACCATTCAATTAACATAATGTGACCAATTTATTACTCCTACCTAGGGGTGTCTTCCTTCTACCTACTTCGTATTCCTTTGGAGTTTTTTCACTTTCCCTAGCAGCCGATTCCGCTAATCTCTCCTGAATTAATTCATTATTTTTGTCTGTGGACTGCTTCCTTTCCCCTCCTATATACTCCTTTTGTAACATCCAATATTTTTCACTTTCTGTACTAACTTCAGGCAGATTAATCCTTATCATTTACACTTTCCTCAGCACTATTATCTTCACCATGCTTGTCTTTTCTAATTAAAAATACCTGCACTTGGCCTTCTGGAATTGCCTTCTTCATGTTTTTTTTATATTATCTATCTTCTGGGTTTCCTCCAAGGTTACTTGCCCTGTATCTTAGATATTCCGTTATCCCTTTACAACAGTCTGCACTAAGTATATCTTGCCTGCCTACTTTTAATTGTGCGTGTGTCGTTATTTGCTGACATATTTTTTATTCTCCTCAACTACATCACATAGTAGTTCCCTATACTTTCACTAAACATTTCAAATTCATCAACAGTAGCAATATACTAATAACCTCATCATCCATTACCTCCCTATCACTATCATAGTTTTCTCTTAGATCACTGAACTTATCACTATCCGCTGATTCTTCACTATATTTCTCACTGGCAATATTACTCTCACTATTGTCCTGTACATTCAAACTACTCCTTTCCTCTATTTTTTTCCTGACTATTCTTTACTACTCCTTTCTATATCCAATTACATTTGCTACTAAACTATAATGCATCTACACAGTGATCATATAGTTCTATTTCTACATTACCAGTATTATCACTGGCGTCTATAGCCACATCTCCTACTAATTCACTAATACATCTGTCCATTTCTTGCCCTATGTACTTACAGGCCTCACCTGCTGTTTCACTGGGAACACTTTCTATCTTTTTAGTAAGTTTTTGTTAGCTTCACACTCGTGGGCAGCAAAATATCATCTATGTCTACCTGATAAGCTTTTCTTAGTTTATTGTACCTCTGAATTCCCTTTCCTCTAATCATCTCAGGTAAACCCTGCACTTATTATAATTTTGAGTCCCACTCTTTCTTTACCCAGTACTTCATGTTTTTATCGCACCAAGCATTGTATTCATTATTTCTTTCTCTAAACCCACGATTTATTTTTGTCTTATTAATCTGCCTATCATCATAAGATCTATTTACATTGCACACTCTTTTATTATTCCACCTTTGCTGTTGTGGTGGCCATTGTTGGGGCCTTTCCTCTGTGCCCACTCCAGCTCGACCCTTCACAATTTCAGCCTTTCATTTCCCTCATTATCATCCAGGTAATACATCCTGGTATTGAACCGCCTCTAGTTCCACGACCTCTTCCATCTCCCCTACCCCTGTCTGTTCTTACTACTCTTGTGGCATATTACCTATTATCACTTCAGTAACTGCTCTTATTATAATTACTGTTCAACAGTCTTGATCTCGGTGAGATCCATTTCATTGCGTCTGTTCCACACGTCAACTTCACCCACTCTGTTTAAAAATGTGGCTCAGACATAGTTTTCTAGACTGACAAACGCTGTACATTCCCAGTAACATTGCAAAACATGCAGTAAATCCTCCTCAGTTATCAATCCCTTTAAATGTTCTACCTCCCTACATAAGCCTTCACAGTAGTCTCTCATACTTTTACTTCCCTGGCTTCTGTGTGGCAGAGCATCTAAAAATTGCGGGTAGATTTCACTCTTTTAACTACTTGACCAAAATTCTTCCTGAAATTTGTTCATAAATTCCTCTAAAGTCTCACATTTAGCTTTCACTGACCAGTTACTGGCGTCACCACTACGCCTATTTTCAGCTATTATAATCCTCTGTTTTTTCAGTATTTCTTTAGGGATCAGCTTCCTACATGACTTCATAAATGTCACTGGATATATATTAACTTTTGAGTCAAATGTTTGTATTTCTATCCCAACTGGTTACGGCACGCTTCTCCAAAATGTAACGTAGGGTACTACCACATCTCTATTTTCTAAGACTTCAGCCTTTTCCACTAGCATTTTATTTTTGTTGTCTGCCTCAGTGTTAATCTTTGCAATAGTTTCATTTACTTTTTCATTTACTGCGTCTCCAGATTCCTTAATCCTATATTTTGTTTGCGACAGTACTTCATGAATAGATAACTACCAATTCATTCACACTCTTCACCTGTTCTATTACTTCATCCTTTACGTTCTGGTCTCGAAAAAAAATTCTGTCTCATCCTCTCTTAATGGTTTATACATTAAACCTGCCTTTTCATCTAGCTACCTGTCCAGTTGTGTGACTGGTTCTCTAAATGTTTGCATTGCTTCATTGTTTTTGGTTTCAAATGCCTGTGTGCCCATACTGATTGATTTATTTGTGTTGTTAAGGACAGTTTCAATTGATTTTGTTCTGTTCTCATTGTCTGCAGAGCCTAATTTAATGCTCTTGATAATAGCTGTATCTTTGTTTATTGTCCAAACCTCGTACTGACTGCCCTAATTGACTTACAGGTTGCATTATTTGATCTTGAAACTGACTTCATCGATGAAATTGTGTATTTATCTGTGCTAACATTGACTGTAACATGCCTGTTGTTGTATGATCATTATTAATTGGGTTCAGATCTACAGTCCTATTTACTATTCTGTCCTCTGTTGGATACTTAACTACACCTTCCACACTTCTTTGATCTGACTATTATATCATGCTTTGTACTCGAATGTGGATGCCTAATAGATTCGTCTGCGTTTTCCTGGTCGCCGTCAATCGGCTCTCGTTCTACTGTTAGAAGTTCTATGCCCTCTATACTTAGTGGACTGCCTGCTACGCTGTTAAGACTTGCTTTTCCGCCAACTTCATCCATATTGTCTACATCATGCAATAGTCTTTGCTCTTCCCCTAGTGGCTGATTGTCAGCTATCTTGAAAAATTTTCTGATATTAATCAACCAAAATAAGCAATTAACTTTTGATTTTACACATGTTCGCTACACTCAACTGAAAGTGTGAAAATCTCCAATAAGTTTGTTTCACCTACAACCTCATTTTAATTTATAAAACGGTTCCTAATTTCATTTACAAAATTACGTAAAATTTTTGGAAGTCTCGCTCACATGTCTATTGAACACGATTCCCACATGAGAAAGTCCTGTCACCAAGCAGTCACGTGCGATGCCCCACCCAGTTTATCCTAATATGGATACGTATTGAGCGTGAGTGGCGATCGGAGTCGTAAATGTCTGTGGGGAGAACACTCATGTGTAGTAAGTAATCAGTATTCACGTTACTGATCTCTCTGTATCTTATTACAGAAATAGAATTTTGATTAAAGAAACCGACAAAGTAAAATTACTAAAAGCACAGAAGAGGAAGACACAAATACTAGTAGACAACACTCTGAGATAACGATGTTACACTCTAAATGACTAACATAGACACAATACATGTACTGAGTTAATTATTAGGAGAAAGAATACTTTCATCTGCACAAAACACCTCTGTTGTAAACATGATACACTTTTAAATAAATGTACTTCAAACGTACAGTAAAAACAGTCTGCTAAGCACTGAAGATGTTTAGCTACTGTGGTGGTGCTTTTATTAGTAGTCATTGCTTTCGTATTACTTTAAGTATCTGATCACTTTGTATAGAAATGTATTTTGTAATTATTATTAAAATATTATACTTTATGTCGAAATAACCCTGCAGTGATGTGAGCTCACTTTAATTAAACAAAAAAACCTGTATCCTGCACTTTATCAACCCAGAAATTACTTCCATTATACACAAATAAATTTATGAAATTGTGTGGACCGAAATGCCACCACAGCAATTTGCTATTGTAGGTAAGTAAAATTGCACAGTAGCTTTTGGTGTCGTCTTCTGCAATATTGCTTCCAATTTGTAGTAATATCTACAGCAAAATGGCTGGTAAAGATTTTTGGGTACCATTACGAAGTTTTATTTAAGTATTCCAGTAATAGAAGTTAAGAACATGCTACATTTATAACCAGCTCAAGTATTTCCACACAAATAGAAAGAAGGTCATGAATTTTACAATATGTCGTCGTAGTATCAAAACTATTATACACAGATACTGCACCAATAAAAAAATATATTTTAATCTTTTCACAGGTGGTGAGCACTGGTTATACATCTAACGAGAATTGCTACAGTACGATGAGTTCGCAGCTTTTAATTGTAGCTTAGATGTTCTAGTACTTTCTATCATCATACTTGACCAGTACAGTATATCTTGCTGCAATGCAATGCAATGCATGTTATAAGCCAGCACACAACAACTTCATGTTGGCCCACAAAACATATATAGCCGCCTCTTCGTCCTTGGATATGAGCTGCTTAAAACGCTACAGAATGAATAGTAGCAACTTTATCTAGTCGATCTGAGGCTTTTATAACAAGTATGGTCAATTTTACCACTACAGTGCAACACAAGTATTCACCATTTCACACATCTCTCGACACTGTCTTCCACTTCTACTTAGAGAATGTTATAATGAGTAAAAAGACGGTATTTCTGCCCCCAAAACCCTTCTGCGGAAACTCCATCCTATTTATGTCTTAATGCTAAAGTCATGACCCTGTACATTGCATGGGGGCTTAATTATTAAATTTGAAAATCCTTTTTAGTTTTCGTAGCTGTATGTCCGATTACGCTGTTTCGTAAACGGTTGGCCCTGACTAGTATTTTTACGCAATCTGACTGCATAGAATAACAACAAACAATGAAAGAAAATTTTCATAAACACAGTTAATTAATTAAGTCCCCAGCAACTATAAAACCTACTAAACCAAAGCACAAATGTAATTGTTCTGTGTGTGGGAGTGTAACTCACCGTACACATCTGGCACGGTTCTTCTTCAACAAGACAAGAATTTTTAAATACCAATTATACTGACGTGATAAAAGAAAATTAGAAATACTATAATTGCTCGAGGAAAGTAGAATTACACTCTAATACAAGAACACACGCCAGATGCTTTGTTGACTGAACCTGTAATGACGCATTATTTAGGACACTAAAATAAAAACAAACTGAGTTAATTACCTCATTTATATTGATGAAAATCATTCTAATCCTTACATTATATCTCAACCAGAACTCTCCAATATCACATCTCAGCAAGCACTTCCTAATAGCACATCTCAACAAACACTCTCTGCTACAACATCTCAGCACAGACTACCACGAGACCTCGACAGGCACTGACTTCTACGAGTTCTTAACAGGCACTGACTACTACGAGCTCTCGACAAGCACTGTGGAGGCGGCTTAATAATACTCTTTGGCGCAATCTCTGGCGCAGTGGCTCAGTGTAGCCACCTTTCATATGCCCCTCCTCCACAGGCCAGAATTTGATGGTATTTTTGTCAGCATTGGTGGTGAAAATACCACCAAATTCGTCCAGAAAAATACAGACAAAAATAAAAGATAATATTAATACCTAAATATCACATAATTAGTTAAAATTTTGGCTTTGCACTGACCTTTCAATAACCTAATATATAAAATACAGTAGGCAATACAAATTCTTTTCATACATGCGGCTCTACATAATAGTTTGCACAATACACAAAAAATCAGTTTATACAAATGTTCACATAAAGTACTTTTAATGGTCAAAAAAAAAAAAAACAAATAGTTGATAATTCCTGCCCAGCAATGGTCAACAGGTGCAAACACCAACAAGTGACATCATTTCAGCAGAAACAGTCCATCAGTTGCACCCAGCAATGTTGAGCAGGTGCAGACACCAACAAGTGACAACATTTCAGTAGAAGCAGTCCATCAGTTGCACCCAGCAATGTTGAGCAGGTGCAGACAAAAAATGGTTCAAATGGCTCTGAGCACTATGGGACTCAACTGCTGAGGTCATTAGTCCCCTAGAACTTAGAACTAGTTAAACCTAACTAACCTAAGGACATCACAAACATCCATGCCCGAGGCAGGATTCGAACCTGCGATCGTAGCGGTCTTGCGGTTCCAGACTGCAGTGCCTTTAACCGCACGGCCACTTCGGCCGGCAGGTGCAGACACCAACAGGTGACATCATTTCAGTAGAAGCAGTCCATCAGTTGCACCCAGCAATGTTGAGCAGGTGCAGACACCAACAAGTGACATCATTTCAGTAGAAGCAGTCCATCAGTTGCACCCAGCAATGTTGAGCAGGTGCAGACATCAACAAGTGACATCATTTCAGTAGAAGCAGTCCATCAGTTGCACCCAGTAAAGTTGAGTAGGTGCAGACACCAACAAGTAACTTCATTTCAGTAGAAGCAGTTCCATTAGTGGCACCCAGCAATGCTGACTAGATGCAGACAGCAACAAGTGACTTCATTTCAGTAGAAACAGTTCCATCTGGGGCACCCAGCAATGTTGAGTAGGTGCAGACACCGGCAAGTGACATCATTTCCATAGAAGTAGCTTCATCTGTGCACCCAGTAATGTTGAGCAGGTGCAGACACCAACAAGTGACTTCATTTCCATACAAGTAGTCCATCAGTTGCACCTAGTAATCACGAGCAGGTCCAGAGAGCAGTCCATGATATTCACTATCACTGATCACACTGTTCATCAGAGTATATAAGCACAATTAAACATGTCCTAGTGACACCAATCATGTAGAAAAAGTACAAGCAACAGTCCATAATATTCACTATCACTGATCACACAGTTCATCAGCAGAAATTAAACATGTCCTAGTCGCACCAATCATGTAGAAAAAGTACAAGTAACAGTCCATAATATTCACTATCCCTGATCACACTGTTCATCAGCAGAAATTAAACATGTCCTAGTGTCACACATTATGTTGAAAAAGTGCAGGTAACAGTTCATAATATTTACCCTCACTAATCAGACAGTTCAGGCATGAACAATAGTTTGAATGCACATACAAATGCTTTTACACTAAACATACAAATCATAACAAATACTCAAATGATGTCAGCTAATTGTCATATTAACTATTACAAATACTCAAATATCAGTAAACCTATAATATTTATGGGTGTCAGTGCAAGCCACAACAAACAAATAAAATAATATTTAGGAAATAGGTGGGTAGGATTAGGAAAGGAAAACACACAAAACACACTCACTCATCTTTCATCCACATTAAGTACTACTGTGTAACTGAATAGTGTTAACTGTGTAAATGCAATTCTGTCAAAATCTGATGTTCATCATGTGTATCAAGTAGTAGTGGCAGCAATGTATAACAGTCAATAAAAGTTAAGTCAACGTCATAGTCATTATGTCAAGACCAATGTTTGCCAAGCCAGATCAAATGTACTGTTGTTGAACAACTGTCAGTGAGCCAAGATATGCAAATACTTCCTCTCTTCAAAAAAAGTATATACTGCTTAGTGATTTAACAAAGTGTGTGTATAGACTATCTTCCTTCTACTTTAGTGTTCTAGTCTGCTATCTTCATCCTCCTTGTTCCATAAGACCAACAAAAAGAATATGCGTCTCACTTACTTTACCTCTTATCCACCAAAACTCCAATAATCATCAACTTCACACAATCTCAATAATACCTCAATAATACCTCTTCAATACGTCGATACATATAAACCTTATTGCCAATATATGCTTCTCACTTACTTTACCTCTTATCCACCAAAAACTCCAATAATCATCAACTTCATATAATCTCAATACCTCAACAATACCTCTTCAATACGTCGATACATATAAACCTTATTACCAATATAATCTCACTTCCAACACAACTCTTTCCTCTAGTCAGTCTCCTCGAACAAGTACAGATAAAATCCTAATGCAAACCTCATCATCCCATACAATCCGAAGACACACTGTCAACACACAACCTCTGTGTAATCCATCTGACCCAGATCTTCTACTCATTATGAATTATAAACAAAGAAATGCGTACATGACCTCTAACAGACTTAGTTCGAATAACTCTCAGTAATTAAGTACGATTACGGAGTGTGAATAATCATAATATTTCACAGTGTGCACACCACTTCAAGAATTATGGCAAACAGAAGCAAACATGTGGAGTATTTCTTGTGTCAAGTGTCACTTCCTATTTCAATTGCTCACGAAAAATGCAGTGTAATAACTGTCAATGGTCTAGACCTAGTTTTGGTATGTCATGTGGTTAGCTTCTTTCCTATTAGCATACATTTATACAGCTTCCATAAAACCTTCCGCTCATGTGACTTCAACGAAGTTCTTTGTACCAATGTCGTTCGTCGAATTATAGCAGTTCATTTTCTTATCTTAAAAATATAAGGCACTGAGAGTAAGCAAAACAAGCAATAGCGAGTAAATATACCAGTAGAGAACAGAATGTCAACAAGTGGATGCAGCACAATTCCTACAACGAGGCTCTGCTAAGTGAACAATCTATAATTAATACCGTAGTGTGACCTAAACTCTATGTTCGTACACTGTACATCAGCATTGCTATATACCAAATTAAAGAGTAGTTGTGACGACAAAACAGAAACGTGTAAATATGCAATCCACACGCAAAGCAGTAAACATGTCATTAGCATCATATCAGCATAAGCAAATAAATGTACATATGTCATCTTAATAAGTAAACATGAAGGCGCAAGCAAATAAATCACAAAGTTTAACTTACATACCTAAACACATCAGCACAATAAATCAGGTTACAATTATAATTTAAATAAATAAGCACAGCAGGCACATAATTAAAAATATATGACATCAGTGAAACAGCAGTGCAGCCAAGCGATGCATAATATATACAAGTTACAACCCATTTCATTAATAATCATTATCAAAATCAGTTAACGTACGCAAGCACGTCGCTTCACAAGTAAATTCATAGAACATGAAAGTAGCACAAAGTATGAATCACGTAATCGCGAGCAGCAAATTACGTCTAAAGTACGTACCTAAGTGGAAATATGTTACCTGAAAAATGAACTCAATTAATAGTTACCTTTTTAGTTTATTAGTTTCTTCTTCGAAATTACATTCTTCCTGAAAATTTCTCGATAGCAAGTCGTCTTAACGTCGGAGACACACAGAATTTACCTGAAGTTCTTAAATATTTTATAGAACCGTACCCTGAAAAATACTGAATGTTAATAACATAATTCATCAAGTCACTATAGCTTTATACAGAATTTAATCGGAGAAATTAGACTGTGTATTTGTTTACGGCTGTCAGTGCATTCTCACTGAGCGCTCGATCAGCTGTAGGCGCGTGACGTAGGAAGCAATTGCTCGCGGTCAACGACTGCATTGTGCGGCGCGCAGACTTGACTGTTGCTTTGAGTATATGCCGCCGCCAAAACACAGCGCGGTATCCTTGTATTCTCCGCATGTTTACATCTAGCTGTTAGTTTCTCAAAAGTATGTCATTCCACAAAAAAAAAATTTTCAAAAGTATATCATTCCACAAAAATTTTTACTTTTGATATATGATGTATTCCTTTAGAGCGTCGAGATTTAAGAGTTTCTACTTCGACAGTGTTATCATGAATAATTTTACGAATTCTATATGGACCATTATAAAGCAGAAAAAATTTGCGACACAAGCCTTTTCCTTTGTGAGACAAACGGTGGGACTTAATTAACACCTTCTGACCAACTGACAAGATTTTTAAACGACCAGGACGTTTAGCTGACCTCTCTCTTCTAGCAGCCGCAGATGCAATATTTCGTAGGGCCATGTTGACAACTTCAGAATGCCGCAGTTTCCGTAAAGGCGGAAAAGGAACTATTTCAGAAATGCGATTTGTCGGTGCTTTATTTTTTAATATCAGTATAGGCGGTAAAGAAGTTGAATCATTAGGGAGTTCATTCAGAATGTTTTGAAAAATATGAAGATACTGATCCCAAGTTCTGTGATTCTGATGACAATAAAGACTACACAATTTATTGATTTCCTTCATCCATCTCTCTGAAGCGTTTGATTGAGGGTGAAAAAGTGAAATGAAGATTGGTTTAATTTTACGACGCCGTAGAGTACGAAGCCAAATTTTAGAACGAAACTGTGATCCATTATCTGATATAACCTTATCAACATGACCAACTTCTTTAAGAAAATGTTTGATAAAAGCATTAGATACTGAACGAGCTATTGCTTTGCGTAAAGGTGTAAAACACACATATTTTGACGTCAACTCCACTGCTACGAAAATGTACGCAAAACCATTAGTAGAACGAACCACTGGACCGAACAAATAAACTGCAGCCATCTCCTTTAATTTCGCTGGAATGATAGGAAACAATGGTGCTCTGTGAGAAACTGTTGGCGGCTTAGCCTTTTGACATAATTTCATTTGGCAAGAACAGATCGAATACGTTTTTCCATATTACTGAAATAACAATTTTCTCGTAATTTGTGAAAGCATTTTCTGGGACCAAAGTGTGCATAACTGAAATGCGTATACCAAATCAGCTTATTAACCCACTCATCAGGAATACAAACTAACCAAACAGAGTTGTCGACCGATTTTCGTTTAAAAAGAATGTCATTGCGAACTAAATAATGCTGTCTAATCGCCACGCTTTCCTTTCTCCTCCACTTCTCCTTAATGTCCTTCCAGATTGGATCCTTATTTTGCTCCTTAGCGATGTCCTGGAGCGAAGACGAAATAAAGTTCTCAAACGCAACACCTTGAATATACATCAAACAATAATTGTTTTCTATGCAATCCTCTTCAGCACTTTGTTTCAAACCCACAGGTGCACGTGATACAGCATCAGCAACAATATTTGAAGAAACCTGTATGTAAACAATACTAAAATCAAATTCCTGTAGGTACGACGCCCATCGTGACAATCTGCCATGAGTTAATTTTGTCGACATAAGAAATTCCAGAGCTCGATGATCGGTGTAAACCTTAGTATGTCTGCCAAACAAAAATGTCCGAAATCTTGTAAAAGCCCAAACAACAACCAAAGCTTCAAGTTCCGTAATCGAATCCAAGTTCACTGTAATGCCAACTCTTGCAAAAATACGTAATAATGAGTCAAAAATTTTGTTGTGCTCACTCCAAGAATGTTATCAATAAGAATATCGTCGACATATGAAGTAATATTGTCACGAAGATAAACAGGTAAAATTTCGTTTAAACTACAAATGAATGCTGCAGAAAATATAGTAAGTCCAAACGGTAAATTCCAAAGTCACTTTTGGGTAAAACAGTCATATCCGGTTATTGTTTACTTACTCACTAGATAGATTGATAGTCGAAGAGTTGGTTTGACAGATGCAAAGAATAGTAAAAGAGTAGGCAGCGGTGCAGAAAACTAAAAGAGAAATAGCACCACTACAGCTCGGGGCCCTATGCTCGCTACGGCACATATTCACTTAGAGTAGTGAATCCCCTGAGGACCTTAATAGCCGCACATAATTTCCAGTTTGGCCAATTTGGTGGAAGTGCGTACATAAATTGATCTAACCATGCACATGGATGTATGTCGTTCTTAGAATTGCGGAAGATCTTAAATTTCCGGACAGTCAAAAAGTGTTTATAGTCAAAGTTTTCGCCTCGTGGCGACAAAGACCTACCGCATCTGTCCCAGTCCGAATGTCAATTATTGTAAAGTTCGCGCGCCTGGCGCTCCCCTGTTCCCTTTGTCTGATTTCTACTGCAATTAATCTATTATTGTGAGCCTTCAAAATCGGTTGTACTTCTTCTCCAATTTCTTTATTTGATTCGTCTTTCACGTATTTGAAACATGTCCCTGTTCGTGAGCCTAACTGTGTTTCCATTGTTCCCATATCAGTTTCTAATTCAGATCGTAACTGTGATCCCACTGTTTTCATCTCGGTTTTAATTGTTCCTATTTCTGTTTTTAATTCAGATTGTAACTATGATTCCAGTGAGTCTAACCGTGTTTCCATTGTTCCCATATCAGTTTTAATTTCAGATCGTAACTGTGATCCCACTGTTTTTAATTCATATCTTAACTGTGATCCCACTGTTTTTAATTCGGTTTTAATTGTTCCTATTTTTGAGCTTAACCGTGTTGTCATTGCTCTTAATTCAGATCCCAAATTTAATATTGCACTCATCAACTGCTCCGTTTCTTCTGTCGTTAACCACGAAATCTGTGAATTTTCTGATTGAGAAAAATTTTGAACTGTTTCCGGACTATTTTCCCTACTTATTAAATTGTTTTCCACTACATTATTCATGACACTGTTTTCCTCTGTTGGCGAGTTCGCCATGTTAACAATTTCGTTATTCTCACTATTCATCATTTTTGCCTTTTTCATTGATCGCGTAATCATTTACAAAATATACAAAACTCGTCACTATATGAAAATTGCACACAATGACACTTTATCTCCAACAATACCATTGACATGAAATGTTTCCTTCAAACACGATTAACTAACAATTGAAATAATTGCACTACATTGTCAAACGCGGATACAAGACAGCAAATCAAATTCTGAAAAAAAAATACCATTAGAAGAATGACAATTACCAAATCTACACATGCAATACAGACTACAATTACTAAACTCAAATTACTACAACAATACTACGGTCTACTATTTTTACAATCAGAAGAATTCCAAGGGACGATCCGAAGCAGCAGTCGCCACGTGCATGGGGGCTTAATTATTAAATTTGAAAATCCTTTTTAGTTTTCGTAGCTGTATGTCCGATTACGCTGTTTCGTAAACGGTTGGCCCTGACTAGTATTTTTACGCAATCTGACTGCATAGAATAACAACAAACAATGAAAGAAAATTTTCATAAACACAGTTAATTAATTAAGTCCCCAGCAACTATAAAACCTACTAAACCAAAGCACAAATGTAATTGTTCTGTGTGTGGGAGTGTAACTCAACGTACACATCTGGCACGGTTCTTCTTCAACAAGACAAGAATTTTTAAATACCAATTATACTGACGTGATAAAAGAAAATTAGAAATACTATAATTGCTCAAGGAAAGTAGAATTACACTCTAATACAAGAACACACGCCAGATGCTTTGTTGACTGAACCTGTAATGACGCATTATTTAGGACACTAAAATAAAAACAAACTGAGTTAATTACCTCATTTATATTGATGAAAATCATTCTAATCCTTACATTATATCTCAACCAGAACTCTCCAATATCACATCTCAGCAAGCACTGCCTAATAGCACATCTCAACAAACACTCTCTGCTACCACAGACTACCACGAGACCTCGACAGGCACTGACTTCTACGAATTCTTAACAGGCACTGACTACTACGAGCTCTCGACAAGCACTGTGGAGCACTTTGGCGCAATCTCTGGCGCAGTGGCTCAGTGTAGCCACCTTTCAACATTTGTATTTACATAAGTCCTTGACAATTACAATGACAAAAGCAGTTTTATGGATAACAATACACAAGTCACCATTGCATCAGCAAAATTCAAAAACATGTCTAAGATTTAAGATTACTCATTTATTTGTCGGTGGCTGCACCGTACATTCTTATGTGAGCTTCCTCTGACAGCTTGTTGCCTTCTACACATTGTTATCCACCTATGCATGGCTAATACTCGCAATAACAATATCCGCAAGAAAATTCTACATTATTTAAATGATACAGTTTAGGGGTGATAATGATACTTTTGTTATTACACATGTCATACATCGTTGTGAAGAATGTGTTGCTTTGAAGTGTGAATATGTGGAGAAGGACTGACACAAAGTTCAGAATTCGAATCTTTATACACCTTTCAATATTTTTCGTACAATGGCCTGCGTCGAAGCGTACAGTGGAGAAGGTTTATACAATAACCAATTACATAAATGCTCACAGGAGGAAAACATTATTTAAAAAATAAAAGATTTTCTTTGTAAGTTAAAGAAAAAGTTATGTAATTACTAGTTTCTATGAATTCTCCTCACACAAACACACACACATGCACACACGCACACAAAGAAACAAAAAAAGCCACACCACAAAAGAATTATCTGAATGAAGCGGAAATCGGCAGATGTGATGAACATGTGGAGACAAACAAATTATTTGATTTCCAGAAAATCTGGATGAGCCATTCAAGAGAAAGAGTTTCACGAATTGAGCAAGTCAACAACACTTTGGCGCACCTCTGGCCTGAGAAACCACTCAGAAGTGGCATTAACTGAGTTGTTGGAAGTTTCCTGAGGGGTATCATGCTAAATTCTCACCAACTGGAGAGTTAGATCATCACAGTGCCAAAACATTCTCAACTGCAGAGAGATGCAGTGACATTGTTGACGAAGGTAGCATTGGCCAAGAGGTAGGGTTGGCCAAGCATGAAGACAACCAGTAGAACCTGCAGGTGAGAGTTACCTTGACGAAATGTACTGACCTTGCTGACCAAGGTAGGGTTTGCCATGCATGAAGACAAGCAGTGAAACTTGCAGGTGCGAATTATCTTGCTGAAACACACGCCTAAGATGGCTTCCCATTAGGGGCAAGAAAACTTGGCGAAGAATATCGTCGACGAACCACTCACCGTAAGGGTGCTGCTGAATACAACCAAAGGAGTCCTGCTATGAAAAGAAACGACATCACAAACCATCAGTCCTGGCTGTCGGGTCGTACGGCGGGAAACCTTCAGGTTGGTATCCCATCACTGTTCGTGACGTCTCCAGATCGGTTTTTGGCGTGGCATATCACTGACTGAGTTGAATTGTCTTCAGTGATGAGTCTCGCTTCGAACTGAGCCCTGATGACCGGTGAAGACTTACCAGTTACTGGTTACTAACCAGACTGTCGCCTCCCATAACATCCGACAACCATGAGTAATGGTCTGGGCTGCCATTGTTCTCATACCAGTACACATTTAGTTGTCATCTATGCGACCCTTATAGTACAGCGATAAGCCAATAATATTCTACGCCCATTTTTGCTGCACTTGTCAAAAATGTTATGCTTACGTACTTAAAGTTAGTATGGAGCATAGCAAGCCTTGAAGAAGGCAAGTGTAATAATTGTTTCTAGTACTTTGTACACGCACATCACATCTCATGTTGAAGTTTCCAGTTTTTATATGGGCTAGACTCAGTCATTATGCCGAGATAATTAGTTTTTCGTAGGATGCTCTGGCACTAATCTTAACAGTTACCTGATTACTTTCTTCTGCTACATGAAAACACATTTCCCTTCCGCAGAAATCTACCATAGTAGTACTTTACACTGCAGACATGGATGTAAGAATGCATAGTATGGGTGGATTGACAAATGCTTGTTAACGATGTCTCTTAATTTATACAATGAAAAAAGCACCAGATCTAATTTGCTGCCGAGATAATTCGTGTGTTCTTCCCAAGAGTGTTTCTCGCCTATGATCAGTCCCATTAATTTGACTACTTTATTTCCGTTTGTATTTAACTTGGGATTAAAAATAATGTATTCTGTTTTTGCCTGGACAGTGCGCTGCTAGTTGGCTAGAATCCAGTGACTAGAGATTTGCATCATTTATTTTTTGTTACCTAGCTTGCATTATAACTTCTCTCGTGCTGTTATTAGTATCATATAACTAGCATGTACCACATTCTTAAATGGCATATTATACGTTGTACATTTCGAAAAGTCATTTCATGGTCGCAAGTTGAATTTTTCGATGTGGTTATTAAAATTTATTGACAATCACTAGCAGTGATCTCAGAAGAAAGTTTGGCGTTGGATGAGACCCGTGTTATGAGACCGCGCCTGATCAGAGTGTTTTAGCATTCAAGGGCTGTGAGCGGCCCATCGCCTAAGCCCCTGTGATAGCCGCGGTGATACGTGAACGGAGTATCTGAACAAGTGAGTGCGGCCCCTGGCGATGCAGTCTCCAGTTCGTTAGCACCGCCTGATTCTGAACTCTCGCCCAGCGCTTAGAACCGGCTGCGTGCCCAGTACTGGAAATCTAACTCGTTCAAAATGAAACAGTATACGCAACGAAATAAAATAACTTGCGTATTACCCTTCGTTTGATGCGCCAAGCAAGTTGTATGTAGCAAATAGTGTAAGTAGGCTGTTTAGGCTTTTATGTTAGTAATACCACGTAGTGCTTTGTATGAAAATCGCTGACTGCGACGTGTGCAGTCTGAGGCTGATTGGACTCATCGTTGGAATATTCGCTAGTGTACCGTTGGGTAGTTGGATGTGAACAGCCCGTAGCGTTGGGTAGTTAGAGGTGAGCCGCCAGCAGTGGTGGATGTGGGAAGAGAGCGACTCGAGTTTTGAGAGGTTACTATGAGCGGATGATCTGGACGTGTGTCCGTCAGAAAAAGTAAATTTGTAAGACTGGATGTTTTGAACACTATTGAGGTAAATACATTGTTTGTCCTCTGTCAAAATCTTTCATTTGCTAACTATGCCTATTAGTAGTTAGTGCCTTCAGTAGTTAGAATCTTTTATTTAGCGGGCAGTATTGGCGCTCGCTGTATTGCAGTAGTTCGAGTCACGAAGATTTTTCTGAGGTAGGTGATTCATGAAAGGTATAAGTTATTGATAGTCAGGGCCATTCTTTTGTAGGGATTATTGAAAGTCACATTGCGTGTCAGTTTAGAAATGATCAGAATAAGTACAGTCTCAGTACGTTTAATTCTAATTTCTAAGAGGACGTTTCATATGTCGACCCTTAGCCGAAGATACCTCACTGGAATCTTCTGATTTTTTCTTTTAGTTTGAGTAACTAGTGTATCTATTGATTATTGCTTGCGCGTACTTGTAGAGAGAATTTCCTTTGTAATTGTAGTTTTTCATTGTTGTACAGTAAAACAGTTGTGACATGCATGTAGATTTGCAAAAAGTATTTCGCTGCCGCGCTTGCAATTAATTGGATATTATTTTCAGTGCTATTTTGATGTGTTTTCTTATTTTACTCTGCAAATTCTGATTTTCTGTGTTATCGTGTGAAATATTTTGACAGTTATGGCGTGTGAAAAACGAAACACTAGCCTCCAAAGTAAATTGAGAAATGATAGTGACGACGAGCGTAGCTTATCAGCAGCACCGTGTAATAAATTAACAAATATTCAGAATAGTAATTTGGTAATTTTGCATATGAAATGGAACAGGCAGTAAATAACAGTGTAGACAGTGAAACAATTAGTGAACAGGGAAGTATTGTCGATCGATCGGTCGGCAATAGTTCGCCTCAGGAATCTGAAATGACAGGACAAAATCTTGCAAATACCGTAGATTCAGGTTTTGCGTCCTCATCTTTTTCTCAATTAAGTCAAGACTCACTCTCTGCTTTTCAAAATGCGAATATTGCCGGTGAAAATGCACTGCCGAAAAGCACAGAGGAACATGTTTCAGACACTGATACATTGTTATTGCAATTCATGCAACGAATGGAACAAAATCAGAAACAAATGGGACAACAGCTTCAAAAGTTAGACATAATGGAACAAAATCAGAGACAAACACAGCGAAAGCTTCAAAAGTTAGAATCACTGGAACAAACGCTTGAACAAACACGTGAAGATTTAACTACTGAGTTACATAATATCGAATCTAAATGTCAAAAAGTTTGTAAAGACGTAAAAACACAAATTTGTGAGCATTTTCAGCGTATTTTTTCGCGTCAAGGAAATGCATTACAGAATCACGAAGCAGCCATAAAAGAACTGCAAACTATTGTTCATGAAAATAACGACACCTTGCAAGTTAAAACTGACTCATTTGCATCTACCGATTCGGTTACGCAACTTGCAAAAACTCTGGAAAACCTAAAGGACACAGATACGCTTTCAACACAAATGAACACTCTGAAGCTTGGTTCAGAAAAACACACTGAGGAAATCAGTTCATTATCGAAAAAAGTAGCTTAACTTTAGGATCAGATCACTAAGTTATCTACGAAGGTAGATGATGATATGAATGACACAAGACCGGTAGCCTTCACTGACAAAGAAGAATATGAACCCATTAAGAAATTTAAGCAAAATCAAAATAAAATTAATACACAGTACAAAAGAGAAATGCGGGAAGTACAAGATCAGTTGACACACGTAATGCAAGAATTATATATTTCAGAGGACACTCGAGCTGCGACACAGGAAGAGGGGTTCAGAAATAAGGAAAAGTCACAAAGTAACAAAACAGGGTATTTTGGAAATTTTGAAAGAAATTCGCAAGGTGCACCAAATTTTGAGATTGATCCGCCGACACGACGTAACAATGACCGATATGCGACTCTCCGTCATGATGATTTTGACAATAAGCTATTCATTACTACACATACATTCAAAACATTTAAGAATTCCAGAGACGACATTCATCCACAAGTATGGCTTCATCAATTCTCTCATTGTTTTCCTCCAAACTGTTCATTAGAGCACAGATTAGAATTTATGTGTGGCTTCAGAGAATGAACCAGCTGTAAGAATGCGATTGGTCATTCGCGATTGTCACACTGAAGGAGAATTTTATCGTATCTTCCTCTCAGCATATTGGTCTCAAGCAACTCAAGACCGAGTAAAACGTAGCATCATAATGAAGAAACATTTTGAACAATCTGAATTCTCCAGTCTTGTCAAATATTTTGAAGACATGGTGCACAAGAATCAGTACCTGTCAAACCCATACAGCCCCTCAGAACTCATCCGCATTTGCTTAATCAAATTGCCAGAACATTTAAGACATATTATTTTGGCAGGACGTAGCAAAGACGATATTGAAGCTTTTCAGGACTCTTACAAGAATTGGAAATTGACACTTGAACCGTTAATTTACTTTCAAATCCTTTTCTTAAGAATTTGCTTTATTTACTAGCGATTCATCAAGAACATTAATACATTTAATCACACTACGTGAGCATGGAAGTAGTTGCCAGTGTGTAACTGATGAAAACAAATCAAATTTCTTTCAACAAATGGAAATTTTATTCCTAAAAGCCTTTTTTTTAGAAACAGATTTAAAATTATAATCAGAAAACATCAAGTTACACTTTATTCAGAGGCAGGGAGCACAATTTTTTTGACTGTATGAGCTTTCAGGCTGAGGACCTTGCTGGTCTCTTTTGACACAGCCGCTCACAACCTCTGAATGACTACACTGGTGCAAATCTGCAACACATCAGATTACTTTAAACTAAAAATTTTAACATCTCACACAAGCACATAAGCTATGTCCCCCATAGGAGGGATGGAAATGGTACAAAACAGTAACATTAAAAGATTATCTTGCTGGTGCAACTTGATTTTTAAAAAAGTCTTACGGTGGAAGGGTGGGAACTTTATATACTAAAATGATGTTTTAAATAAAAACCCATGAAAAGCAGTCTTACATAAATATACAAGGTTGGTCAAACATGCTCTACATTTACACATATACCGCTTCTCAAGATGATAGGCAAGATAAAAACATATTTCAGGAATTCAGCCGTTACACTTCAAGCAATAAATTCGTTAATACCGGATCCGACAAACATGACAAGGCAGTTATTAACCTATGGCAGACAGACAGATACTAAATGCCTAACAAATACGGACGAGAGACAGACGAGCAAGTTGGGGACGAATTTAACAAGTAAATGAAACAACATATCACGAATCTCTTAACTTCTAATAAACTGCGATGTCTGGCGAAGACCTGGCGCAGCGCCCCCAAAACGCTCTCCCGAACCGTCCGTGGCCAGCCGCTTCGACGCACGCATGAAGGCGCGCCGATCTCCCGTCTCACGGCGTCGCAGCTCGCACCGGCCAGACCAATGTCATGGGCTGACTCCTGTTGCTCTCGTGTGGGCCGCGAAGCCACTACTCCTCGCTATACGGCGTGGCCCACTGGACTGACGGGCGACCTCACATGCGCCGACGCTCAAGACGGACAAGTCTTCTTGTGTCTCAGTGCGCGACCGACCAACCGATAGATCCAACCGCCAATGACCATTGTGTGAACAAACTCGAGCAGACTGGCGGCCTAAAACATACTAGCACTCCGGACGACAGACAGACTCTGACTGTCCCACACTGACCCGGCTGACCAATTGACTGACTGGCGAGCTTATAGCGCCCCTTAAATGCACGTGAACAGGCAGCCTTTCCCCTTTCCCACCAGAGGGAGACACCAAAGCTGTGATTGCCACAGCGGCGCCACCGCCAGAAACGGAGGGCGGCTGCTTCATACTACGCACTGCGGCGCGCTCTTCAAAACAGCAATTTTTACCACGGCTCGACACTGACAACCCGCAGGATGCGAAACCAGAAAAACAACTATTACAGGTCACATCGGTCACAATTCCGTGACGACAGAAATAACAACTGGACATGAGAAGGCTATTCTTACAATGCAAATCGTGACCAAAACAGACACCATCTGTATGACCGTTGGCAGAGTAATAATAACTACAGGAAAAGATCACCTCTCTATGGTAACAACAATGGTAGAAACAATCATAGAAACAGACAATATGGGAACCAAAACAATTATTATCACTGGAGACAGAATAACATCAGATTCAACGGTCCACCGCGCGGTTACGATTGTGGGAGAAATTCTCCACCATGTGACAGACAAGAAAGAAACTATGGAGACTACTGACAAGACGATAGACGATATAATCTTAACAATAGTCCAGAATTTAACCAAAACTGATGTTATTCTAACAGGGCAGGGGCCACTCGACAAGTTGAAATTGTAGAAGCTAGATCTCCAAATCCCAATAATGACACACTACAACAAATAAGTAACAGACAATGACTTGCACCACAGGCGGCCACGTGCGCCGGCTGGGCTTGAGGAAAATAACATAAGATAACCTCGAGAAAAATTCCAGTATTGTTTACCGACGCATACCGCTTGATAACTGCCTTCAAGTTGAACCTCTGCCTACTAGGAAAGGTAAAGGATTACACCACATTCAAATGTAAAACCGTTTACTGAGAGACAATGTGCTTTTTAACTTAGTCTTTCCCATAAAATCTTTCACTTCACGTTACTAGTACGCTTTGTCACACTTAGAAACTGTTAACATGCAACAATGTTTTGAAGTTAACTATCCAGTCAAGAACCTAGCGAACTTGTTTAGGCAGTAATTACGAGTGCATTTTTATAGTGAACAGATGACACAGTGTTATTCTGTGTGCATCTTGCTTGTTAGTTGCACTATTACGTAACGATTATAAGGCTTACATACTTAGAACATATACTGCTAAAGAGACTTTAATGCAACATTTTGGTTTACTTGAAAAGACATTCTTTATTTAAAGTACTTTCTGAGGGATTACAGATGACATAGTATTTGGTTTGTTTGACAGCTACATGATTATATCACGATGCTATTAATGAGTGATACAATTTATAGTATTGTTTTTGCGCTGTATCTGCTTTATATCTGCACAGATTTCCTGTGTTCTTCTGGAAAGTAAAACATGTTTTAGTATTAACTTTTGTGGTATAGCTACAATGTGACAGCTTTTTCCGTAACACAACAATACGTTACAGTACAGTACTTTCTTCATCAATGCAATGAGCGTAATAAGTACAACATCTATATGCACAGCATTTTACCGTTGTTTATGACGAGGTAAGTACATTGACTTCTGCAAAACTCTGCTTATGAACGACGACAACTACGACACTTGGCACATTTTTACCGTTAAGTAATTACAGAAATTATCTTACAGCAAGACGTACAGTTTAATGCTACAGGACACATATTTGAGTGATTATTTTTTGTATTTAGAACATTTTTTTCTGAAAGGGTCTTGAATTACAAAGATACAAAGAAGATTTTTGGTGATACATTTCATTCCATTGCTGTAATCTGTAACACCTGAGGGTATAATTACATTACTCCTCAGGCGATATTCGCCTACTTTGTGTACTAAGCGTGTGGTAAGCGCTAGGAGCCCTAACAAATATGATATTTGCTTATTCAGTTTTACACATCAGTACCATATTTCTCTAACACAGAATTACACAGCTATCTGATCATTTAAGATACACAAACATTTTTTTTACTATGTCAGTGAATTCACACTTACAAAGTTGTATTTTGTCTGTACTTTGTGAAATGTTCATATTTTTTCTGAACCATTGTGATACTATGAGAGCTTTGAATGATGTATTTGGTATCGGATCATGACTTTCGAAGTATGTTTGAGGTAGATGACACTATTGAAACGAGCAGAGAATTTTTTTTAGGTTTTGAAATTATTGAAAGAAGCTGTGACGATTTTGAGATGTGACTGATGTGGTATGATGATATTATTACGATGACAATGTGTATTATGATGTTGAGATATGTTTATGATCAATAAGATGATGCTATATGAGGAATGTGATTATGTGTTTATATGTATATGAATACTGAGTAGGGGTTAGGGACTCTGGTTTTTTTTAAAAAAAAAAAAAAATCTTTATTCCATTAAATTATTTCTTACATGTTAACCCACCACCTAATACATTAGTGGGTCTTAAATCGACATTACAATTTTTATTGAATATTAGCAGCATTTTTACTTCTATTCTAGTGTTAGTAAACTTACTTGCTACAGGAGATAAGAGTTAGTTTCTTTGTTGGGTAAGATCTAATTTTACTCTTGCTAACTAATCTAGGGGCTACTTCCTGCAGCGTTACAGGCGTGCCAGATGTTTGTATAAACCTACTGTGTGGCCGTGCCCACTGAGCTAATCCCAGTGAGCATGCCCATGGCACTGGGCTGGCCTTTATGAAGATCGCTGCAGGTTCTGTTGAGATTTTCTATCTACTATCTACTTAAGGTCGAACTATTACTAAGTCGTGATCGGTGCGCATTTGTCGATTCTGGGTGTTGGCGCTCCCTCCCCCTGTTCCAGAGCGTGGCGGATTCCTACCGTCACGGCGATTGGCCAGTCCACGCCCTGGCGGAATGGGATGGGTCGCCTTCAGTCATGTCATGTCCGGTGGTTCAAATGTTTTCCCTTAGATATTCTCGCAGGACCTTTGCTGATACCTCGCTGGCAAGACGGTTTACTATGTTAAATGTGGTGGGATCTCTGATTAATTGATACGTGTTGTTGTGAGGCAACTGGTTTCTTAGGTCACTGGCTACATCATCGAAGATGGGGCACTCATAGATCACGTGGTCCGGAGTACCCCATTCAGCTCCGCAGTCACACGAGGAGGTAGCCCTTTTCCCGAATCGGCAAAGATATGCCGGATACGGTCCATGTCCTGTGAGGAAGTGCAACAGTCCCTTACTTGGCTGGAAATGCGAGAGTTGGAGACGTTCTTTGATATTTGGGAGCAGCTGGTAAGTCCTTCGGCCTGTTGTATCAGCATCCCAGAGTTCTTGCCATAACTCTTCTCCTCTCCTCTTGATTGCAAACTTGTCCCCCACCCGCACTCCCAAGATACTTTCAGTCTTATCTACATCTCCCCTTTTTACCCAGTACCAGGCTGCCTGTTCCCGGATTTTGATATCTAGGGGACACACCCCCATAAGTACTAGTAGTGCCCCTCCTGGAGATGTTCTGTACGCTCCAATGGAGCGCAAAAGCATGTTGCGTTGCACCCTCCTCACAGACATAGCGGGCACGACCCTCGTGAGCCTGTGTGCCCACACTCCGGATCCGTAACCCATGATAGAAACGAGAATGGTATTGTGGTATAACTTAATGAGTTGTGGTGGAAGATGAAATCTACTGTGTCCTATTGTGATTAAGTTGTTTAGAGCTTCTAATGATTTTTGTGTAGCTGTTTCTATATGTTTGTCGAAATTCCACCTTTCATCGATTATTACCCCTAAATACCGGGCCTCGCGACGCCGAATCACTGGTGAGCCCTCGATTCTTACCGTTGGATTTCTGGCCAATTGGCCTTTCAGTAATAGGTATGTAGACTTGTTAGGCGCAATGGTCATTTTCGTGTTCTGGCACCACTGTGTGAGAATTGATAATGTCCTATTGATTTTGGGTTCGAGGTCCTCGCGACTTCGGCCGCCAACCAGCAGAAGGAGGTCGTCAGCGTAAGCTATCGCCTCTAGCACGTCCACACTGTTTTCCAAGCTCTCCAGGAGAGGCTCCATATTTATGTCCCAAAAGAGTGGCTCCCGGGACAGAGCCCTGTGGACACCCCTTCGTGATCTTCTTGCCTGTTCGCTCGCTAGGGGACGATAGCCAGACCTCTCTTTCCATACAATAGCTCCTGAGACAGCAGTATAGCGGCCCTGGACACTCCTTCTCCCGCAGGCAGGAGAAGAGCGAAGGCCACCACAGGTTGTCAAAGGCGCCACTGATATCCACCATGATGCCAACTATGTACTTGTGCGGAGACGACCCACAGACCTCGGATGCGAGGGCAATTGCATCACACGCAGATCGCCCTCGCCGAAAACCGAATTGCCTGTCACTCATCCCGCACAGCACTCGGTGTGCTGTCAGTCTGTCAGCCAGTAACCTCTCCAGCAGTTTGCCCAACAGGTCCAACAGATAGATGGGTCTGTAAGATTTTGCCTCTTTAGGGTCTTTGTCTTGCCCCTTTTTGATGATTACAACTTTGGCCTGTTTCCAGATTTTAGGGAATGTTCTGAGGCGCAGGGCCTCGTTGTAAATTCTTGCTAAAGGTGTCACTAGTTGAGGAGCGAGGTACTGCACCACCTCCGCGATGATGCCGTCTGGTCCAGGGGCCTTTCCTTTCTTTAGCGATTTAATGTGGACTGCAACTTCCTCTTCAGAAAAGGGGTACACCATGATGTTATTCTCGTAGTCTGCCTGCAGAGCCTGCCTAATTAGGCGTTGTTCTTCTGTGTCCTCTTCCTCTTTATCGTCAGGGAGGAGTTGGTGGAGAAGGACCTCAGCAGTTTCTTGCCAAGACCCAGTCATCCGATTTCCATCCCTGATTGTGGAGAGCACCATTGGCGACCTGATTTTTTCCCTTACTATTTTGTAAGGAGTGCCCCAGGGATCAATAGCCAATTGGCTGTGTACATATTTTTTCCAGCTTTCCAGCCTGACTGTCCGCAGTTCTTTCTGAAACTACTCTTTGGCTTCCCTGTATGTTTGCAGCCATCTTTGTTTTTCTTCCCAGACGACACTTCGCTGGTAATACCTCCTCGCCCTCCTGACAGACCGACGCATCTGCCCTAGTTCCGTAGACCATGGTGATGGAGAAGCCGCAACGGCTCTCCTCCTGGTTGGTGCAGCAGCCTTTACCGCCCTGGTAAGAGCGCCCACCAGATCTTCGGCGTGTTTGTTGATGTCATCGTCATCTTCCGGCCATGTCGGAGGGTCAAACTCTCCTGCGAGATGCTCCCAATTGGTCTTGTTATAGTTTAGTTGTACTTCCCACCCTATGTCCCAGTGGCACTCCTGATCTGTGATTGTGAATGTGATCAGGTTGCGATCGCTGGTAGTGTCACCATCAGTAACAGTCCAGTTTTGTATATTGGCAGCGATGTTGGCTGTCATCATCGTGATGTCAATATTGGTTCCATTCCCTCCCCCTCCTGTGTAGGTGGGGGGGGGTTTCCAGGTCTGTTGGCAATGAGGAGTTGTAGAGACATAATGGTCTCTTCCAGCTTGCTTCCCCTTTCATCTCGAGTGCCACTGTGCCACAGGGGGGATTTGGCGTTCACGTCCGCTACCACAACTGCCTTTCTGCCCCTCAGCACCGTTGCCACCTGCGTGAGTTGGTCAAGGTACAGGTCAATGTCTGTACCGTACTGAAAGTACATATTTATTAAATATATGACGCCATTTGGTGACTGCAGTTCAATAACATTGTAGTGGTCGTCCGAGAGGTGTGAGAGCACTGTTGCCCGCAGTGCCTTGTTGATTATTATGATGGTGGCTTTCGGGTCGTCTCCGAAGCTTACTACTTGCCAGCTCATGGCAGCGTAGGCTATGTTCCCCACAAGAGAGTACGGCTCCTGCAAACAGAGCACATCAAGGCTCTTCTCCTCCACCACTCTCCGAAGTTCCTGCATGACCAGTCTACTATTGTGTGCGTTTAGCTGACCTATCTTTATTTCTGTAACTATGGAAAATACACTCCTGGAAATGGTAAAAAGAACACTTTGACACCGGTGTGTCAGACCCACCATACTTGCTCCGGACACTGCGAGAGGGCTGTACAAGCAATGATCACACGCACGGCACAGCGGACACACCAGGAACCGCGGTGTTGGCCGTCGAATGGCGCTAGCTGCGCAGCATTTGTGCACCGCCGCCGTAAGTGTCAGCCAGTTTGCCGTGGCATACGGAGCTCCATCGCAGTCTTTAACACTGGTAGCATGCCGTGACAGCATGGACGTGAACCGTATGTGCAGTTGACGGACTTTGAGCGAGGGCGTATAGTGGGCATGCGGGAGGCCGGGTGGACGTACCGCCGAATTGCTCAACACGTGGGGCGTGAGGTCTCCACAGTACATCGATGTTGTCGCCAGTGGTCGGCGGAAGGTGCACGTGCCCGTCGACCTGGGACCGGACCGCAGCGATGCACGGATGCACGCCAAGACCGTAGGAACCTACGCAGTGCCGTAGGGGACCGCACCGCCACTTCCCAGCAAATTAGGGACACTGTTGCTCCTGGGGTATCGGCGAGGACCATTCTCAACCGTCTCCATGAAGCTGGGCTACGGTCCCGCACACCGTTAGGCCATCTTCCGCTCATGCCCCAACATCATGCAGCCCGCCTCCAGTGGTGTCGCGACAGGCGTGAATGGAGGGACGAATGGAGACGTGTCGTCTTCAGCGATGAGAGTCGCTTCTGCCTTGGTGCCAATGATGGTCGTATGCGTGTTTGGCGCCGTGCAGGTGAGTGCCACAATCAGGACTGCATACGACCGAGGCACACAGGGCCAACACCCGGCATCATGGTGTGGGGAGTGATCTCCTACACTGGCCGTACACCACTGGTGATCGTCGAGGGGACATTGAATAGTGCACGGTACATCCAAACCATCATCGAACCCATCGTTCTACCATTCCTAGACCGGCAAGGGAACTTGCTGTTCCAACAGGACATTGCACGTCCGCATGTATCCCGTGCCACCCAACGTGCTCTAGAAGGTGTAAGTCAACTACCCTGGCCAGCAAGATCTCCGGATCTGTCCCCCATTGAGCATGTTTGGGACTGGATGAAGCGTCGTCTCACGCGGTCTGCACGTCCAGCACGAACGCTGGTCCAACCGAGGCGCCAGGTGGAAATGGCATGGCAAGCCGTTCCACAGGACTACATCCAGCATCTCTACGATCGTCTCCATGGGAGAATAGCAGCCTGCATTGCTGCGAAAGGTGGATATACACTGTAGTAGTGCCGACATTGTGCATGCTATGTTGCCTGTGTCTATGTGCCTGTGGTTCTGTCAGTGTGATCATGTGATGTATCTGACCCCAGGAATGTGTCAATAAAGTTTCCCCTTCCTGGGACAATGAATTCACGGTGTTCTTATTTCAATTTCCAGGAGTGTATGTGTGCACATATGATTCTGGGAAGGTTTTTGTCCAGTCGTAAGCTATTCTCCCATTGGATAGGACAGACTGATTATATATTTCCT
This sequence comes from Schistocerca serialis cubense, assembly GCF_023864345.2. Lineage (NCBI taxonomy): Eukaryota > Metazoa > Arthropoda > Insecta > Orthoptera > Acrididae > Schistocerca > Schistocerca serialis. Next base: position 459,765,120 of record NC_064643.1, read on the forward strand.
CTAAGTTAAAGGTTTCGTTTCTTCTCTCAAACACCTTTCTTACTAGGTCACGCAGGGCGCCGAAGTCAGTGGGGAGATTCATTGTCTTTAGTTGTACTCTGTCTACAGCCTCCATGGCCGAGAAGGTGACCTTGCGCCCGTACCTATGTCCTACCCGCACTAGATGTCGCAGTGCGGTGGTTAGGACAGCCGGCTCATCCAGGCGGGATAATTGTAGGGAATGCTCGAGATTGGGATATATTCTGATCGGATCAACCGCTGTTCTCACAGCTATTGGTTGTCTCGAATCAGTATTCACATTGGTGCTATTTATTTGTGTGTTTGTACTATTAACTGTATTGATCTGCACCAGCAATTCCAGCACAGGACTCCCTTGAACGAATGCCGGTCGGCCCACCGCTACAGGACGCCTGTCTCGAGTTGCCTGATTTCCTGGCGTTTGCGATCCCCAGCAGTAGGGAGAGGGGGCTGCCACTTGTTCTTGTGGGTCCGTTTGGACGCACGCATCTTTCATTTTCTTTCTACCATCACTTCCTTCTGCAAGTGCTGCAAGAAATTGTTTGAACTGGGCTGCTCTTGCCGCGTCCCTTCTCCTCTTGCATGGGGATTTCCTTTTAGGCATCCAGGGTGCCGTACTTGACTCAGCCATAATCAGTTCTTGATATTAGCCTCTGCTCAAGCATCCTGTACGTTGGGCAGTTGCGACCGGAGGCATTGCAAGTCTTTTTGCCTCTCTTTATGCATGGGATACAAATTGCCGGATTTTTGCAGTTTTTTCTGATATGATTTTCTTCTCCACACCTGGAGCAAGCCGACTTCCTCTCACAATATTTGTGTACGTGATCAAGATCGCCGCAGTTATGGCAGCGAGGTACCACCAAGAAGTCCCGCACATTGATGGCGTGGAAGCCAATGTAAATCTTACCCATTGAGGTTAGTTTTTTCCACATCTGGCCAGAGACTTCTGCTACATGATGCACAACGTCTTTGTCTCTTGGCCCTGTTTTGAATTTAAGTTTGAATTCATTTTTGAAGTCATCAGCACTTATATCATCAAAATTTTGATTATGAATTGTTTCTTGGAGTTCATTATTTTCAAATGTGACTGGTATGTCATACATAATTACAAGCGGATTTCTCTTTTTTGGGGGTTCACATTTAACGGCTTTGCACAGTTTTTGGTTGTTAAGTATTTTGTTCCGGTCATCTACTGTTGCCACATCAACTATCACTACGTTCTTTGTGGCTTTTACTTTGTTAACTTTGATTTTATCCTTTACAGGATTAATCGTTGTTGTGAATATTTCCTGTACTTTTTTTGTGTCTTGACCGGGTAATGGTCTCAAAAAGACAGCAGTGTCTGGTCTTTGTGACACTTTTACAATTGTATCTCTAGTAGTTTGGCTCTTAGGTGTCGTTTGAGCGACTACATTGGCCCATGATTTTGTTGGCTGCTTGCGCAGCCTTTCATTTTCTTTCTGCAGTTCTTCAACCCGCCCCTCAAGCTTCGCATGAGCAATAGCCCAGGAGGCGAGTTCATTTTTTAACGTCAAGATCGCAGCCTGGCTTATCTTGCCGTTTTTCACATTGGCTTCCAGGTATTGTGTAATCCTGGCATGCCTATCACTAATACTTTCCTCGGTCTGCCCCATGCCCCCTGATGGGGAGGGAACAGTAAGCAAAGAAGCCCTCGAAGGCGCACATGAATCGCTTGTCTCTGTCTCAGCCATATTGTTGACAAGCGAAAAAGGATTGGGAGCCCGTCTCTTGCCCCGGACCGGCTCCTCTGGCATGGGGGGGGACTTCTGCAGCTCGCCTACCGACCTCGCCCCAAGGTCAAGGGCACTCAAGAGCTGCCGGGTTCAGCGCGCCGTCACCAGCGCACTGGTCCCCATCGATGGCCCCGTCGTCGACGATTTCACACGACGCTCCTCGGCAACTGCACCCCGCACTCTGGAGAGGCGGATGCACCCCTCGCCCTTCGCCGCCTACTTGCCCGAGCTTCCACCAGAAGGCCAAGGACCCACTCCTACTCAGGTGGTGGGTCGGTCCCCCAGTCGTTCAGCGGTCTGGGCCCATCTAACCTAGCCCAGGCGATGTCACCACCTCCTGGGTTTGGCAGAACACGCCCCGGTTACCCAGGGGCGCGGCGAAGCACCCTTGCCGATTCGCGCCGTGATCCCACGCCGACAAACGAAGTCGCCGGCATGCAGAGCACCAGCTGGTCTGTGCCCTGCGAACAGAAAGGGACTGGTGTTCGGTCCCTCGACACAGCTCCCCCTGTGCCACGCACCCTTCGCTTTCGCATCGGGTTGGGTCGCAGCTCTCCCTTTTGTCGCAAGGCAGAATGCCAAGCTTAACATCTGGCACCACAGGAAGGCGGAAAGAGCCACTTGGGAAGGAGAGGCTATAAGAGACGCTTCACTTCCCCTGTGAGGACTGCCGCGGCACACCCGACTGGGAAGCGATATGCCCCAGTGCGAGCCTCCGTGCCTTATGGCGCGCAGGCAATGGGCGGGCCCGCGCCGAAACGCGCCGTCAAGCGACTGACCTCACGCCAGATTAGGGACTCTGGTTTGTAAAAAGGATGTTGGAAACAAAGAATCTTACTTTAAGAGTTATGAAATTTGCGTACATGCATGAATGTGTGTATCACAATGCTGGCGGAAATTTTTGGACACTGTTATATATGAGATTTTGTTTCTACACATATCTAATGTAAATTTCAACCAGTGAATTTTTTTTATCTATATGAGACTGTCACTGTAGCAGAAACTGCTGTTGTAAATGTTTCAGTAAATAAGGTAAGTGACCTTGACGTAATGTGCTGTCAGCACCCAGATGCGCGACAGTCGCCTGGAAAAGAACCATTAGTGTGTGCTTTTCAGAGGCACAGATGTTGGAAAATGAGGCCATTAACCTCGCTATTGACATTCCTTTGTAGAAAGCATCGCAAACACGACATGCTCATACTCGAAAACATATGATTACATTTTGAAGCTCGCACTTTCTACTACTTACTGAAATGTTAATGAAGTGATGAGAAATATGTTACATCTGTACATCTGATTATGACTACTGTCTTTCTAGTTGAGAAATTTTTTACCAGCTTTTGAAATACTATATGGCTAGTGAATGACATCTTTATGCTTTGTCTTGTATATATTTGCCTATTTTATTTGATATCTAGTTTCTAGCTGTGCTGCAGCATTGGTTAAAGTAAAATTTAATAAGTGTCCTAATGTAAGTATTTTCTGTCTACAGATCCATTAAATAATAATTTTATGATCTACTTTCTTTAAAAAAGTGAGCACAAATTGACATTTCCCTTCACAGAAATTGCATACATAATTTTTTTAACGACTTGGTAACTTGTTTGGTAGAGTAAGTTATTGTGATGCACCACTCTAGCGTGAAATGTGACATAGGTATTAGACATTTCCTATCTTTAGTGTAATATTTTTTCTCCTTGAGCTTTGTAATGATTAAGTATAGTTTATTGCTTTTGCTGCTACTGTTTGTCAGGCATTGTCCTACTGAATTTCACTTTATGTTACTCTGCTAAGGCAGTTTTTGATTTATTTTTCTTGTTGCTGCATATTAGCTCATATTAGTTGTAATGCTGCATTTGCTTTGATAATTTATATTTATTGCTGCTTGCTTTGCCACTTTGCATTTTTTCCTCATTCTTGTTTGTGTTCATGTTTGTGCTGCTGATTTGCCTCATCCCTTAGTTTATGTATCTGAGCTCAGTAAATTTAAGTTAGCTTAAGAGGGGGTATGCTCTATAAGATAATGAGTTGTGATGAATTGGAAGAAATGCATAGAGAAGCTACAAGATAAAGGTTTCGCCAAAAAAGTTGTGTACAATGAAGAATAATTATTTTGAAAGAGGATATGAACAAAAAATGTAGGGTTTAGAGACAACTGGTTAAGTTAGGATATTAATGGAAACAAATGATGAGGTAAAATAATACAAAAAACAGAAAGCATGCTTCGATAGGACCTTTTTGCGAAAGCTAAATGTTGAAATAAGAGAAAAGATCTATTGAATGAAGTTTTGGGTTGAACTGCATTAACAAGTGTCACACTGAAAACCAATCCTGTCCTTTCCTTTCGTGTTATTCCGCTATGTGTTTGTGTACACTTGTGTATTTATGTTCTTCCTGTCTTTATGTGTTTATCTGCTAAGACGTATGTTGTAGAATCTTCTAATACTAAGCTACATTCACTATGATGAGGAGTACTATCATCTTTAAATACCTGGGAAAAATGCTTGGATATTATTTACTCTGTTATGTTTTCCTTTAATGATCATATGTCAAATTAATGTTTGAATATTCTCATTTATTTATGTATGTCACAATTCCCATAATATGCATGTATATGCTTAAATTCTTTTCTTTTGAAAGCCTGTATTCTACAAATGTTGTGTGTATTATTATGTTCTTTAATGACGTTTTCTGTGCCTTTATAATTGTATTTTTATGCCATAAATTTGTAATTGTATAGACACCAGTTCTTCAAATTAAGTGAATAGTAGGGTTTCATTTGACTGTACACATTTCTGTTGGTCATACTGTATGTGTAAAATCTCAGATACTAAAAGACCGTCTTAGTGTTTGAATGTGTGTTGATAATTCAGCAAGGGACTGGTTAACAGCATTGCTGGTTCTAAGGACATTCCAAAAAGTTTGTGAGTGCACAAGTAGTGGTTCATGGACTTGCTATATTATCCACAAGACTCTTCAATGGTGATTGTGCACCCGCACAGTCGCAATGGATGGCTACTGGCCATCTCTACAAGGACTACAGTGGATCTGCACCTTTGGTGGCCCACCAAAACCATTATGTCTACAAGGATTTCAGTGGTTCTACACCTTTGATGGCCCACCAACACCATTATCTCTACGAGAAATACTGTGGGTGTGCTCTGTGATGAATTACTTACCAATATTCTTCAAAACTTCGACTGACTCTGCTGTGGCTTCGCTCTGTTGTGGCCCATTGCCTGTCAGCATGTTAAGAGCCAGCACTGTCTTTCTGTTGGAAGGACAACACTACTTTTTCAAGACTGCATGGAAATCCACTACTTCCGTGCGCATTTTCTTTTACTGCTCAGACTTTGAGAAAAAAAAGAAAACTGTAATTTCTATTGCGATGAATGATCAGGACGGTCTTTATGAGAACAATTTTTGCTTTTGACCAACATTGCATCAATAATTGTGTACATTTGATATCTTTGTTATTGTAATTATGAAAAATTTTATCAAATCATTATTGGCCACTGCCCAAAACAATTTGTAAATTTTTTTGTGGGGAGCATGGAGGCTATGTAAGTAGGCTGGTTAGGTTTTTATGTTGGTAACGCCACGTAGTGCTCTGTATGAAAATCGCTGACTGCGACATGTGCAGTCTGTGGCTGGTTGGAGTCATTGCTGGAATATTCGCTACTGTAGCGTTGGGCAGTTGGCTGTGAACAGCCCACAGCGTTGGGCAGTTGGAGGTGAGCCGCCAGCAGTGATGAATGTGGGGAGAGAGACGCCAAAGTTTTGAGAGGTTACTATGAACGGACGACCTGGACGTGTGTCCGTCAGAAAAAGGAAATTTGTAAGACTGGATGTCATGAACTGATATATATATTGTGGCTTTTGAACACTATTAAGGTAAATACATTGTTTGTTCTCTATAAAAATTTTCAATTGCTAACTATGCCTATCAGTAGTTAGTGCCTTCAGTAGTTAGAATCTTTTATTTAGCTGGCAGTATTGGCGCTTGCTGTATTGCAGTAGTTCGAGTCACGAAGATTTTTGTTAGTGATTCATGAAAGGTATAAGTTATTGATAGTCAGGGCCATTCTTTTGAAGGGATTATTGAAAGTCAGATTGCGTTGCGCTAAAATATTGTGTGTCAGTTTAGAAATGATCAGAAAAAGTACAGTCTCAGTACGTTTAGTTTTTCTCAGCTGTTTGAAAATCAAATAACGTAAGAGTTTTTCCAGAACTGTCATTCTTAATTTTCTAAGGGGACGTTTCTATAGTAACTGAAAGATATTTCGTACAGACACCTCGTTGGGTCCAGTGTCGTTAACTATATCTCTCTTAGTTATCTATTTCTCCTGTATCTTCAATACTTTAATTTATTACAAACGTCGCTACCCCATTTTCATATTTACGAACCCTGCTTTGCTCTTCTATTCTCCAATATCTTGTTTCATATATAGTACGTGTTAAATGATATCCGCGCCATTCTACAGTCACAGTTCATTTTAGCCAATTATCAGGCAAGCTGGTACTGGGAAATATGCACTAAATCGCCAAAGAAACTGGTACAGGCATGCGTATTCAAACAGGGAGATACGTAAACAGGCAGAATACGGCGCTGCGGTTGGCAACGCCTGTATAAGACAACAAATGTCTGGCGCAATTATTAGATCCGTTACTGCTGCTACAATCGCACCTTATCAGTATTTAAGAGAGTTTGAACGTGGTATTGTAGTCTGCGCAAAAGCTATGGGACACAGCATGTCAGGTAGCGATGAAGTGGGGATTTTTCCGTACGACTATTTCAAGAGTGTGTTATGAATATCAGGAATCAGGTAAAATATCAAATCTCCGACATTGATTCGACCTGAGAAGATCCTGCAGGAGCGGCATCAACGATGACTGAAGAGAATCGTTTAATCTGACAGAAGTGCAACCCTTCCGCAAATTTCTGCAGATTTCAATGCTGGGCCCTCAGGAATTGACAGTGTGCGAACCATTCGACGAAACATCAACGATACGGGTTTTCTGAGCTGAAAGCCCACTCGTGTACCGTTGATGACTGCACAACACAAAACTTTATGCCTCGCATGGGCCCGTTAACACCGACATTGGACTGTTGATGACCTGAAACGTGTTGCCTGACCGGACGAGTCTCGTTTCAAAATTGTATTGTGTGGATGGACGTGTACAGGTACGAAGAGAATCTTTGAATCCATGGACCCTTAATGTCAGCGGGGAACTGTTCACGATGGTGGAGTCTCTGTAATGGTGTGGGGCACGTGCAGTTGGAGTAATATGGGAACTATGATACGTCTAGATACGCCTCTGAGCGGTGACACGTACGTAAGCATCTTGTCTGATCACCTGTATCCATTCATGTCCCTTGTACATTCCAACGGACTTCGGCAGTTGCAGCAGGACAGTGCGACACCCAACACGTCCATAATTCTACAGAGTGGCTCCAGGAACACTCTTCTGAGTTTAAGCATTTCCGCTGGCCACCAAATTCCCCAGACAGGCACATGATTTAGCATATCTCGGATGCCTTGAAAGGTGCTGTTCAGAAGAGATCTCCGACCCCTCGTGCTCATATGGATTTATGGACAGCCCTGCAGGATTCATGGTGTCAGTTTCCTCCAGCACTACTTCAGGCATTAGTCGAGCCCATACCACGTCACATTGCGGCACTTCTGGGTGCTCGCGGGGACCCTACACGATATTAGGCAAGTGTACCAGTTTCTTTGGCTCTTCAGTGTAAATTCCCAATTGGAACTAGATAGTACTGGCTTATGACTCCCAGCCTTTAACAGATAACCAATGGAAGCTTCTCAGAATTCTTCCATACAAATATTAAAATTGTGTATGATGTGTGTGTGTGTGTGTGTGTGTGTGTCAATCACTGTAAAGAGTAGTAAGTGTTTCCATTTCACTCACATCTAAAGATTCAATAATTTGATAATATTTTGATGAATCTTCAAGAAGTGGTTGGATAGCTTGTCATCTGCAATAACACAATTTTTGCTTAATATACGAAAAGCACTTTTTTGTTGTATATGTTTCATAAACACTTTTATCTAATCCATGTCGACTATTGAAACTATTTGGCATTCAGTTGCACTTTTTAAAATATTTTTTTTTTCAATGCGATTCAATCACCTGCCTGTGTTTCCGTTGTGTAAAGGTCTACGTATGGTGCGTTGACACGCGCTCGCCAGCCCACCTGTCTGGAATGCTGACAATTTTCTTGGTCAGTAAACGCGCGTCCGGCCTCACTGCGACGGGAGTACGCGACAGGCCGCCGTCCGCAGTGGGCAGTGTCAACTAGCGCGGTCTTGGGCGCGAATATCTCTCTTTTCTTAGCTCACCATGGAGCCTTTCGATAACACCGTAATTAGCCGGTGTTAGGATGTCAGACACAGTGATGATGGGTGCGCGTAGCGTGCGTGTTTTATAATCCGCTTTGTTAATAAAACTGTTTAAACTTACTTCTCGTGTTCTCGTATGCCATACCTCAAGGACCAACCGCTTACAAATCCTAACAAAATTTTCGTGTCATCATCATCCGGGACAACAACACAGACTAACGCCCTTATAGTTGTTTATGTGTACTGTATATACATACTTACACATGACTGTGTAATTAATTGACTCTGTAATCTAGTAGAAAAAAAAAAAAAAAAAGAACAGAGCTTGAGAATAAGATATTGTGCAAGCCCCCAAGAAATAAAAACTTCAGTGTTTTCGGACAAAATTGCAATTCTTTAAGTGACTGCAAATGACATACACGAACAGCTGAAAATAGTAGATAGTGCCTTCAAAATAGGTTACAAGAGGAACATGAACAAAAGAAAAACAAAAGTAATGGATTGTAGTCGAATTAAAACAGGTGAAGCTGGGGAATTAGGTTAGGAGGTAAGAAACTAAAAGTAGTCCATCAGCTGTGCCACTTGCGTAGCAAAATAACAGGTGATGACGTAAATGGAGATGATATAATATACAGACTGGCAAATTGAAGAAAAGCGTTCCTAAAAAAGAGAAATTTGTACACATCGGATAAAAATTTAAGTGTTATGAAGTATTTTCTGAAGGTATTTGTGTCCAGTGTATCCTTGTGCAGAAGTGAAACATAAACAGTTCAAACAAGGAGAGAACGGAAGGTTTTTGAAATATGGTGCCACAGAGGAATGCTGAAGATTAGAGGGGGAGATCGAACATTTACTGAGATGGTACTGAATCGATTTCAGGAGAAAAGAAATCTATGGCACAGCTTGACTAAAAGAAGAGAACGGTTAATAGGATATATCCCAAGCAATCAAGCATTGACAGTTTGTTGATAGAAGGAATTGGGGGGGGGGGGGATGGTGGAAGGAGGGGAAGTATAATGACAGACCTAGGTTTCACTACAATAAGCAGGTTCAAACAGATGAAGGCGGCAGTAGTTACATAATGATGAAGAGGCTTGCCCAGGATAGATAAGCGTATAGGGGTTAGATTGGTTAGTAGCTCCAAATATGCTTGGCACAAACAAGGCATTTATGCTTGTTTTCCCCCTGGGCAGCAGGTGAGGTACTGAAGTGTGGGTATGTGAATGCAATGCGGATCGTCCATACAATCAGGCGTAGTCCACTCCACAGTGCGGTTATGACCGTGCAGAACACATTATGTGGTAATTTATGTGATGTCTTTGTGGGAAGACTGTTAGAGGCAGAGAAGAAAACAACTAACACACTGAAGTGGATACATATTAAGACGCCAATGATCACAATATCTGTATCTATAACCCTGATACCCTCTATGATGTACAAATTTTAAAAAAAACTTGAAGCACAGCGGTACTATGGCTTGCGAGACGTGGGGGAGAGACAGAAAACGAGAGTGGAATGGGAAGTGGGAATGTGGCGTACTCGGAGTGGGCCAAGATCCAATCTGAAAGACGCTTCAATAGTCTTCAGTCTGGCTTATCAGCCAGTCAGATCTGTATAGGCAAATTCTAGGTAAGTTCCCAACCTCTGTATGAGAAAATTAACACATGGACATTTGCAATACGAGGTTTACACGACTCTCAGGCTGATGATGTATACTTCTTTTATCTATTAAGATAAGTGACATTTGTCATGACAGAAAATATATGCAGCGACAGAATTAAGTACAATTAATTGAAAAATCGTTGCAGAAGAATAGTAATTATGTTTTCATATGTATAAAATCTGATTGCTTTCAACTTTATTGTAGATGTAGCAAAACCAGTTCATACAAATACGGTCACAGAAAGCTCCCAGTATTATTTTTGCCTGGTTTTTCTTCGACAACTCTGGTAATTCGGCTTACAGAAGATCACCACATGTAAGTTGCAATACTGGATTGAATTGAAATTATACATTTGCGTAATCTACCTTCATGACAGTGTTATTGAATACTGTTCCTTGCGATAAATAATGAGCATAATCCATCTTCTCCTCCTGTGTGTACATAGGGGTTCTAACGTCAACTGGGCTTGTATCACGGCTTAAATAGTACTTATGATACTTTCAAGTTGCTTAGGAAGACTGCACTCTTCACATTTTCTTGAGTAAAATTTCTTTTACACGGTGATCTGCAATTTTTCTCCTTATAATCTTGTAACCACTGATTTTCTAAATAACGATTGAAAGCAGCTTTTCCTATAAATCCATACGAGACTAAATGATTTTGAGCCCAGACATGAAATACAAAAAACGTGAACTTGTGTCAGCCGAGCAAACAGCTGATTGCGCGCGCTGATAGTATCTCACAGTGTCTTACGTGACCGCAGAATCCCTATAAAAGACAGACCGCGGAAACAAAACTCTGCCGAGGTCGACTGCAGTTTTGCTAGTGAGTGCAGGAATTGTATCATGTCCAATATTCGCAGCTGTGGAGAAATGTCACTTGCGAATGGCGGAATAACGAAGCAACGGCATTGGTGTTGCGGTGTGCTTCAGTCCTCGATATTAGAATTTAGGTGAACGTGAGTTTTGGGACATTAGACGGCTTGTCTTTGAAGTTAAATTTTAGAGACTCAAATATCATGCGAATCCAAGTCCCCTGACGATATTTATGAAATTCAATCAGTTGGGTTACGAACCTAAAATGTAGGCCAACCATACATGATTATCTTTGACATAGTAGGAGACGTTGAGTAAATCTCACATGGTTTGGAGTTTGAAACAACTGTCTGTCATGTATTTCTCTAAGGCAGTATCGTCCTGAAGGGTACTGCAGTGTGGTGGCTCTTGATACAGACCTCTCGGCAGAAAGTGGGAACCATCAGTTGCTACTGAGTTAGTGCACCGAAATTATAAAAGTTTTGTCACCGTTTGTTGAAATTTTTCAATTCTTAATTCTAAGAGGTAAGACCAACTATGTAACTTATAATAAATGCATGTGTCATAGGAATAATTTTTATGTAGTTGTGCATTCAGTAACAGAATCTTCAAAAACATTGCATTTGATACAATTTTTTGCAACTTATGTGGTCAACAGTGCATTCTGGGGTAATACGTTGCACAAAGGCTGGATGTGTCACATAATATAATCAAAAACGTTGCATGTTAATCTTTTATGATAATTGTACTATATAAATATGGTAACAGATGTAGAAACACTGACAAAAGCTGTACACCACAATGTATAGTAACAGATCTAGAAACACAGACAAAGGCTGTACTCCACAATGCTGATGGCTACGCTGTACAAGGAGGTGTTCAAAACTAGAGAACCAGAAAATGAAAGAAAAAGAGAAGATCGGAAAAAATACGAACATGACATAAGGTACTGCTAATACATAACGTACAAATTATAAGAGGAAACATGTACTGTCATCTTTGGAATCTGAATCACAGATAGAGTGGCCAACTTGTGTGACGACAATGAACTACATGATATGGATGCTGATCCGAAACAAGGAGTTCTAGCATGTGATGGATTCTAAAACGACTGAGAAGTTTTGTGCAGATGCATTCCTTCTCGTACTGGAGCCAGTCAGACCGCATTCGATAGGACAATACATATAATTATTTATGTTATATGTGTTCACGCTAACAATTAAATTTTCCAGTTTTCGACCGAACTTGTTCAACACTGGCCTCAATGGTTTATTTTTACGCGTTCTATTTTTAGATTAAGCGTAATTTGAATCATGTAGTACGCTAAAACAAAATTAAATTCTAGAAAGAAATACATAAAGCATTAAGTTAAAATCTTACAAACCGCTATTTAATCATATTTTTCCCACCATGTTCGGGTACAATGCCCAATGCCTGTGTCTTCCGCTGACTAGACGGATGTCCTAATCGCTACGCCACCCTGCCACAGTGGCTTCGCACAATTGCTCGGACTACCCTACCAGTACATTTGGAGAATACCAAGTGGGCTGAGGCGTCAATGGGAATTTGTATTGAAGAGGGATGCATGCTAGGATACTACATGCGATTGTTCAAAGCTACTGTGCCAGCCAGGGTGGCGTAGTGGTTAATGGACCTGACTAGTGCGCGGGAGAACCGGGATGGAATATATATATATATATATATATACACTCCTGGAAATTGAAATAAGAACACCGTGAATTCATTGTCCCAGGAAGGGGAAACTTTATTGACACATTCCTGGGGTCAGATACATCACATGGTCACACTGACAGAACCACAGGCACATAGACACAGGCAACAGAGCATGCACAATGTCGGCACTAGTACAGTGTATATCCACCTTTCGCAGCAATGCAGGCTGCTATTCTCCCATGGAGACGATCGTAGAGATGCTGGATGTAGTCCTGTGGAACGGCTTGCCATGCCATTTCCACCTGGCGCCTCACTTGGACCAGCGTTCGTGCTGGACGTGCAGACCGCGTGAGACGACGCTTCATCCAGTCCCATACATGCTCAATGGGGGACAGATCCGGAGATCTTGCTGGCCAGGGTAGTTGACTTATACCGTCTAGAGCACGTTGGGTGGCACGGGATACATGCGGACGTGCATTGTCCTGTTGGAACAGCAAGTTCCCTTGCCGGTCTAGGAATGGTAGAACGATGGGTTCGATGACGGTTTGGATGTACCGTGCACTATTCAGTGTCCCCTCGACGATCACCAGTGGTGTACGGCCAGTGTAGGAGATCGCTCCCCACACCATGATGCCGGGTGTTGGCCCTGTGTGCCTCGGTCGTATGCAGTCCTGATAGTGGCGCTCACCTGCACGGCGCCAAACACGCATACGACCATCATTGGCACCAAGGCAGAAGCGACTCTCATCGCTGAAGACGACACGTCTCCATTCGTCCCTCCATTCACGCCTGTCGCGACACCACTGGAGGCGGGCTGCACGATGTTGGGGCGTGAGCGGAAGACGGCCTAACGGTGTGCGGGACCGTAGCCCAGCTTCATGGAGACGGTTGCGAATGGTCCTCGCCGATACCCCAGGAGCAACAGTGTCCCTAATTTGCTGGGAAGTGGCGGTGCGGTCCCCTACGGCACTGCGTAGGATCCTACGGTCTTGGCGTGCATCCGTGCGTCGCTGCGGTCGGGTCCCAGGTCGACGGGCACGTGCACCTTCCGCCGACCACTGGCGACAACATCGATGTACTGTGGAGACCTCACGCCCCACGTGTTGAGCAATTCGGCGGTACGTCCACCCGGCCTCCCGCATGCCCACTATACGCGCTCGCTCAAAGTCCGTCAACTGCACATACGGTTCACGTCCACGCTGTCGCGGCATGCTACCAGTGTTAAAGACTGCGATGGAGCTCCGTATGCCACGGCAAACTGGCTGACACTGACGGCGGCGGTGCACAAATGCTGCGCAGCTAGCGCCATTCGACGGCCAACACCGCGGTTCCTGGTGTGTCCGCTGTGCCGTGCGTGTGATCATTGCTTGTACAGCCCTCTCGCAGTGTCCGGAGCAAGTATGGTGGGTCTGACACACCGGTGTCAATGTGTTCTTTTTTCCATTTCCAGGAGTGTATATATATATATATATGTCCCGTGGTAAAGGGATTCTGGACACCGAATGGACTCCTAAAACATGTTGAATGAAATGCCATATGACGAATTAGGCTACAATAGATGCCAATAAAAAGATTTAAATTTATACTGTAGCTACGCGTACAGAAACTGTATAAACATTGTGTTTCAGATAGTGTGTAACAAGCACGACTCACCTCGGAAGATGTTCTCCGTAGTTGAGAACGAAACGTCAGGGAGAAGAAGTTCTACAGATCGACCACGGCAACTTAGCCCGGAAGTGTTTACTGATGAAGACGCCGGCCGTGAAAGCCTACATGGAATGACATTCTAAGTGTTTATGATATATTTTAATAACTATATTTTCTAACTTATTCCAATCAACTGTCGTTTTGATATTTGTGAACAATATGTAGTCGATTTCAGAGTTACATACACTGAAGAGCCAAAGAAACTGGTACACCTGCCTAATACAGCGTAGGGCCCCGTGAGCACTTAGAAGCGCTGCAACACGACGTAGCATGGACCCCACTAATGTGAGAAGTAGTGCTGGAAAGAACTGACACTATGAATCCTGCTGGGCCGTCCATAATTCCATAGGAGTACGAGGGGGTGGAGATCTCTTCTGAACAGCACCTAGCAAGGTATCCTAGACATGCTCAATAATGAGCATGTCTGGGGAGTTTGGTCACCAGAGGATGTGTTTAAATTCAGAAGAGTATTCCTGGAACCAATCTATAGCAATTCTGGACGTGTGGCGTGTCGCATTGTCTTCCTGTAATTGCCCAAGTCCGTCAGAGCGCACAATGGACATGAACGGATGCAGGTGATCAGACAGGATGCTTACGTACGTGTCACCCCTCAGAGCCGTATCTAGACGTACCGTGAGTCCCATATCAGTCCAACCGCACACGCCCCACACCATTCAGGGCCTCCAACAGCTTGAACAGACCCCTGCTGACATGCAGCGTCCATGTATTCTTAAGGTTGTCTCCATACCCGCACACGTCCACCCACACGATACAATTTTGAAACAAGACTCGTCCGACCAGGCAGCATGTTTCCAGTCGTCAATAGCCAATTCCGGTGTTGATGGGCTCAGGCGAGGCGTAAAGCTTTGTGTGGTAGTCACCAAGGGTACCCGAGTGGGCCTTCAGCTCCAAAAACCCATATCGATGATGTTTTGTTGAATAGTTCGCACGCTGACACTTCCTGATGGCCCAGCATTGAAAACTGCAGAAATTTGCGGAAGGGTTGCACTTCTATCAGACTGAACGATTCAGTCGTCGTTGATGTCGTTCTTGCAGGATGTTTCTCAGGTCGCAGTGATGTACAAGATTTGATGTTTTACCTGATTCCTGATATTCACGGCACACTCATGAATTGTCGTACTGGAAAATACCCACTTCATCGCTGCCTCAGAAATGCTGTGTCCCATCGCTCGAGCGCCGATTAGAGCAGTACGTTCAAATACACTTAAATCTTAATAGCCTGCCATTGTAGCAGCAGTGACCAATCTAACAACTGCGCCAGACACTTACTGTCTTATATAGGTGTTGCCGACCGCAGCGCCGTATTCTGCCTGTATTTCAATATGCATGCCTATGCCAGTTTCTTTGGCGCTTCAATATATATATATATATATATATATATATATATATATATATATATATATATATATATATATATATATACCATGAGGATCTGCCCCTGGAAGACAAGTGATTGAAGAACACCAGCTTCGACTCAGGTGCTCGGAATCGTAAATCGTACTAGTATTAGGGCCAATATCTCCCTCTCGCCAGCTTCATCACCTTATGATGGACTCAACAATGATTTTATGACGCGATGGACTAGTTAAGATATCTTTGTGGAACTGTAGCAGACCTGCTCTGCCCACCATGTTTCATTTGTACCAGGATCAATTTGATGCATTTTGTGCCTTCGGTTCTTTGACCTTCAGTCATTCAGGGGCGATTCTAAAATGAGACCAAGAAGCCTCGCTGGACTTAAATAATTGAGAACGCTTCTCCCATAAATGCGCACGATTAAAAATTGACGATAATAATCTCAAGTATAAAAACACATTGCTCTAACGAAACTTTAAAATATGAACCTGTAACAGCCCTCGAAATGCTCTGCAGTTGCCTACACGATGTCTCCTGATGTAGACTTCATTCAGGACAGTTATTGGTGACCTGACATGTTTCCAAGATATCGTCCTTTGCAGAGCAAGTGGAAATCCTTATCGAGTCCTGAAACAATTGTCATGGCTTCAACTTGATCTCTTTGACTGGTTTTCGTGTCTTCGTCCACGCAGCCCGTAAAACTGCGAGATTCTTTGTAGATAACGTTTGGTCCGTCGCTAAGACATGGGTCTAAAATACCTTTATATTCATTGACATGTTACCCACAGCGGAAATGACTGACCATGCCAATGTGATTCACACGATTCGGGAAGCTGTTTCGGTGATCGAAACCATCCGTATCTCCTCTCCACAAACAACTGCGAAGTTATGTCAGAGGCTGTTACGTATCAAGATTTCTTCTCGTTCCATTCGATTAAGCAACACAGCAACAGGGGAAGAACGACTACTTAAATGTAAGAACGCTGTAATTAGTATAGTCTTGTCCTCATGGTCCCACAGAGACTGTAATTAGGGCAGTACTAGACTCTTCACTTAACAGCGGCTCCTGAAACTTTGGAATTATGTTTTCACAGGATAGATGGCATCATCAACCAACCGGTAGTTCAAGCTCTTCGTTATTTCCGTGAAGCTCTTCCGTGTGTCGAAC
This sequence comes from Schistocerca serialis cubense, assembly GCF_023864345.2. Taxonomy (NCBI): domain Eukaryota; kingdom Metazoa; phylum Arthropoda; class Insecta; order Orthoptera; family Acrididae; genus Schistocerca; species Schistocerca serialis. Next base: position 459,781,655 of record NC_064643.1, read on the forward strand.
AAACCCGTGACCATGCGTACTGCCGTTCTGTGTATATCTATGACATCCTCCGTCATTCCTATCTGGTACGGGTCGCACTGAGTTGAGCAATATTTTAGGATGTGTCGGACGAGCGATTTGTAAGTATCCTACCTCGCGGACATCATTGCATTTTCTCAGTACCTTACCAATGAACCAAAGTCTGCCACCTGTTTACATTCGACTGGCTCTATGTGATCATTCAATTTTATATCCCCAGAAACTGATAAACCAGATGAAGCAGGTAGACAAGCAAATGGAACACCACAAGGACAACGGATTACCATGCGCAGCACAGTGTAGGAGACTATCTGGCATTCAATGTTTAAGCAGAGGTGTTGTATAGTTTTCGAGTGAATCTTTTAGCATTATTCCTGCTACATAGCGGCAAGTTTAGATAGCTATGACGAGGTGGGTAGCAATGAGGCACTCTTCTCTCCAAACTAGACCACGAACTCTCAATAATGTTGTGACTGAGTTGGACAAGGGAGATGCGACAGTTAATCCTCATGCTCACAAAATCAGTCGAGGACGGTGTGAGATGTGTGAACAGGGGCCCTGTCGTATTTAACACAGTATCCCCATTGGGGAATAAACATTGTAAGTATGGAGTGGATCTGACAGGCGAAGTGATCACACAGTCCTTGGCAGTAATGCGACATTGCAGAGTAACCATGAGGCCCATGGAGTACCATAGTACGGCTACCCAAATGATCACTGAACTCAATTCATGTTTCAATCTTGGGACGCAACCTCGGCCAGAAGTTGGGAACAATGAGAAACGAGACTCATCCGACCGATTTACTTTTCGCCATTGCTCCACAGTCCAGGTTTTACAGCTGCGGCATCATGTTTTCCTGTTACGAGTATTTGCATCTCTAATGAGTGGTCTTAGAACTCCGGCTCTGTCGCGTCCCAAGCGTCGGTATTGCTAGGGATTGAGCGACACGGTTCGTGAAAGGGATTTAGCCGGTTGACCTTAGTGAGAGGGAGACTTTTTATCTGGCTAAGATGTGGAAATCCTCGGTGTGAAGGTACAAGGCTAGGAAGCAGGTAGAATTAAAGTGTTGCTAACTTCATCAAATTGCAGTGTATTCCGACTAATTACAGCTCAGCCTAACTGCGTGGTGATTGCATTCACAGGAAGGCCAAGTCTAATACAGAGACGGTGACTGATTCGACCGTTCCGACTGCCTACTAGAAGCTCTGCAATATTTCCTAGCGCCCTACGTCAGAGTCCCGCAGCTACGCCTTAACGCCCTTCAGCGACTATCTCCGGCTGCCTGCTTACAGCCCGTTCCTCAGTCCAAGCCGGCTGCTGCTATCACGCTGACTACTCTCGCTACCTAGAGCCTGACCTCGAGAGACCAAGAACGACCCGACAAGAAGAACGCAGAGCGGCGTGCTCTCGAGTTTTTTTAGCGTCCCCCTTCGACCCCGCCAGCGCTTGGCATAACGTAGCGTCGAAGGCAACTTGTCCTCATTTGGTATCGTTAAAGTATTGTTGTTGTTATTGTTCTTCAGAGGCTGGGTTGAGGGATAGAGGTGCCTCTCCCTATATGGTCAAGCCCTTCATTGGCTCCTCATGACGTAGGGACCTCTTTCTTTCTCTCTCCACTCCCAGACCTCTCTCTCTAGCCAGGAATGCTTTCTGTTGATACTCTTAATTGAATGCTTATCATGAGTCTCTACACAGAGCTTCGTTTGTATCTGTTGGCTGTTTGCTTTCTTATCAAGCGCCGATGCCCAACAGTTGACTTCCGCCTCGGCTGACCCTTCGGCCACGCCAGGCGTCCAGCGCTACAATTTTAACTCCTTCCTACGTACTGTTCTCGGCGTACTGCCTGAAACGACTGTAATTAGACTTGGCTTGTTCCTGCGGTTACAACAGCTCGTCCTACATGTCCCTGATTCTGGAGCCCCATTCGTGTTGCTTTGGTGCTGACAGTGTTCGCGGTGCTACTTTTAATTCTGCAGTGACCTTCATAGTCCTCTTTAAAACCGTCCTTCATGATCACCCGACAAATACTTTCGCTCCCGTTGCGTCTTAGCGGACGATGTCTCTCCGCTTTCTCTGTATGCAGTCTTCGATATAGTGCCTCTTAAAACACCAAAAACCTCTAATTGTCCAGAATGCTTCTCAAACCAATCGTAAACAACTGTGGCTCGATGACAAGACTCACTGTCATCCGTAAAAATTCCATCGTTGTTTAGGAACATGAAGTCCACGAATGGCTGCAAATGATCTCCAGAAAGCCGAACATAACCATTTCCAGTCAATGATGGGGGTTCAGTTTGACCACAGGACCCAGCCCATTCAATCTAAACACAGCCCACACAATTATGGAGCCACCATCAGCTTCCAGCGTACCTTTTTGGCAATTTGGGTGTATGGCTTCGTGGAGCCTGCACCACACTCGATGACTAGCATCAGCTCCTGTCAACTCAAATCGGGACTTGTCTGGCCAAGCTATAGTCCTCCAGTCTTATAGGGTCCAATTGATTTGGTACGAGCCCAGGAGAGGCGCTGCAAGCGTTGTCCTGCTTTTATCAAAGGCACTCGCCTGTATTTTGTTGTCCGCAGCTCGTGCTCGTGCGGTAGCGTTCTCGCGTCCCACGCCCGGGTTCGTTTCCCGGAGGGGTCAGGGATTTTCTCTGCCTCGTGATGACTGGGTGTTGTGTGATGTCCTTACGTTAGTTAGGTTTAAGTAGTTCTAAGTTCTAGGGGACTGATGACCATAGATGTTAAGTCCCATAGTGTTCAGAGCCATTTGAACCATTTTTTAATTTTGTTATTCTCGGCACACTCTTGACACTGTGGTTCTCGGAATATTCCCTAACGATTTCCAAAACGGAATGTCCCATGCGTCCAGCTCCAGCTACAATTCCGCGTCCAGAGTCCGTTAATTTCCGATGTGCGGCCGTAATCACATGAATCACCTGAGTCCAAACGACGGCTCCGTCAATGCACTGCCCTCTTATGCCTTGTGTACGCGACGCTACTGCCACGTTGTATGCGTTCATATCGCTGTCTCATGCCTTCCACCTCAGTCTAGACAGTCAAGTAGAATAATTCTGAGACGCCCTTTATACTACGTAAAGCACATATAGTCCTTAAAGCAAATATAAATCAATAATCTTCGAGTTAAAATAAATGGGAAAGAAACCTAGACGAATTATAAATGTTTTACCTTTTCCCGAAAACAGGAAACTGTTTTCCATATTACTCTTCTGTTATGCGTGTAGACAGTTTGAACATCTCGTATTCTCTAATTTTAACAACGTAACGGAACTTTGTTTCCAGAATCATAGCTATATACCTCTTTGAAGGCACTGTGTTATTTGGAAGGGAAGTTTAATGCAGGCGGGTTTACTTCCGAGCAGCCAGTCTTGTGAATATTGTCACGTCCCACAGCAAATGTTTCGTCTCGTCGGACAAGCGGGCGTGATTTCCCGGCGGTGCTGTATATTATCCAAGAGAGATGGAGCTAGTTTGCATTGCAGTAGCCTTCTACGTCTCCAATTCGAGACTTTTGTATTTTTTTAACCCCTATGTCAATACTTGAGTATATACGGGAAAATGGGTGATAGTGTCACCATTTTTATTCCCCTTACGATCTAGAGCACCGATGCTGCGCGACTGTGGTGTACGTCAAAGGCAGTTAAAATGGATTTATTTCTTCATGCGATGTCACTTAAGGGTGTATTAACAAATTACTTCGTATCATGATAAAAATGATGTTCATTAATACAGAAAATGTGTAAGCAAAGACCTCCCACATCCTAAACGTGAATGATCTTTTGTTTATGCTGTTGTTAAGTGTTATAGATTTTCTAGTTGTTTAGGTACAGTACTTCCGTTTATTTTCACACTACGTCTACATGTACATCTATATGACTACTCTGATATTTACACTTAAGTGCCTGGCAGAGTGTTCTTCAAGTTCTCTACCATTCCACTCTCTAACAGCGCGTGGGAAGAATGAAGACTTAAATCTTTCTTACTTCACTAATGATTACTTCTCCCTACATAGGTTGGCTACAGTAACAGATTTTCACGTTCAGAGGAGACAGTTAGTGATTGAAATTTCGTGAAAATATGCGAAAAATGCTGTTTTAATTATTGCCACCTCATCTCTCTTATCATATACGTGACACTCTCTCTCCTATTTCGCGGTGGTACAAAACGATCTGTCCTTCATTGAACTCTCTTGATGCCCTCTGTCAATGTTATTGGCAAGGACCCCATATTGCTCAGCAATATTATAGCAGGCAACAGACAAGCTTAGTGCAGGCAGTCTCATTGTAGATCTTTGCATCTTCTAAGCGTTCTGTCAGTAAAACGTAGTCTTCGGTTTGCCTTCCCCACAACATTATCTTTGTGATCGCTCCAATTTAAGTGGTTCGTAATTTTAATTCCTAGGTGTTTAGTGGAATTGACAGCCTTTAAATTTGCGTGATTCATAGTGTAACTGAAATTTAATGGATTTGTTTTCGTTCTCATGTGGATGACATCTCACTTTCCTTAGTCAGAGACAACTGCCATTTTTCGCGCCAGAGAGATATCTTGTTTAAATCATTTCGCAATTGTTTTTGATCTTCTGGCAATATTTCTAGACGATAAGTGACAGCATCATCTGCAAATAAACTAAGAAGGCTGCTCATATTGTCTCCTAAATCGTTTATATAAGTTAGGAACAGCAGAGGGCCTGTAACATTTCCTTTGGAGAACGCCGGACATTACTTCTCTTTTACTTGATAATTTTCCGTCTATTGCTACGCACTGTGACCTTTCTGAGAGGATACCACGAATCCAGACGCACAGCTGAAGCGATAGACCATAGGTACTCAATTTGTTTAGAAGTCTCTTGTGAGGAACGATGTCAAAACCTTTCTGCAAATCTCGAAATAAGGAATCAATTTGAGATCCCCTGTCGATGGTACTCATTCTTTCGTACGAACAAAGAGCTAGTTCTATTTCACAAGAATAATATTTTCTGAATCCGTGCTATGTGCCATTACATCGTTATCTTCGAGGTAATTCATAATGTTCAAACACTGTTCCAGTATAGTACTCCAAATCAACGTCGGGGTATGACCCATCCAACTTTCCAGTCAATAGATCGGATCCTTCATCGAGCACGTAGTTCTACATAATTAGTAAGTCTGAGACTATTGCACCAGCATACTCTGATAGGAACCCAACTGGTACTGTAGACTTGCCTTTATTAAATGATTTAAGCTGCTTCGCTAAACTGTGGATACCTGCTTCTAAGTTATTCATGTTTGAAACTGTTCTTGATTTGAATTCTGGAACATTTACTTTATTTTCTTTGGTGAAGGAATTTCTTAAAGCTGTGCTTAAGGACTCTGCTTTAGTGGTACTGTCATCGGTCATATTGTCACTGGTACCGTGCAATTAAGGTACTGACAGTGTTTTTCCACTGGTGTACTTTACATACAACCAGAATATCAGAATGAAATTCAGTCATTAGTTGCAAAGTTATCTTTATTTTGCTTTACCGATTTCGATAGATGGTGCGAAAAGTGGCAATTAAGCCTGAATAAGGTAAAGTGTGAAGTTATTCACTTGAGTATTAAAAGAAATCCGCCAAATTTCGATTACACGATAAGTCACACAAATCTGAAGGCTGTAAATTCAAATAAATACTTAGGGATTGGAAATGAAGTCCCATGCTTCTTTACAGAGCGTAGGGGAACGATGCGGGAGACCCGCACCGCCTTACTAGGCAAGGTCCTAATGGAGGTGGTTTGCCGTTGCCTTCCTCCAACCGTAATAAGGTTGAATGATGATGATGAAGACGACACAACAACACCCAGTCATCTCGAGGCAGGAAAAATCCCTGACCCCACCGGGAATCGAACCCGGGACCCCGTGCTCAGGAAGCGAGAAAGCTACCGCGAGACCACGAGGGGCGGGATTACAATTACAAACAACCTAAATTGGAACGATCACATAGATAATGTTGTGAGTAGGGCAATCCAAAGACTGCGATTCATTGGCAGAACAATTAAAAGGTGCAACAGGTCTACAAGACACTGCTTACACCACGCCTGTCCGCCCTATTCTAGAGTATTTCTGTGCGGTGTCAGATCAGCATCAGGTGGGACTGACGGATGACATCGAAAAAGTTCAAAGAAGGGCAGCTGGTCTTGTATAATCGCGAAATAGGGGAGATAGTGCCACAGACATGGAATGGCGTTTTTCGTTGCGACGGGATCTTCTCATGAAATTTCGACCACCAGTTTTCTCCTCCGATTGCGAAAACATTGTGTTGGCACCCAACTACATAAGGAGAAATGATTATCACGAGAAAATAAGAGAAATCAGGGCTCGCACAGAAAAATTTAAATGCTCGTTTTTCCAGCGCACCGTTCGAGAATGGAACGGTAGAGAGAGAGATCGAAGGTGGTTCACTGAACCCTCTGCCAGGCACTTTATTGTGAATAGCGAAGTAATCACGTAGATGTAGATGCTGATTAATGTGTCATCTTCAGAAGCCTTCAAAATTTTGGATAATATAAATCATAAGAAATTGGCCATACATTTTTGTGAAGTATAAGAATTGTAATAGAAACACTTACTTAATATTTATTTGGCAGATGCCGGTATCTTCTTCACAGAAGTATACTGTCATGACATAACCAAAAACGTAATATGTGCTGCATCTGATAATTATAAACACAGATCATAATTTACAGAAAATGTATCACATTTCTGTACATAGTGAAGTTAATTTGCAATCCGCACATATGTGAAAGAATATAAAAAGTACAACGAACATCTGTAAAGAAAATTATATGTAATATATTTGAAACACGTTTCATAAAGTTCCACATAAGCTACTGCCAACATTAATATCGAAAAGGAATGGACAAAGTTTCACCATTTATGTGAGAAGCTATACAGGTGAAATAGCGTTTATTTTTCAATGCAAGCTGATCAGTCATTAAATCTTTGGATTTTAGGTAGGCATGTTTATGTGTTTCAATCTCCTCCATAAGGATCATTTTGCATCTCTTGTCAATTATATGCAGAAACTGGTAAGCAAAACAGAAATAACTGTGCAACTGACGACTGAATGTTTTCTGAAATATACGTTATATCAGTGTGTAGTTGCTGTGAAAATAATAGCTATGAGTAAAGTCATAAATCTACTACTTGGTCACACAAATAATCTATTGCCACATACAGGAGGACAGCTAGTATGTTTTCGTTAACAAACTGCGTCTTATACGAAATCTTTTTCCTAAATATGTGTCAGCAAATATGAAAATTCAGCAAAATCATTCTTCTTCTGTAGCTATGAATAAATGTGTATCATACTTGATTAATAATGAGGTATGTGAATTATATAACACGAAAGAATCTTTTAGCTCTAAGACATATCTGTTACGTTTTTAATATCCTTACATATGGGTTTAAATATGGAACATTATCTGCTCATTCAACAACACCACAAAACTTTTAGCCCTTGCATGCACTCGAAAAGCTCATTGTAAAAAGAAACAAACTTATAATCCTCTTTCCCACCATTTTCCTTTCTGTGAGAGGGTCATTAACAAAACCAACATATCATTTGATACAGCACAGCTTGTAATTTCAAATAAATATCTTAAATATAAAACTGAAACTCCTCTAGATGAGACTACTGCTACTGAACTGATGGCTGATGTGAAATTTGCCATGGATGCTGCCAAGATCGACAGAGGTGTAAAGGCTAAAATAGTTGCGAGCTCAATGAGCTGTTCACAAAATAAATTAAGAATAGCAATCATTGAAAGAATAAACTATTCCCTTTTTTACACTGAAGAGTAAGAAGCTCAAAGAAGGAAACACTCTCATCGTTAAAGCAGATAAAGGTAATTCTTCTGTCATCCTATATAAAGAAGTATTATGGTACTTATTTCTCCTGTATATTTTTAGGACCATGGCATATTGCTGTACGCATTTCATTGTTGGCACTCACAAATAATGCGATAGCTATAACCTTCTGAAAAAGGGCACTAAGTACCCAAAACCTGTAAAGAAGTTAAATTTCTTTTACGCAACTGGTTGCTTATAATTTCGTTATATTATAAAGATAACTATACTAATAAAAGTTAGAATTCTTTTCTGATAGCAATATTCATACCGTTAGCTAGAATCCCATTACTAACGTTACTAAAGAGCTCAAAGTGGCATTTGATACGTTGTGCCAGAACCCAAACATTAACTTGAAGACACCATCTTAAGATCACAAGTTAAGATTCACAAAAATAATTGATCAGTCGTTAATGGAACTGGTAATCCTGGATATCGCTTGTCCCAGAAATTATTGTTCCTTCTTAAGAAATATTACAGTTGCTTCAGTTTCAATGGACAGCTATATCAACAAGATGAATGCCTTGCTACAGGGAACTGCCTAGATGGATCTGCAGCTGACATCTACATTAAATTTTCTGAAATACATCTTTTAATTCCCACCCAACTCTAGTTACAGCATTTCATTCTACAGACAGTATGCTGCTGATATTATTTTTGTTTGATAAGGAGACTAAAATTACATCAAATCACCTAGCGAGGTCCTGAACAGTTTTGAACCTAGAATTAAATTTTTAAATGAAATAGAAAATCACAGTAATAAACTTCCCCCTCTGGATATGAAATTGCATTGATGAGAAACTGACTTCGATATTTACAGGGGTTCCTACACAACAGAAAATGCCATTCATGCTTCTCCTTGTCACCCTTTTATGCAGAAATTAGAGTTCTTTCACACTATGATCGACATATTTTTGAAATGCCCCTAATACCTTCTGCTGTAGCTATAGAAATTAGTAAGTTAAAGCATATAGCGGTCAAAAATGGATATCAAGCAAGCCCTGTATAAAATCTTTATAAAAATAAATGCAATAAGAATATCAGTTTCTCTGCATTCAATAAATATGGCCTTATTGTTAATAAACACACAACAATCCCATTTGTGGTAACATTACATATCATATAGCTAATTCGTTTAAAAAATATTTCACTATATGCTTTATCACCACTAATGTGAAAAAGCTTCTTTTTATACATAATGCGAAGCCTCTAACTGACAAATTTCTCAACCCCGGGGTAGGTTAAAGTCAATATAATGTGCATCCAAGTCTTTATAAAGGACAGACAGGGAGGGCATTTAAGATCCGTTTTCATAAACACTTGCTCAACAAAGATGGTGAAACTTAATATAATTCCACTTTTGTAGATTATCTCAATTTTGAGAAACACTCACTTCCTCCTTCATCTCTTCTTAACACGGAAATTCTGCACGTGGTTAACAAAGATACAAAATGAACGTTTTGGAAGAGTTTGAAATATATAAATATTCCTAAATAAAATCCAGACATTTGTTGAATGGTGAGCTTGCACTGAAATACAGTCTGTATTGCATCTCTTATAAAATAGCCCACTTTTTTTACATACTAGTGTCTGCAATAGCTTATGAGGACCTATGTGAAATGTCGTTCTCATACTTTATATGTAACTTCCTTCGCATACCTCAGTTATACATTCTACATACTTTTATGTATGTTCCTTGCTGTTTGCACAAGAACTTCACTACGTACAGAAATGTGATACATTTACTGTAAATTACGAGTCTCTAGTTATATTTATTGTATATAATACATATGTGTATTTTTTGACTTGTCATGGCGTTACGCTTCTCCGAAGAAGATTCTGACATCTGATAGACTGATATTAAGTTTTTGTAATGCTCTTCTTACACTTTACAAAAATGTATGGCCGATCTCTTATGATTTATATTATCCCAAATTTTGAAGGCTTCTGAAGATGACATCTACATCTACATCTACATGATTACTCTGCAATTCACATTTAAGTGCTTGGCAGAGGGTTCATCGAGCCACAATCATACTAACTCCCTACCATTCCACTCCCGAACAGCGCGCGGGAAAAACGAACACCTATACCTTTCTGGTCGAGCTCTGATTTCTCTTATTTTATTTTGATGACCATCCCTACCTATGTAGGTTGGGCTCAACAAAATATTTTCGCATTCGGAAGAGAAAGTTGGTGACTGAAATTTCGTAAATAGATCTCGCCGCGACGAAAAACGTCTTTGCTTTAATGACTTCCATCCCAACTCGCGTATCATATCTGCCATACTCTCTCCCCTATTACGCGATAATACAAAACGAGCTGCCCTTTTTTGCACCCTTTCGCTGTCCTCGGTCAATCCCACCTGGTAAGGATCCCACACCGCGCAGCAGTATTCTAACAGAGGACGAACGAGTGTAGTGTAAGCCGTCTCTTTAGTGGACTTGTTGCATCTTCTAAGTGTCCTGCCAATGAAACGCAACCTTTGGCTCGCCTTCCCCACAATATTATCTATGTGGTCTTTCCAACTGAAGTTGTTCGTAATTTTTACACCCTGGTACTTAGTTGAATTGACAGCCTTGAGAATTGTACTATTTATCGAGTAATCGAATTCCAACGGATTTCTTTTGGAACTCATGTGGATCACCTCACACTTATCGTTATTTGGCGTCAACTGCCACCTACCACACCATACAGCAATCTTTTCTAAATCGCTTTGCAACTGATACTGGCCTTCGGATGACCTTACTAGACGGTAAATTACAGCATCATCTGCCAACAACCTAAGAGAACTGCTCAGATTGTCACTCAGGTCATTTATATAGATCAGGAACAGCAGAGGTCCCAGGACGCTTCCCTGGGGAACACCTGATATCACTTCAGTTTTACTCGATGACTTGCCGTCTATTACTACGAACTGCGACCTTCCTGACAGTAAATCACGAATCCAGTCGCACAACTGAGACGATACCCCACAGGCCCGCAGCTTGATTAGAAGTCGCTTGTGAGGAACGGTGCCAAAAGCTTTCCGGAAATCTAGAAATACGGAATCAACTTGAAATCCCCTGTCGATAGCGGCCATTACTTCGTGCGAATAAAGAGCTAGCTGCGTTGCACAAGAATGATGTTTTCTGAAACCATGCTGATTACGTATCAATAGATCGTTCCCCTCGAGGTGATTCATTATGTTTGAATACAGTATATGCTCCAAAACCCTACTGCAAACTGACGTCAATGATATAGGTCTGTAGTTCGATGGATTACTCCTACTACCCTTCTTAAACACTGGTGCGACCTGCGCAATTTTCCAATCTGTAGGTAAAGATCTATCGGTGAGCGAGAGGTTGTATATGATTGCTAAGTAGGGAGCTATTGTACCAGCGTAATCTGAAAGACACCTAATCGGTATACAATCTGGACCTGAAGACTTGCCCGTATCAAGCGATTTGAGTTGCTTCGCAACCCCTAAGGTATCTACTTCTAAGAAACTCATGCTAGCAGCTGTTCGTGTTTCAAATTCTGGAATATTCCATTCGTCTTCCCTGGTGAAGGAATTTCGGAAAACTACGTTCAATAACTCCGCTTTAGCGGCACAATCGTCGGTAACAGTACCATCGGCACTGCGCAGCGAAGGTATTGACTGCGTCTTGCCGCTTGTGTACTTTACATACGACCAGAATTTCTTCGGATTTTCTACCAAATTTCGAGACAATGTTTCGTTGCGGAACCTATTAAAGGCATCTCGCATTGAAGTCCGTGTCAAATTTCGCGCATCTGTAAATTTTAGCCAATCTTCGGGATTTCGCGTTCTTGTGAACTTCGCATGCTTTATCCGTTGCCTCTGCAACAGCTTTCGGACCTTTTTTGTGTACCATGGGGGATCAGTTCCATCTCTTACCAATTTATGAGGTATGAATCTCTCAATTGCTGTTGCTACTATATCTTTGAATTTGAGCCACATCTCGTCTACATTTGCATAGTCAGTTCGGAAGGAATGGAGATTCTCTCTTAGGAAAGCTTCTAGTGACACTTTATCCACTTTTTTAAATAAAATTATTTAGCGTTTTTTTCTGGTGGCTTCGGAAGAAACGGTATTGAGCCTAGCTACAACGACCTTGTCATCACTAACCCCTGTATCAGTCAAGATGCTCTCTATTAGCTCTGGATTGTTTGTGGCTAAGAGGTCAAGTGTGTTTTCGCAACCATTTACAATTCGCGTGGGTTCGTGGACTAACTGCTCGAAATAATTTTCGGAAAAAGCATTTAGGGCAATCTCGGAAGATGTTTTCTGCCTATCACCGGTTTTGAACAAATATTTTTGCCAACATATCGAGGGAAGGTTGAAGTCCCCACCAACTATAACCGTATGAGTGGGGTATTTATTTGTTACGAGACTCAAATTTTCTCTGAACTGTTCAGCAACTATATCATTGGAGTCTGGGGGTCGGTAGAAGGAGCCAATTATTAACTTAGTTCGGCTGTTAAGTATAACCTCCACCCATACCAATTCGCACGGAGTATCTACTTAGACTTCACTACAAGATAAACCACTACTAACAGACACAAACACTCCACCACCAATTCTGCCTAATCTATCTTTCCTGAACACCGTCTGAGACTTCGTAAAAATTTCTGCAGAACTTATTTCAGGCTTTAGCCAGCTTTCTGTACCTACAACGATTTCAGCTTCTGTGTTTTCCATTAGCGCTTGAAGCTCAGGGACTTTCCCAACACAACTACAGCAATTTACAACTACAATTCCGACTGTTCCTTGATCCAAGCACGTCCTGTATTTGCCATGCACCCTTTGAGGTTGCAGCCCACCCCGTAATTTCCCGAGGCCTTCTAACCTAAAAAACCGCCCAGTCCACGCCACACAGCCTCCGCTACCCGTGTAGCCGCCAGCTGAGTGTAGTGAACTCCTGACCTATTCAGCGGAGCCCGAAGCCCCACCACCCTATGGCGCAAGTCAAGGAATCTGCAGCCAACACGGTCGCAAAACCGTCTGAGCCTCTGATTCAGACCCTCCACCCGGCTCTGCACCAAAGGTCCGCAGTCGGTTCTGTCAACGATGCTGCAGATGGTGAGCTCTGCCTTCATCTCGTAAGCAAGACCGGCAGCCTTCACCAAATCAGATTAATCTGTCAAAACCAGTAAAGCAAAATAAAAATAACTGAGCAACTGACAAATGAATTTTATTCTAAAATACATACCATAGAATAATTTCTGAAAAACCAATAGCTATAAATAAAATTATAAAACGATCAGCATCTTTCTAAATTTTCTGTCAGATTTCGGTATAGAGGTTCGTTGTGTAAACTCTTAAAAGTATCTCACATCGAATTCCGCACTTAATTTCCAGCTTCAGTAAAACATTACCAGTCTTGAAGATTTTGTGTTCTTCTGCATGTTTTATTACCTATTTTGTGTACCTTGGGGGATCAGTATCATCTTCCATTAATGTATTCGGTATAAATCTCTCAGTTGCCGCAAATACTGGACCGTTGCTGTTCACAATATATATAAATGATCTAGTAGAAAGCGTCGAATGCTCTTTAAGGCTATTCGCAGATGATGCCGTTGTAACCACCCCACAAAAATTTTTAAATAAATAATAATATGAGTATGATTCTAATTTAGTGTAACCTCCCCACAAAATTCTTTCTCATTTGACCTCCCACACAAAATTCTTTCTGATTTAATCTAAGCTCAAAATTCATTCACACTTAGCGTAACCGCACAACAGAAAATTTCCCAAACCTCTCAACAGTAAAAATTATAATAATGTCAGTCACATTCAGTGAAACGTCCCAATAAAAACAAATAAATTCAGTAACCTAGTAATAAAACAATGTAACTAACCTCTCAATTAAATTGTCGCTCACTTATGACTTTTCAATAATTCACTGTGAATTTAACCTGGTAAATTTTGGACGACAGCAGTGCTGCGTCATGGCCCTGAAAGATCATTCTGAATAATAAAAAGGAAAAATTCTTACCTCAATAAAGTCGCCGGATATATCTGCTCTTACAATAAATTTTTCCGGCACAGCTCTGTGCAATGCTGGCCGATATATCTCTCATTTATGAAAGGAAGCAACTGATTTTTCTATTGCAATAATCGGGATGATCATGGATGGGAGAAATTAGTAAATCCTTTAAATTGAAATGAATGGTCGTTAAAAGTTACTTTTTATAAGGAAAATTATTATTACGAGAGTTTTAAAACATTTACATGCAACTTGAGATAGCATTACTACATATGTGCGAGGCTGCTTTTTTACCTTATACAATAATACTCAGGCTCCGACATCGCTGCACCGCGACCGGGCCAGCCAACACGATACACCATACCAGACCAGAGCGGACTCTAGACTAGCAACAACATATTGCTACAGCGACACAGTTCCTACTGCAGTCAACACTGCTCTCTGGTCAGAGATTCTCTTATACCTTGCCTATTGCAGGCAGCGCATGAGCAATACATCGAAATTACATCTGCTCGGACCTCTTACACCGTTGTTTATACCAAAGTAGCAACGCCAGAAGATAGTAAGAATTTGCAGAAGGATCTGCAGAAAATTGATGAACAGTGCAGACTCTGGCAGTTGACCCTGAACGTAAGTAAATGTAACGTATTGCGCATGCATAGGAAAAGAAATCCACTACTGTACAGCTACATTATTGATGACAAACAGCTGGAGACAGCGTCTGCCGTAAAATATCTAGGCGTAACTACCCATAGCGACCGTAAGTGGAATGACCATATAAAACAAATAGTGGGAAAAGCAGACACCAGACTCAGATTCATCGGAAGAATTTTAAGGAAATGTAACTCATCCATGAAAGAAGTGGCTTATAAGGCGCTTGTTCGCCAGATTCTTGAGTATTGTTCATCTATCTGTGATCCATATCAGGTAGGACTGATAGATGAGATAGAAGATCCAACGAAGAGCGGCGCGTTTCATCACGGGATCGTGTAGCTGGCGAGAAATCGTTACGGAGATGCTCAACAAACTCGACTGGCAGACGTTACAAGAGAGGCATTGTGCATCACGGACATATTTAGTATTGAAATTTCGGGACAGCACTTTCAGGAGGAGTCGGACAACATATTACTTTCTCCCAACATAAATCTCGCTTATTGACCCAGAGGAGAAAATTCGAGAAATTAGAGCCAATACAGAGGCTTACCGACAATCATTCTTCCCATGCACTGCTCGCGAGTGGAACAGGGTTGGAGGGATCAGATAGTGGTACCGAAAGTACCCTCTACCACACACCATTTGGTGGCTTGCTGAGTATAATGTAGAATACATGAAATACTGTTTCTTTGAATTCAAACCATATCTGATGTACACTTGCTTCATTAACTGGAAAGCAGTGGAGACTATTGCTCTGGGAGGAGTCAAGTGAATTTTTATTCGTCTTTTTAACTAGATATATTTTGCATTTGCTTTTGTTGTATTTGGATTTTGCGGTTGTTAGTCTCGCTGCAACGACCTTGCGGACACTAACCCACTTGTCTGTCATGATCTTCACTATATTCTCGGGATTATTTGCGGCTAAGAGGGCAAGTATATTTTCGCAACCGTTGATAATTTGAGTGGTTTTTTGAACTAACTGCTCAAAATAATTTTCGGAGAAAGCACCTAGTACCAGTTTTGACTATGTTTTATACCTACCAAAAACTTTGGAAAGGTGATTTTCGCCAATATATTTAGCGTAGATTGAAGTCACCATCAACCACCAACTTTATGAGTGGGATACATGCTCCAAATGAGCTGTTTAGAAACTTAAAATCTCAGTGGAAAGGTAAGTAAAAGAAACCAATTATTAATTAGGCCGGTTGTCACGTATAATTTCTACACACACTAACTCACAAGGGCTGTCTACTGCAATTTCACCGCAACATAAACTGTTTCTAACAGCAAGAAACACGCTACCTCCAGCAGTATCTAATCCGTCCTTTCAGAACATCGTTAAGTACGGATGAACTCCTCTCCCGATTTAGCCAGCTTTCGGTGGCTATAACGATTTGCGCTTGGAAATAACTACATTACGGAACGCATTTGACAGGTGATAATAATCATGTATGCACAATGATTGTCATTTGTTGTTAAACCAAAATTAGGGAACAAATTCAGTTTCTTTATAGGATTGTATCGTGTTCGTTACAAGCAGTAAAGGTCCTGAACAACAGAACAGTCAATAGAATCGTTAACTCCTGCATCAATTTTTTATCAAGTATTTGTTGCCTATTACTACTTCTGTAGTTTTCCATAGCACTTCGAACGTAGTGTTCATTTGTCCTACGAATCATAGTGAACCGCCTTTTTCTTTTTTGCTTTGATATAGACAGGAATTTGGAAAGGGTTAATTGCGGTCTGTCTGAAGGAACAATCCTAATGGCCACCTCAAAAGATTTATACAACCAAGGACTTAAACTGATGGGAGGACTAACATTTGCACGCTATGTTTGTCAAGCACTCAATGTTACCTGTGCGACGCTTTGTTGGCTGTACAGCATTTCGTGTATTTTCTTTAACTACAGAAACCTTACGTTCTACTAATTCTCGCCTAATTATTACACACCATTAATTATCTGTTGCTACTGACTCTTTTCTGTTAGTTTTTTTGCGATAAATAAGTTTAGATTTCTCTTCTGCATAACATGTTTCACAGTATATTAAGCAACTATTTTTTACATGAAATTAAATATACAATTTTTATTTTTTTATGAACGAAACAATGTAACAATGCGTATCATATTTATATCTAACTTTTATGGTAGATTTCGTAAGAATTAGGTCGTCTTCATATTTAAAACACAATATTGGAAGATTGTGCCTTCCACCGATGCCAGCTGGATTGTACAGTTATAACGAAGCCCTTTATTACTCCAATAAATCAAGTATCTTCCATCGATTCTACAAGTAATCTATGCAGACGCCATAATAAAATTCCGTCTACCAAACCGCATCACTGTCTTGCAGAAAGCTTACTCCCAGTATACTGAAATTATTCGTAAATTTAAAATCTCTCTAAGCATAGAAAATTTTCATGCAACTAATACTGATTCACTGCTGCTTCCATAGGAGCAGAGCCCCAGCCATAACCGTTCTCACAGTACTCTGCATCCGGAAAAAACAACCAACGCGTATATCGTAATGGTACCATTAACTCCAACTTTTGTGGTCATAGCGTGTAATTATACTAATGGAACATTATAGAATGTATTGTAATGCACTGTGTAATGTTGATATGTAGACTGAAACCTTTATGCACCAGCACTGAACGCAAATAAATGACTCGTTAAAATCGCAACCGCAGAGGAATGCACATGGTGCAAGTACATTTGCTGTAGGAAAATCTACCTATGTTGCATCATCAATGAATAATTGCAGAATGCCACAGTAAATAATATTGCAAAGAAATAATTTATATATTTATTGAAGTGGCTCTTGTTCATTTTTACGGAAAATGTCGCTACAATTGTTTAACATCTCAACCGAACACCTAGTCATCTTCCTCAGACGATTATGATTACTGTTTCTAAAAGTCTCGTACAATCTGCGGAAACGGAGATTACAGGCTATTTCCATTAGATATTAATACTAGATTTCGGTACTCGTACTTCTAAAGGAACAATGTTTGTTGACATGGAGGTAACAGTTTATTACAATATTCGTGGTATTAATGGCTAATTCCACCAAAAAACTCACTCCCCGCTCCTGTACACCAATGACCGTCCGTCTCATAGACTAAGCAAAGCAAATCACTTTCTATCCACTCTCAACGATGCCTCTGCAATTCGAGATGACCCATCATTTTCGTCACGCCGTATTCCCATTAGTCCAATAACGCACCTTCATCTCCGTTCCACTTCGTCGTCCTAGCTACTAGTATCTAGGCCATCTTCCACAGACAGAATTTAACTCATCACTCACAGCAGAAGACACTAAACAGATCCTAAAAAAATGCAACAGAGCTCCCAGTCATGGCTGCATCACTCTCTCCTCTCCCACATTTACTTCCTGAAAATCATTGACTCCTCTGCAGCAAAATTCCTCAGAGACAGACTGGTATCTTGAGCTTTGCAACACCTTGAAACATTGTTAAAGCATAAGAAGTGGCAGTTTTGTTTACTACACTCCTGGAAATGGAAAAAAGAACACATTGACACCGGTGTGTCAGACCCACCATACTTGCTCCGGACACTGCGAGAGGGCTGTACAAGCAATGATCACACGCACGGCACAGCTGACACACCAGGAACCGCGGTGTTGGCCGTCGAATGGCGCTAGCTGCGCAGCATTTGTGCACCGCCGCCGTCAGTGTCAGCCAGTTTGCCGTGGCATACGGAGCTCCATCGCAGTCTTTAACACTGGTAGCATGCCGTGACAGCGTGGACGTGAACCGTATGTGCAGTTGACGGACTTTGAGCGAGGGCGTATAGTGGGCATGCGGGAGGCCGGGTGGACGTACCGCCGAATTCCTCAACACGTGGGGCGTGAGGTCTCCACAGTACATCGATGTTGTCGCCAGTGGTCGGCGGAAGGTGCACGTGCCCGTCGACCTGGGACCGGACTGCAGCGACGCACGGATGCACGCCAAGACCGTAGGATCCTACGCAGTGCCGTAGGGGACCGCACCGCCACTTCCCAGCAAATTAGGGACACTGTTGCTCCTGGGGTATCGGCGAGGATCATTCGCAACCGTCTCCATGAAGCTGGGCTACGGTCCCGCACACCGCTAGGCCCGCTCACGCCCCAACATCGTGCAGCCCGCCTCCAGTGGTGTCGCGACTGGCGTGAATGGAGGGACGAATGGAGACGTGTCGTCTTCAGCGATGAGAGTCGCTTCTGCCTTGGTGCCAATGATGCTCGTATGCGTGTTTGGCGCCGTGTAGGTGAGCGCCACAATCAGGACTGCATACGACCGAGGCACACAGGGCCAACACCCGGCATCATGGTGTGGGGAGCGATCTCCTACACTGGCCGTACACCACTGGTGATCGTCGAGGGGACACTGAATAGTGCACGGTACATCCAAACCGTCATCGAACCCATCGTTCTACCATTCATAGACCGGCAAGGGAACTTGCTGTTCCAACAGGACAATGCACGTCCGCATGTATCCCGTGCCACCCAACGTGCTCTAGAAGGTGTAAGTCAACTACCCTGGCCAGCAAGATCTCCGGATCTGTCCCCCATTGAACATGTTTGGGACTGGATGAAGCGTCGTCTCACGCGGTCTGCACGTCCAGCACGAACGCTGGTCCAACTGAGGCGCCAGGTGGAAATGGCATGGCAATCCGTTCCACAGGACTACATCCAGCATCTCTACGATCGTCTCCATGGGAGAATAGCAGCCTGCATTGCTGCGAAAGGTGGATATACACTGTACTAGTGCCGACATTGTGCATGCTCTGTTGCCTGTGTCTATGTGCCTGTGGTTCTGTCAGTGTGATCATGTGATGTATCTGACCCCAGGAATGTGTCAATAAAGTTTCCCCTTCCTGGGACAATGAATTCACGGTGTTCTTATTTCAATTTCCAGGAGTGTATATTGACCATAGATAACAATTTTCCTTAGTACATGTATGAAGGAAGCTCTCTGGATTCCAGGGTTTATGCGGTTGTCAAGTTTTCCGTCCGTGGGAGAGAGAGAGAGAGACCTGGTTGCCGAACATGGTCGGACGTAGACGTGTGAACTCATGCGGAGGCCTAATTTCGGAATGTTGTTGCTGTAATCTGGAAGATGTTAAAAAGGTCATTTGTCGCTTGCGCTAGCTTTACAACTATTTAAAGGTCGCATTTAGGAAACATTTTCAGTTTTGGTTTGTAAATTTTCGTAACTCGCATTGTTTGACCATTATGGTACTGTTGACCCGTTATCGCACAAATGCATGAACTCAGCAAAAGAACAGATCATTGTTTGCATCCTTTAATTTTTAAATTCTGAATGTAAATTTTGTTTCAAGAATTAGTTTTCATGATTGTTTTTCTAAACTTACAGCTTATTTCCAAACTATATCCCTTTTTTAACAACTATGCCCAACGATATAGGTATGTTTCTTCACATTTTCTAATCTGGGAAACGATTACGATTTTCCTACTTATTCCACCTGCTAACCAGTAATTTTAAAAGAAAATTATTTCAGGCTCGTATTGCAGTTCACGAAATCCAGCTGTTAACTTTAGCTGGGGCGATATCTTGCATAGCACATGGATTGAGAAATTAAATAAGAGGATTCAACATGATTTATTACAGGTAGGTAGTTGCAAGACAAAGTAATTTGTCCATCTGCACACAGGTGAGCCAAGGTAACTGTTAGGGCCAGAACTGAACATTGTTTTGTGCACTTAGGACAGAGTGTTTGTCCATTCAGATTACATTCACATTCTGATGCTGTGTAAATGTTTTTCATTAGAGATCAAAATATTGTTATTTTTCCCATATGATAGGCCAGACGCGTTCTGTTCATGAGGGTTGCATACGGATTATGTAATAATGCACGTAGTTACTTAAAACATATAAGTTTCATAATGCAATACAAGAAATAGTTACATATTTCCGCATAATGCTACATTACGCATACAGTCATATTAAAGTCTTAAAGTTCCAATGAGACGCTAAAGTTAAGATTCTCTTGTGAAAAGTCGTACAGATAGGAAATTAGAAAGCATAAAAATTACAATAAACATCAGTCTCTTTAGAA
This sequence comes from Schistocerca serialis cubense, assembly GCF_023864345.2. NCBI lineage: Eukaryota > Metazoa > Arthropoda > Insecta > Orthoptera > Acrididae > Schistocerca > Schistocerca serialis. Next base: position 459,802,282 of record NC_064643.1, read on the forward strand.
AACTTACACTTATAAAGCTAAAGAGCTACACCTGAGCAGAGCGCGGAAAACTTTCACTAGTCGATCCTTTTCTACTAGATTACGATATCATTGGTAGCTTTTGATTTAGTGGTCAGATGGAAGTTTGACCTGCACTGCATGTACAAGGAAAAACTATTTATGCGCCCTGACATTTTTTATCTGTATATTTGATGTATTATTAATAGCATATGTGTTTGCATGCTGCTTAGCATTTTAGATACAAAACATAGTTTTATTCGACAGCATAGTGTAAAAGTTCTACTATTTCTTGCCAGTGGGCTGTACACATCAGTTCTTTTCATTTTTTATTTTATATTCTGAACAGCTGCTTTATGTGAGATGAAAAGTACACGGATTTTCTGTTGTTAACTGGGATATGTAATAATATTTATGGAGAGTAACACTGCAATACAGAGACAACAGGATTACTGTGCAGTTTTCTAAAGTGGCATATAGGATACATACCTGCCTGCCAGAGGCTTTTCTGCATTTTATGTGTTATTTCATTTTTTGCTTTTTCAGAGTAATTCACTGATGGGTAATTCACTGATCTTATTAGTTAATATTTTCATTTCTGTTGGTGTTCCTTTATTTTTAGAACAATATTTTGTTCCCACGAATACTATTCTTGATTTGTGACATTGTATAGTTAGATAGTGATTTACAGTGGATGCTTATAGTGAATATTTGTTATTTATTAAAGTGAAATGTTTCTTTTTTGATAGTCTTTCATCAGAAAACGTTTGCATTTTTCTTGAAGTGTAATTTTTTGAGATAAAGTTATTACTTTTATTGATTCTCAGATCTGTTATTGAGTTAGTTGCTGCTTCAGTGATTATTTGTGTATACTCATTATTCTTTGACAGTGTAGTGTATTTGTGATTTTCATTCGTTGTTTCTTTACAAACCGTGGCTGCGTATCAAGAACTAATAGATGCGAATCGGTTCTAGAACGCTGGTAGATGTTGCTTCCAATGAGTTATTAGATACGGAGAAGTCTTCTGACACTAGTGATTCAACTGAAGTAGCTCAACAATTATTGAGAGACATGATCAGAGTTGCCACCTCCTGGTACTTCGACATTAACATGAAAATACAGCAGTAGAAGATTCCGTATTTGAAAATAATTCTGTAGTACGAGTATGTAATTTGTCACAACTCTACAGTTTATTGGTTTAGAATTCAAGTCTGGCTTCCATTACATCAGTGCAAACCGACATAGCCTCTCTATCTCTCTAAATTAACGTTGAATTTGGCAGGAAGGGTCCTTCACTGTTTACAGAGACTAATGTAACCCTTTCCTCTTTAAACAGTAATCCTGTAACTGATAACATGAATGCTTTACAAATTTTACTGGAGAGATTAAGTGGATTGATAAAAGTCAGGAAGAGAATAATAAAAAAAATTAGAGATGAACTTGTGGTTAACTTTAAACAGTTATCTGTGCAGGTTAGTAACACAGTGCGTGAGGATTTCAAGTCTGTGTTAAATAACATGAATATATGGAAACCACTGAAAGGTCAGTCCGCCCCGATGGCTGAGTGGTCAGCGTGACGGATTGCCGTCCTACGGGCCCGGGTTCGATTCCCGGGTGGATCGGGGATTTTCTCCGCTCAGGGACTGGGTGTTGTGCTGTCTTCATCATCATTTCATCCCCATCCGGCGCGCAGGCCGCCCAATGTGGCGTCGAATGCAATAAGACCTGCACCAAGGCGGCTGGACCTCCTCCAAAAGGGGCCTCCCGGCCAATGACGCCAAACGCTCATTTCCATTTTTCCACTGAAATGTCAGAGCTGAAAGAACAGGAAAATCAGCATAAAAGCATATGCAAGAATTAGAAGCATTTAAATTGCAACCCGAAACCGAATTACTAAAACCCAATCAGCATATGAGCACAGTTACAGAAGAAATAGCTGAACTGACTGCAGATCTGGCACAATTGGCTACCAGTTCTGATAAAAATTCCGATGACACTCAGCCATGCCCGTGTACCGATTCTGACGAATTCCAGTCGTTACTATGTTTCAGACAAGGTCAAGCGACTGTTAATTAACAGTATAAGTAAGAGTTTAAAAAATTCATGAACAGATTTCTCATATTGAAAAGTAAATCAATCAGGGATGTAATAATTGTGAGTGTAACAGTGTTCATCTTGGAAATTATGATGAGCAAGTGAACTTGGGGCATGTTGGAGACCGTATTCACTAACATAATATTTTTCAGAGGGAAGATAGTAGGTATACGTCTTGTGGTGCAAGAGAAAATTCATGTACACGTAAGAATGATGGGTTTGATTACAAACTTTTTCTCATTGTTAGGAAATTAAAAGTTTTTCGAAATTTTGGTAAAGAAATACATAATAAAGAGTGGTTTCAGCAACTTTAATATTGTCTTCCATCTACATGACCATTTGGTCATAAATTAAAATTAATGTACAGTTATCTCGAGGTGAACCAGCCACAAGAATACGTTCATTAGCACAGGAATGCCAATCTTAGTGGTTGAGGAGCAATTACAGAACAGAGTGTTGTTCCAAAGACTCAAACACTTGTAGATTTTGTATGTCAAGGACTTGAGCTTTCATCAATTTTTTTCAAAAGTCCCCATAATTTATACGGAAATAACTTTGGGTGCTGATTTCTTGAGTGAGCATGAAGCTCTTTTAAACTTTAACAATGTAGAGACATAACTGGAAGTTAATGGTATGTTAGTGCACTTGAAAATGGAAGACTGTGTAACAAAGAAAGAGGAGAACATGAACTGTTTAACGTTTCTTTTTCCACTCAAATTGTGAACCTCATCTGAATCCTTTGATGGTAACGTTGGTAAATTAAACGCAATTTTTAATGAAAGTGAATAATCTATTTAAATACTAGATATGAAACCAGACAACATAGACCAAGTTGAGGGTTCTTATAAGCAGATAAACAAGACTAATTTGATAGTCTACAATCTAATTTCAAAATTTTCAGAAGTAGACCAGAAGCTAAAAAAATGTTCTGTAGAAATTAAAGTAAAAGAACACAAAAAAATGTTCGTTCCAGTTTATCCTATTCCTGTCACATTCACGAAAAAGATAAAACAAAGAATTCATTGATAGTAGCTCATGGAATTATTGACCTAGCTGTAAGCTAGTGAATTTCATTTCACTGCGTTTATATTCCTGGAACACAAAGCATCGTTGCTGATGATATGTCACGTGCACCTGTTGGATTAATTAGAGGAAGTGATGAGGACTGTTATGAAAACAATTTTAGTTTGTTGTATATTCAGAATGTAGTACTTGAAAGTTACATTTCCTTACCGCTTAGTGACTTTCCCAAGACATCAAAAATAGACCGTATTTGGAAAGAGATAAAGGAAAAGTGGCATTTCATATGGACTACCTCACTGAGACATTGTTTAGTACGAAACAACTTTCATTTCAGATTAAAATCGTGTCAGTTCATCTTGGATTGTGTGCATACCTAATGATTTTGTTAACAGACTTATTTGCTACACACATCTTTGTTATGCGCAATTTGGAAGTGTTTGAAGAAGGCAGCTGTTCTAGAATTCTTGAGTAAAAATACGCACCTGTGGTTCACGAACAGCGTCTTTGACTAGTCGTCAAAACGTACTCGGTTCTGGGTTAGAACCTCGCCACTGCTTCTGAATAAAAATCGTTAGCAATGGCGACCGAAGACTTCCGGCTTAAGACGCCTCGTTCTGCCAACAGTCTTGTCAAAGAGGGTGGAGGAGCAGACAGAGGTTCAGGGTACTTTCTTGCCCTTAGGGTGGGAAACTACCCCAAAAAGCCGGGATGATCAGCGAAGATCAACGACGTGAGACTGAGAAGGCAATGGAAACTACTGTATGAAAGGCACATAATGTGTATCCACGAGGCATGTGGGTTGCAATTGAAAAGTGTGATAATTATCTCTCCGTTTTCAGAAGATTCCGTACATTCGGATCTCCGAGGGGAGGGGGCGGGGCAGACTGCCAAGGGCAGATAACTATGAGAAAAAGATTGAAAAATCAAGGAATGGTTAACGCTCTACAATTAGGGGCGTGAACATCGTAAGTTTGAACGTAGCAGGGAGGTTAGAACATCTGGAAACGGAAATGCAGAGGCTCAATCCAGATACAGTGGGGATCACTGAAGTGAAATGGAAAGAAGAAAAGTATTACCGATTAGACGAGTACAGAGTATTAACAACAGCAGCAGAAATAGTTTAACGGGAGCAGGATTCGTTATGAAAGGCAGAGAGTAAATTACCGTAAACAGTTTAGTGACAGGGTTATTCTCCACAGAATCGAAAGCAGACCAACTCAGATAATAATAGTTTAGGTTGAAGAATGAAATTTACACGCTGCAGCTGAGTGTGCAATGATATGAAAATTTCTGGGAGATCGAAGTTGTGCCGCACCGAGACCTATTCTGGGCAAGTGCTCTACCACTTGAGCTATTCAAGCACGACGCACAACCCCTCCTCACACTATTACTTACGCCAGCTGACAGTTCGGGTATACAAATCGATATAGCCAGCAGAGGATAGAGACACAAAATATATGAGGATACTGAACGGGTAATTCAGTATGCAAAGGGAGACTGGAGTGTGGCAACAGGGGAATGAGCAGAACAAAGAGAGGTAAAAGACTAATTGAGTTTTGCAGTAAATATCAGACAGTAATAGCGAATACTTTGTTCGAGATGCAGAAGAGCATGAAAAGACCCGGAGATACGGGAAGATTTCAGTTAGATTACTTCATGGTCAGGCAGAGATTCCGAAATCAGGTATTGGATGGTAAGGCTTATCCAGGAGCAAATATGCACTCAGATCACTATTTAGTAATGATGAAGAATAGGCTTAAGCTTAGGAGACAGCCAGGAAGAGTCAGTCCGAAAAGAAATGAGATACGGATGTATTAAGGAATGAAGATACATGCTTGAAGTTCTCTGAGACTTAGATACCGCGATAATAAATAGCTCAATAGGCATTTCTTTTCCCTACCGCCGGAGGTTCGAGTTCTCCCTGGGGCATGGGTGTGTGTGTTGTTCTTAGTATAAGTTAGTTCAAGTAGTGTGTAAGTCTAGGGACCGATGACCTCAGTCGTTTGGTCCCTTAAGAATCCACACACATTTGAACATTTTTTCATTTCTTTTGAAGAGAGACGGATATCTCTAAAACGGGCAATCACAAAGGTTGGAAAGAGAAACTTAGGTGCATGGAAGGTAACTGCAAAGAAAGCATCGGTAACAGAAGAAATGTTTCAGTTAATCCACGAAAGAAAGAAGTACATAAATGTTCAGAGAAATTCAGGAATACAGAAATACATGTCACTCAGAATGAAATAAATAGGAAGTACAGAGTAGCTAAGGCGAAATGGCTGCATGAAAAAGTGTCGAAATCGGAAGACAAATGATTGGTGGAAGGACTGACTCAGCATATAGGAAAGTCAAAATAATTAACGTTGAAATTAAAAACAACGGTGGTAACATTAAGAGTTCAACGAGAATTCCACTGTAAAGGCAGAGGAGAGAGCGGATAGGTGGGGAGAGTACATTGTAGGTCTCTATAAGGGGGAAGACTTGTCTGATGACGTGATAGAAGAAGAAACCGTAGTCAACAGGGATGAGGTAAGGGGTCCAGTATTAGAATTAGAATTTAAAAGAGTTTTTGACGACTTAGGATGAAGTAAGACAGAAGGGATAGAAAAATTCAATCAGAACTTCTAAAATCATTGGGGGAAGTGGCAACAACACAGAAAGCACAATCAGCTTAGCAGCTCATGCATCAAAGTTTCTGACAAGAACAATACACAGACGAATGGAAAAGAAAACTGAGGATCAGTTAGATGACTATCAGTTTGGCTTTAGGAAACGTAAAGGCACCAGAGAGGCAATTCTGACGTTACGGTTGATAGTGGAAGCAAGACTAAAGAAAAATTAAGACACGTTTTAGGATCTGTCGACGTGGGAAAAGCGTTGGACAGTGTAAAATGGCGCAAGATCTTCGAAAATCAGAGAAATAGGGATAAGCTAAAGGGAAAACTGAGTAATAGACGTTATGTGTAAAAACTAAGAGAGAATAATAAGACTGCAAGACTAAGGAGGAGGTGCCCGGATTAAAAAGGGGTTTAAAACATGAATGTCGTCTTTCGCCGCTACTGTTGAGTTTATACATCGAAAAAGCAAGGGCGGAAATGAAAGTTCGAGAGGGGGGTTAAAATTCAGGGTGAACGGGTATCAATCATTACATTCAGTCATACCTTTGCTATACTCACTGAAAATGAAGAAGAATTAAAGGATCTGGTAAATGGAATGGACAGCCTAATGAGCGCAGAATATGGCTTGACGGTAAATCAAAGGAAGACGAAAGGAATGAGACGTAGCAGAAATGAAAAAAGCGAGAAACCTAACCTCAGGATTGGCGATCACGGGGTAGACAAAGTTGAGTTATTCTTCTACCTCGGCAGCAAAATAATCCACGATGGACGGAGCAAGGACGACATAAAAATCAGACTAGCATTCCTGGCCAAGAGAAGGTTAATTGTATCAACACATAGCCCTTAATTTGAGTAAGAAATTTCTGATATATATTTGTATCACAGCATTGCATGATAGTGAAACATGAACCACGGGAAAACCGGAATTTAAGACAATCGAAGCATTTTAAACGTGGTGCTATAGTAGAATGTTGAATATTAGGCGGACTGATAAGGTTTGGAATGAGGAGGTTCGGCGGGGAAAGGAATACAGGGAAAACACTGATAACAAGAAGGGGCATGATGATATGACATGTTTTAAGGCATCAAGGAATAACTTCAATGGCACTAGATGGTAAAAACTGTAGAAGAACACAGAGATTGGAATATATCCAGCAAATAATTGAAGACGTAGGTTGCAATTGCTGCTCTGAGAATGAACGGGAGAGGAGCTCTTAGTGGGTGGCATCCAGTCAGCCAGAAGAAAAATCAAAATATGAGTGTCATTAAGTATGTACTATGAGCTGCAGTAGAGAAAGGGGAGTATATGTTATAACTTGCAAGGTATGATTGTTGTTATTTTGTGTGCAAGGATAGTGATAAAAATGAAGAGCACAGAGTAATAACTGATGAAGGTCGGAGAGAGGTAGTTAAAGAAAACACTGTGGTAATCTATATGAATGTTTATTTCAGATACTGTGAGGGTAATGAACGAAAAATTTGCTCTAGCATGTGCAATGTAGTCAGTGTTAGAATGGAGACACATATTTATACGATTGTGGCTTTGATGACAGCTATTCTTTGTCTGTTATTTTGGTTGAAGAATATTTGAAAGACTATTTAAAAAAATTCTGAATGTTTCTTTGCATATTATTTTGGTCAGTATTTAACAATAAGCGCCAAAGAAGGTAAAATCTAGATTGTCATTGAGTTGATGGTCACACTACTCTCATACAATTAAGTTATGTATGATCTAAAGTTTCTCTTACGCTATTGTAACATGGTATTATATTTGAGCATTAAGATAGTACTAATTAGGATTAAGAACATGCACATGATTGATGACTGGCTGAGTTTTCTCTGCATATACGTAGTTACCAAAGCCATGGTGATTGCCTGTTCCCTTTTCATATCCTTGAGTCTGTATGTGTTGTAGTTTAATACATCTGTGTAGTTAGATGCAATGAATAAGTAGCTACCCTGTATCTAAGCCTCTTTTTCTCTTTTTTTCTTATGAATTGTAACTGCGATCTCAGTATGATACAGATAGCATATCAGGAAGTATCTTGTTATGCTGATGAAATGTTCACCTCATTCCATACTTATTGTATCATTAGGCACAAACCCAAGATGTTACTGGATAATATACTTTCTATCACACATAATTACTTTGTTCATGTTATTGCATACCGTCGTTATATAATATGTACAAAACTTGGGATTTCGTGGTATAAAATACTTGAAGTTATTATAAACATATGTTTTGCTTCATGAGGCGTCATACTCTCTGTACATCTAACTATATAAATATATATATATATATATATATATATATATATCCAATTAATGTTTTATTCTGGCTTGAAATACAGATGTATTTAACATAATATCTATGAGTAATTTCTGTTCATTCATGTTTGATGTTTTCTGGACTAGCAATTCCTGTATCTTCTATCACATTGCTGATATGCTCCTGGAACCCGTTCTCTCTCCTGTCATGTACATCCCATAAACCTTTAGTATGCCTTCTTCCCTACACCCAAGAAGTTATAACAGTTCTTCAGCCTCCATCGCAACCAATCTTCAGGAGCAGGCAATGGTTTCTCATGTTAAACCCTTCCAAAACGTAGGTAGTAATTAAATATACCACGAAACAGTCGCAGCTCGGCCCTCGTGACTATTTCCTACCCATGTACGATCATCGTATCCAATTGACTAACACACTAAAATATCTCAAAGCAAATTTTTATAGTAAAATGTTACGGGAACACCAAATACTTAACATTCGATACGATGCTTACAATAAACAAAACTTCTTCCACCATTCTCCTCACTTATAAACCCTCGGTATCATCTTTTTAGCCGTAAAAGTCTTAAAGATTATCTTGGATAGAAACTCCAGGACTTTTCGAAGCTTCAACAAAATGTTCGGTTGTGTATACTGCGTGTTAATTTAAAGATTATCGACGAGACAGGATATTTACGCAATGAGCATAAAATGTAGAACTCATCATATCGTTTGTGCATTTCGTCGACTGCAGCAATTTAGTCGGCTGTAGACATCCCACATTCATGTTATTCGGAAATAAGCAGCATGGGACTACAGTACGTGTACAATTAAAGCCCCAGTCTGAGTTTTCGAACTTGGAATCCGAAATTTATGTATTGTTAAGATTGATTTGGGCAACGGCCTTGCCGCAGTGGATACACCGGTTCCTGTCAGATCACCGAAGTTAAGCGCTGTCGGGTGTGGCCGGCACTTGGATGGGTGACCATCCGGGCCGCCATGTGCTGGTTGCGTTTTTCGGGGTGCACTCAGCCTCGTGATGCCAATTGAGGAGCTACTCGACCGAATAGTAGCAGCTCCGGTCACAGAACATCATCGTAACGACTGGGAGAGCAGTGTGCTGACCACACTCCCCCTCGTATCCGCATCCTCAGCTGAGAATGACACGGCGGTTGGATTGTCCCTATGGGCCACTTGTGGCCTGAAGATGGAGTGCTTTAAGACTGATTTAATGGAACGTCCCGGTTTCTTTCTGTCATATTCTTACCGTTGTGTGCCATACCTTTTTGTGTTTTGAAAAAACCGAGACAGCTGATAGGTTTGAACTCACCATCTCATATAAAATGGGGTAACAGACTATCCAGTCACCCATTGATTCCTTGACTTATTGGTACGCAACTGGTTGGAGTCCTAAAAAAATGAAAATATCCAGAAACATTTATCGTCCCTGTATAAAATATCGTGTATTCCAAAATGAATATCAAGTTTTTAAGACTTTTTAGGAGTTATTACATTCAGCTTATAATTATAAGAATTACATCACGTGAAAGAGCAACTGAAATAGTTTTTCTTACAAGTGTTCAACGTGAGCACCATTCGTCACACGACACACATCGAGTAGATATGGAAGCTCTTCCCAGGCCTTGATCAGTGTTCCTGGCGTAATCGCTGCAAAAACTACTTCTATCCTGGTTCTTAAGTCGCTGTATCAGCTGGTAGCGGGGCGTATATACATGACCCTTTATGAACCCCCAAGGGTAAAAATCGCATGGATTCATATGGGGTGAACTTGAAGGACGTGCGTAACGAAGTAACTGATCTGGCGGCCAAACCCCCCAGGATGTGCTACAACGTAGTTCAACCGGTCGCATATTGAGTTAGGCCAGTGAGACGGCGCACCATCTCGCTGCCATATATAGTTCTGTGGTTTAGCTTCTTCTAGCTGAAGGAAGAAACCTAGCACATTAAGGTAAGGAACACCACTTACAGTTGCTTCACCCGAAAAGAAAGGCCCATAAACTTTCCGCCGGGATATGTCAAAAAAAAAAAAATAAATAAATAAATAAATAAAATAAAAAAACATTTAATTTAGGGGAGTTTCGTCGCAGCTATACCAGGTTGTGGAGATTTTCTGCTCCCACCCCCCCCCCTCCCCCCAATACGCACATTATGTGCGTTTACATTTCCATTTGGACTAAATGTCGATTCATCACTGAAGTCGACACGATACAGAATATCTTCAGAAACATTTCGAGTGCAAAGATTGCTCGTTAACCGTAATGTGTAGATTTTGGGGTTTGTAATACAGGTATAGCCACAAAACTAATTTGCTCTTTCGTTTAATGTATTATTTGTAATTTTAAATTGAATGTAACGAATACTACAAAGCCTTAAAGCTCCACTATTCATTTTTAAACACATGCTATAATCCAGAATGAGATTTTCACTCTGCAGCGGAGTGTGCGCTGATATGAAACTTCCTGGCAGATTAAAACTGTGTGCCCGACCGAGACTCGAACTCGGGACCTTTGCCTTTCGCGGGCAAGTGCTCTACCAACTGAGCTACCGAAGCACGACTCACGGCCGGTACTCACAACTTTACTTCTGCCAGTACCTCGTCTCCTACCTTCCAAACTTTACAGAAGCTCTCCTGCGAAACTTGCAGAACTAGCACTCCTGAAAGAAAGGATATTGCGGAGACATGGCTTAGCCACAGCCTGGGGGATGTTTCCAGAATGAGATTTTCACTCTGCAGCGGAGTGTGCGCTGATATGAAACTTCCTGGCAGATTAAAACTGTGTGCCCGACCGAGACTCGAACTCGGGACCTTTGCCTTTCGCGGGCAAGTGCTCTACCAACTGAGCTACCGAAGCACGACTCACGGCCGGTACTCACAACTTTACTTCTGCCAGTACCTCGTCTCCTACCTTCCAAACTTTACAGAAGCTCTCCTGCGAAACTTGCAGAACTAGCACTCCTGAAACAAAGGATATTGCGGAGACATGGCTTAGCCACAGCCTGGGGGATGTTTCCAGAATGAGATTTTCACTCTGCAGCGGGGTGTGCGCTGATATGAAACTTCCTGGCAGATTAAAACTGTGTGCCCGACCGAGACTCGAACTCGGGACCTTTGCCTTTCGCGGGCAAGTGCTCTACCAACTGAGCTACCGAAGCACGACTCACGGCCGGTACTCACAACTTTACTTCTGCCAGTACCTCGTCTCCTACCTTCCAAACTTTACAGAAGCTCTCCTGCGAAACTTGCAGAACTAGCACTCCTGAAAGAAAGGATATTGCGGAGACATGGCTTAGCCACAGCCTGGGGGATGTTTCCAGAATGAGATTTTCACTCTGCAGCGGAGTGTGCGCTGATATGAAACTTCCTGGCAGATTAAAACTGTGTGCCCGACCGAGACTCGAACTCGGGACCTTTGCCTTTCGCGGGCAAGTGCTCTACCAACTGAGCTACCGAAGCACGACTCACGGCCGGTACTCACAACTTTACTTCTGCCAGTACCTCGTCTCCTACCTTCCAAACTTTACAGAAGCTCTCCTGCGAAACTTGCAGAACTAGCACTCCTGAAAGAAAGGATATTGCGGAGACATGGCTTAGCCACAGCCTGGGGGATGTTTCCAGAATGAGATTTTCACTCTGCAGCGGAGTGTGCGCTGATATGAAACTTCCTGGCAGATTAAAACTGTGTGCCCGACCGAGACTCGAACTCGGGACCTTTGCCTTTCGCGGGCAAGTGTTCTACCAACTGAGCTACCGAAGCACGACTCACGGCCGGTACTCACAACTTTACTTCTGCCAGTACCTCGTCTCCTACCTTCCAAACTTTACAGAAGCTCTCCTGCGAAACTTGCAGAACTAGCACTCCTGAAAGAAAGGATATTGCGGAGACATGGCTTAGCCACAGCCTGGGGGATGTTTCCAGAATGAGATTTTCACTCTGCAGCGGAGTGTGCGCTGATATGAAACTTCCTGGCAGATTAAAACTGTGTGCCCGACCGAGACTCGAACTCGGGACCTTTGCCTTTCGCGGGCAAGTGCTCTACCAACTGAGCTACCGAAGCACGACTCACGGCCGGTACTCACAACTTTACTTCTGCCAGTACCTCGTCTCCTACCTTCCAAACTTTACAGAAGCTCTCCTGCGAAACTTGCAGAACTAGCACTCCTGAAACAAAGGATATTGCGGAGACATGGCTTAGCCACAGCCTGGGGGATGTTTCCAGAATGAGATTTTCACTCTGCAGCGGAGTGTGCGCTGATATGAAACTTCCTGGCAGATTAAAACTGTGTGCCCGACCGAGACTCGAACTCTGGACCTTTGCCTTTCGCGGGCAAGTGCTCTACCAACTGAGCTACCGAAGCACGACTCACGGCCGGTACTCACAACTTTACTTCTGCCAGTACCTCGTCTCCTACCTTCCAAACTTTACAGAAGCTCTCCTGCGAAACTTGCAGAACTAGCACTCCTGAAAGAAAGGATATTGCGGAGACATGGCTTAGCCACAGCCTGGGGGATGTTTCCAGAATGAGATTTTCACTCTGCAGCGGAGTGTGCGCTGATATGAAACTTCCTGGCAGATTAAAACTGTGTGCCCGACCGAGACTCGAACTCGGGACCTTTGCCTTTCGCGGGCAAGTGCTCTACCAACTGAGCTACCGAAGCACGACTCACGGCCGGTACTCACAACTTTACTTCTGCCAGTACCTCGTCTCCTACCTTCCAAACTTTACAGAAGCTCTCCTGCGAAACTTGCAGAACTAGCACTCCTGAAAGAAAGGATATTGCGGAGACATGGCTTAGCCACAGCCTGGGGGATGTTTCCAGAATGAGATTTTCACTCTGCAGCGGAGTGTGCGCTGATATGAAACTTCCTGGCAGATTAAAACTGTGTGCCCGACCGAGACTCGAACTCGGGACCTTTGCCTTTCGCGGGCAAGTGCTCTACCAACTGAGCTACCGAAGCACGACTCACGGCCGGTACTCACAACTTTACTTCTGCCAGTACCTCGTCTCCTACCTTCCAAACTTTACAGAAGCTCTCCTGCGAAACTTGCAGAACTAGCACTCCTGAAAGAAAGGATATTGCGGAGACATGGCTTAGCCACAGCCTGGGGGATGTTTCCAGAATGAGATTTTCACTCTGCAGCGGAGTGTGCGCTGATATGAAACTTCCTGGCAGATTAAAACTGTGTGCCCGACCGAGACTCGAACTCGGGACCTTTGCCTTTCGCGGGCAAGTGCTCTACCAACTGAGCTACCGAAGCACGACTCACGGCCGGTACTCACAACTTTACTTCTGCCAGTACCTCGTCTCCTACCTTCCAAACTTTACAGAAGCTCTCCTGCGAAACTTGCAGAACTAGCACTCCTGAAAGAAAGGATATTGCGGAGACATGGCTTAGCCACAGCCTGGGGGATGTTTCCAGAATGAGATTTTCACTCTGCAGCGGAGTGTGCGCTGATATGAAACTTCCTGGCAGATTAAAACTGTGTGCCCGACCGAGACTCGAACTCGGGACCTTTGCCTTTCGCGGGCAAGTGTTCTACCAACTGAGCTACCGAAGCACGACTCACGGCCGGTACTCACAACTTTACTTCTGCCAGTACCTCGTCTCCTACCTTCCAAACTTTACAGAAGCTCTCCTGCGAAACTTGCAGAACTAGCACTCCTGAAACAAAGGATATTGCGGAGACATGGCTTAGCCACAGCCTGGGGGATGTTTCCAGAATGAGATTTTCACTCTGCAGCGGAGTGTGCGCTGATATGAAACTTCCTGGCAGATTAAAACTGTGTGCCCGACCGAGACTCGAACTCGGGACCTTTGCCTTTCGCGGGCAAGTGCTCTACCAACTGAGCTACCGAAGCACGACTCACGGCCGGTACTCACAACTTTACTTCTGCCAGTACCTCGTCTCCTACCTTCCAAACTTTACAGAAGCTCTCCTGCGAAACTTGCAGAACTAGCACTCCTGAAAGAAAGGATATTGCGGAGACATGGCTTAGCCACAGCCTGGGGGATGTTTCCAGAATGAGATTTTCACTCTGCAGCGGAGTGTGCGCTGATATGAAACTTCCTGGCAGATTAAAACTGTGTGCCCGACCGAGACTCGAACTCGGGACCTTTGCCTTTCGCGGGCAAGTGCTCTACCAACTGAGCTACCGAAGCACGACTCACGGCCGGTACTCACAACTTTACTTCTGCCAGTACCTCGTCTCCTACCTTCCAAACTTTACAGAAGCTCTCCTGCGAAACTTGCAGAACTAGCACTCCTGAAACAAAGGATATTGCGGAGACATGGCTTAGCCACAGCCTGGGGGATGTTTCCAGAATGAGATTTTCACTCTGCAGCGGTGTGTGCGCTGATATGAAACTTCCTGGCAGATTAAAACTGTGTGCCCGACCGAGACTCGAACTCGGGACCTTTGCCTTTCGCGGGCAAGTGCTCTACCAACTGAGCTACCGAAGCACGACTCACGGCCGGTACTCACAACTTTACTTCTGCCAGTACCTCGTCTCCTACCTTCCAAACTTTACAGAAGCTCTCCTGCGAAACTTGCAGAACTAGCACTCCTGAAAGAAAGGATATTGCGGAGACATGGCTTAGCCACAGCCTGGGGGATGTTTCCAGAATGAGATTTTCACTCTGCAGCGGAGTGTGCGCTGATATGAAACTTCCTGGCAGATTAAAACTGTGTGCCCGACCGAGACTCGAACTCGGGACCTTTGCCTTTCGCGGGCAAGTGCTCTACCAACTGAGCTACCGAAGCACGACTCACGGCCGGTACTCACAACTTTACTTCTGCCAGTACCTCGTCTCCTACCTTCCAAACTTTACAGAAGCTCTCCTGCGAAACTTGCAGAACTAGCACTCCTGAAAGAAAGGATATTGCGGAGACATGGCTTAGCCACAGCCTGGGGGATGTTTCCAGAATGAGATTTTCACTCTGCAGCGGAGTGTGCGCTGATATGAAACTTCCTGGCAGATTAAAACTGTGTGCCCGACCGAGACTCGAACTCGGGACCTTTGCCTTTCGCGGGCAAGTGCTCTACCAACTGAGCTACCGAAGCACGACTCACGGCCGGTACTCACAACTTTACTTCTGCCAGTACCTCGTCTCCTACCTTCCAAACTTTACAGAAGCTCTCCTGCGAAACTTGCAGAACTAGCACTCCTGAAAGAAAGGATATTGCGGAGACATGGCTTAGCCACAGCCTGGGGGATGTTTCCAGAATGAGATTTTCACTCTGCAGCGGAGTGTGCGCTGATATGAAACTTCCTGGCAGATTAAAACTGTGTGCCCGACCGAGACTCGAACTCGGGACCTTTGCCTTTCGCGGGCAAGTGCTCTACCAACTGAGCTACCGAAG
This sequence comes from Schistocerca serialis cubense, assembly GCF_023864345.2. NCBI lineage: Eukaryota > Metazoa > Arthropoda > Insecta > Orthoptera > Acrididae > Schistocerca > Schistocerca serialis. The sequence continues at coordinate 459,817,665 of NC_064643.1, forward strand.
AAGTTTCATATCAGCGCACACCCCGCTGCAGAGTGAAAATCTCATTCTGGAAACATCCCCCAGGCTGTGGCTAAGCCATGTCTCCGCAATATCCTTTCTTTCAGGAGTGCTAGTTCTGCAAGTTTCGCAGGAGAGCTTCTGTAAAGTTTGGAAGGTAGGAGACGAGGTACTGGCAGAAGTAAAGTTGTGAGTACCGGCCGTGAGTCGTGCTTCGGTAGCTCAGTTGGTAGAGCACTTGCCCGCGAAAGGCAAAGGTCCCGAGTTCGAGTCTCGGTCGGGCACACAGTTTTAATCTGCCAGGAAGTTTCATATCAGCGCACACTCCGCTGCAGAGTGAAAATCTCATTCTGGAAACATCCCCCAGGCTGTGGCTAAGCCATGTCTCCGCAATATCCTTTCTTTCAGGAGTGCTAGTTCTGCAAGTTTCGCAGGAGAGCTTCTGTAAAGTTTGGAAGGTAGGACACGAGGTACTGGCAGAAGTAAAGTTGTGAGTACCGGCCGTGAGTCGTGCTTCGGTAGCTCAGTTGGTAGAGCACTTGCCCGCGAAAGGCAAAGGTCCCGAGTTCGAGTCTCGGTCGGGCACACAGTTTTAATCTGCCAGGAAGTTTCATATCAGCGCACACTCCGCTGCAGAGTGAAAATCTCATTCTGGAAACATCCCCCAGGCTGTGGCTAAGCCATGTCTCCGCAATATCCTTTCTTTCAGGAGTGCTAGTTCTGCAAGTTTCGCAGGAGAGCTTCTGTAAAGTTTGGAAGGTAGGAGACGAGGTACTGGCAGAAGTAAAGTTGTGAGTACCGGCCGTGAGTCGTGCTTCGGTAGCTCAGTTGGTAGAGCACTTGCCCGCGAAAGGCAAAGGTCCCGAGTTCGAGTCTCGGTCGGGCACACAGTTTTAATCTGCCAGGAAGTTTCATATCAGCGCACACTCCGCTGCAGAGTGAAAATCTCATTCTGGAAACATCCCCCAGGCTGTGGCTAAGCCATGTCTCCGCAATATCCTTTCTTTCAGGAGTGCTAGTTCTGCAAGTTTCGCAGGAGAGCTTCTGTAAAGTTTGGAAGGTAGGAGACGAGGTACTGGCAGAAGTAAAGTTGTGAGTACCGGCCGTGAGTCGTGCTTCGGTAGCTCAGTTGGTAGAGCACTTGCCCGCGAAAGGCAAAGGTCCCGAGTTCGAGTCTCGGTCGGGCACACAGTTTTAATCTGCCAGGAAGTTTCACATGCTATAATATTTAGTCTTGAACTGACGAAACTGAACAGTTTTCTATATCTTCAATTAAATTTGTGTTAGCGGAATTAAAGCTCATCGAAATGGAATGCATCGTATGTGAGTAAAAGATTCTATTGCCACGTTAGCCCAGTTATTTGTGTAGTTTTCCACTGCACTGCATTACACTTTATGCAGAAAAATTAACAGTCGCACAAAACAAGCTTCGAGTTTTGCCGACACTACTTCGCCAGCGGGCTAATTCATACTCCCACAGACAACGTGGAAACGCGTTTATCTGCTGGCGTTACGTACCCTGACATTTCCGTATAGTAAATAGCTGAGAGCTCTCTTTCATGCTTCGTTTCATAAATGAAGTACATTTTTGTAACCTGCAAGTTTAAATACGAATAGTCTCATACATGGCTTGTTAGCATCACAAAAACACAATCCTACATTATCTCTGGCTCACATTGCTCCTATCAGTCAATCACAGCCCACGCACCTCACAGTTTTTAACAGTCCTTAAAAATAACTCGTATTAAAAAATAGTTTTAGCTTCGATAAGTGATTCGCAACAAAAATCGTACACTTGTCCATCTCTGTAAATTAAAAGATGACAACCGTGTCAAGATAGATAAGCATTAACAAAATTATCCGCCTTCTTACGTTTCGGAAGATATCTTTCATTTTCGCGTGTCGTTTGGGTGAAATATTTAGATTATCACGCCGAGTGTATTTCCGAGACGTGTGACCACTGTCACTGGTAACGTATCTTGGTAATGTACTCAAGGGAATAACCAAGATACACTATAAGACAAAAAAGACGCACCATGAAGGAGTTATATAAATGGGACATCAGTAGGTAGATGTGATGTACATGTACAGAGAAACAAATGATTAAAATTTGGGAGAATCTGGATGACGTATTCACGAGGAGACGTTTCGCAAATTGAGCAAGTCAGTAACGCCCTGTTCTACTTCTGGCCCTTAAGCAAGCAGTTATTCGGCTTGGCAGTGATTGATAGAATTGTTGGGTGCTCTCCTGAGGGATAGCGAGCCAAATTCTGTCCAACTGCCGCATTAGATTGTCAAAATCACGAGCTGATTGGAGAACACTATCATTATTCTCCAGACGTTCTTAATTGGAGAGAGATGCGCCAACACTGCCGACCAAGGTAGGGTTTAGCAAGTACGAGGACAAGCAGCAGAAATTCTCGCCGTATGCGGGCAGTCGTTATCTTGCTGAAATATAAGCCTAGGATGGCTTGACATGAAGGGCGACAAAACGGGGCGTAGAATATCTTTGACGTATCGCTGTGCCGTAAGGATGGCGTGGATGACAACTAAAGGGGTCCTCGTATGAAATTAAATGTCACCCGAGAACATCGCTCCTGGTTGTCGCGCCACATGGCGGGCGACTATCAGCGTCGTGTCTCACCGCTGTCCAGGGCTTCTCAAGACACGTGTTCGGCACGGAGTCTCATTGACTGGAACAGAATTGTCTTTAGTGATGAGCCCCGCTTTGAACTGTGCCTTGACGGCCAGCGAAGACGTGTGTAGCATAGACGCCCGGGACAGCAGGGATCTACCCAACTGTCACCAGCCATACGACCCAACAACCAGAAATGGTCGCTTGGGGTCCCATTCCATTTCATAGCAAGACCTCTTTGTTTGTTATCCTCGGCATCCTTACAACACAGCGGTACGTCGACTGTTATCCACGTCCCGTTTTGTCGCTCTTTAAGGCCAGTCATCTTGGGTTTATATTTCAGCGAGATAACACCCGTCTGACCACGGCGAAAGTTTCTACTGCTTCTGTTCATGCTTGCCAAACCCTGCCTCGGCCAACAAGGTCGGATCTCTCTCCAGCTGAAAACGTTTGGAGCATTACGGGCAGGGTTCTCCAGCCAGCACCTCAAGATAGAGGATACTTTCAGAAACATGAAGTATGATGAATCAATCGATTCAATTCCAAAGTTTTCAAACATTTGAAACGTCCTCTTCGGAAAATTTGAAATTACTGTGCTGGTAAACTTCTACATTATTTGATACAGAGACAGCTGAGTAAAACTAAACGTACTCAGACCGTTCTCTCTTTACTTGTTCTGATCATCACTAAAATGACACAATATTTTTAGCGCAACGCAATCTGACTTTCATATATATATATATATATATATATATATATATATATATATATATATATATATATATATAGTAATTTATGACATCCATCTTTACAAATTTCCTTTTTCTGGCGGACACACGTCCAGATCGTCCGCTTATAGCAACCTCTCGAAACTCTGTCATCTCTCTCCCCACATCCACCACTGCTGGCGGCTCACCGCCAACTGCCCAACGCTACGTGCTGTTCACATCCAATTGCCCAACACTACACAAGCGATTATTCCAACAATGAGTCCAACTAGCCACAGACTGCACACAGCAAAGTCAGTGATTTTCAAACAGAGCGCTACGTGGCGTTACCAACATAAAAACCTAAACAGGCTCCTTACCATTCTTTCACTGTTAGACAACATAGTGATTTAACACGCCGACTGTATATCCAATCCAGTGGAAATGCTAAGAAGAGTTTTCGTTCTTGAATGTCATACGAAGTAATTGCTATGGCATTTCTTACAGCATTCTCCCTTCTTTCTCCATTCTTAATGAGTGTAGGGTAAAATTATTTAGATTTTAAAATGCGATTTCCTCCATCGTGTTTGGTTTTACAAACACGTCCAATGTGAATAGATCGAAATTTACCAGCAACTGATGTCCCCAGGAAGTAGTAAACTTTCGACTGTGACTCCTCATCACGATCATCGTACGACGTCGTTGGTGACGAGGCAACTGTCGGCCTCCCAAATAGGCGGAGTTCCCAGACTCCCGCAGATTAATAAACTGTGTTATGATATCTTTGCTTGCCTAGATAGGGAAGCGCCTTTGGACCATGTACTTCATTCAGGTTTTATGTTTAAATTTCATAGCATCATCGCGATTGTGACTGCCTTTTTTCAGTCTTATTGCCGTTATACGATACATTCACCGATACCAGGTTTCAAATTTTCCATCGCCGGCCTGTCTCCCACCCAGTCTCTTATGAGGAATTCTCAAATGTATTAAATATCTTCTCGAAACAATTGAGGTGCGATCGTGAAATTTGGTACAGACGATAGTCATTATTTGTACCCTTCGGCACAACACATTTTTCCCAATGGTAGATGGAGACCTTGATTGTAAAATCCTTCGTTTTGGCTGTTCGGGAATCGTTCGATCTCGAAACCCACGTCGTCGCCATGCTGGAAATCCCTGCTTCACAGTGGTTCGTTCATGCGAGAAAGGAGGAAGACATCATTGAGCGCCGTGTTAGGAGAATAAGGGGGTCATGCACATTTTTAAAGCCCAGAGAATCAGCATATATGAGAGTGTCCTGTGCAGAATGACCTGAGGTGCACATATTTTGATCAGACAGAATAGGCACATTATAAGCGAGACAAAACAGTTCAAGTTCCTAGGCGTTCGGATAGATAGTAAGCTGTTGTGGAAAGCCCATGTCCAGGATCTTGTTCAGAAGCTAAATGCTGCTTTATTTACCATTAGAACAGTATCTGAAATAAGTGACACTTCAACACGAAAAGTAGTCTACTTCGCATATTTTCATACGCTTATGTCGTATGGTATTATTTTTTGTGGCAATTATTCTGATTCAAAAAGGGTATTTTTGGCTCAAAAACGGGCTGTTCGAGCTATATGTGGTGTAAGTTCGAGAACCTCTTGCCGACCCTTATTCAAAAATCTGGTAATTCTGACATTGCCCTCACAGTATATATTTTCTTTAATGTCGTTTGTTGTTAGCAATATTAGCCTATTCCCAAGAGTTAGCAGCTTTCACTCAGTTAATACTAGGCAGAAATCAAATCTGCATGTAGAATGCACTTCCTTGACTCTTGTGCAGATAGGAGTGCAGTATTCTGCTGCATCCATTTTCAATAAGCTACCACAAGAACTCAAAAATCTTAGCAGTAGCCCAAACTCTTTTAAGTCTAAACTGAAGATTTTCCTCATGGCTCACTCCTTCTATTCTGTCGAGGAGCTCCTGGAAGAGCTAAAAAATTAAGCAAATTCCAGTGTTACATTGTTGATTTTCTTCATTTAAACTTACGACTTGTCACCTGAATATGTTTTTTTTATATTTCATTTTATCTGTTTCTAATATCGTGTTATAATTTCATGTATTTACTCGTTCCATGACCATGGAGATTTCTCCTTAATTTGGTCCCACGGAACAATAAATAAATAAAATAAATACAGTGGCAGCTCCTAAAAGACACTCGTCGTCTCCTTTCCCGCCCACGTTCTTGGTCTTAGTCTTTTTCGACGGTGTTAGAACCACATGTTTCCACGCCATGCTTTGCATCTTCGTCTCGTGATCATAGTGGAACACCTGACGCTCGCTCCTGTATATTAGGCGGCCAGAGAATTCATCTGGATTGGCCTGACACAGCTGCAGCATTTCCGCTACCGACTCGAGTTGATGAGGCTCTTGAATGGGTGTGAGGAGTCTTTGAACCTAAAGACCAGCGACCATTGTCAGCTTCACAATCTCGTTCAAGATGTTGACAATTGACCCACGAACGATTTTCATTTTTTCCACTACCGCTTCGATTATAGCACGTGTCCGCTTCTCTTCTCCAGAAAAGGTGGTCTTCTACCTTGTTACAAGATGTTCAGACTGGTTTGACAGCAACGGATGCGGCAGCGCCTCCTAACTGGGGATACTCCGCTTTACCAACATGTTGCGCCATTTTGTTTTGCGTCCTCTAGCGGCGTACTACGTTACAGTGGCCCGCAGATTTCAGCGTGTGTCAGTACTGGACGCATGTAATTGGAAATAAACAACAATTAATAATCAGAATTTATTTTCACTCTGTAATGGCGTGTGTGCTGATTTGGAACTTCCTGGCAGATCAGAACTCAGTGTCGGACGGGGACACGATACAGGGACCTTTGCCTTTCGCGGGCAAGTGCGCTGCTACTGAACTACCCGAGTACGACTCTCGAGCCGTCCTCATAGCCTCCTTCGCCAATACCTCATCTCGTACCTCCCAAACGGCACAGAAGTTCTCCTGCATACCTTGTCAAGCATACTTGGAAATAAGGAAATTGCAGAGACGTGGCTTAGCCACAGTCTGAGAGATTGTTTCAAGAATAAGTTTTTACTTTAGTTTAACTTTTTCTTTTCTCCTAGGAGCGCTAGTTTGGATGGTAGGAGATGAGGTACTGGCTGTAGTAAAGCTATGAGGGTAGGTCGTGAGTCGTGCTTGGATACCTCAGTTGGCTGAGCAGTTGCCGGCGAGACGCAATGGTCTCGGTTCGAGTCCTGGTCTCACAGACGCTTTTAATATGCTACTAAGTTTCAGAAATTAATCAATATCAGTTTTAGCGATGATAATTTTATGGCTACTCCTCGCACTCTCCTCAAAGACTACTTACATCCACCATTTTCATGTGCTAGTGTAACTGCTTATGATAGAGAAACAATAGTTTAGCAGTTCCTCTTCTCCAACTGTTATTTATCTTACCAATATTTTAAAAATCTGGAATTCTACCACATACTAGCCATTTGTTACCGTCGTTCACACCTATAAGACCACTATCAGATGTATTTTTCTTTTTTCCAAAGTTGCTTGGATTTTTACTCTTCCCAACTACGTAAGCTGCTCCCCTTTTATTATCTCGCAGAATAATATTATGATACTCCTCTAAATGCGCAGACTTTATAGGGAGCAAGACCACAATTTTTAATTGAAAGTAGGATCCTGTTCTTCCAAGTTCAGTAAGGGACAGACGGTTACGCTACCATTGAAGCCGTCAACAACAGTACGGTTCCATCTCATTTGCACAAAACATGGATTTCAAAGTCACTGATTTCATTAACCCATTGAGAACCAGTGGTTTCTGCCTGAACTCGCCATTTTTTTTAAAGTACCAGTGCCCATCCATGAAACCACAGATGCTGCTCGAAAATAGGGACATATAGGCATCTAGGGATACGCAGAAATACTTCTACCTTTTACGAATGTAGTCCATTGTAGAATTCATTTAAAGCGTTCAGAGCAGCAGTCAGCGCAGAGGTCGTACTACGTGACTGAAGAAGCTTTTGATACATAGTGTTTGATAGTTATGATACTCAGATCATTGACAGTGAAAGTATTGTATTGTATTGTATTGTATGTCAACCGGGGGCCTAGAAACGACGAAGAGGTTCCATCCCCGCCGCAGCCACAGTAGTCCACAACCCCACGACGACTACCTCAGTCCACTTCACCCCTCCGCCGCCCCACACCGAACCACTCTTTCAGGGTTATTGTGCGGTTCAGGCCCCGCCGGTGCCCCCCCCCCCCTCCTCCCCCGTGAAAGTCTCACACCAGACGAGTGTAACCCCTATGTTTGCATGGTAGAGTAATGGTGGTGTACGCGTACGTGGACAACATGTTTGCTCAGCAATCGCCGACGTAGTGTAGCTGAGACGGAATAAGGCGAACCAGCCCGCATTCGCTGAGGCAGATGGAAAACCGCCTAAAATCCATCCAGAGACTAGCCGACTCACCGGACCTCGATACAAGTTCGCTGGGCGGATTCGTGCCGGGTACCAGGCGCTCCTTCCCAATTCGGAAAGCCGTGCGTTAGATCGCACGGCTAACCAGGCGGGTAGAGTGAAAGTAAGTATATCGAAAGTTACTGAAAAGTGTACTTTTGATACAAATTTATTAAATTTGTGGCTCATTTTTTAGGACTATAAATTGTTTTAGGAACTATCAGTTCATGGAACTACCGAGATTTGAGATTGGTCCAGTAAAAGCGCGAAATTGTATTCAGATATATCTCAATAAATTTTGGGTGGTTACAAACTGTTCGTACAGTAGTTCCCCAGTGGAATCACAAGCGTGGAACAAATGAGGTTTACTTTTTACCAGTTTTTTCTTGTATTCGTGGCTTACTAAGGTCATAACTCACTACTATACTGACTGCACTACACGTAGTAAAATTTGTATTTGCATTGTCTACACAATAAACATGGCAGAGTAGTGCGATCTGCTACCAAATGCGAACAACCTCTCAGCCATGTGTTCCTCTCAAGTGTACTCCAACTCACTACTTGCTGTGCATTGGTGCATACCAATCCAGGACTGTTATTGAGGCCATAAATGCTTAATGTATTCATCCAGTTGCGTAATAATAGGTAATTCAGAAAACTCAGTGAAGTTATACAATATGTCAAAATTATACGATAAATGAGACATGATACACTATGTCATCAAAAGTATCCGGACACCCCCAAAAACATACGTTTTTCATATTAGGTGCGTTGTGCTACCTCCTACTGCTAGGTACTCCATACCAGCGACCTCAGTACTCGTTAGACATCGTGAGAGAGCAAAATGGGGCGCTCCGCGGAACTGACAGACTTCGAACGTGGTCAGGTGATTGGGTGTCACTTGTGTCATACGTCTGTACGCGAGAGTTCCACACTCCTGAACATCCCTAGGTCCACTGTTTCTGATGTGATAGTGAAGTTGAAACGTGAAGGAACACTTACATCACAAAAGCGTACAGGCCGATGTCGTCTATTGACTGTCAGAGACCGCTAACAGTTGAGGAGGGTCGTAATGTGTAATAGGCAGACATATATCGAGACCATCACGTAGTAACTCCAGACTGTATCAGGATGCACTGCAAGTACTATGACAGTTAGACGGAAAGTGAGAAAATTTGGATTTCATGGTCGAGCGGCTGCTGATAAGCCACACATCAGGCGCCGGTAAATGCCAAACGACGCCTCGCTTGGTTTAAGGAGCGTAAACATTGGACGAGTGAACAGTGGAAAACGTTGAGTGAAGTGACGAATCACGGTACACAATGTGACAATCCGACGGCAGGGTATGGGTATGGCGAATACCCGGTGAACGTCATCTGCCAGCGTGTTTAGTGCCAACAGTAAAATTTGAAGGCGGTGGTGTTACGGTGTGGTCGTGTTTTTCATGGAGGGGACTTGTACACATTGTTGTTTTGCGTGACACCATCACAGAACAGGCCTACATTGATGTTTTAAGCACCTTCTTGCTTCCCACTGCTGAAGAGCGATTCGGGGATGGCGACTGCATCTCTCAACACGATCGAGCATCTGTTCATAATGCACGGCCTGTGGCGGAGTCGTTACTCGACAGTAAAATCCCTGTAAGGGACTGGCCTGCACAGAGTCCTAACCTGAATCCTATGGAATGCATTGGGACGTTTTGGAACGCCGACTTCGTGCCAGTCCTCACCGAACGACATCGATACCGCTCCTCAGTGCTGTACTCCGTGAAGAATGGGCTGCCATTCCCCAAGAAACCTTCCAGCACCTGATTGAACGTACGCCTGAAAGAGTGGAAGCTGTCATCGAGGCTGACGGTGGGCCAACACCATATTGAATTTCAGCATTACCGATGGAGAGCGCCACGAACTTGTAAGTCATTTTTAGCCAGGTGTCCAGATATTTTTGATCACATAGTGCAGATACGTAGATATACAGGGTCGTCAGAAAGAATCGGAATGTGTTGTAGGGGTGGTGCTTTGTAGCTTGTTCTGAGAAGTAATTTTTAAGGACAAAATTCTTGCATTGCCCCGTTTGCGAGTTAATTAGCATTGAAGTTAGCCACTCAGGCCACTGAGCGCGCAAATTCAAGCGGCCCCCAGAGACGGTGTTACCAAAAAGTTTTCTCGTCTGGTTCCTCAAAACCAAACAAGAGAGGGACACAAAAGTCAGAACAACTGACACCATTTGTATCTGGCAGGCCACTTGAATATCCGCGCACAATGGAGTGATTGTCTATTTTCAATTACAATTAACTCGGAAAGGTCGCAATGTATGATTTCTTTGCTTAACAGTTGTTTCCTACCACAGCCTACCCTGTAACACCCTTATAAACTTTTCGGACTGTTTCTAACCACCCCGTATGTCTCACAAGGACTTGAGCAACATGCTTTCGGCCTCTTATATATATCCAAAATTCAGCAGCAAAACATCTTTACTCCGCTCCCTAATGAATATGGGCCACCGGTACATCTATATTAGCACATCCTTAATTGTTACAGATGTTAAGGGGAACCGCAATAGAAACTGTCAAACGGGTTAATCTGTTACAATTTCGGCAATGCAATGGACTGTTGTTCCAATGGATATTTATGCGGGTGTACAATAATTCACAGAGTTTCAGTCGTAAACGCAACGCTCTGGTAATGTGGCTGACATTCCTCTTGATAAGAAAATTAAATTCCTCAAGTAATTTATTCTGCTGCTGCTTCACACTGAAATTCCTTTGATGATATCTACAATTTTCCGTCTTAACGCCGTTATACGCAAACATTCCAGAACCCCCGCTTACCCGTCTGCACCCATAATCGCACAAGTGCGGTATCTTTCAGTCGTGAATCCGCTATTGTCTTTCGTAGTGACTCGTACATTGTTCCTTAGTGTTTTGGTAAAATGCGCTCTAACGAGACTTTTGGTGTACAGTCCATTCTGCGCATAACAGCAATTATTTGCCTGCAATGAATCTTCTCGATTGCCCGTCATGTGTCTACCAGGTCACGGTAATCGGCAGCGAACTGCTATGACAACGCAGCGAGCACTCGAATAATGCAGTGGAGTGATACATTGCTAGTCTTTCATAATTGTTAATCTACAAGGTTTGCTTGTCAAAGGTGACTAAGTGGCAATTTCAACCAAGAAAGGTGACAGAGTCGTTAACAACACGGACTTGCATTCGACACAAATGGAAATAAAAGGAAAAGAAGCGAATGCTGGAAGGGTTCCTTTAACAAGGCTACAACCTCTCCTTTGTGCCAGCCGAGCTGTGCTGCATTTCTAATAACGTCATAGAAACGCATTCAATCTTCCTTTAAATTTCTTCTGAAGTTCATAAAACGCCCACACGAAAACTGTGCGAATCGTTTAAGTTTATTTATTGAGTACGAGATTGCCGAATTATACACTCCTGGAAATTGAAATAAGAACACCGTGAATTCATTGTCCCAGGAAGGGGAAACTTTATTGACACATTCCTGGGGTCAGATACATCACATGATCACACTGACAGAACCACAGGCACATAGACACAGGCAACAGAGCATGCACAATGTCGGCACTAGTACAGTGTATATCCACCTTTCGCAGCAATGCAGGCTGCTATTCTCCCATGGAGACGATCGTAGAGATGCTGGATGTAGTCCTGTGGAACGGCTTGCCATGCCATTTCCACCTGGCGCCTCAGTTGGACCAGCGTTCGTGCTGGACGTGCAGACCGCGTGAGACGACGCTTCATCCAGTCCCAAACATGCTCGATGGGGGACAGATGCGGAGATCTTGCTGGCCAGGGTAGTTGACTTACACCTTCTAGAGCACGTTGGGTGGCACGGGATACATGCGGACGTGCATTGTCCTGTTGGAACAGCAAGTTCCCTTGCCGGTCTAGGAATGGTAGAACGATGGGTTCGATGACGGTTCGGATGTACCGTGCACTATTCAGTGTCCCCTCGACGATCACCAGTGGTGTACGGCCAGTGTAGGAGATCGCTCCCCACACCATGATGCCGGGTGTTGGCCCTGTGTGCCTCGGTCGTATGCAGTCCTGATTGTGGCGCTCACCTGCACGGCGCCAAACACGCATACGACCATCATTGGCACCAAGGCAGAAGCGACTCTCATCGCTGAAGACGACACGTCTCCATTCGTCCCTCCATTCACGCCTGTCGCGACACCACTGGAGGCGGGCTGCACGATGTTGGGGCGTGAGCGGAAGACGGCCTAACGGTGTGCGGGACCGTAGCCCAGCTTCATGGAGACGGTTGCGAATGGTCCTCGCCGATACCCCAGGAGCAACAGTGTCCCTACTTTGCTGGGAAGTGGCGGTGCGGTCCCCTACGGCACTGCGTAGGATCCTACGATCTTGGCGTGCATCCGTGCGTCGCTGCGGTCCGGTCCCAGGTCGACGGGCACGTGCACCTTCCGCCGACCACTGGCGACAACATCGATGTACTGTGGAGACCTCACGCCCCACGTGTTGAGCAATTCGGCGGTACGTCCACCTGGCCTCCCGCATACCCACTATACGCTCTCGCTCAAAGTCCGTCAACTGCACATACGGTTCACGTCCACGCTGTCGCGGCATGCTACCAGTGTTAAAGACTGCGATGGAGCTCCGTATGCCACGGCAAACTGGCTGACACTGACGGCGGCGGTGCACAAATGCTGCGCAGCTAGCGCCATTCGACGGCCAACACCGCGGTTCCTGGTGTGTCCGCTGTGCCGTGCGTGTGATCATTGCTTGTACAGCCCTCTCGCAGTGTCCGGAGCAAGTATGGTGGGTCTGACACACCGGTGTCAATGTGTTCTTTTTTCCATTTCCAGGAGTGTAGTTTTCATCACTCAGCGATGTCCACCTTGTTGGTGAGTAGGGTCTTATTATTGCCCTTGACGAACTTTTGATAGCTCTAATATCCCTGCTTAAAGAAGGTTATCTCGCATTTCGAACCTCTTGTCGAAAAGATGCAAAGAGGCAGAGACAGCGAATATACATGTCTCGAACCGATCGTACTACACTCTCAGCATAGGGCTGTAACGTTGTTAGCCGGCCGGAGTGGTCAAGCCGTTCTAGGCGCTACAGTCTGGAACCGTGCGACTGCTACGGTCGCAGGATCGAATCCTGCCTCGGGCATGGATGTGTGTGATGTCCTTTGGTTAGTTAGGTTTAAGTAGTTCTAAGTTCTAGGGGACTGATGACCTCAGAAGTTAAGTCCCATAGTGCTCAGAGCCATTTTTTGTAATGTTGTTATACTTGGAGTGCACCGAAAAAAAGACTCAAATAAACCTTAATTTGCGAGTGGAAAATCTTAAGGGAGACCTATGATTTGGTACAAGATCACTGCGATTCGAGAAGTCGGTATTCGTGGGGGCTGGATGAGGTCTACAAAATTCCAAATATTAGAAGCTTGATGGGAACCAAACGACGTGTGGCCAGGGTATGTCCCTCGGATCGACAACATCGATGGCCTTTAAAATCGATGGATTTATTCCCTGCGGAAGAAGACTGCTAGCTGGGCCAAAGAAAAGATGGGTAAATAATATCTATGGAGACTGGTGGTAGAAAGCAGAAAACAGAAGCTAGTGGAAGAGGAGCATTTTATCTGTGCATGGTCCTCTAGGCCTGATCTCTTACGGTATTGTTGTAAGTAAGGAAGGAAGGAAGCAAGCAAGATAGTAAGAGAGAACAAGAAATACCAACGAAAGAAGCTTTAAGGTAGCTACCATTCGTCACACGAAGGTTTGGCCATAGTAACTTGTGATTCTAGTTCCACATAATATCATTCCATATATTCAAGTCGTCAAAATAACATACAATTTTGAAATTCGGAGAGACATACATTGTGTAAAGCAAAGTTCATCTCGCGCACCATAATGCAACACAACATAGTGGCATGCCGTCATGCTTGATAATACACTCCCGGAGAAAAATGTAACATCGCTAGGAAGTCTGTTCATTGGCAACTTGGTATAGCATGTGCATACTCAAGGCTGTAGTTTTAGTGATTCATTTGTCACAGTCATCGGTTATGAGATGGCGCTCAGTAGTCCTGCCTGTGCACCCAATTTTTGCTCTGCAGAAAGTAACTGCGCTGAGTTTAGAGCTGAACAGTGCTTGCAACATACTTCCAGGATACAAACATGCCCCTGTGATGAGTACACACTCTTGCTGAACAATTTCCACCCCCTGAACGGGGTCGTATTGCGAGCCTGAGGGAAGCTGGCCAGACGTATCGGAGTGATTGCTGCACATGTTGACTAAAGTGTGTCGGTGGTGTGTCGCTGTTTTCATTTGTGGCACATTCCCTCACGTGTAGACCATGATCTGGACGTCATGCATTCTGCGAGTGACGGTGGTCGACCGAATATCATCCATGTATGAAATTCCCTCACGTGTATACCATGATCTGGACGTCACGCATTCTGCGAGTGACGGTGGTCGACCGAATATCATCCATGGATGAAATCCGGGCACGTGTTGCACCTGCCTTGTCATCAGAGAATATTGAGAGCCATCTGCTTACAGGAGGATTAATATCACGTGTCCTGGCCTGGTTACCACTCACACCACGACACTGCCAGTCATGACATGAAAGTGTTGACAAGAGAGTGAAATGGCATTATGCTGTAAGAGTAGGTTCTGCCTGCATACGAGTGATGGAACTGCACGTTTATGGCGTAGACCTGGTGAGCTGCCTGTTCCTCCATCTATTCGTCCACGAAACACAGGTCCATCCCAGGCTCCATGGTATATATATATGTGGGTGGGGGGGGGGGGGGTTAGGGGGGCACGTCCGTTTCAATTCGCGGTCACATTTGCCATCTACTCTACGAATTCAGTTATTCTAGTGACACTACCTCTGCTTCGACTGGAAGCTGATGTGCTTATTCAGTAGGACAGTGCACGTCCACATATGGCTGCCACGACACAAATTGTTCCCCGTGGTGTACAGCAACTGCCCTGGCGAGTAGGGTCTCTCTCTCGACAACTGAACACGTACGAGACATGATGAAGTGGGAACTTCCTCGTTCTCTAGGGCCTGTAAGAATCAGTGCCAAATTGTAACAAAAGACGCAAGACTCTTGGGACAGTCTATTGCAAGATGTCGTTCGGCTCCTTTATAATCGTTTGCAAGCGAAAATATACTGTATATTGAAGCGATTGTTTACTTCGACACGCGTGTTTCATTTGGCCTGCACTTGTTATCATATACTTCTACAATAGTGAACTATCTGTCACTTCACTTGTCAATCAACTAACCTTGTACTCGGGAGTGTTGCATTGTTCTCCGATAGTAATTCACAGAGATCCCGTCGTAAGCGAAACACTCGGATAGTAGGGTTGACATTCCTCTTATCAGAAAATTAACCGTCAAGAAATTTATTCTGCTGCTACTTCACACTGAAATTCCTTTACAGGTTTCGACAATTTTCTGTGTCATCGCTCCTGTTCCGAAACATTCCAGAATCGCCACTTACCTTTCCTCACCCACCGCCGTACTACTGCAGCTCCTTCTAATCCTTCTGTCTGAGAGACTCGTACGTCGCTCCTTAGCGTCTGGTAAAATACGCTCTAACGACATTTTTGGCGTACATACAGTTCTGCGTAGAACTGAAACTATTGTGTAAAATAATACTAGCACACTCTATGTAGACAAATAAATGCCCATTGCCTGGCCTTGCTTTGAAAGTACCACAGCCTCATTGCGCGAACGTCAATGAATAAATCTGCTTACCACACTTTATATAGACGAACAAATTCCCATTGGTGGTCAGTTGCTTTTAAAGTAGTACAGCCGCATTGTGCGAATGTCAATGAATAAATCTGCATAATTTCTGCGAAATTAGGGAGAATATTTTTAAGTGATGTCACGTGACGATTTCACACCGAAATAAATGTAATGTGCTGCAGTTTGTTGGCTATTATTTTAAGTGGAAAATGTTCGTCAACAATCTATAAATACGAGATACTTACTGCTAAATGTTATTTAAAAAGTGAACCTAAATTTTGATCCAAGCTGATTATAATGAAGTTAACTGCTCAGTAAGTTTATACTTGAGAAATTGTCCTTAAAAACAATGCAAACTTGACACGTTCCTGAAAATAAATTAGGGTTTCTGCTGAAGAATTGGTGGATAAAATTCGTGGTAAAAGATCATCGGCCTGTGATGCAAACATGTACCAAGTATCCAGAACGGCGTTTCTAGTGTGAAGCTATGCAGCACTTAATGGGTTCTGGTTTTGTTAACTTTAGACTTGAATGTCTCGAGAAAGGACGTTTTAAACTCGTGTCTGCAAAACTTGAAGTATAATACGAAGGAATTTCAGCGTCATTTCGGGACTGTAGACTCAATTCTGCAACAATCTATAGCCTACATGAACGAAATGATAAAGTGTGACATGGTTTCAAATTCATTTGCGTTATTTTCGTCTAGGGAATGGCTGTACGCACATTCCATTGCCCAATTACTGTTCTGATTCTTCAGGAAAATAATTATGACAGGAAATTTCAAGATTAAATGTGGCGGATGGCTATAAATTTAAAAAACGCTAGATGGCGCTGGTGACGATTTTTTTTTCAATCAGTCACAGCATTTAAAAATCCATGATGGCGGTGGGAGGAAAAAATTTTACAGCCAGTGACAGCGCAGAATTTGTTGCATTCTGTTCAGTTATACTGTAGCATTTCCACAGTAAAAATTAATATAAGCATCTCCACCTGACTTGGAGCTATGTTACAAATAAACAAGTATTGTCAGTACTGCAGTTTTCTAATATATATATATATATATATATATATATATTTTATTATTATGAATTTGGCCAGCTATGGACCGCATACAACTTAAGACTTATGGTGTTTCTTTTTCTTCCGTTCTTCCCAGTACTTCTTCATTTTCTCGCCAACTGCTCGTCTCTGCTCATCTGTCCACACTCTCTTGGGTCGAGGTTTTGGCGCATCTTCTTCATAGTTTGCGTTTTCTATAAATAGCCTAAAGTTATTCCTGTCACGTATTATTTCTTCTGTAACACCTATTTTGTTGGCGTCTTTCTTTACTGCTTCTATCCATCCTACAGTGTTTTTCAGCTTACTAACGTAATTAAAACTTTTCTTTGTAATCCGTGTTTCTTCCATTCTTTTCAAATGTCCATAAAATTTTAGCCGTCTCTTCCTCATTGTATCTGTGATCTTTTCTGCATTTTTGTATAGGTCTTCATTTCTCCTTTTAATCCACCTATTTTCCTTGTTTTTCTCAGGACCTAGAATTTTTCTTAATATTTTTCTCTCTCATTTTTCTAGGTCTCTTAATTCGCCTTTCTTATTCAATGTTAGGCACTCTGATCCATATGTTGCTTGTGTCCTAATAACTGAATTATAATGTTTAATCTTTGCTTGTATGGATATTGATTTCTTATTGTAGTAGTTTTGTGTTAATTTATATGCAAATTCCAACTTTTTTATTCTTTCTTTATTTGTTGTGTTATCCAGTCCATTGGCTTGGATCCACTCCCCCAGGTATTTGAATCTATCAACTCTTTTAATTTTTCCATACGTTGTTTTCATAAACTTTTCTGTATTATGTTTGTGTTCTATATACTCGGTTTTTTCGTAGGATATTTTTAGCCCAGTCTTTTCAGCAATCTCGTGTAACATATCAAGCATAACTGTTGCGTCTGTTCGGTTATCAGTTATCAATGCCATATCATCCGCAAAGGCTAAACATTTTACTTCAAATTTGTTCTTTCCTTGGCCCATGCTTATACCCTTTCTGCCTCTGTTTTTTAATGTGTTTTCCCATGTTTTTACTACTTTATCTAAAACCAAGTTAAAGAGTATATATATATATATATATATATATATATATATATATATATATACTTCTTCGCCTGACTTATGTTAATTAGTACTGATGGGCACACACACACACTCACACACACACACACACACACGATTGTGTCAAGTACTGTAACCTCATGAGTTAATCTCATTATTTTTACACTATACTCATTTTCATACTTAATGTCAAATACTACACTGCCTTGGCAGTACATTTCATCTCTCTCTCTCTCTCTCTCTTCCTGTTTTCGTGCTCCAGTAATGGTTACCTCAAATTACTATACTACTTCATCACTAGTATTTTTTTTGCCTCTGTTTCTGTCAAATACTGTGCTGCGTAATCATCAGTCAATCTCATCTCCGTCTTTGCAATATACACTCCTGGAAATTGAAATAAGAACACCGTGAATTCATTGTCCCAGGAAGGGGAAACTTTATTGACACATTCCTGGGGTCAGATACATCACATGATCACACTGACAGAACCACAGGCACATAGACACAGGCAACAGAGCATGCACAATGTCGGCACTAGTACAGTGTATATCCACCTTTCGCAGCAATGCAGGCTGCTATTCTCCCATGGAGACGATCGTAGAGATGCTGGATGTAGTCCTGTGGAACGGCTTGCCATGCCATTTCCACCTGGCGCCTCAGTTGGACCAGCGTTCGTGCTGGACGTGTAGACCGCGTGAGACGACGCTTCATCCAGTCCCAAACATGCTCAATGGGGGACAGATCCGGAGATCTTGCTGGCCAGGGTAGTTGACTTACACCTTCTAGAGCACGTTGGGTGGCACGGGATACATGCGGACGTGCATTGTCCTGTTGGAACAGCAAGTTCCCTTGCCGGTCTAGGAATGGTAGAACGATGGGTTCGATGACGGTTTGGATGTACCGTGCACTATTCAGTGTCCCCTCGACGATCACCAGTGGTGTGCGGCCAGTGTAGGAGATCGCTCCCCACACCATGATGCCGGGTGTTGGCCCTGTGTGCCTCGGTCGTATGCAGTCCTGATTGTGGCGCTCACCTGCACGGCGCCAAACACGCATACGACCATCATTGGCACCAAGGCAGAAGCGACACTCATCGCTGAAGACGACACGTCTCCATTCGTCCCTCCATTCACGCCTGTCGCGACACCACTGGAGGCGGGCTGCACGATGTTGGGGCGTGAGCGGAAGACGGCCTAACGGTGTGCGGGACCGCAGCCCAGCTTCATGGAGACTGTTGCGAATGGTCCTCGCCGATACCCCAGGAGCAACAGTGTCCCTACTTTGCTGGGAAGTGGCGGTGCGGTCCCCTACGGCACTGCGTAGGATCCTATGATCTTGGCGTGCATCCGTGCGTCGCTGCAGTCCGGTCCCAGGTCGACGGGCACGTGCACCTTCCGCCGACCACTGGCGACAACATCGATGTACTGTGGAGACCTCACGCCCCACGTGTTGAGCAATTCGGCGGTACGTCCACCCGGCCTCCCGCATGCCCACTATACGCTCTCGCTCAAAGTCCGTCAACTGCACATACGGTTCACGTCCACGCTGTCGCGGCATGCTACCAGTGTTAAAGACTGCGATGGAGCTCCGTATGCCACGGCAAACTGGCTGACACTGACGGCGGCGGTGCACAAATGCTGCGCAGCTAGCGCCATTCGACGGCCAACACCGCGGTTCCTGGTGTGTCCGCTGTGCCGTGCGTGTGATCATTGCTTGTACAGCCCTCTCGCAGTGTCCGGAGCAAGTATGGTGGGTCTGACACACCGGTGTCAATGTGTTCCTTTTTCCATTTCCAGGAGTGTACTTTAAAAGATATAAGCTGTTCAAAATCTGTAATGCACTCCTTCTCTAGCAACTGTATTATAATGACATTCACTTCTAAAAATGCCTTTAGACTCGGGCCAAATCCAGTGACATTGTAACTGACAACGAAGTACCCTAGTGACTTAAACACAGAGCCACAACAGTTTTAGTTTAGAAAGCAGACATTAATATTCCTTACAGTTAGTTCCCCTGTGTCACACGTTATGAATACACACATTATATACACAGTTTTCAACACAAGGCACATATGAAAAAAACACTGTTCTCGAAATCAACTCTGTCCACTTTGTTCCCTCTTCCATGATATGCATACAGCGCCACTGTTGAGGATGTTAAATTTGCTGAATAGCAGAGAATCTTGATGGTGGATACATTTTGCATCCTTTAAGATAAGCCAGCACTGCCGCTCCAGATCTGGTGCTGACACGTCTTTCTCTCGAGACTGGGTGCAACTCCCCCCTTCTCCAAAACCGAAAGTCTTTTCTTGCATACTGTGCTTCCGCCATCACCCAAGTTCTGCAGTATGGAGATAGAAAAATTCCTGCTCTCTTGAATAATGACAAGTAACTGATAATCAAAATACGAATTTTATTAGTAGCAGTTATGTATATTAGACTAACATTTTTTCTACCTCGATAATGTACACACAGAGGACAATAGCCGCAGGAGAATCAGTCGCAGCTGCACCAGTGACATACGTCAGCTACTAGTTGTCTCTAATCCACACATAATTTCCTGCTGAGGCAGTAATTGTCTATTTGCTCCGGCAAGTTCCAATAAGCAAAGTGCATGGTCAACAAGTCAATAGGTTTTTTAGTCGCCAAGTATATCACATTTCAACAACACGACAAGCCAGGACAAGTTGAGGTTTGGAAAATGTGCAGACAGTGAGTTCAGACTTTCTAATGCCTGTCTGCCTACCCATAGGAATGAGAATGCATGTCATACTCCATTGAGCCGACAGTAAAATGTTTTTGTCTCCATCACCTGAGTCAGACCACTTTAATATTTTATGACACAGTTTTGACGACGACATTAACTATATTTTCGACTGATATCGTAAACTTCAAGAAATAATCAATCCTTCTCAAAGTTTCTCTCCAGTAGATATTATTTCATTATCATGTGAATTCTCGTCTGCCCTTTTGAAAGCTATCAAGAAAACTAATCGCTCCATCAACTCATTAGGGCTATTCCAGAGAACTAAATCAACATGGGCTGGTCATTGATTGGAGACTGTCTTCCAATCGCAAACGCCAAGTGCAATATTGTTCTCTCACATACTAATCTCTACGTCATCTTCTCTTACTAATGATCTACCAATTTTATCGTTGGTAGCCCTGGGAATTATACCATAATTTTGAAGCTCTAGTTTTTTATAACTCCTTTCAGAAGGAGTTGTAAACAATAGGTCATACAATTCTCTTGTTCCTTGGTACCCAAGTTATGAGTTATTACATCGTATCCATTGACAGTTGTGTATGAAATACCAATCATCCACACTCCTGCTGTTGATTCAAATCTGATGTGGTATACAGTATAATGCATTGTTGGTTTAGTACGAATAATGCTGGTATTTTCCCCCATATCTCTGATATAATTTTCTTTCACGACTATACTTCAACGTCATCACCATATCCCACCTCCTTTTCATCACCACTTTTTTCCTCTTCTGCTTCTTCATCTTCTTCTTCCCTGCCCAATTCTTTTATAAGTACTCGTACATCTTCTTTATGAATAGCTATCGCAAACTGTGTAGTGGTTGAGAAATAGGTTTTTCAGTGCAGCGTCGGTTTCAGCGTCCATTTTTTGCAACAATGTCAGTTTAACGTAGATATTTCGTCAAGACTCCCATCACTTTTAAAACTACAAAAAAAAAAGGTTCAAATGGCTCTGAGCACTATGGGACTTAACATCGGAGGTCATCAGTACCCTAGAACTTAGAA
Source organism: Schistocerca serialis cubense (assembly GCF_023864345.2). Classification (NCBI taxonomy): domain Eukaryota; kingdom Metazoa; phylum Arthropoda; class Insecta; order Orthoptera; family Acrididae; genus Schistocerca; species Schistocerca serialis. The sequence goes on from NC_064643.1 coordinate 459,839,102, forward strand.
CTACTTAAACCTAACTAACCGAAGGACATCACACACATCCATGCCCAAGGCAGGATTTGAACCTGAGACTGTAGCGGTCGCTCGGTTCCAGACTGAAGCGCCTAGAACCGCTCTGCCACACCGGCCGGCTCTTAAGACTACACGTCCATCCAGTGGAACTGAGATACATGTTGACAACCCCAATGCTCAGTTAGCATCTGAAGAAGAAGAAGAAGAAGAAGAACACAGAGAATGAAATCAACAGAATAATTAAATACTTCAAAGTATGAAGTTAGACAGTAATCTCAGAGCAGGTGAGAAAATCGCTATTAAAATTGCTTCATAATATGCTCCAAAACAAAAGTCGCCTGACTGGCGAATCTCAGTCCTATATTTGCTGCATCATATCCTCTTGAAGGATTAAGAACAGGTGCAGTGGAGGCTGTTAAGGTTGTTAATGACGCAGAAATCTTCTCGTAGACAGCTAGCTTAGATACAAAGACATTATCATACAATGGAAGTAGTAGCACTTCCTCGATGGAGAGGGGAGCTATATTTAGGACCATATAGCAAAAACGGATTTGGTCTGTATTTAGTGAGACAAAGTTCTCATCAGGCAGATTACCAAAAAGAGCACTTACTAAATTGACTTAGAAAGCTGTGTAAAAAATCTAGAACCACCATATTTTTCGAATTGCTTTTATGAGAGATGCCATCCAGAAAAGCCTTGATACTAGAGTGCGACTGTTAATCTACAGACGGAAAGTGAAATTGGTTCATATTGGGCACCTTATAAATAAGGATTTAGTGTTGCGGTTACTGCAATAGCTTCGGCATCGTACTACCTCCTCAAGAAATGGCCCGGTACTTCAAAACCTGCACAACAAAGTACAGCTACAACACACTTTATCACATAAAAGTCAGTGGTATGGTTATGTCTGTTTAAAGTTTCTGAAATCTAGATAAACTAGCAAGTTCCTAGCACATTCTAACAGTATCACAGGTGATATCATCTAGCAAAGTGTAGCATTTAGGCTGTCAGGTAAAAACTGCCGTCTTTAACATCATGCTAAATTTGTCTTGGCATTCGTACGAAACTGCCTTACTCAACTTACAAATCCATACCAAATATTGCGTTGAGAATCACTAACTTCTACATTTATTGACAGATTGTCGACGTGAGAATTCTGGACAAGGTTACTTTAAAAATAGAAGTTACAAACTCCATTACAGCGTTTCCAGCCTATTGAGGGAGATAGCGTCGTACAATATTAAGACTGACCCCGATGATGACGCACAGAAAAGGGAAAAATCAGTGTGAAGCGGAAGATGAATTAAATCTCAAAGACTGCTAGATGAAAAGTAATGTATATTTGATTTCAAAGTGAAATACTCATTAGTGTCAGTTTTATGTTTTGAGAGAAATGTAATCGTAAAGGGAAGCTTAAAGACTGCAGGACATCCACTATATATTTATAATGTTAACTTCCTTAGCATTGACTATAACATTTCTGGAATTTCGTTCCATAAAGCTGCTCCTGCCCACTCGTTACACTTAACAATTCTGGCCTACAGATCAAGTACAAATCGAGAGATAGTCTTCTGGATTTAGATAATGAAGAAAGAACTGTTCGATTACTTTTAAGGAAGAGTAATGGGTATTATATTCAGGCAGCTTGTCTTGTGTGAAGAGAAAAAACGGATACAAAAAGATGATGCAGGAATTGCAACGCGAGTGAACGGATTTGTATCCTTTACACCAAATGATACAACCCACTGCAGAGTGCTGGTTAGGTAACGAGAAATGAACTAAAAGAATTGTTGGTGAAGATGGATGTTTCAGTTTCTGTATCTCCTCCAGTAGCGTGCTTGGGTTCGCAGTGGATTACATGAAGGTTATTTTTAAACGCTCGCCATGAACTTCTACTTATTCACTGTTGACAAGACACTGACCATATTATATCAGATAGTGCAGAGATTAAGTCGAAAATTGTTCTCGAAATAATCTCTTTGGAAGTACGGGTGTCTCAGAAAGAGGAAATACTATGCAACATCTTAAAAATCATCTAAATATGACTCTAACATTCTGTCGTTTGGATTTAATTTAAAGTGTTGCACAGGAATTAGTACAAGGGCGTGGCAGCTTAAATTAAATACAGCACTCTAAATAGTATTACATATTTATTTTTAGCTCTACAGTCAAACAAGAATTCGATTCCAGATAACTGCAGCATATTCAGTGCAACAGACGAAACTGAAGGTATGCCTGCATTCGTCTTAATATTCTGAAGAAAACTATTCAGTTGATATTAGCACAAAGAATGTTTCACAAGCGTATAAAATGTCCTTCTACTTTCAGCTACTGTATTATGGACAGAGATGATATGATAACTGAAATGCGAACAAAAACATCATACCCGAAAAGAGCCATAGAATACTAATTACTTTTTTACATTTCTGTTGTACAAATGACACCCACAACCAATTGGGTAACAAGGCGTATCCGTATATCAGTGATTTAATGCGGTACATGTGATAGGATTGTCGTAATCAACCAAAAGTGACTTGATGATCATGTAATCAAAAGTGAGGTCACATTGGATCTTTAGAGCACAAAACAATAATGACAGTCACAACTGATCAGTAATCTTCCGGGCGTCTTACTGAAGATAAGGGGCAAAAAGGTCTGTCATTCATAGGAAAAGGTTCTTTTGGGCAGCGTGAGATTGCTCTTTGCATTAGTTTCTTTTTTTCTGAAGCATATACGAGTATGACGCCCACGCCCCGACTCGTCGGTGCGTGGAATGTCAGAAGTTTGAACGTAGTTGGGAAACTAGAAAATCTGAAAAGGGAAATGCAAAGGCTGAAGTTAGATATAGTGGGAGTCAGTAAAGTGAAATGAAAGAAGACATTTCTGGTCAGTTGACTATAGGGTAGTATCAACAGCATCAGAAAATGGTATAGCGGGAGTAGGATTCGTTATGAATAGGAAGATAGGTCAGAGAGTCAGTTACTGTGAACAGTTCAGTGACAGTGTTTTTCTCATCAGAATCGACATCAAATTAACACAAACAACGATAGTTCAGATATATGTTCCGACGCCACTCGTTGACGGTGAAATGATAGAGAAAATATATGAGGATATTGAACTGGCAATTCAGAACATAAAGGGAGATGATAGTCCAATAGTCATTGGGACTCGAATGTGGTTGTGAGAGGAGTAGAAGAAAGGGGTACGGAAGATAATGGGCTTGCAACTGGAAATGACAGAGGAATAAGACTAATTGTGTTGTACAATAAATTCCAGCTGGTGACAGTAAATACTCTGTTCAGGAATCACCAGAGGAGGAAGTATACATGGAAAAAGCCGGGAGATAGGGGAAGATCTCAGTTAAATTACGTCATGGTCGGATAAAGATTCCGAAATCAAATACTTGATTGTAAAGCAAACAAGGAGCAAATATAGATTCAGATCACAGGTACTAGTGATGAAGGGTAAACTGAAGTTTAAGGGATTAGTCAGGAAGAATCAGTTCGGAAAGACGTGGGATACGGAAGTGTTCAGGAATGAAGAGATGCACTTGAAATTCTCTAAGGCTGTAGATACTGTGATAAGGATTAGCTCAGCAGGCAGTTCAATTGAACAGGAATCAACATTAATGAAGTCTTCACGGGTTGTCAGCCGAGTAGCGTCGGCGTCTCGTAGCAACGTTTCGATGGAATGCGTCTCCATCATCATCCTCTGAAGATGATGGAGACGCATTCCATCGGAAAATTGCTACGAGACGACGACGCTACTCGGCTGACAACCCGTGAAGACTTCATATATGAAATTTGCCGAGAAAGCCTGCACTATAGGAATCAACATCTCTAAAAAGGACAATGACAGAATTAGGAAAGAAAAACATAGGTACAAAGAAGGTAACTGCGAACAAACAGAAGAAATATTTCAGCTGATAGATGACGGAAGGAAGTACCAAAAAAGTTCAGGGAAATTCAGGAATACGGAAATACAAGTTCCTGAGGAATGAAATCAACGGGAAGTACAGGAAACTAAAACAAAATGGCTGCATGAAATATAAGAAGAAATTGAAAAAGAAATTATTGTCGGAAGGACTGACTCAGAATATAAAAAAATCAGAAAAGGCTTCGGTAAAATTAAATGTAAGAGTGGTAAGATTAAGACTGCAATGGAAATTCCACTGTTAAACACAAAGGAGAGAGCGGGTACGTGGACAGTGTACGCTGAAGGCCTTTATGAGGGGGAAGATTTGTCTCACATGATCGAGTAACGTAGAAGGATAGGCAACAGTCCTACAGAATTTCTAAAATCATTGGGGAAAGTGTAAACAAAAAGATTTTTCACGTTGGTATGTAGAATGTGTGAATCTGGCGATATATCATCTGACTTTCGGAAAATATCCTCCACATAGTGCCGAAGATGGCAGGAATGACAAGTGTGAGAATTATCGCACAATCAGCTTAACAACTCATGATTCCAAGTTGTTGACAAGAATAATATACAGAAGGATGGAAAAGAAAACTGAGGATGTGTTAGATGATCAGTTTGGCTTTCGGAAAGGTAAGGGCACCATCGAGGAGCTGATAATGGAAGCAAGGCCAAAGAAAAATTGAGACACGTTCATAGTATTTATCGATCTGGAGAAAGCGTTCGACAATGGTAAACAGTGCAAGATGTTCGTAATCCTGAGAAGAACAGGGCTAAGCTATAGGGAGAGACGGGTAATATACAATACATGTAAGAGCCAAGATGGAACAATAAGAGTCGAAGACTGAGAACGAAGTGCTCAGATTAAGAAGAGTGTAAGACAGGGATGTGGTCTTCTGCCCCTACTATGTAATCTATAACTTGAAGAAGCAATGATGGAAATAAAAGGAAGGTTTAAGAATGGAATTAAAATTCAAGTTGAACGGGCAGTGTGGTGGTTCTTTTTATGTTATGAATTGGGTTTTTATATGTTATGAAAATTGGGAGTTAGTGTTATTCTGGCTGCTTCACAACTGGAAAGCCGGCCGAAGTGGCCGTGCGGTTCTAGGCGCTGCAGTCTGGAACCACGAGACCGCTACGGTCGCAGGTTCGAATCAAAAATGGTTCAAATGGCTCTGAGCACTATGGGACTTAACATCTATGGTCATCAGTCCCCTAGAACTTAGAACTAATTAAACCTAACTAACCTAAGGACAGCACACAACACCCAGCCATCACGAGGCAGAGAAAATCCCTGACCCCGCCGGGAATCGAACCCGGGAATCCGGGCGTGATGTTAGAATCCTGCCTCGGGCACGGATGTGTGTGATGTCCTTAGGTTAGTTAGGTTTAACTAGTTCTAAGTTCTAGGGGACTAACGACCTCAGAAGTTGATTCCCATAGTGCTCAGAGCCATTTTGAACAATTGGAAAATTATTTACTCCAGTGACTCAGTTGTGATACTTCTCGCGGTTCGTTTGCCCGACACGGTGTTTTTGTATTAAAAGACACCACCAACACATAACATTTCAGATATACAGCTGTATAATTAATTGCAGTTGATTTTCGTTAATTATTCTTTCTCCATTTGTGAAAAGGTAATGCTGAGGAGATTCTCGCATTATACGTCTCTGCGATAATATTTATTTCGTTTTGACGTCAGTTTTGGTATATTTGCGAATTTATTCAATATATTTTTCATCACGTTATGTGGCGTACCGCCACAGCAGCTACGATAAGATTCGCTGATGACGTTACTATCCTTAGTGGAAGTAAAAAAGAATTACAGGATCTGCTGAATGGAATGAACAGTCTAATGAATACAGAGAATGGATTGAGAGTAAACCGAGCAAAGACGAAAGTAATGAGAGATGACATAAATGAGAACAGCAAAAAACTTAACGTCAAGAGTGATGGTCTCGAAAAAGTTAAAGAAATCTACTAGCTAGACAGCAAAATAACCAATGACGGACGTAGCAAAGTGAACATCAAAAGCAGACTAGCACTGGCGAAAAGAGCATTCCTGGCGAAGAGAAATCTGTTAGCATCGAACATGCGTCTTATTTTGAGGAAGAAATTTCTGAGAATGTACGTTTGGAGCACAGCATTGTATGGTAGTGAAACGGACTGTGGGAAAACCGGAACAGAGAGAATCAAAGCATTTGAGATACAGACAAGTGTTGAAATTTAGATGGACTGATAAGATAAGAAATGAGGAGGTTGTACGCAGAATAGGAGAAGAAAGGAATATACTGAAAGCACTGACAAGAAGACGGGACAGAACGATAGAACATCTGCTAAGCTGTCAGGGAATAACTTCCACGGTACTAGAAGAGCTGTAGAGGGTAAAAACTGTAGAGGAAGTCAGTTATTGGAATAAATCCCGCAAATAATTGACGATGTAGGTTGCAAGTGCTACTCTGAGATAAAGCGGTTGGCAGAGGAGAGGAGATGGTGGTCGGTCGCATTAAACCAGTCAGAAGACTGATGACTCCAAAAAAATATGACGTCCTCTTCGATTGTCAAAGATTCTGCGCCACAGGTAATAGACTTGCACCAAAGCAGCTTGCATTTCTGTTGTTCCAAAGTGCTTCAAGTTCCATGGTTGCTTCTGGCGGTTTCGTTCTACTATGGACAATACGCTACTATGAGTTGGATACATCATCTGCAAAACGGTTAACGGAAACTCACTGTATGAGGTCAGCTAGTGTGCCATTGGAGACAGCGCCAGATAGTACAGCTCAGTTATTTCACCAGAGTCGTGTGTCTTCATGAAATGTTTGGAAAAAGTGAAGTGGACTTGCTATCATAACGCGATGCACATAATATTGAGGACATGGGCTGCCCCGCACTTCGTGCACTCTGACTGAAAATTTATATGGAGAAGTGTGAACCAGTGACTGCTGAGTTAAATGGGAAGTTATTGGAACAGTGGTGGTGTGATAGTCACTTGCGAGATTTCCCATAAGATGTCAATGATTTTAATTGAGCTTATCGTTAAAAGCTGAAAGAAATTTAATGTTTTAATGCCATTGAGTGGACAGGACCGTGTTGTTGAACAATACATAAATGTAATGGTTTTAAGAAAATTTATACATTGATGCTAGTGAGCAAAATGTCGTTATTATTGCTGAACAAAGTAATGTAATGATTTTATAATAAAATTTATACATCTAGAACATTTTTGGTTTGTTTATGTTTTACCCCTCCTCTTACACATGTTATATGAAGAAATACTTCACTTTTAATCAGTTTTGATTCTAAAAGGAACCGTTGAGATAGTAGACTATTATATGAAGGGATAGAAACACAGCACTCAGTCGTAGTCCCGCTGGTTTTTTATTATTCTTGCTTATGCAGATTTAGCTACAAATAGCCATCTTCATTGCTAAAAGACAGGGAAGACAAAAGACTTGAGATCAGCTTGCTGAGAATGTAGCTTTGGATAGGAGGGATATAGCTGGGAGATCAAACTTGGCTGCCCACCTGGTTGAGAGTGGACACACCCTACCCTTTCTGAAGTCAAGTTGTTGCCCAAAGCAGAAAAGGGTAGGTCTATGGGTTTCCTGGAGGAGGCAGTATATTCACTGCCATCTGAGGTTATCTGGTGTTCAGCTGCTCCATGAGTAGGTATTGGTAAAGAGCAGCCGGTTTTCGGAGCTCTTCGACGGTCTCCTGCTTCGGGGCAGGAGATTTCACGATCCGGAAGGGAATTGGTATCAAATTTGTTCTACCTTATATATGTCAACACTAGGCTTGGTAATGTATGAAAATATAACGTATTATTATCAGTGGGTCGTTTTGCCTTCCTCTTGGCTCGTGCTGTCCAATGCTTTATCCTTTTTATCAAATAAGTCAAACACTATTCAGATATTAACCTCAGAGGCTAGGTATAAGGCAATTTGTTACATGTTCTTTGGAAGCAGCGCACCGCAGTTGCAGCTACGCCAAACGTTACGTATGAAATTTACGTCAGTAGACGATATTTGTATGTTTATACCTGGTTGAATTAGTTTTGTTATGTTGATATTCAGTATTTTTTCTGTTATGTTAACAGATCCTCATAAAAACAATTTGTATAAACTTACATATTACCTTTATATTAATGGTTTAGTGGATCACTTATCTACTATGATACGAGGAACTACGCTGATTTTTAGCTTTTGACGAATTTTAAATTGCTATGAAACTGCATTTCATCAAGACGATCTTCAAAAATTGTTTTTTTTTTAATTTTTATTTCTAATGTGATGTCAGAATTCTGTATAAGACAGTTTTATGTACTAATGATCTTTTGCATAAGATGTGATGGATGGCTTGACCACTAATACATGAACAGACACAGACTAAGTCGGCGTTTCATGGAGTATTTAAAAGTAATATGCAAATATCTTTTCTAAGTTTCGTTATTAACAAAACTGTTTTTACTATTATATTCGAATGAAACTGAGTTAGTTATTTTTGTATTGTAGACTGGGCTACTCACACTACGTGACTCAAACGGATGCTGCTGTACTTCTCGTAAACAACCACCTCAGTTTCCTCCCGCCCATAGACCAGTAAAATCATATGGTGGCGTGTGTTGCTGCCAGTTTGTTGGGTTATAACTCACTCGAGTAGGATTTAGACTAGAATTGATCATTGTCGTTGGATAACATGGTGTTTTACTTAGTGTTCTATGTAAATCAATTATGGTTCTGTATTTTCATAGTATTTTAGCACTGAAGATGGCTATTCACAGCTGAAATCTTTATATGCAAAAATAGTAATAAAGAACCAATTGGGTTTAGACTGCTTATATTTCACTGTTAATGGATTATTCCAGCGAAATCTTCCTACTTTTACTGACTTCACTGCAACCAACATGAAAGATTTATTTATTTAATCATATGGTGATTTTATACAATATACAGTTGATATAAGGCAAATGATTTTATACAATATACATATCATATTAGACAAGGTTAAACCTTAAAGTCCGTGTTTTTGAACCAGTTAATTAAGCTGAGTGTGAGAGTGAACAAATCATCGGGAATTCCAGGGTATGAATGAAGTGGACAGCGTTGGACTAAATGTTCTATTGTCTGCTCTTCTTGATCACATTCACACATTGGTGAACTGATCCAGCCTCATTTGTACCTGAAGTACCTACAACAACTATGTCCAGTCCTTAATCTGTTGAGGTGGCACCAAAGGTTCCTCGGTAGGCCAAAACCTTTAAGGTGATGGGCTCTTGTTCCCAAGATATACAATTGTGATATACTATATGCCAGGAAACATAAAAGGTGAAGTAGCTGAAGAACCAGCAAGTAAAGTGACAATCATGTAATCATGAAAGGAAATAATGTCCTTCACCAAGCTGGTTTGGTTGACATGACAGCACATTTCAAATACAATTCAGGTTATGAATATTTAATAACAGCAGCTGATGTGTACTCCTAATATGCATGGGTCGCTGCTCTGAAGACTAAAACTGATACTGAGGTTGCAGAGGAATTTGGATAAATACAAGGGCAGTCAAATCAGAACAAGAGAGATGAGAAAAAAAACTAACTAAACTGTTTATTATTTCAAAAGTAATAGCCACAACTGCGTTGCCAACCTGATTGTGAGACAAGATGGTCATTGCCTTCATGGGTAAATGTTTGTAGTCGTCTACGGGGACACGATTGTACCCAGGTGTGCGGTCTTCGACCGAAGCAAATTGATGGACATGAATGTCTTTCTTAGGGGCTCTAAAAATACGGAAATCGCATGGGGAGAGATTGAGACCGTATGGAGGATATGTAAGGGCTTTCCAACCAAACTTCTGTAGCGTGGTCGAAACAACGGGCAGGTCAGCTGCAGGCAAGTCATGATGACGTGTTTCTTGGTCTGCAAGAGCCCGCTGCACACTGAAGGGCACCGTCAAGTCCAGACGTCCAGAAGCGTTGTGAGACGCCATCATTCCGTTGCACATGTTGACAAGGTTTTCTCGACTATGCTGCAGAGGATTCGTTGGGAAGTATTTACATATCCTCCTCTCTTCCTGAAATTTCCAAGTTCTTGCAGCTCTGAAGGAAGACGTTGAGGCACTGATCATCTTGTCTAACAGTGGGATAAGTATACTAACAGTTATGGCAATTAATTTTTAAATGATAAACACTTGACTTAGTTTTTTGTCTGTCTGTCTCGTTTTCATTTGACTGCTGCTTTTACACAGGAAAAGTAATAGGAATTGAAACATTTACAAACAAGGATTTTTATAACACTTTTTTCAAGAAGCTAGTGGAAAAACACAAGCTTAATCACTATCCATCGCCATCGAGCTTGAAAGCTTCAGTTACGGGACGATTCGGAAGAACTCGTAAAGGGAAGATGTTTAAATGTTTCTTTCTTCAGGTTTGTTTCAAATGGATTGATATAGTGCAAGAGCCATTCAGTATTATGACAGAAAACATAGAACAATTAATATGAAACCTGAAGATGTGAAAGATAACAGCCTTTTGCCTATTGTATATTTAGTAACATCAAGATGATAGTTGCACGAAAGCTTAATTCAGAGTCGGAAATTGTGTCAGAACTAGTAAACATAAGATGATTTTCGAGGAAGGCTTCACCCCGAACTGGTCCTGTGACAACATTTACAACTCGAGCAGTTTAGGAGACCAAACAAAGTACGTTTTCACAAATTGTCACTATCTGCAGGAGTAGGTTTTTACAGGGCAGCACTTAAAAAAAAGGCAAGGGGAAGACGGATAGACAGGTGAAAAAACCATGCAAAGGAAAGGAAACGAAGTTTTAGTAAAGTGGATGCGTTTTGATAAAACACACAGCTCCTGGATTACTTTCTAAGAGAGAATATGTGCAAGGAGTGCGACAAAAAGGTGCAGACATTATGCAATGTGTGTCTGATTTCTCCAGAGTGATCCTCAGTGGCCGATCACGGGGTTTGCATTTTTCTTTTTCCAGAAAAATACAGACTTGACAAAGCTACTGACTCGGCATCACACAGCTTTCCTTGCCTCCATCTACTGCAGTTAGCTTTCTTTAATCATGTACGGTTTGTGTATGTGTATGTGTGTGTGTGTGTGTGTGTGTGTGTGTGTGTGTGTGTGTGTGTGTGTGTGTACTGAATAGTATCAATTCACACTGCTCAGCTGAAGAAGCTTAAACATATTTTTGGAAATACTGTAACACTGGCAATACTTTTGTTTGGGACGTAAAGCCAAGTCAGGTGGAGAAACTTTGGATTTTTTTGTAATGTGGAAATTCTGTAGCATAACTGGATACAACACAAACCGTACTGTGCTGTCATTGGCTGTAAATACTTTTTCTACCACTGACATCTCGGATTTTTAAGCACTATGATATTTCCCTGCCAGTTCCACCTCGCAATTTTTAAATTTTCTGCCATCCACTAATTTTGCTCTATCTACCATCTTCAATTTTTAAGTTTTCCAACCACTTACACGTATAATTCTTAAATTTCCCACGATCTCCATCTTTATACGTTCAATGTACCGCCACCTGTCATATTTAGTTTTGTAAATTTCCTGCCATCCACCACCATCAATTTTTAAGTTTTCCACTACTTGCCAGCCTTAATTTTTAAATTTCCCAATATCTACCATCTTCATTATGGCATGAATTCGAGGTAAGTAATGCAGTTAATTGAGCACATGTCAAGGTCATTGATGGTATCATGTGTGTATGTCACGGACTCGTGACGACTTTCATGATCACGTAACGAAGGCCAAATAAAGGTCAATGTGGCCCAAAGAGTGGCAGAGTACTATTCTTGTGTAGTCTCTCATGAGTTGCACGTATGTCTCTCAGTTTATTTTATGCTACTCAGTTATGCTCTTGTTAGTATTAACCTTTAAAGACTCCCAAAACACCGTGTTGTGAATTCTATGTGTCATAGTATTTCCTAAATCAGTCCTTACAAATCTCATTTAATATGCTTGTATTTAAGACATGTTTCTTTTCCTTAACGTCAAAACTTTACTTATTTAGATCAGGTTGGCAACGCTATGTTTGTCTAGAGTTTTATCTGTGCATGCTTCCTTGCTTTATTCTTCAGTGAATTTTGGATGGTACTACACATACATTGGAGTCTTTGTGTATTATTAATTACATTGTGAGTTTTGTCGTAATCTATGTCGCAGCTCATGTGATTAGATTTGTTAGTAACTGTTAATTTAGACAATGTTTCGTTTGTACTGACTTTCCGACAAAAATACGATTGACAACCATATTCTGAATAAATTTCCCGAATTGTATTTTTCGCTCATCCACAAAAGTTCGTAGCAAGCCCCCTGTCGGCCATCTTTGTTATCCTGCAATACATGCAGATAGTCGGTAATTAATAAAAAGTAAAGTAATGACCCATATACATCGAAAATGACACCAATATACTGCACTGTCATTGTACGTGAGTTGCGGGAACACTGCAACCATACTATTTTTCCTATCCTTCAATGTTAATGGGCTCCATTGGTGCTACCTTTAAACCGTAATACTTGATTCTGTATTCAAACAGTTCAGGAATTCCAGTACACAGTCGTGTAAGGCGCCCCATTGCACCATCGTATCACACATTTCCGTTATGTTCAACGCCAACATAACACCATAAATCACAATTAGAAGCGAAAAGATCTCGGCTGAAAATACATCTTTATAATCGTAAAAGCGATCCAGTAAACATATGTGTATAGGTGTGATTAGGAGCCGCAATTTACATCAGTATCAAATATTTTAGTAGTTTGTCTTTTAAATGAAAACTTTCAGTTTAAGTCCCCATTTAAATGGGCTCAGATTTCACACATGGACTATCTAAAAAAGAAATGCAGTGCTAATTCGGCACGTTACACGTTATTGTTAAACGGAGTGTTCGACATTCCCTAACGTTTTTATGCAATACTGAACTCGTCTCTGCAGTGAATAACGAATTCTTTCAGACATCCTCGGATTATCTCATTATATTATCAAGACAGTGACTCACTTCTCCATTTCTTCAACCGCAGGAAGGTCAGTGCTCTACATTCCAGTTTTCAGATAATTCGAGAGAGAAAAATCTCTGATCTAGGAAGGTAAGAAACAGTTTCTGGTCGACCTATCCATCACGAACTATTCTGAAGCGTTAGATGTCATCACGCATCACAAGCAAAACGTGCCAGTGCTCCATCAGCGTATATCGCATTCCAGAACCCGGTTGAATGAGGACTAAGGTTTATATTCCACATACAGCTATACAAACCAAAATCACGTTCCGTACTGAATTCAATGGCGGCTAGTAACAACACATTAATACTTAACAGCTTGTTTACAGACTCATTACTAATTGTGATACAAGCAATATAAAGCGATAAAGAGTTCTAATGCTCCACAATATGTGTGAGCAAGGGTCATTGTAAATGTAGACAGTATACACTACCATCATAGACGCATTCTCTGTCGTAATGACTGTACGGAGAAAACAGAGAACGAAACCTTCGTATGTTTCAATACAATTAACCCAACGATTCATTACTGAATCCTATAATAAAACGCAGTGGGATTGTAACGAAACTTTCAGTATCATATACAAAGTGAACTTTAATTATAATTTTGTCTTTTATTTCTGTATATTTCGTTTACAATCATTCTCAGATGTAAATTCGAATAATGGTGCATGTAATTGTGCAAATCCATATCTTGACGTGTTTACGGAATAATTTTAACTTGAAACATGATCAGTCAGGGAACTGGACTGCGATGAGAGCCATCATCAAGGCTGTGTGGAGACAAGAGGGTAACCATCGCTGGTACTTAAATTCACTTTGTTGCGCTTAGAAGATAAATTACTACGCCTGAAAACTCAGTCAACTCATATACGAGGTTAGGTAATAATGAAAAGAGAAATGCAATATTATTTATTGCATATGCGAATGATTACGAATGAGGAGCGACTATGGAAGTAATGCACTATATAAATTATATTGTGCTGCCTAGGGAAAGTATAACTAGCGACCTCCCCGTCTTCAACACTGACACAGATCAATGTCTCCTTATAAATATGCAGCGCACAGACAACTTGAACCATTTCTGTGACTTGCAGATTTTAATCAACAAACTTAGTTCATTAATCACGCAGAATGAGCTGCGAGACAGCTTTTATCTTCGCGGCGTAAGTTCCAGTCGCCATAAATGAGGAAACTTTGAAAATCTACCGGAGTTGTAAATTCTGTTGTAAGGTAGGTTTGCCAGACGTCCCGGTTTTGTTGTGACAGTCCCGGATCTCACGTAAATCTCCTGGTGTCCCGAGAACATCATTCGGGACACATAACTGTCCTGTTTTTTAATCTATATAAAAATGTGTGTAATAATAGGACTGAAATATTTAAATATTTGTGAAAAATTAATTTCCTTGATGCCGCTCGTTATAGAAATATATTTTCGCAATAGATATCGCATTTGGTTTACCTCGTTTTATGCTTAAAGAAAGACAGACATATGCTGAAAAGAAAGCAGATATTACTACCCTAAACCTCCATCATGCTGACCATCCATTTTATGGCTCTCGAGACAAGTAAAAGCAAAATCAAAGGATGTATGAGGGAACATCACTTAGACCATTTCTCCTAAAGGGACTGTAGCTATGTGGGAGTTGATTTTGTGAATAACGTGAATGATGCAGCTTGTGTTAGCAGTTCTAATTGATTATTGTTTGGCATGCACGAATGTTTGCCCTGGTAGTCAGGAATCAAACAGAAAGGGGCGCATTGCTGGTAGATTTCACTTACTCAGCGACAAAGCTCCAAATTTATCAGTTTTTGAAATAATTGACAACAATTATGACTTAGAAGTGAAAGTAGGCGATTGATCAACTGTGTGGACAAAGATGCTATCTACTATTGTTAAAAGTCAGTGAATGTGTACATTGAAATCAGGAAGTGTGGTGTCTGGTGAAAATTCCCAAGAGGAAGTGTTCCTTTAATGAAACGTTAAAGACAAAATTCCCATTTTTTAAATAAAGTTACTTAAATGATAAAGTTGAGTGTACGGTGTAATGATACGTGTTTTCAATAGGAGACGATGGGAGAAGCGACATAAAAGATCATCTCCAAAAAAAAAAAAAAAAAAAAAAAAAAAAAAAACAAGGAAATGCCATCGGCATCTACAAGTAGCAAAAAGATGAAGAGAAACTCTCTAGGAATGCCTGATTTATAACTGCCTGCAGAAGAAGATACGTTTGCGTGTCATTCCGTCTACCACAATCACAGTTTTTGATCCAATCAAATCAATTGATCCGTAAAAGTTTCCGGCAGGCCTAAATATTGTTGTGCTAGAACTGAAAGCGAAGCAATTGTTGTTAATGTGTTTGCCTACCATGCTCTTACATGGAAATGGAAATGAGCGTTTGGCGTCATTGGCCGGAAGACCGCTTGCGGGGCAGGTCCGGTCGCCTTGGTGCAAGTCTTCTTACATTCGACGCCACACTGGGCGACCTGTGCGCCGGATGGCGATGAAATGATGATGAAGACAACACCCAGTCCCTGAGCGGAGAAAATCCCCGATCCAGCAAAATATGTTTCTATAATGATTGACACATCAAATCACAAATCAATGAAAATGCTTCTGTTACTGTTTCGATATTACATTCCTGGTTTCGGCATAAAAGTAAAAATTTTGGCTCTTAACGATGTTCCAGACGATACGGCTGATTCACAAATTCAGTTTATTGAGCAAATTTGCACAAAATATGGTTTAATGGACAAAATTATTGCATTTTCTGCAGAGAATACAAATACCAACTTTTGGAGAGCCAACCACAATGGAACACAGAGTTTTATCAGAAATTCCAAAGAAAAATAAATCTAGTTTTGCTCAGTACCGTTGAATCGGCAGTAGATGGTCTGCTAATTGATGCTGAGGCGATTCTGCACAAAATCAAAAATATTTTGAAACGTATACTGTTAGAACCCATACCTTAAAAGAATCCTGTGAGTTTACTGGCGTTGAATACAAGTCTCTGTTAAGTAACAATAAAACACGTTTAATATCTCTTCTTTCTGCCTTGCAGATGGTCCTCGATAATTTGAAGAACTTAAGTCACACATTTTGTCCCTTGACAACTGCCCCCAAATTTTGCCAAATTTCTTCTCGAACAGTTCTTCGCCATTATGGTTCAGATTTTCAGTAAATCAGTTAGATTTTTGTTGCCACCATTAAACAAATTCAGAGTCAAAATATATTTGATGACAATTTTACACAAAAGATAATTTCTAGAGAGCTCAACAGATTCATAAAACTGCAGTTATAGAAATGCTGAAAGATCTTGTGGAAGGATTTATTACAAAAACAGGTTCTTCAGATCATTCAGAACATTTCTTACGACCGTGCGACTTACATAAAGAAGTGGACCTGGTGTCAGTACCTAGGATGTATCATGGATTCGTTGCAACAGTCTGTATCACTGGACTCATGTTCAGGATTCTCTTACTTTTTGTCTCAGTATGGTATTCCTCAGTCTGCTTTCAATGAGAATTCATTATTCTAAGAGTTTGAACAGGTTAAGAACATAATGGAACAGCATATCAAAGATTGGGTAACGAAGGAAGTGCCTCTTGAAAAAATATGCATTGCTGTATTTAAAAAATGTGATATTTCTTTTATTTCCGTGGAAAAATTAGAAGAAATTTTTAACTGTGCGTTGTGTGTGCCAGGTACAAATGCAACAATAGAAAGGGTTTTTGGTTTCATTAATGTGCACTGTGTTGATGGAAAAGGTTGATACAGTGACAGTTATTCTTATTGTGAAAACTCGTTTCAATCTATCTTGCATAGAATTCTTTCTTTATTTTCTTTCTAACAAAGAACTGCTAGAATCAATTCATTATTCTGATAAATACAGCAAAGACATATCTTAAAGGTGAAATGCATAAATTGTATCAGATTACTGCTTAGCTTTTAACACTAATAAAATGTATGTATTTAAAATAGTAAGTGACTAAACATCGTAGAAAATGTGTCGAGGCTATTACAATAAAAAAGTATATATAAGTCTTTATTATTTCCGGAAAAAGTACTTTATTTACGCGTATTGTACGTACATTTTCCTTTCCAGTTCACAAAATGAAGATAAATTCTTACTATGGGTTTTTCAGCTGCTGGGTCACAGTAGGCTTATTATCGATTTCAGAGTAAGTGAAATAATGAAGTTAAGTACGAAGCATAAACACAGGTGTACCGGTTTTCTCTCTTTTAAATCTTGCCAGCCTATTCAACTTGGGAGGCAAACGACACTGTACTAAACATATTTCCAACAACATTCATACACATGGTAAAATACAACACACACACCGTACAGAACAAAAGAAATAACAGCAGTCATCACTTAGAAAATAATCCTTTAATGTTAGCCATTCTTTTGAAAACATATCGTTGAATGAAACATGCATTCATCCATTTGTAACTGACTAGAAATATTCTGTTCATGAAGTATAGAATACACAAAAGACAAAATCACGAATGTTTGTTCGTGGAATGAAACATTCATTCATTAGTAAGTGTCGGGAAACTTTCTGTTCATTACGTATAGAACACATTCAATATAAAATCACTGATAATTGTTCTGAATAGTTGTTGAAGAATTAGGTTTTTAACAGAACCATTATACCTCTGTTACAAGTAATGCATCATTTATAGAAAGCTTTTTATTTTGGCAACTTTTGATGTGATTTTCATAGCAGCTTCAATTTTCTTCCGGAAATTAAAAATCTTCAAATCACACGACTACCTGTTTTTAAGAAAAAGTTGGTTAATTTAGCAATTGTATCGTAATCAGTTTCTAACGAAAGTGTAGCAGATAAAATAAAACTCATAAACACGGAATGAAGTCTGAAACATTGCACGTTTAATGCAAGATGTTAATGGTATGGAAAGAGAGTTCGTATACAATCTGTCTGCTGCATACTTAACGTTATCTGCAAGTATGTCCGTAAGCTTGAATCTTTGTCCACTGCTGAATAGGTTGCTGAAATAATTATTCTCTTTGGCGTCCAGAAGTGATTTATTGACGCTTTTCGGACTTAGCCCATCAACAAAAAATACCAAAAATAAGAGAAAGATCTTCATACAGCGTATACAGTCAGGGGTATCACACGTCAGTATCGGAACTTAAGTTCAAGCGAAGTTCCCATACTGATGTGTGACGCACATTACTCGATACTCTTTATGAAAATCTTGTTCTTAGTTTTGATGTGCAAAGGCCGAACGCATCAACAAATCAATTATCATCACCAAGAAGAAGGTGATCATCGAAGTAATGTGGCGCTTTGTGAACATACACAAAGAGACAGATATTTGTTCGTTTTCAGACAGTCGTACTGTCTCTTCAAATTGTATTTCTTCAACCACACTTCCACCAAAAACTAAACAAAGTAGTTCACTCTTACTTTACACAAAAAGTATGTCTCTGCCCGGTGCTCATTAAAAAACATACACATATTTGCTATTTTTCTCTTGTTGGAAGTCTTTGGCCGAAACATTGTTATTTTGCTCAGCTCGAAACGAATAGGTCCAACTCAAGTATCTTGTACCGATCTAGTCACTGGTCAGTTCCAAATATAAAATAATAGTGAAGAGTAAACAGAGTGAAAAGCAACAAAATCCACATATTGGTGAATATTACGAAGGACAGATGATTCGTAGAACAAGTTTTGAATCTGTACCAGGTAACCGGATATCCAAAGCAAAAAGCTAGAATTCAGTGTTCACGTTCGTGGACTTCAAGGTAGTTTCTGATTCACCTGATTCATTGACACACTTGTAAATTTAGGAGGAGAAAGTCACGACAGACAAGATTAAGTTCAGCGAAACGCTTTCAGCATCCTTCAAAAGCAAAATCGGAGTCAAGCAGGGAGACAGACTTGGTCTTTAACTGTGTCCTTGATAAGGTAATCAGATGAGGGTGACGAGAAATGAACAAACTGGAATACGAATGGAACGCAAGAAAAAGTGAATAGAGAGTCTGTCTGGTATTAGCAGAAGATATTGTGATATTGTAGGAATCAGGAGAGGTAACAAAACATACCATCCACTTCTACAGTCAAGCAGCTAAAGTAGGTTTGCGTATGTCTGGCAAAAAAACACTGTATATGACGCACATGAAGACGGCTTGTAAAATCTCGTACGCTTTCCGATTTTTATCGTTGGTAGCCGCGAGGCTAAGCCGCGTGGTCTGGGGCGCCTTGCCACGGTCCGCGCGGCTCCCCCCGTCGGAGGTTCGAGTCCTCCCTCGGGCATGGGTGTGTGTGTTGTCCTTAGCGTAAGTTAGTTTAAGTTAGATTAAATAGCTTAGGGACTGATGACCTCAGCATGTTGGTCCCATAAGACCTTACCACAAGTCGTAGGTAGGAATTGTATTCGTAATTTATTTTCGATCTAAGATAATGTTAAGTTATAACTAGGACGTAATGTGCGTCTGGATGTCTTTTTTTTTATATTTTACATTCTGTAATGGAAGATTATGAGTATGAAATTGCGCTCTGTAGAGAGATCCTCTGGTGAGAACTGTCTTCCACAAGTAGAGCAAATGGTCGATAGCCACCATTATCGTTCTATACTGAATTAAGCGGATCTAACAGATATCGCTTAAGAAGGATTACGATTAATGACATAAAAGATTAAACGTCACGTATTTAAAATGGTTCAAATGTCTCTGAGCACTATGGGACTAAACAACTGAGAACATCAGTCCCCTAGAACTTAGAACTACTTAAACCTAACTAACCTAAGGACACCACAAACATCCATGCCCGAGGCAGGATTCGAACCTGCGACCGTAGCAATCGCGCGGTTCCGGACTGAAGCGCCTAGAACCGCTCGGCCACGCCACGTATTTAAATGTATGTAATTTTTATTTTCTGAACCATACTAATCCCATATAAAATTATATTTCCAGATTATGCGTCAACACCGTAATCCAAATTATTTTTTATAAGTTCTTCTGCATATTCGGACACACGGTTTGAAATTTAGAAATGATAGGATGGATCTCACAAGTTCCTAGATCAGTGGTTCCCACCCAACCTTTCTGAGACCATTACCCCCTTGTGCTACCTAGTAGTCCGGCACTCCCCCATCCCATTCCTCCCACCATTATCAACATTATTGCCTAGCTTAACCTGAGAATGGAAAAGATTTTTCTCTGAACCCTTTTATTTTTAAAATGACAGAAGATAAATTATACTTAGTTTTTAGAGATGCTTCATTAAACCAAGAATTAATGATTCAGTGGGCCAATTGTTGCTGTTTATTTCTAAAAACACTTTTTGAAGAGTGATGAAGCAGTTTTCAGAGCATCACGAGTGTTACGTTTAAGTCCTTCTCAGAAAAGAGAGCTAACTATCACCGTTGAGGACTGACACTTGTTACGAAACATGCTTCCCCTGCACCACTCCTCTTCCTATATGTGACCTATACGTCTCTATTTTACTGTCACAGATGCAAAGCACAGAGTATGTATGTAGTGAGTGGCCTGTGTGAGGAAGATGTTCATACTTTCGTTTCACAAGCTGTAATATATACCACATTTTTTCACACATTAGTGTTTATGCAATTATTGGATACTTATGTAATCAGTATTACAATCTAACGAAATAGTGATAACATTGATTTTAAAAATGATTTACTGTCATGACCGAAACACAATTCAACCCTATTGTTTTTACTCCTCAGTAAATTACATTTTACCCTCAGGGTGTAATTACCCCCGGTTGAGAACCACTGTCCTACATGAATAGACTTATAGTGGGAGAAAATTCAGAACAGAGAGAGAGTTAAATACCCAAGAGAATGAGTTAAACTGGTTTGACAAAAAACGAAACTGTGGTAGCACGAATAAACAATATGAATTTAGCATGCAAACATCTAGAATAAGCAGAATATTTCGTTCAACACAAAAGTAAGACGTTATGAGAGAGTGATAATCCGTGTAGTGTTTTACGCCGCAGAAAGCCGTCCCGTGTAAGAAAGGGATTACTTAGGAGGCTAGAACTTGCGGGACGAAGGACTAATTGCTGTATACTGGGCCTCAAACAACAGGAGATGTTTAATATAAAACACGTGCGAACGGAGATATCCAGGTGTAAAGGATCTCCGACAACATGAAGTAAAAGATTATTTTCTTTGGACACATTCTTGTAAGAGACCATGTGGGCAGGACACGACAGATATTGATGTTTCTTGTGAAAAGTGGAGCCAAAGCACGTTGTGTAAAAGAGATGTAAAGAATCTAAAAAAAAACTGGCAAATAATAAGGAATGATATTCAGCAAGATAATATTCTAATCAAAAATTAACGCTACCATAGATTTTCAAGACAGAATTACACGCAGGGAAAAATGTCACGGACAGAAGACTGAAGAATATAACAGAGTATGAGAAAGAAAGAAGACTGTACAAGGCCCAAAACCAGGTCAAAAGAAACTGATCAGGACGAACGTGGTCCCTAATGGCCAAAACTAAAAGAATGAGAAATGAAGAGCAGCGCCTTCGACGACTTCAGAGCCGTGGAAACAGGACACTACGCGAAAAATGAATGTTTCCATAGGTTCAAATGGCCCTGAGCACTATGGGACTCAACTGCTGAGGTCATTAGTCCCCTAGAACTTAGAACTAGTTAAACCTAACTAACCTAAGGACATCACAAACATCCATGCCCGAGGCAGGATTCGAAACTGCGACCGTAGCGGTCTTGCGGTTCCAGACTGCAGCGCGGTTAACCGCACGGCCACTTCGGCCGGCGTTTCCATAGGTTTAACGCCTCGAGCCCCTTGTACTGCATAACAAACGCCAAACAGAATCAATCGCGTGCAGCCCAGTGATGGGCAACCGACTGGTTTTAACAACCGATTGGCCACGCAATTGTTTTTTCGTTCATTTTTTTTTCAGTCGAATGAAACGACCGAATGAAACGAATCTTTCCGACTGTGTCACATAAATGAATGTCCTTACTCATTCTGTGGATCTGAGTGAAAAATAACTTTATCATGGAACTCTATCATTTGGTCCGTGTCTGCCGAGAAAAACAACAAAATCAGAAATTGAGTCCGCCTTCATGCAATACACTTTGTCATTTGTTTACTTATTTATTTTCCCAAACTAGTTTCGGTGACAAATATCACCATCATCAGTGTCTTTTTTTTATCTAAAGCATATTTATGCAAACACAGTAACAAATTATTAAATTGTTACTGCTCGTTTTTTGAAATATGGTTTTCTACAGATACTTTCATACTACGCACTAGAATGTAGTATGAAAGCATAGTTTGTATAACTATGCTATTTCTGCATGTTTTAGATTTAAAAAAAGACACTGATGGTGATATTTGTCGCCAAGACTAGTTTCGGAAAATCAATAAGTAAACAAATAACAAGGCGTTTTGCATCAAGGCGGACTCAGTTTCTGATGTTGTTGTTTTTATATGCAAACACGGACCAAATGGAAGAGTTATGTTGCATGTGTCTTGACCAAGACATAGGATAGCATAGGATAAAAAAAAGGCCACTTTCCTCTCGATTCGGAAACATTACATCATATGGCGTGTTCACAGTAATGAAAGGCGTCGACAGTCAGAATTGATGACCTATAGGACCAATGGGTCGGCCTGGAAATATATTTTTGATATTTTCTAAACGTTGCCGCAACTCTCAGTCCACTACATTTTGAACTGCACCCTTTTCTATTGTTACTGATTAGAAGTGTGAAAAGCGGTCGTTGCGTTAGAAATAAATCTCGCCTGGCAGTTTATCTTTTACACGAACAATTCCTTCACTTTCTTAGGACCTGTGAGATGGTCAACCACTACTAAGCGCTGTTCAATGGTATGAAGGCGTGTTTGTCGAGGACACGGCCAAATACTTTACTTCCGCTTAGAAGGATTTACTTTTTTGGAGGTTACAACGCGTTCTTCCTGTTTGCTGGTCTTGCTGTTCCAAAGGACAACCGTTTGTAGCATCAGGACAAAATGCGGCATTTGCCACAGCAACATCCTTTGATTGGAGATGCACCTGGAATAACTACCAAAAACTCGTCGCCTGAAAGCTCCTCGTGGTACGGAATACGGTAAGCATAAACGGCCTTATTAATATTCAACGGTGCCTTCTTCATTTACATCTGCTCTGCTACCCTGTTAGTCACACTTATGTCTACGTGTTCAATTCGCAGTTCACACTTCAGTGCTTGGCAGAGGTGTCATAAAGCCACTTTCAAAAAATGGTTCAAACGGCTCTGAGCACTATGGGACTTAACATCTGAGGTCATTATTCCCCTAGAATTTAGAACTACTTAAACCTAACTAATCTAAGGAATCACACACATCCATGCCCGAGGCAGGATTCGAACCTGCGACCGTTGCGAAGTCACTTTCAGAACAGCATGAAAAATGAAGGCATAAGTCTGTCCGTGCGAGCCGTTATTTCTCTTATTTTATTTGCTGGTCATCCTCCCCTCTGTAAGTGATTGAAATTTCATGAAAATATATACCCACAAAGAAAAACACCTATTGTTTTAATGATCACCACTCCAAATCATATACGTGACACTCTCTCGGCACAATACAGAACGAGGTGCCGTTGTTAGAATTGTATCGATGTTCTTCGTTAGTCCTGTCTGGTAATGACCCTATACCACCCAATAACTCTCGAAAACAGAATGAACAAGCGTAGAGTACACAGCGTCTTCTAAGTATTCTGTTATCAAAACTCCCCGTATCATTTTCCATGTGATGGTTCAAATTTAAGTTATTCGTAATTCTAATCCCTAATTTGTGTAATTTGCAGTGACCCAAAATTTAACTGTTTTTTAGCACTCACGTGGAGGCTCTCACACTTTTTGTTGCTTAGGGTTGATGCCACTTTTCACAGCACTCAGATATGACTAAACAATTACGCAAGTCGTTTTTATCTTCTGATGAATTGACAAGACGGCAAACGACAGCATCATCTGCAAACTATGTAACGGGGGGGGGGGGGGGGGGGGCGGCTGGTCAAATTGTTTCCTAAATGGTTTATATAGATTAGAAATGGCAGAAGGCCTATAACACTTTCTCTGGGAGTCCCAAATTCCACTTCTATTTCACTCGATTTCGCTCGATGACTTACTTTCATCTGGTACGATATGTGACAGTCTGACAGGAAGTCACAATCCATCCGCACGACTGAGACGATATTCCACAGACACGGAATTAGATTATAATTTGCATGTGGGGAACGGCATCCAATGCCTTCTGTGACACTAGAAATATGCAATCAACTTGAGATTGCCACTCGTGCAGGTGCCTGGAGAGAAGTTTAGGGGCACGTTCGTACCCGCGTACAAGTCGGGTCCAGAGGTGTCACGCGCAAGCGTCTGCCTCTGGATGGTGAAACCCGTGCGGTGAGGGCCGATAGTGAATTGCGAGCACGTACTGAGGTCTCATTAACACACTTGTGCCTCTTCATTTAGAGTATCCCTTGTCTGAAGCAGTTTTGTCTATCAATGAAAGTGACCTGTCCTCGGTTATCAATTATGCGTCTCTTTCCATGCAAATTCACTATAGACTGACTTAGAGTATGTTAAGTTACATAAATGTGTACTTTTCCCAAACTAAACGAACCTAATGTTGACCAAGTATGCCGATAGTCAGTTAGTGATAAATAAATATTAACTGAACAAAATACATTTACTTTACCTTTCTACTTGAAAAGGGGAAACATTATTTTTATAGTAATGTATCATCCCCTAGTAAAAAGACAGCATCCGATTGCGTCTTTAAGTTTTGAAACTATAGATTATGTAAGTGAAATGATCTTAAGAACACATCTTTTATTGTATTAGGACATCACCTGCAATACAAGCAGCTATTGATATTCTTGTAAATATGAATTAGACGTAATTTTTGGTAATTCCCTGTGCAGAAATCGACAAATTCATACGACAGCTTTGTCGCACAAAAATAAGGATATTGCGCACCCTTAGCAGTCGATACCTCAAAAGGCTCTATCTTACAACACTTATGAAAGTAAAGAGTAATTGTGGGAAAAATATTCCTTCGGTATAACATTGCCTTTAACGTCACATTGTACATATACAGGGTGGTCTGAAAGGCTGGCGAGGTTGTTGCAGGGTAGGTTATGTTAATAAATAAGTGTTAAGAAAAAAAATCGATACATTGCACCGTTTCCGAGTAATGTTTTATCTTATTGCGGGGTGTGTAGAGTGTTATTTATAAGCGACAGTGTATGTAGACAACGTAGTGTTTTTCCATGTTGGTTTTACAGGTGCCTGACAATGACAAGTAGTTGAAATTAGCTAATTTCAGAGTAAATAAAAATCGCATTACACCCTACTAGGCGGCCGGGATGCCCGAGCGGTTCTAGGCGCTACACTCTGGTACCGCATGACCGCAACGGTCGCAGGTTCGAATCCTGCCTCGGGCATGGATGTGTGTGATGTCCTTATATTAGTTAGGTTTAAGTAGTTCTAAGTTCTAGGGGTTCAAATGGCTCTGAGCACTATGGGACTCAACTGCTGAGGTCATTAGTCCCCTAGAACTTAGAACTAGTTAAACCTAACTAACCTAAGGACATCACAAACATCCATGCCCGAGGCAGGATTCGAACCTGCGACCGTAGCGGTCTTGCGGTTCCAGACTGCAGTTCTAGGGGACTGATGACCTCAGAAGTTAAGTCCCATAGTGCTCAGAGCCACACCCTACTACGTACCATGTTTTCGTTTATTAAACATCTGGAGCCTGTGGACCCAACAAATACAAAATTTCAGGTGGTTGACAATGACAAGTAGTCGAAATCAGCTAATCGCATTTCAGCCTACTACAGACTACGTTTACATTTATTAGCAAAAAATGGTTCAAATGGCTCTGAGGACTATGCGACTTAACTTCTAAGGTCATCAGTCGCCTAGAACTTAGAACTACTTAAACCTAACCAACCTAAGTGCAGCACACACACCCATGCCCAAGGCAGGATTCGAACCTGGGACCGTCGCGGCGCTCGGCTCCAGACTGTAGCGCATTTATTAGCAATGAAGTTACACAATCACTCCGTTGCGCGCACATATTCAAGCGCCCCGCCATATACAAGTACTGTCTGTTGTTCTCATACATTAGACGATAGCCCGATTGCCCATAAGATAACCTAGTCTTTGTTTCGAGTTCGATCCTTACGACCGTCCCATGTCCAATTTTTGCACCGCCCGCTTGTTTGGTTTTAGAAAACCAAACGAATTCTCGGATGGGCTGCTTGGCCTTGCGCTCGCAATGGCCTGATTGACTAACGTCTGTGCTAATTAAATTGGAAACGGCAGAACGTATCGAATTTGTTTATTAACAATTATTTCTCAAAACACCTTATTCTGTAACACCACTACAAGTTTTTCAGACTGTTTCTGATCACCCTGTATATACTTTTGGCATAAGAGATTTGTAACACTCCCAGGGGAATAATTTTTGAGATGACAGACCACCGCTTTAACTCTGGGTGTTCTGATTTGCTGCACGTCAGTGTCACATCTGTGCTCTTCCAATGTTCCAGGAGCGTGGCACCGTTTTGATACAAGATATGAGCATACGTTGTTCTGATTTACGTTTGAGTGTAAAAATGTTTTTGATACATACATTCTGCATTCTTATGTTTTCTTTCCCTACCGTATATAAAATGAATATATGCCATTCTGATGTAAGTATCTCTCCAAGTTGCGAACGAAGAGTGCAGTGTCATACACGATAGTGGTACTAGCATACAAAAAGTCGTGCAGATTTCTCCTCATATAGTCTTCCTAGAAAAAAATGGTTCAAATGGCTCTGAGCACTATAGGACTTAACATCTGAGGTCATCAGTCCCCTAGAACTTAGAATTACTTAAATCTAAGGACATCACACACATCCATGCCCGGGGCAGCATTCGTACCTGCGACCGTAGCAGTCGCGCGGTTCCGGACTGAAGCGCTTAGAACCTCTCGACCACAGCGGCCGGCAGTCTTCCTCGATGCAAGGGATTTAATATCTAGGCGTAATGTTCCAAAACTATATGAAATGGCAATAACGCTTCAGATTAGTAGTAGGGAAAGCGAACGCTCGTTTTATTAGGAGAATTTTACGAAAGTCTAGCTCATTCATAATGGAGACGGCGTATAGAACGCTAATGCGACCCATTCTTCAGTACTTTTCGAGTGTTTGAGACCCGTACGAGATTGGATTAAAGGAAGACATCGAAGAAGTTCAGAGGCCGGGCTGGTAGATTTGTTACCGATAGGTTCGATCAGCGCGCAAGTATTACGGAATAGCTTCGTGAACTCAAATGGGAAGCTCTGGAGGCAAGGCGATCCTCTTTCCTTAAGGCGCTATTGCGCATATTTAGAGAATCGGCATTTGAGACCAGCTACAGAGGGATTCTACTGCCTCCAACGTGCATTTAGCGTAAGGACTACGAAGATAAGACGCAAGAAATTACGGC
The DNA here is from genome assembly GCF_023864345.2 of Schistocerca serialis cubense. Lineage (NCBI taxonomy): Eukaryota > Metazoa > Arthropoda > Insecta > Orthoptera > Acrididae > Schistocerca > Schistocerca serialis. The sequence goes on from NC_064643.1 coordinate 459,866,549, forward strand.
TCGCACGGAGTCTTTTAGACAATCGTTTTTCCCTCGCTCTATTTACTAGCTGAATAGAAGAGGACATCACTAGTAGCTGTACGAGGTAACGTCCACCATGCACCGTTCGGTGGTTTGCGGCGTATGCATGCAGATAGAGATGTACATAGCATTCCACAACTGTTCACGGGTTTCAAACCTTGGTTGAAAATGGAAAGTACTCACAAATTATCTCTTTTATCTCATTCAGATTGTCAGTTAAGTTGAGGTGTCTGTTATCAAAGATAGTTGCTAAACTTACGACTTACTGTAATACACAGAACGTGGAAAATTGTAGTAAATATATAGTCCGTTACATAACAAATTCCGAAATACAACAAAAGTAGTAGTAACTAAATTCCCTGAAGTGTTAACACACTGTTAGCGCCCTTCTTCGCTGTGACACAGATTTTAAAATGAGACTGGATGGACTGAGAGACGCCGGCCGATGTAGCCAAGCGGTTTTGGCGCTTCAGTCCGGAAGCGCACGACCGCTACGGTCGCAGGTTCGAATCCTGCCTAGGGCATGGATGTGTGTGATGTCCTTTGGTTAGTTAGGTGTAAGTAGTTCTAAGTTCTAGAGCTCTGATGACCTCAGATGTTAAGTCCCATAGTGCTCAGAGCCATAAGAACAATTTTTGGACTGAGACATCCAACATGCTTGATACTGCTGACAGCGGAAAATTAAAGGAAACCGAGATGTACGGGATCAATAACTTTATTTAATTGTTTGATACGAGCAGTGCATGTTGGTTAGCGATCAACAGCGTTTCTCATAATACTGACCGAACTCTACAAATACTCCTTGAGTGTGTCCTGCCACACTTGCTGTGGACAGTAAGGCATCTTGATGTCAAGTTTGCACAACGAATGTTAGATCATGGTTCTGCTCCACAGCTAACTTGGCTGCAGACTTCTCCTCGAGTTGTGTGTACGGCTTATTTACCGAGATTCCTGTGCAAGTGGTTGCAAGTAGAAACTTGCTAGCTACGTCATAGCCACTGAAATCTCTGTGACTACAACAGTGTGAGTGCGGCAGTTTATTGTGAATCGGTACTCTGTTGTCATTATGGCAGCCGAAACATTCGAGCGGCTACTTTATAGTAATATAGCAGTGCAACAAAGGAACAGGTCCTGAATGGCACGATAACAAATGTGCTCGAGTTTTTCAAGAGGACTTTTCCATTACTCTTGTGTTTTGTACCTTGTACCTTTTGACGGAATTTAAGTACACATCTGGTATTAGAGTACGCAGAACGTAAAACAACAGTTGACCGAATTATTTGTCAATATCGTAATCTCTCTGCATCCATCCGGCAGATATTACATATCTAACACATCAACATCAGACTGTTCTGCAATCGGCCATTGTCGGCGGTGGGTTCGTTATAATAAACCGCTCAAAGCTTTTCTACCGAAAACAAACGTGCTTGGTACACATTCCCCAAAAAAGCAGACGGTATTTCAAAGAACGCTATTGCATACAACGAAAAGGGGCAAGTGGTACGGTCTGTGACGCAGTTTGAGGGGACTTATAGAGCACTAACAGGGGAACCTCCCCATCGCAATCCCCTCAGGTTTAATGGTAAGAGGGCCCATTGGACAGGCCGTCAAAAACTGAACACAGATCAAGCGTGAAAACAGGATGGTGTACTGAGCTGTGGAAAAAAAGCAAAATAGAAACAGTGAACGGTCCAAGGACAAGAAGTGCAATACAGAGCAATCAGAAATAGCAATGGCGTCGTGGTTAAGTAGTTAGGGTGTTGGTGTTCCAAGCGGGTGAGCCGAGTTCAAATCTCCATCGAGCTAATTTTTTCCCCCCTCGCTGTTCACTGTATTCAAAGTTTTGTCTGTGTCGTCATGTAAGTTGTAAGGTAAGGACCTATAATGACAGTCGATCCTGCACAACTGCACTGTTAGAAGTCGAAAGTAAGTGGCTTTCGAACGGGAACGGCAAACGTTTGATGACCAAGCGCCGCGCGGGATTAGCCGAGCCCCTCAGGCGCTACAATCATGGACGGTGCGGCTGGTCCCGGCGGAAGTTCGAGTCCTCCTTCGGCTATGGGTGTGTGTGTTTGTCCTTAGGATAATTTAGGTTAAGTAGTGTGTAAGCTTAGGGACTGATTACCTTCGCAGTTAAGTCCCATAAGGTTTCACACACATCTGAACATTTGGATGACCAGGCTACAGGTCAGCGGTAACCTCGTACGTGTGTCATATGATAGGAATCTCTTGTCGACGAACCTAATTTGTACGCCTGTTAAGTGAGTGAGATATGCCTCCTTGACCAATTTAGGGATTCGTGTAAATATGATCATTTCCAAGGAATGATGGACGCTATTAGTTTGTCACGTAAGATGCAAACAATAAACGCAACAGTTTCACAAGCACACAGTTTCTCCATGCTCTGTCGAAACACATGTTTTTAACGTTTTTGAAGTTGCGTTCCGTTTTGGAAGTTTTGACTCTTGAATTTCTTTCCTGTAACATAGTTCACACCTGTTTATTTGTTGATTTCATTTCTGTGAGACGTCTACGTGGTATCTCGTATGCTCTTACTAGTCATCACATTTACTTGCGTCGGTAACGTATTCTTACCACGTGACTCATACTCCATAACCAATGTATGGTATGACAACTGCCAAGAATACAGAAAGAGAATAAACGTTTCAATGGCCGGATAGAAAGTTCATAACACTGCGAAAAAATAAAATAAAAGTAGATGGGACAATGGAAATTTTAACTCGGCTTGCATGCTTGGTAATTCAACACCCCAACCACTTACCACGGATATATGAAGATGGTATCATATGTCCGAAAGAACAGATACCATCGGTGAACGTGCAGCTCTCTAGAATGAATTACTAATTAAATTAAGACCCTAAGCTGCCGATAGGCGTTGATATACATCAACGGGGACAGTTGAAAATGTATGCCCCTACCGGAACTCGAACCCTGGATCTCCTGCTTACATGGCAGACGCTGTACCGATTTTTTTAAATCTCATTTTGTTCGATATTGTTTGTTGGATTTATTTGGTGCGGACGTCCCACTACACCCGTTCAAGTTCTCCGATGATCCATGCAATCCGTCTTTTTTTTGCAGAGGGCAGTTATCCATCTGACCGAACATGCTGAGCTACTGTGCCGGCAATCCAGCTGACCCACTGAGGGCACAGAAGATAGTGCAACTGCAGGGATTTACCCCTTGCACATTCCCGTGAGACGCACATTCCGAATTTAATGTCCACACACTACATTCGTAGTGCCTCTGCCCATTACACTCATTACTCGATGCAGACAATCTTAACGAGTCCTGGAAGAGTTCAGGCAATGCGTGTGCATCTGCACAGAAGAAGGTCAATGGCCGGTTAGCCTTAACTATATGTTCGAAAGAACACATACCATCTTCATATAGTTAAGGCTACCCGGCCATTGACCTTCTTCTGTGCAGATGGTCACGCATTGCCCGAACTCTTCCGGGACTCGTTAAGATTGTCAGCCGCGAGTAATGAGTGTAATGGGCAGGGGCACTACGAATTTAGTGTGTGGACATCAAGTTGGGAATGTGGGTCTCACGGGGAGCGTACAAGGGATAAATCCCTGCAGTTGCACTATTCTCTGTGCCCTCGGTGGCTCAGATGGATAGAGCGTCTGCCATGTAACTAACGGTCGGGGCACACATTTTCAGCTGTCCCCGTTGATGTATATCTACGCCTGTCGGCAGCTTAGGGTATTGATTTAATTATCATTTCACTTACCAAGGATGCCGCTGTTATTTAACTTTCTCTGTATTGCACAAGTTAAGTTTGAACCGTTCATTGTATTTATTTTGGTTTTTTTCGCCGTTCAGCACACCTTCCTCCTGATTTCGTGCTTGACCTGTGTTCAATTTTTGACGGGCTATCCACTATCCAATGAATCTGAGGGAGTACGGCCGGCCGGAGTGGCCGAGCGGTTCTAGGCGCTACAGTCTGGAACCGAGCGACTGCTACGGTTGCAGGTTCGAATCCTGCCTCAGGCATGGATGTGTGATGTCCTTAGGTTAGTTAGGTTTAAGTAGTTCTAAGTTCTAGGGAACTGATGACCTCAGCAGTTAAGTCCCATAGTGCTCAGAGCCATTTGAACCTTTTTTTTTTTTTATTTAGGGAGTGCGATGGAGAGTTTCCCTTGTAAGCAACCCAATCAAGGCCAGCGCACCAATTATCTTCCACAACGAAAGTTTTCGTTACAGAGAACTAATTTAGTAAATTTCTGCATAGACATAATACTTTTCTCGTCCAATCTAAATCATAACACTCAGTCATTTCATGCTTTAAGCGATTAGGAACTAATCTTTTTATTTTAATGGATTCCGTAACGTTCCGATTACACGCCTTCTAATTGTTCAGAAACGTAGAATATCACGAGTAACAAATCATTATTGATAATATGTGGAGAAAAATTGTGATGAATTACTTTCATCATTCAAAAAACTTTGTCTGTGCGCATTTCTGTGGAAATCGGATAGCAAAATCTTATTCGGTCATTGATTTTTCATATTTTCTTTTTTCCTCTTGGATCACTGAGAGCTTCTTTTGTCGTCATTAGCGACCAGTATCATTCACATCGGCAAGCGTATTCACGAGGCCATGTATTTCTCCGATGTATGCGCACGTAAATCCGTGAGGTTTGTTCGATATGTAGTCCGCTTCATCAGTCCTCTTTAGAACAACTATATCCACAGTGAGTGGTACTTCTGACCCACCCGGATAGTCTATCACATTAGCTCGCCGCTTTCGGGATTGGGGAGGCGTACCTGCTCCTGTCCGAACCTGATTTGTTGATACACCTTGAAGTGGAAACATCCTGTACTTATTCCACTGAATTACCATCATCTCCTTCGACTTATAACACATTGATACCGTCAGCACCTCATAGGACAGCCAAAGTTCACACAGTATATTTGTATATAGTCTTCCACACTGAGGTGACAGACGTCATGGTATACATCTTAAAATGCTGTTGAACCTACTTTTGCCTAGCGTAGTGCAGCAACTCGACGTGGCATGAACTCAACAAGTCGTTGGAAATCCCCTGCGGAAATATTGAGTTATGCTGTCTCTGCAGGCGCCCATAATTGTGAAACATATTGTGAACAAACTAACATCTCGGTTTTGCCTAGTAACTGTTCGATGGGATTCACGTCGGGCGATCTGCGTGGACAAATCATTCGTTCGAATTGTCCAAAATGTTCTTCAAACCAATCGCGAACAATTGTGGCCCAGTGACATATTTGGAAACGTAAAGTCCATGAATGGCTGCAAATGGTCCCCAAGTGGCCGAACGTAACTATTGTTCAGTCAGATCAAAGGACCCAGTGCATCCCGTCTGAACACAGTCCACACCACTACGGAGCCATCACCAGCTTGTACAGTGTCTTGTTGACAACTTGAGTCCATGGCTTCGTGGGGTCTGCGCCCAATTCGAACCCTACCATCATCTCTTACCAATAGAAAGTAGGGGTCATCTGACCACGCCACGGTTTTCCAATCGTCTAGGATCCGCCCGATAAGACCACCAGCTCTGGCATGTCCTGCTGTTAGCAAAGGCACTCACGTCGGTCACCTGCTGTCATATCCCATTAACGACAGATTTCGCGGCACTGTCCTAACGGGTACGTTCGTCGTACGTCCCATATTGGTTTCTGCAGTTATTTCACGCAGTGTTGCTTGTCTGTTATCACTGACAGCTCTACGCTAACGTCACTGCTCTCAGTCGCTAAATGAAGGTCGTCGGCCACTGCGTTGTCTGTGGTGAGAGATAATGACTGAAATTTGATATTCTCGGCACACTCTTCACACTGTGGATTTCGGAATATTGAATTTCCTAAAGATTTACGAAATGGGATGTCCTATAGTCTAGTTCCAACTACCATTCCGCGGTCAAAATCTGTTACTTCGGGTCGTGTGGCCATAAACACGTCGGAAACCTTTCCACATGAATCATCGAAGTACAAATGACAGATCCGTCAACGTACTGCCCTTTTATACATTGTGTACGCGATAGTACCGCCATCTGTATATGTGTTGTTCAGGAAGTATGTCCTCGAGATTACTTAAATGTTGTGCCAATACATAGCGAAAAGTTCCTTATAGAAATTATGAAAAGGGAAGCTCAGCTAGCAAAGTACGGCCTCAGACAGCGGCAGTGAAACTATGCTATCGCTGTAACTGCCACTTACGCCAAGGTATCATGGGTTTTCCTTCGTTAGTAGGCTTAGGAGACGCCTCTGTGAACGCGCGCCTAATCTCCCTTCCACTCTCAATTAGGATGAGCACCTCCTCGCCCCGCTGCTATTTCTCTAATTAGCAGTTGGATTTGCCCTTGTGTTTACCTGGAAGGGGACGCTTCATGACAAGCGTATCTTATTCCCTTATAATTGATAGATTATCAAACGCCAATTTTAAGGGCGGGTAAATTCTTGGAATGTGCTACATTTACGGTTCTGATCGGTAAGCAATTAATTGTCAGCCTCCCAGTAGAGAATGTATTCTTCTGTAATTAAGCTTTCTTCCTGTTCCTTTCACTAATTTACCGTCCACAAGGCGACAGTGGCACGCTTCCGTATGTAAGACCAAGTAACTTCGACATATGAGCAACAGCTCAGTTTGTTATTGCTGTTGTAATCTTCACTCTGAGACTAGTTTGCTGTAGCTGTCCATGCTACTTTGTCCTACGTAAGCTTCTTCACTGCGAATCACCATCAACAATTCGTTATTTTCTCAATCAGTGAAACATTGGTAGGTTCATGAAATGGAGACAAGATTGTATCTGGTATTTCGAAATAATATACCACAAATTATTCTAAAGGTCAGTTAGCTTCTGGTGATGAAAGTTGTTCCTCATCAGAATTTGAATTAGGGTCATTTTAAATCTTTCATGGAAGAAATATCAGGAATCAGTGGGAACAACTGTGTTAAAAATGACTTCTATTTTTATTACGCTATGTAATCTGTAGGAAAAAAAAGTGGGTCGTTCGCGAAGTAACGAAACCAAAGGAGCAGTTCGCTGAACTGAGCGGAAAGACCGAGGAACAGCTTCTAAGGAACAGCCGTTCAACGTTGCCTTCAGGTCGGTCTCGTTACAGCCTTGGCCTCTTCCGAGTAGGCAATCGTTCCTTCTTCTAGTTCCACCCTTCTTCTTTCAGTATTGGCTTGTAGTTACTTTCGTCCATTGCATTCCTCCGTTCTTATTCAGTTTAAAACCGAACTTGAAACCTCGACTTCCACTTCTTTGCGTGCTCAGTCAGAGTCCACTATTGGTAATTTATAACTTTGAGAAATTATACTGGGTGTCCCAGAAGATGCATACACTCTTTTACGGTTCAGAACAACAACACTCTTTTTTCAAATGCGGGGGTAAAAATTACAGCTCAAGATCGCTAAAACTGATTTTTTGGTTACTAGTTTCAGTTCACTGAGGAGCCATCTTTAGATTAATAAAAAATTATTACTTAATTCCATGTGTGTCAGCCATCAGCACAGCTCTCATTTCTGATCAACTGTACGGTGTTTGTACAGGAAATGTGCTATAATAGTTCATACAGACATGTGGGTCGTTTTGGCTCAGTTGGTATTGTACCATACCAGCATTTGTAGTAGTACATTCAATAGATTCAAAAAGTAGACCCCTTGACAAATTCAGATTGAGGTAGGTTTCCAGTTAACTATAGGATTCTCATCCAGCGTTATCACAGCCACCCACAAACTATTTTGACGGGTGTCATTACAAGTTTTATTAACTAACAGCAATTTTTGCTGTCGACACGACTTGGTGTGATAGAAATTTGGTATCTATGCAGACGGAATGCTTGACTCCAACCATCCCTCTTATAAACAGAATGTGATGTAATTTCTGGACTGTGACTGCATTTTAAGTGATTCCACACATAAACTGTAACTTACGAGTTATAATACATCGCTTCTGTAGTGTTGTCAGAAGAGCCAACACCGTGTTACTAGTGGAGGCCGAAATGCACGCAGGCTGGCGTGAGGAGGGAAGAACTATACTGACGTGAGGTCTGGAACATGACAAGGAATTAGAATTCAGAAAGCGGACGTAATTAGTTTGATACTTAACTTTAATCCATTAATGATGAATGTCGCTCTTTACGGTACATGATTCACAATATTATCTGTTCAGGATACATAGGAACTGAATATGGCGCCTTGCTAGGTCGTAGCAAATGACGTAGCTGAAGGCTATGCTAAACTGTCGTCTCTGCAAATGAGAGCGTATGTAGACAGTGAACCATCGCTAGCAAAGTCAGCTGTCCAACTGGGGCGAGTGCTAGGGAGTCTCTCTAGACTAGACCTGCCGTGTGGCGGCGCTCGGTCTGCAATCACTGATAGTGGCGACACGCGGGTCCGACATATACTAACGGAGCGCGGCCGATTTATAGGCTACCACCTAGCAAGTGTGGTGTCTGGCGGTGACACCACATTCCTCCCCCGTAAATCGGCGGACGGTTGTGATATAAGGCCTCCGCCCGCCGTGGGGAGGACCCCACGTTGACGTATGCGACGAGGTGGGGAGCCTAACAACAGGCGAGGCTGTGCCACCCACACCCTGCCATTCGGACAGCGGGGAGCCAGGGAACGCCTGAAAACCTACTCCAGGGTGCACGCCAACATGCGGTGTGTGCACCCGTAGAGAGACAGGAGGGGCCGAAGGGTCGACCTCCATCGGGCCGGGGCACCCGACGGGCGAGGATGACATATGGTCCGGAGCGGGCGAGAGTTCCATGTCGGAGGACAACTGGTCACGGGGAGCGATCGGCGGCGCGTGACCCAGGGGAGCGCCCGGCGGCTGCAGCGACGCGTCCACTGCGGGCGTCGCCGACGGGAGAACAGGCGGCGGCGGCGGCGGCGCGTCGCCATGGGGCAAAATGGAAGGCAGCATCGGTAACACCTGAGGCTGAAGCGAGCCAGTAGATGGGTCCCCGGGCCGCTGACCAAACGGCACCGTCGCTGAAAGCAGACGGGGAGCGGCAGATCTCGTGCGACGATAGAGGCGCAGCTGATTGAAATGCCGGCGCACCTCACCAGAGGCCCCCAAAACCAGATACATAGCGCGTCCGAGGCAGCAAAGAATGCGCCCTTCGAGCCAACGCCGTGAACCTCGATAGTGGCGGTAGTAGACAACGTCGCCTGGGGCAAAAGCAGGTGTCTGCCGCTGCACAGGAACCTGATGCGGTGGATGTAGCAAAGACATCAAGGTGCGATGAGGGCGACCGTGGAGCAACTCAGCCGGCGAGCGACAATCTCGGGGCTGAGAGCGATACGAGGATAAAAAGAGCAATAACGCGTCCTCCCGAGAATGCGACTCTTTCAACTTCAACATCTGTGACTTGAAAGTCCTGATGAATCGTTCAGCGGCACCGTTTGACTGTGGCGAAAACGGCGCGGACGTCAGATGTTGAATACCATTGGCCCTGCCGAATGACTGAAATTCCGCGGAAGTGAATTGTGGGCCACTGTCGGAAAAAATACTCTGTGGAAGACCTTCAATGCAAAAGATAGCAGACAACGCTTGGACCGTGGCAGATGATGTCGTGGAAGACATCCGGACAACAAAAGGAAAATTACTGAATGAATCTATCACAACCAACCGTCGAGCATTCCAGAATGGACCAGCAAAATCGATGTGTAAGCGTTGCCAAGGGTAAGTGGCTTTTGGCCATGCAAAGAATTTCCGCGGTGGTGCTGATTGCTGTTCGGCACACACCATGCAAGTAGAGCACATATTCGTAATCGCGGCATCGATTCCGAACCAAGTACAGTGCTGACGAGCAAGTTGTTTCGTTCTCACCAGACCCCAATATTCTTGGGGGAGAAGCTTTAAGACAGAGGACTGTAACGAACGTGGGACCACGACCCTGGAGTGATCATTATCAGAACGCAACAGCAAAACACCACGTCGAACAAAAAGTCTCTCCTTGTGAGCAAAAAATCGGCGAACCAACGTGTTCCCGATCCGTGACTTTGACAAGGGCCATTGCGTAGCTACAAAACGCAGAACGGTAGCAAGGACAGGGTCGGCCGTTGCGGCTGTAGCTACACGACGAAAATCAATCGGAAACGATTCGACCACGTCATCGGTTTCCGAATCTATGAACATGCAAGCAAGTTCGGAGGAATCGAATGCCCAATACTCAGCGACAGGCAAATGGGACAACGCATTGGCGTTGCCGTGCTTAGCAGTGGACCGATACAAGATATCGTAGCGGTACTCCGAGAGGAAAATAGACCAGCGAATGAATTTCTGCGCTGTACGTAGAGGTACAGGATTGTTCGGATGAAAAAGCGATGTCAAAGGTTTGTGGTCTGTGATTATGGTAAAGTGACGTCCATACAAGAAGTCATGAAACTGTGTAACACCAAATACGAGAGCCAGTGCTTCTTTCTCGGTCTGTGAATAATTTCTTTGTGCAGACGAGAGCAATTTGGACGCAAAGGCAATAGGGCGATCGTGCGAGCCATCTTTGTGCGCAAGCACAGCACCGATCCCGAAATCCGATGCATCCTCCAGCAACAAAAGGGGCTTCTGGGGATTGAATGGCGTAAAGCAAGTATTGGAAATCAACGCCAATTTCAACCGGCGAAAGGCACGTTCGCATTCCGTCGTCCACACGAACGGAATACCTTTACGGCGTAAGCGATGAAGCGGAGTTGAAATGGAAGAGGCATGCGGCACATACCTGTGATAATAGTTGATTATTCCCAGCGCACTCTGTAGCTGCTTCAAATTCTGCGGCGAAGGCAAGTCTTATATGGCACGGAGGTGCGTGGGACTTGGATGTATGCATTGGGCATTGAGTACATGTCTCAGGTATGACAAGTCACGAACAAAAAACACACATTTGTCCTTCCGTAAGCGAAGACCATTTTGTTTCAAGACCTGAAATAATGTTCTGAGGTTGGCTAAATGTTCTTCTTCCGCCTTTCTGGAGATCACAATATCGTCCAGATAGTTTGCTGCAGTAGGGACCGACGCACAAACAGTTTGCAGATATTGCTGAAACAATGCAGGGGCGGATTCACACCCAAATGGCAGTCGTTTCAAATGACACAAACCAAGGTGCGTGTTAACCACCAAAACGTGCTGGGGTTCTTCGTCCACCGGTATTTGCAAGTACGTATCTGCTAGGTAGAACTTCGAAAAATATTTGCCCGGGCTCAGTTTGTCAAAAAGATCTTCAGGGCGGGGTAAAGGAAATGTTGCAATCACTAGTTGTGGATTCACTGTTGCCTTGATGTCCACACAAAGTGTCAATTTTCCAGAAGGTTTTGGCAAAATTACTAAGGGTGATGCCCAGAGAGAAGTCTGCACACGTTCAATTACACCCTGTGATTCCAAATCGTGTAACGTTTTTGCAACCTCATCATGCAATGTGTGGGGAACATTGCACTCTCTGAAAAATTTCGGTTCCGCGTTTACTTTCAGTTCCAAATGTGCTTTATAGTTCTTAGCGCAACTGAGGCCCGGTGCAAAAATGTCTGCAAATTCTTCACATAGACGAGAAACACTGTCTGAAGGCACAGTCTGGTTCACTGATAGGATCTGATTTACTATAGACAAGTTAAACGACTGAAATGAATCAAAACCAAACAAGTTCACTGCAGAAGAAGAACGAAGGACGTAAAATGACACAAGTTTTGTTTGTCCTTTGTATGTTGCAAGAAGGCTGCACTGTCCTAACAGAGGGATCTCTTGACCTGAATAGCTAGTTAACTGAACATTTGCGGCACGCAATGGAGATGCGCGAGGGCTGTTTACTGCTCCGTGCAGCTCGCCCGGCGGGCCGGTTAACCTGACACATGCCTGGCGAAGTTTCAAATGATTCCTGAGCAAAGTCAAGTGTGTCCTGCCGATTCAATATGTCCATCACTTGTTGAAGGGAGGGATTGACTAGTTTCAAAATCTGTTCCCTTATACGAACATCAGAAACGTACTGTGCAATTGCATCACATACAATAGTATCTGAATATGGGAGTCCACATTGACACTCAAAAGCACAATCCCTAGTAAGGCCTTGCGAGGTTGCAACCCACTCCTGATTAGTCTGACCTGCCGTACATTTTGTACGAAAGAAAGTATCCCATCCTCGTCGCCAATGTAGTGTTGTCAGAAGAGCCAACACCGTGTTACTAGTGGAGGCCGAAATGCACGCAGGCTGGCGTGAGGAGGGAAGAACTATACTGACGTGAGGTCTGGAACATGACAAGGAATTAGAATTCAGAAAGCGGACGTAATTAGTTTGATACTTAACTTTAATCCATTAATGATGAATGTCGCTCTTTACGGTACATGATTCACAATATTATCTGTTCAGGATACATAGGAACTGAATATGGCGCCTTGCTAGGTCGTAGCAAATGACATAGCTGAAGGCTATGCTAAACTGTCGTCTCTGCAAATGAGAGCGTATGTAGACAGTGAACCATCGCTAGCAAAGTCGGCTGTCCAACTGGGGCGAGTGCTAGGGAGTCTCTCTAGACTAGACCTGCCGTGTGGCGGCGCTCGGTCTGCAATCACTGATAGTGGCGACACGCGGGTCCGACGTATACTAACGGACCGCTGCCGATTTAAAGGCTACCACCTAGCAAGTGTGGTGTCTGGCGGTGACACCACAGCTTTCATATGGATCCTGACACTGGAAAAATAACAGATATCATGGCTTTTGGCGAATACTATAACTCATCGCCTGTGGTCTGAGGGTCAGTCAGGCTTTCACTGCCGTGCAGTGCCGACGTGCTGTTGTTTCCACCTGCGGAGCGCGCAAGCTCGCTGTTGTTCACATTTCTGCGACCGTAAGTACGTGTCCCTTACGTGTATTAGAACCATGGCCAACCGTTTTAGAAAATCAACACTACGCTTCAACTTCTGCAACGACTACAGACGACCAAAGGTCTTGGAAGTGGAACGCTTCCTGAGCGACGTTGCTAAGATCCCAGCTTCCGACATCTTGGGCATCTATTTGTCCATATTAAGCAGTGCGGTGTACGTCAAAGTCGTCAATGACGCGGTATGTGAAAGAATACTTCGTGACACCAACCATGGATTACGCTTGTGCCACGCCGACGGAAATGTCGGTGCGGTCACTGTCGACAATGCAGGCCTGGGAATGCGCACCATACGAGTTTTCGAACTCCCGTTCGAGCTCCCAGCGGAAGACGTTGTCGCGGCTTTCCTCCCCTATGGCACTGCACATGGCCACACTGCCGAACGCTGGGCGCAATTCCAAATGTAGTACGTTCTTAACGGTGTACTACAGATCGCCATCGATCGCCATCGCCACGTGCCATCTTACCTGCAAATTATCGGTTGCCGCCCAGTCGTCATATACGACGGCCAACCCAAGACTTGTTCCGGGTGCGGCAAAGAAGGCCACCTGAGATCTGAGTGTCTTCACGAATCACCCAACTGCCAGCCACTACCGCGGCGCCTCCGACTCCGACGACGGTTTTACCGATCACCTTCGCATCGGCGCTCTCTTCTCCTCCCATCGGCCACCGCCCATCGGACCATGTACCAGTGACCCTTCCTGCTGCTACGGATACCACCGGGGTCGGGGTCGACGCGTCGCGCTCACAACCTGACGCTAGTCTGGCGCCTCTACCAACAGCGACAACTTCCGATCCCCACCCGGCCGATGATATGGACGCCCCTTCACTTAACGTTCCCGCGTCGGCCTTCCTCCCAGAGCGCCGCGACTCCCTTCCGAACACGCAAACAACGTTCACTTAAAAGGCGCAAGAGGAGGCGCCGTACGGTCTCGGAACGAGACGGATGACCTCCCCCTGAGGCTCCAGAGGCCGTCCGGCCCGACGAGGCCTCGGAGAACCTACACGACGACGTGAATGACGGCAACATGACGTCGACTGTGGCTGTGGCGATGCCTACTCTGCTGGATCGCCCAGGTGCACCTGAACCAATGGACTCCACCCTTGCGGCTGCCGCCGAGACGTCCTCCGCTCCTACGGCCAAAGTGGAACGTGCGAACACCACAACGACAGCGCCTTCAATGGCATGGAGTGACGATGTCGGCGAAGACCCGGGCCACATGCTGGGGACAGAGTTACCCCAGACGGAAGCCTGCATACGCCGCCGATATCGCCATGGCGTCCGGCATGACTCGCCGTTGTCTCGCCCCTCTTCCCCCTCCGCTGATGGTGTTCCCCTCCACAGCGGGGTACGGCTCCAAACCTACCGAGTAGCGATGATCTACACTAACACCATTAGCTCCCCCGTGAAACTTCAACTGCTGTGAGAGCGGATATGGGATCGGAGGTCGACATCGCACTACTACAGGAAGTACACTTGGCCACACTTCCAGACATCGCGGGATATAACACTTATCGTTCCCCTGATGGCCACCTGGGACGCGGCGTAGCCATTTACTCCCGAGATGGCGTTCCAGTGGCTGATATGACTTACCTTCCGTCCGCCAGAGGCATAGCCATCACCGTCATGGGGAAGCGTGTTGTCAACATTTACGCTCCGTCAGGCTCCACCCACAGACGCGACAGGGCACTCTTCTATTCAGAAGAAATCGCCCCTCCGTTTCTTGGACGTTGTGACCGTTCTTTCTTGGGGGTGATTTTAATTGTGTCCTGCTCTCTAAGGATCAAATTCCTCACCACAACACCTATCAAGAACTGTGTCTTGTCGACCGTAATCTGTTGCTCCGCGACACTTGGGAAGTTTGACACGGTGACTGCGCCTGGACGTACTTACCAGACGAGTCAGCCCACGAGCCGCCTTGATAGGATTTATATCTCTCGGGACCTCACAACTGCAGTCTGAGGAGAAGAACTTTGGCCCTTGGCCTTTTCGGACCACTGTGCCTACATCTGCAACATTCTACTCCTCCAGCAAGTGGTCGTGCACCGTGGAAGTTAAACACCTCCCATCTTCATGATCCGGAATGTCTTCAACGTGTTACCGCGACACGGGCCACCTGTGAACGTCGCTTACCTAAGTAATGCACGACCTTGACTTGGTGGCTGGAATGTGACAAACCTGCCGTTCGACGTACCTTGATTCAGTATGGCAAGGAAATAGCTGCGTGGCGCCGGCACACCACCGACTGTTTCTACGCCGTTCGCCGCGAACGGCCAGCTGCCCACCCCTGACACCCAGAGGGAACGCAGCAGGATTAAGACACAAATCGGAACGTTTAAACACCCTAGACTGCAGGGGACGATGGTGCGGACCCGACGTCAGGATTCAGCGGAACAAGAAATCCCACCATGTATCATATCACCTCCGACAGGAAACACCGACGTCAACGACTCATCACCGAGATCAACACCTATCGCGCCCAGCAAGTCACTTGCCACGCCGAAATCGTCAATGCCTTTGTAGACCACTGCCGCACAATGTATCAGAAGGAGACTACTAACAACCACGCCGAGGAGTCCGTGTTACCACACGTTACCTGCATCCTCGCCAGCGACGAAACGGACGAGCTGATGGAGCCAGTTACGCGTGACGAAGTCCACGATGCAATAAACAAAGTTGCTTTGAATAAGTCACCCGATGTCGACGGATTGCCGATAGAATTTTATCGCGCTTTCCTCACGCTAATGGCGTCACGGTGGATGACGATGTTTTATGAACGGATGACGACGGGGAACACCGTACCGCCGTCCTTTGTCACGGGAATTATTATAACCATCCACAAACCGACACCTGGAGTGACGACAGCACATTACCGGCCCCTGACTCTGCTTAACGCAGATTATAAAATTTTTACACGCCTCCTGGCGACGCGATGCCTCAAGATCCTGCCTAGCATTCTATCCCTGGAACAGACTACTCCGGGTGGCTCAGTTAATATACAAACGGCCACAGGAGAATGTCATCATTTAATTACGCTGGCAGCGGCATACAGACTTCGCGCCGCGGTGGTTGCCATTGATTTTGACAGCACATTCAACAAGGTGCGGCATCGTTTTCTGTTCTCAATGATGAGCCGAATGGGTTTTCAAACAGCCTTCATCGAAGTCATCCAGCTCCTGTACGTCACCGCCGAATCGCTGATTCAGGTCAATGGTCGTGTGGTGGGATCAGTGACGATTCGGCGTTCCGTAAGGAAAGGTTGCCCACTTTCGACCCTACTTTATGCCATAAGCCTGGAGCCACTCATCGGGAGTCTAACGAGCCACCTTTCTGGTCTCACTTTGCGACAGCACGGTCTTCGGTGTCGTGCGCATGGGGACGACCTGCTCCTCTTAGTCCGCTCACGGAATGAAACACAAATGGTGCTTGATTTGATATCAACGTACGGAACTGCAGCGGGCAGTAACATGAATGTGGCTAAATCCACGGCGACGTCCATTGGACGCGGCCTCTCACACGACGACTTAGCACCTCTCCCGTGTGTACAGAAACTACGATACTTTTGGTATCATTTTCACCTCCACCGTGCGCCGCTCCGCTACCATCAATTTTCGGCGCGCATTCCAAATTATCCGAACGATTGTGCGACAAAATCTCCTCCCCCGACTCGATTCCTTACAACGTGTCCAGTACTTCAATCAATATGTGGGGTCCAAAAAAAAATGGCTCTGAGCACTATGGGACTTAACTGCTGCGGTCATCAGTCCCCTAGAACAGAACTACTTAAACCTAACTAACCTAAGGACATCACACACATCCATGCCCGAGGCAGGATTCGAACCTGCGACCGTAGCGGTCACGCGGTTCCAGACTGAAGCGCCTTTAACCGCACGGCCACACCGGCCGGCAGTGGGGTCCAGAATGGTCCACATCGCACAGGTCCTCCCGCTACCATCAACTACTGGACGCAGCCTCCAGGCTGCTTCCGGATACTTTCTTATGGCCGGTACGCTCTTTAATGTCCGCTACGAAACGTTCACCCTTCCCCCACAAGAGGGAGGCCTCGGCCTTGTCAATGTACGACTCCGAGAGGTTTTCTTGTACATGTCCATCATGCACCAGCAGTGGAACAGGGGCTCCTCCCTTACGCGCAGCTTGCTGAAAATTCTTATGCGACCATAAGTATACCAGTAGCAGTCGGACACATCAAGTACTATTTGAAGCACATTTCTTATTTCATGTTTACACACACTTACCGACCATGCGTTCTCCTCGACCTAAAGATTTTTACACCCCTGCTTCGTTACATATCCAGCAACAACATCGAACTCAGACATCAATCGAAGCGGTGACCCACGGTTTGGCGTCTTATCCACCAGCTTTTCCTTCCCTCCCACGTCCGGGCAACATGGTACCACGTCGCAAGTGGAAAATTCGCCAAAAAACAACGTCTTAACGCCATCGGACTTACGGACTCTCCGCTTTGTTCCATTTGCCAGCTCATGGATGACGACGTCCTCCAACTTACTTGTGCTGCCACCAGTGACGTCTGGAAACTTGCCCTACAGTTCGTTGCCCGGTACCTCCGCGTTCCGCACGATTCGATCGACCCATGGACTTCTAACCATCCTAAGGATACTTATTTCCCCGCCACCAAAAATCATGCGATTGTTTGGGTCAAGTGGTGGACGATCACCTACATGTATAATGATGGCGACAAATCATGCCTTGACTTGTGGCTGTACTGACAAACCGCCCACAGTGAAGTCGAGCACCTACCGCGCTACCGCGCCTTCTTCGGCAATTACCTAAACACGATCTTTACGTCACCCCCTCTCTGTTGGATGGTGCCACACGCCGAAAGCACTCCTCGCCCCCCCCCCCCCCCCCTGCTGACATCTGAGACTCTCCGCGCTACTATCTACACTCCTGGAAATGGAAAAAAGAACACATTGACACCGGTGTGTCAGACCCACCATACTTGCTCCGGACACTGCGAGAGGGCTGTACAAGCAATGATCACACACACGGCACAGCGGACACACCAGGAACCGCGGTGTTGGCCGTCGAATGGCGCTAGCTGCGCAGCATTTGTGCACCGCCGCCGTCAGTGTCAGCCAGTTTGCCGTGGCATACGGAGCTCCATCGCAGTCTTTAACACTGGTAGCATGCCGCGACAGCGTGGACGTGAACCGTATGTGCAGTTGACGGACTTTGAGCGAGGGCGTATAGTGGGCACGCGGGAGGCCGGGTGGACGTACCGCCGAATTGCTCAACACGTGGGGCGTGAGGTCTCCCTCAGTACATCGATGTTGTCGCCAGTGGTCGGCGGAAGGTGCACGTGCCCGTCGACCTGGGACCGGTCCGCAGCAACGCACGGATGCACGCCAAGTCCGTAGGATCCTACGCAGTGCCGTAGGGGACCGCACCGCCACTTCCCAGCAAATTAGGGACACTGTTGCTCCTGGGGTATCGGCGAGGACCATTCGCAACCGTCTCCATGAAGCTGGGCTACGGTCCCGCACACCGTTAGGCCGTCTTCCGCTCACGCCCCAACATCGTGCAGCCCGCCTCCAGTGGTTTCGCGACAGGCGTGAATGGAGGGACGATTGGAGACGTGTCGTCTTCAGCGATGAGAGTCGCTTCTGCCTTGGTGCCAATGATGGTCGTATGCGTGTTTGGCGCCGTGCAGGTGAGCGCCACAATCAGGACTGCATACGACCGAGGCACACAGGGCCAACACCCGGCATCATGGTGTGGGGAGCGATCTCCTACACTGGCCGTACACCACTGGTGATCGTCGAGGAGACACTGAATATTGCACGGTACATCCAAACCGTCATCGAACCCATCGTTCTACCATTCCTAGACTGGCAAGGGAATTTGCTGTTCCAACAGGACAATGCACGTCCGCATGTATCCCGTGCCACCCAATGTGCTCTAGAAGGTGTAAGTCAACTACCCTGGCCAGCAAGATCTCCGGATCTGTCCCTCATTGAGCATGTTTGGGACTGGATGAAGCGTCGTCTCACGCGGTCTGCACGTCCAGCACGAACGCTGGTCCAACTGAGGCGCCAGGTGGAAATGGCATGGCAAGCCGTTCCACAGGACTACATCCAGCATCTCTACGATCGTCTCCATGGGAGAATAGCAGCCTGCATTGCTGCGAAAGGTGGATATACACTGTGCTAGTGCCGACATTGTGCATGCTCTGTTGCCTGTGTCTATGTGCCTGTGGGTCTGTCAGTGTGATCATGTGATGTATCTGACCCCAGGAATGTGTCAATAAAGTTTCCCCTTCCTGGGACAATGAATTCACGGTGTTCTTATTTCAATTTCCAGGAGTGTATATTGTAACCCACAGTGGAGTAGGCGCATGGACACGCGCCTCCTTTCTTTTATGCACTATACCAGAACACGGTGGTTTTTCCCCCAACTCTACAGTCTATTACTTCACACCTCTTAGCTTACATCATTATTATTATTATTATTTTCCTACACCTTGTTAATTAAAAATTTGCTCGCCTTGTACGAGTGTAATGTCTCGTATTATTTCCGCCGGAAGGATGGCATTTCTGTTGTATTTAAGCCTGTACCAATAAAGCTATTTTGTTTATTTACCCTGTTGCCGGTAAAAAAAAAAAAAAAACAGAAAAAAGCTACTCGAGGGTGTGAATCAGGGATGGGAGGGGAGAGGAATCGCGGATAGGCCTCGGGTTTCGACCCCTGCCCGCCTTGTCTCCACCTGTTCGGAACTGACCACTCTACTCTTAAACCAAAAATAAATAAATAAATAAATAAAAAATATAAAAGAGGTAGCGTCTTACTATTTTGAAAAAATCCCGCCGCTGCTTAAATTTTGATTAATTATCAGCATTGGCGGCCGAAGACTTCCAGCATACCAAGTCACCCTCATTCTGCCAACGGCCTTGTCAAAGAGGGCGGAAGAGCGGACAGAGGTTCAGAGCACTCTCTTGTCCTATGGGTGGGAAACTGCCCCTAAAGGCGGAAGAATCAGCAATGATCAACGGCATGAGGATGCAGAAGGCAATGGATACAACTGCATTAAAGACACGTAACGTGTGGGCACAGGACATGTGGCCTGTAATTGAAGAAGTGTTATGATGATCTCTCAATTGGCAAAAGATTCCGGAATAGTCCCCCGTTCGGATCTCCGGGAGGGGACTGCCAAGGGGGAGGTCTATCATGAGAAAAAGATTGAATAATCAACGGAAGGATAACGTTCTACGAGTCGGAGCGTGGAATGTCAAAAGCTTGAACGTAGCAGGGAAACAGAAAAATCTGAAAAGGGAAATGCAAACGTTCAATCTAGGTAAGTAGGTGTCAGTGAAGTAAAGTGGAAAGAAGACAAGGATTTCTGGTCAGATGAGTATAGGGTAATATCAACAGCAGCAGAAAATGGTATAACGGAAGTAGGATTCGTTACGAAAAGGGAAGGTAGGGCAGAGAGTGTGTTACTGTGAACATTTCAGTGATAGGGTCTTTCTTATCAGAATCGACAGCAAACCGACACCGACACCGACAACGATGGTTCAGGTATATATGTCGATGTCGCAAGCTGAAGATGAAGAGACAGAGAAAGTGTATGAAGGTATTGAAAGGGTAATACAGTATGTAAAGGAATAAGAAAATCTAATTGTCACCGGAGACTGGAATGCAGTCGTAGGGGAAGGAGTAGAAGAACAGGTTACAGGAGAATGTGGGCTTGGAATTAGGAAGAGAGACGAGAAAGACTAATTGAGTTCTGTAATAGTTTTCAGCTAGTAATAGCGAATACGCTCCAGAATGAGATTTTCACTCTGCTGCGGAGTGTGCGCTGATATGAAACTTCTTGGCAGATTAAAACTGTGTGCCGGACCGAGACTAGAACTCGGGACCTTTGCCTTTCGCGGGCAAGTGCTCTACGCTGTTCAAGAATCACAAGAGGAGGAGATATACTTGGAAAAGGTCGGGTGATACGGAAAGATTTCAGTAAGATGACGTCATGGTCAGAGAGAGACTCAGATCACCATATAGTAATGATGAAGAGAAGGCTAAAGTTTAAGACATTAGGCAGGAAGAATCAATACGCAAAAAAGTAGGATATGGAAGTACTAAGGAATGACGAAATACGGTTGAAGTTCTCTAAGGCTACAGATACAGCAATAAGGAATAGCTCAGTAGGCAGTACAGTTGAAGAGGAATGGACATCTCTAAAAAGGGCCATCACAGAAGTTGGGAAGTAAAACATAGATGCGAAGAAGATAACTGCGAAGAAACCATGAGTAACAGAAGAAATAATTCAGTGGACCGATGAAAGGAGGAAGTACATAAATGTTCCGGCATAGAAAAATAAAAGTCGCTGAGGAATGAAATAAATAGGAAGTGCAGGGAACCGCAGACGAAATGTCCGCAGGAGAAATGTGAAGATATCGAAAAAGAAATGATTGTCGGAAGGGCTGACTCAGCATACAGGAAAGTCAAAACAATCTTCGGTGACATTAAAAACAATTCCACTGTGAAATACAGAGGAGAGAGCGGATAGGTGGAAAGAATACAGTGAAAGCCTCCATGAGAGGGAAGATTTGTCTGACGTGATAGAAGAAGAAACAGGAGTCAGTTTAGAAGAGATAGGGGATCCAGTATTACAATCAGAATCTAAAAGAGCTTTGGAGGACATAAGATCAAATAAGGCAGAAGGGATAGATAACATTCCATCAGAATTTCTGAAATCATTAGGGGATGTGGCAACAAAACGACTATTCACGTTGATGTGTAGAATGTATGAGATTGGCGACATACCATCTGACTTTCGGAAAAGCATCGTCCACACAATTCCGCCGGCCGGAGTGGCCGTACGGTTCTGGGCGCTACAGTCTGGAACCGAGCGACCGCTACAGTCGCAGGTTCGAATCCTGCCTCGGGCATGGATGTGTGTGAAGTCCTTAGGTTAGTTAGGTTTAATTAGTTCTAAGTTCTAGGCGACTGATGACCTCAGAAGTTAAGTCGCATAGTGCTCAGAACCATTTGAACCATTTGAACCACACAATTCCGAAGATGGCAAGAGCTGACAAGTGCGGGAATTACCGCGCAATCAGTTTAAAAACTCATGCATCCAAGTTGCTGACAAGAATAATATACTAAGGAACGGAAAAGAAAATTGAGGGTGCGCTAGATGACGATCAGTTTGACTTTAGGAAAGGTAAAGGCACGAGAGAGGCAATTCTGACGTTGCGATTAATAATGGAAGCAAGATTAAAGAAAAATCAAGAGACGTTCTTAAGGATTTGTCGACCCGGAAAAGAAGTTCGACAATGTAAAATGGTGCAAGATCTTCGAAATTCTGAAAAAAATAGGGGAAAGCTATAGGGAGAGACGGGTCATATACAATACGTACAATAGCCAAGAGAGAATAATAAGAATTAACGACCAAGAACGAAGTGCTCGTATTATAAAGGGTGTAAGACAAGGATGTAGCCTTTCGCCCCTAGTTTCAATCTGTACATTGAGGAAGCAATGTCGGAAATAAAAGAAAGGTTCAGTATTGGAATTAAAATTCAATTTGAAAGGATATCAATGATACGATTCGCTGATGACATTGCTATCCTGAGTGAAAGTAAAGAAGAATTACTAATCTCCTGAATGGAATAAGCAGTCTAATGAGTACACAGTATAGACAGTAAATCGAAGAAAGACGAAGTAATGAGAAGTAGTAGAAGAGAAAACAGCGAGAAACTTAACATCAGGATTGATGGTAGATGAAGTTAAGGAATTTGTTACCTAGGCAGTAAAATAACCAATGACGGACGTAGCAAGGAGAACATCAAAGGCAGACTAGCTATGGTAAAAAGGCATTCCTGGCCAAGAGAAGTCTACTAATATCAAATATCGGCCTTAATTTGAAGAAGAAATTTCTGAAAATGTACGTCTGGAGTACAGCATTGTATGGTAGTGAAGCACAGACTGTGGGAAAATCGGAACAGAAGAGAATCGAAGCATTTGAGACGTGGTGCTACAGACGAATGTTGAAAATTAGGTGGACTGATAAGGTAAGGAATGAGGAGGTTCAGGCAGAATCGTAGAGGAAAGGAACATGTGGAAAACACTGACAAGGAGAACGGACAGGATGATAGGACATCTGTTAAGACATGAGTAAATGACTTCCATGGTACTAGAGGGAGCTGTAGAGGGCCAAAAAATATAGAGGAAGACACAGGCTGGAGTACATCTAGCAAATAATTGAGGAGGTTGGCACAGGAGATGAATTCGTGGTGGGCCACATCATACCAGTCGGAAGACTGATGCCAAGACTACCAAATAAGTTCTGTCTTTAAAACACTCTTACTTTCTCTGAATATTGCTGTCTTTGATCATCATATGGCAGTTTTCCTAAAAGACGAGAGTATTATAGTTTTCCGTGTTCTGAAAGTACTCACCTAAATCGGACAGAATTTAAGATTCTTAACAAAGAGGCCTTCAGAAATTCGAGTTATCATATTGATATTATCGGAAGAGACATTAACCACTGGAATAACGCGAGTTTGGTGGACGTGACAAGACATACTGTGAAACATTGCTAAATGTCTTCTCTGAAAACTACCTGGAACACATGGTTCAGAACGCCACTTGTGATGGGAATATATAAATGCAATGGCAGGAAATAGTCCACATCGAAACTGGTATCGGTAACCATGAGGCAGACGTAGCAGCAATGGTTACCAAAGTACAAAGATCAAGTAAAACAAGTAGAAAGTTTTATATGTTCAGTAAACTAAATAAAGAAGAAGTAATGTCATATCTCAGTGAGGTACCTGAAACTTTTGTCTCAATACAGGAGGACACAAGGGCACTATGGGTCAGGTTCAAAAGAATAGTGAACCATACACTGGACAGATAGGTACCCAGTAGATCAATTCATGATGGGAAAATCCTCCGTCGTATACAGGTATTGCAAAGAAATTCTAAAGAAATAGAACCTACTGCGTAATAGGTGTAAAACAAAACATTGGGCCATAGCCAGAGAGACGTTTAATGAAACGCTTTTTTCTGTGACGCAATGATAGAAGTCTTGACTGCCGTAGCAGAATATTAATGATTTATCTTTCATTTTCCCAAAGAAACTGTGGTTGTATGTAGAAGCTGTTAGTGGCGTCGGAGTTAGCGTCCATTCACTCGCGGATGAGACGGGAACTGAAATTGAGGGTACCAAAGCAAAAGCTTTTACAAAAGAATAGCCAGGAGAATTGCCCCAGTTTAATCACCGTACCATCGAAAAAATGAGTAGAATGTGTCGGTGGGGTAGGCAAACAGCTGATGGCATTAAAACTGAACAAAGCCCTAGGACCCGCTGGAATCCCTGTCAAATTCTATGCTGAATTTGCAGCTGAGTTAGTCCCTATTTTAACTATAATGTAATGTAGATCTCTCGGATAAAAAACCGTTCCCAGTAATTAAAAAAAACACAGGCCACGCCTTTCTACGAGAAAGGTAATAGAAGTGATCCACAAAACTAGCGTCCAGTATCCTTGACATCTATTTGTTGTAGAATCTTAAAACATATTTTGATTTCAAACGTAGTAAGGTATCTCGAACAGAATGAGCATTGATCAAGGCATGCAACTAGAAGCAGTACTTCGTGATTTCCGTAAATCATTTGACTCAGTACAACTTCTACGCTTGTTATCAAAAGTGCGGCCGTACGGAGTAGTGAAGACTTTTTTCATAGGGAGGACATAGAAAGTTATCTTGATGGAGAGTCATCGACAGATGTTGAAATAACTTTGGGTGTGCATTAGGGAAGTGTGTTGGGGCCCTTGGTGCTCACGCTGTATGTTAACTACCTTGCGCACAATATTAAGAGTAACCTCAGACTTTTCGCAGATGATGCGGTTATACGTAATGAAATCTACCTGAAAAAACAGCACAAATACTCACTCAGACCTTGATAAGATTGCACAAGTGGTGTAAAGGTTGTCAACTTGCTTTAAATGTTCAGAAATGTAAAATTATGCACTTCATAAAATGAATAATCATACTATTCTATGACTGTAATATCAGTGTATCACAGTTGGATTTGGTCAATTTATATAACTAGCTGGGAGCAACAATTTTCAAGGATGTGGAATGGAACGACCATATGCGCTCAGGCGTCGGTAAAGCAGGTGGAAGACTGCGTTTCATTACGACAATACTAGGCAAGTACAATCAGTCTACAAAGGAGAATGCTTAAAAAACACTCACACGACCCATCCCAAAAGACTGCTCAAGTGTGTGGGACTCATACCAGATCTGACTGATGGTGGATATTGAATGGATACAAAGAATGGCAATACGAATGTTTACAGATTCCTTCGACGCACTGGAGAGTGTCACGAAGATGCTAAAAGAAGTGAACTGGCAGGCGATTGAAGACAGACGCGAACTATCCTGTGAAAATCTACTTCGAAAGTTTCTAGAACCATCTTTAAGTAATGAATCTAGGAATAATCAGTCCCTATGCATCGCTCCCGTAGGGATCGTGAAGACAAGATTAAACTAATTGCAGCACGTAAAGGGACATTTAAGCAATCATTTTTCCCACACTCCAAGCTTGAATGCAACGGGAAGAAGCCGTAATAACTGATAAAACGGGACGTTCCCTCTGACATGTGCTTCATACTGGTTTGCGGAGTGTAGACGGAAACTAATTTAACTGCTTCTACACTCAAATGTCCGTTTCAGTTATTCACTACTTAATAATAACAACTGATATTTAATAATTGCATGCGAATGACGGATTAATATTACAGTTCAACACACTTCTATAGTTTTTACAAGGAAGCTTTTACAACATCACCAATTTTGTAAGAATAGATTTTCGAACATTTACAAAAATGCAGTAATTACAAATCGACATCCTGAGAATGTGACAGAAAATGCTGAAACATGATGAAGTTAAATAAATAACTGCACAGTATGAAATTTCCGAACCAATATATTTAGTCTGCGAACTACGTAAACTCGTGCTAGAGAGACAGCGGGGATGCCACAGAATAGGAACGCAGATATTGATTGCGAGATAATAGGTGTGTACTTCAGCTCCCACTGGTTTCCGTGTAATTGGCGCGGAACTACAGCCAATATAAACCGCAGACAAAATCAAGAGCCACTGCTAATAAAGCAGCCACAGCTTCTCAGTTTCTGTTATTATACGTGGAATGAGATACGAGACGGTAGTGTTAGTCGATACACTCATCAGAGGGACTGAGGGGCCTAGTTGTATCAGGTTCTATCTTAATTTGGGATTATTATTCCGAGTCAATTGTGTCGCTAATCACTTCTATTCAGTATTCAGTGGAGAGAAGCTTTGTTCATATTATTAGTGCCATAATGAATTCATGGAATTAGTAATTCACGTTAGCAGATAATTCATAGAACCAGACAGACGCAACACATTTATCCGTACTACAGATGACGAAGCAGATTTTCGCAGTACAATATCAACTGCTAGGTAAGAACGAACTGAGCAGGATCTGTACCACGAAAGACACTGCCCTCAAAACTTTGCGGTCACCATCCTGATGTGCCGCAGAAGTATATGTTAACTATGTCCTGTCTTTCAGCTAATCCGTCTCCGTCACAGACCGCTAACTCAGACAAGCATGTTGATTTGAGTAATGCTGTGGTAGAACGTCTAGAATTTGGCTGATATAGGAACGAGAAGTTGGGCGTACGCATTTATTAATCACAGTAATATAGGAGAGAAAAGTACAGCTGAAGTAGAAATCAACTGAAGAAAGTTTAAATTCACCTGTTTTAATACTTATTTTAATGATGTCCTTAAAAATCTGAGGATTATTCAGAAATTAAAGTAGGTAAATATTAGATTGGTGCATAAGTCCGTAGCATTTTTGTTTTGCATGTTATTGGTTTATTTATCGACTGTCATGTTTTATTTGTAGCTTACTGTTGCTATAATAGTGTACATATTGTCATTTTGTCATTTAGAGACAGTGAGTGCAGCTGTTGATGTTTCAAAATGGCGTAACACGTGGAGAAATCGGAACATTTTCGAAATATTCCTCTGTTTGAGTTTAGTAGAGTGATGATAGCAGCGGAGGCATCCTTAAGTATTGCGCTGTGAATGGGGATAATACCACTGGACAGAGAACGACAAGAAAGTGGTTTTCGCCTTTTAAGGAGGATCATTTTGACATTAGTTACTCTCCACAAAAGGAGGACCGTCGGAGACTGATCAATATCGTTTAAACGCATTAATTCTCAATGATCCACGTCACTGTACTCCTGAGCCGGCAAAAGTGATGAACTGCAACCATTCCACCATCTTGCGACATTTGCATGCAATAGAGAAGGTTCGAAAATCGGGTGTATGGGTACCACATGCCCTAAACTTATGCTGGTGGCCATATGTGTATCTCTGCCAGCTTGTCGTCAACTGGATCATGAACAACACGACCGTTCCTATCCTGTATCGTTACTGATGACCAGAAATTGTCTCTTTATGCTAACATAAGGAAAAGAAAGGAATAGTTGAGCCCAAACAAAGCACCAACTCCCCAAACAAAGAACTGTCCCCATACAAAGACCTGCGCGCATCCACAAAATATATTGTTATGCATCAGGCGAAACAGCGACGGTGTGGGGTACTAAAAATAATGTCCCCGAGGTGTAACCATCATTGCTGACATTTATTGTCAACAACTGAGACGTCTTGCGGACGCAGTGCAAGAACACCGACCACGATGACTTCCTGAAGTGACTGTACTCCACGATAACATCCGCCCGCATTCTGCTAGGCCGGCAAAAGACGCTATGCAGTAGTTTGGTTGGTAAGTCATTCATCACCCACGTATTTGCCTGCTCATGCATCCTCAGATTTTTATCTTCCCCCCTCCCCCGCTCTCTATAGCACTTCTTTCAAGGAACCTTCCTTCCGGATGGACATGTGCTCCGAACATGGCTCGACGAGTTCTTCGCCTCTAATCCAGGTTACCACTACAGTCGCGAAATCGAAAAGTTACTCCAGCATCGGCAGACTGTTGTAAATAATGGAGAAGAATATATTATTGATGACTAAAGTCTCTTTTATGTGCTGCTGTTGCATTTATTAAACTTGTGGGAAAAGTCTACGAACTTATGAACCATTAATCTAAGTGTACTACTATTTTCAGGTGATAAAGTAATTAAGATGACCTCTTGCAAGTAGTACAACTGTTAAACCAAACATGCACCGGTTAAATTATGAAAATCTAATTTCTCTAGACTAAAGTTATGGTCTCCCAAGGTAAATATCCAATATGGTCGAAAATGGTAATTTATTACAAATAATTGACCAGGTACAGCATTTTAAATATCTCGGTTGCGACACGAGTTATGATTATGATGATCCCGCAGATGAAAAGCTGTGAAGGTGTGGAAGTTTAAAGTAAACTGTGCGCTAATTGATAATGACATAAATTAATAGGTAAGACAAATTACATTATTGTTGTTGCAGCACCACCTTGTAATGGCGTGGATGACAATGCCGTGCACTCCTGACATGTTGGAGCACCAAAAATCGACAGATTCAACTAATAACGTTGACCTTGATATGTGATTTACTGGAAAAAGTGAATTTAAGAGCTCAAGAGTGATATTGTTAGCGCCCTTGTTAAAATAAACTGAAACAAATGTGGTTAAGAGATATGAACTAAAAGAAAGTAAGTTATATAATCACTGTACAGTACATTTACTATCTTCCATTATCACTCACATTCATCATTTGCAATTATACCCAACCAAGCACAACAAAATTGTTAATTTCGTCAGTGTTACGATGCGCTATCATAATCATAACTGAATTATAGAGTAAAAGTTAAAAGATAACATAGGAAAGCGTGGTTAGCTGCTTATTTATTCATTTACTAAATATACCCAATTGAAATGTAACATTAAATGTTTGAAAATTGAGTTAAAATGTTATCCATAAGGCGCGCGGGGAGACCGCGCGGTTAGAGGCGCCATGTCACGAATCGCGCGGCCCCTCCTGCCAGAGGTTCGAGTCCTCCCTTGGGCATGGGTGTGGGTATTGTCCTTAGCGTAAGTTAAACTTAGGTTAGCTTAAAGTAGTGTGTAAGTCTAGAGACCGCTGACCTCATCAGTTTGGTCCCTTATCTATTCACACACTTTTTTTTATCCATAAAATTTGAAATTAACAATGGTCTTACAACTCGTATGGTTACATTAAGTGCCTTACTTTTCAATTGCAGTGTTGGAATGTACCAGAACTGAACTTAATACAACATTTGTATCTACGTCTACAGATAGCTGACGGTAAGTATTGTCATACCACTGAGAACTTATCGAATTGCAAAAGTTGTGAAAACCTGTTTCTGGGAGATTACAAGCAAAACATTAGGTAGAAGCAGCTACCCTGATAAAGAGCTTAAAAAGACGCTCGTAGAGACACGAATACTTCCCACACTTGACTGCGGTGATGCCATTCTCCTAGAAGTTTCGCACGAAAGCTCACGGAGGTTCTAACTGGCGATGAATGCTTGTTTGCAATTGGTTTAAAGTAATGTGCTGCTAATGACTAATTACCCTTCCAGTAAGCAGCCAAGAAAATAAAGTTAATCTGTTTTGCCTAATATAATGCTAGAAGGATGGCAGTGTTTACTTGTAATATGAATAATTTTGATATAATTTTCACGTAAACAAATTTGTGACTATTACACTTTTCGAACGTATTACACCAGCCACAAATTATCATGATATCGATATTTTTTTCAACTCCTACTGTACTTTGAAGGAACTTTTAATGGCCAAGATCACATTCAGTACTATCTATTTCCGATGACTGGTTTCAACAGTTAAAACTCATCTCATGATCTTAAAACAATTTTGTTGTTATATGTCCGGTTCCATTACGGCTGTAACACACATGCCATGTTGACATTATAGTGGATAATATGTAGCACATTCCACACAAGTTTGTTAAGAATGAAAACATTTTTTTCACGAGCGAAACAATAAACTTAAAAAGGACCTTATGTAACTAGGGATGTTCACACACATAACATCGCACTGACGCTTCTTAGATGTAGAACTGCGTAACAGTGCACATTTGTGCACATGTTTACATTTAGATGATGAATTAAATACATCATGGATCCACATTCTTTGAAGTACACACATCAGCTTAAATCGGAGACCATCATAATCAGACACCACATAGCAAAGGAACTGAAGAATCTTGATACCTCTTTGATACCTCTTGCAGCTAGTGTCACGATGCCTTGCGTGCAGGTGACCCCCTTGCAGGTCACCATAACGACACAGGTTGTTCGGCATGGCAGCGGGTACGTAGAGCCAGGTGGACGACCTTCGTAAACACATAGAAACAGTGAGAAGATAGTAATCTGCTTATTCATTACGATCAGTACAGCAGGTGGAACGACGTCATGCTATAGTGAGAGCCCGCCAGTACAGGGTGGCCCCAGACGGCAGTGTCTCAGCTCGATGCCTCGGAAGTTGCCCAGTTTGTGGATTCACCGAACAGGCGCGCTGCAATGAAGTCATGGTGGCAGCAACTCGGCGAGTGTAAAGCCGTGTCAGTTCTCAGCTGGTAACAAGCACACAGTTGGGTCAGTTGGGTGATAATTTGGTCACATAGTTTTGGTCAGCTGCACGGACAGCTATCAGCCTGTGTGAGTCCACTGCAGAGAGCACCCAAACATGGAAGCGCGCTGAGGATCTCTGTGTAGGATGCCTCAGAAGCAGCCCACAGACACAAGCCTGCAGCAGCGGAGTGGGTGCACACAGGGCAGGCAATGGTTCAGCGGTAACTGAACTGCAGGTTCAAATGCTGGACCCACAGGTAGGCATCCTGAAGTCGGTAGATTGCAGCCTGCTGATGGTACCCAGGTGAAACGCACCAGTTCAACTTCTGGTGGCATCAGGATCAAGCACAGCCTGCAGACCCATAGTTAGAGGAGGTGGCGTCTAGTAGCAGTGTATTGGGTGGCCTATATCAGGGATATGTCTAGAAATGCTTCCCAAAGCCGTCAGCAGACGGTGACAGACACTGCATACCTGGAACGAGTGATATTTATGGTTGATCGTCTCATCCCTGTTATGACAGCACAAGATACCTCCCAACGTAGGCCAAGGAAGGCTTGGACATGTGGTGAACCAGGCCACCACTGCAACTGCCTGGCCCCTGTATTTTACAGTGTCAACAATATTGCAGCCCTGGCAGCAGCATCAATTTTGGACACGTGATAAATATAGTTCGATTAAAATTACATGATAGTTGACATTTCACGCGTTGGAACTGGTTTCCTCTAATCACAGCGCTCATCGCCACGCCCAAACCGTTCACCGTTGCCGAACTACCACAAGAATTGGTCATTTCACTTCCAGTACTTCGTCCGGCTTCCTTTCTTGATGTATTTGGATCCCGGATTACGGGTCTGGCGTTTCTATTTCGTATTTATGACACATGATAGCCACACCAAAACAACTTACACACAAAAAGGTTCTGATGAAATACACACGTTTCACACACAGCACTAATTAGACACTACTAGGTTCTTCAGCACAAGACGCGATTCAGCGTCACATACACAATTATCATACACACAGAGATAGGCTTACATTAGATAAGCTTCGCATGATATTGCATATAGCACAATTTTTTAAGGCTCAGTTCATCGTAGCGACTGGTCACTACAGCTAGAGTATAACAATCCAGCGTCGTGGAGTAGCGCGATGGTTACTGACGAAACCTGCTATGTAGGAAGTCGCAGGTTCGAATCTCGTCAAATGTAGCGGATTTTTTTTTTATTTCTAAATCTAATCAAAAGAATTTGATTATTATTTTGATTCAGTTAGCTGATTCAAATCTAACTTTCTTTTAAACTTCTAATACTTTGCCGCTTCATATTCATCATTGAACTTTTTTTTATTTGCTCTTATTTTTATTCGTATCATTCTTTTCTCGTTTGGAATCTACCTCTACATGGATACTCTGCAAATACATTTAAGTGCCTGGCAGAGTGTTCATCGAACCACTTTCACAATTCTCTATTATTCCAATCTCGTATAGCGAGCGGAAAGAACGAGCGCCTAAATATTTCTGTACGAGCTCCGATTTCCCTTATTTTATCATGGTGATCGTTTCTCCCTATGTAGATCGGAGTCAACAAAATATTTTTGCCTACGGAGGAGAAATTTGGTGATTGGAATTTCATGAGAAGGTTCCTTCGCAACGAAAAACCCCTTTGTTTTCAAGATGTCCATCCCAAATCCTGTACCATTTCAGTGACACTTTCTCTCATATTTCGCATAATACAATACGTGCTGAACTTCTTTAAACTTTTTCGATGTACCCCGTCAATCTTGTCTGGTAACGATCCCACACTGCGCACCAGTATTCTAAAAGAGGACGGAAAAGCATAGTGTAGGCAGTCTCCTTAGTAGATCTGTTACATTTTCTAAGTGTCCTGCCAATAAAACGCAGAATTTGGTTAGCCTTCCACACAACATTTTCTGTGTGTTCCTTCCAATTTAAGTTGTTCGGAGTTGTAATTCCTAGGTATTTACTTGAATTTACGGCCTTTAAATGTGACTGATTGATCGTGTAAACCAAGTTTAACGGATTCCTTTTAGTAGTCATGTGAATGACCTCATACTTTTCGTTGTTTAGGGTCAATTGCCAATTTTTCCACCATACACTTATCTTTTCTAAATTGTTTTGAACTTTGTTTTGATCTTCTGATGACTTTACTACTCGATAAACGACATCCTCATCTGCAAAAAACTAGGACGGCTGCTCAGATTGTCTCCCAAATCGTTTATATAGATAAGGAACAGAAAAAGGTCTATAACACTACCTTGCGGAACGCCAGAAATCACTTCTGCATTACTCGACGACTTTCTGTCAATTACTACGAACTGTGACCTCGTACCACAATCGATGTTCTCTCAACCAAATAAAGAAATAAAGACAGGAAATGTGAATAAGCTGTCAATCAGACAATTTACATTGGGGGGGGGGGCATAATGGTCCAGCGCAAACACATGTCCCTATTGAATATTCTCAAATTTCCACGCAATCACGAAAACAGTCCAACACATATTAGGTATTAGTTCGCTATTCGGCCGTCTAGAGAACGACAAGGTTAAATCAGCTCCATTCCTGCATCCAAACAGGCCTGTCCATGCAGACTGCTTCTGCTATTAGCGAGAAACGTCAATCATTCCCGCCACAAGCCACCGCCGGCGCGCCACGCACTCCTAGACATATTTTATCACTATACTTACAATTAAATGTTATGATCACGGTCTCAATTGGACGACATTAGACAATGAGCAAAGTATCGGTAATACACCCTGCTGACGGTTGTGGCCCCAGAAATAAAAATATCTGTACCATTCTTATAACTAGACATACTTCTCCCTTTGCTATCACAGTATTCCACGTAAAATCCATATCTTCCTTACG
Source organism: Schistocerca serialis cubense (assembly GCF_023864345.2). Classification (NCBI taxonomy): domain Eukaryota; kingdom Metazoa; phylum Arthropoda; class Insecta; order Orthoptera; family Acrididae; genus Schistocerca; species Schistocerca serialis. Next base: position 459,899,939 of record NC_064643.1, read on the forward strand.
AATGGACATAGTCATTTCCTTTGCACATGTCAGAACACACACATATACTTTACAAATCTGATGATCAAGGTGAACCTCTCACACATCCCCTACAACCAAGTATAATATTTCGCAAATAACTGATTGTTCGCGATACGAAATAATACTGACCGAAAATCAGCGGTGGGTAGACATGTCTCATGAGTTTTTCTTGCGAGTGGAGCAGTGTGTCTTAATGAGGTGTAATCGTCTTAAAATCCGCCAGATGTTAGAAAACACGTTCGCAACAACTACTGTGTGTTACCGTCACAAGTGGTCTTGGTTCTACAGATGCACACAAGTATCCATGTTAAAAGCTATACTGACTTCATAAATCGAGGTATGGCATTACCTCTGAATGAAGTGGCTTTTTCCAGACAAATACCATGACACTGAATATAGACAGTGATCGCCGGAGTGTATATTATCAGACTAACAGTGCAGTTACATGTCCCCGATGGTGCAATCTCGTAATCAAAGTACGGAATTTAGAAAGTGATTCAGATAAGGAACATGATATTAAACCGGTATTTGCAACTCCCTCATGCTGCCGCTAGATATTTCTCCAGTATTTGTAACGCATTCAGTCTCGATGCCACGTCAGAGGTTTGGTGATACATCGACTGGGTTATTGTCAATGGTTGATGGAGAAAGATCACAAACAGTAGATGGTGTGCTGATTGAGGTTGTAAGAAATGTACACTAGCTTGTCAGATCCCTAGTGCTACGCTTTCTAGTAGAAATGATGTCTATGATTTGGAATAATGTCTTTCCATTCAACTACTTACCTGCATTGTATTCGATGGAGAAGTCTTTTAATTATTACAGTCACTAGTGAATCATATTTCTAGTCACCTTTTTCGAACACATCTGCTACACTAAAATTTTAGATAGTCCCTATGCCTCTTGCAACTGCTGCCATTTCTGCAGCTTTGCGCTTTTCCAGTTTAAGTCGGAACTGAGCAGAAGTCGGGCAGAGCTATATCTACCACCTTCTGCAACCCGTGTAGAAACAGAGTGACTTGAGCTAGTGTGGCAAGACTGTGTTTTAACCATTTGGTGGAAATGGGATCAAGTTGTCGTAGCGCTGCCAACAGTGTACGATGTATAACGTCAGTGCCAAACGGAGCCCCCTCCTGCAACACGAGGCAATATAAAAGACAGTATGGGAACTGGGAGAAGGACAAGGATTTTGCTACTGCATTGTGGTGCGTCCCCAAACGACATACAGATACTGCAGTCCAAATCAGATCCGCATCCCCAGGGCCCATTCACGTTTATCACCCCAACATGCTATCATCACTATTCTGTACCATCCATCAGAAAAAAATTACGAATTATAAAGATCCACTAACTTCATCTGACAGAGAACTCCAGAAGATTTTTACTGCATCTCTCTCCTCCTATACATCGAAACTAAATACCGTGTGTGAGCCGGCATCGAGCACATGTGACGATCCTATTAAATATACAGGTATTGATCCATTGCACAGACCAGTGTAAAGCTGCATCACCTGTACGGTAGGAGGAAGATCGTATCCCACAAACTATACTATAAGTCACAAGAGACGCTCCCTGTGACCCTCTGCCATTGCTTGAAACGTTGTTTTTCCCGCTGTAACACGCTTCGTACAATGCAACACATTTTGTTGTTACTGCTCCGACTTCGAGGTCTGACATTAACACGTTCTGATCCATTGCTTCTCACAGAAAACTAGGCGTTGCATGGTGTAAATAATGTTGTTTCTGCTGCTACCTTAACTCATCACACATACTAATGATTTTAAATAGAAGACAGTTACAACATAAGGAAAATGAAAGATATCAGTAGGGTATATTTCCGATTCTTTGCTCACTGTCGAATGTTGTCCAGTTGAGACTGCGAATGTAATATTTAATTGTAAGTATAGTGATCAAATACGTACGTGGCCGGTTTCATAGAATGACTCTGTCTAGGGGTGTTAGGCGCGCTAGCAGTCGCCTGTGGCGGGAATGATTCACGTTTCTCGCTAACGGCAGGAGCCGTCTGAATGGAAAGGCCTGTTGGGATGCAAAAATGGAGCCGACTTATCCGTGTCATCCTCTAGATGGCCATATAGCGAACTAATACTTAGTACATGTTGGACTGATTTCGTGATCTCGTGGAAATCTGAGAAGATTCAATAGGGACATGTGTTTGCGCTGGACCATTATCAGCCCCCCCCCCCCCCCTCATGTAAATTATCTAATTGACTGCTTCTTCAAATTTCTCATCTTTATTTGGTTGAGAAAATATCGATTGTGTTGTGTGTTGAGTACATCTATCAGGTGAAAGATGGGTGTAAAACACGATTGCTGGTTCCCTAGACATGAGAAACATATTAGTGACTTTGTAAATTCTAAGGATTATTTGGAATCTGCTACATCAGTGACATCGGTGTTTGTGAGTGGAAATATAAGTTTCCTCCATTTCTTTCGAGGTTTAATGTAAAGGTCTTCACAGTCGAGATAAGTTTCTAGTTACTCAGTGGTTTACAGCACGCTGCACCTCACTAAACTTTCGGGTTTCTAAAGAAATAATTTCCAGTCTTCAGAATTATGCTGTACAGGAGATATTGCTATGCAAGCGATACTGCTATATGCTTGATATCGAGCAGTATCGCGAAAATGGTATGATATTCTGGCAAACAATATTCCACACATTCTCTCAATTGCTTAAACAACTTCGATACACTGCATCGATTTCCAGAAAAATTCTCTAACTAAATAAATAAACTTTATTCCATACACTGCCATAAATAATCAAACAATATTCTATACATTGTCAGAATTGTTTAAACAATATTCCATGCTCTGGAATCTAATTCCCTCGAAATGGCCGATCAACTTAGTTTTTTTTCCTGCCAATTTCTGGGAGGGAGTATGGGAGGGGAGGGGTTTACCAGAGGGGGAGTGGTTAGTTAATTGATCAATTTAATTAAGTAGTCAATCAAACTCATAAGAGTGAGAGGGGCTATTCGAATAACTCAGACCTGAAAGTGTATCTGCAGCAGCGAGGGGAAGGGTATGTGTTGGAGGTTCCCTGAGTGGTGGGGAGGGGGCAGGAACAATAAATTATTACCTGTGAATCAAAAGGAAGGATTGCCTTAGCAGAACAATAGGTTAATGACCTGTCCATCAAAAGGAAGAATTCTTTTAGAAGAATAATAGGTTAAGAACCTGTCAATCAAAGGAGAACAATAGGTTAATGACCTGCAAATCAAAGGAGAATGGTGCATACTTGCCACTGATGTAGGCAACCCGCACTAACAAAATACACCGATGTCCTTGTTTTCCACTACTCACTATCAAGTAATTTTAATGGGATGATAGTGCTAGCATACGTTTTTATATCTTATTCTACACAAATTTGTCCTGTAATGTGACATCAACAAATCCTATCCCCTCCAAAATGATGAACAGGGAAGTCGTTAGCTACACCATTAAATAAAATTTTCAAGTAATTCAGTTTATTACAGTAAAATACACTTTAAAAGATCTGACAAACGTTGTCGATATCAAACTATAACCCTGGTACATTAGCATAAAGAGTGCTTCCAAAAACTGTTCATTGTAAGAAGTGCCAAGCAGTCAAATATAACTGTTTTACTTTTGATTGCTCCAGTTTTAAATTATCTCGAAAAAATATGATTACCCCTATAGCACGTCTCACCATCACGGCTAGATCTCACCATGTTAATCTACAGATGGAGGCTGAAGTGGTTGCAAAGTCAGTCATCGATTTCTCACCAACAACCTGTGTCAGAGACTAAGTACCACTCAGCCCGAAATATTTCTAAACCCCTAGCTCATCTTCTTGGCTGAGGGCTGTGATTTTGTTCCGTAATCATCCGAAAACGGAGACTCGGATTTCAACGTTTACATTCCGTACACCATTTCAGCTGACTGACCTACGGATACTTCGAGCACTGAAAGGCAAAAATATGCCTTAAGCCACCCTTTCACAGCCCGATTGGTGCGCCGACTCGCTCGCCGACCTATACTCCAACCCGTCTAACTACGTGCAGGCAACGGCTCCCTACGTTAACCATCCTGGCGTCCATTACATTGTGTTAATCGCTGGCGTCTTCTCACGCTCACAAAGTTGGTTTTACAGTGGGATACCACTCCATGTATCGATCATATTACCCACGGGCGACGTATTTCGAAGCAAACAATGGTTTCGACGTTCTTTTCAGAGACCATAGGTCTCAAGAAGAGCATAGCATTCCAAAAGATTGGAAAAGGGCACAGGTCATCCCCGTTTTCAAGAAGGGACGTCGAACAGATGTGCAGAACTATAGACCTATATCTCTAACGTCGATCGGTTGTAGATTTCTGGAACACGTATTATGTTCGAGTATAACGACTTTTCTGGAGACTAGAAATCTACTCTGTAGGAATTAGCATGGGTATCGAAAAAGACGATCATGTGAACCCCAGCTCGCGCTATTCGTCCACGAGACTCAGATGGCCATAGACACGGGTTCCCAGGTAGATGCCGTGTTTCTTGACTTCCGCAAGGCGTTCGATACAGTTCCCCACAGTCGTTTAATGAATAAAGTAAGAGCATATGGACTTTCAGACCTCTTGTGTGATTGGATTGAAGAGTTCCTAGATAACAGAACGCAGCATGTCATTCTCGATGGAGAGAAGTCTTCAGAAGTAAATGTGATTTCAGGTGTGCCGCAGGGGAGTGTCGTAGGACCGTTGCTATTCACAATATACATAAATGATCTTATGAATAACATCGTAAGTTCACTGAGGCTTTTTGCGGATGATGCTGTAGTATATCGAGAGGTTGTAACAATGGAAAATTGTACTGAAATGCAGGAGGATCTGCAACGAATTGAAGGTGCAGGGAATGGCAATTCAATCTCAATGTAGACAAGTGTAACGTGCTGCGAACACATAGAAAGAAAGATACCTTTTCATGTAGCTATAATATAGCAGGTAAGCAACTGGAAGCAGGTAATTTCATAAATTATCTGAGAGTATGCATTAGGAGTGATTTAAAATGGAATGATCAAATAAAGTTGATCGTCGGTAAAGCAGATGCCAGATTGAGATTCATTGCAAGAATCCTAAGGAAATGTAATCCGAAAACAAAGGAAGTAGGTTACACTACACTTGTTCGCCCACTGCTTGAATATTGCTCACCAGTGTGGGATCCGTAACAGTTAGGGTTGATAGAAGAGATAGAGACGATCAAACGAAGAGCAGCGCGCATCGTTACAGGATCATTTAGTAATCGCGAAAGCGTTACGGAGATGATAAACTCCAGTGGAAAACTCTGCAGGAGCGACGCTCAGTAGCTCGGTACGGGCTTTTGTTGAAGTTTCGAGAACATACCTTCACAGAGGAGTCAAGCAGTATATTGCTCCCTCCTACGTATATCTCACGAAGAGACCATGAGGATAAAATCAGAGAGATTAGAGCCCACACAGAGGCATACCGACAATCTTTCTTTCCACGAACAATACGAGACTGGAGTAGAAGGGAGAACCGATAGAGGTACTCAAGGTACCCTCCGCCAAACACCGTCAGGTGGATTGCGGAGTAGATGTAGATGTAGATGTAAAAACCTCCTCTCCGGACGCAGATAAAGAAAGGAGTTTCTCCTCCTTCCACATCTGAGGTGTGAATCTGGTGGTGGCCACACAGGAAATGCTATTGTGCCTACAGTGACTGCCACTCTGCAGCGTGTCCTCAAAGGGAGGCTGAGCAGCGAATAGTCGTCATGCGGCTGCTCACTCGCCCCTTCCAGGAACTAGTCTGGGAAGGTCTGGGAAGGGGGTCCGGGTTCTCCTGTCTTCCTACATGACTTAACTGTGCTACTTGCTCGCAGCTCAACAGCACATATTTCCAGAGTGGCGTCTACTTAGATGAACGTGAAGTTGTGTATAAAATGCAAGCCGGCCGGCGTGGCAGAGCGGTTCTAGGCGCTACAGTCTGGAACCACGAGACCGCTACGGTCGCAGGTTCGAATCCTGCCTCGGGCATGGATGTGTGTGATGTCCTTAGGTTAGTTAGATTTAAGTAGTTGTAAGCTCTAGGGGACTGATGACCTTAGCAGTTAAGTCCCATAGTGCTCAGAGCCATTTGAACCATCCATAGTACTACAGGAACTGTAGAGGGCAACTGGAGTGAGAGAGAGAGGTTAGAACATATACAATAAATAATTGAGGAACACTGGCTGTATGTGCTACTCTGAGGTTAAGAGGTTGCCCCCTCTCAGTCAGAAGTCTGCTAACCCAAGAGAAAAAGGCGCTCACAGTAAGGAAATGATCAGCCCTTTTCAAAGAAGCGTTTCATACATTTGCCCTTAAGCAATTTTCTTCCGTCTGACAGTGACTGACATTCCCCGCCTAGTTTGAGTGTCGATTCCGACAAAGTTCACAGTTTCTTGTGTTATGCAGATATCGAGTGGGCGTGATCGTTGACGTGATGCTGAAAGGAGTCTATTGAGGCACACCCGTATGTGTGCCCGTATGTACTCAGAAGTCCATTGTGAGAAGCAAAATTTTTCTAACACCACTTCTGTTCGATCTACTATTGTTACGGACTCCTGTGAAATCACGCAGTATATCACCATAAAGCAGCTACGTATAATCATGACAACCTACAGCTAGAACCCAAAATTAATAGCTACAAGAAGACGATGTGCATTACCACAGAAAATAAAACACAGTAACATTATGGAAGTCACATTTAAAATTCCAGCACGGATGAACATGTTATTTTGAGCAAACAGAGTTTTATTACTGACGATAAGCCAGCCTCATCTGATGTCACTGCCTGTAAGAATGACGGTCACAACAGTTCGAATTTATTTCAGCAGTCCACTTCTAATTCTAACGAACAGCGTATTCACTCTGATTACGTTAGAGAACTACAATTGACGGCAGCTTTCATTTAAAAGATTATCTGTCACAAAAAAATGGCTCTGAGCACTATGGGACTCAACTGCTGTGGTCATAAGTCCCCTAGAACTTAGAACTACTTAAACGTAACTAACCTAAGGACATCACACACATCCATGCCCGAGGCAGGATTCGAACCTGCGACCGTAGCGGTCGTACGGCTCCAGACTGTAGCGCCTGTAACCGCTCGGTCATTCCGGCCGGCTATCTGTCACAGAGCAATACTTTCTGCAGCAGTACAGAAAGGCCTAAGCGATGAAAGCAACGTTGTAGGAAGCATATTCAGAAGACAAGTATATATGCAGATATTTTGTGTGGACGGGATTTCATTATCTACGATCAATCAGTTCTGTCTAACTAGACAGCCCGTCAGGATAATGCCAATAACAGTTCCAAATTATATTCGCAACATACTACGCAAGGGGAAGAAAATATTTTATAGTCAATTCACCGTTTATTTAATACAAGCAAACACACAGATTCCGATATACCGACCCCGCACAGTTATCCTATACAAACTGCAAACAGCTCTGATAACGCTAAGATTTCTCAAATGTTACGAATTAGTCGGGGTCAAGGACAACGGGTAGTACAGCTTATTGGAAACGGAGGCCACAAACAGACACAGTTTGATACCTGCAACAGGTAGGTGCCCTGTCGTCTTTGAAACGAGCAGTGACGACGTCAACAATACCGTCGGGCCTCACAGCTGCACGTCGCAGCTTACTTCAAAGCAATGTAGCGCAACGCCGACGAAAACTCAGCTCCGCATATTTCAAGCCCACTGACGCCAGAGCTACTTCCTTTTACTAGCGTGCCACCTGATTTAACAGCGGACAGATCCTATGAAATTAATCGCCAAATCATCAACAGCAAATAAGTCCACAATAAAATAACGAGAGCTGAATACCATCAGCACCAAACTGTTTATAGGAGACTGTCACAGAAACTTTACACCTAAAAACATTTTTTCACAATTCCTTATGAAATTGCATGCGATACTGGCTTCTTATGTTAGCATGCATGACTACGTTCTTTTTTTTTTTTAAGGTTAATAATCACATTTCCATGTTCTACTATTTCTGAAATTCATTCGCATCTTTGCATATTTATCTCATGATTTACTGTGATATGTTACATTTATCTAATCAGTAAGTTATATTAAAGTAAGCTATATTGCACTTAATGCTTGCATATACTATAATCACATTTTTCTTTACTTTGGCAATAGCAGTTCTTGACTCCATATGAATGACGGCTGACTGTTATTCATTTGCTTTACAGATAAAGTGCACTGCCCTGCTCAATCATTCGTGTATCCTTCCCTGTAGATGTGCGCATTGTTAGAGATATATGTCATTTACTAAACTGAAATTTATGACACCCCTGAGAGTGCTACGCAACCTATAAATATTGTGCATTTACTCACACGATGCCATTCTTTCATTCTGTGATTCTATTTGTCTAATATGCATCCATGCAGGACTTACAGAGCCATACTTTTATATAATACATCTATGCACGTTGTTCTTGTAAAAGCCATGTCAAGTTACGTACTCTCATTATGAATTATGCATTGGCCTCTGAGTGACATAAAGTTATAAGTCAGTAATATTTTATGATACTTTCTCAGCTTTGATGTTTGTACTATGTAAAACTATGTCACCTTGCGCCACAATGAAGCGTTTTGGCACATTTTTAGTTATTAAGGTCATCATTTATATCAAGTAAAACTAGGCCACATTGAGCCACAAATATGATTCCTGTACGATTTTTTTAGCTGCTAAGATCAGCATTTACATATGTAGAAAGGCTACTTGGAGCCTCTGATATTTTCTCTAAACTCGTTTTAGTTATTTAGATTTGCATGTATTCCAAGTACAAGGCCACCTGGAGCCATTCAGTTCTTGATTTTATTGTTAGGTTTTCTTAAGTAATTACGTCTCAATACTGCATGCACAAGGCCACTGAGAGCCACAGTACAATATTATGAACCAGTGATGTTCTCTGTCATGTTAGGTTATTCTATATCTAAAGCATTGTTGCTTCACTAGGATACTGAACTTTTTCTGATCAGATAGATTACTCGATGCTGACATAGGTAGAAATGGTAATGTTCCACTAACTTACCTTTGCTACTTTTCATATCTTCCATTATCAGTCTCCTACCTCTGTGCATGGTACTGGAGCAATTTATTACTGGTGTTCATACTTCAAAATAAGTGATTATATATGTCTTTGGATCTCAGAAGAATCTCCACTGTGAAGAGCAGTGATGATGCTGGTCATCACATTACTGATAGTACGGCAATCGCCAACTGTGGCTGTCGATAATTTGTTGCTGAAACCTCTTGTATCTCTGTACATGACTGAGGAAAATAATACGGAGTTCAGATGTCTTGGTACACTGAATACACTCCACATTGGTCACTACTAAGTTGTTAAACATGCACAAACCAAAAAGAAATTGACTTTATGATGCAGTCACTTCGACATGCACATAGTCTTCAGCCATGACTCATCGTTTCCCTTGTCCAGTCCCATACCATTATCTTGGCGATTAGGATTGTATACTGATTTTGCTTTAATGACTTATTTGTCAGCAATCTTGTTTAGGAGACAGTTTACTAATTATATAATCAGATTATGATTCATACTGGTGCACCCGAGCACTAGTAATTCTTTCAGGTTTGATGATGATATACAGTTAGATTTTTTTTTTGTACAATCATGACATGTTACTTTATAATGGTTCTTAGGACTACACTGTAATGGTTTTATACTGCTCAAGACTTCTGTGAGATAAATTTATCACACATTTGTTGTACAAGATACTTCCAAATATGTGTCAAATTTGTTAAACCCCGTTGGAGGCTTGTGAAAGGCGTCTACTGAGGCGCACTCGTATGTGGCACCCGAGTATGGTAAGAATACTAATGTAAACCAAACGAATGCTAGTATATTATAAACGATGTATGTCTCTGATAGACTTTATAAAGTGAATAGCTGACTGTGTATGACCGCAGAGCCAAAGATACAATTTCTGGTCTGAGATTGTAGTGTTCGAGTAAGAGAGCGCTGGGTGCTCAGTTGTACGTAGCAGTCTGTGAGCGAAAGAAGATGGAGTAGGCAGTTTTGTGGTGTGCTGTGCGAAGCCACCAAGTGTTGGATTAATTTAGGTATGTCAATATTGTTGAACATGGAAACAGAAGTCTTCATGCAAGCAAGGTAAAGATGTTAAATAATTATGATTTTAGTTTTGCCAGCGCGTTTGTATAGATGAGTTGGCGGATAATTTGTTACTGTTGAGTAACCCCAGTTTGTACGTAAACTGATTAGATAAAAAGGGTAGTTATATATTTCACTTTTGCAATGCTCCTAAGACTTGTTAACAAAAAAAATGGTTCAAATGGCTCTGAGCACTATGCGACTTAACTTCTGAGGTCATCAGTCGCCTAGATCTTAGAACTACTTAAACCTAACTAACCTAAGGACATCACACACATCGATGCCCGAGGCAGGATTCGAACCTGCGACCGTAGCGGTCACGCGGTTCCAGACTGAAGCGCCTAGAACCGCACGGCCACAACAGCCGGCGACTTGTTAACAAAGCTATATGTAATTTGATGTTTTTTATTTATGTTGGATTAGTGAGGTTAGATAATATTTGGTGTTCAAATCTCATTGTTTGTGAATCAATTGTGAGTAATGTAACTTGAATTGCCAGATGTTTTTGAAAAGACAAACTTAACTTGCAACACAGTTTTGCTAAAAAAAAACAAAAAAGAACCTCAGTAATTCACCAGAATCAGTACCGCTTCCCGGATCAGGTCATACATTTTTTCAAAGAAGTTGGATTTTCATAAATGTTCTCATTTATCAGCCAAAAGAATTTCATGTGAATTTCAAGTATAATGGCCAGCGTTGTACAGTGCTGAGCCTGTAGCGAGTATACGTATTTATATTTGTTCATGAGAGACCAAAATATATCGCGTTCCACCGTTCCTGCTTTAGAGGTAAGGCAGTTTAATTTATTGGTATGTGCACAGGGACCAAAGTTATCAGTTTGACCAGGGCCAGAGGATTCAGTGCCGAAGGGGCTGAATGTATTTCGCAGTGACTGTATTTATTGGTATAGGGAGTACCATTGACCAATCAGTTCATATGAAGTTTTTCTAACAATAACATAGAGTAAGCACTCCACTTGCAGTTACAACAACGAGTTCTGTACCCATTCCGCAGTTCACACATTCATTTAACATAATCGTAAAGCTTTTTTTTTTTCAAAGAACGTGTAACTTTCTTTTATAAGTTTTGTGTTTTTGTTTGCTAATAAATACGAACACATTTATATTTCTGGCACATTAATATTTTTCTGACTCTGATTGGAAAATGATTTCTTTAAAAAATATTCATTGGGTTCAAATAAACATGACGTGGAGTGAGTTACTGATAATGGGGTATCCTAAAACGAAATGCTTCAGTTTGAAAGTCCGCAGCTCGTGGTCTTGAGGTAGCGTTCTCGCTTCCTGTAAACGGGGTTCCGGGTTCGATTCCCGGCGCGATCAGGTCCCTGCCTCGAGATGATTGGGTGTGGTTGTGTTGTCTTCATCATCATCATTCATCCCCATTCCGGTCGGAGGAAGGCAATGGCAAACCACCTCCGCTACGACCTTGCCTAGTCGGTGGTGCGTGTCTCCCGCATCGTTCCCTACGCTCCTCGGAGTATGGGATCTCATCATCATCATCGTCAGTTTGAAAATTTTAATCGAGATGAAGTTTCTCCTGTTTCAAAATCTGATATGAAACATTTTACATGAAGTTCAAAATCAGTGAACTTCTCAACTGTTCTACAATTCTCACTTAGTGTCGTAATTAAAAACACTCGGATTGTTACAAGACAAAAAGTCTGACATCGTTCGACAAAATAGTTTCCAAAAGTTAATTTGTCTGTATCAGGATTACAAAACACACAAAATATTACAAATCAGATATACCTAATTAGCCTATACATTAGATCTGATGGAAAATTCTACTTAAAACTAAATATATAAAATTTCATTGCCTTACAAATTTGTTCCAGTTGCCTTACGTTTGAGTTACAGTATAAATGCATTACTCTTCTATAATTTCCATGGCCAATGCTCAGTATTTGTTAATGATCAGTATCACTTCAATGCCTGATAATGTAACAGTCTCACAAATTAATAACACGCTTTACAGTTTATAAAAATAACTACAACATTTACTGGCTCTGTGTGAGTATAAACAATATCAGTCGTCCATAGACCAACAACTAGACTCTCCTAGCTAGCCACTACTTTTAAGTCTTACATCCTGCCTATGATAGAGTGCAACGGCAACTGCTACTGCGCTCCGCGCGCCCTTACTTAGGATCGATTCTGCCACTCAGGCAACATCTTTGGTTCAGTAGTGTTAAAAATACAATCTCTTATGCATATGACAATCGTTTCAGTTCATTTTTCATGAATTATATCACAAAATCGGGCTCTACGGACACTAGCCGACAAATATAATTATTAAAAACAAACACAGCACCGTAATTACCTTGTGGAATTGAAAGCAGAGAATTTAAATCACCAAAAGAAAAATTACTTAACAAGGAAGAAGCTAGGCGAAGTCAACTGACAAATTTAAATACGAAGAAACAGCACCTAAATTGCTTGGTGCACTACACTCGTTACTACACGAGCACTGGAACTATATCTTTGTCTGCTAACCAGTATGGCGAACTTCACACAGATTTGCTTTAGTACGAAATTTTCGAGCTGGATAAGTGCACACCAAATGTAAAACTTTTATTGTGTCCTTCGTCGCTAGTGGTGGAATACCATTCTCATATACAGTAGCCACACTACAAGATGCATCTAAAGTGCCTTGCACACGCAAGGACCAATAACTAGTTCCACAAGCTACCTCCGGAACAGTGGCCTCAATGAGAAGCAAACAGCAACTGCTTCGCTGCAAGTGCGATCCACTCGTGGAACAGAGGCAATCTAACTCGCGCCACTTGCACACGCAGAGACGCTACGTACTCCCCTCAGCTTGAAAGGACCCGGCCGGCGCATACAAGCGCCCATCCACAACAGGACGCCACACACAGCAGCTCTCCGTACGGCTAGTTACACTATGGCTCCAACTCTAGTCTACGCGAGGAAGCGCTCAGTATGCGGTGCCTCTTCTCTCTCTCTCTCTCTCTCTCTCTCTCTCTCTCTCTCTCTTTCTCTTTCCCTGTCTTCTTCCTCTTTCTGTCTGCCTTCTCTGTCGCACTACCGCGCGCGCCGTTTAAGATTGGCCGTGACAGTTTCTCTAATATACAAACTGCGATTTAGCGCGAGTTATCGAAACCCGATCAAAGCTGGAGAAAGGTCGACCACTCCATGGCTCAATCTCTGCTGCCTGAGATACTAACATTGCTCAGACGGAAAACACTTCCCATCAGCAAATACATTCTCTTGTGAAGCTTGAAAGGTGGCTACACTGAGTCACAGCGCCAGAGATCGCGCCAAAGAGTTTTATTCCGTCGCCTCCACTGGCAGTGCTTGTTCAGAAGTTGTGGTGGTTAGTGCTTTGCTGAGAGGATGTTGATAGCTGTACTATTTGAGGCCATGTCGTGTGCAGTTGTTTTGATGGGCAGCAGATGTTGTTCGAATGGAGATGTTGTAATGATCAGAGTGTATTTTTAGTCAATATATACGAAGGTAAAAAAACATTTTTTTATTTTTTTTTAAATTTCCTAACTAACAATGCCTCTTGGTCACAGGTTCATTCAACAAAGCATCTGGTTTGTGTTCATGTATTAGACTGTAATTCGGGTTTATATGTGCAATTATAGTATTTCAGTTTTTTTAATTAATTAATTCAGTGTAAATGGTATTTAAAATACCTTGTCTTATTGAGGAAGAACCGTGCCAGATGTGTACATTGAATCACACTTCCACACACAGAACAGTTACACTTGTGCTTTGTTGTTCCATAGTTTTTGTTTTGTAGCTTTTATAGTTGCTGGGGACTTAATTAATTAATTGTGTTAACACAAATTTCCTTCCATTCTTTGTTGTTATTCTATGCAGTCAGATTGCGGAGTAATACTAGTCAGGGCCAACCGGTTACGAGACTGCGTAACCGGACAGACAGCAACTAAAATTAAAATTATTTGCATTCTATTTAATTAAGCCCCCATCCTGGCAGGGTCGCCACGTGCATGGGGGCTTAATTAAATAGAATGCAAGTAATTTTAATTTTAGTCACTGTCTGTACGGTTACGCAGTCTCGTAACCGGTTGGCCCTGACTAGTATTACTCCGCAATCTGACTGCATAGAATAACAACAAAGAATGGAAGGAAATTCGCGTTAACACAATTAATTAATTAAGTCCCCAGCAACTATAAAAGCTACGAAACAAAAACTATGGAACAACAAAGCACAAGTGTAACTGTTCTGTGTGTGGAAGTGTGATTCAACGTACACATCTGGCACGGTTCTTCCTCAATAAGACAAGGTATTTTAAATACCATTTACACTGAATTAATTAATTTAAAAAAACTGAAATACTATAATTGCACATAGAAACCCGAATTACAGTGTAATACGAGGGCGGTTCAGAAAGTAACCTCCGATTGGTCACAGTGCGGGTTGTGGGGGGAGTAGCGACGCCATCTGTGCGTTCACGCACTCAGCAGGTCAGTCGGCATCAAGCCGTGGTCGAGTGAACGTCGTACCTGCGCTAGTTTAGTTTTTGTGGCAGTTTGAAATGTGTGCTGCAATAGAAAACCCCGCCAAATGTGAAGTGCGTGCTGTCATAAGGTTTTTTACAGCCAAAGGATATTCTGCAGCAGCTATTCATCGTGAGCTTTGTGCCGTGTATGGACCAAGAGTTATGAGTGAAGGAGTTGTCCGTGAATGGGTACGTTTATTTAAAAGTGGACGAGAAAACGTTCATCACGAAGAGAGGAGTGGTAGACCATCATTGGTGACTGACGAACTCGTTCAGACAGTTATGCAAAAGTTCGTGAAAATCGACGTTTCTCAATGTCGGAGTTGTCTACTGGTTTTCCACAGATTTCTAAGACTCTCTTGTAAGAGATAGTGACAGCAAGATTGGGTTACCGTAAGTTCTGTGCACGATGAGTGCCCAAAATTCTTACCGACCACCACAAAACTCAAAGAATGGCCTCTGATTAGACTTTCTGTCACGTTATGAGGACGAAGGAGAACCATTGTTAAACAGAATCGTGACCGGTGACGAAACCTGGATTAAGTACGTGAACCCTGAGACAAAAGAACAATCAAAGATGTGGGCACATTCAAATTCGCCTACCAAACCAAGAAAAGCCTCGCAAGATTTTTCTGCCAGAAAACTGATGGCAACGGTGTTTCGGGATGCCAAAGGGGTGTTGTTGGTTGAATTCATGGAACGTGGTACGACCATTAATCAAGACGTGTACTGTGAAACAATAAAAAAGTTACGACGGGCTATACAGAACAAACGCCGTGGTATGCTGACTTCCGGTATCGTTTTTTTGCATGATAACGCCCGTCCTCACTCTGCTCGCAGAACAACGGCCCTTCTTGAGTCCTTCAAGTGGGACGTTATCAACCATCCACCTTACAGCCCAGACCTGGCGCCAAGTGATTATCACCTCTTCATGCATTTGAAGAAATGGCTCAGGTCACAGCGGTTTGATGACGACGAAGAGCTCAAAGATGCGGTCACAGGCTGGCTTCAGCCACAAGCGGGTGATTTTTATGCAGAAGGAATTTCGAAGCTTGTGAAGAGATACGATAAGTGCCTCAATCGCTATGGAGACTATGTAGAAAAATAGTGCAAAGAAGTAGTTGTAAGATGTATATATTAAAATATTTTTATTTAACTTGGTGTATTTTTTTAAATCAACCGGAGGTTACTTTCTGAATGGCCCTCGTACATGAACACAAGCCAGATGCTTTGTTGACTGAACCTGTGACCAAGAGGCATCGTTAGTTAGGAAATTTAAAAAAAAAATTTAAAAAATGTGTTTTACCTTCGTATATATTGACCAAAAATACACTCTGATCATTACAACATCTCCATTCGAACATCTGCTGCCCATCAAAACAACTGCACACGACATGGCCTCAAATAGTACAGCTATCAACATCCTCTCAGCAAAGCACTAACCACCACAACTTCTGAACAAGCACTGCCAGTGGTGGCGACGGAACAAAACTCTTTGGTGCGATCTCTGGCGCTGTGACTCAGTGTAGCCACCTTTCAAGCTTCTGCGAGGAACAAACATTCTGTAGAACATAAATCTTGCACTCAACATGATACTCTGATCCTACACAGTGCTTAATTCCAAAATTATATTGGAAATTATTTTTGAACTGTGAGAATGACAGCTGTTGGTACATATTCATCACACACGTTTTCTCTTCCTGCGAGTTCGCCATTCTGCCGTGATAGCTACAGCCTTTCTGGTAGCGAATACGTGAACTGCACAAAAAAGCATGAAATTTATCGACCAGACTATGAAGGTCGTCATCAGTCTATGCCTTTGTATTTCGTGCTTCCTATTTCGGTAAGGAATAAATTAGTATTTTTTGTTATATAATTTTATAGTAATATACAGGGTGACAATTATTCAACTATATGAAAAAGACGTAACTCCGTTACAAACTACGGCGTGGACACACTTTATTTAACACGCAAATGTCACTACAGATATTCAGACTTGGGCGTGAAATGTTTGATATGCCTGGCGATGATGTGGCGCAGACGAACAGCAAAATTCTGCATGATCCATTGAAGCCTCGGAACATCGGTGCTGTCGATGACCTCCTGAATGGTTGTTTTCAGCTCGGCAATGGTTTTTTGGCTATTGTTGTGAAACACGTATGTTGTGTGGCGGCGATGGCGAGGCATTGCAGAGTCTCTGACCAGAGAGCCATTTATCGTGGCTAGTCTGCGCTTGACCGCGCGAGAGTTGCGAGCGGTACTCTGTCAGTAGTAGTCGTGCAGTACAGGTGCGAGCAGTAGTTAGTGGGCAGTCTGTGAGCAGTGCAGTCTGTCGGTAGTAGTAGTCGAGTACAGTTGTGTGTGAGGAGTCGGCGGGCGTCGACATGGCACTCTGGTCAAGATTCAGGATGAGGTATATTATTTTTAAATGCGGTCAGCTAATAACGTAAATTAACTGTAACTAATTTGTGCAATAATCGCCCCAATAATAATTTTGGTTTTCAAAGCAATATTTTTAACAAAAGAACTATTTAATTGAACGAACGATTTCCTTCCATTTCCTTTAAAGAAAAGTTTCAATTAAATTTCAAAAAAAATATTTAAAAAAATAATACTTGCAATGCATTTCCTCCAAGCCGTGGCCAACAATAAGAGCAGAACTTTGACATGCAGTTTCGAATGAGGTAAGAAATTAATTATGTTTTTTTGCACAGGGCCAAAGACCGATATTTTGGTTTAATTGAGTTTACATTGTCAATGAAGTCTCATTAGCATTGAATTGTTTTTCATCATTTCCGTGACAGCTTACACCTTGAGTCAGATTGCGATTCTCATTTTTATTGTCATTAAATTTAATTGCTAGGGAGGTTACGCTTGGCTCCATTTCTATTAAACATTGTCTTTAAAATTTCTCTGGGGAGCTTACACTTAGCTCAATGTGCATTAGCATTTAAAATTATATCTTTTAAATTTTTGTGGGGAGGTTACACTTGGCGACACCCAGTCCAGGATCCTATTTCGTTGAGAATCTTTTGAAAAACAGTCAGATATCTGCTCTTATTTGCTTAGATATAATTAGGATTTGGCGCAACGCTTTTACTAATCTTGTGACTTTCTTTCTACAGGTCAACGGCAATTCGTTGCTCTGTTGTATTTGTGTGTTGCTTTTGCATTGTACTTATTTATTTTGTGAATAATTTTGACTATTGTAAAAATGCCGCAAAAGACTGTGAATAGTGTATCGCGAGGTGTTTTGAATGAAATTACCGACTTAAACAGCGTGACCGATAGTAATTGTGACACGCAGTGTAATGATGACAATCCTGCGTTCACTGACAATCAATGCGTTCCAACCACTAATGATGATTTTTGTCTTAATGATGAACAGACGAACTCGGTTATGTCTTCTGTTGATCTGACGACAATTGATGACGCGGGGCGCACTATTGTAATGAGCGCTGCCGAGCTTAACACACCCGGTTTGGAAAATTTAAGTAACGTACAGACAAATTTTTGTAATGAAAATGGACAGTGTACTGAAAATACGACGGATTCATTTAATTCCGAAATAGTGACTGACAATGTACACTCGAGTGACAAACGTTTTTGTAAATTACAGAATGACCAAATGGTCGCACAAAACGTGACAATTGTAGGTACGCAATCAAACAGCACAGATAATAGAGTAGAGAATGTTACATTGGATCAAATTTTGGCAGTATTACAACTAATGACTGAAATACAGAAAAACGATCGCAAACAACGTGAATTAATTAATGAAAGGTATAAACAATCGAATGAAGAACAAGACAACATTAATTAAACAATCAAACAACTTAGTGAACGGAATGAACAGCTTGATGAACAGATTAAAGCCATTGCCGCGCAATATTATGATAATTGAGGACATTTACGTGTGGATACTAAGACTTGTGCTAATAACAGTAATGAAGAAGTTGGCACTGTTGCACAAGAATTAAATAGCACACGTGTAAGCACAACAGAATCACATAAAGATGAAATTAATGCGGTCACTGAACAATGCCCTAAAAACGCAGTACAGATACACGACGAGTTTAATTTCGAGTCACTGGAAGTTTCACATACTCTGAATGTGGAATTCAATAATAAAAGTGAACGTCAGAACAACCAAATTGACGAAAGTATTAAAGTAACAGAATTAACAATTATTTCAGTCACCAATACGTCACAGAACCCGCCACGTTGCGAGCATTTGTCAGAGTCACGCAGCGTGTATAATGTGAACAATCTACAGAGACTACGCGAATTAAAATCTGAAAAGCTACGCGACTTAAAATCTGAAAAGCTACGCAACTTGAAGTACGAAATGACACAGACAAACAGATTCACACACAAACCCGATCGTGTTTTCAAATTCAATGACGAGAACGTAGATTACGAGCAATTTTTATCCGCAAGAAAATGTAAAGAATTTAATAATGACAGAACACAGGTACACGCTTTGAGCTGTATACGACAATTTATTTTTGTACCTTCACCGCTATTGCCTGTAATGCGGAAGCTAGCTTTGAACCTGATGCGACAATTTGCTATTGTATTTTCATCAGCATTGCCTATAATGCAGAAATTGGAATTAACATGGATATAACTATTTGCTTTTGAATTTATACCGCTATTGCCTGTA
The DNA here is from genome assembly GCF_023864345.2 of Schistocerca serialis cubense. Lineage (NCBI taxonomy): Eukaryota > Metazoa > Arthropoda > Insecta > Orthoptera > Acrididae > Schistocerca > Schistocerca serialis. Next base: position 459,919,302 of record NC_064643.1, read on the forward strand.
ACGCAAAAGCTAAAATTTATTTGCAGTGCGTAATAGACCTCAGGGGATTCATTACGCTTTAATGAATATGTGCCGTAGCGTGCATAGGACCCCGAGCTGTAGTAGTGCTGTTTCATATTTAGTTTTCTGCACTGCTGCCTTCTCTTCTACTATCCTTTATATCTATCAAAACAGCTCTTTAACTATTGCTCTATCTAGAACTAAGAATATGTAATGAAAACCCGATATGACAAATCTTTTGCCGAATGTGACAATTTTCAGTAGGCACTCCCGTAATGACAACTACCGCCGCAATTTTATAACAGATAAAATCGTAATCATCAGTATATCGTCAAAATTTTGAGCAACAGGAACCACATTTATGTAACAATAGATGTTTTTCACCACAACAGCAACGAAACCAGCCGGTTAGCATACCTAACCAACAATGTAATGCACAAGGTCAACCAAGCTCTAATGTTCCGCCGCGTGCACGTATAGTCCCAGATCCAACAAATAGTAACGCACAGCAGCAAGGAAATAACTACGTACAGAAAACTCAGTATTTCAATTCCTATCGCAATGCACCGTATAGGAATGACTATTACGACAGACGTAAAAATAATGAGAACAATTTTCAGCGTACATCTAACAACAGTCGGACACACCAACAGCAAAATTATACACAAGAACCTATTCTCATGAATGAACCCGACAGTAGGTATCATCCAGAGCGTAATACGTCTGGAAGAAGTAATAGAGCTGTTCAAATAGTAGAAATGCCACAGCATCCTCCTGATAATAATAACACGTCAGATAGAATTTGACTAGATACAGTAAAGATCGCATCTTCCAATAATACAAGCACTACTTTAGACACACAGAATGTTATTCACGAAAATGTTATTACCTTTGACGACATCCGAGACACTCTTTTGCAGGAAAGACCATTTGTTCAGAAAACTATTTCACATCCTGCCATCGAAATTAAAATTGGTTCATCGAAATTTTCAGCAGTAATTGATTCCGGATCACCTATATCAGTAATAAATGAGGAGACTTTCAACGAGTGCAACAAAGAGAATACGTATCCTACATTACCATTAGGCAAAATGAAAGTAAAAGGAGCAGTGTCGAGTAAAGGTGTAGACGTTAAATTACAGACGCATTCATCATTTTGTATTGCAGGTCACACTTTTCACTCTTATTTTTGGATTGTTCCTTTACTGACAACAGACGTAATTTTAGGTACTAATTTTCTCGTACAACACGATGCAGTGGTTGATTTTCAAAATTCTTATTTAATGCTAAAGGACGAAAATGTACAATTGGCTTTAGAGTTTCAGCATTCATAGTCTGCGGAAGAACAAACAATTAACCGCACAGAGGTCATTTCCGAAACACGTAACATAGACTGTAATTCTGCATTGTTCACGGATACGTACGTACATAACTATAATACTCCAGACGAAGCTGACTACGACGTAATGCAAATGATTTCCGATAAAGTTAGACAAAGCAGTGCAAATACAGAAGACGAACGCACGCAGCTACACGAAATTCTTTTACAGCAAGCTCCAGTTTTCGACAACATTCCTAGTACTATGTCCGGCTTTATGTATGAATTTCAAGTGAAACAGCACGACACATTTAAAGCAAAGCATTATCCCATTCCATATATTCACAGAGAACAAGTTAAAAAAGAATTGCAGGATATGCTTGATCAAGGAATTATAGAACCGGCAGTTAGTCCGTACATAAACCCGCTACATATTGTTAAGAAAAAAGATGGCTCACTTCGCCTTGTACTTGATTCACGTCACATTAATGACATTATTATTAATGAAACAGATCGACCACAGACACTAGAGGAACTTCTACAGAAATTTCACGGTACTGCTATTTATTCCACATTAGATTTGAAATCGGGATTTTGGCAAATTCAACTTCATCCGAATTGCAGAAAATACACAGCATTTCTTTGTTTTGGCGACTGTTATCAATTTTGTAAATTACCATTCGGCTTAACTATTTCTTCAGCAGCTTTTATTCGCGGTTTGAACACAATACTTCCGACAGAACTTAAGGACAGAATTACGACGTATGTAGACGACATTCTTATCGCAGAAGCTAATTGCTCTGAACACAATATGATTCTTGAACAACTGTTGCAAACTTTTCATGCTCAGGGACTCACAGTTAATCTCAGTAAATCGCGCTTTGGCAAAACTTCTATAAAATTTCTTGGACACGTAATTTCAGCAGAAGGCATTGCGCCTGATCCGGAAAAACTTCAGGCTCTACGTGACATTACTGTTCCTACGACGAAGAAGCAATTACGCAGTTTTTTGGGCTTAATTAACTTTTTTCGTAAATTTATTCATCACTCCGCTTTAGACACGCCTAGATTATGCCAATTAACAGGTAAAAACAGTATTTGGTCTTGGGATAAGCAAGCACATTCTGAATTTGTGATCCTGAAACATGCTTTGTTGAATGCTCCACTTTTATCGCACCCGGATCTTACTAGAAATTTTTCCATTGCCACCGACAGTTGCAATACCGCTTTAGGCGTACATATTTTTCAGGAAATAGAAGAAGATGGCTCTACAGTAATTAAAAACATCGCATTTGCAAGCCGCATTTTGTCACCTGCTGAACGAAATTACTCCGTAACAGAACTGGAAACATTATGTGTTGTATGGGCTTTTACGAGATTTCGGCACTTTCTTTATGGCAGACATACAACCGTCTACACAGACCACAGAGCGATACAATTTTTACTTTCGGCTAAATTCACTCACGACAGATTGAGCAGATGGAAACTTTATTTACAAGAATTTAATTTTACAATAGTTCACATTCCCGGCACACAAAATGTTATAGCAGACGCACTATCGCGTTCTCTGAGCAACAATCAGCAAGACGTAGCAACCAACTTCTGCAAAGCAAATTTCAGTGTCATGTACATTCAACAAGTAGCATTTGGAAATTTTATTTCGTCGTCATTACAGGACATAGCACAAGAACAAAATAAAGACAACGTGTGGAAAGAAATTAAACACCTTTGGCAAGATAGGAATAATGTTACGATTAGAAACCATTACACTGTACGCAATGACATTCTGTTTCGCCGCTCTCATCCTGACAGCAACAACTGGTTATTATGCATTCCTGACGAACTGGTTAACAAATTAATCTGGTACACTCATTTAAGTTACGCACATTACGGAGCACGAAAATGTTTTCTTATACTGAGACAGAACTGTTATTTTGCCAACATGGAGAAACGTATACGACGAGTTTTAGCGTCTTGTAAAATTTTCCAGAAAGCTAAGTCAGACACCACTTCACATATTCATCCATTATATCCCATTATACCTGTTAAATTAAGACATATGGCCGCTGTAGACATTTTTGGTCCAATTCCGAGAACTAACAGAGGTTTTTGCTACATATTTGTCGCTGTTGAGCTCACTTCAAAATTTGTTACTTTCACTCCGTTACGCAAAGCTACTGCTAAAACTGTTTCGAAAGCATTTGTAAAACATTTTCTATTTCATGTAGGGCATGTGTTGAAAGTAATTTCCGATAATGGATCACAATTTCGTTCTGCTACATGGACACGTATGTTACGAGCTAGAAAAATTTCTCCGATTTATATATCCAAGTACCATGCTTCTTCGAACCCCTGTGAAAGATTAATGAAAGAAATTGGTAAGCTGTGTAGAATATACTGCCACAAAAGACACATTAATTGGGATAAACACATATTCTCATTCCAAGATGTAATTAATTCCATTCCAAATGAATCCACTATGCTATCTCCGTCTGTTATATGAAAAACGTTGAACCACCAAACAAAATTAAAGAGTTAGTAAACTTCCCTACCTGTCGTCGACTAAGACACCACGAAATAATTGACATTGCGCTGAACAACATCAAACGTGCCGCAGAGCGCCGGAGAAGACAGCAAAAACAGGTTTGTACACGCCGCGACTTTCACATTGGACAGAAAATATTAGTACGTACACACTATTTATCGAGCAGAATAAAAGGTAAGTGCAGTAAATTTGAACTTCTATACGCAGGACCATATCGGATTCGCAGCATTCCTCATCCCAATGTGGTACACGTCGAAACTTTGAGAACCAGAAAATCGAAAGGCAACCACCATTGGTCAAATATTAAACCGTTTATTGAATGAAACCACTTTATGATGTAACATGCTATGATGCTATTTTACTAATCTTTATGACCACTTATGCAATTATATTCACATGACTAATTACTGATGATTATCGTATTTTTTCTTGGCAAGTGCCCGGCAAGGTAAGGTTAGCAGGTCGCTCTTCTTGTCGTTACACATCAGACCGTGCACATTTTCCATTTTTTTTTTTTTGTATGTATGATTGTATTCCAGTTTTGTTTGTATGCACTGTGAAATAGTTAAGATATAACACTCGCCAGTTGACTTTGACACTTTTGTTGCCCTATGACATCTCAAGATCGTGACTGTTTTACATTTTTCTTTTTGCTGCTGCATTGTGATATTCTCTGTACATTTTGCCTTTGAACACTGTCAATGTCTTTGACATATTACGTTTTCTGTCAAGTTATGCTGTATACTTAATTATGTTACCATAAACCAGTCATTACTTAATGAGTATATGATTTAAATGCAAGACATTAATCTTTGTTCATCAATTTCAGAAAGAAATGATGCGTGTAAGAAATAAATTCAACAGAAATGGGAATTTCACCTACGGAATAAACGAAAGAAGATGCAATAACTTTATGAGGAAGAGTAAATGGATCAGGATTAACAAGCATTAACAAGAATATACTATACTCATCGTAGAATAGCAGTCTTAACTAATTTTTCTTTCAGAATACAAGGTGATTGATGCAGGCTGTCAGACAGAACTACACATCTTAGTTTTAGTGATGAAATATGCTATAGATAAGGAATAGTTGTGTAATGAGTAATGAAGTGATTTTTTGCAGATGATAATGAATGCTGATGAATAATGATGAAGAATATGCTGCTATGAATAATGAAGTTTTTCTTTACAGGTGATGATGATAATGGGGTTTTTGATGATATGGATAATGAAGTTTTCTTTGCAGATGAGGATAATGTTGAAGTTATATTTAGGCTATGTAGTTATTTAAGTATTTGTTGCAGTTCGTTTTGACAGCAAGTGTTATATTGCACAGTATAATGACTGAAGGTTTTGGAAAGGACAGCTATGGAACACATTTTTATACACATTTCACTACCTGTCAATTCGAAGTTCACTACTTTTCAGCATAAAATGCATTTCTCTTTTCAGCTTAATAATCCATTTTATATATATTTTGCAGGAGAAATTATTTATGAGATTAATGTGCTATAAGCAGTTGTTCATTAAATCTATGAATGTGGTTACATATACTCTGCTTGTTTCATAATCTTGCCACAGCTGACTTATGACGGATGACGTTACACATTTTCATTTATACCAACAAACCAGAAACAAATTTTTTTTTCTTCTTGCTTTCCCTTATAATTACCCGACGCAATGCATTGCTAGCACAAAAACAAAATGTATTACCAGTCCCAAATAATGTTACTAGTTTAAGAAAATTCTGAATAATACTGATCAGCTCTGAATAGTATGTCACTTCAGTAATGACTTCTTAATGATACAAAAAAAAAATAATAATGCTTTGTAACTGGCTAATAACTGCCACTGTTTATTGTAATGAGACTACTTATAATGCCCATGATTATTAATGCTATGACTGTAATTAACTGATTTTTAATCATGACTTCTTAATGGTGTGTATCACCAGTTTCAAATAATGCTACTCATTTAAGAGAGTTTTGAATAATACTGAATGATGAACAATGTTTTATAATGTTCAATACCTACTGGCCACTGAGTGCCAATAATTAATCTAATTAAATGAATTATGACCTTTCATGTTTTGGTAACTGGCCAATGAGTGCCAATAATTAATGTCACTAAATGACTTATGTTATTATGCCATTAATTAGCTCTTGTTTTCAATGTTGACTTTTCATGTTTTGGTAAATGGCCAATGAGTGCCAATAATTTGTATCACTCAATGTATTATGTTAATGCTAGGCCAATAATTGACTCTCCTTTTCAATTAAGATGTCTGATGAACATTATTCTGTCATACTAAATATTCTTTGTAACTGGCCAAGGACTGCCACTGTTTATTGTAATACGATTACCCATGATGCCAATAATTTAATTTTATGAACATTATTCTGTAATACTACATACTTGGTACAGAAATGTTCAATAACTGGGCTATGAATGCCGCAAACTACTACTGTAATTCTCAATGAAGCCTATTATGTGACTTAATGTCCTTCACCTTATGAGCTAACTACCCTGAATTACTGCAATGTCCATTTGCCCTGTCCATCCTCATGATCATGGAGCACTATATTTGGTTTTTGCACTAATTCTACGTTGGTGTGCCTTGTAAGAGCGTGATGTTGACACGACATGCTGTCCACCACCGTGAGCGATGAAGACGTTATTATGGTCCCACTGTTTGGTGTACCTGATGTACTGCTAAAATGATAACAGGAAATATTACTACGACAGTTCAGTGTCTTGGCTACGCTGATAAATTCTGATGGGAAAAGAACTTCAAATTGTGTCACTTGGTGTTGTACTTCTGTGGAAAGATATGGCTAGTCTGCGCTTGACCGCGCGAGAGTTGCGAGCGGTACTCTGTCAGTAGTAGTCGTGCAGTACAGGTGCGAGCAGTAGTTAGTGGGCAGTCTGTGAGCAGTGCAGTCTGTCGGTAGTAGTAGTCGAGTACAGTTGTGTGTGAGGAGTCGGCGGGCGTCGACATGGCACTCTGGTCAAGATTCAGGATGAGGTATATTATTTTTAAATGCGGTCAGCTAATAATGTAAATTAACTGTAACTAATTTGTGCAATAATCGCCCCAATAATAATTTTGGTTTTCAAAGCAATATTTTTAACAAAAGAACTATTTAATTGAACGAACGATTTCCTTCCATTTCCTTTAAAGAAAAGTTTCAATTAAATTTCAAAAAAAATATAAAAAAAATAATACTTGCAATGCATTTCCTCCAAGCCGTGGCCAACAATAAGAGCAGAACTTTGACATGCAGTTTCGAATGAGGTAAGAAATTAATTATGATTTTTTGCACAGGGCCAAAGACCGATATTTTGGTTTAATTGAGTTTACATTGTCAATGACGTCTCATTAGCATTGAATTGTTTTTCATCATCATCATCGTGACAGCTTACACCTTGAGTCAGATTGCGATTCTCATTTTTATTGTCATTAAATTTAATTGCTAGGGAGGTTACGCTTGGCTCCATTTCTATTAAATATTGTCTTTAAAATTTCTCTGGGGAGCTTCCACTTAGCTCAATGTGCATTAGCATTTAAAATTATATCTTTTAAATTTTTGTGGGGAGGTTACAGTTGTACATCTTTTCTTTAATATAGCCCCACAAAAAGGAGTCGAATGTGTTCAGATCCGGAGAATACGGCGGCCAATGGAATCCCATACGCCAGAGCCAGAATGCGGTCCCCAGAGTGCTCCTCCAGGACAACAAACACTCTCCTGCTTCGATGGGATCGAACTCCGTCTTGCATGAACCACATCTTGTCGAAACCAAGGTTACTTTGGATAATGGGGATGAAATAATCTTCCAAAACATTCACATACCATTCGGTAGTCACCGTGCCATCAAGGAATATCGCACCGATTATTCCATGACTGTACACTGCACGTCACTCAGTCACCCATTGAGGGTAAAGAGACTTCTCGACCGCGAAATGCGGATTCTCCGGCCCCCACCTAACGCGCCACTTTTGCTTATTGACGAACTCAACCAAATGAAATTGGGCTTCGTCGCCAAACCCAATTATACTGCACATACTAATTTCCATCATGCACCACGGCAAACCGTGCAGTTTGAACGTCCTATAACGCAAACCGTTCAGAAGTTATGACGATTTTCTTTGATATAGTTCAATAATTGTCACCCTGTATATTGCGAGTATTCCTCAATGGTGTATTTTTGTTGGTACGGCACATCTCCGGTATTTTGTTAATCAAGATTTCATTCACCGCTAATGACTAAAAATACACAATTAGTTTAAAGTTATTGTTTTGTTGTTTATTTTGAAAACATTTTTAGAAAGCCAGTGTAGAGGGTGCCATTTCTTGACAATCTTTTTAACTGACATGCACGACATCTGTTGCTGTTGCTGAGACTCTTTACGCAAGCGTGGTATGCCACGCGCTTTCGGCCTGACAGGTTAACGTAAAGAATTCAGAGCGTCCCATCTTTTGAGAATCTAAGTTTACTATTATGCTCAACAGCAGCTGGAGTTGCTCACTTCTTTAATGAAGCGTTGTGTACTGTGCAGATAAACTGAATTACATCAACGTTATTATCACATTTAAGCACCGTTTACTTTTATAACTTAATTTATTTAACTTTTAATTCTTCATGACTTTACAGTGTTTGCAAAGTTACGTTACTCTCCTCCTAACTTCAGTACCATTAACCTGCTTTAAAATTCCGAAATACTGTTAATGTAATTTTGTTATCATCATACCCAGGAGTTCAAATACGTGTGAAATCTTATGGGACTTAATTGCTAAGGTCATCAGTCCCTAAGCTTACACACCACTTAACCTAAATTATCCTAAGGTCAAACACACACACCCATGCCCAAGGAAGGACTCGAACCTCCGCCGGGAGCAGCCGCATAGTCCATGACTGCAGCGCCTAAGACCGCTCGGCTAATCCCGCGCATCATCATATCCAATGTCACAGAAATCAATAAGCAAAATGTTTCGCAGTTCTATTCAGCGGCGATACTACGTCCAAGAGATGATGACTGTACAGCAGTCAATGAATGTGTCACTTCTAATGTGTTTCGTGGAGAGTTCTGATTCTCTCCAACTTGAAGAAATATTGATGACTGGGTGTTGTGTGCTGTCCTTAGGTTAGTTAGGTTTAAGTAGTTCTAAGTTCTAGGGGACTGATGACCATAGATGTTAAGTCCCATAGTGCTCAGAGCCATTTGAAGAAATAAGCAACGTCGAATTGCACATCGTAGAATTTTTGAACTCTTTAAATCCGCCAGGTTTACCACCACATCAGTTGTTTTTAAAGAAAAATATCATTATTATGTCAGTTTCAAATCCTACCGCTACTGTGGCATTAATGTTGCAAGATCTGTGGCAAATCACTTAGGCAAGTACATCATCACTGCTACATTCATTGACGCCGACAAAACTGTCCTCATATCGGGAATTAACCTCACACCTTCTGATCGAACCATGCTTTTCCAGGTGATAAGACAACGGTTCGCAATAAAAGTAGACTTGATTATGAACATTAAAAAAGCATAAGGGCAAACGCTTCAAAGAGTACATTTGTATATACCAGAACCTGTTTTTTCGCACGGACAATTAATTATAAGTGACCTTTTCACGAGTTCGCACGTTCAGTGATAATTATGTTTGTGGTAAAGACAAATACAACCAAAAAGTAAACGATGAAAACATTATAACTGCTAACATTCTTTCCAGTGTGTGAATTCCTAAGGGACCAAACTGCTGAGGTCATCGGTCCCTAAGCGTACGCATTACTTAAACTACAACACACACACCCATGCCCGAGGGAGGACTCGAATCTCCGGCGGAAGCGGCCTCGCAGTCCATGACATGCATTGCGTACGCTTAGGAACCGATGACCTCATCAGTTTGGTCCCATAAGACCTTACCACAAATTTCAAAATTTTCCACTCCGCTCGGCAAGAAGTTTTGTAAAATAAAGAATTTAAAAAAAAAATAAAGTTAATCTGACAGAAGCTATCTCCTTTTTACATGTTTTACAATCAACCATATCGTATATAATAATGCAGATTTTTTACAGCGAGACTGTAATTTGTTACTGCTATTCAAAAAGTGGGTGACTTATCAGGATAGAGTGCGAATTATTTGCACGGCAAAACTAGTTTAGCGTTGATTTAAATACTGGTTTGTTTGGCTGGCTTTAAAATCACGACATCTCAAAGAATCCAGTCGAACAATCCTATGATCCTCTCGCGGTGTAGTCCTTCTGTAACAACCCGCGCTCATTCTTCTTTCCACACGATCGTTCTGAGAGCATCCCGTGACCATTGCTTCTACAGACATTGCAGCACAACCAAAGCTCTGCGCGGTCTTTCGGTATGATGCTCCTATGTCCCTCACGCCAATGGTTCGACCCTTCTCAAAGATCGGAAAATGGCGTAAGCTGCACGTCCACGGCCTCTGGACACGCCATGTTGCGATATCCACCTGAGCAGTTGTAGCAACGTGAGACACACTCAGTGGCCGTCACATAACCATACCATTCTTCAACTGTCCTGAAAATGTCGAAAATACTCTCGCATCAGGATAAAATATTAATCAGTTTAGCCCACAGGCATGTAAATGCTGTAGTATCAGTCTGGTAGCGAGCGGTCACATTGTTCATGATATAAAACTTTCTATTTGATTCAGTGCACAACGGGTAAAAACCATTAGTTAGTCACTTTTTTAGCAAGTGATGTCGGTATTACCGTGCACCGTGTTCCAAACATGTGCGGCTTTGTGAATTTTCTTTTCTACTACTTACTGATGTACTTCGCAATAGCAAGAGAAAATCATCTCTAAAGCACAAGAAGTTAAAGGATAATGATAATTCGTGAAATACGACAGGTAAGCTTTGCCTACTTCTAGTTAGATCAGTAATCGACATTTCTTTTTTTTCCTTTGGAATACGACCGTTTATTTGAGAACATTTTTCATTAGAGTATATCTCATCAACTAGAAACAGTATTTTATCATTTTATTTACCATCTTTATCATTTACTAGTCGAATCAAGGCCTATGAGAAGTGTTCCGTCAAGTACGTGTTTTATTTCATCTTAAACCTTTTCCTTTACGATCGGCAGCCCCTGTTTCGTGAACGCTCTCTGTCTTGCATGAAATCCATTATGTTAATTTGGCTGTGGCCAAAGGCGAATTTTCTGTTTTCACTGAGCTCAGAAATGGAGGACTGATCTGTTAGAATACACAGGAAAATAGCAGGGAAGGAGGGAGGGGGGGGGGGGGGATCAGAGGACAAGGAGAGAAATTAGAAATTGTGCCAAAGGACCCCAGCTCTCTGTCTTAGCGTATGTGACTTCTTGGAGCGCGTAGGTGAAACGACCCTTCCCGCCGAATTCGTGGACGAGAGTTTCCATTAGCCGCTGGAAGTTCGTGGTAGAGGCTTCGAGTTCTCCCTAGAGAATACGCTAACTAAAACGGACGAACAAGGGATTCACAGGGAGCAGTTTTGACGCCAGCCGATGGAGCCGTTGTGTTGCGTCCAGATGCTTGGCCCATAATTGGCAGGATTGTGGGCCAAAAAGTGTGTCGTCTCGAGCGTGTTGAAGACCGGACGGGCGAACGATGGGTAGTTGAAGACGGCGTGAGCCACTGTCGGGATGTGTTGGAGATGCTTTTGGTGGGTGGGACAAGCTGTGCAGCTGTACCATGTGGCAATGACGGTGAGACGCAATGCAAATGCTTGCTGGCGTACTGCTCGTAGTCACAGTTCTCTGTACCAAAATCTTCTCCAATCGCTGAAATTGAAGTTAAATTCCCCGCCCTCTTTTAAGTTGACCGGTATGTTCCTTTTCTTGCTTAAATTACTGTAGCTAACACCCATTTTTCTCTCGCTCTGCTCTTGTCCCGTGCAAATCGGTGAACGATATTGTACGTTTATCAGCCCCATGTCTGTGAATTAGCAATACTAAGTTTCTCTCTCGTTCTTTGCCCTCAACAATGCTTATCTCTGTTGCAGGATGTTGAATCGCGCCCAACCTTATAAAAATCCTTTTCCTTATTCCCATAGAGGAATCCCCTTGCTGATCACTTTGTCTGCTAACCTATTGTCAAGACCACTTCGTAAGGGACAGTAGTCTTTACGCAATTCAAGTTTCCTTGATGTAAAAGTATGTTAATAAATTCGAAAGTTAGAATTCAGTCTTTTACTCCAAGCCCCCCCCCCCCCCCAGGTCATTTACATACGCATCAGTCATTAGATTAAGAAATAGATGAGGTATGACGTTGTGTTCTCCACAGACTGTGATACTTGTTTCCGTTGCGCTAGGTTAAAGAAATTTGTTTTCTTTTTTTCAAGACAGAAATGTCCGCCCCGATAGCTGAGTGGTCAGCGTGACGGACTGCCGTCCTACGGGCCCGGGTTCGATTACCGGTTGAGTTGGAGGTTTTCTGCGTCCAGGGACTGGGTGTTGTGTTGTCTTCATCATCATTTCATCCCCATCCGGCGCGCAGGTCGCCCAATGTGGCGTCGAATGTAATGAGACCTGCACCAAGGCGGCCGAACCTGCCCAGCAAGGGGCCTCCTGGCCATTGACGCCAAACGCTCGTTTACATTTCCAGGACAGAAATTCCTCCTAGTTGAATTAACCACAGTGTGACCACTGCACTTATGGGGTACGACACCATCATCAGTTTTAGAGAAACAACAGTAATCAGTGACTAAGGGAATTATTAGCACATATTTTACTACTTTCATAAAAACTGATTAAGATCACAAGTTCATCAGACCACTTCATGCTACCAAATTTAAAACCGCAACCGATACCCGAAACTTCCTTCCAAATTATGCTAATGCTCTGTCATATTCCAGTCGATTTCTTGGATTGTGCCAGCTTCACCCATGTATCTGAGGAACTGCCTCAACTACAAATATATCTGCGTACTCGACCAGGAGACAAATAGTTCTCATTGGAGTTTAAATAAACAAGATAAACGAACACATAGTCACATTGCGACTCCGCAGAGTACAGACATCACAGCACTAGCGCGTGACACAACAGCAGAATGTCATCAATTCAACATATTCCTGTTCTCTGCTGCTCTCAATATACAGATTGGCCTCGATATCGTCGGTGGATGATATACGAGTATTTATATTGTTTGGTGCGGCATCCAACTGCTGGCCATGGAGAAGCGTGAAGTGTGTAAATGTAATAGCTGTCAACTACAGAACTGAGTCACAGCCCTGTGAGAAATACGAGATATTTTTAAATGTGTCTCTCATATACTACATGACTTGTCATTCTTCGCTATATCGGGTGATTAATACGTACCTCATTCGTCTCCCGAACACATTGCTTACAAAATGCATGTACACGCTATACTGCAGTATTTCGGGAATGCACCGGAGCTGTAACAGATTGCACTGAAACAGACCGTTGAGCTTATACAAAGAACGATATATCGACTACTCAAAAGGATTGTTCTACAAAATTGTCAGTACGCTGTATGTACAGAAAAATAGAGGAGTATCGTGCAGGTCCCTATTCAGACTACAGCTCTCGTAGGGATCCCGAAGATAACTTTATACACTGCTGCCCATCAAACTTGATATTCCAGGAAAGAAGGAATAAAATTAACATTTACTAATTGTCTGGATACAGTACAGTAGAAAGAGTACGTGATTAAATTTGTATGTTATTTGGGAAACACATAGAGTGAAATCTAGTACACAGAACTAACACCTTTAGCAAGGATAGCAGCTGTAACACGGCACGGCATAGAATTGAACTGAGTTAGAATGACAGATGAGGGTACACCATTCAGTATTGCTTCAGCTGTCTTGGGAACGATTCAAAGCATCAGTGTGTCAACTCAGCCAACGACAGAATCCGCGCCTTAAGCCACAGATTTCACGAGGGGGGGGGGAGGAGGATATTATCTACTGCGACAAGTAGATGAAGCAGACTGCACAATGCACGTGGTCAGCAGATGCAGACGCTCTATCATTCGTCTGTGTCCGCATTACACCGACGTTCTCCTCAACGATGTATGCGCCCTTGATGAATCTTCATGATGAACTACAAACAAACCAAAACCCGTTGAACGAGAACGAGAGTGCGTTGTCAAGTAGAGACAGCAGAATGGTCGGTCAAGAGAGCTGAGTGACTTCTGATATGGCTTAGGGATTGGATATCACCTGATCAACAGATCCATTGGGGACATTTCAACACTTCTAAGTCTTCCCAAGTCGACTGTTGGTAATGCGACTGTCAAGTGGAAACGTCAAGGAACAACCACACCTAAACCAAGACCAGGCAGACCACATCTACTGACGGACAGTGACCGGCGAGCGAGCATTGCAGAGGGTGGTTGTAAAAAATCTCAAGAAATCAGCGGAAGGAAGTGCACTCGAGAAGTCCAGTTACGTCAATGATTCTGCGTAGGGAGATAAAAGATTTGGGTACAACGCTGGAGCAGCTCCTCATAAGCCATGCATACTATAGTCAACGGTTGAGGTGGTGGAAAGACCGACATCACAGGCCAGTGGATGTGGTGTGTTTTTGGCGGTTAAGCTGTGGTACCCTTATTGCACTCAAAAAAATAACGCCAAATGCGGAAGTATATTAATAAGTTTTACAGCGTTGTATAATGCATACAGACTGGAGACGATGTTTGTATAAGAATGACAATGAACGCTGTCATAAACCATGATATCTGAAGCAATGGTTTCTGGACAATAATCTCACTGAAATGGACTGACCTGCTCAGAATCACTATCTGAACCCAGTGGGACAGCTTTGGGAATTATTAGAATGGCGACTACGCTCCAAAATCCAGCGTCCAACGTCACTACCTTGTCTAATTTCGGCCCTTGTCGATAAATGGCCTGCCATTCCTCCACAGACAGTCGAACATGTCATTAAAGTATCCCCAGCAGAATTCAAGCCACCGTGAAGGCGAAGGGCGGACACATCTCATACTGATGGCTACTAATTGGTGCCCAGATTATTTTCTTTAAATAGAGTAGAATTTGCACTGTCGTGCGGGATTGTACAGCCACCTCATATAGTTTACGTCATTAAATAGACTCGTCTGCACCTAGGAAAGTATCCATACAGCCAGTGTAATGTCGTCTGGGTTACCACGGACTGTCAGCACCATGATCTACTGCATGGTTATAATTAAAGTACAGCTACTCCCAAAGGTCCATTGTGGGCCATAATTATGGCAGTTAAACCTGGTAATATTCTAATGCTTTAATGGAGAACCGAATGACGCTGTGGAAACAAAAAATAGTTCCAATTTTGGCCACCAGGTGGAAATCTAGCGCTTTCAATGCAAGAAAGACGTATAGAAATGTTTTCACATGTAATGGGTTACGAATAGGACGTGGGCAGAAAAGATCAAATAAGTGAGAAAGACGTAATGTTGATTTTATTATTAATCGTCGCTTACACAATTTGTTCAGTTTTTGCACCGGAGACGTCAGCGAGAACCTGCATCCATATAAATACGTGATCAAAAGTTGCTTGCAGCAACTACAGTGGAATCTGATCAACATGTTCCTGTATATTGGTCTTTACATTAGGTAGAGATCGAAAGCGCATTGGTAAACGCGTCCTTTTACACATCCTCGGCGCCAAAAGTCACATGGATTCATATCACGTGATGTTGCACGCCATACATCTGGAAAATCTCTGGCGATAATATATTCGTGGAAGGTTGCATTAAGCGAGCGACATGAGGTGTTGCCCCATCTTGCATGAAAACAGTGGTTTCCACACAGTTGCGCTCTCCCTTAGCAGGAATCATATGCTGTACAAAGAGGTCTCGACACTGTGTAGATGTCACGCTGCACCTGACATGCCTCTTTAAGAAGACATTTGCTGACTACGTCCCATTCCTAATCCTGAGAGATTGCAGGGCACTCTCACTTCTGATTTGGTGTTATGCCGCTTCATGTTCTTACGGAATATGATCTTTACTGCAATTTTGACTTCATACATCATGATGAAAGGTGGGCAATAGTTAATGCTCTTGCTCGCATGCTCTAGGGAAGGAATAATGGTAAGATTTACCTGCGTTCAAAGGAATAGGGTGCCAATTTAAACGACTGCAGTAAAAGTGCACGGCGACGGTGGGCCGAGGGAAGCGCGTTTTTTCTGTGGAACCTGGGTGGAAACATTTCCAGACCGACAAGTTCCACGGTCTCATTGTGCAGGCACGTTGGTTGGTGCCAGTCAAGAGGCAGCTGCGTCCAGATAAACTGACTAGCGCCGAGAAGTCGCCGCTGCAATCGCCAGTGCATTGTAGACCGGAAATAAAGCAGAGGATAGGCCCTTGTTAGGCAGGAAGCCGACAAAACAACTGTTAGTGTTCTTCGAATTTCCGTCGGCACCCAGACATCCAGACTCTGTTACAAAACATATTTGTGAAAGCATGAAGCTTTTAGCGAATTTATGGCTGTTCTTTGGAAACTTTGAAATGGCTGCTACAGGTTTTTACGGAGGGCCAGCCGGCCGTTGTGGCCAAGCGGTTCAAGGTGCTTCAGTCCAGAACCGGGCTGCTGCTATGGTCATAGGTTCGAATCCTGCCTCAGGCATGATGTGTGTGATGTCCTTAGGTTTGTTAGGTTTAAGTGGTTCTAAGTCTAGGGGACTGATCACCTCAGTTGTTAAATCCCGTATTGCTTAGAGCCATTTGAATCATTTGGAGGGCTGTGGTTACATTGTGGTCATATTGTTAGCAAAAGACATGGCCTAAACGCTCGGGAAATAGGCTGCAAAGCTGAATGTTTTTTCCTTTTCTCCCAATCAACTTTAAAGTCTCTCATTGGACAAATCGGTGTATGCAGAGCAAAGGGCGCTCTCCCAGCTTCGAATGCCGCGCTCCAGCTCGTCATTCGCTTGTGCTAAAGTGCGGAAATTCTAAGATGTAAATGTGTTTTGCTACCGAGCTGAGGAGGAAAGCAGACAGAAAGAAAAGATCACTATTGTACTGGCGCTTCGCTAGTAAAGAACTGCAGGTCTCTACCTAAATGGGGAGACTTGTGTCCCTTGCTGGTGTGCCACTTAGATCCTGAGCCAGTCGCCTTCGGAACTGCTTCTAGCATCACGCACACAACGAGTGATGCGTGGGTGTATTTATTGTCTTGAGTCGGCCGTCTAAACATTTGACATATTCCGTCACGCATAGTCATGGCATGGAGTCAGATTGGTTTGGCAGACCAGCAAACGGGTCCACCTGCACACTGGAATCCACCGGGGTTTCAGAGGCTCATAGGAAAGTAGCTGCATAGTGAATTAACTGAACGCGAGCCCGCATACTTGAATCTTTCAGGCACGCGCCATTAATAATAGATTGCGGCCATCCATGACTTCAGTCACTGAACGCATCATGGTGTCCCGCCCTGACCAGCAGGAGGGTAGGGTATTCACTGATATGGTGTAGGTCTCCAATATATGTTTCTCGGTACCCTGTTTTTCGAACTGTATTTTTCTTTTTTGGAATGGTAGAATATAGATGCTTGATGGTAGCGTAGTTTTTGTGCCATAACCCGGATTCACGTGATGAAGTCAGAGAAAGCGATTAGTGTTCCTGTTGGTGGTGTGTGTCGATCCCCGACTGATCACTTTGTCCACCGTAGACCCCATGTTAGTGAAAGCGTTTGTCAAATAAAAATGTTTGTGTGATGTTTCTGTAGTCATTTTCGTTGTCTTGTGATATTAAGGATGAATATATCTATTGTCATTCAGACCAAAACTTTTCCCTGAGTTCTGATTAACAGTACCTTCCCATTTTATTATTTAAGTCTAGATTTGAAACGTGAGTAGAAGGTTTTCAACATATGGAAACTGTTCTACACATTTCCACCTGGTGGCCAAAATTGGAACTAACTTTTTCCATCAAAACGCATTAGCATATCTACCAAATTTCGCTGCCACACGATAATTACAGTCCATAGTCGACCTCTGTGAGTAGCTGCACTTTATTTACAACCACCAGGTAGGTTCCTTTGATGTGACAGCAAGTCTGGTTCAAATGGCTCTGAGGACTATGGGACTTAACTTCTGAGGTCATCAGTCCCCTAGAACTTAGAACTACTTAAACCTAACTAACCTAAGGACATCACACACATCCATGCCCGAGGCAGGATTCGAACCTGCGACCGTAGCGGTCGCGCGGTTCCAGACTGTAGCGCCTAGAACCGTGACAGCAAGTCTGTGGTGCGCCCAACGAAAACACTGGACACGGGAGTGGCAGCACTTCGTGTTTTCAGACGACCACCTTTTCTCTCTACAGCACCAACACGAACATACCCATGTGTGGAGGCTCCGAGGAGAATGAACATTACCAGACTGCATTCGTTACCGTCATTTTGACCTATTATCTGTCATGATAGTACAGGGTGGGTGCCTTTGGGTACACAATACCTCTCACTCAGATAGCTGGTAAATTGGAAAGCACGCGTTGCGTTAATGTTATAAGACCACTGGCTGTGACCTATATTCGAAGTCTCCGTGACTTTATCTTTCAACAAGACATCCAAGATCGCATGTATCCCACGCTTTCGTTATCTACCTACCAAGATACTGAGGTTGTCCGACTGTTGCATGGGCACCAGATTCTCCGATCTCTTCCACCAATCGAAAAGATCACAGGTAGCCGAGAGGCTGGTGCGCTGCTGCTCAGCATCCACTGTAACTGATCAAGTTTGCCCTTTATACATAGTCTAGATCAGGGGTGCTCAATCTCTTTAGGCTTAATATCTACTTCATGCAGTTTAGGCAATTGAGAGATCTTGAAAGATGGCTACACTGAGTCACAGCGCCGGAGATTGCGCCAAAGAGTATTATTCAGCCGCCTCCACTGGCAGTAGTAGTTCAGAAGTTGCCGTGGGCAGTAGTAGCTCCGAGGTTGCCGTGAGCAGTGCTTGCTAAGAGGACGTCGATAGCAGTACTAGCTGAGGGTATGTCGTGTGCTTTTGTTCTGTTGGACGAGACAGCAGATGCTGTTTGATTGGGGATGTTGCAATGATCACAGTGTATTTTTCGTCAATATATACGAAGGTACCAAAAAATTTTTAATTTCAAATTTCCTAAATAACGATGCCTCTTGGTCACAGGTTCAGTCAACAAAGCATCTGGCTTGTGTTCATGTATTAGACTGTAATTCGGGTTTCTATGTGCAATTATAGTATTTCTGGTTTTTTAATTACTTCATTGTAAATGCTGTTTAAAATATCTTGTCGCATTGACGAAGAACCGTGCCAGATGTGTACTTTGAATCACACTTCCACACACAGAACAGTTACACTTGTGCTTTGTTGTTTCGTAGCTTTTATAGTTGCTGGGAACTTAATTAATCAATTGTGTTAACGGAAATTTCCTTTCATTCTTTATTGTTATTCTGTGCAGTCAGATTGGGTACTAATACTACTGTCCACAGCTCGTGGCCGTGCGGTAGCGTTCTCGCTTCCCGCGCCCGGGTTCTCGGGTTCGATTCCCGGCGGGGTCGGGGATTTTCTCTGTCTCGTGATGACTGGGTGTTGTGTGATGTCCTTTGGTTAGTTAGATTTAAGTAGTTCTAAGTTCTAGGGGACTGATGACCATAGCTGTTAAGTCCCATAGTGCTCAGAGCCATTTTTTGAACTAATACTACTCAGGGCCAACCGCTTACGAGACTTCGTAATCGGACAAATAGCGACTAAAATTAAAATTATTTGCATTTTATTTAATTAAGCCCCCATGCACGTGGCGACCGCTGCTTCGGATCGTCCCTTGGAATTCTTTTGATAGTAAAAATAGCAGACAGTAGTATTGTTTAGTAATTTGTAGTTTAGTAATTGTAGTCTATATTGCATGTGTAGATTTGGTAATGAACATTTGTAGCTGTCTTGTCTTTCTTCTAATGGTATTTTTGCAGAATTTAAGTTTTGATGTCTTGTATACGGGTTTGACAATTTTGTGCAATTATGAAGATTTCAGTTGTTCGTTAATCGTCTTTGTCGGGAAGCATTTCGTGTGGATGGTATTGTTGGTGATAAAGTGTTATATAGTGTGTAATTTTCGTATAGTGACGAGTTTTGTATGTTTTGTAAATGATTACGCGATCGATGAAAAAGGCAAAAATGATGGATAGTCAGAATGACGAAATTGTTAACATGGCGAACTCGCGAACACGGGAGAACTGTATGATGAATAATGAAGTTGAAAACAATTTAATAAGTCGGGGAAATAGTCCGGAACCAGTTCAAAATTTTTCACAATCAAAAAATTGTCAGAATACGAGGTTAACGACGGAAGATACTGGAATAGTATCGAACACAGATAGCTTTACAGCTTTGTCGAAAGAAGTTGGTTTTGCGGGAAATGTTAGGGATGAAAAGAGTTTCGAACCAGTGAATATCGAGCAGTTGATGAGTGCAATATTAAATTTGGGATCTGAATTAAAAACAGTGGGATCACAAATAGGAACAATTAAAACTGATATGGGAACAATGGAAACACAGTTAAGATCTGAATTAAAAACAGTGGGATCACAGTTACGATCTGAATTAAAAACAGAGATGGGAACTTTGGCAACACGGTTAGAAACTGATATGGGAACAATGGAAACACGGTTAGACTCACTGGGATCACAGTTAGGATCTGAATTAGAAACAGTGGCAAAACGGTTAGAAACTGATATGGGAACAATGGAAACACGGTTAGACTCACGAATAGGGACATGTTTCAAAAAGATGAAAGATGAATTAAAGAAATAAATTAGAGAAGAAACACAACCGATTTTGAATGCTCGCAATAATAGATTAATTTCAATAGAAATAAGACAAAAGGAACAGGATAGAGAACAGGAAGAAAGAGATCGCGTGATAGTACAGAAATTTTCAGAGTTAAATTTACAACGTGCACACGATAAGGAAAAAATATTTGAAAGAATCGAGGAATCCGTACCAAATGACAGAATAAATAACCTAACACAACAATACGAACAGTTATCTACTAAATGTGTTAATACTGAAACCCGAGTCGCGACACTTATGGAAGACGTAAATAAACAGAAAGAACAAATAGGTGACTTATCGGAAAGAGTTGAGGAGATTTCAGATAAATTGACAAGTCTTAGTTTAAATGGGGACAGAGATTCAGATGATACAGCTCCATTACCGATTGCAGAAACCGAAGAGTACCAGAACATAAATAAACATGTTGAAAATCAGGGAAAATTTAATGAACGCGTTAAAAGGGAATTTGAGGCGTTACGAAAGCAAGTCAAACAAATTGAAAACGAAATCGTAGGAAAAGACAGCAGAAGAAATTTAGAATCACAGACAGCAGAGGGCTTTGAAGAAAATAATTTATTTCATTTACGAGAAGCAACAAGAGAGCGCCAGGGGCTCGAACTTGACAATAATCGACATTCGGACTGGGACAGACGCGGTAGGTCTTTGTCGCCACGAGGCGAAAACTTTGGCTATAAACTCTTTTTAACTGTTCGGAAATTTAAGATCTTTCGCAATTCTAAGAATGACATACATCCATGTTCATGGTTAGATCAATTTATGTACGCACTTCCACCAAACTGGCCACTAAGTCACAAACGGGAATTTGTGTGTGGATATTTAGAAAACGAACCGGCGACGCGGATGCGCGCACTTATTAGAGATTGTAATAATTCAAATGATTTTTCTCATGCATTTCTATCGGCATATTGGTCCGAAAACACGCAAGACAGAGTCAAACATAGTCTTATTATGCAGCGTAATTTTAAACAGTCTGAGTTCCGCACGCCAGCAGAATACTTTGAAGACATGATTCGAAAGAATCAGTTCCTTTCCAACACTTATAGCCCGACTGAATTAATTCGCGTTTGCTTAACTAAGCTGCCACAGTCGATAAGACAAATTGCTTTAGCCGGAAGATGTAAAGACGACATTGAGACTTTTAAGACTTTGCTACAAGAACTTGAGTATGACAACGACGACGGGACTTCTTGTAATTTTTTCAGTAACAGTAATCACAATAGATTTTCAGAGAAAAAGGGATAGTGATCGGAACGGACGTTATAGCGGTAATTTTGAAAATGACAGACGAAACAGACAGGACAATAGATACCAGCCTTATGACAGTAACAGACGTTCTAACAGAAATTACACAGACAATTATAATAACGGAAACTCCTACCGGAATGATCAACCATACGGAAACGGTAATCGGTATCATCAAGACCGAAATTATTCATACAATAATAGGAATTCTTACTACAGGAATAACCAGGGTAGTAGATGTAACAATAATTTCAGAAGTGACAGTCGAAATTACACAAGAAGTAGTCATGCAGATAGACAGGAAAACAGAAATTTTAATAACAGACACAACCAAGAATTTACATGTAACAGGCAGGAGGGACCTAATTGGCATCCTCCACGTGACAGAAATTCAGAGAGACAAGTGCAAATAGTAGAAATTGATCCGCGAAATGACCCGAATAATGAAAGACGTGACGCAAACAATCGACAATGACTTGTAGCTTCGGCTTCTGGCAGCAATATAGACGGTTCAGAAAGTAATGACACTACGACTTTACACAACGTACGCCTGGAAGACATGAGAGACATTTTGCTAGACGGAAAGGAAAATAATGTAAACGCATTTTTACATCCTGTTATTGAAGTATGTGTGGGTAAGAATGAGTTCACTGCGGTTTTAGATTCTGGGAGCCCATTGAATATTATTAGTGAATCAGTTTTTCGTATATGTGTAAGAACTATTGCTTGTCCTGTGCTACCTGTTTCTAAAACTACAATTCGAGGAGCTATTTCTGGAAAAAGTGTGGAAGTCAAACAACAGACCAACTTAAATTTCATTTGTCAAGGATATGAATTTTCTGCTAATTTTATTATTGTTCCATTACTCAGTACACAAATTATATTAGGTATGGAGTTTCTTAACACACATAAGGCAATTTTAAACTTTAAGGAAGGAAGTGTGAACTTGACTGTTGCCGGAATGCCGAGATGTTTGAAATTTTTTGAGTGTGTAACGAAATCTGAATCAGACACAAAATGTTTAAGGTTCCTTACTTCTGATGTTTTCGCTGAGCATTATGACGGCAATGTGTTCATTCATGACAACGACAATAGATACAGAGACGGGATGGATGATATAATTAATAGCGAAGAATTAATTAATGAAAAGGTTAATAAAGCTGAAGTTCCAGATGACGTTGCAAGAGAAGAACTGCACCAAATTTTGACTTCACATGCTACAGTATTTAGTCATCACACAGGAACTATACAAGGCTTACAATATTTATTTAAAGTAATAGAACACACCCCATTTCGAGAAAAAACGTACGCTATTCCTTTGGCTTATAGAGACAAGGTTAAGAGTGAACTTCGATGCATGTTAGATCAAGGCATTATTGAGCCTGCAGTCAGTCCTTATACCAGCCAATTACACGTAGTTCTTAAAAAGGATGGGTCCATTCGTTTGGTTCTGGATTACAGACATTCCTGAAACTGACTGTCCACAAAATTTAGATGAACTTCTTCAACATTTCCATGGAATTAAAGTTTTATCCACGATTGATATGCGCGCAAGTTTTTGGCAAATAGAACCCCACCCTGATTGTAGAAAATACGCTGCTTTTTAGCCTTTGGTAACTGTTACCAATTTCGGAAATTACCATTTGGACTTACTATATCTTCTGCAGCATTCATTCGTAGTTTAAACGAAATTTTATCTGTTTATCTTCGTGACAATATTACTTCATATCTTGACGATATTCTTATTGCTAAACGTTCTTGGAGTGAGCATAAAAAAAGTTTGGATTCATTATTACGCAAGAGTTGGCATTACAGTGAACTTGGAAAAATCTGAGTTTCGTCGTTCTCAGGTGAAATTGCTTGGTCATATTATTTCTACAGAAGGTATTCTTCCTGATCTAGAGAAACTAGACGCTATTCGTAATTATGCTGTTCCTACTACGAAACTTGATGTTCGTAGTTTCCTTGGTGTCTGTAAGTTTCTTAGACGCTTTGTTAGATTGGACAATTTGGCCACACTCGTTTATGTGAACTATCTGGAAAGAATTCTAATTGGTGTTGGGATGAGGAAGCTCAATCAGAATTTCAACAACTTCTTGATGCTTTAGTAGCTGCTCCACTTCTTTCACATCCGGATTTATCTAAAGAATTTTGTTTGGCGACGGACTCATCATACAAAGGCCTAGGTGCACATTTATTTCACGAGATAGAAGAAAACAGCGTTGTAGTGCAGAAAACTATTGCATTTGGAAGTCGTGTTCTCTCTAAATCAGAAAAGAATTATTCGATTACGGAACTTGAAGCTTTGGCTGTTGTATGGGCTTTCACAAAATTTCGCATATTTTTGTATGGCAGACATACTAAGGTTTATACCGATCATCGAGCTCTGGAATATCTTATGTCGACAAAATTTACACATGGAAGATTATCACAATGGACGCTGTACCTACAGGAATTTGATTTTAGTATTGTTTACATACAGGGTTCTTCAAATATTATTGCTGATGCTTTATCACGTGCACCTATGGGTTTGAAACAAAGTGCTGAGGAGGACTGTAAAAAATAACAAATATTGTTTGATGTATTTTCAAGGTGTTGCGTTTGAAAATTTTATTTCGTCTTCGCTCCAGGACATCGCTAAGGAGCAAAACAAGGATCCAATCTGGAAGGACATTAAGGAGAAGTGGAGGAGAAAGGAAAGCGTAGCAATAAGACAGTATTATTTAGTTCGCAATGATATTCTTTTTAAACTAAAATCGGTTGACAACTCTGTTTGGTTAGTTTTCATTCCTGATGAGTGAGTTAATAAATTGATTTGGTATACACATTTCAGTTATGCACACTTTGGTCCCAGAAAATGCTTTCATAAATTACGAGAAAATTGCAACTTCAGTAATATGGAAAAACGTATTCGATCTGTTCTTGCCAAATGCGAATTATGTCAAAAGGCTTAGCCGCCTACTATTTCTCACAGAGCACCGTTGTTTCCTATCATTCCAGCGAAATTAAAGGACATGGCTGCAGTCGATTTGTTCGGTCCAGTGGTTCGTTCTACTAATGGTTTTGCGTACATTTTGGTAGCAGTGGAACTGACATCAAAATATGTGTGTTTTACACCTTTACGCAAAGCAACAGCTCGTTCAGTATCTAATGCTTCCATCAAACATTTTCTTAAATAAGTGGGTCATGTTGATACGGTTATATCAGATAATGGATCACAGTTTCGCTCTAAAATTTGGCTTCATACTCTACGGCGTCGTAAGATTAAACCAATTTTCATTTCACTTTTTCACCCTCTTCAGAGAGATGGATGAAGGAAATCAATAAATTGAGTCGACTTTATTGTCATCAGAATCACAGAACGTGGGATCAGTATCTTCATATTTTTCAAAACATTCTGAATGAACTCCCTAATGATTCAACTTCTTTACCGCCTATGTTGATCTTAAAAAATAAAGCACCGACAAATCGCATTTCTGAAATCGTTCCTTTTCCGCCTTCACGAAAACTGCGGCATTCTGAAGTTGTCAACCTGGCTCTACAAAATATTGCATCTGCGGCTGCTAGAAGAGAGAAATCAGCTAAATGTCCTCGTCGTTTAAAAACCTTGTCAGTTGGTCAAAAGGTGTTAATTAAGTCTCACCGTTTCTCTCACAATGGAAAAGGCTTGTGACGCAAATTTTTTTCTGCTTTATAACGGTCCATATAGAGTTTGCAAAATTATTCATGATAACACTGTCGAAGTAGAAACTTAAATCTCGGCGCTCTAAGGGAATACACATATATCGAACGTTAAAATTTTTGTGGAATGACATACTTTTGAGAAACTAACAGTTATACGTAAACATGCAGAGAATACAAGGATACCGCGCCGTGTTCCGGCGGCGGCACATACTCAAACCAACAGTCAAGTCTGCGCGCCGCACAAGGCAGTCGTTGACCGCAAACAATTACTTCCTACGTCACGCGTACCTGCAGTTGATCGAGCGCTCAGTGCGAATGCACTGACAGCCGTAAACAAATGCACAGTCTAATTTCTCTGATTAAATTTTTAAAAAAATGGTTCAAATGGCTCTGAGCACTATGGGACTTAACATCTATGGTCATCAGTCCCCTAGAACTTAGAACTACTTAAACCTAACTAACCTAAGGACATCACGCAACACCCAGTCATCACGAGGCAGAGAAAATCCCTGACCCCGATTAAATTCAGTATAAAGCTATAGTGACGATAAATTATGTTATTAACGTTCAGTAGTTTTCAGGATACGGTTGTATAAAATACTTAAGAACTTTAGGCAAATTCTGTGTGTGTCCGACGTTAAGATGACTTGCTATCGAGAAAATTTCAGGAAGAATGTAATTTCGAAGAAGAAAGTAATAAACTAAAAAGGTAACTATTAACTGAGTTTATTTTTCAGATAACATACTTCCACTTAGGTACGTACTTTAGGCGTAATTTGCTGCTCGCGATTACGTGATTTATACTTTGTGTTTACTGATTTTGACAATGATTGTTTAATGAACAGGGTTGTTACTTATGTACATTATGCATCGCTTGGCTGCACTGCTTTTTCACTGATGTCACATTTTTTTTTTATTATGTGCCTGCTTATTTATTTAAATTATAATTGTCACCTGATTAGTTGTGCTGATATGGTTATGTATGTAAGTTATACTTTGTAATTTATCTGCTTGCGCCTTCATGTTTACTTATTAAGATTACATATGAACATTTATTTGCTTATGCTGATATGATGCTAATGACCTGTTTAATATGTAGGATATATATTTGCTGCTTTGCGTATGAATTGCACATTTATACATTATGTTAGATAACATATTTGCTGCCTTGCTTATGGATTGCATATTTACGCATTTCTATTTTGTTGTCATAACTACTCTTTAATTTGGTATATAGAAATGCTGATATACGGTGTACGAACATGGAGTTAAGGTCACACTTTGGTATTAATTATAGATTGTTCGCTTGGCAGAGCCTCGTTGTAGGGATTGTGCTACATCCATTTGTTGACATTGTGTTCTCTACTGGTATACTTACTCGCTATTACATGTTTTGCTTACGCTCAGTGCTTTATATTTTAAGATAAGAAAATGAACTGCCATGAGCTGGAGGTTTTATGGAAGCTGTATAGATTTATGCTAATAGAAAGGAAGCTACCGACATGAAATACCAACACTAGGTTTAGACCATTGACAGTTATTACACTGCATTCTTCGTGAGCAATTGAAATAGCAAGTGACACTTGACACAAGAAACACTCCACATGTTTGCTTCTGTTTTGCCATGATTCTTGAAGTGGTGTACACACTGTGAAATATTACGATCATTCACACTCCGTACTCGTACTTACTTACTGAAAGTTATTCAAACTAAAGGCTGTTAGAGGTCATGTATGCATTTCTTTTATTTAATGATGGACAAGGTAACCAAAATGTATTTTATAATTCATAATTAGTAGAAGAACTGGGTCAGATGGATTACACAGAGGTTGTGTGTGGACATTGTGTCTTCGGATTGTATGGGATGATGAATTGAAGTTTGCACTAGGATTTTATCTGTATTTGTTCGAGGAGACTAACTAGAGGAAAGAGTTGTTATGGAAGTGAAATGATATTGGTAATAAGGTTTATATGTATCGACGTATTGAAGAGATATTATTGAGGTATTGAGATTGTGTGAAGTTGATGATTATTGGAGTTTTGGTGGACAAGAGGTAAGGTAAATGATATTGATGATAAGTTGCATACGTATCGACGTAAGAGGTATTATTGAAGTACACTCCTGGAAATGGAAAAAAGAACACATTGACACCGGTGTTTCAGACCCACCGTACTTGCTCCGGACACTGCGAGAGGGCTGTACAAGCAATGATCACACGCACGGCACAGCGGA
Source organism: Schistocerca serialis cubense (assembly GCF_023864345.2). Lineage (NCBI taxonomy): Eukaryota > Metazoa > Arthropoda > Insecta > Orthoptera > Acrididae > Schistocerca > Schistocerca serialis. The sequence goes on from NC_064643.1 coordinate 459,947,133, forward strand.
CACACCAGGAACCGCGGTGTTGGCCGTCGAATGGCGCTAGCTGCGCAGCATTTGTGCACCGCCGCCGTCAGTGTCAGCCAGTTTGCCGTGGCATACGGAGCTCCATCGCAGTCTTTAACACTGGTAGCATGCCGCGACAGCGTGGACGTGAACCGTATGTGCAGTTGACAGACTTTGAGCGAGGGCGTATAGTGGGCATGCGGGAGGCCGGGTGGACGTACCGCCGAATTGCTCAACACGTGGGGCGTGAGGTCTCCACAGTACATCGATGTTGTCGCCAGTGGTCGGCGGAAGGTACACGTGCCTGTCGACCTGGGACCGGACCGCAGCGACGCACGGATGCACGCCAAGAACGTAGGATCCTACGCAGTGCCGTAGGGGACCGCACCGCCACTTCCCAGCAAATTAGGGACACTGTTGCTCCTGGGGTATCGGCGAGGACCATTCGCAACCGTCTCCATGAAGCTGGGCTACGGTCCCGCACACCGTTAGGCCGTCTTCCGCTCACGCCCCAACATCGTGCAGCCCGCCTCCAGTGGTGTCGCGACAGGCGTGAATGGAGGGACGAATGGAGACGTGTCGTCTTCAGCGATGAGAGTCGCTTCTGCCTTGGTGCCAATGATGGTCGTATGCGTGTTTGGCGCCGTGCAGGTGAGCGCCACAATCAGGACTGCATACGACCGAGACACACAGGGCCAACACCCGGCATCATGGTGTGGGGAGCGATCTCCTACACTGGCCGTACACCACTGGTGATCGTCGAGGGGACACTGAATAGTGCACGGTACATCCAAACCATCATCGAACCCATCGTTCTACCATTCCTAGACCGGCAAGGGAACTTGCTGTTGCAACAGGACAATGCACGTCCGCATGTATCCCGTGCCACCCAACGTGCTCTAGAAGGTGTAAGTCAACTACCCTGGCCAGCAAGATCTCCGGATCTGTCCCCCATTGAGCATGTTTGGGACTGGATGAAGCGTCGTCTCACGCGGTCTGCACGTCCAGCACGAACGCTGGTCCAACTGAGGCGCGAGGTGGAAATGGCATGGCAAGCCGTTCCACAGGACTACATCCAGCATCTCTACGATCGTCTCCATGGGAGAATAGCAGCCTGCATTGCTGCGAAAGGTGGATATACACTGTACTAGTGCCGACATTGTGCATGTTCTGTTGCCTGTGTCTATGTGCCTGTGGTTCTGTCAGTGTGATCATGTGATGTATCTGACCCCAGGAATGTGTCAATAAAGTTTCCCCTTCCTGGGACAATGAATTCACGGTGTTCTTATTTCAATTTCCAGGAGTGTATTAAGATTATGTGATGCTGATGATTATTGGAGTTTTGGTGGATAAGAGGTAAAGTAAGTGAGGAGCATTTTTTTTGTTATTTATATGGAACAAGGAGGCTGAAGATGGCAGACTAGAACACTCAAGTGGAAGTCAGATTGTCTACACACACACTTCGTTTAATCAATAAGCAGTAATTTTTTGGGGGGGGGGGGGGGCGGGGAGAGGAAGTATTTGCACATGTTGGCACACTGACAGTTGTTGAGTAACCATACATTTGATTTGGCTTGGCAAACATTGGTCTTCACATGATGACTATGACGTTGACTAACTATTATTGACTGTTATACACTGCTGCCACTACTACTCGATACACATGTTGAACATCAAATTTTTGACAGAATTGCATTTACACAGTTAACACTATTCAACTAGAAAGATGAGTGAGTGTGTTTTGTGTGTTTTCCTTTCCTAATCGCAAATAATTGGTACCAACCTACCTCCTAAATATTATTTTACTTGTTTGTTATGGCTTGCACTGACACCCATAAATATTATAGGTTTACTGATACTTGTGTATTTGTAATAGTTAATATGACAATTATCTGATACTATTTGTGTGTTTATTATAATTTGTATGTTTAGTGTAAGAGCATTGATGATGATTTTGTAAAACCAATGGTGTGTCCATTCAAACTGTTGTTCGTGCTTACACGTATTAACATTTGTGGGTGCCACTTGGAAATGTTTAATTTGTGCTAATGAACTCTGATGAACTGTCTAATTAGTAATAGTGAATATTATGGACTGCTACCTGCACAACACTACTGGGTGCCACTGATGGAACTGCTTCTACTGAAATGGTGTCACTTGTTGGTGTCTGCACCTGTTCAACATTGCTGGGTGCCACTGATGGAATTGCTTCTACTGAAATGATGTCACTTGTTGGTGTCTGCACCTGTTCAACATTGCTGGGTGTCACTAATGGAACTGCTTCTAATGAGATAATGTCACTTGTTGGTGTCTGCGCCTGCTCGCCATTTTTGGGTGCCACTGTTGGAGCTGTTTAAATACTGCTGATGAAATGTTATGAGACTGCTATTTGCACCTGTTGACCATTGCTGGGTGCTACTGTTGGAACTGTCAACTACTCTGAGGAGTGCTACTTGTTTATTGAACTACTGAAAAGATTTTATGTGAATATTTCTATAAACTGATTTTTTGTATTTGTAAATATTTACTGTTTATGTAATGTTATGAGACTCTTACCTACACCTATTTGTCATTGCTGGTGCCATTGATTGAATGATACTTGTGTAAACTATTATGTAAAATCACATATATGCAAGCATTTGTATTCCTTACTGTATTTTATATATTAGGTTATTGAAGGGTCAGTGCAAAGCCAAAATTTATTTAGTTATGTGGTATTTACTTATAAATATTATCCTTTATTTTTGTCTGTATTTTTTTTACGAATTTGGTGGTATTTTCACCACCAATGCTGGCAAAAATACCATCAAATTCTAGCCCATGGAGGAGGGGCGTATGAAAGGTGGCTACACTGAGTCACAGCGCCGGAGATTGCGCCAAAGAGTATTATTCAGCCGCCTCCACTGGCAGTAGTAGTTCAGAAGTTGCCGTGGGCAGTAGTAGTTCTGAGGTTGCCGTGAGCAGTGCTTGTTGAGAGGATGTCGATAGCAGTACTAGTTGAGGGTATGTCGTGTGCTTTTGCTCTGTTGGACGAGACACAGATGCTGTTTGATTGGAGATGTTGCAATGACCACAGTGTATTTTTCGTCAATGTATATGAAGGTAACAAAAATTTTTAATTTCAATTTTCCTAAATAACAATGCTTCTTGGTCACAGGTTCAGTCAACAAAGCATCTGGCTTGTGTTCATGTATTAGACTGTAATTCGAGTTTCTATGTGCAATTATAGTATTTCTGGTTTTTTAATTACTTCATTGTAAATGCTGTTTAAAATATCTTGTCGTATTGAGGAAGAACCATGCCAGATGTGTACGTTGAATCACACTTCCACACACAGAACAGTTACACTTGTGCTTTGTTGTTTCGTAGCTTTTATAGTTGCTGGGGACTTAATTAATCAATTGTGTTAACGAAAATTTCCTTTCATTCTTTATTGTTATTCTATGCAGTCAGATTGCGTACTAATACTACTCGGGGCCAACAAACAGCGACTAAAATTAAAATTATTTGCATTTTATTTAATTAAGCCCCCATGCAATCTATTGGCTTAAAAATTCATAAAGGTTTAAGCACAAAACAATACGATTGCCAAAATTAACCAATTAATTACATATAGGGTAATTTTCCCTCCATCAGAAGTTTTAGGCCTACTACACAGTTTTCTAGATATTACGCATGTAAAAAAAAAAATTGAAATATACGCCATAATAAATGATGAAAAATTTTTTAGTGAGATACTTGGCTTTGCATATCATTTGTAGATTAGTTAGAATCTGGTGACTAATTTGTCAGAGGCAACCTTTACACAGCTTGAAAGATGAGGATGAAATGGAACAAAAGAGGTGGAGACGACGTTGTCAGATTTACCGCACACAAATACCATGCCGACAACTTATTGTCAAGAAACTAGTGTTTCACAAAAACAACTCCTCTTTACAGATTTCTGACAAACATTTTGGGAGATTGACTCGTTAAGCCAATGGTGATCGATCGGTCGACTGAGATCGGGGGATGAGCTGCCCTGCCTTAAATGATACAGCACTTGCATTGGTACTGACACAACACAATCCTCCCCGCCTCCTTTTATAGTGGCGTGGTCGCCTCTCGTGGTACCTAATAATCAATTCCGCGTTTCATGGATATTCTTGTTTAGATAGTGTACTGCTGTCCTCCTCAACGCTAGTCACATGGTGCCGTTGAGGACCTGCAAGGCATTATTTCCCTCTTGAACCGATCGATTCATTTTCGAATAAACTGATAACTGCGGACAGCAGTAACGCTGAGCGTTGAACTGTAATTCTGATAAACCTCGGTCCTACCGCTCTTGAGTGTCGACACGTTCTGATACATATTTATCCTTCTTACAAAAGCATAACACGATCTTCTCACAAACTACAATCATTAAAACGCAATTTCTGAATGAGGAAGCTATTGCGTAATCTTTCTTAATGTACTAGTTCCGAGCAAAGTCTTCAGGAATGGGAAATACCCACCGTGTTTTAATAACTGTGTTAGAAAATTTCTCCGTAAACAAAGAGATCTTCATCACGGATTTAAGGAAAGTCAAAACCTAGCTTACAAACACAGGCTGAACGAGGCGAAAATGAACGTAAGGAGAGAAATGACAGCAGTGTTCAATGACTCTGGAGGGAAATTTTGTCAACCGATCTTACTGAAAACCCTAAGAGATTTTGGTCTTATGTAGCATCAGTAAGCGGTTCGAAATCATCTATCCTCTCGGAGATCATACTGAAACGAAACGGAAGACCGAAATACTGAATTCGGTCTTCCGAAATTGTTTCACCACAGACGATAGTAACACAGTCACTCCTTCCAGTCAGCGTACGAACGTCGAAATGTTAGATATTGAGATAACCGATCGCGGAATAGAAAAACAACTGTAATCGTTTAGTAGTGGAAAGGTGTCAGGACCAGATGAGATACCGATAAGATTCTACAAAGACTGTAAGAAAGAACTTGTGCTCCTTCTAGCAGCAGTTTATCGTAGAGCACGGGAGCAACAAAGGCTAACTAGCGGCTGGAAAAAAGCGCAGGTCATTCCCGTTTTCAAGAATGGTCTCAGGACAGATGCACACAATTATAGACCTACATCGTTGACGTCAATCTATTGTAGAATTATGGAACATGTTTTATGCTCAAGAATTATGACGTTCTTCGAGAGAGAAAATCTCCTCTATAAACAACAACTTGGATTCCGCAAACAGAGATCTTGCGGGACTTGGCACGCTCTGTTCTTCCATGAGATCCATAGCGCTGTAAACAAAGGCGTCTGACATCTGGCCACACTGCCATTTAGTGAAAAAAACACGAGCTTGTCGAGTAGAGAACCAGATTTGCGATTGGATTCAAGACTTCCTTGCAGACAGAACTCAACTTGTCTCTCGTAATCGACAGATGTAAAGGTAATTCCCGGAGTACTTCAAGGAAGTGTGGTAGGACCGTTACTGCTTACAATTGATATAAATGATCTGGTACAAAACGTCGGTTGCTCCTTAAAATTATTCGTAGATGACGCGGTTGTCTATAAGAAGGTAGGAACGCCAAAAGACAGTATCGATTCACAGAATGACGTGCAGAGGATTGAAGAGCAGTGAAGGCCAAGGCAGTTGACCCTGAATGTAAATAAATGTAACAAGTTTCGCCTGCATGGGAAAACAAAGCCACTATTGTACAACCACACTATTGATGAGAAACCGCTGGAAGGAGTATCTAGCGTAAAATATCTAGAAGTAACTGTCCAGAGCGATATTAAACGGAATGACCACGTAAAACAAATAGTAGGAAAAGCAGACGCCAGTCGGAAATTCATAGGAAGAATATTAAGAAGAGGTAACTCATCGACGGAGGAATTGGCTTACATGGCGCTTGTTCGACCGATTCTTGAGTACTTTTTATCAATATGGATCTTTACCGGGTAGGACTGAGAGAAGAGATAGACAAATCCAACGAAGAGCGGCACGCTCAGTCACGGGATCGTTTAGTCGGCGCAAAAGCGTTACAGAGATGCTCAACAAACTTCAATGGCATACGTGACAAGCGAGACATTGTGCATCACGAAGAGGTTTACTACTGAAATTTCGAGGGAATGCCTTGCAGGAAGAGTCAGACAGCATATCACGTCCTCTCCCATACATCTAGCGTAATGACCACGAGGAGAAAATTTGAGAAATTAGAGCCAACACAGAGGTCTACCGACAATCATTCTTCTCACGCATCATTCCGACTGGAACACGGTAGGGAGGATCTGATAGTGGTACCAGAAATACGCTCCGTGTCACACATTATCAGGTAGCTTGCGAAGTATGATGCGGATGTAGAAGTACAAAATGTAAATGAATTTACTCCTACCTACAATCGGCGGCTTCACTGAAATGCTAATCATTTTAATACCCAAGTATTCAGGACACTTAGGTCCTTTCTGAGCTTGTTTGTGCGCCGTCCCACCTTTTTGCAGCTTCTTCAGTTTTAATCTGCAGTTCATAACCAATAGATTGTGGTCAGAGTCCACATCTGCCCCTGGAAATGTCTTACTATTTAAAACATACTTCCTAAATCTCAGTCTTACCATTATATAATCTATTTGAAACCTTCCAGTGTCTCCAGGCCTCTTTCACGTATACAACCTTCTTTCATGATTCTTAAACCAAGTGTGCTATGATTAAGTGCAAAATTCCACCAGGTGGCTTCCTCTTTCATTCCTTATCCCCACTCCATATTCACCTACTACTTTTCCTTCTCTTCCTTTTCCAACTATCTAATTCCAGGCCCCCATGACTATTAAATTTTCATCTCTCTTCACTATCTGAATAATTTCTTTTATCTCATCATACATTTCTTCAATCTCTTCGTCATCTGCGGACTGAATATATACTTGAATATCTGGAATATATACTTGTACTACAGTGGTAGGGGTGGGCTTCGTGTCTATTTTGGTTACAATAATACCTTCACTAGGCTGTTCGTAGTAGCTTACCCGTGCTCCTATTTTTTTTTATTTATTACTAGACCTACTCCTGCATTACCCCTGTATTCACTTGACCAGAAGACTTGTTCCTGCTGCTACAAAACGTCGCTAATTTCCACTATATCTAACTTTAATCTGTCCACTGGCCTTTTGAAATTTGCTAACCTACCTGCCCGATTAAGGGATCTTACATTCCATACACCGATCCGTAGAACGTCAGTTTTCTTTCTCCTGATAACGACGTCCTCCTGAGTAGTCCCCGCCCGGAGACACTAATTTGGGACTATTGTACCTCCGGTATATTTTACCCAAGAGTACGCCATCATCATTTAACCATACAGTAAAGCTGCTTGCTCTCGGTAAAAATTAAGACTGTAGTTTCCCCGTAATTTCAGCTGTTCACAGTACCAGCACAGCAGGGCCGTTTGGTTTATGTTACAAGGCCAGATCAGTCAATCATCCAGATTGTTGTCCCTGCAACTATTGAAAAGGCTGCTGCCCCTCTTTAGGAACCACACGTTTGTCTGGCCTTTCAACAGATACCCCTCCGTTGTGGTTGCACCTACGGTACGGCTATTTGTATCGTTGAGGCGCGCTAGCCTCCCCTCTAACGGCCGGGTCCATGGTTCATGGTTCAGTCTCTGAACTGAAGACCACAACAACAACAAGCAACCCCAACGGATTATTCTCATATTATGTTTAGTTTATCTGACTACAGTTGGCAACGTTATATAACAACAAATATTCACTTTTCATATTCCCAGAATGAGATTTTCACTCTGCAGCGGAGTGTGCGCTGATATGAAACTTCCTGGCAGATTAAAACTGTGTGCCGGACCGAGACTCGAACTCGGGACCTTTGCCTTATACTGGCAGAAGTAAAGCTGTGAGTACGGGGCGTGAGTCGTGCTTGGGTAGCTCAGTTGGTAGAGCACTTGCCCGCAGAAGGAAAAGGTCCCGAGTTCGAGTCTCGGTCCGGCACACAGTTTTAATCTGCCAGGAAGTTTCATATGAGCACACACTCCACTGCAGAGTGAAAATCTCATTCTGGAAACATCCCCCAGGCTGTCGCTAAGCCACGTCTACGCAATATCCTTTCTTTGAGGAGTGCTAGTTCTGCAAGGTTCGCAACAGAGCTTCTGTAAAGTTTGGAAGGTAGGAGACGAGATACTGTCAGAAGTAAAGCTGTGAGGACGGGGCGTGAGTCGTGCTTGGGTAGCTCAGTTAGAAGCTGAGTAGCACCACGATGTAGTGGTTATGATGCTAAACTGAAGCATGCAGGGTCGTGATTTCAAAACTCACCTGGGCTGTAAAATTTTCGCCGGCACGGTAACCCAGTCTGCCTTCGGCAGTGACACAGTGCGGACCGTGTTGCCCGCCGGCCGCGCTGTGGTGCGCGCGCCTGTTTGTTTACGCCGGAGCAGCTTCGTGTGTGCGGTGTTGTGAGTCTAGAACGTGATGGCACACTCGTACAGAAAAACGACTTTGAAGTTCAGTTTTGCGAACGACTATACACGACCAAAGGCACACGAGATGGAACGTTTTTTAAGAGAAGAGGTAAAAACCGATCCACAGGAAATCGTAGGAATCCATTTATCGATCGTTTCAAGCGTCGTCTGTGTCAAGCTTGTTGACGAGGCTGCTTGCGAAAGACGTCTACAACGATCACCGAACGGGTATCGTTTCTGTCATGCCGACGGGAATGTTGGTGCGGTTATGGTCGATCACGCGGGAATGGGGATCCGCACTATACGAGTCTTCGAACTTCCGTTTGAGGTCCCGTCTGAACTTGTTACCGACGCCTTTCGAGCATACGGTACAGTTCTATCCCGTGTGGCCGAAAAATGGACGAGTTTTACCACATACCCCGTTTTAAATGGGGTGAGACAAATATGGATAGAACTGCGAAAGCACGTCCCCTCTTATTTGTACATAGGAGGTTGTCGAGCGATTATAATATATGATGGGCAACCTCGCACTTGCTCGGGAAGCGGGAAAGAAGGTCAAGTCCGCTCGGAATGCCTGCAGCGACGTTTAGTGCAAACCCCACGGGATGACGTTCAGGCGCCACAACAGATGACTGTCTTACCATTGACCTTTGTGGAAGCCCTGAGAGGCGACGTGAGGGAGATTTCCGATGGGCACCAGCAGCTGCGCCCTATAGAGAACATGGACATCAACGGACTGGAACTCCGACCACCGGTTCCACCACAGCACACAAGGGACACCACATAAGAGATGCAGCTGACGGCCGCTCCAGGCTCATCCGTGGTGGCTGCCAGTGCTTCCACCGAGAGCGCGATAGGCCAGGCCCAAGACGGAGGATACTGCATGGGGGCTTAATTATTAATAAATTTGAAAATCATTTTTATTTTTCGTCGCTGTATGTCCGATTACGCTGTGTCTCGTAAACGGTTGGCCCTGACTAGTATTTGTACGCAATCTGACTGCATAGAATAACAACAAAGAATGAAAGAAAATTTTCGTTAACACAATTAATTAATTAAGTCCCCAGCAACTATAAAACCTACGAAACCAAAGCACAAGTATAACTGTTCTGTGTGTGGAAGTATGACTCAACGTACACATCTGGCACGGTTCTTCTTCAATAAGGCAAGAAATTTTAAATATCATTTATACTGACATGATAAAAAAAATTAGAAATACTATAACTGCGCAAGAAAACCAGAATTACACTCTAATACAAGAACACAAGCCAGATGCTTTGTTGACTGAACCTGTAATGACACATTATTTAAGACATTGAGATAATAAAAAGAAAAGGAAATTTTTTTTTTTTCTTTTACCTTCACATATTGACGAAAATCACTCTAATCATTACAATATATCTCCACTCCGACTCTCGACTACCACATCTCAACAAGAACTTTTCAGTATCACATCTCAGCAAGCACTCTCTGCTACGAGTTCTCAACAAGCACTTTTCACTAGCACATCTCAACAAGCACTGACTACTACGAGCTCTCCCCAAGCACTGCCAGTGGAGGCGGCTGAATAATACTCTTTGGCGCAATCTCTGGCGCTGTGGCTCAGTGTAGCCACCTTTCATATGCCCCTCCTCCACGGGCCAGAATTTGATGGTATTTTTGCCAGCATTGGTGGTGAAAATACCACCAAATTCGTCCACAAAAATACAGACAAAAATAAAAGATAATATTAATACCTAATATCACATAATTAGTTAAAATTTTGGCTTTGCACTGACCTTTCAATAACCTAATATATAAAATACAGTAAGCAATACAACTTCTTTTCATACATGTGACTTTACATAATAGTTCACACAATACACAAAAAATCAGTTTACACAAATGTTCACATAAAATGCTTTCAATGATTAGTTCCAGCAGTAGCACCCAGCAATGGTCTACAGGTGCAGACACCACCAAGTGACATCATTCAGTTGAAGCAGTTCCATCAGTGGCACCCGGTAATGTTGAGCAGGTGCAGACACCAACAAGTGACATTATTTCAGTAGAAGCAGTTCATCAGTGGCACCCAGCAATGTTGAGCAGGTGCAGACAGCAACAATTCAGTAGAAACAGTCCATCAGTGGCACCCAGTAATGTTGAACAAGTGCAGACACCAACAAGTGACATTATCTCAGTAGAAGCAGTCCATCAGTGGCACCCAGCAATGTTGAACAGGTGCAGAAACCAACAAGTGACATTATTTCAGTATAAGCAGTTCCATTAGTGGCACCCAGCAATGTTGAGTAGGTGCAGACACCAACAAGTGACATTATCTCAGTAGAAGCAGTTCATCAGTGGCAGCCAGTAATGTTGAACAGGTGCAGACACCAACAAGTGACATTATTTCAGTAGAAGCAGTTCATCAGTGGCACCCAGCAATGTTGAACAGGTGCAGACACCAACAAGTGACATTATCTCAGTAGAAGCAGTCCATCAGTGGCACGCAGTAATGTTGAACAGGTGCAGACACCAACAAGTGACATTATTTCAGTAGAAGCAGTCCATCAGTGGCACCCAGTAATGTTAAACAGGTGCAGACACCAACAAGTGACATTATTTCAGTAGAAGCAGTCCATCAGTGGCACCCAGCAATGTTGAGTAGGTGCAGACAGCAAGAAGTAACATCATTTCAGTAGAAACAGTTCTAACAGTGGCACCCAGTAGTGTTGAACAGGTGCAGACACCAACAAGTGACATTATTTCAGTAGAAGCAATCCATCAGTGGCACCCAGCAATGTTGAACAGGTGCAGACACCAACAAGTGACATTATCTCAGTAGAAGCAGTCCATCAGTGGCACCCAACAACATTGAGCAGTTGCAGACACCAACAAGTGACATCATCTCAGCAGAAGCAGTTCCATTAGTGGCACTCAGCAATGTTGAGCAAGTACAGACACCAACAGGTGACATCTTTTCAGTAGAAGCAGTCCATCAGTGGCACCCAGCAATGTTGAACAGGTGCAGACACCAACAAGTGACTTCATTTCAGTAGAAGCAGTCCATCAGTTGCACCTAGCAATGATGAGCAGGTCCAGATAGCAGTCCATAATATTCACTATCACTGATCACACTGTTCATCAGAGTTTATAAGCAGAAATTAAACATGTCCTAGTGGCACCAATCATGTAGAAAAAGTACAAGTAACAGTCCATAATATTCACTATCCTAATCACACGGTTCATCAGCAGAAATTAATCATTTCTAAGTGGCACCCATTATGTTGAAAAAGTGCAGGTAACAGTCCATAATATTCACTATCACTAATCACACAGTTCATCAGCAGAAATTAAACATTTCTAAGTGTCACACATCAATGTTGAGCAAGTGCAGGTAACAGTTCATAATATTCACCATCACTAATCAGACAGTTCAGACATGAACAATAGTTTGAATGCACATACAAATGCTTTTACACACTAAACATATAAATTCTAATAAACACACAAATGATATCAGATAATTGTCATATTAACTATTACAAATACTCAAATATCAGTAAACCTATAATATTTATGGGTGTCAGTGCAAGCCACAACAAACAAGTAAAATAATAATTAGGAGATAGGTGGGTAGGATTAGGAAAGGAAAACACACAAAACACACTCACTCATCTTTCATCCACATTAAGTACTACTGTGTAATTGAATAGTGTTAACTGTGTAAATGCAATTCTGTCAAAATTTGATGTTCATCATGTGTATCAAGTAGTGGTGGCAGCAATGTATAACAGTCAATAATAGTTAAGTCAACGTCATAGTCATCATGTCAAGACTAATGTTTGCCAAGCCAGATCAAAATGTACGGTTGCTGAACAACTGTCAGTGAGCCAAGATATGCAATTACTTCCTCTCTCCAAAAAAAAAAGTATATACTGCTTAGTGATTTAACAAAGTGTGTGTATAGACTATCTTCCTTCTACTTGAGTGTTCTAGTCTGCTATCTTCATCCTCCTTGTTCCATATAGACCAACAAAAATAAAAAAAATAAAAAAAATATGCACCTCACTTACTTTACCTCTTACCCACCAAAACTCCAAAAATCATCAGCATCACATAATCTCAATACTTCAATAATACCTCTTCAATATGTCGATACATATAAACCTTATTACCAAAATCATTTCACTTCCATAACAACTCTTTCCTCTAGTCAGTCTCCTCAAACAAGTACAGATAAAATCCTAATGCAAACTTCATCATCCTATACAATCCGAAGACACACTGTCAACACACAACCTCTGTGTCATCCATCTGACCCAAATCTTCTACTCATTATGAATTATAAACAAAAGAAATGCATACATGACCTCTAACAGACTTAGTTCGAATAACTCTCAGTAATTAAGTACGATTATGGAGTGTGAATGATCATAATATTTCACAGTGTGTACACCACTTCAAGAATTATGGCAAACAGAAGCAAACCTGTGGAGTATTTCTTGTGTCAAGTGTCACTTCCTATTTCAATTGCTCACGAAAAATGCAGTGTAATACTGTCAATGGTCTAAACCTAGTGTTGGTATGTCATGTCGTTAGCTTCCTTCCTATTAGCATACATTTATACAGCTTTCATAAAACCTCCAGCTCATGTGACTTCTATGAAGTTTCTTGTACTAATGTCGTTCGTCGGATTATAGCAGTTCATTTTCTTATCTTAAAAACAGAAGGCACTGAGCGTAAGCAAAACAAGCAATAGCGAGTAAATATACCAGTAGAGAACAGAATGTCAACAAGTGGATGCAGCACAATCCTTACAACGAGGCTCTGCCAAGCGAACAATCTATAATTAATACAATAATGTGACCTAAACTCTATGTTCATACACAGTATATCAGCATTTCTATATACCAAATTAAAGAGTAGTTATGACAACAAAATAGAAATGTGTAAATATGCAATCCATAAGCAAGGCAGCAAATATGTTATCTAACATAATAAACAGGTCGTTACCATCATATGAGCATAAGCAAATAAATGTTCATATGTAATCTTAAGTAAGTAAACATGAAGGCGCAAGCAGATAAATGACAAAGTGTAACCTACATGCATAACCACAGTCAGCACAATTAATCAGGTGACAATTATAATTTAAATAAATAAGCACAGCAGACACCTAATAAAAAAATGTGAAATCAGTGAAAAAGCATTGCAGCCAAGCGATGCATAATATATACAAATTACAACCCAGTTCATTAATAATCATTGTCAAAATCAGTTAACGTACGCAAGCACGTCGCTTCACAAGTAATTTCATAGACCATGAAATTTAGCACAAAGTATGAATCACGTAATCGCGAGCAGCAAATTACGTCTAAAGTACGTACCTAAGTGGAAATATGTTACCTGAAAATGAACTCAATTAATAGTTACCTTTTTAGTTTATTACTTTTTTCTTCGAAATTACATTCTTTCTGAAATTTTCTCTATAGCAAGTCCTCTTAACGTCGGAGACACACAGAATTTACCTGAAGTTCTTAAATATTTTATAGAACCGTATCCTGAAAAATACTGAATGTTAATAACATAATTCATCAAATCACTATAGCTTTATACTGAATTTAGTCGGAGAAATTAGACTGTGTATTTGTTTACGGCTGTCAGTGCATTCGCACTGAGCGCTCGATCAGCTGTAGGCGCGTGACGTAGGAAGCAATTGTTTGCGGTCAACGACTGCCTTGTGCGGCGCGCAGACTTGACTGTTGCTTTGAGTATGTGCCGCCGCCAAAACACAGCGCGGTATCCTTGTATTCTCTGCATGTTTACATGTAGCTGTTAGTTTCTCTAAAGTATGTCATTCCACAAAAATTTTAACGTTAGATATATGATGTATTCCCTTAGAGCGTCGTGATTTAAGAGTTTCTACTTCTACAGTGTTATCATGAATAATTTTGCGAATTCTATATGGACCGTTATAAAGCAAAAAAAAATTGCAACACAAGCCTTTTCCTTTATGAGACAAACGATGAGACTTAATTAACAACTTTTGGCCAACTGAAAAAGTTTTTAAACGACCAGGACGCTTAGCTGATTTCTCTCTTCTAGCAGCCGCAGATTCAATATTTTGCAGAGCCAGGTTGACAACTTCAGAATGCCGCAGTTTCCGTGAAGGCGGAAAAGGAACGATTTCAGATATGCGATTTGTCGGTGCTTTGTTTTTTAATATCAACATAGGCGATAAAGAAGTTGAATCATTAGGGAGTTCATTCAGAATGTTTTGAAAAATATGAAGATACTGATCCCACGTTCTGTGATTCTGATGACAATAAAGACGACTCAATTTATTGATTTCCTTCATCCATCTCCCTGAAGCGTTAGATTGAGGGTGAAAAAGTGAAATGAAAATTGGTTTAATTTTACGACGCCGTAGAGTACGAAGCCAAATTTTAGAACGAAACTGTGATCCATTATCTGATATAACCTTATCAACATGACCCACTTATTTAAGAAAATGTTTGATGAAAGCATTAGATACTGAACGAGCTGTTGCTTTACGTAACGGTGTAAAACACACATAATTTGATGTCAACTCCACTGCTACCAAAATGTACGCAAAACCATTAGTAGAACGAACCACTGGACCGAACAAATCGACTGCAGCCATGTCCTTTAATTTCGCTGGAATGATGGGAAACAACGGTGCTCTGTGAGAAATTGTTGGCGGCTTAGCCTTTTGACATAATTTGCATTTGGCCAGAACAGATCGAATACGTTTTTCCATATTACTGAAGTAGCAATTTTCCCGTAATTTATGAAAGCATTTTCTGGGACCAAAGTGTGCATAACTGAAATGCGTATACCAAATCAGCTTATTAACCCACTCATCAGGAATACGAACTAACCAAACAGAGTTGTCGACCGATTTTCGTTTAAAAAGAATATCATTGCGAACTAAATAATGCTGTCTAATCGCTACGCTTTCCTTTCTCCTCCACTTCTCCTTAATGTCCTTCCAGATTGGATCCTTATGTTGCTCCTTAGCGATGTCCTGGAGCGAAGGCGAAATAAAGTTCTCAAACGCAACACCTTGAATATACATCAAACAATAATTGTTTTCCTTGCAGTCCTCTTCAGCACTTTGTTTCAAACCCATAGGTGCACGTGATAAAGCATCAGCAACAATATTTGAAGAACCCTGTATGTAAACAATACTAAAGTCAAATTCCTGTAGGTACAACGCCCATCGTGACAATCTGCCATGAGTAAATTTTGTCGAAATAAGATATTCCAGAGCTCGGTGATCGGTATAAACCTTAGTATGTCTGCCAAACAAAAATGTCCGAAATTTTGTGAAAGCCCAAACAACAGCCAAAGCTTCAAGTTCCGTTATCGAATAATTCTTTTCTGATTTAGAGAGAACACGACTTCCAAATGCAATAGTTTTCTGGACTACAACGCCGTCTTCTTCTATCTCTTGAAATAAGTGTGCCCCTAGGCCCTTGTATGATGAGTCCGTCGCCAAACAAAAATCTTTAGATAAATCCGGATGTGAAAGAAGTGGAGCAGCAACTAAAGCATCACGAAGCTGTTCAAATTCTGACTGAGCTCCCTCATCCCAACACCAATTAGATTTCTTTCCAGATAGTTCACGTAAACGAGGTGTGGCCAAATTGTCCAATCTAACAAAGCGTCTAAGAAAATTACAGACACCAAGGAAACTACGAACATCACGTTTTGTGGTAGGAACAGCATAGTTACGAATAGCGTCTAATTTCTCTGGATCAGGAAGAATAATGTGACCGAGAAATTTCACCTGAGACCGACCAAATTCAGATTTTTCTAAGTTCACTGTAATGCCAACTCTTGCAAAAATACGTAATAATGAATCCAAAATTTTGTTGTGCTCACTCCAAGAATGTTTAGCAATAAGAATATCGTCAACATATGAAGTAATATTGTCACGAAGATAAACAGGTAAAATTTCGTTTAAGCTACGAATGAATGCTGCTGAAGATACAGTAAGTCCAAACGGTAATTTCCGAAACTGGTAACAGTTACCAAAGGCTAAAAAGGCCGTGTATTTTCTACAATCAGGGTGGAGTTCTATTTGCCAAAAACTTGCGCGCATATCAATCGTGGATAAAACTTTAATTCCATGAAAATGTTGAAGAAGTTCATCTAAATTTTGTGGACAGTCAGTTTCAGGAATGATGATATTATTTATCTGTCTGGAATCCAGAACCAAACGAATTGACCCATCCTTTTTAAGAACGACATGTAATGGGCTGGTATAAGGACTGACTGCTGGCTCAATAATGCCCCTGATCTAACATGTATTGAAGTTCATTCTTAACCTTGTCTCTGTAAGCCAAAGGAATAGCGTACGTTTTCCCGCGAAATGGTGTGTGTTCTTTTACTTTAAATAAATATTGTAAGCCTTGTATAGTTCCTGTGTGATGACTAAACACTGTAGCATGTGAAGTCAAAATGTGGTGCAGCTCTTCTCTTGCAACGTCATCTGGCACTTCAGCTTTATTAACCTTTTCATTAATTAATTCTTCGCTATTAATTATATCATCCATCGCGTCTCTGTATCTATTGTCATTGTCTTGAATAAACACATTGTCGTCATAATGCTCAACGAAAACATCAGAAGTAAGAAACCTTAAACATTTTGTATCTGACTCAGATCTTGTTAAACACTCGAAAAATTTCAAACATTTCGGCATTCCGGCAACAGTCAAATTCACACTTCCTTCTTTAAAGTTCAAAATTGCCTTATGTGTGTTAAGAAACTCCATACCTAATATAATTTGGGTACTGAGTAATGGAACAATAATAAAATTAGCAGAAAATTCGTATCCTTGACAAATGAAATTTAAGTTGGTCTGTTGTTTGACTTCCACACTTTTTCCAGAAATCGCTCCTCGAATTGTAGTTTTAGAAACAGGTAACACAGGACAAGCAATAGTTCTTACACATATACGAAAAACTGGTTCACTAATGACATTCAATGGGCTCCCAGAATCTAAAACTGCAGTGAACTTATTCTTACCTACACATACTTCAATAACAGGATGTAAAAATGCGTCTACATTATTTTCCTTTTCGTCTAACAAAATGTCTCTCATGTCTTCCAGGCGTACGTAGTGTTAAGTCGTAGTGTCATTACTTTCTGAACCGTCTATATTGCTGCCAGAAGCCGAAGCTGCAAGTCATTGTCGATTGTTTGCGTCACGTCTTTCATTATTCCCGTCATTTCGCGGATCAATTTCTACTATTTCCACTTGTCTCTCTGAAGTTCTGTCACGTGGAGGATGCCAATTAGGTCCCTCCTGTCTGTTAGATGTAAATTCTTGGTTGTGTCTGTTATTAAAATTTCTATTTTCCTGTCTGTCTGCGTGACTACTTCTTGTGTAATTTCGACTGTCACTTCTGAAATAATTGTTGTATCTACTACCCTGATTATTTCTGTAGTAAGAATTTCTATTATTGTATGAATAATTTCTGTCTTGATGATACCGATTACTGTTTCCGTATGATTGATCATTCCGGTAGGAATTACCGTTATTATAATTGTCTGTGTAATTTCTGTTAGAACGTCTGTTACTGTCATAAGGCTGGTATCTATTGTCCTGTCTGTTACGTCTGTCAGTCTCAAAATTACCCATATAACGCCCGTTCCGATCACTATCTCTTTTCTCTGAAAATCTATTGCAATTACTGTTACTGAAAAAGTTACAAGAAGTCCTGTCGTCGTTGTCATACTCAAGTTCTTGCAACAAAGTCTTAAAAGTCTCAATGTCGTCTTTACATCTTCCGGCAAAAGCAATTTGTCTTATGGATTGTGGCAGCTTAGTTAAACAAATGCGAATTAATTCAGTCGGGCTATAAGGGTTGGACAGGAACTGATTCTTTCGAATCATGTCTTCAAAATATTCTGCTGGCGTGCGGAACTCAGACTGTTTGAAATTAGGCTGCATAATCAGACTATGTTTGACTCTGTCTTGCGTGTTTTCGGACCAATATGCCGATAGAAATGCATGATAAAAATCATTTAGATTATTACAATCTCTAATGAGTGCGCGCATCCGCGTCGCCGATTCGTTTTCTAAATATCCACACATAAATTCCAGTTTGTGACTTAGTGGCCAATTTGGTGGGAGTGCGTACATAAATTGATCTAACCATGAACATGGATGTATGTCATTCTTAGAATTGCGGAAGATCTTAAATTTCCGAACAGTTAAAAAGTGTTTATAGTCAAAGTTTTCGCCTCGTGGCGACAAAGACCTACCGCGTCTGTCCCAGTCCCAAAGTCGATTATTGTCAAGTTCGCGCGCCTGGCGCTCTCTTGTTGCATCCCGTAAATGAAACAAATTATTTTCTTCAAACCCCTCTGCTATCTGTGATTCCAAATTTCTTTTGCTGTCTTTTCCTACAATTTCGCCTTCGATCTGTTTGATTTGCTTTCGTAATGCCTCAACTTCCCTTTTAACGCGTTCATTAAATTTTCCCTGATTTTCAACATGCTTATTTATTTTCTGGTACTCTTCGGTTTCTGCAATCGGCAATGGTGCTGTATCATCTGAATCTCTGTCCCCATTTAAACTAAGATTTGTCAATTTGTCTGAAATGTCATCAACTCTTTCCGATAAATCACCTATTTGTTCTTTCTGTTTATTTACGTCTTCCGTAAGTGTCGCGACTCGCGTTTCAGTATTAACACATTTAGTAGTTAACTGTTCATACTGTTGTGTTAGGTTATTTAATCTGTCATTCGGTACGGATTCCTCGATTCTCTCAAATATTTCTTCCTTATCTTTTGCACGTTGTAAATTTAACTCTGAAAATTTCTGTACTATCACGCGATCTCTTTCTTCCTGTTCTCTATCCTGTTCCCTTTGTCTAATCTCTACTGCAACTAATCTATTATTGTGAGCATTCAAAATCGGTTGTACTTCTTCTCTTATTTCTTTCTTTAATTCATCTTTCATATTTTTGAAACATGTCCCTATTCGTGAATCTAACTGTGTTTCCAAAGTTCCCATCTCTGTTTTTAATTCAGATCCAAACCGTGTTTCCATTGTTCCCATATCAGTTTTTAATTCAGATCGTAAAGTTCCCATCTCTGTTTTAATTGTTCCTATTTGTGATCCCAGTGGGTCTAACCGTGTTTCCATTGTTCCCATCTGTGTTTTTAATTCAGATCGTAAATGCTCCATTGTTCCCATTTGTGAGTCTAACCGAGATCCCAAATTTAATATCGCACTCATCAGCTGCTCCATATTAACTTGTTCGAAATTCTTTTCGCCCCTAACATTTCCCGCAAAACCGGTTTCCTTCGTCATAGCTGTAAAGCTATCTGTTTTCGATACTATTCCAGAATCTTCTATCGTTAATCTCGTATTCTGTGAATTTTCTGATTGAGAAAAATTTTGAAATGGTTCCGGACTATTTTCCCGACTTATTAAATTATTTTCCACTTCATTATTCATGATACTGTTTTCCTCTGTTGGCGAGTTCGCCATGTTAACAATTTCGTCATTATCACTATCCATCATTTTTGCCTTTTTCATCGATCGCGTAATCATTTACAAAACATACAAAACTCGTCATTGCACGAAAATTACACACAATGACTCTTTATCTCCAACAATACCATTTACATGAAATGTTTCCTTCAAACACGATTAACGAACAATTGAAATAATTGCACTAGATTGTCAAACGCGTATACAAGACAACAAAATTGAATTCTGGAAAAAAAAATACCATTAGAAGAATGACAATTACCAAATCTACACATGCATTATAGACTACAATTACTAAACTACAAATTACTACAACAATACTACTGTCTACTATTTTTACAATCAGAAGAATTCCAAGGGACGATCCGAAGCAGCGGTCGCCACGTGCATGGGGGCTTAATTATAAATAAATTTGAAAATCATTTTTATTTTTCGTCGCTGTATGTCCGATTACGCTGTGTCTCGTAAACGGTTGGCCCTGACTAGTATTTGTACGCAATCTGACTGCATAGAATAACAACAAAGAATGAAAGAAAATTTTCGTTAACACAATTAATTAATTAAGTCCCCAGCAACTATAAAACCTACGAAACCAAAGCACAATTATAATTGTTCTGTGTGTGGAAGTATGACTCAACGTACACATCTGGCACGGTTTTTCTTCAATAAGGCAAGAAATTTTAAATATCATTTATACTGACGTGATAAAAAAAATTAGAAATACTATAACTGCGCAAGAAAACCAGAATTACACTCTAAAACAAGAACACAAGCCAGATGCTTTGTAGACTGAACCTGTAATGACACATTATTTAAGACATTGAGATAATAAAAAGAAAAGGAAAATTTTTTTTTTTCTTTTACCTTCATATATTGACGAAAATCACTCTAATCATTACAATATATCTCCACACCGACTCTCGACTACCACATCTCAACAAGAACTTTTCAGTATCACATCTCAGCAAGCACTCTCTGCTACGAGTTCTCAACAAGCACTTTTCACTAGCACATCTCAACAAGCACTGACTACTACGAGTTCTCCCCAAGCACTGCCAGTGGAGGCGGCTGAATAATACTCTTTGGCGCAATCTCTGGCGCTGTGGCTCAGTGTAGCCACCTTTCAATACGCAACCCAAACAGCCGACGCGGAAGCAAGGCAACGGAAACAGCGTTCGCCGAAGAGAAGCAAGAAGCGTCGACTGACTTCTGCTGACGATAGCCATAGTTCCGAGGGGACAGTGGACGACAACGACAGTATCGACCTGAGACCAGTGCACTCAACAGATACCGAGATGACGATACAGGAATTGCACAGCAACGATAACTTGAACTCTCCTTCTGGTGACCGGAAGGCAGAAGTGCAGACGACAACTGTCCAACATCAGAGCGGTGACAACGTTGGCTCTCATCCTTCGGCCAGTTCCGGAAATATGCTGGGGGACAGGGCGCAAGAAATGGACCAACAGGAACAGAATGAAAATACGAACGCGACGATTGAGGGTAGGCCTGGCCAGAGGCCGGGAGGGGTCGGGAAATGTTGAACAACTTAGTGTGGTGAGGAGCGCCGGGAGTGCAGATAGACGCTTAATGACAACCCCCCCCCCCCCCCCTTACAACTGATGAACACAAGCCAGGCGTACCGCATTGCAACGATAAACGTTAATGGCATTTGGACACCGCTTAAAATTCAAATGCTGAAGGATATGTTACGCGCTGCGGACGTGGATATTGTACTCCTATAACAAGTGCGTTTCACATCACCGCCAGAGTTCTACGGCTACGAGACACATTATTCAGTGCACGAAGAAAGTGGATGCGGTGTGGCGATCCTCACCAGGGAAGGAATAGGACGGAGGACGTCATGTCTCCCCCTTCGGCACCTGGCATAGCGATCACTGTCGACGGCGTTCGTTTCATCAATTTATACGCACCATCTGGCTCCACAAAACGAAGAGAAAGGGCGACCTTTTACACCGAGGAGATAGCACCGTTGTTCACTGAACGCTATGATAACTATATAGTGGGCGGCGACTGTAATTGTGTCGTCGACAAAAAGGACCAAGTACCTCATTATGTGCCATGCGTGGAACTGCGTGCTTTGATTACTGAAATGGCGCTTCTGGATACCTGGGAACTACAGCATGGCGACAGACCGGGTTATACGTTTGTAACGGGACACTCGGCGAGTAGACTTGATAGAGTGTATGTGACACGAGCTCTTTGGACGCCGATACTGGACGCCGAAACCTGGCCAGCGGCTTTTACGGATCATATGGCGTACGTCTGTACGATTTCCCTAACGCGCCAGAAGAAATGGCGGAGTAAGGGTCACTGGAAAATGAATTGTGCACTTTTACGTGACGCTGCATGTCGCCGGTCGATAGAGGCGGTCTGGGAGACCTGCGTTCGCCGCCAACGAGCATACGCCTCGGTTCTCCAGTGGTGGATCAAATGCGCAAAACCAACGTTACGGAGAACGTTGATACGATACGGGCAGGAAAAATTGCAGTGGATCCGCACGACGGCTGATTTTTATTTTACAGCCCTGAGGGAGCTGATGACCCAACAACCATCGCCGGAAAGGCACATGGCCATGCGCAGGATAAAAGTCAAGTTATTACAGCTGACGAGACTAAGAATGGAACGTATAATGGTCCGGGCGAGATTGGCGGACACAGTTGCTGCCGAAACCCCCTCCATGCACCATGTAGCACGTGAACGCCAACGACGACGCAGGACATTGATCAGGGAACTAATCTCTGAAACTGGCCAGCAAGTTGTGAACCAGCATGATATTGCGCATGTGTTTACCTACTATTTCCGAAAGTTATATGGAGCTGTACAAGTGAACCACGAGACACTACATGATGTCATCTCGGAAATGCCAGATAGAGGACCACCACTGGATGTAGAGACTTTCATCACAGCGATAACAGAGGACGAGCTGACAGATTCAATTGCCAGGGGGGCTCCGAACAAGTCCCCAGGACAGAAAGGCTTCCCAATTGAATTTTACCGCGCCTTTGCATACCTCATGGGACGGACCTGGATTCAGATGTACAACGAACTCCTGTTACCGCAGACTGAGATACCTGCCGAATTCACGGAGGGTATCATCATCCCAATACCCAAACCACGCGGTGGCAGAAGGACAGGAGATTATAGACAACTCACTCTCTTGAACTGCGACTATAATATTTTCGCGCGCATCCTTGGGGCTCGCCTGCGGTCTTCAATTTCTGATAGACTCCTCATAGATCAAACTTGCCTCGGCGGCAAGAGTAACGTACATACGGCGCTCGGTGACTACCGAGACATCATCGCATTAGCAGCGGCATGCCGAGTGCGTGGGGCACTCGTCGCTATTGACTTCGATCATGCGTTCGACAGAGTGGATCATACCTTTTTGCATGCGGTGATGGGCAGATTGGGAATCCCACTGGCCTTCATTCTAGTAATCTTGCGACTGTTACGCGGCGTGCGATCAAAGGTCTCGGTGAATGGGCGGGGCACTGACTACATTGTTATTTCAAGGTCATTTCGTCAAGGTTGCCCCCTTTCGATATTTTTGTATGCAATGGCTTTGGAACTCTGTCTATATGGTCTCCGAAGACGCGTGGAGAGAGTTCCGTTGCCACAACTGACCTTTCATTGCCGCACTTATGCTGACGATGTGATGCTGGCGGCAAGGACAGGCGACGAAGTACGTACGGCGTTGGCATGGATACAGCGATACGGGATGGCGGCAGGAAGCGTGCTTAATCTACAGAAATCACGCTACATGAATGTCGGTCGAGGATTACAACCGGGGGGAGGAAGTCCCGCTCATGTTAGTTAAGACCATAAAATGTCTAGGTGTTACGTTCCACACGGATGTGCAGCGAACAGCAGCGGATAACTACCGACGCATATTGAACCTGATGCGGACAATGGTGCTGTTACAGAAATTAAGAGCGTTGGGTATGATTCAGAGGGTGACCTATGTTAACGTATACCTAGCACCGAGACTCACTCACGTAGCGCATGTCCTGCCTTTAACGCGCACAATGGCATCACGGATACAAGCAACTTTCGGAACCTACGTGAGTGTGGGACACCTGTTTAAGATCCAATACACAACGCTTACGCTACCACCTGGACAGGGTGGACTTGGTCTAGTGAACGTACATGAAAAGGCACGGGCGTTATTCGTCAGTACGATTTTACGACAATGGCGCGGTCAATTTCGCAATATCTCGGGTGCGTTGGCCGATGTACTGGCGTCCACTTCCATGCTGCCCTCAGTTAATGTGGGCCATATTTCACCGAAGATGTCACATTCCTTCCCAACAACACGACTACCGACGACGCGAGATGTATACCAACTCTTACTGCGCCGGTGCCCCAGGAATACCCTGGAAAAGAAGTACCCTGACAAGAACTGGCGACAGACATGGCGCGTTATACGGAACGTTTACCTCCCAACTTCGGTACGCTCAACATGGTATGTGACGGTAAATAGGAAGTTCACAACGAATCAACGGCGGCACGCGATTCATTTGGCAGACACTCCACTATGCCGGCCGAAGTGGCCGTGCGGTTGAAGGCGCTGCAGTCTGGAACCGCAAGACCGCTACGGTCGCAGGTTCGAATCCTGCATCGGGCATGGATGTTTGTGATGTCCTTAGGTTAGTTAGGTTTAACTAGTTCTAAGTTCTAGGGGACTAATGACCTCAGCAGTTGAGTCCCATAGTGCTCAGAGCCATTTGAACCATTTTGAACCACTCCACTATGTTTAGGCTGCGCATCAGTGGACACTGATGAACATCGTTTAGCATGTACTGGGACGGCTCCAGTGTGGAGCACAACAGATATTGGCGTTCCTGTTACGCTCCGCCCATCGCACAATTTCATCAGACACACTTTTTTTCCCCCAAGAATCTTATTTTCCGGTCAAAAAAACCAATGCAGTGACATGGGTACAGGGAATGGTGGTGGGCTACGTGTATAACGAATCGGAAAAGGACAAAATTGATTTTTGGCATTTTCTCCTGGATGGACACACGAACTGCAACAGCATAAGAAATATGGGCAAGACTTCGCTAATTACTTGCAACTTACATTTACCGACCCGCCGGCCAGATGGGGTGTGACGGGTGAGAGATGAGATAGACGAAGAAGCCGAGATAGACATCGATCACACTTACGGACCCTTAGTTAATTTCGAGAAGACGACCCAGTCTTACACCAACGTCTGGAGAACGAGTCGATAGATGGCTCTCTTGCTCTATCGAACGTCGGGTCGTGAGCAGGTGTGTCGCCCCCGACACGAATTTCATTTCATTGCTGCAGAAGCATGTTTCTTTTGTATTTGTACTATCCGCAATGTCTTCATGTCTTTCATTTGGACATTTTCAGTTTTATTCATCTGCTTAATTAATTAATTTTCTAATTAGCCACTATTTGTCAACATATGGTGTAACCTTTCCACGGAATTTTAAAAGACAGAAATAATAAATGAATGGGAGCCAAACGTAACCTCCCTAGCAATTGAATTTAATGACAATAAAAATGAGAATCGCAATCTGACTCAAGGTGTAAACTCTCACAAAAATAATGAAAGTCAATTCAGTGATAAGAAAATCTCAGTGATAATGATAACTCAATTAAACCGAAATATCGGTCTTTGGCCCTGTGCAAAAAAATCAGAATTAATTTCTTACCTCAGTATAACTGCATGTCAAATTTCTGCTCTCATTGTTGGCCACGGCTTGAAGGAAATGCATTGCAAATAATAATTTTTTTTTTTAAATTTACCTGAAACTTTTCTCTAAAGGAAATGGAAGGAGATCGTTGGTTCAATTAAAAGGTTTTTTTGTAAAAATTGCTTTGAAATCAAAATTATTATTGGGGCGATTATTGCACAAATTAGTTACAGTTAATTTACATTACTAGCTGAGCATTGCTGATTCATTACCTTGTTTAAAATATAATATACCTCGTCCTGCATCTTCACCAGAATGCCATGTCAACGCCCGTCGACTCCTCAGACACAACTGCACTCGACTGCTACTACTGACATACTGCACTGCTCACAGACTGCCCACTGACAGACTGCTCGCAACTGTACTGCACGACTACTACCGACAGAGTACTACCGACGACTACTGACCGACTACTGGACGCAACTGAACTGAGCTACTGCTACCGACAGAGTGCTGCTCGCAACTCTCGCGCGGTCAAGCGCAGACTAACTACGATAAAAGGCTCTCTGGTCAAAGATTTTATCATGCCTCACCATCGCTGCTACGTTACATACGTGTTTCATAACCCTCCACTGGGGGGGCAAAAATTTGGCAGCGATGGTGAGTCATTTGGACTTGCCATCGCAAGAAATTTTTACAATTTACAGAATATTCAAATGTAGTACATAAATTAAATGTGGTGTACACACACCAAGTACAAAACATTTCAGACAAAGACAAGATATGAGTATAAAACATAGTAGCAAATCAGAAAACTGTATATACAAATTATTTGACAGATAGCAAAGTGCACACGCACTGAAAAAATTCTTTAGCATTTTCAGAACAAATGAACAGAATGGCAGAAAATCATGTTGACAAGTGACATGAGTGTACTCGCACTGGAGTTGAGAACATATCAGCAAATGACGAAAGGTATATACAATGAGTAACAAATGACATAAGTGCATACGCACTGAAGTATTGAACATACAGAATGAGTGCAAATCATATTGAAAAATGAGAAAAGTGCACAGGCACTGAAGTTCAGTAGAAAACATATTAACACATAACATAAGTGCACATGCACCGTAGTTCAGAACATATCATAAAATAAAAATGTATATACAATATAAAAGACAAGAGTGCACATATACTGTACTTCAGAACAAATCGAAAAAATGTCTTTAGCATTTTCACAACAAATAAACATAACGGCAAAAAAATCATGTCAACAAGTGACATAAGTGTACTCGCACTGGAGTTCAGCAAATCGAAAAAAATGTATAGCCCATGAACATAAATGATGTTAGCAAAAAAAATGATTTTCACTATTAGGATAGGAAAGGGAAGGATTGCATCATGGTTGTAGCACTTTAGATTGCACACAGCTGTTCTGAAAGTCCATATCTTTCCACAGAAGTACAACACCAAGTGACACAATTTGAAGTTCTTTTCCCATCAGAATTTATCAGCGTAGCCAAGACACTGAACTGTCGTAGTAATGTTCCATGTTTTCATTTTAGCAGTACACTAGGTACACCAAACAGTGCGACCATAATAACGTCTTCATCGCTCACGGTGGTGGACAGCATGTCGTGTCAACACCACGCTCTTACAAGGCACACCAACGTAGAATTAGTGCAAAAACCAAATATAGTGCTCCATGATCATGAGGATGGACAGGACAAATCGACATTCCAGTAATTCATGGTAGTTAGCTCATAAGGTGAAGGACATTAAGTCACATAATATTGAGAATTACAGTAGTAGTTTGCGGCATTCATAGCCTAGTTATTGAACATTTCTGTACCAAGTATTTAGTATTACAGAATAATGTTCATAAAATTAAATTGTTGGCATCATGGGTAATCGTATTACAATAAACAGTGGCAGTCCTTGGCCAGTTACAAAGCATATTTAGTATGACAGAATAATGTTCATCAGACATCTTAATTGAAAAGGAGAGTCAATCATTGGCCTAGCATTAACATAATACATTGAGTTATACAAATTATTGGCACTCATTGGCCAGTGACCAAAACATGAAATGTCATAATTGAAAACAGGAGCTAACTGATGACATAATTAATATATAATTCATTAAGTGACACTAATTATTGGCACTCAGTGCCCATCAAGTATCGAATAGTATAAAACATTGTTCCTCATTCAGTATTATTCAGATCATTAAGAAATCATTATTAAAAATCAGCTAATTACAATCATAGCACTAATAATCACGGGCATTATAAGTAGTCTCATTACAATAAACAGTGTTCCTCATTCAGTATTATTCAGATCATTAAGAAGTCATTATTAAAAATCAGCTAATTACAATCATAGCACTAATAATCACGGGCATTATAAGTAGTCTCATTACAATAAACAGTGGCAGTTATTAGCCAGTTACAAAGCATTATTTTATATATATATATATATATATATATATATATATATATTTGTCTCATTAAGAAGTCATTACTCAAGTGACATACTATTCAGAGCTAATCAGTATTATTCAGAATTATCATAAACTAGTGACATTATGTGGGACTGGTAATACATTTTTTTGTTAGCAATGCATTGCGTTGGGATCGATAATTAATTGCTGAGGCATAACAATATTTGCTTTTGACCTATTGCTGCAAATGAGGATAGGTAACGTCATTCGTCATGAGTCAGCTGTAGTAAGGTTATGTAACAAGGCAGTATATGTGATCACATTTATAAATGATAGACACAAATGGGTAAAAAATAAAAATGCAAGTACTAGAACAGGTATAATAAGTAACAGGTTTAGTAAGTATCATGAAAAGCTTCTCCTGGAAAAAATACAAAATGGATTATTGACCTGAAAGAAGAAACACATACTATGCTGAAAAGTAGTGAACTTCGAATTAACAGGTAGTGAAATGTGTATAAAAATGTGTTCCATAGCTGTCCTTTCCAAAACTTTCCGTCATCCTACTATGCAATATAACACCTGCTGTCAAAGCAAACTGCAACAAATACTTAAATAACTACATAGCATAGATACATAACTTCAACATTATCCTCATCTGTAAAGAAAAAAACTTCATGATCAATTACTTCATTATCCATATTATCATAACTTCATTATTATCATCACCTATAAAGAAAAACTTCATTATTCATAACAGCATATCCTTCATCATTATTCATCAGCATTCATTATCATCTGCAAAAAAAATCACTTCATTACTCATTACACAACTATTCCTTATCTCTAGCATATTTCATCACTAAAGCTAAGATGTGTAGTTCTGTCTGACAGCCTGCATCAATCACCTTGTATTCTGAAAGAAAAAATTAGCTAAGACTGCTATTCTACGATGAGTATAGTATATTCTTGTTAATGCTTTTTAATCCTGATCCATTTACTCTTCCTCATAAAGTTATTGCATCTTCTTTCGTTTATTCCGTAGGTGAAATTCCCATTTCTGTTGAATTTATTTCTTACACGCATCATTTCTTTCTGAAATTGATGAACAAAGATTAAAGTCTTGCATTTAAATCATATACCCACTAAATAATGACTGGTTTATGGTGACATAATTAACCATACAGCATAACATGACAGAAAACGTAATATGTCAAAGACATTGACAGTGTTCAGAGGCAAAATGTACAGAGAATATCACAATGCAGCAGCAAAAAGAAAAATGTAAAACAGTCACGATGTTGAGATATCATAGGGCAACAAAAATGTCAAAGTCAACTGGTGTGTGTTATATCTTAACTATTTCACAGTGCATACAAACAAAACTGGAATACAATCATATACACACAAAAAATGGAAAATGTGCACGGTCTGATGTGTAACGACAAGAAAAACGACCTGCTAACCTTATCTTGCCGGGCACTTGCCAAGAAAAAATACGATAATCATCAGTAATTAGTCATGTGAATATAATTGCATAAGTGGTCATAAAAAAATTAGTAAATGGCATCATAGTGTGTCGAATCATAAAGTGTCTTCATTCAATAAAGGGTTTAATATTTGACCAATGGTGGTTGCCTTTCGATTTTCTGGTTCTCAAAGTTTCGACGTGTACAACATTGGTATGAGGAATGCTGCGAATCCGATATGGACCTGCGTATAGAAGTTCAAATTTACTGCACTTACCTTTTAATTTGCTGGATAAATAGTGTATACGTACTAATATTTTCTGTCCAATGTGAAAGTCTCGGCATCTACAAACCTGTTTTTGCTGTCTTCTCCGGCGCTCTGCGGCACGTTTGATGTTGTTCAGCGCAATGTCAATTATTTCATGGTGTCTTAGTCGACGACAGATAGGGAAGTTTACTAATTCTTTAATTTTGTTTGGTGGTTCAACGTTTTTCAGTATAACAGACGGAGATAGCATAGTGGATTCATTTGGAATGGAATTAATTACATCTTGGAATGAGAATATGTGTTTATCCCAATTAATGTGTCTTTTGTGACAGTATATTCGACACAACTTACCAATTTCTTTCATTAACCGTTCACAAGGGTTCGAAGAAGCATGGTACTTGGATATATAAATCGGAGAAATGTTTCTAGCTCGTAACATGCGTGTCCATATGGCACAACGAAATTGTGATCCATTGTTAGAAATTACTTTCATCACATGCCGTACATGAAACAGAAAATGTTTTACAAATGCTTTCGAAACAGTTTTAGCAGTAGCTTTGCGTAACGGAGTGAAAGTAACAAATTTTGAAGTGAGCTCAACAGCGACAAAGATGTAGCAAAAACCTCTGTTAGTTCTCGGAATTGGACCAAAAATGTCTACTGCGGCCATATGTCTTAATTTAACAGGCACAATGGGATATAAAGGAGGAATATGTGAAGTGGTGTCTGATTTAGCTTTCTGGCAAATTTTACAAGACGCTAAAACTCGTCGTATACGTTTTTCCATGTTGGTAAAATAACAGTTCTGTCTCAGTATAAGAAAACATTTTCGTGCTCCGTAATGTGCGTAACTTAAATGAGTGTACCAGATTAATTTGTTAACCAGTTCGTCAGGAATGCATAATAACCAATTGTTGCTGTCAGGATGAGAGCGGCGAAACAGAATGTCATTGCGTACAGTGTAATGGTTTCTAATCGTAACATTACTCTTATCTTGCCAAAGGTGTTTAATTTCTTTCCACACGTTGTCTTTATTTTGTTCTTGTGCTATGTCCTGTAATGACGATGAAATAAAGTTTTCAAATGCAACTTGCTGAATGTACATGACACTGAAATTTACTTTGCAGAAGTTGGTTGCTACGTCTTGCTGATTGTTGCTCAGGGAACGCGATAGTGCGTCTGCTATAACATTTTGTGTGCCGGGAATGTGAACAATCGTAAAATTAAATTCCTGTAAATAAAGTTTCCATCTGCTTAATCTGTCGTGAGTGAATTTAGCCGAAAGTAAAAATTGTATCGCTCTGTGGTCTGTGTAAACGGTGGTATGTCTGCCATAAAGAAAGTGCCGAAATCTCGTAAAAGCCCATACAACATATAATGTTTCCAGTTCTGTAACGGAATAATTTCGTTCAGCAGGTGACAAAATGCGGCTTGCAAATGCGATGTTTTTGATTACTGTAGAGCCATCTTCTTCTATTTCCTGGAAAATGTGTACGCCTAAAGCGGTGTTGGAACTGTCGGTGGCAATGGAAAAATTTCTAGTAAGATCTGGGTGCGATAAAAGTGGTGCATTCAACAGAGCATGTTTCAGGTTCATGAATTCAGAATGTGCTTGCCCATCCCAAGACCAAATAGTGTTTTTACCTGTTGATTGGCATAATCTGGGTGTGTCTAAAGCAGAGTGATGAATAAATTTACGAAAAAAGTTAATTAACCGCAAAAAACTGCGTAATTGCTTCTTCGTCGTAGGAACAGTAATGTCACGTAGAGCTTGAAGTTTTTACGGATCAGGTGCAATGCCTTCTGCTGAAATTACGTGTCCAAGAAATTTTATAGAAGTTTTGCCAAAGTGCGATTTACTAAGATTAACTGTAAGTCCTTGTGCATGAAAAGTTTGTAACAGTTGTTCAAGAATCAGATTGTGTTCAGACCAGTTAGCTTCTGCGATAAGAATGTCGTCTACATACGTCGTGATTCTGTCTTTAATGCAAACGTGTGTCGGATGGCGTCAAAATTAATAACATTTTCGTGAACAAGATTCTGCGTGTCTAAATTATTGCTTACGTTACTGGAATATGCAATCTGTACTGTGTCTGGTCAAATTCTGTTGTACGTGCTATTATTTACGGGAGGATGCTGTGGCATCTCGACTATTTGAACTGCTCTGTTATTTCTTACTGACGTGTTACGCTATACATGACACCTATTGCCTGGTTCATTCACCAGAATATGTTGTTGCTAATGTTCTTGCTGCTGATAAGATAGACTGTTATTAAATGTACGCTGATAATTGTGCTCATTATTTTTACGTCTGTCGTGATAGTCATTCCTATACGGTGCATTGCGATAGGAATTGAAATACTGAGTTTTCTGTACGTAGTTATTTCCTTGCTGCCGTGCGTTACTATTTCTTGTATCAGGGACTATACGTGCACGCGGCGAAACATTAATGTTTGGTTGACCTTGTAGACTGCGTTGTTGGTTAGGTATGCTAAGCGGCTGACTTTCATGCTGTTGTGGTGAAAAACATCTATTGTTACAAAAATGTGGTCCCGATTGCTCAAAATTTTATACATACTGATGATTACGATTTTATCTGTAATTAAAATTACGGCGGTAGTTGTCATTACGGGAGTGCCTACTGAAAATTGTCACATTCGGTAAAAGATTTGTCATATCAGGTTTTCATTACATATTCTTAGTTCTAGATAGAGCAATAGTTAAAGAGCAGTTTTGATAGATATAAGGGATAGTAGAAGAGAAGGCAGCAGTGCAGAAAACTAAAGATGAAACAGCACTACTACAGCTCGGGGCCCTATGCACGCTACGGCACATATTCATTAAAGCGTAATGAATCCCCTGAGGTCTATTACGCACTGCAAATAAATTTTAACTTTTGCGTTGCAGGCAATAGCGGTATAAATTCAAAAGCAAATAGTTGTATCCATGTTAATTCAAGTTTCCTCATTACAGGCAATGCTGATGAAAATGCAATAGCAAATTGTCGCATCAGGTTCAAAGCTAGCTTCCGCATTACAGGTAACAGCGGTGAAAGTACAAAAATGAATTGTCTTATACTGTGCAAATCGTGTATCTGTGCTCTGTCATTATTAAATTCTTTACATTTTCTTGCGGATAAAAATTGCTCGTAATCAACGTTCTCGTCACTAAATTTGAAAACACGTTCGGGTTTGTGAGTGAATCTGTTCGTCTGTGTCATTTCGTACTTCAAGTTGCGTAGCTTTTCATATTTTAAGTCGCGTAGCTTTTCGGATTTTAATTCGCGTAGTCTCTGTAAATTGTTCACATTATACACGCTGCTTAAGTCTGACAAATGCTCGCAACGTGGCGGATTCTGTGACGTATTGGTGACTGAAATAGTTTTTAATTCTGTTACTTTAATATTTTCGCCAATTTGGTTGTTGTGTCGTTCACTTTTATTAACAATTTCCGTATTCAGAATGTGTGAAACTTCCAGTGGCTCTAAATTAAACTCGTCGCGTATCTGTACTGCGTTTTTACGGCATTGTTCAGTGACTGCATTAACTTCGTCTTCATGTGATTCTGTTGTGCCTACACGTGTACTATTTAATTCTTGTGCAACAGTGCCAACTTTTTCATTACTTTTATTAGCACAAGTCTTAGTATTCACACGTAATTGTTCTTTAATGTCCTGGCATTGCACGGTAACAGCTGTATTCTGTTCACTAACTTGTTTGTTCTGTTCTTTAAGGTCGTCTTGTTTTTCGTTTGTGAGTTCGAAACTTTTATCAATTGTTCCTCTAAGTTGTTTGAAATGGTTGTCGAAACTTTCATCAAGTTGTTGTTTGAGTTTTTCGTTATCTTGTTAGATCTGTTCTCTAAGTTGTCTGAAATTTTGTAGCAAAAATGCCATAATTGGATCCGATAGAAAATTAGCATTTCTGTTCTCTGTGCTAATTTATGCTGGATCTGGAATTGTCTCATTTTCCGTAACCATTTGGTTATTCTGAGATTCACAAAAAGGTCTGCTTATCGAATGTATACTGTGCGTCGCTATTTCGGAATTAAATGTATCCGTCGTACTTTCAGTACATTTTCCATTTTCATTAGACAAATTTGTGTGTTCGTCACGTGAATTTAGTAAACTGGTTGTGTTAAGCTGGGCAGCGCACATTACAATGGTGCGCCCCGCGTCATCGATTGTCGTCAAATCAACAGAAGACACAATCGAGTTCGTTTGTTCATCATTAAGGTCCACATCATTATTAATGGTTGGAACGCAATGACTATTAGTGAACGCAGAATTGTCATCATTACACTGCGTGTCACAAGTCCTATCGGTAAAGTTGTTTGAGTCGGTAATTTCATTCATAACACCTCGCGAAACACTATTCACAGTCTTTCGCGGCATTTTTACAATAGTCAAAATTATTCACAAAACAAATAAGCACAAATGCAAAAGCAACACACAAATACAACAGAGCAACGAATTGCCGTTGACCTGTAGAAAGAAAGTCACAATATTAGTAAAAGCGTTGCGCCAAATCCTAATTATATCTAAGCAAATACGAGCAGATATCTGACTGTTTTTTCAAAAGACTCTCAACGAAATTCGATCCTGGACTGGGTGTCGCCAATTGTAACCTTTCCACCGAATTTTAAAAGACAGAAATAATAAATGAATGGGAGCCAAACGTAACCTCCCTAGCAATTGAATTTAATGACAATAAAAATGAGAATCGCAATCTGACTCAAGGTGTAAACTCTCACGAAAATAATGAAAGTCAATTCAGTGATAAGAAAATCTCAGTGATAATGATAACTCAATTAAACCGAAATATCGGTCTTTGGCCCTGTGCAAAAAAATCAGAATTAATTTCTTACCTCAGTATAACTGCATGTCAAATTTCTGCTCTCATTGTTGGCCACGGCTTGGAGGAAATGCATTGCAAATAATAATATTTTTTTTTTTAATTTAACTGAAACTTTTCTTTGAAGGAAATGGAAGGAGATCGTTGGTTCAATTAAAAGGTTTTTTTGTAAAAATTGCTTTGAAATCAAAATTATTATTGGGGCGATTATTGCACAAATTAGTTACAGTTAATTTACATTACTAGCTGAGCATTGCTGATTCATTACCTTGTTTAAAATATAATATACCTCGTCCTGTATCTTGACCAGAATGCCATGTCGACGCCCGCCGACTCCTCACACACAACTGCACTCGACTGCTACTACTGACATACTGCACTGCTCACAGACTGCCCACTGACAGACTGCTCGCAACTGTACTGCACGACTACTACCGACAGAGTACTACCGACGACTACTGACCGACTACTGGACGCAACTGAACTGAGCTACTGCTACCGACAGAGTGCTGCTCGCAACTCTCGCGCGGTCAAGCGCAGACTAACTACGATAAAAGGCTCTCTGGTCAAAGATTTTATCATGCCTCACCATCGCTGCTACGTTACATACGTGTTTCAATGGACATTGTAGACATTATTTATGTTGAACCGTAGCGATGAAAACTAGATATCCAGCCCTTGAAAACGAAAGTAGCGAAGAACTTGAAAGGAGTGGGCTGTCCAGCACTCATTTACTTTAACATTGCTTTAAGTGCTGCGTACCTCAAAACTTGCTTTTGTGGATGCCTACTATCAAGAACTTCTATCGCACTCTAAAACTAGATAAATGACTTTAATGCCTGCAGCGGAAAGAATTTATAACTGTGGGAAACTGAAATCTTTTTTCTCGTCAGAAGTAAAACCACAGAAGATCTTGGTATAATTTTTCTCTGCTCCTTTAAACGAGGTGTTTTTGGTTTGCTCTTCATCAGTTGAGTTTGCTTAGCAAGCAAATAGAAAAATTGAGAGTAGTAACATATTTGTGATTGAAGTGAAGGTCGTTATTGAGAATACAATATTTTAAGTACACGAGAAACAAAACTATTATTTGGGTATGAACACTAAATAAATTTTAAAAAATGCAGAAGATCGTTTCTCTGAACTAACCATCGAAAAATTTCACAGTGACGTAAAAGATTTTTATGAAACTGCCATTACTTATCTCACAAAATGGTCTCATCGACTTTTAGAAGTTGACACTTTCGAGTGGTTTATTTAAACGGAAAGGAAGTAAATACTTGTGATGCAGGATGGTTTTGATTAGTGTATGCATTTGAAGAATTCTCTGGCTTAAGTCAGTGCTACCTACCCAGAGAAATGACAGTAATTTTCCAGATACAAAGAGTTCAGTGTTCCGAAGTAAGAATTGCTAAATATCCCAATACATGGTTTCAGTCGTAGTACATAATTGTGGTACTGAGAAATTTGTTTCGTTAATGGGAGCTCAATGGACTGAGGAACAGAATCGTTTGGATGTATCAGCAGTTGAGAGTATCTTACAGTGTACTTATAAATTTCAAATGAGTTGCCTACAGTTTTATAATTATGCAAGCAAACAAACTGATCTAATAGCAGTCAAGCTGAGAAGTATGATTGCTCCATAAAATAATCTGTGTAAATATTGTTTACGTCAGTAAATTATATTATACCTTGTTCTTTTGAAATATATTTATACAAGTATTATCCATTTTCAAGACGGGGAAAATTGTTAAGACATTAAGGAAACTCATTTTATTTTCAAGTACCACTTGTTCCACGGTAGGAGATGTTCTGTTTCTAGGTACGGGATGATGCACGACTGACGAAGGATGGCTTCCAGAATGAGATTTTCACTCTGCAGTGGAATGTGCGCTGATATGAAACTTCCTAGCAGATTAAAACTGTGTGCCGGACCGAGACTCGTGCTCGGGACCTTTGCCTTTCGCGGGCAAGTGCTCTACCAAATGAACTACCCAAGCACGACTCACGCCCCGTCCTCACAGCTTTACTTCCGCCAGCAGGATGGCTTAGCAGTCCACACGTTATGCAACAAGTTTTAAAAATTAACAGATTTTTTTCTTGTAGTGAAACTCTGTAAGCGAAAAGTAAACTGTATCCTTCATATAGCTTTAATATATTACACAGCACTTAAATATGTAGAGCTCGCAATATTACAAGCGCTGCACTGAAAACGATCTTATGCCTTAACAAGAAAGAAACAGCAGAAACTGACGAACACTGCTTGTGGCTGTCTCCGGTATACATTCCTTCACGTGATCCTAAAATCAGTCGCTATATTGAAACACCAACAACGAAACATAATGCGTGTCTAGGCCCACTATCTTCCAGATGCAACACTTTCCACTACAATTAAGGGAATATACATAACGAAGAATGAGAATAGCAGAAAAGAAGAGAATAGAAGAATTTGAGATGTGATGTTACTGAAATTCTAAAAATTAAGTGGGCATATAAATTAGAAATTTGGAGGCCACATGTAGAATCAGAGAGGAAAGGAGTATACAGAAAACACCTACTAGAAGAAAACGATTGTATTCATAGTAAGACATCAGGTAATAAGTTTCATGGTAGCTCAGGGAGTCGGAGTAAATACTGTAGTGAAAAACAGAGATTCGAATATACATTGTACATGAATATTATCTGTTGTATAAGAGAAAGTGGTATCTGTGTAAAAACCAGAGGCTAAGTTAGAGAGACGCAGCTGAAGGACAGTGGTGTCGAGGAAGGAGTAATGACGTTTCGTGAGACTAAATAGTGACACGTTACACAAGGAAGATACCTGAACTTATAATAGAAAACGTTAAAAATTAATCGTCTTTGATTAGACTGAGTTCGAAGGGTGTCGTTTAAAAGGAAATGCTAAGGAGTGCGTGTCCGGCGTGCTAGATTTAAACAAGAATGAACAT
The DNA here is from genome assembly GCF_023864345.2 of Schistocerca serialis cubense. Classification (NCBI taxonomy): domain Eukaryota; kingdom Metazoa; phylum Arthropoda; class Insecta; order Orthoptera; family Acrididae; genus Schistocerca; species Schistocerca serialis. The sequence goes on from NC_064643.1 coordinate 459,984,747, forward strand.
CATTTGAATGGTCATTTGTACCAACAGTATTGTGAAAGGAAAAACATGTGTTATTGGACAAATTGTAATTCAGTGTAATTCGTCATCAGTAAACGATTCCCCATTTTATTCTAGTAAAAACAGAATGTGCGATCTATGCTAATGAAACTGGAGTTTGTATGAATTTAATATCCATCCCGATTGAGCATCCTGTCATTAACTGCACTGCATAAACTTTAATTTTTAGACACTCACAAATCACAATGATTGATTACTCATTTAAGAGCCATTAATAATTTTGACAGTGAAATTTTTCATCAGTAAAAACTTCCGGGCTAAGTTGCTGTGGTCGATCTGTAGAACTTCTTCTCCCTGACGTTTCGTTCTCAACTACGGAGAACATCTTCCGAGTGAGTCGCCTTTAGGTTAGTCTGTGTACGTGCCAATTCAGGAAGTTGCGCAATTGCACATGTCATGGCGTCTTGCTTTTGTACTAATTGCGGAACCATTTCCACTTGTTCCCGTACAATATCTATCTTAATAGCCACATACTCCTTCATTTCGACACGTACGCGGTGAGTAGATTCCTCACATTGTGCTTTCACCAAATCTATTTGTGCAGTTAATTTTCGTTCCGTCTCTTCGGCCTGATCTTTGAGTTCCTTGGTCTTCGCCTCTATCCGCTGCTCTAATTTGGAAAAGCTGTCTCGTAACTGCTGCTTAATCTCAGCCTAGACTAATTTCATCTCTTCTTGAGTTTGAGTGACTGTCACTAATTGTGCTTTAATATCGGTTCTCAGATTTTCCTGCCCTTCAGTAACTGAGGCTAATTTCGCGTTAATGTCGGTATTCAGATTTTCCTGCCCTTCAGTAACTGAGGCTAGTTTCGCGGTAATGTCGGTTTTCAGATTTTCCTGCCCTTCAGTAACTGAGGCTAATTTCGTATTCAAATCATTTTGCCCTTCAGTAACTGAGCAAATATCGCATTAATGTTGGTTTTCAAAGTATTCATGCTCTCGGTTATCATCTGCATCTGTCTCATGACAATTACCAATCGATCTAATCCCTGCTGCGTACACCTCCAGCCGTGTCTACAGGGCGTTCTGTTGCGCTATCTGTAGCCATCGGCCCTACAACACTTCTTACTGCATCATTATTATCAGTGCTAACAGCCGAAGGCTGATTTGCTCTGCTTGACTCATCCTAAACGTTGCCCTAGTTAAAACCATATAAATGTTCTACTGTCACTATATATAACTCCCTTCTACTGTCACATTATGTAACCCCCTTCACACAAGAGTACTTCTGTGTCTACTTTCTTAATGTACATATACAGATAAATGCAACTGGGACAGTTCAATCAAAACACTTCCTATATCTAACATGCACACAATTAATCTATATTCAAATTTCAAATAACACTAATAAGAAAAGCGTATACTTCAGCTCTGCTATTAAGTTTTAATACAAGAAAAGCATATACTTCACCTGTGCTAATAAGTTTTAATTATAAACACATAGAACTTCCCTTTTCCACCGTGCTGTCTTTCGGCTTTATTTGTAGATCCAATTATATCACCTGCGAGTCTTTCCTCTCTTTTCCAAGCGTCAGTTAGGTTAGCTCGTCGTAGTTGACATGAAACAGAGAACAAAATTCTTTTAGCAACGTCCAAAAACGTGTCCTGTCACGGATTGCCCATTTTAACATTTTTATGTTCGGATAATAAGTTGCCGTCTCTTTATCTAAGAATAGATGATGAATGCAGCTAGCCGCTATCTCTGTGTAATGTCTTGTCTGTATAGACGTGTATCTGTTGCCTTTAAGATCCCTTCACCTTCACACATAAATCTATACAGTAAAGTAAGGCCCTCCCAGTTCTTGGCTGATCCGTGATAAGACAGGCGAAAAATTAGACTGATGTTGGATTATTAGTATTATCTCTATTTTCATTCGCTCTCTCTCTTTCTCTCCTTTATCTATGTACAGTTTTTAATATAATATTTCATTACGTGAAAACAGCCAAAAAGGATCTTTGGTGGAGTCCTTCGTCTTGGTAATCAGCGGCTGGCTTGCTGTAAGAGATCTTTACATTTATTATTACTGTTAAACACTGCAGTCAGTCGGGAGAATCAATCGTTTGGACAATTTGTTCCTTTTACGAAAGATTGCGAATTCCAGATGTGTACGAAGCCTTTTTGGACGATTTAACACAGACTCAGTGATTGCAGGCTCTCTTTGACACAGCTGAAACTTCCCCACTAATTACAGGGCCAACGTGATCATCAAATGATTCAGAAAAAACTCATTCGCTCATTCACTCCAGAACAAAAAGTCACAAACCTTATTTTTGGAGGAAATTGTGTATTAAATCCATCTCCATTACATGTCCAGATCTCCGGTGATTCCACGCCTTAATTATTTTCCTTTTACAGTCTCTTTCTCTTCAAACAAACCGCTAGCGGCACAAATGTTAATTGGCTCGCTTTAGCGAGAAGAAAAGCAGAATATGTATCTCTCAGAAACACGTCAATCCCTCAACAGATACTCCAGAAGCTGTCCTAGTTATCACTCTAACAACCATGGAGAATGCATATATGCATCTCTCTTATTTCAAAGAATAAACGCACTAGAAAATACTTTGGCGTCGTGGAGCTGTCGCCGCATATATTACGAGAAAATCAGATCAGATAACTTTACCAAAGTGAATGAATGTGGATGGTTTGATTGAAAATGATTAATTGGTGCGTGGTAGAGGGTATTTTCTGTGGGGACATTACACACCCCTGTTACTCTTACTTGGTACAGATCCCACACACTTGAGCAGTATTCTAGGATGAGTCGTATGAGTGATTTGGAAGTCATCCCCTTTGTAGACTGATTACATTTCCCTAGCATTCTACCAGTAAACTGAAGTCTGTTACTTGCTTTATCCACAAGTGCGACTATGTGATCGTTCCCTTTCAAGTCCCTACAAAGCGTTACATCCCGGTATTTGTATGAGTTTTTATTTACTTAGAAGCATTCTCGGTGTAAAAACTACTCAGCCATTACAAGACGATATCGGGAACTTCGGTTTGGGTTCAGGAGAAATGTAGAAACACGCGAGACAATACTGACCGTACGACGTATCTTTAAAGACACATTGAAGAAAGCCAAACCTTTGTGCGCAGCGGGGTAATTCCCGCCACGTCGATGGTATTTCCAATCAAGCTACACGTGTCCCCGAGGACGTTCTATATAGCGAGCACCTCAGGGAACTTATAGTGTTCTTTTTCTGGGGAATGGTAAGAAACACCATCCGTCTGAACCGTAAATTCTGGGTATGCTTCACTGATCACCGCGCGACGAGGCGGTGAAACGTGTGTCACGGGGAATGGGGATCTTGACTTAACCACCCGAATCACGAGGATGGCATAAAGAAACCTCAGTAAAAAAAGAAAACATAAATCTCAACGTGTGCTGTACGCCGATGGCTGTTCAGAAATAACAACGTTAGCACACAGTCTCTGGGGAAACCGCCGCACCGCAGTTGCATAAGGCTTACCCAGGCAAACAAGGCTCTTTCTGGATAGACCGTTACTTCTGTAGCTGGTCGTGAGACGAAGATGGAGCCATCGAACTTTTGCCGTTCGCCTCCCAGTGGAATGGGTATACCGCTGGTTGATATCGGCACTCAACCCAAAATGTGGGCTAGTGTAGCTAGTCCCCGTGAAATAGTTTATAGGAACAGAATGTATGGTGCTAGACGGAAAGCGTTTCTAATACGTAAAAGCAAAGAGGGCAGCTCTGTGTGGATTTTACCTTTCTGTTTTAAAATAGTGCAGAGGGCGTTCCTAGTATCTTAAACCTATAAGGCGACTGAGAAATGAGACATTGTTACATTTGGTTTGTCATTCTGGAGTGCATGTGAATAAATGGGGAAACAACGCAAAATCAGGGAACATAATGCAACCACAGAGCTACTTTAGCGATAAAATTTTAGAAACTATCAATGAAACCAGCATCGTCATATACTAAGCAAAACCGTATCCTGCTATGTAAACTTCCCGTATGTCACTGTTGTGGATTGAAATGAATTTTGTTTTTGTTGTGAATTCAGTTTTGTGGCAAAGATAAAGATTAGCAGTGGAAGAATAAAATTTAAAAACGTATAAGTAAAAGCAAAACACTTATGCTGCTATTATATCGATAATTGTCACATTAGAGCCATATATATGTGCAATTGAATCAAAAGCTACTTTATCATGCCATACGTGTTTCGCCTTCATTTTTTTCAAACCATCATAGTTATATTTAATATGGGAGAAATGCGTATGATATGGAAGAGTTTTCTTTTTTTTTTAGTTGCACATAGACGGACTTAACGTGACAGTTATCAAAATAATATCAGACGTAAATGAGAACTAACGACAACAAAAGTTGAAGTTACACTGCTACTCTGACATGAAGAGATAGGTTTCATCCTTTCCAGTTTGATTTCCACTCTTTTGCCAGTCGGACGACTGATGACCCAAAATAGTCCATTTAAGTTCTATGGGACATACCACAGAGAAACTTAAGGCAAGGAAATAATAGATAAAGACTGCTCATTATTCTCCACTTGTCCTGCTGACTTATTGCATGTGAAAATATGCGAAAGGTGGGCAGTACCTTGAGCTCTAAGATTCATTGAGGAAGCCCTATTCATTCCGTGCTATATATGGCCGGGAACCGTCTTTCTGAAATATTGCAAGTGGAATTGTATGAGGGATGTGCAAGACTTCAGGCTTCAAACCTCATTAGTGTACTGATAACTGATCAGTTGTTCTCCATACATGAAAGTTGAGATCACATTGTATGAAGCCTAAACCATCACACTAGGGTCCTGTCCAGAATGCAACTCAACAACGCAATCTGCCACGTATGAGAAAACCAGGGTAGGGCCTAATACAGGTCATCGCCAAAAGACACTTTGCGACATGAGTCGTACGAAAACAACCCGAGTCACAGTGACCGTGTGCGGAGCTTCGACCCATATCCCGAAAGGCGGCGTCGAACCGTCGTCGCACACGGTCCACATTATATATAGCGCCTCTTGCGTGGGGGTGCTAAGCTCGCGACAGATTCTGAGGCTGTCACCTCCGAAAGGAAACAGTGACCAAATATTACATTGACATCATTCCTAACTTCTTATTTTGCTTGCCTAAATACGAATATTCATTTATAATTTCTCAACCGATTATCGTTATTTCTTTGGAAAAGGTACAATAGTGAAGCAAACACAAAATTATTTAATAGCCAATCCCAATGTGATGTTTAAAGCTTTCCTGACGTACTGATTGTTCCATAAAAACACGGGAGAACCGCCGGATGTCAGTAACGTCCTGCCACGATATTTCGGCGCAGAGTCTTCTGGCCATCTTCAGGTGAGTACCACTGTAGTAGTACAGTAGTAGTACAGTGGTACTCACCTGAAGATGGCCAGAAGACTCTGCGCCGAAATATCGTGGCAGGACGTTACTGACATCCGGCAGCTCTCCCGTGTTTTTATGGAACAGCCTATCCCAAGTCAAGTGACTGGACACAGGAAACTTTGAACTGATCTGCCTCTGTAAACACAGTTTCAAATGGATGCAGCACCCAAGAGGGTAGCAAGAGAACGAAAACCGTGGCTCGCAGGAAAATAATAAACAGAGAGGAGGAAAATGTTTGTATCTCGGAGTCACTACTGCAGACGAACTGCAAGGTCCGTTAAGATCACGCGAAGCAGACGACTCTCAAGTCGTGTTGCACATACCAATTGCAGGGAGACGTTAGTGACAGAGCTTGCTGTGAAGTTCTAACACGACAATTCTGAGGGCTACAAAATATTTTCCTTGCAATTATACTTTCTGATGTATTTTTTCTATGAATCAAAGTTTGTGAATAACTCTACTAATGTTTGTACGAGGGTTGGAACTTAAATAGTGGCAACTATTTATTCACAACCGATACAGAAGAGTTACATGTCTGCACCTGTTCATGTCCTTCAAAGTAGTCACCAGTGTTGTGTAGAACCCGTTGCCAGCGATGTAGAAGGCGCAGTATATCGTTAGCAGAGCCTGTTCTGTGGATGGTGTGAATGGAGCGGTCTACTGCCTGTCGAATCTCTGGAACAGTTCTGAAGCGAATGCCACGAAGCGGTTCCTTCATCTTCGGAATCAAATCAAAGTCACAATGACTTAAGTCTGGGGAGTACGGTGGATGGTAAAGTACTTCCCAGTCCCATTGACTGAACAGAAAAGCCACAGCTTGCGCTGTATGTGACCGTGAATTGTCGTGCAAAATGATGGGTGGGTTGCGCAGAAAATGTCGCTACTTCCTTCGCAAAACTGGTTGCAGGTAATGCTCCAAAAACAAACAGTAATACTGTGCATTGACGGTCTGCCGTGGAGGAACGTAATGTGTTAGGATAACACCATCACAGTCGTACACGAGAATCACCATAACTTTCACCATACTGGGGCTCTGATCCCCTTTCGACTTTCACGGCGACTCATAATGACGACTTTCGTTGGATTGGTGTATCAGTTTTGGCTCGTACGATGTGGCCCACGTCTCAACCAGTATTACGATACGGCATAAGAAAGCCTCTCCTTCGCGCTCACAGCGCTCCAAGTGCGTTTGAGCAGCGTCGTAACGCATCCATTTCTGCATTTCCGTCAAGTTATGCGGAACCCATGGTGATTTAATTTTTCGCGTGCTCAGTCGTTCTTTCAGGATGCGAAGCACAGTCGTACGCTCTAATCTGGTTTCGTGGGCGAACTCATGAATCGTATGGCGTCGATCACTGTCCACTAACGCGGCAACAGCATGCACTTCTTCTTCAGAGACGCTAGGACGACCTATCCGATGCATGTCTGCCACAGTTTGCCGACCTTCGTTGAAGGTTTTTACCCAACGTGCCACTGTACTGTACGGCAATGCCGATTCCCCGCACGCCTCTTGCAGACCTTGATGACACTGTGGTGCTGTACGATCTCTGGCACATTCAATCTTGATCCAGCTCCATTGTTCCTGTTTCGAAAACATAGTGACACCGTTACGTTAGACCGCTCTCTCACAAATGACTATGTTTCCCTCGACTGTGCGCACGCCGTTGACGTGGGACGGGCTAGTCCATTTGCTCGGAGGTAAGATAGGTATGTCAACAACGTATGCTCTCAGTGACAATCCTAGATTCCATTGCATAGTGTCTCCACAGCAGTGTTGCCACTATTTAAGTTCGAACCTGCGTATGATGAAACTGTAGCGTTTGGATTTTTGGTGGAAGTAACTGTAGCAGATTATCAGTGGAGCTCCGACTGACAACGTTCCCTAGCAGATCGGTCACCTGAGGATCTTCTGTCCGAGACGTCCGTCTCTTCTATAGGTGTCGTAGCCTAGAAAGAAACTGGTTTACAAAGGGGATAGTAGGGAAACCACAGACAGTGAAAGTCAGCGTAATCTGGCGAAACATATATTCAGAAATGAGAACATAAATTCAGAGGTAGCCACGTCACAAGCATTCATACATTGTTACTCGTACACGCGGAATGTAGCCACTGGGCGAGCATACTTGCTGTGGGACAAGTTGAAAGTACACAAGATCACTCACAACGTGGCATTCAGTATCAAGACTTATCCCCAGAGAGAGCACAGAAATGAAATGGTGGGTATCACTATAATCAAAGAAACTAAGCATGGGTCACACTAGCAGAAAGAGGGGTAGGTCAAAACAGCTTACTACGCTACATGCCGGTCTGCAGCGTTAGTATCTTGCTGTACAGGCGTAGCCCCAACACAGTCGTAACCATCGTAATTGCGGAGTGCTTCAGAGGCATCGCGACTGGTCCCGGGATGATTAAACCTATGCAGTTTACAGGGCAATAGGAAGCACTGGCCATAATTGGCGGTAACTAGCGTACATTGAACTTCACGATGTTGACTCTCTAGAAACGGCAACGGAAAGGAGGGTGGAGAGCTGTTCTGCAGGTTATTTGAAGTCTCGGTCGATGAGCTACAGTGCACCTCCACGTTGCGCAAATAGATCCTCGTAGTCAACTTAACAGGGGTGTAGGTGGAACTGTTCCTGAAGTTCTGGCCGCCTGGGGTGGTAGAGCTCCGCCCTGACGTTGGGTGCCCTGAACTGGCGAGAATCGCGTCTGCCTCCGCTACCGCGTGGCTCCAACGACGATTTGAAATAACAGCCAGAACAGCAAGCTAGATTTCGCCATCTTGAGTGTTTTCTATATTCATTAAAGGAGGAATGCTAAAATTATCCTGCCCATTCTAACTGGTGGTCCTCTACGTATACTGTCCCTCAGTCTGTGGACTTGGGAAAATTAATTTAATGATATTAATTCAATGATCAAGTTTGATGATTGTTAATTAATTATTCGACTGGTCGGAGTTAGGTATCAGCTTACTCGGAATTTTATATGGAGCTCGAATCTGTGATCAGAATTAAAGGTATAATTCTGTTTCTCTTTCTTCCTTTGTGGTGAGGACTGGTCCGGACAGGTGCTGTGACCTAGCCACGTGCTTGACAAACTCACTGCATTACAAAATAAAATGTTTCCTCTTTGTAAAGTTAAATAAATTTATTTGTCAACTAGTGTAGGTAGACATTCTGGCTTCGTGTGATACGATATTGTCAGAGAGTATAGTGAACTGGCAGTTGCATTATCGCTGGGCGTTTAAGCGCGCCAGCAGTTCAGTATCGTGCGGACGAGAACGTAGGAGAGTGGTCAGAAAGACAGTCGAGTCACGTCAGGCTGCGACTCTTGTATTGAAAAATGGTCGTATTGCAGCGGTGCTAAAATATGTAATGGTTCAGTGAAAATTTTGTGTGGAGTGGTGAAATATAAGGTACTGAGTGGTCACAGTACAATTACTGCAAGAGGATGCTATTTGACATGAAGAACACTGTAGGCACAATTATATTTCTTACGGAGCTACAAGAAGAAGAGCCTGTCCCACGCATTGCCACCGAATATTGCCATGCATTGTACCGACGACATCTCAATCTGAAGTAAGATCCAATTAATTACTTGGTAAGACTTCTGTACGGCTAGCCAGCGTCCTAGTCCCTCTTTCCGTTTGAATAATGCCGAGTTACACTAAAGTGCTGATGTTCAGTTGTATTTAAGACAAAATACCTAAATAGGAGCCATACTATCCGTTATTGATGATGCGAGAGAGTCTTGATGATTGAGAAACTACTGCAGTGGTTTATGAAAGAAATATCAGTAATTAAAATTTCAGAAAATTGTAATACTATAATTAACAGACTTGCTCAAGTCTAGTAAACGGCAATTTGAAATACAGTACTTAACAGAACAAGTTTCAGTAAAATATTTTTTCTGTGTGGTTCTCACGGATAAATAAGTTTTCATTTGCAATCCGTCAGAAACGAACAAATAATGGTAGTAATTACACAAATTTGTCAGAAGTACTTCTTAATGAATAGTGTAGTTGTCCAGTTCCAGACTTCTACAGTAATCAGGAGACAGCTGGGCAGGATGCAGTAGTGAGGTCCTAATTTCGTTCGGGAGTACCAAAAAACTTCATTGACAACAACACACTTACTGGCAGTAATAAAGGATCGTGTTCCAAAGCGCCGCGCCTTAGACTGGCCGAGTACCGTCTCATCAGTGGTGGAAGGCCGGCTTGTGTTCATTTTGCAGTACTGCCAGGACAGCGAAGTGTCGGGTGGTGGCTATTATCTCACAGGCCAGCATGCAACCTTCGGCCTTCTGCAGCCTCCAGCTCTGCATATCGATCTCCAAAGTGGTCTCACATACATCGAAGATTTGCACTCAGGAGACTCGCCCCAGATCCACCTGAAGGACTCACTGGCTATCACTGGTCGGCTACCAGCTCCTGCTTAGGAAACAGGAGCCAGCAGCATCGCTGTCTGCCACAGGAATGGGATGGGCAGCAGCAGCACCCATTTGAAGGTAGATGAGGGACAACGTCCAGGTCATTCAGGCCAGGCCTCCTCCAACCGTCGTACATACTCGTCTATGTCCTTTGCAAACACTATTATGTCATTCAAATAGATTAAACATTGTTTTGATTTCATTTCCCTACACACACTGTCCAATAATCTCTAAAAGGTGGAGGGTGCGTTCTTGAGCCCATATGGCATTCGACAGTATTGGAAATAACCTCTCAGGATGGAAAAAACTGTCATTGTTCGATCCTCTGGCACTACTTCCATTTGATGACATCCGCTCCTTAAATCTATTGTGGAGAAATAGTTATATGGCCCCAAGTTGTCGAGAGTCTCTATCATGTTCACTATTGGATGTGTGTCGGTCATCGTTCGTGCATTGAGGTAATTGTAGTCACAGAAAAAAATCTATGTTTTTAGTGCCATCTGGTGACGTTTTGGGACCAAAATTGTGGGAGCCCCCCAGGGACCACCACTATATTCAGTACTGCCATCAGCTAGCTGCTGGTCGGTAAATTCTTCCGTTATCAGTTACATACACTTTGGAACTCAGTATGGGTTCTTGTACGAGGACTGAATGAAAAGTAATGCCTCCACCTTCGTCAATTGGGTTTGGATAGGAATATTTTAATAAATCAAACGCGGAAATAATCCTTAGTATGTGACGTTTAACTACCAATATTCACTTTTCCACATAATCACCAGCCAATTAGATACATTTCTGCCAACGATGAACAAGTTTTCTGAAGCTGTCACAGAAAAAGTCGACAATCTGTTTCCGAAACCACAGTCTCACACTTCTCTCAACGTCTTCATCACAAGCATAATGATGTCCCCGCAGATCGTCTTTCATTATCGGGAACAGATGGAAGTCAGACGGTGCTAAATCTGTACTGTGTGGAGAATGCGGTATGGTGGTGAGATTCGGTCTCTGAAGTTCTGCTGTGGTGGCACGTGAAGTGTGTGGTTTGGCATTGTCATGCTGCAGGAAAACGTTTCCCCTTTCCTTTCGGACCCTTGTTAGAGGGCGGTTCAGAGTTCGCAGCGTTGTGATGAAGGGCGACACCTTCATTCCCGGCCGGCCGAAGTGGCCGTGCGGTTAAAGGCGCTGCAGTCTGGAACCGCAACACCGCTACGGTCGCGGGTTCGAATCCTGCCTCGGGCATGGATGTTTGTGATGTCCTTAGGTTAGTTAGGTTTAACTAGTTCTAAGTTCTAGGGGACTAATGACCTCAGCAGTTGAGTCCCATAGTGCTCAGAGCCATTTGAACCATTTGAACCTTCATTCCCGTAACGCGAGAGGAGATCCTGGCAAATTTCAAGTCTGTGCGCTTTCATTTCAGAAGTCAGCATCCGGGGAAAACATCGTGCACAGATCTTCCGATAGCCAAGCAAAGCAATAATGTGAACCACACGTTCTTGCGAAATGCCGATTGTCCTTGCAATTTCTCTCTGAGTGATACGACAATCGTCCTGAATCAATCTGTCAACATTTTGCGTATGAAACTCGGTGGTTGCTGTCACAGGACGTCCAACTCTTTGTTTGTCACGCAGGTCAGATGTTCCCGCCTCAACATCTTTAAACTTACTCGCCCAACGACCCACAGTACTCACATCAACACAATCACCATAAACTGCTTTCATTCTCTAATGAATATCCTTTTGGGTGACACATTGTGCTGTCAAGAATTCAATGACTGCACGTTGCATAAACCGCATTGACCGATCGTCTGCGCAGGGTTCCATACTTTACACTGTAAAAACACAGCTTCGCGCCAGCTGGAGCTGCAGAGAAGAGGCTACAGAACAAGCCAGTACCCTCCACATACCAACGCTGCCAACTGTTTAAGAGTTACGTAGGTGGAGGCATTACTTTTCAGTCAACCCTCATACACTGGGTCATCATTCCTTATTGGTATTCCGTGTTGCGTGTGTGGCGTTTGCTTGCTAAGGACTACTTGCATTAAACAAATCCATGAACTGCAGTAATAAGGCTTTCATTGCTTCCCTATCATTTCCGTGTAAATATTTCACTGTCTCATGTAACGCAGATTCATTGACGGTTTGCTTTTGGCAGAGGTGCTCACTTCACCTGTCTATACCATCTTCCTCCAAAACATTCAATGAGCAACTACTGAACTCTTTGGCATACTCACTCTGTCCTTGCCAAAATTATCAAGACTGCCCAGAACCATAAAATCTCCTTCCATGTCACTGGCTGCACTTCCGCATACAAAACAGTATGACGTATCTAATTCCTCGTCAGTTTACAAAGACTGTACAACATATAATGAATCCTTAGATATATCTGAATCCATGCTCATCAAATTCACTGTACCTTGCAGCATAGTATCATGCGAAATGATCTTTAGTGCGTGTATCTGCAGTTTATTGTGTACCACTTTCATGACGGGTGAATCTTGCGACAATATAACACTTGTAGCTGTTGCCCCTAGCAGAATAAAAGTCCCTCCAAGTTCAATTGCACACTGCAAAGGCTTAATTTTTGGATGTTTAGCAAGAAAGTCGAGTCCCAGGAACGCACAATACACCTCACAAACACGAGGAAATACTTCTAAATGCTCTCGAAAACACTTACTTCCCACGTTAAAATTGAACTGTGTTGTCTCCAATGACTCAGTGTCATTATCACCTACTCCACCGGAGCAGCCATAGTCTCTTTCCGCCCAGGAGATCCAGACTCACTAACGGCACATGAGCATGAGCCTCTGTGTTCACAATAAATTTATGTTCGCTATCGTTCACTTTGCCTGGTAAACAACTCTCCGTCTCTGTATTCGTTTCTGCAGTATCTCATTCAACTGGGAATGTCGTCCGACGGATGAGGCAACCCTATTCCCGTTTAACGACTGGTTATTAGGACGTTGCTTGTCCCGTACTTCCTTTCGGCAATCACACGCTTAATGGCCCATCTCCCCACATTCATGACATTCGGGCTGGTGACATTGTTTCCTGATGTGGCCTGTGCGCCTACTCCTAAAGCAGTTCAGAAGAAAAAACACCGCGATCGTTCTGCCTTCGTTTAGCAATGTCGATCTCCTCCAGTACCGTAGCAATCCTAATGGCAGCAGATAAGTCACTTGAATTCTCAGTTCTGACCCTCCTTGACGTATCAGCAGAAATACCGGTTGGAAACAAATCAAGAGCCCTATTCTCGCATCAGGTAGAATCATTCTATCGGCCTCAGCATTTTGCATTAGTACACACATTTGCAAGTTCAGTTTCCTAAAGCAATCAGAGAATGAACCACTGATTCGCGTACTTCTGCCATAGTCCACTGAGTTTTTCCCTAAGGAACTACGCGCTTTTCTGGTGCTCACAGAGCTGTGTTAGACTGTTAGCCTGTTCATCAAACATTTGGGACTTACCGAGGGTCTCGTGGTACATGATGTACGTTTTCGCTCCACCAGATAACGTTAATCTAGCCATAGTAAAGGACATTTCTGCTGCTCATTTTTCCAATTTGATGACAGCCTTCACGCCGGCCGCTGTGGACGAGCGGTTCAAGGCGCTTCAGTCCGGACCCTCACTGCTGCTACTGACGCAGTTCGAATCCTGCCTCGGGTATGGATGTATGTGATGTCCTTAGGTTAGTTAGGTTTAAGCAGTTCTAAGTCTAGAGGACTGATGACCTCAGATGTTAAGTCCCATAGTGCTCAGATGTATCCTCGGTTTTTTCTATGAAGTTAGCTGCTGCGGGATCGATGGAATGGACGGTTACACTCAACATGGTTTTATTTTCTGGTGGATCAAAGAGTTCTTAGCCCCCAGTGGCTTGCCATTGCCTATTTTCCTACACAATGCATCACTGTCTGGCCTCTGTTGCTTTGTAGTTGGTAATACTCATGCTGTTTGCCCCTTCAAAGCTTCCACTATTTCATTCTGTGCCGCAGCTTGTGTTTCTGGCATCTGTGTAAACTCCTTCTTCCGTTATACCAGAAAAGAAGGAAACTGCGCACACAATACGCAGAAAAGGAATTATACTTGATTTTTATGCTGTATCATAGTCCAAAGATATTATGCTCACTGGTGTGCTTTATGACCAACCCTTCTACGTGTACTACAGGTATCTTGAACACATGGCAAGTCATATTCAGATAAATTACCGTATGGGCACTTCACTGGGGTCCAGCTTTAGCAAAACATGTTTTTTTCATACATGTTTCACTGCAGTTGCAGCATCATTAGAGGGCATTCATTTTATAGTTGTTAAACATAAAGGATGTTCTTTACTGTTTGTACACATGTAAATATTAGTTTTTAAATGATAACTACACATTTTTGAAGAACACATAAAATCATGTATTCATACCTTTTTACAACATGGTGTGCTTTTCCTGAGGTATTATGTTTTTATACTGCCGATTTTCTTTCACAGTTTGTCATCTGTAAACATATACAGCTTGGTATAGACAAATTATTTAAGCAAAAACTGCGATTTGGAAACTATTATGGCTACGCCTGAAGTTAATTAATTCTATGAGGAAAATTGTGTGTGTGTGTGTGTGTGTGTGAGTGTGTGTGTGTGTGTGTGTGTGTGTGTGTGTGTGTGTGTGTGCGTGTGTGTGTGTGTGTGTGTGTGTGTGTTTGTGTGTGTGTCTATTTACATTGGCCGGCCGAAGTGGCCGTGCGGTTAAAAGCGCTGCAGTCTGGAACCGCAAGACCGCTACGGTCGCAGGTTCGAATCCTGCCTCGGGCATGGATGTTTGTGATGTCCTTAGGCTAGTTAGGTTTAACTAGTTCTAAGTTCTAGGGGACTAATGACCTCAGCAGTTGAGTCCCATAGTGCTCAGAGCCATTTGAACCATCTATTTACATTATGTACTGTTAAAGCAAACACTGTGTGTTCGTTCACTGCTTGGACAGCGCTATCTAGTGGCCGGTTGTGAACCAATAGAATCGCAGCAGTAAACCGGCGCGAAATAGGGCAGTGTGACGCCGACAGTTGCTAGTCGAGCAGCGGTCATGTACCAAATAATTTTATCTTGTGACTGGTTTTTTTACATCTGATGGAAAAGAATGACCGTGGGAGCAGTAGTTTTTTATTTTTTTGTGTGACAATGATTTTGTATCAGCTGGTCTGCCTCATGCATCGTTATATCCAAATGGTTATAAATGTTAAGCTACATTCAGGTATGTGGTACTGTACTAATAGTAATGTATACAGTGTAACTCATGTAAGCCCTCCCTCAAATCTGTCATGTTACATCTTCACAAATCCAATGATGGTACCTTTAGTGTATTGAGACCAGTTATCCAGTAAACAGTATTTAAGCGATCTTGGCTTTTGAGTTATTCCTACAACAGAGTGATCGCCCCACTACGCACTATGTGCTCACTGAAGTTCATATTTTTTAAAGGCATTATTATTCCTCCGTATACACTGTTCCGCAGAATTTATGGACGAGCTAGATAACTTAAAGTAACATATTAAATAGTCGGTGGAAATAAACGAAAGTGCAGGATCAAGATGCTAGAGGTCTCCCGGTCGGTCGTAGGGAGCTGGTCGTCACATGGTGTGAGGTCAGTGCGACTGTAGCACCAAATAGGGCCGGCCTCGCCGCAGTTACAGGTAAGGGGAAATGCAGTGTGTATCAATCAGCGAGCAGTTGCGGTGCAATGAGGTGGTGTTACAATACGGCTCGGAGACGACAACTGGATGACTTCAAACTGTCAAAAATCATTGGGAAACTGGAAGATGGAAGAGGGTCGAAGTGTGACGGGAGTAGCCCTGGAGTTTGGTGAGGCTCACAGCATTGTTCACGTGTATGGAGAACGTTTCGAATCGCAGACATGGTGGCACGAGAGAGAGGAGGTGGTCAACCAGGGACAACTACAGCTGCGGACAACCGCTACATTGTGCAACAGTCAAGAAGTGATTCATGTCAAACAGCGGGTACAATTACAACCGGAAGACTGCAACGCACGCAGTCTCACGCTCCACAGTAGCACGGCGACTGTATGGGGATGATCTTTTTGCCCCACTACCAGTGCACTGTGTTCCGTTGACGCCCGCACATCGGCGGTACCGTCTGCGATGATCTCCAAATGTTTGACCACGGTACACTCACCGGTCAAAGTTATTGTGATACTGTTCAACTTCCGGACGTGCGTTTTCTCAGAGGTGCATTCGGCCTTGATTTCATTTTCATGGATGACAATATGCGACCGCATCAAACAACGTGGGTTGAAGAGTTCTTGGAACGAGAAGATATTCGGTGAACGGACATTCCCCCGACTTAAATCTCATTGAGAACGTGTAGGATGCGTTGGGAACACATGTCGTAGAATGTCCATATGCACCAACGAAAATCGAATGGTTGTCATCCGCAGTGATAGAGGAATGGAACGACACACCACAGCAGTGCGTCACAGAGGACGTACTCACGTCGGTGGTGATCACCTGCCCCTGTGTCCGCCTGCTTAGCTGAGTGGTAACGTGCTTTCCTCCCACGCAGCTGGAGCGGGCTCGATTCCCGGCCGAGTTGGAGATTTTCTCTGCTCGTGGACTGGGTGTTGTATTCTTCTCATCATCATTTCATCCTCAGCGTTGCCCAATGTGGCGTCGACTAAAATAAGACTTATGGCTCCCTGATTTCATTTTTTTACCTATCCTTTTCTTACTTTGAAAATAAGTGTCATTTCCGTTCATCTTTTTGGGAATTTCTTTCAGTTATTTTCTGCGCTATACTGCAGCAGTTTTTTTCTGTTATGGCCCACATTTCAACGGGGTATGTTACTTGGCAGTGACATATAACACGAAAGCTACTTTCATCATTAAGTTTGGCCACGCGGAGTGGCCACGTGGTTTGAGGCGCCATGTCACGGATTGTGCGGCCTCTCCCGCCGGAGGTCCGAATCCTCCCTCGAGCGTGGGTGTGTGTGTTGTTCTTTGCATAAGTTAGGTTAAGTAGTGTGTAAGTCTAGGGACCGATGACCTCAGCAGTTTGGTCCCTTAGGAATTCACATACATTTGAACATTTTTGATTAAGCTTTGCGCACCAGTGAAATATGTGAAGGTAACGTCTAATAATAGTTTATTTCACTAATTTAAACACTGACAGATACTACACATTTGCATTTTTGCTTAATTATCTGACTAACGTAATGAATGTTATCAATAAAGGAAATAAATTTCTCTAATGAGTCCGCAACCATTGTGAACGTTTTGTGAAAACGACTGTCGAGACTGCTTAATGTATCTCTTTATTTCTAACGTCGTTTCAGCTACAGTTATTACTAGATCGAAACTTTGAATTTGTAATTATATCAGTATCAATAAAACTTATCACTAATCGGCGTGTCACCTCAGCACCCGATTACGCATACGATTTATTGATACTGACGCTGAACTTTGTTTTACAAGTTCTATGTTTTAATCTGTTAATAGCAGTAGTCGAAACGGAGTTATAAATAAAGATATCTATTAAGCGATGTTGACAGATTTATTCACAAAAAGTAATAAATGCTAATCAGCACATTAAAATTATTTGTGATGGTTGACTTTTTTCTAGCTCCATTCACATAAAAACAAAAAGCCATTCTACTACAATACAGCTTTACTATTACTGCTAATCAAATACCCATGCAAAGAACACATTCGCATACGCTTACAGTACATACTACACATACTATAAAGTTCGTCAATTACAGAGTAAAGACATCTGAAGCAAAGGCATTAGCCATATTAGCGCCGTACAAAAATACATATTATAATTTACACTTATTCATATATGGAAGTCAGGAATTTACACATAGTAAGCTGTTCATAATACGACTTAGATACAATGTGACGACTGATTAAAATCTATATGCTAGGCTTTACCTGTCTAGGCACTACGGTCTTAGGTATTGTAAACGCTAAAAAAGTACTAACGTGCTATGAAAGGCTCTCACCATCCGGTTTTACATATCTGATGGAAAACAATGACCATGAGAGAACTTATTTTTTATTTGTTTGTGTGACAATGATTTTATATCAGGTGGTCTGCCTCATGTATCGTTATATCCAAATGGTTTATAAATGTTAAGCTGTATTCAGGTATCTGATACTGTACTAATAGTAATGTATATAGCGTAACTCATGTAAGCCCTCCCTCAAATCTGACATGTTATATCTTCACAGATCCGATGATGGCACTTTTAGTGTGTCGAAACCAGTTATCCAGTAAACAGTATTTAAGCGATCTTGGCTTTTGAGTTATTTCTAAAATACGAACTGCTGAATAGGGCGCCCGCACTTTATCATTGCTACTTGTCGTGCACGCCGTAGGCTACGCACGGATGGAATACATAATGTACGGTGAAACAAAGCAGCTCGTCATATAATTACTATCCTATTATTACTCGGCAGTCACAATATACATTTTGTGGGCATCGATTTAAATATACACAGCCTAGAACGACAATGCTCTTCGCATAATTTGCTGAAAGAGATACGGGGCGCTTTAGAAGTGATGATCAATATTCAGGGATTTGACAGGAATGATACTCCGAAACAAAAATGTCAAGTAAACATGGGTTATAAAACTCACAGCTCAAGAGCTATGAGCAATTCTTGATCTTCGATATTGTGTAAGAAACCTCGTCCATTGGAAGCTCTTTGCTTTCCATATTTTGAGAAGTGGTAATATGGACTAAAACAAGATATAAATGTCCGGTAATCATGTGCTCTAAAACGCATACCTTAAAGGTATTTGGAAACTCAACTCTTCTAATGAACATGTGCTCATACCTTTAAGGCATGCATTTTAGATCACATGTTTATTTTTTCCTTGTTTTCGTCCATATCACCACTTCCTAAAATATGGAAAGCAAAGATCATAGATTGCAAGAGATTTGTTTCGCAGTATCGAAGATCAAGGATTGCTCATAGCTCTTAAGGTATGCGTTTTAGAGCCCACGTTTACTTGACTTTTTTTGTTTCGAATGATCATTCCTGTCATATCCCTGAATATTGACCATCACTATTGAAACACCCTGTACACTGTAAGGACAACTGTGAAGGGATGCAGTACTCTTGATTTTTAAATCATGTAGATTTGACTAATGTTCTCTTAGAGTGTTCGTGGTCTCCTCGCCGAAGAAGACCGATACTCAGGCGTTGTGGCAGACTTGTGAACGTATAAATTTAATCCTGTTTAACCGTCAAAAGGCTGGACACCAGACTTATACAGTTTTTCTCCCTACCAGGCTTAAACTTTGTTCAGTCAGTTCGTACTTTAACGCTGAACGTCCTACAGGACTTTGGCTTCTATAATGCGTGTGTTCAATGTACAATGTCTGACAATTATCCGGCCTTCAGTCGCCAGAAGTATTATTGTTCTTTTTCAAGAAGTGACCTATTTTGCGTTTCGTTTTAGTCCATGTCGCAGTAGACGTGATATTAATCTTTGATACATAAACTTTTTCAAACAGTGCTACCTCGATTTTTTTTTGCCGCCATCATCAGACATACACTCCTGGAAATTGAAATAAGAACACCGTGAATTCATTGTCCCAGGAAGGGGAAACTTTATTGACACATTCCTGGGGTCAGATACATCACATGATCGCACTGACAGAACCACAGGCACATAGACACAGGCAACAGAGCATGCACAATGTCGGCACTAGTACAGTGTATATCCACCTTTCGCAGCAATGCAGGCTGCTATTCTCCCATTGAGACGATCGTAGAGATGCTGGATGTAGTCCTGTGGAACGGCTTGCCATGCCATTTCCACCTGGCGCCTCAGTTGGACCAGCGTTCGTGCTGGACGTGCAGACCGCGTGAGACGACGCTTCATCCAGTCCCAAACATGCTCAATGGGGGACAGATCCGGAGATCTTGCTGGCCAGGGTAGTTGACTTACACCTTCTAGAGCACGTTGGGTGGCACGGGATACATGCGGACGTGCATTGTCCTGTTGGAACAGCAAGTTCCCTTGCCGGTCTAGGAATGGTAGAACGATGGGTTCGATGACGGTTTGGATGTACCGTGCACTATTCAGTGTCCCCTCGACGATCACCAGTGGTGTACGGCCAGTGTAGGAGATCGCTCCCCACACCATGATGCCGGGTGTTGGCCCTGTGTGCCTCGGTCGTATGCAGTCCTGATTGTGGCACTCACCTGCACGGCGCCAAACACGCATACGACCATCATTGGCACCAAGGCAGAAGCGACTCTCATCGCTGAAGACGACACGTCTCCATTCGTCCCTCCATTCACGCCTGTCGCGACACCACTGGAGGCGGGCTGCACGATGTTGGGGCGTGAGCGGATGACGGCCTAACGGTGTGCGGGACCGTAGCCCATCTTCATGGAGACGGTTGCGAATGGTCCTCGCCGATACCCCAGGAGCAACAGTGTCCCTAATTTGCTGGGAAGTGGCGGTGCGGTCCCCTACGGCACTGCGTAGGATCCTACGGTCTTGGCGTGCATCCGTGCGTCGCTGCGGTCCGGTCCCAGGTCGACGGGCACTTGCACCTTCCGCCGACCACTGGCGACAACATCGATGTACTGTGGAGACCTCACGCCCCATGTGTTGAGCAATTCGGCGGTACGTCCACCCGGCCTCCCGCATGCCCACCATACGCCCTCGCTCAAAGTCCGTCAACTGCACATACAGTTCACGTCCACGCTGTCGCGGCATGCTACCAGTGTTAAAGACTGCGATGGAGCTCCGTATGCCATGGCAAACTGGCTGACACTGACGGCGGCGGTGCACAAATGCTGCGCAGCTAGCGCCATTCGACGGTCAACACCGCGGTTCCTGGTGTGTCCGCTGTGCCGTGCGTGTGATCATTGCTTGTACAGCCCTCTAGCAGTGTTCGGAGCAAGTATGGTGGGTCTGACACACCGGTGTCAATGTGTTCTTTTTTCCATTTCCAGGAGTGTATTAATACTGACAGTTGTAAATTTCCATAACAGGGCATGAGGTAGCCTAGTTAGCTCTATCATTGAATTATTAGAATATATGTGTTATATGTTAATGGGATGCTAATTGTTCTGCTGCACGCTTATAAAGCTTATTGACGCATATATTCGAAAAGTAATATTGATACTGTCATTGATTATATTCACAGTCCTTAATCAGCGTCTAACTATCCTCTAGTAGCTAAACGGAGGTCAATTGACTGCTAAGGCTTGTATTGCATTTTAAATATTTTTTATGTAACCATACTTTATATTTATTGCATGTAATAGAGCTTTTGTTGTTTTTAATGTGTACTTATTATGTGAACACATTTTTATTTGAATCTGCTAAATTTTATTTCTCTGTTACACCTTACAAAAAAACTACCACTGTATTAGAAGTAAATAAGATTGCTTACATTTTGAGTATCTGTGCTTCATGTCATACGGGGTGTGTGAGAAAACTGACACATTGCGAGCGATCTGGCAATGCTGTGTTGTTATAATTGTGTAGACCGATGTTTTTATAACATCCAGGCACTCAGTCCGAGTTTCAAATGGTTCAAATGGCTCTGAGCACTATGGGACTTAATATCTATGGTCATCAGTCCCCTAGAACTTAGAACTACTTAAACCTAAGGACATCACACAACACCCAGTCATCACGAGGCAGAGAAAATCCCTGACCCCGCCGGGAATCGAACACGGGAACCCGGGCGCGGGAAGCGAGAACGCTACTGCACGACCACGAGCTGCGGACAGTCCGAGTTTCAGCTCCGTACAGTTATCATGTGATTTCTGAGAGCACCACGATTGAAGCCGTGTTTTAGTTGTATCTTGTGAAAATGAAACAGCGGAATTTAGAGCAATGTTATGCCCTCAAATTTTGTGTAACATTTCAGGAATTCCCGAGTGCGACCTTTGAAAAGTTAAACCAGGCTTATGGGAAACATTCCGTATCACGAGCACAAGTGTTTCGCTGGTATAAATGGTTTTCAGAAGGCCGAGAAAAGGTTGAAGATGAGCGTTGCTCACGGAGACCTTCAACTTCACAAACCGACGAAAATGTCGAACATGTGCCTGCTCCTGTGAGATCAGACATACAGGACAAACTGTCAACCAAGTATTTTACAAATTTGTCCTTGAAAGGCTCAGGAAAAAGGTGAATCGAGTGAAACTGGACATTGCAGACAATTGGATGCTGCATCATGATAACGCCCTATGTCATATGGCTACTTCCATCACGGAATTTTTTTACCTCAAAGGGTAGTCCTGATGTTCCACAGTCCCCCTATTTCCCTGATCTGAAACCTCAATAATTTATTCTTTTACAGGGAACGTAAATATCTTATAGGACATCATTTTCGGACCTGTAGAGCATTCAAACGAATGTAACCGACATCATGAAGGTCCTAGCAATTGAAGTCTTCCAGCACCCCTGGGAACAGCGGTTCCGCTGATGTATAGCTGCCGAAGTGAACTGCTCTGAAGAGACAATATTGTTATCTGAACAAAATAAAAAGTTTGGTAGAAAAAAACTGTCTCATTACTTTTCTCACGCACCTCGTATAGCAACCAGCGTAAAAATGCTCCTATCGAAGCACAAAAAGAGCGAATCTGCTCCTGTTCAAAAAACTCCAACTGAGATACCAGCTGCCCCATTCTACCTTCCTCAGTACCTTTAAAAATTTTCACAAAAAAATTGGCATGTGAATATAATCGCGCTTTTAACATGTAACTCACGTATCACTAGCACAACCTCTCCTAACTGTAACTCACTCATACCCATCAGTCCATCAATGTAAGTAGCTCATGTCCATATGCTCCCACTTGCCCATTACACACTCACTCTTTCAGCACAATTCATTGTTACTATGTCTTTGTCTCTCTCTAACCGTCCCTGCCTTTTGTCTGACAGCCCGTCTCCTTCGTTCTGTCCAACTACCATAGTCTCGAACGAGATTTTCACTCTGCAGCGAAGTGTGCGCTGATATGAAACTTCTGGCAGATTAAAACTGTGTGCCGGACCGAGACTCGAACTCGGGACCTTTGCCTTTCGCGGGCAAGTGCTCTACCAACTGAGCTACCCAAGCACGACTCACGCCCCGTCCTCGCAGCTTTAATTCTGCCAGTCCCGAGTTCGAATCTCGGTCTGGCACACAGTTTTAATCTGCCAGGAAGTTTTTCTATAGTCTCTTTTTACTGTCGCTGTCTCCCTCCTGCTATCTCTTATTGCTCCTATCTCATTAATTCCTTCTTATTGCTGCTGTCTCGTTTCACTGTAGTTTTTCTCTGTCTGTTCCACATTCTCTCATTATCACTGGCTCACACCAACTTCTACTTCCTCCTGCTCTTTATTCCTGTCCCACTGGCACTGTCTCCTTCATTCCTTTCGTAGCACTGTTCATTGTCAACTATGTTCCCCTGCCACATTGTCCTTCTCTTTCTCTCACACTGCCATTGACTCCTTTGCTCTTTCTTTACCACAGCCACTGTCTACTGTCTTCGAGTATTTATCACTTTTGCGTCTCTTTCCCACTGCCAGTGTCTTCCCTCCCAGTACAAAAACCGGGACTAGCGAGTACGAGGTACGCGTGCTCTTCTCGGATGAAAGCACATTCAGTCTAGGTAGTGACAGTGGACCTACCCTCATATGGTGTCAGGTGGAAGCACGTAATGAACCCAGGAACATAGTAGAACGTGATTGTTTTGTTGGACCAGGTGTTATGATGTAATGGGGTATGAAGTTGGATCGGCCTGGTTCAAATGGCTCTGAGCACTATGGGACTTAACTTCTGAGGTCATCAGTCCCCTACAACTTAAAACTACTTAAACCTAACTTAAGGACATCACACACATCCATGCCCGAGGCAGGATTCGCACCTGCAACCGTAGCGGTCGCGCGGTTCCAGACTGAAGCCCCTAGAACCGCTCGGTCACACCGGCCGGCTAGGATCGGCCTGCTAATCACCAAATCTTTGACCACGGAACGCTCACTGGTCATCGTTATTGTGACACTCTACTCCTTGTCCATGTGCGTCTTTTCAGGGTTACATTCGGCCGTCACTTCATTTTTACGGATGACAATGAGCGACCGCATCGAACAGCGCAATAGAGGATCCCTGGAACAAGAGGATATTCGGGAAATGAAATGGCTTGCTACTCCCGCCAATTTAAATCGCAAATAGTATGTATGGGGTCCGTTGGGGAGACGTACTACGGCAACTCCACAACCACCATCGAGCAGTTTTCAAACGCCCTGGTGCATAAATCGAACGTCGTACCACGAGAACCCCCTGCCTTCCTTGTGGCCACCATGGGAGCACATTGCAAAGCATAAATTGCTATCCGCGGTGATCACTGACACCCAGTTAAGTTTGAAATTGCAAAGTGTCCATTACGCAGAGTTTGGCAACAGATTCCTGTCCAATGATGTTCGTAGCGAGCACTACAATGCGAATGGAGTCTTATCATTGAGTTGCCCGTCGTAGATAGTTCGTCGAAGTTGTTGCTCCAGGGTTTGAGATGAGCGGTGAAGTAAGGCTGATTCGGCCATTGCATGCTTGTTGCGCACAGGGGGCGCGAGTATGACGTTATTGATGACATCAGTGTGTTCGAACAAATGGCAAATCAACGATACAAACTCAGATTTTTCATCCAAGATTCCAAGCAGTGAAAATACACATTCCGCATCGACGAGAATTCTGGACGAAATGGCAGTAGCTTAGTATGAGGAGGGGTCCCTCAAAGCAATGTACAGTCCGAATGCGGTGGTACTATGGAAGTCAAGCAAAACGGTACAACGGAGGAAGTCTCGTGGAGCACTCTCAGCGAAGTCGTTGATCCCTTAGTGGTTTCCATGAAGTGCAGAACTGTTGGCTTGCATCTTACACGGCGATCTTGTTGTAGGGCACAGGGCACAGTTGTAGATTCCGTAGTGGTTCCCAGGAAGTGCAGAACTGGTGGCTTGCATATTACACGGCGATCGTGTTGTAGGACATAGGGCACAGTTTGCCTGGCGTGGTTGTCGCGATTGTCACGGAATCGCTCGTAATGTACACGAGCCGAGCACCAGACTCCGAAATCGAAGTACAAGACGTTATGCAAGGAAGCTTGCATATTAGTGTACTGTTCTGGTTTTAACATGAGGTTGAGGCACACTGGTGATGCACATCACTTGACGGAACCCAAGAGGCGCGGTCTCGTGAAGCAGCTGGTGTAAGCGTCGTAGTGTAAGATGGCCGCATTGTCAGTGCATATCAACTCAGAACCTAACGAAAAGTTCTGTCGGCGAGGTTGTCGCGATAGTCATTGGTCACCATTGTGGCTGATTTCCCTAATCGGTACAAGAGGACGTATCATAAATGCAGATGACACAATACAGCGTAAAACGCTTTACATCAGGTGCTAGACCGAATTGCTTTGCTCATGACGCTCACAGATACTCCATTCTGCCAGGGAAACTCTCTTGTCAGCAGCATCGCTAGCGTCGTTATCCCCACTGTTTGATTTTTTCTAGAGGTCATTTTAAGTAAATCATTGTAAGACCAAGAAAGTCGGTGGTAATTTTGCGTATAACTGACCGGCTGAGTAACTGAAACACAAACTGAACACCCGTTTCTTCTAATAGGAAGAACATAAAACTCTTTCCTTTAGTGGTATAATATTTTACAGCCAAACATGGCATTCAAAAGAAGTTAATACATTTTTATGCTGAAGGAAAGTTTCAAACAACTCAAAAGTCCCAGGAGAAACACAAATTATCATTTCAGAATGTATGTGGGCTAAGCACTGACAACAAAAATACCAGTTTTGTAGTTAACTATTCCTTATTTACAGATATGAGAGATTTGTAACATGTTTCATTATTAGAAATTCTAAAGCACACACAGCGCATAACTGCATGAGACATGCCTTGAGTAGTCTACCAAATGATATAGAGAATGTGGCTTTGAAAATATGTACTGATTTTACCCATTCTACTGTAAAAAGAGAATTGCAAAACAATTTTATGGATCCAGTGAGTAGATACTTTCATGAGATGAAACTCTATGTGGGAAAAATGATAACTTTCTCTTTTATACTGCATAGACGCATTATTACTAAACTGGAATGCCATCATAAATTGTTTTGTAACCTTAGATGAACTCTGTGCAATGATTTTGGAAAATTCATTGATTAACGTGAACAGATGGGAAGTTTTGTAGGCAAATAAAATGTTGTAGATGGTATTCAATTTGAATAAACCTATTCTAAAGTTTATTACTTCTTTCTTCACTTAGAGGGTTACTGTTGTCGCACTTTTGTTGATATCCAGGTGCATTTTGTCACTCATTCAGACTTGTTATTTCCTAGTTCTACATCTACATATACGAGACTACTCCGCAATTCACAATTAAGTACCTAGCAGATAGTTCATCGAACCACCTTTAAGCTACTTGTCTACCATTCCATTCTTGAACAGGGCATAGGAAAAATGAACACTTAAATCTTTCTGTGCCAACTTTGATTTCGTTATTTTATTATGATGATCATTTCTCCTATTTACATGCGCCCAACAAAATTTGTTCACAGTCTGAGGAGAAAATTGGTGACTGAATTTTCGTAAGGTGGTCCTGCCGCAGCGAAATACGCCTTTGTTTTAATGACTGCGACCCTAATTTATTCAGTTGAGGTTACAGCCTTTAGATTTGTATGGTTTATCGTGTGACTGAAATTTAGCGATTCCTTTCAGTGCTCATGTGTATGGCTTAACACTTTTCATTATTTAGAGTCAATTGCCACTTTTGTACCATACAGATATCTTGTCTAAATCGTTTTGCTATTAGTTTTCATCATCTGATGACATTATGTGACAGTAAATGACAGCATCATCTGCAAACAATCTCAGATACTTTCCTAAATCGTTTATGTAGATTGGGAACAACAAAATGTCTATAACACTTCCTGTGGGAACACCAGATATTACTACTTGCGAACACCAGGTATCACTTCTGTTTTAATCGATGACTTTCCATCAGTTATTACGAAATGTGACCTTTCTGACAGGAAACCACGAATCCAGTCAGACAACTGAGACAATACTCGATAGGCACGCAATTTAATTAAAAGTTTCTTGTTAGGAATGGAGTCAAAAGCTTCCGGAAATTTAAAAATATGGAATCAATTTGATATTCCCTGTTGGTAGCCCTTACTACTTCATGAGAATAAAGAGCTACTTGTGTTTCACAAAAACGATATTTTCTATCTCTGTGTTGGCTATTTGTCAATGAATCGTTTTCTTTGAGGTGATTCATAACTGTAGAGTATATCCCACTTCTGATCACAAAATGTAGAGTATACGGACACTTCTGACACCAATTGTAAATGTATACAGGGTTTGGGAAAGGGAGGAGGCGGTTGTTACATGTGCCTCGTGACGACAGTGTGCAGGAGGTCCAGCGGTCAGGATTAGAGAGTGGGCGTCCAGGGCAGCCGTTAAATGACAAAACAGGAAATTAGGTACAATAAAGAGGGTGTATGTCAATGTACGGCGTACAAGGGGCGCGCCAAAGGTCGGACGTTACCAAGTTTAGGCCAGTCTAGGAGGTCGAACAATTAATTAAAATGGACAAAGGAAGGGGAAGCGGTTCATGTTAACTTACGTTCGTGGCCGGGCGTGAAAAGCAGAGCCAGAGGCTCTGCCTGCCAAAAAGACGTCTGTTCTGCTAGAGGTCTGGATTACAAGGGAGAGAAGCAAGTGTGTTCTGCACCACAGGACGCTCCGGCGTCTACAGACGTGATCGGTCTCCCGCGCTCGCTAGTGGCTGAAACCAATGGCGTGAATTCGATGGCAGTTTCAGCAGAGGGCTCAGGGCGTCTCTTGTCAGCAGGTTTAACTGGACAGAACTGCCTCGGTTTTGAAAGACAAGCGACTTGTGTCACGTAGGCTCGGCGTAAGTTACTTGGGGATAACACTTGTAAAGATTTGACTGGGCCTTTGAAATAAATGTTTTAAACCAATTCCCTAAAATATTCCTTGACTGGCTGCCACCATGTACATAACGTTTGAGCACAGTATATGTTCCAAAATCCTACTGTAAACCGATGGTAGTGCTACGGGTCTGTAATGTAGCAGATTACTTCTATTTCCTCCCTTGGGTACTCATGTTGTGCTATTGTATATCGATACCACCCCATGAGCTTCATAGCAACAGAATTGGTAGTTTCCATCCGACGCCGGTGGTGGTTGTGTGGGTTCTGGCAGACACAAGCGTGGGCGCCTGCTGTGCCACATCTCCAACAGCTCTGAACTTCGAGCGCCCTCTGCCGCTGCAAAATAGGATGCACGGCGGCAGCGACGTGGCCCACTCACACGTGAGGCCATTGAGCAACGGATGCTACACAGTTGCCACCTGGTCGCGGCTCCGTATTCATCATTCGTGCTTGGGTACAGAGAGATCTTTCCTTGTAGACATTATGAGCTGGACTCTAACTCTATCCTAAACATTTTTAATTAGTCTTCGTTCGTTTGGAAAAATACAATTTAAGTAAGTCTTCTGTTTATTGTGTTACTTGTTCACTAATTATTTCTGCTCCTGTCCAGCTTTCCCTCGACGACAGCTTGCACACCACCCTGTTCAAAATGGTTCAAATAGCTCTGAGCGCTATGGGACTTAACATCTGAGGTCATCAGTCTCCTAGAACATAGAACTACTTAAACCTAACTAACCTAGGGACATCACACACATCCATGCCCGAGGCAGGATACGAACCTGCGACCGTAGCAGTCGCGCGGTTCCGGACTGAAGAGCCTAGAACCGCTCGGCCACCGCAGCCGGCCACCACCCTGTAGCCCACCTCTCCTTATCGTCGTGTATGAAGACGTACACAACAGGTGTGACTTGTTCAACTTTCTACTCTTAGGGTACGGATCTTTCTGCGAGTGAGCGGTTGTATACGATTGCTAAGTATGGAGCTATTGTATCAGCGTACTCTGAAAGGAACCTGACTGGTATACAATCTGGACCAGAAGCCTTAAGTGTTTTAAGCTGCTCCACTACACTGAGGATATCTACTTCTAAGTTAGTCATGTTGGCAGTTCTTGATTCGGCTGGATTACTTACTTTGTCTTCTTTTTTGAAGGAATTTCGGAAAACGTTGATAAGTTACTATGCTTTACGGACACTGTCATCAATAACATCACCACTGCTATCGCACAGTGAACGTCCTGATTGCGTCTTCCCACCGGTGTGGTTAACATATGACCCGAATCTCTTTTAGTTTTCTGCCAGATTTCGAGACAGAGTTTCATTGTGGAAACTATTAAAAGCATCTCGTACTGAAGTTCGCGCTAAATTTTGAGCTTCTGTAAAACTTTGCCAATCTTGGAGATTTTGCGGTCTTTTAAATTTGGCACGCATTTTTCCTTGCTTCTGTAATAGTGTTTTGACCTGTATTGTGTTCTATGATTGATCAGTACTATCTCTTATTAGTTTATTCGGTATATATCTGTCAAGTGTCATCGATATTATTTCCTTGCATTTATACCATGTCTGTTCTACGCTTACACAGTCGAATTGGAAGGAGAGAAGACTGTCTCTTAGGAAGGTGTCAAGCGAATTTTGACCTGCTAGTTTAAATAAATGTATTTTGCGTTTCTTTTTGAAGGGTTTGGATGTTACGGTATTCAGTTCTAGCTACAACAACCTTGCGCTCACTAATCCCTGTATCTGACATGATGCTCCCTATTTGACAGGATTATTTATTACTAAGATGTCAAGTATGTTTCTCAACCATTTACACTTCAAGTGGGCCCCTAAGTTACTTGCTTTCGGGAGGACGACGGTTCAAACCTGCGTCCAGCCATTTTGATTTAGGTTTTCTGTGATTTGCGTAAATCACGTAAGGCAAATTCCGGGATAGTTCCTTTGAAAGGGTACGGCCAATTTCTTCTCCATTATCCCCTAATTACAGCTTGATCTCCGCCTCTAATGATCGCGCTGTCGACGGGACGTTAGACACTGTTCTCCACCTCCCGAACTAGTCGTTCAAAGTAATTTTTTGAGAAGATATTCAGTACGATTTCGCACGATGTTTTATGCCTACCACCGACTTTAAACATGTATTTTCGCCAATATACCGAGGATACATTTCAGTCATCACCATCCATAACTGTATGGGTACCTGTTTGAAATAAGACTAAAGTTTCCTTTGAACTGTTCAGAAACTGTATCACCTGAGACAGTAACTCGAACCAGTTATTAATTTGTTCTTTTGCCACGTGTAGCCTCTACCCATATTAAGTCACAGGAATTATCTACTTCAATTTCACTAATTCTGACAGCAATAAACTCTTCACTTACAAATGTATGTAATCTATCGTTTGTGGACACTGTTAGATTCCTAGTAAAATTTCTGCCTTAGCCAGCTTTCTGTACCTATGACGATTTGAGATTCAATGCTTTCCATTAGCGCTTGGAGCTCTGGTTCTTTTCCAACACAGCCACGACAGTTCGCAACTACAAAATTGATTGTTCCTATGCCTACCATCTTCCAATATTCATCCTGCACCCTTTGAAACTGAAGCCTTTCTGCACATTCCTGAGGCCCTCTAACACCCCATTCGTTTTCACACAGCCCTCGCTACCTGTGTAGAAGCTTCCTGTGTGCAGTGGACTCCTGACCTATTTGGCTGAACCTGGAAACCCATCACCCTATGGTCCAAGTCGAGGAATGTGAATCCTACACCTCCGCACAAGCATCTGAGTCTCTGATTCACGCCCTCTAGTGGGCTCTGTACCAAAGGAACACAGTCGGTAATGTCGACAGTGGTACACATGGTGAGTTCCACCTTCATCTAGCAGGCGAGAATGGCTGTCTTTAGTACTCCAGCTAGTCGCTCGAAACCAGAGAGAATCTCTTATGATCCAAAGCAACACACATCTATAGTACCAATATGAATCACCACCTGCAGTTGGTTACACTCTGTGCTCTTCATGGCATCTGGAAGCACCTGTTCCACATCTGGAATGACTCCTCCCAGTATGCACATATACTCTGGTTTCCTTCTCCTCCTTCGCAGTGATATCCCTAAGGGGCTCCATTATGCGCTTACCGTTGGACCGCCTAGAGCTCCCAGCTACTAGTAATCCTACCTTCTCTGAATGCCCAGATATCGCAGCCCGAGAGGATTTCTCTGGAACAGGGTGAGCGACTTCACCTTGGTCAGGTATCTCGTCATCCACAGACAGTAAGCGAGACCTGTTAATCGCTCGAACTGGGGAGGCCCTCCGATCGGCCCCTCGAAAAATCTTTTACTGCCGGCCAACCTTGAAACATCTACCTCGACCACAGGTGAGGGATCAGTCTCAGTGAAGGCAGTATCCGAGGTGGCCACAGTAATGGACTGAATGGGGGGGGGGGGGGGGCAAGTGGGTCGCCCTGAACGTCCCTCGGATCGCCCCGTCCAGCTTGCCATAGTGGTGCTCACTGGCAACAGCCTCGGGCTGCGTGATCAGAGCCAATACCAGCTCGAGCTGTGAACGATTGTTAACCAATTCGGCTCGCATGTGAACGCAGCAATCACAGTTCCTATCCACACCAAACACGGCCTGACAGATACGCAGACATGCACAAAATTTAGAACACTGATGAAATGTAAAGTAGGTCGCTTTTTGTGAGAAGCGGTGTCCATTGAGGGATCTGGCCAGTACAAGTGGCTCTTGAAACACAAAACAAATACCTTGTGCGATGTAAACAACGGTTCTAAGCACTACACAGTCAATAAAACGTGGGACTGTGTCCGATAAGTACACAAATACGCGCGCATATAGGTGCTGATGCTAAAGAACACTGGCGGAATTTTAAATAAGTCGCTTCTTCATTTTCATTTTCAACCTAACATTGTGAAACTATGAATAAATTATTTTTGTGAATATGATCTAGCTAGCCTTTTGTATACCCAAATGTAAACTAATATCGCTGAATCAAAGTGGTGTCATATTAATGACAGAAAATGTATTTGGTATACAGAAGAACGCTGTACCTGCGAACACTTTTCATAATTTCGTCTCTAATCAGCAATGCAGCATGAGTTTAATACATTATTCCATTTTGAAATATAGCATCACTTTATGCGTACTGCAGTCTTTTTTTTTAATGTAAAGAAATTTCTCCAGAAAAACTATTCCAAGGAACTACATCGTCATGTAACTCGAAATACGTATTCTATTACAATTTAATTAAGCTCCATTCTAGAAAACCTCGTCGACACTGTATTTAATAGTCTGTGCTTGTGTTACGTCATTACTGTACTACATACCAAGAATTGGTAAGCGAAATCTAATTAAGTAGAAGTATTGTCAAATATTTTTATTTACAAGCTATTGGCAACTACCACGAATTCTCATATTCAACTCAGGGAAAATTCTTAAGGTATTAAAGAAACTCAGTTCGTTTGCAAATAACAGGTGTCCATGATAGACAAACCTTCAGTTTTTAAAGGAGTCTGCACAGCTGATGAAGCGGTGTACCGCAGGTCTCTAGAAGAGCGTAGCGTTCCAAAAGATTGGAAGAGAGCACAGGTCATCCCCGTTTCCAAGAAGGGACGTCGAATAGATGTGCAGAACTATAGACCTATATCTCTAACGTTGATCAGTTGTAGAGTTTTGGAACACGTAGTATGTTAGAGTATAATGACTTTTCTGGAGACTAGAAATCTACTCGGTAGGAGTCAGTATGGGTTTCGAAAAAGACGATCGTGTGAAACCCAGCTCGCGCTATTCGGCCACGAGACTCAGAGGGCCATAGACACGGGTTCCCAGGTAGATACCGTGTTTCTTGTCTTCCGCAAGGCGTTTATACAGTTCCCCACAGTCGTTTAACGAACAAAGTAAGAGCATATGGACTATTAGACCAATTGTGTGATTGAATTTAAGAGTTCCTAGATAACAGAACGCAGCATGTCATTCTCAATGAAGAGAAGTCTTCCGAAGTAAGAGTGATTTCAGGTGTGCCGCAGGGTAGTGTCGTAGGACCGTTGCTATTCACAATATATATGAATGACCTTGTGGATAACATCGGAAGTTCACTGAGAGTTTTTGCGGATGATGCTGTAGTACATCGAGAGGTTGTAACAATGGAAAATTGTACTGAAATGCAGGAGGATCTGCAACGAATTGAAGCATGGTGCAGGGAATGGCAATTGTATCTCAATGTAGACAAGTGTAATGTGCTGCGAATACATAGAAGGAAAGATCCTTTATCATTTAGCCACAATATAGCAGGTCAGCAACTGAAAGCAGTTAATTCTATAAATTTTCTGGGAATAGGCATTACGAGTGATTTAAAATGGAATGACCATATAAAATTAATCGTCGGTAAAGCAGATGCCAGACTGAGAATCTTTGGAAGAATCCTAAGGAAATGCAGTCCGAAAACAATGGAACTAGGTTACAGTACACTTGTTCGCCCATTGCTTCAATACTGCTCACCGGTGTGGGATTCGTACCAGATAGGGTTGATAGAAGAGATAGAGAAGATCCAGCGGAGAGCAGCTCGCTTCGTTACAGGATCATTTAATAATCGCGAAAGCGTTACGGAGATGGTAGATAAACTCCAGTGGAAGACTCTGCAAGAGAGACGCTCAGTAGCTCGGTACGGGCTTTTGTTGAAGTTTCGAGAACATACCTCCACCGAGGAGTCAAGCAGTATATTGCTCCCTCCTACGTATATCTCGCGAATAGACAATGAGGATAAAATCAGAGAGATTAAAGCCTACACAGAGGCATACCGACAATCTTCCTTTTCACGAACAATACGAGACTGGAATAGAAGGGAGAAACGATAGAGGTACTCAAGGTACCCTCCGCCACACACCGTCAGGTGGCTTGCCGAGTATGGATGTAGATGTAGATGTAGAAGATTGGCTTAACCCTTAACGCGTTACGTCACCAGTCTTACAACTATACAGAATATAACTTACCATAAAAAGCTGTAACTGAAGGATTAACAATATCCTCCAAACAACTTTAATATATTACACTTTAGTGACAAAAGTCATGTGCACATATTACAGATGGCGGCACTATCGCTTACACAAGCTATAAAATGGGAGTGCATCGGCGGAGCTGTCGTTTGTACTCAAGTGGTACATGTGAAAAGGTTTCGCACGCAATTAAAGCCGCACGACTCTTAATCAGACTCTGACGCGGAATAGCAGCTGGAGCTAGACGCGTAGAACATCCCATTTCGGGATTTTTAGGGAATTAATACTCAGAGATCCACAGTATCGACAGTGTTCCGAAAACACCAAATTTCAGAAATTATCTCTCACCACGGAAAGGCAGTGACCGAGAACAGCAGCGATGGAATTTTATGGATTACAATGCGCCATCTCAACGGTCCACAATTGTTCGCGATTGGTTTAAAGACCATTCTGCACATTCAGGTGAATGATTTGCCTCCCAGATTGCCCGGCATGAATCCTGTCGAACATTTACGAGCCGTAATCGAGAAACCAATTGGTGCACAAAATCCTGCATCGGCAACACTTTCGTACTTATGGACGACTATAGAGGCATCATAGCTCAATATTTCTACAGGGAACTCAATGACTTACGTCCATACCAAGTCAAGTTGCTGCACTACGTCGAGCAAAAAGAGGTCTGACACGATATTAGGAAGTGTGCTATGACTTTTGTGGCCTCAGTGCATGCAGGAGTTAAATAAATAGAACCCGTGATATTTGTAAACGTTGCACAAAACACAACCAAATGTCTCACTATAACAGAAGCAGTAGAAAATGCCGAAAAATTCTTATGTTGGTCTGGAGGGCGTGTTCCTTCAAGTAATTTAAAAATCGATTACTAGACTGAAACACAGGCCACAGCGGTACGATCCTCTATTACTGAAATTTGATTACAGGTTAGCTAAATATGATTACAGGTTAGGTACCAACACAGTCTAGACACATAACTCTGTCTTTTGAGATAGAATAACTTTTGTGTACTTTTTATCAAACTTAGTTCTTCGGGAAAGAAATGTTTTCAAAATCACTGAATCAGATATATCAGAACTGAAAAGTTTTGAATCTTGCCCTTCTTGCGCCGGCCGGAGTGGCCGTGCGGTTCTAGCGCTACAGTCTGGAACCGAGCGACCGCTACGGCCGCAGGTTCGAATCCTGCCTCGGGCATGGATGTGTGTGATGTCCTTGGTTAGTTAGGTTTAATTAGTTCTAAGTTCTAGGCGACTGATGACCTCAGAAGTTAAGTCGCATAGTGCTCAGAGCCATTTGAACAATTTGCCTTTCTTGCAAAAGTTTCTCCTCCCGTTCATGTTCTGACCCACACGTCGTGATGTAGGGTAACAGAGTCATTTTATATCCATGTGACGAGCAAGTCGCATGATAAGCTTACAACAATGAAAAAAGATGTTTTCTGTGACTTCTAAGAAACAAAAAACTAGATGCCTGTGCGTAACAAGACCAAACTGTGTGCTATGGACCTTTATGATATCCAAAAAGCAATGTAGAAAGACAGGTGTGCAGTGTTTCACAGTCGTGATCAAATACTCGAAAAATGTAGCTGCGCTATTATTTATATATAAGCCACAGTAAAATATTGTTTCGCTTGGTGTCTTCTCGCTCGTAGTGAACATAGACTTGTTTCTTCCTTCAGCTTGCAAATACCGCCATCAACAACAGGATTGTAAAACCAGGTGGTAGCTCACAGTAAGAGCTTTTCAGCTGCTGCAGCTGGGACCCACCCTAGCCACCGGTATATACTTGTAGCACAGCGGTGTTTCAGTATGGAATTTGTTATCGATGAGCTTGTTCTACAGGGTCGTCGGTAAAACAGCTAGGCGCTGTTGCGCACACACAATACTGTGAGCATCGGATATACAAGTTTGTTTCGCTAAGTGACAACCGAACACGCCATCAATAACAGAATCACGAAAATACGACGTATCTCGCTCGCCGTGTTTTTGACAGGTGGTGCAGCTGACTCCAGTGGAGTGTTTTAATCTGTCACAGAGCGCTACTCTCTTTTTACGAGGAAAGATTGTAACACACAGATGACCAGGCTGGTGTAATACATCTCACCTCCCCTGGCTGCCACATAACTCTTTCTGTATTTTTTTCTGTCGTCGTTCCTTAGTTGGTCCTAAATTTTGGGAGATCTATGCTACTAAATTAAAGACTGCTTGTTTCGTGCCATACGCGTTTCGCTTCTATTTCCGAAGCTTTTTCAGTGGCCTGTAATACGTGTTTGTTTGATGTACATAATAACTGCATTATTGTATAGTGATTACAGATATGTTGCTACAGTATATTACAGTTTTTGTTGTTAGTTGAGAAACAACTTCTTGCAGCACGAATACTTTAAACTCACGAATTTGTGCAGCAAAAAGTTGTTTATCAACTGACAATAGCAAGAAAACTGTAATACAGTAACATTTTTCTAAACCCATATTACTGTACAAAGACAAGTCGGTGTTTAACGTTGTTAGCAAGTTCTTGACAAATTAAATTCTAATTTTTACACGGTACTGAAATAAATGGACGGGCAGACATAGCCTACACATTTTTAAAGATATATGGTACATGGATATATGTATGTCTGTACAGTACATATACAAGGCAATGTCATGGCTGACAGATTCATCATCGTCTAGCCCAAGCCGATAAAGATAGAATTTTGAAGTTTGGACAGGGTGTTCATCTTACACTGTAGGTTTCATTTAAGAAGGGATTTTTCTAAATTTCACCCCTAAAGGGGAGTAACAGAAGATGGAAGTTTTTTGAAAATGTGTCGCTATCAAGGTAATTTTAAAGTTAGACCAACGAAATTGGTATTCGGTTTCTCAGTCGGAAATAAAGAAATCCGTGTTTCAGCATTTTTGGAAATTTGACCCCTATGTTGGTGAAACAGAGGGTTAAAGTTTTTTAAATGAATCGTTATTAAAGGAATAGTAATGTATCTTTAAAGCTGCATCTGTGAGAAATGATACTTGACTTCTCGGTTACAAAATAATAAAAAAATACGTGTTTCAGTGTTTTTGGATATTCAAACCGCTAAGGGACTAAAATTATTTCATTATGAAAGCATTTTCAAAGCTAAATCTACGAAAATTTGTATTTGGCTTCTCTGTTAGAAATACAAAAAGCGTGTTTCACTGTTTTTGGAAATTCAGTCCCTAAGGGGATGAAATAAGGTATGAAAATTTTAAAGAAAACGTTTCTTCATACTTGAAAAATTTTTGAAGCTAAATCTATATAAACTGGTCTTTTGCATCTCGCTTAAATGTATAGAAATATGTGTTAGGGGATAATGGTGTCTGTGCAAATATCGCCACAAGAACGCAAGAGACATGATTAACGAAGACCTCGGACTCCAGCTGCCAGAACGGCCTATTGGTCGGAAGTTGATTCAGAGAAGACCATGTTTCTATGCCCTTAATCAGCGTGAAAAGTTCAGAAGATGGTGCAGTTTGTGAACAACGTAAAAATTCGATTAAAACAGTTGGACGGATTCCTGTCGTATATTTCATGATTAGCGTGGTATTTAACCATACATAAATCTCTAAAAGTTCTTGACCGAAGTAAGTTAGATTTTTACACGATACTCTAATAATCATTCAGATTGACTTACACTATACGTTTTTTAAACAACAATGTACCAATTTTCTGTTACAACCGGCTGCGAGAAAGAAAATGCTGCACTATGCTGTTCT
Source organism: Schistocerca serialis cubense (assembly GCF_023864345.2). Lineage (NCBI taxonomy): Eukaryota > Metazoa > Arthropoda > Insecta > Orthoptera > Acrididae > Schistocerca > Schistocerca serialis. The sequence continues at coordinate 460,022,313 of NC_064643.1, forward strand.
GTGAAAATGTGCGCCTTTACTTTCTTTCTCGCAGTCAGTTTTTAGTACGGTACCAGGACATGTAAACCATTTTGCAAAATACTGTCATTGAAACTACTTCCTCACAGGTCCACCAGCTGGACAGGTGTCTCACAGCCTATGTACCAATGATCCTGACTTATTTCCCCATTCATTTTAAGCGACTTCTCATCAAGATTTCGTTGGCAATAACAAACAAGAGAGAAAAGGCAGGTGAACAGATGGACAGAGAGGGAGGGACATGAATTGGACACAGGTTGGAGGCAGGCGGATGTAGGGAGAGAGGAGGAGGTGGACAAGGAGAGGGGGGGAGGAGGAGATGGGCAGAGAGGGGGGAAGGGAGATTAGGACATATGTCAAATTCTCATACATATTTAACAACTGCATAGCGTTGCCGAATTCGCCAGTTGTACAGGGTGACAATTATTGAACTATATGAAATAAAGCGGCTGGGGTGGATGAAATTAAGTCTGAACTCATCAAATACAGTGGAATTTCAGGTCTTAAATGGCTACACAGGATAATTGAAATGGCGTGGGAGTCGGGACAGGTTCCATCAGACTGGACGAAAGCAGTAATCACACCAATCTTTAAACATGGAAACAGAAAAGATTGTAACAACTACAGAGGTAGCTCTTTAATCAGCGTTGTGGGTAAAATCTTTTCAGGTATTGTTGAAAGTGCGAGTATTAGTTGAGGACAAATTGGATGAAAATCAGTGTGAGTTTAGGCCTCTTAGAGGTTGTCAGGACCAGATCTTTAGCTTACGGCAAATAATGGAGAAGCGTTCCGAGTGGAACAGGGAATTGTACCTATGCTTTATGGATCAGAAAAGGCATATGACCGGGTTCCTAGGAGGAAGTTATTATCCTACGAGATTATGCAATAGGAGGCAAACTTTTGCAAGCAATTAAAGGTCTTTACATAGATAGTCAGGCAGCAGTTAGAGTTGACGGTAAATTGAGTTCATGGTTCAGAGTAGTTTCAGGGGTAAGACAAGGCTGCAACCTGTCTCCACGGTTGTTCATTTTATTTATGCATCACATGTTGTAAACAATAAACTGGCTGGGTGAGATTAAGATATGTGAACACAAAATAAGCAGTCTCGCATATGCGGATGACTTAGTTGTGACGGCAGATTCGATTGAAAGTTTGCAAAGTAATATTTCAGAGCTAGATCAGAAATGTAAGGACTATGGTATGAAGATTAGCATCCCCAAAACGTAATTAATGTCAGTGGGAAAGAGATATAAACGGATTGAGTGCCAAATAGGAGGAACAAAGTTAGAACAGGTGGACGGTTTCAAGTACTTAGGATGCATATTCTCACAGGATGGCAACATAGTGAAAGAACTGCGAGGTGTAGCAAAGCTAATGCAGTGATCGCTCAGCAACGATCTACTCTCTTCTGCAAGAAGGAAGTCAGTACCAAGACTAAGTTATCTGTGCACCATTCAATCTTTCGACAAACTTTGTTGTATGGGAGCGAAAGCTGGGTTGATTCAGGTTACCTTATCAATAAGGTTGAGGTTAGGGATATGAAAGTTGCTAGGATGATTCCAGGTACTAGTAGATGGGAACAATGGCAGGAGGGTGTCCACAATGAGGAAATCAAAGAAAAACTGGGAATGAACTCTATAGATGTAGCAGTCAGGGCGAACAGGCTTAGATGGTGGGGTCATGTTACACGCATGGGAGAATCAAGGTTACCCAAGAGACTCATGGGGTCAGCAGTAGAGGGTAGGAGGAGTCGGGGTAGACCAAGGAGAAGGTAGCTGCATTCGGTTAAGAATGATTTGGAAGTAATAGGCTTAACATCAGAAGAGACACCAATGTTAGCACTGAATAGGGGATCATGGAGGAATTTTATAAGGGGTACTATGCTCCAGACTGAACACTGAAAGGCATAATCAGTCTTAAATGATGATGATCATGATGATGATGAAATAAAATCGTCATAATTTCTGAACGGTTCGCGTTAGGACGTTCAAACTGCACGGTTGGCCGCGGGGCATGCTGGGAATTTGTATGGAGTTTGCGTGGTTTGGTTTAGCGACGAAACCCACCTTCATTTGGATGGGTTCGTCAGTAAGTATTTTGCTCTCGATGGGTGACTGTGTGACGTGCAGGTCATCGGTCAATAGACTTGGGCACTACTTAAACTAACTTATACCAACTTAAGCTAAGAACAACACACACACCCATGCCCGAGGGAGGACTCGAACCTCTGGCGGGAGGGGCTGCGCAGTCCGTGACGTGGCGCCTCAAACCGCGCGGCGACTCAGCGCGGCAGTTCAATAATTGTCACCGTGTATAAGAGGCGATCAAAACGGTTCCGTCCGAAGGCCGCGCAGTCAGAATAGGTATGCCAATCGTGCAAAACTGCAGTCAGCATTGACGCTATCATCCCACCGACACACCAGGTCGAAGACCCTTTGGTAAAACACGGTATCCTGCTTCGTCAGGAAGTTTGTAACTGCCTGTTGCACTTCTTCGTCCTACAGGAATCGTCGATGTTTCAAGGCCTCTTTTAGGGGCCGAAGGCCTTGAGAATCGCATGGGGAGAGATCAGGACTGTAGGGCTGATTCTCGAGTGTCTCCTACTTGAGTTGGCGTAATTTCTGATCTCGCCCGGGTCGAACGACATCCTGTGTTATATGTTGGTCGCCAGCAGATCACGTTTCCGCATTTACCGCAGGCTCGTTGTAAAGACACGAATGCCACACTAATGCCTCGCCTACATGTAGGTCCTTACATACCCGCATCGGAGTCGCGCCCTGTTGCGTATACGCTACAGCAACGATCTCAAACGAATACTTTGAGATCGCCTCTTATACAGGGTGGGCAGAAACGGTCTGAAAAGCTTGTAAGATGTTACGAACAAAATTTATTCTTTGTGTCGTTTGCGATTTAATTAGCATTAAAGTTAGCCAATTAGGTCGTTGCTCGCACAAAATTCACGCGGCCTGCCAGAAATGGCACAGCCAAACATCTCCTTCGTTTTGTTTCCTAAAATCGAAGAACAGTGCGATACAAAAATTGGACACGGGGCGGTAGTAAGAATCTAACCCGAGACAGAGGCTGACATGTCTTGGGCGCTGTCATCTACGCTATGAGAACTGGCAGTAACTGTATCTGGCAGGCTGCTTGACTTTACGCGTGCGGCGACCTGACTGGATAGCTTAAATAGGATATAGCGGAACGTTTGGAATTCTTTCCTTAACAATTATTTCTCAGTATAACTTACCCTGAAACACTCCTACAAGCTTTTCTGACTGTTTCTGAGCACCCGGTATAATATAATTACTGTAAACACAAAACAAAACTGTAGTGTAGGCTACTGAAGATACTTAGTAAATATGAAGAAATGAAATGCTTATGTCACAAAACACGCACGCTTTCATCTAGTTGCAGAGACGGACCACATCTCTTTTCGCTTGTTTCGGTTGTTTCATGTATATTGGGGGGGAATGCTACGTTATTTGTGCATTTCACTTTCTGCACCATTTTCAGTTCTCTTTGTGAATATTTTGCTGTCTTCTTCTCAAGGTGACAGAAGGATATAAGCGAACAGGTTCCTTGCGCATCTGATTGTCTGAGAGTTTAGTTATCTAAATTGTCCCACACTGCCGTCCATTGATTAGTATTCTTCGTGAGTTTATCCCGTGTATCATCACTTATATTATGCCACAAAAATTCCCACGTATTTCTTCTTCTTCTTTTACTTAGCGTTAATCCCACTTTGGTACAGGTTCCGCTGTACCAAGGGTCTGGCAATTGCAGCCGAATGCCTTTCCTGCCACATCAGCCATCAGTTATCAAAGAGAGGGAAGTCGTATGCGCCACCAGTCACTGAATCGTATGAATTTAATTCTGTGTGTGATTGTATTTCAAATGTTTTCTGATGCGAAAATTAGGGTTCAGCCCAGTATTTACGTAAACGGGCGTGGGAAACCACCTGAAAACCATACTCAAGCTGGCGTATGCACCAGCCGTAGTTCTTAATCCGTGACGCGGATTCGAACCTGATCTGACTCACCTTACAGTCTCGCAAACTTACACGTTGCGCGTTACGCTATACCATTATGTCAGACATCTGTTCGTATTCTCATTTTCGTTATCACTGGTGATGGCTGACGCGGTCAAAAACCCTGTCGAAGTCCAGTAATAAAACTGCAGATTTCATTTTCGCTGCGCCACAAACAGCGATCCCATCTGTAATATTCGTTACTGCGGACAGCACTGATCGCCCGTTGTCAACACACGTTTGGAGGTTGCCAATAATTTAGTGAGCAGTCCGTCCCAAAGTAGATAAAGAAAGAACTAACAAAGGTCAGTGCTCTATATTTTTCGATGGTTCATCTGTCAGCACCTCAAGGAATAATTTGTAGCGTTCCAAATAATACTGTGATAGAAACAGTGCGTAGGGTTAGCATTTTTTACTCATTCCTGTGACGAGCAGTTCCAGTATGTCACAGAATGCCTCCTAAACGTCGGTGGGCTGTGTGACCAGACCTAGTGAATCTTTTGGGGAGCTACTGTTCATGCGTCGTTTATCCATATCCTCAACGCCTGTATCAACTATTCTTTCGTTTTCGTTTATATTAGTGTCTATTATGTTTACAGCTATGCTGCTTCCTCTCCACATGCTTCTGTCTTTACGTAAAGAACCGATAGTGTTCTCCATCCTCTTATTTCATCTTGATTTCTTTCAGCTTCTATGTCACTTTTTGATTCCTGTTATTAGTTTTCTTGTCGCTTTTCATACTTCTTACACAAGGTAATACCTTGACAATTCTTCCTCGTGTACCGACATCTTCACTTCTGCTGTTATTTAACACCCGCAAGTCTGCTCTCCCACAATAATTTAAAGAGATTTCTTCATCAGTTTTGAATGTGTTTGTTTATACCATCACCACTATCGAATATGTCAACGACAGGCTAAAAAATGTCCAGTTCTGGACTCTCAGTAACTGTTATGTTTAAAATAATTAATCTGCATTTAACTGAACGTAGCCACCAACAATACACTTATAACTCTTGTTCATCGTGTTAATAATCGGTTTTCCCTCTTTCATTGTCTGGCGGTGGGTATCTGTACATATTATAAATTATAGTCCTCCGCCGCGTTTTACATTCTGTATGTGAAGATTAATCTCAGGAACTACAGATTGCGTGATTCACAACAAAGAGGTGTGTGTGTAATTTGTAAATATTTCGTGCAAAATTGGCTGAACTATGATTAATTAAGGCGCCTCACCCCTCCCCTCCGTGTTTACTCAGATCTTTGAGCGAGCGAAAACGAGACTCTCGAGAAACTACAAAATCTGTCTTTTCTCCCAATTTTCATAATCAAAGGAAGAGTGGGAAATTGACAAAAGAGGTATCAAACTGACCAGCATGAGGTCTAATTTTGCAAAAAAGGGGTATAATTTCTTGAAAGTAATCATGCTAATTAAAAAAATTTACTGATCTGAGGGAAAACTGAAATATTTCATGCGTATGTAAATAAGGTTGAAAAAGTTCATCTCTTCAAGGCCAAAGAGTTTTGTGCATAAAAACTTACACTGGCCCGATATTTTACGGTTAATAAAAGAAATGTCAAATAACAAAGTTTCAAAGGAAAAGGTGATATGTTTTGCGAAATCGTTTGGCTGAAAGTAACAAACAGTAATACAAATTAGAGGAGTATTTGAGTCGTCTTTGATTGATGCTCAAAATCTTGTACAGCAAATGAGTTGCTGATCGACAACTTAAAGTTCGATGTGTAACTTAGAACCTTAGACTTTTAACGAATGCTAGAGGATAACTGTCTGGTGGAATTTCATTCAGTTATCTCCTTTGCTATTCACGATTTCGAGCAACATTGAACGGCGCGTCAGATATTTCCGTAATCTACACTCCTGGAAATGGAAAAAAGAACACATTGACACCGGTGTGTCAGACCCACCATACTTGCTCCGGACACTGCGAGAGGGCTGTACAAGCAATGATCACACGCACGGCACAGCGGACACACCAGGAACCGCGGTGTTGGCCGTCGAATGGCGCTAGCTGCGCAGCATTTGTGCACCGCCGCCGTCAGTGTCAGCCAGTTTGCCGTGGCATACGGAGCTCCATCGCAGTCTTTAACACTGGTAGCATGCCGCGACAGCGTGGACGTGAACCGTATGTGCAGTTGACGGACTTTGAGCGAGGGCGTATAGTGGGCATGCGGGAGGCCGGGTGGACGTACCGCCGAATTGCTCAACACGTGGAGCGTGAGGTCTCCACAGTACATCGATGTTGTCGCCAGTGGTCGGCGGAAGGTGCACGTGCCCGTCGACCTGGGACCGGACCGCAGCGACGCACGGATGCACGCCAAGACCGTAGGATCCTACGCAGTGCCGTAGGGGACCGCACCGCCACTTCCCAGCAAATTAGGGACACTGTTGCTCCTGGGGTATCGGCGAGGACCATTCGCAACCGTCTCCATGAAGATGGGCTACGGTCCCGCACACCGTTAGGCCGTCTTCCGCTCACGCCCCAACATCGTGCAGCCCGCCTCCAGTGGTGTCGCGACAGGCGTGAATGGAGGGACGAATGGAGACGTGTCGTCTTCAGCGATGAGAGTCGCTTCTGCCTTGGTGCCAATGATGGTCGTATGCGTGTTTGGCGCCGTGCAGGTGAGCGCCACAATCAGGACTGCATACGACCGAGGCACACAGGGCCAACACCCGGCATCATGGTGTGGGGAGCGATCTCCTACACTGGCCGTACACCACTGGTGATCGTCGAGGGGACACTGAATAGTGCACGGTACATTCAAACCGTCATCGAACCCATCGTTCTACCATTCCTAGACCGGCAAGGGAACTTGCTGTTCCAACAGGACAATGCACGTCCGCATGTATCCCGTGCCACCCAACGTGCTCTAGAAGGTGTAAGTCAAATACCCTGGCCAGCAAGATCTCCGGATCTGTCCCCCATTGAGCATGTTTGGGACTGGATGAAGCGTCGTCTCACGCGGTCTGCACGTCCAGCACGAACGCTGGTCCAACTGAGGCGCCAGGTGGAAATGGCATGGCAAGCCGTTCCACAAGACTACATCCAGCATCTCTACGATCGTCTCCATGGGAGAATAGCAGCCTGCATTGCTGCGAAAGGTGGATATACACTGTACTAGTGCCGACATTGTGCATGCTCTGTTGCCTGTGTCTATGTGCCTGTGGTTCTGTCAGTGTGATCATGTGATGTATCTGACCCCAGGAATGTGTCAATAAAGTTTCCCCTTCCTGGGACAATGAATTCACGGTGTTCTTATTTCAATTTCCAGGAGTGTATTTTATTCCTTCCTACTTCATAGTTCAAATCCCTGAGCGTGAACTGCTGAGGCAGATGTTATCATCAGGAGAAACAAAACTGGCATTCTATGCGTCGGATCCCAAAATCGGGCAGGTATGCTAGAAAACTTACGGAGGGAAATCGATAAGTTCAGCTGGTGTATAGTGGAAATAAGTAATGTACGACTGCAAGAGGAATAGGACTTCTGGTCAGGGCTGTAAATACAAAATCAAATATGGGTAATGCAGGAGTAGGCACTAGGTTTAATAATGAATGCGAGCTAGCTACTGTGAACAACATAGTCAGAGCATTACCGGAGTCACGACAGACATGAAATCCACGTCCACAACAGTAGTACAAGTTTACATGCCAACCAGTTACGCAGATGATGAAAAGAGTGAAGAAATTATGATGAGATGAAAGAAATTATTCAGATAGTTAAGGGAGACTAAAATTTAATAATGATGGGGGACTGGAATTTGACAGTAGAAAAAAGAAGAGAAGGAAAAATAGTAGATGAGTATGAACTGGGGGAAAAGAACGAAAGAAGAAGCTGCCTGGTTTCCTATTTCTGCGGAGGCGTAATTTAATCATCGCCAGCACTTGATTTAACAATAATGAAATAATGCTGTACACGCGGAAGAGGCCTGGAGACACCGGAAGGTTTCAGATCAGTTATATTATAGTAAGACAGAGATTCGGAACCATATTTTAAACTGTAAGACATTTTTCGGGGTATTTATTGGTTACTAACTGTAGATTAAAACTTAAGAAATTCCAAAAAGGTAGGAAATTAAGGAGATGGAACCTGGACACGCCGAAAGAATCAGAGGCTATTGAGACTTTCAGAAGGAACATGAAGTAAAGACTGATTCCATCAGAGAAAGACGAATGTTACCTTTGAGAGATGAAATCGTAAACGTAGCGGACGCTCAAATACGTAAGAAGCTAAGGCCTAGTAGAAATCCTTGGATATCACGGAATATGTTGAATGTAATTGATGAAGGAGAAAATATAAAAGCGCAGCAAATAAAGCAGCCGAAAGGGAACATAAACGTTTAAAAAATGAAGTTGATTGGAAGTGCAAAATGGCTAAGCAAGATTAGCTGGATCACAAATGAAAACATATATAAGCATGTACCATTAGGAGAAAGATGGATTCGCCTACAGGAAAATTAAAGAGGGCTTTGGGGAAAAGAGAAGCAGCTGTGTAAGTATCAAGAGTTCAGATGGAAAACCAGTATTATGCAAAGAAGGGAAAGCTGAGAGGTGGAAGGAGCAAAGAGAGGGTCTATATAAAGGAGATAAACTTGAAGGCAATATAATAGAAAGGGAAGAGGTCGTACACGAAGATGAGATGTGAGATATGATACTGCGGTAAGAATTTGACAGAGCACTGAAAGACTTAAATCGAAATAAGGCCCCCGGAGTATACGACATTCCGTCAAAACTACTATCCTCGGAAGAGACAGCCATCGCAAAACTATTCCACCTGGTGTGCAAGATGTATGAGGCTGGCAAAATAGCCTCAGACTTCAAGAAGAATGTAAAACTCCAATAACAAGAAAAACAGATGCTGACAGGTGTGAATGTTAGTGAACTGTGATGTTTCTGAAATAAACCGCTTTCAACTGTATGTGGACTTTTATAGAAACACGATAGATTTCATGATGTCAGTACTGTTACCCGCAACAAACAAGGCTCATAGTTGAAACTGACCAGTTGAAAAACTGACATGTTAGAATAGCGTTAACCGTGGGCTTTCAGTGTTTCTAGCAGGAAGTTTTTTACCGTTTTTTTTCTTATTTTGCTATTTTCATTGTAGGTAGTAAACGCGCTTTTAACATGCCAGTTTTTCACTGGCCAGTTTGCACTATGACGCCCTGATTCTTGCGGGGAACGTATTTTACACTGATGAGCCAAAACGCTATGACCACCTACTTAATAACTTGTTTCTCCGTCTTCGGAACGAAATATTGATTCTTCCTATCAGGAATCTGGCAGTTTGTTGGTAGAGAATGTCAAATAAAACACCTTACAGGCGTATAGTTTCCACCTTATTTTATTTGGCAACTAGTTTCAGTGTTTTACTACGCCATCTTCAGGCCCCTCACCAACGGTAGGAAGACTCTGTCTCGGTTGTGATCAAAATAGAGCTCAGCAATACTGGTGTAAGTAGATTTTTGATTTGAACAGTTGGCAAGTGATGGTTGAAGTGCTCTACTAATACCAGCGAGATATCAACTTGGATTCGCTGTAATGCTCCTCAGACAACTAAAACACGAGTGTGGCTCCGAGACACGAACAGCTATACTCCTGAAAGATGACATCGCCGATGCAGTTGGTTCGCAGTTGTCAGCGTGTCGTCGATGGGTCCCATGCAAGAGCTGAAACATCTATATTAAAATTCTTTTCTCCTTCTATTGCTGAATGAAATGGGAAATTAAAGCTTCTACGTTATTTAATTCTGAAACAGCTGAGTAAAACTGAAGGTACTGAGCCTACTTTCTCTTTGCTTCTTCTTGTCATGTTAACACTGACCCACAATATTCTAGCATAACGCAATCTGACTGCTCAAAAAAATTTACAACCTGACTTCAAATGATTAATTCAAAAGAATGACCCTGACTAAAAAGAAAACTTAACAATAACCTATACATTTCATTTAGCACTTACCTCACAAAAATCTTCATTACACGAACTACTGCAATACAGCGAGCGCCATTACTGCCGGCTAAATTTAAAATTCTAACTACTGAAGGTACTAACTTCTAATAGGGATATGGTTAACAAAGGAAAGATTCTTTGCTGAGCAAACATGGATTTACCTTAATAATGTGGCAACCAGTTCAAAAATCATATAATATATAAATGTACGTGACATCCAGTTCCTAAAGATTATATAATCATTGACAAATTACATTTCTATGACGGACACACGTCCAGATCGTCCGCTCGACCTAGCACTTCAAACCTCTAACCTCCATCACCTCTAGCTATTCTCTCCCCACAGCCATCGGTGCTGGCTGTTCACCTCCAAGAGCCCAACAGTACTTCCATCACTGCTGGCGACTAACTTCCAACTGCCCAACACTACTGGCGATTAACTTCCAATAACGAGACCAACTAGCCACAGACTCTCTTACAAAGAAAACGCAGTCAGAGATCCAATGCAAAGCGCTACACAGCTCTGCCAACACAGAAGCAGCCCACTTACAGAGCATGAAATGTCTCCCATAGTATAATACTGCTCCAACCAGTCTGTGCCGTGGCGCGCTGCACATTTCGAGCCGCCGTTCACCCCGATAACGGCGTTTGTGGAAACGACCATCGACCTAGTGTAGCAAAAATGTGCTTCACCCGAAGAATCGACACATTTCCATTGGTCGACGGTTGTGTTCCGATGTCCCGTGCTCACTGAAATCGTAGTTGACGATGTCGTTGGGTCTCCATGTGAACACATAGAGGTGGTCTGCTGTAGAGCTCCTTGTTGATCGATGTGCAATGAACGGTATGCTCCGAAACACTTGTGCGTGCGCCAGTATTATGCTCTTTCGACAGAGACGTCACAGATCACCATCTGTCCTACTTTACAGAGCAGACAAGCCTGCGAACGCCACGTTCTGCGAAGAGCCGTGGACGTCCAACCATTTAGCGCCTTGTGATAGTTGACTGTCCTTCTACATCTTTCCGTAGATGCTCAAGGCAGTGCCACGTGAACATTCGACCAGCTTCTCCGTTTTCGCGATACTCGTTCACACGCTCTGCGTAATAATAATCTGCCCTTTGTCAGAGTCTCTTATCTCAATAGATTTCCTCACTTGCGGCCCATATCTTCGCCAGGGTGACCCCCAGCCGTGTCCGATCCGCTTACATACTTTTTCTATCACGTCACGCGCCCGCAACGCCACCGGGAGGCATTCAACGTCGCGGTGGGCAGTGGTCATAATGTTTTGGCTTATCAGTATATTTTGAGCAGGATGAGACCCCCCACCTTCCCGTAGCGGGCCTTAACATTTTATTGATATATGAGTATTTCATATTTGTTATCACAGAGCATAGATTATTACCACAAGTATCTGTTTTTATCATTACGTCAATTGCACGTTTCTTCTCTTGTAGGTGTACACCTGAAGATGTGATTTCACATCTCCAAACCGGTTGTATCCTGTTCATATACGGATGAAAGTGGCTTATTTCAGAAATATGGATTAGTTCTGCTGCGGTTGCCCCCGATATAAAATTATGTGTAACTGAACTAATGGTTTAATAAGTTTTTGTTGCAAAATACTAACACGAATTGTTTACAAAAGAATGGAAAATCTGGTAGAAGCATATCTCGTGAAAGATCAGTCTGGATTTCGGAGAAATGTAGGAACGCTCGAGGCAATACTTACCCTAAAATAGGTTAAGAAAAGGTAAACCTTCGTTTACAGAATTCGTAAGCTTAGAAAAGGCTTTTGACAATGTTGACTGGAATACTCTCTTTGAAATTCCGAAAGTAGCAGGAGTAAAATACAGGGAAAGGAGGGCTATTTACAACTTGTGCAGAAATAAGATCGCAGTTATAAGAGGCGAGGGGCATGAAAGGCAAGCAGTGGTTCAGAAGGAAGTGAGACAGGGCTCTAACCTATCCCGATGTTATTCAGTCTGTACATTATGCAACCAGTAAACAAAACCAAAGAAAAATTTGGAGAAGGAATTAAAGTCCACGAAAAAAAATAGAAGCTACGAGGTTTGCCGATGATACTGCAATTCTGTCTGAGACAGCAAGGGGCTTAGGGGACCTGTTGAATGAAATGGACAATGTCTTGACGGAAGGATATACGATAAACATTGACAGAAGCAAAACAAGATGAAATCAAGCGATGCTGAGAGAATTAGGTTAGGGAACGAGACACTTAAAGTATCAGATGAGTTTTGCTATCCGGGCAGCAAAATAAGTAGAGAAGATACAGGATGTAGACTGATAATGGCAAGAAAAGCGTTTCCAAAGAAGAGAAATTTGTTAACATCGAATATACACTGAAGTGCTAGGAAGTCTTTCCCGAAGGTATTTGTCTGGAGTGTAGCCATGTATGGAAGTCAAACACAGACGATAAACAGTTTAGACAAGAATAGAATAGAAGCTTTTGAAAGGTGGCGCTACAGAAGATTGCTGAAGATTAGAAGGGTAGATCACGTAACTAATGAGGAGTTACTGAATAGCCGGCCGAGGTGGAAGAGCAGTTCTAGGCGTTACAGTCTGGAACCGCGCGACCGCTACGGTCGCAGGTTCGAATCTTGCCTCGGGCATGGGTGTGTGTGATGTTCTTATGTTAGTTAGGTTTATGTAGTTATAAGTTCTAGGAGACTGATGACCTCAGAAGTTAAGTCCCATAGTGCTCAGAGGCATTTGAACCAAGTTACTGAATAGAATTCGGGTGTAAACAAAATGTATGTCACAACTTGACCAAAAGAAGTGGTCGCTTGATAGGACACATTCTGAGGCATCAAGGGGTCACCAATTTAGTACTGGAGGAAAGTGTGAGGGGATAAAAATCGTAGAGGAAGACTAAGAGATGAATACAGTAAACAGATTCAGAAGGTGTAGGTTGCAGTAGTTATTCGGAGATGAAGAGGCTTACACAGGATAGAGTAGCATCGAGAACCGCATCAAGCCACTCTTCGCTCTGAAGACCACACAACAACATTGCAGCCCTTACTTTCAGCTTTCAGACAAATTATTTGACCTTTTTTTGTGAAGGGTAATCTCCGGAACTACTGTAGGGATTTTGCTGCAGTTTTCACTAATAAATAGACTGATTCACGAGGAATGTTTGTGTATGCAATTTGTTATCGCTGCAGCAGGTTAGTCGTTCTGCCTTAGGTATTTAGTGCGATGCATGCGAAGCAGGGGCGAATCGCTAGTATACTGATAATTCTCGTACCTGTCAGTGTACACACGCTTTGTGAAACCTGATTCTAAAACGTGAGTCTTTTCTGTTTTAATGCTTGTTTTCATCGTCATAGCTCCACTGATTTACGACTTATTTCGTTGCGCTGTGTTGTTTGGTAGCCGACTATGACATCGAGATGCGGTGATCATTTTTCCTTTGATAACCCCAATACTACTACTGCGCCGTTTAGTCATTCCTTGAAATCTTTGTTCTTCACATCGCTTACGTCCCGTTAATGTTCCAAGTTGTTATACAATACATTTGGTAATGGCGAGGGAGTCTCTTTGTGGACACAGCTTTTTCCTCACTCTGGAAGTGTTTCACTTACTTTGATACACATCAGACGTCTGTCGACCTACCTGTACTAGTACTAGTACTACTGTACTAGTGAGTTTGCGTCAAACGTCGCCTTCTGTTTGTTTTGTCACAGCCGTTCCAGAGCTCACTGAATTTTCCTCTAAGGCATTATATTTGGTTTTGACGGACTTTGAAGTAGTTATCTTTGTATTTGCAGTTTCCTTCTTTATCGACAATGTACTCCGGTAGGCATTATTCATTCTGCGTCCTCTCTCTTGTTTCAGTGGGGTCTGGCTAGTTCTTTTCCAAGTTTACATCAGATGATTATAGTCAGTATGTTTATGTGATTATAGGTTGTTTACAGTTATTGTTTTGTGACCGTTTTTATATTTTAAATTACTGTGGTCAATCCCTTCATCTGTAGTGCTCAGCTTTCCATTGATGTAATGACTTTGACAGTGAAATCGCCTTTCTTCAGAGAGATTTCTTGATGCCTGGCATTCCCGACGGTTTCCTTTTCTGTTCACCATCAGTAGTTACAACTTTTTTTTAATGCACATGTGTTTCCTCTTTAGTACCACTCAATTTATTTGTCGTATATACACGAAGAGTTCAGAATGCTGAAGTGTTATTCATTGTCTTCAGTCCATGCGTGTTGCGACCAGAAGCTTCATATGTGCAACAAAAGTCTCCCAACTACAGTTCGGAGTAAGTGGAACCTTTCACATTTTGCAGAGCACGAACCATTACAGTGGCTCCATCTCGATACACGATACCACCACACACTACCAAACAGGAAGTGAACTGCAGAGAGAGCTATCCAGGGACGACATGTGATATTCCTTCATTGTTTCTGGTCTGCTCGGACCTCTCAAACGAGAGTGCTTATGGCAACACGAAAATAAGTATACCATGTGGAAGGTTGGTTGGTTGATTTGGGGGAGGAGAGCAAACAGCGAGGCCCTCGGTCCCATTGGATTAGAGAAGGATGGGGAAGGAGGTCGGCCATGCCATTCCAAAGAAACCATCGCGGCATTTACCTCAAGCGATTTCGAAAAATCACGGAAAACGTAAACCAGGATGGCCGGACGCAGGTTTGAACCGTCATCCTCCCGACTGCAAGTCCAGTGTGCTAACCACTGCGCCAAATCGATCGGTAGCCATGTCAAGGCAAATGCCCGACGCGTCTACAATGGTGGAGTAAGTTTACCGTGCGAAAAATAGAAAAAGCGCCACCAAACTATGCTTCTCAAATGCACAAGTGTAAAATGCAGCTAGGTCCACGGGAGGCCGAACAGCACAATTACCCTGAAAGAGTGGTTCGGTGTGGGGCAGCGGAGGGGTGAAGTGGACTGCGGTAGTTGTAGTAGGGTTGTGGACTACTGCGGCTGCGGCTGCGGCGGGGACGGAGCCTCTCCGTCGTTTCTAGGCTCTCCGGTTAACACACAATACAATACAATTGTTTGACTCCAGAATCAGCAGATTCGTCCAGTTGATAGGAAGAGTCATCATCTGTACCTGAAGCAATGAACATCCTGAGCATTTCTTCATCCTTTTCACGTTGCAATTTTCCTCAGCTATGGATAAAAACAACAACAACAATAATAACAATAGCCGGCCGGTGTGGCCGTGCGGTTCTCGGCGCTTCAGTCTGGAACCGCGTGACCGCTACGGTCGAAGGTTCGAATCCTGCCTCGGGCATGGATGCGTGTGATGTCCTTAGGTTAGTTAGGTTTAAGTAGTTCTAAGTTCTAGGGGACTGATGACCACAGATGTTAAGTCCCACAGTGCTCAGAGCCATTTGAACCATTTTTGAACCAATAATAATAATAATAATAAAACCACCACTAATAACAATAGTAGTACCTGCTTCTGAAAAATATGGATTAAGGAACAGGCTACAGTAGTTACAAAATGCGACTAAATTATATTCTTTCTCCACACATATTTTCACCATTCTCTTCCTTTGCAACCTATTACGCTCCTGCTTGCTTGTAAGCTCTTTCACAACTGAAGCAATGTTTATTTTCCTTGCCAGGAAGTCTCTTGTAATTGTACTCACAGAGTAACATCGACAATGCGTTGAAAATGAAGTAGTGTGAATGTCAAGTTCTAACAGATCTATTAGGAACAGAGAAACGTTAAGAGCTTTTCCATTTCAGAAATTAACACTACACATTCTGTGCTCTAAAAACGGATCAACTCTTCCGTCTCGCTGATCAAGCAGCAAAAATGTAGTTACGTCTGTCTGATCCTGACTGGGCGAATTACAGTTACTGTGCTCAAAATATGCCCATATTCATTTTCTGAAATTAAAATACCCTTTATAACGTATGACGTTAACTTGTAGTTCAAAGTGTAATATTTCATTAGTAGCATAGGTCGTATGTTAACCACTGGTCAGTTCCGAACACACGTTTTACTCTTGTTCAGATCTATTTAAAGAGCCGGTCGTACTAGTGAATAAATAAAAATCTTCGTGTGTCAGTTGAAGGTCGTCTCATTTTTTTTTCTAATATGTATCGTTCCATTTGCAGAATATTCAGAAGTGTCCCACGTCATAATTAGTATAAAGTGACCTGTGTCGTGCAAGCTATTAGTCGCCATTAGATTTGCCGCAAAATGAAAATGGTATCAAAGAAATGCTTTTGCTGTGGTATGGAAAATATCTACTCCAAGGGTGTCACAAATCGATTTCCGAACAAGAAAATCCTATGTGAGAAGCATCATTAATTTTCTCCACCATTTCTAAAAACTATCGTGATTGTATTGATTCACGGAAAAGTATATATAAAATTAATCTCCTACCAAAGTAATCGATTTAACCTTCTTCTAAAACTTCACGGACTTAACATGCTCTATAAATACTATCAATGACAAATACTTCTACGAACTCGTTACATGCCCAAGCACTCGTAACAGTCGCAGTCGCTATAACACAACAAAACAAGCAATAGCTACAAAAAAAAGCCCAACAACATTGATTGCATTTCGTCATGTTTGTTCACAAACACGTGCTAAATCAAGTATGCTTCAGTGGTCCCACAAAACTGCTATTTTAAAAACAAAAATTTAATTGAGCTACAGCACGTAAATTAATTCTTTTCTGCCAGTTCACGCTTTTCATTGGCCCTAACTTCTGCAGTTTATTACTCATAACTTCGCTATGCGTCGTACTCATTACCTTGAAATTTAATCTTATACTACACGAAGTATAATCTTTACAGTCCATCTGATGACGCTGCACAAAAATTTCTCATTTACTTTATGGAGTCCATGCCATGAATCAGTAATTTGTTCTCTGGAATAAAGTTGCCTCAAGCAGTGCAAAGTGGTTTTTAAGGGAGAATTAAATCTCAAAAACTGAGTTCGTAAGACAAACAGAAATATCTACAGCTGTCAAACGAAAATAGGTTATGAAACATTGACCTACACAACAGTCAAGCTGAAGCATCATGATCTTCTTGTAGAGGTCAATAGCTTTAGGCAGAGGTCATATTTGCACGCAGTAGTTCATGCCTCCGTCCATAGCAGAGTGATGTACAAGAACCTCTTTCCTACAGCCATCTGTGAAATCTGTGCTGTGAAATCAGGGCTTCAAGATGGATCTACAAATAAACTAGCAGAAAATGAACACTAGATGCCTCTAAGAATAGGATGTTGAAACATAGTACGGGGCACTTACAGAGGGTTATACAACCAACATATTACAGCGCCTGCTCTCGCGTGTTAGGATCAAGCTGCGAGAATGAGAATGCTGTAACAGTGGTATTTAAGCTGCTAAAAGAACTCTCCACTCATCAGCGACTGTAATTTTTCCGTTTAGTTGCGCGAGAGATTATTTCGTTTCATAATGATAGTTTTCAAGTGGGATGATATACACTGAAGAGCCAAAGGAACTGGTGATCTGCCTAATATCGTGTAGGGTACCCCGAACATGCAGAAGTGCCGCAACACGACGTGGCATGGACTCGACTAATGTCTGAACTAGTGCTGGAGTACGAGGACGTGGAGATCTCTTCTGAACGGCACGTTGCCAGGCATCCCAGATATGCTCAATAGTATTGTTTATATCTGGAGAGTTTGGTGGCCAGCGAAACTGTTTAAACTCAGAAGAGTGTTGCTGGAGCCACTCTGTAGCAATTCTGGACATGTGGGGTGTTGCCTTGTCCTGCTAGAATTGTGCAAGTCTGTCTGAATGCACAATGGACATGAATGGATGCATGTGATCAAACACGATGCTTACGTACGTGCCACGTGTCGGAGTCTTATCTAGACAGTATCAGGCATCCCACTGCACACGCCCCACACCATTACAGAGACTCCACCAGCTTGAACAGTCCCTTGCTGACATGCAGTGTCCATGGATTCCTGAGGTTGTCTGCATACCCGTACACGTCCATCCGCTCGATACAATTTGAAACGAGACTCGTCTGACCAGGCAACACGTTTCCAGTCATCAACAGCCCAATGTCGGTGCGACTGGCCCAGGCGAGGCGTAAAGCTTAGCATCGTGCAGTCATCAAGGGTACACGAGTGGGCCCATGTCGATGATGTTTCGTTAAATGGTTCTCACGCTGACACTTGTTGATGGTTCAGCATTGAAATCTGCAGAAATTTGCAGAAGGGTTGCGCTTATTTCACGTTGAACAATTCTCTTCAGTCGTCGTTGGTCCCCTTCTTTTTCCGGTCACAGCTATGTCGGACATTTGATATTTTACCATATTCCTGATATTCATGGTACACTCGTAAAATGGTCGTACTGGAAAATCCCCACTTCATCGCTACCTCGAAGATGCTGTGTCCCATCGTTCGTGCACCGCCTGTAACACCACGTTCAAACTCGCTTAAATCTTGATAAACTGCCATTGTAACAGCATTAACCGATGTAACAACTGCGCCAGACACTTGTTGTCTTATATAGGCGCTGCCGACCGCTGTGCTATGTCCTTTCTGTTTACATATTTCTGTATTTTAATATTCATGCCTTTTCACTGGCGCTTCAGTCTATTAGAGCAGTAGATCGCTGCTTCCGTTTCCGTCCTTTGTCTGATGGAGTTCGTGTAGTCGTCTTCCGTTATCTGGATGCCATAAAAGAAAGATACAATACACAAAATGGTTCAAAAGTAGCTGTACACACTTCTTGGGTGTAATGTACCCATCAAATTAAGAGCGAAATGTTAAATAAAACTTTGTTTGGAATTGCTTTATCGCCGAGTTATGATGCGTAATGTCATTTGAGGTAGGCATTAGATTAAGTGCTAGTAAACGCTTTTGGCGAGTCGTGTTCGCCTCCATATCGATTGATGTAACTTTGTAAACCCTCTACATTGCTCGGTTGAGTCTGGCACGAAATCCTTCTGTTCACTTGACTTCGGTGTGTTCCGTTGTACTCTATGGCGCTGTTGCAGTGTAGCGCCACCAGACGTGCTACATACATTCATTCTGTCGGTAGATCGTTGAATGCAGTCGTCGTGTACGGTACGATGGCCTACTCAAACGGTGAATACGTGGATATGCAACCCCTAAATGGCGCTTCAGAAGGCAACGCGCGAGAAGTAAGACGACGGTACATGGAAATGTTTCCAAACAGAAGAGTACCAAACCATCACACTTTGGAAAGTTTGGAAATTTGTGGTAAGTTCCTATGGGACTTAACTGCTGAGGTCATCGGTCCCTAGGCTTACGAACTACTTAATCTAACTTAAACTAACTTACTCTAATGACAACACACACACCCATGCCCGAGAGAGGACTCGAACCTCCGATGGGGTGACCTGTGCGACCGTGGCAAGGCACCGGAGACCGCGCGGCTACAGCGCGCGGTCCTCAGACTTTCACAGCTGTGGACAGGCGTTTAAAGGAATGTGTCAATCGTGCTGCGCCACAGTAGAGTCGGCCTCAGCAGTATGGAGAGAGTTTTGAAATCAGCGTGGATATGGTAGATGAAGATGTACCCGACGTATAAGAAACTGTAAGTGTTCCTCATCAACTGTATGGCACCTGCATCGGAGACAGTAACTACACCCAAAGCACCTGGAGATGGTACAGGAGATTAACACCTGTAGCTTATCCTAGACGTCAGAATTTTTATCTAGTGATCACTCGAGCGCCATGCTTCTGTTTCACTGTTCGGTCACTGGGTACTGTTTATGGATGAGAGCCTCGTAGTATCGTGATATCGTGAACTGTCATAACATGCATCTGTGGGTGTATGAGAATACTGGCGTACCTACCGGACGAGGACATCAACTTCTATTTGCAGCGAACATTTTGTGTGGTTCAATGGACAATTGTAACTCGGACCACACCTTATTCCACAGCTGCTGACTGACCTACGTGATGGAGCAGAATGCGGCGCTGCGCGGAACTTACGGACTTCGAACTTGTCAGGTGTCTGGGTGTCACTTGTGTCATACGTCAGTTCGCGAGATTTCCACACTCTTAAACATCCCTAGGTGCACTGTTTCCGATGTAATAGTGAAGTGCAAACGTTAAGGGACACGTACAGCACAAAAGTGTACAGGCCGACCACGTCTGTTGACTGACAGAGACCGCCGACAGTTGAAGAGGGTCGTAATGTGTAATAGGCAGGCATCTATCCAGACCATCACACGGGAATTCCAAACTGCACCAGGATCCGCTGCAAGTACTACGACAGTTAGGCGGGAGGTGAGAAAACTTGAATTTCATTGTCGAGCGGCTGCTTATAAGCCACATATCACGCCGGTAAATGGCAAACGACGCCTCGCTTGGTGCAAGGAGCGTAAACATTGGACGATTGAACAGTGGAAAAACGTTGTGTGGAGTGACGAACCACGGTACACAATGTAGCGATCCGATGGCAGGGTGTAGGTATGGAAAATGCCCGGTGAACGTCATCTGCCAGCGTGTGTTGTACCAACAGTAAAATTCGGAGGTCGTGTTTTTCATGGAGAGGGCTTGGACTCCTAGTTGTTTTACGTGGCACTATCACAGCACAAGCCTACATTGATGTTTTAAACACCTTCTTGCTTCCTACTGTTGAAGAGCAATTCGGGGATGGCGAGTGCATCTTTCAACACGATCGAGCACCTGTTCATAATGCACGGCCTGTTACGCAGTGGTTACACGACCGTAACATCCCTGTAATGGACTGGCCTGCACAGAGCCCTGACCTGAATCCTATAAAACACCTTTGGGATGTTTTGGATCGCCGACTTCGTGCCAGGCCTCACTGACCGACAGTGCAGCACTCCGTGAAAAACGGGCTGCCATTCCCCAAGAAACCTTCCAGCACCTGATTGAACGTTGCATGGGGGCTTAATTAAACACAATGCAAATAATTTTAATTTTAGTAGCTGACTGTCCGATTACGAAGTCTCGTAAGCGGTTGGCCCTTACTAGTATTAGTACGCAATCTGACTGCATAGAAGAACAACAAAGAATGAAAGGAAAATTCCGTTACCACAATTAATTAATTAAGTCCCCAGCAACTATAAAAGCTACGAAACAAAAACTACGAACAACAAAGCACAAGTGTAACTGTTCTGTGTGTGGAAGTGTGATTCAACGTACACATCTGGCACGGTTCTTCCTCAACAAGACAAGATATTTTAAATACCATTTACACTGAATTAATTAAATAAAACTGAAATACTATAATTGCACATAGAAACCCGAATTACAGTCTAATACGTGAACACAAGCCAGATGCTTTGTTGACTGAACCTGTGACCAAGAGGCATTGTTAGTTAGGAAATTTAAAAAAAACATTAAAAAATTGTTTTTTACCTTCATATATATTGACTAAAAATACACTCTGATCATTACAACATCTCCATTCGAACAACATCTGCTGTCTAGCCCATCAAAACAACTGCACACGACATGGCCTCAAATAATACAGCTATCAACATCCTCTCAGCAAAGCACTAACCACCACAACTTCTGAACAAGCACTGCCAGTGGAGGCGGCGGAATAAAACTCTTTGGCGCAATCTCTGGCGCTGTGACTCAGTGTAGCCATCTTTCATATGCCCCTCCTCCACGGGCTAGAATTTGACGGTATTTTTGCCAGCATTGGTGGTGAAAATACCACCAAATTCGTCCAAAATACAGACAAAAATAAAAGATAATATTAATAAGTAAATTTCACATACTTAGATAAATTTTGGCTTTGCACTGATCCTTCAATAACCTAATATATAAAATACAGTAAGGAATACAAATGCTTTCATACATGTGATTTTACATAATAGTTTACACAAGTATCATTCAATCAATGGCACCAGCAATGACGAATAGGTGTAGGTAAGAGTCTCATAACATTTCATAAACAGTAAATACACAAAAAATCTGTTTATACAAATATTCACGTAAAATCCTTTCAATAGTTCAATAAACAAGTAGCATTCCTCAGAGTAGTTGACAGTTCCAGCAGTAGCACCCAGCAATGATCAACAGGTGCAAATAGCAGTCTCATAACATTTCATCAGCAGTATTTAAACAGCTCCAACAGTGGTACCCAGAAATGGCGAGCAGGCGCAAACACCAACAAGTGACATTATTTCAGTAGAAGCAGTTCCATCAGTGGCACCCAGCAGTGTTGAACAGGTGCAGACACCAACAAGTGACATTATGTCAGTAGAAGCAGTTCCATCAGTGGCACCCAGCAATGTTGAACAGGTGCAGACACCAACTAGTGACATTATGTCAGTAGAAGCAGTTCCATCAGTGGCACCCAGCAATGTTGAACAAGTGCAGGTAACAGTCCATAATATTCACTATCACTAATTAGACAGCTCATCAGAGTTCATCAGCAGAAATTAAACATTTCCAAGTGGCACCCATCATGTTGAACAAATGCAGGTAACAGTCCATAATATTCACTATCACTAATCAGACAGTTCATCAGAGTTCATTAGCAGAAATTAAACATTTCGAAGTGGCACCCATCATGTTGAACAAGTGCAGGTAACAGTCCATAATATTCACTATCACTAATCAGACAGTTCATCAGAGTTCATTAGCAGAAATTAAACATTTCCAAGTGGCACCCATCATGTTGAACAAGTGCAGGTAACAGTCCATAATATTCACTATCACTAATCAGACAGTTCGTCAGAGTTCATTAGCAGAAATTAAACATTCTCAAGTGGCACCCACCAATGTTAAACAGGTGCAAGCACGAACAACAGTTTGAATGCACACACAATTGCTTTTACAAAATTATTATCAATGCTCTTACACTAAACATACAAATTATAATAAACACACAAGTGATATCAGATAATTGTCATATTAACTATTACAAATACACAAACATCAGTAAACCTATAATATTTATGGGTGTCAGTGCAAGCCACAACGAACAAGTAAAATAATATTTAGGAGATAGGTCGGTACCAATTATCTGGTATTAGGCAAGGAAAACACACAAAACACACTCACTCATCTTTCATCCACATTAAGTACTACTGTGTAATTGAATAGTGTTAACTGTGTAAATGCAATTCTGTCAAAATTTGATGTTCAACATGTGTATCAAGTAGTAGTGGCAACAGTGTATAACAGTCAATAATAGTTAGTCAACGTCATAGTCATCATGTCAAGACCAATGTTTGCCAAGCCAAATCAAAATGTACGGTTGCTGAACAACTGTCAGTGTGCCAAGATATTCAAATACTTCGTCTCTCCAAAAAAAGTATATACCGCTTATTGATGTAACAAAGTGTGTGTGTAGACAATCTTCCTTCTACTTGAGTGTTCTAGCCTGCCATCTCCATCCTCCTTGTTCCATATAAACCAACAAAAAAATATGCTCCTCACTTATTTTAGCTCTTATCCAACAAAACTCCAATAATCATCAGCATCACATAATCTCAATACTTCAATAATACCCCTTATGTCGATACATATAAACCTTCTCATCAATATCATTTACCTTACCTCTTGTCCACCAAAACTCCAATAATCATCAACTTCACACAATCTCAATACCTCAATAATAACTCTTCAATACGTCGACACATATAAACCTTATCGCCAATATCATTTCACTTCCATAACAACTCTTTCCTCTAGTCAGTCTCCTCGAACAAGTAGAGATAAAATCCTAGTGCAAACTTCAATTCGTCATCCCATACAAACCGAAGACACAATGTCCACACACAACCTCTGTGTAATCCATCTGACCCAAATCTTCTACTCATTATGAATTATAAAATACATTTTGGTTACCTTGTCCATCATTAAATAAAAGAAATGCATACATGACCTCTAACAGCCTTTAGTTTGAATAACTTTCAGTAAGTAAGTACGAGTACGGAGTGTGAATGATCATAATATTTCACAGTGTGTACACCACTTCAAGAATCATAGCAAAACAGTAGCAAACATGTGGAGTATTTCTTGTGTCAAGTGTCACTTGCTATTTCAATTGCTCACGAAGAATGCAGTGTAATAACTGTCAATGGTCTAAACCTAGTGTTGGTGTGTCATGTCGTTAGCTTCCTTCCTATTAGCATACATTTATACAGCTTCCATAAAACCTCCATCTCATGTGACTTCTATGAAGTTTCTTGTACTAATGTCGTTCGTCGAATTATAGCAGTTCATTTTCTTATCTTAAAATATAAGGCACTGAGCGTAAGCAAAACATGCAATAGCGAGTAAATATACCAGTAGAGAACACAATGTTAACAAGTGTATGTAGCACAATCCCTATAACGAGGCTCTGCCATGCGAACAATCTATAATTAATACCATAGTGTGATCTAAACTCCATGTTCGTACACCGCATATCAGCATTTCTATATACCAAATTAAAGAGTAGTTATGACAACAAACAGAAATGAATAAATATGCAATCCATACGCAAAGCAGCAAATATATATCTTACATAATAAACAGGTCATTAGCATCATATGAGCATAAGCAAATAAATGTTCATATGTAATCTTAATAAGTAAACATGAAGGCGCAAGCAGATAAATCATAAAGTGTAACCTACATACATAACCCTATCAGCAAAATTAATCAGGTGACAATTATAATTTAAATAAATAAGCACAGCAGGCACATAATAAAAAAATATGACATCAGTGAAAAAGCAGTGCAGCCAAGCTATGCATAATATACACAAGTAACAACCCTGTTCATTAATCAATCATTGTCAAAATCAGTTAATGTACGCAAGCACGTCGCTTCACAAGTAAATTCATAGAACATGAAATTTAGCACAAAGTATGAAACACGTAATAGCGAGCAGCAAATTACGTCTAAAGTACGTACCTAAGCGGAAATATGTTACCTGAAAAAAAACTCAATTAATAGTTACCTTTTTAGTTTATTAGTTTCTTCTTCAAAATTACATTCTTCCTGAAAATTTCTCGATAGCAAGTCCTCTTAACGTCGGACACACACAGAATTTACCTCAAGTTCTTAAATATTTAATACAACCGTATCCTGAAGAATACTGAACGTTAATAACATAATTTATCAAGTCACTATAGCTTTATACTGAATTTATTCGGAGAAATTAGACTGTGTAGCGCTCGATCAGCTGTAGGTACGCGTGACGTAGGAAGTAATTCTTTGCGGTCAACGACTGCCTTGTGCGCCGTGCAGACTTGACTGTTGCTTTGAGTTTGTGCCGCCGCCGGAACACGGCGCGGTATTCTTGTACTCTCCGTGTGTTTACGTATGTATAACTGTTAGTTTCTCGAAAGTATGTCATTCCACAAAAATTTTAACGTTCGATATATGATGTATTCCCTTAGAGCGTCGAGATTTAAGAGTTTCTACTTCGACAGTGTTATCATGAATAATTTTGCGAACTCTATATGGACCGTTATAAAGCAGAAAAAATTTGCGACACAAGCCTTTTCCTTTGTGAGACAAACGGTGCGACTTAATTAACACCTTTTGACCAACGACAAGGTTTTTAAACGACCAGGACGCTTAGCTGCTTTCTCTCTTCTAGCAGCTGCAGATGCAATATTTTGCAGAGCCAGGTTCACAACTTCAGAATGCCGCAGTTTCCGTGTAGGCGGAAAAGGAACGATTTCAGAAATGCGATTTGTCGGTGCTTTATTTTTTAATATCAATATAGGCGGTAAAGAAGTTGAATCATTAGGGAGTTCATTCAGAATGTTTTGAAAAATATTAAGATACTGATCCCAAGTTCTGTGATTCTGATGACAATAAAGACGACACAATTTATTGATTTCCTTCATCCATCTCTCTGAAGCGTTAGATTGAGGGTGAAAAAGTGAAATGAAAATTGGTTTAATCTTACGACGCCGTAGAGTACGAAGCCAAATTTTAGAGCGAAACTGTGATCCATTATCTGATATAACCTTATCAACATGACCCACTTCTTTAAGAAAATGTTTGATGAAAGCATTAGATACTGAACGAGCTGTTGCTTTGCGTAAAGGCGTAAAACACACATATTTTGATGTCAATTCCACTGCTACCAAAATGTACGCAAAACCATTAGTAGAACGAACCACTGGACCGAACAAATCGACTGCAGCTATGTCCTTTAATTTCGCTGGAATGATAGGAAACAACGGTGCTTTGTGAGAAATAGTTGGCGGGTTAGCCTTTTGACATAATTTGCATTTGGCAAGAACAGATCGAATACGTTTTTCCATATTACTGAAGTAGCAGTTTTCTCGTTAATTATGAAAGCATTCTCTGGGACCAAAGTGTGCATAACTGAAATGTGTATACCAAATCAATTTATTAACCCATTCATCAGGAATGCAAACTAATCAAAAAGAGCTGTCAACCGATTTTCGTTTAAAAAGACTTTCCAGATAGTTCGCAAAAACGAGGTGTGGCCAAATTGTCCAATCTAACAAAGCTTCTAAGAAAATTAGTGTCACCAAGGAAACTACGAACATCACGTTTTGTAGTAGGAACAGCATAATTACGAACAGCGTCTAGTTTCTCTGGATCAGGAAGAATACCTTCTGTAGAAATAATATGGCCAAGAAATTTCACCTGAGAACGACCAAATTCAGATTTTTCCAAGTTCACTGTAATGCCAACTCTTGCAAAAATACGTAATAATGAATCCAAAATTTTGTTACACTCACTCCAAGAACGTTTAGCAATAAGAATATCGTCAACATATGAAGTAATATTGTCACGAAGATAAACAGGTAAAATTTCGTTTAAACTACGAACGAATGTTGTTGAAGATACAGTAAGTCCAAACGGTAATTTCAGAAATCACTTTTGGGTAAAATAGTCATATCCGGTTATTCTTTACCGACTCTCTAGATAGATTGATAGTCGAAGAGTAGTTTTGATAGATACAGAGAATAGTAAAAGAGTAGGCAGCGGTGCAGAAAACTAAAAGGGAAATAGCACCACTACAGCTCGGGACCCTGTGCACGCTACGGCACATATTCACTTAGTGTAGTGAATCCCCTGAGGACCTTTACATCTTCCGGCTAAAGCAATGTGTCTTATCGATTGTGGAAGCTTAATTAAACAAATGCGAATTAATTCAGTCGGCTATAAGGGTTGGAAAGGAATTGATTCTTTCGAATCATGTCTTCAAAGTATTCTGCTGGCGTGCGGAACTCAGACTGTTTAAAATTACGCTGCATAATAAGACTGTGTATGACTCTGTCTTGCGTGTTTTCGGACCAATATGCCGATAGAAATGCATGATAAAAATCATTTAAATTATTACAATCTCTAATAAGTGCGCGCATGCGCGTCGCCAGTTCGTTTTCTAAATATCCACACATAAATTCCAGCTTGTGACTTAGTGGCCAATTTGGTGGAAGTGCGTACATAAATTGATCTAACCATGAACATGGATGTATGCCATTCTTAGAATTGCAAAAGATCTTAAAATTCCGAACAGTTAAAATTGTTTATAGTCAAAGTTTTCGCCTCGTGGCGACAAAGACCTACCGCGTCTGTCCCAGTCCGAATGTCGATTATTGTCAAGTTCGCGCGCCTGGCGCTCTCTTCTTGCATCTCGTAAATGAAATAAATTATTTTCTTCAAAGCCCTCTGCTATCTGTGATTCTAAATTTCTTCTGCTGTCTCTTCCTACGATTTCGCTTTCAATTTGTTTGACTTGCTTTCGTAACGCCTCAAATTCCCTTTTAACGCGTTCATTAAATTTTCCCTGATTTTCAACATGTTTATTTATGTTCCGGTACTCTTCGGTTTCTGCAAATGGCAATGGAGCTGTATCATCTGAATCTCTGTCCCCATTTAAACTAAGACTTGTCAATTTATCTGAAATCTCCTCAACTCTTTCCGATAAGTCACCTAATTGTTCTTTCTGTTTATTTACGTCTTCCGTAAGTGTCGCGACTCGGGTTTCAGTATTAACACATTTAGTAGTTAACTGTTCATATTGTTGTGTTAGGTTATTTATTCTGTCATTTGGTACGGATTCCTCGATTCTTTCAAATATTTCTTCCTTATCGTGTGCACGTTGTAAATTTAAATCTGAAAATTTTTGTACTATTACGCGATCTCTTTCTTCCTGTTCTCTATCCTGTTCCTTTTGTCTCATTTCTATTGCAATTATTCTATTATTGTGAGAATTCAAAATCGGTTGTACTTCTTCGCTAATTTCTTTCTTTAATTCATCTTTCATCTTCTTGAAACATGTCCCTATTCGTGAGCCAACCATGTTTCCATTGTTTCCATCTCTGTTTTAATTGTTACTATTTGCGAGTCTAGCCGTGTTGCCACTGTTTTTAATTCAGATCCTAACTGTGATCCCAGTGAGTCTAACCGAGTTTCCATTGTTCCTATATCAGTTTCTAACCGTGTTGCCACTGTTTTTAATTCAGATCCTAACTGTGATCCCAGTGAGTCTAACTGTGTTTCCATTGTTCCCATATCAGTTTCTAACCGTGTTGCCAAAGTTCCCATCTGTGATCCCAAATTTAATATAGCACCCATCAACTGCTCCATATTAACTGGTTCAAAATTCTTTTCGCCCCTAACATTTCCCGTAAAACTAACTTCCTTCGTCATAGTCGTAAAGCTATCTGTGTTCGATACTATTTCAGAATCATCTATCGTCAATCTCGTATTCTGTGAATTTTTTGATTGAGAAAAATTTTGAACTAGTTCCGGACTATTTTCCCGACTTACTAAATTGTTTTCTACTTCATTATTCATCATACTGTTCTCCTGCGTTGGCGAGTTCGCCATGTTAACATTTTCGTCATTCTCTCTATCCATCATTTTTGCCTTTTTCATCGATCGCGTAATCATTTACAATACGTACAAAACTCGTCAATATACGAAAATTACACACAATATGACACTTTATCACCAACAATACCATTCACACGAAATGCTTCCCTCAAACACGATTAACGAACAATTGAAATCTTCATAATTGCACAAAATTGTCAAACCCATATACAAGACATCAAAAATTAAATTCTGCAAAAATACCATTAGAAGATTGACAACTACAAATGTTCAGTTAGAAAATCTACACATGTAATATTATATTACTACAACAATACTACTGTCTGCTACTTTTACTATCAAAAGAATTCCAACAGACGATCCGAAGTAGCGGTCGCCACGTGCATGCGGGCTTAATTAAATACAATGCAAATAATTTTAATTTTAGTAGCTGACTGTCCGATTACGAAGTCTCGTAACCGGTTGGCCCTTACTAGTATTAGTACGCAATCTGACTGCATAGAAGAACAACAAAGAATGAAAGGAAAATTCCGTTACCACAATTAATTAATTAAGTCCCCAGCAACTATAAAAGCTACGAAACAAAAACTACGAACAACAAAGCACAAGTGTAACTGTTCTGTGTGTGGAAGTGTGATTCAACGTACACATCTGGCACGGTTCTTCCTCAATAAGACATTTTAAATACCATTTACACTGAATTAATTAAATAAAACTGAAATACTATAATTGCACTTAGAAACCCGAATTACAGTCTAATACATGAACACAAGCCAGATGCTTTGTTGACTGAACCTGTGACCAAGAGGCATTGTTAGTTAGGAAATTTAAAAAAACATTAAAAAATGTTTTTTACCTCCATATATATTGACTAAAACTACACTCTGATCGTTACAACATCTCCATTCGAACAACATCTGCTGTCTAGCCCATCACAACTGCACATGACATGGCCTCAAATAATACAGCTATCAACATCCTCTCAGCAAAGCACTAACCACCACAACTTCTGAACAAGCACTGCCAGTGGAGGCGGTGGAATAAAACTCTTTGGCGCAATCTCTGGCGCTGTGACTCAGTGTAGCCACCTTTCAACGTATGCCTACGAGAGTGGAAACTGTCATCAAGGCTAAGGGTGGTCACACACCCTATGGAATTCCAGCATTACCGATGGAGGGAGCCACGAACTTGTAAGTCTTTTTCAGCCAGGTGTCCGGATACTTTTGATCACATAGTGTATGTGGGATACTAAAGCACTGAGGACTGATGAGATGCGTTTGAAGTTCTTTAAAGATGTGGATACAGCAATAAGGAATACAATAGCAGGCAGTTCGGTTGCATATGAGGTAATATCTCTAACAAGTCCAGTCATAAAGCAGTTGGAAAGACAAGCAAGGGTACTACGAACGTAGCTGGGAAGAAATCTCATACGGAACTTCAAACCCCTTGACCACCGCCTCTGCATTTAAATTGCGCATAACAACGTGCGACCTTCCCTCAGGTGATTGGTCCTCCGGTCGTTCCAGGGCCACAACCAGAGGTGCTGCCAGGCTGAGAGACCAATCGGTATCGTACGGAAAGAAAAGATAGCCAGCACGGCACAGGAGGACTGACTCAGAATACAGAAAAGTCAAAACAACCTTCGGAGAAATTAAGAGGAAGCGTGACAACATTAGTACCGCGGTGGGAATTCCACCGTTAAATGCAGAGGAGAGAGTGAATATGTGGAAAGAGGATACTGAAGGCCTCTTTGGTAAGCAGGAAACGTCTGATGACGTGCTGGAAGAGGAAATTGGAGCCGATATGGAAGAGATAGGGCATCCAGTAGTAGTGTCAGAATTTAAAAGAGCTTTGGAAAACGTGAGATTAAATAAGGTAGAAGGGATGCATAACATTCAGCCGAAATTCCAAAATATCAGTAGAGAAAGTAGCAAATAATGACCATTCGAAGTTGTTGTGTAGAGACTGTTGATATACCATCAGACTTGCGGAAAAATATGATCCATTCTATCCAAAGACAACAAAAGCAGATAAGTAAGAGACCTATCGTACAATCAGCTTAACAGCTTATGCATCCAACTTGCTAACAAGGGTAACAAGTAGAAGAATGGAAAGGGAAATGCACCAGAGAGAAATACTTGACGTTCCATTTGGTAATGAAAGGAAGACTGTAGACAAATCAAGACAAACTCGCAACATTTGTCGACCTGAAAAAAGTGCTCGGCAAAGTAAATATGTTCGAAATTCTGAGAAAAATAGGAGAAAGCTACATGAAAACACGAGTACCATACATTATGTAGAAGAACCAAGAGGAAACAATGAAAGCAAAAAACAAAGAACGAAGTGCTCGTGTTTAATCTATACGTCGAAAGAGCAATGATGGACGCAAAAGAAAGATTCAAGAGTGGGTTTAAAACTCAAGGTGAAAGGATGCCAGCGATAAAATTCGTTGATGACATTACTATCCTCTGTGAATGTGAGGAAGAATCACAAGAACTTTCGAATGGAACTAACAGTCTAATGAGTACAGAATATGTACTGAGAGTAAACTGAAGAATGATGAAAGTAAGGAGAAGCAGCAGGAATGAGCACATCATAATTGGCGATTACGAAGTAGGTGAAGTTACGGTATTTTGCTACCTTCGAAGCAAAATACCGACGACGGACGAAGGAAGGAGGACATGAAAAGCAGCTAACAAATGGAAATAAGGCATTTCTGGCTAAGAGACGTCTCCTGATGTAAACACAGACTTTAATTTGAGGAACGAATTTCAGAGAGTGTACATTTGGAGCACAGCATTGCAACGTAGTGAAACAGGGACTGTAGGAAAACCGGAACAGAAGAGAATCGAAGCATTTGAGATGTGCTGTTACAGAAGAATGATGAAAATTAGGTGCCCTTATAACGCAAGGAAAGAGAGAGTCGTCCTAGTAATCGGCGAAGGTAGGAACTTAGGGAAAATACTGACAGGAAGAAGAGACAGGATGATAGGACATGTGTTAAGACATGAAGGAATAATTTCTATGTTAGGGAGCTGCAGAAGGTAGAAATTGTAGAGGAAGACGGCGATTAGAACTATTCAACAAATAATTAAGGCCATAGGTTGCGACTGCCACTTCGAGATGAAGAGGTTGGCACAGAAGAAGGAATTTGTGGCGGCCGCCTTGAACCAGTCAGAACACTGATGACTCAGAAGAAAAGTCACCTAGAACTATGACAAACCTTCTGCCGAATGCAAAGCGATAAGCAATGATTTCGCCTATACATCAGCGTACAAACAGTCTCAAATGGAGCAGCGACAAGCGCAACTGAAAGGTTGGGTGTATTCTGTTTTGGCGTTAGTGTTGGCCTTTTATGAGAATGGCTTCGATTAAGAAAACATCCAGGGCATAGTCCATCCTGCTACCTGCACTGTATGTACACCTCTGGTGTGTCACCATCCAGCCCATACTGCTTCCTAAATGTCAGTATTTGTTGTCGGTCCAGGACACATCCGAGACATCATCCAGCCCCATGACTAAGTCTACATATATTTTCCACAAGCAGACAGTACTTCGAATGTTATCTGTATTCTGCCCTATTCCATAAGCCTTTTATTCGAGGGAAAAATGATTTCCTATGCCTCATTACACGACCTAATTTCCTTTATCTTGTTCTCATAATCCATACAGGAAATATACGCTGTTGGCAGCATAATGGTCTCACTGTCTTGTTAGAATGTATGTTTTTTTTCTTTTTTTTTTACCTGCAGGGTTTCTCATGTTTGAAGTTGATTGTATTTAATCTTTCTGGTGATAATCGGAACACCCATCGGTTTAAATCGAGAGAAAATAACTGTCCAAACCCTAACCAACAACATACTATAGAACGAACTGCCTGTACCAATAAGTGGAAGTCTAACAGGATTACTTGACACAGTTGCAACGCAGACCTACCTATTAGTACTGCGTGTTAGAAGTCCATCCGCATATACTCGACCTGTTAAACTTACTGCCTAAATCTATAGTGCAGTTACTAGTACTACTTGTTCCATTACATAAACTCTGAAGCTGAATTACTCTAACGAGAAATACTCTGGGAGAGGTTGGTACACCTGTAAACGAAAATCGAAAAAATTTGGTAAAAACAAGAATATAGCATTGAAGCCAAGTACTCTCCAGTTTGGTAGGTGTACATTCGTTACATCAATTGCGCAAAGTTGTGAGTGCGTTTGTCGAATTCACAGAGCTCACACGAGCATAACTACTTCAGAGCAACACAGCACTCCTGAAATGGACAAAACAGTTGCTCGCGTATGAATGCACAATTCCAAACTTCCACAACACTACTCTACCGTGCAGCATAGATTTTATGCTCTGTGGCACATGGGACGTAAGACCACGACGCCAGGACAGCCTGAAGCTGCTGCTGCCGCCCAGGATTAGCCGCGCGGTCTGGGACGCTGCAGTCATGGACTGTGCGGCTGGTCCCGGCGGAGGTTCGAATCCTCCCTCGGGCATGTGTGTGTGTGTTTGTCCTTAGGATAATTTAGGTTAAGTAGTGTGTAAGCTTAGGGACTGATGACCTTAGCTGTTAAGTCCCATAAGATTTCACACACACACACACACCTGAAGCTGCTGCCGGTTGATAACTCACTGTTATCCAAGATACACAAAAATAACTGAAACCTACCCTCACAATCTAGACGTCAACAGCGACAAAATAATTACACTGCTGAGGCAGTAAGCAACCCCTTTATCACCATGAGTTCAAGTGATAGCGTATCGGGCGTCAAAAACTTTGCTAATTACCTATCATCGTCTAAGTCTATGTACAGTCTTAGACATAAAAACTGACCGCCGGCCAGCCGCCACAGAGACTAAGTCCGAGTCGTTCACTTAAGGTGGCCAATAAAACTGACCGCCCCTGACAACTCTAAGGCCAGCCATCTGCAAAATCTGGTAACACTGCAAGATGCGGAAGTGTTAGGAGGAAGTGTTGTCTACTTCCTAGATGTTGTCGGGCTGTTTGAGCCCGTGGTCTAATGGTAATCGTCGTGCATTCTAAGCTCATAGTCGCCTGTTCGCGTCCAGCTGTATGTATTTATTTATTTGTTTAAAATCACATTTCGGTCTAAAGTTATGAGTCTCATTGAACATCGAAGATAATTCGCTTAACATTCTACCCACCAGCAATAACAAGTATTCCAGAAACAATTCCACACAACAGCTCGTGGCTGCGTCGCGATCATAACAGCTTACGCTCTAGCGTTTCCTCGCGCTGCAGCGGCTACCGTCCACCGGCCAGACGCCACCCGCCGCCTGAAATCCGGCGCCGCCCGGGTGAACGCGTCGCGACGCTGTCAGTGTGTGTCTCAACTGTCATTTTCGAATTTGAAGTTCTAGTTATCATCTGGCAGTTAAGCAATGGATTTTGCAAACTTGAAAATCGTGAACTACAGTTAAGCATTGTAAAATTGAGTCGTAAATGGAAAAATGTGTAACATCTGCAACACAACGTTTACTTTTGGTATAACAGAGGGGTGAATGCAGAGGAAACAGCTAGAAAGATTTGAACTGTGTGTGGAGCGAGTGCTTTTGGGAAAAATACGCCAGAAAAAGATATTCTTGTTTCAACAAAGATCGTTCTGGCATGAATGATTTTCCGCATTAAGGAAGTCTCGACTACTGATATATGTGATAGATTACCATTTTACTATCATGCGACATTTGCATTCAACAGGCAAAGTTCAGAAGTCTGGTGTATGAGTACTGCATGCTCTAATTCGAAACAACAAAAATCAACGGAGTGACTATTATTGAACGTCATCAGGTCGCTCATTGAGCATTCCTATGCAGTACTGTTACTGGTGACGTGTTATGATGCCTTTATCGTTAACTCCCTAAGAAGAAATGAAAGGCTGAGCCCCACCAAAAGACGTAAACTCGAGCAAAGAGTAGTGTGAACATAATATTTTACATCTGATAGATCCAAAAGTGTGTTTTCTGCCCCAAGGGGTGTGTGCAACACAGCTGGAATTTGTTGCCAATAACTGAGACACCGTTCGGTCGCAGTGTAAGAAACATCACCTGTGCTGCTGTATGATAACGCACTCTGTTGATTTGAGAAACAAAACTATCCAGGAGATTGATAGGAAAGTCGTATCTCAGGCACGTGTATTGATAGGGAAGTCCTCTCTCGAGCACTTGTCCCTCTCGTCATATATTCGTAAAATTTTACCTTTCCCGCTCTTGATCGATCAACCGTCAAAGCAATTCATTTCTAGACGAAAATACTCTTAAAACTACACTGGTTTAATGACATCGTTAGCACCAGTAGGTTTCTCCTGGCGCAAAATTTACAAACAACTTTAGCATTCTCAGGTAGTTTTAGATATCGTGAAAGAAAATTCTACTGCTGATTAATTTCTCTTTGATGATTACTGTTGCGTATAGTAAACTAATGGAAAATGCAATTAAAATATTCACTGGACTAATACAAGTAAAATTCAGCTTACTACAGAAACATCACGACGGCATTAAGTGTCTGTAAGACGATTGAGCCTATTTAAACGCGAATTAGTAGTATACTACCGACTTTTGACTTCGAAAAGATCTGTATTTACTTCATTTCCTGTATCATTCGCAAGTATTATGAAAACGTGGCAGTTCATAGATAAAATTATGTATTCACAACAACAAAAAATATGTCGGCAGAAAACAAAAGTGGCATTATGAATTTGGCAGTCTCGTAAGGTTTTCGCTCTGACACTAAGGGTTACTGAAAGTAGCAAGACGAAGTTTGCTCAAGCGTTGTTTTACGATTCCCTTACTGAGTTTGTATCTGCCTGCTTGTAGCTCTGCTACAAAAGAATTAAAAATCTGGCTTTCAGCGAGTCTAGAAAGGCGAACGAAAGTAGCTTTCACCTGGTAGCCAAGCATGTTACCTGGGAACTGGCTTTTCCTAAAGTGGGAAGACATCCTTTTGTGGTTGAATTGTTGGCAAATGTCAGTCAGTCGTGTGCCGTTGGTTTAAGCGTTTCGGTGTGTTGAATTTGTACCAATGATTTTTCTACAGGTTTTTTCTGCCCCAAATAGAGAGCTGAAGTCTCCCATTAGTATTTTCACGTCATCTTGGTGAATTTTGCTCACAGTATTTTCGATTGTGTTCCAGAATTTTTCGACATTTTCGGTGTTTTTTCTTATTTTCGATGTTGGTGGGGGCATGTGCATTGATGAGTGTATATTTTATAGTGGGGCTCTGAATGAGGATAAAGTCGATTGTTGATGGGCCGGCCGTGGTGACCGACCGATTCTAGGCGCTTCTGTCCGGCACCGCGCGACTGCTACGGTCTCATCTGCGAATCCTGCCTCGGGCAGGGATGTGTGTGATGTCTTTAGGTTAGTTAGGTTTAAGTAGTTCTAAGTTCTAGGGGACTGATGACCTCCGCTGTTAAGTCCCACAGTGCTCAGAGCCATTTGAACCTTTTGCTTGTTGATGGGTGTGATTTCTTTGACAGAGTTCGTGATAGATCTGTGTTCGAGAAATGCATTGCCGAAGATTGGTACGCTTTTCGCTATCTTTTGTTGTATTTTGCTCTTGAAGATGCAATGGTTTCCGTAATGCAAGGTTTCATAGTCAATTAGTCGTGGTTCTTGAAGAGCAAGGATGAGAACTTTTTGTCGGTCGATTTCTTTTGTGAGATTATTTAGTTTTCGAATTTGGATCAATATATCGATGTTCAGATTTCAAATACATGTTTTCCGCTTGTAGGGAAATTTATCAGAGATCTTCGGTATTCTCTGTCGTGCTGACCTGGACTCCCCAAAATCCGAAAATCCAACTGCCGCCTGTCGACAGCCAGGTGGGGTACCACCTGGGGTAAAGTTGACTTTGCTTGCATAGTTCATGTTTGCTTGTGTTTCATTGGTTTGCCTTGGGTGATACCAGGACCGGACAGGACCAGAGGGTGTTGAAGCCTTTGGAAGCAAATATTTTCAGCCAAGCTCATTGAGCTAACAGATGGTGACCAGAGTGGCGGTGATTTTCACTCTGGCGTGTCTTTATTTTGGGTTCAACGGACTGGAAAGCCGTTCAGGATTGTGTTAGTATTTGGTTCACCCCAAGTATTTGATTTCCTCGGTACCGCCCATATGGGGGAGGGTTTCCCCTATCCGCCACACGGGATTATTATTATTATTATTATTATTGTCATTATGTCATCAGCAAATCCGATATGGTGTATCTTCCCACCACTGAAATAGTTATGTTTGTTCGATTCAGTATTTCCATCACATAAATAAGGATTATAATTACGTTACATTGCTGCTAGTAGACATATTTCTCACTTTTTCTTGGACAGTTGCTGCCTATTACTCCATCATAGGAATTTGTGTGCGCAGCATTGTTGCAATACGGACGTTCAAATTATCCGATTTCTGCAATTACATTTCGATACCAGATCGTTCTAATCGGATTCAGCCGGTCAGTCTTAATGTGGATATCCGACTACGACTCTCATCATATGATAGACTGGGTAAACCACATTCTTAATCGGACTGTTGAATCTAGATCTCTTATCTATGTCAGGGCCTGAATTCTTAAACACTGTGGCAAATAATAATCTAATGTGCTTATGGCCTGAAATCTTAAACACTGTGGCAAATAGTAATCCAATGTGCTTATTACAAATACGTTATTTAAATATAAATAAATGAACTAACGAGATAACAGTTTATTTACAGGGGCAGAGCCCTATCCATCATAGCAGAGCAGTGCGAGATTGGTTTCAGGGCCAAGAGAGGATAAAGCTGTTGCCGTTTGTTCCACGATCACCGAACATCAACCAGATAGAGAATATGTGGGCAGAGGTAACAAGGTCATTGCCATGTGGACCTACAAATGCAAGCGACCTTTGGACGAATGTAGAAAACGTATGGTGGGAAGTAAACCATCACGCTACACTGTCGACGACTTAATGAAATCAGTTCCCCTACGCCTTCGAGAAATCTTACTAATGATCGTGGGTGGGTTGGTTACTAAAAGTATACTCGTCCACAAAACCCACGTGGACAATTATCTGATAATCGGTCAAGCTTTGCTTTGTCGCAGCTCTTTAGCATACAAGTCCATTTACTTTCAGTCTCCTCCTTACAATTCTTGCAGTGCAAGGTAATTGAAAAATCTCATCCACTCGACGCCAACTGAGGAGTTGACTGGTGCATGTGTTGTTCAACACAAAGTAGTTGTCACCCTCACTGGAATCAATGACTGTGTGTGTGTGTTTTCGTGCTCACGCACAATCTGAATCAATACTATTAACATTAGAGAGACAACCAACAATAAATATTGCATCAAATAGGATTGTAAAGTATTTTAAAGCGATGGGAAGTTACAAATTGAATTTTTCAGTATGAGTGCTGGACATGCTTCAAATGGTTCAAATGGCTCTGAGCACTATGCGACTTAACTTCTGAGGTCATCAGTCGCCTAGAACTTAGAACTAATTAAACCTAACTAACCTAAGGACATCACACACATCCATGCCCGAGGCAGGATTCGAACCTGCGACCGTAGCGGTCACGCGGTTCCAGAATGAAACGCCTTTAACCGGGACATGCTTCCCCATTAATAATACTACACCAATTTTCGTGGGGCTCGTTTTTAAATACTTTTTCACAATGTTCAGTGCACATAGGTTTAACAGTACTAGCAAATTTTCTAAGTCTTACTGTGAATAAATCGTCTACTTATTGTTTTCAAGAGTAGTCTCTCGCATTTAGTTCATCTATGAGTCCACTCACCACTAGGTTCTTCATCTCTAACCATTTACTCGAAGATCGTATTACTAGAATCCCCTCGACACCCAGGAAGATACAGAGAGCATCCAGAAAGGGTAGTGCTTTTTTCACCTTCCCAACAAGCTGGTGAAGTGTTACTTCACATGATTTGCTTCGCAAGTATTATGAAAATGTGGCAGTTCATAGATAAAATTACGTATTCACATCAACAAAAAATATGTCGGCAGAAAACAAAAGTAGCATTATGAATTTGGCAGTGCCGTAAGGTTTTCGCTTTGACACTAAGGGTTACAAGAAGTAGCAAGACGAATTTTGCTAGAGCGTTGTCTTACAATTCCCTCATTGAATTTGTATGTGCCTGCTTGTAGTTCTGCTACAAAAGAATTAAAATTCTGGCTTTCAGCGAGTCTCGAAAGTCGAACGAAGGCAGGATACAACTGACGGGCAACCACATTACCCAGGAGCTAGCGAACAAGTGCGGGTCTTTGACGTACTTATTGGCTAAGTAGCCGCTATGGCAGATTAATCGCAACATAAGAGACGAGAGTAGTTGTATTTCCCGTGTGGAACCACTTTCGTTAGCTCAAAAGCATTAACTGATATCCTTATGTCACATCTCAAGAGAAAATCACCCACAGTATTCAATTGAAATGACACGATAATATCAAGTGAATTTAGCAGGATAGATCTGTGCCATCAAGGAAGTAACTCGCCGGTCACAGAGTTGCCAAACATATTTTGCGCTGTTGCCAAGTTTCAGTTTTACTGCCAGGATGCATACGAGCTGATGTGTTCTGTGAGTGACCTCGGAAGTGACTATAGCTTCGTCTCAAAGTTGCGGGTGGCAAGGGCCGTAAGATCCTCATAGTATGTCAATGAGTCTTATTCGCATTTCTGTAACTAGGTTTAGGGGCTAGAGTGCAATTACTTGTAATACATCAATCCACTAAGTGCAAACTAAATGTCATAAATTAATAATTGCGACAATTATTTGTGTTTTACTGTCTTAATCGTCCTGAAACCTTGAAAGCGTATTCACCAGATGCGATTCACAATTTTGGAGCTTCTCCAGTGGTTGAGTTGGCAATGCATCTTTGCTGTACAATATTGTTATTGAGATCACTGTCATTGGCACATCCGTCAGAAGACAGGCATGGCCTGGCTTATTGTTGTCAACTTTCCTGACGGATATTCTACCTTTGCTCGAAACGTGAAGACTTAAGGTGAATTCAAACGTTCCGTACGGCGAAAATTTGATGTTACTATTCTTCCAGCTCTAACATTCAAATAACAGTTACAATAAGCTGCAGAAAAGCGCCTGTGAACCAACAGTTAATAATGCAATCATAATTAGTGGAATCCAACAAATTCCATCTGTCGTCTGATAATTGTGAATAACTACTTTTTTCATCTTCACAGCTTCAGTATGAACTCAAGGGTTTCATAGCATATCTATACTTAATTCGGTTGTGATCGTTTTCAATGACAGTAGGGGAGGATCAAAACCATCTGACTTGAAACATACTTTTCCAGCGGGATTTGAATCTTTGGCTACAGTTGCAGTACCACGTCCATTGAGGTATCAAGAATATGAGCAATCACTCATTGCTATAGGTATCCCTAGGGCAGAAAGAAGCAGGTTTCCGACAAAGTAAACGATGAGAGACACTGCCGCTGTCACTTATTAAACAGGAAGAATTGTTCAGAAACGTACAACAATATCTAGTGAAATGCGTAAGTTGATGCAGCTCCAGTCCGGCACTATCTGTGAGATGCCAAACTTTATCCGAGTGGCACTTAAGATAAAAATGTGTGTGTGTGAGTGTGTGTGTGTGTGTGTGTCTGTTCTTTCGGACATTTTAGCAGGCGGTAGTACAGACGAATTGCATAAAAAATTCCATATAAATGCGTCCACTTTTTATTGAGTACAGAGATATAGCTGTTAGTACGTAACCCTAACAAACTCAAAGCAAAGGCAAATGAGGACATTCAAAGTTGATTCTCATAAATTCCCCCAACAACTTCAATGCCATTTGACTTCTCTCGATAACATCACGTGTAGCTCTTCTGAGTTCGTCCTTGCGTTCTTTTATGAGGGCTGCACTATTCATAATCCGAACGATCAGATCGGCTCTTGGGTTTACTTTTTCTCTGTAGACTTGGCCTTTAACCATCCCAGCAGGCAAAAATCCAAAGAGATGAGATCCGGGGACCTTGAAGGCCAAGGAAAGTGCCCATATCTAATGATCCATCTTCCGGGAAATGTTAGGTTTTGGATAATGTGTCACCTGACGACTACGATGTGCAGGAGCCCCGTCATGCTGGAGGAACATACGCATTCTTGTAGCCACATGAACCTCTTCCAATAACGCTGGAAGCTCATTTTCAAGGAAGTGTAGACAACTGGGTCCTCTAAGGACCAACGTACGAAACGAAAATACATTGAACCCAGCTATATGTATGTTCAATAAAAATTGGACGCATGTTAAATGTCATTTTTTCTGCAATTTCTCTATACTACCATCTCCTACAATATTTACTATTCCTTCTGAAACATCCTGTATAATTATTTGGGTCTCGACGGGTCATCGAAAATTTTCAGTGCTAGACGCACGACATCGTCCGAACCCTCGCGGCAACAGTGTGGACGCGAGCGAGTGGAATAACGTGGAATAATGGCCGGGGAGATGGTGGGGAAGGGGTGGGAGGGGGGGGGGGGGGGAAACGCGCATGTGGTATGCGGCAAAGACGGGAATTCGCGTCTGGCGAGGAGCATGTGTTGATAAGTGCTGCAGAGAGGTTGGCTGTAGTGTGCCGACAGTGCCCACCGTCGGAGTTACGAGTTGTCCCTCCGGCGTGGGTGTGTTTGTTGTCCATAGCGTAAGTTAGTTTAAGTTAGATTAAGTAGTGTGTAAGCTTAGGGACCGATGACCTAAGCACCGTGGTCTCATAAGCTCTTACC
Source organism: Schistocerca serialis cubense (assembly GCF_023864345.2). Lineage (NCBI taxonomy): Eukaryota > Metazoa > Arthropoda > Insecta > Orthoptera > Acrididae > Schistocerca > Schistocerca serialis. Next base: position 460,063,824 of record NC_064643.1, read on the forward strand.
ACAAATTTACAAAATTTTAAATCCAAAATACAGCATCTCGGTTCTTACAATAGTGCAATAGGTGCTCACTGGTTAGATGTAACTCGGATTGTGGTTAAGGAAGAATCCCAAGCACATGGCCACGAACAATTGGGAGCGGAAACTTAATGTCATCGGAAGCTTGTTGTATGACTACGACATGCGATCGTTAGACCGATTGCAGAAAGTTCAGTTTATAAATCCATACATACTTAGCAAAATATATCATGTCGCAGCAGTCTTACCGATACCGCAGGTCACTGCGCATAAAATATTAGTTGTAGCCGGCCAGGGTGGTCGAGCGGTTCTAGGCGCTACAGTCTGGAACCGCGCGACCGCTACGACCGCAGGTTCGAATCCTGCCTCGGGCATGGATGTGTGTGATGTCCTTAGGTTAGTTAGGTTTAAGTAGATCTAAGTTCTAGGGGACTGATGACCTCAGAAGTTAAGTCCCATAGTGTTCAGAGCCTTTTGAACCATTACTAGCTGTAGCCTCTTGGTATGTGTGGAAACAAAATATATTCAAAGTATCCTTCCACACGGTGACTTTGCCGAGGCAAAACGGAGGACTTGGAATTAAAGACGTGCTTTTAAACTAATACATGCCACTAAGACAGGCATCACGTAACTTCTGTTCCTCTCGTTAGATCCTGGGGATAGGAACGCTCCTGTTAATGTAGCACGCCAGCATGGATTACGTCCGAAAGTACTATGGCGATTGGAGCTGTATAAGACTTCCACCAGCACAAACCAACACTAGAATCGTTTATGATTATATTACCAGACATCGTCTTCACAAACCAGTTCCGGTAAATTAACCCACAAAAAACTGGAGGAACGTCTGCAAAAATCTCAACAATAAAACTATACCAACTAGAGTCAGTGCCGTATGGTGCGACGTTGTAAACGAAACCATACCCACAGCGCAACGATTATGGAAAATCAAATTGAGACCATCTCCATACTGCGACAACTGTCGGCTTGTAGAAACTGTAGCGCACACCTTCGTATGTGATAATAGAATCAGAATTTGGAACTGGACTAGGAAGAAATTAGCACTATCAACAGAACCGTAGATTGTCATATACCGATAACTGAAGCTTTACAACCCGTCTGGAAATGTTACCCGTCCGCAAAGAATAACAGTTATTTGTGGCTTCCGAGACAGTTTGCGTTTTACATCGTAACAAACAAAACTTAGAACTTAGAAGGGTACATGTTCTATATTGCAGAAGAACATTTTAAGCTGAAGAAGAATAACAAATATAAGGAATGGTTTAAAATTTTTTATCTATTGCTTTATGTGGGCTACAAAGAGGTGGACAGTTTTATTGATTAGAAGCAAAATACTATTCTTTCACTTTTTTTATTGCTGAAATATTCTTTTACGTTGGTTGTAAAATCAGAGCTGTTCTAATTTGTCAAACCCCCTCCGGCTCCGTAATTTCTTTCGTTTGTTGAAAAATATATGGCTTCCTTACAGACCCCATATGCATTCAGTGCATAATAACTTGAATTGTGAATATATTTCTGAATGAATGTTTGTTCTTTATTTTTGCGTCACCCTTTTCACTGTTATAAGTTATGTTCTACAAGGAACGCACGCCATTGGAGGCGGCAATCTGTAATTTATTTTACCTTAATTACTACTTCAATTTTGTTCTACAATTTAAAGGAATATATGGGTGCAAACATGGAATACATGGGAATAATGCAGCTGCTCAGTGACAGGTAGGGGAAGGCATTGTGGTCAGGCCTCGGATCTCCGACCCCTGCCCTCTTTGCCTCCACCTACCTGGTGCTGAAAGTCTTCTCAAACTTAAAAAAAATAATAATAATAATAGCGCAGTGATCAGCACGTCATTCAAGTAAGCAGGAGGTCTAGGTTCGAAGCCCAGTCGGTCACAAATTTTCATCTGCCGTCGTTGCTGTGTTTCAACGCGCTGTGACAGTGTGGACGTCGGTCCTTCGATATTTAAGATGCAATAGTTTTTTGAGGCAATAGAGGTGATTTGCGAACATTTGTCTTGCCATCAATGTAACGGGACTTCAACGGCATCCAACCCTTAGTCATTGCTTTGTGCCGGCGCTAACCCATGTCATATATATGCGAATCAGATTGTAGTTCATATTTAGTCGAATAACGAATGGTCAGTATACAAGTATGCCTGCCGGGGTGGCAGAGCGGTTCTAGGCGCTACAGTCTGGAACCGCGCGACCGCCTCGTTCGCAGGTTCGAATCCTGTCTCGGGCACGAATGTGTCTGATGTCCTTAGGTTAGTTAGGTTTAAGTCTAGCGGACTGATGACCTCAGAAGTTAAGTCTCATAGTGCTCAGAGCCATTTGAACCATTTTTGAAGTATACAAGTATTTACGAACAGTAGAAGCACGATTGCAGCGAACTGGTCACTTAATCAAGTGTAACATAGAGTACCTGTGCAATGAGTCATTCCAGCTGCATAGCTGAGGGTAATATTTGTTAAGCAATTCATTGCAGAATTAACGTAATACCCGCACGATGATCTCTGTAGTCATACTGTATCATTAGCAGCCCGCGAATGGAGTACTATGTTCCTTAAATCGGATTACTCAAGCTGAGACCAAATAAAGACAAGCGACGACGCCACATCACTATCTTTACTTAAGTACGTAGTCAGCGTTAAATTATGTGCGTCACCATTAACGTTACAGTAAGTAGTTTGACAGCATAACACCACTACAACTACTGACAACCTGAACCATTATCATCACGCAGTTGTAACTTGCAGTGATTATAAGTTGCTGATGTTTGTCAAGAATAGCGCAAAGCGCCTCTGAAGTTCCATTTGCATTATGCCTAGGACGGAGAGAATCCTAAATAACAGTAATAGGTCACCCAGCGAAGAGAAGAGTCCACGTATTGCCTCAAGTTCTTGCAGTTTGATATTAATGCAGTTCCCGATGGTTTCACACTAACGGGTTCTTTTGACTATCGGATTACCCATATGGGAATTATAAAAGTATAATTGCTAGAACGCTCAACTACCTTAATAACACCTCATTCTGGATTGAATACGACTCGGAAAGTGACGTTAATTTGACGCTTTCATCCATCTCCTGACGTCTTACTGAATGAAGTCTGAAGTGCACGCACATTTGTGTTGCCTGCCGCAAGGATTCTGTGAAGTGCTGTGGCAGCTGGTAGTCATTGCTGAATACAGACATGTGCAAATATCCTCACTGCTCTAGGGGAACTCGTCTTTGTTGCATTTTTTCCAATCCGTAATTAGCACAATAACATAAGGCTTGTTCTGCTGAAGAACTTGATGCCCACAAGGCCTTAACTAAGAATTTCCTAGCGGGAGTAATGCATGAAAGGAAACGGGCTGTTGGACAAAAGAATGGACAGCTCCCTGCTTTTTGTGTTTCCGATAGCGCCTACGATAAGAATCTGGTGTCATATTATGCTTCAGAACGCTAAACTGTTTATTTTTTTATTTCATACTAAAACAAAAGTTATGAAATGAGAAGAGGAAATGTCTTATATCCTTCTCATGGGCTTTAGTTTTTCGTGTTTATTTTCTCACTTCATTCTAAAACAAGGGCGTTAATATGAGAAGAGGAAGTTAAATATACGCTTCCAAGACATAATATTTCCTTGTGTGCTACTACTGCATCCATGAAAGCCCTGCAGTTAATTTTTGTATGTTGGATAAATTTTGATGTCACCTCGCATTCCTTTGTGAGATGGTTCCTATTTCTTTGGGATTCAAATAGAGTGGACATTTCATCACTGGTTATTATTCTGATGACTAATAACATGATACCCGTTGCACTTGCTCCGTGGCACCTGAGAGTAAAGTCTCACGTTGGTTACTATAAGAACACGCAGGCAGTGATATCCGCTCACTGCAGTCAGAGCCAAGGTGATTTCTTTCTATTTATGGCGTAGCGTCTGCTGCAGTGTCCACGCTCAGCTAACAAATCGCGGCGGCATTGGGCCCTGCTAATCGCTGCACTTGTCGCAAGCTTCAACAGTAAGAGCGCACTGTCTCTGCTAACGATACTATGGAGTTAATACATATTACTTGACGTAATATGCAGGACGTGGGTTGGGTAAAAATTCAGTTTGTAACTTCCCATCGCTTTAAAATACTTTACAATCCTATTTGATGCAATATTTATTGTTGGATGTCTCTCTAATGTTAATAGTATTGATTCAGATTGTGCGTGAACACGAAAACACACACACACAGTCATTGATTCCAGTGAGGGTGCCAACTACTTTGTGTTGAACAACACATGCACCAGCCAATTCCTCAGTTGGCGTCGAGTGAATGAGATTTTTCAATTACCTTGCATTGCAAGTATTGTAAGGAGAAGACTGAAAGTAAATGGACTTGTATGCTAAAGAGCTGCGACAAAGCAAAGCTTGACCGATTATCAGATAATTGTCCACGTGGGTTTTGTGGACGAGTATACTTTTAGTAACCAACCCACCCACGATCATTACGTAAGATTTCTCGAAGGCGTAGGGGAATTGATTTCATTAAGTCGTCGACAGTGTAGCGTGATGGTTTACTTCCCACCATACGTTTTCTACATTCGTCCAAAGGTCGCTTGCATCTGTAGGTCCACATGGCAATGACCTTGTCACCTCTGCCCACATATTCTCTATCTGGTTGATGTTCGGTGATCGTGGAACAAACGGTCACAGCTTTATCCTCTCTTGGCCCTGAAACCAATCTCGCACTGCTCTGCTAAGATGGATAGGGCTCTGCCCCTGTAAATAAACTGTTATCTCGTTAGTTCATTTATTTATATTTAAATAACGTATTTGTAATAAGCACATTGGATTAGTATTTGCCACAGTGTTTAAGATTTCAGGCCATAAGCACATTGGACTATTATTTGCCACAGTGTTTAAGAATTCAGGCCCTGTCATAGATAAGAGATCTAGATTCAACAGTCCGATTAAGAATGTGGTTTACCCAGTCTATCATATGATGAGAGTCGTAGTCGGATATCCACATTAAGACTGACCGGCTGAATCCGATTAGAGCGATCTGGTATCGAAATGAAATTACAGAAATCGGATAATTTGAACGTCCGTATTGCAACAATGCTGCGCACATAAATTCCTATGATGGAGTAATAGGCAGCAACTGTCTAAGAAAAAGTAAGAAAAATGTCTACTAGCAGCAATGTAACGTAATTATAACCCATATTTGTGTGATGGAAATACTGAATCGAACAAACGTACCTATTTCAGTGGTGGGAAGATACACCATATCGGATTTGCTGATGACATAATGACAATAATAATAATAATAATAACAATAATCCCGTGTGGCGGATAGGGGAAACCCTCCCCTATATGGGCGGTACCGAGGAAATCAAATACTTGGGTTGAACCAAATACTAACACAATCCTGAACGGCTTTCCAGTCCGTTGAACCCAAAATAAAGACACGCCAGAGTGAAAATCACCGCCACTCTGGTCACCATCTGTTAGCTCAATGAGCTTGGCTGAAAATATTTGCTTCCAAAGGCTTCAACACCCTCTGGTCCTGTCCGGTCCTGGTATCACCCAAGGCAAACCAATGAAACACAAGCAAACATGAACTATGCAAGCAAAGTCAACTTTACCCCAGGTGGTACCCCACCTGGCTGTCGACAGGCGGCAGTTGGATTTTCGGATTTTGGGGAGTCCAGGTCAGCACGACAGAGAATACCGAAGATCTCTGATAAATTTCCCTACAAGCGGAAAACATGTATTTGAAATCTGAACATCGATATATTGATCCAAATTCGAAAACTAAATAATCTCACAAAAGAAATCGACCGACAAAAAGTTCTCATCCTTGCTCTTCAAGAACCACGACTAATTGACTATGAAACCTTGCATTACGGAAACCATTGCATCTTCAAGAGCAAAATACAACAAAAGATAGCGAAAAGCGTACCAATCTTCGGCAATGCATTTCTCGAACACAGATCTATCACGAACTCTGTCAAAGAAATCACACCCATCAACAAGCAAAAGGTTCACATGGCTCTGAGCACTGTGGGACTTAACAGCGGAGGTCATCAGTCCCCTAGAACTTAGAACTACTTAAACCTAACTAACCTAAAGACATCACACACATCCCTGCCCGAGGCAGGATTCGCAGATGAGACCGTAGCAGTCGCGCGGTGCCGGACAGAAGCGCCTAGAATCGGTCGGTCACCACGGCCGGCCCATCAACAATCGACTTTATCCTCATTCAGAGCCCCACTATAAAATATACACTCATCAATGCACATGCCCCCACCAACATCGAAAATAAGAAAAAACACCGAAAATGTCGAAAAATTCTGGAACACAATCGAAAATACTGTGAGCAAAATTCACCAAGATGACGTGAAAATACTAATGGGAGACTTCAGCTCTCTATTTGGGGCAGAAAAAACCTGTAGAAAAATCATTGGTACAAATTCAACACACCGAAACGCTTAAACCAACGGCACACGACTGACTGACATTTGCCAACAATTCAACCACAAAAGGATGTCTTCCCACTTTAGGAAAAGCCAGTTCCCAGGTAACATGCTTGGCTACCAGGTGAAAGCTACTTTCGTTCGCCTTTCTAGACTCGCTGAAAGCCAGATTTTTAATTCTTTTGTAGCAGAGCTACAAGCAGGCAGATACAAACTCAGTAAGGGAATCGTAAAACAACGCTTGAGCAAACTTCGTCTTGCTACTTTCAGTAACCCTTAGTGTCAGAGCGAAAACCTTACGAGACTGCCAAATTCATAATGCCACTTTTGTTTTCTGCCGACATATTTTTTGTTATTGTGAATACATAATTTTATCTATGAACTGCCACGTTTTCATAATACTTGCGAATGATACAGGAAATGAAGTAAATACAGATCTTTTCGAAGTCAAAAGTCGGTAGTATACTACTAATTCGCGTTTAAATAGGCTCAATCGTCTTACAGACACTTAATGCCGTCGTGATGTTTCTGTAGTAAGCTGAATTTTACTTGTATTAGTCCAGTGAATATTTTAATTGCATTTTCCATTAGTTTACTAAACGCAACAGTAATCATCAAAGAGAAATTAATCAGCAGCAGAATTTTCTTTCACGATATCTAAAACTACCTGACAATGCTAAAGTTGTTTGTAAATTCTGCGCCAGGAGAAACCTACTGGTGCTAACGATGTCATTAAACCAGTGTAGTTTTAAGAGTATTTTCGTCTAGAAATGAATTGCTTTGACGGTTGATCGATCAAGAGCGGGAAAGGTAAAATTTTACGAATATATGACGAGAGGGACAAGTGCTCGAGAGAGGACTTCCCTATCAATACACGTGCCTGAGATACGACTTTCCTATCAATCTCCTGGATAGTTTTGTTTCTCAAATCAACAGAGTGCGTTATCATACAGCAGCACAGGTGATGTTTCTTACACTGCGACCGAACGGTGTCTCAGTTGTTGGCAACAAATTCCAGCTGTGTTGCACACACCCCTTGGGGCAGAAAACACACTTTTGGATCTATCAGATGTAAAATATTATGTTCACACTACTCTTTGCTCGAGTTTACGTCTTTTGGTGGGGCTCAGCCTTTCATTTCTTCTTAGGGAGTTAACGATAAAGGCATCATAACAGTACTGCATAGGAATGCTCAATGAGCGACCTGATGACGTTCAATAATAGTCACTCCGTTGATTTTTGTTGTTTCGAATTAGAGCATGCAGTACTCATACACCAGACTTCTGAACTTTGCCTGTTGAATGCAAATGTCGCATGATAGTAAAATGGTAATCTATCACATAGATCAGTAGTCGAGACTTCCTTAATGCGGAAAATCATTCATGCCAGAACGATCTTTGTTGAAACAAGAATATCTTTCTCTGGCGTATTTTTCCCAAAAGCACTCGCTCCACACACAGTTCAAATCTTTCTAGCTGCCTCCTCTGCATTCACCCCTCCGTTATACCAAAAGTAAACGTTGTGTTGCAGATGTTACACATTTTTCCATTTACGACTCAATTTTACAATGCTTAACTGTAGTTCACGATTTTCAAGTTTGCAAAATCCATTGCTTAACTGCCAGATGATAACTAGAACTTCAAATTCGAAAATGACAGTTGAGACACACACTGACAGCGTCGCGACGCGTTCACCTGGGCGGCGCCGGATTTCAGGCGGCGGGTGGCGTCTGGCCGGTGGACGGTAGCCGCTGCAGCGCGAGGAAACGCTCGAGCGTAAGCTGTTATGATCGCGACGCAGCCACGAGCTGTTGTGTGGAATTGTTTCTGGAATACTTGTTATTGCTGGTGGGTAGAATGTTAAGCGAATTATCTTCGATGTTCAATGAGACTCATAACTTTAGACCGAAATGTGATTTAAAATAAATAAATAAATACATACAGCTGGACGCGAACAGGCGACTATGAGCTTAGAATGCACGACGATTACCATTAGACCACGGGCTCAAACAGCCCGACAACATCTAGGAAGTAGACAACACTTCCTCCTAACACTTCCGCATCTTACAGTGTTACCAGATTTTGCAGATGGCCGGCCTTAGAGTTGTCAGGAGCGCTCAGTTTTATTGGCCGGACGCGGGATTGAACCGTCGTCCTCCCGAATGCTAGTCCAGTGTCTAACTACTGCGCCACCCCGCTCGGTCTTTATCAGTACCAATCAAATTCATTGGCTATGCAACCTTTGGGAAGTAGTAATGAGAACAGCGAGAAACTTAACATCAGGATTGATGGTCACGAAGTACATGAAGCTAAGGAATACTACCTAGGCAGCAAAATAAACAATGACGGACGGAGCAAGGAGGGCATTAGAAGCAGACTAGCACTGGCAAAAATTGGCATTCCTGGTCAAGATCAAGATCAAGCATAGACTTTAATTTAAGGAAGAAATTGCTGAGAATGCACGTTTGGCGCACAGCATTGTATGGTATCGAAAGATGGACTGTGGGAAAACTGGAACAGAAGAGAATCGAAGGATTTGAGATGTGGTGCTATAGACGAATGTTGAAAGTTAGGTAGACTGATAAGGTAAGGAATGAGGAGGTTCTGCGCAGAGTCGGAGAGGAAAGCAATATGTGGTAAACTCGGACAAGGAGAATAGATAAGATGATAGGACATCTGTTAAGACATCAAGGAATAACTTCCATGGTACTAGAGTGAGCTGCAGAGTATAAAACTGTAGATGAAGTTAGAGATTGTAATACATCCAGCAAATAACTGAAGTCGTAGGTTGTAAGTGCTACTCTGGGATGAAGATGTTGGCACAGAAGAGACCGCATCAAACCAGTGAAAAGACTGATGACTCAAAAAAAAAAAAATGCAACCTTACTTGTTAAGACACTGTTAACCCGGCATGAGCGAAAACGAAACTTATTGTGCCTTGGAGGTGGATCTGCTGTTTGTAGCAAGTCCAACCTCTTCCAACATCCAACACATTTTCTCAAGAAACGGCTTGCCAGCCCCACTGCAAACCTTTCTGATCTGCAGTGAAATCAGAAATTCACTTTAGGAATATTAATGCATCTCATGAAACATAATGGCGTAACTCGATGGTCCAGTGAAAGCACTTCCAATAGATACGTAACATAATTTCTCCTTCCTTCTAATTCTGACAGTACGCAAGTTCGTAATGGATTATTTTTCGTCTCCCTTCTGCACTGAACTGTTCTATCCTGTCGTAGCTGGGGGTGTCGGCTACTGCAAACCGTGTCGTATTTATATTTTTGCCGCTGTTAGTATTCTTACGCCAGCCTTCCAGGCTTGCAGGCACTGCCCTCCGAATCCTTTCTTGTTGTTACCTAGGCCTGCCTGTGTGACAACGGCTTCTTGCGGCCGTCGCTGGCTGTCATGATTTCGAATTATTACGCTCAATCGAATTGCAAATATCTCATGATCCCAAGCTGGCATCACGATGCGGTTCTCACCAGGCTCACTTTAAATAAACATTCACGTCCATATTCCTTCTCTTAATCATTATTTCAATCAACCTGTTTATTATCGGTAACTGTGAATGTAATTCCAGTGTGCTAACCACTTTGCCATTTCGCTCGGTGGTGGCCAAAGACTCCTTGTGTTACGAGTCACCCTCGCTTTGCCAACGCCCCTATCAAAGAGGGCAGAGGAGTACACGGAGTTTTACAGCAATTTATTGCCTCTGGGATGACAAACTGTCCCTAAAAGGAGGAAGAATCAGCAATGATCAACAGCATGAGGAAGCAGAAGGCAGTGTATAGACACAGGACGTGTGACCTGTAAGTGAAAAAGTGTCATGATCTCTCCATTGCCAAAAGGTTCCGGATTTAGTTCCCCACTCGGATCTCTGGGAGGGGACTGCGAAGGGGAAGGTAACTGCAAGACAAAGATTGAATAACCGAATAAAGGGTAACATATAAAAGTCGTAGTATGTATGCCAGATATTTGAACGTGGTAATAAAGCTATAAAATCCGAAAAAGGAAAGGTGATGGCTCATTCTTGATATAGCGGTGATCAGTGAAGTGAAATGGAAATAACATAAAGATTTCTGGTCTAACAAATATAGGTTAATATCAGCAGCAGAAGAAAATGGTTTAGCAGTAGTGGCATTCGTTACGAATAGGAAAGAAGGGCAGAGAATTATAGCGAATAGTTCAGTTGTTCTCATCAGAACCCACAGCAAACCAAACCCAACAACAATAGTTGGATATACGTGCCTGTATCACAAGTAAAAGATGAAGCGATAGACGAAATATACTGAATAGATAATTCAATATCTGAAAGGAATTGATAATCTAACACTCATGAGGGTTTGGAAAGTGGTATTAGAGAAAAGAATAGAAGAAAGACTTTCGGGAGAATATGGACTTGGTAGTAGGAATGAGACAGGATGAATATGGAGTTCTGTAATAAATTTTAGCTAGTAATAGTAAATACACTGTTCAAAAATCACAAGAGGAGGAGGTACACTTGGAAAAGGCCTGGAGATACTGGAAGACTCCAGCTGGCTAGTGATTCCGATATCAGATATTGCATTGTAAGGGATACCAAGGATCACAAAACACTAACAATGACGAGTAGGCCGAAGTTTAAGAGACTCTTCTGGAATAATTAATGTGTAAAGTTGTGGAATATCAAATACGCAGCGATGATGAGATGCTTTTGAAGTTCTCTGAGACTGCAGATACTGAGATAATGAATACCAAATTCGGCAGTTTACGTGAAGAGAAATGGACGTCTCTAAAAAGGGCAGTAGAGGAAGTTGGATTGACAAAGGTACTAGGAAGTTAACTGAGAAGAAAGCTTAGGTAACACAATAAGTATTTCAATTGGTGAACTGAAGAAGTAAGTTCAGAGTACTCTGAAGGCCTCTACGAGGAGGAGGACTTTTATGTGGTCGTGACCGAAGAAGAAATGGGAGTTGGTATGGAAAACGTAGGGGGCCAATATTAGCCGGTGTTTATTAGAACTTTGGAAGATTTACGATAAAATAAGGCACAAGTGGCAGATAAAATTCCTTCGGAGTTTTTGAAATCATGGGGGGAAGGGACCCCAGGCGACTATTCAAGTTGGCGAGTATGCTCTATGTATCTGGACATATTCCATCAGACTTCCAAAAAAAAAAATATCACAAACAAAATTCGGAAGATGGCAAGGGCAGATAACTCTAAGAACTGTCATATATTCAGCTTAATAGTTGATACTTCCAAGTTTCTGAGAAGAGTGATACACAAAAGAATGAATATGAAAATTGAGGATATGCTAGACGACTATCAGTTTGGCGCTAGAAGGTAAAGGCACCATAGAAATATCTCTGACGTTGCCATTGATAAGGTAAGCAAGATTTAGATTAACCAAGACACGTTGAAAGGATTTATCGAACTGAAATAGCGTTTGACAGTGTAAAAGGGCAGAAAGTGTTAGAAATTCTGAGAGAAATAGGAGTAAGACGGATAATGTTGAATGTGTGCAAGAACCAAGAGGGAACAATAAGACTGGAAGGCCAAAGACGAAATATTCGGATTGTAAAATGTGTAAGACATAGATGTTATCTTTCACCCGTACCGGTCAATCCATACATCGATGAAGCAATGACGGAAATTGATGCAAAGGTTGAGTGGGATTAAAACTATGGGTCAAAGGATACGATGTGTGGCGCTATAGAAGGATGGTTAAATTAGGTGGACTGATAATATAAGAAACAAGGAGGTTATCCTTAGAAATGGCGCAGAAGGGAACTTACGGAAAACGCTGACAAGAGGAATGGGCAGGATCATAAGATGTTTGTTAAGACGTCAGGGAATAACTTCCATGGGAGTAGAGGGATCTGCAGAATGTAAAAACTGTAGGGGAGTACAGAGTTAAGAATACATCCATCAAACAATTGAAGGTATTGAGTGTAAGTGCTACTTTGAAATGAGGAGGTTGGCATTGAAGTCGCAGATAGCTGCATCGAACCAGTCACAAGATTAATGATTCAAGAAAAGAAAACAATGGAGCATTAATTTTTACTCTACTAAAGATGTAATATAGAAATTTAAACTTGAAATCTACACATTGACTGTCTTCGGTCGTTCATAATCATTAACAAATGTCTGTGATAGTTTTTACTGTGATATATATCAAAATTGTCATTCAGTTCATTGGTCTAGGAATTGATATTCAGTTACTTGCCCTTTGTGCATTGTCCCACACCTGATATGTCTCATTACTCATGATTCAGACTTTTATTGCTGCCTGTCAGTGCTTCCTTGCTCTGCTTATGCTTTTTGATGTCTTAGCAAGGTTTTTAAATATTACGTACTGTAAATTCACAACATCTGACCGGGCTTTTAAGTGCGTTACTTACGTGGTACATTACGTGGTGTCCAGTACAATGAGAGGTGTAATTTTCGTGAAATAATAATTAAAAGCACATATAAAACCAAAGATTAACATCACCGGTGGGTATAAGCCAGGAAAGTCATTTCAGAACTCGAAGTATAAGTAAACTTTAGTACTCACTTGTGAGCCATGGAAGCATGGTGCTTGCTGCTCTCTGAACGCCAGCTGCAAAGTTCTAAGCATGATTGCTGAGAGCTTAGTGCAATGCTCCAGAGAACAAGTAAAATATTTTATACACATCATTGAATGAGATACTCTTTAAATAAAAATGACTTGGATCGAGGATATGGACAATTTCTTACGCGAAATATTCCTTTAACAAACTGTTTTTAAATTATATATTATTAATTTTATGAAGTTCATCTTACAGCACTCATTAACACTGACACACAATCACATCAAACTCCTACTCTCACAAATGTTAGACAAACAATTAATAAACATAAATAATACCTTAAAGCGAATATTATACAATCTTTAATGAAAAATCTAAGATTCCCTGACACTGATGTACATCCAACAATGGTTCCAAATTACGTGCAAATACAGCGCAACTAAATAAAAAATTATACCTTCATTCCTCTTAATATGCTTTTCTCATCTCATTACATCTCATTTCATTCTAAATCACTAATCGAATCTTTCTTCTCTGTTTCACAGTATTCAAACACAAATTATTTTACTTAAACACAGATGCACTTTACATCCTTATTGCCATGAGTCCTCTGCTCGGCGTTTATCTCAGTACTCCTCTAACGATAGGACTCCTGCACTCCTCACTACCAAGCATTGATGACAAAACAAGCACAACTTCCAGCGACACAGCTAATCTGACTGGAGACTGTACGTGAATAATCAGCAAATTCAAAATTGTCGCTTAGAGTTTGAGACACCCAAAGTGTATACAAATTCCAAAAATGCAAATAACAAACTCCCAATAGACCTGCTTCAAATGAACTGCTGATTTCAACATTCTGTACTCTTCCAGTTAAATGTGAATTAAGCCATTTGTGCACTGTCTCAATCATACCACAATATTTGCTTATCTGGAAGAATTCCATAGTTTACACAATCAAAAGCCATAGAGAGATCACAGAAAACCACAGCTGGCGATGTTAGGTTATTCATAGCATTTAATATTTGATCAGTGAAAGTTTATATAGCATTTTTCGTTGAAAAGCCTTTCGGAAAACCAAATTGGCATTTTGTTAGTACTTTATTTTTACAGATATGTGAAGCTACTCTTGAATACATTAGTTTTGCAAGAATTTTGGACAAAAATGTCAGAAGTAGGATTGGCCTGTAGTTGTTGGCATTAGACCTATCCCCCTTTTTATTCAATGGTTTAACAATAGCATACTTCAATCTATAAGGAAAAATACCCTGTTTCAGGGAGCTATTACAAATGTGGCTGATAGTCTTACTTATCTGTTGGGGACAAGCTTTTAGTACTTTGTTAGAGTTGCCATCAATTTTATGCGAGCTTTCCCTTTTGAGTGTGTCTATTATTTGCCTAACTTCAGAAGGAGAGGTGAATAGAATTTCAATTTTATCAAAGTGTTTAGGCATTGCTTTTACAATATATAGCTTTGCCCTTGTTCTCCACAACACTTGAAAAATGATTATCAAAAAAATTTACAACCTGTGACTTTTTTAAATAAGCTTTTCATTTACTCTTCCCATGCTCTTGGTCGCCCTGGTGCCTTTTCAACAACACTGTACATTGTTTTAATTTTATTATCGGAGTTGCTAATCTGAGGCATAATACACATACTTCCAGATTTTTTAATGACTGTCTTTAATGTAGTACAGCAGTTTTTATAGTATTTGACTATTTTTGGGTCATTACTGATTCTTGCTATTAGATACATTTTCTTTTTCCAGTTAAAAGTTATATTTATTTCTTTAGTAGGGCATGATTTCTACATGGTTTCTACAATTACATTTGACTGTTTCCTTAGGGAAACTGTTTTCAAAATACTCACAAACATATCATGAAATAGGTCAAATTTTAAATCAGCATCAGGTTTCTGGTACACTTCACCCCAGTCTAAGTGCTGCAAGTTTTACCTCCAATTTGCAGTCCTTAAATAGTTAACTGAATGCACCATTTTGGACGACTGTTTTACATTATTGCATGGAGCTTTGTCATATACTGTAACTAGATGAGTATCACGATCAGAAAGATCATTCTTAACAGGACATATGTTAATTTTATTAAATTTATCATTGGTCTATGAAAATATTACCTGTTTGTGTGCTGCTTTCCTGTAGTACCCGAATAGGAAAATCAATAGCTGGTTTCAAATTGAAAGAATCAAGTAATACTTCAAGATCATTCTTCCTATAAGACTCTTCCAGAAAATCTGCTTTGAAATCCCCACAAACAATAACTTTCTTTCTTTTGCCTGACAGATAGCACAACAAGGAAACTAAGTTTCTCAGAAACAGCTGAAAATTTCCCAACAACAATTAGAAAATTATCATTATTTAGTTGAAGTTCATAGGCACATGCTTCTAAATATTGCACTACACAATTTTTTTTAATTTCTAAATATTTCACACTGTGATAAAAATATGAGAACTTCTTCTTTTTCCATATTGTCTCTGCTTACATGGGCTGAAAGCTTATGTTCACTTACATTTATCTTTTCTATATATGTGACTATATGACACATCTATTGCGTTCTCTATTTCTAAATCTTCCAAACAAACAAGAAATTCACCTTCTTAGTTTTTCAGTCCCCTGATATTTTGATGCAATATACTGACATTAATTTTCTCTGTACTTTTGTAAAAATCTTGTGATATTTTAACATCTTTAGTACCCGCTTGTCTTATCTTCCCATTGTGCTTGATTCCTTTCAGTGTTGAGGGGGGCTCTGATCTTAACCTGAAAAAGAGGTGCTCCCATGAGTTTCAGTGTCCACCCTTGAGAATTTCCCTGGCAACCCAGTCAATTTACCCTTCCCTTTTCTACTGAGATGCAGGCCATGACTAGTGAAATCCCGCCTACAACAGCAACAACAGGAACCAAATCCATATCTGACACAGTGGCCACCTGAAGCAGCCAATCCAACTCCTTACTGACCCTCCCTGCAGAGTTGTTGAGCTGGCATCGATCATACTGCACGAAAGCAGGCACCAACCCAACATTTTTTGGTCCGTTGCAAAAGTTATTTATACCATGTTACTCTCATTATTATAGCCCTGATCCCTATCAACACTGTTTCCTGCTCCACCCAATGTCGCAACATGACATTGCTTGCACAAGGATCCTAAAGCGTCTACCACTTGGCAAAGACATACAGTGGGCTTGAAAATTTGTAGCCTGGTATGTGTCACCTAACTTTGCCTCAAAAATCTGGCCCACACCTCTTCCATGGTACTTCTCAGCAGCAAAACTTTCCTCCTGCTTTCTACTTTTTTTGAAACTTTTCTAGTGAAAGCCTGTTGGGTATTCACTACACCTATGTCTACTTCAGCCTCTTCCTTACTTACTGAGGTAGCAAGGTAAAACTGTTTCTTGTGCCAATGATGAAACTATCAGATACTGTTGTCTTTCTGTGATCCCTGTTCCTTGCTACCCCTTCCCACTTATATTCACACTTCTTCCCGATTAACCTTATCAGTCCCTCTCCCCCTCCCAGCACTATCAGCTTCAGCCTTAAGGATTCTAATCTTCCCATCCTGTTCAGCTATTTTCCTGGCACTTGAAGTGTTTTTCAATATTGTAGAAGAGTCACTTTTTCTTCTCCAATTCCTATGCCGCTACATTTCCCCCATTGAAAGCATCTGTCACAATAGCTGCATAGAACTACAGAACTAACTTCCTTCTGGCAGCTCAAACACTCAGCGCTCATAATATATGTTAGTGCTATCAATATAGAAATGTAATGCACTTAAAAGACGCCAAACCTGTACTCTCCAACAATTAAGAGTAAAATCGCATAAGCGCGACACAAACGTCTTGCGTTTCAAAAACAAATAAAAGATATAACTGTATCCTTTAATTTCCTGTGTAGGTAAGGCTCTACTGTATAAATGTGTAACGAAAATAACTTAAATTCTGCACTTAATACTTACACAAACGTCTCAAGTGTGCATACATCTACGCCCAGTGGTGGCTGCTGTGTAAGAGCACAAGAACACGTGAACACCCTAACTTTCGACACTTTGCGGATTTATTGGATTTTTTTCTTTGAAAGCTGTTACACGTAACATAGATGCTGCAATCTGAAAGATACAGCACTTAAATCTATCACGCTGCTGCTCCTCTAGACTCCGTGCAACTTGGTATCAAGGTCAGGAGCACACTTTCAGCTGTGCACGTTTTAAGAAACTTTTGCGCATGTGCAACTCGCGTGGCGTAATTGTCTTACTGGCCAAATACATACGGATTTGATAAACAATGTGCACAGTTCACGATGTGCACTGCTAGCCCTTGATGTTTAGGTGAGGGCCACCAGGTGGTAGCACAGTGCAGTAGACATAAATCCTGCTAGATGATAGTACATTCCTGACATATGCTAATACACTCGCTATACACTGTAGTCAAATTAGATCGGACGTCAGTATATGTTAAACTTATACTGACAGTAAACCTATTTGGTGCGTTTCTGAATGAGATACAGTGTATTAAGTTATGATTTTCTATCATACAGTAATCAATTTGAGGAACTGAGAATCTTAAGGGCCTAAGGCACATCATTGTGGATTGTGATGTTGTAGCATTTATTCCTGCATCTGAAATCTGTTGATCTTATGGCGAGTCCAGTTTATCTTAGCTGTAGGCCCACATTTTATACATGAAAATACATAGAAAGCTGTATCACTGGTTTCTCTCATATTCATTTAAATGTCAGATCGATGATGGTGTGCTTTAGGCGCTTATGGATCTCAGCGCCCCATTTGTATTCTAGTCAAGTGACCATTTTGGTAGACATTACTACTTGAGATTAATCATTTCCACAGACGGCACTTTGTGTTTGGATTTGGTTGTTTACTGTGCGGAAATCGGCTTTCGTGTGCAGTGTACACATGAACTTTGTTGAATCTAGTTTAAATGCTAACAGAAAAGTAAAGCTGTGAGGACGGGTCGAGAATCGTGCTTGGGTAGCTCAGTAGGAGCCGGCACAGTAGCTCAGCGTGTTCATCCGAGGGTTAGCCGCCCTCTGTAACTTAAAAAAAAAAAATTGATTTAATGGATCGACGATGAACTTGAACAAGCAGCATGGGACGTCCGCCTCGAACAGATCGAACGAACAAAATGAGATTAAAAAAAAGTCGGTAGAGTACTTGTCCGCGATAGGCAAAGGTCGCGAGTTCGAGTCTCGGTCTAGAACACAGCTTTAATCTGCCAGGAAGTTTCATAACTGTGTACATTCTGCTGCATGGTAAAAATCTCAATCTGGGAACAGAAAAGTAAATTACGGGAAAAAGTTAGCCGAAAAGGAACTATGGCCACCGACAATGGCTACAAGCGAACATTTAACAAGGGAGTGTAAAATTAGCTCAAGTTGTTGTGTAGATGCAGCGTAAGAATATCTAATTCTCATTCCGGAAGTAAATTCGTGAACTAATACATCAGTCGAACATCTTGTACAAATGGAAAAGCACGAAAACTCCCACTTACACAAAAATGCGAAATGGAGAGTTGCGGAAGTTTACTCATTATTTAGTTATTTCCCTAAACTGAACTTAATTATGCACAAATCAAGAAAAGTCCATAAAACTATTGCTTCTTTTGTCAGACAAGTTATGTATCTTATTATTACTTTTGTTATTATTATTGTCAGTGGCAGTAGTTGTATAAACTTGTTGATAAGCATAACTGTTATACAGCAGACGCTATTAATTTCACACTCTCACATTTATCTGAATCTAAAAATTTGTGAACATCCAGAATGTATCCTCATAATCCGCCACTGCCTACACCCGGAAAACGCGAAAACCGGCATAAACGGAAATGTTTTGTTTTGTCTAAAACTACGTTTGGAAAACGGAAATCTTCAAAAGATAAGTTAGAGTAAGTGCTAATTATCTTATATACCCCGTAATATTAACTAAACTAACAGCTATTACAAAATTAACCACCTATCTTTACGAGCTCAATATTCCAGCGTCTGCCATCAATCTCAGGGCAGCCAACAGCGCGATGAATACCGGGTCAGTCTTGCTGCCCGTAAATAAGACTTTTGGTCATCAGCAAATAACATTCTGTCCAAACAATGTTGCCAAGGTTCGGTGGAAGGGGGAAACCTTGCCTCACCCCTTAGTTTATGACTGCATCAGGGTGCATTCTCCCTCAAGCGACAATGCTGATTCTGTCTATATATGTCGCAACTCGTGAACGGTAATTGTAGTGTCCGTAGATAAGCTCCTTGTGACTCCTGTTACATGATGTAGTAAGCGGTCGTCACAAGCTTTGGTATAGTACAGCAAACCATAGTCGTTGTTTCTAAAGATCTGTGGGTCGACGAATCTTTAATCTCTACGGTTCCGATTAAACCATCGGCCTTTCTGACAGTCAAGCCGCTTGCATGTTTTGTGTGCGTGATGTGACACCGTTTCTCTTTCTACATTTGCTTTACTGGTCCAATCGCTACTGGTATTTCTGTGCGCTATTCTCGGAAGTCGTCGATCGCAGCTGTCGGGAACAAAAACTGACAGGGCAATTTTCGGCACCCACGCTACCAGGAAAGTATCGCTGCCTCCGTGGCTTGGTAAATTCCTTTCACGTCAAGAAAAGTGCTATGAGACAGACAACTGCTAAAAATAAAAAAGAGTGTGTTCGTGCACTTTGGCAGTGCATACATAAAACAGCGCAATTTCGATTTGCTGTTGACTTCCAGAAACACTAAGGAATGTTCTTCAATTAAAGTAGTTCCTTGTAAACATTCAACAATATTTATTGAACCTAAAGAAAAAGCTAAACAATTTGCAACGGTCTAAATGAAGCTGTTGATGACGATGCGAAGCTGTGGTCTACTGCAGCTCCTGGTAAAAGTCAGTGGGTGAATATCTCACACTACTGTCCCCAGTATGCGACAAGCGAGATTCGTAAAGAGGGATATTTCGTACGAGCACGCACGGAAATGGAGCCTTGCGGTCGCTAGCTACCGTGTCAAGTGTTTCTCTTTCTCTCTTTTTTCCACATGAGAGTAAATGTGAACGTAGGAATCGTTTGCCTAGCTGGTCTCAAAACGTTTGAGGTAAGTCTATCCTCAGTATATTTTGTGTAAACTGTTACTGTGTGTTTACATGTTCTCAACAAATGCCCGGTTCTCTCTATCTCTTTCTGTTTCTAGCCCGTTTATGTAGGTACATAAAGAAAGCGAGTCCTAATACGTGTTCCAATGGGAACTACCGTCTGCTATGCACTTCAGTGATTCAAAGAGTTAAATGTAAACATAGAGGTAAATCGCACTGTCAAGACAAAACACCGAAGTCGGTTTTCATTCAAAGCTATATCGTTATGGTGACCGAATACCATTTATTTCAGCTTGCTTCGCTTGGGGATCAGTTCGTTGGAATGGACGGCCTATTGTGCACAGCATTTTCTTCAAATATAAACAGATATAATAGAATACGCATAAGAGCAGAATCGAGCGCAGTTAATTGCTGACTATTGCAACTGGAGAAAATACAGGGTGGTCCACTGATCGTGACCGGGCCAAATATCTCACCAAATAAGCGTCAAACGAAAAAACTTTAAAGAACGAAACTTGTCTAGCTTGAATGGGGAAACAAGATGGCACTATAGTTGGTCCACTTTGACGGCACTGCCATAGGTCAAACGGATATCAACTGCGTTTTTTTTTAAATAGGAACCACCCTTTTTATTACATATTCGTGTAGTACGTAAAGAAATATGAATGTTTTAATTGAACCACTTTTTTCGCTTTGTGGAAGATGGCGCTGCAATAGTCACAAACATATCGCTCACAATTTTAGACGAACAGTTGGTAACAGGTAGGTTTTTTAAATTAAAATACAGAACATAGGTACGTTTGAACATTTTATTTCGGTTGTTCCACTGTGATACATGTACCTTTGTGAACTTACCATTTCTGAGAACGCATGCTGTTACAGCGTGATTACCTGTAAATACCACATTAATGCAATAAATACTCAAAATGATGTCCGTCAACCTCAATGCATTTGGCAATACGTGTAACGACATTCCTCTCAACAGCGAGTAGTTCGCCTTCCGTAATGCCGTAATGTTTGCACTTGCACTGACAATGCGCTGACATATGTTGTCAGGCGTTGTCGGTGGATCACAATGGCAAATATCCTTCAAGTTTCCCCACAGAAAGAAATCCGGAGACGTCAGATCCGGTGAACGTGTGGTCCATGGTATGGTGCTTCGACGACCAATCAACCTGTCATGAAATATGCTGTTCAATACCGCTTCAACTGCACGCGAGCTACGTGCCGGACATCCATCATGTTGGAAGTACATCACCATTCTGTCATGCAGTGAAACGTCTTGTAGTAGCATCGGTAGAGCATTACGTAGGAAATCACCATACATTGCACGATTTAGAATGCCATCGATAAAATATGGACCAATTATCCTTCCTCCCATAATGCCGCACCATACATTATCCCGCCAAGGTCGCTGATGTTCCACTTGTCGCAGCCGTCGTGCATTTTCCGTTGCCCAGCAGTGCATATTATGCCGGTTGACGTTACCGCTCTTGGTGAATGACGCTTCGTCGCTAAATAGAACGCGTGCAAAAAATCTGTCATCGTCCCGTAATTTCTCTTGTGCCCAGTGGCAGAACTGTACACGACGTTCAAAGTCGCCGCCATGCAATTCCTGGTGCATAGAAATATGGTACGGGTGCAATTGATGTTGATGTAGCATTCTCAACTCCGACGCTTTTGAGATTCCCGATTCTCGCGCAATTTGTCTGCTACTGATGTGCGAATTAGCCGCGGCTGCAGCTAAAGCAGCTACTTGGGCATCATCATTTGTTGCAGGTCGTGGTTGACGTTTCACATGTGGCTGAACACTTCCTGTTTCCTTAAATAACGTAACTATGCGGCGAACGGTCCGGACACTTGGATGATGTCGTCCAGGATACCGAGCAGCATACATAATACACGCCCGCTGGGCATTTTGATCACAATAGCCATACATCAACACGATATTGACCTTTTCCGCAATTGGTAAACGGTCCATTTTAACACGGGTAATGTATCACGAAGCAAATACCGTCCGCACTGGCGGAATGTTACGTGATACCACGTACTAATACGTTTGTGACTATTACAGCGCCATCTATCACAAAGCGAAAAAAGTGTTCCAACTAAAACATTCATATTTCTTTACGTACTACACGAATATGTAATAAAAAAGGGGGTTCCTATTTAAAAAAACGCGGTTGATATCCGTTTGACCTATGGCAGCGCCATCTAGCGGGCCAACCACAGCGCCATCTGGTTTTCCCCTTCAAGCTAGACAAGTTTCGTTCTTTGTAGTTTTTTCGTTTGATGCTTATTTCGTGAGATATTTGGCCCGGTCACTATCAATGGACCACCCTGTATACTGACATAAATAAAAGAATTCGCCAATACTTCGAAGCAAGAGAGAAATACACCTACACCTACATCTACAGAGATACTCCGCAAAGCACACTTAAGTGCCTGGTAGATGGTTCATCGAACCGCCTTTACAATAACACACTATTATTCCACTATCGAACAGCATGCGGAAAAAACGAGCTCCTACATCTTTCCGTGGGAGTTCTGATTTCTATTATTTTACGAGTATTATAATGATCATTTCGCCCTATGTAGGTCTGCGTCAGCAAAATATTTTCGCATTCGGAGGAGAAGGTTGATGATTGAAATATAGTGAGACGACCCCTCCGTAACGTGAAACGCCTTTCTTTCAATGATGTCCACCCCAGATCCTGTATCATGTTCGTGACGCTCTCTCCCCTATTTCTCGGTAATACAAAAGGCGCTACCCTTCTTTGAAGTTCCTCGACGTACTCCGTTAATCCTACCTCGTAAGGATCCTACACCGCGCAGCAGTGCTCCAAAGGAGGAGGGACAAGAGTAGTTTAGGCAGTCTTTTTAGTACATCTGTTGCATCTTCTAATTGTTCAGCCAATAAAACATAGTCTTTGGCTCACATTCCCCACAACATTATCTATGTGTTCTTCCCTATTTAAGTTGTAATTGTAATTCCTAGGAATTTAGTAGAATTGAGAGCTTTTAGATTTGATTGATTTATCGTGTAATCGAAGTTCAACGAGTTCCTTTTAGCACTTATGTGGATGACCTCACACTTTTCATTACTTAGGGTCAATTGTCAATTTTCACACCATTCAGAATCTTTTCTAAACCGTTTTGTAATTTCTTTTTTTCTTCTGATGACTTTACTAGACGGTAAACGACAGCATCATCTACAAACAACCTAAGACGGCTGCTCAGATTGTCTCCTAAATCGTTTATATAGATAAGGAACAGTAGAGGGCCTGTAACACTATCTTGGGGAACGCCATAAATCACTTACGTTTTGCTCGATGACTTTCAGCTACTACGAACTGTAACATTTCTTAGAGGAAATCACGGATCAAGTCGCATAAATGAGACGGTAATCAATAAGCACGCAATTTGATTACAAGGTGCTTGTGACATAAGGTGTCAAAAGCCTTCTGGAAATCTAGAAATACGGAATCAATGCGTAATCGTTTGTCGATAGCACTCAACACTTGGTGTAAGTAAAGAGTTGGTTGTGTTTCACAAAGTGATGTTTCCTAAATCCGTGTAGACTGTGTGTCAATAGACCGTTCTCTTCGAGGTAATTAATACTGTTCGAACCCAATATATGTTGCAAAATCCTGTTGCATATCGACGTTAATGATTCGGTCCTGTAATTTACTGTATTATTCCTATTTCCTTTCTTAAATATTTATGTGACCTGTGCAGCTTTTCAGTCTTTGAATACGGGTCTTTGGTCGAGAGAGCGATTGCATATGTTTGTCAAGAAAGGAGCTATTGCATCAGCATACTCCGAAAGGAACGTAATTGGTATACAGTCTAGAACAGAAGACGCTTTTATTAAGTGATTCAAGTTGCTTCACTGTTCCAAGGATATCTGCTTCTAAATTACTCTTGTTTCGAAGCAGTGAAGCGCACTTGGGAAATGCTGTTTTAAAGAAAAAGGCTTCATGTCTCCAGGGCTTTGTGTCTGCAGCATATCATTGGTAAACGCATAACGAAAATATGAGCATAATTTCTCTCTTGACAACCTGCTGTTTGAAATTATTCGGCTCTACCTTTCATTCTACGTCAACTATTGCATTATTTTATCTAAAATCGGAAAATGAGATGAATTCCTCATAAAAATGTAGCTCCGCTAGCAAGCTGATTCAGACATAAAAAATGCAAGGTGATCCACCTTTCTCATTCAGATTTGAAAAATTTCTTAAGATTTGTTAACAAGCGTTTCGCACAATTCACACCACTAAAATATCAAAAAAATTTCATTAAAACGTATCTTGCGTTCTGACACTTCACTCCTTTTCTCTTTCGTCAAAATTCAGCGGAAACACTCTTTGAGTGCGTTAGCGTCTATAGAATAAATGAATGGGGTAAGGAGTGGACCATTATTCTATGACAGAGAACAGTGGTGTTTAGGCTGTAAACAATTTGACTTTAATGCTGAAATTTTATCAAAGAAATACACGAATCTACATAGTCTGTAATGTGACAAAGTTAGGACAGTCGTCAAGATAACGTATCTCGTCCTGAGTAATCGAAATAACTCTAAACACAACAATATCAAACAATAACCAGAAGTTTCTTTCCAAAATTAATCTTACTACTACCTCATGAAGTTGGCCAATATTACGACAAATCATCCGATTCCGGTTCTAAGTTCTGTACTATTTAGGATGACAATCAAGTCTACGGAGGATGGTTAGTTTTTGTGACAAGCTGAGCTAAAAAATTACTCAAGGTTGCTCGAGTTCACAGTGCACGCAAGCTGGTGAACCAACAAGTTTACGCATTGGCTCGCGGTATTTACCTTAGCTGCGATGAGCTGTCATCTGCATGGCTGCTCTCGTCTAATCATAACCTTTGCCGATTTTATCAGCAGAAACTTTCCTATGTTTTTCGTTAGGCAAGAAAACATGCACTCATCCCTAGTCTTGAAATATGGCGATATGCACGCTCGTGGCTGGATCAGCGTGCATATTACAATGCCCTCTCAGTTCTCGCAAGAACAATTAACTAAATGGCTGGTACGTTTCTCTGCTGTTGGAGCTCAACGACGCTTCAGCTAATATCAAGCTGAATTTCAGCCGCAGTGAACGCAGTGTTCACACAAATGGTTCAAATGGCTCTGAGCACTATGGGACTCAACTGCTGTGGTCATAAGTCCCCTAGAACTTAGAACTACTTAAACCTAACTAACCTTAGGACATCACACACATCCATGCCCGAGGCAGGATTCAAACCCGCGACCGTAGCGGTCGTGCGGTTCCAGACTGTAGCGCCTTTAACCGCTCGGCCACTCCGGCTGGCAGTGTTCACACAAATTTCTCCTCTGCATCATACAGAGGGTTAGACCCCCATTCTGCAGTTGATGCCAGTTCAGAGGAGAGTCCCCGAAATTTTTGGTCTTGTCTTTCTCGTAGCAAGACTGTCCCCCTCCTTGGTTCTTTTATGCTCCACGTCATGGTTTTTTTCCGACCAATAGGAGCGTTCCCCTTATTATGTGGAAACTCTCTTTGCCAGTCGCAAAGGCCCTACCATTAAACTGCATCGAAATCTCGGCACTTTACTCCTTCGTAATTCGTTTCTGCCAATTGGACATTTTGTGCCCACTCCAGACGCCTGAAAGTTACATGCGTCCATCATGAGCATAGCGCGTGCTGTTCAGGTGATAACTGCATCACTGGTTTGTTCGTATCCTTTTGGAAATTCCACAATGCAGTTTTCTAAAGCTTCTTTCCGTAACACTCCAGTGGCCAACTACTTGCCCTCTTGGCTGAATCTCCTGGCCCATTCATTGACTCTAGCCGCAGGATGTCTTTAAAACCTTTCTATTGTCATCCGTGGTGCGCCCCTTGCGCTTGCTTCCAAACGCACCATTCTCTTCAGCTGCTTGTTTCACCTTTTGCTCATTAACATGCAGTATATAGGTTCGGAGTGCTAACACCGTCGATTGAGTGTCATCCCCTTGGATTGCATATTGTACATTTTTGTAGGCAAACCTGCCGAAGTAAGTCACGTGATATTCATGTAAGGTGCGAAATTGACCTTCATTCAATCTACCACCTTACAGAGTATAATATTGAAAAGGAGGCTACGGTTTCAGCTCTGGAAGGGAGAGGGATGTTCACCTTTCCGTAAAATGCTATGAAAATGTAGAAAATGAACTGAAATTTCCGGGTTAGATGAGCATGTCCCAAACGATATAAATTTCTTACATTTTTGTAGCTGATATAAGTAAGTTTCAGAAGGAAAATAGAATTTTGTGAGTTATAGTTCCTACGAAGAAGAATGAGACTTCCTTTAAGATTGAAACTATATACAGTTTCGGAACGAGAAATGAAATTCAGACATGTTAATGTACATTCAAACAACATTTTCACTACCTAGATCCTGAACTCCTGCTTATCCTCATTACTTGATTGTAAACTTATAAAACAATGTAATATTGTGACTTTTCCACATTCCATTTCAAAGACCGGCTGGACTCGCTCTGAATAAATGTGAAACGGGTCGGCATTTCATTTAACGTTGTCCCTCAAACTTGGCTTTTTAATCCCCTTAAAAAATTTCTCAAAATATTCTCACATATTGCTAAATATTCAGAAACTTCGAAATACAGCCTTTATGCAAATTCGCTATTGTGTACTTGTTTACTGTTATTCATCTTCTTCATTGTTCCGTGTGTCAGATTTATCAGGTTTCCATTCATTGCAGGAATCACATGGCATTCCAGTACCCAACACATCTGAGACTGAAAAATGTACCGACTTTTCCGTTTGCGCAACCTAGAGGCACGTCAGACAGATTATCTAAACACTTACACACCGCTGAATACGAGCAAAAGGTCGTTTCTTGCAGATTCGTTATCGATTTAAATACATTTCGTAAAGCTTCTTCTGTGGAAAGACTTCTTATTTCATCACTTCTCTGATTTCCACCCGGAATCTGTAATATACTCTTAATCAGAGCATTATAACCAAATCTTTAAATGATGCTACTGACACAGGTACTCAACATTATGAAGACGTTCCAAATGTCTCTCCCTAATACAAATATGTTTGTGCGTTTAAGATGTGATGTGTCAGCTTAAAGAGAGGTATTAAGATAATAAGAACGATGCTTGATCAAATATAAGATACTGGATTTTGTTCTGTGGAGATCTATGCGCTCCACACCCAATTTCGTTCTTGTTAAGATGTACACTACTACTACTACTGCTACTACGTGATCAGGCCCAGTGGACCGCACGCATCTACAAGTTTCCTCCTCCGCTGTATTCTGTCCATTGCTGCTATCCGCCATCCGTTCACATCTATTGACACTTGGTTTAAATCTTCATGGAGTCCATTCCTCCAACATTTCTTGGGGGCTCCCTGGCGATCTCTTTCCTGTAGGTGTGAAATCCAGGAGCTTCCGAGGCCACTTGTGATCCTCCATCCGGGCATGGGCGGCCCACTGCATTCATTTGGCTTTGACAGTTCCTGCTATGTTGGGCTGCTGGTATAGTTCCTCAAGCTCTTGGTTGTATCTGATCCTCCATTCCCCTCTATCTGCATCCAGAACCGGACCGAAGATCTTCCGAAGCACTTTTCTCTCAAAAACAAGGAGCTTATTGAAGTCCTGTTTCGGGATACTCCATGTCTCACAGCCATATAGAACAACAGGCTGGATCAGGGTTTTGTACAGACGAATCTTGAACTGTCTGACAAAAAAAAGTGAAGTACCCATAAGGAGAGAGGAAAACTAAATGAAACATCATGAGTTGAGACCGTATATGATAATATTTTGTTCAAATTTATAAACAACTTGGAAGTATTAGGCCACTCACCAGGATGACGTTGCACCCCCACTGGCCTGGATACATCCGCTGATTCGTTTGGGAAGGCCCTTGTATTCTCCTTCGAGTTAAGCTCGCCCACAGTTGTTAAACTATGAGGTGGCAAAAGTCATGTGCTCCCTCGTAATACTGTATCGATCCTCCTTTTGTCCAGCGTAATGTAGCAACTCGATGCAACATGAACAAGTCGTTGGAAGTCCCCTGCAGAAATATAGTGCCGTGCTGCCTTTGTAGTTGTCTATAATTCTGAAAGCGCTGCCAATGAAAGATTTTGTGGACGAACTCATCTCCCGATTATGTCCAATAAATGATAGATGGGATTCAAGTTCGGCGGTATGGGTGACCAAATGATTCGCTCGAACTGTCCAAAATGTTCATTAAACCAGCCGCGAAGAACTTTGGCCCGGTGACATGGCGCACTGTTGTTCATAAAAATTCCGCCGTTGTCTGGTCTCCAAGTAGCCAAACGTAAGTATTTTGGAGCCACCACCAGCTTGCGCAGTGCCTTGTTGACAACCTGGATCCATGACTTCGTGGGGTCTGCGCCACACTCAAAACCTACCATCGGCTCTTATCAACTGAAATCAGAACTCATTTGACATGGCCACGGTTTCCCAGTCGTCTGGGGCCCAACTGGTGTAGTTACGAGCCCAAGAGAGACACTACAGGCGATGTGGTACTGTTAATACACTACTGGCCATTAAAATTGCTACACCTTGAAGATGACGTGCTACAGACGCGAAATTTAACAGACAGGAAGAACATGCTGTGATATGCAAATGATTAGCTTTTCAGAACATTCACACAAGGTTGGCGCCGGTGGCGACACCTACAACGTGCTGACATGAGGAAAGTTTCTAACCGATTTCTCATACACAAACAGCAGTTGACCAGCGTTGCCTGGTGAAACGTTGTTGTGATGCCTCGTGTAAGGAGGAGAAATCCGTACCATCACGTTTCCAACTTTGATAAAGGTCGGATTGTAGCCTATGCGGATTGCGGTTTATCGTATCGCGACATTGCTGCTCGCATTGGTCGAGATCCAAAGACTGTTAGTAGAATATGGAATCGGTGGGTTCAGGAGGGTAATACGGAACGCCGTGCCGGATCCCAACGACCTCGGATCACTAGCAGTCGAGATGACAGGCACCTTATCCGCATGGCTGTAACGGATCGTGCAGCCACGTCTCGATCCCTGAGTCAACAGACAGGGGCGTTTGCAAGACGACAATCATCTGCACGAATAGTTCAAAGACGTTTGCAGTAGCATGGACTATCAGCTCCGAGACCATGGCTGCGGTTACCCTTGACGCTGCATCACAGACAGGAGCGCCTGCGATGGTGTACTCAACGACGAACCTGGGTGCACACATGGCAAAACGTCATTTTTTCGGATGAATCCAGGTTCTGTTTACAGCATCATGATGGTCGCATCCGTGTTTGGTGACATCGCGGTGAACGCACATTGGAAGCGTGTATTCGTCATCGCCATACTTGCATATCACCCGGCGTGATGGTGTGGGGTGCCATTGGTTACACGTCTCGGTCACCTCTTGTTCGCACTGACGGCGCTTTGAACAGTGGACGTTACATTTCAGATGTGTTACGACCCGTGGCTCTACCCTTCATTCGATCCCTGCGAAACCCTATATTTCAGCAGAATAATGCACAACCGCATGTTGCACGACCTGTACGGGCCTTTCTGAATACAGAAAATGTTCGACTGCTAACCTGGCCAAAATCTGGTAATTCCCGTCGTGCGTCCTTAATCACACTGAAAACCTTTGGCAAGAGAGGCGCTCTGCATCGCGGCGTAGCTTGCTCGCCAGGTTTCGAGACGGTGCGTTTCTGGATGAGGTATCGAATATATTGCTTCCCCCTACTTATACCTCCCGAGGAGATCACGAATGTAAAATTAGAGAGATTCGAGCGCGTGCGGAGGCTTTCAGACAGTCGTTCTTCCCGCGAACCATATGCGAGTGGAACAGAAAAGGGAGGTAATGACCGTGGCACGTAAAGTGCCCTCCGCCACACACCGTTGGGTGGCTTGCGGAGTATAAATGTAGATGTAGATGTAGAATCACGTGAGTGCAAATGACAGCCCTGCCAATGCACCGCCCTTTTATTCTTTGTATACGCTATACTGGCACCATCTGTGTATGTGCACATCGTTATCCCATGACTTTTCTCACCTTGGTGTAAGTGGTCCCTGATATCCTGGATATTGGCACTGGGAGGGAGTTGACGTCCGACCTAGTCCCACACATTTTCTATGTGGACATATCTGGTGATCTTGCTACACAGCGGAGTACCTCAACAAAGAGACAGGTGCATTGTGTGAATGAACATGTACTAAAATTCTGTCGCATGAGACACAACACACAAGTTGTCAATGAGTCGGAGTTCCCTCAATCACTACCAGCCTTGACCTGAAATCATATCCCCTGGCTCTCCATAGCATGACGTCAGGATAACATCACCGTCTCTCTCCAAAACATTGCAAGAATGGGAACTCTTTCAGGGTCGCCGTCATGTAAACTGGCGATGGTCCCATAGGCTAGTGCAGAAGCACTATTCATTGCTGAACGTAATACGATGTCCAACATCAGCATTGCATGCTTCCCAGTAACAGCACCACTCTAAACACAGCAGTAGTAACTGGGTGGATTGAGCGCACTCGCAGATAATTTACCGACATTCTCCATTTTTATAAATAGATGTAGTATGTCACTTGATCACACCCCTTAATACCTGAGCAAACGTGCCCTCAAGATAAATAAATGATTTTAATAATTATTCATTAAATTTTAATAACCATAAGTCTCTGTATCAATATTTTCTAGAACAACTTTTTTATCGTACTGAAATGAGAATTATTTCTTAACTTGTCTGTTAACCATGTTTTTAGTATCTGCATCTCTGGTAACCTCATTGTCCTGACAGCTTCAACTGTTTGGTACAGTCCTGAAAATTAGAAAAAAGTGCAAACATGACACAGTCTAAGACTGTTTTAGCTGTCGCTAATCTATATAAAAAGGCTGTTAGAAATTCTCAGTTAATATTCTGTGTTGTTCATCATATATCAAATTTTTCTTGCTGAGCATTACTATATAGGCAGTTGTATCTTTCGGAATTTTTTCATTAAAAGTGGCACACAAATTCACTGTAGTTTTCTGTCTAGTTAAAACATTTATTCTTCGAGTCATATTTATGACATAAATAGGATAATTTTCAATAAAATTGAACGGACTCACATTAATAGAGCGATTCAGTTGTGCGACTTTCTTAAAATCACCAAATGCATCATAAGCCATGAGATAATTATTTGGTGGATCTAGATTCCATGCTTCTTGAGGAAAAACTTCATTTCTTCTATTTTTAATATAGATATTTTGTAATTTAACGTGGTCAAATAAGGAAGAGTCAACTAATTGATTATTTTTCCTTTTTGTCTGGAAAACAACAAAGATGGAATAAGGCAAATCAGACTCCATCAAGTTATAGTAATTCGTGATATCTAACTCAAAATTTCTCTTTCCATATAATCCAGCAATTTCGATGGTTTGTGGCTCAAAGAAAGATATGGGAATTTTTTTTTTTTTTAGTCTTTCTTGCAGTAACTCGAGTGAATATTCTGACTTATATCTAACTACAGGAACACGAACACAACAATTTTACCTTCTTTTGGAAGAGTGTCTTTCATTTCAATTCCAGCATCATTTTGATAAGCTATTCGAAGAATTGTATCTCCTGCAGTTGGACTTTTTGTAAAAATTACTCTTAAATCTCCTTCCCATGACTTCTTTACAATCTTTGAAAAATCCATCCAATAATTGTAATGGATTAACAACCTCATTTCTCTTCTTTTTTAATTTGCCAGTGTTAACTGTATGTCCTTCCTCATCAGTTAGAGAGGAAGACAATCGAATAGGAGCAGATGAAGAGATGAAAGGATGATCGATTCCAGATAAAATATTGTTTCCTTTGTTAACTATGATAACTTCGAAAAGTTTTGCTACATAATTATCAATAAAATTTTTCTTGGATGTTCCATCATGAGTTGGATAATCTGTACCATCAGCTCCAATAGTACAGAGGTTCATGCACAACTGAGTATGACGAGTATAAACCCAAACATCTCCAGTATTTATATTAATCTCAGTGTTCTCGTTGGAGAGATTTAAATTATTTTTAGTCTTCTCATTCACAGGGAATGAGTAGAACTGATAGCTCTCGACTTTGTTCATGATTTAATTAGGATAAATTTTTAATAATTTCAAAAATAACTGACTGAGCAACTAAATGACTCACCGACTGGCTAACTGACTGACTAACTGACTGAGCAACTAAAAACAACTGATTACTGTTTCTTCTTCTCTCATAACTGTTTGCAAAATACAATCTGGAGGTTTTTGAAAAAGCTAAGTGAAATAGAAAGATAAAGAAAGAGGAGTTTCAAAAATGGAAAAAACAACCTAGAACAGAATATGAAAAATATATTGATGCAATAGAAAAAATGATAGAAGAAATCATGGGCTTCTGTGATAATGTATTGAAAGCTATTAAAGGAAATAGAGGGTTTGAAAACCAAATAGATTCTTATAACCACTATAATGAACGATTTAATGACATACCACCAATTAAACAAAATTACACATTAAGTGAATCAGAAATACAGGAGTTATGGAAAAAATATGACAAAGAAAAGGAATCTCTCAAGAAAATAAAGGACACTGATAACATAAACATAAATCAAAGAATGCTAGAATGTGTAAACCACAATAAAGACAAAGTGTTTGGATTAAGGCTTGTTGGTGCCTTTAAGTATGTAGGAAAATAACCAGCAACATTTGAAGGATATAAACTAAAAGCTGGTGAAAAGACATATGGCAGAACCAGTGGTTTAATAAATCTTTTAACCAAAAAGAATATTATTGTGGTTGATAAGGATAAGAAATTCGATTTAGTTGATTTATCAAATTATATTGATATATTGCATAATACAGGAGCAATATACTCTGAAAATAACTCAGATAGAGTCAAAGCAAGCGGAGGAATCAAAAATAAAGGTTTGATAAAATAAATTGCTAATGACTATTTCCCAAAGTTAAGAAGACCAGCTATAGATTCATGAGATTATTCAGAACTAAGTTCGCCTGAGAAAACAGAATGCAGTCTGAAGACCACTTCAACAGTAATTGGTTTCATTTTAAAAAACACAGAAAAATCAGTTGAATATGTCTGGATGGATGATGTACATCAGTTAATCGATAGATTAGCCATAATTCATGGAGAAGAATTAGCTGGAAATAAAAATTATCATAATGAAAAAGTTGGTATAGCACAGATGTTAACAAATAATTTAAAGATTTCATAATCGATCATCTGAAAGGAATATCATATTTAATTAGATTTTTGAATAATCTTCCTCACACATTTTGGAAGAGTGAAAAACCTGGAAAACGATTAGTCTGTTGGGATATAAATAATTTGCCATTGCCAGAGATGCATTTACCAGCCTACTCATACTGCAGACCTTTCACTAAACTTGAAGAAAGACTAGCACATGATGATCCAGGAATAAATCCATTAGATGAAGCTTGTAAACAGCATGATATTGCTTATCGTGATCATAAAGATTTAGAATCTATACACGAAGCTGATAAAGAACTTCAATTAGCTGTGAAAGAAAGAAAGCATGCAACTGATGCTTCTTTAGGTGGAAAAATTGAGAGAGTTTACAGTCGCCCAGCGTCTTGAGTATTGCATAAAAAAATAATTTACGAGTATATAGCAGATTTAGAAAAGCTGATTTAAATAACTTAATTGTTTCAAATAATTTGCCATCTCCTACAAGGAGTCTCGATAATTTGAAAGTATCTGAACTAAAAGCCAAAACAAATAATCTTCGTATTAGAGGACACACAAAATTAAAAAAATCAAATTAATTAATTTAATTGAGTTACAGGACTTTCAATTTCATTATTATTTCAGAATTATTTCAGATGACTAGATCAAGACCAAAATGTGTACCTAATATAAATTATTTTTATCGATTTGATTTTGATGGTATTGTAAAAACTCGACCATCGAGAGAAGAAAAAATAGTGAGACTAGATCTGATTTATCTGTTGAGTAGCAAACTATTTGAGCAAGAAGAAGATGCCAAACTAATCAAAAAATGATTTTTGAGATTAAAGAAATTAGACCCAGATTTAATACAAAATTTAATGTGTGGTCTGTTGACTATAAAAGTGTCTTCAACGATGCTAATATTGCCAAACTCAATACTGTGACTGACAAAACAGATTATATAACGAAAGCATTCAATTCTATGGTAGAAGTAGCAAAAAAGACAACTAATTTTAGGAAAGGAGACAAGTTGAATTTAAGAATCAACAACACAAAAATGTTTTATCCAATGTCCATACATTCCATATATTTTCTACAAACACAAAGAACGCGATTATTATTGTATATATTTTTGTGATAGCTTTTTTCACATTATTTACTTTTGTTTGGATACTTATCCTTTGTGTAAATGCGTGGATAAAAATTATCAACTGACTTCTCAGTTTAGTATTTTCTGCACTTTTTGAGCACTTCCATTTATTGAGATATTTATTCATTATTTACGTCAATATTATGGCTGTCTGAAGAGAAGAATGTCTTAATTACTAATGATACTTTTGCTTTTGTATGGAAGTACAGGAAATAAAAATTTACCGACTAAAAATTTTGCTTTTTGTATGGAGTTCCAGGGGCTAAAAATTTAGACCCTGGAAAAATTAACACAAAACAAAATATGTTGGAATGTTAGAGATTAATAATTTAATCCCTGGAGATCTTATTTTGTTTAAGATTTTCAGAGGAAAAAAATTCACCCTCTAGGCTGCATGTTTGGAGGGGGTAGCAAATCGCTACTCCCTATATCTTTATAACTTTTTCTATCTGTTTTTCATTGTAAGCTAGAACCCCTTGAGAGGCAGCCCCCAAAAGTATCTCCATAGCAATACCTTTCGCTTTAAACCATGGATTATTCCATTACAAACCAAATTTTGTGCTTTATTAAATTTGGAATTTCAAAATAATCGAGCGAGAACACATGAAATATAAAACAAATTAAAAGCAACGAATAATACTTCAGAAGCTCTTCAAGTTTTGTGCAATAAAATAAGAGATATCTTAACATCTGATGAGACTGTTGATATAGCAGATACATCATTTAATATTCAAGTGTTAGCAGTTCCTAAAGGTAGTGGTAGTAATGGCAAAAAATAATAAACCTAGCAGAAGACAAAAGGAGTAAGAAGATGCATCACAAGAATTAAAAATCATTATGTCTGTGCTTTCCCAGAGCGGTAATAGTTATATTAACATACTATACAAATAACATTTTGAGTAGAAATCTAACTACAGGTGAGATTAAGAAAATTAGAGAAGGAGATAAATATAAATTACAAAAAGAGTTAACTGCCATATTATGTAATCAATTTAGTGTAAACAACGAAGAAGGGTTCACTGTGGATGACATTAAAAATGTTGAAGAATTGTTGCATATCCATATAAATGTTGTATGTGCAGAGAATTTCAATTCAGTTATCTATAGTGGTCCTGAGAAAGAGATAAAGATTGAGCTGTATAAAGATCACAATCATTTTGATGTAATTAACAGTATGAAGGCTTTCTTATATTGGTATATTTTTGTAATATATGTAACAAACCATATAACAACAAGGTTGTCCACAGATGTAAAATAGAAAAGTCTGTATGCTGTGCAATGGCCCAGAACATGAAATTGTGGAAAACAAGATATACTGTGAAAACTGCAATAGATACTGTTGTAATAATGGATGCTTAAACAATCACCAAGAAGTATGTAATACAACTAATAAATGTGAAGGATTTAAAAAGATTTGCTTGAGATCTAAAAAAACATCAATGTGGCTATGAACTTTGCAGAAACTGTAAGCAAGTACTGAAAATTGAAAATCATGAATGTTACATGCAAAGGAAATTGCAAAAAGGTAGTATTCTTTGAAAGAAAATTTGGCAAGGATTTTATAGTCCAAAGTTGACCAAATTGTAATAAAGAAGGTTATTATGTTAACAAAGAATTCCAAAATTATTATATTTAGCCATGTTTCGAATGCAATAAATTAGTTGCAGATAAACAGTTTAAATGATGTGAAAAGCTTCCCTAGGAGAGTGAATTGTACTTATACTGAAAGTTATACGTAGTTTGGTTATGAAGTTCAACAAGAAACTGACATACATGTTCTGAATCTCGTAATAGCCCACAATTTTAATGGCGAGAAATATAAATTTAATACAAATGACGAATTCTGTACATGGATGATATCCAAAGGAAACAGAAATTATACATTCATGCTCACTATGCTAAAGGTTATGATTCCCAATTTATTTTGAAGTACTGTGTTGAAAATACAGTACAGCCATATACCATCTACACAGGAACAGAAATGATGTTATTGGAGATGAAACAGTTAGATCTAAAAATCAGTAGTAATTTTGTACAAGGTACTCTTAGTAGCTTTCCAGAAACTTTTGATTTGAAAGAATATAAGAAAGGCTACTTAGCCTCATTTGCTCAATACACACAAAAATGAAAATTACATAGTACCAGTTCCTGATACTCAATATTATTGTGTTGACACTATGAAGACAAAAAATAGAGAAGCATTTCTCAAATGGCATAGCTCCAGAGCCAAAGAAAATTATGTGTTCAATATGAAGAAAGAAATTGTTGAATACTGTAATATAGACCCATTCTGTTATATAACCATTGGTGGGGTATGCATTGATCTAAATATTTGCCTGAAAATACAATTGCTGTATTGGATAAAGAACAGAAAGGGAATTATAGTAAAGAATCCATAGCTTGGGTAAACAGTTCAAACAATAACAATGTCTCACATGCTCTTAATGGTGGCAAAGTAAGAACAGCTGGTGCAAAAGTAAATGGTTTTGATAAAGCAACTAATACTGTTTATCAATATCATGGTTGTTTCTGGCATGGAAACTGTTTTAAGAGTGAGACACATATGGCATCAAGAAAAAATTTTAAAAGCAACTGTCTTTCTGTCGTCATGGGACGAATAAAAGACATTATAAAGAAAAAGATGAGCTTAATCTTTTATCTTACAAAGTCTATTTCATTGTTGTAGAGATTTTACTCTGTCATCTTTTAGATGATTATTTAAAATCCTTTGTTATGTTTCATGGGAAGCTAGCCAATCGATCGTTCAAACACATGCTCAGAATTTGCATAAGCTAAAAGAAGCTGGCTATCGCCCCGCTAAGAAGCAATATATTCTGGCACAGCATAGCCTTTTCCCTTTACCGAGGGGCTGGTAAACATAATTAAAATGGAGTTCAGTACACAATAAATGCAGCTACTGAATAAAGGCTTGAAGTACAGCATTGATCCTAAACCTAATGAAAAAACCACTACAGGCCTAGTTGCGAATTTGAAAATGGCACCCAATGCGGTAAGGCTGACGAAGTAAAAATAACGTGTGCAGCAAGTGAATTAATAGAAAGGGCTACACGTAATAGTCCTAAAAATAAAGAATATCTTGCACTGAGTACCTTCGATGATAAGTTAAGTACTGATGATGCAGTGATAATTCGTGCTGACAGGGGTAATATTTAGTCGTTCTTTGTAAAGAAGTCTACATAGCTAAAACACTCTTCTTTTTTGAAGACAATAACAGTAATGAAATAAACGATGACCCAACTGAGGCATATGCTAAAGAATTAAAAATTTTTCTGGATGGCTGCCCCAATATCATAGGTCGTGATGTCGCCACAAAGTTGAGTCATGAATCCTAAAGCCCCTATACTATGTGCGCAAGTGAAGGCTCATAAACCAGGCTATCCCATTCGTCGATTTCTAACGGGATAGGGGACCCAGGAGAATCGATTTCTCAATATTTACTGCAATTTTTAAATTGTCGCTTGTTATTAATTCTGACTCGATCGTGTATGGGTAAATGCTAGAGAGTGAGCCACACTTATTAAAATAAGTAAGTAATTTCTTAAATAAATAATTTTGTTAATTCATTTCTCTTAGTTGGGGCGCTTGGGAAACGGTTGGCTCCAGTTTATATAAGATTTCTTGAATTTTTCTTGGTTTGTCATAGTTGTCCTGCACTGCAGAAACTGTAGTTATAGAATGAGATTTTCACTCAGCAGCGGAGTGTGCGCTGATATGAAACTTCCTGGCAGATTAAAACTGTGTGCTGGACCGAGACTGGAACTCGGGACCTTTGCCTTTCGCGGGCAAGTGCTCTACCAACTGAGCTACCCAAGCACGACTCACGGCCTGTCCTCACAGCTTTACTTCTGCCAGTACCTCGTCTCCTAACTTCCAAACATTACAGAAGCTCTCCTGCAGGAGTTTGGAAGGTAGGAGACGAGGTACTGGTAGAAGTAAAGCTGTGAGGAGGGGGCGTGAGTCGTGCTTTGGTAGCTCAGTTGGTAGAGCACTTGCCGCGAAAGGCAAAGGTCTTGAGTTCGAGTCTCGTTCCGGCATACAGTTTTAATCTGCCAGTAAGTTTCACTGTAGTTATACTTAGAATTGTATTCCCATTTGCAGGTTCCATAACGCTTTTATTCGTCCTATGACGATCGGATGATGGTTCCTTATAAAATGTTATCTTAATGCTACCTGTGGGCATTAAAGCACGAACGATGGTTTTCCACGTTAATTTTTAAGTAACTTGACAGTTACAGTTAACTGTAGAGACGGTTGCACAGGCTTGAGCTTTACCTCTTTTGTGTGTTTTTTTTTATTAACCCCATTTCCCCGTTTTAGTCTGTATATGCCTCACTATTGTCATTTTCACCCCTGGGCCAATCTGATGATGCCCCAAAATGGCGAAACAAGTCATTTCCTGTAAATAGAAAAGATTTTGCAACCGAGACTGTCTTATTTCAAGAAACTCATGACTGGTGGCTGTCCCAGGCGCCCAATATTGGCCAATTTAGTAGTGCTGTCGTTACTTTCAGTATATTGATTATTACTTAGATAAAAACTCAGGTTTCTACGCATAGAATGCATGTTCCTACCTGTAAGCAAATGCTTACAAAAAGAGCCTTTACGATCTCCAGATTGTGATCAGTGATATGCATCCATAATACTTCATTTGTGAAAATCGCTTAAGGTGCTATTGAGATATTACTTTGGGAAGTTGACTATATACAGGGTGACAATTATTGAACTATATGAAATAAAATCGTCATACCTCTTGAACGGTTTGCGTTAAGAGATTCCAAATGCACAGTTGTCCGCGGGGAATGATGGGAATTAGTATGCGCTTTGTGGTTTAGAGACGAAGCCCATTTTCATTTGGATGGGTTCGTCAATAAGCCAAATTGGCGCATTTGGGGGACTGAGAATCCGCATTTTACAATCGAAAAGTCTCTTCACCCTCAACAGGTGACTATGTGGTGTGTAGTGTCCAGTCACGGAATAATCGGTGCGATATTCCTTGATGGCACGGTGACTACCTAACGATACTTGAAGGTTTTGGAAGACAACTTCATCTCCATTATCCAAAGTGACCCTGATTTCGACAAGATGAGGTTCTGGCATCTGAGCACATGTGATTCGTTTTTTAGGGGCTATATTAAAGACAAGGTGTACACCAATAACACCAAAACTATCACTGAGCTAAAAACAGACATTCAGGAGGTCATCGACAGCATCGATGTTCCGACACTTCAGCGGTTCATTTTCGCTGTTCGTCTGCTCCACGTCATCGTCAATGACGGCAGGCATATCGAATATGTCATAACCTAAATCTGAATATCTGTAGTGAAGTTGACATGTTGAATAAAGCGTGAACACGCCGTAGTTTGTAACTAATTTACGTTTTTTTATATATATTCTGCAATAGTTGTCGCCCTGTACTTAAAACTACCCTACGGATTGAGGGAATGCTTTCACCCACGCATTCGTTTTATTTTAGTCTTTGCAACTATGGTACTGGCTTCTCTGTAGATGTTCAGGTTCGGTTTTTATTAGATTTAGTTTGTCTTCATATTTATGCTGGAACTCAATTCAGCCATGGCCTTATACTTTCCAAGTCTCTCGTCAACGGGCAGACCTCCCGTGTTTTCCCGACCACGAGTATGGGCTTACATGCTATCCGCTGTCCTGAAGTTTTCGTTAAATATATTCAGAGCAAATCACCGAAGCTCAAAGGGTGCTGCCATCTGTTGCTGGCACTGTGAGTGACTGAACTCTGCCTGACACGGCCTCTGTGCTTCTTTGGCTGTGAAAACACGTCCAGGCCTTGCAGCACCTGTCTCTTGTCACAAACAGAACGTGCTCACACAGCCGTGTCTGATTTTAAAATTTCCAGTCATTGATCCAACTAGATACCGTCTCAACCCTTATAAACGGAGCAGACACTAAATGAGGAAGCACTCCAGTGACGATACGAGTCGTAAATGGTGAAATCTACTGACATAAGTGTCTGTGACAAATGGCTGATTGTTATGGCCTGGCACCTGGCAACAAGCATCTCGGAATCTATTTAGTTGATCGGACCTTCACTTGCTACTGTCATGAGAATCTATGGAGAGTGATTGAAGCAAGGTAAAACCACAGACAGATGACAACGTTTTGGACATAGATGACTCATCACAGAATGTCTAAGTCTGAGACTTGCTCGTCTGTAAAGAAGCACAGCGATGATCCGCAGCAGATCTTAAGACACAGTACAGTGCTGTTGCAGGTACAACTATTCAATGCACATTGTTGAACATAGGGTTTGCAGAAGATTACCGCTACATGAACACATTGACCCAACTACGTAGTCAGTTACGATTGCAATGGTGCTGGATCATCGAGATAGGAACGTGGATCTGCGGAAACGTTTCGCCTGTTTGGGTGAACTACGTTTCTTGTAACACAATGTCGATTGTCTTGTCTGAATATACCGTCAGCCAGGATAGAAAAACTCAAATGATGAATTTCGCCACGGATGCGGGCCAGAGGCGGCAACATTACATTGTGGGTGATATTCACCTGTTCTTCTATGGGACCTGTGGTAGTAATGGAAGACACCATGACAGCTGTGGACTATGTGAACGTTGTTATGCACCACCTGCATTCTCTAACGATGGTGTTTTCCCCCTTTGGTGATAGTATCTTCGAGCATGATAAATGCCATTGTCTCAACACCAGAATCGTGCTACATTAGTTTGACGAGCATGATAGTGAACTTACCTTGATGCCTTGGCCACCAAATTCATTGTTCTGATTCATAAGGAATACATCTGACACGCTATTGGGCGCTGGCTCCTTGCTTAAAAATCATCGGCCCTTAATATACGCCGACCTGGGCGTAGATGTCTGGTGACAAATACCTGTGGAAACCTACCATGGACTTGCCGAATTAATTCCATGCAGAATCGCTACTACTTTGTGGTCCAAAGGTGAACCTTACGAAGATGGCCATAAAGCTTCAGTTCATCATTTTATCACTCCACTACACTGTTCCACTAAGTTTCCGGAGGTTTCTTTTTTTTTATCAAGATCCGATCGATCACGAAATTAATACCATGGTGAAAATCGGATGGAGGTTTTTGCAGATGTGTTGCGCTGTGTCTCTAACATACCTGCCAATCGGATCACGCATACAGTGAGCGTGTAAAGAAGACTATAACCCTGGGAAATATGGACATTGTACTATCATTTATTCCTTGCTGAGGG
The DNA here is from genome assembly GCF_023864345.2 of Schistocerca serialis cubense. Classification (NCBI taxonomy): domain Eukaryota; kingdom Metazoa; phylum Arthropoda; class Insecta; order Orthoptera; family Acrididae; genus Schistocerca; species Schistocerca serialis. Next base: position 460,105,544 of record NC_064643.1, read on the forward strand.
GTTCAGCCTGATTTCATGCTGTCCACACAACGTAACTGTCGTGCTTGACAGCAAAGACCTTTTCATGACATTGCTGGGCCGCACACTGGTGCTTCAAATAAGATGCTGCTGTAGCACTTTCGATTGGAAGTGTTTGATCACCCACCGTACAGCGCAGACTTGACTCACTCTGATCTCTCTTTGCTCACATGAATTGTTGGCTGTGAGAGCGGCATATTCGCACAGACAGTGAGCTGCAAACGAGCTTGGAGAATCAATGGAAAGCACAGGCAACTGCCTTCTGTGATGAGGGTACGGCGAAGTTGGTAAAATGCTACGAAAAATGCCTACGTTGGAGCAGTGACCATGTACAGAAGTACATGGTGAGCACAAAGTCTTGCCCTGATTATAACAATTTATTACAGAATCACCGTTTGACATCTTGTTGTTGTTGTGATCTTCAGTCCTGAGACTGGTTTGATGCAGCTCTCCATGCTACTCTATCCTGTGTAAGCTTCTTCATCTCCCAGTACCTACTGCAACCTACATCCTTCTGAATCTGTTGGGGGACTGATGACTTTAGCTGTTTAGTCCCCCTTAAACATCCCAACAACCAGCACCTCCTCTGAATCTGTTTAGTGTATTCATCTGTTGGTCTCCCTCTACGATTTTTACCCTCCACGCTGCCCTCCAGTACTAAATTGGTGATCCCTTGATGTCTCAGAACATGTCCTACCAACCGATCCCTTCTTATAGTCAAGTTGTGCCACAAACTTCTCTTCTCACCAGTCCTATTCAATACCTCCTCATTAGTTATGTGATCTACCCATATAATCTTCAGCATTTTTCTGTAGCACCTCATTTCGAGAGACGCATTCCTTGCCATTGCCAGTCTACATTTTATATCCTCTCTACTTCGACCATCATCAATTGTTTTTCTCCTCAAATAGCAAACCTCCTTTACTACTTTAACTGTCTCATTCCCTAATCTAATTCCCTCAGCATCACCCGACTTAATTCGACTACATTCCATTATCCTCGTTTTGCTTTTGTTGACGTTCATCTTATATCCTCCTTTCAAGACACTATCCGTTCTGTTCAACTGCTCTTCCAAGTCCTTTGCTGTCTCTGACAGAATTACAATGTCATCGGCGAACCTCAATGTTTTTATTTCTTCTCCATGGATTTTAATACCTACTCCTAATTTTTCTTTTGTTACCTTTACTGCTTGTTCAATATACAGATTGAATAACATCAGGGAGAGGCTACAAGCCTATCTCACTGCCTCCCCAACCACTGCTTCCCTTTCATGTCCCTCGACTCTTATAACTACAATCTGGTTTCTGTACAAATTGAAAATAGCCTTTCGCTCCCTGTATTTCACCCCTGCCACATTCAGAATTTGAAAGAGAGTATTCCAGTCAACATTGTCAAAAGCTTTCTCTAAGTCCACAAATGCCAGAAACGTAGGTTTGCCTTTCCTTAATCTAGCTTCTAAGATAAGTAGTAGGGTCAGTATTGCCTCACGTGTTGCGATATTTCTACGGAATCCAAACTGATCTTCCCTGAGGTCGGCTTCTACTAGTTTTTCCATTCGTCTGTAAAGAATTCGCGTTAGTATTTTGCAGCCGTGACTTATTAAACTGATAGTTCGGTAATTTTCACATCTGTCAACACCTGCTTTCTTTGGGATTGGAATTATTATATTCTTCTTGAAGTCTGAGGGTATTTCGCCTGTCTCATACGTTTTGCTCAGCAGATGGCAGAGTTTTGTCAGGACTGGCTCTCCCAAGGCTGTCAGTAGTTCTAATGGAATGTTGTCTACTCCCGGGACCTTCTTTCGACTTAGATCTTTTAGCACTCTGTCAAACTCTTCACGCAGTATCATATCTCCCATTTCATCTTCATCTACATCCTCTTCCATTTCCATAATATTGTCCTCAAGTACATCGCCCTTGTATAGACCCTCTATATACTCCTTCCACCTTTCTGCTTTCCCTTCTTTGCTTAGATTTGGGTTTCCATCTGAGCTCTTGATATTCATACAAGTGGCTCTCTTTTCTCCAAAGGTCTCTTTAATTTTCCTGTAGGCAGTATCTATCTTGCCCCTAGTGAGATATGCCTCTACATCCTTACATTTGTCCTCTAGCCATCCCTGGTTAGCCATTTTGCACTTCCTGTCGATCTCATTTTTGAGACGTTTGTATTCCTTTTTGCCTGCTTCACTTACTGCATTTTTATATTTTCTCCTTTCATCAATTAAATTCAATATTTCTTCTGTTACCCAAGGATTTCTACTAGTGCTCGTCTTTTTACCTACTTGATCCTCTGCTGCCTTCACTACTTCATCCCTCAGAGCTATCCGTTCTTGTTCTACTGTATTTCTCTCCCCCATTCCTGTCAATTGTTCCCTTATGCTCTCCCTGAAACTCTGTACAACCTCTGGTTTAGTCAGTTTATCCAGGTCCCATCTCCTTAAATTCCCACCTTTTTGTAGAGTCTTGAGTTTTAGTCTACAGTTCATAACCAATAGATTGTGGTCAGAGTCCACATCTGCCCCTGGGAATGTCTTACAATTTAAAATCTGGTTCCTAAATCTCTGACTTACCATTATATAATCTATCTGAAACCTGTCAGTATGTCCAGGATTCTTCCATGTATACAACCTTCCTTTATGATTCTTGAACCAAGTGTTAGCTATGATTAAGTTATGCTCCTTGCAAAATTCTACCAGGTGGCTTCCTCTTTCATTTCTTACCCCCAATCCATATTCACCTACTACGTTTCCTCTCTCCCTTTTCCTACTCTCGAATTCCAGTCACCCATGACTATTAAATTTTCGTCTCCCTTCACAATCTGAATAATTTCTTTTATTTCATCATACATTTCTTCAATTTCTTCGTCATCTGCAGAGCTAGTTAGCATATAAACTTGTACTACTGTAGTAGACATGGGTTTCGTGTCTATCTTGGCCACAATAATGCGTTCACTATGCTGTTTGTAGTAGCTTACCCGCACTCCTATTTTATTATTCATTATTAAACCTACTCCTGCATTACCCCTATTTGATTTTATATTTATAACCCTGTATTCACCTGACCAAAAGTCTTGTTCCTCCTGCCACCGAACTTCACTAATTCCCACTATATCTAACTTTAACCTATCCATTTCCCTTTTCAAATTTTCTAACCTACCCGACCGATTAAGGGATCTGACATTTCACGCTCCAATCTGTAGAACGCCAGTTTTCTTTCTCCTGATAACGACATCCTCTTGAGTAGTCCCCGCCCGGAGATCCGAATGGGGGACTATATTACCTCCGGAATATTTTACTCAAGAGGACGCCATCATCATTTAACCATACAGTAAAGCTGCATGCCCTCGGGAAAAATTATGGCTTGCTTTCAGCCGTTCAGAGTACCAGCACAGCAGAGCCGTTTTGGTTCGTGTTGCAAGGCCAGATCAGTCAATCATCCAGACTGTTGCCCCTGCAACTACTGAAAAGGCAGCTGCCCCTCTTCAGGAACCACACATTGGTTGGCCTCTCAACAGATACCCCTCCATTGTGTTTGCACCTACGGTACTGCTATCTGTATTGCTGAGGCACCAAACCTCCCCACTAACGGCAAGGTCCATGGTTCATCCGGGGGGGAGGGACCGTTTGACATTATAATTTACATTTGATGCCGTTACATAGGTTATTGTTGCTAGTTTTCTTTAAGACCACTTACGTTAGTAAACATAAACGTGTGCTCCCTTGGTTGGTCGGAGAATGTCACGGCGGTATTCCAGTTCCCGCCAGGGTGTTTCGTAAAATGTGTTCTGTCACTGTAGCCACAGCAGCTTGTATCCTAGCCTTCAGTTCGTCGACGTCAGCAACTGGTGTGACGAAGATTCTGTCCTTGATATGGCCCCAGAAGAAAAAGCAAGGGGCGTAATGGCTGGAGAGCGGGATGGCCAAGGTTTTGGACCGTTCCTTCCAGTCCACCGATCCGGAAATATTTCACCCAGGAAATCACGCACTATCGAAGCCCCACAGTTAGAAGACCATAGATAATTTTCCAGCAAGATGGGACGCCCCCCCTGCCCCCCCCCCCCCCCCACACACACACACACACACGCACACTGGGCTTTGACAGTGCATGATTTCCTGGATGATGAATCATTTCCGGATTGATGGATTATCTTGACAGTCCATCTGATTATCAACAATTCCCTATTGCACCACATTCGATTCTTCCAGTCCATGCTTAGATTTTGTTCTGTTCAGGTTTTCCCGCAGTCCGTGTTTCACTAGAATACAATAATGTGCTCCAAAAGTACATTCTCAGAAATTTCTTCCCCAAAGTAAGGTCTTCGTTTGATACTAGCAGACTTCTCTTGGCCAGAAAAGGCCAGTTTGCCAATGCTAGTTTGCTTTCTTTGTCCTCCTTGCTCCGCCCATCATTGGCTATTCTGCTGCGTAGCTAGCAGAATTCATCAACTTCATCTACTTTGTGATCATCAATCCTGATCTTAAGTTTCTCGCTGTTCGCATTTCTGCTGCTTCAGCATTTCTGCTGCTTCACACACAGGTAGGAGACAGTATTTTTTAACATAGTCGCCAAGGCTCTATAAACAATTGTCGGATCGTTCTACAAATCACTCAGTTCCTCGACAGTAAAAATGCACTTCTTGGTTACAGAACCATTCGAGAAATGCTCTGTAACGTCCTCATCGTCAGAAACTCTCTTTACCACCAGATGTACTGCCTCGATTGCGTCGACGCTATTCTTCATGGTCGACTTGAATGACCTTCCTTTCTGATCAGCATTACCCCCGTCTGTGCGGCCCTGGTCAAACTATTGACACCACTGTATTACTGCTGAACATGACATTTTACTTGGGCCACATACAGCCAGAATTTCACGGTGAACCTACGTGAAATTTAGACGTTTTGTCCACAAGAATCGTACTGCCCGGCTACTTCAGACTTTGGAGTATGTTTACAGTTGCTGCGTCACTTCGCTCTCACACTGTGATGTACCTGTTATTCGTACCGCAGCACAGCTATGTCTGCAGGAAACCCGGAACATGTACTCTGTTCTGACGGCGTGCCCATTTTGTTGCGCAGTGGTCTTACAGTGGAATGACAAGTGTAACTTACTTCCTGAAATCCCTGTATACAAGTGGGTTCAAATGGTTCTGAGCACTATGGGACTTAACAGCTGAGGTCATCAGTCCCGTAGAACTTAGAACTACTTAAACCTAACTAACCTAAGGATATCACACACATCCAGGCTCAAGGCAGGATTCGAACCTGCGACTGTAGCAGTCGCGAGGTTCCGGACTGAAGCGTCTAGAACCGCTCAGCCACCGCGGCCGGCTATACAAGTGGGGTTCAATTGAGCACCACAAGACGGATGTTGGGCCACTGCTTTCCGCAGGTTATGGAATCTGCACGCACAGGCACAATATAACAGCAACGTTTAAAACGCATAACAGACACGCCTTATCGTGTACCCAAGCTCAGTTCGACTCGATACCCAGACGAACTGTAGTCGTTGTTGCTGCCAGAGGTGCATCAATCTGTTCTCTGTACACCTCACATCACCTACAAATCAGATCGTATTTTCTTAGCATTACGAGGGCACGCTGAAAAGTAATTCCTCCAAATTTTTGTGTGAAAACTCTTAAAGCTATGTGGGGAGAAACATTTCTCACAATGGGGGTTCAGTTTCTTGACACTATCGTTGTACAATGCTTGTGGACGGAGCCGCAACATCACCTGTGCTTGCAATGCTTCATCACTGTCAAAGTGAAGTCCTCGAAGGTGTGCCTTAAGTTTCGGAAACAGATGAAAATCGGATGGACTGGGCCAAGGACTGTATGGAGGACGATCGATGAAGTGAACCCAACGCGTCAGACTGTTTTATATGTCGTTGCGCTCATAAGCAGTCTGGCATTCTCCTGCTGAAAGAGAGGTTGCTCTCTGCGTGGACAAACTCTTCTAATGCACGCACCGACAGCTACCTTACACACTGCTCTGTTACTCAGTACAATTTGCAGCCCTCTGGTGGCAGTTTTCATATTAAAAATTCGGGGCATTACTTTTCAGCACGTCCTCATATCTTCTGTGTACACAATAAGCTAATTTTTTTTGCTTGTTATGTTTCTGGTGTTGCAGTTTTAACCGTTAGTAGTATAACTCGAATTGATTTGTTCGATGGAGAGCATTATTCAGTAAATTAATCTCTCACTAGTCCGTACTTCCTAAAGGAAATTTCGTATAGTGTCATGCAGGCGTATTCGTTAGTGATTCAGGACCTGTGTGTGAGAATCCACTTGGCACGTACGCGGTCGATCAATGTATATCACGGCTGGTCACTGCAAGCCAAGCTTGACGCGTGCAGCGTGGGCGGGCCGCAGGCGAGTCAAGGCCCGGCCTGTCACTCGGCTTTGGTTCAAATGGCTCTGAGCACTATGGGACTTAACATCTGAGGTCATCAGTCCCCTAGAACTTAGAAATACTTAAACCTAACTACCCTAAGGACATCACACACATCCATGCCCGAGGTAGGATTCGAACCTGCGACCGTAGCAGTCGCGCGGTTCCGGACTGAGCGCCTAGAACCGCGAGACCACCGCGGCCGGCACTCGGCTTTGTTCGGTCGTCCTCGGAAGTACCCGGAACAGCATAACATTTCATTTACACTACTGGCCATTAAAATTACTTCATCAAGAAGAAATGCAGATGATAAACGGCTGTACATTGGACCAATATGTTATACTAGAACTGGCTTGTGATTACATTTTCACGCAATTTGGGTGCATTGTTGTTGTTGACTTCAGTCCTGAGACTGGTTTGATGCAGCTGTCCATATTACTCTATCCTGTGCAAGCTTCTTCATCTCCCAGTACTTACTGCAACCTACATCCTTCTGAATCTGCTTAGTGTATTCATCTCTTGGTCTCTACGATTTTTACCCTCCACGCTGCCCTCCAATGCTAAATTTATGATCCCATGATGCCTCAGAACATGTCCTACCAACCGGTCCCTGCTTCTTGTCAAGCTGTGCCACAAACTCCTCTTCTCCCCAATTCTATTCAATACCTCATCATTAGTTATGTGATCTACCCATCTAATTTTCAGCAATCTTCTGTAGCAACACATTTCGGAAGCTTCTATTCTCTTCTTGTCCAAACTATTTATCGTCCATGTTTCACTTCCATACATGGCTACACTCCATACAAATACTTTCAGAAACGACTTCCTGATACTTAAATCTATACTCGATGTTAACAAACTTCTCTTCTTCAGAAACGCTTTCCTTGCCATTGCCAGTCTACATTTTATATCCTCTCTGCTTCCTATATCATCACTTATTATTCTCCCCAAATAGCAAAACTCCTTTACTACTATAAGTGTCTCATTTCCTAATCTAATTCACTCTGCATTACCCGACTTAATTCGACTACATTCCATTATCCTCGTTTTGCTTTTGTTGATGTTCATCTTATATCCTCCTTTCAAGACACTGTCCATTCCGTTCAACTGCACTTCCAAGTCCTTTGCCGCCTCTGACAGAATTACAATGTCATCGGTGAACCTCAACGTTTTTATTACTTCTCCATGGATTTTAATACCTACTCCGAATTTTTCTTTTGTTTCCTCTACTGCTTGCTCAATATACAGATTGAACAACATCTGAGACAGGCTACAACCCTGTCTCACTCCCTTCCCAACCGCTGCTTCCCTTTCATGCCCCTCGACTCATAACTGCCATCTGGTTTCTGTAAAAATTGTAAATAACTTTTCGCTCCCTGTATTTTACCCCTGCCACCTTCAGAATTTGAAAGAGAGTATTCCAGTCAACATTGTCAAAAGCTTTCTCTAAGTCTACAAATGCCAGAAATGTAGGTTTGCCTTTCCTTAATGCTTCTTCGAAAATAAGTCGTAGGGTCAGTAATGTCTCACGTGTTCCAACATTTCTGAGGAATCCAAACTGATCTTCGCCGAAGTCGCTTCTACCAGTTTTTCATTCGTCTGTAAAGAATCCGCGTTAGTTTTTTTGCAGCTGTGACGTATTAAACTGATAGTCCGGTAATTTTCACATCTGTCAACACCTGCTTTCTTTGGGATTGGAATTATTATATTCTTCTTGAAGTCTGAGGGTATTTCGCCTGTCTCATTTATTTTGCTCATCAGATGGTAGAGTTTTGTCAGGACTGGCTCTCCAAAGGTCGTCAGTAGTTCTAATGGAATGTTGTCTACTTCTGGGCCCTTGTTTCGACTCATGTCTTTCAGTGCTCTGTCAAACTCTTCACGCAGTATCATATCTCCCATTTCATCTTCATCTACATCCTCTTCCATTTCCATAATATTGTCCTCAAGTACATCGCCCTTGTATAGACCCTCTATATACTCCTTCCACCTTTCTGCTGTCCCTTCTTTGCTTAGAATTGGGTTTCCATCTGAGCTCTTAATATTCATACAAGTGGCTCTCTTTTCTCCAAAGGTCTCTTTAATTTTCCTGTAAGCAGTATCTATCTTACCCCTAGTGAGATAAGCCTCTACATCCTTACATTTGTCCTCTAGCCATCCCTGGTTAGCCATTTTGCACTTCCTGTCGATCTCATTTTTGAGACGTTTGTATTCCTTTTTGCCTGCTTCACTTACTGCATTATTATATTTTTTCCTTTCATCAATTAAATTCAATATTTCTTCTGTTACCCAAGGATTTCTACTAGCCCTCGTCTTTTTACCTACTTGATCCTCTGCTGCCTTCACTACTTCATCCCTCAAAGCTACCCATTCTTCTTCTACTGTATTTATTTCCCCCATTCCTGTCAATTGTTCACTTATGCTCTCCCTGAAACTTTGTACAACCTCTGGTTTAGTCAGTTTATCCAGGTCCCATTTCCTTAAATTCCCACCTTTTTGTAGAGTCTTGAGTTTTAGTCTACCGTTCATAACCAATAGATTGTGGTGAGAGTCCACATCTGCCCCTGGGAATGTCTTACAATTTAAAACCTGGTTCCTAAATCTCTGTCTTACCATTATATAATCTATCTGATACCTTTTAGTATCTCCAGGATTCTTCCATGTATACAACCTTCCTTTATGATTCTTGAACCAAGTGTTAGCTATGATTAAGTTATGCTCTGTGCAAAATTCTACCAGGTGGCTTCCTCTTTCATTTCTTACCCCCAATCTATATTCACCCACTATGTTTCCTTCTCTCCCTTTTCCTACTCTCGAATTCCAGTCACCCATGACTATTAAATTTACGTCTCCCTTCACTATCTGAATAATTTCTTTTATCTCATCGTACATTTCATCAATTTCTTCATCATCTGCAGAGCTAGTTGGCATATAAACTTGTACTACTGTAGTAGGTGTGGGCTTCGTGTCTATCTTGGCCACAATAATGCGTTCACTATGCGGTTGTTAGTAGCTTACCCGCACTCCTATTTTTTTTATTCATTATTAAACCTGTGGTTCATGGTGTGGGTTCCTGTAGTCGTGTCCTAGTTCATGAACCACGGGCAACGTATGAGAGGCCAAGTAAGTGGTCCCGACAGTCGGGATACCAGTTACTTTGAAATGAGGCTGGGCATCTTGGACATATTCTGAGTCGTGGTCACCTTTGTGCTCATACGGCAAAGACTACCAAATCCACCGGTTAGTCCCTCAACCGTTATGGGTAAAACCCAATGGGTCTCGGGGCAAGTAAGGCTACCAACCTGCTTCCCTGGTACTGTAAATATGATGCTGGCAACAATCAGAGCATAGTGCCTCGGACCTTTGGAGGTGACGGAGTCCCACCTCTAACTGACAAACCAGGGACTCCTAAGATACGACTTGGCAAACAAATGGTAATGAGATGGGGAGCTATTAATATCAATGGGGGCTACTCTGGGAAGAAGGTAGAGCTGGCAGAGGCTGCAAGTAAGATGGGGCTGGACGTTTTAGCTGTTCGAGACATTCGGGTAAGGGGTGAGAAAGAAGAGGAAGTGGGAGAATACAAGGTCTACATGTCAGGAGTCAAAGCAGGAATAGCACAATGGGGTGTAGGGCTTTACATCAGGAAAGAAATGGAACCCAGCGTAGTTGCAATAAGTTATGTAAACGAACGACTGATGTGGATAGATTTGACAGTGTCCAGCAAGAAAATTAGGATTGTGTCAGTATATTCGCATTGTGAAGGGACAGATCAAGATAAGATGGATAGTTTTTATGAGGCACTCAGTGATGTAGTTGTTAGAGTAAAGGACAAGGACAGTGTTCTGCTCATGGGTGATTTTAACGCCAGGATTGGAAATCGAACAGAAGGGTATGAAAAGGTTATGGGTAAATTTGGAGAGGATATGGAGGCCAACAGGAACGGGAAACAACTCTTGGATTTCTGTGCCAGTATGGGCTCAGTAATCACAAACTCCTTTTTTAAACATAAGAACATTCACCGGTACACTTGGGAAGGCAGGGGAACCAGATCTGTCATTGACTATATAATAACAGATCAGGAATTCGGGAAGGCTTTGAGGGACACACATATATTCAGGGGATTCTTTGATGACACTGATCATTATTTAATCTGCAGTGAAATTGGGATTGTGAGGTCGAAAGTGCAGGAGGTCAGGTCCATATGTAGGAGGATAAGAGTGGAGAAACTTCAGGATAAGGAAATCAGGCACAAGTACATAACAGCGATCTCAGAAAGGTACCAGTTACTTGAATGTAGTCAATTACAGTCATTGGAAAAGAAATGGACAAGGTACAGGGACACCGTACTAGAAGTGGCTAAAGAATGTCTTGGAACAGTAGTGTGTAAAAGTAGGATGAAGCAAACAGCTTGGTGGAATGACACAGTCAAGGCAGCCTGTAAAAGGAAAAAGAAGGCGTATCAAAAATGGCTACGTACTAGAACTCAGGTAGACAGAGAAAGTTATGTTGAAGAAAGAAACAAAGCCAAACAGATAATTGCAGCATCCAAGAAGAAATCTTGGGAAGACTTTGGAAACAGGTTGGAGACTATGGGTCAAGCTGCTGGAAAACCATTCTGGAGTGTAATTAGCAGTCTTCGAAAGGGAGGTAAGAAGGAAATGACAAGTATTTTGGACAGGTCAGGAAAACTGCTGGTGAATCCTGTGGATGCCTTGGGCAGATGGAGGGAATATTTTGAAGAGTTGCTCAATGCAGGTGAAAATACGATCAGTAATGTTTCAGATTTCGAGGTAGAATGGGATAGGAATGATGATGGAAATAGGATCACATTTGAGGAAGTGGAGAAAATGGTCAATAGATTGCAGTGCAATAAAGCACCTTGGGTGGATGAAATGAAGTCGGAACTCATCAAATACAGTGGAATGTCAGGTCTTAAATGGCTACACAGGATAATTGAAATGACCTGGGAGTCGGGACAGGTTCCATCAGACTGGACAAAAGCAGTAATCACACCAATCTTTAAACATGGAAACAGAAAAGATTGTAACAACTACAGAGGTATCTCTTTAATCAGCGTTGTGGGTAAAATCTTCTCAGGTATTGTTGAAAGGAAAGTGCGAGTATTAGTTGAGGACCAATTGGATGAAAATCAGAGTGGGTTTAGGCCTCTTAGAGGTTGTCAGGACCAGATCTTTAGCTTACGGCAAATAATGGAGAAATGTTATGAGTGGAACAGGGAATTGTATCTATGCTTTATAGATCTAGAAAAGGCATATGACCGGGTTCCTAGGAGGAAGTTATTGTCTGTTCTACGAGATTATGGAATAGGAGGCAAACTTTTGCAAGCAATTAAAGGTCTTTACATGGATAGTCAGGCAGTAGTTAGAGTTGACGGTAAATTGAGTTCAAGGTTCAGAGTAGTTTCAGGGGTAAGACAAGGCTGCAACCTGTCTCCACTGTTGTTCATATTATTTATGGATCATATGTTGAAAACAATAGACTGGCTGGGTGAGATTAAGATATGTGAACACAAAATAAGCAGTCTTGCATATGCGGACGACTTAGTTGTGATTGCAGATTCGATTGAAAGTTTGCAAAGTAATATTTCAGAGCTAGATCAGAAATGTAAGGACTATGGTATGAAGATTAGCATCTCCAAAACGAAAGTAATGTCAGTGGGAAAGAAATATAAACGGAGTGCCAAATAGGAGGAACAGAGTTAGAACAGGTGGACGGTTTCAAGTACTTAGGATGCATATTCTCACAGGATGGCAACATAGTGAAAGAACTGGAAGCGAGGTGTAGCAAAGCTAATGCAGTGAGTGCTCAGCTACGATCTACTCTCTTCTGCAAGACGGAAGTCAGTACCAAGACTAAGTTATCTGTGCACCGTTCAATCTTTCGACAAACTTTGTTGTATGGGAGCGAAAGCTCGGTTGATTCAGGTTACCTTATCAATAAGGTTGAGGTTACGGATATGAAAGTTGCTAGGATGATTCCAGGTACTAGTAAATGTGAACAATGGCAGGAGGGTGTCCACAATGAGGAAATCAAAGAAAAACTGGGAATGAACTCTATAGATGTAGCAGTCAGGGCGAACAGGCTTAGATGGTGGGGTCATCTTACACGCATGGGAGAATCAAGGTTACCCAAGAGACTCGTGGGTTCAGCAGTATAGGGTAGGAGGAGTCGGGGCAGACCAAGGAGAAGGTTCTTGGATTCAGTTAAGAATGATTTTGAAGTAATAGGTTTAACATCAGAAGAGGCACCAATGTTAGCACTGAATAGGGGATCGTGGAGGAATTTTATAAGGGGGCTGTGCTCCAGACTGAACGCTGAAAGGCATAATCAGTCTTAAATGATGATGATGATGATTATTAAACCTACTCCTGCATTACCCCTATATGATTTTGTATTTATAACCCTGTATCCACCTGACCAAAAGTCTTGGTCCTCCTGCCACCGAACTTCACTAATTCCCACTATATCTAACTTTAGCCTACCCATTTCCCTTTTTAAATTTTCTAACCTACCCGCCCGGTTAAGGGATCTGACATTCCACGCTCCTATCCGCAGAACACCAGTTTTCTTTCTCCTGATAACGACATCCTCTTGAGTAGTCCCCACCCGGAGATCCGAATGGGGGACTATTTTATCTCCGGAATATTTTACCCAAGAGGACGCCATCATCATTTAACCATACAGTAGAGCTGCATGCCCTTGGGAAAAATTATGGCTGTAGTTTCCCCTTGCTTTCAGCCGTTCGCAGTACCAGCACAGCAAGGCCGCTTTGGTTAGTGTTGCAAGGCCAGATCAGTCAATCATCCTGACTGTTGCCCCTGCAACTACTGAAAAGGCTGCTGCCCCTCTTCAGGAACCACACGTTTCTCTGGCCTCTCAACAGATACCCCTCCGTTGTGTTTGCACCTACGGTACGGCCATCTGTATCGCTGAGGCACGCAAGCCTCCCCACCAACGGCAAGGTCCATGGTTCATGGGGGTAGTTGGGTGCATAGATCCTGAGAAATCAGTACCCAGAGCAACCCCCTCTGGCCGTTATAACGGCCTTGATATGCCTGGGCATTGAGTCAAACAGAGCTTGGATGGCGTGCACAGGTACAGCTGCCCATGCAGGATAATTTGGAAAATATTTCGAGTAGATTTCCCCACCATGTTATAGTTCTGGGTGGAGATTTTAATTTACCGGATATAGACTGGGAGAATCAAACGTTCATAACGGGTGGCAGGGACAAAGAATCCAGTGAAATTTTTTTAAGTGCTTTATCTGAAAACTATCTTGAGCAGTTAAACAGAGAACCGACTCATGGCGATAACATATTAGACCTCCTGGTGACAAACAGACCCGAACTATTTGAAACAGTTAACGCAGAACAGGGAATTAGCGATCATAAAGCGGTTACTGCTTGGATGATTTCAGCCGTAGGTAGAGATATTAAGAAAGGTAGGAAGATTTTTCTGTTTAGCAAAAGTGACAAAAAGCAAATTTCAGAGTACCTGATGGCTCAACACAAAAGTTTTGTCTCAAGTACAGATAGTGTCGAGGCTCAGTGGACAAAGTTCAGAACCATCGTACAATATGCGTTAGATGAGTATGTGCCAAGCAAGATCGTATGAGATGGAAAAGAGCCACCGTGGTACAAGAACCGAGTTAGAAAACTGCTGCGGAAGCAAAGGGAACTTCACAGCAAACATAAACATAGCCAAAGCCTTGCAGACAAACAAAAATTACGCGAAGCGAAATGCAGTGCGAGGATCGCTAGGCGAGAGGCGTTCAATGAATTCGAAAGTAAAGTTCTATGTACTGACTTGGCAGAAAATCCTAAAAAAATTTTGGTCTTATGTCAAAGCGGTAGGTGGATCAAAACACAATGTCCAGACACTCTGTCACCAAAATGGTACTGAAACAGAGGATGACAGACTAAAGGCCGAAATACTAAATGTCTTTTTCCAAAGCTGTTTCACAGAGGAAGACTGCACTGTAGTTCATTCTCTAGATTGTCGCACAGATGACAAAATGGTATATATAGAAACAGACGACAGAGGGATAGAGAAACAATTAAAATCGCTCAAAAGAGTAAAGGCCGCTGGACCTGATAGGATACCATTTCGATTTTACACAGAGTACGCAAAGGAACTTGCCCCCCTTCTTGCAGCGGTGTACCGTACGTCTCTAGAAGAGCGTAGCGTTCCAAAGGATTGGAAAAGGGCACAGGTCATCCCCGTTTTCAAGAAGGGACGTCGAACAGATGTGCAGAACTATAGACCTATATCTCTAACGTCGATCAGTTGTAGAGTTTTGGACCACGTATTATGTTCGAGTATAATGACTTTTCTGGAGACTAGAAATCTACTCTGTAGGAATCAGCATGGGTTTCGAAAAAGACGGTCATGTGAAACCCAGCTCGCGCTATTCGCCCACGAGACTCAGAGGGCCATAGACACGAGTTCATAGGTAGATGCCGTGTTTCTTGACTTCCGCAAGGCGTTTGATACAGTTCCTCACAGTCGTTTAATGAACAAAGTAAGAGCATATGGACTATCAGACCAATTGTGTAATTGGATTGAAGAGTTCCTTGGTAACAGAACGCAGCATGTCATTCTCAATGGAGAGAAGTCTTCCGAGGTAAGAGTGATTTCAGGTGTGCCGCAGGGGAGTGTCGTAAAACCGTTGCTATTCACAATATACATAAATGACCTTGTGGATGTCATCGCAAGTTCACTGAGGCTTTTTGCGGATGATGCTGTGGTATATCGAGAGGTTGTAACAATGGAAAATTTTGCTGAAATGCAGGAGGATCTGCAGCGAATTGACGCATAGTGCAGGGAATGGCAATTGAATCTCAATGTTGTTGTTGTTGTTGTTGTTGTTGTGATCTTCAGTCCTGAGACTGGTTTGATGCAGCTCTCCATGCTACTCTATCCTGTGCAAGCTTCTTCATCTCCCAGTACCTACCGCAACCTACATCCTTCTGAATCTGCTTAGTGTATTCATCTCTTGGTCTCCCTACGATTTTTACCCTCCACGCTACCCTCCAATACTAAATTGGTGATCCCTTGATGCCTCAGAACAAGTCCTACCAACCGATCCCTTCTTCTGGTCAAGTTGTGCCACAAACTTCTCTTCTCCCCAATCCTATTCAATACCTCCTCATTAGTTATGTGATCTACCCATCTAATCTTCAGCATTCATCTGTAGCAACACATTTCGAAAGCTTTTATTCTCTTCTTGTCCAAACTATTTATCGTCCATGTTTCACTTCCATACATGGCTACACTCCATACAAATACTTTCAGAAACGACTTCCTGACACTTAAATCAATACTGGATGTTAACAAATTTCTCTTCTTCAGAAACGCTTTCCTTGCCATTGCCAGCCTACATTTTATATCCTCTCTACTTCGACCATCATCAGTTATTTTGCTCCCCAAATAGCAAAACTCCTTTACTACTTTAAGTGTCTCATTTCGTAATCTAATACCCTCAACATCAGCCGACTTAATTCGACTACATTCCATTATCCTCGTTTTGCTTTTCTTGATGTTCACCTTATATCCTCCCTTCAAGACACCATCCATTCCGTTCAACTGCTCTTCCAAGTCCTTTGCTGTCTCTGACAGAATTACAGTGTCATCGGCGAACCTCAAAGTTTTTATTTCTTCTCCATGGATTTTAATACCTACTCCGAATTTTTCTTTTGTTTCCTTTACTGCTTGCTCAATATACAGATTGAATAACATTGGGGAGAGGCTGCAACCCTGTCTTACTCCCTTCCCAACCACTGCTTCCCTTTCATGTCCCTCGACTCTTATAACTGCCATCTGGTTTCTGTAAAAATTGTAAATAGCCTTTCGCTCCCTGTATTTTACCCCTGCCACCTTCAGAATTTGAAAGAGAGTATTCCAGTCAACATTGTCAAAAGCTTTCTCTAAGTCTACAAATGCTAGAAACGTAGGTTTGCCTTTCCTTAATCTTTCTTCTAAGATATGTCGTAAGGTCAGTATTGCCTCACGTGTTCCAGTATTTCTACGGAATCAAAACTGATCTTCCCCGAGGTCGGCTTCTACTAGTTTTTCCATTCGTCTGTAAAGAATTCGTGTTAGTATTTTGCAGCTGTGGCTTATTAAAGTGATTGTTCGGTAATTTTCACATCTGTCAACACCTGCTGTCTTTGGGATTGGAATGATTATATTCTTCTTGAAGTCTGAGGGTATTTCGCCTGTTTCATACATCTTGCTCACCAGATGGTGGAGTTTTGTCAGGACTGGCTCTCCCAAGGCCGTCAGTAGTTCCAATGGAATGTTGTCTACTCCAGGGGCCTTGTTTCGACTCAGGTCTTTCAGTGCTCTGTCAAACTCTTCACGCAGTATCGTATCTCCCATTTAATCTTCATCTACATCCTCTTCCATTTCCATAATATTCTCCCCAAGTACATCGCCCTTGTATAGACCCTCTATATACTCCTTCCACCTTTCTGCCTTCCCTTCTTTGCTTAGAACTGGGTTGCCATCTGAGCTCTTGATATTCATACAAGTGGTTCTCTTCTCTCCAAAGGTCTCTTTAATTTTCCTGTGGGCAGTATCTATCTTACCCCTAGTGAGACAAGCCTCTACATCCTTACATTTGTCCTCTAGCCATCCCTCCTTAGCCATTTTGCACTTCCTGTCGATTTCATTTTTGAGACGTTTGTATTCCTTTTTGCCTTCTTCATTTACTGCATTTTTATATTTTCTCCTTTCATCAATTAAATTCAGTATTTCTTCTGTTACCCAAGGATTTCTATTAGCCCTAGTCTTTTTACCTACTTGATCCTCTGCTGGTCACTACTTCATCCCTCAGAGCTTCCCTTTCTTCTTCTACTGTATTTCTTTCCCCCATTCCTGTCAATTGTTCCCTTATGCTCTCCCTGAAACTCTCTACAACCTCTGGTTCTTTCAGTTTATCCAGGTCCCATCTCCTTAAATTCCCACCTTTTTGCAGTTTCTTCAGTTTTAATCTACAGGTCATAACCAATAGATTGTGGTGAGAGTCCACATCTGCCCCTGGGAATGTCTTACAATTTAAAACCTGGTTCCTAAATCTCTGTCTTACCATTATATAATCTATCTGATACCTTTTAGTATCTCCAGGGTTCTTCCATGTATACAACCTTCTACCATGATGCTTAAACCAAGTGTTAGCTATGATTAAGTTGTGCTCTGTGCAAAATTCTACCAGGCGGCTTCCTCTTTCATTTCTTAGCCGCAATCCATATTCACCTTCTACGTTTCCTTCTCTCCCTTTTCCTACACTCGAATTCCAGTCACCCGTGACTATTAAATTTTCGTCTCCCTTCACAATCTGAATAATTTCTTTTATTTCATCTAACATTTCTTCAATTTCTTCTTCATCTGCAGAGCTAGTTGGCATATAAACTAGTACTACTGTAGTAGGTGTGGGCTTCGTATCTATCTTGGCCACAATTATGCGTTCACTATGCTGTTTGTAGTAGCTTACCCGCATTCCTATTTTCCTATTCATTATGAAACCTACTCCTGCATTACCCCTATTTGATTTGGTGTTCATAACCCTCTAGTCACCTGACCAGAAGTCTTGTTCCTCCTGCCACCGAACTTCACTAATTCCCACTATATCTAACTTTAACCTATTCATTTCCCTTTTTAAATTTTCTAACCTACCTGCCCGATTAAGGGATCTGACATTCCACGCTCCGATCCATAGAACGACAGTTTTCTTTCTCCTGATAACGACGTCCTCTTGAGTAGTCCCCGCCCGGAGATCCGAATGGGGGACTATTTTACCTCCGGAATATTTTACCCAAGAGGACGCCATCATCATTTAATCATACAGTAAAGCTGTATGCCCTCGGGAAAAATTACGGCTGTAGTTTCCCCTTGCTTTCAGCTGTTCGCAGTACCAGAACAGCAAGGCCGTTTTGGTTATTGTTACAAGGCCAGATCAGTCAATTATCCAGACTGTTGCCCTTGCAACTACTGAAAAGGCTGCTGCCCCTCTTCAGGAACCACACGTTTGTCTGGCCTCTCAACAGATATCCCTCCGTTGTGGTTGCACCTACGGTACGGCTATCTGTATCGCTGAGGCACGCAAGCCTCCCCACCAACGGCAAGGTCCATGGTTCATGGGGGGGGAATCTCAATGTAGACAAGTGTAATGTGCTGCGAATACATAGAAAGATAGATCGCCTATCATTTAGCTACAAAATAGCAGGTCAGCAACCGGAAGCAGTTAATTCCATAAAATATCTGGGAGTACGCATTAGGAGTGATTTAAAATGGAATGATCATATAAAGTTAATCGTCGGTAAAGCAGATGCCAGACTGAGATTCATTGGAAGAATCCTAAGGAAGTAGCTTGTTCGCCCACTGCTTGAATACTGCTCAGCAGTGTGGGATCCGTATCAGATAGGGTTGATAGAAGAGATAGAGAAAATCCAACGGAGAGCAGCGCGCTTCGCTATAGGATCATTTAGTAATCGCGAAAGCGTTACGGAGATGGTAGATAAACTCCAGTGGAAGACTGCAGGAGAGACGCTCAGTACCTCGGTACGGGCTTTTATGGAAGTTTCGAGAACATACCTTCACCGAAGAGTCAAGCAGTATATTGCTCCCTCCTACGTATATCCCGCGAAGAGACGATGAGGACAAAATCAGAGATATTAGGGCCCAAACAGAAGCATACCGACAATTCTTCTTTCCACGAACAATACGAGACTGGAATAGAAGAGAGAACCGATAGAGGTATTCAAGGTACCATCCGCCACCCACCGCCACGTGGCTTGCGGAGTGTGGATGTAGATGTAGATGTAGATACTACAGTTCATCAAGAGTAGTGACTGACGTATTGTGTGAAGAGCCAGTTTCTCGGCCACCATTGACCAGGCGTTTTCAATTGGTGAGAGATCTGAAGAATCTGCTGGCCAGGGCAGCAGTCGAACATTTTCTGTATCCAGAAAGGCCCGTACAGGACCTGCAACACGCGGTCGTGCATTATCCTGCTGAAATATAGGGTTTCGCAGGGATCGAATGAAGGGTAGAGCCAATTGTCGTAACACATCTGAAATGTAACGTCCACTGTTCAAAGTGCCATCAATGCGAACAAGAGGTGACCAAGACGTGTAACCAATGGTACCCCATACCATCACACCGGGTGATGACGAATACACGCTTCCAATGTGCGTTCACCGCGTTATCGCCAAACATGGCTGCGACCATATTGATACTGTAAACAGAACCTGGATTCATCCGAAAAAATGACGTTTTGCCTTTCGTGCACCCAGGTTCGTCGTTGAGTACACCATCGCAGGCGCTCATGTCTGTGATGCAGCGTCAAGGTTAACCACAGCCATGGTCTCCGAACTGATAGTCCAAGCTGCTGCAAACGTCGTCGAACTCTTCGTGCAGATGGTTGTTGTCTTGCAAACGTCCCCAACTGTTGACTCAGGGATCGAGACGTGGCTGTACGATCCGTTACAGCCATGCAGATAAGATGCCTGTCATCTCGACTGCTAGTGATACGAGGCCGTTGGGATCCAGCACGGCATTCCATATTACCCTCCTGAACCCACCGATTCCATATTCTGCTAACAGTCATTGGATCTCAACCAACGCGAGCAGCAATGTCGCGATACGATAAACCGCAATCGCTATAGGCTACATCCGACCTTTATCAAAGTCGGAAACGTGATGGTACGCATTTCTCCTCCTTACACGATGCATCACAACAACGTTTCACCAGGGAACGCCGGTCAACTGGTGTTTGTGTATGAGAAATCGGTTGGAAACTTTCCTCATGTCAGTACGTTGTAGGTGTCGCCACCGGCGCCAACCTTGTGTGAATGCTCTGAAAAGCTAATCTTTTGCATATCACAGCATCTTCTTCCTGTCGGTTAAATTTCGCGTCTGTAGCACGTCATCTTCGTGGTGCAGCAGTTTTAATGGCCAGTAGTGTAGTATTCCAGTGCGGCTCTATTCGGTCGGCACAGCCCTCTGAGTTCGCCAGAATCGTACTGTCAGTGCCGTTTAACCTTCGCTGTTTGTTCGTGATATGAACGACGTTCACATGTCCAGTGGCTATCTGCACAAAAAGAGGCAGTCCCAGAGATCTGTTGTCGGAATCCTTTAAAATGAATGCGAATGACAGGAGAGAAGGATCAGAATTCTCAATTCGCGTAAGCGACTGGTACTGCATATTTGCTGTCAAACGAAATTACAGCACCATGCAGAAAGAATTTAAAGGACGACCGTCACAGTTCCACTGGTTGTCTGCACGAAAAGAGGCAGTCCTAGAGATCTGTCATCGCAGTCCTTTAAAATGAATGGGAATGACAGGAGATGCATGAGAATTCTCAGTTCGCTTAAGCAACAGGTACTGCATATTTTCTGTGAAACGAAATTGCAGTACCATGCAGAAAGAATTTAGAGTTTTAGTTCACAACGAAAGCGCAAAAAATTACAGCGACCTACAGACGGGATTCATCGCTGTGCACATCAAAAAGCAGTTTGCGCTAAATTTGCGGACCTGGAACACGTGAAAAAAATTGATGGTACAAACAGTAAAATTTCCGAAGTCGCACGTATTACTTTATTATGAGCTGCAACACTTTTCAGTGGGTCTGAACGAAGAGTTATGGAGACTTCACATATTAAAGCATGCCTGAAACGGTTTTTCGGTTTAAAGCTCGCTATTGTTGAACTTCTGGAAGAGAAAAGGAGTGCACAGATGAAAAGTAGAACATCCGGAAAGGAGTGCAGAACTCGCATGTTAAGTGGACATGGCTGCACATTGCCCACAGTACGAGGCAACTTCTTTCTGATTTGATGAGGATGCATTTAAAAAGAAAATCGCGTTGTTGAAGGGACAAATTCTGACATATGTGCTCCCTAAGCTTTAAACGAAAACGCGAGGTTTGGAGAATTCATTGTGATCTTGAAAGAATTACAGACAACGATAGTTTTATAAATATTTTTAGGACGCCGCCAATCTTACATCTGCTTCCGGGCTGTTTTCGAGATCGTTTGCCATTTCAGTTGAAAGAGCCCCTGTGCGTGTGCAGGTGTAAATGATTGACCTGCATGGTCATTCCAGTTTTATTGACCAATTTTTTTTTTTGCGTTTAACTGTCCAGGCCATCTACATTTCTTTCCTCAGAGTTTCCAAATCTCCGTAAAGAGGTTGCAAAATGCTGCAATCCATTGACTGACATACACTCCTGGAAATGGAAAAAAGAACACATTGACACCGGTGTGTCAGACCCACCATACTTGCTCCGGACACTGCGAGAGGGCTGTACAAGCAATGATTACATGCACGGCACAGCGGACACACCAGGAACCGCGGTGTTGGCCGTCGAATGGCGCTAGCTGCGCAGCATTTGTGCACCGCCACCGTCAGTGTCAGCCAGTTTGCCGTGGCATACGGAGCTCCATCGCAGTCTTTAACACTGGTAGCATGCCGCGACAGCGTGGACGTGAACCGTATGTGCAGTTGACGGACTTTGAGCGAAGGCGTATAGTGGGCATGCGGGAGGCCGGGTGGACGTACCGCCGAATTGCTCAACACGTGGGGCGTGAGGTCTCCACAGTACATCGATGTTGTCGCCAGTGGTCGGCGGAAGGTGCACGTGCCCGTCGACCTGGGGCCGGACCGCAGCGATGCACGGATGCACGCCAAGACCGTAGGATCCTACGCAGTGCCGTAGGGGACCGCACCGCCACTTCCCAGCAAATTAGGGACACTTTTGCTCCTGGGGTATCGGCGAGGACCATTCGCAACCGTCTCCATGAAGCTGGGCTACGGTCCCGCACACCGTTAGGCCGTCTTCCGCTCACGCCCCAACATCGTGCAGCCCGCCTCCAGTGGTGTCGCGACAGGCGTGAATGGAGGGACGAATGGAGACGTGTCGTCTTCAGCGATGAGAGTCGCTTCTGCCTTGGTGCCAATGATGGTCGTATGCGTGTTTGGCGCCGTGCAGGTGAGCGCCACAATCAGGACTGCATACGACCGAGGCACACAGGGCCAACACCCGGCATCATGGTGTGGGGAGCGATCTCCTACACTGACCGTACACCACTGGTGATCGTCGAGGGGACACTGAATAGTGCACGGTACATCCAAAACGTCATCGAACCCATCGTTCTACCATTCCTAGACCGGCAAGGGAACTTGCTGTTCCAACAGGACAATGCACGTCCGCATGTATCCCGTGCCACCCAACGTGCTCTAGAAGGTGTAAGTCAACTACCCTGGCCAGCAAGATCTCCGGATCTGTCCCCCATTGAGCATGTTTGGGACTGGATGAAGCGTCGTCTCACGCGGTCTGCACGTCCAGCACGAACGCTGGTCCAACTGAGGCGCCAGGTGGAAATGGCATGGCAATCCGTTCCACAGGACTACATCCAGCATCTCTACGATCGTCTCCATGGGAGAATAGCAGCCTGCATTGCTGCGAAAGGTGGATATACACTGTACTAGTGCCGACATTGTGCATGCTCTGTTGCCTGTGTCTATGTGCCTGTGGTTCTGTCAGTGTGATCATGTGATGTATCTGACCCCAGAAATGTGTCAATAAAGTTTCCCCTTCCTGGGACAATGAATTCACGGTGTTCTTATTTCAATTTCCAGGAGTGTATTTGTGTGAAAGGGCTTTTTTGGAATGTGAAACTAAATGAGTCACAAATATGTGGCAACATGAGTGTAAAACTATGCGATGTGATCTGCGGCTGTGCCTTTGCTAACAGTTTGTACCAGGTAAAAATTATGTCTTAAGCGCGCCAAAAATAATTAAATAATACTGAAAATTTGTTGAAAAATGAGAAACGTAAAACCAATTATAATGCAGAGTGAAGGTACTGCCATTTAAATAAGACGCAGTTTCCCCCTTTTCTCCCTCCACGCGCTCAGACAGCGTGGCATGGCAGTGGGGAAAATGTCCCAGCCAGGCTGAGCACTTTGGTACTCCGTCCCATGCACGGCCTGCGAGCAGAAATCTTGGACACACGGTGTATATATTACCCAGGAAGAGGGGTTTGTCGTAACTACACGTCTACATGCTCGTTTCGCAGCTAAGTTGTTGAGACACAATTGATCAAGGAACATGCATGCATGTCTCAAGAAACATTATTCCACATGAATTTTCAACACAGACATTTTACTATTATATAATAAGTATTATATACCTTGACGAGTTAAAACGACGATCAAATCAAATGTCACTCTCTTGGTAGGAATGACATAGACTGTGTGCGCCTTAGGAGATGTGACGAAGTGTGACACATGGAAGTCTGGGTCAGTCCTAGACGTGTGCTCAGATAAACGTAGCGGTTAGGGTGACCGCTCACGTAAAGCGGGAAATCCGGGTTCGAGTACTGGTCTGGCACAAATTTTCGTTTCACCAATAAATAGTACATCTGGAGTCAGTTCAGATTCGCAACTCCGTAATAGGCTCGAGCACGTTTTATCTGTAATCAAAGTGACCATCAAAGAAAGAAATGTCCAAGACGAGTTCTCATTCGAAAAAAATTGTTAAATCAACGCAGGACTGACTTTAGCTCTACTCGTGACGGAGAACCAAGTGATAGATACGGAAGGGTGAAGTTCCAGCTTGGTATTACAACAGAAACCAAAACTACAATCTGCAGATTTTCCTAAGTTTCTTTCAAAACCGTAAGTAGAAAAGCCACACCCTGTACGTGACGCGTAGCCAGAAAAAAGTAAGAGGTTGAACAGACTGCGCGGAAAGAGAGTTCGAATCCGGTATCTGTAGCGAACGCTTCAAAAACGACAGTGCAACAGTTGAGGCAACGGTGCAGGACTTCTCACACACCAGCACGCAAGCAGCCCTTCAGCAACAACAGACGAGAGGTGTCATTTTGTCGCCGCACGCACCGCACCAAATCGCCAAAACAAAACTAGCACAACCGCAAGAACGAACCTTCGATAAGCAAAACAAGAAAAGCAGAGCTTCTACGCAAACAGAAAAGTGCCAGTCCCCAAACACAAAACAAACATGACGGAAGACTTGGTGACATCAAACAAGCAGGAAGCGGAAGCGTATTGCCTGTAGAGGAAAATAAGTCTGCGGTCAGACACAAGAGGTAACTCAATATGAGTTGGAGTCCAGTATCCGTCAAGGCCCTCCGATGCTTCCACCTGCCGAGATGTTCATCAGTAGCGGAAGGCGTAAACAAAGAGTCCAGCCAAATGTCAATGCAGTACGGAAGGAAAACAAAAACAAAGATGTCAGTATTGCTAACCACCGGAAAGATCGCATTCTGAAAGTGAAATGGAGATGGAAAGACACCATGATCTTTTAGTTAGCGTTAAAGCCAACACTGTGATGTAAATAGCCAGAAACTATGTAAACTGTAATGTAACATACTGATATAATATTTATTGATGAGCTGTATACTGTAGAATGTGTGTGTGAAATCTTATGGGACTTAACTGCTAAGGTCATCAGTCCCTAAGCTTACACAGTACTTAACCTAAATTATCCTAAGGACAAACACACACACACATGCCCGTGGGAGGACTCGAACCTCCGCTGGGATGTATACTGTGGATCTGCATATGTATGTGAGACAAGAACTGTAGATCTTCATGGACTGTAATATCATAGGACCCGCCAATAAAGTTTATTTTAGAATATATTAAAAAAAAAACATTCTGAGAATTTTTTCTTTTACCTCCCTGTTCTCTTCTATTAACACTAAGTTAACCATAAGTTTACTTTACTCATAATACAGTTAAGTTCCCTATTATATGGCATTTTAATGTTTATTTCTATTTATTGGTTTCATTTTACACCTGATCAATTTGAGATGAATCACAACGATGTTGTTACGAAATTTTATTTCATACCTGATGTATCTCTTATTCCGAAGAATCTGAGAAACTATTTTAACAATGTCCAGCAACACTATTCTTCACAAACAAGTTAGAGGAGGAGGAGATTAGAGTTTAACGCCCCATTGACAACGTGTCATTAGAGACAGTGTACAAGCTTGGAATAGAGATGAATGGAGAAGGATACGGCTGTGACCTTTTGAAGGAACCATCCCGGTATTTGTCTAAACCGATTTAGGGAAATCACTGAAAACTTAGATCAGGATGGCCGGGGTTTCAGCTGTTGTCCGCCCGAATACGAGTCCAGCGTGCTAACCACTGCGCAACCCCATTCGGTCCCAAATAAGTTGTTGAAGAGAGCAGTCACCTTCCATTTCCAGATGTATCCATTGTGCCTGCTGTAAAGTTGTGTGCTTTTGACAAAGGGCCGGCCGAAGTGGCCGCGCGGTTCTGGCGCTGCAGTCTGGAACCGCGAGACCGCTACGGTCGCAGGTTCGAATCCTGCCTCGGGCATGGATGTGTATGATGTCCTTAGGTTAGTTAGGTTTAACTAATTCTAAGTTCTAGGGGACTAATGACCTCAGCAGTTGAGTCCCATAGTGCTCAGAGCCATTCGAACCTTTTTTTTTTTTTTTTCTTTGACAAAGGGAAAAAAATTTAACAAAATGTAATAAGACCACGGCATTACGATAAAATGAAAGTTAGTCCTGATCAAACATTTTTAAATCATATTGTTTCAGCAGGAGTTAAGTATGCAGTAGAACAACAGATACTTTAAAGTTCTGCTGTGCCAACTGCATGTTTTATAGACATAAAATTAATGACCCGGAGGAACAGAAAAACTGCAACGTGTACACCACGCCGAGTGCCAACCTGGTTGCAGCAAAGCTCCGGAAGGCAAACACGATGTTCTGCACTTCTCCACGAGCGTAATTTGGAAAACTGGGAAAAGCGGTACCTGAAAACAGTAGTAGTTCTGGCAACAACCACACCAATGAACAATCAGAAGCCGGCCGCGGTGGTCTATCGGTTCTAGGCGCTCAGTCCGGAACCGCGGGACCGCTACGGTCACAGGTTCGAATCCTGCCTCGGGCATGGATGTGTGGGATGTCTTTAGGTTAGTCAGGTTTAAGTAGTTCTAAGTTCTAGGGGACTGATGACCACAGGTGTTAAGTCCCATAGTGCTCAGAGCCATTTTTTTGAACAATCAGAATTACTTCTGAATAAAAAAGATTTCCACTGCTCATTTTGCTATGCACGCTTTCACAAGATGTACTGGAAAAACATTTTGGCATGGTTCGAGCAAATAATCCAGTTCCAGATTCATTCTGTTTTAATACAATTCTGCAGCATCTTGCTGCGTCACAGTATTTTCGTCTCAATCGTCACGACAATTATCTGACAGGAAATACTCGTTCCTCATCGACTACCTAGAACGCAGGTGTACTTGTGATGTGTCACAAAGCAACAAGGATGCAGCCAGGCCTGTCAGCGAAGGTTTAGACACAAGCGACGTAGATGAGATTTCAAACTAGGAGGAACTGTATCTGAATTATATAGCCTGAAAACAGTAAAACAAGTTAATCAGAAATACATGTTACGTTATGTGTGTAGTGTATCACTTGAGGCAACTGAACACTAAGAATGAGAAAGAGTTCGTAGATTAGCCGAACTCAAAATTACAGCCGCGCGGGTTAGCCTGAGGTCTAGGATGCCTTGTCACGGTTCGCGCGGCTACCCCCGTTCGAGGTTCGAGTCCTCCCACGTATAATGCTATTACGTCGACAGCAAATACAATGAAGCGCCAAAAATCTGGTACAGACATGCGTATTCATATACAGAGAAATGTGAACAGGCAGAATACGGCGCTGCAGTCGCCAACGCCTATATAAGACAACAAGTGTGTGGCGCAGTTGTTAGATCGTTTACTGCTGCTACAATGGCAGGTTATCAAGATTTAATTGAGTTTGAATGTAGTGCTATAGTCGGCGGCGCACGAGCGATGGACCACAGCATCTCCGAGGTAGCGCTGAAGTGGCTATTTTCCTGTACGACCCTTTCACAAGTGTACTGAGAATATCAGGAATCCGGTAAAACATCAAATCTCCGACATCGCTGCGGCCGGAAAAAGATCCCGCAATAAAGGGACCAACGACGACTGAAGAGAATCGTTCAACCTGACAGAAGTGCAACACTTCCGCAAATTGCTGCAGATTTCAATGTTGGGCCATCAGCAAGTGTCAGCGTGCGAACCATTCAAAGAAGCATCAGCGATATGGGCTTTCGGAGCAGAAGGCCCCCACTCGTGTACCCTTGATGACTGCACGACACCAAGCTTTACGCCTCGCCTGGGCCCGTCAGCACCGACCTTGGATTGTTGATGAGTGGAAACGCGTTGCTTGGTCGGATGTGTCCTATTTCAAGTTGTATGGAGCGGATGGACAAGTACGAGTATGGAGACGACCTCATGAATCCATGGACCATGCATAACAGCAGCGGACTGTTCAAGCTGGTGGAGGCTCTGTAATGTTGTGGGTCATGTGCAGTTGGAGTGATATGGGATCCCTGATACGTCTAGACACGATTCTGACAGGTGACACGTACGTAAGCATTCTGTCTGATCACCTGCGTCCATTGTTGTTTGTTGTTGTGGTCTTCAGTCCTGAGACTGGTTTGATGCAGCTCTCCATGCTATTCTATCCTGTGCAAGCTTTTTCATCTCCCAGTACCTACTGCAACCTACATCCTTCTGAATCTGCTTAGTGTATTCATCTCTTGGTCTCCCTCTACGATTTTTACCCTCCACGCTGCCCTCCAATACTAAATTGGTGATCCCTTGATGCCTCAGAACATGTCCTACCAACCGATCCCTTCTTCTGGTCAAGTTGTGCCACAAACTTCTCTTCTCCCCAATCCTATTCAACACTTCCTCATTAGTTATGTGATCTACCCATCTAATCTTCAGCATTCTTCTGTATCACCACATTTCGAAAGCTTCTATTCTCTTCTTGTCCAAACTATTTATCGTCCATGTTTCACTTCCATACATGGCTACACTCCGTACGAATACTTACAGAAATGACTTCCTGACACTTAAATCAATATTGGATGTTAACAAATTTCTCTTCTTCAGAAACGCTTTCCTTGCCATTGCCAGCCTACATTTTATATCTTCTCTACTTCGACCATCATCAGTTATTTTGCTCCCCAAATAGCAGAACTCCCTTACTACTTTCAGTGCCTCATTTCCTAATCTAATCCCCTCAGCATCACCCGACTTAATTAGACTACATTCCATTATCCTTGTTTTGCTTTTGTTGATGTTCACCTTATATCCTCCTTTCAAGACACTGTCCATTCCATTCAACTGCTCTTCCAAGTCCTTTGCCGCCTCTGACAGAATTACAATGTCATCGGCGAACCTCAAAGTTTTTATTTCTTCTCCATGAATTTTAATACCTACTCCGAATTTTTCTTTTGTTTCCTTTACTGCTTGCCCAATATACAGATTGAACAACATCGGGGAGAGGCTACAACCCTGTCTTACTCCCTTCCCAACCACTGCTTCCCTTTCATGTCCCTCGACTCTTATAACTGCCATCTGGTGTCTGTACAAATTGTAAATAGCCTTTCGCTCCCTGTATTTTACCCCTGCCACCTTTAGAATTTGAAAGAGAGTATTACAGTCAACATTGTCAAAAGCTTTCTCTAAGTCTACAAATGCTAGAAACGTAGGTTTGCCTTTCCTTAATCTTTCTTCTAAGATAAGTCGTAAGGTCAGTATTGCCTCACGTGTTCCAACATTTCTGAGGAATCCAACTGATCTTCGCCGAAGTCGCTTCTACGAGTTTTCCATTCGTCTGTAAAGGATTCGCGTTAGTATTTTGCAGCTGTGACGTATTAAACTGATAGTCCGGTAATTTTCACATCTGTCAACACCTGCTTTCTTTGGGATTGGAATTATTATATTCTTCTTGAAGTCTGAGGGTATTTCGCCTGTCTCATATATTTCGCTCACCAGATGGTAGAGTTTTGTCAGGACTGGCTCTCCCAAGGCCGTCAGTAGTTCTAATGGAATGTTGTCTACTCCTGGGCCCTTGTTTCGACTCATGTCTTTCAGTGTTCTGTCAAACTCTTCACGCAGTATCGTATCTCCCATTTCATCTTTATCTACATCCTCTTCCATTTCCATAATATTGTCCCCAAGTACATCGCCCTTTTATAGACCCTCTATATACTCCTTCCACCTTTCTGCTTTTCCTTCTTTGCTTAGAACTGGGTTTCCATCTGAGCTCTTGATATTCATACAAGTCGTTCTCTTATCTCCAAAGGTCTCTTTAATTTTCCTGTAGGCAGTATCTATCTTACCCCTAGTGAGATAGGCCTCTACATCCTTACATTTGTCCTCTAGCCATCCCTGCTTAGCCATTTTGCACTTCCTGTCGATCTCATTTTTGAGACGTTTGTATTCCTTTTTGCCTGCTTCACTTACTGCATTATTATATTTTTTCCTTTCATCAATTAAATTCAATATTTCTTCTGTTACCCAAGGATTTCTACTAGCCCTCGTCCTTTTACCTACTTGATCCTCTGCTGCCTTCACTACTTCATCCCTCAAAGCTACCCATTCTTCTTCTACTGTATTTATTTCCCACATTCCTGTCAATTGCTCCCTTATGCTCTCCCTGAATCTCTGTACAACCTCTGGTTCTTTTAGTTTATCCAGGTCCCATCTCCTTAAATTCCCACCTTTTTGCAGTTTCTTCAGTTTTAATCTACAGGTCATAACCAATAGATTGTGGTCAGAGTCCACATGTGCCCCTGGAAATGTCTTACAATTTAAAACCTGGTTCGTAAATCTCTGTCTTACCGTTATATAATCTATTTGATACCTTTTAGTATCTCCAGGGTTCTTCCATGTATACAACCTTCTTTCATGATTCTTAAACCAAGTGTTAGTTATGATTATGTTGTGCTCTGTGCAAAATTCTACCAGGCGGCTTCCTCTTTCATTTCTTAGCCCCAATCCATATTCACCTACTATGTTTCCTTCTCTCCCTTTTCCTACACTCGAATTCCAGTCACCCATGACAATTAAATTTTCGTCTCCCTTCACTATCTGAATAATTTCCTTTATTTCATCATACATTTCTTCAATTTCTTCGTCATCTGCAGAGCTAGTTGGCATATAAACTTGTACTACTGTAGTAGGTGTGGGCTTCGTATCTATCTTGGTCACAATAATGCGTTCACTATGCTGTTTGTAGTAGCTTACCCGCATTCCTATTTTCCTATTCATTATTAAACCTACTCCAGCATTACCCCTATTTGATTTTGTGTTTATAACCCTGGATTCACCTGACCAGAAGTCTTGTTCCTCCTACCACCGAACTTCACTAATTCCCATTATCCGCCCCAATAGCTGAGTGGTCAGCGTGACGGATTGCCGTCCTATGAGCCCAGGTTCGATTCCTGGCTGGGTCGGAGATTTTCTCCAATCAGGAACTGGGTGTTGCGTTGTGTTCCTCATCATTTCATCCCCATCCGGCGCGCAGGTCGCCCAATGTGGCGGACCTGCCCCGCTAGGGGCCTCTCGGCCAATGACGCCAAATGCTCATTTCCATTTTACCTGCGTCCATTCATTGTGCGCTCCAACGGACTTGGCCAATTCCAGCAGGACTGGGCGACAGCCCACACATCCAGAATTCCTAAAGAGTGGCTCCAGGAACACTCTTCTGATTTTAAACACTTCCGCTGGCTACCAGACTCTCCAGACATGAACATTATTGAGGATATCTGGGATGCCTTTCAACGTGCTGTTCACAAGAGTGGTCAGCGAGACAGAATGTCAGTCCTAAGGGCCCGGGTTCGATTTCCTGTTGGGTCGGAGATTTTCTCAGAGACTGGATGTTCTTTTGTCCCAATCATCATCATTTCATCCCCATCGACGCGCATGTCACCGAAGCGGCGTCAAATCGAAAGACTTGCACCCGGCGAACGGTCTACCCGACGGAAGGCCCTAGTCACACGACATTTACATTTTACACGAGATCTCCACTCCCCCGTACTCTTACCCATTTATGGACAACCCTGCAGGCTTCATGGTGTCAGTTCCCTCCAGTACTGCTTCAGACATTAGTCGAGTCCATGCCACGTCGTGTTGCGGTACTTCTGCGTGCTCGCGGGGGCGCTACACGATATTAGGCAGGTGTACCAGTTTCTTTGGCTCTTCAGTGTATTACTTATCACAAAAGTGAGTGTGAGGGAGTTTTATGAGGATTATAAAATGCCATCATTTCAATGACAGACTTAAGAAAATCGCCGTTTTATTAGCTTTATACTTCCATTAGAAGCCAGGAAACAAAAACTTTAGTTCACTGTCTAATTTAAATACTAGGATGGTACGTGCATATATATTCCTGTTCATTACCTCATAAGCGAGAATGTAACAGTTTTGTCCATAGCGCTGCTGTTGTCGCTTGGATCTGAAATGGCGGTCCCCGTCGAAATGGTGATACTTTTTTATCAGAGGCTTCACCGTCGCTTAAAACCCTAAATTCGGGGCTTTATTGTCGCCGTAGCAAACATGTTTTGCGCTACGAAAACGCAAAAAAATTAACTCTGCTCCCTCTTTTTCTAAGTAGGTTAACAAACTTTTAACTTCCATTGTAACTTTACTTGAGTGCTGGGAAAACTACCTGCATTTCTTATGGGACAAATATTTCCTGGAAATGAAGTACCATGCTTCTTGATAGACTGTAGGGGAACGATGCGGGAGACCCGCCCCACTGTACTTCGCAAAGTCCTAATGGGGTCATTTGCTCTTGCCTTCCTCCGACCGGAATGGGGATGAATAATAATAACGACGACGACACAACATCATCCAGTCATCTCGGGGCAGGTGAAAATCCCTGACCTCGCCGAGAATCGAACCCGAGAGCCCATGCTCAGGAAACGAGAACGCTACCGCGAGACCAAGAGCTGCGGACCGACGAAGCTTGTAAACTGAATTCTCTAAGCCAGCCAGTGAAAATCTTCACGTAAAACTGTTAGCTTCGACTCCCTCCATCTGCTGCGGTTTTCGGCGAGCTACTGCCCTTTATCGAAGCCAATTTTAAACGTATTCGTATCGCACTTTGCACAGTCTTTAAAAGGCAATATACGCCGGCCAGTGTGGCCGAGCTGTTCTAGGCGCTACAATCTGGAACCGCGCGACCGCTACGGTCGCAGGTTCGAATCCTGCCTCGGGCATGGATGTGTGTGATGTCCTTAGGTTAGTTAGGTTTAAGTAGTTCTAAGTTCTAGGGGACTGATGACTTCAGAAGTTAAGTCCCATAGTGTACAGAGCCATTTGAACCATTTTTTCGCAATATACGGCATCCGAGCAGTGCTTAGCGTGCGTCGGAAAAGACGGTATAGTCGATACGTCGTAAAACTCCTGGCCACCACAGGCGACGTTACTTCAGAGTAGAAGTAATACTCGATAGCTTCGCAGTTTTCAGGATCTTACGCCTAAAACGTTTTTAAACACCGCAGATGGATGGTATTGACCTTACGTTATCGTTCAGCCCACGACGCCCAGAGGAAGTACAACACACTTTTTTTGTCACCGTAAGGTGAATTTGTCCTACAAAATTATGCGGAGCTTCCCCAAAGTATAGTCCACTTTGCCAATTTTCGGGTTTATGACGTCATCCAGAGAGAGGCCATCTCACACTAGAGAGCCGAGGCAGCAGAATTTAATGACTATATTAAAAAAGGGGCAATCCAGTCTAATGGCAGGGAAATCCGTGTACCCTTGTCCTAAAACCATAGTCTTCTGTCCGTCTATCGACAAAGAGCGGACCTTGCACGAAGTAGCAGATTTATCCACAAGCCTCTTAGTCTCGTCTTGAGAATATGCTACTAATTCTGCATTGTCGTTGAGTAAAATATTGTTTACAAGTAAGTCCTCAGGATGACGCTTGGATCTGAATGGCGAGATGTAAAGTTTCCGACCATTCTTGATGTGTACTCGTAGATGGATGCCCTGGCTTTTTCGGCCTATAACGAAAAGAAGATAACGAACTAGGTACGGGCCAGTCTATAGCCTTATAGAAAGCCTCTTTGCACAACAAAATAATCAGATATGGACACGCGACAAGAAGTCCTGCAGGAAGCATGTGACTGTATTACACATATAACTGGAAGAGTACTACTTGGTTAGACCACTTGTACAACGTCATCAGCTGGTGAATGAATGACTTTAATGTCAAGAGTTTCAGGGTAAACCACCATCAGATACCTGTGAAACAGGATACGTAGACGTGTAATACAAACAGCAGCAACGATATGGAGCGTCACAAAGATATTTATTAGCGTAAGTGACAAATACCAGATACATCGAGTTGATCAAGTGAACTAATGATACATGTTACATACATAACTGTCAGAGGCAGACTGGCGGTTCCACAGAGCCGTGCGTGTTTCGGAGACGTTCTGTTTATCAGTGCTGATATGCAGTCTGTGTAGGAGTATACCTCCGAACCAAGCCCCGGAATTGGCATTTCGCCGCGCGGGATTAGCCGAGTGGTCTGAGGCGCTGCAGTCATGGACTGTGCGGCTGGTCCGGCGGAGGTTCGAATCCTCCCTCGGGCATGGGTGTGTGTGTTTGTCCTTAGGATAGTTTAGGTTAAGTAGTGTGTAAGCTTAGGGACTGATGACCTTAGCAGTTAAGTCCCATAAGATTTCACACACATTTGAACTTTTTTTTTTTTTTTTTTTTTGTTCCACAGAGAGAACCGCACCTCGAAACAAAAGCTTATATGTAGGCAGCAATAATACATCCATAGTAGCTCATTTGAACACCCATCGCTTGCCGCCGAGGTTCGAAACGTTGATATCCTTCAGTATTCCAGCCCAAAGTTTCCCACTGTCTGTGTTGACACAGTCACATTCGGC
Source organism: Schistocerca serialis cubense (assembly GCF_023864345.2). Taxonomy (NCBI): domain Eukaryota; kingdom Metazoa; phylum Arthropoda; class Insecta; order Orthoptera; family Acrididae; genus Schistocerca; species Schistocerca serialis. The sequence goes on from NC_064643.1 coordinate 460,139,773, forward strand.
GCACTGAAGGCATCACAAATGTGTGAAATCTTATGGGACTTAACTGCTAAGGTCATCAGTCACTAAACTTACACACTACTTAACCTAAGTTATCCTAAGGACAAACACACACACCCATGGCCGAGAGAGGACTCGAACCTCCGCCGAGACCAGCCGCATAGTCCATGACTGCAGCGCCCATGACCGCTCGGCTAATCCCTCGCGGCTTACAATCGGTGATATGGAAGGAGCATTTGTAGAGAAAATAGCGTCGATCTTTCCTGTTAGTTAAAATAAGATATAGTTGAAACCAGTGTTTGGAGCGACGATGAATCAAAGAAGTCTTCTATCCCGTTTTGCCTTCGAAGTGCGTGTTACTGAAATATAGCTGGTACTTGGAATAAAATTCAAGCAAGACGTAAAGCTTTCTCGTTCACCTTTCCCACCCGAAGTATGCCTAAGCAGTTTGGCCTAGCGGAAGAATCACATCCAGTACAGCACTGAACTTGCCTAGAAAGCACAGACGGTCGGTCGCCTTGGGGCTCATCGCTGAGATGTTCGTGAAACTGATCCTCTAAACCCGTGGTCGAGTTCATAGTTGTCATTGGTCCGCTTCTAGTTGACAAACGCCAAGTAAAAAAGGGTTCCTGAGATCCCGATGGGGCTTTTTAAATGCTGCGTCGTAGATCACTGTGAATATCAAAGCCAGTACCGTGTAGTGTGGGACTGGCAATGCTTTTGCCGTTCCAGAAAAATAATAATTTTCTTCTCGAGGTGAATCCTCATCTGTCAGCCTGGTTTCCTGCAAGGCCTGGCTCATTCCATGTCAATGACGTCTCCCTTACGTAGACCTTGAGAGCTCCCACAGGTGTCCAGCTTTTATTTTAGGAACTTTTAATATTATATTACGAATTTTACATAGTTAATTCAACATTTTACGTTCGACACTTAGGAACAGTCTCTCCTAATTTCTCCGACCGATCATTAAAATTCTTCGAAAGAGAAGAAATTAGAGAGTCTGAAAAAAATTGAAACTCGGACTTATTACAACAAGAGTTGCGTCATCGAAGAAAACATTAGTGGCATCGTTTGAGATATCAAAAAAAATGGTTCAAATGGCTCTGAGCACTATAGGACTTAACTTCTGAGGACATCAGTCCCCTAGAACTTAGAACTACTTAAACCTAACTAACCTGAGGACATCACATACATCCATGCCTGAGGCAGGATTCGAACCTGCGACCATAGCGGTCGCGCGGTTCCAGACTGTAGCGCCTAGAACCTATCGGCCACACTGTCCGGTGTATATTGCCATTTAAAGATAGTGCAAAGTGCGATACGAATATGTTTAATATTGGCTTTGATAAATGGCAGTAGCTCGCCGAAAACCGCAGCAGATGGGGGGAGCCTAAGCTAACAGTTTTACGTGGAGATTTTCACTGGCTGGCTTAGCGAATTCAGTTTACAAGCTTCGTCGGTCCGCCGCTCGTGGTCTCGCGGTATCGTTCTCGTTTCCTGAGCATGGACTCACGGGTTCGATTCTCGGCGAGGTCAGGGATTTTCACCTGCCCCGAGATGACTGGATGATGTTGTGCCACCCCGCCCGGCAAGAGATATCGAAATTGATAGCGCATTCAGAAAAGCCTCACACAATGAAACGCTCGTGAAACCTTGTTTGGTCAGGGATTTCGAAGGATTTTTAGAGTTCAGAAAAAAAATATTTCTCTGCCGAATAACACGGTAAAATGTGAACTGAACAAAGTTCAAATGATATCGGAGAGCAACTTGCTTCAAAAAATAAAAAATTACAGTGCGATAAATCGACTGACGTTTGTAATTGTCGTCAGTTACTGATGAGCTTACGCTTTTTAGACGACGACAACGTAATGAGCGAAGAATTATTAATTTCGCGGGAACTGGAAACAACCCCAAAAGGCAGAGACGTCAAGAAAATAATAGCGGAGTATTTTCAGAAACAACTTTTTAAAGGCTGTGTCTAATGCTGTGATTTGGAAATTCACACAGATTGTTTTATATTTTCATGCTGTTCCCATAAACAAGTTAGAAATCATAATATCTCGGTGTGCCACAGATGAAAGTATGCGTGAGATGTGTGGGGGACGATCCATGTTGTGTTTGATCGCTTTGATGCGAGGAATGGCTAAAGCCTGATGACGGAGTTCTTGTTGTGGCAGACTGGATCAGCTGCGGTTCTGTTGAACAGGGTTAGTACTTGTTTGCTAGTGTGACTGTTCGACACAACAGCCTTTGCGCCAGAGTGTCTAGTCACTGAAAGTGTCGCAGGCGGCTACCCCTGAACAAGAAGAATTGCTGTATTAAGCAATGGATATTGTATAGGATTGAAAGGTTGAATTCCTATTGGCGGTCATAGTATTCCTAACTCAATTGTTAGGACTAGTCTTCTGCTGAAAACAACTTAGAAGAATGATATGAAAAATAATACTTTGCGGCTATCTGGATGTTGTTGCCAGATTCCGTTGATTGGTATCTTCCGGTTTGTAACGTTGTCTGACATCCTGTGGACTTCTGGTGGTAAGAAACGTGCCGAGATGTTTTACCATACGGTGTCCCCAAACGGTACGATCGGCGTCAGAACGGGCCAGTACTCAATCATCTTGATGTTGTTGATGAAGTCTCATACCCTCGGAGCGTAGGGGACGAAGCAGGAGACCCGCAGCGCTGTACTAGGCAAGGTGCTAGCGGAGGTGGTTTGCCTTCCTCCGACCGTAATGGGGATGAATGATGATGGTGAAGACGACACAACAACACCCAGCCATCTCGAAGCAGGAACAATCCCTGACCCCGTGCGCGGGAAGCGAGAACGCTACCGCAATACCAGGAGCTGTGGGCTAATCGTCTTGAAGTGGGTGTTAACTGGCCAGAGGACCTAGGATAGTCCCTCGCACTTCCGGTAGCGACTCTTGGCACCCGCACTTTCAGAGATTTGTGCTGACTGACAGACGGTAAACAAACGTTACCTGTGTTATTTCCGCGCGGTTGCAGGTAGACAAAGTGTCCTCTCTGTGGATGCTGCTGCGCCTGGGACGCATTTTAAGTGCCAGCAAGCTTGCCCGTTACTCGTGCCACACTCTCTCCCTTGCTGACTGATTACACAACAGTGACAAAGAGCGACAATGGGGGTCAGGTCAGCTGCAGGCATTTGCCGTCATTTCCGGTTGCACCGTACTCGCGCCTAACGGAAATGCCAATTGTTCAAATGTGTGTGAAATCTTATGGGACTCAACTGCTAAGGTCATCAGTCCCTAACCTTACACACTACTTAACCTAAACTATCCTAAGGACAAATACACACACCTATGCCCGAGGGAGGAGTCGAACCTCCGCCGGGACCAGCCTCACAGTCCACGACTGCAGCACCTTAGACCGCTCGGCTAGCCCCGCGCGGCGAAATGCCAATTCCGGGGCTTGGTTCGGAGGTATACTCCTACACAGACTGCATATCTGCACTGATAAAGTAAACATCTCCGACATTAATGGAAGGATCAGGGGCGTTGTGAAACACGCTTCGAGTCCTCTACAGATGCACGACTGGCTCGGGTGGCCCTACGAGTAGCTACGTTGTCGCCACAATGGGCCTTCCGAACACAGGAGAATGCAAACCCTCGCGCCTGCTATGTTAAAGTGGTGTCTCCTCTTCAGAAGAGAGAGAAATGCTGTACTCCTTACGCAACTGAACGTAATATACTTGCTGTGTTGTTGTGGTCTTCAGTCCTGAGACTGGTTTGATGCAGCTCTCCATGCTACTCTATCCTGTGCAAGCTTTTTCATCTCCCAGTACCTACTGCAACCTACATCCTTCTGAATCTGCTTAGTGTATTCATCTCTTGGTCTCCCTCTACGATTTTTACCCTCCACGCTGCCCTCCAATACTAAATTGGTGATCCCTTGATGCCTCAGAACATGTCCTACCAACCGATCCCTTCTTCTGGTCAAGTTGTGCCACAAACTTCTCTTCTCCCCAATCCTATTCAATACTTCCTCATTAGTTACGTGATCTACCCATCTAATCTTCAGCATTCTTCTGTAGCACCACATTTCGAAAGCTTCTATTCTCTTCTTGTCCAAACTGGTTATCGTCCATGTTTCACTTCCATACATGGCTACACTCCATACGAATACTTTCAGAAATGACTTCCTGACACTTAAATCAATACTGGATGTTAACAAATTTCTCTTCTTCAGAAACGCTTTCCTTGCCATTGCCAGCCTACATTTTATATCCTCTCTACTTCGACCATCATCAGTTATTTTGCTCCCCAAATAGCAAAACTCCTTTACTACTTTAAGTGCCTCATTTCCTAATCTAATTCCCTCAGCATCACCCGACTTAATTAGACTACATTCCATTATCCTTGTTTTGCTTTTGTTGATGTTCATCTTATATCCTCCTTTCAAGACACTGTCCATTCCATTCAACTGCTCTTCCAAGTCCTTTGCTGTCTCTGACAGAATTACAATGTCATCGGCGAACCTCAAAGTTTTTATTTCTTCTCCATGAATTTTAATACCTACTCCGAATTTTTCTTTTGTTTCCTTTACTGCTTGCTCAATATACAGATTGAACAACATCGGGGAGAGGCTACAACCCTGTCTTACTCCCTTCCCAACCACTGCTTCCCTTTCATGTCCCTCGACTCTTATAACTGCCATCTGGTTTCTGTACAAATTGTAAATAGCCTTTCGCTCCCTGTATTTTACCCCTGCCACCTTTAGAATTTGAAAGAGAGTATTCCAGTCAACGTTGTCAAAAGCTTTCTCTAAATCTACAAATGCTAGAAACGTAGGTTTGCCTTTCCTTAATCTTTCTTCTAAGATAAGTCGTAAGGTCAGTATTGCCTCACGTGTTCCAATGTTTCTACGGAATCCAAACTGATCTTCCCCGAGGTTGGCCTCTACCAGTTGTTCCATTCGTCTGTAAAGAATTCGTGTTAGTATTTTGCAGCTGTGACTTATTAAGCTGATAGTTCGGTAATTTTCACATCTGTCAACACCTGCTTTCTTTGGGATTGGAATTATTATATTCTTCTTGAAGTCTGAGGGTATTTCGCCTGTTTCATACATCTTGCTCACCAGATGGTAGAGTTTTGTCAGGACTGGCTCTCCCACGGCCGTCAGTAGTTCCACTGGAATATTGTCTACTCCGGGGGCCTTGTTTCGACTCAGGTCTTTCAGTGCTCTGTCAAACTCTTCACGCAGTATCATATCTCCCATTTCATCTTCATCTACATCCTCTTCCATTTCCATAATATTGTCCTCAAGTACATTGCCCTTGTATAGGCCCTCTATATACTCCTTCCACCTTTCTGCTTTCCCTTCTTTGCTTAGAACTGGGTTTCCATCTGAGCTCTTGATATTCATACAAGTCGTTCTCTTATCTCCAAAGGTCTCTTTAATTTTCCTGTAGGCGGTATCTATCTTACCCCTAGTGAGATAGGCCTCTACATCCTTACATTTGTCCTCTAGCCATCCCTCCTTAGCCATTTTGCACTTCCTGTCGATCTCATTTTTGAGACGTTTGTATTCCTTTTTGCCTGTTTCACTTACTGCATTTTTATATTTCCTCCTTTCATCAATTAAATTCAATATTTCTTCTGTTACCCAAGGATTTCTACTAGCCCTCGTCTTTTTACCTACTTGATCCTCTGCTGCCTTCACTACTTCATCCCTCAAAGCTACCCATTCTTCTTCTACTGTATTTATTTCCCCCATTCCTGTCAATTGCTCCCTTATGCTCTCCCTGAATCTCTGTACAACCTCCGGTTCTTTTAGTTTATCCAGGTCCCATCTCCTTAAATTCCCACCTTTTTGCAGCTTCTTCAGTTTTAATCTACAGGTCATAACCAATAGATTGTGGTCAGAGTCCACATCTGCCCCTGGAAATGTCTTACAATTTAAAACCTGGTTCCTAAATCTCTGTCTTACCATTATATAATCTATCTGATACCTTTTAGTATCTCCAGGGTTCTTCCATGTATACAACCTTCTTTCATGATTCTTAAACCAAGTGTTAGTTATGATTATGTTGTGCTCTGTGCAAAATTCGACCAGGCGGCTTCCTCTTTCATTTCTGTCCCCCAATCCATATTCACCTACTATGTTTCCTTCTCTCCCTTTTCCTACACTCGAATTCCAGTCACCCATGACTATTAAATTTTCGTCTCCCTTCACAATCTGAATAATTTCTTTTATTTCATCATACATTTCTTCAATTTCTTCATCATCTGCAGCGCTAGTTGGCATATAAACTTGTACTACTGTAGTAGGTGTGGGCTTCGTATCTATCTTGGCCACAATAATGCGTTCACTATGCTGTTTGTAGTAGCTTACCCGCATTCCTATTTTCCTATTCATTATTAAACCTACTCCTGCATTACCCCTATTTGATTTTGTGTTTATAACCCTGTAGTCACCTGACCAGAAGTCTTGTTCCTCCTGCCACCGAACTTCACTAATTCCCACTATATCTAACTTCAACCTATCCATTTCCCTTTTTAAATTTTCTAACCTACCTGTCCGATTAAGGGATCTGACATTCCACGCTCCGATCCGTAGAACGCCGGTTTTCTTTCTCCTGATAACGACATCCTCTTGAGTAGTCCCCGCCCGGAGATCCGAGTGGGGGACTATTTTACCTCCGGAATATTTTACCCAAGAGGACGCCATCATCATGTAATCATACAGTAAAGCTGCATGCTTGCTACTGTTGCTAATTTATTTCAAAATTGGGATCTTGGAACTTGTAAAATCCCAGTGCCGTACTAAATCGATGCAAGAGTGTCTTTGTTTAGCAACGATTCCGTGGAAAGTGGTATAGATGATATACGGTATAACTGGTCATGCCTTCCCGCCTGAAATGAAATCAAATGGCCGCCGGCCCGTGTGGCCGAGCGGTTCTAGGCGCTTCGGTCTGGACCCGCGCGACCGTTACGGTCGCCTCGGGCATGGATGTGTGTGATGTCCTTAGGTTAGTTAGGTTTAAGTAATTCTAAGTTCTAGGGGCTGATGACCTCTGAGGTTAAGTCCCATAGTGCTCAGAGTCATTTGAACCACTTGAAATGAAATGATGGTGTGGCATTCTTGGCCGCGAAGTCCTACCAGCGGAAGTTCGGTCGCCGGGTTGCAAGTTCTATTTCAGGTGGCACCGCACTGGGCGGTTTGCGCGTCGGTGGTGATGTGATGATAATGAGGACAACATAACTCCTAGTCCACGAGCGGAGAAAATCTCCAACCATGCCGTGAATCGAACAAGGGCCCGCTGCATGGTAGACAAAGTCGTTACCACTCAGCTAAGCAGACGCAAGTACCATCTGAAACTGCGCTAGTTAAGCCAATCCTCTCGTGGATTGTCTTAAAGAACCGACGGGTAGAATTTTATCCTATCTGTTTTCTGTGAGTCTCTCGTAGATGTTGTCACTTGAAGCAGTTATTCTAGCACGTCGGATTCTTCAGAAGATGTATAAATACTCGTATAAGTGGATATTCGGATGGCTGATTCACCTGAAATATGTCTCAGGATGCCATTACAATTTGTTCATTAGCAATCATAGTAAAACAGCAATAATTCAATATTCTGAAACGATTCCTCTCAAAAGGTTAACAAAATTCGAGAGCATGGTAATACCGACTATCACAGAAGAACAGGCTCGAAGTAGAACAGGCTCCGACTACATGCTATCGCCGACTGGCGAGATTGGCATGCGGCAAAAACTCTTGCTGACATCATAAATCTACGTAGCTCTTCGTAAATCTTCGGCAATTTAACGATATTCATTTGTCTACTGAATTCACTGGTTTACGGCATAGCGATATTATGGTATCAAATAAAGCTCCGATGACCTGTAGGCTCCACCTACTATTTGCTAACTGCAGAGTGAACTTTAATAACTACTGTTTAATAAAGAAAATTCTGAGCTTCGCGCCAGAACTTGCGGCTCCCCTAGGTATTGACTTGCAGTCGCTGTTAGGACTCGCGTACTTCTCTTCACTGCCATGATTCACCAGGGAGCCACTCAGCGCACTACCTTCCCGGGAACCAGCTTCCAACTCGCTGCCATCATATTCTGCAGCGCTGCTTCAGGCGGCGAATTGCACTACAGACCATTAAAATTGCTACACCACGAAGATGACGTGCTACAGACGTGAAATTTAACCGACAGGAAGAAGATTCTGTGGTATGCAAATGATTAGCTTTTCAGTGCATTCACACAAGTTTGGCGCCGGCGGCGACACCTACAACGTGCTGACACGAGGAAAGTTTCCAACCGATTTTTCATACACAAACAGCAGTTGACCGGCGTTGACTGGCGAAACGTTGTTGTGATGCATCGTGTAAGGAGGAGAAATGCGTACCATCACGTTTCCGACTCTGATAAAGGTCGGATTGTAGCCTATCGCGATTGCGGTTTATCGTATCGCGACATTGCTGCTCGCGTTGGTCGAGATCCAATTACTGTTAGCATAATATGGAATCGGTGGGTTCAGGTGGGTAATATGCAACGCCGTGCTGGATCCCAACGGTCTCGTGTCACTAGCAGTCCAGATAACCGGCATCTTATCCGCATGCCGGTAACGGATCGTGCAGCCACGTCTCGGTCCCTGAGTCAACAGATGGAGCGTTTGCAAGACAACAACCATCTGCACGAACAGTTCAACGACGTTTGCAGCAGCATGGACTATCAGCTCTGAGACCATGGCTGCGGTTACCCTTGACGCTGCATCACAGACAGGAGCGCCTGCGATGATGTACTCAACGACGAACCTGGGTGCACGAATGGCAAAACGCCATTTTTTCGGATTAATCCAGGTTCTGTTTACAGCATCATGATGGTCGCATCCGTGTTTGGCGACATCGCGTTGAACGCACATTGGAAGCGTGTATTCGTCATCGCCATCACCCGGCATCATGGTATGGGTGCCATTGATAACACGTCTCGGTCACCTCTTGTTCGCATTGACGGCACCTTGAACAATAGACGATAGTTACATTTCAGATATGTTACGACCCGTGGCTCTACCCTTCATTCGATCCCTGCGAAACCCTACATTTCAGCAGGATAATACACGACCGCATGTTGCAGGTCCTGTACGGGGCTTTCTGGATACAGAAATGTTCGACTGCTGCCCTGCCCAGCACATTCTTCAGATCTCTCGCCAATTCAAAACGTATGTGTCGTGGCGTAACAAGCTTGCTACGCCACACTGGGAAGGGAGCCGAAAGAAAGGCACGCATACACACACGCCGCCTGGCGTCAAGTCTGGAACAGGATAACTATTGAATGGTAGCAAGAAAAGTACGTAGCTGCTTTATACTTAACTTTTATTCTTTGATGAATACAGCGTTCTTCTTGAGACCTTTATACGATAACTCTCAAACTAGGTAAGGCTAATGGCGCCTTGCTATGTCGTAGCCATGGACTTAGCAGAAGGCTATTCTAACTGTCTCTCGGCAAATGAGAGGAAGGCTTCGTCCGTATTGTCGCTAGCAATGTCGTCGTACAACTGGGGCGAGTGCTCTATCGTATATCGAGACCTGCCTTGTGGTGGCGCTAGGTCTGCGATCACACAGTGGCAACACGCGGGTCCGACATGTACTAAATGGACCGCGGCCGATTTAAGCTACCACCTAGCAAGTAAGGTGTCTGGCGGTGACACCACATTCCTCCCCCGCAAATCGGCGAACGGTCGTGTTATAAGGCTTCCGCCCGCCGTGGGGAGGACCCCATGTTGACGTATGCGATGAGGTGGGGAGCCTAACAACAGGCGAGGCTGTGCCACCCGCACCCGGCCATTCGGTCCGAGGGGAGCTAGGAAACGCCTGAAAACCTACTCCAGGGTGCACGTCAACATGCGGTGTATGCGCCCGTAAAGAGACAGGAGGGGCCGAAGGGTCGACCTCCATTGCGTCGGGGTATCCGCCGCGCGATGACGTCATGTGGTCCGGAGCGGGCAAGAGGTCCATGGCGGAGGACGGCTGGTCACGGGAAGCTATCGGCGGCGCGTGACCCAGGGAGGCGCTTGGCGGCTGCAGCGAAGCGTCGAATGCGGGCGGCGCCGGCGGGAGAACAGGCGGCGGCGGCGGCGGCGGCTGCTGCGGCGGCGCGTCGCCATGGGGCAAAATGGAAGGCATCGTCGGTAACACCTGGGGACGAGGCGAGCCAGTAGATGGGTCCCCAGGGCGCTGACCGGACGGCACCGTCGCTGAAAGCAGACGGGGAGCGGCAGAACCCGTGCGACGACAGAGGCGCAGCTGATTGAGATGCCGACGCACCTCACCAGTGGCCCCCAAAACCAAATACATCGCGCGGCCGAGGCAGCGAAGAATGCGCCCTGCGAGCCAACGCCGTGAACCTCGATAGTTGCGATAAAATACAACGTCGCCTGGAGCAAAAGCAGGAGTCTGCCGCTGCACAGGAACCTGATGCGGCGGATGCAGCAAAGACATCAAGGTTCGATGAGGACGAGCGTGGAGCAACTCAGCCGGCGAGCGACCATCTCGGGGCTGAGAGCGATACGAAGACAAAAAGAGCAACAACGCGTCCTCCCGAGAATGCGACTCTTTCAACTTCAACATCTGTGACTTGAAAGTCCGGGCCAATCGTTCAGCGGCACCGTTTGACTGAGGCGAAAACGGCGCGGATGTCAGATGCTGATTACCATTGGCCTGGCAGAATGACTGAAATTCTGCGGACATGAACTGTGGGCCATTGTCGGAAACAATAGTCTGCGGAAGACCTTCAATGCAAAAGATAGCAGACAACGCTTGGATGGTGGCGGAGGACGTCATGGAAGACATCCGGACAACAAAAGGAAAATTACTGAAGGCATCGACCAGAACCAACCATCGAGCATTCCAGAATGGACCAGCAAAATCAATGTGCAAGCGTTGCCAAGGGGAAGTGGCTTTTGGCCATGCAAAGACTTTCCGCGGCGGTGCGGATTGTTGTTCGGCACACGCCATGCAAGAAGAACACATATTCGTAATCGCAGCATCGATTCCGAACCAAGTACAGTGCTGACGAGCAAGTTGTTTCGTTCGCACTATACCCCAATGTCCTTGGTGAAGAAGCCGTAAGACAGAGGACTGTAACGAACGTGGGACCACGACTCTGGACTGATCATTATCAGAACGCAACAACAAAACACCACGTCGAACAAAAAGTCTCTCCTTGTCAGCAAAAAATCGGCGAACCAACGGATCCTCGATCCGTGACTTTGACAAAGGCCATTGCGTATCAACAAAACGCAAAACGGTAGCAAGGACCGGGTCAGCAGCTGTGGCTGTAGCTACACGACGAAAATCAATCGGAAACGATTCGACCACTTCATCGGTTTCCGAATCAATGAACATGCAAGCAAGTTCGGAAGAATCGAATGCTTTATCCTCAGCAACAGGCAAACGGGACAACGCATCAGCGTTGCCGTGCTTAGCAGTGGACCGATACAAGATATCGTAGCGGTACTGCGAGAGGAAAATAGACCAGCGAATGAATTTCTGCGCTGTACGCGGAGGTACAGGCTTGTTCGGATGAAAAAGCGACGTCAAAGGTTTGTGGTCTGTGATGATGGTAAAGTGACGACCATACAAGAAATCATGGAACTTAGTAACACCAAACACGAGAGCTTCTTTCTCTATCTGTGAGTAATTTCTTTGCTCAGACGAGAGCAATTTTGACGCAAAGGCAATAGGGCGATCATGCGAGCCAACTTTGTGCGCAAGCACAGCACCGATCCCGAAATCCGATGCATCGACCATCAACAAAAGGGGCTTCTGGGGATCGAAAGGCGTGAGGCAAGTATTAGTAAGCAACGCCGATTTCAACTGGCGAAAGGCGCGTTCGCATTCCGTCGTCCAGACGAACGGAACACCCTTACGGCGTAAGCGATGAAGCGGAGCTGAAATGGAAGAGGCATTGCGCAGAAAGCGATGATAGTAGGTAATTTTACCCAACACACTCTGCAGCTGCTTCACATTTTGAGGGGAAGGCAAATCTTGTATGGCACGGAGGTGTTCTGGACTCGGATGTATGCCTTGGGCATTGATGACATGGCCCAGGTATGGTAAGTCACGAGCAAAAAACACACATTTGTCCTTCCTCAAGCGAAGACCATTTTGTCGCAAGACCTGAAATAACGTTCGTAGGTTCGCAAGATGATCTTCTTCTGTCTGTCCGGAGATCACTATATCGTCCAGATAGTTTGCTGCATAGTTTTTAGCGCAACCCAGGCCTGGTGCGAAAATGTCTGCAAATTCTTCACATAACCTAGAAACACTGTCTGAAGGCACAGTCTGATTCACTGATAGGACCTGATTTACAATAGACATGTTAAACAACTGAAATAAATCTAAACCAAACAAGTTCACTGCAGTAGAAGAACGAAGAACGTAAAACGACACAAGTTTTGTTTGTCCCTTGTATGTTGCAAGAAGAGTGCACTGTCCTAACACAGGGATCGGCTGTCCTGAATAACTTTTTAGCATAACATTTGCGGCACGCAACGGAGGTTTGCCCAGTTGTTTGTACGTGTCGTGATTGAGCAAGGAAACTGCAGCTCCGGTATCGAGCTGGAATGGTATGACCTTGCCATTAAAGTCCAAATCTACAAAAAGTTTATTGTCCTGCTGACGACAAGAGCGACTGTTTTGTGCAATTTGAACAGACACTGGTACAGAATCACTTGCTAATGGACGTGATTTTCGGCGACGTCGATGCACAGGTTTTGTGGGACGAACACAGTCACTGTTAGAGAAAGTGGCACTGGACGAAGCGGAATTAACTACATGAATGTCCATGGGCGAAGGTCCACGAGCCTGAGTGTCCTTGGTTCGATTCTGGCGCGAAGCAAAGGGCCTGGAATGATCGTGATTGTCTGAACTGAGCTTTTTCTGGCAAACACTTTGAACATGTCCTTTCCTATTGCAGAAAAAGCAAATAGCTTGGCGTGACGGGCAATGTTCACGCGAATGTCGAGTAGCACACCGCGGGCATGATTTCACTGCATTTGTGTGCTGGCGCGGCACACCTGGCTTAGAGCGCAGCGGGAGCTGCGTTGGTGTGCGCGAGGGCAGTTGACCGGGCCGCGTAGCGCGAGCGCGCCCGGCGGGCCGGTTAATGTTACACACAGCTGGCGAAGTTTCAAAAGATTCCTGAGCACAGTCAAGTGTGTCTTGTCTATCCAATATGTCTATCACTTGTTGAAGGGAGGGATTAACTAGTTTCAAAATTTGCTCCCGTATGCGAACATCAGAAACGTTCTGTGCAATTGCATCACGTACCATTGTATCTGAATAAGAAAGGCCACAGTCACATTCAAAAGAACACTCCCTAGTAAGTCCTTGCAATGTTGCTACCCACTCCCTATTAGTTTGACCGGCCGTACGTTTTGTACGAAAAAACGTATACCGTTTTGCAACCACATTAACTGTTTCTTTGAAATAGGCATCTAAAGCAGACAAAATCTCATCGTAGGACAGAGTTGCTACATCGCGTCGGGGAAACAATTTCACTATCACACGGTAGGTGGACACACCGACACAAGAAAGCAAAAACGGCTGCCGCTCATTACCTTGAATTCCGTAGGCGGCTAGATGAAAGCCGAACTGTCGGGACCATTCTGGCCACGATTCGTGCGCCGCATTAAAACTGCGAAACGGCGGTGCAACTGCATGTTGTGGCTGCGGGAGCGGTGAAGCGGCGGCTGCCGCATCGGTGTGAATGGCACGTTGACCCTGGACGAGCTGTCCAAGGGCATCCAATAACGCCTGCGTTTGCTGATTCTGCAAGCGATAAAATTCGGACAGTACATCTGGCGAAGCCATGACACAAGTAAATGTAAGCAATTAGAAAGAACACTTTTCCTTCGTCGCCAATCTGTTGTGGCGTAACTACGCCACACTGGGAAGGGAGCCGAAAGAAAGGCATGCATACACACACACCGACTGGCGTCAAGTCTGGAACGGGATAACTATTGAATGGTAGCAAGAAAAGTACGTAGCTGCTTTATACTTAACTTTTATTCTTTGATGAATACAGCGTTCTTCTTGAGACCTTTATACGATAACTCTCAAACTAGGTAAGGCTAATGGCGCCTTGCTAGGTCGTAGCCATGGACTTAGCAGAAGGCTATTCTAACTGTCTCTCGGCAAATGAGAGGAAGGCTTCGTCCGTATTGTCGCTAGCAATGTCGTCGTACAACTGGGGCGAGTGCTCTATCGTATATCGAGACCTGCCTTGTGGTGGCGCTAGGTCTGCGATCACACAGTGGCGACACGCGGGTCCGACATGTACTAAATGGACCGCGGCCGATTTAAGCTACCACCTAGCAAGTGTGGTGTCTGGCGGTGACACCACAGTATGGTCAATGGTGGGCGAGCAACAGGCTCGTCACAGTATGCTACTCACTACTCTTGATGAACTGCGGTATCGTGTTGAAGCTGCATAGGCAGCTGTACCTGTACACGCCATCCATGCTCTGTTTGACTCAATGCCCAAGCGTATCAAGGCGGTTATTACAGCCAGATGTGGTTGTTCAAACGGCTCTGAGCACTATGGGACTTAACTTCTAAGGTCATCAGTCCCCTATAACTTAGAACTACTTAAACCTAACTAACCTAAGGACATCACAAACATCCATGCCCGAGACAGGATTCGAACCTGCGACTGAAGCGCCGCGCGGTTCCAGACTGTAGCGCCTAGAACCGCTCGGCCACCCCGGCCGGCAGAGGTAGTTGTTCTGGATACTGATTTCCCAAGGTCTATGCACCCAAATTGCGTGAAAATATAATCACATGTCAGTTCTAGTATAATATATTTGTGCAATGAATACCCGTTTATCATGTGCGCTTCTTCTTGGTGTAGCAATGTTAATGGCCAGTGGTGTACTTCTCCTATCTGCTGAGTTCTAGTAAACATAAGGTATAGAAAAAAATACCTCCCAAAACAGGAGGACCCTCACAAACTGAGGTATACCTGTGTTATAATCGGTATCTGCCACTCATGAAACATATTTGCTCTTCGTATCCCAGCGAGCGGTCCGTGGGCTTCCTGCGGGCGGCCGCACGCCGAGCATATTTACCTGCACGTGTGCTCCCTCCCGGCCTCAATGTTTGCCTGCTGCTGAGCACATAATCTAAGGTTGCTCTCCGAGGACAGAGGTCTACTACGTCTTGTTTTGGATGGCTGTGGAAAGTTTGCCTATCATATTTGAAGAATTACTACTCCGTCTTCCGTTTTGTCGTGGGTTTACGTCTTCAGAGTTGGCACGTTTCCTGTGTCTGCTGCTTTGATTTGTGGATGCCGAAATGCCAGAGTTCAGTTAGAGGCAAGCACTGGAACAAAAAGAAAAGTGGTGAGCACCTTTTCTTACGTATGACTGAAGTGTTGGTTGCCATTCACGAAAACTATTGTTCCTTGAGTGATGCTTTGCTATTGAATTTGGTCACTCGTATGTAACTCTTTCTAGCTTTGAGTAATGACAGTTATTTTGGTCTTAGTTCCCCAGTGTGTATCAGCGTTCCTGCTTACCAGCACAGATGCGAGGTATTTCAAGCCTACTTGCAAACGACAAGTATAATTTAGTTTTTAATGTTGATTGTTTTATGGAACTCTCATTTTTGCACTTATTTAGTAAAAAGAAATTAATTTTTAAATTGTCTGTTTTTCTTGAAGATCATGAGTTAAAACGTGAAAGAGGTTGATCTTTGAAAGAGTTTCTTGTCTTTTAAGTATGTGTTATATTACCGTTAGCATTACTGAGTCAAAATTAAGACCTAAAACAGACTTAAATTTATGTGTGTTGTTGTTACTTTGAGTAAGTGGTTAAATTTTACTCTGTGTTTGAGAGCACCTAATCTTAGGGACCCAGCAGTGACTGGTCTAAGCTCAAGCCGGTTACCTTACGTAAACGCTTGAGTAAATGTAAAATATATTTGTATCAGGTTTTTGGATTGAAACTTAATATTGTTCGTGTTTTCACTGTGCTAATTTCGTTAAAATGGGTGGTCTTTTTGTTTATCTCTTCAGGAATCCATGTACGACAAATTTTGAAAACTTCTTTAAGTGCTCAATGTCCTCACCATAGTTCTCGTTGTGGCCATTAAATAATTTATGGTAGCTCTTACTGTTTATTTTATCTATTTTAATTTCCCGCTGAGGAAAATAAATGTTGGTAAAGGATTTCACTTTTGAATCAGCACTTTATCACTCCCTATCATGTCAGCAACTGTGTGTGGTCGCCATTAGATAGTTAATGAATATGTAAAGGCCACACATCGTCCTGACACCCACAGTTATGTTTCAGTAATCTCATATCAGAATAGCTCTTACAGACTGTATGGAAGCTAGAAAAGTGAAGATTTTGTTTAAAGTCTGTAGTATACCAATCCTCAAGCAGCAGCTGTCCAGTAATACCTACCTGAAAATAAATTCAGGTTTTTCACTTAAGCCTCAAACGCTGCTTTAATACTGTGCCGTAATAGGTCGAAATAAGGTCCGTCTTTGCCTCCATAGTCGAGTATGAGAGATCTTAGGGTGCTTCTTGTTGTTGTGGTCTTCAGTCCTGAGACTGGTTTGATGCAGCTGTCCATGCTACTCTATCCTGTGCAAGCTTCTTCATCTCCCAGTACTTACTGCAACCTACATCCTTCTGAATATGTTTAGTGTATTCATCTCTTGGTCTCCCTCTACGATTTTTACCCTCCACGCTGCCCTCCAATACTAAATTGGTGATTCCTTGATGCCTCAGAACATGTCCAACCAACCGATCCCTTCTTCTGGTCAAGTTGTGCCACAAACTCTTCTTCTCCCCAATTCTATTCAGTACCTCCTCATTAGTTATGTGATCTACCCATCTAATCTTCAACATTCGCCTTAGCACCACATTTCAAAAGCTTCTATTCTCTTCTTGTCCAAACTATTTATCGTCCATGTTTCACTTCCATACAAGGCTACACTCCATACAAATACTTTCAGAAACGACTTCCTGACACTTAAATCTATACTCGATGTTAACAAATTTCTCTTCATCAGAAACGCTTTCCTTGCCATTGCCAGTCTACATTTTACATCCTCTCTGCTTCGACCATCATCAGTTATTATGCTCCCCAAATAGCAGAACTCCTTTACTACTTTAAGTGCCTCATTTCCTAATCTAATTCCCTCTGCATCACCCGACTTGATTCGACTACATTCCATTATCCTCGTTTTGCTTCTGTTGATGTTCATCTTATATTCTCCTTTCAAGACATGGTCCATTCCTTTCAACTGCTCTTCCAAGTCCTTTGCTGTCTCTGACAGAATTACAATGTCATCGGCGAACCTCAAAGTTTTTATTTCGTCTCCATGGATTTTAATACCTACTTCGAATTTTTCTTTTGTTTCCTTTACTGCTCGCTCAATATACAGATTGAATAACATCGGGGAGAGGCTAAACCCTGTCTCACTCCCTTCCCAACCACGGCTTCCCATTCATACCCCTCGACTCTTATAAGTGCCATCTGGTTTCTGTACAAATTGTAAGTATCCTTTCGCTCGCTGTATTTCACCCCTGCCACCTTCAGAATTTGAAAGGGAGTATTTCAGTCAACATTGTCAAAAGCTATCTCCAAGTCTACAAATGCTAGAAACGTATGTTTGCCTTTCATTAATCTATTTTCTTAGATAAGTCGTATGGACAGTATTGCCTCAAGTTTTCCAATATTTCTACGGAATCCAAACTGATCTTCCCCGAGGTCGGCATCTACCAGTTTTTCCATTCGTCTGTAAAGAATTCGCGTTAGTATTTTGCAGCTGTGACTTATTAAACTGATAGTTCGGTAATTTTCACATCTGTCAACACCTGCTTTCTTTTGGATTGGAATTATTATATTCTTCTTGAAGTCTGAGGGTATTTCGCCTGTCTCATACATTTTGCTCACCAGATGGTAGAGTTTTGTCAGGACTGGCTCTCCCAAGGCCGTCAGTAGTTCTAATGGAATGTTTTCTACTCCCGGGGCCTTGTTTCGACTCAGGTCTTTCAGTGCTCTGTCAAACTCTTCACGCAGTATCGTATCTCCCATTTCATCTTCATCTACATCCTCTCCCATTTCCATAATATTGTCCTCAAGTACATCGCCCTTGTATAGACCCTCTATATACTCCTTCCACCTTTCTGCTTTCCCTTAACGTGCTTATCTGGTAAAAAATATCTATATAATACTGATTTCTCTTTAGTGTAACAGCAGACACTCAGTTTCACTTTTAAAACTCAACAGGTTAAATAATTGCCTTAGAAATAAGGTTGCTGTCCATACACTGACAGCTTTTAGACAGAGCTTAATGGAAAGACTTCACTTGGCTGACAGCAAGCGGATTATTGCGCAACCCCTGTTGGCATGAGACACTTCAGCTCCGCCATTATAAATACATCTTCATGTTAAATTATAAATACAGTGGTAAGTTACGACACACATAAAAGTAACTAGTCAAGCCGAACTATACGATAAATCGGCACAAATTGCTTGCAGATACAAATAGTTTTTCGAATTTTTGTGTAATGGCAGCATTAATATAGTCCTTTTCCAGTATAATCTTCTCATATAAATAGCTACATACAACCCAAGTATATTGATGAAGGTGAAGATAAACCTAATAAAACAGCAAGAGATACTGTTTATATGCTGGCAACTAGAGTGCCCTTAACTTGATGAATTTCGCAATGCCTGAGAATCATTTTCGGTGTTTTCAATTTTCCACTGAGTATTCCCACTAAGAGAATCTAAGCATCAACTTACCGGAAAGTGTCGTGATAACTGGTGAAACATAGCTTTCTTGCCACACTCTTAAGTTTTGCAAGCAGTCAATGCGCACCGTTTCGAAACACTTACGAGAACAACTGGCTGTGCCCTGTGACGTAAGGACAAGCAAACTACTCGCCAGTTACACAAGAACAGTGAATATAGATATCAGCTTTGTCGAAACATTATGCGTTAAGAGAGCCATTAAGTGTATCACACATTTAATATCTTTCATTATCTCAGCTTCTGATCTTTGCGCAACGACTGCCCAGCGTATAATAGCGTTCAAGAACTGACAAATCGCATTCTGTCAGTTAGCACAAAGTTCTATCCCCTGTCGACTGATTACAGCATTTCCCAGTAGATCCTGTAACACCACTCCCCCAGGAGCTAATCACATTTCTCGGGAACTTGCCGGCAACCTTAACTCTCGAAACTTAGGCCCATGTACTCTGGGAGTTCTCTCGTCCGACACGAGTCTGCAGCGCAGCAAAGTTAAGAGGATACACTGTCGCAACTGACGGGTCGTTCGATCCACGCCTTTTCGCATTTCATTCTACACTGCTTGTCGGATAAACATTTGTTTCATAGTTTTTAGGACGAAATTGAACTAACATGCTTCTTCCAGCGACCCCCCCCCTCCAGGAATTTCGATAGATTATGTTGTCTATAACGAAGTCTTTATGTTTGGCACACCAAGTCCAGCGTTTGATAAGACCTGAGGAAATAATCAAATGTGGTGTTACGGAAGAACACACACAGATATTTGACAAGCTAAGAAAACAACAGAAAATAAAACTTAGGAACGCAGGCAGTTTCCAGCGGAGAGGAGGGGCTTTCGTGTTGGTCATAAACGCACCCACATCCTCACCCCTCTCAAAAAAATATTTTAATATTTAGCAGCAATTTTTATAATTTTACATATCGGTATGTCAGTTTCCAAATTTCATAGCTATGGAGAACAAAGAAACATGAGAATTAAGTTTCTAAAATGTCAAGAAATTCTAGAAATTGCTAGATACGTTTAACACATATAATTTTCAGCTATTTGCTTCATGAGCTCTGGACGTTGATGGGCAAGGTAAAGGAGCACGTACTTAAGGCTGACCGCACTGGATGTCAACAAGTAATCCGACACTTTTCCTGAATTCACAAACAAAATCGGCAAACCGCAGGAAGTTGCGTAAGGAAGGACAGAAAGAGAAAGATATACTTATATGGATATGGTGTCCGTTCTTTCGGACATGTTCGAAAGAACGGACACCATATCCATATAAGTATATAGTTCTGGCAATACCGGCCAGACCTTCCTCTTCTGCCGGCCGAAGTGGCCGTGCGGTTCTAGGCGCTGCAGTCTGGAACCGCGAGACAGCTACGGTCGCAGGTTCGAATCTTGCCTCGGGGATGGATGTGTGTGATGTTCTTAGGTTAGTTAGGTTTAACTAGTTCTAAGTTCTAGGGGACTAAGGACCTCAGAAGTTGAGTCCCATAGTGCTCAGAGCCATTTGAACCTTCCTCTTCTGTGCGGGTGTACACATATTCCCCGAACTCTTACAGGACTTGGTAAGACTGTCTTCCACGAGTAATGAGTGTGTTGCGGTGGGACACTACGAATGTAGTGTGTGGACATACAAGATGAGAACGTGGGTCTCGCGGGAGGCGTGCGCGAGGTAGTCCCTGCAGTCGCACTATCCTCTATGCCCTCAGTGGCTAAGATGGATAGAGCGTCTGTCATGTAAGCAGGAGATCCCGGGTTCGAGTCCCTGTCGGGACACGCATTTTCACCTGTTCCCGTTGATATATATCAACGCCCGTCTGCAGCTGAAGGTATTAATACAACTCTAATTTCGAAAGAGAAAGACCCTCCACTGATACAAACAGAAAGACTGACTTCCGGAATGTTGACGGAAACCACAAGAAAAAACAGTGTTTCCCTCATTTCTAAGCTTACATAGCCTAGTTTACAGACCTATGTGCACTGTCGAAGAGGACGGTGAAATATTGATAATGGTTAATCCACTCTCAGATTTTGTACTGTGTAAATATTGACGTTGTCAAAGTTGTGCGAGTTTGTTTCTGTTACAGTTCTTAACGTAACTGCATGGCATCACAAATTTTCGTACATATGCTTTTCAGATGCTACAGTTTTCTGAATTACCATTTCTTGGATGTTATGTTAAAGCGACGTACGAAACATTGATGTTGAAAAATTATTATTTTACAACAACATTTTATATATTTGAATATGATCAAACAATTTATTGTTATTTTATCAAGACGTTTTACATACAATGTTGTTATTATTAAAATTGGTGCTGACGGAAGGCGGCTATAACAAGCTGTGCCTGCTCCCCCGCCCCTCCCCTATGCCACTCCTTCCCAGGACCAAACTATGGTCCCTGGATCCGCCCCTGAGCTCAGTTGTCAAACTTGACCACCAATCTTAAGCAGCCAGCATTTATCGTGCCCATTCAACGAAGATTGCCTTCGACATGAGTCAGTTAATCCACGGAAGCACTACGTGTACTGTAGTAGCAGATTATCGCAATGATCAATATTTTCAGTTTATTTTATAATTATTTATTTGTTCTTGCATCGCGGGTACCGGTAAGTGATTTTTCTACCTGGCCAACCACTTTTTCGACGTGCTCATTGTACAACACAAAAAGCAAAGCTCAGGTCGTTTGCAAACCAGATTTCAAATACGTCCATATAATTAATTTATATACGGCGACTTCCAAAATCCCTCAGTCTGCTATGACAACAAATTCTTCCAACATGGCCGAAAAACTATAGAAATATTCACAGAAAGAAGTCTATGAAAATTGTAACCACTTGTACAACGTAAATCCTAAAAGATACTGACGAATCTCATACACCTTGCAAATAACTGACAATTCGCGTAAACCAGAACTCTGATAAACCACGTGGTCTCCTTACCCACGTAGAACAAAATTACAGTCCCTAGTTTCTTTCTTCCTAAGCCTCCTCCGATCTTAATCGATAGGTATCTAAATGAATGCATGGTTATGGGAAAGTCTTTTTTTCACAGGGAAGACATACACTTCTAAAAGACTATTGCCTACTATAAGTGCAATCTCTCATCATAATTGTAGAAACTCAATTCAAACGCCGGCCGGAGTGGCCGAGCGGTTCTAGGCGCTACAGTGAGAACCGCGTGACCGCTACGGTCGCAGGTTCGAATCCTGCCTCAGGCACGGATGTGTATGATTTCCTTAGGTTAGGTAGGTTTAAGTAGTTCTAAGTTCTAGGGGACTGATGACCTCAGATGTTGAGTCCCATAGTGCTCAGAGCCATTTGACCCATTTCTATTCAAACAACAGTGAACGGAAATAATCCAAAAAGGTCTATGCTTTGCATCACGGAGAAAACTCTGGTAAGCAACTCTGAACAGTAATGAAACCCGTTAATGAAAACATACCCTCATAATAATATATGTTACTTGGCCCATCAGTAATTTAGTAACGTACTTTCTAATATTACTATGGATGTGCAACAGCAATAGCACAGTAATAACACTGATGTATACCGATGAAATCACACTGGAGTCAGACATTAATCAAACATTTCGGAATATTTCTCTAAATGATTTCTAAAATTACCATAATTTTCAAGATTTTTCTCGGATTTGGAAACGGCTTTTCAACTTGAAATAATTAAATTTTCATAAAACTTATGTAGTCTTGTACTTGGTTGAAGCTTGCCTCGAAAATTCTCACGACAACTCAATTTAAAGCTCTGACAGTATTCTCAGTACAGTTTTCGTCATTTGATACAAACAGTAACAGTTTTGTCCAAAATTTAGACAATATATAATAATTTACTCAAAGTCTACAGACGTATCTAGTGCAACACATACAACACATTCTATTTATTATCACAAATACTAGTCGAATCTGGTGCTCTAGTGGCAAAGAACGTGCCTGGAAACCGAGAGGTGGCAAGATGGATTTCCGTCGGACCACACAAATTTTCAGTCTGTCTTTAAATCAGGCTTCAGCCCTCAGTGATGTGAAGATTCGCCAGGAAGGACGCGTGGTTCGGATTCCACGTTAAACTGCAAGTTCTCTTTCCCTAGGAGGATAACCGATGTATGGCTGGGACACACAAGTCGTCGAAATGGCGTCCAATTGAAAGATTGGCACCAGGCAGTTGAGTCACTCGAAATTATCATAACTGTCACTAATACTGATCCATACATTTGCAGAGATAATTAGTACTCTGACTAGAGGCAGTGAGATGAGGCGTTGAGTCAGATATTGTCATTTACGTAGGCCATACAGCCTATCTCTGGTTATGAAATACACATAACACTTTGTGGTTCCTGATGTCAACTCTCCCTCCTGCTACTACCTCTTACATGCTGTGTGCAGCCCAGTGTGTCTACTTCTTACGCTGACACATCAACGAAGTCCATCTGAAGATCTTTAATCATTATCATTGCACTAGTCTTGTGTCTTCTAGGGCGAATCAACTCTGCTAACCATTAAAATAGCAACATCATAAAGAGGGCATGCAACAAAATTGGCGTAAAGTATATATTTGGATATTCAGATTATTAAAATTTCCCAAACTGCACAAATTAGGTATGTGTAACGACATTGACATTCTGTGTATAGGGAAATATTACCTAGCAGGTTTCTCATTCAGAATTGGCATTTGAATGTAGAGTGTTTGTGAGAAGACAGTGCTACGCATCATATCAGGAGGAGAAGCGTCAACCAGCATTGGTCAGTATTCAACAGCGGCAGGGTTTTGGCCTACTAAACGATCTGATGGATAGGGTTAGTATCAATCTACTACTGTTTGCTAATGACACTATGGTGTACGGGAAAGTTTTATCGCTGAATGATTGAAAAATCGTACAGGATGACTCAGGGCAATGGTTCCCAACCGTTCTGAGGCCATTATGCCTGAGTGCATTCAGATATTAACTAGTAGCCCCCTCCCCTCTCCCCGCTTCATCAACATTGGCCCCTAATAAAAGCTTAAGAGAAAAGAATTCTTTTAATATTTTTATTGTTAAAATGACTAAAGATTAAATTGTATTTAGTTTCTGCAGGTAGTTCATTAAATCCTGTAATAATGAGCCAGTAGGAGAGTATTGGTACTGCTTATTACTCACAACATTTATTTAAAGAATTAGGCAGCAATTTACAGCACATAGCGAATGGTACCTACAGCTCCTCAGAAAAGAATGCTGACTAAATGCTGACTATGCACATTGAAGGTAAGCGCTTGTTACAAAAAAGCTTCCTCTGCATCAGTCCACTTTCAGTTACACCTGTTACAGCCACGCCCTGCGTCTTCATTTAAAATCAAACAAATTAAAATGTTTGCGCTATACTTCCTGTTTGTGAATCAACTGACTGCTGGACTCTTTACTTCTCAACTGAAAGTACAAAAAAAAAGTTCAGGGAAATCCAGGAATACAAATACAACTCGCTGAGGAATGAAATAAATAGGAAGTGCAGGAAAGCTAAGACGAAACACCTAAATAAAAAATGTGAAGAAATCGAAAAAGAAATGACTGTCGCACGGACTGACTCAGCATACAGATCAGTCAAAATAACCTTCGGTGAAATTAAAAGCAAGGGTCGTAAAGTTAAGAGTGCAACAGAAATACCACTGTTAAATGCAGAGGAGAGAGCGGATAGGTGGAAAGAGTACATTGAAGGCCTCTATTAGGGATAAGATTTGTCGGATGTGATACAGGAAAAAACAGGAGTCGATTTAGATTGGGGATCTAGTATTAGAATCAGAATTTGAGAGAGCTTTAGTTGACTTGAGACCAAATAATCTAAAATAATTGAGGAAACTGGCAACAAAACTAATATTCACAAAGATGTGTAGAATGTATCAGTCTGGCGACAGACAACCTTACTTTCGGGGAAATACCATCTACACAATTCCGAAGACTACAAGAGCTGACAAGTGCGAGAATTGTCGTACAATCAGCTTAACAGCTCATGCATCCAAGTTGCTGACAAGAATAATATACAAAAGAAAGGAAAAGAAAATTTAGGATGTGTTATATGAGGATCAATCTGACTTTAGGAAAGGTAAAGGTACCAGAGTTGCAAATCTGACGCAGTTGATAATGGAAGCAAGACTGAAGAAAAATCAAAACACGTTCATAGGATTTGTCGACCTGGAAAAAGCGTTCGACAATTGAAGATAGTGCAAGATGTTCGAAATTCTGAGAAAAGCAGGGGTAAGCTATAGAGAGAGACGGGTAATAGACAGTACCTACAAGAGACAAGGGAGAATAATAAGACAGGACGACCAAGAACGAAGTTCTCGGATTAAAGAAGGTGAAAGACAAGGATGTAGGTTTTCGTCCCTACTGTTCAATCCATACATCGAATAAGCAATTACAGAAATAAAGAAATGTACCTCTGCGGTGTGATAAATGTAAGCTTCACATATATCGATACTCGCAGACTCATTCCTCAAAACCTATAGGTTACGTCCTGTTGATTTAAAATCATGAAATTTGACAAGAATCAAGGTTTCACAGCACAAGTAAAGAAAAAAAATGGAAAATTTTTAGTTTGTAATTATATCACATAAAAACATTATTTTACCGTCTGCTGACCGTCTGCTTGTCTCTCTGTCTGTTAAGATCCCTCTTTCTCAGGAACGGGCAGAGTTATTAAGATGACTCTTATGTCAAATAGTGAGGTGTAAATAATCTAAGTTTCAAAGTCAATGCAATCAAAAGATAAGGCCATATGTGTCAAATATTTTGATGCTCGCAAAACCTATAGATCGACTATGCATATAAGTGGTATAGTGATATAGAGGTAAAGTGCGTGTTTGGAAACAGAGCGATTATGGGATCAAATCTTGGTCAGACCATAGATTTTTCAGTCTTCGTTCTAACCTAGCCTTGACGTCTCAAAGATTTGAAGAATCGCCAGAAATAATGCGTAGTCCGGATTCCACGTTAAACCGTAGGTCCCTTTTCGCCGGTTGGGTAACTGGGGTAGGTTAGGTACACGCAAGTCGCCGAGGTGGCGTCCAGTAGAAAGACTTCCACCAGGCCATTGAGCTGCACGAAATTATTATTATTATTATCTATGTACATAATTAAGCTTGTACGGAGCCCACAGAGTGTGGGTCCATCTACTCGCACTTGTCCTTACTTTTTTTATGAGGAGCAGCCAGAACAACTATCAGATCCATTAAAATTTTTTTGATCAGTCTAAATAGTTTGACACAGCACACCACCAACTCTTCTCCTGCTCCTCTTCATCACAAAGTGCCACTTGCATCCTACATTCTCAGTTATTTGCTAGCAATATCCTAGTCTCTATCCGCCGCTACAGTTTCTAGCCTGAGATCTGTTTTTTAAGGAACTCCAATTATCATAATTGCCTTCTTTGGAATTGGAAGTATTTGACTAGAACAAGTAAAGGAAAAAAATCCGAAAATTTTTAATTTGTAATTATCTTGACGCCTAAGGGTATTTCACCCGTCTAGTTTCAGAACGACCCTTATTTTAAAACCTGCGGATACTAGAATGGTATTAATAGAGGTGCTGATGTGTTCTCCTCTGTCTGCTGTTATTTACGAGTACTGCCACTGCTCTGTACTATAATTAGTCGACACTAACCTTACCTGGCTGACGAGGAGAACACGGGAAGAGCTATATTCGACCGTTTCTGAAAAAATAAAGCCTCAATTTATCGACGTATTTTAGAAGTAGTTAATGTGTCTTTTACTGCGTGGTAGCCTTAGACTAAATAGTGCCACAGTGCTTAGCCTCGCGACTTCTTAAGTTTGCGACACGTTTCGAAATCCGATTATTACACTCCTGGAAATGGAAAAAAGAACACATTGACACCGGTGTGTTAGACCCACCATACTTCCTCCGGACACTGCGAGAGGGCTGTACAAGCAATGATCACACGCACGGCACAGCGGACACACCAGGAACCGCGGTGTTGGCCGTCGAATGGCGCTAGCTGCGCAGCATTTGTGCACCGCCGCCGTCAGTGTCAGCCAGTTTGCCGTGGCATACGGAGCTCCATCGCAGTCTTTAACACTGGTAGCATGCCGCGACAGCGTGGACGTGAACCGTATGTGCAGTTGACGGACTTTGAGCGAGGGCGTATAGTGGGCATGCGGGAGGCCGGGTGGACGTACCGCCGAATTGCTCAACACGTGGGGCGTGAGGTCTCCACAGTACATCGATGTTGTCGCCAGTGGTCGGCGGAAGGTGCACGTGCCCGTCGACCTGGGACCGGACCGCAGCGACGCACGGATGCACGCCAAGACCGTAGGATCCTACGCAGTGCCGTAGGGGACCGCACCACCACTTCCCGGCAAATTAGGGACACTGTTGCTCCTGGGGTATCGGCGAGGACCATTCGCAACCGTCTCCATGAAGCTGGGCTACGGTCCCGCACACCGTTAGGCCGTCTTCCGCTCACGCCCCAACATCGTGCAGCCCGCCTCCAGTGGTGTCGCCACAGGCGTGAATGGAGGGACGAATGGAGACGTGTCGTGTTCAGCGATGAGAGTCGCTTCTGCCTTGGTGCCAATGATGGTCGTATGCGTGTTTGGCGCCGTGCAGGTGAGCGCCACAATCAGGACTGCATACGACCGAGGCACACAGGGCCAACACCCGGCATCATGGTGTGGGGAGCGATCTCCTACACTGGCCGTACACCACTGGTGATCGTCGAGGGGACACTGAATAGTGCACGGAACATCCAAACCGTCATCGAACCCATCGTTCTACCATTCCTAGACCAGCAAGGGAACTTGCTGTTCCAACAGGACAATGCACGTCCGCATGTATCCCGTACCACCCAACGTGCTCTAGAAGGTGTAAGTCAACTACCCTGGCCAGCAAGATCTCCGGATCTGTCCCCCATTGAGCATGTTTGGGACTGGATGAAGCGTCGTCTCACGCGGTCTGCACGTCCAGCACGAACGCTGGTCCAACTGAGGCGCCAGGTGGAAATGGCATGGCAAGCCGTTCCACAGGACTACATCCAGCATCTCTACGATCGTCTCCATGGGAGAATAGCAGCCTGCATTGCTGCGAAAGGTGGATATACACTGTACTAGTGTCGACATTGTGCATGCTCTGTTGCCTGTGTCTATGTGCCTGTGGTTCTGTCAGTGTGATCATGTGATGTATCTGACCCCAGGAATGTGTCAATAAAGTTTCCCCTTCCTGGGACAATGAATTCACGGTGTTCTTATTTCAATTTCCAGGAGTGTACTTTCAGTTTTGTTTTTCTTTTATGTACCTACGTCTGTAGAAAATTAATACGCGAATGCGTTCCAATGTATATTCATATAGCGTTGTCCTTTGTCGTCTATCAGTTGTATGTCAGATAAACGAATAAAAAAATACGAAAATAATTAGAAACTGTTTTCGATGAAACTCTTATAGTGTTTCTTGATTCATAATCAATTCATAAAGAAGTGCCAGCTTTCGGGAAAGTGATGCGTTATGCATGGTTTGCCGCGAAATTATTACCAATGCGTGAAATATTGAGCAATGTTAAGAACATTTCTGTCCCGACTCAGAATCATGCGAAGAAATGTCACTGCTGCAAACCCACCTTCACTAATACACATGGTATTCGGAATATCTATGGTTCAAATTTTTCTACGATCTACATCTACTTCATACTCCGCAAGCCACCTAATGATGTGTGGCGGAGGGTACTTTCGATACCACTATCTGATCCCTTCAACCCTGTTCCACTCGCAAATAGTGCGTGGGAAGAATGATCGGTATTATCCAAGGTAACACGTCAAATTTTCCTGAAGAATAAACATATGAATAAAATATGAAAACTAATATGAGAATGAAAAATCAGAATACACTACTGGCCATTAAAATTGCTACACCAAGAAGAAATGCGCTTGATAAACGGGTATTCATTGGACAAATATAGTATACTAGAACTGACATGAGATTACATTTTCACGCAATTTGGGTGCATAGATCCTGAGAAATCACTACCCAGAACAATCACCTCTGGCCGTAATAACCGCCTTGATACGTCTGGGCATTGAGTCAAACAGACCTTGGATGGCGTATACAGGTACAGCTGCCCATGCAGCTTCAACACGACACCACAGTTCATCAAGAGTAGTGACTGGCGTATTGTGACGAACCAATTGCTCGGCCACCATTGACTAGACGTTTTCAGTTGGTGAGAGACCTGGAGAATGTGCTGGCCAGGGCAGCAGTCGAACATTTTCTGTATCCAGAAAGAACCGTACAGGACCTGCAACATGCAGTCGTGCATTATCCTGCTGCAGGGATCGAATGAAGGGCGGAGCCACGGGTCGTAACACATGTGAAATGTAACGTCCACTGTTCAAAGTGCCGTCAGTGCGAACAAGAGGTGACCAAGACGTGTAACCAATGGCACCCCACGCCATCACGCCGCGTGATACGCCAGTATGGTGATAACGAATACACGATTCCAATGTGCGTTCACCGCGATGTTGCCAAACACGGATGCTAGCATCATGATGCTGTAAACAGAACCTGGATTCAGGTTCGTCGTTGAGTACACCATCGCAGGCCCGCCTGTCTGTGATGCAGCGTCAAGGGTAACCGCAGCCATGGTCTCCGAGCTGATAGTCCATGCTGCTGCAAACGTCGTCGAACTGTTCGTGCAGATGGTTGTCGTCTTGCAAAGGTCCCCATCTGTTGCCTCAGGGATCGAGACGTGGCTGCACGATCCGTTACAGCCATGCGGATAACACGCTTGTCATCTCGACTGTTAGTGATACGAGGCCGTTGGGATCCAGCACGGCGTTTCGCATTACGGTCCTGAACCCACCGATTTCATATTCTGCTAACAGTCATTGGATCTCGACCAACGCGAGCAGCAATGTCGCGATACGATAAACCGCAATCGCGATAGGCTACAATCCGACCTTTATCAAAGTCGGATACGTGATGGTACGCATTTCTCCTCCTTACACGAGGCATCACAACAATGTTTCACCAGGCAACGCCAGTCAACCGCTGTTTGTGTATGAGAAATCGTTTGGAAACTTATTTCAGCACGTTGTAGGGGTCGCCACCGGCGCCAACCTTGTGTGAATGCTCTGAAAAGCTAATAATTTGCATATCACAGCATCTTCTTCCTGTCGGTTAAATTTCGCGTCTGTAGCACGTCATCTTCGTGGTGTAGCAATTTTAATGGCCAGTAGTGTATGAGAATGTAAGAAGGTTGTAACCCCTCAACACACCATACAAACACACATACATTACGTGATAACTGTATGATACTTATTGTGAAATCTAGTTGTAGTATTGCAGTTAATATAACGCTCTTGTATCCTCTAATATGAAAAGAGACATTTGTGTAGTAACCTTCTACAGACGTAGTAAGGTAAATGAAAACAATAAAAATAAAAACAATAATCGGATTTCGAACATGGAATGAAAACTACACAAGCCGCGTTACTAATCACTGAGTCACCACTCCGTCTGACAGTATTGCGCGGTAAGAGACTCATAAAGTACCTAGAAAATACCTCGAAAACTTGGTTTAGGAGCGGGCGAGTATCTACGGATAAACTGAGAACGTGTCCCATTTGCGAAATTCCTGAGAAATCGAGTTATGGCGCTTTCAGTGTTCTCCTCGTGAGTGCGCGCAGTCGAACGGCGCTCTGGCTGTGCCAGAGCGCATTTGTGCTCCACCAGTCTGCAAAGAGCACCGCATCGCATATCAGCGGCGCTGCGGACCGTGGCTGCCGCCCCGGCACGGAACGGAACGAGTTAGGGGCGCGGTGCTTGGATGGAGCCGCAACGCCCCTAAGTGATGACGGTCGCACCTGACTGCTAATCCTCAGTCCCGTTGTGCCCATTGTTCGCAGAGCGGCGCCATGCTGCAAATTCGACGCGTCACATTGCGCTGCACTTTGGTGTACCGGCGCAGTTCAACCGTGGTTGCTATGGACGTATGCACGTATCTGAGACAGCTAATACTTGTACGGATCGCAGGCAGGAAGCACTACTTCTAGCATTACATCACATTTCAAAATGAATACAGTGAATAGAAACGGCTCCAATTGCTTAATTTTGTTTTTGTTATTGTCTTCGTGGAATGTCCCTATTTACGAAGCAGCGGCTTCTCACATATATTTCTAGTATGCATGTAATAAAAGTTTTACACAATATTTCCAGATGAGCACTTCACAATTTATATTTAAGTGCTTGCCAGAGGGCACATCGAACCACTTAAATCTTTACGTTTGAGGTCCGATTTCTCTTATTTTATTACACTACTGGCCATTAAAATTGCTACACCACGATTATAACGTGCTATAGACGCGAAATTTAACCGACACGAAGAATATGCTGTGATATGCAAATGATTAGCTTTTCAGAGCATTCACACGAGATTGGCGCCGGTGGCGACACCTACAACGTGGTGACATGAGGAAAGTTTCCAGCCGATTTCTAATACACAAACAGCAGTTGACCCGCGTTTCCTCGTGAAACGTTGTGATGACTCATGTAAGGAGGAGAAATGCGTACCATCACGTTTCAGACTTTGATAAAGGTCGGATTGTAGCCTATCGCGATTGCGGTTTATCGTATCGCGACATTGCTGCTCGCATTGGTCGAGATCCAAAGACTGTTAGTAGAATATGGAATCGGTGGGTTCAGGAGGGTAATACGGAACGCCGTGCCGGATCCCAACGGCCTCGTGTCACTAGCAGTCCAGATAACAGGCATCTTATCCGCATGGCTGTAACGGATCGTGCAGCCACGTCTCGGTCCCTGAGTCAACAGATGGAACGTTTGCAAGACAACAACCATCTGCACGAACGGTTCAACGACGTTTGCAGCAGCATGGACTATCAGCTCTGAGACCATGGCTGCGGTTACCCTTGACGTTGCATCACAGACAGGAGCGCCTGCGATGGTGTACTCAACGACGAACCTGGGTGCACGAATGGCAAAACGCCATTTTTTCGGATTAATCCAGGTTCTGTTTACAGCATCATGATGGTCGCATCCGTGTTTGGCGACATTGCGGTGAACGCACATTGGAAGCGTGTATTCGTCATCGCCATCACCCGGCGTCATGGTATGGGGTGCCATTGGTTACACGTCTCGGTCACCTCTTGTTCGCATTGACGGCACTTTGAACAATGGACGTTAGTTACATTTCAGATATGTTACGACCCGTGGCTCTACCCTTCATTCGATCCCTGCGATACCCTACATTTCAGCAGGATAATACACGACCGCATGTTGCAGGTCCTGTACGGGGCTTTCTGGATACAGAAATGTTCGACTGCTGCCCTGCCCAGCACATTCTTCAGATCTCTCGCCGATTCAAAACGTCCGGCCAATGGTGGCCGAGCAACTGGCTCGTCACAATACGCCAGTCACTACTCTTGATGAACTGTGGTATCGTGTTGAAGCTGCATGGGCAGCTGTACCTGTACACGCCATCCAAGCTCTGTTTGACTCAATGCCCAGGCGTATCAACGCCGTTATTACAGCCAGAGGTGATTGTTCTGGGTACTGATTTCTCAGGATCTATGCACCCAAATTGAGTGGAAAAGTAATCACATTCAGTTCCAGTATAATATATCTGTCCAATGAATACCCGTTTATCATCTGCATTTCTTCTTGGTGTAGCAATTTTAAAGGCCAGTAGTGTAGAATCATCATTTCTCCCTTTGTAGTCAATAAAATACTCTGCTGGAAAGAAATTCATACACCTGGAAAGACGCCGTCGATTTTGATCCGAAGATGGCATATGCCACCTGGGGGATAGCAGATGTGTTAATAATGGTTTCAACGTCGTCCGCCAACAGACAGCATAGTGGCCTAGCCACCAGAGCGCCATCTCCATCTACCTTTTAATAGGGAGTGTTCACAGCCAGAAGGCTCTGTATGGTCAAGACGTGTGAAGCAAGCAAGCAACCACGCCACGGGGACTCACTCGTGCTGCCTACAGCTAACTGAGAGAATTTGAAAGGGGTCAGTTGTGGCCTTCCGAGTGGCGTGACGGTCCTTTCGGAGAACTGCCGCACAAGCAGCACGTGCTGCGTCAGTTGCGCAACAATCCTGGTATCGGTGGTCACGTGAACATTCTTCCCCCCCGTAGACGATATCCTGGGTTGTAGTTTCGGGGAATAGTTAAGAGTTGAAAACGTGGAATAGTGTCAAAGTTTCGTTACCTATGGCGAGAGCCAGAGGCAGTAGGTTAGCCAAGAGGTAAGAGGATTGCGCATATATCAGAATGTGTCATCACGCAGGGGCAATGGCCTGGTTACACACAACAGGTGAGAGAGAATTGCTTAGCATGCGGGTTTGTGTTAGACAGAGACTTTCGTAGAGTGAAGACAGAGGTATAGTGTCAGCTGCACTACATTTCACAACTTCGCGAAAGTCTGTCGTAACAACACGTAACTCTGTCGCAAGAACACCTAAGGGGCCAGTACGACAGATGAATCAGCAGTATAAGTGGAACGAATACGTTCATTACAAACGAGCATGACGTCAGGACGTCGATCGTGCTTCCTTTAAGTACGCCAGCTTTGATAGCAACAAGGCACTCGCAGTTGGACCTGCAGTTAGATGTGTACTGGGTCGCTGTGTAGCGCTCAGCTAGGTGATCGACATGTTAATCTTTATTAAGGAGATGTTGCAGTATGGGCGGCCCATCCAGTAGCAGACATGAGGGGACAGTACCAGATCTGGTGCTCTCTGCTGCCGCTGTCAATCATCAACCCAGGATTAGCAGAGATCGCGGCAGACTCGCTCGCCACCAATGCTGACCACATCAGCAGTGACGAGATTGTGCATCTGCCGTCACAACCGGGTGAGCCGACGACGCTGGGAGATTGTAGCCCGTTCCGCCCGTCCACGGCGGACGAGCCACCAGGAGGAGCAGGGACGAAGACGGGGTGGGATAGAGTACAGTCCGCACTACGAGAACGCCTCTCGTGCCGATAGCGTTGGGACTCCAACCCAGAGCCTCCTGCTGTCCGCAGACATTCCTCCACTACATCACAGCACGCGGCGCTGCGCTAGCAAGACTGGTGCAGCCCAGAGCTGGTGTCATCGCTACGAGTCAGCGAGGACTCGGGGAAGGTCTTTAATATCACCAAGCCACAATGACTCGGCAGGAATAAAGGTGTTATGAATTAATAATGTTTCTTTGGCGTTTCTGAAGCGTTCATAGTCATTTCCTAGCATCCTGACTACTGGAGAGGTCACCGCTCGGCCTCCAGTCCACCGTAGGCGACCGGGACCACTGGGGCGCCTACAGATTTGGTGTCAGAAGTCCGCACGC
The DNA here is from genome assembly GCF_023864345.2 of Schistocerca serialis cubense. Classification (NCBI taxonomy): domain Eukaryota; kingdom Metazoa; phylum Arthropoda; class Insecta; order Orthoptera; family Acrididae; genus Schistocerca; species Schistocerca serialis. The sequence goes on from NC_064643.1 coordinate 460,173,895, forward strand.
CCACCACCTACAGGATGTACTCGCAGAACAGACGCCTGCTATGATCGTCGTATTGTAACGGCAGCAGTGAATGATCGTACAGTTGCCACAGCACAGATAAGAGGGCTTGTGAGCTCAGACATGTCAACACGAACTGTTGCGAACTGGTTATTAGCAGTGGGACTATGGGTGCATACATGACACTACAGGCCTGTCTTCCACTCAAGCCACGGATCGACGTGAACGGCTCGATTGGTGCCGTCAGAGGATCGCTTGGAAGATGGAATGGCGCACCATGATCTTCACTGATGGAAGCAGATTCCACCTGCACGCAAGCGACGGTCGTTCGCGCATACGATGTAGACCCATTGAGTGCTGTCTGGTAGAGCACATTCGTCCAAGATACACTGGCCCCAGCCCACGCCTTATGATCTGGGTTGGGATAAGCCACAACTCTCGTTCACCTTTGGTGTTTCTGGAGGGGACTCTAACCAGCGCTTACTATGAGCAGAACAATATGAGACCCGTTCTTGTGTCGTTCTTGCATCAGGAAGGAGATGTGTTTTTCCAACAGAATGCTGCTCGCCCACACATTGATCATGAAATTCAACGCGCTCTGCAAGAAGTATAGCATCTTCCCTGGCTAGCACAAACTCCGGAATTGTTTCCAATCGAGCACATGTGGGATCTGATGGGACGAGAAGTGACACGAGCGATTCATCAACCAACAACTCTTACAGAAGTACGTGAACAGGTCGAACAGGCGTGGAATAGCATATCCCAGGACTGTATCCGCCATCTACACCATCGACTGGATGTCATAGACAGGACTTGCATTGCCGCCTGTGGAGGCTACATCATGTACTAATATGGGTGTTTGAGCATGGGTCAATGCCTGGTACATCAGAACCGCTTGTGCTGTTGATTTGTGAATGAAATCATTCCATGTACTCAATATGCACTGTTGCAACAATAAATCTACATCTCCTTCTCTGATCCACATTGCGAGAAAATCCCACAGGCAAGAATTCAAATAGGATTTAGGGTTATCTTTACGTAAGTCTGTGGTTGGGCAAGTAAAGTTTCATAGGTCATGGGTATATAGGACTACATGCGAGTCATGCAATGGTATTTAAGTGGGACAGACGGGTAGAGGGTTTGCTACCAGATTTAAGGAGCACAGCTACAAAAACAGCACGGCTGCTGGTTGTCATTTACTGCAGGATGCACATTCTACGCCTTCCATTGACGGGTGTTTGAATATTCCCCATGTCGAACCTAAAGGGTGAGAACTGGATATGCTAGAAGACTTAGAGATCCACGTGCACCAATCACGTAATTCGTCTATAATACTGAATGAACAACTGCACTCCGGTTGCCAGTGGTTCTTTGATATTTTGAGTGGCGTATTGGATACGTAAATTATACACACTATTGCCCCTATCTTCCTATCTTTATCCTTGCTATTTGAATTATGTTAGATAAAAGTATTCTCACGTCGCCGCGCGACCGCTACGGTCGCAGGTTCGAATCCTGCCTCGGGCATGGATGTGCGTGTAGTCCTTAGGTTAGTTAGGTTTAAGGAGTTCTAAGTTCTAGGGGACTGATGACCTTAGAAGTTAAGTCCCATAGTGCTCAGAGCCATTTGAACCATTTTATTCTCACGTCCACACAGTGGGTTTTACACTTTGCTGTGTATTGGTAATATAGCTACATTGTAAGGTAGTCTGCACTAAGCTCTATGCAACATATGTTTTGAGATACTGAACGAGAGGCAAATGTCACACCTGATATTTTAATGTTATGCACTGCGCCATCATCACTGGGAGAACTGTTACTCGCAGCAGCCAATTGGATTTTTACTTTATTATGTTGCCTCAGAATACGCAATTTTTTTATATTACTGCATATATTCTAATCATGTAGATTCGATTGTGTTAATGACCATCATATATACGGCTTCCTTTGTACAGCAGCTGTATTGTAGTGTTTCATGTGATTATGTCTTTCAGCTTTTGTGTTGTTGAAGTAGTACAACACCAAACATTATGTAAATTCCAATCTTGTGTTGTAGTTCCTTGGCTTAATTGAAAGTACATTATGTAGTATACTTTTGTTAAAAAAATGGTTTGTATAAGGAACATGTACAAGGTTATAAGCCAGAGGCCACGATTTTCCCTAGGCTAATAGTTGGTTTACGGTTATGTTCTCCTACAATTCCCAGCATCACTGGTCATGTCCTCTCCCGATACAATTTGCATTAAGTCATACATGCCTACATACTCACTATTTAGAGTTACCTCTGGTATCGTTATATTGAGTAACCCTTTGCATCTGATTTTTGTATATTAATAAAAGAACTCTTTGATTCTGAAATTATCTATAAACACTGTGACTTACATAAGATAAGTATCTTCAGTTAAATATGCATGTATATTAAACTATTATTTAAATTGCCATCATTTTAAATAACATATTGTGCTTTGCTATTTGAGGCTGGGGGTGCCACTTTGAGCAAACTAGTGCCCCTGTCAGTAATTTTTACTTCATGGTGATGTCACCATACGAACACTACCAGTCTGTCTCTGACGTCTATCTACTCTACATGTACTTACAGTTCGTCTGAACAATGTGATGTATTTCGTGTGTGTTCATTTTGTTGTAACTAATCTTTTTTTCTTCTTCCTATGGCATTTCACAGCTTTAAAAACTTTTTTCTGGCACTCTGTTCTTTATTTTCAGAATATTGGGCAATGGCTGAAACCGAAATGCGTTATAACAAAGTCATTTGTTAACTAACTGATGACATTTCATTGAGTGACCTATCTACTATTACTGTGCTGTGTCGTTTAACTTACACATTTTGGTCACATGCTTTCTACACGCCTTTCTTTTGCACCTTCAGGTCAGAGTTTAATGTGTGACAGAGTGGCTTGGTCGCCAGTTATTTCTAAGAAGTCACTCTGCAAAAATATTTGGACCCTTTTCCATTTATCTGTTCTGGCATTTTATCCTTGATCTTATTTCGTTATTCCACTGTGCTTTACCTGCATTTTACAGTTCGTCATTTAGGAATCTCATAATGTCAGTGTTGTATTTTAAATTCTTTCTCGATGATACTGGTTGGTTTAAAAATGTATTGTTATTTTTTAATAAATTTTCACCGCTCTCTTCTATATTTCTTTCATGCAAGTGTGCTGATGACCTCGCCACTTAGTGCCCTGAAGTGCTAACCATCATCACTTCTTCAGTACATGCTTACACTTCGACTCACTGCCCACTATGCTGGACTGATGGTCTGTGATTGCTCTGATGATTTACAAGGCCATTGCCACCAACCAACATTTCCTTGGGGCGGTGCAGTAAAGTGAGGAACAGCTTCGGCCGTCATTGCGTTTTCTCAGGAGCTCTCGGCTGAACGGCAGTTGGTGCACGCAGGTGCTCCGACGGAGAAGTGAGGACCTGGGGTAGGGAACTCCCCATCGCCCCCCCCCCCCTCAGATTTAGTGGTAAGAGGGCCCAGTTGACAGCCCGTCAAAAACTGAACATAGATCAAGCATGAAAATAGGAAGAAAATGTACTGAACTGTGAAAAAAAAAGAAAAATAGGAACAACGAAGGGTTCAAGGACAAGAAGTGCAGTATAGAGGAGTATGACAGAGCAATGGCGTCGTGGTTAAGCCAACCTGGTAGCTCAGCGTGTTTGGTCAGAGGACAGATGGCACAGTAGCTCAGTGTGTTCAGTCAGAAGGATAGCTGCCCTTTGTAATAAAAAAAGAACTGAGAGAAATGTTCAATGATGACCTTGAGGCATCATGGGATGTCCACCCCGAACAAATACAAGGACCAATAATGAACAAAATGAGATTTAAAAAAAGAAAGAAGAGGATTAGCTGGCCTTTGTAATAAAAAAAACTGAGTGACTAGATCAACAACGAACTTCAACGTGTGTCATGGGACATCTACCCCGAACAAATGCCACGAACAATAACGAACAAAATGAGATAAAAGAAAAGGGGTCACGGCGTTGGATTGCCAAGCAGGCCAGCTGTGTTCAGTACTCCCTCGTGCCAATCTTCTTTTTTTATGTTTTTGCTGTATTCAAGTTTGTGTCTGTGACTCATATCTTGTATTCTATAACCAATGTATAGTATGACAGCTGTTAAGACAACAGAAAGAGAACAAACATTTCAATGACCGGACGGACAGATGATAACATTGTGGGAAAAAAATAAAATGACTGACATGCAGAAGTTCTGAACATGGCTCGCCTGCTTGGCAGTCTAACACTGTTACCACTATTTTTTATATTGTTCATTGCATTTGTTCGAGGCGGACTTCTCATGACACACCCATTTAATTTCTTAGTTGATCCATTATACAGTTCTTTTATTGCAGAGGGCTGCTAACCCTCTGACCGAACACGATGAACCACTGTGCCGCCGTTAAACACGACGCCGTTTCTCTTTGAGGCTGCTCTTTATTGCACTTCTTGTTCTTGGATCTTTCATTATTTCTATTTTGGTTTTTTAGCACTGACAACTCTACTCAAACGACGCTGTTCTCGGTCGTAAAGTGGAGGCCATTGGCCACTGCATTGTCTATAGTGAGAGGTAATATCTGAAATTTGGTATTTTTGGCACACTCTTGACATAGTTGATCTCGGAATATTAAATCCCCTAACGCTTTTCCGAAATAGAATGTCCCATGCATCTAGTTCCAACTATCGTTCTGCGCTCCAAGTCTGTTAATTTCCGCCGTGCTGCCAAAATCACTTGGAATATAAACCGACAAACTGCAGGGATGGGTCCCTGACTGGAAATGGAGGTCCTATGAGCATGAGCCTAGAAATGCACAGTTACCACAGTAGACGGCACATAAATGGAAATTCCTCTGACGACGTTCTATGTGTTCCTTGTATGTTGCAGGCTATGTGATTGACGTAGCGTACTGTAAGCAGCAGAATGGTCTGGTATCCATGTCAGGAACAAGCCGAGATGGTGTTTGTGCACCAAGCAGTTGGGGATGGTCGACGGAAAGCACAGCTTTATCAAAGCAAGTGCCCTCACCGACACCAGCCACATCACGTAACATTTCAGCCCTTTTTTGGGCGTTTGTGTGATCATGGGTCCTTTCAGACAAACGAACGTGCAGGGAGGCGGTGGATTGTTCGTACACCAGATTTAGAGGTCCAGGCAAGTGGCCCACCAACAAGGTGTAAGCCAAAGTACGATTGCCTGTATCGTACATGACAACTGCATCCCCATGGAGGCCATTTCGAGCATCTGTTGTGACGTGGATGCGATGCAGCTCTGTACTATGTTCCGTGACGAATTGTTGTCGTTCATGCACACCCTCCATTTCTGGACACATGTTCATAGGACCTTGTTCCCTCCATTGCCAGGCAGGAGTCGTCCCTGCAATATATCGGTTTTATTAATGTTCAAAATGGCTCTGAGCACTATGGGACCTAACAGCTGAGGTCATCAGTCCCCTAGAACTTAGAACTACTTAAACCTAACTAACCTAAGGACATCACACACATCATTGCCCGAGGCAGGATTCGAGCCTGCGACCGTAGTGGTCGCGCGGTTCCAGACTGAAGCGCCTAGAACCGCTCGGCCACTCCGGCCGGCTTTTATTAATGTTCATCCTGGGGGAGTCAAGATAATTTCCTTATCTGATATCACACAGCTAGATAACCATACAAATAGTCACAGTGTTGTTACATGATTAGCAAGTGATGACATATTGTGGATTTGAAATGTGTGCCATGTGTAGGCATTGGCAGCTTGGCGATGAGGTCGGTGTCATTCTATTTAAACAGTAACATCTATCCAAAACTAAATAGGTTCTTTTTGTCTTCGGACCTGTCTCTGGAACGAGTTACTCAGAGTTAAAAATAGCTGAAAAACAGAATTCCAATGTGTGTCAACAGTAGATTGGGTGATAACAAACATACTGTGTATCCTGCGACAGCAGAGTTTCAGATACGTGAAGTATAACTCTCGGATTAAAAGGAAATATACATAAAATCAGAGATGTACAAAATAGCTTATTAAAAGTATTTAAATTCAAAATGCAAATATTTGGTTATATTTTCTATTTCAAAGTAAACACAAAATGGTTTTAAACACAAGTACTTAAATAAAAAATTTGTATTTTCAAAGTACCTTTCTTCAAATAAAATACCTCTACTTAGTGAACATTTCACGTGCCATTTATTTCGCTGAGTTTAACACCAACAATTGTTCAAACATTTAATCTTTCATATTCTGCCTTTGTGGCCTCTTTAGCATTCCACCAATGAAACTTACTCGTTCAATAGGAGCTGAACTTGCTTATCAAATATTATATTTAAGGACAAATCTTTCTTACAGCTGGATAGATGTTCATGGAATCTAAACTGTTGTCATCATCTTCCAAATATTGTGGAGTTTCTGCAGTATTTGCACTATCACTGGCTACAGAAGAATCTCAAGTTCTCAACAAACATATAATCAGATTCAACTTTTTTATCAGAATGATGCAAGTTCTTCCCATACTCTTGTTCTTGTTTCCTCTTCTACACTTCCGATATAAACAGTTCTTAAACGTATTCTCTGTTAGCCTTCGATACCTATTTCCGTTTGAAAAAATGATATGATATGTATGCTAATATGCAGTCCTTTGCTTTTGGTTCCACTAATGAACAGAATCTCTCATAACGCATATTACGACTTTCTTTAATAACTTTGATTAACACACCTCAGAACATATGGTTATCCTTCTGCAAGAAGCTTAGTATCCTTTGCATTCTCATTAGTTCTCATTAGTTCCGGCAGAACTTATTCATAGGAGGTATATTTATCCCCTTCTAAACTCCTGATACCCTTAGGTATAGGTTTTAAACAGCTTATGTATTCATTAAGAAACTGTATTTCAATTTCTTTAAAATCTGCTAATCCAAGTTTCCTTAAAGTTTCATTTAGAGTAACCTTGACTGTGAGTAGATGTTGTTGTTGTTGTGGTCTTCAGTCCAGAGACTGATTTGATGCAGCTCTCCATGCTACTCTATCCTGTGCAAGTTTCTTCATCTCCAACCTACATCCTTCTGAATCTGCTTAGTGTATTCATCTCTTGGTCTCACGCTATGATTTTCATCAAATGATTCAAATGGCTTTAAGCTCTATGGGACTTAACATCTGAGGTCATCAGTCCCCAAGACTTAGAACTACGCAACCCTAACTAACCTAAGGACATCACACACATCCATGCCCGAGGCAGGATTCGAACCTGCGTCCGTAACAGCGGCGTGGTTCCGGACTGAAGCGCCTAGAACAGTTCGGCCACAGCGGCCGGCCGATTTTTATCCTCCACGCTGCCCTCCAGTACTAAATTTGTGATCCCTCTGTGACTCAGAAGATGTCCTACCAACCAATTCCTTCTTCTAGTCAAGTTGTGCCACAAATTCCTCTTCTCCCAATTCTGTTCAGTACCCCCTCCTTAGTTACGCGATCTAGCCATCTAATCTTCAGCATTCTTCTGTGACATCACACTTCGAAAGCTCCTATTCTCTCCTTGTCTACACTATTTATCGTGCATGTTTCACTTCCATACATGGCTACACTCCATACAAATACTTTCAGAAAGACTTCCTGACACTTAGATTTATACTCGATCTTCACAAATTTCTCTTCTTCAGAAACGCTTTCCTTGCTATTGCCAGTCTATATTTTATATCCTCTCTACTTCGTCCATCATCATTTATTCTGCTCCCCATACAGCAAAACTCATTTACTACTTTAAATGTCTCATTTCCTAATCTAATTCCCTCAACATCGCCTTATTTAATTTGGCTACATTCCATTATCCTCATTTTGCTTTGGTTGATGTTCATCTTATATCCTTGTTTGTAGACACTGTCCATTGCGTTCTACTGCTCTTCCAGGTCCTTCGCTGTCTCTGACAGAATTACAATGTCATCGGCGAACTTCGAACTTTTCATTTCTTCTCCATGGATTTTAATTCCTATCCGAATTTTTCTTTTGTTTCCCTTACTGCTTGCTCAATATACAGATAGAATAACATTGGGGATAGCTACAACCCTGTCTCACTACCTCCCAACCATCGCTTCCCTTTCATGCCACTCGACTCGTTTAACTGCCATCTGGTTCCTGTAGAAATTGTAAATAGCCTTTCGCTCCCTTTATTTGACCACTGCCACCTTCAGTATTTGAAAGAGAGTATTCCAGTCAACATTGTCAAAAGCTTTCTCTAACGCTAAAAACGTAAATAGTACAATTCTCAAGGCTGTCAATTCAACTAATTACGAACAACTTGAGTTGGAAAGACCACATAGATAATATTGTGGGGAAGGCGAGCCAAAGGTTGCGTTTCATTGGCAGAACACTTAGAAGATGACCGAGCGAGGTGGCGCAGTGGTTAGCATACTGGACTCGCATTCCGGAGGACGACGGTTCAATCCCGTCTCCGGCCATCCTGATTTAGGTTTTCCGTGATTTCCCTAAATGGTTTCAGGCAAATGCCGGGATGGTTCCTTTGAAAGGGCACGGCCGATTTCCTTCCCAATCCTTCCCTAACCCGAGTTTGCGCTCCGTCTCTAATGACCTCGTTGTCGACGGGACGTTAAATACTAACCACCACCACCACTTAGAAGCTGCAACAAGTCCACTAAAGAGACAGCTTACACTACACTCGTTCGTCCTGTGTTAGAATATTGCTGCGCGGTGTGGAATCCTTACCAGGTGGGATTGACGGAGGACATCGAAAGGGTGCAAAAAAGGGCAGCTCGTTTTGTATTATCACGTAATAGGGGAGAGAGTGTGGCAGATATGATACGCGAGTTGGGATGGAAGTCATTAAAGCAAAGACGTTTTTCGTCGCGGCCAGATCTATTTACGAAATTTCAGTCACCAACTTTCTCTTCCGAATGCGAAAATATTTTGTTGAGCTCAACCTACATAGGTAGGAATGATCATCAAAATAAAATAAGAGGAACCAGAGCTCGAACAGATAGGTTTAGGTGTTCGTTTTTCCCGTGCGCTGTTCGGGAGTGGAATGGTAGAGAGATAGTATGATTGTGGTTCGATGAACCCTCTGCCAAGCACTTAAATGTGAATTGCAGAGTAATCATGTAGATGCAGATGTAGGTTTACCTTTTCTTAATGTATCTTCTAAGATAAGTTGTAGGGTCAGTATTGCCTCACGTGTTCCAACATTTGTACGGAATCCAAATTGATCTTCCCCAAGGTCAGATTCTGCCAGTTTTCCATTCATCTGTAAAGAATTCGTGTCAGTATTTTGAAGCCGTGACTTATTAAACTGATATTTTGGAAATTTTCGCACCTGTTAGCACCTGCTTTCTTTCGAATTGGAATTATTATGTTTTCTTGAAGTCTGAAGGTATTTCTTCTGTCTCATACATCTTGCTCACCAGATGGTATTGTTAGGGCTGGCTCTCCCATGACTATCAGTGGTTCTAATGGAACATTGCCTAATGCCGGGGCCTTGTTTGGACTTAGGTCTTTCAGTGCTCTGTCAAACTCTTCACGCAGTATCATATCTCCCATTATATTTTCTCCTTTCATCAGTTAAATCCAATATCTCGCTACCCAAGGATTTCTACTACCCCTCGTCTTTTTACCTACTTGATCCTCTGCTACCTTCACTATTTCATGTCTCAAAGCTACCCATTCTTCTTCTACTGTATTTATTTCCCCCATTCTTGTCAATCGTTCCCTAATGCTCTCTCTGAAACTCTCTACGACCTCTGGTTCTTTCAGTTTATCAGGGTCCCATCTTCTTAAATTCCCACCTTTTTGCAGTACCTTCAGTTTTAATCTACAATTCTTAACCAATAGATTGTGGTCAGAGTCCACATCTGCCCCTGGAAATGTCTTACTTTTTAAAACCTGGTTCCTAAATCTCTGTCTTACCATTACATAATTTATCTGAAACCTTGCAGTGTATCCAGGCCTCTTCCATGTATACAGCCTTCTTTCATGTTACCTATGATTAAGTTATGCTCTATGCAGAATTCTTCCAGGAGGCTTCCTCTTTCATTTCGTACTCCCAGTCCATATTCACCTACTACTTTTCCTTCTCTTCCTTTTCCTACTATCGAATTCAAGTCCCCCATGACTATTAAATTTTCGTCTCCCTTCACTATCTGAATAATTTCTTTCATCTCACCACACATTTCTTCAGCCTCTTCGTCATCTGCGGAGATAGTTGGCATATAAACTTGTACTACTGTAATTGGCGTGTACTTCGTGTCTATCTTGGCTACAATAATGTGTTCAGTATGCTGTTTGTAGTAGCTTATCTGCGTTCCTATTTTTTTATTCATTATTAAACCTACTCCTGCATTACGCCTATTTGATTTTGTATTTATTATACTGTATTCACCTAACCAGAAGTCTTGTTCCTCCTGCAACCAAACTTCACTAAGTACCACTATATCTAATTTAAACCTATCCATTTCCCTTTTTAAATTTTCTAACCTACCTGCCCGATTAAGGAATCTGACATTCCACACTCCGATTCGTAGAACGCCAGTTTTCTTTCTCCTGATAACAACGTCCTCCTGAGTAGTCCCCGCCCAGAGATCCGAATGGGGGCTATTTCACCTCCGAAATATTTTACCCAAGAGGACACCATCATCGCTTAACCATACAGTATAGCTGCATAACCGCAGGAAAAATTACGGCTGTAGTTTCCCCTTGCTTTCAGCCGTTCGCAGTACCAGCACAGCACGGCCGTTTTGTTTAATGTTACAAGGCCAGATCAGTCCATAATCCAGACTTGCCCCTGCAACTAGTAAACAGGCTGCTGCCCCTCTTCAGGAGCCACACGTTTGTCTGGCCTCTCAACAGAGACCCTTCCGTTGTGGTTGCAGCTACGGTATGGCTACCTGTATTGCTGAGGCATGCAAGCCTCCCCACCAACGGTAAGGTGCGTGGTTCATGGGGGGTGAGTGGATATTGAACAGAATTATAGTATGATTACTATCATGGTGGACATAGATAAGTAGGGGACTTTCTAGTTGATTCCAAGTAGGTTTCACGAGCTTTAGGAGATCTTGAACTTAGATTCCAAAGTGTTTGACATGGTTGCACAAAAACCCAGGGTTCGGTGTGGGGCGGCGATGGGTGAGTGGACTGCTGTAGCCTGTTGTGGGGTTGTGAACCACTGAGGGCTACGCCGGGAACGAAGCCTCTCCATCGTTTCTAGGTCCCAAGTTCCATACAGTGCAATGTAATACAATACAAGGGCTTATTTTGTGGAAAATATGTGGCAACACATCAGTGAGACTATTTTTAGCATTCTAACTCTTGAATCAACAGACATTAGAGTGAGCCAATTATTAGGAATAACAATAATATATTACAATGCTGCAACCAATGGCATGATTTCAACATTTTTGGAATTCGCCGACCTCGAGCGTTTTAATGTAGTCTATTGTAACATCAAATAAAGACACACTTCAAGAATTCAAATTAGATCTAAACAAGCTGCAGGGTGTATGCACAGACAAAGAAAAAGTAATGGTACTTACTAACAACTGTGTCCCTTAAATTTTGTAAAAATGTGTATGTCATTCAGTTCAACACGCTACTTCTGCCGCTAGTGAAACGCTGCAAGAAATTTTAACTTCTTGGTTAGGAAAACTTATAACTGGTTTTTGCATTCTTCAACTCTTCAGGTCATTAAAGAGCCATTGACTCCTCTCCTTCAGTCGTGTAATATTGACGCAGGCACAGTGACAAAAGTTGATTTTCAATGAAAAATTTAACTCGTCAAATGGTCCGAAACCACAGACACTGTTAATTTCTGGTGTGAAGTGCTTAAATATAGAGATCCAAGTGGCACTATCCCACTTCACGCCAATGCCAAAAGTGAACGGCATATAAAGCATCTGAATGTACTTCATCCGGTACCACCTCTGTCTCTGGTATTGAACCTTCTGTCGAGGAAAACGTTGATGATCCCAAGCGGCTCATTTTCTCTTGGGTTAGTTTGCCGTGGCACATTTTTTAATACTGTCCTGGCTTTAAACATAAGGAATAATTTAAATTGTCTCATTTTTGGTTACTCAACATACTTAATGCTTAAAAAATTGCAATCTAATGGGTTCTTTAAACACACAGAAATCATCAAGTGGTTACTGGTGAATTTGAATTACCTTTTCAGTGGGAAATCCCGTTTCACTGTTGGCGTACCTGGACCACACAGAATTTGATGTAACAACATTATTGGTTTTACAGTATGCGATAGTAAATTTAGAGGAGACATAAATCATATTCAAACAATCTTCCTACTGGTCATAGGACACCAATGACTTTGAACTTTCTCCGTACACTCTACAATTTGATTAAAGAAAACTACTGCCCTTGAAGATGCAGCGAGAGAATTCAGATGTGGCAGCTGGTCACCTTTAGATAGTTATATAGTAGATTTAAATTGCTTTAAACCCTCTCCGGGCAGTGCACAAGTCAGTTCCCAACTGCTGCTCGCAGTATAGTTACCGAGAAGATTTAGACGATGGAGGTTTTCATTATCTTCTCTGGGTCGTGCGGGATTTTTTAATTAATGTTTACTAAATGTTTATAGGTGAGATATTACCGAAAGAAGGCAAATACCACTCCAGAAGGTACACCCCTGTCCCATCCCTCTCGCCCTCGAATGAGCGATTTTTTGAGTTAACAATGGTCGCAAGTCTCGTAATGTTTCAACTTTCATATCTGTAGTGACATTCTTCAGGGCAATACCAACTTCAGTGACGAATTTTGTGGGAGTCGTATGACTGGTACAAGCATTACCCTTGGGCAAACGCCGGCCGGAGTGGCCGTGTGGTTCTAGGCGCTACAGTCTGGAACCGAGCGACCGCTACGGCCGCAGGTTCGGATCCTGCCTCGGGCATGGATGTGTGTGATGTCCTTAGGTTACTTAGGTTTAATTAGTTCTAAGTTCTAGGCGACTGATGACCTCAGAAGTTAAGTCGCATAGTGCTCAGAGCCATTTGAGCCAGCCTTGGACAAACAAACATACCTTCATCGTTTCTTGTTTTTGGTATTAGAAGATAAAGCGAAATATAATACATATAATATAATATTACATGCAGCAGAAACGACGTGGGTATGTGCTTTCGTCCAGAGTAAACGGCTACACAAGTCATCCAGCTGCCACAAAATTCGCCATTGAAATCAGTGTCGACCTGCAGCAGGTCACGTCTATGAAAGCCAGAAAAATTACTGAACCTGCGACTTTAACTCAAAAAATCACTTATTTATGGATTGGGGGGGGGGGGGACGAGGCGGTATCCTCGGACCAGTCTTTGCGCATTGTCGATAATATCTTACCTACGGACGTTACTATATTCCTGAAAGTGCCTTATGTAGCTTCAGCAACGCTTATGATAAGTTATGAAGCCCCTAAAGGTATTTATTAATTACTAAAACTAAAATGTGACAAGTAAAAATAGCAATAAAATTCTTCAGGGTCTGTGTCCTCATTGTCTATGTGTAACACTTGCGACGTTTCGGCCACTATTGCAGGTGGCCTTCCTCAGAATGTTTTTTCGCTAGCTGCGGAATGAGAAAAGTGTGGTTCTTACATACTGCCCGAAGAGGCTGTTATCGCATTATCGCACTCTGACAGGATACTGAGGCTGAGGAGGAGGGGTGTTACGCATCGCTTATTGGTGTTTTCGTTGGTGGAAATAAACGTTCTTTATTGGTGGTTGCTTTATTACTTGCCACTGGTGGAAATAGGCAAATGGGAAACGTGTGGCAGTTGTGACGTAGCGCCGTTTACCTCCAGCCTAGTGCTGGCTGAGGCATTCCAGTATTCTGTGTACCTGCGGCCACTTTGGTCTCTCGTGTGCCTGTGTCTGTTCCGCCGCATGAGCTGCAGCTCCGTACCGCTGTAGTCGGTGCCCCTCCTCCCCTTCATGTTGACGGGTCGTTTGCTACTTCTACCGCCTCTCTAATCTTCCTCTTCAAGGTAAGCGGCTGTATTGTCAGTACTCGGGCCTCTCGAAATACTTTATGCTACACCCATCCCAGTGTTCCGCCACCACTGCCTTGACGCGTTGTCTTGGTTGGACATATCTTTGATGTTCAGATATCCGCGTGCTGGAGGACGTCTAACACCCCTGCTCCTCATCCTCAATAATCTATCGGAGTTTGATACCAGCCTCTTCCACCGTAACATAATCCAAAGTTTTCTCATTCAGCAGTTAGCAAAATTAAAAAAAAAAAAAAAAAAAAGAAGAGCCTCAGGAAGATCACTTGCAATAGTGTCCAAAGTTCAAACGTTTTACACATTGACAATGCAGTCACAGACCCACAAGAATTTTACTGACTGCGACAAAGGCTGCGGAAGCTTATGCTTACAAGTAAAGATGAGTTTAAATGAGTGAGGTTTCACTAGCCATGGACCTGATTCTTTGTTTTATAAATGTGATTCCGAAATAGTACAGTTTCAAAGACGCACACAAAGCACGTAATTTTGCCTTAACCTTCAAATCTGCGGAAAAAAGTTTTGTACAATCGCCTGTGTTATATTTTGTGTTTTGTGAAGGAACGTATTGTGAATTCGGTTGAGTTCTGTTTTGCTCTTAAGAGGAGGTTAGGATCCTTTGGTTCAAAAAATTGATTTTTTTTTTTAATTGCATTTTTGGATCCATAAAAGTGTTTAGAATCCACCCCTGAAACTGTTTTTCCGAATACGGAACGGAAATGTTTGTTATTCGCGGTTGAACAAAAAATTGCACCTGCCTGAAATCGGCCTTTCTCACGCACCAGTTTTTTTTTTTTTTCTTTCGGAGGACGAGTTATTGTACCGGTGCTTGGGAGGAAACACAAAATTCAAATAAAAGTTTGAACGCGTGTGTTTGGATGTTAGCCCCCAAGCATTTGCATTCTTGTGCGAAGACTGTGAAGACTGCGACTTTCCTGGCAGTGAGCAGCTTCAACGAAGGGTATTCAGCAATTCTGAACACCATGACAACGATGCACGTCACCCTGGGACTCTATTCGACGCAGTTCGCCAAGCATTCGGACGACCACCGGATTTAAGCGGCCGAAAACCGATTGTCACCAGCCTTACGAGCGGCTCTGGAGCAGCACAGGATGGCCCAGATCAAGCAGAACGCCCTCTGTGAGGAAGATGGAGGACTAGTTTATGGACCCAGAATAACAGATTGAACATAAGTTGCATAATATTGCTTTTATATGTAGTCAAAATTTCAAACGCGTTTTTCTAGAAATGACATTTTTTTACCGGGCGGTATGGTAAGTTCACATCTACTGAACCGATTAGCATGATTCTTTGTTTCCGACGAAGCTAACTAAATTGTCTAGAAGTTGTACCACTTTTATTCCGAGCCGGCCGCGGCGGTCTAGCGGTTCTAGGCGCTCAGACCGGAACCGCGCGACTGCTACGGTCGCAGGTTCGAATCCTGCCTCGGGCGTGAATGTGTGTGATGTCCTTAGGTTTAAGTAGTTCTAAGTTCTAGGAGATTGATGACCACAGATGTTAAGTCCCATAGTGCTCAGAGCCATTTTTTATTCCGATCCATCAACTATTAATATTTTTACTTGGCCGACGAAGTCGAAAAATCGATGAAAAAACCCTGTTTTTTTTTTTCAAATGGCCACCACTTCGTTTACTATGGTCCAAATAACTTAAGCGAGGCACAACTCCTAAAGAATCTTATATACTTCGCTAACGTCAACTCAATTTTGATTTCAGACCAGCCGGCTGACCTGTGACATACCGCGCGTAGAGGTCTACAACGAAATTTTGTTTCGTTCCGACGGCACTTCCGCCTTTTTTCTTCGACATTTTCAGTTCAAAAAATTTCAGTTTGTAGAGCAAATATCAATAAAAATTTTGACCAAATTTGACATTGATATCTATAACACATCCCGAGAAAACAATTCGTAAAGAAATTGCTTTTTTCGGGCCAAAGATAGTAAACCTCCCCTTAATGAGTTCACCATTTGCAGTGCTGCTTTAGTGCTACTTACTATTTGCTTCAGATGAAACCTAACAGTGATGTTCACCAGAAATAGTACAATGTGTACAGTCATCGTGAATTTTACTCAGTGGGACTTGCAAGGAGAGAGAAGAGAGCTCAGTGACTTCCGCGAGGGGACTTGTGGTAAGGGGAGCAAGCCGCAGCTCGTGGAATCCTGAAAACTTAGTTTTCGTGCCGATCGTCTGCTCTGATAGAAATATCACACTGGTACAAGGTTTTATGTAATCACATTTTAAAGACGGCAGTGATTGGTAGGCAGCCTGTCGTGCAGTACTGACAACTTACGTGTGTTCGTAGGTTTTCCGGCGAATATGTTGCTTCAAAGTCTCTCGGATATGCAACCGGATTGATTGATCGTTGTAGAACGAGTTTTCGACGGCGTAACGTACCATCAGCATCAGGTTACTTCTGTTGATTAACATCCTGGAGCAGTGGGTATGACATATGTACCAGTCGTCTCCCTCCCGTCCACTGACCCCGTGAATGGACCGCGCAATATACCGGCCGCGGTGGTGGGGTTAGATCGCGCTTGGGATTCGAGTGCCGGTCCTCAGACTACGCTCTGGTTTTGCCGTGTTCGTTGTTCCGTTTTCGCTGCGTTTGGAGATTTTTCAGTGGCGGCGTTGATAGCCATTGCCCTAGTTGGTGAGGTTCTCACGTAGCCGGATATCGATAGACTCCTTGTAATGCATCTATGAAATAGTTTTCAAAGTTGAATCGACTAGCATCAAAACAGCCAAAACAAGAGACTAGATGAACCGTCATTAATCTTACAGAGAACACGATCGATGACGTTGCGTTGTACGTCCTCGAGCAAGGCTTAAACTTTGCCCCAACACCAGCAGCACCACCTGTCGCAGAAATCATCAGACGAGTGGTAGGAATTGCCTCCACTTTGCCACCAGACACGACTAAGAAGATACAATGAGAAAAGTGACGTAATCTCGCCAGCTCCGCGTCGGCAAGACATAACTTCTGCAGACCGGAAAGAGCCGCGCTGTGTTCTCTGCGTGACGATCCAGACATTATCGTCCTCCCAGCTGATAAGTGAAACGTAACCGTCCTACTAACAGTCGCAGAATACAAAGATAAAATGTACAAACTCCTAGACGATGTGGCTCACAGGATGATGACGGCGGATGCGACCAGATGGATGTAGCGCAAGATGATTGAAGTTCTCCGAAGTACTTTTACAAAAGAGACAGCAAAGAAACATCTGCCATGTGCTACCGCACCATCCATCTACGAAGCTCTACGGGCTTCTAGAAGCACACGAAGAGGGCACACCTCTAAGACCAGTACTGAGTGTAATAGGAACGCCAACATACCAGCTCGTGAAACACTTGACGTTAGTTTTCAATCCTTTGGTTGGAAAACGTAAGCACCACATCAAGAACTCGGCTCATTTCGTGGAATATCTACGAGAACCCAGATTGGCCAGCTCAGATCTCATGCTCTGTTGCGACAATATGTCATTTTTCACCAAAGTTTCACTCCAGGAGTCGCTGCAACTTATTGAAATGAAATTTGTATCCTTGTTCACCAAACTTTTCAATTTTGTGCTCACGTCCACACATTTTCTTTTTGGCGGACATTACTAAGAACAGACTGATGGCGAGTGTATGGGTAGTCCTCTATCAACTGTGGTGGCCAACATGTACATGGAAGTTTTCGAGAAGAAGGCACTGGACTCAGCATCGCTAAAACCGATCGTCTTTTACAGATACGTTGACGATACATTCGTCATTTGGCCTCACAGCAACGCCTGAATTCTGTCAACAGCCAAATTCAGTTCACCTTGGAGCTGGAGCAAAATAGTCTTCTGCCATTCTTGGATGTCCTGGTATGGAGAAAACTGGACAGACCGCTAGTATAAAGCGTCTGTCGGAAAAAAACTCACATGGATCACCGTCTTCATGCCTCTAGCTGTCATTACCCATCACAAAGGAAGGGAGTGCTAAACACGCTGGTCCACAGCGCTCGTGTGATCTCCGACGAAGAAGGATTAAAACCTGAACGGGATCACCTCAAGGACGATTTCCAGAAAAACAGCTATAGCGATGGCCTAGTTCGACATGCCTTCAAGCGAAAGACCATATTAACGCTAACACCCGATAACGACCAACCGAAAAAGATAGCCTACATTCCACACACGGGCAACGTATCTGGAAAAGTCGGTAGAATTTTACGACGACAAAATATCAAATGTGAGTACCACCCACAAGCAAAGACCAAATCCATTTTAGGGACGATCTGGGACTCTGTAAATCTGGACTGTATAAAATACAAATGGTTCAAATGGCTCTGAGCACTATGCGACCTAACTTCTGAGGTCATCAGTCGCCTAGAACTTAGAACCAATTAAACCTAACTAACCTAAGGACATCACACACATCCATACCCGAGGCAGGATTCGAACCTGCGACCGTAGCGGTCGCTCGGCTTCAGACTGTAGCGCCTAGAACCACACGGCCACTCCGGCCGGCTGTATAAAATACAATGCGAGTGTGGAAAAGAATGAGTCGGACAAACCATTCTCACAAATGAAGAAAGGTGCACGGAACAGAAAACGCACACTGACCTCCAGCAGCCTGCAAGATCAGCAAATTGCTGAACATTCACTTGAAATCAACCACAAAATGAAATACAAAGACACAAACCATTCTACAGAACACATCCCACTATTGGGGACTGGATGCACAAGAAGGCTTAGAAATCCCCACTCGATTCCCGAGTTGGAGATACACCAGCCCCTCCCCCCCCCCCCCCCCCCCTCCCTCCCGCGGCCGGCATATCGCACGGTCAAGTCAGTGGGTGACTAGTCCAGGATGTTAGTCGGTAAGTGTAACTTGATGACGATGGCACGTTACGCTGTAGAAAATTCGTTCTACAATTATCAATAAATCCAGCTGCATGCCCGAGAGACTTTCAAGCATTGGAAACTTATTTTTCATGCCGCTCCGCTCATTTGCTATACTTTGTACCAAACAATGTAGATCACGGATTGGCAACAACGGAAACTTCCGAATGAACTTCGGCGCTTGAGCTCAATAAGGATCACAGTTCACATGTGGCAAAAGTTCCATCAGGTTTGTTGTGAACTCGTGAGAAACTGTTTTGTGACATCAGATAACCATGCCACACTGGCCGTCCTGAAAATGTAATGAACTGTGAATTTCTTCTCTCTGCTGTCAGACGTGACATGATGAGCGGATGACTGACGCAGTTACCCCACATTAGGAGCCAACAATTATTTGATATCAATAATGAAATTAATTCAAGCACAAATGGTTCGTAACTAACGGGTTCATGTATGAATGAAAAGATTGCATATATGATCAAAACATTAAAGAAATGTGTTTTTTTGTCCTGTTCACAAAACAAAACCAAATTATAAGTCTAAGGGCCGATTTGACTGGACGTGGACACGACTCAGTTATTAAGGGGAAGGAGGAGGGGACGAATCGTCTCACCATTATTCGTTATCGTTCGTCGTATACTGCAGTCGGCGGCAGGCGCTGTGAAGGTACGGCGCGTCGCCTCGGAGCTGTGCGGCGCGAGCCGGCTGCCCACATCAGCAATCGCGGCGTTGCGGCGGGTCCCACGTACAACCTCAGCATTGTCTGACAGTTGTCGTTTGCGTGGCCGAAGCTGTGCTACCGCGGCGTCGGAAGGCGGATGTTGGCGACGGTGGACGAGTGCCTATGTTCTCTCGCTTTGTAAGTTTATTTGTCCGTCGCTGACATCCTTCCCGTCTGGGCAAGCTGCCCAGTGACTAGGGTACGTGAAAAGCTTGCTGGGACAGGTTAAATGCTAGTTACGATGAAGTCGATAATTCGATTGTAATATTGACATTTAATTTTGATATTTCCCATAATTGACAAAAATTACGAAAACGTGATTTTTTTGACCACCCACACGATCCTGAGTATGGCATATTAACTAATTTGAAATTACATGCCACAATTACCGGCAGCTACACTGTTAAACACTCGGCACCTCACAAGGATAGTTACAAGACCAAGAATACTAGGTAAGTTCTTGGAAATGGTTAAGCGTTGGTGAAAATCATGCTTCTGAGCACACAAAGAGTTCTAAGCACAGAACTCAGCATGGAACGCGCGTTGGTGGCTACAGACCGTTTGTCTCCCGCGCTGAACCTCGTCGTGTAGATCTAAAAAAAAAAAAAAAAAAAAAAAAAAAAAAAAAAAAAAAAAAAAAAAAAAAAAAAATGCTCAATCCTACACCTGTAGTGAAGGCAATCGCACAAACTGGCCCTATGTTGAAGATACCGATAATTCGGATGGCTGTGCCGTCTCCGAATCACAGTACTCCTAGTCTGAGGTAATCTCAATTGAAAGTTGCTTCTCAAACTTCCACCCCACAGGACAGCACAAATCCTGCAAGTTAGAAATCAGACGCCCACTTTCTTTTGACAAAATCCGTAACTCGAATACGAAAAAAATCCCTCTCTGCACTATTCTGCCCAGAGGAACAATTCACGTCTTAGATCTCGTGGGATGCGTCCTACATCGCCGACGTCCAAGTCGAAGTCCACTCCCTTCGAAGACGATGGCCAAGAAGCCGTCTCCAAGTCCGTACCGCTCAATGACTGAAGGCGAAGTCCTCTTTCTCCACAATTCTCCCGTCTTCCACGCGTACGAAAACGCGGCGCAAGAATACTCATTTCAGCCAATGTCGAACGCCCAAACATCGCCGAAATCCCTCCAACGTCATTTCTGAGATTCTGCCCAATGATCGTGTGGTCCTATCGCCCCTAGGCAAACGAAAATCCCGTCTTCGCTACGTGCTGCCCAGCACAGGTGGCTCCGAAGGCCTGGCTTCCCCCAAAGGCGCCGTATTGTCCCGCGTTTCCGGTTTACGCTATTTGCCGGCCACGGCGGCCCGGCTAGCTCCGGCCAGCTGCAGACTTAGGCTATATTCTACAATTCTCAGCTTCGACACTTTCCACCAACGCTTTAAGTTTGTAACTTAATCATGCAGACATGCAGGGAATACTACTCGAGAGCGCCTCATATTCACCATAAGTCAATAAAGTCATGACCTGATGCCCTTGCCAGTCCCGTTATTATTAATACTGATGTTGACAAGCTAATGTGTAAGTGCCCAAATCCTAGCACCTTACAGTTACTGCAAGTATTGTAACAAGGCCGGTCCCATTCCAAAATACCGTTATCCATGATGGCGGCCATGACGTCAGAGTCATTATGAAATTTTTCATAACACCGTCACCATTCCAAAGCATCGTTAGTCGACAGCAACAAGGTCGCACGCAGTGTATCCGGCACGTGTTGCCTCTCTAGTCTTTATTACCGTAGCGGGTTGTGACATAGAGAGAGTTAGCGCCATCTCTCTCTATGTCGCATCCCCGCGCATACATACACGTGCTAGGCAGGACCTATATAAATCAATGCACGACCTACCTCACTCTCACACTGCTCGTATACTTCATTCATCCAATACTTGTCACGTCTTCGTAATTAAACGTGTAAAAATGAAACGATCACAGCAGCAGCAGCAAACGTGCTCATGTGGACGAAGTTCCATTCCCTGGTAAGTACATTTTCAGTATTCTGATATCTACACCCTTTAACTCTGTGTATGAGTGCTACATATCTTTTATAATGCTCTCTATAAAGATCGCTCCTCCACTTGTTCTGTGTGTGTTCCGGCTTACGTTTTTTACCCTTTTGAATCTCTCTCTCTATAAAAATTGCTTATCCACGCCTTTTTTTTTACCTCTAACTTGGGTGTCTGAATCTTTTATTTTAAGTGTTACATTTGTTTTGCACTGCTCTCTATAAATATTGTTCATCCACGTGTTGTATGTTACGTGTTATACCCGTTTTCGATCTCTCTCTGTAAAGTTTACGAAGTCTTTTAACAGATTCTATGTTTGTGTATGTGTTAAGTCTTATATCCGTTTTGGACATCTCTATGTAAAGAATGACTTTCCACATGTTGTATGTGTTATAATTAATTTACCGTATCCGCTATAAAGATAGAGCTTCCACGTGTGTGTATCTGTTATATTCGTTGTGCAGTGCTCTTTGTAAATATTTCATTTCTTTCCTTTTTTTTTAAAAAATTTGCTGGTCCGCTTATTTCTCTACCACTTAACTGAAAGCACACTTCCCTTTCCATATGCGATATTATATTCAGTCTTCTCCATCTTTCTAGATTTCTTC
The DNA here is from genome assembly GCF_023864345.2 of Schistocerca serialis cubense. NCBI lineage: Eukaryota > Metazoa > Arthropoda > Insecta > Orthoptera > Acrididae > Schistocerca > Schistocerca serialis. Next base: position 460,196,130 of record NC_064643.1, read on the forward strand.
CAGCAAATCACGGCTGATCTAGACAATCAGATCGAGATGGAAAGGGCTCAAGCGCAGCTCGAATGTAAGTACATTTATAATACAATCATACTTCTTAAACTTAAATAATTTCATCTAACATATACCCGTTTCCTGATTGTATACATTTAGTCCTCATAAGCCGGTCTTTTCTTTGTAGATGCGCCTAATTCAGCATTCGGTTCAACCACCCAAAACGTTCAAGGAGGCGGCGGTAGCGTTCAAACGGCGCCCGCCACACAGGACACTCAGTCTTTAGAGGAGGAGGAGACCAACCTGCCTGACCCGTTTGAGGAGGAGATCAACCTACCTGAGTGGTTTGAGGATCTACTTGATTTTGGCAATGAGTTGCTCAAACCATGGAGTCAGAGCGGAGAAGGTGAATAATTTTGAACATTAACATTCCTTCACATAACCACCATTATCTACTCTTATTGTTATTATTTATCGCTCTTTTAAATATAAATCACTAAATTAATTTTTTTCCTTATTTATCTTTCAGGTATATCGCACGGCGTAGGCCGTGTTCCTAGAGCGGTGGTTGCGGGGGCGGGACTCGGGCGCACCGAACCGCAAAGACACGCCGCGCCTTGCGTAGCCCCTATAAGGGCTTCGCGGGAGACGGATGCAGAACACGCGCCAGCTCCTCCCCCAGCGCTGTCGCAACCGTTTGGCTGCGCAGCCCGTCCGCCGTCGCCACAGCCTGGCCCTTCAAACCGGCTGTCACCCCGTCCTCCTCTAGAAGCAGCAGCTCGCCGCCGCCGCCCACGCAAGGTATGCGTTCCGAGACGTATACCTCTCCCCGCAGATGATGATGATTACGATCACCCATCACCAGCCCATTCATCTATCTGGTGGACTCCTAGTTGTAGCAACAGTAATAATAGTAATTTCCTTATGGCTAGCGGTAGTTCTCTCCCCCGTCCTATCGATAACGAATTCGATCAGAATAACGGCGTAATGACTCCCTTAGAATACTCAGCAGTTGCTAGAGCGTTTGAGGGGCGAATCTCTTTCACCAGAATTGAGAATCCAGGCGGGAGGTATCGCGACCCTGTAAGGTTTTTGGAGGCGTGCCTCCCCGTCTTGGAGACCGAGCTCCTCAAACTCTTAGAAGATCCGGAATTTAACGCCTTTAAATGCAGTGCTGTGTTATGTTGTGAACTGAGTCACCCCCCTAAACATCAAGGTGACGCGGAGACGGCTACTCTGCATTATATATGGGGTGACAATGGCGTTATTTCTCGGAGCACATCGATTGCTGAGTGGTATCGAGAATCCACCTTGAGCGCTATTATGGCCCGATTTTCCGAGATGGAAGTACATGGATCCGCTAAAGCGCTCAGCAGTATACCACACCTCGACATCCATATACATGTCTATGATCCAATGAATGGAGGGTCCAGTTATATTAAACTCCCTATAGATATTGAGAAAAAGCAAGCATGCATTAATGTTCGAAATAAGTATGATAATGCGTGTTTTGCATGGTCAGTCCTGGCTTGCGAGAGAAATTACAATTACAAACATCATCCCGAGCGTACCAGCAGTTACAAAGTCAAAGATATTAAGAGACAGAATAACTTTGACAGAATAGAGTTCCCTTTAAGAATCCATGACATACCTAAGTTTGAGGCTCAGAATACCGCAATATCGGTCCACGTTTATGGCCTGGAGAAGAAAAGCAAGTCAGATGAGCAGAACAAGCATACAGTAGTAGGCCCCCTCCATTTCTCAAAATTTGCAGGTGAGCGAGAGTTGCATGTCAACATGCTGCTCTTCTCCGAACGTGATAATTATCACTATGTCTGGATCAAAGACATGTCCCGACTCATTTCCTCCCAGTTAAGTAAGAATGATCATAACCAACATATTTGTATGAGGGCCGTTCAGAAAGTAACTTCCGGTTGATTTAAAAAAATACACCAAGTTAAATAAAAATATTTTAATATATACATCTTACAACTACATCTTTGCACTATTTTTCTACATAGTCTCCATAGCGATTGAGGCACTTATCGCATCTCTTCACAAGCTTTGAAATTCCTTCTGCATAAAAATCACCCACTTGTGCCTGGAGCCAGCCTGTGACCGTATCTTTGAGCTCTTCGTCGTCATCAAACCGCTGTGACCCGAGCCATTTCTTCAAATGCATGGTTCTCCTTCGTCCTCATAACGTGACAGAAAGTGTAATCAGAGGCCATTCTTTGAGTTTTGTGGTGGTCGGTAAGAATTTTGGGCACCCATCGTGCACAGAACTTACGGTAACCCAGTCTTGCTGTCACTATCTCGTACAAGAGAGTCTTAGAAATCTGTGGAAAACCAGTAGACAACTCCGACATTGAGAAACGTCGATTTTCACGAACTTTTGCATCAACTGTCTGAACGAGTTCGTCAGTCACCAATGATGGTCTACCACTCCTCTCTTCATCATGAACGTTTTCTCGTCCACTTTTAAATAAACGTACCCATTCACGGACAACTCCTTCACTCATAACTCTTGGTCCGTACACGGCACAAAGCTCACGATGAATAGCTGCTGCAGAATATCCTTTGGCTGTAAAAAACCTTATGACAGCACGCACTTCACATTTGGCGGGGTTTTCTATTGCAGCACACATTTCAAACTGCCACAAAAACTAAACTAGCGCAGGTACGACGTTCACTCGACCACGGCTTGATGCCGACTGACCTGTTGAGTGCGTGAACGCACAGATGGCGTCGCTACTCCCCCCACAACCCGCACTGTGACCAATCGGAGGTTACTTTCTGAACCGCCCTCGTATAAGGTGTTTGAATTATTTTTCATCTCATGAGTTATTAGCAACACATCTATTAGATTGTGCATGCAAGGACCCGGTACGTGTTGTTATGCCCACTGAGGAAAATAACTTCATTAAATTTAAAAATGGTCACCACCAGCAGCGTTGTCCTTTTGTTGTGTACGCTGATTTTGAATGCTTGCTGGCTCCTATTACTCGTTGTGAAGGGAACCCCTTAGCCTCACACACAACCTTCACACAAAAACACGTACCTTATGCGGCTGCGTTCCAAGTTGTATGCGCATATGATTGTAAACTTAATAGCTATCAGTCTTATGTAGGGAACGACCCGGCGGTTTGGCTTCTCACAGAGCTTGAAAAACTTTCTTGGCAAGTTCACAAGCTCTACAGCATCAATATTCCCATGACCAAATCAAAGGAAAATGATGACTTGTATGAAAAGGCTGTTAATTGTCATATTTGCGGGCTGGTCTTAGATAGAAAAGCGGAGACTCCTCGTAGAGACCATTGTCATCTTACGGGTAAGTTCCCCGGTGCAGCCCACAATGCATGCAACTTGAAGTATCAGTTACCTACACACATACCCGTCTTTTTTCATAATCTGAGCGGGTATGACGCTCATTTTCTCGTTGAGCACTTGGCTAAGTTCGGTATGAAGAATGATCAGGTCAATATCCTGCCTGAAAGTGTTGAAAAGTACATTTCTTTTTCAAAACGAATGACGCCGAAAATTACGCTCCGCTTCCTTGACTCTCTACGATTTATGCAAACTTCGCTTCAGAAACTGGTTGAGACTTTACCTCGGAATGATATGCATATCACTCGATCTGCATTTACCGATGAGGAAAAGTTTCAACTTGCGACGAGGAAAGGAGTTTTCCCGTACGAGTATCTTGATAGTATGGCAAAACTCAATGAAACCAGGCTTCCCGACATAACTTCTTTTACCAGTACTCTCACTGGCGATACCATAACTATCACAGATTATAAGCATGCCGTTAATGTCTGGCAGGAATTCAACATCCCCAATTTGGGAGAATATACAAGGTTATACATGGACACGGACGTCCGTTTGCTTGCAGATGTTTTCGAAAAGTTCCGGAGTGTATGTATGACCACGTACTCTCTGGACCCTGCCTTTTATTACACGGCACCTGGGTTGTCCTGGGACGCTATGCTCAAAAAAACGGATTGCAACATTGAACTTTTGACTGATGCTTCAATGCTTCTATTTTTTGAGCGAGGGATCCGCGGTGGACTTTGTCAATGTGTTCACAGACACGCCAGGGCAAATAATCCGCGGATGGGTGTCGAGTACAACGCATCCCTTGATTCTAGTTACATTTTGTACTTAGATGTTAACAATTTACAAGGGCATGCTATGAAGCAACCGCTGCCGGTTGCCGGATTCCAATGGGTGCCTGAAGACGAATTGAAGGGATTAGGTGGACAGATAATGGGTCTTGCGGCCGATTCTGATGTAGGGTATGTGCTTGAGGCAGACATCGCGTACCCTAATAATTTGCATGGAGAGACAAGCGACTTGCCGTTATGTCCAGAGCAACAAATTTCACGAGGAAGCACCATCCCTAAACTGATGGCCACTGTTGGGGATAAGCATAGGTATATTATTCATTATCGTAACCTCCAGCAGTGTCTCAGATTAAGAATGAAGCTCATTAAAATCACCCGGGCAATCTCCTTCAAGCAATCCCCCTGGTTGAAGGAGTATATTGAACTAAATACCGAAAAGAGGGCGGTCGCGAGTAATGATTTTGAAAAAGACTTTTATAAATTAATGAATAATTCCATTTTCGGGAAAACTATGCAAAATGTAAGAAATGAACGCGATATTGTTATTAGAACCGCATGGGAAGGGCGTTACGGCGTGAGAAAATGTATAGCCAGGCCAAATTTTAAGCGTGCCACCATCTTAAATGAAAACTTTGTTGCTGTGGAGATGTCGAAGACTGCAGTAGAGTTTATGAAACCCATCTATTTGGGGATGTGTATACTCGATATCTCCAAATTCTACATGTACCGATTCCACTATGAGTTTGCGAAACCTCATTTCGTAGATCCAAAATTACTTTATATGGATACAGACAGCTTTATCTACTGGATCAAGAACTGTGATCCATATGAAGTAATTAGGTGCAATGGTAAAGAATTCGACACCTCTTCTTATGAGGTCAATAATCCTTATGGTATTGTTCCACAGAACAAGAAGGTTATCGGTCTCATGAAAGACGAGTCGAATGGTTTACCAATTGTAGAGTTTGTGGGACTGAGATCGAAAATGTATGCATATCGCACAGTAGACGGGAGCACTCTGAGACGGGCAAAGGGTGTTAGACGGATCGCGTCTCGTGCACTTACGGTCGAGGACTACTTGCACTGCCTGTACGGTCGTAGCGTTGAAGGCGCTCATCCACACATGGTTCAACAAACTAGCATTCGATCACGAGCTCACGAGGTGTACACTGTGCTGCAGTCTAAAGTCGGACTGTCTCCTCATGACGATAAAAGAGTCATTTGTGAGGATGGGGTGGGAACCCTCCCATACTCACACTATTTACTTGAAACGAAAGTATGGGTGGCGTACTCTGGTTGAGTGATAGAGAGGGAATGAGCGTGTAAATGTTACGAATGTGGGCTATGCGTGAAAATAGTATAGCTCTTTTATCATAGTGTAAATAGTTGATGAGAGTGTTTTGTTGCGTGTATCAGTTTGCGTGCTTCCATGCATGTCTGAGTGTGCGAATGAGCGCGAACTTGTGTTAAGTGTGTGTGTATGTAAATATAATCATTATTTTTTCAAAGAAAATCATAATAAATAAAAAAGTCTTTATATCTACATATTGCTGACCATTATATATGAAAAGGCTATAAATTTAGCCAATTAACTTCTGTATGAACAAAAAAAAAATAATAAAATTTTCTCACGTAATATATGCATCACTTCTAGTCATTATAGAGCTTAGATTTTAGTTTGTAAGTTTCACCTACCGCTAGCCACCCAGTCAGAACTAGTTTTTAAGTGTATGAGTTCCATTAATTAAATTCTTTCTATATGTTCAATTGCTTGTTCTAGCGGAAAATGTTTCTAGACGTCCACTTTAAAGAAAAATATATATGTTCATCTTGTTCTTGTAGTTGAAAATCTTTAAATCGACTTACTTGGAAAAAAATATATATTCAATTTGTTGTTGTTCTTTTCGGAAATGTTTAGAGCCATTGATTTGAAACATAGGTTTGGTATTAATTAAAAGTGCTTTGTTTTTCTGGTGGAACTTCATTAGCGATATTAGTTACTTTGTAAGATAGGGTAGTACCTATGCATTAGCTTTAAAATTATATATATAATTTATCTGAAGAGAATGCCTATATATATTTCTTAATTATCTAAAATTGTTAAAAAAAATTATCTAAAAAGATGTGGAATTTCAGATTTTTGGTTAAAAACCAATCTTATATCTGTAAACTCATATTTATATATAATGTGAAAAATGTTAAATTCTGAATTCAATAATAAACTCAGTTATTTCCTTCTAAAAAAAATGTTTTTATTATTTGATACCCTAATAATGATTATTCTTTTTATTAAAAATATTATAAATTTATTTATGTGTGTATGCAGAATACGTACATACAGCCACATCGCACTGCATAAAGTTATAAGGTTTCCTGCTTTTAATCACAAGTGCCGGACTTCTGTTAGTTGTCACGAACACACACAGCCCACTGCAGCGCTATCTCTTACAGTCCTACGTCAACAGATACTTTAGAGATCATAATCTGACGCATCGCTTTCCACAGCGGCCGCGAGGCCGGCAACTGGTGCAACCCCCTACCAAGCGTCAGCGGCTGCGCGTGTCTGTCGATTTCGACGGAGGCCGCGAGATCGGCATCTGACGCATCCGCGCCTAACTATGACAATAGGCTCATTCCACGTCAAAGGCCGGGGTATGTGTCTCTCTCGGACAGTTCCCTTCATATACAATATAAAAAGAATAAACTTACAATACTAGGGACGTTGGATGTCATAGAAAGAAAAAACACTCAATCTTATAAATTATTATTTATTTCTAGTAAAAGTGAAAAGTAATTTTACATTCTCATATGCAGATACAAAAGCACTTTTTTGGTAATCGTTCTTCAGTCGATAAATGGATGGACATCCGTACCATTCAAGGTCTTGAATAGATGCAAATTTAAATATTTGACGCATCCAGGAGGTTTTGTCCTTTCCCTTCACGTAAACGATGGTGTCCTTGTGATCGAATAATTTAAGTGCGATCACCACATCTTTATAGGGTATGCCGGGATCATCCCAGTGAATTCCATGATAAAAATTAGTTAACCACAATGCACTGGTCCGTGTTTTACAAGATTTCACTTGCGTGAACGGTCTTGGTGATCGAATATTTGCGGAGAAGGTTTCAATTATTCCTGCGTCTTGTGTGTGGGCCACAAAAGCAACTTGTTTAAATACGAACTGTCTTCGCTCTCCATCATGGAATCCTTGAACATCTGCAATGATCTTCACAGGCTGAGTTGCCATCGTCAAATGATCAATGCGTAGGACAGCATATTTTCATTTATACAGCTCGTTGCACAACACCTGTGAGCGGAGAGTAATTGATTATTCTGTCGTGTAGGACTAATGCATATGCAGCGGTGTGTTCTGGGAAATTTGTCGATGATTCAAATTCAATTCGAACGTCTATAGGTCCAGACTTAATTATCTCATTCTGTTTAGAGCAGTCTATTACAATGATCGGTGAAAGCTCTTTGAACTTACGAGGACTCAGTAGACACCCCCCTCCCTCTCCTTCAGCAATTTCACAGTAAGAAGGACGAAACCTTGCATACATGTCATACGCGAGGCTGTATACATTTTCATTCCATTGCAGATGTAGATTGTCATATGGGTAGAATTCTGAATTGAGGTAGACTTTGGCGTTAGTTAACTTGCAGTTATCGAACACGGTGGAATCGTTTGATGTATTTGCTCTTCTATCAGCCTGAAACGCAAGTATAATGAATCTGGGTGTCTCGATATGACTGGAGGTCTTAATAGCCCATGTTTGTCTGCTCGCGGTCGGTAACACTGGATACTCAAAGATCTCCCATGAGCGGAAGGTCAGTGACAGAAATGTACCTGAATTCAACACTTTCAAAAGCTTCAATCGTTCCTCGTCGGATACACTGACGTGAGGCATTTTCCATATTAATTTGTTGATTGTGATCCTATTCTCTTCTTGAGCTCCTTGAATGTACGAGTTATTGTCTGTCGCACTCCGCACGAGAATAAGTTCCTGTTTAGCGTTCATAATAATCTGTCTCATATCCTCAAAATATCCCATAAGTATTTTTAGAGGTATGCATGCAGTAAATCGCTTGTACTCCTGGGGTGTTCTACCCTCCGCATCGTCTATGAACCATCCAGCATTTTCTAAACTGTGCAGATCTGCTGGTGATGCCGAGACGTATGTTTTAAGGGTCGATGTTAGACCAACATTGCGTGTACGATCAATCTCAGAACCATTCAGTTCATAGCGAATCTCTTGGAAGAGGAATGCCAATGCGTTGCGTGTCAGCTTGGACCCCACTGTATCAGTGCCATCAGTTTTCTTGAATGACCCTTCGAGATATATGAAACTCTTGCACGGAAGAGTGAGTGTGTCCTGGTGCTGTATGACAATCCTGATTTCATCATTCTTGTTAAACGTGGTTGAAGCGTAAGATTTATGAGAGAAGTATTCTTGACGTATAATTCTGTCATCATACTCTACTGGATTGGTTATATTGAGTGATGACGTCATTGCATGGTTTGAGACCAACTGATTTAAGAAATTCGTAGTTCACAGGTGTTATCAGTTTGCTGTTCAGTAGCGAAGTGGCGCGCTGTGTATTGCATGCACTTGTTTTATACCGCAAGCCCATCTTGTTTTAGATGTAATCGTATAATGATTTCCTCACCGCGAAAGTCGACAAGTTTATTATTCTGATCCACAATACGCAGCTCCAAATAGCCCAATGTCTGAGCAGTCACTGGAAGGTATATTGCATTGGCAGGTGTCTCAACAATCTTATACCCCGCTGCAACTGAGGGGAAGAATCCGTAAATAGTGTGAATGAGAGTATCGTTGAGATAGGAATTCGTAGCAAAGTTACACTCGACACGTATTGTGCTGACTGGGAGTATATCCACAGACTGATTGGACTTGTAAAATTTAGTTGGATCTTTCTTCAAAATCTGCCCTTTTGTGAATCCAAGCAGGGGTCCTATTGAATGTTTCTGGCTAAAGTCAATCGTTGCATTTAGAGTCCTTATTTCAGTTTTAAGTGTATTGATGTTTGCACGTAGTTCAATACCTTTTCCAGACTGTTTTAAGAGTTCGTTTAAATCGTCAATATCGTATGCACCAGATTCTATTTCAAGAATATCTTTTTCACCATTAATATCGAGATGCAGTTTATTGTTAGTGTTGGTGATATTCGGGATGCTGTTGTACGTCTCCAATCCAATCAATGCAACGCTCCATTGACCTGCACTCAAATCAATTGGTGGGAAGTAATTTGCACGCAATACAGATGACCGTCCTTTCAACGTCAAAGTGCACGACATTGCATCTGAACGTCAACTGATGAATGAAGGTTTAAACATCCTGCTTATATACGTTAGTTCTTGTTCTTATTCTTCTTCTTTGTGAACGTCAAGAGAAAGATGATGCAAAGATGCCCGCAGAGGTATGTATTAAAGTCCTGATACCGTTGATAATTGTATAGCACATGTCTTCTGTGAGTGAAGTATTGCTGTAATTCTTCGGGTGGTTGCAGGCCACCAAAGGAGTCGAAATAGTAGACTACCCCAGCGTCTTTGATAACGTACGCCACCCAGTGGGTGCCAGGACCTCCGACAACATCTAAATTCACAATTCCGCATTCACCAGTTTTCCACATAGTCTTGGGTAATGTATCCTCATAAACACACCACGGAATCTTGGTATCTTGAATTTATGTCTAACAAACTTAAGAAGGTCTGTATTTGTGAGTGGTCGATCTGGTAGGACCGCTATTGGGCTTTTTTTTTTATTTATGAATAGACCAAGACCCTTCTTGTACGGTTTCAAGTATAGGCCTTTTCCAATGACTGCTGCTTCCATCATGCGGTTATGTCTTCTCGCCTCTTCTAACTGGGTTTGCGAGTTTTGCGCATTCTTGACTGTTCGAGCGATAGCTGCAGCCCCACCGGCGAGCGAACCTACTGTAAGTAGGCTGTTTATGTTTTCTTATTGGCAACGTTACGTAGCGCTCAATATGAAAATCACTGGCTGTGCTGTGTGCAGTCTGTGGCTAGTTTGCATTGTTGTCTGCCATTGTAGTGTTAGGCAGCTGGCTGTGAACAGCGCGTAGCGTTGCGCAGTTGGAGGTGAGCCGCCAGCAGTGGTGGATGTGGGGAGAGAGATGGCGGAGATTTGTAATTTGTCATGAACTGCTATATTTATACATGATGATATCAAGGTAAATACATTGTTTGTTCTCTATTAATATCTTTCATTTGCTAACTATCCCTATCAGTAGTTAGTGCCTTCCATAGTTTGAATCTTTTATTTAGCTGGCAGTAGTGGCGCTCGCTGTATTGCAGTAGCTTGAGCAGCGAAGATTTTTGTGAGGTAAGTGATTTGTGAAAGGTATAGTTTAATGTTAGTCAGGGCCATTCTTTTGTAGGGAATTTTGAAAGTCAGATTGCGTTGCGCTAACAAAATATTGTGTGTCAGGTTAAGCACAGTCTTGTATAATTGTTCAAAGGGGACGTTTCACTACCGCTGAGAGCGCGGAGAGGGCTGGGATGAGAAAAGGAATAAAACCGCCGTATGTCTTGGGTATTGGTAGAATGCGAGGTGCTTTAACGGATCTTCTCGTCGGTGATTCTTTGTCCTTCATTGCGTTTTTAGCTGCATACATCGCTGTCAGGATACATTTCTTCAAACAACCCTTCTTGTTCTTCATGTTTAGTGCGCGACGTGCAGCGTTCATAACGCGCTTGAAATTCATCACTCCTCATCCTAACTTGATTTTTCCGCGCATGGTTTTATCAGCTGCGAATGCCGCGATGCGTTGACCTATACCAATATCTTTTCTTTTCCGTATCGCCTTAGCTTTATCAGCTAAAATCCTATCTGCAATGTGACGACTTGGTAGATCTTTATTTGCTTCGTATGCAATGTCGTGTTCCATGCACACTTCGTCAAGCAGATTCACTCCCTTATCACCTCGCGCCAAGCGTTTCTGAAGCTTTGTCCCAGGTCCGCAGTAGTTATACCCCGGGATGTGTAATTCCAAAGGTAGTTTGTCCAGAACACCACCGCCTCCTCTAATGTGCCCTCGATCGCGCATGTCAGGCTACTGTGGTGGTTGTGGACGATGAATGTTCATTATATAGCAAATCCCTGGCATCAATCCAACTGTTTTGTGTAGCAGGAAAACCAAGCCATTTGACTAGGGCTTTATTTCCAAGTCGTCTTATGACTCTCTCCTCGAGAAAAAGATCTGGTTGTGAGCTCTTCTGCATCTCCTCAGTGTAGAAGGAGCCTTCAATTTCTTCACCTTTACTGTCTTTCAATAAATAAGTTCTAGGATTCGTTCGCTGCACATTTGAAACTGTAAATATCTCAGTTGACCAGTTCGGTAGGTATGATTTCTCAAATGCGGTCTTGTGTTTTGAGATACGCACCAAATCACCTACATTAAATTTCTGTTTGCGTGGATCCAGTATCTTAATGTGAAAGTATACCGTATCCATGAGTGTGTTATCACGAACATCAATTGGCCGCATTTTTATTGTGCTATGTTTGGTTCTATTACGAGTATATTGAGCAATTATTTCTGGGAGGATATCTGTCCATTTGTATGAGCCACGAAGGTTAAACCGCATCCACATTCTGCCTTTTATTGTTCTGTTCAAGCGCTCTACGATACTTGCCTTCAGGTGAATGAATGTCGAGTAGTGATGTATTCCATACCGCTGCATCACTGTCTTGAAGTACCTATTGTAGAACTCACCACCATGATCGGTTTGGAGATTGTCCGGGCATCGATTGGTTCCTATCTGTAGCAAGCGTTCAAAAGCATCAGCGACATTTGGTCCGGTTTTTGTCTTGACTGGTACTGCCCATGCAAATTTGGAGTATGTATCAATAACAATTAAAATGTATTTGAAGCCATTATTCTCATGTGAATATTGTCGCATATCTACAAGATCAGCTTGCCACAAGTCATCCATCCCTTTAATCATGACATGCCTGCGCGGGTATGTTTTGCGTGCTGGTTTGTGTAGTTCTCGAACTACGGTCTCCATACTTATTCGATGATACCTCCCTCTCGAAGCTCAGAGATTATGGAGATAACTTCATTCGAATGAGCTGTATTACCTGTAGCAGCTGATGCCATGAGCAGACGTAGTCGATCTATTAGTTCGTTGGGGTCCTCATAATATATATACTGAGGGACTCGATTGTTCACTGTCTTAAGACCAATGTCAATACCATCTCCGCTGCTGGCACCGTTGTTGTTGTTTTGGTCTTCAAGTATTGGTTTTATAATGGTTTTATACTTCCTGTTGGTTAGGCTTTTGGTGATCTTGTGTACACCAGTCATGTGTAGTATTTGACGGTACGTGTCCTTATCACTAACTGAATAATTTATAGGTTTTTTAGTTGGTCTTAGGAAAATAAGATTCATTAAGCCTGGTGTTCGGTCAAACTGTCTATCAGCTATTTGTATTTTGTCTTCTGTTACAGTTATGGGATGCGTGCCCAACATGTATGGTCTTCCCGGGCTAACGCCGAATGTTCTATCTATCTGGCCTGGTGCGTGACTAATAATGAATTCATCAATGGCTTGACTGACGTTTTGGGTCGTTTTTGTTTTTGGTGAGAGCTGTCGGAGAGACTCAGTAACGGGCTTAAAGGTCTCTCTTAGTGTTTGCTGACGATCAATATTTCACGGGATAGATAAGGATGGTTCTCGGGAAGGACAAACTTTATTGTCTATAATATAACATACAGTCACCAGTGATTTTTATTTTACAATTTCCATTCCCAACTTTAGCCCATATAAACAGGTACTCATCGGAGTTTAACTTCTTCTTTCTTCGTGTATTCAACACAAAAGGCATGCTAGGAACTAGTGTACCATAAGGCACTTTAGATAAGAGACCTGTTGTCTCTGCTATGCTCCACGTCTTCCATGTTAGAATATTAGCATCTGGAAATGCTTCAAGGCCACCATAATCACAATGAGTGCCCCACACAACTGCAAGTGTGAGCCATGTACTCCCTCCAAATAGAGCTTGTACATCACATGTGAAGTTCAGTTTAAGTCCACGAAACACATTTGGTCCTCCAATCAGTTGTTGTTTATTGAACTGACCAGCTAAGTCAATATCAATTGCCTTCAAAGATCTGTAGACAGGAACGCTGCGCCGCCAGCGACGACGCCATGCACGTCGCAGAGGCATTGCAACCGTAATTTCTCTCGGACTGCTTTACGGGCTTGAATGACTTTCTGTTTGGTCGTCGACATCTCAACGTATACTAATCAGACGTCTCTGCGACATGAGGCTTTATATATGCATTCATTTTCTTCAGCTTCTTAGTATGATCACGATCGCCCTTATCGACAACAATCAGGTCTACATCTATTTTTCCCTGAATATGATCGACCTTTTCAGTTCAGTCGGTTACTTTCTTACTGACTTGATTAACTAGCTCATTTAACTCATTCACCATTCTCAGAAGGGTTTGGTAATAGGTCTCTAGTTCCCTGCGCATACTTGCAACTTTAAGAGTCATTGCTTGAATTTTCGCATCCATGTACAAGCGAATGTTCTGTCTGTGTACACCAATCATCTCAGGTTGAGAGGTGGACATACGCGCGAATTTGTCCATGGTATGACGTAGACTGATGTGCTAACGTCTATTACCTTGTTATATATGCAAAAATTCTTGAAAGTTTCGTCTGTATCTACCATCATACAGTTTTCTTGTTTTATCAATAACGAGAAACCCATACTGTGAATGGTTCCAACAGTCTGCACATATCTTTAAGAAATCATTGAACGACATATCCGTCCCCACATGTGCTTGGTAAATGTGTCTTAAATTAAGATTGTCTTGCTTGAAGGCTATAATGAGATTTGCGTTATCCCTAACAAGTTGTTTGGGGATTCTGGAGTATGTTTGACTTAGATAAAATACGTCAGCACCCATATGGCGACCGAAAGAGAAATATTTGCGAATTTGGTCTTGGTTTTCTACTGCAACATCGTCAAATATGAATACTGTGTTTGGTTTTGTTTCTTCAGGTGGGGGGATATCAGAGCTTTCACTGAATGTTGTGTATGTAACGCCATCTACACCTCGAAATATCTCATGCAATAGCTGATACTTGGGTTGAAAGAGTGTTTTTGAGAATAGACAGACATGTTCAAATCGGACACCTTGCACATGAGTTAGCAGAGTCATGAGGACATTAGTCTTGCCGCAGTTGGATGGGCCTACAATAATTGCTCTTATATTATCGGGAAGGAGAATTCCGTTTTTCTTGTTCTTCTTCTTCTTCTGCTCTTCACTTGAATCTTCACATGACCAGTCACCGACAACAAAGTCCTTGTGGTGAGGGTGCTTCACCCAGCCAGCCATGATACTAAATGAGCCATGTACAAACAAGTACTTGACATATATAGAAAATATAACTGAGAGGATAATAATAATATTTGTGTGTAGCCAGTATAGTTCGATCAATTAACCGATTGAGCTATACTGCCTACACGAGGAACACATGTATGAAGAGTAAGATGGTCATAATTTGAGTAGAATTAAAAAATTATTGGATCAATTTGATTATAATAGGAGTGGTGGTCTGAAATAAAAGAGAAACAGGAGATAAGATTAAACATAAATTATTTATTTAAAAATCATACATTGGATGTACTATTTCTGAGGTGTTATCATAATCTGCACGTTTCTTCTTAGAACCTGTACAATATATACCAAATAATTCTCTTTGGTTGGCAATAAATTCTGCACGTATCTCACGCAATACGATAGGTGACTCTGAGTACTCTGGTTTTTGACACACGCATTTCAATTGGATGTCTGTAGTTTTAATGGCCATAAGCGAACGAAGATGCTGCTCAAAATCGTCAATATGTATATTATTAACACGTAGAGAGTTTTTAACATCACTATATGCTGCCTCTATGCTGGGAACCCAACGATTCAGTCTCTCGAGAGCAAACCGTATAGAGGAGTCTAGGTTGAATAATTTGATAACTGACGTATGCCTTAGATAGACGCTGTCGACACCTGATTTAATGCATAAGGCGCAGTCATCATATACAGTAGTAATGGAAAGTGTGACATCGGCAAGACGAATTTCTGGTGGGGGATGAGTTGGATCATATTCGGTGGTCATTTGTTGATTGATGTAGCGCCCTGCATGACAGATCCCAGCCCAGTCGAACTCGGAAATCGGGACTTTAACACTTTTGGAAATATTTTCAATCTCCATTATAGCTTGGATCCCCCAGACATGATGGACGTCTATAGCAATGTTCACACGTTTGGAACCACTGGAGGTTAAATTATATGTCGTGGTGAATAGCGTAGCCGCACTAGACGTATTCTTTTTATTTACAGTATCTAAAATCGGTGGTTGCACTATCACGGGAGTGTTCGATTGTGATGGGTTATATGTAGGCATCCAGTACTGACCACCATTTAGTTGATCTTTAACACCACCAGTGGTTGAATTCGTTGTGTGGTGAGCAGATCGAGCGTCTTCATCACACAAGTTGCTGAGTGGGACGGAGAGCAGCAACTCCTTGTCCTGCTCCAACATGTAAGCTACAGGATCCCACGTGGTCGCTACTGGATCAAATGAGTCGGCTGTCGCTGGTGTAGGTCCGGATGAGATGGTTAACGAAGCTAATGATGATGCAGGTTCTGACGCGTCTGCGGAGCTAAGCATGGTTGCGTTTGACTCTGTTGAAAAAATTAGATGAATGATTAGATATTAGCGAATAAGTGAAAACATTGAATAATAAGGATAATGAACGAGATAGAATAATGTGAAATATGATACTTACTTTTCCGTTTGATCCTGTTCTGAGTGACTGCACTGGAGGTCGACTGGTGCTTCATGATTGTTCTTCTTAGTCTCCCGCTGACTGAGTGATCAAGACTGAGGTCCCGGAACTTAACCTATATATGTCCTACAATGAGGTCATAGGATAGTTGAATCCTATTGGTAGAAGTCGAACATGTGACTCAATTAAGGGATCGTATTGGATACAGCCTTTTCCACCACCCCACAAAACCATCAGCTGACTTGATGACAGATTACTTTGGTGGCGGTAATAAAGACTAGAGAGGCAACACGTGCTGGACACACTGCGTGCGACCTTGTTGTTGTCGACTAACGATGCTTTGGAATGGAATGTTATGAAAACATTTCATAATGACTCTGACGTCATGGCCGCCATCATGGATAACGGCATTTTGGAATGGGACCGGCCTTGTTACAATACTACTGCAGTGTCTCAGCCACTTCCCCTTCTCGCTTCTCATCCATCTCTCGGCCCAACTCTTCTTCCAAACATTATTCCCTTCGGCGTTGTCATTGGCGGACGAAATTTTCAATGTAGCCCAATGACAGATCGCTGTTTCATCGCCACGGCACTCCGTACAGGGTGGAAATTTTCTGTCTGGCGTGAGCTGGCGTGTGCCTCGCGAATTGGCATCTTTCTCACGATTTCACATTCTTAAGATATTTTCCTGCATTCCGAAGCTGTTGGGAGAGCAGCTACACAACACTTCTTTATAACCGCTCTCCCTGCGTGAGCCCTGGGCAGACTCATATTTGGACTCCGTCTCAGAGTCTGCTGGCGTCCATCATTTACAAGGAATGTCCTCACTGTCGAGAAAAAATATCTTCTTATGAATGCTGGCTTCTTTCACACGCCTCCCTGCGCCATTTTCCGCGCTTTTTGCACGCAGTTCCCTGTGCCCGTGGGGTGCTGGAATTGTCGGCACATACCTGCTTTTTAAGGCAGGTAAAGTGATTGCCGCCACGCCAGAAGAACTCAGATGCTTTCGCGCGTACAGTCTTGGCGTTCCGTCCTAATGGCTGCAGGTGTCCATCAGCTCTCGGCACGCTTCTCGTTGTCAGACAGGCCCTTCGCATCGTGGCCTCCTTGAGCGAGGGACGTCGGCCCCAGCTTCCCGCTGTATCCTTGCAGAATGACTGCAACTGGGGGCTTGCCCTAGGGTGTCCGGCTGGGCCGCTCGCGGCGCGTTGGAGAAAGTGGCCATTGTCGGACGTATTACAAGTTGATATGCTACCGTAGGGGGAAGCTGAGTGTGCCATCTCCCCCCCCCCCCCCCTCCCTTTTCTCAAACCATACCATCCTCTGGTTTAAATTACCAATACCGACCAGGGATGTTTATTTCCTGCTCATCGGTTATGTAAAACTTCACTTTTAATTTAAGTTTCTGGAGCTATATACTGTACAGGAAGTATTAATACATCTACTATTTTAGCATTAACATGTTTGCTGGTTAATTTTGGAAGAAGGCGTTATGTATTTAAACATTTCAAACTGGATCGTCATTCTCGTGCAGTCATTGTTGCTTTCACACCCTAAGCTGCAACGTCCGTTACTTGTGACCTTGCAAGGCAAGTAGCATTGTTAGTGAGATGAGGGTGTTCAGGCCAAGAACTACTGAATTTCATCATGTCACGCCAAACAAAGCAAAGTTCCATCAGTCCTTAAGAACAATGCGTTACCGTAAACGAGAGCGAACATTTACAATCAGAAAAAAGTTGTGCTAAAAGAGTTAAAAACAAAATGGTAATGGTGCTGCTAACAGAGAGACAGATAGCGAATCTTCATGGACTGAAAACTGTGAGACGAATCAAGGTAGGAATTGGAGTAACAGTGGCTTTAAATTATAGTAGGAAATTGTGATGCTTCATTGTGTTTTCAAAGCTATCAAAAGACTAAGTCGTGGTTGTCTGCAAATGGCAAAATTTAGTAATATACACAGTGTGTCCAGAAGTTCGTGAACTTAATGTGGAAACCATGGAACGTGAGCCTGTCGATAACCCGTTTTTAGCTGGTGTTTCTGCCAATAATGCCAAAAAGCTAAAAGATAAAATCAACGTTCATGCAAAGTCCGTATCACAGATGAAAGGCGTAGAAATGGCAAAGAAGAGCAAAGTTTAGAAAAATCCATGAGTGAAAGTGGAAAGTTGTGGAGAAAGTAACATCAAGAAAAAGTAATCGCAAGTGCTATGTTGCTCAGTTATGCTTATGTAGTAGCTAAAGAGAAATTATCATTCAAATCATATCCCGCTGTAATCGAACTACAAAAGTTTAATCAGTCGGTAATACGCTTCATTCTGACCATGCATGCCGAAATATCATTATGTTTACAGAGGAAAAAATAAAAAACAATCTTGCTCACTTCCTTACAGAATCGGGTACAAGGTCTAGTGCCATGATGGACGAAAGTACAATGATTTCCAATAAAACCTCTTTAATAATATATGTACATTCGCCCTTTGACGGAGTTGCAATTTTTCTCGACATTGTCGGATTAGAAAGTGGGACAGGAGAAAGTATTTTCAGTACACTGTTAGCAGCTCTTGAAAAGTATAACATTAAATACGACGTACTAAGATAACATCTCTTAGGTATTGCAACAGATGGTGCATCAGCATTGCTTGAACCTTACAAAGACGTAGTCGCTACGCTGCATACTCATTTATATAAGAAATTGATTGCCTTGCTTTGTATGAACCACAAAATGGAACTAGCTGTCCATGAGATATGACTGATGTGACTTTTTCAGATTCCTTATATTCTGCGTTTTCTCAAAGTCCCAAAAATCAGAGACTACTACAGGGTGTTTCATAAGAAGTATCCTCTCAGCTACTGAAAACAGGCTTTGTTTTTCACGTACGTTGGGCTGCTTCGCCATTTCATGCTATTCGAGTTCTTCTTGAAAATCACAGTTCTCTTGTCCGTCGTTTTGAAAAACTAAATCATGACGGTTCCCGATCAGTTCATGGCAGATCTAAATTTGAAGGGCTGCTAAAATATCTAGCGAAATGGTTGTTTATAATGGAATTAGTGGTGCTTTATGAGGCCCTAGAAACTCTGCAAGTATTATCATTCTTTATGCAAAACAGAAACTCTTCAGTCCTGAAAGCAGAACAAGAAATTGACATGGCTATAAATCTCTTGACACACTGAAAAGAAATGCCTTGATGTGAATTGCGATGATAGTACAAGAGTTAGAGGAAAAGTGTTCATTCAAAGGAGTCATAATTAAAGAGACATCTTGGGACAAGTATAACAAATTTTAAACACTTCAGAAGAAATTTTTCAGGCTTTCGTAGACAATATAAAAAAACGCTTTGCAGCTGTATTATATTCAGACACATGGCCTTCAGATGACTATGAACGTGTATTTTATGGGTGACATGTCAATTCCTTTTTATGTAAGAAGGTGCATTTTAAAATAAGTGAATGCATGTGTGTGC
The DNA here is from genome assembly GCF_023864345.2 of Schistocerca serialis cubense. Lineage (NCBI taxonomy): Eukaryota > Metazoa > Arthropoda > Insecta > Orthoptera > Acrididae > Schistocerca > Schistocerca serialis. The sequence continues at coordinate 460,215,551 of NC_064643.1, forward strand.
CACTAGTCAAAGATTTTCGAATCTATAAAGAAAATCCTCAACACATACCCACTTATGTGGAAGAACTTTTGAACGCAGTTGAAATTATACCTACAGCTGAATGTGAACACAGATTTAGCGCCATGAGTCTAACACTGTTTGATCTGAGAAACCATTTACGAATTATGACACTTTCAAATCTACTTTTTACTTCAGTAAATGGTCCTTCACTGTATTGCTTCGATGCAGAAAAATTTGCAGCAAGATGGCTCAAGTCTCATACAATAGTTCCCCTGACAAATCAATCGACAAGCACTCTAATTCGTTTAGTCTTTTCAACAGCACTCTGTAAGTTAAAATGACAAGTGTATACTATAGTATGATTTGTAAATAAGCTTTATCAATGATGTGTTTTTAAGTTGCATCAAGAAGATAATCACAAATTATATATAGGTAATTGAAGGGCTTTATATACTAGAAAAAGTGTGTACTACACTTGCCATATAATGTGTAAATATATATACTGCATAACCTACTAAGACATACTGCCTGTGGTAAAAGTGCAAATCGCACACTTAGTGAAGGGACGTGTGAGGAATTATTTTTACTTACATATTGCCAACTTAGTGCATGCACCTCGCAGTGATCGTAAACTGTAATATATGAGGGGCGCGACAATAAAGTAATGAGACTGATTTTCTTTGCAAGATGTGGCAACCCTGCAGGCGTGGACGACCATCAACATCACGGACAGATGTCAACTTGGCCAGGGTGCGTGAATTCTTACGATCTGATCGAAGATTATCTGTGAAAATGATTGCAGAAGAACTGAACATCGATCGAGAAACGGTTGGTCTAACAATAACTGAAGATCTTCGTATGAGAAAGATTTGTGCATAAATGGTCCCCAAAAATCTCACACCACAACAGCGAGAAACACGGAAAAATGTGCTAGCCGATCTGTCAGAGCAAACGGAATTCAATCCAGAACTGTTGAGCCATGTTATTACTGGCGATGAAAGTTGGTTTTTTCAGTAAGATCCAGAGACAAAACGCCAAAGCTGGCAATGGTACTCAAAGGGATCACTCAGGCCAAAAAAAGCTCACGTCAGTCAAAAGTGAAATGCATGCTTGTGTTCTTCTATGATTCCAAGAGAATTGTTCATAAAGAGTGGGTGCCTCCTGGACAAACAGTTAACCAATATTACTACAAAGAAATTTTAGAAAGACTTCATTAAAGAGTTTCTCGTGTCCATGCCAACATTGCTGATGATTGAATTCTGCATCACGGTAATGCGTCATCCCATACTGCTCTGTCAGTATAGCAATTTTTAACCTCAAAACAAATTTTAGTACTACTACAGCCACCTTATTCACCAGATATCGCTCATTGCGACTTTTTTCTATTTCAAAGAGTCAAAACGGCAGTCAAGGGACACCATTTTCAAACAACACAATATGTCCAAAAAGCTGTGATGAGGGTCTTGGTGGATATTGCAGAAGAGGAATGCCAGAAATGTTACCATCAATGGCAGAAGCGCTGGAAAAAGTGTGTGCAATCAGAAGGGAACTACTTTGAAGGAGACAACACTAAACTTGACTAAAACGGTAAGTAACATTTTTTTTCACATCAGTCTCATTACTTTATTGTCGCACCTCGTATATTATAAACGAAAGTGCATGATAATGCTTCAAAAGCGGTACTTATTTGCAGCAAAGATTGCAATATTAAATTAAGGCTTTAATTTACTCGTGTTGAGTTCATAGGGGCAATCTGTAGTGATTACTTAGGAGAAGAAGAACTTCTTAGCCGAGATCACTATAAAAAAAACTTTATTGTAGACAAACTGTATCAGTAAAACTAAGTTACCATTTTCAGATCTGTCATAAAATAACAAGACGTGCTACAAACTTATACAAAGAATGCAACATCCCTTCATAAAGGTTATACCAAACATCTTGTGCCATCTACACATAAAATCTTTCCATTCAATTCTCAGATACATAAAACATGAAATAAGCGATGTGTTCACATGTAAAAATTACAATTACTATGTACATCAAAATTCGCCAAAACATCCTTCCCACAACATAACATGTCATACCTACCTGGGCGTCACAAGACTAACTGAAAATGGCTAATGCATGAGATGAACTGACCACAAGCACCTCAGATGTCGCTGCAGTACATAACTTCTATAAGCGAAAGTCAAATACGCTATTTAAAAACAACCATGATTTCAAATACATAAATATAATTTTCTTCTGAAATGTTTATAAAATATTTTTGAAAACCGCTGCAGACGTCCGTGCGCCCAGTCTGTGATGCAGACTGTAATATTGTTTCTGAAGGTTTTCCGTTGGTATCCTACGTAGTATTCATGGCCGTGATGTAGGCTACCACATCACCTAATTTTCTGATGCACTAAATATGATGCGTTCACCATAATGGCCTAATTTTTAGATTGGTTGAGCTAATTTTAGGTTGAGCACCACTGTATTTTGAATTTAATAATTTACTAAAAATTTTTTAGCAACTAATGTACATTCTGTTTCTTATAATAAATTTAAATTTTTTTATATTTCTTTTGAAATTATGCTTGTCACTTTCTAAGCGATACTGTCAAAAAACGGTACTTGCAGTTTCGTAATGAGGTAATGCAAGTACTGCAAATACATTGTATACGGTTTCTTAGCAGTATTCAAAAATATTTTATAAACATTTCAGAAAAATTTTTATATATGTGTATTTCGAATCATGGTTGTTTTTAAATTACGTATTTGACTTTCACTTATAAAACCTATGCACTACAGTGACACATGTGCTTGTGGTCAGTTCATCTCATACTTAGCTATTGACCATCAGACTTGTGGTTCACTGGTAGGTATGACGCATTATTTCATGGGAAGATGTTTTGGCGAATTGTAAGGTACATAGTAACTGTAATTTTGGCATGCAAACGCATTTCTTGTTTCATGTTTTATTGACCTGGAAATCCAATGTCTGCACTTACAACGTAGTGATGAATAAACATCGATAGTACAACAATAATATCGAAACTATCGACGTCTGGTAAAAACTATCAATACTAATCCAAAAGGAACAAACAGTTTTTCAAGTACTGCATAGATGTAGACATCACGAGGGTGAAACTCATAGAAGGACTTCCGGTAACAAGATCTTGGTTTGCTGCCAGGCCACTTGGAGCGCAGCAAGTTTATCAATCCATCTAACTTTCTTATTAGCTGACTAAGAGTCTTCCATGTTGGTTTTCTTTTCGTAGTTAACGGGAGTTGGTTTAACACATTGTGTTTCTAATTACGACTTCTTGTGTGTATTGCACTCTTTCAATTGCGTTGTAAGTATGGTGCTCGTATTCTGGCTGCGCTCCGCTCGCATCCGTAATACCCGGTCTCATAAATGATTCCACATTTGTTCTTGTTTCATATAAAACAGAAGCTGCTTTTTCGTTGCTTGCTTTATTCTTTTTTTGCACCCGTTTGCCGTATTCTCACATTTAACCGAGAACTACATGTTAATAAGTTTTGACATTACTGGTATTCAGCTTTATTACATTTTGTAACATAATGAGTATGTAATTCTGTTTGTATTGATTCTTATCACTGAGTGCCATGCATTCCACATTGGCTTGCAGAGCGTGGATGTAGACGTAGATGAGTATGCTTTGAGTTTTAATGTCTACAGCATTCTTTCTTGCAAATGCTGAAAATGTGACAGTAGTTAATACAAATGCTTTCACATGTTATTAACAGATACAGTACGATAATAAGCACATTTCAGCAGAAGTCAATGAAACATTCTGTATCCTTCATAAAATGCGAGAGTATGAAAAATGGATGGGAATAAAAATAACGCAGAATACGGGCTATATACTTACAATGCATTTAAATCGAGCAATTCGCGCGTGGAGTCGTAAGCCGAAACAAACATAAATCAATCCACAGAATACCGGCTTCTGTTTCATATGAAATATATATATATATATATATATATATATATATATATATATATATATATATATATATATATTGAACTAGTTTCTCCACCCAATATTACGAATGAAAGCAAAGATTAAGCACAATACTATCAACATATTTACAATACAGTTGAAAGAGTGCAATACACTTAAGAAGTGGTTTAATCAAGAACATAATTTCCACTTGGTAACAGCGACATTGACGAAACTCCACATTGGGTTTTACAATTAATAAATAAACTTTACTACCAGAACACACATTAAATATAAATGAAAAATGTTATCATCGAGTACTTGCATTTCGCAAAGCAAGAATACAGATAATCGTACCATATTTTTCAGTATTCAAACTACTGCAAGCCACTGGGAGCGATACTATCGGTCTCTGTTTCCGTATCGCCTTGCACTTTTATATCTTGGTGTTCTGTAGTAGACATTGTTTACACAGGTATAGCTGTCACTGTCACATTGAATGAACTCTGTAGTGTTGCCCATGATAAACTCGTGATCTCACAAAAATGCGATATTGATCTCACTCCATTCTTCACTTCCTTTTGAGATCACTAGGCATTATCAGATGATTTCAGGCACGTTTTCCATTAAAGTAACAATGATGGTAAACATATAATAGGTACTCAAGGCTTACTGCCTTTTCTAAAAATTAGGGTCATGGTTGTAACCACTTGACAGATATACTTTTGGTCTTATTACACCCCCTTGTCCATCGCAGAACTATTATTGTTTAAGCAGATGGCTCATTAAACGAACGAAAACTGCGAAGCATGAAATAAAAATTCCGAAGAAAGCGTTTTGCACTTTACAAATACAAAATATTTATGTTTTAAGTATTTCAAATAAAACAGGTAATGCATTTTGGAGAAAAGTATTTCAAATGCAAAATAAAAACGGGTACCTATATTTTGGATTTTTTATTTGCTTTACAAACACATTATTTCACAGAATTGACATCTCTGCTTAAAACTGTTCAAATATACCAAAAACTGCGAAAAAAAGTCTAAAATCAGTGACAACTTGATGAAAGCCAGGACTGGACTGCCGAGTGCATTGTGCCAGCAGAACCCCCCTGCCGGTAATTTGAGCGCTCCGCCAACTGCCGCTCAGCCGAGTGCACCCGAGAGCATCCGAAGGAGGCCGAAGCTGGTATTAACTTTTGCCGCCGAGACATGTCATTTCCGCAAACTTGTCTTATCGTTGCCGAATACTGGCACTCCACAGCTAGCATAGTGATGATCAAAGCTGGTTCTAAGTTATTGAGATCGCCGTATTATTGTGTAGTCTTTTGTTGCATTATTCCCGTAATATCTTGTGGAAAGTTATCAAGTTAGATAGAGCCTATCTCTTCAGAGACATCACTAGCGCAGAAGTTGGCAAACTGTTCATGGTTCATCTGCGCCCTCTGCTTTCGTGAGTAAATGAGGTTAACGTTGGCCTTTGACTAAATAAATCTCATCAATCGCCCAGCCAGTCTCTCGTTGTGAAAGACATTACAGTGATACTTCTTTCATTAATTATAGTATTTGACTGGCAGTTACATCCGTCTTTCCATGAGAAAAATTATGTTGAAGCATTCTTTCAGTCTCAGCTTGAAGTGTCATTAGCGTAATTTTAATACCCGTGAACAACGGGAAGACATGTGGAAAAGTTAGCGATAAACAGCGTTGCAGAAATGAATGCTTTTTTTCCTCAAGACGGCGGAATGTCGCGAAGACATCGCAAGCGGACGACTACTTTCCCTTCACCCTTTCTACTACATTAACACTGATTACATTAATTCAAGCTGACATCAGCCAAACAGATGGTATGGTCTTGCGTTCTCCCACCTTTGACTTCAAGCCATATATGAAGAGATCTACAGATAACAATTTTATTTGCACTCCGAACCACGATGCAACAACATTCGGCCTACGAGTCGTAAATAATATTAAACAGTCCCCAACAAAAGAAGGCTGAGAAGTGAACCGAACATGTTCGTGTACGTAAATGCAATGTAATTAAATGAATTACAGTTCTGTAATGTCATTTATAAATTACAACATACCTTACGTAAAGTTATAAAACTTAAACGTCGATATGAGTTATCAGCTAAGAAACCATAAATGCTTAATTAAGTACCGGTGAACGAGGACACACACACACAGAGAGAGAGAGAGCTGTCAGTGTTTGGAAAGAATTTGCTGAGAAGGTACACTAGTACCTGCATTCGCACGGAATTCAGGGAAAAACAGGATTCTTTGTTCTGACAAGTAGATCGTAATTTGAAACTAACATCTTTTATTCTTCCGTTCCAAGTATTGTACGGGTGTCGTTTAGTTTGTCAAGAAGCTATATAGTACATCACATTGATTATATTCAGTCATTTTATATATGTCTTCTCGAAGTATGCTGTACATTTTCATTTCCTTTGGCTACCAGTACTTATTAGCCGTATTACACCACGCTGTTGTGGTCCAGATTCAGGGATTCAATATAATTTAACTCACTTTTGGCAACTACTAATGGCCCTGAATCAACTGATAGTGTGTGTACTATTATAAAACCATCTGTGTACAGTGTTTGCAGTGGCTGGGAATGAGAAATCAATTAGTTGTGTAGCATTAGCCCATTTCTTTATTAAATAACTTATTTGTAAAACAGTATTTTACACTAGGGGCAAACACAATACAGTAGCACCGTTTTAAATAGAGCAGGTTTATATTTGGGAGGATAGAGGCCCAAGTCTTCATCCAACCATCGGGATTCCTAAACAATTTCTGTCAAATGCCAGAATGGGTCCTACTATAAGGCCACTGCTGACTGTCCCATCCTTCAGATACTAGACCTGTAGGTTTGTAAGAGCCTGGATATATGAATTGCTTTATTTTTCTTTTTCTTAAATTGTTATATCAAGACATGTCTGATATTCTAGTAGAAGAGAACTGCAGATGAATAAAGATGCTACAACAACAGCATCAACTACTATTACTACTGTGCTGCTGCTGTTGTTATTACTACTACTGCTGCTAATATAACAACATTAGTGCAGTTGACACTGTCGGTTTCACATAATGGCAAAAAAGAAAAAAAAAATTGAAAATGGAACATTAGACCAACTGAACAAACCTTGGGCCCAGAATCGATTGACCTTTCTGGGGAATATCCAGGCTTAACATATTAGGAGCTTTTGTGTACTTAATCTATGATGTAAGTCAGCTTGAACATTCTATTTCAGTCGGATGGACATTTAAATTTTGTCTTGTGTCTATCATTTTTGGTTATCAGGTGAAATGGTTTCAATATAAATGGAAATCCGTATGTGCCAGTGGTTTTTATGAGGAATTTTTAAGCAATTACCAATTGGTCTAATCGATCAGAAGGTAATAAGTGTTTGGACACAGCGAGAGAGATACAATTTATCAATTTGATGAAGACTGACTGAGGGTATTTATGTCTAGTGCATCAAGTGAAGGCTGAAGAGCTGGTGTGTGGTTGTTCAATATATAATACACTATTAAGCTATAAAAATACCATTTTACTATAAACACTACATTTACAACCTTGGAACTAGAAAGAAAAAAATATAAACATATTTTGCAATATAGGCTGCTGGAAGTTGGGGGATGCTTTGAACAGCTTTTATATATTTATTACTCTGGGCCGCGAGTTCTAGATGAAATGCCAAATGAACTTTTGGGCACACTTTAAGACACATTTCCTTGTTATAGGTTTGAGTAGTACAAATACATGTCTGCAATAGCCACAGAAAGAAATATGCTGAAATTGTCCTAATGTCACCCTGTGGATGGGTCAGTGCTGTAAAAGCAGCATTTTTATCTTCACATGTTAGAGGAAAAATGATTGCCATAAATTTAAGTAATAAATCTTTGTTTAAATTATGTATAGGCTTATACATTTTGGTTCATCCTTTTACATGTGATAGATAGATCATGAGTTTTACTTCAGCAGTAGTTCCAATGAAAACTTTTGGTAATCTTTATATAAATCTTAGACTTCAAAGACCCCTCATCCATCCCTTGACCTCAGAGTGGGGATATTTGGAATATGAACCTTTGTATTTTCGTGTATATAGTTTCATCCTATTTCTCAGTGGGCCATCTGTTGTCTTTATTGTATTGTATTATTTCATTGATCCTCTTCATCATGCTTGTACATACATACACACTGTCAGTATCCTGAAAAGATGAGATGAGACAATATAAATTAGTGTAATGATTATAAACTGTGTATCTGTTACAAATATACAGGAGTCTACATACAAAAAGCTGTAAGCAAATTACACACACACAGTTAACTTAGTTTCATCAGTTCAGATTGTGATTAAATAATAGAAAAGATACATGCATGGATATTTTTCATAAGAACACAAAAAAGCAATATGATATTTATCCCATTATGTGATCATAGTTTATATCATCATCATTTTCACTCAAAAATCACAAACGTACACAACCTTGTCATACACTGCTTATGAATTTACGACAATTAATCAAGTTAAGAAGATGTTTAGAGTTGTTGCAGTATCTTTGTGACCATCGTTTATAGGCTGCAGCGTTTTGTGTAAAAGACAAAAATTTAAAAATTAAAAGGTATTTACAATTTATACAACATTGTGATGAAAATATGTTGTATAATATTCTGCTTCTTTACGCCAACAAATCTTTATTTATACTGTAAGAACATTTACTGACAAAATACATAGTTGTGTACAGATCTTCAAATTTTACATTCTGTTCCACTGTTTCATGCGTAACACAATCTATACAAATTTTCTACTATCACTGTTTATTACAATAATAATGTACACATTTAGGTTTTAATCTGGTAGATACTCAGCTACATCACAATAACACTCCTGCAGTAGTTAGGTATGAACAACTGTTTGAAATGCTGATCATTTTGATGTCACAAGGTGGTTTATGGTACAGCGTGTTTCCTGATTGAGTTGTCCATTTTGTTTCAGTGTTTATTTGAATTTTGGAAATGTACATCTTGGTTTCTTCTTGTGTTATTGAGTGAATACCTTGGTTTTTAGCTAACAGCTGGTTATTATCATCTAAAATTTCCTAATAAAAAATTTTACTCACAAAACATACTAACAACCAATGTAAGAACTTGAAGTTTTGTGAATAAAGGCTTGCACAAGTTTCTAGAGCTGCAATTTCCACGACTCATACAAACCTCTCTCTCTTTTGGGGTGTGAAACAACTTTTGCTAGCAATTGAGATTCCCCTGAGGATTATGCTACATCACAGTAGAGATTCTGCTCTGGCAAACTACACATTTTTATTTTATTTTTTGCTTCAATTTGGAACTTAAAAGAATTGTCATGCACTAGCAGATGATGTTCAGTCTTTTAGTTACATATTTTATATGTTGGATCTATCTCAGATCCTCCTGGATCCATAATCCAAGAAACTCTGTAGCATTTACATTTTCCAAGTTTCTAGTGAATAACTTTAGGCACTAGCAGAGAGTTATTCTGTTTGGTGTCTAGATTCATAGTAACTGTTTCTTGGATATTTATTATCAGATTGTTTGCAGGAAACCAGTTTGCAACATATTAAGTGCGTATTTTAATTTCATTCTACAACTTTTTCAGTCATTTCTTTGACTAACACTTTTGTGTAATCAGGAAATTAAATATATTTGTAATGAAGGCTAGTTGGTTTCAGGTTATTTACACAGAGCAAAAACAAAATTGGTCCCATAATGGAGCCTTGTGGTACACTGCACATAATACACAGTTTTTCTGAGTGACAAGTCTTCAAGGTTTTCCCTTCTTGGAATGGAAGTTCAACTATTTGTTCTCTATTCTGCAGCTAACGTTGTGACCAGTTGTTAGCTGCCCCTAACACCTACATACTCCACATTCGTAAGCAAGATGTTGTGACTTATGACATCAGATGCATTTGAAATGCCTAAAAAATTTTCAGAAATGTGCTCTTTATTGTCAATTACATTTAAAGCTTCATTCAGGAATGCAAAGATGGCAGTCTCAGTAGATATTGATTTACAAAAACCACGCTGAGAATTGAGACATAGCTATTTTTTCTTTAAAGGTTATTTATCTCTAATAGCAAATTTTCTCCATTATTTTGGAAAACCCAGATAGGAGTGATATAGGCATGTAGGTGGAGACATCTGTTTTAATCACTTCTTTATAGAGAGGCTTTACTTTCCAGGTTTTTTTATGCACCATCTGTGAGTGAACAGTTGCAAATGTTGACTAGAGGCTTGACTATGAAGGGAGCATATTTCTTTATAATAGTCAGTTATAATGTCTATACCAAAGGGGTGGTTTGATTTGAGTTCTTTAATGGTATCTGGCATTTCTTTCACACTAGTCACATGTAGGAAGAGAGTCTTTTGATTTGAAATACATCTGAACTGATTCTCTACTGCGCACTGTGAGTTTTGTTGAATGAGTTATCCTGCTACCTGTGTGAAGTATGAATGAAATTGATTTGCAATTTTTCTATGGTCTAGGTTTTTGAGAAGTTAATTTTTTGAAATTCTGGATGTTCTGCTGCTGTCTCCCTTCTTACAAAATTCCACGTACCTTTAATTTTATTTTCAGAGTTTTTATGTTTCTGTCATTTGCTATTGTTTATGCCTGTTTTATGATCCTACTGTAGATTTTCTTATAGATTTTGAAATACATGTCAAACTCTGCATATGTGTTCTGTTTGGACATGTTTTGAAGTAAGCTTTTTTTGTTTTGCAGATATTTGTATTCCAGTGGCAATAAAATTATTTTTACATTTCCTTTTTGTATTTTCTTCTTTATAAGGGGAAACAGAGATCAAAGTAATAACTAAAGTTGCTGATGAAGCTGTCAAATTTGTAATCAATATTTGAACATCTATATATTTCTTCCCAGTTTTCTCTGCTCAAGCCGTAGTGAAAGTTATTTATATTCTCAGCACCTACTGGTGTTTATTAAGCAGTTTCTCGAGTTGATTTTTCGAGCAAAGAGTAAGTTTTTGTGTTAAGTGGTCCACAAAGCCTCCGTCCTGTGTCTTGGCTAAATAGTTCATTTGCACATAAACGAATATCTGGTCAGTTGTACACTGGACGAGTCTAATGATGCACTTTCCTCCAAGTACTAATGGAACACTGTGCCTATCCATTTTACATACCCTATGCAGTACTTTGAAGAAGAAGGAGAAGAAAAAGAAACAGTCGAGATATTTGTAATTTTGAATGATCCCCTGAATTACCAGATCTCACTTTTTTTTAGATCTTGTGGAAAATTAATGAATGACCCATCCCTCACTATATTCCTCATCATTGTACAGACAATGAAGGCCATATTAAATATAGTCTGGCTATCAACTCTAGAAGACTTCTGTTGACATTTACTAAGACTGATTTCTGTGCAATGAACTGCAAAATAATATACATTCAATATCCTCTTTTATTCCTGTTTTGAACAGGTTCCTCACACTTGAGCACTCATCTAGGATGAGTTGCACAAGTGATTTGTAAGCAATCTCTTTTGTAGACTGATTGAATTTCTCCAGTATTCTACCAATAAAATCAAGTCAACCATCTCCTATACTCATGACTAAACCTGTGAGCTCATTCTATGTCATATCCCTACATAGTTTTACTCCCAGGTATTTGTGTAAAGTAATTGATTCCAACTAACTCAGACTCATTGACATTATAGTCATAGGATATTACTTTTTTTTCATTTTGTGAAGTGCACAGTTTTACATTTCTGAACATTTAAAGTAAGTTGCCAAATTTTGCACCACTTTGAAATCTTATCAAGATCTGACTGATTATTTATACAGATTCTTTCAGACAGTACTTCATTCAAGATTAGTGCATCATTTGCAAAAAGTCTGAGGTTACTGTTAATATTGTTCATGACATCACTAATACAACCTGCCCAGGGGCACACCCAAAATTACTTCAACTTCTGTTAATGACTCTCCACCCAAGGTAATTTGCTGCATTCTCCCTACCAAAAAAATCCTCAATCCAGTCATAAAATTCACCTGATACTCCATATGACTACAATTTTAATAATAAGCATAGATGTGGTACTGAGTGAAATGCTTTTCAAAAATCAAAAAATACTGTTTCTACCTAACTGCCTTGATCCGAAGCTTGCAGTACTGTATGTCATATGAGAAAAGTGCAAGCTACGTTTCACATGATCAATGTTTTTGAACCGAGTGAGGTGGCGCAGTGGTTAGACACTGGACTCGCATTCGGGAGGACGACGGTTCAATCACGCGTCCGGCCATCCTGATTTAGGTTTTCTGTGATTTCCCTAAATCGCTCCAGGCAAATGCCGGGATGGTTCTTTTCAAAGGGCATGGCCGACTTCCTTCCCCGTCCTTCCCTAATCCGATGAGACCGATGACCTCGCTGTCTGGTCTCCTTCCCCAAACCAACCAACCAACCAATGTTTTTGAAATCCATACTGGCTTTCATGGAGGAGATCATTCTGTTTGAGATGTCTCACTATGTTTGATCTCAGAATATGTTTGTAAGATTCTACAACAAACCAATGTCAAGGATACTGGACAGTAGTTTTGTGAAACACTCCTATTACCCCACCTGTAAATGTGTGTGAACTGCTTTCTTTGAGCTACTGGGCTTGGGCTTTTGTTCAAGGGATTTACGATAGATTATAGTTAAAAGAGGGGCTAACTCAGCCACAAATTCAGTATAAATCTGACAAGGATTCCATTGAGCCCTGGAGCTTATTTCAGTTTTAATAGTTAAAAGAGGGGCTAACTCAGCCACAAATTCAGTATAAATCTGACAAGGATTCCATTGAGCCCTGGAGCTTATTTCAGTTTTAACGATTTCAGCTTTTCTCAAAGACACTGACCCTAACACTTATTTCACTCATCTTTTCAGTGGTACGAGGATTAAATTAGGGCGCTTCTCTTGGTTTTCTTGTGTAAAAGAACATTCAGAAATGGAGTTGAGCATTTATGTGTTTGCTTTTCTGTCTTCAAAAACAATTCCTATCTCATCTGTGAGAGGTTGGATGCTAACTTTGCTGCCACTATCAGTCCTTACATGCAACCAGAATTTCTTTGGGTTTTTATGAAAGATCATTTGACAGAATTCTGCTATGGTAGTCATTGGTGGTTCATGCATTATTCTCTTGACAGCCAAATGAATTTCATTTAGCATCCCTCTGTTATAGCCATCTTCATACTTGTTTTAGTTCCTGTTTGTCCTTTGATAATTTTTTGCCACAACTGCCTCAAGGCCACTGGTACCACTGATACAATGTGGAATCCTCAAAGAGATTAGATCTATTTGTTGCCAATAGATCTAATATATTTCCATCATGAGTGGGGTTCCGAACTTTCTTTTCTTAGTAGTTTACAGACAAGGTGTTTAATAATGTTTCACACCATGTCTTCTCATGTCTGCCACTAACAAAACTTTAATTTTCCACATTACTTTTTGGATGATAAAGTCTCCATAGAGTATTATGGTACAATTGAGGAACTTATGTATAACTGAAGTGAGGTTTTCTCTAAGTTTCCAGTTACATCAGGAGGCAAGTTTGGTGGCCAATAGAAGTATCCTATTACAATTTTACGCCCATCACTAATACTGAGCTGTGTCCAAACAATCTCGCATGTAACTTCAATTTCTGTCTTGGAGGACTTGTGTTTCTTGTCTATTGCGATAAATACCTCACCTCCATTTTGCATTAGTCTGTCCTTTTGATATTCAGCTACATTTTTTATGTTAAATCAGCCATTGGGAATATGACTAAATTCACAAAACAGCTGAAACTTTGTCTTTTGAGTAGTTCTTTCTATTATTTACAGGAATTTTTTGATAGTGTGTAACAAAACAGCTGAAACTTTGTCTTTTGAATAGTTCTTTCTATTATTTACAGGAATTTTTTGATAGTGTGTAACAATTTGTACAATGTGTTTAATTTTGAGCATTCCTCTAAGATAGTAACTGTTCTCGAAAGAACAGATACCATTGATGACCGTGCAGCTTCTCTAGAATAAATAATAATCATTTATTCCTATAAGAACTGACTACGTAGCACTGGTATATCAACTGATGACAGAATGCTTTTTATATGTATTAGAATGTAAGACTTGTCATTTGTTTGTGTAATCATTATTACTACTATAATCTGGGTTGTTCTTTCAACACTTGAACCTCATGTATCTGTTTATATATGAATATAATAGAGGGAAACATTCCACGTGGGAAAAATATATCTAAAAACAGAGATGATGTGACTTACCAAACGAAGCGCTGGCAGGTCGATAGACACACAAACTAACACAAACAAACACACAAAATTCAAGCTTTCGCAACAAACTTTTGCCTCATCAGGAAAGAGGGAAGGAGAGGGAAAGACGAAAGGATGTGGGTTTTAAGGGAGAGGGTAAGGAGTCATTCCAGTCCCGGGAGCGGAAAGACTTACCTTAGGGGGAAAAAGGACAGGTATACACTCGCACACACACACATATCCATCCACACATATACAGACACAAGCAGACATATTTAAAGACAAAGAGTTTGTCTTTAAATAAAAAATAAATATACACTTGCACACACACACACATATCCATCCACACATATACAGACACAAGCAGACATATTTAAAGACAAAGAGTTTGTCTTTAAATATGTCTGTATATGTCTGGATGGATATGTGTGTGTGTGCGAGTGTATACCTGTCCTTTTTTCCCCCTAAGGTAAGTCTTTCCGCTCCCGGGTTTGGAATGACTCCTTACCCTCTCCCTTAAAACCCACATCCTTTCGTCTTTCCCTCTCCTTCCCTCTTTCCTGATGAGGCAACAGTTTGTTGCGAAAGCTTGAATTTTGTGTGTTTGTTTGTGTTAGTTTGTGTGTCTATTGACCTGCCAGCGCTTCGTTTGGTAAGTCACATCATCTTTGTTTTTAGATATGTTTATATATGACTTAGTTTGTAAGCCTTAAGACCACTTAAATTGGTTATTCTGTAATAATCTGACACATTCTACATCCTAGTGATACACTTGCATCAAGGATCTATGGAACACAAAAGTAAATAAATAAATAGATGTTCTGATGCATTAAGGGATCACCAATTTAGTACTGGAGGGCAGCGTGGAGGGTGAAAATCATAGAAGGAGACCAAGAGATGAGTACACTAAGCAGATTCAGAAGGATGTAGGTTGCAGTAGGTACTGGGAGACGAAGAAGCTTGCACAGGGTAGAGTAGCATGGAGAGTTGCATCAAACCAGTCTCAGGACTGAAGACCACAACAACAACAAATAGATGTCAGCTACTTAGCCATAATGTAAACATAAAGTCATGCTGAACTTTTAATTATTAGTGTAGTCCAACTAGAAAAATAATCTGAATGGATATCTATCAATTCTATGGAACATAGTAAGTGTTCTTTGTCTTCCTTGGGGCATGAAAGGTCATCAAAGTCATTGACTAAGTTACATAAAGAAATTACCATTTTTAACTTCTATCAAGGAAAAACAGGCATAAACAAACAATCTCTAATTACACATCCATTTCCTCCCTCGAGTCATTTCATTATTTGTGTAATGTAGCGCACAATTTAATGATCATCCGCATTTCTGGGAAAATCTTGATAAATGTCTTTCAGTTTTGCTTCCATGCTGAGTTCTCTACACAAATGACACTGTGAAAGACGTGGAGTGCAGTGTGAATTATTTAACAAATAGTGTAGCAGAGCAGAACACCGGTATATGGCTTATAATATAGAAAACAGAGTGGTGATCAACTGCTGGGAAACCCAGTGCAACATTTTACCATCACAGGATGCAGAAATAATGTATATTTTTAATTCATGTGACTTCAGGTAGTTGGAAGGTTTATTTGGGACATTCACATTCAGAGATGGTTGAACCTAGCTTCACCACCAACACTACATTTACTGTAAGTTAACACTATTTTTGATTTAGTGACATAATCTCAAAAAGTTTTGACAACCTAGTAATTTTTGCAACAGGATTTTCTGTTAACTCAATAGAGATCTCATTTTGTGTATTAATTGCTTTGTGTCTTAAAGGGATTTAGTAACTTTTTAGCTCAACAAAGTAAAAGATAATCAGCAGGCTTAGTTTAAAGTTATTTCTTTCCTGTTCTGTAAAAAACTGCACCAGCCACAATGCATCTCTGCTTTGAATGGTGTTTTCAAATGTAGGATGAGTTAGTTGATGTTCATAAGCAGCTGGAAATCAAATTAACTACTCTCAAATGATTGGCAGCAGCTGCCACTAAAGGTATATGAAAAACTGTCCTTTCCTGTGAATCCTGTCTCCTCTACAGGAAGTACTGGATCTGTCACAGCTCATCCATTTGATTTCAAAGTGGCATGTCAGTGGTAGGTAAAGCCATCCTGTACTCATATAGACATGGATTAATCAACAGATTTGAGGTACTGTCTTCCACTGAAACTGAGCCAGTGGAACCCAATTTACCCATTGGGAAACCAGCTTTGTCCTTTGTAAAGAGGAGGCAAATGCTAAGGGTACAGATATATTAATCATTGGCACTTCAAACTTATGGAAAATAATGATATCCCTTAGGGAGACAGCAGTAAGGAACAGGAAGGAACAACAGGTGCACTTAATGTGTATGCTTTGGGGCCTCATTCAACATGGTGAAGAGGTTTTTCCATTGAGGGAACAGAGTGCAACAAACTGCAAATTGTGGCACATGTTAGAACAAACAATACCTGTTCTCTGGGCTTTCAGGTCATGCCTGGATCATTCCAGCAACTGGCAGAGAAGGTTGAGAAGACCAGCCTTGCACACAGAGTTCCAGCTAACCTCATAATTTGCAGTTTTGTCCACAGAACTGATCATGGCTTCCTGACTCTGAGACAAGTAGCAGGATGGAATTAGAGCCTTCGCATGTTCTATGACAAGCTAGGCTGTGGCTTCCTGGACTTGCACCACAGTGTAGGACCCCCATAAACAGATCAAGTGTGCACTATACACCTGAGGCTGCTACCCAGATAGCTGAATGTATATACCTGTCCTTTTTTCCCCCTAAGGTAAGTCTTTCCGCTCCCGGGATTGGAATGACTCCTTACCCTCTCCCTTAAAACCCACTTCCTTTCGTCTTTCCCTCTCCTTCCCTCTTTCCTGATGAGGCAACAGTTTGTTGCTAAAGCTTGAATTTTATGTGTTAGTTTGTGTGTCTATCGACCTGCCAGCGCTTAGTTTGGTAAGTCACATCATCTTTGTTTTTAGATATATTTTTCCCACGTGGAATGTTTCCCTCTATTATATTCATATATAAACAGATACATGAGGATCAAGTGTTGAAAGAACAACCCAGATTATAGCAGTAATAATGATTACACAAACAAATGACAAGTCTTACATTCTAATACATATAAAAAGCATTCTGTTATCAGTTGATATACCAGTGCTACGTAGTCAGTTCTTATAGGAATAAATGATTATTATTTATTCTAGAGAAGCTGCACGGTCATCAATGGTATCTGTTCTTTCGAGAACAGTTACTATCTTAGAGGAATGCTCAAAATTAAACACATTGTACAAATTGTTACACACTATCAAAAAATTCCTGTAAATAATAGAAAGAACTATTCAAAAGACAAAGTTTCAGCTGTTTTGTTACACATTATCAAAAAATTCCTGTAAATAATAGAAAGAACTATTCAAAAGACAAAGTTTCAGCTGTTTTGTGAATTTAGTCATATTCCCAATGGCTAATTTAACATAAAATAGTAGTTTATTGTACACTTTTATGCTTGAATAATGTACTCCTTTTTGTACCATGCTGAGACTTTTTATATCTTTATGAAGATCATATTTACTTCTCGTATCATGATCATGATATTCACTGTTTGTTTTGTAAATTGTATGATCATGGTTCACAAAGCACATTGGTGAAAAAATGTACTGAGATGGCATGGTGAGGATCCCGAGCTGTTTGAATAAGTTTCTGTGAGAGCATCTGGGGTGCACTCTAGTCATAATTCTGGTGACTTTTCTGTGCAATAAAGGCTTTGTTTGCTCATGACTGGTTACCCCAAAATATGATACCATATGTCATAGATGAATGGAAATATCCTTGGTATGCAGCTTTAAATGTTTCCAAGTCACAAACAGATGAAATTGAGCGAATGGCAAATGCTGCTGAATTCAGTCTTTTACATGGATCATTAATGCGAACTGACCAGTTTAGATTGTTTTATATTATTGAAATCATTGAAAGTTGAAATTGTTACTGGTGAAATTACATCAAAATATTGTTAAATCCAGCAGGTGTCCAGAGAAATTATCATGTTTGGAAGTAGAGCAAGAAAATATTCAAAACAGGTATTTTTAATCAGATACTATTAATTTTAGGTTGACAGTAAACATTAGAAATCTGAAATAGAAAATAGCACAATTCAGAAATATGCACAAATATTGTGCATATTTTAATTATTCATCAGAGCATTGTTACTGGGATCTGTAGCATTTCCAAGAAGTACATGAGGTTATATACTGGAAAATAATGAGAAACAATACAAACCTTTCGCAGAATGATACATTATGATGAAAAAATCTGTTATTCCATGTAACTGTAAAGTTGGAGGATGGAAAGGCGTAAGTAATTTCAAAATGTCTCTGAGTCTGTTTTCAATGTGCTTTTATCATTACAGAATTGAAATTTTATCACTAATTTTGGAAATTAAATGGAATGTCTTTGGCAGGGTAATGCAGTTTCCTATCATTAAAGCTACAAATGATCAATGATCACATGCACTCTTAAGTTTATAATTATGTAAATTTAATGAGCTGCAATATTGAGGTACAGAAGAGCTACCATTTATTTGACTAATGAGTGAAAACTAAGTGTTCAATTGTATCACAACGCTTATCATTTTTTCAGACATGTAAAAATAGTAAAAAGTAAATGGATAATTTTCAGTCACTCACTATATTCGCAAAAGATCTGAAGAATATATTAAATGTATTGCCGGCACGATGTTACCTGAAGATGCTCTTAATTACAGGTGCTGCAGTTAAACGCAAAACAATGTGTGAAGTCATCGGGACAGAAGCAGAGTTACTGAAAATTTCACCCATGTTCCAAGAACACATTCTTATTGATATATTGAAAGATGTGAGTGGGCAGTCAGATGTAGCACTTAGGAGTTACACATTGTCTCCATTAGGTGATCAGGGAGAGTGCTACATGAGTGACATTAGACGAATACGAATTGAAGGCACGTCAGGTAATGGCTCAAAAGCACATACTGTAGCAGTTGTTGTCAAAGCTCTACCATCAAATATTTGCCACAAAAAATCTTTTAGATTGGCAGAATTCTACAGAAATGAAGTACACTTCTACAAAGAGGTAAGAAAAACCCAGAAAGCATAAACATTCAGATTGTTATTTACTTTTATCATTGTGTCCAATTAACAGCAAAAATTATCGAGTATAATTTGAAGAAAAGAATTGTATACTTGATAAATACACTGTTAATTGATGTAAGTACTCACTCACACGCAGAGTGTCAACTTACCAGAAACAGTATGCATATTGTTGTATTATCAGCCTATTGAGCTGTGCTGTTAATGATTCTGACAGTTAAGGCTTAGATACATGACTGAGAAGACAGGGTAATATTTGTGTGACAAAAAGAGTATGAAATCACATTTCAAATCCAAAATATTACTGTAGACACGACGTGGTCACAATACATTCTTCAGGTAAGTTTATTGTTTCTTAATAGTATTTTTTTCATACAAAGTTTTATTTTTGTTCTGTATAGTGTTGAATAACAAGAAGATGGTACACTACTGTCATATTTATTTAGCTAAACAAGAAATATGTTATATCAACTACATTGCTTGCTGCTTAACAAAGATCTTGATTTTCATAAACCAAATAGCTGATGGAGACCACGATGATGAGAATTTCAAAACTGAAACTGAACACATCTATTTTGTGGAAAGCAGTCCTAAATACCACATATTTAATTGCACATTAAAGGAAGAGAAAGAAATGCCAAGTCAGGTAATTGGTTCAGTAGGTAGTGGCTCTGTACAGAAGAGCTACAATTTATTTGACTAATGAGTGAAAACAAATAGATTTGAAAACGAAAAAGTCAGTTTTTCATTGTCCAAGTATCAGATGGCCATGACACTGGTCTTGTGTATGCTGTATAATAATAAGGTCATACCACTTACATCCACCATGAAAGACAATGACGATACAGATGAGTGGATCAAATAGTCAAAATCATAATACAACAAAAGGACAGTCAGATTGAATGTGTTGTTTGCAACTTCACATAGTCAAAATCATGTTTATAGTGTTGCTCTGCACTCTTTTGGACACAACAGCAGGATATGGTCACACAATATAATCTTCCTACTAACATATTTGAAAAATTCGCCATACCCTCACATCTCTTTGAAACAGCTAAGGTGTGAATATTTTCTGTTGGTGTTCCAGACTTTCTTTAACATGTTATGTGTACCAAACAAATGAAGCCAGAGTAAACTACTTTCAAGGGGAAGAAAAGTTGGAAGGTATGTGGCAGCAGAAATTCCAGGAAGATCGCCATCATCATCAGCTATTCATCAGCAACTGCTGGATTCATAGGAACATCTGATATCCAATGTCTGGCTACATATACTATCCAAATACATTTCATTTTTACTGCAGTCATAATTATGTCTTCCATTCTATTCTGTTCTCTGATACATTTGTTTGTTTCCTTGTGCTTCCTAATAATTTCCACCAAGTGTTTCTCCATTGCTAGCTGAGCAACTCTCAGTTTTTGAATTGTTTTTACAATAAAAATATGTCTTTCACTGTCTGCTTGTTTCTTGTGGCGTCTATCCAGCCATTGCTTTCAAGTTTCATAATACAAAACCTCATTAGTTGGTCTTATAACTATAATGTCAGTTTTTACATCTGCATCTACACTCCATAAGCCAAGTTACAGTGTGTGGTGGAGGGTATCTCTGGTGTTACTACTATTTTCCCCTTCTCTTTTTTGTTCGCAAATGATGTGTGTGAGGAATGACTCTCTACAAACTGCTGTATGTGCTCTAATTTCATGGATGTTCTGGTCATCATCATTTTGTGAGATACATGGGGGATGAAGTAATATTTTGCCCAACTCTTCTTCATATGTATGCACTTAGAATTTCAGCTGTAACCCTGCACAACATGTATCCTGTAGAGACTGCCGATAGAGTTTGTTGAGCATCTCTGTAATGATCTCACACCAAATAAACAATCCTGTGACAAAACATGTCACTATTAACTCTAGTCTCTCTATCTCTTCTGTTAATCTCACTAGGTAAGGGTCCCAGAGATGAGCACTACACAAGAATCGGTCAAACAAGTAGTTTGTAAGACATTTCGTTTGTGCATCTTGAAGGAAACAGTCTAGTGACACTTAGTAAGCGCGGATTCAGAAAATATCATTCTTGTGAAAAACTGGTTCTTTATTCATCGAAATTAATGAATGCTATTGACAGGGGATCTCTTATCGATTCTACATTTCTAGATTTCCAGAAGACTTTTGACACAGTTCCTCTCAAGTAGCTTCTAATCAGATAGCAGGTGTATCTAGTACTGTCTCAGTTGTGTGATTGAGTTTGTGATTTCCTGTCAGAAAGGTCACAGTTTGTAGTAACTGATGGAAGGTCTTCAAGTAAAACAGTAGTATTTACTGGCATTCCCCAAGGGACTGTTATAGACCCTCTGCTGTTCGTAATCTAAACCAAGAAAGTGTTATAGGCCCTCTGCTGTTCCTAATCTATATAAGGAATTTAGAAGACAATTTGAGCGGCCCTCTTAGATTCTGTGTAGATGATGCTGTAGTTTACTGTCTAGTAAAGGCATCAGAAGATCAAAACCAATTGTAAAATGATTTAGACAAGATATCTGTATGTTGCGACAAGTTGCAGTTGACTCTAAACTCCTTTAATACTCATATGGATGACCTAATACTTTTCACGAAAAGTGTTAGATCATCCACATGAGTATTAAAGGAAATTGTTAAATTTCTGTTGCTCAGTAGGTCACACAAATCTAAAGGCTGTCATTTCAACTAAATCCCTTGGGATTACAATTACAAACAACTTAAATTGGAACACTTACATAAAAAATGTTGTGTTGAAGGTAAATTAAAGACTGCATTTTATTGTAAAACACTTAGATGGTGCAACAGATTTACTAACAATACTGTCTATTCTATGCATCTCTGTCCTCTTTCGGAGTATCGCTATGTGGTATGGATACCCTTACCAGAGAGGACTGACGGAGGACACTTCAAGAGTTCAAAGAAGGGCAGCTCATTTCATATTATCAGAAATAGAGGAGAGATGTTACGGATATGATATACAAGTTGGGGTGGTAATCACTAATTTTCTTGCAATTCCAGTCACCAACTTCTCCTTCTAAGGCAAAAATATTTTTCTGATGCCACCTAAAGGGGAGAAATGTTCATCATAATAAAATAAGAGAAATCAGAATTTCATGAAAAGGTTTAAGTGTTCATTTTTCCCATACTTTGTCCAAGCACTACAGTGTGAATCGCAGAACAGTCAATTAGATGTAGATTAATTATATTTCCATTAGATTCTTCCATTAATCTCAGCCTGGTATCTGCTTTTCCTACAGATAACTTTATGTGGTTGTTCCACTTTGTCACGTCAGAAGATTACTTCTAGCTGTTTTAAATTTGCCACTATTTCCATGGAATTTTTGCTGATACATAATTAAACAGTAATGGATCTCTTTGCGTATTTCTGAGTATTACGTAGTGATATGTCTGTATGTGTGGATGGATATGTGTGTGTGTGCGAGTGTATACCTGTCCTTTTTTCCCCCTAAGGTAAGTCTTTCCGCTCCCGGGATTGGAATGACTCCTTACCCTCTCCCTTAAAACCCACTTCCTTTCGTCTTTCCCTCTCCTTCCCTCTTTCCTGATGAGGCAACAGTTTGTTGTGAAAGCTTGAATTTTGTGTGTATGTTTGTGTTTGTTTGTGTGTCTATCGACCTGCCAGCGCTTTTGTTCGGTAAGTCACCTCATCTTTGTTTTTATATATAATTTTTCCCACATGGAATGTTTCCCTCTATTATATTGAGTATTACATTACATTTATATACATTCAGGGTCAGCTGACAGTCCCAGCACCAATCACAGATCCTTTCCAGATCTTTCTAAATTCCACTATAGTCTTCTGGCATTACCATCTTTGTGTAGACAACAGCGTTGTCTGTAAAAAGCATTATGAAACTTCCAGCATTATCAGCTAGATCGATTATGTTCAGGGTCAACTGATAGTCCCAGCACCAATCACAGATCCTTTCCAGGTCTTTCTAAATTCCACTATAGTCTTCTGGCATTACCATCTTTCTGTAGAAAACAGCATCATCTGCAAAGAGCGTCATGAAACTTCCAGTGTTATCAGCTAGATCTGTTATATATAGTGTAAACAGTAATGGCCCTACAACTCTCCCTTGGAGTATTCCGGTAAATACCTTTTATTCAGTCAGTTTTGTCCCATTAAGAATAACATTTTGATGTCTGTATCATAGAAAGTATGTGGTCTGATATCAGTATGCCTGCATAATTATCACTGAATAACAGTGTGGAACTGTTTCTAACACCTTGAAGAAATCAATCCACGTTCCTTTTTATACAGCAGATTTTCATTTTTCAGAAATGTTGTAATGCATGAACATAGAACACATTCCATAATCCTACAACAGACAGACGTCAGTGATACTGGCCTATAATTATGTTCATGTGTTTGATTACTGTTCTTGAAAACAGAAGTGACCTGTACTTTTTTTCCAGATGTCTGTATGCTTTATTCTTCCAGTGACCTACGATAATGTACTGCTATAAGGGAAGCATGTTCTTTGGCATAAAATCTGTAAAATCTCAGAGGTATCTCATCTGGTTCAGATGCCTTTCCTCTAATGAGTGATTTTAGTTCATTTTCTGTTCTATGATGATCATGTATCTTGATATCTGCCATTCTGGCGTCCATGCAGTGATTGAAAAGTAGAACTCTGTTGAGATCTGCCACAGTGAAACAGTTCCTAAATACTGAATTCTCTTTGTCATTTTCTGGTTTGGTGCCTTTATGGTCATTGAATAAACTAAATAGATATTATTTATGGAATATTCCATTGTCTCATGGAGTAACATAAAATTATTGATAACTTGAATACAACATATTAATGTTCCACAGTAATATCTATTAGTTCATAATGAAGCAGCTTTCAGTTCTTAGGTCTTAGTCCTTAACAAACTAATAAATATTATTGTAAAACATTAATACATTGTATTCAAGTAATTAATAAACAGATGCTTTTGGTCCACTGACTTTACATAAGACCAGAATTTCTTGGGATTTTTTAACCAGATCAGTAGGCAAAATTTTACTATCAGATTCATTGAACGCCTCTTGCATTGCTCTCCTTATGTTCATTTTGGCTTAGTTCAGCTTTTATTTGTAGCTAGACTTCTGTTTCACTTAAATCTGTGATGGAGCTGTCCTTGCTTTCATAGTAACTTTCTGAAATATCTGTTGTCAGGTTCTATTGTAACCACACTAGATATTATCATTCTCTTTACAGCAATAAATGCACAATCACCATTGATGTTTTTAAAACTCTTTGATTGTATAGTATTTTAATCTTATTATATTTGATTTTCTGGCCTACTTTCACACTGACTGTATTAAGTTCTTCATTTAGTTGTTGAAATTTATCTGCACTAGAGGCAAATAGTAAAATATTGTCAGCAAATGATAGCAGTTCAGGTATAACCCATTAACTCACATCCTCCCTTTGTTTTCTTGGATTAAGGAAATGAAAATTTCCCCTAGGGCTACTGACAA
This sequence comes from Schistocerca serialis cubense, assembly GCF_023864345.2. Classification (NCBI taxonomy): domain Eukaryota; kingdom Metazoa; phylum Arthropoda; class Insecta; order Orthoptera; family Acrididae; genus Schistocerca; species Schistocerca serialis. Next base: position 460,240,426 of record NC_064643.1, read on the forward strand.
TAACACACAGGAGGCAAAACTTAAGGATGAAAATAACTTTCACATGATGTTTCACTGCAAATTAACATAGCTTGATGAAACAAAGAGTGGACAGCTTCAGTACAGTACATGAAGTAACCGAAAGAAATATGCAATGGGACAAACAAAACTGACACTTTTATTCAAAGACAATAATCTATTTATTTATTTATTTAGTCCTTCTAATCCTACATGTATAGAATATATACAAGGATATTGGACATGGTTAAGTCTTTACAAGCTGAAGTACAGTTCATGTTGCATTCCTAAGGACTAGATATTTAAATAATTTAGCAAAGAATCGTATATACAACAAACATTAGAGACAACATACAAAGTAGAATATTCTTAATGCATATTTATTTTTGTTGTTTGGTCTCTAGGTACTCTGTCAGATTGTAAGAGCAATGATCAGTTAAATATGCTTTTAGTTCAGCCTTAATACTACTGAGTTTACTTATTGATTTAATATGGTTTGGCAGATTATTGTAAATTTTTATCCCAATATGTAGAGTGCCTTTTTGGCACAATGATGTTCTCACCTGTTTGATATTAAGATCAGATTTTTTCTTGTATTGTATGTATGTTTATCTTCATTTTCAATAAGATATCTGGGTTTTTATGAATATATTGTTTTATGAAAACTGATATTTCATAGATAAAAATGCAAGGAAGAGGAAGAACTGACATTTTTTAAATATGGGTCTGCGTAATTTCCTATTGTTAACCTTTCAATAATTCTTAATATTCTCTTTCGCATCCTGAAAAGTTTAATATTTATTGTTGCATTGCCCCAGAGGATTATGCCATATTTAATTACAGAATGCACATAGGAGTAGTGTACATTTAACAGGCTGGCTTTGCTACAACATCTTTTTAAGACCCGTATATGTAGTAGGTTTTGCTCAGTTTTCTTTGCAAATATTCAATGTGTACCTCCCATTTTGTGTTGTTCTGAGGCAGTGTTCCAGAAATTTTGTGCTGACAACACTTTCAAGAACTCTGTCCCTCAGTACTATTTGTGTGTTTGTGTGGTACCTTCCTTTTAGATTGTAGAGTGCTACTGTCTTTTCATTGTTTATAATGAGCTTGTTATAGCATTGTTCTACATGGTTCATTATTTGGATAGCAGAGTCTTTTAGTTTTTCCTCTATTTTCCCACTAATAAGAAAGCTTGTATTGTCTTCAAACTGAAGGGTAGTTTGGCAATACCTGTAGTACATAAGATCATTGACATAGAGGAGAAACAGAATGGGTCCTAATACTGATCCTTGAGGGGCACCGTATTTCACATTTTCACATCCTGAATAGTAGTAGTTGATTTTGTTATGGTAAGTATATTGCACTTCAACCACCTGTTTGCGACCACATAGGTATGTCTTGAGCCACTCATTGGATATACCTCTAATTCCTAATTGGTTAAGCTTATGTAGTAGGGCATTATGGTCAATGGTGTCGAAAGCTTTGGATAACTCAAGACATATGCGAGTCACAAACTCACTCATATCCACTTTAGCATAGATTTCGTTAAGATATTCAGATATATCACTCTCAGTTGAATAGCCTTTCGTAAAACTATGCTTTGAGGGAGAGAGAATTTTATGTTTATTTAAGAAATCAGACAATCTCTTATAAACATTTTTTTCTAAAATTTTTGAAAATACAGGCTTTAGGGCTATTGGTCTATAATTTGAGACATCTTCTGGATTTCTTTTTTTGAGCAGCGGTTTCAGATCTGTTTGTTTTAAGCATGAAGGGAAGGTTTCTGATGCCACTAAGCTGTTGCACAAGAGTGTCAAAGGATCAGCTAAGGCACAACAGCAGTTTTAAATAATTGCATCTGGTATTCTGCAAATTCCTCATGAGTACCCTGTTTTCAAGGTTTTTATAACTGATAAAATTTCTTAAGTATTTGTAGTGAAAGGAACAATGACGCAGACACATTTCTCATTCTATTTAATGATGGAGGTGATATTTTGTTGTGTTCTTCCACTACACTCACCAACTGTTCATTTATGTTTGCAAAAGATTTGTTGAAGGATCTGCAATTTTTGTTAGGCAAGAAATCATTTGCCCTTCATCAGTTTATGTTTTTATATTGTTTGGTTTCACTTGCTGTTTGATTTTTTATAACTTCCCATATAGCTTTAGATTTGTTTTTTGAATTTCCAATGTATCTCTCATTTGCCATTGTTTTAGCTTTCCTTACAACATTTTTGAGGATCCTCTTGTAATTCTTCAGGTATAAATGAAATTCACAAGGTATGTTCTGTGTCTTTGCTATATTGTGTATTTTTCTCTTCTCTGCACAAGAGGTTCTAATACCTGTTGTAATCCATTTGCTCTTTCTGAAGTTAAGTTGACATTTTTTTTATAGTGTAAATGCAGCTTCAAAGTATGATATGAAGATTTCCATGAATTTTTCAGACTTTTTGTTGGTATTTTCACAAGTATACACTTCATACGAGGTTCCTCCACTTAGTCTCTGTTTAAAAACATTTGTTTCTTTATTACTGAATTTTCGTGTTTCTTTCATGAGTTCCTCTTTCTCATTTGTTTCTCTTGGATGGTGTAAAACAATAAGCTGTGCATAGTGTTCACTGAAGCTAGTATTAAGATTTCTGGCACCGAATTTGTGATATACGTTTGTGTTTATTAATATCTGATCAATTGTTGAGCTTGTTGTTGGAGTAACCCTTGAAGGAGAATCTGTGGTGGATTATATGTTATATGTTTCCAGTTAAGCTTTCCTGGTCTTTTGAGATTTCTTGAAAATCAATATTAAAATCTCCATGTATGATCACTGTTTTGTTGAAATTTTTTATAGTATTTAAAGCTGCTTCTAGTTGATGACAGAAATTATTTAAGTTCCCATCAAGGCTCCTATATACACAGATGATTATTAATTTCAATGGAGAGAGTTTGGCTGCAGATACTTCAAAAACTTTCTCTTTAGCTAAAAGTTCAGTGGGTTTTATGTTACAATAATCAATACCAGTTTTAACAAATATACGTTACCCTCCATGACTAGGTGTAATTCTAGAGAATGATGGTGAAAGATTGAAGTCTGCTAGTTTTGTGACTGACATTGCATCTTTAGGCAGCCAGTGTTCAATTATACACATTACAGAAATGTTTTTTAACTCATCAGTAAATAAAATTTCAAGTTCACTTAATTTGTTTTGCAATGATTGGACATTTTGATGAATCAGCATGAAATTAAAAGATTTTTTATACTTTGGCATATTTAATTTATCACTTACCTTTATCTTGTCAATAAAAAATCATTCAGGTGTACTGGGAGTACTGCTTTTCTTTTACCTACTGCACTTATTCTTCTATTATCATCTGCTGCAGAATTTTCTTCTGTACCTGGCTCCCCTGTTAGTTGTTCAGCTGCTCCAGTTGATGATATTACTGGTGGTGTTAGTGCTGGGTCTACAATTAGTGTAGCTGTTACTGCATTCATTGTTGTAACTGTGACTGAATATTGGAGGCACCTTGTTTCTTCTTTTGTTGTTGTTGATGTTGGTGACAGAGATCTTGCTGGTGTTGTTTCCTTTGAATATTGAGGGGGGCTATCCAGAATGATTTTACTTTTGAGTGTTTGATGCCTCTTGTTGATAATTTCTTTAATTTTTTTCAACAAGCAGTTTTTTCCCCATGTTGTTAATGTGCAATCCACGTAATGTGTGGAATTTGCACCCAATATTGTTAACATTTACAAGTTGTACATTTCTGAAATGTCTGCAAAGGAATGAAATTTGTTGGCTGGCATTGATTATTTCTTTATTTATGCATGACCAAGACGGTAAGTCATACCAATATGGGGTGTTCAGCACTAAAACACTTGTTTGTATCAACTGTCCTAAGCACCTTTTTGGTTCTTGTTTTGCTTTGTGAGTTTCATTTTTGTACACGCCATTTGACCCACCAAATAGCACAACAAAGTCTTCAGAGGACAAGTCAGCAATGTCTATGGATCGCACATGCTTGCGAACTTCTGACATAGAAGCACCTGGTTTTATGTAAGTGATTGTTTGTACACTGGACTGACCGTTCAGAATGTGAGCAAATTCATGACCATGCCTATATGCCATAACAACTACTTTTTTTTGTTCAGGTTTCTTTGCATGCTTAGATGGGTCACCAGCATTATAGCCAAAACATGTAGTATCAGCACTGGAGAAACAATTGATATTTAAGTCACACAAGTGTTCAGGTCTCTCAGACTCTTTTTCTTTCATAACAGTAAATGAATTATTAAGCATTCTTTCGGATGTATCACTCCACGTATTTGTGTTTCACATTCAGCTCGCAAATGAATTTTATCACTAGCACAATGTTTCTTATCTTGCACAGTTGATTGTGAACACAATAGTAGCTTCATTTAATAAGCTTCGTTGAGAATGTGGCACTTTATTTTTCACTTTTCCTGGAATTTCAATGTTACTGTGAGGCAAGTTTGCTGTTGGTTCACACTTTTTAGATGTAAGTTTTTTTAGTTTGCTCATCAGGATATTAATGGTTAGTTGCAGACTGCTTACACAGTCATTTAACTTTCTGATTTCATCACTACAATTTGCACACACGCTGTTTTTATCACTGTAATTTTCACTTTTTTTTCACATGAACACTATGTATATCAACACTAGCCACCATCTTGAAGACCTCCCACTAATAACACTGAAGTCACTTAGTGAATATCATTATGTTGTAAGAGCTCCAGTACCAGTGCTTTTCAATGTGGTTGTGCATTAACATCCATAAAAATAAAGTCAGGGCTGAATGCATACCTTGAAAGACAGTATGGCCATGCAACATTATGCTTCACACAACATAACACATAGACCACCGTAATGACCATGTTCAACAATGTTCCTGGATGCATTGTGTGTTCCCACTTCTTGCTGGAGAAGGGTAAAGTCTGCAGGTTCAACAATGATTGGTTTGGTGGTCAAAGTGGTAAGGTGTGGGTGGTCATTCATAATCACTGTGTTATTTTATAATTTTGTTCACACCTCAAAAATTGCCAATTGTCTTACATTCAATTTTGAAGCCAGCATGTTCTTTTTCCTTATGAGATTCTAGTGTTAATTTTTATGAATTTGTGATGACTACTGTAAATATTGTGCAAAAGAGACTGATAGAGCTATAAATTTTCATGACTTTTTGCCTCATTTTCTCTGAAGGACCACAGAAACATGTAACAGAAAACAGCATTCTTGCTAATATTCGAGCACTATCTCCTTTTTTAGCAAAAGTACACACAACCACCCAAATGCACAGTGAATTTGGATATACAGTAGATTAGCTTGCCTGAAAATACCTGTATATGAAAACATATAGGCCCTATCTCAATGAATGCAAGGTAAATAGACAGGTAGTTGAAAGAGAAACAGAAGTAGAAAATAAATAAATAAACAATCTTACACTGCAGTAAAACTTCCAAAACCATCTTTACTTCTTAGTGGCACACACAAAACAAATTGAATCTATATTGGAGATTTAATGAAAGGATAATGCATTGAAATAACTTGTTCAAAGAATAAAAAGGACGAGGAACTTACGGCACACCAAAAAACACTATACCTCACTGAAAAGCTATACATAACACAAAATTAGTTGTGGGATGAATATTGTAACCTAATGCCAAAAATTATCCTTTGAAAACTAGCCTATTGTCTAGCATAAAGAAAAATTGGGGTTACAACTATGGCAACAACTCTGAAGAAACCAGATAACACTACACCTACACAATCACACATAAGATTATTTTGTACCAATAGTTGAAGAAACAGATGAAACATCACCACCAACAAGTAGAATGAAGGACACAGAGAGTGACAGAAACAAATAAACACAGAAAATTTATGGAACAAGAAATTCTTGAAATACTAAAAAGAATAAATCCTAATAGGAGCTCTGGTGACAACAAATAAACAGAAAAACACTCTTCAGGCATTCAATTTTCTCCCAAAGTATGTCACAGAAAGTTACACTTGCTTAAAACATGAATATTTTCTGAAACACTGGAATAAATCAAAATAATATCAGTAGTAGATCCAGGAAAGAAGAACAGTAAGATATCGACCAAGTGCCCTGTATACAAAGGCAAAAGTGCTGAAAAAACTTCAAGTTAATGTACTTTCATTCCTCAGTGAAGCTATTATAGAACAGCCAGTATGGGTTTGCTAGACAGAGGCAAATAAATTTGTTGATGATAGTCTGGTGCATGGGCAGTGTGTATTCTGGATGCATAAGGAGCCTTTGATGCCAGTTGATGACCTAGTAAAGTATTCTACTCTGCAGAAATTTTGTTGTACATTTTAGTTAAAAGCTACTTTCACACAAAAACTGAATTTTTTTTTTGTCTGTCAGCATTGTCAAGATTGAGATGAAAGTAACCAAAGTTCCTGTTGTCAGCTAAGATCATGAACATATTATACCGCCCCTAAACATAAATTACACAACATAAAGACAAACGATCACGTTTACTGAAGATTTGGAAATATCAGGATTTGTAAATTCAAGTTACACATGATATAGTGGGATTGGCCCCAGTTTATTTACCAGCAGGGATATATACAGGGGGCTCCTCAGAAACAATACAAGCTAACTTAAGTCTATTTCAAAGCAAAGCCCAGTGCACACCATATCAAATTTCCACCCATGGTAAACAGAGGGCGTGATAACAGCACCCAAGTCAAACCAGTAGCACATATGCCTTGCATTCAACATCACAACTGACTCAGTCACAACCTGGACCAGTTTATATGGCAGACTGTGGTGTGGTCCTATTGGAGAGTGCTCCTGATTACCAGCACTATTTGAGTAGTGGCTACACTAATGAAAGGAAGCAGCAGAAAGTGTTTCAAAAGCAAAAAAAAAAAAAAAATAAGCCAATAATAACAAAATTTGTTTCACTGAGCAGAAATTAGGAGTAAAAGGGATAAAGCAAAGGTAAACATATTATTGAACAATAAAAAATTGGAGCAAATTGACCAACTAAAATATCTTGAGATAATTTTGAGGATAAGATCAGCTTTAACAGCCACATCCATCATGTCAAGAACCAACATGCAGAACTGAAACACTTGTTGTCAAAACAAACATAACTGAGGAGATTGCTCTCAGGTTCCAAGAATCATCTATGGAGGAGCCATATTGCCCAGCTTATTAAATGCATCTCCAGTGTGTATTAATTCTCTAATGAGAAAGTACAACTGCCATAACTGTAAACAAGAAGAATGATTAATTAACATCAAGATTGTCAGAGTTACAAAACAGTATCAAATGAGGCACTGTGTGTTCTGCTGGGTGTAACACCAATTTTATAGTCTTTTTTTTTTTGTGCCTACAAAAGGAGCTTATGCATAAGACATTGGGCAAGCCAATGTATATGTATAGAAATGAAATTAATTTCCATGCATACATATCTAAAATTACAAATAACACTCTCATACATATCATGTACTTCATAAATTTAATTATTTTTCAACAGAGTAAAAGTGGTGATGCTATAAAAATGACTTTAAAGATTTCCCACAGATTTTAACTGCAGTATTTGCTGTTATGTTTTCAGTAAGTTTGTTGTAAAATTTGACTCCCATGTGGTAAGTACCATTTTGGCACAGGAATTTGTTGGTTTTTATCATATGCAAGTTTTTGTTTTGTGTGGTAAAGTTATCATGAGTATCACAGATTGAGTTATTTATTTATCCATAATTATTTCATTTATTATGTAATGTAGAGATGTTAAAGGAGGGATGCCAGAGATCTTAAACAGTCCTTTCTGTATGTCTGTAACTTTGTGTTCAGTCATGATTGTAATAGCCCATTTTTGCAGTTTGAATGTGCTGATAGTTGCTTTAGATTTTCTCCAAAATGTGACCCTCTATTCAAGGTGAAAATATAAGACATATAATGCACTCTTTACTGTTTTCTCACTACAGCAGGATTTTTATGAGCAGAGAGGGTAACAGGTCTTGCTCAATTAAGCGTTATAAGATAGTGTATATGCTTATTCCATTTCAGATTGCTATGTCACAATAATTCTAACAATTTGGCTTCTGTACTGTTACGAACCAGTTTATCAATGATAGAAGTGGGATGTACATGTCCTTGTTCAGAGAATTGTGAATGTTTAATGTAATAGTCTCTCTACTATTTATTAAAAGTTTATTACCCTATGCCCAGTTACTATGTTGTTTTGTGACAGTGTTGATTGCTGTAATTCTTCCTTACTTCCGTCTTTTGATAGAATTATGGTGTCATCTGCAAATATGATCATTCTATGAGCATTCAGATTTAAGCTTGGATAATTAATGCACAAAAGGGACAGAAGTGATCCCATTACTGACCCTTGAAGTACATCATTTTTAATTAGACTGTATTCTGATAAATGTTCATAAATAGTTTAAGGTTGGCATTAGTGTGCTTGAAGCTCACTGCTAGTTTATTATTGCTCAAGAAGGAACTTATTCAGCTGCTGCACTGAACTTGAATACCATACTTTCCAAGCTCTGACAGCAGAATATTATGTTCCACCATGTTAAAAGTTTTGGATATGTCAATAAATAGTCCTGTTGATTGCTGTTGCGCCTGTTAGGCTTGGTATACAATAAATTCACTAATAAATGGCAGTTATTATTAACCTCTTATTTCTGATTGCATGTTGTTCATTACTTAGGATTTTGTTTTTATTTACAAATTCCATAAGTTTGTCATACATAACTTTCTTTAAATGATTAATGGAAAATCTCATATAAAGATGTGAAACAAATACTAACAAAGAGATAGAGGGGCTGGCCAGTTCTTACCTCAGCTCAGTACAGCCGATAGATACACATAAAACAGAACCAAAAATTTACGTTCCTAGCTTTCGGAACAAATGTTCCTTCATCGGGGAGGAGAGAGGGGAAAGAAAGGGAAGAAGGGAAAGGAGATTCAGTTACTCACAACCCAGGTTATGAAGCAACAGGGAAAGGAAAATAGGGAGGGTAGCAAGGATGGAGGCATGGTTGTCAGAGGGAAGCCAAAGATATTCTACTGTAAGTACTGTGCCAGCTTCAAACCAAAGAGGATGCCTACAGAAGTAAAGAGGTATATAGTATAAAAATAAACACAACTATGTAGGACGAAAAGATGCGTGAATGGCTAAAGAGGAAAGGGAAAGAGGATAAGACTGAAGAGTAAATGGGAGTGAGGTTGTTTAACGTAGGTTCAGTCCAGTGGGATGGCAGGATGAAAGGATGTGTTGGAGTGCAAGTTCGCATCTCCACAGTTCAGAGGGACTGGTGTTGGGTGGGAGAAGCCAATTGGCACATACGGTGTAGCAGGTTCCTAGGTCCCTAGAATTATGCTGAAGGGCATGCTCCGCTACTGGGTATTGTGCATCTCCTAGGCGGGCAGTTCGTCTGTGTCCGTTCATGTGCTCAGCCAGTTTAGTTGTTGTCATGCCGATGTAAAAGGCTGTGCAGTGCAGGCATGTCAGTTGATAAATGACATGTGTAGTTTCACACGTGGCCCTGCCTTGAATTGCGTATGTTTTACCAGTAGCGGGGCTGGAGTAGGTGGTTGTGGGTGGATGCATGGGGCAGGTTTTGCAGCGGGGTCGGTTACAGGGGTAGGAACCGCTGGGTAGAGAAGGTAGTCTGGGAATATTGTAGGGTTTAACAAGGATGTTATGGAGGTTAGGGGGGCGACGAAAAGCAACTCTGGGTGGTGTGGGGAGAATTTTGTCAAGGGATGATCTCATTTCAGGGGTTGACTTGAGAAAGTCATATCCTTGGCGGAGTAATTTGTTGATGTTTTCGAGGTCAGGGTAATATTGGGTGACAAGTGGGATGCTCCTGTGTAGTCTGGGGGTAGGAACATTGTTGTTGAATGGGGAGGAATGTATTGCTTGAGAAATCTGTTTGTGGACAAGGTCTGCAGGATAGTTGCGGGAGAGGAAAGCACTGGTAAGGTTATTGGTGTAATTGTTGAGGGATTCATCACTGGAGCAGATACGTTTGCCACGAATACCTAGGCTGTAGGGAAGGGAGCGTTTGATGTGACAAAGGATGGCAGCTATCAAAGTGAAGGTACTGTTGTTTGTTTGTGGGTTTGATATGGACAGAGGTGTGGATGTGAGCTTCAACGAGATGAAGGTCAACATCCAGGAAGGTGGCTTGGGTTTTGGAGAAGGACCAGGTGAAATTCAGATTCGAAAAGGAGTTGAGGTTATGGAGGAAATTAAGGAGTGTTTCTTCACCATGAGCCCAGACCACAAAGATGTCATCTATAAACCTATACCAGGCCAGGGGAAGCAGTTGTTGGGTCTTCAGGAAAGCCTCCTCCATGCGGCTCATGAAGAGGTTGGCATAGGACGGAGCCATCCTGGTTCCCATGGCCTTTCCCTTGATTTGTTTGTAGGTTTGGCCTTCAAAAGTGAAGTAATTATGGGTGAGTATGAAGTTGGTAAGTGTGATAAGGAACGAGGTTTTTGGAAGATCTTCGGGTGGGCATTGGGAGAGGTAGTGCTCAAGGGCAGAGAGACCATGGGTATGTGGAATGTTTGTGTAAAGGGATGTAGCATCTATGGTGACAAGAAAGGTTTCAGGTGGGAGAGGGCTGGGAATGGATTTGAGGCGTTCTAGGAAGTGGTTTGTGTCTTTGATGTAGGATGGGAGTCTGCGGGTGATAGGTTGGAGGTGCTGGTCTACCAGAGCTGAGATACGTTCAGTAGGGGCTTTGAAGCCTGCTACAATGGGATGGCCAGGATGGTTCTCTTTGTGGATTTTGGGTAATAGGTAGAAGGTAGGGGTACATGGCTCAGGTGGAGTGAGTAAGTCTATGAGCCCCCAAATACTAGACCCAGTGTTGAACCCTGTCTAGAACAGTTCCGACTGCCTTCTCAAAGGGATCCTCCTCCCCTCCCCCAAAACCATCCCTTGCAGACATTTCAGGAATTCCTCACATCCAGTGTTGCCTCCCAGTCCTTCTTGAAGAACATCCCGACAACCCCCAACACTACCCCATCTCAATCCCACACCATTAAGGAGCTGAAAATAGACCGCTCTATTGTCATCCTCCCGGTGGATAAAGGCTCCACAACTGTTGTACTTGACCGTGTGGAGTATGTGACAGAAGGACTGCGTCAACTCTCCAACACCTCAACCTACAAAGCTGTTACCCAGGATCCCATTCCTTCCATCCAGACTGAGCTGCAAAAAATCCTAAAAATCCAAGGTCCCTCACAAGGCCTCACAACGGCTTCCATAGACTTACTCACTCCACCTGAGCCACGTACCCCTACCTTCTACCTATTACCCAAAATCCACAAAGAGAACCATCCTGGCCGTCCCATTGTAGCAGGCTTCAAAGCCCCAACCGAACGTATCTCAGCTCTGGTAGACCAGCACCTCCAACCTATCACCCGCAGACTCCCATCCTACAGCAAAGACACAAACCACTTCCTAGAACGCCTCAAATCCATTCCCACCCCTCTCCCACCTGAAACCTTTCTTGTCACCATAGATGCTACATCCCTTTACACAAACATCCCACATACCCATGGTCTCTCTGTCCTTGAGCACTACCTCTCCCAACGCCCACCCGAAGATCTTCCAAAAACCTCGTTCCTTATCACACTTACCAACTTCATACTCACCCATAATTACTTCACTTTTGAAGGCCAGACCTACAAACAAATCAGGGGAACGGCCATGGGAACCAGGATGGCTCTGTCCTATGCCAACCTCTTCATGGACTGCATGGAGGAGGCTTTCCTGAAGACCCAACAACTGCTTCCCCTGGCCTGGTATAGGTTTATAGATGACATCTTTGTGGTCTGGACTCATGGTGAAGAAACACTCCTTAATTTCCTCCATAACCTCAACTCCTTTTCGAATCTGAATTTCACCTGGTCCTTCTCCAAAACCCAAGCCACCTTCCTGGATGTTGACCTTCATCTTGTTGAAGCTCACATCCACACCTCTGTCCATATCAAACCCACAAACAAACAACAATACCTTCACTTTGATAGCTGCCATCCTTTCCACATCAAACGCTCCCTTCCCTACAGCCTAGGTATTCATGGCAAATGTATCTGCTCCAGTGACGAATCCCTCAACAATTACACCAATAACCTTACCAGTGCTTTCCTCTCCCGCAACTATCCTGCAGACCTTGTCCACAAACAGATTTCCCGAGCAATACATTCCTCCCCGTCCAACAACAATGTTCCTACCCCCAGACCACACAGAAGCATCCCCCTTGTCACCCAATATTATCCTGGCCTCAAAAACATCAACAAATTACTCCGCCAAGGATATGACTTTCTCAAGTCAACCCCTGAAATGAGATCATCCCTTGACAAAATTCTCCCCACACCATGCAGAGTTGCTTTTCGTCGCCCCCCTAACCTCCATAACATCCTTGTTAAACTCTACAATATTCCCAGACTACCTTCTCTACCCAGCAGTTCCTACCCCTGTAACTGACCCCGCTGCAAAACCTGCCCCATGCATCCACCCACAACCACCTACTCCAGCCCCGTTACTGGTAAAACATACGCAATTCAAGGCAGGGCCACGTGTGAAACTACACGTCATTTATCAACTGACATGCCTGCACTGCACAGCCTTTTACATCGGCATGACAACAACTAAACTGGCTTAGCACATGAACGGACACAGACGAACTGTCCGCCTAGGAGATGCCCAGTACCCAGTAGTGGAGCATGCCCTCCAGCATAATTCTAGGGACCTAGGAACCTGCTACACCGTATGTGCCATTTGGCTTCTCCCACCCAACACCAGTCCCTCTGAACTGTGGAGATGCGAACTTGCACTCCAACACATCCTTTCATCCCGTCATCCCCCTGGACTGAACCTACGTTAAACAACCTCACTCCCATTTACTCTACAGTCTTATCCTCTTTCCCTTTCCTCTTTAGCCATTCACACATCTTTTCATCCTACATAGTTGTGTTTATCTTTATACTATATACCTCTTTACTTCTGTAGGCATCCTCTTTGGTTTGAAGCTGGCACAGTACTTACAGTAGAATATCTTTGGCTTCCCTCTGACAACCATGCCTCCATCCTTGCTACCCTCCCTATTTTCTTTCCCTGTTGCTTCATAACCTGGGTTGTGAGTAACTGAATCTCCTTTCCCTTCTTCCCTTTCTTTCCCCTCTCTCCTCCCCGATGAAGGAACATTTGTTCCGAAAGCTAGGAACGTAAATTTTTGGTTCTGTTTTATGTGTATCTATCGGCTGTACTGAGCTGAGGTAAGTACTGGCCAGCCCCTCTATCTCTTTTTTAGTATTTGTTTCATAACTTTCTTTAAAATATATATATATATATATATATATATATATATATATATATATATATATATATATATATATATATATATATATATATATATATATATATATATATATATATATTACACCTAGGCTTACAGCACTCTTCTTTAAGAATGCGGGAGGGACACCATCAGTGACTGCAGAGTTGGAGCTTTTGGATCCTTTTGTTACTTCATCCTATGTGGCTGTGCTCCTGTACATTGACCTACTACGTGTGCTTATTTTACATTTATTAGATTGGGTATTCATGTTGCAGGAAAATTCTGGTATAATGTGAAGGCCTTCATCAGACTTTCAGGATACTGGGCAACAGAGTTCTCATCACTACAGATATGTCATCCGTGAGATACCTAGGTTGTATGGGAGGGACTTTTTGCTGCAGAAGGGATGGAAGCCGTCAAGATCCAGGTACTGTTGGCGGTTAGTGGATTTAATGTGGACAGCGACGTGGATGGCACTATCAGAAAGGTGGAGGTTGATGTCCAGGAAGGTGGTACACTGGATTGAGGAGGATGAGGTGTAGCAAAGGAAAAAGACAGTGATTTTGTGATGGAACAAGGATAGCGTGTCTTGGTCTGGAATGAAGATCATAAAGGTATCGGGGGGGGGGGGGGGGGGGGGGTTGTTAAACCTTAAAGAGACTAAGTGTTGGGAATTTTGAGAGGTGAGGAAGATCTCTTCTAGATGACCCATAAACGGCTTGACATATGAGGGTGCCATGCAGCTGCCCATGGCTGTGCCATAGAGTTGTCTGTATACCTTCCCTTCAAAGGAAATGTGTAGTTGTTGAGGTGTATGAGGAATGAGATGGTGGTTCTGGAGATTGAATGACATCAGGAGAGGTAGTGTTCAATAGTAGCTAGTAGGCCATGGGTATAAGGGATGTTCCGTAAAGGAAGGTGACATCAACATTGATTAGTAGGTATCCAGGAGATGCAGCGTCTATGAAGAAATTGGTAAGTATCTTTGATGTGTGGGGTTAGGTTTTGGGCAGTTGCTTGGAGATGTTGGTCAACAAGGGTGGGAATTCTTTCAGCCAGAGTACAATAACCAGCTATAACGGATCGTCCAAGATTGTTAGGTTTCTCGATTTTGGGGGATGGAGAAGATGGGTGTGTGGGGTGACATCAGGGTGAGGATGGAGATGGACTTGAAAGTGAACATAAACAATTTCTCCATGAGAAATGTTCTCAAGAATTACTGGGGATTATGTTATAGTTCTGGGATGGGATCACTATGGCAGAGCTTGTAGGTGGAGGACGTATACAGCTGGCAGGCCTTCTGTCAATAGCCACTGTGACTCTTCATGACAGTGGTTGAAACTTGTCTGGAGGGAGGGTGATTATGTCAGAATATGTTTTTAGCATGTGTATGGCTGTCCTTTCTTTTGCTAAAAGTTTAGTGTCCTTAGGAATGGACCCAGGGAAGGATGGTGATGTCAAGTTGGACGTAAGGAATTCACGGAAGATGACAAGGGGCCGGTGGATGGGAAGGGGGGGGGGGGGGCAGGGGAGGGTCAAATTGGACTGTGATATGAACTGGGAGAGACAAGGTTCAGTGTTGGGATTAGGCAGACTTTGATTGGAAGGACTGGTGGCAAAGCAGTGTTTCCCCTGTTGGGATTGGGCGAAGGAGACTAGGTCTTTGACAAGTCCAACATGATTAAACTTGGGTGTGAAGCTGAAAGTGATTCCTTTGGATAGAACTGAAGCTTCTATGGGACTCAGGGTTTTGGTGTAAAGGTTAACAACAGTTTTCTGGGTTTGCTTGGATTCTGAATTTTGTGGAGCATTGAGAGAGGGTTTTAGGAGCATATGGTAAATTGAAAAGGTTATCTAGGCAAGGTCTGGATGCTATGAGTGGATGACAAGGGGGTTCACTGTGAGTAGGCTGGGTGTTGATGGATAGCGGTGCCCCCAAGGCAGCAGTAGGTTGTCAACAGGTTGGACAATTATTTAGGGAGGTGATGTCTAGGATGCTCCTCCAGGTTTTGGAGTGCAAGGGTTTCAGTTTTGGAGATGTGGTGTATGTGGTAAGGACTGCACACTAACAATATCTTGTGGAGGGAGCGGAGGTGGTGCTGGAGTGCCTGTACCGTGGAAAATTATTTCTACTGTACCACATTTGTGAAGGGCAGGAACTGGCAAAATCTAAAAAGTTGATGGTCGTTATGAAAGGAGTGTGGGATCCAAAGAAGGAGATTTTTATGGTTAGGCTATTGGTGGAGGGGGGAAGGGATTCCAGTCTTAGGCAGCATTTAATGAACAGGATGTGGGTCTGGGTTATAGTCAAATAAAGGGAAGGGGATACTTTTCTGAACTGGTGCAGATAGATGGAGCAAGTGTCCATTAGGGTAGAGAAGGTGTTGGGGAAACAGGAAATGATGCAGAAAATGGACTAGTGAAAGTGTTAGGTGATTTGAGTGGTTATAAGGGGATCTTGATAACTGAGCATGAATTCCCACTGCTCCCTGCTTCCAGTTATTATATTGTAAGGCTTGTTGAAGCAGTTGGGAGTTATTATATAGTTGGCTGGCATTTCTCCAGACATTCCTGTATTTACTTCACTCACTATCTTATTGTGTGATTCTGGATATTCCGATGAGATCCAGTTTTTACCAGGTTTAAGTCTGTATGCCCCAGCTGCTGCCTCCATCTTGACCAAAGGTGTAGTGGAGGCATGTTCAGCATGACTCCCATTCCAGCAGTTGGTGTGCTGCTAATTCCTCCTGTTATGGTTAAGCAGGCCAGTCTCTGCACCTTAGCAAGCTCCTTAGCTACAATCTGCTGTTCTACCTTCTTCCACCACACTACGGCCCCGTAGGAGATCCTAGGTCTAACCACCGTGGTGTATATCCAGTGCATACCTCTTGGGCTTAGGCCCCAGTTTTTACCACAAACCCTTCTGGTACTTGCTAGAGTACTTTTCACCACGGAGCAGATGCTCTTAATGTGAAGGGTCCTTGTTAGTTTCTCATCTAAGGCTACCCCTAGATACTTCACTATCCTCTTCACTGGCAGAGTTTCATCGAAGAGCTTTAGATTCCAACTTGAGTGTTGGATATGCCTCTTCATAAATGGCAATACAACAGTCTTCTTAGGATTAACCCTTAGATCCTGTTTAATGCACCAGTCTTGCACAGTGTCCAATCCTCCTCCTGCCATATTTCTAACTGTGTCAGTAAATTTGCCAAGTATTACTATGACACAGTTCTTGGCAGAAGCATTGTCTGGAATTCAGTTCCTCATTAATTTGTTCACCACTAGATTCCACAATAAAGGGGACAGAACTCCTCTTGGGGGCAACCTCTAGCGGTATTAATTAGCATCTTTTCATTCATCATTGTAGCCTCTACCTGCCTTCCACTAAGAATGGCCCTGGTCCACCTACATATAGTGGTCCATAGGTCATGCACCTCTGCTGCCCTTACCTTGGAATCGAAGGTCATGTTACTGAAGGTCCCCTCTGTATCCAGGAAGATGCAGAGCACTATTTCTTGGAAATGAAGTACTTTCTCCACCCTCCCAACAAGTTGATGGAGAGCTATCTCACATGACTTACCTGGTTGATATGTGTGTTGGTCTGAATGTAGGGGGGCCCTAATTAGCCTCCTGCCCCCAACATATACATTAACCAGTTTTTCCAATGTTTTGAGAATGAAGGAGAACAGACTGATTGTTCTCATATCCTTGGCCTTGGTGTGACCGATTCTCCCTGGCTTTGGAATGAAGACAACCTTCACTGCCCTCCAAGCATTGGGAATGATTCCTGCTGCCAGGCTAACCCTGAATAACCTGCATAGGACTCTTATGAGATTCTCTCCTGCCTGTTGCAGGAGAGCTGGAAAGATTCCATCTGGGCCAGGTGACTTGAACAGTTGGAATGTTCCCACCATCCATTGAATTTAATGAAGTCCACACACTCCTTGGCCGAATCCCAGTCCTCTCTTCGAGTGGCTGAGAACCATTGTGTCTCCAGGATCTCATTCTGGTCTGTGTTGTCCAGCAGAGCATATTGAGGAAAGTGAGTTTTGAGGAGCAATTCCAGCATCTCATGTGCTGTCTTCATATATTGCCCATCCTTCTTCCTCAATGTACCTCCAGGATTGGTTGGTACTCTAGTGAGGATTCCGTAAAGTGTGGCTTGAGCAGACATGCTGTCCACCTCCTCACAGAATGCCTTCCAGGACGCCTCCTTTGCTTGTCTGATTGCAAAGTTGCAGTTGACAAGGGCCTCACGATATGTTGCCCATTGTCCTTTACGTCTTGTAAGGTTAAACAGTCTTCGTACCTGTTTTCTTTGCTTTTCCAAGTTATTATTCTACCAAGGCACATGCCTATTTGTGCACTTCTTGGTGATTGTGCAGCTGTCCTGATATGAGGTCACTAAGGCACAGGTAACAGCCTCTGCTACTTCCTCAAACTCTACTGGATTCCTTATCGAGGTTTTAATTTCTGATAAGCCTAACTCAAGGTTGCTCCTATATGTCTCCCAGTCTGTTTTCCTGGGATTCCTATAGGTCATGGTCTGTCTGATACCCATTTCAACCTTGAATTTAATATACATGTGGCCCAATGAGGGTGGCTCTAACACCACATGCCATTGTTTGACATAGCTGCCCATCATCATAGAACCAAAGGTTATGTCAATTATTTCTTCCCTTGTGCTATTCCTGAATGTAGGTTCATTGCCCTTAATCAGGACCTCCAAGTTGTTAGCTAAAAGAAATTCAAGAAGGTGTGTTGGTGTCCTTGCTGCCCCATACTAGGTTGTGGGCATTGGCGTCACATCCCATCAACAGTTGGTCACCTTGCCAATGGCAAGCTTGTACCAGTCTCCTCACCTCCAAACGAGGAAGAAGAGGAGGAGAGCTCTCTTCATAAGGAACGTATGCTGAGGCCAAAACAATTTCCCTCATGATACCTTCCTCACATTGTTGCATTCTAATGGTCACTAGGTCCCTGGAGTAGAAATCCATCATTTGCATCAAAGAAATTCCATTTCTTACATAGATGAATGTTCTGGAGTTCCTTAGATTTCTAGCATAAATCAGCTCACCTCCAGTGCCACTGAAGCCGTTTACACTCTCTTTATATAAGTAGGGTTCTTGTATCAGGGTCACGTCCACTTCCTGCCTCCCCAGGCAGTGGCTCAGGGCAGCAGAGGCCCCTTTACTGTGCTGAAGATTAATCTGCAGCACCTCCAGTCTCTGTCTTGCTGCCATCATTGCCTTTGAGGTCTTTGATAACCCTGAGAGTGGCCTGCGAGAACCCTAAAAACAATTTCAGGTCTTGCTCTTGCATTGCCTTCAGGGACTTCTCTCCGACCTCCACCACCAGGGTTCATTCTTCCAGTACGACCTTCTGGTTGATCACTCTCCAGTCTTCTGTTGAGACTTTTGGGTTCTGGGCCCCTATTTTCTCGAACAGAGTCTTAGGGGAGACATCCTTAAGGATCTCTGGTACCCATATTGATACCTTTGTGGTCTTAAGAAGCTCCGCTGCCATCTTGACCAGTAGCTTTGCATCTTCCCACAGGGATATCATGGTCACCTTGTCCTTAAGCCATTCCATCATGTGCACCCCCTCACAGACAAAAATGAGGGCACCACGATCTAGATAGACCCTCCTGAAGTTGGGTCCTGGACCAGTGTCCCCCTCCCAGTCTTTTCAAAGAGGGCCATCTGTACGAGTTCCTCTTGCTGTGAGGTGATGGCTACCATTGGATAGCCTTCCTGGATAACTGCCTTCTTAAAATCCAAGACTGCAGTACTATAGGTGTGTTTCCCTATTTCTTGCCTCGGTTTTTTCTGGGCTTGCTTATCCATGGAGGAAGGAGTCAGATTCCTCCTTATCCTCTTGTTGCCTGTCTTCTTCATTGTGAGGGTCTGTGTATCCCCTTCAACCTGAGACAGTTTTTTCTTAGGGTTCAAGCCCCTTTAATTCCCTCCACTTGTCTTTAGGAAGCCTTTCTTTCCTTCCCATTTTCTCTGTTCCCTAAGTAGTTTCCTCCTCTGGACCCCGACAAGGCTTTAATCTTGATCTGGTCCAACTTCTCGGTTACAGTACCCACTTCTGGCTCAGGTCTATACCCTGATTCATTAGTGGGAATGCCTTCCATCAGTCCTGACCCCGATGTTTGGGTGTCTGAGGTCTCAGTTTGCCCCTCAGTTTGTTTTAATTTATTTTCTTAAGTCGTGTCCATATTGATCCCACAAGATTTGGGGATCTACACGGCCCACACCAGGAATACCCTGCACGGTTAAGGCTACTTATTCAGGGAGGTCACCCAGTATCCCTGAGGCTCTGTTTATGACACATCCTCCCATGTGACATGCACCCTCAACATGTGCACCCTCAACATGGATCGCATCACACCTTGGGTTGGGACAGAGAATTGGGTAAGGAGTAGGAGTGGATAGGGAAGATGGGACATAGTGGGACACTCTTAATCTGATCCATCAGCTGAGGCAATAGGTCCTCTGCCTTTGGCATAGCCCTCAGCTTCACAGGGATACGCAAGCATCTCCACCCTCAGGATAGTGCTTCGTCAAGGTGGTGTCCCCTGGAGAGGTGTCACAGGATTATTCTACCCCTCCAGAGGCTGGGCCATCTGTGAAAGCAGCCAAGTCATATACCAACTCTGCTGCAAACACTGGACAACTTTTAATGTTGATATGACTACACACCACCTGTCCATCAGGATGAATGGCCACCACCAAACTGTTGCCAAGAACAAAGTTGACCACCCAGCGACACAACATTTAACTGAGAATAACATACTCAACCTCAATGGCTGCTTCACTACCTGGCCATCAACATTCTTCCCTTCACCACAAGCTTCTCTGAACTATGCAGATGGGAGCTATCCTTGCAACACACCCTTTGCTCCCCCAACCATCCTCGCCTCAATGCCCAGTAGCCTACTGTCTCCACACTGTCCACCCAACAGTTTCCCATTCTTCTGTCACATCACCCCACTCCCATGTCACCATCAGTGTGCGCCACTCTACAAGGCTCTAACAACTGTGCATCAGGTGCCTAACATGTTTACCTGCCACCTCTCCCTCTCACATTCCTAGCTGGCAAACTGGCTGCCTCCAAACTACTAGCCACCCATGGCCTTTCCCTCTCCCTGCCTCTTGCCTCTTTCTCCTTCTACTCACCATGTGTTATTTGAGTTCAAAAAAGGATTAATCCAGAAGCTATCAAGGACTCAGTGCTTCTGCTTCTTCATGAGTGGTGGTGTTTTAGTTCAAATGGATTTTGTGCACACACACACAAACACACACACACACACACACACACATACCTGTACACCCACATTATGCCAGTTAGACACACAATGCCAGGATTACAATTTGGCTGGTGAACTGGGTTGAAAGATTCTATTTGGGAAGAGTGGCAAATGAACAGATTGAACACGGACACTAGAGTTTGTGTGGTGTGGTATGTGGATGACATGTAGGGGTGTATTCGGAGGAGTCAGCAGTAGAGAGGAGGGGAACTATTAGGTAGAGAGGATGGAAATGGTGGTTTAGCAGAGATTTAAGTTAGGAGGATTACAGGAACAAAGAATGTGTTGCAACAATAACTCCCAAATGCATAAGAATATCAACACTATAAAGAATTCCAGGCTGGATTATCAAGAATATAAGGAACTGGAAGTGTGTGTAGTTTGAAAAGTGGTGAAAAAAAAAACAGGAAAGAAGCCAAAGTAAAAGCACTGAGAAGATTAATGCTGCAGAGAATAGCAACAAAGGAAATCATCACAGAGTTGTGGGATTGAAGAAAAATGGTAGACAAAATCAAACAATGGAAAGTTCAGAAGAGGTGGTGCTGGAGGGAAGGATCTACATGGCACAGGTTGTAAAGCAGCCATTGAACTGAAGCATGTTGTGCTCAGCAGCATGTTGTCATGTTTGTGCCACATAGTTGACTCTGTTCTTGGCCACAGCAGGGGATAGCCATTCATTCTGGTGGACAGCAGGTTGGTGCTCATGCTCTCATAAAGTACTGTGCAGAAATTGCAGCAGAGCTGATGACTGATGTGGCTGCTTTCACTGCTGGCCCTGCCTCTGATGGGATAGGATAAGCCTTTGATGGGTCTGGAGTGGGATGTGCTGGATAAGTGAACTAAGCAGGACATGCGTGAAGGTCTTCCACAGGGATATGGCCCTGTTGCAAGGAGGTGGGTGTGGGAATGGCATAGGGATGGACCAGGATGATGTACAGGTTGGGAGGGCAATGAAGTACCACTTTAGGAGGGGTTGGTAGAATTGTGGGTAGGATGTTCCTCGGTTCCAGACATGATGATAGAAAATCAAAACTCTGGACAAGTACGTGATTCTGTTGCTCCACCCCAGAATGGTATTGCCTGAAGAGGGGAGTGCTCCTTTGCAGATGATTCTTGGAGTAGATGGGAGGATTAGGGGTATTTGAGGTTGTGATGCAGGATAGTGTCTGTCTGTGATGCCTTTGTGAGACCTTCAGCATACTGAGCAAGGGAATTCTCATCACTGCAGATATGCTGTCAACTGGTGGCTGGGCTGTGCGGGAGCACTTTTCTTGGTTTACAAGGGTAACAGCTGTCAGAATCCAGGTAGTATTGGTGGTTAGTGGGCTAATATGAACAGGATTATGAATTGAGCCATCAGAGAAGTGGAGGTCAACGTTCAGGAGGTGACATCCTCTGCCTTTCTCTGAGCCCCTAGCTACATGTCCCCAATCCCTTCTCCTGCTTCCCATCTCTTTCTCCCTCCACTGACACCATCCAACACAATCCTGCACCACAGTCCACCTGCAAAATTGCAATTCCATGGAACCAGCACAATGAAGGTACACAGGAGGGGGGAGCACTTTACTCCTAAAGTATTTACATTCTGCCAGAACCTTCTGTACTGTAATTATACTGTCGAGTTCTACTTAGTAATTTTTATAGCTGCAGTCTCATAGTTCTTTTTGGCATTCTTTCAAGTTGAGTTGGGTATGGCAGTAAAATGTAGATTTTCCTTTGTGTAATTCACTACACCATCCTGCTTGTTATTTTTGTATGTCATATTAATTTAGGTTTACACCAGGGCTCAGAATTGCATGTTACTGGGATATCATGTAGCTCATGTGTTAGCAATATATTAGTTTCATCGGTCTTATTATGCAGGGATTGGGATTGTACATTATGGTGATAAACTTTTAGATTGGGCCCATTCATATCTTAGTAGTTTTGTGTCACATTTGCAGCATAGCATACTATTATTTTAAATTCAGTTTGTTTATATTTGCTTTTTCTTTTTTGTTCTTGTTTCCTCACCCTTCCATAGTTATTTGTAAACCTGTACTCTTGCTTTGTTGTGGCACTTTATTAGTGACCTTGTTTACCAATCTGTCTTTTAATAACTGCCTTGTTACTGTATTTTTAGGTTTAAAATTCAGCTTGCCAGGCATGTTGCTGTTTCTTCAATTACGCATGTTTCTGCTCACATAGTAGTCCATTGTTATCAGTTTGTTCCTTTCATTTCAGGATAGTCACTTATTTGTCCATTTGTGTATTTTATTACTGGTACTGTTGTTGGCATTTTTACTTTCATCAGAAGTATGAAAGAGACAACCCTATTTCAGTTGTGCATCTTTCCTTGTCTGTTTAGAGGAACAAAATTCACATTTGTAGTAATATTGATTTTTTTCTATCATGAAGTAATACACAGTCTTTATTTTTCTAGTCTGGCCTTGGGTGTCATGTCTAACAGGTACTGCATGAATTATTATGTTCATGCCAGTTTCAGTATGCATTACAGAGAATCTGTCTTGTTCCTTTGAAACTGTTTCAATTGCTTATCAGTGTCATTTGAGCCTCCAGTAATTATTGATGTATCATTCACTTAGAAATTCTTAATCAATTTGCCCATATTTTAATAGCTCCTTTTACAGGCGTGCCATGTTTTATAATACTTCACATGATGAACTAATTACATATCATTCCCTTAAGTAGTGTGCAACAATTTCTTCTGTTACTGTTGTTTGCTTATGTTAAAATTAGGAAATACTGGATCAGTACAATGCAATGCAAGCTGGAAATAGTAATTAAACTTTAGACTGTGACGTTCATTATAAAAACTGGCCTCATCTGACTGATATTGTCATTATCCAATAAAGTAGTAATGAGGCAATGTATGATAGAAGTATTCACTGATGAGTATAGAACTATAGAATGAGCAGGCACAGGAATAGTAATTTTCATAAAAATAGCCAGCGTTCTTTATAAAAAACAATATCTGTAGAAATGAATTTGCAGACAACCTGAACAAAGATGGACGAGAGGAAGTTAGCTATAGTTATGTTCTAAAACTTTCAAATCTACATCTACATCTACATGACTACTCTGCAATTCACATTTAAGAGCTTGGCAGAGAGTTCATCGAACCACAATCATACTATCTCTCTACCATTCCACTCCCGAACAGCGCGCGGGAAAAACAAACACTTAAACCTTTCTGTTTGAGCTCTGATTTCTCTTATTTTATTTTGATGATCATTCCTACCTATGTAGGTTGGGCTCAACAAAATATTTTCGCATTCGGAAGAGAAAGTTGGTGACTGAAATTTTGTAAATAGATCTCGCCGCGACAAAAAAAGTCTTTGCTGTAATGACTTCCATCCCAATTCGCATATCATATCTGCCACACTCTCTCCCCTATTACGTGATAATACAAAACGGGCTGCCCCTTTTTGCACCCTTTTGATGTCCTCCGTCAATCCCACCCGGTAAGGATTCCACACCGCGCAGCAATATTCTAACAGAGGACGAACGAGTGTAGTGTAAGCTGTCTCTTTAGTGGACTTGTTGCATCTTCTAAGTGTCCTGCAAACCTTTGGCTCACCTCCCCACAATATTATCTATGTGGTCTTTCCAACTGAAGTTGTTCGTAATTTTAACACCCAGGTACTTAGCTGAATTGACAGCCTTGAGAATTGTACTATTTATCTAGTAATCAAATTCCAACGGATTTTTTTTGGAGCTCATGTGGATTACCTCATGCTTTTCGTTATTTAGCGTCAACTACCACCTGCCACACCATACAGCAATCTTTTCTAAATCGCTTTGCAACTGATACTGGTCTTCGGATAACCTTACTAGATGGTAAATTACAGCATCATCTATGAACAACCTAAGAGAACTGCTCAGATTGTCACCCAGGTCATTTATATAGATCAGGAACAGCAGAGGTCCCAGGACGCTTCCCTGGGGACACCTGATATCTCTTCAGTTTTACTCGATGATTTGCCGTCTATTACTACGAACTGCGACCTTCCTGACAGGAAATCATGAATCCAGTTGCACAACTGAGACGATACCCCATAGGCCTGCAGCTAGATTAGAAGTCGCTTGTGAGGAATGGTGTCAAAAGCTTTCCGGAAATCTAGAAATACGGAATCAACTTGAAATCCCGTGTTGATAGTGGCCATTACTTCATGCGAATAAAGAGCTAGCTGCGTTGCACAAGAACGATGTTTTCTAAAACCATGCTGATTACGTATCAATAGATTGTTCCCTTCGAGGTGATTCATAATGTTTGAATACAGTATATGCTCCAAAACCCTACTGCAAACCGACGTCAATGATATAGGTCTGTAGTACAAATGTTATGAAAATCAATTCCTGAAGAAAGAGAGAAAGAATGACTGCAGACTACAACAGTAATCATTACAAAAGAATATTTTCTAACAGTGTACCAATGACTGGTGATTAAATTACCCCTCTCTCCTAACTTCACAGCATTGGGATATGGAAAACTGAAGGGTTATTATTATCAATTCAGAATGACCAATGACATCATGTACACATGCACTGGAGGCAATCAACTGCAAACAGCCAGTACTTGAATGTATGAACTTTGACAGGAAGTGAAGCAAGCTACTGAAAGATATAATAATTAATGGAATAATTTGGCCAGCTAGAAAAAGTTAACTGAAGCAATTCTTTTAAAATGTCTTCTATAAACCCTGCATTCAAACTTATGAATTTCAGTCACCAACTAAAAAACAAATTGTGAACTAATTTTAGGAGAGTAACCACAAAAACTTGTAATATTCAAAATAAAGCAATGGGAACAGTCTTCATCAGGGTTACAACTATCTCACATTGTGTCCTGAAATGATAAATATACTACTCACTGTCCTCGCAACATCTCCCACACTGATATTTCAACAATCTATGCAATATTCTTGTCCATCCCCACTCCACTCCTATCCTCAGCTCCTTGCCTCATGGCTCATATACCTGCAACCGACCTTGATGCGAGACATGCCCCATACATCCTTCCACTACCATCTACTTCAGTCCTGTCACAGTTTCACTTGTGGAAGCAGCCATGTGATCTACAAACTTGACTGCAACCACTAAGCTGCAGTTTATATGGACATAACAACTAACAAACTGTCTGTCCACTTGAAAGGCCATTGCCAAACAATGACCAGCAGACAGGTGGACCACTTAGTTGCTGAACATGACACCCAGCATGATGTGCTTCTCTTTAATGCTTCACTGCCTCAGCCACATAGATTCTTCCCGCTGACACCAGCTTTTCTGAATTGTAATGTGGGAATTCTCCTTACAACATATCCTTCATCCCCATAATCCCGCTGGCCTCAACTTTCGCTAGTCCCTGTCCTCCACTTCCCTATCTCTGTCTCTACTGCCACTACTCCCACTCCAGTATTAAACATGCCTTCTGTCCCTGGGTGGATTCAGGTTACCTTATCAACAGGTTGAGGTTACGGATATGAAAGTAGCTAGGATGATTGCAGGTACTAGTAGATGGGAACAATGGCAAGAGGGTGTCCACAATGAGGAAATCAAAGAAAAACTGGGAATGAACTCTATAATGTAGCAGTCAGGACGAACTGCCTTAGATGGTGGGGTCATGTTACATACATGGGAGAAGCAAGGTTACCCAAGAGACTCATGGGTTCAGCAGTATAGGGTAGGAGGAGTCGGGGCAGACCAAGGAGAAGGTACCTGGATTTGGTTAAGAATGATTTTGAAGTAATAGGCTTAACATCAGATGAGGCACCAATGTTAGCACTGAATAGGGGATCATGGAGGAATTTTATAAGGGGGACTATGCTCCAGACTGAATGCTGAAAGGCACAATCAGTCTTAAATGATGATGATGATGATGATGATTCTGTCCCACCAGTGCACCTACATAGTCCTTTCCCCTTCTCTACTTCTTCCCCTCTCCCATGAGCTTTTGATTATTCACAGGCAAGTGAAAAATGTATGACTATGTTACTTGGGAAGAACAGTTGTATCTCCCACATATGCATTCCATACTACACACTATTTTCTGTGGCTTTTTGGTTGTACAAAATATTGTTAAAAGAATAATTTCTATTATTTCTTGCTCTTACTAAACGATATTTTAACAGGTATTATGAGTAATGAGAAGTAAAGTAATATACTTCTGCCAGTCAGGTGGCATGGAAAATATAACATGATCCTCACATTTACTGGCTTTCACATCTAGAGATTCCTTCTCTCTGAAGGTGGGGAAAAATGACAGAATAAAGTTTTTTTTTTTTTTTTTTTTTTTTTTTTTTTTTTTTTTTTTTTTTTTTTTTTTTTTTTCCCCATCAGTCTACTGACTGGTTTGATGCGGCCCGCCACGAATTCCTTTCCTGTGCTAACCTCTTCATCTCAGAGTAGCACCTGCAACCTACGTCCTCAATTATTTGCTTGATGTATTCCAATCTCTGTCTTCCTCTACAGTTTTTCCCCTCTACAGCTCCCTCTAGTACCATGGAAGTCATTCCCTCATGTCTTAGCAGATGTCCTATCATCCTGTCCCTTCTCCTTATCAGTGTTTTCCACATATTCCTTTCCTCTCCGATTCTGCATAGAACCTCCTCATTCCTTACCTTCCTATGAAAGTGTCTTGATTTTTCTTTAGCCTTGCTTCCATTATTAGCTGTAACGTCAGAATTGCCTCTCTCGTCCTTTTACTTTTCCTAAAGCCAAACTGATCGTCACCTAGCGCATTCTCAATCTTCTTTTCCATTCTTCTGTATATTATTCTTGTAAGCAGCTTCAATGCATGAGCTGTTAAGCTGATTGTGCGATAATTCTCGCATTTGTCAGCTCTTGCCGTCTTCGGACTTGTGTGGATGATGCTTTTCCGAAAGTCAGATGGTATGTCGCCAGACTCATGTATTCTACACACCAACGTGAATAGTCATTTTGTTGCCACTTCCCCCAATGATTTTAGAAATTCTGATGGAATGTTATCTATCCCTTCTGCCTTATTTGACCGTAAGTCCTCCAAAGCTCTTTTAAATTCCGAGTCTAATACTGGATGCCCTATCTCTTCTAAATCAGCTCCTGTTTCTTCTTCTATCATATCAGACAAATCTTCACCCTCATAGAGGCTTTCAATGTATTCTTTCCACCTATCTGCTCTCTCCTCTGCATTTAACAGTGGAATACCCGTTGCACTCTCAATGTTACCACCGTTGCTTTTAATGTCACCAAAGGTTGTTTTAACTTTCCTGTATGCTGAGTCTCCATCCGACAATCATATCCTTTTCGATGTCTTCACATTTTTCCTGCAGCCATTTCGTCTTAGCTTCCCTGCACTTCCTATTTATTTCATTCCTCAGCGACCTGTATTTCTGTATTCCTGATCTTCCCGGAACATGTTTGTACTTCCTCCTTTCATCAATCAACTGAAGTATTTCTTCTGTTACCCATGGTTTCTTCGCAGCTACCTTCTTTGTACCTATGTTTTCCTTCCCAACTTCTGTGATGGCCCTTTTTAAAGATGTCCATTCCTCTTCAACTGTACTGCCTACTGCGCTACTCCTTATTGCTGTATCTATAGCGTTAGAGAACTTCAAACGTATCTCGTCATTCCTTAGTACTTCTGTATCCCACTTCTTTGCGTATTGATTCTTCCTGACTAATGTCTTGACTTCAGCCTACTCTTCATCACTACTATATTGTGATCTGAGTCTATATCTGCTCCTGGGTACGCCTTACAGTCCAATATCTGATTTCGGAATCTCTGTCTGACCATGATGTAATCTAATTGAAATCTTCCCGTATCTCCCGGCCTTTTCCAAGTGTACCTCCTCCTCTTGTGATTCTTGAACAGGGTATTCACTATTACTAGCTGAAACTTGTTGCAGAACTCAATTAGTCTTTCTCCTCTTTCATTCCTTGTCCCAAGCCCATATTCTCCTGTAACCTTTTCTTCTACTCCTTCCCCTACAACTGCATTCCAGTCGCCCATGACGATTAGATTTTCGTCCCCCTTTACATACTGCATTACCCTGTCAATATCCTCATATACTTTCTCTATCTGTTCATCTTCAGCTTGCGACGTCAGCATGTATACCTGAACTATCGTTGTCGGTGTTGGTCTGCTGTCGATTCTGATTAGAACAACCCGGTCACTGAACTGTTCACAGTAACACACCCTCTGCCCTACCTTCCTATTCATAATGAATCCTACACCTGTTATACGATTTTCTGCTGCTGTTGATATTACCCGATACTCATCTGACCAGAAATCCTTGTCTTCCTTCCACTTCACTTCACTGACCCCTACTATATCTAGATTGAGCTTTTGCATTTCCCTTTTCGGATTTTCTAGTTTCCCTACCACGTTCAAGCTTCTGACATTCCATGCCCCGACTCATAGAACGTTATCCTTTCGTTGATTATTCAATCTTTTTCTCATGGTAACCTCCCCCTTGGCAGTCCCCTCCCGGAGATCCGAATGGGGGACTATTCCGGAATCTTTTGCCAATGGAGAGATCATCATGACACTTCTTCAATTACAGGCCACATGTCCTGTGGATGCACGTTATGTGTCTTTAATGCAGTGGTTTCCATTGCCTTCTGCACCCTCATGTCGTTGATCATTGCTGATTCTTCCGCCTTTAGGGGCAATTTCCCACCCCTAGGACAAGAGAGTGCCCTGAACCTCTGTCTGCTCCTCCACCCTCTTTGACAAGGCCGTTGGCAGAATGAGGCTGACTTCTTATGCCGGAAGTCATCGGCCGCCAATGCTGATTATTTATCAAAATTTAGGCAGTGGCTGGGATCGAACCCGGGACCAAAGACGTTTCTGATTATGAATCAAAGACACTACCCCTAGACCACGGGTAGGTGACAAAGAAAGAAATTGAACCAGCTAGATCAGGAAAGAGGAATATTAAGTGAGAAAAAGCTGGTGCTTCTCAGTACTCTTGTATGTTCAGTTTTAGTTATGAATCATCATACACCCTTGTAACAATGTTATACAGTTTGCAGATATATAAGGTTGAAGCTTTTGAAAATAAGACCATACAAATTTAATTTCTCTTGATCTGCAGCAACACTCTCAGTATCTTTCATCTTACTTTTCAGGTACTTGAGAAGTTGATGGCATTCCAGAAGAAGAAAAAGCCAAAAAATCCCTTTACACAAATTCCAAGGTTAGTTTCAAGACACTTGATTTTTAGTGAACAGGAGTGAACATGGTCAAGGAAAACCATTCATTGACTGTGTTCCATGTGTCCCATCAGGAATGAGGATGTTGGGTTGTGTGAAATGAGCCAAAATATCGAGTCTGTTCAGAAAGTAAGTTACAATTGGTCCCAAAATGAAAACCACTGTGAAAATCATATGAAGCTGTGCACAGATTTGTCGGGCAGTGTCTCTGGTATGCCCATCAATCGTGTGACAGTGTTTTTATTTTTTATTTTTTCAGTTCTCAGTGCACAGTAAGCTCATAAAAATGATTAGAAAATAGTGTCTCCGGACAAGTACAAGGGCCTGATGAGAAATTCCACCTGAAGCTAAGCAGCCCACATAAAATAACTGTAATGCATTTCCTTCTTCAAGACAATTATCTGCTATATGAATCCATGGTGTCTGTTCTTTCAGGCACATTCATATAATTGATTCATCTAGATGGACATTGTATCCACCTTCTTCACAGCAGATGCGCAAGTATGTCCAACCTCCTACAGGAATCTCAGAATAGTGAGCAAGGAGGAAATGGGCAGGGACTGTATGTAGGTGGGAATGTGGGTTGGCCATGAGGGAAGTGTTTTATCACCCACAATATAGCCCATAAGTGGCTCCCCCTGAGTTTCATCTCTGCTAACATGAACCAGCAGTTCAAGACAACATCTTGGCACAGTAAACATGCTGTAGACCAGCATAGAGACTTGACAGAAAGCACTTATGGGTGTCATGTATGACGAGTGTATTGCAAAGTTGGTATTACTCTGCAACAAATGTCTAAGTTGGAGTTGCAACTATGTAGATAAGCAACTGGAAGTCGTAGCTAACTGTTGTAAATAGAATACTTTTGATTTTCACAGTGGTTTCCATTTTGTGGCAATCAGACCTTACTTTCAGAATACCTCTTGTATAAATTAATTTTTAAAAAACTGGGTATGAGAAAGTATTCCTCTATGCTGTATTAACAGTTAGCTATGACTAAACTGCTACGTACTATTTCTACTTATGCAAGTAAAAAAAAGGGATATAACAGAATTAGCAGGGACCCATTTCTCTTTTGAGAGTCTCTGTGGTAACAAAATTTGTGTTTATTGGTACAATCCTGAAGTCAAGTGGCAAATACAAATAATAAAGGACACTGTGATCTATTTCTTCGAAAATGATGGAATTATTCACTAAATAATTCCTCTGGAAAATATTGGTGCAATGTTTCATCTTATCTAAGATGGCTGATGAGTTCATGAAGAGAAATCATGTGAAAAAGTGGAACACATATCACTACCTCCCTTCTTAGTAGACCACACAATGCTTTCTATGACTGGAGTTTCCCAAAAGAAAGTTATGAGTGCTCGTGTCCAGCATAACATCCAAATGGTTGTGTGCAATTGATTTTTGCACTTTAAATAGGAAACCCAAGTTCATTTACCAAACTCTTTTCATGCTTTATCTGTTTCTTAGGCACAATTTACACATCTCTGGATTTTGATTTTCGATAATGAACCTTTTCCAGTATATATTCACCAAAACTGAATTTTTTTGTATCTAATGTTCCTTAGAACCTTTGGTTCTGAAAGCCTGACGTTTCAGATCATCTCTCAATGTGTGAAGTTACTGGCTCACTTATATTGCTGCTGTTCTTTGATAACACTGACGTTTCACTGTCTCATTCTCTAAAACTGGTTTAAACTGATTTAAACTTCAGATTATTTCACATTTAGTAGTCAAAACACATATTGATGATGATCAGCTTATTCTATCAACTGCTTTTGTAGTTCACATAAACCAGTTTATCAACTACACTTGAACTCTAAACCATGGTACATCTACATCTACATCTACATTTATACTCCGCAAGCAACCCAACGGTGTGTGGTGGAGGGCACTTTACGTGCCACTGTCATTACCTCCCTTTTCTGTTCCAGTCGCGTATGGTTCGCGGGAAGAACGACTGTCTGAAAGCCTCCGTGCACGCTCGAATATCTCTAATTTTACATTCGTGATCCCCTCGGGAGGTAGAAGTAGGGGGCAGCAATATATTCGACACCTCATCCAGATACGCACCCTTTCAAAACCTGGACAGCAAGCTACACCGCAATGCAGAGCGCCTCTCTTGCAGAATCTGCCACTTGAGTTTGCTAAACATCTCCATAACGCTATCACAGTTACCAAATAACCCTGTGGTGAAATGCGCCGCTCTTCTTTGGATCTTCTCTATCTCCTCCGTCAACCCGATCTGGTGTGGATCCCACACTGATGAGCAATACTCAAGTATAGGTTGAACGAGTGTTTTGTAAGCCACCTCCTTTGTTGATGGACTACATTTTCTAAGGACTCTCCCAATGAATCTCAACCTGGCACCCGCCTTACCAACAATTAATTTTATATGATCATTCCACTTCAAATCGTTCCGCACGCATACTCCCAGATATTTTACAGAAGTAACTGCTACCAGTGTTTGTTCCGCTATCATGTAATCATACAATAAAGGATCCCTCTTTCTATGTATTCGCAATACATTACATTTGTCTATGTTAAGGGTCAGTTGCCACTCCCTGCACCAAGTGCCTATCTGCTGCAGATCTTCCTGCATTTCGCTACAATTTTCTAATGCTGCAACTTCTCTGTATACTACAGCATCATCCGTGAAAAGCCACATGGAACTTCCGACACTATCTACTAGGTTGTTTATATACACTCCTGGAAATTGAAATAAGAACACCGTGAATTCATTGTCCCAGGAAGGGGAAACTTTATTGACACATTCCTGGGGTCAGATACATCACATGATCACACTGACAGAACCACAGGCACATAGACACAGGCAACAGAGCATGCACAATGTCGGCACTAGTACAGTGTATATCCACCTTTCGCAGCAATGCAGGCTGCTATTCTCCCATGGAGACGATCGTAGAGATGCTGGATGTAGTCCTGTGGAATGGCTTGCCATGCCATTTCCACATGGCGCCTCAGTTGGACCAGCGTTCGTGCTGGACGTGCAGACCGCGTGAGACGACGCTTCATCCAGTCCCAAACATGCTCAATGGGGGACAGATTCGGAGATCTTGCTGGCCAGGGTAGTTGACTTACACCTTCTAGAGCACGTTGGGTGGCACGGGATACATGCGGACGTGCATTGTCCTGTTGGAACAGCAAGTTCCCTTGCCGGTCTAGGAATGGTAGAACGATGGGTTCGATGACAGTTTGGATGTACTGTGCACTATTCAGTGTCCCCTCGACGATCACCAGTGGTGTACGGCCAGTGTAGGAGATCGCTCCCCACACCATGATGCCAGGTGTTGGCCCTGTGTGCCTCGGTCATACGCAATCCTGATTGTGGCGCTCACCTGCATGGCGCCAAACACGCATACGACCATCATTGGCACCAAGGCAGAAGTGACTCTCATCGCTGAAGACGACACGTCTCCATTCGTCCCTCCATTCACGCCTGTCGCGACACCACTGGAGGCGGGCTGCACGATGTTGGGGCGTGAGCGGAAGACGGCCTAACGGTGTGCGGGACCGTAGCCCAGCTTCATGGAGACGGTTGCGAATGGTCCTCGCCGATACCCCAGGAGCAGGAGCAACAGTGTCCCTAATTTGCTGGGAAGTGGCGGTGCGGTCCCCTACAGCACTGCGTAGGATCCTACGGTCTTGGCGTGCATCCGTGCGTTGCTGTGGTCCGGTCCCAGGTCGATGGGCACGTGCACCTTCCGCCGACCACTGGCGACAACATCGATGTACTGTGGAGACCTCACACCCCATGTGTTGAGCAATTCGGCGGTATGTCCACCCGGCCTCCCGCATGCCCACTATACGCCCTCGCTCAAAGTCCGTCAACTGCACATACGGTTCACGTTCACGCTGTCGCGGCATGCTACCAGTGTTAAAGACTGCGATGGAGCTCCGTATGCCACGGCAAACTGGCTGACACTGACGGCGGCGGTGCACAAATGCTGCGCAGCTAGCGCCATTCGACGGCCAACACCGCGGTTCCTGGTGTGTCCGCTGTGCCGTGCGTGTGATCATTGCTTGTACAGCCCTCTTGCAGTGTCCGGAGCAAGTATGGTGAGTCTGACACACCGGTGTCAATTTGTTCTTTTTTCCATTTCCAGGAGTGTATATTGTGAAAAGCAATGGTCCCATAACACTCCCCTGTGGCACACCAGAGGTTACTTTAATGTCTGTAGACGTCTCTCCATTGAGAACAACATGCTGTGTTCTGTTTGCTAAAAACTCTTCAATCCAGCCACACAGCTGGTCTGATATTCCGTAGGCTCTTACTTTGTTTATCAGGTGACAGTGCAGAACTGTATCGAATGCCTTCCGGAAATCAAGAAAAATAGCATCTGCCTGGGAGCCTGTATCTAATATTTTCTGGGTCTCTTGAACAAATAAAGCGAGTTGGGTCTCACACGATCGCTGTTTCCAGAATCCATGTTGATTCCTACAGAGTAGATTCTGGGTTTCCAAAAACGACATGATACTCGAGCAAAAAACATGTTCTAAAATTCTACAACAGATCGACGTCAGAGATATAGGTCTATAGTTTTGCGCATCTGCTCGACAACCCTTCTTGAAGACTGGGACTACCTGTGCTCTTTTCCAATCATTTGGAACCTTCCGTTCCTCTAGAGACTTGCAGTACACGGCTGTTAGAAGGGGGGCAAGTTCTTTCGCGTACTCCGTGTAGAATGAAATTGGTATCCCGTCAGGTCCAGTGGACTTTCCTCTGTTGAGTGATTCCAGTTGCTTTTCTATTCCTTGTACACTTATTTCGATGTCAGCCATTTTTTTGTTTGTGCGAGGATTTAGAGAAGGAACTGCAGTGCGGTCTTCCTCTGTGAAACAGCTTTGGAAAAAGGTGTTTAGTATTTCAGCTTTACACGTGTCGTCCTCTGTTTCAATGCCATCATCATCACGGAGTGTCTGGATATGCTGTTTCGAGCCACTTACTGATTTAACGTAAGACCAGAACTTCCTAGGATTTTCTGTCAAGTCGGTACATAGAATTTTACTTTCGAATTCACTGAACACTTCACGCATAGCCCTCCTTACGCTAACTTTGACATCGTTTAGCTTCTGTTTGTCTGAGAGGTTTTGGCTGCGTTTAAACTTGGATTGAAGCTCTCTTTGCTTTCGCAGTAATTCCTTTAGCACACATTTCCTTGGATAGTCGTCACTTGTGTCTATACAAATGACAAATCTTCATAAAAACTGATAAAAATAAATAGTTTGCAGTGTGTCACATTGATTTGAAGAAGTTATGTGGATGGCTACAGCTGGACTGTTCTATTAAGTTCATAAAATATTTACACTGACTGACTGTAACATTCAATATTATGAGAAGGAAAGTAGCTATTCACCATATAGTGGAGATGCTGAGTCGCAGATAGGCACAACAAAAAGACTCTCACAATTATGGCTTTTGGCCATTAAGGCCTTTGTCAACAGTAGACATACATACACACATGCACACACACTCATGCAAATGCAACTCACATACGTGACTGCAGTCTTAGGCAACCAAAACTGAGTGTGGTTTCGGTTGCCTGAGACTGCAGTCGTGTGTGTGAGCCACGTTTGCAAGAGTGTGCAGCCATGTGCATATGTATGTCTATTGTTGACGAAGGCCATAATGGATGAAAGATATAATTGTGAGAGTCTTTTTGTTGTGCCTATCTGCGACTCATCATCTCCACTATATGGTGAGTAGCTACTTCCCTTCTCATAATATTGAATGTAACAGTCAGTCAGTGTAAATATTTTATGAACTTATTTGAATAGTCCAGCTGTAGTCATCTACATAACTTCTTCATGTCAATGTGACTCACACTGTGAACTATTTATTGTTATCAGTTTTTATGAAGATTTGTCATTTTTCCATCCTGGATTTTCCGCTGTTTGACTATAACATTCAGATCTACAGATATTAGTAACTCTGACATCAAAATCATATGAATCCAAAACATGAATTTTTACACTGAGATATTAACATGAAAATAGATAATTATGGATTATCTCATGGAGATGTTGCTAAAACTACAGTATTACTAGGCATTGACTCTGGCATAGAGATCTTAGCCATATAGCTAGTAAGTTCCAATTTCTGGACCTGTTTTCTAGTTGCTATACTTTGTAGACAAGTGTTTGAATATTTAGTGCAGTCTGCAAATACAAATTGTTTTATAAGGAGCACAGTCTTGAAATTAATGGCAGTGACATAGCAAACTACAGATTTCTGTTACAAAAAGACATTGCTGAAAAACTAATTATACATTTGGCATTAGCAGAACTCCAATAAACTAATGAATAATGAATTATACTGAAATTTCATCTAGCTATAAATTTTGATACTTTACCGGATATATGGTAAATGTACTACCAGTATAATACAGAAAAGAAAAAAGTTATCTAAGGGAAAGAATTATATCAAATGGTGTTATTCCTTTCTGGTATGTTACAAATGCAAGTATGACTGTAACTTTGAAAGCATAATTTACAGACGTATCATTATCTATAGTGGAAGTTTTGTCATATAAAGAACTGCCAGAGTTGTACACGTAGTATCTTAAAACCTAATAAAATATTATAAGAAAACAAATTTTAAAATTTATTTTTCTGTTGTAATATACACTCATGAGCAGTTGAAGTACACAAACCTACCTATTAGTGTTAACTGTTAACCCCCTCATCCAGATGACACTGGTGAGACACTATGGCATGAACTCCACAAGAGAGGGAAAGCCATCTTAATATATGCCCACTTCAACTGCTATCCACAAATCAAGAGCTTTGAGGTGCAATGAAGCTGGAGCCGAGACAAACACCTTTCACTCATGTCACAGATGTACTTGATAAGAGTGATGTCAGATGACCTGGAGGAGGCTCTGAGCACTATGGGACTTAACAGCTATGGTCATCAGTCCCCTAGAACTTAGAACTACTTAAACCTGACTAACCTAAGGACATCACACAACACCCAGTCATCACGAGGCAGAGAAAATCCCTGACCCCACCGGGAATCAAACCCGGGCACGGGAAGCGAGAACGCTACCGCACGACCACGAGCTGCGGACGACCTGGAGGAGGGAGCACACAAGCATCCTCATGTTTTTATAGTGTTCCTCTAACCATTCTGACACAGAAGATGAAAAATGGGATGGTGCATTGTCTGTATGAAGTTACAAGTGCTGTGGCTGAACAAATGAATGGACATAATACAGCAGTACATTCCGGTATTATTGGCTACTGAGACATGGTGGCAGCTGTATAAGAGGCCCCATTTCATCTTGTGGTAAACACCTTCACAGGGGAATACCTCCATTTGCTTGAATGGTGCCCTGTTGGCGAGGTAATGCTTCCTGTCACGTTGTTTTTAACATTCATATAATAATAATGTTTATTTGTCCATGTTAACTTTACAGTCTTGGACATCATCATTTTTTGTACAATTATATCAATATCATGTCAGTCCAAGAACGGATATATACATCAAGTAGCACATTGTATATCATTCCATGCAATAATGTTATAAACACATTAGCACATTATATATCACTCCATACATATAATGATTATATACATCAATTAGCCAATTATAACAATACCACCACTAATATACTGCAGTATGTAAAAGAATAAACTAACAGTACTGCAGCTCAGAATTCTTTTAATGAGTATAAACATCTTTCTATTAACAAATTTTTCAACTTGCTCTTGAAAAGATTGCCTTGGAGTTGCTTTATATTTTTTGGCAACTCATAATAGATTTGTCTCCCAGTTACATATGGACTGTGGTCTGTAGCTTTCTTGTTAGTTCGTATCCTATGATAGTCGCTTTTGGCTCGAGTATTGTAATTATGGGTGTCACTGCTGTGTCACTGCTGTTAGCTCGTACCATGGATCATGAGTCAGAGCACCCTTTTCCCATTCTTCAAGCATCCAGAGTCTGTATTCCTAGGTTTATGCTAACCACTTAGTTCTGTGATGTGCACACTTGTACACTAAGGTACACTTTGTGTTGTCCAGCAGTGAATCAGCAAATCATATGCTCCTCTGTAGCATGTCTATGTATGGGTACCGTGCTTGACAGTCAATGGCCATCCTCTGTCAATAACACATTATTGCTCATGAGAGCTGACTCAGGCAGCAGCAATTTTTTGCAAATTACGACACACTCTTGAAAAGGTTTCACATGAATAGCGCAGTGTCTGCATTACTGTAGATGTGGAGAGATCATCGTGAACTAAGTCACTTAGTTACAATTGAGTGGTGACGATCATATGCACTTTCTATCATGGGTCCTTCCCATACTGCATTTGATTGTCTCACTAAAATTCCAGTTGCATGATACCTTGAACTATTCTATTTGTCTGGTGGTAAGAGTGCTCTCCAACACATCAGTTAAATCTGATTCAATTGCTCATGGGTTTAATGCCTTAAAATTACTTTCTGACTTCTCTGATACCATATTCCAATTTCACAGATGCTTTAAAGCATTTACAGATGGTGACCATGACTTCATTATTTTGGAAGACTTGAGTGTGCTTGGTTTCCAGGCAGCCAAAGGACAACAAACATATAACTTTGCACATTGTGCAGAAGTTCTAAAATGCATAGCTAGGTTCCACGGTCTTTCATTTGCTATGAAAGACCAGGAACCGGAAGAATTCAGAGCTGCTGCAGGCAATTTGCAGGTAACGTATACCTTAGAACACTAGTATCGTACATCTGAATTAATACATAAAGAGGACAGACAACACTCATCAAATGGAGGTGGCACTGAGTAGAGGACACTCTCAAATGAAAAGACTGAAAAACTCGTTAGCTTATAAACAAAGAATGTCATCAGAACTAAACACACACACACACACACACACACACACACACACACACACACACACACACACGCCTTTCAATGATACCACTTCACTGGGTGTGGTCAGGAAGCTGTGTCAGGAGACACCACTGGTAGTAGCAACTACACTTCAGCATTGTTATATTCCTTTTGACATAAGTTCCCAATTATAGATTTTCCAGTGGAAGATGGAAGCTTTGCTTAAAGGGAGAAAAAAGCTAAGTTGCACTGTATAAAAGTAGTACTGAGTCAAATGATAAAAAGGAAATGGGTATTCACTCTTTCTTTATGTTGCTTAGATTCAGCACATTTACAAGATTTCTTTTCTTATAAAAATCAGATACACATTGCACTTCCTACAGAGATTATACAATGCAAATTTTATAAATATACATCAAGTACAACTTTGAAAGCTTGTACAATTATTATTTATCACACAATTTTTCTTTTGTCTTCATAGTAACCCATATTCTTACGCATCAGATAGTTATTTTTAGCTGAGTCTGTTCCAGAAGTTAAAGAGTTAGTATAACTTTTATGTGCTTGTTTCAAGTCTACAGGTTCCTAATGCAGATAGGTATATCCTTTGATGGCTTGCCCATCAAACACATCTCAGTTGCATGTTGTTGTCAGTGTAATTTTATTATCACCCATCTTCTTGAGAATGGATGCTGAAAAAGACAAATGAATCAACATTGTAGCTAAAGAAGGCCACTCTCCAAATTCTGGTGATGTTAAGGGGCATTCAATAAGTATTGCAACTCTTTTATTTCTTGGCCAGTTTTGGTTGAAAAAATGTGGAATCTGTTATGGAACATTGTGGAATATTCCTGCTTTATTCCATATTGTTTCACATATTTCCAATAGGTGGCATTGCTGTATGTATCCTTCAAATTTGCCATCTATAGTAGAGATGCATCCTTAGCAGAGAGGTGACATTGAGTTTCTTTTGGCAGAAAACCAGAGTATCGCAAATAATAATAGGCACTTGCAGAATGTCCATGAAAACCTGGT
This sequence comes from Schistocerca serialis cubense, assembly GCF_023864345.2. NCBI lineage: Eukaryota > Metazoa > Arthropoda > Insecta > Orthoptera > Acrididae > Schistocerca > Schistocerca serialis. The sequence continues at coordinate 460,280,187 of NC_064643.1, forward strand.
GGTGAACAAGAGCGGGGTGAGTTGTTGGACGAGACATCTGTCATAGTTGCAATGAAGTCACACAAACCTGTCCGATCTCCCACACGTCAGCCAGCCACATGCAGCTGTGACTCCTGGAATGTTAGAATTTGAGGTGCAAAGCACCAATCCATCAAGTGGCACCACACTATCTCTCATCGGAAGAACAAGTTCAAAGCAGTACTCTCAGCTGTTAAAGTCATGGCGATGGTTTTCTGGGACGCTGAAGGGATACAATGGGAATCATACAGTCAATCAGTTGGATGCCAAAATTTTATTCAAACCTTTAACTACAGACATAAACCTGTTTTCCTCAGAAGAACTACAAGTAGTAACACCTAAAAATAGAATAGATTACAACCAGTACATGGAAGTCATATGTGCAGCAAAAAGAATCATCAAAAATTATGTACAGTGGAAATATAAGATAAATGTACATGTTGCACATTATGCGGAAAGATAAATGAAGCTGTAAGGTATAGTCAACAGTAAAATGATCTGTGTAAAATGAAAGGCAGATGCACATCATACACACAAATCGACAACTATATGTTTGGCATAAGTGGAGTCATGAACATAACTGCTTCCTTTATCCAATAAATTTTATTTGAGTCTAACTTTGACTGATATTCTTGTCTGCCCTATATAAAAACAGGGACAATCATTATGCCTTGTTTTATATGGGCCAAATGAGAAAATGGTTCATCATTACACTTTAAGGCATGAATTAAATTTTTTCCGAGACTGCTGTTAGTTGAAAAGGTAATTTTACAGCCATATTTCTTAGCAAGAAGGCAGCTTAGGTTATATGAAATAATTCCTAGAAATGGCATGAAAAGGAAATTCCCTTCCTCTTCACATTCATTTTCCAGTTTTTGATCTCCTAGAGTGGAACATTTTTTAGTGGTTTTACTGTCCAAAATTGGTTCTACTAATGATGATTTGTAGCCACTATTAGTGGCTAGTTTTAAGCAAATTTATCTCTTCCCAAAAATTTTCTCAGGGTAATTGAGTAACCAAAGCATGATGAATATTAGAATGGAAAAAGGCTAACTTGTGTGCTTTTGGAGAGCCAAATGAACTGAAATAATGTTACCTGGAAAATTTTTGGGAAGAGTTAAATTTCATTAAAACTACAGTCAATAATAAAGGCTACAAACCATCATTAGTAGCCAAATTTTGGATCACAAAAACACAAAAATTCATTATATTTTAGGAGATTACAAACTGGAAAAAGAAGGTAAAGAGAATGTGAATTTCTTTTCCTTGCCTTTTCTAGGAAATATTTTGTATAAGATAAGCTGCCTTCTTACTAATAAATATGGCTGTAAAGTTTTGTTTTCAACTAATAATGGTCTGGGAAAAAAATTGAATCATTCCTTAAAGCATAATGATAAACCCTTCCTGCATACTGCCATCAATAAAATAAGGTCTAATGATTGTCCCTATTTCTACACAGGGCAGGCAGGAAGATCAGTCACAATTAGATTCAAATAACATTTATTGGGTAAAGGACACAGTAAGTTCATGGCTATATTTATGCCAAGCATCTCATTCAATGTCTACTCTCCCCTATTAAACTGGGAGAGAGGGTTATTTTGCATAGAGAAAACAAGGGTTTCAGATTGGATGTGCTGGAGTAATTTCACATTTTTAAGGACACTTTCAATTATAGGGACGTTATTTGTAATGATTAGTTACAGCTTAAAAACAGAAACTTTTTCAGTGGCTTTTGGCTTGTTCTTAAATAAACACAGCACCTGAATCAGGTTCTCCATGCTGTTTCGGGGTGTTATTTTTCTCAAAGATGCAATCTGTCACTATCCTGTTTTAATGTGCATCATAGCCTTGTTCATCTTTTGCTTAGATTTATATACTGTTACATAATTTTTGTTGTGTTACTACTCTCTATAATGTTATTTTAATGCAATTTTGTTAACATGTCAGCTGTCTTTTGTTGTTGGCACTGCTTCTTATATGAGTGCCACCTGGTTGTAAGTTTCCTGCAGGCTTGTCCCTTCTGGCATGTTAGTAGTCTGTTTGTGTGTATGGTGCGTGTCTGCCTTAGATTTTACATGGATCATTTTACCATTGACTAAGCCTTATGGCTATGCCACACCATTTGTACATATCATTTTACTGCCGACTAAGTCTTATGGCTTTGTTTCTTTTCTCATACAACATAAAAGTTAATTTTATATTTCCACTGTATGTAATTTTTGTGTTTCTTTTTGATACACATAAGTCTTCCATGTACTGATCATAATCTATCCTATTTTTAGGTGTTACTACTTGTAGTTCTTCTGAGGAATACAGGTTTACATCTGTTGAAACTTTGGTAAAGGTTTGAATAAACTTCTGGCATGCAGCTGGTTAGCTGTATGATTTCCACAATCACAGTTGCTTACTGCTACCATGTTCAAGATTTTAAACTCTGAAGGGTTTATTCTGTTTGATGTCGTTCCTCATAGTGAAACCATCAACTCTGAAGTGTATTGTGCTACCCTCAGAAAACTGAAGAAATGATTCAACATTTCTGACATCACAAAAATGCAAACAAACTTCTTCTCCAAGAGAGTGCAAGATCTTACACAAGTATGTGCTCCTGAGAAGAGCTCACAAATGTTCAGCGCACTGTTTAACATTTTTGTATATTTATTTGATGTGTGAATAGGGACTCAGGTCCTGATTTATGAAGCCAACCTAAAATATTAATCCGTATACCCATTACACTGTATGGTCTACATTTGAACACAATTTGCATTTAATTTGTCACACAAACTTTATCTCAGGGACCATCCTTGGGGCAAATTTTATATTTTGATATCTGTCATGTTATCTTTGTCATTAGTCTTAAATGTTATATTAGTAAGTTAGCACTACCTAATAGCAATCCTTTATTACAGGAAGTATGGTACAGTGAAGCACTGCGAGAATGGTATCGAGGAATGATGAAAAATATACTGAATTATTCTATGCAGGCAGTTTCCTTAGAATATCCTGACAGTGTATATGAACAAAAGATGAGAGAATTCTGTGAAAGTGCAGTTTACGATAAAGCCATTGATTTTGTTAAGCCTGACAAGCCTCACTCTGTTATTCTGAATGGAGATACATGGGGTCCAAATTTTTTATTCCTTTATGATGGTTCTGATGAGCAACACATAAAAGATACTCGTCTAATTGATTTTCAGATGTCACGCTTGGCAAATCCAGTATGTGATCTCTCATTCTTTCTGTATTCAAGCACATCCAAGGAATTTAGGGAGTCAAATATTTCAGATCTGCTTAAAACTTATCACCAAAGCCTGTCTGACATGATTCAAGATTTGGGATCTGATCCACAAGTTGTTTACCCATACAAGATATTTGAAGCTGAAGTAAAACAATTCTCTGGTGTTGGATTCATTATGTCACTGGATGCTGTTGCAGTGAGCACAATGGATGACCGTGATAAGCCAAAACTGAATTTAATGGAAGGAGAAGAATTTATTCCACAGCATGAAATTTGGAAATTTCCTCCATTAACAAATAAGCAAACAATCAAGCGGCTAGCAGATAACGTAAAATATGCCATAGAAAATGGACATATTTAATACACAAGGAAACCTGTTTCAGCCTTTAAATTTTCAAAATTTCAGATTACTGTTTTCAAAAGCAGAGCCCTGGACAGCAGTACAACTCATGGAGAAGAAAATAATTTTTTCTGACTTTCTCATTCAGTACCATGCATCAACAAGGCTCACTATGTTTACACCCAGTGTGTTGTGATTGTTTGCCTACACTATTGTCAGCAGACGTCAAATGGAACCATGTAGTTATTAGTGAAATTTATAGACAAATTTCATAGGAGTATATTGTTTTATTTATGAATAAAAATTCTTTAAAATTGTTCTCAGTCCGAACAGATTGTAAATAAATTGCAACAGATATGGGTCGCAGTTATCAAGTAAAATACTTGTCACATTCTCAAGACATCAAAACTGTTACCTTAGCTTCAAAGATGCAATAAATGTGTTTAGTCAATGAACACATCAAATGTTAAAATGGCTCTGAAAATTTTTGCATCTGGTGGCGCACATAGTTGTTATTCATTCAGCAAATGAGATAGCAGAATGATATTTATGAAAAGTGGGGGGAGGGGAGGAGAGGGGGAGATATGACTGAAGGCCAACAGAGTCTAAGTTTGATGTAACATTGTTCCTTTGTTGTCATCTAAGTACATAGGACTCAATTACACAGTACCATTAACTGACTCTGATGTTAACCTGGTGGCTCATCATTACATTGAAATGATAAACCACATTGATAATTTCAGAATTTTAGCTGTATGGTTGTTATTTTAATTCCATAATATGTTTGTGAAGTTATTCCTGTAACAGCCCAACATTCTTAATTCACAAAACAACAGAGGTCTCATGCAGTAAGCAGTGACTCATTTTGTAAAAGAGTAGCATGACATGGCTGTATCATTCAATTATTTGTAGGCTGTCTGCACTTTGTTATGTGAGGTAGAAACCAATTCTACATACATTGTATTTCATAATAATGTGAAGAAATATGAGAATAAGATGATTCAAAGCTGTAAATGAAAATTTTACATTTACATCTGTATTGAGCAAATTTTAGCTGTCATTATTTTAATATTTTTAAATTATTTGTCAATCCATCTATAAGCAATAAATACTGTATGGATATTTTCCAAATGAACATGTAAATTTTAAGTGAAGTAATTACAAGGGAAATGGGATGTACAAATATGTACATAAAACAATACACCCAAGATAATATAAAATGATTCATACAAATCTGTATACATACATGCTTCTGTTATTATAAATTTCAGGTCTTTCCTTCATAAGCTTATACTCTTGCATCCCCTATGCAGCAAATCATTTCATACACAAATATGACTCAGTAAATGCTTGACATCAAACAACAGTTGTCCATCAGACTGTCATATTTGACAGGATGATGACCAAGTGACAAGTGTGTTTTAATGCTTTTCAAAACAGAAGTTTTGATTGTATGTTTATTCTTTTCTTCTCTGTTTCACATATTGAATACCTTTGCAGTACCTATATTTAGTGGTTTTTGTATTGAAAGTGTATATGTAGAGTGAATTTTTGATAGTCTGATATCTAGGTCTGACTTTCATTTACATAATGAGCTCACTTGCAACAAACTGTGCATGTCTGTGTGTATTTTTATATATACCTTTTACTGTGAATGACCACACTAGCATATTTTTTTCTTGTCACACAAGTGAAGATTTGGCTTTTCTGCATTATATTTCGAAAATATCTTGTGTTTTAAATGTTTCCTTAGGTGTGACTTTAACATTTTGTTTACATACATAACTCTGACATTACTGAACTTGTACTTTTACATTGAAGGTTACATTCTTTTGTGGTGAAATAAACATGATACATCTCAGAATATTCTTTTATTTTCACTGATTTAAACCTTTTCTTATTTGCTGTAGATATTTTATTTGACAATGACCGGAACTTGTGGGATATGCTGCAGGAGGTAAGTAGTGGGACGTATTGTGAGACCTGTTGTTGTTGTTGTGGTCTTCAGTCCTGAGACTGGTTTGATGCAGCTCTCCATGCTACTCTATCCTGTGCAAGCTTTTTCATCTCCCAGTACCTACTGCAACCTACATCCTTCTGAATCTGCTTAGCGTATTCATCTCTTGGTCTCCCTCTATGATTTTTACCCTCCACGCTGCCCTCCAATACTAAATTGGTGATCCCTTGATGCCTCAGAACATGTCCTACCAACCGATCCCTTCTTCTGGTCAAGTTGTGCCACAAACTTCTCTTCTCCCCAATCGTATTCAATACTTCATCATTAGTTATGTGATCTACCCATCTAATCTTCAGGATTCACCTGTAGCACCACATATCGAAAGCTTCTATTCTCTTCTTGTCCAAACTATTTATCGTCCATGTTTCACTTCCATACATGGCTACACTCCATACGAATACTTTCAGAAATGACTTCCTGACACTTAAATCAATACTGGATGTTAACAAATTTCTCTTCTTCAGAAACGCTTTCCTTGCTATTGCCAGCCTACATTTTATATCCTCTCTACTTTGACCATCATCAGTTATTTTGCTCTCCAAATAGCAAAACTCCTTTACTACTTTAAGTGCCTCATTTCCTAATCTAATTCCCTCAGCATCACCTGACTTAATTAGACTACATTCCATTATCCTTGTTTTGCTTTTGTTGATGTTCATCTTATATCCTCCTTTCAAGACACTGTCCATTCCGTTCAACTACTCTTCCAAGTCCTTTGCTGTTTCTGACAAAATTACAATGTCATCGGCGAACCTCAAGGTCTTTATTTCTTCTCCATGAATTTTAATACCTAATCCGAATTTTTCTTTTGTTTCCCTTACTGCTTGCTCAATATACAGATTGAACAACACCGGGGAGAGGCTACAACCTTGTCTTACTCCCTTCCCAACCACTGCTTCCCTTTCATGTCCCTCGACTCTTATAACTGCCATCTGGTTTCTGTACAAATTGTAAATAGCCTTTTGCTCCCTGTATTTTACCCCTGCCACCTTTAGAATTTGAAAGAGAGTATTCCAGTCAACATTGTCAAAAGCTTTCTCTAAGTCTACAAATGCTAGAAACGTAGGTTTGCCTTTCCTTAATCTTTCTTCTAAGATAAGTCGTAAGGTCAGTATTGCCTCACGTGTTCCAGTGTTTCTACGGAATCCAAACTGATCTTCCCCGAGGTTGGCTTCTACTAGTATTTCCATTCGTCTGTAAAGAATTCGTGTTAGTATTTTGCAGCTGTGACTTATTAAACTGATAGTTCGGTAATTTTCACATCTGTCAACACCTGCTTTCTTTGGGATTGGAATTATTATATTCTTCTTGAAGTCTGAGGGTATTTCGCCTGTTTCATACATCTTGCTCACCAGATGTTAGAGTTTTGTCAGGACTGGCTCTCCCAAGGCCGTCAGTAGTTCCAATGGAATGTTTTCTACTCCGGGGGCCTTGTTTCGACTCAGGTCTTTCAGTGCTCTGTCAAACTCTTCACGCAGTATCACATCTCCCATTTCATCTTCATCTACATCCTCTTCCATTTCCATAATATTGTCCTCAAGTACATCGCCCTTGTATAGACCCTCTATATACTCCTTCCACCTTTCTGCTTTCCCTTCTTTGCTTAGAACTGGGTTTCCGTCTGAGCTCTTGATATTCATACAAGTCGTTCTCTTATCTCCAAAGGTCTCTTTAATTTTCCTGTAGGCAGTATCTATCTTACCCCTAGTGAGATAGGCCTCTACATCCTTACATTTGTCCTCTAGCCATCCCTGCTTAGCCATTTTGCACTTCCTGTCGATCTCATTTTTGAGACGTTTGTATTCCTTTTTGCCTGCTTCATTTACTGCATTTTTATATTTTCTCCTTTCATCAATTAAATTCAATATTTCTTCTGTTACCCAAGGATTTCTACTAGCCCTCATCTTTTTACCTACTTGATCCTCTGCTGCCTTCACTACTTCATCCCTCAAATCTACCTATTCTTCTTCTACTGTATTTCTTTCCCCCATTCCTGTCAATTGTTCCCTTATGCTCTCCCTGAAACTCTGTACAACCTCTGGTTCTTTCAGTTTATCCAGGTCCCATCTCCTTAAATTCCCACCTTTTTGCAGTTTCTTCAGTTTTAATCTACAGGTCATAACCAATAGATTGTGGTCAGAGTCCACATCTGCCCCTGGAAATGTCTTACAATTTAAAACCTGGTTCCTAAATCTCTGTCTTACCATTATATAATCTATCTGATACCTTTTAGTATCTCCAGGGTTCTTCCATGTATACAACCTTCTTTCATGATTCTTAAACCAAGTGTTAGTTATGATTATGTTGTGCTCTGTGCAAAATTCTACCAGGCGGCTTCCTCTTTCGTTTCTTAGCCCCAATCCATATTCACCTACTATGTTTCCTTCTCTCCCTTTTCCTACACTCGAATTCCAGTCACCCATGACTATTAAATTTTCGTCTCCCTTCACAATCTGAATAATTTCTTTTATTTCATCATACATTTCTTCAATTTCTTCGTCATCTGCAGAGCTAGTTGGCATATAAACTTGTACTACTGTAGTAGGTGTGGGCTTCGTATCTATCTTGGCCACAATAATGCGTTCACTATGCTGTTTGTAGTAGCTTACCCGCATTCCTATTTTCCTATTCATTATTAAACCTACTCCTGCATTACCCCTATTTGATTTTGTGTTTATAACCCTGTAGTCACCTGACCAGAAGTCTTGTTCCTCCTGCCACCCAACTTCACTAATTCCCACTATATCTAACTTTAACCTATCCATTTCCCTTTTTAAATTTTCTAACCTAGCTGCCCGATTAAGGGATCTGACATTCCACGCTCCGATCCGTAGAACGCCAGTTCTCTTTTTCCTGATAACGACATCCTCTTGAGTAGTCCCCGCCCGGAGATCCGAATGGGGGACTATTTTACCTCCGGAATATTTTACCCAAGAGGACGCCATCATCATTTAATCATACAGTAAAGCTGCATGCCCTCGGGAAAAATTACGGCTGTAGTTTCCCCTTGCTTTCAGCCGTTCGCAGTACCAGCACAGCAAGGCCGTTTTGGTTATTGTTACAAGGCCAGATCAGTCAATCATCCAGACTGTTGCTCTTGCAACTACTGAAAAGGCTGCTGCCCCTCTTCAGGAACCACACATTTGTCTGGCCTCTCAACAGATACCCCTCCGTTGTGGTTGCACCTACGGTACGGCTATCTGTATCGCTGAGGCACGCAAGCCTCCCCACCAACGGCAAGGTCCATGGTTCATGGGGGGGGAGGGGGAGGGGTTGTGAGACTTATAGCAAATCATTTCAAATGGGGGGGGGGGGGGGTAAAGAGAACACTTTAGAGGCTGGTGAAGCCTTCTCTTAGAAGGGCAAAATATTCTGCAAGAATATGTTAACAAAGGAGCAGGAAAGGAAGATCTGTGCCTGAAAGACATGTTTGGTTGAAGCTAAGAGAGAGATAGTGAGGACGAAGGAAATTAGTGGTGAGGGGGCTGGTTGGAAACCTGCAGTTGGTAGGAAGGTTAACAGGAGGGGGATGTGGTCTGGCAGTTTTGTTGCATCTGCCAGCAACAGGCTCCAGAAGCTGGAGTTGAGAGAAGAGAAGTCAATATGGTATAAGAATAGGTCAATGTGGAACAGATTCCGCCCACAAGTATGAACAACAGGAAGATCACAGATGGTTAGGAAGAAGAGAGTATTGCCGATAGGTAACCATCATGGCAGAGATGTAGACCCTCAGTTACAGGAGAAGTTAGAGGAGGAGTATCAGTTTCAAGAAAAGTGCTGGACTGAATCAAATAATTGAATGTTTATGACCTTTGTGTAAGAATTTCTTGAAAGATTATCAGGTAGTGGCTGCAGCAGGGAACAGCTCGTATATGGACAGTATGTTCAATGTAGGTGGTGACCTGTGTAAGAGAGATTTGCAACTAGTAGCACCAACATGAGCTGTTCCAGCAGCATGGTCAGCCTTGTATTGGCAGTGCTGTACGGTGAGTCAGTTTGGAGGTGAAGATGGCACTGATGAGTGCTGGCCAGGCACACACTGCACTGGTGCCACCAAGGACTGTCAGGGGATGGGCTACACTAAGCATGGTCTGTGCCTCAACAGGACTGGGAAAAGGACGGTGGTGGAATTAATTACTGAGAATGTAGCAGGTTTGTGTGCAGCTGCACATAGTCCAACACCTGTTGTCATAGATAGGAGAAACAGGCCTTTCTTGGGACAAAAACCACTTCGGAGATTGCTTCATCATGTACATTAAAGATAGAATGTATGACACTGGAATGCACAAATACCATATGTATTTGCTTAGAATTATCGATTCTTCATGGCCACTTTGTTAAAAGGGAAGTACATTGTCTTGAAGTAAAGTCTTTAAACAGCATGGGTTATACATTAAAGAGCACTGGTATAGAGATAATGAAATACAGCTTATACTACTATTATCACATGAATGTGCAAGTTACTACTGTAAACCATCTTAAAAGATAGAGGATCATGTATCCGCCACATGCCACACACCGTTGGGTGGCTTGCAGAGCATTTGTCAGAGGAGGCGCACATGTTAAAGCTAGAGATTATCTGAACACGGACAATGAAAACTCCAGTTAGGAATATCAACAATGTAGGAAAAGACAGATTGCTGCTTACCATAAAGAAGACACATTAAGTTGAAGACAGATGCAGTTAACAGATACTTACATAAAGCTTCAGACACAGCATTCATCAGCAAAAGATGGGTAGATTGGTATTAGAAAATCATCCCAGACGCTTAAATTGCTCAGTTCTGTACAAAAGCACTTACAGGCATAATAAAATATGTAGAAGATTGCTGTTTGATGCAAAAAATCATTCATTGACAGGTAAGATACAACACAGAAAATAAAAACAAAGTAGTGTGGGATGTCATAAAACAAGAAACTGGAAAAGGCAGACACAAGTATAATAACATGGAGATGAGGGTAGAAAAACAGTCAGGAAATGCAAATTTTGACTGACTCATTTCTCTGGTGTTACAGAGAGTTTGTAACAAAATCTTCATAAAACACATGTAGTGCCCACAATGACTTACACAGCAAGCCCAATGATGGTATTTCCCCAACGGGGCTTGAAGTCAGGAAGACAATACATAAATTAAATATAAAAAGGTAGCAGGCCTATATGATAGTCCAGTCTCTGTTCTGAAGGTGTGAAAGATCAAGACAAGCCAAGTAACACACTTAATATATGAATTCTTTTGTTGAGATATTTTTCCAGAGTACCTACAGTGCACACAAGTTGTGCCCTCAGTAAGGAATGTATTGCAGAAAGTATTGAAAATTACAGGGCAGCCCATTACTGTCAGCATTCTTAAAAATAAGTGAATAAATCATGAAAATAGAGTAATAAGTTATGTGAACAAATACAACCTTTTTAACAAAGTACAGTTTGATTTTTGAACTGGGAGAAGTACAATATCAGCACTACTGAGTTCAGAGAAGTGATACATGAAGCTCTTGATAAGGATGACTGTGTTACAGGTATGTTCCTAGACTTAAGCAAGGCTTTTGACAATGTTGACCATAAAATACAAGTAAACAAAATAGAAGGAGTAGGTGTAAGAGGAATAGTAATTGCGTGGTTCCAGTTTTACCTGGAAAAAAAGGGTGCAAAAGATGGAAGTAATTCACACACCAGCTGATGAATTTTTAGTTAAACAATTGTCAGAAACAAGAAACTTATAAACATAGGTATTCCTCAGTGTAGTATATTGGATTAAATTCTGTTCTTATTCTATATTAACAACTTTCCAGACAGTTTAAGACAAGGAGAAAAAGTTCTCTTTGCTGATGACAGCAACATCATAGTCATTCGTAAAACATCATAACTCCTATTACAGAAATTAAATGGAACCCTCTCAAGGATGTTTATGATTGGGCAGTATGTAATACATTAACATTAAGAAAAAAAACAGTATGCACTTCAACATAAGGATGGAAAACAATTTTGTCATATTAAGCACAGTTGGCAAATCCATAGACTGTGTAACACAAAACGAAATTTTTAGGTCTCTGTCATGATAAACCAAGTCTGTGGATGTTTAGGTTGAAACAACAGCATTTTAGGTAATGAATATTGTGATGTAGGAACATCACTGAATTTTGTCTTTATGACACTAGGTAATATGATCATAGGGTGTCATCATATGAAACCCCATAGATCATGTGTGGCATGGGAGATAAACCATAATTCTTCTTGTGGAACAGAACTGGCCAGCTCTCACATGGTGGAAGAAACTGGTTTGTCTGCTCAACTTCTGGCATGGAAGTACAGTGGAATGCATATGGGAAATAGTCTTGGTGGTGAAATTTCACGTGGCTGTCTCATTCAGGTACATTGACACAGTTTTCCTGCAAAGTAGCTTGATCCATCTCATTGAGGAAGTAAGTAAGATCGAAGGGTAGTGCCATGCTTATTTGTTGCAAGTGTTCCATGTGGTAGTACAGCCATGTAGGAAGGGAAGCTTAATCACTCTCACCTGGCATCTCAGAAATAATCTGCTGTATGTTGTTCTTCAAACCTTACAATCCTATAAAACTGGTATTTGGTTGGACCAAAGGTATCAGTAACCTTACTCTAGTTTCACAATCCATTGTTTGGTGGGAACGTAGCACTGCACATTACCAGTATGCTGATAATTCATTATAGTTGTTGCAGGTCATTACTGTGGGAAATTCCTTGATGACAAGTAGGTGCAATAACACTTGCATACTGTTGTAATGAAATTTGAGCACTCTATTAACATAACTGTCAGATACCGAAAAAACAAAAACACATGAGCTTAAACCAGATACTAAGAACTGGCTGAACAGACAACTTAAAGCAAAGAAACAGAAACACATATTCTGTTCCTTAGTTTCTGATTTCAGATGAAACATCCACCTTTGCAGGTCTCACATACTACTTTATGTGATGCTATGTATTCATCATTTACCAGAGTCTGATTCTTCCTTTTATCCTGTGTTGAACTGGTGTGTCCCTTTACGCACTACACCTTGATGTTTCTGCCATTCATCTACCGAATTTACATTTGGAATTTCTCTCTTTATAAATCATATGTTCTTTTACTATTTTGAAAAAAAGATTTAGCATGTTTTATCTATGTGTGATCACTACATTGTTTCAGATTGTGATGGATCTTTAAAGCACCTGCAAGCTAAAGCCATGCATAGATAGCGAGAAGGTGGAACTTAACATGATGGTAAACCACTAATCAACATGGCTGCCAGGGCCCTAGTCACACCCCTGTTGCACTGTTATCACTTGTGGCTGAGTCATAACAACAGCATGAATGTCGCATGGTTCCAAGTGCTTCACTGTTAGTTTGCATTTCACCAAGAAAGTGAGTTCACTTGTACATCGATTGATGTCTTTGTGTTTATGGCTGCATTTTCTGATTTCTTTTCATGAGCACTAGACAGATTAATGAGCCCTAGATAGATTAATAGCTGCCACCTGCGTTTCCACTCAGGGTGTCATTTCATGCTCCACTCCACTAGTTGCCACGTTCATGTTCTCCATGTGCCATTGTGCTGTGGAATAACATTTGCATCTGCCTTCTATAACTTTCCTGTGAATTCCATATGTGTGCTCGTGACATCCAACCATGAATTTCATGTTAGTGTATTGTCTGCTCCTTTTCTTGCCCTAGCTGGATTGCTATAAATCACCTATATACAGGGGGCCGACAAAAAATGGAAACACCACAAACATACTGCAGTGAAGAAAAACCATTGGCATTTGAAACAGCTTCTAGTCTTCTCGGGATGGATAATCTTATACTATTCTTCCTGAAAATAGTGACAAGTTCAGGTAACAATGATGGAGTGATTACATACCCTTCTCTAAATAGTAAACAACAGGGGCTCAATAATATTGAGATCTGGTGACTGGTGGCCAGAGGAGACGTGACAATTCATCCTGTCGCTCACAAAACCAGTCCTGGACAATGTGACATGTCTAAACAGGATCCGTGCTGTCTCGAAAAACAGCATCACAAATGTGGAACAAATATTGTACTATGGGATAGAACTGATCAGCCAAAATGATCATATAGTCCTTGGCAGTAATGCAACTTTACATGGTAACTATGAAGCCTGTGAAATACTATGGTGTGACTGTCCAAATCATCATTTAACTTTCGCCAGTATTCACCCTCGGGATGTAAACTCGGACATATATTGGAAACAGTGTGAAGTAAGACTCAACCGACCAAATAACTTTCTTCCCTTGCTCCATAGTCAAGCTTTTATGGTTTTGGCATCACTGATGAGTGGCCTTGGAATCCTGGCTCACCCTGCAGTTCCCAGCTTCTGGAGTTCCTTTCATGTTTCTTCAATGCTGACAGTGTTCATGAGCACGACATTCAGTTCTGCAGAGACTTTTGCAACTGTCGTTCTCTTATGTTTCACCACAATCATCTTCAGTCACCATCCGTCATGATCACTCAACACACTTTTTCTTCTGCATTGTGACTTAGCAGATTATGGTTTTACGTTTTCCCTTATGCAAGATAAATCTTCAATACAATGCCTCTTGAAACACCAAAGACTTTGGCTACCTTGGTTATTGAAGCATGCACCATACAAGCACCAATTTGTTCATGTTGGAATTCACTTAGCTCCAACATAATGCATTTAGAGCTACGCAGAACACTGCTCTAACCACAACTGACACTCAAAACGAACTGAGGATATTGCACAGATGCCATTCATGGTCAATACAACAACGCAACCTACAGGCTTGGTTAGCATATGCATTTATGTCCAAGCACGAACTTCTCTCAGTGTTTCCACATTTTAGTCCAACCCCTGTGTTTCCGTCTTGAGAAAATTATGGTTAGCCCTGGATCAAGCATCTTGGTGTATAAACCACACACACCGACTATAATAGATCTTTCACAGATCCATTCATTTCTGACATGCTGACTGTACATTCTACATCAATGAGTTTTCATTTTTTAAGTAGGATGTATGATCTTTCACTGCAGCCTCGTGAGGATTAGCAGAGTAGTAGTGGACAGTGTGAACAAGCAGTAGGCAAGAATTTCTTGTTTATTCATGCTCTGAATAACCTCATAGGACAATTGTGAGATCAGTTGTGGACTCAATCACCAAATTGTTGTCAAGACTTTACAAAAGAAAAGGTAGGATTCATCTAAATTCATGTTCACACTGTTGCTCCCTTGCTGGTTAAGCATTATAATAACAATAATAATAATAATAACGTCACAGTTTAATATCACAGGTCATGAAATCCTTTATATTGTAGAATGGGTATACAACTAACCAGTCATAAAATGTTTGTTTGTATTGTTGCTCTGGTAAATTTTGTATAGCTTGTGGAAGTTTGTTAATTAATTTGTGGCCCATAAGTTCATAACCGTTAACTGATTTTGACAGTCTGTGGTAGGGCGTATAGATACAGCTGTTTGTCCTGGTGTTGTAACAATGTATATTTGCCCTACGTTTTACTTTAGGTAAGTTCTTTTTTGTGTAGATTAAAACATAATAAATATATAGGTTTATTACTGTCATGATTTTTTGTTGACTAAACAAAGGTTTACAATGAGCCTTGTATGGTGAGCCTGTAATTATCCCAATAGCTTTCTTTTGCAGCAATAGTATATCATGCACACAAATGGGGTTTCCCATAAAATAATACCATAGGATATTATGCTTTGGAGAAATGAATAGTAAGATACTCTAACATAATTTTTAGGTACACAGTGGATTAATCTCCTTAACAAATAGATTACCCTAGACAATTTACCACTAATATACTTAATATGTGGATCGTCTGCCTCGTACCCACAGTGAGCTGGGACTAGTCTGAACATTTTTCAGTGGTACTGTTTTTCACGCTGCTGAAATAGTGGGATCGCAATCATCCAAGATGCCAATCTGCATTGTGATATTTCGGTGGGCAATTGCTATCTAACACTGTTCAGCTAATTTTAAGCCAACCTCTGTTTTAAACTTGGTCTCTCGCCGTGACGCTGTTCTGTGTTTCCTCTTGTGTGAAAGAAGGATAGTTCACACTAAATGCTTTTGAGAGTACCAATTTTTTTCTGTCCCGTCTTTTCACCGACCAATGAGGTAATGCACCTTCTTTCTTACAGCGTTTCACTAGTGCGCCTTTCCACGCCTTCGCTCTAGGGAAGGAGCCATTCTTTTCACTCTCCTTGTGCATAACCGGTAAGCAGTTGGCCTCGTCATCTTGTACTGTGTTTACCTTGTGTTCTAGCTCTTCTTGTATTGGGGACCCAGCCAACAAGGAAGTTAGTTCATGTTTCTTGTACCCCTTCTGCCGTCAACCTATTGCAGATTGTCAAGTAGTGTTTGTACAAGTGCGTGCTGAAAAGTAATGTCTCTGAATTTTTACGTGAAAACACTTAAAGTTTTTTAAAAACAGCAAGCATTATAACATTCCACATCTTTATTCTTCATGCCTGCGTAATTATTCCTCAACAGAACCACACTGTCGAACCGGTCGTGGCGACCGAGCGGTTCAGGGCCCTACAGTCTGGAACCACGCGACCGCTACCGTCGCAGGTTCGAATCCTGCCTCGGGATTGGATATGTGTGATGTCCTTAGGTTAGTTAGGTTTAAGTAGTTCTAAGTTCTAGGGGACTGATGACCTCAGAATTTAAGTCCCATAGTGCTCAGAGCCTTTGAACCACACTGGCCATTAACACATTTCTCCCAACGAGAGACCAGTTTGTTGATACAATCACTATAGAATGTTTGAATTTGTTGACGGAACCACAACCTGACCTCTGCTTGACTGCTTCATCGCTATCAGAAGTCCTCGAAGATGTTCTTTAAGTTTTGGAAACAGATGAAAATCGGATGGGATCAAGCCGAGACTGTATGGGGACGATAGATGACAATGAACCCAAGGTGTTGGATTGCCGCAGAGGTCACAGCGCTCGTGACTGGTATGCCATAGTTGTGCTGATGGAGAGGGTGCTCTATTTTTGGACGAACTGTTCGAATCGAAAACTTGATTGCAGCACGCTGTTTCTCATTCACTGACATAGTTACATTACACATCACCATGTTACAAGCTGTGTGACAGAGGGCTGCAAATATGTAGGCGTGAAAAATAAAGATTTTATTTAAAGAGCTTTCAGCGTTTCACATAAAAATTCGGAAGCATTACTTTTCAGCATGACCTCGTATGTGCCTGTGATTATGCACAATCTGAAGGACACCCATGCTTATTATCGTCACTCCACGTTTCAGACCATCATTTTGCTGATACAGCATGACTAACGTACAGTCCTTCTTGTCTGATACTTCCTTGCGAACTCCATTTTACCTTGTTGAGGAACATATAACCCAACAATAAATGCGCAATACTCTGGGTTGCAGAAACCGCTGTGTAATGGTCAGGAGGTTACTGTTCCCAATCCAGTCCAAAAATCCCTTTTGCAATATTTACAAAACCCTTTCACATGTTAATTCTCATTGTGCAGCTTTCCCTGGCATGAGTTAGTACAACCTGGCAAGTACTCGTTCCCTGTCAAATTGTACTGTAGAGACAAGATTCAGATTTCAGCCCTCTTTCTTAGCAACCGGTACTATTGAAGTTGTGTTCCACGCTCTGAACATTTCAGCTTACTCGAATGGACCCTGAGTTCTCGTCGCAACTGAGTTCTACAGCCGACACCTTGTTTACAGACATCTGCATCATGTTGAAACAAGTAGAACCCAAGTTTACCCTTAGAGTTACCGCTCCAACAATAATAAGTTGCCCTATGCTTTTCAGCAGCTCCAACTAAGCCCTTCACTCACTGCCGCCACTACCCTCTTATCGCTATCCATGCGTTCCGAATCGATTCGATTGATCATTTTCCTTAAGAGGAATCCGTCAGATCCCTCTCATGTATCTTTCTGCTTTTTCTAACAGTTTATTTGCTTTACCACTCACTACCTGTTAGCGAAGGAAGGAAGTTTGCCATTCTTTTCTTTCGGTTTTCATTATCAATAAATAGTGTTACGTGGGCATAAACTCTTTAGTCCCTTCCTAAGTCAGCTAATATGAAAATGGACAATGGATAACAAAGAGAGTAACTAATGAAGTAAACCTAGGAAGATGCTAGTACGTCTTTGCACCTTTAGTGAGACAGCCAGCTAATGTGAAAATGAACAATGGGTAACAAAGAGAGTAACTAATGAAGTAAGCCTAGGAAGATGCTGGTACGTCTTTGCACCTTTAGTGAGACATCCCCTTGTTGTGATGAAACAGTCGTCTAACATTAATTTCTGTCAGTTATTTCAGTGCAAGAGTAATCAGATATCAGTTACAGCAGAAGTAACTGCTGTCAGTCTAGAGAGAGCACTTTTCCTATCGTTTATACAGTGTGCCTGAGGAGGAATGGTCAATATTCAGGGATATGACAGGAATGGTCATCCGAAGTAAAACAGTCTTGTGGGCATGGGCCCTAAAACGCATAGCTTAAGAGCTGTAAGCACTTCTTCATCTTGGATACTGTGAAACAAATCTCTTCTAGATCATCTTCTACATCTACATTTACATCTACGTAATTACTCTGCTATTCACAATAAAGTGACTGGCACAGGGTTCAATGAACCATCTTCAATCTGTCTCTCTATCGTTCGGCTCTCAAATGGCGCGCGGGAAAAACGAACACCTAAACTTTTCTGTGCGAGCCCTGATTTCTCTTATTTTATTGTGATGATCATTTCTCCCTATGTAGGTGGGTGCCAACAGAATGTTTACGCAATCGGGGGAGAAAACTGGTGATTGAAATTTCACGATAAGATCCCTTCGCAGCGAAAAACGCATTTGTTTTAATGGTTGCCACTCCAATTCATTTATCATGCCTGTGGCACAATCTCCCCTATTTCACGATAATACAAAACGAGCTGCCCTTCTGTGAACTTTTTCGTTGTCATCCGTCAGTCCCACCTAGTGCGGATCCCACATCGCACAGTAATACTCCAGGATAGGGTGGTGTGAGCAGTCTCGTTGGTAAACCTGTTGCACCTTCTGAAGTGTTCTGCCAGTGAATCGCAGTCTTTTGTTTGCTTTACCCACAACATTGTTTACGTGATCGTTTCAATTTAGGTTATTTGTAATTGTAATCCCTAGGTATTTAGTTGAATTTACTGCCTTCAGAATTGTGTGACTTATCACATAATCGAAATTTAGTGGATTTCTTTTAGTACTCATGTGAATAACTTCACACTTTTCTTTATTCAGGGACAATTGCCACTTTTCTCACCATACAGGTATCTTATCTAAATTATTTTGCAATTCGTTTTGGTCATGTGATTGCTTAACAAGATGGTAAATGGCAATCTGAAAAAAAAAAATCAAAGACGGCAATTCAGATTATCTCCCATGTCGTTGATATAGATCAGGAACAATAGAGGGCCTATAACACATCCTTGGGGAACGCGGGATCTTACTTCTGTTTTACTCGATGACTTTCCGTCTATTACTACGAACTGTGACCTTTCTGACAGGAAATCACGAATCCAGTCGCACAACTATTGCAATATTCCATAGCCACGCAATTTGGTTAGAAGACGCTTGTGAGGGACGGTGTCGAAAGCCTTCTGGAAATCTAAAAATATGGAATCAATTTGACATCCCTGTTGATAGCACTCATTACTTCAGGAGTATAAAGAGCTAGTTGTGTTTCACAAGAACGATGTTTTCTGAATCAATGCTGACTATGTGTCAATAAATCGTTTCCTTCATAATGTTGGAATACAGTATACATTCCGAAACCCGACTGCAAACCGACGTTAGTGATATGGGCCTGTAATTCAGCGGATTACTCCTATTTCCCTTTTTGGGTATTGGTATGACTTGAACAACTTTCCAGTCTTTACGTGTGGAACTTTCTGTGAGCGAGAGATTGTATTTAATTGCTAAATGTGGAGCTATTGTATCAGCATACTCTGAAAGGAACCTGACTGATATACAATCTGGACCAGAGGTCTTGCCTTTATTAAGTGATTTAAGCTGCTTTACTACACCGAGAATATCCACTTCTATGTTTCTCATCTTGGCCGTTGTTCTTGATTGGAATTCAGGAATATTTACTTCATCTTCTTAGGTAAAGGAGTTTCGGAAAACCGTGTTTAATAACTCTGCTTTAGTGGCACTGGTCCACTGCTCATGGTCTCGAGGTAGCGGTCTCGCTTCCCGAGCATGGAGTCCTGGGTTCAATTCCCGGTGGGGTCCGGGATTTTCATCTGCCTCGAGATGACTGTGTGTGGTCTTCATCATCATCATTCATTCCCATTACGGTCAGAGGAAGGCAATGGCAACCAACCTCCACAAGGACCTTGCCTAGTACAGCGGTGCGGGTCTCCCGCATCGTCCCCTGCTCTCTGTCAAGGAGTATGGGCCTTCATCATCATCAGTGGAACTTGTAAGGTGCCTCTTACGTGAGGAAGACATTTTTACTAGTTTTAATAAATTATTGTCTCTTATTGATGTATTCACGATAGTGCTGTAGTCCGTAGCCGGCCATGAGTCGGAGAGCATTTCCCACGCTGGCTGGCTAGGTGACGAAGCGACCATAAGTCGCGCGTAGTGGGGTGGGGCTCGGCGCTGGACCGTAGCAACAAGCGTCAGCTTGGGAAATATACATGAAGGGAAGTACCGCCATCTTGGCGCCAAAGTCATCGATTTTGTTTATTTACATTTAATAATTGAAGTCATTTATGACAACATGAACACTAGGAGGAGCCTCTGGATGTTTAAAACTATTTATCATAATTTTCCCTCGTTAAAATTCACACCCGTTCATTAACAAATGCATATCTTAGTAAGTACGAACGTGATCGGAAATCCACGAACTGTGACGAAACTAGTAAGAGATACGAACTGCGCGCCAAAGTCGGCAGTCGGCGTTAAGAGCTCTTCCTGTCTTGTTCGATGGTAGCCATGCTCTCGGTTACGAGTAGTTTGTGACATGAGTGTTCCATTATTGATCTAATAGGAATAAATGTGATATTACGGCATTCTGAATGTTAATTTCGAGGAAACAGATACCCCAAAGTTGATCGACAGCAATTTCAGATAATTAGCTTCCACCGACAGAGACATCCAATGCGCTAATGAAGAATCTGCACGGGACGCAATTTACGACAGCTGCACCGCGCACAGGTAGGAGGAAATCCGACGACACGACCCATCAAGGCGGATCAAGGAAGGTCCGACTTACACTCGCAAATTCCGGGTGGAAATGCTGACCAGTTATACCGTACGTCACATATACCACCCTTTACGGACTTGTGGCTAAGCTGAGTAATAACAGTAGCAGTTTAGAAGCGAGGGGTCTTGTAAACTGTCATCAGTGACTTCACCGTTGTTATCATGCAGTGAAGGTATTGATTGTGTCTTACCGCTGGTGTGCTTTATGTATGACCAGAATCTCTTTGGGTTTTCTGCCAGAATCCGAGACAGAGTTTCGTTGTGGAAATTATTAAAAGCATCTCGCTTTGAATTATGCGATATATATCGAACTTCTGCAAAACTTTGGCAATCTGGGGGTTTTTGCGTGCTTTTAAATTTAGCATGCTTTTTTCGTTGCTTCTGCAACAGCGATCTGACCCATTTTGTGTACCATGTGGGATCAGTATCATCTCTTATTAATTTAGGTGGTATATATCTCTCAACTGCCGTCGATACTATCTCTTTGAAATCATTTCACATCTTTTCTATGCTTACATGATCAGATCGGAAGGAGTGAACACTGTCTCTTAAAAAGGCGTTAAGAGCATTTCTATTAGCTTTTTTAAATAGATGTACTTTGCGTTTCTTTCTCATGATTGTAGGTGTTACAGTATTCAGCCTAGCAGTAATTGCTTTGTAGTCGCTAATCCCCGTATTTGTCATGATACTCCCTATTTGTCCAGGATTATTTGTTGCTAAGAGGTCAAGTGCGCCTTCGCAAACATCTACGTTTCGAGTGGGCTCATGAACTAATTATTCAAAATGATTTTCTGAGAAAGCATTCAGTACAATGTCGGATGACGTTTTATGCCTGCAGCCAGCTTTAAACGTGTAATTTTCCAGCATATCGATGGTAGATTGAAGTCGCCACTGATTATAATTGTCTGGGTGGGGAATTTATTTGAAATGAGACTCAGGTTTTCTTTGAACTGTTTATCAACTATAATCTTATCAGTCAGGGGGGGGGGGGGGAGTCAAACGCAAAAACTATCTACTTCAATTTTACTACAAGGTAAAGAAGTGTCATGATGATCTCTCCATTGGCAAAAGATTCCGGAATAGTCCCCAATTCGGATCTCCGAGAGGAGACTGCCAAGGGGGAGGTTACCATGAGAAAAATATTGAATAATCAATGGAAGGATAACGTTCTACGAGTTGGGGGGCGTGGAATGTCAGAAACTTGAACATGGTAGGGAAACTAGAAAATCTGAAAGGGAAATGCAAAGGCTCAATCTACATATAGTATGGGTCAGTGAAGTGAAATGGAAAGAAGAAAATTTTATTACGAGAGTAGGATTCGTTATGAATAGGAACGTAGAGCACAGAGTGTGTTACTGTGAGCAGTTGAGTGATACGGTTGTTCTTATCAGAATCGACAGCAAACCAACACCAACAACGATAGTTCAGGTATATATGCCGACGTCGCAACATGCATATGAAGAGATAGAGAAAGTGTACGAGGATATTGAAAGGGCAATACAGTTTGTAAAGGGATATGGAAATCTAATTGTCGTGGGAGACTGGAATTCAGTTGCAGGGGAAGGAGTAGAAGAGCAGGTTACATCTACATCTACATGATTACTCTGCAATTCACATTTAAGTGCTTGGCAGAGGGTTCATCGAACCACAATCATACTATCTCTCTACCATACCACTCCCGAACAGTGCACGGGAAAAACGAACACCTAAATCTTTCTGTTTGAGCTCTGATTTCTCTTATTTTATTTTGATGATCATTCCTACCTATATAGGTTGGGATCGACAAAATATTTTCGCATTCGGAAGAGAAAGTTGGTGACTGAAATTTCGTAAATAGATCTCGCGGCGACGAAAAAAGTCTTTGCTTTAATGACTTCCATCCCAACTTGTGTATCATATCTGCCACACTCTCTCCCCTATTACGTGATAATACAAAACGAGCTGCCCTTTTTTGCACCCCGTCAATCCCACCTGGTAAGGATGCCACACCGCGCAGCAACATTCTAACAGAGGACGAACGAGTGTAGTGTAAGCTGTCTCTTCAGTGGACTTGTTGCATCTTCTAAGTGTCCTGCCAATGAAACGCAACCTTTAGCTCGCCTTCCCCACAATATTATCTATGTTGTCTTTCCAACTGAAGTTCGTAATTTTAACAACCAGGTACTTAGTTGAATTGACAGCCTTGAGAATTGTACTATTTATCGGGTAATCGAATTCCAACTGATTTCTTTTGAAACTCACGTGGATCACCTCACACTTTTCGTTACTTATCGTCAACTGCCACCTGCCACACCATACAGCAATCTTTTCTAAATCGCTTTGCAACTGATACTGGTCCTTGGATGACCTTACTAGATGGTAAATTACAGCATCATCTGCGAACAACCTAAGAGAACTGCTCAGATTGTCTCCCAGGTCATTTATATAGATCAGGAACAGCAGAGGTCCCAGGACGCTTCTCTGGGGAACACCTGATATCACTTCAGTTTTACTCGATGATTTGCCGTCTATTACTACGAACTGCGACCTTCCTGACAGGAAATCATGAATCCAGTCGCACAACTGAGACGATACCCCATAGGCCCACAGCTAGATTAGAAGTCGCTTGTGAGGAACGGTGTCAAAAGCTTTCCGGAAATCTAGAAATACGGAATCAACTTGAAATCCCCTGTCGATAGTGGCCATTACTTCATGCGAATAAAGAGCTATCTGCGTTGCACAAGAACGATGTTTTCTGAAACAATGCTGATTACATATCAATAGATCGTTCCCTTCGAGGTGATTCATAATGTTTGAATACAGTATATGCTCCAAAACCCTACTGCAAACCGACGTCAATGATATAGGTCTGTAGTTCGATGGGTTACTCCTACTACCCTTCTTAAACACTGGTGCGACCTGTGCAATTTTCCAATCTGTAGGTACATATCTATTGGTGAGCGAGCAGTTATATATGATTGCTAAGTAGGGAGCTATTGTATCAGCGTAATCTGAAAGGAACCTAATCGGTATACAACCTGGACATGAAGACTTGCCTGTATCAAGCGATTTGAGTTGCTTCGTAACCCCTAAGATATCTACTTCTAAGAAACTCATGCTAGCAGCTGTTCGTGTTTCAAATTCTGGAATATTCCATACGTCTTCCCTGGTGAAGGAATTTCGGAAAACTGCGTTCAATAACTCCGCTTTAGCGGCACAGTCGTCGGTAACAGTACCATCGGCACTGCGCAGCGAAGGTATTGACTGCGTATTGCCGCTTGTGTACTTTACATACGACCAGAATTTCTTCGGATTTTCTACCAAATTTCGAAACAATGTTTCGTTGTGGAACCTATTAAAGGCATCTCGCATTGAAATCCGTGCCAAATTTCGCGCGTCTGTAAATTTTAGCCAATCTTCGGGATTTTGCGTTCTTCTGAACTTCGCATGCTTTTTCCGTTGCCTCTGCAACAGCGTTCGGACCTATTTTGTGTACCATGGGGGATCAGTTCCATCTGTTACCAATTTATGAGGTATGAATCTCTCAATTGCTGTTGCTACTATATCTTTGAATTTGAGCCACATCTCGTCTATATTTGCATAGTCAGTTCGGAAGGAATGGAGATTGTCTCTTAGGAAGACTTCTAGTGACACTTTATCCGCTTTTTTAAATAAAATTATTTTGCGTTTGTTTCTGGTGGATTTGGAAGAAACGGTATTGAGCCTAGCTACAACGACCTTTTGATCAGTAATCCCTGCCTGTATCAGTCATGATGATCTCTATTAGCTCTGAATTGTTTGTGGCTAAGAGGTCAAGTGTGTTTACGCAACCATTTACAATTCGTGTGGGTACGTGGACTAACTGCTCGAAATAATTTTCGGAGAAAGCATTTAGGACAATCTCGGAAGATGTTTTCTGCCTACCACCGGTTTTGAAAAAGTATTTTTGCCAACATATCAAGGGAAGGTTGAAGTCCCCACCAACTATAACCGTATGAGTGGGGTATTTATTTGTTACAAGACTCAAATTTTCTCTGAACTGTTTTCAACTACATCATCGGAGTCTGGGGGTCGGTAGAAGGAGCCAATTATTAACTTAGTTCGGCTGTTAAGTATAACCTCCACCCATACCAATTTGCACGGAGTATCTACTTCGATTTCACTATGAGATAAACCACTACTGACAGAAGCAAACACTCCACCACCAATCCTGCCTAATCTATCTTTCCTGAACACCGTCTGAGACTTCATAAAAATTTCTGCAGAACTTATTTCAGGCTTTAGCCGGCTTTCTGTACCTATAACGATGTCAGCTTCTGTGCTTTCTATTAGCGCTTGAAGCTCAGGGACTTTCCCAGCACAACAACAACAATTTACAACTACAATTCCGACTGTTCCCTGATCCAAGCACGTCCTGTATTTGCCATGCACCCTTTGAGATTGCAACCCATCCCGTACTTTTCCAAGGCCTTCTAACCTAAAAAACCGCCCAGTCCACGCCACACAGCCTCTGCTACTCGTGCAGCCGCCAGCTGAGTGTAGTGAACTCCTGAACTATTCAGCGGAGCCCAAAACCCCACCACCCTATGGCGCAAGTCAAGGAATCTGCAGCCAACACAGTCGCAAAACCGTCTGAGCCTCTGATTCAGACCCTCCACCCGGCTCTGCACCAAAGGTTTGCAGTCGGTTCTGTCAACGATGCTGCAGGTGGTGAGCTCTGCCATTATCTCGTAAGCAAGACCGGCAGCCTTCACCAAATCAGATAGCCGCTGGAATCCAGAGAGAATTTCCTCAGATCCAAAGCGATACACGTCATTAGTGCCGACATGTGCCACCGCCTGCAGCTGGCTGCACCCGGTGCTCTTCATGGCATCCAGAAGGACCCTTTCCACATCAGGAATGACTCCACCCGGAATGCACACGGGGTGCACACTGGATTTCTTCCCCTCCTTAGCCGCCATACCCCTAAGGGGCCCCATTAGCGCCTATTATTGGAGCTCACAACTACCAATAAGCCTACCCTTTGCGACAGCCCTGACCTTGAAGGCTGAGAATCATCCTCTGAAACAGGGCAGGCAGCTGCATCTGGCTCAGCCAGAGACAGTACCTGATACCTGTTTGTCAGACGCAGCAGGGAGGCTTTCTGATCAGCCTCCGGGGATGTCTTTCACTGCCTGCCACGCCTTGGAACGACCTCCCAATCAACCACAGGCGAGGGCTCAGCCCCACTGCATGCAGCAACCGGGGCAACCACAGCGGCAGACCGATCTGGGGACAGACGGGACGAGTTTGACATCCCTGTGATGCCCAAGTCCGGCTCCCCACAGTGGTGCCCATTGGCAACAGCCTCAAGCTGCGCGACCGAAATCAGCGCCACCTGGAGCTGTGAGCAAAGGGATGCCAACCCAGCCCTCATCCGAACACAGCAACCACAGTCCCTGTCTATTCTAAACGATGTTGAAAAACAGTTACTGAAACACGAGTCCGTGCCTAGATAACGCAAGGAAACACGCAAATAATGTATGAACTAATCTGTACAAATGCCTAACGACTGCACTACAATCTGCCTGAATTTACGATTACAGTAACTAAAACTCGAAATTACACCTCCTATACGAAACTCACACGCAATTTGAGTAAGAATCTACGAAGTAAACACAGTGAAGAAGCTATATACCTACCTTTCTGCGCTGTCAATGTGCACCAACTGGGAGCTCAAGCCACACTGGTCTCTGAGAGCCTATTAGACAGGCAAGTGCCACTGACGTACCAAAACAAGACAAATGCCTAACGACTGCGCTACAATCTGCCTGAATTTACGATTACAGTAACTAAAACTCGAAATTACACCTCCTATACGAAACTCACATGCAATTTAAGTAAGAATCTACGAAGTAAACACAGAGAAGAAGCTATATATGTATCTTTCTGCGCTGTCGATGTGCACCAACTGGGAGCTCAGGCCACACTCAAATACTATAATACGCCCGAAATTTATTAATTAAACAATGCAAGTACCCAAAAACACGCAAAGAAATTAAGAATTAAACTATGTAACAAATAAGTAAGCTAGGAGTACAGGACTTGCTGCTGGCAGCTACTTATCCAACGGCGGCAGGGAGCACACTGGCTTTGACCAACCGACAAGGCCGTTCAAAACAAAAACAGAAGACAGACGACTACGCGAATTTACACTATTCAGGTACTGAAGCGCGATGCTACAACTCTCTAATACTATAATACGCCCGAAATTTATGAATTAAACAATGCAAGTACCCAAAAACACTCAAAGAAATTAAGAATTAAACTATGTAACAAATAAGTAAGCTAGGAGTATAGGACTTGCTGCTGCCAGCTGCTTATCCAACGGCGGCAGGAAGCACACTGGCTGTGACCAACTGACACTGGCCGTTCAAAACAAAAACAGACGACAGACGAATACAGGAGAATATGGGCTTGGGACAAGGAATGGGAGAGGAGAAAGACTAATTGAGTTCTGTAACAAGTTTCAGTTAGTAATAGCGAATACACTGTTCAAGAATCACAAGAGGAGGAGGTATACTTGGAAGTAGGGAGGCTACAGGGGCATCAGCGCGTTTTGTTAGTGCGGGTTACCTACATCAGGGGCAGGTATGCACTCAGGCCCGAACCTATTGTTCTCCTTTGATTGACAGGTACTTATCCTGTTGTTCTCCCTTGACTGACAGGCACTTAACATATTGTTCTGCTAAAAGTATCCTTCCTTTTGATTGGGCCATCAGCGCATTTTGTTAGTGAGGGTTGCCTCATCAGGGATAGATATACACTCAGGGGCAAACCTATTGTTCTCCTTTGACTGAGAGGTCCTTAACCAATTGTTCTGCTTAAACGATGCCTCCTTTTGATCGACAAGCACTTAACCTATTGTTCCCTTGCCCCCCCCCCCCCCTCCTCACTGCTACAGGCACACTTTCAGGTCTGAGTTCATGGAATAGCTCCTGTCACTATTATCAATTTCATTGAGTACTTCATTAAATTGATCATTTGATTAACCTCTCAACCACTGATAAACCCCCTCCCCTCCCCCTCCCCTCTCCTCCCCAGAAAATGGCGGGAAGTTCAGATTCCATCAGGACAATGCAACACACCACAGCTACCTCTACTAAACTAAGTCATCCGACCGCCACCTCTTCCTAGGAATTGACAGGAAAAGGACTCGGCCTGTGCTGGATGTAAGACTTTGTTTTGCATGCAGTCTTTATTTAAACAATTAGAGGTAGTACCACTATCAAGTGTGGTCGCTATGGGGTCTGGAGTCCAACTGACCTATTACACAGTACTGCCACCAGAGGGCACTGTCATCCCTTCCATGACGTAATCCAAGATGGTGGTCTGGGGTGGGGGAAAATGGCGGGAAAAGGACGTGTGCTTTTATTTAAGCAATTAGAGGCAGTACCAGCATCAAGTGTGTTTGCCACGAGGTCTGGAGTCCAACTGATCTAGTACATAGTACTGCCATCAGAGGGCCCTGTCGTCCCTTCCGTGATGTAATCCAAGATGGCGGTCTGGTGATGGACAGGAAGGATTTCGTAACAGGAAATCCAAGGGTGTGTTGTTTATTTATGAAAAACTCAGTTTGTGGGGGTTGGATTTCTGTTGCTCATAATTCTCTGCTGTTTGGAAACATGTAGGTCTTGTAAGAAGTATTTACATGGAGTAAATATGCTGCGTAACCTAATGTTCAGCACTGTACTCTAGGCATCTTAACCTAATGTTTGGCCCTTTGTTGGTACTTTACCTATTGTTCTGTTAAGTGGTTTTCCATGTCACCCCCATTTTCGTAAGCTATTTTATCGCCTTTGATACCAAATTAAATAATTAGTTATGTCCTCCCACCATTTTCTGGTACACTTTTCGAATTTCTCATGCTTTTGAATGCCACTTCTGCCCCATTCCTATTTGTCACCCACCCCCTTAAACTATTGTACTGCATTTTACATAAACATTATGCGAATTAACATAGTGTTCTACACTTAACCTGCTGTTCTGCTCCATGTCACCGCTATTACCACGCTGATATAAAAAAATTGTGCAAATTAATTAATTCGATATCCTTCACATGTATGGGGTAGATTTTTTTAATTTGCAGCATCCTATTGGTCAGTGAAACTGATGGAAAGTAGTATAAACAAAAGATTGCTAATAAAAAACACATCCTGCCACTCGACACCCGACACTGACACTGCCACCAGCTGCCAAACCATGCTTAGGTGTCAGATCAGGTCCCTCAAGCATGAGGCGGCGGCATCCCTTTCCTACTTGACACCTGAGAAATTCCTCTCGAAATACGTGATCACCTAGACAGCATTGCTGATGTGAGCGGATGGGAGCAAAGACCTACTTGCAGAGTGCAGACGCTCAAAGGGCGCATGTGTGCCGCCGCCGCCACGAGCCACCACCAGACGCAAGACAGCGCGAGCAATCGCTCTCACGCCGCAGCTTCCTACAGTGAGCAGGCGAAAGTTGGGTCTAGTTTCGGGTATACAGTTACAGTTATTCAAGTGTTACACTGACGTCACAGAACTTCAAGGCGCGCTCACACTGGTCCCATACATGAGACACCTCTGGGCAGCACGTGTGTTTACCATTGCTGACATGAATCATCCTCGCACAGGTCGCCAGAGCTGCACGCCAAGCACTCACAGGTAGAATCATCATCCTAAGAAATCGGTCACATATTTTATACCTGTACTTACAACTAAATGTTACGATCACGGTCTCAGTTGAATGACATACGACAATGTGTGAAGTATCGGAAATGCACCTTGATGAAGGCTGTGTCTCTGGAAATAGAAAAATCAGTACCATTCTTATGACTTGACATACTCTTCTCTTCGTTATCGCAGTACTCTACCTCAAATCCATACCATCCTTACGAATGGACATAGTCATTTCCATTGCACATGTTGGAACACAAACACATACTTCATAAGCCTGATGCTCAAGGCGATCCTATCAAGCACCCCCTACTACTAAGGATAATACTTCGTCAATAACTGATCGCTGGCAATATGAAAGAATACTGAACGAAAATCAATGATGGATGGACATGTCTCATAAGTTTTTCTTGTGAGTGATACCACCGTGTCATAGACAGAGAGGTTTAATTATCTTACAAACTGCCAGATGTTAAAAAAAACCGATCCTAACAACTACTGTATGTTACTGTCACAAGCAGCCTTAGTTCTAAATGTGCACACAAGGATCTGTGTTAAAAGCTATATCGGCTTTATAAATCCACATACGGCATTACCTGCGAATCACGTGGTTTTTCCAGACAAATACCGAGATGGTGATCGCCGAAGTGTATATTATCAGACCAGCATTCCAATTACACGTAGCCCACGATGCAACCTCGTCGTAAAATCGTTGAATTTTGAAAGTGATTGGCTAAGGAACGTGGTATGAAACCGCTATCTGCAACCCTCTCATGCCGCTGTCACTGGATATTTCTCCAGTATTTGTAACGTATTCTGTCTTGATACCATGTCAGAGGTTCTGTGATATATCCACTGAGTTATAGGTGATGACTGATTGAGAAGGATCACAAATAGTAGTAGATGCTGTGCTGATTGAGGTCGTTAGAAATGTACACAAGCTTTTCAGATCTCTAGTGCTATGCTATCCACTAGAAATGATATCTATGATTTGGAATTAAGTCTTTCCATTCAACTGCATTCATGCATTGGATCCAATGGAGAGAAGTCTTTTAATGATTACAGCCACAAGTGAATCATGTTTGTCGGCCAGTTTGGCCAAGTGGTTCTAGGCACTTCAGTCTGGTACCTCGCAATCGCTATGGCCGCAGGTTCGAATCCTGCCTCGGGAATTGGATGTGTGTGATGTCCTTAGGTTAGTTAGGTTTAAGTAGTCTAGAGGACTGATGACCTCAGATGTTAAGTCTGCCGCCAGGGTGGCCGAGCAGTTCTAGGCGCTACAGTCTGGAACCACGCGACCGCTACGGTCTCAGGTTCGAATCCTGCCTCGGGCATGGATGTGTGTGCTGTCCTTAGGTTAGTTAGGTTTAAGTAGTTCTAAGTTCTAGGGGACTGATGGCCTCAAAAGTTAGGTCCCATAGTGCTCAGAGCCAACGTCGAAACAAGTCACCTTTCTCAAACCTATCTGCTACAGTAAAATTCCCACCTCGTTTTAGGTAGCCCCTATGCATCCTACAACTGCTCCCTCAGACTCTTCACTACCATCCCTGCAGCTTTGTGCACGCGGTCATTCCAATGCAAGTCGGGACTGAGTAGGGTTTGGAGGAAAACTTTATCTACCACCTTCTGCAAACCGTGTAGAAACAGGCGAAGCTGAGTTACTGCAACGGAAATGTGTTTGACCATTCAATGGAAATGAAGCCTGCTCCTGCAACACGAGGTAGTATGAAAGGCAGTACAGGGACTGGGGGAAGGATGTGGATTTTGCTACTGCACTGTGGTGCTTCTTCAAACTACAAGCAGTTACTATAGAGCCACGGCCCTCAGAGCTCATTCACGTCTATCACCCCAACATTCTATCATCGTTATTCTATTCCACCCACCAGAGAAAAATTACGAACTATAAAAGCTCCACTAACTTCATCCAATAGAGAACTCGATAAGATTTTTACCGCATCTCTCTCCTCCCATGTATCGAAAACAAATACCAGATGAGTGTCGGCATTGAGCACACGTGATGAACCTATTAAATACAGTATACAGGTATTGATCCACTGCACAGAGCAGTATAAAGTCTCATCACCTGTACTGTAGGAGGATAACGGTATCCCACAGGCCATACTGTAAGTCGCAAGAGATGCTCCCTGTGACTCTGCGTCGTTGTTTGAAACATTGTTTATTTCTGCTGTAGCATGCTTTGTACACTGCCATACATTTTGTTTTTCTACCATGACTTCGAGGTCTGTGTCAGGTTCTAAACTGACATCAACACGTTCTGATCCATTGTCTCTCACAGAAAACTAGATGTCGCACGGTGTAAATCATCTTGTTACTCCGCCTACCATAACACGCCACACGCTCTGGATGATTTTAAATAAAAGACAGTTACAACATAAGGGAACTGGAAAAGTTTGGCAGCATTGTGGAGAGTTTCCAAACTGCTGTCCGAAAGTGATTGCCTACCTCTACATTTAAACTCATCTGTCACAGTGACGGAATAGCTGATGGATCCGCATTCCATTTCAACTGATTCCTCATATTTTGCAGTCAAGTACACGATCACTGTTTTGGTGCTATCTGTCCCCAGAAGATGTTATACCTCCACCAAAACTCTTTCTCCAACTCAAACAAGCGATGTCATGAATCATTATGTGGTAACCAACAGCATACCAATGGACATATGGGATGGAAAAGACACCCCCGATGTACTTAAGTAATAAGCATTACAGTTGATTCTGTGAAGAATTTTGCAGTAATTTCAACACCGACCAATGATGTGACAGCATGCTCCCCAATTTCAGTGTCATAGCTACCCCCCCCCCCCCCCCCCCCACTTCGCAAATATCATTGCGAATGTGGATAGATGACTGTGCAGTACGTCCACGCATTGTTAATTCTTGAACACATCCATCATCAAAGTATATCAGACAGTGCACTACGTATTTCTAACACTTCGAACATAGTGCTTAATTTATGATCTATCTCTATGCTGATGAGCGTCACAGAGCATTCTCGCTGTCTTAGGGTAAGATTAGAGACTGAAAGACTCCCTCACACTGCCACTGATCAACCCACGCTGCAGCACTGTTACCAATTTAATCTGCACTCGACCATAAGTATACCACCACATTCCACGTCTCCTGAATCAATGGAGCTTGCCAAGTGCTTTCCCATCCAAGCGCACAAGATTTCTTGAGATGCGTACATGTCGAGGAGGTTAGCACTCCTTATCGATGTTGAGTAACAGATTGGAAAGTGTTGTGATGTAATAGCAAACGGCGAAGAAGAACACGAAATGGGTGATTTTTATGCGTGATGGAGCTCCGGACGGATGGAGTTCGAAGCATTTTCACGTAAATCAACCAAACTATCAATTTTAAAGAATTATTCTAGAGTCTAGGATCAGTACCCGGAAGGTATTGGTAAGAGAGAACATAAACACATGCATTCCTAAGGCTACAACGTTCTGCACTTAAAACGGGCTATAACATTATATCACCTGCGTTTCTGACCTATCAGTCGTATGAAATGTAGTGCTGTTAATATTCCAATATAAGAAATATATTTCAAGCGTGTGACATACATCTTTCTTCCCAGTTTCTCTACGACAAACTACGTTATCGAACCGTAAAATGAGAAAACTATTCCTTAAAACACTGGCTCTACGTGATACGAGCACAATATAGCTTTCCAGAGGTGTATAGTGTCCACTATTCACATCCGATCACGTTTCAGAAATTATAGTATGCCTGCATCAGCCCTATTTAAAATTGTGGTTAGTAACGGGAAATATCTCTTACAAGGAACAGATAAATGCAAAGCAGCAGTGTCCGACGTGAAAATTACAAGTCATTCCACCACTAACTATGTAAACAGCACATCTGTCATGCAAATGTATACACGGGGATTGCAGTGCCTCACAAGCACCTATCGCTAACTTAGTTAAGAAGTTAGTTACATCCAACATGCGATAGCCTGTTTAGAGGAATGTGTCACGTTTCATCACACATGAGGTGGAAGTCCTCTGATGACCGACAGGTCTAGCGTTAACGATCGCAAGTAAACAGTGCTTTAAATCACATACCGAACACGTGGCTGTATACAAGTTGAATGCAGGCTATATCACGCAACTGATGCATCCTGACAGAACAGTGGAAAAACTGACCTACAGCGACTTCTCCCTCTCTAGAATGCATCATCAGTCTACCATTAAATTGTAAATCATTACAGCTCCATCTCAATCGATCATCCCATCTACTCTCTGTCATCCTTTAATGCAGATGCATGTAAGTTTAGAGGTGGATGGTTGTCTGTCTTCCTGCAATGCGTAAAATACAGTAGTCAACTCGCATGTATTACTGGTACCTCAATAGACACACAGTATAATGCTCCTCAACACAAAAAAAATTACTGCTCCCCTGTGTCCCTTTGCTTCCATGTCGATGTTTTCTCGGATTCCTCCTGGTACTGCATACTTGTTCCCATGTACAAATTGCTCTGCGCCAACCAGAAGATACGCAAGTACTTCCTCAATTTCCTCACATTTTGGTGCATATTTGGTCAATTTATACCTATCCCCCCATTATTTTTCGCAATTTTCTTAGGTTAGTAGAAGCAGCCATGGTGTGTTGCATTGTCCTGATGGAATTTGTATTTCCGGCCTTTTTCTGGGGGAGGGGGGAGGGGAGGAGGTTTGTCAGTGTGTGAGAGGTTAATTAAATGATCAATTTAATTAAGTACTCAATCAAATTGATAAGAGTGGGAGGAGCTATTCCAATAACTAAGACCTGAAAGTGTACGTAAAGCAGTGAGGGCGAGGGGAGTTGGAGGGATGGGGAGGGGGCAGGGGAACAATAGGTTAAGTGAAACTTCCTGGCAGATTAAAACTGTGTGCCTGACCGACACTCGAACTCGGGACCTTTGCCTTTCGCGAGCAAGTGCTCTACCATCTGAGCTACCGAAGCACGACTCACGCCTGGTACTCACAGCTTTACTTCTGCCAGTATCTCGTCTCCTACCTTCCAAACTTTACAGAAGCTCTCCTGCGAACCTTGCAGAACTAGCACTCCTGAAAGAAAGGATATCGCGGAGACATGGCTTAGCCACAGCCTGGGGAATGTTTCCAGAATGAGATTTTCACTCTACAGCGGAGTGTGCGCTGATACGAAACTTCCTGGCAGATTAAAACTGTGTGCCCGACCGAGACTCGAACTCAGGACCTTTGCCTTTCGTGGGCAAGTGCTCTACCATCTGAGCTACCGAAGCACGACTCACGCCCGGTACTCACAGCTTTACTTCTGCCAGTATCTCGTCTCCTACCTTCCAAACTTTACAGAAGCTCTACTGCGAACTTTGCAGAACTAGCACTCCTGAAAGTAAGGATATCGCGGAGACATGGCTTAGCCACAGCCTGGGGAATGTTTCCAGAATGAGATTTTCACTCTGCAGCGGAGTGTGCGCTGATTTGAAACTTCCTGGCTGGTTAAAACTGTGTGCCCAACCGAGACTCGAACTCGGGACCTTTGCCTTTCGCGGGCAAGTGCTCTACCATCTGAGCTACCAAAGCACGACTCACGCCCGGTACTCACAGCTTTACTTCTGCCAGTATCTCGTCTCCTACCTTCCAAACTTTACAGAAGCTCTCCTGCGAACCTTGCAGAACTAGCACTCCTGAAAGAAAGGATATCGCGGAGACATGGCTTAGCCACAGCCTGGGGAATGTTTCCAGAATGAGATTTTCACTCTACAGCGGAGTGTGCGCTGATATGAAACTTCCTGGCAGATTAAAACTGTGTGCCCGACCGAGACTCGAACTCAGGACCTTTGCCTTTCGCGGGCAAGTGCTCTACCATCTGAGCTACCGAAGCACGACTCACGCCCGGTACTCACAGCTTTACTTCTGCCAGTATCTCGTCTCCTACCTTCCAAACTTAAGTGCCTGTCAACCAAAAGGAGGGATCCTTTTAGCACAACAGTAGGTTAAAGGCCTGTCAATCAAAGGAGGACAGTAGGTTTGCCCCTGATTGTATACCTGCCCCTGATGTAGGCAGCCCACACTTACAAATTGCGCTGATGCCCCTGTAGCCCCCCTACCCTTGGAAAAGGTCAGGTGATATGGGAAGATTTCAGTTAGATTACATCATGGTCAGACAGAGATTCCAAAATCAGATACCGGATTGTAAGGCGTACCCAGGAACAGACACAGACTCAGATCACAATATAGTAGTGATGAAGAGTAGGCTGAATTTTAAGACATTAGTCAGGAAGAATCAATACGCAAAGAAGTGGAAATACGGAAGCACTAAGGAATGATGAGATATGGCTGAAGTTCTCAAAGGCCTTAGGTACAGCAATAAGGAATAGCTCAGTAGGCAGTACAGTTGAAGAGGAATGGGCATCTCTAAAAAGGGCCATCACTGTGAAGTTGGAAAGGAAAACATAGGTACAAAGAAGGTAACTGCGAAGAAACCACGGGTAACAGAAGAAATACTTTAATTGATCGATGAAAGGGGAAGACAAAAGTATTCTGGGAAACTCAGGAATATAGAAAGAGGCTGAGGAATAAAATAAATAGGAAGTGCAGGGAGGCTAAGACGAAATGGCTGCAGGAAAAATGTGAGGACATCGAAGCAGAAATGATTGTTGGATGAACAAACTGAGAATATAGGAAAGTGAAAATAATCTTCGGTTACATTAAAAGCAAGGGTGATAACATTAAGAGTGTAACAGGAATTCCACTGTCAAATGCAGAGGACAAAATGGATAGGTGGAAATAATACCTTGAAAGCCTCTATGAGGGAAAAGATTTATCTGACGTGACAGAAGAAGAAACAGGAGTCGATTTAGAAGAGAGATACAGTATTACAATCAAAATTTAAAAGTGCTTTGAAGGACTTTAGATCAAACAAGGCAGAAGAGATAGATAACCTCATGCATCCAAGATGCTTACAAGAATAATATACAGAAGAATGGAAAATAAAATTGAGAATGCGCTAGATGACGATCAGTTTGACTTTAGGAGAGGTAAAGGCACGAGAGAGGCAATTCTGACGTTGAGGTTAATAATGGAAGCAAGACTAAAGAAAAATCAAGACACGTTCATAGGATATGTCGATCTGGAAAAAGCGTTCGACAATGTAAAATGTTGCAAGATGTTCGAAATTCTGGGAAAAGTAGGAGTAAGTTGTAGGGAGAGACGGGTCACATACAATATTTACAACAGCCAAGAGGAAATAATAAGAGTGGACGACCAAGAACGAAGTGCTCATATTAAAAAGGGTGAAGACAAGGATGTAGCCTTTTGCCCCTACAGTTCAATCTGTACATGGAAGAAGCAATGATGGAAACAAAAGAAAGGTTCGGGGGTGGAATTAAAATTCAGGGTGAAAGGATATCAATGATACGATTCACTGATGACATTGCTATCCTGAGTGAATGCTGAATGGAATGAACAGTCTAATAGGTACACAATGTGGAATGAGAGTAAATCGAAGAAAGACGAAGGTAATGAGAAGTAGTATAAATGAGAACAGCGAGAAACTTAACATCAGGATTGTTGGACATGAAGTAGATGAAATTGAGGAATTCTGCTACCTAGGCAGTAAAATAACCAATGATGGACAGAGCAAGGAGGACATTCCTGGCCAAGAGAAGTCTATTAATATCAAATAGCGGCCTTAAATTGAGGAAGAAATTTCTGAGAATGTACATCTGGAGTACAGTGTTGTATGACAGTAAGACATGGACTGTGATAAAACCAGAACAGATGAGAATCAAACCATTTGAGATGTGGTGCTACAGATGAATGTTGAAAATTAGATGGACTGATAAGGTTAGGAAAGAGGAGGTTCTGCGCAGAATTGGAGAGGAAAGGAATCTGTGGAAAGCACTGATAAGGAGAAGGGACAGGATGATAGGACATCTGTTAAGAGATGAGAGAATGACTTCCGTGGTACTAGAGGGAACTGTAGAGGGCAAAAACTGTAGAGGAAGACAGAGATTGGAATACAACAAGCAAATAACTGAGGACATAGGTTGCAAGTGTTACACTGAGATGAGGAGGTTAGCACAGGAGAGAATGCCCTAGAGAGAGAGAGAAAGTAAACTACTTCTGCTGACAGCAACAAATACGCCACCACCAACTGTATTTAATCTATCTTTCTGAACACTGCCAGACTGTTTGAAAAAATTTCGGCTGAACTTATTTCCGGTTTTAGCCAAGTTTCTGTACCTATAACTGTTTTAGCTTCACTGCTTTCTACTAGGGCTTAGAGCTCTGGTTCTTTCCCAACACAGCTATGACAATTTACATCTACAAGACCGATCGTTTCTGCAACTACCTTACTGTGTTTTACCTGCCCCCTTTTAGACAGACACTCTTTCTGTGGTTTCCTGAGACCCTCTAACCTAAAAAACCGTCCAGTTCCTTCCACACAGCCCCCGCTACCTGTGTAGCTGCTTCCTGTGTGTAGTAGACTCCTGACCTATTAAGTTGAACCTGGGAACTCACCACCCAATAGCGTAAGTCAAGGAATCTGCAGCCTACATGGTCACAGGACCGCCTGAACCTCTGATTCAGACTCTCCACTTGGCTCTGAACCAAAGGGCCACAGTCGGTTCTATCGATAATGCTGCAGATGGTGAGCTCCGCCTTAATCTCGCAAGTGAGACTGGCAGTCTTTACCATTTGCACTAGCTGCCCGAAACTAGAGAGAATCTCTTCCAATCCAAAGCATCACACGTCACTGGTACTGATATGACCCACCACCTGCTGTTGGTTGCACCCTGTACTCTTCATGGTATCCAGAAATACCCTATCCACATCTGGAATGACTCCCCTCGGTATCCACATGGAGTGCACACTGGCTTCTTTCCCCTCCTTAGCAGCCATTTTCCTGAAGGGCCCCATTACACGTCTAACGTTGGCTTCCTCTGGAACAGGGCAGATGACTGCATCTGGCTCAGACTCTTTGTCAGCCACAGACAACGCCTGAAACTTGTTCGTCAAACGAACTGGGGAGGCCCTACGGTCAGCCCCTCGAAAAGTCTTTCACTGCCTGCCAGACAGAGCATCGAGTGACATTATACTGAGTGCACTATCCGAAAATTACCTCGAGCAATTAAACAGAGAACCGACTCATGGAGATAACATCTTGGGCCTACTGATAACAAACAGACCCGAACTTTTCGACTCTGTAAGTGCAGAACAGGGAATCAGTGATCACAAGGCCTGTGCAGCATCCCTGAATATGGAAGTTAAAATTCTATGTACCGATTTGACAGAAAATCCTAGGAAGTTCTGGTCTTACGTTAAATCAGTAAGTGGCTGGAAACAGCACATCCAGACACTCCGGAATGATGATGGCAATGAAACAGAGGATGACACGCGTAAAGCTAAAATACTAAACACCTTTTTCCAAAGCTGTTTCACAGAGGAAGACCGCACTGCAGTTCCTTCTCTAAATCCTCGCACAAACGAAAAAATGGCTGACATCGAAATAAGTGTCCAAGGAATAGAAAAGCAACTGGAATCACTCAACAGAGGAAAGTCCACTGGACCTGACGGGATACCAATTCGATTCTACACAGAGTACGCAAAAGAGCTTGCCCCCTTCTAACAGCGGTGTACCACAAGTCTCTAGAGGAACGGAAGGTTCAAAATGATTGGAAAAGAGCACAGGTAGTCCCGGTCTTCAAGAAGGGTCGTCGAGCAGATGCGCAAAACTATAGACCTACATCTCTGACGTCGATCTGTTGTAGAATATTAGAACATGTGTTTTGCTCGAGTATCATATCGTTTTTGGAAACCCAGAATCTACTCTGTAGGAATCAACATGGATTCCGGACACAGCGATCGTGTGAGACCCGACTCGCTTTATTTGTTCATGAGACCCAGAAAATATTAGATACAGGCTCCCAGGTAGATGCTATTTTCCTTGACTTCCGGAAGGCGTTCGATACAGTTCCGCACTGTCGCCTGATAGACAAAGTAAGAGCCTACGGAATATCAGACCAGCTGTGTGGCTGGATTGAAGAGTTTTTAGCAAACAGAACACTGCATGTTGTTATCAATGGGGATACGTCTACAGACGTTAAAGCAACCTCTGGCATGCCACAGGGGAGTGTTATGGGACCATTGCTTTTCACAATATATATAAATAACCTAGTAGATAGTGTCGGAAGTTCCATGTGGCTTTTCACGGATGATGCTGTAGTATACAGAGAACTTGCAGCATTAGAAAATTGTAGCGAAATGCAGGAAGATCTGCAGCGGATAGGCACTTGGTGCAGGGAGTGGTAACTGACCCTTAACATGGATAAATGTAACGTATTGCGAATACATAGAAAGAAGGATCCTTTATTGTATGATTATATGATAGCGGAACAAACACTGGTAGTAGTTACTTCTGTAAAATATCTGGGAGTATGCGTGCGGAACGATTTGAAGTGGAATGATCATATAAAATTAATTGTTGGTAAGTCGGGTGCCAGATTGAGATTCATTGCGAGAGTCCTTAGAAAATGTAGTCCATCAACAAAGGAGGTGGCTTACAAAACACTCGTTCGACCTATACTTGAGTATTGCTCATCAGTGTGGGATCCGTACCAGATCGGGTTGACGGAGGAGATAGAGAAGATCCAAAGAAGAGCGACGCGTTTCGCCACAGGGTTATTTGGGAGCTGTGATAGCGTTACAGAGATGTTTAGCAAACTCAAGTGGCAGACTCTGCAAGAGAGGCGCTCTGCATCGCGGTGTAGCTTGCTCGCCAGGTTTCGAGAGGGTGCGTTTCTGGATGAGGTATCGAATATATTGCTTCCCCCTACTTATACCTCCCGAGGAGATCACGAATGTAAAATTAGAGAGATCCGAGCGCGTACGGAGGCTTTCAGACAGTCGTTCTTCCCGCGAACCATACCCGACTGGAACAGAAAAGGGAGGTAATGACCGTGGCACATAAAGTGGCCTCCGCCACACACTGTTGGGTGGCTTGTGGAGTATAAATGTAGATGTAGATGTAGATGTAGATGTAGATGTAGATGTAGATGTAGATGTAGACTTTGGAGTGGTCTCCAACTTGACCACGGGTGAGGAGTTGACCTCAGTGCAGGCAGTACCCAGGGTGGCCACAGCAGTGGACCAATCAGGGGAGACGTGGGATGGGTTTGACGTGCCTCACATCCCCGCGTCTGACCCCCCACAGTGATGCCCCTTGGCAGCAACCTCAACCTGTGTGATGGAAGCAACACAGCCGGAGCTGTGAGAAAAGGGTCATCAACTCAGCTCGCATCTTTTTGATGTTGGGCACCATGGCTGCATATTTGTTAATGGACATTTCGAAGTTTTCCAACTCCGCTGTTTTTCACAAGTGTTCACTTTATTATACCCTGTACAACTGGCCAATTTGAGCCTTACAAGCCACTTTCAAGCCCAGCAGGTGTCGATGTGTTGTACAGTTACCCTGTTAATGAACGGCGATATATCCGATCTGAAAGCGAGCACATAACGTGCAAGCGTTAGTGCTAAAACCAGAAAGCTTATTGCGAACAGTTGGTGTTAGACAGCAAAAGCGAACACATACAGGCTGTTCGAAAATTCCCGTTACAAACTTCTAGGACCTGAAGAGGGGAGTAAGTACATAATATTTGGAATAGGAAACCCAGGTCTGGAAACGTACCATTTCCGTTCTATGACGGTTTCAGTTCAGATGCGTACCACGTCCACGTCTGCTGAGGGATAGAGGAAGACCTCACAGTTGCTTGTCCTCGTGGTCAATAGAGTAGACAATAACTATTGTGGGCAATTTTTTGGGGTCGTATGCAATGTTTAATTTGCGAGATTCCTGTAGAGAGAGAGAGAGAGGAAGATCTGCTAACAGGAGTTCTAGCCGCTGCTCCGGAAATTAAGAGACACCAGGTGGGATGGCGAATGTGTAACAAAACAAGCTTCATAGGTACAAAGTCAGTAACAATGTTGGTGATCGCCACGTCGAGCTGCTGTTATAATGCATCAGCACTTTTCTGTACGTACAGTATGCTGGGTTCCTTTTTGTTTTGGAATAATGTAAACAAGTATGTGTGTTAATGCAAACAAATGTGCTTAAGTGATAAATGAATGATTTGTTATGTTATCTTCGAATTGTTACCTAATAATAGTACTGCGTCATGCCTAATTGAACTGCTGAAGCAGAAGTGGGTGAATTAAACATCTGAACTGAAACCGTCGTAGAACGGAAACGGTACATTTCCGGACATTGGTCCCTATTCAAAATTTTATGTACTCACTCCCCTCTACAAGTCCTAGAACTTTGACAGGAATTTTCGAGGGCTCTGTCTACTGTCCTATTTGTGACATTAATTATAAAGATGACTACTGCTGCACACAGGAAGCTTTCTGGTTTTAATTCTGACACGTATTTAACTCCTTTTACTACTATTTACCTATAATTAAATGTCTCTCTTAACACAGGAAGAAATAAGTAAGTCAAATTTTATTTAAATAACAGTATTTACTATCTGGTGTAGCGTTCACCTGATAGGGTTCTTACTTGAGTTGCATGCCCGTTTGGTTCCCAGACAAAAAAATTAAATGATCGGGTGGCATTGTTGGGCGGGTGGCTCCGCCCGGGGAAGTGCGGCCGCCGGGAGCAAGTCTTACTTCAGGTTACGCCACTTTGGGCGACTTGCAGGTCAGTGATGATGAGAACAACACAACACGCACTCCACAAACGGAGAAAATCTCCAACTGGGCCGGGAATCGAACCCGGGCACGCTGCATGGTAGGCAAGCACATTAACCACTCAGCTAAGCAGGCCGACTGTTTATGAGAAAATGGAGACTCCTTCCACATAATACACTCTAAGACAAAGAAAACGAGCACCATGAAGGAGTTATGGAAAATGGCCACAAATTGGTATTCACACATGTAGCCACGGAAAATGCGAAACTGTAAACTTCGGCTGCCGATGGATGAATGTGTGATGCTGCAATGCAAATTCACCGCACAGCTGGCAACGACAGTGAATAGGGGACATGTCGTTACCAGTGCATTAAGTCTTAGTGAATTTCATTCTGTGTACTCAGCTGGACAGTAACTATGCCTGGCAAACAGGCGTGTGACCCATATATGCAGATATCAGCATTTGAGAGAGGTCGTGTAGCTGGGCTCAAATAAGCTTGTTGGCGTAATCGACAAACCGCTCGACATTTGGATACGAGCAATGACACTATTCGACGATGTTGACAGGAATGGGTGCACCATGGCTCAACACAGCTTCAGGAAGGAAGCAGTCGACCTAGAGCGACGACAGAACATGAAGATTGAGCAGTCCTCAGAGAGGCACTCGGAGCCCTGGATTCATCGTTATCATCGACGCGATGTGCAATTGGTGCTTCATTGACCACAAGGACCACTAATAGGCGGCTCACAGAAAGGGGTCTGAACTCCCGGCGCTCCTTGCAACAACTACC
Source organism: Schistocerca serialis cubense (assembly GCF_023864345.2). Lineage (NCBI taxonomy): Eukaryota > Metazoa > Arthropoda > Insecta > Orthoptera > Acrididae > Schistocerca > Schistocerca serialis. The sequence goes on from NC_064643.1 coordinate 460,323,178, forward strand.
ATTGACTTCTGTATACCAACAAGCCCATTTACAGTTGTGAAAGGAACATTCGGCCCAGAACCTCGTTAACTGGAGTAGAATTGTCTTCAGTGATGAGTCCTGCTTCGAACTGAGCTCCAACGACCAGCGAAGACGTATCTGGAGACGCCCCAGACAGCAGTTGGATATCAACCTGACTGTCACCCGCCATACAGGCTGACAAACAAGAGCCATATTTGGAGCGCCATTTTATTTCATAGCAGGACCCCACTGGTTGTCATCTGCGGCACCATTACAGCATAGCGGTCCGTCAACGGTATTCTGTCTTCTATTCTGTTGCCCTTCATGACAAGCCATTCCGGGTTTACATTACAGCTAGATAACGTCCGCCCGCACATGGCGAGAATTTCTACTGCTTGTCTTTGTGCTTGCCAGACCCTCCCTCAGGCGCAAGATCGCTGGATCTCTTCCCAATTAAGAAAGTTGCAGCATTAGGAGCAGGAACCCTCCAATCAGCTCGTGATTCTGACGATCTTGCACGCCAGTTGGGTAGAATTTGGTAGGATATGTCTCAGGGGTGTATCCAAAAACTCAGTAAATCAATTCCAAGCTGAATAACTGCTTCCATAAGCGCCATGGGTAGGCCAACATGCTACTGACTTACTCAATCTGTGAAGCTCTTTCTCTTGAATAAATCACCCATTTTTTTCTGAAATTGTAATCATTTATTTGGCTGCACATGAAGATCACATCTACCCATTCCATCCCATTAGGATAATTCCTTTGTGGTACATCGTATTTTTTGTCTTAGGGCGCATACACAGGCGACACCATAGCGCATAGGGTCCGTCACTGGTCTTTCATGAAAGGCAGGAGTGTGGCAAGCTTTGGCTGGAATGTGCTGGAGTAGCTAGTTTTCTGATTTACGAGGGTATTGCCAACGGACGATTCGGCAGCGTCAGCAGCAGCGGATGACTGTGTGCTAAGTAAGCGCGCGCCTTTTTTCGTGATACGTTAGTATGGTCAAGATATTTCAGTATTACTCACAATGGGAAGGGAAGGCTTAGTGTTTCCTCTTGTCTCACAGTCTAACAACGAGCCTAGAGCTCTGACTGGCTACTAATGTTTTTGCTTGCATTTTTTCTGAGATTCATCAGAATAGAGGGGGAGAATCGAGTGGAAAATTTCCTCTACTCTGATAGGGCAATAAATAGCCTCGCGCCTTGGTTGGCTAACGCAGGTTTTTGGCGGACTCTTTTCAAAGGAACGCCAGAATTAGAGAGACGCAAAGTTTTTTGAGCAATCGGTTTCCGACTTTGGTGTGGTGAAGACTAGTAAATGTCCTCTTTTTTTCCTTTATTGGATTTGGGTGGGGGGGGGGGGGGGCTGGCAGCAGCGTAATATGCTGATCTACAGCCTACAGAAAAGTTAAAAAACATAATGAGAATAGAAACAAACAAGAAAAACAGGCCAGAAAACGGTGACATTGTAAAAAAACTGTAAAATGGCGATAAGTTGAGGAATTTAAAATATAAAAATACTGCGGTGATGATGCGGATGAAGACACAGAAGAAGTAGACAGGCACAATTGAAGGGGTTGGAGAGATATAGTCATAAGCCACATCGAACTTGTTTTGAGATACAGCGAGTTTAAAGTTCCACAGAGGTCTGAAAATGTTTAATACAAAATAGAAACCTTATTTCTACTGCAAACACTTGCTTAATACTTGCGAAGCATTTTGTTAAATAGTCAACTCTCTGCATGCTATAAAATATTAATTTTAGAATGATTTTAATTAAGATATAGTCAATGGTGGCTTGTGACTATATCTCCCAAAAAAATTGTTTAAAACACAAAGTATGAATTTGTAAGGATTTATTTTAACTACTCTTACACAGCAAGCAGAATATATAATTTTTACACATTAATATACACATATCAGGTATCTGAGATGTATAAATTACTTTTTCATTGATACAGTTACATCAAGGAAGTTCCTCTACCTCATCATTGTACACGTTATTTCCAGTAGATGACGGAAAGAAATCTTGATTTGCTGCAGCTATGTATATCATAAGAGAGAGTACATCATCAATTTTTTTCTGGTTAATTGGTAGTGGCTTTCTGTACTTTATTGGCAGCTGATATGGATTTGGTTCAACTAGCCTTCCTTTCTTTTTGACACGAATATCCACTGACATGAAAGCTCCTACGCCTGAATAAGAGTGCTTTACACTTAGCTTGAAGGGATCTTCAGACTCAAACTTAAACTGAATAGCTTCACAGAAATGGTTGGGATCTCCAGACGTCGATTCTGTACGTTTTGAGGTCAATGTCTCCAGGCTTTCCAAACTTCTGAAGTCTTCTCTTTCCATTTTAGTTACAATGAAAAGTTTTGGACTCACAGATTTTGTTACTTCTGCCCATTCATCTGGAGTGTACACTATTGGACGTCTGTTTCTTGCATACCGTTCAATGCAACCAAAATCACGATCGCAAGGTAGCATGGTGTGACCTACCACAGGGAAGTAACGCTGGACAGAATCAAATCTTTTGGTAGCAACAAGGGACCTTTCCAAAGCAATAATAGTCCAATTCTTTGCCTGACCCTTGCAGATATCTGTGATTATGTGGAGATGTTTTGTCTGAGGATTAGTTATCTCAAGTACTTCAATAAGTAGCTCCAAACCTCATCTGAACCCCGTCCGCCATCTTTCTCGCTCCACAGAAACATATAACCCGGATTTGATGCACCGTCATGGATACCATAGTTGTATGTCCACATTTTCTTCTTGTAAAATGCTGGACCAGCTGTTAGTTTAGGTGTGGGGAACGTTTGCTGCATGTCCATTGCTATCAAATGATGCTCTTTCGAATTTTCTTTATCCAGAGCAGTTAAAGACGCAATCATATTTTGTCCTCTGTCAGCCTTATTGAGATGCAGTTCATATTATTGTTTCTTTTCTGTGACTTCTTCTGCATATAATTCTGGATTACTTATTGCAATTAGAAATCCGTCACATTTTGAACAGGTGTCACTTTTTGGTAGTTTGAAGCCTGTGTTAAATTCAGATACGAAAATTTCTGTGAATTTACTTTCAGATATTGCAGGAACCTGCTTTTCCTTGCAATATTCCGAGTATTTATCTCGAAATAAGGAAGCAATTGTGAGATCACAATCCAAATACATTTTATTGGGGTTCTGTTGCCTACTGTTATGACTGTTATATTTCGGTATGGCGTTGAGAAATTCTCTAACACTTTGTACAGCTTCGTCTTGAAATTTATGTGGTTAGTTTCCATGTTTTACTGAAAGAAAAAGAAAGATGAGCTTATATCCTCTTCCTAATAGAAATATTTGTATACCTACCATGTTTCCTATGTCCCAAAATGAATAAAAAATGTTTTCTTCCTAGCCGGCCGGAGTGGCCGAGCGGTTCTAGGCGCTACAGTCTGGAACCGCGCGACCGCTCCGGTCGCAGGTTCGAATCCTGCCTCAGGCATGGATGTGTGTGATGTCCTTAGGTTAGTTAGGTTTAAGTAGTTCTAGGTTCTAGGGGACTGATGACCTCAGAAGTTAAGTCCCATAGTGCTCAGAGCCATTTGAACCATTTGTTTTCTTCCTCTCCAAGCAGTTTTGTGAAGCATTTATTTAAACAAGTACAGGGACTTCCTATAGTAGCAGCCTGAACAGTCTTGTGGGTTTTTAAAGACTTATACTGCTGACCAGCATTTCGTCGACGTTTTGCTTTATTTTTCTTCCACTGATCAATATTTCGCTTTCTTTTCTGTGAAGGCTTTTGGTTTTTTGGGTGATTCTTCATTTATTCTACTTATTTCAAGCTGTAATATGAAGAGCAAAATAGTCCAAGAATTTGCGTGAGATATAGTCATAAGCCACACAAAACATTAAATTTCACTAAAATCACATTAATGAGAAAATATTTTTTACACATCTTTTGCCTTTGAAACTACATTATTGCACTATTAAGCAGTAATATAAATGTGCCCATCAAGTTTCATCATTAACACACAGGATGGCTTTCAAATGCGTTGGCAATGTTGAGAGAAACAAAGTCACAAGCCACAGGAAATTAATCACCAGAATAAACCGTTTTATATACTTACCGAAACATCATCTGCGCTGGAACTGCTGGTCGATGGATGCCAAGATTCATCACTGTCAGGATCCAGAGTGTAAGGCTCTTCACTTCCACTACTGTCTGTGTCAAATATGCATTGAAGACCCGAAGACGCTTCAGACGTTCCTGACCCACCTGACATTTTGCCGTGGCTTGTGACTATGTATCTCCTGAAAATACCACCATATGGCACAGCATAGAACTGCACTCCGTCATAGCCTGGCATCTGTTGCAGTAACACGGAACTTTTTCAACACATTGTGAAGAAGACATAGTTAAGAATGCCACAACATGAAAAACTTAATTTCGTGAAAGTTGTGGCTTATGACTATATCTCTCCCAGCCCTTCAATTAAAAAACACGGCGACAGTCTGATTTCTGTTCACACGAGATAAAAAACACAACTAGCGACAGTATGGTCGCTGTTCGCAACACTGACAGAGAACACACAACACTGAACACTCACTTATAACAGCACTATACAGGTGACACGGCAGCAGATTAGGGGGGGGGGGGGTGTTCTCGCTTCTGTATTTGAATTTAACTGACTGAATGCGATGTAGTTGATTAGGTATCGCGTGAATTTTAGAAATGTCACAATAACGTTAGATTTCGCTTATGGCCCTTTTCACTATTCTTTTTATGTTATTTCAGTTCTTTCACGATTTAGAACTGGATTCTCACACGGTGAATCTTTAATTACCATGTCTTCCTTGTTGCCTTGCCAAGTGCACGTATTACGAGGGTGGTTTGAAAAGTTCGGAATCACCACTAGAGGTCAGCTCTAGCGCATGGGTTGTTCACGTGATATTCATTGGACTGTAAACACGTGCCACGTCAGTGCTCTTGGAAGAGAGCTGTGGCGGTGACGTGGCTCTGTTATTGTTCCCACGTTGTGATTTGCAAGATGGAAAAAATCGAGATTAGAGTGGTGATTAAGTACTTCGTAAAGAAAGGTATGAAAGCAAAGGACATTCATGCCAATTTCCAGAATACACTGGTGGACTCTGTTCCTTCATATTCAACTGTTGCCAAGTGGAAAAATGAATTTAAATTTGGTTGGGAGAGCTTAGATGATGATCCACGCAGTGGTTGGCCAAGACGTGTCACTACTCCAGAAATCATTGCAAAAGTGCACAAAATGGTCATGGAGGATCGCCGATTGAAAGTGCGTGAAATTGCTCATGTTTGCCAGATGTCCTCTGAAAGGGTGTATCACATTTCAAATGAAGAATTAGAAATGAAAAAATTATCTGCAAGATGGACATATCTGAACAATGTTTGGCCCATTTTAGGAGAAGCAAACAAGATTTTTTGCGCCCGTTTATGAAAACAGATGAAACTTGGGTGCACTACTATACCCCAGAGACAAAATAACAGTCAAAGCAGTGGAAACATGCTGATTCTCCGCCAACAAAGAAAGCAAAAACAATTCCTTCAGCTGGAAAGGTCATGGCATCAGTGTTGTGGGATGCAAAGGGGATTCTGTTTGTAGATTATCTCCCCACTGGGTAAACAATTACTGGAGAATACCATGCTAACCTCTTGGACAGATTGCAACAAAAGATACGCGAAAAAAGGTCAGGTAAAGTTCAGGTTTAGCAAGGAAGAAAGTCCTCTTCCATCAAGACAATGTGCACCCGCACACATGAGCTGTCGCCATGGCAAAATAACACGAACTAATGTATGAATTGTTGCCACACACGTCTTATTCACCTGATATGGCTCCGTCAGACTTCCATCTCTCCCCAAAACTGAAAATATTTCTTGATGGACGAAGATTCACTTCAACAGAGGTGACAACTATTTTGCAGACCTGGAGGAAACTCTTTTTCGAGGTGGGATCAAGGCAATGTAACATCGTTGGACCAAGTGCATTAATCTACAAGGAAACTACATTGAAAAATAAAAAATGTTTCAGTGATGTAAGTACTTTTTTTCTATTCCATTCTAAGAATTTTTCAAACCACCCTCACTGTGCTGGGTAGCCACGTGGGTTAAGGCGCCTTGTCACAGTCCGCGCAGCTCCCCCCATCAGAGGTTCCAATCCTCCCTGGGCCATGAGAGCATGTTGTCCTTAGCGTAAGTTAGTTTAAGTCATATTAAGTAGTGTGTAAGCTTAGGGACCGATGACCTCAGCAGTTTGGTCCCATAAGATCGTACCACAAATTTTTCAAACCACACTCGTAGTTCCTGCGTATGTCTGAATAGCACCTCTCGTTGTACCGTGTGTGAAGCAGATACTTATGCCATGTCATTTAAAGTTGATTCAGTCGTGATCTCTTAGGGTAACATCACTTTTTATACAACATTATCCAGTGCCTTGCGGGCCAGTCAGGTGTGTATTATATGTAACGGCGACAGTTTAATGCTTCATGTGAATTTTGATAGTTTTGAATGTAGATGTTTGCTGTCTTTAGATTCTTGTGAAATAAACGTGCAATAACTGAATTCTTTTGGTATTATTTTGGTAGCTAGTTAACCTCTGTCACTTTTTGATTATGGCTTCACCAGGGCCATCAGCTATACATACAGTATTTACATTGTATGTACACTGATAGAAAAACATCACAGCATCAAGAAAGAGTTGTGCGACATAAAATAAAGTTAGTAGGCGTGTTTCTACATCTGAAGAATGATGTGTATTCAGATTTTACTCCAGTCTCACAAGAGTGCCGCTACAGGATAGAAGTCAGATTTGCTTTAAATACACGGTGTAATGGCTGTGAGCATTGTTACCTTTTTGATTGGGTGTGTTGAATTGATGTTAGTCAAGCATGCTTACAGGGCGACAAGGATGCCATTATCAACACCTTCTGCAATAATGCAGAAAGCCTTGGAAACAATGTAGCCACTGCACATGATAGCTGGCAGCAGTGGTCACAGAGTAAACGGTTGCAAGAAGACCAGGCTCTGGACGGCCACATGGCACCACTGAGAGGAAGACCATGGTGCGCAGCTATGGCTCCGGTGCATCGTACTGCATCTGCAACAACAATCTGAGCAGCAGTCAGCACCACAGTGACACAACAAACTGTTACAAATCAGTTACTTCAAGGACAGCTCCAACCCAGTCACCCTGCAGTGTGCATCCCACTGACCCCAAACCACTGCCATTTGCGACTTAAGTGGCGTCACAGAGAGGTCATTAGAAGGCAGGGCAGAGGTCTGTTGTATTTTCTGGTGAAAACTCGTTCTGCCTTGGTGCCCTTGAAGGCTGTGTGTTGGCTAGAAGTAGACCAGTCGAAGGATTGCAACCAACCTGACTGTGTGCTAGAAACACTGGACCTACACCTGGAGTTATAGGTGGGATGCGATTTCGTATGAGAGCAGGAACACTCTCGTGGTTATCCTATGCATCCTGACTGCAGATCTGTATGTCAGTCTGGTGAGTGGGCGTGTTGTGCTGCCATTCATGAACAGCAATCCATGGGGAGTTTTCCAACAGGATAACGCTCGCCCATATACCGCTGTTGTAACCCAACATACTCTACAGAGTGTCGACCTCTTGCCCTGGCCTGCTCGATCACCAGAACTGTCTCCAATTGAGCACATATGGCACATCATCTGATGACAATTTCAACATCATACACATACAGCATTGACTGTGCATGTATTAACTGACCACGTGTAACAGGCATGCAACTCCATCTCTCAAACAGAGATACAACAACTGTGCAACACAGTGTATGCAGACATGCATGCATTCAACATTCTGGCATTTACACCAGTTATTAATGAACCAGCAACTCGCAGTTCCAATGGCTTACCTCGCACTTACTTCAACCTGTGATCTTGCAATGTTAATCACTTAAATATGTTACCTAGATAACTGTACTCCCAAAATTTCATTTTTCTACATTAATAATTTTTTGGTGTTGTGATTTTTTTCCGATCAGTGTGTAAGGCACTTTCTTTTCAACGAGTACGTCGGATAAATATCGCGTGCATCGGATAAATATCAATTACCGACACGTAGCATTTATAGAAATCACTGGTATCGGTAAGTCACAGGGAGTACTGGCATGCACCGCCAAGCAGCCGGAAACTGCTTGTCACTTTACTGTCCCGAGACGCTAGTGACGTGAACCAGTTTGCAGTTCCAAACATGTACGCTTGGGGCGCTGCTGCAGAATTGTACACGAAGGTATAATGCAGGCTTAAGTTATCAGGATTACCGTCAGACTCTGTAGTACTTTGAGGCATCATTCCTAAGATTTCATCTGCAACGTTATCAATCTCTCTTCAAAGACATCAGTATTACAGAAGTTGACAAAACATTCGGCTGCGCCCGTTTGCTTATTGTGAGTAAATGAGATTAAAGTTGGCTGTTGCATAGATAAATGTCTCCTTATCGTCCACTGATATTAGTGTTGTCTATCGTGATAAACTTTGCTGTGAAAATTTTTTCCATAAATTATTAGTATTAATCTGGCAGCTGGTATCAACATGACAAAAATTACAGTGAGACATTTTCTAAGTCTCATATTCAAGTGCCAGCAGTGACCGATAATATCTTTGAACAACTAAGAATATTTGGTGTGTGTATCTATAGCTTCGACCATAGATTTATGATCGAAGATCTATAGTCAAGTATAAAGATGCTCGAATGTTACGAAGATATCACAAACAGACAGTTGCGTTACGTTCATTCTGATAAATTACACTGGTTGAGTGGTTGCGTTATTTAAAGCTGTACTCCATCAAAATGCTGGTGTGGTCTAGCTTTCACCTAGCTGAGAACTGACGTATAACCGTTTTGGGGGTAGGAGACATCTACTAAGACTACAATTTTATGTATACTACGAACAGTGGTGCAACTATGGGTCGTGAATTATGTTAAATAGTTCCCACAGAAGTCTGACACGTGAAGAGAACAGATTAATTGTATATAAATGCAATACAAGAAAACGAATTATATTTCTGAACTGTTCGTAGGAGTTTAACAACATGTGTAAAATTACAAAGTGCAAATGACAGAATTATTTTAAAAAGGTATCCACATTTAAGTCCCGTTGGACGCGTTATTAAATTTTGGTAATAACTTGGAAGTAATGAGAGGCGTGATCTTTCTAAAAATAAATACACCGGTATTAATACCTGCATCTGGATGGAATCAAGGGCAGAGAAATGTTGGTTTTGCTTGTTAAATCGTGATTTGAAACTGACTTCAGAAAATATATCTTTTTTCTTCTGTTCCTCGTGACTCAGAATTATATGGATTTCAATTAGTTTATCAACCGGCCATTGACAAATTACACTTGTTTGAAGTTCCGTCATTGCGTGCATGACAGTGTGACGTAAATTTTAATTTCCTTAGGCTAGCAGTAGGCCCACTTAGTAACCTGATTACCACACTCTGTAGCGGCCAAAATTCATAGTCAATGTCATTTCATCCACTTTTGGCAAATACCGCCCAACAGTTCACGCTGTTGTTGCACGTAATGACAAACAAAATTTAATTGGGAATGGAACATTACACCAATTGAAAAAGTGTTAAATCATGAATCAATATGATATAAATCTGAATAAAAGTTCTGTATCGGACTCAATCGATGCAGTGTTTATACCTTTTTGGTCTCTGACACGCCAATTTACTGCAATGGGTATATCATTTATCATCAGGTGGGAACGTTGTAGAGTGAATGGACGTCAGTAAGCGTCAATTCTGTTTACGAGGGATGTTTAAGGGCTTACCGATTGTCCTAGTTGGTCAGAGGATAAAGAATGATTGAACGCAATAGGGGAAAGAAATAAGCTATCAGAGGTTGATGAAGGAGTGTAATGTTCAAATGTGTGTGAAATCTTATGGGACAACTGCTAAGGTCATCAGTCCCTAGGTGAAGGACTGACTGAGGATGTAAATATTTTATGCTTCAAGGAAAGACAGAACTGACGCTGTGCGGCAGTTCATTATTAATTCACTACTGTATTACAAAAATACCTTCTACTAAAATGCAGCTGCTATCTCGAACAAGGCAGAATGAAAATAAACGTTTTTGTACAATAAATGCTACTGGAAGGTGGTGTTACTTTGGACAGCTTTTAACACAGGCCTATTTGTTACTTCGCAAAATGAACATCAGGGATCCACCGAGACATATTTTCTGGACATGATAGGTATAGCGCAAATCTTAGTCTACAATAACCACAGGAAAAAAAAAGAAAAACATGTTGAAATTGTCTTAATGTTATCATGCAGATGGGACACCATTGTAAAAGTAGTAATTTTATCTTGAAGTAGTAGGGAAAGATGTCTGTCATAGTTTTAAATACCAGTAACAAGTGTTTGTTTAAATTGTAGGTGTACACTAGGATGCGTCATTTTACGAGCCGTACACGAAATTTTATTCCTTGCCAAAGACTTCTGGTTTTGCTTTGGCAGTGGTAAAATGAAAACTTTAGGCCATCATTAATTAAATGCTTGACCTCAAAGAGCCCTCATTTACCCACCAATCTTGACGTCTTGAGTATATAAAACGCCAAATGTTGTGCTTGAAGTATAAAATTTTTTCTTGTTAGTGCACTGGCTGTTTCCAAAAACTTTTGATCATTTTGTATAATGCTCACTATGTATCCCCCATCTTTAGTTTCACTCTCCTTCCAGGGAAATTGCCAACCTTCAAAGTTAATCATTATAAAATATCATGTTTTGAAGTAATGAGTCTGTTTTAATATGATGATGCCATTATTTGGGTGCCGACAATCCAAATGGACACTATACTGTTGGTTGGTTCTTTGTCTGTCACCTTCGTGTGGAGAGATATATATATAAGGAAGGACTATGAGACTTTGGTAGAAGATTGCACTTTCCTCCATGTGTGCATTAGTTCTAGATTGTTCATAGGCTTTAGCTGACATCATAGAAATTCGAGCAACTGTACTTTTTCCTGGCAGGACATTTAGCTTGTTTCCTCTATTCATAGCCTGACTTATTTTGTTGTCACTTCACCAGACCTTTTTTTCTCCCAAAGAATACTTCATTCACTGCACTGTTATTGGTCTCAAACTTTTTTTGAGAACTGCTTGCTTGAGTTAGTGCAGAAACTTGTTTGTATCCAATAGTAGTTACTCTTTTATATGCTTGTGGGGGAGGAGGGGATAGTTGTAATTTAAAATCTTATTAGCTCAGGACAGTTCCAGTCTTTTTAGAATTCCCTTCTTTTTCAATACTTCCACTGTTTCTGTCCATGAGCACTTACGTATTGTGCAAGATTTGAAAGACAAGTGACTTTCAGAAAAGGAAACATACAAATATTCATTCACAAAAGTAAGAACACCTCACACACACGTCCACCATGTCTGGTAGCTCGAACTGGAATGCTGGTCTAAGTTGCTGGAAATGGCAGTCGTGTTTTTTATGTATGCCTGCTTGTGTGGGTGAATGTGTATGTGTTTTCATTTCTGATGAAGGCTGTGGCTAAAAGCTGATGTGTAAGTGTCATTTGGTTGTCCCTGTCTGCAACAAAAAGTACCATCTTCAGCACAAGTAGCAATCTTTTCTTTATTCTGTTGATATTCCAACCTGGAGATTCTGTTGTTTAATGATAACTGAGTTACATCTACAGTCGTTTTGTAATCCCATTTCATGGTATTAAATGGTGTGTGTCAGCATAGTAATAAAAATGTTCTTCTGATTGTCCGTAGTTTTCACTTGAAATAAACAAAAGTTGACAGCCAAATGGTATACACCTGATGAGCAAACCTCTCATATGTTGGGTGTAGTTCACACATAAATTTCTTTCACACCCCAGCTTTATTTGTTGGTGCCCCCTGCAGCTCCCCTCTCACTTACAGCTCCCTAAATCAATCAGGAAAAACTATGTGGAATGTATGCCCACTGTGTTTGCTATAAGCTCATCACCAAAAGCAATCCACTACATGGGAAAAAAAAAAATAGGTTTGCAGATGGAGAAAGGCCAGTTTATCGTAAAAGCCACGACTCTTACTCATCAACTTGTTTGGGGTGGTCCATGTTTCTTTTGTGATCAGTGGCAGGACTTCAAGTCTTCAAATTTTTCTTTAGAAATCAGTTTTTTTTTCCATGGACACAGTGGAATTAATTGTTCAGTGAATTGCAATGGGGGGAAGAAGATCTTTTTTTTTCTTCCCCTTTTCTGAGTGCTTGTTTTAACAGCAGTCTCCTGGTCAGAGTCTCTTTTTCATAAAAATGCTTAGAGGTTTGTCTTTTCTCACTCCAATTTCTGTAGTTTTCTGTTTTCTTCATGTACAACCATTGTTGTAGCTTCAGTGCATACACTGCCTCCAAAATCACTGCCATTGGGCAAAAAGCTGTGCCCTAGAAGAATAAAGCACAAAGTAAACTTTTCTAATGTGGGGTGATTTTCCAACTCTGTTTTAAGTAACAGCACTATTTTTATGTTATGATTTTGGCTTCCACATGAGTCTGACTAAAGAATAAGTTCCTTTGCAGTAACATATTTTTATAGATGTTTTTTGAGGCTGCTGCTAACCTCCTGATCTCCGCAGCCAGCTTCACCCTCAACCGAGACATAGCAGTGGCCTTTGCCATCCTTGTCACTGTGAATACCTAAATTATACACATACTACTGCCTATTATGATATACAATGTTGTTAGGAATCTTAGGCTGAGGGTATGTTTTTGTAAATCAAAACACAAGGTTTCAGCATCAGGATTATTCTTGGCTACAAGCATGTCTTCCCTCCTCATATCTTGTGCCTTTTCTGCTTTTTACAAAATGACAACTCTTCTCTCTCTTTAACATTTGCAGCTTCACATTATCATCCCAATGTTCTATTTCTACTTCTAATCTGTCACACGTTATATGTGTCTTTGTCAAGCATTTTCCTACGTAGGTTGAATTTGAGCAAAACAGTTTTTTATATGACAAGCTTACAGGTTTAGGACTTTTTAAATATGTTCAGTTACTTGTTGTACACAAGTATCATCAGATAAATTTTTTCCACCACCTTCTGTATGACAGTCACGAACCTCTTCAGCGCATTTAATATCCTCAAAATCTGTAAAAAGAAATTTTACATACAACCATACCATACAGTTTGTATGACATACTAAACTTCCTTGCTTTCTCTCTCTCTCTCTCTCTCTCTCTCTCTCTCTTTGAACTCAGAAATGATTGAGCAAATCAATGCATGCTGAGCATCATGAGATTCAGCACTATAAAATTGGTTACATTCTTTTGTAGCATTGTTCTCTCCTACTTTTGGCAAACATTTGCAGGGACGCAAGTAGAAGACATTTCTTTGAGTAAAATAGCCCTAGTTTTGGATGCAACATTTTTTCCTGGTCTCTCTGTCTTGGTTTTCATACTTACATTTCTGGCCCCTATTTGATTTACCTTTTAATAATTGATTTCTATCTGGTCCAGGAATGTTATTTTGTGCTTCAGTAGTACACACATTCTACTTTGGGATTTCTTAAAGTATGTTTTCATCTTTGTCAATGTGGTTACTCCCGGATCTGCAGTTCTCATCTACATTACATTTTACAGCCTGATCATGTTTCCTTACCCAAAACTACACTTGAAGTTAAATCATTGTTACAATTATTTTCATTCATAGAAGAATCTTTGTTTGGAATGTCTGCACTTGAAGATGTATATTCTCCCCAAAAAATGGAAGAAGTGGAATGCGTAAGGTTTTTGACATTTTGTTAAGGTCATTTTGGAATGGTTTTGAGGTTACTCTCCAAAAGAAACATATTTGTATACCTTTAAACTCCAGATCCATTTGACATCATTGTTGCACTTTCAGTAATACATTGTGCTCTTGGCTTGGAAGCATCCATTATTGCACCTGGCAATCGCAACATTCATGATGTCACAACACACAACCTAATACAAGGCCTACAAACACTACACAGCTCACAGACCATGGCACTTTGTCTGCTGTCGCAGCACTACAGTTTTCACTGTAGCTTGTGGATTTGTGGTGCAAAATTGACAGTCAAATGCAGACGAAGTGGCTCTTAGCCTTTGCCAATAAGTCATGGCAATCATTGCTACGACAACAATGGTGATTTTTTTCCCAAATAGGTTATGTTCTTTTCCAAGGATGCATAATGTGGTTCTCATATAGGCCTTGACAATTTGGTTATATAATGACAATAACAATGTGTTCTACAATTTTGTACATTGTTAGCACAGTTTGCAGCATAGTACATCTGTAATATTTTAGTGTGTATACATTTCTTCTTGACAGTACATGACTAGTTTCCTTATGTTTAAATTTACATACAAGTGTATTGTTTATCAAGATCGAATGATGGTTACTTGTATTTTCAGGTTTTTGCCTGCATCATAGTTTTTTTTGTATCTTCCTTGCAATAATGAATAAGTTCATGTAAGGAATAAAACTGATTTTTCTCCAATAAATCTTTGACTGTGCTTAAAGGCATTAATGTTCTTTATTTGGCTGATATTGCTTGGAAGGCAGTCAAAATAGATACAGTCCCATGTACGTTACACTTTCTTTCATAATGACTTTACCAGTGCTGGATTGTTCTCTATTTCCAGCAGTTTCCTGTGTTGTACTGATGGACCTTCTCATTTTTCTTAAAATAACTTCTGTTTTCTGTTCTTGTTTATGTGTGTCAGCTCTCTCTTACCTTGATAATAAATTAATCTGGATAGAGCACATTAAAAGCATGAGCAATACATTAAATTTAGAATTTAGGCTGCTATGCACTACAGAAGTTAGCAAGTGTGTGTGTGTGTGTGTGTGTGTGTGTGTGTGTGTGTGTGTGAAGACATGCAACTGTTGAGACACATCACATTTCGTGAGGAAACATAGTTGATTTGTGAATTTCACAGTTAGTAGCGATGCCCATTTGTTGGTTTGCTACACACTGATGTGAATAATAACTGATTGTTCATGGTGTTGATGCAGACAGTGCAAATGTTCGAGCAAAACACTTTGTGGTAGGCACAGTAGTTTTGTGAAATGTTTTGTTATTAGACACAGTTGTCACATATTGATTTACTGAACTGAGATCTGAATTCACAGAGGAATCTGTTCAAAGTCTAGCAATAGTTTGTATTATGTCTGCCATTGTTGTGACATGATGGTTGTCAATATGGCAGTCAGTGTCTCATTTAACAATGGCACACTCAAATTTTATCACTGTGTGGTTTTGAGCATAGTAATTACACTGTCAGTGCATTTCACTCAAGGCCCATCCAGATGTGGTATTGTATGGAGCTGGAATAATTGGGAATCCAATAAAAGATGGCTGCATTGTTAATGTGTAGTAGGCTACTCATAATAAAAATTCACATTTTGCGTGTTGTGGTTGTGCACGGGGTCGCAACTTCAAAGGCATTCACTGTGAGGTGGTAAGAGTGTACCAGTAACAAGGTGGAAGCAATGATACTGATATCAGATTTACAGAACAAGCATATGTTTCCATATGAGTACAATAATTTCTCATATGTGAATATGTGGAACATGAAAAAGGTATTTTTCTAGAAAGAGATGTCCAATACTTATTTCCTTCCAGTAATACCATGATTCATAATACACCGTTTGTGCATCAGATCTCAAATGTGAAGGTGCCAAGCAAACCTTCTAACTACCTTAAGTCCCAATAATTTAAAATGTTCATTATTTCATCATCCCATTATGTTAAATTGTAACTTTAACATGGGTAATCTATTAGAAACTTTGTGCACTGTGTTTCCTAGTAACTGATAACCACTCTGTTTTCTGTAGGCCAAAGCCTAACTGATTACAGTGCACTCCACATATTTCACAATGACATTTGCCTAGAGAACCCAACATGGAAGCCAATTTGGAAGACAGTTGTCAAGCTGTGTTCAGAAATGTGGATGCTTTCTCAGTTATGGGTTACCTTCTAAAAATGGAGAAATGACTGGAGGGAGGTAGCTGAATCGGAAATACGGAAGCGTCCGATCCCGCCCGTCTGCTTTGACCCATGACGTCACAAATATGGCGGAAACAAAAACAAACACACATACTTTCCACAAGAAGCCTAATGACACTAACGGGACAAGCGCGGGAAATGGGGTGTTTTGGGTGGGGGGCAAACTAAATATAAACAAATTTAGATGCCTTGCGTAGCTACAACGTGTAAGTGAAGACAGCCATGCATGAATACCCACCCACCTCCCCAGGGGTCATAACCCCTGCAACCCATAGAAGATAAAGATGCTTCAGTAGCTGATTAGTGCTTTTTGTCTTTTTAAAAAAAAATCTCACGGGATAGAACGAACAGATCAGAAAGATAAATATAATAAACTAAAACAGAAATTGGAGGAAACATAATTAAAATAAGTAATAAGTGTTTTTAAATTAAAAAAAAAAAAAATCTCACGAGATAGAACGAACAGATCAGAAAAGTAAATAAAATAAGATGAAACAGAACTGGAGACAGCCACACTCAAACCAAACTCCGCGCCGTCATGACGTCACACACGACAACACCCTTACGTCACGGGTCAAAGCCGACGCGTAGGATCGGACGCTTCTGTCGACCCGATGAATCTGTATTTAGACTTGTTTGTTTATGCCTTTTATTCATGAGGGAAGTTAAAAACTTCTTCATATAACTTAATCAGTGACTTGTCTGACCTTTCATGTCCTAAAGAACAGAAAGAACACTTATGTTCCAGAGAATTGATGGCTATCTACTCAGTATATTTTTGTAGTTAGACTATGGTGTCACTTACAAGTTCAGCATGATTTCATGCCTACATACTAAGTACACCTTTTTTATATATCTTTGAAATCATTTAAGCTTGAAATTGTTACTGATGAAATTATGTCAAAATATGGTTAAGTCCAGAAAGTGTCCAGATAAATCATCATGTTTAGAAGTAGAGCTAGAAAATATTCAAAAGAGATATTTTTATTCATACACCATTAGGTTAACAGTAAACATTAAAAATCTGAAATACAAATTTGTCAGTTTCAGCTCAACTTTGGCTGACTGACGTTTGCTTAGACATGCTCATAACCAGAACTGGAAAACACTCATCTGGAGGTGTAAGAATTTTATGGCGGATGTGTCGTCTACCAACACCCTTGCTAAATGGTAGAAATGAGTTATTGTATTTTAATGTACTGATCCTTTGCAGAAAATAGAATTCTTTATGGGAATTAGTCAACATTGTTACCAGTAACAGTAAGACAGCGAGGATCAGACACAAAACTTAAACAGTCACAAAATAAGGAATAAAAAGAATAAACAGAGTAAGCATTAAACACATAAAAAGCTAGTGTGTCATGAGAGGAAGCTTTCGAAGAGCAGTTCTGAGCAATATGGTCCCTCAGATGATGTTATAATTATGGCTGGATTGTGTGGATGTATGCAGGGCATTGGCATTATTAATTCATCCAGAAGATGCACTGTCTCTCCATAGACCAGCTCCATGTCTTTTACACTGATGAGCCAAAACATTATGACAACGTGCTTAATAGCTTGTTGGGCCATCTTTGTAATGCAATAGATCAGCAACTCTGCATACCATCGATTCTACAGTTGATGTTGACTTGTGGAGCTATGGCACTAGGTTTTTTAAACACAAGCCATGTGATTCCTGTAAATAACAGGCCGCTGATTCATGTATGCAGTGATGGCACTCAATAGTGACTCAGATGGGAACCATTGGATTCACATGAGGTGAATTTGGTGGCCGAGACATTAATGTGATTTCACTATCATGCTCCTCAAACTACTGTTAACACGAGTCTGACATCAAGACAGGGGCAATTATACTGCTGAAACATAAAATCATCATCAGGGAAGACATCAAACATACAGAAATGCAGATGGTCCACAGCTGACATGTTTTCAATTACCACCGTAGCTCCCATGCAAGCACAAGAGAATGTCTATCATCACACAATACTGCTCCCACCAGCCTGTGTCCATGGTGCTGTGCCTCTTTCAAACAGCTATTTGCGTGGATGACCATCAACCTAGTGTAGCAAAAATGTAATTTATCCAACAAGCTGACATATACTCAGTGATACACAGTCCAATCTCGATGATCCTGAGCCCACTACAATCATAACTGATGATGTTGCTGGGCCAACAAGTGAACATGTACGAGTCATCTGCTGCGGAGCCCCTTGTTCAACAATGTGCGCTGAATGGTGTGCTCTGAAACACATACGCATCCATCGGCATTGTGCTCTTTCACCAGGAATGCCACAGATTGCCATTTATCCTATTTTACAGAGCAGGCAAGCTTCCAGACCCCACATTCTGTGAAGAGTTGTAAATGTACAGCCATGTGGCACCTAGTGGTAGCTCCACTGCCCTTCTAACACTTTTGATAGATGCCCATGAGAGTAGCACGTGAACATTCAACCAGCTTTGCCACTTTTGAGGTACTCATTCACGGTCTGTGCATAATACTAATCTTCGCTTTGGCAAAGGTTGTTACCTCACTGGATTTCTCCATTTGCAGCACATATCTTCACTAGAGTAATTCCCCATCCATCTCTGCTCAGGTTACATACTTTTTTTGCTGCCGATGGGCACTGCCGCTAGCCAGCAGGTGAAACGATCTATCATGGTCAATAAATAATGTCGACTGTTGGATGGAGAAAGTGGTCCCACTACATCAAGACAAACATGTTTAAAAACATATGGTTACAATCAGAATACCACCAACTGGCCCATGCAGATGGTGAGACACTTTACATTGTTGGCACTGTAGACATGTCTGCACCCATTTCAACATTATTTTTCCATTACCAGCCAAACAAAGCACTGAGGCGTCAGACAAAAGGTGGGGGGACTCCTGGATGGTACATGTTGTGGATGCTGTCAAAAGTTCGTCATCTGAATACTGATGGAAGTAACAGTTAACGTTTTCCCTGTGAGATGTCACAGTACAGCCTGGCATCTTCTTCTGGAATGTCGATGAGCTGCAGTCATAAAGCTGAGGTAGCATTGTCGATGGACATCCAGAGTTCATCATCATCATCTTTCTGTACTCAGTCCAGTGTGAAGAGTCAATATGGCTTCTCATACTGTTGACATGTGAAAGACAGTCAGCCACCACATTATCAGTGCTTGAAATGCGTTTAATGTCAGTACTGAATTGTGTTATAAATTTGAGATCTTTATATTGGTGAGGAGAGCAGGTGATACTGTTCTGCTTAAGTGCATAGGGCAATGGTTTATATCCATGAAGATTGTAAATATTGTTGCGGGGCATCAATAGTTGAACCCGGAACTCCAGATGGCTGAGCAGAAGCTGGGACCCACCGCACCACTTTTCATCAGGAGGCCGAGCAAGTTCAATAGTGTCCAGGGGCAGTGCAGAGTGATACAGCGGTATTCAGAAGCATTGCTTTATTCACATAATTCACAGAAGCGTGATGTCGGTGTGCCGCCCGCGGCATTGTCCCGCGAGTCTGGTCGTCTCAGCATTCCTGGACTGCCGACACCGCTGCTGCGGTCAACAAGACCGCCTGACGATGGAAGTCTGCGGCACTTGCCCAGTCGCTGCCATCGAGCGTCACGTTTTGCACCGTGTAGCTGCCTGCGATTCCAAAAACTGTTACAGTCCCTGGTCCCTGCCACCCTCCGCCCCGTTTGACCTGCTCTGTCTGACCATGGGATGAAGGTGGTTGTACTGGCCACTCGTGGCCCTCAGCCACTGCTGCTCCCAGGACAGGACCGGACTCAAATCCGCACCTTCCTTCATGCGGTGCCACAACTTGCCGCTAATGGCGCTTGCCATGTGGCAACACCCACTGGCGATTCTGGTGCTGCCACACCTCCTGCAGCGCACGCCTCGCCCAGACCCCGGTACGACAGGTGGGAAGCAAACGTGGCCCGTCCTGGACCCGCTGCAGACCGCTGTCACTGCCCTCCTACAGGCGACCATGCAATCTCCAAGTACACGGCTGCCGTTCCATCCCGTCCTGTCCCTGTGTTGTGTCCCCAGAGGCGGAATACAGCCTGAACAAGTACATAGAAATAAAGAATAGGTTACACAGAATAATTACAACATTGCTGCCAGACTGGCCTCTATAAGCGTAGACCAGCACAGGTCCAACCCGACTCTCGACTGACCTGACCTCGACGTTACAAGCTGAAAGTACCTGTCTATTTAAACTGCTTTTCCCCTTGCTCTTGATGTAGTGTCAGAGAGAGGCAGAAACTATGGCAGGGATGAATTCCCACACATCAGCCATCTACAAGCCCCCAGGGGCTCAGCATTCATTTGCTGGGTAGGGGCTTGGCGAACCCAGGGTTCATGAGCTGGGGACTGGTAAGCGCCGCCAGTCCCCTGTCACCGTAAGCTCTGGGCATACTTCAGCGGTGCGGCGGTGGAATGTTGTGTGTCTCAGGGAATGGGGATCGTGGCTTGACTGCCCGGATCGCGAGGATGGAATAAACCTCTATAAACAATCCCTCAATCTCAAAGTGTGCTGCGCGCTGATGAGATGTATGGCTGTTGAGGTGGAACAGTTGTTAGCGGGCAACCTCTGGGGAACTTGCTGCACCTCAGTTGTACAAGGCTTACCTAGGCACTTGGGGCTCTGTCTAGGTGGACTTCTGTTTCCCCTAGCTGCTCGTGGGACCAAGATGGAACCCTCGAACTTTTATTCTTCTCCTCCCAGCGGAAAGGGTGGGCCGCTGGTAGGTTCTAACACCCAGTACAACAAGAGGGCCCTTGTAGCCAGTCCTGATTCAGTTACTGGTAACAGAATGCAAACTGCTTCGCAGAATGTGTTTCTTATCATTAAAAGAAAAGAGGGGAGTTTCGATAAAGTTTCACCATTTTATATACAGAAAGGCTTAGAAGGCATTTCTGGCACCTTAACATCTGTCAAGCGCTTGCGAAATGGAACCTTGTTGGTTGAAACATCTAGCTTCCAGCAAGTCAAGAACCTTCAGAAGGCACAATTTCTTGGGGAGTTTGTGGTAGAGACTGAATTTCACAACACCTTGCACTACAGCAAAGGTGTTGTGACTTGCAGAGATCTCGTTGACATTCTCCAAGACGAACTGAAGGCTGAATGGTCCCGGGAAGGAATTGTTGACGTGCAACACGTTATGAAACGGGTGGATGGTGCTCTCATGGAGTCCGACTCATTTATCCTTACTTCTAACAGCACCAAATTGCCAGAGCATGTGAAGACATGTTTCCTGCGTCTCAGTGTACGGCCTTATTACTCCAACCCCATGTGGTGTTTTAAATGCCAACACTTTGGACACACTACTCTCGGCTGTAGAGGGGAAGCCACTTGCGGGAAATGTAGTAAAGCCACTCATGAGGGAGTTGGTTGCTCTCTCCTCCCAAGTGTGTCAACTGCTCTGGGGATCACCCTGTGTGGAGTATGGAATGCAGAGTTTTCCCTGAGGAGCGGAAGATCCAGGAACTTAAAACCACAATACGCTTCCCATATGGTGAGGCAAAGAAAATGTACAAGTCCATGCAACAACTGCCCATGTACGCTGCCTCCTTTTCTTCCATTCTGAAACAGCCTGTCTCGAAAACTGATGCCGCCACACAAACGGAGGTTGCTACTGTGTCAGCACTAGCACCTGCATTTGTCAATGTACGTGTGCTGCAGTTCCTGTAAAGCCTGCTGTCCCCCCCGGCCTTCTGACCAGGCCGTGGTAGCTGACGTCATGGACCTTCCTGCCTCTTCCCGGGTCCAGTCTTGTGCACTGCCCAGCGCTGCTACACCCCCTACTGCTTCTGAGGTTTTGGTTTCAATGCCACCTCAGACCAAAAAATCTAAGCCAAAGGTAAAGACTTGCCCGCTGAAGGAGACTGAAGTTATACAGTCTGCTGATGTTGATGTCATTCTTTCTGACGTCTGTCTCGACTCCTCTTCAGAGGCAATGGGGCAATCATCTCACCCCAAAACTGAGCCTCCATCTGTTGTGGGCTCTCCTCCCCGACAGAAAGTGAGGGTGAAGATACTCCCACCCTGATAGATGGCTCCCATTGTACAGTGGAACATGAATGGATTCCGGACACATGTGGAGGAACTGAAACTCCTAGCACAGCAACACCCCCCTGTGCTTGTGTTTACAGGAAACACAATTAAAACCATCTGATGCTCCTGTACTAAGGGGCTATATGTTATATCGCAAGGATGACCTGACTGGGGAAAGGGCCAAAGGTGGAGTTGCCGTGTTTGTCAGTAATGGTTGCAGTTGAAGTTCATTCACGTTGGAGGCTTACCGTTTGCTCCCTTTATTTACCTCCTCTGGATTCAGTGAACTTAGAGGCTCTCACAGATCTTATTGAACAACTCCCTCACCCATTTCTCCTCCTGGGCGACTTCAATGCCCATCATGTCCTGTGGGGCTCCACTTCTCCTTGCGCTCAAGGTTGAGTTTTGGAGAGCCTCCTGACATCTCAAGTGTTGTGCATCCTCAGCACTGGTACTCTCACTCATTTCTCTGCTGCTACTGGGTCATTCTCAGCCATTGACCTATCTTTCTGCTCTCCAACCCTGACCGACTCTGTTCACTGGGAGGTCATTGACAACCTTCATTCCAGCGATCATTTCCCCATCCGCATTCATCTCCTGGATGGTGTATTGCTGGAGTAGAGGCCACCATCGTGGATGATTGGCAGGGCTAACTGGCCACTGTTCAGTCGGTTGGCTGTCTTTGACCACCGCAACAGCATACAGGAATGGGTGGATCACATCACACTTGTGATCCATCATGCTGCTGACCTGTCCATACCAAAGTCTTTTGGCCCTCTTAAGCGGCGCGTTGTGCCTTGGTTGACAGAAAAGTGCCATTCAGCCATTCGGCTCTTTGACAATTTAAATGCTGCACAACAGCAGTCAATCTTACCGCCTTTCGAATCGCGAGAGCCAGGGCATGTCGTGTCATTAAAGAGAGCAAGAAAAGGTCATGGCAGGAGTTCCTGGACTCCATCAACCATTCCACTTGTTCCACAAAAGTATGGGAAGCCATCCTGAGGATTTCCAGTAAACACCGCTGTTTACCAATAGCTGCAGTCCTGAACCAGGGATGCCTCCAAACGACGCCCAGTGCCATTGCTCAGATGCTGGCGCAGAGCATGCATTTTGCACAAAGTACTACCACTGCAAATCAGGATCCAGTGTTTCTTCGCTACCGTGTGACTGTCGAAAGAGCAAACTTGGACTTTCGGTCGAACAGTTCTGAGGCCTACAACTCCCCTTTCTCCATGTGGGAACTTAAATCGGCACTTACTGAGACTTCTGACACTGCACCAGGTCATGACCACATCCGGTACTACATGATTCGACATCTGCCAGCGGCGTCAAAGGAAATCCTCCTCGAACGTTTTAATCTCATATGGCAGATATGAGTGTTCCCCACCTCATGAAGGGAGGCAATGCTCATCCCTCTCCTCAAACCAGGAAAGGACCGCAGATGTCCCAGTACTTATCAGAGTATCGCCTTGACGAGCTGTGTCGGAAAGACCCTGGAATGAATGATTAACCGTCGTCTGGTCTGGCTGTTAGAAACCAGACAGCTCCTTAGCCACTCTCAGTGTGGATTCTGACAATTTCGGTCCATGGTCGACAACCTGACCCTCCTAGAGGCAGCTATTCAGCAGGGTTTCCTCCATCAGTATCACTGTATCGGTATCTTCTTTGATATCAGTAAGGCATATGATACTACTTGGAGACACTGTATTCTTGCACAACTGCATCAATGGGGCTTTCGTGGCCGCCTCCCCATTTTCATTCGGTCTTTCCTGTCTCAGCGGTTTTTTCAGACCCGAGTTGGTAACACACTGTCTGATCGCTTTGAGCAAGAGAACGGTGTCCCCCAGGGCAGTGTTTTAAGTCTTACCCTCTTTGCCATAGCCATCAACAGTATAACATCTACAGTGAGGCGTCCAGTACAGTGCTCCTTATTTGTGGATGACTTTGCTGTTTTCTGTTCCTCCTCCAGTGTGGCAACCGTGAGCCGTCAGTTGCAGCTAACAGTGCGGTGGTTAGAGGAGTTGGCTGCAAAGACGGGTTTTTGGTTTTCTCCCGATAAGTGTGTTTGTGTTCATTTTAATCATTCTCTTTGTCTTTTTACTTTGCCTGCCTTGCATATGGGGGATACTGTCCTACATTTTAGAGACACAGTGCGGTTTCTGGGCCTAATTTTTGACTCCAGGTTGTCATGGCCACACCTACAAGACTTGAAAGCCAGAACCCTGAAGGCACTGAACATCCTCAAGTGCCTCAGCCACAGGTCTTGGGGGGCAGATAGGGCGCATCTCCTTCAGTTTTATCGGGCTTTTGTGTGTTCACGGGTGGACTAAGGGTGCACAGTGTATGGGTCAGCGAGGCCGTCTTATTAGCAGATCCTTGACGCTGTCCACTATGCTGGGATTCGAATGGCCACGGGTGCTTATCGGACCAGTCCCATACCCAGCCTTTGTGCTGAGGCTTGGGAACCACCACTTACCATCCGGCAGCAGCTCCTGCTGGTGTGCCAGGCTTGTAAGTTTCTTGCAGCTCCAACCTCACCTGCTCACCATATTGTTGCTCATCCACCTCTGGACCGTCTTTTTTTCCCACCGTCCTCGGGCTATGTTGCCGCTTGGGATCTGTGTGCAATGTGTGCTAGAGTCCCTCAGTGTGGAGTCTGTACAACCCCAAACCCTGGGTTTTAACCGACTGCCACCCTGGTTACTGAAGAGGGATTGATTTTAGATTTATTGCAGTACAAGAGAGATTGCACTCCTGCCACCGTTTTTAATGCAGCATTTTCTGCCATTTTATCTGAGCACCACGACTATGTAGCTGTTTTTACAGATGGGTCAAAACAAGGGGATTCCGTTGGTTGCTCTGTTGTTTCTCCAGATTGTGTCCTCAAGGTCCGACTCCCTCAGACTTTCTGTCTTTGATACAAATTGTCTGCGATCTTGCAGGCACTGGAGCAGATGAGACATTCTTCCTGTCCTAAATTTCTTGTCTGTTCCAATTCACTAAGCACCCTTCACTCATTGCAATGTTTGTATCCAGCAGATAAAATAGTCCAGACCATCCAGGATGCCCTCCTCCGACTACAGCGACTGGGGAAGGTGGTGGCTTTCTGCTGGGTTCCGGGGCATGTCGGCATTGCTGGGAATGAAAGGGCAGAATGAGACTTTCACTCTGCAGCGGAGTGTGCGCTGATATGAAACTTCCTGGCTGATTAAAACTGTGTGCCCGACCGAGACTCGAACTCGGGACCTTTACCTTTCACGGGCAAGTTCTCTACCACCTGAGCTACCGAGGCACGATTCACGCCCGGTCCTCACAGCTGTACTTCTGCCAGTATCTCGTCTCCTACCTTCCGAACTTTACAGAAGCTCTTCTGCAAACCTTGCAGAACCAGCACTCCTGAAAGGAAGGATACTGCGGAGACATGGCTTAGCCACAGCCTGTGGGATGTTTCCAGAATGAGATTTTCACTCTGCAGCGGAATGTGTGCTGATATGAAACTTCCTGGCAGATTAAAACTGTGTGCCCGACCGCGACTCGAACTCAGGACCTTTGCCTTTCGCGGGCAAGTTCTCTACCATCTGAGCTACCGAAGCACGGCTCACACCCGGTCCTTGCAGCTTTACTTCTGCCAGTATCTCGTCTCCTACCTTCCAAACTTGGTAGAGAACTTGCCCGCTGCGGAGTGAAAATCTCATTCTGGAAACATCCCCCAGGCTGTGGCTAAGCCATGTCTCCGCAGTATCTTTTCTTTCAGGAGTGCTAGTTCTGCAAGGTTCGCAGAAGAGCTTCTGTAAAGTTTGGAAGGTAGGAGACGAGATACTGGCAGAAGTAAAGCTGTGAGGACCGGGCGTGAGTTGTGTTTCGGTAGCTCAGTTGGTAGAGAACTTGCCCGCGAAAGGCAAAGGTCCCGAGGTCGAGTTTCGGTCGGGCACACAGTTTTAATCTGCCAGGAAGTTTCAATGAAAGGGCAGATCTCGCAGCCAAGGAGGCATATCTTGATCCACAAGTATCTCAGTGTGCTATCCCCCTGCACGCACTCACCTCGCTGTTGAGCTCACAAGTCGTGCGTCGGTGGGAGGATGAGTGGCTGGAAGTGACTAACAATAAGCTCCGTATAGTCAAGCCCACAACGCGTGTGTGGTGTACTTCCTTTCAGCCCCGTCGATGGGACGAGGTTCTCCTCACTCAGCTTTGGATAGGCCACAGCCCTATGACGCATGGCTTCCTGCTCCAGCGAGAGGACCCTCCAATGTGTGGTGCTTGTGACATCCAGGTCACTGTGCGCCACGTTTTATTGGATTGCGTTTTATTTTCTGACCAGTGGGCCGCGGCTGACTTGCCAGCGGACCTGCCATCTCTTTTAGGCAACACTCGGACAAATGTGGTTAAAGTTTTAAAGTTCTGTGGCATGCCAAATGTTTTTACAAAGATTTTAGGGAGAGGATCTTAATTTGCTCACTGTGTGACAAGCTTGCCCATATTTTATGTAAGTGGCCAGCCAATGACAATTTCCTGTGGCATTCTTAGTTGCTGTGTTTTCCCTTTTCTTACGTTTTACTTTCTTGTGTAGCATTTTCCTTCTTTTCCTGCTTTCTTTGCATGTGTGCTTCAGTTTTATCAGGTCTGTCCACATTCGTTCCTTTTAATGTGTGTCAGGGCGCTGATGACCTCGATGTTGAGCACGCATAAGCCCCAACACACACACTCTCAGCCATCTACAAATCGCCACTTGGCTCTGGCCTAGTACCTTGCCTCATATCGCAATAACTTCAAGCTGCCTCGTTGTTGCTTCACACAAAGCAAATCGTGTGCGCAATACCACTGTCGCGGCACTGCACTGCACTCGCGAGTGCCATGTTTGCATTTCCTGGCCCACTAGCTGTCGACTGGTACAACACCCTGCCAGTGGCCTCAGATGCCACGCCCAACTGCACCTTCATTGACTTTTGATAAAATTTCCTCTTTTCTACGACTAAGACTAATACTAGCACAGCAATATTTGTGCCCCAGTCAGCAGTTGAACATATTTAACAGCTTTGTGCATAGCCAAGAGCTCACGGTCATATGTGATCCACTTTCCCTGAGATGAGGACAGAAAGACACCAGTGGTTGTCATGAGCTCTTTGACTATTGTTGTAACAACATGTTGAAAGCTGTCTGGCTTGTGTTCACTGCTAGTGCTAGAGGCGTTTTGAGCTTGGAATGTGCAAGGAGCACTGCATTAAACATGGTGCATTTCGTGGCCTCAAATGCAGAGCACATAGCTCAGGACATTACACTAGGGATCTACTTTTCACTTTAGGTCACACCAGCACCACAATCAATGGTTCCTGCAATTCTGCTGCGTGAGGTAGAACACAATGATAAAAGTTCAATATACCTAGAAACCAATTCAGTTCCTCAATTCTGGTTGGTCTACTTAGGTGCAGAATTGCTTCAACCTTGTCTGTGAAAGATAGAGGGCCTGCAAATGGAATTCTGTGTCCCAAGAAAGTAAATTCAGGTGTCATAATGCTCCAGATGCTTAAATATAGGGTAGTTGTAAACATGGCCACATCATCCAGATATGAAAAACAGAACAGAATGCCTTGAAGGATAGAGTCAATAAATCTCTGCCATGTTGGCCGTGTGTTCCGTAATCCAAATATCATATTCGTGCTTTCAAACTGCCCAAATGGCTCTATAATTATGGTCTTCGGAATTTCTTCTTTTGTCACTGGAATCTGCATATAGGATTTTGCACATTCCAATACAATGAATATCATTGCACCATGTAATGCATGATTGTAGTCCCACAAGAGCGGCACAGGGTAATGGTCAAACACTGTTCTCGAATTAAGTGCACAATATTCACCATAGGGGTGCCAGGCTTCACCTGTCTTAGGCACTAGGTGTAAGGCGAAGAACCAGAGACTACTCGATGGTCTGATATTGCCCTCTTGTGGCATAATGTCAAACTCCACTCTAGCAATGGCGAGGTGGTCCAAGGCCAAACTCCTAGTTCTCCATGACCCTGGTGATCCATCTTTCATTTCAGTATGGTGCACAGTATTGTGTAGCATTAGCTTAGGCAGTCCTGGTTGTATGGTCAAATTTGGAAACTGACTTAGTAGAGAAACATACTCATTCTCTTTTGCAGGCATCAGCTTCACTCTTTGTATGGCTGCACTGTGATGAAACCCAGTGAAATTTAACCCAGAAATACAGTCGACCATCTGGCAAGAGGTTGTAATGTACCAAGAGATCTGTGCCAGTTATAGCTTCTGTGACGTCTGCAACAGTAAAATTCCTAGTGAATGGATGGCATAATCCTAAGTTCAAGTCCATCCTCTGGCTGCCGTAGGTCATGACAGGCAAACTGTTGGCAGTCAATAGACAGAAGACAGTTGGCAGCCTGCAGTGATGCTTTGGAGATCATGGTAGGATACTCAGATCTGAATCAGTATGCACCAGGAATTTCAGGCCAGAACTTCTGTTGCTAATAAACAGGAGACGAAATGGTGATGGGCAACTGGTTGCACCTATGACTTACCACCACTGGAATTCGAGTGAAAGCACATCACTTCACATTTTCATGCCTGCTCGCCAATCTCCAGTGATATCAACACATAGGCTGCTCACGCTGAGAATATGTAGCATTGCTAGCAGATTGGCTTCTCAGACATCTGGGGTAGTACCCTCTGTTGTTTCCAGCGCTGCTTTGTGGCAACAGCATGCTGACTTGTGTGCATAACATTTTCATGTTTACTGCATGTGTGTTGTTATCAGTGCTTACTACTGTCAGTGAGGCCATTTTACTGCTGCACAGCGTCGCAACAGCACTAATCTGAGCATGGCCGATAGCTTCCTGTCTGTAAATTCCACCATAGTGTCCAATGACATGTTCATTTTAGATGACACTACTGCCTTTATCTATGGTGACAATCTACTGCTCCACAGAGTGCACAATAAATTGTCTGGTACAGTGACTGTATCTACCTTGCTGTGCAGATGCCTTAGATATTGCTACAGCCTACCATCTCCAGTGTCCTCTTGTGTAAGAATTTCGCTTATCCTATCGTCCTGTGAGGCAGCAACTCTCCATTTAAATTCCGTCTTGAGCTTCTCAAAGGGATGTAGTGAAGACATCTTGCAACTCAGGCATAAAGTGATGAACCAGTTGGCTCACTACAAAGCTGAAATTTGTTGCGTCAGCCTTGATTCCAGTGTAGCAGCAACTTGCTTCCACCCCTGCATCCTGCAGACCTGGGTTATTGGCCAAAACAGAGGCAAATGGACTGCTAGTCTTGACACAGCTGATTCTTCTGACATGCTGTAAATGCGATGCAAATCATTTGCTGTTTAGCTCCTTCCATGTCTGGATCATGTCACGGTCACCACTTGTCAGTTTCTGCTCAACTTTGGCTGATTGGCTTTTGCTTGGATGCGATCATAACCAGAACTGGCAATCAAACACTCGTTTGGAGGTGTAAGAACTTTATTGTGAGTGTGTCATCTATTGGCACTCTTGCTAATAGATAGAAAAGAGTTATTGTATTTTAATGTACTGATCCTTTGCAGAAAACAGGGTTCTTTGTCCAAGGGAACTAGTTAACATAGTCACCAGAACAGTAACACAGCAAAAAGCAAACACAAGATATGTAAACATAGCTGTGTTTTTTCATTTGGAGAAGGCTTACAATAATTGCTGGAGGACGAGCATCCTCTGTAGAACGCACATGTGGGGCTTCCAAGACCGCCTGTCGCATTTTATTTGGGAGTTTTTATAAGACAAGGTTTTCAAGGTACATGTGGGTTCAGTTTTGTCAAACACTTCTATTGAGGAGAACAGGTTACCTAAGGGCTCTGTGCTGAGTGTAGCCCTGTTTGCCACAGCAATTAACCCTATCATGAACTGTCTCCCAACAGCCATCTCAGACTCTCTTTCCATTTATGACTTTGCGATCTGCTGCAGCTCTCAGCGAATCTGTTTGCTTGAGCTATGACTTCAGCAATGTTTCGATCATCTTTAGTCGTGGAGCATCGACAACGGCTTCCACTTTTCCACTGAAAAAACCGCTTGTCTGAATTTCTGGAAGTGTAAGGAGTTTCTTTCACCACCCTTACATGATGGTCCTGTTGCTCTTCCATTTGTTGAAATCACAAAATTCATGGGGTTCACAATCGATAGGAAACTCTGGTGGTCCTCCCACAAATCTTGCCTCGCAGCATGCTGTACCCTCTCTCTAAATATCCTACATGTTTTAAGTGGTACTTCATGGGAAGCAGATCAGAAAATCCTCTTCTGCTTAAACCAGTCCCTTGTCCAATCAAAAATGGACTGTGGGTGTCTAATTTATTCATCTGCACAACACCATCTATTTTACACCGTCTCAACACAATCTGCCATTGAGGCATATGTTTGGCCACTGGAGCTTTCTATACTAGCCCAATTACGAGTGTCTATGATGCTGCTGAATTACCCCTGTCATACCAGAATGGTGTTCTCCCCAGCAGATAAGCATGCCACCTGTCCTCTATTCCCTTTCATCCATCCTATGCATTCTTTTTTTGTGACATCACTGATTGCCAATACGGGGCAAGTGCAACTTCTTTGTTGCCTCCCAGAGGGCGCTTTGAGTTACTGCTGCGGAAGCTTAACTTTACATTGCCTGCCACATTCTACATCTACATCTCTACTTTTCAGACCACCATGAGGTGTGTGGCAGAGGGTATGTCCCATTGTACCAGTTATTAGGGTTTCTTCCTGTTCCATTCATGTACAGAGCATGGGAAGAATGATTGTCTGAATCCCTCTGTGCATGCAGTAATTATTCTAATCTTATTCTCATGGTCCCTATGTGAGCAATATGCAGGAGTTGTAGTATATTCCTAGAGTCACTATTTAAAACTGGTTCTTGAAACTCTGTTAATAGACTTTCTCAGGATAGTTTACATCTATCTTCTAGTACAGTTCCTTCAGTATCTCTGTGACACTCTCCCTTGGATTAAGCTGACCTGTGACCACTCGTGGTGCACTTCACTGTATTCATTCAGTATCCCTTATTAGTCCTATCTGATACGGGTCCCCACACTCTTGAAAACTATTCTAGGACCGGTCGCATGACTGATTTTTAAGCAATCTCCTTTGTATACTGACTGCGCTTCCCTAGTAATCTACCAATAAACCAAAGTCTACCACCTGCTTTACCCATGACTGAACCTATGTGGCCATTCCATTTCACATCCGTACAGTGTGTTATAATCAGGTGTGATGGGTGAGAGATCTTCACCATCTTGGCTTCATGCAGAGGTGTGCATTCATCTTGGATTTAGTTCACTTCTCAAGAACATTACTCTAGAATCAACCTACCACTGTAAGTTTCTCGAACTTTGCACATAACTCTGAGACAGGACCTTCATCTACACGGATGGCTCTAGAATGGAGCATGTTGTTGGACACTCCTCTGTCACTGGTAACAAACATTTTAGATTCCAACTTCTAGAGCAATGCTCAGTTTTCACTGCAGAGCTTTTCATTCTCTATCGGGCTACCAAGTACATTTGACAACACAGGCTTCTCAATTGTGTATTATGTTCGATTCACTTAGTGCCCTCTTCCTGTAATACAATGAATCCAAGAATACCTCCACTTATTGTCTGGTGGTGGAGGCAGTATGATGTTCATGTGGGTCCCTGGTCACGTTGGAGTGTCAGTAAATGAAGCTGCTAATGCTGCTGCCATGGCTGCGGTCTGACTGCCTAGGCCTTTTAATTGTTCTGTCCCTTCATATGATCTCTGTGTTGTCACACATAGGCACATGGTGTCATTCTGGCCAAAACATTGGTCTTCTCAATATGCTATCAGACCATGGGAAACTAGGAAACAAAACACCTCCCAGTGGCTTGGACAACTTCCTTTCACCCCTCTTGTCTCGAGAAGATACAGTTAGGCTGTGTATTGGGCACTGGTGTTTCAGTCACCATCATTTATTAAATGTAGACCCTGCACCACTCTTTGTTTACTGCAACCAACCATTGACAGTGCACCATTTTCTGACCCAATTCCAATTTTTAACCGTTTGTTTTAATGTACGTTTGCCACCTGAATTATCCATTATTTTAGCAGATACAGCATGAACTTTAGGTCACATTCTACTTTTTATTCATCATAGTAGTATGGCGAAGGAAATGTAACTTTCACCCAAATGAACGACCTTTTCAGAGGGGAAGTGATTATTTTTAGTTATTCCTCTACTCCAGCTGATTCGGCTCTATGAGTATTATTGAGTTCAAATTCTTTTGATAATTGACCTTTTTAAGTTATGACATGGGTGCTTATGACTTCAGGTATTTTGCACCTTAAGGTAACAACAAACAATCATTACATGTGAATTAACAAAACAAGGACTAAAAGGCGTGGTTGACTTTACTACATCATGTGACACTGCACCACCACCCACTATGCGGACACTTAGTTCTGCAATAGCACATGACAACACTCATGTTAGACACTACAAATTGAACAGTTCAGAAAGTCATTGACATATGAAAAATATTCTACGTATTTCAGTTAGTGTTCAGACCATTGTTACTGGAATGTATAGGATTTTCAAGATGTGTGAGATTATACACATAAAAAATGAGAAACAATACAAACCTCTTACAGAATTGGAAATTATTTGATGTACTAATCTGCTACTGCACTTAACTGTAAAGTTGGATGATAGAAAGGTTATATAAATAGTTTCAGAACACTGCTGTGTCTGTTTTTAAAAGGACTTTTTTTAATGCGGAAGTCAAATTTTTCAAAAATTTGAGAAATTAAATGGTATGTCTTTGCAAAGCTGATGTGCTTTTCTACCATTCAGGCTTAATAAGCAGAAATATTGATGCAAAGAAGGTATTAAAAGTCAACAGATGCATTACAATGCTTGTCATTTTTTCAGACATGTAAAGATAATGAAAGTAAACAGTTATTTTTCAGTCACGCACTGTATTTTCAAAAGGCCTTAACAATGTAATAAATATATTGCTAGCACAAATTAACCTTGAGTTATATTAATTGCAGGTGCTGTAATTAAACACAAAACTATGACTGAAGTCATTGGGACAGAAACAGAGTTACTGAAGATTTCACCCATGTTCAAGGAACATTTTCTCACTGATATATTAAAAGACATGAGTGGGCAACCAGATGCAGCACTTAAGAGCTACACATTGTCTCCCATGGCTGATCAGGCAGACTGCTATGCAAGTGACATTAGAAGAATACGAATTGAAGGCACATCACATAATGGCTCTAAAGCTTGTTCTGTATCAGTTGTTATTAAAGCTTTACCATCTAATATTTGCCACAGAAAATCATTTAAATTGGTAGAATTCTACAGAAATGAAGTAAACTTCTACAAAGAGGTAAGAAAAATTCATTTCAGTGAAAACACAAACATTCAGATTTTTAGTTTCATCATCATAAGTATGATTAACAACAAATATTTTCAAGCATTACTTGAAGAAAATAATTATGAACTTAATAAATACAGTATTACTTAATATTCAAATACTCACACAATTAAGGTTGTCAACTTCTTGATCTGCACATTGTTAAATTATCAGCCTGATGAGCTGTGATGCTAACCAATCTGACAATACAATCTCAGGTACATGAGTGAGAAGAAGGGCTAATATATATGTGACAAAAAGAATGTGCAATGAAGTTTACATTTAAAAATGTCACTGTAGGACACACTAAACACAGTACGCTTCATCTTGAAAATGTTCTTTGTAAGATTTATTTTTGTATTTTTCAGTCAAATTAAATTTCATTCTTATTAATGTTGAATTAGAATTACAAGATGATGCAGCACTACTGTCATATTTATTTTGGCATACAAGAAATTTGTCATATTAACTACCATGCTTGCTACTTAACAAAGATCTTGAATTTCACAAATTAAATTGATGATTGAGATTACCATGATGACACTTTCAAAACTGAAACTGAATGTGTTAGTTATAGTATGGAAAGCAGTCTTAAACACCTCACTGTGCACTCAACTTTCCTTCACAATTTGTTCATATTTAATCACACATTGAAAGAAGAGAGAGAAATTCGAATCAGGTAACTGATGCAGCAGGTAGTATAAAAAATGCTCATTTTAGTAACAGGCTGTACAATATGTTAATGTGTGGCATACATGGCTGAATACAGACAACCAAAATCAAAATGCTGAATGCTCTATTTTCAGGTGGCGCCATCTTGCTTAAGTAATTGTTGCAGTTTGCTGAAATGTAAGCTCAGTTTGCTCCAGGCATTCTACATGTGACACTCTATTTTTGCACACAACTGGCTCAGTTCTTGATTTAAAATTCCACCTCTTCACTATGTCAGTTAGCATCACTGTTCACTATGAAGAAGTATGAAAACTCTGGGAATCTCACTAAGGTCAGAGAAAATATTCTGACTCTTTGCTTGGGTGAAAAGCAGATTCTGCTTATGGCTTATGACATAACTATGAACAAAGCAGGCATGTTTAAAATGCTCTGTCAGAAGAATCTTCAAATGTTAATGGCAACTGCTCGTAACAGCTGCACTATTGTAGCTCTGAGCTATAACTTTATCTGAATTATTCACAGTATCCAGTAAAGTTTCTTTAAGAGATTCTGCTAAAGCTTTTGCATCATATTCATGATGGCTGAAGAAAGTCCAAAATCTTTCTGCAGACTTACCCTCAGAAAAAACATGTTTGATACTCATGACAAACTGAGAAGTTGTTGAAAATATCAAATGTCTCATCACTACTAATTGACACAAAATCAACAGCAGCAATTTCATTTCTTACTTCTTCATGATAAACCTCACAAGAAACTGAAACATTTTAAATATGTTTAGAAGTGTCTTTGGAAACAATAGCCTTTGAAAGGTGATCACTAAGCACAATATCAAGTTCACCAATCAAATTTATAAGGTAGAAGAAAATTCCTGGATTTGATGAATCATTGTGTTTGTCACGTCCATGAAGCATGAATTTAAAATCGCCACAAAATTTAATAAAATCCACAATTTTATAGAGTATGCAATTATTTTTGTGACTGGTCATTGTGTCTTTCAATTGAGTGCCTATAAGCACCAGCCAGTTGATGGCCAGTATCACACTTCCTTAAAAGACTGTGTTCTAGCTGTGCAGTCATAAGTGATTCAGTCCACTCGTGTTTATTTATCTTCTGTGATAAATGTCCAAGAACATCAACATCTCTTAGTGCTGAAGTCATTTCATACCTAGCATTTTCTTTTGCAAGCAACAGACATGGAAAAACAGTACAATTTCTTTGTGACACCACAACCAAATATCCAACCCACTATCCTCTAGGTGTCTTGTCTGAAAATTCTTACAATTTCTTTAATTTTATGCTTAAGTTTCTTGACTAATTTGATATCTGACATTGATCTCCCTGGGTCCTTGATATGGAACTCATCTTCAAGCAACAGGAAAGAGAAATTACTTACCCTTGAGCCTCTGCAATGAATTAACACACATGTTGACTTCATATTGTAGACATTGTGTACCTGAGAACTCATTTCTTGAAACTCAACAGCATATCAAATCCTCCTGCATGAAAAACAATAAAATCTGGACACAGTATTGGTAACTTAACTGCAACAAATAAGAGAGAACTCCTACCTAACATTGCTGACTAGACTTTCCTTGTTATTTCAGTTCTAGATATATAATTGTTTTCAGGGATCAACAGCACAACAGATATTATAAGTTACATAAATGAAATAGATTCAGACCCTGCTAATTATGTGTCATGATGAAATAACGACTGTGGAGGAAGAGGAATTGCACTTGAATGAGGTTCAACAGCATGAAGGGAAGCTGAGTCTCTGATGGATACCACGAAGGAACATTGCTACAACAAATGCCAGGATAGGAGGCACTTTGTGCCCCCATTCCAGTCTTCATCCCTCACCAATGAACTCGGTGGCTGGAATATGGTTTTGGGGGGTCCAGGACCAGATTTTGCACATGGATTTTCAAACGAGACTGTAGACATCAGCAGGGAGGTTAAAATACACTACCAAATAATTATCTGTCACGGAGACTGGATTATTTTAAGTTTAGAAACTTTATGCAGTGTAAATTTTTTTCAGCTGCGAATATTTCTACGGGTCTTCGTTTCTCTGTTGTACCATAGGACAAACTGCTACTACCTTGGTTTCATACAGACTGAGTAACAATGAGGCCACGCCACTTACACCCATCATGTGTTATGTTATGTTATGTTATGTGGTTTATTCATCTCATTACATACAATTTTCAAATCATCTGATTTGATGTACAGGAGACATGTCAAGGTTTACAAAAGAAACTTTTTTCACTTTTTTAAGAGAACTACAAAAGTTTACATTATATTTTACATTTCTAAGTTACAGCTACACATGTACATAAAATAATAAATGTATTACAATCCCTGTGTTCAGATTGTGAAGCTGTCCTCAATGAATTCATCGACAGAATAATAACACTTTTCCACCAGGAGAGTAAAGAGCAATCTTTTCAGTGAACCAATCTCCATTTTAAATATATTACTGCCTTTGATTTTAATGAAAATTTTTAACCCCATATACTCTGGCGTTTGGGCATAAAGTTTTAAACGATGTGTTGGAAGTTTGAAGTTATCTCTGTGGCGAGTGCTGTAGTTGTGGTCAAAACGGAAATTGTCTAGTGTATGTTGATTTCTATATAGGAACACCACCATCTCATATATGTAAAGTGAGGGGATAGATAGTACTTTTAAATTTTTTAACAGTGGTCGACAGGATTCCCGTTTTTTTGCAACACACATGTTTCTAATTACTTTCTTTTGTAATACTAGGAGCCTAGTGACATTAGCTGAATTTCCCCAGAAGATTATGCCATAACGAATAACTGACTCAAAGTAGCAGTGATAAACTATCTTTCTGGTATCTATGTTTGTGGCACCTGACAAAATACACATTGCAAATGCTAAGTTGTTCAGTTGATTTGCTAAGTAATCTATGTGTACCTTCCAATTTAAATTTTTGTCAAGATTTAGGCCTAAGAACTTCACGTGGTTTGCTTCTGTGATATCCTGATCATTGCAAGTTATCTTTATTTCACTCCTTTCTACTGATTTAGCTTCAAATTGCATCATTTTGGTTTTAGTTACATTTAGTTTTAGTCCATTTTGATAGAACCAAGATTCAAGTTTTTCTAAAGTGTTTTTGGCTTTTTCTGGAATATTTTCAGATACCTCATTTTCAATTAGAACTGATGTATCATCAGCAAATAAGACTGAATGAACATCAATAGCAAGAGGTAGGTCATTTGCGTAAAAAAGAAACAGATAGGGACCCAATATCGAACCTTGTGGGACTCCTTGGGGAACTGTTTTCCAGTCTGATGAATAATTGGTTCCATTTGAAGTTAAAATTTCTCTTTGTTTCCTACCTGACAGGTAAGAGCTAAACCATTTTAAAGCAGTGTCTCTGATTCCATACATCTGTAATTTGTGGAGGAGTAATGCATGGTTCACTGAATCAAAAGCTTTAGTCAGATCACAGAAAATACCTGTGACCTTTCTACCTTTATCTAACGTGGAGCATATTTTTTGGATAAACTCATTTATAGCATTCGCAGTGCTTTTACCCTGTTGGAATCCGAACTGGTTTTTAAAAATTATATCATTTACAGTAAGAAAGTTATTAATTTGTTTTGCTGCAATCTTTTCAAACACTTTAGAGAAGACCGGCAAGAGAGAGATAGGGCGGTAATTCCCCATATCTTCTGTCGATCCTTTCTTGAATAGAGGTTTGATCTCACCATATTTCAATACCTCTGGAAAGCATCCCTGTTCATAAGATTGATTTATAATAGTTGACAGTGGTTGGGAAATAATATCATACACATACTTGATCACAGATGATGTTATTTCATCCCACCCATGTGAGGTTTTGTTTTTTAGAGACAATATTTCCTTTTCCACATCCCTTTGGGTTATTTTTTCAAATTGTTTAAAAGATGTGTTCTGGCTGTTTTCCAAACTTGTGATGCCCTGATAGAATGTCATATCCACATCCGATCTTACTACGTTTAGGAAGAATTCATTGAAACAACTTTACATCTGAACAGGGTTTACTATAATTTCATTTTCATGTCTAATTTTCAAAATCTCATGAATTTTTACTTTGGCTCCTAGTTCAGACTGAACAACTGACCACACTGCTTTTGTCTTATTTCTGTGTTCTCGTATGAATTTATTATTTGCCATTTTTTTAGCTGCCGCTACAACTTTCCTAAATACAGCTTTATACTGTTTGACATAAATGACAAAATCTGGATTTCTGTTTGATTTTAACTCATTGTGGAGCTCTCTCTTTCTGGCACTAGAGATCTTTATTCCTGTTGTAATCCATTTGAGTTTACCATTAACCTTCTTTTGCTTATATCTACGAGGAAATGATTCATTAAATACCTCTAAGAAACAATTTAAGAATTTGTCATAGTTAATCGAGCTTGAACTATTGTAGTCTACAGGCCAGCTTATTATACTTAATTTACTGCGGAATAAATCCATTTTACTTTTACTGAGATCCCTTTTTATACACACTTCTGGAGACTTTAGGTTATTTGCTTTTGGGAGCTCAATAAACAGAGCTGAGTGATCTGAAATACCCAGTCTACAATGATGATACAGTGAGATGATCAGCT
This sequence comes from Schistocerca serialis cubense, assembly GCF_023864345.2. NCBI lineage: Eukaryota > Metazoa > Arthropoda > Insecta > Orthoptera > Acrididae > Schistocerca > Schistocerca serialis. The sequence continues at coordinate 460,361,949 of NC_064643.1, forward strand.
AGTCATAAGCTGCAATACAACAAAATGGCAGTTAGATCAAATGTGTGGTATTTTTAACTTTACATGGTCGAAATTGCGTTTTTAATGTTATTCTGCACTCTTCTGACATATCAGCAGGGTATGATCATGTGATTTATTATTCAAATGGGAATTTTATAAAATCTTTCCAAAAACACATTTAAGAAATTCACCATCATTTCCCACAAAAATAACATCTTACTGAAACAGTCAATGCATCAACATTTTCTGTTGGAGTTTCAGTCCTTTTTAGTCATGTTGTGCATACCAACCAAAGAAAGCCTTAGTGGGACTACTTTAAATGGGAAGAAAGCAGACCATCAGAGATTCTGGGAAGAATCCATTTTAATCTGTCCTTGATAGCTGAGAAACTCTCAGTTTTTGCATGGTCTTGACAGTAAGTATCATTCTCTCATTGTCTTTATTTCTTTTGGTTTCCATCCAGCCATTGTTTTCAACTTTCTTAATTATAAAAACTCACCAGCTGGTCTGTTGACTCCACCATCAGTCTTTAATATTCTCTGCACCTACATCTATGTCTGTACTCTGTAAGCCACATTATGGCATGTGGTAGAGGGTACCTTTGGTAGCACTACCATTTTCCCCTTCTTTGTTCCATTTAGAAAAGGTGCATGGGAGTAGTGCCCCTCTATAAACTTCCATATGATCTCTAATTTCTAAGATTTTCTGATTATTGTCATTTTATGACACATGTGGGACAGAGATTTAGGAATCAGGTATTAAATTATAAGACATTTCCAGGGGCAGATGTGGACTCTGACAACCATCTATTGGTTATGAACTGTAGATTAAAACTGAAGAAACTGCAAAAAGGTGGAAATTTAAGGAGATGGGACTGGGATAAACTGAAAGAACCAGAGGTTGCAGTGAGTTTCAGAAAGAACATTAGGGAATGATTGACAAGAACAGAGGAAAGAAATACAGTGGAAGAAGAATGGGTAGTTATGCGAGATGAAATAGTGAAGACAGCAGAGGATCAAGTAGGTAAAAAGACGAGGGCTAGTAGTGATCCTTGGGTAACAGAAGAGATATTGAATTTATTTGATAAAAGGAGAAAATATAAAAATGCAGTAAATGAAGCAGGCAAACGGAATACAAACATCTCAAAAATGAGATCAACAGGAAGTGGAAAATGTCTAAGCAGGGATGGCTACAGGACAAATGTAAGAATGTACAGGCATATATCACTAGGGGTAAGGTAGATACTGCCTACAGGAAAATTAAAGAGACCTTTGGAGAAAAGAGAACCACTTCTATGAATATTAAGAGCTCAGATGGAGAACCAGTTCTAAGAAAAAAATGGGAAGCAGAAAGGTGGAAGCAGTATATAGAGGGTCTGTACAAGGGCGATGTACTCGAGGGTAATATTATGGAAATGGAAGAGGATGTAGGTGAAGGTGAAATGGGTGATACGATACTGCATGAAGAATTTGACAGAACACTGAAAGACCTAAGTTGAAACAAGGCCCCAGGAGTAGACAACATTCCATTAGAACTACTGATAGCCTTGGAAGAGCCATCCCTGACAAAACTCTACCATCTGTCGAACAAGACGTATGAGACAAGCGAAATACCCTCAGACTTCAAGAAGAATATAATAATTCCAAAACTGAAGAAAGCAGGTGTTGCCAGGTGTGAAAATGACCAAACTACCAGTTTAATACATCAAGGCTGCAAAGTACTGACATAAATTCTTTACAGATGAGTGGAAAAATTGGTAGAAGCTGACTATGGGGAAGATCAGTTTGAATTCCATAGAGATGTTGGAACACATGAGGTAATACTGACCCTACAACTTATTTTAGAAGATAGATTAAGGAAAGGTAAACCTACATTTCCAGCATTTGTAGACTTAGAGAAAGCTTTTGACAATGTTGACTGGAATACACTCTTTCAAATTCTGAAGGTGGCAGGGGTCAAATACAGGGAGCGAAAGGCTATTTACAATTTGTACAGAAACCAGATGGCAGTTACACGAGTTGAGGGGCATGAAAGGGAGGCAGTGGTTGGGAAGGGAGTTAGACAGGATTGTAGCCTATCCCAGATGTTATTCAGTCTATATATTGAGCAAGCAGTAAAGGAAACAAAAGAAAAATCTGGAGTAAGAATTAGAATCCATGGAGAAGAAATAAAAACTTTGAGGTTTGCTGGTGATATTGCAATTCTGTCAGAGACAGCAAAGGACCTGGAAGATTAGTTGAACAGAATGGACAGTGTCTTCAAGGGAAGGTATAAGATGTGTAGTAACACGGTTCACGTTTTCCGTCGCACTTCACATAGCGTAGACCGGGAACTGTCTCCTAGGCATGCCTGATGTGAACTGCTTGGGCACGGCCCGTGCTGCCTGAGTTGTTGTTGTTGTTCCGCCGGCAGAGGTCGCGGCCGAATTCTCGCGTGCCCTCTGGTGGATGGGACTCTACTTGCGGCAACTACCGTCAGTGACGCACCGTGCCAATGTGCGCCTCTCGCGATCTTTCTGGTGGCTACTGCACTCCTCCTCCTTTGGGCGGTGAAGCCTCTGTGATCCACTGCGTCAGAAGGTGGAGCGTCATGCAGGAGCGATGACCTCCATGTCCATCGGAAGGCTGGAGTCGGGGGAATGTGCCAACCCTCAAGTCGGAATCTTCGAATACGGCTGGAAGTGACCCACACGAAGAGGCCCCCATCGACCCACCACTGGAGCCCGGGACAGAATGGGAGACAAGCCGTCGAACTCCGGATCCTGGTCCACCTCGGGAGGGGCAAGACCCAGTGGCGGGGACGATGGGGAAGGGACAACCACAGGTGAACCAGCCTCCTGAGAACCTGGGTCTGCGAGGGGGGCCAGCTGTCGCTGGGGCATCTCTAATGATGGCGATGCCGGTGCTCGAACTACTGGAGGCTGCCAAGGCTGAGAAACATCGCAGTGCGGCGGAGTCACAGGGGGGAGGGGCGGTAGCGTCCCCTGAGAAACCAACACGGGTGCCGGCAATGGGGAAGCCGGTGCCCGAGGGGTCGGAGGGTGGGCGCTCAAACGTCAACGTAGCTGATTCTGGTGATGATGTTCCTCCCGGTCCCCCGCCTGCAAGGTATAGAGCCAGCGGCCATTTCGGTGCAGGACCACCGCCAGTATCCAACGTGGATTGTGACCAAACCCACGTGCCCAGACCAACATACCCGGTGGAAAGCCGGATACTCCGTTTTGCAAAGACTGGCGAGGACCAGGCCGGAGGAGGTTCAGCAGAGTCCTAGGTTGGTGCCTGCGGAGGAGCTCTGCGGGGCTGCATTCTCCCATTGGTGTGGTCCAGTATTCCGTCAAGAAAAACGTTAACGCCTCCTCCGCAGGAAATTCGTGCACATACTTTTTCATCTGCGTCTTAAATGTGCGCACCATGCGCTCAGCTTCCCCATTCGATTGTGGATGAAAGGGGGGAGAGCAAATGTGCCGAATACCGAAGCGCTTACAAAAATCCTGGAAGGTCTGCGAAATAAACTGAGGTCCATTGTCTGAGACCAGGGTGACTGGCAGACCTTCCACAGAAAAGATTTTTGCTAGTGCCTGGATTGCAACTTCTGAAATGGTTGAGGAGCAGTGAACCACATATAGGAATTGGGAATAAGCATCAATGACAATGAGCCAAAAGCCATTGAGAAACGGGCCCGCAAAATCAATGTGAACACGTTCCCATGCCTGGGTTGCAAGCGGCCATGAAGAGAACGCTGACCTGGGAGATGCCTGTTGCCTCGCACACTGGGAACAGGCTGCCACCAAGTGCTCAATTTCTCTGTCGATACCGGGCCAGTACACATGTCTGTGAGCCAAGGTTTTAGTACGGGAAACACCCCAGTGCCCCTCATGTAATAACGTGAGGACTTCCCTTCGCAAACTTGCAGGAACAACCAAGCGAGGAGCTGTATCATCGGTAGCCAGAAGAAGAACTCCTTCCAAGATGGAGAGGCGGTCTCGTAGAACAAAATAATTATGAAGAGGGTTCGAGGGTGGGTCAGCTGCCGTTTCCCTGGCGACTGTAGAACTAGTGATCGGGAAGCCATCAACCACTTGGCAGGATGCCACATCCAAATGAAAACACACAATCTCCCCTCGATCGAACTTAGGATCCGGGCCCACTGGAAGACGGGAAAGAGCGTCTGCGTTGGCATGCTGTCCGGTAGGGCGAAAATGAATGTCATAATGGTACTTAGAGTGGAACAAGGCCCAGCGCTGTAGTCTGTGGGCCGCCCTATCCGGAATCTGAGAGGTGGGGCCAAATAATGATATTAACGGCTTATGGTCAGTGATTAACTGAAACTTCGTGCCATACAAGAAAGGGTGAAACTTGGTAACAGTGTAGACAATGACCAAAGCCTCTTTTTCCACCTGGGAGTAATGGGCCTGTGCGGGACTAAGAGTTTTAGACGCAAATGCCAGTGGCTGCTCGGAGCCATCCGCGTTGCGATGGGCCAGGACCACCACCACCCCATACTGTGAAGCATCTGTAGCCAGGACCAATGGCTTATGGGGGTCAAAAGTAGCCAAACAAGGCGCTGACGTGAGGAGGCCCTTCAACAAGGTGAACGCACGCTCGCATGCAGATGACCAGTCAAAAGGAACACCCTTGCACAGAAGGCAGTACAGGGGGCAGGCGATGGTGGAAGCCCTGGGAATGAACCAGTGATAATAGGCAATCTTGCCTAAAAAAAGCTTGTAACTCCTTCAGTGAAGTGGGCCGCGGAAGGTCGACGATACCTTGGGCCAAACTTCCTAGCGGCTGGACGCCGTGCCGAGAGATGATGTAGCCCACATACTCAGTGGACGGTTGGAAGAAGTTTGACTTAGGCAGGTTGCAACGCAAGCCCATGGACCTAAATTTGAGGAAAAGGATGCGAAGGTTGTGCAAGTGTTCCTTCGTGCTGCGGCCTGTGACAATTATGTCGTCCAGGTAATTAATACAATGAGGGATTGTCAACGTGACGTGCTCAAGATAACGCTGGAATATCGCCGGGGCACTGGATATTCCGAAGGCCAACCGCTGGTATTGGTAAAGGCCAAATGGGGTGTTGATGACTGCCAGCCGTTTGGAGTCCTCATCAAGTGGTATCTGATGATAATCCTCCGAAAGATCGATTTTCAAAAAATATTGGCCTCCTGCCACGGCGGAGAACAATTCATCAGCACGAGGCAAAGGATAGGTGTTCACCACGAATTGGGAATTAATGGTGGCCTTGAAATCGCCACAAAGACGTAATTTTCCCGAGGGTTTCCTGACAATAACGAGGGGCGAAGCCCACTCACTAGAAGAAATGGGAAGAACGACTCCTAGGGCTGTCAGCTGGTCTAGCTCTTCTTTTAACTGAGGGCGGAGAGCCAAGAGGATCTGCCTCGCGCGTAGAAAACATGGGCGAGCCAATCCCTTCAACGTTAAGTGAGCTTCAAAGTCTGAAACACGCCCCAGGCCCTCCTCAAAGATATCCGGAAAGTCATAGATGAAAGATTCCAGTGATTGATAGGGAACGTCTTCAGAGACCAACTGTATGGTGTCAGCGATAGAAAAACTGAAAGTTTGAAAGGCATCCAAGCCAAAAAGGTTAGCGGAGCTCCCATCACTGACAACAATAAAAGTAATAGGTCAAGTGACTGATTTGTAAGTCACGTCGGTAGTGAATTGACCCAGTAGGGGAACGAACTGTTTACCATAACCGCTTAGACGCCAGTAAACTGGCGCCAACAGGGGCGACTCAAGGTCGGAGTAAGTTTGTGCATTCAACAAAGAAACTGCTGCACCCGTATCAAGAGTTTGTGTGTCGACGTGTTGGGAGCCTGGCCCAATGAAACTTCCTGAATGTCAGTGTCCATGTCCTCTGTACCTGCTTCCGTAGATTCTTTTGAGGCAGAGCGGCAAACTTTAGCAATGTGTCCTTTTTTATTACATTTGCGACAAACGGCCCAACACGGGGCACTCTGATAGATCATGATGTATATAGCATGGCGCACAGGACAGTAACAGGGGCCAGCATCCGGAACTCTGTTTACGCGCCGTGCGGGAGCGGCCATAACGGCCGGATTGTACCGCTTGCACGTCATTCACCCCAGACGCAGTGGACGTGGCTGCGCCGCCCTGAACCACTGTGACGTCGCACCATGCTTCCAACTGTTGACCTGTGGTGTGAGAGACTTCATACGATTGAGCAATGGACAAGACTTCCTCAAGGGAAGGGTCTTCTAACTGCAGGGCCCGTTGCCGGACCTCCCTATCAGGGGCCAAACGAACAATGACGTCGCGCACGTAACGTGGGCGTACGACTCTTGCAACTGCTCCGTGACAAAATGACACTTGCGACTAAGACCATGCAGGGTAGCGGCCCACGCCCGGTAAGCCTGATGGGGCAGCTTCTTGCATTGATAGAACTCGACCCTAGCCGCCCCAACATACGTGCGGCGGTGATAATATGAAGACAGCAATGAACACAATGCGTGAAAAGACAAGGACAATGGTTCCTGCAATGGCGCTAGCTGCCGCAAAACTTGATACAGTGAGGGAGATATCCAAAACAAGAAAAGAGCACGACATACCTCCGCATCGGCAACATGAAACGCCTGGAAATGCTGGCGAAGGCGATGTTCATATGCGTCCCAATCCTGCGCCATCTCGTCATACGGGGGAAAGGGAGGAGGGAACGGCGCTGAAGCAGACTACGTGGAGAGCAACGCCGGAAGCACTTGTTTCATGGTTGCCATGAGCTCCGTCTGCTGCTCAACCAAAACCCGCACTAAATCCTCCATGCCGTGGATAAGCTGCGAAACCGGAACAACGACGCAACATGCGAAAGAACGACCCTACTCGTCGCCAATTGTGTAGTAACATGGTTCACATTTTCCATCGCACTTCACATAGCATAGACCGGGAACTGTCTCCTAGGCATGCCCAATGTGAACTGCTTGGGCATGGCCTGTGCTGCCTGAGCTGTTGTTGTTGTCCAGCCAGCAGAGGTTGCGGCTGAATTCTCGCGTGCCCTCTGGTGGACAGGACTCTACTTGCGGCAACTACCATCCGTGATGCGCTGTGCTGATGTGCACCTCCCGCAATCTTTCTGGTGGCTACTGCAAGATGAACATCAACAAAAGCAAAATGAGGATGATGGAATGTAGTCTAATTAAATCAGCTTATGCTGAGGGAATTAGATTAGGAAATGAGACACTTAAAGAAGCAGATGAATTTTGCTATTTAGGGAGCAAAATAACTGATGATGGTGGAAGTAAATAGGATGTAAAATGTAGACTGGCAATGACAAGAAAAGCATTTCTGAAGAAGAGAAGTTTGCTAAAACTGAGTATAGATTTAAGTGTCAGGAAATCTTTTCTAAAAGTATTTGTATGAAGTGTAGCCATGTATGGATGTGAAACATGGACAATAAATAGTTTAGACAAGAAGAGAACAGAAGATTTCGAAATGCGGTGCTACAGAAGAATGTTGAAGATTAGATCGGTAGATCATGTAACTAATGAGGAGGTGCTGAATAGAATTGGGGAGAAGAGGAATTTGTGGCACAACTTGACTAGAAGAAGGGATTGGTTGGTAACTCATGTTCTGAGGCATCAAGGGATCACAAATTTAGTATTGGAGGGCAGCGTGGAGGGTAAGAATTGCAGAGGAAGACCAAGAGATGAATACACTAAGCATATTCAGAAGGATGTAGGGTGTAGTACTTACTTGGAGATGAAGAAGCTTGCACAAGATAGAGTAGCATGGAGAGCTGCATCAAACCGGTCTCTGGACTGAAGGCCACAACAACATCAACATGTGGGAGGAAGAAATATATGGCCCTAGTCTTCTTAAAATGTATGATTTCAGAATTTCAGTGATAACTCTACACTACACTTCTCTTGTAGCAAGTGCCACTGAAGTTTATTGAGTGTCTCTGTAGTGCTCTCATGCCAAATAAATGATCCTCACATGAAACATGCTGCTCTTCATTGGATCTTCCCTATCTCTTATGTAAATCCTGGCCAAACAAGTGTTTTGTAAAGCACTTCTTTTGTGGGTGAATGACATTTGCTTAACATTCTTACAGTGAATCTCAGCCTCACCTCTGCTTTTCTACAATTAACTTCATGTGGTCTTTCCACTTTAAGTAAGCCCAGAAGGTTAATTCTAGGTGTTTTATGCTTGCCACCTTTCAACTGAGTTTTCAGCAATAGCGTTATTGAACAGTAATGGATCTCTTTAACTATTTATGTGTTATCTGTTATATTATTAACAATCAGGATCAACTGTCGGTCCTTGCACCAATCATTGAGCCTCTGCAGGTCTTCCTGCATTTTGCTACAGACTTCTTGCATTACCATCTTCCTGTAGACAACAGCATCATTTGCAAAAAGCCTCATACAGTTTCTGATATTATCCTCCAGAACATTTATATACATACTGAAAAAACTATTGGCCCTGTAACTCTCCTTTGGGGCACCTCAGAAATTACCTTTACTTTGGTCGATTCATCCCATTAACAATAGAGTACCGAGTTCAATATCTTATGAAATCCTGCATCCAGTCACAAATCTCATCCCATATTCATACTGCTCTCTAAACAACAATGCAGAACTGTATTGAATGCCTTTCAGAAGTCAACGAACAAGGTATCAACCTGGGTACCATTGCTTATGCTGCTCTGATTCCATGGACAAACATTGCCAGTTGTGTTTTGCAAGCTCTCTATGTATGGAGTCCTTGTTCATTTTTGTGGAGTAGATTTTGGTTCTCCAGAAACATCATAATGCATGAGCATGGAATGCATTCCGTAATTCTACAACAGATTGATTTCAGCGATAAAGGCCTATAATTATGTTCATCAGTTTAGTTGCTAATCTTGATAACAGGAATGGCCTGTACTTTTTCCCAATCATTTGGTACTCTTTGTTGTTCCAGCGATCTATGATAAACTACTGCTGAAAAGGGAGCAAATTCTTTCGATGATATCCATTGAATCTCACAGGTATCTCATCTGGTTCAGATTCATTTCCACTGATGATAGGTCAGATTGATTTTATATTTCAATATCACTTTTCAGTATCTGCCATTTGTAATTCTTGTGATGATTAAAAGGAGGAACCGTATTACCATCCTCTGCAGTGAAACAGTTGTGAAATACTGAACTCCGTATTTCAGCTTTCTCTCCATCATATTCCATTTCGGTGTTATTTTCATCAATGAGCAAATGAATAGATTATTTTGATCTGATTACTGGCTTTAAATGAGACCAGAACTGCTCTATATTTTTAATCAGATCAGTAGGCAACATTTTACTTTTGAATTCATTCACTGCTTTTTGCATTGCTCTCCTTCTGCTCAATGTGGCTTTGTTCAGCTTTTATTTGTCAACTAGACTTCTATTTCACTTAAATCTGTGATGAAGCTGTCTTTGCTTTCATAGCAACTTTCTAACATGTCTGTTGCACCATGGCAGAACTGTGCCATCACTCAAAACTTTGTTTAGCACTAATTGATGTACAGCATGTAGTAAAATGCTTCTGAATTTCATCCATTTTTGCTCCATATATTTGTCCCCATCGTTGAATGTTTGATTACTATTCAGATACTTTGCAATTTGTTTCCTATTACTAATCAAAATCATCTTCCTGTCTTTCATAACATTTCTTGTGACACATGTACTCAATGATGCTATGACAGTCTTACAGTCACTAACGTCCTCATCTACTTTAACTCAGTTGAAAAGCTTGGGTCTGTTAGTTACTGTGCCACTACAGCTCCTGAGGCAGATGGTTCATAAAAGCATCCTATTACCATATTTAACTTACCTTTGATATTTAACTGCTGTTGTAATCTCACTACATAATATCAAGCTCTTTATGACAATAAATGTGCTACCACCATTGTCATCTTTTCAATGTTTTGGTTATATAATATTTTAATCTGATTATATTTGATATTTTTCTGGCCTACTTTCCCACTAGCTGTTTTAAGTTCTTCAATTTGTTGTTAAAATGTATCTGCAGTAGAGGCAAACAGTAAAGCCTTACCATGAAATGAAAGAGGTTCAGATATTACCCATATCCTACATTTATTTTCCCATATTAAGGAAATGAAAACTTCCCCATGGGGTGCTGAAAATAATAGCTTTGTTGATACCAATTCTGCTTGAATCCTTTATTTCTCACTACCCTAATGGTACCCATAACTTTGACAGATACTGTGTTCAGTACACTAACTTTGGATGAATCAGCACCTTGTTTCTCAAGGAAAAGTAGTCCCGAGTTCAATTCTCGGTCCGACACACAGTTTTAATCTGCCAGGAAGTTTCATATCAGCACACACACACTCCGCTGTAGAGTGAAAATTCATTCTATAAAGTAGTACATACTTTGTTGAAATTAAATCTGTAGTATCTACAGGTTCTCCATTAACAACAACCAGCACAATAAATACAATTGCTGAAAGCATCAGAATTATAGACACATATAAGAACATTAACAGAAAAATTGCAGTCCAGGCCAACCAATAACATGCAATGTTAGGCATACAATATCATGGAACTGTAATAGTCAGTAAGCAGAACCTTCACTGAGTATGGCTAAAGCAAGAGGGTGAAGCTGCACTGGTGGCATGCTGCCGTGCCACTAGGACCACTCATCTGGTGGTGGCATTGACAGTGAGTGAAGCAGGCATTCTTGTTTTGACTTCTCACTGGCAGCACTGAATATGATTCTGCGGTCATAGTGGCAGCATAGGTCAGTTTGCTGCCACATCCCTCTCCTCCTCCATGGAGCCAGTGCTACAGGCACTGGTGGAGAAGGAGAGCCAGACATGTGGTACTGCCAGGGAGAGGCTGCTGTGGCTTAGGAGGCCACGGGATTCACCCAAGTGACCCCACAGCAATGGTGGCAGTAGCTTCTAGGTGATGCTGTTTGGCTTACTGGCATCCGATGAGGTATTGCTGTTGTGGGGCTAAACTGTCAGCTGTCTCTGGCCCAGGGCGGCATATAGCCAGGAGTAGCCCAGTGACAAGCCGAGCAACAGTGCAGAAGTTGCACCGTCAGTGGCGAGGGATGGTGGCAGTGATATTGGAGAAGGAGCTATTTGGTGCTCCTGCGCAAGGGCAGCATCCAAGCAGCCACCATCAGACTTTGGCTGAGGATAAAGTGTGGTTGGCAGCTGCATCTCGATGTCACTATTGCCCAACAGCACATCAAACAGAAGTGCCATGTGGTGCCCAGTCCCTGGAGTGGAGCAGCAGTTGCAAGAGGGCTCCCTGCTAGCAGCCACTGGGCCTTGTGGCTGCGGTCGCAGGGTGTCGGTGCCCCGCCATGGATGCAGTTGGTTCTGATGGCAGGAGAGCAGCACACTGCTGGTGTCCATGGTAAACATTTGCTGACTGTGTGTCACTTATTGCTTTGCCAGTACCCATCCAGGACACCAGCTGAAGTTACATTTCCAGACAGGGTTGCTTGGTCCTATGATGAAGGGTGTGAATGCACCTTAGGCCAGGGTGCAGGGCTCTGCAAGTGCAGCAGCATCCACAGCTGTTGGTCATGGAGGATCTCCACCAGGCTTTGGCCATTTAGTGGGATGGTCCTGTAGGTTCTGAGAAACAGAGGTAGTGCCCATCCTACAAATGAACACACCAAGCATTTTTTTTAACTACATCATAAAGGTGCACATCATACACTCCACCTGTCCATTTGACTTTTAGCTGACATGAGGTAGGTAATATCACTGCAGATGCAGATATCAGGAGACAATGCCAAAGCGAACTGTGGATCATTATCAGAGATGATAATTTAGGACAACCCTTTGATCAGGGACGCATGGATAAGAGCCTGCATGGTAGCTTCCACCATGTTGGAACATGTATATATGATGTGTGGATAATTGGACAGCTTATCAAACACTGTCAACCACATAGAGTTACAGAAGGGGCCTGCAAAGCTGATGAGAATGCAGTCCCATGGCTGGCTCACCATGGGCCATGGAATGGAATCCATGGTAGTGTTGTCTGCTACTCAGTGCACTGTTGGCATTCACTGAGAACCTTCTCAATTGTAGAAACAATCACTGGCCAGTAGATAATATGCTGCATGAGGGCCTTCATAAGGGTACAAGAGAGCAAGGATGCAAGCCCACAGGACCAAATGGACAATAATACGAGGATCGTCTCAATCACTGCTAAGGAGGAGTGCACTATTGACTGCTGCCAGCCAATGATAGAGGAGGAAACAGAGTGGACCAGACTTCTTGGTGGGCAGCCACTCAGGCCAACCATTGTGCAAAAAATGAACCACTTGACATGGTATGGGATCTTGCCAGGTGGCCTATGCCATATGATGGCCTGTTACCAGAAGTCTATCCACCACATGCTGCATGTGATCATTGGTATAGTAACAAACAACTTCAGGTTTGTCGAAGATCAGGTCAGGTCCCTTTGTCAAGCATGACTACAAGTAATGCATTAACATGCTGTGCAGTCAGTAGTAATGAATCTCATACTGATAAGCACTCAAAAACAAAGCACAACTCTTGGAGTCATAGTGTGGTTCTGTCGGGAAGCTGCAAATGGGGGCCAGAAAGTGCTACAACAAGTGGTTTATGGTCAGTGATGTGATGGAATTTGATTCCACAGAGAAAAAAACTGGAGCTTCTGGACTATGTACATGATGGCCAAAGCTTCCCTTTCTGTCTGAGGATAATTCCATTTAGTGGCTGTCAGTGTGTTGATGGCATATATGAGAGCTATCAGCATTTCCATGGGCCAAAACTGGAGCTATCTGTGGTCATGACAAGCTATTTACCCAAGCTATTTACCCAGCGTAAAAGTATCAAGTCATGGTGATGACTTGATGCAGGTGAAGGCTCTGTTGGAGTCTGCTAACCAAACAAAAGGAACACCTTTTTTTATGCAAGTTGTTTAATAGGTGAGTGATATCCACTGTATAGGGGAAAAATTTTGAATAATAACTGGCTTCACCCCAAAATGATTGGAGTTTCTTAAGGTTCCATAGTTTAGGTGGGTTGACAGTAGTCACTACATGATGTTCTGTAGGATTGACATCATCCTTTGAAAGAAGGTGGCACAAATATTCTGTTTCTATTTGATAAAACTTTGTCTCCTACAGATTACACGTAAAGCCTGCATCTTGCAGTTAACAGGAGCAAAAGGTTTTTGCCAATACCTGTGACAATATCATCAAGATAGTTTGCACAGCACAAGACACCTTGCATTAACTGTTCTAAGACTCTCTGGAAATGAGATGGAATCCAGGTGAAGCTGCAGATATGCCTCTCTCAAATCAATTTTCAAAAAACACTCACTGCCTTCCAGCTTTGTAAGTATTTCTTGGGGTAGGGGCAGTGTAGCAACCTACTTATGGTTTGGGTAATGGTGTACTTAAAATCTATGCACAAATGAAGTGTCCCCGTAGGCTTACGAACAACAACCAGAGGCATAGCCTGCTGGCTGGAAGAAATGGTTTCAATGATATTCCTGCAGTCATCCAGATCGTGCTTGATAGCTGGACACAGAGCAAAAGGAATAGGCTGGGGATGACAAAATTTAGGAACAGGTGATGGTTTAAGGGTGACGTGAGCCTTGTAGTCTGTTGCAGCAGCCAGTTAAGGCAAAAATAGAGACCTGAACTTGATAGTTGTCGTCCAAAGACTGTGAATCAATTGGAAACAAAGATGCTCTCTGACATTCCCTTGTTGACAGCCAAAAATGTTATTGCCGTTCGTGATCTGTTGATACTCAACACTGATCATGAAATGGCCTTTAAAAGGAAGCTCTTGATTTCCATAGCCAACCAAATGACGATTTGTGGAGGGAAGAGCAGGATGCCTCAAGCAATGGTAATTGTCAAAGTTCACAAGAAAGGCAGAGATTCTCGTATTGACCTGGATACAGAACAGTTAATGCTGAATTTGCAGTGTAATACAGATCTCGCTGGGAATGCTAAACACCCAGCTGTGCATTAATCCAATGTTATCAACCTCTGTAAACTGTATCCACATCCGAGGACTTGTTATGTGGGCAGCTAGGGCAGACAGCTGCCAAATGCCCATGTTTATGGCAAGCCGCATACTGTGCCTGCCAGTGTGGACAGTAACAACTGGCATGCATATGGAACCAGTCAGGACACAAGGGACCCCTGTGTCAGAAATGGGCACAGTCCAATAGCGAACAGTGAGAATCAGATGAGCACAATGAGTGCATCAGTGAATGACTCAATTTCTATGGAAATTAATGCACCAACACAACATCCATGATGTCCTCAAACCGTTCAGTAGCAGCCTGTGAGACTTTGAAAATGTGAGTGATTTCCAGAAACTCCTTGACTGTAGGGTATTCTAAACACAAATCCTTGCAGTGTACCTGTCTGTCTGGAGCCAAATGGACATCATCATCTTGTATCACAGTGCCAGCATAGGACTGTTTACAGTGAGCACAAATAAACTGTCACTTCCTACGTAACACTCTGATGTCAGCTACCAGTGTTTGATAGACTGACCCGGTTTCTTTTGTCACTGGCAAAACTCCATGTGGGGAGCCACAATGTGAATTTCCTTAAAGTAATAAGCATTGAGCATCTCTCACATTTCAGAAAATGATGACACTGCAGAATCACTATGGAGCAAATTTTCGAAGCAAATTAAATGCTTGGATGCAATTCAATAAAAGAAAAAAGATGTTTGCAATGACAGATCTGCTACCTAAAACACTGCAAAAATTCGCTGCAGACGCTACATCTATTAGTCCAAATTTTCCATCACTTCTTGGAACAGTGAAAATGCTTGGGGGAGTGGTCGGGCATGTAGAGGGCAGTTGTTGAGGGTCCATGGCACCTTGCGAATATGTAACCAACAAACTGCTGTTTTTGCTCAGACTGTGCTCAGACTGTCTTTGATCAAATTGCTGCTGTTGCCATGCAAACAGCTCTTGCCGTAGCTGCTGCTGCTGTTGTTGTAATAACTTAACCAACACAAAGTACATTGTACTCACAGAACACACATGGAAATGAAACATCCTTGTTCCCAGAAACTGTAGTATCTACAGTTCTTTATTGACAACAACCAACACATAAAATATAGAATGACAGAAAACATAGTACTGAAATCACACAGTCATGCGAGAATACTAACAGAAGATTTGCAGTATCGGCTGAGTCTGATAACATATAATCATACAATATCACAAGACGATACTAGTTGTTAAGTAGAACCTTCACTGAGCATGGCTAAAGTGAGAAAGGATGAGGCTACACTGGTGGCATGCCACTAGGACCACTTCTCCGTTGACAGTGAGCAAAGCAGGCAGTCTTGTTTTGACTTTTTGCTGAATGTTCCAAATAGAAATTCTGCAGTCATGGTAGTGGCATACATGAGTGCACTGCCACAGAATCAAAAGCTTTCCAAAAACTAACAAATCACAGACAAAGTGGTCATTCATACTAAAACTAAACTCCATCTGAACAGGCCCTGGAAGGCCCAATGGTATTGACTGGCAGCCATGTCATCCTCAGCCCACAGTTGCCACCGGATGTGGATGTGGAGCGGCATGTAGTCAGCACACCACTCTTCCAGCCATATGTCAGCTTACAAGACCGGAGCTATTATTTCTCAATCAAGTAGCTCCTTAGTTTGCCTCATGAGGGCTGAGTGCAACCCACTTGCCAACAGTGCTCAGCAGACTGGATGGTCACCCACCCAAGTGCTAGCCCAGCCTGACAGTGCTTAACTTCGGTGATCTGACGGGAACCAGTGTTACCACTGTGGCTAGGCCATTGGCTGGTCATTCATACACATTTGTAATTCTAAAATTTTGTTCATAACTTGAAAATAGTCAATTGTGCTATATCCATTTCTAAAGTCATCATGTTCCTTTTCCTGATGAAAGTCTAATATTTATTTTTATGTATTTGTGATAACTGTTGAAAGTAATATGAAGGAGGAGTTGATCTATTCAGAGATTTCTCATGATTTTTCTGTATCATTTCTTCTAAAATAAAACAATTTCAGTATTGCTCCATTTCTGCTGCTAAAGACTAAATCACTTTTCAGCATTTGGCATGATCAATGTGGACTTTTATTTTAATGTATTTGTGGTAATATAGACATAATCAATATTCTGTTTTTGTGGCAGTTGATTTGATTGTGCATTAACAGGTTGAAATCTTACCCTCCCACACATCGCAATTAAATTTCTCTTAGTGTCTTCATTATTTTCAAAAACTTTGAGAGGCATAACATAAACAAAAGAAAAACTTTTTACTTATCTTCATTTTCTCTTCTTGTTGTTGCCTCCAAGTCTTGCATCAAGGGTTACATTCTTGCAGCGGAAATTTTGATTTAACATTGTGGGTTCCTGATTACTAAATAACTGATTAAGATTTGCCTGCATATTTCTTGAATTTTATTCTTTATCACATTATTAAATATCATACTGATTTTACAATTTCCACTTAATATTCCAAATTACATTGTTAGTGTAGATCATATAAATATGTCTGTCTCCATCAGAGGCATGCCCACGACTGCTTAACATTTTGCGATACTCACAAAATTCCAAAGAGTTTACAAAGCAAAAGAGTTTACAAACTTTCTTGACAAAAGAAGAATCATCACCAAAATGTAACATTAGTTTATAAATGAATCCAAAAATAAATGTAGTAATTTGCATTAGATTGTGCAATTAATAATAAAATGAATTTTAAGTGTGCCACAAATTTTGTAATTTCAAGTATTTCTAAAAGAAGAATAATTTTGGCTGTATGTACAGAGTACTAACAAATTAATTTCTTTTTATACATTTTAGACTGAAATAAAATTTATCATATACAGAATCATATGAAGTCCATCCAGTTAAACAGCTGATATAATGTTCACCTATACAAGAATTGATAGTATAAATGGTATCAGCTATTTCTAGAAAAAAAGGTTATTTTAGAAAAGGGTGTTCCATTACAATACGCCCTCACGAAATTGGGATACAGGGTGTTTACAATATTTTGTGACAGACTATAAGGTTTGCCAAACAGTGTACAAAATGAAGCTTCCTGGCAGATTAAAACTGAATGCCGGACGAGACTCAAACTCAGGACCTTTGCCTCTCTCAGTCCGGCACACAGTTTTAACCTGCCAGGAAGCTCCATATCAGCTCACAGTCTGCTTCAGAGTGATAATGTCATTCCAGTGTACGAAGCGATGCACAAAAGATAGAATATAGATGTATGGAAGTATCTGACACATAACATATTACAGAAAACATAAGAAAAAATATCTGCTATACAAGTCATAAGTTATACATATATCAGTATATGGCATTCAGATTTTCAGATCTGTGGAACATACTGTCACAAGACAAAAAATATAAAGTCAAAACTACAACATTGCAACACTAAACTATAGAAATAATTACAGAGGCAAGATGAATTACTAGGTTTACAAATTGTAAGTGTAATCCATAGACTCAAACCTTCAAAAGATAAGAGAAAAATTTCAGAGCCTAAGTGCACAATGAGTGAGCTGACTCAAAAAACTCAGAAGACGGGTACAGACCAGAAGAATATACTCAACCTTGAATAGGCATGTAGTACAAAATCAGTCAGTTGAGGATATATTGACTCATGAAAGACCAAAATAATGGAAATATTAGGGCCTAAGTTTACAATGTGGAGATCGGCCCATGAATCCAAACCACATCGGGTACAAACCAGCAAAAAATGTTTTGACATGACAAAATGAATAAATTTCTTAATTACATCAGTAAGTTCAATCATATGCAAAGAGTAATTGTAGAAAGCATCTAAGCTCAATCAATGGTTGTACGTTCTGCTTGAGTACACATAATCACAGTCGTGATGACCAGAAGTCCCCAAAACAGAGCTAAGCATAAATCTGTCCACAACTCAAATTCCTATCAGATACAATATTGCAATAGTCAGGATAAATTCAGGTAAACATAGTCATAAATAGCTTTGAAGGATGACACAATCCAGTAGCTTGAGAACCAAACTCAGAGTATGAAAGGAGACGTGTATATATCTTGTTTTATTGTCCATACTAGTAAATGTCTTCCACACTATTTGCTAATTGTCCATACAAACTAATCAACATACATAAAGCCTAAAAGATTCATTTACAAATGATTAAAAAAAATACATACTGATTTAAAGTTACATAATGTATTCGAAAGTCAATCCCCCTACTTGAGGGGGGAAAAAAAGCATGCATTATGCCGAATAGCACTGCCTTTAGCAGTCTTGGCTAACAATTCACAAATATCAGTCACAACACAAATCTAGTCGAGAGATGCTCGAGCATGTTACCCAGCACCCACGATCTCTTGCAAGTTGACTGGTCCAGCAGGGTACAGCCATACAGCAATGAAGGGAGTGGATCCACTCACATCTTTCAGCTTCCTCCCTAGAGTTCTCATCACACACTTCAACAAGTAGGTAACTTCCCGTCTAGCATTCACACCAAATCCTGAAATATAGTTTTGTGTACTGAATATGCTGTTCAATACCTTCTTCACATCACACGAGACATGTTCTCCTTAGTCATTTATCAGTGTCAGTTATATGGGATTTATGTCAGGTGTGATTGAAAAGTTTTCACATAAGAAACATTAATAAACAGAATGAAGTGCAATAAAAATGGACTAATAAGGTAATACACACATATATGCTCAGATACTATTCCTAATTTTTACAGTAAAAATTTTGAACATTGTCTTATTTCAAAATTGCAAAAAGATCTAATTTAGTCTCATCTCATATATGTATCAAATTCTAAAGCACAAATCTAATACAGAACATAATTATATATTGTATCATAGATTTTAACTCAGTCAGTTAAGACAGAACTTCAAAAATCAAATCAACTTACATACTAAATTCCAGACAACCAAAACACAGTTATACAATTTTATGAATCTGCAAATGGATTTCAACTCAGGCAATGGATAATACAGAACTATAGAAATCACATCATCTTACTTACTAAATTCATGACAATGGAAAAATAAAAAACAAACAAAAATTAAATACTTATGAATCATGTCCATATACTTTCAGTTCAGTGATATTGCATAATCCAAACAACTTTTAGATTTCGGATGTACAAGTCTGTAGGCATTAGAATGTGGATATTCAAGAATTTTGATATAAATATCAAAAAATTCCTTTATCTCAGATGTCAACACATTAGATTTTTCTTTGGCTTTCACTAACACAAGATCTCCTACCTCAAACTTAGAAAATCTACCTTTGCCATCATGTCTCTGCTTTCTTCTATACCCCTGTTTTTTCATCATCTCCCTAACACATTCTTCCCTCTGTTGTGGTGACAGCATTCTACTTGGTGGAAACTCAACATTTTCAAGGATAAAGTTAGCTGCTCTGCAATTAAACAGGATTTCAAATGGTGAAAAACCTGTTGAAGAATGTTGTAAGCTGTTCATAATAACCTCAAAATCTTCTTCTGACATTATCTATCCAAATGGTATCATATTCTAAACAGTCTTCCAATCTCTTTCATATACCTTTCTGCAGGATTAGTCGAAGGATGGTACACTAAGATTAAAATATGCATTATTTTTGCATGATCAACAAAATCTTTCCAAGCTTGATATGTAAACCGAGAACCATTATCAGATAAAATTGTTTTTGGTATACCCCCCAGATGAAAATATTTTTTCAAGCTTAGAGGTGATTTCCTTACTGGTAGCTTTCTTAAGAGGAAACAACTTTATGAACTTCAAAAATACATCAACCACCACGAAAACATAACAGAATCCATTCTTAGACTTAGGTAAAGGTTCATAAACATCCACAGACATGAGACCTAGGTTACTATGAGGCAGTATGTTTTATATTTGGCCTCTACTTGTTTGGTTACGTACCTTCACTCTTTGACTTCTGTCACAGCTGGCAATTTTCTTCTTGATTCTCCTGCCTATGTTATAAAAATAGATGTTTTCCTGAATCTTTTGTGGGCATTTGGTTGATCCGCAATGACCAAAACCCTCATGTGCATAGTAATTAAAGTATCAATACACTGTTCTGGCCAACATAGTTTCCAATCCCCTGAGTCAGTCTTATGTCTCCTGAATAAAATAACCCTTGTGTACCTTAGAATACTGTTTTGTCTTTTCTCCTCCTTTCTTACCCAATGTGCTCTTAACCAATTTCCAATTTTGATTATGATTTTGATACCTATGGATGTCTTTGCAAATTTTCAAGATCTCTTTTTCCTCTTTCATACCTCTCAAGTACTCTTTTTCACCTTCTCCAAAGTTGTTAGATGATTCACTTCCTAAAGGTAGCCTAGACAAAGAATCAGCAACTACATTATCTGTGCCCTTAATGTGTCTGATTTCATAATTGAATTGCTCTAAAAACAAGGCCCAATGATTAATTCTGTTATGGCACAGCTTACACATCTGAGGATAACATAATGCTTTGCGATCAGTGTAAATAATAACTTTTTGACCTAGTAAATAATTTTTAAATTTGTTGAATGCCCTATGTACAGCCAAAAGTTCTTTCTCAGTTACAGTGCATATCTTTTCATGTTTCTGTAATACTCTACTAGCAAACGCAAGAGATCTATGTTCAATAACACCATCAACTTCAACCGCCTGAAATAAATGAGCACTGAATCCATCACTACTGTCCGTCATAATACAAAAAGGAAGATACAAATCTGGTCTGAACAATATCTGACTTTGATCTCATCGAAAGCATCCTGACACTCCTGATTCCAATCCCAAAAGGTATTCTTCTTCAAAAGTTCACACAAGCAATGAGCATTCAAAGTTTGGCTACTGTAAAATTTTCTATAAAATCCAGTTAACCCACAAAATGATTTAAACTGTTTTTTATTGCGAGGCAGAGGAAAATTAGCAATAGCATCAAGTTTCTCTTTATCAGGTGAAATTCCAATTTGGGATATAACATATCCTAAAAATTTAACTTCTTCCACAACAAATTTACAATTACCTACTTTGAGTCATACCTCCTGATTCCAATTTTCAAAACACATCTCTTAACAGAGCCAAATGTTGTTCCCAAAGTTTTTCAGTGACTATAATGTCGTGAACATACACAATTAATTTTGAATTCACTTTGCTTCCCAAGACAGAATCCAGAGCTCTTATGAATTCAGCTCCATCCACATCCAAATCCAAATGGTTACTCTGCAATTCACACTGAAGTGCTTGGCAGATGGTTCCTCGCACCATTTTCATACTACTTCTCTACTGTTCCATTCTCGAATGGCGCGTGCAAAAAAGGACCACTTAAATCTTTCCGTTCGAGCTCTGATTTCTCTTATTTCATTATGATGGTCATTTCTCCCTACGTAGGTGGGTGTCAACAAAATATTTTTGCATTCGGAAGAGAAAGTTGGTGATTGAAATTTCGTAAATAGATCTCACTGCAAAGAAAACCATCTTTATTTCAGTGACTACCACCCCAACTCGTGTATCATGTCAGTGACACTCTCACCCCTATTGCGCGATAACACGAAACAGCTGCCCTTCCTTGCACTCTTTTGATGTCCTCCGTCAATCCCATCTGGTAAGGATCCCATACCGTGCAGCAATAGTCCAGCAGAGGACGGACAAGTAGGCTGTCTCTTTAGTGGGTTTGTCGCATCTTCTAAGTGTTCTGCCAACAAAGCGTAGTCTTTGTTTCGCCTTCCTCACAATCTATGTGGTCTTTCCAATTTAAGTTGCTTGTAATTGTAATTCCTAGGTATTTAGTCGAATTGACAGCCCTTAGATTTGTGCGATTTATAGTACCCATGTGGATGGCCTCACACTTTTCTTTGTTTAGTGCCAATTGCCACTTTTCACACCATACAGAAATTCTCTCTAGATCATTTTGTAATTAGAATTGATCATCTGATGATTTTACTAGATGGTAAATTACAGTGTCATCTGCAAACAATCTAAGGGGGCTGCTCAAATTATCACCTAGATCTTTTATGTAAATCAGGAACAGCAGAGGGCCCATGACACTACCTTGCGGAATGCCAGATATGACTTCTGTTCTACTCAATGATTTACTGTCTATCACTATGAACTGTGACCTCTTTGAGAGGAAATCACAAATCCTGTCACACAACTGAGACAATACTCCACATGCATGCAATCTGATTAAGAGTCGCCTGTGCAGAACACTATCAAAAGCCTTCTGGAAATCTAGGAATATGGAATTGATCTGAGATCCCTTGTCGACAGCGATCATTACTTCATAGGAATAAAGAGCTAGCTAGCTGTGTTGCACGAGAATGATATTTTATCAATCCATGTTGGTTGTGTGTCAATAAGTCATTTTTTTTCTTTTTTTCAAGGTGATTCATAATGTTCGTGTACAGTATATGCTCCAAAATCCTACTGCAAACTGAGGTCAGTGATATGGGTCTGTAATTCAATGGGTTACTCTTATTTCCTTTCTTGAATATTGGTGTGACCTGTGCTACTTTCCAGTCTTTAGGAACAGACCTTTTGTCAACTGAGCGGTTGTATATGATTGCTAAGAAAGGTGCTATTGTGTCTGTATACTCTGAAAGAAACCTGATTGGTATACCATCTGGACTGGAAGATTTGCCTTTCTTAAGTGATTTCAGTTCTTTTGCAACACCTAAGATATATAGTTTTATGTCACTCATGCTAACAGCTGTTCTGGTTTCAAATTCTGGAATATTTACTTTGTCTTATTTCATGAAGGAATTACGGAAAACTGTATTTAGTAACTCCACTTTAGTGGCACCATCATCGGTAACATTTCCATCGCTATCGCACAGTAACGGTATTGACTGTTTTTTGCCACTGGTGTACTTTACATACAACCAGAATCTCTTTGGGTTTTCTACCATATTTTGAGACAATGTTTCATTGTGGGAACTATTAAAAGCATCTCGCATTGACATATGCACTAAATTTTGAGCTTCCATGAAACTTAGCCAGTGTTGGGGATTTTGCGTTGATCTGAATTTGCCATGCTTTTTTTTTTTTTTTTTTTTTGCAACAGTGTTCTGACGTGTTTTGTGTACCATGGTGGATCAGTCCCATCTCTTATTAACTTATTCAGTATGAATCTATCTATTGCTGTCGATACTGTATCTTTGAATTTGAGCCATATCTGGTCTACACTTACATAATTAGTTTGGAAGGATTGGAGACTCTCTCTTAGGAAGACATCAAACAAATTTTTATCTGCTGTTTTAGATAGATATATTTTGCGTTTATTTTTAGTGGTTTCAGTTGATATGGTTTTGAGCCTTGCTACAAGACCTTGTGTTCACTAATCCCTATATCAGTCATGACGCTCTCTATTAGATCAGGATTATGTGTGGCTAAGAGATCAGGTGTGTTTTCACAAACATTTACAATTTGTGTGGGCTCATGAACTAATTGTTCAAAGTAATTCTCAGAGAAAGCATTTAGTACAATTTTGGAAGATGTTTCCTGTCTTTCACCGGCTTTGACTGTGTATTTTCGCCAACAAATTGAGGGTAGATTGAAGTCTCCACCAATTATAACTGTATGAGTGGGGTACTTATTTGTAATGAATTCAAATTTTCTTTGAACGGTTCAGCTATTATATCATCTGAGTCAGGGGTCGGTAGAAGGAGCCAATTATTATTTTGGTACGGCTGTTGAGTATAACCTCTACCCATAGTAATTTGCAGGAACTATCTATTTCAACTTCACTTCAAGATAAACTACTACCAACAGACACAAACACACCACCACCTACATTATTTAACTCCCAAATACAATCATGCAAGACTTGTTAAAGACTTTCTATCCTCCTCCCATTCCCTATAGTGGAAACACTTTTTCACCACCAACACTACTGATCAGACTCAACCAAAGACCAATGTTGAACCTTGCCTCACTGAGTTCACTCCTCCATCCAACTGTGATCCACCCCCACTGCCCCCAAATCACTCCCTGTTAACTTTCCAGAATTTCTTAATCTCGAATCTTGCCTTGCCATCATTCCCCAAATTCCTCAACATGCAAACTAATGTTACATCCACGGAAAGAACCACAGTCCACCATCTAAAAACTGATTCCAACCTTATAATCCTACCTACAGACAAAGCCTCCATCATTGTTGTTTTGTACCGCAAGGATTACCTGGCAGAAGGTCTCTGCCGGCTGTCTGATACAGTGACCTTGACACAGTGACCCCATTCCAGAAATCCAGCAGGACCTCCAGTCTCTCCTCAAATCCTTAGGCCCATCCCAGTACCTCTCCTCAGAGTCCATCTGTCTGCTCACCCCTACAATTCCCCACACGCCTACCTCCTACATGCATCCTATAGTCCCTAAACACAACCACCCAGGATGCTCCATTATGGCTTGTTACTGTGCCTGTATATGTGTGGATGGATATGTGTGTGTGTGTGTGCGCGAGTGTATACCCTTCCTTTTTTCCCCCTAAGGTAAGTCTTTCCGCTCCCGGGATTGGAATGACTCCTTACCCTCTCCCTTAAAACCCACTTCCTTTCGTCTTTCCTTCTCCTTCCCTCTTTCCTGATGAGGCAACAGTTTGTTGTGAAAGCTTGAATTTTGTGTGTATGTATGTGTCTGTTTGTGATAAATTAGTTAGTTCAACATGTAGATCATCTTTACCTCTAGTATTGTAGATATGGTATGAACAATTTGTTTCATACTGAGCATAGTCTTTATTAACTACATTCATCAGAGAGTATATGTACTGACATGTTTTGGTCAGAATACCTAACTGAGTGAAAAGTTTTCTACATGAGGTTCGTGGAGGAACCCCACACATGATTCTGACTGCTCTCTTCTGAGCAGTTAAGATTTTTTTTGAGGCTGGTGAATTACCCCAGAATAGTATTCCGTAACTCATTAATGAGTTAAAGTACCCATAGTAAGCCGATTTTAAAATGTTTGATGTCCCCAAAATGAGTAATGATTCTTAGAGCATAAGTTGCTGATGAAAGCCTTTTTAGAGTAAGGGACACATGCTGTTCCCAGTTGAGCCTAATGTCAATGTGAACCCCCAGGAATTTAGTGGAGTGCACCTGTTCTAGTTCCTGGTTGTCATGAGCAATTACTATATTTTCTAGAGTTTTATTTTTTGTGTGGAACTGTATAAAATTAGTTTTTTTGATATTAACTGAAAGAGAATTAATTGAAAACCAAGCTGTAACTTCTCTGATTATATCATTCACATCAGTCTCCAGATCAGCAGTAGACTTACCATCTACTACAATACTTGTATCATCAGCAAACATTGTGAATTCACAATTTTTATTAATGGACAGGGGTAAATCATTGACATATATTAAAAACAGCAAGGGTCCAAGGACAGATCCCTGGGGAAGTCCATGCTGAATTTTGCCCCATTCAGAATCCACCAGATTAGAAGATCTAATATCTACAAGTATAACTTCTTTTTACATGCAGCAACTGTCAATAACTTTCATTTTACATTTCAGGTATTTGAGAAGTTGATGGCATTCCAGAAGAAGAAAAAGCCAAAAAATCCCTTTACACAAATTCCAAGGTGAGTTTGAAGACATGATTTACACTGAACAGAAGTGAACATTGTTAGGAAAAACAAGTGATTGATTGTGTTCTGTAGGTCGCATCAGGAAGGAGAACCTTCAGCAGTATAGATTGAGCCAAAATATAAATCAATAACAAAAGTGGCTGTCAAAAAGTACTTCTCTGTGCTGTATTAAAAGTTATCCATGATTAATCTGCTATGTACTATTTGTATTTATGCAAATAAAAATGGATACAACAAAATTTGCAGGAAGGCAGCAAAGGCTACTGGTACTGTTGTTCAGCTGAATAGCCAGTGTTTACCTACTACTACATTCTTAATATTTATGCTGATAAACAGTATGAGATCCAACAATTTTCATTACAAAGTAATCAGAAAAAGATGAAAATTTCTTTTTTAGTTAATATTTACATTTCCTGGACTTTGCTTCATAAAAACACTTACATCAAACATAAATTGATACTTTGACAGAGTCCAACTGTGTCTGTTAAAGCAGCACAGCAAAGGAGTTTCTAAAATGATGCATCTGTCACACATTATCTAATGATATACTTTTACATTTCTCCATCCATAACTCATAACAACCACAAATAGACTACATAGTACATAATTAGTGTCTGCTACCCATTCTTTTATTTATAGAGAATACACTTTTATTTTTTCAGTGCAGTGGGTTACACCTTCCTCATAATTATGTCATTCACCATGCCTAAGCTAACAATAATTTCATCTTTAGTACCTCATCTTCTTTTCTTTACTTTTTTCTTGTGTAGCATATGTAATGATCTGTTGTGTTGATAATGCCACCTTTCCCACTACTTTTAAATTAGCAGGTGCTATACAAAACAACCTAATATCTGGCGGTATCTAAGAGCTCATAAGAATAGAGCACAGTTACTTACAGTGATATGTATGAGTCCAGTAAATACTGCTTTAATATTAGTTGCAGTTCAGAAATACAGGCCTGCTGTCTGGGGTACTGTTGTCACAAGAAACACTGTGGCAAAATTAGTGCTGTGGCTGTTGAATGGAAAGGCAGTACAACATTGATCAAAAACATGGTGAAAATGACCCAATTCTCTTTTGCAAATCATCATGGTAATTAAATTTGTATTTGTTGGCACAGCCCTATAGTCAGATAGCAAATTCAAATAAAGAGGGACATCATAGTCTGGCTCTTCAACAACGATGGGATTATTAATTTAATATCTGTCCTGGAAACTATTAGTTCAGTAAAATAAATAAATAAAGTATCTATGGTGGCTGAGGTCATGAAAACAAACAATCTGAAAAAAAGTTATACAAATAATTGCCTCTTTTGTTAGAAGGCCACACAATGCTTTCTGTAGCTGTGGGTTACTAAAAGAAAGTTGTCATGCAGGATAATACCCAAATGCATGTGTGCATATCTTTCTTGTTCTTCATAAAGAAAAACTAAATTCATTTACCAAGTTCTTTTGATGTTTCCCCTCTTTCTCTGTTATCTTTTATACATATCTGGACTGTGATCATTTAGTTCTTCTGGTGCTATGTTTACCAGAATTGTACTACTATTCTGCACATCTAAATTTCTTAGCTCCTGACTGGGGAACCTTTAGTTCCAAAACCTGACATCTCAGATCATTTGCCAACACAAGTATGATTGTAACTTAAAAAGCATAGTTTACAGATAAATGATGAACTGCAGTGGAAGTCATGTCATCTACAACATTGCCAGGGTTGTGCTTTAAAACAACATATAGCTCCTTTAGACCAAATAAAATATTATTTTAAGAAAACAAAATTTATTTTTGTGCTGAAATACACACTCATGAGCAACTGAAATATGCAAACCTACCTTTTGCACTGATGTCAGTGGTGAAACACTGTGGTATGAACACAAGACACTGAAACCAAAGGAGAGGCACCCTAATATGTGATGACTTAGCTGCCATTCATAAATCAAAAGCATGGAAATTCATGGAAGCTGCTGCCAAGACAAACACTTTTCACTTGATAGTGTAAGATCCGTCAAACAAAAAGTTGTGCCCAGTGGTTGAAAAAAAGCACAGTCACACCCATCTACAGGAAGGTCAGCAGAAATGATCCACAAAATTATCAACCAATCCCCTTGCCATCCATTAGCTGAAGAATCTGAGTTCAAATGTAATGAGGTATCTCGAACTGATTTATGTCCTCCATTCTAACAGTTTGGGTTTCTGGAAATAGAAATTGTGTGAAATCCAACACACTCTTTTCTTACATTGCATCCTGCAAGCCAGGAATTAAGGCAGTCAGATAGATGCACTCATTCTTGACTTCTGAAAGGCATTTGACTCTCTGGCTTGTTATCAAAAGTATGGTCATATATGATGTCAGGTGAGAATTTGAGACTAGATTGAGGATTTCTTTGTGAGGAGGACACATCATGTACCTATGGATGGAGAGTCATCAACAGATGTAGAAGTAACTTCAGGTGTGCCCCAGCAAAGTGTCTTGGAACCATGTAGTACTTTAATGACCTTACATACAATATAAATAGAAATTTACACTCTACCTAGCCTGTAGGATTATCAAAAGTAATCCATTAATATTTTATTGATGTTCCAAATTTTATTTCATGTTTGAAGCTGCATCCCAGTTCCACCAACCACCACAGAGGCCTACCACCTCTGGCCTCTATAGGATTATGCCTATTAAGTAAACTTTGTATTCGGAAAAGGATCTGAACCATCATCCTTTCACATGGGAGTCCAGTGTGCTAACCACTGTGACACAACGCTTGGTGCACATAGATGTGACAGGACTATTACATATTGCTGTAGAGTTTGCGAGAATATTATTTTGGTTAACTATTTCATAGGTGTATGTCATTATAGCATTTTAGTTTTAGTATTATTGTAGTTCTTACTCCTCCCTCACAAAATGAGCGTGGGCTATGGACTGTTTTTAAACATTTCTTATGCTACTGAGATGATATGACCACAAGGGGCTGCCAAACTGTGTTGTACTTTATATCGGTGGACATTACTGACTGACACAGTCCAGATAATTTTTCAGTGCCCTCTGCCATGCACTTCATAGTGGTTTGCAGAATATACATGTAGATGTAGATGTGTTCCATAAGACTGAGGTTGTGTGACCTAGAGAGGGCACTCAAGCACTCTCATGTCTCAAGAGTGTTCCTTCAATCATTCTGACACAGATTATGAAGAATGAAGTGGTGCATTGTCTTGCTGAAGTTACAGGTGTTTTTGCTGAGCAAATAGCTATGCATTATAAAATAGTATGTCCTGGTATTTTAGCAAGGCATGGTGGCAGTTGTATCAGAGCCCACATTTCATCCTGTGTAAATATCCCTCACAGGAGAGTACCTCCATTTGCCAGTATGTTATCTTTTGCTAGTGAGGCATGGTGGCAGTTTTTCTGGAGTCTCCTGTTTAAACATCTCCCACAGAAGAATACCTCCAGTTGCCTGGATTGTGTCCTGTTGGCAAGTTGATGTATTCTGTCATGATCCAGCGCGGTGGCCAAGTGGTTCTAGGTGCTTGACTCCGGAACCACGCTGCTGCTACAGTTGCAGGTTCAAATCCTGCCTCAGGCATGGATGAGTGTGATGCCCTTAGGTTAGTTAGGTTTAAGTAGTTCTAAGACTAGGGGACTGATGACCTCAGATGTTAAGTCCCATAGTACTTAAAGCCATATATAGGTAGAGTCTGTCATGTTGTTTGTTACGTAAACATGGCCTGCCATTGCATATACACTCCTGGAAATGGAAAAAGGAACACATTGACACCGGTGTGTCAGACCCACCATACTTGCTCCGGACACTGCGTGAGGGCTGTACAAGCAATGATCACACGCACGGCACGGCGGACACACCAGGAACCGCAGTGTTGGCCGTCGAATGGCGCTAGCTGCGCAGCATTTGTGCACCGCCGCCGTCAGTGTCAGCCAGTTTGCCGTGGCATACGGAGCTCCATCGCAGTCTTTAACACTGGTAGCATGCCGCGACAGCGTGGACGTGAACCGTATGTGCAGTTGACGGACTTTGTGCGAGGGCGTATAGTGGGCATGCGGGAGGCCGGGTGGACGTACCGCCGAATTGCTCAACACGTGGGGCGTGAGGTCTCCACAGTACATCGATGTTGTCGCCAGTGGTCGGCGGAAGGTGCATGTGCCCGCCGACCTGGGACCGGACCGCAGCGACGCACGGATGCACGCCAAGACCGTAGGATCCTACGCAGTGCCGTAGGGGACCGCACCGCCACTTCCCAGCAAATTAGGGACACTGTTGCTCCTGGGGTATCGGCGAGGACCATTCGCAACCGTCTCCATGAAGCTGGGCTACGGTCCCGCACACCGTTAGGCCGTCTTCCGCTCACGCCCCAACATCGTGCAGCCGGCCTCCAGTGGTGTCGCGACAGGCGTGAATGGAGGGACGAATGGAGACGTGTCGTCTTCAGCGATGAGAGTCGCTTCTGCCTTGGTGCCAATGATGGTCGTATGCGCGTTTGGCGCCGTGCAGGTGAGCGCCACAATCAGGACTGCATACGACCAAGGCACACAGGGCCAACACCCGGCATCATGGTGTTGGGAGCGATCTCCTACACTGGCCGTACACCACTGGTGATCGTCGAGGGGACACTGAATAGTGCACGGTACATCCAAACCGTCATCGAACCCATCGTTCTACCATTCCTAGACCGGCAAGGGAACTTGCTGTTCCAACAGGACAATGCACGTCCGCATGTATCCCGTGCCACCCAACGTGCTCTAGAATGTGTAAGTCAACTACCCTGGCCAGCAAGATCTCCGGATCTGTCCCCCATTGAGCATGTTTGGGACTGGATGAAGAGTCGTCTCACGCTGGTCCAACTGAGGCGCCAGGTGGAAATGGCATGGCAAGCCGTTCCACAGGACTACATCCAGCATCTCTACGATCGTCTCCATGGGAGAATAGCAGCCTGCATTGCTGCGAAAGGTGGATATACACTGTACTAGTGCCGACATTGTGCATGCTATGTTGCCTGTGTCTATGTGCCTGTGGTTCTGTCGGTGTGATCATGTGATGTATCTGACCCCAGGAATGTGTCAATAAAGTTTCCCCTTCCAGGGACAATGAATTCACGGTGTTCTTATTTCAATTTCCAGGAGTGTACATTTACATTCACAGCTGTGCTCCACAATCACGTTGCAGAATGTGGTAGAGGCACCTGGTGTACCATTGTCACTTCCTCCTGTTTTCTGTTCCAATTGCAAATAGTTCTTTGGGAAGAAATTACTGGCAACCCACAGTGTGGCTTTGAATCTCTCTTATTTTATCTTCATAATATTTTTGTGAGATATATGTAGTAGGAAGCAATATATTTATTGGCTCTTCTAGGAACATACACTTTCAGGACTTTAACAATAAATTCTACAATGATGCAGAATGCCTCTCTTGCAGTGTCTGCCACTGGAGTTAGTTGATCATTTCTGTGACACTTTTGGGCTTACTAAATGAACCTGTAACAAAGTGTGCTTCTCTTCTTTGGATCTGCTGCCTTTCCCTTATCAGTACTATGAAATACAGATCCATTACAGATCATCAGTATTCAAGTACAGCATATACAGTGGTCCATCAGTCCCAGTATACTTTCACCACACCTTGAGCATCCATTGGTTGTGTTCCTATGTTAATGTTAATTCCTGAGACCTGTGATGTTGGCAGGCTAAGGCACACTTCGTGTTGTCCAGCAATGAACTAGTAAATGATGAGCTGCACTGTGGTACATCTATATGCTGTTACAGTATATATCATAAACATTGGCAACCCAATGCCAAGAACACATTATTGTCCACTGCACCTGGCTCTAGCAGTAGCAATCTTTCCAAAATTATGATACACTCTTGACAAGATGGCACATGGCTAGCATAGTGTCTGCATGACCTCAGGAATAGAGTGCATTACCATGAAATGGACAACTACTGTCTGGTTGCAGTCATATGGTGGCTTGTCATGGATCTTCCTTACACTGCATTCGAATGTCTCACTGAAATTCCACTTGTATGACATCCTGGACAGCTCTATTTGTCATAGTGGCAGAAGTGCTCTCCTGTATAACAGCTATTTCTAATTCAATTGCTCATGGGTTTAATGCTATAAAACTTACTTTTTTAATTCTCTGATACTAAATTCCAATTTAACAGGTGCTATAAGGCATTTACAGATGGTGATCATGACTTCATTGTTTTGGAAGACCTGAGTGTGTTTGGTTTCCAGCCGGCAAAAGGACAAGACACATATAACTTTGAACATTGTGCAGAAGTTTTGAAATGCATGGCTAAGTTCCATGCTCTTTCATTTGCTATGAAAGACCAGGAACTGGAAGAATTCAGAACCGCTGCTGCCAATTTGGAGGTAACACCAGTACTTGCTGAAAATTAAGCAATGGATCAAATTCTGGAATGTGCCACATACATTGTAGAAAACTGATACTTTACCACTGGATTAATCTTAATACATATAAGAGGAATATCAGTACTCAGCAAATGCAGGTGGTAGTGAGTAGAGAATAGTCACAAATGAAAATACCGAAAACTCTTCAGCTTATGAATAAAATGTAAAATCCTTGATTACAACTAACTAATCTCTCTCTCTCTCTCTCTCTCTCTCTCTCTCTCTCTCTCTCTCTCTCTCTCTCTCTCTCTCTCCATCCCTCTCTCTCTACTTTTCTCAGAAATACATACCAAGTACGGCTTTGAAAGCTTGAAAAATAATTATCACACAATTGTTCTTTTGCATTCATAGAAAACTTCATTTTCATTAATTTGTTGGTTATTTTTAACTGACTCTGTTTCAGAAGTTTAAGTCAGTATAACTTGACATGATTGTCACAAGTCTAAAGTCTTTCTTGCAGATGGGATTTATCTCTTCAGGATTTGCCTGATAAACATCTCAGTTTCATGTTGCTTTAACAGTGTAACTTGTTGTCACCTATCTTCTTGACAAAGATTGCTGAATGAACTGGCAGCATAGCTGAAGATGGCCACTCCAAATTCTTGTGATGTAATTTACAGGATCAGCATTTTGTAAAAAGGTGACTCATTTTGCTAAATATATGTGTTGTCTACTGCCTGACCATAGATGAAAACTATCATACCATTTGTCTGAGATTTGCAAGTTTTTGTATTTTTAATTGATGTGTAAATAAGGCCCCAGCTCCTGATTTGTGTAGCCTTTTCCCTTAATCCTGCTTAAAAAGTTTATCCATGGATTTGTGACATTGAACCCCTCCTCCTTCCACCATGAACCATTCTGGGAGCAAATTGTATATTTTGTATTTGCCTTGTTAGTTTTTTTAATTATTCTTAAATATTATATAAGTAAGTTAGCAATGTTTAATAGCAAATTCCTTTATTACAGGAAGTGCTCTACAGTGAAGCACAACGAGAGTGGTACCAAGGAATGATGAAAAATGTACTAAATTATTCTATGCAGGCAGTTTCCTTAGAATATCCTGACAGCGTATATGAACAAAAGATGAGAGAATTCTGTGAAAGTGCAGTCTATGATAAAGCCATTGATCTGGTTAAGCCAGACAAACCTCACTCTGTAGTTCTGAATGGAGATACATGGGGTCCAAATTTTTTATTCCTGTATGATGGTTCTGATGATCAACATTTAAAAGATGTTCGTATAATTGATTTTCAAATGTCACGGTGGGCAAATCCAGTATGTGATCTCTCATTCTTTCTGTATTCAAGCACATCCAAGGAATTAAGAGAGTCAAATATCTCAGATTTACTTAAAACTTATCACCAAAGTCTTTCTGAGATGATTCAAGATTTGGGATCTGATCCACAAGTTGTTTACCCATACAAAATATTTGAAGCTGAGGTAAAACAATTCTCAACTTTTGGATTCATTATGTCATTGGAAGCAGTGGCAGAGAGCACACTGGATGACCAGGACAAGCCAAAACCCAGCTTAATGGAAGGAGAAGAATTTATTCCATTTCATGAAATTTGGAAGTTTCCACCATTAACAAATAAGCAAACTATCAAGCGACTAGCAGATAATGTAAAATATGCTATAGAAAATGGACATATTTAATATATAAGGAAACCTGTTTCAGCCTTCAACACTTTGCCTGCCATGTAGCCACCGGTGACCACAACAGAGCCTTTATGCATGACACCAAGGCCTGGACTGGTGGTGAAATATCCATCACAGTGCATATGGCAGTCAATGTGTTAATTTATCACAGTTTCAAATTACTATTTTAAGAAGCATAGTCCTGGGTGATAGTTCAACACATCTAGAAGAAAATAAGTTTACTAGTCTTTGTCCATTATGACCATGTATCACCAATGAGCAATAATTTGTATCACATCTTGTTACACTCAAAATGTGCAGTTGCTTTTTTTTCTATTTAACAGAACCATTTTTTGGCAATGTATTTTGGTTCACAATGGTGACAACCTGTACTTTCCAGTGAGGCTATCTAGGACATTGTCCCATGTTACCTTGCATGATTGAGACACATACAGACTTCAATTTCATGCTGTTCTTATAAAATCAAGCAATGGAAAATCCAGGATAGAATGTAACAATATTATGAGAAGAAAAGTTGCTACCCACCATATAGTGGAAATGCTGAGTCGCAGATAGGCACAACAAAAAGACTCAATTATAGCTTTCAGCCATTAAAGCCTTTGTCAACAATAGACACACATTCGCACACACACTCAAGCAAATGCAACTCACATGACTGCAGTCTCAGGCAACTGAAACCAGCGAGCAGCAGCACCAGTGCATGATGGGAGTGATGACTGAGTGGGGGTAAGGAGGACGCTGGGGTGGGGTGGGGGACGGATTTATGATGGGGGTGGCGGACAGTGAAGTGCTGCAGGTTAGACGGAGGGCACGGGAGAGGTGGGGAGGGGAAAATAGTCATTGTCCTTACCCATCCAGCCCCTTCCCTATTCCCATTCCAACACTACACAGCCGTCATTCCACCACCACATCCAGCCTCTTTATTTCTCTCCTTTTATGCTACTCCCCTGCCCCCCTCCCCACTTCTCCCATGTCCTCTGTCTAACCTGCAGCAATTCACTGTCTGCCACCTCCACCATAAATCCCTCCCCCTCCCCATCCCAGCCTCCTCCTTACCCCCACCCAGTCACCACTCCCATCATGCACTGGTGCTGCTGCTCGTAGTGTGGCTTCAGTTGCCTGAGATTGCAGTCATGTGTCTGAGTAGCATTTGCGTGAGTGTGTATGCATATGTGTGTGTCTGTTGTTGACAATGGCTTTAATGGCCGAAAACTATAATTGTGAGTCTTTTGTTGTGCTTATCTGCAACTCAGCATTTCTGCTATATGGTGAATAGCAACTTTCCTTCTCTTCTTGTTCTTATAAAAGTAATAGAGGTGAGGCACTGCAATACCCCCCCCCCCCCTTTTTTGGTATATCCATCAATCTGCATGGCAGATTTTAATGTACTGTTCATTGTGTTGTGATATATGTGAACAGCAACACCAAAATCTGCCTGTAATTCACACACATGTAGCTCCAGTTGAAGTACAAAATACAATGCTTCACTGTGTTTGCACCCACTGTACTCTGTTTGTCTGCTTACACCATTGTCAGCAGATGTTAAATGGAACCATCAAACTACAAGTGAAATTTATAGACAAATTTCACAGCAAAGAATTGTTTTATTTGTGAATTAAGGTTATTTAAAATTGTTCTCATCAGAACAGGTTTGTAAATAAATTGTGACAGAGGTGGATTGTTAATTGTACATATTATAAAAATGTTTGTATGTTCCACATCTCCTCCTAAACCACTGAACCAATTTCAGCAAAACGTGGTTCACATATCGCGTACTATATGGCAATAATAACTTTGTGAGTAAGAACCATCTACCCATCATAGTTCAGGAGATATTATGTTGTAAACAATGTAATCTGACAAAAACTGCCATGTCATGCATGACATCTAAATTTATTACTTCTGTACTACTAACACTATTCATAACAAATTTTGCAAGCAGTATTCACATATACTGCCTAATATACCTAAAAAATTATAGCATGGTACCACATGTAGATCAGGAGGTATGACATCATAAAAGCTGAGATGCATGAAAAACTGCTGCATTGTGCATGGCATTTAAATTTATTACTTCTTTGCTACTAACTCTATTCACAACATATTTAACAGGCAGCGTCCACATATGCTGATGAATGTAGCTACAGAAATATATCATTTTACAACATATAGTTCAAGAGAGATGACATCATAAATGCTGAGATGTGTGAAAAAAAGAAGCCTCATCATCTGTTAAGCTTTAATACATTTCTTTCCTTTACCACTAAGACAGCCCCACAGTTGAGTCAACTTCAGAAAATGCCTTATACTTTTGAAAGCTTTCAACTACAAAATGCAAATGGCTGTGGCAAAAGCAATAGCTGTCTATTGCGCTATGAAGAGCAGTTGCCGTAGAGACATTTACAGAATTGCATTGTGGACACACAAAGCAGCTGTGCCCAACATACAGAAACTTTGCACTGCAAACATAGTTCATTTTTTGCTTCTGTTTCTAACAGAGAATTGGCAAAATGAATTCCTGGGCAATGCTGTGTTTGTGAGCTAGTAATCAAATAAAGTACCTGTCATGTTCCTGAGATATTAAAACTTTTTGTAGCTTAAAAGCTACAACAAATGTGTGTAGTATGGCTGCATCAAATGTTAGAATAGCTATGAAAATTTTCGGATCTGGTGGCACAAATGGCTGTTACTTGTCTATCAGGTGACATAGCAAAGTGATATTTATGAGGGGGGGGAGGGGGGGGGCAATATGATTGAAAGGAAACAGAATCAAAGTTTGATTTAACGTTGCTGATTTGTTATCATTTGAGTACACGGAGTTCAATTACACAGTACCAATACCTGTTAAGTTAAAGTGGCAACTCATCATTACATTGAAATGATAGGCCACATTGACAGTTTCAGGAGAGAGCTGTACTTCTGAATTTGTGGTTATTGGTTTTATTCTGTAATACCAGTTTAAATTTATTCCTACAACAGTCCATTATTTTTAATTTGCAAAACCACAGGTCTCATGCAGTAAGTGGTGATTCTTTTTGCAATAGAATACCATGGTAAGAATTCAACATATCATTATTTGTAGGCTGTGTGCCCTATGTTATTTAGGGCCTAAACCAATTCTTCATCTGAAGTATCATTTAAATATAATATGAAGTCATAAGAGAACAAGGTTAATTTGAAGCTATAACAAATTTTTATTTACATTTCTATTTACCATTGAGCAAATTTTCAGCATTTTTTATTAGACTAATATTGTATGGAAGTTGTTCAAATGTACACGTAAATTTTACTTTAATTCATTACAAGGAAATGGAGCATATGAATATATACTGCACATAAAATAACACACACACACACACACACACACACACACACACACACACAAAAGATAATACAAAGTGACCCATACAAAATTGCATACTTACACAGTCTGTCATAGTCTGTTCTTTGTAAGCTTACACTCTTGTCCTTCCTAAACAGCAAATCTATTTATAAACAGCATTGATTCAGTACAAGTTTGCCATCAAACAATGGTTGTCTGTGATACATAAACATAATGAAAATGTTAAGGGGCAAAAGAGTATTTTGAATTTTGGCTTCAGATAAACATATTAGCATAATGTTACTACCCAACATTCACATGCAGAGTAACATTGTTTTTTAAATGTTGCTTAAAAACTATTTTCATCTTCTAACTTTACAATTAGACTGGTGAGCTCTTGTAAAATGTAACACTAATGTGGCTCATATGTCTTTGTATGTCAGCTTTTTTTAGTTTGCTGTGTATGGAGTGCTGTGCTATTTCAGCAGTAGTTATGGAAGTCAGGAATTATCAGAACATCTTCAAGGTTGGCCCTGAAATACAAAACACATTTTTTTTATAGAGTGAGGGTATAGTTAGTACTTTCAGTTTTTTGAATATAGGTTTGTATGATGTCTATGGAGGACTGTGTGTTATTATTTGGATAGCATTCTTCTGTAACAGAAAAGAAACTGTTTTAGGTGGCAAGTGGTGGTAATACAAAATATTCCATTTGTTGTGATGGACTGGATATAACTGAAGTACACCATCCTGGTATCATCAGAGGTACAAATGTCTGAGATAACTCTTTGAGCAACACAGGCTGAACTGGATTCCTGTGTACGCTTTACTGAATTATCATAAAAATTTAAGTTTTGATCAACATGAATTTGTAGCATTTTGTTGGTTTTACACTGCTTAAAAACTTGATATGTATTTGTATGCAGCAATGGCTTTGGTTTGCTTATTATCACACTGGTATCTTTTGCAAAAACATGAGATTGGTTTCACTATGTAAGGTGTATACATCATTTATATGAATAAGAAATAAAATGGGACCTAGAGCACTGGCTTTTTTCATCTGATACTAAACTGACTTTGTGATTGGAATAAGCTAACATCACTCATAAAATCTGTCTGTGGTTCCACAGGTATAGTACAAACCACATTTTGCTTTTCCATTGAATACCAAGAGCTTCCAATTTTTCTAAAAGGATGCCATGATTAACAGTATCAAATTCTTTGGAGACATATAAATTATCTCCAACTATACTAGCTTTTTAAGATTTCTATTTATTTGTTCAGTTTAGCAGATTTCTCCTGTTTTGGTGTTTTTACCTACCTGAAAGCCAAGTTGGATTACTGATCAATAACTTATTCTCATCTAAATATTTGTTCATTTTGTGCTTTATCATTTTTTCTAATATGTCTGCTTGTGTCTGTATATGTGCAGATGGATATGTGTGTGTGTGCGAGTGTATACCTGTCCATTTTTCCCCCCAAGGTAAGTCTTTCCACTCCCAGGATTGGAATGACTCCTTACCCTCTCCCTTAAAACCCACATCCTTTCGTCTTTCCCTCTCCTTCCCTCTTTCCTGATGAAGCAACCGTGGGTTCCGAAAGCTTGAAATTTGTGTGTGTGTTTGTGTTTGTTATTGTCTCTATCAACATACCAACGCTTTCATTTGGTAAGTTACAGAATCTTTGTTTTTAGGAGTGGTGATATTGTTAGATGATTTTTCCTGCTTGTAGTTGTTGTCAATTTTAAATAAGGACACACTTTTGAGATTTTAAACTTTTCAGAAACTCTTCATCAGTGAATGATAAGCTCACAATATATGACAAGGGTCTTGCAATTTTCATTGTGACAGACACCGACACCTCATCTACTCCTGCCGACATTTCAGGTTTCAAGCTTTTTATCACTTTTAACCTGTTTGTTGGATCTACCCTCACGTTACAAGCAGCTATTGAATATTCTGTTTTTCTTGATATGTGAATTTTGAGCTTAATGAACTTGCTGTAGTTATATAATTTGGCAAATAATCTTTTTTATATTAACATTTTATGTGCTCTTCATAATGATTTCCAGTCCTTCACATCTCCTCTCCATTTTAATTTTTGCAATTCCCCATACAGCTTTTCATTTGTTATCAGACTGTCTTATTAAGCTGTCCTTACTCAGAAATTTTCCTATAGCAATTACTTTTTGATAGGCCCCCTTGTTATTCTTAAGATATTCTACAAACTGTGGATGTTTTTATTTTAGATATTGGTCTTTTTAGGGTTCCACAAGAGTATTTAATGCCACCTGTGATCCAAGAACTTGGCTCTGTGTTGCTGTGGGAACTGATTCTTGACATTGGAGAGAGATGTGGTGGGAGGGCAGGAAAAGATGGAGAAGCTTATGTTCCAAACAAATCAAGTCAGGGGCAAGAAAGTATGGGAGACAATAATGAAGTTTGGTATTTTAGGGACTCTTCTTAGGACTCATTAAGTAGCATATTTACAAAGTTTACATCATTTTCTGCAGAAAAAAATCATTTACGCATGAAATGTGCTTTTGTTTGTTTCAATAACATTAAAGGAATTTTGAGAACAAGAGCATTTTGGTGTGCTACTGACATGTGTAGTAGCTATGGATTGTTTTCTCTTTCCTTTCATTTTACTTTTTACCATCTTATTAAAAAGAAGTGGCATAAGTACAAAAATATCTCGGTAAAAAATAGGATTCTGAAGGTTTTTATTTGTTTCTAACATGAACGATGCAAGGTGAAGTGAATTTTGTGTACTTTGAGGTGAAATAGAGGGCAAGAAACAGTTACAATATTTGCTCTCAGAGTGCAGCTCTTGATTTGTAGACAATAAATGCTACACACAGCTTCTGATCCAGAGACAGTAAACACTACAGGTGAGCTCTTTGAAACAATCAAAAATGATTTAAAATAAATTGAGAACTATATTATAGTGTGTGATAAGCGGGAAGAAGAAAAATTTTCGTGAGCCTTGTTAATACTTTTGAATGAACTTTTGAGGTTGATTTTGAAACTGCTGAAGAAAAAAGAATTGTCAAAATAAAAGGCAATAGATGATAGTTGATCTGAAACAAGAGAAACTTTCATCTTAATTATGAATAGGAAAACAAGCTGCAGTGTAGTTTCGTTTATGTAATTACAAAAGAACCATTACAGCTCAGAATTTTAATGTGAAATAAATCATGGCTTTAAGCAAACTGAAATATAACTTTTCATTGCCATGTGCACTCTTTCTCAGTGCATTAAGATGATGGTAAAGGTTTGATTCAGCAGCCACATATGATAAGTACATGTGGGCTGCTAATGAATATATGAAGTAACTACTAGTGTAGGCATAACTCCTGTCTCAGCGAACATCATAGCTAGTGCAATAAGGGATAGAGCTGACTGAAAACAATATTTGTCTGTGTAAGATAGGCTACTGGAGGGTATCACCTAGTGGTTTGGGTATTGTGTATCCTAAAGGCAGTGATAGACCCACTTGTTAATTAACTGAAAATTTAATCATTTATCATAAGACGTGGCAAAGTGACTATGGTCAAGTCCAGTCTGTAAACAGTAAAGGGAACCTGTATCTTCAAATCTGGTTCTCAAGCAGTATACAATAGTAATACAGAGAAACTCAGTTTACTTATTACAATAGTAGAAAGGGATTAACTCAAAATTTTATTTAGATACAAATATTTGAAGAACGTGAATACTGCCCATATTTTCCAAATTTCAGCTGAGCTGAGAAAGTTTTTGAGTCACACATTTTCTGGTGTACATACACCATACATACATACAATTGTAACATACAATTTCAAACCATTGACTTAAAGTACAGGAGACTCGTCAAAACACAATACCAGTAATATAATATACAGTACTTAATAATTACTTAATTAAGCAATTAATAATTTTTCTTCAAACGTAACATACTTTTAAGATTAAAAGTCCTAAGTATTTGCTCTCTCCTCAAATTTTCAAGTTGTCATTTATGAATTCTTCTATTATAGTAACATTTATGCACTAGTTTCTCATATAAGGATTTTTCAGTGTTTCTAAATTTATGCTGAGCAGTTCTCCTCCTTTCACTTCGTTATAAATTTTCATACCCATAAAGTTTCAAACAGTGGGTGGGCAGCATAAAATTATTTTGATTTCTGGTGTTGTAATCATCTTGAAAATGATTTGCTACAAATAAATCAGGGTTATTGTGTACAAAGATAATCAGCTCATATGTGTATAGTGAGAGAACACTTAATATACTTAGATTTTTTAGGAGTAGGTGACATGATTTTCTTTGCCCTACATTGTGCATATTTCTGATGATAGTTTTCTGAAGTTTTAGTATTTGACACATATGGTTTGAGTTACCCCAAAATACAATTCCATACCTTATTACTGACTCAGTCACTGTGATATACTACTTTTCTTATGCCCATACTGGTAGCATTGTACAATATTCTCATGGCAAATGCTAGACTATTTAATTTATTTGCAAGGTACTGTATATGTGATCCCCATGATAGATTTTTATCTAGTTGCATTCCTAGGAATATCACACAGCTTCCTGCAAATCCTGGTTTCTGTGACTGACCTGAAAATCATTTAATTTTGCTTGTTTTGTTTTAAACTGCATTAACTGAGTCTTTTCCATGTTTAACCTATTTAAATCAAACCAGGTATCTAATTTTTCTAAAGTATTTAATACAGTTTGTGGAATTTGAGCAGTACTGTTACTTTCAATGATTAAAGATGTGTCATCTGCAAATAAAACTGAGTGACACCCATATTAAGTGGCGGCTCAGTTATGTAAAACAAAAACAGAATGGGACCTAAGACAG
Organism: Schistocerca serialis cubense; assembly: GCF_023864345.2. Lineage (NCBI taxonomy): Eukaryota > Metazoa > Arthropoda > Insecta > Orthoptera > Acrididae > Schistocerca > Schistocerca serialis. The sequence goes on from NC_064643.1 coordinate 460,403,770, forward strand.
AACCTTGGGGGTATTCCATGTGAAATGGTTTTCCATTTTGAAGTGTAAGTTCCTCTCTCCGATGTTATAACCACTCTTTGCCTTCAGTTTGTTAGATAGGACTTAAACCATTCTAATATTGTGCCCCCTAATTCCATATTTTTCCAGTTTACAGAGTAGCAAGGAGTGATTCACACTATCAAAGGCCTTTGACAGGTCACAAAAATTCCTGTGGCATGCAGTGAGTTGTCTAGAGATGAGCTAATTTTATCAACAAAATTAATTATAGCAGATACTGTGGTTTTGCTTTTTTGAAATCCATACTGATTTTTTGAGATTATTTTAAATCTTTCTATGAACACACAAAGAATACACATCAAAAGGAGAGTTTTTCAGTACAAGAAATGAAAGCAGTACAGTTCCACATGGGACTTTGACTTAAGAAAGGACAAAGATAAACAATACTTTCTTTTGGTTGTAGTACTTGTGTAGACATATGTAAAATTCAAAGAAGATCAAGCAGAGTCACATACAGGGTAGAAACAATTTCCCACTTGGACTTCACTGTGTGATTCCCCACATACAAGCAATACAAAAATATTTCTCACAAAATTTCATCCTGCACATATTTCCAGCAGTAAATGGAACTTTAAAGATTGGCAATCTGGCACTGCATGTAGGGTAACTAACTTGGTCAGCATGTAGGAGCAGTGCTGTACAATTGGTGAAGTGGGTAGTGTTTTGAGTTAACAAGCAGGTGGTCAAGGGTTCAATTCTGAGTCGGTGCATATCTGTTTTTAATTGCTAAATGTAGTCTGTATGGTATGGTAACCGGCATCTTAACTATCATACAGTGATTACAATGGGTCTTCTGTAAAACAATAACACTTACATACTACAAAAACAGAAATGGAAGTACAATGATTTTCATTGGTCAGCTTTGAAAGAAGCCCTTTGCACATCGTGGAAATTCAAATGGTTCAAACGGCTCTAAGCACTATGGACTTAACATCTGAGGTCATCAGTCCCCTAGACCTAGAACTACTTAAACCTAACTGACCTAAGGACATCACACACATGCATGCCCGAGGCAGGATCCAAACCTGCGACTGTAGCAGCAGCGCGGTTCCAGACTGAAGCGCCTAGAACCACTCGGCCACAGCGTCCGGCCACATCGTGGACATGAATTGATTCACACCACTGCGTCTACTAAATTCCAAACCTGTTTCCTGTGTACCCACCTCCAGTGGTCCCATCAATTAGTAGCAACTATTATTCTTGCCATTTTCAAGTTCATTACATTTCATTAATGCCTTATGTCACCAGTAGGACTAACAAAACGTGGTTTGCAAATAATTTGCACATACAATTACCATTTTTATGTGCTGGAACCACTGATTATGACTTTCAACATTGAGTCTGATAAACACATGCTGTTTAGTAAGTATCTCCATATCTTATTATTATTATTATTGATGGAAATGTGGAAACACCACATCCATTAGCATTAGGGAAACTGTATAATTCAAAAACAACCATTTCACCATTGGCAGTGTTGGGATTAATCATGCCAAACAAAAGAGAGGTGATGTGCCTTAGGTGGAACAGCCCACTGCGACTAATGACATGTTTATACTGTATGCACTGTTCACCAGACAGGGAGCAGCTGCTAGAAGAGCAATGTGCCTGTGACAGACTCCAGGTACATTCATACACACATCATATTTTCTTCTTGCGTTATTCTAAAACAGTGTAGCAGACATATGGCATACACAAACAATGAATATTTGGGTATGCTTCTGGTCCTTTGTGCATCTGATAACTGGGTTGGTACTGCCACTCATGGATATGCTGCTAGTCATCCTCGTCAACATCACCCAGATAAAAATGTGTTTCAATGTCTAGAGCTTCACCTTCAGGAGATAGGTTCTCTCTTTCCATCATCATGTGACAGAGGTCATCCAGGGACTTATCATACACCAGCTACTGAAGAAGCTATTCTGGAGGCCGTACACCAAGAACCCCAATGAAGTACACATAGTGTAGCAAGGCAGCTGTGTGTCTCAAATACAATGGTAGTTGATGTATTGCACAACCATTGGCTGCACCCCTGTCATTATGCTTTAACACAACACCTGAATCCTGCAGACCACCATATGCAGATTCAGTTCTGTGCGTGGTTGCAACAACAACAGGAAGCCACTGAAATTTCATAAACACTGTAATATGGTCAGATGAAGCAGAGTTCACTCATGAAGGTGTCTTCAATATGCACAATGCCTACCATTGGCATGACATTAACACGCACATCACCCAAGCCCGTGGATATCAAATTCACTTTCACATCAACGTCTGGTTCAGAATATTGGGAGACAGGAGTTTGGGTCCCTACTTGTTGCCTGACTGTTGACTGCACAAAGATATCATGCACTCCTCTCAAACTATTTGCCTGACACACTGGAATATGTCCTACGTCATGTATGGCAGAGGTGATAGTTCCAACACGATAGTGCCCCTCCACACTTTGGAATTAGTGTGCTACAGTGTGGTTCAACTATCAAGTTCTCGACGCAGGCGCAGAATAGTTACAGTACGCTATATATTTCGGAATGGAGGACGTTTTCGCCAGTCTGTGATGGCTCACTAGAAGGTGACTGGCAGGTGCCCAGTTGAAATATCATGCGAAGTATTGAACGACGACCGGCTGCAAGCCCGAAATTTGTTTGAACAGTCAATTCGCCAGGCAAATTTTAAAATTCCTACCACATCTATTTTTCCTCACATTTTCCCACTGCTCTTGGGTTTTTCCAAGAAAGTCTATGCTCTCATACCCATTTCCTCTCTCATTTTTTCTGTTTTGAGCATCTGGCCTTTCATATTATCATCTCTAAATTCATTGTTATAATTTGGAGGCAGCTCAGGGCTGTTTGATAACAATTCACCTCAGGTGTACCACCACCCCTACCATCTCTCCATATTAGGGTTACTTTATTCTACTTTCTCCCACACTTTTCCCGAGAATAATTTAAGTAACCAAGCCATCTAGAAATTCCAACAATACGTGAACATTCTCCCAATACCTAAGTATTAGCTTTTATCTTTAGCACCCTTGGTAAGTGGCTAGTTAATATTTCAATCAAATGTGATTCATCAGTTGTTTCATCTAGATATTTAACTCAAATAATATGGCATTCTACAAAGTTTATTATAAACCCAAGCTCTTAATACCTGAAGCCTTAAGTGTTTCTGGGTCTCTGATGACCAAAATTTGCTTTTAACTCCCACTCAAATTGTTCACATGGTTGACATTTCTCTGCATTTAATAATGCCAACTGCAACAAACTATCTTCTAAATGGTGCATTACAAATCATATTTATGCTCATAACCTCAACATTGAACATCCATAAACCACAAGAAATCCCATGCAGATTCACACTTCATGAATGAGGGCTACTAACACACCTCTGTTTTCTCACATCAAGGCATAATTCACCAATTATGATGCTGATATTGTTCACAGAAAATTACATTCTCTGATTTTTTAAATTACCAAATTGCATTTCAGCAATATCTTTATCTACCTTCTGATCAAAGGACTCTTAATCTCCTTTTGGCACTTTGACTTTCCTTTTTAAATACTTGTGGTTCCTATTGTAAATTTTTAATCTCATCCCATTCCTTCTGTTCCTTGAAAATAAGGTCTGTCACTGAAGCAGTTGATGTTACCAGTTTATTATTTGTTGTCATTCTTGATGAAACCATCATTCATCTCTTTTCTAAAAATTATCAAATGTTTTTTGAAAATGTTTGAAAAAGACTTACCTCATTTTCTTGCCTGTACTTTTCGCTCTCTTGCCTCTCCTTGACTTTCTTTTTGCCTCTTCTGCAATGGTTCTTACAATGTGCAAATTACAATAATTACAGAGGAACTACCACTTGTAATAGAAAGATATTAACAACTTTGGTGGCTTGTCACAGGGGAAACCTCTAATCTGCTTCTACAGTCACTGCCTCCTTGACACTGTTTTTTTTTTTTTTTCAGTTAAATTTGCACCACCATGCACCCCCCCCCCCCCCCCCCCCCCTCCCCACACTCTCTCTCTCTCTGTCTCTCTCTCTCTGAGACTTTGCAGCACGATTGCTCGCGTACTAGCAATACAAAGATGTATCTCATAAAATTTTGGCCTGCACATACTTCCTGCATAAATGAATGTTAAAAGATTGGCAGTCTAGCAACACTGTAATCACATGTACAGCAACTATCTCTGACAGCATGTAGAAATAGTGCTGTGCAGTTGGTGTAGTAGATAGCATTTTGGGTTAGCATGCAGGAGGTTGAAGGTTTAGTTCTGGGTTGAGGCGTATTTGTTTTTATTTGCCAATTTCATTATGCCATATAATACTGTAGTATACACTGTTTCTTAAGCTGCACATACCTGACATTTATATAGTACAGGGTTTTGTCGTGGTGGACATAAGAAAAACATGGTCAGACAAGTCAGAAACAGACAGTTGAAACAAATGATTGTTATAGGACAGAATAACTAAAAAACAATATCAATTTTGAGATGCTAAAGATGATTGAACAGTTAAATAAACCAACATCTACTAGCCATTTACATTACATGCAGTACGTCCACTCAGATGTAACAGGTTAGCAACCAGTGACAATAATAATTTCCATATTAATGACTACATGCCATTTACAAAAGAATACATTGTCATCAGAGCAGATGCTAAAAGTTACCCCACTGCACATCAAAACATTGCATGTCCCACTGGATCATACAGCTCTGGACTCTTTGTTACATGGCTGCATCCACAGACACAAGAGCAGCACAAACACACACTGTCAGTTCTTCTACATGTGTCAATGGAGCAGAAGACACATGCTCCTTCAAACGTCCCAACAGGAAGAAATCCAGGGAATTTAGGTGAGGTGAATCTGGAGGCCATACAACTGGCCCTCTCCGTCCAAGCCATTTCCCTGGAAATATTCTATCATTCTTCCTCCGATGGTTCTTTAGGGCATTCAGTGTACCGGAAACTCACTCATACTGATTTGTACCTGCAAGCATCGAGTTGCCATCACCCATCGCAAACCATGAGTTTGCTTAAAACACTTGTTCATAGAGCTCATACTGTCTCAGATCTAGCTTACCTCAAGAACTCACCCATGTAAAGACAGTATTCAGTGAAAATGGGTATTCCACCTGGCAGATTAACAGGGCACTAACAGTTAAAACTAAGAAGCAGGAAGTGAATAAAGAGGAGAACATGCCGGAACAATCTTTAGCTTTTCTTCCTTTCGTTGGCAACACTTTATTTAAAATAGCAAGAATCCTCTGAAAATTTCAGGTAAAAGTGGTTTTCCACCCACCATCGAAGATTGCGGACCTTGTGGGATCAGTTAAGGACAATCTGTTACTACGAAAGGCCAGAGTTTACAAGATACCATGCCAATGTGGTATGGCTTACATAGGTCAAACCACACGCACCGTGAAAGAACGCTGCATTGAACATCAACGTTACACCCGCCTTTTGCAACCAAGCAAGTCCGCTATTGCTGAACATTGTATTTCTACTGGACATTAAATGGAGAATGAAAAAAACAATGATTTTGTCCACAGCAATGTCTTTCTGGGACTCCATTATTAAAGAATCCATAGAAATATGACTGGCGGAAAATCTGTTAAACAGTGACAGCGGCTACCAGCTGGACAGTGCATGGAATCCCATCATCTCCACGATTTGCTCAAATCAAAGACGACAGAGCGCGTCGACGGCCGTGGCAAACAGCAACGCAGAGGGTGACTGAGTTCCGCTATTCCGCCAGCGAGGGCGCTGCAGGCGGGCTATGTGGTTCAAGGATCAAGTTTTCGACGCATGCACAGAATAGTTACAGTACACTATATGTTGCAGTACGGAGGACATTTTCGCCAGTCTGTGATGGCTCACCTGAAGATAACTGGCAGGTGCCCAGTTGAAATATCGTGCGAAGTATTGAATGACGACCGGCTGCAAACCCGAAATTTGTTTGAACAGATGTGGTAGGGCCAGTAAGTCAATATGGAATTATTGTCTCTTAATCAAGCAAATCATGCAGAATTCTGCGAGAGGGAAGAAACAGTACGTAGTCTAGTCTGGGCCTATTGTTGAATGGCTAGTGAACGAGAAAACTGTAAGTTTAAAAGCTGGCACATGTTATGATTTATGTCTGACAGACAAAACTTGGTGGAATGGAGTGAAAGAGAGGAGGGAGATGATATCCTGGTCAGTGAAAGGAATATATTTACAAGAAATAGTGGAAAATTGAACCAAAAAAGTGGAGGAAATGGCCAGAGCGATATTTCGCATAGATGGTATGGACTTCTTGCAGCCTATGTATGTGGTGTAAAGATTTAGTTGAGAGTAGACTTGTTGAAAAACCAAATTATTATTTAGCAATCTGGAGACTTGTAATGTACATCAGAAAACATGAGAAAGTTAAAGTGAACCAGTACTGGGATAAAATATGGGTGTACATAGTACCCGTATTAGGAAGTGCGTAGAATGGCAGGATAAGATGATGAGTGAGGTTCAACGAGTAAATGTATGAGATGAGGTACAACAGATTAATGAACCTAATATGACTGTAATGAGAGCACAAAGGATAATGGTAGTATTAGCTGAAAAAAAGTTGGTGGATGAAAGGTGTAAATATGTAAGTGATGAAATCTTAGAAGAGCTAAGATAATGCAAATAGAAGAACAACATTTTAGTTGAAAATCCCTATAGTCGAGGAAATGGTGAATAATATGGAAGTTAGGATAATATTGGACTCAAGTACTACTTTTAGCCTAATACAAGCAGAATTTTGGAACAGCATTGGAGGACCATATGGGCTGTGTTGTCCAGTAACTAGATTACATATATAAGAAATGAATGAAAAAACAATAGTAAAGTTACCAAAGAACCAGTCATTAATTTCAACCTTAATGATATGCATTTAAGTCAAGTTGATATGTGTGCTGACTGCAGCACAAAGAATATCCACAAAAAGATTATTTATCAAAGATTAAATGCACATCTACTCCAACATGAACTGCAAAAAATTAATAAATAAATAAAAGAAAAAAAATATACCACTTCTTGGAATAGAACAATAATACATCTGGTAGTCAAAGGTTGGATAGATTGTCACTGAGTCTTTAAGTTCTTTAAACAAATACTTCATAAAAGTATAGTCTCACAGAAAGCAAAATTTTCTAAGTCCCATATATAGCCAGCCATTTGTAGGTTAAACAGGAATAAATTTACAAGCCCGCAAGTCTTCTATGATGACAGAGTACCCGTCATCTTCAGCGAGGAGGCCATGAACACTCTAAGCCACAGCTGGCAGCTCCTGGGGCTGCAAAGTCAAATGTGAATGACAGCGAATTCATGGAGACAACTCCTGAATGAGAATCCTGATTGATGGAATCCTTGTGGAATTGGTGCCTAGCCCAGGAAACTCACTCAGAACAAGCTGGTGTGGTCTGCCCCGAAGGCTGTCCTAAATACCATTTAGTGCTAGGATACAGCAGGCCCCATTTTTGATCATGTGTCTTGGGGAAGTGAATAGGTTCATGTGGCCCACTTGGGTCCCCTCCTGGTGTATGGTTGGAACATGGCCATCTGTCCTCCATAAAACTGTCCCCTGTTTGTTAGGCATCTTTGATGTCTGATGTGATGTTGGTTGGTGACACTGAAGGTGTTAAGCGTCAGTACAGCATCTCTCCCGCCCCATGGAGGGGAGGAGATGGTGAATCTAGTCATCCCTGGGTGAGCTAGGTTACACTAGCACCCAGAGGAGCTGGGAGTGGAGGGGGGGTGGGGCGGAGAGGGTTGGTGGGATGATGTCCACATCCACTGGTGTTGATCCTGATGTAGTATGTGGAGCTGTTGAAGGCCTCTCCAGTGAGCTGGTCACCAGCAGAAATTGAGATGGCCCAGTGATGTCTGGGGTGGAGATGGTGGGTGGCTCCATCTCTGAAAGAGAAAAAAGCGGTTGGTCCTTGGTGTCAGGAGAATGACTGCGGTGAGGTCATACTTGGTTGACATGGCACAGTGTGTGCTATTCTGAAGTGTCACTTTGGCTATGCCCCAGCCTAGATTTGGAAATTACTGCTGGAAACCAGTGTTAGCACCACTTAGTAAATGGAAGGGTCTGCACTGGGTCTTTAAATGAAAAATGGTGGTGACTAGACCACTGAACAGGGGACTGTGAACTGTGGGGTGAAGGACAGAAAGGAGGGACTGATGGGCTCAGCCTTGATGTTTCTTGGCAGCAGACAAGCTGTCCTGTGGCCTTTTGCAAAATCCGAATGAAGCCTGGACCAAGAACTGGAAGCGTCTGGCCATGGAGAGAAATGGTGTGGAGGGGTGGCCTGCTTGCTGTGGCAGGTAGTACAAGAGGATACCAATTGCGTAATAGCACTGCCCATGTCAGATGTTTAGTGAGCACCACGTCCCAGTGCCCAGTGTGGAGAATCGTCAAAATCACACTGATGAAGGGATGCAGGGATGACCATCCAAGTGCGGCCTCTTTCTCCATGGTGCAGCAGCACATCATTCAGCGTTGAGTGCCAGTAGCCTGTTCCTCCCACTACCAGGACTGTTTGTGGTCTGGCAGCCAACCACTGTGTACCAGGTGGAGGATCTCACAGGGCAATGATAACTCTGTGGCTTGGTGTGTGATGAGCTTGGTGTCAAAAGGGAGGTTGGTGATGTCTTCTTTTACAGTGATATCAAAGTGGAAACACACTTCAAGATCCTTGCCATATACTGGATTGTGACCAAAGGGTAGCTGGGAAAGGAGATCAGCATTTGCATGTTGTGTGGTTGTGTCATAGATCAATACTGAATATCATAATTATAACTTGACAGGAAAAGGGCCCACCACTGAAAGTGGCATGTGGTTTTGGAGGGAATGTTGGCTGAAGTTGGTTTATGGTTGTCAAATAATGTGAAGTGCCTGCCATACACTTAATAATGGAATTTTTTAATGCCAAAACTGATGGCTAATGCTTCTTTCTTAACCTGCCCGTAATATTGATGAGCAGTAGTGACAGTTTTGGGGACAAAAGTGATTGGGCATTACACACCTTCAATCAAATGGGACAAGACTGCCCCCAGCCCATAATGTGATGCATATGCTGCCAGTATAAGAGTGCTGGCATCTTCGTATGCTGTCAGGTATGAGGGGCAGAGGAGGGTATGTTTTAAGTCTCAGCCGGCCGCGGTGGCCCTGCGGTTCTGGCGCTGCAGTCCAGAACCGCGGGACTGCTACAGTCGCAGGTTCGAATCCTGCTTCGGGCATGGGTGTGTGTGATGTCCTTAGGTTAGTTAGGTTTAAGTAGTTCTAAGTTCTAGAGGACTTATGACCTAAGATGTTGAGTCCCATAGTGCTCAGAGCCATTTGAACCATTTTTTAAGTCTCTGAAAGTTTTTTCACCTGCCAACAGATGTTTTGGCGCAGTAGTGGTTTAGCAATGCTGGTCGCATGGGGAATAAATGTTTGTTAGGAATTCAGTTGTCCCAACACTGATTTCTACTGGCTGGTATTGGCAGGAATCAAAAGCTTTTTACTGCCTCAGTGTACTGAGGCATGTGGCAGATTCTGGAAGCACTGAAAATTTGTCCAAGGTATTCGTCTTCACAAATATTTGTCCTTGTTGCATTTTGGATTTGCTATTGGAGGACCATTAACAGAGCATCCAAGTTGCTGACCAGGTCATGGACATTTTTGCCAATGGTCAGAATATCATATAAGTAATTCTGTGTCCCTGGTACATTCTGAGTGAGATCCTCCAGATGTTGTTGAAATATTTCAGGGTGCTGGCTATACCAAACAGAAGTCTGTTGTACTGGAACAACCCAAAGGGAGTCTTGATGACTAGGATACACCAGGAGTCATTGTCCAACAGCAGTTGGAAGAATGGGTCCCTCATATCAACTTTTGCAAACACTTTTCTATCTGCTTCACAGGCCCAGTTATTCTTTACCTTAGGTAATGGGTCTGTCATAATCGATGGGCTGGGTGTTGATGGTCATGTTGAAACCTCCATAAATGTGTATCACACTGTTTGGTTTTTCAGCAGTGGCAGTGAGTGTGGCCCATCGACTGTTTGGAATGAGAATGAGGACGCTCTCCTATCGTAGGTGCTGTAATTTCCCCTGAAGCTTATACCTGATCACAAAAGGAACTTTGGTAGCCTTAAAAAACTCCACTGCTGCTGATAGAAGGAGGGTCACATGGGCTTCAATGTCTCTAACATCTGAAGAGAGTTGTGAAAATACAGGGCTGGAAAAAAAAAAATGCTTTGACGTGCGGGTTTTTATCCAGGGAGTTGGCTGTGGAATTAGAGTCATGAACTTCTATCCCAAATGCATTAAAACGGTACATGGCTAAAAGACTGACAGTTCTAGGGCACCACCATCAAAATTGGCCATGATATTGTGGGACCAATATTGTACTTGGACCATTAATTTTTATAAATCGCTGCTGTAACTTCACATGGGGGTGTTGAAGGGTTGGAGGGGAGGGGACCCTATGCTATAATATGATTTCCAATCAATAATGGTCATGACAGATAGTGTACCTACATGGAGATGGGTACATTATTGATTCTGAGAGTGTGGGAATATTGATTAAGTATATGCTATGTCTGGGTACAGTTCATCCATATCGTCTGCCCTCAGATCTGAGAAGCCCATGCAAGCAGAGTCCAATGGAATCTTCAAAGCTGATTGACGCACTTCAGGCTTATGTCTGGATTTCCCATAAGAGGTTGCACCTTGCTGACTGGTAGTGACATTAGTGTTGCTGATCACTGACAAAACACTGACTGCAGGAAGACCCAAGTTGGTGATGGCACCAGAGTACTGTCTCTTTGCTTGAATGTTGGAAAACTGATTGGGCAGATATGCATAGTTGAGTTTGAGGATGACATATTGCCCAAGTTGCAAACATTTGTGAGGGGTAGTGTAACAGGGGCTGAAGAAGTTGTTTGAATGCTTTGATGGTGGGAAGACAAGTTTCTAGAGATGGGTCCTTGAGCTTCAAGAGATCAGCATGCATGAAAATCATACATCTAACCAAGGAAGCTGCATATAATTGCTTGCACTTGGGGTTATTAAATGGAAAATGGCAGTCACAAGATAGATCCTGTAGGCAGGTAATCCATTCTCTGTATGACAGTCCTTCCAGTTTAGGAAAACTATAAAGCTTGTGGTGGGCTTCCACCACATGCTCTCAGGAGTCATATTACTCAAGTAAATTGGTCTTTAACTTTCCTTGCAGAAGGCCGTTGCGCTCTGTTGCCAGATTTAGATGTTGTATGTTGTTGTTGTTGTGGTCTTCAGTCCTGAGACTGGTTTGATGCAGCTCTCCATGCTACTCTATCCTGTGCAAGCTTCTTCATCTCCCAATACATACTGCAACCTACGTTCTTCTGAATCTGCTTAGTGTGTTCATCTCTTGGTCTCCCTCTATGATTTTTACCCTCCACGCTGCCCTCCAATACTAAATTGGTGATCCCTTGATGCCACAGAACATGTCCTACCAACCGATCCCTTCTTCTGGTCAAGTTGTGCCACAAACGTCTCTTCTCCCCAATCCTATTCAATACTTCCTCATTAGTTATGTGATCTACCCATCTAATCTTCAGCATTTCGAAAGATTCTATGCTCTTCTTGTCCAAACTATTTATCGTCCATGTTTCACTTCCATACATGGCTACACTCCATACAAATACTTTCAGAAATGACTTCCTAACACTTAAATCTATACTCGATGTTAACAAATTTCTCTTCTTCAGAAACGCTTTCCTTGCCATTGCCAGTCTACATTTTATATCCTCTCTACTTCGACCATCATCAGTTATTTTGCTCCCCAAATAGCAAAACTCCTTTACTACTTTAAGTGTCTCTTTTCCTAATCTAATTCACTCAGCATCACCCGACTTAATTCGACTACATTCCATTATCCTCATTTTGCTTTTATTGTTGTTCATCTTATATCCCCCTTTCAAGACACTGTCCATTCCATTCAACTGCTCTTCCAAGTCCTTTGCTGTCTCTGACAGAATTATAATGTCATCGGCGAACCTCAAAGTTTTTATTTCTTCTCCATGGATTTTAATACCTAATCTGAATTTTTCTTTTGTTTCCTTGCTCAATATACAGATTGAACAACATCGGGGAGAGGCTACAACCCTGTCTTACTCCCTTCCCAACCACTGCTTCCCTTTCATGTCCCTCGACTCTTATAACTGCCATCTGGTTTCTGTACAAATTGTAAATAGCCTTTCGCTCCCTGTATTTTACCCCTGCCACCTTCAGAATTTGAAAGAGAGTATTCCAGTCAACATTGTCAAAAGCTTTCTCTAAGTCTACAAATGCTAGAAACGTAGGTTTGCCTTTCCTTAATCTTTCTTCTAAGATAAGTCGTAAGGTCAGTATTGCCTCACGTGTTCCAGTGTTTCTATGGAATCCAAACTGATCTTCCCCGAGGTTGGCTTCTACTAGTTTTTCCATTCGTCTGTAAAGAATTCGTGTTAGTATTTTGCAGCTGTGACTTATTAAACTGATAGTTCGGTAATTTTCATATCTGTCAACACCTGCTTTCTTTGGGACTGGAATTATTATATTCTTCTTGAAGTCTGAGGGAATTTCGCCTGTTTCATACATCTTGCTCACCAGATGGTAGAGTTTTGTCAGGACTGGCTCTCCCAAGGCCGTCAGTAGTTCCAATGGAATGTTGTCTACTCCGGGGGCCTTGTTTTGACTCAGGTCTTTCAGTGCTCTGTCAAACTCTTCATGCAGTATCGTATCTCCCATTTCATCTTCATCTACATCCTCTTCCATTTCCATAATATTGTCCTCAAGTACATCACCTTTGTATAGACCCTCTATATACTCCTTCCACCTTTCTGCTTTCCCTTCTTTGCTTAGAACTGGGTTTCCATCTGAGCTCTTGATATTCATATAAGTCATTCTCTTATCTCCAAAGGTCTCTTTAATTTTCCTGTAGGCAGTATCTATCTTACCCCTAGTGAGATAAGCCTCTACATCCTTACATTTGTCCTCTAGCCATCCCTGCTTAGCCATTTTGCGCTTCCTGTCGATTTAATTTTTTAGACATTTGTATTCCTTTTTGCCTGCTTCATTTACTGCATTTTTATATTTTCTCTTTTCATCAATTAAATTCAATATTTCTTCTGTTACCCAAGGATTTCTACTAGCCCTCGTCTTTTTACCTACTTGATCCTCTGCTGCCTTCACTACTTCATCCCTCAAAGCTACCCATTCTTCTTCTACTGTATTTCTTTCCCCCATTCCTGTCAATTGTTCCCTTACGCTCTCCCTGAAACTCTGTACAACCTTTGGTTCTTTCGGTTTATCCAGGTCCCATCTCCTCAAATTCCCACCTTTTTGCAATTTCTTCAGTTTTAATCTACAGGTCATAACCAATAGATTGTGGTGAGAGTCCACATCTGCCCCTGGAAATGTCTTACAATTTAAAACCTGGTTCCTAAATCTCTGTCTTACCATTATATAATCTATCTGATACCTTTTAGTATCTGCAGGGTTCTTCCATGTATACAACTTTCTTTCATGATTCTTAAACCAAGTGTTAGCTATGATTATGTTGTGCTCTGTGCAAAATTCTACCAGGCGGCTTCCTCTTTCATTTCTTAGCCCCAATCCATATTCGCTTACTACGTTTCCTTCTCTCCCTTTTCCTACACTTGAATTCCAGTCACCCATGACTATTAAATTTTCGTCACCCTTCACTATCTGAATAATTTCTTTTATTTCATCATGCATTTCTTCAATTTCTTTGTCATCTGCAGAGCTAGTTGGCATATAAACTTGTACTACTGTTGTAGGTGTGGGCTTCGTATCTATCTTGGCCACAATAATGCGTTCACTATGCTGTTTGTAGTAGCTTACCCGCATTCCTATTTTCCTATTCATTATTAAACCTACTCCTGCTTTACCCCTATTTGATTTTGTGTTTATAACCCTGTAGCCACCTGACCAGAAGTCTTGTTCCACCTGCCACCAAACTTCACTAATTCCCACTATATCTAACTTTAACCTATCCATTTCCCTTTTTAAATTTTCTAACCTACCTGCCCGATTAAGGGATCTGACATTCCACACTCCGATCCGTAGAACGCCAGTTTTCTTTCTCCTGATAACGACATCCTCTTGAGTAGTCCCCGCCCGGAGATCTGAATGGGGGACTATTTTACCTCCGGAACATTTTACCCAAGAGGACGCCATCATCATTTAATCATACAGTAAAGCTGCATGCCCTCGGGAAAAGTTACGGCTGTAGTTTCCCCTTGCTTTCAGCCGTTCGCAGTACCAGCACAGCAAGGCCATTTTGGTTATTGTTACAAGGCCAGATCAGTCAATCATCCAGACTATTGCCCTTGCAACTACTGAAAAGGCTGCTGCCCCTCTTCAGGAACCACACGTTTGTCTGGCCTCTCAACAGACACCCCTCCGTTGTGGTTGCACCTATGGTACGGCTGTCTGTATTGCTGAGGAACGCAAGCCTCCCCACCAATGGCAAGGTCCATGGTTCATTGCGGGGGGGGGGGGGGGGGGGGTAGATTTTGTAATAGATAATGAATGTCTTGGTCTATGTCTGCCAAAAAGAAAATGAGTCTCAGATTATCACTAGAGGTGCTGCTCCATGCATGTGGCATAGTTTGCTCATGGTTTGGCCTTCTTGTCAAATGGCTGAAAAACAGGTGCTGCTGAGCAGAAACCCTTGACTTTGGAGCTGATATGGTGCTTATAATGGAGATGTGGGAGGAGATAACTGGATGTGATGAGGAGATGACCACCAGATTCTTGATCAGGATTTCGGATTTCATGGGTGCACTGTATCTGCTGGGGTATTCTTAACAGCTGGGCAGAGGGATCCACCAGTTCAGTCATGCTGTAAGCAATTTTATAATGAGCATATTGTCAACAGGAAATCACATGCAAGGAGTGATCATGGCACATGCCGGAGTCTGATGTAAATATAAAACTTCGTTGCCAACTGATATAACCACCAATGGCGGCACAAAAAATATCCACGTAGCAATGATTGAAGAGTTTTATTTATCAAAGATTAATAGTTTTTCTATACAAATTAAGGTTGTAACTAAAAACAAAATAACTCCTCTTCAAATAGAACAGTAATATTTCTGGTGGCCAAAGGTCAGTTAGGTCATCACTGAGTCTTAAGTTTGTTAAACAAACACTCTGTAAAAGTCAAAGTCTCGTAGAAGGTAAAATTGTCTAAGTCCAGTACATAGCAATTTGAAAGTTAAACAGGAATAAACTTACCAGTCCACAAGTCTCCCATCATGACAGAGTCCCCGTCTTCTTCAGCGAGGAGGCCAAGAGCACACTTAAGTCTACAGCTGGCAGCTCCTGGGGCCGCAAAGTCAGATGTGAATGGCAGTGAGTTCATGGAGACAGGTCTTGAGTGAGAATCCTGATTGATTAAATCCTTGTGGAATTGGTGCCTGGCCCAGGAAACTCACCTGGAGCGAACTGGTCTGGTCTAGCCTGGCCTGAGAGCTGACCTAAATACCACTCCGTACTAGAATATGGCTGGACCTATTTTTGATCATGTGTCTTGTGGAA
Source organism: Schistocerca serialis cubense (assembly GCF_023864345.2). NCBI lineage: Eukaryota > Metazoa > Arthropoda > Insecta > Orthoptera > Acrididae > Schistocerca > Schistocerca serialis. The sequence continues at coordinate 460,419,428 of NC_064643.1, forward strand.
AGGAGCAGATCCATGTGGTCCACGGCCTCTAGCAGTGCTTGGGTGGCCTCCGGGTGTATGGTTGGAGCTGTGTGTTAGGCATCTTTGAAGCACTAATGTGATGTTAGTTGCTGACACTTCAGGCATTAACCCTCAGTACAGCAGATACCTAGACAAGGGAAACATTTTATTAGTTTTAGAATGGCCATTTGAGTGAGAAGCTGAGTGTATTAGTCAACAAAAATGGAGATACAGTATAAAAGAACATATATAGAGGTGTTCTTCTGTGATGCAACAATCACTAGGATGGAAAGTAGACAAAGAGAGTGAGTGGACGGAAAACATTTGGGAGATAATTTTAGGAGAAAATTATTTTTCGGATGAGGGGTAACAAAATGGTATCATTCTTGCTTATTGAGTATAAATAGGATTTAGTATTTATCATCATTCAATGGCACACACATGTAGTACATTTATAACATGTAGTGAATGTCATTAAATAAAGCAAAAGTAAAATGATTAAATATTAATATCTAGGTTTTTAATGCAGGAGTACTGGGCAAACATCAGAACATGTAAAGCAAGACAGTTGAAATAATGTGGTCCAAAGAGGGCCTATATGAAATGAATGAATGAATCTAGATTTTTATCCATTTCACCATTGTGGCATTGGCATTCATAAAATAATTCCATGTGCCCTTATAGCACAGTAGGATGCATTCCTCTCTTATATGTTTGATAGACTGCTTGAGTGCACCAGTCACAATTCAGAGACTCCACAATACCCCATTTATAGAGTGAGTCAGAGCACGGATCACAACCAGTCGGATTTGACCCACTTTCCGATCAAGTTCAACACCCACAGTACCACAGTTATATTTCTCAGACCATTCCCAATCATTGATGAGGCTGGTAAGAAAACTATTGCACCACACTGAAGTACAATACTCTGCTGTAAAAAAATAAAAAAAATTATATAAATTCTGTCTCTGCTGATTTTCAGGACAGATACTGAGCAAACAGGGTGGATAGTTCAGAAATGTTGATGGATTGAAATAATTGGTACTTATCTGGTAAAATTCTTCTTGATTCTTTCTCATGGTCCATGTCTAGGAGCCTTCTTTCTTGCTTTCCTGTAGAATATTGACAAAATACTTGGATTTTTGGGAGTTCACAGGCTTGATCTTGTTGTATCAATTCTAATCAAGACAATGAGCACGTTTCAGTTTTCATTTTGTTGATATATTCTTGAAACATTTCACAAATTTTAAATTACACTTTCTCTGTGTGGTTCATAATTATAAAAAGATACTTTTGAGCATTGTTATTCAGACATAAAATGCAACACTCTCCCAGCATTAACCACATGACAGCATTTTCTCCAACCTTGCATACATCTCTGACATTTACATTCATCAAAATAATCAATACAATTTTTATATGAAATATTTACAAATTTGATGACAGTTGAAAAGAGTATCACAAAATGTGTCTTAAAACATCTCGTATTGGAAATTACACATGGTACATAGACCACGATGCAGTCAGACCAGTTTCACTTCAGTGTGCACCCTGGGTAATGCTAAATGAGCTAGAGTGCCTTGGCAGTCACTTTTATTGGACTTCATGGCTACAAGCATGCACACTAACTTAGGCAACCAAACACTAGCAATAGATTTAATAGTTAGTAAATGTTATATGGTTACATTAAACAGGAAAAATAAATGATAACATTGCACCTGTTTATAGTGTGCCAAAATTAGTTACAAAAAATTAAATAATGAATTATAGATACCAATATCGCTGTGGAGTAAAGAATAAAGCTATTTTGAAAAAAACAGATAGTAAAGCTTGGTTGGTTTGGGGAAGGAGACCAGACAGCGAGGTCATCGGTCTCATCGGATTAGGGAAGGACGGGGAAGGAAGTCGGCCGTGCCCTTTGAAAGGGACCATCCCAGCATTTGCCTGGAGCGGTTTAGGGAAATCACGGAAAACCTAAATCAGGATGGCCGGACGCAGGATTGAACCGTAGTCCTCCCGAATGCGAGTCCAGTGTCTAACCACTGCGCCACCTCGCTCAGTCCAGATAGTAAAGATATACAACTTTTTGTGGAGGAAACAATGTGAAATTAAGCAATGAAAGGAAGGGATAATAACTTAACTTGCAGATAACATTGCTCACTGAAAGGACAGGAGAGATCATAAAGGTAAGGTAAGAGATAAAGTCATTTTAAAATTGTTGGGTGGTGAGTGTGAGACTAATGAGAGAAGGCTAGTGGCAAAAGAGCAACAGAATTTATACTTAAGAAAGAAATGAAGAAATGGGAGGTTTAAAGAATTAAAAAAAGACACACATACACAGTACAAGGGGAAAAGAGTAAATGGTTAATAATAAATGCAGAAATGAAATGAAGTAGGTCCAAGTCTTGAAGTTACATAAGGACTCGCTAGGGGTAATAAAATATCTTTATTCTCTTCAGAACCTTGTTTTGGCAACATCAGGCAGAACGTTCATATTTTTGTGGGTATTAAAAGGGAGGACTCTTGCCTTTGATACAACAACTTGAAATATTTCAATAGATTACAAGCAGAAAAAATTAGATTTGTTAAGTTAAACAATGTGCAGGAAAATAAATTTCATTGCAATGTTTAGCAATTAACACCAAGGAACTTGAATGGGAAAGCAATTTTTTTATATATAAAAGTACTTTATGGAAACCAAATAAATGTCAAAATGTAAAATGTAAAATATTGACACTTGTGAAACAAGTAATTATAGTAAATTCAAGACAATTACATGTTGTAGGTGGGAAGAAAATTTTTTTTTTCTTTCAAGTCTTATGAATGTATTATATGTCATAGCCAAGACAGACACAAAGCCCACAGCTACCACAGTAAAACAATTTTCTACGTCAGCTAGATCTACAGATAATGAAAATACTGAAGAAATGTATGATGAGGTAAAACAAATTATTCAAGGTAGTTAAGGTGGACGAAAATTTAATTGTGATGTGGGACTGGAATTCAATAACAGGAAAGGAAATAGAAGGAGAAATGGATAAGTTGAAAGAACCAGAGGTGGTTGAGAGTTTCAGGGGGAGCATTAGGCAACAGTTGACTAGAACAGGCGATGCCTAGAACAGACAAAACCTTGGATAACACAGAAGGTACTGAATTTAATAAATGAAAGGAGAAAATATAAATATGATATGTATTTTTTAAGTAATGTTCACTTAAACATAAGTACACAATGAGAAGTTATTTCAAAAAAGTAAATTTATTTTCAGAAAGTACATACTTCACTCTATTTTTTGACATAGTTGCCCAGTTTGTTCAAACATATATCATACCTTTCAACCAATTTTAAAATACCCTCTTCATAAAAACTTGCCCCCTGCTCTGATAACCAAGAGTTCACTGCCGATTTCACGTCATCATTATCATTGTAACGGTTGCCACTGAGGTGTTGTTTGAGATGGAGGAACAGATGGTAATCACTCGGCACAAGATCAGGACTGTAGGATGGGGTGGTCTAAAACTTCCCAGCCAAAACTGTCCAACAAATCATGGGTATGACCCACAATGAGAGGTCTTGCATTGTCATGGAGAAGGACAATTCCCTTTGTCATCGTGCCGCATCTTTTGTTTTGAATCGCCCTGCATAGCTTTCTCAGGGTTTTGCAGTATGCTTCTGCATTGATAGTAGTTCCTCATTGCATGAAGTCAACCAACAAAACACCAAGTCTATCCCAAAACACTGACACCATGATTTTGCACAGGGACAGAGTCTGTTTGGCCTTCACCTTCACACGTGAGTGTGTGTGTCTCCATGCTCTGTTGCTTTGAATCGGGCATGATGTGCAAAATCCACGCTTCATCTCCAGTTATGATCTGACTCAAGAAACCATCACCTTCTTCATGATAATGAGTTAAGAACTTCATTTCACACTCAAATCTTTGGTTTTTGTGGTCCTCTGTTAGGAGTTTTGGGACCCAACATGAGCACAGTTTCCTAAACTTTAAGTGTTCAGGAACAATGTTGTCAAGCACTGATCTCAGCATGTTAGAAAATATGTTTGAGAGATCTATTATTGTGAAGCACCTGTTCTCATGAATCCTCACTTCAACTGAAGCCACCAAATCATCTGTAATCAAAAAAAGGGCGACTGGAGCGGTCCTCATCATGGACGTTGTCACAGCTATCTTTGAATTCTCATACCCACTTATGCACTTCACAGTGTATGGTGAATTTCTGCAGCAGACAGGTTCCTTGCTAACAAAAACTGTATCACTGAGTGAACCTCACATGCGACGGGTGAGTTGATTGCCTTAAACATTTTGAAAGCACAGAACACAACTGTACATGTTAGGTACAGAGCTGAAACTGAGCACAGTTGTTTCTGAGGCATGCTGGTACACGATGCATGTGCTCATTGTTGTATGCATGTGAACTACTAGTGTCTACAACAAAATGGACCTTACTTAAAAAATATTCCTCATATATAGTAAATGAAGCAGGCAAATGGGAATACAAATGTCTAAAAAATGAAATTGACAGGAAGTGCAAAATAGCTAAGCAGGAATGGCTAGAAAACAAATGTAAAAATTAAGGAGAAGATATACAGATACTGCCTACAGGAAAATCAAAGAGAACTTTGGTGAAAGAAAAGTACCTGTATGTATATCAAGAGCTCAGATGGAAAACCAGTTCTAACCAGAGAAGAGCAAGCTGAACACAGAAGGAGTATATGGAGTGTCTATACAAGGGAGATGAATTTGAAGATTATAAGATACAAATTGAACAGGATGTAGATGAAGATAAATATGAAGATATGATACTGTGAGAAGAATTTAACAGTACGCCTTCATCAAAAACAGATGAGACACACACACACACACACACACACACACACACACACACACACTCTCTCTCTCTCTCTCTCTCTCTCTCTCTCTCTCTATAAGACATAAGTAACTCACGCAGACGACTGCAGTTGTGTGTGTGAGTTATGATTTGTGTGTGTGTGTGTGTGTGTGTGTGTGTGTGTGTGTGTGTTGTTTATTTTTGATGAAGGCCTTACTGGCCAAAAGCTTTATTTGTGACAATCTCTGTGACTCAGCGTCTCCACTGTCTGGTGAGCAGCAACTTTCCTTCTCATAATATTGTTACATTCAATCCTAGTCTGAGATGAATTTGACAGAGTACTGGAAGACCTAAGCCAAAACAAGGCCCCAGGAGTAAACAACATTATGTCAGAACTACTGATAGCCTTGGGAGAGCTAGCCATGACAAAACTCTTCCATCTGGTGTGCAAAATGTGTGAGACAGGCAAAATACCCTCAGACTTAAAGAAGAATGTAATAGTTCCAATTCCAAAGAAAACAGTTGTTGACAGGTTCAGAAATTACTCAACTATCAGTTTAATAAGTCATGGTTGCTAAACACTAACACAGATTGTTTACAGAAGAATGGAAAAACCACTAGAAGCTGACACTGGAGAAGATCAATTAGGATTCTGGAGAAATGTAGGAACAAGTGAGGCAGCACTGACCCTACGATTTATCTTAGATGATAGGTTGATCAAAGGCAAAACTATGTTTATAGCATCTTTAAATTTAGAGAAAGGTTTTTCGCAATGTTGACTGTAAACATTTCTTCAAAATTCTGAAGATAGCAGGAGTAAAATAGAGGGAGCAAAAGGCTATTTGCAACTTGAACATGAACCAGATAACAGTTACAAAAACAGAGGGGCAATAAGGGGAATCAGTGGTTGACAATGCGATGAGATAGGTTGTAGCCTATCACCGATGTTATTCAATCTGTATATTGAGCAAGCAGTAAAGGAAAGCAAAGAAAAAAATGGAGTAAGAATTAAAGTTTAGGGAGAAGAAATAAAAACTTTGAAGTTCTGTCAGAGACAGCAAATGACTTGGAGGAGTAGTTGAATGGAATAGACAGTGTCTTGAAAATTGGATATAGGATGAATGTAAACAAAAGAAAAACAAGGATAATGGAATGTAACTGAACTATATGCGATGATGCTTAGGGAATTATATTAGGAAACAAGATACTTACAGTAGTAGATGAGTTTCACTATTTGGACCTCAAAATAACTGATGATAGCCAAAGTAGAGAGGATATGAAATACAGACTGGCAATGGCAAAAAAGCATTTCTGAAAAAGAAATTTTTTAACATCAAATACAGACTTCAGTGTTAGGAAGCCTTTTCTGGACATTTGTCGGGAGCGAGCCATGTATGGAAGTGAAACATGGATGGGTAAGAAGAGGACAGAAACTTTCGAAATGTGGTGCTACAGAAGAATGCTGAATATTAGGTGGGTAGATCACGTAACCAATGAGGAGGTACTGAATAGCATTGGGGAGAACAGGAATTTGTGGCACAAGTTGACTAGAAGAAGGGGCTGGGTGGTAGGACATGTTCTGAGGCATCAATGGATCACCAAGTTAGTATTGGAGGGAACTATGGACAGTAAAAATCATAGAGAGGGACCAAGAGATGCATACACTAATCAGATTCAGAAGGATGTAGGGTGCAGTAGTTACTTGGAGATGAAGAAGCTTGCACAGGATAGAGTAGCATGGAGAGCTGCATCAAACCAATCTTTGGACTGAAGACCACAACAATAACAACAACATTAATGTAACAGAACTTTCGAGACTGACTCAAAGTATTGAAAGAAAATAACTGTCAAAATAAAAGGCAAAGGACTTTGTTGAGCTCGTTAATCTGAAATGAGAATCATTCATCTGTATTACAAACAGGAAAACTGTATTGCAGTTTCAGTTGTTCAATTACAAGAGAATCATTGTAGCTCAATATTTTAAATTAAAATAAATTTTAGCATTAAGCAAACTGAAACAAAACATTTCATTGACACTTGCAGTCTTTAGCTAAGTGCACCAATCTAATGATAAATGTTTGGTTTGGCAGCCACTTGAATTAAGTACATGTGGACTGGCTAATGAATGTACAAAGTACCAGTATGGGTGTAATTTGTAATTCCCATCATAGCCAGCACAATAAGGGCCAGTTCACTGACAATACCTAACTGTGGGAGGTAGGTTACTGGAGGGTATCACCAGGCAGTTTGGAAAATATGTTTCCTATAGACAATGGTAGACCCACTAGTTAATAAACCAGAAAATTTTATAATTTATCACAAGAAGTGATAAAAGCTAGTGAAGTTTTCATTTCTTTTTTGGTGCCTGTCAACAACTCAACATTTCTACTATTCAACAAGCCGTTGCCTTAACTCCTAAATTATTTACTTTCTGCATGAACTTTCACTACCATATTGTTATTCCTGTGGGTCCATGTATGAAGGAAAAGGTTAATGTTACACAAGAAATTTAAGAAAGGCACTGTCTACTTTCATTTACGAGATTTGAGATTCGTATTGACGTCTCCACACAGAGCTACATTGGTTCTTTTGGTAAACAGAATGTTAAGAAGTGTTTCTAACTAATTAATGACTATTTCTATATTCCCAGTGGGTGGTCTATATGTTGCCATGACTTGTACTTTGTAAGCTGCACAACAGCTGCTGCTTCGGAATGTTTTTCCTCCTAAATGAATCTGTTCCACACCTTTTATACTCAATTTGGTATGGAAACATACACTCAGTTTTGTCATTCATTCTGTTATACTGATATGCTAACTAATATAAGTGAATGTTAATTTACTGGTAATTATTTATTTATTTGTTTATTTTGCATCCTTATATCTCAGCACTGTAAAATGATATAGGATCTGTCATACATAATCTTATGTAGATAATAGAACTAGAGATCAGAAACATGGTGAGTATGAGTCTAATGTTTGGGCTGCATACTTCACAAATCAAGCTGCCTCTGTTACATCAGTGGTAATGGGGTTCATCTCCATCTACATTTACATACATACTCCACAATCCACCATACGGTGCATGGGAGAGGGTACCTCATACCACAACTAGCATCTTCTCTCCCTGTTCCACTCCCAAACAGAATGAGGGAAAAATAACTGCCTATATGCCTCTGTATGAGCCCTAATCTCTCTTATCTTATCTTTGTGGTGTTTCCGCGAAATATAAGTTGGCGGCAGTAAAATTGTACTGCAGTCAGCCTCAAATGCTGGTTCTCTAAATTTCCTCAGTAGCAATTCACAAAAAGAACACCTCCTTTCCTCCAGAGACTCCCACCCAAGTTCCTAAAGCATTTCCGTAACACACGCATGATGATCAAACCTACCAGTAACAAATCTAGCAGCCCACCTCTGAATTACTTCTATGTCCTCCCTCAATCCGACCTGATAGGGATCCCAAATGCTCGAGCAGTACTCAAGAATAGGTCGTATTAGTGTTTTATAAGCAGTCTCCTTTATAGATGAACCACATCTTCCCAAAATTCTACCAATGAACTGAAGACAACTATCCGCCTTCCCCACAACTGCCATTACATGCTCGTCCCACTTCATATTGCTCTGCAATGTTACGCCCAAATATTTGATTGACGTGACTGTGTCAAGCGCTACACTACTAATGGAGTATTTAAACATTACGGGATTCTTTTTCCTATTCATCTGCATTAATTTACATTTATCTGTATTTATAGTTAGCTGTCATTCTTTACACCAATCACAAATCCTGTCCAAGTCATCTTGTATCCTCCTACAGTCACTCAACAACGACACCTTCTGTACACCACAGCATCATCAGCAAACAGCCACACATCGCTATCCACCCTATCCAAAAGATCATTTATGTAGATAGAAAACAACAGCAGACCTACCACACTTCCCTGGGTCACTCCAGATGATACCCTCACCTCAGATGAACACTCACCATCGAGGACAACGTACTGGGTTCTGCTGTAGTTCTGCAAGTATGATGAGTCTGAGAACCACGGTGCTGTGGTCACTTCATACTCATCGACTCGTTCTATATTTCTAAAGCATGCTGGAGTGTAAGGCTAGTCATGACTTATTGTCATTATGGAAGATGAGTATGTGATGTTGCTGATGTGACGTAGAATTAACAAGATGTAATGTCCGCCCCCGGTAGCTGAGTGGTCAGTGCAACAGACTGTCAATCCTAAGGGCCTGGATTCGATTCCCGGCTGGGTCGGAGATTTTCTCCGCTCAGGGTCTGGGTGTTGTGTTGTCCTAATCATCATCATTTCATCCCCATTGATGTGCAAGTCGCCGAAGTGGTGTCCAATCGAAAGACTTGCACCAGGTGAATGGTCTACCCGACGGAGGCCATCGTCACACGAAATTTTAACAAGATGTAGTGACTAATTGTCAGAATCAATGGCCTTTAATGAAGCTGTTTTTTGTGAAACTGTGGAGGATGTAAGATGAAAATTAAATTATGTAAAGTACACAACTGCAAGTGTGTTCCATTAGAGGAGGGATGATATCTGGAATAAATTCCATGCTACATTCCACACTTAAGATGGAAAACATACAAATTTTGTCTAATGCCAGCAAAACAGTTGTATTCTTGTTTATTCCATCTCCACTACAAGAAAAATTATGTGCTACATTATATGAAAACTGGGTACAGAGCAATGTCACTGTTATATCCCTGTGACAAAAAATCATACTATTTCTATATTCATTTGGTCATGGCAACTTGTGTTTATGGGCTTACAGTCAGTAGTTAGCTTATTATTCATTTCTATAATTTATTTTAATAATCAATCACCAATTAGAGATTGTACTTCATCCTCATGTCATCTTTTCTGGTGCTGGTACAGACTCAGTAATGCCTTGAAAGTGTGTATACGTCAACACAGTTGTTAGACATTCTTTGAATGGATGTTAAATATTAAAATGAATTTATAGCAGTCTTTAAAAAAAGTTTTATCTGCATAGATGTATGTATAAACACATCAATATTCACTGCTAAACGATCAGTCATTATATTGGTACATAATTTGCTTTTGTCATTTAGGCTGGTTGGACATTGTCTGACATTTCAGGTTGCACTTGTGAGTGGCTATAAAGCCAAAATCATGACTGTGTGAAGTAATTGAATAGTAATTTACAGTTTAACTGTGAAAATTTCTTTTAGAATGGTTGCATATGTAGTGGAAATGCCACAAGTCTGGGGTTATAGTTGTGAATTCATGTACTCACTCTCCTTTTTGAGTGAGTCGAGTGCACTTGTACCTGACAATGGACTCAGGTGATGCATGTACTGCGGCAGAACTCAAAAGTTCAGTCTATGGGTACACAGAGATGGCAAGTTCACAGTGTTGTCACAGGACACACTGGCAAGTTTAAAGTGAGTATAAGGAGCACATTTCTGATTTCTAGGACATGAAAGATTTACATTTATATGTTGGATAATAAATGTTCTTATGTATAACATGAAACCATTCATATAACAACAGTCATAATATACTAAATTAGAATAATAACTGAATACAGTTTATTTTTCAGATGAGCACTTCGGGTCACTATGATGAAATAAACAAGCTGCTCTATTCTGAATGCTAATGGTCTAAGTATTCTTTGCCACTATAAAAACTCTTGATAATTATCATTTTGAGTTCTTTTTTGAATATGTGGAATTCTGATATTCTGTAAATTTCCTTTGGCAATTCACTAAAAGGGATTTTAGACTGATAAAGAGCACATTTTGATAGACATCTTTTGTGTGAATTTCTCTATGAAAATCATCTCTCTTTCTTATTATATAGTTGCAGACTTGACTGTTGAACACGGACTGGTCATGGTGTGCCCCCAGAAAATATATACTTTCATAAATATAGATTCTTGGTAGGGTCACGATTTTTAATTCCCTGAAAAAATTTTGATGCAATTCTTTATGTGTCACTCCTTTTGTTATCGTTATTGCTCTCCTGTGAAGCATGAATGTTTTCCCTAAAATATGGTGCCATATATTAATGTGCTATGTATGAGCACAAAGTACAAACAAAGCACTGCATCAATACTCCAGATTTTTTTAGCATTCTAAGAACATAACAATACTGACATAATTTTTTGTTTAACACTTCTGTATGTGTCCCCCACATTAAATTTTCGTATAGCCATACTCCTAAAAATTTAATAAAGGTGTTTCCTCTATCATACACTGCCCAAGTTCTTCTGTTAGTTTTTTCCTAGTTTGTTTGTTATATGTCTGAAGCTTATCCAAACTGTTTTTTGTTGTTCACAGTTAATTTGTTACTTATGTTACTTAGTTCAAAATTTCTGCACCAGTACGCCATAATGCACATGCAGTCAATATATACACTATCCATTGCTCCCTCAACATCTAATGGTTTGTCTCTAAGACACTGAGTGTTGCAATGAAAACTAGTTACATTATGTGGTGCTCCTTATGGTATGCTTAAGCAGTACAGTTTTCGTGCACCTTCTGTTGTTGCTGCTAGTGTTATTTTCATTGCTGCCATTGACAATGTTGTTGTTATTGCTGCTGTTAATGTTATTGTCATTGCTGCTGCTGCTAATGTTATTGTTGCTGCTAATATTGCTGTCGCAGATACTTCAGGTGTTGGTTTTGCCTCTATTGTGCTTGTCTGTGAACAACTTGACTTGCAGGTTTCCTTGAGTTAACCAAACATCATACTTGTCTTGGAGTGGTAATGCTTCCGTAATAGCGGATTACACATTAGATTGTCATAATAATTACTAATTATTGTCCTTGAGTGAAGGTATCTGAAGTGTCAATATTATCATAATTTTCTTATTTAATATTTCCAAAATACTCCCTAATGGACAGTTTTACATAGTGAATTGAGGTAGAAACCATGTGTTGTGTGGAATCTTTTTCCCAAATTGCTTACCTCTACAAATGTTAAATTTTCAGTTTGCTGTAATATATATCATGTCTCACTATCCACACTTTCCACTTCATTTACAAAAGATCATCCTGCCAGGCTATGATGATGTGAAAGTGACAGAACAAAAACATTAGTACTTCTTACCTCATATAATATTCGTTCAAGAAATAGCACTAGATCTGTTTTCCATTTGTTCCCACTAGGAAAACAGGAAAGTATATTGCTTAATGAAGAAATTTTTTCACAACTTGCTGATGTTGATATACAGAATTTTGTCCTTGGTATTATCATCATCTTCCTTATTGCATAAAATTCTTACCATTAGAGGGACAATTATTTTGTGATAACAGCAAAGAATCCACTGTGTTCATTGAAAACATTATTTCTATTATCTCGTTTATCATGATCCACAAATAGACATATTGATAAAGAACAGATTTCATACTTTTTTTTTGTCTAGTGACAAATAACAGCAGAGACTACAAACCTCTGTCACTCCCTTCTCAGTTACTGATTCCCTTTCATTCCCAACACCTGTAACTGAACAATCTTGTTTCTGTATAAGTGACACATAGCATTTTGCTCACTATATTTTGTCCCTGCTAATTTTAGAATTTCCAGAAATGTATTCCAGTCAGAAATCTCAGAAATTTTTCCTAACTCAACAAAAGCTGTAAATTCAGTTTTACCTTTATTTAGTCTATATTCTGAGATAAGTTATGGGGGTCAGTATTGCTCCATGCAATCCTACATGTCTACAGAACCCAAACTAATCTTTCCCAAGGGCAGGCTTCTCCCAGTTTTTCCACTGTTCTGAAATAATTCACATCGGTACTTGGCAATCATGACTTATTAAGCTTAGGGTTAAGTAATATTCATACCTGTCAGCATCTGCCATCTTGGAATAGGAATAATTAGATTCTTCTCGAAGAATCAGCAGGTACTTTGCCTGTCTCTTATCTTGCATGCCTTGTCAGGTCTGACTCTCCCAAGGATCTCAATAATCTTGAAGAAATGTTTTCTACCCTAGGGGACTAGTTTGGACTTATGCCTTTCAGTGTTCTGTCAAATTCTTCTAGAGTATCACATCTTTCATTATGTTTCCCAACTGTTCCCCTTTTTTTCATAACACTGTCAAGTTCATCTCATTTGTATACCAATTCTATGTATTCCTACTACCTTTGAGCTTTCTTTTCTTTCCTTAGTACTTCCTTGCCCTTTGAGCTAATACTCATGCAGCTGTTTCTCAGAAGGTCTGTAACTTTCCTGTAGATGGCAACTATCTTTCCCATAGCCATGCCTGATTCTGCAGAAAATGCAACACAGCAGCTTAATGAGGTCGAAAAGCATAATAGATTAATGTCATCTGTGGCTGCTGGCAAAGGACTATATTTGAAACTATACCACTTACAAATACTGACCTTCTTAAATTCATCAAAAAGTTCTTTATCCCAAGATTTTGTGGAGAGTTCATGCACAAAACCCTACCCAAGACTATGTGGAAATCTAATGAATGTGTAATTGTGAATTAAGACACTGTTGGAGGACCTGGAACTCTCCAGGTGGCATATGAAAGAGGAAAAAGAACCCAAAATAGTGTCTATACTTCAGTGCATTTGACAATTTACTGTCTCCAGAAGAACTGTGCCACTACTTTGCCTATAATCACATACTTCACAGTTTTCTATGCTACCATAAGTTCTACACATATCTCTACAGACTCCTATGTCTCATGTTCATTCTGACAGTTGCAAAGAAGATATAAAAACAGTAATTGTGGACACCATTTCATCAGCTGAGCTTGAGGAGTGATGTCACACACTTTGACTTTAAATGGTTGATCATCAGTACTAAGTGTGAATTACTTCCTAACAACTGAACTTAGCAAAGGGGACTGGAGTATTGCACTAATAGATTTAGAAACATACAAAACTGTAACTGATATCACAGCATCAAACTGCAATCTACATCTGGGAAGTGGTAAAGTTGTGCAAGTACGTCAGGTTGCACAAGACACTGTTGATGTAAATGAATATTTAAAATGGGCAGTGCCAGGTTTCAAGTTATGTGCAAACTTTAACATGCTTAACTCTTAACCAGAATCAACATTTTGATGTACATAACTAGAATCGCGGGTCCAAATGGACCCTTGAATAAAAATTCAACATAATCCCCATAAAAGATATAATTCATATGTAAATGTGTAATGATTGTATTAAAATAGGTTTTATTTCAAATATAAATCAACTTTTATTGAGCAAAAATTTCACATTGTGTTATTTTTTTAACTTTAAGTCCAATGTCTCATATTTTACAAGAATTTTTAGTAACTTATTTTGGAATGCCACATGATTACAAAAAAGCCTTACATTAAAAAACCTAAATATACTTTGGAGTTTCTCATAACTTCCCCTTAACATAAATAGGGACTCTTTATGCCATCAGTCAGAAACAAAAATAATGAAAATGGAACATGGAAGTGTCCAAATGATATCTATATCAGTACCTGAACTAAGAATGACACTTGGTACACAACACTTTTTTTCTGCATGTCGTTTACAGATGAATTTAAAACATCTGTCACATTTTTGTGATTGTTTCCTGTCAGTTTTAGGACCACATTAATAACATCTTCCTCTTTTTCATGAGCCAATTTGATTACGAGATGAATTTTCTAGTCGTAGGTCATTTTGTTGTTCATCAGCTGCCCCTACAAAATTATCTATCCTACTCTTCAAATCTACTGAAAATGAAGAATACTCTCTCTTTCTTTCTGTGATAAATGGCCTTATCAAATTTATTCCAATTTCTTTTATGTAATGATTATGTTTCATACGTTTTCCACCATTTTGATGCCTTCCATAATATGAATCCACCTGCACATGCAACATTCAATACTGCTGAAAAAATTACACATGGCCTTCGTTGAGTTCTTCTAGAGACTGAATAATTGGTGCATTTCTGGTCTAATGTATCAACACTACCTTTTGTTCTGTTGTAAAATTCAATTATCTCATCTTTTCCACTGTTTTCATTGACTGAATTGTCATGGTGCATTGATGAGATCACCAGTATGCTTCAATTCTTTATTGGGACCTAAGATGCCAATGTTTTATCCTTCACAAAACCAAATAATGTAGATCCTACTACCTGTTGTTTATTGGCTAAAAATTCTGGTGGAATTTCCTTTTTATTTTTGTGCATCATTCCAGTGTAAGTCAAACCATTTTCAATCAGTTTGTCAACCAGCTCCACAGAAGAGAATCAGTTATCGGCAGTTATATTTGTGTTTGTTCCAAACAAAGGGTCTGCAAGCTGCAATGCATTATGTATTGGAACTGAATGTTGGCTTGTTTTATTAGTGACTGCTTGGCCCATATAGATAAAAGCATTGTATAAATAGTGTGTTTTAGCATCGCAAAGGCACATAATCTTGATGCCGTATTTAGCAGGCTTCAATTTCATATAACCCTGAAAAAACATTTCCCTCTAGAAGGGCAATGCATTTCATCATCTGTCAAATATTCTGAGCTGCCACAGTTTTTTTTTTTTTTTTTTTTGACAGTTCTGAATGAAATTTCCAAATATTTCTGATATGAGAGCTGTGTGATCATTAGTTCTTCTTTCTTCCCTAGAATTCACATCATCAAATCTCAAAGCAGATAACAGGAACATAAATTGCTTTACTGCATCATTATTCTGAATATATTTTGGCCTATTCCATTAGTTGCCTATAAACTTTCTATATCTTCATGACCAGATTTAAATACACCAAAGAATGCTTTCATTTCCATAATACTCACATGGTTAGTGTAAGTGGCATTAGTTTTATACTTTTCTGAATTTTCTGTTATTTTCTGATTAGTATGAGTGCAAATGTGTGTGATCATTTCATCTGATATCAGCAACTGCCATGATTCAATTGGTGACATGTTCCGCTTTTCACGAGCTGTACAGATGATACCAGGCAGGTGAGTGATGATGTTGTGGCTTCTGACTCTGTACCTATTTGGTGGATTAGTATACCACTTGAATTGATTTTTACCTCTGGCTATCTCTCTCTCTACTGAATCATTAGACTATGAATTACTTGTATCAGAAGAAATCTCTTGTTGTGCATTTTCATCATCACTTATGTCATCATCACTTATGTTCTCTTCATCACAAGGTTGAAAATCACTTAAAGATTCTGTGTCTGAATAATTTTCATCTAATAATAGTTCACAGATTTCTTTTTCAGTGAGACCCCGCTGCATTGTGGCAATAAAGTGCCTGAAATACCACAAAATAAGTCATTATACACTGACTAAAGAAGTCCCGTATCTCGAATCACAGGTCAGATTGGACCCAGGGATGGCACTTACCTCCATTTCCAGTAAATTTCAAGCAGCGAGCTCCCGGTCCCTGGTGCACCTCACAATGTACTGAGATTACATTTGTCCGCAAAACTGAAACTCGACGCATTTCCATTGTTAGACAGTTTTATTGTTGTCAGCCAAAATGACCCATAATTCCAGTTAAGGGTTAAAACTGAAATGAGAATGACTAAGCATCTCTGCAGACACCTATGTCTCATGTTCATTCTGACAGCTACAAAGAAGATATAAAAATAGTGATCCTCAGCTGAGCTTGAGGAGCGATGTCACACACTTTGACTTTAAATGGTGGTTCATCAGTACTAAGTGTGAATTACCTGACACCAATTGAACCAAATTATAAATATTATAAATATAAAGGGAGACATAAGGCCAGAAATCTATCGGCGCATCAAGCTTGGCTGGCAAGCATTTGGGAAGAATTCAAAAGTATTCAGATCAAAAATGCCAGTAAATCTGAAGAAAGCAGTATTTGATCAATGCATTCTTCCTGTGATGACGTATGGCTGCGAGACATGGACACTGAACTCATTCACAAAAGGGAAACTTAGGACAGCACAGAGAGCCATGGAGAGATCAATGCTGGGCTATACAAGAAAGGACAGGAAAAGGGCAGATGACATCCGGTCTGTGACAAAGGTTAATGACATCTTAGAGAGAGTAGGTTCCTTGAAATGGCAGTGGGCTGGCCACATTGCAAGAAGAAAAGACAACAGATGGACGAAGCTAGTACTGGAGTGGAGTCCGAGAGAGCACCGGAGGCCTAGAGGAAGACCACCAGACAGATGGGACAAAGACATCAAGAAGATCGCTGGTAACACCTGGCAGAGAACTGCCCAAGACCGTCCCACTTGGAGAAGACTTCTGAAAGCCTACCTGAATCCACAGCTCGAAGAGGCCACATCATCTAATGATTGAATTGGCTAATGATGATGATGACGATGATGATGATGATGATGAATTGAACCAAGCAAAGGGGTTTGGAGCATTGCACTGATAGCTGTAGAAACATGCAACACCATAACTAATATCACAGCATTAAACTACAATCTACATCTGGGAGGTGGTAAAGTTGTGCAAGTATGTCTGGGTACATACGACATTGATGATTTAAATGAATATTTAAAAAGGACAGTGCCAGGTTTCGAGTTATGCGTTAACTTCAACATACTTAAAACTGAAATGAGAATGACCAAGCATCTACTAGACACTACAAAGGAAAATTCAAAACAAATGCTACTAGGTTTTCAAAATAGTTAAATTCTGCAGAATGACCAGAATAAATTTTACAAGTCAGCTCATTCACTGGATATACTTATGCGGTTAGCACAATTTGAGTTGAGTGTGAAAAGTGACAGATTCATTTCTCAATAACAAATTGGTTCATATAATCTACAGATTCTTTCCCTACAGGCAATTCAGAATACAAAATTTGTGGAGACACCAAGCAATGTGATTTATCTCCTAGTCATTTTCCAGACGTTTGACATCTTGAGTTGTGAATTGTGGACCAGAGTGCAGTCTTGTTGATTTTTGCATTGGGGAGATCGTGGTACACCTCCATTCAAAGCAGTAAGGGCTGCAGTATAAAACCAACACACACAATCCACAGCACTTCGCTTTATAACTAAAATACAATGTGGTACACCAAAGAACCATCAATTCCTTATATCAATTTGCTTGAAACCACACAAACACAATGTCTTCACTCAACATAATCACTCCAGTTCAATATCATGAATGAGTCATTCGTCACGAATGCTACTCACACAAACCTTTGCTTCAGCAACATTCCTGAACAATGATGAGATCAGATTGTGATCCAACACCTGGATACTTTGATCATTCCAAGCAGGAGTTTCCTATACTTGGAGGGTAAATTCACAAGAAAGGCTGGGAGTTGCACATCAGCATACTATCTTACGTGTAACACATTTGCCTTCTGATTTCAGGAAATAAGTAAAAACTACTGGATGATACTGTGACTGACCATAGTTGGAATGTACATATCACATCAGCCTCAAAAGTGCACATTACAGTGTTGAAATCAGGCTCAAATAGTTTAAAAAATGTAGGATGTTTAATGGATCATCAACATATGAGTACAAGCAATTTAGTGCATGCATACCTCTCAGAATGCTTATGGGGTACTTTGAGGATATGAGGAGTTTTCTAGTTAATGTGAATCAGTAACTTACATTAGTAAGAAGTGAAACAGATAGTAATGTATATATCCAAAGTGTCAATAGGAAAGAGAAAAGTATTGTGCACAAGACATTAATCTGAAACGTGCCTCACATCTCTACAACAATGAAATGCATTTGAAACTTTTAAAAATACTTGAATGTAGAACTCAGCTGCCTTTAGATTTCATATTATGGTAACTGTTTGACACTTTGATTTATCATCCTCATATTTCAAACTAATAGGAAAGCGAACCCCAAAATGATTCAAGTGAATTCAACAATTGTAATTTAATGATTTTCAGAGTTTATTTAAATTCTGTAATTTTCCCATATGACAACTTATGGCAAAACTGGCCTAATAATGCATACTGTCAGCTTTTTGACATGTATACTAACTAACATCCTTCATTCCATGAGAGTGAAGAAAATAAGGGATGTCTGCTCAGTCCAAGTGAATTAAAGGAGCTGCCTCCAATTGTTGTTATGGAATTTCCAAATAAAACGAGTCAGAGAAGAATAGTCCTATCGATGTTCATCTTGAATTTGAAGCCTCTAAAAACTTTCCAGAGAATGTGGCAACATTCTCACTAGTACTATACAATCAGATCACACTGGAACTGTGCAGAGACTTGTATGAACTGATAGTTGCAACATAACAACTAAGGCATTTAACAATTGCACCTCCAAGTGCTAACATTATAATATATGTTCAAGGCTTCCTCAATGAGTATGGACATTCCATATCTACAAACATCACATTTATCACCTTCACGAATGAGGATGAGTTATCACATTTTCAACAACTGTAGCTCCTATAAGCCTTTCAATGACATCTGCTGCCTCAAAATGCATAGACGTGTATTACAGTTGAGTCAATGTTATTATGGCATCAACTGGGAAGAAAGCGGAATGATTTTTGAAGGTCTAATGATATTACTTTGAACAATAATTTGAAATTTCGATCATACACACTCAGTTGATTACATGAAAAGTAGTGAGAAATCTTTACCTATACATGACATTTACAAGATATAGATGTCATCCACTGCATCACCTTGGACTGAAGAGGAAGAAGATATTTTTTTTTTTTTTTTTTTTTTTCCCACGTGCGTGCACGTTTGACATTGTAAAAGTACTGTTTAATTGGATTATAAATAAATTATTTTAAAATTGTCTAGCCTGTCTTCTTATTTCAAAACCACATCCCTTGCACTCTACCCTAAGAGCCACCATGATATGCGTCTGCTCTGAGTGGATGTTGAAACACTGAAACAGCACAGGCTGAAATCTATCCTCCACCACCACTCTGCTGGCCTCAACAAAGATTTTGTCACACTGGAGATGGCTAAGGTTTTGATACAGTTCAAAAAAAAAATGTTTATGTGGGTCTATGTATATTTTGAACTCCGTATGTACCAGTTCCATTATGAGTTTCTGAAAACCTATTTCACAGATACAGAGTTGCTTTATATGTCTGTGGACAGCTTCATCTACTGAATGAAGTAGTAAGGTGCCATCCTAACACATTTGACATGTCTGGATATGCAGCTAACAATCCTTATGACATAAAGCTGGTTAACGATAAAGTTATTGGCCTGATGAAAGACAAGGCAAAAGGGTCTTTGCTTGTGGACCTTGTAGATCTCTGCTCAAAAATCTATGCATACCACATAGACACAGAGCTAAGGGTGTATGGCATGTGGCATCAATGGCTCCCACGCTTGTAGATTACTTCAAGGTGTGTGTGTGTGTGTGTGTGTGTCTATATATATATATATATATATATATATATATATATATATATATATATATATATATATATATATATATATAATGGAAGGAAACATTCCACGTGGGAAAAATTATATATAAAAACAAAGATGAGGTGACTTACCGAACAAAAGCGCTGGCAGGTCGATAGATACACAAACAAACACAAACATACACACAAAATTCAAGCTTTCGCAACAAACTGTTGCCTCATCAGGAAAGAGGGAAGGAGAGGGGAAGACGAAAGGAAGTGGGTTTTAAGGGAGAGAGTAAGGAGTCATTCCAATCCCGGGAGCGGAAAGACTTACCTTAGGGGGAAAAAAGGACAGGTATACACTAGCACACATGCACATATCCATCCACACATACAGACACAAGCAGACATATTTAAAGACAAAGAGTTTGGGCAGAGATGTCAGTCGAGGCAGAAGTGTAGAGGCAAAGAAGTTGTTGAAAGATAGGTGAGGTATGAGTGGCGGCAACTTGAAATTAGCGGAGATTGAGGCCTGGCGGATGACGAGAAGAGAGGATATACTGAAGGGCAAGTTCCCATCTCCGGAGTTCGGATAGGTTGGTGTTGGTGGGAAGTATCCAGATAACCCGGACGGTGTAACACTGTGCCAAGATGTGCTGGCTGTGCACCAAGGCATGTTTAGCCACAGGGTGATCCTCATTACCAACAAACACTGTCTGCCTGTGTCCATTCATGCGAATGGACAGTTTGTTGCTGGTCATTCCCACATAGAATGCATCACAGTGTAGGCAGGTCAGTTGGTAAATCACGTGGGTGCTTTCACACGTGGCTCTGCCTCTGATCGTGTACACCTTCCGGGTTACAGGACTGGAGTAGGTGGTGGTGGGAGGGTGCACGGGACAGGTTTTGCATCGGGGGCGGTTACAAGGATAGGAGCCAGAGGGTAGGGAAGGTGGTTTGGGGATTTCATAGGGATGAACTAACAGGTTACGAAGGTTAGGTGGACGGCGGAAAGTGGGGAGGATTTCATGAAGGATGGATCTCATTTCAGGGCAGGATTTGAGGAAGTCGTATCCCTGCTGGAGAGCCACATTCAGAGTCTGGTCCAGTCCCGGAAAGTATCGTGTCACAAGTGGGGCACTTTTGTGGTTCTTCTGTGGGGGATTCTGGGTTTGAGGGGACGAGGAAGTGGCTCTGGTTATTTGCTTCTGTACCAGGTCGGGAGGGTAGTTGCGGGATGCGAAAGCTGTTTTCAGGTTGTTGGTGTAATGATTCAGGGATTCCGGACTGGAGCAGATTCGTTTGCCACGAAGACCTAGGCTGTAGGGAAGGGACCGTTTGATGTGGAATGGGTGGCAGCTGTCATAATGGAGGTACTGTTGCTTGTTGGTGGGTTTGATGTGGACGGACGTGTGAAGTTGGCCATTGGACAGGTGGAGGTCAACATCAAGGAAAGTGGCATGGGATTTGGAGTAGGACCAGGTGAAACTGATGGAACCAAAGGAGTTAGCTTGTTGTTTGCACACCATGTGTGTGAGTTATATTGTTTTCTGCACAATATATGTGCTTTTTTTTGCACACTGAGTGTGTGAGTTAGTTTGTTCTGAACACCATGTGTTTTCTTTGTACAATAGCTTACATTTCACTGCTGCTGGCCAAACAAAATATTTCATGTCATATGTACTTAAAGTACATAAAATGTATATCACATGTACTACAGCTTTATATACTATGCTATGACTATTCCAAGCGGCTGGAAGAAAAATGCATAAATGCATCAACTGTTTGTAAAGTGTGCTATGAGTATTCTAAGCAATTCAAAGAATAAAATTCCATCAACTGTAGAAAAAGTGATATTTATCTGTCAGACTCATTTTATATGCATGAATCTATATCTAAATTATTTTTTAAATATTCTTTATCTTGTTTTTTCTGTGTTGAAACAAATATTAATGTAAATTCCAAGGTGTTAGGCATATTGCTTTTTCTGTGTTGAAACATATATTATGTGGAAATGGACTATTTCAACATGTGGGAATATTTTAATACTAAGAAAACATATTAACTGTAATATATTAAGAGAAACAAATAAATCTAGTTGTTGAACTCAAGTCATTCATTTTCATATTAAAATTCTAGTTTCAAAACACTGTATAAAAAGAACCACTGCTCAGAATTATGTCAAATTCTACAAATGACAGATGAATCTCAATACAAGGGCTATGGTTTGAGTTGCACATTACACCATTGTATTGTTCAATGTGCATAACTGCACAAGTTTGGCAGTCAACAGTTGTGACACTGTTAATCAGGAAAACCCTTCCACCACATTGCATGGGAGAAATCAGTTTTTAATTGCCCTGAGACCGAAAAGCAAAATGGCATTGGTTTCTCATTATCATGAAACTGGTTCAAGACATATTCCATATCCTGTCTACCATTTTCTGCCTCAAGCTGAAATTGAGAAACAGCACATTCCACAACAGATCGGAATGTCTCAGAGTTCCTGTTCAGAATGTGTTGCACAATGCATGCTTCAAATCAGCTACATTCATAATTGGAGCACTGAACACATCTTTCAGGTAAACTCACAGCCAGAAGTCACAGGGATTAAGATCAGGTGATATAGATGGCCAGGCTGTACAGAAATGATGGCTGGTAATGCTAGCATTTCCAATGCCTCACTGGCTGTGTAATATGTGGAGGAGTGCAACCTTGCTTAAAGATGTGCTACCCACACATCCATGCTGTTGAAGGCCTGGAATGACACTGGTGTGCAAAAGACTCTCATAGTGTTTACCACTGATGGTACAGGTACAAGACCTGCAAGACTCATCATTTTATAAAAAAAAATTAAAAAAAAAAAAAAAAAGAAAAAAAACCAGCCCTGTGATAAAGAATGCCATTAACTCACACCACAGAGTCACCTTTGCAGATATGAAATGATACTGGTTGATGGGCATGCAGATTTTCTGTTGCCCTTATTATGGAATTCTGCACATTGTTTTCCTTAGAGACAGAAATAGTCTTGGTCTGTCCACAGAATGTTCATGGCCATTCATTGTATACTTCCATGTGAGCAATAAATTCCACACAAAATAGCCCCTCCTACAATGTTGCGCCCACATCTTTGACAGTCATTGGATCAACTGCTTTTCTCCCACTACCACACTACATTTCAGAAGAAACTGTCTTTTCGAATTTTGTAATAATTTTCTCCACACCGTTAGCAGACATCAAAACAATGGCTTTTTGTAACATTGACTGTCCAGCACTTCTGCAGGGCTGCTGTCGCTAAGTACCTGTTCTTCTAAAAGAGCTTTATCAAGAGCACTTGATCCTTCATGGAGACAGTCTTTCTGGATGTCTCAGATGCAAACTGAGAAGTAGTTGTGTGCTGTGCTTATCTGATTTGCATATTATGATACTTACAGCATCATCTATTGGTCAAATTTTCATAATTTTTTTATTTTGGTCCAGTGATGTTTCATCCTGCATCAGTAATATACAGCATTTTGAAACTGGAACATTAGGGATTTTTCCAGCCTGGAGATGACTGGGTGTTGTGTCGTCTTCATCATCGTCATTCATCCCCATTCTGGTCAGAGGAAGGCAATGGCAAACCACCTCCACTAGGACCTTGCCTAGTACAGCCTACGCTCCTTGGAGTATGGGACCACAGAAAATTGGAATAGAGATCAACATAAACATCATTTCCACCCATTTTATTGCTCATGGAAACCACACACAGCATGTTTTACCACCATACAATGAGACCTTCAGAGGTGGTGGTCCAGATTGCTGTACACACCGTTACATCTTATACCCAGTAGCATGTCCTCTTGGATTTATGCATGCCTGTATTCATTGTAGCATGCTATCTACAAGTTCATTAAGGCACTGTTGGTCCAG
The DNA here is from genome assembly GCF_023864345.2 of Schistocerca serialis cubense. Taxonomy (NCBI): domain Eukaryota; kingdom Metazoa; phylum Arthropoda; class Insecta; order Orthoptera; family Acrididae; genus Schistocerca; species Schistocerca serialis. Next base: position 460,443,441 of record NC_064643.1, read on the forward strand.
ACTGACCCACTCCTCAACAGCAATTTGGCATAGATCCCTCAGAGTGGTTGGTGGGTCAAGTCGTCCACAAACAGCCCTTTTCAATCTATTCCAGGCATGTTTGATAGGGTTCATGTCTGGAGAACATGCTGGCCACCCTAATCAAGCGATGTTGTTTTCCTGAAGGAAGTCAATCACAAGATGTGCACAATGGGGGTGCAAATTGTTGCCCATGAAGATGAATGCCTTGCCAATATGCTGCCGATATGGTTGCACTATTGGTCGGAGGATGGCACTCACATATCGTACAGCCATTACAGCCCTTTCTATGACCACCAGTGGCATACGTTGGTCCCACATAATGCCACCCCAAAACACCAGGAAACCTCCACCTTGCTGCACTCGCTGGACAGTGTGTCTAAGGCATTCAGCCTGACCATGTTGCCTCCAAAGATGTCTCCGATGATTGTCTGGTTGGAGGCATATGCGACACTCATTGGTGAAGAGAATGTGATGCCAATCATGAGTGGACATTTGGTATGTTGTTGGGCCCATCTGTACTCCACTGCATGGTATTGTGGCTGCAAAGATAGACCTCACCATGGAAGTCGGGAGAGAAGTTGCACATCATGCACCCTACTGCGCACAGTTTGAGTCATAACACGTACATTCTGTGGCTGCACAAAAAGTATTATTCAACATTGTGGCATTGCTGACAGGGTTTCTCCAATCAATAATCCATAGGTAACGATCATCCACTGCAGTAGTAGCCCTTGGGCAGCCTGCCTGTCTGTACCTCCTCCATGTCCAAGCACCATCGCTTTGGTTCACTCTGAGATGCCTGGACACTTGCCTTCTTGAGAGTCCTTCCTGGCACAAAGTAACAATGCGGACATGATTGAACTGTGGTATTGACCATCTAGGCACAGTTGAGCTACAGACAACACAAGGCATGTACCCCTCCCTGGTGGAATGACTGGAACTGATCAGCTGTTGGACCCCCTCCATCGAATAGGAGCTGCTCATGCATGGTTGTTTACATCTTTGGGTGGGTTTAGTGTATATACAGGGTGGGTCAGGAGGAAAGGTACGTGTTTCGTTGATTCTGAACAAAAAACTTGATGTGGACATATGCCCTATTCCAAATGGTTTCTGAGATAGAACACTTTTAATGTACCTTTCTATTTATTTTATGTATTATTCATTGTCATTGTTTACAATGTACCACAGTAATATGGAGGAAATTGAGACAAACATTTTGATACACGATGCTTGTGGTGTATCAAGTCAGAAAACTACCTCAAACTGGCCTACAAAAAGTACCTGAGTTACCGCACGTTCACGTCACATGAGATTTTCAATATTCTCGTGATCTCTCTGCACAAACTGTTGATTTGATTTGATTTTGGCAGGGAAGCTAAAACACCTTTGGTCCAACCCGCTACTGCCCACACCAAAACTGTTACATAGTTTAATTCTTAATTTCTTTGCGTGTTTTTGTACTTGCATTGTTTAATTCATAAATTTCGGGCGTATTATAGTATTTGAGAGTTGTAGCATCGCGTTTTAGTACCTGAATAGTGTAAATTCGCGTAGTCGTTTGTCTACTGTTTTTGTTTTGAACGGCCAGTGTCGGTTGGTCACAGTCAGTGTGCTCCCTGCCGCCGTTGGATAAGCAGCTGAGCAGCAAGTCGTATATTCCTAGCTCACTCATTTGTTACATAGTTTAATTCTTAATTTCTTTGCGTGTTTTTGGTACTTGCATTGTTTAATTCATAAATTTCGGGCGTATTATAGTATTTGAGAGTTGTAGCATCGCGTTTTAGTACCTGAATAGTGTAAATTCGCGTAGTCGTTTGTCTACTGTTTTTGTTTTGAACGGCCAGTGTCGGTTGGTCACAGTCAGTGTGCTCCCTGCCGCCGTTGGATAAGCAGCTGAGCAGCAAGTCGTATACTCCTAGCTCACTCATTTGTTACATAGTTTAATTCTTAATTTCTTTGCGTGTTTTTGGTACTTGCATTGTTTAATTCATAAATTTCGGGCGTATTATAGTATCTGAGAGTGTAGCATCGCATTTTAGTACCTGAATAGTGTAATTTCGCTTAGTCTCCTTCCGCCGCCAAGCAGTGTCGGCAGTGCGCAAGTAGCAGCATTACTGCATTTACTAGGCAATCTTGTATTTTAATAACCGTTTAAATTTTGTCGATTTGTTTGTGCTCTCTGTAGATTAGTTCAGAAGTTCTTTGCAAAACAGTTTTTAGCATGGATAGGGACTGCAACTCCTGTGTTCGGATGCAGGCTGAGTTGGCACCCCTTCGCTCACAGCTTCAGGCAGTGTTGGCTTCGGTCACACAGCTTGAGGCTGTTGCCAATGGGCATCACTGTGGGGGTCCGGATGGGGGTTTGTCGGGGACGGCCAGCTCGTCCCACGCATCCCCTGATCGGACTAAGACTGTGGTTGCCCGGGATACTGCCCGCATTGAGGCTGATCCCTCACCTGTGGTAGAGTGGGAGGTCGTTTCAAGGTGTGGCAGGGGGTGAAAGACATTCCGGAGGGCTGAACGGAAAGCCTCTCCAGTTTGTCTGATGAACCGGTTTCAGGCTCTGTCTCAGGCTGATACTGATCTTTGGCCTGACACGGCTGCTTGTCCTGTTCCAGAGGTTGCCCCTCAGTCTGCAAGATCCGGGCAGTTGCAGAGGGTGGGCTTGCTGGTAGTTGGGAGCTCCAACGTCAGGCGCGTAATGGGGCCCCTTAGGGAAATGGCAGCAAGAGAGGGGAAGAAAACCAATGTGCACTCCGTGTGCATACCGGGGGGAGTCATTCCAGATGTGGAAAGGGTGCTTCCGGATGCCATGAAGGGTACAGGGTGCACCCATCTGCAGGTGGTCGCTCATGTCGGCACCAATGATGTGTGTCGCTATGGATCGGAGGAAATCCTCTCTGGCTTCCGGCGGCTATCTGATTTGGTGAAGACTGCCAGTCTCGCTAGCGGGATGAAAGCAGAGCTCACCATCTGCAGCATCGTCGACAGGACTGACTGCGGACCTTTGGTACAGAGCCGAGTGGAGGGTCTGAATCAGAGGCTGAGACGGTTCTGCGACCGTGTGGGCTGCAGATTCCTCGACTTGCGCCATAGGGTGGTGGGTTTCGGGTTCCGCTGGATAGGTCAGGAGTCCACTACACGCAACATGCGGCTACACGGGTAGCAGGGGTTGTGTGGCGTGGGCTGGGCGGTTTTTTAGGTTAGATGGCCTTGGGCAAGTACAGAAAGGGCAACAGCCTCAACGGGTGCGGGGCAAAGTCAGGACATGCGGGGACCAAGCAGCAATCGGTATTGTAATTGTCAACTGTCGAAGCTGCGTTGGTAAAGTACCGGAACTTCAAGCGCTGATAGAAAGCACCAAAGCTGAAATCGTTATAGGTACAGAAAGCTGGCTTAAGCCAGAGATAAATTCTGCCGAAATTTTTACAAAGGTACACACGGTGTTTAGAAAGGATAGATTGCATGCAACCGGTGGTGGAGTGTTCGTCGCTGTTAGTAGTAGTTTATCCTGTAGTGAAGTAGAAGTGGATAGTTCCTGTGAATTATTATGGGTGGAGGTTACACTAAACAACCGAACTAGGTTAATAATTGGCTCCTTTTACCGACCTCCCGACTCAGCAGCATTAGTGGCAGAACAACTGAGAGAAAATTTGGAATACATTTCACATAAATTTTCCCAGCATGTTATAGTCACACACCGTTGGGTGGCTTGCGGAGTATCAATGTAGATGTAGATGTAGATGTACCTGCTTCAACCACACTATGGCCCCATAGGAGATCCTAGATCTAACCACCATGGAGTATATCAAGTGCATACCTCTGGGGCTTAGGCTCCAGTTTTTGCCACAAGCCCTTCTGGTACTCACTAGAGTACCTCTCGCCTTGGAGCAGATGTTCTTAATGTGAGGGGCCCATGTTAGTTTCTCATTTAAGGTTATCCCCAGATATCTCACTATCCCCTTCACAGGTAGAGTTTCATTGAAAAGCTTTAGATTCCAACTTGAGTGCTGCATATGCTTCTTCATGAATGGTACCACAACAGTGTTCTTATGATTAATCCTTAGATCCTGTTTGATGCACCAGTCTTGCACAATGTCCAGCGCACATTGAGCCATATTCTTAACTTTGTCAGTAAATTTACCATGTATTACTATTACAAGTTCATCTGTATATTCTTGGCAAAAGCATTGTCTTAAATTTAGTTCCCCAATGAGTTCATTCATCACTAGATTCCACAATAAAGGGGACAAAACTCCTCCTTGTGGACAACCTCTAGTGGTGTTAATTACCATCTTTTCATTTATCATGGTGGCCTCTACCTTCCTTCCACTAAGCATGGCCCAGTCCACCTACATACAGTGTTCCCTAGGTCATGCAGTTCTGCTACCCCAACCATGGAATCGGAGGTTGTGTTACTAAAAGCCCCCTCGATGTCCAGGAAGATGCAGAGAGCTATTTCCTGAAAGTGAAGTGCTTCCTCGACCTTCCCAACGAGCTGATGGAGAGCTGTCTCACATGATTTACCTGGTTGATATGCATGTTGTTTTGAATGTAGTGGAGCCCTAGTTAGCCTCCTCTCCCCAAAATGTTCATTAACCAGTTTTTCCAATGTTTTGAGATTGAAGGAGAAGAGACTGATTGCTCTCATATCCTTGGCGTGATCGATTCTCCCTGGCTTTTGAATGAAGACAACCTTCACTGTCCTCCAAGCATTGGGAATGATTCCTACTGCAAGGCTAACCCTGAATAACCTGCAGATTCCATCTGGGCCAGGTGACTTGAGCTGTTGGACTGTTCCCACTGCCCATTGGATTTTACTGAAGTCGACGCACTCCTTGGCCAGTTCCCAGTACTCTCTTCAATTGCCTGAGAACCTTTGTCTCCCAGGGATCGCATTCTGGTCCATGTTATGCACCAGAGCATATTGAGGAAAGTGAGTTTTGAGGAGCTATTCCAGTGTCTCGCGTGCTTTGTGTATTCCCTATCCTCCTTCCTCAGCGTGCCTCCTAGATTAATTGATAATCTGGTGAGGATTTTCTGAAGTCTGGCTTGAGCAGCCGTGCCCTCCACTTCCTCACAGAATGCCTTCCAGGATGCCTCCTTTGCTTGTCTAATTGCAAGGTTGTATTTGACAAGGACGTCTCGACAGTGTGGTCGAGTGGTTCTAGATGCTTAAGTCTGGAACTGCGTGATTACTACAGTCGCAGGTTTGAATCCTGCCTCGGGCATGGATATGTGTGACGTCCTTAGGTTAATTAGGTTTCAGTAGTTCTAAGTTCTAGGGGACTGATGACCTCAGATGTTTAGTCCCACAGTGCTCAGAGCCATTGAACCATTTTCAACCAAGGGCATCTCGATATTTTGCCCATTGTCCTTTATATCTCACAAGGTTAAACAGTCTTTGTACCTGTGTTCTTTGTGTTTCCAAATTGAATCGGTAGTTGAAAGAAGGGGATAAACACCGAAAATAATAAATCGAAATTTTGCCGAATTCGAGTCATGAAAGGGTACACGCAACTATAGAATACAAAAAAGGAACAAAAACCAAACCATAAAGCCTTCAAAACCAGGTCTGAATATTCTGTAAGTTGGAAGAAGAAAACAAAGACAGAATTTATTTCTGTCTTCCAACTACTGTCACGCATGGTGAAGAGATGGCAGCAGGGCACGCAACAAGTTCGTTCTTGCTCCATCTGCTGGATATCTTTTTAACCAGTTAGTTTGCAAATAGTTGGTTATGTGATTACGTGTTTGTGTAGAGCTTCTACTAATCACTAATTTCTTCGTACTACAACATACTTGTATAACGTCACCGATTTCCGAGAGTGATTCTGAAGTGGCTTCATCGCTTAGAAACAAGCGGAAGAAAGGAGTTCGCAATGTTCACTGCTATAAATGTGGTGTACAGAAGAACCAGCGTCTTCTTGGCCAACAATATGTGAGTTCCTCCACAGGTAACACTATTCCTGCAAAATCAAACATCATTTCGTGTTCTTGCAAGCTGAAATGTACAGAAAACTTCCCTCCTGAAGAGAAGAAATATTTTCTAGAGAATTTATATGATGGACGAAACAAGAATGAACAAGATACATTCCTAATGGGTCTGATAATACGACGTGATCCAAAACGCCGCCGTTCAAAGAACGAAAACCCTAAGAAACGAGACAACGTTCTCGATTTCTTTCATCTGAACAATGTCAACAAAAGAATTCAGTTTTGTTGAAGTGCATTTTTCGTTTTATATGCCATCAAAAACAAAACACTTTTCCGTTTGACTACGATACTTTTATTGCTTCTGGAAAATCTGCAATTGATATGCGCGGTAAACATATCAACCGGGATAACGTGTTACCTCCACAAATGCGAGATGCTATTGATGACGATATAAATGAGTTCCCAATACACCATTCTCATTACTGCAATAAGGAAGTTAAATATGTAAGTGCAGAGCTGGACATAAAAATTTTGCACCGCTTGTTTTGTGTGAAATATCCGCATTACTCTTTCAGCGCCAAATACGACTTTTATCGGAAATATTATAATGAGAACCATGGATATAGATTTGGGAGGCTCCAGATTGACGTCTGTAGCACATGTGAGGAATTGGAAACGAAGATCAAATCAGCAGTTCTTAACAACACCGCAAAATACGTCGCAGTGGCTGAAAAGATGGTCTATTTATGTCCAGCCAAGAAATTTTACTCCAAACAAAAAGAAGTGTTGCAACGGTCCAATGAGAAAAAGAAGTAGGGTGCCTTGTCTTTGACTACATGCAAAATCTTCCACTGCCGAAAATTCATGTGCAAGATATGTTATATCTAAGAAAGCTTTGGTTGTACGTTTTATGTATGCGTGATGTGAAAACAAGATCAACAAATTTCTACACATATCCAGAAGGTGTGGCTAAAAGGGGCACTGATGAGGTATGTAGCCTACTTTGGTTGAAGATTCAGGACATGAGACAAACTGCTAAAGAACTTCACATTTTTAGCTACGCTTGTGGTGGACAGAACCGAAATAATACTGTCATCAGGTTTCTACATGCCTTGGTATCACTTGGCCATTTTGCTACAATTCACCAATGTGATAGGATCTTTGGTACCGCTAAGCATAAGATTAGGAAAATGGACAGAGTATACACTCCGGACGAGTACTGTGAGTTGATGCAAACAGTGAGAGTATCTGGACATTCTGTGAGAAAGATGACTTCAGAACATATCGTGAACTATAAGGATTGGTGGGCAAAGTTCTCCAAGAAATCAACGAAAAGTACTGACAAACATTCAAATTTTTGTGTTTCTAAATACTGACACCTTCAATATTCAACTGATTTGAAGGGTTCTGTAATAGCCTCCGAAGTCATTGACGGCATCATTCAGACAAGATTTGTCCTTCAAAAACCAATGTTATTGGATGAAATAACGCATCCTACAGAGACTGCACACACAGGAAAACTACCCATAAATGACAAAAAAAGTATGACGTAGAGAAGATAATCACCTACATGCCTACAGAAAAGAAAGCCCTCTACGAGGACTTAATGACTTGGCCTACCACCTCAGATCATGGTGATGAGTGGTTTTTGTGTCCAAGTTTTTTTCTTTAAAACTTTCTGCGCATTTTTGGGGTCAAATAATTGATGCCCTTTTCGACTTTTCAATTATATACATTTTTCCAATAGCCTATTGTGTTATGTTTTTACAATTTTGAATAAAATTTTAAAGACATTGTTGACTTATTTCTATACTTTTAGTCACATTTACAATCAGTTGGAAGAAGGAAACAAATCCATCAACTTTTTTTAATTTTATGAGTCAAAGTACAGTACCTGGAAATTGTCCAAACACTGCAAAAGGATGGAAATAATGTTCTGTATGTGCAATAAAAAATAATTTCTGGTTCAATAAAAAGTAAGTTACACAGTTTTTTATTTTATTTTATTTTATTTTTATTTTATTTATTTATTTATTTTTTGTATTTCCCAACAAACAGTTTTATGGAGTTATTTCCTTCTTCCAACTGCCGATTCAATTATTGTTCCACCAAGGCAAACTCCTACTTGTGCACTTCTTGGTGATCGAGCGGTTGACCTGGTATGAGGTCACTATGGCAGAGGTTGCATCCTCTGCTACTTCCTCAAACTCTACTGGATTCCTTATCAAGGTTTTAATTTCTGATAAGCTTAAGCCAAGGTCCCTCCTGTATGTTTCCCAGTCTGTTTCCCTGGGATTCCTATAGGCCATGGTCTTCCCATTTCAACCTTGAATTTAATATACATGTTGTTCGATGATGATGGCTCTAACGCCACATTCAAGAAGGTACTCACCTCTACTGTTGATGTCCTTGCTGCCCCCCACTAGGTTGCGGGCATTGACATCACATCCAACCAACAGTTGGTTGCCTTGCTGATGGCAAACTTCCGTCAGTCTCCTCACCTCCAAAGGAGGAGGAAAGCTGTCTTCATAAGGACGGTATGCTGAGGCCAAAACAATGTCCCTCGTGATACCTCCCTCACATTGCTGCATCCTGATAGTCAGCAGGTTCCTGGAACAGTAATCCATCATTGGCATGAAAGAAATTACATTTCTCACATAAATGCATGTTCTGGAGATTCTTAGATTTCTAGCATAAATCAGTTTACCACCAGTGCCGCTGAGGCCAAATACACCCCTTTTATATAAGTATGGTTCTTGCATCACGGCAATGTCCACTTCCTGTCCCCCCAGGAGATGGCTCAGGACAGCAGTGGCCCCTTTACCGTGCTGCAGATTGATCTGCAGCACCTCAAGTCTCTGTCTTGCTGCCATCATTGCCTTTGAGGGCTTTGATTACCCCGACGATGATCTGCAAAAACCCTAAAAACAGTTTCAGGTCTTACTCTTGCACCACCTCCAGGGACTTCTCTCCAACCTCCACCACCAGGGTTTGTCCTTGTGGTACAGCCTCCTGGTTGATTACTCTCCAATCCTCTGTCGAGACTTTTGGGTTATGGACACCTATTTTCTCGAACAGAATCTTTGGAGGGACATCCTTAACGATCTTTGGTACCCATATTGATACCTTTGGAGTCTGAATAAGCTCAGCTGCCGACTTGACCAGCAGCTTTGCGTCCTCCCAAGGGGATATCATGGGCACCTTGTTCTTGTGCCATTGCACCGTATGCACCCCCTTACAGACAAAAACAAGGGCACTGCGATCTAGATAGACCCTCCTGAAATTGGGTCCTGGACCAGTGTGCCCCCTGTCTTTTCAAAGAGGGTCATCTGTACAAGCTCCTGCTGCTGTGAGGTGATGCCTGCCAGTGGGTAGCCTTCTTGGATAACTGTCATCCCAGAAATCGAGACTGCAGTCCTAAAGGTCCGTTTCCCCATCTCTTGTCGTGGCCCTTTCTGGACTCGCTTATCCTGAGAGGAGGGATTCTTAGACTCCTTCCTTATCCTTCTGTTACCCATCTTTGATGCTGTGGGGGTCTGTGTATCCCCTTCAACCTGAGACAGTTTTTTTTTGGTGGGTGGGTCTTGGGCTCAAACCCTTTTAATTCTGTCAACTTTTGTTTGGGAAGCCATTCTTTCCCTTCCTTTTGTTTCTGTTCTCCGAGAAGTCTCCTCCTCTAGGCCCCAGACAAGGTTTTAATCTTGATCTGGTCCAACTTCTCAGGCACAGTTCCCACTTCTTGCTCAGGTGTAGACCCTAATTCAGTAGTGAGAGTCCATTCCATCAGTCCTGACCCCAACGTTTGGGTGTCTGAGGTCTCAGTTTTCCCCTCATTCGTTTTAAATTATTTTCATCAGTTGTATCCATCTTGCTCCCTCTAGATTTGGGGATCTACATGGTCCACACCATGGAAACCCCACGCAGTGCAAGGCTACTTGCTCAGGGAGGTCACCCAGAGTCCCTGAGACTCCAACTGCGACATATCTTCCCATGTGCCACACACCCCTCAACACATCTTGGTGTGGGGAAGGGAACTGGGTAAGGACTAGGAGTCAATAAGGAAGACAGGACGTTGTGGGACACTCTAACTCTGATTCATCAGCTAACGCCTTTCTGGCAGTAGGTCCTCTACTTTTGCAATAGGTCTCAGCTTCACACGGAAATGCAAGCCTCTCCACCTGTATGGACAGTGCTTCACCAAGGCGGTGTCCCCCGGAGAGGTGCAAACTGTTAGTCCTAGACAAAAAATAAATAGGACTTTTTTGTAGCAAATTTAATTTAGTTTAATTGTGTACTGAGACACATTTTTTTGAGTTATTAAAGAAAAACATACAAAAGTGATATTAGATGTGTTCTATCTCGGAAACCATTTGCAGTAGGGCATATGTCCATATGAAGTTTTTTGCTCAGAATCACTAATTCTATTGCATCTCAAAGCATGTATCTTTCCCCCTGACTCACCCTGCATGCGCATATACATATCTTTGGAGAGACATATATATATATATATATATATATATATACAAGGGCAGTTCAATAAGTAATGCAACACATTTTTTTTCTCGGCCAATTTTGGTTGAAAAAACCGGAAATTTCTTGTGGAATATTTTCAAACATTCCCGCTTCATCTCGTATAGTTTCATTGACTTCCGTCAGGTGGCAGCGCTGTACAGAGCTGTTAAAATGGCGTCTGTAACGGATGTGCGTTGCAAACAACGGGCAGTGTTCGAGTTTCTTTTGGCGGAAAACCAGGGCATCTCAGATATTCATAGGCGCTTGCAGAATGTCTACGGTGATCTGGCAGTGGACAAAAGCACAGTGAGTCGTTGGGCAAAGCGTGTGTCATCATCGCCGCAAGGTCAAGCAAGACTGTCTGATCTCCCGCGGGCGGGCTGGCCGTGCACAGCTGTGACTCCTGCAATGGCGGAGCGTGCGAACACACTCGTTCGAGATGATCGACGGATCACCACCAAACAACTCAGTGCTCAACTTGACATCTCTGTTGGTAGTGCTGTCACAGTTCTTCACCAGTTGGGATATTCAAAGGTTTGTTCCCGCTGGGTCCCTCATTGTCTAACCGAACTCCATAAAGAGCAAAGGAGAACCATCTGTGCGGAATTGCTTGCTCGTCATGTGGCTGAGGGTGACAATTTCTTGTCAAAGATGAAACATGGGTTCATCACTTCAAACCTGAAACAAAACGGCAATCAATGGAGTGGCGCCACACCCACTCCCCTACCAAGAAAAAGTTTAAAGCCATACCCTCAGCCGGTAAAGTCATGGTTACAGTCTTCTGGGACGCTGAAGGGGTTATTCTGTTCGATGTCCTTCCCCACGGTAAAACGATCAACTCTGAAGTGTATTGTGCTACTCTTCAGAAATTGAAGAAACGACTTCAGTGTGTTCGTAGGCACAAAAATCTGAACGAACTTCTCCTTCTTCATGACAACGCAAGACCTCACACAAGAGAGGAGCTCACAAAACTTCAGTGGACTGTTCTTCCTCATGCACCCTACACCCCCGATCTCGCACCGTCGGATTTCCATATGTGTGGCTCAATGAAGGACGCAATCCGTGGGAGGCACTACGCGGATGATGAAGAAGTTATTGATGCAGTACGACGTTGGCTCCGACATCAACCAGTGGAATGGTACCGTACAGGCATACAGGCCCTCATTTCAAGGTGGCGTAAGGCCGTAGCATTGAATGGAGATTACGTTAAAGAATAGTGTTGTGTAGCTAAAAGATTGGGGAATAACCTGGTGTATTTCAATGCTGAATAAAACAACCCCTGTTTCAGAAAAAAATGTGTTGCATTACTTATTGAACTGCCCTCGTATATATATATTATTTATGAATTTGGCTAGCTATGGACCGCACACAACATAATATTTATGGCGTTTCTTTTTCTTTCTTTCTTCCCAGTACTTCTTCATTTTGTCTCCAGCAGGAAAGTTCAGTTACGGTTTAGTCATGAAACTTGAGTATTGCCTGTTCATTCGAAACTTTCATTTCTTTTCATTATATTTTGCTTTTAATAAATTGTGCAGATTATCTATGAAATAATATCTACTACGACATTTTCTATTCATCAATAAACCACAGTCAGCAAACTCTCTACATATTTGCTGTAGTGATTTCAAATCTTTGAGTGTCAGTTCTCATTTAGACCAACAGGAAGCTTTTGCGGGTTGCTTGCCAAGTGGTTGGTCTTGTTTGAAATAGAATTCTTCATTCTATACTACACTGTTTGGCAGTCTGTATGATGCTGTTCCAGAGTCTAGTTTGAGGGGCCATGTTTGAAGAGAAGACTGCCTTTGTCTGATGGTGATCTTTGCTTGTTTGGAGATTCTACAATGAGTAGGTAATTGTGATGAGGCAGTTACATTACTTGCCAGGCTGAAGCTTATTTAAAGTGGTTAGTTTATTTTGGCACTGCTTGTTCGTGATTATTCTGCAGGTAGGAATTGTGAAGTGTGCATGTACATGGTAATACAGTAACATGTAGGTAGCTCATACTTGATTGAATGGAAAATGATAATAATGTTTTATATTTTCTTCTCACTTCATTGTGTTGCAAACTCAAGCTGTTGTCACCCTCTCCTGAATTATGAAACAGTATTTGGTTTGTTCAAAACCGTGAACTGGGAACATGATGTTCAGATTACCAGTACATATTGTTTTGAGTACACATGTGCACCTGTAAATAATTTACTTTCGTTTAGTAACAATATAACAGGCTTATAATCCGAAACCTAGGTTGTGTAATGACAATAAGAGAATTTGTTAAACAAGGCAAAAAACAGTGTTTGTTTAGTTACTTTACAATGTTTCACCAAGAACTCAAAGCTGATTCAAATAAAACAATATAACCGGTTATCAACGTACTTCTTTCGGAGTATTTCGATATGTACCTCATTATTCATTGTTATTAATGCATAAAATGGTGCCACATTGCACAACAGTCTTCTTGTCGTATATTGTGGGTTTGCCTCCTGAACTACTTATATTTGGTGCATCGGTAATCATACATTGAGTTGCAGTCACAGGATATTAGTAATAAGAAGTTTTTCTTTTCTTGTTGAACAATCGGGTTTCTGCTGGTTACTTGCGTCTTTCTTGCACGATATTTTAACTACCGGTACATAACTCACAGTCTTCTTCAGGTTGATGACGGAACCTGGAGAAGTCTGAGAGTTATGCATTTGAAATATCGTAACAGAAAGAAGAGAATAACCGTCAAAAACCTGATTATTCAACAAAACGCCTCGCCGGGAAAGCCTGAGGAATTGTAATCTGTTCATCATAAGAATAAACCTGATATAAACATACACAAACTCGATGATTGGTCAGAAGCTGTAGCACACATACATTTGTTACACTCTTGGAAATAGGTCGTACTTATGTATTACATATCTGATTACTAAGTTACATTAAATGAAACTTTAAGATAATATACAAGTGTATCGACAGCCATCAACGTTTTTCTTAATCACGCTTTAGCTACGTAGTTTTTATTTCAAAAATCGTGTACAGTCACAGCCTTTGAAGCGTTGTGCTCGGATTGTCGCGCTGTTAATGCGCAGTATGGAAATGGCTGAGGCTGCTTTCTGCTCCCTAGTGAAACGCGCATGGAACACGGTTAAAAAGTGCCGAGAAATGGGCTGTTCTTAATGTTTCTCATAAATTTACGGAGACAATCGGCTTTGATGTTCTGTATACACTGCGGTTGACGACAAACCCGCGTGGCACGTGTAACAGTTGGGAGCATGATGGTATGTTGGCAAAATGCGGTTATTCGTGCGTGGGTTGAAATTTTCCCAGTATCACTTTTTTCTCGTTCAATTTGAAATACATACATCTCGTAATTATATAACTCATCAATTTTATGAATAATGCGCAGTATGAAAATGGCTGAGGCTGCTTTCTGCTCCGTAGTGAAACACGCGCGTGGAACACGGTTAAAAAGTGCCGAGAAATAGGCTGTTCTTAATGTTTCTCATAAATTTACGGAGACAATCGGTTTTGAAGTTCTGTATGCATTCCGGTTGACGACAAAACCACGTGGCACGTGTAACACAGTTGGGAGCATGATGGTATGTTGACAAAATGCGGTTATTCGTGCGTGGGTTAAAATTTTCCCAGTATCACTTTTTTCTCGTTCAATTTGAAATACATACATCTCGTAATTATATAACTCATCAATTTTATGAATAACGCACGACTTCTTGTTTCTAATTACATATTGCACGCGAAATTCCTGTTTCCGTTTCAAATACAAATCCTTAATTATCGATGTTTTATGAAAGACTTTCATGAAAGTTGTTTAAATTAAGAAAACATAATTTAATTTTTAAGGCAAAAATGAAAAACCAGATCCTCTTGATTTGGACTATGCCCATCGCTTTATACCACAGAGGTACATAAGTATCGTAGAAACGGCGCACAAGTCGCCCAATGTTGCGTCGAATGAAATAAGACGCACTTGGCGGCCGAATTTCCCCGAATAGGAACCTCCCGGCCAACGATGCAATACGCTCATTTCATGAAAAACAGCCATTTTCACAGCATCGAGCGCATAACACAAATACTGCATTTTTGCATTTGCTACGGTAACATTACAATATGAATCCAACAGAACTGATCCGGAGCCAAGCTGCGGGATTTGGCCCGAGCAGTAACAAGACTATTAAGCTGCCAGACGTACTGGAACTAATCCACGCAGCTTTTCGACACGTCACTGTCGAACGCTGGCGGTATTAGCACGGCTCGAAGAGAAAATGCTGCGCCTGGTTGGCTTCGTGGATTGTGTTGTTGGTAGGATCTTTATCAACGTAGCAGGTGACACTTCCAGAACTGAAATGTATTTCTCGGATTCGGATAAGGAAGGAGCTAAGAGATTACCAGACGACTGACCATGAGTAATACTTTCAGTGGCTTCAATTTTTAACTATACGGTGAAATCCTTCAATACTCCCTTGCGTTACACACTGCTTATGCAGAAAAATTACCCCGTGGTTATGTCAGGAATTTTCATCATTTTTGTTTTTAATTACAATAGTACGTTATCTAAAAACGATAACGTGTTGCTGTTTTCGTCTAGTCGTCTAAGGAGCGTATTGTAGGAGATTTGTAGTGTATTATTTCATTCTGCTTAAAAATTAATGACATTCGAAGCTGTAGTGCTCCTCTGCTCGTCTCTTTTTACGTGTGAACTGCAGTTGACCACGTCACCGCACCCTAGCTGTACCAGCTGACCGGCCAGTGCTGTCCGAGTTAAATACACCGGTAAAGCTGTTGTCTCGTATTATCGCTAAGTCGATATTCACGTAACGTACCGTTAATATCGTACTTGACAGTACTCGAGACAGCTTGGCCGCAGTCCCACGTGAAACGGAAATGCAATGAGGTTCCAGCAAACGCGGAAGAACACATGGTGCAATGTTTACATCTGGTTTATTCTTATGCTGAGCGGAACGGATTATAGTTTTTCTTTGTATGTTGAAAGATTTCGGGTGCCGATAAGGCAGATCGACGGATGCTGTTTCGGAAATTGTTGTGTTTTAAACATTGTGTGGATGATCTCACACATCAGCATGGTGTTATGTAAACGTGGCATTCGGGATTTATATATTCATTCTGGTTGTTTAATTGTCCTTTGTATTTAAAGTTAACGATTATAAAACTGAAAAGACATCCATAACTACACGGCAGGACACAGGGCCTCCTACTTTAGTGGCGATAACTAAATAAATAACCGCCGTCATAATGTGCCACTTGCAGTATGCGTACTACACTTCTTCTTTAAGTTAGTAAAAAACATGACGCCAGATTAATGGTCCGCTTACGAGATAACGGCAACTGAATATCTCATCAAATACGTGATAGGCGCTTTCGGTCGCTAATTTCGGGTGTCAATAGCTAAATAAATATCGGCCGTCGCAAAGTGCCACTTACAATTTGGGTAGTACACTCCTTCGTTAGTTTAAGAACAAAACATGAAGTCTGATAAAGGGGCAGTTATGAGATACCACCAACTGAATATAGCAGGAAATACGTGATTGGCGGATTCGGTCGCCAATTTCAGAGGTCAGTAGCTAAACATATATCGGCCATCGCAATATGCCACTTGTTGTATGCATAGTACACTGCTTCTTTAGTTTAATTTCATAGCATGAAGTCAAATATTTAACGGTCCGCTTACGAGATAACACAGAAAATACATGATGGGCGCTTTCGGTCGCTAATTTCGGAGGTCAGTAACTAAATAAATATCGGCCGTTGCAAAATACCATTTGCAATATGTACAGTATACTTCTTCCTTAGTTTAATAACAAAACTTAAAGGCAGATTAATAGTCCCATTACGAGATAACGGCAACTGAAATATTGCAGGAAACACGTGATTGGCTCTTTCGGTGGCTAATTTCAGCTGTGAATAACTCAATACATATTCCTCGTCGTAATATGCCATTTGCAATATCCACAGAGTTCTCCTTCTTTAGTCCAATACCGAAAGGTGAAGATAGATTAACGGTCCGATTACGAGTCATGGATTGCTCAATACGGCAGAAAATACGAGATGTGAGCCCTCTGCCTCTAGCTTGTACATGCTCCAAAAAAAAAAAAAAAAAAAAAAAAAATAATTATATATATATATATATATATATATATATATATATATATATATATATATATATATATATATATATTCGTAGGGTGAGCTCTATACACGGTATGTATTTTACTGCGGGGTGATTAATATTAAAGGTAAGAGTACAGGTACCCAGAGCAGAACTAATGAATCAATATTTAGCATTTAAATTTGGCAATGACTTGAATAAGCATTTCTCTTACTCAACTAATAGTGTAAACAACATTGTTAACTTTGGGGAATGGATAATGACAGGAGAAAATATATAAATTTGAATTAGGGCATGGAATAGGCCCGTTAGATACAAGACATAGGTTTCTTAAATTTTGCACAAAAGCGATTTATTGACAAATAAAAGCTGATTTTGGTGAACACAAAACCTATACACTCAGACGAATAAAACAATACTACATTAACGAAGGGAAGCTACACCCTTCGTGGAATGCGTGAATGTTTAACGTACTGCATTGCATTAGGAAGCTTTGGGAAAGACACATGTTGAAAAGGACTATACATTTTGTGTACCTGCATTTTCCTGTGTCCTAATCCTGTGATTAATCTCAGAATGTATGGTTGTGTTTGATCTGAAGGTGGATTTTCGCAGGGGACGGATACTGCTAGAACGGTATTGTCAATTGGGAGCTATAATCACCAAAACGTTAATGCTTTCTTTACTGTGTGAGGTTATATTGTATACATCTATACGTAAGAAACTATTTTATTGTATAAGGTTAAATATAAGAAAAAGAGGAAAGCAATCCTGAGCTGAACTATTGAATCAGTATTTAGTATTTATATTTGGCATTATTGCTCGTAAGACACATTGCATAAACTGTGAAATATGCGCTGAAGAAAACGAAGCGGCTCTTTTTCTTAATATCAGTACTTACACAGAAATTCGTCAATGAAATAAAGGGGGTTGCCCAGGTGAAAAGATTTTAGGTTAGATTTAAAATTTGCTCGCTACCTGTTAGACATTTTAAGTTACTGGACAAATGACTAATGGTTTTTGTAGCTGCACATTGAACTCCTTTCTGAGCCACTAACAGATTTAACAATGGGAAATAATGTCATTTTTCTCTCTAGTGCTGTAGATGTAGACCTCATCGTTCTTTTTAAATTGTGATGGTGGGTGGGGGGGGGGGGAGGTGAACCATAATTTTTGTTGTTCCACCCCAATGAACCTAAATCCGCCACTTGTCATTACTCAGTTAATAACGTGCTTGGGTGTCGGCGAGGATCAGTTTGCCAAATCTGTTACGAAAACCCAGTGTAAGCAATGGCACTATTCAAGATATTTCCAACATAATTAACCCCTGTACTCGATACTTTACAAGATTTTATTCGGTCGCTTAACTAGAATGTGTGTGTGTGTGTGTGTGTGTGTGTGTGTGTGTGTGTGTGTGTGTGTGGGTCCCTAAGGGACCAAACTGCTGAGGTCATCGGTCCCTAGAATTACACACTACTTAAACGAACTTATGCTAAGAACAACACACACACACACACACACACACACACATGCCCGAGGGAGGACTCGAACCTCTGGTGGTAGGGGCCATCTTAATTAGACAGATAGCAGGAACGGACCTGTAGCTGTCTTCATTGATAATGTATCCACTCTGTTGGAAATTGTAGTTCTAAACATAATAACAGTAACAGAACTGCTGCAGTTTCCTCATCTCCCAAGAGGTAGGCAGCTGAATGCGTTATCCATTTTGATCAGTGGTGGGTTCGCAATTAGCTATATAACGACGTGCGGCGTTGCACACTTTACAAGTGAACTGAAAGTTTTCTGCGTCGTTGACACTGCGAAAACCTTCACAGTATTTGGCATGTATTAATCGCCAGCATTTTCGGCATTTCATGGTTTGGTCACCACTTGCTTCTAAACCACAGTAAAGACATCTACCGTGCATGTCTAGAGACATCTCTTACAACTTCAGTTGCGAAAACTTTCTTGCACCAGAAGAATTTACGCCTTCGGTGCGTAACTTCCCTGCAGCCATGTTTTTCAAACACGACAAATAATCCACAGCTCCAACCATCTTTTATTCTTGAATGTTCCACCTGAACAAACTTAAAAAGTTCCTGTAGGTCAGTTACCGAACAGAGACAATAATCCCACGACTGCTGTCGCAAGGAATCCAAATGCATTTCTTCTTTCAACTTCATGTTGATTGCAGACAGGCACCAGTGATTGCCATTTACCTGTATTGAACTAACATCCTTTGAAAATCATTGAGATTCTTCCGAGATATATGATTATTTTTACGATTTCTTCCTTTCCAAATGCTGCCGGCTGTCTGAGGGGCACAGCAGAAATCTTTCTCATGACCTTGAAAAATAATTCCTGCACAACAATCTGTAACAACATTTGTCAGCCAATTATTATCGAAGAGAGATTTATAATCTTCACTTCGCAAGAACTGTTCTTTTTGTGGCTCAATGGTGTCACGCACACAACAAACTCCGCATAGAATCTTTTCTCATAGCGGGAGCAAGCCGTTCTTTAAACATACAGTTACTCAGTCAGGAACGTTGTTACTTCAAGTGCACATTTCTTTGTAACCATACGCAGAATACTACGGCTGCGACATCAATAGTCTGTCTGAAATAAGAAAATTGTGGCTTCGTTTTTTTTTTTTTTTTGTATTGTTTTCAAATTGCTTCTGTCCTCTCTTTCTTTTGACTCTTATGCAACGTCTTCCACTGAATGGGGAATATTGACTATAAACTCACTGAAAACCCATCGTATTTGGGTCTGCATGACCTCTAAGAACCGTCCGACTTTCTGTTTCCCGAAGATAAAAAGGAGTGGTCCAATTTTGATCTGCCCGAACCAGTTCTCAGCTGCAGCATTGCTGTTTTAGTTTTCTCCGCCGGGACGAAGACACGTGGTAATTCTAGACCACAAAATCAAGCAATATTTGTTCTCTTATTTACTCTACTTCCGTTTTGAAAAGCCAGTAAAATCTACTCTGTTCGTATACCGTTGATGATCTTCAGACTTGATTTGGGAGGTGTCAGTGGTCATTCATGTGAAACTGATTTAGTTCATCCAACGATTCTTGAAGACGTGACGTTCATCAAGACGGTGACGAAATGCTGAAAAATGCAAAGCAGTTCTTAACATTTCTTTGCAGAAACCACTGCAGTCATATCCACCATAATACACTTTTTGTTGCACTTTGGAAGCCCTCGTTTCTTCAGACGCACAGATTCAGCAGAAAACGAGCATAGCAAGCTTGGAGTGTAACTGAACCCTGACCCTCAAAAGAAGCAGCACCGGTTAGAGTGTCAGTGTACAGGATGTTTAAGTGTACCTCAAAGTTCACATCACAATTTTTTTCTAATACTTCATATGTACTAGCCTAATTTCAGTCCACTACCATCCCAGACACGGCTGGCCATTTGACGCCTTCTTTAACGTAATATTCTTTAAAACATCCAAACCAATACTCAACTGCATTGCCATCATGCGTAGCACTTACCATTTCGAGGACAGGTAGAACTTTTCTGTAAATGTTTATTACCCAAGCGTAGTAATAAATTACATTACCCATCTCTCCTGGCTGTCCATCCTTTTGCGTCGAATTACGAAGTTGCATGCTTGTTTTTAACAAAGGACTCTGTTCGGCGCAAAACATGAAGACCTGCAGCGACACCGATACACGCTGAATGTATTTGTCTTCTGTATTTTGACTCAGGTGTGGGAGTACCATATCCAGATAACCGTTCTTATCCAAGTCATGATCACCAGAAGCTTCCGATCTGGCTTTCTGCAAAACACATAATTTCCGTTCGTTTTGCGTATTACCACTCAAATCAGTATTTTCGTCGCAGAGGTAATTTAAGCTATAACTGTCTTGGAGCGACGTTTCTTCGAATATTTTTCATCCTTTCGGTCTCGGTACCCCTGAGAGCGTAGAATTGTTTATCCTGATTTTTGTAATTTCCGATTCCATCAGTTGTAGTCATATAAATACGGAGTATTCCGTTGTTAAGAGCGCAGCTGAACGTGAAAGTGGTACAGTTGCTATATTTGCGCTTTTCATAGCAAACGTGCGATCCGTTGTGTATTCCTTTGAAACATGTAACACCGAAAATGCAGGATGCATGGCACCTGCTACCGATATATAACTTTTTTAAATTGTATGTAAATATTTGTAATTTAAATGCTTTCTTTTAATAAATAAGGACATTACTTCACTGTATGTGTACATTTAGGTAGAAGTCTGTTGACGTTTTATTGTATTTACCTGTGTTTTACTGTGAAACTTATAAGCTCTGGGAAAAAGCCAAAGGAATTGTTATTTGCATCGCCTGGCAACGATAATAGCAGTGCTTGTGCGTTGTAAAATCTTTGGGTAGGGGTTGTTGCGCAGAGCGCGCGGAGAGAGCGAGAGACGGGTCCCAGCTTGGTCCCAGCGCTTGTGGTGTGCGGAAATGTGGTGTTAACGCTCTCGTAGTAGAGAGTACCATTTCGGCGGCATCATGTACGCGCGCCGGCCAGATGACTAATAGCAGGATGAAGGCCAGTGGACGGGCGGAAGAGGCTGTATAAATTACGATTGCCCGTTCCTGTAATTAGCCGTGGCCCCACAAGATGCTACCGTCTTCAACAACAGCAGCAGTTCCAGCAAGACAGATTCGTCGTCGGCTCCGAGTTTCCATCGCACGCACAGAACTGAAGTAAGACTGTTCATTGGTAGAAAGTATTAACGGCTAACCCAGCAGCACAACTGAATGTGATTTGACTAATGAAATTTATTTAAATATTAATCAGTTAAATTCAATGCGATTGTGTCCTCATTGCCCGCAGATATTGTTACCGAGCAGGGTCCTTGTTCCCTTCTTTCCTTGTATGCAACCGAAGTTTGAGAATCTATCATCGAAAAAAATTCAGATCTAAAGAAAATGCACAAATTAAGAATGCGGAAGTTTTGTTTTACATATAGCTTGGAGCACATGGCTGTTTGGTTTGGCACGTATTATGGGTCTAGTGAAGCAGGCTTTGACCAATGACGTCATACCTTAGTCATAGATAGTAATGTCTTCACTTTGAGGCATAGATAATAAAACAGTTCTGTGTTCTAATAAGCGCTATCATTAAAATAATTGAATGTGAATCGAAAAGCGATCGCTTGATATTCGTTAAATTATTAAACGTGTGATTTAATTAAGTTCATTGTTTCTTTCTTATTCAGACGGTACTTAATATTTTTCGTAACGTTATTGAGGTAATGTAGAGTATTAGTTTTTTACTGTAGAACTATTTTTAGTGTCTTATTTTCGTTTATAGGAATGGATTTGCCTATCCCAATGAGTCTTGAGGATTTAAGAGAAGCCATGGGCGAAGACATGTTGACCACAATTTGCTTCTTGCAAATGTGTGGTCTCATTGCGGAATACGTCCAATGTCGTGAGTGCGGCGAACATATGCGCCTCACGAGTGTATCAAGTCGCCGTACACGCGACTTATTTGTATGGAGGTGCAGCAGAGACCGGTTATGGCGATCTATTAGGAGGGGAACGTGGTTCGAGAAATCTAAGCTCGCCCTGAGAGACATAATGAAAATCACATATTGTTGGTGTTTAAGATATCCTGTGTGGCTCTATGTGCATGAATGTCGTGTGAGTAAGCGTACGGTAGTGGACTGGTACTCGTTTTGTACGGAAGTTTGTGGGGAGTATATGAAATATAGGGGACCGTTGGGGAAGGGGGGGGGGGTGTTATGGTCGAAATTGACGAATCGCATTTTGGGAAAAAGAAATACAATAGGGAGGAACCTCCTGTAGGATTCTGAGTGTGGGGGGCAGTAGTTTCAGGTCAGCATTGTAACGATGTAGTGTTCAGAGTAGTACCAAATAGAAGTAAGGAAGTTTTGGTTAGGTTAATTGAAGATCAGGTTGCAGAGGGTTCTATTGTTATTTCAGACGGGTTCCTTCGTATAGGGATTTAGGGGATAGGGGTTATCAATATCTAGTAGTAAACCACAACATTGAATTTAGATCTCTATCGACAGGCGCCTGCACTAACAGCATAGAGGGGTACTGGTCAGCCGTAAAATCTCTTACAGGGAAAGGGAAACGTCAGATTTCGACTCTTCAAAGCCATCTGGATGAGT
The DNA here is from genome assembly GCF_023864345.2 of Schistocerca serialis cubense. Lineage (NCBI taxonomy): Eukaryota > Metazoa > Arthropoda > Insecta > Orthoptera > Acrididae > Schistocerca > Schistocerca serialis. The sequence goes on from NC_064643.1 coordinate 460,466,180, forward strand.
ATTCGTGGAGACTGAGTACTCCGCGGACATATTGGCCGTTTAAATGTTTTATTAAACATGCTGGCAAAATGTACCGTCCCAAACATCTCAGTTAATTTCAGAGATGGGGGGGGGGAGGAGGGAAGGGGGGTTGGTGAATGTGTGTGTGTGTGTGTGTGTGTGTGTGTGTGTGTGGAAAAGGGGAAGAGAGAGAGAGAGAGAGAGAGAGGTTTCGTACTGTTGTGTTTGTTGTGAGTGTGGGTATGTGATTTTCGTTACTGTCTGTCTAGGCGAGCTTCCGTTATTCCTCGATATTACCATGTGTTAAGTTCACTTTTCCATTTGCTTCTTTCCCTGTATTTCACTATTTTGCCATATTTCACTGTTTTATTCCACCAATATGTGTATTTTCGTGTTGTGAAGTACGTAACAGAAATTTGACAGCTGTCGATCTTGTTTCGTTTTCCAGCTCTAGTATCAGTACGACATTTTCGAATGTGTGCTTGCGAAACCCTCGTCACCATCGTTCAAGTGAAGAACACAACACTAATGCTAATGAAAACGAAGAAATCGACTTACAATACACTCGTATTCCGTAGGCTACTGTACTTAGGCAACACACTTCGAATGAGCTTTTAATTTGTATCTGGTGTTTCATTTACAGTTTAGTGAAACAGGCGATACATAGTTCAAGTGAACAACAGGACAGTAATGCTACTTAAAACTAAGAAATCGACGTACGCTAAACTTGTATACCGTACTGCACTTAAGCAATAGATTTCGAAAGAGTTTCGAGATACAACTGACATACATCTCACGTGATGTATTCTTTGTTAGTAACATATTTCATTCACTTCTTCCATTGTATTTTGCGGAGAAATGCTAAGATATAAATACTCGATATCGTTAACGTAAAAATACTACTGGCCCTTACATATGTGAAATACAGTTTTCTCTCTCTCGCATTTCTTTGTTTCTGAACATTGTTCTCAGCTCTTTCATCTTTGTAATGCATACTCTCTGGCGAATTCTGACGCCATTGGTCATAGCCGACGGGTTGTGTCCCCTGCTAAACTAGACCCCGTATTCTAGTATTTAATTCTGTTCAAGTCAGTAAAAAATAAAAAGGCTCAGTCGTTCAGACAAAAATATGAAATCCAATTTGAAAACTAAGTAGCTGCAAAGTAAAAAGTGCTTACCTTTCTCTAAATTTCTTTGATGACGTTATGTCGAGATCTATGAAAGTCATTATCCACGTTACGAAGTTCAATACTAACATACAGTTTAAGTGGATATTTTCAAATCATTACTTGATTGCCTTTTTCAAAATTTAATGACAAACTTAACGTAAATATGACTTCTCAGTTTTCTTTGTCATTACATATTCGCTTAAAATTAGTGTCAATAATAAATGTTTTTCTTTCCCATCATCTTTTACAGGATTTTGGATGTAAATCGCCCTAGTTGGTTGGAGACCATAATTATTTCCTTTTCGTTCATTAGTGTGACTTTTGGATTCATGATCAGTGGTACCCCTTTTCTGTCCAGTGTTGTTCGTGAGTGAATGCACAAAATAACTTTCATTTTTCCAAATTGTAGCCCTGTTTGGTTTAATTACTTTTTTATTTTTATTTTTAGTAGACTTCTCTGTCAGAAAGATCGGTTGTACACTTTCCCCCTACTTATCGGCATTACTTCTTCGGGAAAGATGGCCTTATCCAATTATAAAAATTCCATTAGGTATACACGTGATCCACTGTCATATTTTATATCGCAAGCAGAGTAGGCCGATTAGTAAGGGGGAGGTTACAAACATATGTCACAAGGTAATTTCATATCAGTTAACTTTACTTCAAAGGGCATCCATACATTCCCTTTATCACTGTCGTGCGTAACTTGAACACTACAGGTAACAAATTCTAAACCAATTATGCCTACTTCATTATTAAATGGCGCTGACTGCTTATTCCGATTAGCCATTTTCATGCAAGACACTGCATTTACTTCTTGTAGGTGACCTTTCACAATTTGTTGTCTTCCACCCGTTAACTACCTGCCAGCATTTATGAAGTCACGCACAATTACTCTCCTAGCATAATGGCTCGCAGTATTCATGGATCACGCCTTGCCTTTTAATCACCTACGCGATATGAAATGCGACACGGTCAACGCCCGAAAATCCTTTAAAAGGCATTACGGTTTGACACCACCAACCTAAAGTGGGAAAATGTCAACCCGGAAAGCAAACAAACAGCACACACAGCGGTGTAGCGCAATCAGATGCCCTCGGTGGACGGTGAGGCCTCTGTTCTGTTCTAGGTAAAGACAATTTCCCTGGGATCTGTGCTCCACCAGGAAGACAATCTCGATCTGACTAGGTGCACTGCAAAGGACGTGGTAAGGATAGCAGCCCTGGTGAAAATTCGAGAAACTGTTACAAAAAATTTGCAGAAGTAAGTAACTTAAAAGGTCCGTATCTTTAGTATGGGAAAGAGAAACAAGATTAAAGAAGAAAAACTGTCTCTTTATGCAATCGAACTGGAACATTATCAAAGTCAAAATAGCCTGCCTGGGTTCGGCGTAGCAGAAAATAAGGTGGAACAAAAGACAACCTGCCCAAGCAGATCGCACATAGAAATCTAATTTGAGCCATCACGTGCGGCGAAGAGTGTTAGGCGCCGCATAATATCATCCAGATTAAAGGCGGAGATCTTTAACCAGAAGAAAAAAATAGCAAAAACTGGTTTAACGATAAGACGGGATCTGATATGCGAACGGCTAAATATTTTCTACGTCATAGCGTATTTCGGCCTTCAGAATGAGTGGACCGAGGATGGCTAAATAATTACGAAGACCGCAGTGGGAAAGAATTGACTAATTTTAAATAAAGCACCACGAGCAAAACTGTAAATCACCAGTGTTTGTCTTTGTTTTGCTACCAAACAAGTGAAACATCGTTTAATCCCTGGAATACTATTTTGCATCTGTAATAATTTTGTAATTGTTTTCTTATTTGTGCCTTCCACTATTCTTGCAGTACCCTTAACTATTGACAAACTGCCTATTGGCTTCTGTCTCGGGTTCTTCGGCCGACGTTCATCTAATGATTTTTCTGACGTTTCGCCAGCACGAGTGGCTGGCATTGTCAAAGCTTCACCCTCCATTGCCGGTGGTGAACTGGAGGCGAGCTCGCGGCCGCAGACTATATGTACCTGGCGCGCCAACGTCCGAGGGCTTCTCCGCGGTCATTTCCGGCGCGGTTCTCCTCTTGCTACCTGCGACGGTCGTTCGCTGCAGTACGGGAAGCCAGGATCCGTTTACCTTAAGGCTTTCTTCTTTCTTGTTGAAACTGTTCGCGTGTTTTTGGATTTCTACAGCTTCTCTGAACAAGCGCGTGTGATAGTGCTTCTCTACAGCCAGAACTTCCGTGTCGGCGAATTTTATTACGTGGTCGGTCTCATTCAGTGCGTGCTCTGCCACGGCCGATTTCTCCACCTGCCCCAACCTGCAATGTCGCTTATGCTCTTTCATACTGGTGTTAATTGATCGTCCAGTCATTCCGACATAAATTCTTTATTCGCATGAAATGTTGAGTGCTATTGACAAGGAATTTCAGACTGATTCCATATTTCTGGATTTCCGGACGGATTTTGACACTACACCACACAAATGGCTTGTAGTGACATTGCGTGCTTATGGAATATCGTCTCAGTTATGTGACTGGATTTGTAATTTCCTGTCAGAGAGGTCACATTTCGTAGTAATTGACGGAAAGTCATCGAGTAAAACGGAAGTGATTTCTGGCGTTCCCCAAGGTAGTGTAGTTTTGGCACAACCTGAGTTTCAGGACAAAGTACCGTCATCCAAGATGGCGGCGATGACGTCAATCAAGATGACGGATTTTGGCGGGAAGTTCGAATTTTGGTGCGAAAGTGCCACGCCCCACTCGCCCAGAAAAATGGCGCAAAGTTCAATTTCCATCATGATAATGTGTCACACCACGCTTATCTCTAATAAGCAAAGAAAATGGCGGGAAAAAGGACTTATCTTTATTATTTAACCAATTTCAAGCAGCTGTGTTCTCCACTGGGTCTGGACTCCGACTGGCTTAGTTCATATCGTTGCCACCAGAGGACGCTCTCCTGACGTCAGATCATGACGCAAGTACAGTCATTCAACATGGCTGCACCCAGTGTATCCACCACGAGCTCCAGAGTCCAACTGGCTTAGTTCATATCGGTGCCACCAGAGAACGCCACCGTGACAGTGGATGATGACGCAAGTACCGCTATTCTACATGGCCGTATACAGTGTGTTCACCGCGAGCTCGAGCCCGACTGGCTTAGTCCATGTCGTTGCCACCAGAGGGCGCTCCCTTGACGTCAGATCATGACGCAAGTACAGTCATTCAAGATGGCTGCACCCAGTGTATCCACCACATGCTCCAACTGGCTTAGAAACATCGTCTGCGCTCTCTCTCGGCCGGCCGGGGTGGCCGAGCGGTTCTAGGCGCTACAGTCTGGAACCGCGCGACCGCTGCAGTCGCAGGTTCGAATCCTGCCTCGGGCATGGGTGTGTGTGATGTCCTTAGGTGAGATAGGTTTAAGTGATTCTAAGTTCTAGGGGACTGATGACCTCAGAAGTTAAGTCCCATAGTGTTCAGAGCCATTTTTTCTCTCTCTCGCGCCGTGCCACCAGCCGGCGGGCGTCCGACTGCTTACGTCAAACACCCTCAGCCGCAACCTCCATACACGCGCCGTACATAGTCTTCTGTAGATATGCTAACTAAACTAACACCCACATCGCGCATCTAACCTATCAGTTACCTAAGTACTTAATTCCATTTCAATTTTAATCATATTCAATAAGTGAATTTAAAATTTCAATATTCCATTATCAAATGAGAAGTTGGACATTTTCCCACTATCAGCGTGGTGTTCATTCATGACATAGCCCCCCCCCCCCCCCCGACCCCTAGAAGAACGCTGCACCACTATTAGCTGCTGCATTAGTCACGTGATTCGACTTCATTGAACCTAGGACTCGGAATCAATTTTCACCAATGCCACACCCACCTGGACTTGGAATCAAAAAGTTAAAGTCTCCACCAGGATTCTCAACCCAGCACCACGCCCCCTTACTGACCCATGTTGACGGGCTACGTGTACTAACCTGCACTAATGTGTCCTAATGTGCACAGCCAGCAGCCTCCTCTATAGGAGGTGCTGGCACAGCGCATTACTTCATCCAATATGGTGGGGCGAAATGACGGGAAAACAGATCCGAGCACAAGTCTTACTTTGCAGGACGTGTCTCCACCATGAGATTTACTTTCCAACTGACATAGTACACATTACTGCCATCAGATCGCAATGTCATCCCTCCTATGACCTAATCCCAGATAGTGGTCTCTAGTGGCGAAAATTATGCTAAAATTACTCAGGCTGCACTAGGTTGCTGGGGAGAGTAAGGGAGGAGTCTGCTCTATTTACTTTCGAACATTTTATTTAGAGTTCGAATATATTTATCACACTGAGGCAAAACACTCTTCATCTTATGCTTGTGCTCACAATACACACACTACAGACACGCAAACAACTCCTAATTTACGCAAATAATTTAATTACAGACATCACACTCCTCCTACATATTTCAGCAGAGGTATGTCTAGACACGCTCAGTACTTGTAGACTGTCCAAATAACTCATAGCACAGCCTACACATCTGTTCGCGAAATAATGCAATCAATGCCTGCAAGCACCGTACGCCAACCCCTGTCCACTTGTAATTTTCACATGTCGGACCCTGCTGTTATGCGTTTATCTGTTTCCTTGTAGAATGTATGCCCCGCCACTAACTATCATTTTATATAGGCCTGATGCGGGCATCGTATAATTTCTGAACCGTGATTGGATGTGAACAGTGTACACTACACAACTACGCAAAGCTATATTGTGCTCGTATCATGCAATGAAAATGTTTTACGGAAGCAGTTTTTTCTTTTTACGATTCGATAAGATAGTTCAGCGTAGAGAAACCGTGAAGAAGGATGTATGTCATGGGCCTGAAATATATTTCTCACAATGCAATATTAACGGCGCTACATTCGATACGTCTGATAGGTTGGAAATACAGGAGATCTAACATTTGTAAGTAGGCTGTTTAGGTTTTTATGTTGGTAACGCCACGTAGCGCTCTGTATGAAAATCACTGACTGTGCTGTGTGCAGTCTGTGGCTGGTTGGCATTGTTGAAATATTCTCTATTGTAGTGTTTGGCAGTTGGATGTGAACAGCGCATAGCGTTGCGCAGTTGGAGGTGAGCCGCCAGCATTGGTGAAAGTGGGAAGAGAGATGGCAGAATTTTAAGAGCGGACGATCTGGACGTGTGTCCGCCAGAAAGAGTAAATTTGTAATACTGAATATCATGAACTGATATATACAGGGTGTTTCAAAAAGGTACGGCCAAACCTTCAGGAAACATTCCTCACACACAAAGAAAGAAAATATGTTATGTCGACATGCGTCCGGAAACGCTTACTTTCCTTGTTAGAGCTCATTTTATTACTTCTCTTCAAATCACATTAATCATGGAATGGAAACACACAGCAACAGAACGTACCAGCGTGACTTCAAACACTTTGTTACAGGAAATGTTCAAAATGTCCTCCGTTTGCGAGGATACATGCATCCACCCTCCATCGCATGGAATCCCTGATGCGCTGATGCAGCCCTGGAGAATGGCGTATTGTATCACAGCCGTCCACAATACGAGCACGAAGAGTCTACACATTTGGTACCGGGGGTGCGTAGACAAGAGCTTTCAAATGCCCCCACAAATGAAAGTCAAGATGGTTGAGGTCAGGAGAGCGTGGAGGCCACGGAATTGGTTCGCCTCTACCAATGCATCGGTCACCAAATCTGTTGTTGAGAAGCGTACGAACACTTCGACTGAAATGTGCAGGAGCTTCATCGTGCATGAACCACATGCTGTGTTATACTTGTAAAGGCACATGTTCTAGCAGCACAGGTAGAGTATCCCGTATGAAATCATGATAACGTGCTCCATTGAGCGTAGGTGGAAGAACATGGGGCTCAATCAAGACACCACCAAAAATGCCTGCCCAAACGTTCACGGAAAATCTGTGTTGATGACGTGATTGCACAATTGCGTGCGGATTCTCGTCAGCCCACACTTGTTGATTGTGAAAATTTACAATGTGATCACGTTGGAATGAAGCGCCATCCGTAAAGAGAACATTTGCACTGAAATGAGGATTCATACATTGTTGGATGAACCATTCGCAGAAGTGTACCCGTGGAGGCCAATCAGCTGCTGATAGTGCCTGCACACGCTGTACATGGTACGGAAACAACTGGTTCTCCCGTAGCACTCTCCATACAGTGACGTGGTCAACGTTACCTTGTACAACATCAACTTCTCTGACGCTGACATTAAGGTTATCGTCAACTGCACGAAGAATTGCCTCGTCCATTGCAGGTGTCCTCGTCGTTCTAGATCTTCCCCAGTCGCGAGTCATAGGCTGGAATTTTCCGTGCTCCCTAAGACGCCGATCAATTGCTTCGAACGTCTTCCTGTCGGGACACCCTCGTTCTGGAAATCTGTCTCGGTAGAAACGTACCACGCCACGGCTATTGCCCCGTGCTAATCCATACATCAAATGGGCATCTGCCAGCTCCGCATTTGTAAACATTGCACTGACTGCAAAATCACCTTCGTGATGAACACTAACCTGTTGGTGCTACGTACTGATGTGCTTGATGCTAGTACTGTAGAGCAATGAGTCACATGTCAACACAAGCACCGAAGTCAACATTACCTTCCTTCAATTGGGCCAACTGGCGGTGAATCGAGGAAGTACAGTACATACTGACGAAACTAAAATGAGCTCTAACATGGAAATTAAGCGTTTCCGGATACAATACCACATTACATCTTTTCTTTATTTGTGTGTGAGGAATGTTTCCTGAAAGTTTGGCCGTACCTTTTTGTAACACCCTGTATATGTATTATGACTTTTGAACACTATTAAGGTAAATACATTGTTTGTTCTCTATCAAAATCTTTCATTTGCTAACTATGCCTATCAGTAGTTAGTGCCTTCAGTAGTTAGAATCTTTTATTTAGCTGGCAGTTGTGGCTCTCGCTGTATTGATGTAGTTCGAGTAACGAAGATTTTAGTGAGGTAAGTGATTCATGAAAGGTATAGGTTATTGTTAGTCAGGGCCCTCTTTTGCAGGGATTTTTCAAAGTCAGATTGCGTTGCGCTAAAAATTTCTTTGCTGAACATTTTGGGCACTTTCTGACATCAACTTATTTATTTGACGCATAATGTTACGAATAAACTGATGACGTGGCAATGAGTAGTCCGTTATCGACTGTCGTCGTGAACCTATACAGTACATGGAACATTTTTGAGCAAAAGCACTATAAAAATACCTACAGGGTGTCCAGAAAAGGGCTCCCTGATTTCAGAATTAAGTATCTCGAAAACAAAGATCGATAGAGGAATGCAGTAAACGGTTGTTTATTGTGAAAGCTGTAAGAAGTTTTTAGAGCAGTTTGAAATAATAGTTACAAAAGCTGCTAACAGATGGCGCTGTACGCTGTACAGCTCATATCAGCATACATAAGTGAAATAATCGTATGAAAACAATCTTTGCAAACAATCACATCACAATGTTTTCAAAATATTCACCGTTGGCACTACAGAGGTGGCGCAAACGAAGGATGAAATTCGCCATCACATTTCGTAGTGTCTCAACCGAAATGGATTCACATGCCACAGAGATCACCGATTCAAGTTCGTCCAGCGTGGCGGGATGCTTCGGGTAGACCACGTCTTTCACTGTGCCCCACAAAAAAAACTCACGGGGAGTCAAATCCGGCGAATATGGAGGCCAATCCATGCCTGCACCAGTAAATTTGGGATATTACAAAGCAATTACTCGATTCCCGAAGTATTCCTCAAGAAAGCGAAACACTTGTTCGGTCCGACGTGGTTGGGCTCCATCTTGCATAAACCATTCAGTACCTGGTTGATCCTCTAACGTAACGTGCACCAGTGACCGTTTCTCAAATGAAACAAGGGCCAGTAATGCCTCTGCTGCGTACTACAGCCCACACAGTAACTTTAGGAGAATACAGGGGTTTCGCTTCACACCAATATGGCTTTTCGGAACCCCAGAATCGCCAGTTCTGCTTATTCACGTATCCATTCAGGTGGAAGTGTGCTTCATCTGTAAACCAGATGCAGCCAACATCAAATCCTTCACTACCAATCATTGTGAGCATCTGATTAGCAAAGGCAACCCTTTGTTGCACAGCTCGTACGTGTATGGCGTGGTGCGTTTGAATTTCGAATGGAAACATGTGTAGGCTCTTTCTCAGTATTTTCTGCGTGCTGGAACGCTTCAAACCAGTCTCAGATGCAATTCTACGGACGGATGGATTTCGCTGAATAATTCCAGAAACTGTGGCGATATTTTCAGGCGTAACTGCGGTTTGCTTGCGGCCAACATGCCCCACTAGATCATCAGTTACGCTGCCTGTTCGTTGAAATTTTGCGAAGAGCGTGCGAATGGTTTTCGCATCGGGTCCTTTGGAACATTAAATCGTGCTTGAAAACTTCGCCTAGTTGCCGTAGGACTCTCTTCTAACCTGTGGTACTCTAGCACCAGAAAAACGCGTTGTTCAATAGAGTACATGGTTTTATTCTCTTCCTTCGGTACGCTAACCTCCTTTCACGTTTCAATAGTGGAAATGATCGCTCTGGGCTTCGGATCACTATTTATACTAGGCATTACGTATGGCGATTACAGTGCCATCTGTTAGCAGCTTTTGTAACTACTATTTCAAACTGCTGTATAAACTTCTTACAGCTTTCACGATAAACATACCGTTTACTGCATTCCTCTATCGATCTTTGTTTTCGAGATATTTAATTTTGAAATCAGGGAGTCCTTTTCTGGACACCCTGTACATAACGTAACGCGATTTTGTAAGCGCCTCTATGGCAACGGTGTTCTCTCTGCTCACGGCCGACTACGGTTTGCTTCTACAGCCATTAGCGCCATCGAAGAATAAAAAAAAAAGCTGACGTCCGCCACCTTACATAGCTCAAAACATTAGGTTCACCGCATTTATGCCTACATGGTTCACCGCGGTGTTACTTCCCGTGATGTCACTCTGACATGCCCATGCCCAGGTTCGACCACTACCGTTACTTATCGACTTTGTGGTCGTATCCCAAATAGCATTTGCTACTTTGATTATTTGGAGAGGTAATTTTTTGATCAAAAACACCAGCTTGCTTCGTTTACGTGTGTACTAATCGATCCAATCGTGATCTAAAGTTTACAGGAATCACATTTTATTCCTAAGTGGAGCCGTTCAGGCCATTTTTTTTTTTTTTTTTTTTTTTTTTTTTTTGCATGCATGAATTATGGTTACATGTTTACAATTATTCTTTCCTGTTCTTCATTGCCTTCAAAACCGCAAATGCTCCGACATCCGAGCCACACTGTATTAACAGTCCCCACACAACACATGGTTACGTGATCGCGCTGACGTAGTACCTAATACCCTATATTCCTTCCGCCAATAATTATTCATTGTTCCCATTTCCTACCTCTTTAAAAAAAGATCTTGGCTAGAACAGCAGGAGGCAGCGCTCATGTGTGTGAGGGTTTTGTGTCTATGATTGTATGAATGTGTGTGTGCTTCCTTTCTGAAGAAGTCTTTGGCCGAAATCTTAGTGAACACTCTTTTGGCCGTGCCTGCCTCATGCTTGGCGTGTGAGAAGCAGTCTGTCCGCTTCACACTACTGTTATTCCTCATGAGGTACGCTGTAAAAATAATCCACTGCACTTCAGCAGGAAAAATCATGTGCATAATTACAATACTAGAAGAAAAAAATGACATTCATTACACCACATTAAGGTTGTCTGCAGCACAAACACGAGTTAACAATGCTGCAAGTTTTGATCACTTACCCAGTGACATAAATACCTGCCAGACAGAAAAGTAGGATGTGAAACTAAACTGTAAATGTTTCTCTTTGACAAATCTTCCTATTCTGCAGAAGACTATATACTAGTGGAAACTGTAAGTGGTGGTGGGTAGGAATGACCAACATCTGCCTGTATTTAATTTTAAAAAACCAAGAACACTATTAAATGACGTGCATGGAGGCACACTTACAAAAAACAGAATGAGGTTACCGGTAACACAGTATAAAATGACTCATTCCACATAATTAGGATTTATCTTGCAAGTGATACGTGCAACATGTAACTAACTAGCTAACTATTTGTACATCACAAACTGTGGTATGAACTTTTACACTTTGAATACCTCAAAACGGGATTCAGAAGTAAAATGAAACTTTTGATAAAAGACGACGTACATTCCACTTATGACATGTTTGGTTATTCTAGAAAAATTGTTAGGGTTACTGGCGAGAAATATTCCGGGTTAAGAAGCAAACAGACTGGTGTTGGAAGGGTAGGCAAATATGTTACACAATTTAGGTTATCATTGCTAAAAATGACTTACATACATGTTAAAACAAAATATCCATTTTACAAGGTCAAAGCGTTTGAAACCATTCCCTTAACCACATTTATAGTAGTGCACAATGCTGGAACATGTTAAAGAAGTTATAACGTTTTTTGCCCTGTAAATTGCTGTTATTAGTCGCACAGTGAATAATGATGTATCATAGGTAATATTTAAAAATGAGAAGATATGTAAACTACAATGAAACTAATGCACTCACAGTCTAATAAAACAAGAGCTCTATTCTGCTTGTAAGTATACCTCCACGTAGTTCTGGTTTTATGACATTTCAAAAATCGTCCACTTTGTCGACATCCACAAAATACAATAGCATGGCTTGCTATTTCCTCATTGCACACGTCTATGGGTTAGGAAAGAACATGTAGGAAGGTTTTTTGCAAAATTTGTGCGTACGATTGAAAGCTGAAAATGTAAAGAAGAAGAAGTAGTACCAATAAGTAAACGAGCTTTGGGTGTTTCAGAGTTCCAGCTTCATTTGCTGCCGATACAAATACAGTAAAAGTGGAATTAAATGGATTTCGAAAGTATGCTTTTCACATCACTTTCTTATCTGCTGGGTTATTCGAAATGTATCAACAAAAAACCAATTACTATAACCGAACCAAATATGTCGTATTACTACAGTAAATATACATTCAAAAACAGATAAACGTTAAAAATTGCCTTTCTGACGCTATGTTTTCCATAGTAACACTATAATTTTTAGTACTTCAAACAGATATTGTACTCATACGACAGAAATAAGAACAGAAGTAATCGTAAACAGTAGCTGGTAACATTTTGGGCTATTTAAGATGGCGGCAGGCCCCGTCCACTCTGGCTTCAAAACAACGTACAGCGAAGTCTATAGGGCCATTTCCCTTCATTTTTTTACTTCCTTGGTTAGCGCTTCGCAGTTGAAAGCTGCCGACAGTGCTACGAGCTCTTAGGGATCAAATTATGCCGTCTTGACCATAGACTCGGTCAAGTTCAAGCCAACGTGATTTTATTGACACAGTTGTGGTGCAGCCACATGGAAGTGGAGACCTGAAAGTGTTTTTGAATCATTTAAACTCTCTCCACGGTAATATAAAATTCACAATGGAATTCGAAATAGAGGGCCGGCTACCATTCCTCGATGTGTTAGTCAAGTGAAAACTGAATGGATCCTTACGTCACGGCGTATACAAAAAATTTCATGCACACTGACCTCTGTCTCCACACCTCGAGTCATCACCATCCATTACAAAGAATTTCGATGCTAAAGACTCTGGTCCATAGAAATCGAACACTTTCAGACAAGGAGTCTCGCTGAAGAATTACAACACCTACGAAATGAGGTCCGTTATCGTCCAAACCGTCATTCTGCCCTAATTGTAAAGGCCCGTCCACAAGTAACAATTTGTCTGCGGACGTCACATCACGAGTTGGAAGTTTGAGCGACATTACTCAAATAAGTGGGTTCAAATCACATCTGTGCAGACAAATTGGGGCGTGTGGACAGTAGATCACCGCAAATCTGGCGTGCGAAACGTGTTTGAGTCAACTGTTGGTTCAGTATAGTGCAGAGGTCGTCAACCTTTCCTTTTAAAGAGCCAATACTGACACTGTGGAGTAGTACCTCAAGCCGCATGTGTACCAATCTTACGAGGATTGACTTAAAAGTAATGCCTCCACTTTCGTAGCTCTTCAACAGTTGGCAGCATTGGTATGTGGCAGGTACTGGGTTGTTGCGTAGACTCTTCTCTACAGCTCCAGTCAGCGGGAAGCCTTAGCATTGAACGGATGTGTTGTTGGACTGTAAAGTATGGACCCCTGCGCAGACGGTCGGTCAATGCTGCTTAAGCAACGTGCAGTCATTGAATTCTTGACAGCAGAAGGTGTCACCCCAAAGGAGATTCATCAGAGAATGAAAGCAGTTTATCGTGTTTGTATTGATGTGAGTACTGTGCGTCGTTGGGCGAGTAAGTTTAAAGATGTTGAGGCAGGAACATCTGAGCTGCGTGACAATCAAAGAGTTGGACATCCTGTGACAGCAACCACTGAGTTTCACAAGCAAATGTTGACAGATTGATTCCGGACGACTGTCGTATCACTCAGAGAGAAATTGCAATCACAATTGGCATTTCACAAGAACATGTGGGTCACTTTATTGCTTTGCTTGGCAAACCACACACTTCACATGCCACCACAGCAGAACTTCAGAGACTGAATTTCACCAACGTACAGCATCGTCCATACAGTCCAGATTTAGTACTGTCTGACTTCCATCTGTTCCCGATAATGAAACACGATCTGCGGTGACATCATTATGCTTCTGATGAAGACGTTGAGAGAACTGTGAGACTGTGGTTGCGGAAACACAGTGTCGACTTCTTCCGTGACGGCTTCAGAAAACTTGTTCATTGTTGGCAGAAATGTATCCATTTGGCTGGTGATTATGTGGAAAAGTGAATATTGGTAATTAAAGGTCACATTCTAAGGATTATTTCTGCGTTTGATTTATTAAAATATTCCCATCCAAACCCAATTAACAAAGGTAGAGGCATAACTTTTCATTCAACTCACGTATTATTAAAAGGTAACCTATACAGATCACTATGTTATGGTCCCTCAATAGACTAGATATAGGAAGGGCGCAGTAAATTGGCTGTCGGTTCCGAGGCACTGATAGTTAAAAGTCGGCACCATTCGGGGCATTTCGTGTGGCTGATCTGTACTTCAGATTGCTGCCATCCTCAACGACCCCAAAGTTGTGACACTGCCTGAGAAGTGTTGTTCTGTTGTCTGCGTGAAAGTATGATTAATTGATCAACACTTTGACTGCCGGCCATGTAAACATTGCCGTTTCTTAGAATGCCGATTATTTTTATGGTTTTCAATATTTCTTGCTAAGAACGCTAGCCAAAATATGACTGTGACACTAACATTTTAAGGAAGCATGTGACTACTTCTTCTGGGATACATACATAAATTGTTACACATGTATCATAATTTTTCTGTGTGATACATTTTGAAACATGCATTCTTGCACATGGTTATCTTGCATTCGCTGGCTGATATGTACTGTCTTTTCTTCCAGTCTTTCTCGTTTTCCTGTATAAATTAAAAAGTGTTTCATGATTCAGAGAATGAAGAAACATCAGAAAAGAACGCATCGTTTCAAAGAAAGTTTTATGGTTCAAATGGCTCTGAGCACTATGGGACTTAACATCTCAGGACTACTTAAACCTACCTAACCTAAGGACATCACACACATCCATGCCCGAGGCAGAATTCGGACCTGCGACTGTAGCGGTCGCGCGGTTCCAGACTGAAGCGCCTAGAACCGCTCGGCCAAAAGTTTTATGAAATAAAAAGAAAGGGAATAATTGAAGTTTGCACAAAGTCAGGTTCATCATCTGAATCGTCGTTATCGTCATTTTCATTGTCATTGTCAACAAAAACCTCCAGTTCACGCAGAATTTTGTCTTCCGTCAGAAAAGCTGATGGCAAGCCTTTCGTTTCTTTACGTACTGAAGGAACAGCTGTCGCACTCCAAGAGCTTGACTTCATATACAAAGAGCTGTTTTAGAAATTTCTAGGGACTGATGACCTTAGCAATTAAGTCCCTTAAGATTTCACACACATTTGAACATTTTTTTAGCAATTTCATGTCAGCCGGTGTGGCCGAGCGGTTCTAGGCGCTTCAGTCTGGAACTGCGCGACCGCTACGGTCGCAGGTTCGAATCCTGCCTCGGGCGGGGGTGTGTGTGATGTCCTTAGGTTAGTTAGATCTAAGTTCTAGGGGACTGATGACCTCAGATGTTACGTCCCATAGTGCTCAGAGTCATTTCGTGTCACTCGCAACGGAGTGAAGACCGATCGGAACCATCAGTAGACGTTGTTTCGTATTTAAAAGCGGGAGAAATTGAAGCTCGTCACATCCCTTCAGTTGACGGTATTGGCAATCAAACTGTTAACAGCAGTAATTACATTTAAATTCATTATACTATTATGAGATACAATCAAAGATTTTTACTAAATGTTTTGGATGTCATTTTTCTTCTACTCATTGCGTAGCATTACAACAGCCTTGCTTTAATTTCATATTTCTGCTACAAATAAGTACCGATACCGTATTTGAAGATGACCGTCTCTACAGGGTGAAGAAAAATGTCGTACTTAGAGGTCGGCAAGCGAGTCTTCATCCACATTCAAGAAAAAAGTTTTTCTAGCAAAATCAGATCGCGCACATTATGAAAAATGTGTGGAAACGAGGAGCGCGCAACACTGTTACATCTCGCAGCACATCGGAATGTACAGAGGAACCGGTACCACACCACATTACCTTACCGGCTACTGTAGTTCACTGGATGGTTTGAATCCTTGTCAGGTTCCTTTTTTATTCTTTAGACGTCCGTTCCCAAGTCCTCTTCGTTTATAAGCAGGACATCAGTTTGTCACATAACAGCCTATCACATGACAGTGGGATCCATCAAACTGGATGCACGTGTCTACTAACGACGCAATGCACAAGTTCACGTAGGGCGGCTTCCCGATGGAGTACACCAAGGATGAATATGTCGATATGCTTTTGGTGCTTGGTGCACCCGACAACCAAGCTGCTGCTGCTGCTCTTGCGTATGCTGCGCGGTACCTTCAAAGGCACTATCCCGATAAGAATGTTTCTTGTCGCCTGGAGCAACGCCTTCGGGAATCCGGTAATCTTTGTCAACAGAGGTCGTCCAAGGACAACACTAACGGCCATAAGACCGCATTCGACAAGTACAGTTTTGTGAATGACTTTTGTACCCAGCGGAAGATACCAAACATTAAAGTATTATGGACTGACGAATCTAGCTACACTAGTGAAGGTATTTTCAACTTCCACAACTATTACTGTTTGGTACATAACCCGTGTGTCACCTGTAAAAGTGGCTTTCAGGTACGTTTTGGCATAAATCAGTGGGTCAGAATCGGGGAGGAGTGCTTTTGGGCCCTTACCTATTTCCTGGCAAGTTGTATGCGCCCTGTATCGCACGTTTCTTTGCAATACCTTGCCTGACGCATCAAAAAACGTTCTACTTGGGGGCCGGCGACAGCTATGGTTTCAGCGTTATGGTACACCGCCACACTTCGGAATGAAAGTGAGCAACTATTTAAATGAAGCGTTTCCAGGAAAATGGATTAGTCGTGGAGGTTCAATGTTCTGGTCTCCACGGTCCTTAACCTATTCGATTTTTATCTGTGGGGACACTTAAAAGAACAAGTTTATAGCACTCCACCCATGCGTATAAACGAGCTAATAGCTCACGTGCATGCCGCTTTGACAAAGGTGGATACAGGTGTGTTGCGCAGGGTCGAGCAAAGTATGATCCAGAGAGTGACGAAAAAGCAAATGCAAACTGGTCACTTTGAACATCTTCTCTAAAGTGAACGTTGCTCTTTGAAGCTAAGTCTGGACGTCAAACATACAAAATGGAATTATTGTGGCAGCATAATGTGAATTCTAGTGTACCCTGTTGTCTTTTTGTACCTCATCTGACACAGTCAATGTTATTTTATTCACTCTTCTTGTAAGAAGTTCATGTTATGTCTTAATTTTTAAATAAAGGTAACAGTAATGGAAAGGAAATCACAAGATACCGCATTCCGAAGGTGTAAATTGGTGCTCCAACTGAGGAAAAAATAGTCCGGTGCGAACGCAACTCGAATATCGACGAGCCTGTAGACCCGTTCCGCACAGCATTACCTCGTCTCACTCAGCTAATGGGACAACTCCAGCATAGGCACAGAGATCATGCTGCCTGTTCCTGGCCATTCTGCACGTAGTTACAGCGTTGTCAGAGCCTCTTATTTTATATCGCATTTCCATTAATCCATTGGCAGGCTTAGGTTTTGCTAGATACACTTTTGTCTTGGACTGGGACGAGCAATCGCATGCCAACCTCGAAGTGTGGCATTTCTTTCTTCACCTTCAGTTTTTGGATGCGTCTGTTAAAATTTGTTCACAAAGAGAAGAGGCGAGACCGCCCTAGCTTTGAATCGGCAGAAGTCGGTCGACTTCGGTCCGCTGCCAATGTCAGCAATCTAATACAGAACATTGTGTATTTAACCATTGTGAACTGACAGTTGAGCTTTGCCGAGTTCCGTTAAGGCGGGTAGGACGTCAAACGGGACGACTTGGAGCAGGAGAGACACCACAGGACATTTTAATTTCCACTGTCTATACTTTTAAAAATAAATTCATAAAACTTTGTCAGAATGACCAGAAAGGATTCAGGATTTACACTTATAGTGGTGGAAGTTCAAAAATATAAGAACATAATTTATTTTTTTGATATTTGTATTTCACCTTTTTTTTCACTTGGTATTGGCTGCATTTGTTGCTGTAGGTACACTTTTCTTCATAAGTAAGAGAGATTCTTTCATGAATTTTGGACAGCATACAAATCATACTTACAGGTGTATGAAACTCTAGAATTTTCCAAATCTATTAAAAACTGTGGTAAAAAATTGAGATAATTAACTATAAAATTTGTGTTTTTTCTAAACATGAAGTTTAAAATATAACATCACATTCATTTTTTCATAAATTAAATAATTTCTGGCGTTTCATATATATGTAAGTATGGTTTGTATGCTCTGCAAAAATCATCGAAGAATCTGTCTTACTTATGAAGAAACGTGTACCTACAGCAACAAACGCAGCCAATAGAAGTGAAAAAATGATGAACTTTCACATGTAAAAAAAAATTATTTTGTTATGTTTTTGAGCTTCCACTGCAATGATTGTGAATCCTGAATTCTTCTTGGTCATGCTGACAAAGTTTTATGAATTTATTCGTAAAAGTATAGACAGTGGAAATTAAAATGTCCTGTGGTGTCTCTCCTGCTCCAAGGCGGCCCACTTGACGTCCAACCCCTCTTAAATAATACGTCTCTTGTGAGTGACGGCAAAGCTGTTCCTGTCCCATCATGGGCAACGCCAGATTCTCCTTTCACTCCTCCGAGAAGAGCAGGGGCGAGGGGAATTTTTACTTATTTGTCTTCCAATGTTGACAAGTCATTGGCGTGTGTGCCTCATACCGATCACAGCACATTACGGTGTAAAAGAATTTCTTGTTATCCAGTTGGTGACTCAATAGGCGATAGCAAGGTGGATTTTTCGGGCACCATTCTGTAGCGTAGTGCTTATTGCCGGCATGATAGCTCAGTTTGTTTGGTACTAATAATAACTAATAACAATAATAAACTGAATGATGTATTCAACGAAGAACTTGTCAGATATGCATCATGGAAAATGGAAAACCGCTTCAGCTGTATGTAAATCCTTTTTTTGTTGGACTCACAATAAATGTGATGTCCACCCAGACCAAATGATGAGAACAATGACGAACATAATGAAGAAAAAAAGTGGTTAAGGTACTAGGCTGCTACGCACAAAGTAGTGGGCAGAGTTCCATCAGATGTCAGGTTTTTTGTTTTTTTTTACGGTGTAATAGAAATGCATCTGGGGAAACAGAAAATTGCTTCCTTTTTTATTAGACGTTTATTGTGAGTCCATAAAAAAAAGGATTTACATATAGCTGAAGCGACTTTCCATTTTCCATGATGCATATCCTCTGCTGTAGTTTCCCTGACTATACTGTCTTTTGTAATAGAAATGTCTGCTGCAATTGCTTTCATTCAAATACTTGTGACAGCATCGTTTGATACCTGGGACCATAACCTATACTACTGTATAAGTGGTTTCAAAAAGTCGATCGTTCCCTTTGGGACCTTTCCATGTTGCTTCGAACCATACATTCTGCGTAAAACTGAACTCTACTTTCTGGCATTTTTTAAAATTCCTTTTCATTTAGGCCAAGATCTGTGGGGAAAATCCAGTTGGACAGCTCTGAGGGGGGTCTCTTGAGACAAGCAATCGAAAACTTCTACTTGGTGCAGAAGATTGCTCCCGGTCTATGGAAACTGCGATCAATACTCAAGGAAAAGATCGACTGGATATGGGGTTTTACATCTCTGCGGGATATGTTGTCCATGGGATTCACGTGGAAAAAAGTGCAGAACAGCTCTGTTGTACTGCCAGTGTGAAATCATTACCGATTGGTGGCCGCATTTTATTGTAGAAATGAAAAATATTAGAGAAGCAGGCGCAGAAATATTCTGTCTGGATGAAACTTGGATAGACAGTAATATGGCGGCTGGTTAATGTTGTCAGAAGGATGATGATGTCGGCGTTATGACTTTTTATTGGCAGTGCTGGATCGAGGAAGGGGTTTGTCAGGGAAGCCCAATTAAAATTCTGGGCTAAATCCACAAAAGTTGGTTACCATGGTCAAATGAACTCTAGAAATTTTGAAAAGTGGTTTGAAAATATAGTCCTCCCAAATCTTCAACCAAAATTAGTGATTGTGATGGACAACGTTCCACACCATAACAGACAGTGGGACAAAGCACCCACATGGTACGATACCAAAGCGAGGATGTTGGAATGGAATGAGGAAGCAGGCTCTGTTCGCGTTAATTCAAGAACATAGACCTGCTAAAAAAATGTATGTTATTGCCGAAATGGCAAAAGAGAAAGGCAGCATTGTTGTCCACTAGCCACTCTATAATTGTGATCTGTGTGCGGTTGAACTGGCATGGGCAAAAGTAAATCGGTTGCTTAGAGAGCACAGTATCTCAGGGGACCTGTCCAAAGAGAATATGTTTAAGATAGCAAGTGAAATCCTCCTGTCAGTAACTGCTGATGACTGGGCAGGGCACTGCAGGAAAGTCCAGCAAATGTAAGAAGGTTACTGGACGGTATCGTCGAAATCGCAAAAGAAGAAATCAGGTAATGCTGAATCGAACAGTAGCAACAATAACGCACAGATAAGACTGAGTCAGATGATTTATGTATACATACTATTCATATGTGAATAAATGTTCAAAATTTTACTCATTCTTTTTTATAACCGCAGTGTAAGTTTTACTACTAATTCTTTATAACTCCGAATTGCCTGTGCAAACTGGCACGGAATTAGTAGCCACAAGTACCATCGTTCAACATGAACCTACCAATTTCCATTTCACGAATCGTGAAAATTCTTATTACGCCCCTGTCTCTCAAGTTTGCTTCTGTAGACGCACAATATGTAGTAGCTGACAGCTGTTGCAGTGGCGGCTAATAGATAGCGCTGTCAGCGCTCCTTGAAGCACAAATTGTATATGAACGCAAGCGTGTTGCCAGCACTGCTTGACGTAAGCGCATTCCAAGGGGTACTTTCCAACACTATAACGCTCGCACACATGCCGCTGTTGTAAACCAAAGTACTCTGCAGACTGTCGAGATGTTGCCTTGGCCTGCTCGAGCATCAGATCTGTCTCCAGTCGAGCACGTTGGGACATAATCGGACTATAACAACAGCATCATCCGCAAACAACATTAGCCGTCTTTGTACTGACCGACGAAGTGCAACAGGCATGGAACTCCGTCCCACAGGCTGACATCCGGCACCTGTACAACGCAATGCATGCACATTTGCATGCTTGCATTCAACATTCTAGCGGTTACACCAGTTATTAACGTACCAGCCTTTCCATATTTCCAATAGCTTTTCTCGCGATTGCATCAACCTGCAGATATTGCAAAGTTGATCACTTAAATACATTAGCAGAGAAAAGTATTCACGAAATTTCGTTACTCTACATTAATTACTTTTTTAGTGTTGCGATATTTTTCCGTCAGTGTATGTGGTTCATAACATTAGTGAACTGCAGAATTCACTACCGTAAAATTATAAGTAAAATTTTCCAGATAAATTATGACTACTGGCTCCTGTCTAGAGTTCAGAATAGAGTCTTAAGCCTAGTTTACACGACGACAGTGGGTTGCGCCACTCGTTCCGTGGAATGAGTTGCACGCAAGTGGTTTCATACAATATATGACTGTAGACACGGCAACACCAGTATACATTTCAGTTTCGTCGTTTTGTGGGTCCCTGAGTCGTGTCTGAAATGAAAGTTTTGGCATCTTTACGTCGCATGAGTTGTGATGGAATTAAAGCTTGTTGCGCGGAATCGCTGCATTAGAAAAAATAATAATAATAACAATAAGAAATGTGTTTCGATTCGTGACTGGATGAAGAAAACACGTCAGCTCGGTTGCTCAGCATCCTTGCTAAAATAATTTTTAACGGAAGATCCAAGAAGCTCTTTTAATTATCTTAGAATGTCACCAGAACTGTTACTGCCATAGCTAGAATTACACTTGCTTGTATTTTTCTTAATTCAGTTGTATATGTGGTCCTGACTCAATAAATTTTGCCCTACAGCTCAGATATTGTCAGACATCTGTGTTATAATCGCACATTATGGTCTCAGTGGCAGCAATATGTTTCTTATTTTTGTAATCAGCATCACTGAAATCCCAAACACCTATGCAAAGCACAGATATCCAAAAAGCGAACATTATTCTCCGTTCTCCACTTCATATTTCAGTTTGTCTACACTCTACGAACACACATAACCTCAAAAACTCATGCAACTAGCATCGCCGGAGTGACCGAGCGGTTCTAAGCGCTGCAGTCTGGAACCGCGCGACCGCTACGGTAGTTCTAAGTTCTAGGGGACTGATGACCTCAGAAGTTAAGTCCCACAGTGCTCAGGGCCATTTGAACCAACTAGTATCGCCAAAGTTGGAACATGCCGGAAGTGTTTAGTTTCACCCAACGAGTTGCGCAAACGCGCGGCGCGCATGTGCAGTTGCCGGTAGCGCAGTTGCCTGCAACCTAGTGTCGTTTTGTAAACTATGCCTTATATTGTAGTGCAATAGTCTTTAATAGGCGACTGGTAGACTTCAGGCAGAGAATTGAAAATCTCGACTCTGAAACAAGCTACACTGCGTAATACTGACTATTAAATAATTTTCTTGCAAGAACACCTCACTACACACTATTTTTTTTCCCTTTCCGTGGGAGGTTAGGGGTGAGAGGGGGGACGCCCCCTTGACCCACGGTGATTTGGAACAGTAATAACATAAAATAATTCGGTGACAGCTATCTAAGAGAACAACAATTACTTAATAAATAGGAGCCTTGATCCCTCAGATTTTTATTTCAAATGAGCGACTTTACAAGAAAACAGACATCCTCATTACAGTTTCTCGTGTTAACTGCTTTCTAGTGCGCATCCACGGATTCGTGCCACGAATATTGCGTGTGTATCGTGTGCTCAGGCGACGTGAACCACGGCCGGCTCTCAACAGAGGCAGCCGTGCGTGAACCAATCTGCGGTTTCAAACATTTACGATCGCGCCGCTGCTGCAGAGATACATCTTCAACGCACCAACGCACACCTTTAAGGTGCATCGTGTATAGGAGCTTTATCAAGCGACGTGAACCAGTCGGTAGTTCCAAAGATGTACGCTTGGAGCGTTGTTGCAGACATTCCTCGTCAAGGTCTATATAGATCTTGTGTATCGTGTATCTGGCCATAATTTATAAGATCACCGTCTGATTCTGTTGTACTTCGCGGCGTCATTTTTTAAGATATCTTCTACGAAGTTCTCAGCTTTTCACCAGTGACACAGATATTAACAAATTTGACCTGCGCTCGTCTGCTTATCGTGAGTAAATGAGATTAATGTCCTCTAACTAAAACTGTGAAAAATCAAGTCTCATCTAGTGCCAGTAGCAACACTAATGATATCTGTGAACAACTTTGTCTCATCAACACTCTGGAATATTGCGAAGACAGCACACAGGCGACCTCATTTCCGTCACTCTTGCGCACTGATTAATGTTGCGCTCAAAGGGAATGTTGGTATGGTCCTGTGTTTTCCAACGTTTCAACTGACTTTTAGCCAGGTACGGGGACGGGGGAGAATTACGCTAAATAGTACCCACCGGGGACGTAATATGTTCGTTGCACATAAATGCAATACAATAAAACGCATTACAGTTCTGATACTTCACGTACGATTTACCACATACAAAATTATGAAATGTAAACGTCAAAATTAGTTAACCGTATACAGCAAGAATAAATATTGCTGTATTCCATCCCCTAGCCCAAGATAAAAAAAAAAAAAAAAAAATCGCATTTACGTCGCGTTGAACCAGAGGAAGTTAAAGAGGTGTAATCAAAATTTGGAAGTAACAAGGCCTGATCGCCGAAAAAAAAGGTACGTCCGTTTGAATGGAATTCAGGGAACAACAGAAATACTTGCTCTGATTGTTAGAGCGTGATCAAGCGACCATTTGGTACATTACAATCGATTCATATCCAGTAATTATGATATGACTTATTGCGATCGTACGTTTTTATTTCCTTAGGCTACCAGTACTTAACCAGATTACTATTATGTGGGGTGTCCATGTAATTTATTTAACTTTGGGCAACTACCGCCACAATAATGTTAGTGCAGTTGGCACAGTTGTTTCACGTACCGTAATAACCAAGTTTCATGGAGGATGGAACAATAGACCGATTGACAAGACTTTTTTATGGAAGATCCAAACTTAGTATGTTAGCCCTTTATGTACTTCAAATGTAATGTAAATCAGAGTGAACGTACTGTATCGAACTTCATTTCGCTGCAGTACTAACATTTTTTTTGTCCTCACTTCACTATGCTGCAACACTGACACTTTTGTTCCAGATGCACACAAAAATTTTCTGACGGGGGCATATCGCTTTTGGTCCTAGCGTTAAAGAACATCTGTGCGGCCACCGCTGTTTACGATTAATGTAAGCGCTTACCGATTGGACAGCCTGTCAAAATGTACCGTACGGTAGTTAGTGTTGGCGCATGATGGGTTAAGAAATCATTTATCAGAGCTTGATAAGGGAGAGATAGAGTACGGTATTACATCTGGTGCCTGGAGTAAAGGCTGAAGACTTGCTGTACGGCAGTTCATTATATAATATACTATCAATAAAAATAACGTTGCACTGTAAATATGGATACAATCTCGAAACTAGACGGAATGAAAATAAAAGTTCCGTGCAATATGATCTGCTGTAAGATGGCGAGTTATTTTGGACAGCTTTTAACATACAGTATTTATTGATCGGCAACCAGTTATAAAGATGAACACCAAATGAACTTCTGCGACATATTTGATTACGGGTATACAGTTCGCCAAATCATTTTACGTGCTGTACAGAAATTGTATTCCTTTCCAAACTTTGAATTTTAGTTTGGCAGTGGTACTAAAGAAAACTTTTGGACATTTTTATCCGAATGTAACAAACGTTCGTTAACTATCCACTGACTTTGGCGTAGAGTATATGAAATATCAGATCTTGTCCTTTACGTAGAATATTTCATCCTACATCTTTATTAGTGGGCTGACTGTTTCTACAAATTTTTGACAACATGCACTATGTACCTCATCATAAGACTCATTCTCCTTCCTTGGGAAACGCCAACCTTCAAAGTTAACAATTACAACATCACATGTTTTGAAGACATGAGGCAGTTTTAATATGATGCTGTTATTTGGGTACAGACAATGCTGTACTCCATGCATCCAAAATACATGAAACATGTGTCATTCTATTCCGTCTTTGGGTCAACAACAGAAATGGACACTATGGGCTCTTTGTCATCTTCATGTGGAGAAACATCTGTAGGCAAGGATGTAAGTCAGTATTCCTTTGGACAAGATTTTGAAAGCTGTGCAGTCAAACTAGAACTAGAAAAGCTGTCCATCTTGATTATAACTATCTACGGGTCACCAGTAGGAAATACCCCAAAGTTCCTTGCGCAACTAGAAACTGTGCTTATAAAGCTTTGCAAGAGCAACAGTAAAAATTTAATCTGTGGATTTTAACATTGAATTTCCATCAACCAACAGTAATCGTAGACAGTTAAAAACACTAATGTCTAGCATTAACTTACACCCAATGATCTCATTCCCAACAGAGATGGATGACTACAACAAAACTGTGATTGACAAGTTTTCCTGGACCCCCCACACACTATTGTGATGTAAAAACGCAGGCTGCGGTAAATGGCCTATCTGATCATGGTCAAATAGCAGTCCTATAACTCAGCAAAAGAAAAACAGTTAATGTACACACCCAAGTTAGCAAGGGTGCCCATCCCATAGTTTATAGGGGGGGGGGGGGGGGGGGAGGGGGTCGGGGTTGGATAGGGCTAGCTTTGGAAGTGTGAAGTATTTTTAGTATTTTGGAAGTGAATGCCGACTTGCCGACTTGAAAGTAGCCATAGAAAGTTGGTTTCAACTCTGTTAAAAACCTGTGTAACACAAACTTTTAGGTCATTACCTTGAGAGAAAAATGCTGTCCACACTATATTTTTTCTTTCAGTGAGAGCTGGGGGGGGGGGGGGGGGGGGGGAGGCACGGGGTATGGGCGCCCTCACAAGTTATTCGTGTTAGAATAATAAACAAAGAATCGACCAATATCTTTAGAAATAGTCTACAACAGGAACTATGAGAAGAAATCGATCATGAAGACACTAAGAATAAGAAATTTAATTCATTATTAAATCTGTCTCTCAAACACTTTGAAGCCAACTTCCAAAGACAACCAAAACTAAATCAAATGTAATAGGTAGAAAGTCTGGATAACAGCTTGGATTAGAATATTATGTGCTAGAGAAAGGGAACTTTACCTACAACAGAGGAATAGTACACACAAAGAAGTGAACATAACTATAAGAGATACTATAAAATCTTAAATTAACAAGGCAAACAATAAAACAAAAACCATGTGGAAAATTGTAAAATTTGAAACAAATAAGTACAAAATATTAGAAGAAACAGGGGTAGCACAGTTAATGGAAACTGGGGTGAACCACAATAATCTGAAAACGGCAGCCTCTGAGTACAATAAATTTTTCCTCTCTCTAACTGAAAAAACAGAAATACAAACATTCAACCTCCCTCAGAAGCTATAAAATTACTTGATCTTACACAAAGTACACCACTGAAAGCATTGCACTTCAAATCCACAACAGCCAACCCAGACTTATTGCATATGATGGAATATCAATCAGGGCACTAAAATTATAGGGTGGCTTAATCAGCAACATATTGTGCTGTTTATGTAACCAGTCTATGAAAATATGGGTATTTCTTCATAGATTAAAACATGCTACAGTGACACCAATACACAAAAGTGGTGACAGACATATAATATCTAACTATTGGTCTATCTCTACGCTGCCAGCTCTTCCAAAAATATTTGAGGGGGTAGCGTACCGTAGGCTACATGAATACCTAACTTACTCGCTCACTGGCACCCTCCCAGTTTGCCTTTAGCAAAGGGCTCTTCACAGCAGGAGCAATATTCAGTCTCACAAAGGAAGTTCTTGATGAAATGAACTGTAGAAGATATCCATTACAAATTTTCTATGATATTGCTAATGCTTTTCATTGTATAAAACATAACATATTAGTACAGAAACTCCTACACTGTGGCATCAAAGACCAACCATTAGCTTGGCTAGAATTTTACTTACATACCAAGAAACACTGTTGCTCTAACAGGTGTGGGTGAAACAATAAAATCAGAGGGGGGAACTATTAAGTATGGTGTTTCCCAAAGCTTGATCCACAGACCATTGAACTTCTTAGTGCACATTCATGACCTACCAGCACCAGGAAATAAAATTGCAGATACAGTAATGTTTGCTGTTAACAAGTATCATGATCAACAGTATGCAATCCTCAATACAGATTAAAACTGAAACAATAATGCGACAAGTGTGCAAGTGATTTGCAGCAAATAAACTATTATTAAACCTCTCAGAAACAAATTTAATGCAGTTTCACATAGCTAATAACAAGCTACAAGCTCTCAAAATAGATATCAATGGTCAGAAAATAAATGAAACTTCACATATAAGATTTCTAGGAATACAAAAGGATACTAAATTAAGATGAAATACAAATATTGATTACCTGCTGAAGAAACTTAGATCAGTATGCTTTGCACTACGAGGTATTTCGTCCTGTGTTGAGAGGGAAATAATAATGTTGTCATGCTTTGCACATTTCTACCCTCTGATGTCATATGGTATAATATTCTGAGGAAATGCTGCAAAAGTTGAGAAGTTTTCAAAATGCAGAAGTGGGGTGTGAGTTGATCTGTGGTGTTTCAAATCAGACATCCTGCAGGTGCCTATTCAAGACAAATAGAACCCTGACAATTGCAAGTTAGTGTCTGCTAGTTGATGGTACTTGTAAACAACATCAGAAAACTTTTCCAAACTAATGATGCAATCATGATGCAAGTCAGAAGCAAAGCCTCCATAAAGACTCAGTAACTCTCTACACAGCACAAGAGGAATTATCTTGGCCAGAATAAGAATTTACAAAAAAACTCCCACTGAATATAAAAAAGGACAGTGACAGTCCTTATGTATTGAGGAGGAAACTGTAGCGATTCCTCATAAATCATACCGTATAAAATTTAAATGAATTTCTAGAGCTATAAGATTTCTAAAATATGTATTATGTTATAAATCATGTAAATTGTATTGCAATGCATGTAATATTGTATATCTTGTACGTATATTGTCTGCAGTATGGTTGTTTTTCTTGAAAACTTGAATGTAATACTGTATGTCTCGTATTGGTGTTGTTCCCATATTGTTTGTTTTTCTTCCCTTGTTGCCCATTTAATATTGTATTCATTGACCTGTGCTATATTACTGCACAATCTTTGTACTAGCATGTTCCAGCACAATTTTTGTACTGCTACATTACAGCACAATCTTTGTACAAAATATAATTTAACAGGACCAAATAAAAATAAAATCAAATCACTGTGATACTTTGCTATAAAGATTGCACTTTCCTCAATGTGCACGTTAGTTGCAGATTGTTAACGTACTTTAGATGACATCATAGAGGTTGGCAGCAACTACACTTTTTTCTGACACAACATTTACCTTACTCCCTCTCTTCATAACATGTCTCTTTTAAAGAGTGTGCTCTCCTCAGTGTGCATGTTCGTTGCAGATTGTTCATGTACTTTAGGTGACATTGTAGAAGTTGGCAGCAACTAAACTCTTTTCTGACACAACATTTAGCTTATTCCTTCTCTTCATAACATGTCTCATTTTGTTGTCACCATATGGTCTTATTTTTCCTTACTTTTCTAGAAGTACTTCACCCACTGCTCTGTCATCGAACTCAAGATTTTTTCAAGAATTGCTTGCTTAACTCAGTGCAGAACCTCATTACTATTCAAGAAAGACCTTGTTTTGTGTGCACTGGGGAGGGGGGTCTGATAGAGGATTATAATTTAAAATCTTATTACATCAGGATATTTCCAATCTCTGACAAATTAATCTCTTCTTTTTCTAGATTTGTATGAATTCTCGTATCTGATACACCAACAAAGAAAGATTACTTTGCTCTATAATATAATCATATGGATTTGCAAGGTTTCAATGGATACAATCAGAAATTTGAATTAACAGAGCAGTAACAGGTTTTAGCAGAACTTTTGGCAAGCTGTAGGTGCAACTGTTTCTGGCCATGGATGTTAAGGTGTTGCGCAAAACTGGATGTATAAATGACTTAGAAAGTGACACAAAATTAAGTCTATAGTCACTTTGTAATGCTATTTCATGGCATTAAAAGATGTTTGGCAGCATAATTATTACAATGATTTTATGGGCACCCATAGCTGCCACTTGACAGTCAAATGGCATACACCTGATAAGCATAACACTCTGATGTTGGCTACAATCCACCTTTCACACCTCAGTTTGCTTTGCTGCCACCACCTCCCTACCCCCATACCCTACTCACTCCCTTAAAACTCTCTATAATCCACCAAAGAAACCTACATGGAATGTACGCCCACTACGTTTGCTGTAAGCCCATTACCAACAGCAATTCACTTAATGCAAAGAGCAAGCAATAAAATGTTTCAGAAATGGAGGAAGATCAGTTTATCTTAAGAGCCATGTCTCTTATTCATCAATTTTGATGGAGATATGCATGTTTGCCATTATCTACATGGAGCTCCACTGTGCATGATGTTCACAGTACAGTGTGGTAGCAGTGATTGTCATGTGTGCAACATATAACTGTAGATGGTATAGACCTCCGATTTGTTGAGAGAAAGATATAACTTGTATCGAATGTAAAACTCTTATTGTAAACTTGGTGGATCTGATGATGTTGCACTTTTCTCCAAATAGTTATGGCCTCATCTTTCATCATCCATTTTACACACCCTGTGTAGTAATTCGAAGGGGGGAGTGAAAAGAAGAATGTCTGATGTTTGCAGGTCACAGTTTATCAGATGTTCACCAAGTTAATAATTATGTAATGTTAATAAGCTGAAATTCTGAGACACAGAGGTGAAAACACAAATCTAAAAGCAAAGATATGGGTAACAAGAGGCATAAAAATATTGAGCAACACAAAAAGGGACTTTCTCAATTACAGAAAAAGTTCCTTAAGTTATATTACAAAGTAAACTCTAAAAAACTGATGCACCATGAAGGAATTATTCGAATGGGATGGAAATCTGTAGATAAGATGCACATACACACTATGTGATCAAAAGCATCTGGACATCCACAAAAACATAAGTTTTTCATATTAGGTGCACTGTGCTGCCAGCTACTCCATATCAGCGACTTCAGTAGTCATTAGAAATTGTGATAGATCAGAATGGGGCACTGTTTGGAACTCAAGGACTTAAGACGTGGTCAGATGATTGGGTGTCACTTGTGTCATATGTTTGTAGGTGAGACTTCCATACTCCTTAACATCCCTAGGTCCACTGTTTCAGATGTGATAGTGAAGTGGAAACTTGAAGGGACATGTACAGCACAAAAGTGTACAGGCCGACCTCGTCTGTTGGCTTACAGAGGCTGCTGACAATTGAAGAGGGTCCTAATGTGTAATAGGCAGACATCTATCCAGACCATCACACAGGAATTCCAAACTGCATCAGGATCGACTGCAAGTGCTATGACAGTTAGGTGGGAGGTGAGAAAACTTGGATTTCATGGTCGAGCAGCTGCTCAAAGCCACACATCATGCCGGTAAATGCCAAACAACGCGTCGCTTGGTGTAAGGAGTGTAAACATTGGACGACTGAACAGTGGAAAAACGTTGTGTGGAGTGACAAATCACGGCACACAATGTGTCAATTCAATGGCAGGGTGTGGGTATGGCGAACGCCCGGTGAACACCATCTGCCAGCGTGTGTAGTGCCAACAGTAAAATTCAGAGGTGGTGGTGTTAAGGTGTGGTCCTGTTTTTCATGGAGGGGGCTTGCACCCCTTGTTGTTTTGCATGGCACTATCACTGCACAGGCCTACATTGACGTTTTAAGCACCTTCTTGCTTCCCACTGTTGAAGAGCAATTTGGGGTTGGCGACTGCATCTTTCAACATGGTCGAGCAGCTGTTCATAATGCAAGGCCTGTTGTGGAGTGGTTCCACGACAATAACATTCCTGTAATGGACTGGCCTGCACAGAGTCCTGACATGAATCCTACAGAACACCTTTGGGATGTTTCGGAATGCCGACTTCATGCCAGGCCTCACCGACCAAAATCGATACCCCTCCTCAGTGCAGCACTATGTGAATAATGGGCTGCCATTCCCCAAGAAACCTTCCAGCACCTGATTGAACGTATGTGTGCGAGAGTGGAAGCTCTCATCATGGCTAAGGGTGGGCCAACACTATATTGAATTCCACTATTACCGATGGAGGGCGCCATGAACTTGTAACTTGCTTTCAGCCAGGTGTCCGGATACTTTTGGTCACATAGTGAATGTAGATATGATGCACATATACAGACAAACAAATGATTACAATTTCAGAAAAACAGGGCCATTTATTAAAAAGAAAGAACTTCACAAATTGAGCAAGTTAATAATGCGTTGACCTACCCCTGGTTCTTATGCAAGCAGTTATTCAGTTTGGCACTGATTGGCAGAGTTGTTGAATGTCCTCCTGAGGGATACTGTGTAAAATTCTGTCCAGTTAGCACAGTAGATCATCAAAAATCCTGAGCTGTTAGAGGGTCATGCCCATAATGCTCCAAACGTTCTGAACTGGGGAGAGATTCAGTGACCTTACTGGCCAAGGTAGAATTCGGCAAGCACAAACACAAGCAGTGGAAATTCTTGCTAGGTGCAGGAAGGCATTATCTTGCTGCATATCTGAAGGAACAGGCACTGCAGCCTTCATGAAATACATGAAATGTATTTGCAGTTGAAAATATGGGCAACCACCAGCTGCGTAATGAAATGGTGACAATGAAAATTTGTGCTGGATCGAAACTTGAACATGGATTTGCCAATTATTGTGAGGGTTTACCTTCAAACATGACTCATGGCCAGACCCAAGCTTCTATAAGTTATCAATCATGTGTCTACAACCTGCACTCATTACATATATTCCTGTACA
Organism: Schistocerca serialis cubense; assembly: GCF_023864345.2. Classification (NCBI taxonomy): domain Eukaryota; kingdom Metazoa; phylum Arthropoda; class Insecta; order Orthoptera; family Acrididae; genus Schistocerca; species Schistocerca serialis. The sequence goes on from NC_064643.1 coordinate 460,498,128, forward strand.
AGGGAGACATTTTAATCAAATGTCACTTGCCCTTGGCAGGTAAATATGATATTGCTGCACCTGTGCTGTAGACACATGGTTGATAACATACGAAAGTTTGGGTCAGGCTGTGAGTCGTGCCCGCATAGCCTAATGATAAGGCAACACCTATTGATAAGCGGGGAATCTGGGTCTGAGTCATGGTCTGACACAAAATTTCATTATTTTCATTCCATTACACAGCAGATGGTTGTCCATATTCCCAACTGTAAATACATTTCATGTATCAATCCTGGTTGTTGAATCGTATAACAGTCATCACTCAGCTTAGTTCCTGCCACCATCTGGGCCAACTCCAGACACTTCTTCACTGGTCACTGGGGCTTAATTCAAAGCAGGACTCATCACTGAATACAGTTCTGCTCTATTCAATGAGATTCCAGGCTGAATTTGCCCAACAGCACCACAAACTGGCTTTTTGGTGTACAGAGAAGTTCAATGGTAGTCAGTGCAAGGGGTACCACGATGCAGCCCCCTTTCTGTGAGCCACCAGTTAATGATCTTTGTGCTAAATGAAGCACCAGTTGCACATCAGATTGATGATAATAATGAATCCAGGGCTCTGAGTGCCTCTCTGATAATTTCTGTCTTCACATTCTGTCGTCTCTAGGTCGACTGCTTTCTTCTTGCCGATGTCTTAGGTCATGGATCACCCATTTTTGCCAACATCGTCAAATGGTGGCACTGCTGCTATTCAAATATCAAGTGATTTACCGATTACTCCAACTTCATTGAGGCCAACTACTCATCCTCTCCCAAATTCTGAGATATGTGAATATTGTTCATGCTTCTGTCTGCAAGGCATAGTTACTGTCTGTATATGTGTGGATGGATATGTGTGTGAGTGCGAGTGTATACCCGTCCTTTTTTCCCCCTAAGGTAAGTCTTTCCGCTCCCGGGATTGGAATGACTCCTTACCCTCTCCCTTAAAACCCACATCCTTTCGTCTTTCCCTCTCCTTCCCTCTTTCCTGATGAGGCAACAGTTTGTTGCGAAAGCTTGAATTTTGTGTGTATGTTTGTGTTCGTTTGTGTGTCTGTCGACCTGCCGGCACTTTCATTTGGTAAGTCACATCATCTTTGTTTTTAGATATAAGTACAAAGAATGAAATTTGTGAAGACTTTGTGCCCTGTATCGACATGTCCTCTAATTACTATCCTTGCCAGTTGTTTGGTCAGTACCTGTATGAATACCAATTTGTGACTAATTTGCATAACTCCTTCATGGTACATTTTCTTCCCCTTTTTCTTAGATTGTAGATTGAGATATATGGACAAGTCATACATCAAACACAAACAATGGCTAATGATAAATTTATATTAGAATTATAAAATAAAAGCAAATCAATGTGGAAAGTAATAAAGCAGGAATGAAATAGTAAAAAGGAAAATATCAGCGTGACCTGTGACAAGAATTACTGACCCCCAACAGATTGCAAATCTCATCAGGCAGTACTATGCAAACAGTACAATAAAATCTGATAATCAATAGCCCAAACAATCACCAGAACAAAGTAAATTTTTTGCTTCCACACAGTCTGTTGGATGAAATGACACTAAATGAAACATACACAATTAAAAACCTTCAAAAAATGCCCTCAGGAGTTGATGGTGTTTCAGACTTCACCATTAAGGAATGTATTATTAACATTGCAACACCCCCTTGCAGATATTATCAACTCATACTATTCAATAAGGAACCTTTCCTGACTGTCTTAAAAATTGCCAAACTGATCAATATTCATAAAAAGGTGCCAAAGAAAATTTAGAAAACTACAGGTACACCAGTCTCTTTACTATCAAGTTTTGCAAAAATCACTGAAAGATTCACGAATAACAGATTAATGAAAATTTCTGGAAAAGAACAAAATCCTCACTAATGCCCAATATGGTTTTCAGAAAAATAAATCTATGACTGGTGACATCTATAATTTTTTATAAAATGCTCTAGAAGCAATGGACGAAAAACAAAATGTGGCTGGTATTTTCTTAGATCTAACGTAAGCGAAGCTTTTCGCATCTTGAAGCATAAAATCGTGCACGGAAACCACCAAAAGTGCAGCATTAGAGGCATTGCTTTAATACAGTTCTCCTCATCCTTAACAAATCAGAAGCAAACACTTGAACTAACTGATAGCCCCAGATGTAGGAATAATGAAAAGAGGAGTCCCTCAAGGATCCACTTTTGTGCCTATACCTTTCTTCTGCACAAAAAAAAAAAAAAAAAAAACTAGATCTAAGCACTGAATCACAAATAAATACCATCTTTGTAGGTGACACTAGCAACTTTCTTATGGGAAAACTGCACAACAACTACAAGTAAACATAAGTTAAGCTACAACCCAAATAAAATAGATTTGAAGGAAATAAGCTAATAATACATACAGCCAAAACAACTTTTCTAAACTTCTGTTTATTGAGGGGAAGACTCCAACTCCTCTGTGACAATAAACTGCAGTGGAATTGCACCCACACTGGAAACAAAATTTCTAGGCTTATGACTTCAACAGTATTTTAAATGGCACACACATAAGGGAAAAAAATGTGGCACTGAAGGAAGTGTGCTATAGCCTATGTTTACTGGCACACAAAACAAGTTTCCACACTGTTCGAATTGCATATCTAGCCCAGTTCTACAGCATTCTACAGTATGGTAGCACAACTGCTAGCTCAGTCATCTCATTGGCACAAAAAAGAGCTTTAAGAGCAATGTATTGTGCACCACAAACAGATGCCTGCAGGTCCCTCTTTCAAAAGTCTTTGATCCTCCCACTTTCATGTATTTTACACTAAAACATGTACATATGTGGGAAAGGATGTAAAAGAGATAAATAAAAACTTTAATATACCGTACATGAACATAATTAGTTGAAAATAAGGAGGTAATTTGCAGTCATTCATTATATTTGCAAAAGACCTAAAGAATGTAATAGATATGTTGCTGGCTCAAAATAACATGAAGTTGCTTTTAATTACAGCTGCTGCAGTTAAACACAAAACAATGTCTGAAGTCACTGGAACAGAAGCAGAGTTACTGAAAATTTCAGCCATGTTCAAAGAACACATTCTTACTGATATATTGAAAGATGTGAGTGGGCAGTCAGATGTAGCACTCACGGGTTACACATTGTCTCCATTAGATGATAAGGGAGAGTGCTACACAAGTGACATTAGAAGAATACGAATTCAAGGCACATCACATAATGGCTCTGAAGCACATTCTGTAGCAGTTGTTATTAAAGCTCTACCTTCTAATATTTGCCATAAACAACCATTTGGATTGGCACAATTCTACAGAAATGAAGTACACTTCTACAAAGAGGTAAGAAAAATACACTTCAGTGAAAGCTTACACATTCAGTTTTTATTTTCTTCATAATCATTGTCATCATCATACAATACGTGGCTTGTTCAGAAAGTAAGAAAAAGTGTATTTGAAAAAATTACAGTATGTTCATGACACTTTTTCCACATAATTGCCAACCCATTCAATGCATGTGGTCAACCATGGCATACACTTCTTCATGCCCTCAAAGATCTCACCTGCCAACTCCTTCCCTCACTTAAGAACCTCTTTCTAAACCTGCTCATCAGTTGAGAATTTTTATTCCACTCTTCTGCGCCTTCACAGGGGACCAATCAGTGGGCTACAATGGGTGGTTCTAAACATCCTAACCAAATGAGTCCAGAAGCACTTTGGTGGCTAAGACTGTATGAGGACAGGTGTTGTCCTACAAGCACATTCCTCTCATTGGCATTCCCCTTTTGTTTTGAACAAACCTTGAGTTTTTTTTAGGTGTTCACAATATTGTTTTGCATTGATGGTCTCCTTATGAGGCAGAAATTCAATCAAAATGATGTCTTTTCTATCTCAAAACAATGAGGCCATGATTTCCTCTCCTGAAATGGTGATTTTGAATTTTTTGGCACGAGGAATTGGTGTGATGCCTCTGTGCAGACTGTCTTTTTGACTCATATGTGTAATGATCTACCCACATTTCATCATCAATCACAATAGAGCTCAGAAAAGCCTCACCTTCCAATTCAAGTTGGTGAAGAAACTTATGGGTGCTACTGACCTTGTTTTTCTTGATCTGCTATGTCAGCATTTTGGTACTCATCTTGCACAGTTTCTGGTACCCTAACATTTCTGTGAGTGTCTTGCAAAAACTAACTCTGTAGAGTTGAGGAAACATCGCAGAAATTTCATTCACTGTCAGCTGTCAATCATGAATAGTTTCCTTGATTTTTTGCACCAATTCGTCAGTCAAAATGGAAGGTATCCACTATTCTGTTTGTCATGAACATTTATTCTGTCTTGACTAAACTCCCTACACCAATTAAACACAGTTGTTTTGTTCATAGCACCTTCACAGTGAATGATTCTGATTACTGAAAAATTTTTTATAGGTGTTACTCCTTCCATGAGGAGGAAGCAGATCACAGCACCTGATTCAAACCTGTTGGGATTTCTTACTGTCATATTTGACGCAACTGGACACTGCAATGTAAGTGTATGTTCTACCATGTTTTTGCGATGCTCCCTCTGGTCAGGGGATCCCCTCTACCACCCAGTGATGAAAAAAACCACTGCCCGTTATCCCGTTATGGTTGCAGTACACTTACTGTCTGAACTTACATAGTAATATACATCACTGTTTACCATACACAACAATCATTATCAAGTGGGGGTGACATGTCCCCCCCTTCCCCCCCCCCCCCCCCCAATATTTTTTGAAAAGCAATTTCAATTTTTTGAGTCTTTGTTGACAAAAAATGACACCACTGCATGACTATATCTAAGCTTAATTAACTACACATACCAAAATCTCTTTGCAGTAAGAATTAATGGTTTGCACGGTTTACTAACACACCAGTGAAGCAAAGCTACTTATATTATTAACTAAAAAGACAATATTCCCAGTTTTAATGAATTGTGTTGGTATGTCTCTGAGTGATGAAGGAGTGGGGTGGATTAGCATGAATATGTGTGGTTTTGCTGTAAGTGAGTAGGAGGGGAGGCCACGGGCTGGATGGTTAACATTCAAATACTATGTGACAATCAGTTCCAGTCCTGTGTTGGTATAATAATAAAGTTAGTCAGTGATGTGTCCCCCCCCCCCCCCCCCCCCCCCCCCCCCATGAACCATGGACCTTGCCGTTGGTGGGGAGGCTTGGGTGCCTCAGCGATACAGATAGCCGTACCGTAGGTGCAACCACAACGGAGGGGTATCTGTTGAGAGGCCAGACAAACGTGTGGTTCCTGAAGAGGGGCAGCAGCCTTTTCAGTAGTTGCAAGGGCAACAGTCTGGATGATTGACTGATCTGGCCTTGTAACAATAACCAAAACGGCCTTGCTGTGCTGGTACTGCGAATGGCTGAAAGCAAGGGGAAACTACAGCCGTAATTTTTCCCGAGGGCATGCAGCTTTACTGTATGATTACATGATGATGGCGTCCTCTTGGGTAAAATATTCCGGAGGTAAAATAGTCCCCCATTCGGATCTCCGGGCGGGGACTACTCAAGAGGATGTCGTTATCAGGAGAAAGAAAACTGGCGTTCTACGGATCAGAGCGTGGAATGTCAGATCCCTTAATCGGGCAGGTAGGTTAGAAAATTTAAAAAGGGAAATGGATAGGTTGAAGTTAGATATAGTGGGAATTAGTGAAGTTCGGTGGCAGGAGGAACAAGACTTCTGGTCAGGTGACTACAGGGTTATAAACACAAAATCAAATAGGGGTAATGCAGGAGTAGGTTTAATAATGAATAGGAAAATAGGAATGCGGGTAAGCTACTACAAACAACATAGTGAATGCATTATTGTGGCCAAGATAGATACGAAGCCCACACCTACTACAGTAGTACAAGTTTATATGCCAACTAGCTCTGCAGATGACGAAGAAATTGAAGAAATGTATGATGAAATAAAAGAAATTATTCAGATTGTGAAGGGAGACGAAAATTTAATAGTCATGGGTGACTGGAATTCGAGTGTAGGAAAAGGGAGAGAAGGAAACATAGTAGGTGAATATGGATTGGGGGACAGAAATGAAAGAGGAAGCCGCCTTGTAGAATTTTGCACAGAGCACAACATAATCATAACTAACACTTGGTTTAAGAATCATGAAAGAAGGTTGTATACATGGAAGAACCCTGGAGATACTAAAAGGTATCAGATAGATTATATAATGGTAAGACAGAGATTTAGGAACCAGGTTCTAAATTGTAAGACATTTCCAGGGGCAGATGTGGACTCTGACCACAATCTATTGGTTATGACCTGTAGATTAAAACTGAAGAAACTGCAAAAAGGTGGGAATTTAAGGAGATGGGACCTGGATAAACTGAAAGAACCAGAGGTTGTACAGAGATTCAGGGAGAGCATAAGGGAGCAATTGACAGGAATGGGGGAAATAAATACAGTAGAAGAAGAATGGGTAGCTTTGAGGGATGAAGTAGTGAAGGCAGCAGAGGATCAAGTAGGTAAAAAGACGAGGGCTAGTAGAAATCCTTGGGTAACAGAAGAAATACTGAATTTAATTGATGAAAGGAGAAAATATAAAAATGCAGTAAGTGAAACAGGCAAAAAGGAATACAAACGTCTCAAAAATGAGATCGACAGGAAATGCAAAATGGCTAAGCAGGGATGGCTAGAGGACAAATGTAAGGATGTAGAGGCCTATCTCACTAGGGGTAAGATAGATACCGCCTACAGGAAAATTAAAGAGACCTTTGGAGATAAGAGAACGACTTGTATGAATATCAAGAGCTCAGATGGAAACCCAGTTCTAAGCAAAGAAGGGAAAGCAGAAAGGTGGAAGGAGTATATAGAGGGTCTATACAAGGGCGATGTACTTGAGGACAATATTATGGAAATGGAAGAGGATGTAGATGAAGATGAAATGGGAGATATGATACTGCGTGAAGAGTTTGACAGAGCACTGAAAGACCTGATTCCATTGGAACTACTGACGGCCGTGGGAGAGCCAGTCCTGACAAAACTCTACCATCTGGTGAGCAAGATGTATGAAACAGGCGAAATACCCTCAGACTTCAAGAAGAATATAATAATTCCAATCCCAAAGAAAGCAGGTGTTGACAGATGTGAAAATTACCGAACTATCAGCTTAATAAGTCACAGCTGCAAAATACTAACACGAATTCTTTACAGACGAATGGAAAAACTAGTAGAAGCCAACCTCGGGGAAGATCAGTTTGGATTCCGTAGAAACACTGGAATACGTGAGGCAATACTGACCTTACGACTTATCTTAGAAGAAAGATTAAGGAAAGGCAAAACTACGTTTCTAGCATTTGTAGACTTAGAGAAAGCTTTTGACAATGTTGACTGGAATACTCTCTTTCAAATTCTGAAGGTGGCAGGGGTAAAATACAGGGAGCGAAAGGCTATTTACAATTTGTACAGAACCAGATGGCAGTTATAAGAGTCGAGGGACATGAAAGGGAAGCAGTGGTTGGGAAGGGAGTAAGACAGGGTTGTAGCCTCTCCCCGATGTTGTTCAATCTGTATATTGAGCAAGCAGTAAAGGAAACAAAAGAAAAATTAGGAGTGGGTATTAAAATTCATGGAGAAGAAATAAAAACTTTGAGGTTCGCCGATGACATTGTAATTCTGTCAGAGACAGCAAAGGACTTGGAAGAGCAGTTGAATGGAATGGACAGTGTCTTGAAAGGAGGATATAAGATGAACATCAACAAAAGCAAAACAAGGATAATGGAATGTAGTCTAATTAAGTCGGGTGATGCTGAGGGAATTAGATTAGGAAATGAGACACTTAAAGTAGTAAAGGAGTTTTGCTATTTGGGGAGCAAAATAACTGATGATGGTCGAAGTAGAGAGGATATAAAATGTAGGCTGGCAATGGCAAGGAAAGCGTTTCTGAAGAAGAGAAATTTGTTAACATCCAGTATTGATTTAAGTGTGAGGAAGTCATTTCTGAAAGTATTCGTATGGAGTGTAGCCATGTATGGAAGTGAAACATGGACGATAAATAGTTTGGACAAAAAGAGAGTAGAAGCTTTCGAAATGTGGTGCTACAGAAGAATGCTGAAGATTAGATGGGTAGATCACATAACTAATGAGGAAGTATTGAATAGGATTGGGGAGAAGAGAAGTTTGTGGCACAACTTGACCAGAAGAAGGGATCGGTTGGTAGGACATGTTCTGAGGCATCAAGGGATCACCAATTTAGTATTGGAGGGCAGCATGGAGGGTAAAAATCGTAGAGGGAGACCAAGAGATGAATACACTAAGCAGATTCAGAAGGATGTAGGTTGCAGTAGGTACTGGGAGATGAAAAAGCTTGCACAGGATAGAGTAGCATGGAGAGCTGCATCAAACCAGTCTCAGGACTGAAGACCACAACAACAACAACAACAACAGTGATGTGTCAAGAGGAATTTATATGAAGAGTGTTCAAGGCAGTTCATCCATAAATATTGTCCAGATAAAAAATCTAATCACCAAGCAGCAACAGCAGAACACACACATACAAGACTGTTGTGATTGGCAAGCTTTCGGAGCCAAAGGCTCCTTCTTCAGGCAGAAGGGTTGAAGGGGAAGGAAGAAAGAAGGGTGAAGGAAAAGGACTGGAGAGATTAAGAAAAGGGGCAGATTTTGGGAAAGTCACCCAGAACTGCGGGTCAGAGGAGACTTACCATACGGGATGAGAAGGAAAGAATTCAGCCCTTCTGCCTGAAGAAGGAGCCACTGGCTCCTAAATCTTGCCAATCATAACAGTCTTTTATGTGTGTCTTCTGCCACTGCTAGGTGAGTAGATTTTTTATCTATCCAATTAAATAATTTTATCAATGATTGATTGTTTTCCTTCTTACATAAATATTGTTCCTTTTTTAAGACAAACGAATGGCGATTCATAAATATTTATTGCAAAATGTAAGCCACTTTACTCAATTTTCATAACAGAAGAAACATATTTAGGTCACTATAGGATGACCTGTGTAAGATTGTTATAGCTTATGCTCCTGATACCGTATTTAATTACTGTTTCTGACTTTTTAACTGCTTACATTTACATCCCTAGTTTCTGAAATTTCCTATTCATGTTTCTAAATTATTTTTAGTGTCTGAAAAATAAACTAAATGTATGTATTAGCCTATTTATTTACTTTTCCAACACAAATAGAGCTGAATTATTTTGAAAAACTATTCAATTTCATATACTTTCCACAGCTGTTAAGGACATAATACATAATAATCGTACACATACTGTCGATAAATTTAAATGTTAATATCATAACGTTTTTGTACTGGGTAATTGCAAAATAGGTTTTATCCAGGCTTAAATTGGCATGCTTTAGGAATTTTAAGTGCCATTACAAAATATGGTACGAGGTATCCAGAATGCTCCAATAAGTGGTTGTAGGTCGTAATTTTTTCAACTTGTTGAAGGGGATTTCTTGTTTAGACTGCACTGTGATCTATACCCTATTTATTGATTACATACTCCCCTCCCCTGCCCTCCCCGGCCAACAATTAAGTGCTGGTGACTCCCATGATATAGAGCTGTATTGAAATGGTTCTTGGTAATTTGTTTTCAGTTAAAAAATACTGTGAGAATGTATGATTGACCAGATTTACACTTTGTCTTATTGGACAATTACAAATAATAATTCAATCACAATGTTAAAGGTAGTTTACAAGAAGAATTGAAGCTTAAAGTGCAGGCAATTTGAACAAGACATTTAACTATGTTTAGAACTACCCCCATAACTCCTTTTGTAAATTTCTTCCAGTTTTCTTATTTCAGCTTGTTTGAAGACATATTCTCATTTACTCAACCTGAACAAAATAAAATGATACAATGGTATACCACATGCTATAGAAACAAAATTGTAGAGGGACCCATGGAAAACGGCAAAATTCGTAACTATGTTACTTGGGATGAACAGTTGTATCTCTCACACGTGTATGGCATACTGTTGTTTTCTGAGGCCTTTCCCAGAAAGATTATAGAAAATAATAACAGACTTTTTGGCAGGTAGTGCAAATAATGACAAGTAAAGCAAAATACTGTTACTCATCAGGCAACATTGAAATTATAACTTGTTTTTCAGAAAACATGTACTAAAATTCTGGCTTTCAAAACTACAGATACATTTTCTTAAGTAGGAAGAAAAATGATAAATATAGATTGAGATGATAAAGAAAGGAACTGAACCAATTAGTACATCAGAAAAGGTGGAGGTTCAATGAGAAAAACCTGGTCTTCCCTTCGTGCCCATGTGGTAATCTTCCTCTCTCCTTATCAGAGGAAATCTGTTCTTTGTCAGTTTCGCATTGGCCCCACTTAGCTGATCCACAGTCACATCCTCCAACGTGGTGTGGAGCCCTTCTGACAGTGTCCCACATCCTATTGGACTACCCTAATTTGGTCACCTTAAACTTGATGACATGCTACCCAAGATGCTAGCAGACAATGCCAAAATGGCTGATATGTTTCACCTGTGAAAGTGGTTTCTACTCTTCTCTATGACATGGGGCACATTATCCTTTTTGGCCATTTAACCCTTTGGCTGCTGCAGCCGTGCATCCATCAAGCAGGGTCGAGTGCGCACCGTTGAGGCCGCCTACTCCTGGTAACTGCGCTAATGGCTTTCCCTAGGTCAGGAACACACAGGTGCCACTAAGGCGGTGCGCATAAAAACGTTCAGAGTACCAGGTAGAAGGACTGGTGGCACATGTAAATATGTTCAGAGCACACAGGGACACAGGTACGAAGGCATGCGTTAACACGTCCAGAGCAGTTAAAGGGTTAAGGGATTGGAGGGGTGCCCTGTTGCCTGCTCCTACCCAGGGGGCTCATGTGTGCCTTTGATCAGTGGTCTGGCCTGGCTCCTGCTCTGCCCTCTCAACCTTTTTAACCCATTATCTCCCAGTGATCTGTTTTTAGACTCTATTGGTTTTCATTTTATTACTAATAAAAAGGTAACTTATATTTAATTCCAATATTATATTATAAACTTACATTATTGATAATAATTATTGTAATTTTTCTATTAGTGAACACACAAACAATGGGATTTTTCTTATATTTTAAAATGAGGTCACAATTGCAGCACATTACTTTTTATATTATTCTATGTTTATCAATTACTACTTAGTGTCTGTTGAGTCTGCTTGGGCTTACATTGTTGTTTAGCAAATGTAAAGACAATCAATCTATTTTTTGAGCTGGGATGAAATGGTGTCATCTGCTGACACAGCTGTAATAAAAGCCATGCAATAATAGTATTGAAATGGTATCATCTGCTGACACAGCTGTAATAAAAGCCATGCAATAATAGTATTCGGTTCTAGCACTGGTGTTGGTGGTTGAAATTTATTTTATGCAGTGTAACACAATAAAATAGAACAAATGCAAGCAATTATGATGCAGTGTTCAAAGGCATTACAACGAATGAAGTGTTGCTCATTATAAATAATTATAATTTTGAAGGACTGATTGATGAAAACAACGAATATGTTGATGTGGTTGTTGTTCCTCCGGATAATGATGCTTTAACTGATGAAGATGAGGCAAATGATGGTAAACAGGCACTGAGAATATTCTGGATGTTCCTGGATCAGTGGAAGTTCATTTTGGGGGGACTGTGAGTAATGAAGTAATGGGTAGTGAAGATAAACTGAAGAAAACAGAAGGAACTTTTCAGCCAACTGCAGCTCCTACACAGGACATTTCAGCTGATGCAGCTGTAGAAGAAATGTAAAACAAAATAAAGGACCTCACACCACTTGAAGTTGGAGAAAATATCTTGAATTTCAATAATGTATGATCATGAGAGAATCAGTGCAGTATGCAAGTTGTTCTAAAAACATACAAGGCTTCTCTTTTGACACTGAAGAACTGAGAGTATTCCCAAGCTTACTACTTTTGTCAGGGTACCACAGACTTCCATCAGAAACACCATGTTATTGGTCTTAAGATGATGACTCAGGACTGGAAATCGTCAAGAAAGCTATGTTGCGATATATCAGAAGATAAAATCTTTAATTGACTTTAATGATAATGATCAAGTGAAGACAACAAACATGGTAGAGGATGCAAGGTTAGACCACTAATTTCAAAGATGAAAAAGTTCTTCCTGCAATTTGATACATTTTCAGAAAACTTGAGTGTTGATGAAATGACTGTGAAGCATTATGAGTATCACACACTAAAACAATTCATTTGAGGCAAATCACGTTGATTTGCCTATAACCTATGAATATTGTGTACTGCTAATGGTTACTGTTTCAATTGTGATTTGTACTGAGTGAGGTAGTGCAGTGGTTAGCTCACTGGACTCCCATTTGGAAGTACAATGGTTCAAACCTGCATCTGGCCATCCTGATTTAGGTTGTCCATAATTTCCCTAAATTGCTTAAGGCCAATACTGGGAGGGCGCCTTCAAAAGGGCACAGCCACTTTCCTTCCCTAATCCGAGCTTGTGCTCCATCTCTAATGACCTCGTTGGTAACGGTACATTGAGCACTAATCTCCTCCAATTTTGATTTGTACACTGAGCTTGGTGTTGGACCTAGGGTAGTGTTAAATATGCTGGAGTGCACTGAAAATCCTCAGGTTCATACTATTTATTTCGACAACTATTTCACTAGTTGAGATCTCTTGCTGCATCTGCGACACATTCCATTTAAGGCAACAAGTACAGTACAAGAAAACAGAACTGAAAAGTGCTCTCTTGAAGAAACAAAGCAATTGGAAAAAGTACTGCCTTTTGGCACTTATGACTTTGCCTTTGATACAAGTGGTGAAGTTCTGTTTGTTAAAGGGAATGATAATATGATAATAAATGCATCTGTATTGGCACCAGTTTTGATAGTGTGGAGCCACTTACTTCTGCAAGTAGATGGAACAGAATAGCTTAAGCATAAAACAAGCATTCAACAGCCACAGTTTATAAAGAATTACAATATAAATATTGAAGGAGCAGACCATCACGACAGGCTTGTTGGGAAACATGCCACTTCTTTACATGGCAAGAAATGGTACAGGCCTCTCTTTGCAAGAATAATCAATATGGCTGTTGTGAACAACTGGATCATATACCACATGGTACATGGAGCAAGATCTCTGGATTCATTGGAGTTCAACTGATGTCCTACTGTTCAGTATCTGAAAATGGCTACCAATTGCAGAATGAGACATCCTTTATCAACACCTGGAAGAGCATTCCGTGAAGTGAGGTATAATGGAAAGGACCACTTTATGTCAACACGTAATTCCCAAAGATGGTGTCAGTTTGAAGGTTGCAAAGGCACATCACTGACATTTTGTGACAGATGTAACATTACACTTTGTCACGACTGCTTTCGACATTACCCCACAAAACAAGATGGAACAATGGAAAAGTGTAAATTGGTGGTTAGAGCTAAAAATCTTTGGTTTTTACAATGATAGGTTGTCGTAAAGTAAATTTTAGCTTTTTCTCCTAATACTGAAAGATGTGTGTCATACAAAATATAACAACAAGTAACAATATAATAAGTATATGTAATTTTGTTTATTATAAGTAATTAACCTTTACAAATAATAGAGCTATTATAATTTAATTATGAAAATGAATATTCAACAGAAATAAGAAAATCTAAATGTTTGTATAAATGTCAGATACTTTGTCAGCAACTCTATTCATCTGAGTACTTTAAAAAATAAATAAAGGATTTATTTATGTTATTTGACATCACTATAACATATATCATGGAAAAATGTTGTTATCATTCTCATCATCATCATTCTCTTTCCTGAGATTTTATCAATATTTCCTTGTTGCTAGTTTTCTTGTGGTAATGGATGCAGAGGGTGTGTCTCCCATCGCAAGATGTCCTGGAGGCCTCCAGCTGCTTTCTGGGCGGGGCACTCTCCTACCTTCACCCATTTACGCCTCTTTCACTTCTGTTTGCTTCTATCTCACGGTGTATTTGATTCTCAGATACAACAGGATTCACCGGGATATATCTTTTATGTCCTTCCTCTCTTGGGACTCCTCCTGACTTGACACATGAAGGACTGAGGGACTGATAATTTCGTAGTTTGGACCCTTTGACCTCATCAATCCATCCATCTTCATGAAACCTCATATTTGTTATGTACAGTATGCAGAAACATAAAATTGATGGTTTTAATATCAAGGCTATATAAATATAACTTCTTTGTACCTGCAGGAGCTGTCAGTAGCTTTCGTCTTGCATTTCAGGTACTTGAGAAGATGATGGCATTTCAGAAGAAGAAAAAGCCGAAAAATGTGTTTACACAAATTCCAAGGTTAGTTTCAAGACACGCAATTTCCATTGGACAAAAGTGATCATTGTTAAGTCTCACTGTGAAGGAGGATGTTGAGGGGTATGGAATGAGACAAAATATAAATTAATAAAAAGGTGGCAGTCAGAAAGTACTTCTCTATGCTGTATTAACAATTCACTACAACTAAACTGCTACCTACCATTTGTACTTACACAAGTAAAAATGGATATAAAAGAATTAGAAAAAAAAAAAATCAGTTTTGTTAAACAGCTAGTGTTTATCTACTATTACATGCTTCATAGTTATGTAGTTATTATTATGAGAGCCAACAATTTTCATTACAAACTAACCAGAAAAAGAGGCAAGTTGCTTTTTGCATTTAATACTCCACTGCCTGTACTTCATACCATAACAACACTTTGCATGAAAACATTGCATCGTATATAAATAAATTAAATTGGCAGTGGGTCAATAGTAAGTGTTAAAGCAGCTCAAAAAGAAGTTACTAAAGTGGTGCATCTGACACACACTGCCTAATGATCTACCTTTACATTTCTCAATCCAGAGCATTAAATATCCACAAATAGATTGCATAACACATCATTAGTATACGCTATCCACTCTTTTATTTATAGGGGATACACTTTTATTTTGTCAATGCAATTGACTGCATCTTTCACACAGTCATGTTTTCTAACAATAATTTCTTCTCTACTATCTCACTCTCTTTCCTTTGCTCCTTTCTTGCCTAGCATTTGTAACAATCTGTTGTTGTGGTAATGCTATCTTCCTTAAGTAATCAGTCACTACATAAAACAACCTAGTATCTAGAAATAATTAAGAGCTCATAAGAATAGTGTGTGGTAGTTCATGGTGAAATGAATCAGTCCAGATGATGTTGCTTTAAAACACAAATCAAAAAAAGTTTTGCATCACCTCAGTTCTGAAACCTGTACAGAAAAATGGAATAGAGATCAACATAAACATAATTTCCGCCCTTTTTATTGCTCATGAAAACCAAACATTGCATGTCGTACCACCATACAGCAAGACCTTCAGGGGTGGTGGTCCAGATTGCTATGCACACCAGTACCTCTACTACCCAGTAGCACGTCCTTTTGCATTGATGCATGCCAGTATTCATCATGGCATACTATCCACAAGTTCATCAAGGCACTGTTCGTCCAGATTGTCCCACCACTCAATGGCAATTTGGCATAGATCCCTCAGAGTGATTGGTGCGTGACGTCATCCATGAACAGCGCTTTTCAATCTATCCCAGGCATGTTCGATAGGGTTTATGTCTGGAGAACATGCTGGCCACTCTATTTGAGCAATGTCATTATCCTGAAGGAAGTCATTCACAAGATGTGCATGATGGGGGCGCGAATTGTCATCCATAAAGATGAATGCCTTGCCGATATGGTTGCACTGTCGGTCGGAGGATGGCATTCACGTATTGTACAGCTGTTACTGCGCCCTCCACGACCACCAGCGCCATACGTCGGTTCCACATGATGCCACCCCAAAACAGTAGGGAACCTCCACCTTGCTGCACTCACTGGACAGTGTGTCTAAGGCGTTCAGCCTGACCTGGTTGTCTCCAAACACATCTCCAATGATTGTCTTGTTAAAGGCATATGTGACACTCATCAGTGAAGAGAACATGATGCCCATCCTGAACGGTCCATTTGGCATGTTGTTGGGCCCATCTGTACCTCGCTGCATGGTGTTGTGGTTGCAAAGATGGCCCTCGCCATGGACGTCGGGAGTGAATTTGCGCATCATGCAGCCTATTGCGCACAGATTGAGTCATAACACAATGTCCTGTGGCTGCACAAAAAACATTATTTAACATGGTGGCATTGCTGTCAGGGTTCCTCCAAGCCATAATCTGTTGGTAGTAGTCATCCATTGCAGTAGTAGCCCTTGACTGGCCTGAGCGAGGCATATTGTCGACAGTTTCTGTCTCTCTTTATCTCCTCCATGTCTGAACAACATCACTTTGGTTCACTCCTTGACGCCTGGACACTTCCCTTGTTGAGAGCCCTTCCTGGCACAAAGTAACAATGTGGACGTGACCGAACTGCTGTATTGACTGTCTAGGCAATGTTGAACTACAGACAACATGAGCCGTGTACCTCATTCCTGGTGGAATGACTGTAACTGATTGGCTCTCGGAACCCCTCTGGCTAATAGATGCTGCTCGGAACTTCTGAACAGTCAAAGGGACTGCATCTGTGATACAATATCCACAGTCAATATCTATCATGAGGAGTTCTGGGAACCGGGGTGATGCCAAAACTTTCTTTGATGTGTGTATAAAATACAGTTCAGGATTACATGCTTGCTGTCACAATTTATGAGACGCACCGCGGAAAAGTCTGTGCTGTGGCAGTTTAATGGAAAGCAGATACAACGCAGATCAAATGCAAATTGAAAATGACTTACTTATCTTTTGAGAGTCATACTGGAAACAAAATTTGTGTTTATTGGTGCACCTCTGAAGTCACATGGCAAATAAAGGATTATTAATTTAATACCTCTTATGCAAGCTGTTAGTGCAGTGTTTTATGTTGATCAGCTAAGGTGGCTGAGGTAGCCACAAACAGAAATTATTAGAAAAAGTGGCACACAAATAGCTTCCCCTTTTCTTAGCGAGAGACACAAGGCTTTCCATGATGGAAGTTACAACTGCTCTTACCCATTGTAACCCTCAAATGCTTGTGTGTAACTTGGACTTTAAAAAGAAAACCTAAGTTCATTTTCCAAATTCTTTTCATGTTTTCTGCACTTCTTTGTTAACTTTAATACATCTCTGGACTTCGATTTTTAATAATTTAGCTCTTCCAGAACTATGTTTGCCAGAATTGTAATTCTTTTTAAAAAAATCTAACATCCTTAGCTCCTGACAGGGGCAACATTAGTTCTGAAAGCCTGAAATCTCAGATCATTTGTCACTGCAAGTATGTTTGTAACTTAAAAAGCATAATTTACTGACATATGAGATGACTTCCACCATAGTTAAGTCATCTACAAAACTAGGAATTGTGCTTTCAGACTATGTACAGTTTCTTCAGACCCATTAAAATATTATTTTAAGGAAACAAAATTTATTTTTGTGTTGTAATGTACACCCATGAGCAATCGAAGTACCCAAACATACCTATTAGCATACAGCAACCCCTTTCACTCTGATGACAGTAATGACATACTATGGCATGGACTCTGCAAGACACAAGAACTAATGGAATGTCTTCCTAACGTATGACCTCTTAACTGCTAACCCTAAATGAAAAGAATGGCAGTTCATCAAAGCTGATGGTGAGACACACACTTTTCTCTCAAATGTCAGATCCTTTAAACACAAGTTGTGCCCAGTGACTGGAAGAAAGCACTGATCACACCCATCTACAATATACAGTGCCCTTACTGATGTAACCATGGAACTCGATTATCCTGTGCATTACCGCTTGACAGGGCCGTTGGCGCACTCTGTCGTCTTCAATTAGACCAAATTGTGGAGATGATGGGGTTCCATGCACTGTCCAACTGGTGGCCACTGTCACAGTTCACCAGCTTTTCGCCAGGTGTACTTCCACAGATACTTTAATAATGGCATCCCAAAACGGTGTTGTTGTGGTCAGAATTATAGTTCTGTCTTTCTCAATTGAAAGTCCAAGAGAAATAGAGTGTTCTGCAATAGCGGACTTGAGCGCAGTGTTTAAGTTCAGTGCAATGTTCTTTCACAGTGAGCGTGGTCTGTCCTATGTAAGCCTTTCCACATTACAAAGTATTTTGTAAGTTCCAGCCTTCCGCAATAGAAAGTCGTCTTTCACCGATTCCAAAAGGTCTGGAATCTTAGGTGGTTTGACAGAAAATCACTTTCACCAGAAATTTACTGAGGATTCTTGCTGTTTTAAACAAAATGTTGCCCACAAACAGAAGAAAAGCTAAAGCTGGTATGTTTTGTCCATTTATCTACTTCCTGATTCTTGGTTTTAAATGACAGTGTCCCGTTAATCTGCTGGGTGAAATATCCATTTTTTTCTGAACGTTGTCATTAGGTGGGCGAGCTCTTTAGGCGAACTATCTCAAACTGACACAGTGTATGCTCTGTGTAAGATTATTTTAAGCATGCCCACAGTTTGTGATGTGTGATAACAACTTGACACTTGCAAATACAAACCAGTATGAGTGGGCTTATGATAAACTATTCAGATAGTCATCATTCTTTTGTGTAATCTAGACATCCAAGCAAGGCAGACGGCCATCTTTCTCCATTTCCATAGTGAACCGAATGTTGTGAATGGAGTTGAAATAGTAAAGAAACTCCATCAATTTATCTCCTCTTTTCCATAAGGCCACAATATGAAAGTATCATTCACATACCTCCAAAACACAGTTGGTTTATTCAAGTGCTCTCTCTCCTCAGAATCCTTCATAAAAAGGCTGGCCACCAAGGGAGACAAAGAGCTGCATGTTGCAACGCTGTCTGTCTGTTCTTTCTTGAACATAAAACAGGTTACATCTTAAAGTTGTAACACATCTTTTTCCTGTATCATGGGATTGGGTTGATGGAATGACTTTGGCCAAGTTGACTGAATCCATAAGAATACAAATTTTCAGCAGATGTCAAAATTTGATTGTCTGTTGCCACAGCCATTGTCGTCACAAGAGGTAACTGCCCAACCTTCCGTTGTTAATATAACAGAAAAAAATCTGAATGATCTGATACTGTCTGCACTAAGCAAAGGACTCAATTTTGCACCTAAACCTAGAGCATCACCTTTAATACACTCCTGGAAATTGAAATAAGAACACCGTGAATTCATTGTCCCAGGAAGGGGAAACTTTATTGACACATCCCTGGGGTCAGATACATCACATGATCACACTGACAGAACCACAGGCACATAGACACAGGCAACAGAGCATGCACAATGTCGGCACTAGTACAGTGTATATCCACCTTTCGCAGCAATGCAAGCTGCTATTCTCCCATGGAGACGATCGTAGAGATGCTGGATGTAGTCCTGTGGAACGGCTTGCCATGCCATTTCCACCTGGCGCCTCAGTTGGACCAGCGTTCGTGCTGGACATGCAGACCGCGTGAGACGACACTTCATCCAATCCCAAACATGCTCAATGGGGGACAGATCCGGAGATCTTGCTGGCCAGGGTAGTTGACTTACACCTTCTAGAGCACGTTGGGTGGCACGGGATACATGCGGACGTGCATTGTCCTGTTGGAACAGCAAGTTCCCTTGCCGGTCTAGGAATGGTAGAACGATGGGTTCGATGACGGTTTGGATGTACCGTGCACTATTCAGTGTCCCCTCGACGATCACCAGTGGTGTACGGCCAGTGTAGGAGATCGCTCCCCACACCATGATGCCGGGTGTTCGCCCTGTGTGCCTCGGTCGTATGCAGTCCTGATTGTGGCGCTCACCTGCACGGCGCCAAACACGCATACGACCATCATTGGCACCAAGGCAGAAGCGACTCTCATCGCTGAAGACGACACGTCTCCATTCGTCCCTCCATTCACGCCTGTCGCGACACCACTGGAGGCGGGCTGCACGATGTTGGGGCGTGAGCGGAAGACGGCCTAACGGTGTGCGGAACCGTAGCCCAGCTTCATGGAGACGGTTGCGAATGATCCTCGCCGATACCCCAGGAGCAACAGTGTCCCTAATTTGCTGGGAAGTGGCGGTGCGGTCCCCTACGGCACTGGGTAGGATCCTACGGTCTTGGCGTGCATCCGTGCGTCGCTGCGGTCCGGTCCCAGGTCGACGGGCACGTGCACCTTCCGCCGACCACTGGCGACAACATCGATGTACTGTGGAGACCTCACGCCCCACGTGTTGAGCAATTCGGCGGTACGTCCACCCGGCCTCCCGCATGCCCACTATACGCCCTCGCTCAAAGTCCGTCAACTGCACATACGGTTCACGTCCACGCTGTCGCGGCATGCTACCAGTGTTAAAGACTGCGATGGCGCTCCGTATGCCACGGCAAACTGGCTGACACTGATGGCGCCGGTGCACAAATGCTAGCGCCATTCGACGGCCAACACCGTGGTTCCTGGTGTGTCCGCTGTGCCGTGCGTGTGATCATTGCTTGTACAGCCCTCTCGCAGTGTCCGGAGCAAGTATGGTGGGTCTGACACACCGGTGTCAATGTGTTCTTTTTTCCATTTCCAGGAGTGTATCTGCGAGTGGTGTTGACGAAGCTGTACATCACCTTCAAATTCTGCAGAAGAAATTAGAAGGGAAACTTACTACGCCCTTTTCAAAGCTCCTCCTGAATGTAGTATCTTAACCTCACAGTATGTATGATGATAAAACGTATGGTCCGCTAAATGACTCTGCCTATAGGAGGATCGATTACGGCCATACAGAACGTGTGCAACGATAAACTTCTGCACTGCTGAATTCCTCCTCCTTACCACAAGAGATCATTAAGAGGTTAAGACCACACAGTTGTGTATCACCAAGACTTTATGTCCTTCCAAAATTTCAGAAGGAAAGTGTTCTATTATGTCCAATTGTGAGCAACATTGGAGCAGGTCATCGTCGTACTCACCAACGAAGTGCAGGACTCCTGCTCACCGCTGAGGCCATCCTTTGGTAGCATGTGTCTTTCCGGTCACTGCACCTCTGCAGACACAGCCGTTCATCTCTCGTGTTATCGGCAGCCTATGCAACGCACGGTGATTCCCTAATCCTCCTGCTGCTGGTCTGAAACCGATGGTGTAGGATGACATAGAATGTGCCAGGGTGTCCGGCACTCGTTCTCGGACAGAAGGTGCAGATGTTAATAGGTTACAAAGTACTTCATGCAAAATCTGGAGATCTTCCCAGGTGGCAGTCAGAGATGGTCCACTGGAACCTCGATGACGAGTACCCCTGCCTTCACGTTCTTAAGCAGTCCAATATCAGGTCACTGTCACACCCTAACACCACACAGATCTGACCCTAATACCACACATTTCCAAATATCGCATGACTCGACCAGCTGGCCGACTGGAGAGACACACTGAGGCCGCTTTCAAACTCTGCTGATAATGCTATCTCACGCGAGCATGCACTACATTCGTATCCTTCAGAGTAATAACATGACATCCGACGCTGTTCACACCACTGATAAGCCCTACCCATGAACAAAAGTAAAGGATTTTGGCGGCCATTCTACCTGTCGCACAGAATTGCAGCTCTAATAATTTACATACTTGTCACTGGTGCATACCTGGGCGCTTCATATTTTTGTCAGGTAGTGTGCGTTACGTGAAGACAAACCGACCCAGACTAGCAATCAGTGTATTACATACGTGTCAACATGACAGGACAAGACAGGGCAGACATCACTGTGCTTAAAACACTTATATATGGAGCTCCATTGTCTCAGGTCACAATAGTTTGCCTAAAGAGCTTGCAGAAAAGAATTGATATTATACCCAGCAGATTGACAGCATTTTCATTTAAAACCAAGAATTAGGCAGTGGACCAAGAGGAGAACACACTGGGAAAATCTTTAGCTTTTCTTCCTTTTGTGGGCAACATTTCGTTTTAAAACAACAAGAATCCTTAGTAAATTTTAGGTGACAGTGATCTTCCATCCATCATCTAAGATTGCAGACCTTTTGGGCTCAGTGAAAGATGACTTGCTATTGCAAAAGGCTGGAATTTACAAAATACCTTGTCAATGTGGCATGGGTTACACAGGACAGACCATATGCACTGTAAAAGAATGATGCACTGAACATCTATGTTGCACTCGTCTTTTGCAACCAAGCAAGACCACAATTGCTGAACACTGTATTTCCACTGTACATTCAACTGAGAGTGACAGAACTATGATTCTGACCACAGCAACATCTTTTTGGAATTCCATTATTAAAGAAACTGTGTAAATACACCTGGCAGAAAAGCTGATGAACCATAATAGTGGCCACCAGTCGGACAGTGCATGGAACCCCATTATCTCCACAATTTGTTCTAATCGAAGATGACAGAGCATGTCAACAACTGCAGCAAGCAGTAATGCAGAGGACACCCGAGTTCCACAGATCCACCAGCAAGAGCGCTGCTGCCAGGAAGCGTGGTTCGTTTGTCAACTTTATTTTGACTCATGTGCGGAACACTCACAGGTGCAGAAAACTCACACCATACTTGCGGAATAGAGGAAGTCTTCGTCAGTCATTGATGGCTTACCTGAAGGCAGCTGGCAGGTACCCAGTTGAATATTTTGGGATGAATTACATGACGACTGAAATTTGTTTGAACATTAATGACCTTGTTTGTCTAACCATTCTAACATAGATTAGGAGAAATGGGGTGGTGCATCTCTTCCTGAAACTACAGGTGCTGTAGTGGAACAAATGGATGTACATGGTCCAACAGTAGATTCCTGTATCATTTTGAGTGAGGCATGGTGGGATTTCTATCTTAGACCCCATTTTACCCTATGTGAAATCCTTCACTGGAGAAAGCCTCGGTTTGTGTTAACCAGCATTGAATCCGCAAATGATATGCTGCCCTGTGGTATGTCTATGAACTGTTACAGTACGTGATAGTCAGTGGCAATCCGCTATGAACAACACATTATTACCCACTACAGCTGGCTCAAGCAGTAGCAATTTTTTGATAATTATGTTACACTCTTCAAGATAAACACTTGAATAGTGCAGTGTTTGCACGACTTCAGAGATGGAGGGTATCATTGTGAATTGGGCAACAACTGACTGGCTCTGATCATATGCACTCTTACTGTGGGTGTTTCTCATACTGCATTTGACTGTATTACCTAAATTGCAGCTGCATGATACCGTGAACTGTTCTATTTGTCATGGTGCCAGGAGTGCTCTCCAACATTACGATTATCTCTAATTCAATTGCTCATGGGTTTCATACCATAAAAGTTACATTTTGACTTCTCTGATACTATATTTCAATTTCACAGGTGCTATAAGGCATTTACAGATGGTGAGCATGACTACATTGTTTTGGAAGACCTGAGTGTGCTTGGTTTCCAGCCAGCCAAAGGACAAGAAACATATAACTTTGAACATTGTGCAGAAGTTCTGAAATGTATGGCTAAGTTCCATGCTCTTTCATTTGCTATGAAAGACCAGGAATTGGAAGAATTCAGAGCAGCTGCACACAATTTGGAGGTAACGTTAACATCTGTACTCAATAAAAATGAAACAGTGGATTGAATTCTGAAATGTGTCACACTTATACCTTAGGAAACAGGAGTTGTACAGCGTGATTAATCTTAAAACACATAAAAGAACAGATCAGAACTCATCAAATAGAGGTGACTGAGTAGAAGACATTCATAAATCAAAAGCCTGAAAACTGTTTTAATTTACAAGCAAATGCCTCATCAGTGCTGTTATATCTTGCTGACCTAAGTTTCAAAGAAAAGATTCTACAATGGAAAATTCAGGATGGAATGTAACAATATTATGAAAAGGAAAACTGCCACTCACCATATAGTGGGCATGCTGAGTTGCAGATAGGCACAACAAAGACTACCACAAATGAAGTTTTCGGTCAGTAAGGCCTTTGTAAATAATGGACACACACACACACACACACACACACACACACACACACAAAAAGCAACTCACACACATGACTGCAGTCTCAGGCAATGAAACCACACCGCAAGCAGCAGCACCAGTTCGTGATGGGAGTGGCGACTGGGTGGGGGTAAGGAGGAGGTTAGGGTGGGGAGGGGAAGGGATAGTATGGTAAGGGTGGCAGACAGTTAAGTGCTGCAGGTTAGATGGAGGGCAGGGAAGTGGTTGGGAGGGGGGAAGTAGCGGAAAAGGAGAGAAGTAAAAAGACTGGGTGTGCTGGTGAAAATGATGGCTGTGTAGTACTGGAATGGGAACAGGGAAGAGGCTGGATGGGTGAGGACAGTGACTAACAAAGGTTGAGGCCAGGAAGGTTACTGGAACATAGAACGCATTGCAGGAAAAGTTTCCACTTACGGAATTTAGAAAAGCTGGTGTTGACGAGAAGGATCCATATGGCACAGGCTGTGAAGCAGTCATTGAAATGAAGGATGTCATGTTTGGCAGTGTGCTCAGTAACAGGGTGGTCCACTTGTTTCCTGGCCGCAGTTTGTCGCGGTGGCTATTCATGCGGACAGACAGCTTGTTGGTTGTCACGAATGCAGCACAATGGTTGCAGCTTAGTTTGTAGATCACATGACTGGTTTCACACGTAGCCCTGGGATAGGTGATGTTTGTGACCCGACTGGAGTAGGTGGTGGTGGGAAGACGTATGGGACAGGTCTTGTATCTCGATCTATTGCAAAGGTGTGAGCGATTAGGTAAGGGGTTGGGAGCAGGGGTTGTGTAAGGATGGATGAGTATATTGTGTAGGTTCAGTGGACAGCGGAATACCACTGTGGGAAGGGTCGAAAGGATAGTGGGCAGGACATTTCTCATTTCAGGGCACGATAAGAGGTAGTCGAAACCCTGGCGGAGAATTAATTCAGTTGCTCTATTCCTGTGTGGTACTGAGTTAAGAGAAGAATGTTCCTCTGTGGCTGGACGGTAGGACTTTGGGAGGTGGTGGGAGACTGGAAAGATAAGGCACAGGAGATTTGTTTTTGTACAAGGTTGGGAGGGTTCAGTGAGACCCTCAATATATTTCAAGAGGGACCACTCATCACTGCAGATGCGACGATCCCATGTGGCTATGCTGTACGGAAGGGACTTCTTGGTATGGAATGGATGGCAGCTGTCAAAGTGGAGTTTTTGCTGGTAGTTATTAGGTTTGATATGGATGGAGGTACTGATGTCCGCATTTACTCGAATCTAAGCCGCACCTGAAATATGAGACTCGAAATCAAGGAAAAAAAATTTTCCCGAATCGAAGCCGCACCTGAAATTTGAGACTCGAAAATCAAGGGGAGAGAAAAAGTTTTAGGTCGCACCTCCAAATCGAAACAAAGTTCGCCTAGTTGTAATATGAGACACAATTTAGGTCGAATGAATGATGATAGAGCTGCAGTAGTTTGGTTCGAGTCGTAAGCTTAGCAGTTACGGTTTACCAGGTAGCCATTGCTACGCGTCACGCGCTCCATCCGTATTTATACGGATATCCTTCCTTTTTCACGTGCTTCATCTGGTTTGAATTGATTGCTTATTTTTCTTTGATCTGATAGTGCCGTTCTCTTTGTTATAGGTGTTTACGTCACTCTAAGCTGAAAATGCATTACTGTACTGTGTCATGCATTGTTTGCCACATTCTGATAGTGCGTGTTTACGGCCTGTCGCCGCTCGCGGCGTGGCTTGCTTTTGTGTGCACTACCGCCGCTTACAAATAAAAAATAGAGAGGAGTCGTCTCATTAGCGAAACATTTGTTGTTACTTACACTACTTCTTTCTTTGATAATGATCAACAAGAACCAAATAATAGACTGCGTATGATAGACGATGTTCTGAACGAAATTTTAGCGAAAATTTTTCTTCGTTTGAAAATCTTTGCAGGCGCCTCTTTAGTTCATTACATTCTGCACAGAAATTAGTCATCTTAGATTTAAAAATCCAGTCAGTTGCCGTGCTTCATTTCTGACTGTATCACTATCAGGCATAAGAATAATACGAATATAAACGTGACATGATATGTATATTCTTCCGCGTTTGCTGTTGTCTCACTCTAGTTTCGTAGTTTATTAGGCAGACAGGATTTAAATGAGATAGTAGTAAACACGAAACAATACATGGCAAAATGTTTATATTCGTATTAATCTTATGGCGAAGAGAATACTACATGTGATTCACAAGTCATAAAAGCTCCTATTAGCAACCATCTCTTCTCACAGGTAGGAAAAAATTCAGAACGTAGAGTTGGCCATATTGACAAACATCCCAAACAGTCTTGCCAGTCGGATTTTCGTAGTACATTGAAATGCTGCTACATTCAAAGATCAACAATACAGAATTTGTATTTACTTCGTTGGATAATGTACCAAAACGCAGTGCTCCAAACTCTGAGCGGAGGAAAAAGGCTCGTCTTCCACTTTTTTTTTTTAATTTATTTACTGACGCAGAGATTTTGGTACCAGTATTTATCTTTGTGCCTACAAAGCATGCCTGTGTGGCGCTACATATATTCGACGGCGGAAGTTAGTTGTGGCGGCACCCACCAACATTTTTCAGAACTCCCGCTTGCTTTGCACTCGATTCTAAGCCGCAGGCGGTTTTTTGGATTACAAAAACCGGAAAAAAAGTGCGGCTTAGATTCGAGTAAATACGGTAGTCACCTTTGAGGTGGTCAAAAAATAAGAAGGTGTTTAACGAAATCGTCTATCGAAATGAATGGGATTGATTTGAAATTTCGTTAAAGAAGAATAATAAAATTTATCTGTTGTTTTTAAGTTAATTTTCTTTCGTGCGAACTTTGTTGTAGAACCACTCTCTTATTTTCGTGTGGTAATAAAAAAATTTTACTTACTTAATTATTACGTACATTTAAAGAAAAAATAATATTTACGTGAACTCATATGAACTGGTTAAGAATATTAGGTTGAGAATTGGGTCCTTTAAATCATTCGGCCTTGGCATACACTTTCCTGATGCAGTGGATTTTTTGTTAAATATTTTTACTGAATTTTATCCCGGCACTAGCCATAGAACACAAGATTACCTCTATTAGCAGAAAATGTTTTAATTATTGCCAAGCCGACATTTATCACTGATCAAACCTACTTCATTACACATTTAAGATATTTTGAAAGAACCAAACTGTTTAAATTTCAATGTTAACTAACATTAGCTATCCGCCTACGAATGCACAAACGTATAATTAATTCAAATTTTATCAGCCACAGGATCACTGAAAAAGAAGAACAATTTCTTAATTCACCATTGATTTTTATGCATCTGTTCCCGATTTACGGGTTTGCTATTGTTGGTCGCGGCACAGCCCAGCAACACCGCTAAAAAATGCTGAAAAATTCTTAAAGAAATTTTATAGATGCCGTGGGCAAGCTAATTTACATAAATAATTCACACTTTTGATAAACTCTAATATATTTAGATCAAACAACAATACAACTCACATTAATTCGTAACGCATCGTCTAATGGCGGCTAAGTCCAGACAGAGACAAAAGAAGTCTACCCATTCGTAAAAAACTCTTTCACAGTGTCCTACCGCAATGACTTCTGAACAGAGAAGACCAAAGAATACATAATGCATTGTGCTTAAATAGTATTGCTGACTATTAACATTTCTTTGCAAATTGACGATATTATTCTCTTCTGGCAACATATCTCTGCTATCGCAAATACTGACACATTTTACAATCACATAATAAATACAGAAAAAATTCCTATCCTAAATACAGACAAATATTACAACAAAAAATATAAGGAGAATAACAAATGTCTTTTACACCACATTCAGTAATATTTTTGTTCAATAATTACGATATATACAACTTGCCCAGAGCGGCGTATATGGTACAAATAAACTCTTTTTTTTTTTTTTTTTTTTTTTTAATAACGTGAGTTTGCCAGGGAACGTTACATTGCCCCCTGGCAGCATTTGGCAAAGAGTTTTTACACTTTGACACAATGGTGCCAGTAACGTTCTTTACACTTGTATATTTTACGGAATGGCTCTTTTATTTAGTCCCAGGATTATATAAGTTCATGGCTCCCCCATTTGGGCGTAGGCAAACAGGAAACCTGGGCAAAACTGTGCCGGAGCCTAGCCATCCCAGTTGGTTCATGGTCATTTGAATTAAATGCAGTTATTCATTTGAATTAAATTCAGTTCGTCACAAACGGTTACACAATTACACAATATCACAGTCACATACAGTTCGACTGAAGTTTTTTTGTGTGTGATACTATTATTCGTGTGATACACTACAAGGTCACTTGTCCTACGTAGTAAATGTTCAATGTTTATCGAAATGAAGTCATTGACATGTTATTCAGTTTATGTGAACATAAAAAAAAAATCAATAATGCTGTATTTGGTGAGCGGTGCGGAGTGATTGTTGAGCGGCGCTCGGCGCGGCGCGCTGACTCCGTGTAGGTCACCGCCCCCGGCGTTGACAGCTACGGCGCGGAGGGGCGTGGCTGTCTGTCTGGTCTGCTATGGGCTGCTGCGGCCGCTGCATAGCTGATGTAGCCGGATGCGCGTTGGATATCCGCTCGCCCGTGCGACGTTTTCTTGCAGTGCTCCAGGAAACATGCAACAAGTTCAGAAACAGTGTACTATCCTTATAGGCATTTTTCCTGCTGTGGGAAAGAACGCACACAGTTAGTGGCAGTTATTACTCAGTAGGCCTTCACTAGTCTGGTTTGCACAATGTTTCGTTGTCACAGTAACACGTTTTATGGGCATACAATATTTTTCACCACGTCATGACTTGTCATTAGTCACACGCAAGTTTTCACCTTAGGACAAAATGTATCTTCGTAGTCAATGCGCTTTCCTAGCGTCCCTTGACACACAAAGAGTTAAAGTTTGACACTAGCTTGATCCACCGTCCGTTATCGGTTCACTGTTCGTGTCGTGCTAGTTCCTTGTCCATTTGCACACACGGCGATGATACAGTTTTTTATCACTTATACACAACTACTCTGTGACGTATTGCTGCAGGTTTAACAGTCACTGTCTGTCTCTGCCGCACAATACTGCACTTTTGTTTAAGTTCCTTTATTTTTATTTACAATGTCCGCTGTGCAATTTTTTTTTTTTTTTTTTTGTAATAGCACATTCGTAACTCTTTACCAAGGTGTGATATTTGCGTACATGGTAACAAAATATTAAAATTTGGTATTAGTTTGCCCAAAAGTCATCTATATTCGTGTTCGAGTAGATTTTATTTGTGCATTCCAGCCGGATTCAGGCATATTGTTCAATAAATCCTTTGAACTCATGTCACACTTTACTATCAACGTCCTACGTAACTACAGTGTAGTCTCTGTAGGCAAAAATTGACTTGGACTGTATCTGGCTAGCTCTTTTTTACTGTTTGAATCTGCACATGCTTCAATTGAAGCTTCTTTGTGCGTAACTTTGCATTACGTAAATTTGCAACAAGTTTGCCTCCCGTGGTGCCCTCGGGTCACTACTGGGTGCATTATTTTCTCTAATAACATTGGTTAGATAATAAAGTTCTCAGGGCCTCATATTATTGATATTATTCTGGGTTCGAATCTGTCAATCTGACAGCTACACATATATACATACATACACATAATAGAGAAGATTGTGCCAAGAAATATTTCAAATTTGGGCACATAGAAAATTATGTAGTACACTAACTAATCATTACTAAAATGTTCTTTTTGATTGAACTCTGTCACAGCTTAACACTACAAATAATTGCACTAATCAGATTATCTGTGCAAACATTTAGAGCATGTTCTAGATAACACAAATTAAAAGAGTACATAACACAAATATCCATACATATGAGAAAGTCAATCATATTCTTATAACTAAACACTTCTACACTAGTACATTATCTCTAAAGATCACACATCATTAATGTTCATTATTTACAAAAGAATGGTGTCCACATAGGACTATTAGTCTTTTACTGTAGGAATGCTTTTACATCCTAACGCGGATACAGTCCCCGTACTCTCCCTGAGTGGGGATCTGCTAAGAGATAGCTACACTCATGTGGCACACTTACTACTCTAAAAGGTCCATTGTACACCAATTGCCACTTGCTATTCTGTTTCAAGGATGCCGAGGACTTAGGATGATTGCGTAAGAGTACCAAGTCCCCAACACTAAATTTTTGGTTATTCGTCACATGTCGATTATATTTTTCTTTCCTTTTCTGAGCGCACCTGGTAAGGTTGCACCCTGCTTTTCTTATCTTCTCTTCCTTAGGCTCAGGAATGACTGGGACCTTAGGCAAAGGTGCCAGCCACTCATTCAAAACTCTATTATTATTCATTATAATCTCGTTTGGTGGATACCCCGTAGAAGCATGCGGGGTTGCGTTGTGAACTTCTACAAACTTAGGTATCAGATCTGGCCATCTTGTGTGTTTATATGCAATGTATAACCTGAAAAATTTATTTAACTCTCCAAATGTTCTCTCTACTAAACTTGCTTGTGGGTGAAAACGGGAAATTAGTATATGCTTTATATCTTGTTCATGTAAATAGTTTTTCCAGGTATGGCCTGTAAAATAGGAAGCATTATCCGATATTATCGCTTCAGGCTTACCCACTTGTGTAAAATATTCCTTCCCTAACCATTTAACTATTCCACGAGCAGTGGCTGATTTAAGGCAGTATATTTTTAAATATTTAGAGAAAAGGTCATACACCGCTAAAATGTACTTCAATCCACCCCTGGCTCGTGGGTAGGGTCCTGCTATGTCTATAGATACTAACTGAAGTGGTCGATGAGGCACTATAGGATGCAGTTCAAACCTTGTGGACTTATTTTGAAACTTAGCCTTTTGGCACAGAGGACAAGTCCTGATAATGGTGCGAGTCTGCTGGCTTATCCCCTTAAAATAACAGAATTTGGACAAAATCCTTATTGTCTTGCCTATCCCAGCGTGACCCCATGCTAAATGCGTGTGCCACACTACAGCTGGGATAGCCTGTTGTGGTATACACACGACTCCATGGTCATTTGACACACCTGTTTTATAATACAGAATATTATCTACTATTTTGAAATTCTGAACACTTTTAAGATTGGTTCCTTCTTTAATTTTACTAATGATATCTCGCCAAATCGGATCAGTTTCCTGCAATATGGACATATTTTTACACATATGTAAAAAGTCCCTCCTATGTACCTTATCTTGTACTAATAGTATTCGATATTCCTCCGATTGTTCCAAAATATTTGACATTGAGGATTGCCCTAGTGGAAGCCTCGACAAGGCGTCTGCTACAACATTATCTTGTCCTTTAAGGTACATGATTTTAATTTTATATTCCTGTAATGCTAACCTCCATCTTAGCAAGCGGGTATGGTATAATTTGCAAGTCATTAAATAGCTCAAAGCCTGGTGGTCACTGAATACTTTGACTTCTTTACCATAGATGTAATAGTTAAATTTCTTTACCGCCCAAACCACTGCAAGAGCCTCTAATTCGGTAGCGGAATATGCTCTCTCGCAGCTGTTTAGTGTGCGGCTGGCAAATCCGATTACATTGATTGTTGTGGGGTCGTTGCTCCTGTCCCACTGAAATAAACACGCGCCCAGACCGTATGAACACGAATCTGTCGCTATATAAAAATCTTTTGTCATGTCTGGGTGTCGCAGTATGTTGGCGTTCACCAAGGCATTTTTGATAGCGTCAAATGCGCGTTGACATTCTTCTGTCCACACCCAGTGCGCATTTTTACGCAACAGGTTCAATAAAGATTCGTTATTCATTAATTGGTTTGGAACAAACCGTCTAAAAAAAATGCTAGACCTATAAATGCTTTGAGCTGTTTCTTAGTTCTCGGACTAGGAAACCCACGAATTACATCAAGTTTTTTGCTGTCAGGCTTGATGCCTTGTGGTGTTATTATGTGACCTAGAAATTTAATCTGATTACGTCCAAATTTGGATTTATCAAGATTCGCTGTTACTCCCGCTTGCTTAAACCTTTCTAAGACTTTACTCAGTAGTTCTACGTGCTCCTCCCAGGTGGCAGTGGCAATCACTAGATCGTCTACATACACTGTTACCCTTTGCAGCAAATCCGGACCTAAAACCGCGTCGAGGGCTGTTATAAAAACTCCTGCACTTACATTTAGGCCGAAAGGTAGTACCCTAAATTGGTAGCTCCTTCCCCCAAATATAAATGCAGTATATTTCCTTGACTCGGGTGTGAGCAGGATTTGCCAGAAAGAACTTCTCATATCAATAGATGTCAAATATTGCACTCCATGAAATTTTTGAATTTGCTCATCAAGATTTTCCGGATGAGTCCTAACAGGTACAATAATTTCATTTATGTCTCTCGCATCTAGTACTAACCGTACCTGTCCGTCTGCTTTTGCTACCGCCACCAAAGGACTACTATAAGGGGACAAAGACGGTTCTATTATTCCCCACTCGATCAGTTTTCTTATTTCTTTAGCTACTATTTCCTTCTTGGACCAAGGAATGGAGTATGAGGCTCGACAGTAAGTTTTGTGAGGCTTTACCTCGATATTGTACTGATATCCCTTAACAATTCCTGGTCGTTCTGAAAATACATCTGCATAATTAGATAATAACTGTACCAAATCCTGCTGTTGCATAGAGTTCAAATTTTCGGACTGTGATACTTTGTTCACAAGTGCTTCCACATTTGCTTTTAATTGATCATCTTGTACGTCAGGATAATAGAGATTCTGACCTAGACAATGATTGTCTAAATGTAGTATCCACTGATTCCTACACCTTATGTTAATAGCGTTACAATTAGGTACAGGTACCTCTTCAGATCTGAGCATGGACAATTCTATTCTCCTACCAGCATTCATCAAGCTTAATTTTCCCCGAGAAAGGTCGATTATTGCGTCCCTTTCTCTTAAAAAATCTACCCCCAAAATGCAGGCTACCTTTAAACCCTTTACTACCAGGAATGAGCACGCTATGGCTTCATCCCCTACATACATCTCTACCCGCACTTGGAGTTTAATTATTTGTCGCTGTGCACTTATGGCTCCAGTGACTTTACAATTATTCACGGGAAAAGTCAGCATACGCCTTTCCTTCCCCAGTACTTTGAATAAGTCCATACTCATAACACTGACAGTAGCACCTGTATCTACGACCGCTTGCACATCAATATTGTTAATTTTGATCTCTATTATCGCTTGTACTTTGTCTTTGTGCTCCTTTATGCACGTGGATGGTTCAGTTATTAATTCATCTCCCATCTGTACCCCGTCATTATACCTAAGGATACAGATTTTGTTCGGTGTTTTGTTCTGTGTCGGACTGCTCTCACTCCAAACCTCAGCCGACGATGGAGAGCGTATCTCGGCTGCATCTAGTTTGTTGAATTATTGCTAGTGGATGGGCGTGGCTGCTCTGTGTCACTGACCTCCACTATGTGCACGTTGTGTTGCGTCGGCCGCCACGGTTGCGCAATTGGCGCATTTTGTGGTGGCGGTCGGTTATTGTCATATCTATCACTGTTTTGCCGGTCCGGACTGGGCCTCTGGTTCTGCGGCCAAGTTCGGTTTGCATCATTATAAGTATTAGTGTTGCTCGGCCCCCTGGCATTTTTCCATCTATTATTGCTTGGTGGGCCTGTCTCATACTGGTCATCGAACCTCCTTTTCCGGTCATTATTCACCGGCGGACTATTGCCGCTCCGGTCTCTACCTCTATTTCCGTTTTGTGCATAATCTCGTCTCCTATTATTACCTCCGCCGTTTCCATTACTTGGTGGAGGCGTGTTATTTCTACCATTTCTATAACCATTTCCGTTACTTCTAGCCTGTTCAGAGGCTGCCTTAACGTCCTCCTGAATCAGGTCAATTGAGTCCAGAACAGACAAGAAATGTTCCATATCATTTTCAGGCACGTGTATAAGTTTTTCCTTTACATGTATCGGCAAGTGTGATTTCAAAAGCCTGATCAAATCCCGGGATGAAATCTGTTCGTCCCAGTAACGGGTCTTATTAATGTACTTCTCGAAATATTTTCGCAAATTGCCTAGTCGTGGAGAATACGGCTCTGGATTATATACCTCCTTCCGTAATCTCTCCTGGATACATGTTGACCAATATTTGGCCAAGAATGCTTTTTCAAATTGCTCATATGTATCACAACTGTCAGCTGCTTCGGTTGCCCATAATGCAGCATCTCCTTGTATGTAAGACATAACGAACTGTATTTTCTGGGTATGACTCCAAACGCTAGGCAAAATGTTTCTAAATCGCTTGATAAACACTACAGGGTGAACAGATTTCTTCTCCGTTGTAAAGATCTGAAACTGTCGGTTCCTAATCAAGCTTTCTTCAATCACTACTTTGGAATGACATTTATTTGTTTCGCTTACATTGGTTGCCTGTTCTGTCTCGCAGTCGCAATTTTTTACTGCAGTATTTATATGCCTATCATTGTTAGACCTGGCTGGCGTGACATACGCCCGTGCCTCGTCATGCCGCAAGCTAAGCTCCATCTCGGCAAGACGACGGTCCACACTCCGCTGCCACAGCGGAATGTCTTTGTGCACTATCCTTTTTAGATCTTGCACATCCGCACTTGAGCCCACATCTCTGGCCTCAATTGCGGCGTGCACTTTCCGATCTATTTCTTTTATGACTTCATTTTCTACTTTGTGCACTTGTTCGATCACTTTATTCTCAATTACTTGAGTTGTGTGTATTTCTAGTTGTTCGACCCTATTAGTCAGGACACTGATTTCCTCTACTATATTGGCGTTAGCCACTTGAACACTATCTACTCTTTCGCTTAATTCTTGCACCGTTTTGGGTATGGTTTCATATTTTTGTTTTAAACTAACAATCTCACTTTGCATAACTTCTAAAGTTTGCATCAACTGCAAGTCCCTCTCATGCAGGCGTCGGTCACGCTCTGCTTGTTTAGCATCACGTTCTCTATCGCGCTCTGCTTGTTTGGCAAATTCAGCTACCAATCTCTGGTCACACTCTGCTTGTTCAGCATCACGTTCTCTATCGCGTTCTGCTTGCATACATGCAAATTCAGCTACCAATCTCTGGTCACGCTCTGCTTGTTCAGCATCACGTTCTCTATCGCGTTCTGCTTGTTTAGCATCACGTTCTCTATCGCGTTCTGCTTGTTTAGCATCACGTTCTCTATCACGCTCTGCTTGCACACGTACAAATTCAGCTTGGAAATTGAGCATGCGCTCGAACATAACTCTTAATGATTGCACTTCTGACACCTCACCACTCTCTGGTCCGTGTCCAGTGCTTGCGGATGGCACAGTATTTCCGCTATCAACTGAATCACTGGGTGGCAATGGCAACATTTCTTGTCCTTCTGCCCCCAGATTCTCACATTGTACTTCCTGAACTACGTCACTAACATTACTTTGTGTCCCACTTTCCAACTCGGTATCACTACTTACTGACTGTTGCTCATTATCCATGTTGATATCTTTCTGACTACGCAATCTAACCATAGTAAACAAAAGAAATAAAATCTGAACTAAATATCCTAACACTCAGGTTTCACTGACATAATCACACAAGAAATGGACATTAACTAATACACACTTACTATATACTACAATGACTAACTACCTAAATGTCCTGTTATTTTAAAACAATTTACTAACAACAAGCACACCACTAATGATCCGAGAACACTGCACTGAGGCTACTTTACTACCCACAGGACAACTACACTGTAGCTTTACCTTTTGGTGATCTATCTTGGGTGCAGCTGCCCCCTGATATTGTGGTAGGTAATTAATTTTTCGAAATATTGAGCTCTCTTCTTCAGCTTGCCTCTGGGTACATAGTGTTCTCATGCAAAAAATCATACACAGGTATTACCACACAATATTGGTTATGCAATACATACAATACATAGAAAAATTATTAAATGTTCTGCAACAAAGTTCGACTATATTAATTCCCTAGTTATCTCACGGGTATTTAGTGGCCACTGCATATTCTGGCCCCACGTTGGGCGCCAATTTAACGAAATCGTCTATCGAAATGAATGGGATTGATTTGAAATTTCGTTAAAGAAGAATAATAAAATTTATCTGTTGTTTTTAAGTTAATTTTCTTTCGTGCGAACTTTGTTGTAGAACCACTCTCTTATTTTCGTGTGGTAATAAAAAATTTTTACTTACTTAATTATTACGTACATTTAAAGAAAAAATAATATTTACGTGAACTCATATGAACTGGTTAAGAATATTAGGTTGAGAATTGGGTCCTTTAAATCATTCGGCCTTGGCATACACTTTCCTGATGCAGTGGATTTTTTGTTAAATATTTTTACTGAATTTTATCCCGGCACTAGCCATAGAACACAAGATTACCTCTATTAGCAGAAAATGTTTTAATTATTGCCAAGCCGACATTTATCACTGATCAAACCTACTTCATTACACATTTAAGATATTTTGAAAGAACCAAACTGTTTAAATTTCAATGTTAACTAACATTAGCTATCCGCCTACGAATGCACAAACGTATAATTAATTCAAATTTTATCAGCCACAGGATCACTGAAAAAGAAGAACAATTTCTTAATTCACCATTGATTTTTATGCATCTGTTCCCGATTTACGGGTTTGCTATTGTTGGTCGCGGCACAGCCCAGCAACACCGCTAAAAAATGCTGAAAAATTCTTAAAGAAATTTTATAGATGACGTGGGCAAGCTAATTTACATAAATAATTCACACTTTTGATAAACTCTAATATATTTAGATCAAACAACAATACAACTCACATTAATTCGTAACGCATCGTCTAATGGCGGCTAAGTCCAGACAGAGACAAAAGAAGTCTACCCATTCGTAAAAAACTCTTTCACAGTGTCCTACCGCAATGACTTCTGAACAGAGAAGACCAAAGAATACATAATGCATTGTGCTTAAATAGTATTGCTGACTATTAACATTTCTTTGCAAATTGACGATATTATTCTCTTCTGGCAACATATCTCTGCTATCGCAAATACTGACACATTTTACAATCACATAATAAATACAGAAAAAATTCCTATCCTAAATACAGACAAATATTACAACAAAAAATATAAGGAGAATAACAAATGTCTTTTACACCACATTCAGTAATATTTTTGTTCAATAATTACGATATATACAACTTGCCCAGAGCGGCGTATATGGTACAAATAAACTCCTTTTTTTTTAATAACGTGAGTTTGCCAGGGAACGTTACAGGTGGCTTGTTGGGTTGAGTAGGGCCAGGTGAAGCAAATGGGGGAGAAGTTGTTGAGGTTCTGAAGGAATGTGGATAAAGTGTCCTCGCCCTCAATCCAGATCGCAAAGATGTCATCAGTGAATATGAACCAGGTGAGGGATTTAGGATTCTGGGTTTTTAGGAAGCATTCCTCTAGATTGCCCATGAACAGGTTGGCATAGGATAGTGCCACATGCCCATAGCTGTGCCTGGATTTGTTTGTACGTAATGCCTTCAAAGGAGTAATTGTGGATGAGGATATAGTTGGTCATGGTGACTAGGTAAGAGGTTGTTGGTTTGGAATCCATCAGGCGTTGGGAAAGGTCATGTTCAATAGCAGTAAGGCAATAGGCATTAGGAATGTTATTGTAAAGGGAGGTAGCATCAGTAGTGATGAGCAGGGCATCATGT
Source organism: Schistocerca serialis cubense (assembly GCF_023864345.2). Lineage (NCBI taxonomy): Eukaryota > Metazoa > Arthropoda > Insecta > Orthoptera > Acrididae > Schistocerca > Schistocerca serialis. The sequence continues at coordinate 460,535,752 of NC_064643.1, forward strand.
GGTAAAAGGACAGGATCTGTGGAGAGTTGATGGAGGAAAAGGTTGGTATCTTTTAAGTAGGAAGGCACTTTCTGGGTAATGGGTTGAAGGTGTTGGTGTATGGGAGCATAAATTCTCTCAGTGGCTGGCCACAATGGCGCATCCTGGGTGGTTTGATTTATGGACTTTAGGGACCATGTAGGCGGTAGGAGTGTGGGGAGTGGTAGGGGTGAGTAGAGAGATGGACTCAGGGGAGAGGTTCTGGGATGGGCCGAAGGATTTGAACAGTGACTGGAGATCCTGCTGGATTTCTGGAATGGGGTCACTGTGGCAAGGTTTGTATGTGGAAGTATCTCACAGCTTGCAGAGTCCTTCTGCCAGGTAATCCTTGCGGATCAAAACAACAGTGGTGGAGCCTTTGTCCGCAGGTAGGATTATACATCTGGTGCATGAGGAAAGAGCAAAACTTAAAAAAAAAAAAAAAAAAAAAAAATATATATATATATATATATATATATATATATATATATATATAAATAAAAAAATATGAGTATTCACTCTACCTTTATGTTGCTTAGATTAACCACATTTACAAGATTTCCTTTCTTATACAAATCAGATACACATTACACATCCTACACAGATATCACAGTGCAAAATTTTCTACTTTTCCCGGAAACATACAAGTATGGTTCAGATAGCTTATAAAATAATTATTTATCATGCAGTTGTTCTTATATCTTCATAGAAAACTATGTTCTTGAATATCTGATAGTTATTTGCAACTTAATCTTTTCCCAGTTTAAGAGTCAATGTAGCATAAAAAAAGATTTGACAAGCATAAGCTCACAGGTTTTTCTTGCAGATGTGATTCAGCCCTTGAGGATCTGCATGACAAATATATCTGTTTCATGTTATTTTAATAGTGTAATTAGTGTAGCATTCCAAAATGTAATTTATGGAATCAGAATTTTATTAGAAAGATGATTTGTTTTACTGAACATTTTAACTCTGTGTTTTTACTTGAGCCTATATGTGTCGTCAGACTACTGCATGAAGTTGTACGACCATAGTCTAAAAGACTATCGTATCGTTTTTCTGAGATTTGCATGTTTTTCTTTGCTGTATTTTTATTTTATGTGTAAACAGAAATCCAGCTCCTAATTTCTGTAGCCAATTTTTAAATTCAGCCTGAAGATGTAATCCATGCAATCCTGACACCAAACCACCTACATAACACAATTTATATCTAATCTATATAATAGAAGGAAACATTCCACGTGGGAAAAATTATATATAAAAACAAAGATGAGGTGACTTACCGAACGAAAGCGCTGGCAGGTCGATAGACACACAAACAAACACAAACATACACACAAAATTCAAGCTTTCGCAACAAACTGTTGCCTCATCAGGAAAGAGGGAAGGAGAGGGGAAGACGAGGAAGTGGGTTTTAAGGGAGAGGGTAAGGAGTCATTCCAATCCCGGGAGCGGAAAGACTTACCTTAGGGGGAAAAAAGGACGGGTATACACTCGCACACACGCACATATCCATCCACACATACAGACACAAGCAGACATATTTCTGTCACACTAAATTACACCATGAACAATTCTTGGGGCAAATTTTATATTTAGTATTTGGCTGGTCAGCTTTGTAATTATTGTTGTTTGTTATTGTGGTCTTCAGTCCTGAGACTGGTTTGATGCAGCTCTCCATGCTACTCTATCCTGTGCAAGCTTCTTCATCTCCCAGTACCTACTGCAGCCTACATCCCTCTGAATCTGCTTAGTGTACTCATCTCTTGGTCTCCCTCTATGATTTTTGCCCTCCACCCTGCTCTCCAGTACTAAATTGGTGATCCCTTGGCGCCTCAGAACATGCCCTACCAACCGATGCCTTCTTCTAGTCAAGTTGTGCCACAAACTCCTCTTCTCCCCAATTCTATTCAGTACCTCTTCATTAGTTATTCTCTTCTTCAGAAACGCTTTCCTTGCCATCGCCAGTCTACATTTTATATCCTCTCTACTTCGACCATCATCAGTTATTTTCCACCCCAAATAGAAAAACTCCTTTACTGCTTGAAGTGTCTCATTTCCTAATCTAATTCCCTCAGCATCACCCGACTTAATTAGACTACGTTCCATTATCCTTGTTTTGCTTTTGTTGATGTTCATCTTATACCCTCCTTTCAAGACACTGTCCATTCCGTTCAACTGCTCTTCCAAGTCCTTTACAGTTTCTGACAAAATTACAATGTCATCAACGAACCTCAAGGTCTTTATTTCTTCTCCATGGATTTTAATACCTACTCCGAATTTTTCTTTTGTTTCCTTTACTGCTTGCTCAATATACAGATTGAATAGCATCGGGGAGAGGCTACAACCCTGTCTCACTTCCTTCCCAATCACTGCTTCCCTTTCATACCCCTCGACTCTTATAACTGCCATCTGGTTTCTGTACAAATTGTAAATAGCCTTTCGCTCCCTGTATTTTACCCCTGCCACCTTCAGAATTTGAAAGAGAGTATTCCAGTCAACATTGTCAAAAGCTTTCTCTAAGTCTACAAATGCTAGAAACATAGGTTTGCCTTTCCTTAATCTTTCTTCTAAGGTAAGTCGTAGGGTCAGTTTTGCCTCACGTGTTCCAACATTTCTACGGAATCCAAACTGATCTTCCCTGAGGTCAGCTTCTACCAGTTTTTCCATTCGTCTGTAAAGAATTTGCGTTAGTATTTTGCAGCTGTGCCTTATTAAACTGATAGTTTGGTAATTTTCGCATCTGTCAACACCTGCTTTCTTTGGGACTGGAATTATTATACTCTTTTCTTGAAGTCTGAGGGAATTTCGCCTGTTTCATACATCTTGCTTACCAGATGGTAGAGTTCTGTCAGGACTGGCTCTCCCAAGGCTGTCAGTAGTTCTAATGGAATGTTGTCTACTCCTGGGGCCTTGTTTCGACTTAGGTCTTTCAGTGCTCTGTCAAACTCTTCACGCATTATCATATCTCCCATTTCATCTTCATCTACATCCTCTTCCATTTCCATGATATTGGTCTCAAGAACATTGCCTCTGTATAGATCCTCTATATGAGGCACTGAGAGCACAAGCGGACTAACCCACACTTTTTGTGAATTTGAGGTATTGACATGTTGTGATAACAGTATACGAGTATTATGCAATGCATGTTGATCTGTTTGTTTATCTGAAGGTTTGTCTAATGTAGCAACGTAAACATTGCTGTTGCACTCAACTGCCGATAGATACCGTTGAGAGCAGGAGTGGACTATGCGTCATAGTCCATTTGTGCTCTATGCTCTCCGTCCACTGCCATTGCGCGTGACGCCGGCGAACGAAAGACTTGTGTATTTAGTGTGGAACAACGTATTGGACCAGTGACCACGTGGACGTGTATTTCAGTTGATCAGCATGGCAGCCCCTGCGAAAAGCGTGGAGGAGCAATTGGAAGGTTAGTTTGTATTGTGTTCCATTCCTTTTTTGCGGATAACATTGTCGATTGTACACTAACGCGTTCATATGCAAACACGTCTAGATGTACCGTATCTCGAATGGTGACTTTGTTCAGAAAATGCAGGTTGTTTTCCATACGAAAACAGAATGACATACAAACAATACTTTATGTATTGCTATTTTGCGTAATCAAGTAACGATCACTTGTAATGTTATGTGTACAACAATGTTTTACCGCCCGCCGAGTTGTGTTGAGCAATTGCTTCGCCTGTGGATACCAATGCACACGTTGACCATTACTGTAGTGTAGTTAATATTACATTGAGGGATGGATATTGTTATTACAGAGATGTTTGCGTCCGATGGGGAAGTGCCGGGAGACGCGAGAGCGAGCACGGCTGCAGCAACAACTGTTCCAGAGGACGTGCCAGAGACGAACGACGATGCCGTGGTACGGAGCCGAGGAAAGAAGCGCCTTAGAAACGAAGATAAATGGCTTCGTAACGTTAGGAAAGAACGGAGAGCTCTAGGTCAAGAGTATGTAAACCGTAAGGGTAACCTTGTACCTCGAAAGGAATTGCGGAAAATCAGCGAGTGTACGTGCCGGTATGAGTGCCACAAACACATCAACGAAGAACAGCAGGAACAAGTGTTCAATGAGTTTTATAATTTAGGCAGCCACGATCTGCAGTCGGCTTTCCTGTTTACCATGATTAAAGTCGTTGATAAAGCACGGTCTTACGTAGGTCAGCAACATTCACGTAGGGAGAAGACGAGATTGTATTACTTGCTCAATTCAAATGGGTCTGAAACGAGGGTGTGCAAAAGATTCTTTCAGAATACTTTAGCCGTATCTGCTGGAAGAATCGATAGGGTACTCAAGAATAAAGGGGAAAAAGCCACCCCTCCTCGTGATGGTAGAGGTAAAGGTGAACCTGGTAATAAAACACCTCGCCACAAAGTTGATGTAGTAAAACGTTTCATAGAAAAATTCCCGGCGTATGAAAGCCATTATGCGTATCATAAAAATAACGGTAGAAAGTATTTAGGACCAGATTTAAATTTATCAGTCATGTATTCACTGTACTGTGCAGAGGAGCAAATGCCCGTTTCTCATTTTATTTTCCACAAAATTTTTTACGAAAACTTCAATTTGTCATTTCATCCACCAGTGTCCGACTCTTGTCGAACATGTGATGCTTTGCAGGCAAAAATAACAGCTGCCGATAATGATAAGGAGAGGACGGAGTTAATTGCAGAACGTGAATTCCATCAGCAAAAAGCTGAGTATGCACGGGCAGGTTTACATAGTGATACATTGCTTAGCAAATCAGATGGTAACGTTACAGTGATAACATTTGATTTGATGAAAACTTTGCCTACACCGATCATCTCAACTGGAGTTTGCTATTACAAACGTCAGTTGTGGACATATTGCTTTGGCATCCACAATATGCACAATGATGATGTATACATGTTTCTGTGGCATGAATCCATTGCGTCGAGAGGGCCACAAGAAATTGGTTCTTGTTTGCTGTACTTCATACGCAATTTTGTCAGGACTGAAAAACTAATTATGTACTCTGATCAGTGCGGAGGCCAGAATAGAAACATAAAGGTTGCTGTACTGTGCCAATACATTGTCAACAGCTCAGAGTTCTCTGTGAAGGAAATAGACCATAAATTTTTAGTTAGCGGACACTCGTACCTGCCCTGTGATCAGGATTTTGGCTTAGTTCAGAAACGAAAAAAGTATTTTCCTAATATTTACCGTCCTAAACACTGGAATGATGTGGTAGTGAGTGCCAGAAAAAGGAATCCATTCAAGGTAATTAATATGAATGCGGAATGTTTCTTTTCAACAAAACAACTCGAAAGAAACATCACGAATCGAAAAATGTCTTCTGGCAATTGTAAAGTTCAATGGTTAAACATACAGTGGCTGCGGTATGAAGCAACCAACAGATTCAAAATATTGTATAAATACTCGAACCAAAACCAAGAGCCATTTCAGGAAATTGATGTGGCCAAACGAACATCCACATGCATCAGCAATCTCGAACTGCTTTATCCTAATGGAAATGTAATTACAGAGGCAAAAAAGAAGGATCTGCTAAGTTTGCTTCCGTATGTACCTCCACTTCATCATGATTTCTACAAAACTTTACAAACGTCATCAAATGCTGTAGAAACATTGCCTGTGGATGATTTTGAAATGTAACACAATGCGTAACATTACAGAAACCAATGTAAAATGGTACATGTAATGTGTACAATGTATACTAGTAATGAATACTATTGTCACATGCATCAGCGTACTAACGGACCTGTCATTGAGAATGTTCAACTACTTGGAGCGAAAATGGACTAAGCCACAACAAAACTGCTAATATTCTACTATATAGTACTTTTGTAATTTATCTATGTCAAAATATTGTTCAATAAAACCACAGTTACATCATATGCATGTTACAAGGCTGCAATGTATCACAAACATACATTATTTGTGGGCCCGTATTATGAGACCTGTTTCCTCCATATTGACTTCTCCGGGGTTAGTCCGCTTGTGCTCTCAGTGCCTCATATACTCCTTCCACCTTTCTGCTTTCCCTTCTTTGCTTAGAACTGGGTTTCCATCTGAGCTCTTGATATTCATGCAAGTGGTTCTCTTTTCTCCGAAGGTCTCTTTAATTTTCCTGTAGGCAGTATCTATCTTACCCCCTCGTGAGATAAGCCTCTACATCCTTACATTTGTCCTCTAGCCATCCCTGCTTAGCCATTTTGCACTTCCTGTCGATCTCATTTTTGAGACATTTGTATTCCTTTTTGCCTGCTTCACTTACTGCATTTTTGTATTTTTCCTTTCATCAATTAAATTCAGTATCTCTTCTGTTACCCAATTATTCTTAAATATTGTTTAAGTAAGTTAGAAATACTTAATAACAATCCTTTATTACAGGAAGTTCTCTACAGTGAAGCGCAGCGAGAATGGTACCAAGGAATGATGAAAAATATACTGAATTATTCTATGCAGGCAGTTTCCTTAGAATATCCTGACAGTGTATATGAACAAACGATGAGAGAATTCTGTGAAAGTGCAGTCTATGATAAAGCCATTGATCTTGTTAAGTCTGACAAGCCGCACTCTGTAATTCTGAATGGAGATGCATGGGGCCCAAACTTTTTATTTCTTTATGGGGGTTCTGATGAGCAACATATAAAAGATCTTCGTATAATTGATTTTCAAATGTCACGCTGGGCAAACCCAGTGTGTGATCTCTCATTCTTTCTTTATTCAAGCACATCCAAGGAATTCAGAGATTCAAATATTTCAAATCTGCTTAAAACCTATCACCATAGCCTTTCTGAAATGATTCAGGATTTGGGATCTGATCCACAAGTTGTTTACCCATATGAAATATTTGAAGCAGAAGTAAAACAATTCTCTGCTTTTGGATTCATTATGTCATTGGAAGCTGTGGCAGAGAGCACACTGGATGAGCCTGATAAACCGAAACTTAATTTAATGGAAGGGAAAGAGTTTATTCCGCTGCATGAAATTTGGAAGTTTCCCCCATTAACAAATAAGCAAACAATCAAGCGACTAGCAGATAATGTAAAATATGCCATAGAAAATGGACATATTTAATACTTAAGGAAACCTGTTTCAGCTTTTAATATGCTGACTGCCATGTGGCCGCTGACAGCAATAGACCATTATGTCTTATACCATGGTCTGACCCGACAGTCAAATATCCATCACTATGCATGTGGCAACCAATATGTTAAATAATCATAATTTCAAATTACTAATTTAAGAATAGTCCTGGTCAGTAGCAAAACATAACCAAAGGAAACTAATTTTTCTTGTCTTTGTCCTTCATGACCATGTATCAACAATGATTAAAAATTTGTTACATTTAGTTGTAATCAATATGTACAGTTGTTTTACAAGTATTTCCTAATTTTTCTGTAATGGAAATTCTATATCTAATGCACCCTTTCATGTACATGGAAAATACCAATTATAACTGGAGTCACGAGTGACAGAAGTCAAGTTAGGCTTGTTCTATGCACCTGATGTCACGCATCATCCGGCAGCCAATGAGCACTCAGTAGTGTTGCGAGCACTCTCCTGTGAATTTCATAACCAAAGTGACCATTAAACTCAACTGTAATGAGTTATTTACTGAATTTTTATTCTATTTGTTGCTAGTTGTCATGGCTGATGAAAGTGGTAAGTGACAAGCTCTACATAAGCAAGTGAGAAACACAATTTGCAGGATACATACTTTCTTCAAGTGGAAAGACCCTTTATGCGCTAACTTCAACTGTTGCTTGGAATCGGGAATGCTGGAATTCCCTTCAGTGCCTCAACCTGTGCGACCTACCATTATTCATGAACTGGACTATAATGTGCCGCCGCCCCCCTCCCCCTCCAACACATACACACACAATAAAAACATATCACTATTGCCTTTAAGGGCCTTCACCAATGGTGAAAATGAGGGAACATCACAGGCTTTATGAAAAGTACTATAAGTAGAGGTACGTTACTTTGGTGCAGCTGTGATCATTATGTTTCTATCTATCCTCCTTCAGCCCTGACGTAAGATTTTGTGGATGAAAAATTTATATTGGTGGTCAATGTGCTGTTCCCCATCAATATAACTCTAAAATACTAAATTTAAAAAAATAGTTGTGATTCAACAAAGTATTAGGGAATGTTAGTACATTAAGCCGCATCAGGACTAAAGTACATTTGTTGTCCTACTAATGACATTTTTTCTGGGGTTTTCTCGGTGGATGTTACTGACAAATTAAACACATAAACATGTTTATGCAAGCACCAAACTATATTACACATTATTATAGTAGGCCAAGTAACTATTATTTGATGCTCTACTGCACTTCAAAGTGACACAGATACATGACACTATTACGTTATTCATAGATCTTATTTTTATACATCAGTTGCACAGATGTTTTTATTTCCCTTTACCAGTTTCAACAAATTAGTCATCTTCAGAAGCCTACAAAATTAGGGATATTATGAATCCTTAGACCTTGGCCATACATTTATGTGAAGTATAAGATGTGTTTTACTGAAATTTGCTTTGTATTGGTTTACAATATGTTCTTCAGACATATAATGCCATGGCATATCCAAAACTGTACATGTATTAGATTACTGTAAACACAGATTGATAATTTACAGTACATGAATCACATCTGCGTGCCTATGTAATAAGTTTGAAAAACATGGCACATAGATATAATACCTAAAAGGAAAAGGGGAAGTTTTCACATTTTATGATAGATATTCTTCTTCTCATCACACTCTTCTTCTGCTTGTTAATCTGAAAATATAAGTCATTGCCATTGCCAGCACTTTTTTTAAAAAAAACAAAACAACCCACTGTATTCTTGTGAGGAAATAAAAAATCCCTTAGATAACATAGGGTACTACAGCTTATTCTAAATGCACTCTAGTTAAAAATTGCTAAAAACAGGCAGAAATTGTCTTTACTTCTGGAAGCCATGCTAACATTGCAATAAACAGCTTTCTTCAAACAGATGTGGAATCCTACAGGGAACTTGATGAGATGAAACCAAGTTATGCATAGAAAGCATGTGATGTAAAGTACTTGCTATAATCAGGCACAGCAAGTTTAGTTAATTGCCTGAGCTAGGAAAATAAAAATTGATTGTAGCATATATGCTACACGAGGACTGAGGAGGCAATAAACCGTTTCACATTTATCCTTCTTTCACAGAGGCTATGTGATAGAATTTGATGGTGCTTAATTTGGACTAGGCAGTGCATGTTGTTAGACAAACTCAGAGTGATTGTCTGTACCACCTTAAAGATTTTTTTTTTAGGAAAACAAACAAACATTTTTTGCCTACTGGATAATGGTGACAACTTCTACTTCACAATGGGGCTATCCAGGCCATTGTCACATGCTACCTTGCATTAACAAGATACTTAAAAGACTTCAACGTCATGCAGTTCTTGTCCAAATAGCATAGGAAAGGCACTGAAACAATCCACTTTTCATTGTATATTCAACAAACTGTATGCCAGATCTTAATATACTGCTCATTTTGTGGCATTGCTTGTGAACAGTGACAGCAAAAATTTGCCTGTTGTCCACAAGTGCACACCAATTGAAACATTAACACTCACTGTGTTTACACCCACTGCTCTGTGATTATTCACCTATACCATTGTCAGTAGATGTCAATGGAAACCATAATGCTATTAGTAAATTTTATAGACAAATATCACAGCAACTGATCGTTTTATGACTAAAGGTTCCTTCAAGCTGTTCTGTCAGAACAGGCTTGCAAATAAACTGTGACAAAAATGGATTGCAATAATCAAATAAAATACCAGTCACATTCCCACGATGTCAAAAGTTATCATAGCTTTAGTCAATGACTACATAAAATTTTAATATGAGCTTGAACATTTTTTGCATTTGGTGGTACACATAGCTGTTATTAGCTTACCAGGTGAGAAAGCATAGTGATATTTATGAGGAGTGCGGGGAAAATATGATTGAAGGGCAACAGAAACAAAATTTGACGTAAGAGTACACAGGCCAATAACACAGCATCATTAACTGACTGTGGTGTTAATTTGGTGGCTCGTCATTACATTAAAATGACAGGCAACACTGACAGTTTCTGAAGACATTTGTACTGATGATTGTGTGGTTATTGGTTAAAATCTACAATACCTGTGTAAATTTATTCCTGTTATAGTCAAACTTTTTTAATTTGCAAAGCCACTGAGGTCTCGTGCAGTAAGCAGCAATTCGTTTTGTAATGAAAACAGCAAGGCAAGAATGCAACACACCATTTTTTGTAGGCTGTACACCATTTGTTACTTATGGCCTAATCCAATTGCATGTCTGTAGTTTAATTTCCAAATAATGTAAAGAAATACAAGAATAAGTTTGATTTGAAGTTTTAACTGAAATTTTAGACTTACTTTTATATTTACCACTGAGTAAATATTTATTATTTTTATGTAATTCTGTATCCCACCATGGATGTTGTTCAAATGTACATGTATATTTTAAGTTATATATAAAAACAAAGATGAGGTGACTTACCGAACAAAAGCGCTGGCAGGTCGATAGACACACAAACAAACACAAACATACACACAAAATTCAAGCTTTCGCAACAAACTGTTGCCTCATCAGGAAAGAGGGAAGGAGAGGGGAAGACGAAAGGAAGTGGGTTTTAAAGGAGAGGGTAAGGAGTCATTCCAATCCCGGGAGCGGAAAGACTTACCTTAGGGGGAAAAAAGGACAGGTATACACTCGCACACACGCACATATCCATCCACACATACAGATACAAGCAGACATATTTAGGTCTTTAAATATGTCTGCTTGTATCTGTATGTGTGGATGGATATGTGCGTGTGTGCGAGTGTATACCTGTCCTTTTTTCCCCCTAAGGTAAGTCTTTCCGCTCCCGGGATTGGAATGACTCCTTACCCTCTCCTTTAAAACCCACTTCCTTTCGTCTTCCCCTCTCCTTCCCTCTTTCCTGATGAGGCAACAGTTTGTTGCGAAAGCTTGAATTTTGTGTGTATGTTTGTGTTTGTTTGTGTGTCTATCGACCTGCCAGCGCTTTTGTTCGGTAAGTCACCTCATCTTTGTTTTTATATATAATTTTTCCCACGTGGAATGTTTCCTTCCATTATATGTATATTTTAAGTGAATTTATTATAAGGGAAAAGGACCATGCAAATACAGATGCTGGATAAAATTATTGAAACACAAAAAAACAACAAATTACCATGCCTAATATAGTGCAGGAAAACTGCTGGCATTCGAAACAGCTTCCAGTCATCTCGGACTGGATAAATACAGGTCCTGTATGGGTTTCAGGTGAATCTCATAGCATTCTTCCTGCAAAATAGTGGCAAGTTTAGGTAATGATAGCGGAAGTGGACAGCGATCAGACACCCTTCTCTCCAAAGTAGACCACATGGGCTCAGTAATACTGGTGGCTGTGTTGACTGTGGGGGCGATATGACAATTCATACCTGTGCTCTCAAAGCCAGTCCTAAACAATGCGAACTGTGTCAACAGGGTCTCTATTACCTTGGAACAGAGCACCACCATTGGGGACAAACATTGTACCATAGGGTGGGCCTGATCAACCAAAATACGGTGAAACCCCTATTTTACATTTTAGTGAAGTTCAGCTCAGACTTAAAAAAAAATAATAATAAAAATGCAAAATTGAGGAAAAATGCTGAATTGAGGAAAATGTTAACCCCTCTCCCAAAATATGAGCAAACACACATGTGATTGGCATATATGATTAAAAATATTAGCAATCCTCTCCAATACTTTGCATAAAATCTGTGTACGTGAAAGACATTAAATGTACAATACAATGTTTATACAATAATTTGTGGTATAATGAATTTCATCAGTTCTTTAAAAAATCACAAGTGTGTAAGAGCAAGTAAAAACTCATCAAAAAATTGAAATTGATATCTGGGTACAAGGTAATCATGCCGTTTTCCGACATACTACGACCCAAATTATACGTTCAAAACAAGCATTTGTGCTCACCCGGGAGAGGAAAAAAACAAATTGATGAACATGTTGAGTTAAACTAAAAACGTCACAGCAGGTAAGTGGTTAAACCATGAGCATAAATGCAGACATCTGCTTAATGATATACTTTATTAACATTGCTGTTAATGTTTTTCTCATGAGCTGCACTTAATATGCTGACCACTGCTAAACTGCTTTTGTAACACTTGATGAGAGAAACAGAGACATGAGAAAGTGAGTTTACTTCCCCAATTGACGTTAGAAGCTTATTAGAAGTCGACTGTGAATTTCTGTAAACTGTGTAAAATGTAAATTTGAAAGAAAGCTCAGGTGCCACAGTTTCACCTCATGCTCTCTATCACTGTTGCTAATCTTTATGATCTACAGTGTGCACATTGCAAGGTATATACACAAGTAGTGTATGCAGTTGTTGCAACTGTACAATGTCAGATTTGAACAAAAAAGTCTTTAAAATGTGTTATCACAAAACCCCTGTTCTATTTTCTTGTGACATCTCCATCACAGCACACCACCTGCATGAAAAGTATATTTTCAACATTTCACAAAATCCTTTCAGCCCTACCTGCACTCCCATTGGGGAATGGCCACTCCCCCTTTCCACACATCAAGTAGGTGAGCTCATTTTGTGTGTGTTAGTGTGGTGTGGTGGCGACTTAACAAGTCGTCAGCTAATAAGAGTTCACTAGCCAGAAATGGGCAACATTTCCTCAATTATGACCAAGCGTATTCTTCAAGACAGTGTACGAATTTAAAATATTGATATCGTTGCTGAATACAGTACACAAGAAATACATGCAAGAAGATAAGAAGAGCTGCAAGTGGCACAAGAAAAGGTTGTGGCTGGGCCCCTTTTTCACGTTTTGGCTCAGTCGGAATATTTTGCATTGACTGTCTCGTTTCTAACATTACCGTTGCAACCTAGCACAGTAGTTGTATCATAATTGTGCGGTGAAGTCAAATGTTGCAAGTTATGTTGGCAACACTGATTGTGGATTATGCCAGCAGTTCCTCTCCCACATCTCCCCTCTCCACAACGGCCTAAAAAACTCCCTTAACTCCGCCACCACCCGTGGTGCAAACCATCTGTCTTTTGTGCCACTTATAACTTGTTCAGTCATATCAAACGTCAACAGGAAGAAAATGGGACAAGTCAAGCAAGACGCTGAGTAAGAACTTAGAATAGAGGTAAACCTTGTTAGGAAAAAATGTGAAAATGGAGAATTTTATAGCATTGATCTTACGAGTTTTTTGCAAAATTGGAGTTCCACTGCAGTCACATAATCCTTTGCAGAAATGCACCCTTACAATTGCCCATGGAATTACTTGATATGGCTGCACAAATCATCACTGAACCCCCCACAAGATGTCATTCTTAGAGTTGGAAACAGTGTGCAACAAGACTCATCTAACCAAGTGACATTCTTCCATTGCTCCACAGTTGAGCTTTCATGGTACTGGCACCATGTTTTCCTGTTACATGCATTTGCATCATGGATGCACGGTTTTGGAATTCCTGCCATTCCCTGCTTATGGAACTCCCTATGTGTTATTTTGGTGTTAACAAGTGTGACATTCAGTTCTGCAGTGTCTTTTGCAGCTGTTGTATCACACTTTCATCTGCACTGTCATTTAGTAGAAGGTGCATCACCAAACACACAGCACTATATGAGCACAAATAATTCTCCCCCGTCCTAAGTCACTTACCTCTGACATAACACACTCACAACTACATAGAACACCGTTATGATCGCAGTCTGACCCTTGCAATAACACTGATGACATTGCACATGTGCTGTTCATGGTCAAATACAACACAACTCGTAGGCTTGGCTGGCATCTGCATTTATGTTGAAGCGTGCATTTTTCACCGTGTTTCGATATTTCTGTTCAACTCCCATATATACATAAAGTAACGCACACAAGATAATACAAAGTGATCCATACAAATTTATATACCTACATACTTCTGCTATTATAAATCCTTAATCTGCTCTTCATATGTCTATGCTTTTGTCCTCCCTAAGCAGCAAATCTTTTTATACACAGCAATGATTCAGCAAAAATTTGACAAACAACAGCAGTCTTTGATATGTAAACATGATGAAAATGTTAAGGAGTGTAAGAGTATTTTCAGTTTTGGCTTAATAGAAACTTATTGACAATATGTTGTCGACCACATACTTCCACAAAATCATTTTTAAAATGCTGCTTTTTTTTGTGTGTGTAACTTTCTAATGTAAAATGGTGTACTGTTTAACACCAATATGGCACATGTGTCTTGGTTCTTGTTGTTCTCTGTGTGTTAAGTGCTGTGCTATTTCGGATGTTGAACCTACGTCAGCACCTGCCTGAAAATCTTACACATTGGCCTGTTATATAAATTTCATTTGTTTGTATATTAAGGGGGGTGGGAGGGGTGTTAGCATTTGTGAAGTTTTCTGCATACATGTTTACAGGTTTTGTCACCCAATAACAGCTCTTTTACATGGACTTACTTTCTCAAATGCCCACCACCACAGCAGACTGGTCAACATAGATAGCTGCCAAGCAGAGGACACAGGTTTGATTCTCGGTACTACCAAGCATTTCTCCTTGGAGGGAGGACTGGTACGTGTTGCACTAAGCTTTGTGATGCCAACTGAGGCGCTACTTGACCCAGTAGTAATGGTTCCACAGTCTGTAAAGTCTGCAGAATGGTTAGCAGTGCAGTGTGCCAATTACACACCGCTCCATACCACCTCTGCATGGTGCCCCAATGCAGAGGATGACAGCAGTTGGTAGACATCCCTCGAGCTTTCATGGCCTGGACAAGGAACTGATTTATTTTCTCAAACTGAATGTAATTGGTTTTATTTACAAATAATATGAACCTGTTCGTATTGAGCCAAGAGTGTGCACACTTTTATATAAATGAGCAATAATATTGGAGCTAGCATACCAACTCTCTCTCTCCAATGATTTTCTGATTGGCATAAGCTAATGTCACAGATTGCGTTTGATATCATAGGAATGATTCAAACCCCATTTTGCCTGTCCCTTGAATACAAAGTGCTTCCAATCTTTCAAAAACAACATCGTGATTAACAGTATCAAATGCTGTAAGGATACTTTATATACCTCTTTGCACTTCCAGTTGCGGAAGCAAAGGCTGAGGCAATAGAGGCTGGGATGGATTGCTGGCAACATGCAGTTAACATTGTAGAACTCGTTTCTGCAGATGTTGATGATTAAGATCTAGTTCCAAACCTGTCCTCTCCAGTGGCACTGTGGGATGTTTCTTTACAAGATGCCTTTTTAAGTTACCCACTGAGCCCCAACAATACTGATAATGACTTTGTAATAGTTGCATTCCCCATGATCCCTCTAATTTCTATTGTAGTGATACCACAACACAGAAGATGAAAATCTTGGCATCTGCAGTATTATTAAAATTTAATTACTAATTTGCCTTACAAAGTTTTAAAGAGAATCCCTGTACATACTATTATAAACACTGCTATTCAAAGTTATAGAATCAAAATAGTTGGAAAATGAACACTACAGAATGGTTTTCATCACCACCTTGACTAAAAATTTGAATATCATTATGGTTGCTCTTTAACACTTAAAATTTATGATTTCTTCTCTTGGGCTACCACCTCTTCCCTCCAGCTGGGTTTCATTCTTTGTAGAAACAAGCTGTGGAAGTTTGAGCTCAATATGATAAGGGGAAGGGAGGCTCCTGGACCATAAAAATTGAAAAGCCAGAAAAACTATCAAATGCGCATAATATTACTTCTGCATGATTACATGATAAATTAATTCATTATGCAATGTAGACAGGTCATTTACTTAAGATTTTCTTAGCTGAATGCATTCTCAGGAAGTATGGCAATAGTTGGATGACATACCAGTGACCAGACATAGACGGGGAGGGGGGAAGAGGCACACACGCTGAACACAGACAGGAGTGCGGACTTACTGAACCTCTGTCTGTTTATAACCCAGCACGGACCTTTTGCTTTGAGGGAAGACCGTAGCAAGTACAATGTCTTTGCAGTTTATTTATGGCAAATAACATATATTCATGTCGAAATTGCTTGCATGAAATAACTGGCCAGTAAACTGTCATCTGTCAAACCAATATTAATCATTTCCTTTTACAATTAGCTGGTGTGTACAGTATATTAATTACACATCAAAATGTCATACTAGATGTGAGGGAGCTAAAAATCTAATTGTGAAAAATTATGACTTCTAACACAGTAGCCAAGAAACAGCATTGTCAGGAAGCTTCATATCAGCAAACGCAGCAACTTCATAAATATGCTGCAATACTGTCAGAACCTTGCACATAGTGTATACGCAGACAATGAAAAAGAATTCTCGGGTAATTTCCAGATTTCTTGGTTAAAAATATACTTTTTCCCAGGTGAAAATACACTTTTCCTGTGTTAAGTGACAGTATACTTTCCCTCAGAACCATAAAACTTAGCAATCCTTTGAATTGGGAAGGTTTTATACACCAGTGAGGAATGTGCCAGTACTTAAAAAAACCCAATATGTTCTGGAAATGTATGATGCACATTTTCATTCTACGAAAGTATGAATTCAAATTCCACCAAACACCGCACTTAAATTGCGATGTGCGTTTGTAAGCAAATTACAGTTCATGTCAGGCCGACGACTGCAGAAATTTGTAGCATAGGAAAAGTGATGTAGTGGGCCAACAGCAACGTCACTTAAGTAGCGTGTACACACACACAAATATGAAAGTTAATGGTATATAATGGTCTTTTATGTTTTGCATGTGTTACGCTTTTTTTGGGTTTATGGAATGAAAACTCAATCTAATCTGATCTTAAAACATCCATCACACAAATTTGTCAGTAACATTTTAAATAATGACATAAATGTCTGGTCTTCTGGGCTTGAAATTTTTCTCAGTCGCTTGTCCTCAAAGTTTTAAATGAGAGTCAAATGC
Organism: Schistocerca serialis cubense; assembly: GCF_023864345.2. Classification (NCBI taxonomy): domain Eukaryota; kingdom Metazoa; phylum Arthropoda; class Insecta; order Orthoptera; family Acrididae; genus Schistocerca; species Schistocerca serialis. Next base: position 460,552,780 of record NC_064643.1, read on the forward strand.
TCTGTCGTTTAAGAAATTTATCACACATTTTCACTCTTAACATAATTCATCTTGTGTAAAAGGAAATTTAATTTGGAAGTAATGCTTTTCAAACCACCATTTGCAATATTTTCCCATGACCTGTTGCAAACAAGTTCGTTTACGCAGTTGCCAGGGAACAGGTGTTGCTGTGCATGCTCAGCTACGATGAGGTAGAAAGCCCATACGTTTGTATGTATATAGCATTAACAGCTCTTACACTATGTCATAAAATAAACAGGACAGCAGAGGGTACTCAGAGTGCATGGGAATTTTGTAAACCATACTAAAATGCATAATTCTTTTGGCCAGATTCATAATGAAGTAGACCCCAACCTGATACTAAGCTTCTCAATGTGGTTTTCAGGATGCAAATTTTCTTGGAGTACCAGTATTGTATTATCTCATGCTTGGTTCTTTATTATGACAAAATGCCATACATGCCCAAATATGAAAACGTGCACCTGAAATTCTGCGAACAGTTGCAACTTGCTAAGTAGAATGAAACACTTCAGTTTCAAATAAATTGACCGTCCTTGCGGAAAAGATTCATGAAAGCCAATTTTCTTTAGCAAAACCAACAAAAATAACTTCATTATTCGGCAAGGTGATCAATGCAACTGCAAAAAATAGGGAAACAAAATAAAATCAGGAAACTGAAACTTAACATATTTTAGCCCCGTGCAATTATGTACTTTAATTCACTTGACAGCTACCAGTCATAGAAATCCATTTTCTTTTCATGTGACATGAGAGCTGCAGACAAAGAGGAAACAGCAAATCACTAAACATAAACACAGGTCACACGAGGACTATCCCCTCCCCACTACTATTAACACTGCTCTGCACACGGGTGAATCTGGCTGCTTGGGTGCACCAGGAAAATGTTTCCAGGTAGCATCTGGCTGGTTGTTGCTACTACTGATACAACTAACAGCCACACTTCAAGTAGTCAGAAGCAGGAGAGGGTACTGCTTATATGCGACTCAACTGCTGAAACGTACCTAATGTAAACAATAACAACGTCAAACAGCTCGGAAGCAGCTTGTTGACAAGAAATATTGCATAGTCGTCATCCCAAAACCTTTAACAAATTTTGCTGTTGGTATACACTGGTGTGTGCACTGTGCTTTTTGTTGTTGTTGTAAATGGTACATTTTTTTGGCAACTTAAGTTTTATTTTAATTTTCTTTCTGGATGTTTTATTGTTGGAGTATTATTTTGCAGTAGCGGGATACAGTAAAATTTTGGAGCCCCTTGAAGCGTCAAGTTATCTTAAAAACTAGTTTTTAAATCAGGCAGATAAAATATAAAAATGTATGAATAATAAAAAGCTTGGGCCTTCTTGTCAGTATGTCTCCTGCTTTTCAAAATGATGAAGTAGTAAGCTGATCTGTCTTTTTGTTGAGTGAAAAAACGTACGTATTATACAGAATGTTAATTTTTTTATTAAAATTAAAAAATACAAAATACTTGTAAATTAATGGATATGGACGCTGAATAGAATATGCAAAGAACCATTAAGTCCAGAGTACAAGAATAATTTGAACCAGAACACGAACTGGCGAGCGCAGTGGACAGAACAACCAACTCAATAATGAAGTGACCACCCCCAAAACAAGACTGGCTGAAGTGAATAGTGAACAACCATTTCTTAGAAGTTATTCCTTGGTCCTTCGATTCCGTTCCGCTCACCAGTGACCGAACTCTATTAACCTTAACTCCCACCTGCCTAGCTCACAGAGAAACTGATGGTGGAGGGAAGGATCCTGATGGTTTGGGACATGAGGCAACAACTGAAATTGAGCATGTTGTGCTCAGCTGCATGTTATGCCACGCAATCATCAACTCTGTTCTTGACAACAGTTTGGCAGTGACCATTCATCCTGGTGGATTCAACAGCTTCCCCTTCCTGTTACCTCCTCCCACCTAATGTTGCCTAAAGTCTGCACTGCTCCCCCACAAGCTCCAGTACTGGTGCATCAGATACCTAGCTCATGTACCTGTGTCACCCCTCCCACCCACATTCCTAGCCCGCAAACTACGCTTCGGGTCATTACCCATCCATTGCCAACCCCTCTCCCTGCCTCCTGCATCTGCTATCCCTCTACATACCTGATCTATGACCTGACACTATCCCCAGCACAACTGAGTCCAAGCTGCAATGCAGTAGTGCCACTGTTCTTCCAGCCCACATTTGTGGTGTGTGTGTGTGTGTGTGTGTGTGTGTGTGTGTGCGTTGATATTCCAGCCTGGAGTTTCCATTATTTGATTTTGTGTTGTAGTCTTAGTCATTTCATACAAAAGGACCATTACAGTGCAATATTTTGATGTAAAATAAATAATAACATAAAGTGAACTGAAATCTAACTTTTTTTTTTGCCATTTACAGTGTTTCTTGCTCAGTGCACTAGCTTGATAAATGTTTGGTTCAGCAACTATTTACGATTTGTACATGTGGGGTGCTTACAAATGTACAATGTACTTGTGTGGCCATAATTACTGTCATAGTCAACACAATAGGGGACAGTGTTGACTGAAAATATGGAAATGTGGGAGGCAGTCTATTGGAGAACATTGCTAGGTAGTTTTGTCAATGTGTTTCCTATCGATAGTGGTCTGCGTGGATACGGATACCCACAGTAACTTATCTCTTGGATAAAAGCATGCGCTGTTGCAGATATCCAACAGTTATTTGCAGTAATAAGTAATCTGTACTTAAAATTAATAGAACTACATCAATCTTATTCTACACTTTTTGTCAGATTGAGTTACGAGATTAATTGAATCGCCACCGCATATCTGTTGTAAGGTAGGTTAAGGTTGGCTTATTGGTGAAAGGGGGGTGGGGGGTGCGGGTGGGGGGACCAAACAGCGAGGTCATCAGTCCCTTGTTCCCAGTAGAACTCTACTCAAGGGAAAGAAGAAAAAGATGTAATGCACAATAACAGGAGAAAGGAAGAACCAGAGGAACGACAGGAGTACATCAAACATGACACTGGGCAAAACAGGACAAGACCACAGAGAAAATCAAGAAACAGGGAGAAGAAATTAAAAACAAGAAAGCAAATTACCATGGCTGGCTGACTATGAGAACAAAAGGAGAAGCCAGCCATTCTGCAACATATTAAAACCTCCACACTAAAAGCCCAAGGGTGGAGGACACAAGGGACAAAGGACATGCAGGAACACTCAGATCAAATGATGAAAACCCAGCCTTACAAGAAAACATAAAACTAAAGCTGCTGTTGAGGCATTGTCGCCCAACACCGAAGGTGGAGTGCTGGGAAAGTTAAAAGTTCATTGCAGAGCAGTTAAATGTAGGTAATCCAGCAAGAGGTGGAAGACTGTCATTTGGGAGGTGGAAGACTGTCATTTGGGAGGTGGAAGACTGTCATTTGGGAGGTGGAAGACTGTCATTTGGGAGCCACAGTGGCACTGAGGTGGGTCCTTGTGGCAGAGGAGGTAACCATATGTGAGCCACATATGGCCAACACGGAGCCGGCAAAGGACAACTGATTCCCTGCAAGAAGACCATATGGAAGAGTTCGCAGTCTCCTAATGACAAGCAGTTTGTTGTGCATACTGTTATGACACACTGTCTCCCAAAGCCGAAAAACCTTGCAGCGTAAGACTGAACGTAGTTCAGTTTCAGAGATGCCCATAGCCAGGAGCGGTTTCCACGTAGCCTGTGTGGCTAGCCTGTCAGGAAGTTTGTTGCCTGGGATTCCGATGTGTCCTGAAGTCCACACAAACACCACTGAACGACGGGACCATTCCAGGGCATAGATGGACTCCTGAATGGATGCTACCAAAGGTTTGCAAGGGTAGCACTGGTTGATAGCTTTTACACTGCTCAAGGAGTCGGTACACAGGAGAAATGACTCGCCAGGGCATGAGCGGATGTGCTCAAGTGCAAGAGACATGGCCACAAGATCTGCAGGGAATACACTGCAGCCAACAGGCAAGGAAAGCTGTTCAACATATCTTCTGTGGACATAGGTGAAACCAACATTAGAATCAGCCAACAACCCGTTGGTGTAAACAACTTCAGAGACCCAGAACATGTCAAGAATCGAGAGATGTGACAGCGGAGAGTGGCGGGGTTAAACAGAGTCCTTAGGACCATGCGAAAGGTCCAGACGAAGCTTCGGCCGAGATGTACGTCAATGGACCTCAAGTACAAGTGGTAAAGGAAAGGACACTGGTTTGGAGAGAATGGATCACACACGAACTGCAATCGTGAGCCCTGACCTGGGCCGCTGATGTGGGAGATGAACTGCCACGGGTGGGAAAAGGAGATGGTAATTCGAAGGTTCAGGAGAACTACGAATGTGTGCAACATAACTGGCGAGCAGTTGTGCACGTCGGATCCTCAAGGGAGGGACTCCAACCTACACCAGCGCACTGGTCTCGTTCTAAAATCCCCCGTCACTAGATGAACGCCACAGTGGTGCACTGGGTCGAGTGAACACAATGCTGAGGGTGCCGCCGGACCGTAAGCCAGACCCCCATAGTCAGGCGGGATTGAACAAGGCAGCTGTAGAGCTGGAGCACAGTTGGTGTTGCTCAGGCAGCTGACAGTGTTGAGGCGCTGCCAACACTCCCGCTTAAGCCGACGAAGGTTAGGTAGCCAAATCAATCGGGTGTCGAAAACCAGTCTTAAGAATTGATGTCTCCACTACAGTGAGTGGATCGTCGTCAAGAAAAAGTTTAGGTTTCGGATGAACAGTACGACACCGACAGAAGTAAATGAAACAAGACTTCACACCTGAAAAGTGGAAGCCGTGGGCTAAAGACCATGGCTGTGCCTTGTGACTGGCTCCCTGTAGGCGCCACTCAGCAACACCAGTACTGGAGCAGCATACTAAATACTGAAGTCATCCACATACAGAGAAGGGGAGACCAAGGTCCCAGCAGCTGCTGTTGGCCGTTAATGGGCACTAAAAATAGACATACACTCAATACTGAGCCCTGCGGAATGCCATTCTTCTACATACAGGGGGAACTATGGGCGGCACCGACTTGGACACAAAGTATGGAGCAACAGGAAGTTTTGGATAAAAATCGGGGGGCAGGTCCCGGAGACCCCACTCACCAAAGTGGCAAGAATATGATGTCCGGTCTTGTTGAATGCTTTACGTAAGTAAAAAAAGATGGCAACCAGGTGTTGGCAAATGGCTATTCAGATGGCAGACTCGAGGAACACAAGATTATCAATGGCAGAGCAAACCTGGCAGAAGCCACCCAGACATGACGCCAGTAGGCCACGAGACTCCAGGACCCAACACAACCGCCAACACACCATACATTCCAGCAGCTTACAAAGTACGTTGGTAAGGCTGATGGACCGGTAGCTATACGCATCATCCAGATTTTTATTGGGTTTTAGCACCGGAATGATGGTGCTCTCCCGTCATTGCAATGGAAAGACACCATCGCACCAGATCTAGTTGAAGATGATGAGGAGATATAGCTTGGAGTCAGATGAGAGATGTTTAATCATCTGAGTGTGGATTCGATCCAGCCCAGGAGCTGTGTCAGGTCAATGTGCAAGGGCGCTGAGGAGCTGTCACTCTGTAAATGTGGTATTATATGTTTCACTGTGGCATGTAGTGAACAAGAGGCCTTTCCTTTCCAACCACCATTTCAGGGTGCGAAGGGCTGGGAGGGGGGGGGGGGGGGGGGGGGAGGGGAGGGGTAGTTCTCTGACGCAGAGGCTAGAGCATAGTGCTCAGCAAAGTGCAGTATGCATGGTGCTACCACACAAGGGGTTATGGGCGATAAAATCTCCCAAAGTAGGAAAGGTTTAGGGAGTTGATCAATCAGTGCAGCCAATACGTTCAGGGGTACTGCACCACCTGGAGGGAGATATACGTTGCGTGTAGTTATTTCATGCATCGTCCATATACTGACAGTCACAGCTTCAAGAAGAGTTTGAAGGGGCACAGGTTCACTACATACAGAGTTCAGGACATAAATGCAATCTCCACCAGACACACTATTATATTCGCTATGGTTCTTGTAATATCCCCTGTAGCTGCAAATGGCAGGGGTCCACATTGCCAGGAACCAGGTGTCCTGGAGGACAATGCAGAAAGCCGGTGTAAAGCTGAACAAAAAACCACCACAATTCCAATGGAGGATAATGTGATCGTGAGACTGGGAAGGCATGAAACACTCAATGAGGTAGTCTATGCCTCAGGATCACCTGCTGCCGCAGACTTATTTCCTGAACAGGCTATATCCATTGTCTGATGGTTTGACGAGATCTAGGTCCTCAGCGGATGCCAGAATTCTCATCTTATGCTCAGACACAGATGTAGGCAGCAGTGGTGTGGGTGCCACCACAATTGCCTTGGTCTTGGGGGTCTTCTGTCTGGATATCTCTCACTGATTGTTGGTTTGCTCTGGCTGGGAGCGCTTCACTGATTCAGTCTCTGGGAATGAGGATGATTGCAAAGCCCTACGACCAGCTGCTTTTGGGCACTTCAGGCACTGGCGGCTCTTTCCCGCTATCAGAAACCTGGAAGGGAGTGACACAAAGGACCCCTTCCTAGCAAGAGGATTCGAAGAATACGTACGCTTTTCTGGCTGAGAAGTGGGGACTGGCGTCCCCAATGGTTGGAGAGGCGGGGGGGGGGGGGGGGGGGGGGGGGGGGGGCGGCTCAGTGCTCCCGAGGGTCGTGGTGTGGGATCGAAAGGGAAAGAAGTGCCCCCTCACCATCAGGGGGTGGTGGTGGGGGGTGGAGGGGTGGGGGGTGTAGTCTTCTGGCTCTGAGAGCCAACTGGAACTAGTGGAACTGCTGGCATTGGATCACCAGCAAGTGCTGGTGATGACATGGTATGCTTCATCACTTGTCATCTGCCCTGATGCCACCCACTCCAACCAGGGGCCCTCCTCACCGGTGCCAACCAGCCGCAGCAAAGGTCACTTGGCAGGATGGCCATTGCTGGGAGTCCCGATGCCCCAGGGTGATGGGTATCTACTCCTCGGCATACATGGGAGAGCTAACGGCGCAGGCATCAGCAGCGCAATCCCTGTGTAGTCAGGGGGCTACAACCAACAGGGTACATGGCGGCTCCACCACAACAGACTGGCTACCGTGCTGTATACGAGGTGCAAAGAATTCCATGGTCATTGTTGGCACAGAAAACGACACTGCATAGTGGGTGGAGGAAAGCACACCCAGGAAGGTGTCCTTACCCAACAGATGGAGGATGATTGGGACAATGCCAGGGTGATAAAGGGGCTAATTATATTAATGCAGGATGGACACAATGCAACATGTAAGGCACCCTTCCCCAATTGGCTCACTCTTCAGGAAAATTTTGAAAAATGGAGGTCAAACCCTACAGGGGACCATCACATAAAGGACGAAAGGTGTGAGACTCCTTTTAGTCGCCTCTTACGACAGGCAGGGATACCTTGGGCCTACTCTAACCCTCGGACCCGCAGGGGGATGTTGTAACGTTAACTGAAAACTAAATTTGAGGGCATTCTTGGAAGGTTGCAAGATGCAGTTAAAGTGGACGTCTGTTTCCTTCCTTATCTGCAGGCTATAACAGCTTCTGGAGCACCCAAGACACATGCACCCAATGATTATGCACAGCTGTCACACTACTTTGTGCAGTCTGGGAACGAAGTTCCTCATAGTAACCCTTGCCACTGGGCAACCTGAAGCGTGCAAACAGCCCAGTTCCTGCTGCCTTCACTTAACACTTTGTAGTGACTGAGTGACCACACAATAAGTGCACTGGAATAAATAGTGAGAGTGCTTTAATAAAATAAACACCATGGACATAATTTCACGTTAAGTTGAAACAAGGTGATTTAGCATTACAGCATGAAATCATATTGAAATTGTCAATTCGCAAGAAATTTGGATTATGTATTTGACACCAAAGAGAAGAACGAAAGGTATAGTGGCTTGTTTTATGAGTACAAAAGTGTACTACTAAATAGTACACAAAACTAGCACTTCCAATTTGTTGAAACATATGTTTGAGGATGGAGACAAAGTGGTGTAATTACTTTTTAAAATACAAAGAGTGAGGTAAAAGTTTCTGAAGTTTCGAAGATAGCCATGACATAAAACCCATCAATATTTTCAACAAATACATTTTAGCTTTCAAAGCTGCGTATGGAAACCGATTTCTCAGGATGGCACAGTTCCTTATTGACATAGGGCAAGTACAGTACAGTGATTGTCAAGCAACTGCCACCTCATCCAACCACTATTTTCAGAAATTACAAGTAAACTGCCCATCACCTGTGTCAAGCTGTTTCTAATGAGGCTAGGAATATTTTCAGAGATGTAGGAGGGCACTCACAGTCATCTATGAAGTGATTAATAACGTAAAGTGAAGTACATATGAATAACTGCACAGTATATTAACAGTGAAGAAGGCTATGTTGGGAGCAAGATTTTTACATGAATCTGTCCACGAAAATATTAAACATCCACTGATAAATATAAGAGTCGTGCAATTTCTTCAGCACTTCACAAAATATTGTGCTTGTTGCTGCCAGAGATCCAAATACTGTAGCAGCACTTCAATGCAACACTCATGGTCATTGCACCAGGCTCAACACTGTGCTGGATCGTACGACTTGAGCTGATATCAATAATGAGAAGTGATGTACTGTGATCAGTAAATTTTTTTCAAGGTGTCAATGGTAAAAGATCTGGTTGTCTGAAACCCTCTGCAGAAGTCCCTGGTAGGAGAAGTGGACACATGATGGGACAGCAAATTTGACATGTTTGAGTCAATTAACTAACAGTGGTTCAAAGTACTGGCAATTTTGTCTGAGGGGGGGGGGGGGGGGGGGGGGGGGGACTGAAGAACAGTGTGCCTTGTGAGACAGGAGACAACGAATTTCTTCGGATGTTGCGTTTCTTAGATGCCACCGCACCTCACCAAAATGGTGCCAACTAAATTGTTTTATGGATGAGATGGAGCTTGTTTTCACTAGGATGCTTCCCTCACCTTGTGAAATGTGCAAGGAGTTTGGCTGCGGGACCTGACAGATGCGGGTGGGTTTATGGTACAAATGTCGCACCTGGATCATCCACAGGAGAAAGATTTTTGAAATAAAAGATCAGGAACAGGTTTGGCATAAGCACAAATTTGGATATTGAATGATTCACAACATACTACGAAGGATTTGAGGATACATCTTATCTTGGGGCACAATATGAGCCAGTGAAGATGTCTTTCAAGCCTACATTATTTGCATGAACAATGAAATATTACAGCATAACATCCCATGAATGATGAGGTCATTGGAGAGTTTGGGTTAAGGAGGAATGGAGAGAGACATTGGCCATGTTATTTTCTGCGGAGTCATCCCTGAATTAGCCTTAAACAATCCAAATAAACTACAGAAACCCACTGTGGATGGTTGGACAGGGATCAGAACCTCTTCCTCAGTCAATTGTGCTCTGCACCATCTAGCTCAGAATGGTGATACGGGGGCTACTAATAGTCAGACGGTTCAAGTTGAAAGCAAGTTTTCTTATGTGCCTGGATGAAATGACATGGGACTATGTTTCTGTATTATGTAATCACAGTATTGCTGCCTGTAAAGGTCTTTGGTAAATTTATCAATACAAATGGAAAGCTCCTGCTTCCCACAGCAAATTAAGCATACACGCACACATAAGGTCTTATCATATTGATTACTGTATTATTTTCATGCAAACAGATATGATGATAAATGAAATCAGAAAATTAAATTGGGAAGTAAATTCATCAATTCTAAATCTACCACTACTAACCCCTGCACACGAGCTATCCTGCCCCGATGGTGAGCAGAACAAACATTTCACAAATCTATAATGTTAGACACAACATTTCAGTTCTTCAAATTTCTTTAAGGTGGTGAGAAACTTGCAAGCCACGTTTGTGTATCTGCAGCTGTGATTACGGGAGAGTAGCTACAGCAGGTGCAGTAACATTTCAATCAGCAATTTTTTTACACTGTAGCACTCAAAACTTTTATTGCAGGTACAATTCTTTTCATTTTCATACAACATTTAGTATGAGATCATTGACCACATATTGTCAATATTTGTCCATCTATTAATACAACTGACACAAATTATCTTATTAAACTGCTTTATTTGCAAAAGTTACTGAGTATGAAGGATAAAAGAATGGCATGTATCAAGTTACAAATGTGAATGCGCTCACAAATCACAGTTTGTCTCAATCCTCTTAAGTAATGGACCTCAATAAGGTGGCCTTGGAGGACCTCCACGCATCATTCCTGGAGGTGGTCCTCTCATACCTGGAGGGCCCATTGGTCCACCTCTTCCCATCGCCATTCCAGGAGGCATTCCTACAAGAAAGAAAATTGAAGTGGATGATAAATATCTCCTCAGCAGCCTAATATAAAAATTTCTCTGAAAATACATCCACATTTACTGAGGCATTTTATTTATATGCAAGTCACATCAGACTGGAAATGCTCATGGCACGAGAAACCAGGCCATTCTAACTATGCCTTTATACTGGACAGCCTTCATACAATCATTATGGCAGGTTTCTAAAAATGATTTGTGCAGAGTTTTAAACATAATTAAGAAAGAAAATACAGAGGAAATGAAGTAAGACAAATTACCCCCACATGCAATCTACCAACAGTCTGTACATTTTGTCTCTCTTCCACATCTTCAAGAAAAAGTGGAAGACATGTCTTTTGAAACCACATATTTTTCCATAATGTTCATGTAATCATTGTTAATAACATTTTGCACTTACCGTACAAATTTTTCACCACTGTCTACATATTTCATCCCACAATCAAATGTTGTATGCTTACCCAATTAAAAGGGCTGACTTATTGAAGCACAGTGCTGAACAAACGTTACCTCCAACAGTCAAAATGTAGAGAAAGTAGTGTAGTTTCTGCGAGCTGGGGCTTTGGAAAGGCGCGTGCGCGCACACACACACACACACACACACACACACACACACACACACACACACCATTTTCTATGTGGAATTTCACAATATTTGTATAATTAGGGTGATTGTATGCAGTCTACAAAGCTTGATTGCTAGTTTTCCAGGCAATATATCGATATGAAGGGCTAGAATCTAAACTGGCCATGGAAAAAAAAGAAAGAGTCCTGAATTTCAAATCTGCTGGTAGCCATGACTATCTTGCTATATTTTTATTCAACAAAACTGGTCACAAACGCCTTAAAAGCAGCTCTAAAACCGGACTTTATTAACAAAACTGCCTGTCTCACAACTAGCTATGCCCCATTTTTATTATTGGGGTTACAGAATTTTTTTTTCTTTTTGACGACCCTCTAAGTCTTAACTGCAATATTTTAAAATCTGAAGTAACACACAAACATATTATTCAGGTTTTTACACCAACATTCAGTCAAGCACCTTTTCCAACAAACATTTGTTTTTCAGTAACTATACTAACTTTGAAATTATGTTTCCTTCAAATTTTTCAAAGATGCCACCACATCTGAATCTGTACTTAATGTTACGTTTGTTTGCATGGCCATCTTCCACAGCAGCTGTTAAAATCTGTCACTATAGGTTATCCGCCTTGAGCTGACTGCTATTTTATTAAAAAGAATTACATCAGATGTGTTTCGCTTTAATTTACAAAGCATCTTCCATGGTTATTGGTGTTTGTTTACATATTCTGCACCTTCCCTCCTTGCTAGTAGTGGCTGGTGTTGAAAGGCTTTATTTCACATTTGCACTTGGCAGTTTTTGCCATTCTGCATTATTTCCTGCACTGCATTATTTGCACTTCACTTTCTTAAACTCTTCGTGTTAGGCTACATTTAAGAAAGTGAAGTGTAAATAATGCAGTGCAGGAAATACTGCAGAATGGCAAAAACTGCCAAGTAAAATGTGAAATGAAGCCTTTCGATGCCAACGGCTGCTATTAAGGAGGCAAGGAGCAGAATATGTAAAGAAACACCAATAACCACAGAGGATGCTTTATAAATAAAAGTGAAACATGTCTGGTGTAATACTTTTTAATTAAATTACAGTCAGCTCCAGATGGATAACCTATAGTAACAGATGTAACAAATGTTTATGCTACGGACACCAAAGAACCCAAATTTCTTCAATAATACTGAGCATGTTGTGTTCAAGAAAGAAACATGACTAATATATCTATTGCTCATTCATAGAGTACTTCTTACACTATTAGAGTAAGAAGCAAACCCCATTATCCATTCGAGGATATATCCATCTGGAAGTAGTAGTGTAAGATAGAACCTAGGACAATAGCGATAAAAAACCCACTGAACACTGATTATAAAGAAAGTAAAGGTACAGGGCACAAGCAGCAACAGAACTATCAGACAGAATCCAAGTTCTGGTAACGCCATGTAGGTGAACTATCAGTTAAACTAATTTTGAAGAGATCATGGTGTGCAAATAAAGGCTCTAAACCCAAGTAGGAAAAAATGAGAAGATTTAGTGGGTGTTATGGCCAAATTAGGAAAAAATGAAATAAGACTATATATTAAACACAAGGACAAATTAACAGCATAGAATCTAAACAGAAAAGGGAAAAACATGAAAAAATAATGCAGAAAAGGAAAACTAACAAAGAAACTACAAATTAAAAGAGCCAAGTACATGAGGGAAAGTTCCTATGCCTATGGTTGTGAGAACCTTGATAAGTAGAATATAAGTACCTTCATTCTTTTTCTTAATGTGGGAAACACACACTTAAGTAACAGCTGTTACTTTTCCAGTAACTATTCAATATGATATATTGGTTATTCCCATTTTAAATATATCAATATAACTTGCACATATGATACACCACATCACCTTACCACAGGTGTCTCCCCCCATTCCCATCATGACACATACTCTACCAGTGGCTCAATTCACCATCCATTACTGGCATATTTCTAAGACAAGTTTTAGACAGACAGAGCCCTCTGATATTATCAAGATTCTCAGGCTACAAGTGGTGTACCACAGCAAAATATTTATACACCACACCTTTTGGTATTACAGCTCTTAAGAAGACTTTAGATGGGTGTACTATTGTGTAAGAGCAGGAAAGCTTTCTCATTGTTCTTTAGTCATTATTTAACATAGGTGAGGCAGAATAACTCTCAACATTGCAACCCCCCCCCCCTCCTCCCCCAGGTAGACTGAGAATGCTGAAGCACAAACACCACCAACTAATACTTTCACTAAGAGAGGCAGGAGCTACTCATCTTCCACAAAATTATGGTGTTTTAACGAAGCATGATAATCTGAAGCTGTTTACTCACTAACTGCATTTTGAAAACCTAGTAGATTTCCGTAAACAGCACAAATTTCACTGTGACAAAAATCTTACCCATCATTCCTGGTGGTGGTCCCATCATGCCAGGTGGTGGACCACCAACAGGCATTCTTGGTGGTCCAGGCTGCTGAGGTCTCATCTGAGGAGGTGCAGAAACAGCAGGAGCACCTCTGCCAGCAGGAGTCATGACCTGCTGAGATGGGCCTCCCACTCCCCGTACTGGTCCTTGTAAGCCTAAAAAAAGTGGTAACATTAACATTTCTACTTTGTTGCTCTAACAGGAGAATTCACAACGATGAAATTAACACCTGGAACTACTGTCCACAATGGTGCTTCAACTCATGTGCAAGGACCAACAGAAATCTTTAGCAATGAAAGCACTAGTTTAGTATTAATTATTGTTTTGATATTAATATTGTCACAAAAAGTTGGTGGGAGACTGAAAACCAATTTATAGTATTGGAGGATTCTGTGTTGTTTGACAATGTTAACTGACCATTGTGATAATACGAATAGTTCACATTCTATACCCAACTCAGATTAGTCATGCAGGGAAAGAATGCGCTAATGCCTCTTGCTACAGGGAGTAGATGTGCTTTGTCCAATGTTGTGTATTAAGTTTTAGATTCCTCATGAGTTGGCAAACAATGTTGAAGCAAGAAACAGAGAATTTTCCTTTTTTGTGCATTGTTAGTGGTAGTGAACACTGCTGCTTTAATTTGAGACATTCTGTTTTGTAATGCAAGTAGTGTAAGTGATTCATTTCAGTTTTAATAGTTAATACTGAATGATGAGTACTTCATATGAGGATTAAAAACAGAAACCTTCAGATTCTAATGGTGTTAGGAAAAGGCAAGTACGAGGATAAATGATTACAGTCATGAAGAAATTAAAGAATTCAGTCACACAAACTTGGAGAAGACTGTAATTCTAATTTATAAACTTGGAGAAGACTTTAATTCTAACTTGAAGTTTTTTGAGGAACTAAGAGCTGAAAAAAATAATCAAATATTATAAGAAAATTTAATAATATGGAAGACTGGAATCAACAATCACTGCATTTGACAGGCCTCATTAGAGTACTTCTAGTTCATAGAAGGCAATCAAGGAAGAATGAAGATGAAGCTCAGTTTCAAGAGCGTTATTTCAACTAGAGTGGAAGATGATAAACAACAGTTCATAAATTTCTGAAATTTGACAAGTACCCCTGTACATAATGGATGTGTTAAGCATGAAAAACTACCAAGAAGTGATACATGCTCAACCAGGACAACATACTGTCCCGACAGTTGATGGTTGCTGAACGAAGGGATAGTGTGGTGCAAACCACTAGACACCAGTTATTTAATATTGGCTACTATTATGAAAGCACCTGAGATTCAATTCCACCCAATTTACACTGATCAAGGAGCCAAAGGATGGTATACTGCTAGTCAGAATTGGTTGCATAAATAGATTACATGCAAAACAGATGGCTGAAGATGTTTCACTTCTCATTTCACACAGAACTTATTAAAATAGCTTATGGTTCCAATTTTCCACACGCTAAACAAATGAAACTGTGATCTTACGAACTAAATTCAAAATATGTGATATTTAATTTATTAATTGTTATATTTAATTTTCTTTGATATGATAAATCAAAATGTAAAAAATTACCAATTTTGTATGGCTTGGTGAATTATTCATGTATTACAACTCAAAGCTACATCTAACCCATTAACTTGACATTGGTTAGAACAAATTATTAGGTCTATCAAATACAATTATTGAATTTTACTATCATATTAATTTTCATGATGTTCCTTTTCAATGAATAGTAACACAAACTGTGCATCTTTCAATTACTCCACAGCATGACAAGAATTTGTAGTGGCATGAGATAAGTGTTCACTACAAATGTGAAAATGATGTTCACCAAAGTATAATCTTACCTGCAGGAACACCTGTGGCACCGGCAGGTACACCTCTACCAGCTGCTCTACCAACTCCAGGACCCGGTGCAGCTCCTGGTATAGGCACCCTGGGCAGTCCTTCCTCTGGTGGAGGAGGCCCTTCCACCGTTATCGACACTATATTCTCACCTCTTAATAGAACAAAGCCTAATACACGTTTTTCTTCCCGTTCACCTTGCTTTGTGTTCTTTGGTTTCACCTTACGAAATTCTTCACAATCTCCAAGTATGAGGTTCATATGTTTGTCAAAAGCTGCAAGGAAGAACAACACTTTATCTTCCCCAAAAACAAAAAGAAAATCGGTGACATTTAACATTTAATAAAGCTACAAGTAAAAAGACTTTTCCGGCTCTTAGTGTGTGTGTGTGTGTGTGTGTGTGTGTGTGTGTGTGTGGGGGGGGGGGGGGGGGGGGGAATTTACATGAACAGTTTCTAGGAATACAAGCCAATCTGGATAACATGAGTTGAGGCAAGAAAGAAGCTATGGCTGTCTCAAACAGGGACAAAGACAGATTGAAAGTTAACTCCCTAAGGTAACTCCCTTATACAATCTACGGGATGATAGTTGCAGCTGCCCAATGATGAGAAAACAGGTGATACATTTTGAGTAAAATAATCTGCAACCATTCGACATTCTCTGTAGCTAAGTCAGTTGATGAAAGACTGCCTTGAATTTCGAAATTAATTGACTGACTGTGAATTCCTCGACATCAGCTGTATTACATACACACAAAAATACTGACACACAAAAATGTGCTGGATTGGGACTAACCCGGATTTCCTGCTGATCACTAGCTGTCATCTCCAATACTTCGACTATGAGTCCAGGTTGCCCAGAACGACCTGAACTTCCGCAAGTCACACTGTCTACATCCTTATACGAGGGTTGTTTTTTAAGTAAGGGCCGTTCGCGCGGACGCCGCAACAAGCCACCGCGCCACTTGCTGGCATCCTTCCCGTTCACACTGATGCAAGTTGCAGCTCTGTAGCTGACGTGTACGCATCGCTGTGCTACTTTATAATGTTTACGATTATTGAATCGCACGCCGCGTGTGAGATACGGTCAGTGATACGTTTTTTGACCGCGAGAAGCCTATCAGCAGCAGAAATTCATCGTCAGTTAACAGAAGTTTATGGCTTGAATGCAATGAGTGAAGGTAAAGTGTGTCAATGGCCGTCAAAACGTCCATGACGAACGCTCAGGCCGGCCCTCTGTGATCACTGCTGATTTGGTGGCTGCAGTGGAAACAAAGATTCGTGAGGACAGAAGATTCACAATTTGCACTCTTTCTTTGGAATTTCCACAAGTTTCAAGACCGGTTTTGTAGAAAATTGTGTCTGAAAACCTAAACTTTAAGAAACTGTGTTCTCGGTGGGCACCCAGACTCCTCACAGAGGACCACAAAGGGAAGAGATTTGCCACTTCATTGGACTTTTTGATTCGTTACGAGGAAGAAGGGGATGACATGTTGAGTCAAATTGTCACTGGAGATGGAACATGGGTATCCCATATCACTCCCGAAAGCAAGCGACAATCGATGGAATGGTGACACACAACCTCACCCGTCAAGGTCAAAGCCAAACAGACGCTGTCAAAGCGCAAGATTATGGCAACTGTGTTCTGGGACCGGTGCGGTGCTTTGCTAGTGGACTTTATGCCACGAGGAATGACAATCAACTCAGACGCCTACTGTGCAACTCTAAAGAAGCTCCGCAGAGCAATTCAAAACAAAAGACGCGGCATGCTGACAAAAGGAGTTTTGCTCCTGCACGATAACGCTAGGCCTCACACCTCTCAAAAGACTCGGGATTTGATTGATTCTTTTGGTTGGGAAGTTTTGGACCATGCACCATCAAGCCCCGACCTTGCTCCTAGCGATTTTCACCTTTTCTGGTACCTGAAACACCATCTTGGCAGGCAGCGCTTCAATGACGATGAAGTGAAAGCGGCTGTGAACTCTTGGCTGTCGGAGCAGGCGGCCGAATTCTTTGAAGAGGGAATTAAAAACTTTGTTGTACAGTATGACAAGTGCTTAAATAAACAAGGCAACTATGTAGAAAAATAGGTAAAAGTGTGTAGAATCAGAAAACAAAAGTTTTTTTTACAAAAGTATTTGTATCTTTTTAAAAAAATAAAAACGGCCCTTACTTAAAAAACAACCCTCGTAGTATAGATACTTAACATTAATAGAATCAAACAATGGAAAATGCAGAATGGAATGTAACAATATAATGAAAAGGAAAGTTGCTACTCACCATAGAGTGGAGATGATGAGTTGCCAATAGGCACCACAAAAAGACTCTCACAATTAAAGCTTTCGGCCATTAAGGCCTTTGTCAACAACAACAACAACAACAACACACACACACACACACACACACACACACACACACACACACACACACACACACGCGTGGTGTGTGTGTGTGTGTGTGTGTGTGTGTGTGTGTGTGTGAAGAAACCAGGAGTTGGCTCCATATTTGTAGCAGGAGAATCCCCACTTCTGCAAGGAGACTGTCGACAGGACTAGTGCGAAAGGCACCGACAGCCAGATGCAGTCTGTAATGCTGAACAGTGTCAAGTAGTTTCAGAGTGGAAGGAGCCACTGAGCTGTACACTTGACACTCATAATCTAGTTTGGACAAAACCAGAGCATGATGAAGATGGAGGAGAGTAGCTTGATCTGCACTCCAATGTGTGCGCGTCGGGAGGCAGAAAGCATTAAGCTTCCGCATGCAGGTTGTCTTTAGGTGGTGCATATGAGGCAGCCACATCAGCTTTTTATCAAAAATAAGGCCCAAGAAATGGGAATGTAGTACAACATCTAGGCGCTGGTTGCCTAAATAAAGTGGGAGCTACACCAGTAGCGAAAATCAGACATACAACGCTGGGGTAACCCAGAATCCCAACAGAAGTCACAAGCCCGTTGATGTCTCACAGACCCCTGTGGGAGACTGTTCTCCTGGATTCAAGGGGTGCTGAGTGAAGTTCCAACTCGAACACAGAAGAGTGGATAAAAAGTCTCAAGATAAAAATCTGAAAGGGGTTGCAAAAGCCCCAGTCATGGAAGGCAACAAACAATGACGGCGCCAAGCTGTGTCATAAGCCTTATGTAGATCAAAGAACACTATGACAAGATGCCGGCAGTTAGTAAAAGCCAGTTGGGTTGCTGTTTCCAACCTGAGGAAATGGTCACTTGTAGAGCATCCTTCCCAGAAGCCACACTGATATGTGGGTAAAAGGCCCCGAGATTCAAGCACCCAACATAATCAGAAACTGACCATTCTATCAGGCAGTTTACAAAGTGTGTTCATCAGGCTAGTCTGGCGGTAGCTGTTGAGAGATGTAGGATTCTTCCCGGGCTTAAGGATGGGGATAACTATGCTCTCTCATCACTGCATGGGGAAAGCACCTGTGAGCCAAATGCACGTAAAGACCCTGAGGAGATGTTCCCTCTGGTTAATGTCTAAGTGTTGGATCTTGTGGTTGTGGATGGAATCTGGGCCTGGGGGCCGTGTCATGTGAAGAGGTAAGAACCTGCAAGAATTCCCATTCAGTGAAGGGTTCATTATAGAATTTGGCTTGGTGGGGATTGAAACAGAGGGCTATTTTTAAATCGGCATTTCTAACAGAGAGTGGTAGCAGTATAGGAAGAGGACCTCTATGCTATCACAAAGTGTGTCGCGAGGTGTTCAGTGTACAGAGCATCCTGTAAGACGAGACCCTGGACAGTCGATAGTCGCTGGCAGCCCAGTAGGCTATGATGCATGGATGACACCTCTGATGAAGAGAGACACATCACCAGGGAGGAAACACAGCGCTCTTTTTTTTTACTCTGCTTACTAGAGTAACGAGCCTTAGCAAGGAGGTGCTTAAAAGTGACAAGGTTGGCCTCTGAAGGCTGAATAAGTCACTGCAGTGCTCATCGGCGGTCCTGGATAATGACTGCTACGTCCTAGGTTCACCACGATACTGAATGATGACGAGGGGGACCTGTGCATGAGGATAGCAGTGCCAGTGGCATGAAGAAGAACAGCAGGGGCATCTTGCATGAATTCAATCCCAGAGAGGTGTTGAAGTGCACAGCAAACATATATAAAGGCCAACTGACTCTGCAAAGAGCCCAATGTGGGGGACTGTCGGCAGCAGGGAAACAATAGATTCATAGGGAAGCAGTCACTGTCACAAAAATAATTATGTGGTGAACAATCCAGGGAAGCCACAAGAGCAGGGGAGAAGATTATGAGATCGATTGCAGAAAAGGTGAGAGTGGCACTGAAGTGGGTAGGGGAACCATCGTTGAGGAAACTAAAATCAAAGTCTGTAGTAAGTTGGTCAATTAGAAGACCTCTAACCATCGAAGCGGCACTCCCCCATACGGGGTGGTGTGTATTGAAGTCCCCGAGAAGCTGGTACGGTGGCAGGAGTATTCCGGTAGGCAGGTATTTCGAATGATGATTGCCGAGATTGTTCTCATTCATGCCACCATTGTTTCCAGGTTGGTATGAAGGGAGATCCAGTACCTATAGTGCATTTAAAATTAGTTGTGACTTTTGATGTTTGGCTCACCAGAGGAGACATGATGCCACTGCACAGGTAATACCAATGGCGAGTCGGCTCTCCATACCACGCCGCCCAGTTCGGTTGGTAAAGCACCCCTGCTGCCATGCTGTGGATAAACAGTACCATGTGATGGCTCGTATTACAGGCATGGATGTCCATTAACTCTTGTTGTAAAGTGATATTTTCTGGCATTGAAAGGTTCTGCAGTCATCAGGTATCGTGAAAAAGTGTTTCATGTTGGTGCAGCATTAATAATAAAAGGGAGGCATATCTCAACATGAGACTTGCAATAAAAGTGGTCAGCCGAGAATACGTTCACCGGCTGTAAAGATAACATTAAAATATTCCTCTGAATTCGAGAACAGTGATTGACAATATGCAGTAGCACTCGGCTGTGATGAATAAAGCTCCTACAATGTACTGGAGGAAAGTGGCTATTTTTCTCTGGATACAAACAAATGTTCAATTGGATGAAGTTAAACCCAGCCTGTGTAACACAAAGGTAATGGAACTTGTGTTAGTGTACAAGCTAAAATCTCCATGCTACCAGGTCGCACAAATTGTTGATGCTGAAGAGTATAATTTAATCAGGCTTACAATGTACCATTCTCATTTAAATGTGACTGAGAATATATATAGGCCCAGCTGAAAAGTAGTGTTGCCAAAAACAGAAAGAAATTTACGCTCAGTGAGGGTGAAATGCTGACAAAAGAAGTCATTGCAAATTTACATCGCTGGACTGTGTCGAGTTTTGAGTATTATGTTACTTCTCTCTTGTTGCATTAACATGTGCTTCTTTTACCTGAACACAGCAGAGTCTACAGGTATACATCTCACTATCATTCAAACGCAGTTTAAACTGTGGCAGAATCCACAAGCAGCATATTTTTAAACTAGTAATTGAGGGCGAGACATATCAATAGTTATAAGCAAGTGCATTTTCAGTGCAAAAATAAATGTGCAGCTTCTTCACTTACGTTGTTGCAAAACCCACAGCAATTCCTGTTTCGCACGCTATTGATGGTCCCTAAAAATTACGGTATTTCATTTTTTAAAAATCAGTAGTTGCTTGAATATCATGATCGATATGGAAGTTTCACATATTAATCATGTCGGGAAAAAACTCTTCATTTTGCGTGCTATCATTTGCCAAAATCATATGTCGATATTTCAGACCGTTTATGAGACATGAGGGATTGATGAATATTTCATTCTGATCTTTTCACTGGTGACTGGTGATGGAGCCCTTTACATAAATACCATTTTTTTGACATTGGACTGAGATAGTGATACCCTTCGAGGTTTAAAGAATAATTTAATATGCTATTTAAATTTCAACATATGACCTAACACACACCAAACGCAAATTCATAGCGACCTCTGTTTTTCAGTGCAAAGTTTCAGAATTTCTTGCAGTAGTTTAGCTAATAATATCACAATCACTATGACCATTAACGAAATGGTAGGTAATTCATCCAGAAGCTAACGAATAAAGTTATAAGATGTGTGAGACTCAAGAGTTTATTACTAAATAGTTTCCTTAAAATCATTTGATAAAAGATTGCCGATCGGCCAGCTTGTGCGGCTGACAGGTAGAGCAGGCCTGGTGTTATCGACACCTGCTGAGGCGTTCAACACACATTGGCAACTACACTTCCCTCCATGTGTTGCATACTGAACTGTCAGAAGTCACAATTAATTTTAACCGTGTTATACTGACATTGGTACGAACCCCCTCCAGACACTATATCGAGGTCAGTAAGGTTATAATGGAATGCCCGATAAATACAAAACATGGGAGAGTGGTCATCAAGGAAGGGCGTTTCTTGAAGCAATAGGTGACTGTAAGATCTTTTGCAATTCCACTGGATTATCATGTGGCTCGAGTCCAGGTTAGACATATAGAATCCGAGGGGAAGTCATGTCAGCGAGTCAGTGGTCATAACCAACAAGAATGGGGTGCCATCCATAAAACCTGGGTCTGGTTGGTTGGTTAAACACACACAACGGTGACAGCAGAGGTGAAGGCTACCCAGTCTGCCTTGTTAGAAGCCCATTTGGGTAGGTGTCCATGGACATGACAGCGGGGGAGTAACAGGAAGTTGGGGAAATGGTCACTACCACACAGGTCATCATGTGCTCTTCAGTGGATAGATGGGAGAAGTCCTGGGCTGCAAACTGATAAATCAATGGCCGAATAACTACCATGCGCCACACTGAAATGTGTAGCGGCCCCAGTATTCAAGAGGCAGAGGTCGAGTTCGGACAGTAAATTTTCGAAATCTCTGCCACGGCCAGTATGCATAGGCGATAAAATCTCCCAAAGTAGGAAAGGTTTAGGGAGTTTATCAATCAGTGCAGCCAATACGTTCAGGGGTACTGCACCACCTGGAGGGAGATATACGTTGCATGCAGTAATTTCATGCGTCTTCCATATACTGACAGTCACAGCTTCAAGAAGAGTTTGAAGGGGCACAGGTTCACTACACACAGAGTTCAGGACATAAATGCAATCTCCACCAGACACACTATTATATTCGCTATGGTTCTTGTAATATCCCATGTAGCTGCAAATGGCAGGGGTCCACATTGCCAGGAACCAGGTGTCCTGGAGGACAATGCAGAAAGCCGGTGTAAAGCTGAACAAAAAACCACCACAATTCCAATGGAGGATAATGTGATCGTGAGACTGGGAAGGCATGAAACACTCAATGAGGTAGTCTATGCCTCAGGATCACCTGCTGCCGCAGACTTATTTCCTGAACAGGCTATATCCATTGTCTGATGGTTTGACGAGATCTAGGTCCTCAGCGGACGCCAGAATTCTCATCTTATGTTCTGACACAGAGGTAGGCAGCAGTGGTGTGGGTGCCACCACAATTGCCTTGGTCTTAGGGGGTCTTCTGTCTGGATATCTCTCATGCACCACCCAGCTGCAGAGAAGGCCACCTGGCAGTATGGCCATTGCCACGAGTCCTGATGCCCCAGGGTGACAGGCATCTACTCCTTGAAATACGTGTGGAGTTAATAGCGCAGGCATCAGCACAGTGATCCCTTTATTATCAAGGAGCTACAACCAACAGGGTACATGGTGGCTCCACTACAACGGATTGGCTACCGTGCTGGATATCAGGTGCAAATGAAGTCCATTATTGTCGACAGCGCAGAAAGCGATACTGCACAGAGGATGAAGGAAAACGCACCTAGGAGGGTGATCTCACCTAACAACTGGAGAATCAGCCGCAGTGCAGGTCCACGTTGACGGAGATGCAAGAACTCTCAGTGCATGATGGACACTATGCACCATGTGAAGCACCTTTCCCCAACTGGCTCGCTCTTTGGGAAAATTTTGCAAAATGGAGGTCAAACCCTACAGGGGACCATCATGTACAGGCCAAAATGTGTGAGACTTATTTTAGTCACCTCTTACAACAGGCAGGAATACCTCAGGCCCATTCTAATCCCCGGACCCGCAGGGGGAAAGTGACTCCGATTTGGAATGAGGAGGAGGGGACGTTGCCTTCTCGTCCTTTAACTTGTGCAGCCACTTCTTCACCCTAGGGAGGGAGGGAGGGAGGAGGCATTATCAATAACGGAATAAGGAGCGGCAATGTCGGGATTGAACAGTGAGCGAGCAGCATTGGGTTGGGGGACCATCGAGCATAGGTCACCTGAGGTTGCAGGTTTCATATTTCAAAAACACCAGAGGGAGGCGTTACAAGGAGGGGGGGGGGGAGGAGGGAGGGGAGACTGGAGCTGCAGGGGGTAGGAAAGGGAAGAGACAGGATAGGGGTAAGGAAGAGGAGGGGGAGGAGAGAAAGACATAACTGAGGCAAAGGTAGAGGAGAGATGCACAGGGTGAAGCCTGTCAAAATTCTTGTGGACTTCAAAGAACCTAAGACAGTCAAGAATCTTTATTTCCTGAATTCTTTTTTCCTTTGTATATATTGGACACTGGTGAGACAGAGAATGAGACCAGTTTACATAGTTAGTGGTATGGTGCAAGGGCTGCCGACTTTGAGAGGGTGGCCGGCCACCACAAATTGGAGTGGCACTGCATCGCAAAGGCATGTGGCCGAACTTGAGGGAATGGAAGCAAAACATGCAGGTGGGCAGGGTACTCTCTCAAATGCCAGAACGAAAGCAGCAGTGTCTACATGATGGTCTTTAGGGCCTCTCTGGGCACACTAGAGGAAATCAACACATCATTCCAGATTAGTCCTAAGTTCATCATCCGACTGGAGGAGAAGGTCCCTATGGAAAATTATATTCTGTGTCGTACTGAGGGACTTGTGAGGAGTGATTTCACTGTGATGTATCCTAAATGGTTGGGAGGAAGGCTGACTGACTGGCTGAAATTGTCTTTACAAGGAGGGAGCCAGATATCTTCCTGGTTAAGGACTCAACTTCAAACTTGTCATCAACGTGTTCCACAAAGAAAAGGGGTTTCGTGGCGGCAAGAGTCACCCTGTCAGTCCTCGTACAGACGAGGAACCGCGTAAGTCAACAATAACCAAGGGCTCATCAACTGCCAAGGTTTGCTTTTTGTCTTTGTCTTTCATAAATTTACCTTGAGCTTTGGCAATAGCATGACACGTTTTCAGATCTTCATGGTTTGCTACCAACACTTTCTCATAGTTTTGTGATAGTCACCATTTCCATCCTTTCTTGTCACACACTGTTTGTATTCTATATTTTCAGCATCAAACTGTCGTCTTCAGATTCTACAAACAAGCCCGAATAACCTTGGCATTTTCCAAGATCGCTGAACTGTCAATATTTGATACCGGTAACTTCCGTAACTTCAAAGGGTCTTTACAGACATGCCAAAACTCGCAGAGGAAAAGGAACTTGAGAAAGGGTAATTCGATTACACAATAAGCACTGATGGACTAATTATCTGTAGGTGGAAAGATAAGAGGGCAATGAATATGATTTCTACATGTCACACACCATGAAATGTGTCCATAGTAAGCTGTAGGATGAAAGACGGAACAATAACCAATATTACTTGCCCTCACATGTTGAAAGATTGCAATTCCAGTATGAGCTATGTGGATAATTTTGATTGACTGAAGTCAAAAAGACTATGCTACAGGAACGAAGAGCAAGAAATGGTGGATGATACTGTACTTTCACTTTTAGACTACTATGTAAAAAATATGTTCACTGTGCACAAGGAGAATGAAATGTAGCAGTTCTCAAATTCGGACTTTCATCCAGAAGGTGTGCAGTCTGCAGCCCACGAAAACCTCCAGTGCAAACAGTGTGGATGCATTTAGCATACTATGTACGGTTGTGCCTGAGAGTTGGCAAGAACTGTTTCACAAGAAATACCAAGAAAATTAAAAGGAGGTTAAACCAAAGTTGAATCACCAACTATTGAAATTTTATACCCTAATGGGGCAATGGTTAGCTGCAGTCGTCACATTTAATGTTAATATTTTGTTGTTGTTTACGTGAATTTTTACAAATCTATTGGGGTCAATCCATATGAAGTGGTCCAGTGATGGTTGCTTGACCATTTTTAAATATTTTAAATTTTTTATACATGATTGCTCTATACTTGAGAAGTTCAAACAGTTTTTTTTAAAAAATAATTTATCTAGCACCTTTACTGGATGGTGGCCATTTTTATTTTTCGGCCTGGAGACATTTGAATATCCCTGCACTGGGTTAAGTTAAAACATTGCAATTGACATTATTGTTTTCAGAGAAGTGCCCTCTACAACATTGCCTATTACACAAAATACCCTAAATTCAAAAATAACTAGTGAAAATGACCTCTAAAATTTGGTATCCAAATTTTCAAAAGTCCACTTTTTAGGCTCAAAAATAACAAACAAGGAGTGATTTATGAGTGTGTATTTTTTTCCTCTAGTTAGATATCATACACTTCTAATCTCATGTACAGCAAGAACACGTAACAGATGTTTCCTTAATTTTTTATGAATTTTTGAAATTTGAAAATTTTCTTTTTTTTTTTTGAAGTTTCAGGGGGGGAACTGAATATAAAAATATGTTTTTTTGCACAGTTTGTACACCTATATGATAGCAATGCACTGTAAAAATTTCAACATTGATACCTGACCGTGAACAAAGATATGAATTTTTGAAAATGACGAAATAATTCACATTACTCTACAACTGATCTTATGGCTGTTGCCTATTTAAATGGCTTATTGTTTCATTGTAATAAAATTTAATTGTAACATATATTTAGTTAACACAATCACCTAATGTTCATTTAGTTTATTTATTTTAAATAATGCAATATTAAACAACAGGAGCTTTCGCTTTTGTTCTTTGGTAATAAAAATGCCCATTTACGTTTAGGTTTATTGCCAATAAAGAAGTACATTATTGCTAGGTGAGGCATTGTCGTAGTCAGTCTGTTCTGAAACCTCTGTCAGAGTGGATGTACATACTTTATCGAGAGTGTAGGATGTGTTATGTGCTTTGTTCTGTGTGTAATTTGTAATTAATTTTGAGAGATTAACTGGAATGCAATAACATGGATGAACAGAGCTCTGTTGGAGATATAGCAAGTGAAGTGTGTCACAAAACAGTTTATGGTTCAGTTTCAAAAAACTTGAAAAATGTCAATGAGTTTGATGAAGTTAGACAAAAAAGGTTTGGGGGAAATAAAACTTAAACATTTGTCCTTGTTATGTGAAACAGCTTCCCAAGTGAAACGTAATGTCATTCCAGGAAATTCCCTGTACCCAAATTGTTACTCAAAAATATCTGCTGTGAATCGGGAACCAGAATCATGTAACCTTGTTAATGACATTTATATTTGTAATGTGGAAGCTGTTAACATATTGGATTTTACTTGTTCTAAGCTGGGGATATCTCCTGCTTCGAAAATAATAAAATTAAGTAGCAGGAAAAGAAAAGCAACTATTGAAAATAAGGTACAACAAATTTCAGACAAAATTAGAAGAGACTTGGAATCTTGCTTTAATAATACAGATACCAACATAATTTCTAAAGAAGAAGAAAACCTACCACCAGCATCATCTGACACTGAATATTTGAGCTTAATAGAGAAATTAAAAATTAAATGTTCAGTGACATCTAAATAGGAAAAAGTTAAAATTTTAAGTTTGCTCCCTTACTCATGGTCAGGAGAAAAATAGCTCATGAATTCTAGGGTTTCTCATCGTTTGGTTAAACTAAACTGAAAATTAGTGAAAGAGCAAGGCATTCTTCCAGTTTTAGGAAAGAAGAAAGGAATAGGTATAAGTGACGAAACAAAAAGATCCAGCAGTTTTTTGAAGATGATAACAGTAGAATGTGCCCAGGTTGCAAAGACAGCTAAAGAGTTGTTATAAATGGAGTTAAAGTAACAAAGTAGAAACGACTAGCGCTGTCAAATTTAAATGAACTTTATGTAGCTTTCAAAAATTCTCATCCTGAATGCAAAATTGGAAGGTCAAAATTTTGTGACCTCCACCATAACTGGTGTATTTTGGCTGGATCCTCAGGGACACACCCCGTATGTGTTTGTTTATACCATCAAAATGTCAAACTGATGATTGCACGTGCATAACTCGGTGACCTTAACTACGATGAGTTACTAGATATAATGGTCTGTGACAACAGTTAAAGACAACAGTTATGACTGCATGATGCGTTTGTGTAATAAATGCTCCAGTAAGGAAACCATTACTGAATTGTTTCATGTATATGATGAGGAAATGCAAGACCTTCAAACAGTGAGTCACAACTGACAGGGCAGAAATGATAACAGTGGTTAAATCTCAAGGAGAGTACTTGGAATCTTTAACTAATAACTTAAAAAGGAACAAGGCATTTTCACAAATTCCTTGGCATTGCAGAAAACTTAGTTTGATGCTATGTAACATCAGAAACCGAAATTTATGAGGATCATTGTGCCAGTAAAATTACATCTCTGTTTTTAACATTGAATGACATAGTGGCATGTGTGTATGATGAACAGTGGTGCCTTGCAGAGGCTGAAAGAATAAGTTTGGAAAACAATGATTTTTTTTGGGCATTTTTACCACCCTGCTGGACCAAGACCATCAGTCAAGAAATCTACTAGTGACAAAGTTTGGATACCAATGAAGAATTTTTTTAAGGAAACTCTTATTCTATATCACAGAAGCCGCCTGAAGAAAGAAGTGTTCTTAACATTCGCCACCAGGTTTAGGAAGTTAACATCTCAAAGGACGTTAATTGAAAATATTTAAAGTATGTCAAAATAATATAAATGTTAATTTCAATGATGTTTCCACTTTTTGTATATAATTCACTGCCTTACTTCAATAATAATTGATTATATCCTGCCAATATCACACATGAATAGGCAAGAGCCATAAGATCAGTTGTAGAGTAATGTGAATTATCTCCTCATTTTCAAAAATTCGTTATCTCTGTTCACAGTGAGATACCAATGTTGAAATTTATACAGTACGTTGCTATCATATAGGTGTACAAACTGTGCAAAAAACATATTTTTATATTCAGTTCCACTTCAGATAACCAACCCCAAACTTTACAAAAAATGAAAATTTTCAAATTTCAAAAATTCATAAAAATTAAGGAAACATTTTTAAGTGTTCTTGCTCTGTATCAGACTAGTAGTGTATGATATCTAACTACAGGAAGAAATAAACTGTCATAAATCACTCCCTGCTGTTTGTTATTTTTGGGCCTAAAAAGTGGGTTTTTGAAAATTTGGATACCAAACTTTGGAGGTCATTTTTGAATTTAGGGTATTTTGTGTAATAAACAATGTTGTAGAGGACACTTTTCTAAAAACAATCATGCCAATTGCAATGTTGTAACTTAACCTAGTGCAGAGATAGTAATATTTTTGCGAACATCTCTAAACTGAAACATCATTGCACGCTTACAAACTAAAATGGCCGCCATTCAGTAAAGGTGAAGGGTAAAATTTTTTAAAAACTGTTTTGAACTTCTCAATTATAGGGTAATCACATATAAAAAATTAACATATTTAAAATGGTCAAGAAACCAACTTAATTTTTATTGGACCACTTCATTTGGATTGAGCCATTGTATGAAACATATTACCAGTAAGGTTTGAAATATGTAAATTATTGTTCATGCCCTCTGGGATAAATTTTTGTGGTGTTTACCTCCCTTAGCAGAGTTAAGGAATACATACAGCTACGCGATAATGGTTTCAATTTGTAGGCCAGAGTGTGCTGAACTAAATGCTTTTTGTTTGAAAGGCCTAGTGCAACCTATCACTGAATAATAAAAACACAGATGCTTGCGAATGCAAAAAATACTTGCAGACTGAAACAAAAATGCCCACAATTTCTAAATGATACAAAATAAATGTTTTAAAAAATATTTTTGAGTCAACTCCACATTAGGGAATCCACCCAGTAAATATCAAATTTTTCCGAGATGGTCAAGCCACCAGTTACTTCTTTTCTTGACTACGACCCATTCTTCCTAGTTCTCACATGCATTTCATCATGTTCTACGTCTCTAAACTGCTTCCACTGCCTGTCCACCCTTCCTCAAAACTTTTTGACCTGCTCCTCTTTCGACTGATTCCTTCACAGCTTTTGTTTTCTCCCCCCCCCCCCTCCTCCCTTTCAGGCTGCTCCTCCAACTTCTCTCTTTCTTTAAATTCATGAAACACACACTTTTCACTAATCATAAGAATGGGTGTGTACTCTCTCTCTCTATCTCTGCCTCCTTGCTTGGGTTCTTGCCATATCATACCATTTTCAGAAAATGTTGCTAGTGAATTTGGTGGCACCAATCGAATATTCATTAAAGACTGGATATTCTTTTAAGTACCTTAATTCTCTGAAGTGTGCAGAAAAAAGCATCAATTTGCTTTTCGACATACACAAGAGACATTTGATAGATCTCTGCAGTTGGGGCTGGTGTAATACCAACAACTATCCACAATCTCTGCATTAAATGGAAACGGATCACTTACACAGAAACCAGTACACATATTTCCCACCTCTTTGGGTTCTGAAACAATGTGAAAACAGTAAGTACATCAGATTTTGAAATTTTAATGCTCTTATTGTCATGAACATTTCTGAACACACTTCTTCCACATTTTCTTGATTGCTCCAAAGACTGCTACATCTAGTGGTTTCAAGATTTGTAGAAAGGGGATAAAGAGCAGCTAGCATGCTCTTGTTTTCGTGACAATATCTGCTCAAATTAAGTGTCAAATGAGAGCTGTCTTTACCTAAAAATATTATAATAGGTCAAGGATTTTTTTTTTCAAGAATGGACAAATATATTTGTTATGTACTGAAAGAAACTTTCATCTGATATTCATCCATTTTCTGTTTCTCCAAAGTGTCAATTTGAAGGACTATTTTCATTAATGCTGCTGGAATTCTTTTGTACTTTACAGTTATTTCCTACAGGACGTGCAAATATTCCACCAGCATTCACGGACCTGTGAGTATCAAAGTAAAAAAATGTTTCATTCACACCAAAAACTGTCAGGACCATTTAACACATCGTTAGTTTCAGTTACTTTCTGTGTATCAGAAGCTCTTGTCCTATTAACAAATTCAGCATGTTTTGAGGAAAACTCTGTCTCTTAAGAAATTAATAATATTTTTTCCAGATAGATTGTTTGAAAATGCAGTCTTACAACTTGTCAAATCTGTCCTAGCACTAAGTTTCTGCACATACATAGAGATTTTCCTCAGCTAGTGGAAACCTGATGAAAGAGTTGAAACTCAGGCCATCAACCTTTTTCAATTTTGTTTCTTAGGACAATCTGGGCCAAAGTGCCCAGCGAATTCTTGTGAAAATACACAAGAATTGTATTTCTTAATGTTGTAATTGGGGTACAGTGCAATTTGCTTGCTATACCAACTTTCATTTCCTACCCAATAGCCTTTAGCACATCTTTAACATTGCTGGGAGAATACTGAAGTCTTATCCTTTGGATGACTTAATATTCCTATAAATATTGCACAAATACCTTGAGTTAAAATATTTTTATAGTTCCCATTGCACATTTTATTATATTATGAGCATTAACAATTTTGAGAAATGCCCAGACAATATAAATTATATCTATGTAGGTATAAAGATCATTTCAATTTTTTTTAACTTTTATTTAGCCTAGTTATGTCGTAGGCCAAGTCCGCACTATAGATGTTTATATCAGTTTACTATGTGGCCATTAATTTATTAATAAATGTGGCCAAAAAAAGGATACACATGTACTTTCAGCAACATGCATGGTCATAACAGAGAACGAGTACTAAATATTGGTCTGTTAATTGCCACAGAAGTCTAACAATATGTTCTTATATTTTAACTTTTTAGCCATATCTTTCAAAAAATTATGTATCTTCTGAGGTTCTGTTTAAACAAGTAAAGTATGACTGTATGTTACAGAAAGCAAAACTTCACATCAAATATTTTCACAAAATTGAGACTCCAAACAAAAAGAAATGCTTCTCAACACAACTGAATAACACTTGTAATAATTTTTGTAAGAGGCTAGAACTGGGTTGGTTGGTATTCAAAAGAAACTTCAAAATTCAGCAGTTACATCAAAGTGGCCACAATTGGCACAATAGCCAAAGTTGGAGCTTTCCTCCACTTTTACATTCAAATGTAGTTTGCCGTTACAAAGTGAGTTTCAATGTTTCTGGATGCAGATGCCGAGCACAACCAGACTGTATGCAGAGCTCCACTTACCTTTGAACGTTCCAATAAAAGTCCTGGAGTCTTGCAATATAATTCTGACCCTGTAGTTGATATGCTGAAGCATCTTATTATTTTTCCCGATCGTCTATAACAAAAGTTACGTAACATACATTTCCAGCAATGAGTAAGGACACAAAACAAAATTTCATGTCAACAAAACTCCAAATATATAACATTTTCTTCTAAATTTCATTCATTTAGTATACGGTTTGCTGGACCCACCAGGGTAACCATTCAACTTAACTATTGGGTCATTCCATGTAAAATCAACAAATTAAAAATATTTCTAACCTTACCCTATTGGATTTAACTTGAAATGAAGCTCAACCGTAGCATTCACATACAGTAATGTGAGAATTTTTTCACATTTTCTGACAAAAGGTTGCCGAGCAATGAGTGGGGTGAGGAAACGAATTTTTTGCCTTGCGGAATAATATTGATTTGTTCACAACTTGTGTTTTAAGTAAGCTACAATAATGAAATTGAGTTCACTGGAAGGAACTTTATATTCAAATGATAAACATAATCAGCTGAAAACAAATATTCTATTTTTATGAAAACATTATTGAATTTTGGAACCAGAAATGTAAGCCTAAGATACTCTTTTTCTCTACACATAATGAGAGTTTCAACTCTGAATGTGCATGTGGTCACTATCTAAAGTAATTTGAAGTGTAAGAGTGTGCAATGAAACAGCTTTAAAAATTAATCTGTTTTAAGTTTAGACCTACTTCTCATCAGCTGTGTGTTGCATAACTGCACGTGGCCAACAAAATAAAATAACTTATTATTTATCAATGTCAAATTAAAAAAAGAAGCTGCACAACATTGGAGGGGGGGGGGGGGGGGGAGGGAGAGATCAGTAAGGTCCAGACCCCAGTTATTGCCACATTAAGGGCAATTTGAGATACATCACATTTTTAGTATAGGAAGAAATTATACAAATTACTTCAAAAAAATCATATCTATTGCTTCAAAGTCTACATATTACAACCACGTAAAAACAAATATTGTAAGTTGTATAACAAAAGCAGAAAAAATACTGAAAAATAAATGGCGCATGTCCCCGGTTTTGGCCATGTTAACCCTACCTATGGCCAGTTGTTTCTCCACTTATGGCCACTTCATATTATAATAAAACTATGGCTAAAATAATTATCAATCCATGTGCCAGAAAGTAATTTGTGCTTTATACAAGTATATAAGACAACAAACATACATCAAAGGTACAGCAACTGAATGAACAGAAAAAAAAATCATTAGGCAAAGTATTGTCCCAATAATTACAGAAACAAGTGCCAGACAAGTTTATTTCTCACGAGTATCAATGGAAACAGGAAACTTTGTTTTTAATGAATGTCCTCCTGGCATCGAGACTGGTTGTGGCAAATTTCCTGTAATATCTTCACCCGTTATAGTTGAAACATCATTTTCAGTGTATTCGAAACAAGTTTTCTGAACATTAGAACTTTTTAGGCACTGAATTTCATATTCAGAATCAAAAAGCACTATCAAAATTACACATATGTACTTAAAAATTGCAGCTCGTTATATTTCCTGTTTAACTAAATTTTACCAAAATAAAGTCCACTACTTTCAAATTATCAAAGACAGTTTCACATTTTCTGGTATTTCACCTTCATCTCTTACGTAGTCATCTAAACTGCTTCCACTGTCCGTCCATTCTTCTTCCTCTGAAGACCTTGTTGGCCTATCACTTAACTCTTGTCTGTTTCTTGTTTTCCCATTTTTTACACGAGATACTGCCAAGTGCTTCTCTTTGGACTTTTAACTCCTTCATAGCGTTTCTCTTCCTTTTTTCCTGCTCCTTCCCCTGCTTCTCTTTTTCCTTCAGTTCATGATATTCCACCCACTTGTCAATAGTCACAACAGTGGGTGTGTGTTCTTTCTTTCTCTTTGTGCCTTGTTTGGGTTCTGGCCAAGTGATGACACTTTCAAAAACTGTTGCTAATGATTTTGGTGGCATCACTTGGATACGCACTGAAGATGGACTATGGTTGGATGTTAAGAGTACCTGAATTATGTGAAATACTACTGGGGGTTGTTGCTATATCTGCAGGAATAAGACTGTTGGTGGGTGTCGAAGGAATATCTGAATTTTGTAAAATGCTGCTGTGTGTTGAAGATATATATCAATATTATCAACATTTTGAATGGATGAAGGATTAAGCCTGTCTGTGTTTTGTGATAGATTCTCTGTTGGATTATCTTCAGAGGGAGGCACTATGCTATCTGTCAATGTCATCAGCTATTTTTCTCCAGAACTTGAAAAATAATAATGCTTCTTGATTTCCTTCCCACTCACGATTCCTTCTCTTGGTTGCTCTGAACTCATCTAGAAGGACAGGATCAATTTGCTTTTCTATATATGAAATGTCTCTGAAGCTTCTCATTTGTCTGAACTGTGGTGAGGTTGGTATACTACAAACAACTATCTTGCTGTAATCTACATTGTTCACATTAAATGCAAACAGACCAGTTGCCCTGAAACCAGCACAAATATTTGCCACCATTTTAGATTCTGTAATAATTTGTGACAGAACAGAAGGTACATCAGATTTTGAAATTTCAGTGCCATTATGTTCAAAATGCCATTTCTGAACAATCTTCTACCACATTTTTTTCATAGGTCCAAAGACAGCTACATCTAATTGTTGCAAGATGTGCGTAGAATTGGCATTGTTAAGGGAGGAGCAAATTTTCCAGCAGCATTCACTGCAAACAATGTAGCAAAGTTATCTTTGTCAGAGTTACACGACTCATCATAAACATGACGGCAACGAGGACCTATGATTAATTCCTCTTTAGGAGCCAGAAAGACAGAAGTTTCATCCATATTAAAAATTCTATTTAGGTGATTTAACGCATCCATATCATTTAAAGTGCAGGATACTTTGTGAAACCAGATTCTTATTTTCTCTTCTGTAACAGAACCTCTAGCCCTATTGACATATTCTGCATGTTTTTGTGACAGAACCTTGTGTCTCTTAAGAAATACGTAATACCACTTTTTTTCAGGTCGATTGTTAATAAATGTAGCCTTATAACTTTCCATATCTGAACTCTCAATAAGGTTTTGCACAGATGCACAGAGATTTTCTTTAGTAACTGGAAATCCCATGCTACAACAGTTCAAAACGTTCTAGTAAGACAGAATGTGGACCACAGTGCCCTGTAGATTCTTGTGGAGGTACACCAAAAATTTTGTTTCTTAATGTTGTCCTTGGAACTTTGTACAACTTGCTTGCAGCTGCAGTAGCAACTTCCATTCCTCATCAATAGCCTTTAGAGCATCTTTAACTTTGCTGGGAGAATACTGAAACCTCTTATTCTGTGGTTGACTCATTTTCCTATCAATAATTCACAAAGATGGAGTTAAAGAATGTTGTATAATTGAATAGTGCCTATGGCATATTTTGTATCTGACAAGCATAGGTAAATTAGTATGATATGCCAAAACAATACTAACAATGAGGTATATATTGATATAAAAATACCAGAAATATTTTAATAAGCCTATTTAAATAAAATTAAGTTTATAATAATCTATGTTAGAACTGGCTGGTATTCCAGAGAAGCTTAAAAATTAACCTTTGACATCAAGGTGGCCATAAGTGGGGTAGTGGCCAAAACTAGAGCCTTCACCCTACAGCTGAGTACCAAAGATAGGCCCAAAATCAGATGAGCCAGAACAGTTCAGTTTGTCATGCTTCTAGCCAGTCAGTTTGTTGCACATCAGCTTTTACGCATAGGGTAATGCATATGTTCGATTAGTTGAAATTTCAGTGTTCAAAATTCCCTGCTGCTTACAGAAAGAACTGGAAAGGGTGAAAGATATGGATGGTCCCTCTAGATGTAGGGAGCAACTGTGATTCAATCTTTTACCTAATTCTTTCTAACTACACAGGCTAACCATCAGTGTTCACGGTCTTCCAAGCAATATATCCTTTAATATCATCCAATGATACAGGGTCACTGACAACAGCTGTCACCTGTTCAATTACACTTTATAATCCTGGTCTTGCTTAGGGGAATTAAGATGAAGACATTTTGTGTTCCTGTAATTTTGCAACATTTCTCAAATCTCTTAAAAGAGTCAATTCTTCATTTTCACGATCTTCCATAGTGGTATACTTGAAATTTATCCACTCAACATTATCAATGGCAAACACAATTGTTCGAGTGCCATGATTTGATCAGTATATGGGCACTGGTGGTGGTGGTTAGTGTTCAACATCCCGTCGACAACGAGGTCATTAGAGACGGAGCGCAAGCTTGGGTTAGGGAAGGAAATCGGCCTTGCCCTTTCAAAGGAACCATCTCGGCATTCGCCTGAAACGATTTAGGGAAATCACGGAAAAACTAAATCAGGATGGCCGGAGTATTTGGGCACGCAGACACGTAACTGTTCCAGCAATACCATCGCTAACTCCTTTACCATGAGAGCAGGGTGAAAAATGCCACTGGGCTTCAAAATGGAACAGCCATGGTTTATTTTTTTCTAGTCTTATACTGAGCTGCCTCTGTCAGGAGAGTAATATATTTTACTTTTTTTAATTAAATATTTTGATCAGAAAGAATCATGTAGGATCGCAATAGGTGCACAGCAACAGTGTCATCTGTGAGGTATTCTGTTACGATAAGACTTGTGTGCTCAGGTGTGTCACCATCCTTCTAGTAAGTTACAAAGGGATTAATTATTGTTTGTGTGTTTCTAAAATGGTAAAGATCACCACCTTTTACAACAAATGTGTAATTCTCAGACAAATCACAAATCTCAAAGAACCCAGCTGCTTTAAGATTATTTTTCAATCCTTTTGGGAAGGCAGATAATTGACTGGGCACAAAGGAATGTCATGTTTAAATGTTTTGAATTTGGCAAAATAAATAAATAAAAAAATTAAAAAAGTAGCAGGATTTCTGTGACTGTTTCTAGAGATGTTACTTGTGAATATAATGGACACTGGTAATTGGAAAAAAATAGGTAAAGGATTAAATCACAGTTAATGTCTTATATACATGAGGGACCGTCCATGTCTTTAATTTCCCATGGTTATACAGACATTCTTCATGTACATAACTGGGAACTAAAGGCAATCTTGAAGCCTCAAACTGCTATATGAGGAACACACACATTATCCCATGGAGAAATGGTGATGTGCAAGCAACTAACTGCAAAGAAGCATGATGAATTAGATATAACTCAAATCAGTAACAAGAACTAATAACTGGTTTTTGCGACATCTCTTGTATTTTGCTGTATGAAGTTTTTTAAATCCAACACACTTAAAGCAAATATTTTATTCATCTATTCTAACCTATATTATATTGATGCTCACATTTGGCTGTACAATGAAGTAACTAATGAGATGTAGGACTACTATTTACAATAAATAAAGTTTTAAAGGTGTTTTACAACACCACTTTAAACATAAAATTACTTTTGACAGTAAACCAACGTTCATCCCCAAACGAAACTTCCAGAATTTGTAGAAGTAAACAGTATCTTTCAAATATATTTCTCCGAGAATTTTATGAATGCAATTTATCAAAATGTACTTTAAAATGGCGTACAAATGAACTTAATTTCATTATTCTCATTTGCTTAGAACATAAGCTGTTATCAAAACGATATCGTACCGCAAACAAAAAATATTTTTTTTACACATTCAGCAAATAATATTACGTAATATTTTGTCAGAAAAATGAGGAAAAAATGGTTTTGTGTTACTATTTACGAATACTACATGCATACTTAATATCAGATAAATGTAAGAGGGTCATGTTGCAGCACTTGTTTGATTTGTCATGGTTAAACCCTGTTAGCCTAATAAATCATAGACTTTTGCTACAATTATGTAGTGCATTCGGTGTCTGAGCCAAATTCTTGACGAAGATGACGACAACGTAAGTTTTTTTTGTCAAAGTTGTATATCACAACAATACAGCATAGCGGATGGAAATCATGTTGCACCGCGTCGCCCGGCATTTGTAGAAATGAAATCGTCACTCCATACAATACATAGTTTTAAAAAATAGATTATGCTTGGATACAAATTATAACTTGAAACATTATTTGCATATTTCCCAACATACCATCTTCGAAGAGTTTCACAATTCCTTTACAACAACTAACAAACACACCGCCAAAATGGCGCCATCAACTACATATGCAAACTGTGAGTGTGAACCAAACACGACTCCGCAAAGATATTATTTGAGAAAGGATGTAAGATATGCACAGAGATTAAGGGGCATCCACAGTAGTGAAAACTTGCACATGCATCCACTCTTCATCCTCGCCGGTCGAAACAAACGATCTTTAGACGGTATATATCACTGTGTAGTAATATTGTGCAATATTATTGTTATTTTTAGATTTCTAAAAAAGTGCGACTTTTAGCGTGATTCGAAATTTTGGAGGATGGATACACTGCAGGTAAGCTAATTGCTCTATTTTCTTTCAAGCAGAAAAAAAGGTGGAGGAAAAAGTGGCACAATGAGTCTTAAAAATTCACTCAGGAGAACCTACGGAACAAACTCAAGCTGGATGAAGTACATTATCATCAGAACTTCTGATGTGTTCGTGCTCCAACATTCGAAACGTTAGTGGTAAGGATTGCTAGTAGGTTTTGTTCTTAACGAATTTTTAAGACAGGATTTTTTCTCACAGCTGAGGGCTACAGCTTTTAATACATGGAGCGTAATAAATCATGAAAAGAATTCTTAATTCTCCAGTTTTATATTCACCTACCTTAACATCCCATGTCAGCAATGATTTGTACATTTTGATGCACTGTAATATGAACGTAATTTCGTTTTGTTTGTAACTCTTAGTACTAGATAAACACAAATGCTCACTCAAAGAAGCTTAGAGACAATAATCTACAAAATATGTGAGTGAGTGCAAGGTAATGTCAATACTGCCCGCAGACAAGACAATTTCTCAGGTAGCGCAATACATTTGAAAAGTTCTCGATCTGTACAGTATTATTACCCAGACTCTCAGCTTAATCTACACACAATCAGAAATATTAAGCAATAATATTGACAGTCTAGTGACCGCTTTAAGTGCTTGCTCTTGTGCAATGTCATTCTTTACTGGCACTGCATTGCAAATGTCATTGTGCAGATTTTACATCAAGAGCTTACAGAAACGTGACCAAAAGAACACCATTGACAAATATTTTGATACGAAACTAGAATACTCGTAGAAAATATTTAGGGGTGTTAAAATTAGTAATAAAAATCTTTTCGACACAGAATATGTCGTTCGAAAGGCAAATGAACGACTAAAACTGTTTTTGAATTCCTTATCAGGCGTATTTCTGTGCTGTCAAACAATCAAAAGCAGAATGAGAGTAGATTCACCTAGTGGCATTTGTGTATCTTTTTGATGATGGTGGGGGAAGGTGCAGAGGACAGTAAGTTTGATGGCTTTTAACTTTCTTGTTTGTCAGACAGGGTGATATGACAATGGCGCAGTATGGTATTTCTACAGTGTGATGGTGGGCGGTGTAGTGTTGTAACTTAGAGCATTTCCTTTTTCATGAATATTGCATTTCTTGGTCAGTTACCTGCTAGCCATAAATAATATGTCAGTGAAGTAATTTAGGTTTCCATACTGTATTCCTTGCTGCTTGCTGTCTTCATTGGAGAAAACAGTGATATGACGAAAAGTATTGAAAGAGGCACTTTATCTTCTGGCTGATGACTGTTATACACACATATTTCACTTGTGAACACATGCAATTGGTTACTGAAGCTCAGAAATTGCTATGAACCTATTGTAAAGCCAGGTAATGTGAAAATTGTTCTCAGTAAGAGTAAAGTAATTACTGGTGCCTCCATACTTGATCATATTGAATATTTATTTTTTATTTCATTACAGAAAATGTGTGTTTGAGAAGCTTGATGGTAGATTTTATAATGTGCTGCATATTCCATGGTATACGTTGAGATTAATGTTTGGAATGTCCGCCCCCAGTAACTGAGTGGTCAGCATGACAGAATGTTAATCCTAAGGTCCCGGGTTCGGTTCCCAGCTAGGTCGGAGATTTTCTCTGCCCAGGGACTGGGTGTTGTGTTGTCCTAATCATTATCATTTCATCCCCATCGACGCCCAAGTGGCATCCAATCGAAAGACGTGCACCCGACGAACGGTCTACTCAACAGGAGGCCCTAGTCACATGACGTTTACATTTACAATGTTCGGAATAACTTCTAATTATTAGTCGATTTTGTAAAATCAAACTTACACTTTGATGAAGGAGTCCCACTGCACAGATTCACTTAATTATTCATATTAGGATAAACTAATATTTATTCAGGAGACCCCCACTAAATGGTAAAAAAAGCATGTCCAATTATGAAGGGATGCATGTGGCAGTTTTTGTCGCCTGCAGGAATTTTTGATTTAACCAGCACGCCATCACAAATACATGTGACCATTTAACATTTTCTTTATTGGATTTTAAATGAGTGGTAGGAATGCCAATGGCATTGCTATCCTCAGTGGAAGTGAAGAAGAATTACAGGGTCTGATGAATGAAATGAACGGTCTAATGCATTCGAATATAGTTGGGAGTAAATCAAAGAAAGATGAAAGTAATGAAAAACAACAGGAATGAGAACAGCGAGAAATTTAACATCAGAACTGGGGATCGCGAAGTAGCCAATGTTAAGTAACTCTGCTACCTAGGCAGCGAAATAACCCATGACAGATGGAGCAAGAAGGACATAAAAAACAGACTAACACTGTCAAAAATGTCATTCCTGGCAGAGAGAAGTTTGCTAGTAAGAAAAATAAGTCTCAATTTGAGGGAGAAATTTCTGAGAATGTATATTGGGAAAACCAGAACAGAACAGAATCGAAGGCTTTGAGATGTGATGCTACAGAAGAATGTTGAAAATTAGGTGAACTGATAAGTTAAGGAATGAGGAGGCTTCTTACAGAATCAGTAAAGAAAGGAAGATACAGAAAACACTGACAAGAAGAAGAGAATGGATGACAGGACATCTGTTAAGGTACCAGGGAATAACTTTCATGGTACTACAGGGACCTATAGAGGGTAAAAACTGTAGAGGAAGACAGACACTCAAATAAAGCAGCAAATAATTGAGGATTTAGATTGCAATTGCTACTCTGAGATGTAAACGGTGGCACGGGAGAGAAATTTGTGGTGGGCAGCATCAAATAAATCAGAAGATAGATGACTAAAAAAAAGAGTGTTTTGCAGATTCAGATGACCTAAAGGACTAGATAGGGGAGCTATATACGTAAGGCTAAGGCAAAATGTTTATTGTATACTTGTGATAATAATAATCGGTATTAATAATAATATTTTTATTTTCATTATAGTATTGAATGATCTAAGTTTATATAAATACAGTGTTATAGTTACCGAAATTACAACATTAAAACACATTCAAAGACCAAATCATTTGGTCCATCATGTCACATCACGCCAAATTGCTTAGCCGAGTATCCAGACGTTGAAAATGAGCTTATGAGATATGCTCTATTGTACAAAAAGTAGGAGTATAGTATGAGTACTGAGTAACTAACAACGATAAAGTTTATTAATGGTCAAAGCAAACTTCATAACATATATTCTGACCAATTTTGTGTGGTAAAATGGTGGCAAGTTAAACAGCACTCAGAACATTTACATACTAGTGAAAATATATACTTGTGAACACATCAAACCATACTTATAAGGGATTAAATAGTCATGTTTACCTTATCCATTATTTTATCCTTGTGTAACTAACGATGTCATAATGAACTGTATTTTCCCCCTTCATTAGAGCAGTTGTGTTTTATTATTATAAAATCTAAATAAGTTTTCGCTTTTAGGTATATGATCTCGATTGTGGAAGAACACTCAATAGAAAAATGTCCAGGTCATCATGGACCATTTGCAATTGGCCACGAAAACAAAGTGCAATCATACAGAAAAGCTTAGAAGAAAAACAAAAGCACGGAATCTACTACTAAAACATAAGTCAGTGGCGAGAAAGTGGGTTAACTCCCAATATTAGCAGATGATGACACCATAAACATTTTTTTCTTGACAGTCCTTGACGTGACGTGACTTGAAGGACTGTTGACGACATGTGAGAATGCTCTTATTTGAAAAGCATTGTGGAATGTTTTGATGAGCTGTGTTGTGACATGATGGCCAGTATGATTATGTTCCACATGCCATAG
Source organism: Schistocerca serialis cubense (assembly GCF_023864345.2). NCBI lineage: Eukaryota > Metazoa > Arthropoda > Insecta > Orthoptera > Acrididae > Schistocerca > Schistocerca serialis. The sequence goes on from NC_064643.1 coordinate 460,594,560, forward strand.
AATTTGTGGACAACTGACAAATCATATATGGATCTGTTTAAATATTCAGGAAGAGCTGATACATTTAGTTGTCTGTCAGTAAATAATTTTTTCACTGGGTGCTAAGAGGAATTAATCTATTATGACAGTCTGTTATATGACATATGGGCAAGAATATTGTTTCTTGTTCTGTAACAGTGTACCTTCACTCAGCATATTATTTTCAGCAACTTATTTGTTAAAATGGAAACAGTAATAAACACATTTACACATAATACTCTATATGAAGATCCAATAGTAGCTCTAATGACACTCTTTGAGAATTTTGGCAGCAAAATGTCACACGTATAGAGTTACCTCACACAATAACACAATATTCACTTATTTATTCATTTATTTAACCTGATCTGACCAGTGCTTTCTTACATCAGACCATGGTTTCACACATACAGTACCCTTTTTTAAACCATTGTTAGATAAGGAATGACAATTTTATGTGAAAAATAGTATTAAAATGGTTTGAGTGTCTGAAGTGGCAGTGTGAGTAAACTGTACTGACTATGGACTAGTAAAGTTAATACTGGCAGTTCTTGTACTACTGCAGCTGCTGCCACTAGTAGTGATAATAGTAATAATAAAAATGGCGATAGTAATAATGACAATAATAACAATAATGACAATGGTAGGTATAAGAAGAATTGATAGTTATACAAAATAGATGCTTTCTGATATAAGGGAAATAAGGTAGATGAGGTTGGAGGGAGGAATGTACAGGACAACAAGTGCTTAAAGGGACAATGATAATTCGTATTATTGCTTTAGCAGATATGTCGTTAACTGTCTTCTGAAGCAGGTGGTGTTATGCAGTTCTCAGTTACAATGCAAATGGTTATACTGAGTGATGGAGTGGGGAAGAAAGGAAATTAAATGTTCGTATGGCATTTATTGGTTGGGATATCCCCTTTGGGGTTAGGCCTCCATATTGCAAGTCTTTTTAGTTGACGCTACTTCGGCGATTTGGGCGTCAATGATGATGAAAATGATGAGGGACACACAACGCCCAGTTCCCTGTTGGGAATCGCTGAGCTATGGAGGGGGAAGAAAGGATTTTGCTCTGATGGGAGCAGTATTTCTGCCATGTTGTTTAGACAGGTCATTAAGGTCAAGGAGAGATTCAAGGATCAGCAGTCACTGATAAGACAGTGGACAAGGCAGCGGTTATGGTAATCTCTGTACTTGGCTGCACACAGAAAGGATAGCTGTGCATACGATGGTGAAAAGTGATCAAAGAATTGAACATCACAGGTATAACGAACACTGGCATTCATAACCTATTCCAGCAACCACGAGTTTTCCTAAGAATGGTCTTACACAGAGACAGTACTGTTATCAGTATTGGGAAATATAAGTGTTTGTACAAGTTCCTTTTTCAGGTGAAGAGGGCATGGAGAGGTGCTGATGCCTTCTTGCACACTGCAGTTCTCTGCTCAGTCCAACTTAGATTTTCATCTGTTGTTAATCCTAGACTCTTTGCTAAAGGAGAGAAGATGATATTGCCCTGCTTATGGTTAAATATTGCAGGGACTACCAATATTTTGGTCTAATAAGCCTAGAATGACCAACCAGTACCATTTGGGTTTTGTGTGGATTGAGCTTTAACCCTATATCCTGTGTCTATTAAGATAGTGCACAGGTCAGTGTTGAGATTTTTGATAGGTATCTCCAACTTTATTGGTTTTCCATTTGGAAACAACTGATGGTCACCAGTGTTTCTGTGGTATTTGCAGTAGCACAAAACTGATGACATATTATTTATGTACAATGAAAAGAGTATAGGACTTATGCTGAACCTTGGGGGATGCCGGATACTACTTGCCTCCATTGTGACTTTATGGTGCCTGACATGATGCATTGCCACCGAGAAATCAGGAATGAAGAACATGATAGTTGGTTGTTGTGCATTCATGGCAAGCTTTAGGTTATCTGTTGCATTTATTAAGGCAGATGTTGTCTTGTGATGTTTATGGAATTTGACAGTAGTTTGAAAATGTGCAAAATACGATGTTGTAACATGCTGTCAGTATACTCAACTGAAAGCATTGGCTGTAAATAATGGTAAGGAACAGTTAATAAGGAACAGAGTTATTGCATTAAAACGCAGCACGTGATGAGGTTTACTCTTATTAGTTGATAGTTCCATGATAAACTGAGAAATGACAGCTGTATGTCTAATTTCAGATTCTTGCTAATGGCAACTTTGTCTGGATGTGTGTATGGAAATATTGGTAAGTGCCAACAATATGTATTCCAGTTGTATCAATGTGTGTGGTATTAATGCAACGAAAACGCTTTAGAGGGACGATTTGTGCAAATCTGAGGATGGTGTGGATAACTATGATTCAGATAAAGATTCTGAATATGTTCTTGAACCTAATGCACTTGAAAAGCTGTTGCTAATAAGATAAATGTAGACAATTATTTAAGCAAGTAACCAATGTTAAGTTATGTTTCTTATCATAAGGTACATGATAGTGTGATAGCAGAAATGTTGAGGGTCATCATTAACATCGTTTATGTGCTGCAGGAAGGTGACAGTATAAACTAATTTTATACTGAACTGAATCATGGATTAATTTTTAAGGTTTATATGCCTTATTGTAGCAAAAACGTTTGTAATGCAAATCTTACTGTCATAAACCGAAAATATTCAGATCCTTTATATTTTTGAGAGGTTTCACAGTAATGTTCCATAAACAAATGCAAGTAAACAATGTTAAATCAGTGGTAATCAACTGACATATTCCCTCATGTGAAAGGTGAAAGTACTGTGATACAATTTTATAATCACCATTAATTATTAATTGTGATCTTCTGCCTTATGCTTCAATGATCAGAGTAACCACGTTAATTTTTTTGTCTTTGCAATCTTCCTTACTTATGTATCTGCATCTGGTTTCGTAGCTGTGATCTTTATTCAATTGTAGACCTCTATTAAACGGCCTAAACCAAGGGTAGTCAGTCTTTCTTACGTACCACTTGCTTTCAATATCTGTTAGTAGTAAAATTTTCGAACATGCTGCTAGATCTACAGTATTGGCGATTTATTAAGTAGGGAAGTAACTTTATTTCATAAAATTTATAGAGCAGGGTCACAGGAAGTTAATGCATATAATGATAATTACTTATCAAATACTTCCTGTCACCATTTTATAAAAAGTTTATCAAGATATTTTTGAAACCTGTATCACCTATCACCCACTATGAATGCCACAGTGCATGCTAGTGGATGATAGGGCCCACGTTCACTACAAATGATCTAAGCCATTTCTCGAGAGAATGACCTGGATGACAGATCTGTACAATCTTAATGACACTTCAGCTTCTTCCCTTGTTCCTCTGACGTAATGCTAATTGTCATGGTACTCACTGCACTTGGTGCATGGTGCTTCTCTGAACTTGGTTGAGACTGCATGGAATAAACTGCCTAAATTAGCAGGCACTGTGAAATGTGATAAAGCAGCTTTGTCATCCTACCTTGACGGTTTCATGCTCAAACCAATTGAAACTTCTACACAGTTTACAACTCCCAATTCACTACTGAAACTAAAAAAAATATTTTTATGGTGGTGATCATTGTGCAACACATCGTTTTATCAGAATGACATATTACACTACAGCATGTGAAGTGCACTCACTTTGACAGTAAACAGTGTTAAGTACCTACTGACTGTCTTTTAAGAGTAAAATTTTTGACAAAACATTCGATTTTAAAAATATATTGTTATTCAAGGAATATTTCTTAGCAATAACTTACCTGAATAAAATAATTACAGTGGATATACTTTAAATATTTTATTTATTTAAGCTTTACAGTTTCTGAAAGCAACCAACTTGTCCCTTACCATTGTTTATAGCTGGGATCTTCAATTCATAAGACACATTAACAAATAAATTACTTTAGGCAATGTAACACTATCATATTTTATATGTTGCTCTCCTGACAATAAATCATCTCAAGTTAATAAAACTATGATAATTAAGACCATTCAATATAATACTGTATTTTTTAAACAAATCTTCTCTGTTTTGAAAACCTCATTTGGCATAAATCAGTAAGATGATTGGAGAATTATGTCATTACCAAAAGTTTTCAGGTTATTTGCAGAATAGTGTATCATCCACTAAAGCAACATCATGGGTTTCAAGTACAAATACAAGCGCATGGCCATCAGGTGAGCATTTTACAGTGGTAGTAGACGGCAACAATGTATAAGAATTATTAGTTTCTTACATTGATAGCGCTGAAGGCTAGAAATGCTATCGCTTGATATAACAACTCCAGTGCAACATTATGAACAGATCATTTGTCTGGAATCTCTCTGTGACAAACCTTTTCTTTCAGCAACCTTTAACAACAACTACAAGGTAAGAATTCTCATTCAAGATCAAGATGAGTTAACACTTCCAAGGAACAGTTTCCTATATTTTAAAGGTAGATTTATACCCAAGAAGAAGGTTGGAAGCGCTTTGTCAACAACACATTGCAACCTACTCATAATGCATTCATCTTTCTGCTTCAAGAATTAAGGTACGTACTTAATTGTATCGAGCATGACCACACAAGAAATGATGGAATCATATCAATGCTCAAAGCATATGTCTCCAAATCAATTCTAACCTGAATGTATTAGAAGACGCAGGATAGTTTACAGATGGATTGATAGACGCCTACGTCAGTGTCTGTATGCCGCTTACAATGTTAATGGGCTTATTGGAGGGTAATGAAAGTGTCATTATGAATGATAAACATGAACTGTTTCTATTTCGTATTACTGTGGATAATAATGCAAGAATTCTTTACAGAAATTGTACAATGTGTAGCATAAATGTAGAGGTATTACATCATATGTGTCATATCTCACAGTGATGTCTCTGAGAGCAAATATCGTCATGGATATACAGGGATTTTATGATCAGTGTGGAAGTTTGTGTTTAAAGACGTTGATATCGCTGTATTTTCCAGTGCTGGACAAGTATTAATGAAGTATTCCACTATTGTTACTTCACCCAAACCTTTTAGTACAGTACACTGTGTTAAGATTCATTGAACAATTTCATGGCTTACTCGCTGTCATAATGGAAAATGGTGGGACGAAGATGGAGCATCATACGAAAATATGATGACACTGCTCTGAACCTATGTTAATAGAGATAGCATAGTTTATGTCAAAGACCATGAAAAAATGTAGGGGGGGCATGAAATCTTCATGCATGGATCAATACACAGCCTCAAGCAGTTCCCAAAATTATGCTTATGAACACAGCTGTGTATGATGGTGGTATGGAAAGTTCTTGGAACAGAATAGAAAAAAGTACGTACACCACTGAAACTTTTCTTATTTTTCAATGTAGTCTCCTTGTAGAGTAATGCACTTGGTTTAACGATGTTCCAGTGCTTCAATCCCATCTCGAAAATGAGTTTCCTCCAAGCCTGCGAAATAATTGTCAACTCCAGCTATCGACCACCTAAAAAAATTTTCAGTTTTGGGAAGAGATGGAAGTCTGACGGAGCCATATCAGGCGAATAAGGCGGGTGTGGCAACAATTTATACCTTAGTTCGTGTAATTTTACCATAGCGACGGAACATGTATATGAGTGCGTCAAGAGTCGCAGCATCCATCTTGCAGATAATTTTTTAAATTCTAATTCTTCAATTAAAATGTGATATACCACTTCAGATGACATCTTGGAAGTACGAGCAATTTCACACATATTCAATCGATGATTCTTCATGACCATTTTGTGCACTTTTCCAATGACTTCTGAAGTAGTGACAAATCTTGGCTGACCACTGTGCAGATCATCATCTAAGCTCTCCTGACCAAATTTAAATTCATTTGTCCACTTGGTAACAGTTGCATATGAAAGAGTAGAGTCTCCCAGTGTATTCTGGAAATCGGCATGAATGTCCATGACTGTGGATAATAACTGCTGTTAATACTGTTGTGATTCACAAAGGAACATCTGTGTGTCATTGTCAGTAATAATAATAATAATAATAATAGTAATAATAATAACAAAGCCTCAAATACAGCAAAACACACCTGTCTGAATGGTATCAGATGACTGAAAACTAATGTGTGATACTACCTCAACTTCTTATGCTGATTCTAAATCTGTTTTCAGTTTTTTCCTCTCACCTCTCACATATAGTTTCGCTGCAGTTTGACTTCAAAGGTATATTACTGTGCCAATAGGTTATGTGTATTGTTGGAGGGAAATTCCTCTGTATAGTCCTGTATACCTATTGATTGTTACACCTGTTGATGATAGTTGTTGTTGTGTGAACCTGAAAGTGTTGCTTGTCTCACAGGCTTGGATTACCAGTGCTATATTGTGATTAAATATACAGACAGTATTAATAAAACATTTCGCCTACTGTTGATACACTCATGCTCATAAATTAAGGATAGTTGCAGAATGTGGTGCCACACAATGTTGCACTACACGAAACTGGCGTTGATAGGATAGACACATAGGGAACACACATGACACAGATCTATAAGCCCACGGTATTGGTGATAAGTTGAGAAAACTGTCTCAAAACACACGTGCTGCAAAATGCCACTGTTTCCTGCCTGTGTACCCCAACATCAGTATGGGATATGTTCACTATGCACACATACACAGGCCGCACAATGGGTTGGCATACTCTGGATCAGGTGGTCGAGCAGCTGCTGGAGTATAGCCTCCCATTCTTGCACCACTGCCTGATGGAGTTCCTGAGGTGTCATAGGGGTTTGAAGACGTGCAGTGATACATCGACCAAGAGCATCCCAGATGTGCTCAATGGGGTTTAGGTCAGGAGAACAGGCAGGTCATTCCATTCGCCTGATATCTTCAAGGTACTCCTCCAAGATGGCAGCTCGGTGGGGCCATGCGTTGTCATCCATCAGGAGTAAGGTGAGACCCACTGCACCCCTTAAAAGGCGGACATACTGGTGCAAAATGACGTCCCAATACACCTGACTTGTTACAGTTCCTCTGTCAAAGACATGCAGGGGTGTACATGCACCAATCATAATCCCACTGCACATCATCAAACCACGACCTCCATACAGGTCCCTTTGAAGGACATTAAGTGTTTGGTATCTAGTTCCTGGTTCACGCCAGATGAAAACCCGGCGAGAATCACTGTTCAGACTATACCTGGACTCGTCTGTGAACATAACCTGGGACCACTGTTCCAATGACCACGTACTGTGTTCTTGACATCAGGCTTTACGGGCTCTCCTGTGACCAGGGGTCAGTAGAATGTACCTTGCAGGTCTCCGGGCGAATAAACCATGTCTGTTCAGTCGTCTGTAGACTGTGTGTCTGGAGACAACTGTTCCAGTGGCTGCGGTAAGGTCCCGAGCAAGGCTACCTGCAGTACTCCGTGGCTGTCTGTGGACACTGATGATGAGATATCAGTCTTCTTGTGGTGTTGTACACTGTGGGCGTCCTGTACTGTAGCGCCTGGACACGTGTCTGCTGGAATCGTTGCCATAATCTTGAGATCACACTTTGTGGCACACAGAGGGTCCATGCTATGACCTGCTGTGTTTGACCAGCCTCCAGTCGCCCTAGTATTCTACCCCTCATAATGTCATCAATATGTGTTCTTTGAGCCATTTTCAACACACAGTCACCATTAGCACTTCTGAAAACGTCAGCACACTTACTCACTGCACCGTACTTTGACATGCACCAACACACCTCTGCGTATGTGGATTACTGCCAGCATCACCGTGCGACAACCGCAGGTCAAATGCACCACATAGTCATACGCCAAGGTGATTTAAACCCGAAAACCGCCCACCAGAGCGTTGTTTCACCATGTATCAGCATTATCCTTAATTCATGAGCATGAGTGTAGTTACTACCATGTCAACACGCAAGTGTGTGAAGAACCTAACTATTTTCTGTTACATTTTGGGAATTATACAGTGGCTAACAGATTTTGTGCAAAAGCTTACCATGCTTATTTTAATATGAAACGTGGTGACCAGCACCAGGGATGATCACCAGAGACAGTTTGCCGCTATTGTGTGGAATGGTTCAGAGTGTGGACAAAAGAAAAGAAAACATGTATGCCATCTGTGATTCCAGTGGTATGGACAGAGCTTAAAAATTACCTTAATGACTGTTACTTCTGCTTAGTTAACGTTCAGGGGTGCAGTTCTAAAAATCGTGTATCCAAACATTGATTCAGCCATTAGGCCAATTTGCACATGGAGAAGATCTGACTGCTCCTTTTCGTCTTGCTGCTGTACAGAATGTGGCAGAAAATGATAAAGAAAATGAAGTTGATGCAATTACCAAAGACGATAGTGATGTCCACCAGCCTGAACTCCATAACTGTTCTCTCAGAGTAAACTTAATGCTCTTGTACGAGATTTGAATTTGCCTAAGGAATCTGCAGCTCCACATTAAAAAGTAAGAATCTTCTGGAATCAGGAACCCATTACTCATGGAACATACATAGAGAGAAAGAATTAGTTCATTTATTCTCACAGAATGAGTTAACGCACTTATTTGGCACTGAACATGATCCTACAAAGTGGAGACTTTTCTAGACTTATTAATGAGGAGTCTGAAAGGCGTGTTACTGCATAATGGAAACGTGTATGTGTCCATTCTTGTGGCCTATTCAGTTCAAATGAAAGCAACATATGAGAAAATGAAGATACTCTTAACAAGTATCCAGTATGAGGAACACACTTGGCTTATCTGCGGTGACTTCAAAGTTAGCAGAATACTATTAGGACAACAAGCTGGGTTCACAAAAATGCCTTGCTTTCTATGCGAATTGGACAGTTAGGTAAGGTAAAGTCAATGTAATGTGAGAGTTTGGTCTGACAATGAAGGCAACAAAGAAAAGAGAAAAAATTGCATGACCACCTTCTGATCAGTTACTGAGAACTTTCTATGGAATAACAGAGATCCTAATTACAAGGCTGTAATTGAAACAAGTTGCAAGATTTCAAGAAGATGGATTATTAAATGTGTAAAAGTCCATTTTCTACACTCACATATCGACTACTTTCCGGAAATTTAGGACATTACATTGAAGAGCAGAGTGAAAGTTTTCCCCGAGATGTTAAGGGGAGGTACCAGCAGCCCTGGGTAGCAGCTGTGTTGGCCAACTGCTGTTGGATGTTGAAGAGGGACAGTCATCATACACAAGGATCTGCAAGGAAGTCAAAGAAGAGAAAGTTTAAAAGTTATGGAATACTGTTGATTTTGGTTGGTTGGTTTGTTTGGGGAAGGAGACCAGACAGCGAGGTCATCGGTCTCATCGGATTAGGGAAGGACAGGGAAGGAAGTCGGCCGTGCCCTTTGAAAGGAACCATCCCGGCATTTGCCTGGAGCGATTTTGGGAAATCACGGAAAACCTAAATCAGGATGGCCGGACGCGGGATTGAACCGTCGTCCTCCCGAATGCGAGTCCAGTGTCTAACCACTGAGCCACCTCGCTCGGTAATACTGTTGACTTCTTGTTTTTATACAAGGTAGCCAAGAAACGAATTAGGGGAACTCTGAGGAGTATTTTTAAACGTATTCTTTAAAAATGTATTTTGTTAGAAACTCACCTTGTGTGAGATGTTGTTAGAATATGTAGGTGGGCTGAGAAGTGAAAATCGTCAAAATATTACTGCTTATTTTGTGTAAAAACTTGACATCATAGACGAAAACTGTAGTTAGTTCTAGAATCAGCATTAAAAATTGATTTAAGAATACTTACTTTCAACAAATCATCAGACAAAAGGTTTTAAAATACAGACTAGTGTAATATTTAGAGATAGTTTTCTTCTTCTCAGCTGAGAGCTGCTGCTGTTGGCGGTTCTTCATACTGACTGGACATACAGATTATGAAGAAATGACAGTGCACACAAAACTGAACTATAAAAATTAAAATTACTCGAAAGGTGAGGGGCTGATCTTGCACGCCATTAGTGCCCCAGGGCCTCTCGGTCTAATGCCACTGGCACCAGGGTGAGGGACAGGGATGATATAATTGCAGAATTGCTGGACGCTGGAGTCAGCGATTCTGGGAAAGCCGATGCTGATGTCATCGATTCTGGGAATTCTAATGCTGACATAAGCGATCTTTGGGGCAGAAACTGCAGTGATCTACTCATGAGCCCCAAGGTGCACTCCTGCTAGAAGAGGAACAAGTTATTTCAGATACTCGTTGAGGAATCGAACTGATATCCTGTCGGGTCTAGTGTCTTTTCTTTTCTGAGCGGTTTCAAGTGGTTTTCTGTCCCTTGGTCACCTATTTCGATGTCTTTGATTTTGTCGTTTGAGTGAAGGTTTAAAGGAGGAACTACTGTGCGATCTTCCTCTGTGAAACAGTTTTGGAAAAATACTTTCAGTATTTGGGCCTTTCTGTGTGTCTCTTTTTCAATGCAATTATTGCTTCAGTCCATTTTCTGATTTAACACAAATATTACAATGCATCAGAGCGTCTGAGTATTTTCTGTAAAGTGGATAGATAGAATTTTATTTCTGAATTCGTTGAACACTTCACCCATAGTTCTACTTATGCTGATTTGGGCTACTTTAGTTTTTGTTTGTCTGTGAGGTTTTAGCTCCATTTAAGCTCTCTTTGCTTTTGTAGCAGCTTTCTAACATGGTTGTTGAGCCATGGTGGGTCTTTTCCATCGCTCACAATTTTGTTCAGTACATACCTGTATAAAGCGTATTGTATGATGCTCCTGACGTTTTGCCCATTGATACTCTACATTGGCAGCGCTGGAGACGAAATTTTCGTGTTGACCTGTCAGGTAATCTGTCTCTTAACACTATTGCTAAGCGGGATGATCTTCCTATCTTTCTTTGTATTTCTGTTTACAGTCGTATTGAATGATGCTGTAACGTTCTTATGATCACTGACTCCCTATTCTACGCTAACTTAGTCGATAAGTTCTATTCTGTTTGTCAGCAACAGATCTAAGATGTTATCTTCAAGATGGTTAACTGCTCATGTTAATCGAATAAGGTACTTAGAGCAATTTCAAACGATTCCCCGTCCCTACTACCCACCCTAATCACTTGAGTCTCCCAGTCTATATCTGGTGGTAAGTTGAAATCTCCACCTAAGTTTATAATACGACCAGGAAATTTAAGCGAAATTTTCTCCAAGTTTTCTCTTGGCGTTTAGTATCTCACTGCTACTGACAACTGGATTCAGCCAGCCCTCTTCCTAGTACTATGTGGACACTGTGACTTTATAAGCATGTCTAGTTTCTGGACCTTTTCACAGATTATTTTACAGATGACGCCTGTAAATCACAAGTGTAGGGCTAACGTCCAATAGAGTTCCAGATGCGTTCAGGTAAGATGGATCTGATTGCTAAAAATTCAATATGAATGTATCTCAAATAGCTGTGGCACAATTGAATCTCATATCACAGTCAATTATAATGTAGTGTCACTGCCTAGTTTTAAGTGAAATTTGTAAGATTTGTAAGATTTTAACGCCAGGATTGGAAATCGAACAGAAGGGTATGAAAAGGTTATGGGTAAATTTGGAGAGGATATGGAGGCCAACAGGAACGGGAAACAACTCTTGGATTTCTGTGCCAGTATGGGCTTAGTAATCACAAACTCCTTTTTTAAACATAAGAACATTCACCGGTATACTTGGGAAGGCAGGGAACCAGATCTGTCATTGACTATATAATAACAGATCAGGAATTCCAGAAGGCTGTGAGGGATACACGTGTATTCAGGGGATTCTTTGATGACACTGATCATTATTTAATCTGCAGTGAAATTGGGATTGTGAGGCCGAAAGTGCAGGAGGTCAGGTCCATATGTAGGAGGATAAGAGTGGAGAAACTTCAGAATAAGGAAATCAGGCACAAGTACATAACAGCGATCTCAGAAAGGTACCAGTTAGTTGAATGTAGTCAATTACAGTCATTGGAAAAGGAATGGACAAGGTACAGGGACACAGTAATAGAAGTGGCTAAAGAATGTCTTGGAACAGTAGTGTGTAAAAGTAGGATGAAGCAAACAGCTTGGTGGAATGATACAGTCAAGGCAGCCTGTAAAAGGAAAAGGAAGGCGTATCAAAAATGGCTACATACCAGAACCCAGGTAGATAGAGAAAGTTATGTTGAAGAAAGAAACAAAGCCAAACAGATAATTGCAGCATCGAAGAAGAAATCGTGGGAAGACTTTGGAAACAGGTTGGAGACTATGGGTCAAGCTGCTGGAAAACCATTCTGGAGTGTAATTAGCAGTCTTCGAAAGGGAGGTAAGAAGGAAATGACAAGTATTTTGGACAGGTCAGGAAAACTGGTGGTGAATCCTGTGGATGCCTTGGGCAGATGGAGGGAATATTTTGAAAAGTTGCTCAATGTAGGTGAAAATGCGATCAGTAATGTTTCAGATTTCGAGGTAGAATGGGATAGGAATGATGATGGAAATAGGATCACATTTGAGGAAGTGGAAAAAATGGTCAATAGTTTGCAGTGCAATAAAGCGGCTGGGGTGGATGAAATTAAGTCGGAACTCATCAAATACAGTGGAATGTCAGGTCTTAAATGGCTACACAGGATAATTGAAATGGCCTGGGAGTCGGGACAGGTTCCATCAGACTGGACAAAAGCAGTAATCACACCAATCTTTAAACATGGAAACAGAAAAGATTGTAACAACTACAGAGGTATCTCTTTAATCAGCGTTGTGGGTAAAATCTTCGCAGGTATTGTTGAAAGGAAAGTGCGAGTATTAGTTGAGGACCAATTGGATGAAAATCAGTGTGGGTTTAGGCCTCTTAGAGGTTGTCAGGACCAGATCTTTAGCTTACGGCAAATAATGGAGAAGTGTTATGAGTGGAAGAGGGAATTGTATCTATGCTTTATAGATCTAGAAAAGGCATATGACCGGGTTCCTAGGAGGAAGTTATTGTCTGTTCTACAAGATTATGGAATAGGAGGCAAACTTTTGCAAGCAATTAAAGGTCTTTACATGGATAGTCAGGCAGCAGTTAGAGTTGACGGTAAATTGAGTTCATGGTTCAGAGTAGTTTCAGGGGTAAGACAAGGCTGCAACCTGTCTCCACTGTTGTTCATATTATTTATGGATCATATGTTGAAAACAATAGACTGGCTGGGTGAGATTAAGATATGTGAACACAAAATAAGCAGTCTTGCATATGCGGATGACTTAGTTGTGATGGCAGATTCGATTGAAAGTTTGCAAAGTAATATTTCAGAGCTAGATCAGAAATGCAAGGACTATGGTATGAAGATTAGCATCTCCAAAACGAAAGTAATGTCAGTGGGAAAGAAATATAAACGGATTGAGTGCCAAATAGGAGGAACAAAGTTAGAACAGGTGGACAGTTTCAAGTACTTAGGATGCATATTCTCACAGGATGGCAACATAGTGAAAGAACTGGAAGTGAGGTGTAGCAAAGCTAATGCAGTGAGCGCTCAGCTACGATCTACTCTCTTCTGCAAGAAGGAAGTCAGTACCAAGACTAAGTTATCTGTGCACCGTTCAATCTTTCGACCAACTTTGTTGTATGGAAGCGAAAGCTGGGTGGATTCAGGTTACCTTATCAACAAGGTTGAGGTTACGGATATGAAAGTAGCTAGGATAATTGCAGGTACTAGTAGATGGGAACAATGGCAGGAGGGTGTCCACAATGAGGAAATCAAAGAAAAACTGGGAATGAACTCTATAGATGTAGCAGTCAGGGCGAACAGGCTTAGATGGTGGGGTCATGTTACATGCATGAGAGAAGCAAGGTTACCCAAGAGACTCATGGATTCAGCAGTAGAGGGTAGGAGGAGTCGGGGCAGACCGAGGAGAAGGTACCTGGATTCGGTTAAGAATGATTTTGAAGTAATAGGTTTAACATCAGAAGAGGCACCAATGTTAGCACTGAATAGGGGGTCATGGAGGAACTGTATAAGGGGGGCTATGCTCCAGACTGAACGCTGAAAGGCATAATCAGTCTTAAATGATGATGATGATGATGATGTAGGAATTTGCATGAAAGCCACCATGAAGTATTGCATTAGCTACCCCTGGTCGGTAAGCACCATAAGATCGGAAAGCGCAGTTTGTCTGGTGAGCACAGTATAACCAGTGAGCACAGTATGGTGACTTGTGGGTCATAATAGCACGTATGCAAAAGACTTGCAAGATGGGCTAACCATGCTTAGCAAAATCTATACATCAGAGTGGTAATAACCAGAGGGGGTGGGATGATGTCACCTCACCAGATTAATGTTGTGAGCTACGTTATGGAGGGCTTTGTAATATTGCAACAAATGCACCTCAGAACCTTATAAATAGCTGTGAATTTGGAGGCTGGTTCACTCAGAGTCCAATAGCACCACCATGACGCCAGGCCCATGCTAGACAGTGACACAATCAGGCACTACCAGCTGCAGCCATGGCTTGGAGGCTGGGTCAGGTCAGTCACCTCCTGCATTGAGCCTCCTTGTGGAACTTCATGTCACAGCACTGGCAAACTGCTTCTCACGCCTGCCATCAGCAGTTTTGTGCCGGGGGGTGGGGGTGGGGGGAGGTCATGTCGTGTGCACAACAGTCATCATTTGCCTCTGTGGCTCTGTGGTGGATGCGAGCAGAGCCTGAGTTGCTGAGTGCAACCATTCCACAGCGGAACACAGTCACGGCAGTAGCAGGGGAGTGTCCTTTAGGCTTTGAGCTTATGTGTATGAGTTGACACATTGTGATCAGGCAAATAAGGTATTGGTACCGGAAGCCGAGCAAAGGGCGCTCGATGATTTCCTGACGGATTTAGTGCCAGAGATGTCTAGGAGGACGTGCACTGGTGCGCCTAGGGATCTCCATGTGTCTGTTACGCTAGCAATGGGGTTTGAGGAGACTGATATTGTGACAGAGGTAAGAGATAGACGATATGTGTTTGCAGCAAACATGAGCTGCTTTAATTGTGGATGTGCAGGGCAGAGTCAGTGCTGCCAGCTATGGAATAATAGGATTGGTATGAACTACCAGTGATTTATGGGAATATAAGTAGGGATGGTATGAACCAGCAGCAGTGTTACAAGAATAATGGCAGGGGTGGTCTGGATGGTTAATGAGCACCCATTAAACACTAAACGAAACCCCAGAACCTCTGAAAGGCGTTCCCAATAAAAGAAAACGCAGTAGATACGAATGCAGAGGCGGAATGAGCCATAAAGACTGTAATTGGTGGTAGGAAGTATGAGTTTTTGTTGTACACAGGGGTGCACACATCCACAGAGATTTAGTGGGTAAGAGGCAACTCAACCCACTACGTTATAATTTGCTTGGGGTGAGGGATAATGACATATGACCACTTGGGTCGATAATGATGAATTTTCAGTCGGAGAAAGTCTAAGCAGTTTGTAGGAGTGATGTCTTATGTGAGGGAGGACTATAGCATAATCCTAGCGTTAGACTTCCTACATGAGCATCATGCCATGATAGACTGTCAACAGCTGTGGTGGAACTTAGTGGGAAGACATTTCAATTAGGGGAAACAGTCATTAATGTTGACCTGTCATGAGGAGCATCTTTTGTACAAGGCAGTCCCAGTTAAACCATGAGTAATGACATTAAGATTTAGTTCCCATTACTGAGTGTTCAGTTACACTGAGAAGTGGCTGTGGGTGAGTGTGAAGCCTGACTTACCAACTGGTATGTTGTGTGCAGCATAACAGCTGGAGGAAAGTAAAGTATTAGAGGCAGCATGTTGATCAGAAAGACAAAGCATTGTACACATACAGGAAAAGGACAGAAGCAGGGTGATATCTATCAATGTGGATAGTTTTTGCGCCGAGGAGGGTAAGTTGTTAAAGGGAACGTTAGAGTCAACTTTGAAAATTCTCGATAAGGAAGATTGCTGTGTGGAAGTTGTAGGCTATAAAGTGCACATATGCCACTATGCATTTTTCAGATGAAGTGTTGAAAGAGATAAAGCATCGTCCATGTTTGGGTATCTGGATTAAATAATTGTTTTTTCAAGAGGTGTGCAAGAAAATAGACAAAAAGGGAAGGAAGTTTTCAAGTTTACTGGTAACTCAGTTGACACTGAGAACTGAAAAGTATCACTTTATGTTGGAAGAACTAAATTAGTTAGGTCATGTAATCTGTAAGGTTAGTATGAAGACTGGTACAAGATTGATATAGGTTTTGTGGGGTTTTCCAGGACCAGAAACAAGCAAAGAGTTTCAGCATTTTCTGGGCCTCACAAATTATTATAGCAAATTTGAGAGGCTTAGCAGATATACACTAGCGCTTACACAATCACTAAGGAAAGATACCAGATTTGTTTGGTCTGAGGAATGTCAAAATGCATTTGTCTAGTTAAAGAAATTATTGCTGTCAAGTGTTGGTATACTCTGATTTTCGAAAGAAGTTTATGTTATCTTGTGATGTGTTGAGCCATACTCTTGGGTACATTTTGAGCCAGGAAGGCAATATAGAACACCCAACTGCTTTAGGATCTAGACAACTGAATGGAGCAATGAGGCATTATTCTGTGATGGAGAGAGAAGTGCTTAGCTTGGTGCACAGAGTAACATACTTTCGGTGTACGGGAGGAATTTTAAAGTAGTTACTGACCACGCTGCTTTGAAGTGGTTACTAAGTTTAAGGAACAAATCCAGTGGACTGATGGGATAGGTATTAACACCCAGTTATTTCAAGTATGAAATGATCCGCAAACCTGGGAAGAAACACAGAAATGTGGACACATTAAGCAAGTGATACAGCTGTGATACAGGTACTAGGTCGCAACCTTGTTGAGTGGCAAACAGTACAGAGTGGTGAAAGGGAAAGCAGCAGCAGTTCAGTATGTTGACAGGTTGTTGTGTAGGAAGATGAGATGAGGACCAAGAGTGGTGCTACCATTGAAGTTAAGGAAGAGGTACCGAGAGAAATGCATGATCACATTTTGTTGGACCATGGAGGACGCAGAGCAACGAATCAGGTGGTGGCAGAAAAGTGCTGGTCGAAAGGAAGGAAAAGTGATGTCGACCAGTACATCAGGAATTGGGTACAGTGTGTGTCAGCGTGCAGATTGGAGTCAGAAACAACAACTGTTGCAGAGGCTGCCAGAAGCGTGGAATTATTTCATTTTATTGGGGTGGATGCGTGAGGAGCATTCAACCACACTCTGGCAGGGAATAGTTTTGTATTTGTTATGAAACGCCATTTTTCTCTATGTATCGAGATGATACCAATGATGGACCAGCATGCACTCAGAGTCGTGCAAGTGGTGGCAAATAGATGGGTATTGAGGTCTGGGGTGGCAGAGATAATAGTTATGGATCAAGGGACAAACTTCATGTCAGACCTGTTGAAGGACTTGTGTTGACTGTTGAGAGTTAAGAAACTAAGTACTAGTCTACTTCATAACCAATCAAATAGAAGGACAGAGTGGGTTCATCAAACGACTGAGAGGATGCTCAGATATTATATCTCCAACCACACAACTGGAACATGTATGTATCTTTTGTGATGGGTGTTTATAATTCAAAAGTACACACCAGCATCAGGTAGTCGCCATTCTAGGTGGTGTATGGGAAGAAGATGCCCTCGCCATTCGATGTGAATAAGCTGAGAGGGAGTGGAAAGGAAGAGTTAGTCCGAGAATTTGAGACAATAATGAGAGAAATTTGGATGAACTTTCAACAAGGGAACACCAAGGCATTCGAAAGGCAATAGGATGCAGTGAAGCATGCAGGAACATTGCCTCAATACAAGGTGGGCCTGTGGGTGATGTTGAGTCCATATACTCTGAAAGGGAAGAGGAAGAAGAAGTTTGTAACGTGGTACCAGGGCCCATACTAAGTGATTGAAACAATGTCACCAGTGAATATAAAACTATAGTTGGAAATAAGGTCAATGACGGTATACGTCGGACGTTTGCAGCCCTTCAAGGGCGTATCAGAGGCAATCCTAGACGGAATAATCAATTAAGGAAACAAAAAATAAGAATTGGATGAATGAGCAACCGAAAAAGGAGACCCATGTACCTTGTGGACTGGATGCATCAAGGCTGTGGAGGAAGTTATATGTTCTGTGTTTTGTTATGATTCTTACGATTTTGATTATTTTCTTTTTCTGTGTTGTGTAGATTATTACAGTACTTCTGGGTAGGATTATACTATATACATGTTAGGGTAAGGATTAACTTTAATTAATATGTGGGAAGTTTTGAAATTATAAACATTGTTATTGGCTGAAGTCCAGCAACTGTGCATTACTTTAATTACAGAATGTACGTATAACTACCTTAGCTGCATAAAATTGTTGTCAAATGTCCCTGGCTGCGACAGCTCTAAGCCGATCTTCGTCTGAATAAAAATTACATAGGATTACCTAAAAAATATAATGACATCGCTCAAAAGTACAATATACTCAATAGGGTTACTTCCATAAAATGTACAAATAGTGTACTTACATGTAATCACACTGTAGGTGAAAAACATCTGAGCAAAAACGCTCTTGTCAAATTGAAATTATCACAAGAATAAAAATTAAACTGTAAAAATATAACATGTTTGTCGAATAGAATAAAATGTTCCATCGAAATACAATGGCAGTCACAAGGTCGCTTAGGGTCAAACAACTGCATCAAACCGCCACTCCATCACACTAGATGGCTAACAGGCCAAGGCAGCCACGATATGGACATGAAAAACAGATTCGCGCCATCTAGCAAGAAGTAATCGAATTACAGACTAGAACAAATGTTTCAATTTAACATTATAGACAACAACAGGATTCAGTGCATGAAAATTACTGTATGCTGTAATGGTCTTATTTTATATATGACATGTAGTTCAAAATGTACATAGAAAATATAAAACTGGAAAGGAAAACGATGTTTAAGAGTCCACATTGAGGAGAGTAGCGCCATTAAGACTATTTTTAATCAGTGGTTCTATACCTCGAAAAAAGATTTTATTGCGCTATTGCAGCTGTTCGTTCAGAATGAGACCATCCTTTAGAGATAGGTGTTTAAGAATCACTAGCTCTTCTAAGATGTTAAGTCTAAAGCCATTTTTCTACGAGTGCAAGATCTGGACGCCTTTTACATATTTAGAATTATGTCCTGTGGTTAACAAATGGTCAGCGAAAGTTGAACTGTGAAAAAATGTTCAAATGTGTGTGAAATCTTATGGGACATAACTGCTAAGGTCATCAGTCCCTAAACTTACACACTACTTAACCTAAAGTATCTTAAGGACAAACACACACACCCATGCCCAAGGGAGGACCTGAACCTCTGCCGGGACCATCCGCACAGTCTATGACTGCAGCGCACTAGACTGCTCGACTAAACCCACGCAGCGAATTGTGAACATTGGTGCCGAGAAGGTGTTCCTTAAATCTTTTCGAAATAGCTCGACCTGTTTGATCTATGCTATAGGCAGGACAATTGCCGCAAATAATTTTATAGACACCGGAATTTCTGCCAAGGGGAAAGTGTAAGTTTCAAATTATGTATGATGTTACTTTTTAAAGAATTATTAGTGGATAAGGCTACTCTACAGTTATATTTATTTTGAAGTAAACGCTGTATCCTGTAAGAAATTGGACCCAGAAATGGTATAGAGAAAATTTTTTTCTTTTCATTAGATTCGTCATTAGAAAGGCCTAGGGTGGTGACTCTCTCACTGGTTTTCCTACTAAAAATACTGTTTGCTATAGAAGGATCATAGCCATTATTGGTAGCCACAGTTTTAATCAGATTGATTTCAGAATTGAGATTTTCAGAAGAAAGGAGTGTGGAGGTGGCTCTATGAATAACTGAATGAAAAGAGGCCATCTTATGAGAATGCGGGTGTGATGACCTGAATGGAATAATTTGATCAGAACTAGTTTCTTTACAGAAGATATTGAAGCTAACTTTGTTGTCTACTGTCGTAAGAGTGAGATCTTGGAAATTCAATTGCTGGAACTCATTTTCGGGTTCACAGGCGAAAGAAATATTTTCATGAAACTCCTTGAACGTATTAAAAAGGCCCTCTGTATATGATCATTATGTCATCGACGTATCTAGCTTATGAAAGAATGCCTATAGTTGACGCCAAAAAATTGCTTAGAAATTTAACTTCTAAAGAGTTAATGAACACATCTGCAAGGATTCCTGCTAAGTGATTTCCCATTGCAAGGTCATGTTATTACTGATATAGTTTACCATTAAATTCAAAATAATTGTATTTTACTATAATACGAAAAAAATTCATGAAGTTGGTGATTTAAAGTAGCATGGAGAGCTGCATCAAACTAGTCTCTGGGCTGAAGACCACAACAACAATAAGTCTACTAATTTATACTTTACAACCCAAAATAAAGAATGAATATTGTTACATAATATTATCCTCTAAGAAAAGTAAACTGAAGATCGCTTACTTCATGAGTTATCTCTTCAGGAGTTTGTAGTGTAATGACGTAAGTTTTGTATAGATGATTTTCTTTTGACATATGACCATATGCAGACTTCGTCACCTACGTCAGTTACAACACAGTTCAAAATTATTTAAATTCTTTTTAAATTGTCTCTGAATGGTTCTTGAACGAAACTGTAATTAAAATATCATCATTTGAGTCGTATGCGCAGAATTACGTCACTCAGTCCAATTGGTTTGCGCAAACGTTTTTTAATTTAGATGTCGTTTGTTTCTTCTCAGAAATCATATTTAATGCTAGTTATCTGCTTTAATAAATATTAGAACCACATTGAATAAACTTTCAAGACTCAAAATCGCGATGAACGTTGTCGAAATTAATAATGTTGTCAAATAAGTTAGTAATTCATTAACATAGTTTTTCATAAATAAATTCTCAGAACACGTATTTAAACTTTAGTAGCATCCACTAGTTTATTATCTTCCTGCATATAGACGTGAACCTGAGCCTTGACAAGATAGGACTGAACATTTACAACATGATTAAACTTTCTATGACGTCATTGTTGTAGAAACATTACAAATTCTTATTTTTTCAATTTTTAGAAGCACGACGCAACAACTCGGTTTCAGGATCTTCTGTTGCTCTTCGGCTGTCGACCCACGATGTATAGCGGCCAGCAATTTTCTCTCTGGTCCCGGCAGTGAAGATGCTGCCTCCGTTCGTTGCGCCGCCCTCTCTGTACATGAAACATAAAAAATAAATGCAAACTTTAGATAATTCACAACCATTACAAATATTACAAAAATACATAAACAAATCACTAAATTAAACTTATATTCACCTTCAAACTGGGCTGACACTGGTGGATGGGTGACACTTCAATTTCGCGTCCCACTACAAGTTCTCAGGCAAGTTGATTGGCTGATGTACTCTTCTTGAACTTTGCAGAGAGATCTAACTGTCCCAATTTACTGAATTGCAGTGATCACCCTATCAGGTTAGTCGATGCAGGAAGAATTTACTTGTCAGCTTTAGAATGGATATTGGGTTAGCATTGAGTGATATTTTTCTGGAATGTTATTGTTTTGGATGTAATTAGTAGGTTAATGGCAGTTCTGGTGCACTTTCGATATAAAATTGATATCAAATTAATTAGGCAAATCAATAAATTTGCTCGATTAATTACCCCCACCGCAAATGATATTACGGGTTTTCCTTGGCTGGCTCATGGCTGCCAATATGGGCACACATTTCTTTGTCATCTCTCCATCCCTCTGGGAAATCCCCCACAACTCCCCCCCTCTCTCTCCCCCTCCCTCTCTGCTGGAACAAGAGAACTTTTTGAATTTGACGTGCTTTTGAAGGGGTTCTGGCACACTGTCTTTGTCACCCCCTTAAACTATGTTTTGTTCCATGTCAGTGCTTTTGATATCAAATTAATTGACTAATTAATTAAATTAATTGAAAAATGGAGGGAAATAGCTAAACTGAGGTACCTCCCTTCCCCTTAACCTACTGTACCACTTTCGGTATTCTGTCGCTGAACATGAGCTGCTCCAGGTAAGGATCGAGTTATCTGAATAGCCCACATCACACTCTACCAAACTGATTGACTAATTAATTAAATCGATATCCTTTTTTATGAGACAGTTTTCCTTGGTGCATACTGCCCCTTCTGAAGATATTGATTGATTTGGGGGGGGGGGGGAAATCGATTTTAGTGCGTGTAACACTGTTTATTTAAACAATTTATTGTTAACTTGATTGCAGTGCATGGAATATTTAAGCAATGAAGGCACTTTTTTTTATTCCGATCATGTAAGGAATACCGTCATGAAACACTCACCTCACGTAATTATACTGTCACGGATCGCGCTAAACGTATCTGGCGATCGCCAGTCTATGGCAGGCGCTGCAGTGCTCTAAGCTGGCCAAGAGGCATGCATTGTCTGCTGGAAGGTGCAGTGGCCCCGGGCTCGCGACACCACACCTCGCAACGAAGGATCGCTAATCCTATACCCAGTATCAGCACGTTGACCTTACGGAGACCATCGATCAATATAGAAATTAAACGATGCATACTGAGTGCCCAATGAGCTCCGCTGGATGTGTCAGCAGGAGAAAGTTGTAATTTTTGTGGCCATCCAGCCGCCAGGTCACGATGCAGCTGTGGTCCTTTTTCTGGAGAATTCCTTCCTCAAATGGTTCCTTCCGGTTGTAGCACCTGCACCTCAGACCAGCAGACCAAACTGTCCCAGAATGTTAATTAAATTTTAATTAAACCGCACTAACACCTCTTTCTTGCTGAACAAAGTAATGCATACCTGATAAATCCCTGCTGTGGTTGTTTCAGAAATATTTCATTTGCTCTAGGTCTACTCTATCAAATTGATTGACTAATTAATTAAATCTATATACTCTGGGTGGGACACTTGTTCCTTGCTCCCTATTGGGAATATTAAGAGTGACGTATTTGGTGGGAAATTCTGAGGCTATCTGGGGTTCGACTCCGTAACTGTCCAGTTTCCAAACCCTGATCTTGCCCCTTCTCGATTTTCCTTTCCTCCTATTGGTGTATACTGGCACAGTTAGGTAGTTTGGTGGGAAATTCATGACACTGGATGCAGCTGAAAATGGTAGGGAGAATTTCAAATTTCAGCTCAATTGGGCTCTGTTCCTAAACAATTTGCAGGAGACAGGGTAAGTGTTTGACTGAAGTGTGCTCGCAACTCCACTACTGGAAACAATAAATTCATCAGTCAGGAATTTGACATCGTGATTGGAAATGGCGCTGTATAAAAGTATAATTTCAAATTTCGGCGGGAATTTATGCCATCACGGTTGTGTAATTCCCGACAACCTACAGGTCTACTAAGTGTATTTTATTAAAGCACTGTAGAATTCTCAAGTCGGTTCTCTCTGCTACAGCGGGAGAAAGAAAGAGGGGAAAGGACCTACCATATGACAGGATAGTAGTAACGTAAAATCCATGTTTATTTAAACATAAACGCTCCACCTTTCAGCAGCAAGACAGAGTCCACTCGGATGTGTTGAGAAACAGTCAGTGCCACACACAGCAGCTGTCAGCACATGGGCAGGGCACTTTGTAAACACATACACTTAAATCACGATCCATTGCGTAGTAGTTGCCACGATCAGATGTTGGCAATCGCAGAATCTTCCGGAGGACACCGCCGCTGGTCGTCTTTGCACACACCTCTCCCGGTATCCACACGCCGGTCGCGCCAGATGATCAAAGGCAGAAGAGACTGCCGCCGTGGCCGCCAAGTTGTCGACTGGTCAGTTTACACAGGGGAATAATCGTTCAGCGCAAACACTAGCCATATTGAGCCTTCTCACGTAACACACACGTCCGCGTCTGCCGCCGCTCTACCAGCACACTGGCTAGTTCACTATTCAGTTATCCAGAGGGCGTCGCGAGGGCCGCCGCCGGCTCTTGGTCTCGGGGCTATGGTTTAAAGAAAAGATTCTCGCTAGTCGGCTCTTGTCCACAGCTGACTAGCGAGAATCTTTTCTTTAAGCCACCACTTCTGTTCGGACGCTAGTCGCAGACATTGCAAGACAAGCAGCAGCGGCTTGAGCGTACACAGTAGTTCCAACCAATTCCACCCCGACATTGACCACCCCAAGTTTAAAAAATTCCCCACGCGGGATTAGCCGAGCGGTCTAAGGGCGCTGCAGTCATGGACTGTGCGGCTGATTCCGGCAGAGGTTCGAGTCCTCCCTCGGGCATGGGTGTGTGTGTTTGTCCTTAGGATAATTTAGGTTAAGTAGTGTGTAAGCTTAGGGACTGATGACCCTAGCAGTTCAGTCCCATAAGATTTCACACACATTTGAACATTTGAAAAATCCACTTTACCCAATCCAAGATAGGGATGCTGTTGACGATGCGCGAAATGTGGATTTTTCACTTTTATATGAGTTATTTTCGAAGACAGAAGAAATCGGGGCATACAGGTGTTTTTTGACTCGCTAAAGTATCGTTACGTGTTGTGAAAATCCTGTGACAGTATGACATAGGCTTTTTTCTCTCACCTGGTAAAAAAATAAATCTGTTCTAATCAGCTTAATATCTGCATCACAGGACGAGAATATTTAACTCACTTTGGCTCATGACGGAGTACTAAGAGCATGCTGAACCTCTGTCACAGTATGCTACCTCACTTTCCAACTCTCTTAAAGCCACCAAATTCTTCGTCACATGCAAAGTTTCTTAAGGTAGTAGGACAGAGAAGTTGTAAAGTTCAGGTTTATAGTATCAACCACATTATAAATTCGGTGGTACACCTGATTTTATTACGATGGTCATCTCTCCTTGTGTAGGTGGGAGTTTGAAATTTCGTTAGAAGAAATCTCCTCAACGAAAAAACGCCTGATTACCGCTCCAACCCCGAATCATGTCCATGGTACTTTAGCCCTCGCTTCCACACGCCTGGCGGCACATCATTGACATCAATTTGATAGCCTAATTAATTTAACTCCTCATGAGAGTCACTTTTCACGGTGAATAACTTTCTTCCAGCTATTGGATTACACTCGCCAGGTAGCTCAAATGGCAATCCCTGGAGGGAAGACGAGGAACATTGTTGAGAACCGGCATTTGAAGCTGACCACAGAAGGATTCTACCGCCGCCGACGTACACGAAGATAATATGCGAGAAATAAGCGCTCATAAGGAGGTATATAATATTTTGTCCCTCGCTCTCTTTGCGAGTGAAACAAGTACCTTCCGCCACACGCCGTACCATGGCTTGCGAATTAAGCATATAGACGTAAATGTAAGTTTAGTCTACCGTTAAGACGTCACTCCATCCATTTACAGGCACACAAACCTCACTGAAGAATGTTGTCTCTTATTCAGAACAGAAGATGAAACGTCTGCTGCTGATTGTCTCTGACTAAAAATCTTCGTATTAGCTCCTAATTTTCTTACTGCAGTCACTTGGCGAGACGTATGTGAAAGGTAGTAATATGTTTGCCCACAACACTTAAAAGAAACGGTATAGAGCTCACATCTCAAATCCTCTTTCTACCGAGGTCGCTTATCACTGTGCAACAATGAAAATGTAAATCGAATGAAAACAGCCAGTTCCTATCAATTCTAATGTGCTGATCGCGAATATCACAAAGACAATTCAAAATTAGCTCCAGTATTCATTTTGTCCGCAGCTTGTGGTCGTGCGGTAGCGTTCTCGCTTCCCGCGCCCGGGTTCCCGGGTTCGATTCACGGCGGGGTCAGGGATTTTCTCTGCCTCGTGGTGACTGGGTGTTGTGTGATGTCCTTAGGTTAGTTAGGTTTGAGTAGTTTTAAGTTCTAGGGGACTGATGACCAAAGATGTTAAGTCCCATAGTGCTCAGAGCCATTTGAACCATTTTTTTCTAGTATTCATTTTACACACTTTTATTATGGTGAGATAATTATATACGAATTTTTATGTTAAGTTTAAAGTCAAATATTATATTTCTTTATCAAAGTCATAATAACTAGTAACAATGGATTATATTATTGTCCCTGGTCTTACTTGTGTGCAATATTTTGGATATAAACAATTTGATACCAATTTTAGTGATATTTTTGTCTCCCTCCTCTTCAACTTCAGTGACTTTATAAATGCATGTAATAATTTTTGCACATTTTTTTCCAGGTTAACTACCACTTGTTCAAGTTGACTGCTATTGAAGTGTACAAAAATGCCATGAGTTTGTGTTAACACTGCTGACACATTCTGCTACGTGTGTGGAGAAGTGAGATTTGCAGCAAATAACTCTATCGATTAAAAAAGCTTACAGTTGTTATTTTGGGTGTAAAATAGGTGATCAGGATAAATTCTGGGCTCCACATGTGATCTGCAACACTTGCGCCAGCAACCTCAGGGATTGGATGCATGGGAAAGGGCGTTCAATGCCCTTTGCGGTGCCCATGGTCTGGCGTGAGCCAACTAACCATGTCAGTGACTGCTACTATTGTGTGGTTCCTCCTATCAAGAAGGGAATATCTAAGAAGAAGAAGCGGACAGTGATCCATCCTAACATCCCAGTTCTACATGGGGAAGGATTGCCAACACCTGAACCACCGACATAGTACGAGTTTACTTCTGATAGGGATTTTGAATGTCCTGAACCACGTACATTACAAGATCCAGAGTTTCTTCCAAATATATCATCAACTGATGATCCACAAAAATTATCTCAAAATGAGTTAAGTGATCTCCTTAGAGATTTTGGAGCTCTCTAAAGCTAAGGCTGAGATTTTAGCATCAAGATTGCGGCAGCGCAATTTTCTGGAAAGCAATGTAAATGTTTCATTCTACTGCAGAAGAGAGCAACAATTCACTCCTTTTTTTAACATGCAAGATAGTCGTGTGCATTTGTAGACATAAATGGTCTAATGAAGGCTCTCAGATTTAATTACAACCCTGAAGAGTGGAGACTCTTTATTGAGTCGTTAAAGTTGAGCTCAAAAGCAGTGCTTTTACACGTTGGTAATGTGCTCCCTTCTATTCCAGTTGGGCACAGTGTGCATACGAAAGAGTCATACCAAAACATGAAAAGTTTGCTAGAAGCCATAAGTATAATGATTTTCAATGGCAGATTTGTGGTGACTTGAAAGTGGTTCCACTGCTTTTAGGATATACTAAATATTGCTGCTTTCCCTGTGAATGGGAAAGACCAGCTGGTGCATCTCATTACAGTAAACATGAATGGCCCACTAGAAAATCTCTACCTTTAGTAGACCCTAACAGGATTCTGCTCCCGCCCTTGCACATCAGGTTGGTTCTCATGAAAAACTTGTAAGTAGGCTGTTTAGGTTTTTTTTATTGGTAACGCCACCTCTGTATAAAAATCACTGGCTGTGCTGTGTGCAGTCTGTGTCTAGTTTTCATTGTTGTCTGCCATTGTAGTGTTGGGCAGCGGCAGCTGGATGTGAACAGCGCGTTGCGTTGCGCAGTTGGAGGTGAGCCGCCAGCAGTGGTGGATGTGGGGAGAGAGATGGCGGAGTTTTGTAACTTGTCATGAACTGCTATATATATTATGATGATATTAAGGTAAATACATTGTTTGTTCTCTATTAATATCTTTCATTTGCTAACTATCCCTATCAGTAGTTAGTGCCTTCCATAGTTTGAATCTTTTATTTAGCTGGCAGTAGTGGCGCTCGCTGTACTGCAGTAGTTCGAGTAATGAAGATTTTTGTGAGGTAAGTGATTTCTGGAAGGTATAGTTTAATGTTACTCAGGGCCATTCTTTTGCAGGGATTTTTGAAAGTCAGATTGCGTTGCGCTAAAAATATTGTATGTCAGGTTAAGGACAGTCCTTTGTAATTTTTCTAAGGGGACGTTTCATATGGCGACCATTAGCCGAGGATACCTCACTGGAATCTTCTGATTTTTTCCTTGTAGTTTGTGTAATTAGCGTAGATTTTGTTTATTGCTAGCGCGTAATTGTAGAGAGAATCTTCTTTGTAGTTGCAGTCTTTCATTGTTGTACAGTAAAACAGTTGTGACATGCATGTAGATTTGCACCAAGTATTTAAGTAGACATTATTTCCATTTCTATGTTAATGTGTTATCTTATTTTGCTCTTCAAATTGTGTTTTTCTGTGTTGTCGTGTGAAATATCGTGACAATAATGGCGTGTGAAAAACGTAACACTAGGCTCCAAAGTAAACTGAGAAATAATAGTGACGACGAGTGTAGCTTACCAGCACCGCTGTGTAATGAATTAACAAACATTCAAAGTAGTAATTTGGTAACTGTGCATAGGGAAATGGAGCGGGCGTCAAATAATGGTGTAGACAGTGAAACAGGTAGAGAACAGGGAAGCATTATCGATCGATCGGTCGGCAACAGCTCGCCTCAGGAATCAGGAATGACGGAACACAATATTGCAAATACTGCAGACTCAGGTTTTGGGCTCTCACCGTTTTCTCAAATGAGTCAAGACACATTTTCCACTTGTCAAAATGTGAATGTTGTCGGTGCAACTTCACTGCTGAAAAGCACTGAGGAACATGTTTCAGACACCAGTGCATTGTTATTACAGTTAATGCAACAAATGGGACAAAGGCTACAAAAATTAGACACAATGGAACAAAATTTTCAAAAATTAGACACAATGGAACAAAATCTTCAAAAGTTAGACACAATGGAACAAAATCTTCAAAAGTTAGACACAATGGAACAAAATCAGAGACAAACACAGCAACAGTTAGACACAATGGAACAAAATCAGAGACAAACACAGCAAGAGATTCAAAAGTTAGACTCATTGGAACAAACTCTTGAACAAACACGTGAAGATTTAACTACTGAGTTACATAACATTGAATCGAAATGTCAAAAAGTCTGTAATGACGTAAACACTCAAATTTGTGAGCATTTTCAACCTATTTTTTCGCGGCATGAAAATGCATTACAGAATCACGAAGCAGCCATAAAAGAACTGCAAACTATTGTTCATGAAAATCATGAGACCTTGCAAGCTAAATTTGACTCAGTTGCATCTACCGATTCGGTTACGCAACTTGCAAAAACTCAGGAAAACTTAAAGGACACAGTAGATACTCTGAAACTTGGTTCAGGAAAACACACTGAGGAAATAAGTACACTATCGGAGAAAGTAGCCGAACTTTCGGATCAATTCACTAATTTATCTACAAAGGTAGATGATGATCTGAATGACACAAGACCCGTAGCCTTCACTGACACAGAAGAGTATGAACAAATTAGAAAATTCAAACAAAATCAAAATCAAATTAATACGCAATACAAAAGAGAAATCCGGGAAGTACAAGATCAGTTGGCACAAGTAATACAAAAATTTCATATTTCAGAGGGAAGAGGGACTTAGAAATACGGAACACCCACAAGATAATAACACAGGACGCTTCGGATATTATGAAAGAAATTGGCAAGGTGCACCGAATTTTGAGATGGAACCGCCGACACGACGTAACAATGACAGATATGCTACTCGCCGACACGATGATTTTGACTATAAGCTGTTCATTACTACACGTAAATTCAAAACATTTAAGAATTCTGGCAACGACATTCATCCACAAGCATGGCTCCATCAATTCTCTTATTGTTTTCCTCCCAACTGGTCGTTAGAACACAGATTAGAATTTATGTGTGGCTACTTAGAGAATGAACCAGCTGTAAGAATGCGATCGGTCATTCACGATTGCCACAGTGAAGGAGAATTTTACCATGCCTTCCTCTCAGCATATTGGTCTCAAGCCACACAAGACCGAGTAAAACATGGCATCATAATGATGAAACATTTCGAACAATCTGAATTTTCCAGTCTTGTGAAATATTTTGAAGACATGTTGCATAAGAATCAATATCTTTCAAACCCATACAGCCCTTCAGAACTCATCCGCATTTACTTAATGAAATTGCCTGAACATTTAAGAAATATTATTTTGGCAGGGCGTTGCAAAGAGGACATTGAAGCTTTTCAAGGACTCTTACAAGAATTAGAAATTGACACAAACAGTCGCGGGATGCGTAAACAGGAAAACAATCACTACAGGTCACATCCGTCACAATTCCGTGACGACAGAAGCAATAACTGGACACGACAAGCCTATTCTTACAACGTAAATCTAGACCAAAACAGACACCACCCATATGACAACCACTGGCAGAATAATAATAGTTACAGAGAAAGATCGCATTTCCGTAGTAATGACTATCACAGAGACAATCAGTGAAACAGACAATTTGGGAACCAAAATAATTATTATTACGGGAGACAGAATAACTTTAGACGCAACGGTCCAGCGAGCAGTTACGATTCAGGGAGAAATTCTCCACCACTTAACCGACAAGAAAGAAACTACAGGAACTACCGACATGACGACAGACGATATGATCGTAACGACAGACCTGAATTGCATCAGAACTGGCGGGATTTAAACAGGGCAGGGCCTTCTCGTCAGAGTGAATTTGTAGAAGTTAGGTCTCCTAATCCCAATAACGGCGCGCGCCAACAAAGAGACAGACAATGACTCGCACAGCAGGCAGCCGCGTGCGCCTGCTGGCTCCGAGAAAAATAACATAAGACGCTAGCCTTGAGAAAAATTTTAGCATTCTTTACCGATGTGTACAACGTGATAATTGCTTTGAAGTTGAAACTCTGTGCACTAGGAAGAGTAAAGGTTTACACCACATTTCACATGTAATACCGTTTATAGAAAGATAATCTGCTTTTTAACTTTGTCTTTGCCATAAAACTTTTCACTTCACATTTCTAGTATGCTTTGTCAGACTTAGAATCTGTTAATATGCAACAATGTTTGAAGTTAAATATCCAGTCAAGAACAACGAGAACTTATTTCAACAGAAATTACGAATGCATTGTTATTGAGAACAGACGACACAGTGTTATTGTGTGTGTACATTCTTGCTTGTTAGTTACACGATTACGTAACGACTAT
The DNA here is from genome assembly GCF_023864345.2 of Schistocerca serialis cubense. Classification (NCBI taxonomy): domain Eukaryota; kingdom Metazoa; phylum Arthropoda; class Insecta; order Orthoptera; family Acrididae; genus Schistocerca; species Schistocerca serialis. The sequence goes on from NC_064643.1 coordinate 460,625,453, forward strand.
AAGACTTACATGCTTAGAACGTATACTGGTACTGCTAATGAGAATTTTATGCAACATTTTGGTTTACTTGAAAATACATTCTGGATTTAAAGTACTTTATGTGAGATACCAGATGACACAGTGATTAGTTTATGTGACATTATGTAACATTAAGAAAAAAAATATTAAAAAAATAAAAAAAAATAAAAAAATAAAAATAAAAAAACACAAAAAAGTAGTTATATTAACTTAAGTATGTTGTTAAATTAACCTAATTATGTCATGTATTGGAAAATTCGACTCGTTCCACATCATTACGAAATATCGTATTCATGATCCATGGAACTAGTATTAATCTAATCTAATCTAATCTAATCTAACAGCTACACGATTTTATCACGACGCTACTAACGAGTGACAATTTACAATGTTGCTTTTGCGGTGTTTCTGTTTTATGTCTGCACAGTTTTATGTATTATTCTGGAAAGTAAAACATGTTTTAGTAGTAACTTTTGTGGTATAGCTACAATGAGAGAGCTTTTTCTGTAGCACAACAATACGTTACATTATAGTTCTTTCTTGATTACGGTCAGGTACGTAATAACTACGATATCTATACGCAAAGATTTTCCCTTTCGTTTACGATGAGGTAAGTACATTGTCCTCTGCAGAACTTAGCTTTTGGAGGACGATAACTACGACACTTCCACAGAGATTATCTTACAACAAGACGCACAGTTTAGCGCTACAGTACGCGTATTTGAGTGATTAATTTTGTACTTAAATCATTTATTTTTAAAGATATTTGTAGTACAATGATACAAACGTTTTCCGTAATAATTTCATTCCATTGTTGTAATCTGTAACACCTGAGGGTATAATTACATTAATCCTCAGGGTGGTACACGCTTACTTTGTGTACCATGTGTTTGGCAAGCACAAGGAGCCCTAGCTAATATGGTACTTGCTTATACAACTTTACACGTCGGTACCATATTTCTCTAACACAGACTTACACAGCTATCTGATTATTTGACAGAGAAACAAACATTCTTTTTACTACATCAGTGACAGATGTTTACACAATTACACAGTTGGATAACTTCACACTTATGAAACTGTATTTTGTCTGTACTTTGTAAACTGTTCATATTTTTTCGGAACCATTGTGATACTATGAGAGCTTTGAATGATGTATTTGGTATGGGATCATGATTTTTAAAGTACGTTTGAGGTTGATGACACTATTGAAATGAGCAGAGAATTCTTTTCAGGTTTTGAAATTATTGGAGGAAGCTACGACGATTTTGAGAGTTAACTGAGGTGTTATGATGTTATTATTACGATGACTATGTGTATTATGCTGTTGTGGTATGTTTACGATCAGTAAGCTGATGCTATATGAGTTATTTGATTATGCTACATATCTGTAATGATGAAATATTGAAGAAGTGTCGATGAATAAGGTAAGGAATAATGAGTAGTGGTTAGGGACTCTGGTTTGTGAAAAAGATTGTTGGAAACCAAGAATCGTACTTTAAGAGTTATGAAATGTGTATATATGCGTGAATGTATCACAATGCTGGCGAAAATTTTTTGGACGCTGTTATATTTATAGGATTTTGTTTCTACAGATTTGTAACCCAAATTCTTGACCTGTGAAATATTTTTATATGAGACTGTCACTGTAGCGGAAACTGCTGTCGTAAATATTTCGGTAAAAAAGTTAAGTGACCACCTGCACGTAATGCGTCGTGGGCACCCAGCTGGGCGACAGTCGCCTGAAAAAAAAAAGGCCATTAGCGTGTGCCTTTCAGAGGTACAGGTGGAGAAAAAAAAAAGGGAGGCCGTTATCCTCGCTATTGTCATTCCTTTAGAGAAAGCATCGCAAATACGACACGCTAATTACTTGGAAACATATCGTACTTTCTGATATTTACTGAAATGCCTAATGAAATGACGAGAAATATTTTTATGTCTATACACCTGATTATGACTACTGTCTCTCTAGTTGAGAGATTTTTCTACTAACTTATGAAATGCCTAATGACTACTGAATGATGTTCTTATGCTTTACTTTGTACATAGTTGCTTATTTCATTTGATATCTAGTTTCTAGCTGCACTGCAGCATTGGTTAAAATAAAATTTTATAGATGTACTAATATAAATATTTTCTGTCTAGAGATCGAGTAAATAATAATTTTTTTCAAAAAATGAGGGAGCACAAAACGACATTTACCTTCACAGGAACTGCATTCATAATTTTCTTTTCAAGTACTTGGTAATTTCTTTTGTAGAATAAATTGTGATGCATCACTCTAGTATTAAGATGTGACATAAGTATTAGACATGGCCATTTTTAGTGTATTATTTTTTCTGCTTGAGCTTTGTCATGTTTAGGTATAAGTTATTTCATTTTCTGTTGTTGGTTGCCAGGCATAATGCTACTGAATTTCAATTTGTGTTACTCTGCTAAGCCAGATTTATTTTTCTTGTTTGCTGCGCATTGCCTCATATTAGTTGTAATGTTGAATTGCTTGGCAATTTAGATTTACTGTAGCTTTGCAAATTTCCATTGTTTTTCATTGCTGTTTGCGTTAATTGTTTTGTGCTGCTGCATTGCCTCGTCCCTTAGTTTAGCATCTGAGCTCAGTAGATTTAAGTTAGCTTAAGAGGGGTAGACTATATAAGAAACTGACTATGGAGAATAGGTAAAGAATGCGTTGCGAAGTTATATGAAAAAGATTTGGGCCAAAATGAGTATTGTACACTGAGAAATAATTATATTGAAAGAAATATGAATAGAATACAGAAAGCAGGTATAGACAGGACTTTTTGGGAATAATGATGAATGAAGGGAGATCTCCAAGAAGTAAAGGAAGTTTTGTTTGCAAAATACTGTAGCAAAACAAACCCTGTCCTTTCCTTTTGTATTATTCCGCTATATGTGTGTGTACTCTTGTGTCTTTGTGTATTTCCTGTCTTTATGTGTTTAGCTAATACGATTTATGTTGTAGAACTTTTCTAGTACTAAGCTATATTCACTATGAGGAGGAATACTGTTATCCTCAAATATAAGTTGCATTAATAATATGTTATTTTCTTTGTAAAGTTGTTTACAATTCTGTTCTGTTTCAATGTTCATGTGTGAAATTAATGTTTCGAAAACTATTATCATTATTTTATATATTTACTTATGTCATAATTCCTGTAACTCTGATGGATATGTTATTTCGATTCTTTTGTAAAGCCTGTACTACAAATGTTATCTGTATTGTTATGTTATTTAATGATGTATTTTGTACCTTTGTAATTTTATTTTCATGTTGTAAATTTATAATTGTATGGACACCAGTTCTTCAAATTAAGTTACGTTTCACTGCACACGTTTCTGTTGGTCATAGTATATGGACAATATGTGAGAAGTAGGGACTGTTAGTGTTTGCACGTGTGTTAATAATTCTGCAAGGGACTGGATAACAGCATTGCTGGTTCTAAGGACAATTCCAAAAACTTCGTGAGTGTACAAGTGGTGGTTTATGGACTTGCTATCTTCTCTGCAAGACTCTTCGATGGTGATTGTGCACCTGCACAGTCGCAATAGATGGCTGCTGGCCGTCTATACAAGGACTATAATGGGTCTGCATCTTTCATGGCCCACCAATATCGTAATCTCTACCAGGACTACAATTGGTATGCTCTGTGATGACCTACCTACCAATATTCTTCAAAACTTCGAATGACTCTGCTGTGGGTTTGCTCTGTTGTGACCCATTACCTGTCAGCATGTCGAGAGTCAGCACTGTCTTTCCGTTGGAAGGACAACACTACTTCTTCAAGACTGCATGGAAATCCACTACTTCTGTGTGCATTCTCTTTTACTGTTCAGACTTTGAAAAAAAAAGAAAAACACTGTAATTTTACTGTGATGAATCAGGACTGTCTTTATAAACTGTGAGAAAATTTTAGCTTTTGACCAACATTGTATCAATAAGTGTGTGCATTTGATATCTTTGTTATTGTAATTATGAAAAATTTTATCAAATCATTATTGGCCACTGCGCAAAACAATTTGTAAAATTTTTTGTGGGGAGCATGGGGGCTATGTAAGTAGGCTGTTTAGGTTTTTTTTATTGGTAATGCCACCTCTGTATAAAAATCACTGGCTGTGCTGTGTACAGTCTGTGTCTAGTTTGCATTGTTGTCTGCCATTGTAGTATTGGGCAGCGGCAGCTGGATGTGAACAGCGCGTAGCGTTGCGCAGTTGGAGGTGAGCCGCCAGCAGTGGTGGATGTGGGGAGAGAGATGGCGGAGTTTTGTAACTTGTCATGAACTGCTATACATATTATGATGATATTAAGGTAAATACATTGTTTGTTCTCTATTAATATCTTTCATTTGCTAACTATCCCTATCAGTAGTTAGTGCCTTCCATAGTTTGAATCTTTTATTTAGCTGGCAGTAGTGGCGCTCGCTGTACTGCAGTAGTTCGAGTAATGAAGATTTTTGTGAGGTAAGTGATTTCTGGAAGGTATAGTTTAATGTTACTCAGGGCCATTCTTTTGCAGGGATTTTTGAAAGTCAGATTGCGTTGCGCTAAAAATATTGTATGTCAGGTTAAGGACAGTCCTTTGTAATTTTTCTAAGGGGACGTTTCATAAACTTTGTTAAGGGAATGAACAAAGATAGTGACACATTTAAGTACTTAAGGCAAAAATTCCATTATTAAGTGATGCAAAAGTAAAGGAGGGCATGTTTGTAGGCTCACAGAGTCGAGAATATTTTGATGGAATGATACAAGGCGATGAGAAGCATGCATGGGAATGTTTTAAGTCGGTCTGTTTACAGTTCTTAGGGAGAAAACGAGCAATACATTAGAAGGAGATTGTAGATAACATGTCTTCTCATTAAAAACTTGATTGCAACATGTCATTTAAAATGCATTTCTTACACAGTCATCATGACTTCTTCCCACAGATTGTGGTGCAGTAAGTGATGAACATGGGGAGGGATTTCAAGAAGATATTGCCACATTTGAGAAGAGGTATGCCGGAAAGTGGAGCCCTACCATTTCAGCAGATTGTTGTTGGACTGTCATAAGGGGTGTTCCTGAGTACGTGTATAAACGTCAAGCCAAGCGAAAACGGTCATCTTCTGAATTTATCTCTAACAAAATATGTAGTTGTATATACTGTACATATGGACATTTAACATTTGTAATCCTTTATATACATTTGTGACCAGTTAATTTATATATTTTCTTTTATGCTTTACATAGTTCTGGTACAAAATAGACTTACAAAATATTTTCATTCATGTAATATTATCTTCATTTTTTCTTAATATTTTACTTTTGTACTTCCAGAATGGCACTGATATTTATCAATGCATAACGCATAACATAATTCAAGTAATTATGCACTTAAAATTTGATATGCTGAATCTTGAAGCATGAATGCATATTTAGCTAGTCAGTTATTTATACAAAAGTGCAGATTAATTTTAAAAAAACTAGAGTTAAATATTTATGAAGATGATGATTTTGTATCATTTTATACTGAAATAAGCATAGCTGACTCAAAAGTATGCAATTTACGCACTTACACTTCAAATTTATTGTTCAGTATTACCTGCCGCATTCTCATGAATCTTCCAGTCTTCGATGTATAGCATTTGAGTCGAAATATTTTCACGAGTAAAAGCTAATTCCCTCGAAATCCCGTCACATTCCCACAGCACTATGCCATTAGTTAGAAGGCTGTCTGGTCCTCCACCCGTCACTGACTAAGTAGAGAGCTATTACAATGAGAGAAATATCAAACTAACGTACAGGGGGAAACTCACAATCATGCAGAGTTTACACATTTTTATCACTTACAGTGCATAGCCACATATGGAACAAGGGTGATATTCTGCAGGACTTAAACCCATAGATCATGGATAGACTGCACCATCAGTTGTCAATCCCACCAGTGGAGGAATGGAATTATTTTCGTATGCCTACGTGAGAATGTAAGTAACCTTACCCTCCACATTTTTTGTCGTATTTTCATCAATTTTTCGTATTTTCCTACAATTTTCGTAATTTTGCCAGGTTATCCGTAATTTCAACGCATTTGCTGAATTACTTGAAGTCCAAACCACCACTTTGGAGGAGTTGTCATGTCAATAAGTTGTCTCATCGCGTCGATCTGTTATGCTATCAGCCAATGACATTGCAGGATGGTCCTCAATTACTGTACCATTGCTAAACATCCCTCTCCATTATTTTTCGTAAATAAAATACATGTGGGCATATCCCGCACCCTGTTACACAGCCTACATCACATGACATAAATATTGTTTCTTAGTGTAGGAAGTAGCCATCAGCAGAGTGCAGGTGCGAAAACTACATTCCTTAGCCGAAGCACAAATTCGGCAAGGTTTTTGTTACAATTTGCCATCTACTCCTATGTGGATGGAGTCACAAAGTATTCTAGAATTCATAGGATAAAGTCGGAGATTCAAAACTCTGGCATTCAGCCCTCCATTTCGAAAGGAGCTACACCTTCGGTGAACCTATAGGCTAAGGACCCTGTAAAAACTCCTGTATGGCCTCTCTCTATGCATCTCGTAAGTCTTCCTCAGTTTTTCACCAACCCTCCCTGCACTACTGTCTCCGATTTAATTTGAAACTGGTTACAAGTAGGAGGGTATTACACATGCTACATTCAATGTCTCGTGACTCCATCTACTTTGTATCAACCTGTAACGAAGATCCAAGTCCGTTTAGGAGCAGATGTTTCTCTTTTCCAGGAAAGCATCAAAGACAGCAGTCAGCTTGCTCGTATCCCTATTACCGCAATAGATATACAGCAGAATTTTGTTAAAAACCTAGCATGGTTGTGATTGGTAGAGAGTACAGAGGAGCACACTGTAAATACTGTTTGTTAGGGTTTAAAACACTTAAACAGACCGCCACATGGCCAAACACGCGATCCATTCTGTAGTTGTATATTGCATGCAGTCCCCCAGCTGGTAATACAATGCTCTTTAGGTAAGGATACTTTTTAAAAATCTATAAGGCGGTCGCCGATAACTTTGGTATCACGCATGGGCTTGTGATCCGACATATATAAATGTATTACTCTACATTTGGTGGTCATCCAATTTAAAAATTTCACTGTCGACGAAAATTTACTGTTTACAGAGTTTCCAGTGCTTCCATGTCAATTTTTTCTCGTATTCCTCTTGCTGTCACAGAGTTTTCTTCTGTGTGCGAGTTTGTTATTCTACTTTTGAATTTAATCAGGAAGGCTCTGCATTTACCTATTGTTTTTTTCATGGCCCGCCATGAATTCCTCTCCTGTGCTAAACACTTTATCACAACAGCACTTGCAATCTGTGTCCTAAATTATTTTCTGGATGTATTCAAATCACTGTCTTCCTCTACAGTTTTTACGCTCTGCAGCGACCTGTAGTACCACAGAAGTTATTCTCCAATGTCGTTAACACATGTCATATCATCCTGTCCCTTGTTCTTGTCACTGTTCTCTTAGCCAGGAATGCACTTTTTGGCAGTGCTAGTCTGCTTTTTACGTCCTCCTTGCTCCGTCTGTCAAGGGTTATTTTGCTACCTAGGTAGCAGAATTCCTCAATTTTATCCACTTCGTACTCATTAATCTTGATGTTAAGTTTCTCGCTGTTCTCACTTCTGCTTCTTATCATTACTTTCGTCTTTCTTCTATTTACTCTCGACCCATGTTCTATACTCATCAGACTGTTCATTCCATTCAACCGATCATGTAATTCTTTTTCACTTTCACTGAGGATAGCAGTGTCATGAGTGAGTCTTATTATTTACATCTACATCTACAAGGGTACTCTGCAAATCACACTTAAGTTCTTGGCATAGGGTTCATCGAATCACGTTCACAATAATTCTCTATTATTCCATTCTCGAACAGCACGCGGAAAAAAAAACGAACACATGTATCTTTCCGTTCGAGCTCTGAGTTTCCTTATTTTATTATGATGAACGTTTCTCCCCATGTAGGTCAGCGTCAACAAAATATTTTCGCATTCGGTGGAAGAAGTTGGTGATTGAAATTTCGTGAGAAGATTCCGCCGTAACGAAAAACGCCTTTAGTGGTGTCCATCGCAAATCTTGTATCATGTCAGTGACACTCCCTCCCTTATTTCGCGATAATAGAAAACGTGCTTCTCTTTGTTGAACTTTCTCGATGTACTCCCTTAATTCTATCTGGTAAAGATCCCAGACCGCGCAGTACTACTGCAAAAGAGGACAGACAAGCGTAGTGTAGGTAGTCTTTCTAGTAGATCTGCTACATTTTCTAAGTGCCAATAAAACTCAGTCTTTGGTTTGCTTTCCACACAACATTTTCTATGTGTTCTTTCCAATTTAAATTGTTCATAACCGTAATTTCGAGGGGTTAAGTTGAACTTACGGCCTTCAGATTTGACTAAATTATTGTGTAACCGAAGTTCAACGGATTTCATTTACCACTCATGTGGATGACTCTCACTTTTCATTATTTAAGGTCAGTTGCCAATTTTCATACGATTTAAATATCTTTTCTAAAGCGTTTTGCAGTTTATTTTGATCTTCTGATGACTTTACTAGATGATAAACGACAGCATCATTTGCAATCAACCTAACACAGCTGTTCAGATTGTCTCCCAAATCGTTTAAATAGATAAGGAATAGCAAAGGGCCTATAGCACTTCCTGGGGAACGCGAGAAATCACTTTTGTTTTACACGATGACTTTCCATCAGCTATTACGAACTATGTCCTCCCTGCAAGGAAATCACGAATCCAGTCGCATTACTTAGACGATATTCTATAAGCACGCAATTTCACTACAAGCCACTTGTGTGGTACAGTGTCAAATGCCTTTTGGAAATTTGGAAATACGAAGTCAATTTGAAATCCCTTGTCATTAACACTCAAGACATTGTGTGTGTAAAGTGCTAGTTGTGTTTCACAAGAACAATGTTTTGTAAATACGTGTTAACTGTGTGTCAATAGACAGTTCTCTTCGAGGTAATTCATAATGTTCGAACACAATATATTTTCCAAAGTCCTCCTGCTTATCGATGTTAATGATATGGGCCTGTAATTTCGTAGATTACTCCTGCTACCCTTCTTGAATATTGGTGTGACCTGTGCTACTTTCCAGTCTTTGGGTTCGGATTCTGGAATATTTACTTCAACTTCTTTGGTGAAGGAATTTCAGAAGGCTGTGCTTAGTAACTTGGCTTTGGCAGCACCAAGGAACATAGAATAAAAAAGGTATGCCAGATTGGCTTAGTGCGCTCTCATTGGGCAGCGACTTGTTACGTCACCCGGCAGCCGGATGGCAGCAGTCTCCATTTATAGAATATGAGAGATTGCAAAATAACTGTTTTCACGTCTCTTCTCTTCTCATATAACTTAAAGTTTCGCGCTCACAGGGTTGAAAATACTTCATGTTAATATTATATAGAAGGTTTCCGAAAGAAATGCGTTAAATATTAGTAGCAATGATGATATATCGCCACGAAAAACTAGTGGCCGATGTTTGCATCCGCATTCATGCTCGTGTTTTAGGCATCTGACTACGGTAAATGTTTTACAGTTGGGTACTGCCTATTTTACACAAGTTTTTGTAAATAAAAAGATAGTAATCTTCGAACTTACCTTACAAAGCTGATGCAGAAGCTACATCGAAGATGCCGAAAACGACGCTGACCAGAGCCGATTCTTCCTTGCCGAATTCAGTTTCATTGCATCAGTTATGGCTCTTTTGTTTAAATGTCTAATCCGTATAAAAGTTCTTGTTCTGACATATAACTGAACTATTTTCCTATTAATTTCGGGAAATTTCACACTTATATCATCTGCTAAGGTTGCCATCACTCTATTACAATGAGAAATATTTGATCCATGAAAAGCAGCAAATATAATTTCTAATTCACGTATTTTAGCAAACGAGTCAGTAGAGGGAGAAATGAGGCCCCCTTTTGAAATAATAGTAATCCAGTCTTGCTTCAGACTTAATTCTGTATCAACAACACATTGCCCTGCTGTATTTCCCAAAGAACTGTCAACGTTTTTGCACTTGGATGCTATATATCCTGCTGGATATTTTAAAGCATCATCATTCACGTCTTCACTGGTACACACTGAATCACTGAGCTCGAAATCTAAGAGCAAGTTTCCGTCATCTGTAGCGACGTCAAATGATTTATCAGTTACTGTTATACATAGTTCACTCGGGAGAAAACGTGCAAAATCTTCCTCAGTTTCATCAGCTGGTGTCGGATATTTTTCAGTAGCAGAATTCTCATTTCTGTCCTCTGAAGTCGAAGCACCAGAAGACAAAGGTATTTCACTTGCACTTCCAGTCAGTATCAATACACGAATTCTGTTTTTCACCTCAAAAGGAGTGGGATTGTTGCAGAAGACACCAAGGCCACGGATTCTGGAAAAGAAATTTTCCAGACATTCTTGATTAAGTCTGGCTGTCAAGATATAAGTAGCTCCGGAATTTTTCATGTCATTGTAAAGCCCAAAAAGTGAATTTGTTGATATAATGAATCCCTTCTGAAACGGGAGAAGACTGTTTCTTTTTCCTACTCACATATTAGAACACATTTCCAGAAATCTTTTTAGAAAGTTTTCCTGACTTTTGATATTAAACCCCTAACCACTTCTAAGGGGAGCTTTCTCATCTTGAGGGTATCTCGAATTCAGCACATCGAAAACATCGTTCACGAGCTCAGTGAAGCTTCCTTCGCAATCTTTATGCAGAACATATCCCACAGCTTGGGCACTGTGACGTGAAAATATCTGTGCAGCCCTTCGGACATTCTGACGATCACGTCCACTAACGTTAAAATGAACCTCCGATATGTGGTGACTGATCGAAAGATCGCCTTTCTGATGTCGAGGAAGATCTTCTATAACCATTTTTGTAATCACAGTACTATCAGGAAAGATTTCTTAATAACTTAAGCAAATGTGGAACATCAAAAATAACCCACCCTTTTTTGCTATGATCGACAGGGTTTGAAATGAATGTCTTGGATGTAGACACACCAAGTTGCTTCCACACATTCATATTTTTTGGTCCCATGTTACACGTAACAGCTACGATACGGATTCCTGCTGTTTCAACTTCTTTTTTGACATTCTGCAACAAATTACTAGACATTGCAACATCAAAGTCATAATACACTGGCTGCTTCCATTTTGAAAACTAGCTGCGAACCATGACGACTTGGACATTGTTGTGTGGTCCGAGTACTACATCGTCGGACGAATCGTAAGTCAAACGACCGTCAATGCTCATCTCGTCGAAGCTGAGGACACCAATCGCCTCTAATGATGTGAAAATTTCTGACCTACCTTTAATTAACTCCAAAACTGGTTTCAAAATACCTGGTTGGCACTTGAACTGTTTCGTCCATGTCTCGAGTGTTGACCTGCAGGGAAAAGGATAATTCTTCCTCCTCAGGTCGGCATATGCTTTAGGAGACAAAGCGCTCAATGTGAGAGCATTTGCAATGTCCTCTGAGCACCACTTTACTTGCTTCCTCTTCTTTAACAGACAACGAATTTGTCCTGGTGTGAAACACTGAGAAAGTGTACTTCTCACATCCGAGCATACACATTTGTGCTTCTTAGTGTGAGACACATTACTTTTTATAGATGTAGCTTGCTTTATTACTTCTTTTATGGACTTAATTCTTTGTTCCAGTCGAACATTTTTAATCTTCAAACTATCCAATTCTTTCTTCAGTGCTTGAATTTCCTGGTCTTTAAGTGAAATCAGCGGGTCAGTAAAAACGTCTGTGTTGCTGGATTTGTCCAGCTTACTTTTCTTGGGAGATAAAGTTTTCAACGTTGAGAGAGCTCTTTTTTTTACTGTTCTAGTGTCACAGCGACGTTCTCTCTCTGTTAGAACACTACCGGTAACATTTGCGGTGCTGGGACCTGGAACTTCGAATACATTTCCGTGCCAGTTTGGTATTTTTAGAGACCAAACAGCATTATCCTGTAGCAGTTTCCGTGTAGGTAGACCTAACAATTCATTCTGCAAGTCTCGTTTGTAATCGGTTTCACAAAAATGTTCATAACAAACTCTTGCATTATTAACATTAATTTTGTCCTCTCGTTTACAACGAGCAATCCACTTACGCTGTAGTTCAACAATTTTTGGAAAACGATGATAAATTACGCCTTCAGTGTTACGTCCACAATTACTACATTCAGCAACTGCACAATACGACGTATTTGTAGACATAATTCCAAGAATGAAGCTACGAGACTCACGGAACAATTCCTTTCCAACTGAACACTCGGCAGAACAAGAATTACACACAAACTAACGTGTAACACGAACTCACATGCACGCCTTCGATAGAAACACTGAGCGACACCGTTGTAAACAAACTGCAGTAGCTGCCAGGTGAAGTCACAGCTCGAGATTCATCATGGCGGATAAAGGAGTTGGAGGTCGCATTTGCACTCCCGTGGCCAGCACTGTCTTCGACAGTGTTTCCATTGCTATTGCGCAGAGAAAGCATTGACTGTACCTTGCCGCTAGCATACATTAAATACGATCAAAATCTCTCTGGATTTTCTGCCATGTTTTGAGATAAAGTTTCGTTGGTGAAACTACTATAATCATCTCGCATTGGTGTCCACGCTAAATTTAGAGCTTCTGTAAAAGACCACTAACCTTGGAGATCTTGCGTTCGTTTAAATTTAGCATGCTTTTCCCGTTGTCTCTGCAATAGTGTCCTGACCTGTTTTGTGTGCCAAGGGGGATCAGCTCCGTCGTTTGTTAATTTATTTGGTATAAATCTCTGAATAGCTGTCGATACTATTTCTTTGAATTCAAGCCACATCTGGTCTACTCGTACACTATTAATTTGGTTGGAGTGGAGATTGTCTCTCAGGAAGGTGTCAAGTCAATTTTTATCTGCTTTTTTGAATAGGTACATTTTTCGTTTATTTTTGGCAGGATTTGGGGGTTAGAATATGCAGTCTCGTTACAACAACGCTGTGATCACTAATCCCTGCATCCGTTTTGATGCTTGTTATTAGCTCAGGACTATTTGTTGCTAAGAGGTCAAGTGTGTTTTCACAACCATTTATTATTTGCTTGGGCTAATGAACTAACTGTTCGAAATAATTTTCAGAGAATGAGTTTAGTACATTTTCGGATGATGTTTTATGCGTACCTCAGGGTTTAAACATGTATTTTCGCCAACATATCGATGGTAAACTCAAGTCACCATCATCTATAAATATATGAGTTGGGTACGTGTTTGAAATTAAACTCAAATTTTCTTTGAAACTTTCGTCGATTGTATCATCTGAGTTGGGAGGCCAGTAAAAGGGTTCAGTTATTTTATTCTGGTTGCCAAGAATGATCTCTGTCCCCTCTAGCTCACAGGAACTATCTGTTTCAGTTTCCCTAAAAGAGAAACTACTTCTAACAGCAACAACCACACGCCACCGCTATGTTCAGCCTGTCCTTTCGGAACACCGTTAGGATCCTCGCAAAAACTTGGGCTGAACTTGTCTCCAGCTTTAGCAATTTGACTATCAGTGCTTTCTATTATCTCTTAGATCTCTGGCACTTTCGCCTCCTGCGTGCAGTGGACTCCTGACCTATTCAGCGGAACCCGAAACCCCACCACCCTAGGGCACAAGTCTAGGAATTTGCAGCCTATACGGTCGCAGAACTGTCTGAGCCTTTGATTCAGACCCTCCACTCAGCTCTGTACCAAATGTCCGCAATCGGCCCTGTCAAAAATGCTGCAAATGGTGAGCTTTGCTTTCATCTCGAAAGCAAGACTAGCAGCCTTTACCACTGCCACTAACCACTTGAAACCAGAGAGAATCTCTCCCGGTTCAAAGTGACATACGTCATTGTTACCAACGTAAGCCATCACCTGCAGTTGGCTGCACCCTGTGCTCTTCATAGCATTCGGAAGGCCGTTTCCATGTTTAGAGTGACTCCATCCAGTATGCACATGGAGTGCACGTTGGCTTTCTTCCCCTCCTTGGCAGCCATGTCCCTAAGGGGCCCCCTAACGCGCCTAACATTGAAGGGCCCAGCTACCAATAATCCCACCCTCTGTGATCTCCTGGACCTTGCACGCTGAGAGGTTCCCTCTGAAACAGGACAGGCGCCGGCGTCTGGCTCAGCGACAGTGTCAGCCACAGACAGCACCTGGAACCGTTTGTCAGACTAACTGGTAAATCCTTATGTGCAGCCCCTTGGGAAGTCTTTCGCAGCCTCCCACGCTCCGAGGCGACCTCCCACTCGACCACGGGTGGGTGGTCAACCTCAGTGCGAACAGTAACTGGTCTAGTCACTGGTGCTGGCCGATTGGCGGACTCATAAACGCCACACGTCCATTGGATCCGCGCGGCCAGCCCACCGCAGTGATGGCCATCCACTGCAGTTCCAAGCTCTGAACCGAAGCCATCATAGCTTGGAGCCGAGAGTGAAATGTCACCAACTCGCCTCACATCCGCACACAGCCATCCCTATCCATGCCAAAGACCGTGGAAAACTACACTACACAGAGAAACAAGTACAATCGACATGTGCTACGGAACTCTCCTGTGGACATGGAGGAAAACGCAAGAACTGTGGCCAATAAATTAGATTAATAGGCAGAGATTCAAAAACTGATCGACCAAAGCACTCAGGTGAGACTAAATAATACGTTGATTAGGAACCTGTAATATGACATAAGATCGGTTTACTTTACGACGCAAACGGAAACACGAGGAGTGTGTATATTAAATATTAAATTATCACGCATAAACTCAAGAATGTTAACTACTAAAGCACACAGATGAAACTATACAATTCGCTCCTGGTTAGGGACTCGTAAATTGTGTAAAATCGGTAACTTCTCTGTGACTGTTTGTATCTCGGCCAGCTGCTGCTGCCTGACTGATAACCTTTCACCCTGGATTTAAATCCCACTTTCGAATCTTTCTTTTGTTTCTGTCATTGTTTCTTCCATGTGTAGATTGAACAGTAGGGGCGAAAGACGACACCCCTGTCTTACACACTTCTCAATCAGAGCACTTTGTTCTTGTAATAGCAAATACTCTGTTCAAGAATCACAAGGGAGAAACATACTTCATCGTAGTCAGGCTAAGATTCCAGAATCAAATAAGGCATACACAGGAGCAGATACAGATGGGCTCAGACCACAATTTAGTACTAATGAAGAGCAGGTTGAAGTTTAAGAGACTATTTAGGAAGAAGTTGGATACAGAAATGCTAATTAATGAGAAGATACGCTTGAAGTTCTCTGAGGCTGTAGATTCTATGATAATGAATTCCTCCATAGACAGTTCAGTTGAGGAAGAGGAAACACAAAAGTTGGAAAAAGAAACATTGGTACAAGGAAGATAACCGTGAAGAAACCTGGGTAACAGAAGAAATAATACGAAAGAATGAAATTCAAGAATACAGAAATACAAGTCACTTAACAATCAAAGAAATAGAAGTGCAAGTGTGTATATATATATATATTACATACACGTGTATTACAAAATGTGCAGCTATGTCCAACCGAACATTATTAAGTAATGAGGAAAAATTTGAAGTAAATCGTTCAAGAACTTTTCGAGATTTTTGCTAACAAGGTTCCCCATTCATGTAGCACATACATGTTTACATACCATACATATTGACAAAATGTAGTCTATGTCCAACCGAAATTTATCAGAGTATCACGTCAAAATTTAAAATTAAGTGGTCGAGAACTTTCTGAAACTTTTACCAACAATGTTAAACATATCTTTACATGTTAATATAGATTTTGAATATACATTTATATACCATATACACACATCAAAAAAAGTTCTGCATCACTTCGGTTCCGAGAGTTCCGGAACCTGTACAGAAAACCGGAATAGAGATCAACATAAACATCCCGAATGAGATTTACATCCTGCAGCAGAGTGTGCGCTGATTTGAAACTTCCTGGCAGATTAAAGTTGTGTGCCGGACCGAGGCTCGAAATCGGGACCTTTGCCTTTCGCGGGCAAGTGCTCTACCAACTGAGCTACCCAAGCATAACTCACGCCCCGTCCTCACAGCTTTACTCCCGCCATACCTCGTCTTTCTACCTTCCAAACTTTACAGAAGCTCTCCAGCGTAAGAAGTCACCCTCACTCAGCCTTGCCGAGGAGGGTGAAGTGGGAGAGCAGACAGAGAATCAAGCCACTCTCTTCCCCTTGGGTTGGAAAACTATCCCTAAAAGGTCGAAGAATAAGCAATGATAAACGGCATGGAGATACAGAAGGCAATGCAAACCACTGTATTAAAGATACATAATGTGTACCCACAGGACATGTGGTCTGTAAATGAAAAAAGTCGTGATGATCTCTTCATTGCCAAAAGACCCAGACTAGCTCCAGTTCGGATGTGTGGCAGGACACTGCCGAGGGTAAGCTAACCACTAGGGAAAGACTGAATAATCAATCAAAGAATAGCGTTCTGCGAGTAGCAGCGTGAAACGTCGGAAGTTTGCGAAGCTAGAAAATCGGGAAAGAGTAATGTTATGGCTCAATCTAGATATAGTGGGCGTCAGTGATGTGAAATGGAATGAAGGCAAAGATATCTGGTCAAGTGAGTATAGGGTAATAACAACAGTAGCAGAAAATTGTTTAACAGGAGTATGATTCGTTTTGAACAGGAATGTAGGGCAGAGAGTGAGTTACTATGACGAGCTCAGCAATTGGGTTGTTTTCAACTTATCGACAGTAAACCAAAACTGACAACAATAGTTCAGGTATACGTTTCACCAATATATATATATATATATATTGTTAGCAAAACTCTCGAAAAGTTTAAACAACAATGTACAGATTTTCCATTAAACCCGACTGTGGAACAGGAAACGCTGTGCTAAACTGCTGTAAAGATATGTGGTTTCATTTTCTTTCTCGCAATCAGTTTTAACTATGACAGCAGAGCATTTAAACCTTTAGAAAAACTGTTTCACCCCTATACATACTTTCTTCTTATATATAATTTTAACCAAACCCTGTATACACAGCCATGTGCTGTTTTGTTTTCTTCCTAGCTGTCGGTTTCAAGAGAAAACGGGAAAGTTGTATTTATGGCATATCGGTTTATGTTTGGAATACTGTTACGGAATCCGAATCATCCGAAACTTTGTAGCCTTACCAATTTACAGATTAAAACTGTATGAAATGATATCATTGAGGCTACTATCCTTACAGATCCAGCAGCAGGAGAGGTCTCTCTTAGCCTGTATATCAATGATTCCAAACTATTTATCCATTTATTTTAAGCAATTTCAATTCACAATCAACTTTTCGTTGGTAATAACAACAACAAGGCTCAAGGTCAACGAGAGGGGCGGGAGGAAAAATGGGCATAGAGAGGAGAAAGATGGAGATGGACAGAGAGAGGTTGGAGGACGAGGTGAGAGAGACAGGGGTAGAAGGAGAGGGCCAGGGAGAGGGGAGAGGAGGTGATGGACAGAGATATGGTAAGGAGGAGGAGGAGATGGACAGAGAGGTTGGGGAGAAGGAGAGTAGGACATACATATTTAGCAATTGTGATGCATTGCCTGATTCGCTTGTCCATTTATAAAGCCTTCAGGGGGCATATGTTTCTGTGCATGTCAAAAGCTTGGATAAAACGAGGTGGCCTGCCTGACACAGTACATATTCCGTATTTCATTTGTTGTATTTTTTCCTGTTCTGGTTCTTTTCTGCAGATGTGAGTGTGAAGTCCATGTGTGTGTTTAGGCTGTTGCAGAAGTTTGGGTTTTCTGATGCATTTGTTATGTGACTGGGAAATTTCAGGGATAAATTAGTTTAAGATTCATTTTGTGTAGATGATTTAAATGATAACTCAGGGAAGGTTTGGTTAGTAATATCTTATGAGGTAGTCTTTTTCAGTGAAGATTTTTGTGTGCATAATGGGCACCCCCGTGCTGACTGCAGTGGTACTGAATAATCATTCTATGAGGTGGTCATTAGATGTGAGTTTTGATGTTTATTGATTCCCTCTTGGTGATGAATAACTAAAATATTTTATAGTTTTGATACCCTCTTAGTGAGGATGACAAAGTGATTTTGAGGTCTTACGGATCCCATCTTAGTGAGGATGGCATTGTGTTTCTGATGACTATATTTATTGATTTTTCTTCATGCAGAGGTTGTTGTGTGATTATTTTTCGAATTATGTTTAGTAGATATAGTTGGATAGCAATGAAGAAGGGCTACACAGGACCTATACTTGTTCTCCTTATTATTATAAGTGATGGTGTATGAATAATTTTGCCTGTCTGAAAGAAGAGGATTGTGGCCATCACTGAGAATGTTATTGTGAATTGGGATTGATGATTGCCAATGTCTGAAATGAGAGTACTGTGCTTGCGTAAGCGAAGTTTGTGATGAATGATTAGTTTTGCCTGCTTGAAATAAGAGGAGTATGGTCGTTATTGAGGATTCTATAGATTACACACTAATGCTGGAAGCATTACAGCTGTTTGAGTGAATGAGGAAGGCATCTGTAGCACCGAAATATAAAGCAACCCAGTATTTCTCGCAGACTTCCGTCCTCCTACAGAAAGATTCTATGGCAAAGAAACAAAATTAGGCTTGGAAAGTAAGGTGAGTGTAATCTAGTTGCAACCCTTTTTCGAACGCATGTGTTGTGAGTGATTATAGTACATTTTTTGGTTACTATCAGTAATCCAGTGGATGAGGCATGTTAATAGGAAACGCAGCTGACCTTAGGTAATGTGTTTTGAATCTTTTTCAAAGACGGAAATAAAACATAAAATTGAAATACAGGTATCCAGTACGTCAGATGAAATGTGTGTGTGTGTGTGTGTGAAGGTACTATACAAAAGAGTTAATTTCTGTAGATGGAGCGAAATTGCAAAGAAAAAGTGAGCTGGAGGAAGGATTATCCTTGGGAACTAAATGTAAATGACTAAGTGAAGGGTAGATTCAAGTCAGATTAATTAGTGAAGTAAGACATATTTATATTTCTCTAATGAGTGAAACGTTGACATATAAATTAGGTATGTATCGGATAGTTTCATTGATTAACAGATCATATATATGTGCTAGCAAGATTTCTAAGTTACAGGAAACTGAAGGGAATGTAATGGCGAAATGAAAAGGAATGAGTAATAAAAGATGAGACCAAACAGAAAGAAACGTCATTCAAGAAGGAAATGACAGAAAGATAACAATAAAGCAACAATTGGATGAAGTGGGGGTATTATTCCTGTTGAAGAGAATGGTACGTATATATTTGATTCTAATTTTCTTACGATGACACTTTGTTGACGGACCAATGTTGGATGGTTTTGTTTGTCCACGGATGAGATCTTAGTAGCAAAAGTATTGGATGTTTTGTTTACCCACAGGTGAATTCCACGTAAATAGATTTAATGTTCGGGCGCGTCACAGGGTAATTAATGGACTGTGACTGCATGATTTGGAGACTTTGTATGTAGTTGGGGGAATGGTATGACAGTTTGGTCAGGGAGATAACTCATGCATGCTGCAGTGTACAGACGCTTATGGGATAGCAGCTAATGGTCACCCATGCTGGGCTTGTTACAGCTTCGAATGTAGGTAGTCCAGTTAATTTTGGTCCCAGTGCATACGACTTTGTTATTGCACATACTGGTGTAAATGCATGATAACTGTTCCCGTATGAAGACCTTGCTGGTCTTTGTCATATCGGTTGTAGATGGCAGATTACGCTTGGGGCCTGGCGATGACAACTTTTGGTGTCGAAACTGGTAGCATGTGTTAAAAAGAAAAAACGGCGTTGGATTCCAGTGCAACTGTTGGTTGTGTTTTCATTATACAAGTACATAATACACCTGATTATAGCTGCAGTATATGCAGTAAGCAACACAGAATAGTTAATGCAAATGTAACTGATCAGAATACAAACCAGAGTCAGCACTACGACTACAGCCAGCAATTGATTCCAATACACATTCCATATAAGCATAAATCACAAAAGGTAATTTCATATTATCACTAAATTTTGTAAATTTTGCTAATTGGTTCTTTTCACTGGGCATGTCACTGATCATTTGTTTAAACTGTGCACAGTGAACTAAATGTGCATTTCATCTCCCCATGGAATAAAAATAACGCAGGCAGCGTTCCATCCCACAATGGGCGTGTTATGAATTGTGACGCTACTCTCTGCGAGTTCTGACCAGTTTTTTATTTGGTAGAAATGACGTATTTTTGTATTATTAACAGCCTGCAAAGTGAATAGGTTGACATGTCTTGTCATGACGGTATTTTGTAATGTACAGTGGTCCATCTCTAGATTTTCTGACTTTCCTTATCTTTCAAAGCTGTCCATTCATAATCTGAATACAGGATGCCTTAGACGTTTACAGACACATCTTCATTCTGTTTCTCGAAAAAGCGAACATGTATGAGCTCTGCAGGGGAGAGTGTGTTCCAAAGTTTAGTTGGGTTTCATATCGCCAATAATTAGACTCACGTTCTCCATGTTGATTTATGGAATATAATCCTGCTAGAACTGACCACTTAAAGTGGGCATTGTACTTCGACTTGACGCTTATTACTGCGATTTTATTTGCTATTGTCTTTGGCAGTTCTGTGTATACTTCTCCACAAAAATCCCTTGTTGGCATTAACGTTAACATACAATTGTTTGTTTCCTTCAGTGCCTACACAGAATCGCAGACTTTGAAAGTGTTGAATTTTTTTAGAAAGTGGCTGTGACATTGATTGTTTACCGTTCGCAGATGTCAACAGACAATGTTCTCTGCATTGAGGCACGTTCTTTTCCTAACTGGCTTTGGCAAGAGAAAGCTGCAGAGTAGTGAACAATTGATCTCAGTAGGTTGCGTAATCTGACGAACTGTGGGCTCGGAAATGTGAAAACAGGCATCGAAGAAATGTGTAAGTTAAACTACTCTATAGGTGGGGCAAACACAACTAAAATAATACATGATCGACGGAATTAGAACTTTCATACCATAATATTACACAAGGTGTTATCATCAAATTGGAATTAAAATGAATGAAAGTCTATGAGGCTGCATCAGCTCTTTATTGTAGTCCATTCAAAGATTATGTTAGCTGATGGAAGTTTAGTCTACTGGTACGATCTGCAGATTCAACTCTGCTGCTGTTTCCACTTCTATTTCGTCTTCTTCTTCTTGCAGATTTTTTTGCCATCTGCTCGATCAGGTCAAACATTCTTTGCTGCTTGATCAGGAGGACCACAGATTTCATTACATTAAATAAAAAAAAACATGTATTCATAAATGATACGGTCTGCTGCTCGTGGTCCAGTGGCTAGCGTTGCTGCCTCTGGATCATGGGGTCCTGGGTTCGATTCCCGGCGAGGTTGGGGATTTTCTCTGCGTGGGAACTGGGTGTTCGTGTTGTCCTCATCATATCATCATCAACATCATCATCATCATCATCATTCGTGGCAGTTGCTAGATTGGATTTTGTAAAATTTGGACTGTGTCAAAATTGGAACTTTGTACGGGCGCTGATGACGCCGCAGTTGAGCGCCCCACAAACCAAAAATCATCATCATCATAAGTGATACATCGCGCGCCTGGTGCCAGTACTTCTGTCTCAGTAGTGTCATCTTTGCTTTCGATTTTCCTTTGGGCGGCCGTGTGTCAGTTGTTCATTGCGGGTCCGTCTATTTAAGTCTGCAGTGTCGAGGCAGCGGCGAACTGTATGGTCTGTCGGTCGCGAGATACTATGGGATCCGAAGGTTGGCCCTTGCTTGGTGCGCATGCTCACTGCGCGTGTTATAAGTGGGGTGCTGCGGTCGGAGACGGCTGCGAAGTTTGGTTCTGGCACGACGTGTGGTGTTTGGTTTTGTGCTCACCACTCAGCGAATGTTGAGAAGAAGAGCTTGCTGGAGCCTCGCCTGGGTTAACCATCCGCCTGCTCATATGGTGTGTGTTTGATTAAAGCAAGTGCAACTGTGTGGTAAGTTATATCTGTTAATGGTTAATCAATGTTGACTGCAGTGTGAGTTTGGTCTCGAGTGTGCTATGTCAAGTTAAGTCACATATGCCATGATAACGGGCCTTAGGCATCCCACCTTGGTTTCTTACTACTTGATGAAGGATCACCAGACACATGTAAGCAGGACTGGTGAGCTGCTCATTATTTAGTGAGTCTATGTTTATGGTGGTGCTAACCGTGCCTTTTAAATACAACTATCTGCACATTAGTGACGAGTAACTAAAGACAGTGCTGTCTCGTAAAATCACATCATGTTTCATGAAAATATAGTTTTGCTCGGCCTTGTCTTTACGATAAACCCAGCTGTAACTATCGCGTGGTGTTTAAATGAATGCTTAAGTTGCTGGGTTAGAAACCTTAATTTTTAGGCGAGCTTTTCTGTTTTAAGTGTTATAGTTTATCTCCTGTGTAGTATGAATGTGTAAATGCAAGTGTGCTGTTGTCGTTGATTTATGTTTCAGTTATGTAGAGCGCAGTGCTTTTCGTCCAGTATGGTGGGGTGTGGGATCGGTGCTTGACGACTTGGCTGCTCCCAGCGGAACTTGATGCGTTTGACCAGATCCATGTGGAGGCCCTCTTCCTTGGTCACGTGTTTAAATTGAGTATTGCTTCACTCTTTGTTTCTGGTTCCGTCAGGTCGTTAAGCTTGGCACCCCATTCCTCCGCCACTCTGGCGAATGTAATTTTGACTATGACTTCGATCTTGTAATGCTGAGTGGCCCTCTGTCATTAGTGCCTGATCAGATTCATTAAGGCTCTGATTGGTTACTTGTCTTTTCTTTATCATTCAGAATGTTTGTATTTGTACCTTGTGTGTGAGTTGTAAGGGTTTAAATTTTTATGAAGCAAGCTTTTATGTGTGTAGGTTACCAAGCAATCTTTGGATGCCAAGGGTGTCTTTTATTAGTTGTTTGGTATTTCAATTATTGTTTATCTGTACTGGCACCTACTTGATTATTCTTTAGTCAGAAGTTTGGGCACAGGCTGCCTTCAGTAGGGAGTGTTAAGATTTTAGAAGTTACCTTTTTATTCCTTGGGTTTTGTAATATTTGTTTACGTTATTCCATTGGTATGAAATCTTATTGCAAAGAGAAGTAGTCATTGTATAGCCTAGACTTGCCAGTTTTGAGTTTGGCAAGTTTTGGTTTTATTAAATGTTAGTGACAGGAACAACTTTAATTGATGCTTTATACATTGATTAACTAAATGTTCATAAGGTTTTGAGAAAAGTTTTATTGTAATTGTGGTGAGGTTGTTAAACTTCAACCTGTCTTGTATTAAACTGTGTAGGGTAAATAAAATTGATTAACAAGAGCCATGTATGTTTGATATTTTGGCCCTGCTGCATTCTGTGTAATGCTAAGATGCAAATGCTCGTCCCAATAAGGATGACTACATAAGAAAAAGAATACTTACATTTTTGTTGAATTTCTGACTCCCAAAAGCTTTTGTGCAGACATACTGTTGCTTCTTGCAGATTTTCTTCCCAAGTTGTTTGATGAGATTTTCAGGAACTCAAAAGATGTTTACTGGTCTGAAGATGAAGCTGAAATGACTTCAGCAAGCTGGAAGCTTTGCTTTTTATAGCCTTAAAAACGTTCTGAATACTTCCACGAAAACCTTCCTGCTGTTGCTAAGTAGGCATTCTCATGTCGTGTGCTTCTTCAGGAGAACCACAGATTCTGTGACAATAAATGATAAAAACATGTATTCATAAATATGACAAAAATATATGTATGGTATACTGGATAAGCAAAAGAAAACTTGCGTTCCTGTCTGCTCACTCTTCCTCTCTCTAGTTGCCCCCAGTTGATCTCGATGTTAACAATTGGGTTGACAAAACATAAATGCCATCAGTGAGTTGGAAGATCTTCTTTTTACTGCCTCATCTTTCTCTTGAGTCAACTATATAAGAAGTACAGTATTTTTAACATATGAAATACGAAGTGCAATAAGTACTTTATCACATGTATGTTTGAGGACTACAGAATTGTATTAGATGTATGAAATACAAAGAGATCACATGTTTTTAAGCAGTACAGAATCTGATGTACGAAATATAATGTGTCTGTGTGTGTGTGTGTGTGTGTGTGTGTGTGTGTGTGTGTGTGTGTGTGTGTGTGTACAATTTTACACATATACAGCATCTTTTAACATTATGCAAGATGTAGCTTTATGTACACTATAATCTTTGACTATCACAGAAGTAATGTAATTTGATACCATTTTATGAATCACTATAATAATATTACACTGATTACTTAGTCATTTAAGTAAAAATCTATCAGCAATAATTAATATGTTTGATAATATTTATGGAATATTCCGTTAGTTCTTGGAGGATCACAGTCTTATTAATATCTTCAATACAACATAAAGTTCCACAATAATATTTACTAGTTCGTTATGAAGCAGCTTTCGCCTTCTTAGGTCATTGTCAGATAACCTACTGCTGAACAGCTAGTCCACACAACTTCAGTGAGAATTAATAGCTGTACAAAGAATGCTATAGAAAGATATCTGACATTTTACGACTATATCGATACAAAACACAAGCATGATGTATTACCTTAAGAGACACTGAACAAATAAATCTTATATTACAGTATATTCGAATATTAAAACTAATTGAGTGTATAAAACAGAAATTTTCTACAAGTGAGTAATGACACAGGCTGCTTTGACATTTGGGCAGACTGGTGAATGTGATGAACAGACCGAATAAAGGGAGGGGAAGAAAGATGTCTATGGAACATTGATGTGGAACAGTTATAATGAGCTTGTTAGCTAATGGGGAAAGGAATAATAACTGGCTGCTACTTTAATAAGGGTTAGTGTTTGGTCGTTGAGGACCAGGTCAAGATTCTTTGATTGGTGTTTATCGATGAGCAGAATTTCAAATAATGTTAGTTGTCTCCATTTAGCTCCTTTATGGAGAACATCTCAATTCACATCGCATGACTGACATTCGTTCAGAGTACATTCAGCAAAGGTAGACTCTTTCTTTCTTAGTCTCCAACTCCTTTCATGCTCACTCCGCCTGAGCCCTACCTGACTGACCTACATACAATTTGGCACACAGATTGCACGAAATTCTATTAATTCCACTCTGTTCTAAAGGTGGAATCTTATCTTTAATATTGAGCAGAAGGTAAGCAACAGTATTTCTATTGTAAAAAACTGGAATATTTTTCCTGGATTTTAGTTTCCTGGCAAGAACCAGTTAAGTCCTACCCATATATAGCATGGAGCCCATTTGCTATCAGTGGGGATTTGTGCTGTTTGAGGTGGATAAAGGAGAGCTGTTATCCCCTGCCTCTCCCTTTTGCTGAGTATGTTGTCAATCGGTGTAGGACTATAACCATTAATGTATGCTATTTCTTTAATTATTTTCAATTCATTCTCCAAATGTGGTTTGGTTTTGGGTACAGACATTAGGCGATGCACCATGGAGTGGAAGGCTGCATGTTTATGTGTTATGGGATGCTGGGAACAGGCTGATATTCCTGTGTCTGCTGAGGTTACTTTCCTGTATATCTTAAATAGATGCTGTTTGTTACTGATGTCTTACATACCGAATATACAGGGTGTTACAAAAAGGTACGGCCAAACTTTCAGGAAACATTCCTCACACACAAAGAAACAAAATATGTTATGTGGACATGTGTCCGGAAACGCTTACTTTCCATATTAGAGCTCATTTTATTACTTATCTTCAAATCGCATTAATCATGGAATGGAAACACACAGCAACAGAACGTACCAGCGTGACTTCAAACACTTTGTTACAGGAAATGTTCAAAATGTCCTCCGTTAGCGAGGATACATGTATCCACCCTCCGTCTCATGGAATCCCTGATGCGCTGATGCAGCCCTGGAGAATGGCGTATTGTATCACAGCCGTCCACAATACGAGCACGAAGAGTCTCTACGTTTGGTACCGGGGTTGCGTAGATAAGAGCTTTCAAATGCCCCCACAAATGAAAGTCAAGAGGGTTGAGGTCAGGAGAGCGTGGAGGCCATGGAATTGGTCTGCCTCTACCAATCCATCGGTCACGGAATCTGTTGTTGAGAAGCGTACGAACACTTCGACTGAAATGTGCAGGAGCTCCATCGTGCATGAACCACATGTTGTGTCGTACTTGTAAAGGCAGATGTTCTAGCAGCAGAGGTAGAGTATCCCGTATGAAATCATGATAACGTGCTCCATTGAGCATAGGTGGAAGAACTTGGGGCCCAATCAAGACATCACCAACAATGCCTGCCCAAACGTTCACAGAAAATCTGTGTTGATGACGTGATTGCACAATTGCGTGCGGATTCTCGTTAGCGCACACATGTTGATTGTGGAAATTTACAATTTGATCACATTGGAATGAAGCCTCATCCGTAAAGAGAACATTTGCACTGAAATGAGGATTGACACATTGTTGGATGAACCATTCGCAGAAGTGTACCCGTGGAGGCCAATCAGCTGCTGATAATGCCTGCACACGCTGTACATGGTACGGAAACAACTGGTTCTCCCGTAGCACTCTCCATACAGTGACGTGATCAACGTCACCTTGTACAGCAGCAACTTCTCTGACGCTGACATTAGGGTTATCGTCAACTGTACGAAGAATTGCCTCGTCCATTGCAGGTGTCCTCGTCGTTCTAGGTCTTCCCCAGTCGCGAGTCATAGGCTGGAATGTTCCGTGCTCCCTAAGACGGCGATCAATTCCTTGGAACGTCTTCCTGTCGGGACACCTTCGTTCTGGAAATCTGTCTCGATACAAACGTACCGGGCCACGGCTACTGCCCCGTGCTAATCCATACATCAAATGGGCATCTGCCAACTCCGCATTTGTAAGCATTGCACTGACTGCAAAACCACGTTCGTGAGAACACTAACCTGTAGATGCTACGTACTGATGTGCTCGATGCTAGTACTGTAGAGCAATGAGTCGCATGTCAACACAAGCACCGAAGTCAACATTACCTTCCTTCAATTGGGCCAACTGGTGGTGAATCGAGGAAGTACAGTACATTCTGACGAAACTAAAATGAGCTCTAACATGGAAATTAAGCGTTTCCGGACACATGCCCACATAACATCTTTTCTTTATTTGTGTGTGAGAAATGTTTCCTGAAAGTTTGGACGTACCTTTTTGTAACACCCTGTATAAGCAAATATGTGTGACTCATGGAAGCGACATACATCTTTTACTTTCAAGCTAAGGCTATGTAATTTTTTTACTGCATATCTGGAATTTTTACACATCATTTTAATACTATGCTCTGATTGGTTAGAAAGAGGATGTGGGAGTGAGGTATAGTACACTTTGAGCTAGTTCCCCAGTTCCCCTCCCCCCCCCCTTCTTCTATTTTTTTAATAGCTGGGAGACAGGGGCAGAGGAGAGGGGACGGGGGTGAGGGTTTTGAATTGCATTATCACAGTTTCATTAGTTCTGCCTTCTTGAATAATTTGATTGGCTGTTTCACTTTTAAAACTTCACAGTGGAAGTGAACTGATGGAAGGGAGGGTAGAGGAAGGGGCAAAGGGTTGTAAAGCACAACTGAGATTTTGGAATTTTTACATTTATTTTATTGATTGACTGAATAATTGATTTTATTGACTTACAGAGTCGCTGATAAAGGTGACAATGTCATGAGTTCAAGGTCATCGACGACGTCATGCGTAGCTTTACTACTCAGTATTTTGGCTGAGAGGAGTGTGGAGTGGCAGGAGTTATTAGTTCACGTATGCTGTTTTTAAGTTCTATTACAGTATCGTCGTTAATTAACAAACATCTTATTCTGTCTGCTAGACTTTCAGCTATATTCTTTGTCTGCTTGACTTTGGCTGAGCTCTTCTGCTGTTCTTACAGATATGTGGGCCTTGAAGCAAGGACACCACTACCTTGTGCTTCGGGTGTTGGGTCTGAGGCGATCGTTTGCGCTGCGTTCGCGGCTAGTTGACATAAATGATGTCATATGTCATAAAAGCAAGAGGTTGTAGAGCGATGCATTTTTTTTTTCTGCTTCAGCATGCAGAATTCGTTCGTTTTTTGTTTTCCTTGGATTTCCTTTTGTTCCATGTACTCTAGACGGTTTCTACCCCACAAGAGTTGCACGTTTAAATAATTTACATCCTTTGAGGCCACAAAGAACGATATCCCTCTTCGCCCATGTTTTTCTTGCGTCTTCGACAAGATGCTTAATCACTTCATTTTGTCATAGTGTACACGTACCTCTGCCATTCATAATGATGCAATAAAGTTTAGTACTGTGTACGATGATAATTAATATCTTTATATCTTCTGAAGGCAACTTTGAACCGAATGTTGAAACGAAGGCCGCAGTTTCCTGTAGTTTGCCGTTATTATTGCTTTTTTTCATTATCATGCGTTCTTCATCCTCTTCTGTGTGTTTTGTCACTGTATTGCGTCCACATGCATTTTTCTGTGCATAGCATTACACATTTTCTAGAACTAGGCCACTGGGCTTTTCCACTACTGCAGCATATTCGTCATGAGTCTTAGTCTGTAGAAGCATACACCATATATCTTAAAAGTATGTACGCATACAAGAGGAATCACTTTTTCAAATGACGTATCATCTCTCTTTACTACAAAGTTAAGTTCCTAGCAGTACTGCGTCTGTTATTCTCAATGAACTGTAATCTTGTTAAGCAACTTTTCTGAGCACTGTTCAGTCGAACAGCTTTTAGTTTTGAGTGTGGTAGTGCTATCAGTCAGCCCATCCAAGCTGTTAGGAACTTTTTTTGTCTATTTTTATGATCAATACATGGGAAATATACTCACATTCGGCAAAAACGTAGAGGTTTACATCATTCCACTTAATCTTACGATCCACCTCTACATCTGTACTCTGCAAACCACTGTGAAGTGCATGGCAGAGGCTAAGTCCCGTTATCACAGTTATTAGGGTTTTTTTCTGTTCCATCAACGTGTGGACCGTGAGAGGGAGGACTTTTTAAATGCTTCTGTGTGTTCTGTAATTAATCTAATCTTGTCTTCACGATCACTTGGGAGTGATACATTGAGGGTTGTAGCACTTTCCTAGGGTCATGATTGAAAGTCGATACTTGAATCTCTATAAGTAGGTTTTCTTGTGATAGTTCTCATCTATCTTCAAGCATCTATCAGTTCAGTTCTTTCAGCACCTCTGTGACACTCTCCCACGGTTCAGACAGATGTGTGAACATACGTGTTGCCCTTCTCTGTAAACGTTAAATATCCCCTGTTATATTCTAGGATTGGTCACACGAATGGTCTATAAGCAATCTTATTTGTAGACTGTAGACATTCTCCAGTATCCTACCAATAAACGGATGTCTGCCACCTGCGTTACCTATGCAAATGCCCATGTGATCGTTTCAATTCATGTCTCTAAAAAGTGTTGCACCCACGTATTTTTACGCTTGGCCGGTTTTATCTTCGACTAATTCATGTTACAATCATAAGATAGTACGATTTTCATTTTGGGAAGCGCACAATTTTACATTTCTGAGCATTTAAAACAAGTTGCCAATCTTCACACCACTTTGAAACCATGTCAATATCTAACTGACTACCTGGTCTGCTTCTTTCGGGTAGTACTTCATTGTCGATAGAGATAACCACATCATCTGCGGAAAGTCTTTCGTTACTGTTAATATTATCTGCAGGGTCATTAATAGCAAGGGTTCCAACACGTTTCCCTGGGGCACATCTGAAGCTGCTTCTGCATCTTGTCGATGAGTCTCCAGTCAAGATAACTTGCTGCGCCCTCCCTACTGGAAATCCACAAGCCACTCACAAGTTTCGTTTGATGCCCCATAGATTGTACTTTTGATAACAACGTACTGTGTCAAATGCTTTTCGTAAGTCTAGAAATCCTACATCTGTTTCGCTGACGCGATTTATTACTTTCAGCGAGAAAAGTGCGAGTTGGGTTTCGTATGACCGATGTTTTCGGAATCCGCGCTTCTTGGCTTGGGGGACCCATTCTGCTCGAGATACCTCATTACGCTTGAGCTAAGTATACATTCTGAGGGTTTACATCAGATGGATGTCAAGGAAACACGGACAGTGGTTTCGTGCATCACAACACGCGTGCGCTAACTGGCGGACTAATCACAGGGTTCGCGTATAGCAGAGGTTGACTGCTAGGCAGCCTGGCTGCTGTTTTCCCTGTTCTTCTTTTGTAATTCTTATGTTATCTTTCTTTTACTGCCAGGTGTGATTTGAGCTTTTGTCCAAGTACTGGGCACAATCTTTTGTTTGAGTGATCTCCGATTCAGCATAGTTAAATGAGGGACAAACTCGGCCGCAAATTCTATATAAAACCTAACAGTTTAGAAAAATCATTCATAATTACTCATCTGGTAACGCAAGTAACGCAACTTTGTATTCACGTTCCACGTCTTACGTTCAGGCCCTTGCGACAGATGGCACCATACGTCAGAAGATAGCCACGTTGTTCGATAACCGGACGCTGCTGCCACCTGGGTCCACCTCTCGAACTACTTGAGACCAGCTTTCCTCCGATGTGACTAGTTGGATGACCCTGTTCCTAAATATTAGTACCGGTACTAAATTGTAGACCAGTAACTGTTTACTGCAAAACAGCGAGGGGCACTTTTGCTGTCGTCATCTTCAGTTTCAGATTTAAATCTTAGATTTTTTTTCATTTCATAATCTGTATGCAGAAGTGTCATGATTCTTTTTAAAGGTGTAGTTGTATTTCTGCCTCATCAAATTGTTCCTTGCGACTACGAAATGACCAGCGGTTTTCTCTGCCTATTATTTTACTTTCTGTGACATACTTACTCTATCCAAATATCCAAAAATCTCAGACGCTACTGGTAATGTACTACTTCTCGAACTTCTGTATTGTTACAGTTCTGTTTCACCTCTCGAACACTGAATCCAAACCTCGCATATTATAGCTTTTAAAGTCTTCTGTAACTACAACATGCTATTATAGAAGTTTCCGCCTATTCGCGTCCTCAGCCAGGGATCTCGCTAACTACAAACTCCTGTAACACGTCTCTTATACCGACGTTAATCCATTTAACTTCTCTCCTCCTCTACTTCTTTGTCACGTCTCCTACAGTATTTTGAAAATACACGCTACAGTGCCACTAGTGTAGGGTGACCAAATTATTTTCGGTGAAAACCGGGACACATTCACCCGGGTGCCAATGGACACCTCATTCCACATGTACCCAGGTTCCTTAATTTTAAATATTAATGTTTTATTGATACATTTTGTTAACCCGATTATTATAACTAATAAGAGGATACAAAAGATTGATGTAATCTAGATTATCTGTATAATTAATGACATTTAATAAACGTATACAGTAATAAAGAAATGTATTACGATTTTACAAAATTTTACAGCCATTCAACTTTTAATCAATTAATATTAACATGAGCTTTAATATTACTGAGCACTTGTAGATAGAATTGACTGTCCTTGGAGAAAAGTGTATTTTTCACTGCCTCCAGCCTTCTTGATCATGTCTTTGTTCTTTGAGACACAGTGATAAAACTCGGCACAATCCATTTTGTAGTTGTACAGGATCTGCAGGATTGCTTCAAGAGAGTCCACCTCCATTCTGTTTCTTTCATCAGTCCACTGGATATTCATGAACGAAAGTATTCTTTCCACATTGGCACTATGGGCTGGGATTGCAAATAAATACCTTGCAATTATTACTAACTCAGAGTAATGCTGAAGACAGTCACAGCTTTTAAAAAAACTCACCCACTTCTCATGACATTCCAATGGTGTTTTTTTTTCATCATTCCACTTGTGAAGACTTTCTTCAACAAAATTTGTCAGTATGCCGAACTGACAAAAGAGAATGGAATCATCGATTTCAATCTCTTTACTCTTCAAATAAGAAACTGTCTCTTCAACACTTTCCCATTTTTGCACTCTCTTCAGTAACACCCAATCAGATGAGGGTAAATATGAGGCGCTCCACTTGCTGAGATATTCTACACAAGTGTCATAAAACTTGTTAACTTCTTCTCTAAAACTCCTTTCCGCTGCTTCTGATACTTCTGCTCTTTTAAGGACAGATTTAACATTAAAAGAAATGAACTGCTGTTCTCTCCTCTTAGTAACAGTTTCCAAAGTATTTTTCAAAACATCATTTACCTCTATTACACTTTTCGTGCTTCCCTCAATTTCCTTTATCCCATGCTGCAAAGTGCTAAGCTGACTGTGAATGAACCATAAGTAGGATTCACTTAAAGGGTTACTGAAAAACTGAACCAATATTTTGGGGACTTTGTCTTCATTTAGGAAAAAATCTTTTAACGGTTCAAACAGGCAGATTACTCTTTCAACTGCTGGAAACAATGATAACCAGCGAGTTTTCGAGTGACACATTACATTCATATATTCAGTTCCCACATAATCACAGAACTCCTTAAGCCTCTCTGTAGTATATATGTAAAAGTGTGAGTATACCTTCATGACGATAGTTTCAACATCACAGTTTAAACTGTCAGCAGATGTCTGCACGCTATTGCGTAAAACATGTGCAGGGCACCCTATGCCTTCAATGTTTTCATGCAATGTTGCCTTTAATATGGTAAATACGTTGCATTTGCCTTGACTTTTTAAATCACCAAAGTTTGTGTTGGTGTTGTTTCCACAAAATGCCACACATTTATTTTTCTCAAGATCAAACATTTCGATAGTATTCATAAAAAATCTTGAAATTTCGTCAGATGTTTCATTAGGTAGGGAACTCACCTTCAAAAGTTTGGTCTGAATTCCCTGATTAATATCGAAAAACTGAACAACAAACGGAGATATTTTAGTGGCCTTATGATTGCTGGCATCGGTGGATATCCCGTAGAAAGAAGACTTTCTGATGTATTCAAGGCTTTCCTTTACACTCTGGGGAGCAATAACTCCTTTCACTAAGGCAGACACTTTAGTTCTTGCTGAACTAAACTTTTTTGCAATGGAAGAATCATCAAACATAATGCTGTTAAGCTTATTAGTACAATCACTAGATCTATAAGTTTGGTGATGTTTTACCGTGTGGTAGGCTAGTGTAAGCTCGGCTGCTCAAACTTTCGTCTCTTCACTTGACTGATGTTTCACAAAATAAATTTGTAGAGTTTGACTGCAACTCGGTGCACTGTAACTGTTAATGTGTTTCTTTGACCTGATGTGGTCAACTATGTCGGAACGCCCACCATGACTTATACTAATAAAACAGTTACGTACGGAACACTGTTTCGTAATCAAAACGACCTTTCTTAATGAAATTCCATTCCTTGGAATAACAGTCACTGGACTTGCAGGCACGTTTCGGCATTGCGTTTCACAGTACTGCAGCAATAATACCACTAATATGAGTTTGACAAAACATCAACCACTACACTGTTCTGACAATGAGTGTGTGAGTAAGTGGCGCGACAATCGGACGGTTTCATAGCTCTTTACAATAATACAACTTACTACTTGTTGGCTCAAAGTAAATTATTGCCTGAGTGTATCAATACTGATACTGTGAATACTAGTATGCGACAATGGAGGTTTCAGACAAATAAGCTAAAATATATTAATTTCTTGTGTTGTATTTCCTTTAATATAGCGAAATCCCAAAAATTTGAGGAAGTTTCACGAAATGTATTTAAAAACTGAATTCCGGGACTTTTGAGCGTCCCGAAACAAATTTTCGGGACACCGGAACACAGGGATGAAAACCGGGACAATTCCGGTTTTCCGGGACGTTTGGTCACCCTACACTAGTGTCACTGTACTAGGATATTACACCAGCACGACGCTGTCATAGTCAAGACTTGTTCTTCCCGTGCAATGATTATCGCGTAGTCTATCGCGACATCGGAACATCATGCCGCTTGTAGCGACCTATGGTGGGTTTACATTTGAGGTGCTCTGGTTTCATGCGCCAGGTAGCCTGGAGCTGTTGATAAGAAACGTTCATCGTACGTTGTAGACGTTCTGTACACGTTATTTACGTCTGCTGAGTATGAGTATTTGCAAATGCAGTGATCGTATTGCGTTCCAAAACTTGCGACGGAAGTATGAGACTGGTTGTTAATAAAAGTAAGAACTGTGTCCTCTGTTTGTATAAATGTTGATTTCAAATGAAAGTTGAAACAACTATTGCAATTCCTTCAAAGGCGATGGTCTGATAATGGACGTTACGTACGAAACTAGTCATCGCTAATCTTCTCTAAGGCGATATCCCGACTGACTGTCTCAACATCGCCCAGCTCAAACCAAGAAGGATGGAAACCTGAAATTTGCAGAGGGTGTTGATTGCATACTGTAGGTGTCGTTATGTCGTTAAAGAACGGATTTTTCGAAATTCCATCCGTAAGGGGGTGAAATAGGAGAGGAAGGGTTCCTTGAGAAATGTCGCCATTAAAGCAATTTTGGAGCTACACATACGAAAATTGGTATTTGGTTTCTCGGTCAGAAATACAGAAATCTGTGTATCAGCACTTTTGAAAATTTAACTCTCAGACGGTGAAACACTGGGTGAAAGTCTTTTTTGAAACTATGCCATTATGAAAGAATTAGGAAAGTATTTTTAAAGCTATATCTATCGAAAGAATAGCTGTATTAAGTTATGGAATTTGTATAGGATTGAAACGTTGAATTCCTATTGTGGTGTTTGACTTCCCGGTTACAAATAAAAAAAAGTGTTTCAGTGTTTTTGGAAATCGAACCGAACCCCTAATGGGGTAAGATAGGGAATGAGATCTTTTTATGAAAATATTTTATTATGCAAGCATTTTTAAAGCTATATCTATGAACACTTAAATACGGCTTTGTGGTGTCACTGCCAGACACCACACTTGCTAGGTGGTAGCCTTTAAATCGGCCGCGATCCTTTAGTATACGTCGGACCCGCGTGTCGCCACTATCAGTGATTGCAGACCGAGCGCCGCCACACGGCAGGTCTAGAGAGACTTCCTAGCACTCGCCCCAGTTGCACAGCCGACTTTGCTAGCGATGGTTCACTGACAAAATACGCTCTCATTTGCCGAGACGATAGTTAGCATAGGCTTCAGCTACGTCATTTGTTACGACCTAGCAAGGCGCCATTATCAGTTGCTATTGATATTGTAAATAATGTACAGACAAGAGCTATGTTCAACATTAATGGATTAAAGTTAAGTATTCCACCATCTGCGTCCGTTTTTCTAAGTTCTAATTTCCTTGTCCTGTTCCAGACCTCACGGCAGCCTGCGTGAGCTTAAACGCGTGCCTTTCGGCTTCCTCTCACATTAGTGGGTTGGCTCTCCTGCCAATCCACAACAGGCTTCTCAATTACAAATAAAGAAATACGTGCTTCGCTGTTTTTGGAAATTCAACCCCTATGGGGTGGAACGAGGGATGAAAGTTTTTATCGAAATATTTCATTGTGCAATCATTTTTAAAACTAACTCTTTGAAAACTTGTGCTTGGCTTCTCGGTTAGAGTTGAAAAAAAAAGTATTTCACGGTTTTTGGAAATTCAACCCCTAAGGGGGTGAAATAAGGCTAGATCGATTAACTGACTCATTAATACCAAGCCGAAACAGCTGAGGATATAAACCTGCAATTTGGAGTGGATGTGGATCGTATACTGTAGGTATGGTTTAAGAAGGGATTGTCAGTAATTCCACTCCTAAAGAGGTGAAATAGGGGATGAAAGGCTTATTGAAAGTATGTGGTATTAAGGCAGTTTTGAAGCTAGAACTACGAAGACTGGTATTAGCTTTCTCAGTCAGAAATAAAAGAAATATGTGTTTCAGCATTTTTGGAAATTCAACCAATAAGGAAATAAAGTAGTGGGTGAAAGCTCTTTTGAAAATGATCATTATTAGAGAACTACTGCCGCTTTTTTAAACGTACTTCTATGAAAATTGTTATTTAACTTCTCGGTTAGAAATTTAAAAAAATGTTTCAGTGATTTTTGGAAATGCAACCCCTAAGGGAGTGAAACAGGGGACTAAAATTTTTAAGAAAATATTTCGTTACATAAAATATTTTTAAAGCTAAATCTATGAAAACTAGTATTTCGCTTTCATTAGATACGAAGAAATATTTGTTAGGAGACGAAAGTTGCTATTGAGATATCTCCACAAGAACGCAAAAGGAATGATTACTGAAAACTTTGGGCTGCAGCTACCACAATCGCTGTTTGATCAGAATTACATTCGGAAAGACTATGCTTATCCGGTCTTAATGAGCGTGAAGAAGGTGATGCAATTTGTAAACAGCATAAAATTTCGATAAAATAAAAACAAAAAAATCTCTGTAAGCCATATAGTCTACGCGAGCGAAGCAGCGGGCGCTAAGCTAGTAAATGATATTCCACATTGCAACTTCGAGGGCTTGGCAAATAGTTTTAATACTGTAGACTTTTTTAGTATCTTTGTAAAACTGAAGAGATATGGAGGTATAACGGACAGTGGCTGACTTATTTACAATCTCACGACATGTGGCACAATTAAAATGAAAAATTTATCTTTTCTTTAACGATGTACAATAATAAAACATCAGCTACCCAGACGAGTCCAGCGGTATATTGTCCTAGCGACTCGTTGTCAGCGAGTCGTTAGTCAGGAAACATATGGGCTGGTCTCCTCTGCTCTAGCTCTGTGACAAGAAACAGAAAACAATTGCAACACCAAAAAAAAAAAAAAAAAAAAAATGTAGAGTAATGATATTTCGGGAATACATTTGTCTAGGTAACATATTTGATTAACTTTGCAAGATCACAGATTAGTGGAATGGCGAGATAAGGCGTTGCAGATGTGAAATGCTGGTACAGCCATAATCGGTGTAAACGCCAGAAAGTTGAATGCGACCATGCAAACGTGCGTGCATTGTGTTGTACAGTGCCGGAGATCAGTTTTTGAGATGGAGTTCCATAACTGTTCTACATCTACATCTACATTTATACTCCGCAAGCCACCCAACGGTGTGTGGCGGAGGGCACTTTATGTGCGTGCCACTGTCATTACCTTCCTTTTCTGTTCCAGTCGCGTATGGTTCGCGGGAAGAACGACTGTCTGAAAGCCTCCGTGCGCGTTCGAATCTCTCTAATTTTACATTCGTGATCTCCTCGGGAGGTATAAGTAGGGGGAAGCAATATATTCGATACCTCATCCAGAAACGCACCCTCTCGAAACCTGGCAAGCAAGCTACACCGCGATGCAGAGCGCCTCTCTTGCAGAGTCTGCCACTTGAGTTTGCTAAACATCTCCGTAACGCTATCACGCTAACCAAATAACCCTGTGACGAAACGCGCCGCTCTTCTTTGGATCTTCTCTATCTCCTCCGTCAAACCGATCTGGTACGGATTCCACACTGATGAGCAATACTCAAGTATAGGTCGAACGAGTGTTTTGTAAGCCACCTCCTTTGTTGATGGACTACATTTTCTAAGGACTCTCCCAATGAATCTCAACCTGGTACCCGCCTTACCAACAATTAATTTTATATGATCATTCCACTTCAAATCGTTCCGCATGCATACTCCCAGATATTTTACAGAAGTAACTGCTACCAGTGTTTGTTCCGCTATCATGTAATCATACAATAAAGGATCCTTCTTTCTATGTGTTCGCAATACATTACATTTGTCTATGTTAAGGGTCAGTTGCCACTCCCTGCACCAAGTGGCTATCCGCTGCAGATCTTCCTGCATTTCGCTACAATTTTCTAATGCTGCAACTTCTCTATATACTACAGCATCATCCGCGAAAAGCCGCATGGAACTTCCGACACTATCTACTAGGTCATTTATACATATTGTGAAAAGTAATGGTCCCATAACACTCCCCTGTGACACGCCAGAAGTTACTTTAACGTCTGTAGACGTCTCTCCATTGATAACAACATGCTGTGTTCTGTTTGCTAAAAATTCTTCAATCCAGTCACACAGCTGGTCTGATTTTCGGTAGGCTCTTACTTTGTTTATCAGGCGACAGTGCGGAACTTTATCGAACGCCTTCCGGAAGTCAATGAAGTGTTGCAGTTGGTCGGGCGGTACAGGGACGGTAAATACTGTTTGTGGATGACGCTGGAGTTGTCGTCGAATGATGTTGCATACATGCTCCCTGGAGACAGATCTGGTGATCGAGCAGGCCAACGCAACATGACAACATTCTAGAGCATGCAGGGCTACCACAGCGGTATGTGGGCGAGCGTTATTCTGTTGGAAAACACGCCCTGAATGCCATTCATGAATGACAGCAGCCGGCCGGTGTGGCCGTGCGGTTCTAGGCACTTCAGTCTGGAACCGCGTGTCCGCTACGGACGCAGGTTCGAATCCTGCCGTGGGCATGGATGTGTGTGATGTCCTTAGGTTAGTTAGGTTTAAGTGGTTCTAAGTTCTGACCACAGATGTTAAGTCCCATAGTGCTCAGAGCCACTTGAACCATTTCAATGACAGCAAAACAGGTCGAGTCATCAGACTGACTTACAAATTTGTAGTCAGGGGACGTGCAATAACCACGAAAGTGCTCCTGCTGTCATACCACAATCGCACCTCAGACCATAACCCCAGGTGTAGGTCCAGTGTGTCTAGGCAGCAGGTGCTCACCTGACCTCCTGCTAACCAATACACGGCCGTCAGAGGCAGTGAGGCAGAACCGGCTTTCATCAGAAAACATTCCACTCCACCCTCAAATGAGCTCTCGCTTGACACCATTGAAGTCGCCAACAGCAGTCGTTAGGATCAGTGGAATGAGCGTCACAGAGCGCCCGTATCGGAGCTGTCCTTGAAGTAACCCATTTGTAACAGTCCATTGTGTCACCGTGGTGCTAAGTGTTTCTCAAGTGGCTGCTGGGCGCATATTGCGATGCGCCACAGCCATACGCCGAATGGTAGTGCCACGTCGCTGTCGGGAACCTGATCTTGCGACATTATCTTCCCGTGACCGCCGCTGCCAGGAGTCATGGACAATAGCTACATTCCTGCAACAGCCCAGTAGGAACAGCCAGCTTCTAGCAGCCCTATTACACGATTCCGTTCAAACTCAATGAGCTGTCTTCGCCTAAAAGACATTCTGCACTAACATTAACTTATTATATCCAGACTAAAACGCTCATGACGGTTAGAGCGTATATGTAAAGCCAACCGGATTTGCATCCTCATAGTGGCGCCACTAGTGTCACGCTTATCCGACTAGCGCCAAATTTCAATAGACGTTGTTTTTCGGAAGTAGAAACGTGGCTACCAACTTCCGTTTGTCTCGCACTACTCCTTCTTGGTACTGCGATTCTTTCTCGTCAGTGTATAAACACAACTGTGTAGTTTAACTAACTATTTTGAAGCTAATACATTAAAGAGATCGCTTAAAAAATAAACTCACCAAACGTCACTCAGCTCTCCAGCGAGGTTACCATCATGAGCCAGGAAAATGTGAACGGCATCGTTATCAATAACATTCAAGTGATTAGAATCATAATAATAAATAAATTTTCTTATTGTAACAATTGCTTAACTTACTGAAAATGTTCTCTGGAGTACAGCTCCTCCCCAAGTAAAAGTCACAAATAGAAATTTATCCAAGAGGGGGTAATATTCTAAAATAGTTGTATTTTATACGTCGTGTTCGATGAGCTTGAGAACGTGTTATGCCCCAAGAATACTATAAGGTGTGTTCAATAGGCATAATTACAAAAACCAGTAGCTGTATGTTACTAGTACTGACCCTGGCTGTTGGGAGACTTGTCCTAATGTGACACATGGCGGTGAATGGCTGTCTCATAAAATTCCCGGAACTGCGATGTTAACCAGTTCCGCACGTGCAGCTGGAAGTCGTCGTCCGAGGTGGACCGTTTGCCCCTCAGAGCCTTTTTAAGGGGAAATGACACTTTCGACACATGGAAAGATACTACAGTGGTTAAGTTGTGCAGCAGAGGGAGGAGGGAGGGGTCGTCCTTGTGAGAATCAAGAGCGGATGACTGGCACGGCGATGAAGCCATGTTTGTTTCATGCTGTGAATTGGTGCCGGAATCTGTGTGCCGCAGAGGTGGAACTGTTCATTTCTGCAGCTGGATGAGGCCAGCGCGAGGAAGACACAGAAAAGTTTGGAGACTATTTCGGCAACGAAAACGTTTCGCACCATCTTGACCACAGGAAAATGCTCAAACCGTCCCCGCGCCAAGGAAATAATATAATTTCTCGTAAACAACCTGACGGCAAAACAAATCCACGCCAATTGGCGTTTTCTAGAACCACAGTGCTTGCCGCTGCCCTCGGCAACGCAAATTTGCATGTCTCCAATGTCTAGTTACAGCATACTAATGAGTGATATACCTATGGATCTTTTGGCTGACGGTAAGTACGAGGGCTGTTCGGAAGGTATAGACCGCTCGGTCGCGAAATGGAAACCACAATGAAAATCCGATGAAGTCTTGCACAGAAGAGTTGGGCAATGTCTCCAGTATGCCTGTCGATCGCGTCACGTCGCTCTTTTCTGTTTTGAGTGCACGGTGAGGACGTTAAGATGCATAGAACAGCAGTGTCTCCCGCCAAGTATGGTGTCTGCCGAGAGATTTATAAGCCTGCTGACCACAGCGAATCTATCACATATCCCTTACTAAGTATAATACTTCCATAGTAACAGAATGCTTGGGGCACCAAACAATACTGAGCGAAAAATCTGCGGTGGATGGACATGTCTTATTTGTTTTCCTTGTGAGTGCTACCAGTGTGTCTTAGGAAGAGAGACATAATCATCTTATAGCCATCCAGATGTTAAAAAAGCGATCGCAGTGCCTACGTTATTGCACCCTGCCTAAAAAGCATTCTTGGTGCTATAGGCACACACAAGCATTGCTAACGATATCTACGTTAATAACTATACATGATTTATTAAATGAGGTATGGTATTGCTTCTGAATGAAGTGGTCACCCAGGCAAATACCACGATATTAAATATAGACGGCGATTGAAGGGTGTGTGTTAACAGACCGAAAGAGTGAATGCACAACGCCAGCAGTGTAAGCTCGTAATAAAATCACCCTTATCACCAAATTTGTGATTCGGCTAACGAACATGATATTAAACCAATATTTGAAAATCCCTCTTGCCGCTGAAAGATATTTCCCACGCTAAAAAACAGTATTTGTAACGCGTTCTATCTCAGTACCTTGGAGGCAGTGTAACAGAGGTTTTCCAATATATCCACAGATTATAGGAGAGGGAGGACGATGGTTGGCTGAGAATGATCACCAGAGCTAGATTGAGGTTGTATGAAATGTACAAAATCCTATGGCCAATAACTGGCTTTTTAGATCTGTAGCGTTACACTTTATGGTAGAAATTCTGTCTGTAATTTGGAATCAAGTCTCTTCATTCAACCACATACTTGGGGATGCCTTTCAATGATTACAGCCACTAGTAAATCATATTCATGGGACTCTCATATCTCAAAAAATGTCACCTTTTTCGAATCTAATCTGCTAAGGACTCCACACATCAAAACTCCAGCGTGGTTTTAGACTGTTGCTCTGCATCTTGTTCCGCACTCTCTGCCCCACCCTTCCTGCAGCTTTGTCTATGTGGTCGTTCCTGTTTAAGTTGGAACCGAGTGGAAGTCAGAGAGGGCTATATCTAATGCCTTCTGCATCCCATGGAGAAATAGGGTGAGCTGAGTTAATGCAACAGGACAGTCTTTTGATCACTCAGTGGAAATGAGATCATGTTGCCATAGCTCCACCAACCACGTACAATGTCTAAGGCCATCGCCGAACGAAGCTTGCTACTGCAAGATGGGTGAGTAGAAAAGACAATATGAGCAGTTATCACAGGGCTTCTTATTGGGAAAATCAGGAAGACTCCACATCATATGGGGACTGGAAGAAGGACAGGGATTTTGCTACAGCATTGTGGTGCTTCTCCAAAGCACATAGAGGTACTGCAATCTGAAGGACATCTGCATCCTTCAGGGTGCATTCATGTCTGTCAGGGATTTTCTCTGCCTCGTGATGGCTGGGTGTTGTGTGATGTCCTTAGGTTAATTGGGTTTAAGTAGTTCTAAGTTCTAGGGGACTGATGACCATAGATGTTCAGTCCCATAGTGCTCAGAGCCATTTGAACCATCATGTCTGTCACCCAAAGATTCTCTCTATCCTCGTTATTTTGTACCATCCAACAGAGAAAACTACAAAATACAAAAACTCTGCTAATATCACCCACTAGAGAACTTGATAAACTATTATCGTGCTCCTCTCCTCCGGCATATCGAAAGCAAATACTGTCTGTGTGTTGATATTGAGCATTTGTGGCGATCCTATTAAATTTACAGCTATTAGTAAATTTGAGCAAGTGGTCAGTGATCGTCATCACTTGCACAGACCTGTGTCACCCATATTATAGGAAGACAGTACCCCAGAGACAATCAGTTGTGAGAGAGGGTCCCTGTGTTGTTCGTCTGTAAGCAATCTGATACATTTTTTTCTGCTGTAACACATCCAAGCAGTGTATGCCTACAGCTTTGTACACCACCATACATTTTTTTCCACCATGACTTCAAGGTCTGTGTCAGGTGCTAAATGGACATTAACATGTTTCAAACCATTGACTCCCACAGAAGGGTGGACATCGCATGGTGTAAACAATCCTGCTCCTACAATACATAGGATAGCTGAAATAAAAGGCAGAGTCAGCATTTCATATTGACAGAAATGTGGAAGACATCGCAACATATGGAAACTGGGAGGTTTCTGGTTTGTGGAGAATTTCCAAACAGCTGCCCAAAGATGATGACCTCTTCATTTAATCTCATCTTTCACAGTAATGGGAGGCAGATGTCTAGGTGTTCTGTTTCAAAGAGACCAAGAACATTGATTCCTTATATTGCAGCAATGTATGCAATCACTGTTTCTGTGCCGGCCATCCCCCAGAAGGTGTTGCTCCCAACAACAGGTCTCCATATTAAACAATTGGTATCAGTTAATCACTATGTGACACTCAACAGCATACCAGTGGATGAATGCGACAGAAAAGATTTCGTTGAATGGGACAATGTACAGGGTGTTTCAAAAAGAATATACGTACTTTTAATGCATATATTTATTAAACTTTAAGGCAAATGAATATAAAACTTACACTCATATTTACAAACCTCTCAAGTTCAGATTACAGATGTTCAATATCTTCTCCATCAGCAACACGAGCAATATCACATCAGTACTAAAATTCCTCCCATAATTGGGCAAGCATGTCCTTCATCACTGATGTTATGGCAGCATGGATTCGGTTCTTCAACTCTTCCAAGTTCTATGGGAGTGGGGGTACATAAACGTTGTCTTTAACGAAACCTCACAGGAAGAAGTCAGAGGGTGTCAAATCCAGTGACTGTGGAGCCCAGCTGAGACATGCTGTCGCCAGCCCTTTGACGGTAGATTCGGTAGAGTTTTGTTCAGATATTCACGCACTTGGCGACTCCAGTGAGTGGGTGCCCCATCTTGCTGAAAAATGAAGTTGTCTTCGTGCAACCTCGGAAACAACTAATTTTGTAACATAGCGAGATACTGCTGACCATTAACCATGTTTCTATCAAAGAAGAGTGGGTTGTAAACAGATGATCAGGATATCGCACAAAACACATTGACTTTGGGCGAATCTCATACGTATTCAGTGGCTACATGTGGATTGTGTTTGTTTACCTGACCACTAACACGGAAAGTCGCTTCATCACTGAACACTATGCATTGTGCAAAAGTGTTATCATTGTCAATAGCATTAAGAATCTCGTTACAAAATGCCACACGTTTGTGTTTGTCATCGGGATGCAGAGCTTGTAACAGCTGTAGCTTGTACGGCTTCATAACCAACTGACATCTCAACACACATCAAATTGTTGTTGTAGGCAGCTGTTACTTCTGACTGGCACGACGAGTTAATTTTGAAGGACTACATTGGAAAGCAGTTTGAATTCATGCAACATTTTTTCAGGAGCATGATTGTGGCCAGGACTCTTTTCTTTACATACACATCCTGTATCTAGATACTGTCAATACCATCTGCGAGTTTCCATCCAT
The DNA here is from genome assembly GCF_023864345.2 of Schistocerca serialis cubense. Taxonomy (NCBI): domain Eukaryota; kingdom Metazoa; phylum Arthropoda; class Insecta; order Orthoptera; family Acrididae; genus Schistocerca; species Schistocerca serialis. The sequence continues at coordinate 460,669,548 of NC_064643.1, forward strand.
TTGAAGGATCAATTTGGTACCTCAGCCTGAAACGTCTTTGCACTGTAATCGCGGAATTGCACTTCGGAAACTCGAGAACACAAAATGATTTCTGCTGTGGAATAGCCAGTAGTCCTATAAAGTCCTATAAAATGAACATCAGCAAAGGGAAATGGCTTTAACAAGGTAAGATACCAACGCATAGCAGTGGTGTTTGACATGTGAAATTACTCACCATGCTGCACTAAACAGGATAACTGTTAAGGAAATGTATACATAGGGTTTGCAGTTGCAGTACCTCAAAAACCTCTGTCAATAACTTAGAATCAGTGCAGTTATGAAACTGAAGACTCGATTTATGTGCAAGATGTGGCAGAGAAATGGAGTACTTCGCATACGTCTTTGTTCATCTAGAGGGGGTGTTGAAATAGATTTTTGATTGATGGACATGATTCATCACACATATTCTACGGATGCAGTACATGTTCTGTTTTCCGTATGCCTGTGTCTGTGTGTGTGTTTTGCGCGTGGCTCCCATGACCCAGGGTAGAGCTGAGTTAGTGCTCGAATATGGAACGGCCACGTGCCATATCCGGAGTGGTGTTCAGATGTGGATCCACAATATGCCATGTCTGGGATAGGATTTGAAGGTGGATTCGCCGCATTTTCTACCTGAAGCGTTGTTCAGAGGCGGATCCACAGTGTGCTATGTCTGGGATAGGGTTTGAAGGTTGATCCACCACGTGCTACATCTGGAGATGTGTTCTGTTTCTGAAGGTGATCCACCAGCTGGGTCTGGCGAGTCATCTGCGACACACGCACGGACACGGACATACAGAAAACAAAGCAAATGCACTGCAGCTGTAGAATATTTGGGTGGATGTGACTGGATGCATTGGAGTACTGTGCTTTACTATACCGTCCAACCAGAAAAAGAGTCTATTTTCGCTAGATGTTGACAGCTGTACTACATTTACAAGCTATTTCAGAAGACGCGGCGAGAACTGATGTCATGATCGCTTGAGCAGAAGTAACATAAAATCAATAAAATTACGAAAACTGATGGAAAATACGTATAAACTGACGGAAAATAAGCCAAATCGGGGAAATTGAGAGGGAATGAGGGAGTACTTGCATGTCTTCAACCTGGTATAGGAAAATTCTTGTACATGGGAACGAGTACGTGACAGCAAGAATATGACAAAAAGTTGACATGGAAGCTTTGGGAACTAGGGAAACAGTAATTTTTCGTCGACAGCGATAGACGGCTGGAACAGAATGTTTAACGTGGATGACCATCAAATGTAGAGTAATACATTTATGTATGTCGGATCACAAGTCCAGGTGTGATCCCAAAGGTATCGGCAACCGCCTTATAGAGCTTTAAAAAGTGTTCTACATCTACATCTACATCTACATCCATACTCCGCAAGCCACCTGACGGTGTATGGCGGAGGGTACCCTGAGTACCTCTATCGGTTCTCCCTTCTATTCCAGTCTCGTATTGTTCGTGGAAAGAAGGATTGTCGGTATGCTTCTGTGTGGGCTCTAATCTATCTGATTTTATCCTCATGGTGTCTTTGCGAGATATACGTAGGAGGGAGCAATATACTGCTTGACTCTTCGGTGAAGGTATGTTCTCGAAACTTTAACAAAAGCCCGTACCGAGCTACTGAGCGTCTCTCCTGCAGAGTCTTCCACTGGAGTTTATCTATCATCTCCGTAACGCTTTCGCGATTACTAAATGATCCTGTAACGAAGCGCGCTGCTCTCCGTTGGATCTTCTCTATCTCATCTATCAACCCTGTCTGGTACGGATCCCACACTATTGAGCAGTATTCAAGCAGTGGGCGAACAAGCGTACTGTAACTTACTTCCTTTGTTTTCGGATTGCATTTCCTTAGGATTCTTCCAATGAATCTCAGTCTGGCATCTGCTTTACCGACGATCAACTTTATATGATCATTCCATTTTAAATCACTCCTAATGTGTACTCCCAGATAATTTATGGAATTAACTGCTTCCAGTTGCTGACCTGCTATTTTGTAGCTAAATGATAAGGGATGTATCTTTCTATGTATTCGCAGCACATTAGCTAAAGAGCGTTGTATTACCACCTGGGGCACTGCAAAATGCAACTAGAGCATGGATCGCGTATTTGACCCTGTGGAGGACTGTTTAGGTGTTTAAAACCCTAAGAAACAGTATTTACAATCTGCTTCTCTGTACTCTCTACCAATCACAACCATGTGGTGTTAGCAAACAAATAACTTACAGAACAGTTGCTGCATTGTTTTTAATAACGTTCTGCTGAACGTCTATTGAGGTAAAAGGGATAAATGCAAGTTGACTACTGTCTTTGGGAAAGTAGATGGAATTGAGAGGGGTTTAAAGAGGTATGATTTAAAGTTAGGGTGATGATGCATTCTAGAAGAGGGAGATGTTGCTGAAGGTCATATATCACGCAGTTAACGATTATTTCGTTGTTCCTTAGGAGATGCATCAGTTGTGTGGTATAACTTGCGATCAACATGTATACCTGCGTGTCACTTAGAGCGCTATCTGTCTGCAGTAGTTAACAACAAACACCTCCACACCCCACTGAGCAGAGGGCTTCCTGGGCATGTACGATGAATCGCGTCCATCGATGGAAGAACATATTTCAACACCCTCCTCTAGACGAATGAAGTACTCTATTTCTCTGCCACATCGTGGATATAAACGAGTCTTCAGTTTCATGACTGCAGTGATTCTAAGTTAGTGACAGTGGTTTGTGAGATACTGCAAACCCTATGTATACATTTCCTTGGCAGCTGTAATGTTTACAGAGTTAGTGCAGCATGACATATAATTTCATACGTCAAACACCACCGCAATGCATACGTCTGTTTCACTGTTAGAGGCATTTTTACGTTGCTGACGATCATTTTATAGTACTGATACGAGGGTATTAGAATTTCGAACCGTAATCGGATTTGGACAGTGGGCTCACAAAGAATCAACATTTTTCTTTGTTGTAGAAAGAAGTAGTTTTATCATCTGTAAGTTTGTCACCACAGTAATTGGGATAGAAAACTTTCAGGATGGAATAACAGTGGTAAATTGTCGTAGCTGTGTTGGGAAAGTACCAGAGCTCCAAGCGCTAATAGAAAGCACTGATGCTCAAATCGTTATAGGCACTGAAAGCTGGCTAAAGACGGATATAAGCTCAACCGAAATTTTTGCGAAGAACCTAATGGTGTTCCGAAAGGATAGGCTAAACACGGTTAGCGGACGCGTGTTTGTTGCTGTCAGAAGTAGTTTAACTTGTCGTGAAATAGAAGTAGATACTTCCTGTGAGTTAATATGGGTAGAGGTCATTGTTGGCAACTGGAATAAAATAATAATTGGATCCTTTTACTGACCTCCCAATTCAGATGATTCAGTTGCTGAAAGGTTCAAAGAAAACTTGAGTTTGATTTCAAACACGTACGCGAATACGATAATAGTTGGTGGTGACTTTAATTTACCCTCGATATGTTGGCGAAAATACATGTTTAATTCCGGAGGTACGCATAAAATATCATCCGAAATTGTGCTAAACGCATTCTCTGAAAATTATCTCGAACAATTAGTTCATGAGCCCACGCGAATAGTAAACGGCTGTGAAAACACACATGACCTCTTGGCAATAAATAATCCTGAGTTAATAACGAGTATCAAAACCGATTCAGGGATTAGTGAACACAGGGCTGTCGTAGCAAGATTGAATATTGTAATCCTCAAATCCTCGAAAAATAAGCGAAAAATGTACCTATTCAAAAAGAAGATAAAAATTCACTTGACGCCTTCCTGAGAGACAATCTCCACTCAGTCCAAATTAATAATATAAGTGTAGACCAGATGTGGATTAGATTCAAAGAAATAGTATCGGCAGCAATTGAGAGATTTATACCAAATAAACTAAGAAACGACGGAACTGATCCTCCTTGGTACACAAAATGGGTTAGAACACTGTTGCAGAAACAACGAAACAAACATGCCAAATTTAAACAGACGCAAAATCCCCAAGATTGGCGATCTTTTACAGAAGCTCGAGATTTAGCACGGACTTCAATGAGAGATGCTTATAACAGTTTCCACAACGAAACTTTGTCTTGAAACCTGGCAGAAAATCCAAAACGATTCTGGTCGTATGTGAAGTATATTAGCGGCAAGAAACAATCAATGCCTTCTCTGCGCGATAGCAATGGAGATACTATCGAAGACATTGCTGCCAAAGCAGAGTTACTAAACATAGCCTTCCGAAATGTCTTCACAAAAGAAGACGGAGTAAATATACCAGAATTCGAATCGAGAACAGCTGCCACCATGAGTAACGTAGAAGTAAATATCCTCGGAGTAGTGAAGCAACTTAAATCACTTAATAAAAGCAAGTCTTCTGGTCCAGACTGTATACCAATTAGGTTCCTTTCGGAGTGTGCTGATGCATTAGCTCCATACTTAACAATCATATACAACTATTCGCTCGACGAAAGATCCGTACCCAAAGACTGGAAAGTTGCACAGGTCACACCAATATTCAAGAAATGTAGTAGGAGTAATCCACTAAATTACAGGCCCATATCGTTAACGTCGATATGCACCAGGATTTTAGAACATATATTGTGTTTGAACGTGATGAATTACCTCTAAGAAAACGGTCTACTGACACACAGTCAACATGGGTTTAGAAAACATCGTTCTTGTGAAACACAACTAGCTCCACATGAAGTGTTGAGTGCTATTGGCAAGGGATTTCAGATCGATTCCGTATTTCTGGATGTCCGAAAGGCTTTTCACACTGTACCACACAAGCGGCTCGTAGTGAAATTGCGTGCTTATGGAATATCGTCTCAGTTATGTGACTGGATCTGTGATTTCCTGTCAGAGAGGTCACAATTCGTTGTAATTGACGGAAAGTCATCAAATAAAACAGAAGTGATTTCTGGCATTCCCCAAGGTATTGTTATCGGCCCTTTGCTGTTCCTTATTTATATAAACGATTTGGGAGACAATCTGAGCAGGCGTCTTCGGTTGTTTGCAGATGAAGCTGTCGTTTATCGACTAATAAAGTCATCAGAAGAACAAAACAAACTGCAAAACGATTTAGAAGAAATATCGAAATGGTGCGAAAAGTGGCAGTTGATCTAAAATAACGAAAAGTGTGAGGTCATCCACATGAGTGCTAAAAGGAACGTGTTGAACTTCGGTTAAACGATAAATCAGTCTAATCTAAAGGCCGCAAATTCAATTAAATACCAAGGAATTACAATTACGAACAATTTAAATTGGAAGGAACACGTAGGAAATGTTGTGGGGAAGGCTAACCAAAGACTGCGTTTCATTGGCAGGACACATAGAAAATGTAACAGACGTACTAAGGAGACTGCCTACACCACGCTTGTCCGTCCTCTTTTAGAATACTGTTGCGCGATGTGGGATCCTTACCAGATAGGACTGACTGAATACATCGTTTTCGTTGCGACGGAATCTTCTCACGAAATTCAAATCACCAACTTTCTCCTCCTAATGCGAAAATATTTTGTTGTCACACTACTTACATTGGGAGGAACGATCACAAAGATAAAATAAGAGAAACCAGAGGTCGCAAGGAAAGATATAGATGTTCATTCTTCCCGCGCGTTATACGAGATTGGAATAATTGAAAATTGTGAAGGTGGTTCGATAAACCCTCTGCCAGGCACTTAAATGAGATTTGCAGAGTATCCATGTAGATGTAGATGTCAGACGTTGGACATACACTACGTGATTAGCAGTATCCGGACACCTGGCTGAAAATGACTTCGTGGCGCCCTCCATCGGTAATGCTGGAATTCAGTATAGTGTTGGCCCACCCTTATCCTTTATGACAGCTTCCACTCTCGCAGCCACATCAGGTGCTGAAAGGTTTCTTGGGGACTGGCAGCCCATTCTTCACGGAGTGCTGCACTAAGAAGAGGTATCGATGTTGGTCGGTGAGGCCTGGCAGGAAGTCGGTGTTCCAAAACATCGCAAAGGTGTTCTACAGGATTAAGGTCAGGACTCTGTGCAGGCCAGTCCATTACAGGGATGTTATTGTCGTTAACCTCTCCACCACAGGCCATGCATTATGAACAGGAGCTCGATCGTGTTGAAAGATGCAATCGCCATCCCCGAGTTGCTCTTCAACAGTGGGAAGCAAGAAGGTGCTTAAAACATCAATGTAGGCCTGTTCTGTGATAGTGCCACGCAAAACAACAAGGGGTGCAAGCCCCCTCCATGAAAAACACGACAACACCATAACACCACCGCCTCCGAATTTTACTATTGGTGCTACACACGATGGCAGATGACGTTCACCGGGCATTCGCCATACCCACACCCTGCTATCGGATCGCCACATTGTGTACCGTCTTTCGTCACTCCACAAAACGTTTTTCCACTGTTCAATCGTCCAATGTTTATGCTCCTTTCACTGCGAGGCGTCGTTTGGCATTTACCAGCGTCATGTGTGGCTTATGAGAAGCCACTCGACCATGAAATCCATTTCCTCACCTCCCGCCTAACTGTCATAATACTTGCAGTGGATTCTGATGCAGTTTGGAATTCCTGTGCTATGGTCTGGATAGACGTCTGCGTGTTACATATTACGACCCTCTTCAACTGTCGGGGGTCTCTGTCAGTCAACAGACGAGGTCGGCCTGTACGCTTTTGTGCTGTACGTGTCCCTTCGCCTTTCCACTTCACTATCACGTTGGAAACAGTGGACCTAGGGATGTTTAGGAGTGTGGAAATCTCGCTTACAGGCATATGACACAAGGGGTGACACCCAATCACCTGACCATGTTCGAAGTCCGTGAGTCCCGTGGAGCGCCCCATTCTGCTCTCTCACGATGTCTAATGATTACTGAGGTCGCTGATATTAAGTACCTAGCAGTAGGTGGCAGCACAATACTCCTGATATGAAGAACGTATGTTTCTGGGGGTGTCTGGATACTTTTGATCACACAGTGTATATGTCATGCATTAGAGTATTAAGAACGTTGCACTTCTCATGACTAATATCTCATGAACCACATGGCTTTAACATTGCAGTATGTTCAAGTGCAGAACCGTGTTGCCTTAAGAGGGCGAGTGTTTATGTTCTATGATCATTTCTCTTCTGCTGATACCTTTTTGGACACTAAACCAATAATTTAGAATTGATAGCGCACTTGATTTACGTAAAATGGTTCAAACTCCGTCCGTCTTGAGCTCCATCATATATAAACCTTATGTTCCTTCTTAGCCGTCTGTTATATCATTGCTCTCATATCTACAATACTCTGATAAGGGGTCCTAACCTCCTCAACAAGTATGCATCTGATAGATCTTGTGCACTTGGATGGGTGTCATGAGTGAGATTGGTGCAGCACAGTCTTCGCTGAATAGCAGTCATGGACTCAGCTCGCTCTGTTCCTTCATGATACATGAAATGTAGTGTGTATATTACCCTCCAACTTTTGGTCAGCTACAAATTAAATCGGCGACAGTGTTGTAGTGAGGGTTGGTCAAAGACAATGCGGGGAGAACTTACAATTCCCAACTTATCCTAACAAGGGAAACTCCCCATCACATCGCCCTTAGATGTAGTGGTAAAATGGCCCATTGGAGAGTCTGTCAAAACCTATACACAGATCAACCTTGAAAACAGGAAGAAGGTGTACTGAACTGTGGAAAAAGAATCAAAATAGACATAGTGAATGGTACAAGCTCAAGACGTGCAACATCGAGCACTTTGTCACAACATAGCATTGTGATTGTGCGGTCGGAATGTTGGACTGCAAAGCGTGAAATAAATGTTCAAACCTCCCCTGTGCGTCTGATTATTAATTTTTCACAAAATTATAAACTTTCTATCTGATCATTGGCAGGTATATTCTCCATCTGACAATCTTGAGAACTGTTATACTATACACTAGTTATAGAAATGAGTCATGTGGTAAGAATATATTACCGTCGCAAAAAAAATTTGATCAATAGTGAGAGCAGGCGAGATGCCACATTGACCTCTTACAGAAATGAAAACAACAAGCAAAAGGGGTGAGCTACGTTACAACAAAGGAATTCAAGAGCCCAAGCTTCCAAAATGGAATGCAAGAGTAATAACACGTGAGAGGGCTTTGAACACAGATCTTCCGTGCTACAGCCCAGCACAGTGATCACATAACCACAGTGCCATGGCTATACACATTCGATCTGTGTTGCACATCTTGACATTAGACTGTTCACTGTTTTCAGTTTGCTTTTTTTTTATTCACTGTTCAGTACACCTACTCCGTGTTTTCCTGCTTGGTCTGCATTCAGTTTTTGGTGGGTGCAATGGGGAATTTCCCTTGTAAGAAGCGAGAATTCTCTGTGACTCCCATTCACATAGGGAGAGATGGGCAATGGTAACCGTAAAGTATGCACTATGATCGGAGGCCTATAAATATGTGGCTAACCTAACTGCAACTGCATTGGACGTTGTTGGTATACTGTGGTGCATATGTTCGAGAATAAACCATGATTGGTCATACGGTGCAATCGTCTGCCTACATTCGCAATCTAGTATTTGGTGTATGAAAAGTAGAGGACGGATGGCTTAGTGATGACACAGAAAATGGGAGAAATGCTGCCGTGACGTTGGTCGGAGTTGAAATCACGAAATAACTGATAAAATTGCTTAAACTGACTACACGATCAACTGTGGTGCTTATTACAGAACTTTGTCCCACATCAACAGAGTCTTTTCAATCCTATCCACCCACTGGTATGCTGTTGATTACTACATAATGACTGACTGCCACCACTGGTTTGAGACAGACTTGTGTGGGAGATCATTTCATTCGGAAGTAGTACCCTATCTCGATTTATAAAGCATGTGAGTTTTTAACATAAATATCATTTGCAATACTTGTGTGTGCCTGTAGAACCAAGGCCACTTTTTATGCAGGGTGACAGTAACATGGTTGTTGCAGTCTTGTTTTTAATATCTAGTGGGGAGTAACACCTTCTGGGGGATGGCTGGCACTGAAACAGTGATCACATACTTTACTGCAATATAAGGAATCAATGTTCTTGGTCTCTCCGAAACAGAACAACTAGACATGTGCTACTCTGTCGCCGTGAGATTAAATATATCACCTTTGGACAGCTGTCTGGAAACACTCCACAATGCCACAGACTCTTCCAGTTTCCATATGTTGCGATGATTTCCACATTTTTGACAATAAGGAACATCATCTTTGTCTTTTATTTCAACTATCGTGTGTGTTGTAGGAGCAGCATAGTTTATAGCTTTCTGTGAGAGCCAATGGTTCGGAATGTCTTAATGTTGGTTTAGCACCTGACACGGATCTTGAAATCGTGGTGGAAAAACAAAATGTATTGCGGTGCACAAAGCTGTAGTCATACGATGTTTGGCTGTGTTATTGCAAGAAAAAACAATGTATCAAACTGTTTATGGAAGGACAACACAGGAACCCTCTCTTACAATTGATAGTCTGTGGGATATAGTCCTCCTACTGTACGGGTCCTCCTACAGTTTTCATATTTGCCGATAGGAAACACTGCCATAACTGCTACATTACACATTGTACATGGTTTGTGGAGCTATGATAATATGTTCTCATATCAGCCGAGTGGTCGAAAGACGGTCCTGACATGTTAGTTCACCCTGCTTCTCCACGGGATGCAGATGGTCTTAGATATAGTACTCTCTGACTCGCACTCAGTTCTGACTTAAATTGGAACTATCCAGTGTAGAAAGCTGCAGGGAGGGCGGGGCAGAAACTGAGGAACAATTACAACATGCAGAGGGGCAGTCTAAAACCATGCTGGAGTTTTGATGTCTGGGGTCCTTAGCAGATAAATTCGAAAAAGGTGACACGTTTTGAGATATGGGACATAGAATGCGTTACAAATATCGTTTGTTAGCGTAGCAAATATCTAACAGTGGCAAGAGGGAGTTGCCAATATCGGCTCAATATCATGTTCCTTAGCCAAATCACTTTCTAAATACCACTTTTTAACCTCGCCGCTGGCGACGTGCACCTGCACTTTCAGTCTGTTAATACACACCCCATAATCACCGACTATATTCAATGTCATCATATTTGTCTTGGAGATTATTTCATTCGAAAGTACTACCGTATCTCGATTTATATAGCACGTGTAGTTTTTAACGTAAATATCATTAGCAATACTTGTGTGTGCCTGTAGAACCAAGGCCACTCTTTATTCAGGGTGACAGTAACATGGTCGTTGCAGTCTTGCTTTTAATATCTAGTAGCTTATATGTCGATTACGTCTCTCTTCCTAAGACACATTGGTAGCACTCTCAAGACAATCAAATGAGACATGTCCATCCATCGCGGATTGTCACTGAATTTCGTTTGGTGCCACCAGAATTCAGTTATTAGTGAAGTATTGTTCTTAGTAAGGGATTTATGATAGATTCGCTGTTAATGGCAGGTTTATGAATTTTGTGTTGGTGTGTAAAGTTGCTGTGGTCAATGATCACACATGTGCAAAGAAAATGACCACATGTGGTTGTAAAGGGTATGTGGATTTGAGGGGGAGATTGTGATTACAGTGCACCGATTGCCATAAGGGGGATGAAGAATTTTACATGGAAAATTATGTCCAGTCATAAGAGGGATATAGATATTGATAATTTCAGAGCCACAGTCATCAGGAGGAGGCATTTCTGATAGTCGTTCGTTGTCGAGGGTCATCAGACTTGGGCTGCAATCGTGATGTTTAATTGTAATCACTGTAATAAATATTTGGCTGGTTTCCTAGAACGACACCATTTGGCGTACAGGGCGCGTGGCAGAGGTAGCCTGTGGTCAGTATGTGTTGGGCTGTCTCCGTGATCGCGTGTGTTGCATGTATTCTCCTTGGAAAATTCGGCCATTCGATATCTGTCACTGAGAACTGTTGACACTGGACGTATTGGTAACATGCGAATTCCTACCATTCCATCATTCCCGGATGCCCTACATGGCCGCGGATTGTGCACCTCGACATACACGCATGTCCAAAACTGCAGCGGTGGTCGCAGCGGTAGTAATCTGCGACCTCTGTGTGTTGGTGCTTGCAGTGTATGTCGGGACTGGTGCACTGTGTGTGGACATTGGGACAAGAGGTTATGGTATGTGCGAGTGTTCCAGCGATCTCCAACATCTAGACGTAATTGTCATATAAGCCACTAGATATTAAAAACAAGACTGCAACGACCATGTTACTGTCACCGTGCATAAAAAGTGGCTTTGGTTCTACAGGCACACACAAGTAACAAACCCTGCTATGGACTTGATTTTGATTTAAGTGTGTCATGTTAAGTGCTTCTTAATGCATCATAGTGGATACTGTCTTGCAGAGGTATTTGTTGTTGTTGTCTCTATCCTGTCACGCACTACGCCCGTCCTTGTCCTTCCGAATATAGCAGAGAGAACCAGTTTAGGAACTCTATAAGGCTTTAAAAACCGATCGCAACGTCGAATTCTCGATTGATCAATATATTATTTCCGATAGATATATTGCCAGAACACATCTGTCCAACCTCTTCCTCAAATTGTTTGTGGAGATAACATCCAATTGAGCTAAAAATTTGAAATTTTTAGCTACATCTAACGTAATGGACGTCCTACTAAATGACCTAACTGTGCCGGTATCCACCAATAGGAGGCAAGGGAAAAGAATCCCTTAGGATTTAGAAACTAGACAGTTGCAGGTTCGAATCCCACCAAATATACCAATCCTAGTATGCACCAATAGGATGCAAGGAAAAAAACTAACTGTACACAAAGGGTATAGATTTAATTAATTAGTCAATCAACTTGATTGAGTGAGGGAATATTTCCAAAGCATCGACAGCTGGGGATTTACCATGTAAACTCATCTTTCTTCGTGGTTTGGTCCAACAGTGACCAACAGCGAGTGTAGGACCAGTAGTGAGAAGCGAAAGGATGAGGGCACTTGCAAGAGAGATGAGAGAGTGAGAGATGAGGGGGGGGGGGGGGGAGGGAGGGAGAGCATGTGAATCAACAGGAGTTTTTCAGGTATTAATATCAAAGGGTAGCCACCACTTGATACTTTAGTTTGGGGATTAGCGCAACATCCGATCTTCAAGTCGTGGGGACTCAGTGGGCGTGGTGCAGCCTGCACTTGCGGGAATATGCAAAACGGCTGGCCCGACGAGGAGGTCAGAGGCGTGGGCACACAGTGCTCTGTGGTCCGTGCAAAAGATTTTTAATACTGTAATTACATGTGGTAAATTACGTTGTCAATATTCCTTGTGCATTTGGGGTAAAAAAAGCGTCGCAATTGATTAAATACTCGGTACTGCCTTGATACCCTCAAAATTTTGAAATAAACTTTATTCCATACACTACACACAATTTCCTGATAAATTCTTTATATAAATAAGTATATTATATTCGTAACACTGCCTTGTATCCTATAAAGTGTTTAAATAAACAATACTGTATAAATTGACTTGTCCACCAGATATGGTTTAAACGGTGTTCCATACACAGCAATCGATTTCCAGCGAAATGACCAATCAACTGAGTCCTTTTCTCATCACAGGGGGGAGGGGGGGGGGAAGGGTGGGGAACTTCCCAGAGGGGGAGGGGTTAATTAATTGTTCAATTTAACTAATAAGTCAATCTAATTGGTAAATTGGATGGGTGCTATTTGAATAAATCAGGTCTAGAAGTGTACTTGTATCGTCGAGGGGATTTCCCAGAAGGGTGGAGGAGGAGGAGACGGAGGGGTGACGGTTTCTTGGAATGATGGGTTATCTCCAGACAGTCATAATCCACTTAGCAGAACAATATGTCATGGACCTGTCAGTCAAAACAGAAAAATAGGTTTGCCCCTGATGCATGTTTGCTCCTGATGTAGGCAACCCACACTAATGAATTGTCCTGACGCCAGCCTTACACTACTAGCTGTATGTGTGTGACTGTGTGGAAGAAGGCAGGCTTGCGGCAGCTCCCCACACGCTCCTCTCCCCTCGCCTACGCAACCTCTCCCTGCATGTTGGCAACTGGTGAACATAACCATTTTTTCTGGTGTGGTAGCTATACACTTTGCTCTTAGTTTTAAATTGGGCTGGGTTATTAATAGCAAATTTCGTAAGTGAATATGTGAATTGTGAAAGTACTGTGAATATCCCTCCTTTCTTAAATAACCCGGGTTAAACCCGACTTTGGCACAGAAAAGGGGGAAACATGCTGTCACAAAACTCTTTATTCATTTACCAAATAGCATTAAAAGTCTGGCAGACAGCAAACAAGCATTTAAAATAATTCATGAATTACAATTCCATAAACTCAGCAGCTGAATTTTTAGATATGAAGCGTATTAAATAACATGTAAAGAAACTTTATCTTAAATTGACACATTCCTTAAACAAATGCCTGCACGGTGATCTTAGGTGGGCTTCGGCAATTATTCTGATTGTACACTTTTGTGCAATGAATACTTTTTCTCTTAATGATGAATTACCCCAAAATGTAATGCCACCTGAAGGCAGTGAATGAAAACAGGCATAGTAGGCTATTTCACTGGTATGTTGCCACCAAAATTTGCAATAACCCGAATAGTTGAAAGATGATTCAACAGATCGTCAGTTTGTTTCTCCCAATTGAATTTCTCAATAATGCACACGCCCAGAACACGGCAAGTGCCATCACTCGATTTTCCAGGTACTTCGCTCAGTGGAAGAGGAGTCAAAACATGCGAAGACCTGTCTCGGCTTATTCGTAGATATTCGACCGCATCCGAAAAAATGATGGGTAAAGTTTTCGAGGTATTTTCAAGGAGTTTTGTGCGCCTTTTACCAGGAGTTGATCGCAGGTGAAATAGAGGCTCAGTGGTTAGCTTCGATGCTTCGTAATTTTGCACCCATGTACGAAACCCGATTATTCTTTTTATTTATTTTATTTTTATTGTTTTCATTTATCTGCTCATGTCTGTAGAAAGTTACTACGTGAATTTTTCTTATCAAAGCAGAGGTGTACAAGGATGTTACATTAATTGTAAAATTACAAATGGATTTCACAATAAGTGTCTCGCATTTATTATAGAAAAATAAGCTTCGCACGAAAAAATGTGTAGAACCCAAAGTTGATTATTTTCGAGGGGGACATCTGCTAGTGCTAAAATTAGCCCGCCATCCCAGCCCCCTGGGGGTGGTTCGGGAGGGAACTTTAAAATTTTAAATGGAAATCCCCATTTTTTGTTGCAGAATCAGAATCTACATAAAAAAACTACGTACATTTTGTCTTAAACATTTGTTTTGATTCTTGGTAGTTGGTGCTGTAATTCAAGAAAATCCATGTTCTCATTGTTGCATGGAAAATGGTTACGGATAAATAAAAAATACTTATTCACTTCGTAAATTTTGATTCGTTAAAACTAAAACTCTCCCTCTCTCCCCATGTGAGGGTGATTCGTTTTATAATTAAAAGAGGTGTGGCCTCATGACCACGAAACAAACCAAACTTATCCGAATATGCGGAAAAAATTAATATTTGGGTCAATATTTGTAAAACAGTAATTCCTCTCTCTCAAACCCCACCCTATGGGGAGAGAGGGAGAGTTTTAGTTTTAGCGAATCAAAATTTACGAAGTGAATAAATATTTTTTACTTATCCGTAAGCATTTTACACGCAAAAATGTAAACATGGATTTTCTTGAATAACAACGCCAACTACCAAGAATCAAAACAAATGTTTAAGACAAAATGTACGTAATTTTTTATGTAGAATCTGATTTGCTATAAAAAATGGGAGCTCCTATTTGAAATTTTTAGGTTGCCTCCCGCCCCACCCCCCCAGGACGCTATGGTGGCTGGCTAATTTTAGCACCAGCAGATGTCCCCCTAAAAAATAATCAGCTTTCGATTCTATATATTTTTTCGTGTGAAGCTAATTTTTCGAGTTATTCCGGTTCGTCAACTTAAAATTTACACCCTGTATATTATATGCATGTGT
This sequence comes from Schistocerca serialis cubense, assembly GCF_023864345.2. Classification (NCBI taxonomy): domain Eukaryota; kingdom Metazoa; phylum Arthropoda; class Insecta; order Orthoptera; family Acrididae; genus Schistocerca; species Schistocerca serialis. The sequence continues at coordinate 460,684,556 of NC_064643.1, forward strand.
GGTACGTTGAGGGGTTACAAATCTTTTTAAATTCTTATATTCTATTATTTCATTCTCATATCAATTCTTATATTAATTCTTATATTTTATTCATGTGTTTACTCTTTATGGAGATCTGGTACCTTCCCTTGGATGATAAGAATCATAGAAACATTCGAAACACAGATATTTCGAATGCCCAGAGGATCATGCAAAGGCAGGTTTGCAAAAGCGACGTTTCTTCGTACGCATCTCACTTGGGAAAGAAACATCGTTAACATCGGTGAAGACTTCGCGCGTTTGCAATTATTTCGCGGCAAACCGTGCATTACTGCCGCAAACAATTGATTGTGAATCAAGATACCCTACAGGAATTTCGATGAAAACAATTTCAAATAATTTTCTCATTTTTTAAAATTAATTCATCAGACATAAAATTAGTATACGAATAGGGAGAACGGTATATCAATGTACACTGGAAAACATTGTGTAGTAACTTTTACAGACATGGGTATGCAAATGGAAAACAAAAATAAAAGTGTTAATCGAGTATCAAATACCGGGCACAAAATTAAGATGCAACTATGCTGCCCACTGTACCACCACTTCGACGGTACAGTCTGCGCTCTAAAAGGCACATAAAGTACGTCGAAAATACCTCGGAAAACTTTGACCGTCACGTTTTCAGAAACGCCTAAGTCCGTATAAACTGAGACACGTGTTCGCTTATTTTGACACCTCTTGCCTTGAGCGAAGTGTCTGGGATATAGTGTCATGGCACTTGCCACGTTCTCCTCGTAAGATATACTTACCACGGAATAAAAGCCCCATAGATATAGCACTAGAATGTAAGTACGATTTATCTTGTTTGTTGCCCCGAATTTTCTTTGTCTCTGAGAAAATACCTTCACAATAGTGTAAAGGCCTGTAATATACAATCATCACAACGCGGGACGCAAAACGCAGAGTAATACGACGACCATCAGACAGATGAAAAAGTAGAGTGATGCGATCGGCGTCGCTGCGGGAACAGTTCAACGTAGTATCATTTTGCCGCTGGTCCACGGCGTTTAGTAAACATACGTGAGGTGCGTATCGGCCGCTCTTCAACAGTAAATTTGTCCACGCCGGTGTGTACGAATGTTAACATAGAGCTAAAAAAAGAAAAAAGAAACACTGCTGGCAAAATAAATCCGAGAAAGAACCGAATGCAAACTTGAGGACGAAGAATAACGTGGGGATTACCGTTTCCAACAGCAAATACTGTGAGTGAATGAAAAAAGTGTGTTTCCAAACAAGACACACAGCGCACACAATCGACATTTGCACTGTTGCGCAGATATTTTCAGTGCAATTCAGGCACAAAGATAAATAAGGGTAAGCAGTCAAACCAAATGCTGCTGTCTTGTAACGGGCCACAGCAGACTAGTGGTGATCTGTTCCAAAATACTCGGAGAATTACTGTGAAACATTTCCGGAGTTTTCTCGGCGAAGATTAGGTTTACCTCGAATAAGGTTCACGTGATGTGTTCCCCTGATACCCTGTCCTTCACTGGCGTTCTCTTTCGAAGTTATGCATAAGTTCTGTCAGAGTGCTGCAGCAATGCTGCTTCTCTGCTCGTACACAACATGTCAGCGAGGTCGAACTGAGAGCTCAGTTGAAATGTACACTACTGGACATTAAACACCACGAAGATGACGTGCTACAGACGCGAAATTTAACCGACAGGAAGAAGATGCTGTGATATGCAAATGATTAGCTTTTCAGAGCATTCACACAAGGTTAGCTCCGGTGGCGACACCTACAACGTGCTGACATTAGGAAAGTTTCCAACCGATTTCTCATACCAAAACGGCAGTTGACCGGCGTTGTTGTGATGCCTCGTGTAAGGAGGAGAAATGTGTACCATCACGTTTCCGACCTTGATAAAGGTCGATTGTACCCTATCGCGATTGCGGTTTATCCTATCGCGACATTGCTGCTAGCGTTGGTCGAGATCCAATGACTGTTGGCAGAATATGGAATCGGTGGGTTCAGGAGGGTAATACGGAACGCCGAGCTGAATCCCAACAGCCTCGTATCACTAGCAGTCGAGATGACAGGCATCTTATCCGCATGGCTGTAACGGATCGTGCAGCCACGCCTCGATCCCTGAGTCAACAGAGGGGGACGTCTGTAAGACAACAACCATTTGCACGAACAGTTCTACGACGTTTGCAGCAGCATGGACAATCAGCTCGGAGATCGTGGCTGCGGTTACCCGTGACGCTGCATCACAGAGAGGAGCTTCTGTGATGGTGTGCTCGACGACGAACCTGGGTGCACGAATGGCAAAACGTCATTTTTTCGGATGAATCCAGGTTCTGTTTACAGCTTCATGATGGTCGCATCCGTGTTTGGCGACATCGCGGTGAACGCACATTGGGAGCGTGTATTTATCATCGCCATACTGGCGTTATCAGCCGGCGTGATGGTATGGGGTGCCATTGGTTACACGTCTCGGTCACCTCTTGTTCTCATTGACGGCACTTTGAACAGTGGACGTTACATTTCAGATTTGTTACGACCCGTGGCTCTACCCTTCATTCGATCCCTGCTAAACCCTACATTTCAGCAGGATAATGCACGACCGCATGATGCATGTCCTGTACGGGCCTTTCTGGATACAGAAAATGTTCGACTGCTGCCCTGGCCAGCACATTCTCCAGATCTCTCACCAATTGAAAACGTCTGGTCAATGGTGGCCGAGCAACTGGCTCGTCACAATACGCCAGTCACTACTCTTGATGAACTGTGGTATCGTGTTGAGGCTGCATGGGCAGCTGTACCTGTACACGGCATCCAAGCTCTGTTTGACCCAATACCCAGGCGTATCAAGGCCGTTATTACGGCCAGAGCTGGTTGTTCTGGGTACTGATTTCTCAGGATCTATGCACCCAAATTGAGTGAAAATTCAATCACATGTCAGTTCTAGTATAATATATTTGTCCAGTGAATACCCGTTTATCATCTGTATTTCTTCTTAGTGTAGCAATTTTAATGGCCAGTAGTGTATAACGAGAAGCGCCATAAGATTTTCAGAAAATCGGAGTCTAACAAGTATTGGACATACAAGGCAAAGTTACGAGAGAAGCAATTCCGACTTGTGCCTAGCAATCAAAGGATGTGTAAATGATGGCCGGAGTACACCAACCAGAGTGACGTCCTACTGCTACATTGTTACTATTAACATACACTGCAAGATTGTTTCATTTTGGAGCTATAGCATGATATATTCCGACAAGTGAGACCTTCTAACTTTTTGTGACCCTTAGCAATACACCCCCGTTTACAACAATAATAACAAACAAGTGTAACAGAGCCGTTCCACAGTTTTTTCAGCTTCCTGTCCGGGCAATCCGTATTCCGAGGAAGTGTCTGGTGCCCTTTTGTAAACAATGTGAGCAACCACTTCTTACGGAAAGGGGAATGATGTACATGGTGGTTTACCAATCTAGGAATTTTTGTTGGAAAATTTTATTTCAAACTTCGTCTTTCACTGAATATTTTAAGTACTCCCTTAGTATGACTTCAACGGTGCTTACGTGCTAAGCCTGTCTGCTTTTCAGAACAGAAGCAGTTCATTCCGGTGAAAACGACTGACAAGCGACGTCGTCAGTCCTCTGCTAAATGTGCTGGCGTACACGCGCCACCGAGTTAACCAATAGTGAACGTTGGAGGCGAGTCACATGTGTGGTCGCTGGAGCGTTTTGGAAGGCAGAGAGCTGTTGCTTTTCTTTCTTCTGTGATAACCGTCATACAGAGCTGACGCTCTTTAGATTGAACATTCATACAGAGCAGATGGTCTCGTGCTGTCCGCCTCTGTCTCTGTTAACCTGGACAGACCACCTGTCACTTGAAAGTCAACTGCCAACTCTCCCATTCCTTTAGCGTTTTTGATCAGTCTTCTAGATTTCCAGTCGGCCTCAGCCCTCTAGGCGCTTAGTCCGGAGCCGCGCGACTGCTAGGGTCGCAGGTTCGAATCCAGCCTCGGGCATGGATGTGTGTGATGTCCTTAGGTTAGTTAGGTTTAAGTAGTTCTAGGGGACTGATGACCACAGATGTTAAGTCCCATAGTGCTCAGAGCCATTTGAACCATTTTTTTGAACCTCAGCCTACGACCATATGCCTTTCTGTATTCTCTCATTCAGAATATATTCCAGGTTTCCTTTAATTAACTCCTTTACACAGCCCAGTCAGATTGATGTGACCACCACTTATGTACGACATCAATGTGCAAGAAACACTCAGAGGCAGTAGGTGGCAGCACTAGGAATGGAGAATGTATAAAGTGTGTCAGGTGGACGCGGAAAACAGTGCAGTCGTCGTGGTGCGGAAATGGAGCGACTCATCCGACTTCCATAAGGGCGTGATCATTGGCTTTCGGGTCAAGGGTGGAAGCTTTTCCGAAATGGCTAAGTTTGTAAACTATTTGCATGCTACCGTGGTTAAACTATACTATCGATTGTAAAATGGTGCTATCCAAAATTGACACCGAGGTAAGTGTTATGCAACACAGGCGGTAAATGACACGAGTGAACAACAGCTGCGGATATATGTATGGGCGAATAGACATACAACCATTGAGCAGTGGGCAGCACAGATGAACAAAGGGGCTACTGATAGTACCTCTTTAACGAACGTTCAGCGAACGTTGCTGCTGGCTTCCACAGCAGCTGTGTGGTTCACTCTCCCATACTTACTGCTGTTCATAGTCGATGAAGGCTGGAATTAGCGCGCCAGTACAGCAAATCGACGTCCACTGAGTGGCGACAGGTGGTCTTTTCATCGGACAGATGGCTGTTGGCATGTAAGGCATGAAACGTCTGAAGGCAAACACACTGCAACAACCATCGGTAGGGTACAAGAGGGAATTTGCAGTATAATCTCGTCGTTCTGGAAGGCACAATGGGTCAACACAAGTACGCTTCTATCCCTGAGTACTTCGCCCACCCCCACGTCCAGTTCATTTTTCCTTAGCATGATGGTATCTACCAGTTAATAGTGCACATACGTGGCTCTAAGAGCACCAGAATGAGTTTATTGTACTCCCCTGCCCACCAAAACCACCAAATTAAAACCGAATCAAGAATCTATGGGACCACACCGATCAGCCTGTTCCTGCCATGGAACCTCAACTGAGAAACCTAACACAGATAGCCACGGCACTGGAGTCGGCATGCCTTTACATCCCTGCCGATACCTTCCAGAACCTCGTTCATTGTCTTCCTGCACATTTCACCTCGAGTGGTCACGTAACTGTGACTGGACAGTGTGTTTCGCCGCCTTCATTCCAGTGCTCACTTTTCCTGCTCTGCATCCTGTAGAAATAATTTTTGAGCTTAGAGAATGTGTTGGTAAATGTGAAATAAGATGTTCAAGACCTTTGAAAGAATAGAATTAAGAAAAGTAGTAGACTTGTGTGTGACATCATACGCAGTGGTTAGGAGAGGTGGCCTGCAGAGTGGTGTGGCAACTGTCGTCGTAGGAAAGCTGGATGGTAGTAGAAATGATTAGTGAAAAAATAACACAGCAAACAGAACATTTACTTATCTTGTATTACTCGAAACATATGAAGACTCGTTAAAAACGATAGAACACGAAATAGAATCCAGCTCACACAATAGCAACTAGGGTGTGACTCGGTGTCCTAAGCTCGAACGAAGATGTCGTAGCGTAGTGACCCCAAGCGCAAGTGGGCTGAACAGCTCCCACTGGCCGTCCTACATTGCGGCGGCAGCGGGCGTTTGTAGTACTGAGCTGCTGGAGGTGTGATTCAGCGGACGCGCGCGATTGGCTCTGCCCGATCCCACGTGACCGCTAAAACCACTGAACGAAAACTTGCTATTCTACTATCAACCTTCATATATCATGGGGTGGTATTAGTATGTAATACCACAATTATAACTTGCAATATCTGGTAAAATGGAATGAAAATAGTAAGAATGGAAAATGGAGAGACGCGACTTCATATTAAGAAATACATAAGGAATGAATGTACCTTGTGCTAAACGTGTATATTGGAAGCATACGAAAAGCCGCAGAGGTCGACACATGGGGAGGAACCAGGTTCAGTTACTGCTTTAGTCGTCGTTCTACAACTACATCTAAATCCACGTACATACGCTGCAAGCCACTGCATGGTTCGTGGCGGAAGGTACCTTGAACCACTACTGTTCTATTTCTTTCCTGTTCCACCCGCAAATAGAGGAGGAAAATACGGCTCTACATGCCACCGTGTGAGCCCTAATTTCTCTTCTCTGATCTCCGTTGTCCTTACGCGAAATGTACGTAGACGGCAGAAGAATCACTCTGGAGTCAGTTTCAAATGCTGGTTCTCTAAACTTTCTCAATTGTGCTCCCGAAGCATCTCCATAACACTTACGTGTTATTCGAACCTGTTGGTAACAAATCTAGCAGCCTGCCTCTGGATTGCTTCGATGCCTTCCTTTAATCTTTCCTGGTGTGGATCCCAAACACTCGAGCAATACTCAAGGATGGGTGGCACTAGTGTGCATCATGCGGTCTTCTTTACATGTGAACCACACTTTCCTAAAATTGTCCCAATAAAAGGATATTGACCATTGGCCTTCCCTGCTACAATCCTTATGACCTCATTCCATTTCATATCGCTTTGCAAGGTTACACCTAGATATTTAATAGGAGACTACACCCAAAAACTTCACGGATTTTAACCGATTTTTAGAATCATGTCTATGAGGTAAAGATGTTGCAACACCCAAGCTTTAAAGTCTGGAATTTCATTGGTTTTTGAGTTTAGAATTTTTTTGATTTTTAAAGATACTTTTGAAAACCAACTTTTGGTACTCAGACCTTAATTTTCACATTCCGGATATTTTAGGTTCATTCAGAAGACATTGTTCAGAAGTTCTATGCTTTCATATTATTAGAAATGTTACTAATTTACTTTAAATACAATTTGTCAAATTTTGAACTTACTTTTTCTTTAATTATCGGCAGACAAATTTGGCAACAAAATATACAAACTAAATTTTCGATAATATTAATTCATATAGGTATTTAAATAACTCAGTCACATTTACTGCAAACATTTCATTGAGATTGTTTCATATTCAGGATAAAAAAGTTGCAACTGATATCAGAAAAACAAATTGATGGGAAAACGGATTTTAGTACAAGACACAAGAAACATACTCACTGAAATTGAAAAGCATCATAGATTTTCCCTTCCTACTCCTGTAAGACTACTTCTTGTTATGATTTCAAGACCAGGGTAGCATTTTTCTAAGCAGATTTTCTTCTAGGAATTTCATAAAGAAGTGCTGGGACTCCAGCGTTCTTTAGTGTTCAAACATCCCATACTGTACTGAGAAACAGCTTCTACAAGACCCAAAAGTATAGTCACCCCTTTTTTCGTCGGGACATTTGCATTTTGTGTCTTCCCATCAGCGCATCTTGCCGAGCAATGCGTCAGGGGCAAGACCTTTGACATACAGATATTATCATGACCAGTTTGGCAGCTCTCAGTGTACCATGGTCCCTCTGGCACTCCATATTTCAAATATTTCGTAGACACACTTGCAAATCGTTTTGTATTCTGAGACTCATCTTCCAAAGATGTGAAATAGTCATTAAAATTTTTTTGAAAAAATTGAAGTTTTTGGGTAGAGTATACCGTTAATCGATGTGACTGTGTCAAGTACTCCACTAATTATGCACAGTTTCTATACTGTTAAATAAACAGGTTGTGTGAAAAGAAAGTTATATTGGTGGGTCCTCCCTTCCACGTTTTCCTTAATTGCAGTAAGCACCACGTATCAGAGGAAATAGAAAAGATCCAATGAAGGGCAGCGCGTTACGTTACAAAGTAATTTAGTTAACACGAAAGTGTCACATAGATGATTAACTCCAGTCGCAGACAGTGCAAGAGAAGCGTTCTGCATCATGGTGTGGTTTACTGTTACAGTTCTGAGAGCCGTCATTCTGGAAGAGTCAACAAACATACAGGGTGTCCCAGAAATGTTGTGGCAGACTTTGAGGGATTATAGAGGATGTCATGTGGAACATATTGAGGATAGGAACCCGTGTCCAGTAACGTCATCCAACGACACTACAGAGCATCGAAATCATAGGCGCCGCCGCCTGCCACCAGGCCAGCCCTTCGGCAACAAACGTGACTTTGTATGCTGACGGACTGTAGGCGGAATGTCTCTCAATGTTGTTTGTTGTTCAGTAATTGTGACTGATTATTATGATCGCCAGTAAGATGGAACCAGCTGGTGCATAGAAAGACCATGTCTCCTTCAATATGATGCACTGTTGCCTCGGCAGAGGATGGTTTTGGACACGGGTTTCCATTTGCAGTTTATCGAAAAACATCCGGGATTTTAGAGGGTTCCAAAAGAAAAATGAGCTGCGGTTGCAAACCCTTGTCTGAAACAGTCATTCACTGAGGCAACAGAGCTTTGCATTCGTAGGTGACAAGACCTATCTACGCAGCAGCTAGCTTCATCTCCTCCACTGGCGATTGTGACAATCAGTCGCTATCACTTCATAACAAACAAGACTGCGAGATGTATCGCTTACAGTCCGTCAGCGTATGAAGTCACATTTGTTGCCGAAGGGTGGCCTAGTAGCAGGCGCCAGCGCCTATAAGGTCGACGCTCTTTGCGTCGTTGGATGGCATTTCCGGTCACGGGTTCCTATCCTCGATTTGTTCCTCAAGAAGTCGAAATATGTCACAACATTTATGGGAGACTCTATATTGCATCCTCATATGTTTATCTTGCGAAAAGACCATGAACATAAAATATACTCGAGTCCATCGAGAGGCTTACCGGCAATAGTTCTTCCCGCGAACTATTCGAGACTGGAACAGGAAAAGGGGGAAGTGACAGTGAGACACGATGTACACTCCGCCACAAACGGAGAAGTAGGTAGTGGAGTACGGATATAAATACAGATGAACCGCCACACAGCTTAGAGAGTGACACATCAACTTCGTCACAGTCTATGCCTGTCTCAATATTAATATACAAATGCAAAACTTCGCAGAACTTCTGGCAGAAATTGAAAGATATCTAGAAGAACTTTGATTGATAAAGGACTAATTTGTGCAGAATTTGTGCTTAGGATAAAGAAAACAAGTGATCAAGTGACAGTGAAGAAAAGAACAGATGAACGCGGTACGACATATAACAAAATTGCGGAATTCAATAAAAGTGCAAGAATTCTGCTTCTCTCTAAACAAAAGTAAAAAAAAAGTGAATTAAGGAAATTCTTAGGAGCAAAACGAGACCGACGAATGAGCTCAGAACTCTGCCGAAGTAAAACTTGGGTCGTAGGGTACGTGAAAAGACAGATAAAGAATGAACGGTTAAATGCGTAGACAGATAAAGGACGAAATGAAGAGATGCTAGATGCAAGAGGAGGAATGGCAACTTTGGTGTCCGCAGAAATTTTAGCTAAAAAATTGTAGTTTTTTTGTGTAACTGATTCGAGGACTCTAAGAAAATATCGTGCCCCAAAACAAAAATTTTACAGGAATTACACAAATCGTATTTTATCTGAAACCATGGATAGGATGTCATTCACTCCTTTTTAATACCCCACGAACTGGAGAAATCTGGAATAAACTCTAAGAAACACCTTATACAACTTCAATGTGACCTGTAACGCTTTGTTTGTTGACAGTTTTATACATTTGCCTTTGTCAATGGATGCACTGCGTTGTTTTCATATCTTCTACAACTCAGTGCTAACTGTCGTAATTAAAGTACCACAAAAATGACTGGAGCCTACCCCAATGCCAAAATTCGATTTGATGAATGTGGGAAACCTCCAAAAAGTATCCGCAAATTGACCGGTTGAATAGTCTTTTAAGTGCTCGGGACTGACGGTTCTCGTCTCCCCAGTTTGAGGCATTGTGTAGTCGTCCCAAATGAGCTGCAGGATTTATAATCCCGTGACTGCATGCTGCACTGTGATGCACCCCAAGGTGCCAGTTGTTCGGCACGACAACTTTTCAAAACTTTTTTTCGGTTCTCGACTGGCACATTTCTGCTCCGTACATGTACAGGTGTACAGACCTATAGTAGATATTGGAAATTTGTGTTAAGTTCCTATGGGACCAAACTGCTGAGGTCATCGGTCCCTAGGCTTACATACTACTTAATCTAACTTAAACGCTAAGGACAACACTCACACACACCTATGCCCGAGAGAGGACTCGAGCCTCCGACGGGGGGAGCCACGCGAACCGTGGCAAGGCGCCCAGACCGAGCGACTCCCCGCGCGGCAGACCTATACTATAATATAACCACGTTTTTAAGAGTTTACTAGAACAGATCTACGTTGTAAAATTGCATATATACTCGGCAAGCCGTCAAATATTTTATTTTCTACAGACAAATGCCAGAGGTTGAAAATACCGCTGCAGTTGTAAGGTTCTCTTATTCAAAACACGACAAGTTTCCGGCTCTTATACGCCCATCTTCAGGTGTTATAACTTCGTGCTGTGACAAACGAGCACAGGACACTCCGGAGTGCAATCGAAACGTGGCGCCCATCAAAATAAAGGTGACTGTAAATAGGTGTTGCATTGCATTCTTTCGGTGTTATACACAACAAACGAAGACGCCAATGTAGCGGGTAAAGTTCAGAAAATGGTTCAAATGACTCTGTGCACTATGCGACTTAACTTCTGAGGTCATCAGTCGCCTAGAACTTAGAACTACTTAAACCTAACTAACCTAAGGACATCACACACATCCATGCCCGAGGCAGGATTCGAACCCGCGACCGTATCGGTCGCTCGGTTGCAGACTGTAGTGCCTAGAACCGCACGGCCACTCCGGCCGACTCGGGTACAAGTCGTATGACATCTGATGTACTGAGTAGGTCACTGCGTGGTAAACGTCGTTTTCCCAAGAGGCACAAGTTTTCATTGTTGAACAATATTTTGTCAGTCGTTTGGGTGCACATTTTATACAACATTTCGTGGTAAGTATCCTGATGCCGCAATGCCGAACAGTTCAACAACAACTAAATTAATGCATTAGCGGTTTCCGGGACTGCGGATCAGCTGCAGGCATGAAGAACGGTTATTTAGTCAAACCCTAAATTGGTTGAGATGAGGGATGTGATACTGTGTTTGTCCGAAAGGTTTACCAGAAGATATGTCTTCAAAAAATTTAGAAAACTATGCTTCCAATCTGAGATTTCGTACGGCAATACACGGATCACAAACAAAAAGTTAAAATATCGTGCTTATCATGTACGCAGTGTGCTGAAAGACTTGTCTGGTAACATGACAGAAGAAGAAAAAGGAATCGATACTGGAGAGATAGCGGCTCCAGTATTAGAATCAGAATTTAAAGAGCTTTGGAAGGTCGAATAAGGAAAGAGGGATGGATAACATGCCATCGGAATTTCAAAAATCATTGGGGTAAGTGGCAACAAAACAATAATTTACGTTGATGTGTAGAACGTACGAGACTGGCGATATAGCATCAAACTTCCGTCAAAACATCAGCCAGACAATTCCGCAGAAAGCAAGAGCCGACAAGTGCGAGTATAATCATACAATTAGCTTAACAGCTCATACATTCAAGTTTCTGACAAGAATAATACGTATAAGAATGGAAAAGAAACTTGAGGATCTGTTAGATGACGACCACTTTGGTTTTAGAAAAGGTGAAGGAGCCAGAGAGGCAGATCTGACGTTTCGATTGCTAATGGAAGAAAGACTGAAGAGAAATCATGACACGTTCAAAGGATTTGTCGACCTGTGAAAAGCGCTCGACAATGTAAAATGGCGCAATATGTTCGAAATTCTGAGGAAAATAGGGATAAGTCGTAGGGATAGACGGTATTATACGACATATACATGAGCCAAGAGCAAATAATAAGAGCGGAACACCAAGAACGAAGCGCTCGGATTAAAAAGGGTGTAAGACAGGGATGTTGTCTTACGCTCCTACTGTTCAATCTATACGACGAAGAAACAATCACGGAAATAAAAGAAAGGTTCAAGATTGGGACTGAACCTCGTGGTGAAAGGATGTAAATGGTAAGACTCACTGATGACATTGGTATCCACAGTGAAAGTGAAGAAGAGTTACAGAATCTGTTGAATAGTTGAACAGTCTAATGCGTACAGAATATGGATTGAGAGTAAACAGTTGAAAGACGAGAATTATGAGAAATGAGAAGAAAAAGAAACTTAACATCAGATTTGAGGATGACGAAGGAATTGTGCTATCTAGACAGAAAAGTAACTCATGATGGACGGGGCAAGGAGGACAGACAAGAAAAATAGACTAGCACCAGCGAAAAGAGTATTTCTTGCCAAGAGAAGTCTGTTAGTATCAAACATAGGCCTTAACTTGAGGAAGAAATTTCTGAGGACGTACGTCTGGAGCCCAGCATTGTATGGTAATGCAAACTGGACTTGGGAGAATGGTTCAAATGGCTCTGAGCACTATGGGACTTAACATCTATGGTCATCAGTCCCCTAGAACTTAGAACTACTTAAACCTAACTAACCTAAGGACAGCACACAACACCCAGTCATCACGAGGCAGAGGGACTGTGGGAGAGCCGGAACAGAAAAGAATCGCAGGATTTCAGATGTGGTGCTACAGAAAAAGTAGAAAATTGTGTAGACTGATAAGGTATGAAATGAGGAGGCTCTCCACAGAATCGGTGAGGAAAACAATATATGAAAAACACTGACAATGAAAAGGGACAGGATGATAGAACAGTTGTTAAGACATCAGGGAATAACTTCTTGGTACTCGAAGGAGCTGTAGAGGGTAAAAACTGTTGAGGAACACAGAGAGTTGAATAATCCAGCAAATAATTGGATGTGCTACTTTGAGGGGTCTGATGACCTCAGATGTTAAGTCCCATAGTGCTTAGAGCCATTTGAAGGAAAGCCGAAAAATGAAAATCTGCTTTCTTGAAAAGAACAACGAAAAGTCCTTTCTATAAGTCGAAATTATATAGCCCGTGAAAGACGATACGTTATTTGGAAATTAAATAGTTTCTTTGGAAACCAAGAAAGGAAAAAAATTCTGCTCAGTGGAAGTGGGTAATATCATTCACTATTTCCATCTGGCCGAAGGCTCTTTATACTGTCTCCAGCAGTTAAACTACTATCGTTAAATGTAAGCTTCCGCAGCCGTTGTCATAGTCAATAAAATTCTTCTGGGTTTGAGGCCGTATTGTGAACTACAACATTCCGACGTTTCGGCGCCAATTGCATGATGTCTTCCTCAGGGTGTACTGCTAACTGCAGAATGAGCACTAGTTTGGTTACTTATATACTATGGAGGAGTGCTGTCATTGGATATGAGGGTGAGGCAGGAGGGCATTAGGAGTTCTTTTATTGGTCTTTGCATTGCGTGTTGTCATTGGCGGAAATAGGCGTCTTCCATTGAAGTTTCCTTTATTGCTTGCCATTGATGTAAATCGGTGAATAGGAAACTGAGCGTCGACTGCAGCGTAGCGTTGTTTACTAACTGCCTAGTATCGACTAGGGCGCGCCATCACCCAATGTACCCTCCGCCGCTGTGGCCTACCGCGCGCCTGCTGCTTTGCGAGAGCTGTCCTTCTGCAAAGCTGTCAATGCCGGCAGCCAAGCCGCTGAAGTCGGCACTCGTCTTCTCTATTCATGTTGTCGGGTCGCTTGGCTATTTCCACGGCCTCTCTAATCTTCCTCCTCAAACTAAATAGCTGTTTCGCCAGTAAGCGGGCCTTTAGAAATTCGATCTTCATCTTGCACTTTACCTGGTGTTTTCCACAACTCATTTGTTGTATTGTTTGAGACGGGTATATCTCTCTTGTTCAGATAAGTTTTGAAGTCCCTGGGCTAGCAGGACAGAGCGGGTGCGGTTACATTTGTGGAAAGGGGCCAAAATAAGTTACTATCAGTGGCACTCCACATATAAACTTCATTTCTTAAAAAATACAATCTCACAAGCAAGAATCAAAACTCTCAAGGTTTTAACGAACTCCTTTGATTTAATTTAGATTGGCTGAAGGCCACATCGAAAATCCAAGGCACAGAGCCCAAGCAAGGAATAGAGGTACAATAGTTCTGGAGGTTTCACTTCTTTAGAAATTTTTTTTTATCTTTAATATATTTGCTTAAATTTTTCCGTAGAACTCGGCTGAAGGCCTCAAATTAATCATGAACAGTGTTACGGCTTAAGGCCGAGACAAAGGTTTCCAAAGTTTAATGTAAATAGGCTGAAAACTCGGCTGAGGGCCGCTTATCAACAAAACAATTTAACGGCTTAAAGCCTAGGAAGAACAGCTTTAAATTTGAAAAGGCTGAGGGCCTTATCTTAAATTATTTCGTGTAAAACTCGGCTGAAGGCCTCATACTAAAGAATAACAATCTTATGACTTAAGGGAAAGACTAGGATTTTGAATTTTTAATTTAAGAGAGATTAAAACTTGGCTGAAGGCCACACACTATGCAGAAAACAATTTTACGGCTTTAGGCCTAAAGGGAAGAGCTTCTAAATTTCAACTAAAATATGCTAAAGGCTTTATCCTAAAATGCTTCACATAACTCTCGGCTGAAGGATGCATCCGAAACTCACATCATCTCACTGCTTAAAGCCCAGACAAAGAAATTTCCAATTTTTAATTTAAGCTAGAAAACTCGGCTGAAGGCCACATAAAAACTAGAAAATATTTCTTACAGCTTTAGGCCTAGACAACATTTTTCAACTTTTGATTGAAAAGGCTGAAAACTTGGCTGAAGGCCACATACCAACTAGAAATCAATTTACGGCTTAAGGCCTACGCACAAGGAATTTTCAATTTCAATTTTAAAAGGCTGAAACTCGGCTGAAGGCCACATACCAAACAAGAAACATTTTTTTTGGGGGGGGGGGGGGGCTTAAGGCCTAAGAAGAAAAGCCTTGCAATTTGATTAAGCTAAAACTCGTCTGAAGGCCACACAGACCACTTAAGACTAAAAAGAAAAATATGTAAAACGCAAGGAGCGGCGCTCAGAAGATTCCAAGGATCGGCCTGGGAAGGTAACACTAACGCACGTTTAGGTGAGACAGGCAGCCAGACCGACCACCTCTTAAATGGAAGGCAACTCAATCGAAAGTCAGCCGACGAACCAACTAACAAGATCAGTGCTGCTCCACTCGACCTGCAGAACGACAACAAGATGTCAATAGCCCAAAGTTCTGGATACTGGTGACCAATCCAGCTGAGTCAGAATAAACGCCCAAAACTACCAACAACACCTCAGCTGTCGAACTACACGCCGTGCTGGACAGCATCAACACGACGAGGAAAATACACTGCCAAAAACTACGTCAACGACCAGGGCAGGTCACCGGAACATTAACGGCCACAAGGCAGAAGATACTGCTGGTACACTTCATTAATGAAGGAATGAATTAAATTAAGTTAAACCCCACACAGGAAGACGGCTCCAATTCTAGCCGACTTCAAGGCACACATGTTGTTGCTCGCGGGAATCTCCCAGAAAGCAATAACCAGGATCAAACGAAGAGCTGTGATAGCTGTTGAGACTTGATAGTAGGTTAAGTGAGGACTCAGCTTTAGTGTGCAGGACCGGTGGGCGACGAACTTCGTAACCCTCGCAAGAAGCGCCTCGCAACTCCAACAGCGCGTGCACGTCGCCAGTGGCTCTGGCCTGACTACGCGCCATAGAGGCTTCCTCGCTGCTCTGCCCCAACCGACTTGACTGATTACATCCGGAAACGGTCAAAAGACCAAATACACGCCGACAGATGAGACGACCGACCGAACGACCAACCAACGGTCGTTCCCGCTCCAGTCTGATTCCGTCGGACAGTGCATGTGTGTCGCAAGCGGTCGGCAAGTACTGGCTGCCCACACCTCATCGGCACTCCGTCCCCGACTGAACTGAACTGCTGGTCCTCTCCGACTGAATTCCAGACACACAACGACCCGGAAATACTATCGGTCGGTCCAGAGATAGTACAACAGTGCACTTATCGATAAGCGCTGCTGCTGCCACTCACGGCAGGTAAGGCAGGAAGTTAGTGACGCCAGTAAATGGAATAAGAAAACGGAGCGGCAGTACCGTAAGAGAAGATGACAAACAGTAAACGGCATGAAAACAAGCCGCGCACGTCTGAACCTTGTGCTAATTGGACGCCCAGTCTCACCTATATACACCAGTCCACATTTGCACCCGATTTCATAAACTCCGGCGGCATGAAATTTGTCAATTGTATCTTTCGTCGAGCCCAGGACGTCTTTAGTTTTCTGCGAAAAGTTGGCTTAATACCTGCCCGATGAAGAATTTTGCCCATACGTTCAGTACCCCCTTGAACGTATGGAGCAGGACCGTGTTCCGTGCTTCGTTCTGCATTTTCCTATTGCCCTCCTCCTTTGGCGCCATAGTTTTATGTATCACCAAAAATGGACCTGTAGTTTAGCTGTGAGGTTGTGTTCATCGCTAATCCTGCAGACTCTCTTAGTTAAAGATTGCAGGGCCGATTTCTTTTGCGCAGGTTGATGGTGGGAGGATGCATGCAGATACCTGTCCATGTAGGTGGGCTTTCTATAAACTTTGTGTCCAAGCTTCCCGTCAGGCTTACGGTGAACCTAAACGTCGAGAAAAGGCAATACCCCGTTCTTTTCTATCTCCATGGTAAAGTTAGTTTTGCTGTGCTGCTCATTGAAATGTTGGTGGAAGTTCTAAAGCTCTTCTTCTCCGTGTGGCCAGATGACCAAGGTGTCGCCAACGAATCGTAGCCAGCATTCTGGGCGTAATGGTGCGGACTGGAGTGCTGTTTCTACGAACGCTTGCATAAAACTGTCTGCTGCGACAGGAGATAGAGAGGAACCTATAGCTACACCGTCCGTCTGCTCTTACAAATCCCCTTTCAACCTGAAGTAGGTGGTCGTCAAACAGTGGCGCACTAGTTCGCAGATATCAGGTGCCATGCGTTCCTCTAAGATGTTCATGCTATCCGTCGCGGGTACACTCGTGAATAAAGACTTCACTTTCGTATTCAACTGGTCTGCCTGTTATACTTGTACTTCATCTTGCGATGAGAGTTACTCACGATTGTCAGGTGTTTAGGATACATTTAGTATGCGTATTCTGAGCATATTCCCAAAAGTCATCTTCCAAATTGCTTACTGGGTACAAGCAAGGTAGTGATTAACATTCGCTTGTCTTTCCACTATTGTATACGTTGCTGTGTGTCCAATCATCCGTATGGCATGCTGATTTTTGCCGGTGGAAATCAAAGTTTTTCTGTTCAAAGCAATTCTCGAGTCGTTATACGACTCCTGGTTGTCCAGTCAAAAAGTGCAAGTTTCTGCGTCACATACGACCGTATTTCAATCGCATGTATATCTATGAGCATGTGCTGCAGTTTCAACGAGGTGAATCTTACGTAGTTCGTCATTTGTCGAGATCTTGTCGCTGACGAGAAGATACTACAGAGAGCGTAGGAGCGTTGGAAAAATGCGGCTATATCTACTGCGCCATAGTGTATTCCACTGAGTCTGCGGGTCCTTGATCTCAATGAGATTAGATGCAGCTGTCGCCATCACGAGCGCAGAGATATTTTTCGTGCAGAGTTGATTCGGCCGCTTTGGGTTATCGCTCACGTACCGGAAGTCTAAAATGTATTGGTGGTACTGGCGGATATGTTTCTATGCCAGTTGGATGCCGGCATGGTGGTTGACGCAGTCCAGCTTTGTGGTTGACAGATTGCAGTTAAATACTGGACAAGGCAAGGTCTCTGTCTCTGGGATTTTTTTCGCATACAGTTGAGAAAAAGAGCTGCACACTGATGTTTTACGCTAGGATGCCCAAGACCGTTAAATACAAGTGGTAAAGTGAGCGTTTTAAAGCTGTCTTTGAAGGCTGTAGTTTTTGATTCTTCTCCATTGACCGGAGATTCGAGGGAGCTCGTTCCTCCTCGTGTACTTGGGTTTGCAGGATGTTAAGCAAGCCTGTAAAGTTTTGGGTTATGGATGTGTGCGCCTTGTAAAGTTCACTGAAGTAGTCATAAACATGTTTGATAATCTTTTCCTAAGATTGGAATGCCCTTCCCATTGCACCAGAAACTTCGGTGGGCATCATCGATTTTCTACGGCGCGCAAGACGTAGAAGATGAGAAGGGGTCGCACGCTCTCATGAAGTCACATTTTTCGGTTTCCACTGCACTAGGAGGACGCTCAGTCGCTTCCTCCGAACATCCGTCATTTTTGCATTAAAACGCTTTATTTTGGTGAGTGTGGCAGTATCAGAAACGGTATTCCTTTGATAGATATCTCTGATGCACGTCCGTCATGTGGCCGGCAAAATCGTAACAAACTGAGTGCCCATTCCCAAACTTAGTTACATTGAAACTTTCGTCCCTGTTTATTAGGTCTTTTAAACTCTTTATTCTGACAGAATCCATAATTGTGCTGTCTCAGAGGCTTAGCCTTTGTACCACGATACTGTTATACCGGAATAAAGATGTTAGAAAACCTAACAGACAGGGTCGGAGAACTTAAACAGGTCTTCGGGCCCAGCGCTCAATTTATTAAGGTTTCGCCGGCCATCACATCCACCAGAGCTGGGAAACGCTGCGGGAATTTGCGTTTCACGGAATATTAATGCAAGCTCTGAAAAACAAAAGAGCATCAAAGGGCATTAGTGGGTGTAGGGAATCGAACTTTGCTTTAAATAGCGGCGCGAGACCAGTCTGGTTGGGGTCCATACGGCGAGTACACATAACAAAACTCGCAGAAGCTGAAGAAGATTGTCACATCCGAAAGCGCAACTAACCTGGATACTGGATAATTCGGCCAGACGGCGAAATGGAGACTTGCAATAAAACACTTTTCATTCTCTATCGGATTCTGATAATGCTGTCTCACACAAGTACTCGGCGTCTCCCTCAGCTTTACAGTAGTAATGCAACATCTGACGCTATTACCGACTCTTACATACCCTACCAGGCCTGGTAACAACACTAAACGCGAAAAACACTAATACACTTTGGTAGCCGTTCTATATCTCACAGAGAATCACAACTGTATAATCGTTTACATACGCGCCGACGGTGTATACATATACAAAGTTGTACTGACATCCAATCATATCTTCTGGGTGCTTTAATTTTTATGTGAAGCAGTGTATTTACAATAGGACTGACGTGGGATCGATCCTTATGAGTGAACATTACAGAAAATGCAGGAAGTGACCACCAATGACGTAAAACTGTAGACATGCGTATTAGCTCTGCCTGGGAGATAGTAGCAACAGCGTTTTCAGTGTTCTGCTGTAGTTCTCCCATTGTGTGAGGATTATTTGAGTACTCTTGACCATTTTGACCCACCCGTAAAAGTCGCAGGGAGGGAGCTTAGGTAATCAAGGTGGCCAGAAAATTGCACTGCCTGTGCTGATTGTCCACTCCACGCCAAACACCTCACGCACTCGTAAGAAAGTTGTCAAAACGGCATGTGCTGTGGCTTCGCCTTCCTGAAAATACCCGTACAGTTGTTCATCTTCTGTGAGCTGATCCACATACGGATTAAATAGTTTCTGCACATACCGGTTAACAGTACCAATTTGGTAAAAATATTGTGTTATGATGCAGACACAACACATCGCACACCAAAAACTAGTCTTGGGATTATACAGCAGCTCTTCATAGTACTGATGGGGATATTCTGATGCTGGCAATGTATGTTCTGTGAGTTCAGATACTTGACACGTTGAAACAGGTCCCATCTTAATAAATGAAAAACTGAGAGTCCTAAAGTCCTGATTTCACTTCGCTCAGAAACTATCGGCAAAATTCAACACACAGAACTTCGTATGGACACTTCAAAACATGCACAACAAAACATTTCTAAGGATACAGACGCAGGTCCGTTTTGATAATGTTTCAGCGCGATGGTAGCTTAATTTCCGTTTGCACAGACAAACGGCGTTGAATTTAGCCGAACTTTGTTCCAGGCCTTGCTTCACTCGAGCAATATTTTGGGGGTTGGAACTCTTTTAGGATAGCTTCGGTTATTATTCGCAACGGAGCCTGTTTTGCGCCATTTTGGGACTAAGTTTTGCAGTGCACACTTTTCTGGAGCTTTTGCTAAAAACACTTCCTATCTTAAGCACTTGTTGAAAGAGTTTCACACACGTTTTGCACTATTTTTGCTTCGAATAGAGGCCGACAATGACCGCGCATAATCGTGAGCAATTTTTTGTGTTGCATTCAACTGGTCACTAAACACGTCTGCGCCTTTCAATTACTCGAACGTAATGACGCACCGAGATTCTTTGGACAGAGCACTTGGGAGGTACGCAAGTATAGACATTAGTAGTATGTCTAACCCATTCTGATCCACATTTTTATATTTGTGAATTGGATTATGTGAGCTAGTGACATCGTCATCCTGATTAGTGAAGTTATCGCTGTTATCAGTGATGTCATCACCCCAATCAGTGTGAAGCCAAGTTCCTTTTCCCCCTCACTTCCCCTCCTCTTCCACTATCTCCAGCCATTCATAACTCAGTATTATAAATCCAAGGTGGCGGAGATGGCCTAATTGGATTAGTGAAAATTAAAACCCATGTCCTCCTCCCTCTATCTCTAACCAATTACACAGTGCAGAACTCCTTATCTACAGCCAATCATAGTGCTAAACAGTCCAAGATGACAGACGGGGATTGTGCCCTGGATTATGGACCAAGTGATACGATTCAGTGACATTACGCATGGTATCATCAATGACCTAAAACTGATAACGTCATCAGTGACATCATCAGCCTTATAAGTGAAAAGCCACACCCCTCCTTATCTCCATCCTATCATAATGCAATTGAAGATAGTAGTAACAGCCCAGTTGTGTAAGTGGAAAAATTAAAAACCACTCCCATTTCCAACCAACTATAGCATAGTACTAAAAACCAAACAACCAATGATAAATTCGAGACGGCAGAAACAGCCTAATTGCATTAGTGGAAAATAAAAAACCATTTCCTCCTCCTCCCATCTCTAGCCAATCAAAAAACAATATTTAAAGGTATCTGAGATGCTGGAAACAGTCCAATTGTGTTAACAGAAAATTTAAGAACTTCCTATTACATGGAAAGAGACCAATTGTGTGGTGTGCATTATACCTCACATATCCTCCTCTTTCCAACCAGTCAGAGCATAATATTTAAATTTAGGCAAATTACATTATCTCTGACATAAACTTTCTATCTCCAACCAATGAGAGCTTAATATTAAAAATAGCGTCAAATAAACAGTAAAAAAATTATATGACCCTCAGATTAAAGTCAAAGACATTCATAATATCTGGAAGATATTTACCTTTGATGTAAAAATATTGTGCAGTTACAATATTTACAAAACAATCTAAATATTGTTATAAAACTACGTTAAAGTATCCAAATTGCATAAAATTTTATAAAGCATATTTACGTCAATGACCTACAAAAATCAGTGAAACTGTTAAACTTAATTTTGAGCTATTTATTACTTGCTCTGCAGTATTGGAACGAGTACATAACACATGTCTCTACAAATAATTAAAAATCAACATTTGCTTATAAAATATAAATAATAAACAAGAAATATATAGTTTTTATCTTAAATACTATTCTACAAACGCTGAAAACGCGAAATAAAATGTTTCACATTGCAGTTGCTTACTGTCACCAACAGATGGCTCCACTGTTAAAAAGCGATAAAAGTTCGGTCTCTGTACTAGGAGTTGTTCTCATAGTCACCAACAGGTGTTTGCATCAGGTAAAAGTGTTCAAAGTTCGATCTACGAAAGATATATTGCTTAAGCGACAACAGAGCCTTAAATTATTTTCTGAAATATTCTAAAACTCTGCAAAATATGTCGGCAGTGCAAAACGAGCAATGTTTATATTGAATATCTGGGATCTAGTCGATATTAACCATAAGAATAAATGTTGTACACTAGGTGACAAAAGTCATAGGATAGCTTATCGTGTCGGATTTCTTTTTGTCTGACCTAGTGCAGCAACTCGATGTGGCTTGGGCTAAACAAGCCGTTAGGACTCCTCTGCAGAAATATTGAGCTATGCTGCGTCTATAGCTGGCGACAATTGCAAAAGTGTTGCCGGTGCAGGATTTTGTGCACGAAGTGACCTCTCGATTATGTCCTATAAATG
This sequence comes from Schistocerca serialis cubense, assembly GCF_023864345.2. NCBI lineage: Eukaryota > Metazoa > Arthropoda > Insecta > Orthoptera > Acrididae > Schistocerca > Schistocerca serialis. Next base: position 460,706,746 of record NC_064643.1, read on the forward strand.
TTCAATGGGCTCCACGTCGGGCGATCTGGGTGGCCAAACCATTCGCTCAAAGTGTCCAGAATTTTCTTCAAACCAATAATGAGCAATTGAGACCTATGTTCCTCGGTAATCATGCGGCGCCGCGGAATCGTTCTTTTTCGCGATATTACCCACTTACCTTCGTAAACTTCTTAGAAGCACATCCTATTCTGAAGCGACGTATAATGACGTTCAGTGCGGAAAAGCCGCTTAAAAGACAAGCTCCACTATATATCTCAGCACTGTGCATAAATTGTTCTGCTGCATCACGTCGAAGAAACTTCATTCTATCAGGTGTCACTGAAGCATTTAAATAAAGCAAGTTCAATAACAAATCTTTGGGATTAGCGAGCGCAAATCTGTCCTGTTTCCAGAACATACAATCTTCCTACTGTGTGTTTGGAACGTCATTTATTCTGTCAACTTCAGAGCTTTTTACGTACATCGCTGTAAATTCGTTCCTCGAGCAATCCCAGTTGTCCTTAAGAACACACTAAGGAATTTGTTCCTAGAATCCTTAAACTGACTTCTTCAGAAAAAGCATTTCGTGCCATATGTGTGATTCATAGCAGTATTACATAATATGATTCACACGGTCTTTCATCATTAACCAACTAATTTCAAGATTAATACGTCACATACACGCAGTATTGATCCCCTCAATCACTCTGATAGCAGAATAAATGACAGTAAAAATATCAGACAGCTGAAATTAATAACAACTGTATGAGCACTGAAAACATTTCCTAATGTATACTGTCAAGAAATAAATAATGCCGAATTTACTATTCAACGATAATTAAACCTGCCAAGTGCAAGAACAGGAACTGCAGATGGCTACTTTCCAGCTTAGGATTGTTTTCTGTAAGGCACTGGGCCACTAAGAACAATCTTACAGCTTCCTAATAGCCAACGCACATTGCAACGTGACACATAGTATTGTCGATGGCAGACGTAAGTTCCAGTTCATGATGTAAACAGTATGTGGCGTAGAAGAAAGAAAGCGCTTTCTCTAAATGTGTGTACCGGATTTCCGCAAGTGTTCTAACTTCATCCTCTGGGTGTGAGTAGCGAACGAATTCAGTGGCATTATCAGGATAAAAATGAAGTGGACTGAAAATAAAACGTTGTCTCTACAAAATTTCTTAATAAAAAAGAAGGTTCTGGACTAAATAAAAACACAACCCTCAGCTGATTCTAGTACATCCAATGTTAATTCAGACTCAAATGTCGTTATAGTTAACGCAGCAGCTAGCAGTAGCATATGGGATATCGGACGATATGTGAACGAAGTTCGTGTTGATGACTTCTGTAGAGAAGAATTTGTGGAAATCTTCGTGGGTGCATCTGGGTTCTATATATTCCCGGCTCTTCCCAGGAGAAACATTCGTTTCCAGAAACAGTAACTTTGCGGGTACGGTACTCCTGCACGCAGGGAACCTTTCTAAACGTTGCGTTCTTTTTAAACCAGACAGTCTCAGAAAATATGGAAATCAACAGTGGGTCTTTCAGTAACACGGGTATAAAATGAAGGGAATTTTTCGTTTCATCTGTGGTACCGAGTCGAAGCTAATGATTTAGTTTTGCAATAACGTTTTCAACTCTGTTCGAAGAGCACACAATACTTCAGCACTGTTATAGGAACCAGATAACAGAAATATTTGCTGATATTATAGAAGAGTAATTATCCACAGCTGAAGAAACGACAGCTATTACAAGAACTGAGCAACTAATTTCGTATGTTCGGAATGTAGATTTAGAATTAAATGTGTTGCATGAATACGTGTTGATGTTTCTAACTGCTAAGATGTAACAGAGTACTAGTTGTTAAAGTTAATAACATCCAATTTGTAACTAATGTGGGTTAACTGTGAGCTTTTGGTTGGTTAGGGGTACAAAGGAACAACGGCAAAGAGAGGTCGTTTACGCTGCGCACAACCTTCGATTAGAAAACTATACCCAATGGCTGTTTCGATACATTGCGGTACCCACGATTTAAATCTAGCCTTAAATGATTCCTGTTCTCTGCAAGCTACCACCAATTGCGTGGGAACGGTACAGTCAATCGGAAACTACTTTAGGAGCTCCGATAAACGTAACGATGCTCTGAAACAATCTGCCAGAGATTTATTATCGGTTACCAAATGCTCAATTCTTTTGGCAATGTGCAAAATTCGGTGGATTTACAACATGGGGCAATTCTGCATTTTAACGCTTTGTTTTTAGTCATTGTGCTATCTCCGCAACAGTTAGAACCGCTTAATAACAAAGAAACTGCTCAAAAAGCACACCAGTTTTTATGTGCAGTCACTCATAGACAGTTCGTTTTTCTCCTGTACCACTGGAAAAAAAATCCTTCTCCTTAACCTTTTCTCTTTGCAGAACGCCTCAGATTGTGAACTGTGACCATGTTGCAGCATTAGAATGCGCTGGACAGGGTGTCCACTGTCTTAGGGGAAATGGTGGTGATAAAGAGCTGAAAAGTCTGCTTGGAGAGGACTCACAGAAGAGGTCTGCTAGCAGCCCAGAGAAATATTACATAAGAAATCTTTCTTCCATCACATTAAAATTTATTTAAATCCCTCCAGAGCATAATTTCGAAGACATGTGCAAATTGTAGTACCAAAGACATACGGGAGTGCGTCATATTTTAAAAATCAGTCTTGCCGGAGCCTTCGTCTGCAGCCGGGGAATTTTTCGTTTGGAAAAAAAGTCTTGAAGAAGAACCAAGTGCATTAAAGAAGTTTTTGGCGTCGTTCGAGGTGCGTAATTCAGAATATTTTCCCACTATTAGAACTCTAGTTGTAGTCAATTTGCCAGTTTCATCAGCAACGCCAGAAAAGACATTTGCGACTTTAAAATTGTTCCGTGAATTTGTAATCGGGGATGTATGTATGTACGTATGTATGTATGGAACTGGGGACCTAGAAACGACGGAGCGGCTTCGTCCTGCCATAGCTCTCAGTGGTACACAATACCACAACAGGCTACAGCAGTCCACTCACCCCACCACCGCTCCACACCGAACCCAGGGTTATTGTGCGGTTCGGCCACCTGTGGACCACCCCGGGAACGTCTCATTCCAGACGAGTGTAACTCCAATGTTTGCGTGATAGAGTAATTATGGTGTACGCATAAGCAGGAGACAGTGTTTGCGCAGCAGTCGCCGACACAGTGTAACTGTGCCGGAATAAGGGGAACCAGACTGCATTCGCCGAGGCAGATGGAAAACCGTCTTAAAAACCATCCACAGGCTGGCCGGCACACCGGACCTCGACACTAATCCGCCTGGCGGATTCTTGCCGGGGACCGGCACGCCTTCCTGCTCGGGAAGCAGTGCGTTAGACCGCACGGATAGCCGAGCCGGCAACTGGGGATCTATCTTGTTTCTGCCACGTCGAGGAGGCAGCGTTAGAGCGACTATCGCGCCAGTTTTTACATAGGGGCACGGTCGGCGCATTTATGGCGCTGCTGGCGCCACTCCGAGCCTAGATGATGCAGCCATGCAGCCTTGGTGATGATATTTCGATACTAAATTACCACATCTGAACGCACCTCATATCTGATCATTATCCACATTAGCTAGATACAACGGAAGACGGGAGCAGAGAGTCTTGGACAGACCAGCACTCAACCCGGGTCTTAGACTGACAGCGGGAGATTTGCGCAGAGCACTTGAGCCTTGAACTGTGGGCGACGCGCGCTGGACTTCGTTCCGGTAGAGGCAAAGGACGGCCGCCCGGAATTGTCTTGCGTTCCTAAAACCTGGCATGCCCCAATGCGGGCACACTATGGAGTCCGGTGGTTGCCCGTAGAGCAGTTGGAACCAGTCAGTGTCTGGATAGTGAAGAACATGAAGCTTTCTCCGAGCTGCTACGCCAGTGAGCTGTCTAGGCGAAGTCACTAACGGTCAGCGATGGACGTGGCTTGTGTGTGAACACAAACAACCTACTGAGACTGTTGGCGTTTTTTCCCGGCCGATTCCAGTGAGACGCAGACAGGGGCTTCCAGATTGCAAGAGGTGCACTGTAGTGGTAAAGATATTTTATGCTGTTATCTTCTTGAACCTACCTCCAAGAATTGTATTGGACTTTAAGTTTCGTTATCATTTCCCGCGCGGCACCACCCGTCGAAGGTTCGAGTCCTCTCTCAGGCATGCGTGTTTGTGTGTCGTCCTTAGCGTAAGGTAGTTTAAGTTATATTAAGTAGTGCGTAAGCTTAGGGACCGATGACCTCAGCAGTTTGGTCCCATAAGACCTTACTACAAATTCCCAACATTTTTATAATGGTTAATGAATTCTGTGTAAGATTGAGCCCACGCCTGCACAACCCTTAGCGCTAACCCCATTTCACCCAAATCCTGCTCGACAGAACGTTGACAACGCTACCAAAGCACCAGTAAAAATCAACATAGACATAATGTTATTGATCTCCTGTCTGCCCCTGGTAGCTGAGTGGTCAGCGCGACGGAATTTCATACCTAATGGCTCGGGTTCGATTCCCGGCTGTGTCGGAGATTTTCTCCGCTCAGGGACTGGGTGTTGTGTTGACCTTATCATCATCATTTCATCCCCATCGACACGCAAGTCGCCTAAGTGGCGTCAACTCGAAAGACTTGCACCAGGCGAACGGTCTACCCGACGGGAGGTCCTAGCCACAAGGCATTTCCATTTCCATTGATCTCTTGGTCGCGCATCGCGCCTATGTATAAGTCGCTTTATTGACTTTCAGGGTTGATATCCACTTTTACATTTCTGAACAGCATCACTTGGGTGCCGGTACTACTATAAATTCAAACTGAGAGCGTTATCAGCTGGTTGCTATATCTGGCAGCCAAGCAGCCTTGATGATATTTCAATACTAAATTACCACATTTGAATCGTACTTCAAATCTAAATCATTTTCCACATTAGCTAGATACATATTAAGACTTAAATTTGATACAGAAAAGCAGTCATCATATACCTGCGTTGTCACCCCATGTTTCCTTTGTTCAGTCCCTCAGATTGTCATCTTGAAAGCGTGTTTGTCGTCTGCTGGAGTGTCTATATGTCTTTGGACGTGGCTTCAGTTTCTCTGAATGTAGGAACAGCTTAGCCGAGGGGAATTCTTGTGGGTCAGAGACACACCGATGAGTGATGAGCCATCGCGTTTGTTAAGGTGGCACAGGTAGAGAGTGCCTGTTGTCTGTGTGCCGGCTTCTTGTCCGCGTTAGGGACCGTAGGTAAGTAGCGAACAGCCTCACTGCGCTGGGAATCGTGGAAGAGGTAACGTCTAGTTTTAGTCCTTAGTGTTGTAATTTTGTAAATGTGTAATTATCAGCTTAACTGAGTCCTTAATTCATTTATTAATAGGTTTCAGCAATTATAGAACAACTCGGGACGTCTTGCATAGGCAGGAATTGAGAACAGTTTGGCGATTTTTGATATTTGCAGCAGTTTTTGCTTTGTCCTCTATAGCTTTTGGTTGTGGGGAATGAGGCCACGTGGATCTGCGAGTGTGATTAGATTCCTGAATAAAGAGTGTAACTGATTACGAACAGAGCATTTGGTTTTAGCATTCGACAGTCATATTAAGGAAAATGTCTCTGTGTTTTGTGTAGATTTGAGAGAGTTTTCTTTTTGCATGATTGGTAGCCGTTACCGCGTGTTTTGTTCGTGAGATTATGCTTCAGTATTCTGTGCTAACAACTGAACCAGTTTCCTTGCTTAAGTGAATTCTCGAGCTTCATTGTTCGATTTCGTGATCTTTCTTGTCGTCAATTTATGTTAAATTTTATCGATTTTTTCTTTGTAGTGGGTAGGCACGTGGTCATTATTGATTTTCGGTGGCTCCTAATTTTTGGAGGGATTGTTCACAGGACGTAGTTCCTATCCAGTGTTCTTAATTGTAATGTGGCGTAGTGTTTATAAATTTGGGAATAACTTCCTGTTAAAGTATTCGATCATCGAGGCTAGTATCTCTCTCTAAACCAGTTTAGATCTTGTTTATTTTATTACATTATCGAACAACTTCTTTCTCTGTGATGATGACGATGATGATGTTTGATATGTGGGGCGCTAAACGACACGTTTATCAGCGCCCGAATAAATTCCCAATCTTTTCATAGTCCAGTCGCGCTATTTTCCCGGATGACAATTAATTGATGGCCATACAAACACCCACTCTCAGACGGAGAACATCCTCTATCCTGTCGGTAATCGAACTGGGGACCCCATGATCCAAAGGCAATAACGCTAGCCGCTACACCACGAGCTGCGCACTCTTTCTTTGTGCTGGATGGTTAGTCTACATGCATGTGTAATCCATCTTTCCCACAGCACCCCTGATGTCAAAAGATGGATTTCAGCCCGATTTACCAGAAATATTCAATACCATTACACCATGGTAGAGTATGGTTTTACTCATGTGCTTTCCTTTTAAAGAATTAATCTTGAAATAAATGTACAGTAAATGTTCAATAAGTCACCCGTTATCTGTCCAATTTCCTGTTGAGGTTCTTCCAGGCCAGTTCACAAGTGTATGATTATTAGTATATTTGTGGGCATTTCCCAAGTTGATTCTCCTACGGAATTAATCAAGAACTATCACGGTATATCAAGGTTTCATTTAATGTTTCCTAAATGGAGGCCTATAAACTAATTTTTTAAAGAGAGCGTTCAGGGTAATTAAGTAGTAGATCAATTCAGGCGACGACCCGAGGTATCTTCAATAGTAAATTCTCTGTTTAAATTCACATAATAATGTGCTATGCTATGTAACAGAATATTTTCCCGTCAGCCAACCTAACTATATAATTAAACAGCGTTACAAAAATAGTGAATCAAGTCCAAACTACCATTGCTAAAGGTAACTTCTAGCAGCTGTTAGGCTGTCTTCCATAATGTCGACAAATTTTTGGGCTGATATTAAACAGTGAAAAGCGTGTCCTTATATTATCCCCCCTCTCCCCCTACGCCCCCCCCCCCCCAAAAAGAGAATTTTGAGCATGCAGGTACTCTGAACCGTCGCAACAATTCTTTGAGCAACCAAATGCCCTCCCAGAAAGCGTCTTGAATTTACATGGTCAGTTATTTTAGATGTGGCGTCACAATTGTCAGCTGTCTTCATCTTCCAGGCTAAGACCTGTCTCTCGTTATGACAAATGTTGCGAGCTAGAATAACTCGTAGTTTGAATTGTGGTTTCAGAGAGAAGAGCCTGGTGAATCGATGTCCGCAGATGGCTTCTTCACCTCCAGGGAGAACACTGCAGCTCCATGCCTAAGAAGACTAAACATCTAAATACTAAGGTCATCAATTTCCTAGCCCCCCGCCCCTTCCCCCAGCAGGACGGAATCAGTGTACTCCATACGTCTATGTCTAAATTCTGGGTGAAAATGTGAGAAAGTGTTGTAAATGTTGCGCGGCGTGGGAACCAACACGGCATTCACCTATTGGAATGTGGGAAACTGCCTAAAAACGCATCCAGGCTGGCTGACACACCACCCCCTGCCGTTAATCTGCCGTGCGGGTTCCGGAGCGCCTCCCCGTCTTGGGAGCGAACCCGTTAACGCGCACGGCTCTACAGGCGAGTCTGTGGCACTTAAGTGCACCCTGCCAACCTTTCGCCTACTGGCAGGGACGCTTACTCCAGCGTCTGTTCGACCAATTTGCCCCAACGAGAAATGTTGTAACTGGTGACCGTCCTGACTGAAACGTTGAATACATTAACGGTTTGTGTAGTTCATGTTCTTTCACAAAATTATGTAAATAAATCATTACAGCCGCATTTATTTGCCAACAAGGAAGTCTTTCAGACTAAATTTGCCTCCTAGGATTTCCAACAGTGGCAATTTTTTTCTCGGTTTTGAGTAAAAATCGCTCCACACTTCTGTGTGTACTGCCCCGTAGCCTCAGACGCATCCATCTTGGTCTCCCTTAGCTACTATGTCCTACATGAAGTAAAGAAGGTTTTCGAAATTTTTAAGAATATACGAGGGTCATTCAGTAATTAAAGAAACAAATTGGTCTGGAGAAAAAAGGGATTATTTTTACAAAACAATACTTTTCCTACTTTTCAACATAATCCACTTGAACGTTTGTGCACTTGTTCCAACGGGCTACAAGCTTTTTTATTCCGGCTGCACAGAACTATTTATTTTGATTTTAATTTTAAACCAACAGCCTCAGTTGCAAGGATTACCCAGATTTACCTAGGTTTCAGTCGCAATAACCCAACCTTCTTCAGAATAAAAGTAACTACCGCGTGTCCATAGTGGACATCGTCAAGCTAAAACTACAAATCCATGAATTATCTTCAGATTGTAAAAACTTATCTGAAACTACCTTGGCCCCACTTCGCGACGCGATGCGGCGGTCACGAGCGCTGTACTGGAACTATGGACAAACGGTAGTTTCTGATAGGGCCGCGAAATATTGAAAATCTTTATCTTGATGTTTGAACCAATTTCCCACAAACTTTTTCACCTCCTTCAGTGCATCAAACAAATGGAAATCACTAGGTGCTAAATCAGGACTGTAAGGGGGATGAGGCAGTTCTTCCCAGCCAATTTTGTCGATGGTTTCACGGGTTAGTTGAGCAATATGAGGACGCGCATTGTCTTGCTGGAGAATAACACCTCTCCTGTGAGATCCACGACTTCTCTCTCTCATGGCTGGCTTTATCTAGTTTAAAAGGAAATCCTAGTAGTACAGGCTGTTCGTTGTAAGCTGCTCTTCGAGATAATCGCAAAAAACTGGACCTTCAGGATCCCAAAATACCGTCAACATGACTTTTCCTGCTGATGCTTGGGTTTTGAATTTTTTCTTAACAGGTGAGTTGGTGTGCTTCCACTCCATGCTTTGTCTTATTGATTCCGGTTCATAATAGTGAACCCAAGTTTCATCACAAGTTAAAATTTTGTTGAGGAAGTACTCACCTTCTCTTTCATAACGTTCCTTTAGCTCTGTGCACACATTCAACCTTATTTCCACGTCAACTCCTTTGGGATCCATCTTGCACATGTTTTGCGGTTCTTCAGCTTGTTATAGATAATGTTATTAACTGTACCAGTACTAACTTTAACCTTATCTATCATTTCCACAGTCGCACGGCGGTCGACATCAATTCGAGTTTCAAGCGAGGGAGTTGAAACTGCAACTGGTCGGCCAGAACGGTGTTCGTCAGCCACTGAGTCGCGACCATTTTCAACTGCTCTTTCCACATGTAAAAATTTGCACGATTCGTACAACCTTTCCCACAAACTTTTGACGTTCTACAGTATACAGGGTGAGTCACCTAACATTACCGCTGGATATATTTCGTAAACCACATCAAATACTGACGAATCGATTCCACAGACCGAACGTGAGGACAGGGGCTAGTGTAATTGGTTAATACAAACCATAAAAAAATGCACGGAAGTATGTTTTTTAACACAAACCTACGTTTTTTAAATGGAACCCCGTTAGTTTTGTTAGCACATTTGAACACATAAACAAATACGTAATCAGTACCGTTTGTTGCATTGTTGCATCTGTTAACATCATTCAGAATTGGGAAGTTAAGGAAAACGCGACAACAAGCGACCATAATCTTATAATGTTCAGCTTAGGAAATGGAGGTTGCCACTGGACCGCAGGGTGGGAGTTGCAATTGAATTTCAAGAGAGCTGACTGGGAGAGACTAGCGAGAGAGTGCGACATTCCTCCACTACCAGAGGGTGATGCACAACAGGACTTGGACATAGACAAGCGAGCCGAAGAACTGGTAGGCGCAGTAACAAGAGCGGTCAAGGCAGCTGTACCAACCAGGAGGAGAGCCATGGCGGCCTCCCCGTCACCATGGTCAGCTGAACTTCAGGAGATGCGTCAGTCTGTCAGAAGGCTGAGGAGGCACTGCCAGCGCAGTGTCGTCTGGTGGGAAAAACAACGATGGTTACAGTTATACCGGGAGGCAAAAGACAAATTCCAAAAAGAACTAAAAGAAGTCAGACTACGTAGTTGGGAAAGATTTGTGCTGGACCAGCTGGCCCTGGATCCATGGGGAGTACCCTACAAATTAGTGAGGGAAAAGATCCGGTCCCCGATGATGCTATCAACGGTCAGGTGCGGGGATCGGATGACAGAATCCTGGCAGGAGACTGCCGAGGTTCTTCTCCGGTCCCTGCTCCCTGACGACGATGAGGCCAGCGACACGGAGGGACAGTCCCAGGTACGAAATCGAGATCTGGATAGAGTAGCTAACAACAGGGCAGTCTACCCCTTCTCTGAAGAGGAGGTGGCTGGCCACATTAAAGCACTGAAAACAGGAAAAGCCCCCGGCCCAGACGGCATTGTGGCGGAGGTAGTGCAGTTCCTGGCACCTCAACTGGTGGCACCACTAACCCAGTTGTATAATGAATGCCTAAGACAGGAAAAATTCCCGAAAATCTGGAAAGAGGCAAACGTTGTCATAATCAAAAAGGGACCTAACAAGGACCCAGCGGATGTTAAGTCTTATAGGCCAATTTGCCTATTGAATATCCTTGGGAAACTATTCGAGAAACTGCTAGCTGACAGACTGACTGCACACCGAGTGCTGTGTGGGATGAGTGGCGGGCAGTTCGGATTCAGGCCGGGGCGATCGGCAACTGATGCGATCGCTCTGGCGGCTGAGGTCTGCGGCTCTACCCCATACAAGTACGTAGTTGGCATCATGGTTGACATCAGTGGCGCCTTTGACAACCTGTGGTGGCCTTCGCTCTTCTCCTGCTTGCGGGAGAAAGAGTGTCCAGGGTCGTTATATGGTTGTCTGAGGAGCTATTGTGAAGGGCGGGAGGTCTGGCTATCATCCCCTAGCGGCAGAGTAGGAAAATCCATAACTAAGGGATGTCCCCAGGGCTCCGTACTAGGTCCCCTGTTCTGGGACATCCACATGGAACCGCTTTTAGACAGTTTGGAACAGAGTGAAGAAGTGCTAGAGGTGATAGCCTACGCGGATGACCTCCTCTTGCTGGTCGGCGGCCGAAGCCGCGAGGACATCGAACCAAAAATAAACAGAGCGATGACCAAACTACAACTATGGTGCACAAATACCAAGATGACGATCTCACCGACCAAATCGACGTACTTATTACTGAAGGGACAGCTGGCGAGGAACCCTACAGTTAGAATCGGAGGCTCACCAGTAATAAGACGACAAGAGACTCGCTACCTGGGCGTCATCATCGATGAAAGGTGGAACTTTGGAAAGCACATTGAGTCCGTATCCCAAAAAGCATTGCAATTGTTAAACAATCTTACCTCAATAGGTCACAAACGATTTCATCTTCCACCACATCTAATCAAGTTATATCACAATAGCATATTAACATCAGTAGTGGGTTACGGATCGGGAGTCTGGGCACATAGGCTCACAAGGGTGGTGCCTGCCATGGCAGTGAGAAGGGTACAAAGAAACATGCTTTTGAGATCCATAGGGGCGTATAGAACTTCTCCAGGAAATGCACTCTTAATAATAATGGGGCTTTGTCCTTTAGACATCAAAATTAGGGAACAAGCAGCTTGGTACTGGGTAAAGAAAGGGAACAACGCGAAAACAGAGAACATCATGGGAATATTGGTAATAGATAAGAGAGAAATACGTAAAAGGGGGGAGGACCTGTGGCAACAGTCTTGGGAAATGGAAGAAACTGGCAGAAGAACCTTTGAGTTCTTGCCAGACGTAAAAGAAAGGCTAGGGATGAAGTACTTTGAGCCAACGCGGGGTCTAATACACTTTCTCACTGGTCATGGGCCCTACCCGACATACTTGTGTCGGTTTGGGAAAAAGGCTACACCCGAGTGTGACTGTGGTGCCTTGGAGGGCACTCCCGACCATGTGGTTTACGAGTGCCCCCTTTTCGATGATGTAGCAACGACACTAAGACAACAACTTCCACACAATAACACATATGACTTATTAAGACACAAAGGAACTTTCGACACTTTAAACAAATTGGCAGACGAGGTGTCACGAAAAGTATTGACGGCATACCTGACTGACTTCCATGATTAAGACATAAACCAAATGTGTCTCATTAAGAGATACCTGAGGGTCGTTCACGATTAGTGACATTTACCGAATGTGTCCATTTACCCTCATCCTATACCGCCTGCGCGTGGACAGGTCGACTTCTTAGTTGCAATCCGCCACGTGCAGGACTAGGGGGGTCAGGGTACACCAATGAAGACTAAAAAGCACCGGAATTGACGTAGGTTAGTAGTAGTTGTAGCTCTAGATATAGAAATTAAGTTAGGAACCTGCAGCGACAAACAGTCTTGGCCAGCCCAGTGTCAGGGGCACGCTCATCGGGATTAGCTCGATGAGCAGGGCCTAAAGCAGTAGGTTTATATCTTTGCTGACACACCTGTAACGCTGCAGGCAGTTAGGAATTAATTAGTAGGAAGATATTAACAATTAGTAAGTAGTTTTAGTTGTAGTCTGCCTATTGTCTTCTAGTAGTCTGTCTGTAGCTTACAATAACTAACATAGCATAATATAATAATAATAAATAGAAATAGCTGCTGAACATCATGTATGTAGATCAGTTAAGACCCACTAATCATTAAGGTAGTGGGTTCTATTGTATAAATATTATTAATGTTGAATACAGGGTGAGTCACCTAACATTACCGCTGGATATATTTCGTAAACCACATCAAATACTGACGAATCGATTCCACAGACCGAACGTGAGGACAGGGGCTAGTGTAATTGGTTAATACAAACCATAAAAAAATGCACGGAAGTATGTTTTTTAACACAAACCTACGTTTTTTAAATGGAACCCCGTTAGTTTTGTTAGCACATTTGAACACATAAACAAATACGTAATCAGTACCGTTTGTTGCATTGTAAAATGTTAATTACATCCGGAGATATTGTAACCTAAAGTTGACGCTTGAGTACCACTCCTCCGCTGTTCGATCGTGTGTATCGGAGAGCACCGAATTACGTAGGGATCCAAAGGGAACGGTGATGGACCTTAGGTACAGAAGAGACTGGAACAGCACATTACGTCCACATACTAACGCCTTTTTATTGGTCTTTTTCACTGACGCCCATGTACATTACCATGAGGGGTGAGGTACACGTACACACGTGGTTTCCGTTTTCAATTACGGAGTGGAATAGAGTGTGTCCCGACATGTCAGGCCAATAGATGCTCAATATGGTGCCCATCATTTGCTGCACACAATTGCAATCTCTGGCGTAATGAACGTCGTACACGCCGCAGTGCATCTGGTGTAATGTCGCCGCAGGCTGCCACAATACGTTGTTTCATATCCTCTGGGGTTGTAGGCACTTCACGGTACACATTCTCCTTTAACGTACCCCACAGAAAGAAGTCCAGAGGTGTAAGATCAGGAGAACGAGCTGGCCAATTTACGCGTCCTCCACGTCCTATGAAACGCCCGTCGAACATCCTGTCAAGGGTCAGCCTAGTGTTAATTGCGGAATGTGCAGATGCACCATCATGCTGATACCACATACGTCGACGCGTTTCCAGTGGGACATTTTCGAGCAACGTTGGCAGATCATTCTGTAGAAACGCGATGTATGTTGCAGCTGTTTGGGCCCCTGCAATGAAGTGAGGACCAATGAGGTGGTCGCCAATGATTCCGCACCATACATTTACAGTCCACGGTCGCTGTCGCTCTACCTGTCTGAGCCAGCGAGGATTGTCCACGGACCAGTAATGCATGTTCCGTAGATTCACTGGCCCGTGGTTTGTGAAACCCGCTTCATCGGTAAACAAGTAGAACTGCAACGCATTCTCTGTTAATGCCCATTGACAGAATTGCACTCGATGATTAAAGTCATCACCATGTAATTGCTGATGTAGCGACACATGAAACGAGTGAAAGCGGTGACGATGCAGTATGCGCATGACACTACTTTGACAGTCCACCGGCTCTCGCAATGTCCCGTGTACTCATGTGTGGGTTCATGGCAACAGCAGCTAACACACCAACTGCACCCGCTTCTCCTGTGACGGGCCTGTTACGGACCCATTTGCGTGCTGCGACCATACCTGTTGCATACAGTTGGCGGTAGATGTTTTGCAATTGGCGGCACGTTGGATGCTCTCTGTCCGGGTACCGTTCTGCATACACCCTGCAGGCTTCAGCTGCATTTCGTCGACACTCGCTACAGATGAGTATCATCTCCGCCTTTTCAGAGTTCGAATACACCATGGTCACAGTTCCTACAACACTACACTATCACAGACTTCTGGTAACTCGGTTTACTAGAGTTGGTCTGCGTGCGGAGACGAATGCAGAATAACAATAGCAGCAAGCGCTACATGCGAACACTGCGACAGCTAGACCAAACCACAACAGTGCACTACAGCCACACTCGTAAACACGGTCGTCATCGCAAACATATTCCTGCAGATGCTGCTCGCCGACCGTGGCCCGTGTTTGTTACAACACGCAACTGAACGTCGGAGGTTTCAAGCGTCAACTTTAGGTTACAATATGTCCGGATGTAATTAACATTTTACAATGCAACAAACGGTACTGATTACGTATTTGTTTATATGTTCAGATGTGCTAACAAAACTAACGTGGTTCCATTTAAAAAAACGTAGGTTTGTGTTAAAAAACATACTTCCTTGCATTTTTGTGTGGGTTGTATTAAACAGTTACACTAGCCCCTCTCCTCACGCTCGGTCTGTGGAATCGGTTCGTCAGTATTTGATGTGATTTACGAAATATATCCAGCGGTAATGTTAGGTGACTCACCCTGTATATTCACTGGTTTCTCGCCTTTAGCAAGTAAAAACGAATAACAGAACGTTGTTCAACTAATGTGGACGTTTCAAGCGGACTCGCCATCTTGAAATGTATTTTTGAGGTTATAAACAAAAGAATGTTGATACCTCAGCTGATCAGGGCTCATTCCAGTGGTGCAAACTTAAAGCGATAAAAGTACCAAACTTGCCCTACTAACAGTTTTTCCCCAGACCAATTTGTCTCGAGTCAATGACCCTCTTATCATCATAATAGATTTTTTACAAGATGAAGAGGAAGCGGGCTCCGTTGGGAAACAGTGTGGTAGGAAGTGAATATTGTTGGGGAAGAGAATTGTACAGTCCACAGATTATATAAACTCGATTTGTTGAAGTTGTTGTTCCTGTGAACATCTTCTCCGTGTGAATGTGCCTGTGTGTGTGTGTGTGCTCGTAAATAAGTTCAAAATGGCTCTGAGCACTATGGGACTTAACTTCTGAGGTCATCAGTCCCCTAGAACTTAGAACTACTTAAACCTAACTAACCTAAGTACATCACACACATCCATGCCCGGGGCAGGATTCGAACCTGCGCCCGTAGCGGTCGCGCGGTTCCGGACTGTAGCGCCTAGAACCGCTCGGCCACTCCGGCCGGCCATAAATAAGTGTTTCGGAATTTCTTTGCTGCAATTGCTGCGAATGTACTTTGAAACATAGCCTTGTCTTTTACTGCAGACGGTAATCTGAAACTAAAGAGTGTAAAAGGCTCAATGTATTAACGCCATACCGTCGAGCTGTTTACGTCGCAATAAAACACGGTGTACTGCGACGGCAGAGCCGCGTCGCGACTGGTGGAGGAGATGTTTTACGACGCACGGCCGCTGTTTACGACCGCTGCACCGAGCGCCATACTATTTTCATTCATCGTTACCGCTGGCACAGGCTAGTCGTAAAACTAGACACCAAGGCCGTAGTAGTCGGGTTGAAGCTCATTCAGTGGCAGGCGGCCTTGACCCCTTGCTGCATAGGCAATCCCGTATGCTGGGTCGATACGTCAGTGTCAGACCTTTTTAGGACCTACAGGGACGGAAAAAAATATGGGAACACCTCGATAAACGCACGTTTTAACATAATGATGATACTGGCCAAACCTGCTGGCTGCGCTGGTATAGTTGACCATGAACGGCACCTGTGAAATATCTTCAATATGTTGCTAGTGTCAATCGCGATCAGAACAGTGTTCGAACCAGTTGTGAGTGCATTATGTCCGAGCTGAGTGAATTCGAACTTGGAAAAATTGTTGGTGCTCCTATGGTGGGTGTTTCCGTAACCAAGTTAGCTTAAGTAGTTGGTGTTTCAAGAGGCACCTTATTGAAGATTTATACCGCTAAAAGGGAAAGCAGAAAAACATCATCTACTAAGCCACAACGCCGGCGAAACTGTATGTTCAGTGATCGTGGCAGACGATCATTGAAGATGATTCTGACGAAAAATAAGACGCCAGCTGAAAAAGTTACTGCAGAACTGAATGTCACACTTGCGATCCCAGTCAGCACCAAAACACCACGAAGGGAGCTCCATACGCAGGGAACTGCAAGGCGAGCTGGAATTTGAAAACTTTTCACCAGTTCGACAACTTGGTGCCGAAGCCATCAAATCTGGAATATGGAGCGATGGATAAAAGTCGCTTGGTCGATTGAGTCTTGTTTAACTCTGTTTCCGACTTCTAGCCGTGTCTACGACCCAAGGGTGGAAGGCGGCGGATATTTGGTGATGGTTTGGGCAACAATATCGCGATATTTTAAGGATATCATAGATCTGTGCTAGATCACATTACTTCCAAGCATTATATGGCCATTTTGGACCCAGGACCTGTATTTATCCATTATGAAACGTCTGGAAGCTGTTTTGAATGTCAACAGATTTCCCATACCATATTAGGCATGATAATGTGTTAGTTTTGGCGTTTGCGCGTTTTTGTCCGACCCCTCTAAGTCAGTTTCGATTAAATGCAGAAGCTCAAATGTTCAAATGGCTCTGAGCACTAAGGGACTTAACACCTGAGGTCATCAGTCCCCTAGAACTTAGAATTACTTAAAGCTAACTGACCTAAGGACATCACATGTATCCATGCCCGAGGCAGGATTCGAACCTGCGACCGTAGCGGTCGCGCAGTTCCAGATTGAAGCGGTTCCAGACTGAAGCGCCTAGAACCGCTCGGCCACAACGGCCGGCTAAATGCAGAAGCCACCCGAGTTCTGTGTACTGACAGACCAGATAATTGTTTGGAGATGTTAACGCATTATTCAAGAAGAAGGAATTCGTGATGTGGGGCGATCCCTTACTGTTTGCAGAATGATCGAAATAGTAGAAAACCGTTCCTCCCAGACTCTTCACAAGTCGTGCTCTTGCAGCGGCACAATGTACCTACATGAAGCGGTACCATTCAGGAGGGGGTATTTGTTTTATCTCGTATAGTAGGCAATGCTGTAGAAAATAGGTGTTAGGCCATGAAGCAGCAATCCGATATTTGTCACACGTTGTGGAGATGTTCATAATATAACGGGTGTTAAATGATTTAACCGATGTCCATCATCAGCATCAGTGTCACGAGTGATCCCTCAAGGGCAGTTACATACTCTGATATTCCTTGTGGTCTGACAGCCACAAACACAAGTGAGACTCACCGCTGCACACAACAGAATACCATTAACAGTCGCATTTGACTCTGGCTGACATTAAAAAGTACCTTGTGTGGGAAATGATTTCAGTGGTTAACGACGCATCACAAGTAGACATCTGAAACCACGTTCCAGTAATGTGTTCCTTATTGTTCGTGGTGACACATTACTTTTTCCCTCACCCCGGATTTTAGCTGTTGTCATCTGTCTCGTCGCCAGAATCAGTCGAGCGATCCAACGGTCTTCTGTTGGCGTTGTCCTTATGAAAGACCCTTGTCTACTCTTTTTGACGCAATGTTGGTTCAAATGGCTCTGAGCACTATGGGACTTAACATCTTAGGTCATCAGTCCCCTAGAACTTAGAACTAGTTGAACCTAACTAACCTAAGAACATCACACATCCATGCCCGAGGCAGGATTCGTACCTGCGACTGTAGCAGTCCCGCGGCTCCGGACTGCAGCGCCTAGAAGCGCACGACCACCGCGGCCGGCTGACGCAATGTTGTCCTGAGTCCATATTGTCACCATTCGTTCTGCAGGCATAGAAGGACAGTCATCTGTTGATAAGATACTCCTACGTCGTCCATGTCCATAATTTGACCTTTCTTGAAGTTAACAAAAAAAAAAAAAAAAAAAAGGCGAAAAGCTGCTCGTGCATGTCCTCAGAGCGATCTCCGCCTGAATAGCTCAAACAGCTTGAGATACACCCAAAAGTTGTTATGTAATTACAGTACTCTTCAACTGTAGGAATGGCTTTCTTCTGCTGAAAATAATCTCGCATAAGGATAAAATTCTGAGCAATATATCGAAATTTTAATCAGCGTATCCCACAGGCATGTTAGAATGGCAGTTCGATAGCTTTCGGTTAAGTTGTTCTTGCTGTTACATTTTCTCAGTTCTGTCCGTATGTACATACAGTGAAGCCGTATACAAATTTAGAAATGCAGCATATTTCAAAGTATAAAAGAACTGATTTGCTATGGTGTAATAATGCAGTCGAAATAGCCGCGGCTCGATACCCTTCGTAGCTACTGCGAGTATTGTATGTTTGTTGTGAGGTCACTTTTATAGGACGAAATTTGAAGAAAAACTGGAAGGAAAGGATTAAAATTGCTTTCGCCGCAGAGATTATAGATTTTAGCGCCACTTGCAACTCGTAAACAGCAATACTCCCAAGTCCTGGTTGGGTTGCATACAGCATGCTACAGATGTACCCATTAGTTTTGTATCACACTAGAAAATTCCATTGGTGACGCAAACATCAAATTACGGCAAGAAAAACTTGACGGATGAAACTACAGCTGCAGAAAGAACACAAAAACAAAAGACTCATAACTATCGGACGCATTAATGCAAAATGAATTTACATACTGATAAAGTTTAGTGAATGTTCATTGAGATGAATATTAACTATTGAAGAGAAATAGGTCACAAATTTTTTTGCGCTGATGACGCAAGTGATGAAAGGAACGCACTGCAGCGATGGTCCAATGGCTCGTAATTCGTGTAACATCAGTCAGCCATGCAACTGTATTTACACAAGCGCGCTGAAACAAAAGGTACACCGCAGAGTGGGCTGTCCTGAAACACACACAAAACGAAATTAACCTACGCTGTGAGAAGCAACTGCAGGTGGGAAATGAAGCGAATACGTTAACGGCAAAACCAAAGGGAACTAAAAGCGTCGGACGTGGAACGTATGGGAGACCATGTAAAAGGACAGAGGGCGGACTGCAGAGGTGAAATTGGTTCCATTGGGAAAGGCGCGATTACACGTGGGTACAACAACGGCAGTTTTCCTGAGAATGGGGAGCAATGTAAGCTGTGTCCCAGAAATTGGACTCCTCGCTGGGATAAGACACAAAATATATTTCCCAGACGGGAACGATTACAGTCGTAACGGTACCTAGAACATAGACAACCAAATATTATCTGGCACAAATCCTCTTGTTTTTCTCCTTTATGCGCTGTACAGGTAACGGACAGACCTTCGTCTGCTGTGGACTGATGAAACAGCTATATTTGTCTCGTAATCTGGGATGGCTAGTCCCCTCCGCACTGTTGCAATGTTGCACTGTGTTCATCATACGGTGTGTGGCGAAAAGGATGCGATGTATCAAATATTTTCCCCTCACCATTTCTGTTATTCCTGAATGGTGAGTGAAAGACATTCTTGACTATATACTGGGTGATCAAAAAGTCAATATAAATTTGAAACCTGAATAAATCACGAAATAATGTAGATAGAGAAGTACAAATGCTTGTAATGACATGGGGTTTTACTAGAACCAAAAAAATAAAAGTTCAAAAAATGTCCGACAGATGGCGCTTCATCTTATCAGAATAGCAATAATTAGCATAACAAAGTAAGACAAAGCAAAGATGATGTTTTTTATAGGAAATGCTCAATATGTCCACCATCATTCCTCAACAATAGCTGTAGTCGAGGAATAATGTCGTGAACAGCACTGTAAAGCATGTCCGGAGTTATGGTGAGGCATTGGAGTCGGATATTGTCTTTCAGCATCCCTAGAGATGTCGGTCGATCACGATACACTTGCGATTTCAGGTAAGCCCAAAGCTAATAGACTGGTCTGGGGACCTGGGAGGCCAAGCATGACGAAAGTGGTGGCTGAGCACACGATCATCGCCAAATGACGCGCGCAAGAGATCTTTCACGCGTCAAGCAGTATGGGGTGGAGTGCCATCCTGCATAAACATCGTACGTTCCAGCAGGTGTTTGTCAGCCAGGCTGGGGATGATGCGATTCTGTAACATATCGGCGTACCTCTCACTCGTCGCGGTAGCAGTTACAAAACCAGAATCACGCATTTCCCAGAAGAAAAAAGGCCCGATAACGATAGATGTGGTAAATCCAACCCATACCGTAACTTTCTCGTCATGCAATGGAGTTTCCACCACAGTTCTAGGATTTTCGGTAGCCCAAATTCTGCAGTTGTGGGCGTTGACAGACCCTCGGAGCGTGAAATGAGCTTCGTCGGTCCACAACACGTTACTCAACCAATCGTCATCTTCTGCCATCTTTTGAAACGCCCACACCGCAAATGCCCTCCGCTTCACTAAATTGCCAGGTAACAGTTCATGATGCCGATGGATTTTGTACGGATAGCATCGGAGGGTACGCCTAAGTGCCAACCAAACAGTAGTGTATGGAATGCCGGTGCGACGTGCGACTGCACGAGCGCTGACTTCCCCGTGCATAGACGAACCCTCTACAGTCTCCATTTCTTCCTGAACTGTCTCAGCAGCATTACGCCTTGTGCTCGGTCGGTCACTACGGGGTCTATCGTCTAAACAACACG
Source organism: Schistocerca serialis cubense (assembly GCF_023864345.2). Classification (NCBI taxonomy): domain Eukaryota; kingdom Metazoa; phylum Arthropoda; class Insecta; order Orthoptera; family Acrididae; genus Schistocerca; species Schistocerca serialis. Next base: position 460,727,506 of record NC_064643.1, read on the forward strand.
TGGCCTCGAACTTCGAAATCATTCTCGCCACAGCTGCATTTGTCAACGGACCGTTCCCCGTTCGAATCCCCTTCCTATGGCGATGGGATCGTAATGCTGAACTAGCACATTCCCCATTCTGATAATACAGCTTCACTAAAAGCGCCTTTTCGGGTAACGTCAACATGCTGCGACTGCTGGCGCATCTGATTCTCTCTCTCATTACAGTTCCTTTTATACACGATTGTCATGCGCAGTCACCGACGTTTTGCTGTCCAGCGCGATCTGTCGGACATTTTGTGAACTAAGTTTTTTTTTTTGGGTTTAATAAAACCCCATGTCATTCCAAGCATGTCTGTCAATTTTTACCTCTATATCTACATTAATCCGTGGTTTATTAAGTTTTCAAAGTTATACTGACTTTTTGATTACCCGGTATACACTACACTTAAATTCCTCTGATATTTTTCCCTTATGGAGACATACACTCCTGGAAATGGAAAAAAGAACACATTGACACCGGTGTGTCAGACCCACCATACTTGCTCCGGACACTGCGAGAGGGCTGTACAAGCAATGATCACACGCACGGCACAGCGGACACACCAGGAACCGCGGTGTTGGCCGTCGAATGGCGCTAGCTGCGCAGCATTTGTGCACCGCCGCCGTCAGTGTCAGCCAGTTTGCCGTGGCATACGGAGCTCCATCGCAGTCTTTAACACTGGTAGCATGCCGCGACAGCGTGGACGTGAACCGTATGTGCAGTTGACGGACTTTGAGCGGGGGCGTATAGTGGGCATGCGGGAGGCCGGGTGGACGTACCGCCGAATTGCTCAACACGTGGGGCGTGAGGTCTCCACAGTACATCGATGTTGTCGCCAGTGGTCGGCGGAAGGTGCACGTGCCCGTCGACCTGGGACCGGACCGCAGCGACGCACGGATGCACGCCAAGACCGTAGGATCCTACGCAGTGCCGTAGGGGACCGCACCGCCACTTCCCAGCAAATTAGGGACATTGTTGCTCCTGGGGTATCGGCGAGGACCATTCGCAACCGTCTCCATGAAGCTGGGCTACGGTCCCGCACACCGTTAGGCCGTCTTCCGCTCACGCCCCAACATCGTGCAGCCCGCCTCCAGTGGTGTCGCGACAGGCTTGAATGGAGGGACGAATGGAGACGTGTCGTCTTCAGCGATGAGAGTCGCTTCTGCCTTGGTACCAATGATGGTCGCATGCGTGTTTGGCGCCGTGCAGGTGAGCGCCACAATCAGGACTGCATACGACCGAGGCACACAGGGCCAACACCCGGCATCATGGTGTGGGGAGCGATCTCCTACACTGGCCGTACACCACTGGTGATCGTCGAGGGGACACTGAATAGTGCACGGTACATCCAAACCGTCATCGAACCCATCGTTCTACCATTCCTAGACCGGCAAGGGAACTTGTTGTTCCAACAGGACAATGCACGTCCGCATGTATCCCGTGCCACCCAACGTGCTCTAGAAGGTGTACGTCAACTAGCCTGGCCAGCAAGATCTCCGGATCTGTCCCCCATTGAGCATGTTTGGGACTGGATGAAGCGTCGTCTCACGCGGTCTGCACGTCCAGCACGAACGCTGGTCCAACTGAGGCGCCAGGTGGAAATGGCATGGCAAGCCATTCCACAGGACTACATCCAGCATCTCTACGTTCGTCTCCATGGGAGAATAGCAGCCTACATTGCTGCGAAAGGTGGATATACACTGTACTAGTGCCGACATTGTGCATGCTCTGTTGCCTGTGTCTATGTGCCTGTGGTTCTGTCAGTGTGATCATGTGATGTATCTGACCCCAGGAATGTGTCAATAAAGTTTCCCCTTCCTGGGACAATGAATTCACGGTGTTCTTATTTCAATTTCCAGGAGTGTATGTTGATGAGAGGAAAACGTTACTACCCCCTGCTCAACACCACAGCGCATTATGTCCATCTTTGGAAGACAATAGGTCGCAGGTTCGAATCCTGCCCCGGGCATGGATGTTTGTGATGTCCTTAGGTTAGTTAGGTTTAACTAGTTCTAAGTTCTATGGGACTAATGACCTCAGCAGTTGAGTCCCATAGTACTCAGAGCCATTTTTTTGAAGACAATAAGCAGCAATTCTAAGTGGCATTGATTCGACAAGTCATACGTAGATTCCTGAAGGTGTGTGCACAAGCTGTCCGTAGAGGTCATGCTGTTCTAATAAATTACGGACTGTTAGTTTGTGAACACGGAGCGAGTGCCTGACAGAGCCCAGCATGACATACCATGGCCCAGAATATGAGAACTATAATTTATTAAACGTTTTTAACGATATTAAACAATTATATTTGTTGTTGTTTTTGTGGTCTTCACTCCTGAGACTGGTTTGATGCAACTCTCCATGCTACTCTATCCTGTGCAGGCTTCTTCATCTCCCAGTACCTACTGCAACCTACATCCTTCTGAATCTGTTTAGTGTATTCATCTCTTGATCTCCCTCTACGATTTTTACCCTCCACGCTGCCCTCCAGTACTAAATTGGTGATCCCTTGATGCCTCATAATATGTCCTACCAACCGATCCCTTCTTCTAGTCAAGTTGTGCCACAAACCCCTCTTCTCCCCAATTCTATTCAATGCCTCCTCATAAGTTATTTGATCTACCCATCTAATCTTCAGCATTCATCTGTTGCACCACATCTCGAAAGCTTCTATTCTCTTCTTGTCCAAACTATTTATCCTCCACGTTTCACTTCCATACATGGTTACACTCCATACAAACATAAGTATTATTTTTTTTCTTTTTGGTATCGGCGTGAAACAAGAAGCGCCAGACTCTCTCTTGCTTTGTCTTGCTCTGATAGGACGCCATTGTGCGAAATCTACATAGTAAGGTGTGTACATGTTTTATTATTTGAGCAGTGAGCTCCAATATATGGCTAAAGTATTGCTGTTGTTAATTTTAACTGTCACCTGCACCCCATATCACGTACGATTGTCCCATCATTTTTGAAAGTATTTCAGACGCCGCGTCAGCAGCAAGTTGAACATCACTGGACGGCGACAATTGGCCGCCATGAAGCGGAAATTTTAAATTATGGTAATTATTATCCCGTTATTTCCACAGGTGACACTGGGGATCGGCGATTTTATTTCTTTCATTTATGCTCTATAGGAAACTGATATTTTCAAAGTACTTAACGATTTATTCAGACGATTTATGTTACGCGCGATGGACACAGACTTGGCCTGAACTAAGACGAAATTAAATCACACGTAAGTCCTTACGTATTGAAAATGGTGGAATACGTTTTTGTGTGTGTATATAGACTAGAATGATTAGCTGCTTTTGAGCACGGATTCGTTTTAGTAATTTCAATAATTATACAGGATCCCATGCTACATTTTTATGCCAGTAAAATCTAAGAACGATCCGTGCCTTCGCATATTTTTTCAGTGAAACCGAAACCAAATTACAAATAAAGATAAGATATAAATAAAATAAAATAAAGTAATAAAACCTACACGATTTCAAATATAATTTCTCAGTAATATTTGTATTTTTGTGATTTTATGTGTGTGTATTTGTATCTATAATTTGTATACTAATCAGAACTAGACTAACCGGAACACAAACTTCTTTTATATGAAAATTACGAGCGTCTAATGAATGTTAGATGGATTTGAAGAAACCGACCCTGAGATATATGAGAGAGAGAGAGCTGCCAAGATGAAAACAAAGAAAAATAACCCGATACAGAATACACCACTAAAGGTAAGGACTGCCATGCATACTATGCTGTTGTTGCAGTAAAGTTCGACAAGCACTGCTGATGACTCATGGTAAGGCAGAAATCCATTTCAAGTTACAATTTTAGAACAATTACTGATATAAAGACAATATAATGTTATTGAGTTTAGCTTTCACTTTGCCACAAAAACCGTGGTTAGAACTCTGCATTTTAATAGTACATGCTTTTAGCGTATGTGATTATAAGTGTGTATGTTTATATACTGTGTCTAAGCGTGTGCAGACTTGTTACAATGGCAAAATCAAGTTATGGGCAAAGTGGGTAGAATTATGGATGCAAAAGGAAACACAGATTTGGTGCAGCATAATATCGTGCACGACATGAGTAGATTTGTTGATGATATACAGTCACTGCCTCAGCAGGTGAGATGCTGGCGGCAGCTGTCAGAAGTGGTCAGGTGGAATACCTGACACCAACAAGCATGTTGGATGTAGAGGATGTCAGACCATTAACAGAAAATGTTTTGACACCGAACAGGCCAATGGAGAGGATTTCTATGTCATCTGTGTGCTCTCCACCGTCCGATCCATTTGCGGCTTTCCTACGCAAATTGGAAGAACGTGATAAGGAACGTGATGGTTACAGGCTGAAAGAGAGATGAAAGGCAGAAACTAGAACTCTAAGAACGTGATCGATTACAAGCGGAGAGAGATAGACAGTTGTTGGAAAGAGATGGAAAGTTCAAACGAGAATTAGAAGAACGTGATCGATTACAAGTTGAGAGGGATAGGCTATTGTTATCACAGTTAGCTGAGCGAGAACAAACTAATGAAAAAGTGCTATCAGATTACCTTGAGAAAACTTCCTCAGAGGTAACTGAATTAAAGAATTCCTATCAGGGGCTGCTGATCTAGTCAACCACTTAGCTTTGGAGGTAAAGACTACACAGACAGCACAAACGACTTTGAAGGTGGAGGTAGATTCAATCACGACTCGCATGGAGCAACTAAAAATTTCACAGCGGGAGTGTAGTGAAAATAATTTAGCCAGTCAGGCTGACAAAATCAAGAGAGAATTCCAGGTACGACTGGAATCGAAAGAACAAACAATAGTACAACAGGTAGACGAAAAATAAACACTGTAATACAGCGTGTGACCGGGGACGTTGACCTTACTAAACGAGTAACGCAAAGCTGCAAACAGAAGTCGCACAACTGAGCGTTACGTTACGCGCAGAACTCCCACACTGGCAGCGCTAAGTGAAAGAACATATTGCCAACTTAGAGCGCGAGACGCTTGCCTGTCAAAACATTAGAGAAAGTAACACTCTCGTAAAGTGTGTGGTAACGCACCGAGTATCGTTTCTAATGGAACAGTTACAGTCTTTATAGTGTGCAGACAATGCTACCTAGCATTATGAGGGGGGGGGGGGGGGGGGGGGGAGCGGGGTACTGGCACCGAACCTGACGGTAGAGGAAAGCCTACTTACACAATAGGCAATCCCAAATTTTTAATAACGAAAATAAATCGGTTCACCCAGTCATTTTCATTAAAAGTTTTAGGAATATCTTGCCCATTATGTGGACATAAAAGCAAAAAGTCCAGTTTATTGTATCCCATATGCAGGGAGATGCTGGAATCTGGGCAAATGAGGCTAAAGATAGATGTCATAATACTGAGCTATTTGAAAAGGCTTTCTTAGGCAAGTACTGGTCACCGAATATTCAGGAGAGATTAAGAAAAGTAGTTTATTGTCCAGAAATATGTAATACCAGACACGGTAGTCTAAGGAAATATTTTGAGAATACATTAGTAAAACAAGGTACTGGGATGAGCTAATGGCTAGTAAAGATGTGATCGGACTGTTAAAGTTACAGCTGCCCAGACATATCAAAGATAAGTTAATTAATGTCGAGAAGGAAGATTTAGACAAATACCTATCAGTATTAGACAAGATTGATTTGGCACTAGAGGAGACGATGGCAGAAAAAAGTGATACAAATCATTCGTCTTCTCCTCAGAAAAATGAGAATAGAAATGACTAACAAGGCTACAATAATAACAATATAAAGGTTATTATCAGCCAAGCAGTAATGGAAGGCAAGCAAATGGCGACGGTTATACACAATCGAACAGAAAAAGGAAGTGGGATGACAAACGTAGCAACAGTAACAACAGAAACCAGTGGCAGAGTAATTTCTCGCCACAGTGGGTTCAAAACGCAGGTTCCCCACAGGGACCGAACAGTGAACAAAGAAATAAAAATGACGGAGGAAACGTAAATCAGAAACATTGGACAGCACAGCAATGTAATGTTAGGATAGTGGATGTGTCAGACGACAACCGTCCAGGCCCCTTCCAGACAAAAAATCATTTCCGGCCGCAATAAGCTTCCTATTGTTGGTTGGTGGTCGACGTGCGGGCACAACAAAACAGACCTGAGAAATCGTTGACCTGCTGTGGCATAATGATGATTTCGCAATGCAGGATGAATTATTAAACGAACCTAGTAAGCCGGCCGGAGTGGCCGAGCGGTTCTAGGCGCTACAGTCTGAAGCCGCGCGACCGCTACGGTCGCAGGTTTGAATCCTGCTTCGGGCATGGATGTGTGTGATGTCCTTAGGTTAGTTAGGTTTAAGTAGTTCTAAGTTCTAGGGGACTGATGACCTCAGAAGTTAAGTCTCATAGTGCTCAGAGCCATTTGAACCATTTTTTTTTGTTTTTTTGAATCTTGTAAGTGCAAAAGCAGCAAACTAGAACAGATACAGGCTGTGATTAAAATGCAGATAGAAGATATTCCAGTCGACATGTACATTTATACTGGCACGACTATTAGTGTTCTGAGTTTGGTATAATGTAAGACAAATAAAATACCGATTTACCCAGTACAAAAGTGTCTGGTGTCTGGATGTTTTGGGGCAAAGGCACAAATAGCTATTCCCGGTACAGATTGACCTGAAATTTAGGGAAGGAGCTACCAAATCCACTTTCCTAGAGGTAAAAGATTTATCAGTAGCTTGTATCATGGGTTATGATTTCCTGAGGTGTAGAAAGAAAAATATTGATCTTTCCAATGGGGAAATTAGTTTACTGTGCAGTGGTAGGAGAATTGTACTGGGTATGGTCAGAAGGAGAGAAGTACATGGCAAGTATTGTCAGAGTATTCTAATCAAACGCTGCGGATTAAAGATTTTACATGTTAACTGTGATTTAAAAGGGATGGAATACTATTATCCTGAAAAGGGAACAGAGAACACTACGGAAATACAGGAAATGGTTTACAGCAGGGTTAAGTAATCAGATTATTTGAACAGTAGCCAGCAACATGAGCTTACTTGTTTGCTGTCATATCATTTAAAAATGTTCTCGGAGAAACCTGGAGTAATAAAAGGTTACGAATGCAACATAGTGGTGTTGCCCCATGAAACCTTCTGTCAGACGGTATATTCTGTACCGTGGTCAAAGAAAGAGGCCGTTGCAAAAGAAATAAGGAAAATGTTGCAGTGGGGAATTATAGACCCATCGTTATCACCGTATCGCAGTCGTTGCTTTTGCGAAGTCTGGAGGAAAAATACTTCTAGTTCTAGATGCAAGAGACATAAGCAAGATCATTGAGCCAGTGCGTACTAGACCAGAAAATGTAGAGGAGCAAATTCAAAAGTTCTATGGTGTGAAATATCTTACATCCATAGATTTGAAATAATCTTATCGGCGGATACCATTAGCGGTGGAATCTCGGGGATACACTGCTTTTATTTTTGGTGGTAGAAGTTATGAACTTAAGGTACTACTGTTTGGTTTAAATGTGAGTGCAGGTGCGTTCCTCACGGACCTAGACACAATCCTAGGACCGAGCTTTTAGACTTATTAATAGCGACTTCCACATGGGAAGAGCACATACAGTTACTTGAGAAGGTTTTGCAGAAATATACAGATGCTGGGGTAACAGCCAATCTTGAAAAATCCAAGTTTGGAAGGGAAAGAATTAAGTTCTTAAGGCCTGTTATATCTCCCCCGGGAATTATTCCTGATCTGAAAAAGATGCAGGCTATAGAGGAATTTCCTCATCCACACACTAGGGAGCAACTTCAAGCGTTTCTCGGCCTTGTGTCTTTCTTTCACCCTTTAATGCCAGACCAGTTACTTAGCAATGACGCATTGTTAAACTTATTGCGCAAAAATAGACCATGGATCTGGTCAGACGAGTGCCGACAAGCATCTGAAAGCATCAAACACACTTTGCCGAATTCAAATGTATTGTACCATCCCAACATCAATAATGACTTCTGTGTTGTGACGAATGCTTCTGCATGTGGGGTGGGCTCGTATTTGTTCCAAGTGGAGGAAATACAGGGAAGGAAAGAAATAAGAGTCATAGGTTATGCAAGCAGAGTTTTAACTAGCTTTGAACGCTCTTATTCAGTCATGGAACAGAAAGCATTAGCGGTAGTGTGGGCTATACAGAAACTCCACTACTACATTTAGGGGAAACAAGTGAAGGTATTTTGTGATCACCAAGCCTTAAGCTTTCTGTTGACGCATAAGTTACTACATGCCCAACTAGCAAGGTGGGCACTAGCATTAAAAGAATATATATTTCAAATAACGCATATTAATGGAAAAGACAATGTAGTGGCAGATGCATTATCCAGGTTACCTTAGGATTTGCCTGAATTTATCGATCTGATAGAGCAAGCATCCAAGTTTAAGGTTTTACTGGTCAAAGATACAGTACAAAGAAATCAATTCCTAAGAATGTGTAAAAATATGGCACAGATCCAAGACTAACACTTGTTGTGAAGAAGAATCAAACAATCCTTGCATCAGAATTCAGAGCCACAGCCAATTCAGAAATACAAGATAGAAAGCGACATTCTATTCAGTAAGAAGGGTAGTAATTCCGGCAGTTGGTGTGTCTGTGTACCTGAACAATGTGTAGAAAGCCTTGTGTGGCGCACTCATCTTTTATGGGGCCACAGAGGCATAGAAAAATGTAAGGATATTATTGATAAATACTGTTATTTCCCAGGCATGAAACGTACAATACATAAAATCTTAAGAACTTGTACTATTTGTCTAAAGGCAAAGCATGCCAACAGATCCACTAAAAATGTGCTTCACCCGATTTTATTCGTGGGACCACATCATTTGGTATCTGTGGATGTAGCAGGACCCTATCCCACAGTATGTGGTGGGGTCAAATATCTATTTATCGTTTGTGATACATTCTCCAAATATTTGAAATTATATCCGTTAAAGACATCCTCAGTGAAATCCATGACCCAGAGAATCTTGAATGATTACTTTCCCAATGTAGGCAAGTCGTGAGCAATTATATCTGATGATGCTAAATACTTTACAGGGCAAAAATGGAAAGCTTTTTTAGCTGAACATGGTATAAAGCACATTATGATAGCCATATACCATCCGGAAGCAAGTCCTGTGAAATGGGCTTTTCTCAAACTCAGGAGATTTATTAGAACACATGCATCGAAACGACACACCAAGTGGGTGGAATCGGTACATCTATTCAAAAATATTCATAATAACCTGTCACATTCAGCTACTTCTTATACACCAAATGAAATAATGTTTGATAAAATAGAAAACAATCAATGGATAAATCCTTACCCCAGGTCGCCAAGGGATCTAAGCCTCGGGAGATAATAATTGGTGAGGTGGAAAACAATCTTACAAAATTTGGAAAAGGAAGAAAGAAAAAATATGATCAAAATATAAAAAAGATAGGGCAATATAAAATTGGAGACTTGGTTTTAGTGAAAAATCACCCCAAGTCTGATATTATTGAAGAAGAAAAATAGGAAATGGCAGATGTTATACATTGGCCATACAAAATCATTGACATACCATATGAGTGTAGCTTCCTCTTCTCTTACATCGGAGACAAGATTAAAGGACTATACCATAAAGACATCAAATTGTATATAAAATGACACGTAATGACAATGTAGATATGAGATTTTCTTTTAGTTTTGATACATTTTTCATGTATATAGTAATATAGAAGTGTTTTCCATGGTATATTTTTCTGTATTTAGGACATAGAAGGTGTCATCCATGCGAATGTACATGACAAAAGAACAATATTACTTACTTTTCAAAGATGCATAGGAAAGACATTAGCTACTGAACAGTGTAACGAAGGAACACAAGTTCGTGAAATTGAAGTAGAATAGTGAATGTAAAGTGATATGTATTTTTAACGAGAATATTTGATTTAATTCCATACTGTAATGTAAAGTTAGGACTATTACTTCATTGGAAAGTTGCTTGTAAAAGATTTAGTGGAAGGTAAGTTTAATTTTCTTATATTATAATACTCATTATATCTCAACTACTAGAGTAAAAAGAAAGATGACTTTAGTAAAACCCATGTTAAAGGGAAACACCAAAGCAGATTTCGATGAAACAATTTTAGAATCAACCTAGCAGGGATAAGTCATTCCATTTTACCGTATGACATTGCTAGATTTTTGGATCCATGGATAAACTTAGATTCGGCTTGAGAAGCGCATATTAGGCACCGTGTAACACAGGAACATGCAAGGCAATCGTGACAAAATATAAAAATGTAGGCAGTTAACTGAGTGTGACATGGTAAACCCATTAGTCTTGTAAATTTAGGCCAGAGTCTGAGTACAAGTCCTGATGATCTATTTGTCAGACAAACGTGACATGGAGTGCAGGAAAGTAAGCAATGCACTGTGTAATTCATAAATTGTAACACCTGCCTCTAAACGAAAAGATAGATATTGTGACAGAATCTATGATTAATTTTTCTGTGGAGAAAATTTTTGTAGTCACAGAGAATAAAAACCATGATTTGAATTATGTCGAAGTGTGTAATTCGCCATCTGTAGTATGAGAAAGTGTTAAGAGAGCGATCGCCGTACTTCGCACAGACTTTGGTGGACGTCCTTAGTGAGAAGATGTTGTTAAGTGGACACAGTGCGACGCGCATGACAAAACTGTATAATTTCATCTCGTGTAAACTGTGCGAAGGATGTATTTGGAATAGACAGCATTTCACGCGCGACAGCAGTCAACATTGCAACGCGAAGCGGACACTTTTGTCAGCGAGTGACGTGCTGCGCTCCGAGTGATGTTTTAGAACAGGTTATAAACAGTGGATAGTCACCGTTCCAAGACACAGTGAAGTTTAGAGCATGTGCAGACTTTTGGACGCTTATATAGCGCGAAACATTAAGAATATCATAAAAAGCGAAAAAAGCAACCACGTTTGCAGAACTATGTGATTATTGGGATTACGCACGTGGGGTGTAATAAACCAGTTACAGAGCTGGCTCCGAACTATACAACATCAGTGAAGTTTGTGAGCACAGAGCGAGTGTTTGACAGAGCCCAGACGTATGCCACCGAATACATCGTCATTGGAGAAGACATCAAGCATAAAATGATGCAAGTGGTTTGTAATAATGTTCACGTACGTCCCCACACGTTGGGAAAGTCATCAGCTGATAGATCTTGTGCCTTCTGATGCTCGAATGAATGAATGTCCGAGTCATGCAGAACTTTCTACACAGTAGCTGTGGAGGTATTTGGTTCCTCTCCTGTTTGGGGGCGGGGTTGTGCTTAGTTCGCTGTAATACGGTTTTCTCAGGCTGCATAGTTCGTGCACCGTGAGGGCTACCATTTTCCCGCTAACCTGATCTGGGATAATATTACACAAAGACGACCATCACGTCTTTGAAATGTGACTTGAATTGGTAAACTAAAAGCTCTGCATACAGGCACCTTACTACTCGACTGTTGTACACTGTCTCCCCATAAATGAGACGCATGTCAGCTACCTCAGAGTGTAATCGGACATGAAGAACTTGTAAATATCATGTAAACATAGCGTAACATAAACAATAAAAACGTAATGGTTTATGGAAGCATGTGGACACTGGAGGCAGTAATAGAAACTTACTTTTACTAGCTATAAGACATCATAGTGTTGTAAACAAAATTTCAGCATCAACGTGTTAAGTAGAAAGCAGTGAAAACAACTGTGAACGTCGGCCTACGTAAAGTCCAGCGTCAAAACCCCCCAGTCACCACTAACGGGGAAATGGTTCACCTGTGACGATTGTGTCACATAACAGCTTTCTTTTCCAGAGAGACTGAAATCTGCCATTGTCAAACCCTCCGTAACAAAAATGATAGGAAAGATGTCAACAACTATCGACTTGAAACTTCCTGGCAGATTAAAACTGTGTGCCGGACCGAGACTAGAACTCGGGACCTTTGCCTTTCGCGGGCAAGTGCTCTACCAAATGAGCTATCCAAGCACGACTCACGCCCCGTCCACACATCTTTAATTCCGCCAGTACCTCGTCTCCTACCTTCCACACTTCACAGAAGCTCTCCTGCGAAACTTGCGGAACTAGCACTCCTGGAAGAAAGGAGCTGGTTCTGCAAGGTTCGCAGGAGAGCTTCTGTGAAGTTTGGAAGGTAGGATACGAGGTACTGGCGGAATTAAAACTGTGAGGACGGGGCGTGAGTCGTGCTTGGGTAGCTCAGATGGTAGAGCACTTGCCCGCGAAAGGCAGAGATCCCGAGCTAGAGTCTCGGTCCGGCACACAGTTTTAATCTGCCAGGAAGTTTCATATCAGCGCACACTCCGCTGTACAGTGAAAATTTCATTCACGTATCGACTTGTTTCACTGCTGACATCATTTTCCAAAATGCTTGAGAAGGTGTTGTATTCTAGAATAATATCTTACTGATCAACGACAATACGGCCAGCAAATTACAATTAGCATTTCAGAATACTAGTTTTACTGAGAATGCCATTTCCATGTTCACTCACTAAATTTTACGAGCGTTAAATAATACAATAGCGCCGGTTGGTATTTTCTGCAACCTATCTAAGCTATCTGACTGTGTGAATGATAGTATTCTCCTAGATAAATTAAAGTTTTATGGGACGATTATATGTCCATCCAGCGGATAAGGTCATATATAACCAAAAGAATGCAAAAAGATGTACTTTGTAGTTCGATCAGTGTAATCTGGCGACATTGGGTTCCTAAAGGCTCGTCTTAGGCGCACTATTGTTTCTCTTATATATATGGATGATCTTCCGCCTAGTATACAACAAGCAGAATTAGTTCTTTTTGTAGATGACATTAGTATTGCAATCAGTCCAAGCATACATACAGAAACAGAAGAAATAGTAAGCAATGTTCTTAAAAGTATAATTGACTGGTTATTTTGGGATTGGTCTCACCATCACTGTTAAAAAGAAACGGCAAATTCAGTTCTGCACATCCAGTGCCACTACAACAACGATAAACTGTAACCTCCCCCTTTCTAATCGGCCTCCTGGACTGCGATATGAACGCATATGCCCCATGATATTTTATAGTGAGTAAGGCTATCGTTACCGAAGGAAAGCCTCTCGGAGAGGCCGCGTGGTTTGAGGCGCCATGAAACGGATCGCGCGGCTCCTCCCGCCGGAGGTTCCAATCCTCCCTCGGGCATGGGTGCGTGTGTTGTTCTTAGCATAAATTAGTTTACGTTATTTTAAGTAGTGTGTAAGTCTAGGGACCGATGACTTCAGTAGTTTGATCCCTTAGGTATTCACACACATTACCGAAGGAAAATAACACTGGTTAGTTGGAGGAAAGTGTACAACAGACCCTTGTGAACTATTCTAAACTTAAGCTAAATACTGATAATAATTCTGAAATGGGTGGAATACAGTGCACTCGCTCCGAACCGTCTAGCGGGGAAAAGGGTACCATGTAATATTTACTACAAAAATTACTGATAATACAAAGAAAACAATGATTAGCTACAACGGGAATAATTAAACGGACGCCAGCCCGCTAGGGTAATGAATCTCCAGAATCTTAAGGCAATGACAAAGAAATTTAAGGAGTAATCACTGGCGTGGCAACAGAAGGTTGTCACGCTTTTCCACATCACAGCAGTTCATGAGAAAATAAATGAATGAGAAAACACTGAATTTGCAGTTAATTATTTTGAAATACCAAATTTTGAAAGTGAAGTTAAATGGAGTTACTGGTTAAATAAATGTAACTAAAACTTGGTTATGTAAAATAACCTGAGTGTAATGTAATCCAAAATTTAGAAAAAGGCAAGCAATTTATTTTTGATTATTGAAAGATAGAATTAAATTTACGCCGGCCGGAGAGGCCGACCGGTTCTAGGCGCTACAGTGTGGAACCACGTGACCGCTACTGTCGCAAGTTCGAATCCTGCCTCGGGCATGGATGTATGTGATGTCTTAGGTTAGTTAGGTTTAAGCAGTTCGAAGTTCTAGGGGACTGATGACCTCCGATGTTAAGTCCCATAGTGCTCAGAGCCACTTGAACCATTGAAATACAGAATAAATGGAATTGCGCACTCTTAATGTTTGTTGTTTCTTTAGTTATTGGTTTTGTCAGTGAAATTTTACTTCACTTTAAGTGAATGAAGTTATTACTTAAAACTGCAAATTACTTAAGCCTCTGTTATGCAATATAAGAATGAACAGTTACTGTGGCAGAAAATGTAGGCTGAAACTGGTAAGTAGCGCAAAAATAAAAGAAAAAATAAAAATAAAATAATTAATCAATTTTCATATTCTTACGACACTGGGTGATTGCATGAAAAGGAAAGGGGCCCTGCCTGAAAATAATATCTGAGGACAATGGCAACACAGGTGCCCTACAATTTTTAACTACCGCAGGTTATTATTCAAGTTAGTTATACTTCGTGAAAGAAATGCAGGTCTGTACAGCCTCTACATTACTATATCTGTCAGTTAACAGTCTTACGATGTTGTAGCTGTGAAGACGACGAAGAATGTAGTCGACGACAATGCTGAGCCGCCGCTGGTGCTGCCGCTGGATGGGAACCCCGAGTCCTCTCCTGAGCCACGAATAATTATGGGGTAGGCAATACTGTAGTTAGAATTGCAGCTTCCTTCGCCTGTCCACTTCAGCCATGCTCTCAATACTCACCGGTTAACGTTCTAGGCGCGCCTGCACAGAAATGATCGTAGCTGCCCCTCGTGTCTGCGGGAGCACCCAACAAACATTCCGGCACGTTTTAATGACTCAAGCTGCTCTGCATCCTCTCTGCTCGCAACGGGACAGAGAGCCCCCATACGCAAAGATAAACAACGGCACGCTACTGCTCTTTGGTAGTTGCTATCGATACATTTAAATATAGTTTCCTTGACTATTACCCAGCAATTTACAATATTTTCAGTATAATGGCAATCATATATAGTCAGAAGTAAATACGCTATTACGTCGATTACTTATTAAACATAGTTTTTATAATACAGCTTACAGTTTCAGAATCAGAAGTGCAGTACAATTTATCAGTGGATATTAAACGGCAAAATTTTTGGATGGTGCAGAAGGTATTTTATCTGCATTTTCGGTGTTATAAAGTGTAACACAAGGCGAGGAAATAAAAAACGGCGTGTAAAAGTCAAAATTCTTACGTGTCCGTATCGATGAGAATTTAAACCGGATAAAGCACATTTCGTAACTCCTGAAACAGCTTAGTTCAGCCACATATGACGTAGAATCATTGCAAATCTTGAGAGAAACAGATCAGTAAGTTGACACATTTTCATTCATGAAAGTCATATGGAATAGTGTTCTCGGATAACTTGTCTTTAAGAAAGAAAATCTTTATTGCTCACAAATATGCTGTAAGTGCAAAATGTGGTGAACACCCACTATCATGTTGTACACATTTGTTTAAAGAGTTGGGCATTCTGACTTACTTCATAGTATATTTGTTCCATCATGAAGTTTGTTGTAAATAATCCACTGCAATTCAAAAGGAACAATGATGTATATAATTACAGTATCAGGAGGAAACATACACTCATTACTTCACATCAAGGTTGTCTTTAGCACAAGAAGGTGTGCACATTATTGAAACAAATATTTTTGATAGCTTACCCAGGAATATAAAATGTCTGACAGGTAGCAAAGCAAAATTTGAAAACAAACTAAAGAAGTTTCTCGTTGACCTTGTACAGTATTCTGTAGAAGAATTTCTATTACTCTAATGTGTAGAAGGTGGTGGATCAGAATTATTAACTAACAACTGTAGATACACTTCCGGTAAAAAAAATAGTACACTTAGATAGACTACGTCGATTTTGACCCGATGACGGAATATGCCACCCTAGGGGTAGTAGATGTACTGATAATCGTTTCAATTTCGTCCACCAACAGATAGCGCAGTGGCATAGCTATCAGAGTGCCATCTGTGTCTACACTTTAATTTAATAGAGGATAGTCCGGCCAGAATACTGTGTTTGGCGCAGACGTGTGCAGCAAGCAGGCAACAATGCCACGAAGACGCACTCGTGCTTCCTGTGGCCAACCGAGCGAGTTTGAAAGGGGTCAAATTGTGGCTTTACGAGCAGCGGGATAGTCCTTTCGGAGAAAGACCACACAAGTTGGACGTGTTGCGTCAGTTGCGCAATGATGGTGGTGTCAGTGGTTACGTGAGCATTCTCATACCTGTAGACGACGTTCTGGACGTCCACACAGCATAGATGCCTGCCGCTATGGTCGTATTGTAAGGGCAGCAGTGGCAGATCGTACAGCTTCCACAGAACAGGTAAGAGGGCTTGTGAGCCCAGGCATATCAACACGAACTCTTGTGAATCGGTTGTTAGCAGTGGGACGACGGGCACGTACATCTCTAGCCCGTCTGCTACTCATACATCGACATGTACGGCTCAACTGATACCGACAGAGGGTCGTTTGTAGATATAATCGTGGCCTTAAAGATTCTGCCTGTGTAAGTCTGCAAGCTTTCGTGGCCGTTGTCACTGAAGTTAAAATCTTCTGGGTTATTAGGCCGCGTCGTGTTTCTTCCAAAATGATCGACGTTTCGACCCCTCTGCTGGGATCTTCCTCAGGATCTTCTGGTGTCCACTAGGTCACTAGCAGCAGTGGACACCAGAAGATCCTGAGGAAGATCCCAGCAGAGGGGTCGAAACGTCAATCATTTTAGAAGAAACATGACACGGCCTAATAACCCAGAAGATTTTAACTTCAGATTCTGCCTGCACGCAAGTGATGGTTGTTTGCAGGTAAGACGTAGATACAGCGAGCGCTGTTCCGTAGTCCGTGTTCGCTTAAGATGAATTGGCCCTACCCCAGGCCATATTGTCTCAGATGCGATAAGCTACAACACTCGTTAAATGATGGTGTTTTCTCGTTCACATCTGGTGTTTCTGGAGGGGACGTTAACCAGCGCTCGGTATATGCAAAATTTTGCTAGACCAGTGTGGTGTGCGTATTGTAAGACCTTCAGTACACACACCATCAGAGTATTTGACTTGTCGCTCTAACGAAGTAGGCGAGTGTCAGCAATGTCTCATGGTCTTATCGTGGCGTGTTTATCTACTGTCGTTAGGTCAGACGATAGAAATGCCACTTGCACGCTTAGGGTAGCAGATTGACGGTGACCAACTTTAAACAGAACTTGATTAATTTTCACACACATTTATTAAAATAATAACAAGCATAAAAATTACTTAACTTGGTTCTGGATGCTATTTACTATTGACAATCTGAAGTTACTTTGGTATTGGTAAGTTAATCTTATTCTCACATATATCTCTGATACTTGACAAAAGTGTCTATACATTTATCTTCATGGCTGTGTACTGGAATATGGTAATATTATTGGGTGCAGACTGAAGCTTGACTATACACTGGTACAAACATATATAGAACACGTACAGACTGTTGTAGACTAATGCAGACTGGTACAGACTGGTGCATACAAATGCAGAGTGACTAATCGGAGGTCTGTACACTCGTTATAATACCTCACGCATTCATGTATCACTGCACGAGTGTGATCCACGAGGAGAAAAGGTTTTACGTTAGCAGCAATGTCATTGGCTGCGTTACATATTAATACGTGGATCGGCGGAAGCAGAATTTGGTCCGTCTCTATGGCAGTGCCATCTCGTAGTGCGGAGACGCAAGGGCACTGCGCCTGCGCTGTTGTGCTTAGCGGGGCGCGCTCTAGTGGGAAAGTTGTGTACGTGCTGACTACGCGGAACTATGTACACAACAACCAGTTATTTTGCCGTCCTTGCAACAGGAAGGTGAAGTCTTGTTCCAACAGGATAATGTTCAACCACACACATGCTCTGAAAGACGTGCAGCAACTTCCCTCGCCGGTAGGATCAGCAGAACTACAAGTCGAGCAGGCGTGGCATAACATACCCAGGACAGTATTCGCCATCTCTGCGATTGACTGGATGCCAGATTCAGCACCTGCATAGCCGCTCATGGAAGCTACATCACATACAAATATGGGTGTTTCAGCATGGGTTGATACCTGCTACATAAGAACCGTTTCTGCTATTGATCTGTAAATGTAATAATTTCATGTACTCTGAAACGCCCGCTATACTCGCTGGGCAGAACAGGTGATCAGGATTGTGGAAAGGGCCAAATAAGGTGGCGGTCAGTTCCACTTCGAATTGTAATTTAATAACACATTTAAACCCAAAACGGCACAAAGCCGAACCTTTACAACTACGAGATTCAAAATCCAATTCTGTCACTGCTGAAGGCCTCCAAACAAGAAATTTTAAAAAATCAACAAGATAAATTTCAATTCAAGTGACTGAAGACACACAGTTAAAATTGCAAATTATATATATATATATATATATATATATATATATATAATTTGCAATTATATATATATAGGCTGAAAGCCTCAAGGCAAAAGAGGATAGAACAAACATATACAAGATGCAAACAAACATATACAAGGTGCAATACAAATACCTGAAGGCCACAATTAAATTTTAAAATATAATTTTCGCTTAAGGTTAAATTTTGAGAATAAGGTTTTAAGTATGAGAAGGCCCACAGCTGATTTTTCAAAATAAAAAGAAAAATATTTTAACCTTTAAGTTTTAAGTGGCCGAAAGGACACTAAATGAAAAAGCAACGCAACAACAGTGAGTAAATTTAAGAATAAAGCTTTAAGCGGCTGAAGGCCCATAACTGATTTCCCAAGAATTCAAATACCTTAAGCTTTTAAGTTTTAAGTGGCTCACAGCGCACGAAATGAAAAGATAGCACAACAATGGTAACTTTCAGTAAAATATCCACTTACTCATATGGGCTGAAGGCCCTTGATTTACATAAAACACAATAAAAAAAATTTTCTTTTAAAGCATTTGTTATAATAGATTACCAACAGACCATTTGAAACGTCCCCTTAGAACAATTATATAAGACTGTGCTTAAACTGACACACAATATTTTTAGTGCAACGCAATCTGACTTTCAAAAATCCCTACAAAAGAATGGCCCTGACTAACATTAACCTATACCTTTCACAAATCAATTGCCTCACCAAAAATCTTCACTACTCGAACTACTGCAATATAGCGAGCGCCACTACTGCCAGCTAAATAAAAGATTCAAACTACAGAAGGCACTAACTACTGATAGGCATAGTTAGCAAATGAAAGATTTTAATAGAGAACAAACAATGTATTTACCTTAATAGTGTTGAAAAATCATAATATACATAGCAGTTCATGACATCCAGTCTTACAAATTTCAAAACTCCGCCATTTCTCTCCCCACATACACCACTGCTGGCGGCTCACCTCCAACTGCGCAACGCTATGTGCTGTTCACATCCAGCTGTCGCTGCCCAACACTACAATGGCAGACAACAACCAGTCCCTTGCCGAATTATCAACATACGTGCAAACACTAACAGTCAAATGGCTCTGAGCACTATGGGACTCAACTGCTGAGGTCATTAGTCCCCTAGAACTTAGAACTAGTTAAACCTAATTAACCTAAGGACATCACAAACATCCATGCCCGAGGCAGGATTCGAACCTGTGACTGTAGCGGTCTTGCGGTTCCAGACTGCAGCGCCTTTAACCGCACGGCCACTTCGGCCCGCCCACAAACAGTCCCTACTTCTCACATATTGTCCATATACTATGACCAACAGAAACGTGTGCAGTGAAATGTAACTTACAGGTTACTTAATTTGATGAACTGGTGTCAATTACAATTTTATAACATAAGAATACCATAACAAAGGTACAAAATACATAATTAAAGAACATAACAGTACAGATAATAATTGTAGTAAAACAGGTTTTACAAAAGAATAGAAATAAACATGCTCATCAGTGTTACAAGAATTATGACATAAGTACATACATAAAAGATCAGAATAACTTTCGATACATCAACTTCACACATGAGCATTAAAACAAAACAGAACAAATAATGTTTAAACTTCTTTACAAAGTAAATAACATAGTATTAGAAAAATTCTACAACATTACAACATCAGCTAAACACACACAAGGGAACACAAACACATAGTGGGATAACACAAGGAAAGGACAGGGTTTCTTTTACTGCAGTATTTTGCAAACAAAACTTTCTTTACTTCTCAGATATCTCCCTTCATTCTTCATTATTTCCAAAAAGTCCTATCTATACCTGCTTTCTGTACTTTTTTCGTATGACTTCTCAATGCATTTCTTCCAATTCATCGCAACTCATTCTCTTATATAGTCTACCCCCTCTAGCTAACTTAAACCTACTGAGCTCAGATGCTAAACTAAGGGATGAGGCAATGCAGCAACACAGAACAATTAACACAAGCAGCAATGACAAAAAAAAAATGGAAATTAGCAAAGCAAGCTGCAGCAAATGCAATAACTTATATCTAAACATGACAAAGCTCAAGCAGAAAAAATATTACAGTAAAAATGGCCATGTTTAATACCTATATCACATCTTAACACTAGAGTGATGCATCACGAGAACTTACACTAGCAGATAAGTTACCGAATCGTAAAAAAATTATTTATGAAATTCCTGTGAAGGGAAACATCTATTTATGTGCCCTCGTTTTCTTGGAAGTAGATCATAAATCTCTTATTGACTGGATCTGTAGGCATAAAATAACTATATTAGTACCTCTATTAAATTTTATTTTAACCAATGCTGCAGTGCAGCTAGAAACTAGATATTAAACAAAATGAGTAAATAAATACATAAAGCAAGCCATATGGCATTTCTCTCAAGTAGCAAGACAATAGCCGTGAAATGTTTCTCATCGTTTCATTAGTCATTTTAGTAAATATCATAAATTAAGAGCTCCACAGTATAATCATATGTTTTCAAGTTTGAGCGTGTCGTATTTGCGATGCTTTCTACAAAGGAATGTCAATAGCGAGGATAATGGCCTCACTTTTTTTTTTCTCCACCTGTGCCTCTGAAAGGCACACACTAATGGCATTTTCCCAGGTGACTATCGCGCAGCTGGGTGCCCACCATGCATTACGTGAAGGTCACTTAACTTTCTTACCGAAATATTTATGACAGCAGTTTCCGCTACAGTGGCAGTCTCATATAAAAAATTTCACAGGTCAAGAATTTGCGTTACAAATGTGTAGAAACAAAATCCTATAACTACAACAGTGTCCAAAAAATTTTCAGTGGCATTGTGATACATCCACACATGTACACACATTTCATAATTCTAAAGTATGATTCTTGGTTTCCAACATCCTTTTCCACAAATCAGAGTCCCTAACCACTACTCATTATTCCTTACCTTATTATACATATACATATTTGTCGACACTTCTTCAATATTTCATCATAAGAAATACGTAGCATAATAAAATTCCTCATATATGGTATCATCATCTTATTGATCATATACATACCTCAACAGCATTATACATATTGTCGTCGTAATAATATCATAACATCTCAGTCAATTCTCAAAATCGTTGTAGCTTCCTCCAATTATTTCAAAACCTAAAAAAAATTCTCTGCTCATTTCAATAGTGTCATATACCTCAAACGTACTTTAAAATCATGATCCCATACCAAATACATCATTCAAAGCTCTCATAGTATCACAGTGGTTCCGAAAAAATATGGACAGTTCACAAAGTACAGACAAAATACAATTTCGTAAGTGTGAAGTTATCCAACTGTGTAATTACGTAAACATCTGTCACTGATGTAGTAAAATAAATATTTGTCTCTCTCAGTTAAATGATCAGATAGCTGTGTAATTCTGTGTTAGAGAAATATGGTACCGATGTGTAAAGTTGTATAAGCAAATACCATATTAGCTAGGGCTCCTTGTGCTTGCCAAACACATGGTACACAAAGTAAGCGTGTACCCCCCTGAGGATTAATGAATAATACCCTCAGGTGTTACAGATTACAGCAATGGAATGAAATGTATCACGGAAAACCTTTGTATCATTGTACTTCAAATATCTTTAAAAATAAATGATTTAAGTACAAAATTAATCACTCAAATACGTGTACTGTAGCGCTAAACTGTGCGTCTTGTTGTAAGATAATCTCTGTGGAAGTGTCGTAGTTATCGTCCTCTGAAAGCTAAGTTCTGCAGAAGAAAATGTACTTACCTCATGATAAACAAAAGTGAAATGCTTTGCGTATAGATATTTTAGTTATTACACTTATTGCCATGATGAAGAAAGTACTGTGCTATAACGTATGGTTGTGCTACGGAAAAGGCAGTCACATTGTAGCTATACCATAAAAGTTACTACTAAAACATGTTTTACTTTCCAGAATAATACAGAAAAACTGTGCAGATATAAAACAGAAACACTGCAAAAGCAACATTGTAAACTGTCACTCATTAGTAGCGTCATGATAAAATCGTGTAGCTGTCACATAAACTAACCACTGTGTCATCTGGTATCTCTCAGAAAGTACTTTAAATCCAGAATGTATTTTCAAGTAAACCAAAATGTTGCATTAAAATCTCATTAGCAGTGCCAGTATATGTTCTAAGTATGTAAGCCTTATAGTCGTTACGTAATCGTACAACTAACAAGCAAGAATGTACACACACAATAACACTGTGCCGTCTGTTCACTATAACAATGCAGTGGTAATTACTGTGTAAATATGTTCTCTGGGTTCTTGACTGGATATTTAACTTCAAACATTGTTGCATGTTAACAGATTCTAAGTCTGACAAAGCATACTAGTAATGTAAAGTGAAAAGTTATATGGCAAAGACAAATTTAAAAAGCAGATTGTCTCTCAATAAACGGTTTTTAAACCCGCCAGTTCTGATGAAATTCAGGTCTGTCGTTATAATTATACCGTCTGTCGTCATGTCGGTAGTTCCTGTAGTTTCTTTCTTGTCCGTTAAGTGGTGGAGAATTTCTCCCTGAATTATCACTGCATGGTGGACCGTTCCGTCTGAAGTTATTCTGTCTCCCGTGATAATAATAGTTCTGGTTGCCATATTGTCTGTTTCTATGATTGTCTCTGTCATATTCATCTTTCTCTGTAATTATTACTACTCTGCCAACGGTTGTCATACGGGTGGTGTCTGTTTTGGTCATGATTTACGTTGTAAGAATAGCCTTGTCGTGTCCATTTATTATTTCTGTCATCGCGGAATTGTGACGGATGTGACCTGTAATTGTTGTGCTCCTGTTTTCGCGTTCGGCGACTGTCAGTGTCAATTTCCAATTCCTGTAACAGTCCCTGAAAAGCTTCAATGTCGTCTTTGCAACGTCCTGCGAAAATAATATGTCGTAAATGTTCAGGTACTTTGATTAAGCAAATGCGGATGAGTTCTGAGGGGCTGTATGGGTTTGAAAGATACTGATTCTTATGCAACATGTCTTCAAAATATTTGATAAGACTGGAAAATTCAGATTGTTCGAAATGTTTCATCATTATGATGCTATGTTTTACTCGGTCTTGTGTAGCTTGAGACCAATATGCTGAGAGGAAGGCATGATAAAATTCTCCTTCACTGTGACAATCGTGAATGACCGATCGTATTCTTACAGCTGGTTCATTCTCTAAATAGCCACACATAAATTCTAATCTGTGCTCCAATGACCAGTTTGGAGGAAAACGATGAGAGAATTGATGAAGCCATGCTTGTGGATGAATGTCGTTGTCAGAATTCTTAAATGTTTTGACTTTACGTGTCGTAATGAACAGCTTATAGTCAAAATCATCGTGTCGGCGAGTCGCACATCGCTCATTGTTACTTCGTTTCGTCGGTTCCATCTCAAAATCCAATGCGCCTTGCCAATTTCTTTCATAATTTCCGAAGTGTCCTGTGTTATTATTTTGTGGTTGTTCTGTATTTCTATGTCCCTCTTCCCGTACGGAGTGCGAGTGTCCTCTGAAATATGTAATTCTTGTATTACTTGTACCACCTGATCTTGTACTTCCCGGATTTCTCTTTTGTACATTGTATTGATTTGATTTTGATTTTGTTTGAATTTTCTAATTTGTTCATACTCTTCAGTGTCCGTGAAGGCTACAGGTCTTCTGCCATTCAGATCATCATCTACCTTTGTAGGATAAGTTAGTGAACTGATCTGAAAGTTCGGCTACTTTATCTGATAGTGAAATTATTTCCTCTGTGTGTTTTTCTGTACCAAGATTCAGAGTGTCCATTTGTGTTGAAATCGTATCTACTGTGTCCTTTAAGTTTTCCTGAGTTTTTGCAAGTTGCGTAACCGAATCGGTAGATGCAATTGAGTCAATTTTAGCTTGCAAGGTCTCATGATTTTCATAAACAATAGTTTGCAGTTCATTTATGGCTACTTCGTGATTCTGTAATGCATCTTCATGACGCGAAAAACTAGGTTGGAAATGCTCACAAATTTGTGTTTTACGTCATTACAGACTTTTTGACATTTCGATTCAATGTTATGTAACTCAGTAGTTAAATCTTCACGTTTTAGATGAAGTGTGGTGTCTAACTTTTGAAGATTTTGTTCCATTATGTCTAACTTCAGAAGATTTTGTCCCATTGTTTCTCACTTTTGAAGCTTTTGCTGTGTTTGTCTCTGATTTTGTTCCATTGTGTCTAACTTTTGAAGCTTTTGCTGTGTTTGTCTCTGATTTTGTTCCATTGTGTCTAACTTTTGAAGCTTTTGCTGTGTTTGTCCCTGATTTTGTTCCATTGTGTCTAACTGTTTCTGTGTTTGTCTCTGATTTTGTTTCATTTGTTGTATTAATTGCAATAATAATGTATTAGTTTCTGGAATCCGTTCCTATATGCTTTTTGGCAGTGCATTTGCACCGGCAACATTCACATTTTGACAAGCAGAAAATGTGTCTTGACTTATTTGAGAATACGATGAGGACGCAAAACCCGAATCTACGGTATTTGCAAGATTGTGTCCTGTCATTTCGTTTTCCTTAGGCGAGCTGTTGCCGACCGATCGATCGATAATGCTTCCCTGTTCACTAGTTGTTTCACTGCCTACAACATTATTTGCAGCCCGCTCCATTTCCCTATGCACAATTACCAAATTACTACTTTGAACATTAGTTAATTCATTACTTGGCGGCGCTAACACACTGCTTTCGTCTTAACTTTCGTCTTCACTGTCATTTCTCAGTTTACTTTGGAGCCTAGTACTACGTTTTTCACACGCCATTATTGTCACAATATTTCACACGACAACACAGAAAAGCACAATTTGAAGAGCAAAATAAGAAAACACATTAACATAGCACTGAAAATAATATCTACTTAATTGCAAGCGCAGCTGCGAAATACTTGGTGCAAATCTACATGCATGCCACAACAAAAATCAACTCAAAGGAGAGTCTCTCTACAATTACGCGCTAGCAATAAACAACAGCTACACTAACCACACAAACTACAAGAAAAAAAATAAGAAGATTCTAGTGAGGTATCCTCGGCTAAGGGTCGACATATGAAACGTCCCCTCAGAACAATTATACACTCCTGGAAATGGAAAAAAGAACACATTGACACCGGTGTGTCAGACCCACCATACTTGCTCCGGACACTGCGAGAGGGCTGTACAAGCAATGATCACACGCACGGCACAGCGGACACACCAGGAACCGCGGTGTTGGCCGTCGAATGGCGCTAGCTGCGCAGCATTTGTGCACCGCCGCCGTCAGTGTCAGCCAGTTTGCCGTGGCATACGGAGCTCCATCGCAGTCTTTAACACTGGTAGCATGCCGCGACAGCGTGGACGTGAACCGTATGTGCAGTTGACGGACTTTGAGCGAGGGCGTATAGTGGGCATGCGGGAGGCCGGGTGGACGTACCGCCGAATTGCTCAACACGTGGGGCGTGAGGTCTCCACAGTACATCGATGTTGTCGCCAGTGGTCGGCGGAAGGTGCACGTGCCCGTCGACCTGGGACCGGACCGCAGCGACGCACGGATGCACGCCAAGACCGTAGGATCCTACGCAGTGCCGTACGGGACCGCACCGCCACTTCCCAGCAAATTAGGGACACTGTTGCTCCTGGGGTATCGGCGAGGACCATTCGCAACCGTCTCCATGAAGCTGGGCTACGGTCCCGCACACCGTTAGGCTGTCTTCCGCTCACGCCCCAACATCGTGCAGCCCGCCTCCAGTGGTGTCGCGACAGGCGTGAATGGAGGGACGAATGGAGACGTGTCGTCTTCAGCGATGAGAGTCGCTTCTGCCTTGGTGCCAATGATGGTCGTATGCGTGTTTGGCGCCGTGCAGGTGAGCGCCACAATCAGGACTGCATACGACCGAGGCACACAGGGCCAACACCCGGCATCATGGTGTGAGGAGCGATCTCCTACACTGGCCGTACACCACTGGTGATCGTCGAGGGGACACTGAATAGTGCACGGTACATCCAAACCGTCATCGAACCCATCGTTCTACCATTCCTAGACCGGCAAGGGAACTTGCTGTTCCAACAGGACAATGCACGTCCGCATGTATCCCGTGCCACCCAACGTGCTCTAGAAGGTGTAAGTCAACTACCCTGGCCAGCAAGATCTCCGGATCTGTCCCCCATTGAGCATGTTTGGGACTGGATGAAGCGTCGTCTCACGCGGTCTGCACGTCCAGCAAGAACGCTGGTCCAACTGAGGCGCCAGGTGGAAATGGCATGGCAAGCCGTTCCACAGGACTACATCCAGCATCTCTACGATCGTCTCCATGGGAGAATAGCAGCCTGCATTGCTGCGAAAGGTGGATATACACTGTACTAGTACCGACATTGTGCATGCTCTGTTGCCTGTGTCTGTGTGCCTGTGGTTCTGTCAGTGTGATCATGTGATGTATCTGACCCCAGGAATGTGTCAATAAAGATTCCCCTTCCTGGGACAATGAATTCACGGTGTTCTTATTTCAATTTCCAGGAGTGTACATGACTGTGCTTAAACTGACACACAATATTTTTTAGCGCAACGCAATCTGACTTTCAAAAATCCCTACAAAAGAATGGCCCTGACCAACATTAACCTATACCTTTCACAAATCACTTACCTCACCAAAAATCTTCGTTACTCGAACTACTGCAATATAGCGAGCGCCACTACTGCCAGCTAAATAAAAGATTCAAACTACGGAAGGCACTAACTACTGATAGGCATAGTTAGCAAATGAAAGGTTTTAATAGTGAACAAACAATGTATTTACCTTAATAGTGTTGAAAAATCATAATATACATAGCAGTTCATGACATCCAGTCTTCCAAATTTCAAAACTCCGCCATTTCTCTCCCCAAATCCACCACTGCTGGCGGCTCACCTCCAACTGCGCAACGCTACGCGCTGTTCACATCCAGCTGCCGCTGCCCAACACTACAATGGCAGACAACAATGCAAACTAGCCACAGACTGCACACAGCACAGCCAGTGATTTTCATACAGAGCGATACGTAACGTTGCCAATAAGAAAACATAAACAGCCTACTTACACATTAAACACTCATGAAAAGGACAGATAGGCAACGACTCTCAGACGCCTCTAGTTGGGAGGGGGGGGGGGGGTGCCTGCCCTAGAAACATTAACGTGGAACAGGTGGTGGGCCCAACTACACTTGATCCGTCGGTAACCCAACTAAGAGACAGTCACGGAGCGACCGGCCAAACGACTTGCTAGCTACCAATCGGTATATGAAAACTCAAAGACCAAACTGTTACGAACGTGATTATCCACAATGAAATATGTATTAAGCTGTCAAAAGTACACACCGCGTTGGACAGCTACAACAGGTGAGGAAAGGACACTGCCTGAGATTACATTAGTAGCCAGGCCAAGTAACTGGAACACTAACGGCCACAAGGCAGAAAATTCCGCTGGTACACTTGAATTGTAGTGAACCAATATGGTTAATTCCACCGCACGACGGCTAGATTTCACCACTACAAACACTCGGTTTTACTCACAGGAAACGCTCCCCAACAACGAACCGCCGAAACGAACGACACGACATGAACGGACGTGGCTTGGATACTTAAGATACCACTCAGCTTTGACGTCCTGGGTCGGTGAGCCACGAAGGTCGTAGCGATCGGACAACTCCCCACACGCTCCGACACTGCGCAGGGACCGCCAGCGGACCCAGCCGACAGCACCGCACGGAGATATCCTCCCTGGTCCGCACCAACTGACCGACTGCCCTCAGAATGCCGACAACATCTAAAATAGTCGTCAGTGGAAATAACGCCAACTACACACAACCTGACAAACATTTGCACGAAGACCTGAACGATAACCAACAATAACTAAGCACGCACGAAGACAAATCGGTAGTCGATGAACGCACATTCACACACACACACAGCCGACTCACGAACCGACCGACGACCCACCAAAGTCGTGGCCCGGCTCAAGTGATGCGTGGCGGCAATGATCGGGCGAGCCATGTCGACGCAGACCTCACTGGTCCAACCCGACTGCACTAGTGCCGCATTGCAACTCCCCGACTGGCAGGTCCAGACTGCGCTCCAGACGCCTTCCAACTGACTGGCAACCCGAACTCGCGACTCGAACTAGCTTACGACAGACAGCGACCGGGAAGTAATAGCAGTCGAGCAGAGATACTACGAGAGGGGATATATTGATATGTGCTGCTAGCGCCGCTCATGGTCAGGCAAAGCAGCAACTCAGTGACACCAGTAATTTAAATTAACGTAATGAGGTGGAAGTACGCTGAAAACAGGGTGTACAATACACGATGGCGGGAACATGAGCCACGCACGGCTCATACTCCACACGCATTGTTGCAACAATGAATCTTGAGTGAATTGGAAAGCTCTACAAGGGCTTCTTTTGGCAGTGTATTAAAAAAACTTAACAAATTCTCATCATGTAACCATATTTAAAAATTAAGTTGTGATGGGTGTGTAAAATGACTCGTTCCACATCATTATGATTTATCTCGAAAACGATTCATGGAACAAGAAACTAACTGACTGAGATTACGGATAAACGTAAGGCCATAATTGGGGACCATGATGTAGATGATGTGCAGGAATTCTGTCACTTTGGAAGCAAAGTATCTTATGACAGACAACGCAAGGAGATCACAGAGAGCAGACGAGCTCAGGTAAAGAGGGTGTTCCTCACCAAGAGAAGTCTACTAGTACCGAATATCGGTCTTAAGTGGAGAAATAAATTTCTAATGATGTACATTTGGAGCAATGAATGATATGAAAAAGAATTATGGACTGTGCAAAAAGTGGAAAAGGAAAGAATCGAAGAGTTTTAGATGTGGTGCTAAAGATGGATGTTCAAAATTAGATGAACTGATAGGAAATGAGGAGGTTCTCCGCAGAATCTACGAGGGGAAGAGGAAGTGGAAAGAAATTGACAAGATAGATCAGAATGATAGGACATGTGTTACAACTTGAAGTAAGAACTTCCATGGTAGCAGAGGAAGCTGTTCTGCCGGCGCTGCGTGGAGCCACACTTCTGATTTGCCCGCCAACAGAGTCCAGTTTTGCAGTCTTTTCCGTGCCGGACGCCAACAGACGGCTCGCTGTCTGCGCGGCCATCGACGCGAGCGCTACTGTGGCAGAGAGTGGAGTGGAAGGCAGTCAACTGCCAGTTGGTGGGACTTGGTGCCGGGACATTTGGAATCACTAACAGTAGACGCGGGGTATGGGCCAGTGGTGCTGACACAATGGGCTAGGAGGGCGATCGGTGTTTTTCACGGTGGCGAAAGAAGAGATTCTCCAGGAGGTACACACACAGATTATCGGAAGAGGAAAGACAGACTAAGGATGTGCTTTAATGGCCGGCTGTGATTCTGGTGCGATGTTCGAATCTGAATTGTGTGATCTGAATACAGTGAATAGTGAAGGGAGCAAGAATTGTAGTTTGAGTGAAACAGTTACTTGCAGTTACATTTCGCAATCGGGGCTGTGAACACATTACCGTGTGTTTTGTTTGATGTATCTTTCTTGCAGACAGTGGGTGTGGGCTAATATCTCTCATGAGGAGAACCCTCCGACTCCAGTTGTGTGACTTCTGTTATCATCATTATGCTGCGAAAATGATGAAGATAATACATGGTGATTCAGCCGCCCTTACCCATCGGTTTCATGCAACCCGCAAAGCCTTCAGACACCGCACGCAAAATTTTCATATTTTCTCCCTCGCTGTGTGCGAACTGTGAGTCCTTCAGACAAAAATGAACAGTGCCTTTTTGTAGGAAATTTAATGTAGTTCAATTTTGCACTGGGGTACGTTTTCACTTAAGGCCGCAGTTTTCAAATTATTCAAGACAAGGGTACAAAAATGACTTTCAAAAGCGTTTTTGTTCAATAATTCGACAACCGTGGCCTCCAGCGGAAACGAATCGGAGTACAAAATTTAAGTAAATTAAACATCCTACAAAAAAAGTCCTGTTCAGTTTTTTCTGTGGCATCAGTAGTTTGCACATAGCGAGCGAGAGAATGTGTAACCTTCGCGTGTGGTTTTGAAGACATGTGGCTAGTATTTGATAGTACTGTTAGCAGCAGTGAGTAGTTTGTGGACGGATTGGTTAGTAGACGGAGGTAAAGGGGTAGATATTGTTACAAGTGAACGTATGCTTTATTTTAAAGTTTGAGGGCGGCGATTGTGATTTTAAAATTGGCATTATTTTGTTGTGATTGAGTCCTAATTCTTATTTTGTGCCTTATATTGTTTAATGGTCCGTAATTCAGAGTACTGTTAGTAGTAAATTGTTTAGCTACTGCCCCAGTTTCGCTGTCAATGGAGTGGTACCTAATGTCACTTTAGCTTTCTAGTACACTGGAAAAATTTTCCTTATTTACGTTTGGTGCCGAATTTCTCAGAGGCTATAGCTGGGCAAAATATTTCGCTCATCCTTATTTTCCATTTTGTAAACTGCTGAAGGATTTATTCGTGTTCAGTATTGCTTATTATTGTTGTAGTAAGCCCACGACTGCACATTATCCAGTCAAAATCCTGTTTCACACAAATCTCCCGTTACATGGTTAAAAACTGTAGGGGAAGATAGAGATTGGAATACCTCCAAGAAGTAACCAGGGACGTTGGGTGCAAGTGCTACTTCGAGATAAAGAGATTGGCACTGGAGGGGCATTTGTGATGGCCACTTCAAAGCATTCAGAAGCCGGAGGGAAAAATCTTTCTTTCACTTAATTAAACCCGTCATTTTAATCATATAAAATACTTCTGGAGCATAACCATATTAAATAAATCGTGGTAAGATGCCAGTTGGGCTCAACTTCTTCACAAAACTGAGTCGACTTTCAGCGCTGTTGTCGAAAGTGTCACACTCAGTGCTCAGGTGATTGTGCAGCAGTAGTATGGATGTTGCAGGTTTAGTTTATGATGAGTGAGCGTTGCACACCACAGCCAAACGTGAGGTCTGCAACTGTTGCGTACAGAGAGAAAGTAATGGTGGTTACAGCCAGGCCTGTTGCCAAAGGTGCAGAGCTTTCTCTGAGCGGAATTGGTTTTACGACTTCAGGTGCTGGCAGGTATCCGCAGGATCCAGCTGACCACTTCCGGGAATGTGCATTGCTTTTAGTTACGGCGATGGAATCATTAGTTATTGAACCTGGCACAGTACCATAACAAAATACAGAAAAAAACGAAGTCCAATTATAGAACAATTGTCACGACCATAGTAAGAAGGTAGTTTTGTGACAACTTACCGCTTGGTAAAATCACAAGAATCTAAGCAGAGGTAACTGATTCGGAACTCCTTTTCCACTAAAGAAGCGCGACAGTAAGCAAACAACGCGGTAGTGTGAACAATCGGTAAGACTACCCATTGTGTTTGTTATATTATCTTAACAGCTACCCTCTAAAAAGTAGAATTTGAGGTACTTGCATGTCTAGCATAAAATTAAATTAAATGCGGGCATTTGTCAGATTATAAGGATAAAAGATCTAAATATAATCTTCTTACAAGATTACACTTAATCCAATGAGATACCTGTTTCTATCGCATCAAAGAAGTGAGTTTTGTCGAACTTTGAAAATTATTGTATTAATAAGAAAATAACTTCACCCAACTGATTAGACTTTCAGGTTTAGGAACAGAAATAAATCAATGTATCAGGAGATAAAATCGGTGAACAACTGATAAAAATCCCTGCTGATTATTTTCGACAGAGAGGCTGTGATGTATTGGCTGGAATACTGTGTTGCTGAAAGAGTGCTTGACTATGTATCAGTCTTGCTCGGTTTCAGACAAAAGGTTCAAATGGCTCTAAGTACTATGGGATTTAACATCTGACTTCATCAGTCCCCTAGACATAGAACTACTTAAACCTAACTAACCTAAGGACATCACACACATCCATGCACGAGGCAGGATTCGAACCTGCGACTATAGCAGCAGCGCGATACCTGACTAAAGCGCCTAGAACTGCTCGGCCGCAGCGGCCGGCTCGGTTTCAGACGCTGCTTTTACAAACAAGACAGTAATGAGTCGGAACACTGGCTAGTTATAGTTATTCTTGTGTCCGATTGATATACCATGGTTAAACCTTAGGAGTGCAGTAAGGTATTGTTAACACCTCTCTACCTGATGGAAGGGGATTCACCGTCTATGGTGGGCTTCTGCAAGGCTTTGTGTACAGTTTGGAGTTTTATTTGAATCGGGACTGTGATAATCGTTACAAGTTTAATCAGTGGTTACTGATTTGTGAAAGTTAATGCATATTGGATCCAAGCGCTGATAGTAACTGTGTTAGAATGTTCTGTTACATGTCCAGCTTCTCGCGAAAAATGTACGAGTATTATATACTCTACTTCTTGAGCTGTGTACACTAATTACTTCAGACGCGTTTATTTCGTAATCTTATAGTTTAATATCTCGAACCTCTTCAGCAGATGGTTATGGTGACCTGAAATGGTCGCCAACGGCTTAACACCACACCTTCTACAACCACGCTCTTCAATTTAACAATCCAATCCAAATGGGTTTGCTTCATGCTAGCTGTCGCAACCTTAAAATTAAAATTTTTAATACAAGCCCAAAATTAGTTTTCATCCGTCTTGCCTACACGAAGCATCACACTTACCTCTTAAGATCATCTCTAGTTAACTTATTTTATCAATTTGATTTTTTCAGTAAAACTGTCTTTCTTATGGAAACTCTTTCTTATAGAAACTTACGTCATTGCTAGAAAATTGAAGTTTGCATTATGATACTTACTTTCTTCTCTTTTTGTCTCTGATATTCTGTTGGCAACGTTACATACCGTCCTAGATTCGTAACAACAGAGACATTCGTCATAAAATACTGGTCTCTTCCCTGTCCTACAATTGTAGTAGTCTGCGGACAAGCGATTAACTTAATTTTTGTCTGGTTTGAAATGGTATAGAAGCATTTCCATTGAACAATCGGAATTTAGAACCAGTTTTACACGAAGTAGGAACGAGGTAAAAGGTGATACGGCCTCCTGCTTGCAAGGATACCGTTTAAATTGGCCAATAAGCTACCAGATTCATCTACGAATGCGTCTGCCTTCACTCTTCCCTTCACTGTGAAAAACTGGCTGAAAGAGTAATATACGAGTATTTTGACTTCGACCACGTATTTAAAGTAGCCTGCACGGTCAATAATCCAAAGGTGATGTAACAGGGAAATATGGAAAGTTACGGATGCTTATATACTGAGGTTACAAAATCATGGGATACGGATATGCACATTACAAATGGCGATAGTACTGCATACACATGGTATAAAAGGGCAGTGGTGCATTGGCGGAGCTGTTATTTTTAGTCAGGTGATTCATGTGGAAAGGTTTCCGCCATGATTATGGCCGCATGACGGGAATTAACAGACTTTGAACGTGGAATGGTAGTTGGAGTACATGCATGGGACATTCCGTTTCGGAAATTTTTAGCGAATTCAATATTCCGAGATCCACAGTGTCAAGAGTGTGCCGAAAATACCAGATTTCAGGCATTACCTCTCACCATGGACAACGCAATGGCTGACGGCCTTCACTTACGACCGAGAGCAGCATCGTTTGCGTAGAGTTGTCAGTGCTAGCAGGCAAGCAACACTGAGATAAACGCAGAAATGAAAGTGAAACGTACAACGAAAGTGTCGGTTAGAATGGTCTGGGCTACGGCAGCAGACGACCGACGAGAGTACCTTTGTTAACAGCACGACATCACCTGCAGCGTCTCTCCTGGGCTCGTGACCACATCGGTTGGATCCCAGACGACGGGAATAACCGTGGCCTGGTCGGATGAATCCCGATTTCAGCTGGTAAGAGCTGATGGTAGGGTTCGAGTGTAGTGCGGGGTCTCCGAAGCCATGGACCCAAATTGTCAAGAAGGGGCTGCGCTAGCTGGTGGTGACTCCATAATGTTGCGGGCTGTGTTTACATTGAATGGACTGGATCCCGGTTATGTCAGTCACGAATGTCATGTTCCCAAACAAAGGTGGGATTTTTGTGGATGACAGTGCACCATCTCACCGGGCCACAGTAGCTCGCGACTGGCAAAAAGAACAGTCTGGACAATTCGAGCGATTGAGTAGACACCTAGGTCGGCCGACATGAATCCTACCGAACATTTATGGGAGGTAACACAGAGCTCAGTTCGTGCACATAATCTTGGACGGACAACATTTTCGTAGTTAAGGACGACTATAGAGGCAACATGGCACAACAATTCTGCAGGGGACTACCAACGACTTGTTGAGTCCATGCCACCTCGCGCTGCGGCACTACACAGGGCAAAAGGAGGTCCGACACGATATTAGGAAGTATCCCATGACTTTTGTCACATTAGTGCAGCCGGCCGGTGTGGCCGAGCGGTTCTAGGCGCTTCAGTCTGGAACCACGCGACCGCTACGGTAGCAGGTTCAAATCCTGCCTCGGGCATGGATATGTGTGATGTCCTTAGGTTAGTTAGGTTTAAGTAGTTCCAAGTTCTAGGGGACTGATGACAGCTGTTATGTCCCATAGTGCTCAGAGCCATTTGAACCATTAGTGTAATTTGATCAGCATGATAATGAGATAGGAGTGTCGTTAAATAATCGTTTGATGAATGATGTATTTCCGTTGTCGGTACCGTTATTGCTAGAATAACACCGTCTTTGCAACTAAATAAATTAAAAAAAAAAGATTTGAACAAAGCCCCTTTGGGTTTCTCTTTAGTTACTTTCCAGTCGTACATAATGGCAATTTTCGGCGAAAAATTGTCTCACATATGATTTACAGGATAAGTTTCTGTTTTTGCAGCGTTTACAGGTACTTTTAACTTTTTCATAACTGCACATGTCACGAGTTCGTGCGAGAGCGTTTATATCCTACTTTTCTTCAACCCAGTCAGTCCTGGCGTTGCAGCAGATCATATAACGAATCATCTGGAGACCTGAAAGAGATAGTGGCGATTTTGGTCAATCTGTCAGCTTGACAGACGCAAAGCTTCCAATCCGTTCACTGGTTCAGAAAATTAAGACAGTTTTAGTATCCATTTGAGTGTTTCATGCGGAAGATATCGCATCTGTTTGGAAAAAAAACAACAAAAAGAACGAATTTTGTGAAGAGATCAAGGTACTTTACCCTGCATGCTCGAAAATGGAAATATATATCTTCCGTCCAAAAAATTCCGAGACTGATTGTATTCCTGGTGTGTACGAGGCTTCAGCGAAGTAACTACGATGGCAGCGTGAACTAACGACTGTAAACAACAGATGTGCACTCGACCAATCATTTGTCAACAGGCAGTGTTATATAGTGGATGTACGACGGTAGTGTGTGAACTTTGTTGTGCCGAAAATCGCAGTGGTACAGCATCAAGTGTTCAAGATATTCTCCAGAATGTTATGAAGAAAAGAAAAGTGTGTGCGAAGTTTGTCGCGCACGCTTTGACTTATGAACAAGAGTAAAGATCTTGAATGCCTACTGCGACATGACTGAAGTGCAAAACCCAGGAAATTCTGTTCCTAGAAAAAATCATCACGGGTGACGAGATTTTGTGTTATTAGTAAGAACCTATCATGAAACGGCAAACTGCAGAAATTCACGTGAAGGGTCAACGCTTTGCTGACATAACCGAGAAACGAACAATTTAGCGCAGAAGTTGAAAACCTCAAAAAAGGATTTGACAGTTTCACATGGTTGTAAGAACTTTCTGTCCGTTGTACTCGAGTGGGGAGGAGACTATGTGGAACACGTGAAGCACTAAAATCACTATCTTAACGTATCTACTTTTTAATTAATCCAGTATAGAAATTTTTTGCGCTGACTTGGTAACCACCAAATGCAAGCTGAAATGGATGGAAAGGCAAAGACGGGAAATTTAGGATGGAAAAGAAAACTAAGCTGTGATCCTACCAACAGTGGTAGTTAGTATTGGAAAAACAGTAGTATGGCTCAATGATGGATACAGCCAAATAAAATTAATCCGATTTGTGGATATCTACAAGATGTCTGGAGACCCAAGAAGCTATTCTAATAAACTAACATCGACAGCCATGTCGGGATATGTGATCGGAGAAAAGCTTAAGCTCGACAAATACGTCTCTGTTTAGACAGCGGATAGTGAAGAAAGTCAGGACCTATAAAAGTACTGCGTAATATCAATGATGCTTAGGTTACATCTTGATAGAACAACATAATTATCCATGAATACCATGAGGCTTTAACTATCCTCGTCAGAGAGGGGAGATGGTGAACAACACTGAGAAAGATGTAATACATCGAGAGCGATGTACAGATACAGAGTGAAGGTCGTATTTGAAAGAGCAGTTAAACAATAAGTAAATATAATGGGAACAAACTCAGGTAAACATTAACTCTAAAAATAGAGAAAAATAGTGCGTGTGTGTGTGCGCGCGCGCTCGTGCGCGCGCGCGCGCGCGCGCGCGCGCGTGTGTGTGTGTGTGTGTGTGTGTGTGTGTGTGTGTGCACGCGCGCGTGCGGGAGACGAATTGGAAGGGAGTGTAATTTTTGCTAATGTTATCCTCCTCTCTTCCACATCATTTTCACGGTCTCTCCCTCTCTCTCTCTCTCAAACACATGCCGGCCGCGGTGGCCGAGCGGTTCTTGGCGCTTTAGTCCGGAACCGCGTGACTGCTACGGTCGCAGGTTCGAATCCTGCCCCGGGCATGGATGTGTGTGATGTCCTTAGGTTAGTTAGGTTTAAGTAGTTCTAAGTTCTAGGAGACTGATGACCTCAGATGTTAAGTCCCATAGTGCTCAGAGCCATTTAAACCATCTCAAACACACACACATAGACATAACATACATAAACTCCTACACTCCTTTATTTAGGTTGCTCGGTTGGTAGATTTGGAGCGAAGTCATCGGCACCATCAGATTAGGGAAGCATGGGGAACGAAGTCGGCCGTGCCTTACAAAGGAGCCATCCCGGCATTTGCGTGAAGAGATTTAAGGAAATCGCGGAAAACCTAAATCAGGTTGGCCAGACACGGGTTTGAAACGTCGTTCTCCCGAATGTGAGTTCAGTGTGCTATGCACTGCGCCACTCCGCTCAGTTTTTATTTGGGAGAGGAGCCCAATAAGTGATGCAACACGTATTTTTCTCGGGCAATTTCGGCTGGAAAGTGCAAAATTTGTTCTGCGACATCGTGGGGTATTTCCGCCTTCAGCCCCTATAGTTTTATTAAGTTCTGATAGGTGGCGGGAATAGGTATTGGAACGTACAGTCACCGAAATGATCGACGGATCACAATCAAATACCTCGCTGCACAACTGGGCGTCTCTGTCAATAGAGCTAACACACTGGTCCTGCCGTTGGAATACTCGAAGGTGTGAGCTCGCTGAGTTCCTCGCCGCCTAACAGAAGACCATAAAGATGAACTGAGGATCATCTTGTGGAAATGCTTGCGCGTTATGAGGCTGAGCCTAACAATTTTTGTCGATCATCGTCACAGGCGATAAATCTTAGAGTCATCACTTCGAACCGGAAACAAAAGAGCAATCCATGGAATGACGCCACATCACCTCTCCTCCGAAGAAAAAGTTCAAACCCGCACCCTTAGCCGTTAAAGTCATGGTGATGTTTTCTGGGGCTCTAAAGGAGTAATTCTGGTTGATGTCCTCCATATCGTGCAACAATCAACTCCGAAGTTTGTCATGCTACCCTCAGGAAACTGAAGAAACGATTTCAGCGTGTTCGTCGCCACAAAAATGCAAACTAACTTCTCCTTCTCCATGACGACTGAAGGCTTCACGCAAGTTATGAATGTTGAATTTTGTTCCATTAATTTTGAAATATACTCAATAGGTGTAGGAGAGGGTAGCGTGTTGGGCTTAAGGGAATTGCATCTGCCACTCAAATAATGCAAGAGTTCAGTCTTAAACGTACGATAGGGCTTAAGTCTGGTCACAGAGCAGGAATTGTAGAAAATTCACCTTAATCAATCGGGATGCAGTTGTCCTTCCACATCGGGCAGGAACGATATAAAGCTCATGCAGAAAAGTTGCTGTTGCGACAGTTTTTTGCTCGCGTATCATGTCATTTCTGGAAACCCAGAATCTATTCTGTAGGAATCAACATGGATTACGGCAACAGCGATCGTGTGAGATCCAACTCGCTTTATTTGTTGATGAGACCCAGAAAACATTAGATACAGGCTCCCAGGTAGATGCCATTTTCCTTGACTTCCGGAAGGCGTTCGATACAGTTCCGCACTGTCGCCTGATAAACAAAGTAAGAGCCTACGGAATATCAGACCAGCTGTGTGGCTGGATTGAAGAGTTTTTAGCAAACAGAACACAGCATGTTGTTATCAATGGAGAGACGTCTACAGACGTTAAAGTAACGTCTGGGGTGCCTCAGGGGAGTGTTATGGGATCATTGCTTTTCACAATATATATAAATGACCTAGTAGATAGTGTCGGAAGTTCCATGCGGCTTTTCGCGGATGATGCTGTAGTATACAGAGAAGTTGCAGCATTAGAAAATTGTAGCGAAATGCAGGAAGATCTGCAGCGGATAGGCACTTGGTGCAGGGAGTGGCAACTGACCCTTAACATAGACAAATGTAATGTATTGCGAATACATAGAAAAAAGGATCATTTATTGTGTGATTATGTGATAGCGGAACAAACACTGGTAGCAGTTACTTCTGTAAGATATCTGGGAGTATGCGTACGGAACGATTTGAAGTGGAATGATCATATAAAATTAATTGTTGGTAAGGCGGGTGCCAGGTTGAGATTCTTTGGGAGAGTCCTGAGAAAATTTAGTCCATCAACAAAGGAGGTGGCTTACAAAACACTCGTTCAACCTATACTTGAGTATTGCTCATCAGTGTGGGATCCGTACCAGGTCGGGTTGACAGAGGAGATAGAGAAGATCCAAAGAAGAGTGGCGCGTTTCGTCACATGGTTATTTGGTAAGCGTGATAGCGTTACGGAGATGTTTAGCAAACTCAAGTGGCAGACTCTGCAAGAGAGGCGCTCTGCATCGCGGTGTAGCTTGCTCGCCAGGTTTCGAGAGGGTGCGTTTCTGGATGAGGTGTCGAATATATTGCTTCTCCCTACTTATACCTCCCGAGGAGATCACGAATGTAAAATTAGAGAGACTAGAGGGCGCACGGAGGCTTTCCGGCAGCCGTTCTTCCCGCGAACCATACGCGACTGGAACAGGAACGGGAGGTAATGATAGTGGCACGTAAAGTGCCCTCCGCCACACACCGTTGGGTGGCTTGCGGAGTATAAATGTAGATGTAGATGTAGATGTAGATGTTCATACGCAAGATAGTGGTCTGAAATATCATCACAAGCATCTGTGATACGTTTATCAGTGAATATAACTAATGGAGCGCCCAAAAAGCAGCAAAACATCTTCGGAATTAATCAGTTAACTAGTTAACTGTAAGTTCCACGTATAATAGCGACCTCTTTGCAGTGTTGCACGAGTCCATTAGCTTTTAATCGCATTATACTTTCCCAGCGTAAAAGGTAGCAACACGCTGTAAGTTTCCCTAACATTTCCACAT
Source organism: Schistocerca serialis cubense (assembly GCF_023864345.2). NCBI lineage: Eukaryota > Metazoa > Arthropoda > Insecta > Orthoptera > Acrididae > Schistocerca > Schistocerca serialis. The sequence goes on from NC_064643.1 coordinate 460,767,537, forward strand.
TTATCTTAAGATGGCGTTCCTTCTACGAGGATGTACTAGAAAGTAATTTCTCCAAATTTTTTATGTGAATACTCTTAAAAGATTGTAAAATTAAAAGAAAGTTATTAACATTCTACCTCTTCATTCTTCATGTCTACATATTTGCAGCCCTCTGTCGATAGACGGCTGCGAAATGTAGAGTAAGCATGGTAGTATGTAACGTAAATATATCTGCGCGTGAGAAACGGAGTGCTGCAATCGAGTTTCGAATTCGAAGATTTCGTCCACACATGCAGCACCGTCTTCTTCGCCAGAAGGATTCTTGACCACACACTAGCGCTGCGACATCGGCAGCAATGCGACGCCATTTTTTCTGTTGTCGATCATCCTCCAATGACGCAAATTGCAACCCACTGCCGCAAGAGGCTCCTAATTGTAGCACGTGACATGGCGGTGTGTAATGGTACTATGTCGATACGTAGGAAGGGTTCGTCCACACATTGCGCACCCTTTCATCCAACAGGTGAACGCTGCGACATCTGCACCAATTCGATTCCTTGGGTTCGCTTTCATAGATTATCCTCTATACAGTACCGACTTGGTCGCATCCAATTTTCGTCTGTTTGCAAAACTTAAAGATCGCCCTCGAGGACTTCACTTTCATTATGCTAAAGTGGTGCAAACAAAGGTGGTGATGTGGCTCCGTCAACAAAGTCAAACAGTCTACAATGACGATATCAACAAACTGGTCTCTCGTCGGGGTGACTATATTGAGAAATAAATATGTAGACATAACAAAGATGTAAAATTTTAGTAGTGTTTGTTTTATTTTAAAAGTGTTAATAATTTTCACATTAATTCCAAGGTATTACTTTTTTACACGCCTTCGTATAACGTCATTTATACTTGAATCAATTATTTCTCTCTTTTTCAAAGACACACAGATTCTTCACAGCACTAGGTGAATGGTCAAAGATTTTTATAGCTTAATACCCGACAACTTCTTGTGTCACATTAAGTGTGAGTTATGAATAGTGTAAATTATTCCTCCTACTAGTACTATATTTATCAATGTTGTCATCGTTTTCTAAGTTAACAACAAACTTCATAAGGGAGCAACTTTTGTCAGTATGTCGTGTAAAGAGCTGTCTACAGAACCTTGTGGAATGGGCATCACATACTGTTCTAATTAATCGCTTCTGTTCACTTTCTTCGTCAGTGAAAAGTACCATAGAATATTATATCATAAGACTAGTGAACGAAAATAGGAAAATTAATTTTTTGGGAATTTCATCGTCAGTGTCTCCGTAATTCACGAGTTATAGAAGTGAGATGGTTAAGAACTTGTATAATAGGTAACGTGAGATAGGGCTTGTTATAAACGCTCTAAAATTTAAAATATTGTTTCATTTTTCGATTTTTTTCATGCTTTGTTCCAGACAAGCACACCCCCTTCAACAAATTTTGCTGCCACAACACATACAGTTAAATACTAATCACCAGCCACTTTCCTGTCCCTTTACAATATCATATTAACTTCATTATGATTGCTGGAAGAAATCTGTTTCTTGTCTTGTTGGATAACTCTCATTCTGCAATTTGTTTAACAACGTAGATATTAAATAGTTGAACAGATTGATAATTAATGTAGAGCACAACAAAGTAACTTAACATTGTTAAGAAGTTCATTATGCAATACACAGCTGTGGCGGCATATTTTATTGGAGACCATCGATTTGGTCTAGGATCAGACCAAAATCGAGCCCATTTGCGTAATTGGCATAACAGTTATCAGCTGTACATTGTTCCATCACTGACACTGGCTGTAAATTATTATCATTATTTACAGTCAGTATCAATGATGGAACAACGCAGATCTGCTAAATGATAGGCCAGTTACGCAAATGCATCACTTAGATGGTTATTGGATGCGATGATGGTCTGATTCGAGACCGCAATCGATTGTCTCTAATGAAATGCGCGGCGTTACATCTGTATGTTGGATAATGCAGTTCATAACATTCATTAAAGCCACCTCCATAAAATATTCCTAACTTAACATTCACCATTTGATTTAAGTAATTTTGTTACAAAAACGTGAGCGCATCTCTCTCTCTGTTTCTGCTCACTTCAGTACCCTCCACGTGAAGAGGAATTAGCCTGCCTCTATCTCTTAACGTTTGTTTCTAGACAACTGTAAATGACACGGTGGTGGAGATAAAATTGCCAGGCGAGTGCCTGATCGATAATAAAGGACACTTGAGGAGAAAAAAGATGAAAGCTGTACATAACCATGAAACCAATCGGAAAGAGTTGTACAGCAGTCATGGTAGATATGGTGTACTGCAGACCACTTGAATATCGCATCGTGTTCCAGGACTCACCATTTCATTACATCTTCTCCCACTGCGCCAGGAATATGTCTAACGGCTTCACAACAAGTGATCTTTATTACATTTGAAAATTAATTATACCTAATTGTACACTAACAAATGGTGCGACCGTAGCTGGTTGGAGTTGATTTCCTTAAATTTCCAAGTTCAGCTTGCAACATTACCTGATCTACCTGATCTCAAGCTAATTATCATGATGAATAAGACCTTACAGTCTAACAATTAGATTGTACTATAGTCTACACAACTGCGTGGACCACATCAGTTAATTTCTTATGTCCACCATGTAATGGTACAGCACCGTGTACATTTTTCTTAAAACGTGTATTATTTATTTTACGAAGGTCTACAAATACACCGCACAACCGAAGCCCCGTTATTCCTCCCAAGTTTGAAACTTGGCTCTAATGTGCTTAAAACCTTCTTCTGTGATGGTGCAAAAGCGTGGAGCCTTGTGACGTCACCCTCTGCCACGGCGATGCTTCAGACATCAAGGTGTCGACACGTGCGAAAAAAAGGCCAGAGCTCAGAAGTTCGTGATGTCACATTGGCACCAAATTTCACCACAATTCTGCCCAACGTCACCGTGGACGTGACACACGATGAGATACCCACATTCCCACATTTCACTCTTTCTTTTGACGGCTGTGTGGTTGAGGTCAGAACCACAACACACAGCGTTGAAACGACGCGGTTTTGTAATGGGTGGCAAAGGAAAACATTTCAGACATGCCGCCGCTAAGAATGGACACGAAAAGGCCTCAGGCGGTGACGTAAAGGCGTCAGTGAAACTACCCCTTCTATTGGGGCGTTGATTCCCACACATTTATCGGTCGAAGGAGACAGTTCGCAGTGCGATGAGCAACAGAAAGACGTTCTTGGCAAGCTTTGACCCTGCTGACACCCTCGGACTTTTCAGCCCTTCCCTATTCCACATTGAATATTATCGAACCTCTACGTCGTGCATCGAGGCCTCAATTTCTTGCTCTCGTGTGCAGGATGGAATCACTACGGACTATCCAAAACCATTCGACGAAATCTGAACGTGATCCGAAGCAGCAAAGGGTACCTCTGGTGTCTGAACACTCCTATTTCCCTCGCTCCAATGGCGTGATCACGTGGGAGTGCAACATTAACGTGTGTGTACGAATAAAACAGCAAAGGGTCCCTCTAGGACTCCAGGAGCTCAGCATCCCTTTCGGTGCCACCCACGCCGCATTGTTGAGCGCATGACAAATGTACCTGTCAGGGTAACCTGGCGGGTGCTCAAGCGCCTGAAGGAAGGCAAACCGCACCAAACAGCTGTCGAAGGGGTTGCCTAACCCCAATCAATTAAAATCGGATTTATATTCCTACACAATATTCATCCCCTCATTCTAACTAACTAACTAACTAACTCCATTGTGTATTTCATTTTATGTTAATTTTATTTCGATGTCTGTAGAAATTAACATACAGATTTCCACCTCAAGAAAAAAAAAAGACCACCCGAGAGAAAAAGAGACAACCATACTGCAGAACAGTATTTCGGAATCTGATATACGATACTACAGTCACGAGAGCAATCCCTCCAAAACGACAACTACTATAAAAATCTGAAAATTTGAACGGCTGCCCCATCTTCAAAGAGGTGTACGGATACAGAAAACGTTTTCTTTCGTCGGTTGGCACCTACAGTACGTAGGTTAGTAAACCTCTGAGGAACGAATGCATCATCTGCTTCCTGTGTAGCAGCAGGCAGAATTTAGTCGCTGTATTTCTCAGCAGCTAACACGAGACTTTGTTCGTAAATCTCCGGGATACGGCCGTTTCGTTCCCCTGCTTCGGGCATCAGCAGTTGCTGTCAGATAATATGTTCGATAGACGCCAGCGCTTATCGCATTCGGCCCCAGGCAGCTAGTCTGTTCATTACCTGGAACAGAGGCGTGTAATGAAGCGCACGATAAAGCATCACGTTCTAATACGATACCAGCAACTGCGTCGGACAGGAGTGGTGTAGCAGCCTGCTGAATACTGCAAGCCACCATCGATCTCTCTGGTCTATCTCTAATACTTTTCCCCAACAGTGCCTGCAGCGTGGAGATTAAGTTTAGGCTCTAGAGCATGGATGCCTACCTTTTAGCTTACCTGGGCCACATTGGAAGAAGACGAGGACTTTTGGACCGCACACATACTTAACACCAACAAAAATGTTACCGATTATCTGACAGATGCTTACTTCTTAGGCCGCTTTTATACTTCCCTTGAGTCGAATACGGCCCGCGGTCCACGGGTTGGACACCCATGTTCTAGAGTAACGGAACGTTGTCTGCCACTTTGTAACCGTTATTTGTTCAGTAATTTAATAACAGTGCCTATTTCCCTATAAGTGTCTGAGTTACCGTTACGGTTGCCTTCAGTGAATTCTTTGCTGCAACTATACTTCTTTAAAGGCTTTTCTCGACAATGTGGAAGTTCTTGTTTTTAATACCAGGGCAACTTTTTTCAAGCTCCGATCATGCGGGAAATAGAAACCACAGCGAAAATAAAAAAAGTTTCCATGTGCAGCATTTAGCTACACCTTCCAGCTACTTCTCTACATAATCGCCGCTCAGATTTAGACGTTTGTCGCAGCGTGGTACCAACCTTCCAATACCATCTTCATAGAAGTTAGCCGCCTCTGTTTTCTGCCAATTCCCTACCATAGTTTGCACCTCGTTGTGTATGCTGTCCTCATGGGTAGCGGTTAATTTAAGAGATGAAAATCAGAGGGAGCCAAGAAATAGCTCTATAGTGAGCAATCAAACACTTCCCATCGAAAACGCTGCAGGAGCGTCTTCGTTGCATCTGCAATGTGCGGCCGACCGTTGCCACGAAGTCGTATGTCAGGTGCCTTATGTGTGCCGCATGAAATCTGGTGAAACCCTCTGGCATAAAGAAATCGAATGAAAGCACTTCGTGAGATACTCTGTTGCTCTAGGCACCTTTACGCGCCCACTGTGCGCTCAGAACTGAAAAGAGTGGCGTGAGGCGATCGACAGGCACACAAGAGACATTGTCCAAGACATCTGTTCAAAGATTCATCGGATTTTCACTGTGATTTTAATTTCGTTACGGATCGGAGCTCGAAAAAGAAAAAATAACGTAAAGGCCTAGCTCTTTTATATTAATATTTGGAAGATAAAGCTTTTCTTTGTGTGTTATAACCACCGTCCACCGCCTCAGTTTCTTAATTAATTAGTTCAGAGCCCCCTGCATGCAGGGACGAATTCGACTGCCTTACGCATTCTACACTGAGACCGGAAATGTTAATTAATTTTCTCATGGAGAGGGCACAAACTGAAAACACTGCCCTCCCACACTTAAACAAAGTGGAGATGCTCTCTACCAAACAAAAGCGATCATATGGTCACAAGTTCATTGTTAATTGTAGAGCGGAACCAAAGTACAGGTCGAGATGAGAAATCCATTAAATTTTCAAAACCAAAATGGGTTAATACAAATGCAAGATTAAGGAAGACGAATGTATATCGAGAGGCTTTACGGCAGGGCTGCAGCTTATCACCGTAGTTGTTTAACTTATATATATCAAAGAAATAATGCAAGAATTGAAAGAAATAATTGCATACGTGTGCTGTATTGTGCTGCCACAGTGGTTAATACTTAAAGATGTTTACAAAACACCACCACCTCTGTTGCCGTTAAGAAGAGCTTTAATTTCCTCGACTGGCTGCGTACATTGAACATCCTCGTGCTACAGGTGCCTAAGAACATGAGGAATGCTTTGACACACATAAAAGCCATTTCCGTAGCATTGGCCAAGCCTCACAACGGAATACAAACAAGAACAAATGCCTCGGCAACATAACGAGAAAGAACCAACGCGAAGTGAGCCAACAACACATCGTACCAGTCCACAAGAGTGTGACAACAGGACTCATGTTCGTGTACATTGTAGGGAACTGAGCTCATCAGCACTGAGTCTACATTCCAGGACGCTTCCTAAAGTCAGCAGACACTCTCGAAAACTACGAGTACATATATTTGAATTTAAAAAGCATTGACGTTTAACTGAAGATTTGTTACCTAAAGGGGACAAAATGGGCACAGATCTCATACAAGCTGTGTCCCCCTCCGTAACTGAGTGGTCAGCGCAGCTGACTGCCATGTGGGGTCACACGCTCGATTCCCGGTACTGCCATGGATTTTTCCTTGTTGGGAGGCCTGGAATTGGGTCTGCTCAGCCTCGAGATGTCAGTAGAGGAGCTACTTGATCGAGAGGGTCTGCTAACCCGGAAACGACCGGGAGAGCGATGCACTGTCCCACGCCCATGCATACCGCACCCATATGACGTCAGTGGGTAAAGATGGCATGGCTGTCGGCCGGTCCCGATAGACCCATCTGCGGCCGAAACGGCGGTACTTTCATTTCCTTCATAGAACTATACTCTATCACTTAAGAACATTAAGGTAGGATGTACCTGTTATAAAGTGGCAGCATTTATGTGTAGATTAATGCAGTTCTGCAATAGTTTTGAGTTTTATTTTGCAAGAAACTGCACAAAATGAATGCATGTTTCCGCCACCGCCCCGTCCTCTTGCTACTTCTCTTGATTCTTTTTGAATAAAAGTAACCATTGTCTTATTTGCAGCGTCAGATTTTATTATTCTTAAACTCGAACATTTGCATGTTGTGATGACGCAATATTAAAAAAGTGTCTGACCACACAAAGAATCACTTGCTCGATTACATGTTGATGCACTCATTTACAAATCCCAAATCGGGAATAAAAGGCGTCAGAAAAGAACAAAAGAAGAATCATGCAAAGTTGGCTTGCAAGCTCTCCATATGTTTGTTCAGGAATAATTGTTGAATTTTCTATAGACTAAAACACGAATGCACAGAATGCAGAAAAAACTGGGCTCCCGCAGTTAACGAGTGCAACAGCGTTGCAGATGTGCGTGAATTAGGTGACTGGTGCGTGGAAGAAAGTGTGTGGTGTGATTTCCTGCTACTGGTCAAATGACACCATGCTCGTGCCTAGGTAGCTGGTCCAATTTCTTTTAGAGAAGGATTTTTTTTCAAAATCGGTGTAACTTTCAACGCCAGCAGAATTTCATGATATCGTAAAAAATGATTAGCTTTAACGCAAAAAGTAATTACAGTTAACTGCAGATAGTTGTATCTTTGTTGCTTGTGAGAATTTCTACAAATGTCAGCGTAATTTCGAAAAGAGTAGCTTATACATGGCTTGTTACCATTCCCTATGATATGAAAGTTGTGAAAGTAGTGAATGAATAATACTGCAGACGTCTCCGACAAGCGGGATGTTTACTTCAAGAAACGATAGTCACTTATTTTTTGGTCAAAGACATAAGGAGAATTGGGTGCTGTCCGTAAACAGCTGGAAGTTGTGTTGGCTACTGTCCACATGCTTCTGGCTAAAGGTCAAAGTTGCGGTGACATTGGGGCGCTGGTGACGAGACCTGCGACACCTTTGGTGCCGATGGAATCCCTTGGCGATCCAGATGTCGCTGCATCTTCTGATACGCAACATCTGACCAGTCAATTCTCATTCGAGAGTGGGTGGCAGACAGTAGTGGATTCACGTGTCACTGGGCGGAAGGCGAGAGAGGAATAGGTCGCGGCGCTGGCTCCCTACGCCTCAGCAACAGGTGCGAGATGCTGCCCAGTGTTGATATCTCTGAGCCAGCACGAGATGCCTCTCCTGTTGGGCCAGCGGCAGATTTTCCTGGCCAGTCTGAACAGTCGCAGAGAGTGGGTATGCTTGAGAGCACCGATGTTAGGCGGGTGGAGACCCTCAGTGAAATAGCAGGCAAGGTGGGGGAGAATGACAATATTCAGTCGTTATGTACCCCATGGTCTAGGGACAGAGTCATGGTTAGCAACCAAAACGTCCTCGGTACCGGGTTCGAATCCCGCCACTACTTGAATTTTGATTAATAATGAGCATTGGCGGCCGAAGACTTCCGGCATAAGAAGTCACCCTCATTTTGCCAACGGCCTTGTCAAAAAAGGTGGCGGAGCGGACAGAAGTTCAGACCACTCTCTTGTTCTAGAAGTGGGAAACTGCCCCTAAACATGGAAGAACCAGCGGTGATCAACGGCATGAGGATGCAGAAGGCAATGGAAACCACTGCATTAAAGACACGTAACTTACATCTACAGGACATGTGGCCTGTAACTCAAAAGTGTCGTGATGATCTGATGATCTCTTCATTGGCAAAAGATTCCAGAATAGTACCCCATTCTGATCTCCGGTAGGTGGCTGCCAAGGGGGGGGGGGGGGGGTTACCATGAGAAAAAAAGACTGGATAATCAACGAAAGGATAAAGTTCCACTGATCGAGGCGGGGAAACTAGAAAATCTGAAAAGGGAAATGCAGAGGCTCAATCTAGATATAGGAGGGGTCAGTGGAGTGAAATGGAAAGAAGACAAGGTTCAAATGGCTCTGAGCACTATGGGACTTGACATCTGAGATCATCAGTCCCCTAGAACTTAGAACTACTTAAACCTGACTAACCTAAGGACATCACACACATCCATGCCCCAGGCAGGATTCGAACCTGTGACCGTAGCAGTCGCGCGGTTCCCGACTGAAGCGCCTAGAACCGCTCGGCCAAAACGGCCGGCGAAGACAAGGATTTCTGGTCAGATGAGTAGAGGGTAATAACAACAGCAGTAGAAAATGGTATAATGGGAGTAGGATTCGTTATGAATAGGAAGGTAGGGCAGAGAATGTGTTTCTGTGAACAGTTCAGTGACAGGGTTGTTCTTATCAGAATCAACAGTAAACCAACACCAACAACAGTAGTTCAGGTATATATGCCGAGGTCGCAAGCTGAAGATGAAGAGATAGAGAAAGTATATGAGGATACTGAAAGGCTAATACAGTACGTAAAGGGAGACGAAAATCTTATAGTGATGGGAGACTGAAATGCGGTTGTAGGGGAAGGAGCAGAAGATGAGGTTAGAGGAGAGCATCGGCTGGGGACAAGGAATAAAAAAGACTAATTGAGTTCTGTAACAAGTTTCAGCTGGTAATAGCGAATACTCTGTTCAAGAATCACAAGAGGTGGAGCTATACTTGGAAAAGGCCAGGTGATACGGGAAGATTTCAGTTAGATTACATCATAGTCAGACAGAGATTCCGAAATCAGATACTGGATTGTAAGGCGTACCCAGGAGCAGATATAGACTCAGATCACAATATAGTAGCGATGAAGAGTAGGCTGAAGTTCAAGACATTGGTGAGGAAGAATCAATACGCAAAGGAGTGGGATACAGAAGTACTAAGGAATGACGAGATACGTTTGAAGTTCTTTAACGCTATAGATACAGCAATAAGGAATAGCTCAGTAGGAAGTACAGTTGAACAGGAATGGACTTCTCTAAAAAGGGCCATCACAGAAGTTGTGAAGACAAACACAGGTACAAAGAAGGTAACTGCGACGAAACCATGGGTAACAGAAAAGATACTTCATTTGATCGATGAAAGGAGGAAGTACAAAAATTTTCATGGAAATTCGGGAATACAAAAATTCAAGTCGCCGAGGAATGAAATAAATAGGAAACACAAGGAAGCTAAGATGAAAGGGCTGCATGAAAAGTGTGAAGAAAAAAAGAAATGATTGTCGGAAGAACATACTCAGCATTCTGGAAAGTCAAAACAACGTTCGGTGACATTAAAAGGAAATGTGGTAACATTAAGAGTACAACGGGCATTCCACTGCTAAGTACAGAGGAGAGAGCGGATAGGTGGAAAGAATACATTGAACGCTTCTATGAGGGGGAAGATTTGTATGATGTGATAGAAAAGGAAACAGGAGTCGATTTAGAAGAGATAGGGGACCCAGTACTGGAGTCAGAATTTAAAAGAGCTTTGGAGGACTTAAGATAAAATAAGGCAGAAGGGATAGATAACATTCCATCAGAATTTATAAAATCATTGGGGGAAGTGGCCTCAAAACGACTATTTACGTTGGAGTGTAGAATGTATGAATCTGGTGACATACCATCTGACTTTCGGAAAAATATCATTCAGACAATTCCGAAGAGCGCAAGAGCTGACAAGTGCGAGAGTTATCGCACAATCAGCTTAACCATTCATGCATCCAAGTTGCTTACAAGAATAATATACAGAAGAATGGAAAAGAAAATTGGGGATGTGCTAGATTACGATCAGTTTGGGATTAAAAAAAGGTTTAGGGACGAGAGCGGCAATTCTGATGTTGTGGTTGATAATGGAAGCAAGTCAAAAGAAAAAAAACAAGACACGTTCATAGGATTTCTCGACTTGGAAAAAGCCTTTCGGTGCAAGATGTTCGAAATTCTGAGAAAAATAGCGGCAAGCTATAGGGAGAGACGGGTAGTATACAATATGTATAAGAGCCAAGAGGGAATAATAAGAGTCGTCGACCAAGAGCGAAGTGCTCGGATTAAAAAGGTTGTAAGACAGGGATGTAGTCTCCCCCCCCCCCTCCATCCACCCACCCACCTACCCTACTGTTCAATCTGTACATCAAAGAAGCAATGATGGAAAGAAAAGAAAGGTTCAGGAGTGGAATTAAAATTCAAGGTGAAAGGATAATAATGAAATGATTCGCCGATGACATTGCTATCGTGAGTGAAAGTGAAAAAAGAATTACATGATCTGCCGAACGGAATGAACAATCTAGTGAGTACAGAATCTCGACTGAGAGTAAATCGAAGAAAGACAAAAGTAATGAGATGCAGCATAAATGAGAACAGCGTGAAACGTAACATCAGGATTGATGGTAACCAAGTAGATGAAGTTAAGGAATTCTGCTACCTTGGCAGTATAGTAATCAATGACGGACGAAGCAAGGAGGACATCAAAAGCAGACTAACAATTTCAAAGAGGTTATTCCTGACCAAAAGAGAAGTCTACTAGTATCAAACATGGGCCTTTAGGAAGAAATTTCTAAGAACGAACGTCTGGAGTACAGCTTTGTATGGTAATGAAACATGGACTGTGGGAAAACCGGAACAGAAGAGAATCGAATCATTTGAGATGTGGCGCTACAGACGAATATTGAAAATTAGGTGGACTGATAAGATAAGGAATGAGGAGGTTCTGCGCAGAATCGGAGGGGAAAGGAATATGTGGAAAACACTGATAAGGAGAAGGGACAGGATGATAGAACACCTGTTAACACATGAGGGAATGACTTCCACTGTACTAAAGGGAACTGTAGAGGGCAAAAACTGTAATGGAAGACAGAGATTGGAATACATCTACCAAATAACTGAGGACGTGGGTTGCAAGTGCTACTCCGAGGTGAAACGGTTGGCACAGAAGAGGAATTCGCGGCGGGCCGCATCAAACCAGTCAGAAGACAGATAACCCCCCGCCCCAGAAAGAAAGGTTTGTCGGAGGATTTCGTCCGTGATGTGGAGGAAGCGCCGGCGGCGGCTATCGTGCAACCGGCTGCATATAGTGACGCATGTCGGCACGAATGACGCCTGCCGCTTTGGTTCTGAGGGCTTCCTCGACTCCTTTCCGCGGATAGCCGATTCGGTGAAGGCAGCTACCATCGCACGCTGGCTGCAGGCTCAGCTGTCTATTTGTAGCATTGTACCCAGGATTGATCGCGGTCCTCTGGTTTGGAGCAGAGTGGAAGGTCCAAACCAGAGGCTCAGACGACTCTTCAACGGTATCGGATGCGATTTTCTCGACCTCCGGTGTCGGGTGCAGGATTGTAAGGTTTCGCTTTGTAGGTCAGGCGTGCACTGTACGCAGGAAGCAACTACTAGGGTAGCGGAGTATGTGTGGCGTGCATATGGGGCTTTTTCAGGGTAGAGGAACCTTCTCTTGGGATCAGAGACGATTTGCGTTACAAATTAGCCACAGTGTCCTCATAGAATGTTCATTGTCACAGATCAGAGATGGAAAAGATTAATATGATTTTAGTAAACTGCAGGAGCGTCCAAGAAAAGGTTCCAGAATTAGTGTCGTTTACTGAAAGTTATAATGTACAGATAGTATTAGGAACAGAAAATTGTTTGAAACCGGACGTTAATGACAACGAAATACTAGCTTCAGGATGGAATATTTATCGTAAGGATAGGGTAGTCGCCAGTGGTGGCAGCGTGTTTATTGCAGTAAATAATTCGATAAAATCTAGCGAGATTATCACGGATTCCGATTGTGAACTTATCTGGGTGAAGTTAAGTATCGAAGGTCGGTCAAAAATGATAATCGGATGCTTTTATAGACAGCCTGGATCAGCAGCTCTAGTGGTAGGGCGCTTCAGACAGAACTTGTAGAATATCTTTAATAATTTTCGTCATAATGCCATTGTAATATGGGGTGATTTCAACTTGCTGGGTATAGGTTGGGAGTGTCATGCTATCAAAACTAGTGCCAGAAAATGGAGATTCATGTGATAGGGCTATGGATGTTTTGTCGGAAAATTACTTTGAGTAGATAGTTACAGAACTAACTCGTGAGAGTAATGTATTACAGCTCCTGGCAACAAAGAGACCTGAAATTATCGGATCAGCTAACGTAGAGGAAGGCAGAAGTAACAGATCATAAGCTGTGATCGCAACTATGACAACAGGTCTTGCAAAGAATGTTAAGAAAGGTAGGAAGATATTATTACTAAGCAAGAGTGACAGGATACAAATTTCAGAGTATCTGAGCGAACAGCATGAAATCTATGGTGATGATGACAACGATGTGGAGAACAAATGGAAAAAAAATCAAACGCCTCGTACAATATGCCTTAAACAAGTATGTTCCGAGCAAGGTCTTAAGGTATGGGAAAGACCCACCATAGTTTAAAAAGAGAGAACTTCATTTCAGATCCAAAAGAAGTAAAAACCTAGCAAACAAAGAGAAAACTGAACGAAACGAAAATGAGCGTAAGGAGAGCGATGAGAGAAGCGTTCAATGACTTTGAAAGTAAAGCTTTGTCAACTGATCTGAGAAAAACCTTAAGAGGTTTTGGCCGTATGTAAAATCAGTAAGTGAGTCAAAATCATTTATTCATTCACTCAGTGCCCATACCGGCACCGAAACGGGAGATGACAGAGAGAAGGCCCAAATTGTTACACAGCGGAAGATCGTAACACGGTCCCTCCTTTCAAACGTCGCACCAACGTCGAAATGGCAGATACTGAAATAACCGATCGCGAAATAGGAAAACATCTACCATCGCTTAGTAGCGGAAAGGCATCAGGACTACACGAGATACCTATAAGATTCTACAAAGATTGTGCGAAATAACTTGCTCCCCTTCTAGCAGTAATTTATCGTAGATCTCTTGAGTAACGAAGGATACCTGGAAGAAAGCGCAGGTAATTACCGTTTTTAAGACGTCAACCTGTTATAGAATTATGGAACTCGTTTTATGCTCAAGAATACGACGCGTTTGGAGAACGAAAATCGCCTGTATAAAAATCAACATGAATTCCGCAAACAGAGATCCTGTGAAACTCAGCTCACACTCTTCCTCCATGAGATCCACAGCGCCGTAGACAACGGCGCCCAGGTTAATCTGTGTTCCTTGAATTTAGGAAGGCATTAGACACCGTCCTGCACTCTAGTTTAGTGAAAATAATACGAGCTTTTCGAGTATCGGAGCTGATTTGCGACTGGATTCAAGACTTCCTTGCAGATGGAACTCAATACGTCGCTCTTAACCGAACAAAATCGACAGATACAAAAATAAGGTCCGGAGCACCCAAAGGAAGCGTGATAGGACCGTTACTGTTTACAATATTATATATATATATATATATATATATATATATATATATATACACTCCTGGAAATTGAAATAAGAACACCGTGAATTCATTGTCCCAGGAAGGGGAAACTTTATTGACACACTCCTGGGGTCAGATACATCACAAGATCACACTGACAGAACCACAGGCACATAGACACAGGCAACAGAGCATGCACAATGTCGGCACTAGTACAGTGTATATCCACCTTTCGCAGCAATGCAGGCTGCTATTCTTCCATGGAGACGATCGTAGAGATGCTGGATGTAGTCCTGTGGAACGGCTTGCCATGCCATTTCCACCTGGCGCCTCAGTTGGACCAGCGTTCGTGCTGGACGTGCAGACCGCGTGAGACGACGCTTCATCCAGTCCCAAACATGCTCAATGGGGGACAGATCCGGAGATCTTGCTGGCCAGGGTAGTTGACTTACACCTTCTAGAGCACGTTGGGTGGCACGGGATACATGCGGACGTGCATTGTCCTGTTGGAACAGCAAGTTCCCTTGCCGGTCTAGGAATGGTAGAACGATGGGTTCGATGACGGTTTGGATGTACCGTGCACTATTCAGTGTCCCCTCGACGATCACCAGTGGTGTACGGCCAGTGTAGGAGATCGCTCCCCACACCATGATGCCGGGTGTTGGCCCTGTGTGCCTCGGTCGTATGCAGTCCTGATTGTGGCGCTCACCTGCACGGCGCCAAACACGCATACGACCATCATTGGCACCAAGGCAGAAGCGACTCTCATCGCTGAAGACGACACGTCTCCATTCGTCCCTCCATTCACGCCTGTCGCGACACCACTGGAGGCGGGCTGCACGATGTTGGGGCGTGAGCGGAAGACGGCCTAACGGTGTGCGGGACCGTAGCCCAGCTTCATGGAGACGGTTGCGAATGGTCCTCGCCGATACCCCAGGAGCAACAGTGTCCCTAATTTGCTGGGAAGTGGCGGTGCGGTCCCCTACGGCACTGCGTAGGATCCTACGGTCTTGGCGTGCATCCGTGCGTCGCTGCAGTCCGGTCCCAGGTCGACGGGCACGTGCACCTTCCGCCGACCACTGGCGACAACATCGATGTACTGTGGAGACCTTACGCCCCACGTGTTGAGCAATTCGGCGGTACGTCCACCCGGCCTCCCGCATGCCCACTATACGCCCTCGCTCAAAGTCCGTCAACTGCACATACGGTTCACGTCCACGCTGTCGCGGCATGCTACCAGTGTTAAAGACTGCGATGGAGCTCCGTATGCCACGGCAAACTGGCTGACACTGACGGCGGCACCGAGCGAGGTGGCGCAGTGGTTAGACACTGGACTCGCATTCGGAAGGACGACGGTTCAATCCCGCGTCCGGCCATCCTGATTTAGGTTTTCCGTGATTTCCCTAAATCACTCCAGGCAAATGCCGGGATGGTTCCTCTGAAAGGGCACGGCCGACTTCCTTCCCCATCCTTCCCTATTCCGATGAGGCCGATGACCACGCTGTCTGGTCTCCTTCCCCAAACAAACAAACCAAACTGACGGCGGCGGTGCACAAATGCTGCGCAGCTAGCGCCATTCGACGGCCAACACCGCGGTTCCTGGTGTGTCCGCTGTGCCGTGCGTGTGATCATTGCTTGTACAGCCCTCTCGCAGTGTCCGGAGCAAGTATGGTGGGTCTGACACACCGGTGTCAATGTGTTCTTTTTTCCATGTCTATATATATATATATATATATATATATATATATATATATATATATATATATGATCTAGAAGAAATTGTCGTATACTCTTTAAGGCTGTTCATAGACGATGCGGTTGTCTATAACAAAGTAGCAACGTCATAAGATGGTAACGATTTGCAGAACGACCCCCAGAGCATTGATGAATGGTACAGGCTCTGGCAGTTAACCCTGAACGTAAATAAATGCAACATATTGCGCATACACAGGAATAGAAATCTACTACTGTACAGTTATGCTATTGATGACAAACCGCTCGAAAGAGTGTCTACCGTATAATATCTAGCAGTAAGTATCCAGAGCGATCTTAAGTGGAATGGGCACATAAAGCAAATAGTGGGGAAAGCAGCTCCCAGACTCAGATTCAGAGGAATAATGTTAAGGAAATGCAACTCAACCACGAAGGAAGTGGATTATGAGCCGCTTGTTCGACGGATTCTTGGGAAAGTATCATCTGTCTGGGATCCCTACCGGGTAGGATTGATAGGAGAGGTGGAGAAGATCCAACGCATATGACCACGAGGAGAAATTTCGAGAAATTAGGGCCAATGCACAGGATTACCGACACTCATTCTTCGCACGCGCTATTCGCGAGTGGAACAGAGCTGGAGGGCCAGTTAGCGGTAGAAAAAGCACCCTTCGCCACACACCATTAGATGGCTTGTGGAGTGTGACGTAGATGTAGAATAAACGAAGGCGGGACTCAACATAAACCAAGAATTTCAGCGTACCAGGTGCAGGTTTACTGGGTAGCTGCTCATGCGAGACAGCCTAATTAGTAATTGGTTACCAATAGACAACTGTTTTAACACCTAGGCGTACATACAAGTAGCTTGTTCGTAGGGAAATCCTACATTGTCATCAGTAACCCTAGATCGTTTCTGTGCGACCTGAGCTACGAAAAGTAGGCAACACTATCAGCGCTCAAGCTGGCTTGGTCGTTTATCTTTTAGAAGTCACTGCGTGAGGTCGAAGCTGCGGAACCGAACTTTTTTGGGTTTCGTGGTAATTTAACCTTGGGGCAAGTGTTCTATTGTTGTTTGTGATTACTGTGGGAGTATTTGGGAAGGTGTTAGAGGCTACAATGATCCAAACGTCCTTAATTTGGTTTTAGCCAATAGGAATGTTACACTTTAGACGACTTGCAATATAGATGTGCACTACAACGGAACCTCCTTTATCCGGCTAGGTAGAATCTTTGATCACACAGTTGATCGAAAATTTAGGTAATCTGGAGATTCAGGGGAAATGAGAATGATATTGGTTAATACCATAAACTTACAAATTGTATGTATTTTCACTTGAACACACAAATTACACTTTTTTCACATATATTTTAAAATGAGGTACTGAAAAAAAGATAGAGTGAGATTTATACACTGAAATTATCAGTAAGTTTCTTTTGGGCCATAGTATTACATCGTTCATGTGCAGCGCGATTACAGAGGAGTTTCGCCAGCAATAGTTCGGTCGAAGTACACTCTTTTTTAAAAAACAAACGCATCAAGAAGGGATTATCCGAATGGGACCGAAATAGTTAGATGTGATATACATTTACGGACAAACAAATGATTACAATTTCAGAAAAATTGGGTGATTTATTTAAGAGAAGCAGCTTTACAAGCTGACCAAGTCAACAACACGTTGGACCACCTCTGGACATGCAGTTATTCGACTTGCCATTGACTGACAGAGTTGTTCGCGGGCGTTCATTATCTTGCTGAAATGTAAGGCCAGCATGCTTTGCTATGAAGAGCAACAAAACGGAGCGTAGGATATTGTCGGCTGTAAGTATGCCGCGGAATGATAACCAAACGGGTCCTGAGAAATGGCACCTCAGACCATCACTCCTGAAGTATATCGTGCCAAATTCTGTCCAATTGGAGAGTTAGATCGTTAAAACCCCAATCTGCTGGAGGGCGTTGCCAATAATGCTCTAAAATTTCCCAACTGGGAAGAGACCGTCAACATTACCGGCCAAGGTATGGCTTTCCAAATACGAAGATAAGCAGTAGAAATTCTCGCAGTTTGTGGGCCTGCATTTTCCTGCTGAAATGCTTCAGTCCGGAACCGCGTTGCTGCTACGATCGCAGGTTAGAATCCTGCCTCGGGCGAGGATGTGTATGATGTCCTTAGGTTAGTTAGGTTTAAGTAGTTCTAAGTTCTAGGGGACTGATGACCACAGATGTTAAGTCCCATAGTGCTCAGAGCCATTTGAACCATTTTCCTGCTGAAATGTAAGCACAGCATGCCTTGCCATGAAAGCCAACGAAACGGGGCGTACAATACCATCGACGCACCGTTGTGCTGTAAGGATGTAGAGGACGAACATCAGAGGGGTCCTCAGAAATGGCACCTCATACCGTTACTACTGGTTGTCGGGCAGTGTGGCAAATGACAGTCAGACTGGTATGCCACTGCTGTCATGGGCGTCTCCAGACACTTCTTCGCTGGTTATCGGAGCCAGCAAAGACGTGTTTTTTTGTCTTAGAGTGTATTTTCCACTTGGTGTTAAAAAAAAAAAAAAAAAAAAAAAAAAAAAAAAAAAAAAAAAAAAAAAGAAACCGGTATTTTGTTCCGCTACGTTGATATCTCTGTATGTATAATAAGGTCTTCAGATTGAAGATGTATCACCACTATCGTCATTGTCTGCAGACGAACACACGGCGATAGTGTCACCATCAGAAATCATACCAAATCCAGCGTTCTTATAATTTCGCAGCCACTCATTTAGGTTATTAATATCTATGTCTGAGAATGTTACAATGTTTGAAATGCTCCAACGAACTCTGACGGGTTAAAACTGCTGCCAGTTTCTTTATTCAATGCGCAGACTGCATCAGTGCATTCACAAGCGGCTAATTATAAAGTATTCTTACAATCTGACATCATTAATCTTCACATGGATCAAATGCTCTAAGCACTATGGGACTTAAGATCTGAGGTCATCAGTCCCCTAGACCTATAACTACTTAAAACTAACTAACCTAAGGACATCACACACATCCATGCCCTTGGTGGGATTCGAACCTGCGACCGTAGCAGTAGCGCGGTCCCGTACTGAAGCGCCTAGAACCACTCGGCAACAGCAGCCGGAATTCATGTTGTTTCGCCAAATACAACAGTGGTGTTTGTCAACAATATTTCTTTATCAGTCCTATGCAGTGCATCCTTTTGTCCATGGGTACTAACACCTTATTTATTTTCGAACTCACGTTAAAGTCACAACAAAGGGAGGCAAACACAGTCCTGCATAGCTCAACGTTAACTTGCTAACTTACATACTGTTAAATCAGTGAAAGGCTGTTTTCTAAATTTACATTTAATGATCGTCATTTTCGTTTGTTGTAGCTGTTAACTCCGGAATTTCAAATACTGTACAGTCACTGTGATGAAAAACACGATCTGGATGAACCAGAGATTCTGATTAATGTATGCTGTAAAAACGATGTTTCACGGTATGAGGTGACGGACGGTTTTATCGCCTGAATAGCCTGTTTTTCTGCTGGGTCTCTGTAACTCGTGTAATCCTGTTTCTGAATGTTACGTGTTCAGAACGAAAAATAGAAAAAAGCAATGCTTTGATCGCAGCAGTCGTGAAATAATATTCCGATTGGCCAGCGTGCCAGAATGAAGGCTGTTAATTCAGTTCGCAGATTTTGTACGTATTAGTGTCATTCCATTATACCGAAAGGTAACATTCATTGTACAATGGAAACTTTTAATACACAATCCAGTATCAATTGTGCTTGGTACCAGTGCGAATTTTCTCTCTAAGTCGCCATAGCACTGAGGTTCGTAGACGGTCTGCTTTAGCTAATAACTTAAAATTATCCATTTTAAGGATGTGAGATAGTGTGCTTTTAGCAACATGCAATCATTGGCTCTAAGCACGAAAGAAATATTGCGTTAGCATATTTGACACTTCAGTTATCAACATTATTCTCCTCTAATATCTCAATAAGGTGCAAGTTTCCTCCGCAGAACATTCAGCGAGCGCAGATTGCCGGAACGACAGCCACGATCCACTTTTTAGTAGGTAAAACCTAACCTCGTGCAAAAGGAAAATAACGATTTCTGAGGTTGTGCACTGGCTATCTTAATTCAGCGAGTAGTCTCTGATATATCACTATATTCACGGCCGTGATTAGAATAAACAAGCTGAAAACAACATGGTGTCGTAGCAGCATGGCACGGTATCATATATAAGCGACAAAGAAATGGGGGAAATAATTCAGAGAGGAGCTAATTAGTACCAAAACGACGGAATTAATTTGTAGACTCACATGGGACCTCAGAGGAAGACAAACATACGTGGATTTTACAGTGAGTGATGGAATACTAAGTTCTCAGTACGCAACATTTAACAAGATAGCATCTGCTTTATTATTTAGGAGAATCTACAGCATTTCAGATTGAAAGGATAACATTCATCAGTGTAATCAGTTTCCCTTTAATCAAAACTGAGCAAACTTCGAAGTTTCATTTCGCCAAGCGGATGAATACTGGCGCAGGTCCGACCGCATAGCAATCGCGGGTGAACTATGCAGTAATTTGGTAAACAGTTCCGGTATAACCTAAGCGATACACCAAGGCTTCGCCTCGGCAAATAACTGAAATAAGCTCACCCACATTCTTCATTGCTGTAGCATCTCCAAACCAGGTCAGATCGACACCAGGGAAAGCAAGGCTCTCTCGCACAGCAGAATTCTCTCCAGGCAGCACAGGACACCAAACAGTACGCGAACCAGAACAGCACAGCAGCTCGTTCAAATAAGGAGACCTCTCGGTTCCTAAACCGTATAAGCGAAAATGCTCGTTGACCTTCCAAAGAAGTGAAAGTGTCTCAGAGGATTACTTAAATCACTCGAAGCTGGATGCAGTAGAGGTACGCAAAGTATTGCAAAAATAGCTGTCGTGATGTAATAAAAGTAAAATATAGAGGGTAAAAATGAAATTGCCGAATGAAAGGCAACTTTAAAGCAATTTAATATTTTAACAGTAATAACTGGCAGCCTTCAACCGTTTTATGTTTACACACTGTGCTGAGTTTGACAACCAGAAGATGAAAGCATTGTCTCTCGAAACACGTTGTTGAGTTGCGTGTGGGGCATAAAATGGTTGAACGCTCCGAGTTATTACTATTTTATCTATTCTTTCGACAAATGGAAGTGGACAACGTGAATTATTTTGACTTAGAACACCTTTGAAGGTCTGCCCTCACCAAAATGAAGAAAAATAAGCACCTCAGCTGCGATATGCTGCATTTTGGAATACACCATCTATGAGAAGGAAAGCCGTTTCTGCAAAGCATGCTTTGAAATCGTAAAACGGAAGTTGAGTTACAGAAAGCCAAGGATAACGTGCTGAACATTTACAAATACTTATGAGAAGGGAAACAATTATATAGTGTTGTTGATTGAAATTTTTATTTCTTTGCGAAGAAAACGCATTCAGCTGTAGAAACATCATTGTGCACTCAGTTAAGCTTTAGTTCAATTTATTCTTTATTGTGCGATGGCTGCGGACAGAGAGCATTTTCCAGCACCCGTTGCACACGCCTCATGGATACAACAAAATTTCGAGCGAAAAGGATGCTTGAAAACTGTAGTGAAAATACAAGGGATACTTAAATATTTTTGTTAAAAAGATTATATTTTTGTATTTGGGCTCTTTTATCAGGTCTATAACTGGATAATATTTATTGAAATTATTAATCTTAGTTAGAGAAAAAACTATTCTGATATCATTTACGATAAAAGAATTTATACAAAAACTACTATTAATGATGTATAACAATCCTGCTAAGACGTTAGACATCTCAAAACGAAAATAAAAATGAGTTACAGCACTTGGGCACTAAGCGTCTCATAGACGTATATGTAAAATCGGCAAGCATTGTTTGTATTTTTACTACCTGAGATTTTCGTGTATCCGTGACGTGTGGACAAGAGAGGCTCAAAAATGATCTCTGATCGAAGCTGCTCACAAAGTAAAGAGTAAACTGAACAGCAGCTTGAGTAATGTGATGTCATTCCCACTATTTATGAAAGCTGTAAGATACAACGGGCAAAAAAGCAAAATTTAGTATAGAGCTGCGTTCTTAGACGCCTTTACAAGACTGCAACTTAAAACCATAAGAAAAACACGCCTGCTACTGAACAAATACACTGTGTGGCCAAATGTCACGGTAAGGCCAGCGAGCACGAGTCAGTCAACCGCTACTGAAGCCTGTACGGTGGTTTTCTCTCCGCATGCTCCCAGAATAAACTTGTTCATGACGCCCGCGATCTGACAGACCGTCGATTACGTCGTATGGCTCCTCAGAGGCGAAGTGATGTCTCTTCGTCAAACACGTTTGGTGATACTATACGGCCATTTACGCACGTAGTGACCTATACAAAGCCTTCGCCTACGGCGACCGCTACCCTCATTACAGACATGGTGTGCAAGCTGCCCATGTTTCAGCTCCACAGGAGATACTCCCTTGGGAGATCTAAACAGCTGTTAAAACTATTCCAAGCAATTTGAATAATGATTTGAGTCGTAAGATAATTTGTAGGAGCTGTTACGAAGATCTGGATCAGTGACATGCTCTGTGAAAGTTATTTTGCAGAGACATGAACGTATGCTAACTGTAGAGAAAACCCGCTGCTGCAAGTCTGCATTCAGGGACCAACGTCAGAAATTATCTTAACGGCTAAAATTATTCGTACAAAGAGTGGTGGGATTTACAATACACATGAGACAAAGTCGAAATTCTACCAGTCACGAGTGTGACAGAATTAAGCCCACAATACTTTGGACTGAATGACTACAACATGAGCCGAGAACCAGTTTCCCACTTACGAAAACCACAAGAACCGTGAACTTCTGTAATATCTCACTCCTAAATATCTGTTCACTTCTGTAATTAGTCACAATATAGCATGCGAAATGATAGTATATTAAATCGTGCGATACGAAAGAATGAAGTGATTCAGAACATTGCTGAAACTTCCTGGCAGATTAAAACTGTGTGCAGGACCGAGACTCGAACTCGGGACCTTTGCCTTTCGCGGGCAAGTGCTCTACCACTTTTTTTTAAATTTCATTTTTATTTCTTTATTTTTTCGGGTCTCCTTCCTCCCCTTCAACCCGTGTTTTACGCTCGCCAAGTGTTGCTTTCTCGGCCCGGCTTCTCCGCCTTTAAGAATGAATGTAACTTGATGATGTGGAAACGCGCTTCTTCTGAACGACGAACGAAGTATGCCCCTTCTGTTGCCTTTGTTTGTAACATGGCTTGAATAAAAATAAATGTAAATTCCATTGAGAAGGCAGTCACATAATTGTTATGGAAATGTAGCTGCATCTGTGAATTTCGTTCTCCGTGCGTGGAAAAACGGAAAGAAGCAAACTCATTATTGCTGATAAGAAAAATTTCCTTTTTCAGAAGGTAATGAAGTAAAATAGGCTTCTTCTGCTTGATTTTACACTTCATTAACATAAATGTGTCTTCTTGTGAAAAGAAAAGGAAAGAAAGACAGAAACTAAATAAAGGGTGTATACCAGTTTCTTCACTGTGCTTCCCCGAAAACAAAGTAATAGATACACATAGGCTTAACTGGTCTATACTGATGATCTTCTCTGATTACTTTCTGTTGGAAATCCTCCTCCTGCTACGTGAAGTACAAACTTTAATCAAAAATCATTCGTCTAATATACGAAATGCTTGGATGTGTAATGTAAATTACGCATTTCTATTGGTTACAGGATTGTTTTAGTTAAAAAACTTACGTAATTTTCTTTGTATTTTTTAGTACACATCAACTTGTGGTGCTCAGTTGTAAGGTATACCCAGAAGTCCTCCCTATTGCTTGATTCTTCTGTTAGGACGTAATGCATCGTTTGGCCTTTCAACCAGTTAATTGCATTTCGTTTTGTTTTAGGGTAAGGTATACCGTCAGGGTTCAAAAATTCAGGAGTCGTAACGGCATTGGGCGTAGTTCTGCTGACGCTCGCTATATTTTGTCTTATGTAGAGCCATATTTCTTTTACCCTGTCACACAGCAATCTATCCCCTTCGGTATCTGGTATTTTACATAATGTACACAGCGGTGACTCGGCCAATCGAATAGAGTGAAGTTTAGAGTTCGTCGTAATTTTTCTGTTTACAGCAAAGTACCAGGTCGATTTGACATACGTTGGCAGGTTCCGGCAGTGAATATTTTCCTATATTGTTTCCCAGTTATAACAAGGATACTTTTGTTCTACGTCGTTTCTGGGTTTGTCTTTCATCAAGTTATTATAAAGTTCTTTTACTTTCATGATGTCTTTTTCAGGAATCCTTGCCTGTATGTAGCTGCATTCTACGAAAAAGTATTTCAAGTGGTATAGTCCGTTGGGTATATGTTGGACATTTATAGGTGCACTGACGTCAGCAGGAGCTATTTCGTTTAACAAATGTGAAGCAAGGGTACCACTTGGCTCTTTCCATTGTTTGTATGTGCTAGCAAGGTATAAGGCTTGCGCTTTTTTGCTGACATCGGTAAGATTTAACCCACCACATTTCGTAGGGAGCATCAGAATGTCATATTTGACTTTGAAAATACGTCCGCGGCTCACAGAGTGTCCTAGTGCAGATGCGATGCTTTTCAACAAAGTCGCAGGTGGTGGCAGAACTTGTGTTACATAATTAACTTTGGATGTGATGAACACATTTGCCACTGTTACTTTTTGAAGTTCATCGAGTTTCCTAATACTATGTGCTTGTACAGTGGCGCGTATGCTGTTAAGTAATTTTCGATAATTCGCAGCAATAGTGTGCTTGATATTTCTTTTAAAATCTATGCCGAGACATTTCATGGTTACAAGCTCGCGTAACAGATCCTGCGTTTGCGTCCCAATTCCACGGCCGATGTTGAAAACCCCGACTTTGTTCTATTAAGTTTTGCACCAGTTGCCTGTTCATATTTTGTTAGTATTCGTAGTGCGCTCTGTACTTCAGCGCCATTCACGACTAGGAAGCCAACATCATCAGCGTATGCCTTGCACACGATCTTTTCTCCATGTATTTGTAGTCCTTGTAGATGTTTCATAAGGGAGGCAAGCAGGGGCTCGATGCCGATGGCGAAGAGTGCCATTGACATTGGACACCCTTGCCTAATGGAGCTGGTGATGTCAATCGGGCGGCTAATGTGTGTCCATTGATGACAAATCTGGCTGAGTTGTTTGTTAATGTACTTCTTACTACCGCAATGAATCGAGGTGGGAAGCCATTGTGTCCATGGTGCGAAGGAGAAAACTATGATTAACTCTGTCGAAGGCTTTGTCAGAGTCGAGTGAGATGAGTGCACATTTTATTTTGCAGACGTGGGCCATTGAGATTAAGTCCCTGTAATCACAGAGGGTCTGGAGAATTCTTCTGTCTTTGCCCACACTTGTTTGATAAGGACCAGTGACGCTGGTCATTGGGGTTTTCAGCCTGCGAGCAAGGATGCCGCCAAAGATTTTGTAATCGCTGTTTAAAAGGGTAATTCGCCTCAGAGCGCTTATAGATTTCGTATTGGTAGTTTTTGGCACTAGCACTACGAGTCCCACACGAAATTCTTTCGGGATGTCATTTTCAGGGTTTAGCAGTTCGTTGCAGATGAGAGTAAACTTGCCTTTTACGAGGCCACTGAATCTGCAATAAAATTCTGCCGGAATTCCATCTGCCCCTGGAGCCTTATTTTTTGTGCTTCCATATATAGCTTCTTCGACGTCTTCTTCAGTCACTTCCGAGATGAGAGTTTGTGCTTCCGCGTGGCATACTTTGCCCTGGAGGTTGATCATTAACTCGTCTTGAATCTGTTCGTCAACCGGTTGACTAGACATTAAGGATTCAAAATGCTGCACGATTGCCTCTTTAATCTCTCTTTGCTTCGTCAGCTTCCTTCCATCATCAGTTGTTATTTCAGATAATATCCTGCGAGAAGCCCTTTTGCTTTCACGAATGACATAATAAATGGAAGTGACCTCGTGCTGGGCTATGTTCTGGTCACGCGACCTTATTTGGTAGCCTTCCAGTTGTTTACGCCGTAGTGCTAAAATTTTTGCTTTAATTTTGTTAATTCTTTCGTAGTTGTCCACAACTGTTGCATCGGACTTGTACAAATCCCTTAGACACTGAAAGTAAAATTCTATAGTTGATTTGTACCAAAAGTTTTTGTCTTTGGAGTAGTTTATGAAAAACCTCCGTATTTTAGGTTTGGCATGTTTCAGCCACCAGTCAGTGCCAGAGTTGTACGAGCTAAATTTGCTTTCACACTCTCTCCATACCTTGTAAAATGCCTCCTGACAAGCATGGTCTTCCAGATATGACACATTGAGCTTCCATGTGCCTCTACCTCGGAAGGTCCCTTGTTTTATCAGATTGATTGTGCATATGTATGCAGCATGATCTGAAAAAACGGTAGGCCATACTTCGGACTGCAAAATGAAGTGTTTCAAATTGTGCATTACATATATCCTGTCGAGACGGCTCGCCGAGTGACTTGTGGCGTGGGTGAAGCCAGGGGCTGCACTGTGCATATGTTCCCATGAGTCTATTAGTCTTAACTATACGTTCCAGTTCACTTGTTGAAACTGGGAGTTTGGTCTTTGGCATGCAAAACACAGTTAAAATCTCCTCCCAGGATAAGGTGTTCATATCGAGTTCCAAATAGTGGGACAATTTCTTCTTTAAAGAACTCCGTTCTGCGGTGCCTGTTACTGGATCCTGAAGGGGCATACACGTTAATGAGTCGTATTTTGTTTATTGTGGCCGCTATGCCTTTACTGTTTGGTAGTTTTACTACATCTTGGATTACTATGCCCTCCTTTGTGAGCAGAGCCGTGCTCATTTCCGCTCCATGCCCTGGGTTTGTAATCGCGTTGAAGCCAGGTACGTTACCAAGCTCAATGTCTGTCACTTCTTGTGAAAGTTGAAACGTCTCCTTTGAACCATTATACACGTCTGTCCTTATACTGACACACAATATTTTGTTAGCGCAACGCAATCTGACTTTCAAAATTCCCTACAAAAGAATGGCCCTGACTAACATTAAACTATACCTTTCACAAATCACTTACCTCACAAAAATCTTCGCTGCTCAAGCTACTGCAATACAGCGAGCGCCACTACTGCCAGCTAAATAAAAGATTCAAACTATGGAAGGCACTAACTACTGATAGGGATAGTTAGCAAATGAAAGATATTAATAGAGAACAAACAATATGTTTACCTTGATATCATCATATATAAATATAGCAGTTCATGACAAATTTCAAAACTCCGCCATCTCTCTCCCCACATCCACCACTGCTGGCGGCTCACCTCCAACTGCGCAACGCTACGCGCTGTTCACATCCAGCTGCCGCTGCTCAACACTACAATGGCAGACAACAATGCAAACTAGCCACAGACTGCACACAGCACAGCCAGTGATTTTCATACAGAGGTGGCGTTACCAATAAAAAAACCTAAAACAGCCTACTTACATAGCCCCCATGCTCCCCACAAAAAATTTTTACAAATTAGATTGGGCAGTGGCCAATACAGATTTGAAAAAAATTTTTCATAATTACAATAACAAAGAAATCAAATGCACACACTTATTGATACAATGTTGGTCAAAAGCTAAAAATTTCTCACAGTCCATAAAAACAGTCCAGATTGTTCATCACAGTAAAAATCCAGAGTTTTTCTCAAAGTCTGAGCAGTAAAAGAAAATGCACACGGAAGTAGTGGATTTCCATGCAGTCTTGAAGAAGTAGTGTTGTCCTTCCAACGGAAAGACAGTGCTGACTCTTGACATGCAGACAGGTAATGGGCCACAACATAGCAAACCCACAGCAGAGTCATTCGACGTTTTGAAGAATATTGGTAGGTAGGTCATCACAGAACAGACCCACTGTAGTCCTGGTAGAGATTACGGTATTGCTGGGCCACCAGAGGTGCAGACCCACTGCAGGCCTTGTAGAAATAATGGTACTGGTGAGTCAGCAAAGGTGTAGACCCACTGTAGTCCTTGTAGAAATGGCCAGCAGCCATCTGTTGCGACTGTGCAGGTGCACAATCACCATCGAAGAGTCTTGCACAGAATATAGCAAGACCATAAACCACCACTTGTGCACTCACAAAGTGTTTGGAATTGTACTTAGAACCAGCAATGCTGTTATCCAGTCCCTTGCTGAATTATTAACACACTTGCAAACACTAACAGTCCCTACTTCGCACATATTGTCCATATACTATGACCAACAGAAACGTGTGCAGTGAAATGTAACTTAATTTGAAGAACTGGTGTCTGTACAATTATAAAATTACAACATGAAAATACAATTACAAAGGTACAAAATACATCATTAAAGAACATAACAATACAGATAACATTTGTAGTAACACAGGCTTTACAAAAGAATAGAAATAAACATATACATAAGTGGAATTATGACATGAGTACATACATAAAGGATCGCAATAACTTTTGAAACATCAACTTCACACATGAGCATTGAACAGAACAGAATTGATAATGTCTAACATCTTTACAAAGTAAATAACATATTATTAATGCCAATTATATTCGAGGATAACAGTATTCCTCATCATAGTGAATGTAGCTTAATATTAAAAGAAGAAAAAATTCTATGAAACTACACAGAGACAGGAAGAAAACAAATACACAAGGGTACACAAACACATAGTGGGATAACACCAATAGGAAAGGACAGGGTTCGTTTTCAGTGTAACATTTGGTACTGCAGTCCAACCCAAAACTTCATATATCTTTCCTCTTATTTCATCCTTTGTTTCCACCAAAAAAATTCTATCTAAGCATGCTTTCTGTATTTATATGTTCACACATTTCTTACCTCAACATTTATTTCCAAGAAAATCCTACCTAAACCTGTTTTCTCAATGCATTTCTTCCAATTCATCGCAACTCATTCTCTTAGAGGCTACCCCCTCTTAAGCTAACTTAAATCTACTGAGCTCAGATGCTAAACTAAGGGACGAGGCAATGCAGCAGCACATAAAACAATTAATATAAACAGCAATAAAACAAATGGAAAATCGCAAAGCAAGCTACAGTAAATATAAATTACCAAGAAATTCAACATTACAACTAATATGAGCCAATGTGCAGCAACAAAAAAATAAATCTGGCTTAGCAGAGTAACACAAATTAAAGTTCAGTAGCACTATGCCTGGCAAACAGCAGCTTATATCTAAACATGACATAGCTCAAGCAGAAAAAATATTACAGTAAAGATAACAATGCAGATAAGGGAAATGTATAATCACATCTTAATGTCTAAGTAATTAAAGTGGTGCACCACAAGAAGTTATTCTACCAAAAAGTTACCAATTGCTTGAAAAGAAAATTATGAATGCAGTTCCTGTGAAGGTAAATGTCATTTTGTGCTCCCTCATTTTTTTAAAAAAATTATTATTTACTCGATCTGTAGACAGAAAATATTTATATTAGTACATCTATAAAATTTTATTTTAACCAATGCTGCAGTGCAGCTAGAAACTGGATATCAAATGAAATAAGCAACTATGTACAAAGCAAAGCATAAGAACATCGTTCAATAGTCATGTGGCATTTCATAAGTAGTAAAAAAATCTCTCATCTAGAAAGACAGTAGTCATAGTCAGGTGTGTAGACAAACTATTTCTTGTCATTTCATTAGGCATTTCAGTAAATATCAGAAAGTACGATATGTTTCCAAGTAATCAGCGTGTCGGATTTGCGATGCTTTCTCTAAAGGAATGACAATGGCCAGGATAATGGCCTCCTTTTTTTTTTCCTGTGCTCTGAAAGGCACGCGCTAATGGCTTTTTCTCCAGGCGTCTGACACAGCTGGGTGCCCACGACGCATTACGTGCAGGTGGTCACTTAATTTTCTTACGGAAATATTTACGACAACAGTTTCCGCTACAGTGGCAGTCTCATATAAAAATATTTCACAGGTCAAGAATTAGCGTTGCAAATCTGTAGAAAGAAAATCCTATAAATATAACGGCGTCCAAATAAAATATTCGTCAGCATTGTGATACAGTCACGCATTTACGCACATTTCATAACTCTTAAAGTACGATTCTTGGTTTCCAACATACTTCTTATTCCTCATATACGGTAGCATCATCTTATTGATCATAAACATATCTCAACAGCATAGTACACACCGTCATCGTAATAATAACATCATAACACCTCAGTCAAATCTCAAAAACGTCGTAGCTTTCTGTAATAATTTCAAAACCTAAAAAAAATTCTCTGCTCATTTCAATAGTGTCATCTACCTCAAACGTACTTTAAAAATCATGAATCCATACCAAATATATCATTCAAAGCTCTCATAGTATCACAATGATTCCGAAAAAATATGAACAGTTTACAAAGTACAGACAAAATACAGTTTCATAAGTGTGAAGTTATCCAACTATGCAATTACGTAAACATCTGTCACTGATATAGTAAAATAAATGTTTGTCTCTCTCAGTTAAATGATCAGATAGCTGTGTAATTTGTGTGTTAGAGAAATATGGTACCGATGTGTAAAGTTGTATAAGCAAATACCATATTAGCTAGGGTTCCTTGTGCTTGCCAAACACATGGTACACAAAGTAAGCGTGTACCCCCCTGAGGATTAATGTAATTATACCCTCAGCTGTTACAGATTACAGCAATGAAATGAAATGTGTCACTGAAAACTTTCTTTGTAATTCAAAAATCTTTAAAAATAAATGTTTTAAGTACAAAATTAATCACTCAAATGCGTGTCCTGTAGCGCTAAACTGTGCTTCTTGTAACATAATCTCTGTGGAAGTGTCGTAGTTATCGTCCTCCGAAAGCTAAGTTCTGCAGAAGTCAATGTACTTACCTCATGATAAACAAAAGTGAAATGCTTTGCGTATAGATATCGTAGTTATTATGCTTATTGGCGTGATGAAGAAAGTACTGTACAGTAACGTATTGTTGTGCCACGAAAAAGGCTGTCTCATTGTTGCTATACCACAAAAGTTACTACTAAAACATGTTTTTCTTTCCAGAAGAATTCAGAAAACTGTGCAGATATAAAACAGAAACACCGCAAAAGCAACATTTTAAATTGTCACTCATTAGTAGCGTCGTGATAAAATCGTGTAGTTGTCACTTAAACTAACCACTGTGTCGTCTGGTATCTCACAGAAAGTACATTAAACCCAGAATGTATTTTCAAGTAAACCAAAATGTTGCATTAAAATCTCATTAGCAGTACCAGTATGTGTCCTAAGTATGTAAGCCTGATAGTCGTTACGTAATCGTGCAACTAACAAGCAAGAATGTGCAAATACAACACTGTGTCGTCTGTTCACTATAACAATGCATTCGTCATTTCTGTTTAAATAAGTTCTCTTGGTTCTTGATTGGATATTTAACTTCAAACATTGTTGTATGTTAACAGATTCTAAGTCTGACAAAGCATACTAGTAGCGTCAATTGAAAAGATTTATGGCAAAGAAAAAGTTAAAAAGCAGATTATCTTTCAATAATCGGTTTTACATGTGAAATGTGGTACAATCTTTTACTCTTCATAGTACGCAGAGTTTCAACTTCAACGCAATTATCATGTGGTATACGTCGGATTCTGTAAGGTCCATTGTAAACTAGAAAGAATTTGTGACTCAAGTGTTTCTTCTTATGTGACAATGAATGAGCTTTAATGAGAACTTTCTGACCAATATACAACTTCTTTGCATTTGCTTTACCGTGTAGTTTTCTCCTTTTGTCTGCTGCAGGTTTTTTATTTTTAAGAGCCAAATCAATTATGTCTTTGTGTCGAAGTTTACGTATATTCGGGAAAGGTACAAGCTCTCTGATTCTGTTCGGTGGTTCTTCATTCTTCAGTACAAGAGTAGGTGGTAAAGCAGTGGAGTCGTGAGGCATTTCATTCAGCACGTTTTGAAATAAGTGTAAATATCTGTCCCAATGCTGATGCTTTCTGTGACAATAAAGTCTGCAAAGCTTATTGATTTCTTTCATAATCCGTTCGGAGGGGATACAATGTGGTGAGTACAATGAAATAAAAACAGGTTTGATTTTATGGTTGCGAAGCATGCGTGACCAAACAGCAGATCTGAATTGCGGTCCGTTATCTGAAATGACTTTACTAACGTGTCCAACTTCACGTAAGAAATTTTTAACAAAGGCGTTGGATACAGACCGTCCAGTGGCTTTACGTAACGGAGTGAAAGAAACAAATTTTGAAGTAAGTTCAGCAGCGACTAGAACGTACGAAAATCCATTGGATGTTCTGACAAGCGGTCCCAAGAGATCAACAGCCGCAAATTCTTTTAATTTAGAAGGAATAATAGGAAACAACGGAGCACGATGTGAGACAGTAGATGGTTTCGCCTTTTGACAAAGTTTACAAATAGACAAGACTCTTCGAATTCTTTTTTCCATATTGTTAAAATAACAAGTCGTTCGAAGAATGTGATAACATTTTCGTGGACCAAAATGTGCGTAGCTGAAATGAATGTACCAAATGAGCTTATTAACAAAATCGTCTGGAATGCAAAGTACCCATAGCTTGTCATCAACAGTGCAGCGTTTGAAGAGTATGTTGTTTCTAACCAGGTAATAATGCCGAATCTGTGTGTGTGTCTTTTCATGCCATTTGCTCTTGATGTCTTTCCAAATCGGATCTTTATCTTGTTCATGAGCAATGTCCTTTAAAGATGTGGTGATGAAGTTTTCAAAGGCGACTTTCTGAATGTAAAGATTACTGAAATATTTCTCGAGGTTGCCTTCTGTGTTACTTTTCTCAAGCCCAGCCGGTGCGCGTGACAGTGCGTCCGCAACAATGTTCTCCTTGCCGGGAATGTAGACTATTGTGAAGCGGAATTCTTGCAGAAACAATGCCCAACGTTTTAACCTGTCATGATTTAATTTTGAAGACATAAGAAATTGTAATGCACGATGATCACTGTACACTTTTACGTGCTTACCAGAAAGAAAGAAACGGAATTTGTTAAATGCCCAAACGATAGCTAAAGCTTCTAATTCAGTAACGGAATAATTTTTTTCAGATTTTGTTAGCACTCGGCTAGCAAAAGCAATGGTTTTCTGAATGGTAGTGTCATTTTCTATGGCTTCTTGAAATAAATGGGCACCAAGACCGACTTTAGAAGAATCCGTGCTAAGGCAGAAATCTTGTGACAGATCTGGATGAGCTAAGATTGGCGCGTGAAGTAACGCTTCTTTCAAAGAATTGAATTCCAACTGTGCTTGTTCGTCCCAGTTCCAAATAGTATTTTTTCCAGTGAGAGAACAAAGTTTTGGTGTAACAAGAATTCGCATATTCAGAAAACGACGGTAAAAATTTACGAGACCTAGAAAACTGCGGACTTGTCTTTTTGTGGATGGAACTGGAATGGCTCTGATTGCTTCTAACTTTTCAGGATCCGGCTGAATGCCTTCAGAAGAAATAATATGTCCCAAAAACCTCACCTTTGACCTACCGAATTCAGACTTTTCCAAGTTAACTGTAATTCCAGATTCTGCAAAAATACGTAACAAACTGTTGAGGATGCGATTATGTAGTTCCCATGAAGCTTCTGCTATTAGAATATCGTCCACATATAAGGTGATGTGACGTTTTAAGAACTCAGGTAATATGGAATTTAGCCCGCGAATGAATGCTGCTGAAGAAATGTTCAAACCAAAGGGAAGTTTCCGAAACTGATAACAAACGCCGAAACAAAGGAAAGCTGTGTATTTTCTACATTCTGGATGAAGTTCGATCTGATAAAAGCTGGATCGGAGATCAATGGAAGACAACACTTTTACACCATTAAAATTTTGAAGAAGTTCTTCCAACGTTTGCGGCTGTCTGTTTCAGGAATAATGATCGTATTGATTTGTCTCGAATCTAAGACAAGCCTGATCGATCCATTTTTCTTCTCAACAACATGTAATGGATTGTTGTATGAGCTTACTGCAGGCTCAATAATGCCCTCGTCGAGCATAGATTGTATTTCTGTTCTAACACGGTCCCTATAAAGTGCTGGAATTACATATGGTCTAACACAAAATTTAGTATGCTCACGAACACGAAATTGGTATTGAAATCCCTTGATTGTTCCTGTTTTATGAGTAAAAACTGTGGAATGTGCTTGTAAAATCTCAAAAAGGTCCTGCCTATCAGTGTCATTACAATTCTCAATTGTTTGAATTTTATTCTGAATTAACTTATTAGTGTCAAATGCGCCGTCGATATCATCCCTGTCAGAACTTGCAGAGTGATTGTTAGTGTCTAGTTCCGTAGAAAAGTCCGAACTGTTGTCTAACAGAAGGTAAAGCCGATTAATTTCCTCGTCATGGTTTGAGAGCCAACCTTCAAATTTCAAAGCTATTGACTTACCTTCTTTCTCTAAACCTATTTCAGCATCGTGAAAGTTTAAGATTGCTTTGTATTCATTCAAAAAGTCTACTCCCAATATAATTTCCGTCGACAATAATGGAACAATGAGAAAGCTCATAGAGAAGCTGTGGCTTTGACAATAGAATTCTAAGTTGGTTTGTTGGTGTACATCTACACTTTTTCCAAAGATTGCACCTTGTAATTTAATCTTACGTAACGGAAGTGTGGGACAATCGTTAGATTTGTTGCATTTGCTAAAGGCTGTTTCAGTAATTATTGAGATGGGACTGCCAGAGTCAAGTACTGCCGTAAATTTTACGTCATTTACTGTAATGTGAATCACAGGATATGCAATATTGTTATGTTTTATGTCGTGTTCCTGGAGTAAGATGTCCCTAATGTCTTCCATTTTTACGTAATTACTAGCTACGGCAGCTGCGTCGTTAGTGTCATAAGAACGTTTTGTGGCTGCCAGCGGTGTGAGTCATTGCCTATTGTCTCTTTGTTGGCGAGCGTCGTTATTGGGATTTGGAGACCTAACTTCTACAAATTCACCGTGACGAGAGGGCCCTGCCCTGTTTAAATCCCGCCAATTCTGATGCAATTCAGGTCTGTCATTACGATCACATCGTCTGTCGGTAGTTCCTGTAGTTTCTTTCTTGTCGGTTAAGTGGTGGAGAATTTCTCCCTGAATCGTAACTGCGCGCTGGACCGTTGCGTCTAAAGTTATTCTGTCTTCCTTGATAATAATTATTTTGGTTCCCAAATTGTCTGTTTCTCTGATTGTCTCTGTGATAGTCACTACCGCAGAGAGGTGATCTTTCCCTGTAATTATTACTACTCTGCCAACGGTTGTAATACGGGTGGTGTCTGTTTCGGTCACGATTTGTGTTGTGAGAATAGCCTTGTCGCGTCCAGTTATTATTTCTTTCATCGCGGAATTGCGACTGATGTGATCTGTAATTGTTGTGCTCCTGCGTTCCGCGATTGTCAGTGTCACTTTCCAGTTCTTGTAACAGTCCCTGAAAAGCTTCAATGTCGTCTTTGCAACGTCCTGCCAAAATAATATGCCGTAAATGTTCAGGTAATTTGATTAAGCAAATGCGGATGAGTTCTGAGGGGCTGTATGGGTTTGACAGGTACTGTTTCTTGTGCAACATGTCTTCAAAATATTTCACAAGACTGAAGAATTCAGATTGTTCGAAATGTTTCATCATTATGATACCATGTTTTACTCGGTCTTGTGTGGCTTGAGACCAATATGCTGAGAGGAAGGCATGGTAAAATTCTCCTTCACTGTGGCAATCGTGAATGACCGATCGCATTCTTACAGCTGGTTCATTCTCTAAGTAGCCACACATAAATTCTAATCTGTGCTCCAATGACCAGTTGGGAGGAAAACAATGAGAGAATTGATGGAGCCATGCTTGTGGATGAATGTCGTTGCCAGAATTCTTAAATGTTTTGAATTTACGTGTAGTAATGAACAGCTTATAGTCAAAATCATCATGTCGGCGAATCGCATATCGGTCATTGTTAGGTCGTGTCGGCCGTTCCATTTCAAAATTCGGTGCATATTGCCAATTTCTTTCATAACTTCCGAAATGCCCTGTGTTATTATTTTGCGGCTTTTCCGTATTTCTAAGTCCCTCTTCCCGTGTTGGAGCGCGAGTGTCCTCTGAAATACGTAATTCTTGTATTACCTGTGTCAGCTGATCTTGTACTTCCCGGATTTCTCTTTGGTGTTGTGTATTAATTTGATTCTGATTTTGTTTGAATTTCCTAATTTGTTCGTACTCTTCTGTGTCATTAAAGACTACCGGCCTTGCGTCAATCAGATTATCATCTACCTTCGTAGATAAATTAGTGAACTGATCCAAAAGTTCGGCTACTTTCTCCGATAGTGTACTTATTTCCTCAGTGTGTTTTTCTGAACCAAGTTTCAGAGTATCTACTGTGTCCTTAAAGTTTTCCTGAGTTTTTGCAAGTTGCGTAACCGAATCGGTAGATGCAACTGAGTCAAATTTAGCTTGCAAGGTCTCATGATTTTCATGAACAATAATTTGCAGTTCTTTTATGGCTGCTTCGTGATTCTGTAATGCATTTTCATGCCGCGAAAAAATAGGTTGAAAATGCTCAAAAATTTGAGTTTTTACGTCATTACAGACTTTTTGACATTTCGATTCAATGTTATGTAACTCAGTAGTTAAATCTTCACGTGTTTGTTCAAGTGTTTGTTCCAATGAGTCTAACTTTTTAAGATTTTGTTCCACTGTGTCTAACTTTTGAAGCTTTTGCTGTGTTTGTCTCTGGTGTTGTTCCATTGTGTCTAACTTTTCAAGCTTTTGTCCCATTTGTTGCATTAATTGTAATAACAATGCACTGGTGTCTGAAACATGTTCCTCAGTGCTTTTCGGCAGTGAAGTTGCACCGGCAACATTCACATTTTGACAAGCGGAAAATGTGTCTTGACTCATTTGAGAAAACGGTGAGAACCCAAAACCTGAGTCTGCAGTATTTGCAATATTGTGTTCTGTCATTCCCGATTCCTGAGGCGAGCTGTTGCCGACCAATCGATCGATAACGCTTCCCTGTTCACCACCTGTTTCACTGTCTACACCATTGTTTGCCGCCCGCTCCATTTCCCTATGCGCAATTACCAAATTACTACTTTGAACATTAGTTAATTCATTACTCTGCGGCGCTAACACACTGCTTTCGTCTTCACTGTCATTTCTCAGTTTACTTTGGAGCCTAGTATTACGTTTTTCACACGCCATTATTGTCACAGTATTTCACACGATAACACAGAAAAGCACAATTTGGAGAGCAAAATAAAATAACATAGCAATGGAAATAATGTCTACTTAATTGCCAGCGCAGCTGCGAAATACTTGGTGCAAATCTACATGCATGCCACAACTGTTTTACTGTACAACAATGAAAAACTACAACTACAAAGGAAATTCTCTCTATGATTATGCGCTATCAATAAACAATAGCTACACCAATTACACAAACTACAAGAAAAAAATCAGAAGATTCCAGTGAGGTATCCTCGGCTAAGGGTCGACATATGAAACGTCCCCTTTGAACAATTATACACGACTGTCCTTATACTGACACACAATATTTTGTTAGCGCAACGCAATCTGACTTTCAAAATTCCCTACAAAATAATGGCCCTGACTAACATTAAACTATACCTTTCACAAATCACTTACCTCACAAAAATCTTCGCTGCTCAAGCTACTGCAATACAGCGAGCGCCACTACTGCCAGCTAAATAAAAGATTCAAACTATGGAAGGCACTAACTACTGATAGGGATAGTTGGCAAATGAAAGATATTAATAGAGAACAAACAATATATTTACCTTGATATCATCATATATAAATATAGCAGTTCATGACAAATTTCAAAACTCCGCCATCTCTCTCCCCACATCCACCACTGCTGGCGGCTCACCTCCAACTGCGCAACGCTACGCGCTGTTCACATCCAGCTGCCGCTGCCCAACACTACAATGGCAGACAACAATGCAAACTAGCCACAGACTGCACACAGCACATCCAGTGATTTTCATACAGAGGTGGCGTTACCAATAAAAAAACCTAAAACAGCCTACTTACAAAGTATAATGTCACTGTCAGAAGCATATATAAAATCTTTTAAGTTCCGTAGTTTAAAGGAACTATGAATCTTATTAAGGTTTACTGTCGCGATTTTGTATGCTTGTATGGCAGACATTATTCGTTCTACTTGATCTAACTTAAAAAAACATTCTTCTGTTTTGTCTCGCAAGCGTCAGCTTTAAAACGCATTATAATAATATTCACCGGTAGCAAATGTTTCAGTGGTGTGTCCTTGCTCTTTAGAATGTTCGTTCGCGGAGACGTCTTCGTTGAAGATATCAGCCACCTGTGGGGCTAGCTTACAGTCTGTCTTAGTTTCTGAAACTTCTGTCATTTCTTCGTCGGCTGGTTGAGGTTGTCGTCGGTGGGACGAGTGAAGCATCATGAGAGTGACTCGCTTCTTGGGGGTGGTTGGATGCTTTCTTGTTGGCTTTCCTTGGACGTCTCGTTTTTCCAGCGCAGAAGGGGAACGCTCCTCAGAATCTGATGTCGCTTTCGTGTTGCTATAGATCTGTTGGCTTAAGGTACTACCTATTTCCTTCGCTTTTTGTCGGAGTGTGGGAGCTGTCTCCTCTGCACCTTTGCGCGCCAGCCGGCGTTTCTTATTTTTCTTTGGAGAATTGCCTCTCGACGGACTTTCTTCAGTATCCAAGTTAGTGTCGCTTTCCTGCAAGGTGTGTCGGTCTTCAACTTCCGGCGGATCTGCTGCCTTTACAGTTGCAGGTGCCTGTTTCGGTGGAACTTCAACCGTTTCCATAGATTGGCGGGACTCTTGTAGGTCGTCAGCTATGACGGCACTGACGTCCATCGGAATTTCAGTGTCTGTAGAATTTTTATTTGCACACGATTCAGGGGCTGAGGAAGCAGTCGGCCGTTCGCGTGCCACGGCGGCGTAAGTTCCCGGCAGTGTTGTCATCGCCGGTGGCCTGGCGGCCTCGCCGGCCGGCAGCTGTGCAACGCGCCGCTGTATACATTCTGCGCGAACGCGCCCAGGCTTGTTACAGGCGGCACAGGTTAGCGGTTGGTCGTCATAAATTACAATCCCTCTACATCCGCAGACATTGATGTACGACGGGATGTGCTTTTGTAACTCTACTCGAAGCTGCCGTACGCCATTTAGTACTGGGAATTTATGCGCGCTTGACCATTTCTCGGCAAAGTTGCTGAGCATTTTCCCGAAGGGTGAAATTACAGCATTAATTTGGTCTGTTGTAATCTCTAAAGGCAACTCGAAGATTCGAATTGTGCGAATGCCAAAACCAGCATGTGCAACGGTGACTTCACCAGCGTTTCCATCTGAGTGCTCAAATTTCATGACACCTCCGGAAGACAACTATTTTCTCGCACAACTCGGAACTACGCATTTTAACAAACACGACACAAGCTACAATCGACAGGTGGATCCCAATTACATCATTAAAGGAGAGCTTCACACCTTCTTATAACCAATTTTCTACTTCAAACGACTTGGGTCTGGCATATCGAGGATCAAAGGTAAGTTTCAACGTATCTTTTCGACTTGATTGAGTCATCACTGCATTCTACTCATTACTTCTCGAAGTGTTCTATAAACAGAGTTTTAAGCCGCAGCAAGCGCAAGACTTACCACGCGGAAGCACAGACGGCGCAGCGCACACCGCACTACGTCCTACCTCCACGCCGTCCGCCGGCGAACTGACCACTCAGCTACCCAAGCACGACTCACGCCTCGTCCTCACACCTTTACTTCTGCCAGTACCTCGTCTCCTACCTTCCAAACTTCACAGAAGCTCTCCTGCGAACCTTG
Organism: Schistocerca serialis cubense; assembly: GCF_023864345.2. Taxonomy (NCBI): domain Eukaryota; kingdom Metazoa; phylum Arthropoda; class Insecta; order Orthoptera; family Acrididae; genus Schistocerca; species Schistocerca serialis. The sequence continues at coordinate 460,807,229 of NC_064643.1, forward strand.
CAGAACTAGCACTCCTGAAAGAAAAGATATTGCGGAGACTAAGTCATGTCTCCGCAATTTCCTTTCTTTCAGGAGTGCTAGTTTTGTAAGGTTCGCAGGAGAGCTTCTGTGAAGTTTGGAAGGTAGGAGGCGAGGTACTGGCAGAAGTAAAGGTGTGAGGACGAGGCGTGAGTTGTGCTTGGGTAGCTCAGTGGTAGAGCACTTGCCCGCGAAAGGCAAAGGTCCCGAGTTCGAGTCTCGGTCCGACACATAGTTTTAATCTGCCAGAAAGTTTCATATCAGCGCACACTCCGCTGCAGAGTGAAAATCTCATTCCAGAACCTTGATTATTAGCAAACGCGGCAAAGAAATGAAAGAGTCTTGTCAAATATCTGATACGCTACCGCTGTCTGTAAATTTCAAAGTGACGGCGAATCCAGACACGAACTTGGACTTTGTGAAACGAGTAACGTGACTCATCCAACTACGTGACACGTTCCCATTGATCTACGGTCCAATCCGGATGACCCCGTGCACACTGCAGTCGTGACTGACGTGGTAACTCGTAGGGATCGCCTACAGCGGAGCTCCAGGTTCTGAACGTGCACTGAACGATGTGCCCCGAACGAACTGTGCTTCAATTCTAACGTCATGTCTGCCACAGAGCGCCGCTTGTCCTGTTTTACAGAGCGGGCAAGCCCCCGTCTTTCATGTTCTTTGATGAGGCATAGACGCCCAACAAATTGTCGCGTACTCATGGTCTCACCATCCTTCTACCATTTCCTTAGATACTCACAACAGCAGCACGCGAATGAGCGGACAGCTTCTCCTTTTCCAAGATTTTCTCATTTCCATGTCCCGGGTCATCAAAATCTGCTCTACGTCAAAATCACTTATGTCAGTGAATTTCCCCATCTTCTGCTCGTTTCATCGATAGAATGATACCCCGTTTGTCTCTGTTCCGGTTTTATACTTTCTTTACCGTGCTGCGTGCCCGCAAAAGCACGAAGTCGCTTTGAATATCGTGGTGAGCAGAGCAGAGAAGAGTTAACAGGTTTGTACACGCGACCATGTCGCAGTTGGTTAACAGGTATGCTTGTGACAGCATGTCTACCTAATATGGTAGTCTAAATTGCGGGAAACATCAGCCAAACTTCCACAGTTTGAAAGAAGTAATCCGCGTTGGCTGTAGAAAACATTCTCTTAGAAGTCACGAACGGTTTCGCAGCACTAGATTACGCGTCCTCAGGTGATAAAGATTCTTATTACTTTCGGCGATTACCTAGTAATACGAATCTTTATCATCTGAGGATGCGTCTTTTAGTGGTACGAAACCGGTCGTGACTTTTAATGAAAAGTACCCTACACTCAATGCGGATTATTACTTTCAAAAAATACCTAATACGTTCCAAAACGCCGCGAGTAAAAAAGGGATTTTCCAGTGCTCATACCTCGGGTTCTACTGGTGATAAAAAGGTACGGTAAATTTACTGGGATAGGCCTTCGGCTAGGAACCATTTGTAAACCCACAGAAGGATTCTTTCAGTGTCACTATCCTGCAGTACAGTGTCAAAGTAGGAATATTACGCACTGCCTCCTGCTTAGTCAAATGGAGCAAATCGGTTGGTTCTTTTTGTATTTGATGTGGGGCACGGCGTACTTGATGGGACTTATGAAGGCACCATTAGTTCATGGGCAGTTTCACGAAAAACGCACAAGCGTATTTTTTTACTCACTAGCAGATCAAAACCCAGCTGATGATTCCAAGACGGATATGCATAGCAAATGGCTGACGTTTGTACGATGTAGTCTTAAGAACGCGATCCCGAAACACCTTGAAAATTTTCCTGATGTCTTTATCCAAGACACAGAGGTTCAAAGTTACGCTGCTTCTACACTTAAAATCCAGTATGAGACGATATCAATAACAAAGAACCACACAAAATTGCTCAAATTTTAACGATATCTTCTCTAGCATTTATACAGAAGAGCCATCTCCCCGTTTTCAAAAATTTTTATCCATTATCGAGAAACATCCCAAAAACTTATTTTTTGGGTACAGCAACTTAGCTGCGGATTCCGAGACAGATATTCGTAGCAAATGGTTGTAATTTTTATGATGTATTCCTAAGATCACAATCTTGAAAATTTATGTAAAACCCGGTGTGACACGAAAATGTAGTTTATAAAGTGACTTAGCACGGAGAGATACGCTTAAAGTGTCTCCGTTATCATCTAGGAACTTTATGCTGTAGTACTGAAGCCCCGGCCAGTGTGGCCGAGCGGTTCTAGGCGCTTCAGTCTGGAACCGCGCGACCGCTACGGTCGCAGGTTCGAATCCTGCCTCGGGCATGGATGTGTGTGATGTCCTTAGGTTAGTTAGCTTTAAGTAGTTCTAAGTTCTAGGGGACTGATGACCTCAGATGCTAAGTCCCATAGTGCTCAGAGCCATTTCAACCATTTTTAGTACTGAAGCACACGTATTTTTTTTTTTTTTTTTTTTTTTGCGTATTAAACCCTGGCTGAGATGTAAGAATGTAAGATTAGTTTTGCGTTATTTCAGTTTCGCATAACCCAACTATCTAAGTGTTAATTACCAATACGTTTATTTTCATATGAGTTACAAGCTCTGATTTGGCATGAGAAAGAAGGGAACCAGGGAGAAATGCACCTATTAGGAAAAAAATGCATTTATGTTCATGTTTGCCGGCCGGAGTGGCCGAGCGGTTCTAGGCGCTACAATCCGTAACCGCGCGACCGCTACGGTCGCAGGTTCGAATCCTGCCTCGGGCATGGATGTGTGTGATGTCCTTAGGTTAGTTAGGTATAAGTAGTTCTAACTTCTAGGGGACTGATGACCTCAGAAGTTAAGTCACGTAGTGCTCGGAGCCATTTGAACCATTATGTTCATGTTTATTTCACAGGCTGTGACTGAAAAGTGCGGTACCAGTGGCCTCATTTTATCTTCTGGAGCACATTTAAAATTTTTCCCAATTTTTTTTTCATGTGAACATATCCGGGCTTTTTTATGCTGAGAGAGAAGAGTACAACTGTAGTGTCAGAGAGATGGAGAAGTAATAAATACTGGAAGATAGTAGACAGTGGCTGTGCTACAGGAAGAGCGAAGGAGACAATGGCAGTTTGACAGAAAGAGAGAGACGCATTGGCAGTGGAACATAGTTGATAGTGACAGTATAGTGCTAGGAAAAGAGTTAAGGAGACACTGCCGGTGGGAGAGGAACAAAGAGAAAGAGAAAGTGGCAGGAGCCAGTGAAAACGAGAGACAGAATATTTTACAACGACAACGAGGAAGAGAGAGATAGTGACACTGAGAAGAGACAGCAGGAGTATGAAGGAATGAGATATTTGCAGTAAGAGAGAGCAAGACGGAGAGAGTGATAGTGAGGGGAGAGCGTAGTAGTATGATGGAACAAAGGGAACTGTGGCTGTGGCACAGGAGACAATGAAAGTGAGACACAAAGAGATAATGACAATGAGTTGGGCTGAATGAGTGGGTGAGAAAGAGCAGCCAGGAGTGGATGGGTGTGAATAACTTACGGCGATGGACTAGTGGATGTGAGTGAGTTACAGCTATGGGAGCTTATGGGAGTTTGAGGTGAGCTGCATGTTAAAAAAAGAAAAGAGGGAATACATTCGCATGCCAAGACTTTTACAAAATTTTTCAAGGCACTGTGGAAGGTTGAATGAAACAACTGGTACCCCAATTTCCAGTCAGAATCTTTTAAATACACTCCTGGAAATGGAAAAAAGAACACATTGACACCGGTGTGTCAGACCCACCATACTTGCTCCGGACACTGCGAGAGGGCTGTACAAGCAATGATCACACGCACGGCACAGCGGACACACCAGGAACCGCGGTGTTGGCCGTCGAATGGCGCTAGCTGCGCAGCATTTGTGCACCGCCGCCGTCAGTGTCAGCCAGTTTGCCGTGGCATACGGAGCTCCATCGCAGTCTTTAACACTGGTAGCATGCCGCGACAGCGTGGACGTGAACCGTATGTGCAGTTGACGGACTTTGAGCGAGGGCGTATAGTGGGCATGCGGGAGGCCGGGTGGACGTACCGCCGAATTGCTCAACACGTGGGGCGTGAGGTCTCCACAGTACATCGATGTTGTCGCCAGTGGTCGGCGGAAGGTGCACGTGCCCGTCGACCTGGGACCGGACTGCAGCGACGCACGGATGCACGCCAAGACCGTAGGATCCTACGCAGTGCCGTAGGGGACCGCACCGCCACTTCCCAGAAAATTAGGGACACTGTTGTTCCTGGGGTATCGGCGAGGACCATTCGCAACCGTCTCCATGAAGCTGGGCTACGGTCCCGCACACCGTTAGGCCGTCTTCCGCTCACGCCCCAACATCGTGCAGCCCGCCTCCAGTGGTGTCGCGACAGGCGTGAATGGAGGGACGAATGGAGACGTGTCGTCTTCAGCGATGAGAGTCGCTTCTGCCTTGATGCCAATGATGGTCGTATGCGTGTTTGGCGCCGTGCAGGCGAGCGCCACAATCAGGACTGCATACGACCGAGGCACACAGGGCCAACACCCGGCATCATGGTGTGGGGAGCGATCTCCTACACTGGCCGTACACCACTGGTGATCGTCGAGGGGACACTGAATAGTGCACGGTACATCCAAACCGTCATCGAACCCATCGTTCTACCATTCCTAGACCGGCAAGGGAACTTGCTGTTCCAACAGGACAATGCACGTCCGCATGTATCCCGTGCCACCCAACGTGCTCTAGAAGGTGTAAGTCTACTACCCTGGCCAGCAAGATCTCCGGATCTGTCCCCCATTGAGCATGTTTGGGACTGGATGAAGCGTCGTCTCACGCGGTCTGCACGTCCAGCACGAACGCTGGTCCAACTGAGGCGCCAGGTGGAAATGGCATGGCAAGCCGTTCCACAGGACTACATCCAGCATCCCTACGATCGTCTCCATGGGAGAATAGCAGCCTGCATTGCTGCGAAAGGTGGATATACACTGTACTAGTGCCGACATTGTGCATGCTCTGTTGCCTGTGTCTATGTGCGTGTGGTTCTGTCAGTGTGATCATGTGATGTATCTGACCCCAGGAATGTGTCAATAAAGTTTCCCCTTCCTGGGACAATGAATTCACGGTGTTCTTATTTCAATTTCCAGGAGTGTAAACACGAACATATTCACATTTTTTTTTGCTCCTCACTGTATATTGCTTTGCCCCCAAGCTATCGAATATTTTTTTGAGCATCATGGAGCAATACAAATTACGGGCGGGTATTCGTTTTGTTACTATTACCAATGTTACGCTTGGGATGGGAGAGAAAAGAGTCACGAACATTACTCTGTGAGTGTGCCGGAGTGCATTAGCAGGTTCAAGTAAGGTAACTTCATTTGCAGGGTGACGGCGTAAACGTAACACTTTTTTCAGTGCTTTTAATCCAGTTCCACGTGACACTACGGGTATATCTGCTCTGCTCTGACGTATGTGACGGCCGCTAATAACATTTATAGAATTACGGGCGCTGTACACGTGGCACAGATTTTTACGGTAATTGCGTTCCACATTGTCAGAGCGAGCAGCGGAGGAAACAAGTGCACCGTCCGCTAAGCCGCTTATAAAGTTAGTTCCCCGTGCGAGTGCGGGACTTCCACTGATACTGGGGACGCAACCGCGCAGGCACGACGGGGGCGCCCGCACGTAAAACCTAGAGAACGTACTGCAGAATCGATGCTATCGTTGCATGCGGCAAACGTATATCAAATAGGAGAAATAGTTCCACTTCGTGATCTGCGTGGATTGGTTGACCGGCAAAATCTTCTCTTCGCGCTCGCAAAGACTGCCTAACTGCATATCACGTTGTCAATACTGAGGCTTGCCTAGAATACTTTACATAGATGTTGTGATTCGTCTCTAAACGGTAACAAAATGGGACTCAGCCAGTTCCTAACTCAACCACACCTACCAGTCCCTCTGCACAGAAAAACTTTCAAATGTGAGTACACCTCTTATTCACAAGAATTTACTGTAAAAGATGTAAAAACTCGGAAATAAAATAAATTTTGTAAGTACACGATGAAGTTAGTTATGTACTTTGCCTACACAGGGATAATGTGTGTGTTAGGAAAATTTTAAACAAGAATTCCCCTTGAGGCGACACATGGTGAAAATAGAAATGAAGTAACCAGTAACAAATATTTGGGTTTTTCATTTGACGTTACTCACATTTAGTCAATTTAGATTGCAACTTTAATGGGATTGAGGTCTGTGCCACATTTATTTTGACTTAAAAATGGAGTTTTTGATAAAATTTTGAAGTTTAAAACAAAACTAGCACTTGCATTGGGATCTCGTGTCTGGAATTTCTGAGACCTGCTACGCTCTTTATTTACAATTGCATTCCGTAACTTTCGTTGGTTTACACGTAAACTGTTTGTCCAGCACCAGGATTAGGCTGAAGAACGTTTCATTTTGAATATTTAAATAATAACTGTGCTATACAGACACTTCCGTATTACACCGATATAACTTTTCGTACGCATTTCAGTCGACTGAAATACTGAGACTATTCAAACCACAATGTAATGACAATTGTCACTTGCTCTATTTACATTATTTACATGTGTTCAATATTTCGTATTAAAAGTTTGTATTATAAAAAGATAATCTTTCGTTGTCAGTCTATAATGGATTATACTGTAAATGATGAAAGTATGTGAATGCAGCTTGCCGCTAACTTGGTGTAATGTCTCTCACACATAAACCTGTACAGTAAAGTAAGGGCCTCCTGTTTTATCTTTAGGCTGATCCGTGATAAGACAGGCAAACAATTATACAAATGGAGGATTCTGCGTATTTTCTCTAATTTCATTCGCTCTCTCTCTCTGTCCTTTATCTATATAGAGTTTTAAATATAATATTTCATTACGTGAACTCAGCCCAATAGAATCTCTGGTGGAGCCCTTCGTCTTACTATTCAGCGGCTGGCTTGCTGTAAAAGATCTTTATACCTATTACTATTGTTAAGCGCTGCATTCAGTTGGGAAAATCGATCGTTTGAACAATTCGTTCATTTTACGACAGATTTAGAATTTCAGATGTGTCCGAAGCCTTTTTGGACGATTTTATAAAATCTCGGTGATTGCAGGCTCTCTTCGTCACAACTGAAACTTCCCCACTAATTACAGGGCCAAGACAATCATCAATGATTCAGACAGAGAACTCATTCGTCATTCACTCTAGAATAAAAGGGTCACAAACCTCATTTCTGAGGAAATTTGTATATTCAATCCATCTCCTTTACATGTTCCGTTTTCTGTTGATTCCAAGTCTTACTTAATTTGCGTTTACAGTTTTTCTCTCTCTTCAAATAACCCGCTAGTGGCACAAACGTTAACAGCTCGCTTTAGCGAGAAGAAGAGCAAATATGTCTCTTTTAGCAACCCGACAATCTTCCAACAGATACTTCCGAAGCTGTCCTAGTTATCCGTCTATAATAACCATGGAGAATCCATATACGTATCTCTGTTATTCCAAAGAATAAACGTACTAGAAAAATACCTTGGCGTCGACGAGCTGTCGGCGCATATATTACTAGAAAATCCGATCAGATACTTTTCAAAAGTGAATAAATGTGGATGATTTGATTGACCATTATTAATTATTGCGTGGTAGAGGGTAATTTTCCGTGGGGAGATTACAATGCCCCTCGCAGCGAGCGAAGTTTGTGAGCTCAATTTTGATTTACCGAACACACTTCGCGAGCTATCTATTAGTGTGGATAACCCTGAAGTGATGGTTGTCAGTCCTCCGACTGAAAAAGAATATTATGTTTAAGACAGACGAAGAAAAGAAATGTTGAAAACAGAAGAAATGAAGAGACAGGTACCGCGGTTGTATTGCTTTTACGTGCATCTAGGTGTTATGTTTGCTGTGCACAACCAAGGAAGATGATCTTTCATGAAACTGTTATCAGGGTCTACCCATTCGGGAACTTTCTTAAGCAGGGAAACCTTGGAAAACCTCTTAAGCCTAGACCCCCAGCCTGCGGTGCATAGAAGATAGGAAAGCCTATAGAAGAAAAAAAATAATTTTGAAATAGATCTCTAAAGGAAAGACAGGGATCACTTTATATCACGATTTGGAGAAGAGTGATTTCTGCCTCTAGCAAAAAAAAAAAAAAAAAAAAAAAAACATTTTACAATAAATAACGTGAATTTTCGTTTTACAATCTTGTTCCTAGGACAATATCTTGCGGTGCTAAAACTCCCCCGGGTCTTGCATGTCCCCGACGTCCACATTTGTAGTCGGTCTTCTACGCGGCCCACTTTGTAGTCGGTCTTCTACGCGGCCCACAATGGGAAGAGTAGAAGGAACAGGGATACCCGATTTCACATGCAACATTCATTCCGGAAGAATTAGCAATGACCAAAAGGGAAACTCTTCCTGTAAGAGAACTGGTTAGGTTGCATCGTCCAAGATTCTCCTTTTTGAAAGCAAAATCCTTATGGCTTCATGCATCCTTTTTCTTACGACGTACTTCAAGGAATTTCGGCATTAACTAATGATGTTGCCAAAAACATCATCATATTTACTCTCATTTGAATATTCTTTTTGACTTTGCATCCCCACTTGTGCTTATAAGTCCAAAAAATTCTGACACATTTTCTATCACTGATTTGTTCTTCGTAATTTAAAGGATTCATGCAACTTACAATAGATTTTGGATTCAAATCATCGAATAATGGAAAGTGTAGTTCATTTTATACAAAGACATAATCTATCATTTCCTTGAAAGTCATATAATTTATCTATACTCAAAAACTTTTTATCCTAAATACACATATTTCTCCAATTGATTGTTGTAATGTAAAAGTTATTAGCATTGAGGAATGCGGATTCACTTCTTTCATTGATTCTCTGATTCATACGGCGTTCACACATGCACATATATGGAAATGGATTTTTTTTTTCAAACAAAAATTCCAAACGAACACGACCCATTAAATAACTATTAATTCTATGAATATTACTTTCTTTAAACATTCAATAATAAATTAAAAACTCTTAACTTCTAATTCTAACACCTTTTCTTTTTAAAGTTCAACATGAATCAGTTTACCCTCGCGTTTGGTGCGAGTCTCTTACAAAGCATATCTGTGTCGTCTATATCGAGTCTACCTCTCGCGCCGACGTCAACTGTTTTGCGCGGGAAATTATCTTTGCGGCGTTAACCGTCACTCATGATTCACTACCTCAACACATCCCTTCACACGTTTACACATCTAAGCGTGCACTTGAAATTATATATGAACCTTCACTCACACCTCTTTTGCGTCATTTACGGGAAACATTTCATTGTTCTTGAAGGTCAGTTAGATCCTTTATAAATCTTGATGACATTAGCAATGCTAAAGTTCCATGTTCACCCAAACACAGGTGACGCCTATCTCCACTATCTTCTTTGCAACACTCGATGGTAATAGTTAGTCACTATTTCTATAGTCTATGTCACTGATTAATTATTTCAATTTAAAGTTTTCTAACACTACACACACAGTTTATTGTTATGTTTTTTACGAGCGTTCATCTCTGTCACTCGCAACACCATTCCTCCCTATCTTCTAATCTTCATTAAATTTTTTCAAGTCGTTATGGGAAAATAACCCTTTTATTTTGTTCGATCCCGGGTATGCTAATAGATAAGTCCCAGGATTCGGAATTTGTAGGATAATGTATGGGCCAGTATATAGTAACTCCCATTTCTTTATACTTTTCTTTACTAAGGATGATTTGGTATGTCTTTTGACTAATACCTTTTCTCCGACCCGGTATGTCTGTACCCTCTTGATTAATTTGTCAAATTGTTGTTTTCTCTGATCAGCTTTTTTCGTCATATTTATGATGGCTTGTCTTATTTTTTCTTCCCAAGGCATCTCAGTTTCCTGAGTTTTGGGCATATGGTCAGTCCAGAAGTTTTCCTCTTTTGCTTCGAACATCAATTCACGAGGTGTATATCCAGTTGAGGAGTGGGGCATGTTATTGTATATCTGCTCAAACTCTTCCACATAATTTGCCCACGCAATCTGCTTGTTATGGCAATATGTCCTCATAAATCGATTGAACTCTCTAAAAATTCTCTCAACCAAATTGCCTTGTGGGTGGTAAAATGATGTTAGTATGTGTTTCACACCGACTTGAGAGAAAGTCTGTTTCCATCGGAGGCCCGTGAATATCTTGGCATTGTCTGTTATGATCGCTTTTGAATCCGGCTTTGTTTTTTGACAGATTATGCATCTCTTTAAGACCTCATGCACTCTGCGCTTTATGTTGGGAAAATAACAGTACCCACTTATCTTGTCTGCACATTTTGTCGCACCGAAATGTCCCCAGGTTAAATGAGTGAACCATACAAATTTCTCTATTTGCGCCTCAGGTATACAAACACACCAACGGACTTTGTTTTGCCTTCCACAGCGGAAAAATAATACGCCATTTACCAGTTTGTAATAATTTGCCATCTGATCCGAAGGTTGGTGTTGTAGCCTTTGAATGACACTTCCCCATTGAGCATCTCTTTTCTGTAACTGTGCCATATGCGCACACAAATTGACGTAGTACGTCTTAAATGGATTTTCCTGCAGCAGCAATACAGGGAATTCAGAGTTATTATTTACTTCAATCTCTTTAGTCAAACCCTGCGGTGACCTTGATAGAGCGTCAGCAATAATGTTTTGCTGTCCTGAGACATGCACGATCTTAAATTGGTATTGTTGCAGAGCGAGAGTCCATCTAGCCAGTCTGGGGTGTAACAGTTTACACGTTTGTAAAAACGTTAATGATTGATGATCGCAATATACGATAGTCTTTGACCCATATAGATAATAATGAAATTTTTTAAAACCCCAGACGACTGAAAGAGCCTCTAATTCTGTCGTCGTGTAAGTTCGTTCACAGTTGGACAAAACACGGCTGGCAAACGCAATAGGACAGAAGGCGAGTTGTCCATTTATCTTGCGTACTTGGAAAAGGCACGCTCCAAGACCCACATTCGACGAAGCTGTTGACAAGTAAAATTCTTCTTGCATGTCCGGATGGTACAAAAGCGGTGCATTTACTAATTGCTTCTTTATCTCCTCGAATGCTTCTTGACACTCTAATGTCCAGAGCCAGGGCACATCCTTCTTCAGCAAACTATTTAGAGCTGCTGCATTCATGGCCTGATTTGTTATAAATCTTCTAAAAAATGATGCAAGACCCATAAACCCTTTTAATTGCCTCCTATTTCTGGGTGTTGGAAACTTACTAATCGCAATTAGCTTCTCCTTGGTTGGTAAAATTCCCTTTGCGTCAATTATATGCCCCAGGAACTTGATTCTGTTTACTGCAAAATGGGATTTCTGTAGGTTAGCAGTTATTCCCATGGTTTTGAACACGTCCAACACCCGGCTCAGTAAGGTAATATGCTCCTCCCAAGTCTTCGATGCAATAAGCAAATCATCAACAAACACTGTTATCCTGGTTCTTAGTTCTGGGCCTAGTGCATATTCTAGAGCTGCTATAAAGATTCCAGCACTAATGTTGAGTCCGAAAGGAACTACAGTAAATTGGTAACTTCTTCCGGAATAAATGAAAGCCGTATATTTCCTTGATGACTCATCCAGCTTGACTTGCCAATAAGAACTCCGCAAATCAATGCTTGTCAAATATTGGACATCCTGGAACCGTTGTATAAGTTCGTCTATGTTTTCCGGATGTGTTCTCACTGGAATTATGATTTTATTTATTTCTCTGGCGTCGAGTACCAGTCTCACAGTCCCATTTGCTTTTGGCACGACCAACAATGGGGAGCAGTATGGGCTTGTAGAGGGTTCGATCAAACTCCATTTCAACATGCGATCTATTTCTTTTTGAACTTGAGCCTTTAACCTCCAGGGAACAGGATAGAAAGTTCTACAATACGTTTCGTGCGGCTTAACGTAGAGATGGCATATGTATCCCTTAATAACTCCTGGCCTTTCATCAAACACGTTTTCATACGCTAATAATAATTCTTTGAGCTGCTTCTTCTGATCTTCAATAATGCAGTCGGATTCATTTAACTTCTCATACACTAATTGACCGAAATCTCCTTTGACTTGGAACTCATTAATTACGTGCTGTTTAGAATTTTGTGCCGTCCTGATTACTTGCACACTGATCCCACTATTATATTTTCTGGTAAGGCTTTCTTTTTTCAACAAGTCCAACTCAATTTCTTGTTTATTTACATTTAACCAAATTTTTTCTGTTTTAAAATCTATTCTGCATCCGTATTGACGTAGGCTGTCGACTCCTATAATGCAATCTACCACCAAATTTTTCACAACAAGGAATGTGCTTAATATTGCTACATTTCCGACTTCTCCACTAAGTAGTGACTGCACTTTTACATTAGCCGATCTAGCCCCAACGGCGCCTATTATTCTGCAATTTTGAACTGGAAAAATTGGTACTCGTCTTATATTTCTGATCTTGTTGAATAGAGCCTCCGAAATAACATTTGTGGTTGCAGCTGTGTCTAAAACCGCCACTATAGGTACAGTCTCCAAAATGACTTGCACTTCGGCTACTGCCACCTGTTCCTTATCCTCGTCCTGTGGTTCTAAGTCCTCGGTCAATTCATCTGCCAGTAATCGTCCATCATTATACGTTAGCATGGGTACACATATCCTGTTGCCCCTCAACCAATTGTTGACCGCTCCTCCGGGGCACGAGTGGGTCCTTACAAGTTTGTTGGATTTTGATTTGCCTGCTGGTTGACATCATCCGTCACTTCGGTAATTACCGGTTGATTCGTAGATGTCCGTCCCCACTGATGTTGGTTATTTGAGTTCATTCCACCCGGTTGATTCCACTTTCTATTACTGTTATTATTCCAGGCTTGGGGTCTGAAATTCCTTTCGTTCCCCCACACGGGATTGTATCTTTTCCCATTCCTGTTGTTCCTTGGATCGCCCCTCGCAAGACTATTGCCGGTATTACTGTTGAGATTTTGAGGGGTTTCTCCGCTATTTAACGATCTCTGTCCATTCCCTTGCCTACCGTTGGGCGGAGGTTCTATCTCCCTATATTGGAATCTGTTATTACGGGCTTTCTGGTTGTTCTCTTCAATAATATCTATATGGTCTAACGTCGTGAGGAACGACTCCAAGTCTTTATCATTGCCGTAAATCAATTGATTTCGGATGCTAATTGGTAGTCTTGCCTTAAGTATGTTTATTATGTCTGGCAAGGGCATAGGTCTGTCCCAGTATCTAGTTTTATTTATATATTTTTCAAAATACTTCCTAAGGCTTCCTTTTGAGAAGGAGAAAGGCTCTGGGTAGAGCACCTCCTGCCTTAGGCGTTCCTGTACCCCTTCTGACCAGAACTTTGCTAAAAACGCCTTCTCAAAATCGTCATATGTCGAGCAAACAGAAGTAATGTCCGAGGCCCAAATCACCCCGAACCTTGTATATATCCTGTTACGAAACTGATCTTCTGCCACTCCGACAAATTTCTGGGTAGCACTCCTCTGAAACTTCGAATAAAAACAATTGGATGGACCCCCGTTTTGTCAGTGTTAAAAATCTGGAATTGCCGATGCTTTATCATTTTTTCTTCGGCATGGCAAAGGTTTTCGTAATCTCCGTTAGATAAAAATTCACGCGAACAACTAGCTCGTGGCAATTTAATGTTTGAGTTACTTACACCAGTCGGTATCGTGTGCGAATGTGCAGTAACTGGCTCTATAGTCGCTGCCAACTTCTGCTGCTGGCCAATATTTATTTGTTCTGAGCCTTGTTGTGAAACGCGTATCGACTCTTCTATCGTTTGTTTCCAATGCTCGAAATCAGCACCTAACTGCTGTCGCACTTCCTCAAGTCCTTTCGCAAACAAATTCTCTTCCTGTTTGCCAGATAGACTCTGGAATGCTGCCTTAACATTTTGCTCAACGTTTTCACACATTAGCCTTTTGTTTTCTAATGTGATTTCGGATAATTTACCCGTTAATACATTAATTTGGTGGTCTATAACATCTTGACGCTCTGTCAGATGTTCAACACTTTCCTTTAGGTTAGTCTGCGTACGTGCCAATTCAGGAAGTTGCGCAATTGTACATGACATGGCATCTTGCTTTTGTACTAATTGCGGAACCATTTCCACCTGTTCCCGTACGGTATCTATCTTAATAGCCACATACTCCTTCATTTCTACACCTACGCGGTGAGTAGATTCCTCACATTGAGCTTTCACCGATTCTATTTGTGCAGTTAATTTTCGTTCCGTCTCTTCGGCCTGATCTTTAAGTTCCTTTGTCTTTGCCTCTATCCGCTGCTCTAATTCGGAAAAACTGTCTTGTAACTGCTGCTTAATCTCATTTTTCAAATTTTCCTGCCCTTCCGTAACTGAGGCTAATTTCGCGTTCAAATCATTTTGCCCTTCAGTGACTGAGGCTAATTTTGTATTCATATTATTCATGCTCTCGGTTATCATCTGCATCTGTCTCATGATAATGACCAATGGATCTAACCCATGTTGCGTACTTGCCGTTACATCTCCAGCCGTGTCTACAGGGCGTTCTATTGCGCTATCTGTAGCGATCGGTTCTACAACACTTCTTACTACATCATTATTATCAGTGCTAACAGCTGAAGGCTGTTGCGTGCTGCTCTGCTCTGCTTGACTCATCTTAAACATTGCCCTAGTTAAAACCATCTAAATGTTCTACCGTCAATATATATATATATATATATATATATATATATATATATATATATATATATATATAACTCTCCCTTCTACTGTCACTATATGTAACTCCGTTCACACAAGAGTACTTCCGTGGCTAGTTTCTTACTGTACTTATACAGATAAATGCAACTGGGGCAGGTCAATCAAACTACATCTAGCATGAACACAATTAATCAGAGTTCAAATATCCAATAGTACTAAATAGAAAAGCGTATACTTCATCTATACCAACAAGCTTTAACAATAAAATAATAGATCCAGCCTTCTCTCTGCGCCCGGCGTGTTGTTTTATGTTCTTATTTGTAGATCCACTTAATGTGACTGCGAGTATTTCTTCTCTTTTCCAAGCGTCAGTTAAGTTGGCTCGTCATAGTTCACATGAAACAGAGAACAAAATTATTTTAACAACGTCCAAAAACGTGTCCTGTCACGGATTGGCCATTATAATTGCTTATACTGTAAATGATGAAAGTATGTGAATGCAGCTTGCCGCTAACTTGTGTAATGTCTCTCACACATAAACCTGTACAGTAAAGTAAGGGCCTCCTGTTTTATCTTTAGGCTGATCCGTGATAAGACAGGCAAACAATTATACAAATGGAGGATTCTGCATATTTTCTCTAATTTCATTCGCTCTCTCTCTCTCTCTCTCTCTCTCTCTCTGTCCTTTATCTATATAGAGTTTTAAATATAATATTTCATTACGTGAACTCAGCCCAATAGAATCTCTGGTGGAGCCCTTCGTCTTACTATTCAGCGGATGGCTTGCTGTAAAAGATCTTTATACCTATTACTATTGTTAAGCGCTGCATTCAGTTGGGAAAATCGATCGTTTGAACAATTCGTTCATTTTACGACAGATTTAGAATTTCATATGTGTCCGAAGCCTTTTTGGACGATTTTATAAAATCTCGGTGATTGCAGGCTCACTTCGTCACAACTGAAACTTCCCCACTAATTACAGGGCCAAGACAATCATCAATGATTCAGACAGAGAACTCATTCGTCATTCACTCTAGAATAAAAGGGTCACAAACCTCATTTCTGAGGAAATTTGTATATTCAATCCATCTCCTTTACATGTTCCGTTTTCTGTTGATTCCAAGTCTTACTTAATTTGCGTTTACAGTTTTTCTCTCTCTTCAAATAACCCGCTAGTGGCACAAACGTTAACAGCTCGCTTTAGCGAGAAGAAGAGCAAATATGTCTCTTTTAGCAACCCGACAATCTTCCAACAGATACTTCCGAAGCTGTCCTAGTTATCCGTCTATAATAACCATGGAGAATCCATATATGTATCTCTGTTATTCCAAAGAATAAACGTACTAGAAAAATACCTTGGCGTCGACGAGCTGTCGGCGCATATATTACTAGAAAATCCGATCAGATACTTTTCAAAAGTGAATAAATGTGGATGATTTGATTGACCATTATTAATTATTGCGTGGTAGAGGGTAATTTTCCGTGGGGAGATTACAAGTCTTCCTATTTTTGAAAATTTCATATTGAGTCTAATTAATCTAAAGCGTCACCATCACTATCTCTATACATACTGGAAGTATTTAATTATATTGTCCCAAAAACAAAATAATTAAATTTAAGCTAATTTCATCATTTTCATATAAAGATGTTGGCATGTGTACAACAAAAGTGAGCCTTATCAGCAAAATCAATGTAAAAATAATTTTATATTTAAATTTGCGATAAATGAATCATTATTGTAAAACCTCTAAACGCAAAACTTACAAATTGTCACTAAGCTGTTCAAGCCTATCACCATGGAATCTCATGTCATGCATAATTTTTAAAGTTAGTCGTTCTGAGACTCAAGACAGATATGACACACACCTCTGATGTAAAAGTACTCCTGAATTTTTTATTTTTCCAATTACATCTACGTCTTCATCTATACCCTGTCTATCACTGTGAAGTGCATGGCAGAGATTAGACTCCATTGAACCGGTTATTAAGACTTTATCCCGCTCCACTCACGAATGGAGTGCAGCAAGACTTCAGATGCCTCTGTGAGTGATGTAATTTAATTTCATTATGCACGATACGAGCTTTCATGGTGATACGCTTGAATTATTGAGTGATAATGTGTAAGTTTTGTATTTAGAAGTTTTACGGTAATGATTCATTTCTGAAGTAATAAGAATCATCGCAATTTTACCTGTTCAGATTTAAGAGTCCGCCAGTTGAGTTTCTTCAGCTTCTCTGTGACACTTTACAATATGTCAAACACACCTGTGAGCATTCGTGCTGCCCTTTCATGTATACGTTCAATATCCCCTTTTAGTTTTATCTGCTGCGGGTTCAACACACCTAAGCAATATTCTAGGATGGGATGCATGAGTGATTTGTAAGCAATCTTCGTTGTAGACTGACTGCATATGACTGCTATGCTACATTAAAACGAAAGTACTTCAGAAATGAATCATTACTGTAAAACTTCTAAATACAAAACTTACACATTATCACTCAATTATTCAAGGGTATCACCATGAAAGCTCGTATCATGCATAATGAGATTAAATTACATCACGCACAGAGGCATCTGAAGTCTTGCTGCACTCCATTCGTGAGTGGAGCGGGATAAAGTCTTAATAACCGGTACAAACCAGCCACTGCCATCTGTCATTGACAATTTTATTCCAGCTGTAGGAGTAAAAGGGTCATTTCTAAACTGGTGACTCTCATTAATTTGCATGGAACCTACAACAGAAACATATGGCTCAATATCATAGTTAAACAGAGCAAGATGTCAGCTACATATTTTCGTTTTCCCTCATAGTCACCATCACTGTCAGAGTACTTTTGCCAGCAATGATCGGCAACAGTGTTGAGTTTTATTGTACTACTAGCTGAGAAACTCGGCGTTGTCTGCGGATTAATTTACATCTGTAACCGAGAATTCGTACGCGTGGAACTTATTTTTGACTGATAAAACTTCTTCGTATGCAATGTCTGAAGCAGTACGATTGATGACATGAACGAAGAACTTGTTTTCTGAACTAACACAGGAGAGAGCCACACAGAGCCGCCTGTCCGAAAAGCAGCTAATTCTAAAGCCCACGCCTGCAGCACACAGCGTCTGGCCTAGTGCTTTGTTTATGGTCATGGCGTAACATAAACTTACTGGGAACTGGAATTGGTAAATTCTTAGGAATAAGCGGAATTCGAGATATTGAAGCTCACCTACGCCACTTCACATCAATAGCCCCTGTGAGTGGAGGGTTCTGAGGAACGAGATCTGCATTTACATGTACGTAGATACTCCACAAGCCATCGCACGGTGCGTGGCGGAGGGTAGCCTGTACCACAACTTCTCATTTCCGCTCCCTTTCCAATCGCAAATAGGGCGAGGGGGAAACGACTGTCTGTACGCCCCGTATGAGCCCTAATTTCTCTTACCTTATCTTCATGGTCCTTACGCGCAATGTATGCGGCAGTAGAATCGTTCTGCAGTCACCTTCAAATGCCGGTTCTCTAAATTTTCTCAATAGTGTTTCTCGAAAAGAACTCCAGGGAGTCCCATTCGAGTTTCCGAAGCATCTCCATAACACTTAAGTGTTGTTCGAAACTACCGGTAACAAATCTAAGAGCCCGCCTCTGAATTGCTTCGATGTCTTCCTTCAATCCGACATGGTATGGATCCCAAACACTCAAGCAGTACTCAAGAATAGGTTGCACTAGCGTTCTATATGCAGTATCCTTTACAGGTGAACCACTCTTTCCTAAAATTCTCCCAGTGAACTGAAGTCGACCGTTTGTCTTCCCTACCAGTTTCCACATGCACATTCCACCTCATATCGCTTTGCAATGTTACGCCCAGATATGCATGAGACTCGCTTTCAGAAGAAGTTTACAATGATCGAGTTAAAGCCTAATGCTCTCGAGCCGCAGCATGTCTCGCCTCACGATCGTCATTGGCTTCTTGAGATCGCATTGTCGGAAGTCTTTTAGCAATTCTGGTGTATTCAGAAAGACTCGTCAGTTTCATAGGCATTTTTATTTCTATACAAAACGAAATAAAAATGTAATGAATAGGTTCTCAACTCACAAAGCAAACGTAACAAATTACTTTTTCCTAGCAAAGAATGTAATTAAAAACTATCGAAAGAAGCGAACCAATGTCGTTAAGTTTTTAATATACAAAATGAAATCAGTAAATCCGTATATCGCAGCCAAGTAAATTCAATGTTTTTTGTATTGGTACAGATAATATTTTGTTGTTTAATTCTGTCACAGAAGTAAACTTCCGAATGTGCATCTGTCACTGAGTTAAAAAAAACTAACAGTGTCAGTTACTGGTTCTTTGGTGTACTAAAAAACTATAAGCGCAATATATTGGTTCTTTGATGTACTGTGCCGTGATGATTTAACATTCGAACTAGTAAGCTGAGCAAACGACTTTAGATAAAACTGTACATTACGATATATCCTTTTTCCATGCTCCGATTTTAGTGAAATAAAGACCATATGTTTCCCCAAGCTAAGCCCATGAAAATTCGTCCATTGTTTTTGGAGATTAGCATGTTCAAACTGAGAAACAGACAAACAAGATGGTTTTCAGTTTTATTATTAGTACAGTTATAGATAATAGACGTGGAATCTACCGAAGATAAAATTCAGAGTGGAATAACAACAAGGGAGAAAGGCTTTTTTATAAAGGATATTAAAAAGAAAAACTCAAATCTTTTTACAGATATCAGTCACAAGAAGACAACACTAAGCAAAAGAAAAGTACATTTGAATGTTGTTTTATTATTTGGATGTATATGTATGATTCTGCAGGCGACCTACTATTAAGGACAGGTCAAAGACAAGTTTTGTAAAAATGCATTTAAAAGATGCAAGAAGTAAAAAAATTGCATCTCAGATATATATTAAACATAAAATTGACACAGGGACGGTAAGAGGTCTGTTAGTACCTCCTGTATCATCCCCGAAAACGTCTCCCTTACTTGCAAGTATGCATTAACGTGGTCCACATCTACAGCTGTACTTCACAATTCACCACGTGATGTATCACTGCGTTATTATACAGTGCTAATACAATGTTACCCATTTACTACTCCATTAATAATGCAGAGCAGTCGTTACTCCATCAAATAATTTTTCAAATTTACCACCACAATCTTTTTTTGTGAGTGCGAGCGTCGTGTTTCATCTGTTCTTTCTTAGAATTACCACGAAAAAAGAACAAAGAAAGGTTAGTGTTTTTAATTCCCCTCGACGCTGAGATCATCGGAGATGGAGTGCAGGGGCTGGCTGGAGAAGGAATGCGAAGGAAATCGGTCGTGCCCTTTTTAACGGCATAAGCCAGAGTTCCCCTTAAGCGATTTTAACGAAATCACAGAAACAAACAAGATCTGGATGGCCCGACGGGGGTTTGAAACACCTCCCTTCCGAAAACGAGTCTACACCTCACTTGATAGAGTTATCACTGTGTGGCCTTGGTTCACAAATAATGTGTTACTTGCAAGATCTTTTTTAGAAGAGGATTTCATTTACGCCGACAAACTGAAAAAATAACTTCATGTCGATTCGAAAAACTCTCTTCTGTACTTTCTCCATTGCTTATATTTCCCATAGTAACAGTCTCAGTCTCCTGCACGAGAGATTTGTAAGTGAACTCCTTCATGGGTGATTTGCCGTTCCTTAGGATTATGCTGATGACTGTTCTTCAACCATCTGCCTTTTTTTATGTAGTCTGTCCGTCGTAAATAGCTCCTGGTGTGTATCACAAGATTGACCGGCAGCTAACAGGCTCTGTAAAAAGTGCAGATCATCTTCAGAACTTCCGAAATCTTGCCACAACTATCTAATAAACAGATTCAGAGAAATACGAAGGTAATCTGATGCGACACTGATAGTGTATACTGAACGTATCTCCTGTGAGACGACATAGTGAATTCTACTTGGCGAGTTTCCTCGGTTTATTCACGTACCTGTTGTGATTTTCCGTAAGCCCACCTTAATATCCGGAGACAGTGGATAGGAACTGAACTGATGTCAAGAAATGTGGCTCTTAACCTCAGCACCGGCACCAGATATACTATACGCTGTAAAGTTTAGTGGGACAGTCGAACGAAAGAAAGATCCAAATGATTCAGATGAAACTGCCAGATTTTTCTACAACTTTAGGAACTAAAATGAACTTCAACATTCGTGAAGGGGAAATATAGGTTACTCTAGTTTTGCAGTGGTATTACATGCAGCAGATGATTAATCATTAGGGTTGATAATTTATTTTATAATTTTGGCATCCATCGTGTACTGCTACGTGTACACCACTACTTCTTAATATCTGTTAGTTTGCAGGTTCGTATTTTTTGAGATAGAGTAGGAGAGAGAAAGAATGATGTCTTCTTGCTGAAAAATGAAATTAGTATAGTTGTTAGGCGCTTACCTAAATACGCTGCATCTCTGGATTTTGTGCTGTCGTTCCCAGATTTACTTTAATACTTTTTACTTTAATGTACTTCATAAGTATTTTCAACTACATGATCTTAAATAGTTTTCTTTTACATTCCAATAATAAATTACTACGTTCTGTAAAACAATTATTCCTCAAAGTTTCTCTTCTGATGGGCCTGCAGTATGCATTATGTCAGTGAACGACATAACTTATATTTTTCCAGTTTCTGCTGCACACTGATTTTATTTGCTGTTTATATACACAAGAGTCCCGTTTCGCCAATTTTGGCTTTCTCAGGTGATCCTCCGTTATTAGTGAGGGTACAACAATACTGGTGGAGCCTGACATTCTCAGGACGGATATGGGTGTCTTAACGTAATTTATTGACTAAAAAGGTTTTCTTACAAAAAATCTTTTACTGCCTAGAACACAGTTTTCATCACACAATTAAAGTATGATGACTACTTTCAGTTGCTTCTGGAACCATCTTCATATAGTTCAAATCGTAGAAACGAGTTGAATAAGCGTTGAAAAAGTTCATTATTCGCGATATGCACTCGTATTATGGGCCAACGAGACTAGGGCAGTACATAGTTAAAAGCTTCATCGAAGTGAGCCAGGTTGTAAACCATGACCCCACAAGATTCAGCTAATAAAAAAGAAGGAAAATGGGCAGTTGCAAATGCAAAAATTGCATCAAATGCCCATTATACGCAATGTTACTGCAGATATTATAGTTAGAAAAATAAAAGCAACAGCAACAAGAATCGTCAGCTGTTGCATAGCCTGGATTACAAAGGACTGATCCGTCATGGAGTGTAAAATAGTCATCCTTATAGAACGTGCACATGTTGAAGAGTAAAAGTAAGATACCACAAGCCTAACGAGGCTGGTAAGACACGTCAAAACTAAGAGTAACTACAAGTAACTAAAAGTTTTGACGTGTCTTGCCAGACTGGTTGAGCTTGTGACATTTCACTTGTAATCTTCAGCATGTGCACATTTTATAAAGATGACTATTTTATACGCCATGATGGATCAGTCCTTCGGAAGTCAAGCTATGGAAAAGCTGATAATTTTTGTTACTTTTGCATATATTGCTCTCACTACACTGCAATGTCACGCAAATTTCAGGAGTGGATTTTTATACACAGGCCAGGAGTCAATCAAAAGCGTTATTTTGACCAGCTACTGGCCAAAAACCATACCATAGTTGCAGTTCTCTTACGTCTATTTTCCTGTGGCGTAATTATTCCCTATTGCCCTTGCAAGATCACGTACACGAGAGAGAATCGAAGGGGGCGGAGCACCTCCAGCTTCTCATAGCACAATTAATAACTTTCCAGCTAATTTACCATCTGGAATAACAGCTGGTATAAGTGCATACGAATGCGTAATGCATTGATGTTATTTGCTCTTGATAATACTCTCAAGGTACCTCTAATTTCCAGGGTTCCTTTCATCTGCGATACCTCTTCGAATCTTGATTGGCCGCAGTTGAAAACAAATTCCTTACGATGGGATGCGTTTATGTATTTCATCTACAAATTTTCGACCTGATTCAATAGTTGGCTTTGCATCGTCAAATTGACGCTTTATTTGAAATTTCGTTATCTTACGTCTTCCAATTCTATAGTACTGTTTGAGCTTATGTAATGATCCACTGCTTCCCTTGAAATCAATGCAATCTATATCTCGCGCAATTTGATGTGCATAACGTAGTAGGTTGCATATCCTGTAAACTGTATCGAGCATATTGCTAAGGACTTACTTGAAATCTCTTCGTAATTTTTTTTACTATGTTGCGGATGATCTCTCATGTACGTAATTATGCTTAGTATCTGTTCTTTGGAAAACGATTGTCCTTTACTAAGTTTCACCGGAGACGGGATTTCTGGCTCCCTGCCAGACAAGGATGATGAACAACTGTTTGAATATCACTTTAAGTTGTCACGCACATATGGTCATCTTTGTACTCATGTACATTGTCCGCACAGTCGAGCGTATACACACCACACATTCCACTACCTCATCTTCAGGAACGCTAATATTTCATTTGCCAGTTCTTTCTCATTCTACGAAATACCTTGGGTTCTTTTCTGACGAAATGTTAACTTCGGCAACTGTTGTAGATATAATGCAATGTTTACTTTGTTTATCGTTTCATTGATCTGCTTTGCATCACCAGTGAAGCAATGTTTTGAGTTACTCGTCGACTAAGCAGTTCAACTACGCTCCCTAGCCTCATTCTGTGCTCACCACTGGATATCTACAGTCCCGCCCCCTGTTGCCACTAACAGCCAATATTGTGGTTGCATGGCACACAATACGTGGAGCGTCGAATGCCGTAAACATCATTGGCATTTTGCGACCTCGCGCTGCAGGAGTTTCTAGCCAGTTTCAATACAATGAAGGAAAAGAAGAAAGAGCTTTGCGACAAAAACGAAAGTTAGTAACGTGCTTCTACAGCTGAAAGATTATGACTATTCAAATTAAGCGCCAGTCGCTTAAGAGTGGCGCTAGTAGCGTCACTATGAGCAAAAAATGGTTCAAATGGCTCTGAGCACTATGGGACTCAACATCTGAGTGGTGGTGGTGGTGGTTAGTGTTTAACGTCCCGTCGACAACGAGGTCATTAGAGACGGAGCGCAAGCTCGGGTTGGGAAAGGATTCGGAAGGAAATCGGCCCTGCCCTTTCAAAGGAACCATCCCGGCATTTGCCTGAAACGATTTAGGGAAATCACGGAAAACCTAAATCAGGATGGCTGGAGACGAGATTGAACAGTCGTCCTCCCGAATGCGAGTCCAGTGTGCTAACCACTGCGCCACCTTGCTCGGTCAACATCTGAGGTCATCAGTCCCCTAGACTTAGAATACTTGAACCTAACTAACCTAAGGACATCACACACATCCATGCCCAAGGCAGGATTCGAACCTGCGACCGTAGCAGCAGCGCGATTCCGGACTGAAGCGCCTAGAACCGCTCGGTACAGCAGCCGGCCACTATGAACACGCAAATCAGGTTTGTTTTAAATACACTCTGTAAGGGTAGTGAGCGTTAGTTACCTTTGAGATTGGATATCGTGAGTTGATGTTGGTCAAGATTGCCTTTAAGGCCACAAAGTCCCCATTATCAACCTCGGTTACTTCAAGGAGAGCTCTGAGCCAGTCGCTCTGTAGCGCACATTCCACTGGGTCCAGACCAAAACATTTGCGATTTCAGTCGTATGAAGCGAGACCTCATTGTCGGGCAGGGTGCAGGTCGCTCCCTAGCCTCAACAATGGAGGTGGCTTACAAAACACTCGTTCAACCTATACTTGAGTATTGCTCAGCAGTGTGGGATCCGTACCAGTTCGGGTTGACGGAAGAGATAGAGAAGATCCGAAGAAGAGCGGCGCGTTTCGTCACAGGGTTATATGGTAAGCGTGATAGCGTTATGGAGATGTTTAGCAAACTCAAGTGGCAGACTCTGCAAGAGAGGCGTTCTGCATCACGGTGTAGCTTGCTGAGGTCACGAATGTAAAATTAGAGAGATTCGAGCGCACACGGAGGCTTTCCGGCAGTCGTTCTTGCCGCGAACCATACGCGACTGGAACAGGAAAGGGAGGTAACGACAATGGCACGTACAGTGCCCTCCGCCACACACCGTTGTATGGATTGAGGAGTATAAATGTGGATGTAGTCGTGTTTTCTGATGAAATCTGGCTGTGCCTCGCTGCCACTGATGTCCGTGTGTTAGGAGGACCCATTTGAGGAACTGCAACCAACCTGCATGTTAGACACACAAGGTCGACACCTGGAGCTATGGTATGAGGTGTGATTTTATATCACTGTAGAACCACTCTCGTGCTTATCCCACGAATCCTGACTGTAAATTTGTATATCAGTCTGATGATTCGACCTGTTGTGCTGCCATTTATGGTTCAAATGGCTCTGAGCACTATGGGACTTAACATCTATGGTCATCAGTCCCCTAGAACTTAGAACTACTTAAACCTAACTAACCTAAGGACATCACACAACACCCAATTATCATGAGGCAGAGAAAATCCCTGACCCCGTCGGGAATCGAACCCGGGAACCCAGGCGCGGGAAGCGAGAACGCTACCGCACGACCACGAGCTGCGGACTGCCATTTATGAACAGCAATCTAGGGACTATTTTCCGACAGGATAGCTCTCGAAACTTCCTGACAGATCAAAACTGTGTGATATACAGAGACTCGAACTCGGGACCTTCACCTTTCACAAGTAGGTGCTCTACTGACTGAGCTACCCAAGAACAACTCACGACCCGCCCTCAGAGCTCTATTTCCTCCAGTACCTCTTCTCCTCCTTGCAAATTCACAGAAGTTCTCCTGCGAACCCTGCAAGACTAGCACTCCTGGAAGAAAGGATATTGCGGAGTCATCTACTTACCACAGCCTTGGTGATGTTCCCAGAATGGAATTTTCACTCTGCAGCGGAGTGTGCGCTGACACGAAACTTCCTGGCAGATCAAAACTGTACTGGCGTAAGCAGAGCTGTGACGGCGGGTCGTGAGTCGTGCTTGGGTAGCTCAGTCGGCAGAGCAGTTGCCCATGAAAGGCGAAGGTCTCGAGTTCGACTCTTCGGTCTGGCACACAAAACGAAAACTTTGTAGGTTTATATAATTGCGTAGGCTTCCGCGGCCAGAGTCAGTCGACATAAAAGTTTCATGGGTATAGTATTCTTCTGGGTCTAATGGTGCGTTCTAGGTATGCAGTGTCCTTTATAGTTTGTTGTTACTTTTCACTGCGCATGCCATTACGTCATAATTTTAGAAAGGTAGTTAGCTTCATTGGTCACTTAAGGAAGAAGGAGAGGGAACTTTATTTTAATACGTTATTGCTGTGGAGGGAGAACGTAACCTCTGTTGTCTATTGGCTCTTGTGTTATGTGCCATGATTGGTGGTCACCGTCGAATGAGAAGTTGGCTGCTGGTCGTCGGCCGCGCGGCGGCAGTTACTCTCCGGTTGTGCTCGTGCCTCGAGTTGACAGTGCGGTTGGGCTCTGATTGCTGACAGCCAAGATGGGACAAGCCGAAACGTTAGTTTTTCTCCAGCTGCAGTAGTTTTATACATTATGACGCGGTACTATACCCAGAAAACTTTTATGTCGTTTGTTGGTTTATGTTTAACATTTACACCGTAAAACCCGTAAGCATTCATACATAACATAGTGCGTAGCTTTCTTTACCATGTATCGTGGAACGGGGAAAATCTACAGTGGTGCAGTCGAAATTCCATATCACTACAGTTTACCGAGACATCAGCTCCAAAATAAATGTACGGGGTATTTCAAAAGGTTCTTCAGATTTCTACATGAAGGACGCTAGAAACTTGGCGTAAATTTTTTCTTAGCCATAGGCCTATAAATTTTTATTTTCAGAAGAACATTCCAGATTTACAAGGTGATATCTTTTACATGCATGCACCTTCAACTTGGGGGTAGTTTCTGCAATTATGTTTAGGATCAAAGTTTTCATTTACCTTTCACAAATGTTCATTGCGCTCTTCACTGGACGTACTAAAAACATCCCAGACTATAGCTAATCTCTGTCCATAATTTTTCGAACATATCTGAAGTTACTGTATTCACGACTGTTTCTCTGCGGCGTGCAGTTCATCAAAATTTCCTGGAGGCGGAGGCACAGAAATTGAGTTATTCACAAACACCAAAAAAGGAAACTCATACTCTCTGTCATCAGGTGAGCTTGGAGGCCAGTGGTGGAATTCCGACGTCGTCGAATGCTTTGAATAGTAGAAGGTACAGAGTCGCATTCTCGACGGAAATACGCTCCACAATTGTAACTGAATTGTATATGTTGAAACGGAGAACGCAAAAGGCCTCTAATTGCTGTGCGTCGCCATCTAAGACGCGCACTGTGTACCGAAAGAGGGAGCGTGCAGGCAAGGGAGCTAACTGCGGTAGGGAGACACCTGTCAGCAACCACATGAACCACCAACTCACGGCCGGCGTGGAAGTAAACTTTTAATTTCGATCCGTAAATTCAAGTAAAAGATAAATTCTTGTGAAATCAAATTAAACGTTCTGAAACACCGTGAATTTCAGAATAATTAATGATTCAAGAACAGTCTTAATCGCATTTATTATTGTTATAATACCGCCAACCGGTTTCAACCCGACGTAGGAGTCATCTGGGCGTTTACACCATTGGTAGACTGCTGGTGGTGTCACTCCTGTCCGCATAACGGCAGGAAACTCTGTAAACAGGGGTGACACCACCAGCAGTCGACCAATGGTGTAAACGCCCAGAAGATGACCCCTACGTCGGGTTGAAACCGGTTGGCTGTATTATAACAATAATAAATGCGATTAAGACTGTTCTTGAATTATTGATTAATCATACTAATTGCTGCTTCTCTCCACAACCATGTTGTCCAAAAATTCAGAATAATTAATTGTTAAGCCATACTCGGGTACGTGTACGAGTATAGTGCAAGTAACGCGTAGAATTTGGCACGTGAGGGATCTTGTGTACTCCCTACAGAAATCCCAACGGTTCCTCCAAGCCCACCGCAATAAGTTTACCTCCTGGTTCCTCCAAGCCCACCGCAATAAGTTTACCTCCTGGTGTAATCAATGGCTGCTGAAGATCAATTCTTCCAAAACTCAGGCAATAATTATAGAGTACACCACCCATATCATTCGTTTCTGTGACTTCTACCTTACCACTTATGATTGCTCTCTCCAGATAACTAACGCACTAAAGTATCTTGGACTAACCATTGACCGACAACTGACGTGGAAACCTCGCCTACTTACCATCCAACAGACAGCCTTTACTAGACTAAAACTACGAAAAGTACTAACTGGCCGAACATGGGGATTGCCTTACTCCACTGTCCTCCACATATACAAAGCCTTGATCCGACTCATCCTTTGTTACACAGATGTTACGGGGATATCCGCCCCCCTCTCCTTTCTGCAAATCCCTGCAGATCTTCGAACGGCATGCATTCCGCCCCGCCTTCCGCATCCAGCAACCTTCCTCAACATGGATCTTTTACCAACTCATCAAATTCCCATCTCTCCTCTCTCAGACTGAACTCCTCTGAACAAACAACACCATCCCCAAACCCGACTCCAATAATCTTACAGTTTTCTCTCTACTTTCCAACCTTAGTACACTCCTGTGTCTCTACCAACATGTCCCTCCAACCCAACACCTATACAACCTTCACATATTTTCCCAAAGGAATTTCAGCTTATCATCATCTCAGACAAAGAACTACGTCCCAACATTGACTCCACCCTTTCCACCCTGTCAGGTCTCCCTCTCACTAACTTCCCCATATTTTCCCTAACCTCTTTTTTTCTCCTTCCACCCTTCTTTCCCTAGCCCTTTGTCCACAGAAAATTTTAGCCTCTCCAATCCCATCTATTTCCCAACAGTCCCTCCTGCTCCCAACGATACATCCACACTAATCTTCCATCCATATACCACCTGTCTTCTACCCTCCTCAATGACCAACCGATCCCCATCAGCAACCGACTACCTATCCCAGGGCATGTCTTTCCAACTTCAATGAAAGTGAAGTGATTTTTTTTAACATCAGTGTTCTGAGTCCAGGTTTTTTTTAATATGTTTTTAATTGTAATCTGATTGTGCTTTTGTTATTCACCTTTTTTTAAACTGAAACCGAATAAAGCCGTGTCTCTTTTATACGTACATAAAAAAAAATCCGTTTTATTTTCACCCCTAGAATATGTTTCTTAAGTTCACTGTAAATATCTCACCTTTGTTGTTTGGCATTCTTTCATATCATTTTGATTTTCTTGTCATTTGAGTGTACCGCTTACTGCCCACCCCACGCCCGTATGGAGCGAGTGGAGATGAAATAATAATAAGAAAAAAAAAAGATCTTGTGAAAAGACAGAACTCGGGGAATCCCAGGAGCTGCTGTAGCCTCTGACTGTGTCACACAGCTTTTGTTTGCTGACATCGCTATTTATCACCACCAACACCCCTTCAGCCCACGCTGTCTGCACTTGTGACAGTAGTGAATTGTCTGCACACGGCTTTATTATGTTGTACAGTATATCCGCATTTGGCGCAGACACAGTATGTTTCTCTCTCGGTATTATGTGGGCGGTTCCTAACGAGTTGTAATTCTGACGGGTATCGCCTGGCATAAGCACGCCGGCTGCACACACATTTATATAGGGCGTAAATATTTTAGGAGCTGTTAGTATAGACTAATTCGAACAAAACATTCCATATAACATATGTTGAAATTTTATGGGTTAAAGAGATACATTTTTGATTTCGTGTGTTGCTATTCCAATTGCTCTGGGCTTGTTTCTCAACTGTCGCCGGCCAGTGTGCCCGAGCGGTTCTAGGCGCTTCAGTCTGGAACCGCGTGACCGTTACGGTCGCAGGTTCGAATCCTGCCTCGGGCATGGATGTGTGTGATGTCCTTAGGTTAGTTAGGTTTAAGTAGTTCTAAGTTCTAGGGGACTGATGACCTCAGATGTTAAGTCCCATGGTGCTCAGAGCCATTTATCCACAACTGTGCGTCATATTCTTCTATCTATGGTTGACGAGAAAATAGTTAAAGCCGCAGATTGGTTACAAATACAACGATCGGTTCATAATGATGTAGGCATGACGGTGTGATGTTAGTGGAATTAGATAGAATAAGTGGTATATCAATTGAAATACACAAATATCTGCAAGCAGTATCTCTATTTCTATTCCCAAAATGCGTTTCGGAGAATTGTACATCCTTCATCAGCGTGTTACACTAAAATTAGGATTATGTATTGATGACGTGCGGCGCTGTAGATTTAGTTCGTTTTCATTTCTTCCTGCTTTCACATTCAGTTAATCGAACTTACAACTCAAGCTAGAACAAAGTGAAGTAAGGTAACTTTCAGTACATGTTACCTTTTTGTGCTTACTGCTGTCTCTGCTAACTGAAAAAGAAGCGAAATCAGTGGCCGAGCGGTTCTAGGCGCTTCAGTCTGGAACCGCGCGACCGCTACGGTCGCAGGTTCGAATCCTGCCTCGGGCATGGATGTGTGTGATGTCCTTAGGTTAGTTAGGTTTAAGTAGTTCTACGTTCTAGGGGACTGATGACCTCAGATGTTAAGTCCCATAGTACTCATAGCCATTTGAACTATCTGAAGAAGCGAAAACACTAACCTTACCGTGTCCAACTGCAGATCCGCTCCCAGAACACTTCTAGCTGTGAATGAGCATCGTTCGCGTTAGATAGAAATCAATGAAAACGTTGTTGGTAGTTTATCTACTCTACTGAATCCTAAAAATGCTGCCCGGGTTCCCGGGTTCGATTCCCGGCGGGGTCAGGGATTTTCTCTGCCGCGTGATGACTGGGTGTTGTGTGATGTCCTTAGGTTAGTTAGGTTTAAGTAGTTCTAAGTTCTAGGGGACTGATGACCATAGTGCTCAGAGCCATTTGAACCATTTGAACCTAAAAATGCTTTGATATAATTCGATTATTATTGTTCAAAGGTTCTCAGATGCAATTTCAAGAGATCAGGTCCTGCACTGTAGTTATCATTAATCGATTACTGTAGATATTCTGTATCAGTAAAGATGTTACAAATCACGTACCATTTCTGTATCAGTGATCTTCGTTTTCTCGATTGTGATTCTCACCCAAGAGAAATGGCTTAATAGCACTACTGATAAACAAAGCTGAAAATGTTACTTTCTACCACGTATCCACAGCGCGGAATTTTTGCTTGGCAAGCTCAAGAACTCTCTAAACGAAATAGCAAAAAAATGGTTCAAATGGCTCTGAGCACTATGGGACTCAACTGCTGTGGTCATAAGTCCCCTAGAACTTAGAACTACTTAAACCTAACTAACCTAAGGACATCACACACATCCATGCCCGAGGCAGGATTCGAACCTGCGACCGTAGCGGTCGTGCGGTTCCAGACTGTAGCGCCTTTAACCGCTCGGTCACTCCGGCCGGCAAGAAGTAGCAAATTTGCACTGTTGCACAAATTTCGCATATGTCTGAACAGCACAGCCATAATATTCTGCACTAAAACAAGTTGCTTGGTCGTTCGCAAAGCTAAAAGCCAAATCAGTGACGAGCGAAAAGTGAGACATCTAAAACGAGGTGCATTTCTACTGCACATAGTCTAACCCATACATTGTTTTTCCTTTGGATTAACACACTCATGACAGGTTTGATGTGGCCAAACCGGTATCCTCTCATGTGTCAACGTCCTCATCTTAAAGTAACACTTGCATCCACGTCGTCAATTATTTTTTGGTTGCATTCAAATCTCTATCTTCCCCTATAGTTTTTACCCTCTACAGCTCACTCTAGTACGATGGATGTTATGCCTTGTCTTAACACTCCCTATCATCCCGTCCCTTCTCCTTGTCAGTGTTTGGATATGTTCCTTTCTTCGTCAATTCTGTGGAGAACCTCCTCATTCATTACCTTAATAACCCACCTACTTTTCAATATGCAGCTGTAGCATCACATATCAAACGCTTTTCTGCTATTCCAGTTTTCCCACTGTCCATGATTCATCATTGGATCCGTCTCGGCCGCGGCTATCAGAAAATAAGTACAAAACTATAGCATCCCATTTAAAAAAACAAAGTTAACCTTCATATCTCTGAAGCGACCCCACCTAGCAACAAAAAACCAACGTCATATTACCGTCCCCGTTGTCCCATGCAACATTTGTCCCACAAAAAGCTTTTCAGCTATACCATACTTTTGGAGTTATTGTAGATGGCTATAGTTAGACTCGCCCTATATGTAAAAGATTTAGGAGACTATATGAGTAGTCCTCTTAGATTGTTTGCAAACGATGCTGTCATTTACAGTCTCTTATAGACATCAGAAAATCAAATAGCAAAATTATGCGAAAAATGGCAGGAGACCCTGAATAACGAAAAATGTCAGATGAATCGTAGTATGTTTTGTGATTATTTTTCAAAAGCTGCTGGTTGCAGCGGTTTATTAACATGTCGAAGAAATAACGGAAACAGACGTACGTAACAGATGTAGCGCCGCCCACTGCGACTGGAGGTTACATTGGCGCCAGAGATGAGATGTCATCCACAGAGTCTTGTGAAGTTTGTCGTAAAAATAAAATCATAACTTTCAGTTTCCCAATATTTAAATACAGTTGTCCACCTATGCAGTAGTGTATGAATAAAGCAGGTGAACAGTACAAAGAAGTAGAACTGCAAACAGGACTATCCAGCGAACATCTCTTGGAGTAAAGCCTAGATAGACTCGCTTGGGAAATAATTATCAAACTTAATGTTCTTTACGTGACTGCAGGTGAGGTTTTAGAGACGTTTCCCTCGTCTGTAACGTGAATGCTGGGATTGCATAGCATCGCCCCAAAATAAAAATAAAAATCAAAGTAAAGAAAATGTAAATCAGAAGTAAAAACAGAAAAGAGCAGTCTACAGGCTGGTTCCGTGACAACGTTACAAACTTTCAGGGATAATGAAGAGGACTAAACGTATCAATTTGAGGTAAGTGACGCTGGTCCGGAAACTACCGCGTCGAAAGTTATAAGCAGAAATCCCTCTGATACCCCTGACTGTTGGCCGCTTATTCTGCAAGCTCTTTGCGTTCCATATTTTGGGAGATGATTGTATGGATGGGTGTGAGGCACATTTTTCGCTGATGGCTAGAAATGAGTTGCAGAGACAAGTTGCATTGGGGGCGGAGGAGATGTGTCGTGGCCGGCTCGTTCTTCAGTCATGAAGCCTCTGGATTTTTTCGTGTGGGGATTCGTAAAAGACATTGTTTATAAAGACGTTCCAACTACACCTGAAGATATGCGAGGGAGAATTTTCAGAGCATGTGCTTCGATAAGTCGCGATGTGATAAGGAATACCTCTCAATCCATGATAAGAAGATTGCAGCACTGCATTGACACCAATGGTCATTACTTCGAACACCTTCGGTAAATGGACGTTCATGCCACCTTTTTGACCATCGTTGACCTTCAAAGACCTTACTGTTACACATCATTGGATCCGTCTCGACCGCCGCAACAAAAAAACAACGTCATTTTATGGCCCCCGTTGTCCCATGCAACTTTTGTCTTACTTACTTTTCAGTTCCTATCATACTTTCAGAGTTATTCTTGGTAGCAATAGTTAATGACTCACCCTGTATATCACCCAACTTTCCCTATACACTTGTTTTTCTGAGACTTTCGAACATCTTGCTCCATTTTACATTGTCGAACGCATTTTATGTGTCGCCAAGTCCTATGACCGTGCCTTGATTTTTCTGAAGTCTTGCTTCCATAATCAAGCGCCTTACTGGCACCTTGTTTTCCGAAAGACAAACTAATCGTAATCTAACTGACCCTCAGATTTCTTTTCCATTATTCTGTGTGTCATTTTTGTTGGCAACTTGGATAAGTAAGCTGTTAGTTTGACTGTCCAATAATTATCTATTTTTATGTCATAGGTACCTTCGGAATTGTGTGGGCGATCCTTTCCCGAAAATCTGACTGTATGTCTCCAATTTCATAGATTCTATATACTTTTATGAATAGTGGATTGGTTGCCATTTCCCTAAATGATTTCAGAAATTCGGAAGGTGACGCGGTAAAATAAGTGTTGGAGTACATCGTGATGAGACAGAAATCACACTCACTGGTCATGCATACCCTAATATCTTAATATTTCCATTTAACTCCACCCCCTCTGAATTATCTGCTGCCATTCGTACAATATATTCTAGGACTAAATTAAAAAGTAGCATCTCCCTGCGTAAGTCCGTTCTTTATTACAAATTCTTCTGACTCCAATTTCCCCCCGCGACTCTACCTTTGGTGTTTTTCTAACTCGCTTCTATAAGTCTAACATACTTCTTTGGTATTCCAAGTTCCAAAAGAATTCTGTACAATTTTGATTGCAATACTGAATCATATGCTTTTGTAAAATCTATGAAAAGATTATGAACTGGTTTATTGTAATCCCATTTCTTTTCCAAAATTTAACACAGGGTGAATATTTGGTCTATAGTTGATCTGTTCCTTCGAAAGCCAGCTTGGCAATCCCCCACAATTTCATCTGTATATGGTGTAAGCCTGCTTAGCAGAATATTCGAGAAAATTTTGGAACATACTGGTAACAGCGATATCCCTCTATAATTACTACAATGGTGAGAAAGAAATGCCGAAATCATATATTGTATTGTAAGATGTATCCAAGAGCAGATATACACTCAAATCATAACTTAGTAACAATTAATAGTAGGCTGAAATGTAAGGCAATCGACTTATTTGACTGCAAGTCTTCCAAAGCTCCACCCACTAGTAGTGGCCTTCACTGTATTCTTTCCACCAATCTGGCCTCTCCTCTACGTTTAACAGCAAACTGCTCACTGTAGTCCATATGTTGACAACCTTGCTTTTAATTTTTCCGAAGTTGTTTCCATTTTTATGTATACTGAAGCTGTCCTGTTGGCGGAGTCTTCTTTTACGATTTCTTAACATTTTTGTTGTAACCATTTTGCCTTATCTTCCCTCTTCTTAGTTATGTAATCCCTGTGTGACCTACATTGCTGTATGCCTGTCATTCCCTAAAAGATTTTTGTACATATTTCCATCTTTCGGCGACCAATTTAAATATCAGGGCGTACTGAAAACTAGTGCCTCCGAATTTTTAATTCTGTTCTCAATATCGGCTGAGGTAACTGCGTATCACACGTGTTACTCGGTTGACTTTCCCGCTTCGCTGATGCAAGGTGCAACCCTCTGCCACTAGAGGACTCTGAATTGTACCGCTTAACATGGCGGTGTGGAACTAACTGTGTGGATTCGTGAGAAGCAACGTGCCGTAATTTAGTTTCTAACCGCAGAAAACTGAAAGCATTGATTCGAAGACTTCGTCCACATACGGAGCACCCTCCGTTCAGTATGACAATGGCAGAACACACTCAAGCGCTGCGACATCTGCCAGAACACACTCAAGCGCTGCGACATCTGCAACAATCCGACGCCTTGGGTTCACTGTCATCGGTCATCCTCCATACAGCCCCCATTTGGCCCTGTCCGATTTTCGTCTATTTTCAAAACTTTAACCTTCGAAGACTTCACCTTAACAGTAATGAAGCGATGCAAGCAGAGGTGAGATCGTGCCTTCGTCAACAAAGTCAAGCATTCTACATCAATGGTATCAAAAAACTGGTCTCACATTAGGAGAAATATTTTCGTTTCCAGGGTGGCTATACTGAGAAATAAATATGTAAAAATGAAGAATAAAGATGTATAATGCTAATAACATTTGTTTCTTCAGCCGGATCCTGTCGACACACTGTCACAGTGTTTCGGCCCAGAGACGTCCGCCATCTTCAGGTGAGTAGACATCTACTGAAGAATCCAGGTGCATTCACAGTATTTATGCCGGATCTCGCGGATGTGAAATGTGCTGGCGTCTCTCGGCGCGTGCGTCAGGTGAAGGGAGAGGAATTGTGTTTTCCAACCTCGGTGGTGGAAGTGAGAGATGATCATTGAGTAGCGAATGACTCCGTCGATTCCGCTCTGACTGGATAATTTTAATTATAAGATTCCAGTTTTTGTCCAGTTGAAAGCCGTTGTCACGTTTTATAAGATTATCAGCAAGACGTATTTCCACATTATATTGGTTTTATTGTACTTATAATTAAAATCTGTATGAAGTGGCACAGAGATTAGTACCCCCTACATCCATAACTGAACGACAAGTCACACCAACTATCCATCTTCTTGACATTTGGTGCCACCTATGAACTATTCAGTTAATAAGAGGAACTACATATCTTGTCGTGATGATTAAATAAAGAGAAAAATATTACAAAAGATAAAATGTTTGAATAAAATTAGTTCTAATAATCGCAGCATGCATCATTTGCCTCTCAGTGCTTCAAAATTATTTTTTTTTTTTTTTTTTTTTTTTTTTTTTACAATCTGACATTATCTATATGTCTTAAAGAGTAAAAAATCCTTTTTGGAAGGTGACTATCAACAGCCGTCAAGTAATGTATAAAATGCATGTTTGACCATCAGCTGCTTTTATTTTAAATCCAAATATCAATCTGTTTCAGTCGTGGGCCATCTTCACGGATAATATCCAAAGATACAAATAATTACGTGTAGTACACAGGAAATGTGAAGAGTTCTTTTTCGAAGAGATGCAAAGTATACATGAATACTTACAGGGCTAAAATGGTTCCAGCCACCACATTACATCTGTAATTACATAATAACAAAATAATTGACTCAAAAGGAGTGAACCTGGCATGTTTTACATATTCTGTGTTTACTGTTAAATCTGACGGTAAGTCATACAGCAACGTAAATAATTTTACTTTTATCTTATGTTATTCCCATGCAAATTTGAAGTTTTTCAGTAGAGACCATAATGGCTTTTCTATGAATGTTACTTATTATGCAGTTAATATACAGGGCGGCATACAGCTAACCGATAGATTCTGCGCAAAGGCTACCTTCATTATACAGTAGTCTTGAATGAACTGTGACAGAAGCCCGAACAACATGGAATGACGTACAAGGACATGTATTGAAACTATGAAACAGTGGTATGTAATCTAATGTACTAACGAGTTGTAACTTTTTATACTTTCACCTGACTACCTACTCCTATTTTTTAGCACTGATGATGGCTAGGCGCAGCTGAAATCTAGATTCGCTTTAATAAAGCCTGAAAGGAAAGGACAACTGATTGCTGTGCTCCACCGTTTTGAAAGTCATACCACAATCGTTGAGTGCATCCCACATTCCTAATGGAAGGAAACTTGTTGTCTGTGATTGTCCTTTTTAGAGATGTCAATTCCTCTTCAACTGAAACGCCTGCTGTGGTATTCATTATTGCAGTAGCTACAGCCGCTGAGGACTTCAGTCGCACAACATCATTACTCACTGCCTTGGTGTCCCACTCCTCTGCATGTTGATTCTTATGGATGACTCTTTTAAACTTTAGCCTGCTCTTTAAGCTGCGATTTGTGTGTATTTGATACACATGGGTACACCTTACAAGCCAGTATATGATTTCGCCATTTCTTTCTCACCATGACGTAATGCCGCTGTTATTTTGCCGTGTCTTCAGGCTTTCTCCACGTGTTCCTGACCCTCTTATGATTTTTGAACAGTGCGTTCACTATTACCAGCTAAAGTTTACTGCAGAAATCTACTATTCGTCTTTCTTTAGAATTTCTGTTACTGGTCACATTTTCTACCTCCTCACTGTCTTCAATTCCTTCACGTACTACAGCTTTCCTATCCTCCCCAAAATTATTAGAGTACGATACCCCTCTACATATTAAGATTCCAGTTGAATGCCCTTATATACTTCCTCTATGTCATCATGTGCTTGTTACGTCAGCATACATGGCTAAATTATTGTTATTGACGTTGATATGCTATTGATTCTGATGACGATAATCCTATCACTGAATTGTTCAGAGTGACTCATTCTCTGACCTATCTTTCTACACAGTAGGAATTCTGGGTCCGTT
The DNA here is from genome assembly GCF_023864345.2 of Schistocerca serialis cubense. Classification (NCBI taxonomy): domain Eukaryota; kingdom Metazoa; phylum Arthropoda; class Insecta; order Orthoptera; family Acrididae; genus Schistocerca; species Schistocerca serialis. The sequence goes on from NC_064643.1 coordinate 460,844,943, forward strand.
ATACCATTTTCTACTGCTGCTGATATTACCCTACATTCATCTGACCAGAAATACTTACCTTCTTTTCATTTCACTTCACCGAACTCAACTATAGCTGGACTGCAACTTTGCATTCCCTTTCCTGAATTTTGTAGAAGTCGGGAGGGGAGGTGAACGACCTTTTCGGTAGGTGGTAGAATCATACTTCTAGTGCACAGGATGCCGTTCAACTCTCCATCCCTGGGTGTGGTTGCAGAGGGTGGGTACAAATGGATGCCTTCAGATTAATAAAGAGTGAGCGTCGTGATTGGAGGTTTTAGCGGGAAGCTTCGACGCAGTAGACTGCCCTTGGCATAAGCAGGCCACAGTAGTAGCATCACCTGTCAGGAGGATGGTGGCAAGGATATGCCAAGTGAGCGCTTCCGGCCCTGGTGGCTTACAGATGTAGCGTCCTCTGGGACGACGTCTGCGCTTGGTGGTGTAGGCGCACGTCTCAAGCGAGACGCGCCAAGGCGCACAGAGTCTAACCTTAGGTCCCAGCGAGAAAAACGGCCTCGGTGTTGGCAGCCGAGGACTGTGCCCACACAAGGTGGCGAGCAGCAACAGAGTTTGCTGGCACAGGGCTCGGCAGTTAGTTGGCCCAGGTGACTCACGCACCTTCAAGTAGGTGGTTTGCAGGATGGAATTCAACCAGCTGACGGCTTTCTGGCTGGTGGCATTCCAGCTGGAAGGCTCTGAGTCAGTAGGATCGGGACACTGACGTGATTGATCTACCCGCAGCTTGCTGACTTTTTTCAGGATGGCGACTGGTGTAGGTTTCTCCAGGTGCTGACTTATACTGTCTGTCCAAAACTGACATAATTTTGTGTGTGCTCGATCTGCTACTGTTTGTGGACTGGCAGCACTTTCCCTCCTCTAAGTCATAGCGGAACCGAGGTCTGAGAAGTTGTTGTTCGGAAATTTTGACGTCACAGCCTCGGTGTCCCAATCTTTTTGCTGTGTAGCAGTGTCACAGCCCCGGCTATGCCGTCATGGTGTAGTGACTTCGCCGTTCAGGAGACCCAGGTGACGACGTCTGCGATGTCAGCGTAGTCTGAATCTGGCTTCTTGTGCAAGAGCGGATACTGGTCCCGGTTCCTGAGGTTTCTTGTGACATCCTGCCACGGCGTTTTGCTGCTAAGTCCCTTACGGAGCTCTTCTGCTAGACTAAGTGAAGGTATGACACAACATTTTCTAGCTTTGATCATGTTAAGCACCACAGCTGACAATGTTAATGATTAATAAAAACCCCTTTAGTTGTATTATTATATATTTATTGTGTCAAATGACGATGCAGTTTGGTGTAAACCTGTGACAGTGCTTTCACTAAACCGCATTGTCATTTGACACAATAAACGTATATTAATACACCGGAGGTGGTTTTTATTAATCAATAATTTTGTAGCATTGCTACTACATTCAGGCCTCTGACATCTGTAGAATATTATCTTGTCGTTAGTTATCCTATCCTTTTCTCATGGTTGGCTACCCTTTGGCAGTCCCCTCTTGGAGATCCAAATGGCGTACTATTCTGGAACCAAGCCAATGGAGACGTCAGTAATAGGGCAAAAAGTGTCACCCCACAATGAGGGTTGCCTACATTAAGGTGCAAATATGCATCCAGGTGTAAACCTATTGTTCTCTTTTGATTGACATGTCCTTAACGTATTCTTCTGCTAAGAGGATTAAGACCCCTTGGGAATACTCCAGCGTTTTGATTGATACGTTATGACGCCCTGGGAATAATCCTTCTTTTTGACTGACAGGTCCTTAACCTGTTGTAAACCATCCCCCTCTCCCCTCCACCTTCTCCTCCTCCTCCTCCTCCTCCTCCTCCCCCTTTACTCGGGAACTCGCACCGCGACTACAAACACCCTTACGATATCAATTTTATTGGCTAATTAATTAAATCGATCAATTAATTACATCCCCCTCTTGTAGGAGGAGTCAAATACATCGCTAAAACACTCACCTCCACCTTACGATAATCCTTTTTTGTAATAAAACATATTTTCAACGTCTATCACAAAAATATTATGCAAATGAAATTTCCAGCAGAAGTAGATCAGAGCGCTAAATATATCCGAAATATATCAAATATAAATATATGCACCAATGTTTCACAGTACCAACACCCTCCACCAGCGGCGCAGGGTAGCCGCACAGTCTGAGGCACCTTGTCAGAGTTCGCAGTGCCCCCCCCCCCCCCCCCCCCGCCCTCCTGCACCACAACGTCGCACTAAACATGTTTGTTGAAAAAACTCCTACTGATCACACAAACTGGTGATCACACAAACTGGTGATCGCAAGGCACACGCCGTTCACCATCTACAGCATAGTCCCCGTCCACAATGGCCAAAAGAGAGACCCACACACGAATGCATGCGTGCACCCAATACAACAAATTGATCAATCGGAAATTTGACATCGTGATTGGGTTCTTAATACAATACTGGCCATTAAAAATGCTACACCAAGAAGAAATGTAGATGAGAAACGGGTATTCATTGGACAAATAGATTATGGTAGAACCTTCATGTGATTACATTTTCACGCAATTTGGGTACATAGATCCTGAGAAATCAGTACCCAGAACAACCACCTCTGGCCGTAATAACGGCCTTGATACGCCTGGGCATTGAGTCAAACAGAGCTTGGATGGCGTGTACAGGTACATCTGCCCATGCAGCTTCAACACGATACCACAGTTCATCAAGAGTAGTGACTGGCGTATTGTGACGAGGTCGCTATTATCCATGGAACATTCACTACTGGCCATTAAAATTGGTACACCAAGAAGAAATGCAGATGACAAACGGGTATTTATTGGACAAATATATTATACTAGAACTGACATGTGATTACATTTTCACGCAATTTGGGTGCATAGATCCTGAGAAAACAGTATACAGAACAACCACCTCTGACCGTAATACGCCTTGATACGCTTGGACATTGAGTCAAACAGAGCTTGGATGGCGTGTACTGGTGCAGCTGCCCATGCAGCTTCAACCCGATACCACAGTTCATCAAGAGTAGCTGCTCGGCAACCATTGACCAGACGTTTTCAATTGGTGAGAGATCTGTAGAATGTGCTGGCCGGGACAGCAGTCGAACATTGTCTGTATCCAGAAAGACCCATACAGGACTTGCAACATGCGGTCGTGCATTATCATCCTGAAATTTAGGGTTTCGCAGGGATCGAATGAAGGGTAGAGCCACGGGTCGTAACACATCTGAAATGTAACGTCCACTGTTCAAAGTGCCGTTAATGCGAACAAGACGTGACCGAGACGTGTAACCAATGGCACCCCATACCATCACGCCGATTGATACGCCAGTATGGCGATGACGAATACACACTTCCAATGTGCGTTCACCGCGATGTCGCCAAACACGGATGCGACCATCATGATGCTGTAAACAGAACCTGGATTCATCCGAAAAAATGATATTTTGCCATTCGTGCACCCAAGTTCGTCGTTGAGTACACCATCGCCGGCGCTCCTGTCTGTGATGCAGTGTCAAGGTTAACCGCAGCCATAGTCTCCGAGCTGATAGTCCATGCTGCTGCAAACGTCGTCGAAGTGCTCGTTCAGATGGTTGTTGTCTTGAAACAGCCATGCGGATAAGATGCCTGTCATCCCGACTGCTAGTGATACGAGGCCGTTGGGGTTCAGCACGGCGTTCCGTATTACCCTCCTGAACCCAGCGATTCCGTATGCTGCTAACTGTCATTGGATCTCGACCAACGCGAGCAGCAATGTCGCGATACGATAAACCGCAAGCGCGATAGGGTATAGTCTGACCTTTATCAAAGTCGGAAACGTGGTGGTACACATTTCTTCTCCTTACACGAGGCATCACAACAACGTTTCACCAGGCAACGCCGATCAACTGCTGTTTGTGTATGAGAAATCGGTTGGTAACTTTCCTCATGTCAGCACGTTGTAGGTGTCGCCACCGGCGCCAACCTTGTGTGAAAGCTCTAAAAAGCTAATCATTTGCATATCACAGCATCTTCTTCCTGCTGGTTAAATTTCGCGTCTGTAGCATGTCATCTTCGTGGTGTAGCAATTGTAATGGCCAGTAGTGTATGAAACTTATATTTACAACTTCTCTGTGCTATTACATTAAGATACTTCGTATGTGGCGACACATTTGGTTATTTTACGAGAGAGTTGGAAAGCGTGGAGGCGTGCTGTGACAATGGTAGGTAGCTCTCAGCATTCCATCATGAGCCAGAAATGAGTTTAATATTCTAGTCGTGTGATGGATGACGTCACACATAATGAAAGATATTTTTCTGCTTGATGAAAGACTACTTAGAGGGAATGCAGCCTATGCTATAGCCCTATACGTGATTTTCACAACAAGTGGGTATACTTGAGCGACGTGAAATCGTATGTATCGTCCAATTTCTTCCATCTTCGAAAATAACTCGTACGAACGGGAGGAATATACATTTAGAGTGAGAAATTCGAGATGTATAGTCAAGAACATCGTTGCCTCGGATTGAGCAAAGTAGATTATTTAAACTAGTGGGTCTGTGTCGGGGTGGGATTGTTGGAACTACTGTGTATGTCCAGGCTGCAGCGGCTTGTTTTGCAGTGCACTGCGGCTGGCTACAGCGGTGGTTACGAGGAGTCAGCAACCGGAAATGCCGGAATAACTCAGCCTGTGACGGGTACAAACAATGTGTCGATCTGTCTGACTTTCCCCACGGCAGCGAGGGCTGGGGAAGTGACCAGTGTACTGGGTGAGCGCGAAAGGAGCGGACGTGAGTGTGTTACATGAGATAACATTCAAAAGATGGACGTTTCCCCTGGAGGTATTGATAACATCCGAATTCCTACCACTCCAATCATCCTCAGAGGCCCTCCATGGCTTGGGGGGGGGGGGGTGCACACTGGAATATACACGGTCCACGACTGCTGCTGCGTCGGTAATTTACACCGACATCTTTACGCAGCACTGGTGGACAAGAGCACGCGGTGTGTGCACGTGTTTTCAGCTATCTCCGACATCTAGTCATGACAACTACTACTACCGCAGACTGGATTGTGACTTAAGTGTTTCGTGTTTAGTGCTTCTCAATACATCACAGAGGACACTGTCTTGCAGAGATATTTGCTGTTGTCTGTCTCCTATCAGGCACTAAACCTTTGCTCCCTCTTACCGAATATAGCGGAGAGAACCAGTTTAGGAATTATACTGTGCTTAAAAAACCCAAACGCGACATTAGATTCCCGATTGATGGCGATCTGACATCTAGCAATGATAGCTTATTGCTACGGACTGGATCGTGGTTTGAGTGTGTCATGTACATCGCAGTGGGCTCTGTCTTGCAGCGGTATTTGCTATTGTCTGTATTGTATCACGCACCTCCCACCGTCTTTCCGAATATAGCGTAGAGAACCAATGTAGGAATTGTACAGTACTTTTAAAAACTCAATCGCGATGTCAAACTCCCAATTTATCAATTTATTGTTTCCGACAGTTGTATTTTATGCCTGCATGTGGACAGGGGCTACGCTGCAGACTGCACGGCGCGCGCCCCGTGATCGCTAGTTAGTGTGATCAGTAGGATTTTTTTCCATCAGATATGTGTAGTGGAACGTTGTGGTGGAGGAAGGTGTTTGTGCTCTCAAACATCAGTGCGTACCATACCTCGGATATATTTAGCGCTATGATCTATTTCTGGTGGAAATTTCATTACTTAATTTGCATAATGTTTGTGTATGATACTCAAACGTTGAAAATATGTTTTATTACAAAGAAGGTTCATCTTAAGGTGAAGGTGAGTGTTTTAGCGATCTATCTGGCTCCTGTAAATTGTTAAACAGTTAATTTGAAAGGTTAGTGCAAATGGCTTTTTTCACTCTCTTTTTGATAACAAAATTGCATCAACTTTCCCTTTCTCTCCAGCATTAACCAATAGGGACACTGTATTCTGAGGAGAAATGCAATCCTCCATCTGCATGTTTTGTGACGTTGGTTCTCACAGGCAAGCAGGGCGTGGCCTCTTGAGAAAGACAGAGACAGGAAGCGAGTCTCAAATCTCGATGCTTTGCTTGTGGGCCGCGAGATCAAAGGAGGCCAATATATTGCCTGTGGTCGGTGGTATTTAGTAACGTGCTCTCTAATTAGGACGTTGGGTGGTTTTGACCTTCGCTGCAGTGCCCTGACGGTATAGACATGCACGGGAGGCCCCAAACGGTGGCTGCTATACCGCACTTCGTTCCATTAATGATCTGTAGACCACTATTGCAGGGTTTGACTGTCAGTGCAATATGACTGGTGTATGTTTCTCGATCTGTACAAAATAGTTTGACACTGAGATTCTAGTAATTTGTCCGTCTGCATAAAGTGACGGTCGGTTTCGAAATATGTCAAGAACTTTTAGATATGTAATTGTTCTGGTTTCCCCATCTCCGCTTAGAAACCCGTGTGCTACGAAAAGTGAGGGAAATAAATAATAATAGCCTTAGCATCCCTGACTCTGGCAGCAAATATAAACAGCTTACTCAAGGTTTCGATGTGCGATCAGAATAAAAAAGCACCACGATTGTTTAAATATTCTGTACTGCCTTGTCACCCACAATCTGTATATATAAACAGTATTCCATACAGTGCAGTCAGTTTCCCAACAAATTCTTTACTAAATAAGTAAACTATATTCCAAACACAACCATTTCTCGTGTAAATTGTTTAACAGTATTCCACACATTGTCTAAATTGCTTAAACACTATTCCATACACTGCAATTGATTTCTTGCCAAATGGCCAGTCAACTGAGCCTTTTTCCCGCCAGTTTCCGGGAGGGAGAGGGGAGCTGGGCTGTGAGGTTTTTCAGAATGGGGATTTAATTAATTGATCGATTTCATTAATTATACCATCTAACTGATATGAAGAGTGTGCTTGTATCAGCGAGGTGAGATTCCAGAGGGGTGGGGAAGGATGAGGAGGAGGGGAGAGGGGTCACAATAAGTTAAGGACCTGTCAATAAAAAGGAAGGATTATCCCCAGAGGGTCATAATCTGTCAATCAAAAGGATGGATTATTATCAGGGTGTCTTAATGCTCTTAGCAGAACAATAAGTACTTGTCAATCAAAAGAGGACAGTAGATTTGCCCCTGAATGCATACTTGCCCCTGATTTTAGGCAACCCGCAATGATAGGTGATGACGTCTTTGCCCTACTACTGACATCATCTTGACACTCTTTTCAATTACAGGCTACATGGATACACATGGATACACATTAAATGGACTGCAAGCAGTAGTATCAGTTATCAGCATCAGTGCTGATTCTTCCACCTTTTAGAGGCAGTTTCTCCAACCAAAAACAAGAAGGTGCTCCCAACCTCTGCCCGCTCCTCCGCCCTTTTTCGGTAGGTCGTTGGTAGAATGAGCTGACTGCTTCTGCCGGAAGTCTTCAGCCACTATTCCAAATGACTTTTATTCCAATTTACGCAGTGACTGGGATTGAACCCACACCCTTTTGCTTGCTAGTGTAAGATGATGCCCAAAGGCACTATCCGTAGATCACATCATACTGAATCAAAAAACTGGCCTTCAGGTTCCGCTATTCATTGTTGATCAGACTCCACAAACACAGTTTCTTGAGATGCTCCAAGAACATTGCTTCCCACACCAATTTAACGATCTGGACTGATGGGTTAAGATTATCAATCGGTGGCCCTTCCATCTTTCTGACGAATGGGCTCCATTCAGCAACGTATAAATGTCTGGATTTCCTAATGGAAATCATGAACTGCTTCTTGATTTGGAAATTTAACGAACACGACGTCTTCAACTACAAAATCACAGGGCACTTAATTTTTTAAAATAGAACATACGTAAAACTGTTGATCTTCTCTGTTTATGTGAAAAATTCCTACCCCTACAGTTTTTGAATTACTCTCTTTAAACTCGTTACATTTGTAATAACTTTATAAAAATGTGTAAAAGTAACTTTAATATTAGAACGTTCTATAGTCTTCAGAATTATACGTTTACACTAACATACCTTAACTTATTCTGAAAATTTTGTGTATGACATTCAATTAATTACGAGAAAACTACTGAATCGATTGATATCCAATTCGGTGAGTATGTACACTCCTGCAAATGGAAAAAAGAACACATTGACACCGGTGTGTCAGACCCACCATACTTGCTCCGGACACTGCGAGAGGGCTGTACAAGCAATGATCACACGCACGGCACAGCGGACACACCAGGAACCGCGGTGTTGGCCGTCGAATGGCGCTAGCTGCGCAGCATTTGTGCACCGCCGCCGTCAGTGTCAGCCAGTTTGCCGTGGCATACGGAGCTCCATCGCAGTCATTAACACTGGTAGCATGCCGCGACAGCGTGGACGTGAACCGTATGTGCAGTTGACGGACTTTGAGCGAGGGCGCATAGTGGGCATGCGGGAGGCCGGGTGGACGTACCGCCGAATTGCTCAACACGTGGGGTGTGAGGTCTCCACAGTACATCGATGTTGTCGCCAGTGGTCGGCGGAAGGTGCACGTGCCCGTCGACCTGGGACCGGACCGCAGAGACGCACGGATGCACGCCAAGACCGTAGGATCCTACGCAGTGCCGTAGGGGACCGCACCGCCACTTCCCAGCAAATTAGGGACACTGTTGCTCCTGGGGTATCAGCGAGGACCATTCGCAACCGTCTCCATGAAGCTGGGCTACGGTCCCGCACACCGTTAGGCTGTCTTCCGCTCACGCCCCAACATCGTGCAGCCCGCCTCCAGTGGTGTCGCGACAGGCTTGAATGGAGGGACGAATGGAGACGTGTCGTCTTCAGCGATGAGAGTCGCTTCTGCCTTGGTGCCAATGATAGTCGTATGCGTGTTTGGCGCCGTGCAGGTGAGCGCCACAATCAGGACTGCATACGACCGAGGCACACAGGGCCAACACCCGGCATCATGGTGTGGGGAGCGATCTCCTACACTGGCCGTACACCACTGGTGATCGTCGAGGGGACACTGAATAGTGCACGGTACATCCAAACCGTCATCGAACCCATCGTTCTACCATTCCTAGACCGTGCCACCCAACGTGCTCTAGAAGGTGTAAGTCAACTACCCTGGCCAGCAAGATCTCCGGATCTGTCCCCCATTGAGCATGTCTGGGACTGGATGAAGCGTCGTCTCACGCGGTCTGCACGTCCAGCACGAACGCTGGTCCAACTGAGGCGCCAGGTGGAAATGGCATGGCAAGCCATTCCACAGGACTACATCCAGCATCTCTACGATCGTCTCCGTGGGAGAATAGCAGCCTGCATTGCTGCGAAAGGTGGATATACACTGTACTAGTGCCGACATTGTGCATGCTCTGTTGCCTGTGTCTATGTGCCTGTGGTTCTGTCAGTGTGATCATGTGATGTATCTGACCCCAGGAATGTGTCAATAAAGTTTCCTCTTCCTGGGACAATGAATTCACGGTGTTCTTATTTCAATTTCCAGGAGTGTATAACTCTCTGAATACTGTGTACACTGAAATAAATTAAAATGCATCGTACAAACCCAAAGTTATCAAAAAATAATGTGCGTAATATAGAAGCTCGCCATGCTTGCTTGATCGTTCTTTCGATAGGTGCGCCCTCCTACAGGCTTGTAAACTATGATCGCACCCGAAGGCCACCAATCAATTGTTTTCTTTCTGAAGTTCATAAACCATTAAATGTAATACCTGATTTTCTTGTTGTTACTCATACTGAGGGCTGGACTGAAGCAACGTGGTTGGTCGGTTGTTTGGGGTAAGAGACCAAACAACGAGGTTATCGGTCTCATAGGGTTAGGGAAGGATGGGGAAGGAAGTCGGCCGTGCCCTTTCAAAGGAATCATCCCGGCATTTGCCTGGAGCGATTTAGGGAAATCACGGAAAACCTAAATCAGGATGGCCGGAGGCGGGATTGAACCGTCGTCCTTCCGAATGCGAGTCCAGTGTGCTAACCACTGCGCCACATCGCTCGGTGAAGCAACGTGATTTGGAATGAGGTCTTCATGGGGGTAGGATACTGCGACTATCGTACAATCGTGCTCAAAAGTATTCGAACGACCTGAATTGCATTTCGCCTGATTCGCATGCAACCCACATAATGCAGCTGTGTAGCAGGTCCTCTAATCGCTCCTGGGTACAGTCGTTTGACTATTGAAAATGGTCCCAACAAGTCACCACTAGAAAACACTGCTCTGTATCGCAATAACTCAAGATGTAAAGTAATACCACGATACTAAAAATAATATAGAACACCTTATCACAGATAAGAGTGTCCTTAAGGCTTGTAAGCTCACATTTATTACATTAAATGACACACCTGAAATGTTACCACTCTCTTTATTACGTCAGATAGGTAATGCACGTAGTAAGTTCGTCGTATTCATGATTTCCTCTTCAAAGTAACATACCGTACTTATTATTTAACACAACATGCGATAAAAAATTTAAGTTATTCACGAGCAGCTAGCTGAGGATATGTATGAACTTGAAATGACACGACGAACCGTCTCGTTCTGCATATGGATTCAAACCCAGGTCATGCAGACTAAGCAAAGATTTCGTGAGTGACGGAAACTAACGGTCATTCCTGATTAGGCATACAGAGAGTGATATACCTCGATTTTAGAGAGTATGAGTTAGGAAATACCAACTTTAAATTACATAACGCAAGCATTTTTAACGGACGCGAATTCCTACCCAGCACCTATAGTCCCTGTTAACGAACTACGAGAGATGTTAAATATTGCTTCTTAACAAGTAACTTACTTGAATTGCCGTGAGGTAAAGCTTTGTGTTGGACAGGGATTCCAACTCAGAACCTAATCGAATAGATATCGACGCACAATCAACTGTGACATTTCGGATTTTTTCGGCAGTAGCTCGATGTTGTAACTGAAGTGAGGAGACGAGACATTAATTTTTTTCCTTGCCAGGACTCCAACCCGGCACCTGTCGCTGTTATATTCTAGAGAAAACGAACGTTAAATACGGGTTTGTTCACCAGCAGCGACATGTGAGCATGTTTGAACTAGAAATAATATGCCGAAGAGTTCAGTGCTGACTAGGAATAGAGCTCCACACATATCGTTGTTCACTACACACAAAGAGACGTCAGCTACCGAATTTTTCTCCAGCTCGGACTAACATCTTGAACTTACAATGATCTCGATATTAGTTCTGTGTCTCACTGGGAGTCAAAACCGTCACATATCGTTAGTGTTGACAACGAATGCAAACACATTAAAAATCAAAATTATTATCCACCAGCAGATAGGTGTTCTCATGCTAGAGCTTCATAATAGATAATGAGATCTTTAGTGCCAGGCCAAGATTCGAACCCATTCACGCGTTATATGTGGTGATGTTGAGGAATCTGCAGTTTTGAACAAACAACAAATTGTAGCCGAGCTGTATTTTCACGAAGGGATCAAATTTCCGCGTTAAGGATGGTCTGATTTGCATTCCCATTTCAGAACCCATTTTATCGACATTCAGAAGCTCAGATAAAAGATGGAATAAGTGTCCTGTGAGCCTACATAGCGTTTGTTTCGTCACTAGAAATAAATAACTAGGATAAGAAAGGTTACTGGTGATAGAGTTTCTATATGTCGCCACTCCAGACTTTATTGTGGTTTAACCTAACGTCTTCTTGGTAGAGAAGGAATTTTTAATGTTAATTTTAGACCACAATGCCATTATATCTTTTTCACTTGGTGTAGCCAGTAGAGAATGGAATCTGTCTCTCCCTACCTAAAATCATTGACAGAAGTTGAAATCGAACCCAGACCACAGATATACAAACATATCATCAGTCCAACAGATCACCAAACCTGGCTAATTTTTCTTTCGTAACGCCGTTGCGCCACACTGGTTGAGAATTCTGACACACAGGCTCCCTGTAGTAATATGCAGCATGTTCAGTAAATTCATTTACTTGGTTGACCGAATCACCATGAACTAGCTGCCTCGGCTACCCAGTGCATACATTCGACTTTATTTTGTAATCACCGAAATAAAATCACGTATCTGCCACATACACAAAACTGCCAACAGTGTAAGATGCAGAAATTGAAATAGGAAGTGTTTCTTTCCACTTGAGCTACTCTATTGCGCTATCTCTTTGTTGAAAACGTCGCGCAGTGCAAATGTGGTATTTCATAAATAAAGTTTTGTATTCCTAGAAACCCAAAATTTGTTTGTCAGCGGCGGGAAGAGGAGTTACCTGTTGTGCAGCATTGTAAGATTTTCATCATTGCACTATGAGCCGAAATTATGTTCTTGCGATTTCCTTATCGATGTTTCATCTGACTGCTTGTAGCTCTTTCACAGAAGGGATAAAAACTGCACAGTCAGTGAGACTGGAACTGCGAACCATAACAGACGCTTTTTCACAGGCCAGCACGTTACCACAGAGCCTGCGAAGAAGTACGTGTCTTAGCATCCTCTTACGAGATCAATAGTGCCTAGAATTCGTAAATCGCTATTTAAAGGACGTGATTAGTTGCGATTCCACGTGCAACGACTTTCCTGCGCTGAAAACCGTAAATTTACAATCTTTTTTAACACCTCAAGCGATAATAACTCAAATTATTCAATGGAAATGACAGGTAAAATCAAGTGAACTTTGAGGCTGAATTCCGTGCACACCAGGAAGTAACTCGTCGATCACAGAGTTGCCAAACATACGTTGCCTTGTTGCCAAATCTCAGTTACAGTACCAGCAGGAAGAAGACGAACCGACGTGATCGTACAGCGGGCTGGGAAGTGACCATAGCTGGTGTCTCCAAGTCGCGGCTTCTACGGCCTGGAATACGTAATGCGTCTGAATCGCATTTCTCTAACTAGGTTTAGGGACTCGAGCGTAGTTACTAATAATACTCAGAACTGTCTGCTAACTAAGCATCATAAATCAGTAACTCACATAGTTGTTTTTATATTTCTTTCGTAAGTGTACTCAAAACAACGAAACTTATTCACAGACGTTTTCGTGCCTCGCCGATAGTCGAGCACACTAAACAAACAAAAATAAAAAAAGAACGTGTGTGTGTGTGTGGGTGTGATAGAGAGAGAGAGAGAGAGAGACAAAAACCAAAAAGAATGAGTGAGAGAGAGAGAGAGAGTAAAAAATTGTTGTAAAGAAATTGAATTATTTTATGTGAGGAAATGACACGTTCCACATCATTACGGGATATCGAATTCAAGATCTATGAAACAAGAATTGATCTAATGTAATCTAATCTAATCTAATTATATCATATTGGTGACTAACCATGAAGAGTAATGAATTACCGAAACTTTTGCCAATACCAGTAACCAAATCTAAACTTCAAAATAAAAGATGACAGTTTTTGTAATAAACTGGGACTCTTATCAAGACCCTTTCGTCCCTGTTAACTAACCACGAAAGATGTCTGATATACCTCCATTCTGAAGTAACAAAGTGTGCATGCATGTAAAGATGAAGTGCATGATGTGAAGTTCTGTGACGGAGATACGAACCCAACACGTTATCGGATTGTTAACTAAGTAAAATCAAATGTTACATATTGGTTTTCCTTACCAGCTGCTATTTGTTTGAATCTAAAATAATGATACAAACTTTTGGGCCTAATCGACAATCGAACTGCACACCTACCGTGCATCCACGAATATAGCTTAAATATCAGTTGCTTAATCACCAACGGTAAGATGTGTGCGTGTTTGACCAGAAATAACGACACCTATTGCGATTGTTGGCAACACATGAAGCGACATTAAAAATGCACGTTAATTTTCATTAGCAGGACGGTGTGCACGTGATAGGGCTTGAAATATAATTATGAATATTTTTGTATTGGATCAGAATTCGGACCCACATACTTACCTTTGGAGGAGACCTAGAGAAGGTTGCAATCTTGGGAAAAGGAACGAAATGATTGAACTATACTGTTCGGAGAGATTCAGATCATCGACAGAGGAGGTACGAATTCGAATCGCAGTCCAGCACCAAATTTTTCAACGTCTCTAGTTCAATCAAGTACAAGTAAAATAAGAGCCCTGTTCCTTTAAATGGCAATCGCTTCATCAAATAAAATAAAATTTTCTAATGTAAGTAAGTTTACTGGCGACTGTATTTCTGTTTACCATGACTTCCGCTATGCCATTTTCCAACGTAAACCGGCTCTGCCCAGTTGGTAATGAAGGAACGTGATGTTTAATGCGGACTCTGGATTATAACGTCTTTGTCTTGAGGTTACCAGAGGTAAAGTAAATCTGTTTGTGCCTCTTAAAAGTAAATGCCTGAACCCACGCATTGCACCTGTGATAGTTCGTTCCACCAGACCATTGTGGCCACATTTCCCAGCCCCAGGAGGGTGCTGTAACGGATGATGTGCTTAGCTTACAAAATTAGTCACGGTGGAAAAAACGCGAGTCTATTAAGTGGTTAAGTAGAAGCAAGCTTCTGACGCGGAGATTATGCTATTCTCATGTCAGCAGGGTGTAAAGACTCTTCTAGGCATCATAAGCTCGATGTGAAGCCATTTTGAAATTTTCACAAATTCAGCATTATTACTATCATTTTCTTCATATCGCTGCTGGAACACTGTACTTGAAGATCAGTTGATGCCTTTTGGTCACTATAGAAGTAGTTTCCCAAGAACAGGTTCTTTCCCTGTCTACGGAATTCTTTTCATGTTAATATCAAACATCAGCAATTACTCATACATTACATTAAAACTAAAGTAATTGATGGAGACGTTACTTGATAACAAAAACACGCTGCCTTTCTTCAGTTATTTGCGCCTAGAAATGGCTATTGAGTACTGCCAAACCAAAAGCCAAGGGATCTTACTGCCTTCCAAGATACGTCGCTGTCAGTTCTTTCATATGATTTGGTCGACGTGACCTGTTTCAAGTTGTGTATGACAGAGAATGTTTTAGAAAATCAGTTGTTTTTCTTTGCAATAAACAGAAAGATTTTCATTCTAATCTACCCAAGTACAAAAATTTTGCAATATTAGTTTAATTTTAAAATTCGCTTCTATAATGTAGGAAAGTATTTCACATTTGCTAAACTTGCATCCGACTCACTGACCTTACACTTAGTCGCTGACCATAGATTCCAGCTCAGACTGACACCAGTTTAAGTAACCTAATGTAGCGAAGACTGTTCGCCAGTGCTCTTTCTCACCGGAAAATACGCAGTTCACTCATTTGGCTCCATAAGTACACTGTAACAGTAATTTCTGTGTGTATGCAAAGCATACGGATTGTAGAATTTAGTGGTGCTCTCTCTTCCACTTCTGTATACAATATGACTGACCTAAACGGGCCCTTTATCGTTACAGGCCCTGGGCAGTGCTACATCATACTGACATCAATAGGCCTCCTGGGTGGCCGAGCGGTTCTAAGCGCTACAGTCTGGAACCGCTCGACCGTTGCGGTCGCAGGTTCGAATCCTGCCTCGGGCATGGATGTGTGTGATGTCCTTAGGTTAGTTAGGTTTAAGTAGTTCTAAGTTCTAGGGGACTGATGACCACAGCTGTTAAGTCCCATAGTGCTCAGAGCCATTTGAACCATTTTTCAGTAAGCTATTTGCCTTCCAACCAGCGAAATGCGGCAGAGTACGGCTGGTAAACTATTCACAAACCACGATTTAGTGCCGTTAAGACCATTTATTTAAACATCACAAGACTGCACATAGATGCAGATGAGGCAGCAGCATGCTCATTCGACTCGAGGCAGCCGCACGAAACACACAGCCATGCCGTACCGCCGCAGAAGATACATGAGGAGGAGCAGACTTCCAGTGTACAAGACAGTGGACACTTTCAGTTTTGTTCCTAATAATGTTGCTCAAGAAGAACTACTTACTGGTCCTATCACATTTGTTGGATGCAAGATTAACTTTTCATGATGGTGTCCTAAAAAATTATATTAAAGTACAAGGTGACATTACTGTATATTATCATTCCTAATAAAGATCCTTATCCTAAAAAATATCTTATCAGCTATTGAAGCATCTTTCTCTTGTGTGGGTTGCAGGGGTTACGACCCCTGGGGAGGTGGGTGGGTTTTATTTCATGGCTGTGTGAATTCGCCTTATGCTGCTGTGTAAGGCGTGTGACCTTGAAGCGGACTTAGCCGCTGAGCGAGGCAGCCGCGCAACACGGTGCCTAGTATTACTAGCACCGTGTTGCTGCAAAGTGTTTGTTATCTTACTTTTGCGACAGGTGGGCGTAAGTGATTTTCAAAAACTTTTATCGTACTTTGTCACAAAGTATCAAGGTAAGTGTTTCATTCGTATATATTTTGTAGGAAACTGTAATCGTGATGGAAGATTATACACCTCATTGTTTGACACAAGTGGTAGGAGAAAACGCTGCATGTTAACCAAACCCCGCGCCTCCTCTACATATCCTCCTATGACAAGAGCACGGGATTCTCCTCGTATACCGCTACAGAGCTGTTCCTAGCACACCTGAGAATTGACAACATCGTCACAAACATTAGACAACACTGTGACAGTGCAATCACTTTCGCCTATGGTGCTGAATTGACTCGCTAAATTCATTTGATATTCTGTTTCAATTTGAATGACTCGTGCTATATAATCCTCATGTAACCTAAGACACTGAGGCAGAAAATTCATTTTTTTCGGCTAAAGAAATGCTATTCCTCACATAAGTGACAACTTTTATTATCTTTCACTATGCGTTATGAGGCTGAGCGACCAATACCATGATGAGAGTGGTGTACAGGTAGCTGTGTGTCTGTAACCCTGTGGTACCGCCCGCGTCTCGTCTCAGAACGACTCAATCAGTCATCAGTTCTAACTGTGGTAGGGGCCATCGTGTGCGAGCTTTTTTTTATGGAGCTGCGAACTTCCAGAAAAAATTCTGTTTCGAAACTGGAAGAAAACCTTTACACATCAAATCCTCTTGGTAGCTCGACTCAGTAAGTTGCGTTAATGATCATAGGTCTTGGCTTTCTGACTGCCAAGCTGCTTCGCAACACCAGCGTTTCCGAAGAAATTCGAATCGACCATCAGCGATACGAATTTAAATATTGTTCTTCACTTAATACTCACATGCCAGGGTGATAAGTATGAAGGAAATGAACCTCTTCATTACTATAGGGGTTCTATGCTAAATTT
Source organism: Schistocerca serialis cubense (assembly GCF_023864345.2). Lineage (NCBI taxonomy): Eukaryota > Metazoa > Arthropoda > Insecta > Orthoptera > Acrididae > Schistocerca > Schistocerca serialis. The sequence goes on from NC_064643.1 coordinate 460,862,121, forward strand.
CCACAGTAGCAATTAGGAACTCCCTGCAGACATTTGCTAATAGCGTCTCCAGCAACTTACTTTTTATCTGGGTATGTAGCTTCAAATATGGGCAATTTTGTCGACTTAAATCCAATTTAATATTTTAAATATCACTTGTGAACAGCGTTCACTTCTCCATTAATTAATGTATGGACCTCAAAACAAGCAATTTGCCTGAGTAGCTATAGAGCAGGTTCTGATAGGTATTGACACAATCTTTTGCATCCATTTACCATAGAAAATCAAAGAAAGAAACCAAACACATTACATTGCATTTACTCTCTGTGCCTTGACTAACACACATGAACTCATGACAATAATAAATTATTTGAAGAATCTCCTGTGCAAGGAAAAAGAACAGAATGTGACACTTTAATTATAGTGCACTGAATCAGAAACAATGAAATTAATTCTGTGCCACATTGATGTATTGCATTCTAGTGTAATAAAATAATCAAATAAAAACGGTTTTGTGCCTTGTTTGCTATCAAGAGTGAAACACAAATCGTAGACAGATTTTATGGGTCACTACTCAACAACATTAAAGCGTTTTATATGGTCGAGAGTGCAGAGTGGAGCAGATGTTGTCGGCAGAAGGCGAGACTATGCAGTGCCTCAGCCCCCGCCGGTAGGCAGCAAACGGGTCCCAGAGAACTCAAGACGCATGCGGTGTTCAGAGGCAGATGGTCGGCAAAGAAATCTTTCGCTAAAACATTGTTGAACCAAACTATTATTACCAGTGTGACAGAAAGCGAAATATGTTGTAGATTCGCTTGAATTACACTCATACAGGGTGTTTCAAAAATGACCGGTATATTTAAAACGGCAATAAAAACTAAACGAGCAGCAATAGAAATACACCGTTTGTTGCAATATGCTTGGGACAACAGTACATTTTCAGGCGGACAAACGTTCGAAATTACAGTAGTTACAATTTTCAACAACAGATGGCGCTGCAAGTGATGTGAAAGATATAGAAGACAACGCAGTCTGTGGGTGCGCCATTCTGTACGTCGTCTTTCTGCTGTAAGCGTGTGCTGTTCACAACGTGCAAGTGTGCTGTAGACAACATGGTTTATTCCTTCGAACAGAGGATTTTTCTGGTGTTGGAATTCCACCGCCTAGAACACAGTGTTGTTGCAACAAGACGAAGTTTTCAACGGAGGTTTAATGTAACCAAAGGACCGAAAAGCGATACAATAAAGGATCTGTTTGAAAAATTTCAACGGACTGGGAACGTGACGGATGAACGTGCTGGAAAGGTAGGGCGACCGCGTACGGCAACCACAGAGGGCAACGCGCAGCTAGTGCAGCAGGTGATCCAACAGCGGCTTCGGGTTTCCGTTTGCCGTGTTGCAGCTGCGGTCCAAATGACGCCAACGTCCACATATCGTCTCATGCGCCAGAGTTTACACCTCTATCCATACAAAATCCAAACGCGGCAACCCCTCAGCGCCGCTACCATTGCTGCACGAGAGACATTCGCTAACGATATAGTGCACAGGATTGATGACGGCGATATGCATGTGGGCAGCATTTGGTTTACTGACGAAGCTTATTTTTACCTGGACGGCTTCGTCAATAAACAGAACTGGCGCATATGGGGAACCGAAAAGCCCCATGTTGCAGTCCCATCGTCCCTGCATCCTCAAAAAGTACTGGTCTGGGCCGCCATTTCTTCCAAAGGAATCATTGGCCCATTTTTCAGATCCGAAACAATTACTGCATCACGCTATCTGGACATTCTTCGTGAATTTGTGGCGGTACAAACTGCCTTAGACGACACTGTGAACACCTCGTGGTTTATGCAAGATGGTGCCCGGCCACATCGCACGGCCGACGTCTTTAATTTCCTGAATGAATATTTCGATGATCGTATGATTGCTTTGGGCTATCCGAAACATACAAGAGGCGGCGTGGATTGGCCTCCCTATTCGCCAGACATGAACCCCTGTGACTTCTTTCTGTGGGGACACTTGAAAGACCAGGTGTACCGCCAGAATCCAGAAACAATTGAACAGCTGAAGCAGTACATCTCATCTGCATGTGAAGCCATTCCGCCAGACACGTTGTCAAAGGTTTCGGGTAATTTCATTCAGAGACTACGCCATATTATTGCTACGCATGGGGGATATGTGGAAAATATCGTACTATACAGTTTCCCAGACCGCAGGGCCATCTGTTGTTGAAAATTGTAACTACTGTAATTTCGAAAGTTTGTCTGCCTGAAAATGTACTGTTGTCCCAAGCATATTGCACCAAACGGTGTATTTCTATCGCTGCTCGTTTAGTTTTTATTGCCGTTTCAAATATACCGGTCATTTTGGAACACCCTGTGGCTTCAGCACCGAGAGGAAAGTGGCGATAAAAATTTTGTCGATGTGTGCTTTCGGTCGCCAGACGTCATATTAGCTAGCCTCGCTCTTTACCTCAAGACTACGGTCTTAGTCACGAATAATGTACTACGAGTGAACTCAAGACATTCTCTGGGAAGTGCCGCAGTCTGCAATGTTGCCAGATCGAGCATATTGCCGGACATAGGATTCTGAGAGGAGCACGACTGTATTGTCCACCCTATGTGAAAGACTCGGCGGTCAATTTTTTGCTCTAAGACTGTATCTACAACACATATTGCACGCTGAAGACCCAGAAGAGCTAAAAACAAAACAAAAAAAAAATTAGTTCATGAGAGCAACGTTCACTATAGCGTTCGAAGTATTCATAGTATTGTATACGCGTGTGTAAACACCTTCCAATGCCCACTCAAGGAAGACAAGGACACAAAGTTTAGCTTCAATATTATAAATTCGCCACAGTCTGCGGAAGAACTCAGACATAGGTTGATTATCATTTTGAATATTTAGCAATACTGTACCCATTGGTGTTAAACTCGTCTTCAAACAATGATTCCCACAGCTACAGCAACACTACATGTGATACCTCTTAGACAAAATACTTACGCAGTGCTATCAGACGAAAAGATCAACCTGACACAAACTGTGGGAAGTTTGTTTTACAATCTTCGTACCTGGATAATGAGCTTTTTCGTATTTGAGATGTCTGTGAACGTTGCTGCTTGAGACGATTTAAGACTAAACTAAATTCCTACAGCAACGACAATGTTTCCTACAAAATATATACGAATAAAACACTTACCTTGATACTTTGTGACAAAAGATTATTTCAGTACGATAAAAGATTTTGGAAATCACTTACGCCCCCCAGTCACAAAAATAAGATAACAAACACTTTGCACCTCGAAATCGATTGCATCTATGTGCAGTCTTGTGATGTTTAAATAAATCGTCTTAACGGCACTAAATCGTGGTTTGTGAATCGTTTACCGGCTGTACTCTGCCGCATTTCGCTGGTTGGAAGGCAAATAGCTTACTGACAAATGGTTCAAATGGCTCTGAGCACTATGGGACTTAACAGCTGTGGTCATCAGTCCCCTAGAACTTAGAACTACTTAAACCTAACTAACCTAAGGACATCACACACATCCATGCCCGAGGCAGGATTCGAACCTGCGACCGCAACGGTCGAGCGGTTCCAGACTGTAGCGCTTAGAACCGCTCGGCCACCCAGGAGGCCTATTGATGTCAGTATGATGTAGCACTGCCCAGGGCCTGTAACGATAAAGGGCCCGTTTAGGTCAGTCATATTGTATATAGAAGTGGAAGAGAGAGCACCACTAAATTCTACAATCCGAATGGTTTGCATACACACAGAAATTACTGCTACAGTGTACTTATGGAGCCAAATGAGTGAACTGTGTATTTTCAGGTGAGAAAGAGCAATGTCAAACAGAATTCGCTGCATTAGGTTACTTAAACTGGTGTCACTCTGAGCTGGAATTTATGATCGGCGACTATGTGTAAGGTCAGTGAATCGGATGCGAGTTTTGCAACTGTGAAATACTTTCATACATTATAGAAGCGAATTTTAAATTTGAACTAATATTGCGAAAGTTTTGTAGTTGGGTGGATTAGAATGAAAATCTTTCTGTTTATTGCAAAGGAAAACAATTGATTTTCTAAAACACTCTCTGTCATACACAACTTGAAACAGGTCACGTCGACTAAATCATATGGAAGAACTGACAGCGACGTATATCGGCAGGCAGTAAGATCTCTTGCCTTTTGGTTTGGCAGTACTCGATAGCCATTTCTAGGCGCAAGTACCTGAAGAAAGGCAGCGCGTTTTTGTTATCAAGTAACGTCTCCATCAATTACTTTAGTTTTAATGTAATGTATGAGTAATTGCTGATGTTTGATATTAACATGAAAAGAATTCCGTAGACAGGGAAAGAACCTGTTCTTGGGAAACTACTTCTATAGTGACCAAAAGGGATCAACTGATCTTCAAGTACAGTGTTCCAGCAGAGGTATGAAGAAAATGATAGTAATAATGATGGTAGTAATCGAATTGTACGGTAACTTCACACTTCCCAGTGGATTTTCTCGAACTAAGAAATTTGCTGAATTTGTGAAAATTTCAAAATGGCTTCACATCGAGCCGATGATGCCTAGAAGAGTCTTTACACCCTGCTGACATGAGAATAGCATAATCTCCGCGTCAGAAGCTTGCTTCTACTTAACCACTTAATAGACTCGCGTTTTTTCCACCGTGACTAATTTTGTAAGCTAAGCACATCATCCGTTACAGCACACTCCTGGGGCTGGGAAAAGTGGCCACAATGGTCTGGTGGAACGAACTATCACAGGTGCAATGCGTGGGTTCAGGCATTTACTTTTAAGAGGCACAAACAGATTTACTTTACCTCTGGTAACCTCAAGACAAAGACGTTATAATCCAGAGTCCGCATTAAACATCACGTTCCTTCATTACTAACTGGGCAGAGCCGGTTTACGTTGGGAAATGACATAGCGGAAGTCATGGTAAACAGAAATACAGTCGCCAGTAAACTTACTTACATTAGAAAATTTTATTTTATTTGATGAAGCGATAGCCATTTAAGGGAACAGGGCTCTTATTTTACTTGTACTTGATTGAACTAGAGACGTTGAAAAATTTGGTGCTGGACTGCGATTCGAATTCGTACCTCCTCTGTCGATGATCTGAATCTCTCCGAACAGTATAGTTCAATCATTTCGTTCCTTTTCCCAAGACTGCAATCTTCTCTAGGTCTCCTCCAAAGGTAAGTATGTGGGTCCGAATCCTGAATCAATACGAAAATATTCATAATTATATTTCAAGCCCTATCACGTGCACACCGTCCTGCTAATGAAAATTAACGTGCATTTTTAATGTCTCTTCATGTGTTGCCAACAATCGCAATAGGTGTCGTTATTTCTGGTCAAACACGCACACATCTTACCGTTGGTGAGTAAGCAACTGATATTTAAGCTATATTCGTGGATGCACGGTAGGTGTGCAGTTCGATTGTCGATTAGGCACAAAAGCTTGTATCATTATTTTAGATTCAAACACCTAGCAGCTGGTAAGAAGAACCAATATGTAACATTTGATTTTACTTTGTTAACAATCCGATAACGTGTTGGGTTCGTATCTCCGTCACAGAACTTCACATCATGCACTTCATCTTTAAATGCATGCACGGGTTCCCGGGTTCGATTCCCGGAGGGGTCAGGGATTTTCTCTGCCTGGTGATGACTGGTTGTTGTGTGCTGTCCTTAGGTTAGTTAGGTTTAAGTAGTTCTGAGTTCTAGGTGACTGATGACCATAGATGTTAAGTCCCATAGTGTTCAGAGCCATTTTTAAATGCATGCACATTTTGTTACTTCAGAATGGAGGTATATCAGACATCTTTCGTGGTTAGTTAACAGGGACGAAAGGGTCTTGATAAGAGTCCCAGTTTGTTGCAAAAATGGTCGTCTTTTATTTTCAAGTTTAGGTTTGGTTATTGGTATTGGCAAAAGTTTAGGTAATTCATGACTCTTCATGGCTAGTCATCAATATGATATGATTAGATTAGATTAGATTACATTAGATCAATTCTTATTTCATAGATCTTGAATACGATATTCCGTAATGATGTGGAACTTGTCATTTTAATGAAAGATTTCTTCACATACCATGATTCAATTTCTTTACAACAATCTTTTACTCTCTCTCTCTCATTCTTTTTGATGAGTTTCGTTGTTTTGAGTACACTTACGAAAGAAATATAAAAACAACTATGAGAGTTACTGATTTATGATGCTTAGTTAGCAGTCAGTTCTGAGTATTATTAGTAACTACGCTCGAGTCCCTAAACCTAGTTAGAGAAATGCGATTCAGACGCATTAGGTATTCCAGACCGTAGAAGCCGCGACTTGGAGACACCAGCTATGGTCACTTCCCAGCCCGCTGAACGATCACGTCGGTTCGTCTTCTTCCTGCTGGTACTGTAACTGAGATTTGGCAAAAAGGCAACGTATGTTTGGCAACTCTGTGATCGACGAGTTACTTCCTGGTGTGCACGGAATTCAGCCTCAAAGTTCACTTGATTTTACCTGTCATTTCCATTGAATAATTTGAGTTATTATCGCTTGAGGTGTTAAAAAAGATTGAAAATTTACAGTTTTCAGCGCAGGAAAGTCGTTGCACGTGGAATCGCAACTAATCACGTCCTTTAAATAGCGGTTTACGGGTTCTAGGCACTATTGATCTCGTAAGAGGATGCTAAAACATGTACGTATTCGCTGCTTCTGTGGTTACGTGCCGACCTGTGAAAAAGCATATGTTATGGTTCGCAGTTCCAGTCTCACTGACTGTGCAGTTTTTATCCCTTCTGTGAAAGAGCTACAAGCAGTCAGATGAAACATCGATAAGGAAATCGCAAGTGCAATGATGAAAAACTTACAATGCTGCACAACAGGTAACTCCTCTTCCCGCAGCTGACAAACAAATTTTGGGTTTCTAGGAATACAAAACTTTATTTATGAAATACCACATTTGCACTGCGCGACGTTTTCAACAAAGAGATAGCGCAATAGAGTAGCTCAAGTGGAAAGAAACACTTCCTATTTCAATTTCTGCATCTTACACTGTTGGCAGTTCTGTGTAGGTAGCAGTTACGTGATTTTATTTCGGTGATTACAAAATAAAGTCGAATGTATGCACTGGGTAGCCGAGGCAGCTAGTTCATGGTGATTCGGTCAACCAAGTAAATGAATTTACTGAACATGCTGCATATTACTACAGGGAGCCTGTGTGTCAGAATTCTCAACCAGTGTGGCGCAACGGCGTTACGAAAGAAAAATGAGCCACAGAGAAGAGGGTTTGGTGGTCTGTTGGACTGATGATATGTTTGTATATCTGTGGTCTGGGTTCGATATCAACTTCTGTCAATGATTTTAGATAGGGAGAGACAGATTCCATTCTCTGCTGGCTACACCAAGTGAAGAAGATATAATGGCATTGTGGTCTGAAATTAAGATTAAAAATTCTTTCTCTACCAAGAAGACGTTAGGTTAAACCACAATAAAGTCTGGAGTGGCGACATATAGAAACTCTATCACCAGTAACCTTTCTTATCCTAGTTATTTATTTCTAGTGACGAAACAAACGCTATGTAGGCCCACAGGACATTTATTCCAACTTTTATCTGAGCTTCTGAATGTCGATAAAATTGGTTCTGAACTGGGAATGTAAATCAGACCGTCCTTAACGCGGAATTTGATCCCTTCGTGACACTACAGCTCGGGTACAATTTGTTGTTTGTTCAAACTGCAGATTCCTCAACATCACCACATATAGCGCGTGAGTGAGTTCGAATCCTGGCCTGGCACTAAAGATTATATTATGTATTATCAAGCTCTAGCATGAGAACACCTATCTGGTGGTGGATAATAATTTTGATTTTTAATGTGTTTGCATTCGTTGTCAACACTAACGATATGTGACGGTTTTGACTCCCAGTGAGACACAGAACTAATATCGAGATCATTGTAAGTTCAAGATGTTAGTCCGAGCTGGAGAAAAATTCGGTAGCTGACGTCTCTTTGTGTGTAGTGAACAACGATATGTGTGGAGCTCTATTCCTAGTCAGCACTGAACTCTTCGGCATATTATTTCTAGTTCAAACATGCTCACATGTCGCTGCTGGTGAACAAACCCGTATTTAACGTTCGTTTTCTCTAGAATATAACAGCGACAGGTGCCGGGTTGGAGTCCTGGCAAGGAAAAAAATTAATGTCTCGTCTCCTCACTTCAGTTACAACATCGAGCTACTGCCGAAAAAATCCGAAATGTCACAGTTGATTGTGCGTCGATATCTATTCGATTAGGTTCTGAGTTCGAATCCCTGTCCAACACAAAGCTTTACCTCACGGCAATTCAAGTAAGTTACTTGTTAAGAAGCAATATTTAACATCTCTCGTAGTTCGTTAACAGGGACTATAGGTGCTGGGTAGGAATTCGCGTCCGTTAAAAATGCTTGCGTTATGTAATTTAAAGTTGGTATTTGCTAACTCATACTCTCTAAAATCGAGGTATATCACTCTCTGTATGCCTAATCAGGAATGACCGTTAGTTTCCGTCACTCACGAAATCTTTGCTTAGTCTGCATGACCTGGGTATGAATCCATATGCAGAACGAGACGGTTCGTCGTGTCATTTCAAGTTCATACATATCCTCAGCTAGCTGCTCGTGAATAACTTAAATTTTTTATCGCATGTTGTGTTAAATAATAAGTACGGTATGTTACTTTGAAGAGGAAATCATGAATACGACGAACTTACTACGTGCATTACCTATCTGACGTAATAATGAGAGTGGTAACATTTCAGGTGTGTCATTTATTGTAATAAATGTGAGCTTACAAGCCTTAAGGACACTCTTATCTGTGATAAGGTGTTCCCTGATATTTGTAGTATCGTGGAATTACTTTACATCTTGAGTTATTGCGATACAGAGCAGTGTTTTCTAGTGGTGACTTGTTGGGACCATTTCCAATAGTCAAACGACTGTACCCAGGAGCGATTAGAGGACCTGCCACACAGCTGCATTATGTGGGTTGCATGCGAATCAGGCGAAATGCAATTCAGGTCGTTCGGATACTTTTGAGCATGACTGTACATTATTATCGAAATTACACATGACAAAGCTTGACATAAATCCTTAATCAGACAAGTGATTAATTAGCAGTCAGTCGTAGTCCAGTCGCCGGTCATGGGGCAGTGTAAATATAATCGATGATTCAAAACTGGAAACGGAGAAAACATCCACAGAAGGATCTTACAAATTCTCAATTGTTGTGCAACATACGAAGAACTTAATACCGACGATATTTCACTAGCGGTAGTATTCCAATCCTTGATAAATCTTTTAAACAAGTTCAGTAATTCTTCGATTCGGGTCCCTCACTGCTTGCCTACTGGACAAATGTAGGAAGGAATGGAATTTGGATCCTTGCCGAAGCAAAGCTCTGAAGCTGAAGGTAAAGCATTCTTGAATTATCAATAAACCAATAAAGGAGTTGGAGGCTTAGCCGCTGTTGAAATCATAGCGTGGAGAAGCGTGGCTTCCGCACGTAACAGAAGCCTACGTGCTCAGTGAAAGGTCAAATAAGCGATGGTCTTATGATCACCGATGAATTCTTATGGCACGGTTTCATATGCAACAAGGATCACCGCAATTTGTTACTGCGATTTCGTGCAAGAAATACGGAGAAAATGTTTAAAAATACAGCCACAGCCGCTGCAAGTATCGCTCGCATTGTTTAATTCGTCGATGATAATTAGGAAAGCCATGGGTAATTCAGAAAGGCCCAACGGGGCTCGAACCCTTCTTCTCTGTGGTAGGTCCATTGCTTTAAACAGTGCGCCACACCACGGCATACATCAGTGCAAAATAGTGAAATTTTGCGCGGAGACTGTAACTAATAATAATAATTATAATTATAATTACAATTATAATTATTATTATTATGTCTTACGTACTACACTAAGTATAAAACATTTTATTTATTTGGTTCCAAATACAGTAGTGCTACATAAATGATTAGTAAATAGCAAAAAAAAAAAAAAATGCGGAGTAAATTATGATGCAAACATACAGAGTAATCAAAGCTGGAAGTGGAGAAAAAATAGGAGAAATATCAAGGCTCCAATTTTTAAGAAAGGTAGTTCTTCGTATTAAAGCAGTAGTCGCGTCTGGATATTTCGCTTTCACAGCCATTAATAAGGTAGGTGAGTTGCCCTAGCGCGCATCAATTTGGAAAGAAGTCGCTTTTTCCGGACAACAATAAAATGGAACTCCTCTTTGAGGCCAGAGCTAGTTGCAACGTAAACAGCTCCCATATATTTCCTGCCGTGCAGATAAGCGGAAAATTTGCCAGCGACACGTTACAGCGAGCTGTACATCACTTGTAACGTGTTTCACATCCGGTGCAGTGCCGTACTCCGTGAAGGGCCGAGTGGGAAGCTCTGAGATGCGCCCACATTCACATAAAAACGCTTCTAATCTGAGCAGAATAGCGTCACCTTTACGTAATTAGCGCAGGCATCCCCAAGAAGGAAACAAATCAAAAATGCCTGCAGTATATTTGCCCGACATCCGCCCAAAATTCCGAAAAGAACACGTCGCCTTCCCCATCTACACAACTTAACCACAACAGCAGTTTACTAGTTATATGTAGACTTGGAGAAGAAATTTCTGAGAATGTACGTTTATGGTAGTGAAATATGGCCTGTCGGAAAACCGGAACAGAAGAGAATCGAAGCATTTGAGATGTGATGCTACAGAAGAATGTTAAAAATTAGGTGGATTGATAAGGAATGGGGAGATTCTCCGCAGAACTTTCGAGATAAGGAATATACGGAAAACACTGAAAAGGAGAAAGAACAGGATGATAGAACATCTGTTAACCTTGTAAAACATTAGGGAGAGTTGTAGAGGATAAAAACTGTAGAGGAAGACTGGAATACATTCAGCAAATAATTGAAATAATTGGGGAAGTAGGTTGCAAGTACTTCACTGACATGAAGAGGTTGGCACAGCAGAGGAATTCGCAGCAGCCTGAAAAAAAAACCCTTGATATAAAGATAACCCGTGAAGGTCTGTCATCTGGGGCACACAATCATTACGGAATGTTTGCCTTCTTATGAATTCCTAAAAGTGATTGTCTGTTATTCTCCAAATACTAAATTTAGGTTTGACATTTGCAACAGGAAGTACTGCGACTTAGCGAGCAGTACAAAGGTTTCTTTGGTTGTCAGAATGTTTACGGTAAGTCATACCGTCTTCTTGGCATGGTGGAGGTTATGCCGCTGTTTTCCAGTCGTGATGAACTCAGACCTTTACAGAACTTTGCTGGTACATGGTCTTCAACCTTTCCTCTGCAGCGTCCTCGTACACTCGTCATTTACACAAAGTTAAACCGGATGAATATCGGAATACATGAGGTTTCTAGTAAGGATGTGAAATCGGTAGCAGTCAGAATAATTCGTAGGATTTGCAGACCAACAAGTTCGAACGACCGCTGAAAATGGAGATCACTAGGGCTTATAACAAGACCAAGCCTGTCCAATATACGAATATTCAATAGTCTGTTGAAGACCAGTGAGCAAATAACTACTAGAGGAAGACTATTTGTGAGTGTGAGTGAGATGGAAGTCTAGGGGTCAGGTTTCCGGCTCCGTACTCTTTCCCCTCCCGAGAAATTCCAGGAGAAACGTTCGTGATGAGTCTGGTGGGAATGCGGTGCTGGATTCTGGCAGAGCGACGCTCTGATGGTGAAGTACCACCAGTGTGACACCAGGAAAACTTCCCTGATGGCTTGGTGGTCATCTCAAGTTCAGAGGAATGGTTCAAATGGCTCTGAGCACTATGGGACTCAACTGCTGTGGTCATAAGTCCCCTAGAACTTAGAACTACTTAAACCTAACTAACCTAAGGACAGCACACAACACCCAGCCATCACGAGGCAGAGAAAATCCCTGACCCCGCCGGGAATCGAACCCGGGAACCCGGGCGTGGGAAGCGAGAACGCTACCGCACGACCACGAGATGCGGGCAGTTCAGAGGAAGAAAGCTATTTTGTCAGTAGGATTTTCAGTGGGCCTGACAATGTAGCAATGGGCAGAGAAAATCATTGATAATTGACTGTCACTGATCATAGGTTGTCGTAATATACGGTGAGTAACTGTACTTAGTTCAGTGGTTCAGTATAGACTCTGCATGCGAGAGCACCACTTATTCCGGGAACACTACGTCATATGAAATGGAAAAGTTACGTAAACTTGTTATTTACTTTTGAGTGGTTGCGTGGTGCGTTTTTATGTTATATTATTCTAGCTGTAGCAAATGTATTTAACACCGAATAATGACTTTATGAATGCAAGCTTTAATATTTCTAGTACAATTACGATTAGTGTTACGCATTCTGTACCAGTTAATGAAAGTGCTGGTTTAATTTGTTAATGGCAATAGATAAAGTAAGTAGTTTTTATATTGAGTTGCAGAAAGAGACGTTTCAGTATGAAGCACAAAGTAAAAATGACTACAGTATACTAGTCCGATACTCGATCCAATATCCCCTGCTGCACAAGTTAACCACAATACCAGATTACTATCTGTACGTAGAAAACGCCTTTCTGAGACTATCTCTCTGCCTGTTACACGGCAGAGAGATTGTATCAATTGGTTCAAATAGCACTGAGTACTATGGGATTTAACAGCTGAGGTCATCAGTCCCCTAGAACTTAGAACTACTTAAACCTAACTAAGCTAAGGACATCACACATATCCATGCCTGAGGCAGGATTCGAACCTGAGACGTAGCGGTCGCGCGGTACCAGACTGAAGTGCCTAGAACCGCTCGGCCACAACGGCCGGCAGAGAGGTTGTATCAGCCGCTGAAAAACACAGCCGTATTGTATTGCTGGTGTGTTCAACAGTAACTGATCTATGGACACAAACGCATCAGCTGCAAACAAGAAGTACAATTTGAAATCTTGTTTTCGCAGGACAGAGCGGATCAGGTTGTGGAAAGGGGCCCAAATTAGTTGCGGTTAGTTGCACAAACATACAAACTTTATTTTGCTAAAACACTTAACGCACATACTCTTAAAAGAATTCAGAAACAATACGGCTGAAGGCCAAATTACAAGTTATTAAAATTGGTTTAAGGAATACACACGGCTGAAGGCCTTAGTTACAAAATAGAAAAACTAAGGGCTTCATGCCTGCATAACAAGAATTCCAGTAAGAAAATTTTGAAAGGTTTTAAACAAATTGTAAGTAGGCTGTTTAGGTTTTCTTATTGGTAACGCCACGTAGCGCTTTGTATGAAAATCACTGGCTGTGCTGTGTGCAGTCTGTGGCTAGTTTGCATTGTTGTCTGCCATTGTAGTGTTGGGCAGCTGGATGCGAACAGCGCGTAGCGTTGCGCAGTTGGAGGTGAGCCGCCAGCAGCGGTGGATGTGGGGAGAGAAATGGCGGAATTTTGAAATTTGTAAGGCTGGATGTCATGAACTGCGATATATATTATGACTTTTGATGACTATTAAGGTAAATACATTGTTTGTTCCCTATAAAAAAATCTTTCATTTGCTAACTACGCCTATCAGTAGTTAGTGCCTTCAGTAGTTCGAATCTTTTATTTAGCTAGCAGTAATGGCGCTCGCTGTATTGCAGTAGTTCGAGATTTTTGTGAGGTAAGTGATTTGTGAAACGTATAGGTTAATGTTAGTCAGGGCCATTCTTTTGTAGGGATTTTTGAAAGTCAGATTGCGTTGCGCTAAAAATATTGTGTGTCAATTTAAGCACAGTCATGTATAATTCTTCTAAGGGGACGTTTCATATGTCGACCCTTAGCCGAGGATACCTCACTGGAATCTTCTGATTTTTGCTTGTAGTTTGTGTAGTTAGTGTAGCTTTTGTTTATTGCTAGCGCGTAATTGTAGAGAAAATCTCCTTTGTAGTTGCAGTCTTTCATTGTTGTACAGTAAAACAGTTGTGGCATGCATGTAGATTTGCACCAAGTATTTCGCAGCTGCGCTTGCAATTAACTAGATATTATTTTCGGTGCAATGTTAATGTGTTCTCTTATTTTTGCTCTTCAAATTGTGCTTTTCTGTGTTATGGTGTGAAATATTGTGACAATAATGGCGTGTGAAAAGAAAACCTAAACAGCCTACTTACAAAATGACCTTTCAAATTTTAATTCGAGATGGCTGAAGCCCTTATTTTAAAATTAAAACAAACTAAATTAATAGGTGGCTGACGTCCTCGCACCGTACTTGACACAAAAATCACAATCTAAAAACAACAGATCAATGGTGCTCAGAAGCGTTCCAAGGGTCGGCCTGAGGAGGTAACTCTAACGTAAGGTCAGGTGAGACAGGCAGCCAAAAGTAATATTAAATAATCGGATGGCAACCCGACCCAGGGACGGCTGAAGGACCGACCAACAACCTAATCAATTTCCTACTGCCCGACCAACGGCACGACGGCGGAAAATGTCAGCGTTGACGAAGATACCAGCAGCACTACGTCTTCAAATATTGGCGTCTAAATACAGCCAAGGCACAATAATCACTGACAAATATGAACAAACACCAAGAGCTGTCGAACTAGACGCCGTGCTGGACAGCATCAACACGGCGAGGAAACACACACTCGCTACTCCGTCCCAACCGACCGACTGTCTACTCCAGTGCGCAAATCGTTCAAATAGCTCTGAGCACTATGGGACTTAACAGCTGAGGTCATCAGTCCCCTAGAACTTAGAACTACTTAAACCTAAATAAGCTAAGGACATCACACACATCCATGCCTGAGGCAGGATTCGGACTTGCTCAGTGGAAATCACAGAAGCTACACAGAGTTCCACGTAAGCACTTGCACCAAGAACTCCAGAACTCCTACAATCCTAAAACCAATCACTGTGGAACAACAAGAAGAAATCACAAGTCGACACACACAGTTTTTCCATAAGCGGACGGCGACCAAATACACGGCGTCCGATGAGACAGACCGACAGGCCGAACGACCAACCAAGGTCGTCCGCACTCAAGTCATGTGTGTCATCAACGGTCGGGCGAGTCTTGGCTGTCCGGACCTCACTGCAGCTCCATCCCGACTCAACTCGATGTCCGTTCGGGACTCGGAGACACGGCGACCGGGCACACTGGCCCGGACCCAACAATGCAGAGGTAACACTTGCCCATTGGCCACCAGACATCTCTGCACAAGGAAGGAACCGACCCACGTCCGGCAAGATGACCAACTGACGAGGCCCAGAAACGGTCAAAGGACCAAATACACTTCGTCCGATGAGACGAGCGACCGAACGGCGCTGCGTCCCGACTGAATTCCCGACACACGACTAGCCGGAAATACTAGCGGTCGCTTCAAAGATAATGTGACAGTTCTCTTACCGATACGCACTGCTGCTGCCACTCACGGGCAGGCAGGCCAGCAACTTAGTGACGCCAGTAAATCGAATTAAAGAAAAAGAAACGAGGCGACAGAACCGTAAAGACAAGATGACAAGCAATAAACGGCATGACCGCGAGCCGCTCACGGCTCACAATTTCCTTGCACTAGAAGAGAAAAGTAAATATTGAAGTTTGAATATTAGAAAGATCCGCTCTTCAGATGGGACACTCTCAACTACATCGGGTTCAACACAATGCGACATGCAGAAACTAAATTACAAATTCTGCAGTCAGCTAAATGGTTGTGCAATAGCGTGTCCAACTGGAGAGATGAGGACTGTCTTGTTTCGGTCCTAAGTCGCTTCTTTTAGAATAATCTACCTTCAAAAAGATATTGCGTGACTGATGTTCAAACTTGAGATATAAAACGTTAAGTTCTTGGAATATGACACATTATCAAACTCGCCGAATCAGTTATACAAAAAAAGTGGCAGTATTAGAATATTGCTCCTTCTTGCAGAAAGTTATGCGGACTGATATTTCTGGATTGTTGATGGCGTCACTTTCGGTCCGTCCCGAGTACTCATAGACTTACCGTATAACTCCTGCTTGATAACATAATCAATAGCAACAAGAAACACATTATGCTATGGAACTGCTATTTAATCAAAAATTATAGTGTGTGGCATATGTCGAAGATCAGGAGCGTTGTTCATAAAACATTTGCTAAATTTGAACTCCTCCATTATCAGGTCCGACTACAACCCTGTGTGTCAGACGTAATAAGGAAACTTAAAGCTAAACGAATGGAAAGGGGCGGAAGAAGTGGAGTGAGTTAATTGAGGCCTTCATAAGGAACCATCGCAGCTTTTAGTTGAAATCATTTAGTGCGTCCAAAACAGAGCTAAATGTAAATGGCCTTAATGGGTTTTGGAACCTAGTGCTCACGCTGGCTAATGCGTAATACCCTCACGTGCGGCAATCTTGTTGATAGCCCCCATCATCAAGTACGAATACTCACACTTCTAATCAGAAAGAAATCAGTGATCAGGATTCACTTCAGATTGTATTCCTTCTTCCCTCTGCCGCCACCGCGCTACAACAACTTGGTGAGTCCGATTCATCTTCCTCGGTACTTTTTTTTCTACTTACTAATGTCACTTTCTGTTTTGATTACAGGGAATGTGGTTTGAGTAATTTTTATGTTTTCAATGTGGATTTGGTTATTCGACTCATACTTATTGTATAAGCAGACGACATCACTTGCAATGAAGCTCCACATCAACTGCACAAGGCATTTGATATTCATTTCTGTGTTAAGAAAAAGGTAGATGGCGGGGCATTGAGCGTAGCGTTTGTCATCTCCTGGCACAGTACTATCTTTTACAAATAGGCCTCTCGTAAAGTCCTGCCGGCGAGAGTTATTCCACGGGGCTGCCCTTTCACAAATAGCAGCCTCAGTTCGCTTCTTTTTTCTGCCTAGTTTGTCGACAGATATTCACTGTTAATGACATTTAGGCGTGGTGGCTGGTAATTCTGAATCTAAAGAGTCAGTGGAGCTACGGAACCCTGTTCAGACCGTGTAACGGCAGGAAAACAGCGCAAGATTTAACACGCATGGGAGCATTCGGATGTAATGTCAGTCTATGCATTTCAAACGAGTTTACACACGGACGCTTTGTTCCTTTACTACGTGAAAACGACACATAATGAGTTTCAGTCGTCCTGTACACTGCCAAACGAAACGTTCGATATGCGCTCGTTTCTGCCTTTTTTCCCTTTTTCATTAAACATATGCGTTTGGAATACGAGGAAAGTAATTACGGTGCTGTAACACAAACCGGGGGTGCCCTTTTCGACTTTCCAGAATTGTACATTAGCACAGGGCAGCGATAACCCTCATTACATTTGGGAACAGTGACAGTTTGTGAGTGCTCTTTCCAATTCTCTTTCTAGTACAGGAAACGCCTGTCCTAAATCACGGCAAAGACAGGCAATAACAGCGCAAATGAAGAAGTAAATGATGCAAATGTAATCGAAAATGTCCGAATCGTACACAATACCCGGTATAAAAAGATCGGACGTGCCGTCACGAGCTTCATGTCGGTACATAAATCCAATCAGATTAAGCGCCAATGAGTTGCAGATTTCTGCAAAAGCTATTTAACTTCTCTGTGCAAGTTATTTTTCCATCATCTGGTACAGAATTGTGTAAACAGAGCTGTGATTGTATACTGGCTATTCGAGGTAAATATTGTGAATCAGAGCAGTCGTTAGAATGTGTACGAATAATCATCGGTACGCACGCAACAGCATGCTCTATGAATATATATTCCAAAACGCCGCCCATAAAAATGGGAGTCTTCCGGGGCTCATACCTCGGGTTCTGTTGGTGATAAAGACGTAGGGTCAAGTGTTTTGGATAGCCCTTGGACTCGGGACAATTTGTGTACACCACAGAAGTGTCGTCTTAGTGTCATTATCCGACAACACAGGATCAAGGTATGAATATTACACACATCCTTTTGCTTTGACAAATGGCTCTTTCTGCATCTGATGTTCTCTACTGTCGGGTTTAAGAAGCTTAGGGAGGCAAGACTAGTTCACGGGTGGTTCCTCAGAATCCACATAAAAGCGGTTTTCTGACATTTTTTCGTATCAAAACCGAGCTGCGGATTCCACGACGGCTGTGAATAACAAACGGCTCAAATTTTTACGATATATTCGTAAGATACTGATCTCTAATAATTTTGAAAAACTTCTTGATATCTTGATCCGTTTACGAGATACAGAAATTCAAAGTACGTCCTTGCATACGTAAAACACACACTTAAAATCCGGTGAGAGGCGAAAACGTAAGTTATAAAGGTATTTAGCACGGAGAAATGTGCTGCACAGTGTCACCGTTATTATCAGAAGGGTTCTGGGAACCTCATGTTCTAGTACTGATGCACATAAAAAATTTTCGTTTACGTAAAATCCTGTCTGATGTGTAAAATTAGTTTTACATTAGTTCAGTTTCACATAAGTAAGGGACATGCACTGCTATGGCAGGGGAAATAAGGGAACCAGCGGAAGCAAATAAACAACGTGTTGCCGGCCGATGTGGCCGAGCGGTTCTAGACGCTCCAGTCTGGAACCACGCCACCGCTACGGTCGCAGGTTCGAATCCTGCCTCGGGCATGGATGTGTGTGCTGCCCTTAGCTCAGTAAGTTGTAAGTTCTAGGGGACTGATGACCTCAGATGTTAAGTCCCCTAGTGCTCAGAGCCATTTTGAAACAACATGTTGGTACACCTCTGGCCCTTACACAACCAGTTATTCAGCTTGGCATTGACTTATAGAGTTCTTGAAAGTCCTGAGGGATATCGTACCAAATTCTTCCCATTGGCGCGTTAGATCGTAAAAATTCCAAGGTAGTTGGAGGGCTGTCTCCATAATATTGCAAACGTTCTCAACTGGAGAGAGATCCGGCGACCTTGCTGGTCAAGATAGGGTTTCGTTAGCGCGAAAACAAGCAGTAGAAAGCCTCGTCGTGTGCGGGCGGGCATTATTTTGCTGGAAGGTAAGCTCAGGATGGTTTGCCATGAATGCCAAGAAAACAGGGCGTAGAATATCGTCGACGTACCGCTGTCCTGTAAGGGTGCCACCTGTGACATCAAAATGGGCCCCTACTATTAAATGAAATGGCACCCCATGCTATCATTCGTAGCTGGCTGGCCGTATGGCGGGCGACAGTCATGTTGGTATCAAACCGCTCTGGGGTCTGCAGACACGTCTTCGGCTTCGGAATCTCATTGACCGAAGTAGGTCTTCAGTGATGAGTCCCGCTTTGAACTAAGCCCCGATGACCAGTGAAGATGTTTCTGGAGACGCCCTGTGTAGCGGTGGGGAACCATTTCATTCACAGCAGGGACCCATTTGGTTGTCATCTGCGGCACCCTTACAGCATAACCGTACGTCGACGATATTCTACGCCCTGTTTTGTTACCCTCCATGGCAAGCCAACTTGGGCTTACATTTCAGGAAGATAATGCCGGCTCTAACACGGCGAGAGTTTCTGCTGCTTGCCAAAGCCTATCTTGGCTAGTAAGGTCACTGGATCTCTCCCCAGTTGAGAACATTCGGAGCCTTATGGGCAGGGCCGTCCAGCCATCTCGGTATTTTAACGACCTAACGAGCCAATTCGACAGAATTTGGCGGGATATCAGGACATTCAACAAGTCTATCAATAAATGCCAAGCCGAATACATAGCTCTGAGCACTATGGGATTTAACTTCTGAGGTCATCAGTCCCCTAGAACTTAGAACTACTTAAACCTAACTAACCTAAGGACATCACACACATCGATGCCCGTGGCAGGATTCGAACCTGCGACGGTAGCGCCTAGAATCGCTCGGCCACTCAGGCCGGCGCAAAGCCGAATAACTGCTTGCATATGGGCCAGAGATGGAGCCTGCGTTATGACTTTTTCTGTCTGTGAAGCTCTTTCTCTTGAATAAATCATCCAGTTTTTCTGAATTTGAAGTCATTTGCTTGTCTGTACATGTAGATAGCATCTACCGATTTATTTATATTTTGCTTTAGAGTGTTTATCATTGTACGACACATAGTTCAGGAGATTTGGCGACAAAAGTCCACGGCAAAATTCGCTGCAGAGACAGGTGGATGAAGGATGAGACGGACTAACAGAATATTGGAATAAATACATAAGCAGGGCAACGTCGGGTACTCAGCTAATATACTAATAATAATTTGACAGAGTAATGCCTAGTACATCACTGTACCACGACGTAGGAGAAGAAGAACAATTTACACACTATTAAATCGAACTGTGCAGCCTCATCAATAGCAATATTCCACTTAGCACTACGACCGTGCTTACTGGTCTCCGGACTACGGGAATGCGGCTGTGCAAACGAGGGGAATGGTTTTTCTTCCAGACGTTTCAGCTTACGATCAGGAAAATCAATATTGCTGTTTTTTTTCTTACTAGAGCGCCTTTCGTTTTATGCCTTTCGTGTAGTTTGCTGGTTCTACCTGCAGACTTAGCATTGAGAGCTGAAATAGTGAAGGCAGAAGAGGATCAAGTAGGTAAAAAGACGAGAGGTGGTAGAAATGCTTGGGTAACAGAAGAAATATTGAATTTAATTGATGACAGGAGAAAATATAACAATGGAGTAAATGAAGCAGGCCAAAAGGAATACAAACGCCTCAAAAATGAGATCGACAGGTAGCGTAAAATGGCTAAGCAAGAATGGCTAGAGGACAAATGCAAGGATGTAGAGGCATCTATCACTAAGGGTAAGACAGATACTGCCTACAGGAAAATTAAGCAAAGAAGCAAGAGTGGAAAGGTGGAAGGAGTATCTAGAGGTTATATACAACGGCCATGTTCTTGAGGGCAATATTATGGAAATGGAAGAGGACGTAGATGAAGATGAAATGGGAGATAAGATTCTGCGTGAAGAATTTGACAGAACACTGAAAGACCTAAGTCAAAAAAAGGCTCCGGGAATAGACAACATTCCATTACAACTACTGATAGCCTTGGGTGAGCCAGTCATGACAGTACTCTACCATCTGGTGATCAAGATGTATGAGACAGGCGAAATATCCTAAGACTTCAAGAAGAATATAATAATTCCGATCCCAAAGAAAGCAAGTGTAGACAGGTGTGAAAATTACGGAATTATCACTTTAATAAGTCACGGTTGCAAAATATTAACACGAATTCATTACAGACACTGGTAGAAGCTGACCGCGGGGAAGATCCGTTTGGATTCCATAAAAATGTTGGAACATGCGAGGCAATACCGACCTTACGACTTATCTTAGATTAAGGAAAGGCAAACCTATGTTTCTAGCATTTGTGGAGAATGCTTTTGACAGTGTGGACTGGAATACTGTCTTTCAAATTCTGAAGGTGGCAGGGGTCAAATACTGGCAGCGAAAGACTATTTACAATTTGTAAAGAAGCCAGATGGCAGTTATAAGAGTCGAGGGGTAAGAAATGGAAGCATTAGTTGAGAAGGGATTAAGACAGGGTTGTAGCCTATTCCCGATGTTATTTAAGTTGGATACTGAGCAAGCAGTAAAGGAAACAAAAGAAAAATTTGGAGTAGGAATTAAAATCCATGCAGAAGGAACTAAAACTTAGAGATCTGCCGATGACATCTTTATTCTGACAGAGACAGCAAAGGACCTGGAAGAACAGTTGAACGGAATGGACGGTGTCTAGAAAGGAGAATATGAGATGAACATCAACAAAAGCGAAACGAGGATAATGGAATGGAGCCAAATTAAATCAGGTGATTCTGAGGGAATTAGATTAGGAAATGAGACACTTAAAGTAGTAGATGAGTTTTGCTATTTGGAGAGCAAAATAAATGATGATGATCGAAGTAGAGTGGATGTAAATTATAGACTGGCTATGGAAAGGAAAGAGTTTCTGAAGAAGAGACATTTGTTAACATCGAGTATAGATTTAAGTGTCACAAAGTCTTTTCTGAAAGTATTTGTGTGGAGTGTAGCCGTGTGTAGACGTGAAACATGGACGATAAATAGTTTAGAAAAGAAGAAAATAGAAGCTTTCGAAATGTGGTGCTTCAGGACAATGCTGAAGATTAGATAGTAGAATTGTGGAGAAGCGGAATTTGTGCGACAACCTGACCAAAAGAAGGGGTCAGTTGGTAGAATACATTCTGAGGCATAATCGTAGAGGGACACCAGGTGATGAATACACTAAGCAGATTCAGAAGGATGTAGGTTGCAGTAGTTACTCGGAGATTAAGAAGCTCGCACAGGATAGAGTAGAATGGAGAGCTGCATCAAACTAATCTGTGTACTGAAGACCACAACACAATTTATGTGAACATCGAATGGAATAAACTTTCTAAAAAGTAACATGTCTTCTGGTGCTTTTTGCCAAAAAAACGGCAAATACGATCAGAATATCAGTTTGACTTCACAAAAGACAAAGACTTCGCAGAAACAGCATTGATCCAAAATTTCGCAGTACATGCAAACATGAAATTTACATTGAAGACACTCAGACGCCTATTAGTAGTCTTTGAAAATGCAAATAGAGATTTTAAGTCTTACTAGCAAGGGATCAAATGTTAAGAGCAACGAGTGGTTTACAATTTTTCGCAAGAATTACACACCACGGAAAGCAAAACACTTCCCAAGCCATCTAATTTAATTCCTGTTCGGATCAGCGTGGTAGCTCCGAAGGTAATAACATAGGACCACTTCTGGGGATAACATGTATAAATGATTTTGGGAGCAACGTATGAAGTTGCATCAGACTGTTTCCAGATAAAGGTGTAGTATATACTCCTATAGGAAAGTCGTAATGGAAAAAACAGAAAAAAAGAAGAAAACTGCAGTGAAATGCAACAGCGAGCTTTATGGATTGACGATTGGTGGAGGTGACTTGCAATTGACCCATCTAGGAGCACGTGCCTTTAGAGGTTTTCTGCGAAACCAGTGTACAAAGCTAGTTGTAGGAAAGGCAGCTTTACGCAGTTGTTCAGATGGTTTAAATGGCTCTGAGCACTATGGGACTTAACATCTGAGGTCATGAGTCCTCTAGAACTTAGAACTACTTAAACCTAACTAACCTAAGGACATCACACACATCCATGCCCGAGGCAGGATTCGAACCTGCGACCGTAGCAGTCACGCCTAGAACAGCCCGGCCACTGCGGCCGGTTATGCAGTTGTTCCGCAGTAAATATCTAAAGACGCGTGCTCCTAGATATTTTACAGCTGTGGTTAGGTGTAGGAAAGACAGATGCGCTAACACCGTGGTTTAGAGGCAGCGTTTTTGGTTAGTAATCGAAACATCCTTAGTTCTGGTTTTGAACCACACCACCGCTTAAATTCTGAATAAAAATCATCAGCAATGGTGGCCGAAGACAACCGGCATTAGAAGTCTCCCACACTCAGCCAAGTGCCTTGTTAAAGATGGCGGAGGAGCGGACGGAGGTTCAGGGCACTATCTTGCCCTTGGGTTGGGAAACTGCGCCTAAAGGCGGAAGAATCAGCAATCAACGGTATGAGGATACAGAAGGCAATGGAAACCACTGCACTGCATTAAAGACAGTTAGTATGTATCCACAGGACGCGCGGCCTGTAATTGAAAAAGTGTCATGATGAGCTCTTCGTCGGCAAAAGATTCTTGTCTAGCCCCGATCTCCGGAACTGCCAAGGTAGAGGTGACCATGAGAAAAAGATTGAATAACTAATGAAACGATAACGTCCAACGAGTCGGGGCATGGAATGTCAGAAATATGAACATGGCTGAGAAGTAAGAAATCGGGAAAAGGAGATGCTGAAGCTCAATCTACATATAGTAGGAGTCACTGAAGAAGTGAAAGGGAAAGAAGACAAGGATTTCTGGTCAGGTAAGTACAGGGTATTACAAATAGCATCAGAAAATGAAAAATGATATAAAGGGAATAGGATTCGTTATGAACAGGAAGGTGGCGCAGAGAATAAGTTACTGTAAACAGTTCTGTGACAGGGTTGTTCTCATTAGAATCATCTGCAGACCAACACACACAACGATAGTTCAGGTATACATGCCGACGCCGTAACCTGAAGAGGTAGAGAAAGAACATGAGGATACTGAAAGGGTAATACAGTACGTAAAGGGACACGAAAATCTAGTAGTCGTGGGAGATTGAATTGTGGTTGAACGGGGAGAGTAGAAGAAAGCATTATAGGAGAATATGGAGTTGTTAGTAGGAATGAGAAAGGAGAAAGACTAATAGAGTTCTGCAATTAATTTCAGTTAAGAATAGCGAACACTCTGTTCAAGAACTACAAGGCCAAGAGAAATACTTGGAAAATACCGGGAGATGCGGGAAGATTTCACTTAGATTACATCATGGTCAGGCAGAGATTCCGAAATGATATGTAGTATTGTAAGGCGTACTCAGGTGCAGGCATGAGCTCATATCAAAACTTAACAATGATGAAGGATAGGCTGAAGCTTAAGAGACTAATCAGGAAGTATGCGCAGAGAATTGTGATATAGAAATACTAAGGAATGAAGAGATACGCTTGAACTTCTTTGAGGCTACAGATACGGCGATGCGTAATAGCTCATTACGCAGTTAATTTGAAGAGGAATGGACATCTTTGAAGAGGGCAATCACAGAAGCTGGAGAGAAAACATACATGCAAAGAAGGTAACCACGAAAAACCATGGGTAACAGAGGAAATACTCAGTTGATTGATGAGAGGAAGCAGTACAAAAATGTTCAGGGAAATTCAGGGCTACGGAAATACAAGTCACTTAGGAATGAAATAAATCGGAACTGCAGGGAAGCTAAGATGAAATGGCAACCAGAAAAATGTGAAGAAATCGAAAAAGAAATGATTGTCGGAAGGATAGATTCAGAATATAGAAAAATTAAAACAACCCTCGGAGAAATTAAAAGCAAAGGTGCTAACATTAAGAGTGCAATGGGAATTCCACTGTTAAATGCAAAGGAGAAGGCAGACAAGTGGAAAGAGCCCAATGAAGGCTTGTACAAGGATGGAGACTTGTATGATAACGTGATAGAGAATGCACTCGATGTAGAAGAGATGGGGGATCCAGTATTACATCAGAACTTAAAAGAGCTTTGGAAGACTTAAGGTCAAATAAAGCAGAAGGGATAGATAACGTTCCACCAGAGCTTTTAAGATCACTGGGGGAAGTGACAACAAGGCGACTATGAGCTGACAAGTTCGAGATTCAATCAGCTTAGCAGCTCAAGCATTCCTAGTAACTGACAATAATAGGAAAAGAAAATTGAGGGTGTGTGGGATGACGATCAGTTTGACTTTAGGAAAGGTAAAGGCACCAGAGAGGCAGTCCTGACGTTCCGGTTGATAATTAAAGCACGAGTAAAGAAAAATCAAGACACGTTCATAGGATTTGTCGACCTGGAAAAAGCGTTCAACAATATGAAATGGTGCAAGATGTACAAAATTCTGAGAAAAATAACTGTAATATACAATACGGACAAGAGCGAAAAGGGAACGAGATACTCGGATTGTAAAGTGTGTAAGACAAGGATGCAATCTTTCGCCCCTATGTTTAGTCTATATATGAAAGAAGCAGCGACGGAGTAAGAGAAAGGTTCAAGAGTGGAATTAAACTTCGAGATGAAAGGATATCAGTGATACTTAACAATCATATACAACCGCTCGCTCGGCGAAGGATCCGTACCCAAAGACTGGAAAGTCGCAAAGGTACACCAATGTTCAAGAAAGGTATTATGAGTAATCCACTAAATTACAGGCCCATATCGTTAACATCGATATGTAAAAGGATTTTAGAACATTTATTGCGTTCGAAAATCATGAATTATCTCGAAGCAAACGGTCCATTGACACACAGTCAACATGGGTTTAGAAAACATCGTTCCTGTGAAACACAACTAGCTCTTTATTCACATGAAGTGTTGAGTGCTATTGACAAGGGATTTCAGATCGATTCCGTATTCCTGGATTTCCGGAATACCATACAATCGGCCCGTAGTGAAATTGCGTGCTTATGGAATATCGTCTCTGTTATGTGACGGGATTTGTGATTTCCTGTCAGAGAGGTCACACATGACGGAAAGTCATCGAGTAAAACAGAAGTGATTTCTGGCGTTCCCCAGGGTAGTGTTATAGGCCCTTTACTGTTCCTTATCTATATAAACTATTTGGGAGACAATCTGAGCACCCGTCTTCGGTTGTTTGCAGATGACGCTGTCGTTTATTGACTAATAAAGTCATCAGAAGATCAAAACAAACTGCAAAACGATTTAGAAAAAATATCTGAATGGTGCGAAAAGTGGCAGTTAACCCTGAATAACGAAAAGTGAGGTCATCAACATGAGTGCTAAAAGGAACTCGTTAAACTTCGGTTACACGATAAATCAGTCTAATCCAATAGCCGTAAATTCGACTAAGTACCTAGGTATTATATTTACAAACAACTTAAATTGGAAGGAACACATAGAAAATGTTGTGGGGAAGGCTAATCAAAGACTGCGTTTTATGGGCAGGACACTTAGAAAATGTAACAGACCTGCTTGTCCGTCCTCTTTTAGAATACTGCTGCGCGGTGTGGGATCCTTACCAGATACGACTGACGGATTACATCGAAAAAGTTCAAAGAAAGGCAGCACGTTTTGTATTATCGCGAAATATGGGAGAGAGTGTTACAGAAATGATACAGGATTTGGGCTGGAAATCGTCAAAAGAAAGGCGTTTTTCGTTGCGACGGAATCTTCTCACGAAATTCCTATCACCAACATTCTCCTCCGAATGCGAAAATATTTTGTTGACACAGACCTACATAGGGAGAAACGATCACCATGAAGAAACAAGGGAAGTCAGAACTCGTGCGGAAAGACGTAGGTGTTCATTCTTTCCGCGCGCTGTACGAGATTGGAATAATGGAGAATTGTGAAGGTGGTCCGATGAACCCTCTGCCAGGCACTTAAATGTGATTTGCAGAGTGTACACGTTGATGTAGATGTAGGTAAGAGCCGCTGATGATATTACTATCTTCTGTGAAAAAGACTAAGAATGACAGGATCTGCTGAATGAAATGAACAATCTGGTGAGTACAGAATGTTTATTGAGAGTAAATCGAAAAAAGACGAAATTAATGAGAAATAGCAGAAACGAGAACAGGAGAAGCTTAACATGTGGATTTATGATCACGAAGTAGCTGAAGTTAAGGAATTCTGCTACCTAGGCAAGAAAATAACCCATGACAAATTGGGCAAGAAGGACATAGAAAGCAGACTAGCAATGGCAAACAGGGAATTCCTGACCGAGAGGTGTCTACCGATATCAATCACAAGCAATAATTTCGGGAAGAAATTTCTGAGAATGTACGTTTGGGGCATAGCATTGTATGGTAGTGAAACATGGACTCTGGGAAAACAGGAACAGAAGAGAATCGAAGGCTCTAAGATGTGGTGCTACAGAAGAACGTTGAAAATTAGGTGCAATGAGGAGGCTCTCTGCAGAATCGTCGAGGAAAGGAATGTATTGAACACACCGACAAGAAGAAGGGACAGGGTCGTAGGACATATGCTAATTTCCGTAGTAATAGAGGGTGCTGTAAAGGGTAGAAGCTGTAGAGGAAGACAGAGATTGGAATACATGCAGGAAACAAAAAAGGACGCAGGTTGTAAGTGGTTCTCTGAGACGAAGAGGTTGACATAGAGGAGCAAATCGTAGCGGACCGCATGAAAACCGTAAGAAAACTGTTGATTAAAAAAAAGGGGGGGGCAGATGCTAGATTCAGTGCTAGAATCGCAAGGGAATGCAATTCGTCCAGGACAGACCAATATTGATAAGAACCTCTTTCGGAAGGTGCTGGAGTATTCGTCGTCAGTCTGGGATCCTTATCAAATCAGATCAAGAGAGTGGCTCAAAAAGAGAATAGTTCTTTGAATGTGAGTGCATGAAAGAGACGTTCGTTGCACTTTAGTGGTAGACGCTACAGAAGAGGCACTGTAAAAATTACACCCCACGAAGAGCCTCACACCATACTCTCTCCACCCATATACATATCGGGAAAACACCATAACGGTAAACCAAAGAAATTCGTACTCATATGGAGGCTCGTGGACAATTCCTCCTGTGCTTCATTTGCGAATGGAACACGAAAGAAGGCAGTTAACGTTCGTCACCTCTTACGATATGTCAATCGCGACCTGCTTTAAGAGATATTTCTCACAAAAACTACCTTTTCCTTCCGGTAGAAACAATTTTTCGACAGTCGGGCGTCGGTTTAGTTACAGTATTGAGGCATATTCAATATTATAACATCTGCATCATCAAACGAAAAATTACTGGCGGCAGGAAATATCGTCCGATAAGGGGCGATCAAAAAGTTTCCGTTCGAAGTCCGTGCAGTTCAGAATCGGTATGCCAGTCAGGAAAAACCACGGTAAGCATTGAGGTTGAAGAAAACAGTTTGGTAAAACACCTTGTTCTGCTGCGTGAAGAAGTCCATAACAACCTGTTGCACATCCTCGTCCAACAGGAATCGTCGAGTCTTCAAGGCCCTTTTTAGGCCTTTTTTTGGTGTGTGTGTAAATAGGACGAAGGCGTGACAATCGCACGGGCAAAGATCAGGAGCATAGGGTGCTCGAGTGTCTCCCAGTGGAACTGGCGTAGTGCTCGCGCTGCGACATTTGCAATACGGAGAACCTGCACTACTGTGTCTTTCGATAGAGCCCCATAAACATTCTCATTCTCCGATGGATGTCTAACGGTTTTTGTCCTTCAGCAGCCAAGAAAATAATAATAGCCCGTTGTTCCTGTATGGACCCTTTGGTAATAACGCCATCATAGCTCACGTTTCCACACTTCCCGCAAGCACGTCGCAAAGATAGGAATGGCACACTAGTCGCTTGGCTACATGTCAGTGCTTATGCACTGATCAGCCAGAACGTTATGACCACCTACGTAATAGCCGGTATGTCCAGCTTTGGCACGATAAGAGCGGCGACATGTCGTTGCATTCAAACGTGAGGTTTTGGAAGGACTCTGGGGAGAGTTGCCACCACATCTACAGACACAAATCATTTATTCCTTTAAATTCCGGGGAGGGAGCTGAGACGCCCTGCTAATACCGCAGGACAGGACAGATATAATAAACTGTGGAAAGGGGCCAAAATAAGTGCTGCCAGTTGCACTCCAACATACAACTTAATTATTTGATCAAACATTACACGAACCCAATTTTTTTTATTTTTATTTTTTAGAAAGAAACACACAGCTTTAATCCTTGGGACTTAATTACCTAATTACCGGCTGAAAGCCACTTTAATTTAAAAACGGCTGAAGGCCAATAACTTAAATCGCAAGCATAATCAGAAATTTGAAAGGCAAGCCTTATCTTAAAACAATTCTTTAGTTAGGCTGAAGTAAACAAGTTAAATTCAAATCGGCTGGAGGTCTAACACTTAAAACTCAAAAACATTGATTTTTTTTGATACCAAAGTCCTTACCTGAAACAGTTCTTTAATTTAGGGTGAAGGCCTTAAGAACAAGCAACTGAAACTCAAAATTGGGTGAAGGCCGAAGACTTAAAAATTCAACAACATTAAAAATTTTAAAATGCCAAAGGGCTTACGTGAAACAGTACTTTTAAATAGGCTGAAGGCCTTAAGAGTAAAACAACTCTAATTTAAAACAAAATCTGCTAGAAGCCGTACAAGTACAAACAACAAGAACAAATTTAAAAAAATGGCAGTACACACAAGTGCGCCCAGATGTTCGAGGGTCGGCCTGTAATTCAAACACTAACGCTCGCTTAGGTGAGACAGGCAGTCGGGCCAACCATTCACAATCCAAAGACAACCCAACCGACCGACAGTCAACGGACCCACCGAAAAGATAACTTCCACTTCACCCGACCAGGGCACAACAGGGAGTTCAACGGAACAACGTCGAAGATATTGGCGCCCACAAGGAATCATACACGGAGCTGTCAAACTACACACCGTGCTGGACAGCAACAACACGATGAGGAAACTACACTGCCTGCAGTTTACGTCAACGGGCAGGGCAGGTAACTGGAACGTTAACGGCCACAAGGTCGAAGATTCCGCTGGTGCACTTCATTTCAAATAACCAAATACAGTGGAACTCCTCCGGAAGGTGGCTAGAATTTTCCAATTTGAAAACCACGTTGTTGATCGCGGGAATATCCCAACAGCCGACAACTAACTCCAAACGACACTATGTCAACAACGTTGACTTGCTGGTAGGTTACATCAAAACTCAAATTTCGTGTCCAGGGTCGGTAAGCCACGGACCTCGTAGCAATGGGAACAGCGCCACACACTCCGACACCGAGAAGCCGCCCGCTGTGGCCGAGCGGTTCTAGGGGCTTCAGTCTGGAGCCGCGCGACCGCTACGGTCGCAGGTTGGAATCCAGTTTCGGACATGGATTTGTGTGATGTCCTTAGGTTAGTTAGGTCTAAGTAGTTCTAAGTTCTAGGGGACTGTGGACCTTTTTTTTTTTTTTTTTTTTTTTTGACACTGCGTAGGGAACGCCTGCGGTCCCCGGCCAAACTACGCCCCACCGAGAATTCCTCGCTGCTCCACGCCAACCGACCGACTGGTCTCACACCGCCCAGCCGGAAACCATAAGCGCCAGGTCAAAGATAGTCCAAGGTGCTACTTCCATCTATGGAAGGAGAGGATCACAGCATAATCGCGATAACCGCGAGAGACTAAGAGTCGCAATGAAGGTTTAATCCAGCGCATAGCATGAGCCAGCCACGGCTCAGGGGCTATGAGCTCTGACGTCACAAACAGTCACATCCCAGAAGTGTTCGGCTAGCACGTCGACTGGAACTCGCCACTGTGTTTCTCGAACCACCTCATCGCACTCCAGATCGTGGGACATGGAGCACTATCTTGTTTAGAAATGCCACTGCCGTCGGGAAACATAATCGCCATGAAGGCGTGTAGGTTGTCTGCAACCAGTGCACCATACTACTTGGCCGTCATGGTGCCTTGCACGAGCTCCACTCAACCCATGGATGCCCACTTGAATGTTTCCCAAAGAATGATGGTCACCGCCAGCTTGTCCCCGTTTCGCAGTAAAGATGTCAAGGAGCTGTTCCCCTGGTAGACGACAGATCCTCGCCCTCCCATCAACAATATGAAGAAGGTATCGGGATTCATAGGACCATGCAACAGTCTGCCACTGCGCCAACGTCCAGTGCCGATGGTCACTTGCGCATTTCAGTCGTAGCTGCCGATGTCGTGGTATTACCATTGGCACATGCATGGGTCATCTGGTACAGAGGCCCATCGTTAGGAGTGTCCGGTGCAATGTGTGTTCAGACACGCTTGTGCTCCACCCAGCATTACAGTCTGATGTTAGTTCCGCCACAGTTCGCCGCCTGTCCTGTTTTACCAGTCTGCCCAGCATATGACGTCCGACACTGCGGTGGCCGTCCAATCCCATGACGTCCGGATGTGGTTTCACTTTGGTTTCGCCACGTGATGAAGACACTCACCACAGCACTGCTCGAACACCCGATGAGTCGTGCAGTTTTCGAAATGCTCGTGGCGAGCCTCTGGGCCATCAAAAACCTCCTTCGGTCAAACTCAGACAGTTCGCGCTCCTTCCCCATTCTACACACGGGCAGCACGCTCACAGATACTACATGCACTGTGCGTGCTCCGACTAGCAGTTAATGCTCGCCAGGTGGCTCTGCTATCAGCTGGAGGGGTTTATATTGATAGAGGTCGTTAGTCATAATGTCCTGCCGGCAGTTACATGAGCATTGGCCTCGCGCTGCCTTGCAGACACTCTGCAACCACGTCCTCAAACGGAAACTTTTTGATCCTTCATTATTGGTAGCCAGTTGGTGCTCTCTGTTCCCTCCACACTGGGTTGTAAACATCATTTAAAAAACTCCCTGCCTCTGACCGGGCCACAAGCACCACCAATTTTGCTCTCTTCGACCTCCTCTGGCCTTCATCACACTTGGTCGTAGCAGATGAAACTGATTGATCGCTAAATAACACTCGCTACGTTGACATCACCACTCCGAATTAACCTTAAATCTGAACACAATGCTTTGGCCAACAAAACTGAACGGCGATTCAGCTTCATGGAAGGAAGCAAGTGCACATATACGTGCCTGAGATGAAAAATAATGGTTTCTTATTCCTTTTCCACTGAGATTAGTAATTAATGTTCCAGTAACAAGATACAACGGTGACAGAGTTAATTAAGCAGAAAGTAATTGAGATAGTTAATTGGAACAGTACTGCACAAATGCTGATTAGGTCACTAAGTAAAACATCAGCTGGTGGATGAATGACTATAATATCATGCGTTTCTGGATAACTCATTATCTGATATTTTGAAATAGAGGATATATAGCCATGTATAAAAGCAACACCAATGAGATGGGCGTCACAAAGATATCCATAAGTTACAAGTAAAAAAACATATACCAAGCACATCGCATTGTACAGCTGAACTGAAGTTATATGTTGGATCCATACCGGTCAGAGACTGATTGACGGTTCGTCAGCTATAACAGCACCACGAAAAAAATTTTATCGGTAGGGGGCGATAGTGTAACTCTCTGACATTGTACAGCGTCAAGTGACAAACGAACAGTAATGAGCTACAATTTTTAAAAGTATATAAAGTTGTACTGAAAAACATCTTGGATTTAACGTGACGTTTCTCACGTTTAATACGTTTTTGGTTAGCTTTTCATAGCCTATTAGGTCACTTAAAGAACGAGATAGGCAGATTTGCAACGCCCCAGTCCTTTTACCTTGCTTTAAAAATACATTCGTAAAACAAATAATTAAGTTCATTTTGTTTTTATTTAATAAATCTTGCTGATATTCACCACCTTAACAATAGGCGTTGATGAAAATGTACAGTGTGCTTTTTTGTAGTTAGTTCAAATAAATGGAATTCTTAAAACGTACTACCTTTCTTTCAATTTACGAGTACCAGGCATGGTTATATCTGTATATGATACTTATGGATGAGAGAGCCATTGATTGAATTTCATACAATTATTTTGGTCAGATGCGTCATTTTTTCAGTAAATTTGTTGAAAGAGATTATTATTACGTCAAGTTTCCCACTCTTGGGTTGAATGTCATAAGGCAAATTTATTTCTCGCGTTATCCAGTACCCACTGCGTAATTCCATTATGCATTTAACTTAAGGGGAATAATGTGGTGTTTCACATTCTTACTCGGGCACACTACACATGAAGCGGGTATTGCAGTATAACCAGAAAACTGCAAACGACAACATAAAATACGTACATAATTCATTGGTGGCTTAAAAGAGTCAATATAGGAGAAATATACGAGCTTGAGACAATTTTACATAGGTACAATAAGAATAATTTTAAAAACTGTTCAAGCATTTACAATGTCCTCGTTCCACAATGACTAAATTTGTAAAATAATTTTAAGAACTGTACAGGCATTTGCAATGTCCTCGTTCCACAATGACAAAATTTTTAACTACTCCTCTTACCCTCCAGACTTCACAAACTTTTTCTGCGTACTTTGCAGGACCAGCACTCAAGGAAGAAGAGATATTGTGGATAAATGGCTTAGTCACTTCCAGGTCTGCTTGTGCCACAAGGAATGCAGGAGAGCTCATGAGAAGTTTGCACGTTAGGAGAAGAGGTAGTGATGGAAGTGAAACTGTGAGGACAGTGAATCGTGGCTGGATAATTCTGTCCGCGAACTTTCTTCGGCTAGAAATATACTAAAATAGGAACTGTACAGAGAAGATGAGTAAGAGCTCTGCGCAAGTGTGAGACGCAATTTTGCTCTCTTCGACCTCCTCTGGCCTTCATCACACTTGGTCGTAGCAGATGTGAAGCGTTCCACATTTTTTGATTTCGTTAGTGGAAAAAGATGGTAGACCACTTGCCTGCGAACACTACGGGTTTCACGTTCGCGTCCAGATCCGCCACACAGTTTTAATCTACCAGGAAGTGCCAAGTCAGTGTACATACACCTACAGAGCGAAAATTCAGTCTGCATTATGGAAATCTGTGTAGTTATTACCATTGTCAGTGTTTCGAACATAGTGCTGAGAACGGCTTTCGATTCTAGTGCAATAATAATTCTTGGCAGACGTTAAGGTTACAGTGTCTCTCCTTTCTCTAAATTGATGAGAAGTGCGATTTATTACGATTTTCTGCATTATACCAGAAACCTTCTACAGCTATTTATACGTACAATCTATTTCTGTCATTGATGTTGCACCTATCAACTGCCGCAGTAAAAAATTCCAAAGCACCTCGACATCTTGAAATTGTACTGTGACTGTTGCTGATCATTCCTGAACTATGACCGATGACCTTCTCTGATGTCGATGTACGAAGCTAATGAGTGCCAAAACGTTGTTCTTATTCGGTGTTCCGTACCTCAGTTCACAAAAACGGAATCCTTATGGGATCACTTTGTTATTCGTCTATCTGTCCGATTGTTATGACCCCTGTTTCACAGAAACGGGTAGAGGTATCAAGTTGAAAATTATGCCAAATCCTAGGGTCTCCGATCGGTTGGCGGCGTAAATAATGAAGCTTCTAGGTCAATGAAATCAAAACATACGGCCGTATGAGTCAAATATTTTTATATTCGCAAATTCACTAATCGAAATCTCCAGAAGAAGTAACCATACACAGTTCGAGCCTGGTGGTCTTGCGATATTATAATGTGGTGGTGGTGGTAGGTTCCTATGGGACCAAACTGCTGAGGTCATCGATCCCTAGGCTTGGTTTAAATGGCTCTGAGCGCTATGGGACTTAACATCTGAGGTCATCAGTCCCCTAGAACTTAGAACTACTTAAACCTAACTAACCTAAGGACATCACACATATCCATGCCCGAGGCAGGATTCGAAACTGCGACCGTAGCAATCGCACGGTTCCGGACTGAAGCGCCTAGAACCGCTCGGCCACCGTGGCCGCGCATCGATCCCTAGGCTTACACACTACTTAACGTAACTTAAACTAACTTACACTAAGGACAACATAGACACCCACGCACGAGGGAAGACTCGAACCTACGGTGGGGGGAGCCGCGCGAACAGTGCAAGGCGTCTCAGACCGCGCAGCTACCCAGCGCCTTTGAGATATGGGAAGTATCAGGAAACGAGAGATGGTGGTATCGAATCTCTGTCAGATCACGAGCTTTTCACTCTACTTTGTAAACTAGCCTTCACCTCTGAACGATGCAAGGAATCGCCAGAAACAATATATGGTTCAGATTCCAAGCTAAATTGCAGGTCAGTTTTCTTTAGTTGGATAACGGAGTCAGGTTAGGTACACGCAAGCTGAAGAAATGGCATCCAACAGAAACAACTGCATCAGGTCACTGAGCGACTTGAAATTATTATTACAATTTCTACGTACATAATTTCGCGGAACGATTAGCTTGCGAGCCTTATTCGTAATTGTCCTTTTTTTTTCAGACTGGAGGCTGGTCGACCTTTTTGGTGCAACGCTTCTAAGCATCTTTATCAGCTACGTCGAAGATATCTTCCATCAGTTTCACAAAAAGTACTCCTTTCCTTTCATACTTGTGTGGAGGCTTCATCAAATGTTTCTGAAAATCTTTCCTTTTATCACAGAGTTTGAATAATTAATCAAGGCCGTCGTTAGTTTTTTTGGCTGGAATTCGTGCATTTTTATCAAAAAATTGAAACTTTTTAAACCACTAATACTGCGCTTTCCCTTTTTTTGTAATTTTACAACTCTTGTACGAGGGCTGTTTGGAAAGGAAGGTCCGGTCGCTGGCTATACAGAAACCAATATAAAAATAAAAAAAAATATTTTAATTTCAATAGCTACACTTCCCAGCTACTTCTCTCCGTAGTCGCCTCTTTGACCTAGGGATCTGTCGTAGCGTTATACCAACTTTCCAACAACGTCGTCATAGCAGGCAGTCGCCTGTGCTTTCCGATAATTGTGTATGCTAGTTTACAGCGCGTTGTCTGTGTCCTAGAGTCTTCATATCCAGCGTTTCATGTGAACAGAGATGATACTCAGGACGGGCCAATTAGGGCTGTGTTGTGTGTGATGGAACACTTCCCATCGAAAAGGTTGCAGGAGCGTCTTAACTGCCCCTGCAGAGTGAGGCTGAGAATTGCCACGAAGAAGGAAGTGCTTGGCAGTTGTGTGAGTCATACTTGGCAGGAGACACTTTTGTTCTACCCACATTTACTCTTTTACAGTTCGCTCGGAACTCAAAAAGAACGACGGACTTACTAGACACACTATCCAAAACGTCCGCGCAAAGATTCGTCGGATTTTCGTAGTGGTTTTCATTTCGCGCCCGATCGGACCTTACTTTCCGAACAGCTCTCGTATTATACTAGAAATCGTTGTACTTCGCGTTTGCAGTAGAGTCTAGCACCAATGATGTTATTGGAAACGTAACTTGCAGGAGAGTCACAATAATGTTCTCTTAATTTGTGTATTAGACTACCAGAAAAATCTGATGCCATTAGATCTAGGTGGAACTTAACACAAAAGTAGTACAAATTGGTAGAAACGGTAAATGAAAAATCTTTCACGAAAGACAAACTCTTTGTTTACAAAACTAGAAAGTTAATCAACATAGTTCAAATACAGATGTCATAAAATACACTCCTGGAAATTGAAATAAGAACACCGTGAATTCATTGTCCCAGGAAGGGGAAACTTTATTGACACAGTCCTGGGGTCAGATACATCACATGATCACATGGACAGAACCACAGGCACATAAACACAGGCAACAGAGCATGCACAATGTCGGCACTAGTACAGTGTATATCCACCTTTCGCAGCAATGCAGGCTGCTATTCTCCCATGGAGACGATCGTAGAGATGCTGGATGTAGTCCTGTGGAACGGCTTGCCATGCCATTTCCACCTGGCGCCTCAGTTGGACCAGCGTTCGTGCTGGACGTGCAGACCGCGTGAGACGACGCTTCATCCAGTCCCAAACATGCTCAATGGGGGACAGATCCGGAGATCTTGCTGGCCAGGGTAGTTGACTTACACCTTCTAGAGCACGTTGGGTGGCACGGGATACATGCGGACGTGCATTGTCCTGTTGGAACAGCAAGTTCCCTTGCCGGTCTAGGAATGGTAGAACGATGGGTTCGATGACGGTTTGGATGTACCGTGCACTATTCAGTGTCCCCTCGACGATCACCAGTGGTGTACGGCCAGTGTAGGAGATCGCTCCCCACACCATGATGTCGGGTGTTGGCCCTGTGTGCCTCGGTCGTATGCAGTCCTGATTGTGGCGCTCACCTGCACGGCGCCAAACACGCATACGACCATCATTGGCACCAAGGCAGAAGCGACTCTCATCGCTGAAGACGACACGTCTCCATTCGTCTCTCCATTCACGCCTGTCGCGACACCACTGGAGGCGGGCTGCACGATGTTGGGGCGTGAGCGGAAGACGGCCTAACGGTGTGCGGGACCGTAGCCCAGCTTCATGGAGACGGTTGCGAATGGTCCTCGCCGATACCGCAGGAGCAACAGTGTCCCTAATTTGCTGGGAAGTGGCGGTGCGGTCCCCTACGGCACTGCGTAGGATCCTACGGTCTTGGCGTGCATCCGTGCGTCGCTGCGGTCCGGTCCCAGGTCGACGGGCACGTGCACCTTCCGCCGACCACTGGCGACAACATCGATGTACTGTGGAGACCTCACGCCCCACGTGTTGAGCAATTCGGCGGTACGTCCACCCGGCCTCCCGCATGCCCACTATACGCCCTCGCTCAAAGTCCGTCAACTGCACATACGGTTCACGTCCACGCTGTCGCGGCGTGCTACCAGTGTTAAAGACTGCGATGGAGCTCCGTATGCCACGGCAAACTGGCTGACACCGACGGCGGCGGTGCACAAATGCTGCGCAGCTAGCGCCATTCGACGGCCAACACCGCGGTTCCTGGTGTGTCCGCTGTGCCGTGCGTGTGATCATTGCTTGTACAGCCCTCTCGCAGTGTCCGG
The DNA here is from genome assembly GCF_023864345.2 of Schistocerca serialis cubense. Taxonomy (NCBI): domain Eukaryota; kingdom Metazoa; phylum Arthropoda; class Insecta; order Orthoptera; family Acrididae; genus Schistocerca; species Schistocerca serialis. The sequence continues at coordinate 460,900,036 of NC_064643.1, forward strand.
AGCAAGTATGGTGGGTCTGACACACCGGTGTCAATGTGTTCTTTTTTCCATTTCCAGGAGTGTACATTTATTTATTAATAACAGCATAAGTCTAACAATAGCAGTGTAAGATTAATTAGTTGATGAAAAAATAGAGTAAAATTATTCACATGGTAAGCCTTAAGTGTTTTTTTTTTAATTAGCAGTAGAAAACCACACGCTACTGGGAGTAAAGATTGCGTGTACAATGTGGTCATAAATAAACTTTCGCTACTTGAGAGGGCTCGCTTGAAAAATGAGTGCTCACAGGACAACGAAACTTTGTGAGAACATTTAAAAGGACTTGCGTAAGAGAAATAACGAATAAACCATTCAAGGAAATACATTTTAATTTCCACACGCGAGGCCAGCGTTTGTTAATTGCGTACCATGTTTACGTTAGAGGTTACAAACGTTGCTCCATGTGATGACCATCTGCATCCACGACAGCTTGCGGCCTCGCTGGACATACCATTCCAAACCGCGGTCCATGGAATTCTCAGCCGTCGTGACACAGTTCGTGCACTGCTTCAAGATCGTACATTGTGACGAGCATTCTCAAATGGTTCAAATGGCTCTGAGCACTATGCGACTTAACTTCTGAGGTCATCAGTCGCCTAGAACTCAGAACTAATTAAACCTAACTGACCCAAGGACATCACACACATTCATGCCCGAGGCAGGATTCGAACCTGCAACCCTAGCGGTCGCTCGGTTCCAGACTGTAGCGCCTAGAATCGCACGGCCACTCCGGCCGGCCGAGCATTCTCAGTCATGGCAACAGCGACTTCTTCAGTAATTTGTGGCGCAACTGGACGTTGCCTCTCCCAGCAGCAATTCCCATATCGCCACTTCATTAGAACTTCCGAATCATGTTCTTCAACGCCGGTATGGAGAGAGGACTTCTCCGTAATGCTTTAACGCGTCGATACTCGCTAGCAGTAGCAGTATTATTGCTGTTTTGATAAAACAACGTTGCGAGTAAGGCTCCGCTCCCCTTGTTCAGAACCATGTTGACAGTCTGCAGCTGTAATGCACACTGATGCTTGTGATTCAGCTCTCCGTCGCCGAGCCAGTACCGGTGCTTGACAAGTCATGACAGTAATACTGTTAACAATGCAAATCCTGCAGCGCATAGTCTGAACACCACTTCTATGAAGTTAGGTAACCATAAGATAAATAATGGGTTGGTGCATAAGTTCGTAGCGTTTTCACATAAGATTAATAAACACAACAGGTATACATAACAGAGATTTTAGTCACAGGTAATGTATACTCCTTCACTATTTACAACAGTCTGTCAAGGCTGGGGTAAGCTTCGATTCCACGACTGTAGAATTCACGTGGGTTTGAGGCGAGGAACTCGTTGAGCCATGTTCGGAGTGTACTTTCGTCCGAAACGAAATTCCTTGAAGGTTGTTCGAAAGTGAGCGGGAAAGGTGAAAATCTGAGGGTGCAAAATCAAGTGAATAAAGCGGGTGCCAAATGACTTCCCAAACCAATTCCTGTACAATGTTTTTGTCAGTTTAGCAGGATGCGTGTGGACGTTGTGGTGGAGTAGTGTCACTTCATTCACTCCTCCTGGTCGTTGTTCCTGAACTGCATCTGCAAGACGACTCGGTTTTTGACAATAATCGCCAGCAGTGATGGTTACACCTCGGGGAAATAATTCGTAGTACACCACACCGTCACTGTTCCACAAAATGCATAATGTTACCTTTGGTGGATGCGCGCAGATCTTTGTACGGGGAGTTGCTGATTTGTTTGAGCGCTACCATTCGTTTCTTTTTCTTATGTTAGCATAAAGACACAATTTCTCGTCACCAGTAGCGATACCTTATAGGAATGTTAGGACCTGTTCTCGAGCCAACTGATGGCGAAAACGGAGAGACGCACAAATGGTCACCTGCTGATTATTGTTATTTTGGCTTAGACCGTGCGGTACCCATACACCCGCTTTTCGACCCTTTCGCATTTCAAGCAAATGTCGAACGATAGTGGAGTGATCACACTAAATCACACCTGCCAGTTCTCGAGTACAGTGACGTGGATCATTGTGGATTAACGATTCTAAACGATCTCCATCAAACCTCGAATACCTTCCCGAATGTGGAGAGTCATTAATGTCAAAACGAACTCACTATCTCCAAATGACAAAATGTAAACTCAAAGAGCAACAGTGAACTACAAATAAAAATGACAGTTGATAAATAAACCCTTTTTTCGAGTCATCAGTCTTCTGATTGTTTTGATGTGGCCCTCCACGAATTCCTCTCTTGTGCCAAGCTCTTCGTCTCAGAGTAGCACTTGCACCCTACAGCCTCAATTATTTGCTGGGTATATTCCAGTCTGTCTTCCTCTACAGTTTTTGCTCTCTGAAGCTCGCTCTAGTACCATGAAATTCATTCCCTGACGTCTACCATCCTGTACCTTCTCCTTGTCAGTGTTTTCCACATATTCCTTTCCTCTCCGATTCTGTGCAGAACCTTATTATTCCTTACCTTGTCAGTCCAATTAATTTTCAACATTCGTCTGTATTATCACAACTCAAATGCTTCGATCCTCTTCTGTTCCGGTTTTCCCGCAGTCCACGTTTCACTACCGTACAATGCTAAACTCCAAATGCATATTCTCAGAAATTTCTTCCTCAAACTAATTCCTGTGATTGATGCTAGTAGACTTCTCTTGCCCATAATGCCCCTTTTGCCAGTGCTAGTCTGTTTTCGATGTCCTCCTTTCTCCGTCCGTCATGCATAATTTTGTTGCCTACGTAGTAGAATTCCTTAACTTCGCCTGCTTCGTGTCCCTCAGTCCTGATGTTAAGTTCCTCGCTGTTCCCATTTCTGGTACTTTACATTAATTTCGCCTTGCTTCGATTTATTCTGTGCTCATTAGATTTTTCGTTCCATTCAACACATCCTCTAATTCTTCTTCAGTTTTTCTGAGGATAGCAATGTCGAACGCTAGGTGTTTTCTTTGATTTAACGAAGGTTTTTGACTGTGTTGACCACAAAATATTACTGCAGAAGTTGGACCATTATGGAGTAAGGTGAGTAGCTTACGATTGGTTCGCCTCTTACTTTAAGAACAGAAAGCAGAAGGTAATTCTCCGCAATATTGAGAGTGGTAGTGATGTTCAGTCCCAATGGGGCACTGTTAAGTGGGGCGTTCCCCAAGGGTCGGTGCTGGGGCCACTGCTGTTTCTTATTTATATAAATTATATGCCTTCTAGTATTACACGTGATTCAAAAATATTTCTGTTTGCTGATGACACCAGCTTGGTAGTGAAGGATCTTGTGTGTAATATTGAAACATTATCAAATAATGAAGTTCATAAAATAAGGTCGTGGCTTGTGGAAAATAATTTGATGCTAAATCACAGTAAGAGTCAGTTTTTACAGTTTCTAACTCACAATTAAACAAGAACCGATATTTTGATCAGACAGAATGGGCATATTATAAGCGAGACGGAACAGTTCAAGTTCTTAGGCATTCGGATAGATAGTAAGCTGTTGTGGAAAGCCCATGTTCAGAATCTTGTTCAGAAACTAAATGCTGCTTTATTTACCATTAGAACAATATCTGAAATAAGTGACAGTTCAACACGAAAAGTAGTCTACTTCTCATATTTTCATACGCTTATGTCATATGGTATTATTTTTTGGGGTAATTCTTCTGATACAAAAACGGTATTTTTGGCTCAAAAACGGACTGTTCGAACTATATGTGGTGTAAGTTCGAGAACCTCTTGTCGACCCCTATTCAATAATCTGGAAATTCTGACATTGCCCTCACAGTATATACACTCCTGGAAATTGAAATAAGAACACCGTGCCGGGCGAAGTGGCCGTGCGGTTAAAGGCGCTGCAGTCTGGAACCGCAAGACCGCTACAGTCGCAGGTTCGAATCCTGCCACGGGCATGGGTGTTTGTGATGTCCTTAGGTTAGTTAGGTTTACCTAGTTCTAAGTTCTAGGGGACTAATGACCTCAGCAGTTGAGTCCCATAGCGCTCAGAGCCATTTGAACCATAAGAACACCGTGAATTCATTGTCCCAGGAAGGGGAAACTTTATTGACACAGTCCTGGGGTCAGATACATCACATGATCACACTGACAGAACCACAGGCACATAGACACAGGCAACAGAGCATGCACAATGTCGGCACTAGTACAGTGTATATCCACCTTTCGCAGCAATGCAGGCTGCTATTCTCCCATGGAGACGATCGTAGAGATGCTGGATGTAGTCCTGTGGAACGGCTTGCCATGCCATTTCCACCTGGCGCCTCAGTTGGACCAGCGTTCGTGCTGGACGTGCAGACCGCGTGAGACGACGCTTCATCCAGTCCCAAACATGCTCAATGGGGGACAGATCCGGAGATCTTGCTGGCCAGGGTAGTTGACTTACACCTTCTAGAGCACGTTGGGTGGCACGGGATACATGCGGACGTGCATTGTCCTGTTGGAACAGCAAGTTCCCTTGCCGGTCTAGGAATGGTAGAACGATGGGTTCGATGACGGTTTGGATGTACCGTGCACTATTCAGTGTCCCCTCGGCGATCACCAGTGGTGTACGGCCAGTGTAGGAGATCGCTCCCCACACCATGATGTCGGGTGTTGGCCCTGTGTGCCTCGGTCGTATGCAGTCCTGATTGTGGCGCTCACCTGCACGGCGCCAAACACGCATACGACCATCATTGGCACCAAGGCAGAAGCGACTCTCATCGCTGAAGACGACACGTCTCCATTCGTCTCTCCATTCACGCCTGTCGCGACACCACTGGAGGCGGGCTGCACGATGTTGGGGCGTGAGCGGAAGACGGCCTAACGGTGTGCGGGACCGTAGCCCAGCTTCATGGAGACGGTTGCGAATGGTCCTCGCCGATACCGCAGGAGCAACAGTGTCCCTAATTTGCTGGGAAGTGGCGGTGCGGTCCCCTACGGCACTGCGTAGGATCCTACGGTCTTGGCGTGCATCCGTGCGTCGCTGCAGTCCGGTCCCAGGTCGACGGGCACGTGCACCTTCCGCCGACCACTGGCGACAACATCGATGTACAGTGGAGACCTCACGCCCCACGTGTTGAGCAATTCGGCGGTACGTCCACCCGGCCTCCCGCATGCCCACTATACGCCCTCGCTCAAAGTCCGTCAACTGCACGTACGGTTCACGTCCACGCTGTCGCGGCATGCTACCAGTGTTAAAGACTGCGATGGAGCTCCGTATGCCACGGCAAACTGGCTGACACTGACGGCGGCGGTGCACAAATGCTGCGCAGCTAGCGCCATTCGACGGCCAACACCGCGGTTCCTGGTGTGTCCGCTGTGCCGTGCGTGTGATCATTGCTTGTACAACCCTCTCGCAGTGTCCGGAGCAAGTATGGTGGGTCTGACACACCGGTGTCAATGTGTTCTTTTTTCCATTTCCAGGAGTGTATTTTCTTTAATGTCGTTTGTTGTTAGCAATATTAGCTTATTCCCAAGAGTTAGCAGCTTTCAGTCAGTTAATACTAGGCAGAAATCAAATCTGCATGTGGAATGCACTTCCTTGACTCTTGTGCAGAAATGAGTGGATTATTCTGCTGCATCCATTTTCAATAAGCTACCACAAGAACTCAAAAATCTTAGCAGTAGCCCAAACGCTTTTAAGTCTAAACTGAAGAGTTTCCTCATGTGTCACTCCTTCTATTCTGTTGAGCTACTGGAAGAGCTGAAAAATTAAGCAAATTTCAGTGTTACATTGTTGATATTCTTTATTTAAACTTATGAATTGTCGCCTGAATACGTTTCTTATATTTCATTTTATCTGTTTCTACTATCGGGTTATAATTTCATGTATTGACTCATTCCATGACCATGGAGACTTCTCCTTAATTTAGTCCCACGGAACAATAAATAAGTAAATAAATAAAATAAATCAGCGAATCTTACCACTGACATCCTCTCACAATGGATTTTAAATCCACTCTTGAATGTTTACTTTATTACAGTCGTTGCTTCTTCGATGTATACATTGAACAGTAGGGATGAAAGACAAAATCCGTGTCTTGACACTTTTTAATCTGAACACTTCGTTCTTGGTATTCCAGTCTTATTGTTATTGTACGTATTGTATATTGTTCGCCTTTACCTTTCTTTGTCAGAATTACGTACATCTTAATCATTTGATACTGTCCAACCCTCTTGCCAAGTCCGCAAAACCTATGAATGATGTTTGGTCTTTCGTCAGTCTTGTTTCCATTATCAGCCGCAGCATCGGAGCCCATCGGAGTGCCAACATGAATGCAAGGGCGCTACGAAATTGTGCTCCAGTCTAGTAGTTTCCCGTCTACAATGGCAGAAGCAGCGATGGCTTAATTATAACCACCTCGTAAGTAACAACTTGCAAACAAGGGCGTTACGAACTTGTGCTGCAATCCAGTAGTTTTCCGTCTACAATGGAACAAGCAGCGAAAGCTTAATTGTAACCATCCCGTACGAGATGGCGGTGCGACCGTTCACCCTAGAGTTCCCGGCACGTACGTACTGTACGTTTATAACCACCCCGTAAGTACCAACATCCAAGCAAAGGCGCAACGAACTTATGCTCCAATCCAGTAGTTTTCCGTCTACAATTGCACAAGCAGCGAAAGCTTAATTGTAACCACCCCGTACGAGTTGGCGGTGCGACCGTTCATCCTAGAGTTCCCGGCACGTACGTACTGTACGTTTATAACCACCCCGTAAGTACCAACATCCAAGCAAAGGCGCAACGAACTTATGCTCCAATCCAGTAGTTTTCTGTCTGCAATGGCACAAGCAGCGAAACCTTAATTGTAACCATCCCGTACGAGATGGCGGTGCGACCGTTCGCCCTAGAGTTCCCGGCACGTACGTACTGTACGTTTATAACCACCCCGTAAGTACCAACACGCAAGCAAAGGCGCTACGAACTTATGCTCCAATCCAGTAGTTTTCCGTCTACAATGGCACAAGCAGCGAAAGCTTAATTGTAACCACCCCGTACGAGTTGGCGGTGCGACCGTTCATCCTAGAGTTCCCGGCACGTACGTACTGTACGTTTATAACCACCCCGTAAGTACCAACATGCAAGCAAAGGCGCAACGAACTTATGCTCCAATCCAGTAGTTTTCCGTCTGCAATGGCACAAGCAGCGAAAGCTTAATTGTAACCACTCCGTACGAGTTGGCGGTGCGACCGTTCATCCTAGAGTTCCCGGCACGTACGTACTGTACGTTTATAACCACTCCGTAAGTACCAACATGCAAGCAAAGGCGCTACGAACTTATGCTCCAATCCAGTAGTTTTCCGTCTACAATGGCACAAGCAGCGAAAGCTTAATTGTAACCACCCCGTACGAGTTGGCGGTGCGACCGTTCATCCTAGAGTTCCCGGCACGTACGTACTGTACGTTTATAACCACCCCGTAAGTACCAACACGCAAGCAAAGGCGCTACGAACTTATGCTCCAATCCAGTAGTTTGCCGTCTGCAATGGCACAAGCAGCGAAAGCTTAATTGTAACCACCCGGTACGAGTTGGCGGTGCAACCGTTCATCCTAGTGTTCCCGGCACGTACGTACTGTACGTTTTGCAACGTCGCTGCGAGAAATTTGTGGCGGCCGCGTGGGCGGGCTGACCTTGGCAGCGGATCCGCACGCAGCTTGGCAGTCGCGGAATGAGGCCGCCAGCAGGTGCACAGCGCGCGCAGCCGCAAATAGCACGACCCACTACCCCACACACGCGGGCCGGCCGCGAGCGGCGAGCGGCGAGGCGGCGACTCCGTCACGAGAGAGCCGCGGCAGGGAACTGCCTGCTGCTGCTGTACCTACACTCCGCAGGCCACCTCGCTGTGTGTGGCGGAGGGTACCTCTGGCGCCACTGTTACTGTTTCGTCTGAGTTCCATTCGCGAATGTTGTCTGGGTAGAGCGACTGTCTACAAACTGCCGTATGTCTGATGACGTGATAGAAGAAGAAAGAGCAGTCAACAGGAAAGAGATAGGGGATCCAGTATTTGAATTTAAAAGCGGTTTAGAAGACTTAAGATCAAATAACGCAAAGGATAGATAGCACTCCATCGCAGTTTCTAAAATCTGTGGGGGAAGTGGCTACAAAACGACTATTCACATTGGTGTGCAGACTACTCCCTTTGGTGTGCAGAACGTGTGGGACTGGCGATATACAGCCAGACTTTCGAAAAACCAACTACACAATTAAGAAATTGCAGGAGCCGACAAGATCGAATCATTATAGCATGGTCAGCTTAACAGCTCATGCATCCGACTTGCTAACAAGAATAATACGAGTATACAGAAGAATGGAAAAGAAAATAGAGGATTCGCTACATGACGATCAGTTTGACTTCAGGAAAGGTAAAGACACTAGAGAGAGAGTTCTGAGGTTGGTGTTGATAATGGAAGCTGGTTGGCTTTGAGCACTATGGGACTTAACATCTGAGGTCATCAGGCCCCTAGAACTTAGAACTACTTAAACCTTACTAACCTAAGGACATCACACACATCCATGCTCGAGGCAGGATTCGAACCTCCGACCGTAGCGATCGCGCGGTTCCAGACTGAAGCGCCTAGAACCGCTCGGCCACTCTGGCCGGCGATAATGGAAGCAGGAGTGACGAAAAATCAAGACTCGCTCATAGGATTTCCGGACCTGGAAAAAGGGTTCGACAATATCAAATGATTAGGATGTCCGAAAGGGATAAGTTGTAGGTAAAGACGGACAGTATACAATGTGTACAACAACCTAGAAGGAACAATAATACTGGAAAACCAAGAACGAAGTGTTCGAATTAATAAGGGTGCAAGACAGGGATGTTAAATCTAAGCATCGGGAAAGCAATGATGGACGTAAAGCAAACGTTCAAGTGTGACATTAAAATTCAAGGTTAGAGGACACTACTGTTAAGATTCGCTGTTGACATTGCTATCTTCAGAAAAACTGAAGAAGAATTACAAGCTGTATTGAATGGAATGAACAATCTAATGAGAAGACTGAGAGTAAATCGAAGAAAGGTGCAATTAGTATGAAGTAGCAGAAATGAGAACAGCGAGAAAACTTCAGGACTGGGAATCACGAAGTTGGATTGGATTGATTTGGGGGGAGGAACCAAACTCTGAGGTCATCGGTCTCATCGGATTAGGGAAGAATGGGGAAGGAATCCAGCCGTGCCCTTTCAAAGAAACCATCCTGGCATTTACCTGATGCGAGTTAGAGAAATCACGGTAAACCTAAATCAGGATGACCGGACGCGGGGAATCGCGAAGTAGGTGAAGTTAAAGACTTCTGCTACCTAGGCAACAAAATAACCAATGACGGACGGTGGAAGGAGGACATCAAAAGCTGAATAGCACTGGCAAAACGGGCATTCCTGGCCAAGAGAAGTCTACTAGTATCAAACATAGACCTATATGAGGCAGAAATGCCGGCCGCGGTGGTCTCGCGGTTCTAGGCGCGCAGTCCGGAACCGTGCGACCGCTACGGTCGCAGGTTCGAATCCTGCCTCGGGCATGGATGTGTGTGATGTCCTTAGGTTAGTTAGGTTTAAGTAGTTCTAAGTTCTAGGGGACTGATGACCACAGCAGTTGAGTTCCATAGTGCTCAGAGCCATTTGAACCATTTTTGAGGAAGAAATTTCTGAGAATGTACGTTTGGAGTACAGCGTTGTATGGTGGTGAGACGTGGACTGTGGGATAACTGGGACAGATGAGAATCCAACCCTTTGAGATGTGATTCTACAAAAGGATATTAGAAACTAGATAGACTGATAAGAAATGAGGGATTTTTCCGCAGAATCGACGGGGAAACACTGACAAGAAGGAGGGACGGGATGATAGGACATATGTTAATACATCAGGGAATAACGTCCATAGTACTTGCTGTCAGCGCCCCCCCCCCTTCCTTCCCCACACTCTCCCATGAACCACGGACCTTGCTGATGGTGGGGTGGCTTGCAATACGGATAGCCGTAAGTAGGTACAGAGAGGTGGTGTATCTGTTGACAGGCCAGACAAACGTATGGTTCCTGAAGAAGATCAGCAGCCTTTTCAGTCGTCACAGGGGCAACAGTCTGGGTCAATGACTGATCTGGCCTTGTAACATCAACCAAAACGGCCTTGCTGTGCAGGTACTGCGAAAAGCTGAAAACAAGGGGAAACTACAGCTATTATTTTTCTCATGGACTTGCAGCTCTTCTGTATGATTAAATGATGATGGAAGTCTAATGGGTAAAATACTCCGGAGGTAAAATAGTCCCCCATTCGGATCTCCGGGCGAGAACTACTCAGAAGGATGTCATCAGGATCGGAACGTGCAATGTTAGATCCCTCAACCGGGCAGGTAAGTTAGAAAATTTAGTAAGGGGAATGGATAGGTTGAAGATAGATATGTTGGGAATTAGTGAAGTTCGGTGGAAGGAGGAAAAGGACCTGGTCAGGTGACTACAGGGTTATAACTACAAAGTCAAATAGGGGTTTAATAATGAATTAAAAAACAAGAATGCGAGTAAGCTGCTATGGACATCATAGTGAATGCATCATCGTAACTAAGTCAGACACGAAGCCCACGCCTACCACAGTAGTACAAGTTTACTTGCCAGCTAGCTCCGTAGATGATGGAGAGATTGAAGAAATGTGTGATAAGATAAAAGAAATTATTCAAATAGTTAAAGGAGACAAAAATTTAATTGTGTTGGAGGACTGGAATTCGATACTACGAAGAGGAAGAGAAGAAAAAACAGTAGGTGATTATGGACTGGAGGAAAGGAATGAAAGAAAAGTCGTCTGGTAGAGTTTTGCACAGAACATAATTTAATCATCTCTAACATTTAGCTTAAGAATCATAAAAGAAGGTTGTATACGTAGAAGAGGCCTAGAAACACCGGAAGGTTTAGGGTTGATCATATAACGGTTAGACAAAGATTTAGAAACCAGATTTTAAATTTTAAGGCATTTCCAGGGGCAGATGTGGACTCTGACCGCAATTTATTGGTTATGAATTGTACATTGATACTGAAGAAATTGGAAAAAAGTAAGATATTAAGCAGATGGGACCTGGATAAGTCAAAAGAACCAGTGGTTATCGAGACACTCAGTGGGGGAATTAGGCCACGGTTGACTAGAACAGAGGAAAGGAATACAATAGAAGACGAATACGTAGCTTTAAGAGATGAAATAGTGAAGACAGCAGAGGATCAAATAGGTAAAAAGACAAGGCCTAGTAGAACTCCTTGAATAATACAAGATATACTGAATTTCACTGAAGAAAGGACAAAATTTAAGAGAACAGCACATGAAGCAGTTGAAACGGAATACATACGTTTAAAAAATGAGACTGACAGGAAGTGCAAAATTGCAAAGTAGGAATGGCTAGAGGACAAATGTAAGAATGTAGAGAATATTTCACTAGAAGAAAGATAGGTACCGCCTACAGGAAAATTAAAGAGACCTTTGGGGGAAAGAGAAGCTGTTGTATGAATATCAAGAACTCAGATAGAAATTAGTCCTAAGCAAAGAAGGGAAAGCTGAAGGTGGGAGTATGTCTATACAAGGGGAAAATGAAAGTAATGTTGTAGAAAGTGAAAGGGATGTATATGAAGCTGAGATGGGAGATACGATGCTGCAAGAAGAATTTGGCAAAAGCTCTGAAAGATGTAAGTCGACACAAAGGGGCATGGGTGTGTGTGTAGTCCTTAGTTAGTTTAAGTCAGATTAAGTAGTGCGTAAGCTTAGGAAGCGATGACCTCAGCAGTTTGGTCCCATAAGACCTTACCACAAATTTCCAATATCGGATCAAAGCCCCGGGAGTAGACGATATTCCGTGAGAACTGCTGACAGCCTTGGGAGAGCCAGCCATGACAAAACTCTTCCATCTGGTGTGCAAGATGTATGGGACAGGCGATATGCCGTCAGACTTAAAGAAGAACGTACTAATTTAAATTCTAAAGAAAGCAGTCGCCGACATATTTGAAAATTACCAAACCATTCGTGTAGTAAATCATGGTTGCAAAATACTAACACTAATTGTTTACAGAAGAATGGAAAAACTAGTAGAAGCAGACCTCGGGGAAGATCAGTTTGGATTCCAGAGTAGTGTAGAAACATGCGGGGCACTACTGACTCTACGACTTACCCTAGAAGATAGGTTAAGTAAAGGCAAACTTACATTTATAGTATTTGTAGAGTTAGAGAAAGCTTTTGAGTATGTCAACTGGAATAATCTGTTTGAAATTCTGAAGGTAGCAGGGGTAAAATACAGGGAGCGAAATGCTATTTACAACTTGTACAGAAACCAGACGGCAGTTATAAGACTCAAGGGACATGAAAGGGAATCAGTTGTTGAGGAGGAAGTGAGATAGGGTACATTATTCAATCTGTACATCGACAAGCAGCAAAGGAAACCAAATAAAAAACTGGAGTAGGAATTAAAGTTCAGGTAGAAGAAATAAAAACCTTGAGATTTGACAATGGTATTGTAATTCTGGCACAGACAGCAGAGGACTTGGGAGAGCAGTTGAACGGAATGGAGAGTGCCTTGAGGATATAACTTGAATATCGACAAAAGCGAAACAAGGGTAGTGGAATGTAGTCGAATTAAATCAGATGATGTTAAGGGAATCAGAATGAGTCACTTAACGTAATGAGTTTTGCTCTCTGGGCAGCATAATAACTGATGACTGGCAAAGTGGGGAGAATATAAAATGTAGACTGACAGTGGCAAGAAAAGCATTTCTGAAGAAGGGAAATTTGTTGACATTGAGTATAGATTTAAGTGTTAGGAAGTCTTTTCTGAAGGAATTTGTCTGGAGTGTAGCCATGTATGGAAGTGAGACATCGACGATAAACAGTCTGGATAAAAAGAGAATAGAAGGTTGCTAAATGTGTACTACATAAGATTGCCGAAGATTAGATGAGTCGATCACATAACTAATGAGGAAGTGCTGAATCGAATTGTGGCACAACTTAACGAAAAGAAGGGATTGGTTGGTAGGACACATTTTGAGTCATCAAGGGGCCACCAATTTAGTACTGGAGGGAAGTGTGTGGCATAAAAATAGTAGAGGAAGACCGAGAGATGAATACAGATGAGAGATTGAGAAAGGTGTCGGTTGCAGTAAATGCTCGGAGATGAAGAGGCTCGCACAGAATAGAGTAGCATGTGGAGCCACATCGAAACAGTTTTCGGACTGAAGACCACAATAGAGGAAATTTCAGAGAGTAAAACTGTATGCCATGTATGGAAGTGAAACATGGATGATAAATAGTTCGGACACGAAGAGAAAATAGAAGCTTTTGAAATGTGGTGCTACAGAAGAATGCTGAAGATTAGATGGGTAGATCACATAATTAATGAGGAGGTATTGAACAGAATTGGGGAGAAGAGGAGTTTGTGACACAACTTGACAAGAAGAAGGGACCGGTTGATGGGACATGTTCTTAAGCATCAAGGCATCATCAGTTTAGTATTGGAGGGCAGCGTGGAGGGTAAAAATCGTAGAGGGAGACCAAGAGATGAATACACTAAGCAGATTCAGAAGGATGTAGGTTGCAGTAAGTACTGAGAGATGAAGAAGCTTGCACAGGATAGAGTAGCATGGAGAGCTGCATCAAACCAGTCTCAGGACTGAAGACCACAACAACAACAACAAAACTGTAGAGGCAGACTAATTGGAATATATCCAGCAAATAATTCAGGACATAGTTAGCAGTTGATACTCAGCGACGATGACTCTGGCACAGGAGAGGAACTTGTGACGAGCCTCCTGAAACCAGTCAGAACACTGAAAACTCAAGAACGACTGAATACTAAAATAAAAAGTGAGCTTCATTTTCACTGTCATCTGGGTTTTGATCACTTCGTGAGACATACGTGCTAGGCCGCCCGACTGTTCTTCGAACGAACGCTGTCGGAAACTCAACAGTAGCGGTTCGTAGTGACTGCCTCTGGAATGTGATGAGCGTCTCCGTAACACTCTCGGTGCGAGGAAACCATCCCACGATGAAGCGTGGCGCTCTTCGTTGAACTCAATCTCTTCTGTTAATCATACTCCGTAAGGATCCCAGACTGATAAACCATACACGAGAAACGATCGAACAAGTGTTTCGTAAGTCACTTCTTTCGTGGATTAATTAAAATTTCCTTATGATTATTTCAATGAATGTCGGCGTGGCATCTGCTTTCCCTACAAATAACTTTATGTGGTCATTCCAATTTAGGTCAGTCCAGACGGTTACTTCTAGATGACGAGGTCTGGCTATAAAATAACTGGATTGTTGCTGTAAAACATTTTATTTCAAAAATATTCGTCTTTTAGTTATTGTCATCCTCAAGATACTCCCCTCCTCAATCTTTACAACGCTCCATGCGAATTTTCCATTGACTGAAACAATGCTGGGTGTCATCTTCTGTGAGGTCTTTAATGACGCGTGCCGCTTTTCTTTCACTGTTTTAGCGGACTCAAATGACGTTTATTTCAATACATATTTAACCTTGGGGAATAGATAAAAGTCACAAGGATGTATGTCAGGCGGTCTGACGCTGGGATGCTGTCCTTTGCTAGAAACCTCTTAACAGACAATGCGGTATGAGTCGTTGCGTTGTCCTGATGCAGAACCTGAACTTTTTTCCACAGTTCATGTCATTTTTTTCTTATTTCCTGACTGAGATGAGCAAGAACCTCAAGGTAGTAATGTTGATTAACAGTTTGACTTTCAGGAAACCCCTGAAGATACACAACTGCACGAATATCGAAAACAACAGTCATCATCACTTTCAATCTTGATTTGCACATCCGATCTTTTTTCACTCTCGGTGAAGTTGGGCCCTTACAGTGCATGGATTGGCGCTTAGTTTCTGAAACTCAAAAATCATGGTTAGTTACGTGTTATCACTCTTCCCAAGAAATTACGATCACTTTCAGTGGTGTCCAAAGTGTCAATACAAACATTTTCATGAGCTTCTTTTTGTTCAACTCCTTCTTCATGTTGCGATTTTTTTCCGCCAGTGTATAATAGCTCCACATTTTGCAGTCATTTACAACCGGTCGCTCGACGAAAGATCCATACCAAACACGGGAAAGAAGCACAGATCACATCGATACTAAAAACAGGAAATGGAACCTATCCGCTGAGTTACATACCCACATTATTGGATTAGGACTGTGGTACGTATACTATGTTTGAACATTACCAGTTACTTGGAAGTAAACGATTTATTAAAAATAGCTAAAGTGGATTCAGAAAATATCATTTTTGTGAAACACAATATTACAGCTTTTTATTATCACGAAGTAACAACTGCAATCGAGAAGGGGACTCAAACCGATTCCATATTTCTAGACTTCCAGAAGGCATTTCACAAAGTTCCCCACAAACTACTGCTGATCAAATTGCATGCCTATTTGCTGAGTCTTAGTTGTGAGACTGGATTCGTGATTTCATGTAAGAAGGGTCACAGGTTGTAGTAAGTGACGGGACGTCATCGACTAAAACCTATGTAATATCTAGCGTTTCCCAAGGAAGCCTTTTAGGGATGGTGTTGTTACTGTTATGCAGGGTGGGTCACTACTTATTGGCACCAAGAATAACTCTGAAAGTATGATAGAAGCTGAAAAGTTTGTGGGACAAAAGTTGCATGGGACAACAGGGGCCATCATATAACGTTGCTTTTTATTTGCTAGGTGGGTTCGCTTCAGATGAATGAAGGTCAACTTTGTTTTTTTTTTATTTTACGATAGCGGCTATCGATACGAATACAATGATGTGTAACAGTAAGGTCTTTGAACGTCAACGACGGTCACAAAGGTGGCATGAACCTCCATTTACAGAAGGTGTTCGAAGTGATGACCTTTGTATCAATGCAGTGCTGCAATATTCTTGCCATGGATTGAGTGGTATTCCTTATCACATAGGCACTTACCGAAGCAGATGCTCTGACAATTTTCTCTCGCGTATCTTTAGGTGTAGTTGGAACGCCTTTATAAACAATGTCTTTTACGATACCCCAAAAGAAAAAATCCAGAGGCGTCAAGTCTGGCGGACGAGCTGGCCACAACTCACCTCCTCCACGTCCAATCCAACAATCTGGGAATTGTCTCTGCAACTCATTTCTAGCCATCAGTGAAAAATGTGCCGGACACCCATCGCGTTGATACCACATTCTGTTCCTTGTTCCTAAAGGTATTTCTTCCAATACCAGACCTAATGTTTCTTGCAGAAATGTAGTGTACTTCCTACCATTAAGATTTCCTTCGATGAAATAGGGGCCTATAATTCTGTCCTCCAGAATCCCACACCATACATTCACCGACCACGGTTTTTGGTGTGCAACTTGCCGCAGCCAACATGTATTTTCAGTTGCCCAATAATGCATGTTAAGCAAATTAACATTTCCATGGTTCGTGAATGTAGCCTCGTCAGTAAATAAAATCAAATTAATAAATGAGTCATCCCTCTGAATCTGAAGTTGAGACTATCGGTAGAATTCAATGCGACGCATACAGTGCGTACCAATTAATCCTTGGTGGAGACTGATATGGTAAGGATGATTTTATGGCGAAGGAGAACACGAACAACACTTCTCTGGCTCATGCTAGATTCCCTTGCAATTTGACGCGAACTAACCCAAGGATCTCGAACCACAGTGGCAGGAGTACAAATTTCCGTTTCCTCGTTAGTAACTTTCCTTTGCCGCATTTGTTTCCGATGGGTTGAAGATCCAGTTGTTCTCAGTTTATCACACACATATTTATAAGTATGAGTTTATCACACACATATTTATAAGTATGACGCGTAGGGTGAGTACGTTTAGGATATCTTTCAGCGTATAAGTCTCTAGCTCTCACTGAATTTCATTGACATTCTCCGTAAATGAGAAGCATCTTTGGAGGAATACATGATTCACATTTTCTTGATTCGACGACGCTAGTCTTACCGTTCCTATTAGTGTTGTATTGCGAAACCGTCGAATGGTGTTTACATGTCAATGGCACGTTAGTTGGATATGCCGTATTCGGCGAATATTTACTAGTTGCCCGATCTACGAGAGAGAACTGTCAGAACCTGTGCTTCGATAAGTGCCGAAGTGATAAGGAATACCACTCAATCCATGATAAAAAGATTGCAGCACTGCACTGATACCAATGGTCATCACTTCGAACACCTTCTGTAATTGGACGTTCATGCCACCTTTTTTGCCTTCGTTGACCTTCAAAGACCTTACTGTTATGCATTATTGGATCCGTCTCGACAGCTGCTATCAGAAAATAAGTACCAAACTACAGCATCCCACTTAAAAAAAAAACTAAGTTGATCTTCATATCTCTTGCTCGACCCCACCTAGCAACAAAAAACCAACGTCATATTACGGCCCACGTTGTCCCGTACAACATTTGTCCCACAAACTTTTCAGCTACTATCATACTTCCGGAGTTATTCTAGGTGGCTATAGTTAGTGAGACACTATGTCTATAAAAGATTTATGAGGCTGTATGAGCAGTCAGATTGTTTGCAAACGATGCTGTCATTTACAGCCTCGTATAGTCGTCAGAAAATCAAATTGCAAAATGATGCGACAAATGGCAGCAGACCCTGAATAATGAAAAGTGTCAGATGAATCGTAGTATGTTTTATGATTATTTCGCAACAGCTGCCGGTTGCAGCGATTTATTAACATGTCGAAGAAATAACGGAAACATACGTATGTAACAGATGTAGTGCCGTCCACTGCGAGTGGAAGTTACATTGGCGCCAGAGATGAAATTCACCCACAGAGTCTTGTGAAGTTCGCCGTAAAAATAAAATTATAACTTTCAGTTTTCAACATTTAAATACAGTTATCTTCCACTAAAGTAGCCCAGTGAATGAATAAAACAGGCGAACGGTACAAAGAAGTAGAACTGCAAACAGGACTTTCCAGCGACTTGAGACATCTCTTGGAAGAAAGTCTAGAAAGACACGCATGGAAAATAACGATCAAACTTAATGTCCTTTACATGACTGCAGGTGAGATTTCAAATGGGATTACATAACATCGCCCCAAAATAAAAACAAAAATCAAGGGAAAATGTAAATCAAAAGTAAAAACACAAAAGATACAGGCTGGTTCAATGATGACATTACAAACTTTCAGGGATAATGGAGAAGACTAAATCTATCAGTTCGAGGTAAGGGACCGTGTGGATGTGTGTGATGTCCTTAGGTTAGTTAGGTTTAAGTAGTTCTAAGTTCTGTGGGACTGATGACCACAGATGTTAAGTCCCATAGTGCTCAGAGCCATTTGAACCATTTTAAGGGACCATGGTCCGAAAACTACCGAGTTGAAAGTCATAAGCAGAAATCTTTCTGATACCTCTGATAGCTGGGCGCTTATTCTGCAAGCTCTTTGCATTCCATATTTTGGGAGGAGATTGTATGGACCAGAAAAAGTAAAAAGTATCCAGTAAATATGAGCTGAAAAGTGCGTACCTTAAGAGCTATGAGCACTTGCTCACCATCGCTACGGTGGCACGCGTCTCTGCTACTAAATAAGCGCTCACAGCTCTTAAGCTATGTATTTTAGAGCGCATGCATAGTAGACAATATTTTCTTGTTTTGGTCCACACTATCTCCTCTTAAATTATGGGACGCAAAGAGATTGTAGTATAAGAGGTCAACTGTAAGAGGTATCAGAACGATTTTTGTTTATAACTTTCTACTCGGTCGTTCCTAAATGAGGATGCCTTACCTCAAATTGATGTATTTACCTGTCTCCATCATCCCTGAAAGTTTGTAATATCATCACAGAACGACCTTGCACAACTTCGAGAAGGTGAAAATATCTGTTGAAGTCTACTAACCAACAGAAAAGAAAGTAGAGAGTGAAATGTGAAATTAGAGGATATGCTTAAGGGCAGAACGCCTTAATTAGATCTTTACTCGAAATAACGCACGGCAGTATAACTCCAACAGTGGTCTCATTGTATTGCCGCCTAAACAGAAGTCTGGAAAAAGATTTTTATTGGTATACATCTGCTTAACAAGTGTTAAATTGAAACGGCCACAATTTCGAAAAAATCTAGCAGACCTTTTTGTAGGCAGAGAACACGATAGATTAAAAATCGCGAAACAAAAATTCACGTAACAATAATAAAGCTGAGAAACTAACTTAATTTAAATTTTTTGTCTATAGTGTTTCACAACTGCTTTGACTCGACATTCATGGTTACCTCATAAGGAAATGGCTTGGTTCAAATGGCTCTAACCACTATGGGACTTAACATCTGAGGTCATCAGGCCCCTAGACTTAGAACTCTTTAAATCTAACTAACTTAAGGACGTCACACACATCCAGGATTCGAACCTGCGACCGTAGCAGCAGCGAGGTTACTGACTGAAGTGCCTAGAACCGCTCGGTCACAGCGGCCGACAAGGAAATTACAAGAGGGACTAGTTCAGTGTGTTCTAAGGAGAGACGTTAATAGTTTTACGGATAACTGTTTGTGGAAATATCAGAATTCGTTGGTAGAAGCCGGAGACAAGAAAGTATTCCGGTAGACGATATTTTTGACAGAAACTCAAGTAAATGACTATAATGGTGGCCGACGCAGCAGACATTTGTAAGTACTCGATATGTATTTCACACGCTTGCTAGCAGGGAGCTGTCCAACGGCTTCAGCATTACAGTACCGGGTGGTTAAAATTAAAGTACAGTTACTCACTGAGGTCCAATGTGGGCTGCAGTTATTGTATGACAGCGGAGCTAGGTAGATATGCCAATGCGTTAATGCCGAACTGCTTTACGCTGGAAAAAACTGGTTCCAGTTTTGGTCACCAGGTGGAATTCTGGCACTGTGCATCATCTCGTCGACATCCCCGTTACTCATATTCACATCGTAAGAGGCAGTTAATATTAAAATCCAAGGTATTCTTTTGCGCTTGTTTAACCTTCTCTGCCTAGGTCCCTTTCCTAAACCATTACATATTATGAAAATATTTCTACATATCTTTCTTGCTAACACAGCTCCAGATTTGCATCTAGTGGTCAAAATCGGAACTAATTTCTTCCCGCGTGAATTGATTCCGCATTCACTAATTTTCGCTGCCATACGACAATTGCAGCCAACACTGGGTCTCTGTGAGAAGCTGCGGTTTAATTATAGCGATCCGTTATTATCTTACTGTACCAGTTCCTCACGTTACTGCACTGGTGCAAGGATTCCTGGAGGGCGTGGGGGACTGCTCGACAC
This sequence comes from Schistocerca serialis cubense, assembly GCF_023864345.2. NCBI lineage: Eukaryota > Metazoa > Arthropoda > Insecta > Orthoptera > Acrididae > Schistocerca > Schistocerca serialis. Next base: position 460,920,288 of record NC_064643.1, read on the forward strand.
ATTTATTCGTGCCGATTTTGGATGTCGTGCCAACAGACGCCACTGCTGTGAACGGCACAGGCCGTGTGACTGTGGATCGCGGCCTTCCACGTGAGGACAGCGTGTATTGATCTGAATCTGAGTCGGCGAAATAAAGGTCAGTGAGTCAGGTGCAGCGTCACGTCAGTTGCAGACGCACGCAATAAAACACAGGCGGCGGCGCGGCGATGCGTTCCTAGCGTGCAAGACCTCCATTTGAATCCAGGGTGTTCCATCCCGCTAAGGGCTTTCTTTATATTGAGATGTGTGCAGGTCAGTGGATGCTGATAACAACGTACCTGACGAGGAGAATTAAGGAATTCAATGCGCCATCAACCTCAGCGTCCTTAATTATAAATCACTAACTCGATTTCTGAATTATATTGACAGCCATTTGTCATGATGCTGTCGATGAAACCGAACGAAAATTGTCCTAAACCGTTTTACTGAGACAATGGGAAAGCTAACAAAGGATTTTAGAATGTTATATTAAACCACATGCATTTGCTGAATGAACAGTGCGAGAGGCTCCTAATTTTCAGATCCCACAGATATTTATTACTTTCGGGCATAGTTTCTATCTATTTTACTGTGACTGTACGTAGTAACAGGTATCAAGCTGCATCCACTGGTAAAAAATAACAGGGTCCATTGAAAACATAAGACTGGACTGTAATGGGTCTGCGCTACGGAGTAACGTATGAGAAACAGCATTAGCCTCAGAAACAGCGCTACGAAATGTGGGCCGCGAACTCAGATGTATTTGTGGAATGCTTCAGTTTCTACTGAAGTAATGAAATGTACACTGCTATTCTGCTACTCCTAGAACGTTACTGCTAGGTTCTGTAACTTGTCCATCTTTTAAACAGACGCTGGCGACAGATAAAATTCAAGCAACTGTCACATCGAAGCAGGTGTGGAGCTCAGAAAGCACAGAATAGAGATTGTTTTTTGGAGTTTTCTGCTGAAGAGAATGTTGGAAATGAGCATAAATTTGTCTAACTTTGGCTCTGAGAAAAGTTTTAATGAGAAACCAAGATCTATCTTATAGATGACGCAGTAATTTCAATAGGTAAGCAACCCGAACAGAAGAAAATCGAAGCATCTGAGGTATGATGCTACGGAAGAATGTTGGAAAAAGGTGGTCTGATACTGTAAGGAACGAAGAGGTTCTCCATAGAATCGCTGAGGAAAGGAATATATGGCAAACACTGACAAGAAGAAGGGACAGGATGATAAGACACCTGTTAAAGGTCAGGAAATAACGCCCATGCTACTGGAGAGAGCTATAGAGGGTAAAAATTGCAGAGGAAGACAGATATTGGAATATATCCAGCAAATAATTGGGGACTTAGGTTGCAAGTGCTACTCTGAGAAGAAAAGTTTGGAACAGGAGAGGAATTCGTGGTGGGCAACGTCAAACCAGTCAGAAGACAGATGACTGAAAAAAAAGCAGATTTAAGAAGATTTCATCTGCGAGGTGGTAATTATTTTAGTGCGCTGAGTCTAGAAAGCATTGGAATGAGCCATCTTAACTACACATTTCTATACTTTTAGTCAAGTCACTACCCTTTGAGATTTATATAAAAGAAGGAAAAGATTGTGGGTCCCAGTTGCAAATATTCTGCGCATGTAAAAGAATATTACCTCACCAAGTTAAAGTAGTGATTTATAGAAAATGTAAGCCAGTTCGCTCACCGTGCCTTCCATTCAGCAAAACTTAGATATGGCGAGGGAAATGAATCGAACCTTCACGCCATCAGTTTTTGAGTCTTGCTACGTAGTTGGAGTTCCAAACAAACAGTCAGAAGAGCTTCAATCCTGCCAATAATTAATATTAATACATATCACGTTACACGTGCCGAGGCACCTAAAACTGAAGCTTCGAACTTGGCGATGGAGAGGTGATTTTGCTTTCTTTCCCTCAGCCAACGTAGACTGATAAATGTTGCGTTCTGTAATACACTTTAATTCTTTCTGAATGAACAATGGGGATATACTCGGTATGTGCGACAGACGGATTCCAGTTTCCTTTGCGAAACTGTAGCATTCATAAACGTGGGAAAGAATTAATTAGAATTTGCTGGTTGTTTCAAGCCATGTAAATTTAGCAATTCCAGATGCAACTCTATAATGAATTCAGTTTCTTTGTAACGACAAGAGAAACACTCACAGAGTCTTACCTACCACATTTCGAGGGGCGAATATTTCACAGACTTGTCTAGCGAGGGAAACCATTAAGCCGTGCTTCTGTTCCTTTTGTGCTACAGGAGCGAGCATTAGAACCAACGACAGTATTGGCATTGCTTAAACACACTCACACTTTTGGCTGTTGATATACTTTCAGGGATGTGAGGTCGTGGTCCAAGAACTTTTCTGCTCCTTACGTTTCGTCCAGGACTGCGCTGGACTTCCTCAGAGGCGCTGCTTCGCTGAGTCTTGCAGTCGGTTTGCAGTCGGCAAGACTCAGCGGAGCAGCGCCTCTGAGGAAGTCCAGCGCAGTCCTGGACGAAACGTAAGGAGCAGAAAAGTTCTTGGACCACGACCTCACATCCCGGAAAGTATATTAACAGCCATGTCACCCGGTCGTGAAAGCCTTCATTCTACACTCACACTTTTACTTGCAAATCACTCACTGGATAAAAGTAACTAAGCGAAAAATACAAATCTCACAACCTCCGTCATAGAAGTATGAATTTGTTGTTCGCTCTGTAATGGACTGGGCGCAAGATTTGAGTGAGAGGTAGTTGTCGCTTGGTTTGGTCTGTAGCATACAATAGATGTGAGCGCGTCGATATTTGTAATATAGCACGAATCACATCAATTGCTGCTTTAGAAATGATTACCGATACTAAATTAATCATTTATATCAGGATATTAGCTGAGTCGAGGTACCTGCGTGAGTAAATTTCTCGAAGGACGCTGTATATAGGAATTTTATAGATCATATATTTTCGTGGAACAAACGAGACAATAAACAACACGAGATAGAAATTTTCACTCTGCAGCGGAGTGTGTGCTGATATGAAACTTCCTGGCAGGTTAAAACTCGCTGCCGGACCGAGACTCTAGCCCGGGATGGTGAAGACGGGCAGAGTGAAAATTTCATTCTGGAAACATCCCCCAAGCCGTAGCTAGGCCATATCTCCGCACTATGCTTTCTTTCAGGAGTGCTAGTTCTGCAAGGTTTGCAGGAGAGCTTCTGTAAAGTTTGGAAGGTAGGAGACGAGGTACTGGCGGAAGTAAAGCTGTGGGGAGAGGTCGTGCGTGAGTCCTGCTTGGGTAGCTGAGTCGGTAGAGCACTTGCCCGTGAAAGGCAAAGGAGCAGAGTTAGAATCTTGGTCCGGCACAAAGTTTGAATTTGTCAGGAAGTTTAAATAAATGGTAAGTTTGCTACCCGTAATTAAATGTTCTAACTTACAGCTTTCATTATCTGCATGATAAACTGATCCAACTACAGTTTTCATCATGCCATTAAACGCTATGTAATTATAGCAGTGAAAATGAAGATTTACGACCCACTGTTTCACCCAGCCAGTTCCATTCGCGAATGCTGCACACGAAGAACGACTGTCTCTAAAATAAACTCCGTATGGGCTGTCTCCTCTCTGATTTTCTGGTCGTTGTTACTTCGTGAGGAAGTAGAGGTTGCCCGACTCTTCTTCGAACCTACGGTCTCGGATTTCTACAGTAACCCTCTCCGTGATATACAACGCTTCTTTTTAGCGACTGCCCTTGGAGCATGTTGAGCACCTTCGAATAGCTCTCTTGCCGCGATCCCGAGACGAAACGTGCCACTCTTCGTTGGATCTTCTCTGTATCTCTGCTTGGTAAGGGTCCAAGACTGATGATAATAATCAGTCGAACAAGTGTTTTGTTAGACACTTTTTTGCAGAAGAATTACATTTCCTGTTATTCCTCCAATTAACTTCATGTGATATAATGTCATTTTAATCTTTTTAGTAAAACCCCCAACTACAGTAACACGAGATAGTTTTTTTTTCATCGCTGTACTACGACGAAAAGTATAAGCAGAGACAATAAAAGATCCAGAGAGAGCTACGAATAATGATTTTATAATTAATAATAAAGAAGAAATATGTTTGTCTTTTTGTATAGATAAAAGAAATAGTGTCTTTTTGATCTCGTTATTCTGTTGGATGTCGTCCAGATTAAACGTGAGTTATATATAATGTTCTGTTAAGTAATAATCCCTCTCAACATGGCTCGTATCGTGCTAATTATTTCAAAATTACCTTCCAAAAATTAACAAAAAAATTAATTGAATGATGTGAAATTTGGCTATCTTCAAAACGAAATTGATTCTTTACGTGTAAAATTTCTGAGCACCACATGGCTACGGTTTGTTCACTACCATTTTTAAAACTGAACCTGCAGAATTAAGTCTGAATATTGCACTATATGAGATTTTCGTGCAAATAATACCGTTTAATAATTTCGCGGATGCACATTTATCAAACGGATCGATTCCGTAAAAATTATGAGCCTAGCTGGCATGTTGTAATTCCATAAAATCTGAATGAAAACTCGGCGCAAATATTATTTTTTTTCTTTATTACGAATGACTGTTGTAACGGAACAAAATCGTGTGATGGAAATGCAGTTTTCCTCCTCCTGCAAAATCGCTTTTGCATCACACAATTTTCAGGAAGGAGGTGCTTAATTTAGATTTGAATTTTTACTTACTTACTCTTTTTTAAAGCTTCCAGTCTTTCGACTGTTTTGACGCTGTCCTCCATGGTTTCCTATCACACGCAAATTTTTTTATCTCTACGTAACTGTTACAGCCAAAATGCACTACAGCCTGTCTTGTATCCTCTAGCCTTGATCAGCTTCTGTTTTTCCCCTGCACTAACCTTTTCAGCACCAGGTTGCGTGTTCCTGGATGCTATTAGTGTCACACCAACCTGTTCGTTCTTCTGGAAAGGGTGGACTTCTCGTCTATTCTTTTTACAACTTTTTAATTTCGTATTTTATTTGCCCTCTAAATTTTTAAAATTCTTCGGTAGCGCAGCATTTCAAATTGCTCCAAAATTTTATTCAGTCGAGGAAAAGGTAGCAACTGGCCGCATTCCTCTTCCCACAGACATACGATTGTAACGCAGGTAGCATTGTCTTCGGTGTGTAACGCCGGAAATGCATACCCTCCTATTTCCATCTATTGAACTATAATTTGTTTTCCTTATTTTTGCTACCTGAATATATGATATTTCTGTGTCTTTACATATTGTAATTGTTTTACTATTTGTATATATATATTTATGCATTTATGTCGATGTATAATTGGTTTGTTGTGTAAAGATTATTTGTATTTTTACGCTGGGTCTTGCCTAGGGAAAACTGCTATCGAACGATTACATCGATAGGTCGTGTGAAGAATCAAAGTGTGTAGGATCTTTGGTAGTGTTAACTCTGCCGCGTGGAGCGCGGGCAGAGCATGAGGGGGTCTGGCTGGAGTAGCGAGTGGAGCAGGTGTGTGGTGTGAAGCTCCCGCGACTTGCCGCGCTTTCGGGGTTTGGCAGCATGTAATTGCGCTCGACTTGCGATGATAGTTTCTGACATGGTGTCGCGGACGGGAAGCATTAGCTGGCGCACATCAAGAGCCCGTTTCGTCTGGTGACCGTGTCGAGAAGAAGGCGCGCCAACATCCAGCTTCTGCAACAGCGACGGCCGACAATGAGTGACTGTCGCCACATCCTCGATCGACGGCTTCAAACCTTCAATCAACCAACAAGGAAGACTGGAAGCACGTAAAGTTTTAGAACTGTATGGCAGACCTCAGCTTTTCAAACTTTTAAAATTGTTGCATCACAAAATTACAGCTACTTAGCATGAACCTTTGTTGCTCATTGTCCCAATTGCATTACCAAGCAGGGTCCCTTCCTTTTCCGAAATGAACCCGAGTGTCGCTGAAATTCAAACACCAGCATAATTCCATTTCACTGCTTTAATTTCAAAGTTCAGTTAAAGTATTCATAGCTGGCTACAATACTTAGATTACACAAGCACAAATTAAGAGTGGGAGTTTTGTTACCGTATTTTAGCTTACCTGTGACTGCAGCTCAGCTTGGTACGTACTAAATCTTACTATTGTTAATTGTTCAGAATCATTTAATTCAAGTTCAAAGCTAAATCTCTTATTTCTAAATTGCGTAGATTCAAGTAGCTTTTGAAATGATTGTTGAGGTAGTCCAAGACTAACCGTATTTTACTGAATTTCGATGTGCTTAAGAAAGAAAGCTTCTTATTAATTTCAGTCACTAAATTAACTTTCAGTTTTCCGGTTTTATTAATTCTTTTGCTAAATTAAGTCAGAGTGCAGCGAAAGTTATTACTTCTGACAAACTTTCAGTTTTCACACTACACGTGTCAACCTTCAGTTGCCACGCTTCTAGTGCTGATTATATGTGTAATTACCTTTCTTTTTCAGTTACTATAGTAATTGTCCTTAGGACTGGCGACCGTAATTTTCCCCAAATCTCAAATATCTAATTACCGCTAGTTAATTGTTAACGTAACGGCCGCACATTTACTTTCTTCATTAACTTTACCCCTTTTCAAAATTAATTTCCACCAGTTTCATTTGCATTTTTCCTTTCATTTAGATGTAACCCTTTCCTCCCTCTTTACCGACAGATTAACTTCGGTGACGATTGCTTTTTCCCAAATTTCCATTAGGTACACGCGGTTTAATTTTTCACTGTCATTAAGGTCGATAAGTGAGGGGAAGGTTACAGGTGGTAGAATCCCACCTGTCTAGGAATGAAGGTTGGATTGTGTAACACCCTAATGAACCCCAAAACCCAATTAGGAAAGACCATCAAGATGTAAAGTAGGGACAGTAATCCTGACAGGTACGACAACTTTGGCGATGATGTAACACCAGAAAGTCTTGATAAACGCGAACATTAAGCATTACGGAGTGTGTTTTGGTAGAAAGAAAGAAGAAAGATAGGTCATCTTCAGTTATTTGCCAAGCATCTAAGTAATAATTGCAAATTAATACCATGAAAGTTAAGTCCAAAGAAATTTCGGTCAGAGATAACTTTTATGTGGAAGACAGTTGTAAACGCAACGAAGAAATTCAATGCGTCTACAATACTCATTCACGGAAAAAGTAAGTCGCTTGCTAGCTATCGTGCTATCAAGTCATACGAGAGCAGCTCTTGCCCTAGTTGAGCGACCGGAGCGCGACGAGAAAGTTTTACTTTCAAGAGTCGTTGTTGCGTGACGTAGACGCGCCGTTTTGTGAACTGATATTCGGACTAGAAACTTGAACCGAGATAGTATGCTGACCGTGTATACCGAGTTGTTGGACTTTATTAACGGAAGTAGGCAATATTGGACTCTACATTCATATAAGTGAACTTACAGAAAGGAATGGACAAAGTTTCAAAAGACTATAATACACATTTAATCTCGAGTGTAAGACGTTGACACGGATACATGAAGAAGATACAGTTACGCCGAGGGTTAGATCTGTCACGTCACTATACTTGAAACTAACAGAACTGCCAGTGCTAATTAACCGTGTGTGAATGGGCGTGATGTTTATAAAGTATTTAGCGAAAAGGAACAATAAAATTGTTCATCAAAAGTGGAAATTCAACGTGTCGCCTCCATCATTCTATGAATATTTGGTAATTGCTCATCAAAAGTTAATGAACAGTGACTATTTAACTTGGAAGTAAATTCGTGGACAATTAGTTGTGACAAGGAAGGTTTGGACATACGACGCAAGATAATTAAGACATTGTTAAAGAGTATCTGTGGATCTCGCGTCATATAGAGCGAACAACTTTACTTACGAACGAACAAAAAACTACCAATACGATCTGCAGTTGAACTTTTTCCTCGCTTTTGGTGATGTGGACGATGCGCATGAGGGAAGATTCATCAATTACTGCACTAAAGTGTTAACCGGGCACACAATAATTCAACTTGAAACCATAAGATATAATCAGAGTGTGCAGTTCGCATTAATAAGGAAACTGTGCGGACTCGCAATCCAACTTTAATCATTACGCAAGGAACGATTTCTTAAGAGCTTGTTCAGATCTTGTTACTCGTTAACCGACGGAGACATCCATCATCGCGCATCGCGTCTCGACTCCACCGACCGAGCTGTAGCAGTAACAGCTCCACGGCGTCAACAACACCAGCACGCGGCGGAGAGGGGACGTCACAGTTGCCATTTGATTTCATAGCAGTATCCATCTGATTATCATCTGCGACACCATTACAGAACAGCGGTTCGTCGACGGTATTTTACACCCCGTTTTGTTGCCCTGCAAGCCGTCCTAGACTTATATTTCAACAAGATAACGCCCGCGTGCACACGACGAGATTTCCTACCGCTTGTCTTCGTGCTTGACAAACCCTGCCTTGGTCACCAAAGTCGCCGGATCTTTGCCCAATTGCGAACGTTTGGAGCATTGTGGGCAAGCCCTTCCAATCATCTCAGCATTCTGACGATCTAACGGACCAGTTGGGCAGATATGCAGGATATCCTTCAGAAGAACATCAGCAGCTCTATCAATCACTGCCAAGCCAAATATGTGCTTGCGTAAGGGCCAGAGGTGGACCAACGCGTTATTGCCTTGCTCTGTTTGTGAAGCTCTTGCTCTTGAATAAATCATCCAGTTTTTATGGTATGGTAGCAGCTGTACGAAGTGGTAAATTGTCAGGCTAACATTAATTCAGACATGTCTCTAAAACAGGTTTATTAACATGAAATTCCTTCTCAACATTTGCAAAAAACACATGCTGGACAAACCCTTTCTTTAAAAGGTAAACAATACAATTAAATACATTAAATGTTGAACTTGATCCAATATTGATGGCAAATAGCGGTGATAGAACGATGTAAGACTTAAGCTCAAGGCCATTAAACGACATCAATTTAAAAGTTTCAGCTGAAACTAGGTGACCTCTTGACATTAAAATTCCCAAACATATTTCAAAGGCGTATAGAAAATACTTTAACAAAATTTATTATGACAAATTGACAGCAACTCAAATTTCAAAACAATCTTATGATGCATTCAGTTCAACAACAGAACTAAAACTACACAATAACAATTACAGCGGGACCCCTACTCACAAGTTTTACGCACATCAGTTCCAATCATGACACAATTTAACATTTACTCAAGTACTGCGTCGCGTGGAGAGGCCGTGCTGTTAGAGGCGCCATGTCGCGGATTGCGCGACCCCTCCCGCCGGAGTTTCGAGTTCGAGTCTGTGTGTGTGTGTGTGTGTTGTTATTAGCATAAGTTAGTTTAAGTAGTGTGTAAGTTTATGGACCGATGACCTCGGCAGTTTGGTTCCTTAGGAATTCACACACATTTGAACACTCAAGTACGGCACAGAAGTACCAGACAATACCAAAACAAGCTTAGGCGCAGAAGGCCTTCAGATGAACACCAAATAACGAGACTAAATTGTTGAATTACAAAGGTGATCACTTAACTCAAAGATGTATCTGCAGCATTAGATTTCATCCACGGACCTCTCAGTGGGCCGTAAGCTTGCAATCGTATTTTATTTTCACTTCAGTCCTGTGTACACTTCTTGGAGGTATATTATACACGTCATTTAACTGGCATGATAAATCCAGAAACATAAATCAGTTACCACTGGTCCCACACATACACACAACACAAATGGCGCCCAAAAGGGAGGATTCACTGACAACCTTTACAACATGACCAGATAAACAGATTAACAGCTGTTTAGTAGTAGAACTACTCAGCTCCGCATGGAGTGAACAACTATTCGTCCATAAATGCAACCAGGGTGCAGCGAGAATGTACAGACCTTCCAGATTTGCTTTGACCGATAATCTCTTCCGGGAACGGATACAGCATACGACAGCGTAGATACCATTACAGTAAGCAGCATCGAAAATAATGTGTGCTCCGTTGTTCCTATTGACATATATTTCCACCCCTTGTTAAAAGACAGATTTATCGAAAGTATGACGACGTATTTCTTGCCTTTCATCTACATATACATCTAAATTTATGCCCTGCCAGCCACTCGTGGCTGAAGATACCCTGTTACCATTACTTGTAATTTCCTCCGCTGTTCCACTCGCAAGTAGAGTGAGGGAAAAACGAGTGTCTATATACTCTCGTGTGAGACCTAATTTCTCAGATCTTATCTTCCTCGTCCTTACGCGAAATGTATGTAGGCGGCAGTAGAATCGTTCTGCAGTCAGCCTCAGATGCCGTTCCTCTAAATTTTCTCAACAGAGTTCCTCGAAAAGAACGTCGCCTACCCTCCAATTGTTCCCATTTAAGTGCACTTTATATTCATCTTCAGTTATTAGAGCAAAGCACATGGCTTATTTTATTTTGGAGTTCTGTACTGTTGCTCCCTGTTGATGCAACGTTTTAAGTCTCCTTTACACAGCAGCCCTTCTATGATGATTTACCATATTACATTTTTGTGCGACCTTTTCAGCAAAAGTACTAATTATGTTAGACATGCCTTCTCTTCATATTGTGCCTGCTGTCTGACGAACAAATTCATCACCCAAATATCTCGTTAAATAACACGAACTCTGCCGACGAAATTTCTGAAATTTATTCAGGAATATTTTCTGTGTATTTTGATATTAAGGACCTATGATCTCCAATAGTCAGTTACAGAATAATAATAATTATGATTTATAGGTTTTTCCCTTTACCCCCCACCCCCACCCCTACGATTATCTTGTTTCTGTGCAAATATCTTCACATCACTAAGATAGCCTGTAATATGCAATCCTAAAAGTACACTTTTATCACGATGTTACATCTGTTGTGCTGTTATGTCAGGTGGAAGATACACTGTTCAGTACAAAAAAAAAAAAAAAAAAAAAAAAAAAAAAAAAAAAAAAAAAAAAAAAAAAAATCAAAACTTTTGCTTTACAGGTATTATTCAAATTGTCGACCACAATGATCACGACATTGTGTATAGCGACGCACCATCGATTGTCTTACACGCTCAAGAATCTCAGAAATTTGGCATACTGCTTCCGCTAGTAACCAGCTTGAGAGTATCAACGTGCGTCGTGTAAACTAAGTTCTTCACATTACCCCAGAAGAAAAAGCGCACCGGTGTCATATCTGCTGACCAAAATGGTAATGGAATAGGAACATCGCTATCAACCCCTGATGTACAAACTGAATATGAACGTGGTTCCCAAAATCGAAGTGTGCCGGACCCGCAAATCTAAAACCACAGACGCTGAGGACACCTCAGTAACATATCTGTTAGGAGCTGTGGAAGGACGCTTTGAAGGATAATTTCGTACATCATGCCCTTTAGTTTCTCTGGGAAGTAAATGAAGTCCAGTCCTAGGATCGTTAACAATACTACTATATATTCAAAGCGAACTTGACTTCGGAGCACCGATACACCAGACCATATGGGTTTCCGTCATGCCATGCATGGCTGTTCTCACTGTTGGGCTTGCTGGCTCTTGTATCTATGGCCTCGACTGTAAATTACACGAAAGCAGATAATTCTGGTTTTCTGCACTATGATGTAAGGACCAGTTTGTAAACACCACTCGACATTGGACGCCCGATGACTGTAACGACTGAATTTTCTGTGCATGATAAGGGTGCAGTTGCTGTGCATGTAAGATTCTCGAGACAGTTGTCTCCAGAGCTCGAGCAATGCAACAATTACGGGTGGCATGATTGTCAAAAATAGCAAGTAACACATTCTCTTCAAGATGTTGCGCCATACGGCTCACGGCCAGTATTCGATTTCTAGTAGGCGCCTATGTACAAATGTCAAGTACTGCTGTGAAGTTGCGTCGCTGCGGGAACAGCTCTGAATGACGTTATCGACAGCAGCTACCATGAACCTGTAGCATAAGTTTGTTTGCAAACAAAGCACATAGCGCATATTCTGATAAGCCAAAACATTATGACCACTGCCCACTAGGACGTTGGATGCCGCCTGGTAGCGTTGCAGGCACGTGACACAGTAGCAAAAGTTTGTAAGCGGAACATGTGGTGTCACCGCCAGACACCACACTTGCTAGGTGGTAGCCTTTAAATCGGCCGCGGTCCGTTAGTATACGTCGGACCCACGTGTCGCCACTATCAGTGATTGCAGACCGAGCGCCGCCACACGGCAGGTCTAGAGAGACTTCCTAGCACTCGCCCCAGTTCTACAGCCGACTTTGCTAACGATGGTTCACTGACATAATACGTTCTCATTTGCCCTGACGATAGTTAGCATAGCCTTCAGCTACGTCATTTGCTACGACCTAGCAAGGCGCCATTATCAGTTGCTATTGATATTGTAAAGAATGTACAGACAAGAGCTACGTTGAACATTAATGGATTAAAGTTAAGTATTCCACCAGTTACCTCCTTTTCTTCTAAGTTCTAATATCATTGTCCTGTTCCAGACCTCACGCCAGCATCCGTGAGCTAAACGCGTGCATTTCGGTTTCCTGTCATAGTGGATTGGCTGTCTTGCCAGTCCACAACAGAACAGACACGGATGGGGATCACCCTAGCTAAGATATGGGATGTAAATGGGGAAATCCATTGAGATAAGCGACTTTGACAAAGCACAGATTATTATTAAGCAGAGCCTGTGACCGACTATGACGAAACGGTGAGGCTGGTCGAATGTTGACATGCTCCTGTCATGCGTATCTACGGAAAGAGATAGAAGGATAGTGAAACTGAAGTATCGGTGGATCTGGAACATAGCCCCAGAAGCACACGAGCATGCAGTTCATTCTCTATATTTAAGAACACAATGAATTCAACACAAATGGTCTTCGTTGACCGTCACAAACAAGTAGCAAATTTTGTAACTAATTCCTAACAGGAAAATAAATTCACAATTAAATGCAAGTACTTGGAATACAAGTTTTAGTTGACCACTTATTTTTAAGCCCTCTACCTCCTTGAGCGGAGCACATTGGAACGGATTAACACGTAAATTACGATCTGTACGAGTTCAAAGTTTCTACAGTGCCAGAATACCAACACACCCACGAGCACTTTGTCAAGTCCGTTGGTGGCGATGGCGAATTGCCGTCGAAGTGGTGGTGGATCCAGTGCAGACATCTTCTCTTGGCTGGCTTTGTCGTAACTGCCGTGATAGACCACGGCGGGGCCCTAAATATCCGTAATGAGGAGATACACTTCCTCCTGATTGAGTGAACGCGACATTGACGGATGCTGCAAAAGGTTTCTTGGCAGGAGCGAGCTCTCTTGCTGATTTACACACCCTCTCTGCTTTGGTCTGCTGTACGCGAAGGCCCTCTGCAGGTCTTGCTGCGAATGACGGAGCCGGAACGCCGCAAAGTCACAGGGGCTGGGCCGGCAACCAACCCGACGGCAGTGTCTTACAGTGTGTCGTCGGCGCCTGACGAATTTTGCGACACGCTGTTTCTCTTCCTCACCCAAAGTGACAGAGGCAAGGTTAAGAGAGGTGTCCCAGTCCTCGACGAGGTCCTGGTATCCTTCTGGCTCGGTCGGGAGGTGAATGTGGAGTAGGGCCTAGTTCCACTGGGGTGTGACATTGAACCCTCCTATCCCTTTAGAGAGAAGTGTCGAGGTCGGCATTCCCAGGAAGCTTGGGTATCTGGAACGGAATACCGATATAAATTTTCTGTCAGTGGAAAAGAGCTAAGCCATGGCTGGACCTGACATGTGTTTGCGATCACAGGAGTCATCTTGTAGGTTCACTTCCAGAATTCCACATCCAAGGATGCGGGACACCATAATAGGGAGCCAGCAGGGTTGACCTTGTGCAAAATTCATTGTCCACACTTAGTCCTGCAAGAGAAATCGGTGCTGTCTGGATTGGGGTGGGTGGCCCTGTTATTCCTTGGGGTGAAAGATGCAAAGGAAGGAGCGATATGGTCGACCATGTATGCATTCCTCTGGGAAGATCTCTTCCTGCGTAGTGTCCTGGTGTGATGCCAAAATGCGAATGAGTGAGTCATCCAAGGAGCGTCGATGATACAGTCTTACCTTTAGGTTTTCAATGTGCAGACAAACTGCTCTGCAATGCCATCGAATGCTGGAGGTAATGGTGTTGTATGAATGAGAAAGTTTCCACTCATGGCACAAAAGGAAGACAATTCGTTGGAGGTGACCTGAGGTCCATTACCTGTAACAATGGTTTCAGGGAGACCTTCTAAGGCAAAAATGTTTATGAGGACTTTGAACGTCTGTGTTGCAGAGGTAATCTTAATTACAAATGCAAACCCTGTGCCAGCGTCAATGATGATGAGGCAGGATGCACCAAGGAAGAGACCCGTAAAATTGCGATGACTGTGGAACCAAGGTGTGGTCATAGTGGGCCAGGGGAAGTATCGTCGAGTTGCTAGCTCTGGCATATGGGGCAGGCAGTGTGTCCATGCTTCTCCAGTAGAAATGTTTCTGCATCAGCCACATGGTGAGGATCATCCCCCGTGGTTCTCGTGGAGAAAGTCGTGGACTCACTCATGGAGAACACATGAAATAACCACATATATCCTCTCACTGTACCCCTGCATGAGGATGATGCTTTGCAGTGTAGACAGTTCCTGTTAGTGCCCCCAGAACACTCGGAGGCTGTGATGTGACAGTGTCTTGCAGTTGGAAGACCAGCCCTGTTGGATGTAGAGTAGAACTTCTCAGAGAACAGGACTACATTCCGTATGCTGTCTGATGAGGTCTACATCCAGTGGAAGCTGAGTGATTGATTCTCTGCTACCACACCTCTGGATTCGTACTGAAGCTTGAAAGTAAGTCTGTGTAAGTGTGGTGTGGAATGGAAATTGGGCTTATATGTGTAGCTTATAGAAAGAGGGCCCAGTGTTGTGCTGTCCTGGTGGGGATGAGGGTGGTGCACTGGAGCAGTGGAAGCAGTGAGAAGGTGAACTGTTGGCCGTAGATAGAGTTGTAAAACTTCTTAATTCCAAAGTTTATCGTTAGAGCCTCCATCTGACTGTAGTTGCGCTGTGCAACATTCACGCTCTTCAAAACAGAAGTTGGTCATTATGTCTCATCCACCACATGTGAGGGGACTGCCTTCCACACCATAATATGATGTTTTTGTTGGTAAGATGAGGTGTTTCGCCCTAATTGTGGCGACGGGTTCCACAGAACATTTTTGCCTAGCAGCTGGTGCAAAGTTTCGGCTAGTGCTGCAGCATGTGGAATAAATCACCGCTGGCCGGAGTGGATGAGCGGTTATAGGCGCTACAGTCTGGAGCCGCGTGACCGCTACGGTCGCAGGTTCGAATCCTGCCTCGGGCATGGATGTGTGTGATGTCCTTAGGTTAGTTAGGTTTAAGTAGTCCTAGTTCTAGGGAACTGATGACCTCAGAAGTTAAGTCCCACAGTGCTCAGAGCCATTTGAACCATTTGAATAACTCACCTGTAATATTTTAATTGTCATTTAAATTGAGATTTATATTTAGGCACCGACAGCCTTTCAACAGCCTCTTCGTGCTGAGGGGTAGGAAGAATTCCGGAAGCCTTAAGCACATGACCAAAGTATTCCACTTGTTGTGCAAAGAGGGTACATTTTTCCTTGTTACACCACAACTGTACTTCATCAAAGAGGGAAAAAGGAGCATCCAGGCTGCGTGCAAGGTCCTTAATAGACGTGCCAGCGACCAGAATATCATCCGGGTAATTAGGCACACTAGGGTCATCATCGATTTACTGTTTAGGATATCCTTGAAAACTGGCGGGCATGCACACCATGCCAAATGGCAGGTGATTGCACAGAAACAACCAAAACTGTGTTCTGACTATAAGCACTGCCCGAGAAGCTGCATGCAGTGGTAGCTGTATGCCGTCTTCCCGTAGATCAGTCTTGGCAAATACCTTACCATCACCGAGTTTAGTTAGATGTCATCTAATTTGGGGATGGGGTACGAGTCTATCATTGCTGTAGCACTAAAATCATCACAGATGTTGAGAGAACCGGTTTTTCCACAGTCACTATGGGAGTGGTCCATCTGTGTTAGAATTCCCTTATCTTGAAACCACTGCTATTCCTGATGGAACCTGCCTTGTACAGGAAACGGTATGGTGTGGCCCTCGCAGAAACTGGAAGCGCTGAGAGTAAACAGGTGATGTGTGCTTCGAAATCATTTACTCCAAAGGAAGATCCTTAGGAGAGCGATGGATATTTGTCAGATAGCTGCTCTATGCAAGGGCCACCGTCCATGACAATAATGGTGGAATTAGGGTTGCAGATCTGTAAGCCCAAGGTATAAAAGAGGACGAGGCCCAGGAGGTTGCAAGCGCCAAGCTGGGCTATGACTGATATGCACGGAACGTGATTCACTGGATCTGGGCTATAAATGCTCCCATGAAGCAGATGAGGTCGTTACTGCAACGAAGGAGGAGGTGCCAAAATTTGGTAAAGGGAGGGGGGTTCCCAGTTTCCGATATATCGGCCAGTCAGTAATTGTGACAAAGGAGCTGGTGTACATCTGCGGGTCCAACGGTACTCTGTCAATGTGGACAGAAATAGATATTAGCTTCTTGGAAGGTGTAATAATGGACTGTACCAAAAAGACGTCAATGAGGTTAGCAGCATTTTCTGTCCACTTTGAGTCGGGTGACTCATCCTGCATTGTCTTTGAAGTGTGGCAAACTTCCACTTTCTGACCCGATTTTCCACAGGCTTCGCATTTTGCTGTCCGTAGCGACATTTCTGGTGCTGGTGACTGACAAAGCAGTGGCCCGTCGTTACCCTATCTGACTGCTAGTAGGGGTGAGAAGTTGAAGGAGTGCCACTAGTGAGACAGGAGGCCAATACCATTGGTGGTTCTTGCAAAGATGGGGAGGCGTGCAAAGACTAGTAAAGGCACGAATGATAGGCAGACACGCTTCCAGAGATTGGTTTTTGAGTTTGAATGGATCGTGACGAAACGTTCCGTCCAGGGAATATACAAAGAACATGTCTGGCATTGGTGAAGAGGCGTAAGAGCGCTTGTGTTGTGAGTCGACACAGCGGAAACGGCATTCTCTAGAGAGTCCTTGGAGGGGCTATCCATTGTCTGTAAGACTCAGAAGACAGTTTACCACAGCTACAATATTTGTGGCGTGCTGCCGCTACGTGTATCTGGGAATCAAAGTGATCAAGTAGACTAGATCGCAACGTGGCTTAAGAGAGGGCATGGAGTTATACCTCTGGGTGCAGCTGCTTTATCAGTTCATAAATTGATGGACAGGCATTAGCCAGGAGGAAAGCACATTGTTGTGTATCTCCCGTAATGTCATGCACCTGGAAATTCCTTCCATCGGTGCAATGTAGCACAATCAACGTTCTACCTTCCTATCGAATTCCCAGAAAGGCGTAGTGGCAGCGGAAGTTGCGGATGGAGACGTCCAATTGTATTGGTTGTTTGCCAATCTCTGACATCGACTGTGTGATGACTGTGAGTCACTCCACCAGGAGTTCATTTTTGGTGTACTGCATCTTCTACAGCGGAATGATCAGAGGGTGGGTTAAGTCCACTGGTTCTGTCATAGTTGCCGTGGTTGAAACTGTCTGAACACAGGCACTACCTGCAACAGTTACATAGAAACTTGATTTAAATCTTCGTCGCCAACTGAAGTGTCCTGGACCTGGAACACTTCCACCAGAAGCACACAAGCATGCAGTTCATCCTCTATATTTAAGAAAACAATGAATTCAACAGAAATGGTTTTCGTTGACCATTACAAACAAGTAACAAACTTTCTATCTGCTTCCTATAAGGAACATAAGTCCACAACTAAACGCAAGTACTTGGAACAAGTTTTGGTTGAGTAAACGACGCTATGAAAGCTTCTATAGCCAGAGCTCGTTGTCCAATGGTTTGACTACCAAATGTTTGAGTCCTCTCTCTCCATGAGCGGAGCACATTGAAACAGGCTAACACGTCAATTACAGTCTGCCTGCCCAGTTACCCTTGCGGTCTAACGCACGGCCTCCCGGAGTGGGAAGGAGCTCCTGGCCCCCGGCACGAATCCGCCAGGCGGACTTGTGTCGAGGTCCGGTGAGCCGGCCAGTCTGTGGATGGTTTTTAGACGGTTTTCCATCTTCCTCGGCGAATGCGGGCTGGTTCCCCCCATTTCGCCTCTGCTACACTATATCGGCGATTGCTGCGCGAACAAGGTCTCCACGTACGCGTACACCACCATTACTCTACCACGCTAACATAGTGGTTACACTCGTCTGGTGTGAGACGTTCCCTGGGGGGATCCACCGGGGGACGAACAGCACAATAACCCTGGGTTCGGTGTGGGGCGGCGGAGGGGTGGACTGCGGTAGTTGTCGTGGGGCTGTGGACCATTGCGGCTGGGGCGGGGACGGAGCCTCTCCGTCGTTTCTAGGCTCCCGGTTAACATACAATACAATACAATATAATACAAGTTACAGTCTGTAACAGGTCACAGTTTCTACAGTCTTACCAAATGAGTCTGACAGAATACCAATAGACCCGTGAGCACGCTGTCGAAGTGCCTTGGCAGGGAAGACGGCATGCGGACGAGGCGGCACTGGATCCACTGTAGTCTTCTATTGGCTGGCTGCGTGGTATCTGCCGTGATCGGAGCCGGCGCTGCCCTAAATATCCGCACGGCGTAGGTCCACTTCCCCCTGATTGTCTGCACTTTACATTGCCGGATGCAGTAGAAGGTTCATAGCAGGAGCGACCTATTCTGCTGATTTACACACCGTCTGTGCTTTGGTGCACGCGAAGGTCCTCTGCAGATAGAGCTGCAAATGGCGGAGCCGGAACGTCGTATAGTCGCAGGGGCGGAGCTGACAACCAACCCGACGGCAGTGAGTTACAGAGTGGCGTCGGCGCCTGACTGCTTATGCGGCACGCCAGAAACTTATCACTGAGAGCTAAATGGTTGGACGTCCAAGACTCTTCACAGAACATGGGGTTCGGAGACTTGCCTGTTCTTTAAAGTTGGATAGATGATTATCTGTGGTATCTCTGCCGAAAGATCACAACGCTGTCTTGGAGGAAACCATTCAGCGCACATTGTTGAACATGGAGCTCTGCAGCAGACCACCCCTACGTCTTCATATGTTGACCCAACAATGTCATTAACTACGACTACAGTGGGCACGAGACCATCGGTTTTCGATCGACGATCAATGGGTCGGGTCTTCGAGTGAATCACATTTTCGCGACACTAGGTCGATGGTCGACTCGACAAACGCCATCATCGAGGTGAACGGCGGCTCGAAACGTGCAGTGCGCAACCGACGCCGTATTATTCTGTTGTAGACATTCGCCTGTCCATGACTCGGAGCCGGAACTGTGCTACAGTGGTTTAAGGAGCACTATAATGAAGTCACTTTGATGTATGAGCGACCCAGTTCGCCTGATGTTAAGTCCACAGAAACCATCTGGTTCGCTATCGGGCGCCATCACCGCTTATGCAAACCAGCGGCCTGTTATTTGCGCCCATTACATGAAGTGTGCGTAGACATCTAATGCCAAATGCCTCTACAAACCTACCAGCAAACTGTCGGATCTCTGAGGCGCAGAACCAGAGAAATGTTTCATTCCAACATGGACAAACAAGCTATTAAGCAGGTGGTCATAATGTGTTCGTAAGTGTACCTTTGACATTTGCGCAGCTATGCTAGCGTACAAATACTAAGGGAAATGGGGGTGAGAAATCAAAAGCACTGCAGTTACTCTGTAACGTGCCACCAGATACCGCGGTTCTTTCCATACCAAAACATTCAGCAAATATTCCTGAACAACTGGCAGAAGTAAAGCTGTGAGTACCGGGCGTGAGTCGTGCTTCGGTAGCTCAGTTGGTGAGCACTTGCCCGCGAAAGGCAAAGGTCACGAGTTCGAGTCTCGGTCGGGCACACAGTTTTAATCTGCCAGGAAGTTTCATTCCTGAACAAGTTCCTAATTTTTATCGGACTGTTGCTACAGTTAGTGTTGCGAGATCCAGTTTGTAGATAATCTGGACTTATAGATTGGTGGTTTAAAAAAGTCTGCAACATAAAGACGTAAAGGTCGAGATGTAGAGAAAGGAGATAAAGTTTCAACCATTAGATAAATGTTTCCTTATAATATATACAAAGCTGTTATACTGGTACAATTATTTCCATTAAAAGTACTAATTACAGGTTGATAATAAAAGAATTCCGACACGTTTCCACAAAAGTCAATAATTTTCTTAAACGTTAATGATCATCTTTTAAATAATATAATCAGGGGTTGAGCAATGCACTCACGGGAGTCTTCCGTCTGCCGTTTTTGAAGAAATGCTCAATGCAAATTCAAGTATCTGTAAGAAACGGCTTTGCGCTCACGTGCGGAAAGACAACGGTAGCCGCGATGTCAGATATTGTGTCGCTGCTATAGTTAGAATGGAACAGGAAATCTCGAAATCACAGGCCCCTGACAGCTGCTTGCCCTAAGGAAACAGCGACGTGGTTGTAATAGTAGAGTAATTGGACCCACGAGGCTGAGTACTTTCGAAACTCGCAGTTCGAGCAGCCGCTGAAGTGCCCCATTAGTTCAAGACCGATCGCGACCTGGCGCTCAGTATTGTACCTTTCTTAGGTACTGCCTTCGACGCGTTCAGAAACTCATACGGAACTCTCTTGTATTCGACCACTATTGAAGTGAATACGCATTATACAGGGTAAGTCGAAAAGATAGACGCAATTTAATTGAACTGTATTTCATGGTGTTTAAACTGTAAGCCCGCACGGCTAGCCGCGCCGTGTAACGTGCTGCTTCCCGAGTGGGAAGGCGTGCCGGACCCTGGCACGAATCCGCCCAGCGGATTAGTGTCGAGGTCCAGTGTGCCGGCCAGCCTGTGGATGGTTCAAAATGGCTCTGAGCAATATGCGACTTAACTTCTGAGGTCATCAGTCGCCTATAACTTAGAACTAATTAAACCTAACTAACCTAAGGACATCACACACATCCATGCCCGAGGCAGGATTCGAACCTGCGGGCCTGTGCATGGTTTTTCAGGCGGTTTTCCATCAACCTCGGCGAATGTGGGCTGATTCTCTATATTCCGCCTCAGTTACACTGTGTCGGCGACTGCTGAGCAAACACCGTTTCCACGTACGCGTACACCATAATTATTCTACCATGCAAATATTTGGGGTTACACTTGTCTGGTATGAGACGTACCCGGGGGGTTCACTGGGGGCCGGGGTAGGTGTACTGCTGTGGCCTGTTGTAGGGGTGTGAATCACTGAAGACTGCGGCGGGTCGAAGACTCTCCGTCGTTTCTAGGTCCCTGGTTCAATTCGTACATACGTACATACATGTATAAACTGTACATGAGCCGTCCACATACCAATGAAAGGAGGAGGTCACGAAGTTTTCTAATTGGTAGCCACAGATGAAGAAGGAGAAGCTGTAAGCATTAGGGCTTGTACAGAAAACACCGTTTCAATATTCGCCACACAGTTGGTTGAGGTATTCCCAGTTCCTTACTAGCTGCATAGGTTGACTCACGTGGACTACGAAGAAAACTGCCTTATATTCGTCTGAAGTCATCCTCCGACACATGCGGTTGGCACGGACTGTTTACTTTACAGAGACATCCACTTTGTTGAAACTGCGCAAACAAGCGGCTTATGATTTTCCTAGGTGGTGGACGAAATGTCCGGTGCACTGTAACTGTCGATTCAAATGACACTGAACGGTGTCTACGCTTTCGGATCCTGTAACCGTTTTCCGGAAGAGGTGGAAGGTCTGTACAGCATTCACTATACTGTCGCTGTACCCTGGTTATATTTATGGACGAGATCACCAACTAATGAACAGTAGAACTACTCAGCTTCTACGTCTGGAAGCTATCAAGTGAATTAAAATACATTCACATAATCACGGAAGACTAAAGTATGTTATTACTTTCAGTTTTGTGAGTTTACTTTATTTCCACGTTAATAGCAGAGCAATGAACTTATTTTGATCGGTTTGCCGGCCGGTGTGGCCGTGAGGTTCTAGGCGCTTCAGGCTGGAACCGCGTGACCGCTACGGTCGCAGGTTCGAATCCTGCCTCGGGCATGGATGTGTGTGATGTCCTTAGGTTAGTTAGGTTTAATTAGTTCTAAGTTCTATAGCGACTGATGACCTCATAAGTTAAGTCGCATAGTGCTCAGAGCCATTTTTGATAGGTTTGATAAAGCAATTTGGCCTTTATTAACCTTTTCCGCAGGGACAGTCAATTTATTTGCATTGTACTCATCTGGCTTTTTTCAGCTGTTCGCTCAATTTGAGGCTAAATTTTCATTTTCCGGCACTATGACATTATACCATGATAAAGAAACAGCCATAATACAGTACTAACATTCCAAGGAAATTGATAATATGAAAATCACACTGAAAAGCTTAATACCATCAACTTCATTGTGAATCTAGACGTTGTACACTTTAAGCCGAATTATGCATTCTACTATGGTATACGAAACTCCATTGCTCTTGGAGTATTGTCTTACGTCTTTGACGACATAATGTAAGATCTGTAAACGCTATAGACGTATAAACATATCGCTACGTGACTGTTCACTTAAAGATGACTAAGTAGGCAAATTTGATCAGTAGTAATGAATAAAATATTTTGTTTCAAATATACTGACAGCTTTAGCAGAATTGTACAAATTTGCCTTCCGTGAAATACTATGTTTCTCGATCACAAGACATGTTTCAACACTTGTCTGGTAGCTGCTCTAAGCTTAACATTATTTCTTAATTTGTGTTGTTTATGTCTCAAATTGACTGAATGAATAGTAGACTGGCAGTACACCATGTTTCATCATCGTGGCACTCCACATGGCTTTATATTTATTTCTACAGTAGAATACAAACCACCAATTGCCCAGTTTCATGGCTTCACAGATAACCTTGTTAATGTTTTTATACCGTTTGAAATAGTCATGAAATAACTTATTGTCCTCGATTCTGACGTATAGAAGCAAGTGTTTTTTTTATTTTTTCAAGAAATTTGTATTCTTCTTACTAGCTTTTTGCAGTGCTGTGTAGCTGTAAACCTGATTGTAAATACTACACAAGAGTATTCCAGAGTACAAACTTAAAAAAAAATCTACATTAAAGCCACAACACAGCAAAATATTAGGGTATTCTTGAAACACGTATGTATTCATTACCAGCGATGGCGAGGCATGACAGAATCTCTGACCAGAGAGTTATTTATCGTTGCTAGTCTGCGCTTGACCGCGCGAGTCGACAGTTGGATAGTAGTAGCAGTCTGGTGCAGTTGCGTGTAGCGAGTGGACGGTTGTACTGAGCGGGCGTCGGCATGCGTCGACGGTGTGCTGTTCTTTCGAATCTGGTCAGAATTGTGGTGGACGATGTGTATTATTGTAGAAGGTAATAAAGCAGCATTGCGCTCAGCTAATAACGTATGTTAATTGTAATTAATTTGTTCAAAAAATGCCCCAATAATAATTTTTCTATAAAGCAACTTTCTTAAAGAAAAGGACTCATTTCAAGTTAAATATTTCCCATGCATTCCCTCCAAGAACCAAAATTAAATATTGGCCAGCATTGCATGGATCTGTGCCGGAAATTTTTTTAAATAAGAGCAGATATAGATGCAGTTTTACTGAGGTAAGAATTTGTCAGGTTTAATTATTTCACAGGGCCGAAGGTCAGCGTTGCTGCCCTTATAAGATTTATCAGGTTTAATTATTTGTGTTGAGATGTTACATTCAGTTCATGGTTCATTATTTAATTAACATTATTGTGGGTTTAATGAGCAATCTTCATTCCTTAAGTTTTGTGTGGAGTCTACATTTGGGCCATTGTTACTCTTTAATTTTGCAAGGACGTCACGCTTGACTCGTTTTTATTATTCAGTTTTGTGGGAAGACAACATTTGGCACACATTTCTATAATCATTATCATTGTCATATTTTTGCGGGGAGGTTACACTCTTGTGGTTTTGAAACGCGTATTATGCCAAGAACTGCTTACTTATTTTTCATTTCTTACCTAGATACGTGACTGCTACGGTCGCAGGTTCGAATCCTGCCTCGGGCATGGATGTGTGTGATGTCCTTAGGTTAGTTAGGTTTAAGTAGTTCTAAGTTCTAGGGGACTGATGACCACAGATGTTAAGTCCCATAGTGCTCAGAGCCATTTGAACCAAGCCATTTACCTGGATAGGATATGATAAAACAGTTGCGCTAAGTAGCCTATATCAACTTCGAATGTCCCATCTGAACAACGTGCCACAGTGCTGCACATGGTCACAAGATGCCGCAAAATGCACGAAATTCCAAACAGAAATACGACGAAAAGCGTATGAGCAGAGCAAACATCGAGCACGGGCTTCTTACGTCATCGTAGCTCTGCGCGCGCAGTAACGCTTGTTTTCTGGCGCTCTCTGGCAACTGCTCAAACGAATCTGCTGAGAAGTGGGGTTCTGGAAGAAGTGATAACAACTTTCAAAACATTCATGGGAAACGCAGCCCGAATTTTCCATCTGCTACTTGCTCATCTGTTTTGGAGCGGTCGGCACAGTCTGTGAGAACAGCCTTTTAGGGCCCTTTCCGCTCTTGCTAGCCTGTGGATTGGCCAGGTCAGATTTTGCAGACTTTTTGAGAGCAAAAGTTGCTACTATAATTCTGTTATTGAAGGTACGTTCGCGCCATGCCTCTCTCGCAGCAGCAGAGAGAGGGCACCTCAACAATATTTAGGAGATTCGAAAGGGCATTCTTGGTTCAGACCTTGTTCAGCTAACGTACTCTTCTTCTAGGTGCGGGATACGGTGCTTAACCTGGCTGGATACGGAGTTCTGAGACAGCCAGATTTCGAAGGTGGGTTGTGGGGGCATGGTGCAACTCAGAGTTTCTGCCACGAACATTACGCGAGTGTCTGGTAAGGTTGCATTGCGATTGTAAGAATAGAGGGGAACACTGTAATGGCTTGATTAAGTTAAGCAGGCAAATTGACGTCAATCGTGCGGGATGTATGAGAGGCAGGGACACAACCTTCCACGTTCTTCTTTCACTGCGTAATTAGTCAGGTGGTCATTCACGCTGTCCCGTAATATAAATGCAACTTGCAGTATTATAATTTTCCGTAACAATCTTTTAGTTTGGCGATTTTCCCCGTTTTTAATTTTGTTTTTTACTCTGTTTTTCATTTTATTTTTATACAATTTTCATTGTTAATTTTTTGTAAATTCATGATGATTTTTATGTAATGTTAGTCACCTTCAGTGAACTGACGGAATTTTCGACCAATATCTGGCTGTGAGTGGCGACCCACGTGTTATCTTTTCTAGTTTAAAATCAATTATGTATCGACTGACTATTTCTTTTGGTTTGACATGAATAAATTAAAATTTTACCAGGTCACCCTCTATTATTTAGCAATTATGAGTTTCATCTTCGCAAAAAATAGTAAAGAGTTATCCCAACCACATGCCGCCGTGTTATGGCCTCAGTAAGTGTAGTAGGGGTGTTACCCAATGCGCGAATATGTGCAGTTGCACAGTAATCGTCAGCTTCGTGGGGGCGCGCTGCTTCACTAGATCTGGTGTGACAGGCTTTGGCACAAGTTATCTTGTCCGTCCACGAGCAACCCCGTAGGCAGTCTAAGGTGTGTTAAATAGCTCTGAGCACTATGAGACGTAACTTTTGAGGTCATCAGTCCCCTAGAACTTAGAACTACTTAAACCTAACTAACCTAAGGACATCACACACATCCATGCCCGAGGCAGGATTCGAATCTGCGACCGTAGCGGTCGCGCGGTTCCAGACTGTAGCGCCTAGAACCGCTCGACCGTCCCGGCCGGCTAAGGTGTGTTAAATCTCAGCCTGCATTCGACACGATTCGCATCATTCATTTACACACACACACACACACACACACACACACACACAAGAGCCAGCTTCTAGCAATGTATATGTAAAAGACCTCTTTCTCGAGTGTTCACTTACTGTTTTTCTTAACAGTGGTAGTATATCGGGACCATCTAAGTCTGTAGGAAACATCTGCCGGTAAAAGAATGAAATGTTCACCGTCAAAGAGCAAGACATAAATCGCTATGTTCGTACTACAGAAACCATGCTTTTATAAAAATGGTCCTTTTCATCAAGGAGTTCAAACATACAACTTCACAGCACAGAATACTGGTAGCCCTTTTCCACTCTGTTAGAAAACTGT
Organism: Schistocerca serialis cubense; assembly: GCF_023864345.2. Classification (NCBI taxonomy): domain Eukaryota; kingdom Metazoa; phylum Arthropoda; class Insecta; order Orthoptera; family Acrididae; genus Schistocerca; species Schistocerca serialis. The sequence continues at coordinate 460,946,488 of NC_064643.1, forward strand.
GCTTATGTTTTCAGTTTTCTCGAGCTATTTTATGAGCACATATAAGTACAGGCATGGGATTCATGATGTACCAGATTAAAAAAGTAGCTTGATTGGGAACTGTAAACAGATCTAGACATTCATACACTAACTACGTATCTGCTGATTTTAATTACGTCAGGTTACACAAAAGATATCCCTCCGATGAATCTTTGAAATATCAGTGAATCTTAGTACGCAAACTGTAATACGAAAGCCCGCATCTCGTGGTCGTGCGGTAGCGTTCTCGCTTCCCACGCCCGGGTTCCCGGGTTCGATTCCCGGCGGGGTCAGGGATTTTCTCTGCTTCGTCATGGCTGGGTGTTGTGTGATGTCCTTAGGTTAGTTAGGTTTAAATAGTTCTAAGTTCTAGGGGACTGATGAGCATTGATGTTAAGTCCCATAGTGCTCAGAGCCATTTGAACCATTTTTGTAATACGAAAACTGCCAAACAGTGCGCTTTAGTTTCGGAACGATGGAATCCAGCAATACTTCAACATAAACAGGTGGATGGCAACTAGTGGTACAGGTGATCGAGCAAATAAACCACGTAGAAGTGGGAAAGGAGCGTTTGAGCAAGTCGGTCACCGAGCACCAGAGGTTCAAACGTCACTTAACTGCGCATGCGCGTTAACGTTTGTTTTCTGGCGCTTGGAAGTGGCGCTCTGCCAGCTGCTTTCCACTACGTCTACATGCGACGCATCTTCCGAAAGACGAAAGCCGAATTTCGGGAACGGTTTTTCGCTGTTACGTGTTAAGGTACGAAGCGGATTTGCTAACCCTGTTAAATATGGCCTGGAAAACAGCTGATGCACTTAATGATTTAGTCAGCACAACCGCTATTTCTCTTCAATTGGACCAGATGTAGACAGCCTCAGTCTAATATTTCTACTTATCCTTCACTGTACAAAGAGCTAGTCCGCCCATATTATTCAAAAACTGTTAATAAAAAGACGAGGCCTCGTAGCCCAAGCACTTTTCAAAACCGGTTGCGTTTACGTGGGATCGAAACTCGATTGCAGCATTGGAAAACCGGCAACCAGAAGCGGATTTCCAGAATCATTTGCATGACCACCCAGAAACGGTATTGGAAAATCTGTTTACTATATTCGGTTTTGGGAGCCCCAGGTAAATGGGATGGATAAGTTGTGTGGCCCACAGACTGAAACTCATATAAGGTTTTCAGGTAACACGATCTTTGTTCGCTTCCATGCCACTTGGAGCGCTGCAAGTTTCACTTCCGCATCTCGCTTTCTTATTGGCTGATTTTTAGTCATCCATGTTCGTTCTCGTTTCGCAGTTCACAGAAGCTGGGTTCACCACAGTGTGTGGTAGTATTGCCAGTTTGGGGGCAAATAGATAAATATGGGGTATTTGATAAGCTCAACAACTACTAAAATTAGTTTTTGGGATTGTCGACTATTTTGGCGTCTGTTACATATATTGCGGAAAGTCTGAAGATTTTTCACTGCCATAACCCCCAAATTATAATCTATATTCGGTACTTCTATTATACTTTTGCACTAATGTAGAGAGACATATAGAGAAAATAAGTATACCAAATACCTCTCTTGCGATTGTGGGTTCTTTGGTACGTTCTCAATTGTAAGAGGTGTGTAAGCCTTATTTCAGCGTATTCCTGATGCTAGCACCCATCTTCTACACCAACAATAACCAGTAAGAGCTTTGCTGAGTAAATGAGCATAATTCCTTTGATTCCTTCCTCTATTGCACCACTTATGAAGTAAGAGCAACTTGCACTGTGAACTCCCTCGTTCTGAGCTAAAGAATGAAATAAGGTAGAGCAAAGAGTCTCGCAGAACTGTTATACAGTTTGCTTGCAGTGTTGAGTTACGTTCACTTCAATGTCTGATTCCAAGCGTGTCCGTATGCAAAATTGTGCATTTCGCTGGAATATCACGATGGGACCTAATCCTAAATACGAACAACATTACAGACAGTTTTGGGAATCCTGTCCTCAGTTAAGTGTGGTTACGTTCTGTTGAAAATGCCCCTACAACTGCCTACTATAGTTACGGCAAGTGCAAAATTTTAAAAAATTAACAGACATTAAAAAAACATTCTAAAACACAAAAAACACAGCAAATTTTCGGATTCTTTCGAGAGTTCTCGACAACGGAAGTTTCCGTTTAAAAGCGAGGCTAAAACAAATGCCAACACATTATCGGAAGCAGGAATCTGCTTGTTCATTGCTGCACAATCTATTTCTTTCCTGTTATCACTTGTCAGGATTATGTAAAAAGCAAATGTGCGAGAGAACTCCAGTTACACAGAATTAAGTGTAAAAACACTGTCGTAAACGTGTAAGCCCCACACTTTTCGGAAATGTTACATCAAGATGTTGGTGAAAATGGTTTCAGCTTAATTTTAGATGAACCAACAGACATATTCGTTACAAAATTACTCGGCTTTTGTATACCCTATTCCAGCTTCTTAATGCAAAAAATAGTGTGCACGATCTTGAGTTTGGTGGTATAAGAATCTGGCACAGCAGAAGCCATTGTTAATTCGATAAAAGCTTTGTTGGAGTGTCATAAACTTAACCCATAAAATATGATTGCGGTCGGAGTTGACAATGCTTCAGTAAACGCAGGAATAAACAATGGTGCATATGAGATATCGAAACGAACTTTAAACTTACCACATATGATTATGATGTGTGGTCTTTGTCATTCATCGCAGTTAAAAAAAAAAAAAAAAAAAAAAAAATGAAACCTCTTATGTGACAGAGGAGACGTCGCCGAGAAATATAAACTTTCTACTTCGAGAAACATACAACTGGTATTCTCATTATTCTAAGCGCCGAGCAATGTACACGACATTTATAAAACATTAAAAGAAGGGGAGGAACCTTTGAAAATTCCAGCTGTGCATGAGACGCTATGGTGTTCTGTTGAGCCGGTTTTTACAAGAATATTGTCACAGTGGGAAGAAATGAACCTTCACTTTCAAATGGTCAGATCTAAAGAAAACTGCTACGTGTCAGAAATGATGTACGACATGTATTGCGAATGAATGAATAAGTTATACATATGAAACTTCCTGGCAGATTAAAACTGTGTGCTGGACCGAGGCTCGAACTCGGGACCTTTGCCTTTCGCGGGATCAGTTGGTAGAGCACTTGCCCGCGAAAGGCAAAGGTCCTGAGTTCGAGTCTCGGTCCGGCACACAGTTTTAATCTGCCAGGAAGTTTCATATCAGTGCACACTCCGGTGTAGAGTGAAACCTCATTCTAGAAGCTATATTTGTGTTATTTAAAACCAGTAGTACAGGAAGTGCAAAAGACAACGAAGGCTTTTGAAAGTGAGAACGTTGACCCTACAAAATTACTTTAGGATCTGACAAATCTCATACAGTAAGTAAGTAGGACAATTATAATACTCACAGAGAAAGTAGATATCTTGATAAGTGATACTGATTCGTATATAGGTCCTAAACCATATATGGGGTATGAATTTGACAAAATGATTTCAGAAATTAAACTCAGTCGTGAAACTAAAAATCTTCGTCTTGAATGGTGCATAGATTTCACACTAAAGGTCACTAAAGAACTATGAAATAGGCTTTATAGTGACATTCACATCCTGAAAAAATTAACGTAGTCTCTGTAATCGAGATTCTCAAGTGTCTTAAAGAACCGATTACTGAATTAACTTAAATATATGGTTATTCTAAGCTGGAGGTAATTGAATTCATCATTAGTCAGTGGAGGAATATCAGTTTCATAAAATGGTGAAACCCTGGTAATGCAGTGAGTTTTTGGGCTGAAGTAGGTGCTTATAAAGATTCCATAGGGATGAATTCCTTTCAAGAGCTGTGGTGCCTTAGCCCCTCCGTTTAAATGTGGGAGTAGGTTTTCAGTCAAACAACATTTTGAAATCAAAATTGCGTAATAGGTTGAATATCGATACTCTGAACTCGTTTCTTCCATGAAAAAGTGCGCTTTAGCGCATAGGAAAGTGTTCTCAATCATATGAGCCACTTGACTGAAGTTTATAGGTACAGTGTCAAGTTACGCCAGACATTCTGCTGCTGGTACATTTTTAAAATTTAGGATATTTTGATTAAAAACGGCGACTTTTCAAATGGCTTTTGCGAATTTTCGCTACACTTTCTCCCATTTAGTGGAGAACTCCATATTAGCTGGTTTTGATACCACTGGTATTCAACTTTATTGTATCTTTTCACGGAATGAGTACACAATTCTGCTTTGAATGGTGTTGTTTCCTGTTACTGAGTGCCATACATTTTACAGTTGCTTACAGAGTACAGATGTAGATGTAGACGCAGTATTATTCATTAGAGCGCTGTTCCTTGCAGATCCTAAAAACACGCAAATGATTTCACGCATTATCAACAGCTATCACCGTTTAGCAAAAGTCAATGAAAATTTCGGTCGCCTCCAGAAAAAGCGAGAGTACGAAAAATGAATGGGAACAAAAATGACATAGAATACGAGCAATGTAGTTATAATGCATTTAAATCAAGCAGTTCACACGTGGATTCGTATGCAGGATCAAATAGACATGAGCCCACAGAATACCATGCGACAGAACCAGGTTCTGTTTTACATAAAACAAAAATAAATACGGCGTCAATTACCCCACCCAGTATTACGAACGAGAGCAAAAATTAACCACAATACGAGCAATATATTTATATAATTCAGATTCAAATTCATACGCAAATAAGGTCGTAATGAGGAACATAATTTCCACTTGATAACACCACGTGGCCGCAACTGGAATATTAAACTTCGTGTTCTGCCTCGCGTCAGAGAGGTCCACAACATGAGCGTCTAGGGAAGTGATTCTAGTGGTGGTTTCTCGTTGCCTTCCACTGATGTTGATCAAATGATAATAAGGACAACACAACACCCAATCCCTGAGCGGAGAAAATCTCCGACAGAGCCGGGAATCGAACCGGGCCCCTTGGCGTGACAGACCGCCGTGCTGACCGCTCAGCTATAGAGGCGGACATTGGAATGTTGGATTATCCAAAAAAAAAAAAAAAAATTACGATCTACTAGTCGTAGTTCGGAAAGCAAGAATAATATTATCGCGCCAGATTTTCCTGAATTTGTTCACTGCCAGGCTACCCGGAGCGTTACTGTCGTTCTCTCTTTCTATATCGTAAAGGTCCCTGTAAACGTGCAACTTATTTGTCAAACGCACCCTCTTTTAGCCGCAGAGTTGTCAAGGAAGCCAGTAGACGTGCAAACAAAGTTTGTGAGTTTAACCTAACTTTTAAGCAGACGCTGTTCGCGTTCGTGAGTATTTTGACAGTAAGGAGAATGGCAACAAATGCTGACAAAGCAGTCCTGTCTTTGAGTTTGTCAATGTGCCTAAGAAGAAGAAGAAGAAGAAGAAGAAGAAGAAGAAGAAAACAAGATGCTGCTCCAGGGAACGGGTTAAAATAACAGTGATTTACCTATGAAAATCTGATAAAGGAAACATTACTCTTAGAACTCGATGATTACATCAACTTTCTTCGAAGGGACAAAGAAACTTTTAAAAAATTGTTAAGGCCCTACTAAAAGAGAAAACTTCTCTGTCAAATTCGCAAATTCGCTACGGATGGGTGAAACAAGCTGTATATGTACCAAGAAAGCCTGAAAATTGAACCTTACTTTTGAAGCAGAGGTTTTTCGTGTGTGATGTGTTTTGGGAATGGCTACAAATGCAGATAAAGCATCTCTTAACATTGATTGTGGCACTGTGTTTAAAGAAGAACAGTTAGAAGAAAACAAGACACTTGTCGAGGGAATTGTTTAAAATAAAAGAGAAATATTGACGTGGAAACCCGTTAATGGAAACGTTACACTCGGAACCTGATGTTTACATCAGTTTCTGCGGATGGACAGTGAAACGTTTAATACCAGTAACGTGTTTAAGAGTTACTTCGCCCTCACGTTGAAAAATAAGAGCCGGCCGAAGTGGCCGTGCGGTTAAAGGCGCTGCAGTCTGGAACCGCAAGACCGCTACGGTCGCAGGTTCGAATCCTGCCTCGGGCATGGATGTGTGTGATGTCCTTAGGTTAGTTAGATTTAAGTAGTTTTAAGTTCTAGGGGACTCATGACCTCAGATGTTAACTCCCATAGTGCTCAGAGCCATTTGAACCATACCCGCTTGTACATCATGCGTAAAGTGTCGGTTTTTGTTCATAATCTCTTTCTGCGTAATGTATGGCTGAGAAAGATGTTATACCTCTTCCATTTTGGTAACAGTCAGCGCTGTTTTGTTCTGATTCTTGTTCGTAGTTTCCGTAGTTGTAGAATCTCGCCATATAGTGAGATAAATTGTAGTGAAACAATTTTCCACGATGCATATGCAGCAAAACATCGACACAATGTATTTCATCTTGTGAAACTTCCCGTCGAAAAGTTTCTCGCAATCGTGTTCAAACACAATCCATGTTTGACAAACAAGTCGAACAGCAGCGCACACGGGCAAATATTTGACAAGCATAGTTATGTTTGGCTAAATGTTTGATCGTTAGGGGGACCTTTACTTGTGATGTTTTGGTGTTCCGTGGCGTGGCCGTCGCTCGGAGCGAACGACGCATATTTGTGTTTGTTCGGCGAGAGTCGGCGGCAGCGCAGCGGCGCTCGGCGGACCACGTGACGCAGCCAAGGTCGGCGCGCGGAGTGGTGGGGCGGGGTGCCGCTTTTAGCCGGGCGGTGGTGTGCCGGTGCCGGAGCCGGAGCTGGGGCACGCGGCCATTGATTCTCCCAGGACAGGAGTGGACGCGAGCAACAGCACGCCACCGCCACAGCCGGGGTCAGTTCCGCGCGCCCGGGCAGCCGCTGGCCGTTTGGCACGCGCCGGGCCCTGGCCGTGGGCGGGCGGCCGCGCCTCCAGATACACGGGGCACCTGTCGCCCCGACCGGCCGCCATTCCGGTTACTCTACTCACTGCTTCTCTAGCTCTCTACTTCTTTTAAGCGAATCAATAATGATTTCACGCAGTGACACTGAATCACACAAGGCGTTCTTTTTAAATAAGGTTCGCTTTTTAATAATAAGAAGAATAAGATTACTGCGAATTTCGTTAAAATATACTTTTGCCCGCACTCTACACAATATTAACTACTTTTCTACATAATTTACATTGTAGTTGAAACTTTTTTTTTGAGAGTCGTCAGTCTTCTGACTGGTTTAATGCGACTCGCCACCCTACGTATTCATTTGTTGTGTTGTTCCTGCAGAAGGCCACTGTGCCAGGGTGGCGTTGGTTAGCCCATCTGCCTCATGAGCGCGACATCTGGTTCGAATCCCGGTGTTGATATAAAGTTTCATTTGTCGCTTCAGTCTGCATATACAGGGTTGTCCATTGATGGTGACCGGGCCAAATATTCCACGAAATAAGCATCAAACGAAAAAACTACAAAGAACGAAACTCGTCTAGCTTAAAGGGGGGAACCAGATGGCGCTATGGTTGACCCGCTAGATGGAGTTCTCATAGGTCAAACGGATATCAACTGCCTTTTTCTACACAGGAACCCCCATTTTTTGTTACATATTCGTGTAGTACGTAAAGAAATGTGAATGTATTAGTTGGACCACTTTCTTCGCTTTGTGATAGATGGCGCTGTAATAGTCACAAACGTATAAGTATGTGGTATCAAGTAACATTCCTCCAGTGCGGACGGTATTTGCTTCGTGATACATTACCCGTGTTAAAATGGACCGTTTACCAATTGCGGAAAAGGTCGATATCGTCTTGATGTGTGCCTATTGTGATCAAAATGCCCAACGGGCGTGTGCTATGTATGCTGCTCGGTATCCTGGACGACATCATCCAAGTGTCCGGACCGTTCGCCGGATAGTTACTTTATTTAGGGAAACAGGAAGTGTTCAGCCACATGTGAAACGTCAACCACGACCTGCAACAACTGTTGATGCCCAAGTAGGTGTTTTAGCTGCTGTCGCGGCTAATCCGCACATCAGTAACAGACAAAATGTGCGAGAATCGGGAATTTCAAAATCGTCCGTGTTAAGAATGCTACATCAACATCGATTGCACCCGTAACATATTACTATGCACCAGCAATTGCACGGCGACGACTTTGTACGTCGTGTACAGTTCTGCCACTGGGCACAAGATAAATTACGGGACGATGACAGATTTTTTGCACGTGTTCTATTTAGCGACGAAGCGTCATTCACCAACAGCGGTAACGTAAACCGGCATAATATGCACTACTGAGCAACGGAAAATCCACGATGGCTGCGACAAGTGGAACATCAACAACCTTAACGGGTTAATGTATGGTGCGGCATTATGGGAGGAAAGATAATTGGCCTCCATTTTATCTATGGCAATCCAAATGGTGCAATGTATGCTGATTTCCCACGTAATGTTCTACCGATGTTACTACAAGACTGCATGACAGAATGGTGATGTACTTCCAACATGATGGATGTCCGGCACATAGCTTGCGTGCGGTTGAAGCGGTATTAAATAGCATATTTCATGACAGGTGGATTGGTCGTCGAAGCACCGTACCATGGCCCGCACGTTCATCGGATCTAGCGTCCCCGGATTTCTTTCAGTCGGAAAGTTGAAGGATATTTGCTATCGTGATCCACCGACAACGCCTGACAACATGCGTCAGCGCATTGCCAATGCATGTGCGAACATTACGGAAGGCGAAGTACTCGCTGTTGAGAGGAATGTCGGTACACGTATTGCCAAATGCATTGAGGTTGACGGACATCATTTTGAGCATTTATTGCATTAATATGATATTTACAGGTAATCACGCTGTAACAGCATGTGTTCTCAGAAATGATAAGTTCACAAAGCTACATGTATAACATTGAAACAACTGAAATAAAATGTTCAAACGTATCTCCGTTCTGTATTTTAACTTAAAAAACCTACCTGTTACCAACTGTTCGTCTAAAATTGCGAGCCATATGTTTGTGACTATTACAGCGCCATCTATCAGAAAGCGAAAAAAGTGGTCCAACTAAAACATTCATATTTCTTTACGTACTACACGAGTATGTAATAAAAATGGGGGTTTCTATTTTAAAAAACGCAGTTGATATCCGTTTGACCTATGGCAGCGCGATCTAGCGGGTCAACCATTGTTTCCCACTTCAAGCTAGACAAGTTTCGTTCCTTGTAGTTTTTTTAGTTTGACGCTTATTTCGTGAGATATTTGGCCCAGTCACGATCAACGTTTCAGTAGAAACAGTTCCAACAGTGGCACCCAGCAATGTTGAGTAGGTGCAGACACCGACAAGTGACATCATTTCAATAGAAGCAGTTCCATCAGTTGCACCCAGCAATATTGAGCAGGTGCAGACAGCAACAAGTGACATCATTTCAGTAGAAGCAGTCCATCAGTGGCACCCAGCAATGTTGAACAGTTGCAGACACCAACATGTGACATTATTTCAGTAGAAACAGTTCCATCAGTGGCACCCAGCAATGTTGAACAGGTGCAGGCACCAACAAGTGACATTATTTCAGTAGAAGCAGTTCCATTAGTGGCACCCAGCAATGTTGAACAAGTGCAGACACCAACAAGTGACATTATTCAGCAGAAGCAGTTCCATTAGTGGCACCCAGCAATGTTGAACAGGTGCAGACACCAACAAGTGACATCTTTCAGCAGAAGCAGTTCCATTAGTGACACCCAGTAATGTTGACAGGTGCAGACAGCAACAAATGACATCTCATCACTGGTTGAGCAGTTCCAACAGTGGCACCCAGTAATGTTGAGCAGGTGCAGACAGCAACAAGTGACATCATTTCAGTAGAAGCAGTCCATCAGTGGCACCCAGCAATGTCGAGCAGGTGCAGACACCAACAAGTGACATTATTTCAATAGATGCAGTCCATCAGTGGCACCCAGCAATGTTGAACAAGTGCAGACACCAACAGGTGACATCTTTTCAGTAGAAGCAGTCCATCAGTGGCACCCAGCAATGTTGAGCATGGGGGCTTAATTAAATAAAATGAATGCAAATACTTTTTAATTTTTTAGTTGACTGTCCGGTTACGCCGTCTCGTAAACGGTTGGCCCTGACTAGTTTTAGTACGCAATCTGACTGCATAGAATAACAACAAAGAATGAAAGAAAATTTCCGTTAACACAATTAATTAATTAAGTCCCCAGCAACTATAAAACGTACGAAACCAAAGCACAAGTGTAACTGTTCTGTGTGTGGAAGTGTGATTCAACGTACACATCTGGCACGGTTCTTCTTCAATAAGACAAGAAATTTTAAATACCATTTATACTGAAGCAATTAAAAAAATATAAATACTATAATTGCGTAAGGAAACCAGAATTACACTCTAATACAAGAACACAAGCCAGATGATTTGTTGACTGAACCTGTAATGACGCATTATTTAAGACATTGAAATAATGAAAAAAGGGAATTTTTTTTACCTTAATATATATTGACGAAAGGCACTCTGATCATTACAATATCTCCATTCGAACAACATCTGCTGTCTAGCCCATCAAACAACTGCATACAACATGGCCACAAATAGCACAGCTATCAATATCCTCTCAGCAAGATCTGCACAAGCACTCACTACGACGACATCTCAACAACGACTTGACTCCTACTACTTCTCAACAAGCACTGACTACTGCCACATCTTGACAAGCACTGCCAGTGGAGGCGGCGGAATAAAACTCTTTGGCGCATTCTCTGGCGCTGTGGCTCAGTGTAGCCACCTTTCAAACCCTGTATACATTATAGATGTTTGAGACTTAAAGAAATCTCTGGACCCGTGTAGTTTCAGTTGATCAACGCACCGATGTCTGGATTTCAGGTTGAATCCACTGTTTCGTTCGATACTGCGGTGCTACTCCAGTACAGTTGGAGAGCCTCTGCAATGCTCTTCGAGTTTAGGAGAGTACCGAGTGGACTGAAGCACGAATGGGAATTTGGATTGAGGAGGAAGGCGTGCTAGAATACTCCGTGCAGTTGTGCAAGGCCACTGTGCGGGGGTAGCGCAGTGGTCGGCGCATCTGCCTGTTGAGCTGGACGCCCAGGTTCGAATCCCGGTCTTGCTACATTCATTCTTTGGTGCATATTAACATCGAACATGTCTGATACGGCCGGTCACTGTGGTTGGGCGCTTCTAGGCGCTTCAGTCCGTAATCGAGCTGCTGCTACGGTCGCAGGTTCGAATCCTGACTCGGTCATGGATGTGTGTGATGTCCTTAGGTCAGTTAGGTTTAAGTAGTTCTAAGTCTAGGGGATTGATGACCTCAAATGTTAAGACCCATAGAGCTTAGAGCCATTTGAACCATTTTTGTCTGATGTAGTCGAATTAAGTCGGGTGATGCTGAGGGAATTAGATTAGGAAATGAGACACTTAAAGTAGTAAAGGAGTTTTGCTATTTGGGGAGCAAAATAACTGATGATGGTCGAAGTAGAGAGGATATAAAATGTAGACTGGCAATGGCAAGGAGAGCGTTTCTGAAGAAGAGAAATTTGTTAACATCGAGCATAGATTTAAGTGCCGGGAAGTCGTTTCTCAAAGTATTTGTATGGAGTGTAGCCACGTATGGAAGTGAAACATGGATGATAAACAGTTTGGACAAGAAGAGAATAGAAGCTTTCGAAATATAGTGCTACAGAAAATTGCTGAAGATTAGATGGGTAGATCACATAACTAATAAGAAGGTATTGAATAGAATTGGGGAGAAGAGGAGTTTGTGGCACAACTTCATAAGAAGAAGGGACCGGTTGGTAGGACATGTTCTGAGGCATCAAGGGATCACAAATTTAGCATTGGAGGGCAGCGTGGAGAGTAAAAATCGTAGAGGGAGACCAAGAGATGAATATACTAAGCAGATTCAGAAGGATGTAGGTTGCAGTAAGTACTGGGAGATGAAGAAGCTTGCACAGGATAGAGTAGCACGGAGAGCTGCATCAAACCAGTCTCAGGACTGAAGACCACAACAACAACAACAACAACGTGAAAAGGTTTCTGGAACCATGTACAGCAGTTTCATTTGATGGAAGTGTTATGCTCTTTGATGAACCCACTTTCCAAATTATGGCCCAGTGAAGCGTCATAACGTGAATCACGCCACAGAAAATGCTAAGTGGGTACGTCACGTCCATCGTCAATGTGTGGTATGAAATATATGGAGATGGAATGATGGGCCCAAAATACTTCGCAGGTGCTCCTACATGTGAGATGTATCGACTTTTAACGTCGACAACTTAGGTGCTCTCTTAGAAAATATAAGTCAGGACAGAGGGAACCCTATGTGGATTCAGGACAATGGTCACCCAGTGCATTCTGCGCCTAGTGTAGTGCAAGAACTAAACAACAAATAGTCGTGACGATGTCTATGATGCCGTGGTCTTCACAGAAGTCTCGCACGACCACTCGATTTAAGTTTATCTAACTATGCAAATATTCGTTTTACTTATTATTTTGCAAGTTTCAGAGAAAAATATCTTGTCTGGAACACCCTGTATCTTGAGGCATATTTTTAAAATAAGGCTTGGCTCTGAGCACTATGGGACTTAACATCTGAGGTCATCAGTCCCCTAGAACTTAGAACTACTTAAACCTAACTAACCTAAGGACATCACATACATCCATGCCCTAGGCAGGATTCGAACCTGCGACCTAGCGGTCGCGCGGTTCCAGATTGTAGCTCCTAGAACCGCTCGGCCACTTCGGCCGGCTTTTAAAATAAGGTTAATTTGAGAATGCGAGTGAGAACTACGCGCGATCACCGCAGTTCCCATGCGCTTCTGCTCCCTGCATGCTTTTCAGGCGTGTAGACATCATTTGCAGCAGTATCGTCTGCCTGTGTGCTGAGCTGTGGAAGTTCATATTGTTTAAGAAAACTGAATCGCTCGCCTGCTGTGCAGTACACCTCTGGGGTGCAATAAACTTGGCAGCAGCGAAGATTCATCGTCAGATTTGTGAAGGACAGTGATGATGCCATGAGTGACATTAAAGTCCGAAAATGGTTAAAAATGTTCAAGGACGGGAGGGTTGCTGTGCATGATGAGCCCCGTCTTAACACAACATCTCGATTTCTGAAGGTTTGGTTCGTGATGTGAACAACACAATTCGAGTGGACGATTCACGATTTCAAAGTTATGTATTGAATTTCCACAGATTTCAATGTCAGTTTTGTGCACTATAGTTTCGGAAAAAACTAAAGTATGGAAAACTGTGTTCTGAGTGGATTCCAAAACTCCTTGCTGACGATCACAATGGGATGAAATGAGCAGGATCATTCGCCTTACAGTCAGCACCTTGCACCCAGTATTTTCTTTTGTTTCAGTATCTACAGTTCCTTGGTGGTCAGCAGTTCAACGACAATGATATCAAAATTGCTATCGTAGATTCAGTTTCATCACAGATGGCAGATTTGTTTGACGTCGGAATTCAAAAACTTTTTGAGCGGTGTGCCAACGAAAGACGGGAGTACAGATATGTTAAGGGAAAGGGAGGAATACTGCAATATAAACCACTTCGAAATGAAATAAATAGGAAATGCAGGGAAGCCAAGGCGAAATGCACGGAGGAATAACGTGAAGAAACAGAAAAAGAAATAATCGACGGCAAGACTGACGGCATAAAGAAAAGTCAAAACGACCAATTGAAAGCAAGTGCTGCAACATTAAGAGTGCAGTGGAAATTCCTCTGTTAAACACAGAGGAGAGAGTAACAGGTGCAGAAAAAAAATCGTTAGGGAACTGGCAACCAAATCACTATGCAACTTGGCGTGTAGTTTCATTGAGACTGGAGACATACCATCAGAGTTTCTGAATATAACGCACACAATTCCGAATATAGCAAGAGCAGGTAAGTGCGTAAAGTATTGCACAATCAGCTTAACAGCTCATACATGCAAGTTGCTGACAAGAATAATACACAGAAAAAGGGAAAAGAAAACTGAGTGTCTGTTAGATAACGATCAGTTTGTGCTTGGAAAGCTAAAGGTATCAGACGGGGAGTCAAGACACATTCATGGGATTTATCGACCTGGAAAAAGCGTTCTATAATGTGAAACGGTGCAACATGTACTTAATTCTGAGAAAAATAGGGAGGGCGGGAAACATACAATATGAAACTTCCTGGCAGATTAAAACTGTGTGCCCGACCGAGACTCGAACTCGGGACCTTTGCCTTTCGCGTGCAAGTGCTCTGCCATCTGAGCCACCGAAGCACGACTCACGCCTGGTACTCACAGCTTTACTTCTGTCAGTATCTCGTCTCCTACCTTCCAAACTTTGCAGAAGCTCTCCTCCCAGTATCCTTTCTTTCAGGAGTGCTAGTTCTGCAAGGTTTGCAGGAGAGCTTCTGTAAAGTTTGGAAGGTAGGAGACGAGATACTGGCAGAAGTAAAGCTGTGAGTACCGGGCGTGAGTCGTGCTTCGGTAGCTCAGATGGTAGAGCACTTGCCCGCGAAAGGCAAAGGTCCCGAGTTCGAGTCTCGGTCGGGCACACAGTTTTAATCTGCCAGGAAGTTTCATATCAGCGCACACTCCGCTGCAGAGTGAAAATCTCATTCTGAAAACATACAATATGTACAAAAACCTAGAGGGAACAATAAGCTTGGAAGACCAAGAACAAAGTGTTCGGATTAAAAAGGACGTAAGACAGTGGTGCAGTATTTCGCTCCTGCTGTTCAATCTACTGCATCGAAGAAGGAATGCCTGAAAACCAGACAAAGGTGGTTTACTCAAATGATACCATATGGTTTTAGAGTTTTTCAAGCCCTAAGCAAAGTGAAGCGACGAATGGATTCTGGACCAAGGCCAGGATTCGAATCCAGGTCTGCTGCTTACTAAGAAGATGCGTTAACCACTGCGCCATCTTGGCCCAGTGGTTGTACACGACTCCACAGTCCAAATTGCCGTTCATCTATCAGTCCACTGGATATTTCCCCTAAAATCTAACAACACTGTACAGGCTCTCCACTTGTGGTGGAATAGCATCTCAGCATGGAACGAAATGAGGGATCCCAGGTATAATCAAATGAAACTATATGACTCTAGAAACCTTTTCATGTCTCAACCAACTATGATACATATATGCAGACTGAAGTGACGAAGTAAATTTGTACCAAGGTCGGATTCGAACCCAGGTCTCCTGCTCACTGGGCAAATGCGCTGACCCCTACGTCGCCCTGGCACAGTGGCTTTGCACAATTGCGCGGACTACCCTACCATGCCTCTCTCCTCAATGCAAATATCTATTCAGATAACAATTTTCATTCGTCGCTTCAGTCTGCATATATACACCACTAACACTTTGTAAGGCGCCAAAGCGAAATTATTCACGGCCGATTCGGAGAAACTAGCTCCCCAATTGAAATCATTCCCATGCAGCTCCTGTGTCACTGACAGAGATTAAATGTGTAAATTGTAACCGTGTGCTAATCGGTACAAGACGTAGGGCTAATACCAGTTAGTGCAGCAAATTCTCGTAAGCAGGCTTGAGAATCGTGGTGTACTGCCGGTAAAATAAACACTTTCACATTTTCATTTCTTACTGATTTTCGTCTGTTACCACAGCGCCTTCTCAAACTATTTGCTTCTCGAAGTCGTTATGCAGCACGTAGGAATGTAACGGCTGATGGAACTCTTCGACCAGGATACATACGTTATCATACAGAAGTATGAAAACATTGAGAACAAACATTCCGCGTGACCAAAGATGTTCGCTTAAAAGAGATTTACTGTAAGAAAATGAAACGCTTACAGCCGTTTTTATGATGTCATTTATTGTGTAGCTACCAGATTCGGAGCTTCAATGCACCATCTTCAGATCTGAGTTGATGCTGAAGGGGTTATCAAGATCCATACTTACGATGCGTCAGTGGGCAACGACTGGTTTACGCAGACTCAACTCCAATTGACAGCTGATGGTTGGAGAGCCATTACAGTTACAGTTAGTCTGTGTAAGGAAGTCGTTGGCCACTAATTCATCATATATATGGGTCGTGATAATCCCTTCAGCATCTACCAAAGCCTGAAGATGGTGCATTGAAGTGCGTGACTGGTACTACACAGTAAATGACACTCTAAGGACGGCTGTAGCTGTTTCATTTTCTTACAATAGTGAACGGCGGTAGTTCTCCAGGGCTCCAGGCACAAGGAGGGACATGCAAAAACTTAAAATACACTCACGCTCATAAATTAAGGATAATTGAAGAATGTGGTGCCACACAACGTGGCACTACACAAAAATGGCTCTAATAGCGTAGGCACATAGGGAACACACAAGTCACAGATCTGTAAGTCCGCGGTATTGGTGATAAGATGAGAAAACCGTCCCGAAACACATGTGCTACAAAACGCCACGGTTTCCTGCGCATGTACCCCGACATCGATATGGGATATGATCAACGAGCACACGTACACAGGCCGCACAACGGGTTGGCATACTCTGGATCAGGTGGGCGAGCAGCTGCTGGGGTATAGCCTCCCATTCTTGCACCAGTGCCTGTCGGAGGGGTTTGAAGACGTGCACCGATACGTCGACCGAGAGCATTATAGACGTGCTCGATGGCGTTTAGGTCTGGAGAACAGACAGGCCACTGCATTCTCCTGATCTGTTTCGAGGTACTCCTCCATGATGGCAGCTCGGTGCGGCCGTGCGTTATCATCCATCAGGAGGAATGTGGAACCCACTGCACCCCTGAAAAGGCGGACATACTGGTGAAAAATGATGTCCCGATACACCTGACCTGTTACAGTTCCTCTGTCAAAGACATGCAGGGGTGTACGTCCACCAATCATAATCCCACACCACACCATCAAACCACGACTTCCATACAGGTCCCTTTCAAGAACATTAAGTGCTTGGTATCTGGTTAAGGGGTTGCTATCTGGTTCCTGGTTCACGCCAGATGAAAACCCGGCGAGAATCGCTGTTCAGACTATACCTGGACTCGTCCGTGAACATAACCTGGGACCACTGTTCCAATGACCATGTACTGTGTTCTTGACACCAGGCTTTAAGGGCTCTCCTGTGACCAGAGATCAGTGGAATGCGCCTTGCAGGTCTCCGGGCGAATAAACCATGTCTGTTCAGTCGTCTGTAGACTGTGTGTCTGGAGACAACTGTTCCAGTGGCTGCGGTAAGGTCCCGAGCAAGGCTACCTGCAGTAATCCGTGGCCATCTGCAGGCACTGATGGTGAGATATCGGTCTTCTTGTGGTGTTGTACACTGTGGACGTCCCGTACTGTAGCGCCTGGACACGATTCCTGTCTGCTGGAATCGTTGCCATAATCTTGAGATCTCACTTTGTGGCACACGGAGGGCCCGTGCTACGACCTGCTGTGTTTGACCAGCCTCCGGTCGCCCTAGTTTTCTACCCCTCATAACGTCATCAATATGTGTTGTTTGAGCCATTTTCAACACACAGTCGCCATTAGCACGTATGAAAACGTCTGCACACTTACTCGCTGCACGGTACCCTGACATGACCCAGCACACCTCTGCGTATGTGGACTCCTGCCAGCGCCACCGTGTGACGACCGCAGATAAAGTGCATGGGCATACCCCGAGGTTATTTAAACCCGCAAACCACCCACCAGAGCGTTGTTTCACCATGTATCAGCATTATCCTTAATTTATGAGCATGAGTGTATATTTATTCGGTGGATATGATACACTGGATAAACGAGACTGCTATCAAATACTGTAACTTTCTTATTACTGCCAATAATTACGCAAATCATAATGCAAGAAGAAGACAGTATCCTTTTAGAACTAATTTTTGTGCGGATTGATTTTCATGGGACAGAAGAACACAAGACGGAATAAGAACTTACAACGGATGCGATACTTTGGCCTAAGTTACTTGAAGCTAATGCCCACTCATTGTTTTCACTGTCTATTCGTTAAGTATGTGATTCGGTTGCGTGATTCCCACCTTCTACAGTCAAGTACATTAGGATAAGTTACCTCAATGTTGACAACATTGAAACCGATCTACACATTATATATACAAAACGAAAACTGAGAAGTCGGCATCTTAGAACATTAGAAATATTTTGGGCACGAAATTACACTACCTACTATGGAGAGGCAAACAGCATATTCACTGGAGTTTGCAATACTTTCAAGAATACGAGTATTTGTCTTACAGTGTCCTGACGATTGTAAGTTCTTTTGTCCTTCAAAATCAACTCGTCATTAAAGGTAATCGTAAAACATTCTGTACATCTATTTATGTTTTTAACAATTTTTCGTAGCAGTAGTCCTTGACAGCAGTATTATTTATACAGTGTATCATTTGTGTGGAGTAGATCTGCTTTGAGCGAGTCTCTTGGGTCAGATGGGACGTTTATTCCAAATGTTTTCATAGTTCTTCTTACCGCTGGGTAAGGGGCCTTCAATTGAGAAAAAAATCAAAACTGCAATATAATTCTGGATTTAAATCAACAATTAGATATTTCTGTTGGTATTTACGATGATTCTTTAAATAAAAATGCACTTCATTGACATAATTTTTTAATATGTAGTCTTCTGTGTTCGGATTTACCTTCTAACAGCATGAAATACGTATTGTCAAATGAGACAGTAACAACTATTATGTTTTGCGCTGTGATATAAATTATAATCTGGCTGGAGAACATCTCTTATTTCGGTGTTGTTTCCAGAGGATCTATTCATGATGGCCAGTTTGTTTCTTGTGCATTTGCAGATCCGAATATTTTCTTTGCATCGATGAGAACTTCGCTCATTTTGTTTTTTTATTACATAGGGTGGTAGGTCCCTTGACGTAACAGGCTCAGCATCGGTTCGGCTAACAGTGACTATCAGATCCAGACGAAACAAAACAAGCTCCGTAAATGAATTCTTTTCAAATAATTTTGTACGTCTCCGAGTCAAAAATTAAATTCCCTAGCTTAAAAATGTGTTCGTCTGGAGAATCAAGTTGCTGGGAAAGAACAGAGTGGACATCAGAACTGGTAAAGCAGCGTACGTCCACGCTGTAGTGACATTCGATCTCGACAGATGGCCCTCGCCGCATGGCGTTCTCTCTAGCAGACAACAGCAACAGCTGTCGCCAGATGGCGCGCGGTACGAATTCTGCCGGGAAGAGTAGCACTGCCGGAGGTTCCTGTCTCCTAGAAAAACTTCAGCCTTCCGTGCGATGGAAGCGACATCCGGCGGCGTATGCAAGAGCTCACGTGACTCGCATAGCCCCATTCGGGAGTAGAGCTGACAAGTTTGTACTTCTACCAGAATCGTTGCTGGGTGTTTTGCCGCCTTAGAAGAGAACAGATATCTGACGCACCGTCTTATTTTCTGTCATCGGTCTCCCCGATACCCTCCTTCCTCTCTCAATCCCACCAACATCCAACGGAACAACACTGCTAATCTCCAGTTACACTTTCAATCATTAAACTAAGATCACCACACGTCCACATTTTCTGGGGACAATCGTCAGCTTTCATGCTTTGTCCTCAATTCCTTTAAAATTGATTGCGGACGACAAATGTCTTCAATTACTAATTTTTTGTCCTCAATTTTCGAAATTTCCGAAAATAATTGAATTAGGAAGAATGTGCTGAACATTTTAAACTATATATGTTCGAATCCTGCTGAGGTGTGTATGTTGTGTTTGTCTAAAGGGAAAATAAGAATTCTGAATATTATATAGAATAATTCTGTATATTCCATTAGAAAATTGTAATAATATTACAACGTAGTTCTTTTCTCGTGCTGCGAGTATCAGACTCTCACAGAAAGACTTGAAGACACCAACTCATTTTTATGTATGGGTATGATGAGCTTCTCTTAACATCTCGCTCCTTTAGTCCTTTTGGAAGTGTTGAAAGAGTAGAAAACATGGCTTGCGAATTCCTGATAGATTATCGACGGGAAATAATAGTAGAACTGAAAACAACAACAGAGCCACTCAACACAAGTGACGCTTAAAAAATGGTCTGCAGAGACAAAAACAAAGAAAAACGGACCGAGGGAAGTACGCTATCAAGCCACAACAGGATCACAAGCCAGCGCAAGTGACCCGCTCTTTCGTTCGACAGAGCTGAATCGAGGTCATGTTTGCTTCCATTTGGTACTCACAAGGGGAGGCCGCCAATTGTGAAATTCAGATTCGATTCATACTGCGCATAATAAAAGCTCATGGCCAGAGGTGTAATGTGGCAAAGCACCAAGATGCACTTCTCAGCCGTTGTCGAGAAAATCGACAGTTAAAAGAAACCGTTGCGGTGAAATACTCTCTACGCTTAATAATTTTCTATAGCGTCGTGGCGCAGCGGTAAGCGCTCGGGTTCGTAATCCCAAGGTCACCGAATCGAATCTCGCGCCATACAATTTTTTTTTTTAGTATTTGTTTTTTGTAATTCAAATATATATATATATATATATATATATATATATATATATATATATATATATATATATATATATATATATATATATATATAATTCCCGGCAATCAGTTGCAACAATTATGCATATAGTAAGTTGTTGAAAGTCGGTTGTCGTGGAAAAACTGGCGACTTCGAACATCATTATGTTTTCCGCAAACAAAGTTGTATTTCACAAATGTTATTAATTGTCTTCATAATGTTAACCACGTATAGTTAAAGGAAGACGTAGAAACGATATTCCGAAACGAATACGTATAGCGTAAGTCAAACGTTCGAATTAGAATAGAGACCCCACGAACACAAATTTGCTGTGGCAGGTATGAAATATAAACTCCGTTACTCGCTCGTTACACTTGAATGACAGATGTTGAATGGGCCGAAACGAGCCACCGCATAACAGCGTAGTTGCCTGCTAACTTCGAAAGAAGTTAGATGCGGACCCTAGTGCAACTTATAACGTCGTCTAAAATCAGTGCGGACGGGAGAGCTTTGGTACACCCTGTTAAAAAAAAAAAAAAAACGGAAAAATGGAGGCGGTACAATTGGAGAGCGATCCGCCTTCACCAACATGCATAAGCAATTCATTAATAGTTTATATATATATATATATATATATATATATATATATATATATATATATATATTAATTACAAAAACTAATAATAAAAAAAATTGCATGGCGCGAGATTCGATCCGGCGACCTTCGGATTACAAACCCGAGCGCTTACCGCTGCGCCACGAAGCTGAACAAATTTATTAATCGTAGAGAGTATTTCACCGCAACGGTTTGTTTTAACTGTCGATTTTCTCGACAACGGCTGAGAAGTGCATCTTGGTGCTTTGCCACATTACACCTCTCGGCATGAGCTTTTATTATGCGCAGCATGAATCGAATCTGAATTTCACAATTGGCAGCCTCCCCTTGTCAGTAACGGCTGCTCTACTTTAGTGGTAGGTAGAGGCAATTGTTTACTTTCATCAAAGTAAGTAAAGACTTATTACGTAACTGTTCCGTATGCTTTTGAAAACAATTTATTGCTTTAATTTTTACTCTTACTTTTTTCTCTTCTCATGCTCAGTTTTCTCGCTGTTTGATTTGAAATTAATTTATCCCGCCCTTCGCTGCCCCAAAAATTTTGCCGCCCTAGTAGGCCGCCTGGTCCTACCTAATGATAGAAATGGCCCTGACATCTACACATACACGCCATTTCCACAAATGCCTGTGTTGTGCCTGAAGGGTGGATAACTGCTTGCGATATTCCTGAATGAATGTTGGAAGGAGCACCTGACTCACATCTTGTCTGGACCACGTGATGAATGAGGAAAATATAAGATAACGTCAAGAGAATAGCCTTTGTCGAAGAGGGGAGACAGGGGGCACATGTACGCAGAATTTTTTCGTAATATGAGAGATGGCGCGCCACCCTCTCACTTTAACAACACTGTTAGATTGAAATTCATATTTTAGGTCATGATCTCGGTATTCCCCAGTACTACATTAGGTATATGGAGTTTATTACTTTTGTACACGAGGAAATTGTACACGAGGAAATTGTGGCCAGAGTGTTCATATAACTGCATGTATAGCCTGTAGAGAACTTGAACCCAAGGGGCTGTAGTGGAGGCGATGGAGAACGGGTAGAGTGATGGGTTGCAGGCCATCAATGCTGTGTCCAGGGACCTGCCTGTGCGAGTGATTTTGGGAAACAGCGCTCTGTGGATTTTACTGCAGAGGGACTTCAGGCCATGGCTCTCCCTGCTTTCCACTTAGAGTTGGAGCAAGAGGGCGCCGGTTCGCAAAACATTTTGCCTGGGCTAGGCAACAGTCTGTCGTGAAGGTGGCCAGTTGGTGGAAAGTGGGTGCAGCAAGCCATTTAAGAGACACTGCTGTAATCTGACCTTTTGTGCAGATGGTTGGCAGGTCATAAAACTCCAAACATTCTCATGTTAGAAGGTGGCACGATATGGACGGAGTGGCTGGTGCATCTGTTTAGTGGGGGCAAGACTGTAACGCCCCTGATGCTAGGAAGTCGCCAGGTTCTGTTACCGAGTAGAAAAAAAAGGAAAAAAAACATATATTACGCAGGCGTGACTGTTTGGGAAGCTTAACAGCCTTCTTTCAGAAATTGTAAATGATGAAACTCCCGCTAAACCCGCTGGCCAGACCAGTTGATTAGAATTGTGGAAAGGGCCAAATAATCATCAGGTTACCCTCCATTCAGAAGGCTGTTGCACGCAGCGACTGTATATTGACTTGTAAATAATAGATTTCAGCTATCAGTCGTCCTTTTTTAAATTTTATTGGCAGATCTAGATTTCAGCTGGAAACTAGCCATTCTCAATTCACTATCATTTTTGATCAATGCATGTAATGCCTGTTGGTCGGGCTTCATCCACAGTTCATTGAACACTCAATATTCAGTGAACCACGGAGAAACCGATTGTCGAATGAAATTTAATACAAGAACTGCATAGGTCAAACATTTAGCACACTGGTAGCAAAGAAACGAAGGATTTCAGATCCTTTAGCGTGTATCGGATTTAAAGGAGGAAAATTGTATGCGACTTACTATATATCTGCAACAGCTCTGAATGCTACTGGTCTTCAGATTTTATTTTGAGTCAACAGTCTTCTGACTGGTTTGATATTGTCCGCCACGATATCCTCTTCTGCGCCAATCTTGTGATGTCAGAGTAGCAGTTGCAACCAACGTCCTCAGTTATGTGCTGGATGTATTCCAGCCTATATCTTTCTTTACAGTTTCTACCCGCTACATCTTCCCCTAGCACCGTGCAAGTTATTCTTTGATGTCTTAACAGATATCATTGTATCCTATCCCTTCACCTTGTCAGTGTTTTCCATGTATTCTTTTCCTTGCCTATCCTGCGGAAGGCCTCCAAATTCCTTATCACTCTACCTACTTTTTAACCTTCTTCTATACACCACATCTCAAGTGCTTCGATTCTCTGTTGTTCCGGTTGTCCCACAGCGCGTATTTCACTACCATACAATGCTGTGCACTAGACATACATTCTCAGAAGTTTCTTCCTCAAATTAAGCATTTCGTTCTTGGCATTCCAGTCTTATTGTTCCCTCTTGGTTCTTTTACTTATTGTATATTAAACGTCTTCCCCAAATGGTAACCCCTATTTTTCTCAGTATTTTGAAGATCTTGCACCATTTTACATTGTTGAACGCTATTTCCAGGTCGAAAAATTCTATGAAAGTGTCTTGATGTCTCATCAGTCTGGCTTCCATTATCAATCAAAAAGTCAGAATTGTCTCACTGGTGCGTTTACTGTTCCTAAAGCCAATCTAACTGAACCTCAGTTTTTTTTCCATTCTTCTGTATGTTATTCTTGTCAGCAACCTGGACGCATGAGCTCTTATGCTGATTGTGCGATAATTCTTGCACATTTCAGCTCTTGCTGTCTTCGGAATTGTGTGGATGATGTTTTTCCGAAAGTCTGATGGTGTTCGCCAGTCTCATAAACTCTAGTGTGAATAGTGGTTTTGTTGTCACTTCCCTCAATGATTTTAGAAATTCGGATGGAATATTATCTATCCCTACTGCTGTCGTTCAAAGCCCTTTTACGATCTACGTGTAATACTGGATCCCCTATCTCTGTTTCTTGTTTTATCTCATCAGACGAGTCTTCTCCCTCAGACAGGCCTTCAGTGTACTCTTCCCACCTATCCGCTCTCTCTGTAACAGAGGAATTCCTATTGTACTCTTAACGCTGTCGCCCTTACTTTCACCTGAGGTTATATTGACTTTACTATATGCTAAGTCAGTCCTTCCGACAATCGTTTCTTTTCAGATTTCTTCACATTTTTCTTCTAGTTAACTATACAAAATACATAAGTAAGGCCTATTTCTAGAGATCTTACGATACCAGATGCTTGAGGAAGGCAGCTGACGATCGTTGCAGAGTGTTTGTTTATTTACAAAGGGTCCAGCTTAAATGAACAGAACGTACTCATCTACAGGCATAACGGCAAACAACTCTCGTACTGCTATTAATCGACTGCAGAGTGTTATTGTTGAATTCATTTTTACTTACACAGTGGACCCTACGAACCGACACTTGGGAGCAGCAAAATTACTGCCTGGAGGGGCAAGTGATTTATATACTCCCTCCACCTTTACTGCTTGTTTCCTGTTTCGTTACGTCTCGCTCCAGTCTTACAGCAATCGAAAAATATCGGGAGAGCGTATCTGCGTTAGCACCCGTTCGCCAACGTGTGAGATACAATAACGGTACAGGAAGTCAGTAGCAAGAACTGCAATGTTGAATGTGAGCGAGCTGTGTAAGCAGTAGCAGTAAGGCACACGTCTGCACATTACCATGTTAACTACAAACTTATGTTCAGTAACAGTCGATTCTTTATAATAGCACTTGGAGGAAATGAGCCTCAGGAATAGCACCCTGGGAAAAGCATGCGGGGGCGAGAGAAAGCATTATTCTCTTTGAGAGAAAAACGCAGGGCTCTGTACATTTCCCAGTTAATTTTAACCCTGCACTGATATGTCGGGCTACTCTTTTCCCTACTCAGTTTTCTTTTAAATATTTCTAAGAGATGTTTGAATTTCCAGCACTTATTGACAGATAGAAGCGTATCAACTAGTGGTTTGGAGGGGGAGGGGGAATCTAGGCTGGGGCAACCGGGCCATTGCCCCGGAGTGGCGGAGAAAAATGGGCCTCGGGCCCTAAGAAAAAGATGCACAGAAAATAAGAAATGATGAAAATGGAAATAAAAAATGGAACAATTAGTAAAATCAATCAGTCAAGTGAATCAGCCTACATTAAAGCTGACCACGTTGGTTTCGGAAATAATTCAGAAAATTAGTACACCTGGACAGTTGACGTCGATTTTGACCCGATGTTGGCATTTGCCACCTGTGGGATAGTAGATGTACTGATAATGCTACTGATAATGGTTGAGCCAGTGTAGTGGCATAGCTACAGAACGCCATCTTGTCTACCTTTGAACAGGAAATGCTCATAGCCAGAAGGCTCAGTGTGGTGCAAGTGCGTGAAACAAGTAGGCGCATTCGTGCTTCCTTCAGCCAACTGGGAGTCTTTGAAAGAGGTCAAATTGCAGCCTTCTGAGTGGCGGGATGGTCCTTTCGGAGAATTGTCAAACAATTTGGACGTGCAGCTTCAACCGTGCAACGATGGTGATATCGGTGATGATGTGAGCATTCTCGCACCTACAGACGAGGTTCTGGATGTCCTCACAGCACAAACGCCCGCCAGGATTGTGGTATTGTAAGGGCGGCAGTGTCAGATCGTACAGCTACCACAGCACAGATAAGGGGCCTTCTGAGCCCAGACGTGTCAACACGAACTGTTGCGAATCGGTTACTGGCAGTGTACTATGGGCACGCACATGTCTAGCCACCTCTTCTACTCACTGACGTGCACGGTCCGACTGGCTCCGTCAGAGGATCACTTGGGAGATGGAGTGGCGCGCTATGGTCTTCAGCAATGAAAGCAGATCCCTTCTGCACGCAAGTGATGGTACTTTGCTCGTACTACATAGACCTGGTGAGTGTCGTCTCGTAGAGCCCACCGCAGTCCTTATGATCTGAAGTGCAATAAGCTACAGCTCTCGTTCACCTTTGGTGGTGGAGAGGACGCTAACCAGCGCTCGGTATGTGCAGAATGTTGGTAGATCCGTCCTTTTCCCGTTATTGCCACAGGAATGTGATGTGTTGTTCGAACAGGGTAATACTCGCCCACACACTGACCGTGGAACTCGACGTGCTCTGAAAGACGTGCAGCAACTTCGCTGGCCAGCACGATCCCCGCACTTGTCTCCAACCAAGCACGTGCATGATATGATGGGACGAGTAGTGACTAGTGCGACACTTACAAAACTACATGAACAGGTCAAGCAAGCGTGGCATAACGTGTCTCACGACTGAATCCGTTATCTGTACGATGGATTGGATGCCAGAGTTGGCGTCTGCACTGCAGCTCGTGGATACTACACCACATACTAATATGGATGTTTCAACATGGGTCGGTACCTGGTACCTTGGAACATCGTGCTACTACCGAGCGAGGTGGTGCAGTGGCTAGCACACTGGACTCGCATTCGGGAGGACGACGGTTAAACCCCGCGTCCGACTATCCTGATTTGGATTTTCCTTGATTTCCCTAAATCGCTCCAGGCAAATGCCGGGATGGTTCCTTTGAAAGGGCACGGCCGAGTTCCTTCCCCGTCCTTCCCTAATCCGATGAGACCGATGACCTCACTGTCTGGTCTCCTCCCCCGCAACAACCCAAACCCATCGTGCTACTGATCTGTAAATATAACCATCCCATGTATGAACGGGAAACTTCTAAAAGGGTGTGCTTTTTTTCCGGCAGCGTGTTTATCTCCTTCACCGAAGTTAAAGATGAGTATGCTTTGGGACTAACATCAGTTAGTTATACCCATAAAATGAAACTGATTAGATGGGGAACAAGTTTTGTGCTGAAGCCTACGGCGGAGAGGAATGCAATTCAGACTGCAAATATCTACACATCAAACTTGGCTTAAATGAAAAAGTAATATAATTTGTAACACAGACGTAGACCATCTACTTTGAAAAGTGTTGTCATAAAAAATGAATGCACATAGGTTAACTGTCATCACGAGCTTCAAGTAGCATCAGCAAATTACGCAGAATAAGCATCAATGGACTTGTGGGATTACAGTGTTAAAGCAAATTATTAATTCAACTGTATAATTCTAAACAAAATCATCATACAAGGGTTGCCCAGAAAGTAATGCACCGCATTTTTTTCTAGCCGAAAACAATGCTACGAATGCGAAAAGTTACATACGAGAATGTATTATTCGAATTCTCCTGAGTGGGGAGTTTCCGTCACTTCTGACAGATAACATAGTTGCAGGACAGTTTGAAAATGGCGTCTGTAGGTGATGTACGTTACAAGCAAAGTGCCATAATTGAATTCCTCACTGAGAGAAAAAAACTATGGGGAATATTCACAAACGCCTGTGCAAAGCCTATGGAGCATCTGTGTCGACAGAAGTACAGTTAGTTGCCGGACACGGAGGGTGAGGACATCAAAAGGCACGATTTGCAGCGGTCGGAGAGACCATCCACGGCTGTCACACCTGACATGTTGCAGTGAGCTGATGTTGTCATTCCCGAGGACAGACGCATTATGATTCGGCAGTTGGTACTGCATCTCTCAATCAGCAAAGGGAGTGTTGATGCAATTATCCGCACTCTTGGATATTCAATAGTATGTGCAAGATGGGTCCGCGGTGTCTAACGGTGGATCACAAATCGCACAGAAAAAAAAAATTGTCTTCATTTTGTTGCAACGTTTTGAAGCTGAGGGGAAAGCCTTCTTGTCTCGGATTGTGACAGGTGATGAAACCTGGGTTCAACATTTTGAGTCCGAAACGCAACGACAGTCGATGGAATGGCGCCATTCCCATTCCCCACACAAGAAAAAATTCAAAACAACTGCTTCCGCCGGTAAGGTCATGAACACCGTATTCTGGGACTGTGAAGGTGTGATTCTCAGTGATGTGATGCCAAGAGGCGGTACCATGAATTCAGAAGCATATGTCAACACTTTAACAAAACTGAAGATGCGCATCCGGTGACTTCGGCGCCACAGCTGCCGTGAAGATGTTTTGCTGCAAAGCGATAACGCTCGGCCCCACACAAGTCTGAGAACTGTTGAACACATCACGAAATCTTTTTAGATTATGGTTTTCGGGCGCAAAACAGCTATGGTCATGAGCGTCCATTCTGTGGCTTACTGAAGGGTAAAATCAGGAACTTAAATCGGCAGCAGTAGGAGCAATGGGAGGAGGGAATCTAAAAACGGAAGGAAATCTTAGAAAAGTGCTATTGAAGGGGGGTTGTTTTCCCCGAAAGGAGCTTCGAATGACCGATGTCATCTCACTAACACTCAAGGACGCGATCGTCCGAGCGCAAGTCATCTGCTAAAAGGGAAGATATATCAGGCGCCAGCTGTAAACGGGTGCGTAGCGGATTAAATTAGGGACACTGTAGTAAAGGGTGTCTCACCGTCCACGATTGAGAGCAGTGGGTATAAAGCGGGGGAGGATCGTCACTTAAAGGGTGTCGAAGGCTAAATAGATAGTGCCCAATCCTCCCGACGACGAGGCAGGGAGGAAGAGGTCCAAGCACAGGGAAGAGGTTTTACGTCCCGTAATATATTATCCTGAAGTGTAGGCCATTGTGTGTGCCATAAGAGAGCAACACGACGACATAAAATGCTCTGTAGATCGACAAAGGGAACCATGCAAACAGCGAGCTGAGAAAGAGAGACAGCAGACTCTGCCGTTATATCGGGTGCCTCGTTTCCGCGTATACCAACATGCCCTGGGATCCAGAGCAATGCCACAGAGATGCCCCCCAAGTGAAGCATGTGGAGGCAGTTCTGAATCTGGTGAACCAGCGGGTGGGCGGGATAAAGAGGTTGGAGGTTGAGAAGAGAGCTGATCGAATCCGAGCGTATAACATAACTGTAACCGCTGATAGAGACGATTGCGTTAGACAACCTGGAGAACAGTGTAAAACTCTTCTGTAAAAACCGAACACTGGTCGGGAAGCCGAAATCTAATAGCGATGTTGTCAATAATATAGCCACTACCGACACCAAAGGTTGTCTTGCAGCCCTCAGTGTAAATAAATGTGACAACCTCCATTTGGGTACAAAGAGCAGTAAATGCCCGACGATATTCTATAGAGGGAAGGGGGTACTATCCTTAGGAAGCCGACAAAGGTCATGGAGAAGGGAGATCCAGGGGCGAAGCCAAGGTGGCGTAATACCCCCATTTGTAAAGAAAGTTTTAGGAAATTGGAAGGAAAGTGAATGTAGCAGTTGATGGAAGCGGACTTCGGTGGTAGCAGAGAGAAAGGGCGGCCTGAATACCCTAAATCCAAGGCTGCATAAAAAAATGGCATGGGTCGATGAGCAGGCATGGAAGGCAGATGACTAGCGTAACGACTCAGAAGGACAGCTCGCCGATTGGACAGTGGAGGTTCATCAGGCTTTCCACGGAGCTAGTGTAAAAAGCCCTACATCCGCAGTCCAAGGTAGAAACGAGACGCCGAAGAATAGACGGCTGTGTATAGGAGTAGACTATGCTTCCATAGTCCAATTTCGAGCGCACTAAGGCGCGATATAGGCAGAGGAGAATCTCTCGGTCCGCTCCCCAGGTGGTACCACTCAGAACACAGAGGGTGTTGAGGGATCGTAGACAGCGGGCCGAAAGATATGAGACGTGGGAAGATCAGTACAGTTTTCTGTCAAACGTAAGTCCCAAGAATTTAACGACGTCCGCGAACGGAAGGTCTACAAGGCCTAGAAGGCGGACAAAACTCCGTACAACGCCAAAAATTTACACTGTCTTACTGGGAGAAAATCGGAAGCCGTTTTCGATGCTCCTTGAGTGGTGGCAATAGAGACATCCTTGAAATCCTTAGGGAAATAGCGGAAAGGTCGGGGAAAAAGGCCAGTGTTCACTCTGTCTGCTTGCCGGGGGGTCTCATCCGAGATGTGGAGGAGGCCCTGCCAGCGGCGATAGAGAGCACTGGGTGCACCCGACTGCAAATTGTTGCTCATGTCGGCACCAATGACTCTTGCCGTCTGGGTTCAGAGGTCATCCTCAGTTCGCACATGTGGTTGGCGGAATTGGTGAAGGCGGAAAGCCTCGCTCGCGGGGTGGAATCAGAGCTAACTATTTGTAGTATCGTTCCCAGAACCGATCGCGGTCCTCTGGTTTGGAGCCGAGTGGAAGGCTTAAACCAGAGGCTCAGAAGATTCTGCGGAGATCTGGGGTGCAAATTTCTCGACCTTCGCTATCGGGTGGAGAAATGTAGGGTCCCCCTGAATAGGTCAGGCGTGCACTACACGCCGGAAAAGGCTACAAGGGTAGCGGAGTACGTGTGGAGTGCACATGTGGGTTTTTTAGGCTAGAGAATTCCCTCCCTAGGCCCGACAAGACGCCTCCTGGGACGCGACAAGGTAGGAGTAGGCAAAATGCAACAGGGAATAACAATATTAATGTGCTAATAGTAAACTGCAGGAGCGTCTATAGAAAGGTCCCAGAACTGCTCTCATTAATAAACGGTCACAACGCCCACATAGTACCAGGGACAGAAAGTTGGCTGAAACCAGACGTAAACAGTAATGAAATCCTAAACTCAGATTGGAATGTATACCACAGAGACAGGCTGGACAGTGAAGGGGGAGGTGTGTTTATAGCGATAAGAAGTGCAATAGTATCGAAGGATATTGACGGAGATCCGAAATGTGAAATAATTTGGGTGAAGGTCACGGTTAAAGCAGGCTCAGACATGGTAATTGGATGTCTCTATAGGCCCCCTGGCTCAGCAGCTGTTGTGGTTGAGCACCTGAAGGATAATTTGGATAATATTTCGAGTAGATTTCCCCACCATGTTATAATTCTGGGCGGAGATTTTAATTTGCTGGATATAGACTGGGAGACTCAAACGTTCATAACGGTTGGCAGGGACAAAGAATCTAGTGAAATTTTTTTAAGTGCTTTATCTGAAAACTACCTTGAACAGTTAAACAGAGAACCGACTCGTGGCGATAACATATTAGACCTTCTGGTGACAAACAGACCCGAACTATTTGAAACAGTTAACGCAGAACAGGGAATCAGCGATCATAAAGCGGTTACTGCATCGATGATTTCAGCCGTAAATATAAGTATTAAAAAAAGGTAGGAAGACTTTTCTGTTTAGCAAAAGTGACAAAAAGCAGATTGCAGAGTACCTGACGGCTCAACACAAAAGTTTTGTCTCAAGTACAGATAGTGTTGAGGATCAGTGGACAAAGTTCTAAACCATCGTACAATATGCGTTTGATTATGTGCCAAGCAAGATCGTAAGAGATGGAAAAGAGCCACCGTGGTACAACAACCGACTTGGGAAACTGCTGCGGAAGCAAAGGCAACTTCACAGCAAACATAAACATAGACAAAGCCTTGCAGACAAACAAAAATTACGCGAAGCGAAATTTAGTGGGAGGAGGGCTATGCGGGAGGCGTTCAACGAATTCGAAA
Organism: Schistocerca serialis cubense; assembly: GCF_023864345.2. Taxonomy (NCBI): domain Eukaryota; kingdom Metazoa; phylum Arthropoda; class Insecta; order Orthoptera; family Acrididae; genus Schistocerca; species Schistocerca serialis. Next base: position 460,978,001 of record NC_064643.1, read on the forward strand.
GTAAAGTTCTATGTACTGACTTGGCAGAAAATCCTAAGAAATTTTGGTCTTATGTCAAAGCGGTAGGTGGATCAAAACAAAATGTCCAGACACTCTGTGACCAAAATGGCACTGAAACAGAGGATGACAGACTAAAGGCCGAAATACTAAATGTCTTTTTCCGAAGCTGCTTCACAGAGGAAGACTGCACTGTAGTTGCTTCCCTAGATTGTCGCACAGATGATAAAATGGTAGATATCGAAATAGACGACAGAGGGATAGAGAAACAATTAAAATCGCTCGAAAGAGGAAAGGCCGCTGGACCTGATGGGATATCAGTTCGATTTTACACAGAGTACGCGAAGGAATTTGCCCCCCTTCCTGCAGCGGTGTACCGTAGGTCTCTAAAAGAGCTTAGCGTTCCAAAGGATTGGAAAAGGGCACAGGTCATCCCCGTTTTCAAGAAGGGACGTCGAACACATGTGCAGAACTATAGACCTATATCTCTAACGTCGATCAGTTGTAGAATTTTGGAACACATATTATGTTCGAGTATAATGACTTTTGTGGAGACTAGAAACCTACTCTGTAGGAATCAACATGGGTTTCGAAAAAGACGGTCGTGTGAAACCCAGCTCGCGCTATTCGTCCACGAGACTCAGAGAGCCATAGACACGGGTTCACAGGTAGATGCCGTGTTTCTTGACTTCCGCAAGGCGTTCGATACAGTTCCCCACAGTCGTTTAATGAACAAAGTAAGAGTATATGGACTATCAGACCAATTGTGTGATTGGATTGAAGAGTTCCTAGATAACAGGACGCAGCATGTCATTCTCAATGGAGAGAAGTCTTCCGAAGTAAGAGTGATGTCAGGTGTGCCGCAGAGGAGTGTCATAGGACCGTTGCTATTCACAATATACATAAATGACCTTGTGGATGACATCGGAAGTTTACTGAGGCTTTTTGCAGATGATGCTGTGGTGTATCGAGAGGTTATAACGATGGAAAATTGTACTGAAATGCAGGAGGATCTGCAGCGAATTGACGCATGGTGCAGGGAATGGCAATTGAATCTCAATGTAGACAAGTGTAATGTGCTGCGAATACATAGAGAGTTCCCTTATCATTTAGCTACAAAATAGCAGGTCAGCAACTGGAAGCAGTTAATACCATAAATTATCTGGGAGTACGCATTAGGAGTGATTTAAAATGGAATGATCATATAAAGTTGATCGTCGCTAAAGCAGATGCCAGACTGAGATTCATTGGAAGAATCCTAAGGAAATGCTATCCGAAAACAAAGGCAGTAGGTTACAGTACGCTTGTTTGCCCACTGCTTGAATACTGCTCAACAGTGTGGGATCCGTACCAGATAGGGTTGATAGAAGAGATAGAGAAGATCCAACGGAGAGCAGCGCGCTTCGTTACAGGATCATTTAGTAATCGCGAAGGGGTTACGGAGATGATAGATAAACTCCAGTGGAAGACTCTGCAGGAGAGACGCTCAGCAGCTCGGTACGGGCTTTTGTTAAAGTTTCGAGAACATACCTTCACCGTAGAGTCAAGCAGTATATTGCTCCCTCCTACGTATATCTCGCGAAGAGACCATGAGGATAAAATCAGAGAGATTAGAGCCCACACAGAAGCATACCGACAATCCTTCTTTCCACGAACACTACGAGACTGGAATAGAAGGGAGAACCGATAGAGGTACTCAGGGTACCCTCCGCCACACACCGTCAGGTGGCTTGCGGAGTATGGATGTAGATGTAGAAGACGTCGTTCAAGAAGGCTGGTCCATTGAAAGCTGTAGTAGATTGCAAAATCGTCGACAAAGAGGGAGCTCGAGACATCGGGAAGAAGAGAATCTATAATCGGAATTTTGGCGATGACAAACAGTATATCACTTAGCACGGAGCCCTGTGGCACCTCTTTTTCTTGGGAGAAAGTACGGGGTAGAGTACTGTTTCCCGCACCTTAAATGTGTGCTCTGAGCCGTGCGTGGCTCATGTCGTGCCATCTTTATTTAACATCTTGTTTTTACCAGACGGCCGCCTCGTCATTTTAATTTCAATTACTGGAGTCACTGAATTGCTGTCTTGTCTGCCCATGAGTGGCAGCAGCAGCGCGTATCGATAAGTGCACTGTCGTACTATCTCTGGGCGACCAACAGTATTTCCGGGTCGTCGTGTGTCTGGCAGTCACTCAGAGGGATCGCACCTGGCAGTCGTTGGAGTCGGAACGTGGCAGAAGTGCAGTTGGGGATGGAGCCTCAGTGAGGTCTGCACAGCCAGTACCAGCGGGGACGACCGTTGGTTGGTCGCTCGGTCGGTTCTGTTCCCTGTGCATGGTTGGGTCGGAGCCATTGTCTCCATCCGAAGGATGGAAGTGCAGTCGGGGACGGAGCCCCAGTAAGGTCGGCACAGAAGTACCTGCGGGGACGACCGTTGGTTGGTCGTTCGGTCGGTCGTCTCATCGACGATGTGTATTTGGGTCGGTTCCTTCCTGTGCAGAGACGTCGGTTGTGTTACCTCTGCGTGGTGTGGTCGGAGCCAGTGTCTCCCGGAAGGCGTCCATCCGAAGGAAGGAGGTCAGTTGGAGACGCACCAGCAGTGCAATCGCGATGGAGGAGCAATCGTTGACGGACCAGCAGTCCAGTCAGTCGGTTGGCGTGGAGCAGCATGCAAGTCCCCGTCGCATGGAGTCGGGCTGGAACCGCTGGCGGGCTGCATGCGCTTTTGGAGTGTGAGGTGCTGCTTGCAAGTGCTACGAAGTTCGTCGCCCACCGATCTTGGACATGAAAGTTGAGTCCTCACTTAACTTACTATCGAGCCTGAACTGTGTACATTTCTTCATTTGATACTGGTTGTCTCTTGGTCGTTGTGGGCGCCAATATTCTGTGTGCGTTGTACTGAAATCTTGTGGTCGTTTTGCTGGTTGCGTCTAGCGGAACTGATTTGGCTGATTGGTCGGTCGGCAGTCTGTCGGTTGGGTTGCCTTCCGATTAAAAGATTGTTGGTCAGGCTGCCTGTCTCGCCTAGACAGGCGTTAGTGTTACAATTCCAGGCCGACCCTTGGAACTTCTCAACGCCGTTCTGTGTCTGTTACATAGTAACTTCTCTGTTTGAGTTTTAGTCATTTGGGTGATTTGTGACCTTCAGCCGAGTTTTATATACATCCCGAATTAATGTTCTTGTCTTGCCCTTAAGGCATGAGATTGTTGTTCTTATAGGGGCCTTCAGCCGAATTTTACACCAAATCTTTTAAGGCCCTTGAATGGGCGATCTTTGGGCTGGCCGAACTGACGACTGTGGCGCTAAAGGTGAGATCGCAAGTCTGCATGGCTAACTCAATAGTATGACTTACGAGAAGCAAAGGTAGAGACCTTGTCCTTCACTCGGCTTTCCTGAGTAATTCGTTCATCTTTGAAAATAGGGGAATCTCTAGAGGAAGCAGCGTGCTCGCCCATACATTTGATGCAATGAGGGAATGGGGGTGGACAATCACCCTCATGGGCATCCCTCCCACAGGTAACGCATTTGGCCGTATTGGAACACGACTGGCGGATATGATTAAACCTCTGACACTGATAACAACGCGTAGGGTTGGGGATGTAAAGGCGAACTGAAATTATCTCACAGCCCACTTTAATGTTGGATGGAAGTTGAACTCTATCAAATGTCAAGAAGAGTGTGCAGGTCAGTACCAACTCCTTTTCAACCCTTTTCAGTACTCGATGTACAGCCATTACTCCCTGATCAGACAGGTAATTTTGAATGCCCTTATTTGAAAATCCGTCGAGTGCTCTTCTGTAAACCACCCCACACGGTGAGTTTAATGTACATTGCACTTCCACCCAGGCAGGGAAGGTGTGTAGCAGTGTAGTTCGAAGCAATTTTTGTGCCTGGAGGGCACTGTCTGTTTCTAACAACAAGGTGCATTTCGTAACCAGGGACAAGACTTTACAGGACCTACAATGTTATCTTTCTGAATAATGAAAGGGTTTACTGTTGAGAAGTCTTGACCTTCGTCAGACTAAGAAACAGCTAGGAACTTTGACACTCATAGAAGAATTTTCTGTGGCTGCGACTCATCTAGCTTTCTCTTGTGGGTAGGAGTTGTAGAAGTACAAGAAACCGTTGTGAAAGTGTCCGCCATGATAACAGGCGTCTCAGATGGCGCGCTCCTTCCTAGTGGGGGGCCCCCCTCTCTGAGGGCACTCCCGCCTTAGGTGATTGTCCACACCTCAGGTCACACCTCCCAAGAAAGGGATGGAGGGACCATTCGGCATGTTCGTAAGGTACCAGCTCGGATAATCACTCATCCCTGGGTGTGGCCTTTACCAGGGGGTAAGTATGTGCCCTACTTGTCTACATAGGACGGGGAATTACACGTTATTCTGTCCCCAGCTAAGCATGGGTACACGTGGGTCGACCTTCAGACATGCACAGGGAGGAAAGAAAGGAAAAGGGAGGAACAAAGAAAAGAAAAGAAGAGAATAATTCTCCAACGCCGCAGCAGAGAAGAAGGTAAAGAGAAGAATCAAGGAAAGAGAAGTACAAAATAAGGACAGATACTTTACATTGTAGAGATTCGTTCATAAGCGTCTGTCTCCGGACATAGGAGCAAAACATACTCCCAAAGAGGGACAGAAAGGGAAGGGAAGGGGTGGTGGGAGGGAGAGGGGGGAAGGATCGGGAACAGGGAGGGATATGGAAAGAGAAGGTATGCAGCCTGGAAAGGAAACAAAGCTTCAGAAGTTTGGGGTCCCGCGCTCTCCATGCACGTATCCAAAAAATGGGTTGTGGACCCTCTGGGGGCAGGGTTGGACAGTGTTACCCCATCAAACCTGACGTAGTCCCCTCGGACTTCCAATTGCTTTGGCCATTAAAGGATGTCATTCTTGGGAGATATTTTGAGGACAATGGGGAGATGATTCACACAGTGAAGCACTGGCTCCACCATTAGGACAAGGATTGGTACCGACAGGGCATACATGTCCTGTTTTCGCACTGGAGGAAGGCCATAGAACAGGATGGAGATTACTTGGAAAATAGGGTGTGTAGATAAAGCACCAATCTTTCGTGTGTGTATTCTCATTGTGCTCAATAAAGAAATGTTAACAAATAAAAATGCGGTGCATTACTTTCTGGGCAATCCTCGTAGAATCAAAATGTAAGGATTTTACCGTCACGAATAGGTGATTAGATGGAGCAAATCCTCACATCGCTGAAGGCTAGAGAAAAAAATCGGCTGTGCCCTTTCAAACAAAAGAAACCAGCGACGAAATTAGTTTTTGTGTAAGACCAGGGGGTACACAGTAGTCCAAGGGGTCACTTACAAATGGTGCTCACTGCTATAAATTAGGTATCATCTAAATGAAATACAACGTTAAGCAATGACGTCTACCGAGTCTAGCCTACAGCGCACAGTGTCGTTTGATCGCCAGTATTGGCAGCAAGAGGAGTTAACATACACACATCAAAAAAAGTTTTTCGTCACTTCGGTTCCCAGAACTCCTGAAGATAGACATTTACTGTGGATATTGTATCACAGACAAAATCCCTTTGACTGTTCAAAGATGTCACTAAACCCGCCCAAATTGTAACAACCATGCATGAGCCGCGCCTGTTAGACGGAGGGAGTCCGACAGCCGATCACTTCCAGTCATCCCACCAGGAAGGGGGTACACGGCCCGAATTGTCTCTAGTTCAACCATGTCTAGACGGTTAACACCGCGGTTCGATCGCATCCGCATTGTTACTTTGTGCCAGGAAGGGCTCTCAACATGGGAAGTGTCCAGGCGTCTCGGAGTGAGCCAAAGCGATGTTGTTCAGACATGGAGGAGACACAAAGAGACAGGAACTGTCGATGAGATGCCACTCTCAGGCCGCCCAAGGGCTACTACTGCAGTGGATGACCGCTAGGAATAATGGCTCGGAGGAACCCTGACAACAAAGGCACCATGTTGAATAACGCTTTTCCTGCAGCCACAGGACGTCGTGTTACGACTCAAACTGTGCGCAATAGGCTGCATGATGCGCAACTTCACTCCCGAAGTCCATGGCGTGGTCCATCTTTGCAACCAATGTAAGTAGGATGTAGATTTTTTATGTTGGTGATGCCACGTAGCGCTTTGTATTAAAATCGCAGTCTGTGGCTGGGTGGCATTGTTCGAATAGTCGCCATCGTAGTGCTGGGCAACTGGCTATTAACAGAGTGTAGCGTTGCGCAGTTGGAGGTGAGTCGCCAGGAGTGGTGGATGTGGGGAGAAAGATGGCGGAATTTTGAGAGCGGATGATCTGGACGTGTGTCCATCAGAGACAGTACATTTGTAAGACTGGATGTCATGAACTGCCATATATATTACGACTTTTGAACACTATTAAGGTAAATACATTGTTTGTTCTCTATCAAAATCTTTCAATTGCTAACTATGCCTATCAGTAGTTAGTGCCTTCAGTAGTTTGAATCTTTTATGTAGCTGGCAGTAGTGGCGCTCGCTGTATTGCAGTAGTTCGAGTAACGAAGATTTTTGTGAGGTAAGTGATTTGTGAAAGGTATAGGTTAATGCTAGTCAGGGCCATTATTTTGTAGGGATTATTGAAAGTCAGATTGCGTTGCGCTAAAAATATTGTGTGTCACTTTAGTGTTGATCAGAATAAGTAAAGAGAGTAATGTCTGAGAACGTTCAGTTTTGCTCAGCTGTTTGAAAAGCAAATAACGTAAGAGGTTTATCAGCACAGTAATTCATTAATTTTTCTAAGGGGACGTTTCACCAAGATACCATGCAACGCGGCAGAAATGGGCCAAACAACATGCTGAATGGACCGCTCAGGACTGGCATCACGTTCTCTTCACCGATGAGCGTCGCATATGCCTTCAACCAGACAAACGTCGGAGACGTGTTTGGAGGTAACCTGCTCAGGCTGAACGCCTTAGACACACTGTCCAGCGAGTGCAGCAAGGTGGAGGTTCCCTGCTGTTTTGGGGTAGCATTATGTGGGGCCTACGTACGCTGGTGGTCATGGAAGGCGCCGTAACGACTGTACGATACGTGAATGCCATCCTCCGACCGATAGTGCAGCCATAACTGCAGCATATTGGCGAGGCATTCGTCTTCATGGACGAAAATTCGCACCCCCATCGTGCTCATCTTGTGAATGTTTTCCTTCAGGATAACGACATCACTCGACTAGAGTGGCTAGCATGTTCTCCACTCCAGACATGAACCCTAACGAACATGACTACGATAGATTGAAAAGGGCTGTTTATGGACGATGTGACCCACCAACCATTCTGAGGGACCTACGCCGAATCGCCGTGGAGGAGTGGGAGAATCTGGACCAACAGTGCCTTGATGAACTTGTGGATAGTATGCCACGAAGAGTGCAGGCATGCATCAATGCAAGAGGACGTGCTACTGGATACCGGTGTGTACAGCAATCTGGACCACCACCTCTGAAGGTCTCGCTGTATGGTGGTACGAGATGCATTCAAGTTCTAAGGCCTCCGATTTTTTTTCTCCGGACTGAAAAGAGATAGAAACATGCGCATTGTTTTAAAATGAGGCCTCGTTCATTGTCAATACGTCCCAGAGATGGTAGCACCGTACGGCAGATGGAATTTTACCACCAGCGTCGACAATGAGAACTGTTTTAAATACTTAAAATGGCGACGTTTTCCTTACTTGAACAGCGTGCAATCATTCGTTTTCTGAATTTGCGTGGTGTGAAACCAATTGAATCTCATCGACAGTTGAAGGAGACATGTGGTGATGAAGTTAAGGATGTGTCGAAAGTGCGTTCGTGGGTGCGACAGTCTAATGAAGGCAGAACATCGTGTGACAACAAACCAAAACAACCTCGGGCTCGCACAAGCCGGTCTGACGACATGAGCGAGAAAGTGGAGAGAATTGTTTTGGGGGATCGCCGAATGACTGTTGAATAGACTGCCTCTAGAGCTGTCATTTCTGTGGGTTCTGTGCCCACAATCCTGCATGACGACCTGAAAATGCGAAAAGTGTCATCCAGGTGGGTGCCACGAATGCTGACGGACGACCACATGGCTGCCCGTGTGGCATGTTGCCAAGCAATGTTGACACGCAACGACAGCATGAATGGGACTTTCTTTTCGTCGGTTGTGACAATGGATGAGACGTGGATGCCATTTTTCAATTCAGAAACAAAGCGACAGTCAGCTCAATGGAAGCACACAGATTCACCGCCACCAAAAAAATTTCGGGTAACTACCAGTGCTGAAGAATTGATGGTGTCCATGTTCTGGGACAGCGAGGGCGTAATCCTTACCCATTGCGTTCCAAAGGGCATTACGGTAACAGGTGCATCCTATGAAAATGTTTTGAAGAACAAATTCCTTCCTGCACTGCAACAAAAACGTCCGGGAAGGGCTGCGCGTATGCTGTTTGAGCAAGACAACGCACCTGCACATCGAGCTAACGTTACGCAACAGTTTCTTCGTGATAACAACTTTGAAGTGATTCCTCATGTTCCCTACTCACCTGACCTGGCTCCTAGTGACTTTTGGCTTTTTCCAACAATGAAAGACACTCTCCGTGGCCGCACATTCACCAGCCGTGCTGCTATTGCCTCAGCGATTTTCCAGTGGTCAAAACAGACTCCTAAAGCAGCCTTCGCCGCTGCCATGGAATCATGGTGTCAGCGTTGTGAAAAATGTGTACGTCTGCAGGGCGATTACGTCGAGAAGTAACGCCAGTTTCATCGATTTCGGGTGAGTAGTTAATTAGAAAAAAAAAATCGGAGGCCTTAGAACTTGAATGCACCTCGTACAACATGCAATGTGTGGTTTTCATGAGCAATAAAAAGGGTAGAGATGATGTTTATGTCGACCTCTATTCCAATTTTCTGTACAGATTCCGGAAAACTCGGAACCGAGGTGATGCAAAACTATTTTTGGTGTGTGTATTTGTCACTCGAATTTTAGCGACCTTCATCGATTCAGTACTATGGAGATGAGAAACGAAGAAAATGTACAAGCTTCGTACTAGTATTGCAAATACGAATTGCGCTGACACCAAGACGATAAAGCTCACCCATGTTATTCAAGGTTACGTAAATAGAGACGACCATTCCAAGTTCGCATTTCATTCCATTACTAAAACATCTATGATTTAAAAGGCAAATTAGTGTTCCGATAAAAATATAGCTTAACGCGTGTATTCCCTACAATGAGTTAGAAATTATCATAAAATATGTCATTTCCTAGGATATATGAATGGAAATATGTATTGTATTGAACTTTTTTCCGGTCCGTAATTGCACCCTCGGTGGATACGAATCTCGTCAATGTAATATTAAACCACTGTCTCTTATTCGAAAACCTGTCAACCAGTTTCATGTGCTGATTACATTTCTCATCATTTTGTAGTGCTTCTTTATATTGTGAAGATAGATCACAGATATTACATTACTCACCTCCTTGAGAGCTTGAAAGAGTACACTTGTCACTTTGGAGCACTATACACTGATGAGCCAAAACGATTTTGACCACCTGCTCAATAACTTGTTTGTCTGTGTCTGGAACGAAATAAATCACTGATTCTGCGCATCAGGGATCTGACAATTTGTTGCTAGGTTTGTGGACGTATATGGCATTAGATGTCTACGCACAGGTCAAGTAATTGGCGTAAATATCGGGCCGCTAGTTTGTGTAAGTGATCACGGCTCCCGTTAGCGATCCAAAGGGGATCCGTCGGGTTTGCATCAGGCGAATTTGGTCGCCGAGACATAAAGTAAGAGCAAAATAAAAAAATCAAAGTATGATGTGTTAACTCCGTATGCAAAACAGGGTGATATTCGAGGTAAGACCTGGAACACGCCGCCGCCTTACAGTATTTATACACATTTACATGAATTTTAAAAATGCAAGTTATGGACATTGCTGAGTGTTTCTGTCTGTTTATGTTACAAATATTACAGATAATCCTGTTTATTAGGCTTGAGCCTTGTTTGCAATTTAGGACTATTATTTGGTCTGGGTTGGGCACGGGGGTTAAATGTATTAATGTTAGTTGAAGCTATCTGACGTTGTTTCTTAACTTTATTTGTACATCTTTCGTCACTGACAATTTGTTTTATAGGGTTCCTTAATTGAATGAAGAGCCAAAGAAACTGGTACGCCTGCCTAATATCGTGCAGGACCCCGCGAGCACGTATAAGTGCCGCAACACGACGTGGCGTGGACTCGACTAGTATCTGAAGTAGTGCTTGAGGGAACGGAAACCATGAATCCTGCAGGAGTGGAGCTCTCTTCTGGACAGCACGTTGCAAGGCATCCCAGAAACGCTTAATAATGTCCATGGCTGGGGAGTATAGTGGCCAGCGGAAGTGTTTAGACTCAGAAGAGTGTTCCTGGAGCCACTCTGTAGCAAGTCTGGACGTGTGGGGTGTCGTACTGTCCTTCTGGAATTTCCCAAGTCCGTCGGAATGTACAATGGACATGAATGGCAGCAGGTGATCCGACAGGATGCTTACGTACGTGTCACCTATCCGAGTCGCATCTAGACGTATCAGGGGACACATAACACTCAAACTCCACACGACCCACACCATTACAAAGCCGCCACCAGCTTGAACAGTCCCCTGCTGACAAGCAGGGTCCATGAATTCAACACTTTGTCTCCATACTCGTACACGTCCATCCGCTCGATACAATTCGAAACGAGACGTCCTACTAGGCAACATGTTTCCAGTCATCAACAGTCCAACGTCGGTGTTGACGGGCCCAGATGAGGCGTAAAGCTTTGTTTCGTGCAGTCATCAAGGTTACACGAATGGGTCTTCGGCTCCGAAAACCCATATCGATGATGTTTCGTTGAATGGTTCGCACGCTGACCTTGCTGATTGGCCAGCATTGAAATCTGCAGCAATCTGCGGAAGGGTTGCAGTTCTGTCACGTTGAACGATTCTCTTCAGTCGTCATTGGTCCCGTTCTTGAAGGACCCCTTTCCGGCCGCAGCGATGTCCGTGATTTGATGTTTTACTGGATTCCTGATATTCACGGCACACACGTGAAATGGTCGTACGGGAAATCCCCACTTTATCGCTACCTCGGAGATGCTGTGTGCCATCGCTCGAGCGCCGTCTATAAACCACTTTCAAACTCACTTAAATCTTGGTAACCTGCCACTGTAGCAGCAGTAACCGATCTAACAACTGCACCAGACGCTTGCTGTCTTATATAGGCGTTGTCTGTTTATATACCTCTGTATTTGAATACGCATGCCTATACCAGTTTCTTTGGCACTTCAGTGTAGGAGCTCATTGCCTGCTCTGAGAACTAAATGCCCATTCAAGTTAGTTCATCGGCATGCAGCATTTGCTAATGGAAATGTTATAGTCTCTGATTTCGTTAACACTGTGCTTGTTAATCTACGCTGAACCAGAACCACTGGATTGAAGTGAAGCTTAATTGTTGGGAATCTGCTGTTAAATTGTCCAGTTTCTAATTCTAAGCCGGTCGGTGTGGCCAAGCGGTTCTAGGCGCTTCAGTCTGCAACCGCGCGACCGCAACGGTCGCAGGTTCGAATCCTGCCTCGGGCATGGATGTGTATGATTTTCTTAGGTTAGTTAGGTTTAAGTAGTTCTAAGTTCTAGGGGACTGATGACCACAGATGTTAAGCACCATAGTGCTCAGAGCCATTTGAATCATTTCTAATTCTAAAATTGCGTTGTTCATCGGTTTGCATTTGATGAATATTAACAGTTTGTTGTTTTCATTTAAACTGCTCAGTTTCTAATTCTGAAATTGCACTGTTCATTTGCTTGGATTTATTGGAAGTTATCAGAATTTGGAAAGACGTGCTTAATGTCTCTCGTTGTGAAAAGTTGTATCAAAGTACGAATCATGACTTCGAAATTCATAAGTTTTCTTTAGAATGACTATCACTGCATATATTTACGGGATTTAAATGTAAACAGTTTCCACCAGCGTGGGTTCTGAACGCAAGCAGAGAAGTGTATAGATGAATATCCGCCCGCGCTTTCTATTAGCGAGCTGGACTCTGGCGTTCAGGCGAATACGCTGAAATTACATTTGTTTCTGTTTTTAATTCTCATACGTCATGCATCAGTTGGTTTCCAGGACAGGAATTTGTGGCGAAATCGACACAAAACACAAGCATTAGGCGGAAAGGAAATTAAAACAAAGCGCTTCGTGTACACCACGGATTAATTTACATTTTTGCAGTCGCCGATGCAACGATACTGTTTTTAGAAAATGAAACCTCCTGACCGTTACACATAAACGTAATGCGACACGCTATATGAGAGGTTGCGTTAAATCCAATTCCGGCTAGAGACTGGCGAGCATGCACGCTGAATAGTTTGAGAACCGTCCGTATTCCTGTGAAGAGTGGTATGTTGTCAATACTAGAGAGCAAAAGAAACGAGTAGCGCTCGTATCCAGATATACTGCCCGTATGCTATGGTTTCTTTTTACACAATTTTCCTGCTCCATGTAACCATCCTGGAAGGAACACTCATTATACACTGTAGTCGTCGCAATGTTTCAATGTTGCACGTCAGCTTCGCACTTGGACTACTTTTTCGATCTGAATTTGGCTGCATCCATCATTTGAGCACTTGGAAACGCTTATATACTTATTGGTTAAAATAATTCTTATTCTTCTCATTACTCGCAACCGGGCCGCATTTAGACGCAGGTTTTCCATGCTACATGCTAGTAAGACGACACCACAAATTTTGAAAATAAAAAATCCCATTTTTCTGCTGTAGTGCAGGCCTCCTATAATCGCAAAAGACACGTAATTATTTTTCTGTGCGCTTCTTCGACTAATATAAGTCAAACCAACATTCACCTCTTCCATCCCTCCGTTCCATCACGTCCAATTTCCAGTGGCGCCTGGTCAGACACGTTGAACTGCACGTGGAACAACCGGTAAAAGTTTTAAGGGAATGGTTAATGGAATTTTGGCGATTTGAAGTCACAAGATAACGCGAAAAGCCTGTTGCGTCCATACCTTGTTCCATCCAACCCAAGATCCATAAGAGATCAAAGGTGTTTTCCTAAAATCGAGATCGCCCTATCATAATCACAAACAGCAATGGAGTAATGTCGTCTCCAAAACCGGAACTGATCAGAAAGAAGATTCAGACTTCCAAGTTAGATGACAGACTCAACATTTTGTCTTCCCTCAGTACTGAAAGAAGTAGCTTCATTAGTATGATGTATACGTACAAACCCATTAGCCAATAATATTATTTAAAACTTTCGTTTAAAACTTTCATTTCAAGGAACGTATTGGATTTCAATTAAATAAAGGGGACGTTTGCTTGGTTGACATATTTCCTTTGTTGTCTTGCATTTGCCAAACAAGAATGATTTGCTTTTAGTTGCAGTATGTCATTTGTAAAACTGAAATACTATTTTTGTGTGAACATGAATGTCAATTTTATTTAAAAAAAACATAGTCTTTCATACCACTGTTAACATCCCGGCTAGCCGCACGGTCTTATGCGCTGCTTCCCTAGCGGGAACGCGTGTCGCCCGGCCCGGCGGATTAGTGTCGAGGTCCGGCGTGCCGGCCAGCCTGTGGATGGTTTTCAGACGGTTTACCATCTACCTCGGCGAATGCGGGCTGGTTCCCCTTATTCCACCTCAGTTACAGTGTGTCAGCGATTCCTGCGCAACACCGTTTCCATGTATGCGTACAAATGGTTCAAATGGCTCTAAGCACTATGAGACTTAACATCTGAGGTCATCGGTCTCCGAGACTTAGAACTACTTAAACCTAACTAACCTAAGGACATCACACAGATTCATGCCCGAGGCAGGATTCGAACCTGCGACCGTAACTGCAGCGCGGTTCTGGACTGAAGTGCCTTGAACCGCTCGGACACAGTGGCCGTCTGTACGCGTACACCATAATTATTCTACCACGCAAACCCCCGTCTGGTATGAGACGTTCCTGGGGGAAGTCTACGGGGGCCAAACCGCACAATAACCCTGGGTTCGGTGTGCGGTGGTGGTGGTGTGGGTGGACTGCAGTGGGCTGTTGTGAGGTTGTGAACCACTGAGGGCTGCGGCGGGTCGAAGCCTCTCCGTCGTTTCTAGGTCCCCAGTTTAATACATACATACACACATACATATATACTGTTAATATATCATAACGAATACGATAATGATTACAATCTTCTTCTTTTTTAATCCTATCAATTCATTAAATCAAATTGCTTGATGAAATTACGTACAATTATGTAAAATGTCGTATATGATGCATACAGGCTTCCAATTGGAGAATTTCTCTGAAATGCTATTTGGGAAAATGTTTGAGCGGAGTGAAAACAGGACTCCCTCGAAATTACACAATGTATTTTTGGTGGAATTTTCGTACCCAAATGAAGAGTGGTTAACCGAGAAATGGAGTATCACAGAGGCGAGCGTGAGGCCAAGTTTTTCAAAGAAAGAGGTAACTGCTCGAAAATAATCATGGTAATTAATAAAAACGAAGTGATTAGAGGGGTAATTTTTATCCGAATTTTCATAGCCAAGTGTGGAGTGGTAAATGGACAAATGGAAAATTAAACTGACCAGCGTGTGATATAATTTTGCAAAAAAAGTTTTAATCCCTTCAAAGCAATTAACGTAATTAAGAAAACTTAATTATTGATGTGAGGGAAATTTTTGCCCGAATCATTATATCTGGACAAAGAGTAGAAAACGGGCAATTGGGTTATCAAACTGACCAGCTTGAAGACTAGTTTTTTAAAAAAAAGGTTCAGTTGCTTGAATGTTACAGAAAAACGTAACTGGCACTTATTTAAATGTATAATATTTCATGCTTTCTGAACAAAAATAAAAAAACAGAAAAAACTAATAGTGAAATGTTTTGTGAATTGGTTTGTCTAAAATCAGGGGACAAAACAGGTTACAGAAACATTCGATGAGTGTTTGATTGACGCTCGAAATTATATGCAGCACAACACTGGCGATTAAGAATTTATAGTTTAATGTTTAACTTGGAACTTTCGAATCTTAAAGAGCACTGGAGGATATTTGTATGAGCAAACATAACAATACAATAAGTTTCCTTTAATTTACGTCTATGGTCACAAACTTTTTGTTAACAGATTACCGGTTTCGGTCGATAATGACCATCATCAGGTCTGTTTTATAAAAACAAAATCCTAATTTACTGCAGCCATAGTGGCATCCTCAAATTTTTAATGCAGAATAAACACCAGCATCGTCAAATATATATAAATGACATCATATGCACGAGTCATGTTGTCAGTAGCATTACTGTTCAAAACAGCTTTCTGTGTGATCTTTTCCCTAATTTCCCAACATAACATCGCTACGAAGCACCCTCTGCCACGCACCCTATATAGGATGCACCCTGTGTCACAAAACATTACTGCGAAGTAACATCGGTACGAATAATTGTTATTTTATTATTATTTTGAGCTTTTCCTCATTATAGAGGCTTATCTCCAACATAATAATTTACTCGGGAATTACTATACAAAGAATAAACGTTCTTAAACTATATTTTCAAAATATTCCTCCAGGTGTTTCGATCTTGTGTGTCTTCTTCCTGCCGGCCGGAGTGGCAGAGCGGTTCTAGGCGCTTCAGTCTGGAACCGCGCGATCGCTACGGTAGCAGGTTCGAATCCTGCCTCGGGCATGGATGTGTGTGATGTCCTTAGGTTAGTTACGTTTAAGTAGTTCTAAGTTAAGTCCCATAGCTCTCAGAGCCATTTGAACCATTTGTCTTCTTCCTCTGCACCCATTCTCCTCATTGTGTGCTGTACATTTTGGAGCCAGGTGGTCGTAGTTCATCCTTCTCCCCTCCGGTTCCCACTTCAGTATCAATTTTGGTATTCAGGCTTTCCCCATTCGTCGTACATGCCCCTACCACTGTAATTTCTTCCTATCCATTACGTCATATTTTCTTTCTTTTATTTCCATTCTCCTTATTATTTCAGTGTTCCTTCTCTTTCCTGGAGAGTCTTGTCGATCGTCTCCAGAAGTCCATCTCTAGAGCTTGTAATTTTTTAATGTGCTTCAGGTTAATTGTCCAGGTCTCCGTTCCATACAGATCCACACTCTCTAACATAGATTTGTATATTAATTTTTTAGTTCTGCTCATTAAATTCCTGCTCCATAAGACTGAGTTAAGCATCCCAATGACCTGTCCGCTACTAATTTTTTTATTGATTTCTGACTCCGATTTTCCCTCGGTTTCTAAAATGGATCCCAAATAACAGAAAGTGTTTATCTTATTGATTTTCTTTCCTTCAATGTATAGCTCATCTGACTCATTAGGCAAGTATTCAGTTTTCTGGTAATTAATCTTCAAACCCCAAGTTTTGTATGCTACTGCTCATTGATTGCACATTTAGTTAGCAACCTTCCCATCTTGTGCTACGACTACTTGATTATCAGCAAACAATAAATGATGTAGGTAAACTCCATCTCTTATTTCTAATCCCATACTATTACGTTTACGAGACCATGTTCTAAGGCTAATATCTATATATGTTTTAAATAATGATGGTCACATGGGACAGCCCTGTAAAAGGCCTTTGATTGTTCTAAATTTCTGTGAAAGTTTATTACCAACTTTCACTTGGCAAATGTTATCATTATTCATCTGTTGTATTATTTTAATCAAGGAAGGGTCAAAATATTCGTATGGAGCACCCTTCACTAAGCAACAGTGTTGCGGAGCACGCTCTGCCATGTAACATCTGGACGCAGCACCCTCTTGAAGTGATTCACACAGCAAAACTAAAACTTAAAGTTTCCAACTGCAGCAGTGCAATGGCTTACAAATCAAGACCAATCAGATTATAATCTAAGTACCTGGCAGTTGCTGCTCCATAGACTGTAAAATCTAAGGAAATCAAATGACAAACTTAGCAACTGCAATAGGGCCTATTTGGTCTGTAAACCAAGATAATTTGAGTGAGAAATAGTTACAGTCAGTACAGTTAATAAAGTAACAGTGCAAGGCTGAGAACTGCACCAACAGCTTAAAGCTCAATGATAAAAGCCTACCACTACAAGCTATGCATTTGCAGCAGAATTACAGATTAAGAAAATAAATGCTGAAATCAATGATTACACTTCGGAAATTACCAGATGGCTTATGGCCCAATAAAACGTACCAATCACCATGAAGTAAAACAAAACTTTGAGAGTACTACAAATTTTTATGTACATTGAACATAAATAGTATTCAAACAGTAGGAGCATGCGCAGTGTAGTGTCCCTTTTGCAATATTCACCTTTATCGAGGAGAAACATAAATAAAAATGACTGTATGTGACTCAAAATGAATTGCAAACATTGATTTAACTGTAAAAATATACAATATATATCGATAAATGCAGAAAAGACATTATTTTTAGTGTGTGAGATTATAATGTGTAAGTAATTAAAATAAGTATTATCATCTCTGTAAGAGTATAAAACACAATGCAATGTTCATTGTTCTGTCTAGTCTGTTTTGTTCTGTTCGTTCTGGTGTTAGCTGGAATAAGGTACGCAAGTTATTGTGCTGCGCTAGCATTTGTTTCTGTCGTAACGTAATTGCAAATATTTAATGGTGTAAACTGTGTCCTAGTAAGAATATATTAGTATAAAGTGATCTCCGTGTGTTATTTCAAGAACCTAATCCACATTTATCGTATGAAAAGAATATTTAATGAAAATTATTTAACATGTCTCCAGCTGCTGCGGAGCGAGTAACAGTGATCTCTGATTGTTAACAATTAGCCGCCACTACGCGGTACATTTAAAAATATTTTTTCACAGCACAACGTCTGATAGCCGGAGCGGAAGAAATATTGTAAAAATATTCAGTGAGATTAATTGAAGTAATCCAGTGAAATAATTTTATTAAAACTTGTCTATTTTCTATGATAGTGAACTGGAGCTGAGTAATACTACGCTATTCCATTTACAGTAATTTGTAGGGAGCCTGGCGCTCGATAAAACCAGATATAATACGTAATTGGCAACCTACGAAATTCATTATTTTGCTTATTATATCTCTTTTGTATGTTTTTGAAAGCTAAAAGTAAAAACTATCTCCACTAAATATCAGTAACAGATCACGATAAATCAAAGGAGAAACAAATTTACTAGGAGAGTGTTTCCTCTAAATAAATAGTTACATTATTTTTTTAAGAGAGATAATAAATAACGCCCCGTTACGTGGGGCCCGAAGAGATAGAATATTTTTTTTAGGGTTTGTATGTATGTAATTGTTAACATGTATTGTATGTATTCTAATGTCTACCAAATTCCATTTCATGTATAAACTTGAACGAGGAAAGCGGAGAAGAACTGTATAGACCCTGAGAGGACGAGACAGCAAAAAGAAAAGAAAAGAAAAAAAGAAATCAAGGTAAGGACCACTATGCATAAAAGCTTGCTACATATGCCCGTATCATCAAAGTATAGTATCATAGATGGTACATGGTGTACAGTGGTGTAGATATTAATATTGTGTGATTTTGGAAATAATAAGCAGTTTGACTTATGAACTTAGTCCGCATTTGTAGTTTGGAACAATTTTTGTAGTTAGCCCAGTGAGAGTCATTATGGAAAAAGTTGGACGTGTGTTAGATTTGCAACCAGATAATGTGTCCAATGTTACAAATAATGTGCAATTATTGAGCGATATGGATAGTGACACCGACTTACTAAATATTAACAGTGATCGGGGGGGGGGGGGGGGGGAGAGAAAATGTAAACAATGTAGTTTCCGGTGATATGCCAGGAAGTAGCCAGCAGACGAAAACAGTAAAACCGATAGGTACTACTAGTAGGGATAGTGATAATTTTCGAATGATTAGAACAACTACCACACCGGTATGCTCACCAATACTGGATCCATTTGCTGAATTTTTACGGAAATTAGAGAAAAAGAACGAACAGCTAGTCAATCAGATAAGGGAACAAAACGAAAAAAGAGTGAGATTGAGGGAAGAGAGGAATCAACAGCTAGTCAATCAGATAAGGGAACAAAATGAAGTAAGAGAAAAGGTCTTAACAGAAAGTATAGGTACACTGTTCGAAAAGATACATTCAGAAATGACAGAAATAAAGAAAGCCCAAGCCGAACTGCCGAACATTGTAAGCAACATAGCACAAGATGTGCAAACTCTTCAGACGGCACACACAGTCATCCGGGACGAAGTAGAACAGCTTGCGAACCGAATGGACAATTTAGAAATGACACAAAAAGAAACCCTAGAAACGCATTTAAATGATCAAGCCCAGAAAGTAGAAAAAGAGTTCCATGACTGGCTCACTGAAAAAGAAAGCCAGATCACAGAACGTGTAGAAAGCAAAATACAGTCTGCTCTGCAAAAAGAAACTAACGGAGCAGCTGTATGTAAACAACCCACAGTAGACACGCTACCACTCGCAGGTGAAAAAAGCGAAGCGAGATACAAATTGCTGGTACTGCAGTGGCATCAAGAAATGACACAAAATTGATGAACTCAAGCGTGCACATTTATAAATGGCTAACAGCAACTGCCCCCCCCCCCCCCCCCCCCCCCCCATGAACCATGGACCCTGCCGTTGGTGGGGAGGCTTGCGTGCCTCAGCGATACAGATAGCCGTACCGTAGGTGCAACCACAACGGAGGGGTATCTGTTGAGAGGCCAGACAAACGTGTGGTTCCTGAAGAGGGGCAGCAGCCTTTTCAGTAGTTGCAAGGGCAACAGTCTGGGTGATTGACTGATCTGGCCTTGTAACAATAACCAAAACGGCCTTGCTGTGTTGGTACTGCGAACGGCTGAAAGCAAGGGGAAACTACAGCCGTAATTTTTTCCGAGGGCATGCAGCTTTACTGTATGATTACATGATGATGGCGTCCTCTTGGGTAAAATATTCCGGAGGTAAAATAGTCCCCCATTCGGATCTCCGGGCGGGGACTACTCAAGAGGATGTCGTTATCAGGAGAAAGAAAACTGGCGTTCTACGGATCGGAGCGTGGAATGTCAGATCCCTTAATCGGGCAGGTAGGTTAGAAAATTTAAAAAGGGAAATGGATAGGTTGAAGTTACATATAGTGGGAATTAGTGAAGTTCGGTGGCAGGAGGAACAAGACTTCTGGTCAGGTGACTACAGGGTTATAAACACAAAATCAAATAGGGGTAATGCAGGAGTAGGTTTAATAATGAATAGGAAAATAGGAATGCGGGTAAGCTACTACAAACAGCATAGTGAACGCATTATTGTGGCCAAGATAGATACGAAGCCCACGCCTACTACAGTAGTACAAGTTTATATGCCAACTAGCTCTGCAGATGACGAAGAAATTGAAGAAATGTATGATGAAATAAAAGAAATTATTCAGATTGTGAAGGGAGACGAAAATTTAATAGTCATGGGTGACTGGAATTCGAGTGTAGGAAAAGGGAGAGAAGGAAACATAGTAGGTGAATATGGATTGGGGGACAGAAATGAAAGAGGAAGCCGCCTGGTCGAATTTTGCACAGAGCACAACATAATCATAACTAACACTTGGTTTAAGAATCATGAAAGAAGGTTGTATACATGGAAGAACCCTGGAGATACTAAAAGGTATCAGATAGGTTATATAATGGTAAGACAGAGATTTAGGAACCAGGTTTTAAATTGTAAGACATTTCCAGGGGCAGATGTGGACTCTGACCACAATCTATTGGTTATGACCTGTAGATTAAAACTGAAGAAACTGCAAAAAGGTGGGAATCTAAGGAGATGGGACCTGGATAAACTAAAAGAACCAGAGGTTGTACAGAGATTCAGGGAGAGCATAAGGGAGCAATTGACAGGAATGGGGGAAATAAATACAGTAGAAGAAGAATGGGTAGCTTTGAGGGATGAAGTAGTGAAGGCAGCAGAGGATCAAGTAGGTAAAAAGACGAGGGCTAGTAGAAATCCTTGGGTAACAGAAGAAATATTGAATTTAATTGATGAAAGGAGAAAATATAAAAATGCAGTAAGTGAAACAGGCAAAAAGGAATACAAACGTCTCAAAAATGAGATCAACAGGAAGTGCAAAATGGCTAAGCAGGGATGGCTAGAGGACAAATGTAAGGATGTAGAGGCCTATCTCACTAGGGGTAAGATAGATACCGCCTACAGGAAAATTAGAGAGACCTTTGGAGATAAGAGAACGACTTGTATGAATATCAAGAGCTCAGACGGAAACCCAGTTCTAAGCAAAGAAGGGAAAGCAGAAAGGTGGAAGGAGTATATAGAGGGTCTATACAAGGGCGATGTACTTGAGGACAATATTATGGAAATGGAAGAGGATGTAGATGAAGATGAAATGGGAGATATGATACTGCGTGAAGAGTTTGACAGAGCATTGAAAGACCTGAGTCGAAACAAGGCCCCCGGAGTAGACAATATTCCATTGGAACTACTGACGGCCGTGGGAGAGCCAGTCCTGACAAAACTCTACCATCTGGTGAGCAAGATGTATGAAACAGACGAAATACCCTCAGACTTCAAGAAGAATATAATAGTTCCAGTCCCAGAGGAAGTAGGTGTTGACAGATGTGAAAATTACCGAACTATCAGCTTAATAAGTCACAGCTGCAAAATACTAACACGAATTCTTTACAGACGAATGGAAAAACTAGTAGAAGCCAACCTCGGGGAAGATCAGTTTGGATTCCGTAGAAACACTGGAACACGTGAGGCAATACTGACCTTACGACTTATCTTAGAAGAAAGATTAAGGAAAGGCAAACCTACGTTTCTAGCATTTGTAGACTTAGAGAAAGCTTTTGACAATGTTGACTGGAATACTCTCTTTCAAATTCTAAAGGTGGCAGGGGTAAAATACAGGGAGCGAAAGGCTATTTACAATTTGTACAGAAACCAGATGGCAGTTATAAGAGTCGAGGGACATGAAAGGGAAGCAGTGGTTGGGAAGGGAGTAAGACAGGGTTGTAGCCTCTCCCCGATGTTGTTCAATCTGTATATTGAGCAAGCAGTAAAGGAAACAAAAGAAAAATTCGGGGTAGGTATTAAAATTCATGGAGAAGAAATAAAAACTTTGAGGTTCGCCGATGACATTGTAATTCTGTCAGAGACAGCAAAGGACTTGGAAGAGCAGTTGAATGGAATGGACAGTGTCTTGAAAGGAGGATATAAGATGAACATCAACAAAAGCAAAACAAGTATAATGGAATGTAGTCTAATTAAGTCGGGTGATGCTGAGGGAATTAGATTAGGAAATGAGACACTTAAAGTAGTAAAGGAGTTTTGCTATTTGGGGAGCAAAATAACTGATGATGGTCGAAGTAGAGAGGATATAAAATGTAGGCTGGCAATGGCAAGGAAAGCGTTTCTGAAGAAGAGAAATTTGTTAACATCCAGTATAGATTTAAGTGTCAGGAAGTCATTTCTGAAAGTATTCGTATGGAGTGTAGCCATGTATGGAAGTGAAACATGGACGATAAATAGTTTGGACAAGAAGAGAATAGAAGCTTTCGAAATGTGGTGCTACAGAAGAATGCTGAAGATTAGATGGGTAGATCACATAACTAATGAGGAAGTATTGAATAGGATTGGAGAGAAGAGAAGTTTGTGGCACAACTTGACCAGAAGAAGGGATCGGGTGGTAGGACATGTTCTGAGGCATCAAGGGATCACCAATTTAGTATTGGAGGGCAGCGTGGAGGGTAAAAATCGTAGAGGGAGACCAAGAGATGAATACACTAAGCAGATTCAGAAGGATGTAGGTTGCAGTAGGTACTGGGAGATGAAAAAGCTTGCACAGGATAGAGTAGCATGGAGAGCTGCATCAAACCAGTCTCAGGACTGAAAACCACAACAACAACAACAACAACTGTGGCACCTCTGTTAGGAGCGTGTACGGTAATGAGAACACTACGTACAGAACTACCAACAAAATAGCGATTGGGAAAGAGAAAACACAATTTACAGGAAGCATTTCTATTCATAACACCGTGGGGGCAGCTTCCACTTCCACAAGCAATAACATTGATGAAAGCCTAATAAAACACAGACAATTTCAAGTATTTAACGCGGAAAAGAAGACAGTGCATCCGGTATAATCTTCATAAAAGGATTCCGAAATGTATTACCGAGTGCCTGGAATGAACGCCAAAAAATTCAGTTCATAATCGCACATATACAAGGCGACGCTGCCTTATGGGCAAATGAAGTCATAGAAAATTGTCATAGCCTGGCACAATTTGAAAAATCTTTTCTAGACAGATACTGGTCTAAGGCTATTCAAGAACGCCTGAGGACTGAAGTATACAGCCCGCAAATGTACAATCACAAACAGGGAACACTCCGTAAATATTTTGAAAAATATATCAACAAAACTAGATATTGGGATGACCCCATATCAGCCCGTGATGTGATCAGGATGTTAAAATTACGATTGCCCGGTTATATACGAGACAAATTAATAAATGTACCCGAAAATGACCTGGAACGGTACTTGTCTGTGCTGGACGAAATCGATCTCTCCCAGGAAGAAAATAGGATAAATAAAGACCGGGAGAACAGTAATGGTTCACCACGCAAGTTTAAAAATGGCAAAAACAATTCCAATTTTGGAAGCCACGGAAATGGAAAGGAAGATCAATCCGCAGAACAAAACAGGAAGAACGGAAACGGTCAACCATCTTACAATCAAAAACGTAGGTGGGAAGATAGAGGACATCCCGGCTACAGTAACAGTAATAATAATTACAATAACAAACGTCGAAATGAAGGTCAATGGCCACAACAAAGCAGTAGTGCCAACACCGAGCGAGGTGGCGCAGTGGTTAGCACACTGGACTCGCATTCGGGAGGACGACGGTTCAATCCCGCGTCCGGCCATCCTGATTTAGGTTTTCCGTGATTTCCCTAAATCGCTCCAGGCAAATGCCGGGATGGTTCCTCTGAAAGGGCGCGGCCGACTTCCTTCCCTGTCCTTCCCTAATCCGATGAGACCGATGACCTTGCTGTTTGGTCTCTTTGCCGAAAACCAACCAACCAACCAGTAGTGCCAACAACCGCACTTACCCAGTGCAGTGGATGCAAACTTCTGTGCCACCACCACCGCCTCCTAACGGTAACCAGTACCAGTGCGACAATAGGAATTCTATGCAGAATAGTAATGCAATACCACAAACATGGACAGACTCGAATAGCAGCGTAAGGATGGTATAAATGCCCACTGACGGAAACCACCATAGTGCAAGACCGTCAAACGAACAACGGCCACAATAAGCTCCCAATTGATGGTCGGCGAAAAAACAGGGGGCACACCGATAATCAATACACAAGATAATATGTTATTACTGAGGTACCAAGATGGAAACAGTACACAACATGATTTACTTATGGAATCAAACCAATGTAACAAAAAGGAAATAACTGAAGTACAAACCATCATAAAAGCTAGAATTAATGAATTGCCAGTAGAAATATACATAGATACGGGTGCCACTACTAATGTTATGAGCTATGATCTATTCCAAACCTTGAGCTAAAACCGCAACTTACCGACATTTCCTGTACAAAATTGCTGTGTCATTGGAGCCATAGGAGCACAAGCACAAAAGTTCAGTATCAGGTGCTGGTAGATTTATGCCTAGGGGAAGATAACGTAAAATGTATCTTTCTCGTAGTCAAAGGATTGAGAGTAACCTGCATCCTGGGGGGAGGTTTCCTGAGCGAGAAGAAAACAAAAATTGATTTCTGCAGCGGGAAGATCTCCCTACTGAATGAAAATAAGCAGATTGTATTGGATTTAACACGAACAGTAAGTACGCCCGGTAAAGATTACCCGAGGGTACGAGTAAAAAGCGAAGAGATGCCCATATTTCAATTAAGCAGCAATTTAAGGGGCCAGGGAGAATATTATTCGGACGTAGCTCACAACGAAACGCTTCGCTGGACCGAAACCCTTAACAATAAAGCACAAGAATCATGTTATCTAACTGAATCCCAACGAAAGCAGCTCGCACAATTATTGAATAACTACAGTGATGTTTTCTCTGAAAAACCTGGAATCATCATAGGGTATATGTATAATATAGATGTGTTTCCCCAGGCGATATTCTGCCAAGCATCATATTCAGTACCGTGGACGAGAAGGGAGGCAGTTAACAAAGAAATACAAAAAAATGCTGCAATGGGGTATAATAGAATCATCCCTTTCGCCGTACAGCAGTCCGCTGGTAGTTGTAGCCAAGCCAGATGGAAAAATCAGACTTGCCCTAGACGCCATGAACATTAATAAAATTATCGTACCCGTTAGGACGAGACCGGTGAATTTAGAAGAACAAATACAGAAATTCTATGGAGTCAAATATCTCACCTCGATAGATATGTGAAGTAGTTACTGGCAAATCCCGCTAACCAAGGAATCTAGAAAATTCACCGCCTTCATTTTCAATGGAAGGAGTTATCAATTCAAAGTGTTACCTTTTGGACTCAACGTAAGCGCAGGCGTATTCATTACGGCATTGGACCAAGCGCTAGGCGCAGACTTGCTAGAAAAAGTTACTCTTTACGTGGATGAACTTCTAGTGGCCACAAACACATGGGAAGAACATATAGAAATCCTGGAAAGAGTGTTAAATAAGCTCGCAGAAGCAGGAATAACTGCAAATCTTGAAAAATCAAAATTTGGGAGGGATCAGCTTAAATTCCTTGGACATATCATATCACCTTCCGAAATAATGCCTGATACCAAGAAGATACAAGCGATCAAAGAATTTCCACAGCCCACAAACAAAAAACAGTTAAAATCATTTATCGGACTAGTCTCCTTTTTCCGACGTTTTGTGCCGAACCAGCTGCTCAACAATGAAGCCTTGCTCACCTTATTGCGAAAAAATGTCACATGGACCTGGTCCACAGAGTGTCAGCAAGCTTATGAAGAGATCAAAGGAGCCTTAGTGAATGACAAATGCTCTACCATCCGGATATGACCCGGGATTTTTGTATAGCCACCGACTCTTCATCCTATGGTTTAGGAGCATGTCTGTTTCAAGTAGAAGAAACCAATGGGAACAGAGAAATAAGAGTTATAGCTTTTGCCAGCCGAGTGTTTATTCAATGTGAAAGAGCATATTCGGTGACCGAAATGGAAGCACTCAGTGTTGTTTGGCAAGTCAATTAAATTGTTCTGTGATCACCAAGCCTTAAGCTTCCTATTAACCTGCAAACTATTACATGCCAGACTAGCCCGTTGGGCATTAGTACTACAGGAATACAATTTAAAAATTATGTACATAAAAGGGCAAGATAATGTCATTGCGGACGCTTTATCACGTCTACCAGTAGGCATGTCACAGCTTGGTGAAATGATCTAGCGAGCGTCAGAATATAGAGTTTTATTAATGACGTCGCAACCATACCGTCGTGAATATTTGCACCTGTGCAAGAATGTAGGACAGCTGCAAAACGAAGATCATACCTGGACCAAAGTGAAACGATCACTAATATTAGAGCAAGCTAACAGCGAAAATTCGCGGTACAAAGTGGAGAACAACATATTGTACCACAGAAATGACACTGCCTCAGATAACTGGTGCGTGTGTTTCCCGTACAAATACATGCAAAATTTTATCTGGTACACGCATTACGCGTGGGGACATGAAGGAATACAGAAGTGTGCAGCAATAATACAAAGATATTGTTACATCCCGAATAGTAAACGTGTGGTCCAAAAGATATTACGAACGTGTGACGTTTGTCAGAAAGCTAAAGCCAACAATAGAAGTAACAAAACAGAACTGCATCCAATTATTCCGATACAACCACTTCAAATTGCGTCAATGGACATCGCAGGACCATTACCTACGGCTCGCGGTGGAATGAAATATATATTAGCTGTTTACGATACCTTTACTAAGTATGTGAAATTGTTTCCAATGAAAACACTACTGCCAAACAGATGGTACAACGCATATCAAAAGAATTCATACCGAAAACAGGAAAACCACTAAACGTTCTAACAGACAATGCTAGATATTTCACTGGTGAACTGTGGAAGGAGTTTCTACGTGACCAAAACATAAAGCATATATTAGTTGCACATTTCCACACGGAAGCAAGTCCCGTAGAGAGAATTTTTCGAGAACTCAACAGATTTATCCGAACATATACTCATCAGCAACATACAAAGTGGCCGGAATTGTTACCTGTCTTTGAAAATATACACAACAATCTACCTCATCCAGCTACCGGATACACGCCCAATGAGTTATTATTTAGTACTGCAGAACTAAATGAATGGATCACGCCGCTACCAAAACTGCAGCGCACAGATCAAAGGCAAGAGGATAAAATAAAGGACGCCATCAGCAACATGACGAGTTGCGCTAGTCAACGAAAGAGTCGATATGACAAGTCAATAAAAATCAGATAAACGACTTAGTTTTGATAAGAAATCATCCTAAGTCGTCACTCATAACAAAGAAGAACAAGAAATGGCAAATGCTGTATAATGGACCTTTTAAAATTATACAAATACCGCACGGTTGTAGCTACCTTATAGCTGATGTGATGAGCGGGAAGATCAAAGGATTGTATCCCTATAAGGACTTAAAGAAATTTGTGGTACCTGACAATAGGACATGAATGGTTTACCGTATTTTTGTGTAATATGTAGGTTTTGCACAGACTTCAATATATATTTTTGTGTAGTTGTAAGAATTTGATGTATTGTTTGTGCTTAGTACGTAAGATGTTTTGTCTTTATTTCAAGGAATGATCTACACACCAGCCTTCAAAAATGAGTAAAAAGAAGCTAAAGGACCATCGGTCCAATGATAGTATTCGTTTAGAAACATATTCAGTAAGTGTAAGATGTTTTTCAGTGGTTATTAGAGTTAGTAACTATAAATTTTATTATGCTGAGTGATAAATGTTTATTTAAAGAATGCACTAAATATTCTAATCTGTCACATGAAAAATGAACAGAAATGGTGTATGCAAAAGACTGTGCACATACCATGTGACATCTGTGATGCTGTGCTTTGACCTTAAAAGAGAAAGTATAAGCATCTAGCCACAATATTTGAGATTAAATGAGAGCTCCACTTTAGAGCCTGTTTTTGACAGTTGCAAACCTTTTATAGGATACGCGATTACGCTCACAGCTTATGGAGCAAGCACATGCACAGCGGTCCTAAACCCCAAATGAATATACTCTATGACAAATTTATTAATGCTCAAATATAAAAGTATTGCAAGTCAGGCCAGAATCCGTTGCATGTGTGATGTAACACTTAATTGTATGCAATAACAGAACAAAGTGCTTTTGATCTGTGAAATTTCATTGTAACATATTGTGTAAATGAACAGACATTTGTGTCACTGTGATATAAAAAAAACCAGTAATCATGTAATACAATTGTATCAAAGTCATGCTGTGA
This sequence comes from Schistocerca serialis cubense, assembly GCF_023864345.2. Taxonomy (NCBI): domain Eukaryota; kingdom Metazoa; phylum Arthropoda; class Insecta; order Orthoptera; family Acrididae; genus Schistocerca; species Schistocerca serialis. The sequence goes on from NC_064643.1 coordinate 461,006,416, forward strand.
GCAATACTAACAGGAACTATAATAGTGTGTTGGTATTCGCGGAGGAAGTGTGAACTTTGATAACTGTATTAGTGATCAACTTGGCCAGTGAACACTTATGTGCTGTACAACTGAAAAAACGCGAGGTACAAACATTAACAAAACATATCTGTGTGCAGTGACTGCAAACACAAAACTGTGATCAGTGTGTGTTCGAAACTGTACAGACAACATTTATAGTTTGGACGCTACCTCCTGTGCGCCAACAATTAATATGACGTCACAGACCACGTAGTAGGACGTTACTGCAACGGCAACTACGGTGGAACGCCGTCAAACAAAAAATTGTGAAACATAAATATTCCATACGAAGTGATGACAACAGGGATGTGCAGTGCTTACTTCAGCATCATATCTCCTGCATCATTCAGCACCAGTATGTGCAAATGAACACGAGAATACCAAGTAACTGAGCCTGTGCCTCGATGATGCAATAATGTTGATTAATCAATTCTTACCCACAGCCATAACATCTTACAATATCCGTTCTAAAACATTTGTGCATTAGTTTCATGATTTGCACGAGTCAACATCCTCCCCCGTGCTGAAAACTTTAACGAGCGGTGCGCAACAATGCAGACGCACCACGCAGACAAAATAACGTCGATCCGTACTCCACATCCTGACCGCCGGCTACGGACAAGAAAGAAGACAACAGTTTCCAGCCGACGCTCCATGGCAACGGGCACGACGCATCGCGGTAGCGACATACAGCGTCATCCACATCACACGACGAGAAATTCGCCGACAAAAATTAAAAAAAACTCAAAATATTACCAACACAATATAAAAAATTTGATGAACACTTTCATATAAAAACTATATGTTTGTTTCTTTTTCAGAAAATTTTGTATTTGACGTAAATACTTTTAATACCAAAACATGTAGAACCAACCTATGTAAAGTAACACAAAGGGTTAAATCTATCAACTCTGCCGAAGTTTTTCTGGGGTTTCCCTGCGGCCCTCGTCCAAATGGAAGAGCTTGTTATATTGCAACTGTCCCCAGCAATGTTATGTAAAAAGACTCAAAATGAATGTGTACCCATGACCTAATACACGGTAAAGTCAACTGAAAGTGACCAACGAACGAAAGAAAAGTGACACTCATGGTCTACAAGGACCAAACATTAAGTAGTGTGTTCCCTGTAGCCCAGGGGCCGTGTAGTGTCCCTTTTGCAATATTCACCTTTATCGAGGTGAAACATAAATAAAAATGACTGTATGTGACTCAAAATGAATTGCAAACAGTGATTTAACTGTAAAAATATACAATATATATCGATAAATGCAGAAAAGACATTATTTTTAGTGTATGAGATTATAATGTGTAAGTAATTAAAAGAAGTATTATCATCTCTGTAAGAGTATAAAACACAATGCAATGTTCATTCTTCTGTCTAGTCTGTTTTGATCTGTTCGTTCTGGTGTTAGCTGGAATAAGGTACGCAAGCTATTGTGCTGCGCTAGCATTTGTTTCTGTCGTAACGTAATTGCAAATATTTAATGGTGTAAACTGTGTCCTAGTAAGAATATATTAGTATAAAATGATCTCCGTGTGTTATTTCAAGAACCTAATCCACATTTATCTTATGAAAAGAATATTTAATGAAAATTATTTAACATGTTTCCAGCTGCTGCGGAGCGAGTAACAGTGATCTCTGATTGTTAACAATTAGCCGCCATTACGCGGTACATTTAAAAATATTTTTTCAGAGCAAAACGTCTGATAGCCGGAGCGGAAAAAATATTGTAAAAATATTCAGTGAGATTAATTGAAGTAATCCAGTGAAATAATTTTATTAAAACTTGTCTATTTTCTATGATAGTGAAGTGGAGCAGAGTAATACTACGCTATTGCATTTACAGTAATTTGTAGGGAGCCTGGCGCTCGATAAAACCAGATATAATACGTAATTGGCAACCTACGAAATTCATTATTTTGCTTATTATATCTCTTTTGTATGTTTTTGTACAGAGTTTCAGGGAGAGCATAAGGGAACAATTGACAGGAATGGGGGAAAGAAATACAGTAGAAGAAGAATGGGTAGCTCTGAGGGATGAAGTAGTGAAGGCAGCAGAGGATCAAGTAGGTAAAAAGACGAGGGCTAGTAGAAATCCTTAGGTAACAGAAGAAATATTGAATTTAATTGTTGAAAGGAGAAAATATAAAAATGCAGTAAATGAGGCAGGCAAAAAGGAATACAAACGTCTCAAAAATGAGATCGACAGGAAGTGCAAAATGGCTAAGCAGCGATGGCTAGAGGACAAATGTAAGGATGTAGAGGCTTATCTCAGTAGGGGTAAGATAGATACTGCCTACAGGAAAATTAAAGAGACCTTTGGAGAAAAGAGAACCACTTGTATGAATATCAAGAGCTCAGATGGAAACCCAGTTCTAAGCAAAGAAGGGAAAGCATAAAGGTGGAAGGAGTATATAGAGGGTCTATACAAGGGCGACGTACTTGAGGACAATATTATGGAAATGGAAGAGAATGCAGATGAAGACGAAATGGGAGATACAATACTGCGTGAAGAGTTTGACAGAGCACTGAAAGACCTGAGTCGAAACAAGCCCCGGGAGTAGACAACATTCCATTAGAACTACTGACTGCCTCGGGAGAGCCAGCCCTGACAAAACTCTACCATCTGGTGAGCAAGATGTATGAGACAGGCGAAATTCCCTCAGACTTCAAGAAGAATATAATAATTCCAATTCCAAAGAAAGCAGGTGTTGAAAGATGTGAAAATTACCGAACAATCAGTTTAATAAGCCACAGCTGCAAAATACTAACGCGAATTCTTTACAGACGAATGGAAAAACTAGTAGAAGCCAACCTCGGGGAAGATCAGTTTGGATTCCGTAGAAATATTGGATCACGGCAATACTGACCTTATGACTTATCTTAGAAGAAAGATCAAGGAAAGGCAAACCTACGTTTCTAGCATTTGTAGACTTAGAGAAAGCTTTTGACAATGTTGAATGGAATACTCTCTTTCAATTTCTAAAGGTGGCAGGGGTAAAATACAGGGAGCGAAAGGCTATTTACAATTTGTACAGAAACCAGATGGCAGTTATAAGAGTCGAGGGACTTGAAAGGGAAGCAGCGGTTGGGAAGGGAGTGAGACAGGGTTGTAGCCTCTCCCCGATGTTATTCAATCTGTATATTGAGCAAGCAGTAAAGGAAAGAAAAAAAAATTCGGAGTAGGTATTAAAATCCATGGTGAAGAAATAAAAACTTTTAGGTTCGCCGATGACATTGTAATTCTCAGAGACAGCAAAGGACTTGGAAGAGCAGTTGAACGGAATAGACAGTGTCTTGAAAGGAGGATATAAGATGAACATCAACAAAAGCAAAACGAGGATAATCGAATGTAGTCTAATTAAGTCGGGTGATGCTGAGGGAATTAGATTAGGAAATGAGACACTTAAAGTAGTAAATGAGTTTTGCTATTTGGGGAGCAAAATAACTGATGATGGTCGAAGTTGAGACGATGTAAAATGTAGACTGGCAATGGCAAGAAAAGCGTTTCTGAAGAAGAGAAATTTGTTAACATCGAGTATAGATTTAAGTCTCAGAAAGTATAGATTTAAGTCTCAGAAAGTCGTTTCTGAAAGTATTTGTATGGAGTGTAGCCATGTATGGAAGTGAAACGTGGACGATCAATAGTTTGGACAAGAAGAGAGTAGAAGCTTTCGAAATGTGGTGCTACAGAAGAATGCTGAAGATTAGATGGGTAGATCACATAACTAATGAGGAGGTATTGAATAGAATTGGGGAGAAGAGGAGTTTCTGGTACTTCTTGACAAGAAGAAGGGACCGGTTGGTAGGACATGTTCTGAGGCATCAAGGGATCACAAATTTAGCATTGGAGGGCAGTGTGGAGGGTAAAAATCATAGAGGGAGACCAAGAGATGAATACACTAAGCAGATTCAGAAGGACGTAGGTTGCAGTAAGTACTGGGAGATGAAGAAGCTTGCACAGGATAGAGTAGCATGGAGAGCTGCATCAAACCAGTCTCAGGACTGAAGACCACAACAACAAACAAGTACTAATATGTCCTGTAATACATACATATGGAAAGGATTAAACGCTATTCTGGCCAAATTTGAAACAAATGCGTAAAATAAGTTCGACAAGCACCTGAAATCGTAAAAATTTTTTCAAGTAAGACTTAGGAGGGTAGTAAATAAAGTCAAAAGGGCACAAACACTTAGAGGCAAAATAAAATGAAATACCAAAATGAACAGAGGGAGACGAATTTAAATTAACACGATTTTCATTCAAATGCAAGACACCAGATAATAGTTAATAACATACACGTTAAGTAAACTACCAAGCTTGGCCCCTAAAAGGTTCTTTGCAAGAAATTTACGGAAAAAAATGAAGGAAGGCGCCTTGAGCACACTATAAGTCGCCTGTGCCAGTCATTAACGTGGCAAGTAGGCAACAAATTTGATGCACGTTCGGCACAATCCGCGCAAACGAGCCGTATGTGAAAATCACAAACGAAGCCTCTGGCTTACAGCACCAGACCAGAGTAATGAGACAAAAATAAAGTAGGCGCGGAAGAAACCAAGATGCGGTTTTTGAGCACAAAATGCCTGATATCAAAGGACCTCACCTTGGTTCTCAGTATGGGCAAGCAACAATTCCCCCGAGCAGAATTGCTTATTTAAAGAACCTAGTATCTGCCAGTTCCGAACCGGCGTGATGGCTTCGAAAACACTCCACAGATGGGGTAGCCGTATCCACACAAAGATCGATCAAAACAGAGCGCTTGTGTGTGGACAGTAAGTTGGAAAGTGGAGGTCTCACGGGGAGCACTACCGTGTGTCCTCGGATAGAGCGTCTACCATGTAAGCGGGAGGACCCGGGTTCGAGTCCCGATCGGGGCACACATTTTTCAACTGTCCCCGTTGATGTTTTATAGAACTGCAAGATCACCAATGATATCTGTACAGATACCAGCTTCATGTATGTCTCTGGTAAACGGGGAACTTCAACTGTCTCTGCTGCCAACATGTCACTTTCGTAAGACTAGCCGAGCACCGGCATGTATGCTATCCGCCGCCGCTTACGAATGCTTTCTTGCAGCCAAGCGTCCTATGAACTCCCAGCAATGGGCCAGAGACAAACCTAGCACGGTTACAACCGCTACAAGAAAAGACGTCATTCGTGCACGGCATACTTCTCCCATGCAACTTTGTAAGAAGCACCCTGCACCAAGCACCATCAGTATAAAATATCTTTCGCCACATAATATCGGTACAAAGGACACTCAGCGTGACATTCGTACGAAGCACCGTCACGTTAATGCTGGTATGGAGAACCTCACGATGTGCTCCGATTCTAAGACGTTCCGTCATTCATTGCTTGATGGAAATGGCATCGTTTTCAAGGGGTCAGACGGCTCTAATTAATAATAACTCAGGCAGTTTGCACAATACACAAACATTCTCATAAATCAGTCAATCTATTAGCGAAAACTGTATCAAAATCCCAGTAGCAATTACTCGAACATATAGACAGATTCGCAGTGGGGGACTTCAATTTATATATGTATATAAGATAGAAGAAGAAGAAGATAGAATAAAATATAGATAAATAGAAGATAGAGAAGCAACTTGCAAATATTTGCCTAAGATGCTAGACTTCATTACTCCCTGAAATATTCACTATCGACTCTAGTTCCTGTTCTCTAAAAATTCAGTTTAGGATGCGACACGACACTCCAGACATTATGTGGTCGAACTTCTTATGTTTAGACACGGAAAAAGTTTCTATAGTGGCGGCCACAGATGCGTATCTCTGACACACTGTACTCTCTTTTAAGCGATTTTTTAATGATAAAATGAACAAATATTGCGTTAGTAAGGTTATGAACGGATTCTCGACTCGTTAGTCTGCAAACGTATAAGACTGACGGCACTTGTGCAGTGCTAAGAGACTGTACTCGAAACTGTGAGGACAGCGGTTCGAATCCCAGTCCAATCACACAGATTTAGGTTTTCCATGATTTCACTAAACCATTTGAGACGAATACAGTCTTCCCATTTAGAAAAGAAAATTAGTAAATTGGCAGGTTTCAGAGTTTTAATTTATTTAATTAACCAGTTTACGACTTACAAGGCAACCATCAGAATAAATGATCGTTGCTTTCAAAGAGAATACAGTACAACATTACAAAAAGATATTTCACATGGAGTGTGAGATGAAAAACTGACGAACTGTCGTCTTTCATTGTGCTATATTAACATAACTGGAAATATTTAATGGCCAATAAATAAAAATGAAGGGAATAAATCAGACTGTATATATTCTAAGATTATATATATATATATATATATATATATATATATATATATATATATGTGTGTGTGTGTGTGTGTGTGTGTGTGTGTGTGTGTGTGTGTGTATGCGTGCGTGCGCGTGAGGACGAGATGGAAGGGGAGGAGGACAAAATGATCCCTGAATCTTAAATCTGTAACTGTTACAGGTACTGCAGAAATGACACGTTTATACATTTGAGAATGAAAAATTACACCGAAGAGAAGTAGAAAGGATAAAACAACAAAATATACGACAAAAAATTTAAATTAAATTGACAAATACAAAACAATACACATAAGACGTGTGTTCTGGAGACCTTCAAAATAACTTGAAAAAGTGCTACATATGGAAGATGATGCAAAAACAGAGTAGAAGATATCCTTGACAAATGTAATGTACATTTGTGTGCCAAAACATTTTGACCATCTACTTAATGGCCTCTGGAACGCAATACGCAGCATGTCTACGTGGAGCTGACTAATCCTTGGTGGATATCCGGAGATATCAAATGTCCGACACAAATCACGAAATTCCCCTTAAATTAAGGGCCGGTAGTTTTTGTTTACGAAACTGGAGCACGATAGCGTTCCAAATGTGATCCATCCAGCTCGGATCACCAAAATTTGGTAGCCGAGACATCAACATGAGTTCTGTAACATCCGCCTCAAAGTAATGTAGCACAATAATGGCCTTGTGATATGGACAATTTTCCCGCTGGGAGACACCATAGCCGTCATCAAGCATGAAACCATGCAGGTGACCCGCGTTAATGTCCACATAGTCTATAGCTGTCATGGTGCCTTAGATTACTGCGACAGGTCCCATAGAAGCCTAGAGGAACGTCCCCCTGTGCTCCGAAACACCTGCGTCTTTACCGATATTTTGTTGTCAAACGTAGACCTCCACCCACATAGCGCGTAAGTCTTCGGTCTCCTATGATGAGGCTTGGACAACACATTTTCTCCTCTTTGTGTCCTTCAGCCACTGGCCCCAGATGTTCATCACAGTAGGGGGCGAACAGCCAGCCACATTCGCCGGCTGCAATAAGTTCGTTCACAAGTGCCGTCCATTGCCAAAGTCGCTTCTATCAGTGGATCTCCCCATTTGAGGCCCTTATCGTCGCTAGAATGATTCTCCATTCGTCTGTCCTGTTCTTGTATAATTTCCTTACCGTATAACGTATCCGCAGTGCTATCAGGTCTCGCTGTGGGAAGTGGTCACAATGTATGGCTCATTTGTGTAGTTGGATATACATACGCTAAACTTCATAATGGAATTTTTCTCTCTGCAGTGGAGTGAGTACTGATATGAAACTTTCTGGCAGATTAAACCGTGCGCTGTACCGAGACTCGAACTCGGGACCATTGCCTTTCGTGGAAAGTGCTCTACCGACTGAGCTACCCAAGCACGACTCCCAACCGATCCTCACAGCTCCACTTCCGCCAGGCCGGCCGAAGTGGCCGTGCGGTTAAAGGCGCTGCAGTCTGGAACCGCAAGACCGCTACGGTCGCAGGTTCGAATCCTGCCTCGGGCATGGATGTTTGTGATGTCCTTAGGTTAGTTAGGTTTAACTAGTTCTAAGTTCTAGGGGACTAATGACCTCAGCAGTTGAGTCCCATAGTGCTCAGAGCCATTTTCACTTCCGCCAGTACCTTGTCTGCTACCTTCCAAACTTCACAGAAGCTCTCCTTCCTAATCTGCAAGACTAGCACTCCTCGAAGAAAAGAATATTGCGGAGACATGGCTTAGCTACGGCCTGCGAAAGGCAAAGATCCCGAGCTTGAGTCTCGGTGTACCGGAAGTTTTATGAGCTAAATTGTAAAAGAATAAGTACGATGAATTATTCTTTACTGATCGGAAAAAGTAAATTTGATAAACAACAAAATACACAATAATTTGGAATACAGTGATAATCATAACAAAACAAATAATTTCTTCTCCTTTCATCAATAATCGCCGTCTTATCGACAGACTAAAACTGCGTTCTTTATTGGGACTCGAACCCGAATTTATGTCTTTTCTTTTCTCTCTTGACGATCAAAACTTTCTAACATACCCCACGATCTGATTGGTAGTTTCAGTCTGCCAGCGATTTTCCTTCTGCAACTCGTATCTCCAGTACAAGGAAATTTGTAATAAATTTTGGCAACAAGTTGGAACTTCAGCAATTCTACTTGACAGAAAAACAAAAAATAACAGTGAAAATTAGAGTTTGTTTTATTCTGGTAAGGGCCACTGCTTTAAGCTACAATAACCATCATCATACCAAGATTCTAGGCCGTCTAAGGAGCTCCGCTTAGCAGTTGTTGACGGATACATTATGACATTACACAGCAGCTCCCAGCACTGACTCCTCAAGTAGTTTGGAATTTTGGTCATATGATGGTTGTTGTAATAGAAACTGGTTACTTCCAGTGTAACACAGACGAACTGCGACTTGAACTGTATTTATTTTTATATGAAGATATCTTTCGAGAATAATGACTACACCAATGTCATTATAGTTGAAGCGCCAGATAAGATGAACAAGTCTGGGAGAAAGTACTTCATTGAGACTTTGATTATGAAATTATTCATCGTTTATGAGAACAAGGGAAAAATTACTCAGCCTCGCAGGTTAAAAATGTTGTAATTTCAAATTAGTATCCTTTTAGGAAAATGCACTTTCTTGGACGTTTCTTCACAGAGCAGTTTCTATCTCTTAACTGTAAGGGGCAGTCAAATGAAAACGGGACAGACGAAAAGAAATTAACTTTTTATTGTTTCAAAACGGGTCGCTTCAGGAGTGATCGCCAACTGTTGATGCATTTATCCCACTGTGAGACAAGACTGTCAGTGTCTTCGTAGAAAAGAAAAAATTGCGATTGTCTACGGAACCATGACTATACACAGGTGTGCACCACTTTGGCAGAATCAAATCGACGGGTTCGAATGTCTTTCTTCAGGCTTTTAAAAATATGTGTGTGGGTAAAAATATGTATGTGGGTCCTCATCTTTGCCAAGGTTGTTTCTACTCTTCTGCAGACGTTTCGCTGGGAAACTCTGACACGCCCTCCATACACCTCCGATCTCTCCCCATGCGGTTTCGATGTTTTTGGAGCCAAGCAGAGAGACATCCGTGGCCTCGATTTGTTTCACACGAAGAGATCCTCGCCTAGCTACAGTCATGGTTCCATAGGCAGTTGCAAACATTTTCCCGTGAAGACGTTGACCATCTTGTCTCACAATAGAATAAATGTATTAACAGTTATGGCTGTTGCTTTTAATGTAATAAACAGTTTACTTACTTTTTTCCATCTGTCTCATTTTCATTTGGCTGCCCCTTATGTAAAGGTGAACTCAGCAAAATTTCCATTTATACCCACCATAAGAATTGGGCTCAAAACGTTACCTAGTCACACATTTCTTTAGATTGGGCAGTACGTATACGTCATAGGCTGCCAGACATAATGAAAAGAGGATGTTCTAGCAAATCGTAAATAAAATCTACCAGTTTTGTAACTGACACAGAACTTTCATGCATAGCCAATAATTTCTCAATCTGTTTTTTATACAACTAACGCAGAATACTTAGAATATTTAGGAGAGGATTTTCAGTTTTGGTATTTGCGTTATATCCAAGAGAAACCCGCGATAAACTCAGTCGGAACAATAGGCCTGTAGTTATTTTTATTTCTAGCACTATACGTTGCAGAAAAAATCCGAAGCCCATTTGCCTATCTGTTTACATGTGAAAGAGAGTTGTTGTTGTTGTTATGGTCTTCAGTCCTGAGACTGGTTTGATGCAGCTCTCCATGCTACTCTATCCTGTGCAAGCTTTTTCATCTCCCAGTACCTACTGCAACCTACATCCTTCTGAATCTGCTTAGTGTATTCATCTCTTGGTCTCCCTCTACGATTTTTACCCTCCACGCTGCCCTCCAATACTAAATTGGTGATCCCTTGATGCCTCAGAACATGTCCTACCAACCGATCCCTTCTTCTGGTCAAGTTGTGCCACAAACTTCTCTTCTCCCCAATCCTATTCAATACTTCCTCATTAGTTATGTGATCTACCCATCTAATCTTCAGCATTCTTCTGTAGCACCACATTTCGAAAGCTTCTATTCTCTTCTTGTCCAAACTATTTATCGTCCATGTTTCACTTCCATACATGGCTACACTCCATACGAATACTTTCAGAAATGATTTCCTGACACTTAAATCAATACTGGATGTTAACAAATTTCTCTTCTTCAGAAACGCTTTCCTTGCCATTGCCAGCCTACATTTTATATCCTCTCTACTTCGACCATCATCAGTTATTTTGCTCCCCAAATAGCAAAACTCCTTTACTACTTTAAGTGCCTCATTTCCTAATCTAATTCCCTCAGCATCACCCGACTTAATTAGACTACATTCCATTATCCTTGTTTTGCTTTTGTTGATGTTCATCTTATATCCTCCTTTCAAGACACTGTCCATTCCATTCAACTGCTCTTCCAAAGCCTTTGCTGTATCTGACAGAATTACAATGTCATCGGCGAACCTCAAAGTTTTTATTTCTTCTCCATGAATTTTAATACCTACTCCGAATTTTTCTTTTGTTTCCTTTACTGCTTGCTCAATATACAGATTGAACAACATCGGGGAGAGGCTACAACCCTGTCTTACTCCCTTCCCAACCACTGCTTCCCTTTCATGTCCCTCGACTCTTATAACTGCCATTTGGTTTCTGTACAAATTGTAAATAGCCTTTCGCTCCCTGTATTTTACCCCTGCCACCTTTAGAATTTGAAAGAGAGTATTCCAGTCAACATTGTCAAAAGCTTTCTCTAAGTCTACAAATGCTAGAAATGTAGGTTTGCCTTTCCTTAATCTTTCTTCTAAGATAAGTCGTAAGGTCAGTATTGCCTCACGTGTTCCAGTGTTTCTACGGAATCCAAACTGATCTTCCCCGAGGTTGGCTTCTACTAATTTTTCCATTCGTCTGTAAAGAATTCGTGTTAGTATTTTGCAGCTGTGACTTATTAAGCTGATAGTTCGGTAATTTTCACATCTGTCAACACCTGCTTTCTTTGGGATTGGAATTATTATATTCTTCTTGAAGTCTGAGGGTATTTCGCCTGTTTCATACATCTTGCTCACCAGATGGTAGAGTTTTGTCAGGACTGGCTCTCCCACGGCCGTCAGTAGTTCCAATGGAATATTGTCTACTCCGGGGGCCTTGTTTCGACTCAGGTCTTTCAGTGCTCTGTCAAACTCTTCACGCAGTATCGTATCTCCCATTTCATCTTCATCTACATCCTCTTCCATTTCCATAATATGTGAAAGAGAGTAAGGTCGAAGAATTGTTCAAGATATGCTATGTGTCTACCCATCGCGTTCTTTACGATTGGTTATAGCAAAGACATTTAGCAAATTTGCAAGATAATAATGTATCCTAATAAATGTCTACTACACATAGGAAATTATCAGTTAGACAAATATCTTAGAATCAGCCGCAGGTGGATATATGCAGACAGACCATAACGTAGTAGCTTTGAAAAGTAGGTTGGAATAAAAAAGGAGAATTCCAATGAGACATTATAATATGAAACTGGATATTGACAAAACGATAAAAAAAAGATGAAACAAAATTGGAAACTATCTGATGCCTTGACCAGTAGGATAAGCAAAAATGTTGAGGATGGTTACATACGAGAGAAACAGAACAAAACTAAGAAATAATCGCGGAGAAAACGCTTACCTCAAACTGAAGTATCTCCGTCACAGACTATTTTTCAGTTTGAAGCTCTAAAACGCCGTCTTCGCCTTTTTGCGCCATGTCACTTGCTTTTCTTTTTGGTGCGGCGCTTTTCCCCTTGAAAACACTATCGGAAACTCAGTGTTTATTGTCAAACTATCACATTTTTATGCAGCCAGTAGAAATACTTGAGACTGATTCGTGTGAGCTCGAAACCCGTCTCTTAAGAAGAACATTATTTTTTGCTTCTTGCAGAATGTAAGCCCACAATGTTGAAACGAGGCAAGTGATTATCTCTTGTAACTGATACGGAATCAGTCGGCAGAAGCCTTGAGCAGAAAAGCTTTGATGAGGTAGATCAGCTTTTAAGTAAATTATAAGTAACTGATGAAAATTAAGTTAATTCATTTTAAATCAAGGCGTTTTCTTTTCAGTCCATGTGAGTAAGAATTTGACAGCGAACTGAGAGATCTAAGTCAAAACAAGGCCCCTGGAGTAGACAACACTCGGTCATAACTACTGATAGCCTTGGGAAAGCCAGTTTCAAGAAGCATATAATAATTCCAATTCCCAAGAAAGCAGGTGCTGAAAGGTGAGAATATTACGGAACTACCAACTTAGTAAGTCAAAACTGCAAAATACTAACAGGAATATTGGAAGAAGTCGACCTCAAGGAAGATCAGTTTGGGTTCCGAGGCAACACTGACCCTACGACTTAGAATATAGGTTAAGGAAAGGCAAACCTAAATATATAGCTTTTGTAGACGTAGAGTAAGCATTTGACGATGTAGACTGGAAAACTCTCTTTGAAATTCTGAAGGTAGCAGGCGTAAAATATAGGGAGCGAAAGGGTGTTTACAACTTGTGCAGAAACCAGACGGCAGTTAAAGGAGTCGAAGGGCATGTAAGGGAAGCAGGGGCTAAGAATGGAATGAGGCAGGTTTGTAGCCTATCCTCGATATTATTCAATTTGTACATTTAGCGAGAAGTAAAGGAAACATAAGAAAAGTTTGGAGCAGGAATTGAAGTTCAGTACAAGAGTTTTGCTATTTGAGCAGCAAAATAACAGATGATGGTAGAAATAGAGGGAATTTAAATGTACACTGGTAATGGCAAGAAAATTGCTTCTGAAGAAGAGAAATTTTTTGTTAACTCTGAATACAGACTTAAGTGTTAGGATTTCTTTTCTGAAGGTATTTGTCTGCCATGTATGGGAGTGACTCGTGGATGAAAAACAGTTTACACAAAAAAATATTACAGGATTTTGAAATGTGGTGCTACATAAGAATGCTGAAGATTGGTGGGTAGATCATGTAAATAATGAGGAAGTACTGAATAGAACTGGGGAGACAAGAAATTTGTGGCACAACTTTACTAAACAGAGGGATAGGCCACATTCTGAGACATCAAGAGAATTGCAGAGAGTAAAAATTGTAGAGAGAGACCAAGAGACGAATACAGTATGCAGATTCAGAATGATGTATATTGCACAGACTAGTGTAGCATGGTGAGTTGCAGCGAACCAGTCATCGGACTGAAGACCACAACAACATGAATTACGTACCCGGGGAATAACGATTTTTTAACTCCTTGTATAAAGTTCACTATTTCACTTCGATTTGTCACGTAATACAAATGCTTTTTATTAAAGCCAATGATTTAAATATTTCTTGAAATAATGTAAATAGCGTTTAACTTTTTAAGCTAAAGAGGTTTATAATGACGATATACGGAACAACAAGTTTTGCCCAAAAACTTTACTTCAAGACCCAAAACGTATTATCAGTCATTTCCTAAGGAGCAGGATTTTTCTCTCCATTACGTCTGTATTTAGAACAAAAAAGTGGTATCATGTGCCAAAAAATAAGTTTGGGAAATGGCAATGAAGTATATTATTCAAAATTTGTGTTTCCTGAAAATTTTCATTTATTTGAGAAAAATCAGTTCAGAAATACGCTCTTCACTTCGCAAAATTGCAATTGTAGAAAAACGATAATTCAAGAAGAAGTAGTATGTCACTTGAATGGTAGAAGGATATAAGTGAATGCGTAGGCTGAGAAAAGGTTAAAACATATACGTCTTTGCGAATCAAAACTATCAATAACAGCAAGGAAGCAGGCAGGGATTCGCCAGCAGAAGAATGTGACGACAGCGAAAAGCATAAGTTTAAGGTACTAAAGAAATGGCATTTCGCCTCGCAGAAGAAATAAATACACTGCTGAAAAAAAAGAACACTTGGAAAAACAACGTAGATTTAGACCCAGTGATGGCATATGCATCCTGGGGGATTGTAGATGTACTGATAATAGCTTCAAAGTCGTCCGCCAACGGCTAGAGAAGTGGCATAGCTGCCAGAGCGCCACCGGTATCTACCCTTTAATAAAATGGAAATGCCCTGTAGCTAGGGCCTCCTGTCGGGTAGACCGTTCCCCTGCTGCAAGTCTTTCAAGTTGATGCCACTTTGGCGACTTGCGTGTCGATGGGAATGAAATGACGATGGTAAGGACAGCACAACACCCAGTCCCTGAGCGGAGAAAATCTCTTTCCTAGCTGGGGATCGAACTCGGTCCGTTAGATATGACATTCCGTCGCGCTGACCACTCAGCTGCCAGGGGCGGACACCCTTTAATAGAGCCAGAAGGCTCAGTATGGTACAAACGTGTGAAGCAACCAGCCAACCATGCCCGTGAGACGCACTCAGGTTTGTTACAACCAACTGAGCCTGTTCGAAAGTGGTCAAGTTGTGGCCGTCCGAGTGGCGGGTTGGTCCTTTCGGAGAACTGCCACACAAGTTAGACGTGCTGCTTCAGTTATGCAGTCCGCAGCTCGTGGTCGTGCGGGAGCGTTCTCGCTTCCCACGCCCGGGATCCCGGGTTCGATTCCCGGCGGGGTCAGGAATTTTCTCTGCCTCGTGATGACTGGGTGTTGTGTGCTGCCCTTAGGTTAGTTAGGTGTAAGTAGTTCTAAGTTCTAGGGGACTGATGACCATAGATGTTAAGTCCTATAGTGCTCAGAGCCACTTGAATCATTTTTTGAACCATTCAGTTGTGCAGCGATGGTTCTCTAGCCTGGCTTCCATTCACGCTACAGCATCGACGTGCACGAGTCGACTGGTACAGCCAGAGCGTCACTTGGCAGATGGAATGGTGCGCCGTGGTGCTCAGTGAAGAAAGCAGATTCTGCCCGGACGCAAGAGATGGTCGTTTGCGCGTACGATGTAGACCAGGTGAGCGCTGTCTCGTAGAGCGCATTCGTCCACAATAGAGTGGCGCCACGCTAAGTAATCATCTTGGCTATTTCTGGAGAGTGCGCCAACCTGCGCTCGGTATGTGCAGTCTGCTATTAGACCCTTTGTTTTGCCGTTCCTGCAGCAGCAAGGTGTTGTCTTCTCCCAACAGGTTAAT
Source organism: Schistocerca serialis cubense (assembly GCF_023864345.2). Classification (NCBI taxonomy): domain Eukaryota; kingdom Metazoa; phylum Arthropoda; class Insecta; order Orthoptera; family Acrididae; genus Schistocerca; species Schistocerca serialis. The sequence continues at coordinate 461,021,919 of NC_064643.1, forward strand.
GCTCGCCCACATACTGCCCGTGAAGTTGAACATGCCCTGCTAGACGTGCAGCAACTTCCCTGGCCAGAGCGATCTCTGTTCTTGTCTCCGAACGAGCACGTTTGGGAGATGATGGGATGAGATGTGTCTCGTGCGACTTGTCAACCAACAGCTCTTACAGAAGTAGGTGAACAGTTCTAGCAGGCGTGGCACAACGTATCCCAGGACAGTATTCGCCATTTGTTCGACCGACTGGATGCCAGAGTCAGCGTCTGCATTGCCACACGTGGAGGCCACACCACGTACTAACATGGGTGTTTCAACATGGCTCGATACCTGATAAATCAGAACCGCTTCTGCTATTGATCTGTAAATGTAACATTTCATGTACTCCACACACACACTGTTGCAACAACAAATCTTGAGTGAATTGGAAACCTCTAGAAAGAAACGTGTAGTAAGTATTAACCCCAAAACTGTACTTCGGATACAACAGTGAAGAGCGGAGCAAAATCTAGTTAGGAACATTGTTACGATAGCCTGTGTGAGTGGAAATGATTGGTTATCATTCGTTATTTACAGAGGTATGTATTTTCGTTTTTTAATGTGTATCCAAATTCGCTGCGTCTATGACTGTTACTATCAGTCGGAAAATAGGTATGTAACAGATCATCGTTTTAAAGATCAAACATTCATAGTGTAACACTTTTCTCAGGAGGTAATACGCAGTATTGCCCCAGTTACGAGGGGCATTTGAAAAGTCCGTGCAAAGTCGGAGAGATGGCACCACCGGCGCGTATCGAAGTCATGTTTAGTTAGTAGCATCTTTGGAGAGAACGCACAGCAAGTTTCAGCCATATTGGTTTATTTCTTGGTGTTTGGTATTCGTGTGAATCAAGGAAGTCGTGTGATTATCAAAAAATGGACGAAAAAGAATCTCGTATGGTGATTAAACATTATTTTATGAAAGGCAAGACGCCTCAGGAGACTGAGGGGAAGCTTGTTAAACATTCCGGTTACTCTGCACCTTCGTTTAGAAGAGTTTATAAGTGGTTTCAAAATTTTCGGAGTAGCAATATGGGGACAAGTGATGCTGAACGTTCTGGACGCCCTGTGGAGTTTACAACTCCAGAAATCATTGATAAAATCCATGATATGGTGATGGATGACAGAAGAGTTAAGTAAGGTGCGTGAGATTGCTAGTGCTGTGGGCATCTCGAATGAACGGGTATATAACATTTTGCATAAACATATGGACATGAGAAAGCTGTCCGTAAGATGGGTTCCGCGATTGCTCACGCTTGACCAAAAACGGAATAGTGTGAAGTGTTGCAAGGATGATTTGCAGCTGTTCAGGAAGAATCCGCAGGACTTTAAACGTCGTTTCGTCACTGTGGATAAAACGTGGATACATTATTATACTCCTGAGACCAAACAACAATGTAAACAATGTGTTAACAAGGGAGAATCTGTACCAAAAAAGGCGGAGACCATTCCTTCGGCCGGAAAGCTTATGGCGACTGTCTTTTGGAGTTCGCAAGGGATAATCCTCATCGACTATCGACTATTACAGCTGCATTTTATTCATCGTTATTGGACCGTTTGAAAACCGAGCTGCAAGAGAAACGTCGGCGGTTGGACCGCGAAAAACTCCTTTTCCGTCACGACAATGCATCAGCACACACCTCAGCAGTTGTGGTCCCAAAATTAATGGAAATACTATTCAACCGAGCTGCAAGAAAAACGCCGGCGGTTGGACCGCAAAAAAGTCCTTTTCCGTCACGACAATGCATCAGCACACACGTCAGCAGTTGTGGTCCCAAAATTAATGGAAATACTATTCCAACTCGTTTCACATCCACCCTATTCTCCAGACTTGGCTCGCTCAGACTACTGTTTGTTCCCCAATTTGAATAAATGGCTGTTGGGACAAAGATTTTATTCAGACGAGGAAGTGATTGCAGCAACTAATAGCTATTTTGTGGACTTGTACCTTTCTTATTATTCTGAAGGGATCAACAAATTAGAACAGCGTTGGACGAAGTTTATAATTCTAAAAGGAGACTATATCGAAAAATAAAAAATGTTTACCCCAAACACGTAAGAAGTTTTCTTTTTTGCACGGACTTTTCAAACGCCCCTCGTATTACCCGACTGAAACGAATATTCGAAGTCTGTGACACGATATATCGTTCTCAAACATTGTCAGTGGAGGACATACGCAGAGGGACCTCGTATAACATGGTTACTCCGCTGCTAAATTATTACAGGGGTGCGAGTTCAGTTAGTGGAAGTGAAGGTTGAGACAGGCGGAACTGCGTAGTAGTCAGCGAACGGAGAGTGGGGGCGGAAGGGGAGAGGGAAGGAGTTGTTGCGATCAGGCAGGAGTCTAGCAGTGCAAATTAATTGCACGGCGAGGCAGCGGGGGCGGGGGTGGGGGGCACGGCCCGGTGGCAGCGGGCGGCGTTATTAACGATGCTCGCCGGGAGACTAAGCGCTGACTGCTGCTATCAAATTAAGAGCCCGTGACGGACCGCCGCAGTGCAGCGTCTGCTTACAATCACTAAGGCGATCTGTTAGGCACTGTGGCAGCCCCGGTTACATTTCATCTACATAATCTGCAACTTATACCACCTACTTAGCGAGAACTCAGCGCAGCACTGCTCACAGTTTCATAAAGGCTATCACTTTTGATAGACTGGAGCGAAAGAAACCGTTGGGAGAATTGAGCAAAACTGAAATAGACTGAAAATATAAGAACACGTTCTCAGTTTATACAAAAAAACTGAGGGTGTTTATAAAAAAGTAAAGACCCTTAATTGTAAAAATGATAAATAACTTATGGAAATGTTTGATACAGAACTGAATGCAGTATATATTCAGGCTTCATTTACATATGTTCAACAAGTTGATTTATCCATACTACGAATATAAGACTGCCGAATTCAATTGCTGCCTCAGAGACCTCGGCCCAGCGTCCTATGTGATACACAGCCAATCGCGGTCAAACGATTGTACCTATTAATAACGGTTTCTGAGACGGTGGTTTGCGATATTTAGTAATGAGTTATCTCTGGCGCACAGTAGCGGATTTGGATTCATGAAACCATACACAACACTGCGCACGTTCTGCACTGTTATACGACTCTATAATGATGACTGTTGGGATGACTCAGGCCCGCGTACCACCTCGCGGGAACGTCGGGAATTAACAGTGTCAGGCGGGAATAAAACTTGCAAAGATACACTGCAGTCAGTGTTGTATCAAACATTTCCGTAAGTTATTTATCCTCTTCACAATTAAAGGTTACTTTTGTGTGACTACTTTATGCACGCCCTGTATAAGCCACGTGAGTGTGCAGACATGAAGATACGGAATACAACTCTAAGTCCAGAATGTATTTTCACTCTTTAGTGGAGTGAGCACTGAAATCGGACGTCGTAGAAGATTAGAACTGTGTGCTGGACGTGATTCGAGTCTTGGATCTTTAAGTTCCGCGAGAAAAGTGGACGACTGTGATACCTGCTAGAAGTCTTAAATCAGCGCACAGTCCGCTGCAGAGTGAAAATGTGTTCTGGAAACAATACTCTCTGCAGTATCCTTTCTGCCAGACGTGCTAGACCAGCGAGATATGTAGAACTTCTGTTGTGAAGTGTAGGAGGTGTTAGACCAAGTCGTGGGTCATGTTTGGACAGGTAAACAGGTAGGTCGGGATTACGTGAGTCAAACGTGTATTAAGGAAGAGTTGCAACCTCAAAACAAGCCTCCATATATAAAAGTAGTTAACAAGGAACCACCTTACTTGTAAGTAAAGAAGAAATTTATCAATACGATTGTGGAAGATTCACAAAAAAACATAATGAATAAAAAAACTGAAAAATATTCCAAAGTGTTATCCACGCAGTGAACTGCAACAGTTTTTGTAGAATGGTATAGATCACAGCAGGCAAGGCTGGGCAGCAGCATCAAGAAGGCGGAATCTCCAGTGAAATATTACGGGAAGTCAAGAAAACTATCGAAGCACTTCTTTCAACTTGTCACATATTGGGTGTGAAGTTCTTGTGCATTACTGTGGTGATGACTTTTGATAGTTTTTGTGAGCTATAAGGAACCTTAAGACAGACATTGAAACATTCATAAGCTCTGGCGGGAGGCGAAAACTATAACATCAAATCTTTTGCACTGCATTCGGATGTTCACCGCAATTCTAGTGCGGCCTTTCGAAACACACAAAGTTAATAGCGAAGATTCCATGTACAAAAGTGAATTGCACAATTCATGTATCTGTCTCTCTTATTATCAACTTTTAGCATAAGACAGTACAGAAACGAAGCGTTTCGCATAACGTAATACAGCATTGTCGTTATACAAGTCAGGCAATGGATATAACGGAAGAACCCAATGCCATGGTAGACTCAGTCACAAAAAATGATTGATTTCCATGTTAGATAGTTTTCTTTTAATCTTGTTCCGATATTTAAACCATTCAGAAAGACCAACTTATCACATCGTCAGTTTCTTGAATTGCACAGTAATGAGTCACGAAAGAGTATATAGTTTCACAAAACATGTCCAGGATGAGTCACAGTCGATAGATACAACTGCAGCCATCCTCATAGTCCGTGAGACACATTTTGGTGCAAAAGTATCCAAGATCATGAGGAAAATACTGGAGATGCGACCATCATTTTTCAGTAATCAGACATAATCAATGTAGAAGGAATGTTACTCAGTCCTGTACGGTTTGACGTGCCAAATTTGTAATACTTCGCCCCTGGTGCTCAGGGAGGAGGACTGGTCACAGTCCAGACCTGCATGGGAATCTTCCCCTCAAGCCAGGCAGGTACAGTTTAGCTTCGCCATTCGGAATGCTCCGTTTAAAGTATGAGGAAAGCACTGGCATTCCCGTTACAAACAAACAGTTTTGTTGTTGCGTTTCTGCCTTCTTGGCGGCTCAGGAATGCAGACAAAAACTTGAAGCAATTTCTAGCTGGGGAGCAAGCAGCCAACGCTGTTAGGTGTCACAAAAAGGCGGTAGTGTGTGACGTGGGTGTTTCCAGGTTACATGCCAACCATCGCAAGTTCAGAAATTTTGTCACCCTTTGCGCGTACGGGGAGCGGTGGTTATGCAGTATCAACCGTTCATTGCGTGAGACTGAAAGCTGAGCCCATCAACGACAAAGCGACAATCCGAAATTTTGCTCCCATGAAGGGCAAGGTGGGAGACCATTAACGAAACTGCCAAGTAGGAGCAGCCATGAGGCTACCGTCGGGCTACAATTAGGGATACTAGACAGTGGCAGAGCAAAGACGAATCGGACTGAAGGAGAGAGACAGCGACTTTGCTTTCTGGAGACACCTACTGTTGACTCAGCTTTGAGACTTTGAATCAGACCTCTTCATTTATTCTGAAGTCTATCTTCACTTTGTTACATACTTATTTTCTGTTCCATGTCACCATCCAACTGCATTTCTTCGTCTGAGAGTAGCTTTCAAATATTGCACTGGCACAACCCCTATGAGATTATCACTACAGACAGTACTCCCCGAAAGTATAAGCACAATAACGTCATTACGGCTGCCAGCACTGTGCTCTACCTTGGGAGGGGGATTAACGCTGGCAGTCAGCCAGTGTGGAAGGAGTGCTGAGTTAGGCTGCCCAGGGTGTAATTTCAGAGCCTCAGAACACAGACAAAATCTGCCATCTGTCAACTCACAACGACACACGCTAGAGGGGGCTGATACGTCGCGTCGACATCTCACGCCTTGAAGTAAATCTGGCTCCATCGAGAGGTGAGATGAAATGATTCGTTCCCGTCTCCCTACTTTCCAAATTACTATGCCTAGTCAGTATGGCCCTGAAAATTTCTTTGTATTGTTGATGCAATAATAAATCAAATATTTCCATTTAGTAAGCATTCTCTCAATTTGCTTTCACTGTGACCTCATTTACTAATTAATTTCTTCAATTAGTTTCATTTCACTACTTTTGGCGCCCATAGTGGCTTTACCTTAGTTTCAGTTTATGAATTAAATTTAAATTCGATTGATTTTTGGCCCCCCACTTGATTTGCATAAATCAATTTGTTTTACTAGATTTTGGTGATAGATACATTGGGGAGAGATACATTTTAATCCCTGAATGCAATTTTAATTCACTGTATTTCTGCCCTAAGCTTGAGGCAACCTTGCCATTCCTCAATTCAATTTACAACAACCATAACGATCTTAGCCGGTACAGTAATTTCTCTTGTAAATCACATAGTGCGTCTTACGATAATTGTTTAACCCATTATGTGCTGGTTAGACTAACAATCGCCAACTCCGGACTATAAATTTGGACGCTTTCGACCCACATCTTATTGAATTTGTCAAAATTGTTAATACTTTTCAAGCAGTTTCGACGGTGCAAAGAGCTTTCGAAAAGGATAGAGAGATATCTCAGGTCGTACTCGTCGCTCATATGACGACAAGAGTTGGTTATCTGTCGTAAACACAGTTGCATGATATTAAGACGAAATTGTGTCATGAAAATTTCCCATCACTGGATGTCTGCTGATGGATAACCATGTGCACTGATAATCTTGCCTTTGAGCGCCCGTCGACCTCAAAAACAATAACTAATGGACCAAGCCTGTATTGTGACGTCATCCTGTTCCCAGCGTTGTTAACAATGAAATGTGCTGGTCACAGTCCACAGTATCAGCTGCAGAAACACGTCTTGTCTGGACTGTTTCTGAGCTGTTCTCATAATAAGTAAAGACAAACATCGGTCGTGTGTGTTGGTTATCATGTGGCGCAACAACACGGCGCGCAACTTCTTCAGTCTGCAGGGCAGTGAGGAAACTGAACATGTTAGTTCTTACGTTATGTAAGCACAGCGGACAAATATTATTCGCGCTAATACCGTGCAACATCACCTCGAGCCTTGACAATGACCTCAGTTCGTCGAGGAAGACTCCGAAAGTTTCATCAGGTATGACTTACAGAGCTGAAGCCACTCATTGATAATTGGATCCCGAAGATTGCGAGGATGTTGATCGCTACGTTTCACTCTCTGTTCCAAATCGTTCCAGACATTTTGTATTGGTTTAAGATTGTGTGATGTAACATCATGATGTTGTAGGAGAAAGGGAAGGACTTCATCACCGAGAACGTCGAAATAAACATCCCCATTCATGAACACCAGGGACGGCCAAGAATTCAACTTGTGAGCCTTGCCCAGGTGCAACTTCCATAGTGCTCAGCCTAGTTGCACACTTCCCCCACCACCACAGCATGTTGTCTAGGTGTGCGGAGGGGAAACTGCAAATGCGCCGCATCTAAACCGCAATGCAGTCACAGTGTATTCGTCTTTCACGTTTCTCAACAACACAGATCACAAAAAAACAAGTTTTCAGTATCATTCAATTATGCTTGGCACGCTGAAGACACACTATAATTTTTTAACTGGTACGAACTGTCAGCATACGCACAGACACGGAAAAATTTCACAGTGTTTCATGCTCCAGCTGCCCTGCAATCATGACTTGTTTAGTTTCATAATAGAGAAAATAAAAGGCCTTTCACACCCACATATCGATAAAAATATTGCAACACATTTTGCAACCTAATTATGGAGACGTGGAAACTCTACCTTAGGACAATAACATAAAAGGATTTGGTTCAAATGGCTCTCAGCACTACGGGACTTAACTTCTAAGATCATCAGTCCCCTAGAACTTCGAACTATTTAAACCTAACTAACCTAACGACATCACACACATCCACGCCCGAGGCAGGATTCGAACCTGCGACCATAGTAAAAGGATTTGTCCTTAAAATGGGAATTACATCACAAATCAGTTATATCTGCAAATGCACAGGGGGCTTTCAAATGAAACAGCAAACGGCCTCGAAAACAGCTAAAACTATCCTTGTAATTCTTTCAAGGCAACAATAAATTCTTGGAAAGTCACGTTTTCTTTAACGTAAGTGGTCGTTGGGAAATGGACGGTACACGCCTTGAAGTAAATCTGACTCCATCGAGAGGTAAGATGAAATGATTCGTTCCCGTCTCCCTACTTTCCAAATTACTATGCCTAGTCAATATGGCCCTGAAAATTTCTTTGTATTGTTGATGCAATAATAAATCAAATATTTCCATTTAGTAAGCATTCTCTCAATTTGCTTTCACTGTGACCTCATTTACTAATTAATTTCCTCAATTCGTTTCATTTCACTACTTTTGGCGCCCATAGTGGCTTTACCTTAGTTTCAGTTTATGAATTAAATTCAAATTCGATCGATTTTTGGCCCCATGCTTGATTTGCATAAATCAATTTGTTTTACTAGATTTTGGTGATAGATACATTGGGGAGAGATACATTTTAATCCATCAATGCAATTTTAATTCACTGTATTTCTGCCCTAAGCTTGAGGCAACCTTGCCATTCCTCAATTCAATTTACAACAACCATAACGATCTTAGCCGGTACAGTAATTTCTCTTGTAAATCACATAGTGCGTCTTACGATAATTGTTTAACCCATTATGTGCTGGTTAGACTAACAATCGCCAACTCCGGACTATAAATTTGGACGCTTTCGACCCACATCTTATTGAATTTGTCAAAATTGTTAATACTTTTCAAGCAGTTTCGACGGTGCAAAGAGCTTTCGAAAAGGATAGAGAGATATCTCAGGTCGTACTCGTCGCTCATATGACGACAAGAGTTGGTTATCTGTCGTAAACACAGTTGCATGATATTAAGACGAAATTGTGTCATGAAAATTTCCCATCACTGGATGTCTGCTGATGGATAACCATGTGCACTGATAATCTTGCCTTTGAGCGCCCGTCGACCCCAAAAACAATAACTAATGGACCAAGCCTGTATTGTGACGTCATCCTGTTCCCAGCGTTGTTAACAATGAAATGTGCTGGTCACAGTCCACAGTATCAGCTGCAGAAACACGTCTTGTCTGGACTGTTTCTGAGCTGTTCTCATAATAAGTAAAGACAAACATCGGTCGTGTGTGTTGGTTATCATGTGGCGCAACAACACGGCGCGCAACTTCTTCAGTCTGCAGGGCAGTGAGGAAACTGAACATGTTAGTTCTTACGTTATGTAAGCACAGCGGACAAATATTATTCGCGCTAATACCGTGCAACATCACCTCGAGCCTTGACAATGACCTCAGTTCGTCGAGGAAGACTCCGAAAGTTTCATCAGGTATGACTTACAGAGCTGAAGCCACTCATTGATAATTGGATCCCGAAGATTGCGAGGGTGTTGATCGCTACGTTTCACTCTCTGTTCCAAATCGTTCCAGACATTTTGTATTGGTTTAAGATTGTGTGATGTAACGGATCAGTCGAGAAGCAATACGGTGCCTGAAAGTCCGTAGGGTCAGGATCATATGCTTTCATCCCTATGAACACAGCTGCTGTCATCTTCGAAGGTGGGTCCAAAGCATACACATTATAATGTTGTACGAGAAAGGGAAGGACTTCATCACCGAGAACGTCGAAATAAACATCCCCATTCATGAACACCAGGGACGGCCAAGAATTCAACTTGTGAGCCTTGCCCAGGTGCAACTTCCATAGTGCTCAGCCTAGTTGCACACTTCCCCCACCACCACAGCATGTTGTCTAGGTGTGCGGAGGGCAAACTGCAAATGCACCGCATCTAAACCGCAATGCAATCACATTGTATTCGTCTTTCGCGCTTCTCAACAACACGGATCACAAAAAAAAAACAAATTTTCAGTATCATTCAATTATGCTTGGCACACTGAAGACACAATATAATTTTTTAACTGTTACGAACTGTCAGCATACGCACAGACACGGAAAAATTTCACAGAGTTTCATGCTTCAACTGCCCTGCAGTCATGACTTGTTTAGTTTCATAATAGAGAAAATAAAAGGCCTTTCACACACACATATCGATAAAAATATTGCAGCACATTTTTCAACCTAATTATGGAGACGTGGAAACTCTACCTTAGGACAATAACATAAAAGGATTTGGTTCAAATGGCTCTCAGCACTACGGGACTTAACTTCTAAGATCATCAGTCCCCTAGAACTTCGAACTATTTAAACCTAACTAACCTAACGACATCACACACATCCACGCCCGAGGCAGGATTCGAACCTGCGACCATAGTAAAAGGATTTGTCCTTAAAATGGGAATTACATCACAAATCAGTTATATCTGCAAATGCACAGGGGGCTTTCAAATGAAACAGCAAACGGCCTCGAAAACAGCTAAAACTATCCTTGTAATTCTTTCAAGGCAACAATAAATTCTTGGAAAGTCACGTTTTCTTTAACGTAAGTGGTCGTTGGGAAATGGACGGTACACGCCTTGAAGTAAATCTGACTCCATCGAGAGGTAAGATGAAATGATTCGTTCCCGTCTCCCTACTTTCCAAATTACTATGCCTAGTCAATATGGCCCTGAAAATTTCTTTGTATTGTTGATGCAATAATAAATCAAATATTTCCATTTAGTAAGCATTCTCTCAATTTGCTTTCACTGTGACCTCATTTACTAATTAATTTCCTCAATTCGTTTCATTTCACTACTTTTGGCGCCCATAGTGGCTTTACCTTAGTTTCAGTTTATGAATTAAATTCAAATTCGATCGATTTTTGGCCCCATGCTTGATTTGCATAAATCAATTTGTTTTACTAGATTTTGGTGATAGATACATTGGGGAGAGATACATTTTAATCCATCAATGCAATTTTAATTCACTGTATTTCTGCCCTAAGCTTGAGGCAACCTTGCCATTCCTCAATTCAATTTACAACAACCATAACGATCTTAGCCGGTACAGTAATTTCTCTTGTAAATCACATAGTGCGTCTTACGATAATTGTTTAACCCATTATGTGCTGGTTAGACTAACAATCGCCAACTCCGGACTATAAATTTGGACGCTTTCGACCCACATCTTATTGAATTTGTCAAAATTGTTAATACTTTTCAAGCAGTTTCGACGGTGCAAAGAGCTTTCGAAAAGGATAGAGAGATATCTCAGGTCGTACTCGTCGCTCATATGACGACAAGAGTTGGTTATCTGTCGTAAACACAGTTGCATGATATTAAGACGAAATTGTGTCATGAAAATTTCCCATCACTGGATGTCTGCTGATGGATAACCATGTGCACTGATAATCTTGCCTTTGAGCGCCCGTCGACCCCAAAAACAATAACTAATGGACCAAGCCTGTATTGTGACGTCATCCTGTTCCCAGCGTTGTTAACAATGAAATGTGCTGGTCACAGTCCACAGTATCAGCTGCAGAAACACGTCTTGTCTGGACTGTTTCTGAGCTGTTCTCATAATAAGTAAAGACAAACATCGGTCGTGTGTGTTGGTTATCATGTGGCGCAACAACACGGCGCGCAACTTCTTCAGTCTGCAGGGCAGTGAGGAAACTGAACATGTTAGTTCTTACGTTATGTAAGCACAGCGGACAAATATTATTCGCGCTAATACCGTGCAACATCACCTCGAGCCTTGACAATGACCTCAGTTCGTCGAGGAAGACTCCGAAAGTTTCATCAGGTATGACTTACAGAGCTGAAGCCACTCATTGATAATTGGATCCCGAAGATTGCGAGGGTGTTGATCGCTACGTTTCACTCTCTGTTCCAAATCGTTCCAGACATTTTGTATTGGTTTAAGATTGTGTGATGTAACGGATCAGTCGAGAAGCAATACGGTGCCTGAAAGTCCGTAGGGTCAGGATCATATGCTTTCATCCCTATGAACACAGCTGCTGTCATCTTCGAAGGTGGGTCCAAAGCATACACATTATAATGTTGTACGAGAAAGGGAAGGACTTCATCACCGAGAACGTCGAAATAAACATCCCCATTCATGAACACCAGGGACGGCCAAGAATTCAACTTGTGAGCCTTGCCCAGGTGCAACTTCCATAGTGCTCAGCCTAGTTGCACACTTCCCCCACCACCACAGCATGTTGTCTAGGTGTGCGGAGGGCAAACTGCAAATGCACCGCATCTAAACCGCAATGCAATCACATTGTATTCGTCTTTCGCGCTTCTCAACAACACGGATCACAAAAAAAAAACAAATTTTCAGTATCATTCAATTATGCTTGGCACACTGAAGACACAATATAATTTTTTAACTGTTACGAACTGTCAGCATACGCACAGACACGGAAAAATTTCACAGAGTTTCATGCTTCAACTGCCCTGCAGTCATGACTTGTTTAGTTTCATAATAGAGAAAATAAAAGGCCTTTCACACACACATATCGATAAAAATATTGCAGCACATTTTTCAACCTAATTATGGAGACGTGGAAACTCTACCTTAGGACAATAACATAAAAGGATTTGGTTCAAATGGCTCTCAGCACTACGGGACTTAACTTCTAAGATCATCAGTCCCCTAGAACTTAGAACTATTTAAACCTAACTAATCTAAGGACATCACACACATCCATGCCCGAGGCAGGATTCGAACCTGCGACCATAGTAAAAGGTTTTGTCCTTAAAATGGGAATTACATCACAAATCAGTTATATCTGCAAATGCACAGGGGGCTTTCAAATGAAACAGCAAGCGGCCTCGAAAACAGCTAAAACTATCTTTGTAATTCTTTCAAGGCAACAATAAATTCTTGGAAACTCACGTTTTCTTTAACGAAGTGGTCGTTGGGAAATGGACGGTACTTTTTTTTAATTTTGTCCCTTCCAAAATGTCATTTTCTCTTTAAGTACATGCATATCAAGTCAGAAATTATTTGTTTCTTACTTTGCAGCATCCTACTGTGGACAGTGTGCAATCAAGTCCACTTAAAATGCGAAGTCTGCAGTCCATTTCAGATGCTCCAACTTTCGTTCCTCGAGTCCCTTTTTCCCACATAAAATCACAACAGCGGGTTAGAAATCGAAAAATCTTTCCAGGAATGTCCCTAGACTTAATGAATGTACTTTTCAGTAGTATATGTTACGGCGTAAAGTCAACAGCCGGCACGCCGGTTGGGAACGACAAAGCTGAGGAGGCTGTGAGAAGGGGTCAGCCAATCGCATGCTGACCAACCTCCCTCCCAGGACGACAATGCGACAGCAGCGGTCCCCATGTGAAGAGGACATAAGTGCCGCGACCGACTGGTGATGGCCCAGTTCAATAGCAGCTTCAAGATTGTGGACTTCTATAGCAGCGTCAGCGGTATGCTAGACACTTCTCTTTTACTCTATATGTAGGGATTGTCTATACTGAAGATGTTTGATTATTTCGTATTCGCCCTTTGCTTGCGACACATTTGGGTAATTGTCAAAGTTAGTATTGTAATTTTGTTATTGTAATAAAACTGATTAATAAGACTTGGTTTAATGTTTGTCTAACGAACCGAGTATGCAGGCGTCTTAGACACCATATATTTGGCGACGAGAAGGTGAACGAATACCATAGCAACAACCCAGAGCCTAACTACCACAATTTTGTTCGGCATGGGCTTTTCCATTTTACTGGCCTCTTAATTCTACCTCGTTCTTTTTTTTTTTTCAGGAGAGTGTTTCCATGTTAACAGTGTCTCTTACAGAGTTTTTTCCACACATTTTTGTCATGTGGGCGTTGCAGAAGTTTTCTTTGTTTGTTTGCTTGCTTACTTTTATTGCTTGCATTGTCTATTTACTGAATTTGCCTATTCCAAAATGAGCAATCCACCTCTCCCTGCTCAGGCGCCTCAGTTGCAAGCTATATATGCAATGCAGCTAACACAGATGTTTCAGTTTCAGATGCTGCAGACAGACCTTCTCAATACGGTACAGCAGCTCCTCACAAACAAAACGAGTTCTGCGCCACAGGCAACAACTGCAGCTCTGAGTGCCATACCTCCTTCTCTCTAGTTTACCGAAAAAGAAGAGGAACGTCTCGAGTGGGTGAACAGTTTGAAGCCCATATCACTGCTCACAAAGTGTCTGGTACTGTGAAACTACATTACTACTTGTCAACTGCAGAAAGTGCAGTTTTTCTTCTCATTCAGAAATTGTTTCCTAACGCCAATCCGAGCGAGCTTTCCTGTGATCAAGTTGTAAAAATGGTTCAAATGGCTCTGAGCACTATGGGACTTAACATCTGTGGTCATTAGTCCCCTAGAACTTAGATCTACTTAAACCTAAGTAACCTAAGGACATCACACACATCCATGCCCGAGGCAGGATTCGAACCTGCGACCGTAGCAGTCGCGCGGTTCCGGACTGCGCGCCTAGAACCGCTAGACCACCGCTGCCGGCTATCAAGTTGTAGATTCTCTAACTAACTATTATGACCAACAAGTGAATGTGGTGGCAGCTAGGTACCAACTCTTTCATTGCAAGAAACGATCGGAACAAACTTAACGCGAATGGGTAACAGATTTGCAGGGTATGACGAGGAAATGCAAATTCAGATGTGCTTGTGGTGCTTCATATTCCGATGACACGTTGCGTAATACGATCGGATACATTGTAACTGATGCCAGATTTAGAGAACAGCTTTTGAAACAGTCAGATACATCATATCAACACACAGTGCAAATTCTAGATCAGCACGATTTAGGTGGCGTAGCGGCTGATAAGTTTGGGCAGCTCCAGTTTGTCGGGGCGAGTCACCCCTTGTTCACGACCGGCCCAGTAGGCAGAAGCAGCACGCACGTGCCAAGCCGCGTAAACAGTTCTCTAAACAGGCGAACAGATTTAAGTCATGCCGTAGGTGCTATTGACGGCACAAAAGCCAGACAAGCACAGTGTTACACTTGTGGAAAGAAAGGTCATGTACAATCCACACGTTTGCAACGGAATAAACTAGAATTCTGCCCACTCACAAAAATCTAGCCACAAGGCCCATGTAATCAGTGGGATGTATTCAAAGCCTGCTGCAGACATTAGCAGAACTAGCAAGTAAACAGCTTCGCCAGTGCTACGGTAGTCCAACAAACTTTTATTCATTTTCCTGTTAGTGGAAAACGTGTGAAATTTCAGTTGGACATGGGTGCCTCTGTTACATTGCTGAATCGCAACTCATATGAACTGTTATGTGGAATCTGGTTGCGCAGGACAGAGCGGATCAAGTTGTGAAAAGTGGCCAATATCAGTTACTGTTAGTCACACAAGAACACACAACTTTATTCCTCGAAAACACAATGCACAGTTTTCTCTTTAAAACAACAAGGATCAATTCACGGCTAAGGGCCGAAGTAACTTCTCAATAATAAGGTTTAAATAATTCCATTTAAAAGACAAGGATTTACAGATACGGCTGAAGACCTTACTTAAGTGAAATTAAAATATCCTTAAATATTTCCTTTTAAGGCATAAGAATTTAGACAAACGGCTAAAGGCCTTACTTAAGAAAAATTAAAATATCTTCTCGGCTAAAAGCTCGAATATTTCAGATCAACAGAGGAAATTCTTTAAAAGGCAAGCATTTGCCAATTTCGGCTAAAAACCATACTAAGGAAAATTTGAATTAATTCCTCGACTGAAAGCCCAATAATATTTCAACATAATAAAAGGCAACCTTTAAAGACAAGTATTTACACAGTACAATAGAAAACCATCTTAAGAAAACTTGAAAATCTTAACGGCTACCAGCCGCGGTGGCCAAGCTGTTCTAGGCGCTTCAGTCTGGGACCGGGCGACTGCTACGGTCGCAAGTTCGAATCCTATCTCGACATGGATATGTGTGGTGTCCTTAGGTTAGTTAGGTTTAAAAAATGGTTCAAATGGCTCTAAGCACTATGGGACTTAACATCTGAGGTCATCAGTCCTCTAGACTTAGAACTACTTAAACCCAACTAACCTAAAGACATCACACACATTCATGCCCGAGGCAGGATTCGAACCTGCGACCGCAGCAGCAGCGCGGTTCCGGACTGAAGCGCCTAGAACCGCTCGGCCACAATGGTCGGCAGTTAGGTTTAAGTAGTTCTAAGATCTAGGGGACTGATGACCTCAGATGTTAAGTCCCATAGTGCTCAGAGCCACTTGAACCATCTTAACGGCTGAAGGCCCAGACAATTATTCAAAATAATTAAAGACAAACCTTAAGATAGGCCTTTACACAGTACGGCTGAAGGCCATTTTAAAAATTCAAGATAATGAAAGAGAAAGCTTACAGACAGGAATTCACACAGTACGGCTAAAAGCCACAAATTTTAAAACAAACGCGGCTGAAGGCCTAAATACAGAGCAAACAAGAATTTTAAATGAAACACGACTGAAGGCCTAATCTTAAAATACTTCACATAAGGTTCGGCTGAAGGTCATATACTAAACATAGAACAGACCAAATTAATACATGGCTGAAGGCCTGGCACAGTACTTGCGACAAAAGGAAATCACAATCACAAACAACAGAACAGTGGTGCTCAGAAGTGTTCCAAGGGTCGGCCTCGGGAGGAAACTCTTGAGACAAGCAGCCAAGCGTAACACTAAATAATCGGGTGGTAGCACTACCTAGGGACGGCTGAAGAACCAACCAACAACCCAATCAATTCCCTTCCACCCGACCAATAGGACGACAACCCAAAATTTCAGCGACGGCGAAGAAACCAGCAGCACTAGTCTTCAAATGTTGGCGTCTAAGTACAGCCAAGGCACAATAACCACTGAAAAATATGATCAAATACAAAGGCTGTGGAACTACACGCCGTGCCGGACAGCATGAACACGGCGGTGAAAACACACACACGCTCTGTCGCAACCGGTCGACTGACCATGTGCTCAGTGGAAATCACAGAAGTTAAACATAGTTCCACGTGAACACTTGCACCAAGAACTCCGACAATCCTAAAACCAATCACCGTGGAAGAACAAAGAGAAATGACAAGTCACACACAGAGAATTTCCATAAGCGGTCGGCACCCGAATACAGGTCGCCCGATGAAACGATCGACCGAACGACCAACCAATGTCGTCCCCACTCAAGTTATGAGTGTCGGCAACGGTCGGGCGAGTCTTGGCGGTCCGGAGCTCACTGCAGACCCAACTCGACTCAACTCGATGTCCGCTCGGAACTCGGAGACACGGCGACCCGGGCACATTGGCTCGGACCCAACCATGCAGAGGTAACACTTGCCAATTGGCCACGACATCTCTGCACAAGGAAGGAACCGACCCATGTTCGGCAATATGACCAACAGACGAGGCCCAGAAACTGTCAAAAGACCAAATACATGTCGCCCAAAGAGACGACCAACCGAACGACCAACCAGGGCTCGTCCTCGCCCCAATCTCCTTCCGTCGAACAGTTCTTGAGTGTGGCCAGTGGTCGGCAAGTACTGGCTGTCCGCGCCTCACTGGCTCTCCGTCCCCGACTGAACTCCAGACACACGACGACCCGGAAATACGAGGTGCATTCAAGTTCTAAGGCCTCCGATTTTTTTTCTAATTAACTACTCACCCGAAATCGATGAAACTGGCGTTACTTCTCGACGTAATCGCCCTGCAGACGTACACATTTTTCACAACGCTGACGCCATGATTCCATGGTAGCGGCGAAGGCTTCTTTAGGAGTCTGTTTTGACCACTGGAAAATCCCTGAGGCACTGAGGCAATAGCAGCACGGCTGGTGAATGTGCGGCCACGGAGAGTGTCTTTCATTGTTGGAAAAAGCCAAAAGTCACTAGGAGCCAGGTCAGGTGAGTAGGGAACATGAGGAATCACTTCAAAGTTGTTATCACGAAGAAACTGTTGCCTAACGTTAGCTCGATGTGCGGGTGCGTTGTCTTGGTGAAACAGCACACGCGCATCCCTTCCCGGACGTTTTTGTTGCAGAGCAGGAAGGAATTTGTTCTTCAAAACATTTTCGTAGGATGCACCTGTTACCGTGGTGCCCTTTGGAACGCAATGGGTAAGGATTACGCCCTCGCTGTCCCAGAACATGGACACCATCATTTTTTCAGCACTGGTGGTTACCCGAAATTTTTTTGGTGGCGGTGAATCTGTGTGCTTCCATTGAGCTGACTGGTGCTTTGTCTCTGGATTGAAAAATGGCATCCACGTCTCATCCATTGTCACAACCGACGAAAAGGAAGTCCCATTCATGCTGTCGTTGTGCGTCAACATTGCTTGGCAACATGCCACATGGTCAGCCGTGTGGTCGTCCGTCAGCATTCGTGGCACCCACCTGGATGACACTTTTCGCATTTTCAGGTCGTCATGCAGGATTGTGTGCACAGAACCCACAGAAATGCTAACTCTGGAGGCGATCTGTTCAACAGTCATTCGGCGATCCCCCAAAACAATTATCTCCACTTTCTAGCTCATGTCGTCAGACCGGCTTGTGCGAGCCCGAGGTTGTTTCGGTTTGTTGTCACACGATGTTCTGCCTTCATTAAACTGTCACACCCACGAACGCACTTTCGACACATCCATTACTCCATCACCACATGTCTCCTTCAACTGTCGATGAATTTCAATTGGTTTCACACCACGCAAATTCAGAAAACGAATGATTGCACGCTATCAAGTAAGGAAAACGTCATCATTTTAAGTATTTAAAACAATTCTCATTCTCTCCGCTGGCGGTAAAATTCCATCTGCCGTGCGGTGCTGCCATCTCTGGGATGTATTGACAATGAACGCGGCCTCATTTTAAAACAATGCGCATGTTTCTATCTCTTTCCAGTCCGGAGAAAAAAAATCGGAGGCCTTAGAACTTGAATGCACGTCGTACTAGCGGTCGCTCCAGAGATGGTACGACAGTGCCCTTATCGATAAGCGCTGCTGCTGCCACTCGCGGGCAAGCAAACCAGCAACCTAGTGACGCCAGTAAACTGAATTAAAAGAAAAAAAGAGGCGACAGAACCACAGTGACAAGATGACGAGCAATAAACGGCATGACCGAGAGCCGCGCACAGCTCATTAGGCTGCCCACACCTATCTAAAACTAGCAAGCACCTGATGGCTTATAATGGACAAGTCTTTGTTCTCGGAAAATGTACTTTGCCTGCCATGTACCGCTCGCATTCGCGAACTGTGAGTTTCACTGTGCTACAATCAGGCGGTGGTGAGAACATATTTGGCCTTGATTCGTTTGAGTTGTTTGGCTTTAAAATCAGGAAAATGTCTTGTCAGAGACTGCATTCAATGCCAAAGACAGCGCAGCTAGCTTGCTGAAAGAATTCCTACAACTTTTTTCTGAAGGTTTAGGCAAGGCTAACAATTTTGTTACACGTATTACTATGAAAGACAATGCTCAGTCGAAATTTTACCGGGACAGGACTGTTCCCATTGCCTTACGGGGCAAAGAAGCTGCTGAACTTAAAGGATTGCAAGATAACGGAGCTATTGCACCCATATAGGCTAGTCCATGGGTAAGTCCACTGCTTTTGCTCCCCAAACCTTCAGGTCGCATTCGCCTCTGTGTTGACTTTAAATCTACAGTCAATCCACAAACTGTAACTGATACTTATCCATTGCCACGCCCAGAGGATCACATGGACAGATTAGGCGCTGGTCGATACTTTTCAAAAATTGATTTGCGCGATGCATATCTTCAAATACTACTAGATGAAGAATCTCAAACAGTGTGTGTTGTGAATACTCATTTGGGCTTATTTAAATATTAGTTTTTGCCTTTTGGCAGTGCTTCCGCACCCGCCATTTTCCAGTGGTATTTGGAACAGCTGACTGCTCAAGTACCAAACTGTTCAAGCTATTTGGACGATACTGTAGTAGCAGGTCATACACCTGAAGAATACATTGCAAATTTGCGTGCATTGTTTCGTGTGTTATCTAATGCAGGACTGAAGTGTAGACTGGGCATGTGTGTTTTTTTAAAAACCTCTGTTGCAGTGTTTTGGTCATCTCATATACAGTCATGCTGGACATCGTCTTCAGTCACATTTTCTAGCCACACGTGACTTTCCAGTTCCTCACAATGTCACAGAATCGCAGTCAGTCTTAGGGAAAATGAACTATGATATTCGGTTCATAACGAATGCTGCACATTTTGCAGCTCCATTGCATCGTTTGCCTCGCAAATACGTAATCTTTATTTGGAGAGATGAGTGCCAAGAAAATTTCAAAAACTTGTAGATGCACTGCTCAGTGATCGATGCTTGGTTTCCTTTGATCCTGAAAAACCAATTGTGTTGCAATTTGACGCTTCCTCTTACGGAATCGGTGCAGTGCTTTCGCGCAGATTTGGTGATAAAGACAGCCCCATTGCTTTCGCAACAAAAGTGTTGTCCAAAGCTAAGTGCACCTATTCGCAAATAGAGGAACAGGCATTGGCTATTGTATGTGGTGTCACCAAATTCCAGCACTATTTGTATGGCAGAAAATCGTACTCAGTAACGGATCATAAGCCATTGCAGTCCTTGTTTCATCCGATGAAGCCGGTTGGTGTACGAACCACCCAAAAATTGCAGATATCGGCTTTGTTGCTGTCTCAATACCAGTACAAGATTGTTTATCGTCTGACGACTCAATATGGTCATGCGGAAGCACTTTCGCGTCTTCCGATTGACCCTGATACAGACTTCGACACTTCTGCTGTATCTTGTTGCTACATCGATGCTCAGAATTCTGAACTGCTTCAATCCTTTCCTCTGAATTACAGGAAAATTGCACAGGCCACGGAAACTGATTCAGATTTGAACATTTTGCTAAAATACATTCGCACATCTTGGCCTCGCTCATTGCAAGGCATAAAGAACTCTGTGATGCGCCGAGACTTTGCACATTGGCATAGCCTCGCTATACAGCAAGGTGTGATTCTTGTTCAAACTGACGGCGGACAGTCACGTGTGTTGATCTCCAAAGATTTGCACAAAGAAATGTTGCACTTACGTCACCAAGGACACTGGGGGATTGCTCGTAAGAAACAGTTTGCGCGTCTACACTGTACTTCGCAGTGTATCGATACCTAAATAGAACAGATGACATCAGAGTGTCAAGCATGTGTGGACAATCAGTCCGCTCCGCCACAAAAATTCTCTGCACCATGGCAATGTGTGCACATAGACTTTGCAAGACCTTTTTGGAACATTCGTTGGTTGATTGTGGTAGACTCTTATAGCAAGCTTTTTTTTAATGCTGTGCCAATGAACTCGACATCACGTAGCACAGTTCAGGCGTTATCCTCTATTTTTTGCCTTGAAGGTTTGCCTGAAATGATATTTTCCGACATCGGCCCTCAGTTCATGTTAAACGAATTTGAAACATTCTGTGAACGCAATAGCATACAGCATCTAACTAGTGCACCGTTCCATTCACAGTCAAACGGCGAAGCGGAACGTTTTGTCAGTACCTTCAAGCAACAGAGGGTCAAACTTCGCACCGCACACACAAGGTATCAAGCATTTGCAAACTGTTTCTGCAGTCGTATCGTTCGCATCCACGAGATGGACCATTGCCAGCGAAATTGCCTTACGGCCGCCGCCGTTGGATGCTGCTCCACCTGTTCCACCATCCTCAGCATCCGGTCCCGAAGGAAGGCCGCAAGTATCGTTTTGCGCCGCATGATACTGTATTTTTATGGGTTTTAGCGGCAGCAGATGGTGGGCGCGAGGCAATCCTTCGTCGACTTGGCGCCGGCATGTGTTTCATTTCAGGCCCAGACGGACTGCAGCGTCGACATCACAATCAAATTCGCCACTGTCATGTGAACGGTGATCCTTCTGTATCTCTTCCCCCAGGTTCACGGATCCCGAGTACAGTGCGGCCTTAGCAGCCACCAGAGGGTGTCATCACGACACCGCGGGACGGTCCCATGCAGACAGAGTCTTCGCTTCCTCCGTCTCCTCTCGTCTTACTGATGGAGCTGGACCCGCCCACGCCGCAACAGCCGACACCTTCTACATCTTCGTATAGGCCTCTGGGCGTTTTCTGGGGGATGTTTCCACCAGAGCGAAGGCCAGATGGCGGGGTACGACCGGAAGTCTGACGTCCCCTGCAGCCACAGCTTCCGGTCCACGCTCCTGCCTCCCCTCCCATTGTCGTGCTCCTTACATGGCAGCGGTCCGTCACTTGGGGGGGGGGGACGGGGGGGGGGAGGAATGTAACGGCCTAAAGTCAAGCACCGGCACGCCAGTCGGGAACGATAAAGCAGAGAAGGCTGTGAGAAGGTGTCAGCCAATCGCACGCTGACCGGCCTCCCTTCCAGGACGACAACGCGACAGCAGTTGTGAAAAGGACCGACTGGCGAGGGCTTAGTTCAATAGCAGCTTCAAGATTGCCGACTTCTATAGCAGCGTCAACGCTAGTCAGTTCCCTTGTACTCTCTACGTAGCACAGACTTGGGATTGTCTATATTGAAGAAGATTGATTATTTCGTATGTCGCCCTTTGTTTGCGACACATCTGGGTAGCTGTCAAAGTAAAGTATTGTAATTTTCTTATTGTAATAAAACTCATTAAAACGATTTGTTTCATTATTTGTCTAGCGAACAAAGTATGCAGGCTTCCTAGTCGCTAGAGCATATGTATAGCGTCTCTATACTCTTTGTTCAATTCCACCGAAAACTGTTGCAACTGACAATCGAACAGCCGGCCGCAGTGGTCGAGCGGTTCTACGCGCTTCAGTCTGGAACCGCGCGACTGCTTCGGTCGCAGGTTCAGATCCTGCCTCGGGCATGGATGTGTGTGATGTCCTTAGGTTAGTTAGGTCTCAGTAGTTCTAAGTTCTAGGGGACTGATGTTAGGTCCCATAGTGCTGAGAGCCATTTGAACCATTTTTGACAATCGAACAATGCATGCGACCTGAGGAATTTTAATATTCGTACCCCCATTTCTTCACATGCTTCAAGCACCCTGAAAGTTTAGCACTTCCATTTAACTATCACTGTAATTTTTGCTCTTCCATTGCCAAATAAATCTTTAAATTCTTTCTGCATGGTATTGTAATATCGTTTCATGGCAGATTTGCAATATCCATCAATTATGCTAATGCATGTTAGGTACTGAGGATTCTCATCCGTCGTTCTCATTCATTTTTAAGGCTTGCGACTACAGATCGCTAAACTGCCTCTTTTTGTGGAGATCTTCATACCACGATCAAATAGCGAAGGACCTGCGCTGACACCACGAACTGTAGAGAGTTGTACCAACCAAAAAAATACTACATTGCAATACTAAATGAAATATCGCGCAGCACCGAGTACTTCCGAGAAGGACTGAGCAAAGCTGAGAAAGGGAGAGGCTCGGTCTGCACGTGACCGCACATTCGGCTCATGAGCTATTTGGCACGCCGCGGTCCGCCGTGATGCATATGGTTGCCTGAATTAAGACACGCATGTCATGGTACAAGAACGCCCCAAAAACATAATAGAACCATTTTCACCGTCAACTACACCCTCCACATACTGCGGATTTAATGACTCGTTGGGTCATCAGAGCACTCGATGCCTTCTGTCATTTCAAAAGCTTCTGAGTTTTCTGACCCATTGGAGACGTGATGAATGGCCGTTTGCGAAATACCTGACGTCAAATGTGCAGTTCTCGTCACAGTATTTGCTCGTAAACTAGCTGAAATGGACCTGGATTCACCGACAGCAGCAATTTCTGCCAGGTGTGTGCCGTGCAGAAACATATAAGGTGATGTAAGAACAGTGGCTACAAAAGGATTCTGACCGACAGAGATCAAAGACAAGTGCCACTCCTCGTCAAAAATAATTATCTTTTTACAAGCACTATTATTACACCGCCCTAAATGTCTACGAGTGTTCCCTTGTAGACAAGTCGGACGGTCCGCGTTGATACTGCAACAAATCAGGCAGCCTTGTTAGCGGTGTACTCATATGTACGCCCAAACACGATAACTCCTTCCTGACATTCTGTCACTTTCCATGTCGACCAACCGTGAATCACTGACTCCTGCCGGCCGATGTGGCCGAGCGGTTCTAGGCGCTTCAGTCTGGAACCGCGCGACCGCTACGGTCGCAGGTTCGAATCCTTCCTCGAGCATGGATGTGTGTGCTGTCCTTAGGTTAATTAGGTTTAAGTAGTTCTAAGTTCTAGGGGACTGATGACCTCAGATGTTAAGTCCCATAGTGCTCAGAGCCATTTGAACTGACTCCTTACAACTGACTGACACATACACATCACGTCACTGCCACGGTTTACGGTATCGCTATAGGGTCATATGAGGACCTGGAACCAGTTCTCCAAAGTGACCCGTGTGCTCTGTTAAATGTGCCGTCAAAACGGTGTATGTAACAGAGGTAAGTTCCAAGCAGAAAACTATCATTGAGCTTTCTTTTGTCTGAAAACCAGAGCATTGCAGATAATCGTAGGCGGTTGCAGAAGGTCTACAGAGACACGGCAGTGAACAAAAGCACGGAGAGTCGTTGGGTGAGACATCTGTTATCATAGTAACGAGGTCGCGCAAATCCGCCCGACCTCCCACGTGCTGGTCGACCGCAGACATCTGTGACTCCTGCAGTGTGCTCGTTGCCACAAGGACAACGCAAAGCCTCAAACAAGTTTGCGTACCCGAGAGGAGCTCACAAAACTTCATTGTACCGTTCTTCCTCATCCACCCTACGGACCGGATCTCTGACCTCCCCGTCCAATGAAAGATGCACTCCGCAGCAAGCAGTACTTGGATGATGGGGAGGTTACTGATGCAGTAAAACGTTGGTTCCGACGTCGACTAGTAGAGTGGTACCATGCGGGCGTAGAGGCCATCTCAGTAAGGTGGCGTAAGGCAGTCGCATTGAACGAAGATTATGTTGAAAAATAGTTTTTTGTAGCAAAAGGAGAGGGGACTAATACGGTGTATTGGAATCCTGAAAAAAACGAATCTGATTTCAGAAAAAAAAAATTGTTGCGTTACTCATTGAATGCCCCTTGTTTTTCTGTGGGGAAGTTTCGTTTCGTAACTTCATCAGTCATCAGTGATTGACGGTTCTAGAGTAGATGTTTCTTCGTTATTCAAGTCTGAGATGAAGGACTACGGATACATTTGTATCGACATTCTGAAAGCTAGCGGCGGTGCCTTGACTTGGGTTGTCGGGATTTGGCATGGCGAGAAGACGCGAATTCCGTATGCACCGGAGGCTGGTATCAAGACGGTGCGCAAGAGCACTACACAGAGAGGGGCTTTTGGAGTACATTAGGCGGATAGTCTGCTGGCAGCGGCGAGCACGACCATTTTGCCCGACAGTGACGAATGCCAACTTGGAAAGGCGGCAGGTTTTCCGTTTGGAGGTAGTTATGTGATGGGTAGCCACATATAAGTTTTTACTACTATACGTGTGTTGTTAGTTCTTTCGGAGACGTTCGATAGAACAGACACCAAACAAATAATAGGACTATCTACGCCTTGACAGCATTTCATGATATCTTCAGTTTGGATGCACCGTAGGTCCCACCTCTTGCGGGAATCATGCGATATGCCGCGAGCAATGAGAAAACTGAACGAGTGGCGCTATGGAAGTAATGTGCGACAAGTTGGGAATTTGGTTTATACGAGAAACGTTCTCGGTTAAGGCAAACGCTTGCGTAAAGTAGGTAATCTGCGTTCGAGCATCGTTGTTGCACGAATGTTCACTTGTCGCCATTGAATTGTTTGAAGGTCGTCGATTCCTTTGTGGCGTTTCCATTGCTGATTTGGAGCATTCCAATACGGTGAATCCAGGCCATAATTCTGCCACGAGCCTACTTCACCGATGTGTACCTGCTGCGAGTCCATTGTGGCAGTCATTATCACCATATAACGTAAGTTAATGGTGAGATACAGTCTGCTGTATTACGTCTTATTGCAGCTTAGTTGTGTTCAAGGCGAGTGAACATACTACTCGAGTGGGTCAATTTATGGCACAAAGTGTCAGATTCATATATTCCTTTTATTTAAGACTGAAAAGGGAATGCCAGTGGTAGCCTGTGTGTGTTCTTGTGATTTAAATTTATCTCCTGGGCGGCATCTTGCCATAAACGGGTTTAGTGTTGGATCGCCTAATTTAGCACTCAGTTCAAATGTGTACGATTTGGCCAAAGCGGTCGTGCAGTTGACTGAGCACTGGAACATCCATTTGACTTTATTTATGCTGTTAAACTGTGGTAAAGATGCAAAGCTGGTACCTGCTCTTAAGCTGTGTACAACTGTCTTAACATGTCGTGATATGTGAAGTAGGGTGGACTGGGTACGGTTGTGCCAGGTTACGGTTGTGACAGTCGCCATATTAGCCAAACGAAAAAGAATAACGTGGAGAGTGGGAGGTAGACAAAAGCGGCGTGCCTGTCTGGACTTGTGTCACAGTATTGCGTCAGCCGTCGCGCGACAATAACGCTAGCAGCGGTCTACATTACTTTTCAACAGTCAAAAGTAAGTTTCTTGATTCCATTTCTTTTAATGATTGTTGCTATATGTGTACTGATAAAGTAATGAGAGTTTCTTCTCGTTAAACATTAAACATTAGTAGTTTAATATCAGTGATTACTTCGCACGTAGAAAATTTTGTATCGCCATTGCGATGTTTTTCTTGTGGAGGAGTGCGTTGAGTACGGTTGTGGCATATTTTCTGGGTGCCGTTGTGACACGAAGATAATTATTTTTTTCTAGATGCCCAGAAAGAGGTTGAGGAAGACTGACAGAGGGCAGTGTGGCATTACAAAATATGAAGACGCTTATAAAGAAGTGAAAAACGGGAGTTCTATACGCAGAGCCGAGGAAATGCACGAAGTTAATCGCATGTCTTTGCTACGATACATTCGTAAACGCGATGGAGTCACTGCAGGCCAGAATGAAGACAGTGTCAGCATGGGATATGTCGCACATAATAAAGTGTTCTCTGAGGAGCAGGAACAGCAGCTGGCACTTTATATAACACGATGCGCAGAAATATATTTTGGCCTTTCTCCGAAAGAGGTGCGGAAGCTAGCTTTCGAACTTAGTACTAAATACAATCTGAAGCGACCTGCTACTTGGCTCGAGAATGAGATGGCTGGCGAGGAATGGTTTCGTTCATTCATGAATATAAATCCTTCACTCTCTGTTAGCGTAGTTCAAGCAACTAGCCCTTCAAGAGCAACGAGCTTTAATAAAACAAATGTAAAAGCTTTTATGACAATTTGCAAACTGTTATGGACAGACAGAAATACACTCCTGGAAATTGAAATAAGAACACCGTGAATTCATTGTCCCAGGAAGGGGAAACTTTATTGACACATTCCTGGGGTCAGATACATCACATGATCACACTGACAGAACCACAGGCACATAGACACAGGCAACAGAGCATGCACAATGTCGGCACTAGTACAGTGTAT
Source organism: Schistocerca serialis cubense (assembly GCF_023864345.2). Classification (NCBI taxonomy): domain Eukaryota; kingdom Metazoa; phylum Arthropoda; class Insecta; order Orthoptera; family Acrididae; genus Schistocerca; species Schistocerca serialis. Next base: position 461,049,133 of record NC_064643.1, read on the forward strand.
ATCCACCTTTCGCAGCAATGCAGGCTGCTATTCTCCCATGGAGACGATCGTAGAGATGCTGGATGTAGTCCTGTGGAACGGCTTGCCATGCCATTTCCACCTGGCGCCTCAGTTGGACCAGCGTTCGTGCTGGACGTGCAGACCGCGTGAGACGAAGCTTCATCCAGTCCCAAACATGCTCAATGGGGGACAGATCCGGAGATCTTGCTGGCCAGGGTAGTTGACTTACACCTTCTAGAGCACGTTGGGTGGCACGGGATACATGCGGACGTGCATTGTCCTGTTGGAACAGCAAGTTCCCTTGCCGGTCTAGGAATGGTAGAACGATGGGTTCGATGACGGTTTGGATGTACCGTGCACTATTCAGTGTCCCCTCGACGATCACCAGTGGTGTACGGCCAGTGTAGGAGATCGCTCCCCACACCATGATGCCGGGTGTTGGCCCTGTGTGCCTCGGTCGTATGCAGTCCTGATTGTGGCGCTCACCTGCACGGCGCCAAACACGCATACGACCATCACTGCGACCAAGGCAGAAGCGACTCTCATCGCTGAAGGCGACACGTCTCCATTCGTCCCTCCATTCACGCCTGTCGCGACACCACTGGCGGCGGGCTGCACGATGTTGGGGCGTGAGCGGAAGACGGCCTAACGGTGTGCGGGACCGTAGCCCAGCTTCATGGAGACGGTTGCGAATGGTCCTCGCCGATACCCCAGGAGCAACAGTGTCCCTAATTTGCTGGGAAGTGGCGGTGCGGTCCCCTACGGCACTGCGTAGGATCCTACGGTCTTGGCGTGCATCCGTGCGTCGCTGCGGTCCGGTCCCAGGTCGACGGGCACGTGCACCTTCCGCCGACCACTGGCGACAACATCGATGTATTGTGGAGACCTCACGCCCCACGTATTGAGCAATTCGGCGGTACGTCCACCCGGCCTCCCGCATGCCCACTATACGCCCTCGCTCAAAGTCCTTCAACTGCACATACGGTTCACGTCCACGCTGTCGCGGCATGCTACCAGTGTTAAAGACTGCGATGGAGCTCCGTATGCCACGGCAAACTGGCTGACACTGACGGCGGCGGTGCACAAATGCTGCGCAGCTAGCGCCATTCGACGGCCAACACCGCGGTTCCTGGTGTGTCCGCTGTGCCGTGCGTGTGATCATTGCTTGTACAGCCCTCTCGCAGTGTCCGGAGCAAGTATGGTGGGTCTGACACACCGGTGTCAATGGGTTCTTTTTTCCATTTCCAGGAGTGTATGAACCACAGGATATATACAATGTTGACGAAACAGGCGTCACTACTGTTCAAAAACCTGACAAGGTAGCAGCAAGACGTGGGGTACGCCAAGTGGGAGCTCTTACTTCAGCTGAGTGAGGCACATTAGTCACAGTTGCTTTTGCAGTTAATGCCTTGGGGAATACTATGCCTCCTCTATTTATATTTCCACGGGTTCGTTATAGTGATCATTTTGTTAGGGATGGGCCTGTAGGATCAATTGGGACTGCAAATCCTTCAGGATGGATGCAAGATGAATCGTTCTTAGTATTTCTCCAACATTTTAAGAAATTCTCTAATGCTTCTCAAACGCATAAAGTGTTGCTATTGCTGGATAACCATTCCTCACACATCCACATCAACACACTGGATTTTTGTAAAGAAAATGGAATCACATTGCTTTCATTTCCTCCACACTGTTCGCACAAACTTCAACCCTTGGATAGATCTGTGTTCGGACCCTTCAAGAAAGCTATAAATACTGCTTGTGATGGTTGGATGCGGAGTCACCCTGGGAAAGCAATGACAATCTACGATATACCAGGCATTATCAAAACTGCTATGCCTCTGGCTTTCACACAATCGAACATTCAGGCAGGTTTTTGCGAAACTGGTATTTACCCCTATAATCGTAATGTATTTCAAGAAACTGACTTTGCATCTTCCTTTGTTACGGACAGAGCAAACCCTGACACAGAAAAGAACACTTGTGCAACACCATCTCTTGAAATGCACACACCGAACCCTGAGACTGGGAAAAACAATGCTGGAGTTAACAATGAAGTACCACAGTTTTTAACACAAGAATTTGACTTTTCACCATCGTCTGAAATAGAAAGACCTGACTCTGGAGAGAACAATCCTGAACGCAATGATGAATTGGAGCCACTCTGAGCTTCTTTATTATGCGAATCTTCAATCCCAAGTTCAAATAGTATTGAGCTAACTGCGTCATTCTCAACCACTCCACCTGTTTTCTCGCCTGAAATTGTTCGGCCTTTTCCTAAGCCTCCGCGAAGAAAAACGAGAGGTTTCAGAAATAAAAAGTCAACCATTTATACAGACACGCCTGAAAAAGAGGCAGTTAGGCAAGAATATGACGAAAAAGAGAAAGGATTGAAGGCTCAGCAGGTAAAGAAACATCTTACTGAATCAAGAGGAATAAATAAAGGAAAAGGAAAAACCAATGCAAAGAAAAGGAAGATACCACCATCGTCATCGGATGAAGAAGATTATTTCTGTTTGGTTTGCTTAGGCCCATATTCAAAAAGTAGGCCTGGCGAAAAATGGATAAAATGTCAAGGAAAATGTGAGCTCTGGTCCCACTTGGAGTGCGCAGGTGGCAGTCGGTTTTACATTTGTCATAATTGTGATGAGTCAGACTACATCTCAGTGTCGTACTTTTGCACTTTTAGAACTAAGAATCAACTTTATATTTCTACTGTTCTTTGTTTTTTTGTGATCATATTTACACAAATGCTTAGATTTTCCTTGAATAAGACATTTTAAGATTTTTTTTCACTGGTTTTTATAATGCCTATTTATTTATATGCTTTGTTTTATTATGTTGTATAGTTTGATACTTTAGTTAAATTCTTTTGCTGATTGTAATATGATGACTGTTATAATAACAGCTATAGATGCTAGAGTTCCTTATTAATTACAAGCTATTAAAGTGTTCCAAGAATATGTTTCTTTTGTTGCATAAAAGATAAATTTTTACAGAAGAAGATTCTGTTGGTATTATGTTAGATATTATTTGCAATACAACTGATTTTATATTATTTTGATGCAATATTTAACGTGTCACTACCGACCCCAGGCACTGTCACAACCGCCCCTGGGGTGTGGACGGTTGTGACATTTTTAATTTTTTTTCTAATTTGCTCCTATGAGATAACCATTGTAACTAGCGACAAAATTTTAATATTTTCATTTAGACAAATGTACACTGTACTATAAAACACATTTTTACTCCATCTAACACGCATAGTAACAACAATATAGGGAATCAAATGAAAATTGTCACAACCATACCCAGTCTACCCTAATATTGTTGTTTTTCCGCTTTTCAGCTCCAAAACGTGTTTTATTGTTAACTGTTTAGGAGGTGGAGATTAGTGTTTAACGTCCCGTCGACAACGAGGTCATTAGAGACGGAGCGCAAGCTCGGGTTGGGGAAGGACGGGGAAGGAAATTGGCCGTGCCCTTGGAAAGGAACCATCCCGGCATTTGCCTGAAAGGATTTAGGGAAATCACGGAAAACTTAAATCAGGATGGCCGGAGACGGGATTGAACCGTCGTCCTCCCGAATGCGAGTCCAGTGTGCTAACCACTGCGCCACCTCGCTCGGTCTGTTAACTGTTGAATTCTAGTCGGACGACCTGACTGGAGCTGTGCCGAATGTAAATATGTTCATACCATCTTCTAAGTGCAGTTTCTCAGGATGTGTCTTCACCTTCTTCGTCGGTTACTGTCCTTCCTTTTGGTACTGTGGGTTGTAATTTACCTCTTGTAATACGAACTCTGTCAGTAAATTTTTTATGTTATATTATTGGCACCCTTACTACTTTGATATTTGCTACGCCTGGTTTAATTATTGGTGCTTATTAATAATTTTTTCGATGCTACATTTTATGATTGTCTGATTTGGTCATCGACGCCTTCACAACATTCGATTTTTATAGTTTTTGTTTTATCTACTAGCACATTCAGACAATTCAGTAATTATCATATGGGTGCTTAACTTAGTAATCACACTCAACGAAACCCCACGATCTGCACACCGCAGCTATCCACTGACTGTCAAGGATCTACGACTCTACGGTGCTGCAGTCGCAGACTCTGTTGCTGTTGCTTAACAGGACGGCTCTATGTACTTTCAGTGCGGATGCACCAAATTTTTCAAGCCGCCACAGTACTTGCCGAAAGCTACGGGCATTGGGGCTAATGGAAGCAGGAGCTATTTGCGCGTTGAGAAATTGGGTTGACCGTGAAGCGTGTCCGGACGGGCGAGACGCGTTAGCTTTGAAACATAAAGAGAGCAGGTAGTGTGCGTGCCGACTCGCCGCACTGTCTAGTTCAGATATCTGCGCCTACGGATGCACGGCCTACAGAGAAAGTCGGTTAGCCTGCTAGTCGAAGTGCAGCAGTGCCATTACGGGGGAGAGAGTCAGGCGCGCTGCATTAGCTCAGTAGCCTCCCTCACACGATTTTACGTAGACTAATCGGTAAAGAAAATTATTTCACATTACTTATTGCTTTAGATGTCAGCTTCACTGTGAAGTGCCCAAAATTTCGGTAATGGTAATACTTAACGCATCTTAGTACGACATTGTGCAGAATTCGAGAAAATTTACAATGAAGAATATGGGGCCTATGATTTTGCGTTTGGTGCATATTACACCATATGTTGCTGGGAATGAAATTGAGCTAAGATATTGAGGTTTTCTTTAGACTGTCTCCGATCTCGAGAAAATAGAATTTATGTAGCACGTTCACTTCTGATAGTACGTGCACGGGAATGAAATACGTATTTATAACATACCTCATATCTCTGAAACTGTTCGAGGTGTCGATATCAGATTTTTGGCAAGTGATACGATGCAGAGAGGAGAGCATTTTGCTACGTGGTTAAAATAGGGAACTTTCTTACGTATGGCGATATAGCGGAAGCTGTGTTTTTGATTTCATTGGCTAAATCCAATACTTTAATTTTTGTAAGAGTCTTAGACGACTATTGACAAGAAAATTTGCTAGTATCAAACGTGAAATTTCTTATCTTATATTAGAGCGAACAGACGCAATGAGGTTTTCCATAAATTATTAACCACCCTAGTCGCTTATTGCATTTTGATAAGACACTGTTTCACGATTCTGTCACGATAAGTATTGCAAGGTACGTTTGTGCAATTTATACTGCATTTTAACAAAAAAAGAAAGAAAATTGAACTTATCAATAAGAGAAATGTATCCGTTCCTCATAACTGGTGATGCTTCTTCGAATAGGAAATAGGTAAGTATTCAGGCAAAATAAATCGCCAATTGTGTTGCAATTTTGGTGAGATCTTGTAACCCATCAAATTTTTAATAGTGGACGAGTGGAATGGAAACTTACCAAAAGATTTTCTCCCCGTTTTTCATTTGAGATATATGAAAATAATTCGTAGCAAATAGTGTACAATATTTCGATTCCAATCCCCATTTATTGCAAAGATTTTTTAATTCCTTGCAGCGTCGTACTTAGGTGCGAATATAATGTCATTACCATTACCAAAATTTTGGGCACTTCACCATGAAGCTCACATATAAAGATATAAGTAATGTGAAAATATTTATCTTACAGATTAGCTTATGTAAAATCGTTTTAGAAAGATTGCAGGACGCATGCTTCGATTCTGTTAGCGCAGCTCATCAGCAGCTGGCGCGCCTAAAGCAGGCAAAGACTGTCTCTTTTGTTCCGGCTCAACGGCAGGCGATTGTCCGCGCTCCAGAGAAGCGGAGCACCCGAGTTTGAGTTCTGGTCTGACATAAATTTTCAATCGTCACGACTGATTTATTTCTGTGACCATAAGGCAGTTGAAGTCCTGTTTCTGCAGTATAGTAACATATATACATGTAGGATAGTACACGAATATACACCGAGGTGACAAAAGTTGGGATACCTCCTTATATCGGATCGGAGCTCCTTTCGCGTGACATAGTGTAGCAGCTCAACGTGGTGTAGACTCAACAAGTCATTAGAAGCCCCTATAAAAATATCTAGCCATGCTGCCTCTATAGCTGTCCACAATTACGAAAGTATTGCTGATCTAGGGTTTTGAGCATGAACTGACCTCTCGGTTATGTCCCATAAAGGTTTGATAGGATTAATGTTTGTCGATCTGGATGGCCAAATGATTCGCTCGAATTGTCCATCATGTTCCTCAGACCAGTCATGATCAATTGTGGCCTGGCCACATGGTGCGTTGTCATCCATAAAAATTCCTTCGTTACTTGTGAACACGAAATTTATGAATGACTACAAATGGTCTCCAAGTACCTTGACATAATCACTTCGAGTGAATGATTGGTTCAGTTGCGCAAGAGAGCCCATTCCTTTCCATGTAAATACAGTCCACACCATTATGGAACCACCATCAGCTTGTGCAGTGCCCTATTGACAACTGGGATCCATAGCTTGGTAGGGTCTGCGCCACACTCGAACCGTTCCTTCAGCTTACCAGCTGAAAGTCGTCTAGGGTCCAACCGATGTGGCTACAAGCCAAGGAGAGGCACTGCAGGCGATGTCGTTCTGTGAGCAAGGGCACTCGTCACAGTCGTCTGCTGCCATAGCCCATGAACGCCATGTTGCACTGCACTGTTCCATATTGATTCCTGCAGTTCATTCATGCAATTTGCTTGTCTGTTATTGCTGATATCTTTATGCAAACGCCACTGCCCTCGGTCGTCAATTGAAAGCCATCAACCACTGTGTTGTCTGTGGTGCGAGGTAATGCCTCAAATTTGGCATTGACACTGTGGATTGTGGAATGTTGATGTCCCTAACGAATTCCGAAATGGAATGTGCCAGGTATCTAGGTCCACCTACCATTTCACGTTCAAAGTCTGTTAATTCCTGCCGTCTTGCCATAATGACAGCGGAAACCTTTTCACATGAATCAGACAAGGACAAGCGGTAGCTCGCCAGTGCACTATGCTTTTATACGTTGTGCACGTGATACTACCGACATCTATAGGTATGCATATTGCTATCCCATGGATTTTGTCACCTAAGTGTACATGTAAAGCGTTAAGGAAACACGCATGAGATGAACTCTAAACGCCTAGTCATAAGTAACTTGTGGCATGAGAAATTCTTTCAGAAAATTTTTAAGAGCTGAAACTATACCGTAAAAGTGAACTCAGATTCATTGGGAATTGGGCTAGGATAGGAAATTGCTCGCTGTATATGTGGCATTCGAAAATCCACACGTGCTCTGCAGGTTGTGAAATAATGTGAGAGTCTTAGTGAGCTCAGTACTTGGGTGCGGGTTTGACGATCCCCGGGCACTGCCAGTTCTCTGTAGCTGCCGACTGTCGCGATGCTGGAACGTTTTTCTAGGGAATGAGGATCTTGGCTTAACTGTCTGGATCACGAGGGTAGTTCAGACTTCTGTAAAAACTATTTCAATTTAATAGGTATTTGCACACTTATCAGGTGGACGGCAACCTCTGGGGAACTTGCCGCATCTCATTTGTGTAGGGCAGGGGCGGGCAAACGTTGCACGCGACTCATGAGCGCACAGCGCTGCACGTGTGCTGCTCGCGTGCAGGCGTCGACTGGGGCTGTGGCGACAGCCGGCAGGTTGCGGCTGTGTAATTCCAGGCTAAGATGCGGACGTTGATGCGTAGCGACCACTACGTAGTGAACGTTGTATTTCAACAACCGGAAAACGCAGAGTGAAACAAGGAAACGGAGAAGTGGAGATGTGCTATCTTTTAAAAAGTAATGGGAGAATCATTTTTTCTTTCTGCAAAAACGTGAAAATTCGAAATGTTTAATATGTGGCGGTATTCTCGCTGGTCAGCGGAAGTTTAGTATTGAAGGCCATTATAACAAATTTCACAAGGACGAGTACAATTTATTGTCGGATTCTGAGCGGATGGGAAAATTGACTGAGCTTAAGAAGAGCGATCTGCCGATACTAGATGAATCTGTCGTAGTTGCTGTGGTCACAAGAGATCTGCGACTTCCTTTCGTCATGTCTCTCATCTAACTGGTTTAACATTTTATGGAGCACTGTTTTCAATTTTTCAGGACGACAACAATAATAGCCCAGCGGTACATGCAAGTTATAAGATTGCGCTTAATATAGCGAAAGCTGGAAAACCATTTACTGAATTAATAAGTGTCGGTTAAGAGCAAACATCAGTGATGAAAATTTAAGTAACTGTTTGTGTTTGTCTGTATGTAGAAATTTTGTTCCACTCCACCTGTGATAATTAAACAAAACGTATCATAGGTACTCTTTCAAACCACGACATCTTTTAAGCACTCCTACTAACCTTATTTTGTTCCACTCCACTTATGATAACTAAATAAAACGTATCGTAGGTAATAGGTACTCTTTCAAAACACGACATCTTTCAAGCACTCCTACTAACGTTATTTTGTTCCACTCCACCTGTGACAACTAAATAAAACGTATCGTAGGTACTCTTTCAAACAACGATATCTTTCAAGCACTCCTACTAATCTCATTCCTTCATTCAATAAAGCAAGCTAGGAAACAAAACGTATTGCAAAGAAAGGAGCGGACAGAAGGTATGGTGGGGAGGGGAGATAAGCGGGTGGCCAACTTGCCCCTGTGTGCACGCAGAACACCTGCTAACTGTATGCGTGCAAGTGCACCGCACACGTGCAGGATTCCTGCCCGCCCCTGGTATAGGGCTTATCTTGGCAAGTATCCCTATCTGGACAGACCGATCTTTCCCTACATTCTCGTATGACCAAATTGGCTCACAGAAATGACAAATAACAGACTCCCAGTGGAGGGGGTTGGCCACTGAAGTATTTCCACAATCTTTCCATGAACAGATCAGGATCCTGCTTAAACATTAACTCCAAAGATGAATAACAGTGGCAGAACAATGTGAATGCGAAATGTACGAGTATTCATTGTTGTGAGGAGAGAAGAGGGCACATTCGAAAGAATGTCCCCATTCTATATACAAAGTTGCCAACCAACCGCGGGATGTCGGCCTGCTGCTTGTAGCCGACGCTGACCCCGGTGAAGTACTCCGGTATCTTTACTCTGCGCAGGCCCTCCTTGCGTAGCTCGTGGCTTCGGCCGCTCGGACCTCGTGACCGCCTCTTGTCGCGACTCTACCGCCAATCCCCAAACTTGGTGCTTTCTCCCTCGGGCCAGCGAAGCCGTATATATAGAGCCTTGCAATTCAAACTTGTCAATAATGCTTTTTATTGCTAGGAGGGTTGGCGGTTCTGTTACGAACTCCCGCCTCCACTGACGTTGCACTTCAACAGCACATCAAACTTGAAAAATCACTTCACGATACATTTTCGTTGCTCGAATGTCAAGCGTGCTCCAGCCATCTTGTTTTCTCAATCCCGAGATGAAAGTACTAACATCTGTTGAGCCAAATACCATACTACAACACACTCGTAACTCAACAAGCAAAGAGCTTCTGAGGACACAATTCACAGATACCAACTCTTATTCATAGATATTGTCAACGGGGCTGGATAGTGGCGCCAGACAGAACAGTCTACTTACTTAATGGTGTCACATTCGTCACAAATCGTTTGTCGTCAGTTACCATTTGCTGATACCATTCGCAAATTTGCATTCGGCGAGCAGGATCGTTATCATTAATCGCGTGCATCATGATGGCCAAGGAGTACCGTACACTGGTTGCACACCACATACAGCCCTCCATGACGACCATGGCATTTTTCAGCAAGGTAATGTGCCACATCACAAGGCCAGGAGTTTGATGCAGCGGTTGGAGGAGCACAATGGCAATTGATGTGCTGCCCCCCCCCCCCCCCCCAACTTGCCCGATCTGAACCCGATCGAACACACCTGGGATGTGACTGAAGATATCATCGGAGCTCATCGTTCCCCTTACCGGAATTTAAGTAAATGACTTATGTGCACAGATGTGATGCGACTCCTCCAGCGACCTACTAAGATCTCATTGCTTCCATGCCACGACGTGTCGCCGCTGTTACCCGCGCCAAAGGTGGACACACAGGCTGTTAGGTAGGAGGCCAAATTTTCTGGTTGATCAGTGTATACACTTTCTCCTTACAAATACACTACTGGCCATTAAAATTGCTACACCACGAACATTACGTGCTAAAGACGCGAAATTTAACCGACAGGAAGAAGATGCTGTGATATGCAAATTATTAGCTTTTCAGAGCATTCAGACAATGTTGGCGCCGGTGGCGACGCCTGCAACGTGCTGACATGAGGAAACTTTCCAGCCGATTTCTCATACACAAACAGCAGTTGACCGACGTTGCCTGGTGAAACGTTGTTGTGATGTCTCGTGTAAGGAGGAGAAATGCGTACTGTTTCCGACTTTGTTAAAGGTCGGATTGTAGCCTATCGCGATTGCGGTTTATCGTATCGCAACAGGTGGGTTCAGGAGGGTAATACGGAACTCCAAGCTGGATCCCAACGGCCTCGTATCACTAGCAGTCGAGATGACAGGCATCTTATCCGCATAGCTGTAACGGATCGTGCAGCCACGTCTCCATCCCTGAGTCAACAGATGAGGACGTTTGCAAGACAACAACCATCTGCACCAACAGTTCGACGATGTTTGCAGCAGCATGGACTATCAGCTCGGAGACCATGGCTCCAGTTACCCTTGACGCTGCATCACAGACAGGAGCGCCTGCGATGGTGTACTCAGAGACGAACCTGGGTGCATAACGTCATTTTTTCGGATGAATCCAGTTTCTGTTTACAGCGTCATGATGGTCGCCTCCGTGTTTGGCGAAATCGCGGTGAACGCACAATGGAAGCGTGTATTCGTCATCGCCATACTGGTGTATCACCCGGCGTGATGGTATGCGGTGCCATTGGTTTCACGTCTCGGTCACCTCTTGTTCGCATTGACGGCACCTTGAACAGTGGACGTTACATTTCAGATGTGTTAAGACCCGGGGCTCTACCCTTCATTCGATCCCTGCGAAACCCTTCATTTCAGCAGGATAATGCACGACCGCAAGTTGCAGGTCCTGTACGGGCCTTTCTGGATACAGAAAATGTTTGACTGCTGCCCTGGCCAGCACATTCTCCAGATCTCTCACCAATTGAAAAGGTCTGGTCAATGGTGGCCGAGCAACTGGCTCGTCACAATACGCCAGTCACTAATCTTAATGAACTGTGGTATCGTGTTGAAGCTGCATGGGCAGCTGTATCTACATACGCCATCCAAGCTCTGTTTGACTCAATGTCCAGGCGTATCAAGGCCGCTATTACGGCCAGAGGTGGTTGTTCTGGGTACTGATTTCTCAGGATCTATGCACCCAAGTTGCGTGAAAATGTAATCACATGTCTGTTCTAGTATAATACATTTGTACAGTGAATACCCGTTTATCATCTGCATTTCTTCGTGGAGTAGCAATTTTAATGGCCAGTAGCGTAATATTAAACAAAAATTGTATAAACAACTATGTGTAGTTTTGTTTTCTTCATTACAGTCGCTTTTTGCAGAAAACATGAAAGTCTGATTAGAATGCTATTAATAAGTTTCCTTTAATTTACGTCTATGGTCACAATCTTTTTTTGTTTAACAGATTACCGGTTTCGTCTTCAATGACCATCATCAGATCTGCAGCAAAACTGTTTCATAAAAAAAAGTCCTAATGTATTGCAGCTTTTGTTTTTATGAAACAGTTTTGCTGCAGATCTGATGATGGTCATTAAAGACCGAAACCGGTAATCTGTTAAACAAAAAATATTGTGACCATAGACGTATATTAAAGGAAACTTATTACATATACGTGTCACTGTGTTCTTTCGCGACGATGTCGTAGCTTGTGAGAATACTATTACATAACCTGAATCTTTTGAAACTTTGTAATCCTACCCATTCACAGGTTAATACTTAGTGAAATACTGCCATTGAAGCTATTATCATCATAGATCAGCAATACGAGACATTGCTCATACCTCTGGTACCAATGAACCCAACTGATTTACCCATTCATTTTAAGCGACTTCGTGTCCCAATCAGAGTTTCGTTGTTAATAACAATAAACAAGGTTCAAGCTCAGAGAGAGGGAGGAAGGGGAAATGGGCAGAGGAGGGGGCTACTAGCAAAGGGACATAGAGAGGAGGGAGGAGGAGGAGGAGGAGGAGGAGGAGGAGATAGAGAGGGTGCGGGAGAAGCACGGAGCGAGGGGGGGGGGGTGAGAACAACGAACAAGAAGAGCGAAGACGAGATGGACAGAGCGAGGGGAGGGAAGGAGACTAAGACATATGTCACTGCTCATCACAGTCTTCTCAATTAACAAACAATCCTGTTAGAAGAACATCCGCAACTGAGCATTATAGCAGAGGTTGAAAATACCGCTTCAGTTGTAAATTTCTTTATTTTCACACGACCGGTTTCGGACCGTTAAAGCCCATCTTCAGGTGTCGTAGCTGTGCTGTGGTCCCTGAGCGTCGCGTGTACCAGGCGCGGTGTGCTGCCTATGAGCGCTCGGGGACCACAGCACAGCTACGACACCTGAAGATGGGCTTATAACAGTCCGAAACCGGTAGTGTGAAAATAAAGAAATTTACAACTGAAACGGTATTTTCAACCTCTGCTTTTGAATCAAAAATTGTTGTTAAGAGGCATTTTGTCGTGGAAAGATATGTCATCCTTCCCCCGACAGTCACTCTCCTTTGGACCTGACATTATTACCATTTACATTGCTCTTCTTCTTGTCGCGATTGTATAAATTAATATTTTTGCTTTGTCTGTACCTTTCTATAGTTTTGCCTCGTTTCCTTCTGTTTGCATTCCGACAACTTTATTTAGTACGTGGCTGTTACTTTTTGCTACAGTAAATGAAGTGCTTTCAGAACTGCTTTTTTGAACCATAAAACATGATCATGGCCTATACGATAGATCGCCTTCTCGATTTTCGACTCCGCCGGTTTTCCTTTTGTCCTAAGGACACAGAAAATAGGCGCTGACGATTTATGCAGTTTTTTCAGCAATTTTATATGTAAGTGACTCGAGTGGTATGCTCTTCGACTTCGTACAGCAGAAGCGTCGACGATATGGTCGAGAAAGTAGTATTCAGCTGTGCTGGTTGCTACAATTCTAGTGCCGTACGCTCCCCTCTACTGAGGAAACGACTTTAGTTGCATAGTCTGCGAGTGACATAACTTAATTCTGATTGCATAATTGATTTTGGAGGTATAACTCAAAATGTATTACACTGAAAATATTTCACTTCTTTGTCACTGAGTGCTGCCCCATCCTAGCCTCTGGCCTTAAAGTCGTATTTACATGAGGAAAGGGCCCTTACACAGGCAGTCCTTATCGGACGATTGAAGGCGAGGCTCACAGATTGTGAGAGAGAACGCAGTCACAGTAGGCCCGCAATAGTGTGGTTTAGTCGCCGCTCAGATGCGGCGCGTACCTGCCCGCCAGCTCATTGTGACGAACGAGGCAGGCGTGTGGCGCTGTCACGCATGCTGCCGTGCGTTCACTCGCAGGTTCTCCCGTATGTTGCCTGCAATACACGACGGGACTGTGTGTATTCTTTTTCAGATTCTTGTTACTAGCCCAACGATCATGGTGGATACCCGTTGTTGGGCAAATGACTTTTGGATGGAACTGACACATAGTGTACAAAGAGCAACAGTGCTTATGGAAAGTGAGGCTCAAATACCATATAAATAATAATTTAAAGAGTTATTTGATAAACGCAGTCAATATCAAAAGCTTCAGTTTCCCTCGTGGCGTACCGTGACTGCTGCAAAAAAATACACATCTTACGGGGCTCATTTAGAAAGGAACCGAAGAAAGTTTGTGACGGTAAGCGGAGGGCAGGTCTCTCGATTACGTTTACGTACCAAATTTGCGGTACTACGACGTGGTTTTATTTTCAGCGCTCTTTGACTACACAGAGTTTTGGGGTAATAACATGTGCAGTCAGGCTGTTACCACCACCATCCCATGCTTCAAACCTTTTTTCTTCTTCTCATTCTGCACCTGCAGGGTATTGCACTTCTGCTCAATTTTACGGCCAATGAAGTAATTATGTGACCACAAAGTCCTAACAGAGACGAGTCCTTTTTCTCGTTTAAGCAGTGACGTCACTAAAAATTTACTTGAAAGCCTTTGTGACTTTTCTTCCATGTAAGTTTCAGATATTTCTTTAGTAAAAATATTAATAAAACAACTGTTACTTTTAAGGGGGGTAGGACGTCAAACGGGCCGACTTGGAGCAGGAGAGGCACCACAGGACATTTTAATTTACACTGTCTATACTTTTACAAATAAGTTCATAAAGCATTGTCAGCATGACCAGGAAGGACTCAGAATTCGTACTCATAACAATGGAAGTTCGAAAACATAACGAAGTAATTTTTTTTACATGTGAAATTTCATCATTTTTTTCACTTACTAATGGCAGAATTTGTTCATTTTTTCTTCATAAGTAAGAGAGATTCTTCGATGAATTTTGCACAGCATACAAACCAAACTTAAAGGTGTATGAAACTCTAGAATTTTCCGAATCCATTAAAAACTGTGGTGAAAATTGAGGTAATTAACTAGAAAATTTGTGTTTTTCCTAAACATGAAGTTTAAAATACTACAGTTCATTCGTTTTTTCATAAATTAAATAAAGTCTAGAGTTTCATACACCTGTGAGTATGGTATGTATGATGTGCAAAATTCATCGAAGAATCTCTCTAATTTATGAAGAAAAGTGTACCTAAAGCAACAAATGCAGACATTAGAAGTGAATAAATGATGAAATTTCACACGAAAAAAATTATTTTCTTATATTTTCGAACTTCCACTGCAATGAGTGTGAATCATCATTTCTTGCTGGTGATGCTGACAAAGTTTTATGAACTTTGTTTGTAAAAGTATAGACAGTGGAAATTAAAATGTCCTGTGATACCTCTTCTGCTCCAAGTCGGCCCGTTTGACGTCCTACCCCCCTTAATTGTTTACCCTCACGACTTCTGGTCGTAGTGCACCATAAAGAACGTCACATATCTCAGGAATTATATCAGACAGCGACTATGTAGAAATTCCTGTGAAAAATTTTATGTCTTCGAGGGAGTAACCCTTTGCGAAAAATCTGAGAATAGCTATAACACGTTCCTCTGCAGAAATGCTCTTCCTCTTAACTGAGTCGTTTCAGCTGATTTTATTCTTGACGATGTCCATTGATGTATCAATCCTAATTAGTTTCGATGATTGGGTAATCGTCTCGCAGTTCTTTAATCAAAGAAGTATGATTGTGACGGCAATTGTGTACCTCACTCCAAGGACCACGTTGTGTTTGGTTGTATTCATGTTAATGACTGCAACAACTATTGCTACAATACCGATAATGAAACATGTTTGAAGGGTTTGTATACTGAACATGGCTACAACTAACGTACTCGCCGCGCACACGCCACGCAAGATTTTAGAACTGGCGATATTCCACACGTCACACTTGCACACGTACTTGCGCGCAGGTTTCACCATTTCCACGCACTAAGCCTCAGGCGTCTGTGAGCCAAGACTTTGCGCAATTTGGGCGCGCGGGCAGATGCACCCCTCTCAGTCGCACGGTTAAAACTATAGGTGTGAGTGCTCCTAAAGACGTGTGAGCAAATGAGTAAGTGTGATGTGTGAAAATAAGACGTCATACGTGAATAACACTGTGAGAAAGTTTGATTATGTCTGAAAGTGCAAGGAGGTGGCTCAGGGACCAGCCAGGAAGTGATGGCGGTGTCGGAGAGGGGGATGGAGGGGGGGGGGGCACACTTGAAAATGCCTCACGGGGGGCAAAATCCATGGAGCTACTGGGAGACGTCGGGAAGTTCCGTTAGCACATACGCCATTCCACGTCATTACTCTGTCATGTACACGGAGTAGCTTCGCGCAACGTATGGTTTGCTGTTTGGGACGATACATTATGAACTTACCTCGTAATCTGATGTGGCTGGGCAGCCACGTGGTCACTGTCTTCCAAGCAATCGCACGTAAAAGTCCTGTACGCAGGGTCACGGAATGAATATTCTGTCACCTAACTGTTTAATTTTCCTGGGACCGTAGCTGGATAATATAGAACATGCAGAACTGAAGCTGCTGTGAAACAGCTGTTTTATTCACTCTTTCTTCTAGTAAAACTTTATTTTCAGGTAATAGTTTGAACATCCATACCTCAAAATGAAATTTGATGTTTCGAAACTGGTTGTGCGTAAAAAAAGAGTAATTAACGTAGGTTTTAACAAGGAAGTTCATAAGAGTAGAAACGTCATAGAACAACTAATTACAAGTCTAGACTCGGGTCAAATAGAAACAAGTCTACACTGCTTTACATCGTAATCCAGTAAACAATGACATCAACAAAATTCTTGATTAGTTTCCCTCCTCAAAAAGTAATATACTCAGACAGATGCTCGAATGGTATTAATAGCTTGTTTTGGTGCGATGAAGCTACTGCGAAGTTTGATCGTGTATTTTTGATACACTGTGCACGTCCGATGTCCTTCGTGAGTAATTGCGAATGTTAGAATACCGCAGATATTGACGTACTAGGCAATAAAATATTACGACATCATAATATCAATGTATGCTGTCGTGTGCAGTTTAACATTTGTCACGGTAAAGCTCAACCTGTTGATCCTCACGGCACGCTCGCACATGTAATGTGTTTCATTATTTGTGCAGCCGGAGCCAGTACGTTTAACTGTTTGGCGAGCCGCCAGAAACACTAGCCTGGCAAGCGATTAAGTTGGCACCTTTTGTTCCCTAGAACGAGAACATTCTATGCTTACCGCTGTTTCACAGTGGCGGTTCATTTTTTTAACGGAAGAAGACGTCTGTACTCTACTTATAATATGTGTACTACACCTTAGCTAGTGAAACGATTACAAGCACGTTCCAGTCTTTTCGACTTAAATAGCACAGGTCTATGGCCTAATCTCTTTTTCAGTTTTATTTGTATGAATTCTAATAGCAGGGAGAAAAGTATCCAACAAGTTAATTGATAACTCCCGCAACACAAAAACGAAATACAAATAGAAATTTAGATAAAATGCTGCAATCACACAAAAAAGATACACGAAGCAATTAGGCAAGCCAAAAAAAGGAAAATTAATTAAGCAAATTGAGCATAGTCAGCAAAGCGTTGGTCCACTTCTGGTCCTTATGCAAGCAGTTATTCGGTTTGGCATTGACTAATAGAGATGATGGATGTCCTCCTGAGAGATGTCGTACCAAATGCTGTTCAATTAGCGTGCTAGATCGTCAGAATGCCGAGGTGGTTCGAGGACCCTGTCTGTATTGCTCCGAACGTTGTCAGTTGGGGAGAAATCTGGCGACCTCGCTAAGCAACTCTTTGACGATTACATCTCATAGCGCTACGAAATTGAGAGGATAGGGACTGCTGCGCCACTCGCTTTTCCAATCATCATAATCATCATCATCATTATCTTCGCTTCAAGCATCAGGCTTTTCTTTGTTTATTTTGCCTGTTACGGTAGCCGTCCTTTCCTCGGAATTTCTTGATTTATTCTTCTAACTGACTTAAATCTTCTTATCTGGAGAGACAATCTTTCTCCACTCATTCTTCCATGATGTTCATTCCAATTTCTTCTATTTTATAGTATTCCCTAATTTCCGAATTTATAAATCTGTCGGCTCTTGTGCATCTCCGTTGCCTTATGCGACTTTCTAGACGTTTACTTATAATCCACTACTTGCTTCCGTCTGAGGCATATGACACACTGATACTCAATGCAAGTCATCTTCAATCCACTCTGTAAAATCCTCATGGGCCAACTTCTCAGACTTTAAATACTTTACCCAATCATCTTTCTTACGAGTAGACCTGCTTGAAAAGACCACGGGGCATTTCATTCTCATCTTCAGAAGAGCTGCTTGCCTCACTATTCTCCAGACTCTTGTGACTTTTTTATGGCCTAGACTCAGAGTCCTTCAACAGTTCTTTTTAATCTGCTGGGAAGATACGTTTGTTGCATTATTTTTGTGGGGAGATTCTGTGATCACGGCGCATTTTACTATTCACCTGGTTGATGATGGTCTCTCGTAATGAGGAGCTAGCTTTACGCCCTCCGATGATATAGTGAATTAAGAATGTGTTTGCACATCAGTCGGTGGACCAGGATGTGGAGGAGAAGCAGTACCTAACGCTGTTGTATTCCGGGAATCTGGCTTTATTCTTTCTGTTGTATCTGTTGATGAAAATTCCTCCTAGCCAAAAGCGTTTGCATTAATCGGGAAAATATCTATCTTTTTAAATCCATATAGGTCGTTTTCATTGTTTCTGTTCTTATATATGCAAGTCCGAACAAGTGAACTATTTAGTGCCGCGCGGGATTAGCCGAGCGGTCTGGGCGCTCCAGTCATGGATTGTTCTGCTGGTCCCGGTGGAGGTTCGAGTCATCTGTCGGTCATGGGTGTGTGTGTTTGTCCTTAGGATAGTTTAGGTTAAGTAGTGTGTAAGCTTAGGGGCTGATGACCTTAGCAATTAAATCCCATAAGATTTCACACTAATTTGAACATTTTTTGAACTATTTGGTGATAGGCTGCCACTCTTCCGGAATGGCTGTTAAGCCAATCTTAACTACCTGAGCGTAAAAAGCGCTTAATGGTCCCATCTCAAATGAAAATAAGGAATAATTAATCAAATTTTTAGTGACCAAAATAATCTAAAAACTGGCGCAAAATAACTTTAAATTCTGTAGGTAATTATTAAATTGTAGTTATTCAAACGTGTACACACAAGTAGCGTACTGCTAGAAACATATACTTCTTACGTCACACGTGTAAGTTATACATAACGCTGTCATGGGATAATATCAGGTTGTTCCGGTTTTATCCCATTGCTTACCCACTTTTACCGCAGCTGTACTTTACCCGTAAAATTCCTTCCGCATAAGAAAGAAGGTGGAGAATCATTGAACACGGCATGTGACGGCCAGTGACTAGTCCGCGTTCGAGGCCACTGAGCTTTCCTGACTGGCAGGCCGCTGTGGCCGAGCGGTTCTAGGCGCTTCAGCCCGGAACCGTGCTGCTGTTACGGTCGCAGTTTCGAATCCTGCCTCTGGTATGGATGTGTGTGTCGTCCTTAGGTTAGGTTTAAGTAGTTCTGTTCTAGGGGACTGATGACCTCAGATGTTAAGTCCCATAGTGCTCAGAGCCATTTGAACCATTTCCTGACTGGCTCATCCTGCTGTTACTGCTCCTCTAGTGACAACGCACTACACCTCACCACCTTTTATCCTGGCGGGGCCACCTCACATGAAGTAGTCACTTCCGCATTGCATATCGGTATCCGGATGGTTTTGATCAGATATTGTAACCTAGATGTATCTTCCGGTATCTCAGCTCTGTTTAACGTAGACAACGAAAAGTGATTGCCGTTACTAATTTTAGACCTGTGATAAATTCTATCAGGTGACTTCCCCTTGAATTAATTTTCCATTGTCCGTTTGTCGACTTCCATTTGACAAGTACAATTACATTTTCGTCTCCCTTAACAAAACGAAAAACTGGCTCTGCAGTAATAGTAGAGCAGGACCCTTGCGAGTTGGCGGGATTCATAATTTGTTGTCCGCAGCTCGTGGTCACGCGGTCGCGTTCTCGCTTCCCGAGCACGGGGTCCCGGGTTCGATTCCCGGCGGGTTCAGGGATTTTCACCTGCCTCGAGATGACTGGGTGTTTGTGTTGTCTTCATCATTTCATCATCATTCATGCAAGTGGAAGATTGGACTGAGAAACGGTTGGGAATTTGTACGGGCGCTGATAACCGCGCAGTGGAGCGCCCCATAATCCAAACATTATCATCATCATCATCATCATCATAATTTGTGGGCGTCTGAATCTTTGCTAGATTCGCGAGTATATGTTTACCTTTATTGCCCAGACGGACAACTGGTGTATGCCTACTTAGGCGGAGCTATCGGGCTCGCAAAGAACCGCCGCTTGGCGCAGGAAGTGCGGGCAGTGGTGGTGGTGGTTTTAAGTTCCTGTGGACCAAACTGCTGCGGTCATCGGTCCCTAGGCTTACACACTACCTAATCTAACTTATGCTAACCACACACACCCATGCTCGCTTCAAACCGTGCGGGTACCCCGCGGGGCCTGCAGGCAGTGTCTCCGCTCGTGAGTTAGGCGTGCTGCTCGCCATGTTGTGGCAGAGTCAGAAGCTTCTGGTTGGGTCCTTTGCGTCTCGTGCGTCTTCTGCAGTCCTGGCCGGCCTTTTAACTTAAGAAAAAAATGAGCCAGAGTGCGTTAACAATGACACGCGACATAAACTGCTATGAAATTTTTAGTCCGTGGCAATTACAGAGAAAAATTATTTTGGTGACAACCTTACGTTAAACATTATTCTTTTGGGTCTCGCTGGAGACTGGCACTGAACGATAACTATCGGTGTCAACCACGACGGACATTTCGTGTTGTGTTCACCACTGTCAATTATTCTCAGTGATAACCCGTACTGATATTCCTCTGGGTTGCATGTTGACGGTTGAATATTGTGGCTCATTTTTTTACGTACTACCTCAGCTGTGGAATACAATTTTAATATACTACTGTTTGTAGTCTAGGGGTAGCCGGCACGGTAGCTCAGCGTGTTCGGTTGGAGAGCCGGTTGGCCTCTGTAATAAAAAAACTGAGTGGAAGGATCAACCACCGAACTTGAACAGGATGTCTTGCGACCTCCGCAACGACCAAAACACAACGATCAATAACCAATAATGAAAAAAAAGGGGGTAGCGTCTTTGATTCATAATCAAAACGTCTTCGGTCCCGGGTTCGATCCCCGCCACTGCTTAAATTTTGATAAATAATCAGCATTGGCGGCCGAAGACTTCCGGCATAAGAAGTCAGCCTCATTCTGCCAACGGCCTTGTCAAAGAGGGCGGAGGAGCGGATAGAGTTTCAGGGCACTCTCTTGTCCTAGGGGTGGGAAATTGCCCCTAAAGGCGGTAGAATAAGCAATGATCAACGGCATGAGGATGCAGAAGGCAATGGAAACCACTGCATTAAAGACACGTAACGTGTATCCACAGGACATGTGGCCTGTAATTGAAGAAGTGTCGTGATGATCTCTCCATTGGCCAAAGATTCCGGAATAGTCCCCCATTCGGATCTCCGGGAGGGGACTGCCAAGGGGGAGGTTACCATGAGAAAAAGATTGAATAATCAACGAAAGAATAACGTCCTACGAGTCGGGGCGTGGAATGTCAGAAGCTTGAACGTGGTAGGGAAACTAGAAAAGCTGAAAAGGGAAATGCAAAGGCTCAATCTAGATATAGTAGGGGTCAGTGAAGTGAAGTGGAAGGAAGACAAGGATTTCTGGTCAGATGAGTATCGGGTAATATCAACAGCAGCAGAAAATGGTATAACAGGTGTAGGATTCGTTATGAATAGGAAGGTAGGGCTGAGGGTGTGTTACTATGAACAGTTCAGTGACCGGGTTGTTCTAATCAGAATCGACAGCAGACCAACACCGACAACGATAGTTCAGGTATACATGCCGACGTCGCAAGCTGAAGATGAAGAGATAGAGAAAGTGTATGAGGATATTGAAAGGGTAATGCAGTATGTAAAGGGGGACGAAAATCTAATAGTCATGGGCGACTGGAATGCAGTTGTAGGGGAAGGAGTAGATGAAAAGGTTACAGGAGGATATGGGCTTGGGACAAGGAATGAAAGAGGAGAAAGACTAATTGAGTTCTATAACAAGTTTCAGCTAGTAATAGCGAATACCCTGTTCAAGAATCACAAGAGGAGGAGGTATACTTGGAAAAGGCCGGGAGATACGGGAAGATTTCAATTAGATTGCATCATGGTCAGACAGAGATTCCGAAATCAGGTACTGGATTGTAAGGCGTACCCAGGAGCAGATATAGACTCAGATCACAATATAGTAGTGATGAAGAGTAGGCTGAAGTTCAAGACATTAGTCAGGAAGAATCAATACGCAAAGAAGTGGGATACGGAAGTACTAAGGAATGACGAGATACGTTTGAAGTTCTCTAACGCTATAGATACAGCAATAAGGAATAGCGCAGTAGGCAGTACAGTTGAAGAGGAATTGACATCTCTAAAAAGGGCCATCACAGAAGTTGCGAAGGAAAACATAGGTACAAAGAAGCTAGCTGCGAAGAAACCATGGGTAACAGAAGAAATACTTCAGTTGATTGATGAAAGGAGGAAGTACAAACATGTTCCGGGAAAATCAGGAATACAGAAATACAAGTCGCTGAGGAATGAAATAAATAGGAAGTGCAGGGAAGCTAAGACGAAATGGCTGCAGGAAAAATGTGGACATCGAAAAAGATATGATTGTCGGAAGGACAGACTCAGCATACAGGAAAGTCAAAACAACCTTTGGTGACATTAAAAGCAACGGTGGTAGCATTAAGAGTGCAACGGGAATTCCACTGTTAAATGCAGAGGAGAGAGCAGATAGGTGGAAAGAATACATTGAAAGCCTCTATGAGGGTGAAGATTTGTCTGATGTGATAGAAGAAGAAACAGGAGTCGATTTAGAAGAGATAGGGGATCTAGTATTAGAATCGGAATTTAAAAGAGCTTTGGAGGACTTACAGTCAAACAAGGCAGAAGGGATAGGTAACATTCCATCAGAATTTCTAAAATCATTGGGGGAAGTAGCAACAAAACGACTATCCACGCTGGTGTGTAGAATATATGAGTTTGGCGACATACCATCTGACTTTCGGAAAAGCATCATCCACACAATTCCGAAGACGGCAAGAGCTGACAAGTGCGAGAATTATCGCACAATCAGCTTAACAGCCCATGCATCGAAGCTGCTTACAAGAATAATATACAGAAGAATGGAAAAGAAAATTGAGAATGCGCTAGGTGACGATCAGTTTGGCTTTAGGAAAAGTAAAGGGACGAGAGAGGCAATTCTGACGTTACGGCTAATAATGGAAGCAAGGCTAAAGAAAAATCAAGACACTTTCATAAGATTTGTCGACCTGGAAAAAGCGTTCGACAATATAAAATGGTGCAAGCTGTTCGAGATTCTGAAAAAAGTAGGGGTAAGCTATAGGGAGAGACGGGTCATATACAATATGTACAACAACCAAGAGGAAATAATAAGAGTGGACGATCAAGAACGAAGTGCTCGTATTAAGAAGGATGTAAGACAAGGCTGTAGCCTTTCGCCCCTACTCTTCAATCTGTACATCGAGGAAGCAATGATGGAAATAAAAGAAAGGTTCAGGAGTGGAATTAAAATACAAGGTGAAAGGATATCAATGATACGATTCGCTGATGACATTGCTATCCTGAGTGAAAGTGAAGAAGAATTAAATGATCTGCTGAACGGAATGAACAGTCTATTGAGTACACAGTATGGTTTGAGAGTAAATCGGAGAAAGACGATGGTGACGAGAAGTAGTAGAAATGAGAACAGCGAGGAACTTAACTTCAGGATTGATGTTCACGAAGTCATTGAAGTTAAGGAATTCTGCTACCTAGGCAGTAAAATAACCAATGACGGACGGAGCAAGGAGGACATCAAAAGCAGACTCGCTATGGCAAAAAAGGCATTTCTGGCCAAGAGAAGTCTACTAATATCAAATACCGGCCTTAATTTGAGGAAGAAATTTCTGAGGATGTACGTCTGGAGTACAGCATTGTATGGTAGTGAAACATGGACTGTGGGAAAACCGGAACAGAAGAGAATCGAAACATTTGAGATGTCGTGCTATAGACGAATGTTGAAAATTAGGTTGACCGATAAGGTAAGGAATGAGGAGGTTCTACGCAGAATCGGAGAGGAAAAGAATATGTGGAAAACACTGATAAGGAGGACAGGATGATAGGACATCTACTAAGACATGAGGGAATGACTTCCATGGTACTGGAGGGAGCTGTAGAGGGCAAAAACTGTAGAGGAAGACAGAGATTGGAATACGTCAAGCAAATAATTGAGGACGTAGGTTGCACAAGTGCTACTCTGAGATGAAGAGGTTAGCGCAGGAAAGGAATTCGTGGCGGGCCGCATCAAACCAGTCAGTAGACTGATGACAAAAAAAAAAAAAAAAAAAAAAAAACTGTTTGTTTTTCAAACAATGTAAACTCCAGGTAGGAAATTTTTTCCTTTTTTTTTGGTTGTTAATATATTTAATAAATTTGTTTGTATGATCATCATCCTCAGCAAGAACATAAATATCAGTTTTGTAAATGTGATTTGAGACTTTCTCGGCGTATTCCATTCGTGAAATCTTCTCGGGTGATCAGCCGAGTAAAGGCGTCGTCTTCTCGCAACGTTTCGAAGGGTTTCGTACCCATCATCTTCAAGCGAAGAACTTCGCTTGAAGATGATGGGTACGAAACCCTTCGAAACGTTGCGAGAAGACGACGCCTTTACTCGGCTGATCACCCGAGAAGATTTCACGGATCAGTTTTGTAAATAAAAATCGCGTTTTCCTTGCTGCAATGTATTTTATTTGTTCCATACACGTTTGGGTTATACAAGTAGGATGATACAGTATTGATTTGATATGCGATATTTGTAGTTTATAAAACAGTTTACGTCTTGGTTTTTACGTAAATAAGTGAGTAATTACAGTTATTCGAGGTTTTGGCTGGCACCTACATTTTCTTTCATATTGTCACATGCTCGAGGTCACACTGTAACTTCACGCACGAAATGTAAGCACATTTTCAAGTTACGGAAATTTTTTCCACAATTTTCAAGTTCATTGCGCTAATGGCTGTGGAGCACTATTATTTTTCTCTCACTACTTGTAAAAAGCTGGACTTAAAGAGATTGTGTTATAGTGTTATTGGAGCGGCCTTAATTTCAGTTTGTTTTAATTCGTTTATTGTGTGGTTCTAATGCCCAGTGCTTCATGAATTATAACTGGGTCGTATATTTGAATTCAGTTTGTTAAACTGCTATTTTGTTTGTTTTATAGGAAGATATTTTTGTCTGATAAACATTGTATGTAAAGCAAGCTCAAACCACACAATCTCCAGTCCTAAACCCACTGCATTCACAAAGATAGCGCTCTTATTCCAGATGATCCATCTATTTAATGAAGGCATTCTGTAAGACATGAGTACTATGGAGGAATATTGGAAGAGGGCTGTCACTGCCTGTTACATCACCGATTCCAGATGTAATTTTTAATTGTTTCCATCTACACAGGTTGTTTTAAAATTCTGTCTCAGAAATACAAAGTTTTAAAGAGGAGACAAATGCGATGATGCAAATAATATGCTGTTGCATTATGACATCAGGCCTACTAATGCTAAATCCTGGATGGGTAACCACAAAATGGGATAACAAATCATAATCAGACGAGAGAGAGAGAGAGAGAGAGAGAGAGAAAGAGAGAGCGAGAGAAGGCGATAATAACGAGCCGACATCACAAGCTAGAAAACGCCACATACGGTTCAGGATATCTGATGAAAATATGTATCGGCAGTCGGTTCTAAGTGATGTCTTTGATCAACACATTACATGAGGAAATTACAGTAACCTACGGACTGATCTGAAATGTCGGTGTATTCCTGAGCATTTCGAAATTTTCATTACAGATTAATAGAAAGTGTAGAGGGAACTGGGTGGATATTGATGTGAACAGCAACCCGTGTCCTATGGGACAAAAATTTAGATGGATTGCTTAAACAGAGATCTAGGGAAACTTAGTTCGCTTTCTTCATACATGTGTACATGAGATCCAGTGCCCCGTAAGGCAATGGCGCCCAAGTTGAAGCCATTCCTTGACTTCGGAAAGGCATTTCGCGCAGATTCGCGCTGTAGCTTAGTGAAAAAAATACGAGCTTACCGAGTATCGCGCCATGTCTGTGGCTGCATGCAACTTACTTGCCGATAGAACTCAACAGCGGAATAAAATCCACAGATGTAAAAGTAATTTCAGGAGAACCCCAAGGAAATGTGTTATTGTTTACAATAAATATAAATGATCGAGTAGATAACTGGAAACTTCGTAAGGCTGTACGCAGAATACACGTTTGTCTGTAAGAAGACAGCAACGGCGCAAGACTAACGAATTGCGGGAAGACCAGCAGAGGGCCGGTGATTGATGCAGGGACTGGCAGTTTAACCTGAACATAAATAAATGTGGCGTATTATTCAAATACAGGCGAAGAAATCTACTGTGTTATGACTACACGATTGGTGATAAATCACTGGAGACTATAACTACTGTAAAATGAGTAGGAGTATCTATTAGGAAGCACCTAAAGTGGAACGACCACATAAAAGTAATAGTAGGAACGACAGATGTCAGGATGATAGTCATTGGAAGAATCTTACGGAAATGTAATTCATCCATCAAATAGGTGGCTTCCAAAATACGTGGTCGATTGACCCTGTAAGTATTGCCCATCAATATGGGGCTCGTACTAGATGGGACAGACAAGAACGAAGAGCGGCGTGGTTCGTCATTGGACAATTTAGTCGAGACAAGAGGATTACGGAGATGCTTAACAAACTCCGTTGGCAAACGCTACAAGAGAGGTGTTGTGCATCACTGAGACATATGCTGTTATAAATGTAAATGTCGTTAGACATTTTTGGCTAGGATATCCCACGGGGTGGGTTTAGTTGCATGTTGGAAAAATGCTATTCTTCTGTGGGCCTTAACTCCTTTCATTCCGGATAAGTGAAACTTGTCATACAGGTATTCGTAGAGTGTACGTCAGTGTAAAGAATGCATGTGTAGTGGAGTGATATGATTGTGTTCTGTGATAATGGTGAGAGAAGGGTGAGATAGAAACTCGGTGCTGATGCATAAACATTCCTGTCGAATAGGGGGGGGGGGGCATCGAGCTAAATGTCCCCATCCGATGGACGGATCACCATCAACAGCGTCACAAAACGTCTTCACTTCACGAGGCGTTAAGGATATGTTCGGAGTTTCATCCAGAACACTGATGCAAAGACTACTGATCAGAAAATTTACGCCACTATCTCTGCATTCGCAAGCATATGACATCATGAACGAAGTGTTCCAGCAATTACATAACGGTATAGGTTTTCTACAGTGGAAAGAAGCAACAATCTGGGCGCTATATGATGTCAGTAGTGTATACAGTCTCAGAAGATCGAGGAAGGAAGGCCAGCTGTGTCCTATTCCAAGACCAGTTTGCCATATGACCTCCACAAGTAAAGAGATGTCGTATCGTATCTGTAGACATACAACGACTGCATAAATCCGTGTCGCTAAGCCCAATACGGAAAAGTCGCTCGTTCGCTGGAATCAAGTTATTTACTACCTTACACCACGAGGACGCTACGCGCATCTGCAAAATCGCAAGACTGATATTGAACCAAACCGTCGTCCAGGTTGTTTTCGGCGATTCTCTTTGAACGGGGTTCCGGCAAGGGTCTGCTTCCCAACGAGTATTTAGGAATTTCATGATGAGGACGGGTCTCCATAAAATGTCTGCCCCTAAATAGCTCACCGAAAGGTAGAAGTCACGAAAGTATTTTAACTTATAATTTATGCGACCAATATCATCAACAGGGAGCTCAAGACCGCCAGGACGGACACAGAGGAATAAACGAGACGTGAATGTGTGAGTTTCTTGAGTCATCGTCAAAACAGTGCGACGCATATATAGCATCTGCGTCTTCCTTCGTATGTCAGTTAGCCACAACCCCCAAAGGAACGAGGCTTCGTGACCACCTCATACCCCAAGTGAAAGATATGTCTTTTCCATAAGAAACGACCACACAATTGTTGTAGTTTCTTCGCCATCATCGAGGGAAGTGGATAAACTTGGGCCACGTAAAAACCTTTCCATAAGACATATGTGTCCAGTATTCGAACTTTTTGGAGCAGAATAAGAGAACGCCTTTCATGCTCTAGTATCTCTCCCTGATTTTTTTTCCGTAACAGACTTCCAGTTGAGCGTCTCCCTTTTGGGTGAACAACGATCAATGATGATACCGAGAGACGTATGCCGATCCACTGCAGTAGCCCATGAAATAACCGCGTCATCAAGACCTCGCAAGGTAAGAAGCCTGCATTTACCTTCATTAAGTAGTGCATCTGAACTCTGACAAAAATAATCGATTTCAGCCTTCAGTAGAGGTATCTCATTGAAGCAGAACCATCACGTCATCTGCGTATGCACGAACAGCTATAGTCCGGCCGGAAGGTGTCCAACCTGTCAGCTGGGGTGCTAGCATCCGAAGTAGGGGCTCCAGAGACAACACATGCAAAGTCGTTGACAGCGGGCTTACTTGAGGCACCCCCCTATGGAAATTTATCGGGTTATCGGGGGCGTCAGTTGGCCAAATACCCGTAAACAGATCTGAGAGCAGATCTGAGAGCACTCGCCGTGTGTCAACAGTAAAACCAACTGCCTCCAAGATCCGAAGCAGAAAGTTGTGAGTAACACAAGGGACGGACGTTACAGCAGTAACAGAAGCCACATCACGACACTCGACTATAGGGGTGGGAATGGTACGACCAGTTACGCAGCTTTGATGTTTTGAAACAATCGTCTCCATCAGAGCCGACATCCTATCATCAACTGCCCTTGTCACTGTCTTATAATCAAAGTTTAACAAAGTAACTGGGCGATAGCTATCAAGGGCAGCCGGTACAGAGCGTTTCGGGATTAAAACAATTTTTCCCACTTCGAACGTGGTCGGCACTACTTCACCCTGAAACACTTCATTCAAAAGGGAGGTAAATGTAACACCCAACAAAGGCCAAAAGCGCACGTAAAATTCCTTGCGAAGCCCGGGGACTTTTGAGAAGGCGATCCAACAATGTTTGTAAACTTCATCAGGCTGAAAGGTAGTCAAGAGCGTTGCATTTTGTTCAAGTGTAATTGTCGTATCCAAGATGCTGACTAATGGGCGGGTCGTAAAAAGTTTCACTAGACTCATCGGTGTCGTAGATGTCTACATACACTCCTGGAAATTGAAATAAGAACACCGTGAATTCATTGTCCCAGGAAGGGGAAACTTTATTGACACATTCCTGGGGTCAGATACATCACATGATCACACTGACAGAACCACAGGCACATAGACACAGGCAACAGAGCATGCACAATGTCGGCACTAGTACAGTGTATATCCACCTTTCGCAGCAATGCAGGCTGCTATTCTCCCATGGAGACGATCGTAGAGATGCTGGATGTAGTCCTGTGGAACGGCTTGCCATGCCATTTCCACCTGGCGCCTCAGTTGGACCAGCGTTCGTGCTGGACGTGCAGACCGCGTGAGACGACGCTTCATCCAGTCCCAAACATGCTCAATGGGGGACAGATCCGGAGATCTTGCTGGCCAGGGTAGTTGACTTACACCTTCTAGAGCACGTTGGGTGGCACGGAATACATGCGGACGTGCATTGTCCTGTTGGAACAGCAAGTTCCCTTGCCGGTCTAGGAATGGTAAAACGATGGGTTCGATGACGGTTTGGATGTACCGTGCACTATTCAGTGTCCCCTCGACGATCACCAGTGGTGTACGGCCAGTGTAGGAGATCGCTCCCCACACCATGATGCCGGGTGTTGGCCCTGTGTGCCTCGGTTGTATGCAGTCCTGATTGTGGCGCTCACCTGCACGGCGCCAAACACGCATACGACCATCATTGGCACCAAGGCAGAAGCGACTCTCATCGCTGAAGACGACACGTCTCCATTCGTCCCTCCATTCACGCCTGTCGCGACACCACTGGAGGCGGGCTGCACGATGTTGGGGCGTGAGCGGAAGACGGCCTAACGGTGTGCGGGACCGTAGCCCAGCTTCATGGAGACGGTTGCGAATGGTCCTCGCCGATACCCTAGGAGCAACAGTGTCCCTAATTTGCTGGGAAGTGGCGGTGCGGTCCCCTACGGCACTGCGTAGGATCCTATGGTCTTGGCGTGCATCCGTGCGTCGCTGCGGTCCGGTCCCAGGTCGACGGGCACGTGCACCTTCCGCCGACCACTGGCGACAACATCGATGTACTGTGGAGACCTCACGCCCCACGTGTTGAGCAATTCGGCGGTACGTCCACCCGGCCTCCCGCATGCCCACTATACGCCCTTGCTCAAAGTCCGTCAACTGCACATACGGTTCACGTCCACGCTGTCGCGGCATGCTACCAGTGTTAAAGACTGCGATGGAGCTCCGTATGCCACGGCAAACTGGCTGACACTGACGGCGGCGGTGCACAAATGCTACGCAGCTAGCGCCATTCGACGGCCAACGCCGCGGTTCCTGGTGTGTCCGCTGTGCCGTGCGTGTGATCATTGCTTGTACAGCCCTCTCGCAGTGTCCGGAGCAAGTATGGTGGGTCTGACACACCGGTGTCAATGTGTTCTTTTTTCCATTTCCAGGAGTGTAGTACTGGTGTAAGATACACACTGTATCAGCTTGCGCCATTACGATACGTCCACTATTTGTCGTGAGAGAATGAATACAAGCTCGTCGGCGCGTCTTGCCGAAGCAAAAGATATAAGGAAGTCAGTTCGTCTGTCGCCAATGAACGCGGTTTGGATCGGATTTTCAAACCTTCCGTTTGTATTCTCTTCAAGGTCTATAATTTTGCCTTAACACGCTTAACATCCGCATCTCGCAGAGGGACATAATCTGAAGCAGTATAAAGGCTACGCAGGATGGAGTACTAATATTCATAAGTTCTCCTAAAGTCTCGCTCTTTGGCAGCACAGAAAAGTATCAACGTTTGCCTGAGCCTCGGTTTTCCCAGCTGTGTCCACCAGTCAAGTGTGGAAGAATTTTTCTCAGTGGACCGTAGAGTACGCTCCCACACGGCTCGCATCACGTCATCGAGAGAGGGGTCACCTAGGTGAGCAACGATTAACATCTACGGAGGGCGAAACAATTTGACTGGTTGCTGTTCAAGATTGAGAGTTGCAGTCACAGCACAGTGATCCGTAAAGAAGAGGGGTTGAATACGACATTAAGAATACTATCATTCAGGAAGGTTAAGTAAAACCTGTCTTACTAGAAGTCTCGGTAAAGTGGGTAAATTTAACTAACGTCGGGTATATATATATATCCAGACGTCTTTCAGGCGTAAAGAGTGGACCAATTCATGTAATTCACGAGAGATATTCAAATTTGGGGATTGATCTGAAGGACGCAACACACTATTAAAATCGCCACTCAACATAATACCCGGAGGACTCTAATGCAACAGATAAACAATTTCCTCCTTGGAAAAACGCGAACGATCTACTGTGCTCCCAGTGCCAGAAGGGGCATATAAAAAAACCAAGGTAAGATTAAAAAGTTGGCAACCTATGTCCCCTGCCAGAATCCAACATTTCCACCTCAGCAATAGGAATACCTTCGGGAAAGAATAAGGCGGTCCCCGTACAATATTTGGGTGCTACTTTAAAGATCATACGAAACCCAGGTAAGGAGAAATTCCTAAATAACACCTCCTGCAAATATAAACCACTAATATTTGATTTAGCATCCCAGAGTTCGATTGACATCAGTGCGATAAAATTTTGAGGACATTAATCATAAACGAACTGACGCAGCGAAGCCAGTCGCAACACTGATTCCACACGATTAACATTTAAGGAAATAAACGTGTAGGCTTGGGTCATTGATCACAGCTACACAGGGATGTACGGAACGTCTCGAGCAGAATTAGGTAGACAGCTGAGAGTCAAGGTCCATCGTGGAGTCCACAGATGACCAAAACCTCCGTCATTGCAACCTTTTTTCTTAGATTTCTTATCTGCCACCTCACGGTCAGGTTGTATACTCTGTTTCTGTCAGCTACGTGGCATGTCAGCCTCTGCAGACTGAGATGTGGGAGGGGCCACCGGCACAGCTTTCTGCCCATCAGAACAAGCGCCATGTAATGCAAGTTCAGTCACTAAGGCAGAAGCATTCCGTGGAACTACCAACGCAATAGGTGATACTTGGTCGCTAACTTTATTCTCCACGGGATTTGCTGTAGGCGGCAAATTCAGCTGAAGACGAAGGAGAAGGAGGACATTGCATCGTCTCAGACTGTAACGGAGGACACAATGGCGAAAGGGGAGGTGGGAGGGGGTGGTAGGGAGAATCCGCTCCCTCTCCACATAACGCAGCTCAGAAGGAGCCACTTCGCGAACAGGTGGGATGCTGGAGATAGCTTCGTCGCCCCCCCACCGTACCACGGACGGGAGGTATCGTGACACCGCAAGGAACAGGGGGGACAATCGATGCGCAGGAGGTTGGCGCAGAACGCACAGCCAAATCCTCTCCATCACCATCTTGACTGCGGCGTCACTTGTTTGTCACCGTTACAGTTTCTGTCCTGGGGGCAATAGGATTCTGAACCTGTCGCGGAGGCAAAGGCTGAAATTCATTTACACGAATATCAGAACTGACCTTTTGTTCGTTTTGCTCTGAAGCAGAAGTAGGTCCGACGCCAGAAGGACCAAGAGCCGGCCATTGAGGCCGAGCGGTTCTAGGCGCTTCAGTCTGGAACCGAGCAACCGCTACGGTCGCAGGTTCGAATCCTGCCTCAGGCATGGATGTGTGTGATGTCCTTAGGTTAGTTAGGTTTACGTAGTTCTAAGTTCTAGGGGCCTTATGACACCAGAAGTTAAGTCCCATAGTGCTCAGAGCCATTTGAACCATTTTTTTGAAGGACCAAGATCAGTAACCGTCAATTTGCGACGCTGCATTAATGACGGCTTTAATACAAAAATTAGACCGAACGTGCCCACTTCCATTACAAAGGAAGAAAGTTCCCTCCTGACCAGTATACATGAAACGAACGCGATAACCACACTCTTGTAAATGTGATGGAATATTGCGTTTGATATGCATTTCCAAGGAACGAATTCCACTATAACACTGTGTTGAGAAGACCAATGTTCACGACGGACGTTTTTCGTGTTACCACAATGAGTCAATATGTCCTATAGAACGTTGTCGTCAACCTCCGGCTGGAGATTGAACACTCGAAAATTAGTACAGCCAATTTCAGCATCTGCGAGTGACACCACACTAACGATATTATCGCGATGCTTGAACGGCACTTGAGAACCATGTTGCGGCAGTAATCTTTCAACGTGAAGGGGATCCATAAATTTCACGTAAAACACGCACTCGTCTGCGTCAAAATAAGCAGTGTGGACCTGATCAGAGTCCACATGAATTGTGTCGGCAGGCCAGTCGTGGATTTCTAGAGACCCGGGCTACACGTGTCGCGTTGTTTTATCGAAAGTAAAGCTCACAGTGCCTCTTCGTGGAATACACGTCGAAACCATGGTAGCCATAGCGGAGCGGCCGACGCCGCTGCAAGTAGACGAACACTAAACAGACAGTAAGGCGTAGCGGAGGCGCTACGACTCTCTCGGCAGACAGAACAACACTAACAAGGAAAACTTCACACAAGCGACGCTGCAGCAAGTGAAATAAACAAGAATCTTCCCGCTCGGCGCTCGAAGCGGAACTACACGCCTACAGAGGTGATTGGTTTGATAAAATTCTGAGAGAGGACGTCTTGTTAAACGACCATAACAAGTAAACGGGAGATAACTAGTGCTGATTTGGAGATTTACGGCAACCATTTTCCCACGCGACATTCGCGAATAGAACAAGCAAGGAGATCAGTTACACCAGTTGAGTGATGTAGCAATAGTAACTTACTGTGCCTTTGGTAATAACTGCATCTGAAACGGAATAACTGATGTGGTGACAATCCAAAATGGTAACCATTAGGTTATTGTAATAGTGGAACCGGGCGTGGGCCATTTATCACACCTGCAGAGTATACAATGGTACATGTGAATACTGTGTACTGTGAGTTCCGTGTGTAAATATACAACGGGAAACATTACTATTTTAATTAGTTCGTAGCAATTTTAAAACTGAAAGTTTTTTTTATGGCTTCTTGACTTGTCAGAAAGGGCAAGGGGAGGGGAAATGGAATACTTCACTTTACTCGTTTCTAAACGCGTGATGGCAATTTCTGTTCTGTTTGTTATCACCGGCCGCGGTGGCCGTGCGGTTCTAAGCGCTCCAGTCCTGAGCCGCACTGCTGCTACGGTCGCAGGTTCGAATCCTGCCTCGGGCATGGGTGTGTGTGATGACCTTAGGTTAGTTAGGTTTAAGTAGTTCTAGGGGACTGATGACCACAGCAGTTGAGTCCCGTAGTGCTCAGAGCCATTTGAACCATTTTTTTCTGTTTCTTATCTACCAAAAGTAATTCTCACGTCGTACGAGAAAGCAAGACAAGTTTAGAAACGCCGCGTCAAGTCTCTGTCTCTCTGGCTTTTGTTTGCATTTCCCGACCGACTGTAGTACATGTTCGATGACTATGTCAGCATTGTGCCGTGTAAAGTGTGTGAGACAGACGGATGCAGATCCTGTTAATGAAAAATCGAGCACTGATTACAATAATTTCCCGTCCAGAGATAAAGGATGCGTAAGGAGCGGACATGTTCGCCGTGGATATGCTGCATCCCAAGTAAGAAGCTGCAAGCAAGATTAACGTGCCGCATCCTTTCGATGATGAGGTCATGGAGCACAATCTTAAACTGATAAAATCTTAATATCGTACTCCGCAACTTTCATAACAAAAATTTCTTGAAAATAACGATCACACGCCGCTGATTTTTAAATTTTTTTATTATTTTTCAACTAGTTTCAGTCTCGTGATCATCATCTGGCAGAAATTAATTTTTTTCGTGGTGAATACCACATGTCCACAATTTTACGATGTAATCTAGGACTGTTAACCACTGTGCTTGTATGTTGCCCTGTCGTATGGCAAAAAGATTGGCCAAGGGTAAGGAAGGAAATCGACCGTAAGCCGTATTAGCAGGTCCGTCCCGACACATTTTCATCGTTTGATTTGGACAAAAAAAAAAAAAAAAAAAAAAAAAAAAAAAAAAAAAAAAAAAAAAAGAACATTAAAATCTGGATGGTCAAATGGGGATCAGTACCTCGGCCTTCCGCAACGAAACCATCGTCTTAACCAGAACTGAAAGAGTGACGAAAAATTGTAGATTCTTTATCCGATGCAAAGAATTCAGTAGGACAGTTGTTTTCCTGCTCCTTAGATCAGATGACTGATGTTTTTATTTATGAGAAGCTGTAATTCAGTATTTCAGTCACCACATGTCAGTTAGGTGAGTGGTCTTCAGAGTGTTGCTTGTACAACTTTTAGCATTATGTTTCCGATTTTGCCTCAAACGTGCAGCAAAGTAACGACGTGTCATTCGCAGCCACAACTGCCAAGAAAGGAATCATAGGTTTCAAAACGCAGAAGGTGGCAGCTGACGCGATGGATTAGCCGTGCGGTCTGGGGCGCTGCAGTCATGGACAGTGCGGCTGGTCCCGGCGGAGGTTCGAGTCCTCCCTCGGGTATGGGTGTGTGTGTGTTTGTCCTTAGGATAATTTAGGTTAAGTAGTGTGTAAGCTTAGGGACTGATGACCTTAGCAGTTAAGTCCCATAAGATTTCACACACATTTGATTTTTTTTGGTGGCAGCTGAAAACCTGTACGCAGCTAATGGACGTCAAGTCTGAATACGTCATCGCGCGTGTTTCCATCTGAGACACTCGCTTTTGTTATACAGAACGCATTCAGCGGACGAAGCGAATAATATTAGCCACTTTCTGCGTGTTTGTTGTGTGTCGCGCTCAGAGCTTAATTTCAGAGTTCCATTCTGCCGATGTAGCGTCTGCCGTTGAACCAGAAAATATACCATGTCACCAGCAGAGTTTTAATTTAATTAAAACTTCTTACCGACTGAAATGATTTTAATTGAAGGAAGTAACAGCATGAACATTTTCTTTGTTGTGCAATACACAGACAACGTGAAATCATGGTAAACCACTTCCCATTTGCCGGCCGAAGTGACCGTGCGGGTCTAGGTGCTGCAGTCTAGGACCGCGAGACCGCTACGGTCCCAGGTTCGAATCCTGCCTCGGGCATGGATGTGTGTTATGTCCTTAGGTTAGTTAGGTTTAACTAGTTCTAAGTTCTAGGGGACTAATGACCTCAGAAGTTGAGTCCCATAGTGCTCAGAGCCATTTGAACCATTTTTTTCTTCCGATTTCCTTCGATAAAACGAAAACCGTTGCCATGTACGCTTTCAGAAAGTAACTGTACTGCGTATCTTTCCGTTTTCAGCAGGTATGTGGCGTATACTACCTGTTGTATTTTACTGTAGAAGAACTAAATTTATGTGTCGCATACTAACGTTTCTGGATAATTGTATCGTAAATTTGCAAATAATTATTTAGTCTCGACGTGAGTAATGGTTAAATGTTTCAGATAATTCATGCACCACACTAGAAATATAACTTCCCTTTGGGGGACAGGGAGATGGGGGGGCGGGGGGGTGGTGGTGGGGAGGAAATGGAAAAGAGTGTAATAGATGGTACGAGTACCGTATTGCCATCTTCACGGGTTTTCTGTTATTTACGCCTGTTGAAAGACAGTTGACAATAGCACAACACGCGACATAATTGGCGTCAGAATCATAACTAATCCAAACAACACTATGCGCTTCCTAATGAGACGGCCTACAATAGGTAGAAAAAAAAAGTTCAAATGGCTCTGAGCACTATGGGACTTAACATCTATGGGCATCAGTCCCCCAGAACTTAGAACTACTTAAACCTAACTAACCTAAGGACACCACACAACACCCAGTAATCACGAGGCAGAGAAAATCCCTGACCCCGCCGGGAATCGAACCCGGGAACCCGGGCATGGGAAGCGAGACAATAGGTAGATTCACTAGGACTAACAGTGCACTGTTTATAGCTTCGAACAGGGACTCGTCCGGCTATACCTGACCTTCTGAAGTGCCTTGCCATTGTCAGGTGCAGCTAGAATTAGGGCTGTCCGACCTTTGATACGTGGGTTTTAAGCCGAGTGTTGGTGCTTGAAATATCACTCTTGAGAAATGTAGAAACTTTATTTATCAGAATAAACACACTCAGATGCGTAACAACTGACAGGAATGAACAGATTAGGATACGTAATATGTTAAATTAGAATCGTCCCTGGATATTAAGCATTAGATAACTGGCAAACTCTGTAACTATGTACACATTACATTGCAAGGAGTATAACCTGCACTGCTGCTACTGCGTACAGTGTCGCTGGCCGGCGCGTAATTAAATCTGACAGCCTCGTCAACAACACACGTAGCAGACGACGGCGATCTGACGCTACACCAGCCCCCTGGGTGGGAGTGGAGCGTTGTCGAGAAAACGTGCGGAAAGCGCATGCGACGTCCGGATCGAGTCGTGCGCACCGGTTGCGATTCTGCGTCGGGCGATTGTTCTGCCTGTGCTTGTGGTGCTGGTACAGGGAGATGAGGTTGTCTACGTGGTGTTTCAGTTGGTAGAGCATCCTCGATAATGTATGCAGGCTTGACGCTTGTGACTGCCATTCGCCGCACTTCATAAGAGCAACTGTCCAAACTGTGATACGTATAACTGGGTGGCATGCCATGTCTGGAATCTTCATGAAGACGAATGTTAGCAATGTGGTCCCTTAGACGATAGCCGGCCGTTGTAGCCGGTTCTAGGCACTACAGTCTGGAACCGAGCGACCGATACGGTCGCAGGTTCGAATCCTGCCTCGGCCATGGATGTGTGTGATGTCCTTCGGTTAGTTAGGTTTAAGTAGTTCTAAGCTCTAGAGGACTGATGACCTCAGATGTTAAGTCCCATAGTGCTCAGAGCCATTTGAACCATTTGTACCTTAAACGATATATGAGATCTGGTTGGTCATGAGTGGATGACTGTTGAGAATTAGCACCAATAAATTCTCCTGGTAGACATAATGCTTCATCATGAACAAGTTCCTCCACGCGAAATCTGTGACTGGCCTGTACATGTTCCTCACACTCGTAGAACTTCGCGAGCTGGGCGAATAAGTCGAATTGTTGGCCTCAGGCGGTAGTACTGTGCAGTGAGCAACTAAACGTAGATAACAACGCCGACACCGAAGCGGAGGCTAATGTTTCTGCGGAAATATTGTTTACCGGCACCGCTTCGGCCAGAGAGTGAAATTTTTTGGAAATTTGTCGTAAGGTGCTGTGGGACCAAACTGCTCAGGTCACCAGTCCTTAGGCTTACGCACTAATTAAACGAACTTAAACTGACTTACGCTAAGGACAACACACATACCCACGCCCGAGGGAGGACTCAAACCTCCGACGGGGGAGTCGCCCGAACCGGGACAAGGCGAGAGTACAACGATCGATCATTGTAAGTATCGTTGGCCTTACGATGCAGGTAATGGTCCTTCAACGTCGATATGCCCAAACTGTGATACACATAACTGGATGATATGCCATGCCTGAAAGCTTTGCGAAATATCGGGGAAATCGCCGATTGGCGCTTGCGCGTTACGAGACACTTCGCTACGTTGACATTGGAGACATGTACGCGTCTACTCACGGCAGTCCTTTTCCATTCCAGGCCAGACAAAACGCTTCGACACCACGCGAAAGGTTGGACGAATCCCAGCATGTCACACTTTATGTAGGCTGTCGAAGGCTTGTCTTTGAAACGCAGGTGGTAGGTTCGAATGGTTCAAATGGCTCTGAGCACTATGGGACTTAACATCTGTGGTCATCAGTCCCCTAGAACTTAGAAATACTTAAACCTAACTAACCTAAGGACATCACACACATCCATGCCCGAGGCAGGATTTGAACCTGCGACAGTAGCAGTCACGCAGTACCGGACTGAGCGCCTAGAACCGCGAGACCACCGCGGCCGGCTGGGTGGTAGGAAAGGACGAGATCTTCCCAGAGAGTCATCGCACTTCAGCTTGACATCTTCACAAGGAACGTTGAGAAACTGCAACTGTAACGCAGACGTAACGTCGTTTAGGATAAGCCTGATTATCTTTTTGTGCCTGGGCGAGTTCTGTGAAATCAGTAGGACTTGAAACACTGTTGATGTGTGAGAGGCACTCAGTAACTACTTTGTCAGTTCAGGAAAAATGTTTGATGTTGGTGCTAAACTCAGCTATAAATTCTAGGCGGTTATACTGACTAGGTGAGGAGCTGTTGCTGTTCTGCTTGAAGGCGTAAGTGAATGGCTTATGATCCGTGTAGATGGTAAATTCGCTTGCTTCTGTCTGCGGCCGAAGATACTTGACTGCTTCGTACACGGCTAGAAGTTCGAGGTCGTATGCATTCACTTTTGCTGTGACGGTGATAGTTTGTAAGAATAATAAGCAAGCGGTATCCATGGCCCACCTGACAATTGTTGCAACATTGCACCAATAGCTGCCTGGCTTTCGTCCACCACTAGCGCTAAGGATGCATCATGTTTAGGATGTGCGAGAAGTGCAACGTTCGCCATACTCTGTTTTCCGGCGTCAAAAGCAAAGCACATTGTATCAATCCACTGAACTGGAGTATTAGCCTTAACTATTGCCTCTCTCCTTCGGGCCAGCAAGTGCTGCAGTTAATGGTTCCTGTAGGTCTGATGAATGTGGTAGATGACTGCGATAGAAATTCAACTTTCTTAGGAACCGGAATAATTATTTGGCGGTGTTCAGCTTTTGTATCTGCAGGATGGCTTCAGCGTCTTCTGATGATTGTCAATGTCGATAAAATTCTCCAACAACAGTGTAACTTAAGATTTTATTTTATTTTATTTTGAAGGGTACCAGTATCGGCATTTCATTACTGCACCTTCAGGTCCCTGCATAATAAGAGTATATCAGGGTGTACAAAACAAGCTTACAAAAATTGACACATAATCATAAAACCGCTTAAAGCTACAGAATGAAAGTAGCGGCGTTAAACCAGATCTCCATTGTAACCTCCCCACAAAAAAAATAATAATTGAAATGAGCCAAATGTAAACTCCCCACAAAATAATAAAATGAATTTGAGCCAAATGTAACCTCCCCACAAAATATTGTTCAATGGAAATGTGCCAAGCGTAGCCTCGCCACAAAAAATAATAATAATTAAATGAATTTTTCTAATATTCTAACCTCAGAACAAAGTTGGCTCCCATTTATAGTCTGTGTGCAGAAATGCATTCACATTTAATGTTACCACAAAATTCTTTTCTCATTTAATGTCAAGTTCGAAATAGAAAAATTCCTAAACACCAAAATAATAAAAAAGTTTTGTAACCTGATGAATTTATAAGGACAGCGGTGCTGACCTTAGGCCCTGTATTCTGAATAAAAAAAAAGCAAAAATTCTTACCTCAATAAAACTGCAACTATATCTGCTCTTAATTAGTCATTTTTCGACACAGCTTCGTGCAATGCTGGCGTATATATATATATATATATATATTTTATTCTTGGATGCAATGATAATGCATTGGAAATTCTTTAAATCGAAATGAATGTTTTTCTTAAAAAAAGTTGCTTTATATTACAAAAATTATTATTGGGGCATTTCTTTTGAACAAATTAAATTACAATTAACATACATTATTAAATATGCGCAAGGCTGCATCTTTACCTTCTACAAGAATACTCATCCACCAGAGTCGCGAGCAGAGCACACAGCCGACGCATGCCGACTCCCGCCGACTCACGCAGACTACACCAGACTACTACCGTCTCGCTACTAAAGCCGACCGACTACTACTGTCGACTCGCGCAGTCAAGCGCAGACTAGTACAAGCAACAACTAACGATACTACTGTCGACTCGCGCAGTCAAGCGCAGACTGGCGACAAGCAACAACTAACGATAAACTACTCTCTGGTCAGAGATTCTGTCATGCCTCGCCCATCGCCGGCAAAGCATACGTCTTACATAACCCTCCACTGGGGGGGGGGGGGGGGCAAAATTTGGCAGGGATGGTGAGTCAATTGGACTTGCCACATGCCGACTCCCCGCCGACTCAAGCAGACTACTACAGACTACTGTCGACTCGTTACTACAGCCGACCGACTACAACTGTCGACTCGCGCAGACAAGCGCAGACACGCTACTCACTCGCTACTAAGGCTGACCGACTACTACTGTCGACTCGCGCAGTCAAGCGCAGACTAGTACAAGCAGCAACTAACGATACTACTGTCGACTCGCGCAGTCAAGCGCAGACTGGCGACAAGCAACAACTAACGATAAACTACTCTCTGGTCAGAGATTCTGTCATGCCTCGCCCATCGCCGGCAAAGCATACGTCTTACATAACCCTCCACTGGGGGGGGGGGGAGGGGGGGGCAAAATTTGGCAGGGATGGTGAGTCAATTGGACTTGCCACATGCCGACTCCCCGCCGACTCAAGCAGACTACTACAGACTACTGTCGACTCGTTACTACAGCCGACCGACTACAACTGTCGACTCGCACAGACAAGCGCAGACACGCTACTCACTCGCTACTAAGGCCGACCGACTACTACTGTCGACTCGCGCAGTCAAGCGCAGACTAGTACAAGCAGCAACTAACGATACTACTGTCGACTCGCGCAGTCAAGCGCAGACTGGCGACAAGCAACAACTAACGATAAACTACTCTCTGGTCAGAGATTCTGTCATGCCTCGCCCATCGCCGGCAAAGCATACGTCTTACATAACCCTCCACTGGGGGGGGGGGGGGGGCAAAATTTGGCAGGGATGGTGAGTCAATTGGACTTGCCACATGCCGACTCCCCGCCGACTCAAGCAGACTACTACAGACTACTGTCGACTCGTTACTACAGCCGACCGACTACAACTGTCGACTCGCGCAGACAAGCGCAGACACGCTACTCACTCGCTACTAAGGCTGACCGACTACTACTGTCGACTCGCGCAGTCAAGCGCAGACTAGTACAAGCAGCAACTAACGATACTACTGTCGACTCGCGCAGTCAAGCGCAGACTGGCGACAAGCAACAACTAACGATAAACTACTCTCTGGTCAGAGATTCTGTCATGCCTCGCCCATCGCCGGCAAAGCATACGTCTTACATAACCCTCCACTGGGGGGGGGGAGGGGGGGGCAAAATTTGGCAGGGATGGTGAGTCAATTGGACTTGCCACATGCCGACTCCCCGCCGACTCAAGCAGACTACTACAGACTACTGTCGACTCGTTACTACAGCCGACCGACTACAACTGTCGACTCGCGCAGACAAGCGCAGACACGCTACTCACTCGCTACTAAGGCCGACCGACTACTACTGTCGACTCGCGCAGTCAAGCGCAGACTAGTACAAGCAGCAACTAACGATACTACTGTCGACTCGCGCAGTCAAGCGCAGACTGGCGACAAGCAACAACTAACGATAAACTACTCTCTGGTCAGAGATTCTGTCATGCCTCGCCCATCGCCGGCAAAGCATACGTCTTACATAACCCTCCACTGGGGGGGGGGAAGGGGGGGGCAAAATTTGGCAGGGATGGTGAGTCAATTGGACTTGCCACATGCCGACTCCCCGCCGACTCAAGCAGACTACTACAGACTACTGTCGACTCGTTACTACAGCCGACCGACTACAACTGTCGACTCGCGCAGACAAGCGCAGACACGCTACTCACTCGCTACTAAGGCCGACCGAC
The DNA here is from genome assembly GCF_023864345.2 of Schistocerca serialis cubense. Taxonomy (NCBI): domain Eukaryota; kingdom Metazoa; phylum Arthropoda; class Insecta; order Orthoptera; family Acrididae; genus Schistocerca; species Schistocerca serialis. The sequence goes on from NC_064643.1 coordinate 461,091,624, forward strand.
TACTACTGTCGACTCGCGCAGTCAAGCGCAGACTAGTACAAGCAACAACTAACGATTCTACTGTCGACTCGCGCAGTCAAGCGCAGACAGGCGACAAGCAACAACTAACGATAAACTACTCTCTGGTCAGAGATTCTGTCATGCCTCACCCATCGCCGGCAAAGCATACGTCTTACATAACCCTCCACTGGGGTGGGGGGGGGGGGCAAAATTTGGCAGGGATGGTGAGTCAATTGGACTTGCCACATGCCGACTCCCCGCCGACTCAAGCAGACTACTACAGACTACTGTCGACTCGTTACTACAGCCGACCGACTACAACTGTCGACTCACGCAGACAAGCGCAGACACGCTACTCACTCGCTACTAAGGCCGACCGACTACTACTGTCGACTCGCGCAGTCAAGCGCAGACTAGTACAAGCAACAACTAACGATACTACTGTCGACTCGCGCAGTCAAGCGCAGACAGGCGACAAGCAACAACTAACGATAAACTACTCTCTGGTCAGAGATTCTGTCATGCCTCGCCCATCGCCGGCAAAGCATACGTCTTACATAACCCTCCACTGGGGGGGGGGGGGGGGGCAAAATTTGGCAGGGATGGTGAGTCAATTGGACTTGCCACATGCTGACTCCCCGCCGACTCAAGCAGACTACTACAGACTACTGTCGACTCGTTACTACAGCCGACCGACTACAACTGTCGACTCGCGCAGACAAGCGCAGACACGCTACTCACTCGCTACTAAGGCTGACCGACTACTACTGTCGACTCGCGCAGTCAAGCGCAGACTAGTACAAGCAGCAACTAACGATACTACTGTCGACTCGCGCAGTCAAGCGCAGACTGGCGACAAGCAACAACTAACGATAAACTACTCTCTGGTCAGAGATTCTGTCATGCCTCGCCCATCGCCGGCAAAGCATACGTCTTACATAACCCTCCACTGGGGGGGGGGGGGGCAAAATTTGGCAGGGATGGTGAGTCAATTGGACTTGCCACATGCTGACTCCCCGCCGACTCAAGCAGACTACTACAGACTACTGTCGACTCGTTACTACAGCCGACCGACTACAACTGTCGACTCGCGCAGACAAGCGCAGACACGCTACTCACTCGCTACTAAGGCTGACCGACTACTACTGTCGACTCGTGCAGTCAAGCGCAGACTAGTACAAGCAGCAACTAACGATACTACTGTCGACTCGCGCAGTCAAGTGCAGACTGGCGACAAGCAACAACTAACGATAAACTACTCTCTGGTCAGAGATTCTGTCATGCCTCGCCCATCGCCGGCAAAGCATACGTCTTACATAACCCTCCACTGGGGGGGGGGGGGGGCAAAATTTGGCAGGGATGGTGAGTCAATTGGACTTGCCACATGCCGACTCCCCGCTGACTCAAGCAGACTACTACAGACTACTGTCGACTCGTTACTACAGCCGACCGACTACAACTGTCGACTCGCACAGACAAGTGCAGACACGCTACTCACTCGCTACTAAGGCCGACCGACTACTACTGTCGACTCGCGCAGTCAAGCGCATTCTAGTACAAGCAACAACTAACGATACTACTGTCGACTCGCGCAGTCAAGCGCAGACTGGCGACAAGCAACAACTAACGATAAACTACTCTCTGGTCAGAGATTCTGTCATGCCTCGCCCATCGCCGGCAAAGCATACGTCTTACATAACCCTCCAGTGGGGTGGGGGGGGGGGGAGCAAAATTTGGCAGGGATGGTGAGTCAATTGGACTTGCCACATGCCGACTCCCCGCCGACTCAAGCAGACTACTACAGACTACTGTCGACTCGTTACTATAGCCGACCGACTACAACTGTCGACTCGCGCAGACAAGCGCAGACACGCTACTCACTCGCTACTAAGGCCGACCGACTACTACTGTCGACTCGCGCAGTCAAGCGCAGACTAGTACAAGCAACAACTAACGATACTACTGTCGACTCGCGCAGTCAAGCGCAGACAGGCGACAAGCAACAACTAACGATAAACTACTCTCTGGTCAGAGATTCTGTCATGCCTCGCCCATCGCCGGCAAAGCATACGTCTTACATAACCCTCCACTGGGGTGGGGGGGGGGGGGCAAAATTTGGCAGGGATGGTGAGTCAATTGGACTTGCCACATGCCGACTCCCCGCCGACTCAAGCAGACTACTACAGACTACTGTCGACTCGTTACTACAGCCGACCGACTACAACTGTCGACTCACGCAGACAAGCGCAGACACGCTACTCACTCGCTACTAAGGCCGACCGACTACTACTGTCGACTCGCGCAGTCAAGCGCAGACTAGTACAAGCAACAACTAACGATACTACTGTCGACTCGCGCAGTCAAGCGCAGACAGGCGACAAGCAACAACTAACGATAAACTACTCTCTGGTCAGAGATTCTGTCATGCCTCGCCCATCGCCGGCAAAGCATACGTCTTACATAACCCTCCACTGGGGGGGGGTGGGGGGCAAAATTTGGCAGGGATGGTGAGTCAATTGGACTTGCCACATGCTGACTCCCCGCCGACTCAAGCAGACTACTACAGACTACTGTCGACTCGTTACTACAGCCGACCGACTACAACTGTCGACTCGCGCAGACAAGCGCAGACACGCTACTCACTCGCTACTAAGGCTGACCGACTACTACTGTCGACTCGCGCAGTCAAGCGCAGACTAGTACAAGCAGCAACTAACGATACTACTGTCGACTCGCGCAGTCAAGCGCAGACTGGCGACAAGCAACAACTAACGATAAACTACTCTCTGGTCAGAGATTCTGTCATGCCTCGCCCATCGCCGGCAAAGCATACGTCTTACATAACCCTCCACTGGGGGGGGGGGGGGGCAAAATTTGGCAGGGATGGTGAGTCAATTGGACTTGCCACATGCTGACTCCCCGCCGACTCAAGCAGACTACTACAGACTACTGTCGACTCGTTACTACAGCCGACCGACTACAACTGTCGACTCGCGCAGACAAGCGCAGACACGCTACTCACTCGCTACTAAGGCTGACCGACTACTACTGTCGACTCGCGCAGTCAAGCGCAGACTAGTACAAGCAGCAACTAACGATACTACTGTCGACTCGCGCAGTCAAGTGCAGACTGGCGACAAGCAACAACTAACGATAAACTACTCTCTGGTCAGAGATTCTGTCATGCCTCGCCCCCATCGCCGGCAAAGCATACGTCTTACATAACCCTCCACTGGGGGGGGGGGGGGGGCAAAATTTGGCAGGGATGGTGAGTCAATTGGACTTGCCACATGCCGACTCCCCGCCGACTCAAGCAGACTACTACAGACTACTGTCGACTCGTTACTACAGCCGACCGACTACAACTGTCGACTCGCGCAGACAAGCGCAGACACGCTACTCACTCGCTACTAAGGCCGACCGACTACTACTGTCGACTCGCGCAGTCAAGCGCAGACTAGTACAAGCAACAACTAACGATACTACTGTCGACTCGCGCAGTCAAGCGCAGACAGGCGACAAGCAACAACTAACGATAAACTACTCTCTGGTCAGAGATTCTGTCATGCCTCGCCCATCGCCGGCAAAGCATACGTCTTACATAACCCTCCACTGGGGTGGGGGGGGGGGCAAAATTTGGCAGGGATGGTGAGTCAATTGGACTTGCCACATGCCGACTCCCCGCCGACTCAAGCAGACTACTACAGACTACTGTCGACTCGTTACTACAGCCGACCGACTACAACTGTCGACTCGCGCAGACAAGCGCAGACACGCTACTCACTCGCTACTAAGGCCGACCGACTACTACTGTCGACTCGCGCAGTCAAGCGCAGACTAGTACAAGCAACAACTAACGATACTACTGTCGACTCGCGCAGTCAAGCGCAGACTGGCGACAAGCAACAACTAACGATAAACTACTCTCTGGTCAGAGATTCTGTTATGCCTCGCCTATCGCCGGCAAAGCATAGGTCTTACATAACCCTCCACTGGGGGGGGGGGGGGGGCAAAATTTGGCAGGGATGGTGAGTCAATTGGACTTGCCACATGCCGACTCCCCGCCGACTCAAGCAGACTACTACAGACTACTGTCGACTCGTTACTACAGCCGACCGACTACAACTGTCGACTCGCGCAGACAAGCGCAGACACGCTACTCACTCGCTACTAAGGCCGACCGACTACTACTGTCGACTCGCGCAGTCAAGCGCAGACTAGTACCAGCAACAACTAACGATACTACTGTCGACTCGCGCAGTCAAGCGCAGACTGGCGACAAGCAACAACTAACGATAAACTACTCTCTGGTCAGAGATTCTGTCATGCCTCGCCCATCGCCGGCAAAGCATACGTCTTACACCATGTGCATCCATCACAACAGACTAAGACATGTGTTCGTATTTGCTAGTGGCGTTAAACCAAAACTCCGTGTGTATTCAGCACAATAAGCTGAAACATGTGTAGGTATTTGTTAACCATAAAATTATTTAACACCACAAATTTACAAGAGAACATGCAAAAACATTAAAAAGATCAGAACTGGAGAGTATACAATCAGGAGCTCCGTTGAAACAAAGCTTTTTTAAAAATAAAAGCCCATATAAATCTTATAGATGAGGAAACCCGTAGTATATGTGAGGACCTATCTTCATTTAAAGTAAAATGTCACACAATAATCAATGAAGTACAATAGTAAGCATATTTAGAGCTTAGGTAATATCACCACTGGTGATATATTAGTTGTCACAGCATCAAAAAATCAACTTGACGGAAAAGCGACCGGCAGTCGACTAATTAAGAGAAAAACAGCATGCAAAGAATTCGCTAATAATTTTCACAAAAATACCTTGTGGGCCCAGATTATATAGCAAATCGAAATAGAAAGCTATAATTTGGTTTCCTTGTCAGCATTACCACAGTGAAACAAATCAACAAGGATCCCAAATCCTACTTAACCAAGGGGAGTCCTCCAAGTTCTCAGCCGACAATGTCATAGTATTTACATGGGAGTGTAAGGAAATATCCTAAGGACGTATCTATAGATAACGAACCCATCTAAAAATGAGAGGTAGCAAGTTATGTCGCGATACGTGACGTATGGAAAAAGATGAAAGGTTAATGAGTTTGTGAAGACCACCAAATTATCAAAGTTGAAGCCCACAAAGTGAGTAACGTTATTACGCGCGAGAAGGGCAACATGCATTGAGTTTTAAGCCGATTACGTTCTTATTGATCTTCCTTCACGTTTTTCGGTATCAACAGTACGTGTTACCGTAGTCTGATGATTACTATTTTCAGCGTTTGATTTCAGTAATAGTGGAGCGCTTTTGTGTTTCCTTACTGCATAATTGGACCAAAACATTTGGCTTCAGTTAGAAATATTGGATCTGCTGTGTTGTAGTAGTCTTGGCTTGAGGTCAAATAGGTTACTGCATTGTATTCTAGAGTGATTAGTCAATATATGACGTCCTTTTTCAGTATAGACAAGTTTGTCCTTCACATGATAGTCTTTGTCAGCGGGTGCTCTTATCATTAGTCCAGCGGGAGTGCGACGTGACCTATAATAGGGCGCTGTTGTTTTATGGATTTGGATGTGAATACATAGCTTGCAGTCATTGTTTAGGCTTCCATCGTTTCTTTGTCTACGCATATTTGCCGATAGTAGGTTTTAGAGAAGTTTCGCCGTGATATAGTTGGTTCTTGAGCGAGACATGTAGTTTGTTATCGACTCGTTTTATTGCTATAGGGCGTGCTGTCATAAGTGGGACGTGAAATTTACAATCCTGAAAATAAGTCACAAAGGGCAATCACAAAAAACGTAAACACAGGCTTGTACTTCACAAGAATTTGTTACATATATCCCCAAAAACGGTTTTACAAAATCTTTTACAAAACCGGCCTTCCATTAGGCACCAATAACAATATAATTAAAAACCTTTAAAAGTGTATACGGAATGAAACAAGTTAAGGAAAGATCCTTCGTTTTAACTAAATAACAAATAGCCCCAGAAAAATATAAATGACAAGCATAATTGCCCAAAAATTTAACAGGAATTTACCAGGATTAAATCCCTATTGGTAAAACAAGCAACAGACAGAAAATTGAATAGAAAATTTTAAGTAAAAAATCAAATTTTCCAAAGGGAACCCTAAAAAAAGTATGTGAAACTTAAGGGACTTAACTGCTAAGGTCATCAGTCCCTAAGTTTACACACTACTTAACCTAAATTATCCTAAGGTCAAACACACACACCCATGCCCGAGAGAGGACTCCAACCTCCGCCGGGACCAGCCGCACAGTCCATGACAGGAACCCTAGACCAATAAACAGGTCATAGAACAACGGAATTCCACCAATTACATAGTGACTTATTCCTCTGAATTCACTCGTGAAATTCCTTTCAAGTATAATAACAATATTTAGGCAGAAAAGACAGTTACGTTAGTGGCCAGTTTAAGTTCCACGCAATAGCGAGCACATCCCAACGAATGACCCACCCAAATACAAGAGTGACCAAGGAACATGGGACGCAGTTTTGCGCAGCCCGAACACATTAAGGAGAGAAAACTCCAAATAATTACAAGGGAGAATAGCCAAGTAGCGCCGAGTGTCGCCAAAACGTAGCTGTCCGAGCTAACGGCGTCCGGACATATTTCGATCAAGGCGCCACCCCCTGTATTGGTCAATACGGAACTGGTAGTGCACGACGCTCGTAATACACTGTAACATATAAAAAACAAAGGACAGACAACCAAACCAAAGGACACAACACAAACCCTCTTACTTCAGAGTTATTCTCCCCCTCCCCCCTTTAAATGTAATACCCTTAACACATGCAACACCTAGAACAAATAGCATGGAAAATAATTCTCTTCTTACTTCTTACAGCTCTTAATTCTTTACTCTTACAGGCAGACCCCAACAACAAACATAAAGCCTGGAGAAGTTAACGGCCTGCCGAACCAAGAGCATAAAAGCCCATAATACAAGACACCAGAGTCACGGCTTCTTTCAAAGTAACGTTACAAGCACACTGTCTTAAGGCTAAACATGACCTTCGCGCTATCCTAGAATGACTCGTGCAGCCTTCACATTACTCACGCTTAGTGCTCCCGTCACTGAGCAGTGTTTTACACTCTTAACACACTACTCAATATATACCGGAACCAAGAGTGAATCCCTTATTCCCGCCACGGCGGGATAATCACATACAAATCACTGTTTCCGGCTGTGAACACAAATTACAATCAGATCGATCACAAAACACAACTTCAAAGAAATAGCAGATGCCCATCGTTAGTAGCAGTAAACGACGAGAATCCACGTAGTATACATAGGCATCCAGCACCAGGTGGTGCCATATACACACTTGCTAGAGCATTGGAGGCCATCATCACCAGCCCCTCCGCCGACACACTCCTCAAATCATAACACGGCGCCGCGATCAACCAACGCTCCACCGTAACTGTCACTCCAACACTCGCCAACGCAACATATGCCCAACCAACGGGAGAGCACGACCACTAGGGTCCACGCTACATATCTTATTTTTTAGATGGGTTCGTCATCTATAGGTATGTCATAATGGTATTGCCTTACACTCCCAAGGAAATAGTATGACATTGTCGGCTGAGAACTTGGAGGACTGTCTTTAGTTACTAGGGATTTGAGATCCTTGTTGGTTTGTTTCACTGTTGTAATGCTGACTTGTTAAGTGATATAAAGGAAACCAAATCATATCTTTCTATTTCAATTTGCTATATAATATAGGCTCAGAAGGTATTTGTGAATATTATTAGCGTGCACTTTGCATGCTGTTATTCTTTTAATATGTGACTCCCGTTAGGTTTTCCACCAAGGTGTTTTTTTGATACTGTGACAACTAATTATATCACCAGTGGTTTGTTGGTTCATTTTGGGGAGGGGACCAAACAGCGAGGTCATCGGTCCCAAGTTGTGATAGTACCTTGGCCGTAAATATGCATACGATTGTACTTCATAAATTACTATGTGACATTTTACTTTAAATGAAGATAGGTCCTCATGTATACTCTGGTTTTCCTCATCTATAAGAATTACATACGCTTTTGTTTAAAAAAAAAAAACTTTGTTTCAACGGATCTCCTGATTGTATACACTCTAGTTCTAATCTCTTTAATGTTTTTGCATGTTCTCTTGTAAATCTGTGGTATTAAAAAGTTTTATGATTAACAAATACCTATACATGTTTTAGTTTGTTATGCTGAGTGTACACGGAGTTTTGGTTTAACGCCACTAGCCAATATGAACACACGTTTTAGTCTATTGTGATGGACGTACACAGAAATTTTTGGTTTAACGCCACTACTTTCATTTTGTAGCTTTAAGCGCTGTTATGATTACCTGTCACTTTCTGTAAGCTTGCTTTGAAGACCCTGATATACATACATGTATACTCTTTTATTATGCAGCGACCCGAAGATGGCGTAGTGAAATGCTGAAACTGGTAGCCTTCAAAATAAAATAAAATAACATCCAAGTTACACGGCTGCTGAAGAATTTCATTAGCATTGACAGTTCTTTAACCAGCCGATGTCCCCTTTCCATGATGGACCAACAGAGATTTTCTGATAATGGCAGGGAGTCTGCAGAAGATGTATGATGGCCCAAAAAGGTAATCTCAGATTGTACAAACACTCATTTGGCCTTGTTCAAGACCATACTACTCTAAGTCCCTGAATAACTTCAATGAGATATTGGTGTTATTGCTTGATGGCTGAAAATATAAGAACATCATAGAGATATACTTAACATATGGCAGGCCTTGCAGAACTGTATCAGTAAATCGTTATCATCTCTGAGCAGCATTCCGTAAGCCAAAGTTATTTACATACTCACAAATAGCCCAAACGCAAAGACAACAGCAATTTTTGGTATGTGTGTCTCTGCTGCCAGGTTTTGGGTATAGGCTTTAGCACTATCAGATACACTGAATATGGTTGCATCAAGCAAGCCGTAACTACAGTACGACAACAGTCATACCAGGTAGTGGTCAGGGACAGTTCTGGCGTTAAGAGAGCAATAATCACCACATGGACGCCACGCTCCAAACTTCTTAAATACTAAGTGTAGAGAAGACCACCATGAGCCAGTTGATGTCGGATAATTCCTTCTTCGATCGTGGTGTCTAGCTCATCTTTAATGATATCGGCTTGACTTCAGTAGTTTTAATATGGCGCATGTATTATGTATCACTTGTTTAGGAGCCCCTGGAGGTCTAGTCAAAGCTGCGAATTACTGCTACAAAGAGGTATAACTAGAATCACTCGCTTATGTTACCTTGGCTCTGTGCACAGCTACACTGTGGCGAAATTCAGTAGTAGTCAGGCCTGTAAAGCTGTCAACTACTGAGCGTTCGCCACGTCTGGCGGTTGGTGGTAATACGTCAGAAAAACAGCACCTGTTATTACTTCAGAGACATCGGCGATGGTGAAGTCACAGGCGAAGGAGCGAGGCAGTCCTAAATCTAATTCTGTTTGCTGTTTTTTTTTGTGTAGATATGGACGATTTGTTCTCTAATGACAAACAGAATGCTGTCGATGGCCTTCACCAATATGCTGAAATTCGTGGCAATACGAGGTCTGTTTAAAAAAGTCCGGAACATTCGTAATTTCGCGCCAACGGTGTGTTGGAGCGAAATGCTGTTGGAATCCTTGCACACGCCTGTGTATAATATGAAAATATCGGACGTTTCATCGTTGCATGTCTATTAGATATCGTTCAGTTCCGTATTGAGTAGACCGTTGTAACGCACAGTTTGCGAGTTTCGAGACGGCAGAGAGAGAGGAGCAGCGCATCTGCATTAAATTTTGCCTGAAACTGAAGAAAAACTTTACTGACACACCAAGTGACGCAGAAAGCCTACGGTTATGAGTGCTTAAGTGTTACGAATTGTTCAGACGGTTTAAACATGGCCGGACGGAAGTTAAAGATGACCCTCATTCAGGACACCCCTCGACGTTTACCGTCGACGCTCATGTCAGAAACGTCAACGAAATTGTGCGTATCAGTCGGAGAATGACTGCCCGAGAGGTTTCAGAAGAACATAACATTTCAGTTGAATCATGTCATGGAATCCTGCCACAGCATCTTGGAATGCACCGTCTTTCTGACAATTTCATCCCACGGCTCAGGAGTCAAGTCCAGAAAGACCTTCGCCTCGCTATGTGTGAAGAGCTTTCGGAACACGCAAATGAGAGAGAGATGTTCCTTAAGAGAAGACCTGGCCCCTGCCGACAATTTTTTTATCTCCAAAGTTGAAAACCCCGTTGAAATGAAGAAGATTTGAAACGATAACAAGATAAAAGAAAATTCGCGCTATCTAGCAAGAGGCGTACCTAGACTGCTTCCGGAAATGGAAACGGCGTTGGGAGCAGTGTATCAATCGTGGAAGAGAGAATTTCGAAGGTAAGCGTAGAAACTCCCTCCCGGTCAGCCGTGCGGTCTAACGCACTGCTTTCCGGGCGGGGAGGTGTGCCGGTCCCCGGCAATAATCCACCCGGCGGGTTAGTGTCGAGATCCGGTGTGCCGGGCAGTCTGTGGATGCTTTATAAGGCGGTTTTCCATCTGCCTCGGCGAATGCGGGCTGGTTCCCCTTATTCCCCTCAGTTACACTATGTCGGCGGTTGCTGCGCTAACACTTTCTCCACGTACGTAATTACTCTACCACGCAAATATTGGGGTTACATTCGTCTTGTGTGAGACGTTCGCGGTGGCCGGGGCCGGGGGGGGGGGGGGGGGGGAGCGGGGGGGGGGGGAGGGGAGGGTCCGCTGGGGGTTGAACCACACAATAACCCTGGGTTCGGTATGGGGCGTTGGGGTGAGTGGACTGCTGTAGCCTGTTGTGGGGTTGTATACCACTGCGGGCTACGGCGGGGACGAAGCCTCTCCGTCGTTTCTAGGTCCCCAGTTCCACACAGTATAATACAATACAAAGCGTAGAAAACTTTTGTGGACAAAGTTTCGGTATTTTTTGAACAGACTTCGTATGCTTGAGTCAGAGCCAGTGTCCATCATGTATTTTTGGCCGGATTTCCTGTCGCTGATTAACAGGTGCTGCGATGTTGACTGGCGGTCGGCTGCGCCTATGACCGATTGACGCTGGCATTTGAGAAAAAACGAGGCGTACACTTTCGTGCCTGCTCACCAAACTTGCGACGGAACCAGCATATGGAACGTTCAGCATTAGAAGACGTAGCGTTAGTCGGTGAACAGATCCTTGATCTTTTACGGTATCGCCTTCTACCATTGCTCTTACTGCTTTGAGACAACAGCTTGCTGATCTGTGTACACAATAAATCATCCACGCCTTTAGAGTGCAGTAACTGGCACACGCAACTGCTACACGGGTCTGTTACGGTGCTAACCTGAGAAGGAGCGATGGATTCTTGAATTGTGTCTGCATGCTGTGCAGTGGCGTGTAATTGCATCTGTGTTCGAGACGGCTGTTCCAAATGGTGCCTATCAAATTATCTGGAACAGTACTGGTATGCACCTTGCTTCTTAAGTACCGAAGGTGACGTTTGCGATCTCCAATAAACTCCCGTGCCAGCATTTGACGAATCTGTCGTCCTGCGACGTTGCAACTGTTCATATTAATTCTGTCTCTAGCTTGCCGTGAAAATTACCGCCGATGGTGAAGTTATGATGTCCTCTATTTCTGTGGCGAATCGATGGTCTTGCTGACTCACTACTAGGGAAAACTTTCTTGAATCAGCTGTGATGCCGGCATAGTAAAAACTCGCTTAAACTTTTGCGAACCACAGTACAGGGTTATGCGGCCAGAATGGCGGTAAGTGCGTGGTCAATCTAGTTACAGCTGGTTCGTCTTGCCTGTTGTGACATTTTTTCCGTATTTTGGTTGCGGATTATTTCTCATCAGCTTAAAATCACGTCGGGGTCACCATTGTGCAGGTGGTAGTAGACATCACAGTGCTGTAAGTACGTAACGCAAAAAGGCAAAGAAATTTTCACCGCTGCTGCTGATGCTCCATAGAGGGCCCCTGACTGGCGCGTAATTAAATCTGACAGCTGCGACAACAACATATAACAGACGTAGCGGACGACGGCGTTCTGACACTACAGTATGATTCTGGATTTCATGCAGCTCGGTAACAACTCATACTGCAATGATTCTACTTGTGATGCAGTGATTCTACTTAACTGATTTCTTGGTGTTGGGTATGATCAATTATTAACAAATGATTGTCATTTCATTATTTCCGATGTAAGATTTAAATAACAATACTTTGCAAACGACTGAAGTCTATAGTCGGACTTAAACAGCTGTATAATGACATAGTCTTCCTCTAGAGACAATGTTCACAGGATTCGTACAGTGTATCCGGGAGAGAGTGGAAGTGAGTGTGTGTGTGTGTGTGTGTGTGTGTGTGTGTGTGTGTGTATGTATGAGGGGGCGAGAGGGAGAGAGAGAGAGAGAGAGAGAGAGAGAGAGAGAGAAAGAGAGACAGAGATACCACCTCCATCCTCTTTGTCGGAATACTTGCAAGCTGAACCGTGCTGGCTCGCCTCGGTTCCTCTCGACCTGCTGGCGCGGCCTTCCGCCCTTTCGTTCCTCGAGATGGCGCTTCGGCTCTTGGCGAGCAGCCAGCCGCAGCGGCGCGTTGAGTATGTGACCTGTTCTTGCTGGTTTGCTTGTATCGCGGATACATGACTTTTGTGGGTAAGCCTTGTGGCTATTGAGTCTGCGGGCCAGTCTGCCGCTACGTAATAGTGTTACTCCGGCCTTCATCGCTCTGGGATGATTTACTGCATTGTTTAGCGACTTGCTGTGAAATTTTTCTGGTGTTCTATTAATGTGTACTTGATACCTGTAAAAGGTGTTTGAACGCAGCCTATCTTTCAGGGTGTGTTGTGGAAGAGCTTTCCCATCTTACGCATTGGTTTAAATACATTTTTAGTTAAATTGTTCTACTAGATACCTTTAAAAGACTACGTTTCATAAATTTTGTATTTGTTATGATCATCACCTGTTTTTAATCAAGTACATTATTGAACTATGTTTCAGATGTCCTGGTGCGCACCAGCTATGCACATTTGTTCACGTGTCAGTAAGGTTACTGTACTTGTATTATGTAAGATAAACTCAACGGTCTGGACTTTCTGCCCACGCCGCTGTCCTTCCAGTTTTCTGTTTAAGTATTCGTATTAGAGTTCAGTACTTTCAGGCACAGCTTTGCACAAATTTAATAAAGTTATATTGGCTTTTTTGTGTTGTTTATTTCCCTACAGAAGTTCTGGTAATTTCACGCTACTAGGGATTGGAGAGAAATAATCATGGGCCATTCATTGGGTTATTTGGGTCGCATTCTCTTGTCGATCTTTTTGGGTCAATTGCTTTTATTTACGTACCTTTGACATTTATATTTATTCTTCAAACGGAACTCATTGTGGCTTTCTGTCTCTTGTGGCGGTACTGGCCGTTGTGTATTTGTGCCAGGCGAGCGCCGGGAGCGAGCGGTAGTTAAGTGGAGCTTGTGTTGACCCGCTATGGCGCGTTTTACAGTCGCCAGTGTGGCGGTCTGATTCCAGCCTCACTTCCCTGTACCTTGGCCAGTTCTCCGCCTAGATATCTAGGCTGAGTATCTTGACTCATTCCAGCCCTAAACTGATGATCGTTAAATTACTATGGGGTGCGGCACTTATTTCAGTTAATTTGGGGGTGGGGAATGCCTCTTCTTCTCTGAGCAATTCTGTAACTACCATAAGAACAATCTTGGGTTTTAAGGGAGAATGTTTTATGCTTATGATTTTAAAATGTGCTTATTTTAGTTACAATGCAACTGTTTTTCTATTTTCACCCAAGTTAACCTGGGAACTTACTGTAATTGATTGCGCTTTCTTGTCAATTGTTTCATTCTGAGGATAAAAGGAACTATTCGCTAGAGTTCTTGTAATTGTCAATAATTGTTCTTTGGACTTTAAACAAATTGGGTTTAAATAATTATTCTGTATCTGTTCTGGGGAATTATCAATTTATTATTAACGGTTAATTTTAAGGTCATTTTACTCTGAACACCTTAACTACATTTAAACTAGGACTTTTCTTAAATATACCTGCTAATCCCATCCTCCTGTTGTTCTGGATGTTCTGCATGTGTAACTGTATTGCCCTGTAACAAGTTTTATACATGGTGTTTACTGATTGCTTAAAGGTTGCTTCTTTACTTTAAACCAAGCTTGCAGATACGTGTGAGTAAGCTGTTGTACAGGTTGTTACGATTCTAGTAATTGATAATAAATGTAATTATTGTTGTTGAAGGAATGGATGATCTAATTGGAGCCCAGCACGTTCAAGCATGCCCGGTATCCTTCTGGTTCCGTATCTTGGGGCAGTCCACTAGCATCTTGCTAACATTTTCTGTAAGTCTACAGCATAGCGTTCCCGCAGATAGAGTGTTATATTAATGCAGCTGCAACTGGTTTACCTGTCTCCAGCATTTAAAAAGTCTTCGTTCACTGACAGTGCCTCTTGAATTTTGATTGTCGTGTTTCGCGTACGCACTAGGCGTGCCAAGTCAGGTAGACGTCGGAATCACGAGTTTGAATTGGTCGGCCGCGTTCTCGAAATGCATACGTGTGAGACGTGTGTGTTAGGACGTTACCGGACAATGTAATCTGTCTAGTTATTAGCGTCGCGTTTTCAGAGCCTGCCTTACATTTGACATGTTACGAATTGTTCATCACATTGCTGAACCGAGTACAATAATTCATGATGCGAAAGTCACATGATGAAAGCTATTTAGACGTCAAGCTGATTTCTGATGTACACGACATACTTATGATGTTAAATAAAAGTTAATAAGCTGGATCAGTTTCTCAAGGTCAAACATTATCGATTTGTTAAGGCGGGCAAGCTACAGTGGTGACTTATCGAATTTTACTATCAATGGACAATTAAAAGTTTCATTTTCACGGATTTAGCATGAGGTAGATAATATAGAGATTTGTGCATAACGCTTCTATGTTCGTGACTACATACAGAGAAAGTACTGAATGGCAAAGTTTACGACATTTCCAGAGTTCGAAACAACATTCCCAATTAAAAACTTGTTAAATAATCGTGTCTGGAACTTCACAATAGTTTGGAGAAGAAATCCAGGTGGAACAGTAGATAGAAAACCAGTGTAAGAACAAAAGGAACAAGATTTCACTCGAATTTCGGCAAGAAGAAGAGAAAAAGTGACTGTAAGGGAAAGAAAATGAAACTTCATGTTTATTATCAAACGGTAACAACTAGTGGTCATTTTGACTTGAGTAGAAATTCGGTGCGCTATTATGAGTGAGAATTTGCTAAAGCCTGGTTGAGAACCGTTCCAGTGATAGTGTATAAAATAATGTATTTGTACTGTTTCAAGCTGTTTTGGGTGTGACTAGCATTTACGTGTTCGTCGGAATGGTCTGGTCGAGTTTCGTTTTTACGTGATTTTTTTTTTTTTTTACAAGTACTTGTGCGCTAGACTAATCATAGTTTCGGGTTCCATTATGAAGAAGTGGCTCATGGGAGATTTGAGACATCAGTTCACATGATAACATGAACTGGCGTGGCCTCCATGATACAGAGCTGCCATTCACGGCTGCGCGGAACATGCTGTGCGCTGTAGACTGAATGGTAATTGACATGTTTGTAAAAACATCTAAGTCGGCTATATGGTGCTGAAAGACTTCAGTTGCGTGTGACGAACTAAGTGCCCGTTGGCTTCTTTACAATTCAGAGTACTCCCGAGTGAAGTGAATGGTTAAAATGAAATAGTTGACGTAAAGTGTGCTCGCGTCTGGATCTTCAACATTCTAAGGTATTTACGTAAGCTGTTCATCATAAGCATGAGTATCATAAATACTTACTGAGGTCACTGAAACCCCGACATCCCAGAGTCTTTTTTATAAAGCCCCAAAATTTATTGCAAAGTGGCAGTGAGAATACCACTGTGATTTGGCTGAGTTCTACAGCGATCCGGCATCCTCTCTTGGTTATCGACGTTTTCGACTGTCTTCCACAACTAATATTGCGCCATGGTGTTCGTAGCGTCGATCACCAACATGCAGTACTCGTATTCGTGGCGGATTTTCCCACGTTGTTTCTGTTGTGATGACATTTATACAAGTGCCTGGCATGGAGTAGTTCAGGAAAAATTAACTTGTGCTAGGGCGTGTAGTTTTCTACTGTACTATGGGTGTCGTTGCTGCGTCTGAACTATTTTGCAAGAGTACAGCATTTCAGATATGGTCGAAGATCATGGCCCGTCTACGGAGTGCTCGTTGCATGATTCATAGCCTGCACGATAAGAGCAAACTCTGTACAACGTAACGTACTCTGCTGGAACAATGGATCAGCAGCGGCGGCTGGCTGGCGTTGTCAGGATATCCTAACAATCTCCACAACTGTGCGGACCGAAAATGAAGAGCGAGAGAGAGAGAGAGAGAGAGCGAGTGAAGCCGTATAAAAAAGGGAAAGGCAATAGAAACTGTCTTCATATTCCGGAAGGATTAATTCTCTCGTCCAAAGCAAGTACTTCAGCACGAGTGAAACTAAACTTTTGTCAAACTGCCTTTGTGCCCTTTGGCCAACTTAAATTTTAATTTTTAACTATTAGGGTCCACTATTTCTGGTATGAAACGGTATTCTCGCTTTAAGATCTCTGAATTGGTGCGGTTCTTCTAGAATTGTTTCAGGCCCAGGAGAAGAAATATGTCATTATCTGCCAGTTTAGAACAGATTAGAGATTGGCGGTTTGTATAGGAATATACAACCAGATGATCTTTGAATTTGATGCGATGTATTGAACTAGTAACTGGTTTTCGAGCTACTGCAGGTTCATCATCAGATGGAGAAGTTACGAGAATAATAAATTCTGAACCATATGCAACTAGACGTTAGGGTCGTTGTGATTGCATCTTATCTTTGTATCCATGATAAATTCATTCCGATAATGTACATTTTAGTCAACACAAACACGCAAACACACACACACACACACACACACACACACACACACACACACACACACACACACACACACACACACACCTTCACCGTATTTCGCTGTGGTTCATTTTTTTATTTTACACTGCACCTAAATAAAGTGCTGTTTGTGCGTGTAAGCTGACTAAGATGTACATTATCAGAATGAATTTGTCGTGGATGCCAAGATGCAATACAATCACCACGATCCTACCTTACAGCTGCATGTGTGTTTCTTTAGCACGAGTTATTTGCAGGCCAAAAACAATAGCACCTACATTTTTGTGAGAAGATATCAGTGTGTAATATACACTGCCTGACAGGAAAAGCATCCGGAACACATGGGCAGATGTCAATTTAACTTTTTACATGTACACACCATTTGCGGATACGTAAATGACTGGGTTTTCAATTCTCTGTGGAAGGTATAATGGCCACCAGAGGGCATTCGTATTTGGTATTGTTATCAGGACTGGTAGGCGTGAGCAGCATCGGATGTTGAGTGACCACTGTGATGGACATGGAGATGGCGTGTACTCACATGAGACAGCGATATCAGCCTCTTCCTAGAATTTGAAACGGGCCTCATTGTGGATCTCTGTGTTTCCGACCGGTCAAACCGTGCAATATCCAGACTTGCGGGACATCGGATCTGAAAGTGACCCACTGCGGGACTGCACGGCAACTTGTTGCATCCAATGTCTCTGCCCCTGCCGGGTAGTCCACACTTCTGACGTAGTGGTGCCAGCGTGCCTATATGTAGGCGGTGCCAAGAGCGGTGAGAAATTTGCCGGATGGGCACAGTATCAGGAAACAGCAAGCATTCGGGTAATCTGCGACGCTTTATAACTCGTGGCTCAACGAGTCAAATACGCTTCATTGGCTGTTAACCAGTGGATTTCATCATGAGTGGAGTCAAAAGTTCAGAGTTCTTCAGCAACCAGCACTTCGTTACCAGAATCCAGGAATTGTCCCACCAGTTCTCAGTCATAAAGCATCAGCTACGCAGTTCAGAGGTTGCGCTAGCAGCAGCAGAAGATAGTTGCCAGTCTGGAACCAGCCTCCAAAATAAGAAGCCCCAATGATAGGAACAGCCACGACCCTATCTGCGGTATGGTGGCTGACTTTATCTCTGAACGTTATACAGCAGAACTTGAGGGCATGCATACTCGTCATCAAGATTCCGGTCGACCACGTGTTACCACCACAAGGAAAGATCGATATAACGTGCACCAAACACATTGGAACATCTCGTCTGCCACCTAAGACCAAGTGATAACTCCCTGCAGGACTCTGAGTCTTCCCGCACCTTTGTGTGGTGACTACAAGTGGGAGAACTAGGACAGCCTACCGTTAACACCACTTTTTGACTGAGAAGCATACACTGCCCATGAATGATGACACATTATGTTCAGTGATGAATCGCAACTGCACACTACCACTGATGAGCATCGTCGGTTGAGTGTGGTAGCGACCTGGAAAGGGATCCCGCTCATCCAATGTTTTGGAGAGGCGCTGTGGTGTTACTCCTGGCGTCATAGGATATGACTTGAGGTCATGGCTGGTAATGATTGTGGGAACACTGATGGCTCAACGGTATGTCAAGGACATCCTGTGTCCTTATGTGTTACTTCTTACGCGACAGCAACATGATGCTATTTTTCAACAGTGAAGTGCGATCGGTCTGCATGAGGGTTAGATACTTCTGTGATGAGCAGGATTTCCAGATATGTTCCTGGCATCGAGGATGTTAAGAACCAGTTGTGGACCAGCGTGCATCAGGATAGGATGCAACGGCTTTTTGACAGCTCTCCCAACCAAATTAGTGCATATATCCAGGTCAGAGACGGTGCAACGTCATACTGATAAGTGGGGTGTTAGTGAGTGCCAAGTTTTTAGTAAATGGCCGGCCGCTGTGGCCGAGCGGTTCTAGGCGCTTCAGTGCGGAACCACGGTGCTGCTACGGTCGCAGGTTCTAATCCTGTCTGGAACGTGCATGTGTGTGATGTCTTTAGGTTAGTTAGGTTTAAGTAGTTCTAAGTCTAGGGAACTGATGACCTCAGATGTTAAGTCCCATGGTGCTTAGAGCCATTTGAACCATATTTGTAAATGTCGCTTGAGTTTGCAATCACTGAAATAACATCACATTCCCTCTCAGACTTTGAATTTTTATTTCGTTTCCCCCTTTCCTTTTTGGTGACATACTTCTTGTTTTGGGCAGGCAATGTAGGTTAACAACTACAGTGTTTGGTTCATAAGTAAAAAATTCAAAAATAATATATATAATACCATCGTGTCTTGCGTAGTTGGTTTTTTGAAAAAAAAAGCGTACAATCTCAAACCTTTGTGTCCCCAGTCTTCAAAGGGACAAAGCAGTTTGTGTCCTCTGTTCAGCCTAACAGCAGACCATGAAGGGCTCAGTCCATGTGACATGTCTCGTCGTTATAGCAAGACGAACTGTCGCACGGAAAGCTGTCCGTCGAATTGACGTACACCACAGAACAGTCACTGTACATTCAACTACTATCTTGATACTCGAAACAATGAAGATCTCTGTGGTAGTGGTCACCAATGGTCAATAACACCATGTGTCCTCGGCTGCCTACAAGTTAAAGTTCGTAGATACTGGGAAGAGAACGATGCGCTGCTTTTGTGGAGTCAACTGGGAGGACAGTGTCAACACCAGAGAATTCACAGCAGTGTCCACTCGATGCAGACTTTCACGGCCGGTAGTTGCATCCTTGCTGGGATTAGGCCGTGGTCTAAGGCAGGTGTCTGTGGCTAACGGTTCGATCTCTGAAACAGATATCATCAATGGCTATAGATACTCAGACAGTGTTTTAAAAACAAACTAAAAAAAAAATCGAACCTTTTACATGTGACCACGTAGGTGTCAGGTCGTTACGTCATAAGAGCGGTTCGTAGAATCGTGTAGTCGCGCGGAGTTTAATTTTGAAACCTGTAGTGCGCAAGATTTGACACTCTTTGCTCATTTAGCACTAAGGCCCACAACTTGTCAAATACCAGCCTTAAATTTCCGTTAAAGGTATCTTTTTGCTGTTGGATTTCTGCAGCGTCTCTGTACGTAACAGTGACTGAACTTTGATGAAACAATAATATCGGAGAAACGAATCCGGTGGTTCCTTGGTGCCAGTGAACGATATGCTACTGACGACGAAACCTTGTTGCCTAGACGATCATTGCTCTCATTTTCGATAAGCCAATGTTAATACTTCCTTGAGTAGTTTTTAGGAACACTTGACAGCACGTACATGGGATTTTTGTTATACCGTTATCACGTTGTTTATGCGATCTGTGTTTCTACGAATGAGAAAGAAAACTCCCCCTTTAGCCGGTTCTTTTCCATTAGAAGCTCCACAGCCTGTAGCATGTAGTGATCTATTTATCTCTTTGTCAGAGTAGCCATTTCATCTTGAAGTAATTCGTAAATATTGTGTATATGTTGCGTTACTTGTTTCACTCACTGCTTATGAAGACTGAAAATAATTTTCATTGACTGCTCTTCTTAAAATACGCCCTTTGTGTTAGAACGTATGTGGCCCGGTGTCTTACTGTAACAAACAAACCGTACGCGAGAGAGTTGTGGTTGGAGAAGTGTAAATCCGTCACATCTCGCAAACGTTTTCTAGAGGACTCCTACCTGATACCTTCTAAAGGCGTTCCTCTCGCAGAAGCTGATAACATCAGATCTTGAGCTCGTTGAGATGTAGCATAATTAGATTAAAAATGTAGGAAAGTGAGAAGCTGATCTGCAGCCAAGAGAACATCATGTGTTTTAAGAGATGCCATGTTTTACTATGGCCTGTAAGTCTTGACCCACCCCGTGTTTAAACAAAATTATATCTCTTGAAAGACATCATGTTTACGCCAGTGACTGTTAAACTTTGTATTCCACTGTTGTAATTTCGGCCTGAGGCCATTATCAAGTGCAGATGTTTCGGCTTTAAGCCATGTCTGCTTTATACAAGTTAACACGTATATGTGTCGTTGTCGTTTGCTGTCAGATACATTCGTAACGCTGCTAAGTAGTGCGAGCACACATGTCCATACATTGTTAAACAGCACTGTCTGTATATAAATATGTTCCTTCCCCCATCACTAGTAACTTTTGCACTAGTGATGGTGGAACGAACACATGTATGAACAGACAGTGCTGTTTTACGATATATGGGTATGTGTGCTCGCACTACGTAGCAGCGTTACGAATGTATATAACAGCAAATTACAACGACATATGTCAGCTTGTATAAATCAGACGTGGCTTAAAGCCAAAACATCTGCACTTGATAATGGCCTAAGGCTGAAATTTCAATAGTCGAAAAAAAAAAAAGTTTTACAGTCACTGGCGTAAACATGATGTCTTTCACGAAATTTCACATGACTGTGAATCCCAGTTATGAAAAGTTAAAATTATATGTGTACTCTTCATTTCAGTCACGAGTTCAACTTGCTAGTACACTAATCCAATAATGCTGCACCAAACTTTGAGATTGGCCTTGGTTATAATTAAGTCAAAACTTACTCTACACAGGGGCTGCTTTGGTCGTCACATTCGCGTCCGATTACGACACGTGATATTCTACATATAACTGGCTGTTGCCATCACCACCGCAACTATTTACTTTGTGTGTCATCCCGACATCCTCTTCACTAAACAATTGATACTATTTTACACCACCGATACGACCGTCCACTGTGGCTTCCACTACCAGACTGACGCTGCCAATAGAGAAAGCAGAGTTCCTGACGACACGAGGGAACTGCTTCTGGCTCGAGCGTTTTACCTGACCACAGTAAAAGAAATTTTTTGCTACCATAAGTATTGGAGCTAGAGAGGACGTTTTTCCCAGGAGGGTGACACCATGCCACGTCAGAAAAACGCCATTTTGGAAGCTTCAAGTGTTCTTTTGCCCGGACTATAGGTGTTTTGACAAATTTCTCCATGTTACAAATATTCAATATACATTTCAATAAAAGTTTTACACTCTGGTGGATCAATAACCATATCCTACCTCGGATATTGTTCGCATCATTGCTTACAGTAGTTAAGGGAGAGCACGATAAAATATGACCATCTGCAAAGCACTTCGTTGCGTTTTAGGAGTGTCTTTCTTATGTGTCCAAAATGAATGTTGTAGTTTATAACAAATTTACAGATCTCAGATGGAACTACACAACTGAACTACACAACTTTACACAGCACCTCTTTGCTACACTTAGAGCCAGCAGATTAATAAATTTGGAGAAGATGAAAAACTTGTCCAGATCTGCTCGCTATTCCTACAATATACGAGGGTTGTCCAGAAAGTAAGTTCCGGTCGGTCGCTAAATAGAAACCACAGTGAAAATCAGAAACATTTCATTTGCAAGAGTTAGCTACACTTGCTAGATATTTCTCTACATAGTCGCCGCTCCGAGTTAAGCATTTGTCGGAGCGTTATACCATATTTCCAACACCATCGTTATAGAAGGCAGCCGCCTGTGCTTTCCGATAATTCTCTGCGCTGATCTATAGAGTGTAGCCTGCGCCCACGTGTTGTCTTCGTATCCAGCGTTTCTTGTGAAGAGAGATGATACTCAGGACGAGCCAATTAGGGCTGTGTTGTGGCTGATCGACCACTTCCCATCGAAAAGGCTGCAGGAGTGTCTTCACTGCCCCTGCAGAGTGCGGCTGAGAATTGCCATGAAGAAGGAAATGCATGGCAGTTGTGTTATGTGGGCTGCATTCATTAAGGCGAAGCCTCTCAACAGGCCCTCCTACTTGGCGGGAGACATCGTTGTTCTAGGCACCTTTACTCGCTCGCAGTGCGCTCGCAACTAAAAAGAGCGACTTGCGATCGACGGTCGTTCCAGAAACACTACCCAACACATCTGTGCAAAGCTTCATCAGGTTTTCACTGTGACGTCCATTTCGCGACCGATCGCAACTTACGTTCTGGACAACCCTCGTATTTTGGAACTCATGTACACTAATGTTGTTTGAAAAAGTCAAAGATTGCAAGTGATATCACATGATCTAATGTTTTGTAACATGTTGGTAACAGTCCAATAGCAAATGCCTCAGCTTACATCTGTGTATACAGGTGAATACTTTCCAGGGTTACGCTCTGTCACCTACCATGAAGTTCTCGGTTCCGCCGCAGTCCTTCATTTGGCACAACTGATTATTATAATAGTAAAGAGTTGGGGCAAAATGAAACCATGGCTTTCCGTAATCGATATTCTTACCTTCCATGCTGATATTGAGAAGTAAGAGAAAGATACACTGCAGTGTTTACATTTATTGCTGTTTAATTGTACAGTAGAAAGGTATTAGCCGCATATTCGAGAAACTTGTTATAGGGAAGAGCCAATCCTACGAAACTGACAGGTCCAGAGACGAAATCCTCGAATTAACTACTGGAAACTCCAATGGGAACCTGGAGCGTAATAGTAGTTAACGGAATAAAATCTGTATTTTCCAGTACACTGATCTAATTATATAACGTATTCTGTGTATATCCACTCAAGCTAAAATACGCATCGATCGATGTCGTATCTAGTTATTATAAAATACGAGCTAATTGATACTGTTGAAAGATATACAGAACTGTCTTGCTATCTGTGGATTTGTAGATTTCCAAAGGTGAACTATCACAGGCGAAGTTGAGTGGCGAAAAGCCAATCATATCGTGTGTTCCTCTGTGTTTCTTAGCTATTATTAGACCAGAAAATTATGAACAATCACCCTACAACGCATTTTGTTAACTTCTTCACGCAAGCCTGCTGCTGCTTTTCGTTACGTGGACTGTGTTAGTGTGGGTGATACAGAGCACTGGATTTCTACACAACAGCCACCCAGATTCTCTAGATTACAAAGGGATGGTTCATTGGCTCTTAGATGATCCTCGATGACATTCGAGATGTTTGTGGTATTATGTTATTAGCTGAATTTGAAGGACAGGACCTCAGATGGTATTCATGAAACCTTTAATGCGTCTTAGGTCACGTGACCTGGATATACTGACATCCAGGAAAAAAGTACGCAACACCATGCAGAGACCATTCATGAATGTGTCCAAATTGTCAACGCAGTACAGTATTTATGGCGTCTATTTTTGGTTTTAGGATCATCAATCTTCTGACTGCTTTGATGCAGCCCCTAACGATTTCCTCTCCTGCGCCAATCTCTTCATCTTGAGGAAGAACTTGCAACTATTCTCTTCTTTTATTTGTTGGTAAAATCCTATTCTCTACTTCCACAACTCTTTTTGCCCTTATTGCTCGCTCTAGAACTGTGGGAGTTGTTCTGTGATCTCTTGAAACAAGTCTATCCTCCTGTCCTCTCAACTAGTTAATTTTCAACATGCATCTTTCCTCCCCGATTCTTTGCAAAACCTCTTCATTTTTAAGCTTCCCTGTACACCCAATATTCAGCAACCTTCTACAGTATTACATCTTTTCTTTTCCACTTTTTTTCCTACAGTCCAGGATTCTTTCGATACAATACTGTGCTCCAGATGTAATCCCCTAAAATTGGGTCCTGAATTTTCTTAAACCTTGCTTCTGTTATCGAATGTAAAATCAAAACTGCCTCTCTGGCGTCTTTACATTTTTGAAGCCCAAACTAATCGTCATTTAACAAATCTGCAATTTTCTTTTCAATTCTATTGTATATTATTCTTGTCAGCAACTTGGATGCATGAGCTGTTAAAGTAACTGAGTTACGTTGTAAAAGTAACGTACATCTTGGACAAAATACAAGGATCATATACAAACGTCCCAACCTCTCCTAAGCCATTCCAACTTTCTAAGGTAACTCCTCCCTCTCCCCTCCCCTTTCCCATCCTCTACATTTTCCTTTCCCTCCCCTTTCCTAAGCCACGTCGATACCCCATTCCCAACCTCTCAGGACGTAGCGAGCAAAAGTTACTCTGAGATGAAAAGAGAGATACAAGAGAGGAATTTATGGATGACCACATCAAACTACTGAGAAGACTAATGCCCCCCCCCCCACCCAAAAAAGTATGTGCATATTACATAAACTACGAAAAATGCAAGATGGTCCCCTAAAGAACTTGCACTCAAAAATATGACTGATATAACTACCTGCTGAACCCGTGTGATTGTATGACTGAGACGTACATTAGTAACAGGTCGCCTCCACACTCTTCGACGACTATTCTCAAAACATCAGAACAAACATGCATTCGGCGGTGAATAAAACTCATGCATGACCATTGCAGGATTTCCCTTTCTCACTCCCTTCGCTCACTAACTTTGCTGAAGTGTTTGCACTGTCTCCAGAATGAATTGTCACTCCTGAAAGAAAGGATTATGCCAGTCGTGAATCCTGCTTGGACAGTTCAGTCGATAGGGCATTTGCACGAGAAAGGCAAAGGCCAGAGGGTTGTGTTTCTTTTTACTGTTGTTCGTAATAGATCCCTAGACGCCAAACAGATCATATAGGGACAGTGGCGCGCTGCCTTTATTGACATCCACCATCTTCTATCGCTGTTAGTTGCTTCCAAAAACCTAGGTCGAAATAATTTCGCGTAACAGCTATAATTTGAAGACAGCAATCACCAACCTGTGTCACTGACAGTGACCGACTATACGGAACAGATCTTCATTGTTTCGTCTCTGACGGTAGCTGTGTAATTTTTGAACTGACTGTTGTTAACGGGGAGCAGTGCACGTAGAATGAACAGACTCCCAAGTAGACACATAACGCTAAGTTCTTTATTAAGAGTAGCATTAATGCAATACCCACAAAGTCTGCCGTTGAAAAACACAAAAAACCTGTTGCTGTAGTATGTACTGCTACTGTGTGACAGTTTTGTCAGTTCATGACCACCTTGAAGAACAATCACTGTAATGCGTAGTTTAATGTGCGGACAGGCTTCAAGCCGGATTGCTTTCTGGCACACATACACACACAAACAGCAAGTTGTCTGAGCTTTAAGCCATGGAGGGTACGGGTGTGAAGCTTGTGGTGTAAGGATAGCTCCTATTTGCGCAGCTCAGTAAAGCAGTTGGTGATGAGGAGGATCCAGATGGAACGGTTTGTAGAGCAGCCACTTAAATCTCGCATGTTGTGCTTTGCTGCATGTTGTGCCACTGGGTGGTCCACCTTGTTTTTGGCAACAATTTGACAGTGACCATTCATTCTGGTCGACACCTGGTTTGACTTACCAACGTAAAACGCTGTGTAGTAGTTGCAGCAGATCTGGTATATAACATGGCTGCTTTCACATGTGGCCTGGCCTCTGATAGAATAGGATAAGCCTGTGATAGGGGTGGCATAGATGGTGCTGGATGCGTGGATAGGGCAGGTTTTGCATCTGGATCTTACACAAGGATATGATCCTGTAGCGGGGGATTGTGGGTGGGAGTGGCACAGAGATGAACTAAGTTGTGGAGGTTGGCTGGGCAGTGGAATACCACTTTGGAGGCGATGGAAGTATTTTGGGTAGGATGTCCCTTATTTCAGGGCTTTGTGATAGATAGTTAAAACCATGATGAAGGATGTGGTTCAGTCATTCTAGTCCCAGGTGGTATTGGGTGAAAAAGGGGGGGGGGGGCGGGGGGCGCACTTCTTTGTGGTTGGTTCTTGGGATGGATATGAGAATCAGATGTGTGTGGGGACATGGCATGGGAGATCTGTTTGTGTATTGGGTCTGAGAGGTATTATATGGCTGTGAAGGCCTTTGTGAGTTCTTCAGCTTACTGTGTGAGCGAGGTCTCATAACTGCAGATGCATCTGCCACAGATGGCCAGGCTGTATGGGAAGAATTTTTTGGTGTGGAAGGGATGGCAGGTGTCGAAGTGCAGGTACTGTTGGTGGTTTGGGGTGGGGGGCGGGGGTGTTTAACTAAAGTGGGGCTGCTGAGCCATCTGAGAGGAAGATATCGACATCTATGGAGGTGGCTTGATAGAGTGGGTGGAAGAGGACCAGGTGAAGTGGATGGAAGAGAAGATGTTGAGACTAAGGAGGAATGACGATTAGGTGTCCTGGTCTTGTGTCCAGATTATAAAGATGTCATCAATAAACCTGAAGCAGACCAGGGGATTGGGGTTTTGGGAAAGTAGGGATGGTTCCTCTAGGTGACCCATGAAGAGATCGGCGTAAGAGGGTGCCATGTGGGTGCCCATGGCTGTGCCACGAATTTGTTTGTATACCTTCCCTTCAAAGATGAAGTAGTCATGGATTAGGATGTAGCTGGTTAGGTGTACGAGGACTGAAATGGTTTGGAATCTGCAGGGCGTTGGGAGAGGTAATGCTCAATCGCAGCAAGGCTATGGGCATGAGGGATGCTGGTGTATAAGCATGTTGCATCAAGAGTGACGAGTAGAGACCTGGAAAGTAATGGGGTGGGGATGGTGGAGAGACAGTTTATGAAGTGGTTGGCATATTTAATGTGGGAGGCTAGGTTTTGGACAATTGGTTGTAGATGTTGGTCAACAAGGCCCTAGACTCTTTCGATGGGTACAAAGTAACCAGCCACAATGGGGCGCCTAGGATTGTTAGGTTTGCTATGAGCTCTTGTTCAATAGAGAAGAAATGTTTCACAGCAGCAGAGATGAGCAAGTGCTCATACCTCCTCAGGTATGCATTTTAGAGCCCATGTTTAATTGATATTGTTTTCTTCTTGTGGTCCATACCACCACTCTGGAAGTTGCTACTGTACAATCTTAGCAACAACAGTACCGATACATGTATAACAGTGTCAGAAGCATCAGAACGGTTTTCTCTTATAACTTTTGCCTTGTTCTTTTCCGATACAGAGACCCTTACCTCAAATTAATATATTTATCCCTCTCCGTCATCCTTGAAAGTCTGTAACGTCATCATGGAAACTGGAAATTTGTGGTAAGCTCCTATGGGGCCAAACTGTTGAGGTCATCGATCCCTAGGGTTACACACTATTTAATCTAACTTTAACTAACTTACGCTAAGAACAACACTGACACCCATGGCCGAGGAAGGACTCGTACCTCCGACAAGGGGAAGTGCGCGAAATACGACAAGGCGCCTCAGACTGGTCGGCTACCCCACACGGCTAACGTCATCATGGATTCAACCTGTATATACATACGTTTAAGGAGCTGGCGCCTACAGCTTTGTATAGCATAGTTGGATGACGTTTCCGGAAATGGGATCCTATTCAAAATATTATGTACCCACTCCTCTTTACAAGTTTGTAATGTGAATTTACGAACACCCTTTATAGAGATGGCGGTATTGTCACGTATAATAGGTACAAAAGGGCAGTGCATTGGCGGTGCTCTCATGTGTACTCAAGTGATTCATGTGCAATGGTTTCCTGCGTGATTATAGCGCGCACTTCACTTCACGACAGAGAGTAGCAGCATCTACCCAGAGTTGTCAGAGCTAACAGACAAGCAACTCTGCTTGAAATAACCGCATATATCAATGTCGGACGTACGATGGGCAGTGCGGCAAAATTTAGTGTTAATGAGCTATGATAGCAGACGACCGACGGAAGTGCCTTTGCTAACAGCACGACGCCGCCTGCAGCGCTTCTCCTGGTCTCGTGACCATAAAGATTGGACCCTAGGCGACTGGAGAACCGTGGCCTGGTCAGATGAGTCCCGATTTCAGTTGATAAGAGCTGATGATGAGTGTGGCGCAGATCCCACAAACCACATACCCAAGTTGTCAGCTAAGCACTGTGCAAGCTGGTGGTGGCTCCATAATGGTGTGGTCTGTATTTATGTGGAATGGGTTTAGTCCTCTGGTCCAACTGAACTTGTAATTGATTGGAAATGGCTACTTTCGTCTACTTGCAGACCATTTACAGCTATTCATGAACTTCATGCTCTCAAACAACGATGTCATATCACCGGGCCATAATTGTTCGTGATTGGTTTGAAGAACATTCTGGACAATTCGAGAGAATGATATGGTCACACAGATCACCCGACATGAATCCCACCGGAGATTTATGGGACATAACTGAGAGTTCAATTCGCGCAAAACATCCTACACTGGCAACACTTTCGCAGTTATGGACGGCTATAGGGCTGCATGGCTAAATATTTCTGCAGGAGACTTCCAACGACTGGTGGAGTCCGTGCCAGGTCGAGTTGCTGCAATACGCCGGGAGAAAGGTGATACCAAACGATATTAGGAGGTATTCCATGACTTATCTTAGTGTATTTTATGCGAGTGGAATGCTGTTTTTGTGCTTGTCACATGGGTCGCGTTCACATCGTATGTGGAAAGCCAGATATACATATTTACATTCAGACTACTATAAACTGTGTTCCAACACGTCACGACTCGTTTGGTCATGGAACTAGTCGGTACTTAGTTTACATAATGCTGATTATAAAATTTAGAAAGAAATTAATTACTGAAACATGAAACAAGCGGCGAGAAAAATTACATCTTACAGAGAAGAGTTCTAAACTATTGTGTGCAAATCCTGTGCAAGGTACGAGTGTGTCACAAGAAAATTTTCAACTTGTGTTTGAATGGTTGGGGTTTGTCATTTAGTATTTTCAGTTCTGCTGGAAGGTCACTGAAGAGGAAACCTTCTGAATAGTGCACGCCTTTCTGTACAATGTTTGCGCTACAGTCTGGTGCCGAGCGACCGCTACGGTCGCAGGTTCGAATCCTGCCTCGGGAATGGATATGTGTGATGTCCTTAGGTTAGTTAGGTTTAATTAGTTCTAAGTTCTAGGCGACTGATGACCTCAGAAGTTAAGTCGCATAGTGCTCAGAGCCATTTGAACCATTTTGTACAATGTTTAAGGAAGCTTTACCGTCTAGTGTTCAGTGAACGAGTGTTGTACTTTCTTCTGAATGAGTTAGTATTCTCATAAAAAAATACTGGAATATATTTGCTGGAATGGCAGAGATAGAAAGCCGAGACACCTGAACAATGGCCTACACCAAGCTCGCGGACTGAAACCGCAGATCAGTCCGAACGACTTTTTCTGCGCGGAGAATATTCTTGGAGAGTGGACAGAGTTTCCACAAAATGTAACACAGCACGAGATAGTGGAAGAAAGTAAGCAAAGTAAAATAATGCTGTTGAGTGGACTTTAATATCCTACGTAAGTACTAATTTCATTTTCAGTTTTAACGTTCTGTTGCTTTACCTTTAATGCTAGAATATTTCATTTGGTGACAACATTTGCTTTCTGAATGCTTGAAAATGTTAAAATGATGAAATTGCAATATCAGTAAATATTTTTGACAGCCATTAGTGGAATTACCATATTTAACAATAAATTTCTGCATGTCGTTTTCCGTAATACTCTTCACCGTTTGGGAGACTGGCGGAACGCAAGTACATGCCTGCTGTAAACTGTTCATCCACGGCAACTGAGTTGTCGCTTTTGGTGAAACTCTTCACTGGGTAATGACACGGTTCAATATAAATAACACTCTCGCACACCATTATCTCAGCAGCATTGTATTTTTTGCGTTTATATAAATTACAGTCAAAATCCGTTTTTAGTTCGAATGTGCTCTTACTAGTTAAAACTAGTTTATACTGAGGCACTTCGTCAAAATGCGTTTTGCCAAGTTAAAACTAGTTTTAACTGACTTTCGCTTTTGACCAGCAATAAATTCTAGTTGTAACTAAGGCTATCAGTATGAGCTAGTTTCAAGTAGTAAGAATGCGTTCTAACTAAACTAGACAGAACTCGTTTTCACTTAATTTATTTAGGGACAAATATTAAAATTAAGAGCAGCTACGTGTTGATTGAAATAAAAAACAGCATTTTTGTATTGTACAAGGCAATATTTATTGAGAATATTGATCATACATCCAAGTCATTAATATTAACTACAGCAATACAAAACTAACCATACACTGAAGAAACATTTTAAGGAGCATTACAGAGCTATATTAACAGCATTAGTTATGAAAGTGGAAACAAAATAATCATATAGTAAAAGTATATTAATTACTCATACATTTTACAAAAGTTGCTACAGTCTTAATAAAGGAGAAACGTACCGAAAAAATTTAACAATTATATTTTGAATATTTGTTATTGAAAGCCAAACTGTAGTGACATTTTGAGTTACGAAGGTTTTCTTTTTTCCTACAAAAGCACCTTTTTGAAATACATGCCTTGTTACACACACAGCGAACAAATCCTTGTCCTGATCCTAAGGCTGCCATCTTAGCAGCAGTTCTTAATGATACCTTTGTCTCTGGCACGTCTTCAGCAGCAATAATTTCTCTTTGGACACGTTGAATTTGTATCTAGAAGAGAACTTTTGCTTAGCTCGTTTTAAAGGCGATTAGGTACTTAATACATATTATAAAATATATTACAATGTAAGTATTCAAACTTAAAATATGAATTAACTACTTGAATAGTCAGCAACATTTTCAGAGCATTAAATCAATGAAGTAAAGAATATGTCTGACATTTGTCCTTAATTATTGAAATCAGTTCAGAAATACATACCTGCAATACAATTTGTCGAGTATCCCATATTTCGTTCCAATCTTGTGCAAGCCCTGTTCATCTTTCTGAAGAAAAACTCCAATAATATTGGGGAGATCTGCTTTTTCTCTGTCGATAACAGGAATCGGTATAATTATATTATCACTGATTTCGACAGTGGCATGTATTGAATCTGGAGCCATCTTCATTCTTTTTATAGTTGATACTGATAGCCTTAATTACAACTAGAATTTGCTGCTGGTCAAAAGCGAAAGTCAGTTAACTAATTTTAACTAGGCAAAACGCGTTTCGACAAAGTGGCTCAGTAAACTCTAGTTTTAACTAGTAAGAACGCGTTCTAACTAAAAACAGGTCTTGACTGCAACATATATAAAGAGTTCGAGAGGATCGAGCGTACTTTATAGTAGTCTACGACCGAGAAACATAACGAGAGAGATTCCTTAGTCCAAGAGACCGTGTACTCGTCAGGCCACTTAACTGAAATGGAAGGAAGATTAGGCTTTAAAGAACAGTCGAAACCATGGTCGGCATGTATGGGACCCCAGTTCGTATTGACCAAATATGGGGAGAAAGTATATTGTAACGTTTTTTCAGACTATTTTCTCGACATTCCACGTGAATAATCGAGGGAAACGAAGAAAAACGTAAACCCGAACAGCTGGGTGGGGGCGAGATCAAAGCCCTTTTCTAAAAACTTGGTTGCATGTTTTGAACATCGGGGAATGGTCGGCCTATGTGAATGCTTTGTTTTATCTCAAAACTGCAGACCACATAATCCTTTCTTCCTATCAATAAAACCTACTCTTCCAGAAAATCCAATCTGCTTCAACACTAGCGTCAGTTTTTTGAAACTGCGTACTCACGACTGATATGTTTAGCGTCTCCGTATCATTTAAAACTACTGCGAAAAATTTAAGAGGCTATGAGAGAGTCAGAGGCTTGGAGAGCAAGAGACAATCATGAAATCCAACAGCTTATGCAAGGGAAATATTTAGTAAAATTTATAAGCTCTCGAAGAGTATGCTCGTCAGGAAATAGGGAGAGGATGCCAGATGACTGGATGCCCAAGCAAATAATGAAAGGTATATTTTGTACCTCCAGGAGGACAGGGTGACCAAGATCAAGATGTAAAGAATCTAAAAATGATAATAATAATAATAATAATAATGATAAATGCAGACTTTGCAAACAGATAAATGCAGACTTTGCAAACAACAAATAGAAACAGTAGATCACATCACATGCGGATGTACAATACTAGCAAATACAGAATACTCCAGAAGACATGACAATGTAGCAAAAATAATACATCAACAACTTGCCATACAACATAAACTAATAAAACAACACGTTCCCACGTACAAGTACGCACCACAAAATGTACTGGAGAATGATGAATACAAATTATACTGGAACAGAACCATTATAACAGATAAAACAACACCACATAACAAACCTGACATCATACTCACCAATAAAAATAAGAAATTAACACAACTAGTCGAAACATCCATACCCAATACAACAAATATACAGAAGAAAACAGGAGAGGAAATTGAAAAATACATCCAACTGGCTGAGGAAGTCAAGGACATGTGGCATCAGGATAAAGTTGACATTATACCGATTATACTATCAACTACAGGAGTCATACCACACAATATCCACCAGTACATCAACGCAATACGGCTACATCCAAACTTATATATACAACTACAGAAATCTGTAATTATTGATACTTGTTCAATTACACGAAAGTTCCTAAATGCAATGTAACATATACCGTACAGTTAAAAGGAAGTCACGCTTGATCAAGATCCACGTCACTTTCCATTTTTAACCAGACATAACGTCTGAGAAAGAAAAGAAATAATAATAATAATAATAATGGTGACGATGATGTCAAGTGTTTCGCGAAATGTTTTGTCTAAGACTAAAAAATAATGTAGTTTAAACAAATATTAGACGCACCTCATTTGCTGTAAATGGTCAAAGGCTTTTCAGATGCCTGTCTAACATTTTATTTCTTATGTCTGTACAAATAATTTCACAAAACATTTAACCGATTTTATTAATTTTTTATTTTCAAGTTTTGTTCAGAAAGCATGACTTAGTTACACCTTATTTGCTTCCCTAGCGCCTTCTGTTCTCGAAATGTTCTAAACGTAGCATGTGTTTCTAAGGAAGCCTTCCTGAGAGTTAAATACCATAGCAAAGGAAAATGACTCGATCTTAAAGAAACGAACTTTTCTACATTTCATTTGCATAGTTAGAAACAGCTGTTCGTGAAATATTTCAATGTTCTCTCAAATCACTACTAAAGTTTTTCTTTATTACACTTGGTACTTTCAACCAATTAAATATTTGGTTGCAAAAATATGCCTCACGTTGGTCACTTAGATACCCGACTCTTGGTTTGGATACGAAAATTCGAATAAAAACCTACTTCGTGATTTACAGGAAATACTTTTTTTCGGTCCGCTCAAACAATTGATCGAAAACGTGCTGGTTAACCTTTCTGAAACGGAGATCCGAGTATGGGAGAGATAGGCAGAGAGCCGAGCTGAAGGGTAGCAGGTTACGGAGGTGATCAAGGCCTATTGAGGCCTATGGTGACAAAAGAAAACACACTGACTACATATAACACAGTTTAAACAAATATTTCTCTAGCAAACGTTCCATAACGTGTGTTAGGATTTTGTAGTTTATATATCTGACTGTCAACAGTTTTAGACTAGCTCTCCATTCATTAGTAGTTGGATGGTTAAAAATAACTCTATTTGTTCTCTGTTTCAAGAGTTTGTAATGTCACATTATAACGCAGAGATATGCAGTACTTTAAATTCTGAGCCAAAGATTAAATTGAGAGGCAAGTAGAAAATAATCTCTGTAATGTCCATATTTGACTCACTTTTGTTTCGTACTCCAAGATGGAGCTAAAAACTCTGGCTTGTTACCTTGTATGTGACGGACGCGTTCTTTTATAAGTGTGCTGCAAGGCAGCGGTATTGTCAGTATTAATGATTTGTGCGACGAGAAATGTCTTATTGTCTCGTGAACAAAATAGTGAAAAACATTCCAGTCGGTCCCGGCGGTGGTTTGAGTCCTCCCTCGGGCATGGGTGTGTTTGTTTGTCCTTAGGATAATTTAGGTTAAGTAGTGTGTAAGGTTAGGGACTGATGACCTTAGCAGTTACGTCCCGTAAGATTTCACGCACATTTGAACATTTTTCAATACTTCAGTCTTCATCATCATCAGTTATCTGCTATATTAGCAGGTCCTTTGCCACTCCATTTTCTGCGATCCATTGCTTCCTTCTTAAGGCTGCTGTATGTTGTACCGTCCATCATGTCATCCAGTATCTGGAATCTCTTCCTTCCTCGCTTCCTTTTCCCTTCTACATAACCTTCTAAAACTGTTTTCATCAGTCCGTCATTCTTTCTTAATATATGCCCAATCCAATTTCTTTTTCTTCTCTTTATTACATCTAGTAACTGTCTTTTCTCTCCCACTCTTCTCAGTACCTCTTCATTTTTTACTCTGTCCATCTAACTTATTCTTTCCATCTTCCGCCATGTCCAGATCTCAAAAGCCTCCAGCCTTTCTCTGTCTTTTTTCCTCATAGTCCATGTTTCAGCGCCATATAGAAGAACACTGCATACAAGACATTTTATGAGTCTCTTTCTGAGTTCTCCGTCCAGACCGCTGTAGAAGATTCTCCTTTTCTTATAAAACGCCTCTTTTGCCATTGCTATCCTTGTTTTAATTTCTGTGGTGCACTTCCAGTCGGTGTCTATCCTGCTTCGAAGATAAAATTTTGCTCCTGTTCTAGTGTTTCTCCATTCAGCATAATTTTTATTTCCTTATTTCCTCCTAGTGCCAACACTTTTGTTTTATTTGTGTTAACTTTCATTCCATATTTTTTTTCCGTCAGTTGCAATGGTGTCCACCAAATCCTGTACTTCTTTTTCCCCTGTGGCTAGAAGGACCATGTCATCAGCAAATCTCAAACACCCTACTCTTCTTCCTCCAATTTCTACTCCTTTGTCATCTAATCAGCATTGGTCAATCATATTTTCCAAGTAGAGGTTGAAAAGAATAGGTGATAAACAGCTTCCTTGTTACTCCTTTTCCTAGTCTGATCCAGTTTGTACTTTCTCCTCTCACTTTAACTGAAACTTTTTGATTAAGATATAATGAGTTTATAATCTTCTGGTTTTCCAGTCCACTCTCTTTTCCCTCATTATAGTCGCCAGCTTGTCCCAAACCACATTGTCAAATGCCTTTTCTAGATCAATGAAGCACATATATAGGTCTCTTCCTTTTTCAATAAACCTTTCTCCCAAGATTCGTAGGAGCCCTAATGCATCTCTGGTTCCCGTATTCCATCTAAAGCCAAACTGCTCCTCGCCAAGATTCTCCTCCATTACTTTTTTCAGTCTTTTATTAATTATTCTTAACATCACTTTGGCTGCATGTGAAATGAGGCTGATTGTCCTGTGCTCGCTGCATTTCTTGGTTCCTTGTTTTTTCAGTAATGGAATCATTACTGTTGTCAGACAGTCCTCAGGCCATTCACCACTGTCATATATTTTATTACATAACCTCAATATCTCTCTTATTCCATCGTGTTCAAGCATTTTAGTATTTCTCCCGGTATTGTATCTGTACCTACCGCTTTGCCATTTTTCATTGCAGCTATGGCAGACTTTACTTCTTCCATTATGATGGTCGGTCCTTTCTCGTCATCACTGACACTGTTGTGTGATTCAAGTTCCAGAGTTTCTGGTTTGCTATTTGTGTCATATAGCTCTTTTATATATTCTTTCCATCTCTGGAGGACGTCGTCACGATCTTTGTACACTAGCTCTTCGTCTTTACTCAAAATTTCCATAGTATCATTTTCTGCTCTGTTTTGTTCCCATGTCATAGTCTTTACTCTGTTGTATAGTAAGTCGTATCTTCCCTTCCTGTCCAGTTCTTCAATTTCATCACATTCCTCTTTTAGCCATTTTTTCCTAGCCTGCTCTGTTTCTCTTCGCAGTTCATTATTTAACCTTCGGTATGTCTTTCTTGCATCTTCTGTGATCTTGTTTTTCAAGTTTCTTCTCTCCTCCATTTTGGAAATCATTTCTTGTGTGACCCATGGTTTTTTGACCATTACCCTTTTACATATCCTATATTTTGCTGTCCTGCTTTAATGATTCCTTCTTTCAGCATATTCCAGTACTCGTTGGCATTATCAGGTGCTTCTTTGTCTCGTAGTGTGTTTAGAAAGACCCGAGACAGCATTTCTGTTATTTGTTCTTTGTCGGATCTTATTTTCTCTAAATCCCACTTCTTCACCATGGTCGCCTTCTTCAGTTTTTCATTCTTATTTCTATTTCTGCCATAAGTAAGATGTGGTCACTATTAATATCTGCACTTGGTAACGTGTGCACCTTCTTGATTCCATTCTTGTATCTTTCTTCTACCAGTATAAAATCGATTTGGTTCAAATGGCTCTGAGTACTATGGGACTTAACATCTATGGTCATCAGTCCCCTAGAACTTAGAACTACTTAAACCTAACTAACCTAAGGACATCACACAACACCCAGTCATCACGAGGCAGAGAAAATCCCTGACTCCACCGGGAATCGAACCCGGGATAAAATCGATGTGGTTTCTGTATTTATCCCCTAGTGATTTCCAAGTGTAGAGCCTCCTCTTGTGGTTTGCAGCATTTTTTATTTTCGTCCATTATTCTCTCTGTTACATTGTACGTTTCCTCTACTTCAGTCTTACGAGAATTATTTCAATCGACGTAACATTATAGTACTTTGTTCCACCGTCTTAGCTAAAGAAGCCGATGCCGCCTTAGGAAGATACGCACGCTCATCAAAGAGAACATTTATGGCGACCAATGAATTAATATTGTGGCAGAAGAACTAATTCCACGTTTAAGGTGAGAATTCATAGTAAATCGACAACAACGTAAAATTCCAAAATATTGTTAATCGGAAACGTACATTATATTTCAGGCAAAATTCAGTCAGGTCTGAATTTGTCGGCATTCAAAGCCAGTCATTACAGTCCTTAAAAGCCTTCCAGAATTCTATAGTTAAAGTTCCATATCCATATTTTTTTTTCTTTTCAAAAAATTTATAAATTTAAATTCTTTTTATTTCGCCACAAGTTACCGAAACTGTGTTAGGGTTCCATTTAATTTTTTTACAAATAGTTTAGCTAGTTTCATTGAATTTCTTTGCAAACATTTAGTTTAGTTAGCTTCCAAGTGAAATTCGGATTAATTCATAATAATCGATTCACTGTTTATGTTGTTGGTGGCACTTCGAATACGACGCTGGAGACGAAGAATGAAATCAACAATAGAACAAATCTTCGTAGCGAAAACCAAAAACACAACGCAAAACCGTTGCTCTTAAATGTACTTGTTCACTGACTTGTCTCTAATCTACATGAAGTTTTGTGAAATGAGTTTGTTCCATTTAATCAAAGACTCGATAGACAATCTAACTTTTTAACTGTAGGAAGATTACGTAAGCGAGTGAAACACCGTCGCGCTCTAGTTGCTTCGTTGAAGCCTCCACATCTACCGTTCTAGCATTTACAGATATTTGCGCAAAAGAGATGGAGTTTGAGAACTTGTCGCAGTGTTAAATGATCTTCATATTGCTCTGAATTTCCTTGCTCTTCTTAGAATGCGTCAAGCCATTTTCAGAATTTGCAAGAAAGCGATTTCCGAAGGTTCTTTAATATCAAAATCTTTAGCACATCTCCTACAAATTTCAGAGTCTTACGACAAGTCAATAATCGGAGAATGAAACGAGAAATTCCACTAACATGTAGAGCTGTACTTGAATAATAGACAAAACATTGTGTGTGTATTGCGTTCAAGCGTTAAAAAAATTACCGAAATAATCCGATGTGTACCGATTCCAGTGTGAAGCACTGTCCTCAACGCCAGCACGGACGAGCCTGCTCCACGTCAGGGATTCCTATTACCTCCAGGGAATGTAGATCAGACGATGATCTGCGTATCAGATCGAAAGCGTTCATCCAGAAATAAAAAGTAACACGTTGTACGTGACCACGACTGTGATTACTAAATAATTATAGTATTAGTTAGGTCGCTGTTTCCTGGAACAATGTTCCAAAAAAATTTAGCGAATATCTTCCAGAGTTACTAAGTCGTGTTTTCATAGTGAAGTATGCTTGGGGCTGTCATATTCAGGGAAAACTATACAGTATATCGTTTTTATTATCACTACTGTCGGTTTGCTTTGGCAAAGGAGATGTCTTGGAGCAATTTTATAGTTTTCAGTTTTATATATATATATATATATATATATATATATATATATATATA
Organism: Schistocerca serialis cubense; assembly: GCF_023864345.2. Taxonomy (NCBI): domain Eukaryota; kingdom Metazoa; phylum Arthropoda; class Insecta; order Orthoptera; family Acrididae; genus Schistocerca; species Schistocerca serialis. Next base: position 461,130,480 of record NC_064643.1, read on the forward strand.
TATATATATATATATATTCAGATTATTACACGCTAGGTCCGAGAAAATAATAGCTATTCAGATTATATTATTACATACGGGGTCCGAGAAAATGAAAATGGTGAGAAGACAGTCACTACTGTTATTGATTGTGATTATGCTTTGATATGCTGATGATAGTGTTAGTTGAAGACAGACTATAGTGACAATGGGTAAAATTTGGGTTGCGCAACTGTGCTCTGAAACAGATGTCAGTATACGTTCACATGGCGACAGATTTCATTGCTGAGAAGTTGTGAAGCCACACCCTCAAGGGAGAGTGATAAAATTCTAGAAACAATGATACTAAGGAAAGTGAATCACTTGAAGCTAAAAATTAATTCAGAAATTCCAATAATTAGTAAGCGAGAAAATTTTTATGGCAGTTTTGTGAGTGACAGGAGGACGGCCGAGGTATGATAAATGAAGATCAAATACAGGTACTGAGGTATTTTGCTCTGATTTTTGCATGTCGATACCAACTTGTACTAAAAAGTGACTATGTCAAGACTGTGATTTCTTAGTAGGAACTGTCTGTGGCTTGTGTGTCGGGTTCTTCGGCCGACGTTTGTTTGATGATTTGTGACGTTTCGCCAGCACGAGTGGCTGGCATTGTCAAAGCTTCACCCTCCATTTCTAGTGGTGGACTGGAGTCGAGCTCGCGGCCGCAGATTATATGTACCTGGGGCGTCAACGTCCAACGGCTTTTCCGTCATTTCCGGTGCAGTTCTCGTCTAGCTGCCTGCAACGATCGTTCGCTGCAGCATGTGAATCCAGGATCCGTTCACCGTGACGTTTTCTTCTTTCTTGTTGAAGCTATTCTCATGTTAATTTATTTCTATAGCTTCTCTGAACAAGCGTCTTTAATAGTCCTTCTCTGCAGCCATAGCTTCCGTGTCGGCGAATTTTACTACGTGGTCGGCCTGACGCAACGTGTGCTCTGCCACGGCCGATTTCTCCACCTACCCCAACCAGCGATGCCGGTTATGTTCTGTGATCCTGGTGCTGACTGATCGTCCAGTCATTCCAACACAAACTATTCCGCATGTGCATGGTATGCGGTATATTCCCGACATTGCAAGTGAGTACCTTTTCTCCTTTGCCCATCAGAGACACTCGTTGATTTTCTTTGTCGGTTTGTAGATAGTCTTTACGCCGCATTTGCGCAATATACGGCTGATTCTGTTCGTCAATCTGGGAATGTATGGCGAAAAGACCGTAATCGGCATTTCTTTTACCGATACGTGGTGCGGCTTACAAATTCGTCTTGCTCGCTTAGAGTCCCGTGCTGCAGCGAATGACCATTGCAAGTAGTAAGGGGAGAACCGCACCGGAAATGACCACGAAAAGCCGTTGGACGTTGGCGCGCCAGGTACACAGAATCTGCGGCCGCGAGCTCGACTCCAGTCCACCACCAGCAAAATGCCAGCCACTCATGCTGACACAATATCTGAAAAATGATCAAACAAACGTCGGCCGAAGAATCCGAGACAGAAGTCAACAGGTATTTCACCAACAAGTGGCCACAAAAGTCTTAAAAATTTTGTTTTGGGAGGAACCTGAACATTTTCACGTGCAAGAATACATAGGACACCCGGTGACGCTAGCGCCCGGCACGTAATGTCCCAAAGTAGTCCTTCAAGAACTGGAGCGAAAGACCCAGGTAAGCCATGGAAAGTAGTCACGTTTTAAGCCGTGGCTTTAAACAGCACGCAAAGTGAGCAGGTACAGTGTTCCCGAGTGCCCAGGTGTTTTATGGCGAGACAGAGGAGCGCGGCAAGCAGTGGAAGCCTGTGTATTCACCACCGCCACCCGCTGGTTTCCGCAACTGCTCGTTCGCCCCAATTCATTCTGCAGAGAATATATTGAGACATCAAAAGATGCTTCGACTCCGGTATTCTGCTGACATGACATCCAGTGACAACTTTCTTTTTCCTGGGCATAAGAAATCATTTTATGTGGTAGGGATTTCCAAAATGACGATGACGAGACTGAACGATTCTTGAACCGGGAAAATGCAGAGTTTTGCAATCAAGGGTTATTCTAAGAGATACATCGTGGAGAAAATGTGTCACATTGAAGTTTGAATATACAGAGAAGAATTAACACCATCGCAAGTTTTCAAGGGGTCAGACTGATGATAATTAAAAACTGAAGACTGCACCTCATACATTACGTTTAAGTCGAAAAGAGTTATAAACTCTGTTTTTATGAACGGTAGTACAGAGTAATCTGATAGTCAACTACTGATCTTAAATGCGTGTTTCTGGTTAAAAATAGGCAAAAACGGGATGTAATCCGTATTATCCTTTTATCCCATCCACTGATGATGGTGTCTTAAACCATAAGTGCAGTGACCACACTGTGATTAATTAAGGTAAGTGGAATTTCTACTTTGAAAACAAATGAAATAACTTCTAGATCTTCATTCAATGGAAACAAGCAGCACAGTATGGCATCATGGAGAAGAACACAATGTCCTGGAGTACCTCTCGTATTTTTCTTAATCTATTGCCTGATGCATGTGAAAAAGACCTGAGAGGCTTAAAAGATTGAATTTGAGTCTTTTGATTTATTACATCTGCTTTACGTGAAGGAAATCGTATTGCATAACAAGCAATGTTCTTAAACGGTACTGTTCCATACGAAACGAAGAATCGACAGCTTAACAGACAATGTGATTAGCATTGGGTGGGGGTGGGGTGGGGGAGGGGGGTGTAAGTGACGGTGGGGTGACTCTATGTGAAAAAGGGAAAGGATTTTATGAACTTGTGCGTGATACAACATGCTGCAACAGAGGTAAGTGTTGCTGAGGGCAAAGAACAAGACAGAAAGTTGCAGTTAATCATTCTCACAAATTCGCGGTGCTGATAAACTTAAAACTTCGTCAACGGATTTGAATGGGACAAGAGAAGATCGAGAGGAAGATTGATATTAATTACAGCAAGAGAACGGAAACACTGTTCAGCCTAAAACAAGGTAGTGAAAAGAATTTAGTTTACAACACACGTGACAATGACTTCAGTAATGTGGAAAGAGTTTGCTACAAAGCACTGTGACTACTAACAACCTCTGAACGCCAGCTAACTAACAGTACGCCAGCAAGCGTCTGCACTGCGTCCCACCAACATTGCCTAGTGTTACAGCTGCACAACGTGTCCCCACTGGCCAACAGCATCGCCAATGAATCCCGCCTTTAGCTCATCATTTTTCAACTGCTTGGACGCTCCCTTACACCCACGAGAGGAAACATTTTTTGGCGCACGTTCCAGTCGATCACAGCTCTTGCTTCCGGGGCACAACACGACTGCCAGTCGATTGGCTTCAAAAGCGAGTCCTAAGGACTCCATGTTCGACTGTTTTAACTGACAGACTCTCTCTTTCGAGAGATCTCGCAACTTCGACCACGAATTTCCGGCAACCAATTGAAACACATGCCCACGAATTCGGAGGAAAGATCATTCCACCTACCTGCCCCAAGTCATGCCCTACCTCCCCCCCCCCCCCCACCGTCAGCTGTTGTTTAGTACATTACATCCGTTCAGCCCTTGGACAGCGGCTTAGTCCACAATTAAGAGAATGGATTTCTTGCAAGGCAGGGAGTGTTCATGAAATAGAGGCTGCTGATCGCAAAGAGAGAGTCAGGATTGCAATAAAAAAAACATATCCCACAGATCACTTATCATAGACATTGCTCCGAGTGGAAAATGATCAAGATGGCACATGGGAATGATAAAGTAGCGTATCTAGTTGATAGGCTACGTTGTAATCAAAGATGTACTCATATAAAAGGACGTCTTTCACAGTTTATAGTATTTAAGAAGAAGGGGAAAAGGGCGGTACGAACGTCTTCCATCACCTTTTCGGAAATCCTGCGTCTACATCTATCATACATCTACATAGATACTCCGCAAGCCACCGTACAGTGCGTGGCGGAGGGTACCCTGTACCACTACTTGTCATTTCCTTTCCTGCTCCACTCGCAAATGGAACGAGGGAAAAATGACTGTCTATATTCGAGAGTGGAACGGTACAGAGACAGCTTAAAGATGGTTCCTTGATCCCTCTGCCAGGCACTTTATTGTGAATAACAGAGTAATCACGTAGACGTAGACGACCGAATTTCTCGTATCTCCGTGGTCCTTAGGCGCAATGTATGTTGGCAGCAGTAGAATCGTTCGGCAGTCAGCTTCAAATGCCGGTTCTCTAAATTTTCTTAATAGTGTTTCTCGGAAAGAACGTCGCCTTCCCTCCAGGGATTCCCATTTGAGTTTCCCAAGCATCTCCGTAACACTTCCATGTTTTTCGAAGCTATCGGTAAGAAATGTAGCCCCCGTCTCTGGATTGGTTCGATTTCTTCCTTCAATGTGACCTGCTACGGATCCTAAACATTCGTGCAGTGCTCAAGAATAGGTCGCTCCTGCATCCCAAATGCCGTCTCTTTTCCAGGTGAACCACTCTTTCCTATAATCCTCCCAACACCATACCCTACACCATGGCATCATCAGCAAACAACCGTAGAACGCTGCCCACCCTGTCCTCCAAAACATTTATGTATGTAGAGAACAATTGCGGACCTATCACACTTCCCTGGGGCACTCCTGACTATATCCTTCCTCTGATGGACACTCGCCGTCGAGGACAACACACTGGGTTGTATTACTTGAGAAGTCTTCGGGCCACTCACATATATGTGAACTTATTTCATATGCTCGTACAGGTACCTTCGTTAACAGCCTGCAATGAGGCACCGTGTCAAACGCTTTCCGGAAACCTGGAAATATGTAATGCGCCTGTTGCCCTTCATCTATAGTTCTCAGTGCATCATGTGAGAAAAGAGCAGGCTGAGTTTCGCACGACTGGTGCTTTCTGAAACCATGCTGATTCGAGGGCATAAATTTCTCATCCTCGGGAAAGTTTATTACATTCGAACTGAGAATATGTTCAAGGAGTCTGTAGCAAACCGAAGTTGGGGATATTGGTCTGTAATTTTGCGAGTCCGTTCTTTTACCTTCTTATATACTGATCTGCGCTTTTTTCCAGTCGCTTGGGATTTTGTACTGGGCGAGATGTTCACGATAAACGCAAGCTAGGTAGGGGGCCAATGCCTTACGCTTTGTAAAATCGAATCTGGGATTCCATCCGGACCTGGTGCATTATTTGCTTTCAAATCTTTCAGCTGTTCCTCTACGTCAGGTATATTTATTACTATGCACATCGAAAGAAGTAAAATTTCAAGCTCCGTTGGTTAGTGCAAACCAGAGCTCCCTAAACCATATACTTCTCGAGTCTGTCGGATGGTCAAATGACGGTAAGGTTGTACGATTCTCCTGTGTGAACGATATCTTGAGCGTGAAATTGATAACTTCGGCTTTCGTTTCGCTATCTTCAGCTGCCACACTAGACTGGTCAACAAGGGACTGAATGGAAGCCTTGGATTTTACGCAAGACCAGAATTTTCTCGGGTTTTCTACTAGATCTTTTGCTAATGTGTAGCGGTGGTAGTAGTTGTATGCCTGGTGCATAGATCTTTTCACAGACGCAGGAATCTCTACTAACCTTCGTTATTTGGTGTTGTCTAAGAGCTCTTGACGTTGTAGCTGAGTAATGTTCAGTATCGACACTGCGATTCTTTTTCTCGAAGCGATAGTGCGCCGTCCCTGAGGCAGCGAGCGGCGGAACGGCGCAAGCGAGAGCAGAGCGGCCGGCAGGTAACGGATGGGTCGCCATTACGCGCAGACCGCGCCACGACGGGGAATGCATTCATTCCGGCAAGTTGGAGCGGCCTGTGTAACTGGAGTGCGGCACTCTGCGGCCGCGTCACACCTGCTGCCCTCCGAGTTCCAGCAGCTCGCGGGCCCGCCTGTGCGCCGTTCACTTCTCCGTGTTACCGTGCTTCGAAATGCAGGAAAGCTTAAGTGACGGAGATGTTCCTAATGTTCACTTGGTGGCTAAATTTGCTTACCCAGACAGTGCTGCTGCCTGTAGCTTACAATTCCCTCAACAAAGGGGCACATCCAAGATGGGTTAGGTAGAGGTTCAGGAACCATAAATGTTATGAGGCATCTTTCCCCTGCAAAGCTCATTTCAGTAAGAGCGTTTATATTTTGACATAGATCAATTGAAAATAGCTCATTTTCGAAGAATACTGTTTCACAAACGGCGAGGAATTCTTGAAACTACAATCTGTGTTTAAGACAGTGTAAGGTAGCAGAGTAATTTTTACCGCCTAAGATGTAAATTCCTCGTTAGATCGATTCTACTCGTTAAGCCGATTCGTTTGATATGTCGCAAGCCCTAATTTGAACGCATTTATATTATTTGCATAATGCAATAAGAACATACGTGGCTTGCTCGTACATTTTACTTACAATTCCTGCCTCATTAGCATGTAGATAAATACATAATATTTTGATACGAGGGTAATTCCAAAAGTAAGGTCTCAAATTTTTTTTGTAAGTACAGAACTCTGTTTGTGTGGCAGTTGGTCACACTGTTATGAAGAGTGCTTCACGCCCTGTGTGTAAACATGCGCACGCCGCGCTGAGGCGCTCAGTCTTGGCTTGGCAGCCATTGAGAATGGAGCTCCCGCTGGATATTACCACGAAGTGCGAATTGCGCGCAGTTATTCGGTTTTTGATCGCAAAGGGCACTGTGCCGATTGAAATCCATTGCTAATTGATGGAAGTGTATGGTGAGTCGTGCATGGATGTTAAAAATGTTCGTCAGTGGTGTAGAGAGTTTGCAGCTGGTCGGACCAAAATTCACGACGAACAAAGGAGCGGGAGACCGTCAATTTGCGAGGAGACATTGTTGAAGGTTGAGCAAAGCATGCGTGAAGATCGGCGGATTACCTTGGATGATCTCTGCACGTTGGTTCCTGAGGTTTCCCGAAGTACCGCTCACAGAATTTTAACGGAAACCGGAATTTGTACGCAAGATGAGTGCCACGCATGCTGACTGAGGACCACATGCGGCAGTCAGTTGATGCTTCCCCCGCATTTCTTCACCGTCTTGCAGCCGAACAGGACAACGTCCTGGACTCAATTGTCACGGGTGACAAAACCTAGGCATACCACATTACACTTGAGACCAAGCAACAATCATGCCAGTGGCGGCATCCTTCTTCCCCAAAGCCGCGAAAATTCAAACAAACACAGTCTGCCGGTAAAGTCACGACAACCGTTTTTTGGGATCGGAAAGGGGTATTGTTGGTCGACTTTATGCCCATTGGGACCACAATGAACGCTGACAGGCACTGTGAGACTCTGAAAAAACTCAGACGGGCAATTCAGAATCGGAGAAGAGGAATGTTGAGCAAGAGCGTACACATTCTCCATAACAACGCTCGGGAAACCGTTGCTCTCCTGAAACAGTTTTAATGGAACATAATCACCCACTCACCCTATAGTCCTGACTTGGCGCCCAGTGACTAGCACCTGTTCCCTAAGTTAAAAGAACATATGGCCAGAAAGCGATTCAGCTCCGACGACGAGGTGAAAGAGATGGTTCACAACTTTCTGAACAGCATGGCGGCGAGCTGGTATGACGTAGGCATACAAAAACTGCCGCAATGTCTACAAAAATACATTGACAGAAATGATGATTTTGTCGAAAAATAGCTAAATGTTCAAGCTGTAAACTCATGTAAACCATTGTAGAAATAAACAGGTCTATGTACTTATAAAAAAATAGGAGACTTTACTTTTGGGATTACTCTCGTATTAAAGTGGAACTGATGTGAAGGAGGCTTGTCAATTGACAACGAGGAAGCACCACAGGGAAATACACTTAGCGAGGCATGACAGAGCGAGCCCCGCAGCAGGGAGGCCAATTAGTGGACAATGGATGTGTCTCTTGGAACTGCGCGTGACGAAAGAACAGGATGCAGCCTCATGCATCTTCCGTAAACAGTAACATCATGTGATGCTACCGTCGACAGTGCGTGTGCTTCACGTACTGAGCACCTGGCCTTGCGGACCTTAACGCAAGCAGGGAATCTCGAACTCTGTTTGCTCAGGAAGAAGCCAGTGTATGCCAGAATAAGGCACGGTATTAGTTTATTTTATGCTTCTGAAGAAGGCTAGATTACTCAAGCTGAAACCTCGGTAAACCAGTAACATTTCGCAACTGAGGCGGATTTTTGACATACTAATTTATCACAGTTGCTGAGAGAGCTACAACATGTTAAAAAATCTTAGATTTGGCATGTTTGTTTCGTTGTTCCTCCAACAGTGTTCTAACCCATATTGTGTACCAAGGAAGATCAGCTCCATCGTTTGTTAATTTAGTTGGTATAAATCTCTTAACTGCTGCCGATACTATTTCTTTGAATTTTAGCCACATTTGGTCTACACTTACACTATTAATTTGGAAGGAGTGGAGAGTCTCTTCCAGGAAAGCATCAAGTGAATTTATATCAGTTTTTTTTTGAATAGGTATATTTTTCATTTTCGAGGATTTGGGGATTACAATATTCAATCTCGCTCCGACAACCCTGTGTTCACTAATCCCTCTGTCCATTTTGATGCTCGTTATTAGCTCAGGATTATCTGTTGCTAAGAGGTCCAGTGCGTTTTCACAACCGTTTACTATTCGCGTGGGTTCATGAACTAACTGCTCGAAACAATCTTCAGAGAATGCGTTTAGCATAATTTAGGATGTTGTTTTATGCGTACCTCCGGAATTAAACACGTACTTTTGCCAACCTATCGAGTGTAAATTAAAGTCACCACCAACTATAATCTTCAGAGTCGGGTACGTGTTTGAAATCAAACTCAAGTTTTCTTTGAACCTTTCAGCAGCTGTATTATCTGAATTGAGAGGTCGATAAAATGATCCAATTATTAATTCCGGTTGCCAACAATAGCCTCTGCCCATATTAACTCGCAACAACTATCTACTTCGATTTCGGGACAAGATTAACTACTTCTAACAGCAACAAACACGCGACCGCCAACTGGGTTTAACCTATCCTTTCGGAACACCGTTAGCTTCTACGCAAAAAATTCAGCTGAGCTTATATCCAGCTTTCACTGCCTATAAAGATTTGAGTATAAGTGCTTTCTATTAGCACTTGGAGCCCTGGTACTTTCCCAAAACAGCTACGACAATTTACAACTGTTATACCGATCGTTCCTGTATCAAAGTTATTCCTTTGTTCGACCTGTTCCCTTTGTGACTGAAGCCCTTCTTGTTTTTTCCCGAGATCCTCTAACCTAAAAAACCGCCCAGTCCACGCCACGCAGCCCCTGATAAACGTGTAGCAGCCTCCTGCGTATAGTGGACACCTGACCAATTCAGCGGAACCCGAAACACAACCACCCTTTGGAGCAAGTCGAGGTATCTGCAGCCTACACGGTCGCCGGACTGTCTGAGCCTCTGATTCAGACCCTCCACTCGGCTCTGTACCAGAGATCCACAATCGGTCCTGTCGACTCTGCTGAGAGTGGTATGACTCTGTGTTTGTGTTGTCCTCATCATTTCATCATTATTCATGAAAGTGGGGAGATTGGACTGAGCAATGGTTGCGAATTTGTATGGGTGCAGTTGAGCGCCCCACAAACCAGACATCATCATCATCATCATCTGAGAATGGTCAGCTCTGCTTTCATCTTGCAAGCAAGACTGGTAGCATTTACCGCTTCTGTTAGCCATACGAAACCAGAGAGAATCTCTTCTGATCCAAAGTGACACACATCATTGGTACTGCCGTGAGCAACACCTGCAGTTGGCCCCCAGGGGCTCAGCATTCATTTGCTGGGTATGGGCTTGGCGACCCCGGGGTTCCTGAGCTGGGGACTGGTAAGCGCCGCCAGTCCTCTGTCACCGTAAGCTCTGGGCATACTTCAACGACCACCGAGCGGCGCGGCGGTTGAATGTTGTGTATCTCAGAGAGTGGGGATCTTGTCTTGACCGCCCGGATCGTGAGGATGGAATAAACCTCTATAAACAACCCCTCAATCTCAAGGTGTGCTGCGCGCTGATGAGATGCATGGCTGTTGAGGTGGAACAGTCTGGGGAACCTGCCGCACCTCAGTTGTATAAGGCTTACCTAGGCACGCGGGGCTCTGTCTAGGTGGACTTCTAGTTCCCTAGCTGCTCGTGGGACCGAGATGGATCCTTCGAAATCCTCTTATCTTCCTCCCAGCGGAAAGGGTGGGCCGCTGGAAGGTTCTCACACCCAGTCTCTTAAGAGGGCTCGTGCAGTCAGTCCCCCTGACTCCGGCACTTCTTTGACAAGTCCGGGCTTAGGTAACAGAATGCATTCTGGTAATCAGAATGTGTTTCTCATTGTGAAACGGAAGGAAGGTAGTTTCGAGAAGGTTTCGCCTTCTATATACAAAAGGGATCGGAGAGAATCTGTGGCTCGTTAAAATCGGTGAAGCGCTTACGTAATGGGACCTTGCTAGTGGAGACTTCCACTTCCCAGCAAGCAACTAACCTCCAATCTGCTAAATGCCTTGGAGAGTATGCCATAGACACTGAACTGCACAGCACCTTGAACTACAGCAAAGGTGTTGTGACATGCCAGGATCTAGTTGACATTCCCAAGGAAGAACTGCAACGTGAGTGAGCTCCAGAAGGTATTGTTGATGTCCAACACATCATGAAGAGAGTTGATGGCAATCTTGTCAAATCCGACTCCTTTATTCTGACCTTCAGTAGCACAAAACTTCCTGAACATGTTAAAGCTGGCTACCTTCGCCTTAGCGTGAGGCCTTATTTCCCGACCCCAATGCGCTGTTTTAAATGCCAGCGTTTTGGGCATACCACCTTAGGATGTAAAGGTGAAGCGACTTGTGGAAACTGTGGTAAGGCTGCTCATGAAGGAGTTGGTTGCTTGTCTCTGGCTAAATGTATTAATTGCTTTGGGAACCACCCTGTTTGGAGTAGGGACTGCCGAATATTTTTAGAGGAATGCAAAGTCCAGGAAATAAAAACAACCAAGCGTATCCCCTATGGTGAGGCCAAGAAGATCTATAAGTCGATGCAACCTCCCACATTTGCTACATCTTTTGCATCCCTGGTTCAGAAGCCTACTCCAAAAGTCGATGCCTCCACGCAGACCGAGGTGGTGAGTGTTGGCACTAACACCTGCAGCTGTCAGTGCACTTGCAACGCACCCAGTGTTTCAGAGCCAGTAGCCCCTACTAGAACGGCAGACAAAGGTACAGTGGCGAACTTGGTCCAGCCCCTGGCGCCCCCAACAGCTGAGGCTGTTCCCAAGCCCAGTGCGCCACTTACCACTCCCACATCAGCTCCCCCAAAGCCCACCAAACCACAGAAAGCTACTGTACAGCAGCAACAGCGGGTCAAATCCCGTGGTAAACCATCTGACCATGCGGATGTTGTTTTACGTGAGGCTTCATCTGACTCTTCGCCATAGTTGATGGAATTCGATGTATGTGTTGGGCAATCATCTCGTCCCACGCTTGCCCCTCCACCTGCTGCGGTCTCCCCGCCCCGTCGGAGAGACAGGATGAAGGTGCTACCCCCAACATAGATGGCTCCCATACTTCAGTGGAACTTGCAAGGGTTCAGGACGCATATGGAGGAACTTCGTCTTCTCTCTCAGGGTAGACCACTGTGTCTATGTCTCCAGGAGACGTATTTCCATCCATCATACTACCCTGAGATACGAGGCTATACACTCCACAAAAAGGACGACCTGCGTTGGGAGAGAGCTAGAGGTGGCGTAGGTATTTTCGTCAGGACGGACTACCACTCCTCGCCTCTCTCAGTTACGACGACTTTACAGGCCGTTGCTGTGTCCGTGCACGTGCGTCATCCATTGACTGTATGTTCGCTTTACTTGCCCCCACATGATGCACTTGATGAAGTGGCCCTCACCGACCTTCTTACACAGCTCCCCCAGCCATTCATTATTTGTGGTGATTTTAATGCCCACAATGTGCTTTGGGGCTCTGCAATTATCTGCCCCAGGGGTAGAGCAATTGAGAGGCTTCTCCTGTCATCCTGTGCCTACTTGCTCAATGGAGGACAGAGTACTCATTTCTGCACAGCGACCGGGTCGTTCTCTGCCATTGATCTCTCGCTTTGCTCTCCAGCTCTTGCCGCCAGTGCTCACTGGGAAGTGGTTGCTGACTTGCACGGCAGTGATCATTTCCCAATCTGGATTCACCTGCCAGATGGCGTGGGCCCCGAAAGGAGACCACAACGATGGGTGCTCAGTGGAGCTGACTGGACACTTTATAGCCAGTTGGCCCAATTCGAACAGTGTGTGAATGTTGAGGTGTGGGTGGATCATATTACCAAAACGGTCCACCACGCCGCTGCAGCATCCATTCCACAGTCCACAGGCTACCGGAAGAGGCCACCTGTGCCTTGGTGGAGTGCCAAATGCCGCTCTGCAATCAGGACCAGGCGTGCGGCTCTGCGTCGGTTCAAGTGTCGACCGACTGCTGAGAATCTTGCAGCCTTTCGCTTGGCGAGGGCAAGACGTCGCCGCATTATTCGTGAGAGCAAGAAGCGGTGATGGCAACAGTTCCTGAACACCATTAATCGTTCCACCAAAAGTTCCATTGTGTGGGAGACCATCAGGAGAATTTCTGGCGTAGGAGGGAGGTGCCCCATAGCTGCTGTAATGAGTAACGGCACTCTCCACACGGATCCGCGAGACATTGCCCAGACTATGGCAGAGTATTTTGCCACAGTTACTGCAACAACCAGTCAGGATCCAGGTTTCCAGCGCCATAGAGCCGTTGCTGAGAGATGTAGTCTGAACTTCCAGTCCACCTCTCATGAAGTTTACAACTGCCAATTTTCTATGTGGGAGCTGGATTCTGCATTGTCTGAAGCTCGTGACACATCCCCTGGTCACGACAGGATCCATTACAGTATGCTATGGCACCTCACAATGCGCAACAAAGAAATCCTCCTCGAACTTTTTAATGCCATTTGGGCGTCGGGTCACTTTCCTGACACGTGGCGTGAGGCAGTTTTAATTCCTTTTTTAAAACCTGGGAAAGACCGCACGAGCCCGAGCAGCTACCATAGTGTTGCCCTCACTAGTTGCGTGGGGAAGACCTTGGAGCGGATGGTCAACCGCTGCCTTGTCTGGATGTTAGAATCGCGGCAACTCCTTAGTCGCTTTCAGTGTGGGTTCAGGAGGTTTCGTTCCACCTTTGATAACCTTGCCCTCCTGGAGGCGGCTATACAACAAGCTTTCCTACGCCATCATCACCTTCTAGGTGTATTTTTCGACATCGAGAAGGCCTATGATACCACTTGGAGGCATCTCATCCTGGAGCAATTTTACGAATGGGGTTTTCGTGGTTGTCTTCCTCTTTTTATTCAGTCTTTCCTCTCGCCACGATATTTTAGATACCGAATTGGTGACGTCCTGTCTGATCGCTTTGAGCAGGAGAACGGTGTCCCTCAGGGTAGCGTTTTAAGTGTGACTCCCTTTGCCATCGCTATTAATAGCATTACGTCCATAGTGAAAAGTCCTGTCCAGTGTTCCTTGTTTGAGGATGATTTCTCTCTGTTTTGCCCGTCTTCAAGCCTTGCAACGACAACGCGTCAGTTGAAACTTACTATTAGACGTTTGGATGACTGGGCGCAGGCGAGTGGTTTTCAGTTTTCCACCGAGAAGTCTGCATGTGTTCTTTTTAACCGTTCTCGTTCGATTTTAACCTTTCCTGAGTTGAGGAGGTACACTATTCTTACTTTTAAAGACACGGTGAGATTTCTGGGGCTCATTTTTGACTCGAAGCTCACGTGGTTACCTCATCTTAAAGACCTGAAACGGCGGTCGCTTCAGGCTTTAAGTATTTTAAAATGTCTTAGCCACAGTACATGGGGAGCTGACAGGACTTGTCTTCTCCAGTTTTACAGGGCGTTTGTGCGATCTCGGCTCGACTATGGGTGCACGGTGTATGGGTCTGCGAGGCCTTCTTACTTAAAGATGTTGGACGTTGTGCACCATGAAGGGCTTCGGTTGGCCACTGGGCATTCCGAACTAGCCCCATACCAAGCCTCTGCGCAGAGGCTGGTGAACCGCCACTTCATATGCGGCGACGGCTACTTACAGTACGGCAGGCGTATAAAACTTTGTCCACACCATTCACACCTGCATACCATACCATTGTTCAGCCTCCTCTGGCACGGTTCTTTCATAACCGGCAACGTGCGACGCAGCCCTATGGGATTCGCGCACAGGATTGCCTCGCTGCGATGTCTATGGCTGGTCTTCGTGTTTTACGTCGCGGTTGGAGCAGATCTCCACCTTGGCTCCTCCGGAGACCCAAACTTATTTTAGACTTGACTAATTTTAAGAAAGATAGCACACCAGATTTTACATTCCAGTGTCTGTTTTTTAACATTTTAGATGTGCATCACGGTTTCACTGTCGTTTACACGGATGGCTCCAAACAGGAGAATTTCCTTGGCTGTTCTGTAGTGTTCCCTGATCAAGTTACCCGGATTCGCCTCCCTGCTGAATATACCGTTTTCGCAGCGGAGCTCCACGCGATCCTGAAGGCACTGGAGCAGATGAATCGTCTTCGGGGCGCTCGATTTCTTCTCTGTTCCGATTCTCTTAGTGCCTTACAATCACTGCAGAACCTGTACCCGACTAAGGAGATGGTCCAGCTGATACATGACCAACTGTACTTGCTCCAACGGCGGTGTAAAGAGGTATACTTCTGCTGGGTGCCTGGTCATGTCGGAATATGGGGCAATGAACAGGCCGATCGGGCTGCCAAGGAGGCCTGCAGAGAGCAGGATGTGGTCCATTGTCCTATCCCCTTGCAGTCAGTCATCGCTGCACTCCACAGGAAGTGCATGGCGTTGTGGGAGAACGAATGGCTGGCGGTGACGGCCAATAACCTGCGGTTGGTAAAGTCAAAGCCGTGGCGTTCCTCCTGCCGGTTGCTCAGGCGGGAAGAGGTGGCCCTCACACGTCTTCGGATCGGGCACTGTCCTCTCACACATGGCTTTTTATTACGGCGGGAGGATCCTCCGTTTTGTGATGCTTGTGGTGTGCACATCTCTGTCCAGCATATTTTAATAGACTGCATTTTATACCGTGATGCAAGGGCGGAAGCACAAGTTGATGGGGATCTGCCTTCTGTTTTAGCTAATGATGAGACGTGTGTGTCTAGGGTTTTTAAGTTTTGTGATACAAGTATGTCTGGACTCTGGCCTAAACTTTTAGGCTGGAGGTTTTAGTGTATTGAAGAGTGGCTGACTCCTCCCATTTTTTCCTTGCGGTCAGCCAGCCACTTCCATCTGCTACATTGTTTTAGCTACCTCTATCATTTTCTTCCTGTGTTGTCCATGTTTTACTGCTGACACCCTGCTTCATCCCACGCTTCGGTGTGGGTGAGCACATATTTTTCAACGATTGCTCCCCGTGTTTTATGTTCCGTTTTATATTCCTGTTCTGGGATTTATCTTGACACCCGTCTCACTATGTTACTGAACGGGCGCTGAAGACCTTGCTGTCGTGCGCCCAAAAAACCCCTCTACTACTACTACTACCTGCAGTTGGTTGCAACCTGTGCTCTTCATGTACCCGTTCCACATCTGGAATGACTGCATATCCTGGTATACACACAGAGTGCACAGTGGTTTTCTTTCCCTTCTTGTCACTCATGTCCATAAGGTGCCCCATAACGAGACTAACGTTGGAACTCCCAACTAATCCCACCCTCTGTGATTGTCCGGATCTTGCAGGCTGAGAGGTTTCCTCTGAAACAGGACAGGCGACAGCATCTGGCTCAGCGACAGTGTCAGCCACAGAAATCGCCTGAAACTGGGGAAGACTTAAGTGCGGCTGCCTGGGATGTCTTTCGCCACCTGCTACCCCCTAGGGCGACCTCCCACTCAACCATGAGGGGTCAGTGCGAGCAGTAACTGGGCTGGCCACAGGTGGCCACCGGTGAGGATCGATCTGAGGACTCGGACGTGATGAACGTCCGTTTGATCCCCACGGCCGGCCCACAGCAGTGGTGCCCATCCACTGCAGCCTCAAGCTGTGTAACCGAAGCCATCACAGCCTGAAGCTGTGAGCGAAGTGTCACCAACTCGGCTCGTATCCGAACACAACAATCGCAGTCCCTGTCCATACTAAAGACTTTGGAAAACTAAACTATGCAGATAAACGGACTATCGGCACGTGCTGCGCATCTCTACTGTAGACCCTGACAAAAACGCAAGAACTGTGTCTAATAAATTAGATTAATACGCGGAGATTCAAAAACCTAACCACCGAAGCACTCAGGAGAAAGTAAATAATTCGCCTCTGATTAGGAACAAAATCGGTTTACTTTCTGATGCAAATGAAAACGATAGAAATGTGGCAAATAGATATTAAATAAACACGCAGATACTCAAGCAATTAAACTATTAAAGCACATAGATGATATTATGATATTAGCTCCTGGTTAGGAACTTGTAAAAGTCACAAAATCGGTCACTTTCCTGTTGCGGCTTCCGTCTCGGCCGGCTACTGCTGCCTGACTGACTGGCCGACTAATGCCAACAAGCGGTCACTAGTTTAAAAAAATTATAGTTCTTAAACACGCATTTCTTAGAATTTTTGACGAATGATTTTCAGATGCTGTCTTTCTCTAAATAGCACTTTCTTGGAAGTCATGATAAAATTACGTACTATGAACTGATGTAAACAAATTGTTGTATTAAAATATTATACAGGGTGTAACAGGTAAAAGTGGAGATATTGTTATATGTGATACCTTAATATGCACTCGCATCAGCATGTTTGTTTTTTCTATGTGTCGAACAGTCTCCCCACAAATACATCACAAACTTTACGACATGATGTTTTCTGCACTGTTGTAGTGCACCATTAAGTGGAGTGTGACTGATAGTATAGACTCGCCGTTTTGCTTACGTGTATGCACATTTCGACACCTGACCTGCTGCCCAGGGAAAAATAAGTACAGTATTAGTGGTTTGTTCTTGCCGCATATGGTTGGAACTACTAACCAACCTAAAAACACACGACTTGTAACAGCTATAATTATTTATCTGCAAATAACGTAAATACCGGTAAAGGGAAAATAAAGAAATATTCTGTGAAACCTTTACTTATCACAGTCGCAGTGTTCCACATCCATAATCGATAAAACTAACCTCTTCCAACTGTTTAAGCGTCCACTTGCGATGGTATCCGCCCATGCTACTCTCTTTCCGCTGTAATGTACTGTGAGGAGCTTGAAAGCGTGGCGTCTGTGACCCATAGAAAGGCTGTCGATCTGGTTGATATGGTTGTTCATCGTTTCCTGTTCAGCATAGAACTGATGGCCGTTTCTTTACATGTGGTCTGTGTGACTGGTCGTGACGGAATGTTCCTAGCGAGTGGAACTTGCAGTGAGTGAGTGGAGAGAGAGCGAGAGAGAGTAATGGCGTGAGAGATTCTGAACATCGAATGTACACTACGTGATCAAAAGTATCTCGACACCCCCAAAAACATACTTTTTCATATTAGGTGCATTCTGGTGCCACCTACTGTCAGGTACTCCATACAGCGACCTCGTTAGCCATTAGACATCGTGAGGGAGCAGAATGGGACGCTCCGCGGAACTCACGGACTTCGAACGTGGTCAGGTGATTGGGTGTCAATTGTGTCATAGGTCTGTACGCGAGATTTCAATACTCCTAAACATCCATAGATCCACTGTTTCCGATGTGATAGCGAAGTGGAAACGTGAAGTGACACGTACAGCACAAAAGCGTACAGGCCGAGCTCGTCTGTTGACTCACAGAGACCACTGACAGTTGAAGAGGGTCGTAATGCGTAGTAGATGAACATCTATCTAGACCATCACACAGGAATTCCAAACTGCATCAGGATACATTGCAAATACTATGACTGTTAGGCGAGAGGTGAGAAAACTTGGATTTCATGGTGAACGGCTGCTCATAAGCCACACATCACGACGGTAAATGCCAAACGACGCCTCGCTTTATGTAAGGAGCGTAAACAGTGAACGGTTGAACAGTGGAAAAATGTTGTGTGGTCTGACGAATCACGGTACACAATTTGGCGATCCGATGGCAGAGTGCGGGTATGGCGAATGCCCGGTGAACGTCATCTGCCAGCGTGAGTAGTGCCAACAGTAAAAATCGGAGGCGGTGGTATTATGCTGTGGTCGTGTTTTTCATGGAGGGGCCTTGCACACCTTATTGTTTTGCGTGGCACTATCACAGCACTGGCGTACATTGATGTTTAAAGTACCTTCTTGCTTCCCACTGTTGTAGAACAATTCGGGGAAGTTAATTGCATCTTTCAACACGATCGAGCATCTGTTCATAATGCACGCCCTGTGGCGGAGTGGTTACACGACAATAACATCTCTGTAATGGACTGGCCTGCACCGAGTCTTCACCTGAATCCTATAGAACTTCTTCGGGATGTTTTGGGACGCCGACTTCATGCCAGGCCTCACCGACCGACATCGATACCTTTCCTCAGTGGAGTACTGGCTGCCAGGCTCCAAGAAACTTTGCAGAACCTGACTGAACGTGTGCCTACGAGAGTAGAAGATGTCATCCGGGCTAAGCGGTGGGCCAACACCACACTGATTTTCAGCACTACCGATGGAGGGTGCCACGAACTTGTAAGTCATTTTCAGCCAGGTGTCCGGATACTTCTGATCACATAGTGTATGTTACTGAGGTTCTGGACAATTCAAGGACTAATGGTTCCTGAGACAGGCGTATAAAAGTGGAGTAAGGAACTTTTGATTTCAACTGATTAAAATTGTTGAGATTCTGCAGAGAGGTCCTATAACCACTGAATAGCTGAAGTGTGAGCTGTCAACGTTGGAAGAATGTTGCTTTTTACTAAATTACAGCGAGGAATTATTGATTACTTAATACACCTTTGTTGAAGGCATAGACATCTTAGTATTTGGTTTCTGTTTAATGAAGGGTCACGTGCGTACAATTACATATCGGGTGGTGTGATCAAATATGAGTGGAAATCGAGCTGAAAATATATCGCTTTACTGCCAAGGACTATGTGAGCATCTTTGTTCGGTAATGGTGATGCTGTGCTCCAAGAACTCAGAGCGCCTGTTCACGAAGCTTGCATCGCCCAGGACTGGTTTTATGAGCACGAGGATGAATTGTCAGATTCCAGATTTCAGTATTATTAAGCCTTTGTGATTTACTCTGGAGAGTGGGGTGCGTGATAGGTGCCCACCGCCATCATCGTTATCTGAATTTGCCATTATTTTGCAGGAAGAATGGTATAAGATTCCCATGAAAACCATACAGGACCTGTGTTTATCCATTCCTAGACGAACGGTAGCTGTATTGAATGTTAATGTGTTGTGTGTCTGGTGTTTCCATATTTTTGTCCAACCACTGTGTCTACTTACACGCAAACCTACCTTTGGTTCAATCGTCAGCTTAATTTAAAATCAGCACAGTTTTAGAGTAGTAAAAAATAATGGACACATATTTTTTATATCGCCGGTGGTGCAAATTTAAGAATGAAAGATGCCAGCGTTTAGTTGTAATTAGCGTTATTGAAAATGCTATAATCACATTTGGTAACAATTAGATATTTTGCAAAATATCACCATAGCGAGTGATTTACGGATTGTTTTCCACAATTGGCATTTCGTAAACTAGCGTTTTGATTGTTGGTTTAATTTGGCATGATATTTTCTTTAATTTTTAACCTAAGAATTTTTTAAGTTTGCAGAATTATTTGTTGGTGGTGGCGGTACTTTGCACAATACCATATTACTGGAAAATTTGATTACACTATCTTTAAGAACTCTAATTGCCGTTAAAATTTTATTTGAAACATTTTTGTTCATCTCTTATGGTTTTGGAGATATTCGCTCAAAACGAAATATGTCGCATTATCTTTCAAATGGTGTTTTTAATCTTAGAACTGCACCATTGCCGATATAAAAGAACACGTACCTATTATTTTTTAATGCTCTAGAAATATACTGAGTTTAAATAAAATCGACGATTGATACAAAAGCTAGGTTTATTTGTTAGTGTTTCAGTTCTATATGTGTTTATAAACGTGTCTATCTATAGTCTGAAATAACAGCCTGTATTCCTATTGCTAGAAAGTTTTTGGAACCAGCAATAGACTGATTTTCAACGCGTAGCGTAGATGATGTGCTAGCAGAAATGTCCAATTTAAAAAATTTAACAGGTGTCGATGTTGTGTATTTGAATGTTTGTATATGTGTTTTAAATACAGCTTCGCCACACGAGTAATGTAGCGGGAGAACATTGGTAAAGCAATGAAAATAAAGTAAAGAGTAAAAAAAAAAACGACAGTACCCAATACCGTTAACCCTGCCGTCAATGCTTTGTTGCACGCGGCAGTGAACTCCGTCAGAAGTAGTTTTCTGCCAAATGTACTCACAGCAGACTACAATACAGTCACGATGCAGTCACGATTTTAAGCATTTTCCAATAGATATTACTGCCAGATAATTTGGTGCCTCGTATTGGCACAATAACAGCGAGCTGGACAAGGGCCAGGTACTAACTGCTAATGAAATTTGCAATAGACTCCAGCTAAAGCGTTGGCAAAGCGACCAGGTTTCATCTTACAAGGGTCATGCGCTCTACGATATCTTCCCAAACACCTAGTAACGCCTAATGGTTCACATGTACTCTGAACATACACACAGAAACTATTTAGGATCCATTGCAGACAGGAAGCATTATATGACTGCGGAATGGGTCGCTGTCGAGAACACGTTGTATTTCAGTGTCTGTTGTTAAACCTGCACAAACCAGATATGACACAAGAAGACTGATTAAATTTTTCAAGTAGAAACATCAAAAAAAGTTTTGCATAACCCCAGTTCCGAGAACTCCTGAAGATAGGCATTGACTGTGGATGTTGTATCACAGACACAGTCCCTTTGACTGTTCAGAGATGTCAGTAACCCCCGACCCCCTCCCCAAAGATGTAAACAACCATGCATGATCAGCGCTTATTAGACGTACGAGGTTCGACAGCCGATCAGTTCCAGTCATTCCACCAGGAAGGAGATACACGGCTTGTGTTGTCGGTAGTTCAACCATGCTTAGACGATCAATACGCGGTTTGCCCGCGTTCGCATTGTGCCAGGAAGGGCTCTCAGCAAGGGAAGTGTCCAGGCGTCTCGGAGTGAACCAAAGCGATGGAGGAGAGACAGGAGCTGGATGACATGCCTCGCTCAGGCCGCCCAAGCTACGGATTATGGCTCGGAGGAACCCTTACAGCAACGCCACCATGTTGAATAATGCGTTCGTGCAGCCACAGAACGTCGTGTTACGACTCAAACTGTGCGCAATAGGCTGCATGATGCGCAACTTCACTCCTGACGTCCAAGGCGAGGTCCATCTTTACAGTCACGACACCATGCAGCCCGGTACAGATGGGCCCAACAACATGCCGAATGGACCGCTCAGGAACGGCATCACGTTCTCATCACCGATAAGTGTCGCATATGCCTTCAACGAGACAATCGTCGGAGACGTGTTTGTAGGCAATCCGATCGGGCTCAACGCCTTAGACACACTGTCCAGCGAGTGCAGCAAGGTGCAGATTTACTGCTGTTTTGGGGTGGCATTATGTGGGGCCGAAGTACGCCGCTGGTAGTCATGGTAGGCGCCGTAAGGGCTATACGATACGTGAGTGCCAGCCTCCGTCCTCCGACGGATAGTGCAACCATATCGGCAGCATATTGGCGAGGCATTCGTCTTCATGGACGACAATTGGCGCCCCCATCGTGCACATCTTGTGAATGACTTCCTTCGGGACAACGACATCGGTCGACTAGAGTGGCGAGCATGTTCTCCAGACATGAACCCTATCAAACATTCCTGGGATAGATTGAAAAGGGCTGTTTATGGACGACGTGACCCACCAACCAATCTGAGGGATTTATGCCGAATCGCCGTTGAGGAGTGGGACAATCTGCCTTGATGAACTTGTGGGTAGTATGCCACGACGAATACAGGCATGCATCAGTGGAAGAGGAAGTGCTACTGGGTATTAGAGGTAACGGTGCGTACAGCAATCTGGACCACCACCTCTGAAGGTCTCGCAGTATGGTCGTACAACATGTAATGTGTGGTTTTCATGAGCGATAAAAAGGGCGGAAATGATGTTGATCTCTGTTCCAGTTTTCTGAACAGGTTGCGGAACTCTCGGAACCGAGGAGATGCTATACTTTTTTTGATGTGTGTGTATAAAATTGGGTGAGACGGTGCACGGCATCTACATCTATACTCCGCAAGCCACCTTATGGTGTGTGGTAGGAAGTACTTTCAGTACTTTTGTCTTTTCCCCTTCCAGTCGCGAATGGTCTGTAGTATGATCGATTGTTAGTAAGCCTCTGTGTGGGCTCGAATGTCTGTAATTTTACCTTAGTGACCTTCTCGCGCGATATGCTGAAGAGGAAACAGTAAACTGGTTACCTCTCCCACTACGTTGCGCTCTCGAAATTTTAATACAACTCAGTGATGCGGAACACCTCTCTTGTGACGCCTGCCACTGCAGTTGGCTGACCATCTAAGTGATGCTCTCGCCTTTATTACATGGTCCGGTGATGGAATGTCCCTCTCTTCTATGGATCTATTTCTTCTATTGGTCAAACCTAGTAACTATCCCAGACTAGCAGTATTAAAAAATCTGTCTTACAAATAATGTGCAAGGCACTTATTGCGTGGTCCAACAACATTTCCTTAATACTCTTGCAATAACATCTATATCTACATCTACATGACTACTCTGTGTGTTCAATAGAGGATTCATAGAACCACTTTCAGAGTATTTGTCGACCATTTAGACTGTCGAACACACGTGGACTAACTGAATACCTAACTCTTTTCAATCGATCTCTGATGTCTCTTCTTCGATGCAAAGACTCAAAAATAATTTGGTATTCGGAGTGGAAGGTTCGTGGTTGAAAGTTCATACAAAGTGTCGCCGAAAAGAAAAATGCTTTTCTTTCAATGAGTCCCAAATCACCTCACTTGCCATATTCATGCTCTCCCCTGTTTCGATTTAATACAAAACGAGCTGCCCTTCTTCGAACTTTATCCATGTCCTGTGTCAGTACTATCAGGTAAAGTTTCCAATTAGCTCAGCACTACATCGGAAGAGGAAGGACAAGCGTAGTGTAGGCAGTCTCTTTAGCTCGGTATCTGGTTTTCTTACGATTAATTTCACGTCGTCATTCAACTGGACGCTTACTCCTACACCATCGGATTAAAAGTATCCAGACACGGCTTTGCAATACGGACTAGACGTCACAAGAGGTGGAATCGCTAGTACAAAAGGAGGCGGGGAGTATTCCATTGCTAGCAGAGAAGCGATAACAGCAGCGTGGGTCATTCAGAAGAGTTCGGTGACTTTAGGCGTCGACTAGTCATTGGACGCGACATGAGAAACAAAACAGTTAGGAACAAGTTCGTCAGGAACATGTGAATCCTTCTAAAGGCGCCCAAGCGGACTGTTAGTGATTTGATTGTGAAGTGAAAACGCGAAGGAACAACCACAGCTAAAGCAAGAGCAGGCTGACCTCATGTACTAGCACTAGCTTAGAAATACCACCGAGAATTGCCCAGGAGGGCTATAGAAATCGCGTGAAATAGAAGGAAGGAATCACTTGTGAGTTCCAGAGTACTACAGCAGTTCGGTTAGCACATTGACTGGACGTAGCGAATTAAAAGGAATGAATTACAATTGCCGAGCAACTACTCAAGCCACAAATTTCTGTAGGGAATGCTAAGCGACGCTTGAGAGAGCGATTCCACTGAACAGTGTATGATTAGAATCGAGTGATTTGCAGTGTTTTGGAAGACCTTGGTTTAGGCGAATGCCTGAAGAACGCCACCTGACATCACGTGAAGTGTCAATAGTGAAGTACGTAGGAGGTGTCGTTTGTGTTTAGGATACTGTCCCCTTCTGCTTAAGAAAATGTTAATTGTGGAAGGATGTGTAAACATTTTACACGATTGTGTACTGCCTACAGTACAGAAACAGTTCGGAGATGATGGCTGCTTGCCTTAAAGCAGCCTCTGTGAGGCAATGGTTTCTGGACAGTAATATTCCTTAAAAGGGGTGCCTTGTCTAGAGTCCCGACATGAACCCAATGGAAAACTTTTGGGATGAGTTAGAATGTCGATCAGACTCCGGAATACATCACTGACTTCCCCAGTTTTGGTTCTTAAGAAAGAATGTGTTGTCATACCTCCATACACATTCAAACACTTCACTAAAAGTGTCCCCAGCAGTGTTCGTCATATAATGTCCAATAATAGCATTCGGAAATTCCTGATCAGAGAGTGTAGATATTTTGTGGTTATTTCTATTTCCAATGATTTATCAGGATGAGCGTAATCTAGCAATATATGCTTTCTTAGCCTTTTTATGCACAATACGTTCTATTTATTCACCTTCAGGGCCTACCATTACCCCATTCCCTCTCCCCCCCCCCCCTCCTTCCGTACGTGATCCTCTGTTTTTCATAATCTGACAAGTTAATTAAATTTCGAGGCCGGATGCCCTCTCTTTAGGTACAGTAATCGACGGAAGTGTTTCGCGCCATCTGTTAGTGTTTATCTTATTTCCCGAGGTGTTTATGCCTAGTTCAGTGTGGAAAGCAAGCTCAGATTGATCGGTATACCAAAGCAACAGATAGCCCACAGTGCGGATAGTATCAGGTATGGGTTCACCTCCCCACCTCACAGACTAGAGTGCTGCGTGTTACTGAAGATGGGCGGGATGGGAAAAGAAAAAGTAGGTCCCACAATATTTCGCATTGTGCCTGAACCGAAGCAATTGATTAGGCATCTTACCAACATATTATCAAGGAGAGATGACTTGCAAGGAATAAAGAAAGTAAGTTTCTACCTAAATGGCTAAAGCAACCTATGAGGTCTGCATTGGCAGCCATGAAGTTTAAGGCTATATGTATGTATCGCAGCCAGTCACATTTCTAGAAAATTATATGTCATAAGATTAATTATCTTCAACATCGTGGTTCAAATGGCTCTGAGCACTAAAGGACTTGACATCTGTCATCAGTCCCCTAGAACTTAGAATTACTTAAACCTAACTAACCTCTGGACATCGCACACATCCATGCCCGAGGCAGGATTCGAACCTGCGACCGTAGCGGTCGTGCGGTTCCGAACTGAAGCACCTAGAACCGCTTGGCCACCACGGCCGGCTTCAACATCGTGGCTGGTTGCAGTATGTGCATGCAACTTTTATTATAAGACTCCTACGGAAAACGAATCTGTCATTATGGCGACTGATTTTTCCATAGGTTTTTTTCCACACGATCGACGGATGAAAGCAGTGTAGAATTCTCACATGGTCACTACAACCAGCTTCAAAATAAAGTCATTTGAGCACGCTTTGCCTTATATCGTTCTGTTCATAACGAAAATTGTTCTACATTAAGTACGAGGGTCACTCCAAAAGAAATGCACACTATTTTTTTTTAAATCCATGTTTTATTCTACATGTTTGAAAGTTTTACAGTGTAGATACATTCTTTAGGAACAATATTTTCATTTCTCCACAATTTCCATCCCTCTCAACTGTCTTATTCCATCTTGGAACCAGCGCCTGTATACCCGCACAGTAATATTCTGGACCAACCTGTTGGAGCCACTGTTTGGCAGCGTGCACAAGGGAGTCATCATCTTGAAACCTTGTTCCACGAAGAGACTCTTTCAGTTTCCGAAAGAGATGATAGTCACATGGAACCAGCTCAGGACTGTAAGGCGTGTGTTTCAGTGTTGTCCGTCCGAGTTTTGTGATCGCTTCCATGGTTTTTTGACTGACATGTGACCGTGCATTGTCGTGCAACAGCAAAACATCCTGCTTTTGCCGATGTGGTCGAACACGACTCAGTCGAGCCCGAAGTTTCTTCAGGGTCGTCACATATGCATCAGAATTTATGGTGGTTCCACTTGGCATGATGTCCACAAGCAAGAGTCGTTCGGAATCGAAAAACACCGTAGCCATAACTTTTCCAGCAGAAGGTGTGGTTTTGAATTTTTTTTTTTTTTTTTTTTTTGGGGGTGAATTTGCATGATGCCACTCCATTGATTGCCTCTTCATCTCTGGTGAAAAATGATGGAGCCATGTTTCATCACCTGTCACAATTTTTCCAAGAAATTCATCTCCACCATTCTCGTACTGTTCCAAACGTTCGCTGTGTACTGTTTTTCTTGTTTCTTTGTGAGCCACTGTCAACATCCTGGGAACCCACCTTTTTTTAACGCCAACGCTTTCAGTATTCAGCAAACACTTCCTTCCCCTATCCTAACGTAGCGTGACAATTCGTTAACTGTGATGCGTCTGTCAGCAGTCACCAATTCGTTAACTCAATGTCCAGAGCGTGCGCAGTACGAGGCCTGCCGCTGCGAGGACAATCCTCAATATTGCCGTGCCCCCTTTCATCACGTAACCTGCTTGCCCACCGACTAACTGTACTGCGATCGACAGCAGCATCTCCATACACCTTTTCCAACCTCTTGTGGATGTTTCCTACTGCCTCGTTTTCACAGCACAGGAATTCTATGACAGCACGTTGCTTCTGACGAACGTCAAGTGTAGCAGCCATCGTGAAGACGTGCTGTGACGGCGGCACTCACGGAAAGAGGATGAACTAAGTTTGAAAACAATCCGGAAGGATGTATCTACACATTGTAAAACTTTCACACATGCAGAATGAAATCAGTATTTTTACAAAAATTGTGTGCATTTCTTTTGGAGTGACCTCGTATTATGTTCAAATGTGTGTGAAATCTTATGGGACTTAACTACTAAGGTCATCAGTCCCTAAGCTTACACACTACTTAACCTAAATTATCCTAAGGACAAACACACACACACCCATGCCCGAGGGAGGGCTCTAACCTTCGCCGAGACCAGCCGCACAGTCCATGACTGCAGCGCCCTAGACCGCGCGGCTAATCCCACGCGGCCTGACCTCGTATTATATCGATTGGAAATGACTAGTAACAAAGGATTAGCAACGTAGAATACGTGACCTCGGGCAATAAGTTTAGGAGGTATTCAGAAATTTTAGAATGAAACTATATTTGGGTCTTCAGTCATCCATCAGTTTTCTGCGGCTGGCAAAGAATTCCTCTATTGTGCCAACCTCTCCATCTCAGAGTAGGATTTGCACGGGCCGTCCTCATTTTTTTGTGACGTGTATTCCAGTCTCTGTCCTCCTCTACAGGTTTCACCCTCTACAGCTAGGCCAAATATAATGGAAGTTATTTTCGATATCTTAATACATGACGCTTCTTCTTATCAACGTTTAAGACATATTTTCTCTTCACCGTTTCTGCGGGGGATCTCCTTTTTTCTCATCTTATGAGTCCAGCTAATCCTCAGCATCCTTCTGCCTCTTCTTTTCTGATTTTGCTACAGTTCACGATTCATATACAATGTTGTGTTCTAAATGTTTGCAGGGCGATCGAAACGTTTCTGTTTCAGGGCATTGCTGCAGAGTATATCCACCACAGCGCGACACCGATTCGGGTACGCAGGGTGTTTCACAATACATGTTACACGCTTCTAGAAGATGTAGAGGGGACTTCGTAGATCAAGTTTTACATAGGAACCTACGTGCGGAAACGTCATCCAACGACGCAACACAGCATTAAAGCTATAGGCGCAGGCGCTTGGAAATGTATTTGTATACAGGGTGTTTCCGTGATGTTCCAAACTTTCTAGGATGATGGAGAAGGATAAATGTATCATTTTGAGGTAAGGGTCCTTGTACTGCAAACGAACGGGTGGGGAGCTATAAGGGAAAATCGTTCTGATACTTCTGACAGTGGAATACATGCACCGGGACTGTTGTTGCTAAGATTGTGGGGTAGGGAAGTTTCAGAGGTGGTAGCATGGAGAAAAACAAGGAAAAATGCCCAGTAAACACGTACGTAAAATGCATACCTCAGGAGCTATGAGAACTTGTTCATCTTCGCTAGTGTAAAACACATCTCGTCTATTTAACAAGTGTTCATAGTTCTTACGATACGCATATTAGAGCCCATGTTTCTAGACTTTTTTTTTATCTTGGTCCGTACTACCACCTCTGAAAGTTGCCTACCCTACTGTCTTAGCAACATACTATCTTAGCAACAACAGTACCACTGTCAGAAATATCAGAACGGTTTTCGCTTGCTTTTGCTTTCCCTCGATCGCATTATGACCAACTTTAGTACGTAACTAAACTGCAGAATAAAAGACTTTTCTCGGAAGAATTTTAGTTTTAAAATGATGAAAGGTGAATGATATTTAGTTTTTGTATGTGTTTTAGAATGAATGACGAAGAAATTCGTGATGCATCGCAAGTGCTATTCACAGCTAGTTTTCAGAAAAGAAATATAAGTGTCCACAGTGAAGGTACACATTTACAAAATAGGCTTCCCCTGTATTAGTCTTCTCCACTACGGCACATGCTTGATCTGTACATCGCAACCCCGTTTAAAATCAACTTCACATGCGTGCACAGCACTTATGTTTGTAAACCACTTCACTGCTGCAGTCCTTACTTCTGAACTGACAGAAATTGGACGACTGCAGGCTGTTCATCCTTTATGTCTAACTACTCTAATAATAATAATAATAAAACTCTGCACAGCACTGTAGTAGACTTTACGTAGTTACTGCTGTGTCTTGCTGTCAATTAATTCATTTATCTGCTCGAAGTGAGTAATGAGACATTTTCTTGACTATTGCCGGTACTATCTATAATTTGGAGAAGACATTTTCATGAGATATTTAGCATTTGTTACGTATGTGTTTTATTTTTATCACCAGCGATGTACGGGACGAAGCACAGCCTACGTGTGTACTGGGTAGGCAACATGAGGAGCCTGTAACCTCCACCGCATTAATGCTACTAATTGAGAAAAATTAATTATTGATAACTTATATAATTAGTATTAAGGGTCTTACAGAATTGTGATAATAGTAATGATCTTTTGGAAATAATTTACGAGGGTGAGTCAAATGAAAACCTTAATAATTTTTTAAAAATGTTACTTATTGTGCAGAAGTGGTACAAAGCTGTATCACTTTTCAACATAATCTCCCACACGCTCAGTGCAAGTCCTCCATCCCTTACAAAGTGCATAAACTCCTTTAGAAAAAATTCTTTTGGTAGTTCGCGCAACCACTCATGCACCGCGTGGCGTACCTCTTCATCAGAACGGAACTTCTTTCCTCCCACTGCGTCTTTGAGTGGTCCAAAAATATGGAAATCACTTGGGGCAAGGTCTGGTGAGTATGGTGGATGCGAAATACACTCAAAATGCAGATCTGTGATTGTTGCAACTGTTGTAGGGGTAGTGTGGAACCTTTCATTGTCATGTTGCAAAAGCACACATGCTGACAGCAATCCACGTCACTTTTGATTTGATTGCAGGCCTCAGATGATTTTTTAGGAGCTCTGTGTATGATGCACTGGTGACAGTGGTCCCTCTAGGCATGTAATGCTCCAAAATCATGCCTTTTTCGTCCCAAAAGAGAGTCGGCATAACCTTCCATGCTGGTGGTTCTGTTCGAAACTTCTTTGGTTTTGGTGATGAGGAATGGCGCCATTTATTTGATCGCTCTCTTCGTTTCCGGTTGGTGGAAGTGAACCCATGCTTACTCCCCAGTAACGATTCTTGCAAGGAAGCCATCACCTTGCCTTGTCTTTCAAAACGACGGAGAAGTTCTTCACAAGCATCAACACGTCACTCTCTCATTTCAGGAGTCAGCTGCCGTGGCACCCATCTTGCAGACACTTTGTGAAACTGGAGCACATCATGCACAATGTGGTTTGCTGACCCATTACTAATCTGTAAACATACTGCAATATCATTCAGTGTCACTCGGCGGTTTTCCTTCACTATGGCTTCAATTGCCTGACCTGGACGAGGAGCATCGTCTACTGAAGTCACACCATTTGCGAACTCCCTGCTCCATTCGTAGACTTGGTGCTGTGACAAACATGCGTCACCGTACTGAACCTTCAGACGTCGATGAATTTCAATAGGTTTCGCACCTTCACTACGCAAAAACCGAATAACAGAACGCTGTTCTTCCCTGGTGCAAGTCGCAAGTGGGGCGGCAATCTTTATACTGATACTGCGACGGTATGTGTGCATCTGCACTATGCTGCCACCTACAGGCCATTCTGCTCGCTGTTTGTAGCACGCTTACTAAATTACAGGACAACGGCGCGAAATTTCGATTTGTTATTAAAAATTTAAGGTTTTCATTTGAGTCACCCAGGTAGTTTCGTGACTGAAACAGAATCGAATCGTTGAATTTTTACCCCTCAGGAAATTTCATTTTATCCCTCACGGGGTAATTAACCCTAGGCTGAGGACCACTGATTTATAACTTTCAACTCATTCGTTTCCTGTACAGAGACCCTTAGCTGAAACTGATATATTTATCCGTTCAAAATGGCTCTGAGCACTATAGGACTTATTTTCTGAGGTCATCAGTCCCCTAGAACTTAGAACTACTTAAACCTAACTAACCTAAGGACATCACACACATCCATGCCCGAGGCAGGATTCGAACCTGCGACCGTAGCGGTCTCGCGGTTCCAGACTGTAGCGCCTAGAACCTCTCGGCCACTCCGGCCGGCTATATTTATCCGTCTCCATCATCCTAGTCACGGAAATCGCCCTACAAGTACATACATTTACTGGTGCCAGCAACTGTAACTCTGACGCTCTGTAGCGTCGTTGAGTGACGTTTCTGGTCATGGGTTCTCATCATCCTAGTCACGGAAATCGCCCTACAAGTACATACATTTACTGGTGCCAGCAACTGTAACTCTGACGCTCTGTAGCGTCGTTGAGTGACGTTTCTGGTCATGGGTTCTCAAGAAACACTTGGTCTACCAAGTCCTCTTTACAACTTCGAGAAGTGTGTAACATGTATTGTGGAACACCCTGTATAAGCACCGACATGTAAGCAAGGCGTCAATGTGGCCTACGAACGGAAACTTTTCGACTATCTCTTATACATTTCCTGAAATTTCTTCCTTAAATTAAAGCCAATATTTGGTATTAGAAGACTGCTTTTGGCTGGGAATGCCCTCTTTCCTAGTGCTGTTTTGCTTTGTATATCCTCTTTGCTTCGTCCGTCATGTGTTATTTTGCTTCAGTACTGGTTGTTAAATGAGACTATTCGTTGTTAACCCTAGCATTACCAACGTATTTTTTGTTACATGTAATACCAAAGGGGGGGCCTCAAAGGCCCATAAAGAATACCACAATTTATTTTATCATAAATCAAGTTTATTTACTTCTGATACCTCTAATAACAATTCAAAATGCTTAGACATTGTTTTTGTATACTGGATAATAAAAGATGTTATTATAATAGGAATAAAATGAACAAATCACGAGATTCAGTTTATATATTTTTTGGAATAATGTTTCAAAATAGTGTTTTCTTATAAAAACGACTTTTTCAATTCGATACACTACATGAAGCAAACAAAATTTACTGTCTCATTCTGCAACGCATTTTTCACACAACACTGTCTTCCTGCAGTGTTTCCCACAGACGTGTTTGTGGCACTGAGAGCAGGTAACAGTTGACTTTCCCAGCTTGTTGTACTTGATCTTTTTAGATGCAGCTTCTTGGCAGCATAGGTGGCACCGTCCACGTGTTCCTGGTTCTGCTGTTGAGGATGATGGTTCTACAGAGCAGCTGAGCTTCCGTTGTGTGATGCTTTCCATTGCCATTATTACTGGCTTCTGAAGTCCATACAAATTTTGTGCCCGTTTATCTACTAGAGATCTTATTAGTTCGAGACCTAAGTTAGTGATAAAAACTCTTCTGCGGTTTAGCAAATTCTTTTTCCAATTCGGAAAGTTGAGGAGGAAGAGTGAATATGCATTTATTGCTGCTATGTCAATGAGTGTGTAGAAGAGGGACAAAGGCCATCTTCTTGTTCCTCTCTTTGTGCTGTAGTGTCTTGCCATCTGGTCTATGGTGTCCACGCCTCCCTTTGTAGAATTATAAAAAAGATTTATGTTAGTCTTTTTTGAGTCTTCATTCAACACCCCTCCTGAGTGATAAGTTGAAAGCATCAACAGCAGTCGTTTTGGCTTCTCGCGGACTAGCGTTGATGCAAGAGTAACTGGTGGCCTCTGTGTCTGAGGGTCAGTATAAGCAAAGATGGAAGAGTGTAAACTGCGGCCAGTTGTAGTCTTCAGCTCTTCAGGTATGTGTCGTCTGTTAGACTGTAGGGTGCCAACAAGTGTGAGGTGAAAATCATTCCATTGAGTCTCAGCAAGCTCCACTGAAGTATAGTACCGATCTGTGGTAACATTACGGCCTGATTTTTCAATAGGTTTTATTAGTCTCTTTACAATTTCCATCGGTCCATTTGAATGCTGTGTATTTCCTGACTTGCCTGTATAGATGTCCATGCTGATCACATATCTAGTCTCAGAATCAGACAGCATTCGAATTAGAATGCCGTATTTTCCAGGTTTTTCTTTTAGAAACACCTTGAATGGACAGCGACCACGGAACAAAGACAACATCTCATCCACTGTTGTATGTAGACCAGGAATGAAATACAATGGAAGTGAAGAATTGAAGCTTTCAAAAATTTCCCTCATTGGAGCAAACTTGTCAGTCTGGCGACGAATTTCTCTTGTGTTCTTATCATCAAACCTCAATATTTTAGTCAATTCGAAAAATCGGGTCCGACTCATTGATCCATAGTACACTTGTCGGCCCTGAAGCAAAGACCATAAATCTTGGACAGGTATCTTATTGTCATGATTTGAACCCATGATTAGCAAGAGTCCTATATAACAAAATAACTCATCTTCATCTGTGTGCTGAATACCTAGTCGAGAAGCCTCTTCATTTGAGTGTAGTTTTATTAGATTCATAATTTGAGGTGTAAAAAAGAGCTCTATAGCCTCTTTCGGAGACGCAATTCTTCTTTGTTGTCCTAGCCCCATTCTTTCTCGCACTATATTTTGTACAGAACGCCGATATTGTCGAGATGGCTTCGTAATTACTCTCGTCCACTTTTTGCAATGAATTTATCACATTCCGTATCATTATCATCTGGTGGATTGGCTTCAACCTCATCTTCATTCTCAGACGATGAATCAGTTCTAATTTCTTCCACATCATCATCCACTTCACTTTCCTCTAAATCTGATTCGTTCAAAACTTCTTCTAGCACTCTTTCAATGGAACTATCACGTAAACGATGTCTACTCATGTTGCTGGTTCAACAGCAGCAGAATCACTGAAAATAACAATGGTCCGCTTCATAATAATATGTCTGAAGGCAACAATGCCAAAATTCGTTTCATGGTAAGAATTTGAAACGAGAGACTCAACCTCGTAAATCTTTCCTTGCTATTACCAACGGGTGGGCTTCTAAGGCCCACAGAGAATTAAATCAAGTAAATGAATTTTAATTACATTTTTATTCCGAAATTCTGTAATGACTCAATAGTACATTCAATAACGAACAATTACCTTTGCTTTCAAGTTCATATATCAAAGGGTGTGGATACAACATAGAAAAACTGAGTCAGTGGGCCTACGAGGCCCCCCCGTTGGTAATGCTAGGGTTAAATGAGAGGCAGATAACATTGCAGGCAAGCATCCGTGAGTTCGTATCCGCGCTAGACTCGGATCGAGCGATAGACACGACAGTAGTTGGTGATTATGCGACGCAGAGAAGCGGGAGTGGCTGATGTCAAAGCAGCCAGACCAAACGGTACCGCTCGCTGGAGCGGCTTGTCGATGATAGAATGGAAAGAGCGGCTGGGCTCACCCGTGCGGGACGCCGCCGGCCGTCCACAACGCAGTGGTCGCCTCCGCCGCTGCCGCCGCGCCAATCTAGTTAGCCGAAAGCCCGCGGCCTGCGGAGCTGACAACCGCCGCGCTCTCGGATTCAAAATGACGTTACGGCCTAACTGCATTACGGCACGTGGCCTGGACGCGCGCGGTCCTGGACCACTCGCCGCTTCGGCGCGGTGGCTGCGCGCTGCCCGGCCAGCTTACGGCTTAGTGGTGATAGCCACGTGTCCAACCGCGCGCTGCTCTCGACTCCCTCACAGCTTCCCTTTATCTCTCGCACGCGCACGTAAGTCTCTCTGTGTGTGTGCGTACGTGCGCGCGGTGTGTGTGTAGTTTTTGTCTTTGTTTTGAATTTACTTCTGATGTGAGTAGAAAGAAAGTTTCTTGTTACGCGGGCAACATTAACGTTGTCTGTATAAAAGTGCAGCTGTTAAGGGTCCGTACCTCAATCGACAAAAACGGAACCCTTGTACGATCGGCTGTTGATATACTTTCCGGGATGTGAGGTCGTGGTCCAAGAACTTTTCTGCTCCTTACGTTTCGTCCAGGACTGCGCTGGACTTCCTCAGAGGCGCTGCTCCGCTGAGTCTTGCCGAGTGACTGGTCGGGTGTCTGAGAGCGACTTATATATTGTGAGAAAGGGGGGCGTGGTTCAGGTGACACGCCCCCCTTTCTCACAATATATAAGTCGCTCTCAGACACCCGACCAGTCAGTCGGCAAGACACAGCGGAGCAGCGCCTCTGAGGAAGTCCAGCGCAGTCCTGGACGAAACGTAAGGAGCAGAAAAGTTCTTGGACCACGACCTCACATCCCGGAATATATCAACAGCCATGTCATCCGGTCGTGAAAGCCTTCATTCTACAAACTTGTACGATCACTGTGTTGTCCTTCTGTCTCCTTGTCTATCCAACAGTTAACGCTCCTTTTTCTCAGGAAGGGTTAGAGGTATCAAGTTGAAATGTTGTGTCACGTATTGAGGTCTACAGTCCAATGGTAACGTATACAATTAAAGCTTTTAACTCAATACAGTAAAAAGACACGGCCGTTTGACATCGTCAAAACCGATGGGGTGCTTCCCGTTGGCTTGCAATCATGAAATGTGAGAAGAAGACAGATTTCCAATCAAAAGTAAAGGAAAAATTCGAAAACTGTTAATTTATAGTGATACAAAACGAAAAAAATATTCTTGTTATTTTTTTCCATCCGACTCTCTGTCCATTGGTTATCCCCTCTTTCTCAGGAACGGCAGACTTATCAAGTTCCAATTTAAGTCACAAACTGAGGTACATTGTGCCTGCGTAGTATAAAAAAATTAAACTTTTAAATTAATACAATCAAAAGATACGACCATTTATGTTGTAAGATGGCTATAATTTCGCTCCTTACAAGAACTGATCCACATACGTGATCTACAAACACAATTAGGAATCAGGTGACAGGTTGTACATCGTATGTATGAATATACACTTCTGGAAATTAAAATAAGAACACCGTGAATTCATTGTCCCAGGAAGGGGAAACTTTATTGACACATTCCTGGGGTCAGATACATCACATGATCACACTGACAGAACCACAGGCACATAGACACAGGCAACAGAGCATGCACAATGTCGGCACTAGTACAGTGTATATCCACCTTTCGCAGCAATGCAGGCTGCTATTCTCCCATGGAGACGATCGTAGAGATGCTGGATGTAGTCCTGTGGAACGGCTTGCCATGCCATTTCCACCTGGCGCCTCAGTTGGACCAGCGTTCGTGCTGGACGTGCAGACCGCGTGAGACGACGCTTCATCCAGTCCCAAACATGCTCAATGGGGGACAGATCCGGAGATCTTGCTGGCCAGGGTAGTTGACTTACACCTTCTAGAGAACGTTGGGTGGCACGGGATACATGCGGACGTGCATTGTCCTGTTGGAACAGCAAGTTCCCTTGCCGGTCTAGGAATGGTAGAACGATGGGTTCGATGACGGTTTGGATGTACCGTGCGCTATTCAGTGTCCCCTCGACGATCACCAGTGGTGTACGGCCAGTGTAGGAGATCGCTCCCCACACCATGATGCCGGGTGTTGGCCCTGTGTGCCTCGGTCGTATGCAGTCCTGATTGTGGCGCTCACCTGCACGGCGCCAAACACGCATACGACCATCATTGGCACCAAGGCAGAAGCGACTCTCATCGCTGAAGACGACACGTCTCCATTCGTCCCTCCATTCACGCCTGTAGCGACACCACTGGAGGCGGGCTGCACGATGTTGGGGCGTGAGCGGAAGACGGCCTAACGGTGTGCGGGACCGTAGCCCAGCTTCATGGAGACGGTTGCGAATGGTCCTCGCCGATACCCCAGGAGCAACAGTGTCCCTAATTTGCTGGGAAGTGGCGGTGCGGTCCCCTACGGCACTGCGTAGGATGCTACGGTCTTGGCGTGCATCCGTGCGTCGCTGCGGTCCGGTCCCAGGTCGACGGGCACGTGCACCTTCCGCCGACCACTGGCGACAACATCGATGTACTGTGGAGACCTCACGCCCCACGTGTTGAGCAATTCGGCGGTACGTCCACCCGGCCTCCCGCATGCCCACTATACGCCCTCGCTCAAAGTCCGTCAACTGCACACACGGTTCACGTCCACGCTATCGCGGCATGCTACCAGTGTTAAAGACTGCGATGGAGCTCCGTATGCCACGGCAAACTGGCTGACACTGACGGCGGCGGTGCACAAATGCTGCGCAGCTAGCGCCATTCGACGGCCAACACCGCGGTTCCTGGTGTGTCCGCTGTGCCGTGCGTGTGATCATTGCTTGTACAGCCCTCTCGCAGTGTCCGGAGCAAGTATAGTGGGTCTGACACACCGGTGTCAATGTGTTCTTTTTTCCATTTCCAGGAGTGTATAAAGGAAACTGGCATTGTCACGTACAACTTCTAAGTTCAAATGGTTCAAATGGCTCTGAGCACTAAGGGGCTTAATATCTGAGGTCATCATTCCCCTAGAACTTAGAATTACTTAAACCTAACCTAAGGACATCACACACATCCATGCCCGAGGCAGGATTCGAACCTGCGACCGTAGCAGTCGCGCGGTTCCGGACAGAAGCCCCTAGAACCGCTCGGCCACCGCGGCCGGCACCATCTAAGTAATTTGTAATGCTTATTACATGAAAGGCAACTGCCTTGCCCCAGTGGATACATCGGTTCCCGTTAGTTCACCGAAGTTAAGCGCTGTCTGGCGTGGTGTCTGGCGTCGCCGGCACTTGGATGGATGACCATCCGGGCGGCCATGAGCTGTTGCCATTTTTCGGGGTGCACTCAGCCTCGTGATGCCAACTGAGGAGCTACTCGACTGAATAGTAGCGGCTCCGGTCAATGACCGGGAAAGCCGTGTGCTGACCACATGCCCCTCCGATCCGCATCCTCAGCGGGGGATGACAAGGCGGTCGGATGGTCCCGATGGGCCACTAGTGGCCTGAAGACAGAGTGATTTCTGTTTTTTTTATTACATGAAAGGTAACGGAGTGTCTTTATTATCATTATACAACTAGTAGAGCTTGGAACAACAGTGGAAATGAAACGGCAGGCGGAACTCAAGCCCTGCGTGGAAGGCCCACACAGGTGTGTTGGTTCTGCTTAAACACAGGAAGTAGCAAGACGAACATTGTGACACCTGAGCGGGGCACAATGGAGTCGCGACCGGCTGGTTTTGTAGCCGGACGGGAAGTATTATGCTTCGGAAACTACGAAAAATCTTGGACGCAGCTGAGAGGAACGAGGAAGCGTCGTCTTGGAAACCACGCAGGCTCGGTTATTTCCAACGACTTTTACTCAGAAGCGTACCATTGTATGAGAATAGGTTTTTCCTCGTAAACTTGCTGCACTGGACGACAAATGTCTAAAATATGTGAAAAAGTTTGAGATGTTATTATGGATACATATATAGTATCACTCCTATTCAACAGGAGAACGTTTTATTAATATGGAATAGTATTGTTTTAATTTGCCATTTACAAATTAAATATGCAACTCATGAATGTTTTATAACTGTATGAATAAATGACAAGTCATAATGTATAAAATAAAGTGAGAAGATTTTAGTAAATACAGTATAACCATACAATTGAGGTGTTCAATGTCGAAGTGACAGTACTGTACATGATCTAATGAGCTAACAAATAAATAAGTTTCTGATTTTATTTGCTCAATGACACAGTCATAGAAAGCAAATAAATTGTTTCAATACTGTTTTGTCAAAAATTGACATTTTGAGCCCGCGGCTGTGTACAAAATATAGGTTGACTCTTACATAGAAGATAACAGCAACCGGCCACTTTTTACATGCTATTTATTTATTTAAATATCGATATTTAAATAAATAGCATTGATGCTGTTATCTTCTATGCAAGACTGAACCTATATAAAAGGTCTGTCTAAAAAGTATCCAACCTTCGATTTTTCCGCGCAAAATAGAGACAATAGCGCAGCGCCACTGTACACAGTGAAGGAAGAGACCTTTATGCGCATGCGTGAACTTTGTCTCCGCCTTCAAGCGAGTCAGTTTCTGCCTGTCCGTTGCTGCGTGAGATGCTACACGTGTTCATCGGATTGCCAATTCTCTCAAGATGACTGAACGTGTTGAGCAAAGATACTTCATCAGATTTTGTCAAAAGCTTGGTGATTCTCAAAGCGAAACAATTCGTAAGATTCAGTAGGTGTTTGAAGAAGATGCGATGGGTGTAATTGAAACACATGCATGGTTGATTCGGAAGTATCTATAGAGAGGGAGAATATTCCGTGGTTTCGGGAATATGATTCGTTTTCGGAATTACCAGGGTGGGAGCCGAGCCTTGCTGGGAAGCCAGCGGTGGAGAGACGAGGTCTTCCGTTGTGAGCGCCTGTGTGTGACGGTCGCTCGATATTAGCTTTCTTGGTACAGACGGACTTGCTGTCTTTGCTCTCAGGAGAGTTTATAGTTAGAACTGTTAGGCACTGTACTGTTGCGAACCTATACGATTCTGGACTTCACGTCCGAGTTGGAAGTCGTCATTGAGTTCGCAACATTCAGTATTTGAGATCACTTCCTTTGCCTATACTTACGTTGAGACGTTATCTGAACTCCGTCCTTGTGGCTGGGAGTTCGCATTTCTCGTCTGTAGAGCACAGAGAGGGGAAGACAGTATTAGATTATATTAGTCAGAGGACCACCTTCTGCTGTCCTAGTGTTTGAAAGGGTTTATTTGTGGCTGGAGTTCTTCCATCGTTGCAGACGAATACGAGAACCATCACTTCGACGCACCGGACGCAGTACATACAGTGATATCGAAAATTGCTTCGGCTTGTTAGTACTATAAAAGCTAAATAGATGATGATGATAGGTTTGTGGGGCGCTCAACTGCGTGTTTATCAACGCCCGTACAATTATCCAATCTTCGCTCAGTCCAATTTCGCCACTTTCCTGGATGATGATGAAATGATGAGGACAACACAAACACCCAGTCATCTCGAGGCAGGTGAAAATCCCTGACCCCGCCGGGAATCGAACCCGGGACCCCGTGCTCGGGAAGCGAGAACGCTACCGCGAGACCACGAGCGGCGGACAGCTAAATAGCTGTGATCGCGTTAGTTTATTTCCACTGAGGTTCCACACCGTCGTAGATCATCTTTGAAAGTAGTGTCTTCTAGCGTTTGGTACTTACATGATGTCAGTCATTTCACATTATTGATATTAGACCGCGCACTCATAATAAGTGGGAAGAGCGTTTATTATTTTCCATTGCACACATTCATTTTACACCCGCCTGGAGTAGCATCTTGGAATGTCACATATTTTGATACTTACAGACTCACACATCAAAACCTATAGGAAACTTCTCGTTGACCTACAATCATGAAATTTCGCAAGAAGCAACATTTCTGAGTAAAAGTAAAGGAAATAATCTAAAAATTGGTAATTTGGAATTACATCAAACGAAAAATACCTTTTTTTTCATTCTCGACAGTCTTGCAATTCCCTTGACTCATATCTAGCCATTATCGACACTGATGACACCCAAAATTCGTCCAAATTTTCGATTCCCGGAATCGATGAACTGTCTATATACATAACTGAGTTTCTAGGGAATCCTCGGTGCTCGAGCTCTACTAGAACATATCCGGATTTTTTTTTCTTTTTAAAATGATCTAATATGAATTTGAAGGAATGATTTCAAGTTATTGAAAACAAATAAGGTCACTGTAGCATGCAATTTTATAAGAAGGATAGGAGTGTTAAACGTAAAGCGAGACGGCCGGCCTTTCCGCGTACTAACACACATCGAAGACCTTGCATCGATATCTTAGTGTATGAAATGTGAGAGATTTTCGAGTTACGAGGGACGCCATATACACGCTAAATATTGATACCAGAATACCTAAAAACTTTTAACTTTTCAACTTAAAACAGAGCAAATCGATTAAATGAAAAGTTGCGACACGCTCAAGTCATATTACAGATAGTGTTAATTATAAAGGACAATCAAATGAAAAAGAGATGGAAAAAATTAAGTGAACTGTTGTTTCGAAAGTAATCACTATATCTGTTAAAACATTTGCTGATAGCTACAGAACCATGGATGTATCCAGACGTGCAACTCTTCGTCCGAAGCCAGACGGAGGGCATGAATCTCCTTCCGGGCTCGAGAGATATGGAAATCGCATGGGGAAACACCGGGACTGTATGGAGTTGAAACAACCTAGGCGACATATGGGCGGGCACTAACCTGCAACGCAATGAAGTCGTCTGTCAAGATTCCTGAGCGTTTGGACTTGATGGCTCGCTCCAGTTTTTGCAACGTGTACGCGTACAGCTGTGAGTTAATTGTGGCGCCGTGGTCCAGAAAGTGAATGAGCAGTGGGCTTCTATAGTCAAAGAAAAAGGTCGACGTGACTTCCCCGGGGCTGGTGTTCCTGTTGTTTAGACTACTCTGAAGAAGTTCCGCTGGGAAACCCTCTCACATCCTCCATACAGTCCAGATCTCTCCCCGTGCACACCCTTTCATGTGTTTCTCTTACAGAACTTTTGAGACTGGCGTAAGGCCAAAAGGCATAATGCAGTACAAAATTAATAAACACTATGTTCAAGACTAATATCAGTTTTTAAGTGCATTAAAAATGGCCGCATCATCTCACAAGGTATTTATGCATTTTGCTGCTGCTATGAGCACTTCATCTACGATACTGCGAAACAAATCTCTTCTAATGAAAGCTTTTCGCTTTCCATATTTTGGGAGCAGATAGTACGAACCAAAGAAAGAAAAAAAATTCCAGTAAACGTGGACTTCCATACCTTAAGAGCTATATTCAGAAGAAATCTGTTTCACAGTAACGAATATGAGCAAATGCTCATAGCTCTTACGGTATGCACTTTAGGGCCATGTTTACCCGATATGCCTTTTTTGTTTTCATCCATACTACCACTTCTCAAAATATGGAAAGCAAAGAGCTTGCAGTAGAAAAGGTTTGTTTCATAATACCGAATACGAGGAAGTGCTCATAGCTTTGAAAATTAGCATTTCAGAGCCCATGTTTACTAGACGTATTTGCTTGGAAAGATCGATCCTGTCATATCACTGAGTGTTAAGCATCCATCATGGGAACCCCTGTATAGATGTAATTGTTTTACTCACCTCACTTCTAATTTTCCGACTGGTTTGATGCGGCCCGCCACGAAATCCTCTCCTGTGCCAACCTTTTCATCTCAGAGTAGCAATTGCAGGCTGCGTCCTCAATTATTCGCTGCATGTGTTCCAATCTCTGTCTTGCTCTACAGTTTTTACCATCTACAGCTCCCTCTGGTAACTTGGACGTTATTCCTTAATCTTAACACATGTCCTATCGTCCTGTTTCTCTTCTTGTCAATGTTTTTCATACGGTTCTTTCCTGTTCGATTGTGCAGACAACCTGCTCACCCCTTACTTTATCAGTCCACCCAATTTTCAACATTCTTCTGTAGCACCATATGTCAGAGGCTTCGAGTGTCTCCTGCTCCTGTTTTCCCACAGTTCACGTCTCACTACAACACGATTCTGTGCTCCAAACGTACATTCTCAGAAATTTCTTTCTCAATTTAAAACCTATGTTTGATACTAGAAGACTTCTGTTGGTCAGGAATACCCTTTTTGCCAGTGCTAGTCTGCTTTTTATGTCCTTCTTGCTCCGTCCGTGATGGGTTATTTTGTTGCCTAGGTAGCAGAATTCTTTACTTCATCTACTTAGTAACCCACAGTTCTGATGTTAAGTTTCTCGCTGTTATCATTTCTGTTACTTGTCATTACTCTCGTCTTTCTTCGATTTACTCTCAATGCGTATTCCATACTCATTAGACTATTCATTCCACTCGACACACCTTGTAGTTCGCCTTCACTTTCGCTGAGGATATCAATGTCATCAGCGAATCTTATCATTGATGTCCTTTCATCTTGGATTTTAATCCCACCCTTGAACAT
Organism: Schistocerca serialis cubense; assembly: GCF_023864345.2. Classification (NCBI taxonomy): domain Eukaryota; kingdom Metazoa; phylum Arthropoda; class Insecta; order Orthoptera; family Acrididae; genus Schistocerca; species Schistocerca serialis. The sequence continues at coordinate 461,172,826 of NC_064643.1, forward strand.
TGCTTTTATTTCTGTCACTGCTTCTTCGATGTATAGATTGACCAGTAGAGGCGAAAGGCTGCGTTCCTGTTTTGCATCTTATTTAACCCGAGCACTTCGTTCTGCGTCATCCAACCGTTAGTACTCCTTCTTGATTCTTGTACATCTTGTGTGCTGCCCATCTTCCCCTGTAGCTTACTCAAATTTTTCTCAGAATTTCAAACTTATTGCACTAACTTACGTTTTAGAACGCTTTTTCCAGGTCGACAAATCCAGTGAACGTGTCTTGATTTTTCTTTAGTCTTCCTTCCATCATCAATCGCAACGTCAGAACTGCCTGTTGAACCGTAAAATTACTACTGGTTTACCAAAAGTTATTAATCACAATTAATACACAAAATGTAAAGTGGAAGTAGGTGCCAAGGAATAACTGGTGAAATTACACACAATTTTCAGTAACACTCTTTATTCAAATCTGGTGCAACACTTTGCGATATTTAAAGAAAAAAACAATAATTTAACGAATAAGTCACAATTTATGATAGGAAAGGACTTTTAAATTATTAAATTATTATAAAAAAATTTCACGCCAGTAAAAGGAAAGTACAGGCAAGCAATTTAACGCATACAACGCGACGTTGTATAATATTTCAAACTCAGCTAAATTATAGGTGAATTTCACTCCATTAATAAATGAATACAATTTGAATATATGACTTCACTTTTGGGAAGAAAAATTTCCCATTTGGTTACAACAGCCGTAGCTAAGGCCGCCCACAACAGCCTCACTCAGGCGCAGAATCTAACTTGTCTGCAACATATAAAGACACTCATGTTTACAAAATTTCTCAAAATATAAAAACAAAAACGCATGAGTCATGCACACCGGGGCGGGGGGGGGGGGGGGGGGGGGGGGGGGGGGGGGGGGGGGGGGGGGGGGGGGGGGGGGGGGACACACACTCACAGTTAAATAACATTACCATTTCCAAAATATATAAAAAAACAAATTTCCGCCAATTAACTTACTGCAAATACACACGCTCGCACGTAGGACTTGCGAACTTTTACAGCATTCTCCTTTCAAGGCAATAATTTCTACCCGTAATGAAATGGCAAACTTTTGCATGGCAAGAAAACACACTAATAAGCAACTACCTGTATAAAACACATAAGCACGTTGAGTAAAAGCCTTAAAAGGTATTGAATTGGAAAAAAAGACACAACAGTTTTTGCTGACTAGAAACAATATAAAAAATCCACAACGGCGTACATTAACAATCTTGCTTGATTATAGCCAAATTGTACATAAACACTAATTTACGTAAGTTACAGCTTCCAGATGAGCAGGAATTCGTTGTGCAACTGACTAGTTCTTACCACGAGACAAAAAGGAATATTTCTTCTTTCTTAGAGTACCTTTTACACGCGTGTCTAGTAATACTAGTTATGGCAGGCTAGAGGATGGACCAGGTCTTCGAGACTTGCATTTTAAACAGTACAGCCATTGGTGGCGTAGACTTTCACAGACATGGCAGAGGCTAACAGTCGAGTAGGTAAGCTGGGAGGGGAGGGGAAAGAAGCAATCCGAACCACAGAATTACTCTGACTTCCCCCCCCCCCCTTCGTCCTCAACGGGGACAAACGGACCACCCTTTCTAATATTACCACCTTCCCGTGGGTGGGCAGACGAGAATGAATGGCGGGAAATCCCCAGAATATACGGCTGGTATAATTAACAAGAATAAGTAAATTGAATTCATTCAAATTTCAAAAAATCTGTTGAAAATCAGTACTCAACCTCTGGTGCGTTACGACTCCCAGGACTGAACCAACGTAGCACCTCCAAATGCTCTGCCGAGCCGCCCGCTGCCAGCCGTTTCAACGGACGCAGGAAGGCGCGCCGGTTTTCAGAACCTCCTCGCCGGTCGACAGCATATGGCCGAACTGCAAATTAGGCCCCTCGCGGACCCACGCTCAGGAAGATTCCTTTCGCGACGAGCAGTTAACGCCCCATACCATGGAGCCGCTGCTCGCGTCGCTTACGCTGATGCCGCGATCTGCGTGCTGTCCCTCTAGCACCGGCAGAGAGGTCGCTTCTTGATGCCCCGACTGCCAACTCTCCACGAGAGCCCATACAGTCACTTCTTGAACCCACGCGAACAGCCCACTTTTCACCTTTCCCGCTAGAGAGAGACATCGCGCTGCGGCTCGCTTTTCAAAGCTAACTTTACTACGGCTCACCCGTCTGGTGCCTTTGACTTTCTTAGAGCCGAATTGGTAGTCATCTAACCGATCCTCAATTTTCATTCCTATTCGTCTGTTTACGGTGCTGTTACGTACCATCTGGTACTAGACTGCCGATGTCGGCTACAACAACTTTATTATTCCATTCGCTGAGCGCCGTCGCTGCTAATCAGCCCTGTCTGGCAAGGCCATTGCCTCGGCATTTGTCGTCTGTCTGCTTTTAGCCGCAGAACAGAAAGTAAGCCGGCTGTAGTAAATCAAAGTGGGGGCCAACCAGTGGAAGCAACAGGCACGAGGGAAATGGCGACGAGCAGCCGGCGTCAAAGGCAAGCATATTACGCGGCGGCAGCGGCGGCCTCGGTGAAGAGCGGCGCGTGGGCACGGCGGGAAGCGGCCGTAATAAGAGCGGCCGGAACTCCGGGGAAATCAGGCGGTCTGCAGACGCGCTGTGGCTGGTGGTCACCCTCTAGCTGTCGCCTGCTGCTGTCCCCTCCCAGACACTCCCCCCCCCCCAATCCTCTCCCCTCCCCCCATCCTACCCTTTCCGGTCCCCTACTCCCTTCTTCTCTTTCCGGTCTCACTCCTGTGCGACCCCATCCATCACGTCCGTTTTACCTTATTATAAGCACGCCAAGAGAAAGCGACGCCTGTTAAACTAAAGATATAATGGAGACGCTAGTACTAAAATTCGTCGTACTGTGTTTCCAATATCGGTTTTACTTCACTAATCTACATTTCAAAGTCACGGCCTTATCATCAGGGCTTCAGTACGTACTGTACGTAAGGACATTCGTTGCGACGTCAGCACGCCAAAAACGCCAGTGAGATGTAGAGAGTTCTTGATTTTAGTTCTAATGTTCAAGTTTAATCTCGAACACTGTCAAGAGTAAACGATATTATAAATTTATTTGTAAATTTTTTAAGTAGTAAAATTAGTTAGAAGGTAAAGGGGATGGACCAGGGTGACGCTCGATTATGGGACCTATCTTCATGATATTTTCAATCAAACAACAAACAAATTACAAAACTGACTTTACATCTTAAATGTACACGTCCGTTTTGGAAAATTTTTAAGGATGACTGTGCTCATAAACCTCTTACGTTATTTGATTTTCAAACAGCTGAGCAGAACTGAACATGCTCAGACATTTCTCTCTTTACTTATTCTGATCATCAATAAACTGACATACAATATTTTTAGCGCAACGCAATCTGACTTTCAATAATCCCTACAAAAGAATGGCCCTGACTAACAATAACCTATACCTTTCATGAATCACTTACCTCACAAAAATCTTCGTTACTCGAACAAATGCAATACAGCGAGCGCCAATACTGTCAGCTAAATAAAAGATTCTAACTACTGAAGGCACTAACTACTAATAGGTATAGTCAGCAAATGAAAGATTTTGATAGGGAACAGACAAAATATCCGTTCATGACATCCAGCCTTACAAATTTCCTTTTTCTGGCGGACACACGTCTAGATCGTCCGCTCTCAAAACTCTGCCATCTCTCTCCCCACATCCACCACTGCTGGCGGCTCACCTCCAACTGCCCAACGCTACGCGCTGTTCACATCCAACTGCCCATCACTACAATAGCAAATATTCCAACAATACAAACCAGCCACAGACTGCACAGAGCACAGTCAGTGATTTTCATACAGAGCGCTCCGTGGCGTTACCAACATAAAAACCTAAACAGCCCACTTACAACCCTTAAGATTGAATTGTGTATTTTTTAAGTTAAAAACTTGCACCCAGAGGACACTACACGACATCAACGAATGGCCTTCAGGGAGTGCGAGGGCTGTTTGTGGACGTTCTGAACGCCACAATTTTCAAACAAAATTTCAAATGACAAAATTTCAATAACTGCGTTGAAACTGACGATATTGCGTAACGTAGTACGTATGGATATTTTTAAAAAAATGTTTTTAACAAAGGCAGCAATCTCAAATAAAAGTCAGAGTTATAAAAACGTGAACCAAAGATCTAAATTAAAATAGATCACAAAAATCCCACATACTACAATGCAAAGAACGCTGACTGACAAGGTACAAAAAGGTATAATCTAACTGCTTGTGTATTTCATGATTTATAGCTGCTGACAACTTGTGAAAGATGATATTTTGAAAAAAAAAAGAAACAAGCATTTACAGTTCCAACTTGTGTTTTTCTTTTAATACTGAAACTGAACACACAAATCGGCAATGCCACTACCCAAGTTTTACTCAGTACAAAAAAACAAGCGAAATAACGAGCTAAGCAGACATGAGACAAAAATGTGCTTGCAGACAGTTTACCGTAAATGAAGCATGTTACGAAGAGAAATCTTGTTGAAAATAATACCTTAGTTGATAGTAATGCCCTTTATGGTACTATCTGAAACTGACAATACCACTATTCCGTCGGTAACTGTTACACTATTGTATTGGTTGCAGTCGTGTGCTAGGATGCGCCACACCCCCATGCAAAAAAAAGCGATTTTAACGTATTTCAATTTTTATGGGACTCTTTATACGAATGAATCTTAAAAACAGAGTCTCTAAGGAACACTTTAAGCAAAAATAGTCTACCCTTGTCTACCTGTGTAGTGTAATATGTAAGCTACTTATTATTTTTGTATTACTGAAATATCCGTCAAATTTGTAATATTGTTAGAAACTTGTAACATCTGCTGTGAAAGCTGAGGATGTTGATAGAGCAGTGTAGAAATTTCTTCGTTGCCTGATTAAAAGAGGCTCAGCACCCACAAATGGAAGAGGAAACGAATTGAAACTTCACAGCTTGAGACTATATGTGATATTATTGCTGTGATTACAAAATCGAGTAAAATTTACGAAGAACTTGGCAGTATGAGTCCATTTATAGTACGGCCATCTGTTCCCTCTGGCCTGGATATGTCCAGTGATTCGGGAGTTTGTGACTCTTGCACAGAGTGATACTTGTACGGAGAGGGAATGTGTTGACATTTGTACAGAGCTGCACAAAGTTCCCTGTTTCCGCAACAGTTTGTAGTGTGCGTAGCTTCCTCCCACAGTTCAGTATTGCAATTTACCACTGACTGGCAAGTAAGGTTCCGTGTTTTAGTGCTGAGATAATGGAGTCCATTGAGACTTCCAAAGGGAAGGCTTTACTAACTTATAACGGGCTTCAGTATATCGTGGACTATACAAACGAACAAGAAGTGACTTACTGGCGTTGTGTAAACCTTAAAGGAATAAATGCAAAGGAATATCATCCTCAATAAATAACTCTGTTTTAGAGGAAGGTAGCCATGTCTGTATTCCAGATCAGGCAGCAAATGAAGTGCGAAAACATTTTATCAGCGGGAAGAAGCGGGCAAACTAAATAGACGCTACAGTTTCATCTGTTTACGTTGAAGAAGTAGGGCTGCTCTTCAATCGATCCTACGACTTAATAACATCTTTACCATCACACAGGAGAGCAAAACAAACGTTACATCATATTAGGTGAAAATATATGGGAACCACACACGATCCCACCGATTCTGGAAGAATATTCTTCCAAGAAAATAATTTACTGATGAATGATGGTAGCAATTTTTTACTTGTAGATAATAACAGGGGACCGAATGACGGAATACTAGTGTTTGCCAACGAAAAGTGAAAAGCGTGTTTATCAAATTGCGAATCATTCCTTGTGGACTGAACGTTCAAGAGTTCCAGCAGTCAGTTTGGATAGTTGTTAATACTCCACGCCGACCTTAATAGTTCTTGGGAGGAAACAATCACTATTCCAGTTGTTTACGCTTCGCTGCCAAAAAAAAAAAAAAGCGAGAAAGATATGAAAGTTTTTTCAAAGCTATTAGAACTAATGTGCCTAGATGGAACCCTGCATCTCTGATGATGAACTTCGAAATTGCCGTCGATCAAGCAGCTAACAGTTTGTTTCATCGAACAGAGATTACTAGTTGCAATTATCATTTTAATCAACGTTTGTGGAAACAAATCCAGGGTTGCGGCCTCTTTCGAGCATGTAAGGAAAACCAGGTAATACACTGTCACGTAAGAATGTGTGTTGCTCTGGCACATCTTCCCCTAGAAATTTTGGATGATGGTTGGCTGTGTATTCAGGAGAGCACGCCTGAAAGCCGATAGCTTCAGGAGTTTTATGACTATTTTGTTGACCTGTGGCTCGAGAACGAACATATGGCAAGAGAGACGTGGAACTGCAGTGGTAGGCACCATCGCACTAATAAGGGTGGAACCAAAGATAAATACATTAATATCAAAAGTTCATCCGAATGTTTACTCATTAGCGAAAAATATTCGAGAAGATGTTGAGTACTACGGTCACCTGTTTGACTGACTCATTTTAAACTTTGACGGGAAAAGAAGAAAAATATCGGCAATGGAGATTGACGAAATGGTCACAAGGGCTTTAATTTCGTCAAGGGCTTTAAAGAAACCCCAAACTGATTTATTTATTTTGTTTTATTTAGACGTCAAGATCCGCAGGACCAAATTGAGGAGCAAATCTCCGAGGTCATGGAACGTGCCAGTACATGAAATTACAATTTAAAAGTAATAACAGATAAAAATAAATGTTTATGAACCCGAAAAAATTCACTTCATAAGTTTAAGTAAATGCGATCAACAATACAATAAGAATCAAGTTAATTTTCAAGAAACTCCTCGACAGAATGGGAGTGACCTATGAGAAAACTCGTAGGTTTCGATTTGAAAGCGCTTGGATTACTGCTAAGATTTTTGAATTCGAGTGGTAGCTTATTGAAAATGGATGCAGTAGTATACTGCACACCTTTTTGCACAAGAGTTAAGGACGTCCGATCCAAATGCAGGTTTGATTTCTGCCGAGTATTAACTTAAAATCATTCCTGACTTGTGTGGCCTCTGCGCAGAAGTTACAATGATGAAGAAAACATAAGAATCACTGAAAAATTTGTAAATGTAGAAAAGTAGTTTAATGTAATCATTGGGAATCTTGTAAATATCGTAAATATTATAAATAAATCAATGGTGGACGAAAAGAGACTCCCTCCTCATGGTGTTTCCTGGAAACGGCACCAGTCGCCTAAAAATCTCTTGAAATTTGTAAAATATTCCCTAACGAAGGCTGACAAGGCTATCTTGAGGGCTAAGCTGTTGAGAGCTTCTTAGAATCAAGCTTCTTAGAATCAAGCTTCTTAGAATCAAAAATACAAAATTTTTGTAGCGGAAATATAGGTAAATAACATGCAATTAAATCTACACTCTCTCCCTCCGTTAGGTGAGCAAACCAGCATGAAACTCGTAGTGACAAAATCCATTATCATAAAAAAGTGAGTGGTCGCAGTTTTGCAATCTTTCAACATATGTTAAAAACAATTTCTAGTAACACATGTATGCATAGCAGGTGTGTTGAGGATGCGACTAGGTGAGCAAAAGCGCTCACGCTCGCACGCCGCCTGGGTTGAGTCCTCGCGGTGATGTGGGACGATCAGAGGTTCGTAGCGCAGCACGGCGGACGAGTAGCGCAGAAGCGGTGCAGTCAGTGCACTGCCTTCTGAGGAATGCCCATAACTAGGTTCGGCGTAGCCTTAAATATAAACATACAGTACATGGGCGCAATTCTTAACGGGAGACTCCACCCAAAAATGCAACTTTTCTTCCACTTTTCCGACAGCAACCAAATTTTAAAACAATATCTGTTACGTAAAGATGTAGGGATATCCGGATTTAGAAGTCCGTAACTTCATTGGTTTTCAACTTTCGAATTTTTAATACGATTTTATGGTATTCTTTTAGGACTCACACAGTTTTCACGTGTCATACTTTGTAGATACATTCACAAGACATAGTTCAGCGGTTCTATTCGTTCATTTTATGAGACATGTTAATAATTTGTTTCCAGGGTTTATGTCAAATTTCGGCCTTACATTTTATTTAATTATCGCTGCATAAATGTCATGATAAAATGCAAAAAATACGTTTTCGATATTATTAATGCATAGAAGTATGCAAACACATCAAGACTACGTTATATAAAATTTTCATTCAGTCTGGTTAATATTTATGACAACAAGTTTGACACTGAGCTTGGAAAAATAAACTTATGCTGAAATGAGTTTTAACATTTTATCAAAAAATGAATTTTACTACAAGACACGAACCTATCAAAATTCACCAATATCTTAAAGTTTAGCCTTCCTGCTTACATGAGGCTTCTTATAATTTCAAGTTCAGAATATCCTTTTTCTTGAATTTTCTGAATAAAAATCTACTCACTACCTTCTTTAGGAGGTGCAGTGGTAGTGATATCTGATTGTAAGCCAATGCTTATTTCCTTAGACCTTGATGATTGTGCTGAACAGAACTTCAACGTAGTCCTTAAATTTGTATTTACACAGTCAACAGGTGAAATAATTGCTTTCCAGCGAGTAGCTGTCAATTGTTTCGCTTCAGTTTCCTTGGAAATCTTGCAGCATGCTTTTCCCAGTTTGAGGTTTTGTCAAGTTGGAGTAAAGCTGGTTCACTTTCATGGGGATAGAAATCGAAAATTATCTTTCGGTGTACTCAGTCCGTATTTCAAATATTTCTTAAACATGCTTAAATTCGAATACAGACAGATCGTTTTGGGATCTAAGAGTAAACTCTCAAAAATGTGAAATAGTAATTAATATTTTTTTTTTAATTTGAGGTTTTAGGGTGGACTCTCCCCTTAAAATGGAGAGGAGTCTTTTTTAGATGGATAAAAAGTAGAATGATGGTCGGGTTGGGAACTTCATAGCAGTCAGTGATATCAACATCAGCGTAACAGTGCAGGACGCGTAGTTTATATGTTTATTGTATGCGATGGTGTCTTGATGCGCTTGGTGTTCTATTAGTGTGCTTGGTACCTTTTTATTGTAAACTGACGCAACACCACTATGTGGCTGTTAAAGTGTTACCAGGTCCGTTGATGATAGCACAGATATGTCGAAACGGATAATCAATAAAAATATTTACAAGCGATCTCGACAAACCTAATTTCTTAAGAATAATATAATAGGTTTTTGGAGTCTACTTTTTCTTCTATTTTGGAAAAATTATGTCGGCATTCAGCAGTGTACTGCCTCAGTCTGTTAAATCCCGTTCTATTATCTTCATATTAGATTTCATTACTTTAACCATATTTTCTCTTAACTCGAGTCTCCAAAATTTTACATTATATGTCACTTACATTATTACCCATGGTGAAAACTGTTAATAATTACACTCAAAAACACAACAAAATACAAATTTACAATCCAAAATAATTGTCAATACAACCGAAGTCTGATTCTTATTATTCAAAAATCAAGGCATCATGCAATAGAGACTGATTAATGTAACTATCTTCCCATTTGGTATATAAAGCTATCAAAGACGTAAAATGAAAACGTACAAGAAAAGAATGTGGGAAATTTTTCTCTCCAGATGACTGTTAAAGATTCCCTACGATACTAAGTCAGCTGGAAAGGAAGCATTACCTTGCTTCAGACAAAGGTTTCTACTGGAAGCTATGCCATTACAGAAACATTCTCTAATAGGTCCGCATAACTATGGAAAACATGTTCATGTAGGTTAAAGGAATGGCCCTGATAAAGTAGTGGAAGATATTTCAAGATCTGAGATCAGTCAGTAATCTATGAGTGACTAAAAAGATGAGTTTCAGGGAGGCATTTGTAACACTGGTTGTTCATTGAGTGAGAAACGTTTTGTTTTGATTGTGAATACGTCATATAGACATCACTGTAATTATTTCTTTCTTCTATTCATTTCATGATTTTTTTATTTAAAGCAAAATTGTCGTATCGTCTGTATCAACAATTTAACAAAAATAAATCTTTCATCTGTCTCCAAGCTTGTTAAATTCTCTACTGGAACCAGTATAAGAACGCAGTGACCTGATAGGGGTTATTGCTCTCACTCGGAACGCTGCCCTCTTTGTCCCAGTAACAGCGCTAAGTTAGTGGAACTGCGAGTGTATGTGAGAGAGAGATAGTGCGATAAATACTCATAGGACAGCGAAATCGGGAGCTATTTTTCTGTCAGAATTTGGAAGGTAGAGGTGAGAACTGGATAACCGATCGCCAATGTGTACAACGCTCCAACAAGAGTAGTACATCAACCTATAAGTCCCAATTTACAAACAGAAATTTTTATGTTTGTGATGCAAGAACAGAATAGTGCACGTCTTTTCTGTTGGAAAATAGTAAATAAATAAAGAGGCGTTTGTTGCATCATTCATCTTGGCGCGACACATGAAAATATCTTTATTAGCATAGGAGATAAAACGTTCTATTTTAAAACATACAAGTAACTGGCAACTTTTAAAAAGGAATAACGAGACTGTAAGTCAGTATTAATTAGAATTGTGTCTCTATGCTACTAAGAAGCTTTTAAAATTAACCATATTTAGTTAAGCAGGACACTAGTTCATTTACTAAAAGCAGTGATGGCTGTAATTTTCAGCCTTACACCTATCTGTGGCGCCGTAGTATAGGTACTTTATCGACACCTGACATAATTATGAAGTAATCTGAACCTCGCGGTAGCTATCACGTTATTAGATCGCTTAGTTAAACTCAAGCGAGATATTTCCCGTATTAACCATTAACGTAGCTAAACTCCTTCGAATCTATAGCCACATGAGATATTCAGCTTGTTTTAGACAGTTCGGTAGCTTGTTTCTGTCGTACTGCTACCAAAAACGGCAGTGACAGTTCATTTTAATAACGAGGGACGTATTTATCACGTAAGCGATCCACACCTTATCCGACTTGCATTGCATTTCCAACCGTCTGACAGACCAAATAACCCATGAAATTTTTGATACTCCACGTTATTCACTGATACGTTATCCGCCTTTCATATACAGTGGAGAATGAGTGTCATTCTATGTTAGCGTCTCGATATTCCATTTCGGTAGATCCCCTGCTGATTGCGTAACTGCCGGCCGGAGTGGCCGAGCGGTTCTAGGCGCTACAGTCTGGAACCGCACGATCGCTACGGTCGCAGGTTTGAATCCTGCCTCGGGCATGGTTGTGTGTGATGTCCTTAGGTTAGTTAGGTTTAAGTAGTTCTAAGTTCTAGGGTACTGATGACCTTAGCAGTTAAGTCCCATAGTGCTCAGAGCCATTTTGATTGCGTAACTGAAAACGTAGACAGAGTAATAAAAACTCTCGAAAATAGCTCGAACATCTTCACAACGACTTTATGACCATTCGCAGGGAAGTGTGTGATGTACACTCGTCAAATATCCAGTTATAAATAAATATATTGTTCTGTGAAATGTTTATTTCATTTTTCGTACTTTACCGTATTAGAAAAAGTAGTATTTTTATGAATACAGAGCCAATGTTACAAGACGTACAGTAGTGTCTTGTCTGTTTTAATCTCATCTTTCGTGCAGTTTTTGCTTGTTTTAAACGTACCTTACATTTTCTGATCGGATGTTTCTTGCATATTTGTGGCTGGCACTCACGATATGGTGGAAGGGAGGAAGATTGCTGTTTAAAGCTCTGGAGAGCACTGACACCATATGAGACAGAACAAAATCGGAAAGACAAGGGAAATGGGACTCTTTGTACGTTACTTGACAGTCTGAGTGTGAGTCTCCATTCGGTCCACTTCTCCCTTGTTAGCAGCTGCTCTGTGAATATAGTATTAAACGCGTGCTTGTTACCTGTATTAATAACGGAGGAAAGTAGCCAAAAGTGGAGTCCCATTTTGCCCATTTTGTTTTCATTTTTTAAAATATATAATATCTGAAATTTACGCTTTATGAACATTCTATATATATTTCATTTAGTTGCCAACTTGTTTAAGTGAAATTTTTAACAGTTTGAAATAATTTTTTTTCTCTAAAAAAATCACAATAAAAGCTTACATTTTTTCTTTTTGGAAAATTGGTGCCAAATTCGGACCCCCTTTTAAAATGTTTTAAATAGCAATGAAAATGAGTCACAGAGATGTCACAGTGAAATAAAACGTAAGGTTAGACGTATTGCTTTAATGAAGAAAAGAACGTATTTTGAAATAGAAAAAATTACAAAATGAAACAAAAATCGAACGATTTATGAATAAATTGCATTTAACGGCAGAAGTCACAAATTTAATTGTCTTTTTCAGCCCCTGCACACTCTGTATGTGCCCACAAGCTACACATCAGCAAACAACTCTCCTTTTATTGCCTCTGAAAACTTCCCGGAACAGAAGATGCACTCAGCGTCTTCATCATCTTGGGAAGGTATAACTGCTGGAGTTACTTCTAATTCAGACGATCCACTAGAGATGCTGACATGTTCATCTTCATGGCTGTATTTATCGTCTTCTTTGCTGAAATGAAGTCGCTTTTTTCTGGTGCTTTTCCTTTTTCTGAAGACCTGACTCATACGGAACCGTGACCGCGACCACGTCTGTCCTTTTGTCCTTGACCACGTCTCTGTTGCTTTTCAGCTTCTTTTTCTACTTTAGCTTTCTGAGTTTCTACCAGTTGTGTTTTGTAGAGTGAGGAAGTGATCACAGTAGAACTACAACCTTTTCGTCCCCTAGTAGAGGTCCACTTTTTGATTTGCAGGCCCGGAAATATGTCGAATGGACGTTTTTGGTAAACGAGCTAAATTATGGTGATGCACCACATGGTGGTGGAGTCAACCCCTGATCTGCCAGAGATGTTGATGGCTTGTTTGGATTGAATATCTCTGGCTGAGCTGCTGAAGATGTCGATGGCTTGTTTAGATCGAATAGCTCTGCCTGGTTTGCCAAAAAAGTTGATGGATTGGCTGATACAACGGTTGTCTCTTAGTGGCTTCATAAAAAGAGGTTGTTTGCTTTTTGTTTGCTTCGTCAATCTTTTCTGCAGCTGAGAAAAGCATCTTGTTCAAGAGATATATCCCTGTAACTTTAAAACCACTGATAGCAATTTGAGCTGTTTGACATTTGACATAAGCTCTGCCAAACTGCTCCATGATGTCATAAGCACAGAGAGCCCGTTGATTTCGTCTCGCCCACTGCCTGACTTCTTCGCTGTAGTAGACTATCCAACGGCTGCAATTTATGCGAGCTATGAGGAGGCAATGACACTTTGCTAACATGGTTTGCTCTCGTTGATTAATTAAGTCAGTGTCCTGTGTATGGCTAAAGTGCCTATCCAAGATCAGTAGCACAGGCTTTTCCTTTGTAGGATTGGTGTTTTCAGTGAAGTGTTGGAACCATTATTGAGTGAATAGATTGGTTTGCATCCAACCAGAAGGATTCACTGCAAATATTGTGCCTGGCGGTGCCCCTTTCTTCAATTGGTCACTCGTATTTTTGCGCGGAAAAATTACCAGGGGTGGTACAAATGAACCAGCAGCATTCATACATAAGACTATAGTTATAAGAACTGCTCTATTTGTTTTTTCCTCTTCAGGCCAATTACTTTCGCAACTTCGGATTGTATGACAGTGATTCCGCTTTCGTGCACAATGTAGATTTCGTCTGGAGTGAACTTTTCTTTATCATAAACTTCCTCTAGAAGTTTGTAGAACTTGTGTGTATTTTCTTTGGTGAAATGAAAGGCCTTGCTGTAAGATGTACCACTAGGTTTCCTGTCTGATAATTTAGCATGACGACGTTATAATAAAGGCTAACACACTTTCTTCCAGCGATGTCATTATTGAAAGGATGTTCAAGGTCATTGTTTTCTGCCAACTGAACAGCCATTCTCCTAAGGTCACTACGAGTAAGCCCGATAAACGAAGCCTCCATTGCAAGACAATAATTGAAAGCTCATCTTCAAGGGTACTGCCTAAAACGGTATGTGTGCCCCTTTTAACATTCGTTGCTTCCTCTGGAGTGCCGTATTTCATGTTAGATAATCTCATTAGCGTAGTTTTCGGGACATTATACTGCTTACTTGTTTTTTTTTCCAGGCCATATTTTTAATTCTAATAGCATCTATAACCTGTTTCATTTTGGTTGGACTCCACCCCTTCTGCTTCGTTTTCACCATTTTATTCCCTTGGATTCTGGAAAAGAAATCCAAAAGAATACATTAAAAAATAAGAGGTACCATGTGGGAACCAGAAGGGGGCCCGATTTGAGGCACCCATACTATCAGATTTATTAGATAAACGTCAAAGTAACATAACTTAGATATAAACATGATCCCCAATCCTTCCCATTAAATAATGTGTATAGATGTTATTACGCACCTTCCAATATCCTAACGAAAAGTAGCGATAAGTAGCACTGTCTCAAAACTTTGATTTCACGAAAAACACGTGTTGTCATCTGAACAAGCGGTGACTTGAGCGGATGACACGAGCGCTCCACTACATAGTGGCACAAGCCTAACCTAATGCTTAGAGGGATTTCCACCAGAGTTCAGCACAATGCAGAGTCTGGTAGAGAGCCTGTATAGGGAGAGAGTGGCCATAGGTGAAGTTGCCCGTGATTGGTTGATTAGCTTTGGCAGAAAAATGGCGCCAAACGTCTCTCGAGCTTCCTATGTTCGCCGTGCTTTTGAGTTGAATTGAAATTCAGAGGACTTTTGGAAACGATTAAAAGGTATTTGAATTATTGAGAGACTTGTTATGCGTTGTGCATGCATGTTCGATTTAGTTGTATATCGTTTTTAGTACGTAATTAGCGTTTGTGATTTTAAATACGAGTTGAAATAATGAAGCGTTTTGTGATGAAGTCGGTACGCCTACATGTTTGAAGTAAACACGTTAGTAATTGTACAGCGTTGTTTTTGACATCTGTAATTCGTTCTGCAGACGTTCGTAAACGATGCCAGGTTGTGCTGCATTTCGTTGTTCCAATAGAGGCGAAGGCGGATTTCGCATGTTAGCATTTCCACGCAATGAAGAAAGACGAAAGCAGTGGGCAGTCGCAGTCAACAGGGCTGACATAAATCGAACAGGAGCCTTGTGGAAAACAACCAAGTACTCTTATCTATGCGAAGTAAATCGTTTTTGCTTTTTACTACATATAAAACAACTTGCAATGTACATAGTTAAATTTGAAAATGCACTTGTAAATTGGCTGTGTGAAAATTATTATAACACATTATTCTTATAAACAAAGGCATTTAACGAATGATTTCGCCATACTGTCTTGTGCTTTTGATTCGGTGAGTGTGTACTCCACTACTGGCCATTCAAAAGTCCCGCCCGCAGTTTGGCAGAAAAATGGCCGCCGTATCGTCCGGTTGGCCACTCTCTCCCTATACAGGCTCTCTAGGGAGTGGAGCCCTAGGGATCCGCTTTGGGCTTTGGGGCCGGGGGCCGGATTTAGATACTTTCGTCAATAACTTCGGTGCCATATTTTAACATTCTGAACGATGTTTAAATTCACTGCTGCCTTCATAAAAATAAGAATAATTTTTTCAAGAGAATACATGATAATTATTTAGTATCCCCCTCTATTAAGCCGGTATTAGTTACAGTAGTCTAACAAAAAACTGCACTCTCCTAAAACGACTAGATAAAGCTGAGTATCATAGGTCCTTCACGGGATATGAAAATACGAATTTTTTTAGCCACGCACATCTCACAGATCCATTCAAAGTTTTAGTTCCTCACACGTTTGCCTACATGCCCTCTAAATGTCTTAGGGGGAATCCTGTGATGCTATAGGACCACCGCTCCAGGAGGGGGGGGGGGGGAGCCAATGAAGACAGTGAGTTAATAACAGGCTCAGGGCGTTACTGTCATGAAGAATTTTTGCTCTTTATGGGCATATTGGCTGCAATGAGTGAAGCTAAATTCTGTGTTGCAGGCTGGTACTATAATCAATCATCTGCCTTTCTTGATCGGTGACATTGTTTTAATTTGTGACAAATGTTAATTTCAGTGCATTATATATGCCACTAAAAAGCAAAGACGTGTTTTTGCCGTCGCGCTTTACTATTTAAACAACGGTACACGTAGATTTTTAAAGTGACACAAGAAATTGTCATTCTACCCGTCAAAGACACGTTCCCATTTTAATCAAAACAAGTGATCTTCTTGGTTTATTGATTTTTCCACTTTCTTTTTTTATTTTCTCATTTTCTCTCAAAGCTACTTGGAATGTATACAGTGAAACATAACGACAAATGAAGCGAAATGGATCCTCCTTTACAATTTTGAAACGTCGACTGCCCTCAAAATATTGGCGCATGCATCGAAAAAAAGCACTGACGGACAATACCTGGTGGCTTTATAATATTTCTTATTTTAAAGGGAATTATCAGCTTTTTAAACGGGGGCTACTTGTAGACGAATTTGGTATAACGACTGTTCCATTTGCCTAACGAAGTGGAATACTGTGTGGCAACCCGCTGCACTACCGTATATAGGCTATGAATTCATTCTACCAGTTAGTCGTATATTTGGATAAAGGGCTGTGTGAAAAATTTACCTGCTGACGCTAAAATGTTTCGAAGAACAAGAAAACCTTACGTAATTTTTACATCAGCATTCACAACCGTGGGCAGCGGATTGTGTGTCAGCTGTGGATAACATGAGTTTCTTCTGTCATGTTATCTGTAGTTTTGCAACCTAGAGTAATGGCTTTTTCTTATTTAATAGTCCAAACAAGTCACGTCGCATTTATACTATCATTATTGGGTCCTTATGTCGTCATCTATCTGAAAATACAAAATGTTTTATGATAGTAGGGGCGATTTGAAACTGAGCTCAAGTAGCGTATTGTGTCTACTGCTACCTTTTGTTTCTTACCTTCATTATTAGTCTGTGAGGATTCTTAGAACAGGCATGGAACAGTTGAATACCACATAGTTTGTAAAAATATGATGGATTATGAAGGTAGTCAAAAACCATACCCACTGTGCAACATTTTTTTGTCAGTGTTTACGTTTGTCTTCCGATGTTCTTATCCTATATAAGTATTCCTCACACGATACCAGAGGCATACGAACCCCGCACATGTAAATTTTACTAAGGGCACCTCAACCTCGTTTGGTACTATCTTCAAAATTTTGCTCCTAATAGGTGTACGGCTACTTCTTATATGCAGGTTCTTGCGTTGGCCTGGCCTCCCTTATTTTGAGATTTCGGTCCGTACACCTGCGACAAGACAGCATTTTTAACATTTCAACGGGCTGTTAGAGATCGATCGTAATTGAAAAATGCACTTCTTTACAGCCAAGTCCCAGTAATCTGGAAGCTGTCTGTGCCGACATTCACCTGTGTTATTTTTGGTGTGTTACTGAGAGTTCCTAACCTTCCTCAGCCTTGTCAGGTTGTACTCATTACACAATAAAGCGTCTCCCTTGTTTAAATAAATACTTTCTCAGACAGTGTTCTGACGTTTTTGTAATTAAAACCACCTGCGACAAGCTGCGTCCTTGGTAGTACCCTCCCTTAGATCCCTCTGGACCGTGGGTTTTTCGCAGTGGCTGCAAATTCAGCTGCAGCTGGCGCATTGTCCAGGCTACGCGTTAGAGCGCCTGAGTTTCCCAAACTCGTTAAGCTGCAACTCAGAGCGGGCTGGAACATCATTACGAACTCTAGCACAGCTTAGCTCCGAGTTCCTCGGGACGCTATAGCGACGCGATACACCTACAGGACACATTCATTGAACTTCGTCCTCACTTCTAGCCGCACGTCCCTTGAAAATTTCCGAGGTACCAATAACTTGGTGGCTGTTTACATACACATTACCTGACCAAAACTACCCGGACACTTATGAAAGAAAATTAATATCGGATGTGTCAAGATTTCGCCTTTATCAGGGCTCGAACTCTGCTGGGGACATTTTCAGTTGTCTGAATGTCTGTGGAGGAATGGCAACCCATTCTTCCTCAAGAATCGAAATCAGAGAAGGCGGTGATGTTGGACGCTGGGGTCTGAAGTGAAGTCGACATTCTAACAGATTGTAAAGCTGCTCGTTTTCTTCAGGTCTGGCCTCGGGACAGGCTAGTTCATTTGAAGAATGTTATTGTCCACAAACCATTGATTCACATGTCCTTGGTTTATGACAGTGTGCATTGTTATGTTGATGCAAACAGTCAGCGCCAGCGGACTGTTCCTTGCTGTACACAGCCCACAATGCTGTAAAATACGTTCAAAGCCTACCAGAAGTAGCGTTTTCCTAAGCACATCGGAAAACCACTCCCTGATTGCAGGTAACGCTCTGTAGCCATATTCCGTACCCAAGCTGTTCAATCGTATTGCCACAGAATATAGCGAAATTCGTGATTCCAAATCACCCGTTTCCAGTCATATAATGTGCAGTGTCGTCGTTCTTTACACGACGCAAGTATCCCTTAGCATTCAGTGCATAAATGTATGGCTTGTGCGGAGCTGCTAGCTCATTGTACTCCATCCGCTTTAACTCCAGCCGCACAGTTACTGTGCTAGCTTGACTTCTGATAGGATTTCTACATCTACATCTACATCTACATGGATACTCTGCAAATCACATTTAAGTGCCTGGCAGAGGGATCATCGAACCACCTTCACAATTCTCTATTATTCCAATCTCGTATAGCGCGCGGAAAGAATGAACACCTATATCATTCCGTACGAGCTCTAATTTCCCTTATTTTATCGTCGGTGTCAACAAAATATTTTCGCATTCGGAGGAGAAAGTTGGTGACTGGAGTTTCGTGAGAAGATTCCGTCGCAACGAAAAAAGCCTTTCTTTTAATGATTTCCAGCTCAAGTCCTGTATCATTTCTGTGACACTCTCTCCCATATTTCGCGATAATACAAAACGTGCTGCCTTTCTTTGAACTTTTTCGATGTACTCCGTCAGTCCCATCTGATAAGGATCCCACACCGCGCAGGAATATTCTGAAAGAGAACGGACAAGCGTAGTGTAGGCAGTCTCCTTAGTAGATCTGTCACATTTTCTAAGTGTCCTGCCAATAAAATGCAGCCTTTCGTTAGCCTTCCCTCCCCCTCCCCCCCCCCCCCCCCCCCCCAACATTTTCTATGTGTTCTTTCCAATTTAAGTTGTTCGTAATTGTAATACCTAGGTATTTAGTTGAATTTACGGCTTTTAGATTAGACTGATTTATCGTATAACCGAAGTTTAACGAGTTCCTTTTAGCACTCATGTGGATGACCTCATACTTTTCGGAACTCACGAGTTATTCCTTCCGCTTCAAGAATGCCTGGTCTTGTTTTATCAGTGGTTGTTCCTTCGCGTTTCCACTTCACAGTCACATTACCAACAGTCGACCTGGGCAGCTATAAAAGGGTCGCAATGCCCATAATAGATATGTTACTCAAGTGACATACAATGACTAGTCCACGTTAGAAGTCACTGAGCCCTCCTGATGGAACTGTTCGGCTGTTACTGCTTTTCTGCTGACAACATAATTCTTGCCTTCTCCTTTTATACTGTCTAGTCCGCCTGTGTTAACATCTAGCGGCCACTTGCGCATACCACTGAGTGTCCGGATACTATGATCAAATAGTGAAAATTTCGATGACGAACAATTAAAAGGAAGCTTTTAGGGATCAGAAATGAGCAACTTACGTACTTCAAGATATAATGAGCGAATGCAATGTTATTGGATTATTGATCCTTAAACAATGAAATTGCTGCCCACGATGATGCAGTCTATTAATGCCGGTGAAGCAGAGGCGCGGAAGCAGTGGTGTGCTAAACGATGGGCACAGCACAGCGAGCTCATTTCCTCCGGAATCTCGCGTAGTCTCTCAGATAATACGGAAATGAGTACCAGGACGTTTGTAATTGCTAAGTTGCCCACATTAGAGAACCCGAAACAGTGACTTTGGCTGCTTCCTGAAAACCAGAGGCAAATACCGATGTGCAACCTCAAATTTGTACCACCGCCGAGAAGTGCTGTGATTTAATTCTACTGAATTATCCATGCGATTTGTCTGATTAAGATCAAATACAAGCTCTCGACCTGCATCCAGTCGATCACTTCAGGTGAAAACTCCTTAGTAAGATAACAGAGACTTTCAGCCAGTACATTATCCGTCATTTCCCGTAGCGATGTTTTTCTTGTATCTTGCTTGAGGTTCCAATTTTCGTATTTAGTTCCTCTTTTAGATATTATACGCACCTTAGTAACATGTATTGCAAGTCAGAATCAATTGTTATTTAAAGTGACACAATAGCTTTTGTGGAGAATACTTTCCACGAGTTGCTCCTGTGAAACAATATAGGAGAACACTGCTTATTAAAGTATTTCAATCGGAGCACGAGGTCAATACATGACTATTTTGTAAATTAGTTTTATTTAAAAGACGATATTTTAATCTACGTTAATTAATTACAACATCGATACGTTTCCTAATATTTTGGCTAGACAGAATCGAATGTTAGTTTCTTAATCGACTGATTAAATCATTTATATACAGCTTTACGGACCCCTTCAGGAGCTCACGCTCGCCGCCTGGGGAATAAATGGAGCGGTCAGAAGACAACGTAGCGCAAGGGAAGTGCTACGAATGCCCATCCTCCAGAGGAGCGATCTTACACTGCTGGCAATTAAAATTGCTACATCAAGAAGAAATGCAGATGATAAACGGGTATTGATAGGACAAATATATTATACTAGAACTGACATGTGATCACATTTTCACGCAATTTGGGTGCATAGATTCTAAGACATCAGTACCCAGAACAACCACCTCTGGCCGTAATAACGGCCTTGATACGCCTGGGCATTGAGTCAAACAGAGCTTGTATGGCGTGTACAGGTACAGCTGCCCATGCAACTTCAAGACCATACCACAGTTCATCAAGAATAGTGACTGGTGTATTGTGACGAGCCAGTTGCTCCGCCATCGTTGACCATACGATTTCAGTTGGTGAGATATCTGGAGAATGTGCTGGCCAGGATAGCAGTCGAACATTTTCTGTATCCAGAAAGGCCCGTAAAGGACCTGCAACATGCGATCGTGCATTATCCTGCTGAAATGTAGTATTTCGCAGGGAACGAATGAAGGGTAGAGCCACGGCTCGTAACACATCTGAAATGTAACGTCCAATGTTCAAAGTGCCATCAATGCGAACAAGAGGTGACCGAGACGTGTAACCAATGGCACCCCATACCATACGCCGGGTGATACGCCAGTATGGCGATGACGAATACACGCTTCCAATGTGCGTTCACCGCGATGACGTCAAACACGGATGCGACCATCATGATGTTGTAAACAGAACCTGGATTCATCCGAAAAAATGACGTTTTGCCATTCGTGCAATAACGTTCGTCATTTAGTACACCATCGCAGGCGCTCCTGTCTGTGATGCAGCGTCAAGGGTAACCGCAGCCATGGTCTCCGAGCTGATAGTCCATGCTGCTGGAAGCGTTGTCGAGTTGTTCGTGCAGATGGTTGTTGTCTTCCAAACGTCCCCATCTGTTGACTCAGGGATTGAGACGATCCGTTTCATCCATGCGGATAAGATGCCTGTCATCGCGACTGCTAGTGATACGAGGCCGTTGGGAGCCAGCACGGCGTTCCGTATTACCCTCCTAAACCCACCGATTCCATATTCTGCTAACAGCCATCGGATCTCGACCAACGCGAGCACCAATGTCGCGATACGATAAACCGCAATTGCGATAGGCTACAATCCGACCTTCATCAAAGTTGAAAACGTGATGGTAGCCATTTCTCCTCCTTACACGAGGCATCACAACAACGTTTCATCAGGCAACGCCGGTCAACTGCTGTTTGTGTATGAGAAATCGGTTGGAAACTTTCCTCATGTCAGCACGTTGTAGGAGTCGCCACCGACGCCAACCTTGTGTGAATGCTCTGAAAAGGTAATCATTTGCATATCATAGCATCTTCTTCCTGTCGGTTAAATTTCGCGTCTGTAGCACGTCATCTTCGTGGTGTAGCAATTTTAATGGCCAGTAGTGTATTTAGGTTCCGCATAGTCTTACAGCCTAGCGTATGTACTTACGATGCCATGCTTAAAGTGGAAAGGAGCACTTTTCAAATCGATGAAAAGTACATGATGCCGGTTTAAGAGCTTCAAGGATGGCTATATGTTTATGTTAGATGATGGTGTCTTGAAATGGCTAGTGTGCTTTAAAACTGAGCTACAGTTAAAACATGTAGAGAAGCAGGTCCTTAATAAGTTTCACAAGAAAACTGGTCTCGCTGACTTTCATAAAAATTTTCCTCAACATAAATTTCCACTACTTTACAAGTACAGAGCTACGATTATGTCAATGTTTTGATCTATATCCTTGTGCGACAACTTTTTTCTGCAATGAAGAGAAAGAAATCGCCGGCTATTGAGGCCGAGAGGTTCTAGGCACTTCAGTCTGGAACGCACGACGGCTAAGGTCGCGGGTTCGAATCCTGTCTCGGGCATGGATGTGTGTGATGTCCTTAGGTTAGTTAGATTTAAATATTTCTAAGTTCAAGGAGACTGATGACCTCAGATGTTAAGTCCCATAGTGCTCAGAGCCATTTGAACCATTTGAGAAAGAAATCAACACAGAGAAATTCACTGACGAAATTCTAGTTAAACGCTTATCTTCGAATTAACAGTACTCAAAATGGGGCACCACACACTGATGTTACAGTGAAAAGCAAAATATGTAACATTCATTGACATTTTTATGGCTAACTGTTAAATTAAATGGTAGTAAAACAGAAGTTTGTAAATTGCTGTATCAATTGTAAAAAAAATCATGTTCCATGCTTAGCAGCTCCAAATTTTTCGCTTATCAAAACATTAAAAGAGACGTTTCATTTCATTGTCGGTCTACCCGACGGGAGACCTAGTCACACGACATTTACATTTTTTTACTGTCATTTCTCATTAAACAACTGCCTTATAGAATAAATTAGCCACTAAATGCGTTAATTAGACACTACAAGGCGGCATATCTGCATATGACATTATCTGACGTAAAATTTTGATGGTAAAGTCTCTTGATCCCATCCCTCCCTCCCCTACCCTTCACTGAGCACGAGCCAGATCACACGAGCAAATCGGTGAACAGGCCTAATGCACATCACGATAACATTCTTTTTGATTTTGATTTTGGCATTTTCGTAGTTTTTTGTTTTGTTTTTGGGTGTTTTAGCCCTTCCACCCCACGTTCAAGCCAGTTCAATCGATATACGAGGGTTGTCCAGAAAGTAAGTTGCGATCGGTCGCGAAATGGACACCACAGTGAAAACGTGATGAAGCTTTGCACAGATGTGGTGGTAAAACATATAAAGTATATCCGTCGATCGCATCAAGACGGTCTTTTCAGTTGTGAGCGCACTGTGAGCGAGTAAAGGTGCCTAGGACAACGATGTCTCCCGCCAAGTAGGAGGGCTTGCTAAGAGGCTTCGCCTTAATGAATGCAGCCCACCTAACACAACTGCAACGCACTTCCTTCTTTATGGCGATTCTCAGCCACACTCTGCAGCGTCAGTGAAGACGCTCCTGCAGCCTTTTCGATGGAAAGTGTTCGATCACCCACAACACAGCTCTAATTGGCTCGTCCTGAGTATGTTCACATGGAACGCTGGATACGAAGACAACACTTGGACGCTGACTACGCGCTATAGACCAGCGTAGAAAATTATGGGAAAGCACAGACGGCTGCCTTCTATGACGATGGTGTTGGAAATTTGGTATAACGCTTCTACAAATGTCTAAGTCGGAGCGGCGACTATGTAGAGAAGTATCTGGAAAGTGTAGCTAACTATTGTAAGTAAAATGTTTCTGATTTTCACTGTGGTTTCCATTTAGCGACCGATCGGAACTTACATTCTAGACAACACTCGTATTACAAACACTATTTGCATACGAACTGTGCCGGAAATTTGCGAGGAACTCAGAATGTCATTTAGATACATTTAGTTATCCATATAGCAGGTCATAAGCATACCTTAAAACCATATGAAAACAATTTGATTCGTAAAAGACGTCGTTGCGGACAGAGTTAGTACGGTATCGACTGGAGTAGCAAGTAGGTGCTATGACAGCTACAGATGCACTTACTTACAAGATGTCACTGTATTGTTTTCACCTATTGGGAAGATGGCAAACTTGGTGAAGCGAGGTAGGTAGGCACCTCGGAAAGTATCTTACACACATGTCCCACGCGAAGATCCTTGCGCATCAAGGGTGGCGCATTGTCAGAAGAGAGTTCGTGTTCTCGGTTTCCAGCAAAAATTGTTCTACTGCGGTATGGGCAACAGGTGCAGAACAGTGTGAGAGTGGAATGGAACGTCAACCGGTAACGTACTCCAAAAGTTGAAGTAAGCTGGGCAGTACGATTACTGAGTTCAAAACGTTTAAATTGGATATATATTCAGCACGGAATTCTGGCGGACCAGATGCATTGTCCCTTTCAGCCATAGTAAAATGGAACCAAAAATGTGACCATCACAGGCTTGGGTAATGCTAATTGGGAAGTCAGGATCTTGTATCATGCGATTTACATCTGTTCAGCAAGCTGAAAGAACCTCTGGGGGGAAAGAGAATTTAAAACGATGAGGACGTTGGCACAGCGGCTCTCGAATGGTTTCGTGGTCAGGGAGACGACTTCTGACGTCGAGGAACTGAACGATTGGTGGAAAGTTCCGACCGTTTTTAAAGAGACCTGGTAATTACGTTAAAGAATGGTGTCATGTATCTGCGTCAGTTTGAAGTGTAGTGCAGCATTCAGTAGAAGTTATTTCTCCTTCTTTCTTGGCTCTACAGCTCATGATGAGCCTTGGCCTCTTCTACAATTTCCTTCCATTTCTCTCGGTCCTATGCCTATACTCTCCAGTTTCTATAGCCCATCTTCCTAAGCTCTTCGATAAATCCATCATACCATCTGGCTCTTGGTCGACCACGTCCTCTCTGCCCTCCTGGCTTTCCTTGTAATATTCTTTTTCGTACTTCTGTATCATTCATGCGAGCCAGATGTCCCGCCCACCTCAGTCTGGATGATTTCACTATCCTTCTGATGGGTTGGTCTTTGAATATGATATACAACTCATGGTTGTATCTCCTCCCCCATCTTCCTCTTTCACAGATTGGGCCGATAATTCGTCTAAGTACCTTTCTTTCAAATGCATCCCGTGTTTCAATATCTTTAGTTGTTAATGTCCAGGCTTCACAGGCATATGTAAGCATTGGTCGTATAAGTGATTTATAGATAGTTAATTTAGTGCTAGCAGTCAGGAGCCTTGAGGATAGAAATCTTGTTAGGGCAAAATAGGCTCTATTGGCTAGTATTAATCTCTGCTTAATTTCATGGGAAGAATCATTTAGATGCGTAACTGTCGAGCCCAGGTACTTAAAATGTTCGGCTCCCTCAAACGTATAATTGCCCATTGTTATTGCATTTGGCATATTTTCCCTGTGTGCCTTTCCAGCTGCCATATATTTTGTTTTTTGTTCATTAATAATTAACTCCATGTTCCTACTAGCCTGTTCGAGAGCTGTAAATGTCTCTTCCATTGCTTTTTGGGTTCTTGCTATTGTATCTATGTCATCCGCTTAGGCCAGTATCTGCACTTATTTCTAGAAGATCGTTCCCCTATTCAGAAGGTTTGCATTTCTCATCACCTTCTACAGGGTGGCATTAAAGAGAAGAAATGCCAATGCATCCCCTTGTCGCACTCCGTTTTTAATACTCAATGAATTGGACATCATTCCTCCTATTCTTACACTCCCTTGTGTTTCGCTCATTGTCATTCTCGCCAGCCTTATCAACTTTCTCGAGATTCCCAGTTCATCTAGAGCTTGATATAACTGCTCTCTATTTATGCTATCATAAGCTGCTATGAAATCTATAAAGAGGCGATTCTTGCCAAACCCGTATTCGTTAGTTTTTGCCAGGATTTGTCTTAAGGTGAATATTTGATCTATAGTTGACTTCCCGGGAAGGAATCCGCATTTGTATGGACCTGTCTCCCTCTGTATGATTGGGTTATTAGAAGTTATGGAAGTTATGGAAGTTATTTAGTCTGCCATAATAATGTGTAACTTACTCTTTAGAATTCTCTTGTATTTCAGTGTATTTCACTTGTTTTTATTTATGCGTGGAGGCGAAATAAACTTTAAGCAATGATTTGTTTGTTCTTTGTAAAGGTAGAAAAAAGCGCTGGAAACAAAAAAAATGAAAGGGGTGGATCTACAACCTTAGAAAACCAAAGAACACAAGTTAAGGAAGGGAGGAAGAGTAGTGTTAATTGTCCCGTCGACAACGATATGTCATTACAGATGGAGCCCAAGCTGGGATTACAGAAGGAGCCATACCGGTATTTGCGTTTAGCGATTCAGGGAAATCACAGAAATGCTAAATTGTCCAGTCGACCTCTCGAATGCGAGTCCAGTGGGCGAACCATTGCGCTACTTGGTTCGTTCACCGGAGTTGTGTATTTGAGACTGTTCATTATTTGTGGGTTCTCGTATTAACGCCATTCAAATATACTGTACGTAGATAGCATCGGCTCTTTCGATCTTATAAAGTAATCTCCTCGAACGAAGCAGTTACCTGTTCGTTGGTTTCACGTGGTAATAAGGAGATTATAATCTTTCACCTGGTAAGATGGTAGCAGTCTTAACATTAATAAGACGCGAGTAATTATTATTTTTGTGCTTCATCGCAGCGTTACGTTTACCACAAGTTTTATACATTCACTGAGTTAAATTAAAGGAAAAATAGTATTTACACACAGAAATTTCTCATTATCGCTTAAAATGCGGATTATCGTCACAAGTAGGAGGCGCAGATAGTAGAGATATGCCTATCCAGGACGTGAACGGCCGTGGGAAGTAGCGTTAAAAACCAACGATTATTTAGTTGTCGTCGTCAATACAGCGCTCACACGCTTCTCCGACACTGCCACGCTGCTCTGCTGTATGCTGCATGCAGTATTTCCTGTGGTTTGAACTCACATTTCGACACTGCTCACCCTTTTGTTTTAAAATCATTCATTGCTCCGTCACACTAAGGCAGCATTTGTTTCACTCCAACTTTATCCTGTTCTGCTATCAAACTTTACCGACAGCTGTTCATATATGTATAACCATTCCACGGGCTTTCCTATCTGTACCTCATTGGTTAGTATCTTTAATTTCACTTCTGTGAAATTACGATTACTTCCACTCGCAGCGAAATTTCTTCCAACGGCCACTTCGTTTCTACTCTAATATAAATGACGAGTGCTGTGATGTGAAGCACGAGTCTCATAGTTGTGAAACATTGTGGAGATTTTCATCTTACAACGGATATTAAATGATTAAACATTCATTCTATTGTGACTGATGTCCAATATCAGCATCATTAAAGGATCGATCCCTACGGACGCAAATACACTCTTGTACTCGTAACTTGGAAGCGAAGAGTCTCAGAAAGTCATCTTCAGGCATATTTTGCTATGCTTGAAACACACGCTGAGCCCGTTAATGCTCGCTGGAGGCTAGTGTCAAGGTACATGTATTCTCACTGCATCCGAGACACAATGAATGGGTGGAAAATGAGGGACCGTCAGTTCGGTCAAAAATCTGTAAATTCCTCAAAGTATATGTGGTGTTGAACTGTAATGTGACGTCTTGTGTTATTCTGCTGGAAAATGAGTCCAATGGTCGTATCCATCCAAAGCTCCCCATACCATGATTCGAAGACTGGCAAAATTATGGGTCCATGACAATCGCTGCTTTCTGCGATCTTTCACCAGCTCCTATAAGGACCCGTTGTTGTCAATCTGACCGCAACAACACAAAAAAAGATTCGTTGAACGCCACTGAATTTCCTTGATGAACTGAGTCAGTGGTAAACGACGCATGGCAACTCGAGAGCTCAGCCCCAGTAACCATCTCCCGACTGCTCGTGCTGACACGCTGCTTGTAACCTCTTCGTGGATTTCTGCATTTCCTCGCAGCCAGTTGAACAATCCTCCCAACATCTTACGATCTAATTCTTATGAAAGCAGAAAGTACTCTTACCTACAGTTTGTCCTGAAGCCATCTCGTCACCACTGGCTCCGCAGTTATCTACAACCAAAAGTTTGTGTGATCTGTCGGTTTGATGCTCCCGTGTTCTTCATGCCAATGATTCGACTTTTCTCAGAGATATTGACAAATTGCACATGCACGTCCTCTGGACATGCTGCGTTGAGGTGTCCACCTGAAAAGTCCAGTAACGCCAGACCGACCGGCCTTCAGCTGCTGGAACTGTTTCTTTCTTCTTTTTGTACTGGAAAGGTGCTGAATGTATGGCCTTATTACGATTAAGTTTTAAGCAGATTATCCCAGAGGTATCTCAACACTAGAGTACCAGTTTTCCAGAGCTTTGTCAAGATAATCATGTTGTTACACTTTCCATTTCCGTCAGTACACTCGTATTTGGTCCTTAAGGATCATCCATCTATGTTCTGCTTCTTTCCATTTCCTTTTGATTTCATTTCTGAGTGATCTACACTGCTGATTCCCCACCCCATCATGAGGGTTCCGTAGCCAAACCGGTATAAAAGAAACACTAATAGGATTACTTTGCTGTTCATCTGCCTATCTGTCTCTCCGATTGTTAAAAACCCATTTCTCAGGAACTGTTAGGTATATCAAATTGAAATTTATGTCACATACTGTCTGTGGACTGTTGGACGTGTAATAAATGGTATCTTCTGAGTCAATACAGTCAAATGATACGTGAATTTATGTAATATGTTTTGATAATCGCGAACTCGCTTATCAAAACGTATATGGTACTTCCCATTGATCTAGAATCATGAACTTTCGCAGGCAGCATGCTTTCACTGCAAAAGTAGATGAAACAAATCCGAAAGTTGTTCATTTATATTTGTATCATGAGAAGAATATGCAGCTTTTATTTTTTGTTAACTGACTTCATAATTTAAATTCAAACATTCTGGAAAGTCTTGGAAATCAGGGACTGATATCTTGCCTGTATCAATGTCGATAACAGGTAAAAATCGTCGAGATTCTTGGTTTCTAGGACGATGAACTGCCTATATACATAATTGAATTTGTATGGAAGATTCAAGGCGCCAGTCCTAAATATTTCTTTCTTTGAACGAAAAGTGCCGATACTTCTTGAGTTATCCATGTGTGAGTTCCACAACTTTGGACCAGGGGAGAGTGTTGTACCCTGAAACACTTTTCAGGCTTGTTTCTCTAGTCAGTCCTGTAGCAGAAGTTCACTACACTTTCGTGTCCCATTTCCAAATGAGACCATTCAGTTTATGTGTACTGCAACCTTTCCTCTAAAATTAAAAAAAAAAATACCCCAGAAAAATGATTTTTCTCCAAATATGAAGAACAGTTACGTACCTAGGAACAAATATTCTGTTCAAATTTTAAGAGTTGCACTCACGAAAATTTTGTCAATACTGTGTCAATAGTGTGTTACACTATGGCTCCACTGCACACCAATAAGCAAAATAAGAAGAGGTATTATCGAAACCAATTATAAATTAAAAACATTTTGAAATAGAAGCTATTGGCAACTAAAACAAATTTCCATTTTGAAGAAAGGAGAGATTGTTAAGACATTAATGAAACTCAGATCATTTGCAAATATCACGCATTCCATGGCAGAAGACGTTCCTCCGTTTCAAGGTACAAGATGGTGCAGCACCGACCAAGTTTGGATTAAATCGTCCACGAGTCATGTAACTAGTTTTAAAAATATACAGAATTGTACTCACCATAAAATTCTCCATGTGTAGAATTAACAATGTCCTGCAAGTAGCTTTAGTCTGTTGTATAGAACTTAAAAATGTAATATTTACAAACGCTGTACGAAACATAACCACATATCTCACAACAACAAAAACAGCAGACATTACCGGGAACGTACGTATGGCTATTTCTAGTGCGTATTACTTCATGTAATTCTGAAAGAGCCGGCCGGAGTGGCCGAGCGGTGCTAGACGCTCCAGTCTGGAACCGCGCGACCACTACGGTCGCAGGTTCGAATCCTGCCTCGGGCATGGATGTGTGTGATGTCCTTAGGTTAGTTAGGCTTAAGTAGTTCTAAGTTCTAGGGGACTGATGACCTCAGAAGTTAAGTCCCATAGTGCTCAGAGCCATTTGAACAATTCTGAAAGTGGTTACTGGATTGAAATACCAACCTAGAAACAACGTATGTTCCTAGGCACGCTTTCTTCCATGTACAATACTGGCCCCGATGTTTACTGAGCTTTTCGATTATTTAATTAATGTTGCAATCCTCTACTCGAAATACCCCGACTCTTTTACTTATCCTGGTAGTCATAGCTCATTTCCACTGAGACGCAACAATTTTTGATTTGGTGGTACCAGTAAGCCCCCATTTCTTTAAGGAGCCCAGTTTCCAAGTAGAAAACAGGTTCAAATGAATTTACTTTACAAATGAGTTTATGTGCTAAATATATGACATTAAGAACGTAAGTGAAAAAAAGTTTGGAAAGATTTGAAATTATGTTTAAAGTTTGTTGGAAGTCGCTAAATGCCCTCATTCTCAAATACTGGGTGATTGTGGTCTGGGTAATTTGCGCTCCATTTTAAGCAAAACAAAGTTTTTCATGTATCTGCACGTTTACAGCATCGTATCTTCTGAAATGTGTGTCATGAATGGCATATTTTTGCGGGTACATTCGTTTATATGCGTAGATACTCTCTGCAAATTGTGTTGTGAATAGAGTGAACAATAAAGCAGTAATCAATTAAAATTTCATGTCTGAAGCTGAAGTTTTATTGCATGATCTGCGAAAATGTAGTTAGCAATAAACATTTTTTCTTTCGCCATTTAGGGTAGAAGGGTGTCAGCGTGTAAAAGTTTCGTAGTGATTTAAAATTATGTGCAGAGCTTGTTGGAAGTCGCTAACTGCTCTCATTCTCAGATATTGAATGAATAGAGCTGAGTATCTGCGTCCCGTCAGTTACAGTGCCTCAAGACCAACGCAGTCTCTAACCATAATGCTTGTCTCATCGCTCAAATGGTTCAAATGGCTCTAAGCGCTATGGGACATAACATCTGTGGTCATCAGTCCCCTAGAAACTACTTAAACCTTACTAACCTATGGACATCACACACATCCATGCCCGAGGCAAGACTCGAACCTGCGACCGTAGCAGCAGCGCGGTTCCGGACTGAAGCGCCTAGAACCGCTCGGCCACAATGGTCGGCTGTCTTATCACATTAAAATTTTAACATACGATTATACCTCTTAGATTATGATAGCATTTTAAGTTTTTAAATACGATCGATAATTACGAGAAATAATGAAACTCAAATTTTTGTTGCCTCTGAAAGCCGTTAGATAGGAAATATGGAACGGGAATTTGTTTCATTCAGGGATAGTAGCTAGTGATATGCAATGAAGTGACAAGTCATGGGAAACCCCCTTGTTATCGAGTCGGACCTCCTTTTACCCGGCATTGTGCTACTCCTCGTGGCATTGACTCAACAAATCGTTTTAAGTTCCCTGCAGACGTATTGAGCCAAGCTGCCTCTACAGTTCTTCACAATTTGTCGCTGCAGGATTTTGTGCACGAACTGACCTCTTGACTACGTCCCATAAATGTTGGATGCACTTTTTATCGGGTGATCCGTGTGGCCTGATCCTAAGCTCAAATTGTCCAGAAAGTTCTTAAAACCAATAACGAACAACTGTGCCCGCTGACATGGCACATTGTCATCCATAAAAACCCCGTCGTTGTTTGGGAACCTGAAGCCCATGAATGGTTGCAAATGCCCTTCAAGTAGGGGAACATAATCATTTCCAGTCAATGATTGTTTCTGTTGGACCAGCGCACTCAGTCGATTCCATGTAAACACACCCCACACCAATATGGAGGCACCATCAGCTTACACAGTGCCTTGTTGACAACGTGGCTCCTTGGTTTCGTGGGACCTGTGTCACACTCGCACCCTACCATCAGCTCAGCTGAAATGGGGACTCATCTGACAAGGCCACAGTTTTACAGATGGCTAGAGTCCAACCGATATGGCCACGAGCCCAGGAACGGCGCTGCGCGCGATGTGGTGCTGTTAGCAAAGGCACTCGCGTCGGTCGTCTTCTGCCATATTCCATTAACGCCGATTTCGCCGCACTGTACAAACTGATACACATTGGTTACTGTGGCTACTTCACGCAGTGTTACTTGTCTGTTAGCACTGATAACTCTACAGGAAAGACGATGGTCTCAGTCGTTAAG
The DNA here is from genome assembly GCF_023864345.2 of Schistocerca serialis cubense. NCBI lineage: Eukaryota > Metazoa > Arthropoda > Insecta > Orthoptera > Acrididae > Schistocerca > Schistocerca serialis. Next base: position 461,205,143 of record NC_064643.1, read on the forward strand.
GCCGTCGGCCTTTGCTTTGGCAGTGGTGAGAGGTAATGCCTGACGTTTGGTAGTCTGGACAAACTCTTGACACTGTGGATCTCGAAATATTGAATTCCCTACTGATTTCCGAAATGGAATGTCTCATGCTTCTAGCTCCAACTATCATACCATATTAGAAGTCTGTTAACTCTCGTCTGCGACCTTAATCAAGTAGGAAACCTTTTGACATGACTCACCTGAGTGCAGATGCCACCTTCGCCAATGTGCTCCCCTTGTAAACGTTGTGCACGCGATACTACTGCCATCTGTATACGTGCATATCACTAACCTATGCCTTTTGTCATCTCAGTATAGATACTAGTAGTTCAAGTTCTCTTTCGACATTACATTATTACTCAGCTCTGATCTGAATCTACTTTAGTACTCCACTTCATAATTTTGTTCCCAAAACTTTGTACAAATGTAACGCAGTCGACTTGTTACTTTTTTTTTTATCTCTCCTTGCCTTGCGATTTATGAACACAGTAGGGTGACACCCATGGCGATAGCTCACCTTTAATAGCACTCTGCCTTTCAGGAGAAGCAGAGTTCGTCTGTTCAGTCATACCATCCTGTTATATGTTTCCAGAGCTAACGTAAATGACTTCAGGTGAATTCCGGCATTCTTCCTTGAAAGCGGCACTCGTCGAGGTTCTGCTTCATCCTTTTCCTACTGTAACTAGTCTTCCGTCTCCAAAAACATCGACGTTGTCATCTGTTTTATTGGGATGCTGTATGATAATCCTTTTTTTTTCGTGTTCGACACCAAGTCTAGAATTTTTTCTTCTCTCAGATTGTTTTCCCTTTATTCATATTCAGATCGGCCTCCATTTATCCCTTGAATTGTAATATTCCGTTTACTTCAGACCATTACGGCTTTTACACACACCCGATTTTCACATATTCCATCAAGTCCTCCATTTCCTGCTACACCCTTGCAATAATATCGTTATCATCAGATGGAGTTGTGTTTATGTAAATATGTCGCAATGTTGTTTGGCATCTGTTGCATTTAAATGTCCAGAAGATGAGAACTCTAACATTCCACTTTCTGATTATTGGAAAGCTAAATGTAATCTTCTTACTTCTTTTTATGGCGAAACATCAACAGAAGGTTCCAATGGCCACTAGTTAATTTAATTGTTTGAAATAGTGGAAGTCATGATGAGATTAGCTCAAAACATTACAACTTAAGACGCTATTGCTTGGCAGCAGTTTCTTTTGCTTTCAGAGTTCTCATACTGTTAATGATTACTGGTTCATCCCTCTTTAAAGGCAGTTTCATAAACCACAATGAAAAGGCTGTCATAAATCTAAACTTCTGGCCATTAAAATTGCAACAGCATGAGTGCAAGAAACGTCGAATGCGTTACATGTTTGGATTTCCAAATGATTAGCATTTCAATGCGACTGCATGACATATGTAGGAATAATATCATACATACAGGATGGTCCATTGATAGTGACCGGGCCAAATATCTCACGAAATAAGCGTCAAACGAAAAAACTACAAAGAACGAAAATCGTCTAGCTTGAAGGGGGAAACCGGGTGGCGCTATGCTTAGCCCGCTAGATGGCGCTGCCATAGGTCAAACGGCTATCAACTGCGTTTTCTTAAATAGGAACCCCCATTTTTATTACATATTCGTGTAGTACGTAAAGAAATACGAATGTTTTAGTTGAACCACTTTTTTCGCTTTGTGATAGATGGCGCTGTAATAGTCACAAACGTATAAGTACGTGGTATCACGTAACATTCCGCCAGTGCGGACGGTATTTGCTTCGTGATACATTACCCGTGTTAATATGGACCGTTTACCAATTGCGGAAAAGGTCGATGTCGCGTTGATGTACGGCTAATGTGATCAAAATGCCCAACGAGCGTGTGCTATGTATGCTGCTCGGTATCTTGGACGACATCATCCAAGTGTCCGGACCGTTCACCGGGTAGTTACGTTATTTAAGGAAACAGGGAGTGTTCAGCCACGTGTGAAGCGTCAACCACGACCTGCAACAAATGATGATGCCCAAGTATGTGTTTTAGCAGCTGTCGCGGGTAATCCGCACATCAGAAGCAGACAAATTGCGTGAGAATCGGGAATCTCAAAAACGGCGGTGTTGAGAATGCTACATCAACATCGATTGCACCCGTACCATATTTCTATGAACCAGGAATTGCATGGCGACGACTTTGAACGTCGTGTACAGTTCTGCCACTGGGCACAAGAGAAGTTACGGGACGATGACAGATTTTTGCACGCGTTCTATTTAGCGACGAAGCGTCATTCAGCAACAGCGGTAACGTAAACCGGCATAATATGCACTATTGGGCAACGAAAAATCCACGATGGCTGCGACAAGTGGAACATCACCGACCTTGGAGGGTTAATGTATGGTGCAGCATTATGGGAGGAAGGATAATTGGCCCCCCTTTTATCGATGGCAATCTAAATGGTGCAATGTATGCTGATTTCCTACGTAATGTTCTAGCGATGTTACTACAAGATGTTTCACTGCATGACAGAATGGCGATGTACTTCCAACATTCCACTTTCTGATTCTTGGAAAGCTAAATGCAATCTTCTTACTTCTCTTTATGGTGAAATACCAACAGAAGGTTCCAATGGCCACTAGTTAATTTAATTGTTTGAAATGGTTAAAGCAGTGTTGAATAGCATATATCATGACAGGTGGATTGGTCGTCGATGCACCATATCATGGCCCGCACGTTCACCGGATCTGACGTCCCCGGATTTCTTTCTGTGGGGAAAGTTGAAGGATATTTGCTATCGTGATCCGCCGACAACGCCCGACAACATGCGTCAGCGCATTGTCAATGCATGTGCGAACATAATGGAAGGCGAACTACTCGATGTTGAGAGGAATGTCGTTACACGTATTGCCAAATGCATTAAGGTTGACGGCCATCATTTTGAGTATTTATTGCTTTAACTTGGTATTAACAGTTAATCACGCTGTAACAGTATGCGTTCTCAAAATGATAAGTTCACAAAGATACACGTATCACTCTGGAACCAACGTTCTGTATTTTAATTTAAAAGACCTATCTGTTACCAACTGTTGGTCTAAAATTGTGAGCCATATGTTTGTGACTATTACAGCGTCATATGTCACAAAGCGAAAAAAGTGGTCCAACTAAAACATTCATATTTCTTTACGTACTACACGAATGTGTAATAAAAATGGGGGTTCCTATTTAAAAAAAACGCAATTGATATCCGTTTGACCTATGCCAGCGCCATCTAGTGGACCAACGATAGCGCCATCTGGTTTCCCACTTCAAGCTATACAAGTTTCGTTCTTTGTAGTTTTTTCGTTTGACGCTTATTTCGTGAGATACTTGGTCCGGTTACGATCAATGGACCACCCTGTATACACAGACACAAAATGCGGTCACCTGTCATAAGCCTGAATAACCACCTTACGCAGCGCGGGCCGCTGCGAGACATACAGGAAGAAAGTCAGTGAGGATGTGGAAGGTACAGAGTGGGGTGTGGAGGGTGTGGAGCCATGACGACTACAATGCCGTAGCCAGCAGCACTGTACTTCTCGGTTGAGGATCCATAGTGTGAACAGTCCGATGGAGGAGGTCCCAAACATTCTATTTTGGATTTAAATTCGGTGAGTTTGGTAGTCAGGGAATTGCGGTAAACTCATCCTGGCTCTGTTTGAACCACGCACCCATACAGTGAGCTGTGTGACACGTTGTATTGTCCCACTGGTAGACGCCATCGTCCCGAGTTAAACTAAACTGCGTGTGTAGGGGTGGACTTGGTCACCAAGGATAAATAAATAGTTTTGCTGATCCCTGTGCCTTCCAGAATGACAATATCACACAGGGAATTCCACGAAAACATTCCCCGGACCATAACGCTCTCTCCTGCGGCCTCGACTCTTGCGACGATTATTGCAAGGTGTTGGCTTTCACACATTTCCTGACGAGGGAGCATGAAACTTGATTCATAGGAAAAGGCCACCTGTCGCCACTCAGTGGACGTCCAGCTGCCGTACTGGCGTGCAAATTCCAGCCGATAAACAACAGTCAGCGTGGGTGCGTGAACCATCTGCCAACGGCGGAGGCCCATATGTGGCAACGTTCCCTGAACGGTCGTTGAGGAGACGCTGTTGGTAACCCCTTGGTTCATTGGGCCGTCACTTAACAGTTGTACGTCTATTCGCCTGTACACATCTCCATGCCACCGTTCACCCCTGTCATCTGTGGCACGTGGTGCACCACAGTTGCCTCAGCGCCAGTTCTGGATTGCGCTGTTTTGCCATACATAGTGTACTTTAAGAAGATGGTATCTGTAGCACATATCCAAAAGAACATATACCATCGGTGACCATGCAGCGCTCTGGAATGAAATGATAATTAAATCAAGACCCTACGCTGCCGACGGGCGTTGATATACGTCAACGGGGACAGTTGAAAATACGTACCACGACCGGAAGTCGAACCCGAGCTCTCCTGCTTACATGGCAGACGCTCTAGCCATCTGTGCCACCGAGGGCACAGAGGATAGTGCGACTGCAGGGACTTATCCCTTGCACGCTCCCCGTGAGACCCACATTCCCAACTTGATGTTCACACACTACATTCGTAGTGCCCATTACACTCAGTACTCACGGCAGACAATCTTACCGGGTCCCGTAAGAGTTTGGGCAGCACGTGTCCATCCGCCGGTTAGTCTTAACTATATGAAGATGGTATCTGTTCTTTCGGACACGTTAACATATAGTTAAGGCTAACCGGCCATTGACCTTCTTTTCTGTGCGGATGGACACGTATTGCCCGAACTCTTACGAGGCTCAGTAAGATTGTCTGCCGTGACTAACGGGCAGGGTCACTAATCGCGGCGGCATGCGACCAGTATTGGAAACGCTCCACCCTTGTCCCGAAAGCCAATGATCACGCCCTTTTTGACATCATATAAAACACTCGGTTTAAACATTACGACAACGACTGCACTGTTTTCTGCGTCCCCCGACACTCTTTATACGCTATCTGCTAGTGCTGCCACCTACCGTCTGTGAATGATTATTGCACGTTGACGTCGAACATCGATAGAAGTCACATTAATGTGAGTGGACCATGTATATTCAAGGGAAAATTACGAGATTTCTCGTTCATAAGTAGCATTTGAACGTTGGTTGCCTTTGACAATATTGCATTATGTGTTGTATAAGAAGAACGAACACCTACTAGCACGTCCCTGTATACGACAGTGGCAGATTCGTGGTCTGCAGATTCTCTTTCCTTGAAACTGCTGTTCGCGTTAGTTGGGATCCCACGCCTGTCACGCGAGTAGAACCGAAGGCGTCAGGAGGATCATAATGCACTACAGGATGCCTGCCACCCCAGGTGACTTGCATATGACAGGATAGTCGCAGCTTGTTTGCTCAGCCGTGTAGGATCATACAGCCATGTCACGTACCTAGAGTCACTAACCGAGTTGCTGTGAGCAAGATAATGTTGGTGCATGGGCAGTGCGATGACGTCTGGCGCACTATGGAGTGTCGGTAGGATGAACATTGTTGCGGCTTCCCTTGTCGCAGCAACAGGTACGCCGACAGTAGTGCGCTCAAAAAGTCAAATTGAAACATGAGTGCACAATGTTATCTTTACATACAAGTCGCGGCTCTTCATGCAGCATCGTGCTGATGGGTGTGGAATATCCTAGGAGAACTAGCATTGTCAGATTTCCTTCATTAACCTCGTATAAGCCCAGCACCTGACATGAAGTTGTGGTGTGCCATTGGTTAGACATAGATGATAATTTCGACAGCCGCCGTTACGTTTCTGTGGTCTCAAGGGTCGTGGCTGCAGCCTGTCTCTGAAGTCTTCGTGATGTAGTCATTCACGGCGATAAAGCAAGATTGCATGTCGTCCTTGCTGTTCTGACCTTCCTCGATACTTACGGTGTTCGGCTGTTGTCCTTTCCAACACGTTCTCCCGATATCTCTCACTCCGTGAATTCGTGGGATGCTGAGAGTCTGGCGGCCCGCCACTCGCCAACCACTAATGCTTAGGAACTCGGCCATACAGTTGTAGCAGCATGGAGTGACGTACTCACATTTGTCATCCAACGTCGCTTCGTTTCGTTGCCCAACCAGGTTAGTGTGATCACTGCAGCTCTGCTCATTAAATTTCGCACCGTGTGCACTCCCAAATCACCTAGAAATTTAATAATGTAATCGTCCTGAAATCTACTTTAGCAAGACAGAGCGGATCAGGCTGTGGTTGTGGAAAGTGCCCAAAATCAGTTACTGTTAGTTCCACAAAACACACAAACTTTATTTTCCTAAAACAATCACACATGGCATTGACGGCATTCAAAACAGTACGATCGAAGGCCCGAACACAAGTTATTAAAATTTCCTTAAGGAATACACACGGCTGAAGGCCTTAGTTACAAAATTTTACATAAAACTCGGCTGAAGGCCACATACTGAACATAGAACTCACGGCTTAAGGCCTGGATTACAAGGATTTTCAATAGAGCAAAATTCATCTTTTTTCCTTTACAAAAAATTTAGTTCAAACATTAATCTCCAAAGTTTTAACTTAAGAAGGCTAAAGGCCTTATTTTAAAATTAAGACAGACTAAATTAAATGGTGGCTGAAGGCCTCGCACCGTATTTGAGACAAAAATCACAATCTAAAAACAACAGAACACTGGTGCTCACAAGGGAACCTCCCGATCGCACCCCCCTCAGATTTAGTTATAAGTTGGCACAGTGGATAGGCCTTGAAAAACTGAACACAGATCAATCGAGAAAACAGGAAGAAGTTTTGTGGAACTGTGAAAAAATAAGCAAAATATACAAACTGAGTAGTCCATGCGCAAGACAGGCAATATCAAGAATAAGGTGAGCTAGGGAGCGCCGTGGTCTAGTGGTTAGCGTGAACAGCTGCGGAACGAGAAGTTTTTGGTTCAACTCTTCCCTCGACTGAAAATTTTAGTTTTTTATTTTCAGACCTGTCCGTCCGTCCGTCCGATGCGAGGTAACTGCGCTGTAGAATGGGGACGCTACACCTAAACAAACATCGAAACACACGGCGTCAGTCGACTACAGCGCACGGAAGAGAGAGAATTCCTGCTAACGAGGCTCCCTGGCTGGCTGGCTGGCAGTTTGGACGAGAGTGCATTAAATACGTGAGATGTATTCCGTGGGCAATATGAATCCAGCAAATATAACTCGCGACTTCAATAACAAGGTTCCCATCGCAAAACACGGACACTAAACTTATTACAGTGACAGATCATAACTTTGGGAAAATGAAGAAAATAAACTTCTCAGTCGAGGGAAGATTTGAACCATGAACCTCTCGCTAGTCAGCTGCTCACGCTAACCACGGGACCACGGCGCTCCTTGGCTTACATAGTCCTTTATGTTGCCTATGATGCGCATGGACTACTCAGTTTGTATATTTTGCTTATTTTTCATAATTCCACACAACTTCTTCCTGTTTTCTCCATTGATCTGTGTTCAGTTTTTCAAGGCCTATCCACTGTGCCAACATATAACTAAATCTGAGGGGGGTGCGATGGGGAGGTTCCCTTGTCAGAAGTGTTCCAAGGGTCGGCCTGAGGAGGTAACTCTAACGTAAGGTTAAGTGAGATGGCAGCAAAGAATAAGATTAAGTAATCAGATACCAAACCGATCCAGGGACGGCTGAAGGACCAACCAACAACCTAACCAATCCGCTGCATCGACCAACGGCACGACAATGGAAAATATCACCCGAAGACGAAGATACCAGCAACACTAGGTCTTCAAAATTGGCTTCTAAAAACAGCCAAGGCACAATAACGACTCAAAAATATGAACAACACCAAAGGCTGTCAAACTACACGCTGTACGGACAGCATCAACACGGTGAGGAAAAACACACTGCGGAACGCGACGCAAATGCCCTCGCCGCGGAGGCTTCCTCGCTGCACTGTCTCAACCGACCGACTGCCTGCTCCAGTACACAGGCAGCATTAACATAAATTCTCAGTCGAAATTGCACACACAAGACACATTTCCACAAAAACACTTCCACAAGAACTCGAACAATCGTAAAAGCAATCACTGTGAAACAACAAGGACGAATGACAAGTAGACACACACAGAGATCCCGAAGCGGTCGTCGACCAAATATACGTCGTCCGATGAGACCAACCAAGGCCGTCCCCACTCAAGTCATGTGTGTCAGCAAAGGTCGGGCGAGTCTTGTCTGTCCGGACCTCACTGCAGCTCCATCCCGACTCAACTCCATGTGCGTTGGGGACTCTCTGCACAAGGAAGGAACCGACCCCTGTCAGGCAAGAAGACCAACTGACGAGGCCCAGAAACGGGCAAATGACCAGATACACGTCGCCCGATGAGACGACCTACCGAACGACCATCCAACGGTCGTTCCCGTTCCAGTCTCCTTCCGACGGTCAGTACATGTGTGTCGCCAGTGGTCGGCGAGTACTGGCTGTCCGCAGATCACTGGCGCTCCGTCCCGACTGAACTCCGACAGAGGACAACTCGGAAATACTAGCGGTGGCTCCATAGATAGTACAACAGTGCACTTATCGATAAGGGCCGCTGCTGCCACTCACGGCCAAACAAACCAGCAACTTAGTGACGCCAGTAAATCGAATAAGATACGAGGCGACGGTACCATAAAGACAAAATGACAAGCAACACGAGCCGAGCACGTCTCACTTCCCACTACACCATATATGCACAAGAAGTAAAATTTCTGTAATTGCTATCCTTCTGGATACTCCATTTATAACGGCGAGATACGGATGGGTGTCCCTCGCTCTCTGTGGAAGATGCAGTTGACAGATTCATGATTACTTATTATAACATGGCTACTTTCAAGCGACCAATAACATTTTTCTTTTTTTACGAACATACAGTTTTCATACTGCGCGTACGTTGCGTCCCCTACAACACTGTGAAGGGCCTAGCCGCGGGTAGCACGTGGTCGTTGTTCTGATGGACTGTATTAAGCAATTTCGAAACGATCGCCGTGTAGTTGACAACGTGGTACGCCTCATTACCCCCAGTAATTGACACGAGCCGTTGAGACATGAAATGCATCAATGTGCTCTCTGGCTCAGCGACTGAAATACGTTTCGAATTTCTAATGCATGCCGATGCAAAAGAATGAAATGACCTTTAATTAGTTTTTTTTTATAAAAGAACGGTATTCGTTTCGGGTTAGTATCGGGCATCTACTGTTATCATCTATGGTTATTCAAATTATAAAATTAATGAACAATCTGTCGGCTTTGAAATGAGTTGTAGTAAGTAACAACGAGAAAAATAATGATGAGGTGCAGTTTTTGATGTTCACAGTAACTCATTCTCTGCACTACCTTCTTATTCATACAAAATCTTACTGCCGTTTCGCCATTTTTCTGCTGCTTTTGATATTACCCTGAATTCGTCGCCCCAGAAACCATTGTGTTAGTTCCATTTTGCTTCACTGGATCCCACTACATCTAGATTTAGTCTGTGAATTTATCTTTCCAGTTCTGTGGCTTCCTTACGATATTTCTTACATTAGTAAAATGTTACCGTTTCTATTGTCATTCAATGTTTTATTCTCATTGTTAAATCCCATATGGGGATCCGAATGGGGGACTGACTCGCATTCTTTTCCCAGTGGAGAGATCATCAAGATGCCCGTTTCAGTTAAAGACCACACATTCGGTGTCTTTTATGCGGTGGTTTCCACTGCCTTCTACACCCTCAAGGAGTATTACTGTATTCCTGTCTTTCCCTGAATATTTGTGTACTTCTTTTGTCGATCAATTGAAGTATTTCATGTGTTACCGAATGTTCCTTCGTAGTTACCTTCCTTGTAACTGTTTGTCTCGGCAACATCCATGATTGGCCCTTTTTAGAGACGTCCAGTCTTTTTGAACTGAGCTGCCTACACTGCTGTTCCTTATCGCAATATCCAAAACCTTAGTGGACTTCCCTCAGTACTGCAGCGTCCCACCTTCTAGCACACTGAGTCTTCCGTACGATTCTCTTGAACGTCAGTCTACCCTTCATCTTTACTAAATTGTTATCTGAATCTATATCTCCATCTGGGTACACTTTACAATCATATATCTGATTTCGGAATCTCTGTCTGCTCATGATGTAATCCAGCTGGAACCTTCCTGTGTCTTTTCCTAGTATACCCACTCATTCTGTGATTCCTGAACAGAATATTCGCTATTACCATCTGAAATTTGTTACAGAACACACTTGAGCGTTTCTCCTCCCTCGTTCCTGGATAGCCATATTCTCCCGTAACCCTTTCTTCTATTATTTCTCCTGAAACCGCATTCCAATCCCACACGATTATTAGATTTTGATCTCGTTTTATATACTGAATTACCTATTCAGTGTCCTTATATACTTTCTCTACCTCTTCATCTCGTGCTTGGATTTCACTTGTAAACCTGAACTATCGTTGTCGGCTTTTCTTTGCCGTTGAATCTGATGAGAGCAAGGCTGTCTTTGGACTGTTCACACTAGCTCACTCTCTGCCCTATCTTCCTATTCATAATTATTATGGTAATCTTGCACCCGTTGTATCATTTTCTGCTGCTCTTGACGTTACCCTATATTACTCTGACCATATATCCTTATCTTCTTTCCATTTCACTTCATAGATTCCCACTGTATCTAGAGTGAGCCTTAGCATTTCCCTTTTCAGATTTTGTAGCTTTCCTGTTACGTTTAAACTTCTGACATTCGAAGCTCCGACTCGAATCTTTTCCCGTCGTTGGTTATTCCATCTTTATCTTATGATCATCTCCTTGTTGGATATACGAATAGGGAACTCATCCTCAATCTTTTGCCAGTTTTTTACAGTTACAGGCCACATCAAGCCACATGTCGTGTGGATACACATTCCGGGTATGTAATGCGGTGGTTTCCACTGCCTTTTGCATCTCCATACCATTTATCATTCCCGATACTTCCACCTTTCAGTTTTCCACCGTCCTAAACCTCTATCCACTCCTCCGCCCTCTGTGATAAGGAAAGAGGATCATCGGTCATCATTGATGGTGATTTTTATTCAGAATTTAAGCAATGGCTGGGACTGAACTCGTGACCCTAGACGTCCTGATTACTAGTCAAAGACCTAGAAAACAGGCTCATCTGAGCATTCACCTGCCTTTTACTGAAAGTACGCGAGCCTCACGAACTCTTAAATTGATCATCATTACGAAACGCACTTAAAGACACATTGAGGAAGCCCATGATAGTATACGAAGAAGGACATCAGAAGCAATGAGATGCACGTGGACCTGAACACATGTTGAATTTCTTACTGCCGTTAACCCGTTGCAATTCAAGAGCGCGACCCGCGAAACCTATTAATCTAAATTCCGCGATCATAATCCGCCCAGAATGTGTCTTTAATTTTGATTATAAACGCAAATACTAAGGATGATCAAAGACCCTCCGAAACATGTTCAAGATTAGTGATGGTTTTCGTTTTCCTCAGCCTACAGTGCAGCCCATTAGGTGTAGGTCCTTTCTGTCTCTCGGTCACGAACTAAATGTTTGCTCACCCAGAGTTCTACCATTATTTCCGGATAACCGGAAGTTTAGTCAGATTCCGTGACTAGCTTGACCGGAGAAAATATAGTACCGTACGTGTCTGGCGCAGAAAACTTTCCTTCTTTAGGTACGTTGATACAGTGAGGGTTTCATTGGTTCAACAAATATTTCGTCTGATGACAGCTGAAATATAATGATAGCCTTATGGAAGTTAATATAATCAATGTGTATTTCTGTACATACAAGCAACTCAGCTTTCATCAATGTCGAACGTTCATGGCTAACTAACTCTAACACATCAACTACAGCAAACAAGCTCTCTAAGAAATTTTACATGCTGTATTGCGACCTTTGACTTGTTTCCACAGGTAGCATCAAGATGAGACACATGATATTGCCTTATAAGGTAACATCGTATTTTCTTGTTTCCCACTGGTGGATCTGAGGCCAAGTAAAATCACTCGCCATGTCTTTATAAGTAAGTTTTCCTGATTTCTGGTTGGCTATTGGATAAAGATCAAATGTGGCTCAAATGGTGAAGAAACACAAAAGGGCCATCAAGTTTGGCGATGATAGCATGGCCGTGTCAGTAGCGGTCGCACGCCTGGGGACGAGGACGCGATGATGTACATAGATGTATATTTTTAGTAACGAAATCGTAAAATTTCTTTTGTGACATTATTAGAATCAGGCGAAATAAGAAACCATGTGTTAAGGCAGAAATAATTTTTAAAAGGTCTTGGCATCTTTAACAGCTGAACGATTGACAACTGCCATCTAGCACATTCTTCATAGCAGTCAACGTGGGGAATTCTGCGACATTTGTCTGAAGAGAATACGTCCATCGGCAGCGCTCATGTCACGTGTAGAATTTCCACGACCAGCCTCATTCCCTCGTCGTTGGCACTGGAGTCATACGCAGGTAACTTTATTTGGAATTGTCTCAAATAGTCTGTTCAGATGTGCCACGTTAGTGTTTGAATTTTCTTGTCTTCATTATCGCTCGCCAACATCATCATCATCATCACAACATCATTTATTAACCACCTTTATTTGCTCAGATGAGCTATGAGGGTGCTTCCCATTTCCGTCCAGGTACACTTGCTCCCTCTCGACTTGGTATCATTCTACTTCACTTACTTCTAGGTCATGTTTCGGATGAGTGGTCCACACTTTCTTAAGACGGACTGTGGGTCCCTGGCTTTCAAGTTCTAATTCTTGTTTCATTCCTCCTCTTCACACGACTATTTAAACCGCGATGTTCTTAAGCTGTCACATACTAGTTGCTTCCTTTGTGTTTCTTAGCGGAACTTTTCATTTCGGATTCTCCTTGTTTCTCGAAGAAGTCTGGAGACCACTACTGTTTGTACTGTTGTAGTGGTTTTATGGGTATGTGACATACGCTCAGGCAATCGACAGTTGCGCGTATGTATATAAACTCAGGTGACAAAATTGTAATCGTGTCGGTCCTCCTTTTGTCCTTTGTAGTGCAGCAACTCGACATTGCGTGACTCAACAAGTCGTTTGAAGTCCTCAGAAGAAATACTGCACCATGTTGCCTCTAGAGCCCACCATTCTTGCCAAAACATTGCCGGTGCAGGATTATGCATACCAACTGACCTCTCGACTACGTACCGTAAACATTCCATGGGATTCATATAGGGCAATCTGGGTGGTCGAATCATCTAGCTCGAACTGTCTTGGATTCTCTTCAACCCAGTCACGAATAGCTGTGGCCCTGTAACCTGGTACTTAGTCATCAATAAGAACTCCGTCATTGTTTGGAAACATGAAGTCCATGAATGGCTGAAAATGGTCTCCAAGTAGGCGGATCGGCAGTGATCGGTTCTGTAGGACCAGACGACCCAGTCCATTCAATGTAAATACAGCCCACGTCATTATGGCACCACCACCAGGTTGCACAATGTCTCGTCGACATCACACATCCATGGCTTCTTTGGTCTGCGACACATTACAGCCCTAACATCAATTTTTACCAACCGAAATCGATACTTATGGTCTATGATCCAACTAAAAACTGCACCCGTGGTCTAGGGGTAGCGCCTTTGATTATTAATTAAAACGTCCTCGGTACCAGGTTCGAACCCACCTCTGCTTTAAATTTGATTAATAATCACCCACATTCTGCCAACGACTTTGTCAAGAGGGCGGATAGAGGTTCAGGGAACTCTCTTGTCCTAGAGGTGGGAAACTGCCCCTAAAGGCAGAAGAATCAGCAGTGATCAACAGCATGAGAATGTAGAAGGCAGTGGATACCACTGCATTAAAGACGCGTAAACTGTATCCACAGGACATGTGGCCTGTAATTGAAAAGGTGTCATGATGGCTTCTCCATTGGGAAAAGATTCCAGAATAGTCCCCCATTCGGGTCTCCGGGAAGGAACCGCTAAGGGGGATGTGACCATGAGTAAAAGACTGAATAATCAACTAAAGGATAACGTTCTAAGAGTCGGAGCATGGAATGTCAGAAGCTTGAACGTGGTAGGGAAACTAGAAAATCCGAAAAGGGAAATGCAAAGGCTCAATCTAGATATATTAGGGTTTAGTGAAGAGAAATCGAAAGAAGACAAGGGTTTCTGATCAGATGAGTATAGGGTAATATCAACAGCAGCAGGAAATGGTGTAACAGGAGTAGGATTCTTTATGAAAAGGAAGGTAGGGCAAAGAGTGTGTTACTGTGGATACTTCAGTTATGGGGTTGTTCTTATCATAATCGACAGCAAACCAACACCGAAAACCATAGTTAGGTATACATGCCGACGTCGGAGGCTGAAGATGAGATAGAGAAAGTAATGAGTATATTGAAAGGGTAATATAGTATGTAAAGGGAGACGAAAATCTAACAGTCATGGAGGACTGAAATGCAGTTGCAGGGGAAGGAGTGGAAGAAATGCTTACAAGAGAATGCAGGCTTGGGATAAGGAGGCTATAGATACAGAAATAGGGAATAGTCCAGTAGGCATGAGAGAGGAGAAGAACTAATTGAGTTCTGTAATAAATTTCAGCTGGTAATATCGAATATTCTATTCAAGAATCACTAGAGGAGAAGGAATACCTGGAAAAAGACGAGTGACACAGGAAGATTTCAGTTAGATTACATCATGGTTAGACAGAGATTCCGAAATCAAATACTGGATTTTAAGGCGTAATCAGGAGCAGATATAGACACAGATCACATTATAGTAATGATGAAGAGTAGGCTGAAGTTCAAGACATCAATCAGGAAGAATCAATACGCAAAGAGGTACGACGGAATGACGAGATACGCTTGAAGGTCTCTGAGGCTATAGATACAGCAATAAGGAATCGCTCAGTAGGCAGTACTGTTGAAGAGGAATGGACACCTCTAAAAAGAGCCATCACAGAATATTTAAAGAAAAACATAGGAACAAAGAAGGTAAATGCGAAGAAACCATTGGTAACAGGAGAAATACTTCAGTTCATCAATGAAAGGAGGAAGTACTAAAATGTTACGGGAACATCAGGCATAGAGAAATACAAGTCGCTGAGTAATGAAATAAATGGGAAGTGCAGTTAAGCGAAGACGAAATGGCTGCATGAAAAATGTAAAGAAATCGTAAAAGTAGTGATTGTCAGAAAATCAGACTTAGAATATGGGAATGTCAAACAATGTTCGGTGAAACTAGAAGCAAAGATGGTAACATTAGGGAATTCCATCGTTAAATGCAGAGGAGAGCGTGGATACTTGGAAAGAGTACATTGAAGGCTTCTATTAGAGGGAAGATTTGTCCTAAGTGATAGTACAAGAAACAGGGGTCGATTTAGAAAAGATAGGGGATCCAGCATTAGAATTAGAATTTAACAGAGCTCTGGAGGACATAAGATCAAATCAAGCAGAAGGGATAGATAACAGTCCATCAGAATTTCTACAGTGGGAGAAGTGGCAACCAAACAGCTATTCACGTTGGTTTATAGGATGTGTGAATCCGGCAACATACCATCTGACTTAGGAGAAATATCATCCACACAATTTCGAAGACCACGAGAGCTGACAAGTGTGAGAATTATCAGCTTAACAGCTCATGCATCCAAGTTGCTGACGAGAATAATATACAGAAGCATGGAAAAGGAAACTTAGAATGCGTTAGATGACGATCAATCTGGCTTCAGAAAAGGTAAAGGTACCAGAGAGACAATTCTGTAGTTGCGGTTGATAATGGAAGTAAAAGTAAAGAAAAATAAAGACATGTTCATAGGATCTGTCGACTTGGAAAACGCGTTGGACCATGTAAAATCGAGCAAGATGTCCGAAATTCTGATAAAAATAGGGGTAACCTATAGGGAGAAACGGGTAATATACAATACGTATAAGAGCCAAGAGGGAATAATAAGAATGGACGACCAAGAATGGAATGCTCGGATTAAAAAGGGTGTAAGACAGGAATGTAGTCTTTCG
Organism: Schistocerca serialis cubense; assembly: GCF_023864345.2. Taxonomy (NCBI): domain Eukaryota; kingdom Metazoa; phylum Arthropoda; class Insecta; order Orthoptera; family Acrididae; genus Schistocerca; species Schistocerca serialis. Next base: position 461,221,179 of record NC_064643.1, read on the forward strand.
CTCCTAATGTTCAATCTGTACATCGACATAGGAATGATGGAAATAAAAGAAAGGTCCAGGAGTGGAATTAAAATTCACAGTGGAAGGATATAAACGATACGATTCGTTGCTGACATTGCTATCCTGAGTGAAAGCGAAGAAGAATTACATGATATGCTGAGTAGAATGGACAGCCTAATGACTACAGGAAACGGATTAGGATTAAATCGAAGAAAGACGAAAGTAATGACAAGTACCAGAAATGAGAACAGCTAGAAATTTAACATCAGGATTGATGATGATGAAGTAGGTGATGTTAAGGGATTCTGCTACCTCTGCAGCAAAATAACCAATGACAGACAGAGCAAGAAGGACATCAGAAGCAGATTATCACTGGCAAATAAGGTATTCCTGGCCAAGAGAAGTCTGTTAGTATCAAACATACGCCTTAATTTGAGGAAGAAATATCTGAGAATGTACGTTTGAATCACAGCCTTATATAATAGTGAAATCTGGTCTGTGGGAAAACAGGAACAGAAGAGAATCGAAGCATTTGAGATGGGGTGCTACAGATGAATGTTGAATATTAGGTGGACAAGGTAAGGAATGAGAGGGTTCTGTGCAGAATCGGAGAGGAAAGGTATTTGTCGAAAACACTGACAAGGAGAAAGGTCAGGGTGATAGGATATTTGTTGAGACATCAGGTACCTCCATGGTACTAGAGGGAGCTGCAGAGGGCGGAAACTGTAGAGCAAGACAGAGATTGGAATAAATCCAGAGTAAGTACGCTGTTTAGGTTTTTATGTTGGTAACGCCATGTAGCGCTCTATATGAAAATCACTGGCTGTGCTGTGTGCAGTCTGTGGCTGGTTGGCATTGTTGAAAAACTCTCTATTGTAGCGGGCAGTTGGATGTGAACAGCACGTAGCGTTGCGCAGTTGGAGGTGAGCCGCCAGCAGTGGTGGATGTGGGGAGAGAGATGGCGGAGTTTTGAGAGCGGATGATCTGGACGTGTGTCCATCAGAGACAGTAAATTTGTAAGACTGGATGTCATGAACTGATATATATATATATATATATATATATATATATATATATATAATGATAACAGTAAATTTGTAAGACTGGATGTCATGAACTGATATATATATATATATATATATATATATATATATATATATATAATGATTTTTGAACACTGTTAAGCTAAATACATTGTTTGTTCTTTACCAAAATCTTTCATTTGTTAACTGTGCCCACCAGTAGTTAGTGACTTCAGTAGTTAGAACCTTTTATTTAGCTGGCAGTATTGGCGCTCGCTGTATTGCAGTAGTTTGAGTAATGAAGATTTTTGTGAAGTAAGTGATTCATGAAAGGTATAGGTTATTGTTAGTCAGGGCCATCCTTTTGTAGGGATTATTGAAAGCCAGATTGCGTTGCGTTAAAAATATTGTGTGTCAGCTTAGTGTTGATCAGAATAAGTAAAGAGAGTAATGTCTGGGTACGTTCAGTTTTGCTCAGCTGTTTGAAAAGCAAATAATGTAAGAGGTTTATCAGCACAGTAATTCACTAATTTTTCTAAGGGGAAGTTTCATATGTCGACCCTTAGCCGAGGATACCTCACTGGAATCTTCTGTTTTTTTTCTTGTAGTTTGTGTAATTAGTGTAGCTATTGTTTATTGCTAGCGCGTAATTATAGAGAGAATCTCCTTTGTAGTTGTAGTTTTTCATTGTTGTACAATAAAACAGTTGTGCCATGCATGTAGATTTGCACCAAGTATTTCGCAGCTGCGCTTGCAATTAACTAGAAATTATTTTCAGTGCTATGTTAATGTGTTTTCTTATTTTGCTCTTCAAATTGTGCTTTTCTGTGTTATCGTGTGTAATATTGTGACAATAATGGCGTGTGAAAATGTAATACTAGGCTTCAAAGTAAACTGAGAAATGACAGTGAAGACGAAAGCAGTGTGTTAGCGCCACCGTGTAATGAATTAAGTAATGATCAACATAGTAATTTGGTAATAGTTCATAGGGAAATGGAGCGGGCGGCATATAATGGTGTAAACAGTGAAACAATTAGTCAACAGGGAAGCAACTGCTCGCCTCAGGAATCCGAAATGACAGGACACAATCTTTCAAATACTGTAGATTCAGGTTTTGCGTCCTCACCGTTTTCTCAAATAAGTCAAGACACATTTTCTACTTTTCAAATGCAAATATTGCCGGTTCAAATGCACTGCCGAACAGCGCTGAGGAACATGTTTAAGACACCACTGCATTGTTATTACAATTAATACAACAAAGGGGGTAAAGGCTTCAAAAGTTAGATATAACACTTGAACAAAATCAGAAACAAATGGGACAAAAGCTTCAAAAGTTAGACACAATGGAACAACATCTTCAAAAGTTAGACACAGTGAGACAAAATCTTCAAAAGTTAGACACAATGGAACAAAATCTTCAAATGTTAGACACCACGCTTGAACAAACACGTGAAGTTGTAACTGCTAAGTTACTTAAAATCGAATCTAAATGTCAAAAAGTCTGTAATGACTTAAAAACATAAATTTGTGAGCATTTTCAACCTATTTTTTCGCGTCATGAAAATGCATTACAGAATCACGAAGCAGCCATAAAACAACTGCAAACTATTGTTCTTCAAAATCACGACACCTTGCAAGCTAAAATTGACTCAGTTGCATCTACTGATTCGGTTATGCAACTTGCAAAAGCTCAGAAAAACTTGAAGGACACAGTAGATACGATTTCAACACAAATGGACACTCTGAAACTTGGTTCAGAAAAGTACACTGAGGAAATCAGTTCATTTTTGGAGAAAGTAGCCCAACTTTCGGATCAGTTCACTATCTTATATACAAAGGTAGATGATGATCTGAATGACACAAGACCCGTAGCCTTCAATGACACACAAGAATATGAACAAATTAGGAAATTCAAACAAAATCAGAATCAAATTAATACGCAACACAAAAGAGAAATCCTTGAAGTACAAGATCAGTTGGCACAAATAACACAAGAATTACATATTTCAGAGGCGACTCGCGCTCCAACACGGGAAGAGGGACATAATAATACGGAACAGCGACAAAATAATAACACAGGGCACTTCGGAAGTTATGAAAGAAATTGGCAAGGTACACCAAATTTTGAGATGGAACCGCCGAAACGAAGTAACAATGACCGATATGCGAGTCGCCGACATGATGATTTTGACTATAAGCTGTTCATTACTACACATAAATTCAAAACATTTAAGAACTCTGGCAACGACATTCATCCACAAGCCTGGCTTCATCAATTCTCTCATTGTTTTCCTCCCAACTGGTCATTAGAGCTCAGATTAGAATTTATGTGTGGCTATTTAGAGAATGAACCAGCTGTAAGAATGTGATCGGTCATTCATGATTGTCACAGTGAAGGAGAATTTTATCATGCCTTCCTCTCAGCATACTGGTCTCAAGCTACTCAAGACCGAGTAAAACATAGCATCATAATGATGAAACATTTCGAACAATCTGAGTTTTCCAGTCTTGTCAAATATTTCGAAGAAATGTTACATAAGAATCAATTCTTTCAAACCCATACAGCCCCTCAGAACTCATCCGCATTTGCTTAATCAAATTTCCTGAACATTTACGACATATTATTTTGGCAGGACGTTGCAAGGACGACATTGAAGCTTTTCGGGGACTGTTACAAGAATTGGAAATTGACACTGACAATCGCGGAACGCGAAAACAGGAGCACAATAATTGCAGGTCACATCCGTCACAAATCCGCAATGAAAGCAATAATAACTGGACACGACTAGGCTATTCTCACAACACAAATCGTGACCAAAACAGACACCACCCTTATGACAACCGTTGGCAGAATAATAGTTACAGAGAAAGATTGCACTTCTGTAGTAACGAATATGACGGAGATGACCATAGAAACAGACAATATGGGAACCAAAACAATTATTATCAAGGGAGACGGAATAAATAACTTCAGACACAATGCTCCACCGTGCAGTTACGATTCCGGGAGAAATTCTCCACCATGTGACCGACAAGAAAGAAATTATGGAATCTACCATGACGACAGACGATATAATCATAACGACAGACCTGATTTTTTTCAGAACTGGCGGGATTCGAACAGAGCAGGGCACTCTCGACAAGGTGAATTGTAGAAGTTGGATGTCCAAATCCCAATAACGACGCGCGCCAACAAAGAGACAGACAAAGACTTGCACTGCAGGCAGCCATGTGCGCCGGCTGGCTCAGAGAAAAATAACATAGACGCTAACCTTGAGAAAAATTTTAGAATTCCTTACCAACGTATACTGCATGATAATTGTGTTCAAGTTTGTACCGCTGCGCACTAGGAAGAGTAAAGGATTGCACCACATTTCACATGTAAAACCGTTTATTGAGAGATAATCTGCTTTTTAATTTAGTCTTTGCTATAAAAGTTTTCATTTCACATTACTAGTACTCTTTGTCACATTTAGAAACTGTTAACATGCAACAATGTTTTAAAGTTAACTATCTAGTCAAGAACCTGGGCAACTAGTGAACAGACGACACAGTGTTATTGTGTTTCTACATTCTTGCTTGTTAGTTGCACGATAACGTAGTGACTATAAGGCTTACATACTTATAACATATACCAGTACTCCTAATGAGATTTTACTGCAACATTTTGGTTTACTTGAAAATACATTATGGATTTAAAGTGCTTTCTGAGAGATATCAGATGACACATTGGTTATTTTATTTGACAGCTAAACGACTGTATCACGACGCTACTAATGTGTGACACAATTTACATTGTTGCTTTTGTGGTGTATCTGTTTTACATCTGCACAGTTTTTCTGTATTATTCTGGAAAGTAAAACATGTTTTAGTAGTAACTTTTGTGGTATAGCTACAATGAGACAGCACAACAATACATTACATTATAGTACTTTCTTGAACACGGTAAGGTACATAATAACTACGATATCTTTACGCAAAGCATTTCACTTTTGTTTATGATGAGGTAAGTTAAGTACATTGACTTCTGCAGAACTTACCTTTCGGAGGACGATAACTACGACACTTCCACAGAATTATCTTACAGCAAGACGCACATTTAGCGCTACAGGACACACATTTGAGTGATTAATTTTGTACTTAAAACATTTATTTTTGAATTACAAAGATACAAAGGTTTTCCGTGATACATTTCATTCCATTGCTGTAATCGGTAACGCCTGAGGTTATAATTACTTTAATTCTCAGGGGGTACACGCCTACATTATGTACTATGTGTGTGGCAAGCACAAGGAGCCCTAGCTAATATGGTATTTGCTTATACAACTTTACACATCGGTACCATATTTCTCTAACACAGAATTACACAGCTATCTGATTATTTAACAGAGAAACAAACATTTTTTTAATACATCAGCGACACATGTTTACACAATTACACAATTGGATAACTTCACACTTATGAAATTGTATTTTGTCCATACTTTGTGAACTGTTCATATTTTTTTCGGAACCATTGTGATACTATGAGAGCTCTGAATGATGTAGTACATTTGAGGTAAGTGACACTATTGAAATGAGCAGAGAATTTTTTTAGGTTTTGAAATTATTGCAGAAAGTTACGACGTTTTTGAGATTTGGCTGAGTTTTTATGATGTTATTATTACAATGACAATGTGTATTATGCTGTTGAGATATGTTTATGATCAATAAGCTGATGCTATATAAGGAATTTGATTATGCTACGTATTTATTAAGATGAAATATTGAAGAAGTGTCAACGAATATATATGTGTAATAAGGTAAGGAATAATGAGTAGTGGTTAGGGACTCTGACATGTGAAAATGGATGTTGGAAACCAAGCATCGTACTTTAAGAGTTATGAAATGTGTGTAAATCGTGAATGTATCACTATGCCAGGGAAAATTTTTTGGACACTGTTATATTTATAAGATTTTGTTTCTACAGATTTGTAACGCAAATATTTCGACCTTTGAAATTTTATTTGTATCAAACTGTCACTGTAGCGGAAACTGATGTCGTAAATATTTCGGTAAGGAAGGTAGGTCACCTTGACGTAATGCACTGTAAGCACCAAGCCACCTGGAAAAAAGCCATTAGTGTGTGCCTTTCAGAGGCACAGGTGGAGAAAAAAAGGGGCCATTATCCTAGCTATTGACATTTCTTTGTAGAAAGCATCGCAAATACGACATGCCCAAACTTGAAAACATACGATTACACTGTGGAGCTCTTAATTTATGGTATTTACTAAAATTCTGTAATGAAATGATGAGAAACATTTTTACATATATTGTATTTCTAGCTGAGAGATTTTTTACTGCCTTTGGAGACGCCATTTGCCTTGTGAATGACGTTTCACACATTCCTTTGTATATATTTTCTCACTTCGTTTAATATCTAGTTTCTAGCTGCACTGCAGCATTGGTTAAAATAAAATTTAATAGATGTACTAATATAGATATTTTATGACTACAGATCCAGTAAATAATAATTTTATGATCTACTTCCAAAAATCCGAGGGAGCACAAAAAGACATTTCCACTTCACAGGAATTGCATTCATAATTTTTGTCAGTGACTTGGTAACTTGTCTGCTAGAGTAAGTTATAGTGATGCATCACTCTAGTGTTAAGATGTGACATAGGTATTAGACATGGCCATCTTTAGTGTAATATTTTTTCTGCTTGAGCTTTGTCATGTTTAGATATAAGTTATTGCATTTGCTGCTGCTGTTTGCCAGGCATAGTGCTACTGAATTTCACTTTGTATTACTCTGTTAAGCCAGTTTTACTACTGATTTATTTTTCTTGTTGCTGCACATTGGCTCATATTAGTTATAATGTTGCATTTGCTTTGCTAATTTATATTTATTACTGCTAACTTTGTCAATTTGCGTTTTTTTGTCATTGCTGTTTGTGTTAATTGTTTTGTGCTGCTGCATTGCCTCATCCCTTAGTTTATGCATCTGAGCTCAGTAGATTTAAGTTAGTTTAAGATGGGGTAGGCTATATAAGAGAACGATTTGTGATGAATTGGAAAAAATGCATTGAGAAGCTATAAGAAAATGGTTTTGGCAAATGAGGATTTTGAAAGAGGATATGAACAAAAAAGTAGGGTTTAGGGACAACAGATTTAGGTAGGATTTTCTTGGAAATAAATGATAAGGCAAGATAATGGAAAATAAATAATGAGGTAAGAAAAATGTGAACATATAAATACAGAAAGCATGCTTGGATAGGATTTTTTTTGGTGGAAACAAATGTTGAAATAAGAGGAAAGATCTATGGAATGAAGTTTTGGGTTTGACTGCAGTACCAAATGTCACACTGAAAACAAACCCTGTCCTGTCCTTTCGTGTCATTCCACTATGTGTTTGTGTACCCTTGTGTATTTGTGTTCTTCCTGTCTTTATATGTTTAGCTGATAACAGTTATGTTGTAGAATTTTTCTAGTACTATGTTATTTACTTTGTAAAGATGTTTAGACATTGTTTATTCTATTTTGTTTTAATGCTCATGTGTGAAATTAATGTTTCGAATCTATTCTCATTATTTTATTTATTTCTGTCATAGTTCCTGTAACACTGGTGTACATGTTTATTTCTATTCTTTTGTAAAGCCTGTATTACTACAAATGTTATCTGTATTATTATGTTTTTAATGATGTTTTCTGTACCTTTCTGATTGTATTCTCATGTTATAAAATTGTAACTGACAACAATTCATCAAATTAAGTTACATTTCACTGAACACATTTCTGTTGAATATAGTATGTGCACAATATGTGGAAAAAAAGAAGACTGTTAGTGTTTGCATGTGTGTTAATAATTCAGCAAGGGACTGGATAAGAGCATTGCTGGTTCTAAGGACATTTCAAAAAAAATTTTGTGAGTGCACAAGTGGTGGTTCATGGACTTGCTATATATTACAAGACTCTTCAATGGTGATTGTGCACCTGCACAGTCGCAACAGATGGCTGCTGGCCTTCTCTAAAAGGACTGCAGTGGGTCTGCACCTCTGGTGGCCCACCAATACCGTAATCTCTACCAGGACTACAGTGGGTCTGGTCTGTGATGACCTACCTATCAAAATTCTTCAAAATTTCGACTGACTCTGCTGTGGGTTTGCTCTGTTGTGGACCATTACCTGTCTGCATGTCAAGAGTCAGCATTATCTTTCTGTTGGAAGGACAACACTACTTCTTCAAGACTGCTTGGAAATCCACTACTTCTGTGTGCATTTTCTTTTACTGCTCAGACTTTGTGCATAAAATTGTAATTAATACTGTGATGAATGATCGGGACTGTCTTTATGGACTGTGAGAAAATTTTAGCTTCTGACCAACATTGTATCAATAAGCGTGTGCTTTTGATTTCTTTGTTATTGTAATTATGAAAAATTTCTTCAAATCTGTATTGGCCACTGCCCAAAACAATTTGTAAAATTTTTCTGGGGAGCATGGGGGCTATGTAAGTACAGTGTTTAGGTTTTGATGTTGGTAACACCATGAAGCACTCTATATGAAAATCACTGGCTGTGCTGTGTGCAGTCTGTGGCTGATTGGCATTGTTGAAAAACTCTCTATTGTAGTGGGCAGTTGGATGTGAACAGCACGTAGCGTTGCGCAGTTGGAGGTGAGCCGCCAGCAGTGGTGAATGTGGGGAGAGAGATGGCGGAGTTTTGAGAGCGGATGATCTGGACGTGTGACCATCAGAGACAGTAAATTTGTAAGACTGGATGTCATGAACTGATATATACACTCCTGGAAATTGAAATAAGAACACCGAGAATTCATTGTCCCAGGAAGGGGAAACTTTATTGACACATTCCTGGGGTCAGATACATCACATGATCACACTGACAGAACCACAGGCACATAGACACAGGCAACAGAGCATGCACAATGTCGGCACTAGTACAGTGTATATCCACCTTTCGCAGCAATGCAGGCTGCTATTCTCCCATGGAGACGATCGTAGAGATGCTGGATGTAGTCCTGTGAAACGGCTTGCCATGCCATTTCCACCTGGCGCCTCAGTTGGACCAGCGTTCGTGCTGGACGTGCAGACCGCGTGAGACGCCGCTTCATCCAGTCCCAAACATGCTCAATGGGGGACAGATCCGGAGATCTTGCTGGCCACGGTAGTTGACTTACACCTTCTAGAGCACGTTGGGTGGCACGGGATATATGCGGACGTGCATTGTCCTGTTGGAACAGCAAGTTCCCTTGCCGGTCTAGGAATGGTAGAACGATGGGTTCGATGATGGTTTGGATGTACCGTGCACTATTCAGTGTCCCCTCGACGATCACCAGTGGTGTACGGCCAGTGTAGGAGATCACTCCCCACACCATGATGCCGGGTGTTGGCCCTGTGTGCCTCGGTCGTATGCAGTCCTAATTGTGGCGCTCGCCTGCACGGCGCCAAACACGCATACGACCATCATTGGCACCAAGGCAGAAGCGACTCTCATCGCTGAAGACGACACGTCTCCATTCGTCCCTCCATTCACGCCTGTCGCGACACCACTGGAGGCGGGCTGCACGATGTTGGGGCGTGAGCGGAAGACGGCCTAACGGTGTGCGGGACCGTAGCCCAGCTTCATGGAGACGGTTGCGAATGGTCCTCGCCGATACCCCAGGAGCAACAGTGTCCCTAATTTGCTGGGAAGTGGCGATGCGGTCCCCTACGGCACTGCGTAGGATCCTACGGTCTTGGCGTGCATCCGTGCGTCGCTGCGGTCCGGTCCCAGGTCGACGGGCACGTGCACCTTCCGCCGACCACTGGCGGCAACATCGATGTACTGTGGAGACCTCACGCCCCACATGTTGAGCAATTCGGCGGTACGCCCACCCGGCCTCCCGCATGCCCACTATACGCCCTCGCTCAAAGTCCGTCAACTGCACATACGGTTCACGCCCACGCTGTCGCGGCATGCTACCAGTGTTAAAGACTGCGATGGAGCTCCGTATGCCACGGCAAACTGGCTGACACTGACGGCGGCGGTGCACAAATGCTGCGCAGCTAGCGCCATTCGACGGCCAACACCGCGGTTCCTGGTGTGTCCGCTGTGCCGTGCGTGTGATCATTGCTTGTACAGCCCTCTCGCAGTGTCCGGAGCAAGTATGGTGGGTCTGACACACCGGTGTCAATGTGTTCTTTTTTCCATTTCCAGGAGTATATATATATATATATATATATATATATATATATATATATATAATGTCTTTGAACACTATTAAGGTAAATACATTGTTTGTTCTCTATCAAAATCTTTCATTTGCTAGCTATGCCTACCAGTAGTTAGTGACTTCAGTAGTTAGAATCTTTTATTTAGCTGGCAGTATTGGCGCTCGCTGTATTGCAGTAGTTTGAGTAACGAAGATTTTTGTGAGGTAAGTGATTCATGAAAGGTATACGTTATTATTAGTCAGGGCCATTCTTTTGTAGGGATTATTGAAAGCCAGATCGCGTTTCGCTAAAAATATTGTCTTCAAATCTGTACTGGCCACTGCCCAAAACAATTTGTAAATTTTTTGTGGGGAGCATGGGGGCTATGTAAGTACGCTGTTTAGGTTTTGATGTTGGTAACGCCATGTAGCGCTCTATATGAAAATCACTGGCTGTGCTGCGTGTTGATCAGAATAAGTAAAGAGAGTAATGTCTGGGTACGTTCAGTTTTGCTCAGCTGTTTGAAAAGCAAATAATGTAACAGGTTTATCAGCACAGTAATTCACTAATTTTTCTAGTGGGAAGTTTCACGAGCAAATAATTGAGGACGCAGATTGCAAGTGCTACTTTGAAATGAAGAGTTTGACACTGGAGAGGAAATCGTGGCGCACCGTGCCAAACCAGTCAGAAGACTTTTGACTAAAAAAAAATTGCCGTTCAAGATCCCCATATATTTTCTCTATATCTTTATCTTCCGCTTGCGACCTCGTCATGTGTATCGGAACTATAGTTGTCGGTGATGATACGCTGTAGGTTCTGATGAGAACAACTCCATCACTGAACTGTGTACAGTAGCTTACTCTCTGCCTTACCTTTCCATTCATAATCGATCCTAGTCCCGTTAATACAATTTGCTGCTGCTGTTGACATTACCTATACTCATCTGACTAGGAGTCCTCATTTTCTTTCCATTTCACTTCACTGACCCGCACTATATCTAGACTGAGCCTTAGCATTTCCAGTCTCAGAATTTCTAGCTTGCCGACCGCGTTCAAACTTCTGTCATTCCACGTCCCAATTGATAGAATGTTATCCGTTACTTGATTATTCGATTTTTTCTCATTGTCAGCATCCCCTTGGAAGTGTGCTCCCGGAGATCCGAATGGGGACTAGTCCGGAATCTTTTGCCAGTGGAGAGATCATCATGACACTTTTTTAGTTATAGGCTAAATGTCCTGTGGATACACATTACCTGTTCTTAACTATTGCTTTCCATTGTCTTCTTCATCCTTACGTCTTTGATCATTGCTGATTCTTCCGCCGTTTCGGGATGGCTCCCCAACGCAAGGGCCAGACAGTGCCCTGAACCGCTGTCTGTTCCTCTGCCCTCTTTGACAAAGCCGTTAGCAGAGCTTCTTAAAGCGGAAGCCCTCGGTCGCACATCATTGCTGATTTTTATTCAAAATTTAAGCAGTAGCGGGTTTGAACCGAGGAACCAAGACATTTTGATTACTAGCCAAAGACTCTACCGTTACAGTACGGGTAAAGATTGATTACTGTCCAAAGACTCTACCTCTACAGTACCTGTAAAGATTGACTTCGGAAAAGGTAAAGGCATCAGCAAGGTGGTTAAAATACATTACAATACGTTCATAGGATCTGTCAGCATAGAAAAAGCGTTCGACAATATGAAATGGTGCAATATGTTCAAAATTCTGAGAAAAATACGAGTAATCCATAGGGAAAAACGAGTAATGTACGATATATATAGGAACCAGGAGGAAGCAACTAGAATAGAAAACCAAGGAGTGCTCTGATTAAAAAGAGGGAACCAAGGATGCAGTCTTTTGCCCATACCGTTCGGTCTGAACAATGAAGAAACAATGACTAAAATAAGTGTGGAACCGAAGTACGACAAAAGTAATGTGGAATATCAGAAATGGAATTAGCGATAAACTTAAAACATCCCATTTGGTGACCAAGGTGTAGACGAGGTGAAGGAATGTAAACGTAGGCTTCCGCGGCCGTTGTCACAGTCAATAAAATTCTTCTGGGCTTGAGGCTGCATTGTCATCCGTAAAATTCCGACGTTTCGTCGATTGTTGCAAGGCGCCTTGCAACAGTCGCCGAAACTTCGGAGTTATAAGGATGACAATGCAGCCTCAAGCCCAGAAGAATTTTATTGACGGAGGTGAAGGAACTCTACTACCGTGGAAGCAAAATAATCCATAGCGGACGAAGGAAGGACGACATTAAACGCAGGCTAGCAAAGGCAAAGAGGGCATTCCTGGCCTCCTAGTATCAACACGTTGAGCTCAGTTTGAAGGAGAAATTTCTGAGAACGTAAGTTCGGTTGGTTGGTTGTTTTGGGGAAGGAGACCAGACAGCGTGGTCATCGGTCTCATCGGATTACGGAAGGATGGGGAAGGAAGTCGGCCGTGCCCTTTCAGAGGAACCATCCCGGCATTTGCCTGGAGTGATTTAGGGAAATCACGCAAAACCTAAATCAGGATGGCCGGACGCGGGATTGAACCGTCGTCCTCCCGAATGCGAGTCCAGTGTCTAACCACTGCGCCACCTCGCTCGGTCGTAAGTTTGGAACATAGCATTGTATGGCAGTGATGACTGTTGGAATGTCGGAAAAGAAAAGAATCGAAGTATCTGAAATATTGTGTTAAAGAAGGATGTTGAAAATGAGGTGGACTGATAAGACGAGGAATGAGTACACCCTCTGTAGAATCGGCGAAGTAAGTAAAATATGGCAAACACTGTCAAGCAGAAGGGAGAGAATGAGAAGATATGTGTTCAGACATCAGCAAATAACTTTCTAGGGCTAGAGTGCGCTGCAGTGGGTAGAAACTGTAGGAGGAGACAGAGTTTGGGATACATCGAGAAAGTAATTGAGGGCGTAGGTGCAAGTGCAACTCTAAGATGAAGAGGTTGTCACAAGAGAGGAAGTCGTGGCGGGCAGTACTAAATCAGTCATTAAACTGATGATTAAAAAAAAGTAAAAATGCTTATGTTGTCTATTATTGCATTCGAATTATTTTTACTACTTTTAGTCCAATGATCCAAATTGTTGTCATTGATTTTATTCATCCTATGCATATTCTTCCGTAATCCTCCCTGGTCACAATCTCCTATTCTTTTTACAGACTGAGCCACTACATAGCACATAGAGGTACATAAATGATTTTTCTTTCAGAATCTGAGGTACGTTGGTCACTGTACGAGTTAACGAGATTTTGGACAATTGAACGGGGTGATTCCTTGGGCAAATTATCTAATCGTGTTGATTCATTTCAGCGCAATAATCAATAAGATGAATTGCTAACGCACGCTATTAGATGTAGCGTCTATTAGAGATAAGATGGCATGCTAGTTGTTAATGAGATGATAAGCATGCATACGAAAGTTTCACTGTTGCAACTTGCTACGTGGTTGAGTAATTTGTATCACGTTGTGGCAGTGACGTCGAGAATAGCGTAAACGTGAGGCAGACTCGAGCGCTCGATGTTTACATTTAGGTGAAGCCGTATGACACCAGCAGGCGTTCTTGGGCGTTGACGCGCACCCGCAGCATGTGTATCGCGTTTTCAAATACGTTTTTGCCGCAGCGGGTGTACACAGAGGCGCGGGTGACCTGTCCGCCGAGCCGCAGCAGCGAATGCGTCGCGGCCTCGCGCCAAGTTTTATGCAAACACTTGGCCTCGTGCTAGACGCGTGACACTCCGGCGCGCCTGGATACGGCTGGTAACTGCCCTTCATTACAGGCAGCCCTGGACGAAAGCAGCATTGTGGTTATTCCACAGCCGCGATCCCCTGTGCGACCTCGGTATAACTACCAAGCCTCCCGATTCGGTAATGAAGGCCATATAGCAGTGGTGTATACACTTCTTATGAGCGGTGATCGGGAAAGACAAATGCTGTTCGAAAAAATCCCTAGTTTTCATTGCAGCTTATGTTTTCAGTCGCTGTAACGGTTCCGTAAAAGTGCTGTGATATGTCATGGTAAAATCTCAGCATTTGTAAAACATGCAGCGTTTGGAAGTCTTTTATGAGGATACTTGTCTGCAGTGTAGCCTTTTGTGATAAATACGCTGTGTATGATCCCCCTCTCCCCCTCCCTGCTTATTAAATCTCCAGATCTGTTTCAGCTTACATCTTGAATCACACGCACACAACACTGGAGTAATATTCTACAGTAATTATTATTTGTTATACGAACCGGTTTTCTGCTGTTACACCAGCATCAGGTGTAAAGATAAATATGTGGCCAGTGAAATTTTGTTGGATCAAAGATTTTAAACTAGTTCATCTACAGAGAATCTCCGTATTCAGAGATGAAAATGTTACTGTTAGAATGAGAAATAAAAGAAGAGGGATTATTCCCGTGTCAATGCGATGTGAGATTAAAATTTGGAAATTTATGGTATGTTCTGTGGGACTAAACTGCTTAGGTCATCAGTCCCTAGGCTAAACACTACTTAACGTAACTTAAACTAGCTTAGGCTAAGGACAACACACACACCCATGCCCGAGGGAGGACTCGAACTTCCGACGGGGGGGAGCCGCGCGAACCGCGGCAAGGCGCCGTAGACTGCACGGCGATGTGAGATTATTTAACTAAGATAAAACACGTGACAATTAACTAATGACCTACAGACGAATTACAACAGTTGTACACAGAAGAAAATAATTCAACAATAGACTTTGGTGACATATCTCAAACCTGTGAGAGAACATAATAATCTTGTCTTTAATAGGTCCTACATTACAAAGCTATAATAGTGATATTAAACAGGTGAGTGAAGCTGCTGTGTTCATACGAAATACGAGGCCTGTTCAGAAAGTAAGCTCCGATTGATTGCCAAATTGAAACCACAGTGAACATCAGAAATGTTTTACTTGTAACAATTAGCTACACCTTTCAGCTACTTCTCTACGTAGTCGCCGTTCTGACTTAGACTTTTGTCATAGCGTTGTACCAACTTTTCAATAGCCTCATCATAGAAGGCAGCCGCCAGTGCTTTCCGCCAATTCTCCACGCTGGCCTACACCTCGTTGTCTGTGTCAAAATGTTGTCTTCAAAGACAGCGGTTCATGTGACCAGAGATGAAACTCAGGGGGAGACAATTGCGGACTGTATTGTGGGTAATCTAACATTTCCATTTGAAAACGATGCAGGAGCATCTTCATTGCCCCTGCAGAATGCGGCTGAGAATTGTCGTGAAGACGAAACAGCACGACAGTTATGTAATGTTAGCTGCATAGCTTCAGGCGAAATTTCTCACCAGGCCCTCGTACTTGGCGGCAGACACTATTTTCTAGACATCTTTACGCACTCACTGCGAGCTCAGAAATGAGAAGAGCGACGTGATGCTAACTGGGGTTATACTAGAGACACTACCCAACACATCTGTGCAAAGCTTTATCGGATTTTCATAGTCGTTTCCATTTCGCGACCGATCGGAGCTTACTTTCTGAACGCCCCTCGTACATTTGTTTAACACAACGAGAAAAATTGTGGTAACTGAAATAAAGAGGGGTAATTTACAACATGGCCTGGACGGGATTATGAATAGGATATGCAGTCAGAAGTGGCTAGTAAGAGAAATGTGTCTGGTCGTTCAGTACTAAGCTTGGGTTGATGGACATGTGTGTATTAATTTCCATTATTTCACGATAGTTCATCTTCCTTCCTTGTGTGGATGTGACGTAATACTTCATGTTTCAGCTTGTAACTGTAGCCTTCTTAAAGCAGGTGTTCTGCAAAAGAAAAATCACATTTTCTAAGTTTCTAACTTCTCTGGTGTTCCTTCAAGCGGATACATATTGACCTGCCGGAATGACTATATAGAATTTGGTATAATTAAAAATAATTTTATATACTGCACAATTTCCCAAAGCTGAAGCGCTGTCTTCAAATGTGGGCAAGAAGTGTCCAAAAGTGTTCTGCACTGAAAACGATCTTTTTACGTGACTGGATTTAAGCTTTCTGGTTAAGCCCAGTGACACTTTTCCTAAGTATGGAATTGTGAACCTTTTATTGCGTTCTTGAGGTGCTGGGTCAAGGACATGGTAAAGAAGTTTCAGTTTAGTTAGGGAGTCCGTAGAAGATTGCATAAGGGACGTAATGTATTGCTGGTCGCTTTTTTCCATCCGAGACTTAGAGAGCTTAAGACGAGCCGTTCTTGGATTACCTTAGTGAGTTGTCGCGTACGATTTCTTCCTACATGTGTCATCGCAAATCTCTAGTAGCTGATGTCACCTGCAGAAGTAGTATCAGTGCCTCGGATTCTCTGGAAAGTGGAATTCTGTATCCTGTAATTTCTGTCATGAAATTACTTGAAATAATATTCATGGATATTCTTGAGATGTGATTATTTACGAAAGCACTGTGATGAGATAATAAATGAATGTTGCTTACTAACTCGATACTAGCAGTTTCTTCAGAGTATAGTCTTACGACAGGACTAGATTGAAAGGCATCTTATCGGTGACTATATCTCGTACTTAACAATCGAGGAACATCGTAACTGTTCGTACAACTTGGTTAGGCTAAACAGTGTTCATTTGTTTATGGAAATAACTACTTTCTCATATCATAATGTTGTTGCAAGAAAGCGTTTACGACCAACAGCCCTCTCTGTAGTGGAAGAAGTGGCTTTCGTGAGTAAATATCGATAAAACAAAATCACTTTCTTCGCGCCAGAATGGCTGTGGTTACTCTACGTATCGAGCGCTGATGTAACTGTCTTTCTCACAGCTAGCCGCAGCGCCCCACCCCACCGTCTGTTGGCGATGCCAGATGGTCTAGCGGCTACTTCAGCCAGCGTGGGAACTGTTGTCTTACTCCCTGCTAAACTTGTGCAGTGCTCCCTGAACTTATTGAATGCAAGTGAACTCTGTATATGCGTTATAAAAATGTGAATCTGAAAAATAAGGAAATAAACTGCAATCTGAAAAGAAGGTTGCCGGCCGGTGTGGCCGAGCGGCTCTAGGCGCTTCAGTCTGGAACCGCGCGACCGCTACGATCGCAGGTTCGAATCCTGCCCGGGCAAGGATGTGTGTGATGTCCTTAGGTTAGTCAGGTTTAAGCAGTTCTAAGTTCTAGGGGACTGACGACCTCAGACGTTAAGTCCCATAGTGCTCAGAGCCATTAGAATCATTTTTGAAAAAATGTTGAAAAGCGGAAAATATGACCGAACGCTACCAATCTCATGCTCCAGTATTTTCATATCTGTGGGATGTATTGATCAAAATATCATCCATATTATTTTCAGTATCGTCAGAACAGAAGAACAATATTCCCACACACGAACAACGTTACTGGAACTTTTCGCGTGAAGACTGCAAGAAAACATTCCCGGTGAACGTGCACGGGCATCTCACCGCCGTGTATAGGACTTTCGAGAAGGGTAGAAATATTGGCGTTCAGGTCAACGTACCGACAGATCCCAAGGGCAGTTTGGCTGTAATACAATGACTACAGAATTGCTGGCTAGTTGGACGCGGCACGACAAGAAACTTGGCGCAGTCTTTCCATAAAGAGTGCACAAGGAGATGGTCGTAGTTTTGTTTGGTAGTCTCTAACGAACAGGTGAACAGCGGAAATCCGTACGGAGATTGCAGGCTGCGTGTCACTGCAAATCTTCGCAAACAAACTGCTGGAAGCTGGGTTATCTCGAGTTGTTATGCATCATTTACCACCGACACTATACCACAGACAACAGAGCTCATTAGTTCGTTTAAAATTAATTGCGACTTTTGATGTTTGGCTCACCGGAGGGGAAGTGACGCCACTATCCAGGTAACACCAATGGCGAGCAGGCTTTTCCTATCACGGCGCCTGCGGTTCGGTTGGTAAAGCGACCCTGTTCCCACGCGGTACCGCGTGGTGTCACGCATTAAACGAATTATGTTCGTCAGACCTCGTTAAAATGTGGTATCTTTTGCCGTTGAGACGTTCTGCAGCCGTCAGGTATTGTGAACAAGCTTTTTGTGTTGACGTAGCATAATAAGCCAACGGCGTTGCTGCAGTGGTAACACCGGTTCCCGTCAGATCACCGAAGGTAAGCGCTGTCGGGCTGGGGTAGCACTTGGATGGGTGACCATCCAGTCTGCCAAGCACTGCTGCCAAACGGGGTGCACTCAGCCCTTGTGAGCCAAACTGAGGAGCTACTTGATCGAGAAGTAGCGGCTCCGGTCGCGTAAACTGACATACGGCCGGGAGAGCGGTGTGCTGACCACATGCTCCTCCATATCCGCATCGAATGACGCCTATGGAGTGAGAATGACACGGCGGCCGGTCGGTACCGTTGGGCCTTCCAAGGCCTGTTAGGATGCAGTTTAGTTTAGCAGTTGCATTAATAACAACAGTGCAGCACGTCTGAATACGAGATTCTTAACAGAAGTGTTGTCCATGAACACGTTCACGGGCTGTGAAGATAATGTTCTGCTCCAAAATACAACATTTCTCGCATACGTCACAAATGTTCGTTAGGAGGATTAATTACCCGTCAAAATTTTATAGTTCTTCCTTCAATCTTCGGTGTACATTTATTTGCGTGAATTTATGTGTAACTCAAAAAAATGGTTCAAATGGCTCTGAGCACTATGGGACATAACTTCTGAGGTCATCAGTCCTCTAGAACTTAGAACTACTTAAACCTAACTAACCTAAGGACATCACACACACAGGATTCGAACCTGCGACCGTAGCGGTCGCGCGGTTCCGGACTGTAGCGCCTAGAACCGCTCGGCCACTCTGGCCGGCTGTGTAACTCATGCACCAGCGTTAGTATTGTGACCCCTGATAACAATATCTTAAATAGCTGCGCTTTTGTTACTGCAGTGACACCAGTGAACGTCTCTTGTCCTAGTTTTCTATGCGTAACCAAATTTAAATAATAAAAAAAACCTCAACCCACTCAGCCTGAAACATAACATATATGGGGACCTTCTTCACCAAAGACTATCTTTTCATGAACAGTTAACTGGCGTTTAATTAATAAAACTTTTGCATGTAAAAAGTAATATTTCCTCTTTCATCAAAAAAGATTAAAGTGGCCGAGTAATTCCTTTTCTTTAATTCTTCGTATCTTATACTGACTAGATATTATAATAACGTAAAAAGGATTAAAGCGGGAGAGTAATTTCTTTTCATTAATTCTTCATGTCTCATATTGGCTAGGTATTATAATAACGAAAACATTACATCTTTTATTTCCAACTGAAGGACCCACATGATCCAAAATAAAGTTAAACATTAGCTCACATAGTTTTAGAATTCAATTATAGACCGTCCATGATTGTTAACTACTTACTGAAAATTCTATTGTTTTAATTTAAACTGAAACAACTCATTTATTACTGCCTCTTACTACAGTAACAGTATAGCACTCCGAGTATTTTAAATATTTCATCCCCACGTAAGCCTGCATCCTTTGGCTATTGGTTGTCCAACAATTTAAAAAGAGACGTAAACAAATCCCATACGAAGACGCCACTTGAAGCTACAAAACAAAAATAATATGCCACTTCATGCGCAATTTTTCTAGCATAGTCTCATTGCAGTACTGCCGCTGAGCTCACAATCTACTTACAATAAGTCGGAAGAGATGAACCGTTGTGTTTTTAAGTTACCGCAGACTGCTATACGGGGTGGTTAGACACAGTTTGAAAAGGTTTTAAGGGTGTTGCAGGGTAGGTTGTGCTGGGAATTAAATGCCAAGAAAAAAATTCGGCGCACTACGCCGTTTCGGAGCAATTTAGCAATGAAGTTAGCCAGTCATGTCATTGCGCGCTCAAATTTAAACGGCCCGCCAGAGACGGCGTCGCCAAACATGTTCTTCGCTTCGTTTCCTAAGACCGAATAAGAAAACGATACAAAAGTTGGACGTAGGGTGGTACTAAGGACTGAACCCGAGCCAAAGGCTGAGCAGCCTCGTGCGCTGTCATCTACACTGTGAGAACAAGTGACGCTAATTGCGTCTGGGGGGCCGCTTGAATTTGCACTCGCAGCGACCTAATTGTCTAACTTCAATGCTCATAATTAACTCGGAAACGGCTCACGAATCAACATTTTTTCTTGATGTTATTTCTCAGCACAGCCTGCCCTGTAACACCCCTACAAGCTTTTCAGTCTGTTTCTGACCATGCGGAAAGATCGACTCGCCGGCTCCATCTTCTTCGTAAAACAATAGACTCTGACCGTAAATCTAGGCCAGCTCTATCTCAATACATCAAAAAGAAGAGCTCTTCTGTCTACAAATAAAAATGTACCTCATTTTGACGTAACTTAAATGCACTGCAACTTTTAGTCTGGTATTTTCATGATTCCTGTTCAAATGGTTCAAATGTCTCTGAGCACTATGCGACTTAACTTCTGAGGTCATCAGCCGCCTAGAACTTAGAACTAGTTAAACCTAACTAACCTAAGGACATCACACACATCCATGCCCGAGGCAGGATTCGAACCTGCGACCGTAGCGGTCGCTCGGTTCCAGACTGTAGCGCCTAGAACCGCACGACCACTCCGGCCGGCATGATTTCTGTATATCATCTTGGTCCAGCTGTGTTTCGCTTACGTTTGGCAACGGCTGGTTTTCACAACATCCACCAGTCAACGCCACCTATGTAGTGAACCAGATTGTGGGTCTAGACACAGCCACGAGACTTCTCTCCATATAACCATAAATCATTTTTATGAAGTTCACGTTACACGTTTATCATTTCAATAACAAAAACTCTCATTTCTTGTACATATGGCAATGTATATGAGTCCTGTCGTAAACAACCTAGAGTGTATGATTTTCTCCCAAGACAATCGCCCCGTTCACGAGGCGTTACAACAGTGACCGGTAGTCTGTGGTGTTCAGCGTTGAATCTCGTTTCTGTTTGTGGTTCTCAAAAAATGGTTCAAATGGCTCTGAGCACTATGGGACTTAACATCTTAGGTCATCAGTCCCCTAGAACTTAGAACTACTTAAACCACTAACCTAAGGACATCACACACATCCATGTCCGAGGCAGGATTCGAACCTGCGACCGTAGCAGTCCCGTGGTTCCGGACTGAAGCGCCTAGAACCGCACGGCCACCGCGGCCGGCTGTGGTTCTCAGATCAACGCTTTCGTGTGCTTACATAACTCGTATTACAAGTTCTCAAAAAGCAGAGATTCTGGAGTCCATAGCTCTCCAACTCCTGGAATTATACTGTGGGGGAGCTGTTGGATATGACAGCAGGATTGTTTTGATAATTATTGATATGAGACTGAATGTTCTGAATGTTCTCAGGCAACCAGTTTCAATGTAGCTATAATCATGCAACTTTCAATTGACTAGACACTGAGTTGAAACATATGTATATTCTCGTAAACTTCACTTAGGTAGGGCTGTTGTTTAGGGAAGGTGTGGGAGAGTGGTCTTCTGCTGGAAGTGGATGGAGGTGAAGACAGTGTAGGCAAGCAGATCAGTCAATCTGCAGAGGCAGACAGTAGACAGAAGCGGCGACAAGCCAAATGGTAGTCACAGCTAGGCAGGCGAACCTAGCAGGACTGCTCGGGCGATGAACACGGAATTTGCAGGCTGGAGAGCGGCGTTGTGCGGCGGCTGTTGCTGGTCCATCCAAAACTCACGGGTACTGGACCACGGAGACGGTCGGCAGGTGCACGGGCTGTACGCCATAGTAAGATCCACCTGTGCCTATGACGACGGGTTGGATCTCAGGACATCAATACCGTGGCCCAGCGGTGAAGAACAGTGTCGCCGGGGACTTCTGGAGCAGAGGCCGATGACCGGGGTCCGGCTGTTATTAATGCGGCAGTCGGTCGGGTTGTTCTATCGCCAGGTCGTTGGCACGCGAGCGCTGTGTTACGGAAGTGTCGGCATTACAGTATTGGTAGTGGCGTTATCGGGAGGACAGACTGTGGCTGTGATCTAGTTACGGTTGTGGCCTGCTTTCCATGCAGCTGAGAGCTTTATGATAGTACATTTACTCCCTCTGTAGAGTAATCTGGACCATCAGATTACTGCTTAAGTATCTGGCTGCAACAGTGACACTGTTTTTCCGTCATCGTTTCTACACTTTACATTACGCTGCACAAAGCCAGAGTGAAACAGTTCATAATTTTTCCTCTCTGCTTGTCATTCTTCCCTTTCTATATTACGTTATATAGACTGTCTCGCTCTTGTGAAATTCACACATGGAGTTTTTAAGTCCCCCTTGTTTTTTCACCTTTTTCACAACTTCAACTTCACTCACTATGATTGAATCACTTCACTACTATTGACTCGCAGGTTGAAGGGAGGTAAGGAGGGGATTTTATTATCAGAATTACCCAGGCAGCTGATGTGCTAGTTCCTGTGACGGTGAGATGGTGACGCTGTTAAGTCGGATATTTTTTCACCTGATCGAGCAGATGCTCCAGTGCCACATGAGCTTTATGATAGTACATTTATTCCCTCTGTAGAGTAATCTGGACCATCAGATTACTGCTTAAGTATCTGGCTGCAAGAGTGACACTGATTTTTCCGTCATCGTTTCTGGCCCTAGGAAGCAGAGAAGGTCGGGTCTGGTTCATATGGCTCTAAGCACTATGGGACTTAACATCTGAGGTCAGAACTACTTAAACCTAACTAACCTAAGGACAACACACATGTCCATGCCCGAGGCAAGATTCGAACCTGCGACCGTAGTGGCAGCGCGGTTCCGGATTGAAGCGCCTAGAACCGCTCGGTCACAGCGGCCGGCCAAAATCGGGTCTAGCTAGGTCAGGTGTTCCTTGGACAAGGTCTCAAAGACGACTGTGAAGTATCACGTACAATTTATTAGCAATCCATTACGTTTCAGCTCTAGTCACTGTTCGCCGGCGAAATGATCTTTCTCGTAGCAGGTACAGATGACAACTACCAGTTTTGGTACTGAGAATAGTTTTTGAAAGAAATCGTTTCCACTTGTAATGAGTTCCTTATAGCAATCAGTTCAAAAATGGTTCAAATGGTTCGAATGGCTCTGAGCACTATGGGACTTAACTTCTAAGGTCATTAGTCCCCTAGAACTTAGACCTACTTAAACCTAACTAATCTATGGACATCACACACATCCATGCCCGAGGCAGGATTCGAACCTGTGACCGTAGCGGTCGCGCGGTTCCAGACTGTAGTGCGTAGAACCGCTCGGCCACTCCGGCCGGCAGCAATCAGTCACTAGCTTCTTGAATGAAGTAGTGTGTTCTCGCATGATTCGTGGTCTGTGTGTATTCGTGAGGCAGTGACTTGCCTGGTTCGGCAATACAGTAATTTCGCGGTGGCAAGCAGCACGTATGACTTTCTATCAGGCGACGCTTATAATATTTCGTATGCCATTAAGCACAAAAAGTTCTGGGAAGGCGTGGATGGTCGATCTCCCAAGCTGGCAACTATCAAGCTGGCAATATTTAAATATTCGTGGTAACTGCACTCGAACGTGAGCCGTGTCGGCTCATTCTATGTTTTATATCTATGTCTCTTGGCACGATCCGTCTCTTTCTTATCGCCGGGTGCCGCTTCGGTCGCCGGTTAGAGTCTTTGTTTGTAGTCCCTAGGAGCAGGTTGTTGACCACAAGGGCAGGCAGTCGGTCGCTGTCAGGGAGAAAGAGAAAACAGGCACTTGTTACGTACGGTGAGCTGTTCACAGAGCTTACGCCATCCCAGTTGTGTAAGTGAGCGGTTGTCGGTAGGATTGTGTTGGTCGGCAATACTTGGGTTTAATGTCGATGCAGCTGGTTTGCCCTGGATTAAGGAGGCACGGTTGCTGATGTGGGTGTTGGAGTGCTGATTATTTCCTGGTGCCAACTGTTCTGCCCTTTGAGGAAGGGCAGGGGGGAGGGTGGGGTGGAGGTGAGGGTGGAGGTGATGGAGGAGTGAGGGTGGGGTGAGGGTGGGGGTGATGGAGGAGTGAGGGTGGGGGTGGGGTGGGGTGAGGGTGGAGGTGAGGGTGGGGATGATGGAGGAGTGAGGGTGGGGTGAGGGTGGGGGTGAGGGTGTGGGAGGAGTGAGGGTGGGGGTGTGGTGGGGTGAGAGTGGGGGTGAGGGTGGGAGGTGCAGGTAGAGGTGGGGGTGTGGGTGGGGGTAGGGGTAAGGTACCTGTTAGTTGACACTTGTCCTACTGTGTAGAAGTTTGTCCTGCTGCACTGTGGTTCTCCATTAGTCTGTCTGAAGTGTTAAATTTACCTCGTGGTGCCTCTGTTAGAAATTATGAGTGCCATGTTTGTTTGTTTTAAGATTTCCTTTCATTGTAACTTGTTCAAAGTCTGCTTATCTTGTCATTCGGGCCTCAAATTGTGTCATACGTTCTAGGTCAGCACGTATATTAGTGACCGCTGAGGTCGAGATTGCGTCTTACTTGTATTGGAAGTTGTTGCTTCCCTGACTGATGTAGCGACTATAAAATTGCCTACGACCGTGGAAAGCAAACGCTGGCTCCTCAGTGAATCTTGACTTATTTGGGTAATTAAGCTCCATAATTCTGGTGAGATTTGGCCTCTTTCAAGGAAACAAATATTTGTTTTAAACGTAATTATTATTGTAGTTGTTTGAGTGTTTGCCCTCAAGATTTGCCTATTGCCATTTAAGCCCCTAGAGTTCATGTATTTGAATAATCTGTGATTTCTTTGTTATTAAATTAACTTGTTACATGCTGTTGTAAGATTAACAGGTTAATCCCTTTAGTAATTATTACTGTAATATTGTTGTAGGATTTGGTTGGGGCTTGAGACCACGCTCACACTGAGTTTCTTGGTTTGAGCATTTTCGTATGTTCTATGATTATTATGCATGTCAGCGTCGGCTGTGTACGTGATGTACTGCGTCTGCTGATTACGGTATGTCAGCCGTAAGTCTGGAGGCCATCGTGTGCAACCAGCAGTGTTCACCATGTCTTCCAGACTTGCGAGCTTCGTGGTGTGCATTTAAAGTGTCTCCTATATCTATTCCACATATGCTTGTACCTGTTGCAGCACCGTGTTGATGTTCTCTAAGTTTTCTGCGTCAGTAGTGCCAAATATTGTCTTCAAAATTCTGCCAATCGTCTTACCAGCCTCTTTTTTGTCGAACCCGTAGGACCTTTCCTACCTGGCGCAACGCTCCTACAAACGTACAAAGGCAGATCGTAATAGTTGATATTCCCCTCTGGTATCATTCAACACCGACTTGCCTTTCATCTTGAATTGCAATTTCCCAAACTTATCTGGAAGTCGCTGAATTCCATTTTCTGCTGCCCATATCCTATAATCCATGGTTATTGACCACTGACGGTTCGAGATTACTTCATCTGGCTACTGTGTAAATAGCACCTCACAACTAAAAGGACATACACTGAAAGCTCCTGCCAACTTGTTCCTACCAGGCCCAGGAACATCACAACGATGACTCTTGCTTTCACTATACCCTTTGTCTTGCTCTCAACGACCCCCTGTTCGTATTTTGGTCCTGGGCTGGATCCATATCACGCCCTCCGGAAGAGGAAATTCCCTGTTAGTTTGATTGTCCCTTGTCCCAAGAGCGTATGAATAGGTAGGAATAATCGCAGCTATATCTGGCTGCGCTAGCCTAGTATTAACTTTATTTTCTTCAGCTATTTGCCATCCACTTTCAGGAGGAGTTGCCAGAAATTTAGCGGTGCTTCAGGTTCATCCTGAAATGGACGAATTCTTGCCACATGCAAAATTGTGCTTCAGGGCATGAAGAGTTGTTTGATATTAACTGGAGGTGTCATCTCAAGTATCTGGAAAGGTCCTTGGTAACGCGATATGACTTTTTCAGTAATAACATTACCCTCTGGCCGACATGATACTAAGGCAATTTTGCTTTCTTGTTGAGAGTGTCTTTCTGCCTTTCTAAAGCCATTGTATTCACCTTTTTAAACTGATGCCAGATACATTTTAACATTGCAGCCAAATCTCGAATGCAGGTGTATCTCGTGCCACGGTAGCTTAAAAGAATTCGAAAGCGAAGGACGTTTTTTAGCCAAAACGTCATCATAGGACAGGCCCATATTTTGATGGATTTTAGAATTGTACGTAGCGACGACGGATTGTAAGTGGGTGTCCTATTTATCGTGGCTACTGTTTACATAATAACTTTTTCCCCATTATCCTATGAGTTCTTTCCGTTTTGCAATTTGCTTGTGACTTTAGTGCACTGGTTATTAACTTCTTTATGCGTAATAGTTGGCGTAATTGTTTCAGTAACTCATGAAAAAGGTCAGTACATTCATTTGTTTTACAGTCTCTGGTGTTCTAAATCTCATTGGCTGCGCCACGATTTCCGTCTGCTGATTTGGTACTTTGGCCTATCAAGTTCCAGTCCAATCATTTGGAATATTCGCCTCTTTGAGCGCAAGGAATGCAGTTGTTTAAGTAACGTTATCTACATCTACATCTACATCCATACTCCGCAAGCCACCTGTCGGTATGTGGCGGACGGTACTTTGAGTACCTCTATCGGTTCTCCCTTCTATTCCAGTCTCGCATTGTTCATGGAAAGAAGGCTTGTCGGTATGCCTCTGTGTGGACTGTAATCTCTCTGCTTTTATCCTCGTGGTCTCTTCGCGAGATATACGTAGGAGGGATCAATATACTGCTTGACTCCTCGGTGAAGGTATGTTCTCGAAACTTCAACAAAAGCCCGTACCGAACTACTGAGGGTCTCTCCTGCAGAGTCTTCCACTAGAGTTTATCTATCATCTCTGTAACGCTTTCGCGATTACTAAATGATCCTGTAACGAAGCGCGCTGCTCTTCGTTGGATCTTCTCTATCTCTTCTATCAACCCTATCTTGTACGGATCCCACACTGCTGAGCAGTATTCAAGCAGTGGGCGAACAATGGTACTGTAACCTACTTCGTTTGTTATCGGATTGAATTTCCTTAGAGCCGGCCGCGGTGGTCTAACGGTTCTGGCGCTGCAGTCCGGAACCGCAGGACTGCTACGGTCGCAGGTTCGAATCCTGCCTCGGGCATGGGTGTGTGTGATGTCCTTAGGTTAGTTAGGTTTCAGTAGTTCTAAGATCTAGGGGACTTATGACCTGAGATGTTGAGTCCCATAGTGCTCAGAGCCATTTGAACCATTTGAATTTCCTTAGGATTCTTCTAATGAATCTCAGTCTGTCATCTGCTTTACCGACGATCAACTTTATATGATCATTCCATTTTAAATCACTCCTAATGCGTACTCCCAGATAATTTATGGAATTAACTGCTTTCAGTTGCTGACCTGCTATATTGTAGCTAAATGATATGGGATCCTTCTTTCTATGTATTCGCAGCACATTACACTTGTCTACATTGAGATTCAATTGCCATTCCCTGCACCATTCGTCAATTCGCTGCAGATCCTCGTATATTTCAGTACAATTTTCCATTGTTAAAACCTCTCGATATACCACACTATCATCTGCAAAAAGCCTCAGTGAACTTCCGATGTCATCAACAAGGTCATTTATGTATATTGTGAATAGCAACGGTCCTACGACACTCCGCTGCGGCACACCTGAAATCACTCTTACTTCGGAAGACGTCTCTCCATTGAGAATGACACGGTGCGTTCTGTTATCTAGGAACTCTTCAATCCAATCACACAATTGGTCTG
This sequence comes from Schistocerca serialis cubense, assembly GCF_023864345.2. Taxonomy (NCBI): domain Eukaryota; kingdom Metazoa; phylum Arthropoda; class Insecta; order Orthoptera; family Acrididae; genus Schistocerca; species Schistocerca serialis. The sequence goes on from NC_064643.1 coordinate 461,249,022, forward strand.
ATAGTCCATATGCTCTTACTTTGTTCATTAAACGACTGTGGGGAACTGTATCGAACGCCTTGCGGAAGTCAAGAAACACGACATCTACCTGGGAACCCGTGTCTATGGCCATTTGAGTCTCGTATCCTTGTTTCCTTTTTGGCCATCACAGATTTTTCGTAACACGGTGCTCTATAGTGTATCATCTATGTTTTATTTTTTATTTTTTTCTTCTAACTGATTTAACGATACCCGCCACGAATTTCTGTCCTGTGTCAACCTTTTCATTCCAGAGTAGCACTTCCAAACTAACTTCTCAAATGTTTGCTGGATTTATTCCAATCTCTGTCTTTCTCTACAGTTTTTGCCCTCTACAGCTCCCTCTAGTACCATGTAAGTTATTTTCTGATGTCTAAACAGATGTTCTATCATCCTGCCCCTTCTTCTTATCAGTGTTTTCCACACATTCCTTTCCTCGTCGATTCTGGGAACCTCCTCATTTCTGACCTTATCAGTTCACCTAACTTTAAACATTCGTTTGTAGCACCACATCTCAAATGCCTCGATTCTCTTCTGTTCCGCTTTTCCCACAGTCCATAAATTTATACCTCAAATCACGGCCTATATTTGATACTAGTAGAAATCTCTTGGCTAGGAATACAATTTTTGCCATTTCTCGTCTACTTTTCATGCCCTCCTTCCTCCGCCCTTCATGGATGCAGAAAGGAGGACATAAAAAATGACTAGCACTGTGCAGGCAGCAGAATTTCTTAACTTAGCCTACTTCGTGATACCCAATTTTGATAAGTTTCTCGCTGGTCTCATTTCTCCTACTTCTCATAACTTTCGCTTTTCTCAGATTCACGCTCATTAGACTGTTGATTCTATCCAGCAGATCCTGTAATTCTTCACTTTCACGGATGGCAATGTCATCAGCGAATTTTATCATTGGTATGCTTTTACCCTGAATTTTAATTCCACTCTTGAATCTCTCTTTTATTTCCGTAGTTGCTTCTTTGAGGTATACATTGAACAGTAGGGACGAAAGAGTGCATCCCTGTCTTACGCGCATTTTAATCCGAGCACTTCGTGTTTGGTCCTTCTGTGACATACAGCGACAAACGTTGGAAGGACAACAATACGAGAAAAACCAAACATTGTTACCTCCTGCAACGTGGCAAGTCTGAGAGGCTATCATGCGGAATTGTCGACAGGGGGACATATCTCTGTCCTCTCTCTCTTTCGTCTGTTCATTAATGTACCTATCAAATTTGGTGTAGACTTCGTCATCATGATGCAACAGCTTCAACAGGTCCCTATTTTCTAGTTTTCTTCACGTTCCTCTGCTTCAGCTTTGTACTAGATAGATTGGAGTCACTTTTTCAGTCCTTACGGAAAGTATCTTCACGTCATGTCATTTCTGGAAGGCCAAGGAAGGAGTTTTGCTCGCAGTGATCCGTCTGAGCACTATAAAAGGGAGCTGAGTTCCTGGAAAATGGTAACAATCGTCAGCCCAGCAAAGAGTTTTAATCTGGTGTGTAGGACCATTATGAGTGTAGATGCTGTCACGTTAACCCTCTTAGAGATTAAGACATGTCGTACATGTCATTCAGCCAGCCTAAGCTTAAATGCGTGCATGAAAGCAGCCACCTGGATGCTTATTGGCTACTGCTCATGTCCTTGATCTAGCTTTGCTTTTTAAGGGAACGTCAATATCTATCTAGCTGCGGATGGGTCATATTTGTTTTATTTTATGTACCCGATCGGATTCAGAATTTAGCAATCCTTTCTCACAAGGTGTTTATCTTAATGAGCCCACATATAACACTCCTGTCCGCTACTGCTATACCATAACCTTAAAGTTGGAGGCAGTTTGTAACATGGAACTATTTTGTTAGAGTAATTATGGTAGAAAGCAACGGAGCAGTGTTACCCTCTGAGAGGAATTTTGTTATGTTGACCGTGATATACCTAACGGAGGTGGCGTATCGGAAGCGAAAGTCAGAAATACGTAAATATTTAAACAGTAATAAATAAATTTAACCTATCCACACTGTTTAAAGGATAAAGAAAACGGTCGCCAACCTAATTAGGCAAGAGAATAGTTATTAGTAACTTTAAAGGACAAACACAACCTGTACTTTACCACACGCGAATGCAATGAACTCTGACACCTGCATATGTCAACGTTAAGATTGGAACTAACAGCTAGAGCAGCACAAACTATTTGCAATAATATAACAGATAACGGAACACACTATTTCTTTCAGGGCTTATTCAAACTGAATAAGCTTTGTAACATTACTATTAATATTCATTGCAGAATCATAAATAAGACATAGGTTAAGTGTTATTTTTCAAACACTTTCCTAGTTGACATAAATTTATAAATGTAGTTCACTGCAAAATTATGAACTGGTCACAGGTTTAGTCTCTCTTAGCTAAATGCTTTTCTATTTAGAGTGAAAGTTAAATGGAACTAACAAATTACTTTTCATTGTTTTTTTTAAATAAAGAAATTACTGTTTTCATAGATAGTTGTCTTTCTATTAATCGTTATGCAGTATGAACACAAGATGCAAACTGTGGATCCTGTTACAACATTAATATGCACTTTTATTACACAAAAGAAACAAGTACTTAGCAAGCATGAGTATATAACTTTCCACTATTGCAGTTTTCCACTTTTGGGCTTCCAAGATGGCTGCCGAGTAAGTGACGCCAGAAACTATTTCCAGAAAGTTAAGTGATTTAGACAGGAATATAATTTAGTTTAACACCGACAACAAACTAAATACGTGCATTAGTGTATCGTTTAGTCTTGCCGTTAAAGGTTTCACTTTTCTTTGCGTATATTTTCAGAAAACACGAAAAGATCGTAACTTCGCGAAGTCGCGTTTAGGCTTAAATTTTGTAAACTTGTTTGTTTCTTGTTTCACGGTAATTTGACTAGTTTCTCGGTAACAAATAAGTAAACTACCGTAAATAGCGTATAACTTCATTGTTTTAATACAGATTTCAGAGAAACAGCGTAACTTTATATCAGAAACTTGCTTATGTACATTTGTTTATAGGCCTAATTCCCGTAACGTTTTTGGAGAATCAGACTTAAAGTATCTCATTTAATTGTCCTTTTTTTCATTCCATCGCGTGAAATATATAATAAATAGCGTATACCTTCATTGTTTTAATACAGAGCTCAGAAAAACAGCGGGATTTTAAATCAGAAACTTGCTTATATACATTTGTGAATAGGCTTAATTCTTGTAACGTCTTTTTTGATTTTCGGTAATTTAATTGATTCATTCTAGCTAAAGTATTATTTTTGCCCTGAGTGATAAGTGCCTGACTTGCCGTAGAATTGTTAGTTCCGGGATTTGGTGTGATGGATGCAGTAGTTTTTTTCATTGGGGGGACTGCAGTGGCGTGAGTGTCGGGAAAGTGGATCAGGCTCATCAGTGGTTATGTGGGATTGGCAGCAGAGATAGGAAGATAGCGGAACAGGAGGTGAAAATTGCTGCCCTTCAGGTTGAGCTAGATCAGGCTATGGAAGATCTTGACAGGTTAAGGAGGGAGAAGGGCAAAGAGAGGTGAGAAGTGGCAACAGGTAACAGAAGGAACAGGCCTAGAACTAAGTCTGACAGTTTTGTGGTGAATGTCAAAAATAAGTTTGACCTGTTGCTTCAGTTAGAAACTGATGAGCCTCAAGCAGAGGTAGGTGTAGACAGGAATCAACAAACTTTCAATAGGAAACTGAAACAGAATGTAGGAAAGTCATCGAAAAGGAAGAAAGTTTTGTTGTTAGGCAGTTCTCACGCCAGAGGTGTAGACCAACTTCTGCGGGAGGAATTAGGACCAGAATGCCAGGTCACAAATTTTTTCAAACCAAGTGCTAGTCTGGACCAGGTGACAGAGGATTTAGGTTCACTCTGTAAAGGATTTACCAGGGAAGACACCGTGGTTATTGTGGGAAGGCCAGGGAACAGTATCGACAGAGATCCTGGGTACAGTATAGAGTGTGACCTGGTAAAGATAGCGTCGGCATCGAGACACACCAATGCTGAATTTGTATCTGTCCTGAGACGCCATGACCAGCCTCATTTGAACTCTTCTGTTGGGATAGTTAATTTGGAGTTGGAACGGCTGCTTGGGTCAAGTGCGGGGGCTCATATTGGTTTGGTTCCTGTTGATACTCTCAGTAGGTGGGACTATACCAGGCACAGCCTACATCTCAACAGGAAAGGGAAGGGTAAACTGGCTGGGGTAATAGCAGGAAATTTAAGGGGGGGAGGCACTGCCATGAATGGTAAAATACCAGTGGTTACAGGTGTTGGAACAGCACCTTTTTTAGGGTAGGTAAGACAGAAAGATGTCAAGTTCTACGAGAGGTCAGGATTGAAACAAATCTTCAGTTTAGGAAAGAAATTAAACAGCACAATTCTAGCACATTGGATCACCAATCACAGCTGTCAATTATAAATTTTCACCAATCACCAGAAATTTTATCTCCACCAAGTTATATCTCAGTCCTAGGTAATTGCATTGATGAATTAAAGTCACCCAACCCAGTTGACATAATCTGCCTCTCTGAATACCATGTGACCACTGGTATAGGAACTAGGCCTAAGCACAATGAGAAACTCAGACAGGAGAGTACTACAAATGTTAGAATAAGGAAAGGTTCTCATAAAAGTATAATTAAAAATAATGTAAGTATATTTCATCAAAATATTGGGAGTTTAAAGAATAAAATAGATGAGCTTCTGGTTTGTTTAGAAGATTTAGAAGCTGAGGATGAAATAGATGTACTATGCCTGTCTGAGCATCACATTGTTACTGATCTGGATAAGATAAATGTAAGTGGATATAAGCTCTCTGCACATGTAATTACAGAAAATATGGAGAAAGGAGGAGTTGCCATATATGTCAAAAGTTATCATTGTGCAAAAAGTATAGAAACAAAAAAGTTTTGTGTAGAGAAACATATAGAAGCATGTGCCTGTGAGCTTAAATTAAATAAAGGCACATTTACAATTGTTGTGCTATCTGTCAGACAGGGGGAAGCAAATTATGATTTGTGGGGACTTAAATGTAGATTCTCTGAAAGAGGGTAATAGGAAAAATGACCTTGAAGTATTACTTGGTTCTTTCAATTTGACACCTGTTATTGATTTTCCTACTCAGGTGGTAAAGGATAGCAGCTCACTGATAGATAACTTCTTTATAGACCAAGATAAGTTTAACCAGATAAATGCTCAGCCTGTTGAGAATAGTCTTTCTGATCATGGTGCACAGCTAGTTACAATATATGACATAGCTCCATTCAGCAGTACTAAACAGTACACTCAGTCAAGGACTTAACAATTGCAAATTTCAGGGAAAGCCTACAGCAGTTAGACTGGGATGAGGTATACCGTGAACCTGATGCCAATTTAAAATATAATTTATTTCATGACACTTTTGTAAATGCATTTGAAAACTGCTTCCCCAAGAAAATAGTTAAATATACTCATAAGAAACCATGTAACAAACCATGGCATACTAAGGGTATAAAAATATCTTGTAACTGGAAAAGGGAAATGTATCTGACAGCAAGAAAGAGTAGTGACCCAGAAACTATCAAACATTATAAAAACTACTGTGCTATATTAGGAAAAGTTATTCAAAAATCCAGAAGTATATGTATCATGTCTGAAATCAGCAACTCTGATAATAAAATTAAAACAATTTGGAATATTATTAAAAGAGAAACAGGTCAACCAAGAGCACAGGAAGACAGTATTACCATCAAATTGAATGAAAACTTTACGAACAAAAAGTCAGAAGTTGAAAGTATTTTTAATAAACATTTTCTAAATGTTGTGGATATAGTAGGATCCAGGTGTTCATTAGAAGATGCTAGGCTGTTAATGGAAGAGGCCATAACTATGCAATTTGATACAATTGATATCTCAACCACTTCTCCCTCTGAAATTAGGAAAATAATAAACTTGCTTAAAAGCAAAAACTCACATGGAATTGATAGCATTTCCAGCAAAATACTAAAAGCTTGTTCTCAACAGATAAGTAAGATTCTCAGCCACCTGTGTAATAGCTTTATAGAACAGGGCATTTTCCCTGATAGACTGAAATATGCTATTGTTATACCTTTGCATAAAAAAGGGGATAGACCTGATGTCAACAATTACCATCCAATCCCCCATCTAACACCTTTATCCAAAATTTTTGAGAAAGTAATGTATTCAAGAGTAGCTTCACATATCTGTAAAAATGAAGTACCAACAAAATGTCAGTTTGGTTTCCAGGAAGGTTTTTCAACAGAAAATGCCATATATGCTTTCACCAATCAAATTTTGAATGATCTGAATAACCGAACACCACCTATTGGGATTTTTTGTGATCTCTCAAAGGCTTTTGATTGTGTAAATGATGAAATCCTGCTAGACAAGCTCCAGTATTGTGGCATGAGTGGGACAGTGCACAAATGTTTTAATTCGTACCTAACTGGAAGAGTGCAGAAAGTTGAAATAAGCAGTTCTCATAATATGCAAAGATCAGCACATTCCTCAAACTGGGGAACTATCAATAATGGAGTTCCACAAGGGTGAGTCTTGGGTCCATTGTTGTTCTTAATGTATATTAATGACTTTCCATTCTATATTCATGAAGGGGCAAAGTTAGTTCACTTTGCTGATGATACAAGTATAGTAATCGCACCTGACAAACAAGTATTAACTGATGAAATCGTCAATAATGTCTTTCAGAAAATTACTAACTGGTTCCTTGTAAATGGACTCTCACTGAATTTTGATAAGACACAGTACATACAGTTCCGTACAGAAAATCCTAGGAAGTTCTGGTCTTACGTTAAATCAGTAAGTGGCTCGAAACAGCATATCCAGACACTCCGGGATGATGATGGCATTGAAACAGAGGCTGACACGCGTAATGCTGAAATACTAAACACCTTTTTCCAAAGCTGTTTCACAGAGGAAGACCGCACTGCAGTTCCTTCTCTAAATCCTCGCACAAACGAAAAAATGGCTGACATCGAAATAAGTGTCCAAGGAATAGAAAAGCAACTGGAATCACTCAACAGAGGAAAGTCCACTGGACCTGATGGGATACCAATTCGATTCTACACAGAGACCGCGAAAGAACTTGCCCCCTTTCTAACAGCCGTGTACCGCAAGTCTCTAGAGGCACGGAAGGTTCCAAATGATTGGAAAAGAGCACAGGTAGACCCAGTCTTCAAGAAGGGTCGTCGAGCAGATGCGCAAAACTATAGACCTATATCTCTGACGTCGATCTGTTGTAGAATTTTAGAACATGTTTTTTGCTCGAGTATCATGTCGTTTTTGGAAACCCAGAATCTACTATGTAGGAATCAACATGGATTCCGGAAACAGCGATCGTGTGAGACCCAACTCGCTTTATTTGTTCATGAGACCCAGAAAATATTAGATACAGGCTCCCAGGTAGATGCTATTTTTCTTGACTTCCGGAAGGCGTTCGATACAGTTCCGAACTGTCGCCTGATAAACAAAGTAAGAGCCTACGGAATATCAGACCAGCTGTGTGGCTGGATTGAAGAGTTCTTAGCAAACAGAACACAGCATGTTGTTATCAATGGAGAGACGTCTACAGACGTTAAAGTAACCTCTGGCGTGCCACAGGGGAGTGTTATGGGACCATTGCTTTTCACAATATATATAAATGACCTAGTAGATAGTGTCGGAAGTCCCATGCGGCTTTTCGCGGATGATGCTGTAGTATACAGAGAAGTTGCAGCATTAGAAAATTGTAGCGAAATGCAGGAAGATCTGCTGCGGATAGGCACTTGGTGCAGGGAGTGGCAACTGACCCTTAACATAGACAAATGTAATATATTGCGAATACATAGAAAGAAGGATTCTTTTTTTGTATGATTATATGATAGCGGAACAAACACTGGTAGCAGTTACTTCTGTAAAATATCTGGGAGTATGCGTGCGGAACGATTTGAAGTGGAACGATAATATAAAATTAATTGTTGGTAAAGCGGGTACCAGGTTGAGATTCATTGGGAGAGTCCTTAGAAAATGTAGTCCATCAACAGAGGAGGTGGCTTACAAAACACTCGTTCAACCTATACTTGAGTATTGCTCATCAGTGTGGGATCCATACCAGATCGGGTTGACGGAGGAGAGAGAGAAGGTCCAGAGAAGACCGGCGCGTTTCGTCTCAGGGTTATTTGGTAACCGTGATAGCGTTACGGAGATGTTTAGCAAACTCAAGTGGCAGACTCTGCAAGAGAGGCGCTCTGCATCGCCGTGTAGCTTGCTCGCCAGGTTTCGAGAGGGTGCGTTTCTGAATGAGGTATCGAATATATTGCTTCCCCCTACTTATACCTCCCGAGGAGATCACGAATGTAAAATTAGAGAGATTAGAGCGCATACGGAGGCTTTCAGACAGTCGTTCTTCCCGCGAACCATACGCGACTGGAACAGGAAAGGGAGGTAATGACAGTGGCACGTAAAGTGCCCTCCGCCACACACCGTTGGGTGGCTTGCGGAGTATAAATGTAGATGTAGATGTAGATGTAAATGGTATGACGCCATTAATAAATATAGACCTTAATCAGAAGCATATAGCTAAGGTAGAATATTCCAAATTTTTAGGTGTGTCAGTTGATGAGAGAATAAATTGGAAGAAACATGTTGATGATATGCTGAAACGTTTGAGTTCAGCTACTTATGCAATAAGGGTCATTGGAAATTTTGGTGATAAACATCTTAGTAAATTAGCTTACTATGCCTAATTTCACTCATTGCTTGCATATGTCATCATATTTTGGGGTAATTCATCAGTGAGGAATAAAATATTTATTGCCTAAAGCGTGTAATCAGAATAATAACTGGAGTCCACCCAAGATTATCCTGCAGACATTTATTTAAGGATCTAAGGATATTCACAGTAGATTCTCAGTATATATACTCTCATATGAAATTTGTTATTAACAACCAAACCCAATTCAAAAGTAATAGCGGTGTGCATAACTACAATACTAGGAGAAAGGATGATCTTCACTATTCAAGATAAAATCTAACTTTGGCACAGAAAGGGGTGAATTATACTGCCACTAAAGTCTTTGGTCACTTACCAAATAGTATCAAAAGTCTGACAGATAACCAACAAGTATCTAAGAAGAAATTAAAAGAATTTCTGACTGACAACTCCTTTTACTCCATAGAGGAATTTTTAGATATAAATTTAAAAAAAAGAAAAAAAACAAAAATTTATAAAAAAATAAAAAAGTTGTTATATTAACTTAATTATGTTGTTAAATTAACCTAATTATGTCATGTATTGGAAAATTTGACTTATTCCACATCTTTACGAAATATCGTATTCATGATCCAGGGAACTAGTATTAATCTAATCTCTAATCTAATCTCTTTTACTACAGTGAGACACAATGTTGACAAATTTGCAAGAAACTGATTCACCTTTTAAGATTTGCTACAGGCAGCACTATGATCATTAACTAAGCAAAACATTTTAAGCCTCAGTTTTAAGAACTTTTAATCTTTAAAAGAAATAGCACATTGTCTTTATTACAACAGTCTTCTACTTTCAAGTAAATGATTAAATAGGTGACTTTGAAACTCCACAAAACTTTAAATTGGACTGTTTCCATCACTGGGAGGCTTTCACAAAACTACATTTACTACCTCCCACAATTTAACTGAATGCACAGTAAATCTGAATACTCCCTTCTTACCAAAGATCAAACAACATAATTTAATTAACTATTTGGCTTTGAGGCTTTCATTTTTTCCACAAACTGGGACACTCGGTAATCATAGTTCAAATGGAGAGGAACCTGAGAGGTGTTGTGACAGGGAAAAAATCAAGATAGGTACATACATTCAGTTATAAGTTACCTTATATTTGTGCACACTAAAACATCCAATGAGCTGATCCTTCACTGTACATTTCTATAGTGCTCCATTACAGTGATTGCGCAATGTGGTGGCGATTGCATGTTGGTAGGTGGAATTGCAGGTAGAATTGCTGGACTCTGTCATTTCTTGGTGATGATGATAGATACCAATTTCAAAATAGTTCCAGCTCTTTATCCATCCATCCGAGGCATTGAAAAGCGGCAGGAAAAGCCTCTACCGGAACCAGCGCAATATACAACCTTTCACGGGCAGTGCACAGTTTGGTAGCTCGTCCCCAACTGACTCTTTGTTCCACCTTTTCTACCTTGGCCAACCATAATTTGCGCGCGCTACACAGTTCCGTTCCCGAGGGGAACCACTATACCTTTAACATACAAACTAACTAAGAACCCTAAGTGAAGGTCAGCAGTTTACATACCAGCAAAAAAAAAAAAAAAGTGGTTGAAATGGCTCTGAGCACTATGGTCATCTGTCCCCTAGAACTTAGAACTACTTAAACCTACCTAACCTAAAAACATCACACACATCCATGCCCGAGGCAGGATTCGAACCTGCGACAGTAGCGGTCACGCGGATCCAGACTGAAGCGCCTAGAACCGCACGGCCACACCGGCTTACTACATAACAGCAAACAAACATTTCAAATAAAACAGGACATTGGCACATATTAGTATTTCTACAAAAAATTATTCACCCAAATTCCAAATGTATACAGTAAGTTTTGTCTCCCTCCAACTGAGACAAAGAATTTAAATGACAGATATACTACATTGCATAGAATCAAACAATGACATCAAAGTATTAACAAAGAAAAGAGTATACAATTTTGTGTTATCGATTCAAACACATTTACAGAAGCTCAACAATGTAACATAAAATAAAACAAAAGTAAATTAAATCAGTAGAGTGTTACACACATTGCTAAAAAATAGTTACATGTAAGTTTGATGGAGTGTGTAGATGCACTTACCTGTAAGAACAATGTCAACTCCGAAATGAAAAACAAAAATTGTCTGTTAATACGTTCTACCATGGCCTCAGAAAACATTTGAAATCTAAGGTGCTGTTCAGGAAAATTGAAATTATGACGTTTAAAGTTTGACCGAAGGCCAAGGCTATCAAAAAACGCTGTACTGCCAATAATGATAACGAAACACAGATTCAGCCATGTTGCCGTTTATGTTGACAAAACACCAACAGTATCTGGCTCTTTGTTTAAAATAAGGAAGCTTTTCAGAGAGCGTTTCTGTTGCAATTACCCATTTCTAAATTTTTCACTACACAGCGTAACAAGTCAGGCACGGCCGTGCTGCAATGTACTCACGACACGTGATTTATACTGTAGTCTGTTATATAAAAACCTCATGAATGGCTTCTTATCAACTTAACGCATCACTGTTTAAGAGTAAAGCAATTTTTTACAGTCGGAGACAATAAAGAAATTAGGATGTATCAGGTTCCTATAGGCTCGCTGCTAACAAAGTAAGCCAGAAAGCTATGCCACATTAGTATCCGTTTTAATCACATATTGCACGCTTTCACGGGCGGAGTTTACATTAGTAAAACTCCCGGGTTGAGTGACCGTGGTAGATATAAGACTATTCCGTGACCTTTCGTCTCCACTGCCGGAGACATTTTCCGAGATGGAACGGTAACACCATTTTATCACCGATGAAGTCACTTACCAGGCGTCTAAGAGTCAATGTGGACCGACAGATTCCAATTAAACAATTTTTTGTAGTTGACTCATGAACTTTTCCTTGCTTCTGGTTCCACTAGTTCTTCGTCACCGGCAGAAGGTATACTGATCAGCCAGAACGTTATGAGCGACCTGCAATCGATATAAACCTGTCCAGGCCACAGCAGCGTCACCAGGCGAGGAATGACTGCTATTCAGGCACACGTACGATGCATGTAGTATCAGTGAGCGTGCTGTCCGTGTGTAGAATGGGGAAGGAGAGCCATCTGTCTGAGTTTGACCGAGGGCGATCGTGATGGCCCGGAGGCTCGGCACGAGCATCTCCAAAACAACACGACTTCTCCGGCGTTCGAGGAGTGCTGTTGTGAGTGTCTTCGTGGCGAAACCAAAGTGAAACTACGTCCTGACGTCGTGGGGTTGGTTGGCCACCCCTTAGTGCAGATGTCGGATGTCACATGTTGGGCAGACTGATAAAACAGGACAGGGGGCGAACTGTGGCGGAACTAACATCAGAATTTAATTCTGGGAAGAGTGCAAGTGTGCGTGAACACACGGTGCACCGAACACTCCTAACGAATGGCCACCACAGCGGACGACCCGTGCGTGTGCCAATGTTAACACCATGACATCGGCAACTAACACCATGACATCGGCAACTACGACAAAAATGGCCGCGTGATTATCGGCGCTGGACGCCATGTCACAAGGCCAGGAGTGTGTTGGAGCTTTTCGAGGACCACAATGGCAAGTCCCACTTGATGTGCTGGTCCCCCAGACTCGCAAGATCTACAGTTACATTTATACTCTGCAAGCCACTCAACGGCGTGTGGCGGAGGGCGGAGCCCGATCGAATTCATCTAGGATGTGATTGAATGTGGCGTCAGAGCTCATCTTCCTTTCCCCTGAATTTATGGGAATTAGGTGACTTGTGTGTGCAGAGTGGTGACACCACCCTCCAGCGACCTATCAAGGCTTCATTTCTTCCACCTTACGACGTGTCGACGCCGTTATCCCTGCCAAAGGTGGACATACCGGCTATTAGTTTGGTGGTCAGAATGTTCTGTCTGATCAGTGTAATTTTGGAATAAGTTCGAGTGTGCCACAGTATTGTGCTTATTCTTGCAATCATTCTGAGCGATCGTTTCCTAAGAGATCAAGATGTGGTCAAATGCTTCTGCAGCTTCTTTGCAGAGCCCAATCTTTGGGTCTTGTGCTGGTTTATCGATTCTAGCTTTGATAGCGCTAGTTCTGATGGCTCGTTCTTGTGCAGTAAAAATATGTCCTTTGGGTTCCTTCTTTAGGGCTCCGTTAATGAGCCAAGACAACGTCTATTTTGCCTTGGATCTTCTCCATAAACTTCCTATAAAGTGCTTTAGTGTACGAACTATCAGTCGGGCGTCGGAAAGCCACTTACCGATATTGATCCTCGGTTTACTACAGTTTGAGGAGCTGTCTGTTTCTGACTCCAAACAGAGATTGAATGTTGGCTAACTCTCACGTAGTCTGCCAACACATGCTTCTGTTCTTCCACTGGCTGCCTCGCAAGAGATCTCTACCACCTGCTCTTCTGGATCATTACGACGTGTCGACGTCATTGTAACGCTGCAGTGCACAGTTAGTTGCGATTAACGTTCTTGCCCGCATCTCGTGGTCGTGCGGTAGCATTCTCGCTTCCCACGCCCGGGTTCCCGGGTTCGATTCCCGGCGGGGTCAGGGATTTTCTCTGCCTCGTGATGGTTGGGTGTTGTGTGCTGTCCTTAGGTTAGTTAGGTTTAAGTAGTTCTAAGTTCTAGGGGACTTATGACCACAGCAGTTGAGTCCCATAGTGCTCAGAGCCATTTGAACCATTTTTTTTGATTAACGTTCTTGTTGTTTGTCCAGGTTATCCAGCACTACTTGTGTGCACTTCAGGACACCTGTAGTGTATATGGCGGTATGTGGCCCAAGTACTTATTTACGTGATCGTCGATTGTACACTTTGTTGACGATGTGTTTTACATACCCATGCTAGATGTTGTAAAACTGTAAAACGATTAGGTAACTGTGGGCTTCTGGTATGGTGGTAGCTGATGTCTTGTCCGTTTGACTTTTTGTTGTCTTCGCTTTCTGAGATTTCGCCCTTCTTCAGTGCCATTGCAGTGCACGTTTCTTAGCCGAATTCATTGTTGATGTTACTGCTGAAGATTCGAACCAGAATTCAATATCAGACTTTCTTTAGAGGTTCCGGTGATCAACGTACAGCAAGTGTGATATTTTCTGAAAATTTCTCGCTGTCTTATAGCCCAGGCTGGTTTTCTGTAGGAAGGTTGACAGTGGGATCAAGGCGATGATGAACTGCAGTGGAGACAATGAGTTACTCTGGAAAATGCGTATCTTGATGTTGAATAGCCTGTAACTTTCATTTTCGACAAATTGTTCTGTCTTCTAGCGTACCATAACATTTTCTGTTAATTATTATTATCATCTTTGTGTACTGCTCAAATACCTTGCATATTGTTATGCTGACTCACTAAGCAAGTGTGGTTAGATGCAACAGACAACCTGAAAGCCCTATTATTCCCAGTGGTAAATAAGTAACACAGAATTCTAGAATAACTTCACGTACCTAGGGCTCAGTCACATAAAATTTTGTAAACGCATCGTCGTCGTCTTTTGACTGTACAGTTATTGATTTGTACACTCTGTTATTGCATTTTCGGCAATGTGGCCATTAGCAATGGAAATAATTGTTTTAGCTTACGTCAAAACCTTAAAATGACACACACATCATCGACACATCCATAAGTTGGGTGTGTTACGTGCAGCGTACATGGTTAGTGACTTGATGTGATTCGTATAAAATATGTTAGCGACTGTTAAATTGAAGGCCCTTACGGATGTAATGGCGTGTGTATATGTGTCAGATGATTTTTAGATTTTCACGTGGGTTAAATCACAATTATTTCCAGTTTCTAATGGCTATGTCGCCAAAATTACAATGATGGAGTGTACAAATAAATAATTTTACAATCAAAAGGCGATCATGACGATTTCCTGCAGGTTGAGATGACGCAGTGGTTGCGGCTGGTCAGTCAGACTCCACGTGTCGTTTGGCGGTCTCCGAGGGGCTCGGGACACTCGTAGTGTATTGTAACCAGTAAGGTGTCCCACGTAGAGCTCATTTCCGTTTGGTATCGCAGCCAGACGGCGATATGGAGTGCGCAGTTACTGTCGCGCCAGCTACCACCTCAGGCGGTGGTCTGCACTTAATGGCGCCGGTTCTGCGGCTCACAGCGAGTGCTGTTTACCGTGAGTACCGTCTGTGCCCTCTCGCTGCCCCAGTTATCCGATTCTCACTGAGGACTTGCTTTCAACTGGACTGCTCTTCTCTTGCTTACTGGTAACTCTGACACTGGAACTTGGATCTATGGCTACCGAGCTGACCTAGTCTTATCCGCTCCTCCCGGAGCTTCTTTAGTGATGTAATAATGAACTTTTTGTGTTGGCGTGGATGCATAACTCCGTCTCTATTTACAAAATCGTCATAGGAGTTAGTTTCCTTTGCTTCCTTTATTATGCTGGCTGGCTGTAACATTCTGAATAGCTCAAAATCGAACACATTTTCTACTTTTATGTACCGTTGTGCGAATGTCGATTTTTTTTTCCGTCCGAGGCGAAAGGCCTGGGGTTGACAGCGGCAAACTGAGGTTAGCATTTAATTCAGCGATGAGCCAAGACTCGTAGCGAGACGTCAAGCCCTCTGGCCTTCAGATAGGTAGATATCTTGGGTGGAGCTGTGCGTGGCGAGACACCGCCAAGTACCCAGGTGTCACTCTCGACAGATCGACACTTCGAAAAACTCAGTGGGAAAACGTTCCAAGCAGCGCTGCAGAACGTAGTGTCGGAAGTGTGCCCAATACACACACATAAAAAAATGTACATCACCCCGGTTCCCAGAGCTCCTGAAGGTAGACGCTGACTGTGGATACTGTATCACAGACGCAGTCCCATTGACCAGTGATGTCACTAAACCCTTCCAAAGATGTAAACAACCGTGCGTGAGCAGCGCCTATTAGACGGAGGGGGACCGACAGCCGATCAGTTCCAGACATTTCACCAGGAAGGAGATACACTGCTCTTGTTGTCTGTAGTTCAATCATGCCTAGACGGTCAATACCGCAGTTCTAAAAAAAATGGTTCAAGTGGCTCTGAGCACTATGGGACTTAACATCTGTGGTCATCAGTCCCCTAGAACTTAGAACTACATAAACCTAACTAACCTAAGGACATCACACACATCCATGCCCGAGGCAGGATTTGAACCTGCGACCGTAGCAGTCGCGCGGTTCCGGACTGAGCGCCTAGAACCGCTAGACCACCGCGGCCGGCCACCGCAGTTCTATCGCGTCCGCATTGTAAGTTTGTGCCAGGAAAAGCTCTCAACAAGGGAAGTGTCCAGGCGTCTCGTAGTGAACCACAGCGATGTTCGGATATGGAGGAGATACAGACAGACAGGAACTGTCGATGACATGCCTCGCTCAGGCCACCAAGGGCTACCACTGCAATGAATGACCGCTACCTACGCTTTATAGCTCGGAGGAACACTGACAGCAACGCCACCATGTTGAATAATGCTTTTCGTGCAGCCACAAAACGTCGTTTTACGACTCAAACTGTGCACAATAGGCTGCACGATGCGCAGCTTCACTCCAGACGTCCATGGCGCGTTCCATCTTTGCAACCACGTTTCCATGCAGCGCAGTACAGATGGGCCCAGCAACATGCCGAATGAACCGCTCACGATTGGCATCATGTTCTCCTCACCGATGATTGTCGCATATGCCTTCATGCAGACAACCGACGGAGACCTGTTCGGAGGAAACCCGGTCAGGCTGAACGCCTTAGATACACTGTCCAGCGAGTGCAGAAAGGTGGACGTTCCCTGCTGTTTTGGGGTGGCATAATGTTGGGCCGACGTACGCCGCTGGTGGTCATTGAAGGCGCCATAAAAGCTGTACGATATGTGAATGCCATCCTCCGATCGACAGTGCACCCATATCGGCAGAATATTGGCGAGGCATTCGTCTTCATGGACGACAATTCGCGCCCCCATCATGCACATCTTGTGAATGACTTCCTTGTGGCCAGCACGTTCTCCAGATATGAACCCTAGCGAACATGCCTGGGATAGATTACAATGGGCCGTTTATGGACGACGTGACCCACCAACCACTCTGAGAGATCTACGCCGAATCGCCATTGAGGATTGGGAGAACTTGGACCAACAGTGCCTTGATGAACTTGTGGGTTGTATGCCACGGCGAATAAAGGCATCCATCAATGCAAGAGGACGTGCTACTGGGTATTAGAGGTACCGGTGTGTACATCAGTCTAGACCACTGAAACGCGTACGTTTCATATGTATTCATTACCAGCGTTGGCGTGGCATGACAGAATCTCTGACCAGAGAGTTATTTATCGTTGCTAGTCTGCGCTTGACCGCATGAGTGTTCAGTTGCGAGTTCCACTCTGTCTGCAGTAGTAGTCAGTCGGCAGTAGTGTGTAGCGAGTCGGCATGCGTCCGCGATGTGTTCAGCCCACGAGTCTGGTCAGGAATGTGGTGGACGATATGTATATTATTGTAGAAGGTCATGAAGCAGCATAGCGCTCAGCTCATAACGTATGTTAATTGTAATTAATTTGTTCAAAAATGATGCCCCAATAATAACTTTTTATAAAGTAACTCATTTAAAGAAAAAGATTCATTTCAAGCTAAATAATATTTCCTATGCATTCCCTCCAAGAATCAAAATTAAATATAAGCCAGCATTGCACGAAGCTATGCCGAAAAATAAGAGCAGATATAGATGCAGTTTTACTGAGGTAAGAATTTTGGTTCAATTATTTGACAGGGCCGTAGGTCAGCGCTGCTGTACTTATAAAATTTGTCAGGTTTAATTATTGCTGTTGAGTTGTTACATTCAGTTCATGGTTCATTATTTAATTAATGTTATTGTGGGTTTGTGATCAATCTTCATCCCTTAACGATATTTTGTGGGGAGTTTACATTTGCGCAATTTTTATTCTTTAATTTTGCAAGGAGGTTACGCTTGGCTCATTTTATTATTCAGTTAATATTGACTAACTTGACTAACTTGAACACTTGGCGACATCCGAACCAGGATCGTATTTCTTTGTGAATCTTCTGATAAGTAGTCATATATCTGCTCTTATTTACTTAAATATAATTAGGATTTGGCGCGATGCATTTACTAATTTTGTCATTTTCTTCCACAGATCATCGGCAATTCGTTGCTCTTTGTTGTATTTGTGTTTGTTGGATTTTGCATTGTGTTTGTTTCATTTGTGAATAATTTTGATTTTTTTGATTTGAGAAAAATGCCGCGAAAAACTGTTAACAGTACATCGCGATGTGTAATGAATGAAATAACCGACTCTAATAATTTGAGCGATAGTACTTGCGACACGCAGTGTAATAATGACAGTTCCCCATTTACGGACAATCAGTGCCTGCTGATCACCGGTAGTGATTTTATTGCTAGTGATGGGCAAATAAATTCAATTGTGTCCTCTGTTAATTTTACGACAATTGATGACGCGGGGCGTTCTGTTGCAAGGAGCGCTGCCCAGCTTGACACACCCGGTTTGCAGGATTTTCGTGACGAACGGACAGATTTTTTTAATGAAAACGAACAGGATAATCAGAATGCGTCGGATTTATTTAATTCCGATTTAGTGACCAACAGTGTACATCCGATTGGCAAACGTTTTCAAGAATCACAAAATGACCGAATGGTCACACAAAACGTGACAATTGGAGGTACGCAATCAAATGGCACAGAGAATATGGCCGATAATTTTGGCTCGGATCCAATTATGGCAATGTTGCTACAGTTTAAGGAAAATTTCAAACAACTAGATAACAATTCCAAACAACTTAAAGAAGATCTCAAACAACAACTTAATGAAAATAACGAAAATCTCAAACAACAGCTTAATGAAAAATTAGACAACAATTCCAGACAGTTAAATGAAAAATTAGACAACAATTCCAGACAGCTTAGTGACCAGATTAGAGCCGTTGCCGCGCAGTGTCATGATACTAAGGAACAATTACGTGAAGAAATTGAGACTTGTGCTAGGAAAAGTAGTGAGGAAATTAGATCTGTTGCTCAAGAATTAAGGGATATGCAAACAGCTGCAACAGAATCACTTAGAGACGAAATTAGTGCAGTCGGTAAACAATGCTCTGAGAAGGCAACACAATTACGCGACGAGTTTAAATTAATGACAGCAGAACTTTCGCGCACAGTGGATGCAAAGACAGACGCGAAATTCGACCAACAGAACACTCAAATTGACGAACGTTTTAATCTTCACCTACAAAACAGTGATACGCGTTTCCGTAAATTTATACAGGAACAGAATAAAGTAAAACGACAAGTCATGGAAACAATCACCGCACAGAGACAGGAAGCTAAACGTAAATTGTTTGCGAAGGCAAAAACATACATAGACAACAATATTGCTACAGTGTCAGACGAAATTAATACCATCAAACAGTTGAACACAGAATTACGTGATGAAATTTCCGATCTTAAGTCGAAAACAGACACACACACAGCAGACTGTCAGACAGTGACAGACAGACTCGAACAATTAGAACTAACACAGGATTCCGATGTCATTAAAGCAGACGTTAAAAAATTGAACGAAACCACACGAAAAATACAAAAACAAATTAATGCTTGCGACACTAAAACCGATGATCAGGTAAAAATACTGACTGAAAAATATGATGAATTGGCCAGTCGTATTGATGTTACTGAAAATAATAATGACAGTAAATCAGACGATACGTCACCGGTTTCGTTTAACCAAACACCTGAATTCCAAAATCTACAGCAGACAATCAGTGAGATAGATTCGTCTAATAATGCATTACATAGAAAATTGTCAAGTTTACAACAAGAGGTAACAGAGATAAAAAATATTTCAGTTAATAACACGTCACAGCATACGGCGAATTCCCAACATTTCTCACACTCACACAGCCAGTATAATTTAGGTAATCTACAGAGAGTACGTGAGTTAGATTCCGAACAGTCACAGTCAAATAGATTCCCATGCAATCCTGAACCTGTTCACAAATTCAGAGGCGAGAATGTTAACTATAAGCAATTTTTATACGTAAGAAAATCTAAGGAATTTAAAAATGACAGAACACAGGTACACGCTTTGAACTGTATACGTCAATTTATTTTTGTTCTTTCACCGCCTTTATCTGTAATGCAGAAATTAGCATTGGCTTGGATACAACAATTTGCTTCTGAATTTTCGACGGCATTGCCTGTAACGCAAAAACTAAAATTTATTTGCAGCGCGTAATAAACCTCAGGGGATTCATTACGCTTTAATGAGTATGTGCCGCAGCGTGCACAGGGCCCCCAGCTGTAGTAGTGCTGTTTCATCTTTAGTTTTCTGCACTGCTGTCTTCTCTTCTGCTATCCTTTATACACTCCTGGAAATGGAAAAAAGAACACATTGACACCGGTGTGTCAGACCCACCATACTTGCTCCGGACACTGCGAGAGGGCTGTACAAGCAATGATCACACGCACGGCACAGCGGACACACCAGGAACCGCGGTGTTGGCCGTCGAATGGCGCTAGCTGCGCAGCATTTGTGCACCGCCGCCGTCAGTGTCAGCCAGTTTGCCGTGGCATACGGAGCTCCATCGCAGTCTTTAACACTGGTAGCATGCCGCGACAGCGTGGACGTGAACCGTATGTGCAGTTGACGGACTTTGAGCGAGGGCGTATAGTGGGCATGCGGGAGGCCGGGTGGACGTACCGCCGAATTGCTCAACACGTGGGGCGTGAGGTCTCCACAGTACATCGATGTTGTCGCCAGTGGTCGGCGGAAGGTGCACGTGCCCGTCGACCTGGGACCGGACCGCAGCGACGCACGGATGCACGCCAAGACCGTAGGATCCTACGCAGTGCCGTAGGGGACCGCACCGCCACTTCCCAGCAAATTAGGGACACTGTTGCTCCTGGGGTATCGGCGAGGACCATTCGCAACCGTCTCCATGAAGCTGGGCTACGGTCCCGCACACCGTTAGGCCGTCTTCTGCTCACGCCCCAACATCGTGCAGCCCGCCTCCAGTGGTGTCGCGACAGGCGTGAATGGAGGGACGAATGGAGACGTGTCGTCTTCAGCGATGAGAGTCGCTTCTGCCTTGGTGCCAATGATGGTCGTATGCGTGTTTGGCGCCGTGCAGGTGAGCCCCACAATCAGGACTGCATACGACCGAGGCACACAGGGCCAACACCCGGCATCATGGTGTGGGGAGCGATCTCCTACACAGGCCGTACACCACTGGTGATCGTCGAGGGGACACTGAATAGTGCACGGTACATCCAAACCGTCATCGAACCCATCGTTCTACCATTCCTAGACCGGCAAGGGAACTTGCTGTTCCAACAGGACAATGCACGTCCGCATGTATCCCGTGCCACCCAACGTGCTCTAGAAGGTGTAAGTCAACTACCCTGGCCAGCAAGATCTCCGGATCTGTCCCCCATTGAGCATGTTTGGGACTGGATGAAGCGTCGTCTCACGCGGTCTGCACGTCCAGCACGAACGCTGGTCCAACTGAGGCACCAGGTGGAAATGGCATGGCAAGCCGTTCCACAGGACTACATCCAGCATCTCTACGATCGTCTCCATGGGAGAATAGCAGCCTGCATTGCTGCGAAAGGTGGATATACACTGTACTAGTGCCGACATTGTGCATGCTCTGTTGCCTGTGTCTATGTGCCTGTGGTTCTGTCAGTGTGATCATGTGATGTATCTGACCCCAGGAATGTGTCAATAAAGTTTCCCCTTCCTGGGACAATGAATTCACGGTGTTCTTATTTCAATTTCCAGGAGTGTATCTATCAGAACAGCTCTTTAACTATTGCTCTACCTAGCATTAAGAAAAGTGTAAAGAAAACCCGATAAGGCAAGTATTTACCGAAAGTGACAATTTTTCATTAGGCACTACCAGACAAAAATTTAATCATCAGTATGTATAGCATTTTCAGCAATCGTAAAAATTATCAGCAACAGCAAACGCATTTTGGTAACAATAGACGTTTTTCACCGCAACAGCATGAAAGTCAGCCGGTTAGCATACCTAACCAAAAATGTAATGCACAAGGTCAACCAAGCTTTAATGTTTCGCACGTGCACGTATAGTCCCAGCTACAACAAATAGTAACGCACGACAGCAAGGAAATAACTACGTGCATAAAACATAGTATTTCAATTCCTACCGCAATGCGCCGCATAGAAATGACTATCATGATAAACGTAAAAATAACGAGCACAATTTTCAGCGTACGTTAATAACAGTTCAGATAGTCGAACTGCTACAGCATCCTCCCGAAATTAATGACACGTCAGATGGAATTTGACTAGATACAGTACAGGTTGCATCTTCCAGTAACGCAAGCAATACTTTTGATACGCAGAATCTTGTTCACGAAAATGTTATTTGAAACATGCTTTGTTGAATGCACCACTTTTATCGCACCCAGATCGTACCAGAAATTTTTCCATTGCTACCGACAGTTCTAACACCGCTTTAGGCGTACATATTTTTCAGGAAATTGAAGAAGATGGTTCTACAATAATCAAAAACATCGCATTTGCAAGTCGCATTCTGTCACCTGCTGAACGAAATTATTCTGTTACAGAACTGGAAACATTATGTGTTGTTTGGGCTTTTACCAGATTTAGGCATTTTCTTTACGGAAGACACACTACAGTTTACACAGACCACAGAGCGATACAATTTTTACTTTCGGCTAAATTTACACACGATAGATTAAGCAGATGGAAACTTTATCTACAGGAATTTAATTTTACACTAGTTCACATTCCCGGCACACGAAATGTTGTAGCAGACGCACTATCTCGTTCTCTCGGCAACAATCAGCAAGACATCGCAACCAACTTCTGCAAAGCAAATTTCAGCGTCATGTACATTCAACAATTTGCACTTAAAAATTTCATTTCGTCGTCATTACAGGACATAGCACAAGAGCAGAATAAAGACAACGTGTGGAAAGAAATTAAACACCTTTGGCAAGATAAAAAAAAATGTTACGATTAGAAACCATTACACTGTACGCAATAACATTCTGTTTCGCCGCTCTCATCCTGAGAGCAATAATTGGTTATTATGCATTCCTGACGAGCTTGTTAACAAATTAATCTGGTACACTCATTTAAGTTACGCACATTACGGAGCTAGAAAATGTTTTCTTATACTGAGACAGAACTGTTATTTTGCCAACATGGAGAAACGTATACGACGAGTTTTAGCGTCATGTAAAATCTGCCAGAAAGCTAAGTCAGACACGACTTCACATATTCCTCCATTATATCCCATTGTACCTGTTAAATTGAGACATATGGCCGCTGTAGACATTTTTGGTCCGATTCCCAGAAGTAATAGAGGTTTTTGCTACATTTTTGTCGCTGTTGAACTCACTTCAAAATTTGTTACCTTCACCCCGTTACGCAAAGCTACTGCTAAAACTGTTTCGAAAGCATTTGTAAAACATTTTCTATTTCATGTAGGGCATGTATTGAAAGTAATTTCCGACAATGGATCACAGTTTCAATCTGCTATATGGACACGTATGTTATGAGCTAGAAACATTTCTCCGATCTATATATCCAGGTACCATGCTTCTTCGAACCCTTGTGAACGATTAATGAAAGAAATTGGTAAACTGTGTAGAATATACTGCCATAAAAGACATATTGGTTGGGACACACACATACTCTCATTCCAGGATGTAATTAATTCCATACCAAACGAATCCACTATGCTATCTCCGTCTGTTATACTGAAAAATGTTGAATCACCTAATAAAATTAAAGAATTAGTAAACTTTCCTACATCTCGTCGGCTACGACACCATGAAATAATTGACATTGCGCTGAACAACATCAAACGTTCCGCAGAGCGCCGGAGAAGACAACAAAAACAAGTTTGTACACGCCGTGACTTTCACGTTGGACAGAGGATATTAGTACGTACACACTATTTATCCAACAAAATAAATGGTAGGTGCAGTAAATTTGAACTTCTATACGCAGATCCATATCGGATTCGCAGCATTCCTCACCCCAATGTTGTACACGTCGAAACTTTGAGAACCAGAAAATCGAAAGGAAACCACCACATATCGAATATTAAACCTTTTATTGAATGAAGATACTTTATGATTTAACATGCTGTAGTGCCATTTCCTAATTTTTATGACCACTTATACAATTATATTCATGCGAATACTTACTGATGATTGTCGTATTTTTCTTGGCAAGTGCCCGGCAAGGTAAGGTTAGCAGGTCGTTACACATCAGACCGTGCATATTTTCCAGATGAACTTATACATTTTTATGACCACTTATGTAATTATATTTATGTGACTACTTACTGACGATTGTCGTATTTTTTTTGGCAAGTGCCCGGCAAGGTAAGGTTAGCAGGTCGCTTTTCTTGTCGTTACACATCAGACCGTGCACATTTTTCATTTTTTATGTATGTATGATTGTTTTCCTGTTTGTTTGTATGCATTATGAAATAGTTAAGATATAGCAAACACCAGTTGACTTTGACATTTTTGCCCTATGATGTCTCAACATCGTGACTATTTTTACATTTTTTGCTGCTGCATTATGGTATTCTGTGTACATTTTTGCATCTGAACACTGTCTATATTTTTTGACATAATACGTTTTCTGTCATGCTATGCTGTATGCTTAATTATATCACTATAAACCAGTTTTTATCTAATGGGTATATGAATTAAATGCAAGACATTAATCGTTGTTCATCATTTTCAGAAAGAAATAACGTGTAAAGGAAATAAATTAAACAGAAATGGGAATTTCACCTATGGAATAAACGATAGAAGATGCAAAAACCTTATGAGGAACAGTAAATGGATCAGAATTAACAAGCATTAACAAGAATATGCTATACACATCGTAGAATAGCAGTCTTAACTAATTTTTTCTTTCAGAATACGAAGCGATTGATGCAGGCTGTCAGACAGAACTTCACATCTTAGTTTTAGAGAGGAAATATGCTAGAAATAAGGAATAGTTGTGTAATGAATAATGAAGTGATTTTTTTTTGCAGATGATAATGAATGGTGATGCATAATGATGAAGAATATGCAGCAATGAATAATGAAGTTTTTCTTTACAGGTGATGATAATAATGGAGTTATGATAATGAAGTGATGGATATTGAAGTTTTTTCTTTACAGATGAGGATGATGTTGAAGTTTATGTATTTATGCTCTGTAGTTATTTAAGTATTTGTTGCCGTTCGTTTTGACAGTGTGTGTTGTATTGCATAGTATGATGACTGAAGGTTTTGGAAAGGACAGCTAGGGAACACATTTTATACACATTTCACTACCTGTTAATTCGAAGTTCACTACTTTTCAGCATAAAATGCGTTTCTTCTTTCAGTCTAATAATCCATTTTTGCATATTTTGCAGGAGAAATTATTCATGAAATTGATGTACTATAAGCAGTTGTTCATTAAACCCATGTCATTTATGAATGTGATTACATATACTCTACTTGTTTCATAATCTTGATACAGCTGACTCATGACGAATGACGTTACACATCTTCATTTGCAGCAATAACTCAAAAGCAAATATTGTTATTAATTATCGATCCCAACGCAATGCATTGCTAGCGCAAAAAAATGCTTTGTAACTGGCAAATGAATGCCACTGATTAATTTAATAAGATGAACTATGAGGACAACGTTTACTATAATTAGATTAATTATGCCATTTATTAGCTCATTTTCAATGATGACTTCTGATGGTTTGTAATTAGGCAATGAATGCCAGTGTTCTCTGTAAATGATTTCTGATGGTAACTAGGCAATGAGTGCCAATGTTATCTGTAAATGACTTCTGATGGTTTGTAATTAGTCAATGAATGCCAATGTTCTCTGTAAATGACTTCTGATGGTTTGTAATTAGGCAATGAATGCCAATGTTCTCTGTAAATGATTTCTGATGGTAATTAGGGAATGAGTGCCAATGTTCTCTGTAAATGACTTCTGATGGTTTGTAATTAGGCAATGAGTGCCAATGTTCTCTGTAAAGTTACTCATGAACATTATTCTGTAATACTACGTACATGGTACAGAAATGTTCAATGACTGGGCAATGAGTGCCACCCATTACTAGTGTAATTCTCAATGACGACTAGTACGTGACTTCATGTACTTCACCTTCTAACCTAATTACCTTGAATTACTGCAATATCCGTTTGTCCTGTATATCCTCATTATCATGGAGCACTATATTTGGTTTTTGCACTAATTCTACGTTGCTGTAACACACAAGAACGTGGTGTTGACACGACATGCTGTCCATCACAATGAGCGATGAGATGCTATTATGGTCCCACTGTTTGGTGTACCTAATGTACTACCAAAAGGATAATATGGAATATTACTATGGCATTTCAGTGTCTTGGCTACGCTGATTAATACTTCTGGGAAAAGAACTTTAGATTGCCTCACTTGGTGTTGTGCTTGTGTAGAAAGATTTGGACTTTCAGTGCAGCTGCGTGCAACCTAAAGTGCTACAACCATGACGCAATCCTTCCGTTTCCTATCCTAATTCTTGTAACATATTAAAAGTCATTTTGTTATCATGATTTGTATTCATGGCCTATACATTTTGTGGTTTTGCTGATATGTTCTGAACTACAGCGCATGTGTACTTTTGTCATTTTGTTAACATGTTTTCTACTCATTGCATATACATTTTTTGTGATTTGCTGATATGTTCTGTACTACTGTGCGTGTGCACTTTTGCCATTTGTGAATATGTTTTGTACACATTGTACATATTTTGTCTTTGCCTGGTATGTTCTGTACTCAGTGCATGTGCACTATATTTACTTCATGTTCTATACCTATATATATCTGTATATATTCTGTAATTGTAAAGTTAATTAGTTAAGAAAAAATTTGTTGCTCATGGCAAGTCCAAATGACTCACCATCGCTGCCAAATTTTTGCCCCCCCAGTGGAGGGTTATGAGACGCGTACGTTTCATATGTATTCATTACCAGCGATGGCGAGGCATGACAGAATCTCTGACCAGAGAGTTATTTATCGTTGCTAGTCTGCGCTTGACCGCGCGAGTGTTCAGTTGCGAGTTGCACTCTGTCTGCAGTATAGTGATGGGCTAAATTGCGATTTTCCGATATCAGTGATTTCTGTGAATGCTACTTTTCAGTATCTGTTATTCTTAACTGTGATTTGTCGCAGTTAAGAGTCGCAGTTAAGGAACATAGGTCATGTATCCCTCCGCCACTGCTATTTCTGCGATTTCTGCTACTTCCGCGATTTCTGCGACTTCTGCGATTTCTGCTACTTCTGCGACTTCTGCGATTTCTGTGACTCCTGCGATTTCTGCGACTTACCACCGTATGAAAAAGTTACATCTGTCCACACAGAAAATTGCATCTCAACAAACCTGTCATTGGTAAGTATGTTTTACGTTTGTTCTTCCGTTGGCTTTAATTTTGTATTAAAGAAACAACTGTGAAAATATTAATAGTGTAATTAATATGTAAGTAGCCATACAGTAGCGTAATAGTTCGTGTTTGTAAAATGAATTCTAACATATTGTTATGTTCACAAGTACGCGAACTACATTTCAGTCACTCAGTAAAGTGATGACTCAAAATATCATTGTCAACAGATCTGGAGAAATTGCCACTGCGTCTTTAGACCGCTTTCATCAGACGAGAGGTTAGTTTCTAAGTGTTTTGATGGACTTAATTACTTCAGTGAGATCGTTCTTTCAAATGTGAAATATACCCCATTGAGTGGCTTTCGTTAGAGCAAATTTTAGGAATCTACTCTGTCAATTATATTGCTTGTAATTAGTGACAGCAAAAATTGTTTAATAATCCTTGTGATTTTGCAGACGCAGTTCTGACTCTGATTACTGGTTGCTGTACGTATCTATCCACATCAAGGCTGTTGAGAGAGACTCGTGAAGATTCAAGACAGCTCTTAGCATACATTCACATTTACAGCTCTTAGAAGACTTTGCAGTTTAAAAGTGACATAATTGTGAAATAAGTGTGCAGATGAGTGATTAAACTGTGTTTTATTGAAGTTGTTGTGCGATTTTAAAGGAATAATAAATGTTAAATACAGTGAGTGAATAATGAAAATCTCATTTTCCACATGCTTAAGCCGTCCTATACCCGTAATTTTCCGCCACTTATTTACTGGTAAACGCTAGTTGGAGAGTGACATGCCGCCCCCCCCCCTTCCCTTTCTCCACAATCCTGGTGTGACACTGACCTGTAACATATCCCAAAGTCTACAATATGCATTTTGAGGCTGTTGATATGAAAGTGGGAAGTACAGATCTTCCATTTAAATCAGGAATAGCTTAAGTGCATTACTTGAAAGTAACACAGGAAAAGCTTACTTATGTAGGTGGTAGTAGTGTCGGCAAAAAGTTCTTGTGTGTGAAGTTGCCATGTAGAACACCAGGTGTAAAACTTTTATCCCGAGTCTTGAACTGTGTCGGAACAAAAGTGAGGCTTTCATATGACCCAATAATACTGTTTTCATTTCACTACACTTATACAGATGTCTGAGTTCCTCTGTGTTAACATTGCAAAGTCCTGTAGGCATGTGGAGTATTAAGCAAAACTGTCATATTGGAAGCAGAATCAAACACATTTGTTACGTTACTTTATATTTTCAGGAGAAAAAGGCAATGTTGCTTCTTATTAATATAATACTTTCAGAGTCACAGCTGTGTTTGACCAACCATAACTGATGCTGAATGTGCATGTCGTCATATAATGTGAAGGGCTTATTTCAATAGTGGTACTATTCCATTACCTCCACTTTTCTGTCTATAATGCTTCTGAAATTAATGATCCAAACAAACATAAATAAAGGTTCATCTCTAGCAAGAAGCCATATGCTTGAATATTTCTGGTATCTCAACTGCAGATTTTTCAGCGCTCATTTAACTTTACCACTCTGTATCTCAAAATGAACAAAAATGGACTTGTACCAAAAACGTCCTTCATATGCACACACAGCACACCGATCTCGTGAGGCACAAGGCTCTCATAACGAAAAGAATGTTAACTGCGCTTTTTAGTTGCTACTTGCGACTCTTAGTTGCGATTTGTCACAGAAATCGCAGTTTCTCGGTAGCGAATAGCGTAGTATGAACTTTGCTCAACAGATGGCACTGCTAACTGCGCTTTTTAGTTGCTACTTGCGACTCTTCGTTGCGACTTGTCACGGAAATCGCAGTTGGACTCGATAGCGTACCGCAGAGATTGACATAGTACGAACTTTGGCCAAAAGATGGCACTGTTGACTGCGATTTTTAGTTGCTAGTTGCGACTCATACTCGCGACTTGTCACGGAAATCGCAGAAAGCAGTGCTAAATTCGACCAATAGATGGCTCACGTCTTTGAATGTGAAATACTACTTGCGACTGCTAACTGTGACTGAAAACGCAGTTAGATTCTGTAAAGTTGTTATTGTGATATCTGCGACTTCTCAGTCACTGTGATTTCTAACAGATACGCGATTTCCTGCCCACCACTACTGCAGTAGTAGTCAGTCGGCAGTAGTGTGTAGCGAGTCGGCATGCGTCCGCGATGTGTTCTGCCCACGAGTCTGGTCAGGAATGTGGTGGACGATATGTATATTATCGTAGAAGGTAATGAAGCAGCATTGCGCTCAGCTAATAACGTATGTTAATTGTAATTAATTTGTTCAAAAAGATGCCCCAATAATAACTTTTTATAAAGTAGCTCATTTAAAGAAAAAGATTCATTTCAAGCTAAATAATATTTCCTATGCATTCCCTCCAAGAATCAAAATTAAATATAAGCCAGCATTGCACGAAGCTATGCCGAAAAATAAGAGCAGATATAGATGCAGTTTTACTGAGGTAAGAATTTTGTTTAATTATTTGACAGGGCCGTAGGTCAGCGCTGCTGTCCTTATAAAATTTGTCAGGTTTAATTATTGCTGTTGACTTGTTACATTCAGTTCATGGTTCATTATTTAATTAATGTTATTGTGGGTTTGTGATCAATCTTCATCCCTTAACGATATTTTGTGGGGAGTTTACATTTGCGCAATTTTTATTCTTTAATTTTGCAAGGAGGTTACGCTTGGCTCATTTTATTATTCAGTTAATATTGACTAACTTTATTGCGGGGAGGTTACACCACCACCTCTGAAGGTCTCGCTGTATGGTGGTACAACATGCAATGTGTGGTTTTCATGAGTAATAAAAAGGGCAGAAATGATGTTTATGTTGATCTATACTCCAGTTTTCTGTACAGGTTCCGGAACTCTCGGAACCAACGTGATGCAAAACTTTTTTTTGATTTGTGTACTATAACCCACATTCACACTGAATGCTGTAGACTTCAGACGTGTGCTGTCCCACTGAATTCTTGGCTCAGTCAGTTGTTCCTCTAATACTTTACAGTGGTCGGAAGATTATTATGACATCGTTCTCTGTGTGTCTTTCTTTCTCTTCTTAACTATCTTAGCGATCCTGGCTGTTGGTGGTCATACGTAGGGTAGAGAAGATGCTAACTTCTTCTGTAATTTTGGCGTTCCGCGGGTTTCGCACTGCTGTGTTAACTTATATTGCTGCAGGCACTCCTCTAGAAAGCCTGTTTCAGATGTTGCAGTTCGGTAGGCGGGCTTTGTTGGTCGCTTATCGTACGAGCATTTCAACAAGGATTTTCGAAACAGTGCTGCAATGGGCTGGAAGGACGCTGCTGGATTAACGCAATTCCGTATGTCTCTGTCTTCTGTATACACTGACTTAAAGAATCATCTTGCTTCTTCCATACTAAAACAGTTAAGGACTAGCCGCCGTTTTCTACATCCATACTGATATTGGACTCTTTTGTGAGACGTCACAGGTGCAGACTGCTATTCACGTCACTGTCCAGTTTTTAAAGATATACGGAAAACACGGAATCTCCATGAGGATAGGAAGTTCATATTCGCAAGACATGTACAGTAGTTTGTTGTGCAGAAAAGGTTAGCATTTTAGTCACCTCGGTTCAGCTGCTTACTGTTGCATAGTAGGCACAGGGTTCACCATTGGCCCTGATAACTTGTTCCGCGCGAAATGGCATCGATGCGTATACGACGCGAATGGCGTCCTGTGGTACTGTCATTCATGCTGCGCTCACCTGATCCTAAAGTTCATCTGTGGTGCTAGCCATTGGGTCACAGCGCTGCACCTGTCACTTCACCATACCCCACATATTTTCGTTTGGTGACAAGTTTGGTGATCTTGGGGGCCATGGCAAAAGGCTGACATCCTGTGGCACCAAGAAGATACACGTTAGGGCAGCAACACGTGGCCGTCCACTGTATTGCTGAAAAACGGCGTCTGGGGCGTTGAACAGAAAGGGTATGGCTACACGTCGTAGGATGTCGATCTTATCAGCGGATGGTCTTGGTCGTGCACCTGACCCATCTCGTTGTGTTCTATGGCCTTCCATGAACCATTCTGCACAGACTCGTTGCACTGCCGAAACACTTCGCCCCACAGGAGCAGCAGTTTCCTTGAGCCGTGCTGCAGCTCCCGTTGGTGCCCTGTGTAGGTTTCTGCCATACCGTATCGTTTAGTTCGCATGGTTGCGTTGTTTGTCTTCTTCTTGTGTTCACTGGCGCAACTCGGTTTCGTAAGCGTTGCCTGTCCGCTAGTGGCAGCAGCGTCGCTTTACGATATGTAGTAACTGCTGCCCTACCTTTGGGGCGACCTCATGCTTCTTCTGTGTGGTATGAGTGTGGGAGTTTAGTAGGGGACGAGGAGCAGTGAGATCCGAGCAGAGCGACAACACGCCAGGACTGCTGGCGGCGTCTATGGACTGCCGGATTCGAAGGGCAGTGGCCACAAGGATGCACGACCTCGTCGAAACCGGATCCTGCATGTTCGAGTGCATTGCTATTCACGTAGAGAAACCTCCACCATTGTGAAATCTCGCAATTCTCCAGTGACTTGGGTTCGTGTTGCTGCTCGTAGTGTCGCCGAGGCGTAAAGCAGCGAGTGGAGTACCTGGAGAATGCGGATCTGATTAACCTTACTGATCTTCTAATTACTATTTATTATTTTCAGCTTCTTACATTGTTAAGGTCAACCAGCCGTATTTTTCAGTCTTGTGGCCGCTAACGCCCCTGTTACCTGCTCTGGGAGTTAGTGTACATAACGACAGTGTAAATTTCCGCACCTTGCCGCCGCTGTCTGGTGAGGCGTGTAAGTATGACAGCTTCTACATTGTAGGATGGTTGGCGTTCTTCTACCTTAGTGGTCATTCCTTCTGTTCCGAGCGCTCTAAGCACAGTATTCTGCGGGCGGAGCCTAGCCCGCCGGTTCCGGCTTTGGCGTAATTTTACATCTTGCATTTGTTTTGTTGGATGTCAGGTAGCCTCACCAAGATTATCATTAGTCGGTTGTTAGACTACCATTAGTCCGAGTTACCATCTTGTGATCTGAATGCAGCTCTTGGCTGTCTTTCTCCCCGCTCGCGAAAGTGTTATTGGTGTGACCTACTCAGAGCTCGATTCCTGGAGCACCGTCTGTCACTGGCCCTTGTGTTTTATTATTGTGTTAGTATTTTATTACTGTGTTATTAAGTTACCATCATTTTTCTCACCTGTTCGGAGATCTGTTGCTTGTTTTTTTTTTTTTTTTTTTTTTTTTTTTTTTTTTTTTTTTTATTAAGTTAACTTTTGTTATGCCATTCGCCGTTTGACAGTATATTGGCAATTTTTTTTTTATAAGTGCCATTTTGGCGTTAAAGGCCTTCAGCCGTATTGTGGTTACTTGCTTTGAAATTACGGTTGCGACCACATTGGCTTGTTTTCAAAAATTATTTGCTGTCTGTATTTTATGTATGTTTGTGTAATTTTAAATAATTGCCGTTTTTCGCGTTAAAGGCCTTCAACCGTGATTGTGGTTACTTGCCTTTAAAGTCTGATTGCGACCTCATTTGCTTGTTTTCAAAAATTATTTATTAAAATAAATGAGTGAAATTCCAAAGCAAACCAATAGTAATTGATTCGGGCCCCGTTCACAATCGTAACCCAATCCTGTCTTCCTTAATTTCCAGGTTTCATTCCTAGATGGATGCATCACATTCTCTCACGCCAATAATGCGCCCTCTTTCAAACTCACCGATCTGACGTTACGGTTCGTGCAATCATCTGCGAAGCGTCCTGCGTGTCTGCTAAAGTCACACTCATCCATTACCTTCGGTTTTTAGCAACAACGAGAGCCGAAGGCACATTTTACCGGCAGGTGTTGTTGCTCCTCGATATCAATGTTGACCTTGATCCCGCAGGCAGACATGGTTCAAATGCTAATCATTTCTACAGAACATACTAATGTCCATGTCCTCTGAATATGTCTAGTCGTTCAAGGTGTTCTGTTCCTTCTGAACGCGAGTGTATTTTTAGGTTTCAAATATTTTTTTAATAATTGCATTTGGTAATATTTGCCCTATAAGTGATTTATTAGTGGAGTTATATTCATCTTTGACTATCTAGAACTATTTTTCTACGAGTGGTCTGTTATATGTGAGTGTGTTTACCGGTACGTCGTGCATTGGAGTGTCTCAGCATTGTTTATATTTCGTGGAGAGCAGTCAGGGACTGGACTTGAAAGCTTGGTACTCTTGAACGTGTTCGGCGTCGTAGTGAAATATTAATTTTAGTAGTTTTCAGCCGATATTTATTGTGTTTCTGGTAAAATAATCGTAGAAGAAACTTTCGGAAAAGTTTGCTCTCTGTGTATGATTCTGCTTCCGCTGAGTGTGAAACTTTTGCTTTAAATAAATAATCGTATGAAGAATAAATAATCGTATGAAGAATTTGTGAGAGTAGTATTAATGGTGAAGTAGTAGTTCAGTAGCAGTAGCACATTCTCTCTACAGAGTAACATTTGAAATCACGGTAGGTGGTTCATAAAACAGTTTTAATGGAGTAGCATAACTTAGATTCTGGCAATGGTAGAAGTATTTACCATGAGTTCGAAGTTTGGGTTTAGTCGTAGGTTCGTGAGTAATGGGTTACGGTGTGAGATTTACTGACATTATTTTCACTGGGGGCAATACAGTCGGGAATGCAGCGACCATTCGACAGAGATCCTCTCCTGGAACTGGAACTGCACGATATGTATCAGAAATAAGTTAACAGAGGAGTAGTAGAGTAAAACGTTTGTCCTTCGCGTGCAGTTAGAAAACGCAAGGGAGGAGCGAGATAGGATGAAGAGGGAGAAGGGGGTTGGGGAATGCGAACGCAGCTGGTAAGAAAGGTGCTAAGAGAAGGATGTATTCAGACAGTTCCACTTCGTGTGTCACCTGTAGATTTGGTAGTTTAGAGAAGAGGTGCCTCTTGTAGCTGTACGTACAGGGACTATGCATCAGGCCTCAACAGTTAAAAAGCTAAAGTCAGTTGCAGCTTTAAGGAGAAAAAAAGGTACTGCTGTACATAGTTCTCATAGCAGACTTGTAGCCAACAGTTGCAACAAGTGTTGGGGAGTGAGTGCCAGGTCACCAGCATTGTGGAGCCTAGTTCAGAGTTGCTTCAGGTGACTGATAATCTATGTAAGAATTTTACGAAAGAGGATTATGGAGTGTTCAGAAACTGGTATATGTACCATTAGAACGGTGTCTGGAATAACTGAGGGTCCAACATGAAAATTATTCTACTTAGATTATTTTCATTCGCTTATGATGAACGGTATTGTATTCTGGGGTAACTCTTTCCTTTCACAAAGGGAGTTTTTGGCCCAGAAACAGGCGTTTCGAGCAATATGTGGTATAAACTCTGTTCAGGTGTCAGGGAATTCTGCCACTGGTCTCTAAATACTTATTTTCTTTAATGTCGTTTGTTATTAACCATATGCCTTTGTTCAGAAGATTTAGCAAATTTCACTGAGTTAGTACTAGGCAGAAATCCGATCTGCATTTGAATCGCACGCCCTTGATTCTTGTGTAGAAAGACTTGTGGTATTCTGTAGCATCTATTTTCAGTAGGGTACCACAGGAATTAAAAAATAAATAGCAGTAATAGTCGCACAAACAAGTCTGAACTGAAGAATTTCCTCATCAACCACTCTTTTTATTCTGTCGGTTAGTTTCTGGGAAAACTAAGTGAATTACTGTGCTATCTTGTTGATTATGCTAATATATACTCACAGCTAGTCATTTGACTAGGATGATCTATTTTTTTTTATTTATGTTAATTTATGACTCGTTCCATGAACATGGTGATCTGCTGCTCATTTTGGTCTTACGGAACTAGACGTGTTAAGTAAAATAAAAATAAATCTTATATTGTTGTTTGTAGCGTTAATGTGTCTAAGAAATTAATCCCGGGCTTCACTCCCATGTGGCCACAAATAAGATTATAAAGCGTTTTTTCTTTCTTTTATCGAGTCGAATTGTAAGACCGTAATAGATATTGGTTATGTTATTAGTGATTTGTACTGTAATCTGCAGTTGTCTACAGATCGAGTGCTGCAGCACATCAGACTTCATAACACGGAGGCGAATATGTTGTCGACATTCTTCAAAGCATCAATTGTGACGTATTTCACAAAAGAGTAATGAAGTACGCCACATATTGACCTTGATTTGATATCATTCGGAGATTATTGTGGAAACAGTGTTAAACGGTATTGTTGCAAAGAAAATTCAGGGATGTTGTGGCAGGAAATGTAAACTCGTGCGTCCTTAAGGAGGGCCTTTTTTTTATACACGAAGAGCAGAACGATAACTGCAATCACGGAGAATATCTTGAACAGAATTCATTCTCTTGAGTTTCAGTCTGATATTTAAACTGAAGACATCACACAGAGAATCAAAATTATATATTAAAGATTTAAAAATGGCTTCGCGTTTGAAAATCCTAATTGCGTTCAATTTTAGACACACTAAAAAGAGAGACACTGAAAGAAAAAGATGAAACCATTCAAAGCGAACCAGGAGCCTAAAGTCCTGACGGAATTAGAAGTATTATTAAATTCTGTATTCAGTGCTAGCTCATATTTACCGGGTACTTGCACAAGTGACGGTAAAAGAAAGTAAAAAAGAGTAAAAAGAGAGTGATATATAACTTCGCGAACGCACAAAATGTTGTTGTTGCGGTGGTGGTCTTTGGTCCCAAGACTAGTATGATGCAGCTCTCCATACTACTCTTGTGCGATGTCGTGCAAGCAGTACAAGCGGGTGAACAAGTAGCTTCTGTATTCCTAAATTTCTGAAAGGTGCTATATATTGTAGCGGGGAATAGTCAATAGAAACGATAGTTAATATTGGATATGCCCCAAGAAAACGGTATAAGTTTAGCGTTTGCAATATAAATTATCGCGATGTCGAATAGAACCGGCAACACTGTGGCATTGTCCACTGACAGTGTTCCCTACGAAGTGTAGCGACGTCGACT
The DNA here is from genome assembly GCF_023864345.2 of Schistocerca serialis cubense. Lineage (NCBI taxonomy): Eukaryota > Metazoa > Arthropoda > Insecta > Orthoptera > Acrididae > Schistocerca > Schistocerca serialis. Next base: position 461,285,238 of record NC_064643.1, read on the forward strand.
TTGAAAGTTTTTTTGCTTGGTGTTTTGAATGCCAGCGCTCGTTACATGTGGATAAATGCAATGGAATACTCACAACATTAAAAAAAAGGAGTAGTTTCATCTGCTTACAGAATTAATCTAAACTTTCACATTCTGTCACATCGTTTAAGGGGTAATCTTGAAAAATTTTTCAGTTTTCTAAATAGTGTAGCTCGAAGAATAAAAGCTGTAGGCACATGTAATGCGTAATAACCTTTAACAGATCTTTTAGGGACAATTTTATCAATGAACTTTTGGGCTCACACTTTTCTCTGAAATGTTTAGTGTTGCAAGGGAAGTAAAGGAAGTCATTTATGTACAGCTTAGGTAAATATATTTCGAAATAAAAGCAAAAGCAAAGTATAAGCTTGATTTTTTTTTCTGGAATTTCTCTTCACAATTTTTTCATAGTTGACTTTTAGAAAGATGTTGTCATAAATTATTCTTCAAAATTTTAATAATGATTCTCAAAAGTTTCAGTAATTAGCTCATAGGATATATTTAAGGAGGTCTTTAACTTTCAAATTTAAGCCGTGAGGGTAGTCTGTTTTTCAGTTAAGTGTGTTCTAAGATCGTACACAAAATGTTAGTTTTTAACAAATGTGCACCAGAAAATCAAAAAAGTGACCTTCTGGAAAGTTTGTTTCTCTGCCTACCCTACACAATACTAATGCATCCAAGGTCCGTATTCATCTTGTTTCTGATGTTGTTCTTCCTCCGTTTTCCTTTTTAAGACTTCGTCTTATTCTTACTTCTTTGGTGGCTTCTAACACTGATTTCTCTGCTTCGATGGTTCTCCTGCTATCAATGACAATAAAAGCTCTTTACATATTTACTCCACGAGACACTCCCATCAATTCAATAACCTTAGACGTTGACACTGCACCATCATTGAAACATAGTAGAGCATCCAGCACACCTATTTTCAAAGCATTTAATCCTACTGGAACAATTTATAATATCCGTTCCCATATACAGTTGTATCCCTCATTTGGGTTTTGAGAACTACCACGTAATTACTTCTCTAATAAACTCGTGTCGCGGAGACATAGGGACAAGAGGTTGTGAAAAACAAACAAGTGAGACAAAACTCTGCTTTTAACAGAGCTGAAATTGGGGGCGTCGTCATGAGTGCAAACCTTTCTTTTACCTTTTGGTGGTCTCTTCGGTATAATTTCTTCGAAAACACTACCTCAGAAAATTGGAGAACTTTTCAAGATAAAAATTTAAAAAATCTTTTTTTTGGCACATTGTGCTAGGAAGTGATATGAAATTGGACGAAGAACTGTAATTTGCAGCAATGGAGACGAACAGATTTCGTTCTGAGACTTTTGTGAAATGTGATCTGTAAAGTAAGCACCACACAGACTGCTAATGCGACCTGTTCAAATGGCTCTAAACACTGTGGGACTTAACATCTGATGTCATCAGTCCCCTAGACTGAGAACTACTTAAACCTAACTAACCTAAGGACATCACACACATCCATGCCCAAAGCAGGATTCGAACCTGTGACCGTAGCAGCAGAGCGGTTCCGGACTGAAGCGCCTAGAACCGCTCGGTCACAGCGGCTGGCGTGCGACCTGTACAACTCCAGTAGTAGGCATGACAGCAGACATCATGGGAATTCACAGACTAGCTGCTAAAATCTTGTTTTGTTGGTACAGACAACACGAAAATTTAAATAACAAATTTTCATGGCAATCTGTGGGATTAAGACGACGTTGTTTTCGGGAAACCATATTAGGAAAGTTGAGACAAACGATATTCGAGGAGCAAACTGTAGGAATTCTGCTGTTTTGCATTGCATATCTTACGGAACTATCACAAGAACAAGGCGAGAGGAACCAGGCAGCGTCATGAGCCATGGAATCAGTCATGCCACCGTCACTCACAGGCGAGTAAAGTACGAGAGGAAGAAGTTAACAGTGGTAAAATGTACGTTCCAACGTGCGCTATACTATGGTTTGTTGAGTATTTCGTATGTGCCCGCAGATCTAGTGGAAATGTACATGTATGAATTATCAGTCGAACAGAAATCCGCTGTATTCGTTCGATGATCAGCTTACAAACCTTCTAAACGCAGCGGATTATAAAAATTATGTCACTCGCTAAGATATATATTATTGCATTGTAATCTTTCGCTACGCAACGTTGGTATAGGTGGTAGTACGAAGAAGGAGCAAACAAAAATTACAACTACTTCAATGGAAAACGGGATTATTCATAAGTAGCTGTAGGATTACAGAATACGACTGCATGAAACACTACAAGAAATACAGAAAAATTGACGCGTATCAGGGCATAGAGCGTGTCTCCAAAATTCGATTCGCAATATACGCCGTAGCGTTGTTACACTGGGGACAGACGCGGCAGAACACGTAGACAAACAGTCCATTCCGTATTGTCGCGTCGAATTAGTTCACGCTTGCAGGTAGGCAACCAAATGAAGAGGTTTCCAAAGCGGGCTGCTGTCGCACTCTATCGGGTAATTCGTGTCAGTGACGTCAATGAATTGCGCGCATGTATTGACATACCACGTCACAAACGGTGCCAATATTGAGCACGAGCATCTGTAATGTGAGTTATACCTAGGAGTGATGCTGGAGTGAATGAATTCACTGACACACGACTATTTTTGGTATGAAACTGCCTGGCAGATTAAAACTGTGTGCCCGACCGAGACTCGAACTCGGGACCTTTGCCTTTCGCGGGCAAGTGCTCTACCATCTGAGCTACCGAAGCACGACTCACGCCCGGTACTGACAGCTTTACTTCTGCCAGTATCTCGTCTCCTACCTTCCAAACGTTACAGAAGCTCTCCTGCGAACCTTGCAGAACTAGCACTCCTGAAAGAAAGGATATAGCGGAGACATGGCTTAGCCACAGCCTGGGGGATGTTTCCAGAATGAGATTTTCACTCTGCAGCGGAGTGTGCGCTGGTATGAAACTTCCTGGCAGATTAAAACTGTGTAGTTCAGATGGTAGAGCACTTGCCCGCGAAAGGCAAAGGTCCCGAGTTCGAGTCTCGGTCGGGCACACAGTTTTAATCTGCCAGGAAGTTTCATACCAGCGCACACTCCGCTGCAGAGTGAAAATCTCATTCTGGAAACATCCCCCAGGCTGTGGCTAAGCCATGTCTCCGCTATATCCTTTCTTTCAGGAGTGCTAGTTCTGCAAGGTTCGCAGGAGAGCTTCTGTAAAGTTTGGAAGGTAGGAGACGAGATACTGGCAGAAGTAAAGCTGTGAGTACCGGGCGTGAGTCGTGCTTCGGTAGCTCAGATGGTAGAGCACTTGCCGGCGAAAGGCAAAGGTCCCGAGTTCGAGTCTCGGTCGGGCACACAGTTTTAATCTGCCAGGAAGTTTCATACCAGCGCACACTCCGCTGCAGAGTGAAAATCTCATTCTATTTTTGGTATGTCTTGTACTTTTCGTGCGGTCCTCTTCTGGAAACCCCGAAAGTGTTTATGTATAAACATGTACTACTACCGTGGATAGCTGTACGTTAACAAACAATAAATCATACTTTTCCCCTTCTGATAACGGAATCAGAATTTTAATCCTCCAAATGCTGATGGTGATAATGATTGCGATGGCATTGCGATACTAGTAACTGAGTCAAGTTTTAGAGAGAGAAATTACACTGTCCAGTCACATAAATTTGACCACCGCCTATGTTCGACGTCAACGTGTAACAACCACGCACAGACGGTAGGTGCAGCAATAGCAGTGGTGGAGGGTATAAAAACCTTGTTAGAGGACCGCTGCAAAAAAGGCAGTCGTGCCGCGTGTGGAAATGGAGCGATTTTTATGACGCTCAGAAAGGCATGATCATTGGGTTTCGGACCAAGCGCGGAAGCATTTCCGAAACGGCTAAGTTTGTAAGCTGTTTCTGTGCCGGTGTGGTTAAAGCACAGCACGCATGGCAAAACGGCGCTATCCAAATGGTTCAAATGGCTCTAAGCACTATGGGACTTACCATCTGAGGCCATCAGTCCCCTAGACTGAGAACTAATTAAACCTAACTAACCTAAGGACACCACACACATTCATGCCCGAGGCAGGAGTCGAACTTGCGACGGCAGCAGCAGCGCGGTTCCGGACTGAAGCGCCTAGAACCGCTCGGCCACAACGGTCGGCGGCGCTATCCAAAACCGGCACTGAGGCAACTGTGGTGCACCAGGGGCCACAGGTGGCAGCTGTAAACAACGGCTGCGGAGATTATGCGAGAATAAACATCCAACTGTTGAGCAACTGACCGCTCAGATGGAGCAACAATGTCTCCTCACCGATCGTTCCGCGAACGTTGCTGTATATGTGCCTCTCTAGCAGGTGTCTGGTTCGTTCACTCATGCTGATTGGTGTTCTTCGTGGAGAAACGCAACTGGACATCCATTGAATAGTGACAGGTCGTATTTCCACACGAATCAAGTGCAACAACCGTCGGAGGCGCCTTGGCTGGAGGAGAGACCTTTGTGGTCTGGGGAATGTTTTGGTGGCATTTCCTGGGTGATTTTCTGAAAGGCACAAAGGATCAACACAAGTGTGCATCCATCCTTTGAGACAACGCTCACCCTACATGGAGTCTGTTGTTCCTCTACGCGATGGCATCTACCATCAGAAAGATGCAACATGTCAGACACCTCGCAGTGTGCCTGTGTCATTCGAAGAGCACCTCTGTGCCAAGTGTCATCGCAGCCTTATCTTTGTTATGTGTTGCTTTTTTTCTGATCAGACGCAAAGCTAATTCCAAGGGAGAACCAAGGGTAGACCAAGTCCCTGTGGATTGGATAGACGAGTAGGTAAGGGGTAGATCGAGCAGTGGTCGCCCAGTAACTCCCCAGATTTAATCCCAATGGAGAATTTGTGGGACAACATTCATCAAGCTATTTGCGCTACGGATCCTCAACCGAGAAATCTACCGCACTGGAGTTGGCATGGTTGTAGAAGGTAGTCCCTGTCGGTACCTTCCCTAAGTTCATTGACTCCCTTACTGCACGGCTCGCAGCAGTCTGCGCTGCAAAAAATGGTTATTCAGGCCTCTGACAGGCGGCCACATTAATGTGACTGGACAGCTCAGGAATTTGTTACCTAAGTCTTCCATAGTAGAAACTCACTTACGACATGTAGTCAAAACGGTTTAATTATGACCTCAAAAAAATCAGGCTGCGACCGTTGCACTTGGTTTCAGCCCTTCTCTACATATTGACCTTTCAACAGAGACACATTTTTCTCAATGAAGGATGACTTAGAGGAGATCATGGCCTGCATTTTTGTTGTGCAGGAAACGTCCGCCTCGAAAATCACCTCGTTGTCGTTCTGGAAATCCCTGCCACATAATGGTTTGTTCATCCGAGTAAAGAGACAGACGTCAAAGGATGCTGTCCCAAGAGTAAGACTGAGAGATGAGGCACAACGTGGTAGCTCAAAGAAGCAGCATGGACGACGATGAGCTATGAAATATCAGATGGTGCTTTGTCGTGAAGCACAAACGCTTGTTTGGACAGCATCTCGCTATGCTTCGTCTTCATAGTTTCTTGTAACCTCGTCGGGAGATTTTGTCCATATGCTCCTGTGACAATTCCCCCTTATTAGCGTAATCTGTTAGCACCACGTCGTGGCAGTACTATAATAAAACTCAGCATCATATTGCTAGTGTTTTCGTCTTTTTCGGCAGTAGTGAATTCTCGAGTCTCAACTGCTTACTTTCCTCCTCTGCGTCGAGGCCTAGCAATCGCCCATGGACTTAGGACCTCAGGAGTTGAGTCTCATAGTGCTCAGAGCCATTTGAACCAGTCGTCCATGGTGATTAGAGGGCTGAGTAAGTCACCTCGATCGGCCTGGCGTAACTGCAATACTCCCGCAGCTGCCTTACTTCGACGGGGATTTTGAATGGGTGCGAGCGATCGCTGAAGTCAGCAGGCGGCAACTTTCGTCGTGTTCCTGATCTTGTAAACTAATGCGTAACTGATTTTCACGTTTCCCACTACTGCGTCGAATGTGTGTCTTGGATCACCACGGCCTCTACCCTTCGTGGGGTTCCCGGGTTGTAAATCTCAGATTCGTACAGTCTCTTTGTAGCGCTAATTAAGTATTTGTTTTCACGAATAAAAAAGATCTGACAATTTTGTTTCCTTTACTTGTATCTTCTTGCTCGTAACTGTTATGCGAAACATTAGTCCGCCTGGTGCAATTTGCACAGCCGCTATCAGCCATATCATTTATTACACAGAACCTCCAAGTTTTATCTTAACGAACTCCGATTTATCAGCGTGAACTGAGGAGCTTGTGAGTTTGTGGATTCACGGTCATAATATTTTCAAGCAAGCCAGTTCATTCTAACAGAAATGTATTTACACGTTTAATGACGTCGAGAGAGAGAGAGAGAGAGAGAGAGAGAGAGAGAGAGAGAGAGAGAGATTCAAGGGTAGTAATATTGCTATGATAAACTCAGCATAGTTTTCTCTCTCAATGATGTAATGAGCGTTTTTAAGTGCTTTGAAGCCACGATTCGCTATTCAGTCAGTCCTACATTGGACATTGTTTAAAGAAAAAGATGTTTCGTTATTTATTCTTTGCCCAGGTCGTAAAATGGTTCAAATGGCTCTGAGCACTATGGGATTTAACGTATGAGGTCATCAGTCCCCTAGAGTTTAGAACTACTTAAACGCAACTAAGCTACGGACATCACACACATCCATGCCCGAGGCAAGATTAGAACCTGCTACGTAGCGATCGCGCGGTTCCAGACTGAAGAGCCTAGAGCCGCTCGGCCACAGCGGCCGGCGCCCAGGTCGCACATAAATAACGTTACAGTACCTACAAACAAACAAAGTCTTAATGAGGCAACGTTATTTTATTTATTTTTTGAAGTGTTAATTAAAACTTTAATACCATCCCACGTAATATTGTAATAAAAATTGCTGACAAGCTTCTGTAAAGCTTACGTAATAGTGTGTAACACATTAGGTAGGCCTATTCATTTAAGGAGGAATCTACGTCTGTACTAACAGACGTTACGTAGACAACCTCTTGAATATAATTATCTTTCCTACAGCCAAACCGATCGCCATGCAACAGGTTCTCAATTTCTTTATCATTGTAATCCTTTCTTGTCATGAAAGTTTTTATGTTTAGGTTTTTCGTCGGTAACTGAAATATTTCTTCTGTTGTTCACAGTATCTTGACTACTTTTATGGATGAAAGCTTACGAATTCTGGCACTGTATTCCAGCATATTAAAGACGTCTAATTTAAAACAATATATCGGTTAGCAATTACCTATAAGCATACCATCAGCTGCATCTGCTAACCCACTACTTTGTAGCGCGGTTTCCGCATACAAACAGCGTAGCACCGCTAGACCGAAGTCATAGCTCGATGCGTCAGAAGATAATTAGAGCTACCACCAAGGAGTGTGTAATTCCGGAGAGATATAAATGAAACCGCAGCCCAGAGGCGGTTCTCTGCCTCGGTTTCGTCCCTTTTCACAAAATCATAAAGAACGGTAAACAAAATTTAGATGAATAAAGTAATATGCTTTGTGTAGGAACTTATGGGCCCATCACCTAATGAAGGTAAAATATGATAAAAAACAACAACACCTGCACTGTTCATCACAATATCCAGCATGATAGCAGTATCCATGAGTGTCGTACTCATCAACTCGAGAAAATGAAGAGTGTGTCAAGGTAGAACCGTAGCTTTTTTTCAGCACTCTCACACCTCAAGAAAACTGAGAACACCTCATTAAAAGTATACACTAGAAAATTAAAGACTAACATATCTGTACTGTATTTACAGACGAGGGGAAAATATATACAGTAAGATGTTTCTCACTATATTTGCCGACAAGGAGAAAGGCGTAAACTGATGTTGAGTGAGATGGTCATATTTCTGGCAAAATGTTGCAGTAAAAAAAAGACAAAATTTACAACTTCTGAAAAGACGGGTTTGGAATAATAAAATGAAAAACTTACGTAAGTTAATCTCATGTTTGTGATAACTGTTTTTAAACGGTGATTCCACAATTCAGTGTAGTTAAAATTCTTTGAAGGGATACAAGCGTAAATGGGAAAAATACAATTACAGAGTATTTTCGATGACACAACGTTCCCGGGTGAAAAGATTAAAAACTATTGAATAGAATATATCAGCTGCGAGCACAGCTTTGTTCGTCAGTATAACTACGGAAGTGAAGAAAAGTAGCTAAATCAGGGAGAAAGATACCGTAGTGAAACAGAAAGTTTTATTATGCACCGTCATCACACGAGTTGGCTAAAATGGGAACATTCCCGAAGGGAAATCTTCTGCCGATTTCACATTCTGAGCTAGAACTTAGACAACGTTTCTAAAGCTGTACGTATGTGGCAAAGTAAAGTATGGATATGAAATGTATTTTGTAACAATAAAAGAAACAAATTGGAAGCATTTGAAACATAACAGTAAAGAATGAAGTTAGCACTAAGTGCACAGAGTTCTTAGAGAATAAGTTATGAGTGATAAAGGCGAGTGAAGGCTCTCAAGAATTGCAAGCCGGCCGGTGTGGCCGTGCGGTCTAGGCGCTTCAGTCTGGAACCCCGTGACCGCTCCGGTCGCAGGTTCGAATCCTGCCTCGGGCATGGATGTGTGTGATGTCCTTAGGTTTAAGTAGTTCTAAGTTCTAGGTGACTAATGACCACAGATGTTAAGTCCCATAGTGCTCAGAGCCATTTGAAGCATTTTGAAGAATTGCAATGATATTCACTGCGAAAGCATTGTGGGCAGCAAATGATATATTTTGACCACCAGAAAAAGGGGGAAACACAAAAACTTGCAGGACAGGGAAATATTTCAACGATAAAGTAATTAAGAACATGTTAGATAACGATCAGTTTGGCTTTAGGAAAGGTAAGTGTACCACAGAGATAGTTTTGACTTTATGCTTGATGTTACAAGCACAGCCTATAAAAAATGTTGGAATATGTGGTAACCCTCGTAAAAGAAGTATAAGGGAAGGCGAGTACTACACAACATGCTCAAAAATTGAGAACGGACAATGTTAATGGAAGACGAAAACAGAAGAAGCAATGAAGGAAATAAAAGAAAGATTCAGAAGTGGGACCGAAATTCGTGGTGAAAGGATGTTGGTGATAGCAATCGCTAAAGACATTACTGTTCCCTCTGAAACAGAGGAAGAATTCCAAGACCTCTTGAGTGAAATGAACAGTCCACTGACAACTGAATAGCGACTGACAGTAAACATTAAAGTACTAAGAAGCAGTAGATATCTCAGTAGTGACAAACTGTAACGTAAACATTACGGACCAAGCAGGAATTCCTTTACTTGAGAAGAAAATAATTCATGACATACGAAACAAGAATGATGGAACGAACAGACTCCCTCATGCAGACAAAGCATTCTCCGCCTAAAGTTGTCTACCCCATTAAAAATAGGCCTTTACTCGAGGAGCAAATTTCTCAAAATATTGTTCTGGAGCACAGTGTTGTATAGATGTGAAGTATGAGTTGTGTGGAAAATCAGGAAACAAAACGACACGATATTGCAGTGTCTGCGTTGTCAAGAGGAATGATGCAATTTAAATGTCCTTCCCTGGGTACGGGAATTACATAATGTGTGTACAAATACAGGCTGTGACACAGGAACGACGACATACGGAAATTTTGGAGTTGATATGGGTCACGAACGCATAGCCAAATCGGTTAAGGCGACCACTCATGTAAAGCGGAAAATATGGGTTCGAGTCCCGGTCCGGCCCAAATTTTCAGTATCGTTCCCTTATACGGCTGATAGTTGTTAATATTCGCAACTGAAAATACATTTCGTGCATTAGGAAACAAAAAAGGTAGAAGAATCTGAGAAAAAGTAAGTTGACTGACGAGATAAGTGAGGAGCTTCTTGGTAGAATTGGTGAGGAAAGAACCAAGTGGAAAACAATAACTAGAAGAACAGGCAGGCTCATAAGGCAACGGAGTACGACTTGAATGGAACTAAAAGGAGCCCTAGAGGGCAAAACATTGTCGCGGAAGACGGAAATTAGAATTTAACAAACAAATAATTGAGGTCTTTGTTGATCTATTATGGACCGTGGGGCAACGGCTGGCATGTAGTTCTTGATGCAATAATTTACCAACAGCCGTATGTATCGTAGAAATTTTTTTATGAACTTCTTATGTGCTACCAGTTTCGGCATTACATTGATGCCATCTTCAGGCCCCACACGTCATAGTCGTAAAATCGCTATACGCGGAAGGAGCCATAAGGATGTTTGCAAATGGCCCCAGTCTGTGTCGTCTGGCCACCCAGAGCTGTTGCCTAGCGATTTGATTCACGGATCCAGTTATATGGCTCCTTCCGTGTATAGCGATTTTACGACTATGACGTGTGGGGCCTGAAGATGGCATCAATGTAATGCCGAAACTGGAAGCACATAAGAAGTTCATAAAATAAATTTCTGCAATACATACGGCTGTTGGTAAATTATTGCATCAAGAAATAATTGAGGTGGTTTGGTGTTACCCTGAAGGGAAAGTGTCAAACCAGTCTGAAGGATGAGGAAACATGGTTCAAGACGTTGGTGTTGTAGGGGACAGGCCCTGATATGTACGGTGATGTGTGAAATGGCTGATGGCAACCCAGGGTGGAGCCCTTTCTATCCGCTTAAACTGGGTTGTGTATGTCGAGATGACTGTATTCGTATTGCAGACCGTCAGTAAAACACTTTTGGTTGTAATATTACTTTATTCACATCAATGACAAGGATAGGATAGGAACCGGAAGGCAGGTTATTGGCCTCGGTGACGGAGGTTGCGAGCTTGCGGTGTGGCGGCGTCAGCGTTTCACCTGTCTGGCAGGCAACGCGTGACGAGGCGCCGATGCTGACGTCCGCGCTGCCTTGGAGTCTTGATGCAAGTGCCGTCACTTCTGTGGGGAACGGGCGTCACCGCTCCACTGCCACAGTAACAAGACCGGGATAGAGGTTTTCAAACCGTAGTGTCCATCATGTCCGAAGTCGAAGTCGTATGACAGCACTGGGAGGTGACCTGCAACAATGAAGGCACACAAGGACTGGTGAACAGCTATAGTGTAGCAGGGCAGCACATAATCCAGGCTCGAACATACAATCTACCAGGGAGGCGCTCTTTATAATCCAGCAGGCGACTCAGCGGTGCAAAAACGCTAAGTTGTCTGCATACACTCTCCAATTCAGAATGCTTGTCGCTACTTGATGTCCATGGCATGTGGCTGACTGCTCCACCTGTTACTGCTGTGGTCTTTGTCTCAAAGTTGTTGTAGGCTGCAGCCTTTGGCGTGACCTACAAACCTGGAAAATGCTTAGTAATATTTGGGGGCATCTGAGAGTGAGTATCTGGTGTTGGGGATATATATGTGAGCCAGTTAGTGTGTATTTCTTCAATACTGGCATTTCCACGCCAGAATTTCTACTGTGTTATAGCAGCAAAATGTCGCCATTGGGCTTCGAATACTTCATGCGCTCCCCTTTGCTTGATTGGTCAGCTCCGCCAGAGTCTTGTGAGATTTATCACTTTTGACTTTGAGAGGTACTGGTCGGTGCCTTCTGCTTTGTCAGCGTCCTTAGTGAGTGCTCTCGGCCTCTGAATACTTTATCTTGCCTCCTCTACGAAGGCGTTACGCTGAACTTCGCAGGAACAGTGGGCCGTTAGTTCTGCTGCTGCTGCGACGAGTGATCACAGACATGTCTCACACGTAGATCCGGGATCGACGAGAAATCTTTCCCTGAACAACGGATAAGGGAAGATAGCGTATCGAGCAGAGTGAGCAGTCAGTGGAGGACCAACAAGGAGGCAATGCTGCGGAGCAAGACGGGCAGTTATCGCATGCCTGCGATACATCACTACCTGACCCCCTTCTCTCTCTCTCTCTCTCTCTCTCTCTCTCTTTCTCTCTCTCCCTCTCTCTCTCTACCACTGGGCTTTGTACCGAAGATGGTGCTTTGACGTGAGCTACGTCAGTGGCAAAACCATTACGTCTACGTCAGTGGAGGAACCGGAACAGAAGAGAATCGAAGAATTTGAGATGTGGTGCTACAAACTAATGTTGAAAATTAGGTGGAAGAGGTTCTGTGCAGAACGAGAGAGGGAAAGAATATGTGGAAAACACTGAGAAGGCAAAGGGACAGGGTGATGGAATATCTGTTAAGGCATCTGGGTTCAAAAATGGTTCAAATGGCTCTGAGCACTATGGGACTCAACTGCTGAGGTCATTAGTCCTCTAGAACTTAGAACTAGTTAAACCTAACTAACCTAAGGGCATCACAAACATCCATGACCGAGGCAGGATTCGAACCTGCGACCGTAGCGGTCTTGCGGTTCCAGACTGCAGCGCCTTTAACCGCACGGCCACTTCGGCCGGCTAAGACATCAGGGAATAACTCCCATGGTTCTAAAGGGAACTTTGCAAAAACAGACATAATGTCTTATGGGATAACAGCAATCAGTGATTTTATGATGTTACTTAAAATCCGTCTTGATTGCAAATTTTTATTTTTATTTTTTATTCATATGACTGGTTTCGGTTCATTCAGAACCATCTTCAGATCTGATAATTCAGTTACAGGAGTAACCCGCCCAAATCCAGCAACTTTCACATGCTACGTCACATAAAAACGATAACGCATTCGCCCGCCTAATGTCAGAACTGCTGCAGCGATTCAAGTGGGAGGTATGGCAACATTACCCATACAGTCCAGAACTAGCGCCATGCCATTACCATCTGTTCGCCAAGACGAAAGAGGATCTCGGTGGACGAAATATTTACAGTCTCTTGTGGACTGTGTGGAAAAGTGAACTGGCATCATAGCAGTGTTGCCTATGTGTAGGTGGATTAATAAAAGGCCATAACTTGAAAGTGTAACTTGCTTTTTGATTTACTTCATTTCCAGAATAATAATTATATTTACATGTAGTGTCCATTCTTTCGGACATGTCTGAAAGAACAGACACAAAGGTAATCCAGCAGCCACTATGAATTAAGAAACAAATGAATTAAAGACATTGCCTGTGGGCGGGCATTGATTTAAGTGAATAGCGAATGCTGAAAATTTGTGTTGGACCGGGATTTGAAACTGAGTCTTCTACCTAATAGGCAGGTCCGCTGATTACTGCTCCATCCGGACACAGTGATCATTGCAGCTGAACAGACTGTCCTAGCACGGTTCTCATCAGACCCAATTTATATACAGGGTGTCCCATTTATCTTCACCACCCTAAATAACTGTTTGTCCATATGCAAATTACAAAATGTTTCAAGCAAATGTTCTTTAACCGTTAGGGGGAAATCAAATCAGCATGACTGTCTTCGTTGTAGCTTTGTTTCTTACAAAGATATGAACAGCGGCATAACTTTTTTAAATGGCGCTCTGTATTTTTTATTCGGTAATTGATTTCCTCTCGTAAAGACCTATTCAAAAATGTATCAGAGTGTACCATTCACTGAAATACCACGTTATTAATTACATAATACAACATTGACGTTGACGCTCCCAGCGCTTAGTGCACATACTCGGGGTAATGGAACACATCCATGTGCTGGCGTCGACAGAGGACAAATTTAAACGTAAGTAGAATGTACATCCGTCATTTCGTCAACCATCGTCAGTTGAAGAGCTGTGTGAGTAGAATGTACACCAACGAAGAGAAGGAAGAAATGCTACTCATCTGTGGGGAATGTAAATTAGCAGAACAGTAATTGCAATACTGTTTTCTTATGTATGGGTACATTTAATATAGTAGTTTAGTCCTTTTAAATACTGTTATGCAGAGTAGGCGTAAAGTAAAGTAATCCTTCCTACAAACTGCATCGACATAACGTTTCTTTTATTGGTTCAAAAATGGCTCTGAGCACTATGGGACTCAACTGCTGAGGTCATTAGTCCCCTAGGACTTAGAACTAGTTAAACCTAACTAACCTAAGGACATCACAAACACCCATGCCCGAGGCAGGATTCGAACCTGCGACCGTAGCGGTCTTGCAGTTCCAGACTGCAGCGCCTTTAACCGCACGGCCACTTCGGCCGGCTTTCTTTCATTGTTGTTGTTTTTGTTGAAGGGGGCGAAATGCTACGCAGGCAGCTGAACTGTACAGAGAGCGATATCCTGCCAGGAACCCACTTTCCCGACTGATGTTTTTTCGTCTTGTTGTCACTTTTCAGGAAACGGGAAGTTTCAAGCCACGACAACGCAACAGTCGTAGCATTCGCACAGACGAACCTGCCGAAGTTACTGTTCTCGCTTCCGTTGCTTTGAATCCACATGTGAGCACACGACAGCTTGAACACGAGATTGGCATTCCTAAACCCAGTGTACATCTTATTCTTGCACGTCACCGTTTCCATCCTTAGCTTGTACACCTACATCAAGAATTGCACGGGAATGATTTCCAGAATCGTGTACAGTTCTGACAGTGGGCACAGCAGCAAATCTTCGCCAACCCGAACTTGTTCTCCAGTGTTCTATCTACCGTTGAATGTTCCTTCTCGAACAAAGGACAGGTAAATACAAGGAACATGCATTATAGGTCTAGCGACAATCCACGATGGCTTAGACTGGTGGAAAATCAGCGTCAATGGAGAGTTAACGTCTGGTGTGGGATGCTTTGTACTACAATTATTGGCCCTTATTTCATTAATGGTAGTCTAAACGGCATAGCCTATGCCAACTTCCTCAGAAGAATTCCTCCTCCTCTTCTGGACGAAGTGCCGCTAAGAACCACAATGCTTATGTGGTATCAACACGATGGATGTCCAGCACATAATGCCTTGCGTGCACGTCGTGTTCTGACCTGAAGGTATCCTGCCAGATGGATTGGTTGAGGAGGAACAGTTACTTGGCCTTCTAGGTTTCCTGATATAAATGCTCTGGACTTTTTTCTTTGGGGGTGCATTAAAGACGTTGTCTATCGCGATATTCCAACAACTCCAGAGGACATGCAGGAACGTATCGTGCTTGCCCGTAATTCTCTTCAGCAGGCAACACTGGAAGCAGTAAATAGTTCTTTCATACAACGAGTGCACCAGGGTGTCGGTGTCCAGGGACACCACTTTGAGCACCTTCGAATGTTCTACTCCAGCATAATAGTACAGGAGAGTCAGTCAATTTTATGTAATATTTTTACTTGGTTTTCTTTTCTATTCTGACAACTCCAGAGTTTGTGATCTCGGGCTCAAAGTCAATGTTGTGTTATGTAATTAATAACGTTGTGTTTCAGTGAATGGTACACTCTGAAACATTTTTGAATAGGTCTTTAGGAGAGGAAATTAATTACCGAATAAAAAATACAGGGCGCCATTTAAAAAGTCATACCGCTGTTCGTATCTTTGTAAAAAATCAAAGCTACAACGAAGGCAATCAAGCTGATTGATGGCCCCCTGATGGCTAAAGAACATTTGCTTGAAACCTTTTTTAATTTGCATCTGGACAGACAGATATTTAGGGTGATCAGGATACATGGGATACCCCATATATAGGGTGTATCATAATTAATGGCGTAAATGCACGCAGTTGAAAGTAGAAGCAAAAAAGTCTCAGTAAACATAGGGTCGAAAATTCATATCGCAAGAGCTACGAGCAATTTTTCATCTTCGACACTGTGAAACAAATCTCTTTTACTGCAAGTTATTTGCTTTCCATATTTTGGGAAGTGGTAGTATGCACCAAAACAAGAAGAAAAGTGAAACAATCCAGTAAATATGTGCTCTAAAATGCATTCCTTAAGACCTATGAGTACTTGTTCATCTTTGCTACTTCGTAACACAACTCTTCTAATGATCAAGTGCTCGTAACGTTTAAGATATCGTGTACTTTTCAGTATATGCATTTACACCATTAATTATGATACACCCTTTATGTATAATATACGGCATGACGTTAAGTATGTAATTGAGAAAGTGTCCTTGAGGCTCAACTTCTGTGTATTGAACCCATTTTAAGTGGGTGGCAAATTTCTCTAGGTTTTCGAGAAAGATTAATGGAACTGCAATTTATATGCTTAATTACTCTGGTTTGTTAACGCGTTCTATCTTGATTACTATGAAGCGGGTCTTGGAGTGAGGGGTAAAACTCTAGATCTGGTTGTTATTAATAAATTTTTGAAGTGTTAGTTGTCATGCTAACTAAGCAATTGCACATCACATCAGCATCAACACTACCATCTTTGAGAATTGCCCCTGGCGAAGCCATGGTGCAATAGAGTATCATGGGATTCTTGAGTGACCACTGACGAACATAACTTTGTGCGATAGCGTCAACAATTTACATACATCGTTCGAAGACGCAAGAATCCCTCATTCTATGGATCTTATTGTCGGTAGGTCCAATTGATTCTACCCCTCTCCCCATCTTGGCACATTTTGACTAACATAAGACCTTGTGGCATTAACTGAACGTGTATCGTAACGAATATGTGTTCCTTACTGTGACAACAGAAGAAGGAAGTTACCGTAATCTGCACGAGCCACTGTAAGGCTATGTACTGAGTCGGGTCAATTATATCGCAATAGACTAACAAACTTTAAGGAAAATGAACTTAAAAAATAAAGCGGAACTGAGTGAAATTAAGAAGAAATGAGACTCTTGAAGTCAATATTATGAAACATATTACAAAGAAAATGTTGCCCTAGGGGTCACAAATGTACAATTGCCTTTATGTTAATTTACAGCGTTGTAGCGTTCGTAAGTTCCCGTGAAATTGGGTGCATACACGGGAAGACACAAACCTTTCTACTGAATTACGCTGTTTGATATGTCTTTGTCCTGGACTCAACGCATTTAGCCATTGTGGCATCGGCGCAGACAAAAAAGGAAAGTGAGATACAGCTCCGAAAACATGCACTAATTGTTATAGCAAACTGGGACTCTGTAGTCGGCTCCGTCCTGTGTGTTCGTAGGAGAAAAAGACTCGAACAATTAAGTAACAAAGCGTGCAAATTTGCTTGAGCTCCTCTGTAGCTTTCCCTTTGAACCATTTTCCCGCCGCCAGCCAAATAATTAACGGAAGTGAGCACGCAGACAGAAGCAGAACTAAATGGCGTAAGCACCAACTCTTTCTGCTGCATGTGTATTTGGAAACATCATCATCGGCAAATCTTTTTTCTTTAAAAACTTTACTTCAAATCGAAAAACAATCAAGGCACCGATACGTATTTGAGATGAGAGGTTTTAATCTTAGATACCCTACAGCATGACGTTGGATGAAGTTATAACTTGTCTGTTCTGAAGATTTTTTAAAAATTAGTTACTTTGCTTAAGCTGTTTTTTTCTGTCCCGTTAATTCGCCGTCGGACTATCTGTATACTGCGTTACTGGAAAAGTCTACTCCCGAGGAACACATATCGCAATAATATCTTCCCTAATCGCGTTTCAATGTGATATGTATTCTCTCAGTCTGCTACTTCCAGTCTTCGATACACGTCATTCAATAAACATACTATGTTGAAAAAAGGATCTTGAAATTAAGAAGTTTATAAATAACGCTGAATGTATTATGTGAAGGGGTCGGAGAGATATAGTCATAAGTCACCTGTAGTTACTTTTGAGATACTGCAACTTTAAAGTTCCGTGGAAGTCTAAGAATATTTAATACAAATAAGAAACCGTCTTTGTACCTTGAATGCTGGTTCTGCACCTTGTACAGAGTGTAGTGCAGTATTAAACTCTTTTTATGTGATGTAATATTAATTTCAGAATCATTCTAATTAAGATGTTGTCGATAGTGGCTTATGACGGTATCTCCCGGATAATAATTTAGGTCACAAAATATTGATTTGTAAGTATTTAGTTTGAACTATTCCTAAACAGTGATTGGCATTTATAATGTTTACACACACACGCACACACACACACACACACACACACACACACACACACACACACACACACAAATGGTTCAAATGGCTCTGAGCACTATGGGACTTAACTCCTGAGGTCATCAGTCCCCTAGAACTTAGAACTACTTAAGCCTAACTAACCTAAGGACATCACACACATCCATGCCCGAGGCAGGATTCGAACCTGCGACCGTAGTGGTCGCGCGGTTCCAGACTGTAGCGCCTAGAACCACTCGGCCACTCCGGCCGGCCAAACACACACACACACACACACACACACACACACACACACACACACACACACACACACACACACGAGAGAGAGAGAGAGAGAGAGAGAGAGAGAGAGAGAGAGAGTGATCACTCAGCCCAATAAATTATGTTTTACGTTGAGACTGACACACAAGGAACTTCCTCTATCTCACATTGTACGCATTATCACCAATGCACGATCGAGCGAAATGTTCATCTGCTGTGGGTATGTGCACCATGTACACATCATTTTCTTATAGTCAGAGTGGCTTTCTATATTTTACTGGCAGCTGAAATTGGTCTGGTTCAACATGCCTTCTTTTCCTGTTCATATGAATCTCCACTGACCTGAGGGCTCCTTTGTCTGGAAAGCAGTTTTGCAGTAGGGGCTTTCTAGAAATGTATGCATATCACTATATATGACGGTAGTATCTGTTCCCAAAAGAACAGTTACCGTTGATGACCATGCAGCTTTACTAGAATGAAATAATTAAATGGACAGCCTAGCTGTAAACAGCCTGTTTTCAGCTAGGGTATTCATTTAATTATCATTCCATATCACTATTCTTATGGTGTTTGGCAAACACATTGCCTTTGGGGCGCAGCGCCTTGTGGTGTGGCGATTCCTGGCGCGGAGGCTGGTCTGGTGGGCGGTATGAGCTGAGGAACAAAGATGTAACGAGCTCTCCGTGGGGCCTCTCCACTGTGATGTTAGCTGCTCGCGCGACCAATGTTACCCTGTGGTAAGTTATTGAGTAGCGACGTGGCTTGTGCTGTGATTTATCAAAAGGGTGCCAAGCTATCAGAGGAGTGTTCACTGTCATTTTTGTCTGTCTTCCTTGGGTTCGATGGGTATGGACGCCCATGTCTGCATGGTGTTTCAAGACAAGGTGATTTGAAGATCTGTTGGACATTTTGGACTGATTCACTTGCTGATATCTTATTATAATTTGTTTTATGTGTTAACCTTGAGTATCGGTGGTGCTTGTGAACCTTTAGCCAGTGTAAAGTATCATGCACCAGAAGAAAGTTTATTTGGAAGATTGGCAGTGCGCAGTAGCGTATGCGTTACACATTGTAGTCTGCCTCTCATTAATTCTTCTGGTTTTTCATTTGAAATTTTGTAATTTTTGTTGGAGGCGCAGTGAAATCTTTAGTATTTCCAGTTAACACGCATGTTTAATTGTTCATGTCAGAATGTGCGTTAGTTTTTATATTTTATTGGCCTATTTATAATTTGCTTTTGCTGCTTTGGTTTCCTTGAAGCTAATGCTAAAGATCTATGTTGTCTAAGAAATTATATACCGCTTTTGCCTAATGTGTGAACGGATGTGCTTTGAATGTCATGCGAGTGTCCTTGTGTCTGCGTTAATGGTTTACTAAAACAAAAACAAATTTGATACTATTTTCTTGCTGAAATAATTTTTTTTAAAATATTTGTAGCTGGTTTCTTAACTCTTTTGTTAACTTATTAAAAAGGCAGTTAAGTTGTCATGGTCTTTGGTAAGAGGTCAGATTAATTAATTCTACCCTAAGCGTTATTTATTTGTTGCAATGCTGTGTAATGAAATTCTTTGTAATTAAAATTACTTGCGCTTGCAAGAAACTGTCGTTAATAATCTTTTGTACTCCATTGCCCATAAGTGTTACCTAGGAACGATCCTCACTTACTCACGCCCCGTCGGCTTTCTTAGCCGGCTGCTTGCGTCATTTGGAGTGCATACACTCTGCAGCTCTCGCGGCAGCCTGTCTTCGGCGCTGTTTCCTCCAACCGCTGCCGCACTACGTAATTCCTGTTCAAGTTATGTTTATACTTGAAATAACTCTGAATTTTTATCCGTTACCTTGTCACCTTTACCTTAACGAAATGTTGATGTGCGTTGCGATCCCAATATATACCTTGATTAGTTGCAACTTAATTATTATTGTGTTATTGGAAAATGTATTAAATCTTCTATTGATGTGTGTTTCTGGGTTTAAAATTATGTTGCCTATATATTGATTTTAAATTGTTTATGATTATTTTAAGTATAGATTTAGAACTTTTTAATCAGTCAGGTTTAAATCACGTTTTATTCTCACCATATGGAAATTAAGGTCCACCTGGTCTATTGTTGTACTGTAGTTTAGATTTACGCCTACCTTTGTTACGACCTCAAATTATTTCTTTCTGTGTCTTATATAGGGCGTGTCTTGCCTTGAAGAATATTAAGTCATCTCTGGTTAAACTTTACTTAAAATTTTCTGTTGTTGTTGTTGTGGTCGTCAGTTCTGAGACTGGTTTGATGCAGCTCTCCATGTTACTCTATCCTGTGCAAGCTTCTTCATCTCCCAGTACCTACTGCAACCTACATCCTTCTGAATCTGTTTAGTGTATTCATCTCTTGGTCTCCCTCTACGATTTTTACCCTCCACGCTGCCCTCCAACACTAAATTGGTGATCCCTTGATGCCTCACAATATGGCTTACCAAGCGATCCTGTCTCCTAGTCAAGTTGTGCCACAAATTTCTCTTCTCCCCAGTTCTATTCAATACGTCTTCATTATTCAGGTGATCTACCCATCTAATCTTCAGCATTCTTCTGTAGCACCACATTTCGAAAGCTTCTATTCTCTTCTTGTCTAAACTATTTATCGTCCACGTTTCACTTCCATACTTGGCTACACTCCATACAAATACTTTCAGAAACGACTTCCTAACACTTAAATCTATATTCGATGTTAACAAATTTCTCTTCTTCAGAAAAGTTTTTCTTGCCATTGCTAGTCTACATTTTATATCCTCTTTGCTTCGACCATCATCACTTA
Organism: Schistocerca serialis cubense; assembly: GCF_023864345.2. NCBI lineage: Eukaryota > Metazoa > Arthropoda > Insecta > Orthoptera > Acrididae > Schistocerca > Schistocerca serialis. The sequence continues at coordinate 461,306,178 of NC_064643.1, forward strand.
CTTTGCTCCCCAAATAGCAGAACTCATCTACTACTTTAACTGTCTCATTTCCTAATCTAATTCCCTCAGCATCACCCGACTTAATCTGACTACATTCCGTTATCCTCGTTTTGCTTTTGTCGATGTTCATCTTATATCCTCATTTCAAGACACTGTCCATTCCGTTCAGCTGCTCTCCCGGTCCTTTGCTGTCACTGACAGAGTTACGATGTCATCTGCGAACCTCAAAGTTTTTATTTCTTCTCCATGGATTTTAATTCCTACTCCGAATTTTTCTTTTGTTTCCTTTACTGCTTGCTCAATATACAGATTGAGTAACATCGAGGATAGGCTGCAACCCTGTCACACTCCCTTGCCAACCACTGCTTCCCTTTCATGCTCCTCGACTCTAATAACTGCCATTTGGTTTCTGTACAAATTGTAAGTAGCCTTTCGCTCCCTATATTTTACCCTTGCCACCTTAAGAATTTGAAAGAGTATTCCAGTCAACATTGTCAAAAGCTTTCTCTGAGTCTACAAATGCTAGAAACGTAGGTTTGCCTTTCCTTAATCTATTTTCTAAGATAAGTCGTAGGGTCAGTATTGCCTCACGTGTTCCAAAATTTCTACGGAATCCAAACTGATCTTCCCTGAGGTCGGCTTCTACGACTTTTTCCATTTGTCTGTAAAGAATTCTTGTTAGTATTTTGCAGCTGTGGCTTATTAAACTTATAGTTCTGTAATTTTCACATCTGTCAACGCCTGCTTTCTTTGGGATTGGAATTATTATATTCATCTTGAAGTCTGAGGGTATTTCACCTGTCTCATACATCTTGCTCGCCAGATGTAAATTATTAAAATTGGCATTTAATTTTAAATGAGTCTCATTGCTTGTCATTTTAATTAAATAAAAAGTATGCTTAATTGTGTCATGTGATTGAAACTATGTAAAATAAACTTGTGTTCTACCAGTGAACCAAGTGTGTACAATTCCGTCTGGTCCAGCCCTTTCCGGTTTTCCTACTTGGCTGAATTAAGCAGCTGTAATTATCACCATTCCAACAGTGTTTCTCACTTGGCTTGAAGCGATATTCAGACTCAAACTAAATTGGTTAGCTTCACTGAATCGAATCGGATCTCTAGATGTGAATAAGGCTGGTGTTAAGGTTAACCAAATTTCTGAAGTCGTCCCTTTCCCTGTTGCTCGCAATGAAACTTTTTGGACTCGCAGATTTATTACTTCTGGTCGTTCATCTGGTATGTGTGTTAATAGACACACGTCTATTGCATACGACCAGAGCAACCTAGATCACGATTGCAAGGGAGTCTAGTATAACCTACCATAGGGAAACAATGCTGGTCAGATTCAAATCCTCTGGTAGCAACAAGAGATCTTTCCAAAGGAAAGTTCTTTGACTGTGATTATTCAGAACTATTTATTTGAGGGTTAGTTATCTTGAAGTATTTTATCAACCAGCTCCCAAATTCATCTGAACCTTCTCCTCCATCTTTCTAATGCCAATGAAACATATAGCCCTTATTTGATCAACAATCGTCAGTACCATAGTTACATTACCATAATTTCCTCGTGTAAAATACTGGACCAACTGTTAGTTTACATGTAGAACACGTTCGTTGTATGTCCCTTCCTATTCTATGGTGTTCTTTCGGATTCTCTTCAGCCAGAACAAGTACAGTCATATTTTTCCCATTGTCATTCTTCCTGAGCCGTACATATTGTTGTTTCTTTCCTGTAACTCTTACTGTATATAATTCCGGGTCATTCATTGCCATTAGGAACGCTTCACATTTTGAACGCCTGTTATTTTTTGCCAGTTTGAAGCTTACTTGAAACTAGGATACAGAAATTTATCTGTATTTAGTTTCAGATACAGTAGGATCATGGTTTTCTTGCCATTATTCGGAGTATTTATACAAAAATAAGTATACAATTATGAGATAATATGCCAAAAATATTTTGTTGGTATCCTGTTGCATACTGTAATGACTGTTTCTTTTGTGCGGCTTCGATAAAATCTCTGACGCCTTGTACTGCTCCCTCTTGACACTTCTGTGTATTGCTTCCATGGTTTTCTGAAATAAAAAATAATTTTAGTTTATATTTTGTTTCCTAACACAAATGTTTCAATAATATTCTACTTGGGGCACAATGAAGACTTACAGTACAGTGTTACATACAAACCACCTCCATCTTCTTTTGGAAGAGGAAAACCCAGCTTCATTTGTTATAAATTTCTTAGCCTTTTCGCGTATTTCTGTAAGTCATCAATCATCAGGAAAGCTTCCTAGAATCATGACTTCCATTTCACGTACGGTACGTACCTGAACAGTCTTGTTGGGTTTGGTGGTGGTACGTTCCGTGGTGCCAAACTGCTGAGGTCATCGGTCCCTGTTGGGTTTGGAAAACGAGTACTGCTAAATAGCATTAGGTCGCCATTTTGCCTTCTTTTTTCAGCTAGTTAATATTCTGCTTTTTTTGTTGAGATTTTGGCTTCTGTGGCGATTTTTCAGTTATTCTACTTATTTCAAGCTGTTATATGAAGAGAAAAATAGTATTGAAACTCCGTATGGTGTAGTCGTAAACCAGATAAAAAAATTGGACACCGCTGAAATGGCAGTCACGATATTTGTACAAGTCTTTGATTGAAGGTACACCATTACAACGTTAAGACGTCATTGAAATATCCGTTCAGAGTTTTGCTATTATGACATTAGACGGCGATCAAATGTGCGAGCAAGGTTAAGAAAGACAGTCACAAGCCGCTGAACAAGGTTACCAGAACTGAACACGTTTCTGTACTTAATGATACAGGATCTGAACTGGAACTGTAGCTCTATGGGTGCCAAAATACATAACTGACAGTATCAACAGGATCAGTGTCTTCATTTCTACTACAGCCACTTACGATTATCCAGTGAATATGTGAGGAAGCTTCACAAACTCCTGAGCTATTGCCATGTTACGACTTGTGGCTATGTATCTTCTGACAATATCACCAATGGCAAAGTACAGAACGGCACTCCGTCATATCCTGACATCCGGTGCAGAAAGACGTAATTTTTTCAACAGGCTGAGAACAGGGAATTGTAAACAATCTCGTAGCATAAAAAACTAATTTTGAACAAGTTATGGCTTTTCACTATGTCATGAGTATGTCCCTTCGTGGATCCAAAGTCCATTCAGAGTACATGAACACTCATTTTCTTCGTATTTTCATTGGGATTAGCCGTAGACGTATAAGAAGACTAGTATATAACAGGACTGGTACGAATACAGGACCACTTTTTGGAAACCCTATAATTCCCACCCATTGCGATAGTTAAACTTGAAATTTGGCTCAAAGGTGTGTAAGACCTTCTTCTGTAACGGTTCAAAAGCATGGAGCCCTGAGATCGCACCCGCGGCTTAACGACCCTTCAGACAACAAGCTGTCGAGATTTACGAAAGAAAGGCCATAGCTCCGAAGTTCCACGTAAGCTGTAAGGTGGGTTTAAGATGCCACATTGGCACCAATGTCACCGCCCATCACCAAAGTGTACTTATTACAGGATGGGAAGGTCGTCACACCCCCTCTCACTCACATTTCGCCCCTTCTTTTGAAACTTATACAATGAAAGTCAGAACCATCGTGCCCAGCGTTGAAATACCGCGGTTTTCTTATGAGTGGGCGAGGAAAACATTCCAGAGACACTATCGCTCAGAATCGGCACGAAAATACCCCATGGACTAGCATTAAAGGGCGTTAATGAAGGTATCCATTTCTCTAGGGCGTTGACTCTGATGTATTTGGCGCTCGAAAACGGCAGTTCGCAGTGCAATGAGCAACAGAAAGATTTCTTCACAACCTTTGATACTTCTAACACTGTCGGGCTTTTCAAACCTTCTTTAAGGTCACTGTAGTGCTGCAGTCCCATCGAACATGACAGCATCCGGTTGGAGTGCATCGTGACCACAGTTTTTGCTTTCTTGTATAGGCTGGAACCACTAGAGACTGTTCAAAACCATTCAACGAAATTTGAACTCGAACCGGAGCAGCTAAGGTTGCTTACGCTTTTCCTGAGCTCATGTTTTGCATTGTTCCGTAGCATGACTTTGGGCGCAGAGAGGGCGAGGGGATATAGGAGAGTGACACATGCATCAATAAATGACGGCAAATGATCCCTCTAAGAACCTCTACCCCCCTCCCGAGGCTCACCAAAACACTCGGTAGCACTCTATTACCCCGACTGAGAATTTTAAAAATATACCTGTACAGACAAAACCCTTGGCAACGTCTTAGGAGCTTGCAGATTGGCAAGCCCTATCACAGCTATGTGGTAAAATTTGGTGCCAATGTGACATCATTAACTGTCATGAACTTCTCAGCTGTTGGGTTTTTCACAAGAGCCCACTCCCTGCTGTCTGAAACGTCGGCCGCGCGCAGTGGCCGCGTGGTTTCAGGCGTCATGTAACGGATTCCGTGGCTCCTCCCGCCGGAGGAGAATGGGTGTGTGTGTTGTCTTAAGCATAAGTTAGTTTAAGTATTGTGTAAGTCTAGGGGCCGATGACCTCAGCAGTTTGGTCCCTTAGGAATTCACACACATCATCTGAAACGTCGTCGAGCCCGAGGGTGACGTCGTAGGACGCCACGCTTTTGCACCGTTGCCAGAAGAAGGCAGTACGCGCTTTTGAATCAAATTTCAGCCACAAGCGTCGTAGTGGGTGGGAATTTTAGGGTTTCGAGAACGCAATCCTTTAATTCTGTGTAGTAGTTACCATTGAGAGTCCGAGGAGAGATAACGATCTCACCTCACAGTCACTGATAAGGACATCCAGTGTCAGGTTACAGACTTGGTCGTCCTATATTCATGGTCAATCGTCTCTCCCCTCCCCGAGGGGAACCACTAGTAATTGATTAATGTCATACAGTGGAAACCCCACGCACCCTAGCCGAGTGGACTACTCGCATGTTCCAGTCACATTAATGTGATCATCACCAGTGCTCGACAGCAACACCCTATAACCACTCACAGACGGCATGTGGCAGCAGTAGCAGGGTAGGGTACAAAAAGCGTGTCGAGGGGACGCGAAAAACGCGTGCCATTCATGACAGGGTGACTGCCGGCCGCTTTGGTCGAGCGGTTCTAGGCGCTTGAGTCTGCAACCACGCGACCGCTACGGTGCAAGTTCGAATCCTGCCTCGGGCGTGGATGTGTGTGATGTCCTTAGGTTAGTTAGGTTTAAGTAGTTCTAAGTTCTACGGGACTGATGACATCAGATGTTAAGTCCCATAGTGCTCAAAACCATTTGAACCATTTTTGAACAGGGTGACTGACGGCTGCAAGGATGTGTACAGGCGAACAGAGGTGCAACTGTTGAGCAACTGAACACCCAAACGAACCAAGGAGTTACCAGTAGTGTCTTCTCAATGATTATTAAGCGAAACTTGCTGCATATAGGCCTATGTAGGAAATTTGGAAATTTGTCGTAAGGTCTTATGGGATCGAACTGCTGAGGCCATCGGTTGCTAAGCTGCTAAGCTTACGCACTACTTAATATAACCTAAACTAACTTATTCTAAAGACAACACACACACACACACACACACACACACACACACACACACACACACACACACACACACGGACTCATGTCCGAGGAAGGACTCGAACCTACGACGGGGGGAGCCGCGCGGGCCGTGACAAGGTGCCCTAGACCGTGCGGCTACCCCGCGCGACCTCTCTGTAACAAATGCCTGGTTTATGCACCTATGCTGACTGCAGTTCATCGGCGACAGAGGCTGGAACTTGCACGACAGCACCTGAACTGAATGTCCACTGAGCGGTGACAACTGGTTCAAATGGCTTTAAGCATTATGGCACTTAACATCTGAGGTCATCAGTCCCCTAGAGCTACTTAAACCTAACTAACCTAAGGACATCACATACATCCATGCCCGAGACAGGATTCGAAGCTGAGATCGCAACAGCAGCACGGTTCCTGACTGAAGCGCCTAGAACTGCTCGGCCACAGAGGCCGGCGGGGACATCTGGACTTTTCAGACTAATTGCGTTTTATGCTACAACAGACTGAAAGCAAACACATTGTAACTATGATCGTAAGTGTCCAGGCCAGCTGGGGGAGCGTTCTGGCCTGGGGAATGTTTTCATGGAATTCGCTGGATGTTTTCGTCATCCAGAAGATACAACTGATCAAAACAAGTATGCATCTATCCTTGGCGGAGATGTCCACCCCTACATGCGGTGTGTTTCTCCTCAGCATGGCGGTATCTACCACCAGGACAATGCAACGTGCCACATAGCTGGCAGTTCATAGAGCACCAGGAAGAGTTTAACGTACTCCCCTGGCCACCAAACTCCCCGGGTTTAAACCCAGTAGAGAATCCAAGGGACTATCTTAATCGGGCTGATAGCGGTATGGATCCTCAACCGAGAAACCTAGTGCAGCTGGCCAAGGCACTGGAGTCGTAAGGGTACACATCCCTGTCGGTACGTTCTAGACCGTTGACTCTCTTCCTGCTCAGCTTCCCGTAGTGCCCACTACGAATGATGCTTATTCAGGTTCTTGACGGTTGGTCATTTTAATGTGAATGGACAGTGTATATTCAAATTCATGACGTAACTCGTTACAGGTCATGTGGAGCACATTAAAATGACGGTAAACCCCACAGAACAAAGTTACTCGCGTGGATCGTTGCTGCCATAGCCCATTAACGCCAAACTTCACCGTATTGTCCTACGGGATACGTTCGTCGAACATCCCACATTGATTTCTACGGTTATTTCACGCAATGCTGCTTGTCTGTTAGCAATGTCAACTCTATGCAAATGCCGCTGCTCTTGGTCACCAAGTGAAGGCCGTCTGTAGTGGGAGGTAATGCCTGAAATTTGGTGTTTTCGGCACACTCCTGACAGTGGATCTCGGGATATTGAATTCCCTAACGATTTTCGAAACAGAGGGCCTCATGCGCCTTGCTCTAACTGCCATTCCGCGTTCAGAGTCTGTTAATTCCCGTCGGCTGGCTATAATCACGTCGGAAACATTTTCACGTCAGTCAAATGAGTACAAATGACAGGTCCACCAGTGCACTACCCTTTTATACCTTGTGTACACAATACTATCGCCATGTGCATATCTCTATCCCATGACTTTTGTCACCTCAGTGTTCATCTATGCGGTAAGCGTACATTTTTGATCCGAGCCCTACAAACTCCACCATTCGTCTCATCTTTCATCAGTCCGATAACCTTCTTCTTTTGTGGTGTTATTCCAAGAGGATTATCGGCCGCATATCCAGATGTGTCGACTTCTTCGTGATTGTTCCTAATTACTTCATATTAATCGCATTCTTTGACGCAGTAGATGAAACTGACTACGTCTATACAAAGTAACTAGGGTTCTGGGAACGTTAGCTTCGCAAACTCGTAGTGAAAACTGTACATGTGGAGCTTGGAGAGATGCGGGACACACAAATCGATTTAGACAGACTTTTGTGAACTGCACTGAAACATTAGCCGATTCCATAGCGACTAGTTCTTCTTTGAAGGTGGCCAACCTGAAATTTGCTCTGGTGAGGTAATACTTTGCACCATATCGTCTGCCCCACCGGTAAACTAAATGAGTTTCGCAATGTTCTCTAACATTTTCTACGGTCATTCCGAGAACTGAGTTATTCATTGAACGGTAAAAATCTTTTTCAGGACCACACATAGTGGAAGCCCTCTGTTCAATATTTATATCACTGTACTCCTTCAACCAGTGTCCTCAACCACATCATGCATCTTTCTCTTCAGTATGGCGATATCCTCCTCTGGCGACCGTCGGAACCCTACAAATGGTTGACCTTGTCGTACGGCGAACCTATAGAGGTTGTATACATCCACGTAAGGATATAGCTTAAGTTGTCAGATGGTTGTACTCCCCCTTACTCATTCGCGACTTTCTCGCCTTAGACTTGAGATGCAGACTCTGGCAAAGTCCCCTGCGAATTCCGCCGGCCGCGGTGGCCGAGCGGTTCTAGGCGCTTCAGTCTGGAACCGCGCGACTGCTACGGCCGCAGGTTCGAATCCTGCCTCGGGCATGAATGTTTGTGATGTCCTTAGGTTAGTTAGGTTTAAGTAGTTCTAAGTTTCAGGGGACTGATGACCTCAGATGTTAAGTCCTATAATCCTCAGAGCCATTTGGATCATCTGTGAATTCCGCGTTTGAAGAAGAGCGGCATGTAAACATCAGTCAACAGTTCAATGCTGTCACGCGTGCTTCTTAATATTGCGTCCCACGAAAACCCTGGTGCGATGAAACAGAAAGCAGGATCCAGAATGTTAGATTAGTTTCAGTTTTCGTTCCATAGACCCAAAAAATGAGACGATTCTCGTGGGTGTGGAACATGTCAGAAGGTATAACACAAAAACATAAAACATCTGAATATAATACTTACTACCCCGGTCGTTAGTCAGGAGATTGTCGAAATAGGTGATTACAATGCGGCAAACTGGAACAGCTAATATTTACAGAATTAACACGCTGTCAGAATGAAACATTGGTGCGCACTATTAACAAATTTATCATACACAAAATACCTAATCTTGACAGTTAAGACCAAGTGTAGTCAAAACTGAAATCTAACAGACATTTTTACTTAAGCTAGCTTAACAGTCTCTGTTAAGATATTCATCTATGGAGAAGAAGGAGTTGCCTATCAAAAAGTCTTTCAAACTCTGTTCAAACCGTGCTTTATCTGAAACCAAGTTTTTAACAGTTGCTGGCAATTTATTGAAAATGTATGTTGTTGAATATTGGACCCATTTTTGGACCAAGGTAAGTGATTTTACATCTTTATGTAGATTGGTCTTATGCCTAGTATTGATACTATTTGTTGAGCTGTTGGTTGGAAATACATATATATTATTTGCAACAAATTTCATTAAGGAATAAATAAACTGAGCAGCAGTGGTTAGGATACAAAGTTCCTTGAACAGGCTTCTACAAAAAGTTCTTGAATTTACATCACAAATGATTCTTATCACACACGTTTGCACCCTAAAAGCTTTTGCTCGGTTTGATGAGTTACCCCAGAATATGAGCCCGTATTATATAATAGAATGAAAGTAAGCAAAGTAATTTTTGATATTTGTACCTCCTACGTCTTACATCATTCTCACTGCAAATACAGGCTTGCTTAAGGAATTCTGTGGTATGCCCTTCCCAACTGAATTTATTAACGAGTTGTAAAAAATGTTAAAATGTGTGTGAAATCTCATGGGACTTAACTGTTAAGGTCATCAGTCCTTAAGCTTACATGCTACTTAACCTAAATTATCCTAAGGACAAACACACACACCCATGCCCGAGGGAGAACTCGAACTTCCGCCGGGACCAGCCACACAGTCCATGACTGCAGCGCCACAGACCGCTCGGCTAACCCGCACGGCATCGAGTTGAAATCTCAGAAATTTTTACATTTTCAACCTCTTCGACCTGCATGTCTTCATATGTTATACACTTGCTGGAAGGAAATCTCTTACAGGTTCTGTACTGCATATAGTGGGTCTTCTTAAAGTTTAATGACAGTGAATTAGCTTTAAGCCATTTATTTGTTTAGCAGCTATTTCTAAATCTGTACCCAAGCATACACTATGGAATTTCCCAGGGAAGTCCACGAGCACGATCTCCTGCCAAACTTTCTCCACGTGCTCACACTCCGCGTCCGATATGGCAGTACCTGTTGGTTGACAGGACAATGTGGTTATGTCAGGTATCCGCTGGCCGTTGTGGCCGAACGGTTCTAGGCGCTTCAGTCCGGAACCGCACTGCTGATACGGTCGCAGATTCGAATCCTGCCTCGGGCATGGATGCGTGTGATGTCCTTAGGTTACTCAGATTTAAGTAGTTCTAATTCTAGGGGACTGATGACCTCAGATGTTAAGTCCCATAGTGCTTAGAGCAATTTCTTCAGGTATCCATACAGAAACACCCCTTCTTCGTTACAAGTTGAAACTTTGCATCATCGCGACACGCAGCTCTGGTGATAGGCGCGTACTTCTGACGCATTGTCTCAGCAGCTTTCGGAAGAGACACGTGCTTGAAGCGAAGTGAATCAAGGATCGGAGAATTTTTCTTGGTGTGATTCTCATGGAAAAAGAAATATTTCAACTTATCAGAATTGATACTGGCCTTATCATCTTTCAAACCAAAATCACACAAGTGTTGAACAAGTAAGTGTGTACCATACCCGCACAAAGAAGACAGGTATGTGGTATGGCAGCTAGTAATTGAAGAAACATGTGGTGTGGGCTGTGCTGCGGATCTTCCCCGTCAGATTTCAATAGTCTGTAGACGGACTACCGCTTCTTTATCCAATGGCAGCCCACCGATATGACACTCAACAGCCTGCTCGTATAAGGTATCATTCGCCTGCGAGTTGGTCATGGGAACTTGGTTACGATAAATCCCATAACTTCCAATACAAGTTTTTCGAGCTCAGTGGGCAACCATCTCACTGCGACGTCAGCTTACAATAAACGAGCATCCCTCCTGATGGTGTGCATTCTTAACCCTTCACCGGAAGCGTGGGTCATTTTGGACCCACCGACAACAATAAAATCGTCTAACAGTGGAAACACGCCGAGTTTGTTTCGCGCACCAGTGTATTCTCAGTACATTGTGAGGTGCACCAGGGACCGTGAGCTCATAGCTTGAAATTCACTGGAAGTGGAGGGAAGTGCCATCCCTGGGCCCAATTTGACCCGCGATTCCAGATACAGGATTTTTTAAATCATTGTATACTGACTTATTTTGCAGTGTTTCAGGCGCTTTATTGCCACAATGCAGCGGGGTCTTAGTGAAAAAGAAATCTGTGAAGTATTATTAGACGAAAATTATTCAGTCACAGAATCTTTAAGTGATTTTCAACCTTGTGATGAGAATATAAATGACGATGACGTAAGTGACGATTAAGATACACAACAAGAAATTTATTCTATACAGGTAATTCATCGTCTGATGATTCAGTAGAGAGAGACAGCCGGCTGTCAAGTAGTGCATATTTTCGAGGCAAAAATCGTTTCAAGTGGTCTACTCATCCACCAGCTAGGTCCAAGTCAGAAGCCAGAACAACATCACTCACCTGCCTGGTATCATCTGTACAGCTCGTGAAAATCGGAACATGTCACCAATTGAACCATGGCAGTTGCTGATATCAGATGAAATGATCGCACATATTTGCACTCACACTAATCAGAAAATAACAGAATATTCAGAAAAGTATAAAACTAATGTTACTTACACCATTCATGTGAGTATTATGGAAATGAAAGCATTCTTCGCGTTGTTTCTATTATCAGGTGTATTCAAATCTGGCCATGAAGATATAGAAAGTTTATAGGAAACTCATGGAACAGGCTGAGATATATTCAGAATAACGACGTCAGTAAAGTGATTTACGTTCCTGTTATCTGCTTTGAGATTTGATGATGTGAATTCGAAGGAAGAAACAAGAACTAATGATCGCGCTCCTCTCATCTCAGTTGTGGTGTCACCGCCAGACACCACACTTGCTAGGTGGTAGCCTTTAAATCGGCCGCGGTCCGCTAGTATACGTCGGACCCGCGTGTCGCCACTGTCAGTGATTGCAGACCGAGCGCCGCCACACGGCAGGTCTAGAGAGACGTCCTAGCACTCGCCCCAGTTGTACAGCAGACTTTGCCAGAGATGGATCAATGACAAATACGCTCTCATTTGCCGAGACGATAGTTAGCATAGCCTTCAGCTACGTCATTTCCTACGTATCGTCAAGAGCGATGCACACCAATTATGGATTAAAGTTAAGTATTCCAGCAGCAACGTACCTTATTGGCTATATTAATTACATTGTCCTGTTCCAGACCTCACGCCAGTTTGCGTGAGCTTAAACGCGTGCATTTCGGCCTCCTCTAGCAACACGGTGTTGGCTCTTCTGCCAACACATCATCAGTAATATTTGGAAATTTCATTCAGAACTGTCAAAAACACTATAGCTGCTCAGAACATTTGACAGTAAATGAAATGCTTTGCCCTTTTAGAGGGAAATGTTTTTTCAGGGCTTATATGAAATCGAAACCTGCTAAATGTGGCCTCAAGATTATGTGACTTTGCGACGCTAAAACACATTACTTATACAATGCTTTTATCAATACGGGCAAAGCAATCACTAACAAAACAAGCCAACTTTCAGTTACAACACAGAATGTGAACCTTTATTTGGAACAAACAGAAATATAATTGCCGATAACTGGTTCTCTTCTGTGGATCTAGTTGACAAACTGACTGAAAATGGTTTGACTTAAGTTGGAACGACACGCAAAAATAAATGGGAAATACCAGCAGAATTTTTAGCCAATATACAACAGGTAGTAGTATCTACGTTATTCGGTTTCGTGAAGGATAAAACATTGCCATCTTATGTCTCAAAAAAGAATCGAAGCCTAGTGGTGATCTCATCAATTCACCATGACAATTCAGTCAATGCAAACAATGGAAAACCTGAGATAATTGAATTGAACAACAGAACGAAAGGTGGTATTGACACATTACATCAGAAATGCGCCAATTGTTCAGTCTCTATAAGAACTCAACGATGGCTATGTGTAATTTTTTCAGCAATATTGAATGTTACGAGTGCAAATGGATTCGTATTATGGAAGGCATCAAATGGTGGAAAACGTATGAAACGTAATCATTACATAAAAGAAACTGGACTAAATTTGTTAAGCTCATTTATCACAGAAAGAAAGCTGGAGTATTTTTCAGTTTCAGTTAATTTGTAGAGTAGGATAGATAATTTTCTAGGGGCAGTTGATGAACCGCAAAATGACCCACGACTAGAAAATTCACCTTGTAATCAAAGTGGCTCACGAAAAAGAGGAAAATATTATTTATGCGGTCCTAAAACTGACAGCAAAGAATCAAAAAAATGCGACAGATGTTTTAAATTCATCTGTAAACAACATACAGAAAAAAGTGTTGTGTACCAAGTGCCATTCTTAATTCAGGTACTAATATAGATAACATTTGGACACTTCCATATTTCGTTTTCGTTATTTTTGTTTCTAATTGATGGCATAAAGAGTCCCTATTTACGTTAAGAGGAAGTTATGAGAAACTCCATAGAATATCTAGGTTTTTAATCTACGTCTTTTTCGTAATCATGTGGCATTCCAAAGTAAGGTACTAAAAAATTTTATAAAAAATGAGATGTAGGACTTAAGTTAAAAAAATAACACAATGTAAAATTTTTGCTCAATAAAAGATGATTTAAATCTGAAATAAAACTTATCTTAATATAATCATTGCGAATTTACGTATGAATAATATCTTTATGGGGATTATGTTGAATTTTTATTCAAGGGTCCATTTGGACCTGCGATTCCAGTTATCTTCGTCAAAATATCGATTCCGGTTAAGGGTTAAACTTCATGAACTTTTTATCCCGTGTAGGCATTTCCATACCTACTGGTTACTGGCTGAAGCAGGCAATGAGGTGCCTTTCAGAATGCTCACTTTTGGTAAACGAGTTGATACGTATGTAGCAAAACTACCTTGCACATTTTCTGTACTCTGCGGACAGGAAAGTAAGTGGAGTGTTTCTGCTCCACACATAGTGTTGGTTCTTATCCTCAGAGAGTAGCAACACATCTACTGTGTCGCAGAGCCCGCCTATGACCTAGCGGCCGACACCTGGAGATAGAGGCACATTGCTTTGTGTAGACATTACATATGACTAACGCGTTTTATAAAAAATAAAAACCCGAATATCTTTACCAGAATCACTCTGCGAGATGTGTTTATAAATCATTCTGCGGCAATTTATACGAGCATGACTTTGTGTAATTGATTTCCACGTTAAACAATTAAAATTACAAACAGATGGCTAACATTCTGCACTACGTCCTCACAGGTCAGACTCAGTTTAGTCGATTATTCTTATCGCTAGAAAAAAACCTTGAGTAAAGGCCCCATATGGCAACAGTTTAGGTCATACCCTCAAAGTGTGGACATATTTACACTTTCTTGAGCGCGCGCGTGTATGTGTGTGTGTGTGTGTGTGTGTGTGTGTGTGTGTGTGTGTGTGTTAGTGTGTGTGTGTGTGTATGTGTGTGTGTGTGTGTGGTTCTTTCTGTGTACGCTATGATATGTATACCCCCAGGGCCAGGGTTAGGGTGAATGTGACCTTTTCTTTGTAATCAGTCGTATTCAGAAAGCGTACTAATGGTGGTATATCACTTTTTGATGCTATCCAGATGCACTTTATAGCAAGAATGTAATTGCTTATTTAAATAATAATGATGTATGACGGCAGAATGTTAAACATTAAAACCACTGTATGGCGACAAGAACTCACTGGCTGGCGGACAACGAGACAGGATGGCCTGGAGATGGAGATATCTAGAGGTACCCCTAATCTTCACTGTAGCGAAGCGATGAGATGTGATCAGTATTTGCGCTGACTGCCCCTTCGACCACCTCTCTCCAACATGAGTCCACTCTGCTCCAAAGCTTTCCTATCTTTATCGAAAGCAGTAAATTTCTCACAGATGATACTGTCGGAGAGAACAAACAAAACAAGTGTTTAAATGAAGGGTAAATGTTTTTAAAAATCAGACAAACGCAGAGCAACATTAGATGATAATGTATATCGTTTAGCTGAAACGTATGCTACCTACGCAAATTCTTGTGATTTCTTCTGTAGTAAGTCAATATGTCACCCATGTATATCAGCTACACATAAGATCTGCAATTCCGATATACTGGGAGAGAATACCAGGGAATTCACGCACGCGGGAGTAATATGAGTTATGGCAATTTCATCTTTTCACGATGTCTCTTCAGAATGCGGCGTCTTTCCATTGTTAAAGTATATGTGATGTCAATACCTGCCTTATATCTAGTCGTTACAACCCCGCTCTATCGATTACTCCATCTCTTCAATGCTTTTTTTCTTATTTCTAAGTGTATGTGCGACGCCACGTCTCGCCCCACCCCCTCCCCTTCCCCCTGTATAAATATAAATCTCCACATGTTTACCAGTGGGTTTGAGAACTCTCTCAACCTTTAGCACAAATGCCTCAGTCTTACTTTTTTTTTGAGAGTAGATTGTGCTATGATTCTAGTAGTTCTCGCTTTCTTGGTACAAACTTGTAGCTTTCTAGAGAAGCATCCAAGATATCTCCAGGCACTTTCATCTAGTGCTGATGCCACAAAAAATTTCGGCTATTTGCTAAGTGTAAATACAGGTATACTTTTGACCATGTCGTATCCTGATTTTACTGTATTTTGACACTTTTTAATATTTTACCACATTCTCCCATTTTTGTCTATATTTTTCTTTATGCTAGATGTAAACAAATTTACAAGTGTATTTATGCTTTTTGTGCTTATTTTACTATCCAACAGTAATACAGATTTTATGTATGTTTGCAGGTCGAGGTATTCAGCCACCAAATAATAGTTAAAATTAATGGTGAAATCTTCAGCTGTCATTTATTTTGCACAGTTCGCTACTAGTTTCCATCAATGACCATTATCAAGCTTAGCTGCCATAAACGGCAGGAAAGGGAATCATAGTTTAACTTTCCTACCGTTTCTGCCAGATAAGCTCGATAATGGTCATTGACCGAAACTAGTAGCGAATTGTGCAAAATAAATGACAGCTGAAGGTTCACTGAATTTTAACAAGTAATACGGGGTCACAACCCAGGCATGGTATTTACAAACTATACTTCATCAAAATGTCAACAGACTTCAAGAGCCAAAGCCAACACTAAAACACGCGCACGTACAAGGATTGATGTGGTGATTGACTGTTAACATTATCCTGCTGTAATCGCACGCACATAGCTCAGTTACGCTATTTTGTATATCGGCTTTCTATGGCATTAGCATCAGTAACCACAGAGTAGTCTAATGCGGCTGCAAGACGACGTACTTGGTGATCCGTAACAGAAATGGCAGGGGTGCTGTTGGTGCTAGGCCCAGAGTGATGCAGAATAGATTTCCCATGCGCGTCAAGGTCCCTGACGATAGAGACGATACAGGGCGCGGCTGTATCGGCAAACGAGCTGTTGTGATCAGCGTTGATGATGTGGATTCGTCTGGCTGCACAGTTCACATACAAGTAAATAGGAAAAACGAAACGCAGTTGTACACTTTCCCAAAGGGCCACTTTCCACCGACGCATTACTTTCGCATCCACAGTCATATCGTACCACCTCCCCCAACTAATGGTTCAAATGGCTCTGAACACTATGGAACTTAACATCTGAGGTCATCAGTCCCCTAGACTTAGAACTACTTAAACCTAACTAACCTAAGGACATCACACACATCTATACCCGAGGCCAGATTCGAACCTGCGACCGTAGCAGCAGCGCGGTTCCGGACTGAAGTACCTAGAACCGCTCGGCCACAACGGCCGGCCCTCCCCCACCTCGAAAGGTGTTGCCCTTGTAAGCTCTAGACTTGTAGTGGGTGGGAAGTACTGTTTAAAGAGGTTACATGATGGTGTCTGTTGTGGGAGGCTCATAGCCGCTGAATAAATTCAAAGGTAGATCTTATAGAGCAAAAGTATAGACCGATAAAAACTCCCAAGCTTCGACCGGCGTGTACTGCATCAAAAGCATACTCCTGGAAATAAAGTAATGAGTAGGACGAGTAGCTACGAACTGTTTCTCACAAACGTTTCTGGAAGTTTTTGCTATTGCTGTAATATCAGAAAGTGAAAGAATTTAGCACTGTCGTTCCATCAGACAAACACAGGCAAAAATGTGGTTTGAAAATAGTGTGGAAGGAGTCGCCTCGAAAGTGTACTGCGTGCTGCTCACAAGTACATAACGAGTAAATACGGTAGAGGAACATCTCTCGAGTCAAGCATAACACGTCTTCCAGATTTGGCGCTCCCTAAAGCATTCGCAGCTTGTGCAAATAGTTGGGTTAGGACGCTAAAAGTAGCCAAGCCAATTGTCATTTTAAATGAACAGCACTAACTTGACCCCTGCGGCAGCCAATTTTTTTGTTGAAGATTGTATGTTAATGCCTACCGAAACCATGTGAAGTAAGTAATCTCTTGGTAATGGTAGAACTTTTTGAGAAACACGTTTTACTTTCAATAATGCAGCTATATTACGTGGTTGCAGCTTCCACAAGGAGGATTGCCTTAGTGAGGAAAAGTTAAACAGAAATGTGGAATTTCAAATGACGCATCCAATCATGTCCACCACATTCAAGTACTGTCTTGAAATTGTAGCACGTAACCTATTGACGTGGCTGTATAAGAATTACGAATAAATCGTTGACGGAATAAAATATTTAGGCTATATCATTTCGTCTTACAAACTATCCAGAAGGCTTACTTCGCCAGTTCTGATTCCTGTTCACAGTGTATCTGAAACTATAATTTCGGGTTTTTTCTCACAAATGTTATGTTGTTGTGTTCTTAATGTCTCAAAATTCAGGCTCAATATTAAATCAAGACTCGTAAGATAAGCAAATGCGCCTCCATTATATTTGTTTGCATTCAGAATATACCTAAAACATTGTACAGTCCCCCGACGTATTCTGCTGATGAAATATTCTCGACCTTCCTTCCAGGTGGCTGCGTTGAAATTCCGGGACATTTCGATGAGCGTCCCATATACACCGACGGGAAAAATCGTAACACCAAGTTGGAGTTGTGAGACATAAACGAAAGTTGCTAGGGTATTGCTACATCTGAAAGATCGCATCTACTCAAATTTCGCGTAAGAGTGGAGCAAGAAGCGCCACCATGAGTATGAAAATCAGGTTTGCTTAAATCACACTGTGCCGGTCGTGAGCGTCAGTTACCTTTGAGACTGGATGTAGTGAGTGAATGTCAGTCAAGAATGCCTTCAAATGCGACAAAGACGCCATTATAAACACGTGAGTAAGCTTGAAAGAAGTCGTGTATCAGGGCTACGAGAGGCTGAATGTTCCTCCTGCTATACTGCAGAAAGAACTGGCAGCACTGTAGCCACTGTGCATAACTGTAGGCAGCGATGGGCGCAAGGATGTACTGTCGACATCGTGGCACTACCAAGAGGGAAGATCATCGTGTTCGGCGTGTATCTCTGGCGCATCGTACTGCATCTGCAGCAGAAATTTGTGCAGCAGTTGGCACTGTAGTGACACAATGAATTGTCACAAATCCGTTACTACAAGGACACGAGCCAGTCGCCCTGCAGCGTGTGTTCCACTAACGTCAAACCACCGCCGTTTGCGACTTCAGTGGTGTCAAGCGAGAGCTCATTGGATGTCAGAGGTCTGTTGTGCTTTCTAATTAAAGCTGTTCCTACCTCGGTGCCAGTGATGGCCTTGACTTGTTAGGCCAGCTGAGGGTCTGTAATCAACCTGTCTGCGTGCTAGATACACTGGCATACTGAACCTACACCCGGATCTAAGGTCTGACGTGCGATTTCGTATCACATCAGGAGCTCTCTCGTTCTTATCGCACGCATTCTGACTGAAAATTTGTACGCCAGACTAGTGAAAAATGGTTCAAATGGCTCTGAGCACTATGGGACTTAACGTCTATGGTCATCAGTCCCCTAGAACTTAGAACTACTTAAACCAAACTAACCTAAGGACAGCACACAACACCCAGCCATCACGAGGAAGAGAAAATCCCTGACCCCGCCGGGAATCGAACCCGGGAACCCGGGAACCCGGGCGTGGGAAGCGAGAACGCTACCGCACGACCACGAGATGCGGGCCAGACTAGTGATTCAACCTGTTGTTCTCCCATTCATGAACATAATTCCAGGGGGTGATATCGAATAGGACAGCTTTCGTCTACGTACCGCTTTTGTAACACAATATGCTCTACAGACTCGACACGTTGCGTTGGCCTGCTCGATCACCAGACCTGTCTCCAATCGAGTACGTATGGGACATAATAGGACGACAATTTCAGCGTCATCCACAAACAGCGTTAACCGTCCCTGCATTTACCGACCAAATGCAACAGGCGTGGAACTCCATCCCCCAAACTGACATCTGTACAACACAATGCATGCATGTTTGCGTGCTCGCATTCAACATTCTGGTGATTACGCCGGTTGTTGATGTACCAGAATTTCCATGTACAATGGCCTATCTCGCACTTACATTAAACTGCGAACTAGCAATGATAGTCACTTAAATATATTATCTAGATAAACGTATTCCTGAAATTTCGTTGTTCTACATTAATTAGTTTTTGGTACTGCGATATTTCTATCAGTGTATGTATCTATGTACTGAGTGATCAGTGATTACTTTCACCAGCGAAACGGCTGAAGGTCTCAGAAGTCTCTAGTTATTAGAATTTCTACATATCAGGAATACTAGTCATCATGAACATTTCAGCACAGCTGAAGGTTCTGGCATTCCACTGGCACGTGGTCAGAAAATTTCAGAAGCCTGCAGATAAACGGAAGGAAGTAATGAAGGAAGATTAACATTTTACGTCTCGTCGACATCGAGATCATTAGAGACGGAGCAAAAACTCAGACTGCTTTAGGGATAGGGAAGGAAATCGACCGTCCCATTTCAAAGGAACCATTCCGCAATCTCCCTTGAGCGATTTAGGGAAAGCACGGATAAACTAAATCAGTAGGGTCAGACGGGGATTTGAACCATCGTCCTCCCGAATGCGGATACAATGTGGTGATCACTGCACCACCTCGCACAGTGATGAAAGGACGAACTGACTGTAACCTCTAATTGAGAATTAATTTGAGATCTGAAATACACAGCAACAGAGCAACTTACTTTAGTTGCATAAGTCAACGATGGAGAAACATTTTTTAAATGAAATCGGTTTATTCTTGTGATTATTAGTGTACTGAATCTTAATACAATAACGATAACATAATTCTCCAAATGAATTGCTAGCAGTTTTGATTGTACAGTGTGATCAGAAACTGTCTGAAAAGCCTGTAACACTGTTCCAAGGTAGGTTGAGCTGTGCATCATTGTTAAGAAAAAAAATCGGTATGTTGCACCGTTCCCGAATTCATTAGCACAGAAGTTAGCCTATCAGGCCGTTGCGCACGCAAATTCAAGCGGCTTGCCAATACAATTCGTGTCGTAGCACAAATGATAGTGCACGAGACTGCTCGGCCTTTGGATTGGGTTCGATCCTGCCTACCCTCCCATTTCCCATTTTCTATTTTTTAGGGAACCAAACGAAGAACACTTTTGGCGGCACCGTCTCTGGCGGGTTGCATGGGTTTGCACTCGCAACAGCCTGTTGGCTAACTTCAATGCTAGTGAACTCGGAAACGGCGCGGAGTATCGAATTTTTTTCCTAACATTTATTTCTCAGCACAATCTACCCTACAACACCCTTACAAGCTTTCCAGACTTTTTGGGCCCATCCTGTATACATTCAATATACTATTTCAGTTAAAAACAAAGTGAAGTTGAAATTTCGGTTTCTATACTACTCTGACAAATGTGTCTTCTTATTTACGCGTAAGGACGTCACGGATGATGAAATAATCCTATTACCATTTCCACACACTAAACACTTTGTGAAATCTTTAGTCAAGGACGAAGAGTGTTTCAAGTGCTGCTGCGAGAAGTTTCTTCCTCTATCAAAACGAAAAATGTTCAGTTCAGACTTGCAGTCAGAAAGGGCTGTTGGGATTCTGCAGGGCAGCGAAAAATCAGGCGTTCTTACGGGAACTGAGGAAGAATGACAAGCACATATTCTACCGCAACGTTGAGCAGAGCATCCGCGCGTCAGTGTGATGGATCGGTCCCTTCCTGCAACTCAGTAGGGGCTGTGCGAAGACGCTGTGGATAACAGATTGCGGACACTATTTCGTCACTGACCTGTAAAATTACGCACCCATAACTACTGCAAAACTGCACGGAAACCGCCGCCTCGCGCCAGGGAGTCGGCATAATCTGCCGTGAACAAGACGACTACCAAAGAATCCAAAAATACAGTGATTTCTCCAGTCGCAGGGTTTGCCGTTCCTCTTGCCAATGTTGAATCTACACTTTGATAGAATCGCCGACAATCACTGCAAGTAATTCGTGTGAATTCTGAAATGCATAAAAAGCCTGTGTGTTTTCGAACAACTGAATAATGTATTCGACGAAATTTCGTGTTATTAAACCGGATTTTACATATTACAAATTGCCACAAGAGGTTTGTTTATACGCTGTGTATCACTATGGTATGCTGAGAATTATTATGCCCTCATCCCATAACACTGTTGTCACAGATTACTTGGTTTACATTGTTGACAAAGCTTACCTAACAACTTCAGAGCTGCTTGTTGATGTACGCTCTCACTAGAAACGTAGAGCGTTCAGTGGAACAGTCTGACAACAATACGTCTTAACTAGGACAGTTATCTGAGTTAAGGTCACGTATAATCTATCTCAGTTCATTCTGATTTTGCGATTTTGCTTTAAGTTTCTATCACTAATCTTGAGTTCAGGTACATCTACATCTATACTCTGCAAACCACTATGAAACGAATGGCGCCGGTTATTTTACGAAGCATCAGTTATTAGGACTTTTATTTGTTCCGTTCACGCTTGGAACGCCAAAAGAATGATTAGTTGAAATTCTCTCTGTGCGCTATAATCACTTTGATCTTGTTTTCACAATCCCTACGGGAGAGACACGTAGGAAGATGTAGTACATTCTTACACCTATATCTACATCTACATCTGCATTCCGCTAGACACCTTACGGTGGATGGCGGAGGGTACTTTTTGTACCAGTGTGACTTCCAACTTCTGCTCTTCCAGCAGCGTACAGTTTGCCGGAAGAACAATTTCTGTGTAGGCTCTAATATCTCTAATTTCTTCTTGATTGTCTTTTCGCGAGATATACGTAGCAGGAAGCGATATATTGGTTGACTTTGCAAGTATTCTAGGAATGTACGCTCTCGGAACTGTAGCAGATCTTAACGCGATGCAGAACGCCTCTCCTGCAGCGTCTGCCACTGGAGTTGACTGAGCACCTCCGTGACGCTTTCGCGCTTACTAAATGAACCTGTAACGAAACGCGCTGTTCTTCTTTGGATCTTCTCTATTTCCTCTATCAGTCCTATCTGGTACGGATCCCGTACTGACGAGCAACATTCACGGCAGGTCGAACGAGTATAAGCTACTTCCTTTGTTTATGGACTACACCCTCTGAGGATTCGTCCAATGAATCTCAGTCTGGCATCTGCCTTACTCGAAATTAATTTTATATGGTCGTTCTCCCCCCCCATGAACCATGGACCTTGCCGTTGGTGGGGAGGCTTGCGTGCCTCAGCGATACAGATAGCCGTACCGTAGGTGCAACCACAACGGAGGGGTATCTGTTGAGAGGCCAGACAAACGTGTGGTTCCTGAAGAGGGGCAGCAGCCTTTTCAGTAGTTGCAAGGGCAACAGTCTGGATGATTGACTGATCTGGCCTTGTAACAATAACCAAAACGGCCTTGCTGTGCTGGTACTGCGAACGGCTGAAAGCAAGGGGAAACTACAGCCGTAATTTTTCCCGAGGGCATGCAGCTTTACTGTATGATTACATGATGATGGCGTCCTCTTGGGTAAAATATTCCGGAGGTAAAATAGTCCCCCATTCGGATCTCCGGGCGGGGACTACTCAAGAGGATGTCGTTATCAGGAAAAAGAAAACTGGCATTCTACGGATCGGAGCGTGGAATGTCAGATCCCTTAATCGGGCAGGTAGGTTAGAAAATTTAAAAAGGGAAATGGATAGGTTGAAGTTAGATATAGTGGGAATTAGTGAAGTTCGGTGGCAGGAGGAACAAGACTTCTGGTCAGGTGACTACAGGGTTATAAACACAAAATCAAATAGGGGTAATGCAGGAGTAGGTTTAATAATGAATAGGAAAATAGGCATGCGGGTAAGCTACTACAAACAGCATAGTGAACGCATTATTGTGGCCAAGATAGATACAAAGCCCACGCCTACTACAGTAGTACAAGTTTATATGCCAACTAGCTCTGCAGATGACGAAGAAATTGAAGAAATGTATGATGAAATAAAAGAAATTATTCAGATTGTGAAGGGAGACGAAAATTTAATAGTCATGGGTGACTGGAATTCGAGTGTAGGAAATGGGAGAGAAGGAAACATAGTAGGTGAATATGGATTGGGGGACAGAAATGAAAGAGGAAGCCGCCTGGTCGAATTTTGCACAGAGCACAACATAATCATAACTAACACTTGGTTTAAGAATCATGAAAGAAGGTTGTATACATGGAAGAACCCTGGAGATACTAAAAGGTATCAGATTGATTATATAATGGTAAGACAGAGATTTAGGAACCAGGTTTTAAATTGTAAGACATTTCCAGGGGCAGATGTCGACTCTGACCACAATCTATTGGTTATGACCTGTAGATTAAAACTGAAGAAACTGCAAAAAGGTGGGAATTTAAGGAGATGGGACCTGGATAAACTAAAAGAACCAGAGGTTGTACAGAGATTCAGGGAGAGCATAAGGGAGCAATTGACAGGGATGGGGGAAATAAATACAGTAGAAGAAGAATGGGTAGCTTTGAGGGATGAAGTAGTGAAGGCAGCAGAGGATCAAGTAGGTAAAAAGACGAGGGCTAGTAGAAATCCTTGGGTAACAGAAGAAATATTGAATTTACTTGATGAAAGGAGAAAATATAAAAATGCAGTAAGTGAAACAGGTAAAAAGGAATACAAACGTCTCAAAAATGAGATCGACAGGAAGTGCAAAATGGCTAAGCAGGGATGGCTAGAGGACAAATGTAAGGATGTAGAGGCCTATCTCACTAGGGGTAAGATAGATACCGCCTATAGGAAAATTAAAGAGACCTTTGGAGATAGGAGAACGACTTGTATGAATATCAAGAGCTCAGATGGAAACCCAGTTCTAAGCAAAGAAGGGAAAGCAGAAAGGTGGAAGGAGTATATAGAGGGTTTATACAAGGGCGATGTACTTGAGAACAATATTATGGAAATGGAAGAGGATGTAGACGAAGATGAAATGGGAGATATGATACTGCGTGAAGAGTTTGACAGAGCATTGAAAGACCTGAGTCGAAACAAGGCCCCCGGAGTAGACAATATTCCATTGGAACTACTGACGGCCGTGGGAGAGCCAGTCCTGACAAAACTCTACCATCTGGTGAGCAAGATGTATGAAACAGGCAAAATACCCTCAGACTTCAAGAAGAATATAATAATTCCAATCCCAAAGAAAGCAGGTGTTGACAGATGTGAAAATTACCGAACTATCAGCTTAATAAGTCACAGCTGCAAAATACTAACACGAATTCTTTACAGACGAATGGAAAAACTAGTAGAAGCCAACCTCGGGGAAGATCAGTTTGGATTCCGTAGAAACACTGGAACACGTGAGGCAATACTGACCTTACGACTTATCTTAGAAGAAAGATTAAGGAAAGGCAAACCTACGTTTCTAGCATTTGTAGACTTAGAGAAAGCTTTTGACAATGTTGACTGGAATACTCTCTTTAAAATTCTAAAGGTGGCAGGGGTAAAATACAGGCAGCGAAAGGCTATTTACAATTTGTACAGAAACCAGATGGCAGTTATAAGAGTCGAGGGACATGAAAGGGAAGCAGTGGTTGGGAAGGGAGTAAGACAGGGTTGTAGCCTCTCCCCGATGTTGTTCAATCTGTATATTGAGCAAGCAGTAAAGGAAACAAAAGAAAAATTCGGAGTAGGTATTAAAATTCATGGAGAAGAAATAAAAACTTTGAGGTTCGCCGATGACATTGTAATTCTGTCAGAGACAGCAAAGGACTTGGAAGAGCAGTTGAATGGAATGGACAGTGTCTTGAAAGGAGGATATAAGATGAACATCAACAAAAGCAAAACAAGGATAATGGAATGTAGTCTAATTAAGTCGGGTGATGCTGAGGGAATTAGATTAGGAAATGAGGCACTTAAAGTAGAAAAGGAGTTTCGCTATTTGGGGAGCAAAATAACTGATGATGGTCGAAGTAGAGAGGATATAAAATGTAGGCTGGCAATGGCAAGGAAAGCGTTTCTGAAGAAGAGAAATTTGTTAACATCCAGTATTGATTTAAGTGTCAGGAAGTCATTTCTGAAAGTATTCGTATGGAGTGTAGCCATGTATGGAAGTGAAACATGGACGATAAATAGTTTGGACAAGAAGAGAATAGAAGCTTTCGAAATGTGGTGCTACAGAAGAATGCTGAAGATTAGATGGGTAGATCACATAACTAATGAGGAAGTATTGAATAGGATTGGGGAGAAGAGAAGTTTGTGGCACAACTTGACCAGAAGAAGGGATCGGTTGGTAGGACATGTTCTGAGGCATCAAGGGATCACCAATTTAGTATTGGAGGGCAGCGTGGAGGGTAAAAATCGTAGAGGGAGACCAAGAGATGAATACACTAAGCAGATTCAGAAGGATGTAGGTTGCAGTAGGTACTGGGAGATGAAAAAGCTTGCACAGGATAGAGTAGCATGGAGAGCTGCATCAAACCAGTCTCAGGACTGAAGACCACAACAACAACAACATGGTCGTTCTGGATCAAATCGCTCAGTACGCATTCTTCTAGATATTTTATGGAAGCAACTGTTTCCGATGATTTTTCTTCAATTTCGTAATCACACAATAAAGGGGCTTTCTGTCTCTGCATTTGCAGTATGTTGCATTTTTTCATACTGAAGGTCAGTTGCCAGTCCCTGCACCAATCGTCGATCCTCTACAGGTTTCCTGCAGTTCGCTACAGTTTTCTATCTTTGCGACTTCTTTGAAAAGCATCGTCGGCTACACGCCTCACGGAACTTCCGACCTTACCTACTGAGTCATTTGTATACATTGTCAAAAATAATTGTCTTTTAACACTTCCCTGTGGCACGCCAATAGTTGTATGTTGTATGTTAACCGGTGACCTAGAAACGACGGAGAGGCTTCGTCCCCGCCGCAGCCGCAGTGGTCCACAACCCCACGACGACTACCGCAGTCCACTTCACCCCTCCGCCACCCCACACTTAACCCAGTGTTATTGTGCGGTTCGGCCCTCGGTGGACCCCCACAGGGAACGTCTCACACCAGACGAGTGTAGCCCCTATGTTTGCGTGGTAGAGTAACGGTGGTGTACCCGTACATGGAGAACTTGTTTGCACAGCAATCGCCGACATAGTGTAGCTGAGGCGGAATAAGGGGAACCAACCCGCATTCGCCGAGGCAGATGGAAAACCGCCTAAAAACCATCCAGAGACTGGCCGGCTCACCGGACCTCGACACAAGTCCGCTGGGCGGATTCGTGCGGGGGATCAAGCGTTCTTTCGCGCTCTGGAAAGCCGTGCGTTAGACCGATCGGCTAACCGGGCGGGCCACGCCCATAGTTACTTTTATATCTGAAGACTTCTCTCCATTCAGATTGACATGATTCCATACACTCATATTTTGCTCATTATGCGACAAAAAAAAATGGTTCAAATGGCTCTGAGCACTATGGGACTTAACATCTGTGGTCATCAGTCCCCTAGAACTTAGAACTACTTAAACCTAACGAACCTAAGGACATCACACACATGCATGCCCGAGGCAGGATTCGAACCTGCGACCGTAGCAGTCGCGCGGTTCCGGACTGAGCGCGTAGAACCGCTAGACCACCGCGGCCGGCATTATGCGACAGTGCGACACTGTATCGAAAGCTTTCCGGAAGACAAGGAACACAGAATCTACCTGGGTGCATCTGTCTACTGCTTTCTGTGTCTTATGCATGAAAAGAGGGATCTGGGTTTCACAGGATCTTTGTTTTGGTTCCTACAGAGGAAATTTTCTATCTCCTAGATCCATCGGGAGATGTTGGTTCTTGAAACGTTGAAAGTAGGGAGTGATACGTACGAGATCGTAGTGTATTCCTAGATTCACCACATATTGTTGGTTCTTGAAACTTTGTAAGTAGCCTCTCTCGGGTCATTTTGCGTCTGTTTTCAAACATACATTGACTAGCCAAAACACTATAACTGTCTTCTAAATAGCTTGTTGGGATATATTTCTAACGCACTATATCACCGATTCTGCGTATCATCGATCATACAGTTCGTTGGTCTCTGCGCACAAGTCGTGTAGTTACCGTAAATAACTGACCGCTGATTTGTGTACGCAGTGATGCCACCAGAAAGCGACCCAGATGGGAACAATCGGAATCACATCAGGCGAATTTGATGGCCAGGACATTAACGTGATTTCACTATCATGCCCCTCGGACCACTGTAGCACGTGTCTGGCTTTGAGGCACGGACAATTATACTGCTGAAACATGACATCGTCGTGAGGGAAGAAATAAAGCATGAAGGGATGCAGGTGGTCCACAACTGACATGGTGTCTGTGATTACAACCACAGATCCCATGAAAACGCAGGACAATGGCTATCATAGCATAACAATGCTCCCACCAGCCTGCGCCCGTGACGCACTACACTTTTCTAGAAGCGACCATCGACCTAATGTAGCAAAAACATGATTTATCCGACGAGCCAACACTTTACCGGTTATAACACGGTCGAACCTGGATGATCCCGAGCCCATTACGAACGTAGTTGATGGTGTCGTTGGGCCAGCATGTGAAAACGCGCGGGTCGTCTGCTGTGGAGCCTCTCGTTCACAGCGCTGAATGTTGTGCATCTACCAGCATTGTGATTTTTCGCTAGAGGAATCACGGACCGCCATCTATCCTACTTTACACAGCAGACAAGCCCCCAAATCCCACGTTCTGTGAAGAGTCGTGGGTGTCCAACCACTTAAGGTCTAGTGCTAGTTCCACTGACCTTCTACCACTTCCCGTAGATGCTCAAGGCAGCAGCACATTAACATTTGACCAGCTACGCCGATATCGATATGCTCGTCCACAGACTCTGCATAATAATAATACGCCCTTTGGCAAAGTCGCTTATCTCAGTGAATTTCTCCATCTTCACTAGTGTAATCCTCCATCAACCTCTGCTCGGCTTATATATTTTTCTTACTGCGTCACGTGCTTGCAAGACCACCAGAATGCATCCGACCTTGCAGTGGACACTGTTTGCTATGTTTCGGGTGATAGGTGTATGTCAGTTAAGTTTTTCAGCAACTTGTGAAGCCCTCCCACGAACAAGACAAATTTGTGACCATTCGTGGTGCTCTTCTTTGTATACCTCCATTTTCCTGTGCTATTTCTTTTTGGTACGAGTCCCATATACTTGAGAAACAGTGTAGTGTTTAGCAACTTCCTCCTTTGTAGACAGATTGCACTTCCCTATTATCCTAAAATGTACCTAGGTCTGCCACCTGCTTTAATTATGATGGAGCCTTTGTAATAGTTCCGTTTCAAATGCCTAGAAACTTGGCATTTGTATGAGTTGACCAGTTTCAACTCTGAGCCATTGATAATGTAAGAACATATTGTGCTTCTTTTGTTTTGTGAAGGACACAATTCTCCATTTCTGAACATTTGAAGGAAATTGCCAGTCCTTATAGGACTTCCACATCCTATCAAGGTCTGAATATCTGTATGGCTTTCATCAGAAAGAAATTCATTACAGATAACTGCATCATCTCAAAAAGGCTGAGGCTATTATTAAAAGTGTCTGAGAAGTCATTAATATGCAACATGAACAGAAAGCGTCCCAGTACAATGCCTAGGGGCACACCTGAAGTTACTTCTACATTTGTCGATGGCTCCAAGATAAAAGGCAGCGTCCTTCGTACCAAGAAATCCAAAAACAAGTCACAAATTTCGCTTGATACGCAGTAGCATAGAGAGAGGACAAGTCACTCTCTCACCTACTTTTAGCATACAAAAAATTATTAAAGATTTCATTACAACCTGATATGCACCTTGAGCGAGACTCTAGAAACTTGTGAGCGTGTGGGTGCTATTCTGTCATTCTGCGCAACGGATTAATCTGAGATGTACCCTTTACCCTGTGACTCCTGAAAGATGCAATTTCCACCCCCACACTACTACAGAAGTCAGACAGACGCTCCTAACGTTCTAAAGAGAAATGCCCGAAAAAGTTTCAGCAATAAATGTCTTCTGGAGTCGTCCGGTGTAAGGAAATTACACAAAAATACACAAAATTTATTACGTAAATAGTGGGATACTTGGGTACTGGAGTAGTGCTAGTTAGTGTAAGAAAAACATAAAACTAACGAAAATTATTATTTATTTTGGAAAAATTCTGAGAAATCACAATGGCACTTTCACTATAGAATTGAACATGTTGTTTCCAGGTTCTTTTTGGAATGTGAAGTTACCTCTTAATGATAGGATTCGCTAATGAAATTTTTATACAAAGTTTAAGATTGTTATTGACTTGGCAGAATGGCTGAGAGCCGCGCCTACTCAACTTGGATAATTATTTGTTAGAATGTTGCTAGGTACGGTCGAAGGTGTCGCGTGTGAAATACAGTGAAGTGTACTGTTGTGGAGGAAATACGGTGCTCGCAAGAGCTGTAGCGCACAATACCGTAAGCTGCGATGACTGTTGTCTGCGCCGCTCGCTGCTGACAAATAAGATAACTCTCGTTCTATCTGGATTGACCTTCGCCAATCAAACTCTCCCTACGCCTTGATGAAGTCAAGGACTCCTATTCGCCTCTAGTCTAACTATTGGCATGGTACACCGGTCAGATAACTAGTCCACCGTGATGCCACTCAAATATTCGCTCGCAAGCGTTTAACTATAACTCTGTCCATTCACACCGCACAATAAGTGTGGCGGCCAACACAGTGAACAGCGCTTAATCGCAAGGACTCAATATAGAGTCGCACTCCGATTCGCTCTCGATAGAGGTGCTCTCCCAGTGAAGTACTCGCTCTTTGAGTACACGTACGAGCGCACATACTCTTGTTACGTGTTCTCGCTCCAAGAGCGACAACAGAACGGCCCCTCTGCATGCCAGACGTGAAGGGGTATATTTTTCGGTTTTTTCCATTATTCCGTCAGCTCAAGGTGTCAGGAATGTCATCTGCCTATCAGCATTGCTCTTCTAAAACGGGTGAATGACGTTTCGTTTAAGGCGACCAATCCGAAAATCTGTAGCATCAGCGTTTGGCGTTTGCTGTCACCCTGTGAAAACCTCTGAAACTGCGTGCTATGTTTGTAAAGAATGCGTGGGCTGGGTGCTCCCACACAATGTAGCGGAATTTGCTTTTAAGCCGAACACGGGTTTTTCTCCCTTTCACTCGGGCAAACACTGTCTGCTGTATGGGTGGTCGCCGGCCGACGCAGTTTGCCTCTCCCGAATTAAAAGATTTTGTGACTCTCATGTCTTGAATGTGTGTGTATGCCAGCCTCAAGCATTTCAATCTCGGTGCGCACTTGCGATTAACTTCTTATTTGCATATCGTTTACATGAATTCATACAACACTGAATTTATCTTATCGAGTATGGGTTCGAATAGAGCGTCTTGATGTGCGGAATATGATTCTGAGGGCGAAATGTGTAAGAAATGAAGGTCAGGAGACCACAACGTCTTACATACCTGCCTCCTTCTGACAAAAGTTTTGTCCGGGGTTTGTCAATGCCGAGAAAAACATTGATAAAGTTAGGCAAAAATTGTTCTTTTAGATTTTCCAATAAACTTTTCTCAGCCATTCTTAACAATTTTTTTCTAATGATTTATTTATGGCTATTTTTTCTATTTTGTAATTATAAAATTTGTGTTTTGTTGCTAGGGAGAAATGGACTTTACAAAGGTTGTTATTCTTTGTCATTGACAGTACATGTCTCTGCTTTTCTTTTTCATTTCCAAAAATTGTTTTTACAAGATTAATATTTCTAAGCTCGTAAGTTTACAGTGTATTAAGCCTTTGCGTAGTTATCTCTTTTCTTCAGTTCCACTTTGCATAAATGTTCGCAAAATCTCTGTTGTGTTACTTTGTTTTATTTATTTAGGCGTTATCTTTTTCTTTATATGTCACTGTTTTTTTTTTTTTTTGTATGAATGAAGAAGCATTTCCTTTTCATTCTATCCTCATTATTAATATTATTACCCCAAAAAAGTGTTTTTGAATGTTACTTAAAGAAGAAAAATCCTGCATAAATCCTTTTCTAATTTTACATATAAAAGAAATAAATAGACTTTCCATGAGTTTGTGAGATTATATAACTATACTAACTAAGTTTCTTTGCAAAATGTTCTAAGGTATCTATAAATTATGGAGTTTACATAAATAATAAAAATAATTACTTTTACAAAAAAGGAAAAAAATATTTTTACGAATATATCATTTTCTTAAATCTACATAAGTCTTTTATCAGTCTTTTCGTTTTGTGCTGCGTCAGTTTCTGTGCTCGATGATCCCCACTGAAATACTGGAAGGCGTTGACTCATTTGTATGGGGGTCACAAATCATGAGAGAAGCACTCTAGCATGCGATGCGGGGTCTTACTTGTTGACATTGTCATCATGGCTCAAAATGCCTCTGAGCACTATGGGACTTAACATCTGTGGTCATCAGTCCCCTAGAACTGAGAACTACTTAAACCTAACTAACCTAAGGACATCACACACATCCATGCCCGAGGCAGGATTCGAACCTGCGACCGTAGCAGTCGCGCGGTTCCGGACTGAGCGCCTAGAACCGCTAGACCACCGAAGCCGGCTTGTCATCATGGAGTGGTACTTTTAACCGATGATGATGACTGTGGTTTACTGCATAAACAATAATATCTTGGTACTCCTTTGCTGTCACACCTGGGAACGTATGGCAGTTCGATGATTGTAGTTGACTACCGACGATCGTCACCCAATACTGTGCTGTGACGTCTTGGTACTTCACACCTGGTTCGGTATGGCAATTTGATGATGTGGTAGGGAGAATACTATTCATTTTGCTGAATTTATTTCTAGATAATGTTGGTTGGTACTACTAAATATTCCGTTTGCCATTCGCTTGTATTTATTTGACGATTCAAGGTTTAATTTTGGAGAGGTGGTTGTAGTAGTTGCCATGCCTCAAAGTTCATGGAAAAACGTTTGTAGCAATTTGTTTTGTAGGATAGGAGAGAAAGGTATCTTGCTGTCTTCTGCCCTTCTTCATCTTGCTTCTTCTATTTTTCTCTTCTTTCTTGCATTTTTCTGTTCTTCTTGGGCTAGGAATATGTGAATTTTAGTGTAAGAGTGATGTAGGATTTGTAGGATCTGACTGCCTTTCCAAATGGTACTTGATGAGTTTGTAGATCTTAGTAATTTTTGTACCTTCATTGTCGTCTCGTCGTATTATGATTCTCCCCACGCTCTTCCATTGTGTAGCAGTGTCGTGATATATGAAATGTCCGTGTTGCGCGTTGTCCTCCTGAAGTCCAACTTGGTTGCAACATGCATTTCTAGTGTGGCGTTGGTCTTCATGTTGTTGTTATTGCCCTAAGTGTTTTCTCAACATGTCTGTACCCTCTCCATCGCTATGTCGAAGCATCTGGTGTTAAGGGAGCTGGTGATTGGTGTTGGTGGCGATGTCCCTCTGACGTGTAGAAATATTTACAATTTTTTTTTTACATTTATTTGTTATTTACAAAAAAACTCTGATTTTATCTAATGCAAAAATTTTCTGATAGTGGCAAAAATTATTGTATATATATGATTTCTTTTCATTATTCTAATTATCTCCTACCACGTCTTCATTCTTTTAATTGTTGTGTACCATTTATTGTTTATGTGCATGTTGTATCGTACTTGATACTACAAGAGATTGTTAGTGTGTATTGTGTCTCTTTTTCTTTTAATTAATGTGTTATTTTGTTGATTCTTAATTTATTTTTTGATTTAGTGGTTAGTATAAGATGGAGTGGACGTTAGTTTGCCTAACCTCTTCCGCATTTTTCAATTCAGTCTTTACATTTTACAGTATTTGGTGGCCTAAATTCTACATCCGGTTTCTCTTTGCTGTGTTGTTCTTGTCTCTGTGGACCATAATTTCCACGGTAATTATTCGCGCCCTGGTCTCGTCAGTTGTTGTTTCTAAGATCGTGACCTCTTTCAAAGTACCCTTGACCGTTGGCATTTCGTTTCCTAAACCCATATCCGTCACTGTATGAGTGTCCATTACCTTTCCTATTTCGGTACCAATAATTCTGGTTATCGTTTCTATGCCAATTGTCTCCATTGTGCCACTGTCCTTGTCTGTTAAATTGCCTGAAATTATTAGTGTTAGGATTACGATTATTATTATTGGAATATTCGTTCCTAGCCCTCTCCTTTTGCTGTTCCCTTTCCTTTCTTTTTTCTTTCACCTCTTCTTCTTTAAACATAGATTCAAGTTCCTTTAGAACCTCTTTGAACTCTTCGGTATTTTCATTTTTTCCTACTGTCGCCTGTTGATACTTTACCGGTAATTTCATTCTACATAGACATATCAGCTCTCCGTTACTGTATGGTTTGTCTAGGCATTGATTCTTTTTGTCCATTGTATCAAAGAATTTTACCACGCTTTTCTCTCCTGAGTTTTCATATGATGTCATCTGAAGTAACTCGTATGTAATTTTGTTTAATTTTGTTTTGCGCCTCCTTGCACCAATATCTTTCGAGAAATGGTGTTCTGAACTGTAGGTAAGACATACAGGTAGCCGCGATCTTTTGCATCACCTCTGCTAATGTCCCTGACAAGTGTGCATAAATGAAGTCAAATTTGTGAGCTACGCTCCAGTGATCGATGAATGTGCGTGCATGCAAGCTACCGCCTTCATCCTTAAAACGTTGAAATTTTGTAACTGTAAGGAAGTGGTCTGTATCATATCTACTCATAAATCCGGTTTGTGGCTGATTCATGGACTCAGATAATCTGCCACTGCTTGTGTCGTCGTGTCTATTCTCTGGTAATCTACTGTCTGTCTGCCTATTCTCAATTTCCTGACTCACATCCGCGTCATATCGTATCATTGGTGAACAAAAGTGTTGTTCGTGTGTTTCTACTCTCGTCGTTCGCGCTATTGTGTTGTGTCATTGGATTTACTGGTTCAGTTGCCTGTCTTTTGATTGGTATCGGCTGAATGTATACTCCTGGAAATGGAAAAAAGAACACATTGACACCGGTGTGTCAGACCCACCATACTTGCTCCGGACACTGCGAGAGGGCTGTACAAGCAATGATCACACGCACGGCACAGCGGACACACCAGGAACCGCGGTGTTGGCCGTCGAATGGCGCTAGCTGCGCAGCATTTGTGCACCGCCGCCGTCAGTGTCAGCCAGTTTGCCGTGGCATACGGAGCTCCATCGCAGTCTTTAACACTGGTAGCATGCCGCGACAGCGTGGACGTGAACCGTATGTGCAGTTGACGGACTTTGAGCGAGGGCGTATAGTGGGCATGCGGGAGGCCGGGTGGACGTACCGCCGAATTGCTCAACACGTGGGGCGTGAGGTCTCCACAGTACATCGATGTTGTCGCCAGTGGTCGGCGGAAGGTGCACGTGCCCGTCGACCTGGGACCGGACCGCAGCGACGCACGGATGCACGCCAAGACCGTAGGATCCTACGCAGTGCCGTAGGGGACCGCACCGCCACTTCCCAGCAAATTAGGGACACTGTTGCTCCTGGGGTATCGGCGAGGACCATTCGCAACCGTCTCCATGAAGCTGGGCTACGGTCCCGCACACCGTTAGGCCGTCTTCCGCTCACGCCCCAACATCGTGCAGCCCGCCTCCAGTGGTGTCGCGACAGGCGTGAATGGAGGGACGAATGGAGACGTGTCGTCTTCAGCGATGAGAGTCGCTTCTGCCTTGGTGCCAATGATGGTCGTATGCGTGTTTGGCGCCGTGCAGGTGAGCGCCACGATCAGGACTGCATACGACCGAGGCACACAGGGCCAACACCCGGCATCATGGTGTGGGGAGCGATCTCCTACACTGGCCGTACACCACTGGTGATCGTCGAGGGGACACTGAATAGTGCACGGTACATCCAAACCGTCATCGAACCCATCGTTCTACCGTTCCTAGACCGGCAAGGGAACTTGCTGTTCCAACAGGACAATGCACGTCCGCATGTATCCCGTGCCACCCAACGTGCTCTAGAAGGTGTAAGTCAACTACCCTGGCCAGCAAGATCTCCGGATCTGTCCCCCATTGAGCATGTTTGGGACTGGATGAAGCGTCGTCTCACGCGGTCTGCACGTCCAGCACGAACGCTGGTCCAACTGAGGCGCCAGGTGGAAATGGCATGGCAAGCCGTTCCACAGGACTACATCCAGCATCTCTACGATCGTCTCCATGGGAGAATAGCAGCCTGTATTGCTGCGAAAGGTGGATATACACTGTACTAGTGCCGACATTGTGCATGCTCTGTTGCCTGTGTCTATGTGCCTGTGGTTCTGTCAGTGTGATCATGTGACGTATCTGACCCCAGGAATGTGTCAATAAAGTTTCCCCTTCCTGGGACAATGAATTCACGGTGTTCTTATTTCAATTTCCAGGAGTGTATGTGTTCCGTTTTTCTAGATACTGTGCCTGGTCCTGTGGAATGTCATGGATTACTTTAATCGGGGTTTTCTGTTTCGATTTCTGCGCGAGTGTTACGTCTAGCCTTGGTTCTACTTGAACTTTCTTAGACGGCGCGTGTTAGTGTACTGAATTAATGCTTGACGTGTCAGTTGTTTCGCTACAGGTGTAATCGGTCTCGATCTTTTCTTCGATAGTTTGTACCAACTGTGTTCGAAGATTTTCAAACTGATCTTTGTTTTTAAGTTCTATTTTATTGATCCGCTGATCACATTTTTTCAGTGCAGACTTTGCGACCTTACTTTGAATTGCTTGTTCTTCAGAAATTTGTATTGCTGTTGGAGTGGCTTTTTTCGTGAAACGTTCCACCTTCTTGTGAATGTTTACGATGTCCAATTGGACCTTGTCCACGTCAGTGCGTAATTGTTGCTGACCTTGTGTTAGTACCCGAATTCTTTCTCTAGATTGTTTCGCGTCTTTGTTTATCTGACTGATCTGACTATCAATTCTGGCGATTCCTTCTTCCATCTGGATTTTAACCTTTGGATCTGTGTCTTAATAGCCTGAATATCCTGTTTCAATTCATGATTATCACGTTTCTATTCCTGTTTCAATTCCTAATACTGTTTTGTCATCTGTGTATTAATAGCATTAATATCCTGATTCTGTTTCGTCATACTAGCGTTCATTTTCTGAAACATCTTCATGATCGCTTCCTGTCTTGTAACACTACCTTCTGCTGAACTATGTATTGTCGATCTATTGTTTTCTACTCGGTCAGTTATGTCGTTTACTGGGCTACGCTGTGGCGTTTCTAAGTTTGATAACTGCAATAACCCGTGCTGTCTGTGTTGAGGACTAGTTGCGTTTGTCATTGAACCATTGCGTGGCGCAAACAATTCCGCATTCTTCCCTCTCTGATGTGTATGTCTTGTGTTTGCAGGTACAATTGCGTCCGTTACGGAACCTTTTCGTGGCGCTCGTAACTCCGCAAAATTCTGTGTCTGCTGTTGGGGCATATTTAGAATGTGTACGACAGGTTCGACATATTCTAAATGTTCCCCCTCTTCCTCACTGTCTACTTCTCTTTGAACGTTAGCTAACAGCCGTTTCATTGACTGTATTGACTCGTACTCTGTCCGTGAATATACGGCAAACAAACGCGTTTCCTGTGCTCGTTTCGATTCTAATCTTTGTCATTTCCTACGTGGGCTGTCTATTTCTGGCTCAGAATGTGCCCTACCTGGAATTTCATATTCTGGAAATCCGATGTTGTCGTCCCATCTGATCTGTCTCAATTTCATCCCAGTCTAACTGAGCCTTCTGATTCTGCAGCTCCCTGACTGTCGTATTCTCTGGTTAACCGTCTGTCCTATTCTCAGGTTCACCGTCTGTCCTATTCTCAATAAGCCTGTTTATTTGCTGTCTGTCTGGTTGATTCTCCCCCATCTTGTCTACTTTCTGTCTCTCACGTAACCTTTTGGCTTGTGCTCTCGTTAACATGGAAATTATTTCAACATACCACAACCCAAACTACAAAACTGTACGACCACTTACCAGTTGGTTGAACCACAAACAACAACAACATCATGACTTCTCGGCTAATGTTCTGTCTGCTCTGCTACAGTCTCCAATCTCCACCTGTGCTCTTGCAAAGGGAGAAAAATGTTATTTCTTAATTCTAACTTATATGATGCTGCGGCACACTGCGTCTCTGCGTCACTCTGCGTCTGTGCCTATCACCTGAAAATCCTATGACCTAACAGCTACACAAAAAAATCGTAAAAAAAATGCAAAATTTTCCAACACAATAACACACGCCCTTTTCCCTACAATTCTGCTTTCTTCACTACCTGTACCTATTCTGATCCCAATCTTTGCAAATAGCTATTTAATACATGAAAGAAAGATCTTCAAAGTGCTACTGCTGCGAACTGCCGTACCTAACTATTCTGACACTTTCCTATCCTGGTAGCTTACCTATTTTTCCTATCCTGGCAGGGTTTCCATTTTCTGTGGTGGCATGTGGGTGCTATTCTGTCATTCTGCACAAGGGATTAATCTGAGAGGTACCCTTTACCCTGTGGCTCCCGCAAGATGCAATTTCCACCCCCACACTACTACAGAAGTCAGACAGACGCTCCTAACGTTCTAAAGAGAAATGCCTGAAAAAGTTTCAGTGTCATATGGAGTCGTCCGGTGTAAGAAAATTACACAAAAATTCACAAAATTTATTACATAACTAGTGGGATACTTGGGTACTGGAATAGTGCTAGTTAGTGTAAGAAAAACATGAAACTAACGAAAATTATTATTTATTTTGCAAAAATTCTGAGAAATCACAATGGCACTTTCAGTAATGAATTGAACATGTTGTTTCCAGGTTCTTTTCGGAATGTGAGGTTACCTCTCAAGGATAGGATTCGCTAATGAAATTTCTATACAAAGTTTAAGATTTTTATTGACTTGGGAGAATGGCTAAGAGCCGCGCCTATTCAACTTGAATAATTATCCGCTAGAATGCTGCTAGGTACAGTCAAGGCTGTCACGAGTGAAATGCAGTGAAGTGTACTGTTGTGGAGGAAATATGGAGCTCGCAAGAGCTGTAGCGCACAATACCGTAAGCTGCGATGACTGCTGCCTGTGCCGCTCGCTGCTGAGAAATAAGATAACTCTCGTTCTATCTGGATTGACCTTCGCCAATCAAACTCTCCGTACGCCTTGATGAAGTCAAGGACTCCTATTCGCCCCTAGTCTAACTATTGGCGTGGTACACCGGTCAGATAACTAGTCCACCGTGATGCCACTCAAAAATTCGCTCGCAGGTGTTTAACTATAACTGTCCGTTTACACCGCACAATAAGTGTGGCGGCCAACACAGAGAACAGCGCTTAATCGCAAGGACTCAATATAGAGTCGCACTCCGATTCGCTCTCGACAGAGGTGCTCTCCCAGTGAAGTACTGAGGAGAGACTCGTTCCTCGCTGTTTGAGTGCACGTACGAGCGCACACGCTCGCGTTACACGTTCTCGCTCCAAGAGTGACAACAGAACGGCCCCTATCCACGCCAGATATGAAGAGGTATATCTTTTGGTCTCTTTCATTACTCCTTCAGCTCAAGGCGTCAGAAATATCGTGTGCCAATCAGCATTGCTATTCTAAAACGGGAGAGTGACTTTTCGTTTAAGGCGACCAATCCGGAAATCTGTAGCATCGGCATTTGTTGTTTGCTGTCTCCCTGTGAAAATCTCTGAAACTGCGTGCTATATTTGTAAAAAATGCGTAGGCTGGGCGCTCCCACACAATGTAGCGGTATTTGCTTTTAAGCCGAACACTGGGGCGTCCTTCCACTTGGGCAAATGCTGTCTGCTCTACGGGCGGTCACCGGCCGACATAGGTAGGGACTGGCCTCCTGGCGTGTGGTTGCTCTCCCGAACTAAAAGTTTTTGTGACCGTCGTGTCTGGAATGTATGTGTGTATGCCAGCCTTGAGTATTTCAACCACGGCGCGCTTACTTGTTATTTGCATATCGTTTACATGAATCCACACAATATTGACTTTATCTTATCGAGTATGGGTTCGAATGAAGCGCCTTGATGTGCGGAATATGACTGTGAGTGTGGAATATGTAAGCAATGGATGTCAGGAGACCATGACGTCTTACAAACTTAATGGCCTGATAGGGCGCTAAAAGCATGAGGTATTTTTATGATTCTTAGCTCATAGAAAAGGCATGTTTGGAGTTGAAAGCAAATGCCGGCGAGCCCATTCCTTAGTAAATCTCGCTGTACAGGTCCACAGCCATACAAGGGAGACAGGGCAGCCACTCGTCGAAACAGGTCTCCAGCGGAACAATGACATGAAACCTGCCGTGGCGCCAGCAGTAGCCTGGGCTGGATGTAAATAATAAAAATTCACAAGTTTTCGTGTTCACTGAAAGTGCATATAGGACAGTGAACCACTCCCCCTGGCTGCCTCGGTTGTATAAGAAAAATCTGGCATCTGAGAAAAGTTTGGAGATAGAATCTTTATTACATCTTATAGCTAGGTCTAACAAGCTACAAGGCACAGTTGATTTAGATAAAGATCTTTAAGATTGCATCTGTTCGCCTGTTGCTGTGGGAAGCGACATGACTTTGGAGAAAATCGTCTCTTTCCCCTCTGTGAAAACTGAAAAAAAGCCAGTAATCGACAGTTTCCTTTTTTTTTTTTTTTTCAGAGACGCAGATTTCTTAGCTGTTGCCCTGGTTCGACATGAGTTTGTGCTGTCGTGTGGGAGGGGGGATTTAGCGCCTCTAGAGCCCTGTGATTGGCTCAAGACAGGGTGAAGGCTGTGTCTTTCGTGCACTTTGCGGGAAAACGGGTTTTTTTCTGGACAGGTGCGAAGCACTTGGGTGCGGGACGTTGGTCTGGAAGCACATCTAGTCGAAGCTCTGGCATGTGTGGCTGGTACTTGGGACCTGTCCTGAGACTGACTTCACTTGCGAGAAGTTTAGACTGGGGAGCCTGAGGTGAAGTTCTTACTGCACCGACAGTGTGACTGCTCGTTTCCCGAGGGCTCACTTATTGACGTTTGGTATCCTTGTGCGCTCTGTCGTATAAGTGAGCCAAATTGGTCGTTGGTACGACCAGCGAACGGGCGTGTCACACACTGGAATCTACCGTGATTTCAGGGCTCTGGTAGAGAGTAAATTGCGATCCGTCTGCCTGATCGCTAGACCAGGAATTTTTGCATTCCTTTTGTGGCCGCGACCGATTCACAGGTGCCGCCTCCACATCTCACTACCGCCGCACACATCTCGCCAGCTGCAATTTAGATCGCCGCACGAAGCAAACAGGGTAACGTACTGCCACTACGGCATTGTCAGGGCGTACAGAGCTCAACCGCCACTTGCTCTCAGTTGCACCTATATAGAGAAACTTCAGTAGATTTGATCAATCAAAGTCTACTAAGCGTCAATTCAGAATGCGTTATCCATATTTTTAGGGCCAGAGTTAAACCGTCTCTCCAACCCAGCATCCTTGTCCAGTGTAGTCTTAAACCACATGTTAATTGTTTACGGTATTCAATCAATAACTTGTTT
This sequence comes from Schistocerca serialis cubense, assembly GCF_023864345.2. Classification (NCBI taxonomy): domain Eukaryota; kingdom Metazoa; phylum Arthropoda; class Insecta; order Orthoptera; family Acrididae; genus Schistocerca; species Schistocerca serialis. The sequence goes on from NC_064643.1 coordinate 461,346,736, forward strand.
AGCATAATTTGTCTGTTTTTAGAAAAAATAAATGTAGTTTGAACACTAAAATTATGCCAACACAATCAATCATTTAAACTGTCCCCACTAGGGTTACCTTTCAGCATCTTACTTTCGATAATAAGCGTAAGTATGGAACTCAGTTTAAGTGGTTTTCGGAAATCAAGAAACCCTGAATCTACCTGATTGCCTTGATCCATGGCTTTCAGGATACCATGTGTGGAACACGCGAGTTGACTTTAGCATGTCCGATGTTTACGGAAACCATACTAGTTGATATGGAGGAGGTCATTCTGTTGCAGCTGCCTCATCACATTTGAACTCAGGATATGTTCTAAGATTCTACAACAGATGAAGGTACAATGGGTCTTTACAGTATGTTTTTCTATCGTGTTTTCATGTCCAGTTTCAAATTTAGCTCGTTCATGTCGCAGGTTTCCCGCTTCCTGCAATGACCATATCGTAGTTTAGGCTTCTCAGCCATAGTGTTTCCATGTTTAATTGGTTGACGTAGTCCTGAAAAACTGTTGCCAAATTTTGTTCTAATACAATTCCCTTTACTTTCCAAAGTGATCTATAATAATTTCAAGACAGTCTGCAGAAGTCATTAACAAAAACGGCGGGCAGTCGTTATTACTACTTGGCTTACTCTTCACACTTAGTGATAACAAAAGCAAGAATACCCCGATGAGTTGGTCAGTTTCAGTTTATTCACGGCCCAAGCTGGTAGTGAAAATTTTATTTCAATTTTATGATGGAGAGAATTATCATTCGCCAACTGTGGTTTTTCACTGGAACGTGAATGGTGCGAATAAGATTTTGTTAGATGTTACCGTCACGCGTTTTCTGAAAGTAAAATAAAACATATGAAAAATATATGAGTGCATGTTGCTGTATTTGGGGTCGCATGGTTTATCAGGGCTACTGGCACCGCGCAACCTTAAACCGGAGCTGCGCTGCGTAATGCCCTTCTCACATGTAGTATAACTCGTTGTAAGCTCATTTGCTGGCTCGCGTGATGAGTTCCAGACTTCGTCAACTGCTAAGCGGTTTCCTAGCAAATAATTTCTCAACTTTTCGCATCATAATTTATAGTTTCGGTGCTATTTCCATTGTAAGGTTCTCTGTAAAATCGGGAGAACCGTCGACGTCAGACATGACAGCCTGAAAGTGCGGCCATGCCATGGAGGCACCCTATTGGAACATAGCAACAGAATGTATTTTAGCTTCCATCCAAGTCTCCACAGTGTAGCAAAGAAAGCATTATTGCTTTTATTGATGCGTACTGTCAAGAGTCGTTCTCATATTCTGAGAAAACTTCCAGTTACTCTAAGTAACCGTCTGCACCTGAAGGACAACCTTAATAGATGATGATGATGTCCCATACTCCGAGGAGCGTAGGGAACGATGAAGGAGACCCGCACCGCCGACTAGACAAGGTCGTAGCGGAGGTGGTTTGCGATTGCTTTCCTCCGACCATAATGGGATGAATGATGATGATGTAGAAAACACCCAGTCGTCTCGAGGCACTGAAAATTCCTGACCCCGCCGGGAATCGAACCCAGGACCCCGTGCGCGGGAAGCGAGAACGCTACCGCAAGACCACGAGCTGCGGACCACCTTAATAGAACCTGCAGCAGACCTTACACCGTGTGGTACTTTGGAATGTGTGCTAGACATCTCCACTCCCGGGAAACAATCAAGCGCACCACGTAGAAAATTTAAGGGGAATCTTGCTTTGTGCAAGACGGGCTTAACTGATGTAGGGCTCCTTACCTTTTCCTTGCAGTTGATGAGAATTAACGTGATGCCTCTAGGAAAACTAAATAGGAGTACATTTTGGAAGAAAAAGACCTTTACCTCCAAGGAAATGTAACAACTATGGATTTGAACATAACAAAATAAATCTTCAGTGGTTTCCCCACATCCCACCCCAAAAGCTTTGTACGCGTCGCTAGAAGAGTGGAAACTAACATGACAGAGAGTAAAGGTATTTGGTTTGTATCTCCGACGTTTAATTTCCTTTTAATGCCAGTTTGGGTAATAAGAGCACGTGACTATTTGAATTCCTTCTAATTTGATCTTTTCTTTTCCTTTAACAAACTTACATATTTTCACCATATATCTGTGTTTCTTCCTTCAGTTGACTTAACGCCTGTTCTCTTACTGATTCTCTCTTGGACTCATTGTAAATTGAACAGTTTTCTTCTGAATATAGACTGAAGCGGCAAAGAAACTGGTATAGGCACGCGTATTCTAATTCAGAGATATGTAGACAGGCAGAAGATGGCGCTACGGTTGACAAAGGCTTTATAAGACAACAAGTGTCTGCCGCATTTGTTAGATCGGTTACTGCTGCTACAATGGCAGATAGTTAAGATTTAACTGAGTTTGAACGTGATGTTATAGTCGGCGCGCGAGCGATGTGACACAGCATCTCAGAGGTGGCCATGAAAAGGGGATTTTCCCATACGACCATTTCACGATCCTGCAAGAACGGGACCAACGATTGCTGAAGAGAATCGTTCAACGTGACAGAAGTGCAACCCTTCAGGATATTGCTGTAGATTTCAATGCTGGTCCATAAACAATTATCAGCGTGCGAGCCATTCAACGGACCATCATCGACTTGGGCTTTCGGAGCCTAAGACCCACTTGTGTACCCTTGATGACTGCACGACATACAGCTTTACGCCTCGCCTGGGGCCAGCAATACCGACATTCGACTGTTGTTGATTGGAAACATGTCACTTGGTCGGAGGAGTCACGTTTCAAATCGTATCGAGCGGATGGACATGTACGGGTACGGAAACAACCTCATGAATCCATGGACCCTGCCTTTCAGCAGGGGACTGTTAAAGTTGGTGGAGGTTGTCTAATGGTGTGGGACGTATGCAGTTGGAGTGATATGGGACCCCTGATATGTCTAGATACGATTCTGATAGGTGACACGTACGTAAGCATTCTGTCTGATCACCTGCTTCCATTCATATCCATTTTGCATTCCGACGCACTTGGGCAATTATAGAAGGACAATGCGACACCTCAGACGTCCAGAACTGCTACAGAGTTGCTCCAGGAACACGCTTCTGAGTTTAAACATTTCCGCTGGCTACCAAACTCCCCAGACATGAACATTATTGAGCATATCTGGGATGCCTTTCAACGTGCTGTTCAAAAGAGATCTCCCCTCCATGTACTCATAGGGATTTATGGGACAGCCCTGCAGGATTCAATGTGTCAACTCCCTCCAGCAGCCGGTCGCGGTGGCCGTGCGGTTCTAGGCGCTACAGTCCGGAACCGCGTGACCGCTACGGTCGGAGGTTCGAGTCCTCCCTCGGGTATGGGTGTGTGTGTTGTCCTTAGGGTAACTTAGTTTAAGTTAGATTAAGTAGTGCGTAAGCCTATGGACCGAAAACCTCAGCAGTTTCGTCCCACACTCCTTATCACAAATTTCCATTTTTTTTCACTGTTGGCATTGCGTATCATGGCAAGCAACGTTATGGAAGTTCGCCAAATCCAGATAATTCCACCGAATTTCTACAGGGTATAGAGTGATTCAAATCACTCCAGATCACTCATTTCAAGTTCTCCACATTGGCGTCACTTTTCACACCACGTCAAGCGTCGCTAAACGTTGGATTAATAATTTGTGGATTATGAGGGACTGCTCAAGCATTGTATCCCATTCTTTTTAAATAAATGCGCACACTGTGTTAACTGGACTGCTGTTTCTTCCGCTGATTTCATGGGAGTTTTTTTGGGTACAATCCGCAATGCAACACGTCCCCGTCGGTCAGTATACGAGGTCTGCCTGGTCGAGGCTTAGCTGTTGTTGTTCCTTCACTTTTCGAGTTAAAAATCTCGTCACCAACTGTCGACAAAGACAGCTTTATAAAGGTTGAAATGTCTGTGACGGGCATCATTTCTAAATTTAATGAAAGTTTAACCATTGAATTCCCTTTATGTGATGTTCATCTCTACAAAGTTGGACATGTGCTTCATGGTTAAACGTTATCCATTTCCATCAATGCAATTTAACTCACGTGACAGGATGTTAAATCCAATGACTAGCGCACATTCGAATTCACTGAGCTCTCCTAATCGCCTCGTTCTGTTGTTGCTGTTTCTCTACCGACAGGACAGCTCTTTTCATATTGGCGGATTTGCCTCTCATGCCACCTGATAACCAATTCTGCATTACGGAGGGATGACCAGGCACCTTTGACCAGATAGTGTATTTCACCACTGCCCCTTATTTTCCAGGCTCCTAAGATTCTCATGACTCTTCTCTCTAATATGTCTAGTCTGCCTAATTCGTGATTTAGCCTTGCCATTCACTTGCATAGAAGTATTCTGGTTTCAGTGCTGCACCGTAATGCATTGTTTTTGTACTCTCCATATTTTCTTCATTTTTAGAGACTGAGCCGTTGTAAAATTTGCTGTTTTGAAGAGCGCGCCGCAGCGCGTAGTGTAAAGCAGTCCACCTCCGTTTCTGGCGGTGGCGCCGCTGTGGCAGTCGCAGCTTTGGTGTCTCCCTCTGGTGGGAAAGCGGAAAGGTAGCCTGTTCACGTGCATTTAAGGGGCGCTATGAGCTCGTCAACGGGGCGAGTCTGGTCAGTTGGTTAGCCAGGTCAGTGTGGGGCAGTCAGTGTCTGTCGTCCGGAGGGCTAGTATGTGTTAGGCCGCCCGCCGGTCTGCTCGAGTTATTCAGGCAATGGTCATTGGCGGTTGGATCGATCGGTTGGTCGGTCGCGCACCGGGACACAAGATGACTTGTCCGTCTTGAGCGTCGGCGCATGTGAGGTCGCCACGTCAGTCCAGTATAGCGAGGGGTAGTGGTTTCGCCGCCAACACGAGAGCAACAGGAGTCAACCCACGACATTGGTCTGGCCGGCGCGAGCTGCGACGCCGTGAGACGGTAGATCGGCGCGCCTTACTGCGTCCGTTGAAGCGGCTGGCAACGGACTGTCCGGGAGAGCGTTTTGAGGGTGCTGCGGCAGGTCTTCGCCAGACATCGCAGTTTTTTTGAAGTAAAGTGATTTGTGATATGTTGTTTCATTTACTTGTTAAATTCTACTACTTTTCTTGGTCAGTCTCTCGTCCCCAGTTTGCTCGTCTGTCTCCCGTCCGTATTTGTTAGGCAGTTTGTCTGTCTGTTGGTCTGCCGTACGTTAATAGCTGCCTCTGTCATGTTTGTCGGCTTCGGTGTAAAGGCCAAATTCCTGAAATATGTTTTTATCTTGCCTATCATCTTGTGAGGCGGTATATGTGTAATGTAGAGCATGTTTGTATATTTTATGTAAGAGTGAATTTCATGGGTTTTTATTTAAATGGTCATTTTAGTATATAAAGTTGCCACCCTTCCACCGTAAGAGTTTTCATTTAAAATCAAGTTGCACTTTTGGTGGCAAGTTTTTTTTTTTTTTTTTTAATGTGTGTGTGTGTGTGTGTGCGTGTGTGTGTGTGTGTTTATATTTCCATCCCTCTTACGGGGTGCATAGTTTGTTTGTGTGAGTTGTTAAAATTTTTAGTTTAAAGTAATCTGGTGTGTTGCAGATTTGCACCAGTGTAATCTTTCAGAGGTTGTTGTGAGCAGTCGTGACTACGGCCGTGTTAAAAGGGAGCGGCAAGCTTCTCTGCCTGAAAGCTCATACTGTCAAAAAAAGTTGTTTCTGCCTTTGAATAAATTGTAACTTGATATTTAGAGCGTGCTTTCTGATTATAGTTTTTAAATCTGTTTTTTTAAAACCACTGGCAACTACTTCCACGCGCACATAGTGTCATTGAATGTGTTAATGTTCTTGATGAATCGCTAGTAAATGAAGAAAAATTCTTTAAGAAAAGATTTTGAAAGTAAATTTACGGTTCAGGGACCTTTTGTATTTTTTCTCGATTGTGAGGAGCTATGTTTTTCGTATGTTTCTCTTTCTATTTTTTTTATCGTGTTGCATAAACGGATAGATAACGTGGCATCATATTTCTAAAGATTACCACTCTGGCGTGTGTAAAATAGCGGAATGCTGAGGAAGCGTGTTGGCAGCGCTTTGCAGATCGGATTTCCCAATACTAGATACAGGGAGAGAAAGAAAAAATCTGTGATCGGCAAAAAGTCTGTGCTACAGCTGAAAGGGCGGAAATGGCGCTCTGCATCGGATATGAGAAGCGCGATAGGTGGAGGCTGGCCGATCGTGGGCAACGCCGGCAGCTGCGATCCACCGCTGCCCCGCTCGCGAGTGTTGTTTCACGGGAACAAGAGGAATGTGATACGCTGGTTTCTGTGAAACTTCCAAGAGCTACGAGAATTCGAAGAAAACGTAAAGCCTTTGACACGAAAATTGTGAACATAGTAACGCCTATGGCGCCGCGCGGCTACCATACGCAAACCACTGGAGCATCAATCTTTGTTGTTGCTGCCTCTGGATCACGGGGTCCCGGGTTCGATTCCCGGCCGGGCTCGGGATTTCCTCTGTCCGGGGACTGGGTGTTTGTGTTGTCCACGTCATCCGATCATCGCCACCATCATTCGTGGCTAGATTGGATTGTTTAAAAACATTGGACTCTGTAAAAATTGGGACTTTGTACCACCGCTGATGACCACGCAGTTGAGCGCCCCACAAACCAAACATCATCATCAATCTTCCGCCCGGTCATCCATACGTACTAGATTGTGTAATACTGTAGTTTCAGAAATAATATTTTTCGACTTTATATAATCTAAAAACGATATTGCTGTGAGTAGATAACCCTTGAATAGTCTGTGGTGCCATCTTTCTACGTTCTTACAAATATGTAAAACGATTTAGCAGTAACAAACTGTAATGGAACTTGAGAACTTTTAGCATTACAGCGAGTCAGCAATCGTGAATAATGTAATAATTATAAACAATCCGCCTCGATTGTAAATAGAAACCAGATGTTGACCTGGGTTTCGGGGCGGATAACCACGCCTTCTCCAGAACACACTAAAAATACAAACTGTCTAAAGAGGCATGGTCCAACATTAATACAGAATACGAGTCTTTCGCTCTTTTGGGCGTTCTATATTAATGTTGGACCATGCCTCCTTAGGCAGTTCGTTGTTTTAGTGTGTTCCGCAGAAGGCGTGGTTATCCGCGCCGAAACCTAGGTCAACATCCGGTTTCTATTTGCAATCGACGCGGACTCTTTATAATCATTAATCTGTAATGGCTTTAATAGCAGTACGATGTAATAACAAGCACATAATAATCGGCATCGTTTGACCAGCAACCGTCTTCAGAACAATGGAAGCATAGAGGAAAATTGTCTTTCAGTTTGTGTAAAAACCTAACAACTTAAAAATTCATAAATTTTTATCAAAATGCTAGCTGACAAACCCGTCAGTGTCCGGGTATTCATTTTGCTAGTTCCATATTAGAAACGAAGCCTTATATGTACTTCTGTAGTAGACTCGGTGTAAGATGAACCTCGACGGTTTCTGTACGCTAGGCGTAGCTGCTTTACGTATCTACAACATCTCTATGGCAACGCCTCTTCATAGCAATATAACCGGCTATTGTTTTGGCTCACAGCCGTTTGTGCTCCGCAGTTAAAATCTGTCAATAACGCTGCCACGTCTCAGGGATATCCGTAAGTTACTCGACTGTAGAGGTGTCTTAGAAGTAATGGATGAATGTATTAAAGATTCTTGCATAATGCGGCATTTTTTCACCCTTCGCAATGTCTATAGAGTCATATGACGTCATATGTTTCATACCATGATACTTTTGTGTAGGTATATTCAGAGGCTTACGTGGATACTGTCTGCGAAATATGTTCTGAATAGAGCAAGTGCCAAAGAAATAGTAAACATAAACGTCATGCATGATGTAGCAGTTTTCTACGCAGTTTTGACGCCCTATCTTCCAGATCTACGTGTCATATGATATAATTTTGTAAGTACAATCAGTAGAATGTGTGGATACTGTCTGCAAAATGTTTGGCGAATAGAGTTAGTAGGTAAGAAGTAAGAAATTTAAACGCGAGGGATGATTTTGTAGTTTTTCACACATCTTTGTTTGTGACGTCACATCTCCTGAATGTGTGGTACCATGATACATGTAGTTGCATGTAGCGGCATATGTGGATAGTGTGTGTCAAATTTATTGTGAATAAAGTTTGTAATACATAAGTAATAAATATAAACATAAGGCATGATTTGGCAGTTATTCACGTAGCTTATTATTTATGACGTCACATTTCCTGAACTATGGTAGGTAGGAATTTCTTACCCCGACAAGATTGTTGCCTGACAGTAAGGGATAGGTGTACCGAGTTTGGCTGAAATCGATACATTGGTTTAGAAGATGTTGAACATACGTAGATACACATACACACACACATCCACTTTTATAGTACGTTTGGATTAGAACATTAAAAATACTGAAAACTATATAACGTGCTTACACTGTAATTGCTAACTAAATAACTTGTCAGTCGTCACAAAACTGTTACTAAGCGACATTTTGAATTTAGTTTATTTGATCTGAATCGAGCACCATATTAATCACGATGCTTTCTACATGGCACACTACGTATGAAATTGCGAATATTATTGACCCATGACAATCCACATATGTAGTTGCCATTGTTTGCTCTAACTTCAGTACCGTGAACTTCGGCTTGTGACATTGCGAACAGTAACGGAAGAATATGTAAGCTGCCACCTAAGTGTAGATTTATCTTTCTTTCATCTTGATACCTGTATTTCGCGTGTTACCACTAAAAGGGTGGCAGGCCACGCACTATCTACAACAACATTACGGACTTATTACGAATGAACCTTGTCTACCCCAGCTGACACATGGTTCAGTTCCTTACTAGACACGATCCTAACATAGACCACTTGAAGCAGATACACCGTCGACAGAGGAGAACCTGTGCATGTGACACTTCTCCACGGGGACGCACGTCACTCGTCACAAACCGTGGACGTGCTAAAACTCCCTTGTGCATAAGGCGCGCACTGCTGCCTATGCTGACACCTTGCCTAAGAGGCGTGGTCATGTAAAAACAGTAATCCGGGTGCACGGATATTCCTGCTGGCACATAAATACACGGAAGAGCCAAAGAAACTGGTACAACTGCCTAATTTCGTGTAGGGCATCCACGAGCACGCAGAAGTGCTGCAACAGGACGTGGCATGGACTCGACTAAAGTCCGAAGTAGTACTAGAGGGAACTGACACCATGAATACTGCAGGGTTGTACATAAATCCGTAAGAGTAGGAGGCGGTGGAGACCTCTTCTGAGCAGCACGTTACAAGGCATCGCAAATATGCTCAATATTGTTCATGTCTGGGGAGTTTGGTGGGCAGTGGAAATATTTAAACTCAAAGTGTTCCTGGAGCCACTCTACAGCAATTCTGGACGTTTGAGGTTGTCCTTGTAGAATTTCCCAAGTCCGTCGGAATGCACAATGGACATGAATGGATGCAGGTGATCAGATATGATGCATACGTACGTGTCACCTGTCAGAGTCGTATCTAGACACATAAGGGGTCCCATATCACTCCAAATGCATACGTCCCACACCCTTACAGAGCCTCCACCAACTTTATCAGTCCCCTGCTGGAAGACAAGGTCCATGGATTCATGAGGTTGTTTCTGTACCTGTACACCACCATCCGCTCGATACAATTTGAAACGAGACTCGTCCGACCAGGCAACATGTATCCAGTCATCAACAGTCCAATGTCGGTGTTGGCGGGCCCGGGTGAGGCGTAAAACTTTGTGTCGTGGAGTCATCAAGGGTACGCAAGTGGGACTTCAGCACCAAAAGCCCATATCGATGATGTTTCGTTGAATGGTTCGCACGCTGACAGTTGTCAGCATTGAAATCTGAAGCAATATCCTGAAGGGTTTGCACTTCTGTTACGTTGAAAGATTTTCTTCAGCGTCGTTAGTATCGTTCTTGCAGGATCTTCTTCCACCCACAAAGGTGTCGGAGATTTGATGTTTTACCGATTCGTGATATTCACGGTACAGTCGTGAAATGGTCGTATGGTCAAATCACCACTTCATCGCTATCTCGGTGATCGGTGATGTTATATCCCATCGCACGTGCGCTGACTGTAACACTACGTTCAAGCTCACTTAAAACCTTGATAACCTGCCATTGTAGCAGCAGTAACCGATCTAACAACTGCACCACACTCTTGTGTTATATAGTCGTTGCCGACCGCAGCGTCTTATTCTGCCTGTTTATATATATCTGTGTTTGAATACGCGTGACTATACCAGTTTTTTTGGGCATCAGTGCAAATCTAGTTTAGATGTTAACGAATTTCTTTTATTGAGAAAAAATTTTCTTGCCATTGCCAGTCTGCATTTTCTATCCTCTCCACTTCGGCGATCATCAGATATTTTGCTGTGCAAATAATAAAATTCATCTACTACTTCTAGTATCTTGTTTCCTAATCTCCTGATTTAATTCGACTACACTCCATTATCCTTGTTTTGGTTTTGTTGATGTTCATCTTATATCTTCCTTTCAAGTCACTGTCTGTTCTGTATCATTCCTCTTCCTAGTCCTTTGGTGTCTCTGACAGAATTACAGTGTCACATTTGTGAATGTTGATTATTCCACGTGGGACACATTGTATACCTGTGTCCTTTACACAGAAGATATCATATGGTTATAGGTCCACTGATACCACTCAACTGCAATGAGAAAGGCTGCAGATGATTAAAAGACTGCTTGAATAATTCAAACACTTTTTGTAATGCCAAGACACTTTTTGTTTATCACGAAGAATGTTCAAAAATGTTTCAAATGGCTCTGAGCACTATGGGACTTAACATCTGAGGTCGTCAGTCCCCTAGAACGTAGAACTACTTAAACCTAACTAACCTAAAGACATCACACACATCCATGCCCGAGGCAGGATTCGACCCTGCGACCGTAGTGGTCGCGTGGTTCCAGACTGAAGCGCCTAGAACCGCTCGGCCACATCGGCCGGCCACGAAGACTGTCTTTGTGGAATTTGTACAATGAAGATCAGTCACTTTGAACACTGATCGTACAGAATTAAAGTACACCATAATTATAATCAATACTATTTACAGCACATACCCACACTATGTACGTCTTCCTTGTATCAAGTTCACCCTCAGACTGTCACCACCTATTTGTGGCAAGTCCTTATGGGATTTCTACTCTCGAACGCTAGCCAATCAGGGGCCCGAAAAGGTAATGCTTCGTTATAAGGTAATGCTCTGGACAGCCAATGGGAGACGACCAACTTATTTCTCCGTCGTTTCACAAAATCGATCTCACAGCTACGGACCTGTCACCCAGTTGACTTTATCCCACCCTGAATGAATTAAAATTTGTGCAATGGCCGAGACTTTTCTTCAGCTTCCATCATCACCGTAGATAAAGATGAGATACAAATGTCTCAAGGAAAATATAGTTACATCAGGACTATTAAGAGGCTTTATCTTATCTCGGGACTGCTTTTGGGCAATTACACCTATTTTCAGATGGTTACACTTTTGTTATTACTGAATGAAAGTCGTCAGCAGCATATAGTTACACAAGCACTGCAAAATAATACTTTAGTAGTTGGAGCCAATTAATATGTCGTATAGATGACTTGTAAAGCACATAAAAATATGCTAATGTGAACGCAGTTGAAAATATTTGAAATGAATTAGTTGTATGCATTTACGTTTGTTTTAGTGAACGGTGTTCTGCTTTGTTTTGGTCCTTAGACACGTCTGGGAAGACGCAAAAAATATTTAAATGTAAACAGCGGACACGTAGGACACGATTAACTGTGGCACACAAATATTTCACAACATTCTTCATAACAGTTGCAGCTTCAGACGGGTGCTTTACGTGTAATGTTCTTGTTTATGGTAGAGATTTATCACCAAGCAAACGTATCACGCATTTCCTCGCAAGCAAGGATCTCAACTACCTTATAATAAGCATAGAATGTGAATGGGAGGTGCAACAAGTTAATATCAGAAACAATACTTTATCTGTAACAGCATACTTATTGCTTAAGGACTACAAGACAAATTATCTTGGAGAGACTTTTTCATATATTTTTACGACGTAACTCAGTGGATCTTTGAGAAATCATCTCGGAGCTATCAAGGTGGTTTTCGGCTACAAATGAGCTGTAGATAGCCGTAAATTAGTTTAGTTCTTTTGTATGTTTAATAGAGGGGATACGAAGATCATTGACTTGCAAGCGAATATTATAGAGAGTGAGTTTTCCCGCAAGCAGTTAGACTAGCGTGTCTCTCCGATAATACATGTCAACCCGAATGGAAATAAATCATATCGTGAGGCATCTTTAACCTTCCCGCTTTCTTCTGTACATATGCCATGCACCAGATCTGGTAACTCCTCAAGTTGTATTTGTCGATTATGAGTTAGCTCTCTCTGCACGACGATATCGGCTACTAGGGACGCACATTCTGCTACAGAAGCTTTCTTCCACTGTTTAAGGAACAGCGCGCTCATCTGTTTTGCATCCGTTCCGGAAAACTTTCCAACTATGCAAGTTTTATGTGAGAACGGAGAAGCGGCGAGAAGGGAGATCACAGTTGCCTCTGCGGTGCTGTGTAACGTTCGGACACGTCTGCTTTAATTCGAGGCGAAGCAGATCCCTGGCTGCGAGGTGCAGTACCGATGTTAATGCGATGCCCTTGCGCTGTTTTATAGCTCTTGCTGTGGTGTGCCATTCAGCGTCCACCCTGCTCCTCTACATCTGTTCAGCTTCTAAGGTGAACGTCTGAGTTTTTTACTGGCACTGATATTTCAAACAGAGTGTTCATTTCTTTGTTTGAATAAAAGATTATAGTAACACATTAAAAAATAAGAGAGATTGGTATTTAACATCCTGTCACGTGAGTTAAATTGCATTGAAGGAAATGGAAAACGTTTAACCATGAAGCACATGTACAACTTTGTAGAGATGAACATCACATAAAGGGAATTAAATGGTTAAACTTTCATTAAATTTGGAAATGATGTCATCATGATCATCTGTATTACGTTTGACCCCACAGGCACGAACACACTCTTGTATGCACTATTTCGTGGAAGCAAACAGCTACTGATAATCTCGAGGAATTTGTTGCCGTGTGTGAATCAGATGCTGTCATTTCGTGAAGGCAGCTGGCTGGAACTCATATGAAAGTACGCGTCTTCCCCTCGCATCTCATACACGCCCTGCTCGTCACACATCTGGCGACCGAAAGACCAGTCAAAGATGCGTACATTCTTTAGTCGTTTCTGATGTAAACGGCAGGAGAGGTCCTGCATATAATGATGGAATACGCCATTTGGCACTCTGACAAAAGGGATAATTCTTGTTGCACACTCACGAGCACTCACCATCCCTTCAGCAGTTACCAATCGTCACACCCAATACCTTCCCACACCATGATTCAAGGAACCAGACACCTGTTGGTCTAAAGAACAGCAGCTTCCTGTGATCTTTCACCAGCTCATTACGGACAGCAGCGAGATTCATCGCTGGACACCACATACGCCCACTCAGAGTCCCAGATGACTCTGGTTTTACATCATGCTAGTCTCTGTTGTCTGTGGTGCTGCGCCAATGGCAAACGATGCATAGCATCTCAAGACCTCAAACTAATAACTTTTATCGACTTCTCGTGGTGACCCTATCCCTCTAACCTCTGCCTAAATTTAAGCTATTGTTGGCTATATATAATATTTGCTCTTCAGAACCAGTCGAACTGTGCTACGACCACCCCACTGTGTGGTCCTTGTAGCGGGACTTTGAATTTCGCCGCGCTACACTCGTTCCCTCAGATACAAATTATACCGTCGCAGCGGTATGAGCGCTCGACGGCAGAGACAATACTAAAATTGTAACTTTTTTTGTTTTCTATCCGTCTGTTGTCTCTCGAGAGCGGAAGCTTAATGCAGACGTGATCTGATGAAGACGAAAAAAAAACTTAATAGCTATCCTTGATGTGATTTTAATGTGTAGACATATTGTGGAAGTTACGACATTTGGAGGAGGGAAGCAACGTAAAATAAATTGTATTTAATATCAAGACGGTTTTGTATACATTAGAAATTCCTGGACAATGAAACTTATTGCAAGATTTCGGAGCAGACTTTTCACGCAAATATGAAATAGGAGATTTTTGAAGACCTGGACGCCGCACGAAAGAAGACATGTTAACATGGTAAAGGACAAACTCTTATCTACGCCATTTCCCCCTGTCAGTTACATTTTGATATTCTGTTATTTTTCAATAATTTTTGTAGTGGAAATTGTTCTAACTCTTGCTCAAAAACGCCACAAGGACCACCCCAACAATAGCTTTTCCGAATCACTAAGTCCGATAGCTTTTCTGTAATACGAAGTCCGATTTGCATTTCATTCTTTCCCTTTTTCACGGTCATTCACGATTTTAAAACCCCCTTTTTATTCACCATTTCTTCCCACATTTTCAACCTTTTCTTTCCTTTCCTTTTTCTTCTCTTTTTCTTTTCTTTTTTCTTTTTTATTAACCACTACAACTGGCTCCCGCGACGGGACGCAATTTTCGGATGTGTTGTTTTTGAGAAAATTTGAAACTTTTATATTTTTTCCCAACAGAGAATAATCAAAAATCCTGAAATTTAAATAGTAACTAAAAGACCAACTTTATTGTACCTAAGCAAATGATTATACAACAATATTGTAAAGAATTTTTGTAACTAATTCACTCTGTTTTTCTTTTCATGGCATATATTGTTGCAAAACTGTTATTTTGAGACCTTTTGGTGATTATCCGATGTAGATGTATTAAGAAAATCCATATTTTGACGAATACGATTTACGCAGAAGTGATTGACCAGCCGCTGCAGGACAGAAAATTTAATGGTGAGTCACACAATTATGTTTCATTCAAGCATTCAATAGCCAACTGCAGAATCCATTTTTCCCTTTCCACACATCCTGTAGTTTTCTTCTAGATTTTTCCAAAATTGTCTATCTCTATTGTAGTTTGTGGTAATTATAATATTTTTGTAGCATATGAAGATCGTGAATTTGACCGCCAAACAGTCATTTGTTGCGAAAAATTTTGTCCGCCCTGCTGCATCTTTCTCAACCATTGTTTGCAATAGAGCAATCATTTACATTGACGAGAAAATATTTCAACCTACATTTGAGTCAAATCTTTTTTAATCAGACTTATATTATTCCCTTTTGACTTACGATTATACATCCTGTTACAATGGAACGCGGTAAGGTAGAGATAGTTTCGGCAGATGAGTTAAGT
This sequence comes from Schistocerca serialis cubense, assembly GCF_023864345.2. Lineage (NCBI taxonomy): Eukaryota > Metazoa > Arthropoda > Insecta > Orthoptera > Acrididae > Schistocerca > Schistocerca serialis. The sequence goes on from NC_064643.1 coordinate 461,362,020, forward strand.
GAAGTAGATTCATCGTTCAACCGACAAGAAAGTCCGCGCTTCCCTCCAAGGACGAGTTCACAGATCAATGCAATGATTTTGCCTCAAACTCGCAACATTTGTGATAATACACAGATGGCGACTTCAAATGACGAAATGTGGAATGGACGCGAGACTAGACCGTCTGCGCCATTGTTAACATCAATGTCAGAACCGAATATGAGACAAATTCAGCAACGTGACACAAATCGGACACAGGAGACTGACAAACTGGACCGACTATTAGAGTTATTTGCATACATGAAACGAGACGTTAGTCAGAAAATTGACGTATTTAACCATACTATGACCGAAAATTTTGAACGAACGACAAAACAGATGACAGAATTAAATAATACCACTCAACAGCTCAGCCAGCGATTTGAGACATTGTCCGACCGAGTCACTAAACAGGAAGAAACTTTGGTTAGATTCACACATGAAACAAAAAACAATATCACCCGATGTGAGAATCAGTTAACTCAAATAGATAATGTGCAGCAGGAAGTGAACACCCGTGTGGAAGAGTTAGCTCAGGCCCACACTTCAGCTAGCTCCACCCAAGAAAAGCTGACTGAAGAAGTGGGAAACATTACCCAACAGCTCACAATGGTAGTTCTTGAACAGACCCACCTCAAAGAACAGATAGAGAAATTAGAAGATCGAGCGGACCTCGCGTCACTAAACAACGACACCAACATGGCCGAGAGAATTGTACATGAATGTAAATTGTGTGACGACTATCTGGACAAAAAACTTGAAACAATTACACAGGACATACTTTCAAAAACAAAGATACATGTTGAAGACAAGACAAAACACGTAGAAGACGAAGTGACAAAATTACGAGACAATGTTGTGCCGTGTTTGGCGATTGGTGTAAACGCATCGTCAGGGAACAACAGAACAGCTAAAACCATGGCTAATGACACAGACAGAACACTTATTGTGGAATCACCTATTTCCAATTAAAATTACAATGTGCCGCTTTCTTTTCCACCAAACGAGCAATATTAAGGTACGACGCCTAGAGTAGCAGGTGACATAAATCACATCAATACAGTTATGCCAATCGGCATGGCCGATGACACGTTTGTAAAGCATGGGTATTTCCAGACATTTTCCAGTGAGGACAAGCACAAAGTCCACCCTATTGTGTTTATTGGATCATTTGACGGTGTTTTTTCCACGTAGTTGGTCAGAAGTCGATAAAATCAGATACGCCACCAATCTCATGCGAGGACGAGCAGCTAAGTGGGGTGCCGCTATGAAACGGCGGTGCCTTACGTTTGAACAGTTCGAACAAGCCTTCTTGGACGAATTCTGGTCCGAGAATGAGCAACAGTCAAAGGAGAGAAGTGTGCAACCCCGAGACCTATGACCCTAAAAAAGAGACATTAAGACAATACTTTGAGAGGTACCTAGACAAGACACTGTATTGGTCCAAACCAGCCGACTTGCCAGCGATAATTGACACTTTAAAGAGCCACATACCCTTTCCATACCGAGACAGATTAATAGGAGTACCGGAGAATGACGTTAAGACTTTCTTAAACTTCTTAGATCAAATTGACGTAGTTTACAGAGGCGATTCACGCACATTCAAATGTTACCCATATTAGTAACCAGAATCAGTACCCATCCCAAAGGAACCGTAGGGACGGTGGTTGGCGGAACAATCCGTCCGCGCCGCGACACAATACGATGCCTGCGAGCGAAACATATTCAAATGGAAACGTGTATGACGGTAGGAACAACCGCAGAAATTCGTGGAATAATAACAACAATAATTATCACCCATATCAAAATGGTAACTACATGCAAAATGAAAATCACAGACAGTGCAACAACAACCGCAAAAGGTTACGTGAGAATAACCGGTACAACCCGGGCTACTTTGACAGGAACATGCCATATAACAGACATAATTACCACCAAAACAATAACAATGCCAACAATCACCCACAGAATATGTGGAACACAAAAAATTCACGCATGATAAATCATGACCCTCCACGGAATCCGCCGCCGTTCCCCAGTACAGTCATGCACTCTCCGCCACGAAGTAGCAATAACAATTGCGGCGCGCCATCAGCTGACGCGTGGGCGCCAACTGGTCGGAACGTAAACATAGTGGAGCTGGTCAATGAACCCGGCCAAACACAGCAGACGACGGAAAACAGTCGACGACCGAGCTAAGCGCTTGTGCATTGGTCGTGAGGTGTTGTAAGAGCGCAACGGCTGAGACGGTTTGTTTCCTCAGATACGACGACAAAATGACAGCAGAACAGAAATTAACAAACCTATCAGTTGATGACCTTGTTCTTTTGCGTTCATATCCCAAGTCTACAAAATTAAAACAACTGAACAGAAAATGGCAGCTATTATATTCAGGTCCTTTCAGAATAGCAAGCATACATCACCCAGGTTGTTACTCCCTAGAACACCCGTTATCTCACAAGCCGAGGGGGTTGCATCCCCAGACATTTGAAACCATTTGTGCACTAAAACAACATAATATAATGACAACTAATTTGAACATGAGCAAGTCGCTGTGGAAACGAGATCATAAATATTTATATTGGATACACGAACATTAAGTTATACAGAATGAGATTTTCACTCTGCAGCGAAGTGTGCGCTGATATGAAACTTCCTGGCAGATTAAAACTGTGTGCCCGACCGAGACTCGAACTCGAGACCTTTGCCTTTCGCAGGCAAGTGCTCTACCAATTCAGCCACGTCGTGAGTCGTGCTTGGGTAGCTCAGTTGGAAGAGCACTTGCTCGCGAAAGTGTAAAGGTCCCGAGTTCGAGTCTCGGTCCCTCACACAGTTTTAATCTGTCAGGAAGTTTCATATCGGCGCACACTCCGCTGCAGAGTGAAAATCTCATTCTGGGAACATCCCCCAGGCTGTGGCAATATTCTTTCTTCCAGTAATGCTAGTCCTGCAAGGTTCGCAGAAGAGTTTCTGTGAAGTCTGGAAGGTAGGAGACTAGGGACTGGCAGAATTGAAGCTGTGAGTACGGGGTGCGAGTCGTGCTTCGGTAGCTCGGATGGTAGAGCACTTGCCCGCGAAAGGCAAAGGTCCCGAGTTCGAGTCTCGGTCGGGCACACAGTTTTAATCTGCCAGGAAGTTTCAGATATTGTTTTACCAACTGGATTCAAACTTGTGGCCAATACCTGAAATATACATTTCGAACTTTTTCACACACCAGTCTCTGTAGACTAGATAGCAGTAGAACATGGAAACAAATTTAGTCGGTGGCTTTGCTTCGATTGAAACGTGATACCTCAATATCGTGAGTCGTGCTTGGGTAGCTCAGTTGGTAGAGCACTTGCACGGGAAAGGCAAAGGTCTCGAGTTCGAGTATCGGTCCGGCATGCAGTTTTAATCTTCCAGGAAGTTTCATATCGGCACACACTACGCTGCAGAGTGAAAATATCATTCAGGTTAAGAACTATTAACGCTGATTTTTTTCGCTACTTACACTTAGCGTCACATGACGTCAGTTTGATCTGGATGATTTCATTTCGCTAGTTAAATTTCATCGTTTGATTTAAAAGTATATCCCACCTTCGACGCACAGACTTGACTTATGCTTTACGCATTGCAACAGTCACTTGACCTGTACTCTTCCTTGCTTTTGACATCTGTCTAGCTAGTTTTAGATTTTAGTCTTAGGTCTGTGACCTGACAGTTCAGAAAAACTGAAGTACAACATAAATCACTCACTAGCACAAGGAAACGGTGCAGTAAATCAGGACGTACATAAATGCGCTGTGTCTAGAATTAGTTCCTGGATAACACTACGTGTAATGAGTGCACGGTAAGATTGCCCGAGAACAATGCAATGAGGCTGAAAAAGGACTGTAACACAGAAATCGAGTAACGATCTCGTGGCACGAAAGGATTTGGGGTCATGATTTGCATAAGGTACTCACACAAGTCCAGCACCTTGACGTGCCGTACCTCCTGCGGTTGATTACAGATATTTCATGTCCGCATATCGAATTCAGGCATCGATAAATGATAACTGGCGTATGACTAAACATACGAATGCTTCATAATAGTTCTTTTTTCTACTGCTGAATGGCATTAATTAATGAGGTAGAGGCTCCTTAATCTGTCATGTACAACAGTTCACTCTACCCGAAAATAGAATCTGTTTTCCTCATATTAGATCTAGATATTATATAGAATAATAAGGTGAGCGAATCATGTTCACAGCAAGGCTCCAACAGTAACAACCAACAAGTGACCTTGCTGTACACAGCCGGCCGCTGTGGCCGAGCGGTTCTAGGCCCTTCAGTCCGGAAACGCGTTGCTGCTACGGTCGCAGGTTCGAATTGTGCCTCGGGCGTGGATGTGTGTGATGTCCTTAAGTTAGTTAGGTTTACGTAGTTCTAAGTCTACGGGACTAATGAGTCAGATGTTGAGTGTCATAGTGCTTAGAGCCATCTGAACCTTTTCTTTTTTTTTTTTTTTTTTTTTTTTTTTTTTTTTTTTGGTAAAGAGTAAAATCTATTTGTGGAATATAAGATACTGCAGTTAAAATAGTAACTTGTTTGTCAGTATCCGAACTCTGATGTAAACAGTACACTAAGGTGAAAAAAGTCGTGGGATATCGCCTAACATCGTGTCGGACCTCCATTTTCCCAGCGTACTGTAGCATCCCGACGTGGCGTAGACTCAAAAAGTCGTTGGAAACGCTTGTAGAAATGAGCCAAGCTGCCTCCATAATGTTCCATGAATGTTCGATGGGATTCATGTTGGGCGACCTCGGTAGCCAAATCATTAGCTCGAATTGTCCAGATTGTTTTTCAGACCAACTTTCAACGATTGGGCACTGTGACATTGCGCAGTGTCATCCATAAAAAATCCATCGTTGTTTGACAATGTAAGGTTAATGACTGGCTATTAATGGTCTCCAAGAAACGTAGTATATCCATTTCCAGTCAATGATCGGTTCAGTTAGAACAGAGGACCCAGTTCGTTCCATGTAGACTCAGCCCACGCCAGTATGGAGCCACATCCACCTTGCAGTGCCTTGTTGAAAAATTGGATTCTTGGGTTCGCGGGGTCTGGCCAACACTCGAACCCTACCATCAGCTCTCGTCGACTGTAATGGGGACTCATCTGACCAAGACACGGTTTTCCCGTCGTCTAGGGTCCACCCGATATGGGAACGAGCACAGGAGAGGCACTGCAGGCGATGTCATACTCTTAGCAAAGGTACACATCTCGGTCGTTTTCTGTCATAACCCATTAATTCCAAACACTTTCCTAACGAATATTTTCGTCGTACGTCCCACATTGATTTCTGTGGTTATTTCACGCAGTGTCGATTGTCTGGTAACACTGACATCTACACGCAAAGGCTGCTGCTTTCGGTCGTTAAGTGAAGGCCGTCGGCCACTGCGTTGTCTTTGGTGAGAGGTAATGCCTAAAAAGTGGTTTTCTCAGCACACTCTTGACACTGTGGCCATCGGATATTGTATTCCCCAACTGTTTCCGATACGGAGTATGCCATGCGTCTAACTCCGACTACCATTCCACTTTCGAAGTCTGTTAATTCCCGTCGCGCGATTGGAAACCTCTTCACAAGAATCAGCAGAGTACAAATGACTGTTGTACCAATGCGCTGCTCTTTTTTACCTTACGTACACGATACTACCGCCATCTGATTATGTGAATATCGCTGTACCTTGACTTTTGTCATCTCAGTATATGTGCAATGCAGTGAATCTAATGAAAGCATCAGTTTCACTTACAGTGTATTGGAAGGAATTCCTTTCTCATAACACGAAAATAATATGTTGGTCTGATACTGGCACTGAAAGCAAATCATTAATTAAATGCACTGCTGTTGAATGTTAAGCCTGTAGCAAACATTGTATTTTCCCTGTTGTACGACTGCTTTATTTTATTACAACCTGACTGCATTATGTCAGTAACAGAATATGTGACATGGAATGTCCATTCTTGAATACCGAATCCTATTATTCTTACGTTGAAGTTTTGCCCTGATTTATCCTCTATGACCAAAGAATGGCTGGGTTCAGTCCGTCACTCCTATCATAGTGACCCAACATTATTGACGTGATATTCGCGGGATGATTACTATGTTGAATAAGAATCCCACACTTGTATCCGTTTTTGATTAAAGAATTAGTAGGTGGTCGTGCGGTAGCGTTCTCGCTTCCCGCGCACGGGGTCCCGGGTTCGATTCCCGGCGGGCTCAGGGATTTTGCCTGCCTCGAGATCACTGGGTGTTGTTGTGTCGTCTTCATCATCATCATTTATCCCAATTGCGGTCGGAGGAAGGCAATGGCAAAACCACCTCCACTAGGACCTTGCCTAGTACGGCGGTGCGTGTCTCCAGCATTGTCCCCTGCGATCTACGGAGTATGGGACTTTATCATCACCAGGTTGATGCATAAGTTCGTACCGTTTTTGTTTTGTATGTTGGTATCCGGGTTGCCATGGGTTTATTTATCGATTGTCATTTTTTTATTTGTGGATCACTGTTGCTGTTTGTTTACCTACTGCCATTTTGTCATTTGGAGACAGTGAGCGGAGTTGTGGACGCTAGAAAATGAAGTGCCAAGTGGAGACATCGGAACGGTTTCGATATGTTCTTCTGTTTGAGTACATTAGAGGCCTGTCAGCAGCGGAGGCAGCCGGAAACATTTGCGCCATGTATGAGGACAGTGCCGTTGGACGGAACACGAGAAGAAAATGGTTTTCCCGTTTTAAGGAGGATCGTTTTGACATTAGTAACTCTCTACGTCCAGGGAGACGTTTAAATGGATTAATGTATAATGATCCACGTCAGTACACTCGAGAAATGGCAAATATGATAAACTGTTTTCGTTCCATCATCGTGCGGCATGCATGCACTCGAGAAGGTTCAAAAATCTGGTGTGTGGGTACCGCATGCTCCAAGCCAAAAATCACAAAAATCATTGCGAGGCATCATATGCATCTCTGCTTGCTCGTCACCAACTGGCTCAAGAACAACACCGACCGTTCCTACCCTGTATCGTTACTGGTGACGAGAAATGGTGTATTTGTGTTAACCTAAGGAAAAGAAAGGAAAAGTTGAGCCCAAAGAAAGCAGCAGCTCCCCGTAAAAAGAGCTGCGCACATACACATAAGATAATGTTATGCATCTTGTGGGGCAGCGACGGTGCCTTGTACTACGAACAGCTTTTTCGAGGTGTCACCTTCACTGCTGACATTTGTCAACAAGTGAGACGTCTTGCATACGCAGTGCAAGAATAGCTACTCCACGTTGACGCCCACCCGTATTCTGCTAGAGCTAGACTGACAGAAAACACTATTCAGGAGTTGGATTGGGAAGTCATTCCCAATCTTATTCACCTGATCTTGCACCCTTAGCTTTTCATCTTCTCCATTTCTATCTAGCATCCTTCAAAGAAATTACTTCCGGATAAAATGCGCTCCGAACATGCCTCTAAGAGTTCTTCACCTCAAAACGACGTGATTTCCACAGTCGCAGAATGGAAAACCTACCCCAGCGTTTTCAGACTGTTGTAAATAGTGAAGGAGAATATATTTTTGATGACCAAAGTGTCTGGTGTGCGCTACGAAGCTATAGACCAATCCTATATTATTAATCACTCTGATTCTCAGCACTAATAATAATAATAATAATAATAATAATAATAATAATGTACAGAGCCAGTACCGACTGGCACATTGAAATGCCTATTATTTACTCGTGAAACGCGCGCTTTTTTTTTGGTCCCTTGACACTATTTACACAATCGTTAAATTTAGTGAGTTCTGCGCACAAACTAGCGACCATGACCGCACCTGTTCACTGTTACCTCTCCGCCCTCTCTCTCTCTTTCTCTCTCTCTCTCTTTCGTCCCTCTGTGATAGTCTCGACCCTCGGACCGCAGCGCTGGCGTCCCTTTAGCACAGCGCCTCCACGTACACTTTGACCACGTGAACACCACGCAAGGCCTTTCTCGCATGACCGTCTGGTTAGCACAATACTTTTCTGAACGATTCCTTTTTTTCAAGTTACTTTTGTAATCTAAGAAATGAATTAAAAAGACACTGAGTCGAGTGGCAAAGCCAGATACTAATTTATATTAAAATGAAGCATATGTGCGTTAATAAAAATTTGGTGACATCTGAGATGCCCGAGGACGTGGTCGTCTTAGACAGTTTTGAGCGCCCCCAATTACTTCATGCGTTCACCTCGTATTATTTTTGCCTGTTAAAGATACCTGTGATGAGAATGAGAATTTAGCCTGCTTTTCTTTAGATCCTCTCTATTTCCTCTATCAAGCTGACTTCATACGGAGCCGCGCGGGATTAGCCGAGCGGTCTGAGGCTCTGTAGTCATGGACTGTGCGGCTGGTTCCGGCGGAGGTTCGAGTCCTCCATCAGGCATGGGTGTGTGTGTTTGTCCTTAGGATAATTTAGGTTGTGTGTAAGCTAAGGGACTGATGACCTTAGCAGCTAAGTCCTATAAGATTTCACACACATCTGAATATTTGAACTTCTTACTGATCCCTAACTGACCAGCAAAACTCTTGGTCGAACGAGGGTTTTGTAGACTTCCTCCTTTTTGGATGGACTGCATTTCCTGAATTTGTCTGGCATCTGCCTTACCTGCGATTAGTTTTATGTGTTCGTTCCACTGAAACTGCTCTGTACCTATACTCCAAGGTATTTTAAGGATGTGACTGCTTCCAGTGGTTGTTCTGCGAGGTTCATACTTCTCGTGACTTCTTGGTGCGCTTTTGATTATCAAAGACCTACATAGATATGATAAAAATATTTCAGCACTAACGGTTACAAGAAAAAAATCACTCACTATGATGTGAGAAGAGTGATTTCGAGAAGTATACGTGAAAGGAGCGGAGAAAGCGATCATTGCTTTATATTTCGTAATATAAAGTCAAATCTTTTTCCTCATATGATCATGTTGATCACGGTGAATGTGTTAGAGTAATCACCGTGTAACGTGAAATATGCTCAGATACGTGCATAAGAGTATATACTGAGCTCTAATATGCACATACACTCTAAGACACAAAATAGAGGGAAATCGGTAGACGTGATATACATGTACAGAGAAACAAATGATTATTATTTCAGAAAACTTGGATGGTTTATTCAAGAGAAACAGCTTCACATATTGAGCAGCTCAGTGATATGTTGGTCCACGTTTAGCCCTTATTCAAGCAGTTATTCGGCTTGTTACTGATTGACAGAGTTGTTGGATGTCATACTGAAGGATATCGTGCCAAATTTTGTACAACTGGCGCTTTATATCGTCAAAATCCCGAGCTTGTTGGAGGTCCCACCATAATGCTCTAAACTCTCTGAATTAGGGAGAGATCCGGCGACCTAGCTGGTCAAGACAGTGTTTGGCAAGCAAGAAGACAATCGACAGAACTGTCCCCGTGTGAAGGCGGACATAATCTTCCTGAAGTACATGACCAGGATGGCTTGCAATGAAGAGCAACATAACGGAGCCTAAAATGTAGTCCACTTATTGCTATGCTGTAAGGGTGCCGCAGATGACAACCAAAATAGCCCTGAATGACATTTTCACTTTGCAGCGGAGTGTGCGCTGATATGAAACTTCCTGGCAGATTAAAACTGTGTGCCGGACCGAGACTCGAATTCGGGATCTTTGCCTTTCGCGGGCAAGTGCTCTACCGTCTTCCAGGAAGTTTCATATCAGCTCAAACTCCGCTGCAGAGTGAAAATCTCGTTCTGGAAACATCCCCCAGGCTGTGGCTAAACCTTGTCTCTGCAATATCCTTTCATTCAGGAGTGCTGGTTCTGCAAGGTTCGCAGGAGAGCTCCTGTAAAGTTTGGAAGGTAGGAGACGAGATACTGGCAGAAGCAAAGCTGTGAGGGCGGGGCGTGATTCTTGCTTGGGTAGCTCTGTTGGTAGAGCACTTGCCCGCGGAAGGCAAAGGTCCCGTCTTGAAAAGAAATGGCACTCTAGACCAACACTCCTAGTTATCGGGCTATATGACGGGCGACAGTCAGGTTGGTATTCCTCCACTACCCTGGGTGTCTCCAGAGACGTCTTCGGCCTGGAATCTCATTGACTGGAGTAGAATTGTCTTCAGTGATGAGCCCAGCTTCGACTTTACCTCCCATACCCTGCGGGACGTGTATAGGAGACGCTCCGGATAGCGGTGGGATACCAGCCTGACTGTTGCCCGCCATATGGGCTGACAGCCAGATGAGGTGGTGGGGGGTGTCATTTCCTTTCATATCAGGACCCCTTTGGTTATCATCTGTGGTACCCTTACAGCACAGAGGTACGTCGACGATATTCTATGTCCCATTTTGATGCCCTTGATGACAAGCCATCTTGGGCTTACATTTCAGCAAGATAACGCTCGCCAGCACACGGCGAAAGTTTTTGCTGCTTGTCTTCGTGCTTGCCAATCCCTACCTGGGCCAGAAAGGTCACCGGATTTCTCTCCATTTGAGAACATTTGGAGCATTCTTGGCAAGGCCCTCCAAGCAGTTCGGAACTTTTACGATCTAACGCACCAATTGGACAGAATTTGGCACAAAATGCCTCAGGAGGACATCCAACAACTCTGTCAATCAGTGCCAAGCTGAATAACTGGTTCCATAATGCCCAGAGGTGAACCAACGAGTTGCGGACTTGTTCAGTTTATGAAGATGATTCTCTTGAATAAATCATCCAAAATTTCCGAAATTGTAATCATGTACATCACATGTACATCACATCCTGTGATTTCTGTCCCATTCATACAATTCATTCGTGGTACGTCGTTTTCATTTGTCTTAGCGTAGTGTATATTTCGATCAATGCATTTACAACAAAAGTACCGTGGAATGCAGAACTAAAGAAGAGAGTAAGTTCCGCATGATTTGTCACTGCTAAGTAACACTGCTCAAGGAAACGTGGACCATACATACACTACTGGCCATTAAAAGTGCTACACCACGAAGATGAAGTGCTACAGGGGCGAAATTGAACCGACAGGAAGGAGATGCTGTGATATGCAAATGATTAGCTTTTCACAGCATGCACACAAGGTTGGCGCCGGTGGCGACACCTACAACGTGCTGACATGAGGAAACTTTCCAACCGATTTCTCATACACAAACAGCAGTTAACCGGCGTTGCCTGGTGAAATGTTGTTGTGATGCCTCGTGTAAGGAGGAGAAGTGCGTACCATCACGTTTCCGACTTTGATAAAGGTCGGATTGTAGCCTATCGCGATTGCGGTTTATCGTATCGCGACACTGCTGCTCGCGTTGGTCGAGATCCAATGACTGTTAGCAGAATATGGAATCGGTGGGTTCAGGAGAGTAATAAGGAACGCCGTGCTGGATCCCAACGGCCTCGTGTCACTAGCAGTCGAGATGGCAGGCATCTTATCCGCATGACAGTAACGGATCGTGCAGCCGCGTCTCGATCCCTGAGTCAACAGATGGGGACGTTTGCAAGACAACAACCATCTGCACGAACAGTTCGACTACGTTCGCAGCAGCATGGACTATCAGATCGGAGACGATGGCTGCGGTTACCCTTGACGCTGCATCACAGACAGGAGCACCTGCGATGGTGTACTCAATGAGGAACCTGGGTGCACGAATGGTAAAACGTCATTTTTTCGGATGAATCCAGGTTCTGTTTACAGAATCATGATGGTCGCATCCGTGTTTGGCGACATCGCGGTGAACGCACCTTACGTGATGGTATAGGGTGCCATTGGTTACACGTCTCGGTCACCTCTTGTTCGCATTGACGGCACTTTGAACAGTGGACGCTACATTTCAGATGTGTTACGACCCGTGGCTCTACCCTTCATTCGATCCCTCGCGAAACCCTATATTTCAGCAGGATAATGCACGACCGCATGTTGCAGGTCCTGTACGGGCCTTTCTGGATACAGAAAATGTTCGACTGCTGCCCTGGCCAGCCCATTCTCCAGATCTCTCAGCAATTGAAAACGTCTGGTCAATGGTGGCCGAGCAACTGGCTCGTCTCAATACGCCAGTCACTACTCTTGATGAACTGTGGTATCGTGTTGAAGCTACATGGGCAGCTGTACCTGTACACGCCATCCAAGCTCTGTTTGACTCAATGTCCAGGCGTATCAAGGCCGTTATTACTGCCAGAGGTGGTCGTTGTGGATACTGATTTCTCGGGATCTATGCACCCAAATTGCGTGAAAATGTAATCACATGTCAGTTCTAGTATAATATATTTGTGCAATGAATACCCGCTTATCATCTACGTTTCTTCTTGATGCAGCAATTTTAATGGCCAGTAGTTTAGAAGGAACTGGATACTATACAAGATAACTGTAAGAAATACGCAATGAGACGAACAGAAATAATATTGTTATTCAAAGACAATAATATCTGAAATGATCGAGCTTTATGGTATTATTATGGACATTACAAATGGCCGAACATAGTTCTTAATACGATGTGTTATCACCAAGGATGGCAATGCATGCTCTGCAACACTCATTCCATGCCGGCCACAAGGTTGGTAAGGAGTTTTCTGATAGGGCGCCCCATCCCTCCACCACGGTGGTTGACAACTGCTGGATGGTCGTTAGTGTTTATGGGCTTGCTGCAATACGCCTTCCTACCGCTTTACACTTGACCTTGATGAATTTATATCGGGGGAACGGGCACGCCGGTCCATTCTCCGAATATTTGCTTGTTCCAAGAGCTCCACAACCTGTTTTGTTAGATGCGTTTGTGTACTGTCTTCCACTAAACTGGAGTCAGGTCCGAATGAATCTCTAAAAAGACGTGGGGAAGGGGTATAGTGTAACAGTAACGTTGATCGGTGACTGCATCATGTTCAGAGACTTGGATGTTAGCACGCCCACGCAACGTTGTGCCTCCACACAGCACAACACCTGGACCACCGAAACTAACGTGGTCGGCAATGTTAGAAGCACCCGCATATGGCGAGAGATCACACAATGCACCCAGGAACATCGTCCGATATAATTGTTTTGGTGCTCCAAGTGTTGCGGTGTGGAAAGGCATGATGTTACTTCGGCGTATTGACTTCCAAATCTTTCAAGACGGTACACTCACAGTTCAACGTTCTTACGATAGTCTATTTCTTCCTCATGTGCGTCTTTCTGGGGATGTATTCGGCCCTGACTTCAGTTTTATGGATGACAACCCGCGATTGCTTCGAACTGCCCAGGTTGAGGAGCTCTTGGAACGAGAGGCTATTCGGCGACTGGACTGGGCTGCCCGTTCCCCCGACGTAAATCACACCTAGAACGTGTGGGACGCGTCGAGGATACGTGTTGAAAGGACGTCCACATGTACCAATGACCATCCACTAGTTGTCAACCGCACTGGTGAAGAAATGGAACGCCCTACAACAAGATCTCCTCACCAACCTTGCGGCAATGGAGCACGCTGCAGAGCATGCACTGCCATGCATAGTGAGTGATCAACCATCCTATTAAGAACCATTTCGTGCTTTTTCTGATGCCCGGGGCACCATAATAAATCCATGCGACGTCAGTGTAACTATTTTCTTTAAATAAAAATGTCATTTCTGTTCCGTCTCACTGAGTATTTCTTTCAGTTATCTCCTGTATTATAGTGTAACGTTTCTTCCTATGTATTGTACAAATTTCATCGAAGATGTACTTGGCAGTAACACATCATACGGAAGTTATTTACGTTCTTGCGTTTTGAACACCAGCGTACTTCCACTCTTTCATTAACATACACGTGCATCCTGCATTTACATACGTAATTCGTAAACAACCTTTCTATTTGTGTTGGAGGAGACTTCTGGTACCACTATTATGGACCCCTCTCCTACTTCAGTAGCGAATAGTTCGCGGTAAGGAAAACTACCAGCAAGAACCCGTGTGATGTCGAAAATCTCTGAATTCTTTATCGTAGTCATTTACAGCGATGTATATGGGTGGAAGTAAAATTTCGCCCTACCCTTCCGGAAATTTCAACAATAAACTCGACTGTTCCACACAACGCCTCTCGGACAGTGTCTGACACAGGGCCTCTGCCTGACAGTCACGTGTTAACTTAACGGCCAATGACGGGACATATATGAAGATGTCCGAAAGAACAGATACCATCTTCATATAGTTAAGTCTAACCGGCCATTGACCTTCTTCTGTGCGGATGCACACGTATTGCCCGAACTCTTACGGGATTCGATAACGTTGGCTGCCGCGAGTAATGAGTGTAATGGGTAGGGGCCCTACGAATGTAGTGTGTGGACATTAACTTGGGAATGTGGGTCTCACGGGGAGCGTACAAGGGATAAGTCCCTGCAGTCGCACTATCCTCTGTGCCCTCGGTGGCTCAGATGGATAGAGCGTCCGCCATGTATACAAGAGGTCCCGGGTTCGAGTCCCGGTCGGAGCACACATTTTCAACGGCCCCCGTTGATATATATCAATGCCTGTCGACAGCGTAGGGTCTTGATTTCATTATCATTTCAATGACGAAACACGTCACTCGTCTTTGGATATTCTCTACCTTCTCTTCGGTCCAGTCACTTTCATGTGACCTCCACCTATGTTCGACGTCAACGTGCAATAACCACTCACAAACGACAGCACTAGCAGTGGAGGGTGAAAAAGCGTGTCGGGGGGGGGGGGGGGGGGGGGGAGGAATGAGAAGGGGCGATTTATCTGACATCCAAATTGACAGGACCATTGGCTTTCGTGCCAACGGTGGAAGCATTTGCAGAATGGATAAGTCTGTAAGCTGTTCGCGTGCCGCCTTGGTTAAAGTCTACAGTACGTGGGAAAGTGGAACTGTACAAAACCGGTGCCGAGGCAACTGTGGTGCACCACAAGCCATAATTGACAGGGTGAACGACAGCTGCGGTAATGTGTACGAGCAAATAGACGGGCAACTGTTGAGCAACTGACCGCCCAGACGAACCAAGGGGCTACCAACAATGTCAACTCAATAACCATTCAGCGAACGTTGCTGCGTATGGGACTCTGCAGCAGGTGCCTGGTTCATGCATATGCTTACTGCTGTTCATTGGACGAAGGACAGAATTTGCACTCAAATACCACAACTGGGCGTCCACTGAGTGGCGACAGATGGCTTTTTCACATAAATTGCGTTTTATGCTCCATCGGACAGATGGCCTTTGGCGTATACGGCCCCGCAATAATCATCGCAAAGGACCGGGGTGGGGGAGGCAGTGTTATGGTCTGGGGATTCTTTTCTTGGTATTCCCTGGGTGATCTCGTCATTCTGGAAGGCACAGTGGATCAACACAAGTACGCATCTATCGTAGGGGACCTTTTCCACCGCTATATGCAGCTTGTTTTTCCTCGACACGATGGCATCTCCCAGCTGGACAGTGCAAAGTGTCAGACAGCTCGCAGCGTACGTGCGTGGTTCGAAGAGCAACAGGATGAGTTTACCGCACTGCCCCACCCAACAGATCCCACGGATTTAACCCAGTCGAGAAGCTGTAGTACCAACTCGATTGGGCTGTTCGCTCCATGGATCCTCAGTCGTGAAACCGACGCATGGCTCCACATCCCTGTCGGTACCTCCCAGAACCTCACTGACTTTAGTCCTGCATGTCCATGCTGCAAAAAGCGAATAACCATTTACGCTTTGGCAGTTGTTTACTTTAGTGTCACTGGACCATCTACATTAATACTTCCTGGTAGCTCCCAGAGTCACTGGAAATACTCAGGACTGGGTCCAACGAAGATCTAATTGATGCATAAACCGCAGTTTACAGGTAATGTTAGTTTAGTCGATCGCAAAAAAAAAAAAAAAAAAATAAAAATAAAAAAAAAAAATACACATAGTAGAAGTCTGACGTGACCGAAACTAAATTGTGCAAGTGAATGACAGGACATGCATTCTCTAATAGTTACGTGACAGTTGCTTGACGACATATTTCAACGTTGGAATGTTAACGATGCAGTTAAAGGTTCTCCACACGGTTTTTGAGGAAAGAAACACTTTGGGGAAAAATTCTGTAGTTTCATTGTAGGTAACAAATTTTTTTCTGAGCGGTGCATATAACGTATAATTTGCAATCTGGTAATGAAAACAGTATCTATTTTTGTTTCAGGATGAATTACATTTGTAGAGGTATAAGTTTTTAAGTACGAGGAAAATAATTTCACAACACAGGTATTATTGAACAATGATTCAGAATCGAGCATTCCTCAAAGATTATGAAAAAAATTGAAGAATAAACTCGTGGTTGAGACATAATTTTCGACAGCAACAATGGAGAGCGGACGGAGTACCTGTATCCCTACTCAATGTACAGATAGTAGGTTATGGTTGATAAGCAGATGTAAATATTTTGTTGTTGTTGTGGTCTTCAATCCAAAGAATGGTTTGATGCAGCTCTCCATGCTACTCTATCCTGTGCAAGCCTGTTAATATCCAAGGAACAGCTGCAACCTAAATCCTGAATCTGTTTACTGTATTCGTCTCTTGCTTTCCTTCTATAATTTTTACCCCACACGCTTCCCTCCAGTACTAAAGTGGTGTTCCCTTGATGTATCAGAATGTGTCCTAACAGCCGATCCCTTCGTCTAGTCAGGTTGTACCTCAAATTTCTTTTCTCCCCAGTTCTATTCAGTAACTCCTCATTAGTTACGTGATCCACCCATCTAATCTTCAGCATTCTTCTGAAGCACCACATTCCTCTTTCTGTTAATCGTAAATATTTCACTTCCATACATGGCTACACTCCATACAAATGCTTTCAGAAAAGACTTCCTGACACGTAAATCTACACTCAATGTTAACAAATTTCTCTCTGTCATATACGTTTATCTTGCCATTGCCGGTCTACATTTATATCCTCTCTACATCGGCCATCATCAGTTACTTTGCTGCCAAATAGCAAAACTCCTACTTTAAGTCTCTCGTTTCCTAGACCAATTACCTCAGCATCACCTGAATTAAACCACCTACATTCAATTATCCATGTGTTGCTTTTCTTGCTGTTCATCTTATATCCTCCTTTCAAGGCTCTGTCCATTCGATTCAACTGCTTTTCAAAATCTTTTCCTGTCTCTGACAGAATTGCAATGTAACCCCAAACCTCGAGGTTTTTGTTGATTCACCCTGAACTTTAATTTCTACACCAAATTTTTCTTTGTTTCCATTTACTACTTCCTCAATATACATACGGAATAACATAGGGGATAGGATACAACCCTGTCTCACTCATTTCTCAGCCACTGTTTCCTTTAATGCTCCTCGACTCTTATATGAGGGCTGTTCGAAAAGCAAGGTCCGATCGGTCACGAAATGAAAATCACAGCGAAAATGAAAAATTTTTGATTCGCAACAGTTAGCCACACCTTTCATCTACCTCTGTAAATAGTCACCGCTCCGACTTGGGCATTTGTCCTGGCGTTGTACATACCATCCCGTACCCTCGTTACAGAAAGCAGCCGCCTGTGCTTTCCGCCAATTCTCTACTCTGGTCTGCGTTTCGTTGTTGGTGCCAAAGTGTTGTCTTTGTAGCCAGCAGTTCATGTGAGCAGAGATGAATAACGGAGGGAGCCAATTAAGGGCTCTGTTGTGGGCGATCAAACACTTCCCATCGAGAACGCTGCGGGAGCGTCTTCATTGCCCCTGCAGAATGGGGCTGAAAATTGTCTTGAAGAAAGAAACGAATGACATTTATGTTATGTGGGCTGCATAGCTTGAGTCGAAATATCTCACCAGATTTACATACTTGGCGGTAGACACTGTTGTTTTAGGCATTTCTAGGTAATCACTTTGCTCTCTGAACTGAAAAGAGGGACGTGAAGCGATGGACAGGCACACTAAAGACCCTGTCCAACACATTTGTGCAAAGTTCCATCGGATTTTCACAGTGGTTTCCATTTCGCGCCTAATCGGACCTTACTTTCCGAATACGCCTCGTAGCTGCCAGCTGGTTTCTTACAAATTGTAAACAGCTTTTCCTCTCTGTATTTTACACTTCCTACATTTAGTACTAGAAAGACAGTATTCCAGTCAACATTGTCAGAAGTTATCTCTAAGTCTCCAAATGTTATAAACATAGATTTGCCTTTTTTTAACCTATCTTCTATGAGAAGGCGTAGCGTCAGCGTTGCTTACGTGTTCCTACATTTCTCTGGAACCGAACCTGATCTTCCTCTAGGTCCGCGTCAACCAGTTTTTCCATTCTTCTATAAAGTATTTTGCAGCCGCGACATATAAAACTGATAGTTCGGTAGTTTTCACACCTGTGAGCACCTGCTTTCTTTGAAATTGGAATTATTATATTCTTTTTGAAGTCTGAGGGTATTTCGACTGTCTCATACATCTTGCTCACCAGATGGAAGAGTTTTGTCATGGCTATCTTTCCCAGGGTTATAGTACTTCTAACGGAATGTTGTCTACTCTTGGGGCCTTGTTTTGACTTAGGCCTTCAGTGCTTTATCTAATTCTTCTCGCAGTACACATCTCCCATCTCATCTTCATCTACGTCCTCTTCCATTTCCATAATATTGCCGTGAAGGCACATCTCCCTTGCATAGACCATCTATGTACTCCTTCCATCTTTGTGCTTTCCCATCTTTGCTTAGGACTGGTTTTCCATCTGAGCTCCTGATGTCCATATAGGTGGTTCTCTTTTCTCCAAAGGACTCTTTAATTTTCCAATAGGCAGCATCTATCGTACCCCTAGTGATATACTCATCCACATCCTTACATTTGTCCTCTAGCCATTCCTGCTTAGCCGTTTTGCACTTCCTGCCGATCTCGTTTTTAGGCATTTGTATTCCCTTTCGTCTGCTTCATTTATTAGGTTTTTATATTTTCTCCTTTCATCGATTAAACTCAATATATCTTGTGTTAGCGAAGGATTTCTACTATCCCTCGTCTTTTTACCTGCTTCATTCTCTACTGCCTTCACTATATCATCTCGCAAAGCTACCCATTCTTCTTCTACAGTAGTCCTTCCTCTGTTGTTCTCAATGGTTCCACAATTCTCTCTCAGAAACTCTCTACAATCTCTGGTTCTTTCAGCTTATCCAGATCCCGTGTCCTTAAAATCCTACCTTTTTTCAGTTTGTCCAGTTTTAATCTACAGATCATAACCAATAAATTGTGGTCAGAGTCTACATCTGCCCCTTTAAGTGTCTTACAGTATAAAATCTGGTTCCGAAATCTCTGTTGTGCAGACATCAATATACACTGACGAAATATAAATATATATACTAGCACCAAGAAGGACTTGTGCGACATAATAGAAAGTTGGTACCTGTGTTTCTACATCTGAAAGATTACATCTATTAAAATTTCGCGCCAGTCGCATGAAAGGCGCTAGTAGCCCTTCCATGAGGATGCTGAGCAGGTCTGCTTTAAATACACACTGTAACGGTCGTGAGCTTTAGTTACCTTCGACATTGGACATAGTGAGTTGATGTTAGTCAAGAATGGCTTTAAGAGGACGTAGGTGTCATTATTAACAGCTCACTGAGTTTTAACCAGGTCGGGTAATAGGGGTGCAAGAAGCCGTACGTTCCTTCCGCGATATTGCAGAAACACTTGGCAGGAATGTAGCCACCGTACAGTAGTGCTGGCAGCGGTGGTCACGGGAAGGTACAGTCGCAAGAAGACCAGGCACCAGATGGCAACATGGCACTGCCGAAACAGAAGACCGTCGTGTTCGGCGTATGGTTGTGACGCATCATACAGCAATTCGAGCAGCAGGTGGCACCACAGTTACACAACCAACTGTTGCAAATTGGTTACTTCACGGTGAGCTTCGAACCAGGCAACCTGCAGCATGCATTCCACTGCCGTTTGCGAGTCCAGAGGTGTCAAGCGAGAGCTCATTTGACAGCAAAGTGAAGTTCTGCTGTGTTTTCTAATGAAAACCGATTCTGCCTGGGTCCCAGTGACGGCCGCGTGTTGATTTGATGGAGGTCAGGTGAGCGTGTGCAATCAGTTTATCCGCAGCGTGGACACATTGGGCTTACAACTGCCGTTATAGCCTGGGGTGCGATTTCGCATGACAGTAAAAGCACTCTCGTGGTTATCACACGCACTGTGACTGCAAATTTATACGTCAGTCTGGTGATTCTACCTGCTGTGCTGCCATTCATCAACAACATTCCAGGGGCTGTTTTCCATCAGGTAAAGCTCGCCCAAATGAAACTGTATAACCGTCCCTGTACTGACCAACTAAGTGCAACAGGCAGAGAACTTCATACCCCAGACCAGCACCTGTAGGACGCAACGTATTCATGTTTGCATGCTTGCATTCTACATTCTGGATGTTACACTAGTTATTAACGGACCAGCATTTCACAATCTCGGTGGATTTTCTTGTGCTGACATTAGTCTTTGAACTAGCAACGTCAATCACTTAAATACTTCACCGAGTCAAATGTAATCCCGAAATTTCATTCCTCTATATTAATTATTTCCAGGTGTTGGCATTTTTTCCCACCAGAGTACGATGGCTCAGGGATCAGAAAAAGTTGGCCAGCTTATGTCACTGTGAGGTGTCTACCCTATCAGAATAGCGCGCATGCTAGACTTTCAAATAAACTGTTGAAAACTGTGGTAACGTCTGTTAAGTGTCGAGATGATCAATGTTTGACAAAGAACACTAAGATTAATTTAATACGACATCTTTATCCTTCTCCTCATCATCTACCTTCATAACTTACACAAACTCAAGTTTTGACTTAATGTACCAAGTCCAAGAATCATTTGCTTGCAATAAACGGGGGTAATGCTCGCCTCGTCTGTGGCGTTCGATAAGCCAAACGAGGGTAAATACCGAGCACCTCGTTTACTGGGTGCGTGTTTGTGACACTGGGGCGTCTGAGATCAGGCTCTTGAGCGCCGCCAGTCCTTTGTAATCAGGTTACCCTCCATTTGGAAAGTGGGTGCACTCAGTGACCGTTACGTAATTTAGAAATGATAGAGCTGAGAATTGTGAGAACTGTGGCTGACGCCCTGTCAAATGGCTCTGAGCACTATGGGACTTATCATCTGAGGTCATCAGTCCCCTAGAACTTAGAACTACTTAAACCTAACCAACCTAAGGACATCACACACATCCATGCCCGAGGCAGGAATCGAACCTGCGAGCGTAGCGGTCGCTCGGTTCCAGACTGAAGCGTCTAGAACCGCTCGGCCACACCGGCCGGCGACGCCCGATCATCAGGGAACTAACATGCATCGAGATTAAAAAATAGTGTGTTGATAATGGCTAGGCACTAGCCGAAATCTGAATTTGCGTAATAAAACCTGCAAAAAAAAGGACGACTGATTGCTGCACCCTATCATTTATAAGTCCTCTGTAACCTTAAGCTCTGGACACGCTTCGGCGACCATCGTGCTGAGCGGTAGTGGAACGTGGTGTCCCAGGTAACGGTGGTCTTGGCTTAATCCCCGGATCGCGAGGACGGGGCAAATATCTATAAAAGAAAACTCAGTTTCAAAGTGTGCTTCGCGCTGATGAGATTGATGGTCGTTCAGACGAAACAGTCGCTAGCAGGCAACCGCTGGGGAACCTGCTGTACCTCAGTTGAATGTGGTTTACCCAGGCAAGCGGGGCTCTACCTCGGTGGGCTTGTATTACACTGGCTGTTCGTGGGACGTCTGTGAACCTTAGATCAATTTTCTCCCAGCTGTTTGGGTGACCGGTTAGACAGCATTAACATCCAAACTGCAAAGAGACTCCACATGGCTGCTCCATCTAAAATATCTGTCAATGTAAGAGGAAGTACTAATAGTAACAGATCATAGTGCCACACCACCAGCAATGCAGAAAATCTTTTCCTTTTATAAAGCGTAAATAAGTGTGCATACTCTGCAATGAAACCCTAGCTGAAGCTAGGATTGATTAACCTTGCACCAGATGTAACTGGCCTGACGAACTGTTATGTGCACGCTATATTTTGGATGACCCATTATTTTGGAATTATGTTGTTAATATGATCATCATAACCAGAATGTGTAGACAATACTCTGCAAAAACGTTCATATGTCTTTGTATCTATGTAAACCTGTTAAAAAGAATTTCATCTTGGTAATCGGTTGGAATAAATTTTAGCAACAGAGCACAACTTTAGAATAAAATACACAGGCAATTCAGCTAGGATGTTCGCCCCAGATTTTTCCTGAGCAGTTTAAGATATCGATATTCTTTTGTCACCCAAATGATGTGTGAAGTCCTCACCAAATAACGTACGATATATTTTCACGTCTAGTTTAATCACAGAGATATTGGTCTCCACTTTATTTATAATAGAACTATAGTAGTTTCTATATTATTTTTTAACATAAAGAGAATAACCTTATGCTGTAGAAAATATTTTGCAAAAGAAGTTGTAAATCTATATAAATAGTTAAATGTACTGAAAAGAATTCCATTACGAATTTTAGCAAGAGAAACCAAATTCACAACAAATATATGTCAGTCACAGGATGTTAGAGTGGCTGTGTAGATATGCGTATGTCCTCAATGCATTATCCCACTATAGTGATGTATCACGTTTCAATCGAAGCAAAGCCACCGACTAAATTTGTTTCCATGTTCTACTGCTATCTAATCTACAGAGATTGGTGTGTGAAAGAGTTCGAAATGTATATTCCAGGTATTGGCCACAAGTCTGAATCCAGTTGGTAAAACAATATCTGAAACTTCCTGGCAGATTAAAACTGTTTGCTCGACCGAGACTCGAACTCGGGACCTTTGCCTTTCGCGGGCAAGTGCTCTACCATCTGAGCTACCGAAGCACGACTCGCGCCCCGTACTCACAGCTTTACTTCTGCCAGTATCTCGTCTCCTACCTTCCAAACTTTATAGCTCTCCTGCGAACCTTGCAGAACTAGCACTCCTGAAAGAAAGGATACTGCGGAGACATGGCTTAGCCACAGTCTGGGGGATGTTTCCAGAATGAGATTTTCACTCTGCAGCGGAGTGTGCGCTGATATGAAACTTCCTGGCAGATTAAAACTGTGTGCCCGTCCGAGACTCGAACTCGGGACCTTTGCGTGAGTCGTGCTTCGGTAGCTCAGACGGTAGAGCACTTGCCCGCGAAAGGCAAAGGTCCCGAGTTCGAGTCTCGGTCGGGCACACAGTTTTAATCTGCCAGGAAGTTTCATATCAGCGCACACTCCGCTGCAGAGTTAAAATCTCATTCGGAAAACAATATCTATTGTTTCAGAAGACAGAGAGAGCATGTTAATGGGACTTCTAAGAATGTTGACGAACTTAGCAGCTTTTAGTGGCGATATCTCACAACCTATTTCTGTAGATCAATGCAAGTAATCCTACTGCTATTCAGGTCATTCTGCACTATCAGTTTATTTGTAAAGATAGGAAGTCCTCTCATTAAGGAAGGTACGCTATGTGATCAAACGTATCCGGACACTCGGCTGAAAATAATTTACAAGTTCGTGGCACCCTCCATCAGTAATGCTGGAGTTCAGTATGGTGTTGGCCCACCTTTAGCCTTGATGACGTTCAATCAGGTGCTGGAAGGTATCTTGGAGAATGGGAGCTTATTCTTCACGAAGTGCTGCATTGAGGAGAGGTATCTATATCGGTCGGGGAGGCCCGACACTACGTCGGCGTTCCAAAACATCCCAAAGGTGTTCTATAGGATTCAGGTCAGGACTCTGTGCAGGCCAGTCCATTACAGGAACGTTATTGTCGTTTAACCCCTCTGCCACAAGGCCTGAATTATAAACAGGTGCTCGATATGTTGAAAGATGCAATCGCCGTCCCCGAATTGCTATTCAATAGCGGGAAGCAAGAAGGTGCTCAAAACATCAATGTGGGCCTGTTCTGTGATAGTGCCAAGCGGTGCAAGCTCCCTCCATGAAAAACACGACCGCACCATAACACCACCGCCTCCGAATTTTACTATTGGCACTACACAACCTGCAGATGACGTTCACCATGCATTCGCCATACCCACACCCTGCCATCGGATCACCACGTAGTGTACCGTCATTCGCCAATCCACAAAACGTTTTTCCACTGTTCAGTTGTCCAGTGTTTACGCTCCTTACACCAAGCGAGGCGTCGTTTGGCATATTCCGGCGTGATGTGTGGCGTATGAGCAGCCGCTCGACCATGAAATCAAAGTTTTCTCACCTCCCGCCTAACTGTCGTAGTACTTGCCGTGGATCCTGCTGCAGTTTGGAATTCCTGTGTGATAGTCTGGATAGATGTCTGCCATTACGACCCTCTTCAACTGTCGGCGGTCTCTGTCAGTCAACAGACGAGGTCGACCTGTACACTTTTGTGCTGTACATGTCCCTTCACATTTCCACTTCACAGTGGACCAAGGGATGTTTAGGAGTGTGGAAATCTCGCGTACAGACGTATGACACAAGCGACACCCAATCACCTGACTACGTTCGAAGTCCGTGAGTTCCGCGGACCGCCACCTTCTGCTCTCCCACGATGTCTACGACTACCGAGGTCACTGATATGGAGTACCTGGTAGTAGGTGGCAGCACAATGCACCTAATATGAAAAACGTATGTTTTTGGGGGTGTCCGGATACTTTTGATCACATAGTGTATATTCATACTCGTACGTACATAATCTTCTGAACACAGAGCTGAAACCGTAGTCTCTTTTATTCATATGCGGACTATGATTAGTGTAGCTACACATAATACAAGTAGATATAGGGATACAGTGACGTTTGTTGTATCACTCAGATCGTGAAATAGACTAAACCGTGTTACATTAGTATCTTACACGTCGAAAGACAACAAGACTGGTAACGAGGATCACAAAATGTAAATATCATTATCACGATTGTTACAAAACGAGGAGATACTTAAAGAACCCTGGAGAAGAAGTAAGTTGTTCGTCATGTATCAGTTTATCGCCTCTATGAGTTGTTTTTTGAGAATCTGAGTATCTTCTCCCTCGTTTTATGTTCTGCTTTTCCATTCATTGAGAACTCAGAGGGCCTGTAACATGTAGTGTGTAACGTCCCACTGTTGATTTAGCTGATGACGCTATTTCCTGGTTTTAATGCATTGTTCCTTCTGCGAAAGATGTTTTTAGAGAATCTACTTTGCTTCCAATGCCTCCTACAGCAGCATCATACAGCTGATTCCAGTTTTATTTATTTGGTCTGTAGTGTTCATAGGACTGTATATTGGACTACTATGATTCGAATATTCTATTTTTAGCATTATGCCCTCGAGAAAACTCTTTTACTGATCCATCGTGGACGAAATAGTCAGTCTATTTTAATATGCACACTTATTTTTTCAGTTTAAATAGTTCTTTGCAAAAGCAGTTTTCCTTTCTTCATATTATAATGATTAGTTTTTGCTTGAATCAAATCTTTCGTGTGCCTATAGAGAAAAAAATAATGTTAAGTCGGAGAGTCCCTATACCGGTCACAGAGGTCTACTAATTCCGTTGATGGCTAACGGTGGAATTTGGTCCTGACTAGACATAAAGTTTGTTGAATAATGAAAACGTAAACAACTTCAATCAGACAAATATCGCATCAAAACGGTCAGTTTACACGTTTTACTGAAAGTCTGGCTTCTCCAGTGTTGGGATCCATCTATGGGAGTTGGCTCTTTCCACAAATAGCTCATTCTACCACACTGCATCCACCTTCTCCTTAGTCGTGTAGTAGACTTTGAAAGAGAAGGCCAGCCAGAAGATAGTCATCCGGCATTGTTGCCTGGAGACTGCAGGACAGTTTTCACTAGGCTGCCTGGAAAGCCGCAGTGTTGCGAGAGACGTGTTACATCATTCAGAGAGTGAAGTAATATATATATATATATGTGCAGTTACATCAAAGTAGTTACTTCACTCTCTGAATGATGTAACACGTCTCTCGGAACACTGCGTCTTTCTGGACGTACATCAAAGGAAACCACAACAATGGTCCCAACGCTGATAGTTCTGATGTTAGAGATATTGTTTCACTGTCTGGATACTTGTGTTGCTGTAAGTGAATGCATTTTCTGATTCAAGGCATGTGGGCGAGTGTTCGATCCTGTTCGGATGAGAAAACGATATGACTGTCATCTCGGGAGCGCGTCAGTGGGTCACGTGAGGCCTTTTCGATCCTGCTTGCCGTTGCGTATGGCGCTCCTGAAACCACCGATTCCATATTCGTGTGAAAGCCGTTGAATCTTGTAAACTGAATTCACAGTTTCCACCGGCCACGACACTCTCGCTGCCGAACTCTGGCTCTGGTAGAAGTTTCTCCTTCTTAAACGAAGCATAACACGATCTTCTCGCAAACAACGTGGCGATTTCTGAATCAGAAGCCCAATGCGTAAATTTCCTGTACTTATCGGTCCGTGCAACCACAACGGAGGGGTATCTGTTGAGAGGCCAGACAAACGTGTGGTTCCTGAAGAGGGGCAGCAGCCTTTTCAGTAGTTGCAGGGCCAACACTCTGGATGACTGACTGATCTCGCCTTGTAACACTAACCAAAACGGCCTTGCTGTGCTGGTGGTGCGAACGGCTGAAAGCAAGGGGAAACTGCAGCCGTAATTTTTCCCGAGGGCATGCAGCTTTACTGTATGGTTAAATGATGATGGCGTCCCATTGGGTAAAATATTTCGGAGGTAAAATAGTCCCCCATTCGGACCTCCGGGCGAGGACTACTCAAGAGGACGTCGTTATCAGGAGAAAGAAAACTGGCGTTCTACGAATCGGAGCGTGGAATGTCAGATACCTTAATAGGGCAGGTAGGTTAGAAAATTTAAAAAGTGAAATGGATATGTTAAAGTTAGATATAGTGGGAATTAGTGAAGTTCGGAGGCAGGAGGAACAAGACTTTTGGTCAGGTGAATACAGGGTTATAAATACAAAATCAAGTAGGGGTAATGCAGGAGTAGGTTTAATAATGAATAAAAAATAGGAGTGCGGGTAAGCTACTACCAACAGCGTAGTGAACGCATTGTTGTGGCCAAGATAGACACGAAGCCCACGCCTACCACAGTAGTACAAGTTTATATGCGAACTAGCTCTGCAGATGACAAGGAAATTGATGAAACGTATGATGAGACAAAAGAAATTATTCAGATAGTAAAGGGAGACGAAAATTTAATAGTCAAGGGTGACTGGAATTCGATAGTAGGAAAAGGAAGAGAAGGAAACTTAGTAGGTGAATATGGATTGGGGGTAAGAAATGAAAGAGGAAGCCGTCTGGTAGAATTTTGCACAGAGCATAACTTAATCATAGCTAGTACTTGATTCAAGAATCATGAAAGAAGGTTGTATGCATGTAAGAAGCCTGGAGATACTAAAAGGAATCAGGTAGATTATATAATGGTAAGACAGAGATTTAGGAACCAGGTTTTAAATTGTAAGACATTTCCAGGGGCACATGTGGACTCTGACCACAATCTATTGGTTACGAACTGTAGATTAAAGCTGAAGAAACTGCAAAAAGGTGGAAATTTAAGGAGATGGGACCTGGATAAACTGACTAAACCAGAGTTTGAAGAGAGTTTCAGGGAGAGCATAAGGGAACAATTGACAGGAATGGGGGAAAGAAATACAGTAGAGGAAGATTGGGTAGCTTTGAGGGATGAAGTAGTGAAGGCAGCAGACGATCAAGTAGGTAAAAAGACGAGGGCTAGTAGAAATCCTTGGATAACCGAAGAAATATTGAATTTAATTGATGAAAGGAGAAAATATAAAAATGCAGTAAAGAAGCAGGCAAAAAGGAATACAAACGTCTTAAAAATGGGATCGACAGGAAGTGCAAAATGGCTAAGCAGGGATGGCTAGAGGACAAATGTAAGCATGTAGAGGCATATCTCACTAGGGGTAAGATAGATACTGCCTACAGGAAAATTAAAGACATTTGGAGAAAAGAGAACCAGTTGCATGAATATCAAGAGCTCAGATGAAAACCCAGTTCTAAGCAACGAAGGGAAAGCAGAAAGGTGGAAGGAGTCTATACAAGGGCGATGTTCTTGAGGACAATATTATGGAAATGGAAGAGGATGTAGAGGAAGATGAAATGGGAGATATGATACTGCGCGAAGAGTTTGACAGAGCTCTGAAAAACCTAAGTCGAAACAAGGCCCCAGGAGTAGACAACATTCTATTAGAACTACTGATAGCCTTGGGAGAGCCAGTGCTGACAAAATTCTACCATCTGGTGAGCAATATGTATGAGACAGGCGAAATACCCTCAGACTTCAAGAAGAATATAATAGTTCCAGTCCCAGAGGAAGTAGGTGTTGACAGATGTTAAAATTACCGAACCATCAGTTTGATAAGTCACTGCTGCAAAATACTAACGTTAATTCTTTACAGACGAATGGAAAAACTGGTAGAAGCCGACCTCGGGGAAGATCAGTTTGGATTCCGTAGAAATATTGGAATACGTGGGGCAATACTGACCCTACGATTTATCTTAGAAGATAGGTTAAGGAAAGGCAAATCTACGTTTCTAGCATTTGTAGACTCAGAGAAAGCTTTTGACAATGTTGACTGGAATACTCTCTTTCAAATTCTGAAGGTGGCAGGGGTAAAATACAGGGAGTCATGAGAGTCGAGGGGTATGTAAGAGAAGCGGTGGTTGGGAAGGGAATGAGACAGGGTTGTAGCCTCTCCACGATGTTATTCAGTCTGTATATTGAGCAAGCAGTAAAGGAAACAAAAGAAAATTCGGAGTAGGTATTAAAATCCATGGAGAAGAAATGAAAACTTTGAGGTTCGCCGACGACATTCTAATTCTGTCAGAGACAGCGAAGGACCTGGAGGAGCAGTTGAACGGAATGGACAGTGTGTTGAAAGGGGGATATAAGATGAACATCAACAAAAGCAAAACGAGGATAATGGAATGTAGTCGAATTAAGTCGGGTGATGCTAAGGGAATTAGATTAATAAATGAGACACTTAAAGCAGTAAAGGATTTTTGCTGTTTGGGGAGCAAAGTAACTGATGATGGTCGAAGCAGAGAGGATATGAAACGTAGACTGGCAATGGCAAGGAAAGCGTTTCCGAAGAAGAGAAACTTGGTAACATCGAGTATAGATTTAAGTGTGAGGAAGTCGTTTCTGAAAGTATTTGTATGGAGTGTAGCCATGTATGGAAATGAAACATGGACGGTAAATAGTTTGGACAAGAAGAGAATAGAAGATTTCGGAATTTGGTGCCACAGAAGAATGCTGAAGATTAGATGGGTAGATCACATAACTAATGAGGACGTATTGACTAGATTTGGAGAGAAGAGAAATTTGTGGCACAACTTGACTAGAAGAAGGGATAAATTGGTAGGACATGTTCTGAGGCATAAAGGGATCACCTATTTAGTATTGGAAGGCAGCGTGGAGGGTAAAAGTCGGAGAGGGAGACCAAGAGATGAATATACTAACCAAATTCAGAAGGATGTAGGTTTCAGTAGGTATTGGGAGATGAAGAAGCTTGCACAGGATAGAGTAGCATGGAGAGCTGCATCATATCAGTCTCAAGACTGAGGATCACAACAACAACATCGGTCCGTGCATTTGAGAGGGCACGATACCAATCTGTTCTAAAAAAGCGCTCTCGGAAAGGCGATTTTTCAGCGGCTCACATCTCGTGTTCTGTTGATCACAGAGCTAAGGGGTCAAGTGACTTAGATAGTCTGGCCTAGTGATCATTTGTGTACCCACCGGAAGAACGGACTCACTGTAGCCATACTATAGAGCCAAAATTCAAATATTACACGCTTCCTGCAGCAAAATTGAGCAAATTTGTTGGTTCTTCTGCGTTAGATGTGGCGTAGAGGAGATCTTAGGAGCCTAATAGAAGCACCAACCCATAAAAACTATGATTTCTGGGTATTAAATTCTTAAGACGATGTTCTCCGAAAATCGTAAAACGTTTTTCAAAATCATTATCCATTACCTCCATTACCGAGATTCAGATCTTCAAAGTTACCGCACGTATAATATGCACATAATATTCGGTCTGGAGCGTAAATGTCGTTTTAACTGACGAAGTGAACACATGACAATAGTTGTAGGGTCATAGAAAGGGTTCAGATGTCACAAAACTGTTTCTAGTCAGCATTTATTCGGCACTAACGCTTTACCGGCGCTGTCCACGCCTATACAAACATGAGTATTTGCCTGAAAATAATTTAAAATGACTGCCAAAATTTATATAAAATTGGAAAGACTGCAAATTCATAGATATAATTCTAATAACATTTTTGCTCTCTTAAGATACAAATCGACAACCGAGTGTTTTCTATGAAATGCTATCGATGAACAAAGTATCCAGAAAAAATTTAAATCGAACTATTTTGCTTTAAGCTCTTATTATACGTATTTATTTGTTGTTCATTTGTGTTAAAGCATATGAATGTTGGAAATTCGACTTTAATACTCCTTTGCGAAGTTGGCCAATGATTCTGCTGTGGTGTGCACACACAACTTTGAGTCAGAGATATTATTATCGCGAGTAGTCGCGAGCGAACAGTTGAGAGGAGCCGGAAGTGGTCGTACGCTGCCTGTGGTGGAGAGAAGTCGCGTAACACACGAGGTCGCAGCCTGCTGTGGTCGTGCTACTAGTGCCGGAGGAGACTTCGGTATTAATTGAGGATTTTTGGTAATTTGCCTTTTGTTGCACGTAGTTGTTGCGTGCTTGTGCATTGGAGGGATTTTGTCTGATTTGTGTATGCATACATTGAGAGTAATATTCATGTCTTTGTCACGACCAGAGACGTGCTTTTTAAGTATAGACGTTGTGGAATAATTAACGTCTGTGTAAAGTTTGTCAGTGTTTAAATAATTTATTTTGCGAATATAGCAGATTGGTTTCTTTGTACCGTTTAAGGCTAATTGGTGAAACCCCTGCTGACATTCAATTTCTCTAAAAAAAAAAGAATATGACAGTAGTTTTTGCAATTATTATGACCATGTATTGCACGCTGCATGGATCTCAGTATTGCTTTTGAAATATTTTTTTTTAGCATGTTGCTGATCAAGCAGTTGTAGCGGCAAGACAGGGTAAGTTATCTGTTGCGTGAAGGAGCATTGCAGAGAATATTTTAAAAGTCGCAGTCATATACTAGAGAACCGATTATTTTTTGACTTGTAGGAAGGGCAATTAATTTCTGTTTCGTTTTGTTCTCTATCAGAATTCTGTTATTGTCAGAGATATCATGCGTGACGAACTGCAGGGAACTACACCTAATTCAGGCGATCAAAATACGGTGACACAATCCGATTTTGTTACGAGAGATTCAAGCATTACTTCTGCTTCTACAGAGCAAAGTAATTTTGTCTTCCCCTCTTTCAATAACAATGGTACACAATTAATAGTAGCCCAAGTGGACGAGATGAGAAAATCCAATAATGAATGGTATAGAAAATCCAATAACTAAATTAGAGAATTTAATAATGAGATTAAAAACTTTAACGACAAACTTCGTGACGAGATCAAAGAAACTAGGAGCAATCAAGAAGAGAACTTCAAATTATTTCGGGATGAGATTAATAGTAATTTAAATTGTAAATTCGAGGAAATCTCAGAATGGTTGAAAACTCAGGTACGTGAGGAACTCAAGTCTGATATTAATAACCTTGAGCTCAGACTTGATCATGTACAGTCTGTTGATACTGTTGAGTTGAGACAGCAGACGTCACAACAACAGTGCAAACAGAGAAATTAGCATAAAGGTTTGAATCATTACAGATACAGACTAAAGATGCAAAATCAGTTGATTACTATTGCAAACCGTGTCGAAGAATTATCCGAGAGACTGGCGCAAACGAGCAATGATTCAGACAAAGATCAGACGATACTCAGCCGACTCCGTTCGCTGGTAACGAAGAATTTCAGTCTCTGCAGTGTTATAAGGTCACATGACGGTTAATCAGCAAAATAAACGTGATGTAAGAAAGACACAGGGACAGCTTGCGAATATCGAAGAAAAGATCGGTCGTGATAGCGATACCAATAGGTTAAATAATTATCACGTTGTAAATCACAGTGAACGCATTAATCCTCACACTTATCTCGTGAACGTGACGCGTTTGCAGGACACAATGACTGGAATGCGAGCAACGGTAAACGTTGGGATTTTCTCCTTCAGGAATTCAGTTTCCCTTTGATTTACATTCCGGGTTCAGAAAACATTATTGGTTATGCACTTTTATGTTCACCTGGTGGTTCAGTCCATAGTAATGAAGAGGATTGCAAAGAAAATAATTTTAATTTCTTACAGATGCTAAAAGTAGTCTTGAAAACTATATTTCATCTTCGTTATGTGATATTGATCATGAACAGTAGAAGGTTCCAACCTGGAAAAACATAAAGGAGAAATGGCGAAACAAATCAAATACTGCGATAAGACAGTTATACCTTGTACGTAACGACATTTTATTCAGACTTAGATGTCCTGACAGTCCTATTTGGGTAGTGTGCATCCCAGACGAACTCGTCAACAAACTCATTTGGTATACATATCTCAGTTACGCACACTTTGAGCAAAGAAATATTTTGAGAAATGTTTTCAGAAATTACGGGTTACATGTTGGTTCAACAGTATAGAAAATCGAATTCGTACCGT
This sequence comes from Schistocerca serialis cubense, assembly GCF_023864345.2. NCBI lineage: Eukaryota > Metazoa > Arthropoda > Insecta > Orthoptera > Acrididae > Schistocerca > Schistocerca serialis. The sequence goes on from NC_064643.1 coordinate 461,394,609, forward strand.
CTTAGCAAAATGGAAACCGTATCAAAACGCAGAACCGCTTGCCGTTATGCACAGAACACCACTATTTCTGATCATTTGTGTGAAACTAAGAGAATTAGTTTCTGTTGACGTTTCGGTCCTGTTACGAGACTTATACATGGTCATTCATTTGATTTTTGTAGCTCTTGACCTTACCTCCAAATTTTTGTCATTCACACTTTCGTAAGGAATTTTCTGGAAGAAGTAGGGCATGTTGACAACGTAATTTCTGATCATGGCCCAGTGTTTCGTTCGAATACATGACTAAAAACTATGAAACGTAAAATAATGAAAGCAATATTTATTATTTATACGACCTGGTAACCCTTCAGAATGCATTATGGAAGTATTAGGTAAACTTTGCAGATTGTATCGCTGTCGTCAACGGAGAAACTGGGATTTACACCTTCCTGATTTTCAAAATATCATTAACGAACTGCCGAATGATTCTTCAACTTTGCCTCCACTTCTTGTATTAAAGAATAAACCACCACTAAATCGTATGAAACAGTTAGTAGCCTTCCCTTCACAACTACATTTAAGACACCGTGAAGTAATTAATTTAGCACTGGAAAACATCAAGAAAGCCGCAGAGAAAAGGAAGAAGCTGTAGAACCCACGAGTGAACATCAAGAGTCTACAGGTTGCTTAGAAAGTGTTGTTCGAATCGCACCGTTTATCTCATAAAGGAAAGTCTTTAAGTATCAAAGTTATCTCGGTGTATGAAAGCCCTTTTCGCATACGCCGAATCGTACATGCAAATACTGTGGAACTTGAAACCAGACGTACACATCAATCACGAGGTCTTCGTCATGTATCGAACATCAAAGTGTGCGAAGAATGGTAACCTAGGAGGTTTATTGTACTTTGGTAAACATCTGCAGTGGCGAACATAGGTGCCCCAGCTGTTGCACTGCATTTTCTTACTTTAGCTTTCACCACTGATTCATACTCTTCAACTAATTTGTACACTTATTAATGTAGCTCTTATTGTCAATCTGTGTAGCTCTCATTGTCAGTTTACTTAACAGGGTATTTTAATGAATAGTGATCATCTATGATTTGTGTTGTGTGAAGAAACGTGTTTTGAATTTCCTGAGCATAGTCAGACAAGTTAATAATACAGTGGAAACCGACAATCTTTTTAGCATCTATAGTTGCACTATGACAATATGGGAATGGTGAGCCATCTGCGAACAATTTGTATTCAGTTGATATTATTCTGAGTTTACTAGTGGTGTATCTGACTGAAATGTAACACTGTTATCTTATTTGATGAGTTTGGAACTTTTCTTTTGAGATCGTGGTCTAGCAGGATTAACTTGGTTTTGATGTTCTAAGATACTCATTTTTTCTTTAGGAAGATAGTTTTCACATATAATGAAGTTTCTTGCGTCTTGTGGTAACTGTTGATGCGCATTTTGTTTTCCCTTTACCAGACAGAATATTATGTCATTTTTGAGGAAAGTTCCTGAGATGACATTTCTGCAGATACATATTTTGCCAAGTAGGTCGTGAATTCTAGAGGTAGCACTGATGACTCTATCTCGAAGGAGACCCTGTGTATGAGTGGTTCTGAATTTGGAAGGGTATTTCTGTTGGGCAGTAGTTTCAAAACATGGCTCTGAGCACTATGGGACTTAACATGTGAAGTCATCAGTCCCCTAGAACTTAAAACTACTTAAACCTAACTAACCTAAGGACATCACACACATCCATACCCGAGGCAGGATTTGAACCTGCGACCGTAGCGGTCGCGCGATTCCAGACTGAAGCGCCTAGAATCGCTCGGCCATACCGGCCGGCGGGCAGTAGTTTAACTACTAACATTTCTGACTGATGCTTTTTGTGCTGTTTAGGATGTATTTTGAAGAGTGATAATTCCAGGCTTATGTTCATACATCTGATAAATCTAGGGAATAGTACGTGATATAGATACGGAATATGATGAGGAATTTTGTTTTAGGATTGCCATGGGAGGCTTATGATGCTATTATGGTGCAACTGTTGTATATTATGGTGCAATTACGGCATATTATGTGAAGTGGATTATGATTCTTAGGGTATTACGCTGCAGGTTAATGAAATATGTTTTTCTGAGGAAGACACACGGGGCATTATATACGATTTAGTGGTGAAGCATATTTTGCAGATATTTATGGAAAAGGACAAGGTAAGGAACGTACACTCTTTACACGAAGCAACCCATAGTTCTGCTAGATACACGGAGGTTCTGTTTGTTCATACCTCAAAAATGGTTCAAATGGCTCTGCGCACTATGGGACTTAACTTCTGAGGTCATCAGTCCCCTAGAACTTAGAACTACTTAAACCTAACTAACCTAAGGAAAGCGCACACATCCATGCCCGGTGCAGGATTCGAACCTGCGACCGTAGCGGTAGCGCGGTTCCTGACTGTAGCGCCTAGAACCGCTCGGCCACTACGGCCGGCGTGCACACTTCGTTCGTAGGTAGTCACAGTGATATTTTCAAAAGGAACTTATTTTGTCATGAGAGGATTTCTGAGAGGACAATACTACTGAAGTTTAGTTGCTACTGACGAGATGTATTATGACGTTAAGAGCTATCGATGACGAAAAGAACACGGATTACAGATTGAGAAATAATACCTGCTATATACACTGAAAAATCCAGGAAACAGGAAACTTTTACCTGTCTGAAACTCCAGCGCTTGCAGATGGTACATTTTCATTCTGCCTATTTAGAGATAAGAGTGCATATCGTAATGTATCTGTCTAGTAATGAGTATGGATAGTTTACAAATATTTTTCGTCTACTGCTGAATTATGAGTGGTGTGTGTGAAATGAATTTCCTAGCTTTGCGCAGTTGTAAAGTGAAATTATCTCAGAGAAAAATTGTTTTTCTACTTATTACTGTTTGCATGTACTATATTTTTGTATGTGACATGATAATTAAATTTTTTCTCTATTGCTGAAGTAATAAAAAGAACACAGAACTCTATGCATTTGTCTGAACTAAACAATATTTTCAGATCGGAGTATAATTTACGTAGCTAGCGAGTTACATTCTAACATTACGAATGTTGCAGTAGTCTGTTACGGAGAACTAAACATTCCAGAGGTACCCAGTCATGTTAAAAACATTGATCCGTGGCTTGTATCTAAATATGGTATGCATTTTGATATCTTTCCTTTTTCAGATTGTAATATTTTTACGCCTTGATGCAAGTTGATAAGCAAAATTTCTATGCATGTTGTATTCTATCACATTAAGTTAATGATCATAAGATGATGCTTTTTTCTTGTCATTAAGGAATAGTGAAGCTTATGAAAAGTTATTTGTTTCATTTTCAGTTAATAAACCATTTCTTTCAGCTAATACTGAACAGTTAGAGGATAAATCCGTTTTGACATGCATCTTAGAGCAAGTTATGTCATTATTAGTTGTTTTACAAGATATGTCTTTTTATGTAGTATCTAGATTGCATTTGTGACCTAACTACATATGGCTGTACGATTCTGACTCCGTGCGGTTCTGACTCCGTGCGGTTCTGGCCCCGCGCGCTTGCGGCCCCGCGCGCTTGCGACCGCGCGCGCGCTTCTGGCTCCGACTACACAGATAAGTTGACATTTAATATCTGACGATATTGACCTTGTGATGCTACTTACTATTTTCTATTCGATGATCATCATGTAAACATTACTACTATTTTTAAAAATGATCTAGTTATATTATAATAATAAGGAAGTACTTGTGATACTCACAGACCGTGTACTCAATGGTTGACTGTGTAATAAGTTATGAGAACTACTATGAATATGCATTAACAAGAAATGAAATTCTTTACTAACTTACCTTCACTGGAGCTCAAATCACTTGTACAAGAAAAAATTGCATGTATGCTCACATACATTTTTTCTTCAATATCTGCTACAGAAATTGGATTAAATGATCTTCATATTTGAATTGTTTACCCTTAATTTTACTGTGTATGTGAGTGTGTCTTCGAGCAATGCTAATTTTCTGTTGTATGATAATTTAAATCACATGTAAGTAGTATGTATATATCAATTAGGAATTATAATTAATTGTAACATTTTTGAATGTGTCACCATTAATGTCTTTGGACAAACTGGTGCGTCATTCTCTGATGTTATGTCACTATGTCACATATTTTGCATGTTCTGGATCAAAATATGTACTTTATGGTACGCTGTGTACTGTAACATCAAAAAGTGAATTTATATACAACTTTGCCATGGTCATACATATTTTGAGCCATTTACTGAGCACTGATCTTATGTGCCTATTCATATAATGTTGACTTTTATATTCAAGTGTATTTAACTTGGCTACTATTATTCATTTGTTCACTGTGATTAGTTTTTGTTATTGTGTCATATATGAGACTTTTTATCTTGTATGTCAGTTATGAGAACCTGTTTTCTTAGAGGGATACAACATCAATGCTTTCATGATCTTCGTGTATTCTTCGGTACTCAACATGCTATACTTGTACCTTACACCTTTACTACTGATTTTGTTTAGTATCTTTATCTGAACATGAAAAGGAGTGACACACTAAAACATTTCTGTGTGGTTGTCAGTGGGCATAGCGTGAGTTAGCCCTGAGTCTGCTGCACCTAAAACATGTGTTTCTTTACCTGGTTTTCTATCACCAGATGATTTTTGTTGTTTTGAAGAAGTTAAAATAACATTTTGTGATCTTGTCAAAAGAACTATTGCGAATGTCATGCACATATGAATACTTACTTGCAAAATTACACTTGTATATTTATTTTCTCTCTCTTTGCACTATTTTCAATTCTATGCAATATTTGTATGTACACAACTAAAATAAACTCTTGGAGAAGTATAAATAACATTTTGTTAATCTGTCAAATGAAGTACTATCAATGAGAGGTGGAGATGAGTGCTAAATACACAACATAATACTTGCATATTATTTTATGACTACATTCTACAGCTTATCAATTTCCTATTGTGTAGACAACTTACGTAGTCTTACGCTTACATTTATGTATTCTAACACCTTTGTAAAATATCTGATGCTATTTTTCTCAATTTTGTTATGTAGGAATTTTGCGTTAGCTCCTTATCAACACGTTAGTCAAGAATCACCCCAGAACATTCTTAAAAGTGAGGGTGGGAGTTATGAAAGTTGGACGTTAATACATCTCTACAAAGTCGACCAATGATTCAGCTGTGGTGTGCGTACACAAACTCTGAGATATTATTATCGCGAGTAGTAGCGAGCGAATAATTATCGAGGGCAATCGGAAGTGGTGAGACGCAGCCTGTGGTGGGGAGAAGACACGCGACGTCGTGATAGTGTCGTGATAGTTCTAGTAGCACCGGAGGAGACTTTGGTATTAATTGAGGATTTTTTGTAACTTGGGTTTTTGTTGCATGCAATTGTTGCTTGCTTGCGCACTGGGAGGGTATTGTCAAATTTGCGTATGCACAGATTGAGAGTAATATTCGTATATTTGCTGTGGGCAGAGACGTGTTTATTGAGCACAGACATTGTGGAATAATTAATGTCGGTGTCAAGTTTGTTAGTGTATAAATAATCTATTTTGCGAATATAGTAGATTAAAATCTTTATTGGTTTCTTTCACTTTCTTACACCGTTTAAGGCTATTTGACCAGACCCCTCCTGATCATTCAGTTTCTCTACACAAAAAATTGCAGTAGTTGTTGCAATTACTATGAACATGCATTGAACTCTGCATGTATCGCACTATTTGTTTTGATTTTTTAGCATGATGCTGATTACGCATTTGTAGCGGCAAGACAAAGTAAGCTGTCTGTTGCGTACAGGAGCACTGCAGAACAGTTGTTAAGAATTGTTAGAGAACATTTTAAAACTCGCAGTCAGATACTTGAGGGTAATTGATATCTTTATGATTTGCATCATCACCCCTGCCCTGGCGTACGGGACTACAAGCCCCACCGCCACACCCCAACCCGCCCATGTTAGGCAAAATTCCCCTGCCTGACGGAGCCACTGCCCTGTGGAAATTTACCGCTTCACCAACACAGTTAGACCGCAATAGACCGGTGATGCTGTATTGTAACATATCCCCCCGGACTAAAAGTCCATTAAAAAAAAAAAAAAAAAAAAAAAAAAAAAAGTTAATTAATTCATATTTCTTGTTGTTCTCAATCAGAATTATATAATTTCAATGTGTTAAAGCTTATAAATTAAACTGTCAAAATTTTACTGATCTACAGAATTTATTTTGTGTACACAACACACCCTTCTGTAGCAGGGAAAAGAAAGGAACCAGTGGAAAAATGCTGCAGTCAGAAAACGAAAAAGACTAATATGTTGCTCATTGAAAAGGTTTGACAGAAAACTGGGGAACCAGATGCCTCAATCCTTATTCCGTCTTCATCTCCACGAAAAAGACTAATATGTTGCTCATTGAAAAGGTTTGACAGAAAACTGGGGAACCAGATGCCTCAATCCTTATTCCGTCTTCATCTCCAAATACGTTGACTTGCTTACATATTCTCGCTTTTTTGTGCAGAGACGATGATGGTGGAAGTGAGAGGAGACAATGCCAGTGGGAAAATAAGAGAGAGGAGATAGTGATGATAGGAGAGAAAAAGTGACAATGAATAAGAAAGAGACATGGATAAAGATAAGGATGGATACAAAGAGAAAAGCGATACTGATACTCAAGGAGAGACAGTGACAATAAAAGAGCAAGAGAGGTGGATGGAGATGCCAGTGGGAGCAGAAGAGAGAGGAGACAGATGAAATGAAAAGTACAGATGACTGGCTCCTCCCAGGCCGGCAAAATTTAACACATCTGTACGGGGAAGGGCGCATTTTTATTGATATATGAAACACCTGGGTGTAGGTGGAAAACTTTTGAGCTGCCGATGTATGGTGGACACACTTGCTGTGGGAAGGACAGACGAAAGGAGACAGTGTAAGTGAGAGAGAAGACGGTGGCAGTGTGATATACTGCAAAACAAATGGGAGAAAAAGGAAACAGTAGGAGAGAGAGATACGCAGAGAGTGACATGGAGAGGGAGATGGTGAGTATGATGCCTTAACTACTACGATATACTGGGTAAAAGAATTTAGAACATTATGCGTTGAAAGAACCTGTATATATTCGCATGCCAAAATGTTTGATGTGGAAGGTGGATTGAGTATTCTGTCAGAATCTTCTAAAGAAGAACAAATTCGACTCTTTTGTGATGCCATATGAGTATTTTTCCGCTGGTGGCGTTACTCCTACCGCCTACGTGCAGTTGCTCTGCAAGGCTAATCATTTGTGTATACAAGCACGTAGGATACATAATTCTAATTTAAGGTTGTTTCCATGTAGTATTCAGGTAACTGCAGGAACGAAGACTGGTTTGTGTTAGCAGACCATGTACGTACACTGCAAACGAGACTGTGAGAACAGTACGTGTCTTTCATTTACAGAGATCAGGGAACAAGTTAAGCTACGATCTCGTGAGTAGTTTGCTGCCCGAACGAGTGCAGCGGTGCGCTGCGGACAAACGGACCGTGCAACTGCGTAGCAGCGCAGCTTCCGTGACTGCGAGTTACCGATGGGGGAGCGCAGCCATAAAGAAAACTCCTTCCCGCCGTGTGGCGAGAAGGGCAGCGCGACTACACACTGCAGAAATCCCCGCAGTCCGTACGGCGTCAGCATCCCTGCGCAAAGACGACTAACGCTGAGAAACCGAGTCAAGGGATCTCTGCTTTGTAGTGTAGGAGGACAGCTGACTAAAAGCGAGATTTTGTCATCTCCCCTCTTCAGATATATCTTCGTTATACCTCTCAGCGCTCGTTGCTACCAGCTACACATCCGATGATGGCGTGATATATTGACCTCGCTGTATGCATCGCGAAGACGGTCTCGTCAGTTCTGAACGAGAATTTTGAAAGCTTATGAGGCAATACTGACCTTACGACTCATCTTAGAAAATAGATTAAGGAAACGCAAACCTACGTTTCTAGCATTTGTAGACTTAGAGAAAGCTTTTGACAATGTTGACTGGAATACTCTCTTTCAAATTCTGAAGGCTGCAGGGGTAAAATACAGGGAGCGAAAGGCTATTTGCAATTTGTACAGAAACCAGATGGCAGTTATAGGAGTCGAGGGGCATGAAAGGGAAGCAGTGATTGGGAAGGGAGTGAGACAGGGTTGTAGCCAATCTGTATATTGAGCAAGCAGTAAAGGAAACAAAGGAAAAATTCGGAGTAGAAATTAAAATCCATGGATAAGAAATTCGCCGATTACACTGTAATTCTGTCAGAGACAGCAAAGAACCTGGAAGAGCAGCTGAACGGATTGAACACTGTCTTGAAAGGAGGATATAAGATGAACATCAACAAAAGCAAAACGAGGGTAATGGAATGTAGTCGAGTCAAGTCGGGTGATTTTGAGGGTATTAGATTAGGAAATGAGACACTTAAAGCAATAAAGGAGTTTTGCTATTTGGGGAGCAAAGTAACTGATGATGGTCGAAGTAGAGAGGATATAAAATGTAGACTGGCAATGGCAAGGAAAGCATTTCTGAAGAAGAGAAACTTGTTAACATCGGGTATAGATTTAAGTGTCAGAAAGTCGTTTCTGAAAGTATTTGTGTGGAGAGTGACTATGTACGGACGTGAAACGTGGACGATAAATAGTTTGGAGAAGAAGAGAACAGAAGCTTTCGAAATGCGGTGCTACAGAAGAGTGCTGAAGATTAGATGGGTAGATCACATAACTAATGAGGAGGTATTGAATAGAATTAGGGAGCAGAGAAATTTGTGGCACACTTTTACTATAAATGGGGATCGGTTGGCAGGGCATCTTCTGAGGCATGAAGGGATCACCAGTTTAGTATTGGAGGGCAGCGTGGAGGGTAAAAATCGTAGAGGGAGACAAACAGATGAATACACGGAGCAGATTCAGAAGGATGTAGGTTGCAGTAGGTACTGCTTGCACAGGATAGAGTAGCATTGAGAGCTGCATCAAACCAGTCTCTGGACTGAAGACCACAACAACACTACAACAACAATGTAAGATTTAATAAATTGGTAAAGGGTGATAAAAAGTTTCCTTTCGAAGAATCCAGAATCAGTGAGCCAGTTACGCAAACCGCCGTAAGAATTGAGGCAACACCCCACAGGCGCATCATGTTGAAGATACCTGTTTGGTAAAACCCTGTGTCCTGTTGCGTGTAGAAGTCCATAACTGCCTGCTGCACATCTTCGTCCGACAGGAATCGTTAACTCTTCAAGGCCTTTTTTAAGTGACCGAGGGCATGATAATCGCATGAGGAGAGAGAGATCAGGACTACATGGCGAATGCTCGTGTGCCTTCCACTTGAGTTTGCGTAACTTCTGCCTTACATATTCGAGGAGGTGGCCAATAATGGTATAAGGCACCCTCCGCCATGCACGACACCGCGGCTCGCGAAGTGCATATGGGGATGATGAACAGCTTGTGTTGGTGCTGTGTGTATCTACACTTCACCATAAGCGTAATTTACCTTGCGGCATGACGTTAATGGTGCTTTAGAAGTAAATGAACGTAAAATAGTCACACAAATATGGGAAGATTTATGTGTACATACTGTAGTAGGTATGAACTATAGGGCAAAAATAGCTGCTCACTAAAATTTGTAAACAGTTTGATTTATGACTCCATTGGTTCGTCAGCGAAAAGTTTCGTAGCTGTCTGATGACGCACTTTAGCTGCTAAAAACTAACTGTGTCGTAACAACAATATTTTTAATGAGTAACAACAATACGACTCACACGCTATTGTATGGGGAAGCACAAGTAGGGTGTCGAGAGAATTCTCATCGAAAGTCGCGTTCATAGCTGAGCGTCGTGACCATCCCGGACCGTTTCCAGCATCTCTTAGTCTGCTGAAGAGGTAAACTAGAGATCTTCTTGACCTGACCCATCCACCTATTCGCTGCTCGCCACTCGTTATCGTACCCTAGATTTTTCCTTCCATGGTTATTTTCTCTGGATTTTTTTCATTTAATCTCGCAACACGATTGAAAGGACATATTAGTTCTTTCGGTCCATTTTATGAGCAGCGTCCTGCGGCAGTTCAGATGCATCATTACGGTGCATGTCTCTGGCCTTAAGGTTTCATGTTTCTCAACCTTAAAAGGAGACGGAAAACACGAGTCCTTCAACAACCCGGACGTTTGTGGTGTTTTTTATCGTTCTGATGTGCCAGATCTTGGTGAGCGTCTTCCAGCGGCTAGCCCTTTGCCCGATCCGTCTTATCTCATCTTCATCTCGACCCAAGACAAGTAGCAGAACGCACGACTTCGAGTTCCTTTAACCGAATCGACCTGTGAGTTGGACCTTCGCTTCACGGTCAGTTATCATGAATTTGAACTTGCTGGGATTGATGTGTAATCTATATGATAGAGTAACGTCTTTCACTTTTGTTAGTAGCTCAGTAAGCACATCTTCGATGCTGACTAAAAGCACGGTGTCACCAGAAAATCCGAGGTTGTTAATAGTTCTTCCACTTTTTGAGATGTTTTCAGCCAAACCATCAAGAACCCTCCAAATGACATGTTCGGTACAAATTTTTTACAGTTGAGGGTTAGGGAACAACACTGTCTGATACCTTTCGTACACTGAAGAAATCAGATATGCTGGAACTTGCTTAAAAGATGTGAGATGACTATTGTAGCTGCTTCTGATGGTGCTATCAAGTGCCATGGGGCACCGAACTCTGCAAGCACTTCCCACAACATTTCTATATTGTCAGTCCGGATAGGTTCAATACAGGAGACAACTACCAGATGATGATTATTGTTGATGGTGAAAGAATTTTAATGAACGCTATGGAAAACCTAATGAGATGCTTGAGTTTTCAAATGCATTCATGATAAGTAAAATAAAGTGACAATAAAGCTAAACCTTTACAATATAAAGCGTAGTCAGAAAAGCGTGCAAGGCTGTTGCAGGGAAGGTTATGCTGAGAAATAATTGTTAAGAAAGAAATTCGATGCATCGCGCCGTTTCCGATTTGTTTAGCACTGAAGTTAGCCAGTAAGGTCTTTGTGAGCTCAAATTCAAGCTCTTGCAGGCGCTAAAATGCGTTAATGCATAGACATCGGGGGTCTGTGAGTTACCACTTGTTCAAATGCTCATTAGCAGTTACTGCCTGGCTTTTCTGGAAGTGAGCAAAAGCTATCTTTATATGGCTTGAGGAACACCCTCCAAGCTTTTCAGACTGCTTGTGGTACTCTTTGATATTAATAAACCTATGCTACTGTATTTAGTCCTTTATATTTAGATCACTGCCGGTTTCATGGCACTAAAAGTTTTATAACAATAAATCCAGAAGGAATAACAATTCTGAACATCCACTGATACGATAATTTTCTAAAATTATTTGAAGATTTAAAAAGAAATTTTAAACTATTAGAAGCTTTTACATGAGAATATTAAAATATTTATACTCACGTAACTAAAAGCTTAAGGGCTAGTGATCCATTGATAAGGTGAAAATTAATGAAAATCCTGATTTACAGTGCCCGTTTTCTTACCTTCAATATGACACAGCAAACTGCCGCGTCCTCTGTTAGCGATTGCGGAAAGACCGGAAAAGCGATAAGTGACGTTTTCGGGTTCTGCTTTTCCGTCAACACCTATTTACTTTGCGGATTTGGGCCGGGTACAACATCCTCCTTGTTGCAACGACTCCTTGGTTTTTCATGCAAGCGGGGAAAAAAAAAAGTTCGAATGGCTCTGAGCGCTATGGGACTTAACATCTGAGGTCGACATCACACACATCCATGCCCGAGGCAGGATTCGAACCCGCGACCGTAGCGGTCGCGTGGTTCCAGACTGTAGCCCCTAGAACCGCTCGGCCACACCGGCCGGCTGAAAGCGGCAGATTGGGTATTAAAGTTTTTCATTAATTTTCACTGTGTCAGAGGATCACTATGGTATAATTTTTTTAGGACACATCCACCATGCTGGATTGGAATCTGGTTATTTCATTCCATGACACACCGTTTTTGAGCGGTGTCTTGTTCTGACGGTCAACGTATGTCGTCTACAAAGTTCCGAGCTGTTTGACTCTAATGTTTTAATTATGAGAGTACAAATGTTTTAATATTCTCATCTAAAAATTTCTAATAGCTTTTTTAATTCTCTTAAAACCTGAAATTAATTTCAGATAATTATTAATGGACGTCTCAGGGTTGTTATTCCTTCTGGATTTATTGTTATACAGATGTTCACCAGAAGATATTTCTTTTAATGTCACGAGACCGGTAGTGATCTATAAATAATGGACTAAATACAGCTGAAACCGTTTATTAATACCCAAGATGGTTACTCATAGCTGTGTCTGCCTTACGTACAAGGCTGCATGTTTCTGACCACTCTGTCGAACCTGCCAGTGCAGACGGGCATAAGCAGTAGGGTTTTCGTTAGTTCTAGAGCTACTTTGTTTAATCTATCATGTAAGTTTGCTACCTGCTTGTACTTTTACTGGGGTAAAAGCGGTACGTCGGTATCGCTGTTGCATCTCGAAGGAGCTTTGTTCAGTCACACACGAGCGGAGAGTTGTTTTCTTGTCCCTTCAAGGCGACTCCTTTGTACCCTGCGCAAGCTTTCTCAGCGAGTACCAGCGTCGCAGCTCTCGCGAGATTAAAGGGTTGTGGCTCATGTCCCGAACCAGGCCGCGGTAGGGGGGGAGCTCCGTTTCCACGTCGCTAACTAAGGATGGATTGCGAATCTTCATCTTCTCTTATGCTCGCTGTGTTTGCATCGCCCCATTAAAGCATACGTTTGGTGGCTAGTAATAAATATTGGATAGAGGAGACGTGATTGTTAATTACTTCTAGCAGTCTCTTAAGAGTTGCTCCTCATAAATTCTGTTCCTCGTAAAAACTAAACTTTTACACTTTCCTTTCGTGATTCGGCTGAAAGTGGTGCATTTGCAGACTACCATTTGAGAAGTGGTAAGTTAGATCATACTGTGCGTGCTTATTCGATTCACGTAATGAGGAAAACTAGCGAACTCTGAAAATGCTGCATTGTTTGGAGCATACCGATGTGGCTTTGTCTTTTATTTACACTTTCGTATCGCCTTCCTTACGCAACAAAATTTACCTTACGTTAGAAACTCTTAAATGTCACTGAGTACCAATCCCACAGTTGGACGTGATTAGCCAGTCGTCTGGCCCAGTCACGTTAAGGAAAGAAGTGCGGGCGACAGCTCCCGTGCGAACAGCTGTTCCGATAATGTCGTAAACAATGTGCATATTCAAGCATTTAACCACTAAACTCTGTTATTGTTTCCGTAGTGAGTTGCATGCAAGAAAAAAATTGTGTGCAGATCCAGTACTGGAGTTCGGAAACTTATTTTTCGCGGTAGTATGTGGAAGAATTACTTATGAGAAGAAGAACGTTTTAGACGAGATCGCTATAACAAGAAAAGCGCCCTTGTGGCACCCTGGTAAGCATGAAGTAATGGGGACGATGTTTTGGCTAATTGTGATGTACGTAATAATTTTAATTATAACACACCAAGGAATCGCTTATTTCGTGTCTATGGAAATTCAATGGAAAAATTTTATGTGTAGCTGGTACGAGATGTGTGTAATAACTTTTATGAAGACCTGAAGACGGTAACTTAGTTTTACCAAAACCGGATATCTACAACGAAGTTCTTTATAGCTACTTCTTCTCCTATGTAATCACTACAGATCGTCCCTTAGAGCTCAGCATGAGTGAACATTGTGGAGGAGCTTCTGTGAAATCTGATGTAACGAAAGTTGTGAAGGCGACGACAGGGTTTGTCAGTTGGTGAGAGCATTGTCTACACGAGGTAGGCTTGTGGTTTTTGAGTGTAGTCAAGCATACAGCTTCAAACTGCCGGAAAATCCTGAAACGGTACAGTAGTTTCCGCTCCATAAGCAGCAGGTTTCGCTGCTCGCTCATACCGGGCAATACAAACGGAGGCGGCACCGCCGCCAATTTTATTCAATACGCGGCTGGCCGCACGTGCAACAGAACCCTTGTGGACGGGTGGAAAGAAATGGGTCAGGCTTCATAATACGTATTTAGATGCCTCGTGTATTATGCGTTTCTTGTACGTGAATGTGAACCTGCACATGAACTTTCCTAATCCTCCTCACACCGTTCCATAAAGCGTGGCCAAATCTTAGTTGGGAAGTAGTTCTGTAGTACAGTAGTGCCAACCTTACTACTGGGTAGGGGATCAGAGAGACAGTATAGGCAGGTAAAAGTCAAAGACTTTCCAGTGTCACAAGATTTGGGGTGGAGAGGTTGGTCACGGCCAAGTGGTTCGACCATCCCCTCCACCAGGTCCCAGGAAGACCTCTGGGTGGCCGTGATATTCGGCAGTGTTACAGAAGACGAGTAAGTGAGCAGACATGCCCTCAGTGCGTCTGTCTCGATGTTCACGCGTGGGAGAGGGGTATTTGAATATTTGCACTAATTCTTTTATTTCCAGCTTCGGACTGTGTAAGGAAATGAATGTTCTCGTTTAATTTCGGAAATTTGACCCCCTGTGTTAATGTATCTGGTCCCCAGTTTACCCGTTATCCTCCTCACATAGGGGATGTCTCTTGTAAAATATTGGGAAACTTTAGTGGTATACATTTGGCCAACGCAATTCCGTCTTGCCCGTAGAAATGTGCGCGCAGACTAGTATATAATATACCCGAGCTATAAGTTGTAAAATTGTAATATCCTTAAACTGCAACAATTGCTGCAATCGCTGTAAAGTCGAGTGATAATGTTTAAAATAAATATTTAATCAATTGTCATCAATCTTTAACATACCATGAAAATCACAAAGGAGTCAAGTTAGAGGAATTCATTTAAAATAAAAATATAGACTGTAGGGACCCACACATCAGTGTGTGAGCCCTCCAGCCCCTTGCCTAGTATCGTGCAGAAAGGACACGCTCTTGAGGTAGCACTCTCAAGCTCCCCTCCCCAGTTATCCGTTGCGCAATTTTCATTCAGGGCTTGACGACATCAAATTTCGTCTGGCGTCCCTAGGCAAGGTGGTTTGACAGTAATCTTTCAATCCTACTTATTGTTCATATTAAATGGTTCAAATGGCTCTGAGCACTATGGGACTTTACATCTCTGGTCATCAGTCCCCTAGAACTTAGAACTACTCAAACCTAACAAACCGTAGCGGTCACGCGGTTCCAGACTGAAGCGCCTAGAACCGCACGGCCACACCGGCCGGCGTTTATATTAAAACTTTTTACTGCTGTGGTCCCTCCGTTAAGGTGACTAGGAAATTCTCCGTTTATGTTTTCATTTCATGTTTGTAACAAATTAAGTATGACCTCTCTGTTAACCAAAATATTTAAATTGACATAAACCAAGGCGACTGAACAGTTAAGTATTCTGTACACATAATTGATATTTCAAACACTGCAACCTATCATTTGGAGCCTAGGTCTAACCCCACCTTCTCTACGTCAATCTGTCACGAAAACAAATATGACCATGACTAATAATTTTCTAACACTTATAAATGTCCTAATTTTTAATTTAGAATCAGCATTACCACTACTATGGGTTTTTCCAGAGAACTTTAAATTTCCATCATCCACTATCCACCATAAAATCTCTTTTTGTAAGAACTGGCCAGCAATTCATGGTCTCCCTACGAGGACAAAATTAGTGATACAGGAAAGAAGGGTGCACCAAGTCTGCCGATGATTCACGTGGACTTCTACATGACTTCCGGATCCACAGAGCATTATACGTACTCGTGCAGGAACTGCCGAGTGTCCTAACCGCGAAATTGGGCAGTTAACCGTTTACACGACTTGTTGTGGAAATGTTTTAGATTCTATAAGATACCGGCGAAAATATGACTAATGGTATCAGAACGCCGTTTCTCGATAGTCAGACGTCCCCTCCCCCCCTTTCCGGTCTTGGTTTTGTCCAGGTAGTCATCTTTTGTATTGTCTGGTGCCGCTTTGGCGTTTACTTATTTTTTTTACCACTGCGTATTAAAATTATTATTAGCTTCGGTCTCTTGTTTATTTTCAGTATCACACCTGATGATGAGCATGTAAGAGGTTTAAGCATTGGAAAATAAAAAGAATCTTACGGCTGAAGAGGTATGCGTAACCTCTGCTACTTTAAAGCAACTACAATTGTATTTGTAATACGATAATATGAAAAGAGAGTCTCTTCTTCGTGATTAATAGGTTAGCTTCGTAAAATATAGATATAAAATCTCTTTTATGTTAAGATTTTTCACAAACAGCAAGTTTTAGCGCAAAATTGGTATGCAGTGTCAGATGCCGGTTAAAAAACCTTTCTAACGTTGCCTCTTCCACCCCTGTTAGATTATTGTACGTTGAGAGAAAGGGCTGTTGAGAAATAATAAAACGGTGTAGGAAACGGGAGAAATATATAGTTATGTTGGTCTTCTGTATGTATAAACTGTTTCGAAAACGGATGCCCTATACTGATGAACAGTTTCGCTTGTAGGATTGTAAAAATATGTTTATTTACGGATGACGCTTTAGCCTGAGTCAGGCATCTTCAGATTGGCTGACGCGAAAATTGCACATTTTGTTGGAAGTGGCAAGACCCCATTTTGCAAAACTGCGTTACTAGCAAGAAGTTGTAACATAATTTGCTGATAGTAGATGGTGTTAGGCACATGGGATACCGAGCGTACAAAACTTCCCAGCAAATTTATGCTCGGTGACTCATATGCCTGAGCCGGCCGGAGTGGCCGAGCGGTTCTAAGCGCTACAGTCTGGGACCGCGCGACCGCTACGGTCGCAGGTTCGAATCCTGCCTCGGGCATGGATGTGCGTGATGTCCTTAGGTTAGTTAGGTTTAAGTAGTTCTATGTTCTAGGCGACTGATGACCTCAGAAGTTGAGTCCCATAGTGCTCAGAGCCATTTGAACCATATGCCTGACACACTCTAATACCAAAAAGTGGTGTTACAGTTTCTGTCTAGTTTTGTAAAATGGGGTCAAGCCATTTCCAACAAAATGCTAATTTTTCGTGTAGGCCAATCTGAAGATACCTGAATCAGGCGAAACGCGTCTTTTGTAAATAAATAATAATTACAAAGCTGCAACCAAGTCTGTTTGTTTCTTCATCGTATATTACTTGCTGCTTTACCATCCCCGCTATGAGTAAGAAAAAATATTATATTCAGTTTAAAATGTAATTTTAAACATTTAAACTACCTGCTTATCCTTCTAATTTCGTGTACTGCTGGATATGACTGTATTCACAGACCAATTACATGGTGTTCTTTCTTAACTTAGCCTAACTCTCTGTCTGTTTCTACACCCTACTTGGCCGGTATTAAGACAGAGTGATACCCGCTTCATTAAAAGAAGCAGCATCGAAGAAAGTGACCTACGGCTGATTAAATTAGTCAGGACTGAATCATTCAGCAGCGTTGCACTGTCGTGAAACTTCCCGACAGGTCAAAGCTGAGTGCCGTGTCGGCGCTATGGCCCGGAACTTCGTCTTTCGCAGCAACGCTCTTGGCGACTAAAGTGTCCGGGCGATGGTCTAGTTTAGATTCTTGGCACTTTACACAGTTTTGATGTGTTGTGAACTTGCAATACAGCACAAATCCGTTACAGGAAGTTTGCACGTGTAGATCGTGTTTGAACAACTCGCAAACAGACGTTGAACTGCAACTTGCTGTTTCATTTCAGGTTTTCGTTGATCCGCAGGTTCCATGTTAAGCAGTCAGAAGAAGTATCGCTGTGACACATGGCACGCTATAAAAAGAGCTTTAATATCAACAACCTGCAACGAGGTTTCTCGGTGCTTTGGACAATGTACAAGTTTCTCCCTAATTTGTGAACTAACACTTACGTTTACATATGCTTTTAGAATATTTATGCCCTTAAACACATCTCCAAAATTTAAGAAATGATTTAAAGGATATTGTAATATGATTAGAAACTGATAGGGAGAACAAGCGGGCTGGGTGAGGGGGGAGAGGGTGGGGAGGGGCGAATGAAATTCATTTAATAGCGGCGTCTTATTGAACATTAACACGACGGTAAACTTTAAGTCCCTAGTCCGATCACTTCTAGATGTGGCTGAAAACAGCTAAACCGATACTACTACCATTTTATGATCAACGAATCTGTCTTTCTGCCAACATTACTGACTACAAGTCGTTTGTCTCCTCCTGCGAAACGTCTCAGAGACCACTACATCCGCACCAGACTTGGCTTACGATATGCAAGGAAAACTTGGTTCAATGTCTCACTGAAGATACGAAATTCATGTAAGCTCAATGAGCAGTTTTATGAAAATTTCCACATGGATGCCGTAACTCGTGGGAAGTTTGCGACTAGGAAATAACGGCGAAAGCAAAATTATGTAAGATGTGTTGGTAACTTAAAATTGAGTGTGTGAGGTTCTCAGTTGCAGTAATTTAGTGTCTCGGTGCGTTACACAGTTTTAATGTGTTGTACAGTTGCAGTATAGCAAAAACCTGCTATAGATGGTGCTTGAACAGCTCACAAACAGACGCTGAATTGCAACTTGCTGTTCAGTTCGATCCAGTAAGAACACGGGAGGCAATATTAACCCTACGGCTTCTCACAGAAGATAGGCTAAGGACAGACAAACCTACATTTGTAGCATCTGGGACTTATGGAAAAGACCTTGACAATGTCGGCTAGATTACTTTCATTGAAATCCTGAAGGCACCGGGGGTAAAATACAGGGAGAGAAATGCTATTTGCACGGTAACCAGACGGCAGTTGTGAGAGTTCGGATGTATGAAAGGGAAGCAGTGGTTGAGAAGGGAGTGAGGCATGGTTGTAGCGTTTACAGTCAGTAAAAGAAACCAAAGAAAAATTTGGAGTAGGAATTAAAGTTCAGGAGGAAGAAATAAAAACTTTAAGCTTCGTCGATGATATTGTAATTCTGTCAGAGATAGCAAAGGACTTGGAAGAGCAGCTGAACGGAATGGACAGTGTCTTGAAAAGGAAATGTAAGATGAACGTCAACAAAAGCAAAACAAGGATAATGGAATGTAGTAGAATTAAGTCATGGGATTTCAATGGAATTAGATTAGGAAACGAGACACTTAAAGTAGTAGGCGAGTTTTGTTTTGCTATTTGGTCACCAATATAACTAATGATGGCCGAACTAGAGAGGATGTTCAATGTACACTGGCAATGGTAAGAAAAGAATTTCTGAAGAACAAAAACTGTTAACATGGAATATAGATTTAAGTATTAAGAAATCTTTTCTGAAGGTTGTTGTATGGGGTGTAGCCATATTTGGAAGTGAAATGTGGGCGATAACAGTTTAGACAAGAAAAGAATATAAGCTTTTGAAATGTGGTGCAACAGAATAATGCTGATGAGTAGATGGGTAGATCAGATAATTAATGTGGTGATACTGAGGAGAACTGGAGAGAAAGGACTGATTAGAAGAAGGGATCCGTTGAAAGGATGATTTCTTAGACATCATGATATCACCAATTTAGTATTGGAGGCAAGCACGGGGTGTAAAAATCATAGAGGAGAACAAGAGGTGAATACAGTAAGCAGATTAAAAAAGATGTATTTTTTTGTATGGCCATCCTTTCGGCAGGAGATCATTGGGACGACGGGCGTTTACTATTGTGACAAAATAAAACACCTACAGCCGTCCTTATTATTTTATTTTATTTTGTTGCAACCAGTTTCAACGCGCCATCTTCAGGCTGATGCGATACGGGTTGATATCCCTATCATATCAACCCGTACCGCATCAACAACTGCCTGAAGATGGCACACTGAAGGGTATAAACTGGTTGAAACAAAATAAAAGAAAATAAAATCATAAGGTTGGGTGTAGGTGTTTTATTTTGTCACAATAAAAAAAATATGTAGGTTGCAGTAGTTATTCGGAGACGAAGATGCTCGCAAAGGATGGAGCAGAATGCAGAGCTGCATCAAACCCGTTTTCGGACTGAGGACAACAACAGCAACAACATTTTCTCATATTCAGATGCAGTAGAGATTGTTTCTGTTAAAAAAATTAAAGGATCTCATTTATCTTTAGCTGCTGCGTCAGCTAATTTCTGTTTGCTTTGAGAATATCAGTACTCCGGATACTAAAACAACATGCTGAGCAAGAGGTAAGTAGTTTTTATTTCAGGGCAGATCTCACCTGACATTCTTGAGCAAACAGCGCGTAGTCAGAGTTTTCAGATGTCGTCCTAGCTCGCAGATCAATGTTCTGTGAACAATGTTGGTAATTTCAGAAAGTTATTATCTTCCAAGTGGAGCATTAATTTATCTTTGTTGATTTTACAAGTGAAACATTCCACTGCATATCACGCAGCTTTGCTCACGTATTTCGGTACCTACTGAGTTTTACTAATTTTTCATTGAGCACACAATTAGTTTCTTTTGGCATTTAATTGTCTTCCTTTTCTTTATTTCAAGCAGTTCATGAAGTAAAGTTTGATTTCACGACACCTGCGCTACAAAGGGCCAAACAACAATCGGTTTTGCTCAGCAATTTAATACGATACCTAAAGTACACGTTACACGAGGAGAATGTTTTCGAAATCACTTTATTCAGTGTTCTCTAATACACAATATTTTATAGAAAGCTTATACATGTCGACCTTTTTCGCCTAGGACAGTCCTCTGGTTTTTCTGTGACTGCGTAGTTAGATTGCAACACAGGTTCTCGAAATCGAATCAGCGCTACGCCTACATGTAATAACATTTGTATTTTCTCTTTCAGCTACTGTTATTTTCATTTTTGCATGTGATTTTGTGTGAAATAATTCTTTTCTCCTTTTGCAAAAATATTGAGTGTGAAGATCTTCGTTGCGAAGGCAGATAATAGCACAAACTGTGTGAATTATTTCTGTGTTTCCTAGATTTTTCGCAGATATTTCTGTTGCTTAAGAATTTGCTACTTTCAGTTATGTTGACTGGTAATTCAGTTTTCACATTCCAGCATTATGGCTAGCAATAAAGTATTTCGTCGTGCTAGTAGATCGCAAACCACGTCGCGAAGCTATGACTCAGTTATTAGTGAAATAGAACAAGCGCAACACTCGATACACATAAATAATATATTTGAGATTTCAGAGAGTGCAGATAACTTTCTAACAGAGAAGAGTTTTAAAATAACAGACGCAACAGAATAGATACCCAACAGTAAACAAGAAATTTCAGAAGACAAATCGGCAGTCGTAAAGTCGCCTCAGGTAAGCGAAATTTCGCAACAGCCATTTATTGAGACAGTCGATTCGGGTTTTGCTTTCTTCAGTCAAACAGTACACGTGCCGTCACATATTACTGACAATAAATACTCACGTGTTGGAAATCCAGTAGATACGATTGCGGTAATTGATAATCCAACTTTGTTAGAGTTGCTACAAAACATGAATAAAACATAGAAAGACACAAGTAATGAACTTCAACAAGACACAGAACAGATTCAGAAAACAGACAAAACACTTGAAAAAAAATCTCAATAAGAAATTAGTAAACATATCAAAAAACTTGAGAAAAAACAGTTAAACCATGCTGCAGGAACCTGACAAGAGATTAGAGATGAATTGCAACCTATTGTCACGAGGCTAGAGGTGAGGCTATGCAGCCGTGAAACCGAAGAAAATAATTGAAAACTACACAACAGAACGACAAAGAAGAGATTCTCGCAAAAATAAATACTACTGTACCGAGCGCAGCTCACATAATGTCATGAACACCTTATTATCAATGTTGAAACAACTAGTGAACAGGTAAACGCATTAAAGACTGATTCCTGATGAACAAAAATAACTTTGTAAGTTAACTAAGAACGGAAAATTAGCTAACAAGAATGTAAACAGTGAAACAAATCCACGCCATGACAAAGTAGAGCAACTATGACAAAGTAGAGCAACTATGCTTACTCAAAAATTGGGCGAACAAACGCCTAATAAGCCACTTCTTTCGTGGATGAGTTACATTTACTTAAGATTCTTCCGATTAATCTGAGTCTGGCGTCTGCTTTTCCCACTAGCTGTTTTATGTGGTCATTCCACTTAATGTCGCTCTGGATAGTTACACGTAGCTATTTTACGGCAGGCGCCGTCTCCAGCTGTTTGTCAGCGTCAGTGAGCTGACCCACCTGGATGTGGATTTTAGGCGGCTTCCCACGTATCATTAGGTGAATGCTGAGCTGGTGTACACTGTTATACTATTTGCAAACATTTAGAAATCTTTCACTCATTTTCACGCGAATAACACTACTCGCAACCAGTTGGTTTGCACATATTCCGTCGTGCAGGAGGGCGGGGGAAGTTCAGGGCGAGGGGAGGGGACGGTAACGGGGTGGAGTTACGAAGGGCATCCGTCCACTCCTTAAATTAACCATGGTAAACCGGTTAATAACCGTACCAACCCTTCACCGATGTTGGATATATGTACAAGAAGAAAATGAAGAAGAAGAAGCAGAAGAAATTGTAAGAAAATACAAGAGTTGGTAAAGGAATATTATCATGTCGAAAACTTCAAGCGGCAAACATGAAAGTCGGTTATCGCGTTAGTTCTTCTCTGTAGACATTTCAAAGCGTATCATTTTTCCCATCCGTGGACTGAGACGTTGCTCGGATTGACAGGTCGCACCACGCCCGGGGGCTTAATTTTGGGGCACGGGCCGCGCGTCTTGAGAAGCGACGAGACGAGGATTTGGGATCGGGCGGCTGACGTGAGGGGTGATGAGAACACAAGTCCCGGCGAGGCGTGTGGGAAGCGTCTGTTTCCGGCGTGCGTGCTGGCCGTGGAGCCACGAGACGTGGATCCTGTGGTCCGGTGCCAATTTGTCTGCTGAACACGCAGGCCGCGTTTCCGAGGCGGACGTGGTGAAGGCAACTCAGCGGATCGATGTGGGCACACTCTGAGGGGAGCATGAAGGAGGAAGCCGTTGGCTGCTCCGCCCGAGCTTCGGACAACACCGGGAATTACTCTTTAGCTGACTCCTTACAATATCTTCCCGGGGAGCACATTTAGGAACTCTCATATTTCTTGGGCTAACTCTAACCACGGAAGTGTCATTTCTGAGCGGTGACTGCGTCTCAATGTTTGGTGTTCTTTGTGTCTTTCCCGTTGCGGTAGTAGCCTCTGGTTTAGTCATTACTGCGACTTAACGTAGCGAGGTGCACTGTCTCCCAGTTCGTGCTGCAGTTCTGCCTCCTGGATCAGAATATCGTGACACCACCAACATACGCTCTCCAAATTTGAATGTAACAGCCTGCGTTACAGCGAGGGCCGTTTCTAAGCGCCTCCCTGTCGGTCACACTGGTGCCGCATTTGCCTTAAAGTTTAACTAGTTATTTCGATGATGTTTGTTAAATTTTATTCTTTTCCTGTTTACTAAAGTGCTGTACAATGTTACTGAAGTGTTGTGCTGATTAGCTGCTGGGACTCGCATGTGCCTTGAAATTTAAGTCTCGAGAATTCTATAGTAATTTTTGCGAATCATTAGTTACTATCGCCGGCGAAGAAAAGCTCTCTGGCCCAGCCAGCCTTTCGGTAGTACTTAGGCACGCGAGCTGAGTTCTGTCCCGGGTGATGACGATGGATTCGTTTCCGTTCCACGCTAAGGGCGTAATATTTGAATTTGATTAACGATTGGCGTTTGAACTTTTTCCGGTCAGGAACTACCAAGCGGGTGGGGTCCTTTCCAACCTGCTAAACTGGTTACCTCGATCTCAGAGGTTTTCTTATTAGAAATTACTCTTACGCATTGCTGTCAATATATTTATTATTATTATTCTTTTGGTTGTGTTCACTAACTGTACAGTCCACGATTACTTTCTTACAATGGTTCTATAATTACTACTCGAATTTTGCCGCTATCACATCAGTCTCCTTGTATACCTGCCTTGAGCATTGCGGTGGCGCCTGAAACAGACTATTCTATGTTCCCCTGATTTAACTTGTGTAGTTGTCTGTTGTATTATGTACCAGCATGCAGTCAGATGAGTCTCCTACGTATGCTGTAGAAGGCGAGAGCCAGAATTTTGAAGTGTTCGATTTGTTCCTGAGTTCCGGACAGTGACAGAGGAAACAGTGGATCAATGGTCTTTGTGTTATTATTTGAACAGGAATTGGTAAAATATTGTTGATCACAGCTAGGTTAGATTTCTTTCTGCAGACATTTGCTTTTCTGATTTATAACTTTGGTATTAAGGCTATTAATTCCCAGGTTTTAGTGTTAGTAAATGTTTCTTTGAACTCCCTGGTGAACTTATTGAATCTCAGGTTTTGATATTATTAATCTTGCCAGCCCCGGTTCACGTTTTAATAAGCAATGAAATGTTTCCTTTTTAAATGAACTGGCTTAAATAGTTTGGTTAAATTACATTCACGTTTTGATATTGATAAATGTTTAACGGTTCTATTCAACTTTCATATCTTGAGTATTAACTTTAGTATGTGTGTTTCACCATATGTCTTTGGACATTAATAAATATTGTTTTGAAAGTTTGCTGCGGGTGACGTTCTGTCGAACCCTTCCCCAGTCCTTCCACTTGCAAGCAACTAGGCGCAGAACCTAAACACAATAGCATACATAACACAAATATAGAATATTTTGAGAAATTATAATCGAAAGGTTACTGAAAAACTTGGACATTGATGGTTTACACAAACATATTGAAATGTGTACAGTAGCAGACTATACGTACCTGACCACGCTCAGTGTTAACAAAGAGAAGCAGACTATACGACCCATGGTCGTTCCCGACCACGCTGTATGATCCTTGATGGTCATACGTTTTTGTGAGTTCTGTTGGTTGCGCATTGTCTTGATAAGAGGTAACTTTCTTCCTTGACAAATATGGCCTTTTTCCGCCTATCTTTTGCTGTAGTTGGTCCAGAAGATTAGCATAGCACTATCCAGTAATTGTTTCACCAGTGAGAGGAAAATCTATCAGCAGAATCCCTTTTGCATCCCAGAAAACTGGCGCCATGACTTTTTCTTTCAGCCGCATTACCTTTCTTTTCTTTGGTGTTGGTGGATCTTTGTGTTTCCACTGCTTTGACTGTTCTTTTGCATCTGAGGTAGTGAATCCAAGATTCATCTGTGGTCACAGAAATCAGGTCAAACATTTTTCAGAGGCCGGCCGCGGTGGTCTTGCGGTTCTAGGCGCTGCAGTCCGGAACCGCGGGACTGCTACGGTCGCAGGTTCGAATCCTGCCTCGGGCATGGATGTGTGTGATGTCCTTAGGTTAGTTAGGTTTAAGTAGTTCTAAGTTCTGGGGGACTGATGACCTAAGACGTTAAGTCCCATAGTGCTCAGAGCCATTTGAACCATTTGAACCGTTTTTCAGACTTTTTGATCATGTAGCGTTTCTGATCCTTCGTTGAGAGTTGCGGCACCTATCTAGCAGACAACTTTGTCACATCTGATTTCACTGTTGAAATGTGGTATTCCCGCTCAGATGATATCTCCACAACTGCAGTAATTTCTCACGCTTTCAGTCGACGGTCCTCCATGAGCATTTTATGCACTTTTGCAATAACTTCTGAGGTAGTGGTCTAACTTGGCAGAGCACAATGCGGATCATCATCTAAGCTGTTCGGACCAAATTTAAACTCGTTTGTCCACATGGCAAAAGCTGAACTGAAGGAGCAGAGGCTCCCAGAGTGGTCTAAAAATCGTATGAACTTACTTTGGTTTCATACCTTTCTTAACGAAGTACTTAATCACTGCTCGAATCTCGATTTTTTTTCGGTCTTCATAAATCACTGCACCGGAACAACAACAGGGAGACGTCCGCATCACAGATCTCTACCCAGAGTACTGATGCGTCACGTGCTTACTCTTAAAAAAATGACTTATTACGCGGGAACCTCGCTGCGCTAGCTTTGATATCTGGTGCTGATTCCCCGAACTTTTCAAAGTAGCCTCGTATGATGGTGCCTCGTTGCTGTACAGTTCCACCCGCTCTGTACGAATCGTTGCATCGTTGTTCCTCCTCAAATGCAGAGAAGGATATTCCACTTTACCGGTGGGCGGCGCCATTTTGCTTCTTCTATTCTACCGGAATGCTATGTTACCGTTGCGGGAAGGTTTAAGTGTGCACCATTACCGCAGGTATATAATATGCAAAATATTGCACCAGAAATTCGACTGTTCTGGAAGACGGGGAGTAGTTCACAACTGCTCCACCTCTTACTTTATGAACAGACAGCAAAAGGTTATTCTCAATGGTACTGAGAATGGCTATGATGTGGGGTCCGAGAGGGAAACAGTTAAATGGGTGAAGTGAAAAGGGGGGGGGGAGGGGGAAGGGGTGCCCCAGGTATCAGTGCTGGGCCCACCCCTGTTCCTAATTTATATAAATAATGTGCCTTCTAGTGTTACGGGTGGTTGTCAAATATTCTGTTTGCTAATGACACTAGCTTGGTGGTAAAGAATGTTGTGCACAACACTGCCACAGTTTCAAATAATGCAGTTCAATACATATATTCATGGCTTTTAGAAAATAAACTAATGCTAATTCACAGTAAGACTCGAGTTCTTACAATTCTAAACACAGAATCCAACAAAACCTAACGTTCTGATTACACAGAATGGGCATGTGATTAATGAGACTGAACAGTTCAAATTTCTAGTTGTTCAGATAGATAGTAAACTGTCGTGGAAAGCCCGTGTTCAGAATCTTGTTCAAAGACTTAGTTTTTACTATTAGAGCAGTATTTGAAGTAAGTGATAATTCGATAAGTACTCTCCTTTGTTCATATTCATTCGCTTATGAAGTATGGAACTATATTTCGGCACAACTAGGCGGTTCGGGTAACAAGTGGTGTAAAAGTTCACGAACCCCTTTTTCCACCCCAGGACGTTAGTCTGGGAATTCCGACATTGACCTCTCAATATACACTCCTGGAAATTGAAATAAGAACACCGTGAATTCATTGTCCCAGGAAGGGGAAACTTTATTGCACCTTCCGCCGACCACTGGCGACACCATCGATGTACTGTGGAGACCTCACGCCCCACGTGTTGAGCAATTCGGCGGTACGTCCACCCGGCCTCCCGCATGCCCACTATACGCCCTCGCTCAAAGTCCGTCAACCGCACATACGGTTCACGTCCACGCTGTCGCGGCATGCTACCAGTGTTAAAGACTGCGATGGAGCTCCGTATGCCACGGCAAACTGGCTGACACTGACGGCGGCGGTGCACAAATGCTGCGCAGCTAGCGCCATTCGACGGCCAACACCGCGGTTCCTGGTGTGTCCGCTGTGCCATGCGTGTGATCATTGCTTGTACAGCCCTCTCGCAGTGTCCGGAGCAAGTATGGTGGGTCTGACACACCGGTGTCAATGTGTTCTTTTTTCCATTTCCAGGAGTGTATATACACTACCAGCCATTAAAATTGCTACACCACGAAGATGACGTGCTACAGACGCGAAATTTAACCGACAGGAAGAAGATGCTGTGATATGCAAATGATTACCTTTTCAGAGCATCCACACAAGGTTGGCGCCGTTGGCGATACCTACAACGCGCTGACATGAGGAACGTTTCCAACCGATTTCTCACACACAAACAGCAGTTGATCGGCTTTACCTTGTGAAATGTTGTTGTCACGCCTCGTGTAAGGAGGAGAAATGCGTACCATCACGTTACCGACTTTGATAAAGGTCGGATTGTACCCTATCGCGATTGCGGTTTATCGTATCGCGACATTGCTGCTCGCGTTGCTCGAGATCTAATGACTGTTAGCAGAATATGGAATCGGTGGGTTCAGGAGGGTAATACGGAACGCCGCCCTGGATCCCAACGGCCTCGTATCACTAGCAGTCGAGATGACAGGCATCTTATCCGCATGGCTGTAACGGATCGTGCAACCACGTCTCGATCCCTGAGTCAACACATGGGGACGTTTGCAAGACAACAACCGTCTGCTCGAATAGTTCGACGACGTTTGCGGCAGCATGGACTATCAGCTCGGAGACCATGGCTGCGATTACCCTTGACGCTGCATCACAGACAGGAGCGCCTGCAATGGTGTACTCAACAACGAACCTGGGTGCACGAATGGCAAAACGTCATTTTTTCGGATGAATCCAGGTTCTCTTTACAGAATCATGATGGTCGCATCCGTGTTTGGCTACATCGCGGTGAACGCACATTGTAAGTGTGTATTCGTCATCGCCATACTGGCGTATCACCCGGCGTGATGGTATGGGGTGCCATTTGTTACACGTCTCGGTCACCTCTTGTTCGCATTGACGGCACTTTGATCAGTGGACGTTACATTTCCGATGTGTTACGACCCGTGGCTCTACCCTTCATTCGATCCCAGCGAAACCCTACATTTCAGCAAAATAATGCACGACTGCATGTTGCAGGTCCTGTACGGGCCTTTCTGGCGGCCGAGCAACTGGCTCGTCACAATATACCAGTCACTACTCTTGATGAATTGTGGTATCGTGTTGAAGCTGCATGGGCAGCTGTACCTGTGCACGCCATCCAAGCTCTGTTTGACTCAATGCCCAGGCGTATCAAGGCCGTTATTACGTCCAGAGGTGGTTGTTCTGGGTACTGATTTCTCAGGATCTACGCACCCAAAAATGTAATCACATGTCAGTTCTAGTAAAATTTATTTGTCCAATGAATACCCGTTTATCATCTGCATTTCTTCTTGGTGTAGCAATTTTAATGGCCAGTAGTGTATGTTCTTTAATGTTGTTTCCTGTTAACAAACCGCGCGAGGTGGCGCAGTGGTCAGGACACTGAACTCACATTCTGGAGGATGGCGATTCATATCAGTGAGCGGCCATCGCCCCCCCCCCCCCCCCCCCCAACCGAATGAACCAATCAGCCTTGTTAACAATATCAGCTTATTCACAAGAATCAGTAGCTTTCACGCAGTTGATACTAGGCAGAAATGCAATCTGCATCTGGATCTCATCTCCTTGACTTTTGGCGCAGGAAGCTGTGCAGTATTGTGCTGCATCCACTTTGAATAAGCTAGCACACGAATTAAAAAATCTTAGCAGCTATCCACGCCCTTTCGAATCTATAAGCTGAAGAGTTTCCTCATGGGTCACTCCTTGCATTTTTTCGGGGAGTCCCTTGAAAAATTAAGCTACTTCCTGTGTTACATTGCTGATTTCATTAATATAAATTTAAATCCTGTCGTCTTTTTAGGATTCATAAAATTTTTATTTTATCTGTTCTTACTTTTTTGTTGTAATTTTATGTACTGGCATGTTCCATGACCATGGAGAATGGCTGCTCAATTTGGTCTTACGGACGTGAAAAATAAACAAAACAAAAATAAAAAAGACGCAAAATTAATTATGTAACGTTATTTTTCGATGCTTTAAACAAAAATTTGCGAATTTCCCTCCTACACTAAGAGTTACGAGTCTCATAGAAACGGTTCATAGTCAGGTTATTGTTGTTTCTCTCAGTTTCTTCAAATGGACACTATCCGACAAAAAGTAAAACGAGAGTGAAGTACCCAGAATGGAAAGAGGAAATGAAGCTTCAGGGCTTGAGAAGGTATGTGATTATATTTCAAAGACTACAAATTCGCGGCAATTCTAGGAATAATTTGGCAGTATGAGCACACTTGAAATTTATGATGTTGGCCCCTAGCAGGCAAGGTAACTGCGGTATCGGCCGCACTTTCATACACGCGCACCGCTAGTTATGCCTCCCCGTTTCCTACAGCCGCCACTGCGGCATGTGGGTGCTGCGGTGATGAATACGTAGCTGCCAATGAGATGCAAGCATTGACTCTCCGAAGCTCCAGCGGCGGATGTACTTAGTTAAACATTCATGCAGTGTGCCGTTGTTGTGTGTTTCCCAGTTGAATCAGGTTTACAGATTTCCGTAGTGACCAGGGCTCGACATATTATGAACATACATTGTATTGAAGAGTGACAGATTTATAAACCTTATATGCGTATTCAGCTGTGAGCAACCGACGCTGCAACTACAGGAACCAAGTTATGTATTACTTTTACTACATCGACATCTACATCTACATGGATACTCTGCAAATCACATTTAAGTGCTTTGTAGAGGGTACGTCGAACCATCTTCACAATTCTCTATAATTCCAATCTCGTATAGCTCGCGGAAAGAATGAACACATATGTTTCCGTACGAGCTCTGATTCCCCTTATTTTATCGTGGTGTTCGTTCCTCCCTATGTAGGTCGGTGTCGACAAAATTTTTCGCATTCGGAGGAGAAAGTTGGTGTTTGGAATTTCGTGAGAAGATTCCGTCGCAACGAAAAACGCCATTCTTTCAATGACGTCCAGCCCAAATCCCTATCATTTCCGTGACACTCCCTCCCGTATTTCGCGATAATACAAAACGTGCTGCCTTTCTTTGAACTTTTTCGATGTACTCTGTCAGTCCTATCTGGTAAGGACCCCACACCGCGCCGCAGTATTCTAAAAGAGGACGGACAAGCGTAGTGCAGGTAGTCTCCTTAGAAGGTCTGTTACATTTTCTAAGTGTCGTGCCAATAAAACGCAGTCTTTGGTTAGCCTTCCCCACAACATTTTCTATGTGCTCCTCCCAGTTTAAGTTGTTCGTAGTTGTAATACCTAGGTATTTAGTTGAATTTACGGTTTTTAAATTAGACTGATTTATCGTATAACCGAAGTTTAACGAGTTCCTTTTAGTACTCATGTGGGTGACCTCACACTTTTCTTTATTTAGCGTCAACTGCCACTTCTCGCACCATTCAGATATCTTTTCTAAATCGTTTTGCAGTTTGTTTTGATCTTCTGATCACTTTATTAGTCAATAAACGACAGCGCCATCTGCAAACAACTATTTGTTATTGGATCTAAAATAAATTAATATCTGAATTCTTTGTGCATGGCTAGCATCTCTTCATCCCTCCTGCATCCACTAAAGCAGTATTTTTCAACCTGTGCGTCGCGACACCATGAAGGGTCGCAAAGCCTTGATAAAGAGGTCGCAGGAGGAAGCAGTTGCAACAAGGCTGATAACGTATGTTACATGACGATCATCTGCTGTCACACAGAAGTGACAAGGTTTTGTGAAAGCACTTTGCAGATTCACTCACGTTCAGATCTGGTACTTTTTTATAACAATGAATATGAATTTAATTTAAACCTGTTGAAGAGTTCAGATACCCAAACACTTCCATCAGTGAGAAGCAACACGATGTCTATCGATCTCTTCCCACTTCTGCGGAATGGAACTAAGTCTTGTACAAATAGTATTTACCTCTGAGAGGTTTGCAGGGAGAGGAAAAGGACCACATCAACTTCCGGGCTGGAACGGCGGTGCAGTGGCAACGTCTTGTGTATTACTGACAATTTCGTTTAGGCGCGAATCACCTGCTGTGATAAACATATCACACGGAAAGACAACAATAAATTTATGGATACGCATTTAAAAGATGCTCACGTTCAAATGTGATACAAAAACACGCACACAGCTCATTTGCAAGATATGGCACCACGGTTACTAGAATGCATTTCAGTAACAAGCTTCGAAGTAAACAATAGATTACTAGGATTGGCAGCAGTGAGACAAGGCACGAAGTACAGCAATTTCTACCAAACTGATCTAGGATGCTTGAGCTCAACTCAGATTTTAATTCACACACTGCATGTTGACCTTGTTTCTATTTTCCTAGTTCTGTGGCTTCATCGGGATTCCCACAAAATCATCGTTGCTGGTCATCTGGTTAATTTCTCATTTCTTTCGTGTTGTTAATTGTGGTGATTGTCGTGAAGTGAATCATTGTTTTGTTGATAATGCTTTATAAAGGAGTTGAAAAATATCTTACAAAAAACTATTACCATGATTTGTAAAAATATGTACTACATGTTCTCACAATTAATTACAAAGAAATATTGTCCTCTTTTGAAACTGAATGAAAGTAAATGAAATAACCATCCTGCTACATGTCTCAAAACTGGGGTTCTGTAATACAAAAATATAGATCTATGCAAATTGGTATTTATTTTTTATTAAAACTACGTAATTCCTTGTTTTAATTCTGAATTGGGCATAACGTAGATTGTTTTATAATAAATACAGCGTGTTAACGATAGATAAACGCAAAACTTGAAAACTGTTTTCAGCAATCGATTGATACCTAAATGAAATCAAATGTTCAAATGTGTGTGAAATCTTATGGGACCTAACTGCTAAGGTCATCAGTCCCTAAGCTTACACACTACTTAACCTAAATTATCCTACGGACAAGCGCACACACCCATGCCCGAAGGAGGACTCGAACCTCCGCCGGGACCAGCTGCACAGTCCATGACTGCAGCGCCTAAGAGCGCTCGGCTAATCCCGCACGGCAACTGAATGAAGAAGATCCAATCAGTAACTGTGAGAAATTCAAATAAGGTCTTCTTGATTACAAATTGACTACATAGTGCGATCTAGTTTAACGAGGATAATTCACTTCCGAGTCTCACGTGCGTTGTGAAACACTCGTTATGCGAAACATATTTTTTGTTGGAATTCACTTAAAAATGGATAATGCATTCCATTCCGAGAAAAATCCTAAAACAGTTTATAAAATGTACATCCTTCTTTACAAGAAGTCGTCTATAGACATTGTTTTTATCTTCTTTTCAAAATGAGTTATAAGCAC
This sequence comes from Schistocerca serialis cubense, assembly GCF_023864345.2. NCBI lineage: Eukaryota > Metazoa > Arthropoda > Insecta > Orthoptera > Acrididae > Schistocerca > Schistocerca serialis. The sequence goes on from NC_064643.1 coordinate 461,427,269, forward strand.
AGAAGACGGCTAGCTGAATGGAACACCTGCCTACGTATTGGTTAATGCACAGCTTTATCGAATTCGTGTTTGTTAACAACATATCTTAAATGGAATTCACATAGACGTATTTCAAGGCCATGAAGTACATGAGTCTTGCTTGCAACACCGTTACGTAGAATTTGGCAACATCATCGAGGAAACACTAAGGGAGGTATGGGTACCACAATTGCAATGCGAGAAGTGTCGCTAATAGTACAGCTGAATTGCATTGTCGGCGGCGTTCTCTTTGTCGGAGCGTCTAATATACTTCGTTCGTCGTAATAATAATAATAATAATAAAACTGATGTACAACATTACGCTCTTTTCTCTCCCGCGTTTTCTGTTATTTCATTGTCATTTCTTTCCCGCGGAGCATAAGCCATACCGTCAAGAGTAAAGTCAATAACATAATGGTACGATCCAGCGATTATACGCAAATTCACAGCGCTTTATCGGCACAACTGCAATTTGATGGCTGATGACTAATGTGTCTTATTTGTATTATTAAAAAGCATACTTGACATTTATTAAGATTTTATTATTTTGAACAGTTTTTATTCATAAGGCAACACCTGCAATTTCTGCCATAGGTGCCACTTAGCCAGATGAAAGTAAGCAATGGTTATAGGTCCTAGACTACAATAAAAATCAAGTTCCAATCAGATGGCTGTGCCTGTTTATTTACTAATAATTTGTCAAATCGTGGTTCTGTTTTGAGACACAAATCACCAAATCATTTTCTAGTTGAAATCTATTTCTATTCTTAGTTTTTATGTTCACCTTTAAAGATAACGCTAATTCACAAAGGTAGAAAGTGGCGAATGGCATTAATAATTTCAAATCTTCCTTCGCCAGCTGTGGATACTCTTCTTTTCTCTTCATCCAGAAGACGTCTGACTTTTGCGAATTAAATTCCATTTTAAGCATGCCGTCAGCTGCTAAATCTATAAACATTTCTTTCGTCATTTTGCTCACATCAGCCAGTTGTACTGACATATCTAAAAGGGGATTTATTATCCATCAATGACCGTTGTTAGCGCCAGAGTTCAGCTCTGGAAAGTAACTTAACAGTCTCTATCCCAAATTACGCAAGCTCTGTACGTGCAAGGAATGTGAGAACTTAGAACCACCGACTGGTCAATTGCAATTTCTTCGACAATAGTCTGAATACAAGTAAAAGACTCAAACAACCTCTTCTGTAAAAACGTTGAACACAAACTAAGTTTTGCGAGGAATCCTTTGGTTTCATCTGTACCTTTGTAATGTTTTCTCCTTTCCCTTGGAGGCTCCCGTTTAAAATATTTAGGTGATTAAAAAGTTCAGCGAGAAATGCTAATTTTAATAGCCAAACAGGGTCACAAAAGTGCTTCGCATATCCAGATTTAAAATCTTCTAAGAATATTAACAATTCACCTGTTAGTTCCAGAACTCTTGTCAATACCTTTCCTTTGGAAAGCCACCTGACCACTGTGTGATAAAGGAGATTTTGATGGGGTGAACCCATGTCTTCACAAATGATCCAAAACAGTCGACTTTGCACCTCTTTACCTTTAATAGATTTCACAAATTTGGTGACCCCTTTAAGCACATCATTTAAACCAAAAGTTCAAATCGTGGCTGCCAGAGCTTGTCGATGAAGAAAGCAGTGTGTCCACGAAAAACTTGGCAGTATTGATTTTAATATTGCGACGAGCCGACTTTTACTGTCAATCATAGGTTTTAGCATCATCACTACAAATGGCGATACATTTTCTCCAATCAGTCTCGTAGTTGGGAGTGCTTTCTAAAAAAATGTCATACAAACACTGGCCAATAGTGTTCGCAGGATACTTTCATGTGCTTCAGAGCGCACAAATACACTCCTGGAAATTGAAATAAGAACACCGTGAATTCATTGTCCCAGGAAGGAGAAACTTTATTGACACATTCCTGGGGTCAGATACATCACACGATCACACTGACAGAACCACAGGCACATAGACACAGGCAACAGAGCATGCACAATGTCGGCACTAGTACAGTGTATATCCACCTTTCGCAGCAATGCAGGCTGCTATTCTCCCATGGAGACGATCGTAGAGATGCTGGATGTAGTCCTGTGGAACGGCTTGCCATGCCATTTCCACCTGGCGCCTCAGTTGGACCAGCGTTCGTGCTGGACGTGCAGACCGCGTGAGACGACGCTTCATCCAGTCCCAAACATGCTCAATGGGGGACAGATCCGGAGATCTTCCTGGCCCGGGTAGTTGACTTACACCTTCTAGAGCACGTTGGGTGGCACGGGATACATGCGGACGTGCATTGTCCTGTTGGAACAGCAAGTTCCCTTGCCGGTCTAGGAATGGTAGAACGATGGGTTCGACGACGGTTTGGATGTACCGTGCTCTATTCAGTGTCCCCTCCACGATCACCAGTGGTGTACGGCCAGTGTAGGAGATCGCTCCCCACACCATGATGCCGGATGTTGGCCCTGTGTGCCTCGGTCGTATGCAGTCCTGACTGTGGCGCTCACCTGCACGGCGCCAAACACGCATACGACCATCATTGGCACCAAGGCAGAAGCGACTCTCATCGCTGAAGACGACACGTCTCCATTCGTCCCTCCATTCACGCTGCACGATGTTGGGGCGTGAGCGGAAGACGGCCTAACGGTGTGCGGGACCGTAGCCCAGCTTCATGGAGACGGTTGCGAATGGTCCTCGCCGATACCCCAGGAGCAACAGTGTCCCTAATTTGCTGGGAAGTGGCGGTGCGGTCCCCTACGGCACTGCGTAGGATCCTACGGTCTTGGCGTGCATCCGTGCGTCGCTGCGGTCCGGTCCCAGGTCGACGGGCACGTGCACCTTCCGCCGACCACTGGCGACAACATCGATGTACTGTGGAGACCTCACGCCCCACGTGTTGAGCAATTTGGCGGTACGTCCAGCCGGCCTCCCGCATGCCCACTATACGCCCTCGCTTAAAGTCCGTCAACTGCACATACGGTTCACGTCCACGCTGTCGCGGCATGCTACCAGTGTTAAAGACTGCGATGGAGCTCCGTATGCCACGGCAAACTGGCTGACACTGACGGCGGCGGTGCACAAATGGTGCGCAGCTAGCGCCATTCGACGGCCAACACCGCGGTTCCTGGTGTGTCCGCTGTGCCGTGCGTGTGATCATTGCTTGTACAGCCCTCTCGCAGTGTCCGGAGCAAGTATGGTGGGTCTGACACACCGGTGTCAATGTGTTCTTTTTTCCATTTCCAGGAGTGTATTATAAATTGAGCACAATCTGAAACATCAGTAGATTCATCAAACTGCAAAGAAAAATGTGGGCTTTTCTTTTCTTTTTCGACTAACTTGTGCTTTTTCGGTTGTTTGCCCTTTGCTTACCAAACATAATTCCAACCATATACACGGCTGCTGGCGAAATAAGATTCTCTGCATCTGTACGCGGCTTCCCTGCTTTAGCGACTCGGAATGCGACTCGCTAACTAGCTAGTAACGCTTTCTCGTTAACACTGGATACCTAAAACCAGAAAAAAATATTGTTACATCAGAAAAACAAATAAAAACTCATAAACATTACTACTATTTTAAATCAACAAATAACATTACTATTATATTAACTAAGTCATAGTAGTTTGCTGCTGGTTAAGTGTTTTCAGTTTCCTTCCGAAGAAATACGACAGTTTAACAGCTTTCTTGGAATGTTTAGTTGAGAGGTGACGCAGAAGCTTTGATAGTTTCATACACTCACGTGACAGTTATTCGACCACAAATTACACATTTGGTTTTGTTGATCATGGCAGTAGAAACATACTTCAGATAACTGTCGTCATAAAGTCTATTTTTTTCGATTCTGATTCGCTTCCGCCACTGCCACTTGTACCAGATGTGGAGGGCAGCACAGTTTCAAGAAACTTGTTCATTTTATGCTCGCTCATAGCGAAGCGCGAAGACAGTACTTGCTGGCGTACTCGGACATCTGATTGTAGTGGCCGAAGACGCGCGGCTATGCCTCTGCTGACCCCTTCTCAACCCCAGACCTCTACCGCGGCAAAGAATATAATTATATCCTGAATGAGATTTTCACTCTGCAGCGGAGTGTGCACTGATATGAAACTTCCTGGAAGATTAAAACTGTGTGCCGGACCGAGACTCGAACTCAGGACCTTTGCTCTTTCTGGGACAAGTGCTCTACCATCTGAGTTACCCAAGCACGACTCACGCCCCGTCTTCACAGCTTTACTTCTGCCAGTACCTCGTCTCCTACCTTCCAAACTTAACAGAAGCTCTCCTGCGAACCTTGCAGAACTAGCACTCCTGAAAGAAAGGATATTGCGGAGACATGGCTTAGCCACAGCCTAGGGGATGTTTCCAGAATGAGATTTTCCCTCTGCAGCGGAGTGTGCGCTGATATGAAACTTCCTGGCAGATTAAAACTGTGTGCCAGACCGAGACTCGAACTCGGGACCTTTGCCTTTCGCGGGCAAGTGCTCTACTATAATTATATATCTGCCCACAGAGCACTGAGACGTCTTTTCACATTGCACTTGATTTCTCGATCAGTATAAAATTAATAGAAAGAAAATCAAATACGTTGCCTTTGAAATCGCTGACAAACTTTTATTATGGTTCTGGGGGTCGCCAGAATATTTTTACATGGAAAGGGCTCGCGTATTCAGAAAGGTTCAAAAACACTGCACTAAAGAAACATATGGCGTGCAAACAGTAACAACACTAATACACTCTGGTGGCCGTCTCGTCACAGGAAATAGCGACTCTAATCATTTACATACATGTTGGTGGCGTGTACGTGTACGAACCCGCAGTATCGTCCGACCATTCCCTCAGGATGCCTCAGGCAATGTGAAATCAGTTACTGAATATAATCTGTTTCGATCCCTTCTCCAGCGAAATCTGTTATACTTTTATATTTACCGAACAACACGGCACTGGACTCACATTCGGGAAGACAGCTATTCCGATCGCTGTCTAGCTAACCAGATTCGATCCATATAAGTATATAGTTCTGGCAACACCGGCCATGACCTTCTTATTCTGTGGCGATGCACACATATTCCCCGAACTCTTATGGGACTTGGTAAGAAAGTCTCGCACGAGTAATGACAGTGTTGGGGTGGGACACTACGAATGTAGTGTGTGGACATTGAAAGTGAGAATGTGGGTCTCGCGGGAGGCGTGCGCGAGATAGTCCCTGCAGTCATGCAATCTTCTGTGCCCTCGGTGGCTTAGATGGATAGAGCGTCTGCCATGTAAGCAGGAGATCCCGGGTTCGAGTCCCGATCGAGGCACACATTTTCGCCTGTCCCCGTTGATATATATCAACGCCCGTTAGCAGCTGAAGGTATCAATACAATTCTAATTTAGATTCGATCCAAGTGCCAGGATTGTTTCATTCAAACCGAAACGGCCAGTTCCGTTCCCCATAGTTCCCAAACAGGTACTCGTGCCCCGTCACTAACGATCCCGTCGTCGATGAGGCGTTAAGCCCTAACAGTCCTCATTTTTTCGTACACTCTTCTTCTCCTGTTCCGAATGACGCATCCTGCTTAAATAGGCAAACGCGGTTATTGGTCGAGCACCCCTGAGTTTGGCGGCTGCAAGGTCACCGGTGGCAGCGACCGCGCCGCTGTGAGAGGCAGCGGACGGGCGGGCCGACCCAGTTGCGCGCAGTGGGCCTGTGGGTCCAGGGTAGCGCGCCTATCGATCGCCAGATGTGACCCGCCACAGCCACAGGCTCGGCGCCACAGCCACAGGCTGCCATTTTCCCCGCACACTCTTGCTGCGCTGCCACGGAGACCAGCGCGCACCGCCCTCCCACAGAAACGGAGCGAGAACGGGCCCAGTGTTGAGGGTTGCATAGATCAGAAGTCAAGGCGCCGCTGTTACGTCAGTGCTATGCCAGTTTCCTTCCTCCCCGCTGTAGTTTCGAGAGTATGAGGAGAGAGGTGGCGCTGCGGTCGTATCGCACTCGGCGACTCGTTCTTTCTTACTGCAGAGAGTGGGAGTGCAAAGCCGAGACGTGGCCCGGAAGATGAGTATGAAACGTCCCCGTAGAAAAATTAGTGAATTACTGTGCCGATAAACCTCTTACGTTATTTGATTTTCAAACAGCTGAGCAGAACTGAACGTACTCAGACATTTCTCTCTTTACTTATTCTGATCAACACTAAACTGACACACAATATTTTTATGGCAACGCAATCTGACTTTCAATAATCTCTTCAATAACCTATGCCTTTCATGAATCACTTAGCTCGCAAAAATGTTCGTTACTCGAGCTACTGCAATAGAGCAAGCGCCACTACCGCCAGCTAAATAAAAGATTCTAACTACTGAAGGCACTAACTACTGATAGGCATAGTCAGCAAATGAAAGATTTTGATAGAGAACAAACAATGTATTTGCCTTAATAGTGTTCAAAAGTCATAATATATATATATCAGTTCATGATATCCAGTATTACAAATTTTTCTCTTTCTGGCGGACACACGACCAGATCGTCCGCTCTTAAAAATCTTCCATCTCTCTCCCCACATCCACCACTGCTGGTGGCTCACCTCCAACTGCGCAACGCTACGCACTGTTAACAGCCGACTGCCCAACACTACAATAACAAATTCCAACAATGCAAACCAGCCACTGACTGCACACAGCACAGCCAGCGATTTTCATAAAGAGCGCTATGTGGCGTTACCAGCATAAAAACCTAAACAGCCTACTTACTAGTATACGATCTTACTGCTGTAGTGCCGCACGACAGGGCGAAAATAACGGTTTTTCGGGCCATATGGACTCTAACGAAGCTGTGATTTTTGAGACTGTCGGGGCTGTAAGACGAGAATAAAGGAGTACAATGTATACAACTGCAAATTTGCTCCATAAGAGGTAGAGTGATATCTGGAAAACGTGCGATATTGTAGTCCATACCTGAGATGGTAAATGTACCAACATCATCCAATACAAAAAAGATGGTTGTACTCTTAAAATGTAGAGTGCTCCAGTGTGTGTGTGTGTGTGTGTGTGTGTGTGTGTGTGTGTGTGTGTGTGTGTGCGTGCGTGCGTGCGTGCGTGCGTGCGTGTGGGTGGGATGGGTGGGAGGGTAGGTGTTCAAATGGAACACCATTCACAGTCAGTGTATCTAGGCTAATGATGACACTGTAAAACTGTCGCGAATGTTTGTCTGTTTGAACAAGCAAATTCAAAAACTGGCAGACGTATTTCATTGGAGTTTTCATAGGCAACTTGAGCTTGGCTTGGGGCAACGTATAGGCTTGATTTCGTAGAAATAGGAACACAGAAAAATGTAATATCGTAATTTAAAGTTTTATCTGAAACCGTGGCGCCTGTCACTCTGTTTTAACATCCTAATCCCCAAAACTACTGCACCAATTTTCATGGAGTTTTCATAGGTAACTTGAGTGTAGCTCGGGTGCAATGTACAGGCTTTATTTCATCTAAACCAGTTCACGAAAAATAAAGATATCGTAATTCAAAGTTTTAGGAGCCTGCTCAACTTAGTGGTTCGCATATTTACCTTAGACACGGCGTAGTACACCAAAGAACCGACAGATACCACTCTTAGTTTTTTTGCCTCAGTGACAGAAGTATTTTCGGAAGTTTAGTTAGGAAGTTGACAGAAATAAGCCCCGCAATCTTATCTTTACGAATATTAACTGGCAGTGAATTTACTGGGGTTGGATACATCAGTTTACTGATTTCGCTTTGCGTAAAATTGAACGAAACTGCCGCGCGGGATTAGCCAAGCGGACTACGGCGCCGCAGTCATGGACTGTGCGGCTGGTCCCGGCGGAGGTTCAAGTCCTCCCTTGGGCATGGATGTGTGTGTTTGTCCTTAGGATAATTTAGGTTAAGTAGTGTGTAAGCTTAGGGACTGATGACCTTAGCAGTGAAGTCCCTTAAGATTTCACACACATTTGAACTTTTTTTTTTTTTTTTTTTTTTTTTTTTTTTTTTTTTTTTTTTTTTTTTTTTTTTTTTAAACGAAACTGCTTTGCTTCTTTCGATAAGGTAAGGTCCCGAATATGGCCCCCTTTTTATTATCACTTGTAGATCCATCGAACTGCTAGAAAAAAGACAAGTGAATGTGTCATTATACACCCAAGTATGTTTTCTATATGTACCAAGGCCAACTTATATAATCATAAATAATGTAAAAAAATAATAATACAAAAAATGACATTCCTTTATTTTTGAGACGGGTCATCCAAATATGACCTCTATGTCTTAAAGGCACACAAAACTTCGATAGGTGGTAATAAAATCACGAAACACATAAGAACTTAGAAAGATTACTTAATACTAGAAAACTCTCGATTATTAAGATTTAAGTTTCAAACAAGGAGTGCAAATAAATGCAGTTTCACGTGAAATTCGTCCATTGGATTTCTCATGGTTACACAAAAAGCACTGTTCACATCGAATCCAGCTTTGTCCTTTGTTGTCCTGTGAATATAGTTTGTTGCACACTGGGTGGTTTGCATCTTCACTGAGAATTTGAATCGAAATATTCTTCTCCAACCGAATCTTCAGAGGATTCAGAGGAAGAAACTTTTCATTCCTCCCTTTCTTGCAGCTGATTCTATCTTGTCTTGCTTCTTCTGATGTGACTCCACAGCAATATTTTTGTGAGGTGAGCCTGTGATAAGTGTAGCTAACCTCATCGGGTGGAAGTGCTTGGTTTGATGACAGGCACATATCGAATATCTTAGGTGATACGTCACGCTTATAAACTTATGGAGCAGGGTCTGGCTGTAAAAAATGTGAGTCGAAGATATTGTCATCCATGGGGAAAATTCCCATGGATCTAATCCCATTGATAGCCATTGATGTAAACGATGATCTAAGAGCCCATCTCGTATTTGGGAAAGAAGACGTCGGCAGCTGAGGGCATTGTCCGTCGCAGATCACTTGCGAAATCGAGTTCTAAGCATCGGAGAGTATCAGCTACACGCAAAGGAGCGGCACTGTCCGCAGGAAGTCCCGCACTTATAGCCATAGGGCTCGATTTGCGGACGTTAAGGCAGCTACCAGAAGCTTTACCTTAGGTGGTGACCCATGCCAGTGACTCCCTGATCACAGCACCGCTACCAAGAACGACGACGAGATCGTCTGCATACGCAGTGCAGCTGAATACAAGGCCAACGAGAGACATCCCAGAGAGGCGTTGACGGAGGCCGCATAGCAACGGTTCCGTGGCGAACGCATACAACAGTGCAGAGAGCGGGCAGCCTTGACGCACTGAGCGACGGATCGAGACGGGAGGAGTAACATGGCAATTGAAGAGCACACGAGACGTTGCTCCACGTAGGAGACGCATTACGATGTCGACGTCAGTATCAGGGTAGCCAATATTGCAGACCACCCCTTCCAGTAAGTCGTAATCGACTCGATCGAAAGCCTGGCTGAAGTCAAGAGCTACCCAAAGTCCATGCATACGACGAGCCTGATTATGTCCCGATAGCGGCAGATGGCAGTGCGGATGTTATTGGTACCTCCCAAAGAAGTTTGATCGGGGGAAACCACGTACCGAGCTGTCAGTTTAAGCCACGCAGCCAACAGCCGGGTAAAGACGTTGGTTTCGCTGTTGAGTAACGTCAAGGGGCAGTAATCGCATATCCGTGAGGTACACCGAGGCTTGTGGATGGTAATGAGGAAACCATCGAGGAGACCGTCTGGAATCGGCACAAAAGGTGACATAAGGTCTTGACAAATTTCCGTCCACAATGGCGCCAGAAGGGCACGAAATGTCCGATAAATCTCTAGTGGGATGCCATCAGGCCCAGGCGACCTGTTCGTAGAAGCGCCTGGATAACGTCATGAACTTCGTCCTCCGTGACACTAGCAATCAGATCCATCGTCGCACCCTCAGTAACCGAGCCAAAGGAGGGTATGGAGAACGCCGTAATGTTGGTAGGGTAGTGACGTTCAGTGTACACCGCAACATAATGCGCTTGCGGGGCACACCCGAAACCGTTGAGTATCGAAACGCCACCCATCATCATTCGTAAGAAAGTTTATCAAAGCCGGGCGGGGTGGCCGAGCGGTTCTAGGCGCTACAGTCTGGAACTGCGCGACCGCTACGGTCGCAGGTTCGAATCCTGTCTCGGGTATGGATGTGTGTGATGTCCTTATGTTAGTTAGGTTTAAGTAGTTATAGGCGACTGATGACCTTAACAGTTAAGTCCCATAGTGCTCAGAGCCATTTGAACCATTTGAACGTTTATCAAATTCCTCCGACGATGGCGTCGTTCCGCTAAGACATGATACATAGATGGACCCTCTTGCACTAACCAATCGTGTGTGCGCGCCCTGAACATAGCTCGTTCAAGGTGGCGGCGAGAGAGGGACGTGAACTGTGCCTTGGCACGATTCGCCATCGCCTGGCGCTCTGGGGAATACGGTATCTACATCTACATGTACATCTACATCCATACTCCGCAAGCCACCTGACGGTGTGTGGCGGAGGGTACCTTGAGTACCTCTATCGGTTCTCCCTTCTATTCCAGTCTCGTATTGTTCGTGGAAAGAAGGATTGTCGGTATGCCTCTGTGTGGGCTCTAATCTCTCTGATTTTATCCTCATGGTCTCTTCGCGAGATATACGTAGGAGGGAGCAATATACTGCTTGACTCTTCGGTGAAGGTATGTTCTCGAAACTTTGACAAAAGCCCGTACCGAGCTACTGAGCGTCTCTCCTGCAGAGTCTTCCACTGGAGTTTATCTATCATCTCCGTAACGCTTTCGCGATTACTAAATGATCCTGTAACGAAGCGCGCTGCTCTCCGTTGGATCTTCTCTATATCTTCTATCAACCCTATCTGGTACGGATCCCACACTGCTGAGCAGTATTCAAGCAGTGGGCGAACAAGCGTACTGTAACCTACTTCCTTTGTTTTCGGATTGCATTTCCTTAGGATTCTTCCAATGAATCTCAGTCTGGCATCTGCTTTACCGACGATCAACATTATATGATCATTCCATTTTAAATCACTCCTAATGCGTACTCCCAGATAATTTATGGTATTAACTGCTTCCAGTTGCTGACCTGCTATTTTGTAGCTAAATGATAAAGGATCTATCTTTCTGTGTATTCGCAGCACATTACACTTGTCTACATTGAGATTCAATTGCCATTCATAGTACATTCATAGTACATTCCCGGATAAAGGTTAAATAGGGTTCCTGAGTCTGCCACCTCCACGGTGCAACCTTCCTTCCGTAACCAATCAAGGCCTTGCGGGGAGCAGGCTTTGCACAGAGCACTCAGCAAGACAGGGCACACTGAAACGCATCACAGCGTCGACGACAAGCTAACTGCCCAGTTGGAGTCGATGAGCTGCCGGCAGTCGTTTGAAGTAAGGTGGATCGTGTTCAGTTTCCGTGGTCCACGGCCGCGCCACAGCCTTTCGCGGCAAAGATCCATGCAACCTGCTGACCCGGGAAGAGAGACGTGACTCTTTTTGAGAAGGTGGAACGTTCACGGCGGCGACCTGAATCAGATGGCTCATAGACATTGACGATCTTGACGCAAAAAAAATGGTTCAAATGGCTCTGTGCACTATGGGACTTAACTTCTGAGGTCATCAGTCCCCTAGAACTTAGAACTACTTAAACCTAACTAACCTAAGGACATCACACACATCCATACCCGAGGCGCAATTCGAACCTGCGACCGTAGCGGTCACGCGGCTCCAGACTGTAGCGCCTAGAACCGCTCGGCCACTTCAGCCGGCGATCCGGACGCAACTAAATGTGAGAGCCGTACCTCTGTCATCAGGGAAATAGGCAACTGCATCAGCGATGATATGTTACGTAAGAAGATCGCCACTGCACTACCAGTAGGAGAATCATGACAGACATGTGCTGTAAAACCATGGGGTGCACAGAAAGTTGCAACATGGACATCCTGAAGGAGAGGTACGACAACGTCCGCGGCATACAACTCGTCATGGTGTAAAGCCAATTTGTGGAGTAACCGAATAGTGTTGACATTGACCCTGGCTATGCGTTAAGTCTGGAAAGCTGCCATCGCCAGAAGGACAGGCAATTAAAACACGGTGGAAGGACAGGGAACTCCCTGTTAGGCCCCCCATGGAAGGGCACATCACTGTGACAGGGAGGGAGCCGACGACCCCACCAAGGGGTCGGTACACTACCAGAATGTCCATCCCCGTCCGCCCAGGTGACCGACGTGACACGGGGCCGGTTCAGTGGAACATTACCAGAGGTGCGCCCACAGGTAGCGTCAGACACAGAAAGGGAGACAACCGCGTCAGACGCAGCCGGGGTAAGGTCGGTGTCCTTAGGTGGACGCTGACTAGAGAAGGGGTACCGAGCTGTCTCTTCCATTTCATCGGCGACCGTTGCTTTCTAACATACGGGGAGCTATCATCCGACATATGGCCAGATGGCAGAAAGGCAGACGTAGGTACAGCTCCATGAACAACAACCATGGGATTTGGACAGACTGCGTATGCCTGCTGACGATCGTCGTTCATTTGCATTGCCTCTGGCAGGTGTGTAGGAGAGACAGGCGAAACATCCATCGCGTCGTCGAGAGAAGTCGCCACCGGTACCTACTGATTCAGAGGGAGCGTAGCAGACAGCACCGCTACAGACGCGTAAGACAGAGGGTGAAACGTCCCCTTAGAACAATTATACACGACTGTCCTTAAACTGACACACAATATTTTGTTAGCGCAACACAATCTGACTTTCAATAATCCGTACAAAAGAATGGGCCCTGACTAACATTAAACTATACCTTTCACAAATAACTTACCTCACAAAAATCTTCGCTACTCAAGCTACTGTAATACAGCGAGCGCCACTACTGCCAGCTAAATAAAAGATTCAAACTACTGAAGGCACTAACTACTGATAGGGATAGTTAGCAAATGAAAGATATTAATAGAGAACAAACAATGTATTTACCTTGATATCATCATATATAAATATAGCAGTTCATGACAAATTTCAAAACTCCGCCATCTCTCTCCCCACATCCACCACTGCTGGCAGCCCCCCCAGGGGATCCACAACTCTTTTGTGGATACGTGTGTAGCGAGCACGGGACCCCGAGCTAATGTGGCCTTCCTTCCTTTCCGGGCTGCATACCTTCCCTTTCCGTATCCTTCCCCATCCCCCATCTTCGCCCCCCGCCCCCTCACCTCTGGCTCTTTCCTTCCCTTTCTCCCCCTCTGGGAGTATGGTTTGTGCCTACGTCCGGAGACGGACGCTTGTAAATGTACCGCACTCTTCGCCTTCCTTGCTTGTATGTCTTCATCTTTCTTCGTCCTTCTCTTTTCCTTACCTCTTCTCTTTACCTCTTCTCTTTACCCTTTTCTCCGCTGCGGCGTTTGAGACCTCTCTTCTTTCCTTTCCCTGTCTCTTTCTTCCTCCCTGTGCGTGTCTGAAGGCCGACCCACGCACTTCCATGCGTAGCCGGTGACGGGGTAACGCGTAATTCCCCGCCCCGGGTAGACAGGTAGGACACGTACGTACCCCCTGGTAACGGCCAGGCCCAGGGAGGGGTGATTACCCGAAAGTGCCGAATGGTCCCTCCGTCCGTTTGTCGGGAGGTGTGACCTGAGGTGTGAACAATCACCTAAGGCGGGTGTGCCCTCGGTGAGGGCCCCCACAAGGGAGGAGCGCGCCATCGGAGACGCCGGTAATCATGGGGGATTCTTCCGCAATGGTTTCCTCACCTTGCACTATGTCTGCTCACAAACGTAAGTTCACTGAGTCTCAGCCACAGACGGTTCTTCCATCGTTGCCACAGTTCCTTGTTGTTTCTCGGTCTGACGAAGGTCACGACTTTTCCACGGTCAACCCTTTCATTATTCAGAAAGGTGTCGACGCAATTGCGGGTCCTGTAAAGTCTTGTTCCAGATTACGGAATGGCACCCTGTTGTTAGAAACACACAGTGCCCTCCAGGCTCAAAAATTGCTGCGTACTTCTCTGCTCCACACCTTCCCTGTCCGGGTGGAACCGCACCGTACCTTAAATTCCTCGCGTGGAGTCGTTTATACACGCTCCCTCGATGGATTGTCTGACGAAGAAATTCAGCACTACCTGTCTGACCAGGGCGTCACCGCTGTTCATCGGGTTATGAAAAGGGTTGACTCGAGCATCATTCCGACCCGCACTGTCTTCTTGACATTTGACAAAGTTCAACTCCCATCAAAAATCAAAGCAGGCTATGAGATAATTTCCGTTCGCCCTTATGTCCCAAACCCTACGCGTTGCTATCGGTGTCAGCGGTTCAATCACACCAGCCAGTCCTGTTCCAATCCGGCCAAATGTGTTACGTGTGGCAGGGATGCCCATGAGGGTGCTTGTCCACCTCCATCCCCTCGCTGCATCAACTGTATGGGTGACCACGCTGCTTCCTCTCGAGATTTCCCTGTTTTTAAGGACGAAAAGCTGATCCAGGAAATAAGAGTGAAGGAAAAGGTGTCGACCTTTGCTGCTCGAAAGTTACTCACCAGTCGACAGCCCACCGTGCCTCAGAAAGGAACATACAGCACTGTCCTTGCTTCTCCTCGGCCAACAAAGGAGGCGGCCACGCAGACTTGCGACCTTACATTTAGTACCACGGTCGTCAGATCGGCCAGCGCAAAGATCGCCCGTTCAACCTCACCACTTTCGCCTGCCCACTCTATGGCTCACCCTTCGTCGGGTTCTGCTAAATCTCGAGCCCAAAAGTCAGACGCCAAGTCTTCAAAAAAAGAGCATTCTCGTGAAGAGTTTTTACGTACTGCAACTTCACAACCATCGGTTCCTCCTTCATCTAAACATACCTCCAAGAAGGCTACGAAGAAACACAGTTCCTCTCCTTCTCCGCCAAGGCGTGTCCCATCTACAGCACCACCTGGCGGAAATCGCCGTCGGCCATCTTCTGTGTCGCCGAGGCGCACTGTTGGTGGCCAGTCGACTGGCCGATCGTTGGTGGCAGGAGCTGCTCCTGACCAACCTATGGATCAGGATCTTCTGCCTTCGACTGAATGCCATTCCATGCTGTCGGTCGCAAGCTCTGAGCAGTCGTTGAGTTGACAGCACCCTTGGTCACGTTCCTCCATTTTCTGTTCACCCTATGTCCATTATCCACTGGAATATCCGCGGCATTCGCGCCAATCGGGAGGAATTGTCGATCCTCTTACGATCCTACTCGCCGGTCATCTTCTGTCTTCAGGAAACAAAGCTGCGTCCCCATGACCGCTTTGTTCTCCCTCATTTTCAGTCCGTCCGATATGACCTCCCCTCTGTTGAAGGCACTCCAGCCCATGGAGGACTCTTGATTCTGCTCCATGATACTCTCCATTATCACCCAATCCCCTTAAACACTTCCTTCCAAGCTGTCGCCGTCCGTCTTTCCCTTTCTGGATACACGTTCTCTCTTTGTACGGTATACATTCCATCGTCTACACCAATGGCACGAGCTGATCTCCTTCATCTTCTTGATCAGCTTCCACCCCCCTAATTGCTGGTTGGGGACTTCAATGCCCACCACCCGCTTTGGGGATCTCCACATCCTTGTCCACGTGGCTCACTATTGCTAGACGTCTTCCACCAAGCGGATCTAGTCTGCCTCAACACTGGGGTCCCCACATTTTTGTCTGCCTCCACGGCAAATTTATCTCATTTGGACCTTGTGGTCGGTACTGTTCCGCTAGCTCGGCGCTTGGAATGGTTCGCCCTTGATGATACACACTCGAGTGACCACTTTCCATGTGTTCTTCGACTGCAGCCTCAACTGCCATATATGCGCTCGCGACGCTGGAAGTTTGCCCAAGACGATTGGACACATTTTTCGTCTCTAGCGACATTCGATGACCGTCGCTTTCCCAGCGTCGACGATGAGGTCACACATTTTACCGACGTTATTCTCACAGCTTCGGAACGTTCAATACCACGCACCTCCGAATTGCCCCGGCGCCCCCCAGTTCCTTGGTGGAACGAGGCATGCCGTGACGCAATACGTGAGCGGCGACGTGCTCTTCGCATTTTCCGTCACCATCCAACTTTGTCCAACTGTATCCGATATAAGCAGCTCCGTGCGCGATGCCGTCGCGTCATCCGCGATAGCAAGAAGGCAAGCTGGAAATTCTTTACTAGCTCATTTAACAACTTCACTCCCTCCTCGGAAGTTTGGAGTCGGCTTCGACGGTTCTCAGGCGCGCCTAGTTTCTCCCCGGTCTCTGGGCTCACTGTCGCGCCTGATACCTTAGTGGACCCCGTCGCAATTTCTAACTCATTGGGTCAGCACTTTGCTGAGATTTCGAGCTCTTCAAATTACCCGCCAGCGTTTCTCCCGAAGAAACGTGCAGCGGAAGTGCGACATCTTGCTTTCTCCTCTCAAAATCGCGAAAGCTACAATACTGTTTTCTCCATGCGCGAACTCCAACATGCACTCTCTTCTTCTCGCTCCTCCGCCCCAGGACCGGATGGTATCCATGTCCAAATGTTGCTGCATTTATCAACCCATAGCCTGCGTTACCTCCTTCGCCTTTATAATGGAATTTGGACCGACAGTACCTTTCCCAGGCGATGGCGGGAAGCTATTGTCGTTCCCGTTCCGAAACCTGGAAAGGACAAACATCTCCCCTCTAGCTATCGCCCCATTTCTCTCACGAGTAGTGTCTGTAAGGTTTTGGAGCGTATGGTGAATTACCGTTTAGCTTGGTGGCTGGAGTCCCGCAGTCTTTTAACACCAGCCCAATGCGGATTCCGAAAGCATCGTTCTGCTGTTGACCATCTTGTTGCTCTCTCCACTTATATCATGAACAATTTTCTCCGGAAACGCCAAACGGTAGCAATATTTTTTGATCTGGAGAGAGCGTACGATACCTGTTGGAGGACAGGCATCCTCCGCACACTGTTCTCTTGGGGCTTTAGAGGCCGGCTGCCCCTTTTTCTTCGCGAATTTATGGCAGAGCGCACATTTAGGGTGCGGGTGAACACTACTCTATCCCGTACTTTCTCCCAAGAAAACGGGGTACCCCAGGGCTCCGTGCTGAGTGTTGTACTGTTTGCCATCGCCATTAATCCAATTATGGATTGTCTCCTTCCTGATGTCTCGGGCTCCCTCTTTGTGGACGATTTTGCGATCTACTACAGCTCTCAACGGACCAGCCTTCTTGAAAGACGTCTTCAAGGATGTCTCGATCGCCTCCACTCGTGGAGCATCGAAACCGGCTTCCGTTTCTCACCCAGTAAGACCGTTTGTGTTAATTTTTGGCGACGTAAGGAGTTTCTTCCGCCCTCCTTACATCTAGGTCCTGTCAACCTTCCGTTTTCCGACGTCGCTAAATTCTTGGGTCTTATGTTTGACAGAAAACTGTGCTGGTCCTCCCACGTTTCCTATCTTTCGGCTCGCTGTCTGCGTTCCCTTAACACCCTCCGTGTCCTGAATGGTACCTCTTGGGGAGCGGACCGAGTGGTCCTTCTCCGCCTCTATCGCGCCTTAGTGCGCTCGAAATTGGATTATGGAAGCATAGTCTACTCCTCTGCTCGGCCGTCTATTCTTCGGCGTCTCGACTCTATCCACCACCGTGGATTACGTTTAGTGTCTGGAGCTTTTTACACCAGCCCTGTGGACAGCCTTTATGCTGAGACTGCTGAACCTCCGCTGTCCAATCGGCGGGCAGTCCTTCTGAGTCGTTATGCTAGCCATCTGTCTTCTATACCTGCTAATCCAGCCCATAACCTTTTTTTCGACGCCTCCTTTGATGTCGGGTATGCAGGCCGCTCCTCCTCCCTACTACCCCCGGGAGTCCGCTTCCGTCAACTGCTCCATTCTCTTTCCTTCCGCTTTCCTAAAACCTTCTTGACAACTTGGGGTACAGCACCGTCTTGGCTCCGTCCCCGGATCGACTTGCTCAGAGACCTATGTCAATTTCCCAAGGATGGTACCCCTACACTTGTTTACCGTCGGGCATTTGCTGCTCTATGTGCACAAATGACGGAAGCCACATTTATTTACACCGATGGCTCGAAAACATCGTTAGGTGTAGGGAGTGCCTATATTGTTGGCGACACCCCAAATCACTTTCGGCTTCCCGACCAGTGTTCGGTTTATACTGCGGAGCTTTACGCTGTTCTCCAGGCTGTCCACTACATCCGCCGCCATCAGCGGATACAGTACGTAATCTGCTCAGATTCTCTCAGCTCTCTCCTAAGTCTCCAAGCTCTTTACCCTGTGCACCCTCTGGTCCACCGGATTCAGGACTGTCTGCGCTTGCTCCACCTGGGGGGCGTCTCAGTGGCGTTCCTCTGGCTCCCGGGACACGCTGGTATCTGTGGAAATGAGGCGGCCGATATAGCGGCCAAGGCTGCAGTCTCTCTTCCTCGGCCAGCTCTTCAGTCTCTTCCGTTTACCGATCTACGGAGCGGTTTATGTCGCCAAGTTACTCATTTATGGCATGCGCATTGGTCAAAACTTCCCCACAATAAATTGCGGGAAGTGAAAGCCCTTCCTTGCGCTTGGACCTCTTCCTCCCGAACGCGTCGTCGGGAGGAGGTAATTTTAGCTCGACTCCGGATAGGGCACTGTCTTTTTAGTCATCGACATCTTTTAAGCGGTGATCCTCCCCCACTCTGTCCCCACTGCTCTCAGCTGTGGACGGTCAGACACCTTTTAATTGAATGCCCCTATTTTAATCCGTTACGCTCCCGTCTACAGCTATCGCCTGATCTATCGTCTATTTTAGCAGATGACACGCGCTCAGCTGACCGCGTTCTACAGTTTATTAGTGACAGTGAAATGACGTCAGTCATTTGAAGCTTTTTTTTGGGGGACAACCAACCCCTTTCTATAGTGGACTTTTAAGCATTCCTTCTGCCTTTAGTTTCTCAAATTTTCTGACTTTGTTTCCATTGCTGCTGATTTTAAATTTCGTTTTTTTCCTGTTTTCTACGTCACGGGCTGGGCGCTAATGACCATAGAAGTTTTGCGCCCTAAAACCACAAAAAAAAAAAAAAAAAAAAAAACTGCTGGCGGCTCACCTCCAACTGCCCAACGCTACGCGCTGTTCACATCCAGCTGCCGCTGCCCAACACTACAATGGCAGACAACAATGCAAACTAGCCACAGACTGCACACAGCACAGCCAGTGATTTTTCATATAGAGCGCTACGTGGCGTTACCAATAAGAAAACATAAACAGCCTACTTACAATGGAACACAACGGGTGCCGCAGGGGGAGCGACGTCTCCGATCGCCGTCTGAACCAGTCTACGTCGGAGACATTCAGAACGGACACGGCCTTCCTGGACACAACCTGAACAGATGCGCGGCTGGCCATCGTACATGAAGACAGCCCTGCAGCCGGCAATAACCAAGTAGGAAGGAACGTGTTTCCGTAGTTCAATTTTTATCTGACGGACACCATTAGACCACAAGCTGCAGACGTTTCTTGAATGTGCTGAGAGGTCACAGAAATTCAGAAGCGGAAACTGAAGAAACATAAAGTGCTAAGTAAAGTACAAAATACTAACTCATTCGTAGTACAAGCTCCATAGTACACATCTACATCTACAACTGCATAACTGCTCTACAATTTACACCTACGTTAATGGCTCAAATGGCTCTGAGCACTACGGGACTTAACTTCTGAGGTCATCATTCCCCTAGAACTTAGAACTACTTAAACCTAGCTAACCTAAGGACATCACACACACCCATACCCGAGGCAGGATTCGAACCTGCGACCGTAGCGGTTGCGCGGTTCCGGACTGATGCGCCTAGAACCGCTCGGCCACTGCGGCCGGCCCTACATTAGTGTTTGAATATAGTTCGTATTTAACACGGCAGTATGCTGGACAGTATTGTCTCAGCACAATATGTTAAAGTGTGTCCGATTGCGTAATGTTAGCTGCAATCCCAATTTTTAATTCGCCCTCGGATATAATGATCAGATTACCAGTACGTACGAGAGGTGGGGGGGGGGGGGGGAGGGGAGGGCAAAAATATGAAAATACCAAAAACACTACCATGCAGGAAAGCCGTTGGCATTCAAAATAGTTTCTAGTCCTCTCTGAATCTAAAAATGTGGTCCTGCGTGTTTTTCAAGGGATCTTATACCACTCTTCCCGCAAAATAGTGGCAATATTAGGTAATGATGTCGGATGTGGATAGCTATCACGCACTCTTCTTTTCAAAGTAGACCACGAATGCTCAATATTATTTGGTAGTTCACAGTGGCGGCCAGTGGCGATGCCACAGTTCATCCTCGTGGTCAGAAAACGATTTCTGGACGATGCGAGATGCGTGAACAGTGGCACTGTCACTTTGGAACACAGCCTCACCATTAGGGAACAAACATTTTACATGCGATTGACCTGAAAAGCCGAAAAAGTCACATAACTATGGGGCCCTTGGAATACCACGACATGGCTGTCCAAATCATCACCGAACGCTTGCCGTGTCTCTCTCCTGGGACGTAAAGTTGGAAACAGTGTGAAAAACAAATCGAGTCATACGACCAAATGACATTCTTCCATTGCTCCGTAGTCCAGGTGTTATGCCTCTGGCGTGACCTTTTCCTATTACGGGGACTTCCTACAGTGATGAGTGGTTTTGGAATTTCACCTCACCCTGCAGTTCTCTACTTGCGGAGCTCCATTTATGTTGTCTGGGTGCTGACAGGCTTCGTGAGTACGACATTCGTTTCTTCAATGACTTTTTCGGCTGTTACCCCTGAGCCGTGCACGGCTCGCGTTTATCCCATTTATTGTTTGTCATCTTCTATTACGGTACTGCCGCCTCGTTTTCTTATTCCATTTACTGATGTCTCCGACTTCCTGCCTTACTTGCCCATGAGCGGCAGCAGCAGCGCGTACTGATAAGTGTACTGCCGTACCATCTCTGGAGCGACCGAAAGTATTTCCGGATCGTCGTGTGTCTGAGTCAGTTGGAGACGGACCAACAGTGCAGTCGGGACGCAGCAGCAGTGAAGTCGGGGACGGAGCGCTGGTGAGGCGCAGACAGCCCGTGCTCGCCGACTGCTGGCGACACACATAAACCGTCCGATGGAGGGAGATTGGAACGGGAATATCGTTGGTTTGTCGTTCAGTTGGTCGTCTCATCGGCCGACGTATATTTGGTCCTTTCACCGTTTCCGGGCCCGGGCAGTTGGTCAATTGGCGTGGAGCAGCGAGGAAATCTCCGCGGAGCATAGTTTTGCCAGGCCCACTGGCGGTCTCTATGCGGTGTTTAAGTGTGTGGTGCTGTTCCCATTGCTACGAGGTTCGTGGCTGACCAATCCTGGATATGAAAGTTGAGTTTTGACTTCATTTACCAGCAAGTCACGACTGTCCACATTGTGTCGTTTGGAGTTCGTTGTCGGCTGTTGGAACATTCCCGTGAGCAACAACGTGTGTTTTCAAGTTGGCAAATTTTAGCCACACTACGGTGGAGTTTAACTGTACTTGGTTATTTGAATTGAAGTCCACCAGTGGTGTCTTCTGGCTTGTGGTCGTTAACGTTCCAGTTACCTGCCGTGGCCGTTGACGTAAATTCAGGCAGTCTCTTTTCCTTATCGTTTTGTCGCTGTCCAGCATGGTGTGTAATTTGACAGCTCAATGTATAATTGGTTGTGGGCGCCAATACCTTCTACGTTGTTCCACTGAACTCCCTGTTGTGTGCTGGTCAGGCGAGGCGGAGGTTATCTTGTCGGTGTGTCCGCTGGCTGTCTGTTGGTTGGATTGTCACCAGATCGACAATGGTTGGCCCGACTGCCTGTCTCACCTAAGCGAGCGTTAGTGTTTGAATTCCAGGCCGACCCTCGGAACTTCTGAGCGCCCTTGGGTGTACTGCCTCTTCTTGTTGTTTGTACTTGTATGGCTTCAGCGGATTTTGAATTAAAGTTGTTCTGCTCTTAAGGTGTTAGATGGTTTGCGCCTTCAGCCTAATTTAAGAACTGTTTTACGTAACGCCTTTGGCATTTTTAAAACTAATGTTATTGGGTCTTAAGTGTTGGGCCTTCAGCCGACTTTGAATTTGTTTGCTCTTTAAGTGTCAGATTCTTTGGGCCTTCAGCCTGTTTAAGGAACTGGTTTAAGATAAAGCTTTTCCTTTTAAATTTCTGATCTTCGTTGAGCTTTAAGTTACTGGCTTTCAGCCGTTTTCAAATTAAATTGGTCTTGCCCTTAAAGCATGAGATTGTGCGGCGCATTCAGTCGCTAATTAAGTTCCAAAACTAAAACTGCGTTTTTCTTAAAAAAAATTTTTTCGTGGCTCTTGTAATGCTTGATCAAATAAAAGGTTGTATGTTCGAGTGTAACTGACAGCCGCTTATTTTGGCCCCTTTCCACAACTTAAACTGCCTGTCCTGTCCTGTGGGTTTAGCAGGGCCTCTCAACACCCTTATTTCTCGTCGCAGTGCTCTTCAAATACAGTCTGTCACGATCACCCAAGAAACACTTTCGTGGTGTTGTGACTTACCGGATGATGTTTTTCCGCTTTCCCTGTATGCGGTGTAAGTCTTCTATACAGTGACTGTAGAAACGCCGAACACTTCTGCTGTCTGGGTTACCGAGGCACCCACCATACGAGCACCAACTACTTTCCCACATTTGAAGTTTTTATTCGCTTACCTCCTACACAGTCCTCTCACAACTACACAGAACACGGTTCTGACCACGAATGACACTTGCAATGTGTTGTGGACCCTGCACAGGTGCCGTTCGTGGTCAAATGTAACCTGCAGTCTGAGCTAGCTTTTGCATTTAGGTTCAAGCATGCATTTCTCGCTGTATTTCCATATATTTTTGTCCGCCCTCTTACATGTTCACATATGTTTTGTAATATTTCGACTGTAGTATGTCATTGATACGTGTCTGATAATTAACGACCTTTTTCCAAGCACTTGAAGATGACTTTACAGCAGAAATCGCGGTAGACGAAAATAGAGCCTCACAACGAGTTTCAAAAAATTGTTCAAATGGCTCTAAGCACTATGGGGCTTAACATCTGAGGTCATCAGTCCCCTAGACTTAAACCTAACTAACCTGAAGACATCATCACACACATCCATGCCCGAGGCAGGATTCGAACCTGCGACCGTTGCAGCCGCATGGTTCCGCTGGACCACAGCGGCCGGCCACAACGAGTTTAAGTCATGTAAAAAATTATTAAAGGGAAGACGTTTCGGTTACTTACTGTTTACATTGAAAGAGAACTGATTAAAACCAAGATAAACAAATAAAGCTGTCAGTTTGTTGTAAACTGTTACCGCAGTGATATTACGTAAATATTACGGTATACACTGGAACCAAAGTAAATGATAAGGGCCAGATGTACACAAATAAATTTACAACTATGGACATATTACGTAAATATAATGGCGTACATTGGAAGCACAGTAAATGATTTGGGATGGGTGTACATATACAAATATTCCAACAGTGGACATGTCATTCTTTCATTGCTTTATTTTTCTACTTTAAAGTAAAAAGCAAGTGAATGAAATTTTTAAGGAAGTTTCGATTGGCTTACTCGGTCTGTTCATTGAGGAGAGTTTGTGATGATTCGCTTTTATGAACATATGTTTCAATCACCTCAAGAATATTCTTAAAGCTACCTTTCTCAGCACGGTGCAGTAGTTGTATATGGTCTTCAATGTTCTTTATTCGATGATTGTCAGTAGTAGTTGTGTGGATTTTGAAATGTTGTCTAAAAGTGTGGCATCTAAATGGCCATTGAACCGAGTCTCAATGCTTCTTCCAGTTTGTCCTATATGGTAAGATGTGCAACTTTGACAGACGAGTTTGTATATGCCAGAGTTTTTGTTTGGGGGTTTGTTATTCTTTAAGTTGTGAACAGCGAACTGCTGGAGTTTGTCGGTGTGGAAGCTTATTTTAATGTTTATGTTCTGAAATAGACTGATTATTTTATAGGATATGCTCCCTAAGAAAGGTAGTACAATATATTTTCTGCTGTGTCTTGTGTTAGCTGCGTTGTTGTCTGCGCGTGTAGCTTTATTAACTGAACATTTCTTGGATTTTTTGTGATAGTGTGTCTATCATGAGAGGGCTGTATCCATTGTTTGAGGCTATGGTTGTAATGATACTAATTCCTTTTTCTTTTTGAACTGGTTCAAATGGAATTTTGTGTAGGCAATTCAATGTGGATCTAAAATATGCCATCTTAGGCTGGTTTAGATGACAAGACGAACTGTTTATGCATATGGAGTGGGTGTTGATTTTCTACAAATCTCAAAAGTATGTTTATAGTTCCAGAATTAGATTTTCACTCTGCAGCGGAGTGTGCGCTGATATGAAACTTCCTGTTTATGGTAACTTCATGTTTATGGTCTTTGGCTCTGAGCACTATGGGACTTAACATCTGAGGTCATCAGTCCCCTAGAACTTAGAACTATTTAAACCTAACTAACCTAAGGACATCACACTCATCCATGCCCGAGGCAGGATTCGAACCTGCGACCGTAGCGGTCGTGCGGTTCCAGACTGAAGCGCCTTTAACCGCGTGACCACACTGGCCGGCTTTATGGTCTTTGCTGGTGATGTTTACGTCTAAGAAATTGAGGCTGTTGTTGATACCATGTTCAACGGTGAATCGAACGTTTTGTGCATACTGCTAATATTTCTTGCCAATGTGCCCATTTCCTCATTGGTGCCATCAGACAGTATAATTGTATCATAAATATACCTTTTGTAGTAGATTATTTTGCTATTGATGTTACTGTTAATTTCAAAAACAGTCTGCTCTAAGTGATTTCTGAAAATATTTCCTAACATCCCAGCTAGGCTGCTTCCCATTGGCAATCCATTTTTCTGTTTGTATATTTTGTTATTAAAACTGAAGTAATTGTATGACACTACCATGTTGAGTAACTCAGTGAACTCATAGAACTCTGCCATGCTTAGTTTCTTATGTTTGAGTAGATTGTTTCTGATTGTGTTTATTGTGTCCTCTCTAGGGATGTTAGTATAGGGGTTTGCTATGTCAAGTGACGTAAATCTGGCTGTCGGTGGAATGTAAACATCTCCAATTTTGGCAGTGAGTTCATATGTGTTCTTAAAGGAGAATTTGTTTTTAATAGTATAGCAGATATTAAGTATAGCAAGCAGTTTGTTATTTAACCTATATAAAGGGCTATTCCTTGAGTTCACAATTTGGCCTGATAGTTTTTCTTGTGGGTCTTAGGTTGGGACCGGAGCCGAGGTGTAGTGCGGTTTATGGAAATACAGTCACGCACTTTCCAATTAGTTAGGAGCAAATTAAAATTCTTAAGCGTTTTCTTAATTTGGCTCGAAATTGAGAAGTAGGATCGAAATCTAACTCAGTTACGTTGTTACTATTGAAGAATTGCATGGTTATGGCAACATAGTCATTTTCATACGTTATCACTGCACAGTTACTTTCATCAGCTTTGCCTATTAAAGCTTTATTCTTAGAAAGTTTGGAATTGATACAATTTAAACGTTTAGCTCACTGCTTCTGTGCGAACTGTTGTTTTTGGGGTCTCTTGTTATTATTTTATTGGCTTTGAAGGCTAACGCATAGGTTTCCCTGGAATTTAATTTTTCAACATCACATGAAAGCTTAGTAGATGCAATACGGCTCTTCAAATTATTAGCATTAAGTCATGCTTTAGACTTTGTTAAAGAGAGCAACTTCATTATTTGTAAGACTGATGCAGTTGAGTTAACAGTTCTTTCATGAAACTGATGTTAGCTACCATGTGAGTTTTTTGGGGGGTGAGGGGAGGAGGAGATACCTTTTTTTCATTTTCAAAGCATCAAGTTTTTTCCTATGCCAACACAATATTTTATGATGTTGTTTTTCAGTAATATTTACGTAATATCACTGCAGTAACACTTCATAACAAACTGAGTACTTTATTTGTTTATCTTAATTTTAATCAGTTCTTTTTTGATGTAAATAGCAAGTAATGTAACATTAGTAATTTTGAAATTCCCACATGTACATAACGAAATATCTCTGAGAGTGGAAGTCTTTGTCGTTGTTATGGTTGTAATATGCCCATCCTTGTATACATACCTTCATGTGATGAAACTTCTTAGTGTGTAAGTGAGGTTTTAGATTATATGCATACATAAAAAGTGCATCGTACAGATTTCCCTGCAGCTAGATCATAAGCAGTCTGCACTGGAACGTAATGGCGCGGTTTTTTCATCGTAAGTAACAAAAACATCTTCACTTTAAAAATTCGTTTACATCACCGAAACTCGTTGTAAAGCACAATTACAGTTAAAAAGACATTGTCTCACGTCTTGGTTTGGTTGTAGAGCACAACCACCCCAAGGAAATTTCATAAGTTGGGAAAACAAAAGGCGAAAGCTAATGTAAAACTAGGAGTAGACGTCTGAGGACGAACCTGTCTGTTCTAAACCGGTAACGGCTCTACTTAAATAAATAAACAGCATTGCAAAAATTGGCTGACTGGTATTATATCCTATGTAAGAGTCAACACAGTAATGACTAGCGTCGCCACAGGAACTTACAGGACCGACATCAGAAGTTACCGATACTGAAAATTGATAACCGGCGATTGAGGTAGTATTAACTCTGTCCCTCTCATTTTTTACAAGAGAGAGAGTAGGAGTCCAAGCAAAAACCTCCATCTCTATTTACAAGGTTACTTACTAATTTGATTTCAATTACTTTCTTAGTAACCCCGTCCCAACCACTGTAAGTGGATGCCAAAGTCTCCGTTTTGCTGTATTCCATAGGAAAACCAGTGCCAAGAAAATGTTCTCATTAGCAAATTTGCTCCGCTGTTGTTATAAGTCTCATGCTCAGTATACCGACCCTCCACAGTACTGATGGTGTGACCAACTTATGACATGCTGTACATATGTGGGGAGAGGAAGGTTGTTGCATCCCGGTGCTGACGACAATGTACAGGAATGATAGAACAGAAACTTGGACCAAAAAAGGAGACTATGTTTCAGAGTACGGGATAAACAGTCCAGGACTAGGGTAGGAAGTTGCCAGGTGTAGGCCAGTCTAGGAGGCCGAACAAACTAAAGCAAGTGGTCAATGGGTTAGGAGGTGGGTTATGCTAAGATCAGTTGATGGCCGGTCATGGAATGCGAAGCCAGAGGCTTCGTTCTGTTCGAGGTTTCGAGCAAAAGACTCAAGACCTAACGGCCTTGCCGCAACGGTAACACTAGTTCCCGTCACAGCACCGTCGGGCTGGGCTGGCACTTGGATGGGTGGATATGTGTTTCATGTTGTAATTGTTCCGTTAACTTTTGTATGATGGTTCCAGATTAAGTTCATCGCAGCTGTAATCCCTACGTCTGTTGATGAACTGACAACCTTTAAATTTGTGTAACCTATCGTGTAACCGGAATTTAACGGAATTTCTTTAAGTACTCATGTCGTAGACCATTGACTTCCTATTCTTAGGGTTAATGACCACTTTTCGCACCATGAAGACATGTTATGTAAACCATTTTTCCACATGTTCCATAGACACGCAACCAGGACGCTTTCTGATATGGTCCAGATCCGACCGTTCCGTGGTTACTTATTAACAATTAGGCGTGCGGAGCATTTTTGCAATTGAAAATCAGTTAAGGAAGTCTTAAAGCCTCTGAGGACGTCTTCGTAATCAGGAGGATGTTAGGCACAGCAACATGCCTTTAGACCACCGCCTAATGTTTGTATAATTAAAATCCTCAATGGCGTGCAAACGGGACGTCAGAGCCTGCAATATTGCTGTAACTGAAATCGACAACTGTGTTTTAGCCCTGCCATCAGATTAAAATTATGGGCGATGGTCGGGATCTAGCGCCGCTAAATTGCTGTTTATGCATAGCCGCTCAAGGCTATTCTGCGCTATCTGACGCCCATATATTTGCCCGTCGACATCACTCTCTTTGGTCTGAAACTGTATCTGTGTGCTGGCACGCGTATAGGTCACAGGTCAGAGGACCGACGAGCTACGTGCCTGCAGTTTATAGTCCACCTCGCCCTCGTAATCCTGCCTCTAAATTCTAACCTAAGGGCTTACTGCACTGCTTATGACACATTGTATTTGGACGGAGATGCGTGTGCTAACAACTGACCACTCATCTAACAATTACGTTCGTGTCTCTCAGGCACTTTCCGTACAATTCTGATGTAGAGCAATCGGCTAGTTTAGCACCTAATACGTATGGTGTGATTTAGAATGAGAAGAGATAACAACACGCGTCAAAGAGGCTCTAAGAATTTGTAATGTGTTGTTTAGAGGGATACTAAGGTACAGGGAAGAGATAAACTATGAAATAACGAGTTTTGGAAGGAACTAAAAGGAAAGGGAGTTTCATTTGCATCAAATGTAAGGTCTTTAGCCTAGTGAGTAACTTCTACGTAAAAAAAGAATTTATGTTCAGAAATGGCAGCCTAATATATACTGAAGAGCCAAAGAAACTGGTACACCTGCGTAATATAGTGTAGGGTCCCCGCCAGTAAGCGCCGCAACACGACGTGTCATGGACTTGACTAATGTCTGAAGTAGTGCTGGAGGGAATTGACACCATAACCCCGAAGAGTACGAGGGTATGAAGATCTCTTCTGAACAGCACGTAGCAAGGCATCCCCATAAGCTCAATAATATTCATGTCTGGAGAGTTTGATGGCCATCAAAAAATGCTTCAAATGGCTCGGAGCACTATGGGACTTAACATCTATGGTCATCAGTATCACTGAACTTTTGTGATACATTGAGAGTCTGAGGAGATTCGTACAATGCCTGGTATACAAGGTAGAATGCATGAGAATTTTTTTAAAAAACTGTTATGCTTTTATCGAATGTGGTGGACGCCTTTTGAACACCTTCTGTAAATAAAACATAGCTAATCTTTCCGACGTTCCAGACCTTTCACTGACTCAGGATTATTTCCAAAACCATTGCAACTCGTTTTCTAATTATCGCAAAATTGCGGAGAGAGAGAGAGAGAGAGAGAGAGAGAGAGAGAGAGGGAGAAGGGTAAGATGAGCGAGTTGGGGTTTTTCTCTGTGGTGAGATCTTCTCATGAAATTCCAGTCACTAACTTTCTTCTACGAACGCTAAAATTTTTGTCGACTCCTATCTATGTAGGGAGAAATGAATGTCGTAATAAAATAAGAGAAATCAGAGCTCCTACGGAAAGATTTACGTGCTCATTTTTCCCACATGGTGTTCGCGAATGGAATGGTCGAGAAACAGTCTGATAATGAATTATGAACCCTCTGCGAAAGAGTAAAGTTTTGCTTGTTTCTTGACAGGACGCGACATTGTCAACGCATGAACACGTCTCCACGAAATGCTGCTTTTAGCATCTGAAGATGGCCATTGTGGCCGAAACGGGTTATGATTGTATCAAGAAATGAACGACGCTTTATAATAAGATAATCAGCGTTTCCTGAAAAGACTTGTCGCTTTTTCCAAAACGGTTAAGTGTGTGCTGTAGAGCAATCATGTACACTACTGGCCATTAAAATTGCTACACCAACGCGAGCAACAATGTCGCGATACGATAAACCGCAATCGCGATAGGCTACAATCCGACCTTTATCAAAGTCGGAAACGTGATGGTATGCATTTCTCCTCCTTACACGAGGCATCACAACAACGTTTCACCAGGAAACGCCGATCAACTGCTGTTTGTGTATGAGAAATCGGTTGGAAACTTTCCTCATGTCAGCACGTTGTAGGTGTCGCCACAGGCGCCAACCTCGTGTGAATGCTCTGAAAAGCTAATCATTTGCATATCACAGCATCTTCTTCCTGTCGGTTAAATTTCGCGTCTGTAGCACGTCATCTTCGTGCTGTAGCAATTTAATGGCCAGTAGTGTAGATATTGATGTAGCAACAGCGTGCGATTCAGTGTTCACGCAACTGGCGTGCACTCTTCAAACGTCGGGAAGTACAGCTTTGTGCGATAAATAACTGGTCTGAAATTTTCATAGAAACTGTTTTTTGTTACATCAGATGTTATTTATTTTCAAAACGAAGGAAACAGCTACCACTGAAAGGGACACTCAAACAAATTAATATACTGAGGCGCTGAAATGCTAGTAATACTGATTGAGAGTCCAGTTTTCCACGTTAGCTATTTTATTGGAATCGCTCAGAGACTGATACAACCGATTTGGTACCCTGCATGTACATCCTGATCTGTATTTAAGGTCTAATGCCTCATGTCACCTAAATAGCTTAATGCATGTTCCAAAGCGCAATGAAGAGCAGTACTGTCGCAATCACTAATGGAAATCAAACTTAATAAATCGGTGGCAAGTGGCTTCATTAAGTTTGACTTCCGTTGGTGGCTCCGTCACAGTGCTCCTCATTGCACTTTGGAACACGCATTAAGCCACTTAGCCAACATGGGACACGCCAGCGGATTTGTCTACATGTTACGAAACCGGTCGTACCAGTGTCTGAGCGACTACAACAAAACAGCTAAGATGGTAAATTGGATTCTAAATCAATTTTATCAGCATTTGAACGCCTCCATCAGCATTTGAGCGTTCCTTTCAGTAAGCATAATTATTTTAGCCGTGGATGCCGACTTCGGGACAGCTAACAGTCTGTGTCAGCCACTCTGTTTATAACAGAAGAAAATGAATTTTATTGTTAGTTACAACGTGCACAATTTTCACTGTATTGTGGGGTAAGCTTAATATTTGGTTGTCGAAACTTCATATGTCCCCGCCCCTAAGGGAAGGAAGAGACACCTCAATGAAAAACAGCCAGTATCGTAGCTATAAGGGTTTCTTCGCCTGGGACCGGTGTGACGTAAAATGGGCTTCAATACGCCCAATAATAATAATGATACTAATAATAATGAAGCAAGTGGAGTCACATCGAGGGAGTCAGGTATCCATGCAACACATGGGATATGTGACATTGAGTAAGTCAAGTACTTGCACAGGCCATGTGCAGATGCTCCGTTCAATTGCATCGACCTCAGATCGAGCGAGACAGAACATTGGTTGGGACACTGGAGTGTCATTCAGGAGGACGACGGTTGAAATCTCGATTCGACCAACCAGATTCAGGTTTCTGCGATTTCCTTAAATCGCTCAAGGCAAATGACGGGATGGTTCATTTGAAAGGGTACGGCCTATTTCCTTGCTTAATCCAAGCTTGTAATTCGTCCCTAATGACCTCGTTGTCGACTGGACTTCAAACACTCATCTTGCTTCCTTATTTCCTTCCATGTCGGATGTCGCGTATCAAATGGCACAACCTCTAACAGTCGGTCAACTTAAGGCTCTTGGGCATTGATTATTCTTGTTGTTCCTGACATTCCAAGCTTTCAGAGCATCAGGACTGCTTCCAAGGCAATGATTTCCTGTTCCCAAGTTGTGTTTAGACTCTTCGGTCAGCTCCTTTAGTTTTTACGCAATTTTTTTAATCATCCTGTATAACAGTAACATTGTGATGGCATAGCACCTCTAATTACTTGTGCTTAGTAATCAATAAACGATGCCGATTCGTTCAAATATAAACTAAGTTTGCGAGGTATGAAACCGTTGTCTGCGTATACTCAATACCATAACACCTGAACAGTCCTTCACAGAATGTTCTGCATATATTTGATTTCCGTAAACTGCTATTTCAAAATCACCCGTCACCCATTACCATCACTAATAATTAGTCTACGAAATTTCGCGCAATTCAAGAGAGAATAGTAGTCGTGTTGGATATGGCTACAGTGAAGCCAAATACACTATCGGAAAGAAATTAGTACACCTGGAAAGACGGCGTCGATTTTGATTCGATGACGGCATATAACGTCTCGGGAATAGTAGTTGCAATGACGATGGTTTGAGTGTCGTCCACCAACAACTGCTTTTTGGCATAGCTACCAGGGCGCCATTTCTGTCTAGCTTTTAATAGGGAATGCTCACAGCCAGAAGACTCAGTGTGGTGCAAACGTGTGAAGAAAGCGGGCAACCATGTCACGGAGACACATTCGCGCCTCCTACAGCCAACTGAGCGAATTTGGATGGGGTCAAATTGCGGTCTTCCTTGTGGCGGGGTGGTATCTTCGGAAAATTGCCACACGAGTTGGGTACGCTGCGCCAATTGTGCAACGATGGTGGTATCAGTGGCCACGTGAACCTTTTCACACCCATAGACGAGGTTCTGGATGTCCACTCAGGAGAGACGTCGTATTATGACGACAGCAGTGGCAGATCGTACAGCTACCACAGCACCGACAAGAGCGCTTATAGGCCCAGGCGCGACAACACGAGCTTTTGCGGACCGGTTACTAACAGTGGGACTCCGGGAAAGCAGACCTATAATCCCTCTTACCACAGCATCGACGTGTATGGCTCGAATGGTGCCGTCGGAGGACCACTTGGAATGGCGTGTCGTGGTCTTCAGCGATGAAAGCGAATTCTGGTAGCACGCTAGTAATGATAGTTTCCGCGTAAAACGTAGACCTGGTGAGTGTTGTCTCGTAGACTGCATTCGTCCAAGACACAATGACCCCACCACAGGTCTTATGGTCTGGGGTGCGATAAGCTACAACTCTCGTTAGCCTTTGGCGTTTCCGGAGGGGACGCTAACCAGCGCTCGGTACGTGCAGAATATTGTAGAGCCCTTATTTTACCGTTATTGCAAAAGGAAGGCAATGTCTTGTTACAACAGGAACGCACTGCCCCTGAAATTCAATGTGCTCTGCAAGATATGCAGCAACTTCCCTGGCCAACACGATCTTCAGACTTGTCTCCATTCGAGCACATCTCCAGTCGGGCAAATGTGAGATATGATGAGACGAAAAGTGGCTCAACCAACAGCTCTTCCTGAAGTAGGTGAACAGGTCGAGCAGAGTTTCACAGGATAGTACTCGGCATCTGCACGATCGACTGTATACCAGAGTTAGGGCCTGCATTGCCGCACGTCGTAATTTGTTTCTGCATGGGCTGAATACCTTGTACCCCAGAACCACTTGTGCTGTTGGTCTGTAAATGTAATCATTTCATGTAATCCATACGCAATGTTGCAACAATACATTCTGGCTGAATTGGAAACCTACACTACTGGCCATTGAAATTGCTACACCAAGAAGAAATGCAGATGATAAACGGGAATTCATTGGACAAATATATTATACTAGAACTGACATGTGATTACATTTTCATGCAATTTGGGTGCATAGATCCTGAGAAATCAGTACCCAGAACAACCACCTCTGGCCGTAATAACGGCCATGATACGACTGGGCATTGAGTCAAACAGAGCTTGAATAGCGTGTACGGGTACAGCTGCCCATGCAGCTTCAACACGATACCACAGTTCATCACGAGTAGTGACTGGCGTATTGTGACGAGCCAGTTGCTCGGCCACCATTGACCAGAAGTTTTCAGTTGGCGAGAGATCTGGAGAATGTGCTGGCCAGGACAGCAGTCGAACATTTTCTGTACCCAGAAAGGCCCGTACAGGACCTGCAACATGCGGTCGTGCATTATCCTGCTGAAATGTAGGGTTTCGCAGGGATCGAATGAAGGGTAGAGCCACGGGTCGGAACACATTTGAAATGTAACGTCCACTGTTCAAAGTGCCGTCAATGCGAACAAGAGGTGACCGAGACGTGTAACCAATGGCAGCCCATACCATAACGCCGGGTGATACACCAGTATGGCGATGACGAATACACGCTTCCAATGTGCGTTTACCGCAATGTCGCCAAAAACGGATGCGACCATAATGATGCTGTAAACATAACCTCAACTCATCCGAAAAAATGACGTTTTGCCATTCGTTCATCCAGGTTAGTCGTTGAGTACACCATCGCGGCCGCTCCTGTCTGTGATGCAGCGTCAAGGGTAACCACAGCCATCGTCTCCGAGACGATAGTCCATGCTGCTGCAAACGTTGTCGAACTGTTCGTGCAGATGGTGGTTGTCTTGCAAACGTCCCCATCTGTTGACTCAGGGATTGAGACGTGGCTGCACGATCCGTTACAGCCATGCGGGTAAGATGCCTGTCATCTCGACTGCTAGTGATACGAGGCCGTTGGGATCCAGCACGGCGTTCCGTATTACCCTCCAGAACCCACCGATCCCATATTCTGTTAACAGTCATTGGATCTAGACCAACGCGAACAGCAATGTCGCGATACGATAAACCGCAATCGCGAGAGGCTACAATCCGACCTTTATCAAAGTCTGAAGCGTGATGGTACGCATTTCTCCTCCTTACACGAGGCATCACAACAACGTTTCACCAGGCAACGCCGGTCAACTGCTGTTTGTGTATCAGAAATCGGTTGGAACTTCCCTCATGTCAGCACGTTGTAGGTGTCGCCACAGGCGCCAACCTTGTGTGAATGCTCTGAAAAGCTAATCATTTGCATATCACAGCATCTTCTTCCTGTTGGTTAAATTTCGCGTCTGTAGCACGTCATCTTCGTGGTGTAGCAATTTTAATGGCCAGTAGTGTATTTTTTCCAGCAGTATATTTTGATACCAACTTCCATTCTAACCGAGCGAGGTGGCGCAGTGGTTAGCACACTGGACTCGCATTCGGGAGGACGACGGTTCAATCCCGTCTCCGGCCATCCTGATTTAGGTTTTCCGTGATTTCCCTAAATCGCTTCAGGCAAATGCCGGGATGGTTCCTTTGAAAGGGCACGGCCGATTTCCTTCCCCATCCTTCCCTCACCCGAGCTTGCGCTCCGTCTCTAATGACCTCGTTGTCGACGGGACGTTAAACACTACTCTCCTCCTCCCCTCCTTCCATTCTAGTTCCGCGTTGGGTAGGACCAGCTCCATCGCATACCTCTTTGATCTCTGAAAAATGCTGACATTTGTGAACAAAATAAACTAATAAACTGTGGGATGCATCAATTCAAACACACACACACACACACACACACACACACACACACACACACACACACACAGAGAGAGAGAGAGAGAGAGAGAGAGAGAGAGAGAGAGAGAGAGAGAGAGAGAGAGAGAGAGAACTTCAAGACAGATAAAAGTGTAGTAAAGAAGGTAACACAGAAATACGTAATGAGACGAACCGAAATGACACTTTCATTCAAGGATAATAATTACACTGATGTCATCTCGATTCATGGTGATCGCTTGGGCATTACAATAGGGGCAACATGGTAATTGACAGGGTATGTGATCACCAAGGACAGCAATGTGCGGTCTGCAACGCACTTCACGTTGGCCAAAAGACTGATGAGGAGTTCTTGTGGTACGACGTTTCATTCCTCCAGCAGTGCGGTTGAGAATTCCTGGATGCCCGTTAGTGTATGTAGACGTACTGAAATACGTTTCCCCAACGCATCGCACATGTGCTCGATGACATTTGGGTCCATACGCCGAATATCCCCTCATTTCAAGAGGTCTTCCACCGGCGCTGTTCTAGGCGCTACAGTCTGGTACCGAGCGACCGCTACGGTCGCAGGTTCGAATCCTGCCTCGGGCATGGGTGTGTGTGATGTCCTTAGGTTAGTTAGGTTTAAGTAGTTCTAAGTTCTAGGAGACTGATGACCATAGCAGTTAAGTCCCATAGTGCTCAAAACCATTTGAACCATTTTTGAACCGGCACTGTTCGATGCGTGTGGCCGTGAATTTTCATCCATGAAAATGAAATCAGAGCCGAATGCACCGCTGAAAAGACACATACGGGGAACGAGTACAATGTCACAATGACTTCGATCCGCAATAGCATCGTATTCAAAGATTTGATGGTTACTACACCGATGCAACATTATACCTCTCCACACTATAACACACGGATCACCAAAACGATCAGGTTCGACAATGTTCTTGGGTCCACTACGTGTTCCCACCTCTCGCCACACGAGCAATGTCAATAAACGTCATTACTGTGGAATCAGATGATAAACAGAACATCAAGATAAAAATAATTCTACGATATAACTTAACCTATTTCCTGTTTCCTATTACGGAAACTTTACATGTGTCAGTTACAAGTATTCGGATGATTGTATGTATCCTGTGAGTTGATTTCTGCCACCGAGTTAAAGATTATCAGCGGGAAGACCACACGCAAGAAGAACTGCGATTGACATCGTGTGGGAGTCTATATTCTCGACGACTGCGCACCTCTGGTGTTTGTTGAGAGTGTTGATCAATACAGCTTCCGTTCCTAAGAGGTCAGGAAGACACACTCTTCCAGCAGGACGAAGTCTGTGCACACACCCACAATTACGCAACGACAGTCCGAGATGTGTGACGTCTTCCCTGGCCAACACGTTCATCAGCCTTGTCCCCCGTTGATTATGTATGGGACATGATGTGACACATTACGATCTGATCTGTGCTGTCAACAGCAACCCTTGATTAATTGCGGCAACGGGTGGAGTTAGCGTCCCAACAGCATCTCCGACACTTCTGTTATCGTCTCGAAGTGCGAATGCAGGATTTCATTACGGACAGAAGAGGCTGACACTAAAATTGGTGTCTGAAGCTTGTTAACCTCTTTTCTGTGATCTGTTGCTGCTATGTTTAATTTTGTGTTTTATTCTGTGTGTAAAGAAACTATCATTTCTGTTAAAATGCCAAAACATTTAGCTTTCGGTAATGATACGTTGTGTGACATTGCGCAAACATAGGTAATATAACACACATAGAGCGTTGCGCTCTCTGGAAATTGGAGAAGGCTTAAGCTTTGTAATTTGCTTATATTAAGAAGGAAAGAACCGTAATAAATTAGGACCAGTACGGACTGAGATTTTGTGGAGATACTGAAGCCAATTTTGACAGGATATATTATTGTGGGTGGAGATCTTGATACGTTTTTAATTGACAGAATTAAGCGCGATTGTGGACGAGCTTTGAAGCGTGATTGTGACTTAAAAAATTTAGTGATTGCTGCGATTGATTTTAAGAATATATGGTATTAAGTTTCAGCGGTTTTCTTGCCATTGTCTGGATCTCAGTTGTCATGTTTAAAGATTTATTTCTACACAAGTTGTGAGTATATGGGTGATGACGGGTTAAATAGAGCTTGCAACACGGCCGTTGCCTTTAAAGATTTATTTGATTACGTTATTTCGCTTCTTAAGTACGACTAATTAATAACTCTTTCATTCTCCACTCAGAGCAACAGAATAATACAATTGTGGACTCACTGCAATTTACAATCACAAAGGAGAACGGAAGAGTGAATGCTTTTGTTAACGTGCTATGATTAGCGTATTCAGCTCTGATGCAGCACAGCTTCGCTGAGCATATGAAATCATATTCCGTTCAAGAATGTATTCAAACTGGATTTGAACTGACATAACGAGATTTCAGGGTTAAGTCACTGAACTGAAGTGGTAAAATTCCTAGGACATAACTTTCACACAGTCTCAATTTTTCACAGACTTTTCTGAGTTTCATTTACAATTACATACGCTGTTAGAACACATACATGTCAAATAATTTAAATTATTATTGTAGAAATACAACAAAGCAGTCATCCTATGCCTGTTTAACACTTCAGTAAGCTTATACACATTGTACAATTTGTACTATAAGTGAACAAAATTTCATTCATGTGATACTGATTCTCTAGCTCGTTCACTTGCCACCTAGTTTCTGTTCATTAGAAAGCAGAAGTTGGGTTCCTCTGCACTGATTGGCAGTAAAGAAGGCCATGATTTAACTCTAGGGATTGGAAAGAGAGAAAAGAAAGCTGACGCTTTGATATTAACTGTTTGGTAACTCTGTAACCTATAGAAAAGGGATTCTCCGCGTACAGAGAAGATACAAGCCTTGCCGCTACTGGGATATACAGAGCGTCTGAAAGCCTGTACGCGACGTTTGCTGCTGCTTACAAGTGTTTACTGTGGAGGGCGGAAGCATTTGTGTTTCATTCGGGCATTAATCAAAGCTTCCACCAACCCTGGAACTGCAAATAGTATTCGCTAACAGCTGGCGCACAGGCTACAGCAGCTAGCGGTAAACATTTATGCAGATAGCGATCTCCACTTCAATGTATAATGTAAAAGAAAACAGGCTCTCAACAGAAATAATGCTTAAAAGGGGACAGTCACCAGCTTAACATTATTCCTGTTACTGAACCCTGGACTGACAATTTCTGAGTAAATTCAGAAATCTCGTTTTTGATGACAGAAATATCGACACGCTGCACAGGATTTTCTTAAAATATTTTGTACCAGACAGGCACCAGGCCCTTCTTCAGTGGCGCACTGTGGTATCGTGGCGCTGAAGATGAGCATGTGACCCCGATAACGGTCCACCATAATAGATTTAAAATAAATCCTCTGCAGCCGTTGTAGATGTTTCAGTAATCAAATTATTATTATTTATCATATGGACGTGCGTACGCAATTCACCCAAATTTTGTTCAGTGAAGTACAAAAGGAATATGCAAAAGCTCTGGTGTCAGTTGACCCAACAGAGTGACGTCAAGATATTCAATGCATTCCAATGTCGCTAGAGAGGCACTGATGATATCCTTCCAGCTGTAACACTAATATCGTTATCACCTATTCTTATCTCATTAACGTCATTTTCTGGTTATGTTTAATGAGACCTGTGTATCACCAAGCTCATTGATATAACGTCTACATATATGTTTTATTCACTACTTATGTCCATTTTTGTCATAGTAATTAATTTATGTATGTAACAGAAAGGAAATGTTCAAACTTTACCTGTAGTGCTGGTTCACGCAAAAGGTAAGTGAATTTGTAATCAGGTAAAACTTGGAGGTAAGACCCTCCGCTACGAAACTGACTTGGCGGGAATAAAGGAGGAGGATTTGGCGGTCAATCTGCAACCCTCGTTTGTGGCATGAGTTAGTCGCCGGCTAGCGTTCAAAGTGTTCGCATTTTGTGTGCGGTACCAGGTAAGCAGAGCAGCAAGATTATTTAATATTGCCTCGGATGTGGAAGAAATTCGGCTCATTATTCATGGTTAGCTCTGTATTATGAAAATCCGGCGCAAAGAACAGACTTTCCAGATCTTGTTATACAGCAAGAGCGATGGATACTCTTTCCCTCTTTTTTAGTTGTCACAGGAAATCGCCACAGCCACCAACATCGTCTTAAATAATTAGCTGAGTACTGTGTAATTGCATGGACCAGTCATGTGATTTCTTATCTAAGATAATAAGTCTGTGTTCTTTGCGCTTTATGGTGAGCACCCATTTTTTATCTTTAGCAGATTACCTAAACAGGATCCTGTTCTAAGAGCTGCGATATTTCCTAGTATCCTATTTTATTTAACTGAAAAATTATTGATTTCTATAACAACATTTAATAACTTTTGTTGAGTAGTAAATTTCTTTACCTTTCGGTTAGTTTTGTTTTTGAAATACTCCCCTCGCGATTTCACAGAAGGATACTTAATGTTTCACTAATGTATAATTGCCAAGAAAAGGTCTCATGTTCTTTGCTTCAATGACATTCTTATTCAAATATCAGTGCAGTACCAAAGTTACGTGAATAAAACTGTGAAATGTTAGAGTATTTACGGGCTAGTAAATTTGAAGTGCCATCATAAGGAACAATTACTACACAGATTGCAGTTGTTGAGCCAGTTTCGCACTCCATGTTACTATAATAGTACTCATGAAGAACAATTATCTATTTAATAACAGCTGTATGATTTAATAGATAACTGGCTACAACTATTCAAACCATACTAGATTCAGGGATCACAGATTTCCTTTGTGCCTTAGCTAGCATAAAGAAGCGAATGCTCCTTGAGAAAACAAATAGTAATCAGAACATGTAAGCTAGCCTATGGTGGCGGCGGTTCTCTGTCTGCCAAATGACTAAAAAGTCGTAACCACCGTACCCAAGAGGTGTCACAAGGAAATCTGACATTCAACAGTGACCCCTGTGTGGATGACGCCTGAGTTGCTTAACTACACATAAAATAGATTTAATTACTTCAAACCCACAACAATAAATGACACTGCAGGGAATGAGAATGGGTGTCGTTGAAAAATTAATAACAAGGAGCTACCGTATCACAAAGAGATTTGTAAACTATATCAAGGTCAGGAGAGAACAAACATATAATCAGAAACTTCAACTGTGTAACATTTCATTGACACGAACTCAGGTTGGCAATCGACGTGGGGAGCTTAACTGGAATTTACGTCTAAATGAGACTGGCTACTGTGATTGGAAGGATGCCACTCTAGGCAAGCACACTCTGCTGTATTGTTCTACTGACTGATCTCTCAGGTCAAGATACCATTAAGCATGCAGTGGGAGTGACTACTGCGAGTACAAGGCTGGTATGAAAAAAGATGGTCGCGAAAACGATTGGTAGGCCTCTGAATTTTCCGAAGCTGCGCAACGTTACCGATGTAGCCGGCGAAAGACGAGGCGCTGTCGTCTGCGTGCAAGCACACTGTGGGAGATGGCCCCACCTCCGCCGGTATTTGTCTCACATCCGGCAAAATATAAAGTTTCGCCCAGGTGTGCGGACGTCTTTACAACTAACTGCTCTCTACGTATAAACGGAGGAGCTCTACGACTGTACTCCGCGACTATCGAGAAGCAAATCCCTGCCTCTCCCTTTTGCTCAAAACCTTCCGAAAAACAGCCATTCCCCTTGGTGTTCTCGAATAAACCTATCAGGGCCCAGCAGTAGTTACTGTGCCAATCATATTTTCTAACAAGGAGACCCGATCCTCCTCAACCAATCACTGCAGTGCAGTACACATTCTGTCCTCCAAGGAAACGGCACACAATACTTGGAGGTGCTGTAGCCAAACCCCCGGCGCATTCCACGAGATGAGGGAAGCTTCCTAGTGAAAACAAGCTCCATCTCGGCCATAAAACGATTTGGAGTGCACCGTTTTGGCAGGGCATGTAGGCATCTAAGAAACATGACAACCGGAGATAATTGTCGTCTCAAGGTAATAAACACATTAGCCGGATGCCAGCCCGACGCCGCTTTACCTGGACCCGCACACAGAATAAAGAGACCAGATTTCCACACCATGTCCACTCGCCAATAAAGCGGTTAGCTCGGCGCCAGGATGGCCAGCGCCACCAGTTTCTAAAGAAGTGCCATTTCACATTCAGCTGTAGAGTCTATCTTCCAGTTTCATACGCTTTATATTTGGTGGGCACCTAGAGGAACAACAGAAGACAAGGACTCATTGACAAACTACACTACTGGCCATTAAAATTGCTACACCACGAAGATGACGTGCTACAGACGCGAAATTTAACCAACAGGAAGAAGATGCTGTGATATGCAAATGATTAGCTTTTCAGAGCATTCACACAAGGTTGGCGCCGTTGGCGACACCTACAACGTACTGACATGAGGGAAGTTTCCAACCGATTTCTCATACACACACAGCAGTTGACCGGCGTTGCCTGATGAAACGTTGTTGTGATGCCTCGTGTAAGGAGGAGGAATGCGTACCATCACGTTTCCGACTTTGAAAAGGGCCGTATTGTAGCCT
The DNA here is from genome assembly GCF_023864345.2 of Schistocerca serialis cubense. Lineage (NCBI taxonomy): Eukaryota > Metazoa > Arthropoda > Insecta > Orthoptera > Acrididae > Schistocerca > Schistocerca serialis. Next base: position 461,468,728 of record NC_064643.1, read on the forward strand.
ATCGCGATTGCGGTTTATCGTATCGTGACATTGCTGCTCGCATTGGTCCAGATCCAATGACTGCTAGCACAATATGAAATCGGTGGGTTCAGGAGGGCAATACGGAAAGCCGTGCTCGATCTGAACGGTCTCGCATCACTAACAGTCGAGATGACAGGCATCTAATCCGCATGGCTGTAACGGATCGTGCAGCCACGTCTCAATCCGTGTGTCAACATATGGGGACGATTGCAAGACAACAACCATCTGCACGAACAGTTCGACGGCGTTTGCAGCAACTTGGACTATCAACTCGGAGACCATGGCTGCGGTTACCCTTGGCGCTCCCCCCTGCGGGTCCGGGGATTAGAATAGGCCCGCGGTATTCCTGCCTGTCGTAAGAGGCGACTAAAAGGAGTCCATCCCCCTCACGGGGGTAGTTAGCGCCTGCGTCCGGAGACGGACGGTTCCACGACCTATCATCGTGGTCCTTTTGGTTTTTTACTTCTCGTTTCTTCCTTCCTTTTGTTGGTTCCTTTCTTTGCTCTTCTCCACCTCACTGTCTTCCTTACTCTTTCCCTTGCCTTCTCATTGCCTTTTTCTCCTTGCCTTCTCATTGCCTTTTTCTCCTTGCCTTCTCCTTGCCTTCTCATTGCCTTCTTCTCCTTGCCTTCTCATTGCCTTCTTCCCCTTGCTTTCTCATTGCCTTCTTCTCCTTGCCTTCTCTGGTCTCCGCCTCGGCGTTTGAGACAGTCTGTCCTCTTTCTCCCTCTCTCTCTTCTTTTTCCTCTTCTTCCTTCCTCCCTGTGCGTGCCTGAAGGCCGACCCACGCTTTCGCACGCGTAGCCGGTGACGGGGTAACGCGTAAGTCCCCGCCCTGGGTAGACATGTAAGGCACGCGCGTACCCCCTGGTAAAGGCCAGGCCCGGGGAGGGGTGATTGCCTGAGCTGATACCTTCTGACCATGCCGATTGGTCCCTCCGTCTGTTTCTCGGGAGGTGTGACCTGAGGTGTAAACATTCACCTAAGGCGGGAGTGCCCTCTGAGAGGGTCCCCACAAGGAAGGAGCGCGCCATCGGAGACGCTGGCAATCATGGGGGATTCCTCCGCAATGGATTCTACTCCATCTCTTTCGACTTCGACCCAAAAACGGAAACGTGACCAGCCAACAGTGACAAAAGTACTACCGCCTGCCCCACAGTTCCTCGTAGTTTCTCGATCTGAGGACGGAAAGGATTTTTCCTCTGTCAACCCTTTCGTTATTCAGAAGGGCGTAGATGCCATAGCCGGATCTGTCAAATCCTGTACCAGGTTGCGTAACGGCACCTTATTACTAGAAACTGAGAGTGCCTTTCAGGCATAAAAACTGCTTCGGGCCACCCTCCTGTACACGTTCCCTGTCCGGGTGGAGGCCCACCGAACTTTGAATTCGTCTCGTGGTGTAGTCTATACTAGCTCCCTCGACGGATTGACTGACGAGGAGCTTCAATCATTCCTCGCTGAGCAGGGCGTGACGGCTGTCCATAGGGTCATGAAAAAGGTCAACAATGACCTTGTACCGACCCGGACAATTTTCTTGACCTTCGATAGTGTTAAGCTGCCATCGCGCATCAAGGCGGGCTACGAGGTTATTTCTGTTCGCCCCTATATCCCGACACCTACGCGCTGCTACCAGTGTCAGCGTTTCAATCACACTCGACAGTCTTGTTCCAATGCGGCTAAATGTGTCACCTGTGGCAGGGATGCCCATGAGGGTGACTGTCCACCTCCGTCTCCTCGTTGTGTGAACTGTCAGGGTGACCATGCCGCATCCTCCCGCGACTGTCCTGTCTATAAGGAAGAACGCTGTATTCAGGAAATTCGGGTCAAAGAGAAAGTGTCCACCTCGGCTGCTCGCAAGCTATTGGCTAGTAGGAAGCCCACGCTGCTCCCAGCGGGGAAATACAGTACTGTCCTCGCCTCTCCTCGGACTACCCGGGAGGTAGCAACCCAGACATGCGATCTGACCTTCAGCACCACGGTCGTCCGTTCGGCCAGTGCTAAGATCGCGCGGTCGACGTCTCCTCTTCCTCCCATCACCCCACAGACACGAGCACCTTCCTCATCTTCTGCTAAGACGAAGACACCGAAGTCAGATGCACGGGCCTTCAAGAAGGAACCATCCCGTGCAGACTTCCTCCGTACCTCGACCTCCCAGCCTTCGACCGGTACTTCCACTACACGTCCTTCCAAAAAGGCGCATAGGAAGCACAGTTCTCCCTCCCCGCCACGGCGCATTTCTTCTCTTGCGCCACCCAGCGGCTGCCGCCCCAGGCCGTCATCCGTTTCGCCTGGCCGCACCGCTGGTCGCCGTACGTCTGGCCGTTCACTGGCGGAGGAAGCTCCCCCTCCCGGCCATCCTCCCGAGATGGCCGATGACCCTATAGACCCAATGGGCGATGACTGTCCGCCTACTGATAGCGGCGGCAGTGCTCGCTCGAAGCCAGGCCCTAAGCGGCCTTCGAGGTGACCACTTCTCTCATCTTTCTTTTCTTACAATGGCACTTATTCACTGGAATATTCGCAGCATTCGCTCCAACCGAGAGGACTTGAAGTTGCTGCTCCGCTTGCCCCGTCCGCTTGTCGTAGCCCTCCAGGAAACGAAGCTACGCCCATGCGATCAAATTGCCTTGGCACACTACACCTCTGTGCGTTTTGACCTACCCCCTGTGGTAGGTATCCCAGCTCATGGAGGGGTTATGTTGCTGGTCCGGGATGATATTTACTACGATCCCATCACGTTGCACACCGGCCTGCAGGCAGTTGCCATCCGCATTACTCTCCCCACTTTTACGTTTTCCTTTTGTACCGTTTACACTCCATCGTCATCTGCCGTTACCAGGGCAGACGTGATGCAACTTATTGCTCAGCTACCTGCACCATTTTTGTTAACTGGAGACTTCAATGCCCACCATCCCCTTTGGGGCTCTCCAGCATCCTGCCCGAGGGGCTCCTTGTTAGCAGACCTTTTCAACCAGCTCGATCTTGTCTGCCTCAATACTGGCGCCCCTACTTTTCTTTCGGACACATCTCACACCTATTCCCATTTAGACCTCTCTATATGTACTCCCCAACTTGCACGCCGGTTTGAGTGGTATGCACTTTCTGATACATATTCGAGCGACCACTTCCCGTGTGTTATCCATCTCCTGCAGCATACCCCCTCTCCGTGCTTCTCTAATTGGACCATCTCCAAGGCAGACTGGGGGCTCTTCTCTTCCAGGGCGACCTTTCAGGATCAAACCTTTACAAGCTGCGATCGTCAGGTCGCACACCTCACGGAAGTCATTCTCGCTGCTGCTGAATATTCCATCCCTCACCCTCCTTCTTCTCCACGTCGCGTACCGGTCCCCTGGTGGACCGCAGCATGTAGAGACGCTTTACGTGCTCGTCGACGTGCTTTACGCACTTTTAAACGCCACCCTACAGTGGCGAATTGTATCAATTATAAACGATTACGTGCTCAGTGTCGTCGTATTATCAACGAAAGCAAGAAAGCCAGCTGGGCTGCTTTCACAAGCACCTTCAACAGTTTTACTCCTTCTTCTGTTGTCTGGGGTAGCCTGCGCCGGCTATCTGGCACTAAGGTCCACTCACCAGTTTCTGGCTTGAAGGTCGCGAATGACGTCCTTGTGGCCCCTGAGGCTGTCTCCAATGCCTTCGGCCGCTTTTTCGCAGAGGTTTCGAGCTCCGCTCATTACCACCCTGCCTTCCTCCCCCGCAAACAGGCAGAGGAGGCTAGGCCACCTAACTTCCGCTCCTCGAATTGTGAAAGTTATAATGCCCCATTCACCATGCGGGAACTCGAAAACGCACTTGGCCGATCACGGTCCTCTGCTCCAGGGCCAGATTCTATTCATATTCAGATGCTGAAGAACCTTTCTCCTGCGGGTAAAGGTTTTCTTCTTCGTACATACAATCGCATCTGGATTGAGGGACATGTTCCCGCATGCTGGCGCGAGTCTATTGTCGTCCCGATTCCTAAACCGGGGAAGGACAAGCACTTGCCTTCCAGTTATCGACCTATCTCGCTTACCAGCTGTGTCTGTAAAGTGATGGAGCGAATGGTTAACTCTCGATTGGTTTGGCTGCTCGAGTCTCGACGCCTACTTACCAATGTACAATGTGGATTTCGTAGGCGCCGCTCTGCTGTTGACCATCTGGTTACCTTGTCGACCTTCGTTATGAATAACTTCTTGCGGAAGCGCCCGACCGCGGCTGTGTTCTTTGATTTGGAGAAGGCTTACGACACCTTTTGGAAGGCGGGCATTCTCCGCACCATGCATACATGGGGCCTTCGCGGTCGCCTCCCTCTTTTTATTCGTTCCTTTTTAATGGATCGACAGTTCAGGGTACGTGTGGGTTCTGTCCTGTCCGACACCTTTCGCCAGGAGAATGGGGTGCCACAGGGCTCAGTTTTGAGCGTCGCTCTCTTCGCCATCGCGATCAATCCAATAATGGATTGCCTCCCAGCTGATGTATCAGGCTCCCTTTTCGTGGACGATTTTACCATCTATTGCAGCGCGCAGTGTACACGTGTCCTGGAGCGCTGTCTTCAGCGTTCTCTTGACCGTCTTTACTCCTGGAGTGTCGCCAATGGCTTCCGTTTTTCTGCCGAGAAGACGGTCTGTATTAACTTCTGGCGATACAAAGAGTTTCTCCCACCGTCCTTACGACTCGGTCCCGTTGCTCTCCCAATCGTGGAGACAACCAAATTTTTAGGCCTTACATTTGACAGGAAACTTAGCTGGTCTCCACATGTCATATTTGGCCGCCCGTTGTACCCGTTCTTTAAATGTCCTCCGTGTTCTCAGTGGTCTGTCGTGGGGAGCGGATCGAACCGTCCTACTTCGTCTATATCGGTCGATCTTCCGCTCCAAGCTGGATTATGGGAGCTTCGTATACTCCTCTGCACGGCCATCCATCTTACGCCGCCTCAACTCCATACAACATCGGGGTTTACGACTTGCGATCGGAGCATTTTATACCAGTCCCGTAGAGAGTCTTCATGCTGACGCTGGCGAATTGCCACTCACCTACCGGCGCGATATACTGCTTTGTCGGTATGCCTGTCGGCTACTGTCAATGCCCGACCATCCGTCTTATCGTTCCTTTTTTGACGACTCTCTTGACCGTCAATACGGGTTGTATGTCTCTGCCCTGCTATCCCCTGGAGTTCGCTTTCGTCGCCTCCTTCAACACCTTACTTTTTCCCTCCCTGCAACCTTTCGAGTGGGCGAGAGCCGCACGCCACCTTGGCTCCAGGCTCAGGTCCGCGTTCACCTTGACCTCAGCTCGCTCCCAAAAGAGGTCACCCCCGGTTCGGTCTACCACTCCCGTTTTTTGGAACTTCGTTCGAAGTTCATCGACATGACTTTCATTTATACAGATGGCTCTAAGACCAATGACGGGGTCGGGTGTTCCTTTATTGTCGAGGCACAAAGTTTCAAATACCGGCTCCATGGCCATTGTTCGATCTTCACAGCTGAGCTCTTTGCCCTCTACCAGGCTGTTCTTTACATCTGCCGCCACCGACATTCTGCTTATGTCATCTGCTCAGATTCCCTGAGCGCCATCCAGAGCCTCAGTGATCCGTACCCGGTTCACCCTTTCGTACACCGGATCCAACGCTCTCTTCAGCAGCTGGTGGACGTCGGTCCTCCAGTTAGCTTTATGTGGGTTCCGGGCCATGTCGGTATCCCTGGGAACGAAGCTGCAGATGCCGCGGCCAAGGCTGCGGTCCTCCAGCCTCGAACAGCTTCTTGTTGCGTCCCTTCGTCCGATTTTAGCAGTGTGATTTGTCGGCGCATCTTATCTCTGTGGCATGCCGATTGGGCTGCACTTACCGACAACATGCTTCGGGCCTTAAAACCTCTTCCCGTGGCTTGGACGTCCTCCTCACGCCCTTCTCGGCGGGAGGAGGTCGTTTTAGCCCGGTTAAGAATTGGACACTGCCGGTTCAGCCATCGCCATCTGCTGACGGCTGCGCCGGCGCCGTTCTGCCCATGTGGGCACTTGCTGACGGTTAGACACATTTTAATGTCCTGTCCAGATCTTAACACACTGCGCCTCGATCTTAACCTGCCAAATACTTTCGATGCCATTTTAGCGGATGACCCACGAGCAGCTGCTCGTGTTCTTCGTTTTATCAATTTGACACACCTCGCTAAGGACATTTGATGATGCTGTTTTTTAATCCTATGCCTGTCAGTCTGTCTTTTATCGTGTTTTCCCTTTTAGTTGTTGTGGTCAACTTGTGCGTCGCGGTGCATTCTTAGAGTAGTCAGGGCGCTAATGACCATTGAAGTTGTGCGCCCTAAAACCACAAAAAAAAAAAAAAAAAAAAAAAAAAAAAAAAAAAAAAACCCTTGACGCTGCATCACAGACAGGAGCGCCTGCGATGGTGTACTCAACGACGAACCTGGGTGCACGATTGGCAAAACGTCATTTTTTCGGATGAATCAAGGTTCTGTTTACAGCATCATGATGGTCGCATCCGTGTATGGCGACATGGCGGTGAACGCACATTGTAAGCGTGTATTCGTCATCGCCATACTGGCGTATCACCTGGCGTGATGGTATGGGGTGCCATTGGTTACACGTCTCGGTCACCTCTTGTTTGCAATGACGGCACTTTGAACAGTGGACGTTACATTTCAGATGTGTTCCGACCCGTGGCTCTACCCTTCATTCGATCCCTGCGAAACCCTACATTTCAGCAGGATAATGCACGACCGCATGTTGCAGGTCATGTACGGGCCTTTCTGGATACAGAAAATGTTCGACTGCTGCACTGGCCAGCACATTCTCCAGATCTCTCACCAATTGAAAACGTCTGGTCAATGGTGGCCGAGCAACTGGCTCGTCTCAATACGCCAGTCACTACTCTTGATGAACTGTGGTATCGTGCTGAAGCTGCATGGGTAGCTGTACCTGTACACGCCATCCAAGCTCTGTTTGACTCAATGCCCAGGCGTATCAAGGCCGTTATTACGGCCAGAGGTGGTTGTTCTGGGTACTGATTTCTCACGATCTATGCACCCAAATTGCGTGAAAATGTAATCACATGTCAGTTCTAGTATAATATATTTGTCCAATGAATACCCGTTTATCATCTGTATTTTTTCTTGGTGTAGCAGTTTTAATGACCAGTAGTGTAGTAATGCACATCTTCACGATTGCTCTGGTTCACAATTAAGTCACTGGCAGAGGTTCCATCGAACCACTTTCAAGCAATTTCTTTACCGTTCCACTCTCGAAAGGAGCGAGGAAAAAACGAACACTTAAATCTTTACGCGCAAGCTCTGATTTCTCTTCTTTTAGTATCATTATGTTTCTTCCTCTGTAGGTGGCCACCAATGAATTAATTTCACATTCGGAGGACAAATTTGGTGACTGAGATTTCATGAGAAGATCCTACCGCAGCGAAAAACGCCTTTGCTTCAGTGACTGCCACCCCAGTTTGCGTATCATATCGGCGGCACACTCCCTCCCTTTCCGCGATAGTGCAAAACGATCTACCCTTCTTAGGATTTTTCTATGTCCTCCGTTAACCCTATCTGTTGCGGAACCCACACCGTGCAGCAGTACTTTAGGTGATGAGAGATAAGCAGTCTCTTTAGTAGATATGTTACATTTTCTAAGTTTTCTGCCAATAAATCTCAGTCTTTCGTTCGCTTTCCCCACAACATTGTCATTGTAATCGTTCCAATTCGTATCTGTAATCCTTAAGTATTTAGATGAATTTGCAGCCTTTAGATTTGTGTCATTTAGTGTGTAACCGAAATTAGCGAGTCCTTTTAGTAGACAGGCGGATGACTTCACATTTTCATTATTTAAAGTCAATTGCCACTTTTCGCACCACGCATATATCTTGTCAAAATCATTTTTCAATTGGTTTTCTTCACCTGATGACTTTAAATGACGGAAAATGACACAGTAAGCGGTAAACAATCTAAACGTCTGCTCAGTGACCTCTCAAGATGCCATCGCGTCGAGAGGGTGCCGATCCTGGGGTGTTCATTACAAATGTATTCTGTGCATTGCTCTTCATCCATCTACATACTATCTGTTGCTTTCCTCAAGGTTGTTCTACGCACGAACCCTCTACAGCATATCTGGCGGGTAGTCTAGGATCTACGTCGAGTACGTGGCAGGCACTATGAGATGCAGCAGTTCACAATGAAGTAAGGACCATTCCATTTTCTTCAACGACACCTAATGAGTTTTTGTGCAATTTCTCCACAGTACGTATCTTCCAGGAAGCCAGAAATTAGTGGCCAGAGTCTGCCGTAACATCGTGTTTGCACTCGAAAAGAAGAGAGACTGAGGTAGAACTGCTCCTCACAAGCGGCTTCTAAGCAGAGTGCGCACCTATGGAGCAACATTTCGGTTGTACATGTCGATTCGTATTTTCCTGTGAGGAGAGTCACCCTTCATACTAATTGATGTAAAGTCATCTAGAGAAACAGAAGTGATATCTGGGGTTCCCCAAGGCAATGTTGAGGCACTCTACTGTTCTTAACCCACATAAACGATTTTGGAGACAATCTGAGCAGCCTTCTTAGCTTGTTTGCAAAAGATGTTAAGGCTTACCACCCAGTAAACGACAAGAAGATCAAGACGAGTTCCAAAATGATGTAGATAAAGTATCTGCACGGAACGAAAAGCGGCAGTTTGCTCTAAACAACAACAAAAGTGAAGTCCTCCATATGAGACAGAAAAACCGTTGAATTTTTGTTAGAGTACAGATAACAGAAATTTAGATGTTACATTTTTAAAGAGATACCTATCGATTACTTCAAACAACTTAGACTAAAACCGTTAAATAGAAATGTTACGGGGAAGGCGAACCAGAGACTGCATTTTCTTGGCAGAATACGTAGAAGATGCAACAAATCCACTAAAGCGGCGGCCTGTACTACGCTTGCACGTCCTCTCCTGGAGTACTGCTGCGTGGTGTATCATCCTTACGAGGCAGCACTGACGGGACGACATCGAGAAAGTTCACAGAAGGCAGCTCGTATTCTTACTGTCTCGAAACTGAGGAGTGACTATAAGGGATATGATAAACGAGTTGGGGGGCAGTTATTAAAACAAAGGCGTTTTCCGTTGCGGCGAGTTTTTCCACGAAAATTTATTCACCGAATTTCTCCTTCGAAGGCCAAAATATTTGGTCGGCTTTCCTCTGCATATTGAGAAGGAACCACTGTAATAAAATTAGAGAAATCAGACCTCACACGGAATGTTTTACGCGTTAATTTTTGCAACATGCTACTTGAGAGTGGAAGGAATGCTCGAGAAAGCTCAGTCGCTATTGTGGTGTCAAGTGATTACTGTATTTTGGCACATTTGTGACATGCTGGTGTTCACTGCCATATTTTTTTTACAAGTTAACGCAACGTCAGTAAGTGACTTTCAGTGTTGTAAAGAGCAAGGAATCTAGTAATGTTACAAGACCCGTTGATGACAGCGTAGATCTGTCGAAAACGGTGATAATAGTAAAATAGCGATTTTGGTAGACTTTATTCTTCAAGAATAATATAATTTCGAGAAGTAGTCTGAAAGTGGTTTTGTGAACCTTATGCCAAACATTAAAGTCTGCAATGCGTAGTAATCATATAGATGTAGAAACAGCGTGCGAATCGGTGTTCTCACAACTAGTACACAATTACTCGACTCGAAATACAATTCTGTGCGATAGCTACTCTGTAGTATTCATAGAATATGTGCCGTCTTATATCACATGTTATTTAGTGCCTAAAAACAACAGCAAACAGGCTTAGCCAGTCACTGTGTTTATACAAGAAGCAAGCAGATTTTATGTCAAGGTAAGCTGTATACCAAATCACCGAAAACTGATGTGTCTTCGCGACTACGGAATGTAGGTCATATCTCAATGACAAACACCAACCAATCAACAGTTCTACATTATTATGATGTTGATTTTCTAAAAAAAATCTTTCTGTAGCAATTTCATGCTGTCTAATTGCACATTCATCAATATTGTCAATCATTGAAATCGTATCTTGAATACTTTACTTTCTCTATTAAGGGTATTAGAGGTACCGGAAAGTAATGCTTTTTACATTAAATTCCAAAAATAAATTGTTAACAAGGTCTGATGTTTAATCAGTGACGTAATCGTCGTCGTAATGAACAACATTTGCCATTTCGTGTGCAAAGTTTCAATGCCGGATAGATAAAAAATCAATTGATTTTTGAGCAAAATGTCTGGGGATGGCATTTTGGATACCATTCAATTTTCAAATTGTTTGCCACTTAGAAAATGTAGCTGTCGGGATAAATAGAAATCCGATGGCTCAATATCTGGTGAGTATGATGGCCGAGGCAAGGCCTCCCACCCCAATTCATTAATTTTTCCCAGTGTTCCTCATCTGCAGTGCAGATTAAAGCCTTTTCTTATGACAATCGATGGCCTCTATTCAGAATGATTTACATTCTCCAACTGTTCACAGTCTGTCCAGGTTTCAGCACTTAAAAGTGAACTTAATATCAAATGCGACCTTTTGGTGTGTAAACCTGGTTTAGCTGCACTGCATGGCGATTAATTCGGAGAGAAACACGGCCTTCTGCGTCTTGGGTTTTCATAGAGGACTCATTTTCCGTCTCTAGTGATGAAGCAATCAAAAAACGCTTCTCCATTGCTCCTCTGAGGCAATACATTGCGTGTGGTGGATCGGTTGCTTTTGTTTGTCTTTACAATTCTGCAGAAAATGTTCTTGGATGGTGGAACAAGGTTGGTTACGTGTGTTTGACGGTTCGTCGATCGTCTGCTTCCTCTTCCGCCCTTCACATACCATTGTCTAAACGAGACAGAGAGATCAACATTACCAATTTGAACCTAAAAAAAACACCTTTAGCATTTACAAACGTTTGTGGCACTTGGATAAACATCGCAAATGTCAACTACTGAGTTGTGATGCCGATAGACAGCAAAAAAATTTAAGATTTAATTATTTACGAGTAAGAAAATCACTCTAATCTTAAAGTGGCTTTGGCTTGACTTTAAAGTACACAATGAGCTGATAAATGACAAACTTTTATACACTCCTGGAAATGGAAAAAAGAACACATTGACACCGGTGTGTCAGACCCACCATACTTGCTCCGGACACTGCGAGAGGGCTGTACAAGCAATGATCACACGCACGGCAAAGCGGACACACCAGGAACCGCGGTGTTGGCCGTCGAATGGTGCTAGCTGCGCAGCATTTGTGCACCGCCGCCGTCAGTGTCAGCCAGTTTGCCGTGGCATACGGAGCTCCATCGCAGTCTTTAACACTAGTAGCATGCCGCGACAGCGTGGACGTGAACCGTATGTGCAGTTGACGGACTTTGAGCGAGGGCGTATAGTGGGCATGCGGGAGGCCGGGTGGACGTACCGCCGAATTGCTCAACACGTGGGGCGTGAGGTCTCCACAGTACATCGATGTTGTCGCCAGTGGTCGGCGGAAGGTGCACGTGCCCGTCGACCTGGGACCGGACCGCAGCGACGCACGGATGCACGCCAAGACCGTAGGATCCTACGCAGTGCCGTAGGGGACCGCACCGCCACTTCCCAGCAAATTAGGGACACTGTTGCTCCTGGGGTATCGGCGAGGACCATTCGCAACCGTCTCCATGAAGCTGGGCTACGGCCCCGCACACCGTTAGGCCGTCTCCCGCTCACGCCCCAACATCGTGCAGCCCGCCTCCAGTGGTGTCGCGACAGGCGTGAATGGAGGGACGAATGGAGACGTGTCGTCTTCAGCGATGAGAGTCGCTTCTGCCTTGGTGCCAATGATGGTCGTATGCGTGTTTGGCGCCGTGCAGGTGAGCGCCACAATCAGGACTGCATACGACCGAGGCACACAGGGCCAACACCCGGCATCATGGTGTGGGGAGCGATCTCCTACACTGGCCGTACACCACTGGTGATCGTCGAGGGGACACTGAATAGTGCACGGTACATCCAAACCGTCATCGAACCCATCGTTCTACCATTCCTAGACCGGCAAGGGAACTTGCTGTTCCAACAGGACAATGCACGTCCGCATGTATCCCGTGCCACCCAACGTGCTCTAGAAGGTGTAAGTCAACTACCCTGGCCAGCAAGATCTCCGGATCTGTCCCCCATTGAGCATGTTTGGGACTGGGTGAAGCGTCGTCTCACGCGGTCTGCACGTCCAGCACGAACGCTGGTCCAACTGAGGCGCCAGGTGGAAATGGCATGGCAAGCCGTTCCACAGGACTACATCCAGCATCTCTACGATCGTCTCCATGGGAGAATAGCAGCCTGCATTGCTGCGAAAGGTGGATATACACTGTACTAGTGCCGACATTGTGCATGCTCTGTTGCCTGTGTCTATGTGCCTGTGGTTCTGTCAGTGTGATCATGTGATGTATCTGACCCCAGGAATGTGTCAGTAAAATTTCCCCTTCCTGGGACAATGAATTCACGGTGTTCTTATTTAAATTTCCAGGAGTGTAGATATGCACATTAAAGACTTTACTTTCCGATCCCCCCCCCCCCCCCCCCCCCCTAATACAGAGCGAAAATCTCTTCTGTTCCTCTCGGTATTATGTCCGATATTCAATCACACAACGTCGTAAGCTTAAACACTTTTCAAACTTGCCTTCTTTGTCGGCGTTGATACGCCTATCAGCTTCTCGTCGTCAGTAAGTTTGGTAACAGAAATGGCAAACTGCAAGTCCTGGCCCGTAAATATTTCCCGTGCGTGATCACGAAGTAACAATGCTCACTACTTGGGAACAAACTGTAGCTGTACTTGATAATGTGGTCTCTAATAATGAGTAATATTTAATATTGCTAAGTAATAATTAATAATGTCTGCACATTGCTCTCTAAAAGGTTGTGATAAACGGGAAGGCGCATGGTTATTCCGCATAACTCAATACTCTACGCAGCTACAGCAAAACTTTTGGATACGTCTCTTAGATTGCGATAACCTAATGGACTCGAAAACTACACTAATCAGCCAGAACTTTACGGCCACCGACCTGCTATCGATATAAACTCCTCCAGACGGTAGCAGCGTCACCTGGCGAGGAATGACTGCCACGTCGTATGAGTAAGCGTGTTGTCCGTGTGTAGAATGGGGAAGGCGCGCGATGAGTTTGACCGAGGACAGATCGTGATGACCCGGAGGCTCAGCACGAGTATTTCGGATACTGCACGACTTGTCGGGTGTTCGAGGAGTGTTGTGGTGAGTGACTTCAACACGTGGCGAAACCGGACGTCAGAGGCTGGGCAGACTGGTGAAACAGGACAGGCGAACTGTGGTGGAACTAACATCAGACTTCAATGCTGGGCAGAGTGTCTGCACATACCGAACACTCGGTAATGATGGGACTCCGCAGCCGACGACCCATGCACGTGCCGATGCTAACACCACGACATAGGCAACTGCAACTGAAATGGACAAGTGGCCATCGGCACCGGACGTTGGCGCAATGGCAGAGCGTTGCATGGTTTGGTGAATCTCGATAATTTCTTCATCATGTCGACGGGAGGGCGAGAATCCGTCGTCTTCCAGGTGAACAGCTCCTTAACATCTGTAGTGTGGGACGGAAAAAGATGGTGGCGGCTCCATTATGCTCTGGGAAACGTTCATATCGGCATCCGTGGGTCCAATGACGCTCATGTAAGGCACCATGACGGCCACGAAGTATGGTACACTGGTTGGATACCACGTACTACCCTTCATGACCATCATGTTTTCTGACGGCAGTGAAAACAACATAATTTGCCATATCACATGGCCAGAAGTGTGTTTTGTTGGAGTGAGGAAGGAGAGGCAAACAACAGTCGGTCGCAATCTGATTTCCTTTTATTATTCTTGCAAATCTAGACATGAGCTAATATCTATCTTCAGTGCATTTGCATTATACAAGGTTATTACAAATGATTGAAGCGATTTCACAGCTCTACTACAACTTTATTATTTGAGATATTTTCACAATGCCTTGCACACACACACAAAAATTCAAAAAGTTTTTTTAGGCATTCACAAATGTTCGATATGTGCCCCTTTAGTGATTCGGCAGACATCAAGCCGATAATCAAATTCCTCCAACACTCGGTGCAGCATGTCCCCATCAATGAGTTCGAAAGCATTGTTGATGCGAGCTCGCAGTTCTGGCACGTTTCTTGGTAGAGGAGGTTTAAACACTGAATCTTTCACATAGCCCCACAGAAAGAAATCGCATGGGGTTAAGTCGGGAGAGCGTGGAGGCCATGACATGAATTGCTGATCATGATCTGCACCACGACCGATCCATCGGTTTTCCAATCTCCTGTTTAAGAAATGCCGAACATCATGATGGAAGTGCGGTGGAGCACCATCCTGTTGAAAGATGAAGTCGGCGCTGTCGGTCTCCAGTTGTGTCATGAGCCAATTTTCCAGCATGTCCAGATGCACATGTCCTGAAACGTTTTTTTTCGCAGAAGAAAAAGGGGCTGTAAACTTTAAACCGTGAGATTGCACAAAAGACGTTAACTTTTGGGGAATTGCGAATTTGCTGCACGAATGTGTGAGGATTCTCTACCGCCCAGATTCGCACATTGTGTCTGTTCACCTCACCATTAAGAAAAAATGTTGCTTCATCACTGAAAACAAGTTTCGCACTGAACGCATCCTCTTCCATGAGCTGTTGCAACCGCGCCGAAAATTCAAAGCGTTTGACTTTGTCATCGGGTGTCAGGGCTGGTAGCAATTGCAAACGAAAAGGCTTCTGCTTTAGCCTTTTCCGTAAGATTTTCCAAACCATCGGGTGTGGTACGTTTAGCTCCCTGCTTGCTTTATTCGTCGACTTCCGCGGGCTACGCGTGAAACTTGCCTGCACGCGATCAACCGTTTCTTCGCTCACTGCAGGCCGACCCGTTGATTTCCCCTTACAGAGGCATCCAGCAGCTTTAAACTGCGCATACCATCGCCGAATGGAGTTAGCAGTTGGTGGATCTTTGTTGAACTTCGTCCTGAAGTGTCGTTGCACTGTTATGACTGACTGATGTGAGTGCATTTCAAGCACGACATACGCTTTCTCGGCTCCTGTCGCCATTTTGTCTCACTGCGCTCTCAAGCGCTCTGGCGGCAGAAACCTGAAGTGCGGCTTCAGCCGAACAAAACTTTATGAGTTTTTCTACGTATCTGTAGTGTGTCGTGACCATATGTCAATGAATGGAGCTACAGTGAATTTATGAAATCGCTTCAATCATTTGTAATAGCCCTGTATTTCAACAGACTCGCGACAGTTCACGTCATGTCACCATGTATTCTTACAGGTTTGTAAACAGAAGGACCTGAGGCCTCCCATTCCCTATAGTGGACAGTCGCTGCGCGCAACGGTTCCTGACGGATTCAAAGTTGGTTATGTGATGGAGTGGTTCGAGAAACGCAGTATAAGTTCCAGTTGATGTGCTGACCCCCCCACTCTCCAGATCTGAACCCAGTCGAACACGTCTGGGACGTGACTGAACGTGGTGTCAGAGCTCATCGCCCCCCTTCCCGGAATTTACGGGAACTAGGTGACTTGCGTGTGCCGATGTGGTGCCAACTCCCTTCAGCGACCTACCAAAGCCTCACTGCTTCCATGCCACGACGCATCCCCGTGCCAAAGGTGGCCATACCGGCTATTAGGCAGGTGCTTATAATGTTCTGGCAGATCATTGCAAACTGTAAGTGCAAACGCGTGTGATGAATAAAGAAGTTAAAATCTTACAAATATTCGCCAGACAATCAAAGTAGCAGATGTATTTTTCTTCCCTTCTTTACTGAATACTGGCAGCATTACATATAACCCGCTCTTCAGCCAGTATAACTTAAATCTAACTTAATAGTTAAAAAAGGGGGGAGACATATGTACTATGAGTTTAGAATTATTTGAAAAGATGACGTGAATGGGAGAAAGGTAAATTATATAATGCTGTCTGCATGAAGTGTTTAAAAATACCGATAAAAATTTGGACGGACAGAACAGTTGAAATACTGTAGAAACACTTGAAGAACGCCAAACATTTGAGGAAAAAACACTTGAAAAACTCTGAACACGACAGAAGATATACTGTCGATTAAAAACGGAGTTCCGTGCCCTTTCAATAAAACTGGAAAAGGACCTGCACTGGGACACTAAATTGTAGATGAAAAGAGGGGTGGGTGTGGAGGGAAAGAGGAGAGTGGTGGTTATGAGGACCGAGGATTGCTAAGAGGCGGTGACGGATCTGGGGTGCTTTGGGGGACGAGGAGAGAGGAGTAAGTGATATTGGGATTTATGGATTGGACGGGTATACATGCCTGCTGACATAATTCATTATGAACTCAGCAGGAATTGTCAGACGACTTTTAAGACAGAAAAGTAGCTTCATATCAGCCTAATATCCTTCTAATCATTCGAATATATTTCAGGATGGAGACTGAGTTGCATTTTGCATTGTTGCATTGTTAGAACCATGGATCTCCATGTAATTACAGGCAGACGAACAAATGAGGGAACACGTCGTAGAAGGGTGTAATGATGCAGAACGTGGTAATGGTCTCTTTTGCCTTGTGTTTGTGTATGTGTGTGTGTGTGTGTGTGTGTGTGTGTGTGTGTGTGTGTTGTGCTGCCATCTCTCTGATACTGTTACGATCATTTCGAGTTGTTGGGGTGAAGAATATAACAACGCATCAACGCCTTTATGTGCTGCGTCTTTGTTTTTTCTGAGTCGATGCGCAAATTAAACCTTTACCATTGTCTTCATTGTATCCTCAGCTTCACTTTTACGTAGTACAGACATCAATTATGTGTCATGGTGGTCACTAAATGTTACCTAATCTGAAAGTGTGGTCTTGAGGCAGAATGAGTTGGACAAACGAGGTACTCCCAAATTTTGACCTATTTGTACTCACATGTTAATTATTTTGCATACTTTAGGTTTTTTACACAAAAGATTTCGCTTTCTGTATAGAAGAATAACTAACAAGCAAAGTGGGTCAGTTATATACATGCAACAGGCTGTAGTATTTGTAACAACTGAAACGGGTTAAAATAAAGCAGCTACTCCAACATTCCTCGAATCACACTGAAGCGTCATGTGAAGAAAGAACGTGAAACCAAAAACTATCGTGATAAAAATGCAAGGGGTTGTTTTAATTGTGTCTGTCCAACAACAGGCTGAATTAGTCGTATATTTCACTAAAATATAAGCTTGACTATTTCGATTGACTAATTAATTCCGATAATTAGCCTAGGCACTCGTTAGTCGTTACAATTTGCCTCATCAGTTTCACAACGATAGAAAGCAAGAGTAGAGTGGATAACAGAATTTTTAAAACGGTAACAAATACTGGGTTTACAGGAGCCAGAAGGTACTGTAGCGGCTGAAACTATGGCCTTTAATAAACCAGCACTTGACAAATTATTTAACTTACTCGCTAATGTTGTCGATCAATACGAGCTTACTGGAGACAGAATATTTAATTGTGATGAGATGGGAACATCAGCAAACACTAAATGCCAGTCAAGAATACTTGCTCTGATACGGCGTAGGCAAATGGCAACTCTTACTTCTGCTGAAAGAGGTAATACTGTGACAGTAAAGATCTAGTTTTCCGCGTTTGATTTGAACGTCCCTCGAAAGTTAATCTTCACAAGGAAACAGATGCAGCAGGTGTTTCAGACTGGTCTCCTGCTGGTGCAGCATCAGAGGTTAACGAAGCAGGCTGGGTGACTAAAGTGCTCTCTATAGAGTGATTCAGACACTTCGTACCGTTGATACGTGTGAATAAACAAAATCCAGTATTTTTCATTCTAGGAAGACGTTTCTCTCATATATTAAGTTTGCAACTAATTGATGCAACAAGGGATAGTGGGGCTTTTCTGTTTGCCACTCACACCTCTCACGGGCTACTGCCACAGGATGTAGCCTACATGAAACCTCTTAGCAAGCTTTACGAGGATCAAATTCGTAAATGTCTGAGGTCAAATCCTGGAAAAGTGATCGCTCTGTTTCAATTGCTACCTCGTTTGACAATGTTTGCGGTCTTCAGCCGTGTTAAATGCTATTAATAACTTTCCAAAACCTGGAATTTGACCTGTTGAGAGAAATGTCTTTAGAACTGCAGATTGCCTATCATAAGAAACCACTGAAATTGAGACACCAAAGAGATCTTTAGCAGGACGACAACACCTGTCTAGCATACCAGGGGACAACTGTCACGCCACACTTACCGAACATATCCCCTTGTGGAAAGGCGATATCTCCATAAAGTAGTTCCCATGTTTCCAGTCCAGAGTGAACATTATCAATTCCAAAAGTAGCACAGAAAAACAAATGCGTGTAAAAAATAGAAGCAAAACAGTTATTTTACCTATTCTCCCACCAAGGAGACGACGAAAAACCAAGCCATATAGGTCCAAGTCTGCAAAAAGACGCCTCGAAGTTGTCCAGGAAGTTCAGGAAGTCTAGGAAATGTCTGGAATAAGCAAAAAGCGTAAATCTGCAAATGAATCGAAAATAGCTCAGAAGAGTGGTCAGGGCTCCAAAATATCCACAAAGATAAAGCTGAATACGCGCAATGACAGTGGTAAATTAGATGAAGCCGATCAATTCCTTCACCGTACCTGCAGATGGTTGGATCAGATGTAGCGCGTGCCTCAAGTGGGCCTACAATTCGTGTACAGAAGTCGAGAGTGAGGACGACGTTATTCATGTATGTTCTCTATTTGAAGCATAAACTTTTATAATTCGTTTTCATTTCTAACTACTTTTTGTACGTGATCATATTTTCATTTATGACTAATCCTTGTATGTAAAATATTATTCCCCATTTGCCTTTTCCCAAATTTTTCAATAAAAATGCGGCGTCAGATAATTAAACGTTGATATGCATTAAAATTTTGAAAGTTAATATTATAATTCGGAGATCTGAACCAATTTAACGGCTTATTATAATTTTCTAGTAGCTCAAAATGTGTGTGTGTGTGGGGGGGGGGGGGGGGGGGAGGGGGCTGGAATGAAATCATGGCTGAATACCGTATTGTCTTTGCTGTGGCTGCACATCGGTTAAGAGACTAGTCTATTGTACGCGACCCTTGGGTTCGGCTGCAGCACAGAGCAGCCCTGAGCATGTTCTCAGTGACGGTGCCTTGATGCAGTGCCTTGATGTCTCGTGTGGCCACAGGATACCACGTTGACATATCGCTTCGAACTATTTGAATTAGCAGGTTCAGAAGAGAGTTACCCCATGATAATAACAGGTATTCCTCCATCACTTAGTGTGCTGAGCTACCCATGAGTGGCTGTAAGTATCACTAAAGCCAAGAGAAATTATTAGTTTCGAATGAGAACGACAATGGTTGTGGTGCAGTACTTTATCTGGAATCCTCGGATTAAGTCCCACTCCGCTCATGGTAGCCAATATAGCTAGATAAAAACATAGCGTTTCGGCTATTCAGTCTACATGGCCATCGACAGAAATGCTGACTCGATGCTAAGCTTGACAAAGCTGTTGCAAATCCCGTAAGCTGCTTCTCCTCTTCATAGTAAATACAACTGCCGGGAACATATCGGTAGCAGCAGTATCTGACAGCGTACGTAAAACTTACGAGGCAATGAATGACAGCTCACTTGTTGCTACGATTTCCAGTGTTGACACGTGTTCTCTGCTCAAGTAAAGGCAGTACAACTTAGGAATTATGTTCACTTTTCGAGTGTCATCAACTTGCCAATTTTTCCAAAGTAATACTATTTCAGAGAAGGCAGTGAAGTAATAGTAATACGTAAAGTTTAGCTAACAGAATTTGTCGACTGCGATGTCGATGCGAAGGACATGCATTTGGAAGAGCATGGATGAAAGCTTTCTTAGAGAAGTTCCGAGAGTTGTACAAGGCACACTCTTCAAATGGAATACTGGACGAACGCAGTCAGGCAAAATGTTGAATTTATTTTTGAATGCCTTCTATTAATAGTGATCTTTCACGAACCTGGCTGCAGAATACGGACCATCGGTGGTCATAGAGGAAGCATGTGAGACACAAACCGTCGGTTGGAAATTGGGTTCAGTGCAAATTTGTTCATAGTTATTCTGCGATGAGACACGCGACGATTAGATGCACGACAGAGTAAACTTCAATGCATTGATTCTGTACTACGCCTATTTAATAAACTTCATTATCCAGCAAGCACTAAATCTAAATAAGCGAAAGATATTTTTCTCAGATAAAATATTTCGCATGCATGATACTAATACGATTAAGGTTTATTGTTTGCTATCGTTTATTATTCTATGCAGTCAGCATTTTATACTATTTATTTCGACTGAGATAGCTTCATTTTAAAGAAAATATAATCGCTCGAAATTAATTTTTACAAATTTCTTTCCCTTTTTTGTTTTTCTTTTTCACCACTTGAACGCAAAGGCGAAGAGTAGATATCGAGTGTAACGTTTTTAAGTTAGCCGCACAGTGATCGTGCAAGGTGAGATATACTTACAGGTGTGACTTTTACTGCTACCTAAACGATTTCGTGTTATCTTAATATCCCTCGTGGTTACACGAGATCACTTTCTTCTAGTAAGAAGTATGTGCCAGTATATCTTTTCTGAGTTGTTCCTTACCGATTCCTTCTACAGAACTGTTGGAACTTTACATCAAGAATGAGCACTAGTGAGTTAGCAGATCGTATTTTTTCCAAAAATTCAAAGTCGATTTTTCGTGTAATTTTACAAACTGCACTTCTAAACGTATGGGTAGATGACGGAACAATAAAACAGTAAAATGCAGAAGAGTTGCAGTAAGTTGACAAGTTACAAATATTTCTTTCGCAAAACAATTATTTTTCATTACTTTTGTGCAACGTAGTTTTTAAAGCATTCAGCAGCATACAAATCAACGTCCTTGCAGTTCAGATTAGTAGGAAACAGTCGACGAGGTGCAACGTTCAGCTGACGGAATGAATCAGTATCAGCGAGAATAAAAAGAGTATGGAAGAAAGGGAATTTGAATTCCTTCGAGGCCGCGGGGCAGTAGTCAGTTATAATTTTCTGAGTGAAAGAGATCCATAATGCTACAACTGAAGCAAGATATCCCGAGCACCTTACAATCCCCACTTGTTCAGAGCTTCGTTGAATATCGGTCCTACGTTATTTGCAAGGCTTGACAATAATTTAAATGTTTCACTCTTACGCTTCATGTGAGGATATAGAGAAGCAATTTAGTTCATTAAACAACTGTGTAATTATGGTCCTCACACACTCTGAAAAGCACGCTAAACCTTATGCTGTTGTATTACATCATCTCAGATATCAAATTTGGGCCATATGACAAAATTATCTGCGAAACATCTGCAGGAGAAGAGCATTCGCTATCTTCCTGAATGGGTTTGCAGCGACTTTGTTAGATCAGTGATAATCTCTATTCACTTCACGTCTCATATGCTCTGCTGAGATAAACACCATATTACACAGTAGCAGAATCGCACAAACAGATGACAATGTTTCCTCCTCCGTTAGCCTAGCTTCTGAGCTTCTGATCAGGGTCTTTGGCGGTGCGGTCACGTAATCCACTAGAGCCAGATAGCACCACGAACTAATTCAATTACGAACAAGAGCACCTTGTGTGATCGTGTGCCTGGGTTAATGTGCCTCCATACGTAATTTATTATCTACATCTACATCCATACTCCGCAAGCCACCTGACGGTGTGTGGCGGAGGGTACCTTGAGTACCTCTATCGGTTCTCCCTTCTATTCCAGTCTCGTATTGTTCGTGGATAGAAGGATTGTCGGTATGCCTCTGTGTGGGCTCTAATCTCTCTCATTTTATCCTCATGGTCTCTTCGCGAGATATACGTAGGAGGGAGCAATATACTGCTTGACTCTTCGGTGAAGGTATGTTCTCGAAACTTTGACAAAAGCCCGTACCGAGCTACTGAGCGTCTCTCCTGCAGAGCCTTCCACTGGAGTTTATCTATCATCTCCGCAACGCTTTCGCGATTACTAAATGATCCTGTAAGGAAGCGCGCTGCTCTCCGTTGGATCTTCTCTATATCTTCTATCAACCCTATCTGGTACGGATCCCACACTGCTGAGCAGTATTCAAGCAGTGGGCGAACAAACGTACTGTAACCTACTTCCTTTGTTTTCGGATTGCATTTCCTTAGGATTCTTCCAATGAATATCAGTCTGGCATCTGCTTTACCGACGATCAACATTATATGATCATTCCATTTTAAATCACTCCTAATGCGTACTCCCAGATAATTTATGGTATTAACTGCTTCCAGTTGCTGACCTGCTATTTTGAAGCTAAATGATAAAGGATCTATCTTTCTGTGTATTCGCAGCACATTACACTTGTCTACATTGAGATTCAGTTGCCATTCCCTGCACCATGCGTCAATTCGCTGCAGATCCTCCTGCATTTCAGTACAATTTTCCATTGTTACAACCTCTCGATACACCACAGCATCATCTGCAAAAAGCCTCAGTGAACTTCCGATGACATCCACCAGGTCATTTATGTATATTGTGAATAGCAACGGTCCTATGACACTCCCCTGCGGCACACCTGAAATCACTCTTACTTCGGAAGACTTCTCTCCATTGAGAATGACATGCTGGGTCCTGTTATCTAGGAACTCCTCAATCCAATCACACAATTGGTCTGATAGTCCATATGCTCTTACTTTGTTCATTAAACGACTGTGGGGAACTGTATCGAACGCCTTGCGGAAGTCAAAAAACACGGCATCTACCTGTGGACCCGTGTCTATGGCCCTCTGAGTCTCGTGGACGAATAGCGCGAGCTGGGTTTCACATGACCGTCTTTTTCGAAACCCATGTTGATTCCTACAGAGTAGATTTCTAGTCTCCAGAAAAGTCATTATACTCGAACACAATACGTGTTCCAAAATTCTACAACTGATCGACGTTAGAGATATAGGTCTATAGTTCTGCACATCTGCTCGACGTCCCTTCTTGAAAACGGGGATGACCTGTGTCCTTTTCCAATCCTTTGGAACGCTACGCTCTTCTAGAGACCTACGGTACAGCGCTGCAAGAAGGGGGGCAAGTCCCTTCGCGTACTCTGTGTAAAATTGAATTGGTATCCCATCAGGTCCAGAGGCCTTTCCTCTTTTGAGCGATTTTAATTGTTTCTCTATCCCTCTGTCGTCTATTTCGATTTTGAAAGCGTTGTTTACCCTATTAGGAAGATAAAAAGCACATTTCACTTAAATAACAATTATTTGAATTTATTGGCATCATGCTAGGTATTTATGTATCTAGCTGACCAAATTGCGGTTCTTGACGTGCACATTTTCAGGCACCAAAATATTATCACGTCATATTTATCACTCTTCCACAACTAAATGCGAGATTGGTTTCCAAAGGTTTTAGAAATCTAATATTTCCTTCTATAACGCCGGCCGCTGGTGGCCGAGCGGTTCTAGGCACTTCAGTCTGGAACCGCGCGACCGCTACGGTACTTGAAGTGGTAGGGAGCTGACAGAGGGGTGGAAAGGTTAAAAAAATCGTATATACTTGAGCAGCAGTTTATTATCAAAAAACAACTGAACAATTTACAATTAGTAAAACACAGAGTTTAATAGTGGGAGTTCTGATGACTAGTAAATAAGGTAGTTCAACTCAAGGCTCACCGCATCAAGAAATACAGTTATTAAAATGCGTCGTTGCAAGACGATAAAAAAAGCAAACACCGCCGCACGTTGAAGTACCCAAAAGGAAATCACCGTTTCTACTTATAAAAATAATTTTAAGTACTGAGCGGCTGCAGCAAGAATTATCAATTATCATACGGCGTTTCTCGTTAACAGGCAATTACAGGTCGAGATCTTCAACTGATCAAAAATAGCTAAACTTAGAAGCTGCGCAAACGACTTAAGAATCAATGATAAATGTCTATCATGGCGAAGCCCTTTCCAGTAATTAAATTTTACAAACAAATTTCATTACGATACAAGATGCTTCGCCCGTAAAGACCACCTTACGGCAACAATGACCAGTTTTAAGTGAACAAAATTTTAAGAATACTTAAGACAGGGCAGCGGAATCAACAGCCGGTGGCCATGAAAGCAATTTTTATAATGGGTGAAGGCGCTTTAGGATTTACACGTAATTGCGTTAAGAGTACAAGATGCCCATTGGTAATTATTTTAAGGGACCTTAAGCTTATTCGCAAACACGACATAGTGCATAGACAGGCTTATAAGCACATTGAGCCTACTACACATAGGGCGCCGCAAACGGCCGAACCAAACATATAGTGACAGTCGTCTCTAGACAGTGTTCCTTGGATTTACTTAGGTGGAATTTAGCAGGAATCAGCTACAGTAAATCACAGGGAAAACTATAAATATTAAGGCCCATTGGCCAGTATTATATACTACTGAAACACAGAGCCCCAAAATAAAGCAAACAATCTCAGGGGTTACAGGCCAAGGTAACAATGGCAGTAGCTGATCAAATATAGAGGAATAATCAGCTAAGCTCATTGGGTGGGAATGGCAAAAAAACAAACAAAAAATCACAATACAATTACTGCACAGGTGCCTAATTCAGCAAAGAGCTGATAACAGGTAATGCTGACTTACTAGACTCGGCTGGCCAGCAGTCTTGTAAAAACAGACACCTTTACCAAAAAAATAAGTGGAATTTACATTACAAAAAAGCCAACTGAAGCGTATGATGAGGCCTTTTTCCAGGTTCGCTCTTTAATTCAATAAACAACGTATTAAATAATAGCTAATCTGTCCTGTAAAACACACACACACAAAATTAAACACTTATGTAATAAAAGACAAACCAGGCCGGCAAAAACCAAATAGGTAATACGCCAGACAAGTAGCCTACAGAAAATTTTTAACAAGGAGTGTGAACTTGCGTACACAATCGACCAAGCCATTCTACACAGTAAGATGGTAATAGGAATCCAAATCCAAATTACAATCTACATTCGCCACAAATCACGAATACGTGGCCAGAAAATCGGCTAAACACAGTCTAGTAGAAAAAACTAACCGGTGCCTTAGGTCACAACAGAATATCAGCGGAACGAGAACAAATACCAGCTGTATCCCAAAGGAACCAGCTTGCAGTGGATCACATATCAGTTAAGGACCAAACTGCCCGTTACGGAAAAGGGCTCACCATAAAGTCCGCAGCATATGTACGCAATGGTCAACAAACAAGCTCGCTTCCTCCAACAGTGGAACAGCTGACAGTTAAACTCAGCTGGCATGGTAGCGTCAATAACACTCTACAGCCTAGGCCACCACCTTCCACCTATGTTCAGCCCATTAGAGCATTCTCAAGTCCTACGTAAAAACCGACTTCCAAATCTCCAAACTCTTGTCCGCAAGTCACTTCCGTTCTGCTCGCCATGCAGGCCCCTATGTCTCCACCAGCCACTGCTCAAAGGCCCTCAAGCGGGCCAGTGCCCACCAGTTTGCCAGCAACGGGGCAGAGACATGCACAAGGCAGATACTACGATAACTGAGCGCCAAGTATGACATGCGTGCGTGGCACAGTACTAATATTTATACACAGGGTGTCTCTTTTAAAAGCCGTAAGATGCATTTTCTCTGCTGATTCGGCAGATATTTGCTGTTTTTGCAGGACATAAATGGAGCCGGCCCAACAAATACTGCTCATCACACGTTTCATGGCAAAGGAAAGCGTCGGTTTATTTTCCCTTACAAATAAAATTATTTGTAAAGCAGAATGTCACGTGCCTTTTTGATAGAGCATTTCCACATTAGTCTAGTGCGATATTAATTTTATCGATGTGTATTAACAGGAAAAATAAAACAAAAAGAACAACCAATACACCAGAAACGACTGAGCAGCGACCTCACCCACACTTATTGCTACAGGCAAACAGCAGTGCAACTCAGCTGCTGCTGGAGTACTGGTTGTTCTTCGTGTTTAGCTGGCCCTGTTGATATACACTGAAGAGCCAAAGCAACTGGTACACCTGCCTAATATCGCGTAGGGCCCCCGCCAGCATGAAGAAGTGCAGCAACACGACGTGGCGTGGGCTCGACTAATGTCTGAAGTAGTGCTGTTGGGAATTGACACCATGAGGCCTGCGGGGCTGTCCATCATTCCGTAAGAGTACAAGGGGATGGAGAACTCTCCTGAACAGCACGCTGCAAGGCAACCCAGATATGCTCAATAATGTTCCTGTCTGGGGAGTTTGGTACGCTAGTGGTAGTTTTTAAACTCACAACAGTGTTCCTGGAGCCACTCTGTAGCAATTCTGGACGTGTGCGGTGTCGCATTGTCCTGCTGGAATTGCCCAAGTCCTTTGGAATGCACAATGGACATGAATGGATGCAGGTGATCAGACAGGATGCTTACGTACGTATCTAGACGTATCAGTGGTTCCATATCACTTCAGATGCACACGCTCCACACCATTACAGATCCAACACCAGCTTGAGCAGTCCCCTGTTGACATGCAGGGTTCATGGATTTACGAGGTTGTCTCCATACCCGTACACGTCCATCCGTTCGATACGGTTTGAAACGAGACTCGCCCGACCAGGCAACATGTTTCCAGTCATCAATAGTCCACTGTCGGTGTCGACGGACCCAGGCGAGGAGTAAAGCTTTGTGTCGTGCAGTCGTCAAGGGTACACGAGTGGGCCTTCGGCCCCGAAAGCCCATATGGATGATCTTCCGTTGAATGGTGCGCACGCCGACACTTGTTGATGGCCCAGCATTGAAATCTGCAGCAATTCGTGGAAGGGTTGCACTTCTGTCACGATGAATAATTTTCTTCAGGCGTCGTTGGTCCCGTTCTTGCAAGGTATTTTTTCTGGACGCAGCGATGTCGGAGATGTGATGTTCTACGGGATTCCTGATATTCACGGTACACTCGTGAAATGGTGGCACGGGACTATCCCCACTTCGTCGCTACCTCGGAGATGCCGTGTCCCTTAGCTCGTGCGCCGACTGTAGCACCACGTTCAAACTCTCTTAAATCTTGATAACGTCACTGTAGCACAAGTAACCGATCTAACAACTGCACCATACACTTCTTATATAGGCGTTGCCGACTTCAGCGCCGTATTCTGCCCGTTTACATATCTCTGTATTTGAATTAGCATGCCTATAGCAGTTTCTTTGGCACTTCAGTGTATATGGACGAAAGGAATATGGCACTAGACCGATTTTGGACCGCTCTATCGAATGAGCTTACGAAATTCCGGCTGCATCACATGAAAAACATGATGAGCAGTATTTATTTGAGGTGGCTCCAGCTACACACTGCACAATCAGAATTGCACATACGGTATCTGTCGAAACATCAGAGTGAATGCGCCTGATTACTCTTAGGAAGGACACACGATATAGACAGAGATCTACAATTTGGAGAAAGCGTAATCGAACTGTCAGTCTTCCTTACTTTGTATTCAGTTTTCATAAGTTCACTAGCGATGGTAAAAGCTGCAGTACCAGAAACGATAGTGTGAATTACTCTTGGCTCATCATGTGGAACAGCATACCAAGGGTAAATGGTTAATGTTGCAGAAATGTGGCGTGCACCGATACTCAACAATTTCTTCTCTTGTGTGACCGGAAAGGTCAAGTCATGGAGGACTGTGAAACAAAGTTGAGTCTTCAAAACTAAGTTGCAGTATCGCGTGTCTATGTCCTAAAATGCAACGTCAATGTATGAATAAGTTCAGTAGAGCAGAACGATTGGTCTTCAAACAAAAACATTTCGTCTTCTACAGTGCTGATACGAAACTACCATGTTTGTGGAGCCAGTGGATAGGAAAAGAGTCGTAGGGTCTGACGAGCCGGCACTGAGCAGATGTGTGTGAGCGACTAAGGGACACTAAGCTTGTTGCCTCCGTCTTTCGACTACAGCTTTGGTTCAGTGCTCTAACTTTGTAATGAATGACGACCGCCGTGCGTCGACACTGCGGAACGGTGATTCTGGATGGATTTGGGTCGCTGATAGCATTGCGTTGGCTTTGAATGTGCAGAAATAACAAACACATCAAAGAGCATTGTGCTCATAAATGCTATCAATTGCCGCGTGCGTGGCAAAGTGTACTATTTATGGAAGAGTTGTTCTCCAACCTTTACTGCAGCGTCTACCGAAAACTGTTACTACCGTGATGACCCTGATGTGGCGACGAACTTTCTTGGCCATTTCGAGATGTGTGATGTTTTTGTCGCTACTGAATCCAATGTGCGCTGTATACTAGATTTAGAACAGAAACGTCCACATCAGACAATCAGAAACGTAGGTAGTGACACCCCTTCAGGCAACTCCGCACGTATTTCAACAGCACAATGCCCAGTCAAACGAGGTAAGTAAAATGCAAGCCCTGAGGAAAGATCGACAGGTACCAATGCTGTCCTGTCCTGTCCTGTCCTGTTTGGGATATGTCTGATCGTTAATTTTGTCTTCACCAACAATCGCTGTGGAAGCTTTTTAAGCACGATTACAAAACGTATAGACTTCCTTTGATTGCAGGTTAAGACGCTTTGTGGCTTGGAGGATTATGGAACCTGTCTGGCTGCATTAAACGTAAAATATTTAGAAATCGTCATCACTCTTGTACCCCAACTATTTATGCATTGTACTACCCTGATAGGCTAAAATTGATTGCAAGCACATAAACGCTCTTTCATATTTTTTTCTGGATTTTTTCAGCACTTCTACACCGTCTTGTTCCTACTACATGTTCTAGTAGTGATAGCAGTCTGAAAAATTTAGAAGTTCTTTTTCATCAGGAGATGTTTGATGTGACAGTCATAACAGTAACAAAAGATGACTGCATTAGTTGATTTATGATGTTGTTAAACCAAAATCGAGTGTTTTCTCGAGGTTTCCTCCGTCATGCATCTGTATCTCTGACCCTGAGAAGAGGCAAAAATCTTAGCCTTGTCCAGTCACACCAGTGGTTCACCGCCTTGATTCGACGTCAGTGGCAATAACCACCCACAGACGGGAATTGGCAGCATTAGGAGTGGAGGGCATATAAAGCGTGCCGGGGGAACGCGGAACACAGTGCAGTCGTTGTCGTAATGCGGAAACGTAGCAAATCACCTGAAGTCCAAAAGGACATGATCAGTGACTTTCTGGCCAAGGGTGTAAGCATTTACGAAATGGCTAAGTTAGTTAATTGCTCGTCTCCCGCCGTGTTTAAAGGACCGTGGATGGCGAAATGCCGCTATCCAAAACCGGCGTCGAGGCTACTGCTGCGCACCACAGGCCGTAGACGACACGGATCAACGACGGCTGCGGAGATTTGTACAAGCGAATAGACGTGAAACTGTTGAGCAAGTGGTCGCTCGGATGAACCAAGTGGCTACCAACAGAAACTATTCAGCCTCTGTTCAGCGAGAATTGCTACCTTTGGGCCCTGCAGTAGGCACCTGGTTCATATACCCATGTTGATTGCAGTTCATCGGCGACGATGTCTGAAATTTGCACGCCAGCTGGACGTCTGCTGTGTGGCGACAGGTGGGTTTTTATGATGACTCACGTTTTATGCTCAATCGGACAAATGGCTGTTGGCTTGTAAAGCCCTGCAACAACAGTCGGGAGTGTCCAGGCTGGAGGAGGGTGCGGTATGATCTGAGGAATGTTTTCGTGGCATTCGCTGGGAGATCTCTTCATTCTCGAAGGCAAATGGATCAACAAAAAGTATGCATTTATCCTTGGATATCATGTCCGCCGCTACCCGCAGTTTGATTTTCCTCGGCACGATGGCACCTTCCAACAGGATAACGCAATGTGTCACACGGCTATCAGTGTACGTGCGTGGTTCGAAGAGCACCAGGAATAGTTTACCGTGCTCCCCTGGCTGAACATGTGAGCCTCTAAGGATAGAGAAATCCCTCCAGCAGCCCCATATTTTATGTAGTGGTACATGGGGAGCAAGTTCTATCGCCTTATCGCAATAGAATCTCACAGATGTATATACGTCAGAGGCCTTTCTACTATTAATCCATTGTAATAGCTTATCTTGAGTATTGTCCTATACTGCAATGACTACTGAACGTATCTGCATGACACCAGATCAATCAAGCTACGCAATTTTCCCATAACATTTTCAGAATGAAGAGAGAATTCAAATTTGTTTGCAGATCGGACGTTGAAATTGTAGCCCGGATAGCAGGAGATCGCTAGTTGGAGGCCAACAGAGCGTCATTGCTGTTTGAACTATGGGACGAGTGTGCGCACGGCCGTGCAAATACTATTGCAGACAGTTAATAAACACGAGAGAGCGGTGAGCTCGAGTGCTCAGTGGACACGACTAAAACACTACGCTAGAAATAGAGTATAAATTAAGTGTGCTTCAAGTATAATTATCACATTAACGCTTTTTCGAGTGCAGAATGTGTCGACGAGCTAATATGACACACACTGAATTGCAAGATAAGTAAAAAGGAAATGCAAACAGATATTGTTGTGGTCTTCAGTCCTAAGACTGGTTCCATGCAGCTCTCTACGATACTCTATCCTCTCTACGATACTCTATTCTTCATCTGCGAGCAGCTTCTGCAACCTATATCCACTTGACCCTGCTTACCGTTTTCATCTCTATCTTCCTTATACTTTTAACCACCAATGCTGCCCTCCAATACTAAACTGATGATTCCTTGATTTCTCAAAATGTGCCGTATCTTCTTTTAGTCAAGTTGTGCCACAAATTTCTCCAAAATTCTATTGAATAACTGCTCTTTAGTTACAACATCTATCCGTGTAATCTTCAGCTTTTTCCTGTAGCACCAGGTTTCAAAAGCCTCTATTCTCGTCTTGTTTCAATTGCTTATCGTCCACGTTTCATTTTCAGGCAGGGCTACTCTCGGGACAAATATTTTCAGAAAATACTTCCAATTATTTAAATTTACATTCGAGGTTAACAAATTTGCCTTCTTCAGAAATGCTTTTCTTGCCATTGCCAGTCTACATTTTACATCTTCTTTACCTTGGCCGCCATTGGTTGTCTTATTGCCCAAATATCATCTCCTCTACTAATTTTAGTGTCTCATTTCCTAGTTCACTCAGCATAGCCGTATTTAATCCCATTACCCTTACTTTGCTTTTGTTGGTTTTCAATTTTTATCCTACATCTACATCCATACTCCACAAGCCACCGTATGAAGCTTGGCGGAGGGTACCTTGTACCACTAATAGACATTCCTTTTCTATTGCACTCGCAAACAGAGAGAGGGATAGACGATTGTTTATAGGTCTCCAACTAGCCCTAATATTTTAATCCTTACGAAATGTACTTTGGCGCTAGTAGAATCGTTCTGCTGTAAGACTAAACTGGCGCTTCTCCGAACTCGCTCACAAGCGTTTCGTGAAAAGGTGGTGGTGGTATTCCCTCCATGATTTCCGATTTGAGTTCACGAAGCATCTTCGCAATACTCTCGTCTTGATCGAATCTACCCGTGACGAATCTAGTGGCTCGCTTCTGAACTGCTCCGATGTCTTTCTGTAATCCGACTTTCTTTTATGGCTCGGCAGTGATTGCATTGCTTTTTCCCTTATTCTTTCTAAGTTCCACGTCTTCACTTTGTATGCCTTCTTTTTTTTTCACTGTAATATTCATTTGTTTACTCCCTAACAACTGATTGCTGTTATTAATGGCTCCTGGTAGTCCGTGAAAGATTTCCACAGCACGCCTGAATCTGTTATCCACCAACATATAATCTATTTGGTATCCAGTTCTATCTCCTGCTAAAATGCATGTATAAAACGGTCGTTTGTGTTTTCACAACTATGTATTAGCGATTAACATTTCCTCTTTCTGACAATACTGAATTATCTCTTTCCGTCTTTCTGATCCATATTTTCCCGCAACAGTCAGTTCACTGCCTTCTCTTGCCTCGGCACTTTAATCTCTCATTACAACTCACCAAGTCTTCCTCCAGAACAGCTTTTATACGTTTAGCCGCTTACTTTATTACTGTCTCTTCACAAGATGATGTTGGCATGTACACCTAGATTATTAATAGGTTCGCGGTACCATTCCTTTTCGTGTTGTCCTACATGTTTTAAAATGTGGTCTAACCATATTCTCTGTCTTATCTCTTGGAATGCAGGAAGAAATTGTAAAAGGTACTCCACTTTATGATAGGCTGATGGTACAGCAACCATTTGTAATTATTGTGTAAAGAAAGAGTCTCAGTTACAAAGCTTTTTTGGCGTGTTGATTAATCGGGTTTCTGCCAGTTATTCACGTCTTTCCTGTACGATATTTCAACTGCGTGACTCGCAGTCTTCTTCAGGTGCTGTCTGATACTGATTCCAGTGGCTAAAGCACAAGCACCGCCCAGATTTTATGGACTGCCTAAGGTGCACAATGAAGGGATTCCTCTACGTCCAATACTCAGCAATATGGGCGCAGCCACCTACCTCACTGCTCAACACGTTAAGAAGATGCTCTTGCCATATGTGGGGAGGTGTGCCTATCACATTCGCAACTCAGAACATTTCCTACAACGCCTCAGGCAGCTACAGATCTAGGACTCTGACATTATGGTTAGTTTCGACATGGTCTCCCTGTTTAACCGCGTGTCACTGAATGATTCACTTGAGCTGATTGGAGAAAAGTTTGACGGTGCTCTCCTGAACTTATTCAGACACATACTGACTTCGACGTACTTCCTATATGGGGGTCAATTCTACGAGCGAACGGAAGGGGTGACAATGGGCAGACCAATCTCGCCGGCTTTAGCCACTCTCTTTATGGTAATATTTGTAAAGGACCCACTTACATCAGCCCCAGATCAACCGAAATGCTTTTTCAAATACGTGGATCACACCTTCGTCATATGTCCCCACGGGAGGGAAAAGCTCGATGATTTCTTGGAATGTTTTCTTGGACCACCTAAACTCACGCCGC
The DNA here is from genome assembly GCF_023864345.2 of Schistocerca serialis cubense. Taxonomy (NCBI): domain Eukaryota; kingdom Metazoa; phylum Arthropoda; class Insecta; order Orthoptera; family Acrididae; genus Schistocerca; species Schistocerca serialis. The sequence goes on from NC_064643.1 coordinate 461,501,650, forward strand.
CCTAGCATTAAATTCACCATGGAACTGGATTAGGATTGACTACTCCCTTTAGTTAAGAGGAAGGGAGATGGTACCTTCAGTCACGGTGTGTACCACAAACCCACTCACACCGATTTGTAGCCGCAAGCCAGCAGTTGTCACCACCCGGCACAAAAAAAAGCTGTGTACTCAGAACACTGGTTCACCGGGCACGAGTTCTGTCAGATCCGGATAATTTGGCGACGGAGTTAGGACACCTACAATCTGTGTTCTACAAAAATTGATACAGTTGTCGAGATGTTCAAAATCACTGTGCCCTGTTCCCCAACAGAGGTTCCTGAAGAGTTACAAGAAGAAACGCAAAATGTTGCACATTTGCCGTATGTTGGGCCGATATTTGCCAAATTCAGCAGAATTCTCCTCAAACATAACTTTAAAAGCGTGTTAACTCCACTCACCAAGATTAAGGCTCTGCTAGAGAGTGTCAAGAATGACCTGCGTCTACAGAAACCGTGCTTTTACCACGTACCATGTGAATGCGGTAGGGCATACATTGGCCAGACGACTAGGGTCGTTGACATCAGGTGCAAAGAGCACCAAAGGCACACCAGACTGATACAGGCAACCGGGTCAGCGATTGCCGAGCATTGTTTAGAACTTAATCATTCATTGAAGTATAATGATGCCAAGATTTTAACACAAACAGTCGTTTAATGAACAAAGTAAGAGCATATGGACTATCAGACCAATTGTGTGATTGGATTGAGGAGTTCCTAGATAACAGAACGCAGCATTCCATTCTCAATGGAGAGAAGTCTTCCGAAGTAAGAGTGATTTCAGGTGTGCCGCAGGGGCGTGTCATCGGACCGTTGCTATTCACAATATACATAAATGACCTGGTGGATGACATCGGAAGTTCACTGAGGCTTTTTGCAGATGATGCTGTGGTGTATCGAGAGATTTTAACAGTGGAAAATTGTACTGAAATGCAGGAGGATCTGCAGCGAATTGACGCATGGTGTAGGGAATGGCAATTGAATCTCAATGTAGACAAGAGTAATGTGCTGCGAATACATAGAAAGATAGATCCTTTATCATTTAGCTACAAAATAGTAGGTCAGCAACTGGAAGCAGTTAACTCCATAAATTATCTGGGAGTACGCATTAGGAGTGATTTAAAATGGAATGATCATATAATGTTGATCGTCGGTAAAGCAGATGCCAGACTGAGATTCATTAGAAGATTCCTAAGGAAATGCAATCCGAAAACAAAGGAAGTAGGTTACAGTACGCTTGTTCGCCCACTGCTTGAATACTGCTCAGCAGTGTGGGATCCGTACCATATACGGTTGATAGAAGAGATAGAGAAGATCCAACGGAGAGCAGCGCGCTTCGTTACAGGATCATTTAGTAATCGCGAAAGCGTTACGGAGATGATAGATAAACTCCAGTGGAAGACTCTGCAGGAGAGACGCTCATTAGCTCGGTATGGGCTTTTGTTAAAGTTTCGAGAACATACGAGGTGCATTCAAGTTCTAAGGCCTCCGATTTTTTTTTCTCCGGACTGGAAAGAGATAGAAACATGCGCATTGTTTTAAAATGAGGCCTCGTTCATTGTCAATACGTCCCAGAGATGGCAGCACAGCACGGCAGATGGAATTTTACCGCCAGCGGCGAGAATGCGAACTGTTTTAAATACTTAAAATGTCGACGTTTTCCTTACTTGAACAGCGTGCAATCATTCGTTTTCTGAATTTGCGTTGTGTGAAACCAATTGAAATTCATCGACAGTTGAAGGAGACATGTGGTGATGGAGTTATGGATGTGTCGAAAGTGCCTTCGTGGGTGCGACAGTTTAATGAAGGCAGAACATCGTGTGACATCAAACCGAAACAACCTCGGGCTCGCACAAGCCGGTCTGACGACATGATCGAGAAAGTTGAGAGAATTGTTTTGGGGGATCGCCGAATGACTGTTGAACAGATCGCCTCCAGAGTTGGCATTTCTGTGGGTTCTGTGCACACAGTCCTGCATGACGACCTGAAAATGCGAAAAGTGTCATCCAGGTGGGTGCCACGAATGCTGACGGACGACCACACGGCTGCCCGTGTGGCATGTTGCCGAGCAATGTTGACGCACAACGACAGCATGAATGGGACTTTCTTTTCGTCGGTTGTGACAATGGATGAGACGTGGATGCCATTTTTCAATCAAGAAACAAAGCGCCAGTCAGCTCAATGGAAGCACACAGATTCACCGTCACCAAAAAGATTTCGGGTAACCGCCAGTGCTGAAAAAATGATGGTGTCCATGTTCTGGGACAGCGAGGGCGTAATCCTTACTCATTGCGTTCCAAAGGGCACTACGGTAACAGGTGTATCCTACGAAAATGTTTTGAAGAACAAATTCCTTCCTGCACTGCAACAAAAACGTCCGGGAAGGGCTGCACGTGTGCTGTTTCACCAAGACAACGCACCCGCACATCGAGCTAACGTTACGCAACAGTTTCTTCGTGATAACAACTTTGAAGTGATTCCTCATGCTCCCTACTCACCTGACCTGGCTCCTAGTGACTTTTGGCTTTTTCCAACAATGAACGACACTCTTCGTGGCCGCACATTCACTAGCCGTGCTGCTATTGCCTCAGCGATTTTCCAGTGGTCAAAACAGACTCCTAAGGAAGCCTTCGCCGCTGCCATGGAATCATAGCGTCAGCGTTGTGAAAAATGTGTACGTCTAAAGGGCGACTACGTCGAGAAGTAACGCCAGTTTCATCGATTTAAGGTGAGTAGTTAATTAGAAAAAAAAATCGGAGGCCTTAGAACTTGAATGCACCTCGTACCTTCACCGAAGAGTCAAGCTCCCTCCTACGTATATCTCGCGAAGAGGCCATGAGGATAAAATCAGAGAGATTAGAGCCCACACAGAAGCATACCCACAATCCTTCTTTCCACGAACAATACGAGACTGAAATAGAAGGGAGAACCGATAGAGGTACTCAGGGTACCCTTCGCCACACACCGTCAGGTGGCTTGCGGAGTATGGATGTAGATGTAGATACTGGGACAGCGTCATCAAAGGATCTATTGAGATTAAGGTCGCGGAGAATCTCATTTAATGAGACACCGATTTCCACCTAAGCTCGGCTTGGAGCCCAGTCCTCGATCTTCTGAAAACGCAACATAGGATACATCTAGACCCCAAAGGACACAAGTATAAAGATGGAATTAGAGATAACAGCGCAGTGCACGTAACAAAGGACATATGTGAAATGATACCTAAAACAACAGACACAATATCTGAGGACGTTCTTCAGTCTCGAGCGACAATTTGAACACAATCGGCCTGGGAATAACACTGCAGCCGCTCCTGTGGGGGAGAGGGGGGGGGGACAAGAAGTTCGGACACAACGCCTAACACGGCACACCAGGGTAACAGAACGTCCTAATTCACAGAAGGACTCAAATGACGACAATCGGAAGATAAAACATCTAGCACAGCTTGGACGCCAGTCGAAACTTAATTCTGCTATATTGATAACGGATAATAACCACAAAGTAGGAGCACAGAGTTCGGAACAGCCGTTGCTACTGGTAGGCACACACCACGAACGAGCGCCAGACCGGCGCGGACCGCAGAGGGAACGCCTAACACAAAGTGCGCCTAAAGACGGGACTCATTCCACACTGGAATCAATATCAGACAATGCATGGGGGCTTAATTATTTTTAAATTTGAAAATAATTTTTAATTTTGGTGGCTGTCTGTCCGATTACGCTGTGTCTCGTAAACGGTTGGCCCTGACTAGCCTTTGTTCGCAATCTGACTGTATAGAATAACAACAAAGAATGAAAGAAAATTTTCGTTAACACAATTAATTAATTAAGTCCCCAGCAACTATAAAACCAACGCAACAACAAGCACAAGAGTAACTGTTCTGTGTGTGGGAGTGTGACTCAACGTACACATCTGGCACGGTTCTTCTTCAACAAGACAAGAAATTTCAAATATCATTTATACTGACGTGATAAAAAAATAGAAATACTATAATTGCGTAAGGAAAGCAGAATTACACTCTAATACAAGAACACAAGCCAGATGCTTTGTTGACTGAACCTTTAATGACACATTATTCAGGACACTGAAATAATGAGAGAGAAAAGGAATTTTTTTTTTTACCTTCGTTTATATTGATGAAAAGCACTCTAAACATTACAATCTCTCCACACCGACTCGCTACTACCACATCTCAACCAGAACTCTCCAATATCACATCTCAGCAAGCACTGCCTACTAGCACATCTCAACAAACACTCTACTACGAGCTCTCCCCAAGTACTGACTACCACGAGTTCTACCCAAGCAGTGCCAGTGGAGGCGGCTGAATAATACTCTTTGGCGCAATCTCTGGCGCTGTGGCTCAGTGTAGCCACCTTTCATATGCCCCTCCTCCACGGGTCAGAATTTGATGGTATTTTTGCCAGCATTGGTGGTGAAAATGCCACCAAATTCGTCCACAAAAATACAGACAAAAATAAAGATAATATTAATACCTAAATATCACATAATTAGATAAAACATTGGCTTTGCACTGACCTTTCAATAACCTAATATAAGAAATACAGTAAGCAATACAACTTCTTTTCATACATGTGACTTTACATAAGAGTTCACACAATACACAAAAAATCAGTTTATACAAATGTTCACATAACATGCTTTCCATACTTCAAGAAACAAGTAGTTGACAGTTCCAGTAGTAGCACCCAGCAATGGTCAACAGGTGCAAATACCAACAAGTGACATCATATTAGTAGCAGCAGTCCATCAGTGGCACCCAGCAATGTTGAACAGGTGCAGACACCAACAAGTGACATTATTTCAGTAGAAGCAGTCCATCAGTGGCACCCAACAATGTTGAACAGGTACACACAGCAACAAGTCACATTTCTCAGCAGAAGCAGTTCCATTAGTGGCACCCAGCAATGTTGAACAGGTGCAGACAAAAACAAGTGACATCATTTGAAAGGTGGCTACACTGTGCCACTGCGCCAGAGAGTGCGCCAAAGAGTACTATTAAGCCGCCTCCACAGTGCGTGTTAAGAGATCGTAGAAGGGAGTGCTTGTTGAGAGTTCATGGCAGTCAGTGCTAGTAGAGAGCTCGTAGAGGACAGAGTGTGTGTTAAGAGTTCGTACCGAGATGTGCTAGTGGGCACTGCTTGTCGTGAAGTCGGAGTGAGATGTGGTAGTAAAGAGTGTTGTTCCATGTTTTATGCAGTTATTTGATGGGAGAGATAGCAGATGTTATTGTAATGAGTGCATTTCGTCAATATATATGAAGGTAAAAACTACAATGTTCTTTTATTAATTGTGTATCTGAAATAATGCGTCACTACAGGTTCAGTCAACAAAGCATCTGGCTTGTGTTCTTGTATTAGAGTGAATTCTGGTTTTCTTGCATAATTATAGTTTTCTAATTTTCTTTTGTCACGTCAGTATAAATGTTAATAAAAAATTCTTGTGTTATTGAAGAAGAACCGTGCCAGATGTGGACGTTGAGTCACACTCCCACATACAGAACAGTTACTCTTGTGCTTATTGGTTTGTAGGTTTTATAGTTGCTGGGGACTTAATTAATTAACTGTGTTTACGAAGATTTTCTTACATTGTTTGTTGCAGTCAGATAGCGTAATAATAATAGTCAGGGCCAACCGATTACGAGACACTGCGTAATCGGACGGACATACAGCTACTAAAAATATTTTCAATCATAAATTAAATTAAGCCCCCATGCACATTTCAGTAGAAGCAGTTCATCAGTGGCACCCAGGAATGTTGAGCAGGTACACACAGCAACAAGTCACATTTGTCAGCAGCAGCAGTTCCATTAGTGGCACCCAGCAATGTTGAACATGTGCAGACACCAACAAGTGACATAATTTCAGTAGAAGCAGTCCATCAGTGGCACCCAACAATGTTGAACAGGTGCACACAGCAACAAGTCACATTTCTCAGCAGAAGCAGTTCCATTAGTGGCACCCAGCAATGTTGAACAGGTGCAGACACCAACAAGTGACTTCATTTCAGTAGAAGCAGTTCCATCTGTGGCACCCAGCAATGTTGAACAGGTGCAAACACCAACAAGTGACATCATTTCAGTAGAAGCAGTTCATCAGTGGCACCCAGTAATGTTGACAGGTGCAGAAACCAACAAGTGACATTATTTCAGTAAAAGCAGTTCATCAGTGGCACCCAGTAATGTTGAACAGGTGCAGACAGCAAGAAGTAACATCATTTCAGTAGAAATAGTCCATCAGTGGCACCCAGCAATGTTGAACAGGTGCATACAGCAACAGGTCACATTATTTCAGTAAAAACAGTCCATCAGAGACCTAGAAATGATGAGCAGGTCCAGAGAGCAGTCCATGATATTCACTATCACTGATCACACTGTTCATCAGAGTTTATAAGCAGAAATTAAACATGTCCTAGTGGCACCAATCATGTAGAAAAAGTACAAGTAACAGTCCATAATATTCACTATCCTAATCACACAGTTCATCAGCAGAAATTAATCATTTCTAAGTGGCACCCATTATGTTGAAAAAGTGCAGGTAACAGTCCATAATATTCACTATCACTAATCATACAGTTCAGGCATGAACAATAGTTTGAATGCACATACAAATGCTTTTACACTAAACATACAAATCATAACAAACACTCAAATGATGTCAGATAATTGTCATATTAACTATTACAAATACTCAAATATCAGTAAACCTATAATATTTGTGGGTGTCACTGCAAGCCACTGCAAACAAATAAAATAATATTTAGGAGATAGGTGGGTAGGATTAGGAAAGGAAAACACACAAAACACACTCACTCATCTTTCATCCACATTGAGTACTACTGTGTAATTGAATAGTGTTAACTGTGTAAATGCAATTCTGTCAAAATTTGATGTTCATCTTGTGTATCAAGTAGTAGTGGTAGCAATGTATAACAGTCAATAATAGTTAGTCAACGTCATAGTCATCATGTCAAGACCAATGTTTCCCAAGCCAGATCAAAATGTACGGTTGCTGAACAACTGTCAGTGAGCCAAGATATGCAATTACTTCCTCTCTCCAAAAAAATACTGCTTAGTGATTTGACAAAGTGTGTGTAGACAATCTTCCTTCTACTTGAGTGTTCTAGTCTGCTATCTTCATCCTCCTTGTTCCATATAGACCAACAAAAAAAATATGCTCCTCACTTACTTTACCTCTTATCCACCAAAACTCCAATAATCATCAGCATCACATAATCTCAATACTTCAATAATACCTCTTACGTCGATACATATAAATCTTATCATCAATATCATTTACCTTACCTCTTGTCCACAAAAACTCCAATAATCATCAACTTCATATAATCTCAATACTTCAATAATACCTCTTACGTCGATACATATAAATCTTATCATCAATATCATTTACCTTACCTCTTGTCCACAAAAACTCCAATAATCATCAACTTCATATAATCTCAATACTTCAATAATACCTCTTACGTCGATACATATAAATCTTATCATCAATATCATTTACCTTACCTCTTGTCCACAAAAACTCCAATAATCATCAACTTCACATAATCTCAATAATACCTCTTCAATACGTCGATACATATAAACCTTATCGCCAATATCATTTCACTTCCATAACAACTCTTTCCTCTAGTCAGTCTCCTCAAACAAATACAGATAAAATCCTAGTGCAAACTTCAGTTCATCATCCCATACAATCCGAAGACACACTGTCAACACACAACCTCTGTGTAATCCATCTGACCCAAATCCTCTACTCATTATGAATTATAAACAAAAGAAATGCATACATGACCTCTAACAGACTTAGTTCGAATAACTCTCAGTAAGTAAGTACGATTACAGAGTGTGAATGATCATAATATTTCACAGTTTGTACACCACTTCAAGAATTATGGCAAACAGAAGCAAACATGTGGAGTATTTCATGTGTCAAGTGTCACTTCCTATTTCAATTGCTCACGAAAAATGCAGTGTAATAACTGTCAATGGTCTAAACCTAGTTTTGGTATGTCATGTCGTTAGCTTCCTTCCTATTAGCATAAATTTCTACAGCTTCCATAAAACCTCAGCTCATGTGACTTCTATGAAGTTTCTTGTACTAATGTCGTTTATGTCGAGTTATAGCAGTTCATTTTCTGATCTTAAAATATAAGGCACTGAGCGTAAGCAAAACAAGCAATAGCGAGTAAATATACCAGTAGAGAACAGAATGTCAACAAGTGGATGCAGCACAATACTTACAACGAGGCTCTGCCAAGCGAACAATCTATAATTAATACAATAATGTGACCTAAACTCTATGTTCATACACAGTATATCAGCATTTCTATATACCAAATTAAAGAGTAGTTATGACAACAAACAGAAATGTATAAATATGCAATCCATACGCATAGCAGTAAACATATATCTTACGTAATAAACAGGTCATTAGCATCATATCAGCATAAGCAAATAAATGTTCATATGTCATCTTAATAAGTAAACATGAAGGCGCATGCAGATAAATCACAAAGTATAACTTACATACATAATCACAGTCAGCACAATTAATCAGGTTACACTTATAATTTAAATAAATAAGCACAGCAGGCACATAATTAAAAAATATGACATCAGTGAAAAAGCAGTGCAGCCAAGCGATGCATAATATATACAAGTTACAACCCAGTTCATTAATAATCATTGTCAAAATCAGTTAACGTACGCAAGCACGTCGCTTCACAAGTAATTTCATAGAACATGAAATTAGCACAAAGTATGAATCACGTAATCGCGAGCAGCAAATTACGTCTAAAGTACGTACCTAAGTGGAAATATGTTACCTGAAAAATGAACTCAATTAATAGTTACCTTTTTTAGTTTATTAGTTTCTTCTTGGAAATTACATTCTTTCTGAAATTTTCTCGATAGCAAGTCGTCTTAACGTCGGACACGCACAGAATTTACCTGAAGTCCTTAAATATTTTATAGAACCGTATCCTGAAAAATACTGAATGTTAATAACATAATTCATCAGGTCACTATAGCTTTATACTGAATTTAATCGGAGAAATTAAACTGTGTATTTGTTTACGGCTGTCAGTGTATTCGCACTGAGCGCTCGATCAGCTGTAGGCGCGTGACGTAGGAAGTAACTGTTTGCGGCCAACGACTGCCTTGTGCGGCGCGCAGACTTGACTGTTGCTTTGAGTATGTTCCGCCGCCAAAACACAGCGCGGTATCCTTGTACTCTCCGCATGTTTACATGTAGCTGGTAGTTTCTCTAAAGTATGTCATTCCACAAAAATTTTTCAAAAGTATATCATTCCACAAAAATTTTAACGTTAGATATATGATGTATTCCCTTAGAGCGTCGTGATTTAAGAGTTTCTACTTCAACAGTGTTATCATGAATAATTTTGCGAATTCTATATGGACCGTTATAAAGCAGAAAAATTTGCTACACAAGCCTTGTCCTTTGTGCGACAAACGATGAGACTTAATTAACACCTTTTGGCCAACTGAAAAAGTTTTTAAACGACCAGGATGTTTAGCTGATTTCTCTCTTCTAGCAGCCGCAGATGCAATATTTTGCAGAGCCAGGTTCACAACTTCAGAATGCCGCAGTTTCCGTGTAGGCGGAAAAGGAACGATTTTAGATATGCGATTTGTCGGTGCTTTGTTTTTTAATATCAATATAGGCGGTAAAGAAGTTGAATCATTAGGGAGTTCATTTAGAATGTTTTGAAAAATATGAAGATACTGATCCCACGTTTTGTGATTCTGATGACAATAAAGACGACACAATTTATTGATTTCCTTCATCCATCTCTCTGAAGCGTTAGATCGAGGGTGAAAAAGTGAAATGAAGATTGGTTTAATTTTACGACGCCGTAGAGTACGAAGCCAAATTTTAGAACGAAACTGTGATCCATTGTCTGATATAACCTTATCAACATGACCAACTTCTTTAAGAAAATGTTTGATGAAAGCATTAGTTACTGAACGAGCTGTTGCTTTGCGTAAAGGTGTAAAACACACATATTTTGACGTCAACTCCACTGCTACGAAAATGTACGCAAAACCATTAGTAGAACGAACCACTAGACCGAACAAATCGGCTGCAGCCATCTCCTTTAATTTCGCTGGAATGATAGGAAACAACGGTGCTCTGTGAGAAATTGTTGGCGGCTTAGCCTTTTGACGTAATTTGCATTTGGCCAGAACACATCGAATACGTTTTTCCATATTACTGAAGTAGCAATTTTCTCGTAATTTATGAAAGCATTTTCTGGGACCAAAGTGTGCATAACTGAAATGCGTATACCAAATCAACTTATTAACCCACTCATCAGGAATACAAACTAACCAAACAGAGTTGTCGACCGATTTTCGTTTAAAAAGAACTTTCCAGATAGATCGCAAAACGAGGTGTGGCCAAATCGTCCAATCTAACAAAGCGTCTAAGAAAATTACAGACACCAAGGAAACTACGAACATCACGTTTTGTGGTAGGAACAGCATAATTACGAATAGCGTCAAGTTTTTCTGGATCAGGAAGAATACGTTCTGTAGAAATAATGTGACCGAGAAATTTCACCTGAGAACGACCAAATTCAGATTTTTCTAAGTTGATCGTAATGCCAACTCTTGCAAAAATACCTAATAATGAATCGAAAATTTTGTTATGCTCACTCCAAGAACGTTTAGCAATAAGAATATCGTCAACATATGAAGTAATATTGTCACGAAGATAAACAGGTAAAATTTCATTTAAGCTACGAATGAATGCTGCTGAAGATACAGTAAGTCCAAACGGTAATTTCCGAAGTCACATTTGGGTAAATAGTCATATCCGGTTATTGTTTATCTACTGTCTAGATAGATTGATAGTCGAAGAGTTGTTTTGACAGATGCAAAGAATAGTAAAAGAGTAGGCAGCGGTACAGAAAACTAAAAGAGAAATAGCACCATTACAGCTCGGGGCCCTATGCTCGCTACGGCACATATTCACTTAGAGTAGTGAATCCCCTGAGGACATTTATAGCCGCACATAATTTCCAGTTTGTGACTTAGTGGCAAATTTGGCGGAAGTGCGTACATAAATTGATCTAACCATGCACATGGATGTATGTTATTCTTAGAATTGCGAGAGATCTTAAATTTCCGAACAGTCAAAAAGTGTTTATAGTCAAAGTTTTCGCCTCGTGGCGACAAAGACCTACCGCGTCTGTCCTAGTCACAATGACGATTATTGTTAAATTCACGCGCCTGGCGCTCTCTTGTTGCATCTCGTAAATGAAACAAATTATTTTCTTCAAACCCCTCTGCTATCTGTGATCCCAAATTTCTTTTGCTGTCTTTTCCTACAATTTCGCCTTCGATCTGTTTGACTTGCTTTCATAATGCCTCAACTTCCCTTTTAACGCGTTCATAAAAATTTTCCCTGATTTTCAACATGCTTATTTATGTTCTGACACTCTTCGGTTTCTGCAAATGGTAATGGAGCTGTATCATCCGAATCTCTGTCCCCATGTAAACTAAGATTTGTCAATTTATCTGAAATCTCCTCAACTCTTTCCGATAAGTCACCTATTTTTTCTTTCTGTTTATTTACGTCTTCCGTAAGTGTCGCGACTCGGGTTTCGGTGTTGTCACATTTAGTAGTTAATTGTTCACACTGTTGCGTTAAGTTATTTATTCTATCATTTGGTACAGATTCCTCGATTCTTTCAATTATTTCTTCCTTATCGTGTGCACATTGTAAATTTAATTCTGAAAATTTTTGTACTATCACGCAATCTTTTTCTTCCTGTTCTGTGTCCTGTTCCTCTTGTCTGATTTCTGTTGAAATTAAACTATTATTGTGGGCATTCAAAATCGGTTGTACTTCTCTAATTTCTTTCTTTGATTCATCTTTCATGTTTTTGAAACATGTCCCTGTTCGTGAGCCTAACTGAGTTTCCATTGTTTCCATTTCAGTTTTACTTGATCCTATTTGTGGGCATAACCGTGTTGTCATTGCTTTCATTTCTGTTATAATTTCAGATCTCAAACTTCCCATCTCAGTTTCAATTGTTCCTATACCTGTTACAATTGTTCCTATTTGTGATCCCAAATTTAATATTGCACTCATTAACTGCTCCATTTCTTCTGTTGTTAACCATGTAATCTGTGAATTTTCTGATTGAGAAAAATTTTGAACTGTTTCCGGACTATTTTCCCTGCTTATTAAATTGTTTTCCACTACATTATTCATGACACTGTTTTCCTCTGTTGGCGAGTTCGCCATGTTAACAATTTCGTTATTCTCACTATCCATCATTTTTGCCTTTTTCATCGACCGCATAATCATTTACAAAACATAAAAAACTCGTCACTGTACGAAAATTACACACAATGACTCTTTATCTCCAACAATACCATTCACACGAAATGTTTCCCTCAAACACGATTAATCGAACAATTGAAATAATTGCACTAAATTGTCAAACCCGTAGACAAGACAACACAAATTAAATTTTGAAAAATACGATTAGAAGAATGACAATTACCAAATCTACACATGCAATACAGACTACAATTACTAAACTTAAATTACTACAACAATACTACGGTCTACTATTTTTACAGTCAGAAGATTCCAAGGGACGATCCTGGCAGGGTCGCCACGTGCATGGGGGCTTAATTATTTTTAAATTTGAAAATAATTTTTAATTTTGGTGGCTGTCTGTCCGATTACGCTGTGTCTCGTAAATGGTTGGCCCTGACTAGTATTTGTGCGCAATCTGACTGTATAGAATAACAACAAAGAATGAAAGAAAATTTTCGTTAACACAATTAATTAATTAAGTCCCCAGCAACTATAAAACCAACGCAACAACAAGCACAAGAGTAACTGTTCTGTGTGTGGGAGTGTGACTCAACGTACACATCTGGCACGGTTCTTCTTCAACAAGACAAGAAATTTCAAATATCATTTATACTGACGTGATAAAAAAATAGAAATACTATAATTGCGTAAGGAAAGCAGAATTACACTCTAATACAAGAACACAAGCCAGATGCTTTGTTGACTGAACCTGTAATGACACATTATTCAGGACACTGAAATAATGAGAGAGAAAAAATTTTTTTTTTTTTTTACCTTCGTTTATATTGATGAAAAGCACTCTAAACATTACAATCTCTCCACACCGACTCGCTACTACCACATCTCAACCAGAACTCTCCAATATCACATCTCAGCAAGCACAGCCTACTAGCACATCTCAACAAACACTCTACTACGAGCTCTCCCCAAGTACTGACTACCACGAGTTCTACCCAAGCAGTGCCAGTGGAGGCGGCTGAATAATACTCTTTGGCGCAATCTCTGGCGCTGTGGCTCAGTGTAGCCACCTTTCAACAACACCTGAAGAAGACCGCGAGTCACGCAGTTGAAATGTCGTGCAGGAAAGACGCGAATAACCGGCAGAAAACCGATTAATCAACTGACACGCCTCGCCGGGAAAGCCTGAATAATTACGAAGTTGTTTTTATTACAAATAAAGCGTTTTGTTGGTTAAGGCTTCATCAGATTTTATGGAAAGCTGTGAAGAGCATTTCATATCACCGGCTGAAAAGGCAGTTGGTCAGAACTAATGACGAATAAACTGTCTAAGAGACATTCCTATCAAACTAGCTTTACGTTGCAGTCCGACAAAAATGTCTTTTAGATCACCTAAAGTGTAAAAAGTACTATAAATCAGATGATACAGGAGCAGTATGCCACAGAAGAACAAAAGTCACAATTTCTTGACGTATCATCTAAGTAAAACAATAATCACTACTTCTTCACACTGCACGCAAACGTCTAAGCAAATGGCCTCGCCCCTACTCGTGTAACAGTGTTGGCAACACAAGAGCATAACCTTGCATCATAAAGTGATGCCTCTTGTGGCAGTAACAAGAAACACTAGGTATGTCATTTTAGCAGACTTTGTCATTTTAGGACACTTTCCCCTACTTATTGATATTCTGGAGATAACATCGTCATGTTGAAACAGGTTACGGTCACTTGGTTGTGTCGTTAGAAATACAGAAAATAAAAGACGTGATCTTTTTCTCTGAAAGTTAGGTTTTAAGGTGAAACTTCTGAACCATTTGTAGTCAGAACAAGAGCCCAACTAGATGATGGATTCCGTCGTGCGCTCTTTGTGTTTGGAAATAGTCTTTAGATACTGGGAAAGGCAAGTAAAGAAACGTGAATAAATCAACAAATTAAACTGGAAATGAAAAACAAAAGAACCAAAGTCAACCACCAGAGCTTTGCGGATGAACTTTCAGTCTTTGCGAAAGATTTATCAACTGCTACATAAATAAAACTCCTCGGAAGTATATCAGAGAAAGCAGGCCCACAGATCTCGACATCCAAAACAGAATACATGACAAATATCGTAGGTTCTCCAAAATCGTTAAAACCAAATTTTGGAAAAGTTAACCAAGTTCAAAAATTTAAATATCTCGGAGAAATCATTCAACCCAAAGGGCTGACCCAAGAAGGGCTCAATGCCAGATCCCAGAAGACTAAAATGGCGTATCAACTCTCCAGAGACACCTACCTTAAGAAGTCAGTCCCCATTACTGAGAAACTTAGTATAATGAAACAGTTCTAAAATTCCTTGAGCCCTATACAGTATTTTGCTTTGCTACACTTAAAAATAGGAAACAAATTTGGAAAAATTGAGGGGCCTACTGTAGACGTATCAAAGGTCTGTATTAAACCCTCAGGCATAAACCAAAGAAGGTTGGTCACATTTTTTGAAAATGGGAAAGACTGGAGGACGAATGATCAACTACAAGAATCTTCCAATATTTCAGTAAGGAAAAGAAAATAAATCAATGAATCAATGACAGTGAAAAATACTTGAAAGCGATGAACATATCGAAAGATGACATTCAAAAGAGAAACTTTCAGAACCAAACTAATAACAACTCAAAGGGTATTCGAGAAAAAGAAAGGAAACATCGAACAACCCTCACTCATGAACAAAATGAATAACAGCCTAAGAAAATAGAAAAATGCAAGGAAGATAGGAAGAAGAATCTCATTGGAAAGAACGAGTCCTCTGAGAAACTATTTTACGTCTATGGATGCCGGGATTAGACGCAAGAAGAACTTATATGAATTGCACATGTGGACGATTTAGCTTAATCCTGTGTATGATATTATTTGCTGTAAGTATCATGAAATGAAGGCATGCAGATACAAAGTAATCACTGCGCATCTCTTGCTACTTGAGTTTTATCTCACTAAGATTGTGTATTACGTTCGTTATGTCCACGTGTGAAAACTATTCAAGGAGTCACAATTAATTATATTGCATACCAAGCAGCAAATCGAACAGTTACTACAATGGACATATTCGTCCTGGTGGAATCAGAAACTATATTGATATTTATAACATTTCTCAGTCTCAATCACACATTTTTAATTACATGTCATGGTTCGATAACTGCGGTTTATCTTCAGATCTTAAACAAAGTAAAACTAAATATGTACCATCTAATATTTTACAATAAGTAGGAAATAGTTGTACATAAATGTAGAATTTAAACAAGCAGTTGCGTCGGCAGCCCGTCTTGTCTGTTCAGAACCTCCACACCAGAATATTGTGCTTTGCGAATTGCAGTCATTGTTTTAAATAGGTATCTGGTGACGGCATGAGTGAGGCGAATAAATGAGGTTTCAAATATCAATACAGCTGCTGATTCCCTCTGGACGAATACGTCGGATATAGTGAAAATGGTGGCAGGTCAAGCGGTAGGAGACTGAATTCGAAACAAAATTAATGAATAACTGTTGTAGAATTAAATGTAGCAAGGAACGCTTATATCAAAATGTAAGTCCAAGATATGCAGAAGTAAAAGTTGGGAATAAAAAACCAATAGCTCGTGCAATACAGAGTGAAAGTGAAATTATGTGGGTAACAACAGAAATGAGGGAGGCCTTCAAGAAGAAGGACATGTTCAAAGAAGATTTGTACTTATTTCACTTAAAGGCAGCATAACGTTATATCCTGCATAGTTTGAGAGCCTTTGTACATTTATTGACAATAGAGCGAGCATTTGAAGAACATATATCATTGCAAGGCATCATAAGAAAATATTATGTATGACAGGTGGGAGGAAATGTGACAGTAATATTGTGCCTAAAAGACTAATTTTTCCACAAGCTTTTTAATCTCACGAATTTTCTCTTACAGCCGAG
Organism: Schistocerca serialis cubense; assembly: GCF_023864345.2. Classification (NCBI taxonomy): domain Eukaryota; kingdom Metazoa; phylum Arthropoda; class Insecta; order Orthoptera; family Acrididae; genus Schistocerca; species Schistocerca serialis. The sequence goes on from NC_064643.1 coordinate 461,517,962, forward strand.
AAGATGTCTCTTCTATCAGAAGGTTTACACTGCAATCGCAAACCAATATTAGGACAGAAAGATTTAAACAGAATTATAGCACAGGTCAAATGCCCTAGTGTCGCAGCAGAGCTTCCATCTCAAACAGAACGACCCAGCCGTAAATTACCTACGGATTAGAAACACAGGTACATTCAGAGAGTAATAGTAATAAAGAAAGTACGATTTTAGAAATCTTAAATAAGAAGTTGAAGAAGCATAAAGCGTTAATCACAAGGGTGGATAAAGGCAGCACTGTGTTCGTCATGAGAGACCGAGATTATTTAAATAAAACTGAAATTTTTCCCTTGAAAACGGGTTTGACGGAGTGAATAGAGATCTAACAAAAAGGTTTAAAACACAATAAAACGCAAAGTTAAAAACTCTGATTTTATGTTTGCTGAGAGGGGAAAAAGCGATATACAGTCATGAACCCACAAACGAACGACGGACGTGCACAGGCAAAACATCATAATAAGGACGAATGCACATGCTTCTATCCAACACGAAAGAATACTAATCACCTGATAAATGCTGCGCTAGCACGAAGATTAAAAATACTGTACACATTTTACGAGCAGTATAGTTCAAAAAATACATACGAGTTTACGGACAAAGTTAAGGATACAGTGATACTGGCTGACTCCATATTTGTATTCCCTAGATGTGGTGAATTTGTAAAATGACGTGCCTCTCTATGAGATATTAGATACAATTAAAAACAACCTTATAAAACACAAAAACTGGCTACAGGAAGAATAGTTGAATTACTGGAGCTTCTAGAACTGACATTAACCTGTAATTATTTTACGGTTAACGTAAGATATACCACCAACCACAAGGGAAATTTCCTTGCCGGCATTATGCTGAGATTTTTTCTTAATCATTTGGAAGACTAGTTTTTCACTAACAAGCCTGCAATAGCCAGCGAAGTCCTCTAGTATTACCGCTATATGGATGCTGCCATTTTATTAGTTAAAGGAGATCAAAGCGATGTTAATGACATAGTGGAGAGAATGAGTGCCATTGACACAAAAATTAGGCACACAATTGAGCAAGAAAATGAAGGCGCCATCAACTATCTCGACATTACTGTCACAAGAGAGGTGGCCAAACACCGTTTCAGCGTGTATAGAAAACCGAACTGTGCAGCCTTTATTACTGGTTCCAGATTTTCTAGATTAGATTAGATTGATACTCGTTCTATAGATCACGAATACGCCACTTCGTAATGATGTGAAACGTGTCAGTTTAACAAAAGGGTTCTTTACATGCCATAATTCATATTTAGGGTGACTTCTTTCACAGTGTACAAACTCTAGAGATTGATCGATGTGAGGATACGATATAAAAAAGGTCTAATGAACTTACTGTATGTTCAGAAATGCATGGTTTCCATGCTAGAGACCATTTATTCAATCACACTTTCTTACAGAGTTGCTGTCTAATACGCGCTGCAGCCACAGTTATGGTACGCGTGGTTTCCTCCTAGAGGGTTGTACTGTTCCCAATACGTCATGCCCTGCACCCTCTCCTGCCATAGTAATTGATAATACTGCGTGCGATTCATTTCTATTGCTGACACACCTTGCAGTGGATGTGATACAGCGTTGTACACAATGGTTCCGTATTCGAATCTAGAGCTTGCCGACATGGTGTTTACATACGGAAAGGCAAATGGCAACGGGCGGAATACCATCAAGAGACCTGTCCTCGCCGATAACAACCACAGCATTCAATGTTTGCAAAAGTATTTCGTCGTTAGTCTGAAACAGGATTGTTTCAGGAAGCAGGAAATCATTAAGGACGTACCAGAAATGTTCGGACACCAGACTTGGAGGAAAATGTGATTAACACTGTGGAAGGCGACCGTCATGTCAGTACGAGGCAGTTGCCCGCCAGTACAGGGTAATTCAGACGATCGTGTGGAACATTCTGCGTGACAATTGTTACTATCCATATCACTTACAGCGTGTGCAGGGCTTATTAGCTACAGGCTTTCCACGTTGGGAGTAATTTTGTCACTAGTTTCTTTACCAGGCAACCACGATTCAGGAATTTGTGTCATCCATCCTATTCAGAGATGAGGCTATCCTTAGCGGAGAGGTATCTTCAATTTTCATAACAGTCATCTGAAGAATAGTACGCAGGACCCACATGGTACGGTGACAGCGAATCATCAGGATCGGTGCAGGCGGGAAGTGCTGGCCGGGATAATTGGCCTCCGTAATTTAGGGACCAGTCTTCCTTCCACGTCGCCTAACAGACCAGAACTATCGGCCTTTCTCGAGGGTGACTTTTCCTCTCTGCTGGAAGACGTGCCATTGATAATACGAAGGATTATGCGGCTGCTACATAATGAAATGTTTGATGAGATAAAAGAAATTATTCAGGTGAAATTATTCAGGTAGTGAAGGGAAACAGTTAATAGTCATGGGTCACTGGAATTCGAGAGTGGGAAAAGGGAGAGAAGAAAACATAGTAGGTAAATATGGATTGGGGGTAAGAAATGAAAGAGGAAGCCGTCTGGTAGAATTTTACACAGAGCATAACTTAATCATAGTTAACACTTGGTTCAACAATCATAAAAGAAGGTTGTATACATGGAAGAATCCTGGAGATATTAGAAGGTATCAGATAGATTATATAATGGTAAGACGGAGATTTAGGAACCAGGTTTTAAATTTTAAGACATTTCCAGGGGCAGATGTGGACTCTGACCACAATCTATTGGTTATGAACTGTAGATTAAAACTGAAGAAACTGTAAAAAGGTGTGAATTTAAGGAGATGGGACCTGGATAAACTGACTAAACCAGAAGTTGTACAGAGTTTCAGGGAGAGCATAAGGGAACAATTGACAGGAGTGGGGGAAAGAAATACAGTAGAAGAAGAATGGGTAGCTCTGAGGGATGAAGTAGTGAAGGCAGCAGAGGACCAAGTAGGTAAGAAGACGAGGGCTAGTAGAAATCCTTAGGTAACAGAAGAAATATTGAATTTAATTGATGAAAGGAGAAAATATAAAAACGCAGTAAATGAAGCAGGCAAAAATGAATACAAACGTCTCAAAGATGAGATCGACAGAAAGTGCAAAATGGCTAAGCAGGGATGGCTAGAGTACAAATGTAAGGATGTAGAGGCTTATCTCACTAGGGGTAAGATAGATACTTGTAACCTCCCCCTCACTTATTGACCTTAATGACAGTGAAAAATTAAACCGTGTGCACCTAATGGAAATTTGGGAAAAGCAATCATCACCGAAGTTAACTTGTCAGTAAAGAGGGAGGAAAGGGTTACATCTAAATGAAAGGAAAAATGCAAATGAAATTGGTGGAAATTAATTTTGAGAAAAGGGAAAAATTAATAAAGAAAGTAAATGTGCTGTCGCTACGTTAACAATTAATTGGAGTTAATTAGATATTTGAGATTTGGGGAAAATTACGGTCGCCAGTCCTATGGACAACTACTATAATAACTGAAAATGAAAGGTTAATGAACATACAATTAGCACTAAAAGAGTGGCAACTGAAGGTTGACACGTGTTGTGTGAAAACTGACTGTTTGTCAGAAGTAATAAATTTCGCTACACTCTGACTTAATTTAGCAAAAGAGTAAATAAAACAGGACAATTGAAAGTTAATTTAGTGACTGAAATTAATAGTGATCTTTGTTTCTGAAGCACTACGAAATTCAATAAAATAAGGTTAGTCCTGGGCTACCTCAACAATCATTTCGAAAGCTACTTGAATCTACGCAATTTAGAAATAAGAGATTTAACTTTGAACTTGAATTAAATGATTCTGAACAATTAACAATAGTAAAATTTAGTACGTACCAAGCTGAGCTGCAGTCACAGGTAAGCTAAAATATGGTAACAAAACTCGCACTCTTAATTTGTGCTTGTGTAATCTAAATATTGTAGGCAGCTATGAATACCTTAACTGAACTTTGAAATTAAAGCAGTGAAATGGAATGATAGAACTTTAATCCTGCTTGGTAATGCAATTGGGACAATGAGCAACAAAGGTTCATGCTACGTTGCTGTAATTTTGTGAGGCAAATTGAACAGTTTGAAAAGCTGAGGTGTGCCATACAGTTCTATAACTTTACGTGCTTCCAGTCTTCCTTGTTGGTTGATTGAAGGTCTGAAGTCGTCGATCGAGGAGGTGGCAACAGTCACTCATTTTCGGCCGTCGCTGAGGCAGAAGCTGGATGTTGGCGCGCCTTCTTCTCGACACGGTCACCAGGCGAAATGGGCTCTTGATGTGCGCCAGCTAATACTTCTCGTCCGTGACACCGTGTCAGAAACTATCATAGCAAGTCGAGCGCAATTACATGCTGCCAAACCCCGAAAGCGCGGCAACTCGCGGGAGTGCCACACAACACACCTGCTTCACTGCCCTAATCCACCCAGACTCCCCTCTGCCTGCGCTCCACGCAGCAGAGTTAACACTACCAAAATTCCTTAAGACTTTGGTTCTCCACACGACCTATCGACGTAATCGTTCGATAGCATAGTTTTCCCTAAGCAAGACCCAGTGTAAAAATACAAATAATATTTACAACACAAACCAATTATACATCGACTGCAGCTCAGCTTGGTACGTACTAAATTTTACTATTGCAAAGGAGGATATAAGATGTATGAGACAGGCGAAATACACTCAGACTTCAAGAAGAATATAATAATTCCAATCCCAAAGAAAGCAGGTGTTGACAGATGTGAAAATTACCGAACTATCAGTTGAATAAGTCACAGCTGCAAAATACTAACGCGAATTCCTTACAGACGAATGGAAAAACTAATAGAAGTCGACCTCGGGGAAAATCAGTTTGGATTCCGTAAAAATATTGGAACACGTGAGGCAATACTGACCCTACCACTTATCTTAGAAGCTAGATTAAGGAAAGGCAAGCATACGTTTCTAGCATTTGTAGACTTAGAGAAAACTTTTGACAATGTTGACTGGAATACTCTCTTTCAAATTCTGAAGGTGGCAGGGGTAAAATACAGGGAGCGAAAGGCTATTTACAATTTGTACAGAAACCAGATGGCAGTTATAAGAGTCGAGGGACATGAAACGGGAAGCAGTGGTTGAGAAGGGAGTGAGACAGGGTTGTAGCCTCTCCCCGATGTTATTCGATCTGTATATTGTGCAAGCAGTAAAGGAAAAAAAGAAAAATTCGGAGTAGGTATTAAAATCCATGGAGAAGAAATAAAAACTTTGTACGCTGATGACATGGTAATTCTGTCAGAGACAGCAAAGGACTTGAAACAGCAGTTGAACGGAATGGACAGGGTCTTGAAAGGAGGATCAACAAAACCAAAACGAAGATAATGGAATGTAGTCGAATTAAGTCGGGTGATGCGGAGGGAATTAGATTAGGAAATGAGACAATTAAAGTAGTAAAGGAGTTTTGCTATTTGGGGAGCAAAATAACTGATGATGGTCGAAGTAGAGAGGATATAAAATGTAGACTGGCAATGGCAAGGAAATCGTTTCTGAAGAAGAGAAATTTGTTAACATCGAGTATAGATTTAAGTGTCAGGAAGTCGTTTCTGAAAGTATTTGTATGGAATGTAGCCATGTATGGAAGTGAAACGTGGGCGATAAATAGTTTGGACAAGAAGAGAATAGAAGCTTCCGAAATGTGGTGCTACAGAAGAATGCTGAAGATTAGATGGGTGGATCACATAACTAATGAGGAGGTATTGAATAGAATTGGGTAGAAGAGTAATTTGTGGAACAACTTGACAGGAAGAAGGGACCGGTTGGTAGGACATGTTATGAGGCATCAAGGGTCACAAATTTAGCATTGGAGGGCAGCGTGGAGGGTAACAATCGTAGAGGGAGACCAAGAGATGAATACACTAAGCAGATTCACAAGGATGTAGGTTGCAGTAGGTACTGGAAGATGAAGAAGTTTGCACAGGATAGAGTAGCATGGAGAGCTGCACCAAACCAGTCTCAGGACTGAAGACCACAAAAACAACAACATGATAATGCTCCATTCAACATCACCCTTAGCGTCTGGACGCATCTCAATCGTGTCTTCCCTGGTCGATGGATCGGACGAGGGGGTACAGTTGCATGGTCTGCTCGTTCACCGGATCTCAACCCGTGCGATTTATGGTATGGTGACAGTGAATCATCGGGATCGGCGCAGGCGGGAAATGCTGGCCGGGATAATTGGCCACCGTATTTTGGGACTAGTCTTCCTTCCACGTCGCCTAATAGACCGGAATTATCGGCATTTCTCGCGGGTGAAATTTCCTCCCTGCTGGAAGAAGTGCCATTGATAATACGAAGGATTATGCGGCTGCTACATGATAATGCTCCAGTCAACATCACCCTTAACGTCCGGACGCATCTCAATCGTGTTTTACCTGGTCGATGGATCGGAGGAAGGGGTACAGTTGCATGGTCTGCTCGTTTAACGGATCTCAACCCGTTCGATTTATGGTTATGGGGCCATCTCAAAAGTATCGTGCTTGCACAGCCCATTCCAGATGTGGAGACATGGGAGTAACTTATTCATGCCGCCTTTGTCACTGGCCGATGTGAACGGAGCGTGCCACGGCGGGTATGCAAATACATTGAGGCACATGGAAACCATTGTCGACACATACTGTAACTGTGACTGTAGGGTGCTGCGCGTATTAGACGGCAGTCTCTGTAACAATGTATGACTGAATTAGTTGTGTCTAGCACGGAAACCATGCATTTCCGGGCATAAGTTCATCAGATCCTTCTTGTTTCGTATCCTCTTATCGATCATTCCCTAGGATTTGTAGATAATCGTTCTGTTGTTGTTGTGGTCTTATGTCCTGAGACTGGTTTGATGCAGCTCTCCATGCTACTCTATCCTGTGCAAGCTTCTTCATCTCCCAGTACCTACTGCAACCTACATCCTTCTGAATCTGCTTAGTGTATTGATCTCTTGGTCTCCCTCTACGATTTTTACCCTCCACGATGCCCTCCAATGCTAAATTTGTGATCCCTTGATGCCTCAAAACATGTCCTACCAACCGATCCCTTCTTCTAGTCAAGTTGTGCCACAAACTTCTCTTCTCCCCAATCCTATTCAATACCTCCTCATTAGTTACGTGATCTACCCACCTTATCTTCAGCATTCTTCTGTAGCACCACATTTCGAAAGCTTCTATTCTCTTCTTGTCCAAACTGGTTATCGTCTATGTTTCACTTCCATACATGGCTACACTCAATACAAATACTTTCAGAAACGACTTCCTGACACTTAAATCTATACTCGATGTTAACAAATTTCTCTTCTTCAGAAACGATTTCCTTGAAATTGCCAGTCTACATTTTATATCCTCTCTACTTCGACCATCATCAGTTATTTTACTCCCTAAATAGCAAAACTCCTTTACTACTTTAAGTGTCTCATTTCCTAATCTAATCCCCTCAGCATCACCCGATTTAATTTGACTACATTCCATTTTCCTCGTTTTGCTTTTTGTTGATGTTCATCTTACATCCTCCTTTCAAGACACTGTCCATTCCGTTCAACTGCTCTTCCAAGTCCTTTGCTGTCTCTGACAGAATTACAATGTCATCGGCGAACCTCAAAGTTTTTACTTCTTCTCCATGAATTTTAATACCTACTCCGAATATTTCTTTTGTTTCCTTTACTGCTTGCTCAATATACAGATTGAACGACATCGGGGAGAGGCTACAACCCTGTCTCACTCCTTTCCCAACCACTGCTTCCCTTTCATGCCCCTCGACTCTTATAACTGCCATCTGGTTTCTGTACAAATTGTAAATAGCCTTTCGCTCCCTGTATTTTACCCCTGCCACCTTCAGAATTTGAAAGAGAGTGTTCCAGTTAACGTTGTCAAAAGCTTTCTCTAAGTCTACAAATGCTAGAAATGTAGGTTTGCCTTTCCTTAATTTATTTTCTAAGATATGTCGTAAGGTCAGTATTGCCTCACGTATTCCAATATTTCTACGGAATCCAAACTGATCTTCCCCGAGGTCCGCTTCTACCAGTTTTTCCATTCGTCTGTAAAGAATTCGCGTTAGTATTTTGCAGCTGTGACTTATTAAACTGATAGTTCGGTAATTTTCACATCTGTCAACACCTGCTTTCTTTGGGATTGGAATTATTATATTCTTCTTGAAGTCTGTGGGTATTTCGCCTGTCTCATACATCTTGCTCACCAGATGGTAGAGTTTTGTCATGACTGGCTCTCCCAAGGCCATCAGTAGTTCTAATGGAATAATCGTTCTAGGGTTACTGATTTATATCTAAAAATTCATCTTCTGAGTACAAAGATTTGTCATTCAGAAAATCTGTTAACTTGTTTTTAAATGTTGGCTATCTGACAAACACAACTAAGTCTTGACACTCGGAGAGAATGAAGATGGCATATTTTCGGTCTGTGATTAATTGATTATTAAAACTGACACTAATCGACATGAGAGGAATAGAGAAATCGTTATTATAAAACAGGCTCCAATAAACGTCGTTTATTCAGTCTCAATAGTAACTAAGTGACTACAGCAAATTAAAAGACAACAACGTAAAATCTATGGCAGTACGCTAACAGGAGAACAGGAAGACAAGAGAATCGTGTACATGTCCGTGAGTTATTAAGGACGGGTTTCAGAAATTACTGCTAGACAATTTCGCAATGCCTCCTCATAAGGCTTAACATTAATGACATTATTACCTTCAGACTTTGGCCAGTGTGAATAAAAAAGCCTCGAAATTCGCAGCAGGTGTATACAAAGTAAAGTGTGGAAACTGTCCAAATTTTTACGTAGATCAATTAGGCAGACCATATGAAGAACGGTGCAAAGAGGACGCTTCAGTTCTCAGTAAAAATGGTTCAAATGGCTGTGAGCACTATGGGACTTAACATCTGAGGTCATCAGTCCCCTAGAACTTAGAACTACTTAAACCTAACTAACCTAAGGACATCACAAACATCCATGACCGAGGCAGGATTCGAACCTGCGACCGTAGCGGTCGCGCGCTTCCAGATTGAAGCGCCTAGAACCGCTCGGCCACACCGGCCGGCTTATAAGGAGGAAAGCTTTGTTCAAGTTCCTCAAGGTTTTGTTCATTGTTGGAAAGCTAGAAACACATTATAAATGGTGAATACATGTTTAAGTAATCATATATGCATTAAATCTACGCAGCTTTAGGACTGCAGTGACATAATCGTAAACAGTTTTGTAGTTAGACCTGAGTTTCTCCTGGCGTATACAACTTTCAAATAACTTCCGGGTCAAACTGCCTTGAAAATGGCGGGGTGTTCTCCCGCCGAAATATCGGCGGTCGCTGAAAGTGTTACCTGGCTGAATTCCCGGAAGTTATTTGAGAGTTTTGTTGTTCACGAACTGCGAAGTCTTCTAACGGAACTCGTTTTGTTAGCACGTGCAAGTGTCTCAATTTGGCGAAGTCTGCGATTCCTAATATTGGGTTGCCAAATTGGGTTCTCAAATTATTCATTGTAACTTTAAGTTCTATATGTATGTATAGTCACTTTTGCTTACTATAAAATTATTTTTGGATAAGTCCTACTTGTATACCTGTAAAGGTGTATTCTGAACAACACATCAAAGAAAATAGTTTAATAGAAATAGGGAAAGAGTCCCTATCAACAGTGTTCGTTCCTTTTGTAGATCGCATCTAGAAAACGTTGGAACCCCAAACAAATGAAGGCTGTCATTTTAGCTACGGGCAGTGAAGAAATGGGAAGCTGTAAAGCATCTCGCATCTTCGGCGTTCCTCGAGCAACATTGAAACGCTATGTTAAAGACAATAGAAGCGCAGATGAATCTATGAACACCAAACAGGAAGGAAACCTATTTTTTTCTCGAGAACTGGAAGGGGACTCGAAGAATTGTTAGATCCAAATGGAAAAGCGATTCTATGGTCTTTCTGGAAAATATGTCCGAAGACTTGACTATCAGCTTGGTATAAAAATAAACAGCTATTCGAAAGAAAAACTGCAATCTGATAAAAAATGGTTACGAAACCTCCCAAAAAGGAATCGCGAACTCTCTGTTAGGTCTCCCAAAGGACTTTCACTCACCAGAGCTGAGAGTTTCACAGCCGAAGTAGTCAGTAAGTTTTTTGGCAGTTATGAACCGGTCTTAGCTTCAATCAAGAGCAACCCAGCCAGTTTGTTTAACTTTGACGAAACTGGTATCACAGTTGTGCAACATAAGCACACTAAAATTGTTCCATTAAAGGGGAAAAAGCAAATCGCTTCTCCAGACGCTGCTGAACTGTAGCAACATGCATGAGCCCTTAGGGACAATCCATACCGCCTCTGATGATCTTCCCACGGAAGAATATGAAAGTGAAATTAATGGACGGTGCTTCTGTAGTTTGCAGTTATGCATGCCATTCTTCAGTTCGGATTCAAACGGACATTTTTACACAATGGTTTCGCCACTCCTTGCTCAACGAGAAACCAACGAAAGATGATTCTGCAGTTCTCGTCGTGGATGGACACTTCACCCATGACAGAAATACTGACGTGATTAATTTGGTCAGGGATAACAATGTCTCCTTTGTGTCTCTGCCGCCTCATAGCACCCATAAAATACAGCGATTGGACTTTGCGTTTATGGGGCCACAGAAGACATTGTATGCTCAGGAGATTGAGAGCTGGATCAAGTGCCATGTTGTTCGTGTTGTAACTACGTTCCAACAAAGCGACATTTTTCGAAAAGCTTACGTACAGGCAGCGACAGCAGAAATAGCAGCCAACGGTTTCTGGGAGGCAGGTCTGTTCCCATTCAAGCGTCAAAGTTTCTGACCCCTCCTGAGAATAGTCCATGTGCAAATGAGGATCCTGAAGAAGGACTGTCATGGGGATATAAAAATAAAAAAATAAAAAAAGGCCATTCCCAAAAGACTGGAATCTAAGATTCAGATTTGTCATGGGAACTGTTACTAGCCCTATTCCAGAAATTAGAAGCCAAATAGCTCCCAGAAGATCCCGTGCCGGTTATGTTCAGCTGATCACTGGGTCTCCTTATAAGCATGAATTAGTGGACTCGAAACAGAGGGTGGTAACACCGAAGCAAGTTCGGAATGCTGGACATGGTAAGCGCAGAGCACCAAACCAGGCGCCGACTGGCAAGAAACGGAGGATCACTGAATCTCCATCGTAGTCCGAAGCAGATGAAATTGAACTGTCCGATGAAAGCGAAGATAGCGACGACAACGAAAACGCGCAGTGCATCTATTGTGCAGGGCTCTTCCCAGACATCACAATGGAGAGAACTGGAATCGGTGTTCAGAATGCATGAAATGGGCACATGTGCTGGCTCTACAAGCAAAAGATATGTTTGTGATAGGTGCCTTTAAAAGTGCTGCAAGTGCCGAATCCCTGATTACTTGGTTTAGAGACAATTGTCATGAGACCGCCCCAAATTAGGAAACCATTTTCAAGAGAGCCAGTTTTGCAACAGTATTTATTTTGTAGCATATCTAATTTAAATGTATAAAAAGCAGAAACTGGACAGGCATCATCATTCTAACGTGTTAAATAAAGTATATTTAGTATTCGTGCTAACAAAAATTGTTTTCATTTTCTACTATAACCTAATTAAAAATAGCCTCCCGAAATCAGGGGTGTTTCCTCGGTATTTCTGGAGCTTTTCATATCAGTTTAAACCTCTGACGTGATAATCATCTTATATGCTTCATAGTGTGTTGTAATCAAACATCGGATGACACTTCGACTTCAATCTTCTTCTTTAATCTTAAGGTTGGAATTCACATTCACTCCTTCCATCGTTTCTTCTTGAACTTGCCTTATCACTGCCGCTTGTAGTGGGGTGTTCGTCATTATCATCACTAGCATTATACTGAAGTTTTAGTCTTACACCAATTCTAACCGTGGTAGAATTTTGCACTTTGATAGGTACCAATGCCCAACCCATCTGATGCTTCAGTACACAAATAACTTCACAAAATGTAACTTCACGTACACACTGCACCGTCTCTAATGGTCTCGACTGTTTAGCGACAGACAAAGGTCGAATTCAGTAAGTGTACTCGTCGGTATCTAATGGACGACTGTAGAGGTTTGCAATTAAAAAAATATCACCGGTGCAATAAGGGACCTTTCATGATCCCTCACGGGATTGTCATGTAAATGTGTTTGTTCGAGTCCAAATACCTTGTCCGACTGAAGAATTAACGAAAATCGTTTAAAACATAAAAGCAATAACATGGGTGGAAGTAACATGGTGTTGATGCTGCTAAAACCTGTCGCAGCGTAATATTAACTCTCCTGTTTATGGAGAATATAGCTGCACGACAGAAGCGACTTATCTGCAGAGCGCACCAAGCGTAGCAGCTAGGGACAGAATTTTATGGTCATCCTCGTAACACGACGAGCGGCGAAGTCGATAATGCCGGCGAATTATCAGGTAATCCGATCAGCTTTTAACGATGTTCACACGTGAGAGGACAGAGCGTGAGGGACGTTACTGTGAGCAGCAGTGTCTACTACGTACGCGTGTGTCCAAAATTCGTGCCATTTAACCTCCATGCATCGATAGCTGTGTTACAGCTAAATTTTTGTTTTAACTGGCAGAAATGGAGACAGTTGCAGAAAAAATCTTTGGGGCAGCATCAGGAGTGGAATACTTCACATCAACGATGACTGCAAGCAGCGTACATCAGTGTAAGGTCATTGTGGTGTCACCGCCAGACACCACACTTGCTAGGTGGTAGCTTTAAATCGGCCGCGGTCCATCAGTACATGTCGGACCCGCGTGTCGCCACTGTGTGATCGCAGACCGAGCGCCACCACAAGGCAGGTCTCGAGATACGGACTAGCACTCGCCCCAGTTGCACGGACGATGTAGCTAGCGATGCACACTGACGAAGCCTCGCTCATTTGCAGAGCAGATAGTTAGAATAGCTTTCAGCTAAGTCCATGGCTACGACCTAGCAAGGCACCATTAGTAACATTGCATGTATCTATGGAGTCTCACTTGTATCGTCAATAGCGATGTACCAAGGATGGATTAAAGTTAAGTATTCCAGAAGCTACGTACTTTTCTTTATAGCATTCATTACGTATCTTGTTACAGACCTATCACTTGCCTGCGTCAACTAAACGCCTGCCTTTCGGCTACTTCCGTGGCGTGGCTGTCTTGCTACGCCAGAACAGTCATCTACCTCTCCACACATAGCTCTATTTGTCTATACGTGTAATGTCTTTCTTTGCCACTAAATACCAGCATTTGACACTATATACTTATTTCACAAGATGAAAGGACTGCATCGTGTGTCCAACCTAAACTGTTTTGAGTCGAAAATGATAGAATGGTGTTCAAAGCTCTGCCCTAATTTCTGTATTTAAGTCTTACACGTTTTCTCTAAATCATTTAAGGTAAATGTCGCAATGGTTTAAAAAAAAAAAAATAACACGGCAGCGTCCTGCGCAAACTTCTTCAGTTCGTATATCGCTCCGTCTTTAATGATCTATTCGTGGGCCACAAGTCAAATTCTAATTTTCCAGACAAACAGGAATGAAAAAATCGCAACAGTAAATGTAATTTAGCTCGCGACAAAAGCACAGTTTTGTGCAGCCAGTTTCTAAATACAGCTTCTACACCGAGAAATGGGCAGCCGCGTTTTGCCACTTTTACTTTTACATTTTTCCTGAATTTATGCGAGTGTGAAATGGAATAGGCGAAGTGCGTGCTGTGCACCAGAGAGTACTGGGAGCCAACCTACTGTGGAAAAAAACTGATTACCTATTGACTCATGGAAGATGTTACGTTGACATGTCGTGCAAACTGAACGCTGTTTAACTTGCAACTTCTGCTGGCAGCAAAGGGTTGCTGCTATCAAATACAAAGATGACCATAGAGGTGTTGGATGCCGTCTTGGGAGACAGTATTCCAATCCATTTTCACCTGTCCCAAACAGTTAAAGAATTGAAAGTTCCTGGCAGTTTAAAACATTGTACCAGATCGAGAGTCGAAGGCGGGACCTTCACTGTCAAGCATTCTACCGACAGTGTAACTCTTGCACCACTCACCACCTCTCCTCACAGCTTGACTTCTGCTACTACCTCGACTCCTACCTTCCAAACTTCGCGGACGTTCTCCTGCGAAAATTGCACAACTAGCACTCCTGGAAGAAAGGATATTGCGGAGACATGTCTTAGCCACAGCCTGCAGGATGTTTCCAGAATGAAATTTTCCTGCAGGTGTGCTAGTTCTGAAGGTTTCGTAGGTGACCTTCTGTGAAGTTTTGAAGATAGGAGACGTGGTACTGTCGAAAGTGAAGCTGTGAAAACAGGTCGTGAGCTGTGCTTGGGCAGCTGAGTCGGTAGAGCGCATGCCCGCGAAAGACACTGGTCCAGAGTTCGAGTCTCGGTTCTGCACAAAGTTTTAATCCGCGAAGTAGTTTAATATCAGCGCACACTCGGCTGCAGAGTGAAAATTCCATTCTGAATTAAAGAATTATGACGGCAATGAAGACCAGGTGCCATCGTGGCTCATGATGTTGCACGTGTGCTCAACAGGCGACAGGTCTAGTGACCATGCTGACGTGGGTAACTTACAAACATATCGGAGAACAAGCTGTTAACGCGATGCTGTGTGCGAGGATATTACCCTGCTAAAAGGTAAATTCTTTGACGCTATAAGAACGGAAACACAAAGAGCTGATCAACACGTAGAATGTGTGTGTAGTCATTGTTGGCAACAACACGCTCTCCATAATGCCAACGTTGATCGTATACGTGGCTATCTGACACGTTGGCCGTTGTAGCATCGCACTAGTATACGCCGATGCTGGCATTATACATATAACAACGTGCTGTCGGCTCCACACACCGTTTCGAGCCGTCAACAGCTCGTGCTCTTGTGGTTAGCGGTTCTGACTTTCGACCAAAGGGTCACGGATTCGATTGTCTGTGGGGTCAGCGATTTTCTCCGCATGGAACTGGTTGTGTCTGTGGTTGTCACCGTTTTATCGTCATCGGTGCGCAAGTCGAAGTGGCGTCAAATACACTACTGGCCATTAAAATTGTTACACCAAGAAGAAATGCATATGGTGAACGGGTATTCACTGCACAAATATATTATACTAGAACTAACATGTGATTACATTTTCACGCAATTTGGGTGTACAGATCCTGAGAAATCAGTACCCACCTCCGGCCGTAATAACGGCCTTGATACACCTGGGCATTGAGTCAAACAGTGCTTGGATGGCGTGTACAGGTACAGCTGCCCATGACGCTTCAACACGGTACCACAGTTCATCAAGAGTAGTGACTGGCGTATTGTGACGAGCCAGTTGTTCGGCCACCATTGACCAGACATTTTCAATTGGTGAGAGATCTGGAGAATGTGCTGGCCAGGGCAGCAGTCGAACATTTTCTGTATCCAGAAAGGCCCGTACAGGACCTGCATTATCCTGCTGAAATGTAGGGGTTTCGCAGGGATCGAATGAAGCGTAGAGCCACGGGTCGTAACACATCTGAAATGTAACGTCCACTGTTCAAAGTGCTGTCAATGCGAACAAGAGGTGACCGAGACGTGTAACCAATGGCACCCCATACCATTACGCCGGGTGATACGCCAGTACGGCGATGAAGAATACATGCTCCCAATGTGCGTTCACCGCGATGTCGCCAAACACGGATGCGACCATCATGATGCTGTAAACAGAACCTGGGTTCATTCGAAAAAATGTCGTTTTGCCATTCGTGCGCCCAGTTTTGTCGTTGAGTACACCATCGCAGCCACTCCTGTCTGTGATGCAGCGTCAAGGGTAACCGCAGCCATGGTCTCAGAGCTGATAGTCCATGCTGCTGAAAACTTCGTCGAACTTTTCGTGCAGATGGTTGTTGTCTTGCAAACGTCGCCATCTGTTGACTCAGGAATCGAGACGTGGCTGCGCGATCCGTTACAGCCATGCTGATAAGATGTCTGTCATCTCGACTGCTAGTGATACGAGGGCGTTGGGATCCAGCACGGCGTTCCGTATTACCCTCCAGAACCCACCGATTCCATATCCTGCCAACAGTCAGTCACTGGATCTCGACCAACGCGAGCAGCAATGTCGCGATACGATTAACCGCAATCGCAATAGGCTACAATCCGACCTTTATTAAAGTCGGAAACGTGATGGTACGCATTTCTCCTCCTTACACGAGGCATCACAACAACGTTTCACCAGGCAACGCTGGTCAACTGCTGTTTGTGTATGAGAAATCGATTGGAAACTTTCCACATGTCAGCACCTTGTAGGTGTCGCCACCGGCGCCAACCTTGTGTGAATGCTCTGAAAAGCTAATCATTTGCATATCACAGCATCTTCTTCCTGTCGGTTAAATTTCGCGTCTGTAGCACTTCATCTTCGTGGTGTAGCAATTTTAATAGCCAGTAGTGTATAAAGACTTCCACTAGGTGGCTGTATTCCGCATGTGAGGATTCGCGGCTTAATATGCAACGTGCATACCATGCATACCATTTACGCATCCAGTTGAGTCTTTCGCTATACAATCGAAGGTGAATAAACGACGATGAGTTATAACAGACCGCTCTTGACCGTAGTCCGGCTTCCAGCAAAAAACAATTCACTGTTGGTCTGATGTGTGAATCAGTTGCTAACATTTCACGCTACCTTAGAGCTGAACGTCACGTTGTTTCACCTCTCTTAAGCTGGATAGTGCTGGAATTAATCATTATGCTGTGACTTTTGTGTACCCACACAAGTATATTTTCTTCATGCTTATATCCATGCGCAATAATAGCGTAATTACCTGCCATACCATTTCTCTTTTTCATCTAAATCTTTTTGTGCCTCACTGCATTTTCTTTGTCGCCACTGTGGAATTATTATCTTATTTTTGAGGTTTAAGTGTTCTCCCTTGTTGTTCAGAGTCAAGCATCATACGTACACTTCTGGCTACGTATTATGCTGTGTACCTAGCAGGATATTTTTGCGCGGATGACCCCCCGTAATGTGTTCACAACATGATGACTTTAGTTAATGATGGATTAACTTTTCGTCACCGACATAGTGAGCTATATAAGGGGCTCTATAGTTTACAATATCGCCGTCTACTTGGTCAGTAAACGTTACTTTTCTTTTTTCTTTTTTGTATTTGACTTTGTACGTAGACAGGACTTTATAATACGACTTAGACCGCAGCATTAACGATGAGTTGTCTTTTTGTTGTATTTTTTCCTCTGTATGGTTACTTACGCTCTCTTTGTATCTAGAAAATAGTTTAACTTTTACCTGCGCGGTCGAAGGGGGTGCATCGAATGCCGAGTCAACGTGTGCCCGCCCATGTATTGCGATGCCAAGGGCACCAATGAGGTCACAGTCGGCAGCAAGAGTATATATGGGGCGTATTAACAGGCCTCTGGCGTACATTGGACAATAGCCTAGGGGTCTTTGCCGAAAGCTTGTATAATTTTAATCACTTGACGCGGCTGGAAAAATGGTTCAAATGGCTCTGAGCACTATGGGACTTAACATCTGTGGTCATCAGTCCCCTAGAACTTAAAACTACTTAAACCTAACTAGCCTAAGGACATCACACACATCCATGCCCGATGCAGGATTCGAACCTGCGACCGTAGCAGTCGCGCGGTTCCGGGCTGAGCGCCTAGAACCGCTAGACCACCGCGGCCGGCGACGCGGCTGGAAACTCGAGAACTTTTTATACACGTATCATTCATCAGACAGGGAATCTATGAATGGGCTTACAAACAAGGATGTTGCCTTCTTCGGAGACTTCAGTTCACATCACGCTCAGCGTGAAGATGTAGAAGAAAGCGCTACAATTGATAAAGAATAATATTGAATTAAGTGTCCTAGTTTACGGTCCCGGTAACCTGAATGAGTGAGCCCACGTTATAGTACGAAAAATACCCACAAAATCACAGAATCGTCTCCGGCCTGAACTGCACCACCCTTCACGCTCGACTGGTTGATAGCGATATTGAGCCGTCGGTGTACTGGACGCCTCGCATTATCGGGACTCTTCGAACCACACTACGCGTCTCCAGCCAGCTACTGTCCACTTTCTGTAATGTTTGCCCCACAAAAGTGCACCTTTATGCGCTGTTGTGACCGATCACCTTTTACACGGTATCCTACTCCAAATGTTCGATGTTTATTGTTACCTTCGCAATGTTCAATCGAAAACTGGTTGAGATGAGCCTGTATTCACTGAGAGCAACAATTGCCGCCGGGTTTGAAATCAACTGTCATCGTGAAGACGTGACACTCGCCTCTGGTCCTGTCTGCTAGAATCTTTTTTCTACCACTGTTCTAGAGCCACATAACACGGATGCGAGAGATACTCCATTCTCCGTCAACACTCCGCGTTGATTCATCGACATATCGGGCAGCTTTATTTACGTTGAGGTTATCTAAACGGGGCAGCTGCTTTCTGTTATTCTATTATGTCTTCACGTCGACCCGTCTCGTTGTCCTTGGTACGTTACCAGTACCGGCTGTATACGATCTACAGCACTCCGAAGCGGCCAGTGTGCTCTTTTGAGGTGTTACTAATATTTTATCTAGTGAACGTTTCCCACTAAATCTGGAAATTGAAGATCTACGTACAAGAGCCCGCTGTATCTGTTCCGCGTAGCACTGTGCGCAGTAGCTTCCAGTGTCCGTAACTGCCAGAGAGCGCTGATTTTCCCCATGAACAGAGCGTTACTGTTCGTTAGACATTATTTCTTCTTTGGACTCGCCCTTCGCTCCTTACCCTCCTTACGAAAGTGAAATTGTTAGAGACATACGTTCACGAGAGATAATTATTCTGTTCCTTTCAGGCAGCATCCCCCTATGTTCAAACTCCATTCCTTGCTGTTGTGTTCCTCAGCTCATGGTTTAATGCAGCTCCCCACGCTAATTTATTTATTTATTCCTTACAAAACTCTTCATCTCTACCGGCCGCTGTGGCCGAGCGGTTCTAGGCACTTTAGTCCGGAACCGCGCTACTGCTACGGTCGCAGGTTCGAATCCTGCCTCGGCATGGAGCTGTGTGCTGTCCTTAGGTTAGTTAGGTTTAAGTAGTTCTAAGTTCTAGGGGACTGATGACCTCAGATGTTAAGTCCCATAGTGCTTAGAGCCATTTGAACCATTTCTTTCTTCATCTCTAAGTAACTTCTGCACCCTACATTTATTTGAACCCTTTTGCTGTAGCCATATCTACGTCTCGCTCCACAGTTCTTACCTCCGTCACCCCTGCCCCTCCCCACTCTCTTCCCTCCGTTACCAAATTAATTATTCCTTCATGCGCCAGGATGTGTCATATCAACCTGTCCCTTCTCTTTGCTAAATTGTGCTTGTTCTCTTAGACCAGTTGTTCCAGCCTTGGGGTAATTACCTTCTGAGGGGTAAAATGAAATTTTCTGAAGGGTAAAAAGAAAAGGGTTCAGCTGTGTTTCGGTCACGAAAGTAAATTATTTTAAAAAGATTATTACTATTATCACTTTTCAAAAGACTGTAATAATTAGACAAGTTCTCAGTAACTACATTTGCTTTTCAAATACTAGCAGTAACAGATGACAAAATGTGGTGGATGTAACATCTTGTGGGAAGAATGTTTGAACTACACCTTCTTCACATAGTCCACCCACTACACATAGATTCTGCACTTTGTACCATCATTTTATGACAGTAGGGTTGAGATACACACATCATGTACACTTAAATATCTTATGAAAATGGTTTCTTCCAGTTATAGGTAGTTCCCACAATCGGTGAGAAATTGTTTTACGAAGGCAGTTCAATAAGTAATGCAAAAATTTTTTACTGAAACAGGGGTTGTTTTATTCAGCATTGAAATACACCAGGTTATTCCCCAATCTTTTAGCTACACAACACTATTTTTCAACGTAATCTCCATTCAATGCTACGGCCTTACGCCACCTTGAAATGAGGGCCTGTATGCCTGCACGGTACCATTCCACTGGTCGATGTCGGAGCCAACGTCGTACTGCATCAATAACTTCTTCATCATCCGCGTAGTGCCTCCCACGGATTGCGTCCTTCATTGGGCCAAACATATGGAAATCCGACGGTGCGAGATCGGGGCTGTAGGGTGCATGAGGAAGAACAGTCCACTGAAGTTTTGTGAGCTCCTCTCGGGTGCGAAGACTTGTGTGAAGTCTTGCGTTGTCATGAAGAAGGAGAAGTTCGTTCAGATTTTTGTGCCTACGAACACGCTGAAGTCGTTTCTTCAATTTCTGAAGAGTAGCACAATACACTTCAGAGTTGATCGTTTGACCATGGGGAAGGACATCGAACAGAATAACCCCTTCAGCGTCCCAGAAGACTGTAACCATGACTTTACCGGCTGAGGGTATGGCTTTAAACTTTTTCTTGGTAGGGGAGTGGGAGTGGTGCCACTCCATTGATTGCCGTTTTGTTTCAGGTTCGAAGTGATGAACCCATGTTTCATCGCCTGTAACAATCTTTGACAAGAAATTGTCACCCTCAGCCACATGACGAGCAAGCAATTCCGCACAGATGGTTCTCCTTTGCTCTTTATGGTGTTCGGTTAGACAACGAGGGACCCAGCGGGAACAAACCTTTGAATATCCCAACTGGTGAACAATTGTGACAGCACTACCAACAGAGATGTCAAGTTGAGCACTGAGTTGTTTGATGGTGATCCGTCGATCATCTCGAACGAGTGTGTTCGCACGCTCCGCCATTACAGGAGTCACAGCTGTGCACGGCCGGCCCGCACGCGGGAGATCAGACAGTCTTGCTTGACCTTGCGGCGATGATGACACACGCTTTGCTCAACGACTCACCGTGCTTTTGTCCACTGCCAGATCACCGTAGACATTCTGCAAGCGCCTATGAAATCTGAGATGCCCTGGTTTTCCGCCAAAAGAAACTCGATCACTGCCCGTTGTTTGCAACGCACATCCGTTACAGACGCCATTTTAACAGCTCCGCACAACGCTGCCACCTGTCGGAAGTCAATGAAACTATACGAGATGAAGCGGGAATGTTTGAAAATATTCCACAAGAAATTTCTGGTTTTTTCAACCAAAATTGGCCGAGAAAAAAAAATGTGTTGCATTACTTATTGAACTGCCCTCGTGTTATTTACCTCGCCATAAATAAATGAAATAGCTGGCAGCGCGACATAACAGTAACTATGTAATAACTAATACACTGCTCTGGAGACCTACACAGTACTATCATTATTACTACTATTGTTATCATTGGTGGCAATGGTTACACACAAAAAAGTTGTCTGCCTGAAGTCTTCCAAATTCCGCCATTTCAGAAGTAAGGATCCCAGAAATCAAGTGATTTAGAAGTAATAAAAGTAGAGTTCACATTTTAACTTGTGTAATTTTAAATGGGGGTGCAGGGTCGGGATGAAGCAGGTGTCATTAGGTAGAGGAGTGCTGCAGAACAAGCCTGTTTTGTAACAATTATCTACCTTAAATGCAAATAATTAGCTTTCTTCTCTCAGAGGGCGTAGGCAGCAGCATTCGTGATCCATGAGAATCGCGTCATTCTGTACAAAAGAAAAAGGTTGTTAGAACTAAGCAATAACAATTGCCTTACTGACTCATTGTTCAATAAAACACGTACAAAAACTAAATATGATTTATTTTTTGTCATTTTACGAACAAAAATGTGCAAAGGCAACTCTTTTTCATTCCACAGTTTAGTTAGGGGCAAATGTCGATGTCTATGATGATGGTGGCAAGGGGCGGAGCGGGGTGGTTGGGTACTAGCTAACATCTGATTACGCTCAGGGGTAATGGCCCCAGAAAGGTTGGGAACCATTGTCTTAGACTCTTCTTTTAACCGCCAACTTATCGTTCCTGTATTTGGCTACAATCCAAACAAATACTTTCTGACAAACTTTCCTAACACTTCAGTTTACATTAGATGTCAAAAATCTCTTTACTACAGAATAGTTTTTGTCGATATTGGCGGTAATTTAATGTCCTACCACTTCAGTACATGAGCTTATTTGATGCTTCCTGCGTGGACAACGAAACTAAATTACAGCTTGCAATTATATCATTCGGTCTTTTAACTAACTCGTTAATATTGTGTTTGAAGTGCGCAGAAACTTTAATTTGTGCACTGCTAATGTCGTGGCAAAGCGCATCGTTCGTCAACCAATTAGGATGGTTAAATACAGAGGGGTCCAGAAAATGTAGACACTCCTTGATAGTTAATATTTTTGGAACAAAATGACATATCGTTGCAATTTTGCGCAGTAGCGTAATCCATTGTTTTCCCAACAGATCTTGGAGCGCGTTTTCCAGCAGATTACAATGCAGCACTGAGTGAAGTAAGTTTGACGTTTGAACAACGCAGAACCAAGTGTTACTGGAAGTACGAAAACATGATGTACAACAGCAATGGCATAATGTGTATGGAACTCAGCCACTGACACGCACAACTTATGGTATAGGGGATAAATTTGAAGCCGACGGTACTGTTCCGGATGGGCGATCAAAAATATCAACAAGTCCAGGTTCCAGCGCTGCTGCATTGCAACATTTTACCAGGTCATCTCAGAAATCTGTGAAGTAGAGGGCACGTGAAACCGGGTAAGTCGATGAAGCGTACGACGAATTTTGGAACCTGCAAAATGGAAGGTGTACATTACAGGATCTCTGCACCCTAAGAACGAGGACAACACGGATCGAAGAATGCAGCACTACGAGTGGTTTAAAGGCACGCTTCGCGGTAATGAACAGTTTGTCGGGGTGGTTATCTGATATGATGAGGCACAATTCAAACTGAACGCAACGATAAACCGCCACAACTGCGTGTACTGGGCTCTTTAAAATCCACACGTTCGCGTGGACAAACATGTTAATCTACCGGGCGTTAGATAGGTTTACGACTTCTAACTTCGCATCTCAGTCTTTCCTTTACCTGAGAGATGCAAATGTGTTCCAAACAACGTAAATTCAAAAAATGGTTCAAATGGCTCTGAGCACTATGGGACTTAACGTCTGAGGTCATCAGTCCCCTAGAACTTAGAACTACTTAAACCTAACTAACCTAAGGACATCACACACATCCACGCCCGAGGCAGGATTCGAACCTGCGACCGTAGCAGTCGCGCGGATCCTAACTGAAACGTCTAGAACCGCTCGGTCACAACGGCCGGCCACAACGTAAGTGTTACACCGTGTCGCACAAGTGGCACTCTACATCTTAGCCGTGGAACTGGATAGCAGAAGCCTGCTACATGGGTCCTCGACCTGTAACATTGCATCGTGGTGTGGTCTGTCATCGCACTGTTTGATTCGTCCAGTCTTATTTCACGGTATTATCATTACAGTTCACAAATATGTTATATCCAACAATCCATAAGTACGGCACCAAGTAGACAGAGCAATTAAGTTTTAACGTAAATGCATAAAACTGCAACTAGTCACATTTTTGAGTAGTTATTTACCCTATTCCATGAACCGGTTTCCGATCCTTTTCAGGTTCATCTTCAGATGGTTTTCCGGAAGTTACATATCTATTCTAACATAATGCTGGCTTGTGACAGTATGGGCGGCTTTTTTCTGCTAGTGTCCATCTGTCTGCTTCCGTTTTGATAGCCAGTTGGTACATTACTTCACACACTTTTACACAACCTGTAGGCATTTACAATGAGATAGCAAAATTTTGGAAAGTTTCGCTATCACAATGTAAATGCATACAGGTTGTCTAAAAGTGTGTGAAGTGATGTACCAACTGGCCATCAAAATGGAAGCAGACAGATGGACACTAGCAGAAAAAAGCGGCCCATGCTGTCGCAATTCAGCACCCAGCACTATGCTGGAATAAATATTTAACTCACGGAAAAACATTGAAGATGAACGTGAAAAGGTTCGAGAAGCAGTTCGTGGAATAATAAATGACTATTCAAAAACGTGACCGGTTACAGTTTTGTGTATTTACATTGAATTAACAGTCAAGGGCTCCAAAATATCCATAATGGATAAACTTAAATAACTAAATTTTAATCCATAAATGTTCGGTCGATAGATGTAAAAAGATAAATTGAAGATACCCTAACTGGTAAGGTATGTCATCACGTCGATTTTACGTGCTATCCGAGAGGTGTTTGGAAATGAAAGATTTTACATACAACAAGATAGCGCCCCCCCTCACTACCACAGAGGTGTCAGAGCCTACTTGGATGAAACTCTACCTGCACGATGGAGAGATCGATGACGAGCTGTTGAGTGGCCACCACGATCTCCAGATCTTACAACTCCTGACTCCTACCTAATGAGGAACTTGAAAAATGAAGTTTATGTAGAGAAGCTGCCTACACTGAACGAACTACGAGAAGCTATCGAGGTGTCCTATGCGGCTGTCACATCGGCACCACTGACAGCCATAGTTCTGTCAACAGTTTTTAATTTTAGCTCGTTCGTACGTGGATCGAGGCAGTACAATGAATTATACTAATGAATATTAAATATCATACAAATTCTCGGCGCTTGAGAATGGTTACTTTTGTTAAAGGTCCGTTCAAGTATTTTTAACCGTGTTTCTTCTCTCTGTGTCTGATTAAAATCGGACTTCGTAATAAGACAGCATCCGAAGACGACGGTGGATCGAGCTGAACGACTTTTTGCTTAGAAGTACAGAACCTTTTGCCATGCCAATTCACACAACAATCTTGCAATGACTTAAGATCTAAAATAAAACATACGTAGGTTAATAATAACTCTATATTCTGAAATATAACACAATTAAATTACGACACTTACATTGAGCCTTTGCATCATGCAATTACGAGTGCCGTTTGGTTGCAACTCGTGAACGTATTAATAAAAAAATGCAGTATTAGTGGCGGTGTGCCAAAATAGTTCGATCTGGACAAGACCTAGAAGACAAAAGGTGCCTCTTATTCTGCCAGTCATATTCAAATGTTTCCAGCGGCCGCATACAATATTTATACAGCCGTGGACTATCTCTATGGCTCAAATTATTTCTTTATTTCGTTACTTATAATTAAGTTTTCTGCTAATAAAAGCTCTGCATGCAAATGTACTTTTAAAAGTTCAGCGGCATCTACGTTGTTTGGCTGCTAATGGGGGTCACTTTGAGCACATAAAAATATCAATCCCCCGTGTAAGAATTGTAACGGTGCGTCATTTTGTTCCATTAATATTGACTATTAAAGGACGCCTACATTTTTCTGAAGCCCTCTGTATTAGTAGCACATTCCCTTGGAGGGCTTTTGGTGATCCATACAGCACCAGTGGCAGATTTATAGAGATACATAGGCTCTTCTGGGCCTTTCATACGAAGAAAAAGTTTTAACCGACTGACTGGAATGTCCTGTCGCTCAATAAACGTGATTTCCGCTCGATTTCGTATGGGCCTATGCTAGTTCATCGAACAACTCCTTGATATTTTTCGAATGATTGAATACCTCTTACCACAGTCACCTTTGACAGGTGGTCCGGAGTTACTAAAAACTCATTGGCAATGTAGACTCTGGTTCAAAGAAAATCACTTCAACATTTATTAATATTCGATCTTTATAACAGCAGTTGCGTCTTATGCGTCAGTTGCAATATATTTTACTGCAGATGTTGAGAGTCTTGGCGGGTCTTCCCTGATAAAATTTTACCGTTTGGTTTTGGGCAAAACTGTAGCTGTCTCCATTCACATCTCGTCTACTCGTTAGCATGGCGGATTGTGAAGCTATAACTGCGTTCCTTCAATGTTCACAATCGAAATAGTCTTCGGTACGATGGTTAAACTTAGACGAGTTTACGTTAGAAATTCCATACTGAGTTAGTATTCATTTGCTTAAACTCATCACAGAGCGGAATCCAAATTTGGCTTCAATTTGCGTCCTAGTTCTTTGTATTTATGTAGATGACACCTTTTTAATTTTTCACGTCAGAGATACCAATGAAAGATGACGCATTTGAACCAAAGAAAACATTTGTTTATATGTTTTCAATACCGCAGATTCGCAGCGGAAAACAGTGTTTTATTCTTTCTCAGGTTGTCTCTAAGTCTCTATGATGAAGAAATATCCTTCGCGTAAAGATACTAGACCAGTTCTGCAGATCATCGACCGACTCCTGCGAACGTCTCAGCGATTTGTATACCTTTCATCTCTTCCTTCCGAGAGATGAAACACTTAGTGACGATACGATTATGGTTCTTATATCAAGAATTAAGCTGATGTTTGGCTCAAATGATTCAAATGGCTCTGAGCACTATGGGACTTAACTTCTGAGGTCATCGGTCCCCTAGAACTTAGAACTACTTAAACCTAACTAACCTAAGGACATCACACACATCCATGCCCGAGGCAGGATTCGAACCTGCGACCGTAGCAGCAGCGCGGTTCCAGACTGTAGCGCCTAGAACCGCTCGGCCACCCCGCCAGGCGCAAGCTGATGTTTCTAGCAAGAAATCTTAGAAGCTAAATCTTGCAGAGTTACTCAGGTGCCCTCGTAAATCGTGAGGACACCCCATCATCAGATACAGACGTACTAATACATGAAATTATTAAGACGGATTTCCAACACCATTCAGTTGTGTGTCTTATATTAATTCGTGGTTTCGCATAATCGCAGCACAAGCATGAGACACACAAAGGGTCTCATTTCTTTCTGCTGTGTCATTCTGGCAGAAAGCAGGTAGAGACGTCAAATAACTTCTATATACACAATTTAATGGGAGTACTGCTCTCGTTGCTTCGTACTGGAAATAGCGAGAAATCTAATGCCGTAACAAGACAGTGATAATGTAGGTAACGTTAGCCGTGGCACAATGATGTAGAAATATATTTTCACACGCGGAAGCAGAGGTATCCGAGAGATACATTGATGCAGGTGGCCACAATGTGAACACCCTAGTCACGTGCCATCCCGAGAGAGGTTTCTCATGTCAGCTAGATGTATTCCACGGAGAGAGACATTTTCGTGAAAATATGGTATTCAAATGTCAGTCGTGTGTTCGTGTGGCTTCAGCTATTCAAACTATGTACAGCACGTCTAGTGTGGCTGGTCATTGCCAGCAAGGCAGTACTGCTGTTTTCTTCGTGGAAGAAATTTATCTACATCACAACATGGAGCTGCTGTGCATAATGTTTCCAGATCGTTCTTAACAGTCGTGTGCTAACATATGCACATAGGTTACTGTTTCTTTCGGTGTTCATCAGTTATATTACTATCCGACTAAAGCGTTCCATGGTTTCTGGGTTGATGATTCACGGTCTCAGTTACACATTACCTGTCTAATGGCTTCTAGAGGCAACAAAAATTTGAATGTCAGTATGTCAGGTAATTAATTATTGGCTGATTTTAAAAATTTAAAATTCTGCCGTAATGTACTCATTAAGAGAAATAATCGTCTGCCATAGGTTTCGAACAGCAAGAAAAGCATTACAATAAGAAACTGTGTACATGTCTTGAGCCAGGTAGCTCCCTATGCGCAATTTACCCCAACTACAAACATCCAGTATTTGAGAACGAGAGCACTTAGCGATCTGCACTTTTTTAAACTTTTCTCATATATGTTCTTAACGCCAAATAACACATAACTGATTTTTAAAGTAATCCAACGTGTGAAGTTGTTTGATGCATCGGAGATCGATTCTTTAATTTATAAGATTCGCAAAAATTTTGGGTTGTGACGCCATAAACTGTAGTACACTGAAGCGCAAAAGAAATTGGTATAGGCATGTGTATTCAAATATAGACATATCTAAACAGGCAGAATACGGCGCTGCGGTCGGAAAAGCCTATATAAGGCATCAAGTGTCTGGCGCAGTAGTTAGGTCGGTTACTGCTGCTACAAGCGCAGGTTATCAAGATTTAAGTGAGTTTGAACGTGTTGTTATAGACGGCGCACGAGCGTTGATGGTTCAAATGGCTCTGAGCACTATGGGACTCAACTGCTGAGGTCATTAGTCCCCTAGAACTTAGAACTAGTTAAACCTAACTAACCTAAGGACATCACAAACATCCATGCCCGAGGCAGGATTCGAACCTGCGACCGTAGCGGTCCTGCGGTTCCAGACTGCAGTGCCTTTAACCGCACGGCCACTTCGGCCGGCGCACGAGCGTTGAGACACGGTATCTCCGAGGTAGCGATGAAGTGGGGAAATTCCCGTACGCCCATTTCACGAGTATACCTTGAATATCAGGAATCCGGTAAAACGTCAAATCTCCGATATCGCTGCGGCCAGAGAGAGATCCTGCAAGAACGGGACCAGCGGCGACTGAAGAGAATCCTTCTACATGACAGAAGTGCCAACATTCCGCGAATTGCTGCAGATTTCAATGCTGGGCCACCAACAAGTGTCAGGGTGCGAACCATTCAACGAAACTTCTTTGATACGGGCATTTGGAGCCGAAGGCCTACTCGTGTACTCTTGATGACTGCACGGCACAATACTTTACGCCTGGAATGGGCCCATCAACACCAACAATGGACTGTTGATGACTGGAAACATGTTGCCTAGTCGGACGAGTCTCGTTTCAAATTCTATCGAGTCTATGGACGTGTATGGATATGGAGACAACCTCATGAATCCATGGACCCTGCATGTCAGCAGTGGACTGTTCAAGCTGATGGACGCTCTGTAATGATGTGGGGCGTGTGCCCCCACGAAAGCATCCTGTCTGATCACCTGCATCCTTTCATGTCCCTTGTGCATTCCGACTGACTTGGCAGTTCTAGCAGGACAATGCGATACCCCAGACGTCCAGAATTGCTACAGAGTGGCTCCGGGAATGCTCTTCTGAGTTTAAACACTTCAGCTGGCCACTAAGCTCCCCAGACATGAACATTATTGAGCATATCTGGGCTGTCATGCAACATGCTGTTCAGAAGACATCTCCACGCCCTCGTACTCCTACGGATTTATGGACAGCACTGCAGGATTCATGGTGTCAGTTCCCTCCTACACTACTTCAGACATTAGCCGAGTCCATGGCATGTAGTGTTGCGGCCCATATGTATGATCGTGGGGGCCCAACATGATATTAGGCAGGCTTACCGGTTTCTTTGGCTCTTCAGTATATATGCCCTCATAAGATTCGATGAAGGCTTGTACAAAATATCATAAACTCTAAGGTAGGACAAGGACAAGGTATGACATCATACATATCGTTACAAAAGGAATGATTCGGCATTCATTCGGTGCCTTTTCGAGAAATCGTTTAGCGAAGATAGCCCCAAGCGTCCTGGAGCTGACCACTATAAAGCACAATTTATCTTTTTACATCTATCGACCGAACATTTATGGATTAAAATTTAGTTATTTAAGCTTATCCATTATGGATATTTTGGAGCCCGTGACTGTTAGTTCAATGTAAATACACAAAACTGTAACCGGTCACGTTTTTGAATAGTTATTTATAATTCCACGAACTGCTTTTCGAACCTTTTCAGGTCCATCTTCAATGGTTTCCCGGAAGTTACATATTTATTCTAGCATAGTGCTGGGTGCTGAATTGCACAGCATGGGCCGCTTTTTTCTGCTAGTGTCCATCTGTCTGCTTCCATTTTGATGGCCAGTTGGTACATCACTTCACACACTTTTAGACAACCTGTATGCATTTACATTGTGATAGCGAAACTTTCCAAAATTTTGCTATCTCATTGTAAATGCATACAGGTTGTGTAAAAGTGTGTGAAGTAATGTACCAACTGGCTATCAAAACGGAAGCAGACAGATGGACACTAGCAGAAAAAAGCCGCCCATACTGTCGCAAGCCAGAATTATGTTGGAATAGATATGTAGCTTCCGGAAAACCATCTGAAGATGAACCTGTAAAGGTTCTAAAACCGGTTCAAGGAATAGGGTAAACAACTATTCAAAAATGTCACCAGTTCAGTTTTATGTATTTACGTTAAAACTTAATTGTTCTGTCTACTTGGTGGCGTACTTATGGATTGTTGGATAAAACATATTTGTGAACTGTAATGATGATACCGTGAAATAAATTCTGTGTAAGGTCGTCTTTATACAGGACGGTTGCGAGACTTTGGCTGTTCAGAATAAAAAGGCAAATTAAAAGAACCTTCACCCGTCCAAATTTCAAACTTCAGTTTACTTATACGAGCAGTTCCGGCATTTCACTACGCCATCCTCAGACTCCCTGACCGAAGCATAGAAAGAATCCAACCTCATAGATAAGTCTGCAACAGATGAACGAAGGGTTCGCGTTGTTAAAAAAAGTAGTCTACGGAGACTAGTTACTGAATTCTGGTTCCTATTTCGTTTGCACATGAGGTTGGATTCTTCCTACATGTCAGTCAGGGGGTCCGAAGGTGGCGTAGTGATACGTCGAAACTGGTCGCTTTAGTGAAATAAAATTTGAAATATGGATGGCTGAAGGCATTTTTGATTTGACATTTTATAAAATAAATTCGTTATTTCTTGTGTATTTCTTAAAATAGCTCTGTAAACAATAAACGAGAGACCATGAAGTATGTTCAAATTCAAGGGATTGTAAGGATGACCCGATACTCTAAGGATATGCCCAGCATCGCTGCCCCTTGTTGTTGTGCTACATCGAGAAACGAATGGATTCATTCGTGTACTCAGCGCAAATGAAGAATGGAGCACCAAGTATAACCTTTTACAGTCCGCATTGTTCTACCCGCCGGAGGAGGGACACAAAAGAATGGGAAACAAAGAAGCTCTAGGACTGCTGCAGAGCAAGTTGTTTCACAACGTACTGTTGTCCTCCCACGCACACTTCG
Source organism: Schistocerca serialis cubense (assembly GCF_023864345.2). Classification (NCBI taxonomy): domain Eukaryota; kingdom Metazoa; phylum Arthropoda; class Insecta; order Orthoptera; family Acrididae; genus Schistocerca; species Schistocerca serialis. Next base: position 461,548,723 of record NC_064643.1, read on the forward strand.
CGCGGCCTGGTTATGCTGGTTTCGCTTGCCTCTAGCCCATCTTGTAACATGCATGTGTTATTCTGAAACCAAGCATTTATTGTGCACCTAACAGACTCCACGATCCAAATCGGTCTTCCGTCTATAAAAAATATATTTGTTGAGCTCTGCATATACAAAACACGAGTATTAATAGTTTACAACCAAAAAGAAACGTTGACAACATCGTCCATTTTGTAGGCAATGTTACTGCCTGAGAAATATGTCTAACTTCTGAGTTTTTGCGGATGACTTGACAGCACACTGGAAATTTGCGCCGTCTAATTCAGTAATATGGCGTAACGCGTCAGATCTCACCAGCTGAAAGGAAGACTATAAGGCTCAAACGTACACACATGGTGACAATTATTGAACTGTACGAAAAGAAGACATAAGTTAGTCACAAACTACGGCGTGAACATTTTTTTATTCAACCTGTAAACGTCACCACAGATATTCGAATTTAGGTTAATGACATGTTCGATATGCTTGCCATCGTCGGCGATGATGTGGCACATGATGTGCATGACCCGCTGAAGCGTCGGAAAATCGATGCTGTCGATGAACTTCTGAATGATTATTTTCAGCTCAGTAATGATTTTGTGGTTATTACTGTATAAGTTGTCTTTAATATAGCCATCCGAAGAATATTGCGCCCAATCGACGCCCATGCCAGTGGCCTCTGGGTATTCCAGAGCCAGAATTCGGTCCGCAAAGCGATCCTCCAGGACATCAAACACTCTCCTGCTTCAATGGGGTCGAGTTCCTTCTTGCATTAACCACATCTTGTAGCAATCAGGGTCGCTTTGGATAAAGGGGATGAAATCATCTTCCAAAATCTTCACGTACGATTCGGTAGTCGCCGTGCCATCAAGGAATATCGCACCGATTATTCCGTGACTGGACACTGCACACCACACAGTCACCCGTTGAGGGTGAAGAGACTTCTCGTTCGGAAATGCGCTTTCTCAGTCCCAAAATGTGCCAGTTTTGCTTATTGACGAACTCATCCAAATGAAAGTGGGCTTCGTCGCTAAACCAAACCATACAATTCCCATCGAGCCCCGTGACCAACCGTGCTGTTTGGAGGTCCTAACGTAAATCGTTCAGAAGCTATGACGATTTTCTTTCATATAGTTCAATAACTGTCACCCTGTAAATTGCATTCTGTATCTCAGTCACTACTTTATTTAATTTAATATTTATTATATCATTTAATTTAAGTCAAGTACTGTGTTTATGCAGTTGATATTAAAGACAAACATTGTGTGAAACAGCTGAGAAAACATAATCACACGCTGGATCAAATACTCCCGAAGATTAGCAATCATTCATATTACTTGACAAGTATTTTACAACAAATAGTGTAAGTGGCGACAAACTTTTCTGTCTGTGCTCGTAACTCAGTATTATGTTCATTGAGTACGTCATTTTGTAGCAAATTCTATCAAAGTGCTATCGTTACTGTAATACATTTTCGTTAGAGAACTTTACGTATGCAGCTAGGAGGTAATTATATAAATTCGTTCAAAAATATTTTAAACATAGATCTGTTAGATGATTCTATACTTCTGGAGTAACAGTGAGATGAAGCTGTGGAAAAACTGGCAGCATGTTTATGCACTCTGGATAAGTTGTAATTGGATTACGGTGAGGGAGGGAGACATACACTGTAGGGTTGGCTGACGTTATCTCATTACATTGGGCGTAAAATATAAAACAGAAGGAAGTAAGGCATCGTTATAGGAACATGGCAACAGCAGGAGAAGGGATTTAGCTCAGTAGAAAATTTCTGTCTTTTGCCATGAACCTATACCTGCCAAATTCAGTTCTTTCTCTCTCTCTCTCTCTCTCTCTCTCTCTCTCTCTCTCTCTCTCTCTCTATCCCCCCCTCTCTTTTTCCTTTTTTTTTCTTTCAAGGATGAAGTAGGGCACCAATACTATCATCGCCTCTTTTCGGTTATGACATACTCATAGGTTAGATATTCAAGAACATTCCCAATACGATTAAATTATCGTGGTCAGGGATCACAATTATTTAGAATTCTTTGGACATCACGTTCGCCGTTGCCTGTAGAAATTATTTATCGTGAAATAAATAATTTATACAGTCAACGGAGGACATGATGTCCTTAGAAAAAGTTATCATTACGATAAACTTATTGATTTAAGAGCAATTACCTTTGTGTATAGGCCCAAGCCGTTCCAAAATTTCTTGAAGGAAGTCGCTCTCCTGCTTGGGCTGTTCTTTTGAAATAAACAGTTTTTCCTTGTATAGAAGTTAGCTAATTTGGCTACGTTGGTCATTATAAACTACATCACAATAAAAATTGTTGTACTCCGAATTTTACATTCCCCACAACAGTGTGGAGGAAAGCGACATATGATAGCGTCCCTCATTGAATTTTCCCTCAATCATAATAGGTGAAGTCTAAAAGTAAAACGGGAAAAGTACAACTCTTATTTGGGTGGAATGATTTTAAATGACCACCATGCACCCATCACAGAGCAAGGTGATGCTGAGTGTCATTTGGGACAGCCGTGGTGTGGTGGTAGCATATTATGCTCGCAGGCCAGCCAAGAAACAACCCCAGATGTGAAGTCTAAAAGTAAAACGGGAAAAGTACAACTCTTATTTGGGTGGAATGATTTTAAATGACCACCATGCACCCATCACAGAGCAAGGTGATGCTGAGTGTCATTTGGGACAGCCGTGGTGTGGTGGTAGCATATTATGCTCGCAGGCCAGCCAAGAAACAACCGATTCAGCACCTCGACGACAGAGCGGAACAGACAGAACATGTTACTTTTACTAGGCTAAATGTAGCAGCTTCACCTAGAGAAATCTTAAACACTTCTCAACACTCAAACTTCGCGCAAAGGAACACTCTGAAAACCTGAAGTTAAACACTGGAGCAATCGAGAGCGGTGACAGATTCGGTCTGAAGTGTGGGGCTGATCATGTCATCGTCCGCTGTAAAACTGCCACCCTCAAGCTCATTCTCAGAGTCAGCCATTTGCATTACGGATACCAATGGACGGCCACTTGTTTTAAGTAGAAGGATGTTTTGGTGAATTCAGCAAGTGTCTAGAAGCTGCCGCAAACTTAGAGTTCCGCTGCTGCAGACCCACAGCTTTCAGGCCATGGAGGGGACTTCTCATCCGCATGCCTCATTCCTGTCGCTCTCAGCGGCGACCGACTAAGTATGAGGGCCGGGCCGATATTCCATGGATGAAGAATCGATCTGCCCATCAGCAATCTGTTCGACTTAGGCGCTGAGCGCCTGTGTCGCCGCTACTGGGGCGGTACAATAGCCCCCTTACCAATTGCATGCTGGTACAGCCACTCATGTTGCCCGTGTTGCATGTGGGTCTTCTGCCAACACACAATCTCGATAACCGATAACAGCAGAATGAAGATTTCTGAGAACGAGCTTAGGCGCAGTTTCACTCATCGAGACTGCTGAGGCTCTGATGGACGCCCACAGCGACGTCCGGCTGCGACGAGGCCACAGCAGTGACCACAGACGACGCAAGGACCTGTGCTCAGTGGGGTTGTTGATGAAATATCGATACATCCATATTTCCTCCAAAAAGTATTTATATTTATCGATGATATTTATCCTCGCGATATATCGATATCGAAACTGCTACAACGAGTGCCAATATTTTTATTTTATATTACATTTCTTCCCAATTCTCGGTAAAAATTTCAAATTGTTCTTTTGCGATTCTAATAGAACATAGTTTTCGAGCTTTCATCACATCCAGTCTTTCTCTTTGACTGTGTGAAACAAATATAGGTGGCACAGAAGAAGATGTCCAATTGGACTGGGAGGTGGCGGTGTGAATGGAATAACAAGATTTCCAATGTGAATAAATAGCATACTAGAGTGCTATTGCCTCACATCCGCATTCTTCAAAATTAGTTGCTGAAAATGACGAACAAAAATCTAAGTGACAAGACTGGTCTTTGCCGTGGGCGGAGACGTCTGAGAGGAAATGCTGACGCAATCGGCACTCGGCGTTATCAACAGAAACTGTGACGCTTATCTTCACCACGCAAATTTTGACACTGCAACTGCTAGGTCGCTGGCGTTCGCAGAAATGAAGAAAACAGGGAAGTCGACGTGAGATATTCAGGACACATCCGATATGTGAGGAAACCGAACGACGGAACCATCGGACACCTTTCATTGAGCCACTTACACGCAGTTACCATTGTTAGCAAAGTGGTTATCGCCAGGTGTGAGCGTGCATCTTTTTCCTTTCAATTCTTGCTCTAAGGGGGACAAGAAGGCTGCTAGCTTGTTGATAAACAGAATCACTAATAATAAATCAAATTCATTCAAAAAATGGTTCAAATGGCTCTGAGCACTATGGGACTTAACATCTATGGTCATCAGTCCCCTAGAACTTAGAACTACTTAAACCTAACTAACCTAAGGACAGCACACAACACCCAGCCATCACGAGGCAGAGAAAATCCCTGACCACGCCGGGAATCGAACCCGGGAACCCGGGCGTGGGAAGCGAGAACGCTACCGCACGACCACGAGATGCGGGCTCAAATTCATTATATAGCTCAAAAACCGGTAGTATTTTTGCAATATTCGGTCGTTATTTTTATAGGCCGGAAGGTCAATATTTTCCCCGTCGCTATTACGATTGTCGATATTTGCTCGGTATTTCGAGTACAGGCAATGATATTTTTTAAATATTGTTGTATGGGGTTCCCGATATGTCTAAAAATACAATATCAACAGTCCCAGCGCTCAGCAAACTCCTCGCCGGGCACCGATGTGTCATCTCGCGCTTTCAAGCAATGCTGACTCAGCGTACTCGCTAATGGAGTGGTTTTAAAACTCTCGCTAACGTGGGTTAATTCAACGATATTCCATTAGCGCCGTGGCTCGGGTCTAAACAGTGTACAGGGACACAGTCATACATACGCCTCTTTACCTTATCCCCCCGTATTCAAGCCCAAACGTCAACTTGTACAACCGAGGCCTTTGCCAAATAATTCATCGCTGGGAAGAAAGTGTCACATCGAAGTGTGAATATGCGGAAAATGACGGAGAGGTTTCATGGTCTCAGCTTTATTCTCCGAAGTGATAATTAAATCTTTACGACTTTCGCTGGTATACTTCCAGTTTGTTTTATTATCAGGGTGGTCCCCAATACCTTACTACATATCGAGCTTACCGAGCTAGGTGGTGCAGTGGTCAGCACACTGGACTCCCATTCCGGAGGACGACGGTTCAAACCCGCGTCCGTCCATCCAGATTTAGGTTTTTCCGAGATTTCCCTAAATCGCTCCAGGCAAATGCCGGGATGGAGCCTTTGAAAGGGCACGGCCAATTTCCTTATCCATCCTTGACACCATTCGATCTTGCTCTTCGTCTCTAATGATTTCTGCGTCGACGGGACGTTAAATCCAATCTTCCTTCTTCCTTAATATCATCCTTAATTTTACTTTCGCAGCTGGAGAAGGTGTTCGCAAAAGTAAATGATATGTCAATATTTGCATACTGATGAAATATGTAGCACGTGAACTGATAGCATAGCCACGAAAAGATCAGCCACTGTATCGCTCATTGAGATTTAATGCAGCAACACTCTGTTTCTGATAATGCCCCCAAATTGATTGCTGATGTATTGTAATAGCTGTAGCAATCTAGATAATTGTAACAAAATAATGGTATTTTTCGAAATGTTCACCGGATGAACCATTTTTCCTGGCCGAGAGGTTCTAGGCGCTTCAGTCTGGAACCGCGTGACCGCTACGGTCGCAGGTTCTAATCCTGCCTCGGGCTGGGATTTGTGTGATGTCCTTAGGTTAGTTAGGTTTAAGTAGTTCTAAGTTCTAGAGGCTTGATGACCTCAGATGTTAAGTCCCATAGTGCTCAGAGCCATTCGAACCATTTTTGAACCATTTTTCCTCTGTGAGTCCGAAGACATACGTAAGTGTCAGTTCCATTCATGTCGCCGACACGATAAATTTTCTCTGTAATCTAAAATATGTGTGAAACACTTATACCGATTTCTTATTCTAGTTAAAAATTAACTCTCACTTAATAAGAAATTCAAGAATATGTATATCTACCTAACAGCCTATAATACAGGGTGATTCAAAAAGAATACCACAACTTTAAAAATGTGTATTTAATGAAAGAAACATAATATAACCTTCTGTTGTACATCATCACAAAGAGTATTTAAAAAGGTTTTTTTTCACTCAAAAACAAGTTCAGAAATATTAAATATGGCCCCCTCCAGACACACGAGCAATATCAACCCGATACTCCAACTCGTTCCACACTCTCTGTAGCATATCAGGCGTAACAGATTGGATAGCTGCTGTTATTTCTCGTTTCAAATCATCAATGGTGGCTGGGAGAGGTGGCCGAAACACCATATCCTTAACATACCCCCATAAGAAAAAATCGCAGGGGGTAAGATCAGGGCTTCTTGGAGGCCAGTGATGAAGTGCTCTGTCACGGGCTGCCTGGCGGCCGATCCATTCCCTCGGGTAGTTGACGTTCAGGTAGTTACGGACAGATAAGTGCCAATGTGGTGGCACTCCATCCTGCTGAAATATGAATTGTTGTGCTCCTTGTTCGAGCTGAGGGAACAGCCAACTCTCTAACATCTCCAGATACTGTAGTCCAGTTACAGTAGCACCTTCGAAGAAAAAGGGACCAAAAACTTTATTGGCTGAAGTGGCACAGAAAACGTTCACCTTAGGCGAGTCACGTTCATACTGAGTTGTTTTCCGCGGATTCTCAGTGCCCCATATACAGACATTGTGACGGTTGACTTTCCCGTTAGTGTGGAAAGTTGCTTCATCACTAAACACAATCTTTGAAACGAAAGATTCATCTGTTTCCATTTGAGCAAGGATAAAATCACAGAAACCGATTCTTTTAATCTTATCGGCTGCAGACAGTGCTTGAACCAATTTCAGACGATAAGGTTTCATAACTAACCTTTTTCGTAGGACTCTCCATACAGTTGATTGTGGAATTTGCAGCTCTCTGCTAGCTCTGCGAGTCGATTTTCCTGGGCTGCGAACAAATGCTTGCTGGATGCGTGCTACATTTTCATCACTCGTTCTCGGCCGTCCAGAACTTTTCCCTTGGCACAAACACGCATTCTCTGTAAACTGTTTATACCAACGTTTAAGCCCGCATCTCGTGGTCGTGCGGTAGCGTTCTCGCTTTCCACGCCCGGGTTCCCGGGTTCGATTCCCGGCGGGGTCAGGGATTTTCTCTGCCTCGTGAAGGCTGGGTGTTGTGTGCTGTCCTTAGGTTAGTTAGGTTTAAGTAGTTCTAAGCTCTAGGGGACTTATGACCACAGCAGTTGAGTCCCATAGTGCTCAGAGCCATTTGAACCATTTTTGAGCCAACTTTTAATACACCACCTATCAGGAGGTTTAACACCATACTTCGTTCGAAATGCACGCTGAACAACTGTCGTCGATTCACTTCTGCCGTACTCAATAACACAAAAAGCTTTCTGTTGAGCGGTCGCCATCTTAGCATCAACTGACGCTGACGCCTAGTCAACAGCGCCTCAAGCGAACAAATGTACAACTAAATGAAACTTTATAGCTCCCTTAATTCGCCGACAGATAGTGCTTAGCTCTGCCTTTTGTCGTTGCAGAGTTTTAAATTCCTAAAGTTGTGGTATTCTTTTTGAATCACTGAGGATTTGCCGAGCAAGTGCTGCAATTATTTACTTAATGATAACTGAGCTGCATGTCCAGTCTCTTACTGCACAATAACATGATTTTGTTACGTAAGCGATACTCAAAATGTGCTCCGTGGAGACGGAGGGCCCCGGATGATCTCTGGAAGGACTCCAACAACATAATGTCAACCTAAAGAAAATGCATATCACACACATTGAGAAAAACAATCAATAAAATTCCGACGTTTCGGCGACTGTTGCAAAGCTCCTTCTTCAGGGTGTATTGCTAACTGCTGAATGAGCACTAGTTTGGTTACTTATATCCTATGGAGGAGTGCTGTCATTCGATATGAAGATGAGGAGGAAGGGTATTAGGAGTTCATTTTATTGAACTTTGCTTTCCGTGCTGTCATTGGCGGAAATAGACGTTTTCCGTTGGAGTTTCCTTTATTGCTTGCCATTGGTGGATATCGCCGAACAGCAAACTGAGCGGCGACTGCAGCGTAGTTTGTTTACTAACTGCCTAGTGTCGACTAGGGCGCGTCAGCACTCTCTGTACCGTCCGCCGCTGTGGCCTACCGCGCCTGTTGCTCTGCGAGAGCTGTCCTTCCTCAAAGCTGCCACAGCTGGCAGCCAAGACGCTGGAAGTCGGTAGCCGTCTTCTCTATTCATATTGTCGAGTCGCTTGGCTATTCTATAGCCTCTTTCTCTTCAAACTAAACGGCTGTTTCGCCAGTACGCGGGCCTCTCGAAATTCGATTTTCACCCTGCATTGTTCCTGATGTTCTGCCACCACTGATTTGTTGTATTGTTTGAGGCGGATATATCTCTCGTTTCAGTTAACCTTGTGCTTATTGGACGCACAGTCTCATTACATACACCAGTCCACATTCGCACCCGATTTCACAAACTCCAGTGGCATAAAACTTATCAATTGTAACTTTCGACGAGTCCAGAACTTCTTTTATTTTCTTGTTGCTACGAAAAGTCGGCTCAATACTTGCCCGTCGGAGAATTTTGGCCAGACGTTCAGTAACCCCTTGTACGTATGGTAGCAGGACGGTGTTCTGTGCTTCGTTCTGCATTTCCCTGTTGCCCTCCTCCTTCGGCGCCATGGTTTTTTGCATCATCCTCAAGTCGTAGCCATTAGCTCGAATAATGGACCTGACGTTCTGTAGTTCAGCTTTTAAATTGTGCTCATCGCTGATCCTGTAGGCTCTCTTAGTTAAAGTTTGTAGGACCGATTTCTTTTGGGTAGGATGGTGGTGGGAGGAAGCATGCAGGTAGTTGTCCGTGTTGGTGGGCTTCCAATAAACTCAAGTGTCCAAGTTTCCCGTCAGGCTTAAGGTAAACCTCCACGTCGAGAAAAGGCAATACCCCTTTCATTTCTATCTCCATGGTAAAGTGAATTTTGCTGTGCTGCTGGTTGAGATGCTGGACGAAGTTCTGAAACTCTTGTTCTTCGTGTGGCCAGTGTCATCAACGTATCGTAGCCAGCATTCTGGGCGTAATGGTGCGGACTATAGTGCTGTTTCTTCTAACGCTTGCATAAAAATGTCTTCTGCGGCAGGCGAAAGAGGTGAACCCATAGCTACAGCGTCTGCTCATAAAAATCCCCTTTTCACCTGAAATAGGTGGTCGTCAAACAGCGGCGCACTAGCCCGATGATATCAAGTGCAATGCGTTCCTCTGAGATGTTCATGGTGTCCTTCACGGGTACATTCGTGAACAAAGACTTCACGTCAAAACTGACCTTTTCTTTCAAAAGTGCTATAAAAGGAATGGAGTCCTTGACGTATGAATCTGTGTGGCTCACTAAACGTCTAAGCTTGGGAGCCAATTCTTTCGCTAATTTGTAGGTCGGTGAGTTAATACTACACACTATCGGCCGTAAAGGAAATGATTCTTTGTGGATCTTTGGTACACCTTATACTCTTGGTGCCTGTGGCACTTGTGGAATGAGTCTTCGGGTCGTGTCAAAATTCATCCTAGTTTGCTTCAGCAGCGCTTGCGTCGATTTCATTACCTTAGCCGTCGGATTTCCCTTAAGTTTATGGCAAATGGGTTCATTCAAAAGATCCTCCGTCCTTTTGTAGTAATCTATTGTGTCCAACACTACGGTGGCATTGCCCTTGTCCGCCTGTATTGTTCACGAATGTACCCGTGACGAACACCATGAACATCTCAGAGGAACGCATGGCGCCTGATATCAGCGAGCAAGTGCGCCACTGTTTGACGACCGCCTATTTCAGGTGGAAAGGGGACTTTTATGAGCAGACGGACGGTGTAGCTATGGGTTCCCCTCTTTCGCCTCCTGCAACAGACATTTTTATGCAAGCGTCGAAGAAGCAGCACTCCAGTCCGAACCATTACGCCCAGAATGATGGCTACGATACGTTGATGACACCTTTGTTATCTGGCCACACGGATAAGAAGAGCTTCAGAACTTCCAGCAACATCTCCACCAGCAGCACAGCAAAATTCACTTTACCATGGTGATAGAAAAGACAATGCGGCCTCAAACCCAGAAGAATTTTACTGACTGTGACAACGGCCGCGGAAGCTTATGTTTACATTGAGAAAAATAATTCTTATAAATATCATATCAATGTTGGTTTTACAAAAGCAATTTTTTCTCTCAATGTGTAACACACAAAAATGGGACGATAACAGCGTAATAAGTCTGCTATAATGCTACAATAAAAAAAAATACAAACAAAAGAATTTAGCTTTCACAGGCAGGTATGTGTCGACTCGATACACGTCACTACAGAAGCTACAGAAGCACACAGTGGCTGCGCTGTGCTGATGCACCCCCCCCCCCCCCCCCCGTCTCTCTCTCCTTCTCTCTCTCTCTCTCTCTCTCTCTCTCTCTCTCTCCCTCTCCATCCCCCCTCCCCCTCCCCGCTGTTACGTGTGTATGTGTGTGTCCACTGTTGTATCTACACACGTCAAGAAGGTTCCACTGCGCTCTCTACATCTGTCTCTGATCCACAGACACCTCGAACTGCCTCGAAGGCTTCACTATGTATACTTCGCCTCCCGGGTCTGTATAAACTCGCGCCATATAGCACAGAGCAGTTCCTAGACGAGATTCGCAATGTGCTGTCCGATTCGGTATGGCGAATCCGGTCACTGCTCTCAGACTACAGCGTACTCGATTCGTGTATTTTGTTGACTATAGTTTTAAAATTCATACTGTTGTGGCGATATTATTCTATGTTTTTCACATTGTAAAATTAAACCGTTGATTTTAAAAGATAGTATGGCGATCCGGCTTAAAGGCGTAGCATTAAAATCTTTCATCGAAAGTTAATAGGTGGTTCGCCCGGAAGATGCAGCACAAACCTCAAAGATTGCCGATCAAGGCTGTAAGATTCAAGAAGATGACGTAACGACTTCAAGCTCCATTGATTAAAGCAGTAAGATATCTAACGACTCACCAAACGTGAAAAAACGAATGACGAATCTTACATCAATTCCGGAATCGTTAATTCTAACAACTCACCTCTCTGCATGTTATCTAGCAACCTGCTTCCGAGTGTTCAGTGGTACCTGATAAGATGCGAAGACGTTTATAAACTATACACTCTGACTGCAAAGACAAGAATGAGGAATTTTTTAAATGTAAGAAAGAACAGTTATTAAGAAATCAAAAAATATGAAGTATGAAACCAAAACTGTGCATGAAAAAGGCATGAATGCTTCGTGTTTGGTCAGCTATTGCAATCAAGTCACGAAGCGTACACTATTGTTGAGAACTTAATAAAAAAAATGTGTGGCAGACATTAACACAATGGATGCGCAATGAAAAATCTACAGATCATCTTTCTACAGTGTCTCTTTTGTGCGACACTGTTTCGGGTCAAATTAACGATCTTGCAGGCTCTATCGAACAAGAACTAGTTGGTCACCTAAAACATAAAAAATTCGTCTTGCAAATGGATGAGTCGACTGGTGTTGCTGGACTGGCCATCTCGTTGACAACTATAAGATGTCCATAAAAACATTCCTTCAAAGAAGACTTGCTTATGTGCACATCGCCGTCAGCTAATACTACCAGAAATGAAATTTTTAACACTGTTATCAATTTTTTTTTTTTTTGGAAATAAACCATCTACATTTGAATGGAGTGGGAAGCTGCTCTTGCAATCTGATGACGAGGTACGTGCCAACTTGGAGCGACAGGATGTGTACTTTGCTGTCGTGTCCACAGGGGGCCAAAGGACAACAGCGTTGCACCGATGCCTTCATCTTGGCTTTTGAGGGCACAAGTCTTTGCGTTGCAACACTAGCCCTATCTTTAGAGATTGTGGACGACAGCTACATGCGAACGCTCCTTGTGCCCCTCCACCAATTTGTGTTAATTGTGGAAAGCACATTCTCCCTAATCGCCATATTGCACCGCTTTCCAGAAGTAGGAGAAAATACAAGAATATAAGTCCCTGGACAAACTAACTTATCGAGAGGCACTTCATGTATAACAGCACCCTATGCTGCAGCTACGTCGACAATCCTCCCGTCAATTACACCTCATACAGTGGGCTCTCAGGGTCGCTCAACCAAGCCTGTCCCCCATGACAGTGGGGCCTCTCGTCTTGCTGCTTCCCGCTCACTTACTTTGGGATCATTGGTTCCCATACACAGGGACATTGGTCCACACGTCCAAACTGTAGACAAATAGGCTTCCTCTGGCTTCTCTCGCCAGGAAGGAGTATCTTGGGACTCTTCCTTACAAAGTTTCTACCGGTCTATAATTGAATGCCAGCCAGTGACTGAAGGAGCCACAGACTACAAGTCGCAGGGCTTCTCGGTCATCGTCATTACCTGAAACCGATTCAGAGAAGTCCTCACAATCATCGAAATCTTCTGAGGAGAGGAAAGACAAGAAAAATTCCACCAAGAATAAGAAGATTCCAATGGCCCCCACGCCGCCAGAGCCCAGCTGCTCCAATCCTGTGGCTGTGGAGATTCTGACAGCCCTGAGTCAATGGGATTAGGTATGACATACACTCCTGGAAATGGAAAAAAGAACACATTGTCACCGGTGTGCCAGACTCACCAAACTTGCTCCGGACACTGCGAGAGGGCTGTACAAGCAATGATCACACGCACGGCACAGCGGACACACCAGGAACCGCGGTGTTGGCCGTCGAATGGCGCTAGCTGCGCAGCATTTGTGCACCGACGCCGTCAGTGTCAGCCAGTTTGCCGTGGCATACGGAGCTCCATCGCAGTCTTTAACACTGGTAGCATGCCGCGACAGCGTGGACGTGAACCGTATGTGCAGTTGACGGACTTTGAGCGAGGGCGTATAGTGGGCATGCGGGAGGCCGGGTGGACGTACCGCCGAAATGCTCAACACGTGGGGCGTGAGGTCTCCACAGTACATCGATGTTGTCGCCAGTGGTCGGCGGAAGGTGCACGTGCCCGTCGACCTGGGACCGGACCGCAGCGACGCACGGATGCACGCCAAGACCGTAGGATCCTACGCAGTGCCGTAGGGGACCGCACCGCCACTTCCCAGCAAATTAGGGACACTGTTGCTCCTGGGGTATCGGCGAGGACCATTCGCAACCGTCTCCATGAAGCTGGGCTACGGTCCCGCACACCGTTAGGCCGTCTCCCGCTCACGCCCCAACATCGTGCAGCCCGCCTCCAGTGGTGTCGCGACAGGCGTGAATGGAGGGACGAATGGAGACGTGTCGTCTTCAGCGATGAGAGTCGCTTCTGCCTTGGTGCCAATCATGGTCGTATGCGTGTTTGGCGCCGTGCAGGTGAGCGCCACAATCAGGACTGCATACGACCGAGGCACACAGGGCCAACACCCGGCTTCATGGTGTGGGGAGCGATCTCCTACACTGGCCGTACACCACAGGTGATCGTCGAGGGGACACTGAATAGTGCACGGTACATCCAAACCGTCATCGAACCCATCGTTCTACCATTCCTAGACCGGCAAGGGAACTTGCTGTTCCAACAGGACAATGCACGTCCGCATGTATCCCGTGCCACCCAACGTGCTCTAGAAGGTGTAAGTCAACTACCCTGGCCAGCAAGATCTCCGGATCTGTCCCCCATTGAGCATGTTTGGGACTGGATGAAGCGTCGTCTCACGCGGTCTGCACGTCCAGCACGAACGCTGGTCCAACTGAGGCGCCAGGTGGAAATGACATGGCAAGCCGTTCCACAGGACTACATCCAGCATCTCTACGATCGTCTCCATGGGAGAATAGCAGCCTGCATTGCTGCGAAAGGTGGATATACACTGTACTAGTGCCGACATTGTGCATGCTCTGTTGCCTGTGTCTATGTGCCTGTGGTTCTGTCAGTGTGATCATGTGATGTATCTGACCCCAGGAATGTGTCAATAAAGTTTCCCCTTCCTGGGACAATGAATTCACGGTGTTCTTATTTCAATTTCCAGGAGTGTATTTTAAGCACTTCACCTGCCTTCCACATTGCCTTTCAGGGGATTTGATCTCCAGCAATTCGGAATCCGGCCTTGTTGTCGATACCGGGAATATTATAAGAATCGTGCTGCCTATGACAGGATGTTGGGAAGAGCTTATACATATGTTCTGGAGACACTATATAGCGAACTTGTGCCTCTTAATACACTTTTGGAAGCTGCGGCTGTTCGGGTAAGAGTATCTCAGGATATTAACGTCTGAAAAATTTACCTCCTTCCTGATAGTGAAGTGTCTCAGAACATACTGTTTATAAAGGTTTCTCAGCTCCCCCACCTTTCCTAATCTCGGGTGATTTCAATACCCATAACGCTCTGTGAGGTGAACCACAATCCCTGGACACTGTAGTGATTTCGAAAATATTCTGGCACAACAAGAGCTTTGCCTCTTGAATACTAGTGGCCCCACACGCTTCACTGTGGTAAACATAATTTTTCAGCCATTGACCTTTCCATCGGCGTTCCTTGATTCCCCCACCAGCCACTGGAGAGATCACGATGCCGTAAGGGATAGTGACCACTTTCCAATCTTCCTGTCTCTCCCTCAGCGTCACTACCCTGGACACCTACCCAGATGGGCTCTCAACAGTGTTGGCTGGGGTGCTTTCGGCTCTGCTGTCGCGGTTGGCTCCCCACTGCAGGAAGATATCGACGAGACAGTCCAGAACACAACTACATCCATTCCTCTATCAGCTGATTTAGCGATCGCCTGTTTTTCGGGCCCACCCCAAAAGAAGAAAAAACTTTGGTACCCTTCAGGAAATGCAGAGGCCATTAGATATCGAACCCAGGCTCTCCAATGCTATAACTGGCACCCATCGATGGAGTACCTTATTGCCTTTAAGCAACTCTATCCCCAGATCTGCCACATAATAAAGTAACGGAAGTGAGAATGCTGGGAATCATACAGTTCAACCATTGGACCGCGTACCTCTCATCTGCAGTTGTATCTGGTATTAACTTGAATGATTCTGTCTACACTGACCAAGACTCTGTAGGTGAATATTTTACTCTCCATTATGCTCGAAACTCAGTGTCTGAGAATTATCAACTTGCCTTTCGTGACCTAAAACAGCCCGTGGAGCGACAGCAATTATCTCTTACTAACTTCACCTGGACCCATATAATGTTCAAGTTAGCGAGTGGGAACTCGTCATTGTCCTAGCCCACTGCCCTAATGCAGTCCCAGGACCGGACTGCAGCCACAGCCAAATAATCAAACACCTACCGACAGTCAGCATCATATCTTTGCCATCTTTAACTGCATCAGGAATGAGGGCGAGTTTCCACTGCAATGGCGATAAAGCATGTTCCAATACTGAAACTGGCTACTCGCTCTCTAGAGATGGATGGTTACCGCCCAATTAGTCTCAGAAATGTTCTCTGTAAGTTGCTTGAACACATAGCTCCATCCCAGGGGGGTTTCACCAACACTGTTCCACTACTGATAATCTGGTTTACCTGGAGTCTGCCATCTGAACTGTTGTTACTACCCAGCTGAATTCCCGTAAGTTGTTTGAAAATTGTGTACACCAGGAGAAACGCAGGTGTCATGAGAGAATGGGACCCTGCAGGGCTGTGTTATGAGTATCCCTCTCCTTCTAGTAGCCTATGGTCTAGCAGCAGCTATGTGCTCCTCAGTATCACCCCACTTCTATGCTGACGACTTTTCTCTCCACTATTGTTCCTCTAGTGTGGGTATCGCTAAAAGTCGACTGCAAGGCGCCCTACGAAAGGCGTAGTCAAGAGCCTTCACCGGTTTTCAATCGCCAGGTCTCACGTCATGCACTTCTGTCAACGTCATACCATTCTCCCACAACCAGAACTTTACCTCGATAACCAGTTACACAGTGTGGTGGAGACTTATTGCTTTTTTAGGACTTTTCTTCGATGCTCGTTTGATGTGGATTCTCCATCTTCGTCAGCTCAAGCGAAAGTGCTGGCTGTACCTTAATACTGCAGCTGGGCTGCAGTTCGCACTACCCTTCTGCAACTGTATAAAGTTCCATCTTGATTATAGGAGTCTGGCATTTGGTTTGGCATCAGCCTCATCATTGCGGATACCAGATCGAATACACCACTCTGGGGTTCGACTTGCGACAGGAACCTTTCGAACGAATCCTATGAACAGCTTACTCATGGACGCTGGGGTCCCTTCACTGTGGATCAGGTGCCAACAGCCACTTGTCAATTATGCTACATGTGTTCACAGCTCTGCTAAGCATCCAAACCTTTTCTTCCCAAACACGGAAATCCATCTCCCGCAACGGTAGCTCAGATCAGGGATTACAATCGCGGTCCGCATGTAGTCCTCCTCTCTGAACTCCAGCTCTCCTCTGGGCCCACTCACCTACACCTCTACATTGCATCCGTTTGCCACAGCTTTGTCTTGACCTGTAACAAGGTCAGGATGACTAGGTACAATTTTTCTCCATCCTTGGCGCATCCCAGGGTCCAGAAGCAGTCTGCATTGATGGCCTAGTCATATAGGCTTTACATATACTTCTGCAGACCATACTGAACTGCACTCCTTGTAGGATGGCTGTAGGGTTTTCACTGCAGAGTAAGTAACCATCTCTAGTGCTCTTGAGCATATCTTTTCCTGTACTGGTGAGTCCTTTCTCATCTGCAGTGACTCCTTGAGAATTCTGCAAACTCTCGACCAGTGTTACCCTCGCCATCCCTTGATTGTGGCTACCCAGGATTCTCTGCACGCCCTTGAACAATTTTATCTGCACCTCAGGCCACATTGGGATCCTGGGGAATGAACTAGCTGATAGCTTAGCCAAAGTGGCTACCAGTAAGCCGACTCCTGAGATAGTTATTCCAGAAACAGACGTCCAAGTGGTATTATGCTGTCAAAGTTTAGGAATCTGGAATACAGTATGGCTCACTCTGACTTCACCAAACAAGTTACAGGTGATAAAGAAGACTGCAACTCAGTGGAGGTCCTACATGCAGGCCTCTCACAGGATCTCTACCCTCCTTTGCCAGCTCTGCATTGTTATACTAGGCTGACTTATGGTCGCCGTCCCCAACTCGAGGATGAAACCCGTTGTTGTTGCAGTTCCTGTTTGACAGTGGTCCACATTTTGCAGGATGGTCCTACCATAGTCGCCTTGTGGCAGACTCTTAATCTCCTTGACTCGCTGGCTGGCTCGGTTTTATATTTTATTTATGAAGGGGGCTTTTACCGCTCTCTTTAACGGGAGACCACTTAACCTTATCAGCCCATTGAGGGATTGGCAGACCCCTCTGTTGCCTCCTCTGTCCAGGCAAGGCTGCAGCTAGCCCTTACCCTACCTGCTCTTTTACTCTTCCTGACATCCTCTCGCATAGACTATTCGACTTGTTCATCATATGTCTATCTGTGCTTCTCTAGCTATGTTTGTAATGACAGTCTTTCCTAGACAATGAAGTACCTCTGGTAAGTGGCTTGGGGAGGTGGATGTATGTACCCTAATTACATTCTGCTTTCAGAGGTTTCCAGATGCTTCCTAGATAGGGCATGTCACCTGCCTTTTTCTTATATCTCCACTATCTTCTTTTCTGCCCCTTATCTAGCCTTCGTTGATCTTTGGTAGACCTTGGAGTTTTCTTGCCCTGGGTTCTGCACGGTAGGCCATCTCTGAAGTCACTCATGTAGACCTGTATGTTCGAGGAAAAAGGGACTGATGACCTAGTAGTCTGGTCCCTTTAATCATCCAGCTAGCCAGTCCGTTACGGCCAGGATACAGAGAGCAATCCTCGAACACGAGCGTCGCTCCCTCTCGTTACTTCCTAAGATTCGGACCTTTGAAATTTACATGTTGAGCAAAGGCTATTTTGTTGACCAAATTTTTCCTGTTCCTTCTATGATATCTCGAATGTTACAATTACTTGTCAAGTTTATCTGGTGAAACTCTATTTTTAGAGTGCGCTATGAGATTATGGCGAGAACCATGTTGATGGGAGGTTTGGGCCTTCCTGATATTTGGGCCAAAGCTTCTGCTCTATTTCTTCGACACACTGTTCTAACGTGTCTTCACGTTCGCCAATCACTTACAGCTCGCCTTTTTGTCTGTGTCCGACCTGCTAGATTACCCCTGCAACAGATGTTAGTAGGGTAAATAATAAATTAGTACATATTCGGGAATTTTTTGTTGATATCGGTTATTTGGGGGTCGATATTCTTTCGCAGTCGCATCTCTCTAGAAAAAATGATGGACGTTTCCAAATAGCGAATCCTCAGTGGTGTTCCTATCGCCAGAATAGACTGAAAGGTTGTTTGGTCCAATGTCAGCCTACCTATTTTTCCGACGGAAGTGGCGTCCTTACGATACCAAGTCGTTCATAATCTTGCCCCCATCAACTTTCATCTTTCCCGCATTGGACTTAGTGAGACAGACCGATGCAGTCGTTGCCATGAGCCAGATACATTATGTCATCGGTTGGTCGCTAGCAGATGCAGACATTGGAGTTTGCTCTGCCGACAATTAGCCTTACTTGCCAGGACATCGGAAACGGCAATCTTCAGGTAGATTCTCCGGCGTCCCGATTCAACCTTCTTTCCCAGAACGAAGAACAATACAGTTATGTGGCTTCTCGGCCTTTATGTTCATCACATCGTGAGGGGCGGAAGTGACCCAGATTCTTGTGCCGTTTACCAGTACCTGGGTATGGCCCATTGGATATGGCGAAGAATGCTAGGCTATTGTGAGCTTTCTGCGAATATGCTGTATCTGGTATTCAATCGTCAAGGAGCTGCATGAAGTGTGGAATCCCTTATCTGTTAGAATGTTTCACTCCTATTACCTTGCTTTTGGTAAATTTGACAAAAATAGTGTTGAGTTAACCGGTCTTCTTGCTAATACCGTCGTGGTCGCTTTTCAGGTATGTTGTTAGACAGTATATTTCATTTTTGTGGCCCTATTTGTATTGTTTATTTCGCTTAATTAATGAAGAAAGATGTAATTGTTTCACTCCAAGAGTGGAAATGAACATTTTCTTCTTTTTTAAGTGGCGGAAACCACATTGAATTAAGTCCAATTCTGTTTCTTTCTTTTTTGAGTAGCAAGCTGTAAGGTTTCAACAAAAAACTAAATAAAGAAGAAAATAAAAAAAATTGCCAGTAGGATGTGTGGGACCAGGACAGCGAAAGGCGGGGGGAAGGGGAGAGGGAGCCACGCCTTGGGATTCGACCCCTGACCCCTGCGTCTGTTGTCTCCACCTAGCCTGAACCTGACTCTGTCCGTCTTCCCTGCCGCTACAAAGAAAACAAATAACTGAGTGGTCAGCATGACAGAATGCCATGTGAGGGACTCGGGTTCCATTCTCGGTTGTACGAAAAACAAAAAAGAAAAACAAAAAAAACGGTAAAGTGCATGTCTGAGAGCCTAGAGATTGCGAGATCTAATCTTGAATGGGAGTACCGATTTTTCACTTTTCGTTTTAATATAGCCTTCACCTCTCAATGATGAAAGGAGTCGACTGCAGCATCATATGGTTTTGATTCCATTTTGAACTGTAGGTTGGATAAATGGGGTGGGTTACGCATACGCACCAAAGTGGCGTCTAATAGATTTGCGCAGGCCCTTGAGGTCCACTAAAGGGTTATTCTTATCTGTGCACATAAATAAGTTTGCACGGAACCCTCAGAGAGTGAGTCCTCCTCGTACTAGTTCGGTTGTTTACGTAAAGCCGCAAAACTTTGTCCAAAAGTTGATACGAGGGTTATTCGAAAAGTATGGAACGATCGGTCGCGAAATGGAAAATACAGTGAAAATCTGATGAAGCTTTGCACAGATGCTTTGGGCACTGTGTCTAGTACGCCCGTCGACCGCATCATGTCGCTAATTTCAGTTCTGAGCTCACAGTCAGAACGTAAAGATGGCTAGAAATTAGCGTCTCCCGCCAAGTATGAGGGCCTAGTGAAAGATTTCGCCTGAAGCTATGCAATCCACACAACATAACTGTCATGCAGTTCGCTCTACACGACAATTCTCGGCCGCGCTCTCCAGGGGCAATGAAGATGCTCCTGCAGCGTTTTCGATCGGAAGTGTTTAATCACCCACAATACAGCTCGTAATTGACTACCCCTGAAGTACATCTCTGCTGAAATGAACTGCTGGATATGAAGACAATATTTTGACATAGACAACGAGCTGCAGTGCAGATTAGAAAAATGCCGAAAAGCACTGGCGGCTGTCTTCTGTAACGAGGGAATTAAAAAGTTGGTACAATGCTACGACGGATGTCTAAGTCTGATCGGCGACTGTGTAGAGGAGTAGCTGGAAGATGTAGCTAACCGTTGCATATACCACAGTTTTGATTCTCACTGTGGTTTCCATTTCGCGACCTGTCGTTCCTTTCTTTCCGAATAGCCCTGGTAGATTTCTTTGTTTCAGTTGGTCGACAGCTATTTCTGTACTTTCCTTACCTCAAAAAGACAACACTGTTTTACCACAGATGTGAAACGTTGTTTAATCCGTACTTACAGCTAAATCAGGGTTGACTTCAGGAAATATAGTGAAGCTTTGAAATTAAAGAATGATTCAGTTTCATCAAACGTAAGGTTGTCATTGATGATTTTTTGGTGACAACGCTGCCAAATTCTATGTTTCCCCTTGAATGAATCGCACCAGGTATTTGAGGCTTTGAATTCAAAACTTTCTGTCTGCTATGAGGTTGCTGCAGCCATAGTTCAATGCTACAATGCTCCTGTATTAAATGCATGCCCATTGTTTATAGCCTCTGTAGAACGGTCGAGCACCCACAAAGCGATCGTTTTGTATTTATTTGGAGTCAGTCCGTCGCTTCTCACTTAGATCCTCCATCGCGACAGCTGTTTCGTACTAGGGATCTTGCGCACACTTCCGAAAACCTGTTATTAACAGTTCAGGTTTGTCTCCAAGAAGTCAGTGACAAATTTGGTCCCAGAGTCAAACAAGAAATAAACCGGTCAATGGAACGGCATCATAATGTGAACGGAACAGCCACAAAATCTGATAAGCTCATAAAAATACCTTACATTTTTTGGACGAAGTTTTACGGTCTTGCATAAAAGTTGAGCCGTTTTTGTACGTTACCGACTCGTGGGATAGGCAAACCTTCCCTCTCCTTATAAGATGGCCTGGTTCTCGATGAAATCTAAATATCTTCGTCCTCACTAAAAGTAATTTTGCCAATGTGTATGCTATTCTGTCAACCCTACGATGTATACAGCTACTTGCAGGTGAAGAATTCCATACAACCATTACAGTAGCAAACGTAAATAACGAGTAGAAACGAGAAAATTCTTTGATCTGCTTGGTTTGCCGAGAAATTATCAACAGGTCGCAAAGTATTTACAACGTTAACGAAATTGTTTTTCCTAATGATTTCCACATTACGAATATGACTGTGGCCCATGTGGCTTCACAAGTTGCTGGTGGTGCTTAGACTTCTTTTACATGATGAACATATTTATGATAATACCCTGGTGTGTACACTGGTTCTCTTGTAGTATACAAGTAAAAAATCAAAGCAAACGCGATGTACAACAATTTTTCATTTTCGTTTACTGTTAGTTACGTAAGGTAAAATAATATGCTAAAATCTAATTTCAATAATGTTTCAAATATTTATTTAGTAAAAAGTTCCATTGTATTTTTTGATAACACAGAAATACTGGTGTCATTGATCTCATACACTTTGGTGGTTACAAATAGAAAAAATAACAACATAAGATTGGATTTGAACGCGAAGCCCAAAAATTCTAACTTGTGCTGTTAGGCACTTCGCTATCTTCTTGCTTGATAAAACACTATCTGTGCAAGCTGATACAGTAGCGTCAAAATATTCACTGTCACTTTACCTGAAACTATTGAGACTCTAAAAGACCTTCAGTTACTCTTATCTGTCGTGGGTTAGCTGTATAGGAACGATTTCAAAATAGAAATACATACTGCGTTAGTTTTCGGTTGTAATCTGCCTGGAAATTAGATTTTTACCTCTTCTGTGAACGAGCCACTAGCAGACAAGTCGACAATTAGTAAAGAATTCCTGAGACTACTCTTCTCTACTTTGGTTCCATACCCTGTAGATCTAAAGGCCAAAAACTTAAAGAAAAAGCAGGCACTGATGTGTTTTCATATTCTGTCAATTTAACTGACTTAGTTGCAGCAACGAATGATTTAGTAACTCGAATTTGTTATATAACTACCCCTACTGCTTTATTTTCATATTTCCGTAGTAGTGCTGTAAAGATACTGACTTTGGACTGAACGTAGACATAGACCGTTTCGAACCCAGAAGTGCGTGTTATCCTGCTAATTAGTGACAATAAGGGATATTTTGTTTGATTAAAAACTATTTTTTCGTAACGTTATAAGTTTTAATTCATTTTGATTTGCGCAGTGCATAAAAAGTAGCGTTTCTTCGTTAGTTTACTGAACACGTCAGATACACGTAAGATATAATTCAGCAGCAATTCTGTCTTTCATGTTATCTAAATTATTTGACAGTGTTTGAATACATTTTCCACTTCACATCTACAGACAATATGTAGGTAGCACTTCGTCTCCTTGCATGCTACGCTGTGTTACCAGACAGAGAAGATGTGCAGTTCGTCATAATGGGTATCGCGATGTCTGTCACCGTCCTTACCTAACTTTATAGCATTTTCATTAAAATATTATAATTAAAGTGAAGTGTCTTGGCTTGGGGCATTTTCACAGTACGTCAGTGATTACACTCACAAGTCAGTATATTGACACAATCAGTTGATGTCCATAAAAGTAAGTTCTGTGACCCGTTAGTATTTCCAAACAAATTAGAAAATACAGGAAAAAGTTCTTTGACAACTGAAAGTTCTTGAGAAACAACATAAGTAAACCTTTGCGTGATGCTATCTTCTGAAAAGTTCTCTTGCAAACACAGCCGGAGCAGCTGGTCGCGATGTGCGGTGGTCCCGGGTGGCGAGGACGACGTCGAGTCCGGGCAGCGGCGTGGTGCTCACGATCTTCTGCTTCTGCTGGCGGAGACGCAACTGCCTGTTGCTGGCCGGGCAAGGGCACTTAGACCCGCATGGTGGATGACTTCTAGACAGCTATCGGTCTAGCAATGTGGGTTCAGATTGACTAAGGAACATGGCGTGGCTGATGCACCAAAAGGTTCGTAGATGTGGCGGCCTCTACCGCTCTTCGGAACTAACCCGTTTCCTGCAGGCCGGGCGAATTTCGGCCGCCTTCGGCTGTTGCGCCTGCGGAGCTGGAGCGATGACCCACATGGCGGTACTACGTTGCGAGTTGGTGGCGTTGCAGGAGATCCTGGAAACACTCCACGTCTTCCCCCCTTGCCCGAAAAAGACCTCAGAGAGGCGGAGGCAGGTGTCAGAGTCGAGGGTGGCGTCCCTGACGGAAGCATCGCCACAGGGCCGAACAACGGATGCTGCCGGGCCGACGTCCATTGGACAGGCTGTGTGCAACAGATGGCGGAAGTAGCACATCAACCGGGAGCGCAGCGAGGCACTCGGAGTCCTGTGTATCTGGAAAAGAAAGCGGAGTGATGGAGTCAGTCGGAGGCAAGGAACCCCGACAAAGGCAGAGTTGTTTCATATGTTAGCAGCATTGGGAGCCGTAGAGGTGGGGTATGAGAAGAATAGCTCATCCCAGAAAATGGGAAACGGTGGCTGGCAGCTCTGCATCGGAGCGGCTTGGTATGACGTGATAAAAAAATGAAGAGCATCATCAAGGAAGTGGTGTTGGTGTAGCTGGATATTCGAGACTTAAAAGTCCGCACAAAACATTCGGCAGTGCCACTGCAGGCAGGCAGGAATGGCATCGTGTGGATTAACGCAATGCCACAAGTAGCACAGAAGACAGAAAATTCAGAGGAAGTAAATTGAGGCCCATTATTGGTGACAATAGGTTCAGGGAGGCCCTCAAGGATGAAAATTCGGGTAAGGGTCCAAATGTTGTGGGAGGAAAACCAGACCCAGCATCCACTGTGACAAGCCACATAGAGCCACGGAATGAACTGCCAGAGTCCTGGTGGAGATGGGACGAAGAAACAGAGGTGAAAAGCTATGGAAAGTAATGCTGCAGTGGCGCCAAGATAGTAGAATCTATGCTCCGCTCGTAAATATGACAGTGAGTGAGCCAGCTGCTTGGTGAGCACAGTCCCCTAGTGTCCTTTGTTGAGCAATGGGAGGACACCACTGTGGAGAGACGGTAGAATGGCCACCCGAGTGTGGCTGTTGTCAACCTGGATCAGCAGGATGCTGTCCCGGAGAGGGAGGTCCTGGTTGCAGCCCAGAACGCCTGAAGATCTAGCTATGCCAAGGCCTTCAAGCAGGACAGCCAGCTATGCCGAATGTGCTGAAGTACGATGCAGAGGACTGGATCACCACAGTGTGGCGTCAGATGAGGTCCACATCTAGGGGCAGCCATTTTAAAGCGTCGGTGGCGGTAGATTTGAGCAGACTTCCAGACCAGTGTAAAATTCCAGGTCCTGTCCTAGCAGAAGCTACACGAGTGATGGCGTGGAAAACTATCTCGTTGGAATAAGTGGAGAGGAACACGGCACAGCAGTGGAGGCTGCGGGCTGTATTGGTGGGGACAGGTGCCGAAGACCACTGGAGGGACATCAGGGGCTTGTTACCTCTATATAGGGTAAATGGACGCGCATAGACATAATTATGGAACTTTCTGAGTCCAAAAATAATGGCCAATCCTCCTTTTTCAATTTTTTTCCGTAATTATGCTGGGCAGAATTAACAGGTTTGGATACAAAGGCAATCAGCTGCTCCACTACATTGATCATTTTGAAGATAACAGCTCCCACACCATAATAAGAGGCGGCAGCAGCGAGCGTGAGCAACTGGGAGGGATCACAGATCATCAAGCAGGTACACTTGAGCGGAACTCTCTGTCACACCCAGGGGATCAGTGCTATAGACATTCTTGCGGAAGAGGGCATGGAGAGGCTCCTCAATGGTAGCTGGATGGGGAATGAAATGTCGGTAGTAGTTCAACTGCCCTACGACAGATTTGAGTTGAGTCTTGTCGCAAGGCACAGGGAGCTTCTGGATGGCCTCAACGAACTGTTGGATTGGGTGGATGCCGCAAGCACTGAGGATGTGGCCAAGATATTCCACTTGTCGCACAAACAGGTGACACTCGCCCTTGTTAAAACGGACACCCACATGTTCAAATAGTGCAAACATCCAGATCGTGGCGAGGTCTTCGGCGGAGGCGCTGGTGACCAAGATATCGTGCAAGTAGTTAGCAGCATAGGGAACATCCCGCAACAAATGTTCAAGATACCACTGTACAATCATCGTTGCACTAGCGATACGGAAAGGGAGCCGATTCTATTGAAAAAAGACCAAACGGAGTATTGTTATCAAAATGTCCCTGGAAGGGGTGTCCAAAGGAAGTTGGAGGTATGCGTCACGAAAATCAATTTTCGTAAACATCATGCTATCTCCCAGTTCAGCCAAAATCTCAACTTTGTGGTAGGGTAAGAGTCCGCCACAGACTGAAATAGCTGCAGACGCGT
Source organism: Schistocerca serialis cubense (assembly GCF_023864345.2). NCBI lineage: Eukaryota > Metazoa > Arthropoda > Insecta > Orthoptera > Acrididae > Schistocerca > Schistocerca serialis. The sequence continues at coordinate 461,574,422 of NC_064643.1, forward strand.
AATGCACCATTGGGCCTCTTCCTGAGAACTATGGGGTTATCCCAGCGACTGCTGGAGATGGGAATGACGAGACCAGCATCCAGTAAACTACAGAATTTCTGTTGGAGACAGTCTCGGAGTGGAAAGGGAACTGCCCGAGCTTTGTGAAACTTAGCAACAGCCTCCGGGAGACGTGTGACGTAGGCCTCAGCATTCTTTATGCCAGAAGAGGGAGCAGAAAACACTTCAGGGTAATTGACAGACAATTCGGAGATGTAGGAATCGGCCTCCACCTAACTGACATAAGGAGTGGTATCGCGAATCTGCAGCCCCAGGAGAGTGAGAAGATCCAAACCGAGAAGGTTAGAAGCGCCAGCGAAGCGAACCACCAGAATGAATCCCGTGATAGCTGTGTCCACTTACTGAATATGGAGTGGGTGGGCGTCCTTGATGGAATGAGGTTCTTCATAAAACCGCGTAGCTGTGTACAGAAGGGCTGGAAGGACAATATATCCCAGTGGCTTATATATCGGACAGTCTGAGATAGTGGTAGAGTATCCGGTATTGATTTGGAGAGAAACTGGGACACTGATTTGTGGGAGGAAGGGAGCACCATGCGGATCAAAAGGATAGAGGACAGAGCATCGCAGATCATGGAGTTGTAAGGCTTTGTAAGGCTTGGAGATGGCAGGAGACGCCTAGTCGCCGACAGACATCGGACCAGTTGTCGGACTGTCCACATGCCAAATGTCTGGCACAGCAGAAACGACATTGCTACCGCTGATGGCTAATAAAACATTGACTGCAGGAGGGAAGGACGCTCGGGCGACGCCCGCACTGCTGCCCTATGTCGTGAGGTGGGGGGTGGGGGGTGGAGGGGAGGGGGTTGGAAGGGATGAAAGGCTTCCGAGGCGACGTAGAGTCAAAGACCAACGCTGGACCCTGCAGAGACGCCCTGGAGCGCTAAGATTGCTCCAGTGCCCGAATAAGGGGGAGGCAAGGCTTAAGGAGGGATCCTTAAGCTTGATCAAATCGAGACGAAGAGCTGCATTTGGGGAGTGCACTACAACCATGTCACACACCGGGAAGGAAGCGTACGAATGTTTACACTTGTCATTAACATACTGGAAACGACAGTCTCGAGAGAGTCACTGGAGTCACGTAATCCACTCCCGATAAGATTTATGAGAAATTTTGCGTCAAACAAACGGTGCGGGCTGCGGCCACGTGAATATTGTAGTCAAAATAGTCAGAGAGGCTGGACTTCAAAAGTTCATTGGAAACAGAGGCGGTAACAGCCTCAGGATGCAGCTGTTGGATGAGATGGTATATAAAGGGACTGTCGTTGCCCAGAAGATAAGCGCACCGCTGCGAGTCACTTGTCAACCCGTGGACCAGGAAATGTTGTTCCATCTGTGCTATGTAGCCTGACCAACGTTCCACGTTGCAGCCGAACACACGAAAGGGAGGCGGCGGCTGCCGGAAGCCCCAGCTGTGAGCAGGTTGTGGGTCGCCTTATTCCGAAATCTCCGCCAGAAGAGCCTCGTTGACCCACTGCATCTGTTGTAGCAGAAGGCTGATCGGATGAGTAAGGTCCATACGGACATCGGCTGACGCCATGGCGTCAAAAACATAGGAGACCTGTCTGCAACAGTCATGTGAAATTCTTGAAACACCTCGTCGCCAAATGAAGTATCCCGGCTTGGAGTGCTTCCACAGTAAGTCAGTGATTACACTCACAAATCAATAAATTGACACACTCAGTTCACGTTCACAGATGTAAGTCCTGCGATCCGTTAGCAGCTCAAAACAAATAAGGAGAGGCCTTCTTGAAAATAAAGGAATAACTTCTTTGACAACTTAAAGATCTTTGGAAAAAATATATACGTATATCTTTGCGTGAGACTATCTTCTGAAAAGTTCCCCTGCAAAAGAAAACGACTATTTTCTTAAACATCAACAACAGGCCGAAAATTAAAGTCCGGGCTCACGGGCTGTACCAAGAGTTCCAGCATCAGAGCCCACGGCCGGAGTAGCGGCAAGGGCAGCGTCGACTCTGGGCGGCGGCGTGGTGCTGGCGATCTCTGCTTCTGCTGGCGGAGACGGAACTGCCTGTTACTCGCCGGGCAAGGACAGTTATATCCCAGGGATGGATGACTACTAGACAGCTAGTGACCTAGCGATGTCGACTCGGATTGGCTAAGCAATACGGCGCCGTGGATGCACAAAAATGTCCGTAGACGTGGCGGCCTCTACTGCTCTTGTTCGCGCCCACGGAACTAGCTTTTTTCCTGCAGGCCAGGAGAAGATCGGCTGCCTTCAGCTGATGTGCCTGCGGAGCTGGAGGGATGACCCACACGGCGGTGCGGCGCTACAGGCTGGTGGCATTGCAGGAGACGATGGAAACACGCCATAAAGAATGAACATAAAACTAGCTTTTGTTTATTTTAATGCACCGTACTGCACCACTTGGAGGTGTGGTCAGGGTGAATAATGTGCAGAAAGCCAATCTGACACGTTATTATTCTCACTCTGCAAATTTTCGAGATTCATGTTAAGCAACTCCCCAATCTTTATCATAACACTTAAGAATGACTGTAGTCACACATTGTAATTTACGTACATCTGATCAATATCTGCACACAGCTGACTAAGTATGCTAAACAAGAATGCTGTCTCACACGACATTAAGGAAATGTAACAATCTAGCATTGCTGCGCCATTACGCGCGTTCGCAACGTTATTTCAGCCGTCTTGTACAACTAAGCTACTGATTATTGTTTAAGATTACTTACATTGTGTTTGTGCACATTTCTGAGAAGGGAAAGGATATACTACCCTTAAGGAAGAACAAAAGCAAAGCCAACTGCACATGTTATTTTAATGAGTAGTTATTATTCAATCATCTCAACTTATGGTTATTCTTTACATTTTTTATATTCCTGTCTTTTCTCGTTTTTTCCACGAAAAAGAATAAAGAATGATTATAATAGTATGGAGACAGATTTTGCAATTCACCCTCATAGGAATGTTGTTAATCTGTCGCGGTTTAGCCAGTGTAACGCATTCCAGTATCTTTGGAAAATAATTCAGGATTTAGGCTGAAATGCTGATGTTTGATTTCTTCCAATCCTAATTGTTCGAAAGTCAGGATGCGTCACAATGAGCACCACAGTAACAAAGTACGTAAAGCCTAACAGAAATTGGTAATACCAATGTAGCATTAGTTTTAGTCTGGATACTCAAATAAAATTGGTTACTGCGTGGATGGTCGTCAGGCTCAGAATCGCTGTTGGCGTAAGGTAAATTTGATGAGGGCGGACCATGTTTGTATCAAGTATAACGCAACAGCACGATCTGCATCACATTAAAAGACGTAACTCGGACTTTGCCGAACTAATTTAGACTGCAAGATACGACCTTTCCTACGCCGTGCAAATCTACACGTATTGACCCACACATGCGCGAATCGACTGATTTACTTCTAACGTGATTTATACTAAAATATAACAAACTTTGTAAATCATTATTTAAAGATAGCAACCGCATATGCATAAATAAAACACTGAGTATATCAAGGTATCCAGTTATTATTTCTAAAGTTCTAATGAACAAATACGAGAGTTGTTTATACTCTGCGATGCAGTAAGAGGCAGAAGGTAGGAGGCGATTCATTCCTCTCTTACTTTGAAAAACGAACAGCGAAAACAGCAGCAACGACGGCTGTAGAAATATAATAGTGGTAACACACAATTTTATCTCTGCAAAGCAAAATAATGAATTGCAGATGCTATCTACGTGAGCTAACGGTTGTTTAATTTGGTTGAATGTCTGCGCCCATTTGGAAGCATTCTATGCTGATCTAGGGCCGTCACTGCGCTTCCAGAATCCAATAACGAGTACACAGGTTGCTCGTTTACTGGGAAACACGCGAAAGGTAATTCGCCTTTCTCGCTAAGCGTAATTCCTTTAATCATTCTTCCTAGGGCGACCCTTCGTTTCCTACTATCCTCCCCCCACCCTGCACCACGACATTGTCCTCCTCTTTTGTCTCAAACCCCGCTATCTGTACAAGTTCTTATTACATGCCCATCCTTTCCACAAGGCCTCCTACGCAGCTTAAACGCTTGTACACCTGATTTATTATTACTGTTGGGCTCTGTATGTCCCTCTTGTTCACATCCAAAAACACCGAACTGTTTTCAGCGCTTATCACCCTTGCTATTTTGCCTCACCTTCCACCGACTGGGATATCCTCTGTATTTGTCACCCAATACTCTTCAGTTCATATCCTCTGTATTCGTCACCCGATACTCTTCAGTTCTTTAAAGATTTTCGGCGCCGTACAGAAAACAACCCATCTTGGTTTATACCGCCTAATATGTATTATATGATTGCTGTTTCTGTATAATTCGAACACCTTGCCTTTTTCGGATCCTACCGATTGTCTCCTCCCGCTCCTTCTCTCGCCATACGACGTGTGTATTAGGTATTGATATGCTCTGGGTGGTATCACCTGATTGCAAAAGACCGCTTGCATTTGCCCGTTTCCCTGTTTTTGTTCAAGAGCTTCTCGTATCCACTCAGGCAAAGCGCGTCGTGCTTCATCCACTAAAATTCGTAACAGATCAGTCTCTTTCGTTCCTATTAAACGCGCTTGGGCTTGGAGGTCTAGAAGCATATCTAAAAATTCAACTACTTCCTCCACCGAATCACCTGATATGGCTCCACATTTTACAACGTATTCTTACAAGAGTTTGGATGACTAAGTAAACATACATTTTCCCCGCATGCATGGAACCTAATGACTCTGTTCTAGTAGGCGTACCTTCATTCAGTATGGGATTTGATACTTTTACTATACTTAACCACTGTCTATTTCCTGCTGTTTGCATTTGGAATACCCTAAAGTCATCCTTAGCCACGTCTGCCAAGTTCTACATTATACTTGCATAATGATGTACTCGAGCTTGCAGTCGTCTAATTTGAGTGGTAGTGGGGCTAGACTCAACAGCTCTTTACAATACTGCATTTTGTTTAGCGAGGCGCGAAGATAGACGACAGCCAAGCTTACCCCTTTATCCTGGGACAGCCTAGCCATTGTTTCACTCATACATCATCATAACTGTTGCATTAATTCTTCAACGTTGCTTCTATACCTCTCCTGCGGATGTCTTACTTTAGTTAGACATGGTAATTCTGAAACACAATTCACATGAACAGTGCTTAGTATGTGTCATCCTCTGCTACCACTCATGTACCGCATTGGGCTGTGGAGCGAGGTCTGGGTGTATAACATGCAGAGTGACAATTAGCTACATCTATTAATAACAACGCAAGCACTAATCATGAAATAATTCTTTCCAAGTGAAGAGCATGGCCTCACATTCCAAGTCAAACTCGATCAATCAACTACACAATTTGTTAAAACATGATTTTAAGGAACTGAAACATTGATAAAGATTTATTTCGCTAAGATATAATTTTAGGAAAACTGAAAGATGGTAAATATACTTCAACAGCCACTAGTTCACACTGAATTTAATTCTGTCCACAAACCAGCTTAATGCTTTCCTACAATCCAAGTAGACAAGTATTTAAGAATGAACTTCAATATGAAATAGTAGCTTGGTTTTTAAATTAAATGAAACTGCAACTCAGTGATCTACACTTGAAGCAAATACAATACACGACTATTTAATAAATGACTGAGTTCCAGTAATAGTTAAACTAAAGATGTTAAAATACCTAGAAGCATGAACTATATGTGACAGTTACAATACAGGGTGTCTGAAAAAGAAAGCCCTAGTTTTAAGTGTAAATTTAATGGGGAAATTAATGAAAAATCACATCAATGAATTTATATCATGAAAGAGAGTTCCTTCAAGTTTTGTTTAATGTTAGTAGACTTCAACGTGGTACCCACTTGTTGCCCTGCACAGGTCGAGACGATATTCCACTTCTCCATACGTATTCACCAACTTTTCAGGTGTAACTGTCCGAACAGCCGCGACGATTATTTCCAAAAAATGACGACTAAAATTACGTTGCACTGTTTTCACCAGCCAAATAAAACACTGTGCTTTCCGTTGTGGAGTACACATTGTTCCTGAGTTGCTCTGCACTGTACTGCACGCACGCCTCTACTGAACTGAGGGAACAGAGGGAGAACACAGCACTGGTGCCGTTCAAGGTCAAGCAGAGCTGCCAACTGCAGGGGAGCCAAACTTGGAGAGTTGATGAATCAAACACCCACAAACTAGAATAGTGTATGTCACTTTGTACAGATTCTAGGCCACATTAAAACCTGGGGGTTCTTTCTCAAACACCCTGAGTACAGTTGGTTCAGAAATAAATTCCAGCAACCAGAATGTTTATTTCATCGGTGGAGCGTACGTCTGGTCAACCTTTACAGTGGCACGTAATATCACTTACTGGGATGCATCATAGCTACACTGTTTGCTGTACAACTGGCATGCTACATAATGGCGTAAACAGTAGAAGAGCTCAGGTAAATTGAAAAGAAATCTGAGATAATACTCACCAATAACCGTTATAATTCTACCACATCAAATGGTTCAAATGGCTCTGAGCACTATGGGACTTTACTGCTGAAGTCATCAGTCCCCTAGAACTTAGAACTGCTTAAACCTAAATAACCTAAGGACACCACACACATCCATGACCGAGGCAGGATTCGAACCTGCGACCGTAGCGGTCGCGCGGTTCCAGACTGTAGCGCCTAGAACCGCTCGGCCACCCTGGCCGGCTCAACCATATCAATCAGGGCTGTGTTTATTATGTTTACCATGAGAGGGTCACAACACTTTGCAGTAACCGACAACGGAAGAGAAACGTTCTTACATTACAAAAGATGAAGTTCATTTAACTTCTCGTGAATTGCCATAACCTATAGGGTACAGTACGCAGCTCACACAGCGCGGTTAAATTTTGACAATTCGGAGGACCACCAGCTCACCGTATTACACAAACGCTTTAATAGTAATTGCCCGTATTCTCATTGAGCCTTAGTTCACTTACGTAGCAAACAGATATACTAGTCTTGGTCGCTTGCACGTAATTTCACTTACACTTACAACAACGTACGAAACATACCAATGCCAACGACTTTTATCATACAAACTGTAGGGGGATTGAACGGAGGCGCCACCTTCGAACACAGTATTGGAACCTTGTAAAATAACGGTCGGATTAGTCACAAATTTCCAACATCGTTACTGCAGTTGCTAAGCAGGTAGACAGCACAGAAATATAACTTAGTCCGTCCATCACTTTAAATGTAGAAGAAGCGTACCGTCAATTCACAGTTCTTGGTGCTGCCGTAGCTTGTGTGCCTGTTTATCTCCGCTCCACCAAGTGTAGCTACGACTGAATCCAGTAGATATCTACCATCGTGTAGTCGTTTCCACGTACGTCAATAGTAAAAAGCCGACGTAGTTCTGCGGCCAAATCACCAGACCGTATATCGGGCCCAATACAATGCACTTCCACTGTTAACGGCTCGGCAGCTCACGGGCCATATTAGAAGTGCTCTCGTTCTGGGCTCACCAACGACTGCCTCGTTCTGGTCTCACGCCACCCAAGCACCTCCTACAGGTGACAACAAAAAATCATATAATGCCACAGATGTGCCAGTAGTCACCACAGTACAGTATTTGGTAGTATTTCAAAACGGATCCGTCGCAAAAACGTTTGAGAACCGCTACTCCAAATACTGGTTCAATATATTCGGATTTCGCCGCCCTTTTTACTTCTCTCATTCCTCATGAATTTTGCGTGTGAGTTGCTTTATTGTATTTCTCGAATTTAACAATCTTAACAACCTTGAATTTCCATCATTACATTGGAGTGGTATAGAATACCAACAACGTTTACGTCAAGAAACACTTAGCATCTGTCACTCAGTTATAAAAAAAATGAACTTATGTTACAAAAACATTCATCCGATTTTATAATACTGTATCGTCTGTGTGCAATAAGGTAGAAATTTCGGGTGAATTTTAATTTACTCGTAGGACAACGAAATTTGTATTTTCAAATGAACCATCCGAGACTTTCTCGTACATGCCTAGAGTTACTGTCTTCCTGGCTGTTTCTAGACGCCGTCGCGGATCACGAAAGAGTTCACCTAGGTGGACTCCATCACAAGCATTCACAAAATAAGGATATGTACCGTGAGTTCGGATGAATCTGGAGGCCGATGGGGCAATCGGATATCCGTACACGCCATAACGCTGTAGGAAAAATTGTGCCGTACTATCGACGAAAATCACGCTGCGTTGTTGTAACTGAAGTACAGCTGTTGAAACGGAGAAGGCAAAGCCCCTTTTTTTTTTGGTGTGTATTCGCTATCTCGACTTTGTGCATACACTCGGTCAAGTAAGATCAGGTCTACCACACCAGAGACTCCCAACCGACAACCATATGCACCGACAGGTTACAAAAGACACCAAAGTAGTTTTTTGGTTCCGTTTAGTAGGCTAAAGCCCACAAGAAGTTTCTATGTTTATTCATGTACACTGAAGCGCCAAAGAAACTGGTATAGGAATGCGTATTCAAATACAGAGATATGTAAACAGGTAAAATATGGCGCTGCGGTCGGCAATGCCTTTATAAGGCAACAAGTGTCTGGCGCAGTTGTTAGATCTGTTACTGCTGCTACGATGGCAGGTTATCAAGATTTAAATAAGTCTGAGCGCGATGTTATAGTCGGCGCATGAGCGATGGGACAGAGCATCTCCGAGGTAGCGATGAAGTGTGGGACACAGCATCTGCGAGGTAGCGATGAAGTGGGGATTTTCCCGTACGACCATTTCAAGAGTGTACCGTGAATATCAGGAATCCGGTAAAACATTAAATCTCTGACATCACTGCGGCCCGAAAAAGATCCAGCAAGAACGTGACCAACGATGACTGAAGAGAACCGTTCAACGCGACAGAAGTGTAACCCTTCCACAAATTGCTGAAGATTTCAGTGCCGGGCCATCAAGTGTCAGCGTGCGAACCATTCAACGAAACATCATCGATATGGGCATCCGGATCCGAAGGCAAATTCGCGTACCCTTGATGACTGCACCAAAAAAAGCTTTATTCCTCGCCTGGGTCCATCAACACCGACATCGGACTGTTGATAACTGGAAACATGTTGCCTGGTCACGAGTCTCATTTCAAATTATACGGAGCGGATAGACGTGTATGGGTATAGAGACAACCTCATGAATCCATGGACCCTACATGTCAGCAGTGGACTGTTCAAGCTGCTGGAAGCTCTGTAATGGTGTGGGGCGTGTGCAGTTGATTGTGATACGGCACACCTGATACGTCGATATACGACTGTGACAGGTGACACGTACGTATGCATCCTGTCTCATCACCTGCATCCATTCATGCCCATTGTGCATTCCGACAAACTTGGGCAAATCCCGCAGGACAACGCGACACCCTACACGTCCAGAATTGCTACAGAGTGGCTCCAGGAACACTTCCGAGTTTAAACACTTCCGTTGGCCACCATACTCAGCAGACATGAAAATTACTGTGCGTATCTGGCATGCCTTTGAACGTGCTGTTCAAAAGAGATCTCCATCCCCTCGTAGTCTTACGGATTGATGGACAGCCCTGCAGGATTCATGATGTTAGTTCCCTCCAGCACTACTTCAGACATTTGACGTGTCCATGCCATGTCGTACTGCGGCACTTGCAGGTGCTCGCGAGATTATGGAGGTTCTTTGGCTCTTCAGTGTTTTGAGAAATTGGATGAAACCTTTTGAAACAGTCGAGTTCATAATAATTTTCTCTTTTAGTTTAGCTGTAGAAATTTCTTCAAATCCTGAAGATATATTCCCACTAGCACCAATTTGCATAGAATTAAGTGCCACTAATACTACAGTTCTCTCATATGCTTTTATTTTCATCTAGAAATACATTAAATAAATGATATGTCGGTGGAAGCTGTGTGAACTTTCGATATTCCTTGTTAGTTCTTGTTAAACTTCCCTTAAGGAATCACATCGGCCCTCCTCCCTCTCCCACCTCCTCCGTAGACAGCGTATTGGTTGATTGCGAGGACTGAATTCACCGAACCCTCGCTCATTCAATAATGTAGTCTATGTTAACAGACTAGTGACGCTGAGCCAGAGAGTGCAAGTGATGTTTGGTGAAAACGGAATGTGGAAGCAGCACCCTAGTGGGTGTGCTTTAGTAACAGGATGCCATCATATTTACCTATTGTTTTGGGACCACTTACATATTGAATGGATTCTTAGAATCGCGTATCTTTTTTTTATCAGGCTGATGTGAGATTTTTGGTTAAGTGCTTGTGCAGTATTCATTCTCTAACCCAGCGATCCACGGGGAAATAGACGTACTGTGCAATTTGTGAGCCGTATTTGCGTTATATTGTTAGGGTTCTCTTGCGAAACCGAAGCAAGAGTCCATACCAATACGTTCATAAAACTGGTTTCTAAAACGTACTGAACCACCACCTATGAATTCTTGAGATTCGATAAACGATTGAACCTTGCCTAAGTTCAAGGGCGTCCATTCGGTAGTTTATACGGGGGGGATGGGTGACTAGACCTGGCGCTACGGAGTATTTTTAATATTTCGGAAGGTGGATGGCAACTTGTACGTAGCCATAAGAAAGTTCCATTTCTGGTCCTGTTAGAAATCTTTGTAAAACCGACTTTTAGATCATTTTCTTGGAAGAAAAACACCTGACAACACTATTCTCTTCCAATCCGTGAGAGTTAAGGGGGTTGGGGTGGCCCTCCCTTGCCCCCGGCTATGGGCTCCATAATCAAATTCTTCAGTAAATTTTGATTTGCTAGTAAGTTACAACTCTGAATACTTCGAGTAGGGAACCTACTTGCTCGTACAGATTATTTGAGATCGAGATAATGCATTTAGATGGCCACACGATATGAGACTGGGATACTGTGACAGCTAGTGCTTCTGGCTCTTATCGTCATGCTGCGAGCTGCAGCTCGAATCATTGCTTTGGACGAGGTTGGGCAGTGACTAGGCTCTAAACTCATATAATCAGAATAATGGTGGTTCAAATGTTCGATTTCTGCCCTCTATGTGTAGGATGAATTTTCGCAAGTTTTTCAGCATATTAGTAGCCGAATCGTTTTCCAGCAGGAAAGTTTCTTAAAGAAGTTATGCGAGCCGCAGCTGCTCAACCCGTTCGATCTTCGACCACGAAAAGTTGATCTCTGGCCGCTTTCCGTGACCAGTGGACAGGTGGCGCCTGCGGCGGGATCGCCTTGCAGTGGCGTGCGCAGAGCGGCGTCAGGCTGAGTCGACGACGAGCTCTTGCGCGCGGAGTTGCTCGGCAAATGATTGGTCACTACCGCTGCTGTTGTTGCTGTTGTCTCCCTGGAACGTGGCCATAGTGAAGAGCTGGTGGTGCGGGGTTCCCTGATGGCGGAAAGTTCATCTCCTCGGTGGTTTTGCAGTGCGGGTGAGGCTTAAAGGCGTTTTCGTTTTGTAACCTAAATGACCATGACAGTTTGCCGCCTGATGAACTGCAATGACCTTCTTCTGAATGGTTTGTGGATATAAGAAATAACACAACGAACGTCTGAATTGCCGTGTGGCGTGTTCACACAACTGTGAGCTAGATATTTACAAATATGGATCGGCAAAGACATTTTAAACCTTATATTTAATGTTAAGCAACACCGAATTTAATTAAGAAGAATTTCGCAGACCTGATGTGTAATAGATTGTTTGAAACTGTTTTTATTATTAAACCTTGGTGCCCGAGAAGGTGTATTGTGACTTTATGTATTGGTTATATTGGGCGTGTATAATGGGTGTGGTACACGCCAGTTGGATGTGGCATTCTACACTCATGCTCATAAATTAAGGATAATTGAAGAATGTGGTGCCACACAAAGTGGCACAACACAAAACTGGCCCTAATAGCATAGGCACATAGGCAACACACGACACAGATCTGTAACTCCACGGTATTGGTGATAAGTTGAGAAAACCGTCCCGAAACACATATGCTACAAAACGCCACTGTTTCCTCCGCTTGTACCCCGACGTCAATATGGGGTATGATCACCAAGCACACGTATACAGGCCGCACAACGGGTTGCCATACTCTGGATAAGGTGATTGAGCAGCTACTCGGGTATAGCTTCCCATTGTTGCACCAGTGCCTGTCGGAGCTCCTCAAGTGTCATAGGGGTTTGAAGATGTGCAGCTATACGTCGAGCGAGAGCATCCCAGACGTGCTGGAAGGGTTTTAGGTCTGGAGAACAGGCAGGCCACTCCATTCGCCTGATATCTTCTGTTTCAAGGCACTCCTCCACGACAACAGCTCGGTAGGGCCGTGCGTCATCATCCACCAGGAGGAAGGTGGAAACCACTGCACTCCTGAAAATGCGGACATACTGGTGCAAAATGACGTCCCGGTACACCTGACATGTTACAGTTCCTCTGTCAAAGACATGCAGGGGTGTACGTGCACCAATCATAATCCCATCCCACACCATCAAACCACGACCTCCATGAAGGTCCCTTTCAAGGGCATTAGGGGGATGGTACCTGGTTCACGCCAGATGAAAACCGGGCGAGAATCACTGTTCAAACTACACCAGGACTCGTCCGTGAACATAACCTGGGACCACTGTTCGAATGACCATGTACTGTGTTCTTGACACCAGGCTTTATGCGCTCTCCTGTGACCAAGGATCAGGAATGCACCTTGCCGGTCGCCGGGCGAATAAACCACGTCTGTTCAGTCGTCTTTAGACCATGTGTTTGGAGACAACTGTTCCAGTGGATTCGGCAAGGTCCCGAACAAGGTCACCTGCAGTACTCTGTGGCCGTCTGCGGGCACTGATAGTGAGATATCGGTCTTCTTGTGGTGTTGTACACTGTGGACGTCCCGTACTGTAGCGTCTGAACACCTGAACACGTTTCCTATCTGCTGGAATCGTTGCCATAATCTTGAGATCTCACTTTGTGGCACACGGAGGGCCTGTGCTACGACCTGCTGTGTTTGACTAGCCTTCAGTCGCCCTAATATTCTACCCCTCATAACGTCATCAATATGTGTTATCTGAGCCATTTTCAACTCATAGTCACCATTAGCGCGTCTGAAAACGGCTGCACACTTACTCGCTGCACCGTACTCTGACATGCACCAACACACCTCTGCGTATGTAGACTACTGCCAGTGCCACCGTGTGACGACCGCAGGTCAAATGCACCGCATGATCATACCCCGAGGTGATTTAAACCCGTAAACCGCCCACCAGAGCGTTGTTTCACCATGTATCAGCATTATCTTTAATTTATGAGCATGAATGTAGTTGCCTGTAACAAATAGTGATTGTGGGTGATCCGCATCCTAGGCCTTCTCATTCTGATGTGCTCGAAAATAATTTTCTAAGCCATCTTAGTCTCCTTGGTTGTTGTTATTATTAATTACGGCCTTGTCAGTGTTCTGACAGAGTTCAGAATAGTGTTGCAATTATAGAAATTTGGTTGTTCACATACTCCTGTGATAAAGTGTATTTAAGGATTGCTGTAGCAGTCGGTACCACGGAGACGCCACCGCCGTTTATCTGTGTCTGAGCTGTGGTAAATACGTTCGGAATTGACCGAACGCTGGGACCGCCCCTCGGCCCGTATTTCGACGGTGCTGTTTCTCTGGCATTCCAGCCATATAGGAGCGGTGCATAGCAAGACAGACAGCTTGTGCCCGTGATATTCCTCGCCACGTTTATACTTAAGTTATCATGCTTTTCAGTGCTAATATGCACTACTGTAATTTGTTTGGTCTTTCCCCTTAGTACCTACTTAATCTTTCTGTATTCAGATCATGTTTGATACTTGGGTCTCGTAGTTAAACGTTGTTTGTGTTTTAGAGTTGTCTCACTTTGTGGGTCTGCTTTGAGCAATTCCAGAGGGGCTCCAATTTGTAGGGAGGGTTTCCTAAGCTCAAGATTGAAGGCCTCACAGTTGAAAATGTTGTAACCCTGATGTCATTGCATTTTACGTGGCTTTGGGAGTTGTCTGCTTCTGGAAATTTAAATGTGAATTCTAACTATTTAGTATTAATTGAGCAGATTATTTACAATCTTAAAATTTCTGTAAAATTGAACTTAACAAGTTTGAAATTGTGTAAAGACATTTGCGCGGGAAATTTAACGTGGAGGCCCACTCCACAGATTCTCACAGTTAGGTCATTGCACGGCCTGATTACTCTTTACTTTAAAATTTCCGATAAATTGAATTTAACAAGTTTTGAATTGTGTAAGGAACTGTTTGCTGAAAATCTACCCTGGAGGGCCACTATACGGTTTCTTACATACTAATTTTTCTTCGGGTTAGTTATTCAATGTTGGAATTTTTAAAACTGAATTTAACGAAGCTTTAATTATGTAAAGAACTTCCTCTTGTTCAAAATTCGATCTGAAAGCCCGTTTTACGGATTCCTTCGTTTTATTTTAAGTTGGCATACTGTGTGCTTTACATGTTGTAAAACCTTGAGATTGAATAAATTGCAAATACCTTGGGCAACTGAAAACGTTGAAATGTGATGTAAATAAAGCTGAATTTTTGACCCAATCGTTTCACCTTGGTTTTCCTTAAATTTGTTTAAGAGGCTGGTGAGCCGTTATACTATCTTCAATTTCTTCCTCGCTCCTAACGGATGGAATTCTAGCCATACAAAATTAGTGATTAAAAGAAGTAATACGTCATGAAGATGTAGAAAGGTTTATGGTAATATGAGAAGGTATGTTTTGAGATATATGCCTGAACTAATGGAGCAGCTGAATTCGGTATATCTGCCTTTTTGGAGTGTGGGCTCTCATCTGGCTGAATGGAGTACTTCCATTTGACACAAAGCAAAGCCATCGCCAAATTTGGTACTGGCCACCTCTGATGAGTTGTAACAAAGAAAGTAAAGTACGTTCAAATGGCTCTGAGCACAATGGGACTCAACATCTTAGGTCATAAGTCCCCTAGAACATAGAACTACTTAAACCTAACTAACCTAAGGACATCACATACACCCATGCCCGAGGCAGGATTCGAACCTGCGACCGTAGCAGTCCCGCGGTTCCGGACTGCAGCGCCAGAACCGCATGGCCACCGCGGCCGGCAAAGTAAAGTACGTACAGCTTTAACCGTGCTGACGTCTGCAACCCATAACACCACTGATTTTTTCGGTGAGCGAAACATCAGTAGGAAAAAAAATGCTTGTTCGAGTCGTGGTTTGCGTTGGATGTATGACGGGCGTTCACAAGGTACGTTCCGATCGGTCGAGAAAAGGAAATCACAGTGAAAATGCATGAAACTATGAAGAGACGCTTGGGGCAGCGACTCAGCCATACCCGTCGATCGTGTCACGTTGCACTTTGCAGTTCTGAACGTACAGTGAACACGTTAAGATGCCTACAAAATAGTATCTCCTGCCAGGTATGGGTGCCTGCCGAGAGATTTAGCCTGATTTCATGCAACCCCACATAACGTAAGTGTCATGGCTTTCCTCCTTGGTGACGACCCTCGGCTGCATGCTGCGGGGGTTATGAGGACACACTTGCTGTGTTTTCGATGGGAAGTATTTGATCGCCACAACACAGCCCCGTCGTGATTTCTGACTGTCATATTTCCTCGTGTGAACCGCTGGCTATGAAGACAACATTTTGGCACGGACAACGAATTGCAGACCAGCGTAGAGTATTAAGGGAAAGCACAGGTCCCTTCTATGACGAAGGTACTGGAAAGCTGGTTCAACGCTACAACAAATATCTAATTCGGGCCGGAGACTATGTAGAGAAGTAGCTGGAAGGTGTAGCTAACTATTGCAAGTAAAATATTTCAGATTTTCACTGTCGTTTCCATTTCGAAACCGATCGGAGCACTTTCTGGATAACTCTCGCAGAAGCGATTTCTTTTGGAAACTGTTGCTCGACACAGACTTTGAGTCTGCACCTTAGAGGAAGTAAATCCGGTCGAATGACGACGTCCAGCAGTATTGAAGCGCAAAGTGGTGCTCGTAGAAGTAAGTACGAGAAAATGTGGTTCCCAGGCGGAGTTACTCGAAGGATAGAAAAAAGAAGGAACAGACTGTAAGAAAAAGCGACGACAGAAATTTCCTAAACGTTAAATCATTATAAGAGGACTGGGTTCAGCGCATGTATGAGGACACACCACTCTGTGGCGAGTGAAATTTGGACATCTTCTCCGCAGACGAGAGAGTGTACTGTTTTAGTGGAGTATGACTCTTCAGCATGAATGTGTTACGAGGCAACTGCAAGGAAATATAAACTCTGTCGACTTCAGAGCTTTCATCTTACAGAGGCGAATTTTAAAGACTACAAAACGAAATAGAAAGGGGACCGCATTTTAAGTAATAAACAGGGATAATCAAAAAAAATATTTTCCAGTACAATTCTGTTTTAAAAGGCGCCACGTTAAATCAGCCATAAGAAATAATTTACATAGTATACTTTCCAATAAAATAGATACCAAGCTGCTTAGCACCTTTATTTCTATTAGACTCGCACCTACATTTTACGTCATGAATCTGTGCTGGTAAAGCAACAGTGCTCAGTTTTGTTATTAAACAACAGTACTAAACATTTTTTAAGAAACATATCCTAAGCTTCTCCTACAATCACGGCATTATCGGGACTGCAGACTATTTTTTTTAAAATCTTACGAAAAATATTTATTTCGTTATCACAATACAACTAGCAATTTTTGGCTTAAGAAAGTTGCGCATTTAATTTTTACTGTCCTTACGTCGCATGTAAAGCGGTGGATCGTGGTAGAAATGCTGGATGATACATGTTTTAACAAGATCATTACTACTATTCACAGCTGAACCGTACACATCGGTTTCACGGTCAGCGGTGACGAATATCTTCGTATAACTATATTTGTAATAATATATCGAGTTTATACAGAGGAGAAAAAGAAAAAAATCCGTACATGTAACAACTTGATAGTCGCTTCAATGATAGCTTATTAGAGTAAAGCGTAATTGTGCTCTGTGGATGAATGCCGGAACGTACTGGTTTATAGCTACGCGGACCAGTCACATTAACGTGACCACGTGTCAAAAGCCTGAATAACCACCATTCGCAGCACGGATGTGCAGTAGGAGAGGGTCTGTGAGGTTCTCGAAGTTACCGGGAGGTATGTGGAACTCCAGTGCCGAGGCAGGCTTCGCTAGCGCTCTCTATTAATTAGCCAAGGCGCGAACAGCCAGATCGAGGTGGTCCCGCAGAATCTGGGTAGTGTTTAAATCCGGGGAATTCTGTGGTCAGGGTATTACAGTTGCTCTTCGAACAACGCACGTACATTGTGAGCTGTGTAGCACGTTGCATTATCCCGACGGTACATGCCGTCGTTCCGAGCAAAACCAAAACTACATCTAGGCGTGGACATGGGGCCCCATGGATAGAAGTAGTGTTGATCCATTCCCCTTTCAGAATGATGAGGTCACCCAGTGAATGCCACAAAATATTCCCCAGACCATAAAGATCCCTCCTCCAGCCTGGACCCTTAAATTTCCAATGTTGCACGCCCGTACACACCAACGGCCATCTGTCCGATAGAGTACAAAACATGACTCCTTTGAAATGGCCACCTGTCGCCACGCAATGGACGCCCAGTTGAGGTACCGGCGCGCAAATTGCAGCCTTCGTAGCCGATGAATAGCAGTCAGCATGGGCGCAAGAACCAGATGAACCAGGCGTCTGCTACGGAGGCCAATACGCAGCAACGTTCGCAGGTCGTTGAGGAGACACTACTGGTAGCCCCTTGGTTCATCTGGTCGGTCAGTTGCTCTACAGCTGCACATCTGTTCCCCCCTAAACATCTCCAAAGCCGCCGCCCGGTGTGGCCGAGCGGTTCTAGGCGCTTCAGTCTGGAACTGTGCGACCGCTACAATCGCAGGTTCGACTCCTGCCTCGGCCATGGATGTGTCCTTAGGTTAGTTAGGTTTAAGTAGTTCTAACTTCTAGGGGACTGATGACCTCAGATGTTAAGTCCCATAGTGCTCAGAGCCATTTGAACCATTTTTCTCCACAGCCGGCTTTCACCTATGTCTTCTACGGCCCCTGGTTCACCACAGTTGACTGGGTATCGGGTTTGGATAGCACTATTTTGCCACGCACGGTATACTTTAACCACAGCGGCACGCCATCACTTCACGAACTTAGCCGTTTCGGAAATGCTTTCATACTTAGCCCGGGAGTCAATGATTGTGTCCTTTAGGACGTCAGATAAATCGCTCAGTTTCCGCATTGTGACTACAACTGCACAATTTCTCGCGTTCCCCCGGCGCTCTTTATATACTCTCCATTGTTAATGCTGTCACCTACAATCGCTACACGTTGACGTCGAACATGGGTGTTGGTCCCATTAATGTGACTGTATCGTGTGGGTTTCTCTCTTTCTTAGAGGTAAATGCAACTGCTCTCTCACCCTGAGTTTACTCTGTACGACTGTATAACAAGCACTTACAAAACATACATTGTCGTTATTGAGCTGCCTGTAACGATACGACTTTGGTGGCAGAGAGCTTTCTTCAAGAAACCCGAGCCATGCATGGGAAGATGAATGAAAAATGTTCCTACTAACACAACTATCTGCCATCTCGGTTGCGTTAGTAAGTAGGAAACATAAATACAATCATACTTACATTAATGTAGTTCCAACAGGTGTCGGTAGTACTCAGTCAATTTAATACGCTTGGTACTAGGGAGACCACGCGTGTGACAGTTACAAATAACAGTCCATAAAACTATGTGGCGAAATTATACTGTACACAGGATGGAGGGTTTCGGTTAGCGTAGAAGAGTAATAACGTTGAATACCGTGATTTGTGCTTGGGCATTCTTGGGGAAATCTCGTTCGCCCTTTGCTCTGAAATATATTCATACTTTTAATCCATCGCAAAGATGCACTGTGCAAGATTACCAACTATCATTTGTTGTTGTTGTTGTGGTCTTCAGTCCAGAGACTGGTTTGATGCAGCTCTCCATACTACTCTATCCTGTGCAAGCTTGTTCATCTCCAAGTAAGTACTCCAACATACATCCTTCTGAATCTGCGTAGTTTATTCACGTCTTGGTCTCCCTGTACGATTTTTACCTTCCACGCTGACCCTCAATATTAAATTCATGATTCCTTGATGCCTCAGAATGTGTCCTACCAACTATCCCTTCTGCTAGTCAAGTTGTGCCACAAATTCCTCTTCACCCCCATTCTATTCAGTGCCCCCTCATTAATTACGTGATCTACCTATCTAATCTTCAGCATTCTTCTGCAACACAACATTTCGAAAGCTTCTATTCTCTTCTTGTCTACACGATTTATCGTCCATGTTTCACTTCCATACATGGCTACACTCAATACAAATACTTTCAGAAAAGACTTTCTGACACCTAAATCTATACTCGATGTTAACAAATTTCTCTTCTTCAGAAACGCTTTCCTTGCCATTTCTAGTCTATATTTTATATCCTCTCAACTTCGAGCATAATCAGTTATTTTGCTCCCTAAATAGCAAAACTCATCGGCTACTACTTTAAGAGTCTCCTTACCCTTTCTAATTCCCTCAGCATCACCTGATTTGATTCGACAACATTCCATTATCCTCGTTTTGTTTTTGTTGATGTTCACCTTATATCCCTTTTTCAAGACACTTTCCATTCCGTTCAACTGCCCCTCCAGGTCCTTCGCTGTCTGTGACAGAATTACAGTGTCATCGGAAAACCTCAACGTTTTTATTTCTTCTCCATGGATTTTAATTCTTATTCCGAATATTTTTCTTTTGTTTCCTTTACTGCTTGCTCCATATACAGATTGAATAACATCAGGGATAGGCTACAACCCTCTTTCACTCCATTCCCAACCACTGCTTCCCTTTAATGCCCCTCGACTTTTATAAGTGCCATCTGGTTTCTGTACAAATTGTAAATAGCCTTTCACTCCCTGTAATTGAGCCCTGCCACCTTCAGAATTTGAAAGAGAGTATCCCAGTCAACATTGTCAAAACTACCGTTTGGACAGTAAATATAATTTACAATTATGTATGTTGCTTCTTTGAAATAACGAAATGAAGCGTTTCAGAAATTTGATAAAAATTATACTTTCACATAAAAAATAATACTCATTTTGCATATTCGTCATCACGTTGACAATCGGGGCTACAATCTCTTCCCTAAGGACTCCTTCTGTTTGGTTTTTAAAATTGGAACAGTATTCTGAAATTCTAAATACTTTTCCGAGCACATGTCTTTCGTTTTTGAAAGAACTTTTTCCACTCAATCTGAACTAAATCTGCACTGCACTGCCTCAAATGAGCTGCCTACGTGCATGGCGTGATCTTGTGAAATTATCGGCCGTATTTATTCCTAAAAATCGTAATCAGTCCACTAACGGTTGATATTACAATTTTAGCAAACTTATAATCAATAAAATTAATTAAAAATCACACAGGTCGCACCACATCTTGCATAACAAAGTACACAAACTTACTGGCTACACATGAGAATAAAAAGTGTAACATTTCAATTTCAGATTTACACAAAGGCATTATTAAATCGTAATTTAACATTTAATTACTTGTTTCAAGTATTCACTAACGTTTGTGCTCCAGTAAATTGTCTGTCTCCACGGACAGTGAATCTGGTTCCTCTTGGAAAGTGTCGACGAGTGGACGGAGTTATTGACCGCACCGAGTTGGGGATTCCCGCCGCGCAGTTGAATAGGACGTAAATAGTTAATCCCCGCCGCTATGCCTTCTGCTGCCGCTTGTTAAGCACGCCGAAGCTTCCTTTGTAATGAGGACTATACCTTGCGACGCACCAAGAGTTGCGTATAAACATACTCTCGACGTCTGTTTCTGGAGCAGTACTGCTCCGGTAATCAAAATTTTACTGGCTCAAAAAATTTTAATTTTAGCTTTATAAGTGGACCTTTGTCTCCCAGTTGAACTTGATCACAGTTCAGATGTGAATAAGCTAACTTACCGAGTTGCGTATATTACATACTAGCCGACCAGCACGTTATCCTGTCCAGATTTCAATAAATTTATTTGGGAAAACCTTTGGAAATGTGTGAACAAAGTAAAAATGAGCAAAAGTCGTATTTTTGAGTGATCATTGTTTCTATTAATGACTGTAACTATGGATATTCATTATAGCTGGAATTCTCTGTACCAGCTCGAATCACACTCATGCCACTTCCTTGCAGATGTACACTCCTGGAAATGGAAAAAAGAACACATTGACACCGGTGTGTCAGACCCACCATACTTGCTCCAGACACTGCGAGAGGGCTGTACAAGCAATGATCACACGCACGGCAC
Organism: Schistocerca serialis cubense; assembly: GCF_023864345.2. Lineage (NCBI taxonomy): Eukaryota > Metazoa > Arthropoda > Insecta > Orthoptera > Acrididae > Schistocerca > Schistocerca serialis. The sequence continues at coordinate 461,595,777 of NC_064643.1, forward strand.
AGCGGACACACCAGGAACCGCGGTGTTGGCTGTCGAATGGCGCTAGCTGCGCAGCATTTGTGCACCGCCGCCGTCAGTGTCAGCCAGTTTGCCGTGGCATACGGAGCTCCATCGCAGTCTTTAACACTGGTAGCATGCCGCGACAGCGTGGACGTGAACCGTATGTGCAGTTGCCGGACTTTGAGCGAGGGCGTATAGTGGGCATGCGGGAGGCCGGGTGGACGTACCGCCGAATTGCTCAATACGTGGGGCGTGAGGTCTCCACAGTACATCGCTGTTGTCGCCAGTGGTCGGCGGAAGGTGCACGTGCCCGTCGACCTGGGACCGGACCGCAGCGACACACGGATGCACGCCAAGACCGTAGGATCCTACGCAGTGCCGTAGGGGACCGCACCGCCACTTCCCAGCAAATTAGGGACACTGTTGCTCCTGGGGTATCGGCGAGGACCATTCGCAACCGTCTCCATGAAGCTGGGCAACGGTCCCGCACACCGTTAGGCCGTCTTCCGCTCACGTCCCAACATCGTGCAGCCCGCCTCCAGTGGTGTCGCGACAGGCGTGAATGGAGGGACGAATGGAGACGTGTCGTCTTCAGCGATGAGAGTCGCTTCTGCCTTGGTGCCAATGATGGTCGTATGCGTGTTTGGCGCCGTGCAGGTGAGCGCCACAATCAGGACTGCATACGACCGAGGCACACAGGGCCAACACCCGGCATCATGGTGTGGGGAGCGATCTCCTACACTGGCCGTACACCACTGGTGATCGTCGAGGGGACACTGAATAGTGCACGGTACATCCAAACCGTCATCGAACCCATCGTTCTACCATTCCTAGACCGGCAAGGGAACTTGCTGTTCCAACAGGACAATGCACGTCCGCATGTATCCCGTGCCACCCAGCGTGCTCTAGAAGGTGTAAGTCAACTACCCTGGCCAGCAAGATCTCCGGATCTGTCCCCCATTGAGCATGTTTGGGACTGGATGAAGCGTCGTCTCACGTCCAGCACGAACGCTGGTCCAACTGAGGCGCCAGGTGGAAATGGCTTGGCAAGCCGTTCCACAGGACTACATCCAGCATCTCTACGATCGTCTCCATGCGAGAATAGCAGCCTGCATTGCTGCGAAAGGTGGATATACACTGTACTAGTGCCGACATTGTGCATGCTCTGTTGCCTGTGTCTATGTGCCTGTGGTTCTGTCAGTGTGATCATGTGATGTATCTGACACCAGGAATGTGTCAATAAAGTTTCCCCTTCCTGGGACAATGAATTCACGGTGTTCTTATTTCAATTTCCAGGAGTGTATTTGATAGTTTTCACGGAATGGCAAGATTCGACGTTCGTGTACGCTTTAAATGTCTTCGAGAGTAAAGGCGAATATTTCCGACTCCAGTTGATTCACTCTGACGATTGTTGATCTTCCATTGTCCGCAGTCGGTCGGTGACGCTACAATGGATAACCGTCATTTCTGGCAATTGTTTCTGCTACTAATGCCGGTGGATAGCCCTTCGAACATATCCCGTGCACCATACATGGGGTATTGTTACTTAATGTTACAGGAGCCATGAATCATGTTCTCAGTAAAAACCTCATACAAGCCCGGATCTTCTTCTTCACCAGGAATTTCCGCTGATATCACATCATCGATTTATCCTGTCTTATCTTCTCAAACAACCAAATGCGAATATGTGTCTGTAGCAATCCGCGTTTCTGTCACTCACTGAATACATCCATTACCGCATCTTGCCGAACACGCGATGCTTCACAATGAAATCCTTCAGTGGTTTCAATTTTTGTTTGAAGATACTTGTAGTGGTGTCGTGGTGATGGATGGACGACGCCACGGTATAACTGTTGTAGAATTTCTATCAACTGCGGATTAGACTTGAATGTAATGAACAAACCTGGTGTGCCGTAACACCGAACATGCGAAACGACATTTTGAGCGCATTCATGCATGTTTTTCGGACTTGCGATGTACGTTACTGGGACAATCGCTATTCGGGCTGGCACTCTTGTCTGGTGCAATCTGACCAACGTCAATCGGTCAGTTTAAACACCGACGTACACGTCGACAACGAATTGGTGAAATGGACGCCGCCATTTAAAGACGTAATTGTCCTCATTATCACTAGCCATCAGTCGATATGAATAATTCCTCCCGCAGGCGTCTTATCGGCTCTGATAACATTTTCGTGATTATCAGATACCACGACGTCCAGTGCGGGTTTGAAAACTGCAATCCATTCCACGTGTTCATGAAAAAAATTTGCAGTTGCTTCACAACCGACCTATTTCACCGAACAGTTGCGTGAACAATGCTGATCTGCTACTTGTGGTGAACTTCCCATGAAACAAAGATAAGTCAATTTCATTTCGCTCTTCTCGTTGCTCAACGGTTCCATTAGCTCGAAAATTCATTTGGTTTGTAGCATTTCGAGTTCTGCGACATAAATTGCTTCCTCTTATTGGGGGCATGGCAGTTGGATTAAATTTTGTGAATTCAGCTCAGTTATGTCGAGTGCGTTACCAATATTTACAATTCAACTGAAAATGTACAGCTGATTCCCTTTGTTGTCACTATATAAACATTTGTCACTTCTGAAGTCACCGTATTTCGTAGGTAAATCTGTAAGTTCCTTTGAGGTAAAGCAACGAAACCTAATTAATCTCATGTAACGATTGTGATGAAATTACAACACAATCACAACTCAACTAAAAACAAACAACAAGTTACCGTCACGATGCAACCGATTGGCTTGATTCACAATTTGACAATCAGTTGCCAAACGACTTCTGCTCAGTTAGTAGCGAAATAAACTGGATTTGGAATAGTTGTCGGAGGGTTTGTGAAGCAACACAAAGTAAAAAAAAAATGTAAATTTTATCTTAGTTTAGGCAGGAATGCGTTTTCCCACATTTTTCCAGACCTTCCCGACTTTTTTAGTAGAGCATAACGAATAAAACAAAGAAAGAATCAACCAAATAAGTCGTACCTTTCGTAGGTATTGATCGGGAGTACATACAAAAACTATGATTTTGGCAGTTTTTTCGAATTTTCTCCCTTTCCTTTGTAACTATCCCGAAGTTTTTCCTGCAAATTTTTCAGGACCATAACAAAAAAAAAGAAAGGAAATTACGCATATCCACAGTTCGAATCGTGAGTTATGGTCTTAAGTTTACACAAAACTCCCATAAGAAATAGTTTTCAGGTTTTCCCGAATTGTCCAGTTTCCCAGACAACTTTTCCGATTCTCCTATCCCTAAAAACCTTAGTCGGACTGTTACGAACATACTGAAAAGAGAATGAGCCAGTTCGGTCCAGTCATTCTCACTGATTCGCTCATCGACGAATAACATTCAATTTTTGTTTACAATGGGGGTCAACTCCATCTTTTAGGCCTTTTCCTGCTCTTCTCATTGTCCTTGGAAAGACACCGAATATTTCCATTATGTCACAGATTTCAGTGTGGTTATGGGTTCTGTATCCTTGCTTCGTCCTTTTAGGAACTTGTATATTACTACAATCCATACTGTTTCAGTATTTGTACAGTTGTCGACTTGTTGTCTACTCCGCTTATTACATTTGGTGCACAATATTTTCTGTTTAATGAATGCTCTTCGGTCATGGTCCATTTATGAAGTTCTCTAGTCCCTCTAGTTCAATAATCATAAGGTGACAGTGGAATGACTCCTAAAGTTTTACAATAACGCTTTTTTGATATATTCGTCAGTTGAACATCCTGGAAGAACGATGTATATCAACTAGAATGGAGGACGTGGCTGATGTAAGTTTCAATCCAATGGATACTGTAACATTAAATAAAATCATACAAAGGAAAACAGATCTATAAAATCTGAAGCAGAATGCCAAGAGAAGTAGAAGGAACAGTGGAAAACCTTATATTTCTACAGCTGGTAAAAATGTGCCTGAAAAACATCAAAAGTGGTATATATAAGAACGTCGTATACCACTGTAACGTAAAAATTGTACACTAAAACAATTTGTTTTGTCCGGCCGCTGGTTTGCGCAAAAAAAAAACTAGTAGTCCGTTACACTTTTCTAGAACTACTTTGTTTTGAAGGGATATTTTAGAGCAGTAGAGCATAAGTTTATTGTTTCGTGGCAGCGCTTTCTGCTTCAGATCGTACTTTTGCATTACCAGGGAAAAACAGAGGATGAATGTCATGATTACCTATGAACGAGAGTATCTGAAACTTGTTTAAGTACACCTTTCATTATAAGGGAAATGAGCCAAAAAGTTGTTGTTGCTTTCATTATTCTTGAAGTAATTATGATGTCTGCCCCGAAGTTGAAAATTAATGTTTACATTGTCGAATATTAACGCAGATGATCCAAATGCAATGGGTCTGCATCTTAGTCATAACGTCATTCAACCTTTGGTGTCTCATTATCCGCTAAAAATCAAACAGAAAATACTCTCAAGTTAATATTCCTGTACCTGTGCAAAGTCTGTGAAATCTCCTCAATACATTGAAAGTGTCTGTCGTGGACAAAGCAGTGTTCTGTGTAGTTGTGAGTGCATTGTGTCAGAACCAAGTGAATTCGATTGTGGGAAGTTGTTGCGGCTCTTGAGGTACGTGCATCCTCTGTTGTATTAATAGCTTCCTCCTCTACCAGCTGCTATAATGAGGGTCTTGTTAGGTATTTGTCTGTTATTTGGTGTACAATACCTGGAACTTATGTGAACTTACCTGATGATTTAACAATTCAGTTTATTTTTCCAATGTTTCATTTTTGCTATATTGTTGTTTATTATCCTGTACAGAACTATTTTTTATTTTAATTTGGGAATTAATTAAATAAATAGATTATATTATTTCAGAGTGTTCTGTTAATACTTTTCATTATTCCGTCATAGTATCAGAAAAGTAATATTTCCTGATATATAACATTATTTACAATGTACTTTTACAGGATATATACAACGTTCTTACATAGAAAGTTACGTAGAAAGTAAGATAACTTTCTAAATATTGTAAAATACGCTAAATAAACGTTGCTGTTGATCATACATAATGAAATGTATACATAATAGTACCGAAGGAAATAAACAATTAATTTCACTTCCTAAAAAATTAAGATATTGTGATATACAATTTTCTAAGCGCCTATCACTCTCGTTATGCGCCAAACATGTCATTACAATATCCAGTTACGGTTACATGGTGGAAAGTATGAAATACAATATGTAAACGAAAATACACAATGGTGAAGTATTCATATCGAAGTTGTAGGAATATAATGTTAAAAGCTGTAAAGAAAACCAAAGTGATGTATATGGCAATGCTATTGTAGCACAAGTCTGTGGAGATGAATTGGATCACTGGGTTTGGGATCACTGGATCATGTGAAGCTTATTAGCCTGAATTTACTTTCCTGTAACTGAACATTCAGGACCAGGTGATTGTTTTGAACTAAATTATTTTTATGGTTTTCGTCAAGCAAGGAAGGAAGATTGGGTTTAGCGTCCCGTAGACATCGAGGTCATTAGAGACGGAGCACAAGCTCGGATCGTGTCAAGGATAAGGATGGAAATCAGCCGTGCCGTTTGAAAGGAGCCATCCTGGCATTTGTCTGAGCGATTTATGGAAATCAGAGCTTTTTCCCTTTATTGACTATATGTAGCACTACTTCAAAAAAATGGTTCAAATGGCTCTGAGCACTATGGGACTTAACTGCTGAGGTCATCAGTCCCCTAGAACTTAGAACTACTTAAACCTAACTAAACTAAGGACATCACACACATCCCTGGTCGAGGCAGGATTCGAAGCTGCGACCGTAGCGGTTGCGCGGTTCCGGACAGTGGCGACTAGAACCGCTCGGGCACCACGGCCGGCAGCACTACTTCACATCTATGACCTTCATTCATCACCTGTTCGGCAAACATGTAGTATAACTCAAGCAATCTGCAGCTGTATTCAAACTCAATCTGCAGATAACCTTGCCGTTGAGCGCACTCTTCGAATATTGGTCCTTGGTCAAACTCAATCTAGTATGTCAGATTCCAAGTTCCAAACTGCATATATTACTGCACGCAGATGGGTTGGAAGTGTGGGAGCTGCTCATGAAATGAAATTTGTGGGATGACAGTACTTCAACCTGTTTCTAATCACAGCTTCTACCTGTTTCTAATCACAGTGTGCTCACTTATTACCGTTTCTCACTTTCTCTAGCGATAAATTGTGAGGCGACTATGCTATAAATATATTTATTCGATATGTTTACGTACTTACACAACTGTTTACAACAAATACGTTACTATTTCCCAAATTTGCTTTTATACAGAAAATGCCAAACTGTATAGCAAGATTTCACTCAGTGTTAAATTTTTGTTAGAAAACCGTTTAAAATTATAGTATTTGACCGCCAGAGTGTGTTATAGTTTACTTTTATAACTAATTTCTACCAGTAATTATCATCTTAAGAACACGCTGTTATAATAGAAAGATACAAAAACAGCATAAAATATATGCAGAGATGCAGAGACTGGACGGTCAATGAGCGTTATAAATATTTCAGTTTCATGCATCTCAATTACTATATCTTCCTTGTGTTGACATCTTCCTTCATCAACAGTACAGCTTTCTCTTAAACGTGACTCCTAGAGTAACTTCTCAAATGTGCGCAGCACTTACGCATATCGTGATTGCAGAATATGGATGACTTCGAATATGTACGGAAATATCGTGAACATGCTAGACTCTCTGAACTATGACTAGGAAAATGATTAACTTTAGAAATGAAAGACGTTCTTCATGACTTTTATAAAACGTTGAAGTTGGTGCATCAGTGGTCAATTTAATTAAAAATGGAACTGATGAGGTAGCGCATGCCTTTGTAACGAACCACAGTGTTGAACGAAATCACCAAGTACACAGTGATATATAAAATACGGTGAAGATATATATGGCAGATTCTACACTGAAGGGAATTATTTGCATTCGTATCCAAGCACTATCCAAAGTGAACACAGTAATATTATCTATGCAACGTGGCTTTTCATAATACTCCTTTGATAGCAATGTATTGAACACATGCCGAGTAGGTACTCATAATTACTAGAGAAATTTACCAAGGGCAAATTCACTAGCGCCTAAAACATTAAGCGTAGGGTGGTACAAAGATAATAGCGTCCACAAAATCATAATTTGCATTTCCTTTATGCGAACTTTTAGCACCCGTAAACATGATAACATTAGCTATCTGGCAATATGTGTCTTCAAGTTTCTGCAGAAGGCTCTTGTGCTTCGGTTGCGACTGAGAAACAAATGCAGCTTATGCCTATGCCTATTACTACAGTATTCTGCGAATGATACATACAGTCACGTCTACTTAGAGTAAATTTCGACGTGAGATTAACTGAAGGGCTTATTTCATGGTGGTACAAGTCCATTTGTGTTCATTCTGAGATACAGAGTCCTAAAGTTTTTTAGGACTCTGTATCTCAGAATGAAAAAAATGGACTTGTACCACCATTGAAATAAGCCCTTCAACTGAAAGAATATAGCCGTGTTTGTCGATTTCGTGAAACTGTTCATCAGTATACCACATCATTGCATTAGTTTGTCTTCCTATTGACGAGAAAGACCGTTTCATTAATGCAAGAAACGTGTTTGTAAAATTATCCTTCTCTATTCCAATAGCTGCACTCACGTTCTCAATTACCATTGTCTTCCCTTTCTTACTTCTGGAACATTTGGAGATAACAGACTATCTCTTTTGAAGTTATGATACAGGTATTCGCATATTATCTTCCTTCTTTATAATCTGGATTTCTCGTGTTTGCTTCGTATACCTACCGGGTTGTTCAGCAATATGCGCATTGCTGTCTTAGTGTTGAATATAGTGCTTGCCAAATGCTCTTTTGAATTTTTGATTGATTAGTATCATTTCAGCACCGATATTTGGAGGTTCGATTAAACGTTTTCCGGAAAGTGTAATAACTTCATTCTCAAGTCTACACTGCCCGCTACAAATTAGGGAAAAATCGCAACATATTGCAGTAATTCGGGAAAACATCTGAACTAAAAGATGAATATGCTCTCCGCACACTACGACTCCGCAAAACTGCCTACAAAAAACGATTCGGCACTATACTATAAATAACACACAACTCTATGTTTTTTCGGAGGAAGGCTGTTGTTCAAAAATGGTTCAAATGGCTCTGAGCACTATGGGACTTAACAGCTTAGGTCATCAGTCCCCTAGAACTTAGAACTACTTAAACCTAACTAACCTAAGGACATCACACAACACCCAGCCATCACGAGGCAGAGAAAATCCCTGAGCCCGCCGGGAATCGAACCCGGGAACCCGGGCGTGGGAAGCGAGAACGCTACCGCACGACCACGAGATGCGGGCAAGACTGTTGTTGCTGTGACATTGAGAGAATAAAGGATCATTTAGTAGGCAAGCTGCGATGATGCAACAGTGAGTGGCAGGAAGAGAGGAGCTGTTTCTGTTGCTCACAGACCATGGTTACAATTTCTAACCATAGGCTGGGTTGCCAGAATATCGAAACAAGGCGGCTCCAATAACATATATTTGTTATTACACACTCCAAAGAATAGGGCCACGATAAGCTTGACAGTAAAGGCAACTCAAGGCAATAGCTGTTTAAACGGTGATTTTATCTAACTCCTGTATGAAATAGGCCACAGGAAAATGACGTGTTTCCAAGGAGACAAGTTACATGTCTCTATCGCCTCACCCCTCACCCCTCTTGAATGGTCATCCCTTTATACGCTAGGGATCTTCAGGTCCATTGAAGACTACTATTCATATGAATTAGTTTCGATTTATTTACACGAATTAGTCTTGCTTTACGTTACAGTTTACACCTAGTTTGTTTTAAATGTTTTGACAATTATGAAAGTGTTGTCATCTGTCACAGTAGAAACATAAAAATTGTGTTGTGTGCGGTAAATCCATAGGTAGAACTTCACACGCTCGCACGTGGTTCCGAGCCTGCGATTACGAATGTCGCTATTCACAAACAGTAGCTGCCAGTTTCGTTTTATGAAACAACTACCAAGGTAACAGACTCCGTATATTTTCAACAAACAATGCAAACAATGTTTGGGGCGTTTTAAAAAGCCATGTGGCGGTTAACTGAGCTCCCTACGAATCCTACCGAGGTGAGGTAGTGGTTATCATGCTGGACACGCACTCGGAAGCACCACGGTTTGTGTCCATTCAGTAAATCGAGGGTCATAAAACGCTCAAGAATATTGTGACGGTTACTTTGTAAAGTACTAAGTCGATTCTCTCCGCTGGTCTTCCCATTCCTGACGTATCCTCCATATCTAATGACTTCGTTGATGGCTGGGCGTTAAATCGTAACCTTACTCCATTCCTTTTCGTTCCCACCAAATCATTCGTGCGCAAAGAGCAGCTCTGAAGGAATTACGTCTACTTCGTATGAAGAACGCTATCATTAACACTGTCATGCGGGGCAGTCAAATGAAAACGAGACAGATGAAAAAAAGTGAGTGAACTGTTTAATAAATCTTATTTGATCCCCATAACTGTTAATATATTTATGCCACTGCGAGACAAGGTCAGTCCTTCATAGGAAAATGTTTGCGGTTGCCTACAGAACACATGCGTGCTCCTCTTCATCCGAAGCATATCGACCATCAAATGTTTTTCTTCGTGGTTAAAAAAATATGGAAATCCCATGGGGAGAGATCGGAATAGTGTGCTTCCCAGCGAAACTTCCGCAGCGCAGTCGAAACAACAGGCACAGCATCCCCGCGATAGTAGTGTTGACCTTTTCTTTGACTGGAAGCGCCCGCTGCTCATTGACTTTCTGGAACACGGCGCCACAATTAACGCGCAGCGCTACGTGCACACTTTACAAAAAGCTGAAGCGAGCCAGACACTCAGGAACGTTGACGGACAGTATCATTCTGTTGCAGCATAATGCCAGTTGACATATTGAAAAGGTTGTTTCGACTACGGTGCAAACGTTCCGCTTAGAAACCTCTATACAGTCCCAATTTCTTCCCATCCATTTCCACATTTTCGGAGCTCTGGAGAAAGACACTCGTGGCCGTCGAGTTGCTTCAAACGAAGATGCGCACGTCTGGGTACAATCCTGGTTTCGTACGCAAGTGCAAATTTTTTTCCATGAAGGCACTGACCATCTTGTCTCACAGTGAGAAAAATGTATTAACAGCTATGGCGGTTATTTTTGAAATAATAAACAGCTTATTTAATTTTTTTCTGTATGTCTCGTTTTCATTTTACTGTCTCTTGTATTTTGTGCTTTATCGGCGCCATAAATACTTTCAATATTGACGTCACTTATCCTACACCAAACGTATACATTAGTTTCATTCTTCTGAAATATGATCTATAGCGAACAAATTTTTCAGACATTGTTTATGATGGATCTTCATCCAAAAAATTTCTGTTTTGTCTCCAGTTTTTGGTTACAGTGCAACTGGCAGAACACTCGTCTTCTCAGTAATCTCCAGCAAGAATTTATCTGTTATCTCAAGGAAAAAATTGAAATCCCGAGGATAGCATATACACTACGTTATTCGTGGCATTACGAAGATCCGATAATGCCACAGATGATAATACGCTAAAGTTTCTCATAGGGAACAGAGAAGTGGCAACGCTTGCTCGTAGCTTTTGCTTGTCCCTAGTTAGTTGTTTAATGAAAACTGCCGCGAAACTTCAACGAGCTTCCCTGCAGATAGCGGACTGCGCATCTCAACGCAGCGGCAGCTGAACAATAGAGAGTGGCAGGTCCCGGGAATGGAGGTCTCTGAGTAATATTAAACTCGAAGCCACCTCCTCAGATAACAATGCTGCAAAGTACTTTTAAACACTAGTTAGATTTCAGATACAGTTCAGCATGTCTGGTGGAGTACGAGGGACTATCGCTACAGAACTAGTGGCCAGGAGTGCCAACTACCAGCGCCTCATAATACCGCATGCTCTAAGGGATTCGTACTAAAATCCACGTTTATAGGCACAGATCTGTTACAAGGAGATATTAGATATGGCTTGAAAATTGACGTAGTTTTTCTAAAGGCTATTCAAGCTGTTGAGCTTCAAAAATAACAGTAATCAACAATATAACAGCAATACACTTTGCAGAAGAGGTGTGAGGTTAACTAATGCAACTTTATCCTCGTCATCGAGATAATAATTGTAAAATAAAATTTACGAGAGCTTCAACGCTGGTGCAGTCACTACTACTTTAAAAAAGTTGGATTCTCATATTACGTAATATTCCATTGGTATTTGTACATACATTCTGGATATAACCATGGCAGCTTAAGTTTCATGTGGTAATGAGCATATTCAGTTTATAAACTAATGTTTGCAATTGCACTGTGGTTGCTAAAGATAGAAAAGGCAGGAGTTCACATCGGTCTGCTGATATGATAATGTGCACATTCATCGAAACCTAAAATGTGCCCATAGAATTATATAAACGAAATTTATTAAATGGCTGTAATAAACTGTGCAAAAGCAATCTGGAGCTAAAGTGTTTTTTGTTTGTTATTTCTAACAAAAAATTGAAAATGTTGTTGAATGATGTTTGTACACTCCTGGAAATGGAAAAAAGAACACATTGACACCGGTGTGTCAGACCCACCATACTTGCTCCGGACACTGCGAGAGGGCTGTACAAGCAAAGATCACACGCACGGCACAGCGGACACACCAGGAACCGCGGTGTTGGCCGTCGAATGGCGCTAGCTGCGCAGCATTTGTGCACCGCCGCCGTCAGTGTCAGCCAGTTTGCCGTGGCATACGGAGCTCCATCGCAGTCTTTAACACTGGTAGCATGCCGCGACAGCGTGGACGTGAACCGTATGTGCAGTTGACGGACTTTGAGCGAGGGCGTATAGTGGGCATTCGGGAGGCCGGGTGGACGTACCGCCGAATTGCTCAACACGTGGGGCGTGAGGTCTCCACAGTACATCGATGTTGTCGCCAGTGGTCGGCGGAAGGTGCACGTGCCCGTCGACCTGGGACCGGACCGCAGCGACGCACGGATGCACGCCAAGACCGTAGGATCCTACGCAGTGCCGTAGGGGACCGCACCGCCACTTCCCAGCAAATTAGGGACACTGTTGCTCCTGGGGTATCGGCGAGGACCATTCGCAACCGTCTCCATGAAGCTGGGCTACGGTCCCGCACACCGTTAGGCCGTCTTCCGCTCACGCCCCAACATCGTGCAGCCCGCCTCCAGTGGTGTCGCGACAGGCGTGAATGGAGGGACGAATGGAGACGTGTCGTCTTCAGCGATGAGAGTCGCTTCTGCCTTGGTGCCAATGATGGTCGTATGCGTGTTTGGCGCCGTGCAGGTGAGCGCCACAATCAGGACTGCATACGACCGAGGCACACAGGGCCAACACCCGGCATCATGGTGTGGGGAGCGATCTCCTACACTGGCCGTACACCACTGGTGATCGTCGAGGGGACACTGAATAGTGCACGTACATCCAAACCGTCATCGAACCCATCGTTCTACCATTCCTAGACCGGCAAGGGAACTTGATGTTCCAACAGGACACTGCACGTCCGCATGTATCCCGTGCCACCCAACGTGCTCTAGAAGGTGTAAGTCAACTATCCTGGCCAGCAAGATCTCCGGATCTGTCCCCCATTGAGCATGTTTGGGACTGGATGAAGCGTCGTCTCACGCGGTCTGCACGTCCAGCACGAACGCTGGTCCAACTGAGGCGCCAGGTGGAAATGGCATGGCAAGCCGTTCCACAGGACTACATCCAGCATCTCTACGATCGTCTCCATGGGAGAATAGCAGCCTGCATTGCTGCGAAAGGTGGATATACACTGTATTAGTGCCGACATTGTGCATGCTCTGTTGCCTGTGTCTATGTGCCTGTGGTTCTGTCAGTGTGATCATGTGATGTATCTGACCCCAGGAATGTGTCAATAAAGTTTCCCCTTCCTGGGACAATGAATTCACGGTGTTCTTATTTCAATTTCCAGGAGTGTAATTATGGGATGACTTAGTAAGATACTTGATTTTTATTTTCTGATTGAGAAATATATTACTATACACACCCACATTAATATGGGCCTATTCGTTGTGGTTGTTGGAATATTCCAGTTCTACAAAAAGTGCAATTTCTGACGGAGGCAGTGTTCATCATCAAGCTGCTTCCAACGAGAATGCACGTTGATATATTTGTGTCCCGACCTCCCGCCCCACACAGTGTATGAAGTAACAGAACTTAAAGGTGGGCTTCCACATGTTTCCGATAGTTTTATGACAGAATGTACAGGTAAAATTATTAAAATTTGCTGAAAATTTTGAAAATGGAACCGCAGACCAGCAATGCAATTTATCTTAGGGACACCAAGTCAATAGTTACAAGAAATATGATTCACCAAAGATCCATTACACCTCATGAGCAAGGATGCGTAATAATGAAGGCACAAGACTCGTGTTTGGAAGCATCAAGTTACGAAACCTCGTCCCACCAGCCTGAAAACATCGTATGCACTATGGTCTACCAAAATTACTTCAGGGGAATCATTTGTAAGGTTTCTTCAAAGAGTCTACGATGGATTATTACTCCAATTATTGTCCAATATTTCTTCTGTCGGTAAAGAGATGGTATATGGAAGAAGCAGAACTGATACCTCCATCTGTTCGTCAAGATTAAGGTTTTCCGTGGTTTTCGTAAATCGCTTAACATTCTGTGCGGTAGCTCTAACGGAAAATAGTCGATTTTTTTCTTCACCCAATCGAATTTTGCGTCTCGTCTCTAATGGTCTAGTCATTGGGACATTAATTCTAATCCTCTTTTATTTCTCTAACGCTGTTCATTTCGACTTGACATACAGTGCTGCCTTCCTTAAGTGCTTCATTCCCTTGATTCTGGAAATCACGGTGAACATGGTGTCTATTGCCTGGTTGGCGCGTGAAATTAATTAAGGCCACTGTGGGATAGAACAATGGATTTTCTTGGTATTTGATGTATTGGAGCCGAAAGCTATTTGGCATACAGCAGAAAACAAACTTTTGTAGTTCCTGAATATATCGGAGCTGCTGAACATATAGGACCTGCGTTAATAAATACAGAATTCAAAGTATTAGAATTAAAGTATTATTTTATTTAGCTGTGTACTTCTTCTACGTATCTTTTGTGTGTTACTATTGCATCAAATGCGATGCATCTACGTCAGGTGCAGGAACTGCTGTTATTTTTCTATGCGCGTGTATTAGGATTGTTGGTTTAAAGTAGAAAAATGAACCCATAACAAGAGTTTGGTGGAGGTAAGAATATGCAGATACGATGCAAAATATATTAAGTGTTGTTTGCAGCAGTTCGTAGAACTATTTTGTTTTAAAATCCATATTTTTTAGATTTCTCATGCATATTAGGTTTCATTTCGTAGGATAAATTCTGTACGTTATAAATATGATGCACTTTGTGAAAACTGAGCTAGCAACTGGAATGTAGCATAATGTTGTTGTAGTGGTCTTCAGTCCTGAGACTGGTTTGATGCAGCTCTCCATGCTACTCTATCCTGTGCGAGCTGCTTCATCTCCCAGTACCTACTGCAGCCTACATCCTTCTGAATCTGCTTAGTGTATTCATCTCTTGGTCTCCCTCTACGATTTTTACCCTGCACGCTCCCTTCCAATCAAAATATTACCATAATATCAACATTCATTACCATAACTATCAGACAGCTCCGTCAGATCCGTCACATATATTTGCTCTTCTCTAGTAAATCGTTCTCTTTTGCATTACCACCCAGTACCTGTTTGCACAAGTAACAAGCCTTCCTGAAGGAAATGAGTCGTTTTGTTCTCAGTACTCACCTCGAGATTTGTTTATATGTGTCTTTCATATACCCCTTTCCAATTATTTAGTCCTCTCTGTGCGACCGAGCTTTCGTAAGGGAAGCTAGTATGTGATGTACGCTAGAGCCGTTGTAGCAAAGTAGTGGGGCTGTTGATATATGAAGACTAAGGATCTGTTGTTCTTACGTGAAAAAACTAGCCACATGTCCTAGCCTCCTTATGTGAGCAAATGGCTCACTTCTGCTCTGTAAGTTAGTCTAATTTATGATCCGAGGCTTTTAGCCTTATCTTAATGACCAAAATTTATTACCCGAAAATCGATTGCCTTCCTTTCTCCTATCCCCCACTCCTCTAGTCTAATTGGATGAAGCATTATAAAAAGTGATGTAATGAAGACGTTCCTCCAACCACTGCAAACTAGCTGAGGCTTATTCCTACCACTCATCCGAGTGTGGCAGGCATTATGAGATGAAATTAGCAGTCGTGCTCTGTATTGCCCAATGTGGAGTCGAATACAATAAGACCTGCACTTCGCGGCCGAACTTCCCCAAACAGGGACCTCCCGGCCAGCGATGCCATACACTCATTTCGATGTACCATGAAACAACATCATCATCATCATCAGCAGCAGTAGCAGCTGCTGCAGCAGTAGAGATTAACCACTGCCCTCAGACAAAATAAGAATAAGAACCGTATGTCACATTAGAATGTACTGTTTATCCATTGCTCATTATAATTCATTATGTGTGCTTTCATTTATTAATTATACCTCAGTGAAATAAGCTCATGAGGATACAGTGGAACAGCATATATTTCCAAACTTTGAATTTCCATTGCCTACACCACCACTATTACAACCACCACCACCACCACGGCTACCACAACAAAGCACCGACCAGCTACCGGATTCGTTCGATCAGCATTTCCCTGAGTTTGACTTTCTGCCATCTGCAGCACAAGCGCATCAGCAGCAGCATGCTGACAGCCTACCTGATGTACCAGAGCAGCAGCAGCATAGGAGGACATACAGATGTTGAGTTCCCGCTAGCATCGTAATTGGCACCGGTTGTTGAGGCATTTCCACGGTATAACTTGGCTACTGAAGTGATGATACTCTCTATAACATACAATCTACGTGTGAGTGTTAATAAATGCGTGATTATTGGCATGCTCCCTAGTCATCAGTACCACGTAATGGTAGTGTTTGAAAACTCCTCAATTTAATGACATTAAAGTAGTGCATTCACATTATAAATGCTATGTATTGTATCAGAATTCTGTACAAATAACTGAAATGATCAATGTTTAAACACGTGCGGTGTTACTGGACTGTCAGACTATATGTTTCTGCAGCTACCAGGACAGTGAAAATGTGCATCAGGTGGTGGGAGTATGCATATAGATTTTCTGGAAATGGATTCCTCGCTCTTACAAAGATTACCTGTCGGAAATCTTCAGAGGATGTTTTCGCTGCGTATTTCTGTGTGTGTTGCGCTTCTGTACAGCGTATGTATGACGCATCAGCATCGTCAGCACATGGCGTCGCTAAAGAAATATGAGCATATTTGTACTTATTTGTGTATACCCCACAACGTCAGTTAGACTTTTTTAAAAATAAATTAATGTTAATCTCTAACAGTGTCTCATTGTACCTAGAATGCTATGTAGACCATCCACAACAGGCAAAGATACACAGTTACTGTAGCTCAGTCAGTAAGGTACTTGATCAAAAATAAAGTAGTAACCCCATTATTATCATATCCCCAAATGACTATGATATAATTAGCGTGTAATTTTTTTTAATAAGAAATAGAAAAAGCATATAATTCGTTTAAAAAAAATATTTTATTTGTTCCCTTTTACAGGCCTACAGTTTAATAGGGGAAAGTCCATCAAGTACCCTTTCTCCATTCAACTGAAAATGATTATCACAATAACTATAATTAGAAATAAATACAGCACTCTGAAACATATGAAATAACTTGTGAAATCTGTGTGAAATACTACTTAAAAAGGGTATCAGTTGTCTAGGAAACAAATAATAGTCAATTGCTTTTAAATTATGACACACTTGCATAAGTTTTATAAGTTTCAAGCTGCAGCCTATACATATTTTTAGATTTAAGTCACTCAGACTCTCCTCTTTCTTCCTGTCAAATCCATAGTCTCCCAGTTGCAGCAGCATGACATATTTAGGAATAACTAGGTCCAGAATATTTAGGGCGTGTAGGGTTAGTAGATTTCCTGAAAACACCAACATTCTGCAGTCGTCATTCTCCTGTAGCAGCGACTTAACTGATGATTTCAAAGTCCTGAATGATGCTTTAGTGTTCAGAACCTTCAGCATACACTTTTCAGCATCACTTAAATAAACAATTAGTACTGTCCCTCTGCATTTACCCCAACTCCGCATTTATATCACACGACGTCGAGTATCATGTCCTTATCCATTTTCTTCCGAAGCGTATCGGTATCATTGCGGGTGATAACGATGAACTGGCTGTAGGACCTAGTGTGCACTTCGTTTATACCTGAAGGGAGTCATGATGTACATTTTTCATATTCGTGTTTGAAGCTTGTATACATTGCAGCGAATGTTATACTGTTCAGGATAATTCTAAATTATTACCTAAAAAATTTCACATAAAGCAGGAAATTCATTTGAAACTTCCGGGCAGATTAAAACTGTGTGTCGGACCGAGTCTCGAACTCGGGACCTTTGCCTTTCGCGGGCAACAGCTCTACCATCTGAGCTACCCAAGCACGACTCACGCCCCGTCTTCACAGCTTTGCTTCTGCCAGTACCTCGTCTCCTACTTTCCAAACTTCACAGAAGAGCTCTTCTGCGAACCTAGCAGAACTAGCACTCCCGAAAGAAAGGATATTGCGGAGACAGCCACAGCCTGGGGGATGTTCAGGAGATTCATTTAACATTAATAATTTATTATCAATTCTGAAATTGACAGAGCATCAGGTTTTTTCTCCAAATGTTCCTAGCGGCTTCCTC
Organism: Schistocerca serialis cubense; assembly: GCF_023864345.2. Lineage (NCBI taxonomy): Eukaryota > Metazoa > Arthropoda > Insecta > Orthoptera > Acrididae > Schistocerca > Schistocerca serialis. The sequence goes on from NC_064643.1 coordinate 461,613,617, forward strand.
TTTTCACTTGTCAGATGTCCCAACTGTAGAAAATATCTTGCCCGGTGCACTAGAACATGCCGGTGGACGACCTTGACCATTCTCTCGATGTGTCACACATCCTGTGTGCACAAGAAAAAATCATGCCATGCTTTTATAGTCTTTGTCTGAGGTTGAGCTTTGTGATACTCCTTTCCGAAGCATCTCTTTACAACAGTTGATGACTGCATTTCGTGGTACCACAAGCAACAGTTAGCACATTCCTCACTCGTCTCCATTGTTATTGTGGTCATGTACTGTTTTCATTACGAGTGAACGGAGCAACACCTCGAGGCATAGGATTGAAACTTCAGAACATAGCATGTGGTTTGAAGAGCTCTCTGAGAATAATCTGTCAGTGGTTTCTAAATTATTTACTGTTACCCTTAGATAACTAATTTAGAATAACCCTGTGTATTAACAGCGCCTGAAAAAGTATTCTCCCCCCTCCTTCTTCCCCCCCCCCCTCCGGCTCTCTCTCTCTCTCTCTCTCTCTCTCTCTCTCTCTCTCTCTCTTTCCGCTAGATACGTTTCGTTCCGCAGTGTCGAAAGCAAGTCTTGTTATGTCTGACACGTTTAAAAAAAATGGTGCAAATGGCTCTGAGCACCGTGGGACTTAACATCCGAGGTCATCAGTCCCCTAGAACTTAGAACTACTTAAACCTAACTAACGTAGGGACATCACACACATCCATGCTCGAGGCAGGATTCGAACCTGCGACCATAGCGGTCACGCGATTCCAGACTGAAGCGCCTAGAACCGCTCGGCCACACCGGCCGGAGGACACGTTTAAACCCAACATCATCTTTTTACATCTAAGACTCTGAAGCATCTGCTCCTCCATTTCCATCAGAACATCTATGGGAAACGCTTTGCTGGAACCAAAAATGTTTATACCCTATATGCATTTTTTTTTAATTTTCAGCCTTCCTTTTACGCACACTGTATGTGTGGGCATTTCATTTTAATCCATTATCCCATTTAAATAGACTGTTACAGCTAGATGCAATTCATCTCTGCTCCACTCCCCATAACGACTTTCTGTTGTCATACTGTAATACAAAATCAGTGTTTAATTAATAACTTAAGATGAAGACTGCACTAGGAAAAAGCCATTTCACTTCCAAACAATGACGCGAAACGCATTTTTGAAGCTCATAACTTTCTTATGTAGTACCAGCACCATATCGGAAACTTGTACCGGTACTTTATAGACAATGTCGTCATTCTCTCTTTATCAGTTTCCTTACAGATTCTAGACGGAAAAATAAGGTTAATTCGTGTACAGTCACCCATAAATAAAACATTATATTGCCACTTATTTTGAAACAGAAAAGGTCTTCGCCATACACACAAAATGTTAGACGCAACCTACAATAGAATCAACGCTTTTTTCATATGATATGTTTCTCAACACGCATAGCTCATAGCTGACAATATGGCTTCAAGAAGTACGTATCACGTTGTCCTTACTTGGAGTCGGTTAGTACAAGATGTACGTATTTTATGGTAGTCGTACAAGTTAGGGGCTGGTGAGATAAAGACAACTGTCCCTTACTTGGCGCTGACTTTTTTGATGGTGCCATGTACAGGCTCACAGCTTTTATCAATGACTGAGAATTGTTATAATTATATAAATAAACTCAGTAACTTTATCAAAAACAACTCGTTAGGGCTATAGTGATTTGTAGTCGCTGTCTTCATGAGCACCCTAGCATTTGCTGATAGGGAATTTTCAGGAAATTGAGGGTAACTATCATATAGAGCGAACTAGCAGTGACGTATGCGATCACCCCGTAGACAACAAACAGGCAAGAACAAGTGATGCGGTGAACATTTAGAGGTAGCAGAGCCGTAATTTACGTGATGTTTGTTTATCACCAAAAACTGTAGAGTGACAGTATGCCCGAAAGGGTCATTTCGAACTCAGGTTGTGCACGCATTGTCACTTTGCGGCAATAAGGTTTGTCAGCAGGGGAAATTGGTTCAAATGGCTCGGAGCACTATGGGACTTAACATCGATGGTCATCAGTCCCCTAGAACTTAGAGCTACTTAAACCTAACTAACCTATGGACATCACACAACACCCAGTCATCACGAGGCAGAGAAAATCCCTGACCCCGCCGGGAATCGAACCCGGGAACCCGGGCGTGGGAAGCGAGAACGCTACCGCACGACCACGAGCTGCGGACCAGGGGAAATTGCCTGCCACATTGGCATACAACACAGCGACGTCATTCGAACATTCAGCTGGTATATCTTTAAGTCGCAAAACACTGAAGACCAGCCTAGTAGTGGTCGCCATCAAAGGCATTAGCTGATTAGCGATACGTAGGCCTCTTATGGTTCGTAGGTACCCTGTGGATAAAGCAGGAGAACTGTACGGTATCTTTCTGGAGGCAATGAGAAGGCTTTGTAGCACAAACGTACATAAGGGGGGGCCAGGGGGTCCGAACCCCCCCTTCCATAGTTTACTCAAAAAACGCCAATATTAGAATACCCGCTTTTGAAACCCCGTGCCACAAAATAGTCGCGCACTGCGCTTGGTTGACGTAGTGACAAGCCATGGAGGAATGAGGCTGCAAAACATAGCTGTGCCCTGCAGCGGGGTGTCTACCCCTACCCTCACTATGTGTGCAACGGAAGTGATTGCAATCTTGCCAACCGTAGCGGAATTCCGCCACGCGTATTGGAGTTTTTTGGCCTTCGTGGCGTAGCGGCGAAATTCTGAAATCGTTAAAAATGTATCGGAATTCAACTTTCTTTGGCGAAATGTAAAACCCTCGTAAATTTTCACCGTCAAGTACAAAATATGTAATATATGCACGGGAATGCAGATACCGATCAGTCTTTCTCCATGATGACATACATTAAAACTAGAAGACTTATTAAGCTACCCGCAGAAACGTTAAGTGACTTCTTGAAAGTATGACTAGACATCCAAAACAAGAACCGTTATCGGTCATTACTATATTTCGCACACAATTACGGAGGAACATTACCGTAAATTTGAAAAATGTATCAATTATTATCTGAGAACTGAAGGTGATCAAAATATTGCTGCATCGGCAAATTCATACATTTCACTGTGAATTTAATAAACATTGAAACGTTTCACACACACAATGCTAAAGAAAAAAAACCTTGTAAATTAATTCCTTACGCCTTAGCCAGTTCATATTCCTTATAAAGAGGAAAATTACCTGTCGCATCAAACTACAATTACTATATTAACAGCAACTGTTTGAATGAAGCACGATATTCAGGTCCATCACTGGACACTGTCGTCCTAGCTGTCGCTGATCGTTAAATGCCCCAGCTGGAAAGACGTGGAATATATTTGTTTATAGCTTAAATTATTTATTTAAACTGTATATCGTCAGAAATTACATTTGAAACTGTAGTGGAATTTGGATGTGCTCGTAGGGGAATTAACTTATATCTGGCTGCCAACACTGAACGGAACCAATCCAGTGTGTTCTGTCGCTTACCCTTGGGCAGTCGCAATTAGAGTGACGAAGTTTCGGGCGTCTTGTGTTAAGCCAGCTTAAACTGTGCGTGCGTGTGTTTAGTTGTTAAAAGAGTCGCGTTTGAAAAGAAAAAAAATATGAAACAGACAAGACAGAAAACCCTTCTGTTTTTTTTAAAAAAAAGAGACACAGAATTCTGATGCACTTGTTTCGAAAGAGAGTGGCACGTCACCACGAGATGTGGAATCCCAGCATGAAGAAGCGGGACCATCCAGGAAAACTGAGGATGAAGCAAAGAAGGGTGAGTCTCCTATCTACCATTATAAAAAGGGTTATATGATTCTGAGCCGCAGTTTTGTAAAAAATAAAGGAGAAACTTCTAGTTTAACATTTAATTACAAGTGAACAAATGGGCCTATCGCAAAATACGTTATACTAATTTCTTCTAGTTTAATTATGCGTTAGGCTATTATATGAGAGAATTTGGTTATAATGTTTAATAACTATTTTTTATTTATATCTATAGTAACAATTGCCTGGATTATGGGCGTTTTCCCTAAGAACTACTCACTTCAAAACTCTTGAAACGCATTAGTGTGATGTTAATGAAATTTCATGTGGTTACAGGCACATCTATTGGCAGTGTAAATCTCAACTTACAGAATTATTCAATCACTTATTGAAAGTTCCTTATAATTTTTCTAAAATAAGTTTTCCATGGCCAATATAAACATAGAAAACGTGTGATTGTTTTGGAGCTCTCTTTTTGCGGTACCTAATCTTGAAACTACGATCACTGAGACTGTACAGTGTGATACAATTTTATGAAGTTTAATACTGAATAATGGTTGCAACTTTGTCCATATTGAAGTAGCTTTTTTTTGCCAACAAAAATGGTGACTGTTCATTGGCTGAAAAGTAAATGTGACAAACAGTGGCGAATAAAAAAATTTTGCACCCCTAAACACACCGTAATATATGTGCCCCCCTTAATTTTGCACGTTTGTTTTTGTCACTCTTATCCACGTTAAAGAAACTTATGCAATTGTCCTTTTCGAGCACACAAAGCAGATGAGCTCAAGTGACATAACTGTTCCAAGAACGACTGGAAGGCAAGCCCAGCGCAGCATTGAACCAGGAGAAACTGCTGAAATATATTATCGTCAAAATGTATTTTACCCTTTTATTGAACATGTGATCACAGAACTTGATGCTCCTTTTAAACCACATGAAGAAACAATCGAAGGAATTCAAATGCTTCTGCCTTAGAAAACCAATAATGACTCCAGGACAAAACAAAATCTTAAGAAGATAGCGCGATAGCCACACTCCCAGTGTCAACGGAGACCCCTTAAATATGTTTGTCGACAATGAAGAGGCTAAAAACTTACATAAGGAATAAAATGGGAGGTGAAAGACTTTCTGGTCTTGCTCTAATGAGTGTTCATCGTGATCTGGCAGTGCAACTAGATTGTGAAGAAATTATTAGCAAGTGAGCAGCAAGACGCAAAAGGCTAAATATAATACTTTAAATTAAAGTAATTAAATTTTTATTTTTAAATTAACTTACGACCTGAAGTTACATCAAAATGCCAAAGTGACACAATTTAAATACAAAGACTAATACAATAATATTATTGTTTAATATAACTGATTAATAATGATATTCAAAAATATATAATTACCTCCAATGTTAGCTTACAGTTAGTTGCTTTTTCATAAATAAATACCTCAACAGCTACAATACTTACGTTTTATTTAAAGACGCTTGGATCAGTTAGTTCAAAAATGTACAAATGTGTGTGAAATCTTACGGGACTTAAGGGGAGCAGGAGGTGGTCAAATCCAAAACATTACGATTTTTTTTTATGCTACTGAAAATTAATTGGAACATTCCTCTTTAATGTGAACTTTGAATTATTGTTCTACTCGCCCTAGAAGTGGAGTTATTACCATTTTCCCCCACGCCTGCAGAGGAAATGGGCGGCCGCTCGTGACTTCCTGGAGAACTGCTTGGGATTTTCTCGGCCTGTTACGCATACAGCGCCTTATGTTACGCATACAGCGAGTGTGCAAGGGTTGGCTACATTGTTTTCTGTGACAAATGAAGCGCTAAGTGCGCGGAACATCGTCTCTTTCCTGTTTACCGTTTCGAATTAGTTCAGTGTGGCGCCTGTTGTTGGTAGTATTATACTTCTTGTGTAAAGCGTTATTCTGGTTACGATGCCACGTTTTAGTAACCGTGTATATAAGAAGAGGAAGAACGTAGGGAAAAGAAAATTAACACTAATACCAAGTTGCGATACTACAATTACTGAAACAGTGCGTTCTTCTGCTAAGCAACACATGGCCGGCCTTAGCCCTGTGACATCTTCTAGCAATAAGCTGACTGGTGCAGTGACAGATTTCGTGAATGTGTTAGTGACAGTGATGATATTAACGAAGTACTGAATATTGGATTATTATCTTCTGTGCTGAAAGAAAGTGTTCTGTGCAAAATGTGTTCAAGTGTAGAAGTGGGACTAGAGATAACAAAGTACTTTGGTTTAGCTTGTGAGATGAAGATAATCTGTGCATGTTGCAAGTATCAAGTGACTTTCTACAATTCACATGCCAGTCTCTTTGGTGAAAATGGACGATCTAGAGTGGTTGACATGAATGTTCGACTTGTGTATGGTCTTTGATCCATTGGAAAACGGTCTGCTGCTGGTAAACTGTTTTGTGGCATTATGAACTTGCCATCGCCTCCAAGCAAATTTGGGTACTACTGTGAACTGGTAGGATCCTCTGTTGAAGATGTGGCTTGGAAAACCATGAAGGAAGCAGTGGAGGAATCTGTAGAAATGAACGGTGGTTCTAGGGATTTGGTAGTGGCATTAGATGGTTCCTGGCCAAAGAGGGGTCATAAATCCCTGAATGGGGTTGTAACTGCTACTTGTGGTGATAGTGCAAAAGTGATAGATGTTGCAATATTATCAAAACATTGTAGGTGCAAAAATAAAATCAAAGGAGAGCACAGTGGAACCTGTGAGGCAAATTTTAGTGGGTCAAGTGGAGCAATGGAAGTGGATGGAGTGAAACAAATTTTTGAACGTTCAGTTCCTAAATATAACGTTAGGTAAAAATACTACCTTGGGGATGATGACTCCAAAGGTTTCAAGACTATAGAGGAACTGAAACCATATGGAAATGAATTTGTAGTTGAAAAGTTGGAATGCAATGGGCATGTGCAAAAGTGTATGGGTACACGGCTTCGAAGGCTCAAACAAACTTTGGGTTCAAGTAAGCTCAGTGATGGAAAGACAATAGGAGGGAGAGGCAGGCTTACTGATGAGGTGATTGAACGTCTGCAGAGATACTATGGGTATGCTATAAGGCAAAATACTAGTAATGTTAGTGACATGCGAAAGCAGTGTGGGCATTGTTCCTTCATACTGCCTCTTCCAATGAATACCCTCAACACAGCCCGTGCCCAAAAGATTCCTGGTGCAAATATAATGCAAAAAAGGACTATGATCACAAACATGGTTTGCCAGCAGCTGTGATAAATGCAATAAAACCAATTTTTCATGACTTAGCACAGCCAGAATTGTTACACAAATGTCTACACGGAAAGACGCAGAATCCTAATGAGAGCGTAAATAATTTGATTTGGAAAGTGATTCCTAAAAGGGTGTTTGTAAGCTTTAAAACACTGCACTTTGGCATTTATGATGCAATAGCAACCTACAACCAAGGGAACAGTGTGAAGTTGTGAAGGCATTAGGATTTACAGCTGGGGTGAACACTGTACGAGCACTAAGAAATATTGACAGAGAAAGGATAAGAGGAGCAGAAAGAAGATAAAGGCATATGACGTATGATGGAACAACAGGCCAGAAAAGAAGACAGAAGAGGAAGCTTTTGGAGGATGAAGAAGAAGACCCTGATAATCCATCCTATAGTGCAGGAATGTATTGAGAAACTTTGATAGCCATTTCCTGTAAATTAGAATTTTTCGAATATAAGGAACATTTTCTCAAAATCCACTCAAGCTAGAGAGATGAAATTTTTATACAGCACTCCTAGTGGTCAAACTTACATTGTAACACATCCATTTGGCAATATTTTCAGTAGTTTCATTTCAGTTTAATTATAAAGCAATTATTTGTAAAAAAATTTGGGTCATTAATAAAAAAAATAATTGGAAGGAAACTAGAAAAGATACTCCAAAATCCCTCTGTCGTAACTGCAATACTAAACCACTCTATATGTAAAAAAAAAATTCAAATTTTTCTATTAGGTAGTTTATTCATAAATGTTCCTCAAACTTAGTGATTTTAACATGGGCAGCATAGGCACCTCCGGCTCCCCTTAACTGCGAATGTCATCAGTCCCTAAGCTTACACACTACTTAACCTAAATTATCCCAAGGACAAACACCTCCGCCGGGATCAGCCGCGCAGTCCATGACTGCAGCGCCTTAGACCACACGGCTAGATCAATTAGTGTTTCTCTCTGGATGCTAACGTATTTGTGTTTTTTTTTAATTTCTGCTTGATTGGCTCTATTGGCGCTAACAGCAAAACCTTTTTACGTGGTGGGCGAGGACAGATTTACCTTCCTAAATGATAGTTTGGACCCCCCCCCCCCCCCATGCAAAAGCTGTAGGCACGTTCCTGCTTTGTAGTGCTAGACAGTAGGAAACCGTCTACATACGATTGATCTGGCCTGTAGGTGTCCTTTACAAACCGACGTAAAAGCTCACCAGCACCATGATACGCGAAGAATCTCAAAAAGGATATTTGTAGACAGAAACATGTTGCGTTTTCTGTGGTGTCACCGCCAGACACCACACTTGCTAGGTGGTAGCTTTTAAATCGGCCGCGGTCCGCTAGTATACGACGGACCCGCGTGTCGCCACTGTCAGTGATGGCAGACCGAGCGCCGCCACACGGCAGGTCTAGTGAGACGTACTAGCACTCGCCCCAGTTGTACAGCCGACTTGCTAGCGAAGCTACATTGATAAATACGCTCTCATTTGCCGAGACGATAGTTAGCATAGCCTTCAGCTACGTCATTTGCTACGACCTAGCAAGGCGCCATTACCAGTTTATATTGAGATATTAAAGCCTGTACCATCAGACCGATGTTCTCCAATTATGGATTAAAGTTAAGTACTCTACCAGTTACTCTTGTTTTGCTAGTCTTATTTCTCTGACCTGTTCCAGACCTCACGCCAGCCTGTGTGAGCTTAATCGCGTGCCTTTCGGCTTCCTCCAAACTCCGTGAATTGGCTCCTGCCAATTCACAACACTGGCGACGAGCTATATCGCGTTTGTACCACTTGCTGCACTAATTTACTTGTGTGATGGCTTCGCCACAATCTCCAGATGTACTGTCCGAATTTTATCACTTGCAGAATCAGCAGTCGCAGGCCTTATTGGATGCCCTTGGACAGCTCGTCCAGGGTCAACGTGCACTGCAAAACGATGCGGCCGCTGCCGCTTCACAGCTACCGCAGCCACAACACGCAGTTGCACCACCTTTTCGTCACTTTGATGCTGCAATGGAAAGCTGGACGGAGTGGTCACACCAATTTGGATTCCATCTCGCCGCCTACAGAATTCAAGGTAACGAGCGGCAGCCTCATCTCCTTTCTTGTGTCAGTGTGTCCACCTACCGTGTGATAGTGAAATTGTTTCCCCTACGCAACGTAGCAACTCTGTCCTACGAAGAAATTTTGTCTGCTTTAGATGCCTATTTCAAAGAATCAGTCAATGTAGTTGCAGAAAGGTATACTTTCTTTCGTACCAAACGTACAGCCGGTCAGACTAACCAGGAGTGGGTTGCAACTTTGCAAGGCCTTACAAGGGATTGTGCTTTCGAGTGTGAATGTGGACTCCCTTATTCAGATACTATGGTACGTGATACAATTGCACAGAACGCTTCTGATGTTCGTATATGGGACCAGATTTTGAAACTAGTCAATCCCTTCCTTCAACAAGTGATAGACATATTGGATAGGCAAGACACACTTGACTTTGCTCAGGAATCATTTGAAACTTCGCCAGCTGTGTGTCACATTAACCGGCCCGCCGGGCGAGCTGCACGGAACTGTAAACAGCCCTCGCGCACGTCCGCACAGCCACGTGTGCCGTGCAAGCACGCAAATGCAGTGAAATCATGCCCGCGGTGTGCAACTAGACATTCGCGTGAGAATTGCCCGTCACGCCAAGCTATTTGCTTTTTCTGTAATAAAAAAGGACATGTTCAACGTGTTTGCCAGAAAAAGCTTAGATCGGACACTCACAACCATTCCCGGCCCCTTGTTTCGCGCCGGAATCGAACCAAGGATACTCAGGCTCGTGAACCGTCGCCCATGGAAATTCATGTAGTTAATGCCACTCTGCCCAGTGCTTCTTTCTCTAACAGTGACTGTGTTCGTCCCACAAACAGTGTGCGTCGACATCGCCGGAAATCCCGTCAAGTCGCAAGTGATACTGTACCAGTGTCGGTTCACGTTGCACGAGACAGTCGCTCTTGTCGTCAGCACGACAATAAACTTTTTGTAGATTTGGACATTAATGGCAACGTGATCCCATTCCAGCTCGATACTGGAGCTGCAGTTTCATTGATCAATAAAGGCACGTACAAACAACTGGGCACACCTCCGTTGCGTGCCGCAAATGTTAAGTTACATAGTTATTCAGGACACCATATCCCTGTGTTAGGACAGTGCAGCCTTCTTGCAACATACAAGGGACAAACAAAACTTGTGTCATTTTACGTCCTTCGTTCTTCTTCTGCCGTGAACTTGTTTGGTTTAGATTTATTTCAGTTGTTTAACTTGTCTATCATAAATCAGGTCCTATCAGTGAACCAGACTGTGCCTTCAGCCAGTGTTTCTCGTCTATGTGAAGAATTTGCAGACATTTTTGCACCGGGCCTTGGTTGCCCTAAGAACTATGCAGCACATTTGGAACTGAAAGTAAATGCGCAACCAAAATTTTTCAGAGCGCGCAATGTTCCCCACGCATTGCGTGATGAGGTCGCAAGAACATTAAACGAATTGGAATCACAAGGTGTAATTGAACGTGTGCAGGCTTCTCTCTGGGCATCACCCTTAGTAATTTTGCAAAAACCTTCCAGAAAATTGAGACTTTGCGTGGACTTCAAAGCAACAGTGAATCCACAACTAGTGATTGCAACTTTTCCTTTACCCCGCCCGGAAGATCTTTTTGACAAACTGTGCCCGGGTAAATATTTTTCGAAGTTGGACCTCGCAGATGCGTACTTGCAAATACCAGTGGACGAAGAATCCCAGCGCGTATTGGTGGTTAACACGCATCTTGGTTTGTACCGATTCAAAAGACTGCCATTCGGGTGTGCATCCGCCCCTGCATTGTTTCAGCAATATTTACAAACTGTTTGTGCGTCGGTCCCTACTGCAGCAAACTATCTGGACGATATTGTGATCTCCGTAAAGACGGAAGAAGAACATTTAGCCAACCTCTGAACATTATTTCAGGTCTTGCGACAAAATGGTCTTCGCTTGACGAAGGACAAATGTGTGCTTTTTGCTCGTGAATTGCCATATCTGGGACATGTACTCAATGCCCAAGGCATACATCCGAGTCCAGAGCACCTCCGGGCCATACAAGACTTGCCTTCGCCGCACAATTTGAAGCAGCTACAGAGTGTGCTGGGAAAAATTAATTATTACAACAAATACATCCCCCATGCCTCTTCCATTTCAGCTCCGCTTCACCGCTTACACCGTAAAGGTGTTCCGTTCGTCTGGACGACGGAATGCGAACGCGCCTTTCGCCAGTTGAAATCGGCGTTGCTTTCTGATACTTGCCTTACGCCATTCGATCCCCAGAAACCCCTTTTGTTGATGGTAGATGCATCGGATTTCGGGATCGGTGCTGTGCTTGCGCACAAAGATGGTTCGCATGATCGCCCTATTGCTTTTGCGTCCAAATTGCTCTCGTCTGCGCAACGAAATTATTCATAGAACGAGAAAGAAGCATTGGCTCTCGTATTTGGTGTTACAAAGTTTCATGAATTCTTGTATGGTCGTCGCTTTCCCATCATCACAGACCACAAACCATTGACATCACTTTTTCCTCCGAACAAGCCTGTACCTCCACGTACAGCGCAGAAATTCATTCGCTGGTCTATTTTCCTCTCGCAGTACCGCTGCGATATCTTGTATCGGTCCACTGCTAAGCACGGAAACGCCGATGCGTTGTCCCGTTTATCTGTTGCTGAGGATAGAGCATTCGATTCTTCCGAACTTGCTTGCATGTTCATTGATTCGGAAACCGATGATGTGGTCGAATCGTTTCCGATTGATTTTCGTCGTGTAGCTACAGCCACAGCTGCTGACCTTGTCCTTGCTGCCGTTTTGCGTTTTGTTGCTACGCAATGGCCTTTGTCAAAGCCACGGATCGAGGATCCGTCGGTTCGCCGATTTTTTGCTCACAAGGAGAGACTTTTTGTTCGACGTGGTGTTTTGCTGTTGCGTTCTGATAATGATCAGTCCAGGGTCGTGGTCCCACGTTCGTTACAGTCCTCTGTCTTAAAGCTTCTCCCCCAAGAACATTGGGGTATAGTGAGAACGAAACAACTTGCTCGTCAGCACTGTACTTGGTTTGGAATCGATGCTGCGATTATGAATATATGCTCTTCTTGCATGGCGTGTGCCGAACAACAATCCGCGCCACCACGGAAATTCTTTGCATGGCCAAAAGCCACTTCCCCTTGGCAACGCTTACACATCGATTTTGCTGGTCCCTTCTGGAATGCTCGATGGTTGGTTCTGGTCGATTCATTCAGTAATTTTCCTTTTGTTGTCCGGATGTCTTCCACGACGTCTTCTCCCACCATCCAAGCGTTGTCCGCTATCTTTTGCATTGAAGGTCTTCCACAGACTATTGTTTCCGACAATGGCCCACAATTGATGTCCGCCGAATTTCAGTCATTCTGCAAGGCCAATGGTATTCAACATCTGACATCCGCGCCGTTTACGCCTCAGTCAAACGGTGCCGCTGAGCGATTGGTCCGGACTTTCAAGTCCCAGATGTTGAAGTTGAAAGAGACGCATTCTCGGGAAGACGCGTTATTGCTCTTTTTGTCTTCGTATAGCTCTCAGCCCCGAGATGGTCGCTCGCCGGCTGAGTTCCTTCACGGTCGCCCTTATCGAACCTTGATGTCTTTGCTACATCCGCCGCATCCGGTTCCTGTGCAGTGGCAGACACCTGCTTCTGCCCCAGACGACGTTGTATACTTTCGCAACTATCGAGGTTCACGGCGTTGGCTCGCAGGGCGCATTCTTCGCTGCCTCGGCCGCGCTATGTATCTGGTTTTGGGGGCCTCTGGTGAGGAGCGTCGGCATCTCAATCAGCTGCGCCTCTGTCGTCGCCTGGGTTTTGCCGCTCCCCGTCTGCTTTCAGCGACGGTGCCGTCCGGTCAGCGCCCTGGGGATCCATCTACTGGCTCGCCTCATCCCCAGGTGTTACCGACGCTGCCTTCCATTTTGCCCCATGGCGACGCGCCGCCGCCGCCGCCGCCGCCGCCTGTTCTCTCGCCGGCGCCGCCCGCAGTGGACGCGTCGCTGCAACCGCCGGGCGCCTCCCTGGGTCACGCGCCGCCGATCGCTTCCAGTGACCAGTTGTCCTCCGCCATGGAACTCTTGCCCGCTCCGGACCATCTGTCGTCTTCGCCAGTCGGGTGCTCCGACTCGATGGAGGTCGACCCTTCGGCCCCTCCTGACTATATACGGGCGCATACACCGCATGTTGGCGTGCACCCTGGATTAGGTTTCCAGGCGTTTCCTAGCTCCCCTCGGACCGAATGGACGGGTGCGGGTGGCACAGCCTCGCCTGTTGTTAGGCTTCCCACCTCGTCGCATACGTCACCATGGGGTCCTCCCCACGGCGGGCGGAACCCTTATAACACAACCGTCCGCCGATTTGCGGGGGAGGAATGTGGTGTCACCGCCAGACACCACACTTGCTAGGTGGTAGCTTTTAAATCGGCCGCGGTCCGCTAGTATACGACGGACCCGCGTGTCGCCACTGTCAGTGATGGCAGACCGAGCGCCGCCACACGGCAGGTCTAGTGAGACGTACTAGCACTCGCCCCAGTTAGTTGTACAGCCGACTTGCTAGCGAAGCTACATTGACAATTACGCTCTCATTTGCCGAGACGATAGTTAGCATAGCCTTCAGCTACTTCATTTGCTATGACCTAGCAAGGCGCCATTACCAGTTTATATTGAGATATTAAAGCCTGTACCGTCAGACCGATGTTCTCCAATTATGGATTAAAGTTAAGTATTCTACCAGTTACTCTTGTTTTCCTAGTCTTATTTCTCTGACCTGTTCCAGACCTCACGCCAGCCTGCGTGAGCTTAATCGCGTGCCTTTCGGCTTCCTACAAACTCCGTGAATTGGCTCCTGCCAATTCACAACATTTTCTTACTGCGAGTGGAGGTTTCTCTGATTCCTGATCATTATAGGACAAAAACGTGGAGGCAGCCACTTGTGTCTGAGATCTGCAGTTCCACCCGTTCAGCGTAAATGTTGGTCAGCCATCGTTCGAATTGATATCATATGTTGATGTCAAACACGTTTCACTACTGTCGAGAGTAATCTTGAAACTCTTATGCTCCACAAATGAAGAATGTAAGAGTTAATAAAAACCACGCAAATGTATTTCAAATACGTTTATTACGTCACAACCAGTTTCGTTCTACATGGACATCAGCAGGTGGTACCAAAAGGTAATCAACGGTCTTCGTAATTATTTTTCACAAATATGTACATTTCTGTCACTTTGTTAAAAACAGAGTACTTATGAAAACAGTTGGTGGACTTCGGTGTCACCTGAAGATCTTTATTTGAACGTAACTGATGAGTCCGAATGGATTTTGCTCAACCACGGTCGATTCCAGTGACACCGCTGGTAGGTGACTTGTGGACACATGGCCAGTGGCGGCTTTCTGTCTTAAGCAGCACGCTGCAGAGGGAGCGGGGTAAGTTGCCGAAGCAGTTGCGAGGTGACGAGGGAGACTGCGGTGCCGACAGCGGCTCTGGGGCAGTGCGGGTAGCCGGCCTTTGTGACCGAGCGGTTCTAGGCGCTTCAGCCCGGAACCGCGCTGCTGCTGCGGTCGCAGGTTCGAATGCTGCCTCGCACATGGATGTGTGTGATGTCCTTTGGTTAGTTAGATTTAAGTAGTTCTAAGTTCTAGGGGACTGATGACCTCAGCAGTTAAGTCCCATAGTGCTCAGAGCCATTTGAACCATTTTTTTGAAACTGTAGCGTAACTCAGGAAAAGGATCGATGCATCGTGCATCAACAAGCAGTTGTAACACACTGCCAATAAACTGGCAAAGAGACCCACTTTTGTTCTGTTATACTGTTAACAAGATTGACTCTTCACAGTGAAACCGGAAATCTATATTTGAGTATCCAGCTGTGGTAACATGATTTATAAAAGCAATGTAAAACACATTACAGAAAATGCAGATAACACAGTAATTGCAAGAATCGCAAAATAACGTCATTCACTCGTACAAGAGTTCCCATTGAAATCGCTCGTTACATCAATTCTTGCGATACTGCTCGTCATTGTGGGACGTTTTATCACCGAAATACTTATCAAATTGCGGAGTTAGACGGTGCATGGAAGACTTACTGTCGCAATTCACTCCAAAAGAACCTGTCAAAACATTATGGTCCACTACGAAATCTTGTGAAATGACTATGATGGGAAAACCAGAGACACCCGAGATCATAATGAGGCTTTACGGCAGTCCTTCCGTTCGCCATTTGCGAATGGAAACTTAAAATACTGTGTCACAAGTATCAAGTAAGACACACCGATAGGTGGCGGTTTTCCTTCTCTGCGCGTACTGAATGAATTCCTCAAGACCCTGTAAATAAGTGTTCGAAATAAATTCCATGCCGAATGAGAGATCAGCGCAACGTATTTGATGGTATAAAATCAAAAGTATTATTTGCCGCAGAACTGAGTCTGTATCCGAATATAATATGGCAGGACAGCAAAGGAAACCAACCAAGCTTTCATTTGGCAGCGTCACTATTTGTAACCCTTTCTCAGATGGTAAGTAGCAACAATGTTTCGTTGAAGATATTAGAATTGCAGCCGTCAGGAGAGATTAATATTGTTGTAACTGTAAAATTCTGAATTCCTCGCTTCTTTTATTGCACTGTATTTCGTTACTCTAGGTCTAAAAATGTTTAATAACCTGGGATTGCATTTTCGTGGTTGATCGGAAAATACAGATCAACAAACTTCTTCGTTCACCAATTTCTGTACGACTGAAAGGTTTAATAACATGACACGTACTCGTTCTTTCATAATTAAAGCTACACGACTGCAACAATTATTGTCCCACTGTAAACTAACATCATCAAAACTGCAGTATCTAACTCCGTATCACAAAGATGGTTCGCATGATCGCCCTATTGCTTTTGCGTCCAAATTGCTCTCGTCTGCGCAACGAAATTATTCATAGAACGAGAAAGAAGCATTGGCTCTCGTATTTGGTGTTACAAAGTTTCATGAATTCTTGTATGGTCGTCGCTTTCCCATCATCACAGACCACAAACCATTGACATCACTTTTTCCTCCGAACAAGCCTGTACCTCCACGTACAGCGCAGAAATTCATTCGCTGGTCTATTTTCCTCTCGCAGTACCGCTGCGATATCTTGTATCGGTCCACTGCTAAGCACGGAAACGCCGATGCGTTGTCCCGTTTATCTGTTGCTGAGGATAGAGCATTCGATTCTTCCGAACTTGCTTGCATGTTCATTGATTCGGAAACCGATGATGTGGTCGAATCGTTTCCGATTGATTTTCGTCGTGTAGCTACAGCCACAGCTGCTGACCTTGTCCTTGCTGCCGTTTTGCGTTTTGTTGCTACGCAATGGCCTTTGTCAAAGCCACGGATCGAGGATCCGTCGGTTCGCCGATTTTTTGCTCACAAGGAGAGACTTTTTGTTCGACGTGGTGTTTTGCTGTTGCGTTCTGATAATGATCAGTCCAGGGTCGTGGTCCCACGTTCGTTACAGTCCTCTGTCTTAAAGCTTCTCCCCCAAGAACATTGGGGTATAGTGAGAACGAAACAACTTGCTCGTCAGCACTGTACTTGGTTTGGAATCGATGCTGCGATTATGAATATATGCTCTTCTTGCATGGCGTGTGCCGAACAACAATCCGCGCCACCACGGAAATTCTTTGCATGGCCAAAAGCCACTTCCCCTTGGCAACGCTTACACATCGATTTTGCTGGTCCCTTCTGGAATGCTCGATGGTTGGTTCTGGTCGATTCATTCAGTAATTTTCCTTTTGTTGTCCGGATGTCTTCCACGACGTCTTCTCCCACCATCCAAGCGTTGTCCGCTATCTTTTGCATTGAAGGTCTTCCACAGACTATTGTTTCCGACAATGGCCCACAATTGATGTCCGCCGAATTTCAGTCATTCTGCAAGGCCAATGGTATTCAACATCTGACATCCGCGCCGTTTACGCCTCAGTCAAACGGTGCCGCTGAGCGATTGGTCCGGACTTTCAAGTCCCAGATGTTGAAGTTGAAAGAGACGCATTCTCGGGAAGACGCGTTATTGCTCTTTTTGTCTTCGTATAGCTCTCAGCCCCGAGATGGTCGCTCGCCGGCTGAGTTCCTTCACGGTCGCCCTCATCGAACCTTGATGTCTTTGCTACATCCGCCGCATCCGGTTCCTGTGCAGTGGCAGACACCTGCTTCTGCCCCAGACGACGTTGTATACTTTCGCAACTATCGAGGTTCACGGCGTTGGCTCGCAGGGCGCATTCTTCGCTGCCTCGGCCGCGCTATGTATCTGGTTTTGGGGGCCTCTGGTGAGGAGCGTCGGCATCTCAATCAGCTGCGCCTCTGTCGTCGCCTGGGTTTTGCCGCTCCCCGTCTGCTTTCAGCGACGGTGCCGTCCGGTCAGCGCCCTGGGGATCCATCTACTGGCTCGCCTCATCCCCAGGTGTTACCGACGCTGCCTTCCATTTTGCCCCATGGCGACGCGCCGCCGCCGCCGCCGCCGCCGCCTGTTCTCTCGCCGGCGCCGCCCGCAGTGGACGCGTCGCTGCAACCGCCGGGCGCCTCCCTGGGTCACGCGCCGCCGATCGCTTCCAGTGACCAGTTGTCCTCCGCCATGGAACTCTTGCCCGCTCCGGACCATCTGTCGTCTTCGCCAGTCGGGTGCTCCGACTCGATGGAGGTCGACCCTTCGGCCCCTCCTGACTATATACGGGCGCATACACCGCATGTTGGCGTGCACCCTGGATTAGGTTTCCAGGCGTTTCCTAGCTCCCCTCGGACCGAATGGACGGGTGCGGGTGGCACAGCCTCGCCTGTTGTTAGGCTTCCCACCTCGTCGCATACGTCACCATGGGGTCCTCCCCACGGCGGGCGGAACCCTTATAACACAACCGTCCGCCGATTTGCGGGGGAGGAATGTGGTGTCACCGCCAGACACCACACTTGCTAGGTGGTAGCTTTTAAATCGGCCGCGGTCCGCTAGTATACGACGGACCCGCGTGTCGCCACTGTCAGTGATGGCAGACCGAGCGCCGCCACACGGCAGGTCTAGTGAGACGTACTAGCACTCGCCCCAGTTAGTTGTACAGCCGACTTGCTAGCGAAGCTACATTGACAATTACGCTCTCATTTGCCGAGACGATAGTTAGCATAGCCTTCAGCTACTTCATTTGCTATGACCTAGCAAGGCGCCATTACCAGTTTATATTGAGATATTAAAGCCTGTACCGTCAGACCGATGTTCTCCAATTATGGATTAAAGTTAAGTATTCTACCAGTTACTCTTGTTTTCCTAGTCTTATTTCTCTGACCTGTTCCAGACCTCACGCCAGCCTGCGTGAGCTTAATCGCGTGCCTTTCGGCTTCCTACAAACTCCGTGAATTGGCTCCTGCCAATTCACAACATTTTCTTACTGCGAGTGGAGGTTTCTCTGATTCCTGATCTTTATAGGACAAAAACGTGGAGGCAGCCACTTGTGTCTGAGATCTGCAGTTCCACCCGTTCAGCGTAAATGTTGGTCAGCCATCGTTCGAATTGATATCATATGTTGATGTCAAACACGTTTCACTACTGTCGAGAGTAATCTTGAAACTCTTATGCTCCACAAATGAAGAATGTAAGAGTTAATAAAAACCACGCAAATGTATTTCAAATACGTTTATTACGTCACAACCAGTTTCGTTCTACATGGACATCAGCAGGTGGTACCAAAAGGTAATCAACGGTCTTCGTAATTATTTTTCACAAATATGTACATTTCTGTCACTTTGTTAAAAACAGAGTACTTATGAAAACAGTTGGTGGACTTCGGTGTCACCTGAAGATCTTTATTTGAACGTAACTGATGAGTCCGAATGGATTTTGCTCAACCACGGTCGATTCCAGTGACACCGCTGGTAGGTGACTTGTGGACACATGGCCAGTGGCGGCTTTCTGTCTTAAGCAGCACGCTGCAGAGGGAGCGGGGTAAGTTGCCGAAGCAGTTGCGAGGTGACGAGGGAGACTGCGGTGCCGACAGCGGCTCTGGGGCAGTGCGGGTAGCCGGCCTTTGTGACCGAGCGGTTCTAGGCGCTTCAGCCCGGAACCGCGCTGCTGCTGCGGTCGCAGGTTCGAATGCTGCCTCGCGCATGGATGTGTGTGATGTCCTTCGGTTAGTTAGATTTAAGTAGTTCTAAGTTCTAGGGGACTGATGACCTCAGCAGTTAAGTCCCATAGTGCTCAGAGCCATTTGAACCATTTTTTTGAAACTGTAGCGTAACTCAGGAAAAGGATCGATGCATCGTGCATCAACAAGCAGTTGTAACACACTGCCAATAAACTGGCAAAGAGACCCACTTTTGTTCTGTTATACTGTTAACAAGATTGACTCTTCACAGTGAAACCGGAAATCTATATTTGAGTATCCAGCTGTGGTAACATGATTTATAAAAGCAATGTAAAACACATTACAGAAAATGCAGATAACACAGTAATTGCAAGAATCGCAAAATAACGTCATTCACTCGTACAAGAGTTCCCATTGAAATCGCTCGTTACATCAATTCTTGCGATACTGCTCGTCATTGTGGGACGTTTTATCACCGAAATACTTATCAAATTGCGGAGTTAGACGGTGCATGGAAGACTTACTGTCGCAATTCACTCCAAAAGAACCTGTCAAAACATTATGGTCCACTACGAAATCTTGTGAAATGACTATGATGGGAAAACCAGAGACACCCGAGATCATAATGAGGCTTTACGGCAGTCCTTCCGTTCGCCATTTGCGAATGGAAACTTAAAATACTGTGTCACAAGTATCAAGTAAGACACACCGATAGGTGGCGGTTTTCCTTCTCTGCGCGTACTGAATGAATTCCTCAAGACCCTGTAAATAAGTGTTCGAAATAAATTCCATGCCGAATGAGAGATCAGCGCAACGTATTTGATGGTATAAAATCAAAAGTATTATTTGCCGCAGAACTGAGTCTGTATCCGAATATAATATGGCAGGACAGCAAAGGAAACCAACCAAGCTTTCATTTGGCAGCGTCACTATTTGTAACCCTTTCTCAGATGGTAAGTAGCAACAATGTTTCGTTGAAGATATTAGAATTGCAGCCGTCAGGAGAGATTAATATTGTTGTAACTGTAAAATTCTGAATTCCTCGCTTCTTTTATTGCACTGTATTTCGTTACTCTAGGTCTAAAAATGTTTAATAACCTGGGATTGCATTTTCGTGGTTGATCGGAAAATACAGATCAACAAACTTCTTCGTTCACCAATTTCTGTACGACTGAAAGGTTTAATAACATGACACGTACTCGTTCTTTCATAATTAAAGCTACACGACTGCAACAATTATTGTCCCACTGTAAACTAACATCATCAAAACTGCAGTATCTAACTCCGTACTGACAAGTAAGTAGTCATTTTCAGCTTGACAAATATGTGGACTTGTAGTCCGGGTGATATATTACAATACAGCATCACCGGTCTATTGCGGTCTAGCTGTGTTGGTGGGGCGGTAAATTTCCACAGGGCAGTGACTGCGTCACTGCAATTCACTTTGGGGGTGTGGCGGTGGGGCTTGTGGTCCCGTACCACCCTCTGACGGTGATGGTGCTGCATGAGCCAGGCAGAGGAATTTTGCCTAGCATGGGCGGGTGGGGGTGTGGCGGTGGGGCTTGTGGTCCCGTGGGGCTGCTGATCGGCGACAAATATGTAATCTATGATTACTATCTATAACGTTAGTTTCTTATAGTAACTGCGAGAAAGGTGTTTCCACTAACATACGTTATCTTTGCCGTTGGCTTAGCTACAAAGAACAAAGACAAGCCGGGACAAAATAACATGGATTCCTCAGGCTTATATTTAAGACAAAACTGAAATACATTTGTGTGTTTCTAATTTGGCTTATAGACTCTACCCTTAAGCATCGTCACAGTTTGTTCATACCGGAACGGGAAACGTCACTATGTGATTTACATCTAAATTTTACACATACAAAGTATGTGTTAATCGCATTAGTAGTTTTGTTCCTCGTAAATAGTTTAAACTTAGTTACTCCAAGGTAATATAAACACAGGGAGAACTGTCTGTTTCTGACAACACGTTATAAATCATTGTTGGCTCATATCGTAAATATTAATAAGTAGCTTACATCTCCAAGCGACCCATTAGTAATAAAATTCGGAACTTACATAGACAGCATCTGCGAGAGCTGATTTAATGACGTGGCTACAGTTTACAATGAGCCGCCCACGCTTAGTTGTTCACAACGCCTATGCGTGTATGACTAAGAGCAAATGTGTTATTATTTTTTACTGTAAAAACTGATCACTTATCTTTACCCACCCACCTTCCTAGACCCATTTTTTAACATAGAAAATATCATATGTAACAATTATTCACATCACAGCTATTCCGCCATCTTAGACCTCTCTTTGTAAAGTCTTCCCGATGACGCTATTTTAACTTTTTAAAACGCTAGTTGTGTCTCAAACGCACGGATGTGGTGCGTAAATGAAAACCATTTTCCTCAGACAGAGGTCTTACACCATCTACCAGCACAAAGAATTTAGTGTTATTTGCTGTTTCAGGATCCATTACAGTACATACTTACCACTTGACCCTATAACAACAAAGCGTTACATCTGAAAAAAATGAAATAAACTGCATTACCACAAGATGGGACGTCATCCTGAGAATTGCGGTAGTCCTTACTGAAACTGTAGTAGAAGGTGCGGTGGCACGAATAATTGCAATGGTAGTATATAAGGCGGATTGTTTATATACGTACAAATGAAGAAGGTAGATGCCAAACGAAAGGAATGGAGAAACGTATTAAACCTTTACGGAAGGTTGATGATCAAAAGGACAACACTCAAGGCGCACAACACTACTCATTCATCCCATGTTAGTGTTAAAACACATATATGTTACTGATCGGATGGGGAGCAGTGGGGGTTATGTAACGTGCTTGTTACAAACTACAGCATATTACAGTTACTAGCCACCTAAGCCTCTTTGATCTGTGGTAGAGATAAAGGCCACTTTGCAACAACAACAATGCTGTGATTTAATGAGGGACGAGCAAGTAACATTAATGTACATTAAAGACTGTGTAAATTGCAACGATGTTATGGAAAAAGGAAATGATATTAAACTTACTTGACATTAAAATCGGGCAATAATATTGAAACGCAGAACGACAGTGCGCCTCAAGAGATCAAAGCGCTGTAATGGGATGTTAAACAGTGTACGTGATTGTCAACCAGCGGGGAATTTTCCATGAAAGACAAGTATCTGTCGTTTATGCCCACGTAAGCCACGTAATCGACTGACTGGCTCTGAGCAACGACTGTTGATACTACTAAAAATATCGGCAATCCGATATATCAATATTTAAAAACGTACCATTAGCCGCCTTCAGTATATCGACAATATCAACATAGCGGAGAAAAGAATATCGACAATCGGCCTATAAAAATATCGATATCGTATCGTAAATATACTGCCGGCTTTAGAGTTGTATATTTAGGTACTGGTTTATTAGTAGATATTCTGTACATCAACAAGCTAGCAGCCTGCCTTTTCCCCCCTTAGAGCAAGAACTGAAAGAAAAACATTTAATTTGAAAATTTGTAACCTAATAATAGGACTCTGTGCAGATGATGTTACAACACGTTTTTGGTCGACTGTCCTGTTGTTAACTAGCAACTGTGTACATGATGCATTGTCAAGCAATATTTCAATCCAGTTAACCTCTCACACCCTATTTTCTTAATTTTTCATTGGCCACATGTCGAAATAAATCTTTTTCATGCTGATGCAGGAAAACTGATTGATGAAGCTAAACATTGTAGCTTTCGAGCACCGATTACATCAGCATTTCCCCTCACACGCCTCAATCCGCCGAAAAGACCAATCTTTTCATTTAGATTTTTGTTCATCATTTTCAGCAACTGTGTTTGAAGAATGCCGATGTGAAGAAATAGCATACCAGTTGCGTTAAAAATTATTTTTTAACACTGCTGGTGTGCTTTTTCTTCACATCTGAAATCTTGTTATTCCATTCACCCCCCCCCCCCCCCCAAGTGTAATCTGACCCCTGACCACTGCTTTTGTCCCCACTATACTTGCATCACACAGCCAAAGAAAAAAATTGGACGTGATGAAAGCCCAGAAAAGTAAATACTCCTTCAAGCAGTGAAAGTAAAATTATGTCCTACTACAATTTCAAAAGAACTTTTACAAATATTTACCGAACATTGCGAAAAAAATATAATATAAAATAAAAGTATCTGTACTCGATATTGCCATCTTGGTATCGACATATCTCTATATTTAAAGGAATTGCAATTGTCAATGTAATTTGTTGTGTATTCACCAGCCAGCCGCGGTGGCCGAGCGGTTCTAGGCGTGGAGTCCGGAGCCGCGCGACTGCTACGGTCGCAGATTCGAATCCTGCCTTGGGCATGGATGTATGTCCTGTCCTTAGGTTAGTTAGGTTTAAGTAGTTATAAGTTCTAGGTGACTGATGACCTCAGCTGTTAAGTCCCATAGTACTCAGAGCCTTTTGTTGTGTATGACAATTATAACCTGCACGGGGTGTCTCTGTCACCACAGTACCGGATATGGAGGAAATGGGCTAAGGATTACTGGATGGGTGGTGTTCGGAAATGCGTGGACACAGGGGCAGGCGGACGCCACAGGTTGCCCGTGTCCCACCTGTCGGGCGCTGGCCAACAGTTGTTACTCGTGGGCACTCTCCTGAAGTGGGACTCTTAACCACCATTTTAGGTAAGTCAACAGAATCATTATTACCACGAAACTGGTGAAAGACTAAATAATGATATGGTTCCATAGGTGAGACAGGGGTGGCACGATTCATGAGTGTCCCCTATTGGAAGGACTGGAGGAGTCCGCACATGGCTACTATAACGTTCTACAGGTTTGGACAAAAAAAGAGAGAATTTTATTAAGACATATACCAACAAATACTATTTAAGCAATCGTCAGGATTTCAATTTCTTACCATCAAATAGATATCACGATACAGATCTTCCATAAACTTCAAATTCTGACCGAATAGCGGCAGAAGTAGGTACGCAAACAAATTAGCTAAGGATCTCAGACTCACCTTCTATTCATTACTGAAACACCAAGAACAGATTATTTCTCTTCTTTTACAAACAGCAAAGGATAATATACAGGGTGAGTCACTAACCATAGCCACCAAGAATAACTCCGTAAGTATGACAGGAGCTGAAAAGTCCGTGAGACAAAAGTTGCATGGGATAACGAGGGCCATAATATGACGTTTGTTTTTTGTTGCTAGGTGGGGCCGCTTTAGAGATATGACGGTACAACTTTGTTTTTTTAAATGGGATGCTATGGTTTGGTACTTATTTTCTAATAGAGGCTATCCAGATGAATCTAATGATGTGTAACATAAGGTCTTTGAAGATCAACGAAGATCACAAAGATGACTTGAACGTCCATTTACAGAAGGTGTGCAAAGCGATGACCATTCGTATCAATGCAGTGCTGCAATCCTTATCACAATGGGACATATCGAAGCACATGCTCCGACAATTCTCTCTCGCATATCTTCAGATGTAGTTGTAACGTCTTTACAAACAACGTCTTTTACGAATCCCCACAAGAAAAAAATCCAGAGGCGTCAAGTCTGGCGAAAGAGCCGGCTACGACACATCTCCTCCACGTCCAATCCTACGATTTGGGAATTGTCTCTGCAACTCATTTCTAGCCATCAACGAAAATAGTGCCGGACACCCATCGTGTTGATTCTGTTCCTTGTTCCTAAAGGTATTTCTTCAAATAACAGACCTAATGTTTCTTGCAGGAATGTGGTGTGCTACCTACCTTTAAGATTTTCTTCGATAAAACAGGGGCCTATAATTCTGTCCTCCAGAATCTCACACAGTACATTCAAGGACCACGGTTTTTGTTGTGCAACTTGCCGCAGCCAAAATGGATTTTCAGTTGTCCAATAATGCAAGTTATGCAAATTAACATTTCCATAATAAAATCTAATTAATAAATGTGTCATCCTCTGAATCTGTAGTTGACCCCACTGGCATAATTCAATGCGAGGCATACAATCCGTACCAGTTAATTCTTGGTGGAGACTGATATGATAAGGATTATATTTATGGCGATGCAGAACACGAACAACACTAATTTGGCTCATGCCAGATTCCCTTGAAATTCGACGCGAAGTAACACAAGGAGCTCGTACCACCGTGGCAAGAGTACCAATTTCCGTTTCCTCGTTAGTATGGTTCAAATGACTCTGAGCACTATGGGACTTAACATCTGAGGTCAGTCCCCTAGAACTTAGAACTACTTAAACCTACCTAACCTAAGGACATCACACACATCCATTCCCGAGGCAGGCTTTGAACCTGCTACCGTAGTGGTCTCCAGACTGAAGCGTCTGGAACCGCTCGGCCACACCGGCCGGCTCCCTCGTTAGTAACTTTCCTTTGCCGAATATGTTTCCGATGCGTTAAAGATCCTGTTGTTCTCAATTTATCATACACATATTTAAAAGTACGACGTGTAGGTTGAGTACTTTGACGATATCTTTCAGCTTATAAGTCAGTAGCTCACACCGAATTTCGTTGGAATTCTCCGTAAATGAGAAGCATATCGGCTTGTTCTTCGAAGGAACACATCATTCACATTCGCTTGATACGACGATACTACTCTTACCGTTCCTATTAGTGTTGTATTGCAAAACTATCGAATGATGTTTACATGTCAATGGCACGTTAGATGGATACGTCGTATTCGGCGAATATTTACTATTTGCTCGATATACGAGAGAGAATTGTCAGAGGATGTGCTTCGATAAGCGCCGAAGTGATAAGTAATACCACTCAATATATGATAAGAAGATTGTAGCACTGCATTGATACCAATGGTCATCACTTCGAACACCTTCTGTAAATGGACGTTCGTGCACCTTTTTGACCTTCGTTGACCTTCAAAGACCTTACTGTTACACATCACTGGATTCGTCTCTATAGCCGCTATCAGAAAATAAGTACCTGACTATAGCATTCCATTAAAAAAAAAAAAAAAAAAAAAAAAGCTGACCATATCTCTGGCACGACCCCACCTAGCCAAAAAAAAAAAAAAAAAAAAAAAAAAAAAAAAAAAAAAAAAAAAAAACCAACGCCATGTAATGGCCCCCGTTCCCACAAACTTCAGCTACTATCATACTTTCGGAGTTATTCTACGTGACAACAGTTAGTGACTCACCCTTTATAACGGCAGGCAGGCAAGACAACAGCCTCCAATAAACAACTTTACTGAATTAAAGTCGGTGATCACTTAATGCACAGTTACAGTCACTTAAATGCACTGAAGGAATTAGGTTTCGCTTGTTTGCACATTTGACACTCTCCCACTAACCGTTTTATATTCTTACGCATAGCCGGTCACACCAGATGCTGTCTAATTTTTGCTAAGGTATTATGAAAAGCTAGTTGACCTTCCACCGCAGGACTATGGAAATACCTAAAAAGCAGCGGGAACCAACACCAGTGGAAAACAAACCTTGAAAGTGCGGTTGCCCTTACTCTTTTGACACACAATACGTTTATTAAGGACATACCCTTTTATGTGCTCGCCTTTTAAAAGCTTTT
The DNA here is from genome assembly GCF_023864345.2 of Schistocerca serialis cubense. NCBI lineage: Eukaryota > Metazoa > Arthropoda > Insecta > Orthoptera > Acrididae > Schistocerca > Schistocerca serialis. The sequence goes on from NC_064643.1 coordinate 461,640,356, forward strand.
TCTTTATTTGACGAATACGGGAATCCTCTTCCTGTCTCTTCGTGAGATCGCAAAAGAGTTCTGGAACCTCAGTTAAAACAGTGCAGCCCAAGGGAAGTTGTCCATCGGTTTTCAGAACATGAAGGGAAGTTGCACTCTTCATACTGGTCGGGCAGGCCATTGTTTGGACCCGTGATATGATTGACCTCGAATCGGAAGGCGGTGATGTATAATGTCCAACGAGAAATCCTATCAGTTTTTCTGAGGCGGGCCAAAACCCAACTGAACCCCCGATTATCAGTCTCAGGATGAATTCCCTATTTCACAGATGTGACTTGAGCTTCTCCAAGACGAAGAGAACGGCCAAAGATTCCCACTCAAATACTGAGTATTTCAATTCAGTGGCAGATAAGCAACGAGATGCGTAGGCAACAGGTCGACGCCCCCCCTGGTGTTCTTGGAGGAGCACCGCAGCTAGCTCTGAATTAGATGCGTCAGTCTGGACAATGAAGGGCTTGCCGAAATTCAGTGTGGGTAACACGAGAGGATTGCTAAGAACAGCCTTGACTGCCTATAAGGAGACTTGGTGACTCTTGCCTCAAGCAAAAGTTACCCATAAGCCGCAGCCAGATGGGCGAAGTTAGTAACCAATTTTCGAAAGAAATCTAGCAACTCCTTTCTTGCTCTTTGGAAGGAGGAAGCCACACAAGGAACGTGTTTTCTCCGTATCAATACTGACTACTTGAGCCGAGACGAGGTGACCAAAACAAGATATACCTAGAGAAGCGAAAATTATCTTAGAAGGTTTCACCATAAGCCCGGCCTCCCTAAAATTTAGCAAAACTTCTTCGAGGTGATCCAGGTGCTCCGCGAACGAGGCCCGGTAAACAACCACATCATCAAGGTAGCTGTAAACGGATTTGAACTTGAGATCTCTCAAAACGTGGTCCAAGAGACGAGACAAGCCGGCCGCGCTCAGAAACAGCCCGATAGAAACCTGTTTAAATTCTGCTTGCTTTAAATCCCCAACGCGATTCACCCTGGCGACTGCCCTGTGCTTGGATCCTATGGAGATTTTTATGCGTAGGCTTACTATCCCTTAAAGAAGTCTACATTTTCTCGCAGCCCTGACAACCCCGCTGAACCATCACTGAGCACAGCACCTACCTTAGGAGTGGAGGCGAAGCTGAGGTCCACGGGTCTGCCAACAGCGTAAACGAGCAGCGAAATCAGGCACTGCGCCCTCGCCAGATGCCTGCCTAGTTCGTAATTCGTACAGAAGTTGATCCTTCTTAAGACAGCCTATCCATGGGTAGGGGCTGACTTCCATGCTACCAATAGTTATGTGTAAAACAGTGCGTAATTAATCAAATGAAGCAAATACAATTTACAGTAAAGGAGTACTACGAATACTGTTGATCCTTTCCAGAGGACAAAACAACCACGCTCTGGGCTACCGTTTGTTAGATGAAGCTGGCGTGGGAAGGAAATTGATTGAATATCGAGCCCAAACAGCTCATAGTTTTTAAAACGAAAAACACAAATTGTGCAAATAATTATCCGTGTTTTCTAGTCTACAATCAAGCGGAAAGCTTTGTTTGGCCTTAGGGTATGTCTGAAATAGCAGCATGTTCATCCAAGCATGTCTTCGAACTACATTTAATACAAAACAAAAACTTAGCTCCTCAGATTGAATTTTGCGAACAGTAAAGGGTATCCGTAAATTATCTTTACAACATAAGACATCAATAACTTTAAAAATATAATAGAGATTAACACATGGTTTTCAACATGTGATACCAAGATAACTCATGCAGTGTTTCTTTTCTTCCCAGGTGAAGCAATTTTGACGCAATAGTGAACTGGACAATGATAAAATGAGGACGCCACAGGAGGAAGCTCAGTGTATGGGGTGGTTCATACAGACGACATCAGGTACCGAAGAAGAACGATAATTTTGACCACGGTATGGAAGGCAACCACAGTCCCGACCAACTATTTCGGGCTTGGCATACATCACTTATGGAAACAGGTGGTGTTCTCCATAAAAAGCGGGCGGGTCACCCGTATGTTGCAGACGCCGACGTGGACAGTGTACGGCATGTGCTTGCAAGGAGTCCGACAAAATGGGTGCCTAGGGGGGCCAGAGAGTTGGGCTATATTCCTACCAGGTGCAGCTATTTCAGACATTAAAACCCACGGACAAACCTCAGCGAGAACAGTTTGCAGTGGATATGCTTGGCAAGATTGATGCAAACGGCGACTTTTTAGAAAAATGTATTTCTCCTATGAAGCAATGTTGCATGTATCCGGCAAACTGAAGGGAATTCACAGCATCCTTAAGTTACATGCGAAATGGGTACAGACAGTCCCAAGGTCAATGTTTGGTGCGGACTGATGAACAATTACATCATTGGTCTATTCGTTTTCATCGTGTCTGCCGTCGACGGTGGTGCTTAACTGGACATTTCACAAGAGGTTGCTGTGCAACAGTTGGAACCCCTGAAACCCGATGTCATATTCCAGCGGGATGGGGCACTACCCCACTGGTCCCTAAATGTCCGTCAGACAGATCTTCAAAGCGCCCATGGCTAGTAGCACAGAGAAAGACCAGCCCACATTTAAGACGAACTCTTGGATCAGATGCAGCAGGACATTACGGAGAACTGTCATTTTACGACAGAAGAGCTTTGCAGCCATTTCCCGCAGATATCCGATCGTTACTGCACTCAGATCTCACGAGGCACCTGTTGCTCCGGAAATTTTGCGCCTGATGGGCAGCTGAGGCACCGGATTATCATGACAACGACTGGTTCCTGGACATGTACCTCGCAGGCGACGAAACGTGGAATTTTCCAGTTATACTGAAAACCAAGCAGAAGGCGACAAAGTGAATGCTTCAGTGTAGAAATTGTTATGCACGATGCTCTGAGACTGAAACAGCATCTTGCTCAGGCAGTTTTCGCTGTATTCCTGAAAGCGAATGGCGATCGTTATGGCTAAAAACAGTGAAAATTAGGAGGGACCACTGAGAAAGGAACGTTCAGTGCACAGCTATTACATAATAGAACTCTTCCAAATAAGGCGCTGCACAAAAGCATTTCCTGCATAAGTTTCAGTGGAATGTATTGGATCGTCTGATCTGTGTTACCGATCTCGCTCGGATCAAATTAAGATATTCCACGATAAGAAACAGTTAGTGCAATGTGGAGGAATGGAAAATATCGCTCAATTCCTCCCTAAAACTGTACGAGTGCAGTCCTGGCTAGCACCTCAGCTTACCACTCGACCTGGGCTAAGCAAGGAGATGGGCTTTCCTGCCTACTTTTCAACCTGGCACTTGAAAAAGTGGTACGCGAATCGGGTACTCAAAAAAAGATACTATCTACTATAAGTTTGTACATCTGCTGACATATGCAGATGAATTGGATTTAATAAGCAGAACACTTAAAGATCTACAAAATGTATATTCAGCTCTAAAACTGAGTGCAGAGAAGACGGGCCTGAGAATTAATGAAGGAAAGGCGAAATACATGTTTAATGGCACTAACCAACACCTACAACCCACAATAACCGTTGATGAAATGACATTTGAGCGAGTGGAATGTTTCACCTATCTGGGCTCAAAGATAGAAGCAGATGACACCACCTTTACTGAAATTATGGCTCGCATAAGTGCTTCTAACCGATGCTACTTTGGAATGTTGTGACACTTTAAATCCAAGCTTGTATCACGAGGGACTAAAGTGCCGACTTTACAAAACCTGAGACATCCGCTACCTACTTATGGTTTAGAAACATGGAAAATTACAAAACAGGGTGAAAATAAACTGAGATCACGTGAAAGAAGTATATTGAGGAGGATTTTTGGACCTAGATATGAAAATGAGACCTGGAGAAGGCGAAGGGATGATGAACATTATGATAAAAAATGGTTCAAATGGCTCTGAGGGCATCAGTCCCCTAGAACTTAGAACTACTTGAACCTAACTAACCTAAGGACATCACACACATCCATGCCCAAGGCAGAATTCGAAACTGCGGCCGTAGCAGTCGCGCGGTTCCGGACTGAAGCGCCTAGAACCGCTCGGCCACCGCGGCCGGCAACATTGCGACTGCTATAAGGAGGATGATGTGGTAAAGTTCATAAAGCTGTGCAGACTGAGATGGGCTGGACATGTAATGCGACTCGATGAGACAGATCCCGTAAGGAAAGCCTGCTGTAGTGAACCTGGAGAAAGAAGAGCAATATGATGACCTAGGTTGAAATAGAGCGACGAGGTTGGAGAGGACGCTACTCGAGTCGGTTGCCGTAACTGGAGATCCACGGCGACGTCCAGAGAGGAATGGCAGGAAATTATTAAGGGGTCCAAGTCCTACCCTGGGATGTAGTGCCAATGGAAGAAGAAGAAGAAGAAGAAGAAAACGAAAAACAGTTTGTGCAATATGAAGGAATGGAAAATATCGTTCAATTCCTCCCTAAATCTCGGTTCTTGGAATGTTGTCGGTCCAAAGGGTACACAGTTTTTGGCATCCCACACGTCAGTCATGGTCTTTACCATACGCGCTGCCCTTCTTTGTGTACTTCGGATATGCTTTCAAGTCCAATATATAACACGGAATCCCTGTTGTACACGGTCCAGCCTCATTAATGTGACCACCGGCTATGTTCGATGTCAACGTGTAATAACTATTCACAGATGGCAGGTGGCACCACTAGGAGTGGAAGGTGTATAAAGAGTGGCCGGGGAAAGGTGGAAAGCAGTGAAGTCGTAGTCGCAATGCGCAAAAGGAGCGATTTATCAGACGTCCAAAAGAGGCTGATCGTTGTTTTCGGGTCAAGGTGGAAGCATTACCGAAAGAACTACGTTTGTAAACAGTTCGCGTGCTGCCTTGGTTAAAGTACACCGTGCCTGTCAAAACGGCACAATGCAGAACCTACACCAACGAAGCTGTAGTGCACCACGGGTCATAAGTGACAGGGGTGGACGTCGGCTGCGGAGATGTGTGCGGGCGAGTGGACGGGCAACTGTTGAGCAACGGACTGCCCAGATGAACGAAACGGTACCAGCAGCGTTTGCATTGATGAGAAATTGAACTGGAAGAAACACATTGATGATCTGTGAAAAGGTTAGGTTCAGCTACTTACGCTGTTAGGGTTATTGCACATTTTGCTGATAAACATATCGGTAAATTAGCCTACTGTGCCTATTTTGATTCACTGCTTTCATATGGCATCATATTTTGGGGCAGTTGATTATAAGTGAAAAAGTATTCAGTTCACAACAGCGTGTATTCAGAATAATAGCTGGAGCCCACCGAAGATCACCTTGCATACATTTATTTAAGGAACTAGGAATATTCACAGTACCTTCGCAATACATATATTCAGTTATGAAATTTATTATTAATAACCCATTCCAATTAAAAAATAATATCTAAGAGCATAGCTACAATACTAGAAGAAAGGAGGCTTTTCACTTTCTTTTTTGTTTCTTCCACTGGTGCCATGTCCCACGCTGACGCAGGGTCGACATTGTTAGGAACGGATTTGGCAAGGTTAGAGGAAAGGGGTGGCCGGATGCCCTTCCTGCCGCCACCCCATACCCTGCTGTATGCGTCGAGTGTAATTATTGGAATAGTGCGAGCGTCTTCAGATGTCTGCGAGTCGTGTAACTGAAGCGGAACGTGGGAACCAGCCCGGTATTCACGTAGCGGGATGTGGAAAACCGCCTAAAAACCGCATCCAGGCTGGCCGGCACGCAGAGCGACGACGGTAATCCGCCGGGCGGATTCGATCCGAGGCCGGTGCACCTACCCGAGTCCAGTAAGCAGCGCGTTAGCGCTCTCGGCTAACCTGGCGGGTAAAGGTGGCTCTTCACTATTCTGGGTTAAATCCGACTTTTGCACAAAAGGAAGTGAATTATGCTGACACAAAAATCTTTTGTCATTGCCAAATAGCATTAAAGGTCTGACAGATAACCAACCAACATTTAAAAACAAATCAAAATAATTTCTGGATGACGACTCCTTCTACTCAGTAGATGAATTTTTAGTATATTGTGTAATGAGAACTTATGTTAAATTAACACGTTCCGCATCATTACGGAATGTCGTATTCATGATCTGTGGAATAAGTATTAATGTAATGAATGTCTCCTCAACGAGCCGCGCGGGATTAGCCGAGCGGTCTCAGGCGCTGCAGTCATGGACTGTGCGGCTGGTCCCGGCGGAGGTTCGAGTCCTCCCTCGGGCATGGGTGTGTGTGTTTGTCTTTAGGATAATTTAGGTTAAGTAGTGTGTAAGCTTAGGGACTGATGACCTTAGCAGTTAAATCCCGTAAGATTTCACACACGTCTGAATTTTCTTCTCAACGACCATTCAGCGAATGTTGCTGCTATAGGCCTCCGCAACGAGCGCCTTGTTCTTGCAGTCAAGCTGACTGCTGATCATCGGCGACGAAGGCTGGAACTTGCTTGCGAATACCGCAACTGGACGTCCTGAGTGGCGTCATATAGCCTTTTCAGACGAATCACGTTGTATGTTCCATCAGCCAGATGGCCGTTGGTGTGTATGACGTGAAACGTCTGAAAGCAGACAACTCGTAAGTGCCCAGGCAGAATGAGGGAGAGTTAGGTTCCGGGGAATGTTTCGGCAGCAGTCTATGGGTGATGTAGTCAATCCGGAAGGCTCAATGGATCAGCTCAAGTGTGGATCTATCCTTGGGGGATCTACCAACCCTACCACAACAAAGGTCAAAATTTTAAGAACGATTGTGGTGTTCCTCACGCTGCTAAATACTGAATTATCGGGCAACAACAGTCATATTATGTGGCAGGTGTCATAAGACCACAGTTAATAGTCATTTCATGTAATAATGAAAAAACTAGGCACTCATCTTTTCGTGTTTCCCACACAGGTCTCGTCGTAAAATCATGGCTCAATCGTTGAAAATCTAGGTGGTGATGATTCCAAGCTCGGATGCAAAGAGGCCTAGGTTTTATTCTGCTACATTCAAAAGTTTTGTAGATGCGCTTCTCAAACCATCCTTCAATATTACACTTTAGCTGGACAATGGTAATGTAAAATAAATAATCAGCACTCGGAAATTAAGTTACACTTCCTTTTAATTGCTTTTATTGCAATATTACGTGACACACTAACATCACGTCACAATACAAAACATACTTGAAAACATCTTCCTCACAGTCGCTGTTAAAGTTCACATTTTATAAGCTGACGACAATATTCGTCTTTCCAACATGACGTCCACGACTTGACTTTCTCAAGGTCCGACTCTCTAACAAGTTAACAAACAACTAACTATCGCTTTCGCGCCCAAAAATCAGTTACAAGTACGTCAAAGATCATAGTCACAAAAGAAAGAATACACAGAAGAATAATATCATTGCAATATAAACATATCGATGTATCAAAAGTGAAATCAAATCTGAATGTTGTCTTAGGAATATGTTAAGTAGTTAACAGAAATACAGTAGAATATTACTGGTATCGAGAGGTTCAGGTGAGGTACCATAATGGTTACGTAATTCAAGTACCATTACAGGGTCCATATCCACCCCGACATGCAGTTTGTTTTCCTTCGGTACTTTGGCATCTACCAGCAGTATAATGCAACGTGCCACAGTTCACAGCGTACGAGCGTGCTTCGAAGAGCACCAGAATGAGTTCACCGACCAGTCTCCCCGGATTTAAATACAGTTGAGAATCTGTGGAACCAATCGCGCTGTCCGCGCCGTGGACATTCAACCGCAGCTGGGCACGGCAATGGATTCGGCATGACTCCACGTCCCTGTCGTCCGCAGCTCGTGGTCTCGCGGTCGCGTTCTCGCTTCCCAAGCTCGGGGTCCCGGGTTCGATTCCCGGCGGGGTCGGGGATTTTCACCTGCCTCCAGATGACTGGGTGTTTGTACTGTCCTCTTCATTTCATCATCATTCATGGAAGTGGCGAGACTAGACTGAACGAAGGTTGGGACTTCGTACGGGCGCTGATAACCGCGCAGTTGAGCACCCCACAAACCAAACATTATGATCATCATCATCATCCACGTCCCTGTCGGTACCTTCCGGAACCTCACTGACACTCTTCCTGCACTGCAAATGTTGATTATTCAGGCTTTCGACAAGTGGTCACAATAATGTGACCGGACAATGCAGCTGGGCAATTTGGGACTGATTACGATAGGCGCTGCAGTCCGGAACCGCGGGACTGCTACGGTCGCAGGTTCAAATCCTGCCTCGGGCATGGATGTGTGTGATGTCCTTAGGTTAGTTAGGTTTAAGTAGTTCTAAGTTCTAGGGGACTGATGGCCTAAGATGTTAAGTCCCATAGTGCTCAGAGCCACTTGAACCATTTTTAAACTGATTACGATCACCATCTGTTAAAATTTTATTTGCGCGTTACAGTGAGGTCAGCATTCCTGGTACTATACCACTTACAAGTGTCTTAATCAGTCCCAGAATTAAAATTCGGAGACACGTACGCAATACGTCTCAACATATACCGAACCTGATTAAAGCCTAACGGGTTAATTACAGCAAGAACAGACATTCACGTTACTGGAGACTCCCCGCATCCTATCCGTACTTATTAATCAAAATATTCTCCTACTAATTTTAAGGATAGTTGACTAAACATGCATTTACTAGGTCATTTACTAACAATTTTTATCCCCTACACAAGGAAGTCAATATACACAAGGACACAGCTCTGGTCGAAGGTGACCTTGCAACAACACAGCTACAATTTAGATATATGAAACTGAAATAGAAGGGCGTGCACACACACACACACACACACACACACACACACACACACACACACACACACACCTAGTCATTTCAGCAGAAACATACTTGCATTATTAAACATCATTCATGCATATCTAATGCTTCGGTAATAGAAATACATTTTGTCAATAAGTTTAACTTATTACGACTCTGTATTTTTGACTTAATACCTGTGCTTACAGTAAAGCCGTAGCAATTAATTTGTAATGCATTCGTTGTTCATTAGGGAGTTATTTAATTGTAATGCTGCGATTATTGTCAAATATATAACTTTGCCAATCAGCGTCAGACACAAAAGGGAAAATCTACTCAGGAAAAAGATCGTTGAACTCGGATATTTTATTTTTTGATGCATGTAGCGTAAACTGAACGTAAATCGAAAAAAATCGTTATGTAAATAAAAATTATTACCTATATTCTATACATATGAGAAGTTTTAGTACAAACAGTTCACAGTTTTCCAGAAAGATGAACGCAATTAATTGATATGAGGTACATTATCTCCATTAAGTGTTAACAGAGATAGCTACTACCGCAGACTAAACACTTTACTACATATTGAATCACGCGAAATAAAAGATATGCAAAGCTGGGATATCGTATCGTGACAAGCCTCATGTGGATATTACACATCTGAACATAATTTCATTACAGGTAATAAACGAGTTTCATAAGCTATCTTTTTTCTACACATCAAGTTTTTTACGTGCTCATCATAAATTGCAATTTTCTGATATCCAATAAATTGGGAGAATCTTCATCATATTCAGCAGCGTTGTCTATAAAAAGTAGGAAGTAACATAATCTGTCAAATCACTTAATACATGAACAGTTTTGGCCGCGCTGTAATCCCCATATAACAACTATCTATGGCCTACGTGAAGAGGGCAAGGTGGGGTTCGCATGTCTTCCGAGACCACGCGACGTCTCGTGAAGAATGTCATTTTGATTCAGGCAGATCGCTATGTTTAAGTTAAAACTGTACTGCTAAAGGAATCGCTAATATATAGATAATACGCAGTATGACACTAGTTCTGGTTATATGTTAATTGTTAAAAAGAATCAGGAGTTCTGGTTAGAATATATAACATGAAAAAACGATTTGTGTGTCGTTGAAAACCGTAATATAGGATCAAATTCTCTTACTTTTTTTCAGAGGTTTAGTGACCATATTGTTTTTTGGGTGCTGCGGGGACAAGAATGTGGGTATGGGGTTGGGAGGGCGGAGGTTTAGTTTTAGGGTATCTTCTCAACATGTGACTATTCTATTGAGTATCTGTTTTTGTAGCTTCGTATAACAGTGATCGAGAATTAATTGCGAGAAATGGTTGTTCTATAGTCTCTACGCTTTCGGCCTCTACAGCACTACTATGCGACGTAATTACCACCTCCCAAGCCGAACATTGATCCTGTTCGAGATAATAATAAAATATTCCTAAAACACCATTTTTCCTTGCTGCATGGAAATACTCCAATTCCCTACAGTACGAAAACGCCATCACCAAGGACTAGATTGACAGCATCGATTCCACGCTTGTCACTAATTTGCTTCTCTAGTTAAATTTAGGGCTTATAGCTAAACAGCGTTTACTGGGAACTTGATCCCTACATTCTACGTTACTTTCAGTGCCTTAGACACCGCTAAAATTCGGGCTGTTTTGGAATACATGCTCTCGGTTGTGAAATAACTTATTGCGTAACGTATTATAATTTACACACTTGCACACAACATTTCGACGATTGGTTTAGTCCTTTGTTGCTGCGGATGCTGATAACTACGATTTTCGACGAGATTTAAGCTTTCTTTCTCCCTTTCTTTTGCGCTTGCAGCTTTTTCCTTTCCCTTTATCATTGTTTTTTTCTTTTTGTCGTAAGTGTTGTTTTTAAATTATATTTTTTCCTGTATAAATTGACAATGTACTCTTACGAATTGCCGTTAGTTGCAATTGTATGTACTCTGAGATGACAAAAGTCATAGGATAGCAATATCGCGCACACTTCACTTAACGACCTAGAGTACGGCGTTTGCGTTATCAGTGCTAATAGATGAACAATACTGCGTGAACCAACCGCAGACATCAATGTGGGACATGCGAAGAACTTATCCTTAGGACAGTGCGGTGAATTGTGATGTTAAAGAGCTATGGCAGCAGACGACGTACGCGAGTACTTTTGCTAACAGTACGACATCGCCTGCAGCGTCTGTCGTGGGCTCGTGACTATTTCGGTTGGACCCTTTGTCGGTCTGACTTCTAGTCAGATGATTTCAGATTCCAGTTGCTAAGAGCTGACGGTAGGGTTGGAGTGTGGTGCAGAACCCACGAAGCCATGGACGCAAGTTGTCAACAAGGCACTGTGCAAACTGGTGGTGGCTCCATCATGGTGCGGGCTGTGTTTACATGGAATGGATTGCACCTTGGTCCAACTGAACCCGTCATTGACTGGAAATGGTTATGTTCGGCTACTTGTAGACCATCTGTAGCCATTCATGGACTTCATTTTCCCAAACAACGATGTCATGTTACTGGGCCACGATTGTTCGCGATTGGTTTGATAAACATTATGGACAATTCCAGCGAATAATTTGGTCATTAAGATCGTCGGAATGAACATTCATGGGACATAATCGAGAGGTCAGTTCGTGCTCAACATCCTGCACCGGCAACACTTCCGGAATTATGGATGGCTGCAGTGTCAGTACGGTTCTACATTTCTGCAGGTGACTTGCAACGTCCTGTTGACGCCATACCACGTCAACTTGCTGCGCTGTGCCAGGAAAAAGTATGTCTGACTGGATATTAGGATGTGTCCCATGATTTTTGTCTACTTATTGTATATCTATATGGTGAACAATTTTAATCTGGTGAAGGTAAACAACAGAATAAATAAAAATTTAACACCTAGCTAGTCTTTAATTGAGGTTTTACGTCTGAACACGTTGTATGAAAATGTGTATTCTGTGATGGTTGACAGATATGATAATGAAAAACAGATAACACTACAGCAAGTAGGGAAGAAGCAGAAAAATGCTCTCACGCGTTGGCTTCAGCAAAATATTCTAACAAGAATGCTGTATCAGTTCATAGCTTAACACAGAAATCCGTTGCCTTTGTTGTTTGTAATCGAGTAATTTCATTTCCTTGGAGGTAAATTAGACGCCTACATTTTCTATCACAGGTCCCGACAGACGTCCGAAAGAACAGATAGCATCTTCATATATACATGAAGTTGAACGAAGCATAGCGGAACAAACTCGAAAACTGTACAGATAGTTTCGGGAGGATCCTAAGGGAGGGTTGTGGGACCGCTGCTGTTTATTGTTTATTGTTTATTATTACTGATCTAGTGCGTTGGAAGCTCCCTGAGGCTACTTACGGACAATGCTCATCCTGCAGGAAGATTCCAACACCTGAAGTCAGCAGCGAAATACAGTGATACATGCAGAGGGTTGACGATTGGTGGAGAGACTGGTAGTTAACCCTGAATTTAAATAAACGTAACGTGTTACGCATAAATGAAAGAGGGGAAAAAAGGTGACGGGAACCATTATTGTGCGATTACACTATTGGTGACAATTAACTGGAAACGGTAACAACCATAAAATATCTAGTAGTAAACATCCGGAGCGAACTTGCGTAAAATGAACACATAAAACAAATAGCAGCAAAAGCAGATTCCTCAAAGAAATCCATTGGAAGAATCTCAAGGAAATACAATTATTCCACGAAAGAAGTAGTTTACAAAAATTCCTTCGGCCGATTCTGGAGTGCTCTTCATCAGTATAGGATCCTGACCAAATAGGATAAGTAGAAGAGACAAAGAAGATCCAAAAAAGAGCGCCTTGTTTAGTCACGTGAAATCTTACTCGGTGCCAGAGCGTTGCGGAGGTGCACAACGAACTCCATTGACAGAGTTTACATGAGAGGGGTTGTGTACAAAGGAGAGGTTTGATGTTGATTCCTAGCCCGCCGCTGTGGCCGAGCGGTTCTAGGCGCTTCAGTCTGGAACCACGCGACCGCTACGGTCGCAGGTCCGAATCCTGCCTCGGGCATGGATGTGTGTGATGTCCTTAGGTTAGTTAAGTTTAAGTAGTTCTAAGTTCTAGGGGACGTGACCTCAGATGTTAAGTCCGATAGTGCTCAGAGCCATCTGAACCACAAAAGTCGGGAAACATGTTACTTCCTCCCACGTGCGCATCGCAAGACGATCGCAATGAGAAAGCCACAGAAATCAGATATCACAGTCTGCTTTCCGCAGTCATGCGGCTCGGACGTCTGTTTACATCCCTGTCACGGTGCGTAGCGTGTACGCGGTTGTTTACTTCACTACTGCTTGCGCTTTCGAATTAGAATGTACCGACAAATCTACTATCAAGCTCAGCTTTAATAATGAATTAGCACGACCAAAGGCATCTGAAACACACTACCGCTTGTGGAAATTGCAGCAGCAAGAAGGAAACGCCTGAATTCAATTAATTTAATACCGCAGGTCAGGTACATGACAAGTAACAAATGATTACCTTTTCTAATCTGTACAAGTCCTTTGAGCTCTACTATTCAGTATGTCGTGTGGCTACCATGTACTGCAAACAGAGCTGCTATACGCCATGACACTGAATCAGTAAGGTTCTGAATACGTTCCTGAGGCATTTCCCTCCACGGAGTTTGTATCCGAGCCCACAAATCCGTGACACCAATTACTGGAGGCAATTATTAGAGGACCGTGACGCACCAGGTGCCGACCAAGCAATCCGAGACTTGTACGATGGGCGACATGTCTGGTGAACGTGCAGGCCAGGGAAGCAATGGTACTCGTCGCTCTTCGAAGAAGGCCTGTACATTCCTCGCAATATGTGGCTGGGCATTATCCTGTTGAAATGTGGCCTGTGGAGGTGTCTGAAGCAGGGAGAGTACCTCAGGCTACACTACCTCCGTTAGGTACCGGTTTCTGTTCAAAGTGTCCGCAATACGTACGAGGCGAGATCAGTTATTGTAAACAAAGGCGCCCCAAACTATCATGCCTAGTGTCTGTCCGCTACGCCACTCCACAATGCAGCCCTCCAGGTTGCGCTCACCACGGTACCGCCGGACACGTATGCGGCCATCACTGTAGGCACGTTGAAGCGGGACTCATCCGCATTCACCCAAGTGACGGTGTTCACGTGCCCATTGCAGCCGTAGGAGCTTGTGGTTTCTGGACAATGGAAGCCGACGTACTGGCATGCGTGCAACCAGTCCAACCTGGAGCAGACGGCGACGAACCGTCAAATGGTTCAAAAATGGCTCTGAGCACAATGGGACTCAACTTCTGAGGTCATTAGTCCCCTAGAACTTAGAAATAGTTAAACCTAACTAACCTAAGGACATCACACAAATCCATGCCCGAGGCAGGATTCGAACCTGCGACCTTAGCGGCCTCGAGGTTCCAGACTGCAGCGCCTAGAACCGCACGGCCACTTCGGCGGGCGACGAACGGTCGATGCAGACAAGTTCCCACCTGTTGCAGTGCTCCAGCGACGAGGCAACACTGTGGATAACGCTGCACGGACCGTAATGGTCATGCGGACAAGATGACGGTCATCCCGTGCTGTGGTCATGTTCCGTTGTCCAGTTCCCGCTCGTCGCTGCGCACGACATTCCCCTATCCATTACTTCCACACACGCATCACTGTCGTAACAATATGCTCTGTGCGAACCGAAATGTCACGGTATGACAACCCCGTTTCCCTGAGACCGATCATTCTGCCCCGTTGAACTCGCTCAGATGCCGATATGGCTCTCTTTGACGTCGACGAGGCATACTGGCACTCAACGTATTGTTCCCACCTTGTGTGACAGCATGCAACGACTACACTGGGTGCAATACAGATCCTGTGGGACAGACACGGGAGGGCTCTGCTCGGCCTACATGTACCCCATCTCGCTGCAAAACGTAATCACGTATTGCTTGCACACCAGTCACCACTTCCACCAAGTGTGGCGCTATTCGGGTAATTCCTTCTCGGTGTTGCACTTTTCACAAACGGCAGTGTTAAACGATTTATGCGTAAAGAAATTAAAGTTAAACCACAAGATACGATTGGCTTCCACTTCTCTGTCACAAGCAGTGTGGTCTACGTGAAACTGATCAACGACACGGTGTGTGACAAGATCGTACGCCACTATAAAGATGGACTTAAATTTAAACATTCAGACGGCCACGTCGGAACGGTAGCTATTGATCATGCGGGACGTGGACTGAGAACTGTCAAAGTATTTGAGCTATCATTTGAGGTTCCGGCTGAGATCGTGGTTAACGCGCTACAACCTTGTGGACGGGTACTTAGTCACATAGCAGAAAAATTGACAACCTTTACCTCTTACCTTGTAGTTAATAGTGTGCAACAAATACGGATCGAAATCAAAACATTTGCCGTCTTATCTCACAATTGGAGGCTGCAGAGCGATAGCCATTTACGACGGTCAACCGAAAACTTGCTCAGGTTGTGGTCAAGAAGGCCACGTTCGCTCAGCGTGTCTCCAACGAAGAACTGCACAGATACCGACAGGTGAACCTGTAGCAACACCTGTGGCGACGTCTCTCCCTCTCACATATGCAAATGTGTTCCGGAAGGACGCCCCATCGGACACTGACAGGGCCCAACAGCTGGGCAGGCCAGTCGAAAAGCCGATGACGGCGGATGACGAAACGAGCATGGTGGCGGTGGCGACGCCCCCCACCGATCAGCACCGGCCGATACCACCAGTACAGAGGTCGGAAGAGCAAATGGTCATCGACAGTCGAATAGTGCCAACGGCTGCCCTCGTGTCAGACCGCAGTGGTGACAGAGATACAGAAACGCACACGCGTAAGCAACGATCTCCGAAACGGCGCAAGAAACGACGTCTAGCCCAGTCGGACGACTCCTTAATACGTATGCAGAGCGATGATAAAGAAACGACCGAGGAAGAGGCCACCTTACAGAGGGTCCCGAGACTGCTCATCCAGAACAGCACCGTCTCGACAGCAGCATACGTCCAGAGCGAACTGAAAACTTGACAACGCACGGCAACCAGCAGTCCACTGCCACTTCCAAGTATTAGAAGAGGAGCCACAGAGAGACGGAGCTGGCGGGCTCCGGTCGACGGAAAACTTGTCCCAAAGAGACTGGACTGATGATTGTGAAGGGAACCCACTGACAGTCGTAACAGGTGACACGGCGGGCGCTGCGCCCCTCTGAAGTTTAACTTATAACCAACGACGGCGGGCAGGATGGGATAACTTAGCTTGCTAGTGCAACAGCAGACGGCGTAAGCACCCATGGCCGATATGCGTGCGACGGAACGAAGACAAGCATATCGGCTTGCTTCTGTCAACATCAATAATATACGGTCGCAGATTAAGATGTCCTTACTCCAAGACATGCTGCGGGCATCGACATTGTCCTCCTACAAGAAGTATACGTCGATGAAAAATGGTTCAAATGGCTCTGAGCACTATGGGACTTAACATCTATGGTCATCAATCCCCTAAAACTTAGAACTACTTAAACCTAACTAACCTAAGGACATCACACAACACCCAGCCATCACGAGGCAGAGAAAATACCTGACCCCGCCGGGAATCGAACCCGGGAACCCGGGCGTGGGAAGCGAGAACGCTACCGCACGACCACGAGATGCGGGCTATACGTCGATGAATTTCCTGTCATGTACGGGTACATATCACACGCCTCCGAAACTGGCAGTGGCATAGCAATACTCCTTAAAGAAGGCATCACGGCAGAGGATGTACTGTACCTACCGTCGGCACGGGGATTAGCAATGACAGTACTTGATGTACGACTCATCAACATCTATGCACCGTCCAGTAGAGACAGGAGGCGAGAGCGTTCCCGCTTCTTCGCAGGGGAAATTGCCCCGCTCTTCCAAGGTCGACACGACCGATTAATCATAGGCGGCGATTTTAATTGCGTAGTTGCACCGAAAGACCAATTTCCTCGATATACTCCGTGTCCAGAATTACGAATGTTGGCGCAGAGTGTTTATCTCGTTGACATCTGAGAGCATGTCCATGGCCTCCGTCCTGGATACACTCATACAAGCCATTCCGCTAGCCGTCTCGACCGAATATACGTCACACGCAATCTTAACGCTGACGTCCTGGAACCAGACCTGTGGCCTACAGCCTATACCAACCATACAGTATTAATACACTACTGCCCATTAAATTGCTACACCAAGAAGAGATGCAGATGATAAACGGGTATTCATTGGACAAATATATTATACTAGAATTGACATGTGATTACAGTTTCACGCAATTTGAGTGCACAGATCCTGAGAAATCAGTACCCAGAACAACCACCTCTGGCCGTAATAACGGCCTCGATACGCCTGGGCATTGAGCTTGGATGGCGTGTACAGGTACAGCTGCCCATGCAGCTTCAACACGATACCACAGTTCATCAAGAGTAGTGACTGTTGTATTGTGACGAGCCAGTTGCTCGGTCACCATTGACCAGACGTTTTCAATTGGTGAGAGATCTGGAGAATGTGCTGGCCGGGCAGCAGTCGAACATTTTCTGTATCCAGAAAGGCCCGTATAGAACCTGCAGCATGCGGTCGTGCATTATTCTGCTGAAATGTAGGTTTCGCAGGGATCAAATGTAGAGCCACGGGTCGTAACACATCTGAAATGTAATGTCCACTGTTCAAAGTGCCGTCAATGCGAACAAGAGGTGAGCGAGACGTGTAACCAATGGCACCCCATACCATCACATCGGGTGATATGCCAGTCTGGCGATGACAAATACACGCTTCCAATTTGCGTTCGCCGCGATGTCGCCAAACACAGATGCGACCATCATGATGCTGTAAACAGAACCTGGATTCATCCGAAAAAATGACGTTTTGCCATTCGTGCACCCAGGTTCGTCGTTGAGTACACCATCGCAGGCGCTCCTGTCTGTGATGCAGCGTGTAGGATAACCGCAGCCATGGTCTCCGAGCTGATAGTCCATGCTGCTGCAAACGTCGTCGAACTGTTCGTGCAGATGGTTGTTGTCTTGCAAACGTCCCCATCTGTTGACTCAGGGATCGAGGCGTGGCTGCACGATCCGTTACAGCCATGCGGATAAGATGCCTGTCGTCTCGACTGCTAGTGATACGAGGCCGTTGGGATCCAGCACGGCGTTCCGTATTACCCTCCTGAACCCACCGATTGCATATTATCCTAACAGTCATTGGATCTCGACCAACGCGAGCAGCAATGTCGCGATACGATAAACGTCAATCGCGATAGGCTACAATCCGACCTTTATCAAAGTCGGGAACTTTATGGTTCGCATTTCCCCTCCTTACACGAGGCAACACAACAACGTTTCACCAGGCAACGCCGGTCAACTTTTGTTTGTGTATGAGAAATCGGTTAGAAACTTTCCTCATGTCAGCACGTTGTATGTGTCGCCACCGGTGCCAATCCTGTGTGAATGCTCTGAAAAGCTAATCATATGCATATCACAGCATCTTCTTCCTGTTGGTTAAATTTCGCGTCTGTAGCACTTCATCTTCGTGGTGTAGCAATTTTAATGGCCATAAAGGTATCTACAATCTCCCTCCGGCGACAGGAACTGTGGCGTAGCCGCAGTGCTTGGAATGTGAATGTCGCCCACCTGTGGGACCCTGCTTGTGGAGACGTCATTGAAGATGTTTGGAGATCTTGCGAACGACGGCTTCGGTCGTATCCCACGACCCTAAGTTGCTGGATGGGTTGCGCCAAACCGGCGCTGCGCCGTGCAATGATGACATATGGTCGTGGGTAGGCAGTGTGGCGACGTCATACGATGGACTTGTACTTCACGGTGCTACGGAAATGCACCGAACAAATGCCTTCTCGGGACGGCAAGAAGCGGTTCGAAGAGCAAAGGACAAAATTATATCCATCATTTGCCGCCACCTCGAAGGTACGGTGGTCAGGAGAACGCGCATCGATGTGTCACATCATCAACGAAAACGAAAGAAGAGCCTTAGTACATGCTGTGGACACGGATGATAGCAGACACCTAACATCGCAACATCCCTTCGTAGAACATTACACTCAACTTTACACCGGAGTGGATACCGTCATGGCGGCCTTTAACGAAGTTACGCATATGATTTTCGGCACCATTGATTCCGAGGCGGAAGCACAACTGATGGAGGAGATTACAGTGGAGGAAGTGATGGAGGCCATTGGTAGGGGAGCGGTGAAAAAATCGCCGGGACCAGATGGCCTCCCTCTGGAATTCTACAGGACCTTTAGCTATGCGATAGCACCGCGACGGACTACTAACTGCCGCGAATTCATGTCTCCTGGCGTGCCCTTACCGCCAGATTTTGTGGAGGGGCCGATTATGCGGTATCCGGTACACAAATTTTCGGACGGTAACGGATAAGGGACTACAGACCACTGACGCTCCTTAACGGCAACTTTAAAATATTCACCAGATTGTTTGCAGCACGCATCCGAAGAGTATTGCGGCAAGTACTCTCACTTGATCAAACTTCGCTCGGCGAAGTTAACAACATCCAGACGATGCTTGTTGAGTATTGCGATTTGATCGACCTAGCAAAGACGTGTCACTTCCGTGCAGCACTAGCGTCAACAGATTTTAATCAAACCTTTAATAGTGTTAGCCACGGTTATATTGCAGAAGTCCTGACACTCATCCGATTTCCACGACAATTTATCGCTGTCGTGATACGGCTACTCAGCAATGCCTCCTCCAAAGTGCTCGTCAATGGGCGTACGACAAAATCTCTAGTCGTAGTGATCCGTCAGACAAGGATGTCCCTTATCAACGACATTGTATGCACTGGCTCTCGACCCGTTACTTTGCGGCCTACGACACTGCTTGACAGGACTTACTTTGCGAGGATACACATTTACGTGCAAGTCATATGCGGATGACCTGGTGCTGAAAGTACGGAATGAAAACGATATGAATGTGGCTTTAGATTGGATACGCAAATATGGAACGGCCACTGGCAGCCGCATAAAGCGATGAATATTGGTGTTGGACTAACGGAAGAATGTGTAGTACCCTTACGGCTCATGGATACCTTCAAATGCGTATTGTTTTTACGATTGATATATGTCGCACAGCAGCGTACAAGAGACTACTTACAGTCAGTCCGGACGAACGTTAGAGAGAACAACACACTGGCATTAGACATGATCTAGTGGGTCACGTATGTTAATACCTACCTGGCGTCACGAATTCCGCATTTTGGTCAGGTACTCCCAATGCCGGTGACAATAGCACGACGAATACTGGCGGTGTTCGGTTCCTTTGTGAGTGCAGGTCTACTGTTTAAAGTAAGATACAACGCCCTTACCCTCCCTCTTAGTAGGGGTGGACTTGGTCTTGGGCATGTTCGTGATAGAGTGGTGGCACTATACAGGGTGTTACAAAAAGGTACGGCCAAACTTTCACGAAACATTCCTCACACACAAATAAAGAAAATATGTTATGTGGACACGTGTCCGGAAACGCTTAATTTCCATGTTAGAGCTCATTTTAGTTTGCTCTTCCACCTACGCTCAATGGAGCACGTTATCATGATTTCATACGGGATACTCTACCTGTGCCTCTAGAACATGTGCCTTTACAAGTACGACACAACATGTGGTTCATGCACGATGAAGCTCCTGCTCTTTTCAGCCGAAGTGTTCGTACGCTTCTCACCAACAGATTCAGTGACCGATGGATTGGTAGAGGCGGACCAATTCCAGGGCCTCCACGCTCTCCTGACCTCAACCCTCTTGACTTTCATTTATGGGGGCATTTGAAAGCTCTTTTGTACGCAACCCCGGTACCAAATGTAGAGACTCTTTGTGCTCTTTATTGTGGACGGCTGTGGTACAATACGCCATTCTCCAGGGCTGCATCAGCGCATCAGGAATTCCATGCGATGGAGGGTGAATGCATCTATCCTCGCTAACGGGGGACATTTTGAACATTTCCTGTAACAAAGTGTTTGAAGTCACGCTGGTATGTTCTGTTGCTGTGTATGGAAAGATTTTGATAGAGAACAAACAATGTATTTACCTTACTAGTGTTCAAAAGTCATAATATACATAGCAGTTCATGACATCCAGTCATACAAATTTCAAAACTCCGCCATTTCTCTCCCCACATCCACCACTGTTGGCGGCTCACCTCCAACTGCGCAGCGCTACGCGCTGTTCACATCCAGCTGCCCAACACTACAATGGCAGACAACAATGCAAACTAGCCTCAGACTGCACACAGCACAGCCAGTGATTTTCATACAGAGCGCTACGTGAGGTTGCCAATAAGAAAACATAAACAGCCTACTTACAATATGCAGCCCCTCGGCAGAAGTGTGGCGTTTGGCGACACAAATAATCGGTTTCTTTCTTCGAATGGAACAACACAACATTGAACCAGGGATTACATTCTTCCCGGACGGGACGCACTACCCATGTACCAAAACGAATGCTGTAACGTATCTTCGAGGTCAGATGGTGCTCTATTTGTTCAGAGATAGACCAAAAAATGTAATGGACTTTTGGACCTTTTTATAGGAATGACATCTAAAGATCGTGAACAATCCGAAATACCGACAGTATTTCTCTAACTTCCTATGCGTTTCAAGAGCCCTCGCATAGCCGAAACGTCCAGGGTAGGAGAAGTTAAATTATCGATACGAAAAAAGCATGAACGGAAGATAAGAACCGGTGGATACATTGTACTTACGAGAAGACATACCCGGAAGAGAGAACAGCGGGGGGGACTGGAAATACGATTCTCCATTGTGATGTGTGTGATTTTTTCTTTATGTAATGCAAGAATTATGTTCAGTTTACTAGCTTCAAGCAATACAGAAATATTATTTGTGGTATGACAAGGCCGTGGTTGTTACCGAAATTTAACTTCACTTGCATGTTCTATGTGAACCAGGATTTGCTTTAATTTATGAAAGATATTCATTGAAATTTGAGGCATAGTTGGAGAAGTATTTCTTTTTAATGTAATTTTATTCTGTTTTTTATTTCTGACGTGTGGTTACCTTCCAGAGCTTACTACTTATCACAATATTAATTTTACGTCAGTCTGGTTTATAATTATCCTCTCAGCGTGTATATATATATATATATATATATATATATATATATATATATATATATATATAATTAATCTCATTTTGTAATACCAACAAAAAGGTACTTTTTTCTATTGTTCATGTTTAAATGTAAAAAAAAAGTCGGATAGAGCGTCTGCCATGTAAGCATGAGATCCCGGGTTAGAATCCCGGTCAGGACACACATTTTCAACTGTCCCCATTTGATATTTATCAACTCCTGTAACCAGCTAATGGTCTGAATTTTAGTGTAATTTCATTCTTCTGGAGCTGCAAGATCACCAATGGTATCTGTTCAAAAAATTGTTCAAATGTATGTGAAATCTTATGGGCCTTAACTGCTAAGCTCATCAGTCCCTGAGCTTACACACTACTTAACCTAAATTAACCTAAGGACAAACACCCACATCCATGCCCGAGGGAGGACTCGAACCTCCGCCGGGCCCAGCCGCAGAGTCCAGGACTGCAGCGCCCGAGACCGCTCGGCTAATCCCGCTTTGCGGTATCTGTTCTTTCGGACATGTCCGAAAGAACAGATACCGTCTTCATATATACATAAAGTTGAACGAACTTAACGGAACAAACTCGAAAACTGTACAGATAATTTCGGGAGGATCGTAAGGGAGGGTTATACGACCGCTGCTATTTATTGTTTGTATTACTGATCCAGTGCGTTGGAAGCTACGTAGGGCTACTTGCGGACAATGCTCTTCCTGCAGGAAGATTCCAACACCTGAAGTCAGTAGCGAAATACAGTGAGACATGCAGAGGGTCGACGATTGGTGGAGAGATTGGTAGTTAACCCTGAATTTAAATAAACGTAACGTGTTACGCATAAATGGAAGAGAGGAGCAAAGGTGACGGGAACCATTATTGTGCGATTACACTGTTGATGACAAATAACTGGAAACGGTAACAACCACAAAATATCTAGCAGCAAACATCCGGAGCGACCTTAAGTGAGATGACCACATAAAACAGTAGCAAAAGTAGATGCTTCAAAGAAATCCATTGGGAGAATCTCAAAGAAATATAATTAATCCATGAAAGAAGTAGTTTACAAAAAATTCCTTCGACCTATTCTGGAGTACTGTCCATGAGTCTAGGATCCTGACCAAATAGGATAAATAGAAGATACAAAGAAGACCCTACAAAGAGTGCCTTGTTTAGTCACCTGAAATTTTACTCGGTGCCAGAGCGTTGCGGAGGTGCACAAAGAACACTATTGGCAGACTCTACATGAGAGGCGTTGTGTACCACGAAGAGGTTTGATGTTGATTCCTAGAGCGTGCGTTGGAACAAGAGACAGGAAACATGTTGTAAATTTGTGGTACGTTCCTATGGGACCAAACTGCTGAGGTCATCGGTCCTTAGGCTTACAAACTACTTAATCTAACCTAAACTAACTTACGCTAAGGACAACACACCCACTCATGCCCGAGGAAGGACTCGAACCTCCGACGGAGTTAGCCGCGCAAAACGTGTCAGGCGCCCTAATGCACGCGGCTACACCTCTCGGTGGTAACATCTTACTTCCCGCCACGTACGTATCGCTAGACGACCGCGATGAGAAAGGCATAGAAATCAGATTTCATAGAGAGATTTGGCGACAGTCTCAGCACTATTGATGACAAATGATGATAAATAGAAGAAGACCCTACAAAGAGCGCCTTGTTTAGTCACCTGAAATTTTACTCGGTGCCAGAAGTAGGTAGTGGTACCAGAAGTCCACTCTTGACGGTGTCTAGCAGAATATAGATGTAGATAGAGATGTGGAGACCAAGGACAAGGAAAAATGTACTCGAAATGGCCCAAAGGATGTTTTCATATCATCGATATTTTGTTTTTGTGATTTTCGGATATGTCATGCATTGACATGAATCTCTGTCTTCGAAATAATTTTACTTATTCGGCTATTTAAAGTACGCCTTTTGTGTGCGTTTTACTCACATGGATAGTGTGGTATACCGTGTCATCACTGAGATTACTGTTTTACACGGTTTACCGTCGTCATAAATTGGAACAGTTGACGATGGTTTATAACGTGGTTCTCGATTCTCAAGAACTAAGAGAACTACGGCTTATTTCAAATGTCTCCCTCGATGTCATTCCAAATCGACAGGCATCTCCAAACTGGAAAACCACAGATGGAAAGCAGGAGACCTTAACATAGCACTGGACGATCGGTAACGAAAGGTGTAAGAAACAGCTGAGACAATGAAAATATAAAAAAAGGCTTTGTGCAAAATGAGTACAGAGTTGTTGAATAATGACCAAAACAGAATGAAAGTAACGTTGAGACTATTCGAAAAATAACACTACTGATTATGTGGGGCAATTTATTATCGTGGATGAGACGCCGGTCCATCACTTCAATTCAGAAATTAACAGTCAAAGCAGTGGGTAAGCAGGCGCTACAACCGCATCATAAAGGTGACATTTCTTAAGTGTGTTGATGCTCCACCGTACTAAGAGGTCAGTAAATATACAGTACACCGTGATGGCTATGTTAAAAAAAAATATATCGGCTCAACCACTTGTTTATAGTGTATAACACTAAGATTGACGCGTTTCGGAAGTCAAGCTTCCATCATCAGAATAATAAAAAGTAAAAGAACCTGTTAAAACTCGCTAAAATGGAACATGCACCAGGCACAATAAAATTGATAATAAAATTAAAACATCGTGGCTACTTCCCTTCTTGCAGCCGTGTCTTCCAAGGTGCATCTCCACATAGTCACCAAAATATTAAAAAAAAACTATAAAATGGTGTCGCCTATGGTGTTCAACATCTAACCACATGGCTCTCTCCTCTATCGTCGTAAACCGCCCGTGCGTCTTCGTTGATACCACACACCACGAAGCCAACCACGACACTGAAACGCGAGTGAGCTCACGCGCAAGTAAACAAGGAAGTCACAGAGATGTCTATACAAACAGATAACGTATACATGTTCCAAGGACAGAATCCACTATAGCATGCTGCGGCACCTCACAGGGAGGAATAAAGAAATCCTCCTCCGACTTTTTTATTTTGTTTGGATGTCCGGTCACTTCCCCGACTCGTGGCGTGAAGCAATTTTAATTCCTCTTTTAAAACCTGTGAAAGACCGCACAGAGCCGAGTGGAGGGTCTGAATCAGAGGCTGAAACGGTTCTGCGACCGTGTGGGCTGCAGATTCCTCGACTTGCGCCATAGGGTGGTGGGGTTTCGGGTTCCGCTGGATAGGTCAGGAGTCCACTACACGCAACAAGCGGCTACACGGGTAGCAGGGGTTGTGTGGCGTGAGCTGGGCGGTTTTTTAGGTTAGATGGCCTTGGGCAAGTACAGAAAGGGCAACAGCCTCAACGGGTGCGGGGCAAAGTCAGGACATGCGGGGACCAAGCAGCAATCGGTATTGTTATTGTTAACTGTCGAAGCTGCGTTGGTAAAGTACCAGAACTTCAAGCGGTGATAGAAAGCACCGAAGCTGAAATCGTTATAGGTACAGAAAGCTGGCTGAAGCCAGAGATAAGTTCTGCCGAAATTTTTACAAAGGTACAGACGGTGTTTAGAAAGGATAGATTGCATGCAACCGGTGGTGGAGTGTTCGTCGCTGTTAGTAGTAGTTTATCCTGTAGTGAAGTAGAAGTGGATAGTTCCTGTGAATTATTATGGGTGGAGGTTACACTCAACAACCGAACTAGGTTAATAATTGGCTCCTTTTACCGACCTCCCGACTCAGCAGCATTAGTGGCAGAACAACTGAGAGAAAATTTGGAATACATTTCACATAAATTTTCTCAGCATGTTATAGTCTTAGGTGGAGATTTCAATTTACCAGATATAGACTGGGACACTCAGATGTTTCGGACGGGTGGTAGGGACAGAGCATCGAGTGACATTATACTGAGTGCACTATCCGAAAATTACCTCGAGCAATTAAACAGAGAACCGACTCGTGGAGATAACATCTTGGACCTACTGATAACAAGCAGACCCGAACTTTTCGACTCTGTATGTACAGAACAGGGAATCAGTGATCATAAGGCCGTTGCAGCATCCCTGAATATGGAAGTTAATAGGAATATAAAAAAAGGGAGGAAGGTTTATCTTGGCTCAAATGGCTCTGAGCATTATGGGACTCAACTGCTGAGGTCATTAGTCCCCTAGAACTTAGAACTAGTTAAATCTAACTAACCTAAGGACATCACAAACATCCATGCCCGAGGCAGGATTCGAACCTGCGACCGTAGCGGTCTTGCGGTTCCAGACTGCAGCGCCTTTAACAGCACGGCCGCTTCG
The DNA here is from genome assembly GCF_023864345.2 of Schistocerca serialis cubense. Classification (NCBI taxonomy): domain Eukaryota; kingdom Metazoa; phylum Arthropoda; class Insecta; order Orthoptera; family Acrididae; genus Schistocerca; species Schistocerca serialis. The sequence continues at coordinate 461,666,557 of NC_064643.1, forward strand.
GCCGGCGAAGGTTTATCTGTTTAGCAAGAGTAATAGAAGGCAGATTTCAGACTACCTAACAGATCAAAACGAAAATTTCTGTTCCGACACTGACAATGTTGAGTGTTTATGGAAAAAGTTCAAGGCAATCGTAAAATGCGTTTTAGACAGGTACGTGCCGAGTAAAACTGTGAGGGACGGGAAAAACCCACCGTGGTACAACAACAAAGTTAGGAAACTACTGCGAAAGCAAAGAGAGCTCCACTCCAAGTTTAAACGCAGCCAAAACCTCTCAGACAAACAGAAGCTAAACGATGTCAAAGTTAGCGTAAGGAGGCTATGCGTGAAGCGTTCAGGGAATTCGAAAGTAAAATTCTATGTACCGACTTGACAGAAAATCCTAGGAAGTTCTGGTCTTACGTTAAATCAGTAAGTGGCTCGAAACAGCATATCCAGACACTACGGGATGATGATGGCATTGAAACAGAGGATGACACGCGTAAAGCTGAAATACTAAACACCTTTTTCCAAAGCTGTTTCACAGAGGAAGACCGCACTGCAGTTCCTTCTCTAAATCCTCGCACAAACGAAAAAATGGCTGACATCGAAATAAGTGTCCAAGGAATAGAAAAGCAACTGGAATCACTCAATAGAGGAAAGTCCACTGGACCTGACGGGATACCAATTCGATTCTACACAGAGTACGTGAAAGAACTTGCCCCCCTTCTAACAGCCGTGTACCGCAAGTCTCTAGAGGAACGGAGGATTCCAAATGATTGGAAAAGAGCACAGATAGTCCCAGTCTTCAAGAAGGGTCGTCGAGCAGATGCACAAAACTATAGACCTATATCTCTGGCGTCGATCTGTTGTAGAATTTTAGAACATGTTTTTTGCTCGAGTATCATGTCGTTTTTGGAAACCCAGAATCTACTATGTAGGAATCAACATGGATTCCGGAAACAGCGATCGTGTGAGACCCAACTCGCTTTATTTGTTCATGAGACCCAGAAAATATTAGATACAGGCTCCCAGGTAGATGCTATTTTTCTTGACTTCCGGAAGGCGTTCGATACAGTTCCGCACTGTCGCCTGATAAAGAAAGTAGGAGCCTACGGAATATCAGACCAGCTGTGTGGCTGGATTGAAGAGCTTTTAGCAAACAGAACACAGCATGTTGTTATCAATGGAGAGACGTCTACAGACGTTAAAGTAACCTCTGGCGTGCCACAGGGGAGTGTTATGGGACCATTGCTTTTCACAATATATATAAATGACCTAGTAGATAGTGTCGGAAGTTCCATGCGGCTTTTTCGGATGATGCTGTAGTATACAGAGAAGTTTCAGCATTAGAAAATTGTAGCGAAATGCAGGAAGATCTGCAGCGGATAGGCACTTGGTGCAGGGAGTGGCAACTGACCCTTAACATAGACAAATGTAATGTATTGCGAATACATAGAAAGAAGGATCCTTTATTGTATGATTATATGATAGCGGAACAAACACTGGTAGCAGTTACTTCTGTAAAATATCTGGGACTATGCATACGGAACGATTTGAAGTGGAATGATCATATAAAGCTAATTGTTGGTAAGGCGGGTACCAGGTTGAGATTCATTGGGAGAGTGCTTAGAAAATGTAGTCCATCAACAAAGGAGGTGGCTTACAAAACACTCGTTCGACCTATACTTGAGTATTGCTCATCAGTGTGGGGTCCGTATCAGATCGGTCTGACGGAGGAGATAGAGAAGATCCAAAGAAGAGCGGCGCGTTTCGTCACAGGGTTATTTAGGTAACCGTGATAGCGTTACGGAAATGTTTAATAAACTCGAGTGGCAGACTCTGCAAGAGAGGCGCTCTGCATCGCGGTGTAGCTTGCTCGCCAGGTTTCGAGAGGGTGCGTTTCTGGATGAGGTATCGAATATATTGCTTCCCCCTACTTATACCTCCCGAGGAGATCACGAATGTAAAATAAGAGAGATTAGAGCGCGCACGGAGGCTTTCAGACAGTCGTTCTTCCCGCGAACCATACGCGACTGGAACAGGAAAGGGAGGTAATGACAGTGGCACGTAAAGTGCCCTCCGCCACACACCGTTGGGTGGCTTGCGGAGTATAAATGTAGATGTAGATGTAGATGCAGATGTAGATGATTTTACAGTAGTCTACACTGATGGATCCCAACAGGGGGATTTTCTTGGCTGCTCAGTAGTGTTACCCGAACGTGTCATCAGTATTCGCCTTCCCCAGGAATACACTGTTTTTTCCGCAGAATTTCACGCGATCCTGAAGGCATTGGAGAAGATACGGTGTACTCACGGCAAACACTTTCTAATTTGCTCTGAATCACTGAGCGCATTACAGTCATTGCAGAACCTGTACCCAGCGGAGAAGTTGGAACAGCTGATTTACGACCAACTGTACATCCTCCAACGACAGGGCAAGCAAGTGTCCCTTTGCTGGGTGCCAGGGCATGTGGGTATACGAGGAAATGAACAAGCTGATCGAGCTGCCAAGGACGCCTGCAGATTACCGGAGGTGACACAATGTTCTATTCCTTTGCAAGGTGTCGTTTCTGTGTCGGTTGGAATTTTTAATGTGTTGCCGAGTGGCTGACCACTCCTTTTTATTCTTGTAATAGGCCAGTTCCAAACATGTGCTATGTGTTTCATTTTAACCCCTTCCCCTACGTTCTCTTGCAGTTCTCATCTTTACATGGTGCTTTCCACTTTGCTAGTGTTGACGTGCACACTGCCTATGTAGACTGTCACCTTTAATTTTAGTCTTATTTTTGCACTTGCTGCATTTTAGTGACACTCGTCCATTATTGTTTCCGTTCTGGCGCTACAGACTACACTGTTGAGCGCCCATAACACCATATCCATCCATTGTCATCCGACCTCATGAAACGATGGTATCCTACCAATTGCTAAAAATGAATGTAGTTACTAAAAGAAACCAGTGAAATGTTTGAAAAAGTTATTTGTGTCACCAGTTAGCTGTTTTAACAGGTTCTTTTACTTTTACTTGTTCTGGTGATGGAAGCTTGACTTCCGAAACGGGTCAATCTTAGTGTTTTACACTATAAACAAGTGGTTTTTTTAACATTGACATTCACAACCACGACCTCTCATCCAGTATAGATAAAATCAAAACTGGGATGGCTTCTTTGACATTAACATTAGTGCTGGATCTAGCGGCAAACTGATTTGACTCTGGCTTAAATACGATTGACAGGACTTCACCGGAAACTAGACGGAATAAATACTATTACGGTCTCTACGAATGCGAACACCTTCGGAAGCTTCTCATATGTCGTGTCAAATGGTTCAGATGGCTCTAAGTACTATGGGACTTGAACATCTGAGGTCATCAGTCCCCTAGACTTAGAACTGCTGAAACCTAACCAACCTAAGAACATCACACACATCCACGCCCGAGGCAGGATTCGAACCTGCGACCGCAGCAGCAGCACGGTTCCGGACTGACCCGCGTAGAGCCGCTCGGCCACAGCGGCCGACTATGTCGTGTCGTATTTCAGTATATCCTCACCTACGAAGTATTTTTCACTTTCTCACTGGATGGCTGCGACCCTGGCCGGTAACAGATGGCTCACAATAGACAGAACAGCAACACCACCTCGCGGCACTCTGTCCAGAATGGTCGCATTCACCGTTCTGGACAGAGCGCCGTTGTGTGACGTTGATATAGACACGGTCCAATAACTTTAATGTGACCGCCACCTGTGTTAGACGTCAATGTGCAATAACTACTCACGGACGGCTGGTGAGAGGACCAGCGATGGAGGGTATATACAGTGTGTTACAAAAAAGTACGGCCAAACTTTCAGGAAACATCCCTCACACACAAAGAAAGAAAAGATGTTATGTGGACATGTGTCCGGAAACGCTTACTTTCCATGTTAGAGCTCATTTTATTACTTCTCTTCAAATCACATTAATCATGGAATGGAAACACACAGCAACAGAACGTACCAGCGTGACTTCAAACACTTTGTTACAGGAAATGTTCAAAATGTCCTCCGTTAGCGAGGACAGATGCATCCACCCTTCGTCGCATGGAATCCCTGATGCGCTGATGCAGCCCTGGAGAATTGCGTATTGTATCACAGCCGTCCGCAATACGAGCACGAAGAGTCTCTACATTTGGTACCAGGGTTGCGTAGACAAGAGCTTTCAAATGCCTCCATAAATGAAGGTCAAGAGGGTTGAGGTCATGAGAGCGTGGCGGCCATGGAATTGGTCCGCCTCTACCAATCCCTCGGTCACCGAAACTGTTGGTGAGAAGCGTACGAACACTTCGACTGAAAAGTGCAGGAGCTCCATCGTGCATGAACCACATGTTGTGTCGTACTTGTAAAGGCACATGTTCTAGCACACAGGTAGAGTATCCCGTATGAAATCATGATAACGTGCTCCATTGAGCGTAGGTGGAAGAACATGGGGCCCAATCAAGACATCACCAACAATGCCTGCCCAAACGTTCACAGAAAATATGTGTTGATGACGTGATTGCACAATTGCGTGCGGATTCTCATCAGCCCACACATGTTGATTGTGAAAGTTTACTATTTGATCACGTTGGAGTGAAGCCTCATCCGTAAAGAGAACATTTGCACTGAAATGAGGATTGACACATTGTTGGATGAACCATTCGCAGAAGTGCACCCGTGGAGGCCAATCAGCTGCTGATAGTGTCTGCACACGCTGTACATGGTACGGAAACAACTGGTTCTCCCGTAGCACTCTCCATACAGTGACGTGATCAGCGTTACCTTGTACAGCAGCAACTTCTCTGACGCTGACATTAGGGTTATCGTCAACTGCACGAAGAATTGCCTCGTCCATTGCAGGTGTCCTCGTCGTTCTAGGTCTTCCCCAGTCGCGAGTCATAGGCTGGAATGTTCCGTGCTCCCTAAGACGCCGATCAATTGCTTCGAACGTCTTCCTGTCGGGACACCTTCGTTCTGGAAATCTGTCTCGATACAAACGTACCGCGCCACGGCTATTGCCCCGTGCTAATCCATACATCAAATGGGCATCTGCCAAATCTGCATTTGTAAACATTGCACTGACTGCAAAACCACGCTCGTGATGAACACTAACCTGTTGATGCTACGTACTGATGTGCTTGATGCTAGTACTGTAGAGCAATGAGTCGCATGTCAACACAAGCACCGAAGTCAACATTACCTTCCTTCAATTAGGCCAACTGGCGGTGAATCGAGGAAGTACAGTACATACTGACGAAACTAAAATGAGCTCTAACATGGAAATTAAGCGTTTCCGGACACATGTCCACATAACATCTTTTCTTTATTTGTATGTGAGGAATGTTTCCTGAAAGTTTGGCCGTACCTTTTTGTAACACCCTGTATACCGTGTTGAAGCATGCGGGAAGAAGTGCAGGTGTTGTCTTAATGCGGAAAAGGAGCGATTTGTCTGACCTTCCACAGGGCATGATCATTGGTTTTCGCCCTGAGGGTGGAAGCATTTCCGAATGGTTCATATGGCTCTGGGCACTATGGGAGGTAATCAGTCCCCTAGACTTACAACTACTTAAACCTAACTAACCTAAGGACATCATACACATCCATGCCCGAGGCAGGATTCTAACCTGCGACCGTTGCGGTCGCGCGGTTCCAGACTGTAGCGCATAGAACCGCTCGGCCACTCCCGCCGGCTATACAGGCGAATAGATGTTCATCTGTTGAGCAACTGACCGACAGATGAACCAAGGCGCTTCCTACATTACCTCTTCAAAGACTGTTCAACAAACGTTGCTGCATACGGGCTTCCGCAGTAGGCGGCTGGCTTATTCATCTATGCTGACTGCTGTTCACCTGCGACGAAGGCGGGAATTTGCACGCCAGTATCGCAACTGGACGTCCGTCCACACAAACGCGACAGGTTGAGTTTTCAGATGAATCACGTTTTATGGTGTCTGATAGATTGCCGTTGCTGTGCATGGCGTGAAACGTCCTGCAACCATCCTGCAACAATCGTCGGAAGGGTCCAGGCTGGAGGAAGGAGCAGTGTGGTCTGGGAAAGCTTTTCGTCTTTCTAAAATGGCACAATGTATCAACTACAGTGTGCATCTATCCTTGGCGACCTTTGCCCACTCCTTCAAGTAGTTTATTTTTCCTCGGCATCTACCAGCAGGACAACACAACGTGTCACACTTCTCGCAGTGTACCGCGCGTGGTTCGAAGAGCACCACAATGAGTATACCGTACTCCCCCTGCCACCAGACACCCCAGATTTAAACCCAATCGAGAATGTGTGGACTACCTCGGCCGGGCCGTTCGCACTGTGGGCCCTCAACCGAGAAATCAATCTCAGCTGGCCATATCCCTGTCGATACCTTTCAGAATCTCACTGAATCTCTTTCTGCACGCCTCGCAGCGGTCCACTCTGAAAAGGTAGTTAGTCAGGCTTTTAACAAGTGGTCACATTAAAGTGGCTGGACGGTATATATTGATGCCACAGTTTCCATTACACTTCCTCGCAGCCGTGGGAAATTAGGAATCGAAGGATGAGCCAAGGGAAGGAATTCTAAAGTGGGAACACTAGTTTTGAGCCTCCCTGACGAGAGTTTAAAGATCCATAAAATGGCAAAAAGAGGGATTACATGTTAATGGAACATACCGGAACCACATTATTTTTGCTGATGTCCCACTATTTGACTATGATGCAGATAAACTTCACAAACTTACGGTAGCACTGAGCAGAGGAAATCTGGTAATTTGTGTAAATCTACAGGCTTTCATGGGCGTTGTCATCGAAGGTAAAATCTCCTGGTTTCTTAGGCTGCGTCGAGTTCCTCTTCAGAGTTTGTTCTTCAGAAGTCGACGATTCGATGCCTTGGCTCGTTTGAACTCTTTAAGAAATCTTTTTAGTGTCCCCAGTTAGCTGTATACAGGTCGAGACCGGTGTCACAAAAGAATTTTCCCGCGCTTGTTCTGAAGAAGTGGAATTACTGGGTAAAATTTTCAGACCACTGCTGGTGAAGAATTCCGCAGTGTGGCGGTGATCAGACGCCTCCTTTTTGCGTCGGAGAAAGACTTCCATTTTGTACTTATTAAAAAATGTGGTCTTATCCCATTCTTCGAAGAATTCGGCTGATGTGGTGAGAAGAGAGTTCCTCGTCTTTGGCCGGCCGAAGTGGCCGTGCGGTTAAAGGCGCTGCAGTCTGGAACCGCAAGACCGCTACGGTCGCAGGTTCGAATCCTGCCTCGGGCATGGATGTTTGTGATGTCCTTAGGTTAGTTAGGTTTAACTAGTTCTAAGTTCTAGGGGACTAATGACCTCAGCAGTTGAGTCCCATAGTGCTCAGAGCCATTTGAACCATCCTCGTCTTTCATATTAGCATAATTAATACTATTTCGTTTGAAGGCTCTATCTGGAGATAACTATTAAAGCAGATGGCCTTCAGTGTCCTCTTTAAGAACTTCAGCTCCGATTCCAGGTTGTCATTGTCAGTGACATGGAAGACACACGAAGACAGAGATCCAGGCACCTCTTCCTTCTGGATTGAGTGGCGGTGTGAAGTGGCACCCAAATATCTGTGTTTCTGGGCGCTCTGAACACTGTGTCTCAGTGAAGTAATCTTCTATAGTCTAATACACCTAGGAATAGGAAAATGCCCTCATTCTCTTTCTCCAGGTGAAGCAGATTTGCGCCTAAGTGCCTTACAACAAATTATGTAATATATGTGGTTGACCTCAATTGTGTGGTCATTTTACAAATGTGTCCCATCGTAGGTTCTTAGGTCGACTTGTGAAGAAGAACTTTGAGGCGGAACATCACGCAGCCTAATCACCTAGAAGATTTCACCTTCAACTTGCCTGTAAATAAATTATATTAGTATTTAAATTACATACAAGAAAATAGTTACCATTAACGATGAATTATAGTTTCAGTGGATGAGTTTTGTATTTAGAGCAACTGAAATCAACGATTCTATCGAAAAAATTAAAACATAAGCGTAGAAAGAGCCTGGAGTGCTTTTGGTGTGCTAAGTAGATAGCTGGTATTCTTTGAATTACTAGCAGAGATAAAAAAAAAACTAGTTCACGGACTGGAATGGAAGACGTAATTATAACTGCAGAGAAATTGAAATGGAGATGAGAGGGGCCTCCAGCCAAACGAATAAATTATAGATGAATCAAGGAAGTTCCGTGCTGCGTTCCATGAAGTAAGAAATGACCGAGGCAGTATAGCAGCAGATGGCATTATGAAACTTGTAAGAAACACACACATGCGTAAGACTGAAAATCATATCTTATATAGAAATTTGGAGGTGTTTATCCATAAGTATATACCTAATAGCAAATGATTTGACAAGGACGTCGAATGCATATAAAGCTACAAACACCCATTTTGCCTTGCCCTCTTTACTTTATTTCCTTTCTAATTTTGATAATAGTACCAAACACTTGTGGGTTTCTCCATCAATGACGGTGACTGTTCAGTGAGTCATTGTAAAAGTAGTCCTCAACTCCTATCTGTGTTGTTATTTCCACACAGCGCAGATTTTTTTTCCTAAGCCATATAATTGTAAAATGGAAAATATATTTCTGTTTCAGATATTGCTTCTCATTATCTGGGAATGACTCGTAGCAAAAATACTAATGCCTCACATAAACCTCGGAGCCTGTCTTGAGAAAATCATGCTGTAAAATTAACATTAGGAGAGAAATGAGAAAGAAGTAATATCACTGCCACTCAATTAGTTCACTCATTTTTAGAAAAACATTAAAAGAACGGATTTACAGAGTTAAAAAAAATGACTCTGAGCACTATGCGACTTAACGTCTGAGGTCATCAGTCGCCTAGAACTTAGAACCAATTCAACCTAACTAACCTAAGGACATCACACACATCCATGCCCGAGGCAGGATTCGAGCCTGCGATCGTAGCGGTCGCCCGGTTCCAGACTGCAGCGCCTAGAACCGCACGGCCACTCCGGACGGCCACAGAGTTAAAGAGTAACATCACTGTTGTACGATTCTCAAGTATGTTCTAGGCTCAAGTATCCCTGGAGGAAACAACCTTGCCTGGTAGAATCAGCGTTACTCAGGAAAAAACACTTAGGTGAATCACACACCGTTTTGTTCATACCCGGAGTCTTGCAAACAGTAGAAGCAGGTGAGTAGGCGTTATAAATCACACCAAATCGTCGGCTAACAAAATACGATCACACCTCCAAAGTCATGCAGTTATCTCGATGAATGACCCACTAATAGAAACCAGTAACTTGTACTGGACGGGGAATATTCAATAAAAACGACAGTAACAATAGGCATAATAGGATCTCTAAGATCCTCAGCGGGCGAAACGATTTGCCATATAGGGTCGGTTTGGCTTACCTGTCAGTTTAATTTAGTTCTTCGCGTGATACACGGATCTTAAGTGCGAACTCCCGCTATAATGTGGTAATGTGGGACGATTCAGTTTTATAAATACAGCACACTTTCTCAGTGAAAATACGACAACGTGCGTAATATTTACTTGATATTCTTAAGTTTTTTTAGTCTTTTCTTATTTTATCTGCAAACACACACACACACACACACACACACACACACACACACACACACACAATTACGCAAATTTGATGTTAGGGACCCTGGTCCGGGAACGACCGAGTCGAAAGTTCTAAGCGAAAATCGTTCTGATATCTCTGGCAGTAGTCCTGTCCTAGTGCGAGTTCTTTGCTTCCTATATTTTGGGAGGGTGTAGTATGGATCGAAAAAAGAAAAGAATGCCCCGTGAACATGGGCTATAAAGCGCATGCTGTAAGAACTATGAGCACTTTTTCATCTTTTCTACTGTGAAACACATCTCTTCTGCTGACCAAGTGCCTAAACTCTTAAGATATGCATTTTAGAGCTCCTTTTGCTCGATACTACCTCCTCTCAACGCATGGAAAGCAGCTTGCAGTAAAAGAGGTCCACAGTCAGTGGTGTCAGAACTATTTCCGCTTACATCTGTCGACTTGGTCGTTTCCGGACCAGGGTCCCTAACTTTAGATTGACACATGTACATTTTCCATCACCCCTGAAAGTGTGTAACATCATCACGGAATCACCCTAAATATTTTTGTACGATATGCACATTCATAAATCCTTCTATAGAATTTCAGGAGTCGTCAAGCCGGTATTTCTGTTTATATTTTAAGCTAATTTTATTATCTATTAAATTATTGAGTTTTTAGTCAAAGATTTTTTTCTCTGAGTACCGTACTTCTTTCTGTTGTTGAGAGAAGGATACTTTAAGTACAGAATCATCTAATTCAGAATTGTATGTATTGTGTTTCTTCTAAGTTGAATAAGTAAAGTCGTATAGCATGACGGGCGGAAGGCTCTGAAGGGTAGGTTCAGTCGCATGAGTTGGAAAGATATTTTCTATCATTCGCACTCGTAGCCACCTTTCCGTCGCGAAATTTGAGCGTTGTGTGTAATTTAAGTACAAGTGTAACTGTAAACTACTAATGCGAGCGTGCGTGGCGTCCTGTCGTATATCAGTCGGCTGATGAGAGAAGGGAGAGGGTAAAACCCTGCGCCCGCATGTAGCTTTTCGAATAGCACGGACGGAACATCATCAATAGTGCCACGTGCCCTCACTGCAAGAGACACTGCTGAGAGGTTGTGTTATTTCATCCAGGGCATGGGTGCAAAGACTGGTGATTATCGACTTTACGCCACCAAATCCCCTATCCCGTCTGGCGTAAAGGTAAAGGACAAAGGCCAACAGCAAGCAGCGTACCCCACACCCATCCAAAGCCTGACGGTGTTTTGACTTCGGCGGTCTTGTAGTATACCATGATTTCTGTTTGTGATTTTCTGTCAACCTAAGTTCTTAGGGATAGCGTGGTAGTGATCTTTTGCACTCCGAGGAAAAATCCACATGGCTACCATTTTTGGTTCGTACTGTACTATCAGTAATTGTCCGCTCCCGGTAGCTGAGTGGTCAGCGCGACAGAATGTCAATCCTAAGGGCCCGGATTCGATTCCCGGCTGGGTCGGAGATTTTCTCCGCTTAGAGACTGGGTGTTGCGTTGTCCTAATCATCATCATTTCATCCCCATCGACGCGCAAGTCGCCGAAGTGGCGTCAAATGGAAAGACTTGCACCCGGCGAACGGTCTACCCGACATATGTGTCATGTGATCTTTTCACTTGGCAGCACACGGACGGCGCTTCAGCTGTCGTTGCATGTGAATACACTGCACAGTAACAATGAAACTATGTCATTTTGGATTGTTGCGACAACTGCTTCCTCTAGGCGTTGCTAAATCGAGAACACGGCGTTATGCTCTAACTGGACGCTCAATGGCTGCACCGTAAAGGTAGTGCTAATCCGTCACGTAAGTGACAGCATCCATGCAGTGTGAACTGAATATAACCTGACTACAAGTATGGAGATGTTAACGAATTACTACTCTGAAAACGCTACGATGACAGTTTTTCAATTGAACAATACATTTCATGGAACGTCAATTGTCCTAATATACTCTTTACAGGCAGTCACATATTGATTGTTGTTTTCTCACCACAATTTATAAATCTTCTCGTTCTCCGCCACTGCTGCTGGAAGACACTTTACGAAGCCAGTTTCTTGTCTGAGGATGTTGGTCACATCACACCTTACCAATTGGCTCACATGCTACTGTCTAAACGTTCTACGATGCGTTCCATCACCTCAACCACCAATTGAGTTGACACCATGCCAAAGTCACACGGTTCTACGGTGATCATCAACGGTAGGAAAATCGTATGTAATGTACTGTAATTCATGTGCTCCCAAACCACTCTTAACTGTTCCAACTTCTGTACTGATATAAAAATTCAATCTACCGAAGTATTGCAAAAGAATTACATGCCTATGTTATGCAATGAATATTTACATTGCACCACATTTCACTTTGTAACATAACTAACTGACCAAAACTCATGATGGTTTTCTATACCGTATAGCCATGACAATAACTGAAGATTTTTTAATTCATGTAACCAAACTGAAAATAGTTACCAATTATTGTAGCAACTGTCCAACTCAGAGTTAGGCTATGCTTGGAATTTTCTTGGTTTTCCTTGAGTTACGCCCGGATGGGAAGCAAATTAATAAAGAGATCCAGATCTGAGCCACGTTATTACATATTGGCATTGTGTAATTACTGTAGTACGTAACATAAAAAGTGACATCATAAATTAAATGCGACACTATAAAGCACTTGAATATTAAAATGTGCATTCAAACACAAATAATCTACCAAACAGATTATGCAGCATTTTTTGAAGATGTTTTCAATGGCTGACACAGATACTCAACATCGAATAAATTAACATGCATGGGCATGAGACCTTAATGTGTGTTGTTAAACAAAGAGCAGTTTCCTAATTGAATACGAGATCGTGAATGAATAATAATTCGAATATGATTCTATCCTGTAATGAAACATAGATGAAATAATATACGGTTCTGGTCTTCAGACATTAAACTGCGAGTAAGGATTGTAGTAGCAACAGTGTTTCATTCAAAGGTTTCTGCTCCAACGGAGTCTTCCAGTGGAGGGCAATGCAGTATATCATGTTTTCTGTTCGTAATTTTCCGTCAGCCAGAGTTATTAAACGCCAAGGAATTACAGACATTGGCTGCGAGAGGCCATTGATTTAAACCAATTGGGAAATATGAAAACTTGAGCCGCTTCTGGTTTAGAAATCCGGTATCTCGCTTACAAGGGATATCCTCTGATCACTAAGCCATCCGTCATAGTGATCATCGCAAGCGCACCCGTCAGACCCGAATTCTCAACTTACCCACGCACTACTAATGTAGTGCCCCTTGCCCATTATCCTCATTACCAGCGGCATATCGTCGATTCCAGTAAGAGTTCGATCCTGGCGAGCATCCGCACAGAAGAGATCATTGTTTGTCCTCGCGTTACTCACATGATGACAGTTGCTTCGGAAAAGGGGACTGACAAGGGAGAGGCGACCATGAGAAAGAGATTGAATAACCAACGAAAGAATTATGTGCTGTGAGTCGGGGCGTGGAATGTCACAAGTTTCAATATGGTGGGGAAGCTGGAAAATCTGAAAAGGAAAATCCTACGGCTCGGCTCAGTCTAGATATAGTAGGGGCCAGTGAAGCGAAAAGGACAGAAAATCACATCAAACATCGTCTGCCGAGAGTCGACAGATGAAGGTTGAAGTTATCGCTATAGCAAGCAAAATCCTACTAATACCAGTATTTCTAGCCGCTGTTTTGACCAGAACCGAGGTGGAATCTTCCTTTACTTCGGTCAGGGGCCTTAAGACGGCGTAATAAATCGCCGAAACTGGTGGCCAAATAAAATAAGTTTGGAAACTAGACGGCTGAAAGGTGTTTGATTTTACACCCACAATCAAAGAGGTCCTGTTATGAAAAGAATTGGCGCCTCGTACCACCATTCCTGGTCGTCGGACCTTAGGGCGTGCGAGGTCTGGTTGGTATCCACCGCTGTCCAGAGTTTCTCTATACACTCATTCGCTGGTCGTTGGGTCTCAGTTCGAAACGGAAGTCGCCACTGAAGACAATTCTACTCCAGTCAATGAGATTCCAGGCCGAAGAAGTGTCTGGAGACGTTCCAGACAGCGGTGGAATACCACCCTGACTGTCGCCCGTTATACGGCCCAACAACTAAGAGTGATCGCCTGAATGCCATTCCTTTTCAAAACAAGATTGCTTTGGTTGTCATCCAAGGCATCCTTACAGCACAACGGTACGCCGACGGTATCCTACGCCCCGTTTTGTTGTCCATCGTGACCAGACATCCTCACATTACATTTCAGCAAAATAATACCTGCTCGCATATGGCGAGACTTTCTATCGCTTGCCTTCGTGCTTGTCAAACCCTACCTCGGCTAGCAAGGTCGCCCGATATCTCCCTCGTTGAGGACGTGCGGAGCATTATGGGCACGGCTCTCTAACCTGCTAGGGATTTTCACGGTCTAACGCGCCAATTGGACAGAATTTAATATGATATCACTCACGAAGACATCAAAGAACTCAGTCAGTGCCAAGCCGAATAGCTGCTTGCGTAAGGGCCAGAGTGGACCAACGCGATATTAACTTTCTCAGTTTGTGAAGCTCTTTCTCTTGACTCAATGATCCAATTTTTCTGAAATTGTAATGATTTGTTTGTGCATGTACATCATATTCACCAATTCCTGTCCCATTCAGAAGATGGCTAGTTTAAATAACTGAATAAAATACGGTCGCCAGCTTAATGGGACTCAACAGTTCTTCTGGAGAGCAACCGCTCACATTAATAGTAATAGAAATGGCCTAGATCAAAGTATAACGTTTCTGTCTTACTTTCCAGAGTTCAACGGCAATATTGTGACGGTAGACCGACTTCAGAGGTGCAAGGTGGACGGGGTAGAGACGATACGTGTTGGTGTAACTACTAACGAAAAATAATTCGTAAACAGAGGACTAAGCTTGTAGATGTTCTCATTGACTTTCAATGCACAGTCTATTGTGAACGTTCAAAAACGTCCAAGGTAGAAAGAATCACAGGAAAAATTGCGCCAGAGTCTTGCTGGGCACCGATAATTTACTTGTCTACTGCAACGTGGTTTCCGGCGGCCACAGTGTTCTCAGTGGCGTACAGACCCAGCGTCGGAAAGCAGATGTTGATCCGTCGGGGTAACGATTTCAGACCACTTTCCTTTTAACCACAGCCCGTCTAAAAGTGATTATTCCGACTCGAAAACCGTTAGCCTCTTTGTTGGTTGGCTTCAGAGATCTTCCTGCACTGGCTCCTTCCATGTTTTCAACCAAACTGATGCAGCACGCACATTCCTCCCACAGGAATTACAATTTTCGCTGTTACTCTTCCTGTTAAGGTTAGTTTTGCCAGACGTCTATGACTGACATTACCTTTGTCTTCTTCACCGTGTCGGAACTTAACGGACTTTCTATCATTTCCTCTACCAAGAAGTGGCCATTGTGCAACATGCTCCCCCTTCCCCCCCCCCCCCCCTCCTCCTCCTCCTCCAAACACACGACCCAACCTTCCGCTCTGCTGCTCCCCTGTCACCTTCGTCGCTCACATCACTGAAACATTTAAAAAAATATGTCTGTAAACACGGAACATTGAATATCACACGTCCAGCTTCGGTGCGGAGCAGCGTAGCAGCGGAGAAAGCAGTTCAGGTTGCGGTGGCGCTCCTGGTAACATCTCAGCCCGAACATTCAGTCTACCATCCTCGATGGGCTCCTTGTTTGCCACTTCATTCTGTGTCGGCAAATATTGACTCAGCCGATGAAAAGCAGGGCTAAAGAAACACCGACTAAATACCTACCAAACAAGTTCAGCTCAAGCTTGGAGTCAGAATCTGTAAGCTCGTAAATTTTCGGGCGTTTGGGATACTACATAACTTGCTTGAAAATGTTTAAAGTTCAAATACATGGGCTTTATTCCACCAACTGTGACATAATCGCGTGTACAAACAGTGATCCATTACTGTAAAACGCTTTATTATTCCAGTCTCTGATCACAAATGAATTCTTTAGACGATGACCGGTTTCAGTCTGTAATGACCATCTTCAGATCTTTTTTACACATGTCCAAAAGTGATACGGCCATAATGGCATCGTCAAAACATATAAATATAATCAGCATAGCATCGTCACATAGATTTAAAATATGGTGTAGAATAGGCCACATCGTCCACATTATTCACTATATTTTAAATCTATGTGACGATGATATACTGATTATATTTATATGTTTTGACTATGCCATTATGGCCGTATCACTTTAGGAAATGGTGTAAAAAAGATCTGAAGATGGTCATTACAGACTGAAACCGGTCATCGTCTAAAGAATTAAGAATTCATTTGTGATCAGAGACTGGAATAATAAAGCATTTTAAGCATTATTGCCTCCAAAGCATGGTTAAATGGCTATCAGGTCCATATTTACTGTCAAACTACTTTTGGCGCAAGTTGGTTCCGTTTTAACTACAAAGTTTTACATGAAAGTAGCCAGAAGTTCACCAATCCAGTCCGAATCATTTCCACTATCTGTACAGTCACTAACCCACACCTGTTAGCGAACTGCTACATCAAGTCGCTCAAGGGGGTTCTTAAAAAGTAGTGCTCATCCAGATGTTCCGAGATATTCACGAAACAAGCCACGTGGAGTTTTATGTGTGACAAGATAGTTCATAAACCAATAACTCCTAAACTAAGTCACTTAAAATTTCCAAAGTTTTACCAAAACGTTCAACGCTGTAGTCGCTTCATAAATACAATAACAGAACCAACACAATGTAAAATTTTCTTCATCTTAACGAAAAGTCGTGTAGAGTGATTCCACATTGGCAGGAAAAGTGAGACGGTTCCCGAGCGACTTCCTCAGACGCAGAACTGTAGCACAAAGTGTACTGATGATATGAGCAGCCAATCACAAAAATTCCAGCCCTCGAGTACTCACTGTAATTCCTAAGCTACCCAGTGCAACTACAGAAAGCAGTTTATAAAGGAAATTCTGTACTTACGAAACCAAATTTAAAGTAAAAAAAATCATGAATTATTCCCAAAAATGAATTACTAATTGCTTTAACTCCAAATACTATTCTGACTGTGTTTATGCAAAAGCAAACACACAGGGAAGTACGTCACATGATTCTAGTTTGCACAAGAACTTTCCCACACATTCATTTTGAAACAGTTTTATTAAAATTAAACATCCACACCTTCTGCATGTCCTACGTACTCTCTCACACTCTCTTTATAATATTCCCACAGCAAAACATAATTAAATAATAATTTTTGAAATTGGCTACTATTACGTCAGCAGCTGTTGTAATGAGAGCAAAGAAATGTCTGGAAAAATAACTTCTATGAACTGAATCATTTTAGTTATTGTTTTAACTTATACTACAGATGAATACATTACATCCACTAGAAAGTGGCGGATGCAGAAAAACCTGAAGGATGGGGTGATAAAGATATCTTGAGCTGCCTTTACTTTTACCATATAACATTTCTGCTTCTGAATGTAAACTAGCTTTCTATTTCCCGAATAGTCCGTATTTCTAACGCTACGTATCAAAGGTTCTCCGAACAAGAAAACAGTAGGATATTCGTGCCTTTTCTCGAACAAATGCCAGACAGAATAACGTATCGAGATCACTAGAGTGGCCACCACTTTTCTCGTAGGCAGGTGTGTGCAAGACAGAAGCGTATAAGCTACGGTCACAGGTTCGAATCCTGCCTCGGGCATAGATGTGTGTGCTGTCCTTAGGTTAGTTAGATTTAAGTAGTTCTAAGTTCTAGGGGGCTGATGAATTCAGATGTTAAGTCCCATAGTGCTCAGAACCATTTGAACCATTTCGAATCTTATAAAATACGATGACGCAGAAGCGCATGCTACATAGGAATATACAACTACTCGGTGTGCGGACATTTGCCACGGCGGACATTTGCCACGATTTTACTTGCTCCGAAGGGTTGGGTCCCTTGTCTCCCCCGGCTCCTCCTCATCGCTGTCGCGCAGTAAAGGTACTTATTGAGCCTTTCCGCTGGTTTACTTAACATAGGACCAGAATCTCTTTGGATTTTCTGCCACATTTCTAGAGAGACTTTCGTTGTGGAAACTATTAAATGCATCTCGCATTGAAATCCGCACCAAATTTCGAGCCTCAATAAAACTTCACCAGTCTTGGAGATTTTGCGGTCGTCTAAATTATACGCGCCTTTTTCGGTGCTCCTGCAGCAGCTTTCTGTCGTGTTTTATGTACCTTGGGGTATCAGTTCCGTCTCTTATTAATTTATTTGGTATGGATGCCTCGAGTGCTGTTGATACTATTTCTTTGAACTTAAGCCACATATGGTTTCACTTACATAGTTTGGAAGGATTTGTCTCTTAGAAAGACGTCAACTGAATTTTTAGCTGATTTTACAAATAGATATATTTCGCATTTAGTTTTGGTGAATTTCTTTGTTCGGAGCCTCGCTACGACTGTGTGTTCACTAATCCCTGTATCCGTCGTGATGCCCAGGACTATTTGTGGCTAAGAGGTCAAGTGTGTTTTCGTAACCATTTACAATTTGAATGGCCTCGTCAACTAACTGCTCAAAATAACTTAAAAAAAACATTTAGAACAATTACGGGAAGTTGTTTTCTATCTACAATAGGGTCTGAAAATGTATTTTTGTCAACATACGGAAGGTAGATTGAAGTCTCTGCCAACTATAATTGTATGAGTAGGGTACCTATTTGTGATGAGACTCAAGTTTTCTTTGAACTGTTCTGCAACTGTTTGATATGAAATCGGGGGTCGGTAAAAGGAGTCAGTTATTAATTTATTCCGGTTGTCGAATATAACCTCTGCCCATACTAAGTCACAGGGACTATCTGCTTCAAAGTCGCTTGTGAGCTGAAACACACATTACATGATTTTTCCTTAAATTGTGCTTCTTGTTTCTGTTGTAGTGCAGATCATCACAATTACGGCTCTTCCGTCCAGAAGCTAGGATGCTTTCTCTGACCCGGTAAATACAAGAGCTAAACAATGTAGAACTGCAACGTACGTTACAAGCATAGCATTCTGTATTACTTCATTTCCTTATTTCTAACATTTTAAAATTGTACGTCGACTTTAGATGACATGTCAATCATAGATGTTCTTATCTCTATTTAGTGAACGTGTTTTCAGTTATGTTTTGAACATTGTCCTGCTACACTTTATTAACTAATGTTTCGCTGCAAGAGTTATCGGATTTTAGAGAGTAAATTAATATGGAGTATGTCGTTCTTCTTTTCAAACATTCACATTTCCATTTCTTCTTGCCTTATTGTCTTTTGGGCATACAGTTGTAGTAATTAATGTAGGCACAAATGCAGCGATCAAAAAGATCTTTATATCGTTCCTTTCTTGTTGCTCCCATGCCGATGAACTGTTTCTATCGCAGTCAGTAAGCGTGAAAGGAAGCTACCCTACAGACAGAGGGATCTATATTTATACTTGGTAGAACTAATTAAATAATGACATAGTCGTCGGTATTGCTTTCGTTTCCCAAAATTTATAAATATTTCGATTTCGGAAAAAATAGCTCTGTATTTCGCCAAGATGTCGAAGAAGAAGGTCCCTTACGTACTGGTCGCATCGAGCAAGATGTGGCGACGGCGGTTTGAAAGCGGACAGGAGAAGTACGAGGAAGGGCGTCCCTTACCTGAGGGATCGCTACTCAAACTACCTGGTAAAGGGTCAAGTGTGGCAAACGTCCGGCATAGCAAATGTCCGGCATTCCAACTACTCGATAACTCGATGCAGTCGAGTCGAGCGACGAAAGAAACGAACGAATGGCGTGCGTGCTGACTGGCGGGGGCGGCGTGTTTGGCAATGAGGGCAGCGCCCTGCGCTTCCCCCCCCCCCCCCCCCCCTCCCCTCATATGTATCCACCACTGCCATAGCTCAGCTTCGTAACATCAGAAAAGTTATCCCGGGTTTTAGGTAAAAATTTATATTTCGCAAAGTGTTGAAGATATTGAACTGATATTGTTGTAATGTAGTTGTACTACCAATACAAGTCTGTATCTGGAGTGTGAAAAAGACGGAATAAAATTGAATATTATTCTTTAGATTTATAGGGAGTGTGCACAACGGATCGGGGGAGGCGAGCACCTTGACACAGCGGCCAGCGACAGCTATGCTGATGTGAGAATCAAAGAAACGTAATCGCTTTGCGCGGTTTTCTCATTTCTTTTTCGAGGCTGCGCAGCTCACACCTTCGTTCGGCACTGGATTTTTCAGCCTTTTTGGACTGCTTTCGCCGCGGCCTTTCCTCTGGCTTCGGTTTTCCATAATCCCGAGTTTATTTGGGTGTAATATGAGGCAACACCCCTGTTGATTAATTTGTAATTTTCAATCATATTCTAGTTACACGCGCTCCCACGCTACATAAGTTCATAATTTTACTCACAGCTAATTCGTAACCATCACGCGCACGCGCCTTCACGGCTACGACGACCTCACAGACAAGACAAATACTGCATGACAAGCACGTATAGACATGAGCTATCCGTTGTTGGTTCAACCATAGTTTACGCATTATTAGCGATTGAAATCTGAAATACTTTTTCACACAAAAAATTTCGTCCGACGTCAATATTAGTATCACTACACACGTGTCTTGTTTTATGGGGACGTCCCACACCTTGTGGTAACCTGACCTCCAGTGGGAAGCGACGTTTAATCGTGCAAGGAAAATGCAATATTTGTGGACGTTTCATAATGTTCAGACTCTCAACCAACAGATGTTGTGGGTATTATGACATCCCTGTAGACTGAAAATCTCCTCTGTTGATATAATATCGATTTCGAAAACAGTGATCGAGAGGAACCCAGCACACTCTTCTTCCACGAGACACAGAAAGCATCAGATACCGACGTAGAAGTTGATGCCGCGTTCCTTTATTTCCAACATGCATTGGATACAATTTCACACTGACACCTAATGAACAAAGTACGAGCGTACCGAATATCAGACTAGCTGAGTGAGTTGAAGAGTTACTAGTAAAGAGAAGGCAGTACGTCATTCTTAACAAAGAGAAACCTTCAGACGCAAAAATAATTTCAGGCTCACACCAACTGCAAGTTACAGGATCACTACTTTTCACTTACTGGCCTCAAGCGCAACTGACTGTGGTAACCAATACCTGAGGCAGCAGAGCGATATGACAACGTTGAATCGAAGGCGTCTCCAACCTCAGTCTCTAACCGGTTGTTACTGTTGTAGCTACCCTATAAACAATTGCCTGTGAATCACCTACACTTAGTGAACAACATAGGAAATTCCATGGGGATTTTCGTAGATGATGCTGTTATATACAGAGAAGTCACAACGCTAGAAACTTTTAGCGAAATGCTGGAAGAATGCGGAGGATTGGCGCTTGTTGCAGAGGTTGGGATTGGATGCTCAGCATAAACAAATGTTACATAATGCGGAAAATAGGAATAATTACCCCCTTATTATACGATTGCACAATTGTAGGACAATCACTGGAAGCAGTGACATCCACTAATTCTCTAGGAGTGCAAATAATGCTAGAAATAGATAAATTATTATGAATACTGTAATAATAAATGTTGGATTATTATATAGTTTTTCGAAAGGTATTGTTATTTCTTGATAACTGACTGAGTGACTGATATTTATAGTCTCAGTGTTTTTATAAATATTATTGTATCCATAATAATTCATGCAAATATAATGAAGAGTCAGAGTGCTAAAGTACCGATTACGAAGCATAACGGAGCGCGTTGAAGTAGAACGGCCACATGTAAGCCGTCTAAGATAACGCAAATAGCAGAGTGTGCTTCACTGAAAGAATACTCAGGAAGGAGGTAGCTTAAAACACTTTCGATCATTAGTTGAATACTGCTGAGCCCAGTGCCAGATGGGATTGATAGAGTAAATAGATGTTGTTGTTGTTATGGTCTTCAGTCCAGAGACTGGTTTGATGCAGCTCTCCATGCTACTCTATCCTGTTCAAGCTTCTTCATCTCCCAGTACTTACCGAAACCAAACATCCTTCTGAATCTATTTAGTATATTCATCTCTTGGTCTCCCTTTACGATTTTTACCCTCCACGCCGCCTTCCAATACTAAATTGGTGATCCCTTGATGCCTCAGAATATGCCCTACCAACCGTCCCTTCTTCTAGTCAAGATGCGCCACAAATTTCTCTTCTCTCCAATTCTATTCAGTACCTTCTCATTAGTTACGTGATCTGCCCATCTAATCTTCAGCATTCTTCTGTAGCACCACATTTCGAAGGCGTTTATTCTCTTCTTGTCGAAACTAATTATCGTCCACGTTTCACTTCCATACATGGCTACACTCCATACAAATACTTTCAGAAAAGACTTCCTGACACTTAAATCTATACTCGATGTTAACAAATTTCTCTTCTTTAGAAACGCTTTCCTTGCCATTGCCAGACTACATTTTATATCCTCTTTACTTCGACCATCATCAGGTATTTTGCTCCCCAAATAGCAAAACTCATTTACCACTTTAAGTGTCTCATTTCCTAATCCAATTCCCGTAGCATCACCCGATTTAATTCGACTACAGTCCATTATCCTCGTTTTACTTTTGTTGATGTTCATCTTATGTCCTCCTTTGAAGACAGTGTCCATTCCGTTCAGCTGCTCTTCCAGGTCCTTTGCTGTCTCTGACAGAATTGCAATGTCATCGGCGAACCTCACAGTTTTTATTTCTTCTTCACAGATTTTAATACCTACTCCGAATTTTTCTTTTGTTTCCTTTACTGCTTGCTCAATATACAGATTGAATAACATCGGGGATAGGCTACAACCCTGTCTCACTCCCTTCCCAACCACTGCTTCCCTTTCATGCCCCTCGACTTGTATAACTGCCATCTGATTTCTGTACAAATTGTAAATAGCCTTTCGCTCCCTGTATTTTACCCCTGCCCCCTTCAGAATTTGAAAGAGAGTATTTCAGTCAACATTGTCAAAAGCTTTCCCCAAGTCCAGAAATGCTATAAACGTAGATTTGCTTTTTCTTAATCTAGCTTCTAAGATAAGTCGTAGGGTCAATATTGCCTCACGTGTTCCAATATTTCTACGGAATCCAAACTGATCTTCCCCGAGGTCGACTTCTACCAGTTTCTCCATTCGGCTGTAAAGAATTCGCGTTAGTATTTTGCAGCCGTGACTTATTAAACTGATTGTTCGGTAATTTTGGGATTATTATATTCTTTTTGAAGCCTTAGGGTATTTCGCTTGTCTCATACATTTTGTTCACCAGATGGTAGAGTTTTTTCAGGACTGGCTCTCCCAAGGCTGTCAGTAGTCCTAATGGAATTTGTCTACTCCCTGGGCCTTGTTTTGACTTAGGTCCTTCAGTGCTCTGTCAACCTCTTCACGCAGTATCATAACTCCCATTTCATCTTCATCTACATCCTCTTCCATTTTCATAAATTGCCCTGAAGTCCTCCGGCGTTGTCCGGCGTTGTTTAGACACTCTATATACTCCTTTCACCTTTCTGCTTTCCCTTCTTTGCTTAGAACTGGGTTTCCATCTGAGCTCTTTACATTCATGCAAGTGGTTCTCTTTTCTCCAAAGGTCTCTCTAATTTTCCTGTAGGCAGTATCTATCTTATCTCAAGAGATATGCGCCTCTACATACTTACATTTGCCCTTTAGCCATCCCTGCTTAGCCATTTTGCACTTCCTGGCGATCTCATTTTTGAAACGTTTGTATTCCTTTTTGCCTGCTTCATTTACTGCATTTTTATATTTTCTCCTTTCATCAATTAAATTCAATATCTCTTCTGTTACCCAAGGATTTCTATTAGCCTTCGTCTTTTTACTTACTTGATTCTCTGCTACCTTCATTACTTCATCTCTCAAATCTACCCATTCTTTTCTACTGTATTTCTTTCCCCCATTCTTGTCTATCGTTCCCTAATGCTCTCCCTGAAGCTCTCTACAGCCTCTGGTTCTTTCAGTTTATGCAGTTCCCATCTCCTCAAATTCCTACCTTTTTGCATTTTCTTCAGTTTTAATCTACAGTTCGTAACCAATAGATTGTGGTCAGAGTCCACATCTGTCCCTGGAAATGTCTTACAATTTAAAACCTGGTTCCTGAATCTCTGTCTTACCTTTATATAATCTGATACCTTCCAGTATCGCCAGGCTTCTTCCGTGTCTACAACTTCCTTTTATGATTCTTCAACCAAGTGTTAACTATGATTAAGTTACGCTCTGTGCAAAATTCTACCAGGCGGCTTCCTCTTTCATTCCTTCCTCCCATTCCATATTCACCTACTACCTTTCCTTCTCTTCCTTTTCCTACTGTCGAGTTCCAGTCACCCATGACTATTAAATTTTCGTCTCCCTTCACTATCCGAATAATTTCTTTTATCTCATCATACATTTCATCAATCTCTCCGTCATCTGCTGAGCTAGTTGGCATATAAACTTGTACTACTTTTGAGGCGTTGGCTTCGTATCTATCTTGGCCACAATAATGCGTTCACTATGTGGTTTGTAGTAGCTTACCCGCATTCATATTTTCCTATTCATTATTAAACCTACTCCTGCATTACCCCTATTTGATTTTGTATTTATAACCCTGTATTCATCTGACCAGAAGTCTTGTCCCTCCTGCCACCGTAAATAGATATGATCCAAATAAGAGGAGTGCGATTCTCTATAAGTGCATTTAGTAATCACGAAAGCGTCACGGAGATATTCAACCAACTTCAGTGGAAGACGCTAAAAGAGTGGAATTCTGCGTAACAATGTGTTTTAAAATAAAAATTTCGGGAGCATACGTTCTTAGAAGATTTAGCCTATATACGGAGTGCATCCATGGTGACGTTACAAACTTTCAGAAAAGGTGGAAAAGGATAAATATATCAACCTGAGGTAAGGGAACCTGGTACCCAAGCAAAAGAGTCGCAGATTATAAGCGAAAATAATTCTGACACGTGTGACGTGGAATACGTCTACTGGCACTGTTTTTGCTAAGAATTTTCAGAGATGGTACTATGGACCAAAACGAGAGAAAATGTCCAGTAAACATCGTCTACAAAATTCATACCACAACAGCTGGCGAAATTGTTTAGCTCTGAGCACTATGGGACTTAACTTCTGAGGTCATCAGTCCCCTAGAACTTAGAACTACTTAAACCTAACTAACCTAAGGACATCGCACACATCCACGCCCGAGGCAGGATTCGAACCTGCGAACGTAGCGGTCGCGCGGTTCCAAACTGTAGCGCCTAGAACCGCTCGGCCACCCCGGCCGGCATCTCAACAGCTATCGACACTTGTTACGTAGAAGAGATGTGTTTCACAGTGCGAAGATGAACACTTGCACATTGCTCTTACCACAACCTAAAAATAAGGAAACCAAAGTGCTTGCAATAGAAGAGAAAAGACGAATAAGCGCTTATAGTTCTAAGGTATGCAATTCAGAACCAATGTTTACCAGCCATTTTCTTCTTATTTTGATCCGTACTACCACCTCTGAATGTTGCCTACCCTACAACCGTAATAACAACACGGTTACATCTATTCCACTTTCAGAGGCATCAGAACGATTTTTTATTGTAAGTGTTGTATCAGATTCATTCGTTTACCATTCTCCGTCATCTCTGAGAGTTTGTAACATCATCACGGAATCGCATTGTATTGCCTCCTACATCATATATCTCGTGAAAAGACCATAATGGTACAATTAGTGACGTTCGATGTCACACGAAGGGTTATCACCAAACGCACTTGTCGCTGATCTTTAGCGACTGCAACATTAAATAGAGTATCACGACGAATACAGGGATTAGCGACCACAAGGCATTTACTGCTAGGCTGAATACCGTAACACCCACAACCAGCAAAAAGAAATTCAAAGTACATCTATTTAGAAAAGCTGAAAAATGCTCTTAACGCCTTTTTAAGAGACAGTCTCCACTCCTTCAGATCTGATCACGTAAGCGTAGAAAAGATGTGGCATGATTTGAAAGAGATATTATCGACGGCAAATGAGAGATATATACCACATAAATTAATGAATGACTGTACCGATCCCCCATGGTACACAAAACGGGTCATATCGCTGTTGCAGAAGCAACGAAAAAAAGTATGCCAAATTTAAAAGAACGCAAAGTCCCGAAGATTGGCAATATTTTGCAGAAGTTCGAAATAAAGTGCGTACTTTAATGCGATATAAAGAGATTCTGGTCATATGTAAAGCACACCAGTGGCAAGACGCAATTAATACCTTCACTGCGCGATAACAACGGTAAGGTCACTGAACACAGTGCCACCAAAACAGAGTTATGAAACACGGTTTTCCTAAACTCCTTCACCAAAGACGACGAAGTAAATATTCCCGAATTTCAATCAAGAACAACTGCGAAGATGAGAAATATGCACTATTGGCCATTAAAATTGCTACACCAAGAAGAAATGCAGATGATAAACGGGTATTCATTAGACAAATATATTATACTAGAACTGACATGTGATTACATTTTCACGCAATTTGGGTGCATATATCCTGAGAAATCAGTACCCAGTGCCTCTGGCAGTAATAACGGCCTTGATACGCGCGTGGACATTGAGTCAAACAGAGATTGGATAGCGTGTACAGGTACAGCTGCCCATGCAGCTTCAGCACGATACCACAGTTCATCAAGAGTAGTGACTGGAGTATTGTGACGAGCCAGTAGCTCGGCCACCATTGACCAGACGTTTTCAATTGGTGAGAGATCTGGAGAATGTGCTGGCCAGGACAGCAGTCGAACATTTCCTGTATCCAGAAAAGCCCGTACAGGACCTGCAACATGCGGTCGTGCATTATCTTGCTGAAATGTACGGTTTCGCAGGGATCGAATGAAGGGTAGAGCCACGGGTCGTAACACATCTGAAATGTAACGTCCACTGTTCAAAGTGCCGTCAATGCGAACAAGAGGTGAGCGAGACGTGTAACCAATGGCACCCCATACCACCACGCCCGGTGCTACGCCAGTATGGCGATGACGTATACACGCTTCCAATGTACGTTCACCGCCATGTCGCTAAACACGGATGTGACCATTATGATGCTGTAAACAGAACCTATATTCATCCGAAAAAATGACGTTTTGCCATTTGTGCACCGATGTTCGTCGTCGAGTACACCATCGCAGGCGCTCCTATCTGAATTGCAGCGTCTAGGGTAACCGCAGCCATGGTCTCCGAGCTGATAGTGCATGCTGCTGAAAACGTCGTCGAACTGTTCGTGCAGATGGTTGTTGTCTTGCAAACGTCCCCATCTGTTGACTCAGGGATCGAGACGTGGCTGCACGATCCATTACAGCCATGCGGTTAAGATGCCTGTCATCTCGACTGCTAGGATACGAGGCCGTTGGGATCCAGCACGGCGTTTCGTATTAACCTCCTGAACACACCGATTCCATATTCTGCTAACAGTCAGTGGATCTCGACCAACGCGAGCAGCAATGTCGCGATATGATAAAACGCAATCGCGATAGGCTACAATCCGACCTTTATCAAAGTCGGAAACGTGATGGTACGAATTTCTCCTCCTTACACGAGGAATCGCAACATGGTTCCACCAGGCAACGCCGATCAACTGCTTTTTGTGTATGAGAAATCGGTTGGAATCTTTCCTCATGTCAGCACGTTGTAGGTGTCGCCACCGGCGCCAACCTTGTGTGAATGCTCTGAAAAGCTAATCATTTGCATATCACATCATCTTCTTCCTGTCGGTTAAATTTCGCGTCTGTAGCACGTCATCTCCGTGGTGTAGCAATTTTAATGGCCAGTAGTGTAGAAGTAGATATCCTCGGTGTAGCAACGCAGCTTAAATCAGTTAATAAAGGCAAGTTTTCCGGTCCAGATTGTATACGTGTCAGGTCCTTTCAGAGTATGCAGATGCAATAGCTCCATATTTAGCAATTGCATACAACCGCTCACTCACAGAAAGATCCGTAACTAAAGAGTGGAAAGTCACACCAATACCTAAAAAGGGAAATAGGAGTAATCCGCTGAATTACAGGCCCATATCACTAACGACGATTTGCAGTAGGGTTTTGGAACGTATATTGTATTCGAACATTATGAAGTACCTCGAAGAAAACGATTTACTGACACGTAGTCAGCACGGATTCAGAAAACATCCTTCTTTCGGAACACAACTAGCACTTTATACTCATGAAGTAATGAGTGCTATCGACAGGGCATGTCAAATTGACTCCATATTTTTAGATTTTCAGCAGGCTTCCAACACCGTTCCTCACAAGCGTCTTCTAACCAAACTGTGTGCCTATGGAATATCGCCTCAGTTGTGCGACTGCATTCGTGATTTCCTGTCATAAAGGCCACAGTTGGTAGTAATAGACGGAAAGCCATCAAGTAAAACAGAAGTAATATCCGGCGTTCACCAAGGAAGTGTTATAGGCCCTCTGTTGTTCCTGATCTAAATTAACGACGTAGGAGACAAACTGAGTAGCCGTCTTAGATTGTTTGCAGATGATGCTGTCATTTACCGTCCTGTAAAGTCATCAGATGATCAAAACGACTTGCAAAATGATTTAGATAAGATATCTGTATGGTATGAAAAGTGGCAAAAGGCCGAGAATAAAGAAAAGTTTGAAGTTATTCAGATGAGTACTAAAAGAAATCAGCTAAATTTCGATTACGCAATAAGTCACACAAATCTGAAGGCTGTAAATTCAACTAAATACTTAGGGATTACAATTACAAATAACCTAAAATAGAACGATCACATAGATGATGTTGTGGGTAGAGCAAACCAAAGAGTGCGATTCATTGGCAGAACACTTGGAAGGTGCAATAGATCTACTAAAGAGACTGCTTAAAGTACACTTGTCCGCCCTATTCTGGAGTACTGCTGTGCGGTGTGGGATCCGTATCAGGTGGGACTGACGGATGATATTACAAAAGTTCAAATAAGGGAGGCTCGTTTTGTATTATCGCGAAATAGGGGGATAGTGCCACAGACATGATACGTGAATTGGAGTGGCAATCATTAAAACAAAGGCGTTTTTCGTTGCGACGGGATCTTCTCATGAAATTTCAATCACCAGTTTTCTCCCGCGACTGCGAAAACATTCTGTTGGCAGCCACCTCATCATCATCGTCATCATCATCATCATCATCATCATCATCAGCCAATTCAATCATTAAATGATGTGGCCTCTTCGAGTCGTGGATTCAGGTAGGCTTTCAGCAGTCTTCTCCAAGTGGGACGGTCTTGGGCAGTTCTCTGCCAGGTGTTACAAGCGATCTTCTTTATGTCTTGGTCCCATCTGTCTGGTGGTCTTCCTCTAGGCCTCCGGTGCTCTCTCGGACTCCACTACAGTACTAGCTTCGTCCATCTGTAGTCTTTTCTTCTTGCGACGTGGCCAGCCCACTGCCATTTCAAGGAACCTACTGTCTCTAAAATGTCATTAACCTTCGTCACAGACCGGATGTCATCTGCCCTTTTCTTATCCTTTCTTGTATAGCCCAGCATTGATCTCTGCATGTCTCTCTGTGCTGTCCTAAGTTTCCTTTTTGTAAATGAGTTCAGTATCCATGTCTCGCTGTGTGTGATCGTATCCAGAACGGAAACGCCCTGCTCTTGCTTCCGCCACCTATATAGGGAGAAATGATCAACACTATAAAATAAGAGAAATCAGGACTCCCACCGAAAAATTTAAGTGCTCGTTTTTTCCCGCTCGCCGTTCGAGAGTGGAACGGTAGATAGACAGCTTGAAGGTAGTTCACTGAACCCTCTGCCAGGCACTTAATTATGAGTAGCAGAGTATTCACGTAGATGTAGGTGACAGAAGTACACAAAATGACCTCCGCCACACACTACAAGGTGGCTTACAGAGTTCAGATCTGTAACACTGGTAAGTAAAGGTAGGACCGATAGAGATAGCTATCAAACTTCCTGGCAGATTAAAACTTTGTGCTGGACCGAGACTCGAACTCGGGACCTTTGCCTTTTGCGGGCAAGTGCTCTAACAACTGAGCTACCCAAGCACGACTCACGCCCCGTCCTCACAGCTTTACTTCTGCCAGTACCTCGTTTCCTACCTTCCAGACTTTACAGAAGATCTCCTGCAACCTTGCAGAAGTAGCACTCCGCTGCAGATTGAAAATCTCGTTCTGGAAACATCCCCCAGGCTGTGGCTAAGCCATGTCTCCGCAGTATCCTTTCTTTCAGGACTGCTAGTTCTGCAAGGTTCGCAGGAGAGCTTCTGTAAAGTTTGGAAGGTAGGAGACGAGGTTCTGTCAGAAGTAAAGCTGTGAGGACGGGGCGTGAGTCGTGCTTGGGTAGCTCAGTCGGTAGAGCACTTGCCCGCGAAAGGCAAAGGTCCCGAGTTCGAGTCTCGGTCCGGCACACAGTTTTAATCTGCCAGGAAGTTTCATATCAGCGTACACTCCGTTGCAGAGTGAAAATCTCATTCCAGAGACAGTAATCCTTTGGCTGTGATGTGTACTGCACGTCGGTCTCGGAATGCACAGTGCCCTGTGACATGGTGACGAGCGTGTGGACTTGCTGCGAAGACAGGCGCCAGCCAACAGACGCAGCAACGGCTCGCATTATGTGAGCAACAAAGCAGCGGGCCACCCTCGCGTTCACTCTCACCCTCGCCTCTGCGCGGCGTCTTGACGCGCCCCTGGCATCGCCCCCCAGTCGTGTGTGTGTGTGTGTGTGTGTGTGTGTGTGTGTGTGTGCGTGTTCCCACCAGGCGAGGGGAAGCCCAGCCGTCTGGGGACTCCGACCGGGACTGGGACGGCTGATGGCTGGCCCGCCGGTCACTGACCCCGGCTCTCCCTCACACACACACACACACACACACACACACACACACACACACACAAAACGCCCTCCTCATCTCGGCTCCCCGATTCGGTAGGCCTCCGGGTCGGTCCCCTCTTATCCCGCTGTCGCCGGCTAACGACTAGCTTACGCGCCTGAGCTACACGTTGCCAGCCGCGGATAAACTCACAACGGGCTGCTAACACAGCCAAAAAACTACAGCCGTACCTCGTTACACCGTGTGAGACCACAGCAGCTGACACCGCAGCCGACGTGCGGACCATCTGCAAAACTTCGGAAGTTCCATGCGGCTTTTTGGGATGATGCTGTAGTATACAGAGAAGTTGCATCATTAGAAAATTGCAGCGAAATGCATGAAGATCTGCAGCGGATAGGCACTTGGTGCAGGGAGTATCAGCTGACCCTTAACATAGACAAATGTAATGTATTGCGAATACATAGAAAGAATTTTTGTGGCGGCGATCGTAGCGACAAACAATTCGCTGTAGAAACGGCTTACGAAGTCACCGCCACACTTTTAATAGCGGGCCGACCGGTCTGCTGGAACAGTGAACAGAAAGATGAAAACCCAATCACTCAGTTTAAATAAAAGTCGGTACTTATCTTTATTGACGAAGATACAGAAACACAATAGTGAACTCCGTGTCTACAGAAATCTGTCTAGTTCGAGTCGGAGCGGCTAGGTCAGCGTCGGCTGACGACAAACAACAACTCTGCTGCGATGAACACACAACTGACTAGCGAGTACACAATTCGGTGGCGAGTATACAACTGAGCAGCGAATACAGAACTGTCCTAGCGCTCGCGACTCCAGCGCTTAAGAAGCCAGAAGCCAGCGGTGGCGCGCGCAGACTTGCGGCGATTTCCTGTCTCGCTGGCGCTGCTTATGCGGACGGCGTCCGGACTTTGATGCTGCCAACCTTTTGGTAGCGGGCTCGGGTGGCATTACTGGCTAGGATATAACAAGAAGGATAATTGATTGTATGATTATATGATAGCAGAACAAACACTGGTAGCAGTTACTTCTGTAAAATATCTGGGAGTATGCGAGCGGAACGATTTGAAGTGGAATGATCATATAAAATTAATTGTTGGTAAGGCGGGTACCAGGTTGAGATTCATTGGGAGAGTCGTTAGAAAATGTAGTCCATCAACAAAGGAGGTGGCTTACAAAACACTCGTTCGACCTATACTTGAGTATTGCTCTTCAGTGTGGGATCCGTACGAGGTCGGGTTGACAGAGGAGATAGAGAAGATCCAAAGAAGAGCGGCGCGTTTCGTCACAGGGTTATTTGGTTAGCGTGATAGCGTTACGGAGATGTTTAACAAACTCAAGTGGCAGACTGCAAGAGAGGCGCTCTGCATCGCGGTGTAGGTTGCTGTCCAGGTTTCGAGGGGGTGCGTTTCTGCATGGGGTATCAAGTATATTGCTTCCCCCTATTTATGCCTCCCGAGGAGATCACGAATGTAAAATCAGAGAGATTCGAGTGCGCACGGAGGCTTTCCGGCAGTCGTTCTTCCCGCGAACCATACGCAACTGGAACAGGAAAGGGAAGTAATGACAGTGGCACGTAAAGTGCCCTACGCCACACACCGTTGGGTGGCTTGCGGAGTATAAATGTAGATGTAGATGTAGATGAACGTTTTTTTGAACTCATTATTCTTTCAATGGCTGTGAGACGGCTCTTCATCTTCTCTTGTATTATACATCCATCAAAATTAGGATATTGTCAGTTTACGTTGTCGCCGCACATAATATAGCCGCGGAAGCAAGAGCAGAGCATTTCAGTTCTGTATACGGTTACGCACTGCGTGGTAAGTTGTAGTACTGGGTTGGTTTACCAAGGCAATAATAGTCTTATCACAGATATATAACTCCTTCAGGACATTATGCCGTGTAAAATAAACACGCCACGCACAAAAGCGATGCAAAAGAATGAAAACTAATCACATTTGTTAGTTTACCGGCCGCAAGCTTCGTCTGCAATTGACGGTGCCAAATGGTGCCTGAGGTAGCAGAGCGTTATGAGTACGCTAAACATCAAAATCTTCCTCGAGTTAGTTGTTGCTGTTATAGCTGTCCTGCAGACAACCATCTGTCAGTCATTTTTTCTGGTCTAGGTATAGCAGAAGTGTGATAGTAATAGTTTTATCCATCCGTGGATCACGTTTACAAAGATATTGGACATACCAAGAAAAAAAGTAAAATATTATTCATTCATACTTGCATTTGCATACTTACGTGTCTAGTTGGAAAGGAATAGGATAGGTAGTCGACGGTGACCTTCGTGAAAGCAAAAGAACAGTGCAGAACTTGAGTATAACTTTGAATGAGGGTATGAGCTGGATAGGAAGACTTGCGATTGCCTCTGCGCCTTTAAAAATATCAGAACTTATTTTCACAACATGCGAAACGTAAACTTGTGCAGTCATTTGTTATACCGAATCTGCGTCATCGTGACTAATCCAACATGGCCTGAGTTGGGAGAGCAGTGGACTGTTACAAACAACCATGACTGCTTTGTGTGCCTTAGAGCAACAATGTCCGTGTATCTGACAATGCCAAGGCTTCGCGCATCCAGTTAGGTTGGTTGTGGCCAGACATGTTATGGCACTACCACGAGTTATGTTTATCTTATCGGCTCCTCAGTACACAATCACCTTAGCACCTAGCATCAGAGGTTTAGTACTTTTCATCCCATCATAACCGAAACATAATCTGACACCCTAGCTATGCCCGTTCATAAGACAAAACAGTCGCAATCATTCTTCTCTGTTGCTGCTGTTCGCTTCTGGAATCAGCTACCCTGCACTTTTCGTACAATTAAGTACCATGATGCTTTTAATGCAGAGCTGAAGCACTTCCTTCGGTCACCATCATGGCCTTTTCTCCACAAACTAACGTATATGTGCTGTTTCCTTCTGTCAAGCAGTAAAGCAAATACTCCTATCTATCCCATTTCCACTTCTTTCTCTTTTCTCTCCTCAAACTGTCATGCCACTTTCCTTTCATATATCTTCATCAAAGACTACACTCTATGTCGGGGAGCACTTGTTTAAAGACGTGACAGAAGAGGAAACAGGAGTCTGTGGGGAAGAGATAGGGGATCCAATATTAGAATCAGAATTTAGAAGAGCTTTGGAACACTTTAGGTCAAATAAGGCAGAAAGGATAGATAACATTCCATCAGCATTTCTAAAACCATTGGGGCAAGTGGAAACAAAACGAGTATTTACCTCGGGGTGTAAAATCTATCAGACTGGCGGTTAACAATCTGACTTTCGGGAAAAAAATCATCCACGCAATTCCAAAGACAACAAGAGCCGACAAGTACGAGAATTATCGCACAATGAGCTTAACAGCTCATGCATCCAAGTTGCTGACCAGAATAATTTACAGAAGAATGGAAAAGAAAATTGATGTCTGTAGACCTGGGAAAAAGTTCGGTAATGTCAAATCGTGGAAGATGTTCGAAATTCTGACCAAATGAGAAGTTAGCTGTGGCGAAAGACGGGTAACATTCAATATGTACAAGAACCAAGAAGCAACAACAAGAGAGACCAAGAGTGAAGCACTCGTATTAAAAAGGGTGTAAGACAAAGAATGTAGTCTTTCGTCGCTGCTGTTCAATCTATATACCGAAGAAGCAATAATGGAAATGAAAGTAAGGTACAAGCGTGGGATCAAAATTCAAGGTGAAAAGATGTCAGTGATAAGATTCGTTGTGACATTGGTATCCTCAGTGAAAGCGAAGAAGAATTACAGGATCTGTTGAATGGAATGAACAGCCTAATGAGAGCAGAACATGGATTGAGAGTAAATCTAAGAAAGACGAAAGTAATGATGAGTATCAGGATCACAATGTAGACGAAGCTAAGGAATTCTACAACCTTGGAACCAAAACGATCCATGATGGACGGAACAAGGAGAACATAAAAATAAGATTAGAACTGGCAAAAGTGGCATTCCTGGAAAAGAGAAGTCTACTAGTATTCAACATAGGCCGTAATTTCAGTAAGAGATTTCTAATAATGTACGTTTGGATCACAGCATTGTATGCTAGTGAAACAAGGGTTGTGGTAAATCCGAGACAGAAGGGAATCGAAGAACTTGATATGTGGTGCTACAGAAGAATGTTGAAAATTAGTTGGACAGATGAGGTAAGGAATGAGGAGGTTCTCCGTAGAATCTTCGAGGAAAGGAATATATGGAAAACACTGACAAGAAGAAAGGATAAGATGATAGGATATGTGGTAAGACATCAGGGAATTGAGGGCGTGGGTTCCAAGTGTTATCCCGAGATGAAAAGGTTTCCACAGGAGAGGAATTCGTGGCGGTCCGCATCAAACCAGTCAGAAGACAGGGGACTAAAGTATTAAAAAATTAAAAAGACATCTTCATTAGTTGTCTTTTATCATATTTCTCCTCTTCCATTCTTTCACTTTCACTGCTGCTAGCCTTCATAGCTTAAACCTACGTTCTCGTAACTTGGATTTATTGTTGTCCTACCCTTAAGCGAATGTAACCTGTGTTTATTGTTTTCATCTTTCTCTACTGCAGTAATCACTGAATCTTTTATGTTAGATGTATCTTATAACACGCGTATTGTAATGAAAACAATGCAAAATATGGACTCTATCTGGGTACATGTAGGAGATGACTTGATTGCTCTAATATAGCCAGGTTAAATAAACAAACAATAAAAATAAATCTCAGTGAGGTTGGAGAAAACACGGAAAATCTAACTTAAGATAGCCGAAGGTAGACTGGAGCCTTCATCCTTCCACGCATAGGTTAAGTCTGTTTAAAACAATGAAATCTGATTCGGTATGTCCAAGGTGTACAATACAGTTTTGCAAATGATTTATTTAATTATGTAAAATGCTATTGCTGCACCGTTCAAGCATTTTTCCATTTCTCACTACCTATTACTAACACACTGTACACATATCATTTCATACACACAAACCGTCAGCGACGGTTGATATCCATTTGCTTGCTTGAAAAACTGAATCAACCTCGCTCCTTAATGTGTGAGACGCTGAAGTCAAATGATTATAAAATGTTTGTGCTATACCTTAAACACATTTGGCAATAAGGTTCTTCAGAAATGAAAAGAAAGGAAAAGAACACTACAGGTGAAACTGTTGCCTGAGATGACACAAATATTTTATTGTTATGCGGTTTTCTTACATTTTTTACTCCCCTTCCCCCCGCCTTATTCTCTCTCTTTCTTCTGGCAAATGTCTTCCACTGACTAGTTTTCTTACCTATTCTTCATTTCTCACTTTATCTGTCAAGTAATTTTAAGAATTTTTCGATAGTACAACGTTTCAAACGTTTTGAGCATGTTGCTCTCTAGACCTTTAACTTCCGTACTTTCAGGCATTTATCCCTCATTTCCATATCAGTTCCTGTATTCCACAGCTGGAAGTATACAGGTATAGTTTGTTCAACTGTAGAGACAAGCAAAGTACATCGTCATTCTCCTGAGCACCAGGGTATGCGGGATTTATGTGGGATAAATTATCATGTTTTATCAGAGTCGGTTTTTACTCTACCAGCATTTATTTATTTTAGATTTTGTGTGTGGGAGCTGAAACAATAACATCTTCGATTACTGATGATCGTTAGAGGTTTCCCGAGTCTGCTGGGAGTCTAACAATGACTGTGCGTAAGATCAATGATACCAATATCTGACTAAGATATCTAGACCAGTTTTCGCGATTTTCGAGATATTTGCGTGCCTATGGAGTATCGTCTCAGTCATGAGATTGTATTTGTGATTTCCTGTCGAAAAGGTCACAGCTAATAGTAACTGACGGAAAGACATCGAGTAAAACAGAAGTATTATCCGCGGAAGTATTATAGGCCCTCTGCAGTTCCTCATCTACCTAAAAGATTTAGTGCACAATTTGAGCAGCCCTCTTAGATTGTTTGCAGATAATGGTGTCATTTACAGTCTCATAAAGTCATCAGACGATAAAAAAATAGTAAAACGATTTAGACAAAGCATCCGTGTGGTGCGAAAAATTGCAGTTGACTGTAAATAATTGAAAGTGAGAAGTCATTCACACGAGTAGTAAAAGGAATCCCTAGGTTTCAGTTATAGAATAAAACGCAAAGGCTAAAAGATGTAAATTCAACTAAATACTTAGCGATTACATTACGAATAACTTAAACTGTAACGTGGTGGTGGTGGTGGTGGTTAGTGTTTAACGTCCCGTCGACAACGAGATCATTAGAGACGGAGCGCAAGCTGGGGTTAGGGAAGGATTGGGAAGGAAATCGGCCGTGCCCTTTCAAAGGAACCATCCCGGCATTTGCCTGAAACGATTTAGGGAAATCACGGAAAACCTAAATCAGGATGGCCGGAGACGGGATTGAACCGTCGTCCTCCCAAATGCGAGTCCTCGCTCGGTAAACTGGAACGATTACGCAGATAATGTAGTGGTGGAAGCGAATCAAAGACTGTGAGTTATTGGCAGAACACTTAGAAAGTGCAACAGGTCTACCAAAGAGGCTGCTCAGACTATGCTAGTCTGCCATCTTCTGGAGTATTATTGTGTGGCGTGGTTCCGACATCAGATACGACTAACGGAGGGCAACGAAAAAATTCAAAGAAGGGCAGCTCGGTTTGTATGACCGCGAGATAGGGGAGAGAGTGCCACGGATACGATACGCGAATTTGGGTGGCAATCAGTAAAGCAAAGGCTATTTTGGCTGCGGCAGGATCTTCTCATGAAATTTCAATCAGCAACTTTGTCTTCAGGGCGTGAAAATATATTGTTGGCGTCCACCTACATATCGAGGAACGATCATCGTAATAAAATAATAGAAAGTAGATCTCGCACGGAAAGATTAACTGTTCGACTTTCTCGCGCGCTGTTCGAGAGTAGAACGGTAGAGAAATACCTTGAAGATGGTTCGATGAACCCTCTCCCAGGCGCTTAACTGTGAATTGCAGATTAATCATGTAGATGTAGATGTAGATATTTTGCATTCAGATACAACTGTCAATCAGACTGAAACTCGTAAATATGATTCGTACCATTGGAGGTCATTTCCCCACGTCGTCTTTATATGTTCTTCATTTTAATCACGACCTGCACAGTGATTGTCAGTGACAGTTGCAGATGCCATTTAGTCGCATTAATCACTGAATTTACTTCTTCGCCATGCGTAACTCTACCACTCCTAACCATCTTCAATTTATGTTAACCACAATTAATTTTGTTCATTTACAGCAAGCCGCGCGGAGTGGCCGCGCGGTTAGAGGCGCCATGTCACTGATTGCGTGCCCCCTCCCGCCGGAGGTTCGAGTCCTCCCTCGGGCATGGGTGTGCGTGTTGTCCTTAGCGTAAGTTAGTTTCATTAGTGTGTAAGTCTAGGGACCGATGACCTCAGAAGTTTGGTCCCTTAGAAATTCACACACACACACACACACACACACACACACACACACAAACGTACAGCAAACATAAATAACTACAGCACGTAACGCTCTAATGTTCCAACTGAACATGGAGGCAAAGATTTCGAAATAGGTTGTGCATAGAAATAGGAAAATTACAACTGGGCTTCAAGGAAACATTTATTCATATTTTAATTTGTGTAATGTGTTGAAAATAGCGATATTTGGACAGATAGTCTATAACTTCTAACAAACTGGACAAAAAAAGGGTACAGTGCAGGAAACAATCGCAGGTACCACGCGAATTTGAATCGCGAAGCAAGTGTGAAATAACCTTCCTCGTACGTAACTCGGAGTTGTCTGCATCGCACTGCAAGCAAGAATGAAAACGAGGAGTGTGCACGGTAGTTTTCCACGTTTCCTATGGCTGTCAGGGCGCCCTTGCAGCGACCGGGAGGGGAGGGCAAATCCCCTCCGTTGGCCGCTGACATTCGCTTCCCGTGTTGCGCCACCGACGCTCTCTATTTACATTCTTTGCTAGCCGAGCTCTTATTGTGCAACACACAACTGCCAGGAGGCCACGGCGAGGTACTCGCTACTTCACATAGGCAGTGGTACAAGAACTCAGTCTTGAACAGACCTCAACGAACTTCAGTAGTGAGTGAGTATTAAGTGTCATCCGAAAATAGTCCCTGATAACACATCCAGTACGATGATGTCTAAATAGCTCGAACTCTTGAACAGGCCAGTTCATTCAATATAATTTCCTACAAATATACAATGCCCACGTCTACGTGGAATATTTGTGAAAATAAATGCAAAGCACAGGAATTACGTAACATATTATGTAAAATTTAAGTTTTATAGAATAGATGGCTTTACACACGTTGTTGTTGTTGTAGTCTTCAGTCCTGAGACTGGTTTGATGCAGCTCTCCATGCTACCCTATCCTGAGCAAGCTTCTTCATCTCCCTGTACTTACTGCAACCTACATCCTTCTGAATCTGCTTAGTGTATTCATCTCTTGGTCTCCCTCTACGATTTTTACCCTCCATGCTGCCCTCCAATGCTAAATTTGTCATCCCCTGATGCCTCAGAACATGTCCTACCAACCGGTCCCTTCTTCTTGTCAAGTTGTGCCATAAACTCCTCTTCTCCCCAATTCTATTCAGTACCTCCACATTAGTTATGTGATCTACCCATCTAATGTTCAGCATTCTTCTGTAGCACCACATTTCGAAAGCTTCTACTCTCTTCTTGTCGAAACTAGTTATCGTCCATGTTTCACATCCATACATGGCTACACTCAGTACAAATACTTTCAGAAACGACTTCCTGACACTTAAATCTATACTCGATGT
This sequence comes from Schistocerca serialis cubense, assembly GCF_023864345.2. Taxonomy (NCBI): domain Eukaryota; kingdom Metazoa; phylum Arthropoda; class Insecta; order Orthoptera; family Acrididae; genus Schistocerca; species Schistocerca serialis. Next base: position 461,705,731 of record NC_064643.1, read on the forward strand.
TAACAAATTTCTCTTCTTCAGAAACGCTTTCCTTGCAATTGCCAGTCTACATTTTATATCCTCTCTACTTCGATAGTCATCAGTTATTTTGCTCCCCAAATAGCAAAATACCTTTACTACTTCAAGTGTCTCATTTCCTAATCTAATTCCCGCAGCATCACCCGACTTAATTCGACTACATTCAATAATCCTCGTTTTGCTTTTGTTGATGTTCATCTTATATCCTCCTTTCAAGACAATGTCCATTCCGTTCAACTGCTCTTCCAAGTCCTTTGCTGTCTCTGACAGATATACAATGTCATCGACGAACCTCAAAGTTTTTATTTCTTCTCCATGGATTTTAATACCTACTCCGAATTTTTCTTTTGTTTCCTTAACTGCTTGCTCAATATACAGATTGAATAACATCGGGGATAGGCTACAACCCTGTCTCACTCCCTTCCCAACCAATGCCTCCCTTTCATGTCCCTCGACTCTTATAACTGCCATCTGGTTTCTGTAAAAATTGTAAATAGCCTTTCGCTCCCTGTATTTTACCCCTGCCACATTCAGAATTTGAAAGAGAGTATTCTAGTCAACATTGTCAAAAGATTTCTCTAAGTCTACAAATGCTAGAAATGTAGGTTTGCCTTTCCTTAATCTATTTTCTAAGATAAGTGGTAAGGTCAGTATTGCCTCACGTATTCCAATATTTCTACGGAATCCAAACTGATCTTCCCCGAGGTCGAGATCTACCAGTTTTTCCATTCGTCTGTAAAAAGAGTTCGGTAATTTTCACATCTGTCAACACCTGCCTTCTTTGGGATTGGAATTATTATATTTTTCTTGACGTCTGTGGGTATTTCCCCTGTCTTATACATCTTGCTCACCATATGGTAGAGTTTAGTCATGACTGGCTCTCCCAAGGCCGTCAGTAGTTCTAATGGAATGTTGTCTACTCCCGGGGCCTTGTTTCGACTCAGGTCTTTCAGTGCTCTGTCAAACTCTTCACGCAGTATCATATCTCCCATTTCATCTTCATCTACATCGTCTTCCATTTCCATAATATTGTCCTCAAGTACATTGCCCTTGTATAGACCCTCTATATACTCCTTACACCTTTCTGCTTTCCCTTCTTTGCTTAGAACTGGGTGTCCATCAAAGCTCTTGGTATTCATACAACTGGTTCTCTTATCTCCAAAGGTCTCTTTAATTTTCCTGTAGTCAGTATCTATCTTACCCCTAGTGAGATAAGCCTCTACATCCTTACATTTGTCCTTTAGCCATCCCTGCTTACACAACTAGTTTAAATCCTACTTAACAAAGGAAACGCAGAAAGCTGTGCTGAATACTTCAGACAATGTTGCAAGATTCTGGTGTGGAAGAAATCACAAAGGGATTCCCACAGAGTTCAATTTTTGGTCCAGTCCCAGTCCTTATTATACAGATCAAAAAACGTTTTGCGTCACGTCGGTTCCGAGAGTTCCGGAACCTGTACAGAAAATTGGAATAGAGATCAACATAAACATAATTTCCACCCTTTTTATTGCTCATGAAAACTACACATTGCATGTTGTACCACCATACAGCGAGACCTTCAGAGGTGGTGGTCCAGATTTCTGTACATACCGGTACCTCTAATACCCAGTAGCACGTTCTCTTGCACTGATACATGCCTGTATTCGTTGTGGCATACTATCCACAAGTTCATCAAGGCACTGTTGGTCCATATTGTCCCTCTTCTCAATTGCAATTCGGCATAGATCCCTCAGAGTGGTTGGTGGGTCACGTCGTCCATAAACAACCCTTTTCAATCCATATATTAAAAAACTAGAAACCCGCCTACCTAGTGTTAACCTAGGTTTCGGCGAAGATAACTACACCTTCTTCAGAACAATAAAACCCACAAGTGCCTAAGAAGGTGTAGTTATCTACGCCGAAACCTAGGTTAACACTAGGTGTTTTTTTTGCAATCGCGGCGGGTTTCTAGTTTTTTAATATATCAACCAACGATTGCTGACGCGCTGCGATGTTGAAGGTTCTTTTCAATCCAAACCAGGCGTGTTCGATAGGGTTCATGTCTGGAGAACATGCTGGCCACTCTAGTCGAGCGATGTCCTTATCACTCACAATTTGTGCACGATTGGGGCGCGAACTGTCGTCTATGAAGACGAATGCCTAGCCAATAAGCTGCCGATATGGTTGCACTATCGGTCGGAGGATAGCATTCACGTATGGTACATCCGTTACGGCGCCTTCCATGACCACCAGCGGCGTACGTCGGCCCCACATAATGCCACCCCAAAACCTCCATCTTGCTGCGCTCTCTAGACAGTGTGTCTAAGGCGTTCACCCTGACCGGGTTGCCTCCAAACATTTCTCAGACGACTGTCTGGTTGGAGGCAAATGCGACACTCATGGTAAAGAGAACGTGATGCCAATCCGGAGCGGTGCATTAGGCATGTTGTCGGGCCCATCTGTACAGCGTTGCGTGGTGTCGTGGTTCCAAAGATGGACCTCACCATGGACGTCAGAAGTGAAGTTTGGCATCATGCAGTCTACTACGCACAGTTTGAGTCGTAACACGACGTCCCGTGGTTACACGAAAAGCATTATTCAACATGGTGGCCCTGCTGTCAGGGTTCTTCCGAGCCATAATCCATAGGTAGCGGTCTTCCACTGTAGTAGTAGCCCTTGGGCGACCTGAGCGAGGCAAGTCATCGACAGTTCCTGTCTCTCTGTATCTCCTCCATGTCCGAACAACATCGCTTTGGTTCACTGCGAGACGCCTGGACACTGCCCTTGTTGAGAGCCCTTCCTGGCACAAAGGAACAATGCGGACGCGGTCAACTCCAGTAATGAACGTCTAGGCATGGTTGGACTACAGACAACACGGGCCATAATGGTGGAATGACTGGAACTTATCGGCTGTCGGACCCCCTCCGTCTAATAGGCGCTGCTCATATACGGTTGTTTACAACTTTGGGCGGGTTTAGTGACATCTCTGAAGAGTCAAAGGGACTGTCTGTGATACAATATCCACAGTAAACGTTTACCTTCAGGAGTTCTGGGAACTGGGGTGATCCAAAACTTTTTTTGATATGTGTATATGACTGATCTTTCACTTACCGTTCAACGAGCTGAACTGTACTTTTTGGAGACGATACTAGTATTATCATGAACCTCATTAGAGAGAAAGTTGCAGAAGAGATTGTTAATGATGTTTTTAAAGACTTATTAAGTGGTATCTGACAATGGGCTCTTTCCAGATTTGAGAAAACAACTATAGTCAGTTCCGTACAACATACACAATAGGTGTAGCACATGAACAAAAGTCAGGAAATAGGGTAGAATGCTTAAAATTTTTCGGTATACATATTAATGAAAACTTGAATTGGAAAAAGCGTATTACTGAGCTTCTCAAGTTCAGCTACTTTTGCTCTTCGTACAACTGCTAATCTTGGAAACAAGCGAATCAACCTCCTGAATATTTTTGTATATTTACACTTGGTAATGTCTTACGGAATAATTTTGTGCTGTAATGCATCACTTAAAAAGAAAGTACTGATTGCACAAACCCAAGCAGTAAGAATAACATGTGGTGCTCACAGACGGTCGTCATGCACTACCTCCTCAAGGAGGAGGAAATTCATCATAAATAACATCCAAAAATTTGAGGCTTAATGTTCATACCTACAACACTAAAGAAAAAATGACCATTATTGCGCAATATTAAAGCTGTTAGTATCTCAGAAAGGAGTTCAACATGAAATAACAAAAATTTGTGATCATTTACCCAATAACATAAAATGCATGATAGGTAGAAAGCAAGATTTAATTCTCAACTACAATCATTTTTCCTCGAACACTCCTTGTATTCCATAGACAAATTTCTATTTATAATGCAGATATCCTATTTTAAGAAGAGAGGGAGAGAGGGAAGCATGCTTTTAAGTGCAGGTGCATTAACAGATCTACAAAATAATGTGTTCATTAATGTTAACAGTAATCATGTACACATATCCTGTAAATTGACGCGTTCCACACGATGTCGATTTAAAAAATCGTTCAAATGATCCATGGGGTACGGAACTAACTAACTAATCCGAAATTCACCAACAAAATTTTTGAGGTTATTCAGGGATATGTTCTGAGTAATTTGGTATTAGGGATACGTGGTCTGTGGTAGCTCATTACAGAGTAATTATGTGATTACGGTTTGTTAGATTTGTTACCCAAATTACCTTTGTTTCTACGAAAATATCTCCAGGACGATATAAAGGTCTGTAACATACAATCGTCAGAGCATATAACACAAGACACAGAGTAATGAAACAACCCACGGACGCAAAAGAACTGTGGCGTTGTTGCCGCCGCTGCTGGAACAGTTCAGTACAGCGCCGTTGTGCCGTTTTTCTATTTGCATTCAGCGAATGTTGTTTGCTTGTGAGGGCTAACTCTTCATCAACAAACCTACCCACACCGCCGAGTATCACGGTTGTTGTATGAATAACACTACAGGAAAAAGAAACCTGAGCAATACTGTACTGTACGAAGAGTAAAGTGGCAATTACTGTTGTAAAAAACCAAGCCAGCTGCAGTGGCCGAGCGGTTCTTGGCGCTTCAGTCTGGAACCGCGCGACAGCTACGGTCGCAGGTTCGAATCCTGCTTCGGGCATGGATGTGTGTGATGTCCTTAGGTTAGTTACGTTTAGGTAGTTGTAAGTTCTAGGGGACTGATGACCTCAGATGTTAAGTCCCATAGTGCTCAGAGCCATTTGAACCTTTATGAACTGTTGTCAAACAGCAAACAGCGTGAGCGAACGTCGTTAAGTTTGTTTCGAAACAAAAGGCAAAGTGCATACTATCGATATTTACACTGTTGTGTACATATTTCCAACGCAATACAAACAGAAGGATAAGTGAAGGTAAGAAATCAAAAGCCAAACACTCACTCTGTAACGAGCAACCGGATATCACGACTCCATAGGCCAACAAACACCTGACTAACGGTCAGGGATTTTCTCTGCCTCGTGATGACTGGGTGTTGTGTGATGTCCTTAGGTTAGTTAGGTTTAAGTAGTTCTAAGTTCTAGGGGACTGATGACCATAGATGTTAAGTCCCATAGTGCTCAGAGCCATTTGAACCTGACTAACGTCCGGAATTTCTCAGTAAAGTTCAAGTTTACCCTACATGTTCCACAGTTTCTGAATTTCTGTAGTAATTTATGCTACATTTACTGGTTGGTGACTCAAGTTTGTTTAGTATTTTGCCTCTGAGGGCCCAAACGTGAACAGTTAAAATAGCGACGTCTCTGTGTTCCCAAATGACACTTTAATAACAACGGTACTGGTGAATTGGGGAAATGACTCGACATCTCCTTAGATCAGTGACAGTCGGTGATGTAACGATATAATTAGGAAGGATTTGACAGGAAAAGAGTGTATCAGAAATTTGCTGGCAGATTAAAACTTAGTGCCGTACAGGGACTCGAATTTGGAACCTTTGCCGTATGTGGGCAAGTACTGTACCGCTATCCAAGCACGATTTGCAACCCGCCCTCACATCTTTACTTCAGCCAGCACTTGATTCATAAACCGCCAGGAAGTTTCAAATGAGCGCAAACTACGTCGCAAAGTGAAAATTCATGCTGGAAACAGTCCCCCTGGCGGCAGCTAAGCCATGTCTGCGTATTTCCTTTTCTCCATGAGTGCAAGTCACACAGTGTATGCAAGAGAGGCCGCGCGGGATTAGCCGAGCGGTCTCAGGCGCTGTAGTCATGGGCTGTGCGGCTGGTCCCGGCGGAGGTTCGAGTCCTCCCTCGGGCATGGGTGTGTGTATTTGTCCTTAGGATAATTTAGGTTAAGTAGTGTGTAAGCTTAGGGACTGATAACCGTAGCAGTCAAGTCCCGTAAGATTTCACACACATTTGAACATTTTTTTATGCAAGAGAACTTCTGTGAAATTATGAAGACAAGAGATGTAGTGGGAGGTCGTAAATCGTGTTTGGACAGCTCATTCGGTAGCATAGTTACCAGCGAACGTCTAGAGTCTCAGATTAGAGTCTCGATTCGGTGCTCAGTTTTAATTTGCCAGGCATCTTCAAATCAGCGTACGCTCCGGTGCAGAGTGAAAATTTATCCTGGCAAATAATGTATTGCTTCAATGTCCAGCTGGTGACATAAGACGCCGGTAGAATGGTCGACTCAGTGCAACAGTGCTGCCAACCATGACAACTCATGCCTCCCAATATGAGTGGGTCCTAACAAAATTTTTTCACACTCTGAGGAGAAAGTTATTGACTGAAATTTCATGCGAAGATCCCACTCCAACGAAAAACACCTTTGTTGTAATGATTACCTCCCTACCTCACGTATTATATCCGCGGTGCTCTCTCCTCTATTTTGCGACAGTACAAAACGAGCTGCCCTTCCTTGAACTTTTTCGATGTCCTCCATCTATCCTCCAGAAGAGGACGTACACGCTTATTGTAGGCAGTCTCTTTATTAGACCTCTTGAATTTTCTCAGTGTTTCGGCAATAAATCGCAGTCTATGGTTTAATTTACCCACAACATTATTTACGCGATCGTTTCAACGTAAGTTACACGTAATTGCAATCCATAAATATTTAGCTGAATTTAGGGCAATTAGATTTTTGTGATTTATCATGTAACCGAAATTTAGCGGTTTCCTTTTGGTACTCATGTGGTGACTTCACACTTTTCATTATTTAGAGTCAATTGACACTTTTGACGCCATAAGGACACCTTGTCTAAATCGTTTTGCAATTTATTTTGATCATTTTATGGCTTTATAAGACGGTAAACGACAGCATCAACTGCAAACAATCTAAGAGTGCTACTTAGATTATCTCGTAAATCGTTTACGTAGAACAGGAACAGCAGATGGCGTATAAAACTTTCCTGGGGAACGTCAAATATTACTTCTGTTTTACTCGAGGACTTTCCGTTAATTACTATGAATTGTGACTTTTCTGACAGGAATTTACGAATCGAGTCACACATCTGAGATGACACTCTGCACGCAAGCAATTTTATTAGAAGTCGCATGTGAGGAACGGTACCAAAAGCCTTCTGGAAATCTAAAAATGTGGAATAAATTTGACGTCCGCTGTCGATAGCACCCATTACTTCGTGGGAGTAAAGAGTTAGTTGTGTTTCACAAAAATTTTTCGAATCCGTGTTAGCTGTTTGTCAATAAATCGTTTTCTTCGATATAACTCATAATGTTCAAACACAGTACATGTTCCAAAATCCTACTGCAAATTGACGTTAGCGATATCGGTCTATAATTCAGCGGATTACTCATATTGCCTTCTTTGGGTACTGGTGTGACCTGTGCAACTTTTCAGTCTTAAGGTATGGGTCTTTTACCGAGCGACTGGTTGCATGTGAGTGCTAAATATGGAGCTATTGTGTCAGCTTACTCTGACAGGAACGTTTGCCTTGCGACACTAAAGAAATCTTACAGATCTTAGTAAGGCACAACTGATGTTATTGTAATGATAGGCAAATGTTTTACATTGAACAGGAGTGGCTGAGTAGACGTTTCTTGACGACACTATAATTAAAAAGAATTACGTCACTGTCTTAACACTTTCCAAAAATTATCATCACATTTACAGTTCCAGCAAGGTAAATGGAAATAATTTGTCATACAGTCCCTAAATCTTCAATTCTCAAATTTATCGAGCATTATGTGAAGAGCGCGGACCAGAAATATATACAAAGGTCACTTCCCTAAAGAGAGATGCTTTAGAACCGAGAGAACTAACATCGACTCCATACAGTCTGAATATACCAGAAAAATTGCAGAATATTTCACAAACGTTTCAACGAATAACAAACAAACAGGAGTTTCAGCTACGATATTTAGTGTATTGTTATTACTGTGTGGTGGAACTTGTATATTTGCCCTAACTTTAAAGTTGCAATGGTGATGTTTGGTTTTGCATATTTCATTAGTTCTTAATTATTGCTTGCTAGTTATATGTATAGATAAATATGAAAGTAACCTAAAATTACTGAACCGCTTTATTTCATTTATACAAATATGAGAAACACCACAAAAACGGTTGCATCATGGATGCGGCACACTGTAGTAAAATACGCTGTATGAGCAATTGTTGAACCTAAGACGGAGATTTTGTCCTCTGCAGATGACGTAATACTATTACACTAGCATTCTTTGCCTCGTTTATTGTCTGTCGTTCTCAATGTTGATTTATGTTTTTTATTGCTTTTTCCTGATACAAAATCTAAAATGGAACTATATATATGAATATATGCAGTCTTGTCTGTAAATGGATGTTGTAGAATATTAACTTCACTTTTGTCTATCAATGTAAATGAAGTCTATGCCAATTTCGACAATATTAACGTCTATGGAATTTAAAGTGGTGTGAGACACAGGAATGAAACTCATTTAGGGACTTCCGGTAACCCGGCCTTCGCCCGCTACCAAGTCACTTGGAGCGATGCAAGTTTATCAGTCCATCATCCCGCTTTCTTACTGGCTAATTTTTAGTCTTGCATTATTTTTTTCGTTTCATAGTTGACAAAAGTGCTTCTGATTACGACTTCTATTGTCTATTTCACTCTTTGAATTGCATTCTAAATATGTTGCTCGTATTCTGAATGCGTTCTTCTCGCATCCGTAATATCTACATCTACATTTATACTCCACAAGCCACCCAACGGTGTGTGGCGGAGGGCACTTTACGTGCCACTGTCATTACCTCCCTTTCCTGTACCAGTCGCGTATGGTTCGCGGGAAGAACGACTGCCGGAAAGCCTCCGTGCGCGCTCGAATCTCTCTTATTTTACATTCGTGATCTCCTCGGAAGGTATAAGTAGGGAGAAGCAATATATTCGATACCTCATCCAGAAATGCACCCTCTCGAAACCTGGAGAGCAAGCTACCCCGCGATGCAGAGCGCCTCTCTTGCAGAGTCAGCCACTCGAGTTTGCTAAACATCTCCGTAACGCTATCACGCTAACCAAATAACCCTGTGACGAAACGCGCCGCTCTTCTTTGGATCTTCTCTATCTCCTCTGCCAACCCGACCTGGTACGGATCCCATACTGATGAGCAATACTCAAGTATAGGTCGAACGAGTGTTTTGTAAGCCACCTCCTTTGTTGATGGACTACATTTTTTAAGGACTCTCCCAATGAATCTCAACCTGGCACCCGCCTTACCAACAATTAGTTTTATATGGTCATTCCACTTCAAATCGTTCCGTATGCATAGTCCCAGATATTTTACAGAAGTAACTGCTACCAGTGTTTGTTCCGCTATCATATAATCATACAATAAAGGATCCTTCTTTCTATGTATTCGCAATACATTTCATTTGTCTATGTTAAGGGTCAGTTGCCGCTTCCTGCACCAAGTGCCTATCCGCTGCAGATCTTCCTGCATTTCGGTGCAATTTTCTAATGCTGCAACTTCCCTGTATACTACTGCATCATCCGCGAAAAGCCGCATGGAACTTCCGACACTATCTACTAGGTCATTTATATACATTGTGAAAAGCAATGGTCCCATAACACTCCCCTGTGGCACGCCAGAGTTTACTTTAACATCTGTAGACATCTCTCCATTGAGAACAACACGCTGTGTTCTGTTTGCTAAAAACTCTTCAATCCAGCCACACAGCTGGTCAGATATTCCGTAGGCTCTTACTTTGTTTATCAGGCCTATACGTTTGCGCATCTCCTCGACGACCCTTGTTGAAAACTGGAACTACCAGTGCTCTTTTCCAACCATTTGGAACCTTCCGTTCCTCTAGAGACTTGCGGTATACGGCTGTTAGAAGGGGGAGGGGGGGATGCAAATTCTTAGGCGTATTCTGTGTAGAATCGAATTGGTATCCCGTCAGGTTCAGTGGACTTTCCTCTGTTGAGTGATTTCAGTTGCTTTTCTATTCCTTGGACACTTATTTCGATGTCAGTCATTTTTTCGTTCGTGCGAGGATTTAGAGAAGGAACTGCAGTGCGGTCTTGGGTGGGGTAGATGATTTCTTATTTGTTTTGGTTTCATGTAACACAAAAGATGCTTTCTTTGCATGGTGTTCTGTGGATTTATGTTTATCTGTTGCTTTGTAAGGTGTCAGGCAAATCCAACACCTTCCATGAAAACCCTTACATGATAAGCAAATCCAGGAGTATGTCGCATTGCTCCGAATAAGTCGTGACATTAAATTAACCAAAGTAAAACGAGTAACGTGTGAGCAAATGGAATACCACAGACTAACTCAAGAATGCCTAAATGCATGTCATACCTTCCCACCGTGAGACAGACGCAGTTCCGAGGGGAGAAACGAGAACAGAAGCCGAGAGAAGAACCGTGTTAAGCTGAAGGCCCTACGATAAGGGACGAGCACCCACGTCGCCAGCTAACCGCTAGGACCACCCCCAGCCCATGTCAAAAGCTAGAGCCCTCCAGAAGAACAGTATAGGTCTTACGATAACACAAAAAGGGCTACCCCAGCCGCAAGTTTTAGCATGAGACTTTTTTGCGTCTCTGTTACGTTGCAAACTTTAAAAACATTGCCCCACCACGAAAAGTATAACGTTTCTCATTGGATAGACAGAATTTTTGCAGGCGGAGCTTAAGGTTAACATTGAGACCCTGATTGGTCAGATGAAAACACAGCCAGATACTTTTTTTAAACTGGTGAAAACAGAAGCCGAGAGCAGAAGCTTCTCGAGGTGAGCAGAGCTGTGCTGTCCGCCGCCCCCTGACGAACACTGACAAGGTAATCAACGCACGCGATGCCGCATAACAGCGCATAAAGCTTCACTCAGAACTGCAGAAGTCTCATCTGTTACACCCCCTTTTTGCGTAATGCTAGTGTCGATCGTCAATTAAAGCTCATGGTGTTCACATTTGCCACTTGAAGTAAAAATCTGAAACGCGATGATTTTTCTGTTATATAGTTATTGAGAAGCCACATCAGCCACTGTAATTTACGACAAGTTGGATAAGTAATTAAAGATAATTGAGGGTCACTGTAGACCATTTTGATAGTTCTCTCTTTTGTGAAACTTAATTTAAACCTAGATTATAGATGTGATATGGCATTGGTCATCTTTCGATCCATTGTAGAACTTGGAAACCCATTCAGGGAATATTCGTTCACATTTTTGTTGAACGCAGTTGGTTTTTATCATCCTGTATTAAAATATTTCCTTTTGTCAATAGTGCAATTTATAAACAATGTTTTGTGAGTAGAATAAAATTTCCAATGGTAAACTTAACTGCTTTTTCGACGTTATTTTACCAGCTAACTAAAAATAGGAAAGCCTTGAACCCCTTCCACTAAATTTAGTTAGTATTAAGATTCTTTTACAGGGAGTGCAGTGGAGCTGACGCTGAAATAATTAAGTATTTGGTTATATCATCGCTAGTCTCACTGAAATCTTCTGAACTCTAAATGTCATGTGTGGTCTGGCGTCTCCTTACCAGCAACAGGTCCCAGGTTCAAACTAGTCAATTCCCTAAAAAACACGCTCAGAGCGTCGTTGCGCGAAAGTGGTAGGGGGCCACGATATAGAACAACAGACACCACGCAGAATGTTAGAGAATGGCGACCCTGCCAGGATTGGTAAAATACCATGATTGAAGGTCGACCACATGCCTAACTAGGTCAGAAAAATATCCTGTTGAAAAATTTTCGTAGTAAAAACTTTTTTCTTAAAGTTGTACATAGTCGAAAACAGTAGCTGCAGCGATAGTAAGAAAGTATTCAATAGATAGTGAGACATTCTAGCAGAGACAATAGCATAATTTTCTCGCACTTAATGCAGAATTCCATGTTAACAGGTTTTGACAGTATTAGTTTTGACAGTGTTCAACACTGATACATATTGTCATGGAATGAATTTGTAATTTTGCTTTCTTTTTACTGTGTGCCATGGATTTAACAGTGGCTTTGCCCAATAAAAAATAAATGTCGTGTGACTAGGGCCTCCCATCGGGTAGACCGTTCGCCTGATTTAAGTCTTTAGATTTGACGCCACTTCGGCGACTTGCGTGTCGATGGGAATGAAATGATTATGATTAGGACAACACCAGTCCCTCAGCGGAGAAAAATCTCCGACCCAGCCGGGAATCGAACCTGGGCCCTTGGGATGAACATTCTGTCGTGCTGATCACTTTTTTCTTTTTTTTTTTCTTTTTTTCGTTTTGTTCGATATCTTTCGTTGCGTTTGGTCTGGGCGGACGTCACAAGACATCCGTTGAAGCTGATTGTTGATTCCTTGACTCAGTTTTTTTTTATTAAAGAGAGCAGGCTGTCCTCTGACTGAACACGCTGAGCTACCGTGCCGGCTTATCTCAGCTACTGGGGGCGGACGCTTGCACAATATAGATGAAGCTGTAGATGAGCGTGCTTTATAGTCTTGGTGACAAGAGTATTCTGCCTTGCAAATGCTAAAAACGCGACATTAGTTACGCAAATGTTTCCACATGTTATTAAAAGGCACTACAGACAGTAATTTTAGCAGAAGTTTGCTGGCCTCAATTAAATGCGAGAGTACGAAAAATCGATGGCAACAAATAATGTAGAACACGAGCAACATATTCACAGTGCACCTAAATCGATCAGTTCACAAACGGATTCGTAAACAGTAACAAATAGAAGTGAGTCCGCAGAATATCGTGCGATGAAACCAGCTTCTGTTTCGTGTGAAACAAAAACAAACGTGGAATCATTTACTCCATCCCAATATTACGGATAAAAAAATTAAGCATAATACGGGCAACACATTTACATTTCATCTACATCTACATCATACTCGGCAAGCCACCTAACTGTGTGTGGCGGAGAGTACTCTCTGTACCACAATCTTACCCCTCCAAGCCTGTTCTGCTCGCGAATAGTGCGTGGGAAGAATGATTGTCGGTAAGCCTCTGTATTGGCTCTAATTACTCGAATTTTCTCTTCTTGGTCAATAAGCGAGATGTATGTGGGAGGAAGTAATATGTTGTCTGACTCCTTCTGAAAAGCGCTGTCCCGAAAGTTCAATAGTAAATTTCTCCGTGATGCACAACGCCTCTCTTGTAAAGTCTGCCAATCGAGTTTGTTTAGCACTTCCGTAACGCTCTCTCGCCAGCTAAACGATCCTGTGGCGAAACACGCCACTCTTCGTTGGATCTTCTCTCTCTCTTCTATCAGTCCTACCTGACAGGGATCCCAGATAGACGAACAATACTCAAGAACCTGGAGAACAAGGGCCTTATAAGGCCCTTCTTTCGTGGATGGGTTACATTTCCTTAAGATTCTTCCGATGAAATTGAGTCTAGTGTCTACTCTTCCCAATATCTGTTTTACATGATCATTCCACGTAAGGTCGCTGTGGATAGTTACGCCTAGATATTTTACCGCAGACGCTGTCTCCAGCTGTTTGTCATCATTAGTGTAGCTGTAAAGTAGTGGATTTCCTTTCCTATGTACGCGAAATATGTTACATTTATTTGCGTTCAGGGTAAACTGCCAGAGTCTGCACTATTCATCCGTTCTCTGCAGGTCGTTCTGCGATTTCTTATGGCGTTGCTACTTTGGTATAGACAACTTCGTCATCTGCGAATAGCCTTAAAGAGAATCCGACGCTTTCTACTAAATCATTTATATATACTGTAAACAGCAACGGTCCTATCACTCTTCCCTGTGGTACTCCAGATATTACCTTTACATCCGTCGATTTAGTTCCGTTAAGCGCGACGGGTTGAGTTCTACCTGCAAGAAAGTCTTGAATCCTATCGCACGTCTGCTCCGATACTCAGTAAGCTCGTAGTTTTTTCATTAAACGGCAATGCGGGACGGTGTGAAATGCCTTACTGAAATCAAGAAACACGGCATCAACCTGAGCGCCGTTGTCCACTGCGCTGTGGATCTCATGGAGGAACAGAGCGAGCTGAGTTCCACAGGATCTCTGTTCGCGGAATCCACGTTGATTTTTACACAGGAGATGTTCATTTTCCAAAAACGTCATATTTCTTGAGCATAAAATATGTTCCATAATTCTATAACAGATTGACTTCAATGATATAGGTTTATAATTGCGTGGATCTGTTTTATGGCGTTTCTTAAAACGCGAATGACCTGCTCTTTCTTCCAGTCGTTAGGTATCTTTCTTTGCTCAAGCGACCCACGATAAATTACTGCTAGAAGGGGAGCAAGTTCTTTCGCATAATCTTTGTAGAATCTTATAGGCATCTCATCAACTCCTGAAGCCATTCCACTACTAAGCGATTGTAGCTGCTTTTCAATTCCGTTATCGGTTATCCCAATATCTACCATTTCGATGTTCGTACGACGATTAAAAGGAGGGACAATGTTACGATTTTCCGCAGTGAAACTATTTCAGTATTTCGGCCTGCTCCCTGTTATCTTCCGTTTCGGTGCCGTCGTGGTCGCTGAGGGAATGAACACCGATTTTACATACGACCAAAATCTCTTAGGGTTTTTACTCAGGTCGGTTGACAACGTCTTACTTTCAAGATCATTGAACGCTTCTCTCATTGCTCTCCTTACGCTCATTTTCGCTTCGTTCAGCTCTTGTTTGTCAGCTAGGATTTTACGCTCTTGGATCTGAGATGAAGTGTTCTTTGTTTACGTAGCGCTTTTCTAACATGGCTATTACACCATTGTGGATCTTGCCCATTCCTTAAAACCTTACTCGGAACATACCTATACAGGGCATATTGAACGATGCCTTTGAATTTTTTCCATTTCTTCTCCACATCTTCGCCCTTATCACCGAATATTTGATGCTGACTGCTGAGATATTCTGAAATTTGTATCCTGTCATCCTTGCTGAGCAAATATATCTTCCTACCTTTCTTATCATTCCTTATATTTCAATTCAAAGGATTCAGTACACATAAGAAGGTCGTAATCAGGAACATAATTTCCACTTGATAACATCCACATGGTCGAAACTTAAATATTGGGTTTTTCAAATAAATACGCATCACCACCCGACTACTAGACCCACCCGTAACGTATAAATGAAAAATGTTGTATCTAGTACTCGTATTTTGCAAAGCAAGGATACAGATCACCGTGTCACGTTTTTCCGAAATCGAAGCTCACTGCCAGGCCACTTGGAGCGCTACTGTCGTTCTCTGTTTCCGCATCGTAACAGGGGTCTTGCACTTCTGATATTTTAGTATTCTCTGGTGTGAGACATTGAAGTGCGTTAAGAGAAGTGCACTCTCTGGTTTGTCAGAAGACGTTTTTTGAGTCTAGTATCCCTAGATGTATGGAGCACAAGGAGAAAGTAGTACAGTTAGGGGTGGAAATTAATATGGAGAGGTTTTGGAAGATTAACAGATGCAACGAGGGATTTTTGTTAGGAACCGAACAATGACATCTTGGCAGAACGTAATGGCGAAATCTTAATCGGACATAAAACATACGTACGACTGAAGAAAGGAAGAGTCTATTGACTAAGGGAAAAGCGGAGTTTTGGAGGATGATTTTATGTCAAGAGAGACAGAAACGACATTCGTGTAACGGTGGAGGGCAGAAGCAGCGCGGCTTTAAGGAGTTAAGCAACGAACCGAACCCTTACTTGAATCTGTATAGCAGAAGGTGAACGAACGGAGAGTTGCATTATGCGGACTGTGGAATGCAAATCAGTTTGTACCGAACTTACGAACTGTGTCATCAAAATCTGCAAATGTTACGTGCACCATCTTTAGCAACAATTTTGATGATTTTTCTTTTACTATGTGAGGTTACAATAAATTTTTAAGTGCAACATTTAAAGTGTTCGCCGCTCGAACATATAAATCTGTTGTGTGAGTCCATTGCTACTAAAAACGAATAGAATGTGTGTTTTACCCACATACCACATCTACATACCACATATTTTGTTAATTTTTGATGTTGTGAGTTAGTGAAAATTTTTTTATGGAATTTATAAAGATTGGGTTATCATTCTGGTCCAGCAGCATCCTGTTTGTCAAAAATCATAGCACCGAGCTCCCATTTTCAGCATTGTCAGGCATGAACAGTGCAAGGTCACATCTTTCACCTCACATTTGAAGCAACAACAGGAAGACGTGTGTACATTAATTAAATACTGCAGAACTTTCAGTACCTCAGAACACTTTTTGAACATTAAGCAATTCATTAATAAAACTTAACTCTTTGCAGTTAAAAAAAACGGTAGCAATAAACTGACGTCGGGACACTTGGAATTGTGTACGCAGCAATAGTGACCGTTCTTGAAGTCATCTGATTTACAGCTGCACTATAATAAGACTAATTACACTCTGATTGCTAAATTGCTAAATTGCGACTAAATTTGGGAGACTGAATGTACATAACCAGCCATAATGGTGTATAAAACAGCAATGAACATAGACGGAAGCTACTATCTTTTCACTTCCACTAAAATTTGCGGAATAAAGTAACTAAACATTGCAGTAACAGCGTGGCGTAAGATTTCGGATCAGTAATAATGGGTACAGTTCCAATTTGCAAGAGAATGTCGAGAGGCGAAAAGGCCATTTGGATGCAGTTTAGTAATTTTTTTATGTGTTGACCACACTTTTATTATTTCCAAAAGCATCTTACGCTTTTCGACGTTCCGTCATTTTCGAAGGCTACAAAATACAATAGAAACTGATATCAGAATGTATGAAAATATGTTACATTCACCATTAGTAAGAGACATAGTACGACGACTAGATATGTATTTATAGCTTATCAGTGCTACGTGAATCATATAAAATTATCCGTAGACACACTGTATCACGTCAGCATTCTCAATCACGAGAGAGGTTCAAACTGATACCGAGGGAAAATTTTGGAAACCAAGTGGACTAATCCGCTGCCGTGGCCAGTTTTTGGCTGCAAACAAAACAAAATGTAGCGTGTACCATGTATCCAGCGACGCCTAGCGGATTAGCCCACTTGGTTTCCAAAATTTTCCCTCGGTATCAATTTGAACTTCTCTCGTGATTGAGAATGTTGACGTGATACACTGTATCTGATGGAGAATTGTATGTGATCAACACTAGTAAGCTAGAAAGCCATATTGTGGTCGTTGTAACATGTCTCTTATCAATGGTGAATGTAACATATTTTGATGTCTTCTGATACCAGTTTCGTGTTGTATTTTGTAGTCTTTGAGTATGATGGAAGGTCGAAACGCGTAATGTGTTTTTGGAAATAATAAAAGGGTGGTCAAGACATAAGAAAGGTTATTAAAATAATGATTACGATACATGACTTGTATTTAGAAATAACAAAGGGCAATTCCGAATTAAATTTTCTGTTGTTTTCCAAGATAAATTAAGGCAAACGCCGGGATGGCTTGACAAGGCAGGTCTCCTTCACTAAGCTTGCCAAATTCGAACATGTTGTTTTACTGTACCGAGCTCGTCGCCCACGAGACGCTGAAGTTTAATCTTCCCTCTAGAATCAGGGGATATTAAATCCCAACCTGGACACAGTTAATTAGGTTCTCCGCGGATCCCTAAGGAATTTCAAGCGAATACGGGAGTGATACTTCCCAGAAGACCTCCACCACACCCTTTCCCCATTTTTCTCCAACTGAGCAAGGGCTGCGTCTCTGGTGTCCTCGACGATGACGAAACGTTTAATCTTTCACGTTCATCCCAACTACGCTCGCGTAGCTCTAGTCCTTTCTACCTTTTGTACGCGTCGTGCAAACGCTGAATCTCGCAGTAGAACGGGCAGGGTAGTCCTCGCGGTTGCGCCGTTTTCTGGCAGCGGAGTGCGGAAGTAATACCGCAGACCCGTCCTCTCATACGGCGAACAAAAAGTCCGTTGTTTCGGCGAAGTTTCCAGCGCCAGCGCGCAGCATACTCCGAGCGCGTTGCCAGATTAAAAACGGATCGTTGGACGCGTATATGGCCTTTTTTTTATCTTTTATAAGAGCTGTTGCAGCAAGTTTGAATAACGCCATAAACATCACATTCTCTGATGGTGCAATATATCAATAGCCAAAAGAGCTACGACGGACATACACTGTTGCATCAGACTACACGTATATCTATAAATGATACTTAATTGAAACCCTCACCTGTCCTCAGGTGTTGTTGATATACCTCGAGGCGGACAGTTGAAAATATATGCCCCGACCGGGACTCGAACCCAGGATCTTCTGCTTACATGGCAGACGCTATATCGGTCTGAGCCACCGAGGACACAGATGAATATCGCGACTGCAGGGACTTCTCCCTTGCACGCTTCCCGTGAGACCCACATTCCCAAGTGTCCACAATATACATACGTAATGTACTTAATATATATTTGCCCATCCACTCATTACTCGCACACATTAAGGTGACGATTCCCGTAAGAGTTCGGGCAGCCTGTGCGCATTCGCACAGACGAAGGTCAATGGCCGAGTAGCCTTAAGCTATATATGAAGACAGTAGCTGTTCTCGAAAGAACAGACACCATTGATGACCGTGCAGCTCCTCCAGAATAAATGATAATTAACTGAAACCCTCAGCTGTCGTATGTAGATTGTGGACAGTCTGGAATGTGGGTCTCACAGGAAGCGTGCAAGGGTAAGTCCCTGCAGTCACGCTATTCATCTGTGTCCTCAGTGGCTCAGATGGATGCTGGCATGGTAGCTCAGCGTGCTCGGTCAGAGGGCTGGTTAGCCTCTGTAATAAAAAAACTGAGTGAAAGGCTCAACAATCGAACTTAAACGGATGTCATGTGACGTCCGCAACGACCGAACACAACGATCACCAACGAGCAAAATGAAAAAAAGAAAAAAAAAGATGGATAGAGCGTCTGCCATGTAAGCAGGAGATCCTGGGTTCGAGTCCCGGCCGGGACACACATTTGCAACTGTCCCCATCGAGGTATAACAACAACACCTGGCAGCAGCTGAGGGTTTCTATTAATTATCATTTACTCTAGAGAAGCTGCACGGTCATCAATGATATTTGTTCTTTCGAGAACAGTTACTATCTTCATATGCACTTATTTGTGTCACTTAAGGAAGAGGGAGGAGTGGCATCACTAAATTTTCATACGAACCCATAGCATGGCGAATGCAATTCAGGCATTCTTCTACTTTCTACAACCGTTTACATTTGGGATGGGATTTAGCAAGTAGTAACGACTTTAAAAAGTTCTGTGCTGTCTTCACTCGTTGCATGGTTTGTGTTTTGTTGATCGGAGTCTTTGACAACATTCCTTCGTCCACTGGAAATCGCTGCATGCAGCAATCTGTGTAATGGAGGTAAAAGTAAAACCAGTGTTTTCAAAGCAGCCGTATGTGATGCGAAATTAATCAATAGTTGTCATGACATGCGGACCAGCCACTACGAAAGGGGACGGAGAGTACTATCAGTACAGACGCAGTAACAGCAGACTGGGTCGGTCAGAAGAGCTCTGTGGCATGGAGTAGTCATGGGGTGTCAGCTGAGTCACAAATCCATCACGAAAATTTCGGCCCTTCTAAAGCTGCCCAATTAGACCGCCTGTTATGTGACTGCGAAGTGGAAATGCGAAGGACCACCACTGCTAAGCCAACAGCCAAAGCCAGGTAGACTTCAAGTACTGACGGATAGGGACCCTTGAGCTTGCGGAGGGTGGTTGTAAGAAATCGCGGGAAATCAGTGGAAGAAAACGCTCGTGAGATCCAAAATTCCACCATCAGTCCACGTAACACAATGACTGTGCGTACGGAGTTCAAAACAGTGGGGTACAATGGTTGAGAAGTTCTCGATTCGCATTTCAGTGTTGGGCGACGCTTGAGGTGGCTTAAAAAGCGAAGCCACTAGAGAGTGGATGACTGGGAACGAGTGACTGAGTAACGGAAAGGGTCGGGATTGGCAAATGCAAGGACAATTCAAACTGCAATCACGTATAGTGCCAACAGAGAAGTATGGAGGAGATGGTGGAGATGGTGTTATGGTACTGGAGTGTTCTTCGTGGCATGGGTGCGGTTCCCTCATTGGACTCATGAAAACACTAAATTCATAAGGATTAAACACATTTACAGCACTGTGTGTTGGGTACAGTAGGGGTACAGTTCGAAGACGACGTTTGTATTAGCATAACGGCAATGGTTTTTGACAATAACGATCCTGAAATACCCTGAAGCGCCAAATAAACTGGTATAGGCATGCGTGCTCAAATACGGAGATACGTGAACAGGCAGAATACGGCGCTGCGGTCGGCAACGCCTACATAAGACAACAAGTGTCTGGCGCAGTTGTAAGGTCGGCTACTGTTGCTACAATAGAAAGATATCAAGATTTAAGTGAGTTTCAACATGGTGTTATAATCAGCGCACGAACGATGGGACACAGCATCACCGAGGTAACGATGAAGTGGGGATTTTCCCGGACGACCATTTCACCAGTGTACCATGAATATCAGGAATCCGGTAAAATATCAAATATTCGACATCGCGGCGGCCCGAGAAAGATCTTGCAAGAACGGGACCAACGACGATTGAAGAGAATCGTTCAACTTGACAGAAGTGCAATCTTTCTGCAAATTGCTGAAGACTTCAGTGCTGGGCCATCAACTAGTGTCAGCGTACGAACCATTCAAGGAAACATAATCGATATGGGCATTTGGAGCCGAAGGCCCATTTGTGTACCCTTGATGACTGCACGACACAAAACGTTACGCCTCACCTGGGCCAGTGAACACCGAAATTGAACTGTCGATGACTGGAAACATGTTGTCTGGTCAAACGGGTCTCTTTTCAAATTGTCTCGAGCTTGTATAGAGCGGATGGACGTATACAGGTAAAGAGACAACCTCATGAATCCATGGACACTGGATGTTAGCAGGGGACGGTTCAAGCTGGTGGAGGCTATGTAATGGTATGGGGCGTGTGCAGTTGGAGTGATATCGGACCCCTGATACTTCTACGAGGATACGACTCTGAAAGGGGAACGTACGGATTCCTTGACAGCCCTGCAGGATTCATGGTGTCAGTTTCCTCCAGCACTACTTCAGACCATTAGTCGAGTCCATGCCACGTCATGTTGCGGCGCTTCCGCGTACTCACCAGTGCCCTACACGATATTAGGCAAGTGTACTAGTTTCTTTGGCTCTTCATTGTAGATTGACCTGCCTACATGTCTGCCAGACCTGAATGGGATGAGTTAGAACGTCAAATTCCCTGCAGACCTCAGCATCTTACGTCACTCCCTTCCCTGGTTTCAACACTTCAGGAAGAAAAGGCCACCATTCCTCCAAACACATCCACACACCTCATTGAAAGTGTCCCCACCATTCAAGCAGAATCTGGTTAACATATGCACCACACTGTTCAATTACAGTGTGCTCACATCAGTAATGTGACTCAGTTAACTTGCTCATAGCACACGCAGGTATCACTCTTTTACACAGCTGCTGGTGAACTGGCATTAGTTATTCTACTTGCGAAACAACCACTGAATGTGGATACATTAACTTCTATGACCCGCAGTTTAACAACATCCTTCTGTACAGTTAGCCACACCATAGTATAAAGACATTTGACTGTATTAGATATGGAATCAATAGAGAAGTTCTTATCATTAAACACTGCCCCCGTCGGTGGCAATGCAAGAAAACAGTGTTTACAACCCTACAGCTACACCTGCAACAACTTGCCTATAGTATCGTGATAAGGGTATATCCTTGCTGGATATTACTTATAAAATTTTTTTCCAAGGATCTGTATTGCAGAATTCACGAAGAGCTTGATGGTGAACTAGGCGAATATCAAGGAGGCTTTCCTCCAGGACGAAGTTGTTCTGATCAAATTATTAGTCTCAGATGGATAATGAAACATCAAACGGTCATGAACAAGAAGCTAGAGATCACCTTTGAGATTTTAAAAAAGCCTACGATACTCTCCGTCGTGAATCTCTACTGTCAATTCTTAAAGAAACTTACATCAAAAACTTGTCAACCTCGTTGCAGTCACCCTTCGAAATACCAAAGCTAGACCTTTTGAAATTAATACTGGCCTTCGACAAGGCGATGTATTGTCTCCATTATTGTTCAGTTGTGTGCTGGAGAAAATCATACGTGAGTGGAACAAGATATGCCCACCACCTGTTAAGATTGGAAGAAAGATTCGACTTAACTGCGTTGTATTTGCAGATGATTTGGCGCTGTTAGCAAACAATATTGATCAAGCAAAGGTTCAGATAGAACAACTAGAACGATTAGCGGCAATGGTTGGATTGCAAATTTCGTTTGAGAAAACACAAATGATGCTCAGCTTCCCAGTTGACACATCCCATATGATACTTCATAATCATCAAAAAATTAAAGTAGTACCTAAGTTTAAATATCTTAGTGAGATTATTATCTGGAATGTTAATGAAAGAGCATCAATAGATAGTAGAACATTGAAACTACAGCGAGCGCAGAGAACCACATGGCCAATTTACAAAAAACGATCTTTCTCAGTAAATGCTAAATTTCGACTTTACTCCTCCGTTGTTAAACCGGAAGCAACATATGTAAGTGAAACACTATTCAAACTAAATACTCAAGCAACAACTGACAAATTGCAGAAAGTTGATAAAAGAATAACTAAAAAACATCAAGTTAATGGGCAGTGGAGACTTTTGCCCATTTCAGTAGTGTATAAAGAAAGTAAACCCATTTTTGGTACAATGCGGAAAAGAAGGATTACATTTTTCGGCCACATGTCTTGCCTACCAAATAAGAGAATCCTGAAGCAACTTTTTGATTACTTCTGGAACAGTAAAACCAAAAACATCTGGTCTAAGGAAGTAAAAAGTGATCTGGATGAACTGAATACCACCACACACCAAATTCAACACAGAGAAAAGAAACTGCTTCCGACGAACAAATACACATGGCTAACATTCAAACCATCAGAACGGAAGAAGTCTGTCATATCTGCAGAAGAACGAGCAGCCAGATCACACCGAACGAAGAAATTTTGGGAAACGAAGAAATTGCTGACTGCTAAGACCTAAACTTAATCGTTGTAGATTCTGTTGTATTATGTTTGATTTTAGTGCTCCATTGCGGAAGTAAACTATCTAAATAAATAAATAATCGTGAGTGGCATTATCGTCCATTTAAATCAGTACTAATAGTCCGATATTAAAATTCTCGTGCCAGTCTCTCGCCCAGCTCATTTATTTCCGAAACTTTCTCATGCCTAACAACTCCTAAGAGATCAGTAATCGTATCCTTATAATGAGCAACACTACTTTGTAATCAAAACACCTGGCCTCATGAAGGTAACTCACACTGCAAGAACTTTACAAGTTCCATCTTCAAGAGGGCCAAACACCGCTAGTACCATTCACTTCCTTGCGTTGCAATTCAGTCAGCTGTGCTGGCTCACCGATGGCCTGGTGCAGTGCTGAGACAGCTCCACCTCTGTGTGGGCTGGAACCTGCACATGCACTCCCACTTTGTAACCGAATTCTTCTTTTTGAAGCCAACCCACACATGACATGTCCCCAAATGAAGTAGCTTACAGGGAATGAAGACACAATCTCCAGTCTACATCTTAAAGCTATAAGACTACGCTCCCATCTGCGCAATGCACAACCACACTCTGCTACAAAAACATAGCATGAGGTTTAGGTGGAGGGGGGTTCGAGCTGGAGTTAGTGCAGATGTGGGGCTTAATATTTTTGTAACCACTTTATTTGCCACACAAAAAACAGTTTAACAAGATATAAAACACTCTCATAAATAAAAGATTACTTGAGGCCTAAATAATTTTGAACTGAGCCTGAAAAGAAAATATCTTCTTGAAATAATAACAATACTCTTACGCAGATTTTGGCATTCAGTAATTATGACAACAGTAACTTATTACAACAGAAAAATATATTTTGATCTATTACAGAAGACTGAGTGCAATTCCTACTAGCAACTTCTTGCCTGGCTGCTACTAGCAGCCCCCAATCACGAGACCCCAACAACAGTATTCAACTACCCAACTTATATCTAAGTGATCAGTACATGTACAAAGAATTCATTCATACAAAAGAATATAGTGATTCACAATACAAACAATTTTCATACTGAATCAACATAAAAAACCACAGAGCTCTCAACAGATACCCAGTTGGAACAAGATTTTAAATTATATTTAACTTTTACATAAACACATGCACTGCACATACTGACATGAAAATATCTTAATATGCCGCATAAGCAATACACAATATTAATTTAGCAATGGCCCTATGTACAATAGCCACAATAAGACCAAGTCAACGCTCACAACCTCTGGAAGAAGCGAGTTACAGTTGATTGTACTTATCGCATATAACACTGTGACTCGACTTGAACACAAAGCGCCAGAATTTCGCCCTTAACTGAAAAGCACAGTGACTGTGACTCTTGCAAACTGCTGAAGTCATTTCTCACCTTCCTGCAATGCCACAAGTGCGACTAGAGAGAACAGCAACCGCTCCAGCAGGTTGCTGTTCATTTGCCAGTAGAGGCCATATTGACCAAGTCGATCCATTGTCGATATGCACGCCAACTTAGACTTGGCTTCTCAGAGAACTGCTTTTCTTGGCGTCTTTTCAGAACTCCTCGCCAATGACTGTCCATCGCGAAGCAAAGGCTGAATGTACAGCTTCAGGCAACCAACAGAGCACAACGTACCCGTCCTAAATGGCGACGTCATGCTACTAGCTCTGACCACAGACTCACAATTTGCTTCTGCAAGATGTTCGTATTATACTTGAGTCCAGCTGTCTGATCGCCACCACCCACGCCCCTCACCACCACAACCATGGTGACACCCCCACTGGTCACAAGTCTCACAGCAGCCAACTTTGCTGGCCACAGTAGCACATAGCCAAGAACAAGATTGCTGGCACTGGCTACAACTCATGCTGTTCGATATGGCTCATTCCCAAGAAGGGGAAAGATGTTACACACTTTAATGTATTATGCTGTTTGGCGTGGTACCTTGGACTATGCAGTGCAAACTAGGTGTCTCTTATCGCCTTTAAGTTCAGAATAAATTTTGAAGTATAAATTTACTAATTATAGCTACTTGTTTAGAATTTTCATGCACAATAAATTAAAATAGAAGTTCAAATTTTTTATGTACAGTGCTAGAGGACCATTATTTAGCTATTTGCTGAAAATGTATGTGAGTGATTGTTCGTAACAAACTCCTCTACATAAAGTGCATACTGACTGCGAGTAATTTTTCCTAACTATAGTTGAAAATGGATTGTTTACAGCGGCGATGCTATCTAAATTATTAATAATTAATTAAACATCATGAGTTCTAGGACAAATGTCTAATTGTTTATGGTGGGTGACGAGGCGAGACTGAGGCAGTTGATTCTGGGTATGGGAGGAACCATTTATCGTTCAAATGGCTCTGAGCGCTATGGGACTTAACTTCTAAGGTCATCAGTCCCCTGTAACTTAGAACTAATTAAACCTAACTAACCTAAGGACATCACACACATCCATGCCCGAGGCAGGATTTGAACCTGCGACCGTAGCGCCTAGAACCGCTCTGCCACCCCGGCCGGCGAACCATTTATGTATAGCACTATCTGCATTGTGCAATTTAAAGATAACAGAACGTGATAGGACGTAATCCAAGATAACTGGTGTGGAGTGCTTCTTCCGATTACAAAGAACGTCTTTTGGTATCGTTCCGTTTGTGAATATAAAGGCTTCGTGCTCCCTGCGCTGCTGGGAGATCGACAGCAGTGGCGGAGATGGTAGAGGGTCATGGAGGCCTCAATGGTCTATGGCGGCCATTTGCGAAATTTCACTTAAAATTGGCTGATATTAAACATGCCAGATCTGAATACCAGAACCTGACAGTTGCCTGGAGGTGAAATTGGGGATTGCAGTTAGGTATATGTGAGATCTGCACTGAGAAATTTCAGTAAAATCGGATAAATTGTAAGAAAATTTAACACGACGATGTTCAAACCCAGAGTCTGGCAATGTGCTGGGTGTGGAAACATGGGCAGAGATGTGTGGGTTGGAGACAGGGATGGTGTGGGTTGTGTGGTTGAACTGAGGTCTAGGACAGTTACCTGAAAATGAACATAGGTCACGTTATTAGCTAGGACAATGGGCTCCATGTGAGAGAAGATCCACGTTATTACAGGGTGAGCTGCTTTGTGCCCGAGAAGGTATTTTTCCCTACTTTGGCCTACCTGAAGAAATCAGTGGGACTATTTTCCTCGCGCAAATGTGGCCAATATCAAGGGTAGAGGCGGTGTTACAATCACGTGATTTCATGTGGGATGATCAATTTTTTTCCCTCAGCGTGATTATTTTTCTCGAAAACATCTTATGAAAATCACATCGTGAGGTGTCCATCACTAACGTAACTTCGTTCCAACCGTCACATACTACACCGTCCCACTGTTGCATACGCATCCCATATTATCATTCGGTAAACAAAGAACGCTACTTTGCATTCCGAATAGGAATTTACGATGTTTGGGTGCTGAAAAATTTCGTCATTGCCCCTGTTGGGCACTAGATCCTGAAAACGCGCGTTCTTCACGGATGAACCGGATGTGGGGATGATGGATATTGGCAGACGCGTCAATAATTGGGTGACGGGGCAGCGGGGGCCGAGGATGGACCGCCCGGCTCGGCGGGCGGGGCGGCGGAAGCGGCGGGCGCCGTGACAGTGACGGTGCTCGGCCGGCCCCGCGGTCGATAGTAGGCACCAACGGCTGCTGTTACCAGGCCGCCGGGGTCCTCTGTTACCTAACCGCTCGCTCACAGGGCGGTCCAGTCGTCACGTAGTACGCTGGGAAATTTACCTTGCACGTCTCCGGCAACCGGCAGATAGCAAAGAGCCGAGTATTTGCTTTATCTGACTTCCTGAGCCGTAGGAATGTGGACGAGAATTTTTCTTTAAATGGAACTACATAACGGATAATGCTATTAGGCGACACGAGGGTAATCAGTTGCATCAAGGCCGCCAGGAGCTGGACTTCCTGTACTAGAAACACTGAGGTGACAAAAGACATGAGATATCTCTTAATATTGCGTCGGACCTCCTTCTGCCCGGCGTAGTGCAGCAACTCTACGTGGTATGCACTCAACGAGTCATTGGCAGTACTCTGCAGAAGCCGGCCGGAGTGGCCGTGCGGTTCTAGGCGCTACAGTGTGGAGCCGAGCGACTCCTACGGTCGCAAGTTCGAATCCTGCCTCGGGCATGGATGTGTGTGATGTCCTTAGGTTAGTTAGGTTTAATTAGTTCTAGTTTCTAGGCGACTGATGACCTCAGAAGTTAAGTCGCATAGTGCTCAGAGCCATTTGAACCAACTCTGCAGAAATACTGAGCCATGTTGCCTCTATAGCTGTCTGTAATTACGAAAGTGTCGCCGGTGCAGGATTTTGTGCCCGAACTGACCTCTCTATTATGTCCCATAAATGTTCGATGGGATATCTGCCGATCTGAGTGGCCAAATGATTCGCTCGAATAGTCCAAATGTTTTTCAAAGCAGTGGCGAACAATTGTGGCACGAGAGAATACTGCACTGTCATCTATAGAAATTCCATCGTTGTTTGCGACCTCAAGTCCCTGAATGGCAGTCAATGATCAGTTCAGTTGGACCAGTTCATTCCACATAAACAAAGGTCACACTATAGAATGCAGCCACCACCACCTTGCCCAATGTCTTCTTGTTGACAACTTGGGTCCATGGCTTCGCGGAGTCTGCGCCTCACTCCAACCGTACCATCAGCTTTTGCCAATTGAAATCGTGACTCATGTGACCAGGCCACGGTTTTCTAGTCATCTACGGTCCAACCGATTTGGTCACGAGCCCAAGAGGGGTGCTGCAGGCGACGTCGTGCTGTTAGCAAAGGCATTCGCGTCCATCGTCTGCTGTCATAGCCCATTAACGCCAAATTTCGCCACACAGTCCTGATGGATACGTTCGTCGTACGTCCCACATTGGTCTCTATAGCTGTTTTACGCTGCGTTGCTAGTCTGTTAACACTGACAACTCTACCCAAATGCCGCTGCTCTTGGTCGTTAAGTGAAGGCGTTTGGCCATTGCGTTTTCCGTGGTGAGAGGTAATGTCTGAAATCTGATATTCAGTGCACACTCTTGACACTGTGGCCCTCGGAATACTGAATTCCCGAATGATTTTCGAGGAAGATTGGAAATTTGCGATAAGGTCTTATGGAACCAAACTGTTAAGGTCATCGGCCCCTAAGCCTACACACTACTTAATCTAACTTAAACTAACTTACGCTATGAACAACACACACACACCCATGCCCGAAGGAGGACTCGAACCTCCGACGGAGGAAGCCGCACGGACCGTGACAAGGCGCCTCAGACTTCTCGGCTACCCTTTGCGGCAATGATTTTTGAAATGAAATGTTCACGTGTCTATCTCCATCAACCATTCCGCGTTCAAAGTCTGTTAATTCTCGTCGTGCAGCCATAATTACGTCGCAAAATTTTTCGCAGGACTCACCTGAGAACTAAAGAGAGCTCCAACAATGCACTGCCGTTTTATATCTTCTTATGCGATACTACCGCCGTCTGTATATGTGCATATCGCTGATGACTTTTGTCACTTCAGTGTACTACCACAGCACTATCATTGTCCTCAAACTCTCTAGTTCCTGCTAAACTTTGGCTGTCTTCGGAAGTGATATATGAAGAAATTTAAAACTGTGATAGATATTTCGTCTTACAGTGTACCACCCACATCCAAATGACACAGATACAATGTGAGCTCGACCCCCTTCCCTCAAAACAAAGAAAAGTTTGTAGAAGCATTTAATGTTTTAAATTGTTATCAATTTCCGAATATCAGAGGTAAATTTGGGAGAACAAAGTAGTGTGAAAACTAATAGTCTTCCAAACTGCAAGGAGCTGGGGCTGATGGTCAGTTATACACTGTCTCACAGAAAAGGTGAAGCATCAGAAAACTATGGCCTGAAGATGGCCCACTGAAGCGCTGAAACTGTTAGCTACACAATAAATAAGATCATAAGAACTGCTGTAGGTGTCTCATTTTCTTACAATAGCGAACGGCTGTGGTCCCCAAGATCTCTAGTCAAAAGGATGGACATACGAAAACTTGGTGTAAAGGATTAGTTGTAATGCTCTGCGACAGGTGGTATGGTCTCCGAAATGCAATACTGTTGTTCGTCTTCAGTGCTATTACCATACCAGATAGGGTATATAAGGGGCTTAACGGCGTTAAATATTGAATGATGATTATGAAGGGCACGGAGATTCCGTGTACTCGTGTCAGACACATGGAGATGTCACATACTCGTGTGAGACAGCGTTACCAGCACCTTACAGAGTTTGAAAGGTGCCTTATGGTAGGTTTCCACTTTCTCGCCTGCTCGAACTGCACAGTATGTAGGTCTGTGTGGCATTCGAATGTGACTGTGGCTCAGTGTTGGAGAGAACAGGAATTTGTCGGCAGGCATACGTGTTATCAAGGTTCCAGTCGAATTCATCTGCCCATCCCAAGTGACGATAGCCGTATTCTACATCAAGCACAACCTAACCCCTTTACATAGGTTCCTGCAATCCAAGAATGGGTAATGGATTCCCTGCAACCTCCTGTGTCATCCCACAAAACTTGTCAGAGACTTCAGCAGCAGGATTAGGGAATTAACGTCCCAGGCGTAGGACGCTCGTAACACCAAAACACACATGGCTGCATTTGGATAAATGGCTTCGCTTTGTTTTCACTGAAGAATCGCAGTGCCACACTGGTCTGGATGACCGTCGGGAGCGAGTATGACGGCGACATGGAGGCGGGCCTTTTCTTCCAATGTTTTGGAGAGGCACAGCGGTGTTACTCCTGGCGTCATAACGTGGAGGTATAGCTTCAGGACTCAGTTCATAGTGATTGAGAGAACTGAAGACAGAACGGTACTTCACGGACATCCTGCGTCCTCACTTGTTGCCCCCACGCGACAGTATCTTCGCGCTATTTTCGAACAGGACATTACTCGCCCACACATGGCACATGCCTCTATCAAATGTCTGCGTGATTTTGAGGTACTTCCACGGCCAGCGAGACCCTAAAATATGTTCGCGACTGAACACATGTCGGACCTCAACTCCGTCCCTTTGCCAGTATCCAGGATATCAAGTACCAGATACAACAGCGGTAGGCCAATTGCTTCAGGGGAGGATACTTCGGCTATATGACACCCTTACGAACCGAATAAGTGCATGCGTCCAGACCAGAGGTGATGCAAAGTCCTACTGATAAGTGGACTCATACTACAAATTCTTTGTAAATTAGGCCTGATTATGTACTCACTGAAATAACATCACAAACCCTCTCAAACCTGAAGTTTTATTTTGTTTTCTCCTTCCCTTCTAGGTGCTTCACTCTTTTTTTTTTTTTGTCAGGAAGCGTATTTGGAAAGGGGACAAGCTCAGCCCCCCCCCCCCCTCCCCAGAAGCCAGAAGCTAATCTTAGATAAACGCCTGAAACACTGTAAATTCAATGATTATATTGGGACATATCTATACCTATATTCAGAGCCTTTCAAGCGGTTATAAAATGGCACTCCCGTTGTACCACGTGCTAGAGTTCCATATTGCGTACGGTGCGCGAGAAAATGACTATATAAATATCTTTGTGCGAACTGTAATCAGTCATTGCGGGAGCGATGCTTAGGGTGTGGAGTATATTCCTACATTCCTCGTTTAAACTGGTTCTGGAATTGTAGTAAGCACACTTTCGCGGGGTGATAGCTATATTCAAACGTTTGCCAGCTCGTGTTTCTTGGAATTTCCGTAATGCTCTCCCGCAGGACAGACAAACCTACGGCCATTCGTGGTGGCCTCCTTTGTGCATGTTAAATATCCCCTGAGAGTCCTATTTAATATGAGTGTATGATGGGTCTTAAGAGCGAGTTGTAAGTAATCTCCTTTGTAGGTTGATTATATTTTCCCAGTGTCACACCAGTCGACCAGAGTCTGTAACTTTTTTTACCTCAGTGGCGTTTACTTCTTGGTTTTGAACGTGTCCCTGGAGAAGGCTGCTTCTAATTCCATTGCGAGAGTACCCCAACAAGTTGTATTTGTTGCAAAACCATTGCGGCAGTTATTACTTTGCAGTGGAAATTAATTGTGCGCTCCTGTCAGCCATATTGCACATTAGTGGGGTACAAAGTGAATGAATTTGTTTTAGTGCGATTATGTATTGGTAGTGCTCGCGGGGGTTTGGCCGCCTTGGGTGTATAACCACGTCTCCTCTGCACATCGCTATATATTAGGCCGTTTTGGTGCTTAATTCTTTGAGCTGGCACTCGGTTTATGTCATAAATCCATTTCCATTTTAAGGGGTAATGTAATGGATTTTGGTCCAAAAAACCGATTTTTCAAAAATATTATTTTCTTGATCTACACAGTTTATGTTGTAAGTGAATTCTCTCGTGGTAGCATCTTTAGAAATGCCTTTAAATAGTTAAACTGATTAACTCTGCACTGGCGGCCACTCCCACCTTTTCCGACAATGGGAAACTGCTTGCTTCAGCGGAATTTTTGTCAGTGTAAAGACTATTTTCTTTCGATATCTTTGGCTGACATCTATATCTCTGGTGACATTTATATCTTTACCTGAAAACTTCCTGGCATGTAGTTTATTCACGTTTTGACAATGCTAACGCATAATAGTAGGTAGAAGGTTGAATTCGCAAACATTTATGTGGAAGTCAAGATTTATGCATGATGGGTGGTGGAAAAGCTGTGTTTAGGAAACGGAGGTTTCATGGAAATCGGTTTACCAACAAAAAGGAGGAAGCACCTCGAAATGAAGAACATAAGCTCTCAGCTTCAGCATGGAAACTTGGGACAGGAGAATCGTGCAGGTGCGTGAATGATGTTGATATGGATTACACTGGATTTAGACTTATTGATTTAGAGTTTCTCTGCCAAGCTATAAAGTTTTCATGTTCATGTGTTAGCTGTAAAAATACGGAATGCATGATTGTTGTTGAAGAAAGAAGAGTGGGAATAGCTTGTGATTTAAAATTAATTTGTAATTCATGTGGCTATAAATTTTCACTTTCCTCCTCCAAAAAAACTAACACTGGTACCTATGAAAGCAATTTTAGGTTAGCATGTGCACTGAGATGCCTTGGAGAGGGCAGAGAAGGAGGTAATCTATTTTGTGGTTTTCTGAACATGTTTCCACCTTGTGCAGTGTTTGAGAAAATAAAGAAAGAAATGCCTGATGCTGTATGCGATACTGCCAAAGTTTCTATGAGAAAAGCAGTGGGGGAATTGTGAAATAAACCAAAAATAGACAGATCATGGGGTAGATATTCATGCCAGTGAATCGCCTACAAATGTTTCTGACCTGTGTGTGTCTGTAGATGGGACGCGATGAAGAGGAGTCACACATCTCTGTATGGAGTTGCATCTGTTACTGAAACTGACACAGGTAAAGTTTTAGATGCAGAAATTATGTCTGAAAGTGTGCAACTAGGAAAATGTCCAGCAATGGAGACAGTGAAAATCTGTGGCAAGAAAAGCATGCAGCAGCATGCTCTAAAAATTATAGTGGCTCAAGTGGGGGCATGGAGGCTGCTGCAGTTGTGAGGATGTTCTCCAGATCTGAGAACCAGTACGTTGGTTCAAATGGCTCTGAGCACTATGGCACTTAACTTCTGAGGTCATCAGTCCCCTAGAACTTAGAACTACTTAAACCTAACTAACCTAAGGACATCACACATATCCATGTCCGAGGCAGGATTTGAACCTGCGACCATAGCGGTCGCGTGGTTCCTTACTGTAGCGCCTAGAACCGCTCAGCCACGCCGGCCGGCCCAGTACGTTGTTAGATATACTAAATACCTTGGTGATGGGGACTCCTCGTCGTTCAAAGCTCTAACAGATAAAAATCCGTACAATACAACAGTAGAAAAGTTGATATGTGTTGGCCACATCCAAAAGAGACTTGGTGGTAGGCTTCGTCACTTGCTGAAAGAGAAGAAAGGTGAAGTACTTGCGGATGGAATACCACCAGGAGGAAAAGGTATGCTTACTCTGAAAGAAACTGATTCTCTTCAGTTATTTTATGGGAGAGC
This sequence comes from Schistocerca serialis cubense, assembly GCF_023864345.2. Taxonomy (NCBI): domain Eukaryota; kingdom Metazoa; phylum Arthropoda; class Insecta; order Orthoptera; family Acrididae; genus Schistocerca; species Schistocerca serialis. Next base: position 461,738,792 of record NC_064643.1, read on the forward strand.
TATCAGGAAGAACACACGTAACTTAGAGACAGTGAGGCGTGCTGTGTGGGCAATTTTTTTCCAGAAACTATCCACTGACCAAACACCAGTGCACAATCTGTGTCCAAAAGACGATTGGTGTAAGTTCAACAACAGAAATGAGACATTCACATAAACACTCCTTACCAGAACCTGTTATGAATGCAATTAAGCCCACATTCAGGTTTCTTGCAAACTCTGATTTTTTGAGGAAGTGTCTTCACGGAAAGCCACAAAATGCAAATAAAAGCCTTAGTAATTTAATTTGGATTAGATGCTCAAAAAGGGCATTCTGTGGACTTTAAATACTCCAAATACGTGTCTGTGATGCTGTTTTATGTTACAATAACGGAAACAATGGCAAATTGAAGTGCTGAAGAGAGCTGGTATAGATCCTGGTGTGTTTACAAAAAAGCATTTTACACCATCGACGAGAGCAGGGTCAAGAAAGCTAAGAGAACAGTGTCTCACCTGCAAATACAGGCCAGGCCGATTCGATGAGGAGAGAAGAGAAACATGGAGGATGAGGCGTACCAGTATGGAGGATTTCAAAATTGAGGTAAGCTTATTACATGTAGAAGTATGAGAAGAAAATCTTTGAACCTCATTTTATCTGTTTTACATTTTTTACGTTATCAGAAGCCTTTTCTCAAAAAGTATGTGCGCTAATGCTATGAAATTTTCAGGAACTGTTCGCAACGTGTTGCTGTTTCCCTGGAACTAAAAAGTAAGGGATCTTGCAATTACATTCTGAATTTTAGATGACTGTATGCAGAAAAAAGTTAATTTTGGATGTGCAAAATTAAAAACTCTGTTAATGATACGATTTGAACCATAAATTAACAACTGAGTTTCAGTGGTCTTATAACCTTCTCAGGATACGAAAACAAAATTTTCAGATTAATTGCACGATTAGAATTTGAGTTATGACATTATAAAAAAGACAATTAAAAAATTAAAAATTCAAATTTCTGGCAAAATATTAATCCTACATATTTTATTATATTTTTACGTTGAAACACAGCTCATTTGCTTTACACGTGCTAAGTTTTAGATTTGTGCATTAATTTATATGGCTGTAATGATTTCTTACATAAATGTTTACATTTTCCGCTACATCCCCCCTTAAATGGTAAAAGGAAAAGGGGCAGGACTGGTACCTTGTCTTAGAGTTTATGTCTTCAGTTATAATGCTTTTTTTGTGTATATTACCGTTGTTTTTCTGTTTTAGAGCAGTAACACCTAGTTGTACAGGGTAATTCAAAAAGAATATCACAACTTTAGGAATTTAAAACTCTGCAACGACAAAAGGCAGAGCTAAGCACTATCTGTCGGCGAATTATAACAGAAGGTTATATTATGTTCCTTTCATTAAATACACATTTTTAAAGTTGTGGTATTCTTTTTGAATCACCCTGTATTTTACCCTCATCTAAACTGAGCATAATGTCGCACTCGCTAAGTTCAAGACGGCTAATTCGGTTGATAAAATCTGCTGAATTTATAATATGATGCTCACAGTGTCCCACAAGTGGAACGAGGAGATTTTCCAAGTACTTGGCACAGCTTGTATGTAGGTGAACCAGTGGTGGATACGATGAGGTGGAATGGCGTCCCGTCTAGGTGCCTGTGAGAGAAGACTCTTGACCACAGTGTCTTCCAGCGAAGTGCGCTTGAGAAGTTCGGGTGTCTTTTTTATTATTCTCGATGTTGGAAAGCCTACAATGCTCTCATCATCACTGCGTAGTGGTCGCAGGCCATTGCGCTCAGCCCTGGTCATGTTGGGTGCTGATAACTTTGCTTTCATGAGAATACGACTCTTTTCACGCAGTATTTCCTCCGCTGTTTCATTTGGGAGCTTGCGGACTACCTGTTGGACTTATTATATCACAGACAGGAATATCCTAGGGCGAAGGTGCGACACCGACATTGCACCCTTGTCTGTATCCCTCGCCGTCAAGTTGATGAGGATGCCTTCTGAGGACTTGTCTGCCGCACCATCTTGTTGTTGCGAAAGGTGACTGAACTTCTCTTTCTGCCTCTCTGAACTTCGTTTCTGTGATGATGTTTGTTGGGAAATCGTAACTGCATCGACTCATTGCAAGTCCAAGGCTGTGAGTGTCCTTGAAAGTTCCAGATCAAAGCCATAAGAGCACATCCACTCGAATCCAGCTGTTACCTGGTGTTGTGTATCCTTTTTCGTAGTAGTGCGTAGCGCAACAGCATTAACAGTAACATCCAGTTTCCCATGGAGACAGAAAAAGACGATGAACTGTCCTTTATCGACGTTCTCGTCCGCCGCAAACGAAATGGGTGCCTCGGCCACAGCGTCTATAGAAAACCAATCCACACCGATCCTTACTTGCACGCCATCAACCATCATCGACCGCCACAGAAGTGCACTGTTTTACAAACATTGGTGCATCGCGCAATTATGATATCAGACGCTGATAACGTGCCCGATGAGCTGATACACTATGAAAAGTCTTCATGAACGACGGCTGTAGCGTCCATCTAGTAAATGAAGTGATTTCAAGCAAGACTCACAAAATGACCACCGTCGAGGAGTAGGAAAAGAAACTTGCTTTCTTATCGTTCTGTGGCTCCGTGTCGAGCAAGATAAATCGCATGCTGAAATGAAACAAGATCAAATAGATCTTCAGGCCTCCGACGAAAATCCCTCAATAACTGAAACCAGTTAAAGGCGCAGCAGGTCTCAAAATACCTGGGCCTACAAGATACCCTGCGAGTGTGGCCAGTCTTATGTCGGACAAACAGTAGACACTGTGAAACAACGCAGGAAGGAGCATGAGAGGTTTTATCGCCTACGCTACCCCAAGAAATCTGCTTTAGCTGAGCATGCTTTTGAAAATGGGCACCGGATAAAATTTGACAAAACCTCCGTCGTGGGTCGCACAAAAGGGCTTCTGGGATTCTGTAATTAAAGAAGAAACTGATTTAAAAATCACCAGTAACACCCTAAATGGAGGCTGTGACCTGCAGCTCAGCACAGCGTAGGATTCAGCGATCGCGCGGTAGAAGCGGCCGCATCGAACGCCGAGTCAACCTATGCCCCGTATATGCCGATGCCGCAGATACGAAGCCAACGTGATAGACAAGTCATGGGGCGCCGTCACATCACGTGGCACTGCACGTCTTACGAGCGCCAGCAGCCGATCCCGGAGGGGAGCGAGTAGCTGTTTCAGAAGAGTTTATAATTCCTGACTATATGTTTAAATGCATGCAAGTTCTCGATAGCTCAGGAAAACGTGAAGACGTTTAGTGGGTACCTTTTCAATTAAATATTGATTTCTCGTGGGCCCTGCACGTAACCGAATGTTCGCGAAGTGCGGCGGATTCGCCGACTAGTGTGACATCATAAGTTCGATGCCAGGCCCGTTTATCTCGTTGGCCCCACGCAGGCATGGGTGACGTCACAGCCAGCAGCTAGTGTATATAAGGGGCGTACCAGCAGGCCACTGGCAGTCATACCACTTGACAATGGGCAAGTAGTACTTGGCCGAAAGCTTGTGTATTTTAATTACTTGATGCCGTTGGAAACCCGAGAACTTTTTATTCAGTGTTACCACCGCGAGACCCTGCAGTCTTACAAAACAGACTACTTCCCAAAGTTATTTTAGAAATGGCAGTGATGCAAAATAGTTTAAATTACAGCCCAGGATATAAAAATGGAGAATACAGAGGCTTCATCCTGAAAAATGATCAGAGACTGGACTAGCCGACTATTGTGCCGTTGTACCGCCTTCTTCTTCAGCACTACTTAATTTCAGCAGCCTCAAACGAGCCCTGATTTTCTTAGGAGCTTTAAGGTCTTGGTTTAAGAAGCTGTCAGGAGACAAACTCCTAATGACTTTACACGCCTGATAAATTGGGGCAATATTTTGCCAAGGATCCCTTGTGCTCCTTTTCTTTGGCCCCGGAAATTCTTTATATAGACAATACCCCCACCATCACTGAGACCATGCGTCTCCCTCAACTACACCTACGAGTCTCTGTCTGGTGTACAAGAGAAATTTTTTTTTCGCAGCCTTCCGTTTAGCCCTGATATCCCCAGGCTCAATATGCTCCGGTAAAAGATCACTCAACGACTGCAAATTAATGCGGAATTAAGAGAGAATGCAGATATTGATTTGGCAGCCCATTACAAACAGTATTGTAAGGTGCTTAAAAAAGTTATTAGGAAGGTAAAAAGTATGTGGTATGCAGATAGAATAGCTAAGTCTCAGGATAAAATTAAAACCATATGGTCAGTCGTAAAGGAAGTGGCTGGTCTGCAGAGACAGGTCGAGAATATAGAATCAGTGCGTAGTGGGGATGTCCGTGTTACTGATAAGTCGCATATATGTACAGTACTTAATAATCACTTTCTGAATATAGCAGGTGAACTAAATAGAAACCTAGTCCCAACAGGGAATCATATAGCGCTCTTAGAAAAAAGTGTCCTGAGACTGTTACCTGAAATGCTCCTCCATGATACTGACAAGAGGGAGATTGAGTTAATAATTAAATCACTAAAGACCAAGAACTCTCACGGACATGACGGGGTGTCTAGCAGAATACTGAAATATTGTTCCACGTATGTTAGCTCAGTACTTAGCCATATCTGTAACTTTTCCTTTAGGAGTGGTCGGTTTCCTGACCGATTAAAGTACTCGGTAGTGAAGCCACTTTATAGAAAGGGAGACAGGGATAATGTTGACAATTATAGACCTATTTCTATGCCATCGATGGTTGCTAAAGTTATCGAGAGGTTGGTATATACAAGGTTGCTGCAGCATTTAAATTCACATAATTTGCTGTGTAATGTACAGTTTGGTTTTAGAAATGGCTTAACAACTGAAAATGCTATAGTCTCTTTTCTCTGTGAGGTTTTGGACGGATTAAATAAAAGGTTGCGAACGTTAGGTGTTTCCTTTGATTTAACGAAGGCTTTTGACTGTGTTGACCACAAAATATTACTGCAGAAGTTGGAACATTATGGAGTAAGGGGAGTAGCTTGCAATTGGTTCGCCTCCTACTTTAAGAACAGAAAGCAGAAGGTAATCCTCCGCAATATTGAGAGTGGTAATGATGTTCAGTCCCAATGGGGCACTGTTAAATGGGGCGTTCCCCAAGGGTCGGTGCTGGGGCCACTGCTGTTTCTTATTTATGTAAATGATATGCCTTCTAGTATTACAGGTGATTCAAAAATATTTCTGTTTGCTGATGACACCACCTTGGTAGTGAAGGATCTTGTGTGTAATATTGAAACATTATCAAATAATGTAGTTCATGATATAAGTTCGTGGCTTGTGGAAAATAATTTGATGCTAAATCACAGTAAGACTCAGTTTTTACAGTTTCTAACCCATAATTCAACAAGAACTGACATTTTAATCAGACAGAATGGGCATGTTATAAGCGAGACGGAACAGTTCAAGTTCCTAGGCGTACAGATAGATAGTAAGCTGTTGTGGAAAGCCCATGTTCAGGATCTTGTTCAGAAACTAAATGCCGCTTTATTTACCATTAGAACAGTATCTGGAATAAGTGACATTTCAACACGAAAAGTAGTATACTTCGCATATTTTCATACGCTTATGTCATATGGTGTTATTTTTTGGGGTAATTCTTCTGATTCAAAAAGGGTATTTTTGGCTCAAAAACGGGCTGTTCGAGCTATGTATGGTGTAAGTTCGAAAACCTGTTGTCGACCCCTATTCAATAGTCTGGGAATTTTGACATTGCCCTCACAGTATATATTTTCTTTAATGTCGTTTGTTGTTAGCAATATTAGCTTATTCCCAAGAGTTAGCAGCTTTCACTCAGTTAATACTAGGCAGAAATCAAATCTGCATGTGGAATGCACTTCCTTGACTCTTGTGCAGAAAGGAGTGCAGTATTCTGCTGCATCCATTTTCAATAAGCTACCACAAGAACTCAAAAATCTTAGCAGTAGCCCAAACACTTTCAAGTCTAAACTGAAGAGTTTCCTCATGGCTCACTCCTTCTATTCTGTCGAGGAGCTCCTGGAAGAGCTAAAAAATTAAGCAAATTCCAGTGTTACATTCTTGATTTTCTTTATTTAAACTAACGACTTGTCGCCTGAATATGTTTCTTATATTTCATTTTATCTGTTTCTAGAATCGTGTTATAATTTCATGTATTGACTCGTTCCATGACCATGGAGACTTCTGCTAAATGTGGTCCCACGGAACAATAAATAAATAAATAAATAAATAAATCATCTGATTGCCTCCATGACACGCAGTATTAAAGGCAAGACTAAGCCAACCGACGGATCAATCCCAACGTTAGTGCGAACGAGAATGATAAATTTTTAAGCCAGGTTTCAGATTCCTGCTAATACCTTCCACAAAAAAAGGCTATGGGTAAACGATATTTTTAATTCAAGTGACAGAAATACAGGAGCATTATCACTAACTAAAAATTTAGCAGGTCCATAGCTAGCAAGTATAACACTTTTGTGCTAGATACTAACGGCTCTCATCATTTCTTTACTAGGCACCAACCAGGCAAACCTTCTAAGGCACAGACACCACTGAAATTTCACCATTTTTGGTGCTGAGAGGGTCCCCGCATAATGAATAAAAAGCTTATCCATAGCCTGATATTCTCTAGTGGACTGCAAAACCCCATTTAGTGTTAATTTTAGGCTTAGTGATCTTGCGATCTTGACATCGAACCATTAATCTCTTAATATCCGAGTCCGTGCTTTTCCAAGTCAGATTTCCTCAGTTTCTTCCATCTGGGTTTTATACAGCCTCAGGTGCCCACAACACAATGGACGATGAACATAACTGAAAACAGCAGGGGCTTAGCATTCAGGAAGAGTTTGATATCGTAAAGAACATGGTGACATACCACACCCTTCTCTAAGGTGGAGCCTATCTTGCTATTGTCTCTCCGTAAGATCAACAAAAAGTGAGAGCACCGCTGCGTTTATCACGAAATCCGGCGTCTCTGCTTCATCGGCAGATTCTGGGATGTGACCTGGTTTTGAGCCCCCTTAGTATGTACTATTTCATGTTGGAATGCTGATACTCTAATCGCCCACCGCTCTATCCTTTCGGTATTACGCCACCTGGCAAGAACCCAACTTAGCGTCCGGTTATCTGACTCTAATCTGAATTTCGTATGCTCCAGGTAGATCTTAACTTTTCTAGGACGAAAATGATGGCTAAAGCTTCCAACTCATAAAAAGAGTAACTTATTAACGCATTAGGCAAGCTCTCAAAACGTACGTCAAAGCCTTCCATCACATTCTTCTAACAAAACGGCGGAAAAACCGAAACTAGGCTCGTGTGCCTGCACAATAAGTGAATTAAAATTTGGAATACCCAGTGCTGGAGCAATGTTCACCGCTTGTTTCAGGGCGTCAAACGCTACCTTGAGCATCTTCCCATTGGAATTTCTTATTTTTGCGACGGAGTTGACTGAGTGGGGCAGCAAGTTGTGCAAAACTGGGGATAAATTTTTAAACAATGTTCACCATGGCTATGAATCAAGCAACACCCTTCTTGCCCCTGGGCGACTGGAACCTATAAATAGCCTGGGTACTGGCATGATCGATATTAATATCACTGGCTGACACTATATGTCCCAGAAAGGAGATTTCACTATGGATTATACTAACTTTTGACACCTTAACGGTCAGACCCGCCTCCTTCAGACGCCCAAACACTTGCCTAAGGTGGTCTAAATGATGAGCAAAGGATGTACTTAAAGATGGACCCACCGTCTAAGTTGTTGTAGACTCACCTGAATTTTAGGTCCCCCAACACAGAATGTAACAGACGTGAAAACATCGCTGCTTCTCTTGAGAGGGGAAAAGGAACTCTGTTATATTGAAAGAGGTTGGACTCAGTGCGGAACACTGTTAACAATCTAGAATCCTCAGTGGGTGGTATCTGGCAATAGATCCCGCACGGTAAAAAAAAGTGCCCTTGCAAACCACGTGAAGCAGTTATGTAGATCAGGAAGCGGAACAGATTCCATCTTTTGATTAAAGACAGGGTAACTGACAGCAAGACTAAACTCTGCATTATTAGGCTTTGGTACATAAAAGAAAAGAAAAGGAGAAGCAGAGGGTCTAATGACGCCATTCTCTAACAGTTGATTTATAGTTTTTCATAATTCTTGGATCTTTGGTGGGGAAAAGCAGTATGGAGTAGGACGAACCGGAATCTGGCCAGTTAGTTGGATCTCATATTGAATCCTCTTGGTAAGACATACTGTGTCTGTCAAGACCGTAGGTAACTCAACTAGTAACTGTAATAAATTCCTCTGGTTTGGCTAAGTGACCTACAATGAATTTAGCACAACCATCGAGGGGACTAAACACATAGCCTCTGCCGTCAAAACTACATAATACATATTTCCTTTGGGCCTGGAGCTTAAGCGTAAAGCCCCAATTCTTAATTTGAAACGGGTCTGTCCATAGCACTTAATGGATCTCCGGAGACCGAATGGGGAAGGCTCTCCCGCTTTTAATCATTTAATTTGGATACTATCAATGGTAACCACCATTAACTCTAAATTGGAAAATATCTGCGGCTTATCATTAAGCAAAACCCTTGACCAGTCTCCGGTCACATGCCTTCCAAAATATCCCTTCCAAAACATTAAAAACCGCCCCGTCTTCAGAAATTTCCAAGCAGAACTGCTGTACGCGTACTCTCAGTACAATCCCCTAAAGATTCATTCACCACTTTTACACTGAAAAAATGCTGGGCAGTGAGTTCCATTCATCTACGGGACTGCACATTTTCTAAAACAACCTTCTTCGAGAGCTCAACTACCGAGCTCTGCAGAACTGCAGCCAACAGCCCACTTAAACAGGTCATCGGTAATGTATAAGTAACTTGGAACACAATGGTATGCAGAATTTGCAACACAAGTCAGCCTGTCATTGCAATCTAAAAGTTAACTACAGTAATTCCAAAATTTGGTGAGTACTCCCAAGGGATAATTTCTGAGCGCTCTGAATAAGCACCATCAGTGGGCTTGGTAATTTACTAAATTTTTTTGTACAGGTATTTTCTTACTCGGCTCCTCGTTTATTTTCAAATTATGCTCATGTTCAGTGTTAACTGCACCATTCTCTGCCTGCCAGTTCAGAAACAAAATTAGCAGCTGCAGTAACAAAACTTTCTCTTGCATTATCTGAACGTCCAGCAAAAACTTGGGATCCACATTAATCAGATGCGAATCCTATTAGCAAAATGATACATCAGCGCGTGTAAGCAAACAAGTGGGATGGAGAAGTGTCGACTAACACGGTAACACACTCTTGGACATCGGCAAGCAACTTGTGGCAAGCGGAGCGCTTTTGGGCAGTTATTTCTACTGGACGCAGAAATGGTTCAAATGGCTCTGAGCACTATGGAACTCAGCATCTGAGGTCATCAGTCCCCTAGAACTTAGAACTACTTAAACCTAACTAACCTAAGGACATCACACACGTCCAAGCCCGAGGCAGGATTCGAACCTGCGACCGTAGTGGTCACGCGGTTCCAAACTGAAGCGCCTAGAACCGCACGGCCACACCGGCCGGCTGGACGCAGAGCCTGCAATATTATTTTATGATTTTAGTTAAGTGATTTATGGTTTTCTTGCATTTTTATTTTCTTTTTTATCAGTCCATCTAATTTTTTTTCTCCAGTACCAGATCTCAAATGCTTCAGTTCTTTTCCGTTCGGGTTTTCCCACTGTCCATGATTCACTACCATACAAATACTCTAAATATATATTCTCAGAAATTTCTTCCTTAGATGAAGGCCTAGGCTTGATACCAGAGTTAAGACAAACTTTTACTCCTTGATTTGTCATTTTGTGATCGATTGATTTTTGACAGGCTCCCAGAGTGGCGGAAATTATTTAAAGCAGTCAGATACTGAATGTATGGCCCCAGTTATGATTTTTATACCGTAGCTTAAATTTTCCAGGACATTTCTTTTTCTAGGGCCGTAATTGTGGTGGTTTACAGGAGACAAACCGTAAGAATAATTTATTCCTGAACTTGGAGCTCAGGACAGAGTAACATTTAATTAAATTCGAGTCTCATTTTCAAGAAAGGGATCAGCCACATCGCTACAAGTCACTTTGTCTGGCAGAGAAATAAGATGCTCGGCAATAAATAAGGACGACGCTTTCTTATGCAGAGACAGACCTGGTGGAACGAGACCTGGACCCCTTAAACCTTGGCAGCAGAGCAAGCAATGAATATACTCACTACGTGGCTGAAATGTATCTAGGAGAAGGCGAATTCGCCTATTTCTGAGGTCTGGACACCACAATATCCCGCATGCAACAGGCTGTAACTTCGCACAGTCTCCTATCACCCCCAATGTTGTGTATACAGTATACATATTTTTACGTTACTGTTACCTCATCGTGTTAGAGTGAATACATTCTTTTGTTGTTTGTACAGAAGCGTAGTTTCCTAGAAAACTCAAGAAAATCTATTCCACGTTTCATAACGTCTGCGGTAGTCTACTGCCAGATTATATACCTTCGCTCTCACAAGCTGGAGGCAGTTTAGCTTGAAGCTGACAGTACAGCACGCACTATGTCATTATACAGGGTGAGCCAGGAGGAAAGGCACATGTTTTGAGGGGTGATCGTATTAGTGATTCTATAGGAAAACTTCATATTGACATAAGTCATATTCCGAATGGTTTCCGACATAGACCACATTTAATGTCACTTTTGTAGGCTTTCCTTGAATTAGTCGAGCCGGCCGGTGTGGCAGAGCAGTTCTAGGCGCTTCAGTCTGGAAACGCGCGACCGCTACAGTCGTAGCCGGCCGCGGTGGTCTAGCGGTTCTAGGCGCTCAGTCCGGAACAGCGCGACTGCTGCGGTCGCAGGTTCGAATCCTGCCTCGGGCATGGATGTGTGTGATATCCTTAGGTTAGTTAGGTTTAAGTAGTTCTAAGTTCTAGGGGACTGATGACCACAGATGTTAAGTCCCATAGTGCTCAGAGCCACCTACAGTCGTAGGTTCGAATCCTCCCTCGGGCATGAATGTGTGTGATGTCCTTAGGTTAGTTAGATTTATGTAGTTCTAAGTTCTAGGGGACTGATGACCTCCGATGTTAAGTCTCATAGTGCTCAGATCCATTTGAAACATTTGAGTTAGTCGAAAACCACACTCACCAGCCAATATTTGTGACAGTACGAAATTAAATTACATTAAATTCGCTACAAGAAAGGTCCTAATCACTTTTTTTCTATGACCAATAGTTGGGGAAAAGGGAGCGCGAGAATACTGAACACACCGCGCGACGCGCATGTACTGTAGCGTATGTAGATTTTGTAGGCCAATTTAAGGTAGTTTCCCGGCTTGATAAACCACAAGTGTCCTGTATCAAAGCGTCGTCCCCACTACTCTATACTACTGTGACCATTGTGAACAACAAGAATGTTGGAATAATACAGAAAATATATAACAATGTAGATTAAACGTGTTCTATTTTGGAAACCATTCGGAACAGGCCATATGTTCATATGAAGTTTTTTATTCGGAATCACTAACACTGTCACGCTTCAATGCCTGTACCTTTCCTCCTGACTCACCATGTACATTGGGAGATGCATATTTCTGTTTCTCAAAAAGTATCAAGAACAGTTGGAAATTGAGATTAATAAAATGATGAACATCCATATCTGAATCTACTGTACACGTGCACACCGTAGACCAGTGGGAAGAGCATGGCAGAGAGCACTTTCCATTGTGCTGCATATAAAGGGGTTTTTTCCGTTCCTTTCACGAATGACGCGTTGGAATATTGATTGCTTAGACTTTCAATTTCTGAGCACTTTAAGCAAGCTGACAAAATTTGCACTGCTGTACAACGTTACCAAGATCTGACAATATCTGCGTAGCTGTTTACAGATAGTACTTCATAGCAGGTAGCTCCATCGTTCGAGGAATGTTTGAGTTTACTATTAATATTGTCTACTAGCAGACTAACGTTCAACATGCGCTGCAAATCGTTCCGTCGTTAGGAAAGTCGTGCGTTTCTTTGTCTACAGACTTACTTGTCTACATACGTAGGGACTTCACAAAGTAAGTTTCGCGTGCTGTCTCACGCTAAGACCACAGTGCAACAAAAGTGACACATTGTCAGAAGAATATACGAGATACAGATTTCCTGTAGACACAGTTCTGCTGGGGTACGAAAAACAGGTGTACCGCAGGGTGCGACTAAATGGAGCGGCAACTGGAATCGTGCTCCCAAGTTGAAGTACGCGGGACAGTAAGACTCTTGTGGGAAAAGCGTCTAAATTGCACGCAGGTTCACCATGAAATTCTGACGGTATATGGACCAAATAAAATGTCGTGCCCATCCACGGTGAAAGAGTGCAAACGTGGGAGCGTTGATCGATAAGTCCAGATCTTGTGCCATGCGATCCTTGTTTTCGGCAAGCTGAAAGAACTTTTGCAGAGAAAAGAGATTTTACAACAGCGAGGGTGTTCAGATAGCGGTTCTCGAACGTCTCCGTGACCAAGAAGCGGATTTATATCGTCGAGGAATTGAGCGACTATTAGTTCCTAGCGTTGTTCACAGAGATTTGGTAACTATGTTGAAAAATAGTGTAGCATGCGTCACTTCGAAGTGCACTGAAGTATTTAATAAAAGTTACTAGAACTGCTGTAATAATGTGCAGCTTACTTTTTGATGTCAACTTTTCCTTGAAAATTCCTAGAACTTCAAAGCATATTTGTCCAGGACAGCTATCTTCCCAAGGGACAAGAATTCTCATATCATGGGTAATTTCCTTCATGCCTCCCAGCGAGATACCGTGTCTGTTAAACACGATCAGAATGCACATGAGGCTGCACCCCAGCACGCCACACGTGCTGCGGACTACCCTGAAGGGCGTATTTGCGCTTACCCTTCATATGGTTATTAAATTAACATTCATAATTATTTTCGTCATAATAGAAAACGGCATACACGCTTAATTATTGGCCTCACGTGGAAAAACTTCAGAGTGTAGGATGTAAACCAGGAGCGTCACTTGACGACGTAGGTCTTCCATCGAAGAGCTTTGGGGCCCACTAAAGCATTTCAACGTAGAGAATGCTAAATGTAGAATTGTGATGAGGTGGGGCTCTACAGCTGTCAAATAATTACGAAACATCATTGTAGCTGACCACCAATTGTTTATTATTGTGTTCAGTGTTACCGGTCTCTATCAGTAGACCATTATAAAGCCGAATAAAGCTTAACAAGACTTTCACTACAACACTTGAAGCGAACAACTTCGATGTAGGTAGGAAAACATAGCTTCTGTTACTATAAATAATCTCCAAAGATTATTTATTGTAACAGTAGCTAAGTTTTCCGACCTACATCGAAGTTGTTCGCTTCAAGTCATGTAGTGCCAAGCTGGTTACTCTTTCCTTCGGCTTGATAATGGTCTACTGATTGAAACCGCATTCGGCATAAAAATAAACAGCTGATGGTCATCTACAGTGAAGTTTCGCAAATACCAGATGTATTTCCTCCAGAATATACAACGATTTGTACAGTCAGTTCGACAAGAAAGTGTACGTCGTTATTCGTATGAAATATATAAAATGTGTGTTTACGTGAAAATACATGTCATTACTAATTGCACAGTTACCTGACAGCTAATCCAATCGCCACCATTATCGATTACAGCTTGGCACCTTTTCGGCGTGCCTTTCACATTTTCCGCATATTCTCTCGGTAACGATCTCCACATCGTCCTGATTTCAGAGTATATATTGGCTTTCCTTTAAGCTACATCTTAATATACGACCAAACATTTCCGGTCACATTTACACCGGAGACACTGCTGGCCAATCCATCAGGGACACCCCATTGTCTTGTTTCCACGCTGTACAGAGACGCCTGCGATGCTTCGGATCATTATCCTCTTTAAGCACCAAGTTGGCCTAGTTCGAACCAAAGAGCTTCATTACAAACCTCAGAAGGCATTTTTTAATCAATATTGCTCATTTTTTCAGCGTTTAAATTGGCTGCAAATAAGTGAAAACAGCCAAAACTGCAACCGACAAAACAAAACATTCAACTCTCATGCTATTTATCTATACACTGTGCAAAAGCGCATTGAGTACAGATTATGGACCACTACCAGAGAGGTCGCTGCGGAAGTCAAATTTAGAATTATGGCGTAGATTGTACTTCAAGTCTGTGCACACTCTCACTCTCACTCTCTCTCTCTCTCTCTCTCTCTCGCTCTCTCTCTCATCCGATTTATCTTGACCACCGTAAATAACTGTTTGTCCAGATACAAATTAAAATATGTTTCAAGCAAATGTTCTTTAGCCGTCAGGGGGACATCAATCAGCATGATTGCCTTCATCTAGCTTTGTTTTTTACAAAGATATGAATAGCAGTATGACTTTTTTACATGGCACCCTCTATTTTTTATTCGGTAATTCATTTTCTCTCCTAAAGACCTATTCAAAAATGTATCACAGTGTACCAGTCACCGAAATACAGCGTTATTAGTCACATAACACAAAACTCACTTTGAACCCAGGAACACAAACTCGTCCACCTGCTGGAGTTGTCAGAAAACCAAGTAAAAACATAACACAAAACTGACTCTGACTGACCTGTATCATTGCCCAGGAGTAGAACGTTCAAAGGTGCAATGAGTGGTAACCCTGGACACCGATACATTGGTGCACATTTTCAACTTTTGTGGTCCTGTCCTCCCCAGTTGCGCGTAATACTACGGTATATTGATAATTTTCACTTATGGACCGTCTGACAGCAACTGAATAAAACACAATTTTAGTGCCATACGCTTTTCGCCTTTATTTTCTGCAAGGCATCATCAGTGGCCTGGAATATGTACATATGTTAGCTATTTTATTTACATTTTTGTCACTGTGCCTATAGGTTATAAACAGTTCTGGTGGTTGGTATTTCCTATTAAGTAGTAATGTTTTGAACTGTACTTACAGGTTGCGTAGAATATGTAAGAAACTGTCTACGCAACCTGTGAGTACAGTTCAAAACATTACTACTTAATAGGAAATACCAACCACCAGAACTGTTTATAACCTATAGGCACAGTGACAAAAATGTAAATAAAATAGCTAACATATGTATATATTCCAGGCCACTGATGATGCCTTGCAGAAAATAAAGGCGAAACGCGTATGGCACTAAAATTGTGTTTTATTCAGTTGCTGTCAGACGGTCCATAAGTGAAAATTATCAATATACCGTAATACATTGGTGCACATGTTGACTGAAAGATTTATTTACTGCTTCCAGTGTTGCCTGCTGAAGAGAATTACAAGCAAGCACGATGCGTTCCTGCATGCCCTCTGGAGTTGTCGGATTATCGAGATAGACAACGTCTTTAATGCATCCCCAAACAAAAAAGTCCAGAGGATTAAAATCAGGAGACCTAGCAGGCCAAGTAACTGTTCCTCCTCGACCAATCCATTCGGCAGGATACCTTCGGTTCAGAACACGAAGTGCACGCAAGGCATTATATGCTGGACATCCATCGTGTTGATACCACATAAGCAATCTGGTTCATAGCGGCACTTCATCTAGAAGAGGAGGAAGAATTCGTCTAAGGAAGTTGGCATACGCTGTGCCGTTTGGACCATCATTGATGAAATAAGTGCCAATAATTATAGGACCAAGCATCCCGCACCAGACTTTAACTCTCCATTGACGCTGATGTTCCACCTGTCTAAGCCATCGTGGGTTGTCGCTGAACCAATAATGCATGTTCCGTGTATTTACCTGTCCTTTGTTCGAGAAGGAACATTCATCGGTAAATAGAGCATTGGAGAGCGGGTTGGCGAGGATTTGCTACTGTGTCCACTGTCAGAATTGTACCCGATTCTGGAAATCATTCCCATGCAATTCTGATATAGGCGTTCATGGTAAGGATGAAACCGGTGACGTGTAAGAATACGATGTACACTGGTTTTAGGAATGCCAATCTCGTGTTCAAATGTTCAAATGTGTGTGAAATCTTACGGGACTTAACTGATAAGGTCATCAGTCCCTAAGCTTACACACTACTTAACCTAAATTATCCTAAGGACAAACACACACACCCATGCCCGAGGGAGGACTCGAACCTCGGCAGGGATCAGCCGCACAGTCCATTACTGCAGCGCCTGAGACCGCTCGGCTAATCCCGCGCGAATCTCGTGTTCAAGTTGTCGTGTGCTCACATGTGGATTCATAGCAACCGAAGCAAGAACAGTAACTTTGGCAGCTTCGTCTGTGCGAGTGCTACGACGACTGCGTTGTCGTGGTTTGAAACTTCCCGTTTCCTGAAGAGTTGCAACAAGACGAGAAAACATCCGTCGGGAAGGTGGGTTCTTGTCAGGATATCGCCCTCGGACAGAAGGAACAGATCCATCTTAGTATATATATAGTTAAGGATCACCGGCCACTTGACCATCTCCTTCTTCTGTGCGAATGCACAAACAGAGCCCGAACTCTTATGGGAATCGGCAACGCGCCGCGAGTAATGAGTATAATGGGCGGGGCACTACGAATGTAATGCGGGACAATACGTTGAGAATGTGAGTTTCGCGGGAGGCATGGCAGAGATAAATCCTTGCAGTCGCGCCATCCTCTGTGTCCTCGGTGGCTCCGATGGATTACGTCAGTATCGAACTCAGGCAGTCACGACACTTAACATCGAGAGCCATAATGCGGGAACGAAAGAAAAGCGAAGGAAGGAACAAAATAGAACGACAGTTTCCAAACATTGAGTGGCCTGAGATTTTGAAAAACATTAGTTCTAATGTGCTCACGTTTAATATAAATACGTCATGGTACAAGACAGTTAACAACATAGTTAGCACCAATGAAAGACTGCACGCAATCGGGCTCTGTGAAACAAATTTATGTCAACAATGCCATCTAGTCGTCATCATCATCATCATCATCATCATTTAAGACTGATTATGCCTTTCAGCGTTCAGTCTGGAGCATAGCCCCCCATTATACAGTTCCTCCATGATCCCCTATTCAGTGCCAACATTGGTGCCTCTTCTGATGTTAAAGCTATTACTTCAAAATCATTCTTAACCGAATCCAGGTACCTTCTCCTCGGTCTGCCCCGACTCCTCCTACCCTCTACAGCTGAATCCATGAGTCTCTTGGGTAACCTTGCTTCTCCCATGCGTGTAACATGACCCCACCATCTAAGCCTGTTCGCCCTGACTGCTACATCTATAGAGTTCATTCCCAGTTTTTCTTTGATTTCCTCATTGTGGACACCCTCCTGCCATTGTTCCCATCTACTAGTACCTGCAATCATCCTAGCTACTTTCATATCCGTAACCTCAACCTTGTTGATAAGGTAACCTGAATCCACCCAGATTTCGCTCCCATACAACAAAGTTGGTCGAAAGATTGAACGGTGCACTGATAACTTAGTCTTGGTACTGACTTCCTTCTTGCAGAAGAGAGTAGATCGTAGCTGAGCGCTCACTGCATTAGCTTTGCTACACCTCGCTTCCAGTTCTTTCACTATGTTGCCGTCCTGTGAGAATATGCATCCTAAGTACTTGAAACCGTCCACCTGTTCTAACTTCGTTCCTCCTATTTGGCACTCAATCCGTTTATATTTCTTTCCCACTGACATTACTTTCGTTTTGGGTATGCTAATCTTCATACCATAGTCCTTACATTTCTGATCTAGCTCTGAAATATTACTTTGCAAACTTTCAATCGAATCTGCCATCACAACTAAGTCATCCGCATATGCAAGACTGCTTATTTTGTGTTCACATATCTTAATCTCACCCAGCCAGTCTATTGTTTTCAACATATGATCCATAAATAATATGAACAATAGTGGAGACAGGTTGCAGCCTTGTCTTACGCCTGAAACTACTCTGAACCATGAACTCAATTTACCGTCAACTCTAACTGCTGCCTGACTATCCATATAAAGACCTTTAATTGCTTGCAAAAGTTTGCCTCCTATTCCATAATCTTGTAGAACAGACAATAACTTCCTCCTAGGAACCCGGTCATATGCCTTTTCTAGATCTATAAAGCATAGATACAATTCCCCGTTCCACTCATAACACTTCTCCATTATTTGCCGTAAGCTAAAGATCTGGTCCTGACAACCTCTAAGAGGCCTAAAACCACACTGATTTTCATCCAATTGGTCCTCAACTAATACTCGCACTTTCCTTTCAACAATACCTCAGAAGATTTTACCCACAACGCTGATTAAAGAGATACCTCTGTAGTTGTTACAATCTTTTCTGTTTCCATGTTTAAAGATTGGTGTGATTACTGCTTTTGTCCAGTCTGATGGAAACTGTCCCGACTCCCAGGCCATTTCAATTATCCTGTGTAGCCATTTAAGACCTGACATTCCACTGTATTTGATGAGTTCCGACTTAATTTCATCCACCCCAGCCGCTTTATTGGACTGCAATCTATTGACCATTTTTTCCACTTCCTCAAATATGATCCTATTTCCATCATCATTCCTATCCCATTCTACCTCGAAATCTGAAACATTACTGATCGCATTTTCACCTACATTGAGCAACTCTTCAAAATATTCCCTCCATCTGCCAAAGGCATCCACAGGATTCACCAGCAGTTTTCCTGACCTGTCCAAAATATTTGTCATTTCCTTCTCACCTCCCTTTCGAAGACTGCTAATTACACTCCAGAATGGTTTTCCAGCAGCTTGACCCATAGTCTCCAACCTGTTTCCAAAGTCTTCCCACGATTTCTTCTTGGATGCTGCAATTATCTGTTTGGCTTTGTTTCTTTCTTCAACATAACTTTCTCTGTCTACCTGGGTTCTGGTATGTAGCCATTTTTGATACGCCTTCTTTTTCCTTTTACAGGCTGCCTTGACTGTATCATTCCACCACGCTGTTTGCTTCATCCTACTTTTACACACTACTGTTCCAAGACATTCTTTAGCCACTTCTAGTACTGTGTCCCTGTACCTTGTCCATTCCTTTTCCAATGACTGTAATTGACTACATTCAACTAACTGGTACCTTTCTGAGATCGCTGTTATGTACTTGTGCCTGATTTCCTTATCCTGAAGTTTCTCCACTCTTATCCTCCTACATATGGACCTGACCTCCTGCACTTTCGGCCTCACAATCCCAATTTCACTGCAGATTAAATAATGATCAGTGTCATCAAAGAATCCCCTGAATACACGTGTGTCCCTCACAGCCTTCCTGAATTCCTGATCTGTTATTATATAGTCAATGACAGATCTGGTTCCCCTGGCTTCCCAAGTATACCGGTGAATGTTCTTATGTTTAAAAAAGGAGTTTGTGATTACTAAGCCCATACTGGCACAGAAATCCAAGAGTTGTTTCCCGTTCCTGTTGGCCTCCATATCCTCTCCAAATTTACCCATAACCTTTTCAAACCCTTCTGTTCGATTTCCAATCCTGGCGTTAAAATCACCCATGAGCAGAACACTGTCCTTGTCCTTTACTCTAACAACTACATCACTGAGTGCCTCATAAAGACTATCCATCTTATCTTGATCTGTCCCTTCACAATGCGAATATACTGACACAATCCTAATTTTCTTGCTAGACACTGTCAAATCTATCCACATCAGTCGTTCGTTTACATACCTTATTGCAACTACGCTGGGTTCCATTTCTTTCCTGACGTAAAGCCCTACACCCCTTTGTGCTATTCCTGCTTTGACTCCTGACAGGTAGACCTTGTATTCTCCCACTTCCTATTCTTTCTCACCCCTTACCCGAATGTCACCAACAGCTAAAACGTCCAGCCCCATCTTACTTGCAGCCTCTGCCAGCTCTACCTTCTTCCCAGAGTAGCCCCCATTTATATTAATAGCTCCCCATCTCATTACCATTTGTTTGCCAAGTCGTATCTTAGGAGTCCCTGGTTTGTCAGTTAGAGGTGGGACTCCGTCACCTCCAAAGGTCCGAGGCATTTTGCTCTGATTGTTGCCAGCATCATATTTAAAGTACCAGGGAAGCAGGTTGCTAGCCTTACTTTCCCCGAGTCCCATTGGGTTTTACCCCTAACGGCTGAGGGACTAACCGGTGGATTTGGTTGTCTTTGCCGTATGAGCACAAAGCTGACCACGACTCAGAATATGTCCGAGATGCCCAGCCTTATTCCAAAGTAACTGGTATCCCGACTGTCGGGACCACTTACTTGGCCACTCATACGTTGCCCGTGGTTCATGAACTAGGACATGACTACAGGAACCCACACCATGAACCACAAAGGAACCCACACCATGAACCACTGCCATCTAGTTGACACAATAATTCATAGATATACTTGCAGTGGTCACATGAATAGTTGGAAGTGGATCCGGAGCAAACAGCTCTCATTACAAGAAAATCGCCTGAGTATATATCGCTGTCATTGATACACAGGCCTGAAGTACGCTATTTCCCAGAAGCAAAAAATAACGAAGTGTACTGGTTGCTGGGAAATTTTGTTGATTACGTCCTTAACAAATTAGGATCCGATAGCATCATAGAGTTCAAGGCACACATGCTGTGTGACTTCCACAAAATTAGAAGGTATTCGAATCACAAGAAAAAGTTCGGTAATATGTTAAAAATTGTATTTGAAAGAATGGGCATTGGTTAATATAAAAAAGAAGACTGGTGACAGTGATGTATTGTAGTTACCGTAAGGATATTATTAAAAATTTTACAGTATATTTTTGGGTGTGCTTTTTCTATTTCAGAGAGTAGTTTTTGAAATTTATCAGCTAATGTACATAACTTATGTGACAGTGAGATTGTGTGTCTAATAGTGTCAAAACACAAAACATTAAAGGTGCATTATTGACTTATATTAGAAATCTGTAAATAGACAGTTATTATGGAAAGGTCCTTGTAGATTGGTTAAAAACCATAAGATTCTATCTTATAATGTAATATTCAATGGCTGGCACATTGCCCTGTTCAATTACGCACTGTGATGTGTAAGTCAGTTTGGCAGTGAAAGGCTTATTATATAGGTCTGATCACTTCAGATACTTAACATTCAATTAATGTCCAGAAAGTGTAGTTGGAAGGCTAGTCAACTTTATTGTATATCTCCTTTCCGCCACTCTCAAGTATTCCAGAAATTGTCTAATAAGATTATCAAATAGTTTTATATTTAAAATTACCCCACCAACTTGCTGATATCCATCATAAAGAACTATTTATGCTTCTGTGAAGATTGGAGCTCACGTAATTCAAAGTGCAGATTTTATTTCTTCATGTTGAATTTTGAATGTCTTTAAGAAAACTTTTCTTGATGTTTAACTTAATTCTTTCTGGTAATTTAGTGAGTAACACAATCTTCTGTTGTCATTCTTTAACATCAGCATAATTGAAATGATCAAACAGTTTTTGTTTCAACAACTTCATGTATAACATGTTTCCATGAACTTAGTATGTAGTTGGAATGTGTAACATTGTTTTTTTAATAAATGTTTCTATAAAAAAGGATAGAGCGTCTGCCATGTAAGCAGGAGATCCCGGGTTCGAGTCCCAGTCAGGCCACACACTTTCATCTGTCCCCGTTGACGTATGTCAACTTCTGTAAGCAGCTAAGGGTGTTCATTTAATTGTAATTTCATTCTAACGAGCTGCATGGTCACCAATGGTATCTGTTCTTTCGGACATGTCTCTGTTAACGTATGTCAACGTCTGTAAGCAGCTAAGCGTGTTCATTTAATTGTAATTTCATTCTAACGAGCTGCATGGTCACCAATGGTATCTGTTCTTTCGGACATGTCCGAAAGAACAGATACCATCTTAGTATATATGTAGAAAACAGTGTTTCAGTTACTGTCCTGCTAACTTACATTCCCCATAGACGAGTAGCATTTCTACCTTCTCTTCGTTGGTACACATTCTACTCACACAACTCTTCAACTGACGATGGTTGACGGAATGACGGGTGTGCATTCTATTTATGTTTACATTTGTCCTCTGCCAACGTCACCACACGGATGTGTTCCATTTCCCCGAGTACCTGCACTAAGCGCTGGCAGCCTCAACGTCAATGTTGTGTTATGTAATTAATAACGTTGTGTTTCAGTGACTAGTATGCTGTGATACATTTTTGAATAGGTCTTTAGGAGAGGAAATGAATTACTGAATAAAAAATACAGGGTGCCATTTAAAAAAGTCATACCGCTGTTCATTTCTTTGTAACAAACAAAGCTACATGAAGGCAATCATGCTGATTGATGTCCCCCTGACGGCTTATTTCCCGGGTAATGAGCATCAGCAGCTAATTTCTTATTTTCTTAAAGAATATGAACAGTATATTCTTCCTAGCTCCCTCTATACAATTATAAACTATCGTCGTGATAAATCTGTGAACTGGAATATCCGACCAATCAATATGAACTGCTGAGTATTATACACAGAGCATTCGTAATCTCTCTCATTTAAATGTGCACGAAGCCTTGACGGTCCCTGACGAACATTGTTATACAACGTGACATAGCTCGTGTTTCACATCATCAGATGACATTGATGTCTAAGAATTGCAAACTCACAGACACAAATCTTCAGTGTAGCAAGGCTGAAAGAACTATATAGCTTTTATTTGTCGGAATAGACTAGTGACCCGTGTGGATTTGCTGTTTACTTGGTACGGAGAAGTGGAGTAAAAGAAAAGCAACAACAAAAAGTGGACGAAAACAACTGGAATCAGGTCGCCGCAAAGAGAAAAATGAAGTATTGCACAGAACTGGCTCACCAGGCTACTGGAAACCTAGATTCTCTTCCCGGACACAAGTGAGTAAAGAGCTAGGACAATGTCATGAGTTGAAAGCCAGGGCAAGCGTAGAGCGAAATACTGGAAGAACGCCAAACGCTGGCCCGGGGTGCTACTGGAACTTCTAGAAGCACTCTGGCAGCTGTCGACAGCGCTCTCTCTGAATCTAAATGAAAACATTCGCTCACAGAAGTGCGAGCCGAAAGCCAAACAATGAAATCGTGCATTAATGCAGTACGTAGAGATGAGTGAACTCCTAGTAACGTGCATAGCATAAACCTTCTCAACAACAGCCAAAAAAACAGCAATGAAAGTGATCCGTTGTCTGTCTCAGTTAGGGATCTACTAGAAATAAGCAATACAATACAGGTAATAGGACTAACACGTGTTAGCGATCCTCCATTTGGCGTTGACGCTTGCGGTCGATAAAAATAGTCTTAGCCAGCATTCAATCACGTCACAAATGCGTTATGAATTTTAATAAGTGCATTAGATTCCATATCTTCTGTGACAAAAGTCATTAGCGCTATTATGTTCCGTAGCTACGTGCTACGTAAATATTGGTACATCACAACACGTCTACAAAGCACAATATTTATTTCGTAGACAACTCACAAAAGACGTTCACGCTCATGACAGACATCGAATATGTTTTTGTACTGTTGCTAACTTACATTTGGCTGACATTCACAAAAGTTAAAAATAATGAAAATCTGCATGACCTAGTACAAGTGCATCTTATTCTCAAGTGTCGTTTGGAGTCTAGCAAAACGTGTTTAAAAATGTCCCTCTCCCCAACCCCTCCCCAGTTAAAACAATGTCACAAAACAAAGCACAGTCATATATTTAAAAATAGAATAAAGCTACCTGAAGATCAGCGCTATTTAAATATTAAAATTAAATGCATTTTTTGTTCTGTGTTACATTTGTTTAAATTTGTCTTAACGTGGTGGTAACCACATTTGGATCCACTGATATTTCCGCAACTCTGTCTGCCATCTTTGCAAAATATAATTAGTGTGATTTTTATGATGTTTAGAACGACAGAGAATTGATATGTAAAGTGTTTCATATTAAAGGAATTTTCGTGCTGATTCCAAAACTGGTCTTCGATTTGACGAGTCTGTAATACTGCCGACGTTATGGAGAATTTAATATTATGACTTATTTTAGTAATATTAGCTGACGCGTTTCGGTTACAGTTAGATGTGTAAAACACCATCTTTTGTCTTCCACCATTTTCAGAATAAATGTTTTTCTTTTAAAACTATTGTTTAGCTTAATTTTAACGTTGCACAACAGCTTCCTTTGTTAATACGGGATATAATTTTCGCATTAACCAAGTGAGTTGGTCCTCCAAGACACATATAATGCTATTAAGGTCTTTAGTTGCTAGTGACCTTCCATTCACTGCAGCAAAGTATGGCATGACGTATTAAAATAGTGTAAACACACGAAACACGGATTTCTTACAAGAATCGTAAGACTCTGTTTCGGATGGCGGATGGATTATATGGTATCAGTAACAGCGCTAAGCAACCAGAAAAATTGTTTTGTTGTCATAAATATGTACTGCGTATAAAAAGAATAGTTCAAAAAAAATGGTTCAGATGGCTCTGAGCACTATGGGACTTAACATCTTTGGTCATCAGTCCCCTAGAACGTAGAACAACTTAAACCTAACTAACCTAAGGACATCACACACATCCATGCCCAAGGCAGGATTCGAACCTGCGACCGTAGCAATCGCGCGGTTCCGGACTGAGCGCCTAGAACCGCGAGACCACCGCGGCCGGCAAGAATAGTTCATCTGATATAAATTTTGGTTAGGATCAAAGGGTTTGTTGTTTGGTGTCTGTAACGATTTTGTTTCGATAATCGATCATGGATTATGAACTTATATCACAGCCTGTCTGAAAATCATTAAGAGGAAATATTGCGTGCAGCTTTTCCTAAAACGACGCCATTGTTCCTAAAACGACGCCATTGTCTCGGAGAGGACGGAGAACAACAGCATGGTAGTAAGGTAAACGTAGGGCAGGAGACGACGAATCGAGAAAATTTTCAAAACAAACGTATGTCGGGATTGTAGAGTCGTGGACCTATGATCAAGAAAGACTACCAATGAGCAACGACCTGGCGGAACTATGTGCGTTAAACTGACTTGACCAGCTAATGCTGAAGAGCTGGTGATTACGGTTACAGCTGGTCATAGCTAAGCAAACCTTAAATTCCTAACCTTGGGTGGCTAGCTTTAGGTGGAAATTTGGGTAAAGGGGTTTACTGAGTAAAGGTTGACTATTAAATACGTTAGAAGCACTGCATTAAGAAGATCGACATATGATGCTGTAAGGAAAAATTAATAATAATGAAATGTAAAAGTCATATGTTGAAATTACGAACCTACAAAGAAGATAAACGAACTTTTATTGTAACAAGTGCAGTACATCAGTTAATGTGAAGTAAGAAAATGGTGAAAAACAAAACAGAAATTATATCTCTGCACATCAATTTTTCCCAAATCGTAATTTTTACAGCAAATGCTAGAAAGTCCTGCCTTCATCGTCGCTGCATGCATGACGTCGAAGAAGTGATAGGTGCAAACTTGAGAAATTCCTGGCATGTAGCGAATGATTATCGCGGCCTCAAAAATTCTTACTGTCATCCCTTCATAGGAGTTGACGGGTCTTCCACAAGACCTCACCCAAAAAAGTCAGTATACCAGTTCAGTAACTTATTCGGAGAAAACCGCACTGCTACACACTCCCAAACACGTTCGTTTACCGCGCACTAGTCCCCGGTTGTCTGTCGTTTTAGAGCCGTCACCCCACAACTGTATTTGAGACCTGTGGATACCTGGTAATATTTGCTCAGTTGGACGTCACCTGCCTTATTCTGGTCTCATTAGGCTGTTTTCATCACCCTGTAGAGCTCATGACCTGTATTTGGCAATCACGGTTCCTTCCACTCTAGCAACAGTTCATCATCCCAACCAAGATGGAGTGAAATTGTGGAGATTAAAGGATAATACTGCTAGGCTGCACAACGTATCTGGTTTTAAGTCATCCCAGTGCACAGAATCTCTTCATACACAGTCCACAGTCTCAATGGATGGAACCCTTTTAAACGCCGTAAGTAATTTAAAGAATTGTAATAGTCGAGCATTATCTTATCCACTATTACCTATTTATTGCACTACTAGTATTATATTGCAGAAATATGATAATAGCCTTAGGCGGAAACTGGCCAGTAATGTAATTTATAAGCATGCTGCATGGCACATTAAACGAGGAAGACCACCTACAGTGTTTGGGAGAGTCCCTATCATTTGGTCTAGTATAGTTTGCCACTCAATAGCAGAGGTAAATTTGTGCAATTCCTGCGTTAGCCTACGAAGCCTCCTCGCTGAAACATACTGTCCAGAAGAGATACATGCCTTTCTTGGGCACATACGACAACAATGATTTTCGTATTTAAGGCAGCTTACGAACTCAAGGGTGGGAGCGATTCAAATGGAAGTAGTTAGATCTCTTTCCACTTCAGAAGGAAATTTCCTTCGCCGGTATTTGGCTGAAGAGTGTGATGTGGCGAAGGACAATAGTGACGATATCACTGTGAAGCACTGCCGTGTACTAAATAACAAACGTCGCAGCAGTATATCGTGAAACGTATGCCTATGCCACTTGATGGTGAGAGGGCCATCGGAAGAGGATCATGAGTTAGATGACCACACCTGTGATGTTCCAATGCGATCGCTCAGTCAATCATTTGTATTCATCCAAACAAAAAGCCCATATGGGTTAAAAGTCCTTATTCTTTGACGGTCCAACAATTATTGTGGATTTCCTGCATCATCACGAAAATTTCCTCCAGACCGAGCGGTACAAAAGGAACATCCATAACCCACTGCCTCTGAACCTACCTTGCTACTCTCCCATGCAAACCACACATACTTAAATTACATGAAATACATTACACTGGCAACATAGAATACAACACAAAGAATAGTCACAACGTTAGAATCATATCACGTTCAGCTTTCCCATTTCAGTTAGTATTCATCCCAGTTTCACACGACACTGCCCCACTTCGTAACTTTTCTTTCTTACTATGAACTCTGGAGGATATATGCACGTCTCCCTGTGCAATGCAAGCCAAGTGGCGTTGCTGGATAGACGGCTGACTCATCTTGCTTCACTCTCAGAGTATTAGAGTTTGAATCTAGTGTCACACGGAAACGTAACACGCAAAGTAATATTAAGATCATATTTGTCACCCAAGCAAGTCCTCAACTGATACATTGGACGAGTACTTCTCTTTATCCTTTGTCTCATACACAGATTGAGACACACTGTACTCACCACGTGGAAGTGCTCGTCTCTAATTTCAAGTCCTGCACACGCCATTTCTTAAATATATCCAACTTATAGTACACACGCCAGTAATTCAGCTTAAGTTTAGCACTCGGAAGTATTTCAACTTAGTACTAGCGCTCGCAGGTATTTCAACTTATTGCTACACGTGGTTTCATTGCGACCATTGGTCACTTCCGAAGATTACTACGATCCCCTTAATATTACCTGCCTGTCATTTAATTCTGCCCCCAAAAGTTCCTGAAATAGAGAAATAATTATTCCAAGCTACTCTTAAGTATCCCACATGCATACCATTCTCTCCACTCTTTTGTCTTTATGGAGCACACCTAAGACAGGTCTTGCCAACACAAGATCCAGCGCCAGAGTGCTGAAACGTGGCCGTTCTTCAGGTCATCTCGCACCTCTGCCGAAGTGGAGGAGCACCTTGCTACCCTATTGGCCAGCCACATTTCAGGCGCTCAAAGCTCAGGTAAATTTCATCTCTTTGGTTTCACGAAAGGTGACAAAGGACCGCCTCAAAGATGATCATATATTGCACATTCACTATCTGCGGTTAGCAGACGACCATACATTCATTCATTTTGCAGATCTCACCAAATTAGATATAGGGATTTAATTTGTGGGAGTGCACATGTGATCAATTAAATAATTAAATTGTCCTTCTTTCCTACACTGGTATCCGGCTTCGGTGTATTATTATTACAAAAAATATGTTGTTCTGACAAGAATAACGAAGAATGTTGTACCTATTTTCAATGTCGGGCGGTACTGTACCCTTTCAGTCTTTCGCGGGCAAGTGCTCTACCAACTGAGCTACCCAAGCACGACTCACGCCCCGTCCTCACTGCTTTACTTCCGGCAGTACCTCGTCTCCTGCCTTCCAAACTTTACAGAAGCTCTCCTGCAAACCTTGCAGAACTAGCACTCCTGAGAGAAAGGATATTGCGAAGACATGGCTTAGCCACAGCCTCGGGGATGTTTCTGCCGGGAAGTTTCGTATCAGCGCACACTCCGCTTCAGAGTGAACATCTCATTCTGGAAACATCCCCTAGGCTGTCGCTAAGCCATGTCTCCGCAATATCGTTTCTTTCAGGAGTGCTAGTTGTGCAAGGTTTGCAGGAGAGCTTCTGTAAAGTTTGGAAGGTAGGAGACGAGTTACTGGCAGAAGTAAAGCTGTGAGGAGGGGGCATGAGTCGTGCTTGGGTAGCTCAGTTAGTAGAGCACTTGCCCGCAAAAGGCAAAGGTCCCGAGTTCGAGTCCCGGTCCGGCACACAGTTTTAATCTGCCACGAAGTTTCAACTTACTTAATGTTTGCTTTATAGGGACTCAGTTTCCTTTCTAGATGTTTTCGGTAGCTCCATTCCTTATTCCACCGAGGAAAAACAGTCAATAAGGAATCTACATAATTAATGTTTGATTAAGTTTACTCATAATAGATAAGAAATGATCACTGAATACCTAAATAATTTCAGTAACATTTTTACTCTTCCATTTCAGGCGCAAAAACTCAAAAGCACAGCAGGTAACGCACACCGCAAAATGTGATCAGAAGAATAAACAGCAACTGTAACAACCGAAAGCTGAAGCTGAGGAGTGAGGGACTACATCAGTAAGGCGCCCACTTTAGTCTCTGAGGACATTTCAGTCTGCTGATCCCACTGATGCTTCCCTGACACTGTCTTCACGCTTATTCATCTTACTTCGATATTTAATCTAATTGGCTTCTACAGTTAGGTTTTGATTGTGATGTAAGCTATCAAACCATTATGGATACCTTTCTTCATGAGATTCAGAACACTACAGCTACGATGCGAACCATGATTCTAGAACTACATAATAAAACATACGTATCCTCCATACTCCAACTCTCCCTGCCCACTCTCTGATGGTTTACGATTTATCGAAACTGTTAACTGACTCACACATACTTCTAGGTGGAGTGTGTTACTATCACTTAAGTAAATGTGACAATGTAGCCACTGGTTGCATGGCTTAATTTGGCATATAGCGAGATGACAGAAGATGGAATTATATGACTGCTGAATGACATCAATAAGGCAGCTAGTTTACCCTCGTTGCACATAAACTCAGTGAGCGTGCTCACAGATCCTTCCCATATTTCCTATAAGTAGAGAATACAAACATTTTCCTATGGAACTGTTTTTATGTGTTCATTTGAATTGTTCGAAAGTGCCATTGAAAACCTCAGTTGCACACAAAGAGTAGAGTTAATATCTAGTAGTACACAGATGGCAATCCTAACGTGGATAGACTACAATGGCACTAAGGTCAGTGGTTCACCTTCAGTCTATAGAAATGAAACTTCAGCGATTTGTTTCCACCGTAAATGGTTTTCAAGTGGCAAAATGTGTGTCGATAACAACGATGACGCGGCAAGAAACCGGAGAAGCGTATACAACATCTGTATGTATTGTTTAGCCACAAAACACCATGGAAAATGTGAAATGTTTCGGACATCTCCAGTTAAAGGACTAACACTAGAAAAGATGGCTTGAAATGAGAGGGGGTGAAAGAGGCAGCCGATCTTGTTACGCAGTGAAGGAATGAAGGCGAGAAATAATAATCCTCACCTCTAAGTTATCGGTAAATGGAACTTCTGGTACAAAATGGGACTATTATAGGCAAACAAGAAATAGATAATAATATGCTGTAATGAAAATTAATGACGGATCAAACAAAGTTCTGGCCTAATATACGAACTCGGACTTTTTTCTTTGGTGGATGACGCTCTGTCCAAGCTGTCAACAAGAGCACATCCGAATATGATTTACAGCTTATGCTTGCATCTTTCTGTTATATTACAAAGTAGGTGGAGACGAGGGAAGTAATATTGCGAGAAGGATATGACAGAGCATTGAAAGACCTAAGTTGAAATAATCTCCTGCAGAGAAAAACATTCCCTCAGAATTCTGATAATTCTTGGGAGAGCCAGCCATGACGAAACTGGAAGATTAAAACTGTATGTCGGACCGAGACTCTAACTCGAGCTTTGCGTTTCGCGGGCGATTAGATTATCCAAGCACAACTCACGACCCGTCCTCAGAGCTTTACTTTCGCCAGTACCTCGTCTTCTGCAAGATTAGCTGATGAGACGCATACTCTTTTAATCTGCCACGAAGTTTCGTATCAGCAAACTCTCCGCTGCGGAGTGAAAATTTCGTTATGACGAAACTATTGTACCTGCTAAGGTAAATGCAGAGACTGCCAAAATACTCTTAGACTTCAAAACGAATGTAATAAATACTATTCCGAAGGAGATAGATGCTGACAGGTGCGAATATTACCGAAGTATTAGTTAATAAAGAATAGTTGCAAAATACTCACTCGAATTATTTACAGAAGGACGGAGAAGCTATTAGAAGACGCTCTCGGGGAAGAAGTTTCAGTTCTGCAGTAATGGAATATCACACGAGGTGATGCTGGCGCTACGACATAACTAAGAACATAAGTTGAAAAAAGCCAAAGCAACGTTATAGTTTTTCTGTACTTAGAGCAAGCTTTTCACAATGTTGGCTGGAACACACTGTTTCGAATTCTGAACGTATCAAGGATAAAATACTCGGAGAGAATGATTATCTACAACTTGTACAGAACTTACAAGCAGATTGCAGTAAAAACGTAGAAGCCCATGGATGACTAGTAGAATTTGAGAAGGAGGTGAGATAGATTTGTCGCATATTTTGCAAGTTATTCAATACATGCAGTGAGAAAGCAGTATGGAAAACCAAAGAGCAATTTGGGAAATGAAGTAGAGTTCAGGGAAAAGAAATCAAATTTACAGGGCGGGGCAAATAAAAGTGGCGCGGACGAGTGGATACAATTGGACTTGAATTTGTGGCAACATTAACGAAAGAGGAAAAGACGTACAGTTACGTCCAACAGGATGGAGCAACTGCTCATGACTGCCCGTACAGTCGGTCGAACCTTGGAGCACATTACAAAATCTTCACTCCTGACAGAGTTGTTAGCAGGTCAGTCTGGTCACCCAGGTCACCTGTTCTGTCAGTGTGCGATTAATTTGTATGGGGAGCCCTCAGGTCTAGCATGTATTGCAACAACCCTCATAGTCTTCAAAAACTGCAACAGAACATTTCGGATGAGACTTCAGCAATTCCAGCAGTCCAGCTCCGATCCTCCCTCAGCAACTTGCTGACCAAGGGCCAAAAGTGCCAAGAGATGGTGGTGGTCACTTTC
Source organism: Schistocerca serialis cubense (assembly GCF_023864345.2). Lineage (NCBI taxonomy): Eukaryota > Metazoa > Arthropoda > Insecta > Orthoptera > Acrididae > Schistocerca > Schistocerca serialis. The sequence continues at coordinate 461,770,191 of NC_064643.1, forward strand.
AACATCTGCTATAGTCATGTTAGTACTGTATATCTTTCCATCTGCTGTGTTTCTATGTAACGTGGAATTACGTTCTCCGGGCAACTTTTATTTGCCCCACCCTGTATTAAATAACGTTAGAGGTGGGAAAGGACTTGGAAGGTCACTTATACAGAATTGATACTGTCTTGAAAAGAGGTTATAAGACGAGTGTCAACCATTGTAATACAAGAAAACTGGAAGACAGACGAATTACACCAGGCGATGCTGAGGGAATTAAATTCGGAAGTCAGACACTAAAAGTAATATATGTGTTTTGCTATTTGGGTAACAAAACAACATACAATAGCGGACTGGAAACAGCGAGAAGAACATTTATGAAAATAGAAATTTGTTAATATCTAATTTAAATATAATGTTAGGAAGTAGGAAGTGTTTTCTGAAGATAGTTGTTAGAGTGTAACATTGTACGGAAGTGAGACAGGCACGATAAATGATAAATGATTTGGCTGACAAGGTGGGCAGCAATCTGTGATTGTTTCCTGATGATGCCGTGGTGTACGGTAAGGTGTTGAATTTTGAGTGACTGTAGGAAGGTACAAGACGACTAAGGAAAAATTTCCAGTTGGTGTGATGGATGGCAGCTAGCCTAAATGTGGAAAAATGTAAGTTAATGCTGAGGAGTAGGAAGCCCAAACTTGCAGTGTGTTTGGATTCAGTACTACCAGTGCCCTGCTTGACACAGTCAAGTCGTTTAAATATCTGTGCACAACATTGCAAAGCGATATGAAGTGGAACGAGCATGTGAGAACTGTGGTAGGGAAGGCCAGTTTTCGACTTAGGTTTATTGGGAGAATATTAGGAAAGAGTGGTTTACCTGTATAGGATTGAAGGAAGACATCGAAGAAATTCAGACTGGTAGACATGTAAGTGTTACGGAGATGCTACGGGAACTCAAATGGGAATCCTTGGAGGAAAGGCGACATTCTTTTTGAGAAACACTATTCAGGAAATTTAGAGAACTGGCATTTGAAACTGACTGCCGAACAGTTCTACTGTCGGCAACCTACATTGTGTGTAAGGACCACGAAAATAAGATAGGAGAAATTAGGACTCGTAACGGCGGTATACAAACAGTCGTTTTTCCCTCGTTCTATTTGTGAGTGGAACAGGAAAAGAAATGACAATTAGTGGTACAGAATATCCTCCGCCACGCACCCTACGGTGGCTTGCGGAATATCTGTGTAGATGTAGATAAACAGTTGTGACAGGAAGAAAACAGAAGTTTTTGAACTGCAATGCTACAGGTGAACGCTGGAGATTAAGTTAGTTGGATAAATAACAAGGAGGTATTGACGCGAAATAGGGATAAGTTTGCAATGCAACTTCATCACAATAGACAGATTGATATGAGACATCCTGAGCAATTAACTAATCATCAATTTGGTGGCAGAGGGAAGTGCCGGAGAGGGTAAAATTTGTAGAGTGACCAAGGCATGATTAAAATGGATACAGGCTGCAGTAGTGTGATGAAATAAAGAGGCTTGCGCAGGACAGGTTAGCCAGGATGTCGGCATCAAAGTAGCTTTCAGACGGAAGACCACAACAACAATAACAATAAATAATGTACAACTCATGAACGGTTTGGCATCGTATTTTACAGCGATATATATCTGGAAGGGCCGATCCTTCTACAGGTAGATAGGGTGCACTTGCAGCTGGGTCGCAGCGGCGGCGGTGAACACGACGGAGCGGGTCTGCGTCGATAAGTAGGGGTTCCACAAGCGGCAGCTTTCCCACCATTGATCTCGCTGTACAGCGAAGTCGCTAAATATAGAGGACAGGCCGCAAGGCGTCGCGGCGCGCCTTCGCGCCCTGCGTAACGACCCCTCCCATTGCCACGTCTGCTCGCTCCTCGCTTACGCCGAAGCTAACAAGTTCACAGAGTGCAGACAACGACTGCTAAGGTAAAGCTGTGACACTAATTTGTGTGGTAACGAGAATGGCCTACAATAATTTTCTCTTATATTATGTGTGAGTTGCAATAATACGGATATAAAGATGAGATTAATAACGGGAAGGAATGTTTTCGAAGCATTCCTTACCCATCTGAAGAAGCTAGAAACGACCTTGTCAGTACAGTGAATTGCTATCACCCGATGCACTGCAGAAGCAATTGAACCGACTACCTAGGAACTACGATGCAGTTATTTTATAGTTGCCAGGATCGAGAATTAAACTATAATGCCGGCCATTAATATGTCAAAACCATGAGCGTGCCATGCAACAAAAGCCACTTGTCGGAACTGGGCGTGGCAGGATCGTGGTGCGTCAAGATTGCTGGTTACTGTTCCGCGAATTGCTACTCTCGTTAGTCGGGATCTCATGATTGTCATGTGAATATGCAAGAAATGTGTTCAGATGGAAGGTACTCAAAAGCCATGCAGGATTTCAACGCCCTCCCGACACTAGCTCCCTCGAGGAGAGATGTATTGCTCGACGTTGGAAGACCGTACAGTCGCGTCAGTAAAGTGGACTTGAGTGCAGCAAGACACGTATCCGCAAGGACATTGTTTTCATTTATTAAAAAAAAAAGGTTCAAATGGCTCTGAGCACTATGGGACCTAACAGTTGAGGTCATCAGTCGCCTAAAACTTAGAACTACTTAAACCTAACCAATCTAAGGACATCACACACGTCCATGTCCGAGACAGGATTCGAACCTGCGACCGTAGCGGTCGTGCGGTTCCAGTCTGAAGCACCTAGAACTGCTCGGCCACAACGGCCGGCCTTTCATTTATTCATATAATAAATATCTCGATTCCTTCTGAGATTAACGTGCCTTTTAATACATTTAATTGCTACTATATGCTACTATTACATTGTTAAAATTTACTGTTTACAGTTCAACGTCTTGAGTGTTACAACAGTTCCATGGTTTCTTGATTTCTCTAATAAACTGAATTACATACATCCAGCATGCTGGATGTTGTCGGACAGTCACTCTTATTGACTCATTGAATTATGATGCAAATAGACAGCCAGCGTAGTGAAAAAAAAAATTGTTTATGCAAAAGCTGACCGGTTTCGGGTTAATACCGATTTTCGAACAAACCAGTATCCGACCAAAATAACAGTAAACAATGGCGATACATGTATATCTGGTCCCACGTGAGCGTTACTGAAGTTTGCAACTCTGGCTGTCTTTTGGCATCAGAATTGAATTAGCCTACTGAAATTGCCACTGAACCTCGACGGGACTAGAAAGGCGAGTTTCCAAACCTGGCATTGGAAACCAGGCCTCAGCTGTCTAGTGAAACACAGCCGTATTAGTTGTTCCTTAATGTTCCCATACCGTCCACCTGTAACTACTATCTACAAACTAAATCTTAAAGTATAGACGCTGGAGGTTCTTTAATTTGTGTTGGTTTACATAATTTGCATCGATATCGGAGGTTTGGCGTTTTACCGGATTCCTGATATTCACGGTACACTCGTGAAATGGTCGCAAAGGAAAATCCCCACTACATCGCTACGTCGGAGATGCTGTGTCCCATCGCTCGTGCGGCGATTATAGCACTTAAATCTTGAATACCTACAATGCCAGACTCCTGTTTTATGAAGGCGTTGCCAACGGCAGCGTCGTTTTCTGCCTGTTAACATATCTCTGTATTTGAATACGCATACCTATACCAGTTTGGCGGTTCAGTGTATACATTACATTTTAATTTACGAAGCCATGCCCCTTCCTTTGTGCAGTTGCCCACGCGACCTGCCCACATTACAGGTATCAGTAAACGTTCCCAAACTGCTTAAATTAATTGTTTAAAACATCGTGGGACTACTTTTCTTGTTGATTTCATATAAATACTCATTAAATTAAGTGATCCATGGAACTTTTCTATCCCTGACGTTTCGTCCGAAGCTACGTTGGACATCTTCGGAGGTGCTCCTGGTTGTGCTGAGTCTTTTGTAATCTTCAAGACTCAGCACAACCGGGAGCACCTCCGAAGATGTCCAACGTAGCTTCGGACGAAACGTCAGGGATAGAAGAGTTCCATGGACTACAGCCATAAAACCATGAAGAATTGTCGGCAGCTGAAACATCCGGTCGTGAAAGCCTTCATTGTATAAATTAAGTGAATTTATGCCACTTCCTTTGTGCAGTGAACAGTGTTGTCATTATTCAATATGGGCTATGTTGGGATACGGTTACAGGTTTCCTAAGTCTTATGTTCGCAATACATTCTGTTTCACATGCTTCACTGTTATTTAGCAGCAAACAAACTGTTTTTCCTCCAAAACTAATCCACTTGTTTAAGGTATGCAACTGACCAACACTCTTCGCTCTTCCTCTACACATCTGAAATGGATGTTTTCTTATTGTTTGTGGGTGATGTGTTCCGTACCAACATTTTATCATTAATAGTATGTTTTCTTTTGTTTTAATGAGTATTATCTCATTGAATTTATGTTTCTGGATTTTTTGCCATATGTTGAAGGAATGTCCGTGAAATAAACGTCATAGAGTCTCACTATTGTTTTTTCTCCAACTAGTACCTACCGTACCCTCCCGATTATGATTAATTAACAAAACTGCTAAGTGGCTCGTTTACCGTTGCTGTTTGTCACGACAACAAGAGGAGGAGGAGGAGATTAGTGTTTAACGTCCCGTCGACAACGAGTTCATTAGAGACGGAGCGCAAGCTCGGGTGAGGGAAGGATGGGGAAGGAAATCGGCCATGCCCTTTCAAAGAACCATCCCGGCATTTGCCTGAAGCGATTTAGGGAAATCACGGAAAACCTAAATCAGGAAGGCCGGAGACGGGATTGAACCGTCGTCCTCCCGAATGCGAGTCCAGTGTGCTAACCACTGCGCCACCGCGCTCGGTGTCACGACAACAGTCTCAGATTTTACAAACGGGTATGTTGCACACTACGGAGACTAAACAAGTGTACAGAACTTTGGGCATTGATAGTAATAGAGTGGAAGGTGCTTCAGGAACGAACTCGTGAGACTCCTGGGAATTATGCTCTTGCACGTGGGAGAGCATCACGCGACGTCGGAGTATGTGAAATTCTCTCGTTCCCGTGCTGCGAGTTTTCCACGAAGTTTTAGACAGTGAGAAATCTTATAATGTATGAAAAGGTAATAAGTACATATCGGTATTCTTTTTTCCTTTTTGATGGAAGGTACAAGGACGTCACCTTCTCAGTGCTGACGGGAGTCACGTTGGATATTATGAATATTAAAAGCGAGATACATGTCAACGGGAGGTAAGAAGTGAGATAAGAAGAAGAATATTAACTAAAGCATTCAGGAGGTGAAGAAGATATGAAGAAAGTTAGGTGTGATTCAGGTGGCTCAAGTATTTAAGATTAACAATCATTCGTGCCTGATGAAAAGTGGTAAATGTCCTAAGTGTCTGATTTAAGCTTCAATAATTTTCATGGGGAATATTGCAGAGTGACACTAACTATAGGAGAAATAATTTTGCAAAATATTTTTAGGCTGTAATTGTTATTTGATAAATACTAACATTGACTGCAAAAGCTTCTCACTAATTATTCAACATAACCGAGGGTATTATACACACATCAAAAACAGTTTTGCGTCATCTCAGTTCCGAGAGCTCCGGAACCTGTACAGAAAATTGGAATAGAGATCAACATAAACATCACTTCCGCCCTTTTTATTGCTCTTGAAAACCACACATTGCATGTTGTAGCGCCATACAGCGAGGCCTTCAGAGGTAGAGGTGGTGGTCCACACCGCTGCTCACACCGGTACCTCTGATACCCAGTAGCACGTCCTCTTGCATTGATGCGTGCCTGTATTCGTCGTGGCATACTATCCACAAGTTCATCGAGGCACCGTTGGTCCAGATTGTCCCACTCATCAACGGCATCAGTACCGCGCTGCATGTTGTCGTGGTTGCAAAGATGGACCTCGCCATGGACGTTGCGCATCATGCAGCCTGTTGCGCACAGTTTGAGTCGTAACACGACGTCCTGTGGCTGCACGAATAGCATTAGTCAACATGGTGGCGTTGCTGTCAGGATTCCTCCGAGCCATAATCTGTAGGTAGCGGTCATCCACTGCAGTAGTAGCTCTTGGTTGGCCTGATCGAGGCATGTCATCGACAGTACCTGTTTTTCTGTATCTCCTCCATGTCCAAACAACATCGCTTTGGTTCACTCCGAGACGCCTGGACACTTCCCTTCTTGAGACCCCTTCCTGGCACAAAGTAACAATGTGGACGCGATCGAACTGCGGTACTGGCCGTCTAGGCATGGTTGAACTACAGACAACACGGGCTGTGTACCTCCTTCCTCGTGGAATGACTGGAACTGATTGGCTCTCGGACCCCCTCCGTCTAATAGGCGCTGCTCATGCATGGTTGCTTACATCTATGGGTGGGTTTAGTGACATCTCTGAACAGTCAAAGGGACTGTGTCTTGTGATACAATAACCATGGTCAACGTCTATCTTCAGGAGTTCTGGGAACCGGGGTGATGCGAAACTTTTTTTGATGTGTGTATTTTACATTACATTCAACAGTTCTTCAAATAGTGTAAACGATCCAAAAAAACAATATAGGTTTGGTAACAGGAGGCACACGGTCATAGCTTTTACCTTTTCTTCTTGACCTCTAAGTAACTTCGTCGTCTTCAACTAAATAATTTCCGCTGGCTTTCAACTCGATTTATGACCGTTAAATTAAGATTGTAAATACAACGTTACACATTATGATAAATTTTATGACGTACACATGTAATATTTAACGCTTTTAGCTAACGAATTATGAAACAGTCAGTGTACATAGTTCCATTTAAAAAGAGAAACTGACTCGATGTCATAATTCGGCAGCTGCAAAAATTATAAATAAACTTTATACGTTAAAAATTTCGCCACAGTTACCGCCTTAACGAATAATAAACCGCACTTCGACATACATTTACTATTTCCGGATATATTTCGAGTGATCTGTCTTACCTGTCTCAACTTGTATAATGTAGGGGGGAGTGTTGTAACTGGGTACAGTTTTCACATTTTCGCCTCCAGCCAGCGCTACAAGACAAGCTTAAAACATTCTCATACTCTATTTTTAAATGATGGCAATAATTTTTTTAGAGCCACAATCTTTTTCTGAAAATAAAAAAATTAGTCCTGAAACGTTAAGGTTTCTCTACATGCAAAAACATGTTCCAAGCAACAACATAGTCATGTACCCACCGAAATGGAAAAGTGTTGAAATCGAGAAAATCTTATCAACACTGTATTTAATCGTCTGTTGTGCAGCGTTACTCTACTATTCAGTAATAGTCAAAAGTGTAATCAAATTAATCGGAAGTATTATCAAAATCCGGTTAGAAATTAAATATATCTTGAAAATGAAGCTATGGGAAACAAACTCTATTTTCGAGACAGGTAGAGCTGTTGAGACATTAAAGAATCTCAGTTTATTTGCAAGTATCACATGTTCTTTCAAAATATAAGATGATGCACAACTGACGGAATATGACGTAACTGTCGACATGTTATGCAAATAATTGTAAAAATATGTAACATTTTACTCACCATGAAATTCTGTACCTGAAGAATTAACAATATGTTTCAAATATCTTTAATATATTATACAGCACTTAACTGTATAGAATGCAAAATATATACAAATGACGCGCAAAAGACAACCTCATGTCTGACAACAACAAAAACTATAGAAATTAGCGGAAGCTGCTAGTGGCAGTCTTTGATGTGCATTCCTTCGCGTGATTCTAAAATCAGTCACTGGACTGAAGTACTGCCCCAAAAAGATCATGTGTTCCGGGCCACTATCCTCTAGCTAGTACTCACCTACACTTCTCTGCGATAAGATATTACACGTAATTTGTTTGTGTTACGAAACTTTTTACATGTTGCGTCCTAATCACTGTTTGTGTGTGTAATATCGAAGTTTTGACGCAGTTTACCATGTGAAACGCAACAACTTGTAAAGGCAGTTAGCCTCGCTGTAGATCTGTATTTGATTGAACTGGACGTACAACGCTAACTTGAAACCGGGAAAATGCTGAGAAATTCTGCGTTATTTAGTTAGTTGGCTACATGTTCCATAGATCGTATGAACGATTCTTTTATCGAAATGACACAATTAGAGTTAACGTTAATAAACGGTTTTTTTCAGTCCTACCCTTGCAACCACACTTAAAAACAGAACCCCTCCTTTTTTCTTTCCAGACTACCGGTTTTTAGAAATTTGTCTTGGAATAGGAGTTATCCAAGAGAAATGATTTTAGGTTAGATTTAAAATCTGCTGCCAGTAAGACATTTTATATTATTGGGCAAATGATCGAAGATTGTTGTTGCTGCTTATTGAACTTCTTTCTGGGCAACTGACTGCTTTAATAATGGGTAATAAAAATCTCTTTTCTCACTAGTGTTGTAAGTATTAACCCCACCATTTTTCTCGAACTGTGATGACTTATTTATGACTAATGTCATTAGCGAACATATGTAATGTGAAGGCGCAGTTAAGCTGATTTCTTGAAGTCCGTGGGTGAACACCACATATTATTGCTCGCTTATGTGTAATCAATAATTTGTTTTTATGTGGTGAGTTACCCCAATAAATTATTCCGTAAGACATTATTGAGCTGAATTGTGTCAGCAGGTTAATTCGTTTGTTTCCAGCATAATTGAGAAGCTCAGTAATATGCTTTTTCCAGTTCAAGTTCTCATCAGTATATTCACCCAAAAATTTGGAAATTCTACCGTATTTAGTGCCACATCAGTTTTTGGCATGAATTTAATTCTTGCACAGGAATGAATAGAGCGAGGTTTTTTATTTTTTTCAAAATTTAGGAAGAGTCAAGATTGTGAGAATCACTTAACATACCAATGGAAAACATCATTTGCAACCTTTACTGCTGTTCTCACTTTGCAATGGGATTTGTTACAACAATAGTACCGTGTGCAAAAATCAGCAATTCAGGTTGATGAATATTAAGTGAAAGACTCACTTATATAAGATAAGAGTGGGCTGAAAATTGTTCCCTGTGGGACTCTGTTTGTGATTTCTCCCCAGAGACTAAAATTTTCCACCTTTCCAACATTAGTTGAATTATCCAACATAATTTTTTGCATTGTGTTTGTTATATGTGATTCAAATCAGTTGCGTGCAAAGCCATGAAATCCATAAAACTTGAGTTTTTCTAATAGAAAACCGGTACTCAACACCTTCCTTGTGCACGCCCACAGTGAAGAATGATATCGTGCAATCTCTTAAGAGGCATCACATTAGCATCTCGACGTGCCCCGGCATAGCAGGTCGTTATTAAATTTCCGCTACATACCTGCTGGGTGCGTTATTCTAGGACGCACTATACTGAAGTACGGGAAAGCTATTCATAGCGTTCCTTGAAATTTACGGATAGTAAGCACGTAAACGTTAACTCGTTTAAATTTTATCAATACAGAAGATGACTTCGCATAAGGCTACGCCTCGGTAGTACGATCAAGAATCTTACTGGCGCCAAGGGACTCATTCTGCAGACAGTCAAGGAGAGTATGTCAGAAGACAGACATTTATTACTAGTATTGAGTAAAATGTTCTCTCAGAAACAATCCACATACATAGTATTTTGTGGCGAATGTTTACCTGATGTATTTTCTTCTTTCTTCGAGTGAAGAGCTCGTCCATAATCAACTATTACCGTGCATGTTGATTACATATTATGTTTATATAACGTAAATGCATTTCACAAGTTGCATGTATTCTGTCTATAATGAATCACTGAGAGTATTGTATATCTCATTTGTTTCTGAGCTACGTTGTCTTGATTCTTTGTGTTGTAAATAGTGTAAAAATCCCTCCTCTCCACTGACACAAAGCAGTTAGCCAAATATTAAAAAATGGTTACCTAGCCATCATTATTTTAAGCTCCGTTGATATCACAGCCAAACCTATGCGACATTTACATTATTTAAAGCTTATAAATCGAATTCGGCAGTTCTCAACTTGTTTTGGTTGTACAGACGTTAACAAAAAGTAAAATTCTGATATCGCGGGTATCACGATAAACGCTCACCAAATTTTTCTACTATAATAGTGGCCACGAACACTTACGCCAATGATATGTAAACATCCCCTTTCCGGAACTCTAGCAGAGGGTTTACTTAAGTTCAAACATCGACGCACGGAGTCCTCTGTGTATGTTTTCCATTTCATAAAGTTTAGGCTTGCAGACTTTCACAGCGGTCAGGACTCGTCATCTACGGAATAGTCATTTTACTGAAGATTGACTGAATTGTAAACTTTTGTATGTGTCTACATTTCGACACTGAAATCTATTGTTAGCAATTGACGCTGCAGCTACAGCAAATAAAGTTATTTATTGCTTTTACTACTTCATATTAGATGTAGAATAAATTAATATCCGAATTCTCTGTCCACAAACCGCATATTCTCCTTACCCCTGTACCCAGCGTCCAAAGGAAGTTACATCCCAAATGAGGACCACGAGGACAAGTTAAGGCAGATCAAGACTCGTACACAAGCATATGTTTGCATAATTTTGTTCCCTACCCTGAATATGTAAATGCAGATGTATTATGAGGCTACTGTCGTAATTTCGGCTGTGTCGATCTGCTGAGCGCAGTAAATCTTCTGTCAGAATATATATGCGAGCCTCTCCACTACGGAATAAATTTCCTAATTTAATTTACTTGTTTGATCTGTGCTAGTAATTATGTTGCTGCTGAAACACGCAGACCAATAGAGCGGTAAGATATTGGCATAAATAGAAACAAGCAATTGTAGTGATAACATAAAGCAGTATTTAATTCGATATAATTAAATGAAATTAAATATTTACACGGGTTTCGATATATACAAGAGAAGTAAACAGTAGATTCGTTACATTTCCAGTTCGAATAAAACAACACAGTGTTGTCTCTATTTTAACAACAGAAAGTTTCATTAAAACATGTCACATAGGTTAAAGCTGAGTGATGCTCGGTCGATGGCGTTATTTGAACGCATTTCCGTTAATAGTTAAAACAACTATAGTTGTGTGTGCAAGTGGTCGGGAACAAATTGTCCACGAGCGATGTGCTTGCGAAAATCACACGACTTTCAGTGCGAATGAAACTGCAAATGTTGAAGGGGACTGTGGCATTCGATAGCTAATCTGCCTGCTGGTATAAGATTTATTACATCTAGTTTTAAACCTGAAAATACTAACTGGAGAGGAGTTACCTATTTCTTCTTGTTCTGTGACGCTACAGTCCAGGACGAACCTTGACCTTTCCAACGAGCTTCCGCCATCCATCACGGTCACATCCTACCCTCCTCCAGTTTCTGCATCCGAGCTTCCGTAGGTCTTCTTCCACTGCATCCAGCCATCTTGCTCGAGGTCGGCCTCGCCCTCTTTGCCCTCCTGGATTGTCAAAGAGAATCTTCTTCATCACTTCAGACTCTTCCACCTTAGCCACATGACCTGCCCATCTTATCCTTCCTGATCCTATGAGTTTTGTCACAGCATCGGCATATATAGTGTACAATTCCGCATTGTACCTTTCCTCCATTGTTCTCTGTCATATACAAAGCCAATTATTCTCCTCAAAACTTTCCTCTCAAATCCGTCGGGCAGCCTTGCATCGGTTTCCGTCAAGGGCCACGTTTCCGAAGCATTAGTGAGAACTGATCGAACAAGGATTTTCTAAATAGTGAATTTTGCTGGGCAAAATTTGCCTTTTTGCTGATATCAGCGTAATCTTAATTTCAGTTGAGATGTCATTAAAGCAAGTGACTGTGGAACATAGTAACTTGAAACTATCAACGCTTGCAAATGTGTATCCATTCACACTGAAAGTTGACGGCATACTGGGTTGATATGCTTTCCCACAGGCCATGTATTTATTTTTATCTTTATTTATCATAAGACCCATTTTCTTACTCGCTTGACTTAAAGCTGTTAAAGTTTCTTTCAGTGCTGGTACTGTCCGTGCCATGATATCTATGTCATCTGCATGTGTTAAAATATGCACTGAGTTGTAGAAGATGGTGCCCCTGGTCTGTAGGCCTGCTTCCCTAATCACCTTTTCGAGTGCCACATTAAATAATAAGCGTGCTAATGCATCTCCTTGATGTAGCCCATTTTTTATTTTCTTGAACTCTAATGCAGCTGCTGGCCGGTGTGGCCGAGCGGTTCTAGGCGCTTCAGTCTGGAACCGCGCGACCGCTACGGTCGCAGGTTCGATTCCTGCCTCGGGCATGGGTGTGTGTGATGTCGTTAGGTTAGTTAGGCTTAAGTAGTCCTAAGTTCTAGGGGACTGAGGACCTCAGATGTTGAGTCCCATAGTGCTCAGAGCCATAATGCAGCTTCTTACGTCAGACATCATCATTTTAAACATTCTCAGGCGCTTTCCATGTATCCCCATATCCTGTAAGACATGAAACAACTGTTTTCTATTGATGTTGTCGTATGCAGCCTTAAAGTCAATAAAGAGGTGGTGTGTTCCAATTTTATATTCCACAGTTTTCTGCAAAATTTGGCGCAGGTTGAACATCTGGTCTATTGTTGACCTTCCTCGTCGAAATCCGCTTTGGTATATTCCAGTTTCTTTATCCACCTGTGGGAGTAGCCGATCAAAAATAATATTAGATAACACCTTGTACCCCAGGTTCAGGCGGGTAATTCCACAGTGGTTTCTACACTATTCGGTCGCCCTTTTTATGTATGGGACATAATATTCCTTCATTCCATTCATCTGGTACCCTTTCCTGTTCCCACATGAGAGTGATAAGTTCAGAGATTGCTCTAACGTTGCTCCTCCACATTTTAGCAATTCTGCAAGAATGATATCAGTGCCGGGAGTCTCGTTATTATTCAGTTTCTTGAAATTTTTTTAACGTCCTCTAACCCTAGGCCATCCAGTGGCCGTTCGTCATCCAATCCTTGCTCACCATCATTGGAGATATCCTCTGCTTGCTCTAATTCTCGGTTCAGTAGGTAACTAAAGTATCTTCGTCATCTTTCCAGAGTCAGCTTACTCTCACTTATTATGTTTCCTTCTTCATCTCTCATCAAGCTGGTAATTGGAGCAAATTGTCTGCTAGTATTGTTTACTTTTATAAAGAAATTCCTTGTTTCATTCTTCTTCTTGGACAATTCTATAAATTCTATTTCAGTTATGTATTTACTTATCTATTATGTTTTCATGATTTGGGCAATGACCCAAACGGACAAAACAGAATTACAGACACATGTCATCAGATTGATATGAGGTGTATTACACAGAAGAGAATGAAGATTTTAAGCTTAATATTTTTGTACTTCCTGAACGCTACGTCATAAAATGTTAAACCTTAAACCACAAAATAATCAAATGAAGAACAAAGCAGATACAGTACAAAAAATACTTTTGTAGAATTGCTTGCCACCTAGCATTAAAAGCAATAAACATTTCTTAGAACGTTTTGTTCTTTGTTTGTTATACCTAATACACTCTACAAAAGAAATATCAGACATCCTGCCCGCATCTCGTGGTCGTGCGGTAGCGTTCTCGCTTCCCACCCCCGGGTTCCCGGGTTCGATTCCCTGCGGGGTCAGGGATTTTCTCTGCTCGTGATGGCTGGGTGTTGTGTGCTGTCCTTAGGTTAGTTAGGTTTAAGTAGTTCTAAGTTCTAGGGGACTGATGACCATAGATGTTAAGTCCCATAGTGCTCAGAGCCATTTGAACCATCAGACATCCTCTTGAATTAGAAAAGGATCGTAAATCGGAGGGAGCATTAACTTTAAAACGTGCTTCGTTTCTTTTTAGCCACCAGATTAGCCTGCTCATAATTTTCAAGAATAAGGCGTAAAACGACTCAGTTGTGAAAATACTGTACTAAGAATGCGAACGGAACTACCACTGAATTTTTGATAATATGCAGCCTTATTTCAAACATAAATCGCAATAGAGGTGACAGAAGGCGTCGTGGTGACTGTTATGGCATCGACTGATACTAACCGATCACGCAATGTCTTTTTCCTGATCTTATCCCTTATCTTCTTGGAATCACGGAAATGGCAGTGTTCGTGGCAGAGTGTTTGTGGTAGATCGTGGTCGGATGCACTTCCTGTCGCTGGCCCTCCCCCCGCCCCCTCTCCCACTACGGGACGGAACTCGTGTATTCCATCTGTGTGCTTCTGGTGCTATCCAGTTTGAGAACATATTCTAAATGTTTACGAATCGTGTAACTGAAGCGAGACGTGGATACCAGCCCGGTATTCATGTAGTCGGCTGTGAGAAACCGTCTAAAAAACAAATCCAAGCCTTTATCGTTAATCCGCCGGAGGATTCGATCCATGACAGGCGCGCCTCCCCGAATCCCAGAAACAGTGTGCTGGCGAACATGGCTATCCGTGCGGGTCAGTCTGACTGACATAAAAAAATACGATTGCGTCAGTCCGCCTTACTTGATCATTTACATCACAGTTGTCAGTGGCAGGGACTTACAACTAAAGTACATGCAGAAAATAAAAAATGATGACGGAGTCAGAGTTACACTCAAATTGATACAAAAACTATAGTCGCAACGACACAGGATTGATGCCAACTATACCGGGTGATCAAAAAGTCAGTATAAATTTGAAAACTTAATATACCACGGAATAATGTAGATAGATAGGTAAAAATTCACACACATGCTTGGAATGACATGGTGTTTTATTAGAACCAGGCGCTGCACCCCATATTGCTAGACGCATGAAAGATCTCTTGCGTGCGTCGTTTAGTGATTATTGTGTGCTCAGCCGCCACTTTCGTCATGCTTGGCCTCCCAGGTCCCCAGACCTCAGTCCGTGCGATTATTGCCTTTGGGGTTACCTGAAGTCGCAAGTGTATCGTGATCGACCGACATCTCTAGGGATGCTGAAAGACAACATCCGACACCAATGCCTCACCATAACTCCGGACGTGCTTAACAGTGCTGTTCACAACATTATTCCTCGACTGCAGCTATTGTTGAGGAATGATGGTGGACATATTGAGCATTTCCTGTAAAGAACATCGTCTTTGCTTTGTCTTACTATGTTATGCTAATTATTGCTATTCTGATCAGATGAAGCACCATCTGTCGGACATTTTTTGAACTTTTGTATTTATTTGGTTCTAGTAAAACCCCATGTCATTCCAAGCATGTGTGCCAATTTGCACCTATCTACATTATTTCATGATTTATTCAGTTTTCAAATTTATACTGACTTTTTGATCACCCGGTATTACAGTAAAACCTAAGATAACTTTGTCTACTCATGTATCTCTGTCCAGAAAGATATGCAGGAAGCCGTGATATTTGAATAAGAATGACAAAGGTCAGATGGGAGAAAACGCAGATTTCGGCCCGAGAAAAGGTCAACTGCAACTAATGAATTATTAATATTACAATCGTATCGTGAAATATTTTGTAATCTATACGAAGGGACTGCATAAGAAAACAAAATTGCGTTATTACAGAGTTAATCCGCTGAAGATACCTTAAAGAAAAAGGCCAAACTCGTTTGAAACATGAACAGATTGCAGCAAGGAACGATTACTCAAATATGCCTGCGGCAGTCGTCAGCATCCAGAACAGTGCAGGAGTGTCGGCTAGAGCCATGTTAAGTGGAAGTAAGATTTGCTGTTAAGTTCACTTTATGGTTCGCGCGATGGTTCCCAAGCAGGTGCCGTTGACTGCCAGGCTGCTGTTTGGCACGAGGGAACTACGCATGTTTTCAGGTGATAGCCCCATTGCTATTTTCCTCGTAAGATTCCCTGAACGTTATCTGCGCCTGCCATTCAGGACTCCTGTCGGCGTGTGACTCCACAACCTGCAGGCACGGTTACGGTAGCGAGACGATCGGTTGGTATTTAACGATACAGTTCTTCTTAATACCCATGAATGGCTCCACAGCGGAGTAAAGAAAGCATTTTTGCTTTACTTACTGCGTATAAAGAGGAGCCGTGCTGACACTGAGGTGACAGAAGCCATGGGATACCTCCTAGTATCGTGTCGAACTCCTTTTGCCCGGGGTAGTGCAGCATCTCGACGTGGCACGGACTCAACAAGTCGCAGGAAGTCCCCTGCAGAAATACTAAGCCATGTTGCCTCTATAGCGGTCCATAATTGCGAAAGTGTTGTCAGTGGAGGATTTTGCGTGCGAACTGATTTCTCCATTACGTCCTATAAATGTTCGATGGGTCATGTCGGGCGATCTGAGTGGGCAAACCATTCGCTCGCAAAGTGTCCAGCATGTTCTTCAGACCAACAGCGAACAACTGTGGCCCGATCATATGGCGCATTGTCATTCATGAGATGCCATCGTTGTTTGGGAATATGAAGTTCATGAATGGCTGAAATTGCTCCCCCAAGTAGCCGAACATAACCATTTCCAGTCAATGATCGGTACAATTGGACCAGAGGACCCGCTTCATTCCATGTAAACACAACCCACACTATGATGGAGCCACACCAGCTTTCTCAGTGGCTTGTTGACAACTTGCATCCATGGTTTCGTGGGGTCTGCACCATACTCGAACCCTACCATCAACTCATACCAACTGCAATAGGAATTCATCTGGACAGGCCACGGTTTTCCATACTCTAGGATCACGAGCTCAGGAGAGGAGCTGCAGGCGAAGTCGCGCGCTTAGCAAAGGCACTCGCATCGGTCGTCTGCTGCCATAGCCCATTAATGCCAAATTTCGCCCAACTGTCCTAACAAATACCTTCGTCGTACGTCCCACATTGATTTCTGCGGTTATTTCACGCAGTTTTGCTTGCCTGTTAGCGCTGACAACTCTACGCAGACGCCGATGGTCGTTAAGTGGATGCCGTCGGCCACTGCGTTGTCCGTGGTGCGTGGTAACGCCTGAAATTTGGTATTTTAGAAAAACTCTTGACACTGTAGATCTCGGAATATTGAATTCCCTAATGATTTCCGAAATGGAATGTCCCATGCGTCTAGCTCCAATTGCCGCTTCGCATTTAAAGTCTGTTAATTTGCGTCGTGCGGCCATAATCACGTCGGAAACTTTTTCCACATGAATCACCTGAGTACAAATGACAGCTCCACAAATGCATTGCCGTCTTATACCTTGTGCACACGATCATCTGTACACGTGCATATCACTACTCCATGAGTTTTGTCACCTCAGTGTATGTGGTGCGTAAACTCCCAATTATCACAACAAATAGATGCGTGTTGAGGCTTTCGCAAGTATTTAGAGTGTTGCGTGTATCTTTGAAACGCGTCGACGAATATTTGGCCGACTCGTTTCTTAAGACTATAATTATTAAAGTTCCTTTACGTGTGTAGTGCAGAGTGTGGCAGAATAAGGGGAATTAGTGACACCTGTAGGTAGATGGCATGTTTACCCCGTTCCTTTCTGTCATTTATAGATAACAGTAGTTACGAGTATGGCAATTGCCTTGTAGTCTCACTGGTTTAGGAAACACGCAAGACGCGAGAGATTTGACTTTGTATAGGACAAAGAAATCGCTAGACAGAGAGGTCAAATGGCTTCAGCTGCAAAAGTTGCCTTGGGATCACGTGTTCTGCGGTGACTGTTGAGATCTGGTGTACTGTGCGCACAGAAGAGAAAGCAGCAGCGAGAAGGAACACGGACAACGGGGCTGGTCAGGACAAGACCGCGTGGGCTAGTTGTTCTGCTGCGCTAGCGTTCAGAGCCATTACAGTGTGAGACACTTAAGGGTAATTGACAATTTTCTAATCTCTTCCGCATTTACTTTGTTTAAACAGTACTTTGGGCTATTTTTCAGTGTTTCGCGATTTTAATTTAGTCAATGTGTCTTTGTTACTGTAACCACACGTAGCTCCAGGACCTTTATTAACCCTCCTAGTTACAAATAGACTTTTAAGAGGTCCCTCTCTTACATTTGTTCAAATAATGTTGCTATAACGTGTCTGACAGTTCACAAAGTTAATTTCCATAATTACGCAAACTTCTCGTTGTGAGTGATTACACGTAGTACCAGATAGTTCTTTACATGTTAAGTGAACCTACACTGTGGCCCTTCTTCGATCTAAATTGTTTCAATAGAGTTTTCTAACAGTTTTAATGATTCACGCTTGTAATTTTTTCATAAGCAAACAAGTTTTCATTGTGATTGAATCCCCGTGGTGCTAGGCAATATTTCATGTAGCTCTTCTTGTTAAATGTGTTATGTGGTGTTAAGCAGACCCCCACAGTGTGTCTTTTTCGATACAAACAGTTTCAAAATTGTTTTCTAGCAGTTCCGATGACTCGCGTATTTAATTTTTGATAATTAAAAAGGTGTTCTTTGTGACTGATTCCATTTGATACTAAATGGTGCGCAGTGTAGCTCGTGATGTTAAAATGATCCCCAACAATGATTTCTTCTTATTTGATTAAATCCTGATCTAATTTTATTGCCAACATTATGCGTGTCTAATTTCTCAATTTTTACGTGTTTTCCTTGTTTATCGACTCACGTGGTACACGGTCGACTCGAGAAGGCCACGTGCTCTTTGGACAGGACCGCAATGTGCTCTTTTTATTTGCCAACTTTATTTCAGTAGTGCTACAAGGTCATTCATGATCGTTCGCGAGCCAAAGTGACAATTTAACGGGCGGTCCTTCATGAGTTCAGCCATGCAGGGCGTGTAGACAAGCTACTAGACCAGGGGTTCCCAATAAAATTTTCTCGAGGACCCCCTCATCGAGCATTATTGGTACCTTGTCATATCACAGTATCAAGTACCTAAAAAAAGCCAAAAATGTGTGTGAAATCTTATGGGACATACTACTTAACCTAAATTATCCTAAGGACGAACACACACACCCATGCCCGAGGGAGGACTCGAACCTCCGCCGGGACCAGCCGCACAGTCCGTGACTGCAGTGCAAAAGCCAAATTAAGAGTCTTTTTATAAGTTTTCTATTTTTTTGGTACTTAGAAGAAACATTGACATATTCATTATTGAAAAAACATTGAGCTTTAAACTGCTCATGCAGGAAGCAGCCAAAACAGAAAATCTTATATCATACGAAATATATATAATAAATTTTTTTTATTCTAATAGCATCTTGCGGACCCCTCTGGCATAAGTTGCGGACCACTGGGGGTCCGCGGACCACCTGTTGGGAAGCACTGTACTAGACAAACTGATACTTTTAGTGTAGCTTTGTATGTCCTGCAGGTTTCCTTAATCCATGCATCACGAGAAGATCAGTCATTTCCTCATTATTATTAGACGATGCAATATGCAACTATCTTTTCAATCATCCACGTCCTTCTGTCGCACACACGGGTGATTAGTTTCAGTTGTTGTAGAAACTATAATGTTTTCTTGTCTTCAATGAAAACTAGTGTAAGGCTTAAAACATCGTATTTCTGTGTTCGCGTGGTTTCACCATAATGAATATTGAACTGATTTCACCTCCAGTCTTCCGCGAAAAGGCTATTAAATAACATTCGCCTTTTGTCAACAATATATCTTAATGACCACATCTTAATGAACAAATTAAATGTGCGTTGAGGTGGACCCAATATTCCTGTACGATATGCTCTATAACCAACGTCAATATTCCTTTCCATTTATGAATCCGAATCCTGCCCATCGCCTCTCCCATCTTGAAATACTTCTTCCATTCTATTACAAGAAATTCGTGTGTTAAATCACTGCAGGCACTTTGAACGTCAAACCGCAATCAAATATAAATATGGTACTCATTAATATGTGCTTTAAAGTTTTGTTGAAGTGTCATTAGAATGGTAATGTCAGTTCTTCATGAGCCATATAGACCCCACCCAAATCTGGGTTTCTCCTCTTCATTCTTATTACTAGCTAAACTTTCGTCGTTTTACTTGCTCCTTAGCATCCAACTGTACATCTATCAGCATCACAAAGGTAATGGTGTCAATATCTTCGGAACGTTGGTACATGGGAAAGACACTTTGACATGAAACAACTGCCCAACAGTCACGCGGCGCCAAAATTATCGTACGGCGATACTTGTTCCATGTTACTAGTGTCACGGAAAAATTAATTATCTACTTCTCCGTACCGAGTACTTTCATCTACATACTGATATTCTTTATACTTATCTGATGATTGTTTTACTCACATTAGTACTTCATAGTAAGTAACAGAATGATCCTAATAATGATCTAGCACTTCTTATTATATACACAAAATTCAGCCACCCGTAACAGCAGAAGCTCCTGAAGAAGTTCCCAACAGAATGGTCGGAATGTCGATCGTGTAGAAGAAATTGAAGAGTAATATGATGCTGCTTAACGTCCTAGAAGACTTTACCCTCTGCAAAAGTAGCTTTGAGATAATCGAATTTTAAAAATTAAGATATCGAACTGCTGTCCTAGAAACTCATATCTTTGCAATTAAGATTTTATCTTGATTCATCTACATTTGAGTATTATTCAGCTGTTTTTCTGGTAAAATGATCTACAATTTCATACACTGTGGTGACAAAAGTCATGGGATACCTCATAATATCGTGTCGCATCTTCTTTTACCCACTGTAATGTAGCAACTCGACGTAACATGGACTCAACATCGCTGGAAGTCCCCTGCATAAATATTGAGCCGTACTGCCTCCAACTGCGAAAGTGTTACCGGAGCAGGATGTTGTGCACGACCTGATCTCTCTATTATGTCCCATAAAAGTTCAATGGGATTCATGTCGGGGGATCTCAGTGGCGAAAAGGTTCTCTCGAACTGTCCAGAATGTTCTTCAAACCAATCGCGAACAGCTGTGGCCCGCTGATATTGCGCATTTTCATCCATAAAATTCCATCGTTGTTTGGCTGCAAATGGTCTCCAAGCAGCCAAACATAAACACTTCGAGTCAATGAACTGTTCAGTTGGACCAGAGGACCCAATCCATTCTATGTAAACACACACCACACCATACCATTATGGGACCACCAGCAGCTTTTACTTAGGTCCATGGCTTCCTGGGGTCTGCACCACACTCGAACCCCTTCCATCAGGTCTTACCAACTTAAATCGGGACTCATCTGACCAGGCCACGGTTTTCCATTCGTCTACTCTAACCAGTATGGTCACGAGTCGAGCGGAGGCGCTGCAGGCTGTAACACCATAGCTCTAATACTCTACTGATTTATTCTGCTTTTGTTTTATTTAATGTTACATCGTTGAGCTTCTGTAAATGTTGTTTGATTGAATCGATAAGACAAAACTGTATACTCCTTTCTTTGTAAATACTTTGATGTCATGATTTAATTCTAGGCAATGTAGTGTATCTGTCATTTAAATTCTTTGTCTCAATTGGAGGGAGACAAAACTTACTGTATACATTTGGAATTGGGATGAATAATTTTTTGTAGAAATACTAATATGTGCAAATGTTCTGTTTTATTTAAAATGTTTGTTTGCTGTTATGTAAACTGCTGACCTTCGCTTAGGATTCTTAGTTATTCTGTATGGAAAAGGTAGCTTGGTTCCCATCGCGAACGGAACTTAGTAGCGCGCGCAAGTTGTGGTTGGCCTAGGTAGAAAAGTTGGAACAAGAGTCAGTCGGGGACGAGTAACCAAACTGTGCACTGCCCATGTAAAAGTTGTATATTGTGCTGGTTCCGAGAGAGGCTTTACCTGCCGCTTACCAATGCCTCGGATGGATGGATAAATAGCTGGAACTATTCTGGAATTGGTATCTATCATCGCCACCAAGAAGGGACAGAGTCCAGCAATTCTGCCTGCTAATCCACCTACCAATATGCAGTTGCCACTGTAACGGAATACTATAATAATGTACAGTGAAGGATCAGCTTATTGGATGTGTTAGTGTGCTCAAATATAAGGTAACTTATAATTGAATTCATGTACCTACCTTGATTTTTTCCCTATCAAAACACCTCTCTGGTTGCTGTCCATTTGAATTATGATTAGCGAGTGTCCTAGTTTGTGGAAAAAATGAAAGCCTCAAAGCCAAATAATTAATTAAATAATGTTGTTTGATCTTTGGTAAGAAGGGAGTATTCAGATTTACTGTGGATTTAGTGAAATTGTGGGAGGTAGTAAATATAGTCTTGTGAAAGCCTACCAGTGATGGAAACAGTCCAATTTAAAGCTTTTTTTGGAGTTTCAAAATCACCTATTTAGTCATTTACTTGAAAATAGAAGACTGTAATAATAAAGACAATTTGCTGTTTCTTTTAAGCCGGCCGGAGTGGCCGAGCGGTTAAAGGCGCTACAGTCTGGAACCGCACGACCGCTACGGTCGCAGGTTCGAATCCTGCCTCGGGCATGGATGTGTGTGATGTCCTTAGGTTAGTTAGGTTTAAGTAGTTCTAAGTTCTAGGGGACTTATGACCACAGCAGTTGAGTCCCATAGTGCTCAGAGCCATTTTTTTTTTGTTTCTTTTAAAAATTAAAAGTTCTTAAAACTGAGGCTTATTAAGTTTTGCTTAGTTAAAGATCATAGTACTGCCTGTAGTAAATTTTAAAAGGTGAGTCAGTTTCTTGCAAATTTGTCAACATTGTGTATCACTGCTGAAAAGGTCGTGAATTGGAGTCGTGGAAAGTTATATACTCATGCTTGCTAAGCACTTGTTTCTTTTGGGTATTGAAAGTGCATATTAATAGTGTAATAAGATCTACAGGTTATCCTTTACCACTATCTATGAAAACAATAATTTCTTTATTCAAAAGACAGTGAGAAGTAACCTGTTAGTGAATTCCATTTAAATTTCATTCTAAATAGAATAGTATTTACTTGAGAGATATTTAACCTGTGTCCAGTTCATAAATTTGCAGTGAACTACATTTATAATTTTATGTCATCTAGGAAAATGTTTGAACAATATCACTGAATCTATATCCAATTAATGATTCTGCAGTGAATATTAATAGTAATGTTATAAAGATCATTGAGTTTGAATCAGCCCTGAAAGTAATAGTGTGTTTCGTCAACTGTTATATTTATGAAAATAGTTTGTTCTGCTCTGTCAGCTCAAATCTTACCGTGAACATATGCAGGTGTCAGAGTTCATTGCACTCGCGTGTAGCAAAGTAAAGGTTGTGTTTGTCCGTTAAGGTTACTCATACTTGATTTCTTGAACAAGAACGTCAATCATTCTCTTGCCTAATTAGGCTGGCGACCGTTTTCCTTGTTCTTTGAATTGTGCAGATAGATAAAATATTGTTTGTACTGTTCAAATATTTACGTAATTCTGACTTTCATTTCCGATAAGCCACCCCCGTTGGGTACAACACGGTCAACATAACAAAATTCCTCTGAGAGGGTAACATTGCTCTGTTGCTTTATACCATAATTGCTTTACCTAGATAGTTTTATTTCACGATCTGCCTCCTACTTTAAGGTTATGGTATAGCAGTAGCAGACGGAAGTGTTATAACGTCGTGCTGTTAGCAAAGGCAGTCGCGTCGGTCGTCGGCTGCCATTACTCATCAAAACCTATTTCGTCGCACTGTACTAACGGATACGTTCGTTGTGCATTCCACGTTGATTTCTGCAGTTATTTCATGCAGTGCTGCTTGTCTGTTAACACTGACACTAGACAAACGTCTGGAACCACGCGACCGCTACGGTCGCAGGTTCGATTCCTGCCTCGGGCATGGATGTGTGTGATGTCCTTAGGGTAGTTAGGTTTAAGTAGTTCTAAGTTCTAGGGTACTGATGACCTCAGAAGTTAAGTCCCATAGTGCTCAGGGCCATTTGAACTAGACAAACGCCGCTTCTGTTGGTCGTTATGTGAAGGCCGTCGGTCACTGCGTTGTCCGTGGCAAGAATTAATGACTGAAGTGTGGTTCTCGGCACACTCTTGACGTTCCGAAATGGAATGCCCCATACGTTTAGCTCCAACTACCTTTCCTCGTTCACAGTTTGTCGATTCCCGACATGTGGCCATAATCACGTCAGAAACCTTCTCACATGAATCACCTGCCTACAAATGACATCTCCGCCAAGCACTGCCCTTTAATTCCTTGTGTACGCGATACTACTGACATCTGTATATGTGCTTATTGCTACCCCATGACTTACCTCACCTCTGTGTATTTAAATATCTAAATTTTTCAAAAACGCTTCTCGTAATGAAAATAAAATCATTTAACGCTTGTATTATATTATATAAGACTTGTGGAAGTTATCTCTATTATGGGTAGTTTCTAAAAACACATAGGGAGAAATGAATATGGCACTATTGGCTAGCAGACACCGTCTGCGTAGTTCGGCCACCTAAGGCATGCTTTTCATCTGACGGCACTTCGGCGACTGTGCTTCGATGCCGATCAGATGGTGAGGAGGACAACATGACACCCAGTCCCCTAGCGGAGAAAATCAACGATGCTCCAGGGAACCAAGCCCGAGGACCCAGGAGCCAGAGGCAGCATCACTAACCGCTATACCACAAACTGGAAGAGATGAAAGTCTAGAGAGTAATATGTAGGTACGAAACTTTTCTTCCAATACCACTCTTCAGTATATTATCCGTATCCATACGTGTGATACGAAACGGGCGTGAAACTCATATAGGAACTTCCGTTCACCACCACGTCATCTGGAATGCTACAAGGTCATCAATCCATCATCTCTCTTTCTTGCTGGCTCACTTTTGGTCTTCCATGTTTCTTTTCGTTTCACACTTCAGAAGTTGGTTTCATCACATTCTGCTTCTTATTACGCCTTCTCGTGTACACTGCACTCTTTGAATAACATAGTAAATATGTTGCTCATATTCTGATTGCGTTCTTCTCATGTCTGTAGTCTTGGATGGGTAAATGATTCCAAATTTGTTTTTGTTTCCTATAAAACAGATGTTGCATGCTGTTCTGCGGTCTTACATGTATCTTTTATTGTTTTCGAATCTGAGTGTGAACTGCTCGTTTTAAATGCGTTGTAACTACACTGAAGAGCCAAAGAAACTTGTACGCCTGCCTAATATTGTGTGGCGTCCTCTCGAGCAAGTGTCGCAACACGACGTGGCATGGACTCGACCAATGTCTGAAGCATTGCTGGAGGGAACTGACACTATGACTCACAGGGCTGTCGATAAATCCGTAAAAATACGAGGGGGATGAGATCTCTTCTTAACAGCACATCGCAAGCCATCCCAGATGTGCTCAATAATGTTGATCTCTGGGGAGTTTGGTGGCCAGCGGAAGTGTTAAACTCAGAAGAATGTTCATGGAGTCACCCTGTAGCAATTCTGGACGTGTGGGGTGTCGCATTGTCTTGCTGAAATTGTCCAAGTCCGTTGGAATGCAGAATGGACAAGAATGAATGCATGTGTTCAGACAGGATGCTTACTTACGTGTCTTCTGTCAGAGTGGTATCTAGACGTATCAAGGATCCCATATCACTCCAACTGCACACGCTCCACACCAATACAGAACGTCCACCAGCTTGAACAGTCCCTTTTTGACATGCAGGGCCCATGGATTCATGAGATTGTCTCCATACCCGCTCGATACAATGTGAAACGAGACTCGTCTGACCAGGCAACATGTTTTCCAGTCATCAACAGTCCAATGAGAGTGTTGACGTTCTCAGGCGAGACGTAAAGCTTTGTATTGTGCGGTCGTCAAGGGTACACGAGTGGCCTTCGGCTCCGAAAGCCAATATCGATGATGTTTTGTTGAATGGCTCGCACGGTGACACTTGAATATGGCCCAGTATTGAAATCTGCAGCAATTTTCGGAAGGGTTGCCCTTCTGTCACGTTGAGCGATTCTCTTCAGTCATCGTTGGTCCCGTTCTTGCAGCATCTTTTTCCGGCCCCAGCGATATCGAGATTTGATGTGTTACCGGATTCCTGATATTCACGGTACACTCGTGAAATTGTCGTACGGGAAAATCCCCACTGTATCGCTGCCTCGGAGATGCTGTGTCCCATCACTCATGCGCTGACAATAAAACCACGTTCAAACTCACTTAAATCTTGATAACCTGCAGCAGTAACCGATCGAACAACTGCGCCAGACACTTGTCGTCTTATACAGGCGTTGCGCCAAAACAACGCTGTATCTGCCTGTTGTGCATATCTCTGTATTTGAATATGCATGCCTATACCAGTTTCTTTCTCGCGTCACTGTAAATTGCTGGTATTCTACGTAATTTTTGTTTGCATCCGTTTTCCGTAGTTTTCTGCATTTAATGGGGAACTGCATAGTAGCAATTTCTGACAGTATTAGTATTCAGCTTTATTACATCTTGGCACAGAATGAGTGTGTAATTCTGCTTTGAATGGTATTGCTTCGTATCACTGAGTGCCGTGCGTTTCACAGTGACTTGCAGAGTATGGATGTTGTAGATGAATGTGCTTCGTAGTCTTGGTTGTAAGCTGTCAGGCAAATCCAACACCTCCCCTGAAAACCCTGACATGATAAGCAAATACAGTAGTATGTCACATAGCTCTGAATAAATTGTGACATTAAATTAACCAAAGTAATACGAGTAACGAGTGAGCAAATGGAATACCACAGACTAACACAAGAATGCCTAAATGCATGTCATACCTTCCCACCGTGAGACAGACGCAGTTCCGAGGGGAGAAACGAGAACAGAAGCCGAGAGCAGAACCGTGTTAAGCTAGAAGGCCCTACGATAAGGGACGGACACCCACATCGCCAGCTAACCACCAGGACCACCCCCAGCCTATGTTAAAACTGGAGCCCTCCAGAAGAACAGTATAGATCTTACGATAACACTAAAAGGGCCACACCAGCTGCAAGTTTTAGCGTGAGACTTTTTCGCATCTCTGTTACGTTGGAAACGTTAAAAACATTGCCCCACCACGAAAAGTATAACGTTTCTCATTGGATAGACAGAATTTTTGTAGGTGGAGCTTAAGGTTAACATTGAAACCCTGATTGGATGAAAACACAACCAGATAGTTTTTTTTAACCAACTTCGGTAAATTGTAGTAAGGAGAAGTTAGGAGAGAGTTGCTTCCGAGACGGCGAGCTGTATGGAGCTGCGCCGGCCGCCACCCCCTGATGAACACCGACAAGGTAATGAACGCACGTGATGCCGCATTTTTGAGCGCATAAGGCTTCACTCAGAACTGCGGAAGCCTCATCTGTTACATCCCCTTTTTACATAATACTAGTGTCGATCGTCAATTAAATCTCATGGTATTCACATTTGCTACGTAAGTTAAAATCTGAAACGCGATGATTTTTCTGTTATATAATTATTGAGAAGCCACATCAGCCACTGTAATTTACGACAAGTTAGATAAGTAATTAAAGATAATTGAGGGTCACTGTAGACCATTTTGGTAGTTTTATCTTTTGTGAAACTTAATTTAAACCTAGATTATAGATGTGATATTGCATAGGTCATCCTTCGATCCATTGTAGAACTTGGAAACCCACTCAGGGAGTATTCGTTCACATTTTTGGTCAACGCAGTTGGTTTTTATCATCCTGTATTAAAATATTTCCTTTTATCAATAGTGCAATTTATAAACAATGTTTTGTGAGTAGAATAAAATTTCCAATGGTAAACTTAACTGCTTTTTCGACGTTATTTTGCCAGCTAACTAAAAATAGGAAAGCCTTGAACCCCTGCCACTAAATTTAATTAGTATTAAGATTCTTTTACAGGGAGTGCAGTGGAGCGGAGGCTGAAATCATTAAGTGTTTGGTTATATCATCGCTAGTCTCACTGAACTCTTCTGAACTCTACATGTCATGTGTGGTCTGGCGTCTCCTTACCAGCAACAGGTCCCAGGTTCAAACTAGTCAATTCCCTAAAAAAGACGCTCAGAGCGTCGTTGCGCGAAAGTGGTAGGGAGACACGACTTAGAACAAACAGACACCATGCAGACTGTTAGAGAATGGCGGCCCTGCCAGGATGGTAAAATACCATGATTGAAGGTCGACCACATGCCTAACTAGGTGAGAAAAATATCTTGTTGAAAAATTTTTGTAACAAATTTTTTTTTCCTAAAGTAATAAATAGTCGATAACAGTAACTGCAGCGATAGATAGTAAGAAAGTATTCAACAGAACGTGAGACATTCTAGCAGACACAATAGCATAATTAAGTTATGAATTTTAATATTGTTAGAATTAAGTTTTCTCTCCAATGCAAGCGCACAGGTGGCGGATACATCGTTGACAAGTTGGTTCTGACCCAACAAGTAAGTGAATGGATTGTCAAGTCGTGTGTGCAAAAGTTTATGAAACGCGAGAGATGGTATCAGCGCATGTTGACGCGAAGTAGGGCGCGTGAATTGCTTTTAAAACAGAAAATAAGGGATTCGGAAAGATTAGCAATAGCAGATTGAGACCTTGACCGAATTGAGGTAGAGACCCAACATGAAGATGGACAGAGAATAGAGGACAGTACAACAGACGATGCAGTATCGCGAGAAATAGGACAGATAACGCACCATAACGAGGATAATGTACGCCAAGGCACAGAAAACCTAGATCAGCATACGACAGAGGAGCAGGAAAGTAGAGAGACAGCCGATGAGGATTCTAACTTGCGTCTTGAATACGCAGAACCCATAGTACAAGTAATCAGAGCTCCCTCACCACAGAGTACAAGGAATTCGAGCAGAAACGTGTCACCGCACAGTTCAATGCAATCGGTTGCAAACCAGCACTTGGGCGAAAACACAGAGCGTAGAACGTCGGAAGAAAACGCAATAGGACCCACCAATCTGGCAGAATTATTACAATTAATGACGGAAACCATGACAAGACAAAATAAAGAAATTGCGAACCAAATTAAAATTCAGAATGCAGAAACGAAGAACCAAATTGCAGAAATCACAAGACAAATGCGTGAGATTAAAGAACAAAACAAAAAATTCAGTTACACCTAAGTCATATTGAAGACGAGGTAAAAAGAATCTCGAGAAGTGATAGGAAACTTAGTAACAGGTCACAATCAATTGAGAACAGACATTGACAAGGTACAAGCGGACGTACAAACATTGCGTAATGACACTCAGGACGAGATCAAAACATTACGTAACAACACCCAGGGAGAAGTCAAGAAACTAGCGAAACAGATATACGTAATTACTAGACAAGCAGCAGATACAGCGCGTGAAATTGTTGAAAACAGTGTGTTACACAAACGTATCACAAAAGCAGCGCTGAAAAGATATGATAACCGCATAGTCAAAATAGAAGCGCAAACGAAGCGACAATTTCAGAAATTGCGAACAGAGTTGTTGCAAACCATTGAAGAGCGTAGTGAACAGGATCGAACAAGCACTGAGTCTGCAACCACATCCGGATCTGTAACAGCACCGGAAAAACAAGCAATTAACGAAGATACACGCATTTTCGATTCCAATCACCGGCGGAAAGTAACATAGGTGAAATCAGACAGCCTACACAGCAACAAACACTTTTCGAAATTCTTGATGAACAAACGGCACCACAAACACATGCGGAACCACAAATGTATGTTTCAAGACAGTTTGGATCGTGCAATGAAGCGGCAAGGTTAGCCAGACAAGATACCCAACCAATACATGGCAATGGAAAGCCAGGTCGCGAAGAGTACAGTGCAATGCATTCAGCTACACGTTCACAACCGATGGAAGAAAATTATTGCGTACCACTCCAACGATACTACGCAAGGGTAGGCGAAAATTACAGTGGACAATATCCAATGGATCTACCACAACCGGAAAGAACGACGGGAGAAATGATCAGAAACAAAAGTGGCGAAGAATCGCGAATTTCATATGGAACTATGACGAAATACGACAACGATCATTTCCCCACAGTCAGAAAATTTCAGCACTTTCGAGAAGGAAACTCATTACATCCATGAACTTTTATTCATCAATTCCGAGTAGGATTACCAGAACACTGGACGCTAGCACATAAATTAGACTTTATATGTGCACACATGTCAGGAACAGTCGCAGAAACCATGCAGAATGTTGCAGCGACATGCCGATCGTACGAAGATTTCAGAGAGAAGTTTCTCTCACGATATTGGTCCAGCGAAGCGCAGAACAGAGTGAAGTACGAATTATTGCAGAATCCATATTTTGAAAATTCAGGAGACAAGAGTCCCGTGAAATTTTTCGAAGTAATGGCAAACAAAAATCAATGCTTAGATGTACCATACAGTGACGGAGAGTTGTTTAAATTATGCGCGATGAAGCTACCATTGAAATACCAGCAATCATTAGTAGGTCGCGGAGGCAATGACGTCGAAGCATTTAAAGGTATTCTAAGGGAACTAGAGTTCATATTTTCGGAAGATGACGCAAGAAAAAGACGAAGCGCACGTGAAAACGAAAGCAAAAAGCAGGGGAATCCACAAGACACAGTACGAAGAAACTATAATTACGAACCATGTGATAACTTCGCACCAAGAAACAACAATAGATTTCAACAAAGAACCGGTTATGGATTTAGAAGAGAATATGGCAATAACTATAATTCACCCAGGAACGGCAACAACTATTACAGAGGGAATAACGACAACCGGAACGGATACTGGAGAACCAATAGACCGACAAATTATCAACAAAGAAACCACTATCAACAAGCTGAACAAGAAAAGAGAATACAGATAGAAGAGGTGGAGGTAAGACCACCAAACCCCGATAAACGTTCGAATTGACAGCTAAGCGCCCATGCCAAAGAGAATGACGCACCGACCCAGGACAATTGCAGCACCTTGAACAGAGAAGTAAATACCTTATCACGAGAAGAGAAGAGGGAAGAAAGAAATCCGCAGGGACCAGATGAAAACGAAGACAGAAAAATAACAATGTCATGTTGGGACGAAATTAATTGGGAGAATACTGACGAGGAAGATGAATTACCAGAGGCATGCACAACGAATGTAGGAGGAAAGGACGAAGTAATGAGTATTGCGGAGCTATTTGAGATGGAAACCAGGCAAAGCGAATTCAATGAGGATAATGTGCAGTCGACAGAAGTTGAAAATAAGTTACGAGTGGGCACACAACCCAACGTATATAATGAAGGAAGTTATGAAGCGATAATTAGAGCATTTAGATGCGATTATGTGGAAGTAGCGACGAAGAAGGAGAAGATAGACGAGGATGAGGAAAAAGTAGAGGATGTTGAAGAAAGCGTAAATGAAGGAAGAAATAGAGAAGAGGAAATAAAAAAGAGAGAAGTAGCAGTCGAAGCTTATCCTACAGAAAATTCGAATTCATAAGAGAAACTCCTGAAAAGACTCATGTATGATTCAGTGGAGGATTCGTTGATGCAAGAAGAAGAAGAACAGAACTAACCCTTTCAAATTCAACCAATTGTGAAGACCATGGTAAAGCATATCCCAGTCAATATTGTAATTGATAGCGGAAGTGAACTGACTGCGATCTCAGAAAATTTATTCATGCAGTGTAATGCCAATGAGGAATTGCCAGTTCTGAAAACACGTAAGATTAAAGTAAGAGATCCTGTTAGAAACAATACTGCGGAAGTTACCAGACAAACAAGGTTAACTCTTTCGTGTCAAGGTCAAAAGATCGAAGCCAACTTCATGATTATACCTAAACTCACTGTAGATTTGATTATAGGTGCAGATTTTTTAAATGAGGGACGAGCGATAATAGATATGGGGAAAGGTAGCGTTTCTCGAATGTCACACTTCTCTTTGAGCAAAAGCTAAAATTAGAAGAAATACCAGTTATAAACAAACAATTAAGAATGACGCGAGATAAAGAGGATGAAGAATTAGAATGGTATGCACAAAAGGGGGAATCGCCTCAACTCATGTTAGAAGTCCATAAAGAAATCGACGAAAAATAGCAAGAAGTTCAAGGTATTTTGGAACACAGTAAAAGAGAATTAGAGGGTATTTTACGAGATGAAGCAGAGGTATTTTTACCTAAGACTGGCAGTATTAAACACTTTCAGTACAAGTTCGAAGTAAAACAGCACAAACCATTTAAAGTGCCACCCTATACAATCCCATTAAGCTACAGGAATAAAGTATTCCAGGAGATATCTAAAATGTTAGATGATGCTATTATTGAACCAGCTACCTCCACATATAACAGCCCGCTCCATATTGTACAAAAACGAGATGGGAGCATCAGGTTAGTGCTTGATTCCAGACAGATCAACACAATCATAATCACTGAGATACATCGCCCAGAAAAATTAGAGGAATTGATACAAAACTTCCACGGTGCTAAGATATTTTCATCAATTGATTTATGGAGTAGTTTCTGGCAAATAGAATTGGCACCAGAATGTAGAAAATTTACAGCATTTACCGTATTCGGTAGACGTTACCAGTTTAAACGATTGCCATTTGGTTTAAACATATCATCAGCAGCGTTTATTAGGGGATTTAATACTATACTCAGTCCTGAAATTTTACAAAAAATTACTTGTTATATTGACGATGTGATTATAGCAGAACCCTCTTGGGAACATCACAACGACACATTAAATCAGTTTTTACAGATCATGAAAGAGCATGGGGTCACAGTAAATATAACAAAATCCAAATTTGGAAGGCGAGAGGTCAAATTTCTAGGACACATAATTTCAGAGAAAGGGGTAATGCCCGACCCAGAAAAACTAACGGCAATCAAAGAATTCTGTACTCCATATAACAAGAAAACTCTCAGAGGATTTCTAGGTCTCACCGGATTCTATAAAAAATTTATTTGGATCGACCCTCTCGCAACACCACGCCTATGTGCATTGACTGAAAAAAACACGCCATGGGTATGGGATCAACAAGCCAATGAAGAATTTTTAAAAGTGAAAAACGCACTAACAACAGCACCGATTTTAGCACATCCTGATCTAATACAAAATTTTTGTATGGCCACTGATAGCGCGAAAACAGGTTTAGGAGTTGTTTTATTCCAAGAATACGAACAGGCAGGGCTAAGATCATATAGAACAATTGCATTTGCCAGCCGGGTACTCACAAAAAGCGAGAAAAACTATTCAGTCACGGACCTGGAAGCGTTGGCCAATGTATGGGGCTTCCAACGTTTTCGATACTTCCTATTCGGAAGAAAAACAAAAGTATACACTGACCACAAAGCATTAGAATTTCTGTTATCCGCCAAACTAACTCATGGGAGGTTAGCCAGATGGATGTTAATACTACAAGAATTTGACTTCACTATTACACACATACCAGGACCAGCGAATGTATTAGCAGATGCTTTATCACGATGTCTACAGGGTGCATCCGATAACATAGGTTTGAAAGCAGCAGAAGACCAGTTTACAATGTACTATATGAAACAAGTACCTTTCGAAAACTACATTACGACAGCATTGAAAAACATAGGCAAAGATCAGGACAAGGATCCAGAAATACTAGGAATCAAGCACAAGTGGAGAAGTAAGGATTTACCAGACATTCGACAGCACTATCTCGTAAAAAACAATGTTTTATGTTTTAGACGAAATGTTGCAACCAATGAATGGTTAATTTATATCCTAGATGAACTAATTAATAAGTACATATGGTATACACATTTAAGTAATGGCCACTTTGGACCAAAGAAATGCTTTTTAAAAATAAAACAAACAAGCCATTTTGCTAATATGGAAAGATGAATTAGAACAGTATTAGTCAAATGCAAAAAATGTATGAGGGCTAAACACGTCACTTTCCAAACCAAACCACCTATGTTTCCAATAATCCCTAAAAAATTAAAACATATAGCTGCAACAGATTTCATGGGGCCCCTCCCATGCACAAAAATGGATATATTTTCATATTTGTCATTTTGGTACTTACTTCTAAATATGTTACCTTGACACCATTAAAACGGGCAACAGGTCTTACTATAAGTAAATCATTTAGACAAGATTTTCTAAGACAAGTTAGTAGAGTGGATCGAATAATTTCGGATAATGGCCCACAATACAAATCAGTGCAATGACAGAACACGTTAAAACAACACAAAATAAAACCCATCTACATATCTAAGTACAAACCTAGCGTAAATCCAGCAGAACTATCTATGAAGGACATAGGCACTTTATGCCGATTATATGGAGGCAAAAAACACAACACTTGGGATATATACCTGCTATTAAACAGCATGCTGATGCACGAAACTGAAGAAAACTTCCACAAAGTAAAAATGTCACGCCCAAACAATTTATCAAACTTTTACTAAGAGGAGAACTTCAAAGCGACTAGTTATCAATAAATATTTCCATATCCTGCCCAGAGAAGAACCAAGAAGCAAGTAAGAAGCAGAGAAAAAGCAGGAAGAACAGAAGTTGAAGGTTCACAAGATTGAGACAAGGAAAGAAGGTGGGTGAAGAATAGATGACATACCTTCCCAAACCCCTATCCTATTGTAAACTAGTCATCTGCGAAGTATTACAACGAAAAACGACCGCTTTCAGCGACACATAACGATGACTTTCACGCATACAAAGCCAGTAAACCACGAGATTCTGCACTCACAGTTCCATTCCATTATGGGACCTCCACAACAGCAAAACACACTTGCAAAGCCAACAAGGAACGACGAACGAAGCTGTACATCAAATACTTGCCCACATCCATCTCGCTCAAGTCCATCACCTTCGTGCAAAAACATTCGCCAACCACATGCTTAAACATTCATAGGATTGTGTGAATGTGTGAAATCAAATTATGTGATGTAGGAATTGTGCAAACGAAACGTGCAAAAAACTAAATAAGTTAAGCACACCAGACAGCTAATAAACTACAAAATAACAGTCATTGACTATCGACTTAAGTAAAAAATAGACTATCGATAAAAACAAGTCATTAATTCAGAAATGGACAGTATATAGAGAACGAAAGTAAGGCATAATAAACACTAAAACTATATGCCACTTCTTTTCTCCTCATAAAAATAAAAGAATAACTATATTTCACTTATTTTCTCCTTATAAAAACAAAGAATAAAAAATTATCTTGTTGGATGTTTTCCCTTTTTTTTAACATTTGTACCATTTGTTAGGATAATATCTCAATACTTGCGAATGTATATTTCTTTGTCAAAGCAATTCTTGGAAATAATTCTTATTTGTTAGTGTAACAATGTTGAAATGAGTGTCTAGAAACAAAAACATTTTACTTGTACATGATATTTAGAAAATGTGTTAGGAATAGATTTTACTTAATTACTACATTTATAAAAAAAATATTTCTAAGAAAATCGATGTGAAAGACTCCTCACTTTCGATAACAAACTCCTTAAAAAACAAACTTCACCCTTTAATAAAGAAAGAAAATAATTAAAAATTAATAATAATAATAATAATAGCATAAAAATATTCTTCTGTTGTCAATATAAACATATTTTTGAGAATAATATGGGAGAATATAAAAATATAAATTAGTAATACAAACTAGCATAGAACCAGAATAACGTGGCTGAACAGTAGGCAACAAAATTTAGATAAAGGAATAATTTTTGACTGACTTAGATAACGATTAAATCATTGCCTAACTTCAGTGAAAAATTAAGTTCGAAGGGTGGTGATATGTAAGGTGTCAGGCAAATCCAACACCTTCCATGAAAACCCTGACATGATAAGCAAATCCAGTAGTATGTCACATAGCTCTGAATAAATTGTGACATTAAATTAACCAAAGTAATACGAGTAACGAGTGAGCAAATGGAATACCACAGACTAACACAAGAATGCCTAAATGCATGTCATACCTTCCCACCGTGAGACAGACGCAGTTCCGAGGGGAGAAACGAGAACAGAAGCCGAGAGCAGAACCGTGTTAAGCTAGAAGGCCCTACGATAAGGGACGGACACCCACATTGCCAGCTAACCACCAGGACCACCCCTCAGCCCATGTTAAAAGCTAGAGCCCTCCAGAAGAACAGTATAGATCTTACGATAACACTAAAAGGGCCACACCAGCTGCAAGTTTTAGCGTGAGACTTTTTCGCATCTCTGTTACGTTGGTAACGTTAAAAACATTGCCCCACCACGAAAAGTATAACGTTTCTCATTGGATAGACAGAATTTTTGTAGGTGGAGCTTAAGGTTAACATTGAAACCCTGATTGGATGAAAACACAACCAGATAGTTTTTTTTAACCAACTTCGGTAAATTGTAGTAAGGAGAAGTTAGGAGAGAGTTGCTTCCGAGACGGCGAGCTGTATAGAGCTGCGCCGGCTCCGCCCCCTGACGAACACTGACAAGGTAATGAACGTACACGATGCCGCATTTTTGAGCGCATAAGGCTTCACTCAGAACTGCAGAAGCCTCATCTGCTACATCCCCTTCTTACATAATACTAATGTCGATCGTCAATTAAATCTCATGGTATTCACATTTGCTACGTAAGTTAAAATCTGAAACGCGATGATTTTTCTGTTATACGTAATTATTGAGAAGCCACATCAGCCACTGTAATTTACGACAAGTTAGATAAGTAATTAAAGATAATTGAGGGTCACTGTAGACCATTTTGGTAGTTTTATCTTTTGTGAAACTTAATTTAAACCTAGATTATAGATGTGATATTGCATAGGTCATCCTTCGATCCATTGTAGAACTTGGAAACCCACTCAGGGAATATTCGTTCACATTTTTGGTCAACGCAGTTGGTTTTTATCATCCTGTATTAAAATATTTCCTTTTATCAATAGTGCAATTTATAAACAATGTTTTGTGAGTAGAATAAAATTTCCAATGGTAAACTTAACTGCTTGTTCGACGTTATTTTGCCAGCTAACAAAAAATAGGAAAGCCTTGAACCCCTGCCACTAAATTTAGTTAGTATTAAGATTCTTTTACAAGGAGTGCAGTGGAGCGGAGGCTGAAATCATTAAGTATTTGGTTATAACATCGCTAGTCTCACTGAACTCTTCTGAACTCTACATGTCATGTGTGGTCTGGCGTCTCCTTATCAGCAACAGGTCCCAGGTTCAAACTAGTCAATTCCCTAAAAAAGACGCTCAGAGCGTCGTTGCGCGAAAGTGGTAGGGAGACACGACTTAGAACAAACAGACACCTAGCAGAATGTTAGATGGTGGCTAGAGCATTCTTCCATGCAAATGTTAAGAATGCCACAGTAGTTACAAAACTGTCTTCACACCTTATTAAAAGGTGCTACAATCAGCACATTTCAGCAGAAGTCAACGAAAATTTCGGTGGCCTCCATTAAATGCGAGAGTAAGAAAAGCGGATAGTAACAAAAATAACGCAGATACGAACAATACGCTTACAGAGCATTTAAAAGTCGAGCAGTATGCACGCGGATTCGCAAGCAGTAAAAAATAGACATGAGTCCACAGAATACAATGTGAGGAAACTAGTTTCTAGCCGGCCGCTGTGGCCGAAAAGTTCTAGGCGCTTCAGTCCTGAACCGCGCTGCTGCTACGGTCATAGGTTCGAATCCTGCCTCGGGCATGGATGTGTGTGATGTCCTTAGGTTAGTTAGGTTTAAGTAGTTCGAAGTCTAGGCGACTGATGACCTCAGATGTTAAGTCCCATAGTGCTCAGAGCCATTTGAACTAGTTTCTATGTCACATAAAACAAAAATAAATATGGAATCAATTACCCCAACAGTGTTATGGATGATAGCAAACATTGAACAGAATAAGAGTTACATATTTACTTTCAAATTCAAAGAGTGCAATCCGCACAAGATGGTCGCAACCAGGAACATATTTTCTCCTCGATAACAGCCAAGCGAATCGAAGTTGCAGTATCGGGTTTTACAAATGATTAGACATAACCACCAGACTACCAGACCCACTCATAAAGCATAAATGAAAAATTCTATCGCCTAGTACCAAAATTTGGTAAGCAATTTCCGTATATCCGCGCTAAATTTCAAAGTTCACAGCCAAGACACTTGGAGCCCTGTTGTCGTTCTATTTCCGAGTCGTAACACTCCTAAGCGTCAGACCTGAAGATATAAACACTGCAATCGCTTAAATGAATGATGATCTGTCTTCAGTAGTGACATGGGCGAAAAACCTGGGGCTTAAACTAAGACACAAGTAATCTTAATAGCTCATCAGAAATTAATAAGTTCAGTTTTCCGCGAAGGGCTGCCTCCTATTTTGCTCGACGGTATTTCAATACCATATCAGAAAACAGTTAAGAATTTGGGTGTAACTTTGGATGAGAATCTCAACTGGGCTGAGAATACAGTCGTAGTGTGCCGAAAGACGTCCGCTTGTCTCTATGTTCTCAAAAAAATTTCGGAACGTTTTTCCACAGGACTCGAAACGCCAGCTCGTGCAAGCACTCGTTCTACAAAACCTCCACTATTGTGATATAATTCAACAAGGCATGAGTAGTGAAAACAACTGACGGCTAGAACTAACTATGAATGCCTGTGTGCGTTACACCTCCAACATTCGCCGATATGATCATGTTAGTGCTTCATACTCCCAGCTAGGGTGGCTGCGGCCGGACAAATTGCGTGACTACCACACTACGTCCATTTCACCGACTCCTCGTCGCGCAAGCACCCCAGTATCTTGCTTCAGAGATTAAACACGTTTCATGCCATCATAATCGAAACACGAGGTCACTCTTACTTGGTATCCTAACTGTGCCCACTCACAAAACAAAAACTTTTGCATACTCCTTCTCAGTTGCCGCTGCCCGCCTCTGAAACAAACTGCCCCTTACCTTGGGCAAAATTCAATCCCCTGCTGTTTTTAAGGAGAAGCTGAAGCATTTCCTACTATCATCCTCATAACGTTTTGCACAAAATTAA
Source organism: Schistocerca serialis cubense (assembly GCF_023864345.2). Taxonomy (NCBI): domain Eukaryota; kingdom Metazoa; phylum Arthropoda; class Insecta; order Orthoptera; family Acrididae; genus Schistocerca; species Schistocerca serialis. The sequence goes on from NC_064643.1 coordinate 461,808,873, forward strand.
TGTACAAGACCAATCCTCTCCTCTGTCAAATAGCAAAGCTAGTGTCTCCTATCTTGCTCCTTTCTCTTCTTCCTCTTCATCTACCTCTATTAACCACGCATATATTTCCTTAATTATATTACATCATGTCTCTATTCTTCTCCTCCCTTCACCATCAGTCTCCTTCATACTCCCTGCTGCAAGCACTCCTATCGAAAATCTGTCTCTTACATAATGTCTAATTATAACAGTACTTATCATCTACGAATATAAACTCTATACGTATGTATTTTTCCAAGTGTGCCTTTGTTATTGTTTATTTCACTTTTTGTACTAGATGTAGTTAACGTGCCTACTAAAATATATGAATGTGAAATAAGTAGAATGCCTGGTTAGATGTAAGAGAGGGCCTGATGGCCCTACTCTTGCCAGGTTAAATAAATAAATAAATAACAGAGGCCTTGCACTTGTGATTGGTGTTCTGTGTGACACCCGCTTTCGTGAAAGCTGGTGAAGAATGTTCAGTCTAATGAACTTAAAGGTGAGCTTTAACAGTGAATGGGCAACATTTCGTTCTTAGTTAACAATGCAGCGCTCCAGTCCAAGCAGGGACGCGGGCTACGACATTATTGCGCAACATGTAGCGGCGCGCCGGAAGGAGGAAGGGACGGCCGTACAGCCGCAGCCGCAGCCGCAGCAGGGCGCTCAGGGCAGGGCAGCGAGAGTCGGCCGAGGGCAACGCTCGGCGGAGGCGCATTGTGTCAAGGCCGGCGCGGCCACGCTGCGCGCATGCGCCGCTCGATGCGGCCCGACCTCGACCAACACTGGCCGACTTCTGCAGGCGCCGCCCGGCGGCCATTCATTCAGCCGCGCTCGCAGCCCAGCACGGAGCGCCAAACCGGTTACCCAGCCGCCTCCTGTCCCTCAACGTGCCCACGCTCCAGCAACACTGCGAAACACGTGTCTCTCGCTGACCTGACGAGGGGTCGTGCGAATAAAACGGAGAATATGTAGTACTTTATACCCGAAATTTCGGGAAAAATTCGCACGAGTAAAGCGAGTCGGAGAATACACTTCACCAGAGAATGTTGTCAGCGTGAGTAAAAGTGTGGGGGAAGCTGCTCAAAACAAAGAACATGAGAGCAAAACTGTATCGTTACAGATCCCACTGATGATGCCTTAGAACAGGAGAAGGCGAATCGCGTATGGGATAAATAAAGTAACTAGCAGCAGGAAAAGGCAGTTTTATTTACAAAACAAGTATTCTATTTCGTTTGAATGAAACTAAAATTTGGGAAATGCGTGGTACGATTTTATGAGACCAAACTGATGAGGTCATCGGTCCCTAAGTTTACACACTATTTGATCTAACTTAAACTAACTTACGCTAAGGACGATATACACACCCATGCCCGAGGGAGGACTCGAATCTCCGACGGGGGGGAGCCGCGAGGACCGTGACACGACGCCCCAGACCGCGCGGCTAACACGCGCGGTGAATAAAACTACAGGAGCTTCTCACAAACGGTCAACTTTCTTCGCTTTTGCAGTGACTTCTGTAGCATACGTTGAGCTGAGTGAGTTCTGTTGAGGTTACGTTTTCCCGAGTTTTTTTTTAGTAAAAATGGCAGAAGTTATGTTGTTTGTAAGGCCAAAAAAATATACATGGCGCGAAGTAATACTGAAGGGAGAAAGTGTAGCCGGCCGGAGTGGCCGAGCGGTTCTAGGCGCTTCAATGCGGAACCGCGCGACTGCTACGGTCGCAGATTCGAATCCTGCCTCGGGCATGGCTGTGTGTGATGTCCTTAGGTTAGTTAGGTTTAAGTAGTTCCAAGTTCTAGGGGACTGATGACCTCCGATGTTGAGTCCCATAGTGCTCAGAGCCATTTGAGAAAGTGTAGAAGTTTATACGGGCTTAACAATAAGAACATTTCACTTAAAACTCCCGGGCTTGTAGGCCGTGGTCGAGGCATAAACCTTTCCCTAACGTTTCATCTCCGACTGCGGGAGGCAACTTCAAGTTATAGCAGCGTACTGCAACCAGAACTCGTGGGAGTGCCGAATATACGAGGTGCGGCTAGAAAAAAACCGGACTGATGCTGGAAAAAACATTTATTTACAATTATTTACAATTTCATGTTATCTCCTTCAATGTACTCTCCTCCTCGGTCTCTACACCGCTCCATACGAATTTTCAACTGTTCATAGCAATGCTGCAGATCATTTTCGGTAAGTCCATACATTACTTCCGTCGCTTTTTCTTTTACTGCTTCAACAGTCTCAAATCTAGTTCCTTTCAAAGCTGACTTGACTTTAGGGAAAAGAAAAAAGTCACAGGGTGCCAAATCAGGTGAGTAGGGTGGATGAGCTAAGATGGTAATGTTGTGTTTTGCCAAAAACGTCTTCACTGACAACGCACTGTGAGCTGGGGCATTGTCTTGGAGAAGGATCCATGACTTTTTTCTCCACAAATCGTTCCGTTTTCTCCGTACTCGCTCACGTAGGGTAGCCAGGACGCTAATGTAGTAATGCTGATTCACTGTTTGTCCCTCTGGTACCCAATCAATGTGCACAATCCCTTTGATGTCAAAAAAAACAATCATCATTGCCTTGAATTTCGATTTTGACATTCGTGCTTTTTTTTGTCGTGGAGAACCAGGAGTTTTCCAATGCATCGATTGGCGTTTAGTTTCGGGATCGTAAGTAAAAAACCACGATTCATCGCAAGTAATAACATTTTGTAAGAAGGTGGGATCACTTTCAATGTTTTCCAGGATGTCAGAACAAATCATTCTTCGGCGTTCCTTCTGTTCAATTGTGAGACACTTTGGAACCATTTTTGAACACACTTTGTTCATGTTGAAACTTTCATGAAGAATCTGCCTAACACTTTCCTTGTCAACTCCTATTAACTCAGACACTGCTCTGATTGTTAAACGGCGATCTTGTCGAACAAGTTTACCGATTTTTTCAATGTTTGCATCAGTTTTTGCTGACAATGGTCTGCCAGTGCGAGTGTCATCACTGGTGTCTTCGCGCCCATCTTTAAATCGTTTAAACCACTCAAACACTTGTGTTCGCGATAAACAATCATCGCCGTACACTTGTTGTAACATTACAAACGTTTCACTTGCAGATTTTCCTAGTTTGAAACAAAATTTGATGTTAACACGCTGTTCTTTCTGTACACTCAACATTTTCCGACGCACAGACAAAACGTCAACTACTTAAAACAGACGCCACGGGCAGACTGAGTGCAGGAGGCAGATGAAACTCGAGCAGTAGGCGGAGCGAGAGTCACGTGACAGGCCACGCGACTTTCAGCCTTATTGCATTCGTTTTATTGTTTCACCAGTACTAGTCCGGTTTTTTTCTAGCCACACCTCGTATAGCCATTGTAGGGGGCCAGTTTTATGCCTCGTCCACAGCCTGAGCATTGGTCGTGAAAACCTACATAATTTGCCTAGCGAACTTCCTTCCCGGAAATGATGAAAAAGGAGCGGGGGACCTATGAAACGTTTGAAAACTAAAACATTTTTATTGCTTTTTAGAAGACTCGAGTTTTCGGACTGATGTACGAGAAGACTTACATATACACACCAGACAACTGTGTCTCTTGACATTTTCAGATATTCATCATCGTGTTTTCTCACAGCACAAATCTTATACTCTGCTATGTTAGTAATAAGTAAGTGGATCAGAAAAATTAATAACTGGTTTACTAAAAAACCTATGGTTTTTGTTTCGCGTGACGAACTGCACGGGCGACAGCTTAGGTAGTTAACGCGCGAGCGGACCATTATCCCTCGCATTAACCAAAATTATCTCGTGTTAGAAAAGTGCGACGGAGTTCCGGTTTCGAGCAGATGAAAATGTCGCGCAATCCTAAGATTTCTTTCGCATAATGTGTTCACCCAGCCGCCCGGTGTGGCCGAGCGGTTCTAGGCGCTACATCTGGAACCGCGAGACCGCTACGGTCGCAGGTTCGAATTCTGCCTCGGGCATGGATGTGTGTGATATCCTTAGGTTAGTTAGTTAAGTAGTTCTAACTTCTAGGGGACTGATTACCTCAGAAGTGAAGTCCGATGGTGCTCAGAGCCATTTGAACCAATTTTTGTGTTCACCCAACTTCAACCACAAAAAATTTTCCGGCATGTTGAAACTTCGGTAACATCGCAAGAAAATGCATTTTCGTAAACTGTTCGCAAATCGTCTTAATAATTTGTTTCGAGCTAAAAAGTAAAAACTAAGGGCAGTGCAATTGTTCCAGAACGCACTGATGCCAGTTCCACGTTTGTACACTCAATAGTTCGCCTGCATGGGCGAGTTGAATGAAATGAAACATCAAGCGTGTGTTTTGTGCCAGACACGGCAGACGCCATACACCGACAACCTTCTCAAGAGGGAGGGGAGGTAGCGAGAAGGAACTTCCTAGTCAGAGAACATGCTTCGAACTTTTCATTCATACGAAACATAGAGCTTTCTCAGAAAAAAGTTCGTTTACTCTGAGAATCTTCTCCGGAGAATGGTCTCTTCTTTATCCATACGACCCAAGACTGCGCACAAAACATGTTTCTAATTGTTGGCTAACATCTTTCCTTTTTTTCTTTTTTTTTTGCGTATACAGGATGAATCACGTAAAATTTGCACAGCGAATATTGCGGAAACGGAAAGTGCTACTGATGTGCGGGTTTCACAGAATGAATTGCAGTCAGGTTGTCGTAATGTTAGCCAATCAACAGATTGTGATAACACTTAGAAAGTGCATTTTCGTGTAAACATACACTTTTTAAATGGAACAGTGCCTATTGACACGAACGAATTAAAAGTAGTTTAAGTTAGAATGTCAGTGGTGTTTGTTTCAGGATTATAATGCGAGTGGTTTATGTGATATCGTATTTTGAGAAGTTCCCACTCCGACACTTGTAAATACCTGTCGTACCACACACTGAAAAACAACGCAAGTGCATACACGTTATGTGGATTCTGATTAGTAACGAGACAACTGACCATCACAGGCTGTGTTCAGAATGACTACCGGCAGCGCCAGTACACGCGTCCAGTCTAGTGTCGAACGACTGCTGCACACTTTCTAGCATTTCAGCGTTGGTGTCAGAGTTCGCTGTAGTAATACGCCATTGCATATCATCTGTTGTAGTTGGTACGTCGTTGTAGGTAGCGTCTTTCAACTTCCCTCCCAGAAAAGTGTACAGGTGTCAGATGTGGGGAACGGGCCGGCCATTCCATCGATTTGGAGACAGCTCGTGAAGACACGCTGCAGTGCTTCGCGCAAGATGGGCTGGACAGCCATTATGTTGGCACCACAGGTTCCCCCTAGTATGCAGAGGAACGTCGTCTACCATCCGTAGAAGATGGTTTATTAGGAAGCGGCAGTACTGGTGCGCGTTCAGTCTATGAAAAACGGGCCTATAAAGGGATGGTTCACTATCCAAAACCACACGTTTTTACTCCATGTACGCAAACTTCCCACCTGACGAAGCCAACGAGCATTGTCAACAGACCAACAGTGCATGTTTCGGTGGTTTATCTGGCTGTGATTGGTAAATGTGGCTTCATCACTGAACATGGCGCATGATACATCTGGAGTATCCTGTCTTAATGCCCACGTACGATTTTCATAATCGTTTCCGTACAGCCCCTGTTGAACAGAGATGTGATAGGGATGGAACTTATGTCTATGGAGGATGCGTAGAACACTTGCCTGACTCACGCCACTTCATCGTGCTACTGCGCGCGAGCTAACGGTGGATCAACTGCAACAGTAGCAAGATGACTAATTTTCTCCTCTTCTGTCTAATGGATGAAGGGGTTGATAAATAACTGCCGAGATGGTTGATGTCTGTTGGGATATCTTACCGCATACACCGTACAACAACGAACTGTTTCCTTACTACGCTCTCCACACACCAGGGGTATATCGGCTTTTTCTGCACTGGTAAATACCAACGTCCACTCAGCACCTACTGCTTGGACTGTCAACCACTGACAAGCAAGTCGCTGTGCGCTCAAGAAACACGCAACCACTCTGTAAGCGAACATAGCAACATCGTGCCTTTCAACCACGCAGGTTGAATGGTACACAAAGTGTCAGTATGGAAACTTTCCCAAATGCGATATCTCGCAAACGACTTGCACTAGAATCCTGCAATAAACACCACTGACATTCTCACTTACCCTACTTTTAGTTTGTTAATGTTAACAGCCATTGTTCCCTTTAAAAATTTATGTTTGCTCAAAAATACGCTTTCTGGGTATTTTCACAACATATTCTTTGGCTAAAAATGTGAGCTCCTGACTCCCAACCCATCCTGTGAAAACCGCACATTGGGAGCACTTTACATTTCCGAAATATCTGCGGTGCACGTTTTAGGTGATTCACCCTATATATGCTTCATCCAAATTAATCCATAATCACACGGAACAAAAAGATTAGTCCCCTGCAGCAGACATCACACTACTGCAATGTCACACCGACCCTAACCTTGATAGTGGCCTCAAATCGGAAGAGAGAGAGAGAGTCCAGAAGTTTCTGCAGTTAGCAATATCCAATATTCCGTGGTGTTACCAAACTGCGGAGCTGTTGATTGTTAAGTTTCACTTACTGTCTCAAATAGTCACGGACTATTCCTATGCGATTAAGGTAGAGTGGTTCAGTACTGCACTCATGGTCATTGAGGGTGCATCATGTCGGGAACGTATGTATGCAGTCCTGTGAACGTGGATGTTGTCATCTTGGAAGATGGCAATGTTCACATCATTCTGATTGTGAAGATATAGAAGAAAGGGCAACGTTGGTCATCAATAGTGTTGAAATAAATATCCTGGTTGATACTGCAGTAACGTTAACGAGTTGACCCGAGTCAAAATACAACAGAAACTCCTAAAACGTCACAGGACAACCTGGAGCCTAAACTACACCTCCACCCACTGTGGATTCAACGTCTCGTTCTGCCGCTGATGCTCTCGAAGCTAGCGTCATTTGCAAAAGAAGCAAAATCGTCAGGGGTGGCACTGTAGCTCCCAGCTGGCTACTGCTCAGTCTCTGTGGGATATATGAAAACTGTACCCAGCGAAATTTGCGTCCATACAAAAAAACGCCATAAATGTGGGTCCAGTACTCATGGAAACTACCTGCTAACTAAGTTACGGCCCATATGCATGTTGTGGGTCCCTCGCCCACAGTATCTGTCTAGGCCTACCTATACTCTGAAAGTCCTTGTCCATTCCAGGGGATGACCATTTAAGCACTCACCCTTAGTATGACTCTTAGGTTTGCATTTTGATAAGGAGAAACTTAACATTGATAACAGTGACGAGCAATCGAAAAGATGCACAAGGTAGGAAAGGTCAGGAGAGACCAGAAAAAAGGAAGGAGCCGAAAAATTATCAAAGTTTATATGCTGCTGACACCTTCTTTAAAATTTATGATGATTGTCTCGACTGAGCCAGTTGCAGCAGTTTACTGCTGCTGGGGTAGGCTGGTGCCCGCAGTGGGGTCCTGCGCCGCCTTGTCGACGCCACAACGCAAATCACGAGCAAAGTTAACGCCCTTCTGCTGGAAGGAGAGCGCCGCCACTTGCCGATATAACGTTTTACTGTATGCTCTCATAGGTATGCATTTTGCACTGATTACACTATGCTGCATTCTAAAACTTTTGGAAAGATATTTTATGGCTGTAAGTTCACAATTAAAGTATTTTTCATTCTGATTTTAAATCCGATTTTGATTTTCCTATATCGCGTCAGATTTTTCTACAAAACATGTATGAAGTTTTAGTTCAAGCCAATTTTTCCCAAAAGGCGATTTTTTAAACTGAATAAAAATAAATTAACTTTATTTTGTAACCTTGTATAGAATCACTACTCAATGTATGAGAGTAGATAACGGTATATGTTCACTGTAAAATGCTAGTAATTAGTATAGAAATACAACACAAATATGACGATTTCATTTCCCCTCACTGATTTCACTGATTCAGCCACACAAAACTAACACTCATATACATGATTTGGACGATAAACTGTCCAGAAAGAAGATTAGATGAGGAGGTACTTAGTGGAATTGGGGGACAAAAAGAAATTTATGGCATAACTTTGACCAAAAGGGGAAATCGGTTGATAGGAGACATTCTGGGGCCTCAAAATATCACCAATTTAATATCAGAGGAAAGTGTGAGAGATAGAAGTTGTAGAGGGAGATCAGTAATCAGCTTCAAAATGTTGTAGGTTTCAGTAGTTATTCATAGACCAAGAGGTTTGCATAGGATAGAGTAGCATGGACAGCTGCAGAAACTAGTCTTCAGAATGAACATCACAACAACATATATGATTTTGCAGCTCCCTCCAAACTACGGGAATTGCAAAAGGCATTGATTTCCTCTTGCCATTATGCTACAACCTTCGGCCCTTAACACGTTTATGGCATATGTTGTGCAGCACCCAGATTATTGTCTTGATCACCAAGCCTTATACAAAATTCGGCAGTAGACATTTTTCGCGAAACTATTAATCTCCTGTCTTTGTTTAGCAGTTACGTAGCAGCAGTAGAGTGAGGGGATTCTTAACGCAAGTTTGATATCAAGTTGATATATAAATTAATTAAACTCGTCAATTAATTACCTTCCACCCACTCACTGTCCATTCCCCCTCCCCCCCCCCTCCCCAGATAATGTCATGTGCTTTCCCAAACTGGCAGGTTGGCCCCCAGACCCCTTCCCCTCCCCAACCCTTCCGCTCATCACTTATCCCCCTCCCCCACCTACCCTATTGGTGGCAGTTTCGAATTCTGGCAGGAATTCTGTATTTTTGTGGGAAATTCTAAAACTCGTCAGAATTTCAAAATTGGCGGGAATTTATATGTCCCAAAGCTTTGCTGTCGTTACATCCCACCCAGGAATTAGCGGGAAATTCAAAAATGTCGATGCCCTTTCCGGGACTCGAAACCCTGTCTTTCTGGACAGAAAGCCCAAGTTGACCCCCACAAAACATCTAAAACGTTGACATGCAAGAGAGTAAGGTTAGGTTAGTGTACTGTATTTATTTTTATGGGGTAACTGAGGTAAAGATCGATACTAATTACATAATTAACCACAGAGATCGGTCCTAATAACGCAACTATGTGCATAGTGCTTGACAAGGAGCACCTAAAATCGCGATACAGCTCAAAACTTGGTTCAAATGGTTCTAGGCACTATGGGACTTAACATCTGATGTCATGAGTCCTCTACTTAGAACTGCTTAGACCTAACTAACCTAAGGACATCACATACATCCATGATTCGAACGTGCGACCGCAGCAGCAGCGCGGTTCCGGACTGAAGCGCCTAGAACCGCTTGGCCACAACGGCCGGCTCTCTAAACTTGACGATGCCTTACAACCGGTATTATTCTGCTGGAAAAAATTTCACAGTACTACTCAAAACTAGTGGCAGGCGTACTCAAGCTCTATATAGGATGATTGCTGGCTGAAAAAAGCTGGAGTGGAAGGTGCTATATTTTTGATAGGCATTGTGTTCAAGTGACGAGATGCTGGTGTTGGACAGAGAGGAGATTAATACGTCTATTACCTTTAAGCATTCAACTGAGGACTGCGTCTATCTTTGTTTGATGTCAGAGTTTGCCACAGACGCCTCCCGCCGCATTGGTTGCGAATGAGCCTGCAGCCCAGGTAACAGAAATTCAAGAATGTCAGTACACACTTTACAATTGATGGGAAATGCTTCACTGTTCTAATTACATATCGAAACTGTGACGAAAAAAAAAAAAAAACGGAGCTCATATCAAGGGCACTTAATGCAACACTTGTAGTGGGAATTGGGGTAATTCGTTGTAACAACACAACTACTGCAAAAACCTACCCCAACAGATTGCACCAGGAGAGAGGATGGCAGTTGCACGTATGTTCTCGTCGATGTGCGGTACTAAACCGACCAACTTAGTTTCACTCTTAACGCACCTGCGACCCATCATCCCTCTCTCTCCCCACCGTAGGTAGGGATACAATCCGGTTCTATCTTGTCGCTGATGGTCCAAAAAGAGATCCATCTGCGGAACTCAGTCACAGATGGATGCCTCCTAGAACCTAATGTTTTTTGCAGAAAGACTGGAACACCTACGAAATTCCAGAGAACTCCCGAGATAGCTTTTCAAGTGTCCGCTCCTTGGGGAACGTCCGCAGCTTGTGGTCGTGCGGTAGCGTTCTCGCTTCCCGCGCCAGTGTTCCCGGGTTCGATTCCCGGCGGGGTCAGAGATTTTCTCTGCCTCGTGATGACTGGGTGTTGTGTGATGTCCTTAGGTTAGTTAGGTTTAAGTAGTTCTAAGTTTTAGGGGACTGATGACCATAGATGTTAAGTCCCACAGAGCTCAGAGAAATTTGAATTTGAATCCTTGGGGAACAGGCACCTGCTGCTACTTATACCGACTGCAGCCCCTTGCCTTATCTGGGAGCAGAGTGTTCAGTGCAATGCATCCTCAGCAGAGCACGTGGCCGGGAGGTCCAGGCAGTTGATCAGCCCTAACGATACCGACTTATGCAATAGGTCGCTATTCTGATGACTCAGAATAAAGAGAAATAAATGACGGCAGCGCACCCTTATGCCACCAGCATATCGCACCCGCAAGCGCCCACCGTTCTGGAAAAGAATACACTTCACTATAACAATTCTATTTAACGTCAATACACCTCTTACAAGCAAGATAAAGACTCGAAATTATTTCTCTACAAACCCGAAACTTTAGCTAGGTGGAGCGTGCTCCAAACCACTGAGAAACTAGAAACAAATAGACGAAAGTGATATTTCCACTCTCGAATACCGAAGTCGACCATATAACAGACTGCAAATCATCGCTATAATTTACAACTAAGGTCTTTCCCATGTCTAGAGAACATGCAATCGTGTCTTCCACACACCACAATCGATCTTCTCTCAACTAAATAAACGCGCGAAATGTGCAGAAGCAGTCAACAGAACAATTTACATGAGAGGGAATAACGGCCCAGCCCAAACACACCATCATCTCAAATTTCCAATTGATCACGAAAGCCGCCCAACACATACTAAGTATTAGTTCGCTATTCGGTCGTCTAGAGGACGGCAACGTTAACTCACATACATTCCTACACTCCAAAAGGCCTCTGCACTCGGACGGCTGCCGCCGTTAACGGGAAACGTGAATCATTCCCAGCACAGGCCATGCATGTGCCGAATCATTCTATAAAACCGGTCACATATATATACTCCTGGAAATTGAAATAAGAACACCGTGAATTCATTGTCCCAGGAAGGGGAAACTTTATTGACACATTCCTGGGGTCAGATACATCACATGATCACACTGACAGAACCACAGGCACATAGACACAGGCAACAGAGCATGCACAATGTCGGCACTAGTACAGTGTATATCCACCTTTCGCAGCAATGCAGGCTGCTATTCTCCCATGGAGACGATCGTAGAGATGCTGGATGTAGTCCTGTGGAACGGCTTGCCATGCCATTTCCACCTGGCGCCTCAGTTGGACCGGCGTTCGTGCTGGACGTGCAGACCGGGTGAGACGACGCTTCATCCAGTCCCAAACATGCTCAATGGGGGACAGATCCGGAGATCTTGCTGGCCAGGGTAGTTGACTTACACCTTCTAGAGCACGTTGGGTGGCACGGGATACATGCGGACGTGCATTGTCCTGTTGGAACAGCAAGTTCCCTTGCCGGTCTAGGAATGGTAGAACGATGGGTTCGATGACGGTTTGGATGTACCGTGCACTATTCAGTGTCCCCTCGACGATCACCAGTGGTGTACGGCCAGTGTAGGAGATCGCTCCCCACACCATGATGCCGGGTGTTGGCCCTGTGTGCCTCGGTCGTATGCAGTCCTGATTGTGGCGCTCACCTGCGCGGCGCCAAACACGCATACGACCATCATTGGCACCAAGGCAGAAGCGACTCTCATCGCTGAAGACGACACGTCTCCATTCGTCCCTCCATTCACGCCTGTCGCGACACCACTGGAGGCGGGCTGCACGATGTTGGGGCGTGAGCGGAAGACGGCCTAACGGTGTGCGGGACCATAGCCCAGCTTCATGGAGACGGTTGCGAATGGTCCTCGCCGATACCCCAGGAGCAACAGTGTCCCTAATTTGCTGGGAAGTGGCGGTGCGGTCCCCTACGGCACTGCGTAGGATCCTACGGTCTTGGCGTGCATCCGTGCGTCGCTGCGGTCCGGTCTAAGGTCGACGGGCACGTGCACCTTCCGCCGACCACTGGCGACAACATCGATGTACTGTGGAGACCTCACGCCCCACGTGTTGAGCAATTCGGCGGTACGTCCACCCGGCCTCCCGCATGCCCACTATACGCCCTCGCTCAAAGTCCGTCAACTGCACATACGGTTCACGTCCACGCTGTCGCGGCATGCTACCAGTGTTAAAGACTGCGATGGAGCTCCGTATGCCACGGCAAACTGGCTGACACTGACGGCGGCGGTGCACAAATGCTGCGCAGCTAGCGCCATTCGACGGCCAACACCGCGGTTCCTGGTGTGTCCGCTGTGCCGTGCGTGTGATCATTGCTTGTACAGCCCTCTCGCAGTGTCCGGAGCAAGTATGGTGGGTCTGACACACCGGTGTCAATGTGTTCTTTTTTCCATTTCCAGGAGTGTATTTTATCATTATACCTACAATTAAATGTTACGATCGCGCTCTCATTGAACGACATTCGACAATGAGCTAAGTATCGGAAATACACACTGCTGTCGGCAGTGGCTCTGGAAATACAAAAATCACTACCTTTCTTATGACTTGACATACTCTTCCCTTTTGCTATCACACTACTCCAAGTCAAATCTATACCCTCCTTACTACTGGACATAATCATTTCCTTCGCACAAACACATACCTTATAAACCTAATCCTCAAATTCGAACATGTCACGCATTCCCTACTAACTATAATACTTCGTCAATAGCTGATTGCCTACGACACGAAATAATACTGACCGAAAATCAACGATACGTGGACATGTCTCTTGCGTTTTTTCTTGCGAGTCCCACCACCGTGGCCGGCCGGAGTGGCCGTGCGGTTCTAGGCGCTACAGTCTGGAACCGAGCGACCGCTACGGTCGCAGGTTCGAATCCTGCCTCGGGCATGGATGTGTGTGATGTCCTTAGGTTGGTTAGGTTTAATTAGTTCTAAGTTCTAGGCGACTGATGACCTCAGAAGTTAAGTCGCATAGTGCTCAGAGCCATTTGAACCCACCACCGTGTCCTAGAAAAATAGATTTAATCGACCAGATGTTAAAAAGAAAACTCGATCTCAACAACTACTGCATATTACTGTCACAAACAGTCTTCGTTTACAAGCGCACACATTTATCCATGTTAAAAGCTATACTCGCTTTACAAATCAAGGTACGACATTACCCCTGAATGAGGTCCTTTTTTCTGGACAAGTACTGTGACGGTGAACGTAGGAATTTTCTATTATCAGACCACGATGCAACCTAGTGATAAAATATCCTCATTTGGCTAAGGAACGTGGTATGTAAGCGGTATTCGCTACTCCCTCAGACCGATAATTGTATACTATTTGTAGCGCATTCTTTCTTGAGACCATATCAGAGGTTCCACGAGATAATCAGTGAGTTATAGGCAATGACTGATTGAGAAGGAACATAAACAGTAGTAGGATAAGATGTACCGATTGAGGTCGTAAGGAAAAGTACACTAGCTTCTCAAATCTCTGATGTTACGCTATCCGCTACAAATGATGTCTGGAATTTGGAAACAGCTCGTTCCATTCAAGCACATACCTGCGTTGGATCCTACTGACAATTCCTCTAATGATTACAACCACTACTCAATCATATTTCTGGCACTCTCATATCTCGCAACGAGTCATTTTCCACGAATCTGTCTGCTACAATAACATTACAGCCTCGTTATAGCCAGTCCCTACACATGCTGCAGATATGCCCATTTCTACAGCTTCGCCCATGTGTTCGTTCCATTTTCAGTCCGAACTGAGCAGGAGTTGGAGAAAACCATACCCACACGTGTAGAAATAGAGCGACCTGAGTTAGTGCGATAGGAGCATGTTTTGACCATTCGATGGAAATGCGCGCAATGTGATACGCCTGCAAACTACATACAGGTACAGCAGATCCGCGTCCATTCAAATCAATCAGCCCAATATGCTATCATCGTTATTCTATACCCACAAACAGAGAAAAATTAACAACTATAAAAGCTCAACTCATATAGAAGTCTCCCAGGCACCAATGCTGACGCAATTACAGGAAGCTGCGGCGGGGCTCCAGCGCGGGGAAAGAGATTTCGCAATGCTTCCCCAGAATACGGCAGCCTGCAGGCATGCAAGCATTCGTAACTGTTTACCAAGTCCGCTCACCGAATTTACACCTCAAACTGCTACTGGTATTAAATATACACACACCACAGAGGCCACTTTCAACGTTGATCACCTATACTGAAACTTCCCCTTTGAAGAATTATACATGACTGTGCTTAAACTGACACACAATATTTTGTTAGCGCAACGCAATCTGACTTTCAAAATTCCCTACAAAAGAATGGCCCTGACTAACATTAAACTATACCTTTCACAAATCACTTACCTCACAAAAATCTTCGCTGCTCAAGCTACTGCAATACAGCGAGCGCCACTACTGCCAGCTAAATAAAAGATTCAAACTATGGAAGGCACTAACTACTGATAGGGATAGTTAGCAAATGAAAGATATTAATAGAGAACAAACAATGTATTTACCTTGATATCATCATATATCAATATAGCAGTTCATGACAAATTACAAAACTCCGCCATCTCTCTCCCCACATCCACCACTGCTGGCGGCTCACCTCCAACTGCGCAACGCTACGCGCTGTTCACAGCCAGCTGCCTAACACTACAATGGCGAGTATTACAACAATGCAAAGCAGCCACAGACTGCACACAGCACAGCCAGTGATTGTCATACAGAGGTGGCGTTACCAATAAAAAACCTAAACAGCCTACTTACATAGAGAAAACATAAACAGCCTACTTACATAGCCCCCATGCTCCCCACAAAAATTTTTACAAATGGTGTTGGGCACTGGCCAATACAGATTTGACAAAAATTTTTCACAATTACAGTAACAAAGATATAAAATGCACACACTTATTAATATTATGTTGGTCAAAAGCTAAAATTTCTCACAGTCCATAAAGACAGTCCACATTGTTCATTACGGTAATCACAGGTTTTTTTTTTTTTTTTTTTTACAAAGTCTCATTAGTAAAAGAAAATGCACACGGAAGTAGTGGATTTCCATGCAGTCTTGAAGAAGTAGTGTTGTCCTTCCAATGGAAAGACAGTGCTGACTCGACATGCAGACAGGTAATGGGCCACAATGGAGCAAACCCACAGCAGAGTCATTCGAAGTTTTGAAGAGTATTGGTAGGTAGGTCATCACAGAGCAGACCCACTGGAGTCCTGGTAGAGATTGTGGTATTGGTGGGCCACCAGAGGTGCAGACCCACTGCAGTCCTTGTAGAAATAATGGCGTTGGTAGGTCATTATAGATGCAGACCCACTGTAGTCCTTGTAGAGATAATGGTATGGTGGGCCACCAGAGGTGCAGACCCACTGGAGTCCTTGTAGAGACGGCCAGCAGCCATCTGTTGCGACTGTGCAGGTGCACAATCACCCTCGAAGAGTCTTGCGGAGAATATAGCAAGTCCATAAACCACCACTTGTGCACTCACAAAGTTTTTGGAATTGTCCTTAGAACCAGCAATGCTGTTATCCAGTCCCTTGCTGAATTACCAACACACGTGCAAACACTATCAGTCCCTACTTCTCACATATTGTCCATATACTGTGACCAACAGAAACGTGTGCAGTGAAATGTAACTTACAAGTTAATAATATCATGAACTGGTGACAATTACAATTTTATGACAGAAGAATACAATAACAAAGGTACAAAATACATCATTAAAGAACATAACAATACAGATAACATTTGTAGTACAGGCTTTACAAAAGAATAGATATAGACATATACATCAGTGTTACAGGAATTATGACATGAGTACATACATAGAAGATCCGAATAATTACTGAAACATCAACTTCACACATGAGCATTTAAACAGAATAAATAATGTGTAAGCATATTTATAAGGTAAATAACATATTATGAATGCCAATTATATTTGAGGATAACAGTATTCCTCATCATAGTGAATGTAGCTTAATATTAATAGAAGAAAAAATTCTATGAAACTGCACAGAGACAGGAAGAAAACAAATACACAAGGGTACACAAACACATAGTGGGATAACACAAAAGGGAAAGGATAGGGTTCGTTTTCAGTGTAACATGTGGTACTGCAGTCCAACCCAAAACTTCATATATCTTTCCTCTTATTTCATCCTTTGTTTCCACCCAAAAAATTCTATCTAAGCATGCTTTCTGTATTTATATGTTCATACATTTCTTACCTCAACATTTATTTCCAAGAAAATCCTACCTAAACCTGTTTTCTCAATGCATTTCTTTACCTATTCTCCATAGTCAGTTTCTTATATAGTCTACCCCCTCTTCAGCTAACTTAAATCTACTGAGCTCAGATGCTAAACTAAGGGACGAGGCAATGCAGCAGCACATAAAACAATTAATATAAGCAGCAATGACAAGAAATACAGATTGGCAAAGCTAGCAGCAGCAAATGTAATAACTTATATCAAAACATGACATAGCTCAAGCAAAAAAGATATTACAGTAAAAACAACAATGCAGATAAGGGAAATGTATAATCACATCTTAATGTCTAAGTAATTAAAGTGGTGCACCACAAGAAGTTATTCTACCAAAAAGTTACCAATTACTTGAAAAGAAAATTATGAATGCAGTTACTAGTTCCTTCTTATTGTTCTTTCCTTTCCAAGTGCTCCTTTTTTTTAAAGAATGTGGATCATAAAATAATTATTTAATAGATCTCTTGACAGAAAGTGTTCACATTAGCAAATGCATTTTATTTTATAAAAGCAATGCTGCAACACAGCTGGAAAACAGATGTCAAATGAAATAAGCAACTATGAAAAGCAAAGCATAAAAATATCATTCAGTAGTCATGTGACATTTCGTAAGTTAGTAGAAATTCTCTCAACTCTCATAGAAAGACACTTGTCATTATCAGGTTTGCAGATGTACGAATATTTCTCGTCATTTCATTAGGCATTTCAGTAAATATCATAAATTACGAGCTCCACATTATACTTTCAACAAGGAAATGTCAATACCGAGGATAATGGCCTTCCCTTTTTTTTTTCTACCTGTGCTTCCGGAAAGGCTAATGGCTTTTTTTTTCGGGCGGCTGTCGCCCAGGTGGGTGCCCGCGACGCATTATGTGCAGGTGGTCACTTAACTTTCTTACGGAAATATTTACGACACCAGCTTCCGCTACGGTAACAGTCTCACATAATTCACAGGTCAAGAATTAGCGTTGCAAATCTGTAGAAACAAAATCCTATAAATATAACAGTGTCCAAAAAATGTTCAGTGGCATTGTGATACATTCACACATGATTCACACACATTTCATAACTCTTAAAGTACGATTCTTGGTTTCCAACAACCTGTTTCACAAGTCAAGAGCCCCTACCCACTATTCATTACTCCTTACCTTATTACACATATACGTATCCATCGACACTTGTCAATATTTCGTCATTATAAATATGAAGCATAATCAAATAACTCATATAGCCTCAGCCTATTAATCATAAACATACCTCAGCAGCATAATACACATCGTCGTCGTAAAAATAACATCATAACACCTCAGTCAAATCTCAAAATCGTCGTAGCTTCCTCCAATAATTAAAAAAAGTTCTCTGCTCATGTCAAAAGTGTCATCTGCCTCAAACGTACTTTAAAAATCATGAATCCATACCAAATACATCATTCAAAGCTCTCATAGTATCACAATGGTTCCGAAAAAATATGAACAGTTTACAAAGTACAGACAAAATACAGTCTCGTAAGTATGAAGTTACCCAACTGTGGATTGCGTAAACATGTGTCACTGATGTAGTAAAAAAATGTTTATCTCTCAGTTAAATGATCAGATAGCTGTGTAATTTGTGTGTTAGAGAAATATGGTACCGATGTGTAAAGTTGTATAAGCAAATACCATATTAGCTAGGGTTCCTTGTGGTTGCCACACACATGGTACACAAAGTAAGTGTGTAACCACCTGAGGATTAATGTAATTATACCCTCAGGTGTTACAGATTACACCAATGGAATGAAATATATCACGGAAAACTTTCTTTGTAACTAAAAAATCTTTAAAAATAAATGTTTTAAGTATAAAATTGATCACTCAAATACGTGTACTGTAGCGCTAAACTGTGCGTCTTGTAACATAATCTCTGTGGAAGTGTCGTAGTTATCGTCCTCCGAAAGCTAAGTTCTGCAGAAGTCAATGTACTTACCTCATGATAAACAAAAGTGAAATGCTTTGCGTATAGATATCGTAGTTATTATGCTTATTGGCGTGATGAAGAAAGTACCGTACAGTAACGTAATGTTGTGCCACGAAAAAGGCTGTCTCATTGTTGCTACACCATAAAAGTTACTACTAACACATGTTTTTCTTTCCAGAAGAATTCAGAAAACTGTGCAGATATAAAACAGATACACCGCAAAAGCAACATTGTAAATTGTCACTCATTAGTAGCGTCGTGATAAAAATCGTGTAGCTGTCACATAAACTAACCTCTGTGTCATCTGGTATCTCTCAGAAAGCACATTAAATTCAGAATGTATTTTCAAATAAACCAAAATGTTGCATTAAAATCTCATT
Source organism: Schistocerca serialis cubense (assembly GCF_023864345.2). Taxonomy (NCBI): domain Eukaryota; kingdom Metazoa; phylum Arthropoda; class Insecta; order Orthoptera; family Acrididae; genus Schistocerca; species Schistocerca serialis. The sequence continues at coordinate 461,827,744 of NC_064643.1, forward strand.
AGCAGTACTGGTAAATGTTCTAAGTATGTGAGCCTTATAGTCGTTACGTAATCGTGCAACAAACAAGCAAGAATGTACACACACAATAACACTGTGACGTCTGTTCACTATAACAATGCATTCGTCATTTCTGTTTAAATAAGTTCTCTTGGTTCTTGACTGGATATTTCACTTCAAACATTGTTGTATGTTAACAGATTCTAAGTCTGACAAAGCATATTAGTAATGTGAAGCGAAAAATTTTATGACAAAGACTAAGTTAAAAAGCAGATTATCTTTCAATAAACGGTTTTACATGTGAAGTGTGGTGCAATCCTTTACTCTTCCTAGTATGCAGACTTTCAACTTCAAAGCAATTATCATGTTGTTTACATCGGTAAAGAATGCTAAATCTTTTCTGAAGGCTAGCGTCTTTGTTATTTTTCTCCGAGCCAGCCGGCGCACGCAGCTGCCTGCGGTGCGAGTCATTGTCTGTCTCTTTGTTGGCGCGCGTCGTTATTGGGATTAGGAGACCTAACTTCTACAAATTCGCCTTGCCGAGAGGGCCCAGCCATGTTAGAATCCCGCCAGTTCTGATGAAATTGACGTCTGTCGTTATGATCATATCGTCTGTCGTCATGTCGGTAGATTCCGTAGTTTCTTCCTTGTCCGTCACGTGGTGGAGAATTTCTCCCTGAATCGTAACTGTGCGCCGAACTGTTGCGTCTGAAGTTATTCTGCCTCCCTTGATAATAATTGTTTTGGTTCCCATATTGTCTGTTTCTCTGATTGTCTCTGTAATAGTCATTACTACGGAAATGCGATCTTTCTCTCTAACTATTATTACTCTGCCAGCGGTTGTCATATGGATGGTGTCTGTTTTGGTCACGATTTGCGTTGTAAGAATAGCCTTTTCGTGTCCAGTTATTGTTTCTGTCATCACGGAATTGTGACGTATGTGACCTGTAATTGTTGTGCTCCTGCTTTCCGCGATTGTCTGTGTCAATTTCAAGTTCTTGTAACAATCCCTGAAAAGCTTCTATGTCGTCTTTGCAACGTCCTGCTAAAATAATATGCCGTAAATGTTCAGGCAGTTTGATTAAGCAAATGCGGATGAGTTCTGAGGGGCTGTATGGGTTTGAAAGATACTGATTCTTGTGCAACATGTCTTCAAAATATTTCACAAGACTGGAGAATTCAGATTGTTCGAAATGTTTCATCATTATGATGCCATGTTTTACACGGTCTTGTGTAGCTTGAGACCAATATGCTGAGAGGAAGGCATGGTAAAATTCTCCTTCACTGTGGCAATCGTGAATTACCGATCGCATTCTTACAGCTGGTTCATTCTCCAAGTAGCCACACATAAATTCTAATCTGTGTTCCAACGACCAGTTGGGAGGAAAACAATGAGAGAATTGATGGAGCCATGCTTGTGGATGAATGTCGTTGCCAGAATTTTTAAATGTTTTGAATTTACGTGTAGTAATGAACAGCTTATAGTCAAAATCATCATGTCTGCGAGTCGCATATCGGTCATTGTTAGGTCGTGTCGGCCGTTCCATCTCAAAATTCGGTGCACATTACCAATTTCTTTCATAACTTCCGAAATGCCCTGTGTTATTATTTTGCGGCTTTTCCGTATTTCTAAGTCCCTCTTCCCGTGTTGGAGTGCAAGTGTCCTCTGAAATACGTAATTCTTGTATTACCTGTGTCAGCTGATCTTGTACTTCCCGGATTTCTCTTTGGTGTTGTGTATTAATTTGATTCTGATTTTGTTTGAATTTTCTTATTTGTTCATACTCTTCTGTGTCAGTGAAGGCTACGGGTTTTGTGTCATTCAGATCATCATCTACCTTTGTAGATAAGTTAGTGACCTGATCCGAAAGTTCGGCTACTTTCTCCGATAGTGAACACATTTCCTCAGTGTGTTTTTCTGAACCAAGTTTCAGAGTGTCCATTTGTGTTGAAATCGAATCTACTGTGTTCTTTAAGTTTTCCTGAGTTTTTGCCCGTTGCGTAACCGAATCGGTAGATGCAACTGAGTCAATTTTAGCCCACAAGGTCTCATGATTTTCATGAACAATGGTTTGCAGCTCTTTTATGACTGCTTCGTGATTCTGTAATGCATTTTCATGCCGCGAAAAAATAGGTTGAAAATGCTCACAAATTTGTGTTTTTACGTCATTACAGACTTTTTGACATTTCGATTCAATGTTATGTAACTCAGTAGTTAAATCTTCACGTGTTTGTTCAAGTGTGGTGTCTAACTTTTGAAGCTGTTGCTGTGTTTGTCTCTGATTTTGTTCCATTGTGTCTAACTTTTCAAGCTTTTGTCCCATTTGTTGCATTAATTGTAATAACAATGCACTGGTGTCTGAAACATGTTCCTCAGTGCTTTTAGGCAGTGAAGTTGCACCGGCAACATTCACATTTTGACAAGCGGAAAATGTGTCTTGACTCATTTGAGAAAACGGTGAGAACCCAAAACCTGAGTCTGCAGTATTTGCAATATTGTGTTCTGTCATTCCCGATTCCTGAGGCGAGCTGTTGCCGACCAATCGATCGATAATGCTTCCCTCTTCACTACCTGTTTCACTGTCTACACCATTGTTTGCCGCCCGCTCCATTTCCCTATGCGCAATTACCAAATTACTACTTTGAACATTAGTTAATTCATTACTCGGTGGCGCTAACATACTGCTTTCATTTTCACTGTCATTTCTCAGTTTACTTTGGAGCCTAGTATTACGTTTTTCACACGCCATTATTGTCACAGTATTTCACACGACAACACAGAAAAACACAATTTGAAGATCAAAAATAAGAGAACACATTAAAATAGCACTGAAAATAATATCTAGTTAATTGCAGCTGCGAAATACTTGGTGCAAATCTACATGCATGCCACAACTGTTTTACTGTACAACAATGAAAGGCTGCAACTACAAAGGAGATTCTCTCTACAATTACGCGCTAGCAATAAACAAAATCTACACTAATTACACAAACTACAAGAAAAAAATCAGAAGATTCCAGTGAGGTATCCTCGGCTAAGGGTCGACATATGAAACTTCCCCTTTGAAGAATTATACATGACTGTGCTTAAACTGACACACAATATTTTGTTAGCGCAACGCAATCTGACTTTCAAAATTCCCTACAAAAGAATGGCCCTGACTAACATTAAACTATACCTTTCACAAATCACTTACCTCACAAAAATCTTCGCTGCTCAAGCTACTGCAATACAGCGAGCGCCACTACTGCCAGCTAAATAAAAGATTCAGACTATGGAAGGCACTAACTACTGATAGGGATAGTTAGCAAATGAAAGATATTAATAGAGAACAAACAATGTATTTACCTTGATATCATCATATATCAATATAGCAGTTCATGACAAATTACAAAACTCCGCCATCTCTCTCCCCACATCCACCACTGCTGGCGGCTCACCTCCAACTGCGCAACGCTACGCGCTGTTCACAGCCAGCTGCCTAACACTACAATGGCGAGTATTACAACAATGCAAAGCAGCCACAGACTGCACACAGCACAGCCAGTGATTGTCATACAGAGGTGGCGTTACCAATAAAAAACCTAAACAGCCTACTTACATAGAGAAAACATAAACAGCCTACTTACAATACTCTAGGCGAATGATCCTATCCCACAGACCATACTAAGTCGCAAGAGACGCCCCCTCTGGTCCTGGTTCAAACACTGTTTTATAACACGCTTTTGTACAATGCCAAACATTACCTTTTTCTGCCACGACTTCGGGGCCAGTGTCGGGTTCTAAACTGACATTAAGAAGTTCTGATCCACGGCATTTCGCAGGAAACTAGACGCTGCCTGGTCTAAATCATATTCTTACGGCGGATAGCATAAGAGACCACACATGGGCTAACTTTAAATAAAAGACAATTAAAAGATTAGCAAAGAGGAAGAGTTTTGCTGCTTTGGCGTCGGTCTCCAAACTACAGACCGAAAGTGATTCACAAGCTCTACAGTTAGACTTCGTCTCGCATACTGACGGAACAGCTAATGACTCTGCGTTCCCTTTCGACTGATTCCTCATGTTGCACTCATGTACACCATCAGTCTTTTGGTGCTATCCACCGCAGAAGTTGCTGTCCATCCACCAAAACTTTTTCCCCAACTCAAACAAGCAATATCAGTCAATAATTATGTGGTAACCAGTGCAAGGATGGGTTGGAAAAGACAACATCCATGTACTCTAATAATACGCATCACACTTGATACCGTGAATAACTTTACACTAACTTCAACACCGGCCAGTGATGTGACAGCATGTTTCCCCAATTTCAGTATCACAGCTAAATTCTGAATGTGGCAGGGGTAAAATACAGGGAGCGAAGGGTTATTTACAATTTGTACAGAAATGAGATGGCAGTTATAAGAGTCGAGGGACATGAAAGGGAAGCATTGGTTGGGAAAGGAGTGAGACAGGGTTGTAGTCTCTCCCAGATGTTATTCAATCTGTATATTACGCAAGCAGTGAAGGAAACAAAAGGAAAATTCGGAGTAGGTATTAAAATCCGTGGAGAAGAAATAAAAACTTTGAGGTTCGCCGATGACATTGTAATTCTGTCAGAGACAGCATAGGACTTGGAAGAGCAACTGAATGGAATGTATAGTGTCTTGAAAGGAGGATATAAGATGAAAATCAACAAAAGCAAAACGAGGATAATGGAATGTAGTCGAATTAAGTCGGGTGATGCTGAGGAAATTAGATTAGGAAATGAGACACTTAAAGTAGTAAAGGAGTTTTGCTATTTGGGGAGCAAAATAACTGATGATGGTCGAAGTAGAGAGGATATAAAATGTAGACTGGCAATGGCAAAGAAAGCGTTTCTGAAGAAGAGAAATTTGTTAACATCGAGTACAGATTTAATTGTCAGGAAGTCGTTTCTGAAAGTATTTTTATGGAGTGTAGTCATGTATGGAAGTGAAACATGGACGATAAATGGTTTGGACAAAAAGAGAATAGAAGCTTTCGAAATGTGGTGCTACAGAAGAGTGCTGAAGATTAGATGGGTAGATCACATAACTAATGAGGAGGTATTGAACATAATTGGGGAGAATAGGAGTTCGTGGCACAACTTGACTAGAAGAAGGGATCTGTTGGTAGGACATGTTCTGAGGCATCAAGGGTTCACCAATTTAGTATTAGAGGGCAGAGTGGAGGGTAAAAATCGTAGAGGGAGACCAAGAGATGAATACACTAAGCAGATTCAGAGGGATGTAGGTTGCAGTAGGACTGGAAGATGAAGCAGCTTGCACAGGATAGAGTAGCACGGAGAGCTGCATCAAACCAGACTGAAGACCACAACAACAACAGCTAAACCAACCCTTCTCCACCTTGTGAGCATCAGTGTGAACATGGATAAATGACTGTGCAGTACATCCATCCAGTGTTAATTCTCGAACACATAAATAATCAAAGTATACCAGACAGCGCTCCACATATTTCTATCACCTCGAGCATAGTTTTTAATTTACGATCTATCTCTCTGCGTATGGGAGTCACAGAGCATTCTCGCTGTCTTAAGGTAAAATTAAAGAGTGAAAGACTGTCCTCACATTGTCATTGACCAACCCGCCATGCAACACCGTTAGCGAATTAATCTGCAACCGACCAGAAAAAGACCGCTACACTCCACGTATCGTTAATGAATGGAGCTTTCCGAGTCCTAACCCATCTCGAGATGCGTCCATGTCGAGGAGCTTAGCACTCCATATCGATGTATAGTAACAGGTTTCAAAGTGACGTTATGTAATAGCAGACAGTTAACAAGAACAAGAAAAGAATTATTTTTATAGGCCATGGAGCTCCTGACGGATGGGGTTCGACGCATTTTTACGTAAATCGACCAAGCTATCAAGTCTAAAGATCTGTTCTAGAGTCTAGGATCAGTACATGGAAGTTATTGGTAAGAGAGAACATAAACACACACACTCCTAAGGATACAACGTTCTGCACTTAAAATGGGCCTATAATGTTAGATCACCTGCGTTTCCGACTTATCATACGTATGGAATGGAGCCTTGTTAATATTCCTTTGTGATAAATATATTTCAAACGCATGGCATACATCCTCCTTCTCGCTTTCTCTACGAATAACTATGTTATCGAACCGTAAAACACTTGCTCTGCTCGATACGAGCACAATATAGCTTTCCGGAGTCCACTGTTCACATCCGAACACCGTTCATAAATTATACTATGACTGCATCAGATCTATATAAAATTATCGTTAGTAGTGGAGTATACATCCAACAAGGAAACAATTAAACGCATAGCAACAGCGTGCGACATGTGAAAATTACAAGTCATTCCATCACTAACTCTGTAAACAGCACACCTGTCGGGCAAATGTGTACACGGGGATTGCAACGCCTCACAAGCTCCTATCGTTAACTTAGTTATGACGCTGAAGTCTCTATTTTACACTCAAGATGCGATAGGGGAGGGGAGGGGGTGGAATACATCACATAAATCAAATTTCGTTTAGAGGAATGTGTCAAGTTTCATCACACATGAGATGGAAGTCCTCTGATTACAGACAGGTTTACCGTTAACGATCGCAAGAAGACAGTGTTTTAAACCACGTACAGAGCACGTGGCTGTATACGAGTAGAACGCAAGCTATGTCACGCGACTGATGCATCCAGACAGAACACTCGAAAAAATTGACCTTCAGTAACTTCTCCTTCTCTAGAATAAATCCAACCATTAAATCATATCTCGTTACAGCTATATCTCAATCGATCACCCCGTCCACTCTCTGTTATCCTTTAACCCAGATGCAAGTAAGTTTAGAGGTGAATAGTTCTCAGTCCTCCTGAAAAGCATCAAATACAGTCGTCAACTGGCGTGTATCACCTGTGCCTCAACAGATATACAGTATAATACTGCCTCGACAAGAAAAAATGACTATCTCCCAGATTCCCTTCGTTTCGATATCGACATTTTCCTGGATTCCTCCTGTTGCCGCATACTTGCTCCCATATACAAATTGTTCGGCGCGAACCAGAAGATACGCAAGTACTTCCTCAATTTCACAGCATTTCGGTTTATATTCTATCAATTTATATCTATTCACTAGTCATTTTTTCCCGCAATTGTATCGATTTTAGGTCAGATCTATCCATGCGATCACAACATAAAATCTCGTTCTGTGTTCTAAAATTGCCTGTAAATGTAGCACAGCTGCCAACACCTAGCCCAAATGCACTGATCTGGAGGCGTAATATAGCACTGTACTCGACTCTATCTAGTCACATCCACATTCGGAGAGCGTTTGCCCTGTTTTCTGTATGTCTGTGTATATCAGCAGAAATCGACTGTCTACACATTTCAACTCCCTGTTGCAGATTCCTACGCGGTAGAGTGGAAGTCAGACGAAAGTGTAGAACTGTACCAGACTTTTGAGTTTACGTCAAGTGCATCGCTACATGAGTATGCAGATAAGCTCTGTGATGTCTTAGCAGTACACGGAATTGTTTTCAGACTTCGAGTTTCCTATCAGCGCCACTCTTTGGGCCTCATCGAGTGTTCCTATACCTTTCATCATCCTCCTATGCAAAATAAAATCAAACAACGCATGGGTATGCCAGCAATATGACCATATACATAAGGAAAACTGTTGAAAAAATATGAAAAAATGACACAAAATCGGTAAAAATAGAGGAAAATCTATATAATTGTGACAAATTGATGGAAAATATGCGAAACTGAGGGAAATACGACGAAACATCTGAAAGGGCGAAAAACTTGCAAAATTATGGAAAGTGACTGAGAATACATAATATTAGAGATAACTATCATGAAATGCGGGAAATTATTCCGTAAGTATTAATGAGATAAATCAATATGTGCATCAGACATAATCCATGCCATAGTGTGTTCTGTAGGAGGCTGTTGCCACATATACAGGAGGGTGTGGTGTTAGGACGAAATTGCTATGTTATCCCACACCTCAGAAAAACTACTGAACATCAGACAAGGACTTCTGCGTGCAAGAGGAATGCTACCAAGGTCGTGGTGATGCTACTGTAAACAACAATCAGACTGTTGCATCTCCTTTGGCTACTGATCTCGGTGCTTACTCCCTCGTAAGAAGTCACTGTTTCTTCTTGTGAATCTTCGTGCAGAAGGGCGTGGTTGGTAACTCAATGTATCAACTACCAAAATTATTCATGTTTTTATTTCCTCGCTCTATTTCCTAGTGTGGCGTAGCTGCAGCCATCAAAACCACTACTGCTAATAATAAGCGCAACTGACGTGGGAAATGTGACTGAGGGTATGTAGTTTCTGACTTACGAAGATGTATAAAATCCCTCAGTCTCCTAAGAGACAGAACAGCAGTCTCCCAGCTTCGTTCTAGTTGGTTTGCAAGCAGCTTGAGCAGTGGATATACCCTGTCGGTAGCTTCATCGAGAGGACTAGCTTGATCACTTCATAGGACGCCACAATAGTTTAAAAGGAAGTAGTTTTATCATTTTAAAGTTGGTCACCACAGTGGCTGGGGTAGAAAACTTGCAGCGTGTTGTATTTATGATGTTGGACATATGACTATAGGCCCTGTCTTAGAATATGAAGAGCGTTGCATTCTGTACAACTAATACTTCAGAAACGATATGGATTTAACAATATAAAGTTTTTTAAATGTAGAACCGTGTAGCCATAGGGGTGTATGTTTATGCTCAACCGATCATTTCTTTTGTACTGTTACCTTCTTGCTACTGACTCCCAACGCTGGAACAGTACTCCAGAATTGACAGCACAGTTGATTTACATAAAATGTTTCAAACTCCATGTGTCTGGAGCTCCATCATGTACAAACCACACGTTTCTTAACTGTCTATTGTATCACTATAACTCTCTCACTGTCTAATATACGGGTTGCTAACCACCTCAACATGCACGCATCTGGAGAGATCTTGTGCACTTGGATGGATACCCTGAGACAGATTGGTGCAGAACAGTTTTTGTTGAAAAGCTGCTACTGACACAGATCCCTTTGTTCCCGCACGAGATGTGGAATGTAGTGGGTATAGTACCCTCATACTACTGGTCAACTGCAGATTAAATCAGCGACCATGTTGAAGGGAGGGTTGGTCACGGACATTGTGGGAGGATCTGTCAAACTCCTACTGTATCCTATGAATGAAAGAACAATCCGTAACTCCGTTCCACTCGGGGAAAGATGAGCACCCATAATCGTAAATTCTACCATATGATCGATGAGCTTGAAATATGTAGATAGCCTAAGTGCATCGGTACAGGATGCTGTCTGGTGTACTTTGGTGTATTTGAGTGAACGTACGTGCTGCACAGTCATCTATCTGCATACGTAGTCTAGTATATGGTATTTGCAAAGTAGTGGACAGGTGGTTGAGCTAAGATAAAGACATTGGGAAGTATTCGGATGTGTCACTGGCTGTCATTGAAAGTATGGAAGTGCCGGTAAAATTGCTAAAACTGATGGCACTATCAACTGTGGTGCTTATTGACAGTGTCATTTCCATCCCGTCCATCCACTACTATGACTGACACCACTAGTTTGAGATGGACAGAGAGCCTTGGTGGAACACTGGACATCTACTTGTCACTGTGAAACATGGGATTAAACGTAGAGGTCGTCACCTTCAGACAGTCATCTGGGGACGTTACTCAGTACTGCAGACTCATTCGAGTTGCATATGCTGTGAAATGCTCCACATTTATTTCACCAGTAGGATAACACTACCTGTATTTATTTCTACTACCTTATGTGTGATGTCATCAGCACCTTCTACCAATGGTCAGCACCAGAACAGTGATCATCTACTTGACTGCAGAAGAATGTAACAACGCTCTTTGAAATGGAACACCAAGACATCTACTACGACATTACTGTGGAAGATGAGTTTAACAGTAGAAGTGATCATCACCTTTGGACAGCCGTTTGGAAATGCTCCATAATGCCACAAACTCTTCCAATTTCAATATGTTGCGATGTGCTCTACATTTTTGTCAATAAGGAACATCGCCTATGTGATTTATTTCCACTCTCCTGTGTGTTGTGGGAGCAGCATAGTTTACACCATGCGATGTCCAGGTTTCTGTGAGAGCCAATGGATTGAAACACGTTAATTTCGGTGCTGACCATTGGCAGAAGGTGCTGATCACATCATGCATCTCATGGTAGAAAAACAAAATCTTTGGAAGTGTACAAAGTGGTTGTCATGCATGTATGTGTTATAGCTGAAAAACAATGCAATTAACTGCCTTTGAAAGAAAAACACAGGAACCCTTTCTTGTGACTGATATTCTGTGGGATATGGTCTTCCTTTAACACAGGTGCCTGTCATCGAACCAAGCACTTCCACCCGACGAGGTTCACCTACCCTTATCACAGGCTCACCTCACAAAAATATTATTGCGGGGTCACATCAGAGGAAGCAAGACAAGGAGGAATCAGTTGGAAGAAAGGAAACAGGTTGTGCAAACCGAAGGGGGAAAAAAGTTTCTTCCTCTGAATCCTCCTAAGATTCTGTTCCAAAAGAAGATTTCCATTCAAATTCTTATGAAACAGATGTTCGTGATGAAAGTGTCAGCGGTGAAGATGCAAAATGTCGAATGTGCAAGAAACTGTATTCGGACAACAACAAAGAACAAAAAAGGATTCAGTGCTTACAGCGCTCTTTGTGGAGCCATGAAAAATGCAATGGAGGGATTTTACCTAAAACTACATTTATTTTCACTCTCTATTTGAAACTTTAATGTTAATACTCGACAGCTTTCTAGTATTAACTATTTTTTATAGGTTCTTATGTGTTTTGCGATTTTATTACCGACTGTCAAAGTTGTGTGTGCGTTTAATGCATAGGGGCCATATTTGGATCACCTTTCACATAAATAAAGGAATACCACTTTTCTATTATCATTATTTTTTACAAAAAAATGATTCAAATGTCTCTGAGCACTATGGGACTTAACTTCCGAGGTCATCAGTCCCCTAGAACTTATAACTACTTAAACCTAACTAACCTAAGGACATAACACACACCCATGCCCGAGGCAGTATTCGAACCTGCGACCGTAGCGGTCGCGCGGTTCCAGACTGTAGCACCTAGAACCGCTCGGCCACCCCGGCCGGCTTAATTTTTACATTCTTCATGAAGTTATTACAAAAATTGACTTTGGCACATATAGTAAACCAATTTGTGTGTATAATGACACATTCACTTGTCTTTCTTCTAGAATTTTGATGGATTTACAAGTGATAACAAAAAAGGGGGCCATATTTTGGGACGCTGCCTTATTGTGAAGTGCGTTTCCCATATTTAGAAAGTCCTCCTCAAGGTCAAACTTTAATGTACGTGCATCTTCCTAGCGATAGTGTCACAGATAAACCTCGAGCACATACAAATTAAAACTGACCTTTAGAGGCATGTATGTCTTGTCAACTTATGCCTATACTGTGTATTTAAGTAAATTACATGCAGATAAACCTCCAGTGCGATGCCATACGCGATAAGGGAGCGTATCATTCACAGATTAATGACAACTTCGAACATCCCCAGAAGTTCCGTCGCCATTACCTCACATTTATCCGTTTCCAACATGATGTCACAATTAAGTTTCGATGGTAGTGAGTTGTGGCCCTGACGTAAAAGCTGTGCTTCGGCAGGTACACTGACGATAAAAAGGGAATGCGGTTTTTATATCTGTGAAAGAATTTCGTTTCTATAATATCATTTATTTCGCTACGTCGGTTTACTTAGGAAAGACATTCTGCATACAATCAAAGTAAACTAATAGTATTTGCGAAATGACAGATAAACAAGTTGTTCATGTCAAACTGTTGATGGAGCAAACACGAGAAAGGAAATCTGTCACGCACTTCCAACTGTTTGACGTGACCTGCACTGCACTCGACTTTTGTCTTGTGATGCACTAGCGGAACATTCAATGCGTTTGTTTTAGTTTTGCTGTATACAAATGCATCGCCCCCTTGAGAGGCAGTGGTTCCACTGTGATGCTGTTTCAACGTCTGTACTTGGTCTATCATTATAGCCTGTCGCAGAGGGTACATCTCATTTCCTTTAGTATGCAGCAAAGTGGTTGAAACAGGTGGCTCTTATTTTATTCAAATTACCTGGTATGACAAGTAAATCATATGAAGAGATGATTATAGTTTATTATAGAGGGTGGGAGAGGACTATGAATCAGTGAACGTAGAAAAATGTACAGTACTTCATAAGATGTATCAAATTGTCCTCAACAGATACAAATGTCTAAACAAATCAACCCATGCTAAACTGATACATACTCAGGGCCGTTACGGACTCGGGGAAATCAAATTCAGTTGTTGCGTTCACGAGGTGAAAGTTCATTTGAATTTATCTAACTGCAGAACTTCGCTCACGCGCATAATCGACGGAAACAAGGATGTGATTTGCAGAATAAATTTTCTCTCGATCTGTGCATGACGTCACTCGAGAGTCAGCTGCTCGCCGTCGTTCATTCAAATAACAAGCGGAAAATACTCTCGGTCCAACAGGCCGCCATCTTCTGTTGAGTAATCTTACAAACCTGAATATGGCGGCCAGGTGGACCGCGGAAATACTGCGTCAAGATGCCTTCATGATCCGGCTGCAGACCCGAGAAGAATATTATTTGTTATTACTCCAGGAAATCCTACGTAGTTACAATAAGCTGAAGTTTTCTACAACATATACACAGCAGGACACTATAACAGTGAAATTACACCTACAGAGAAACTATGGAAGTATTCTGTGCTTTGGAGAAACTATAGAAGTATTCTGTACTTGAGATTGTTTTAATGTTTTGCATTTAGAGTTTTTATAATCGTTTGGTGCAGTTTCGATGCTGTGCGTTACGTAAGCTCCAGGCATTCATCTAGATAAAATGGTATTGATGTTCCTCCCACTCTTTCCCACATTTCTCTCTCTCTGTCTCCCTCCCTGTCTTTCTCTCTCTGCAATAATGGCTAAAATATGGTTTCGAATGTAAGTAAATAAATAATGTAATTCAAATTTATCCATACGAAAATGTAGAAATGTTATTACAGCTATTCTTAGATGTCAAACAGCCACAGTTTTAGCAAAAAACTAAATCTGCAATTTCCATAGGGCAGTTTCTTGTGCGAAATTACAAAAGTAACTTTCGGCCATTTCAACTCAATTGTTTATTGAAATTATTGTTGGAAATATTATTTCCTTTGATATTGAGTGGTCAAAATTATAGAGAACAACTTATTTTCAGTTGCCACTGCTACCAAGACCCACCACAACATCAACATTACGATGAGAGCCTTATTTCCTGTCCTGTCTGCTCTCGAAACATATTTGCTTATGGAGATTTGTATCGTCGAAACTAAGCGCGACTAACTTCCGACAGTCATCTGCATTTCGTGACAAACGTTGTACAAACAGAACATTGTTTGGTATACTGAGGATCAGCCAAAAGACGATACCCAAAACCGAATTGTGCTCAGAGGAATTCTGTTACGCAAATGAAGGTAACATTTACATCTTAACATTTCTCAGCGATATTGTGGCTGACATATCCTCATTTGTTTACGAAAACTTCCTTTTAATGTGCAAGCAAAAATGCATCTGTTTCGCAATGACAGCTCTTGATAAAGCTTGGCTTACGTTTTCAATGATAGTCTCTGGGTTAGCTTTGGAGGATTTAACTGTTGAGTATGCACAAGCATTTTCTCTATCAATGACTCACGTCATTCAATTCGGAGTCTCCTTTTTAAATATCAACCTGGGTATCCCTTCCTCCAGTAGAATGATTATTTTCCTGCAGTACACCAGACAGGTAATACCGGATTACAGCTTATTATCTTTGATAAAAGTCGATTTTCATTGATAAAGTTCCGGTAATTACTATACAAGGTAATATTTCACATACAATAAGTTATATGTATCATAATGCTAATCTTAATGTAGCTTTTATAGAGAAAACCAACTGCAGAATACACAAAACTAAAAACTACAACAAATCAGTAAAACAGACATGTTGTGACATGGCCCTTACCGGGACGAAAATTTAGTACAAGCTATAAAGAACAGACAGACAAAAGTGAAAACAATTTCGTCATATCAAGAACTCTTTACGGTAGATGTAAGTGATAATCTTACAGTTCTTCTTAGTCGGAAAAGAGGAGCTATTATTGCTTTCTAGAGGAGATAGAGATCTAGAAACATCTGACACAAACTATAAGTAACATTTTAAACGAGCAAACCGAAATTCTAAATAAAAATATTTTGAGAACTCTTACAAAAATCTTCTCAGCCTACATATAGTTCAGAGAAAAAAGACAGTCCCAAATATTACATACGGTAAAAATCGACTTTAATCAAAGATAGTATCACAAACTATATGTCAAACACAAAAAATAGATCGATGATAGGACACAACTTTACACGACTGACTCGACCACGAGCGGACTTCTGAACTCGCAGCTTGGCTCGCACGTGACGTCATAGCGTCTGAGGTGGAGGGCGAAGTACGCGCCGTAGCGCAGCCCTTACCCTCGCGAAAGTTAGAGGTCAAGCGGAGCGCCGGAGTGGCTACTTGCTGCAGGCACTGCTGCAGGGACTTCTCAACGAAGGGCTGCTCTTTCTCCCACGATACCTCAAGACCATGTCCCACGGACTCCGTTCCATCTTCCTAACTTACAGAAGATACTTTACAGGAGACGGAACTGTGCACTCACGTTTCTTGAAGGTACGGTTGAGAGTGTGCGTGAATAAAATGTTTGATTCTTTGATGGGAGCACGGAGACATTCTCCACGCATCTGCTGTTGGTCATACACGTGATGTTAAAAAAAAAAAAATTGGTTCAAATGGCTCTGAGCAGTATGGAACCTAACATCTGAAGTCATCAGTCCCCTAGAACTTAGAAATATTTAAACCTAACTAACCTAAGGACATCACACACATCAATGCCCCAGGCAGGATTCGAAGTTGAGACCGTAGCGGTCGCGCAGTTCCGGACTGAAGTGCCTAGAACCGCTCGGCCACAACGGCCGGCACACGTGGTGTTCCCCGCCTCTTTTTAGCGATCTAGAGATACTGCTGGGCTCTTTACAAAGCGACCGGAGAAGGAGTGAATCGCGTCGATGAAGCGTGCAACGAATTGCTATCTGTCTGGAAATGAAATGCACAGTGCAAAAAAACATAGCGATGTTCCTTCAAACTAAGCCGTTTCTTTGGTTTGTGCATAATCTGCTACCTGTTTACTGTGTCTTCACAATACGTACAATACGTCTCAACTACAAGTGTTCGGTATAGGGTTTCTTCCCGATTCAGTGCGGCAAGATTGATAACTTACAAACCTCCTTGAAAGCAATATGAAAGCAATACTTAAGGAGCCTCAGTATGAGCTTTTCATCATATGTGCAGCGTCGATCTTTGTCTGGTAGTTAAGTTTTTTTACGTACATACAACATAAGAATAACACAGACACTGCAATACCGTATTGCTGTTTCATTCTCTCTCCTGTCAAAAAAAGCCTGCGACCTCTCTTTTTGGTACGTTCTTGATATTTCTCGTTATTCATATCACAAACACTCGAGCATTGCTCAAATGTCAGTTGCAGAAGAACATTTGTCAAGAAATCTCTCTTGTCCACCGAGTGATCAAAATTATCCACCAGTAAGTGGGAATTAATATCGAATGCGTCCATAATTCGCCTTTATGTCGATTTAAATTCTGTTGGGGACACTTTCAGTGAGGTGTCTCAATATCTGTGGAGGAATGGCAACCCATTCAATCCCCAATAACTGAGACTAGGAGTAGGTAGTGATGTTAGACAGTCAGGAGCGAATTCATCCTAAAGGTATTTGATTGGGTTCAGGTCGGAGCTCTGGGCGGGATAACCCACTTCAAGAACGATGTTCTCCTCTAACCACTGCCTCATAGATATTTCTTTATGGCAGAGTGCACTATGCTGATATGGGTCGCGCAGGATACGGTGGCCGATGCTCAGTGACCAGTTTTCGTCCAAAGCGCCAAGCAAGTTCATTCGTTTGTTCTGAAGGAGAGGCCGACAAGCGTTTGCCACATTTGGGCCGGTCAGCGATGACAGAACTGACGTGCAGGCCTGCAATCTTTCTCAAATGATTTTACAGAAACTATTCTGCACAAAAAATTCATTTTTGCCTTAATTGCCAGGTTCATTATGATGTGCCAATCATTTCGGTAATGGTCATAGTTATTGTGATATTTACGTGGAAGTAAGATACTTCGCAAAATTCGAGAAAGTTTGCAATGAAAATTATGGGTCGCTATGGTTTTGCGATTGGTGCATGTTACATAACATGTTTCTGCATACGAAAGTTACCTAATACATTGAATTTTTCTTTAGACTTGCATGGAGGTGTCGAGAAAACTGATCTGATCCAGCTAAGTCATTAGCGACCGCACAGCGCCAGCGATAAAGCCAGAATGAAATATCCACAACATTCTCCATACTTCATAAACGGTTTGGGACATCGAAATAAGATTTTGGGAAATGGTAGCACACAAAGAGGGGAGTCGCATAGTTGCTGTACAAAACTTCATTATCTGCCGTGTTATTCCACTAACTACAGACTTTTCCGATGAAAGAATGTAAGTTATAAGGGCCACCGATAGCTGGTGAAACGAGAAATGCTATGAGGTTTGGAACGACATAAGCCATTCCACGTTTATTTTGTACCGAGGACGTGCTTTTTCATAAGATGCTGACCTTGCATTTCCTCAGCTCCTCACTTTAACAATCTTAATAAACCACTGTTTGAGAATTTTTTCGAAACTGCATCTGCACAACGTGTTAGTGAGGTGACACTATGTAAAAGTCGCTGAATTTTGGCAAAAGAAGCAAATTTTAACATGGCAACAAGAGAAATGTGTACTTTTTATTCAAAATTCCCCACTTTTCACACATCTCTGAAAGTTGTGAATGGTTAAAAAACCAGACGAAAATTAATCGTTACATTTTTGTCGGAATCCTTTTTAGATACTAACCAGAGAAGATCTTTTTGAATGATCACCAAGCAAGTGTGGCCATGAAGGGGGGCTGCTTAATATTTACAAACAATGTGAATGTAGGCTTCAGTTTAGAGTGTCACTTCCCCTCCAGCGCTCGGCATTTCTCCTACAGTACCCGCCCACGCCCCCACCACTACCACTTTCTCCACAACGTGTCCTGCCGTCTGCACATGTACCAGCCACTGTATTCTGTGTGAACTATACAAGAAATCATTGTCTCTGAATTATTCATCTACGATATGCAGTACACAAAACTGTAAAATGTGTTTATATACATCCACAATTGGTGTTTTCTCATGCACAATTCTTATAGAGCTTATGAAAACGCTAATCATGAAAACATCGTAATACCACCTCCTCTGTATTTCGTTGTTGGCATTATACATGAGGGCAAGTAACGTTCTCCAGGTATTCGCTATATCATCTGATTGACAGAGGATATAGTGTGTTCCATTGTTCCAAATCGTTTCCTGTCATTCACTATCCAGCAGCATCCCACTTTACATCAGCTCGAGCGTCGCTTAGCATTGGCTATAGAAATGAGATGCTTACGAGGAGCTCCTCGACTATTGTAACCCATTCTTTTTTAACTCCCTCGGCGCAGTCTCTGTGCTAGTTGGACTGCTGGTAGCTCTTTCCAGCTCACGAGTGATTCCTTCCACGAATTTCCTGCGATTATCCACAACCGCCTTCCCCAATCTTCGACGGTCGTTGTCCATCAGTACATACAGTCTGCGTGGAGTCGGTTTAGTTGTGGTTGTTCCTTCACTTTTACGCTTCGGAATAACCACGTCAACAGTGGACTGTGGCATCTTTGGAAATGTTGAAATGTCCCTCATGCATTTGTTAGTCGGGTGACACCCAGTAACTAGTCTGTATTCGAACTCACGGAGCCCTCCATTGCCGGCTCATTCTGCAGTTAGTGTTTCTCTCTTGGCAGTACAATACTTCCTGCTTCTATTTACACTGGCAGGTCACCTTTCATGATACCTACTAGTCATTTCTGCATTATGTAGGGGTGTACGGATATTTTTTGTCCGTGTATGTACCCGCATGATCATAAATTAAGGATAATTGCAGAATGTGGTGCCACACAACGTGCCACTACACAAAACTGGCGCTGATATCAAAGGCACATAGAGAACACACATGACACAGATCTGTAAGACCACGGTATTGGTGATAAGTCGAGAAAACCGTCTCAAAATACATGTGCTACAAAACGCCACTGTTTGCTGCGCTGTACCCCAACATCAACATGGAATATGATCACCATGCACACGTACACAGGCCTAGGTGTGTGAAGACCTGCAACGATACGTAGACCAAAAGCATGCCAGACGTGCTCGATGGGTTTTAGGTCTGGGGAACAGGCAGGCCACTCCATTAGCCTGATATCTTCTCCACGATGGCAGCTCGATGGGGCTGTGCGTCATCATCCATCAGCAGGAAGGTGGGACCAACTGCACCCCTGAAAAGGCGGAGATACTGGTGCAAAATGACGTCCCGATACACCTGGCCTGTTACAGTTCCTCTGTCAAAGGCATGCAGGTGTGTACGTGCACCGATCATAATCCCACCCCACACCATCAAACCACGACCTCCGTACAGGTCCCTTTCAAGGACATTAAGGGGTTGGTATCTGGTTCCTGGTTCACGCCAGATGGAAACCCTGCGAGTATCACTGTTCAGACTATACCTGGACTCGTCCTTGAACATAACCTGGGACCACTGTTCCAATGACTATGTACTGTGTTCTCGACACCAGGCTTTACGGGCTCTCCTGCGAATAAACCATGTCCGTTCAGTCGTCTGTAGACTCTATGTCTGGAGATAACTGCTCCAGTGGCTGCGGTAAGGTCCCGAGCAAGGCTACCTGTAATATTCTGTGGCCGTCTGCGGGCATTGATGGTGAGATATCGGTCTTCTTGTGGTGCTGTACACTGTGGACGACCCGTATTGTAGCGCTTGGACACGTTTCCTGTCTGCTGGAATCGTTGCCATAATCTTGAGATCACATTTTGTGGCACACGGAGGGGCCGTGCTACGATCTGCTGTTTTTGACCAGCCTCCAGTCGCCCTAGAATTCTACCCCTCATAACGTCATCAATATGTATTCTTTCAGTCATTTTCAACACACAGTCACCATTAGCACGTCTTGAAACGTCTGCACACTTACTCGCTGCAGCACCAACACACCTCTGCGTATGTGGACTGCTGCCAGCGCCACCGTGCGACGACCACAGGTCAAATGCACCGAATGGTCATACCCCGAGGTGATTTAAACCCCCAAACCGCCCACCAAAGCGTTATTTCACCATGTGTCAGCATAATCCTTAATTTATGAGCATGAGTGTATATGAATTGCAGTTTTCTCATTTGCTACCAATTCATCTATGCCTTCCGCTTTATTTTTCCATAGTTGAGCTTTATAAGCAGTTACTTTTCGCTCGTAATTATTGTAGTCATAAATCGTTACTTTTTTTCATAGAATACATAGCTTTATATTTCTTTACATCAAGATCTAATTACAATTTTTGCATCAGGCCGAATTTTTTCAATATCTAGCTGATTTTTACTACAGGTGCTATAGGATCATGCATTTCATACTGCTGGTCTAATGTATTTTCAGTCCAGCAGCTTACCTGTTTAATAAATCTGATATGAACGTGTGTTCTCTGCTAGGGATTGAGGTGTTTGATAAGACTAGAAACACATGTTCTACCTTGTTATATATTAGGAAGTCATGGAGTGTTGGTACGCCACATAACGTGATAAAAATGATATTAAATAACTTCACAAATATACCAAAACTTACGTCATAACAAAATATGTTATTGTGTGAACTTTCAGAGATATAAATATTATATCTTTTCAGGAAAATAACAAAGACTCTATAATCAATTAATATATCTACGAATGTAATTGCAATCTATGTTTTTTACTGAAAGATCACTCTTTCTTCATTTTTTTATAGCGTAAGAAGCCATTTTGTGACGAGGCACGGAAACGTGTAAGTTTAACGTAATATTTAGCCCAAATATAATCAAATATTACTTAAAGGCGTTGTCAATTTTTATACGCACCAACTCCTACATTCACGAAGTGGTAAAATTAATTGCTTTATGCAAATTTTATAGCGGAACATTGGTGCAGAGGTCAGCGCCATTGTTCTACATGATAACCGCCCAGAGTCGTAATAAATATTTTAATATACTCTAATTTTTAAAACTAAATATAAATGTCAATGTAGAAGATTCCTCTTGATTGTCGGTTCTTGCTTTGCAACAATAAAAGTAATCAATATTTCCAACATTGAATCATATTTGAGTAAACTGAGTTAATAATTTGTTTTGGTCCTCGCTTAACGAAATCGCGAGAATCTCCTTAACCTTGCATTTCGACAAAAGTAGAAAAGTTAACAAAACTCAATATTAATAACAAATACAGCGACATATTTAAAATTTAGTTTGCCAATTGGACCACAAGCTTAAAATCCTGAGACAGAAACAAGTCGTATACTTATTCGGTATACATCAGTATTAGTGGTTCAATGCACGTCTTTTAATATAAATACACCGTATCGAGTGAATTAACTGCGAGAAGCACCACAACTGGCTCACTGACGTAAATTATTTTCCAGTTGTGAAGCAGTCACAATAACATCAACTTTTCATAATACATAAAAACCAATACATAAAGCACCTCCACAATGAGAAGTTTTCTGGTTGTTTGTCATTGTAAATGTTTTCGAAATCCACACTGACGTCCATGAAGGACGTATTTTGTTCAAGATCTATATCTACATGTGCATCTACATACGTAGTTCACAAAATACACACGACATATGGCGGAGTATAACCTTGAATAATTACCAGCCATTTCCTTCTTTGTTCCACTCGTAAATGCAGCGAGGGAAAAACGATTGTCTATATGCCTCAGAATGAGCCCCAATTTCTCATATCTTGTCTTTGCTCTCCTTTCCTCAATATGTTCGTTGGCGGCAGTGGCTCCAGTCAGCCGTAACTTTAAATTATCTGAATAGTGTTTAGCGGAAAGAACGTTGTCTTCCGGAAAGAACGTCGTCTTCCTTCCAGGGATTCCCATTTAAGTTCACGAAGCATCTCCGTAACGCGCACGAGTTGAACCAACCTACCAGTAACAGATCTAGCAACACGCCTTTGAATTGCTTCAACGCTTTCTTTACTCGACCTAGTGGAGATCCCATATACTCGAGCAGTACCCAGAAATGGGCCGCACTAGTAGACTGTACACGGCCTTCTTCACAGACGAGCTTCAGTTCCTTAGAATCCGCCAAATAAACCGAAGTCGACCATTTGTCTTCTCTACTACCGTCTTACGCGCTCATTCCGTCTCATATCGCTTTGCAACGAACGATACGCCTACATAATTGACTGTGTGAGGTAGCACCCCACTAATACTGTGTCTGAACATTGCAGATTTGGTTTTCCCTGCCCAACTGCATCAGATTCCATTTTCGTACATTTAGAGCAAGCTGCGATATATCGCAGCAAACAGAAATTCTGTCTAAGAAATCTCGTATCCCCCCTACAGTCATTCGACGATGTCACTTTTCCGTAAACTACAGCGTCTTCAGCAAACCGTTGCAGACAGATGCTCACCCAATTGTTCATATAGTTTATGAATGCAGAGAGCAAGGGCAGTATACAGAGTGCGTTCCGTAGGCAATGCGACCAATCCTTCTCTGACGTAACAGTACACTACAGCGTGTTGTAACCGGCTGAGTTAAATGGAGGGGGCTGTTATCTTTAAAACGCTCTTTGTATCATTCGGCTGCGAGCTGCCGGAGAGTTAGGACGCGCGTTTCCGTCAACCCCGTTTTGAGGTTATGTAACACGGCAAAATGGATCATTCTGTAGAGCAACGGTTCGCTATCAAATTTTGCGTTAAACTTGGGAAGTCCGCCACCGAAACGTTTCCATTACTTCAGCATGCCTTTGGGAATGATTGCTTGTCCAAATCACACGTTTTTCCGATGGCACAAGTCGTTCATGGAGGGCCGAGAGGAGATCACCGACGAACCTCGCAATGGACGGTCATCGAACCGCACGATTCGACGAAAATGTGACGCGTGTGGGCGATTGTTTGAACTCCGACAGACGGCTGAGCCTTCCATTGGTAGCACAAACTCTAAACGCCCGCATCTCGTGGTCGTGCGGTAGCGTTCTCGCTTCCCGCGCCCGGGTTCCCGGGTTCGATTCCCGGCGGGGTCAGGGATTTTCTCTGCCTCGTGATGGCTGGGTGTTGTGTGCTGTCCTTAGGTTAGTTAGGTTTAAGTAGTTCTAAGTTCTAGGGGACTTATGACCACAGCAGTTGAGTCCCATAGTGCTCAGAGCCATTTGAACCATTTGAACCACAAACTCTAAACATGTCAAAAATAACCGTTTTCTGCATTGTCACAAGATTTGAACATGAGAAAGGTGTGTGCCAAACTCGTCCCAAAAGTGTTGACCGACGAACACAAGCATATGCGAGTGCTTCGGTGCCGAGAAATGGAAAGGTGTGAAAATGATCCTCATTTTTTAAACTCAGTTATCACTGGTGATAAGTCGTGGATTTTTGAGTACGACCGTGAGACAAAAGTTCAGAGTGGTACACCCCATCGTCGCCCCGTGCCAAGAAGGCACGCATGAACAAGTCCAGGATGAAAACCATGCTCATTGTCTTCTTTGGCGTCAGAGGCATTGTCCACCACGAATTCGTACCTACCGGTACTACTGTGAACTCAGCTTTCTACTTGGAAGTGCTCAAAAGACTGAAAAGGAGGGTCTCGCGCGACAACGCGCCGAGTCACAGCGCCTTCATTGTCAACGACTTCCTGGCCAGCACCAAGACCCCATTGGTTCCCCAGCCTCCCTACAGTCTTGACCTGGATCCCGCTGACTTTTTGTTTCCTCGGTGAAAAGGAGTCATGAAAGGAAAACATTGTGACCCAACTGAAAGCATCCAGGCGCTTGTTACATCTACTCTAAAGGACATTCCGGAAAAGGCATTCCAGGATGCCTTCCAGGCATGGAAACATCGCCTCCAGAAGTGTATCGACGCAAGAGGGTGCTATTTTGAAAATTTTTGATTATTTGTACGAATATACTCAATAAATGATTTGGTAGCATTACTTATGGAACACACCTTGTATCTCATTTCCCAGGGACGCACCTGACGATTTCCTCGTCTCTGATGAACACTCCGCATCCAGTACGACGTACTGAGTCCTATTATTTACGCAATATTTGACTCACTCACGTACCTGGAACTTATTCCATATGCTTGTATCTTCAACAGCCGGGGTGTGGCGCCGTGACAAAAACCTTACGGAGATCTAGGAATATATAATCCGCCTGTTGCGCTCGATCCGCAGGACTTCATGTGAGAAAAGAGGAAGCTGAGTATCGCACCAGCGATGGTTTCTAAAGCCGTGCTGATTTATGGACAGAAAAGTTTCCGTCTCAAGGAACTTTATTTTATTCGAACTGAAAATATATTCAAGGATTCTGCAGCAAAGCAATGTTAAAGATATTGATCTGTAATTTTGCAGGTCCGTTCTTTTACACTTCTTATATACAGGAGTCAACTGCGTTTAGTTCCAGAAGCTTGGGACTTTGTGCTGGGCGAGAGATTCCCGACAAATGCACCTTAGATAAGGGGTTAACGCTGTAAAGTAATCTTTGTGAAACCGTATTGGGATTCAATCACGAACTGGCGACATATTCGTTTTCAAGTCTTTCAGTTGTTTCTCTACACCAGGGATGTTTATTATTACGTCCCCATACAGGATTATTTGCGACTTGGCAAAAGATGGTATGACTGTAGGATGGTCTTGGGTGAATGATTTTTTTAAACGAGCATTTAAAACTTCGGCGTTCCTTGTCTTGTACTGCCACAACAGACTGGTCGACGAGTGAGTGGATAAACTCCATCGAGCCGCTTAGCAGTTTTGTGTAGCACCAAAAGTAGTTCTTTGATACTGGTGGTTGTCACTTCGCACTGTTGCTTTAAGAAAAATTAATCGCTGTTATCTGAGGAATATCAATTAAGATAGCAGTATTGCACACTCGGAAATCGCAACCAATATATCACTGTTGCACAGCAGAATAGTAAATAATTGTAGAAATAAAATTTTGTTAGACCCGCCTCGGACGACGGTAAGTGGAATGCGTTCGCCAAGTACATAACAGTGGCATAACCAGTGTCAACACTCGGAAGAAAAGTACAAACAAAGGGGAGCTCATTGCCTATGCGAGGGAGAAAATCAGGAATACCTAATTCAGCATTTACATTAGACAACAGCGCAGACCAGACGCCACGCTGCTCTGTGTTGGGGCCACGTGTAGTAACTTCACCTAGGTTTGACACAAGAATCCCTTTCAGGCTGCAGCTTTGCACAAAGGGACGCTCTGAAGCCCTTAAGTTAAACGGTAGACAAGCCAACAGCGTTGACAGGCTCAGAAAACGGGAGCACATTCGGTCACCCGTACGGTGGAATCACGTCGTTGACTGCTGTAAAATCCACGTCTTACTTTTACTCGCTTTCAGAATTTGGCCACTCTATCTGCATCACTGATACCGCTGGAACATCAGTTCTGCTAGTTGCTGGATGCCCTGGAATGCAACGGAGTGCCTAGGCGCACACTGGTACGAGTCCAAAACCGTCTGGCTGCGGAAGGAACTCTGACTCTGCGAGCTGAACTCCTGCCGTTCACGACGGTGGCTGAAGATGACAGCTAGGCCGATCTTTCATGTCTGAAAACCCGATCTGCCCATCTAACGGCTGTTCACCTTGAGAGCAACGCGCGTATGCCGGCACTCCTGGACACTACAAGTACCGCCTCACCTGCTGTATTCTCGGACCGCTCTCAGAATGTGTTTCGTGTCGTTGTAGCGTCTTCCACTTACACGCCATCTCAAGGGCAGGGGCACGCAGATTTGTGAGGCTGGGCGTGAGCGCAGTTTCACTCAGCGAGAGCGCTGAGGCTCCTACAGACGTCCACAGCCAGCTAGATTGCAGAGACGCGACGGCCGCCGGATCCTGTTACGTCTGGGTCGCTGCACTCACCCGGGATCACCTCCAGCGGCATGCATCTGCAGATTCTTCGCCGTGAGCAGACACGCTATCCTGCGCCTTTGCGCCTGCTCAGAAAGGCCACTGCTAGGCAGCACTGGGAAGGACCGCGTGATTGAAAAACTCTCGGAAATAAATGCCTGTTAATTGAATGACATCTCATTTGCACCGTAGGACTTCACAGGACTTCACCACCACTCCTCACACTTTCGTTCCTCTATCCTACGCTCACGAAGGAGGCCGCATCTAGCAGTCTCCTACAACACTATTGTACGGATGTTCAATTAACTCCGAACGTATTCCCTCAACTGCTGTCTGTAGTACCACGGCACGTTATTCTGACGTCTTAGCACATGTCCTATTGAGCAGCCACTTCTAGTAACTGCTTTCATATTTCTTTTCTTGCCGCTTCCTCGGAGAATCTCGTCGTTTCTCGTATCAAAAGTCCAATTAATTTTCAGTGTCCTGCCGGAGCATTTCCATTCTTTCCCCGTTTTCCCACATTTTGATGCACTTGCGTATAATTCTAAGCTCTAGAAGCACATTTTCAGAAATTTCTTTCTCAAATTAAGATCTACGCTCTTTGGTGAGGAATGCTCTCTTTGTGTGTATCTAATCTGCATCTTTCGTCCCTTTTGCTTCGTCCGTCATACGTTACTTTGCTTTCAAGGAACGAGAACTCCACACCTTCGTCTTCTGCCTGGCTCCTAGTTTCGAGGTCCGTCACTGATCTCATATTTGCAGCTCCTTAGTAGGCCTACTTCAGTCTTTCTTTAGCTTGCTCTCAATCCACGTACAGGGCCAATTAGACTATTTATGCTGCTCAACAGGTCCTGCACTTCTTCCTAGCAATCTTCGTTGCAAAGTTAATTAATATTAAGGTGCATTAGATTGTGTAAAAGTAGCTGACATGAAACTCATCATTCATAAAGCCCTATTTTGGTTCAAATGGCTCTAAGCACTATGGGACTTAACATCTGAGGTCATCAGTCCCCTAGAATTAGAACTACTTAAACCTAACCTAATGACATCACACACATCCATGCCCGAGGCAGGATTCGAACCTGCGACCGTAGCAGCAGCGCGGTTCTGGACTGAAGCGCCTAGAGCCGCTCGGCCACAGCGGCCGGCCAGCCATATTTTATATGGCCTTATGATGGATGGGTTACTTAACCAGCTGTTTTTAAACATTCTGATGATATCCGAAAGGGCCGAAACGCATTAATAACATTCAATAATTTCGCAACCAAGACTGTTTTTATCCAGAAATAAATCCAAACTGGTTGCCTGTCACACTATACAAGGTGGTAGTGTCATTTTGATTTTTGTATGTTATCGATGTGTACGTCAGAAACAGACCAAGTTACGTTACTGTTACACGATCTTTGGTCTTGTCGTGGCACAGTCTTTGCCTCTGCGCAGTTTGATATATTCTTAGTTGATGGTGAGTGATGTATTCTTTTGTGATGAGTTAATTGTATTTTGTGTAATTATTGTTATGCCATGTGTTTTGCGGATTTGATCTACCTGAATTGTACCCATGACAATTTACATCTGAGTTAGAGAATTGTCGTTGATTATATTGATTGTTATGGTAATTGTGATTCCACCTATTTCCATTATCGTAATTCCCGAGGTGTCTGTTATTGTGTCCGTAGTCAGAGCTCCGGAAATCATTTCTCTCACAGTAATTGTTATTCAGCTGCGGAAACTGTGCACCATATGGACGACGTCGGTTTTCCCGTTTGTAGTTGTTTCTGTAGAGTTCCCACAGTTTTTGTATTTAGGCGGTACAAACGCGTGTTGCGTGTCATTGTTTCTTTTGAGATAGTTATTGCGTCTATCCGTTAAACCCTTGTCACTGGCCAATTCCTGTTCCTGAAGTAATGTTTGAAACGCTTCTACATCATCTTTACACCTGCTAGCCAAAATTATTACACGCGCAAACGATGTTGACACTGCGCGGTGGCTGATGGGAGCGACCGTAAAGGCATTTTCAATTTACAGCCATTCCCATCAGCCCCCACACAGAGTGTCAACTTTGTTTGAGCGAGTAATACATGTCTCAAATGAGCAGGTAACTTCATTAAACAAATGCTAATTAGCTCTGACGGACTGTATCGGTTGATAAGTACTGATTTCTGGTACCATGCCCTCAAAGTATTTTGCTGGGCTCGAGAAGTCAGACCGTTCAAAGTTCCGTTACATTGTAATGCTGTGTTTTACTCAATTTTGCGTGGCCTGCTGAAAAAAAGCGTTCGACAGAAACCATTAACGCTTTGGCAATCTCGCACTACCGAGCGCATTCTTAATGCAGGCTCATTTTACAGATAACTGAAAAGAAATTTAAATTTGTGTTCAAGCGGCCAATTTGGTGATAAGGGACATAGGAACTTATCGGTCCAAGCTTGGTGGCGATTTTAGTTATTGTAGTTCCTGAAAACAATGAATTTACATACTGTCAGAAAGTGTTTGTAATCGACGTTATCATTTCTGTGCGAACCGGATTGTTCTCGACTGCAGCACATAGGGGATTCGGTGCCGTATCTAGATGTGTGATACTGTTCTAGTGGAAAATCACCTAAACGCCATATATTTGTACGGTAACCAATGAAAACGATTGTACTTCCATTTCTGTGTTGGTAGTACGCAATTCCGAATGTTTTGTAGAAAACCCCTTGTAATCGCCTTATGCCGATTAAGACGCCAGATGCTGTACCATGCAGACTGCTTTCAGCAAATAAAAACAGATAATCCACGACTAAGAATCGAAACCTCGCCTCCTGCATGCTAACCCTAAACACTATCCACTGCACCAACCTCACAGCACTACTGCTACTCTCTGACAGAGAT
Source organism: Schistocerca serialis cubense (assembly GCF_023864345.2). Lineage (NCBI taxonomy): Eukaryota > Metazoa > Arthropoda > Insecta > Orthoptera > Acrididae > Schistocerca > Schistocerca serialis. Next base: position 461,855,766 of record NC_064643.1, read on the forward strand.
AGTTGCCGTACATGTGATTACAGTGTCGCCAGATTGCCAATCTTTAAGGTCCATTTGCTGTCCGAAATACGTGCAGGACGAAACTTTGTAAGAGACATTTTTGTACTGACAGTATGAGAAGAATCGCGCTGCGAAGTCGGAGTACGTGAATTTTTTTTCACCCTTTTAATCTTCCTTCCTGTCCATTGCAGTAAATCTTCCTTCATCTAACAGATAAAATCACAAGTCAACATAGCACTGCAGAGTAAGTCCGCCACCCACCATACTTCGACTAAGAATGTATAAGACAGAGCATAGGCAAAGCCGGTGCCACGACAAGAATAAAGATTGTTTAACAGAAACAACTTGCTCTTTCTCTGGCGTGCACATCGATAACAAACAAAAATCAAAATGACTTGATCACCATACATATCTTCCACCTTACCCGAGTAGCATTTTGTACAAGAGTTATTTCAGATAGGAATGGGACGAAGACAAAATTCTAAACATTGAAGATAGGAACATACTAAACCTGTTACAAATACAAAGAGCAAAATAGGTTTATAACAATATGTCTTAAAGAACTATAAGCAAAAAATTTATACTAAATTCAAGAACGTATAAATGAAGCAATCAATAGAATTACAACAGCTCGGTTCATGTTTCATGTTATCTATGAGAGTGTTCTGCACAGAGTTATTTTGAAAGTTTTTATGTTATATTTTGTATGGATGTGGTATCGGAGATCTACACTGTTTTTGTAGCACATAGGTAGTAGTTAATGTGTCTACATCACACAAGGACTACATTTCTGACGTACGATCACATATGACAATAGCAATTTGCACGATGAAAGTATGTAGGGGAGTGTCTCTGTGACAAACTGCCAAACTTTCTTCAGCTCGTTACAATAATGACACTGTTCTGTGAAATTCTTTGGAAGCAGACTAATTGAGACTATGCGCAGTTCTCAGCTGACAATACCATACACACACACACACACAAATAGCAAAAATGTAGTAGTATCTGCTTGAAGCAGACTGTAGATTCATCTTGTAGTATCGAAGAGTCCCTTATAAAAGTCAGTTACAGCTTGTATCCATGAAGTATGCCAACATTTGACATAGAATATTTCAGTATACAATCAGCAGTCATATTTCTACTGCCCTGGCATGTCTCAATCATTTGTCGTGAATGGTCAATCAGTTACAATTTGTTAAATTTGCGGTATGAAATTACCTACAATAAGACTGGAGTAATAAGATCTTATGTCTATGTCTATAAAAAAGTTAGAAAAAAGGCATCTTAATTTTACAATAATGAATTTCAGAAACATCAAAGAAGTAAATCATGTGAAACAGTGTATAGTAATAGGCATGATAAGAAACAGTAATTATATGCACAGAATTACCTGTAGAAAATTACAAATCTGTTCAAATAAAGGTGTATGCATATAAGGACATTGATAACACAAAAGAAATAAGTACATGAGGATATTGGTCACACACACAGACAAGGAGATCACAACACATAATTAGGAAAAACTTCGATTAGAGAGTAATCAAGGTTCACAACACAGAATATTTTATGTAGTCAATCAAACGTCTGTCTATGATTATACCTAATACGGTCCGTAATTAGCATGCTATCAAGTAAATTAGGTGCGCAATGCTGCAGTCTTACCTCAAACTTCTTCTCTTCATAAAATTTATTTAAAATTTACATTTCTTTCGTTTTCAAATATATACATCATATTCAATCTTGCTGTCCTTTGCAGTAAATCTTTCTTCAGCTAACAGATACAATCACTAATCAATAGAGCTCTACAGAATACGTCCATCACCTACCACACTTAAACTAAGAATGTATCAGACTGCACAGAAGCAAAGCTTGTGCCACGAAAAGGCCAAAGATTAACAGAAAGGTAACTTGCTGTCTCTCTGACGTACACATCAATAACATCCAAAAATCAAAATAACATGACCAGCTTACAAATGTAATGGGAAAATTTTCTTCCTATCTTTAAAGAAGGTTAGTAATGTCTTCAGTGAATCTTTATCACTGATACTTTTCACATTCGTCCCACTGTTTAACATTTCTTTTATTTATATCATTGCGTCTTTCATATGCAGTTGTCGAACAGCTACGAAACGCTTTTTATATGTCGATAGATCCTGGGAAAGTGTCTTGGGAAATTAGTAAGTGAATGAAATGAACTGATATGATAAAATGTAAAATAATACGACCAACACCCGCAACGTAGCCAGAATATTTCAGCGTATATATATATATATTGCTTTGCAGAGGATATTAACTGCTGCAAGACGTTTAGCAGAATATGAGTTTGAATAAGTTTTGCTTGTTTGTAGAGATCTGTACAAGTTACAATATTCTGGCAACAGGTCCTCTGTTAAGTGCGTGTCTGAAGGAGAAGTGAAGTTCGTTGCTGTTATCTGCTTGAAGATCTGTACAAACAAAATTTGAGGACACAGGTGCCATAATACGTGGTTGCCTCAATGTCCGCGCCGCTTTACATGCTGCGGACATTCCACCTAATTAGAGGGTACGTAGATGAGGCGGTTTTCCGTGAAGTTGCAACCGCCTATACGTGCTGCAGGAAACTATCGAATTAAATTGGGACAAATTAATTCTGTCGTAGCTTGTTAGTTATAAAAACATTGTTAACCTAAAAAGGCAAATGGAACGTCTATAGATACAGACTCCAATACCGCAAAGCATTAAACGTTGACTTGTATGACATGGACCTGATCCATATCCTTATCTCTGCACTAGATTAAAAACATTGGTACTATCAACAGGGTGTCATTTCCAGATAGTTACCCAAACCAATTCACGCAAAAATTATCTCTTAACACCTATTTCACTTCCCGTGCAAGACCTACAAGATTTTCAAACACTGTTCACTCTGAAGTGAACAGACGCGACTGAAGGACAGGTATCGTTATTTTTCTCGGATAATGGCTTTATAGTCACAGAACAAGACCGTAAGTAGCGACCAAAGCGATTTGAGTATAGGGGACAATGTGAAAGGCAAGATAATGTAAATAAAAAAATAATTTTAGGGTTTATCTACCGTTCGCAGAGAAATGCAGACTAAAACTGAAACTAACATTAACACGTAATTGCTGGAAAATGCTCATAGCTATTAGAGGCAACCAGACAGCGGTTCAGACAATGAACTTCTGTTAACTATTCAAGAAGTAGAATAGAATTTTCCTGAGAAAATATTTTATGGTAAAGGAATCAGGTTTACTCTCATGAGCAGCTGACATATAGGTACCCAAAACAAAAACAAGTAAAGCAGGTACCGTGTAGTATCCGTTTTAGCTCTGATAGCAACTGCGACTCATAGTTGCAAGGAACGCACGAGCCATCGAAAGGGATCGCGAGACATCCTGATCCGTGGCTGCAGAATCGCCTCCCCCTACCGTCCCCCAACAGAGCGTGATTGGATGCTCCAAGACTCTACACAAAGACTCGATGGCATCCCAGATGCACTCAATAGAATTGCGGATTCTTGGGAGGAGAGGAGTAGGTGAGGGAGGGATCCGATGCGCACACAAACACCCTCATGCCTGTAGATGTTCCTGAAACCATTCTAATTCCACAGTGACGGAATGGAACGCCTGACACTCGACGCTGTGTGAGAAACCCACACAAGCCGCATTGCGCTAGGAGTTTAACTTAAACTTCAAATACAAATAAATTTAGAGGGAATGAGTGGAAGATCAAGTGATCAGAGGTATCACTAACTTGGACCGTTAGAGTGCAAAAGGAGGTTCGATAGTGGTAACCGAGCTGTCTTATGTTCTAGTGGAAAGTATCAACATGTCTTCCTCCGATGTGCTAGAAATTCCTCAGTAATTAGGGAGGAAGACGAAACCAACCGACGAACGCTTTGATTTGTGATTATTACTGGAGAAATTGGGCGATCTTGTTACTGATATTGGTAGTATAAATCACACCGAAAATGGCACGCTCCTTGGCAGCACCGAGCGAGGTGGAGCAGTGGCTAGTACACTAGACTCGCATCCGGAGGACGATGGTTCAAATCCGCATCCGGCCACCCTGATTTGCCTAAATCGCTTCAGGCAAATGCTGAGATGATTCCTCTGAAAGGTATGGCCGACTTACTTCCCCGTCCTTCCCTAATTCAAGGGAACGGATGAACTCGCTGTTTGAACTCCTCCCCAAATCAACCAACCAACCAATCCTTAGCAGGAAGAATTTTCGTGTGCTTACACCCATTACAGAAACGGTTTGCGATATAATTATGGCTGTGAAGATTTATGATCTATTGGAGTGTCAGGAGAAATTAGGCCCGGAATGGTATGTAATGTTAAAGAACGAGATGTGTGGTTTATTTAACTATTATCTACGTAGTATATTCGCCAGGTTTGTCACTGTGATACATGGCGTCAAGACGTTGCTGCCTTTTCTCTTACGTGTGAACGGCAATGTGACGGCAAGAGAAATACTGGAAAAATTCGACGAGGAAGCACTGGATTCGATTTTGAGAAAGTATAAACATTCTGTGACGTTACTATGTAAAGCGGAAGTGGCCAAAGTTAAATTGGATGTTCTAATGGAAGAAATGCCTGGATTACTGCAGCAGCGTTCAGTGGACTATTATTATCTTTTGAATTTGGACATAACTTAAGATTTTGTCGAAATTTTTAGTAAAATAGAGATCTGCGACTACTTAATATACAATGACGATTTCTACATGGAAGGAGACTGCCTGTGAAACAGCGATGGGATCGTGGACAACTATTTGGGATTGACTGTTTACTGTGGATTACCTCCAACTGTAGTGTAAAGATACAAAATAAATTTGTGTCCTATCACAAAATTATGCGTGGGTAAAGTTATCTGTAACTACTTTACAGATTATATAAAGTGTCCAGGCATATGACCATGAAAAACTTTTATTTCCTCCTTGGCTAAAGAAAATGGATTACTAGGCTGCTGGAGGCTACAATATATACTACAGAATGGATCGTAGGTTTGATCCAAATGCAAGACTGTTTTAAACTCCAACAAATAATAATTACAATATACTCCACTGTACTCTGTCCCAATATCGTCGATGTGATGACAGTTAACGCATATTTTGCAGAAAAGCTGCTGTGTGGTGTTAACAACTTTCTGCAGCTTGTCTACAGAGGTAATAAGAAAATTGACTGGTGTACAAGTAGGTCTTCCTGACACTCCGACAGAGAAAAGTATGCAAATTGTTTTGGCTGCATGCACTTTTAATTATCAACCTGTAAACGACGTGGAGATTCTTGACGCTGACTCCAACAAAGAAGACATAAGTGTTACACAGAAGTGCTACATTAAAGCAGGAGAAACATATTTCTCTCATTCTAAGACACTGTTCTCCACAAAACCATCAGATATACAAATCAGAACCCACAAACAATGTTATACCACAAGTCCTACGAAAAAGAGTAAAAGTAGCGCACAGGCTTAACCCCCCCCCCCCCCCCACCCCACACACACGCACACACACAGGATCTACGCCTGTACGTGCAGTTCCCTTTGGCGTCTACGGAACAGATAGAGACAAAAAAAAGGAAGAGATCGAAGCCATAAAACGAAAACTGGAGTATATGGCAAACACAAATGTCATAATGGAAGGATATAAACTGCAATTTGAAAAAGAAATAGCTGCTGCAGATGTGCTGGTAAGGCTTACATATTGCTTTAAACACAGTGTATGGCGGAGTGTCAAAGCCATAAAAGAGATAGTTTAGAGGAAAAAATTAGGTACGTATTGGAGTTCAAGAACATACATCTTTTGTGCCTGTAAAATTACTGGCTGTCGAAGGAACTGGAAGAACCAAATATAGATTTAAATTACAAGTTAAAAATTAATCTGAATATTAATAAAACTACACCAAGTGAAAATAAACAGAGTTGTTTTCAGTGTGTGAATGTATGAGGGCCGTTTTTTTCCAACCTCCGACAGGTTATAAATAAAAGAAAAGTTCATAGAACACAATTATTTTATTACCAAAAGTTTTGTACACTTACGGTTACTTTTCAACATAGTCACCGAAAAGATTGAAACATTTGTCGTACCTGTGGACAAGCTCTGCAATATCCTCTTCAAAATATTTTGTCACGAATGATTTCAAATGAGCATTATCGTTGTTTTGAAGATCTTCGTTGGTTTGAAAGCGCTGCCTTCCTAGCCACGTCTTCAATTCAGGTTCTAATGGCTCTGAGCACTATGAGAGTTAACATCTGAGGTCATCAATCACCTAGAGCTTAGAACTACCTAAACCTAACTAACCTAAGGACTGCACATACATCCATGCCCGAGGCAGGATTAGAACCTGCGACTGTAGCGGTCGCGTGGTTCCCGACTGAAGCGCTCGGCCACAGCGGCCGGCCTCAGTTCAGAAAAAAGGTATAAGTCGCTGGGTGCCAGGTCAGGACCGTACGGCGGATAATCGAAAATGTCCCATTGAAATTGTTCAAGGAGCCACTGGGTTGTGCCAGCAGTGTGTGGACGAGCATTGTCATGGATCAACACAATTCCGGAAGTCAGAACTCCTCTTCATTTGTTAGAATAGCTCTCCGCAAACGTCATAAAGTTGCACAATAGGCAGCTGCATTGATAGTGGTTCCGGGCTGCATAAACTCTACAACCAACACACCTCTTTGGTCCCAAAACATGGTAGCCATAACCTTTCTGTTGTTGAATGTTTGAATTTTTTTGATTTGTTTGATGAATTTGGGTGCATCCATTGTTGTGATTGTCGGTGTGTCATATTGGATCCAAGTTTCACCTCCAGTAACAACTGGTTTAAAAAAGTTCTCTCCTTCATCATGGTAACGGTCAAGGAAATTCAAAGCTGACGCCATTCGGTGACTTTTGTGGGCGTCTGTCAACATTTTTGGAACCCAAAAGCACAAAGTTTTTTGTAGCCTAAATGTTCTGATGATCCTGGTGTCTTCTCAACGGGGTCGGCGAAAATCAATCTCGCCCTCTCACAAATGATATTCTGGCTAATAGTGTCCCCTTGCAATTCCTTTTCATTTATCCACATAAAGAGCAATCTTTCGACATCTTCCAGAATACGTAACCGTTGTTTAGATACTACTGTCACTTCACTTGAAGCATCCGTCTCCTTAATATCGTCCTTGTTCTTGAAGATCGTGTAAATAGTTGATATGCCAGCTAAATCAACAACGCTCACACCACGTTCGCGTTTTTCAGTGGTTTTACGTTTCATTTCTAAGGTCATTTTCTTTCTCTTACGGTCGTCTTCTTATGGCTTTATCTCCGGAGACATTTTAACGAAGGTTATTAAAATTTACACACAAAAAACACTGTGTGAACATAAGTTTAGAAGAATGTGTGATCACAAGCTGCACGAAGAGCACTAAATCCAGACTCCAGTACGTACTAAAGACATTGTTGATACGCCGCGGCCGACAGTGAAAGGTGTTCATATTGTTGAACGTTTCCCCAGCCGCGCACGAACGGCCGGTGACGGCACACTAAATCGTCGTCACTCGTTATGGAAACATCGATCGTTGAGCTAGTCAGTTTTTTATAATTTGTTTTTCTCGTTATGCGAATTGCATGTTGTGGGAGATGCTATTTAAGCAAGTTTCCACTGTAAAGGGTACAATAGAACCTTATAGAAGGGAACAGGGTGGGTTGTGTGCTTTGACCTTGTGCTAGACTCCTTGAAACACCTTCTAACAGTAGTTACCATGTGCTCCACTCTCCTTTGTGCCAATTGCTTCCATGTGATGTCAACGAGTAACATACAGACCAGTCGCTGTGTGTTGTTTAACAACGTTTCAGCTGCTTCTCTACTGGTATACTGGTAGACCAATAAGTATATTCTATATGCATACAGCTATACCGCCGAAATATGAGTGGGAAGGGGGGGGAGGGGGGAAGGGGACATTGTTCTCCCCAATGCACATAGCAGGACAGTCCATCCGTTGCCATTTGGCACTCTGCCACACGCGGATGGCAGAATATAGCATTAAATTATCCCATTACATTATTAGACAGTTATGTTTGACTGTTTAATCTGCCGGGAGACTTGTCAAAACTGTCTAACTTGAGCTCGTGCTGCTTCTATCTTCGTCCACACTACTCCAGTTGCTTGCCAGGCTTTGCCTCGTGAGGATCCGCACTGTACTCGCAGTCGTGACCAGTGCCAGTTTCCTAATTTAAAAATGGACGAAGTGGTTACAGCAAGTGCCAGCTTCCTTGTGATGCGCCTTTTAGCTGAGGAAGAGGACAGAAGAAGAAGTCCCAAGAAAACGCAGGTGGTGGATGACCACAGTTTTCAGAAGCAGAAAAAGGTATAGTGGGAGTGATTTGATGGATGACCTAGATGTTTAAAACATACATTTCAAGACATTTTGCCGTATGTCCTCATCAGATTTTGAATATCTGATGAATTTGGTAGGACCGAAAATATCAAAGGCTGACAGCAAATTTCGGAAAGCTATACCAGTTGCTGAGCGGTTGGCACTTATCCTCAGATACCTAGCAAGTGGCGATTCCTATAACAGCCTCAGGTTTTTATAAAAAGTCTCCAAGCAAGTGATATCAAACATTGTTCCTGAAGTATGTGCATCTCTACTGGCAGCTTGAAGGAGTTTGTAAAGGTAAGTTAATAAGTACCCTCCATAGGCGACAAATTCGTCTCAAGTTTTAGATAAAGCAGTTTGCAGTGCATTATATTCCTGTCCTATACGAGCATCTTCGGCCCTTTTTCTCTGAATTTTTTTGGGTGAAGCAAATACCTTCGTGCGTTTTTAATGATCGACATCTTGACTACTAATTTCTTCGCAAGTGCTCGCTGTACCTTCGTTTGTATCCATGCCCGCTACCGTCTGTTCTTCCAAACCCTCCTTAAATCCCTCCTAAAACAAAGCGACGACAAAAGATTGATATATACAACAGCAAAGCAAGTAAAATAAAAAATAAAGAATGGATGTAGGAATAGGGAGATACACGATAATAATCGTAAAAAATTGGGAACAATGTCAAGTTGATAAGTGAAATTCAGAATATTTGTTATAATGATTACTAGCTATTGTTACGCAAAATTGCTGATTTTAATTGTTATTAATGTTCATAATTATTAGAATGTCCATTATTGTCTATGCATTTAATAATTATTTATATTATTACGAGTTATTAGTTTCTATTTACTTTTTTTGCAGATGCCACGGAGACAACAAGAGTGGTTATTAGTTTCTATTTACTTTTTTTGCAGATGCCACAGACACAACAAGAGTGGTTACTTGTAGCAGAGGAATATGAGAGAAAATGGAACATTGTGCAATCCAAAGCCCAGTTAATTCTGGAAACAATTTATTCAATTATAAGACGTTTTTGAGTATTGTTCTTTTTGCTCTAGTGGATGCTGACTATTGTTTTTTGTATGCTGATGTCGGTTGCCAAGGTCGAATTTCAGACGGCGGTGTTTTTCGAAGTACACCTTTTTTTTAAGATTATGAGTAATGGTACCAACGTTTTTCCGGACGATTGTACCCTCCGAGGTAGACAGAAAAAAGTACCCTATGTTACTGTCGCAGACGACGCGTTTCCCCTCAACAATCATATCATGAAGCCGTATAGTGGACAACCACCACGGAGGTGAATGAAAAGAATTTTTAACTACAGACTTTCAAGAGCACGGCGGATTGTGGAAAATACGTTCGGAATACTTTCTTCCGTATTCCGGATACTAAGAAAGCCTATATTACTACAGCCTAAGAAAGCCCAAAGTGTTATTATGACTTGTATATACCTCCATAATTTCTTGAGAAAAAGTTCTGCGTCCAGACAAATTTATACCTCTGTAGGAGCAGTGGATCATGAGAAGAACGGGCATTTAAAGCCAGGAACTTGGAGGAATGAGATCACTCCCGTTACAACGTTTACACGATTAGCGAACATTCCACGACGTTCAACGCAGACTGCCCAAGACATTAGAGATGAATTCGCTGCTTATTTCATTTACGAACAGGGAAGATTGCCATGGCAAGATGATTACCAATAACTTATTAAAGAATTTTCAGCTACTAGCTACATACGTACTAGTGACTGCCTGACTGCACACATTTCAACTACATATATGTGAAGTTTTACCTTTATTAATTCCTATTTTATTATTTTTATTTCCTCAAATAACATGTTGTTGTTGTTGTTGTCTTCAGTCCTGAGACTGGTTTGATGCAGCTCCCCATGCTACTCTGTCCTGTGCAAGCTTTTTCATCTCCCAGTACTTACTGCAACCCACATCCTTCTGAATCTGCTTAGTGTATTCATCTCTTGGTCTCCCTCTACGATTTTTACCCTCCAAGCTGCACTCTAATGCTAAATTTGTGATCCCTTGATGCCTCAAAACATGTCCTACCAACAGGTCCCTTCTTCTTGTCCAGTTATGCCACAAACTCCTCTTCTCCCCAATTCTATTCAATACCTCCTCATTAGTTGTGTGATCTACCCACCTAATCTTCAGCATTCTTCTGTAGCACCACATTTCGAAAGCTTCTATTCTCTTCTTGTCCAAACTATTTATCGTCCATGTTTCACTTCCATACATGGCTACACTCCATACAAATACTTTCAAAAACGACTTCCTGACACTTAAATCTATACTCGATGTTAACAAATTTCTGTTCTTCAGAAACTCTTTCCTTGCCATTGCCAGTCTACATTTTATATCCTTTCTACTTCGACCATCATCAGTTATTTTGCTCCCCAAATAGCAAAACTCCTTTCTACTTTAAGTGTCTCTTTTCCTAATCTAATTCCCTCGGCATCACCCGACTTAATTCGACTACATTCCAATATCCTCGTTTTGCTTTTGCTGATGTTCATCTTATACCCTCCTTTCAAGACACTGTCCATTCCGTTCAACTGTTCTTCCAAGTCCTTTGCTGTATCTGACAGAATTACAGTGTCATCGACGAACCTCAACGTTTTTATATCTTCTCCATGGACTTCAATACCTACTCCGAATTCTTCTTTTGTTTCCTTCACTGCTTGCTCAGTATACAGATTGAATAACATCGGGGAGAGGCTACAACCCTGTCGCACTCCCTTCCCAACCGCTGCTTCCCTTTGATGCCCCTCGACTCTTATAACTGCCATCTGGTTTCTGTACAAATTGTAAATAGCCTTTCGCTTCCTGTATTTTACCCCTGCCACCTTCAGAATTTGAAAGAGAGTATTCCAGTCAACATTGTCAAAAGCTTTCTCTAAGTCTACAAATGCTAGAAACGTAGGTTTGCCTTTTCTTAATCTAGCTTCTAAGATAAGTCGTAGGGCCAGTATTGCCTCACGTGTTCCAACATTTCTGCGGAATCCAAACTGATCTTCGCCGAAGTCGGCTTCTACCAGTTTTTCCATTCGTCTGTAAAGAATTCGCGTTAGTATTTTTCACCTTTTACTTATTAAACTGATAGTTCGGTAATTTTCACATCTGTCAACACCTGCTTTCTTTGGGATTGGAATTATTATATTCTTCTTGAAGTCTGAGGGTATTTCGCCTGTCTCATACATCTTGCTTACCAGATGGTAGAGTTTTGTCAGGACTGGCTCGCCCTTGGCCGTCAGTAGTTCTAATGGAATTTTGTCTACTCCCGGAGCCTTGTTTCGACTTAGGTCTTTCAGTGCTCTGTCAAACTCATCACGCAGTATCATATCTCCCATTTCATCATCATCTACATCCTCTTCCATTTCCTTAATATTGTCCTCAAGTACATCGCCCTTGTATAGACCCTCTATATACTCCTTCCACCTTTCTGCTTTCCCTTCTTTGCTTAGAACTGGGTTTCCATCTGAGCTCTTGATATTCATACAAGTGGATCTCTTTTCTCCAAAGGCCTCTTTAATTTTCCTGTAGGCAGTATCTATCTTACGCCTAGTTAGATAAGCCTCTACATCCTTACATTTGTCCTCCAGCCATCCCTGCTTAGCCATTTTGCACTTCCAGTCGATCTCATTTTTGAGACGTTTGTATTCCCTCTTGCCTGCTTCATTTACTGCGTTTTTATAATTTCTCCTTTCATCAATTAAATTCAATATTTCTTCTTGTACCCAAGGATTTCTACTATCCCTCGTCTTTTTACCTTCTTGGTCCTCTGCTGCCTTCACTACTTCATCCCTCAGAGCTACCCATTTTTCTTCTACTGTATTTCTTTCCCCCATTCCTGTCAATTGTTCCCTTATGCTCTCCCTGAAACTCTGTACAACCTCTGGTTTAGTCAGTTTATCCAGGTCCCATCTCCTTAAATTCCCACCTTTTTGCAGTTTCTTCAGTTTTAATCTACAGTTCATAACCAATAGATTGTGGTCAGAGTCCATATCTGCCCCTGGAAATGTCTTACAATTTAAAACCTGGTTCCTAAATCTCTGTCTTACCATTATATAATCTATCTGATACCTTCTAGTATCTCCAGGATTCTTTCATGTATACAACCTTCTTTTATGATTCTTGAACCAAGTGTTAGCTATGATTAAGTTATGCTCTGTGCAAACTTCTACCAGACGGCTTCCTCTTTCATTTCTTAGCCTCAATCCATATTCACCTACTATGTTTCCTTCTCGCTCTTTTCCTACACTCGAATTCCAGTCACCCATGACTATTAACTTTTTGTCTTCCTTCACTACCTGAATAATTTCTTTTATCTCATCATACATTTCATCAATTTCTTCATCATCTGCAGAGCTAGTTGGCATATAAACTTGTACTACTGTAGTAGGCATGGGCTTCGTGTCTATCTTGGCCACAATAATGCGTTCACTATGCTCTTGGTAGTAGCTTACCCGTAATCCTATTTTTTTATTCATTATTAAACCTACTCCTGCATTACCCCTATTTGATTTTGTATTTATAACCCTGTATTCACCTGACCAAAAGTCTTGTTCCTCCTGCCACCGAACTTCACTAATTCCCACTATATCTAACTACAACCTATCCATTTCCCTATTTAAATTTTCTAACCTACCTGCCCGATTAAGGGATCTGACATTCCACGCTCCGATCCGTAGAACGCCAGTTTTCTTTCTCCTGATAACGACGTCCTATCGAGTAGTCTCCGCCCGGAGATCCGAATGGGGGACTATTTTACCTCCGGAATATTTTACCTAAGAGGACGCCATCATCATTTAACCATACAGTAAAGCTGCATGCTCTCGGGAAAAATTGCGGCTGTAGTTTCCCTTGCTTTCAGCCGTTCGCAGTTCCAGCACAGCAAGGCCGTTTTGGTTAGTGTTGCAAGACCAGATCAGTCAATCATCCAGACTGTTGCCCCTGCAACTACTGCAGAGGCTGCTGCCCCTCTTCAGGAACCACACGTTTGTCTGACCTCTCAACAGATACCCCTCCGTTGTGGTTGCACCTACGGTACGGCCTTCTGTATCGTTGAGGCACGCAAGCCTCCCCACCAACGGCAAGGTCTATGGTTCATGGGGGTAGGTCAAATAACATAATATACAAATAAAATACATATAAATGTAAATCTGTTAGAAAAATAAATGTTATTCATTATTATTTTTGTATTACTAGCTGAGTACCCAGCGTTGCCCCAGTATGTATTCCAATCCTGTTACTCCATTTCCTCCTTTCCCCTCTGTGACGCCGGCCGGGGTGGCCGAGCGGTTCTAGGCGGTTCAGTCTGGAACTGCGCGACCGCTAGGGTCGCAGGTTCGAATCCTGCCTCGGGCATGGATGTGTGTGATGTCCTTAGGTTAGTTAGGTTTAAGTAGTTCTAAGTTCTAGGGGACTGATGACCTCAGATGTTAAGTGCCATAGTGCTCAGAGCCATTTGAACCGTTTTTTAACCCTCTGTGACGTTCAGAATTCATTTTACCATAAACCTTATGATTTACCACAATTAGAACATTTTTAAATCTTTAAATTTGAAAACTATAAACAATTACTAGGTATATTCCTAATAGAAATGGTAGTAAGCTAAAATAAATATGAAAATATATCTTAAGAAATGATATGATTAATGGTATATAAGGGAATAACACCAAAAAATTTAAAATTAACAAATGAGCAGGGACCGAAATGTAAGCTGAGAAAGACAAAAAGTCAGGTAGCCGTGGAGACAGAGCCAAAAAGGGACTGAACCCCATTAAGTTTGTTAACAGTTTGTTTATACATTTCCAATAATAAATATATTTTACTTACATCTGTGGTGATTGTCTCCCGCGGCTGATATTTGCAGTGCAGAAATTCAAATGCTCTGAAAGCGAACCAGTTCGGAGTGTTCACTACCTCAACCCCAGTGCCAGACTTCCCAGGCTCAGTCTTCTTCTGGCGGACTTTCCTATAAGTGGCTAATAAGCTGGTCTTTTTTTTAAATTCGGCCACATCCATGCCGAGTTCTGTCGCGATGGAATCCCACGCTTCACTTTTTTTTAGATTTAATTTTATACTGGGAGTTTGTTACATCCCACAGCACAGGGTATTGTTCATAAGTATTTATGAATTTAATGACAAAGTCGTCGGTCCACTCCCTTTCAAAAGAAAAACCGATATCCACAACACAGAAAAAGAATAATTCGAAGACCCCACCCCGGCAGGGTCGGAGATTTCCTCCGCTCAGGGACTGCGTGTTGTGTTGTCCTAATCATCATCATTTCATCCCCACGACATTTGCATTTTCATCGAATATATGTTTTGTGAGTAACATGATGCATTATCACTGTCCCTCCTAAAATAGTGCTTGAGAATAATTTAAATGTGGGAATATATACTCTCAGGGTTTGTTGTGACATCTAGGGTAAGGTAATTAGTTATATCCAGTCTCCATTTTCGGCTTAGAGCAGCATTTTGGGTAACATATTTTTCTGCAGTTATAGGCATGGTCAGGTCAGTTTTACAACATCGGATTACCTACGTACTCAAATTTCAACTGTTATTAGACATAGAAATCTAGAACTAGGGTTCATACTTCAGGATTTTGGACAGTAAATTGGTGAATATGTGTATAAATGCAAATTAATTAGTGCTCTTTTTTCATATTGCACACGAATTTTTGAAATGTCGTGATGTCTCATGAACTGATTTGAGTCTTAAAACGATTTTTATATATCAGCCTCATTTAGGCCCTGGATACTTAGTGTGAATATCGCACTTTTTGTGCTACCTACATATTTTGCAGACATTTTAGAATCCTTCAACATCTCAGATGTGAAAACGAATAATTTTGGACACTGTTGCGTTTTAAACAGTGCAGCAATCTATTGTCGTCAGTAAGAAGGTTTGGTACAGAGATGGAATATTACTCGATTCTACAGAGCAGCCATCTGCAGGTGGCAGTAAGAACTAGTTTTCTGCAGTGCAGCCACCTGCTGGTGACAGCAGCAAGCCGGAAGTGAAACAAGACTTGCTTGTATTTCTAGTTGTCAAGTTTTGTGGGATAGTGTTAAGGTAAAACTCAATTTCAACAAATATGGAGTCCTAATTTGTTATTTTATAAGCAAATGCTGGTTTTTTAATGGTTTGTAGAGAAGCATGCTATCTACTTATTCCAGTATTCCACGGTTAATGATTTATATCTTCAAATGCAATTTACGGAAGTGAATGTTGAGCCACTTCTTGAACGAAGTTTGGGAGTCTGTAATGCAAACATGCTAGACAAGTGTTTGGGCGATTCAGTTACTTTACGATATTTGCCTGCCAAGCAGGAGGGCGTGGGCATATGGGGCGTGGGATGAGGTGTGCTTCATGCTGGGCAGCATATGACACTGCATATGCATATTTAAACTTGCAAACTGGTGACTGCAGAGTAGAGGCGAGTAGGAGGCACTTGGGCGATATGGTGCTTCATGCAAACTGCAGGAGCGCAGGGGCCCCTGCTCTCCCCGTCTACCATGGTAGAGAGCACTTGCCCGCGAAAGGCAAAGGTGCCGAGTTCGAGTCTCGGTCCGGCACACAGATTTAATCTGCCAGGAAATTTCGTATCAGCGCACACTCCGCTGCAGAGTGAAAATCTCATTCTGAACTCACTTTGTTTAATGTGTTAATAATTTTACCTGTTTTGAAAGTGAAAATCTGTGTTCATCTACATCTACGTGGATGCTCTGAAAATCACACGTATTATTCAACTGACGAACATCACACAAAAAACGAACACACATTTTTTTGCGAGCTCTGATTTTCCTTGTTTTATTGTGATATCGTTTTTCCCTATGTAGGTCGGTGTCAATAAAATATTTTCGCATTCGGAGGAGAAAATTGGTGATCCAAATTTCGTGAATATATCCCGCCACAACAAGAAACGCCTTTGTTTTAATAATGTCCATTCCAAATCCTGCATCATGGCAGTGTCTATCTCTCTCTCTTTCTCTCCTATTTCGCGATAATACAAAACGCTCTGCCCTTCTTTGAACTTTATCGATGTACTCTTTTAATGTCATCTGATGAGGACCCTACACCACGCAGCAGTACTCTGAAAGTGGAAACACAAGCGTAGTGTAAGCAGTTTGTTTAGTAGACCTGTTGCATCTTCTAGGTGTACTGCCAATAAAACGCTGTCTTCGGTTCGCCTTCACCTCAACATTTTCTATGTGTTCTTTCCAATTTAAGTTGTTCATAATTGTAATTCCTAGGTACTTAGTTCAGTTTACGGTCTTTTGATTTGATTTATTTAACGTGTAATCAACGTTTAGCGGAATCCTTTTAGCACTCATGTGGATGACATCACACTTTTCATTATTTAGGGTCAATTGCCAATTTTCACGCCAAAATAGTTTGTAACTTGTTTTGATGTTCTGCTGACTTTACTAGACAAAAATGACGCCATCCTCTGCAAAACTAAGACTGCACCTCAGATGGTCACCTAAATCGTTTATATAGTTAAGGAATAGCATAGAGCCTACAACGCTACGTTGGCGTACGCCACAGATCACTTCTGTTTCACTCGATGGTTTTCTATCGATTACTACGAACTGTGACCTCTCCGATACGAAATCACGAATCCAGTCGCATAACTGATACCACGGGGGTGAAAGCTATATGGGCGAAGAGGTAACAAGCCACGTAGTTCCATTCCAGACCACTAGAGGCGTTAGGTGTCAAACGAAGCTGGAATTGACCAATGAGAGCTGTCTAAACTCCAATGGTGGTTGTTTTGAAATATTCTATCGTCTTGCTCTGCACTGAAGTCTGTGGTCCTCGGTTACAGTCGTCTTCGTATTTGTTTCATATTTACATACTACTCATCTTCATTATAAACAGAGTTTTTACTTTAAATTCATAAAGTTCACCGTGGAGTTGAAGAGATTTCCTGCTGAAATATGTCCACAATCAATTGTAAGGTAAGACATTTAATTTTTCATTAAATAATCTCTTAGCCTATAAATGAAATGTATTCTCTTCTATCGTGAATTAAGCAGTGTGGTTTCCGTTTGTTTATTTAAATAACTTTGATATGTCTGTAGTAGTTTCATTTAATGAAGACTTTTATGTTTTTTCAGAATATTCAACACAACTGATTGACGTTGAAATGTTCCTGCAAGTTCCCCGGCTGTTCATCTGGCTATTATGTGGGTTCAACGGAGGAAATTTGCAACAAGCATTTCTACAGGTTTTCAAAACAACCTCAAGAGTTGCTCCTAAAGTGGAAGAGTGTTTGCAAATTGTCACCAGATGTGAACTGTGCTTCTTATTTTGTTTGTTAAGATCATTTTTCGAAGAAGATTTTATGATTAAAAGTAGGCATAGGCTAAATAGGGGTGTGTTTCCAAAACATGTGATAGGTGTTCCTTGTGAAATTGCCAAAATTGGTAGTGAATCAGGTGCTACTGTTGTTAATAGTGGATTGGGCCTACCAAGCACTAGTGGTGCTATGGCAACTGTTCATTTTACAGCTGCTAATGCCAGAAGTGAAACTGGTGTTAATGAACTACAAAGCCTTAGTTGTGCTGTGGCAAGCAGTTCTCATGTAGGTGTTTGTACCAGAAGTGGATCAGGTGAAACTGGTGTTAATAGTGAATTAAACTTACCAAGCACTAGTAGTACCATGGAAAATCTTTATTATACAGGTGCCAATACCAGAGGTGAAACTGGTGTTAGAGAACTACTTAGCACTAGTTGTGCTGAGTAGAGTAATTCATTGAGTGATGCATCTCTTAAATTTTTTGTCTCCCCTCAAAATGAATCTGCAGATACTGAGTACACGTTCTTATCTGAAACATTTTGTAATGAGGAAAGTAAGGTTTTTGGTACAGGGGTTTCACAAGCAGACTTAACTCCAACAAAATCAAAAATGTACAAAATTCATAGGAATACTCTAAGAAGGTTATCAAAACTGAAAGCAAAGCTACATCATGAAAAATCAGAACTGAAAGCACTTAAAGTTTTATATGACAGCAATACTTTCTCTTTCATAGAATCTAATTTAAACTCTGTTGCCAAAGATTTCATAAACAGCCAATTACGAAATGCTCATCGATCAGCAAATGCAAGGCGATGGACATTCGAGGATAAAGTATTTGCTTTATCCTTATACAAACGAAGTCCCCGCCTATACAAATATTTGTCAGTTCATTTTTATCTTCCTTCTGTGAGGTATCTGAAATGTCTGTTGTCTTCTATACCTTTTTAACCACGATTGAATACTTCAGTCATGAATGCAATGAAAGCAGAAGTTGAAGTAATGAACAACAGTGACAAATATTGTGCATTGTTGTTTGATGAAATGTCTTTAGAAAGTGGGTTGTATTATAATGCAAGGAAACAATAAATTTCAGGGTTTCGAGATTTAGGGCATTTAGGGAGGTCACATGTTCATGCAAATCATGCATTAGTTTTCATGGTTAGAGGCATACATAAAAGCTGGAAGCAGGTTGTTGCTTATTATTTCACTCACAACTCAGTTTCAAGTATCACTTTAAAAAGTCTTATTACCTATGTCATAAGGCAATGGCAAGAAATAGGGCTAAAGGTAGTTTGTACAGTTTGTGACCAGGGTGCAACTAATCAGAGAGCACTCAAGGAACTCTGCTGTGAGAAATCTACTGAGTCCAGTCCATTTCATTTTGTAGTCAGAGATGAACCTATTGCAGCCATTTGTGATGTCCCACATCTATTAAAAATACTAGAAATGCTCTGCTAGGAAATAAAATACAGTTGGGTTTAAAAAAGAGGCCAGTTTTGAATATATTCACAGGGCTTTTCTTCTGGATCAGCAGAAGGTGTTTAAGACATTGCCAAAACTACATGGGATCATTTTGAATTAAAGGATTCTGTTACTAAAATGAAAGTCAAGGTAGCTGCAGCCCAGCTTAGTCATACAGTTGCTGTAGTTATTGAAACTTATGTGGCATTTAATATCTTACCTGCTGAGGCAATACACACTGCAGAATTTGTTGAAAAGATGGATTGTTTATTTTATTCACTGAACAGTTCCTATTGTTATCCATAAGATGGCAAATCTTATAAGTGTGCCCTCTCTGCAGAGTCCTCACATATTGAAATGTGGTACAGTCTGTTAAAGGAAATGGAAAATTGGAAAGTGTTGGAGCTAGGCACAGGGAGAGAGAAAATTATGTTTAGTTTCATAAGTGGTCGGCAGACTACAATAAGGTCACTGATACTCATTTGGAACAGATTTAAAAAAATGGCTTTAATTTTTTAAGAACGAGGGCTTTCAGTCAAGACCCTGCGGAGAATGTATTTTGTTGTGTGAGGCAGCATGCTGTTGCAAACACCAACCCAACTTGCTTTCAGTTCAAAGCAGCATTGAAAACAGTTATAGTCAATAACATGTCCTTACCTAAAAATTCACTACGTAATTGTGAGGATAATAGATACATGCCATTAAGCAATTTAAGGCAATTTTTGGGAGCTAGTGATGACAACTTTCTTGACTCCACAACAGACCATTCCATTATGGATCAAAGTGCTTTATATTGTGCCCTTGCTACGGGTAGTTTTGGGACTAATGTAAGAAATGACAGACAAGCACTACCATATGTAGCTGGTTATATTCTACGAAAGATGGGTGTAACACCTGAAACCACCTGTAGTGACTGTAAAATAACCTTGTTCTCACGAACACCCACAGAGCGTCATTTATTTACAAGTTTCAAAGAATATGATGCTTTAAACCCAAAATTATTGTATGATAGTGACAGCTTAATGTCCTTTGTAGCAAATGTTCACAGTCAGTTGTATGCATTCTTAGATAAATGTCGACACCAGGAACAATTGGAGAATACATTCTATTCACTGTTTAAGTTCCCAGAGGAAATAACATTTTGCAAGGCCCATTTTTCTGAACAGTATATTTTAAGACAATGTGTAACTCTATTGCGTTACAAGAATGTGAAAGATTTGGAAACACACCATCAGTAATAAAAGACTTGATATTGTTAAAGACAAATTCAGTAAACGGTTTAAATCATTATAACAGTTAAAAGAAAAATTTTCTTGTGTGCTTGAAGAATAAAAAGTAAGTTTTGTATTCATTTCACTGCTTTTATCCACGTTTCCTGCTTTTGGTACTTGATATTGATGTTTTCTTTTTTGTGTTGAAGCATTTACAGTAGTAATATGTAGGAACCTTTTTAAAAAATTAATGGTCAGTAGTGCAAGTTTGCTGGGCAGTTGCTCAGAACTTATAGTCCTGAGACATAGTTGTAACAAATTTTAGAATTCTTCATTAATTAATACTGTGATAAATATTTCTTAATTGAACCTCTTTAACTGCTGTTTATTCTCTTAATAATAGACTTTTTTCCTCCATTGATACAGCAGCTTGTATGACGTAAAAATTATGACATTATTCAGGAATATTTTTAGTCCAGTTTAGATGCTACAATGTTATTTTTCTTTTGTTTCAATTATTTACACTACAAGCTTGTTTCGGCTTACCCTCAGTTTCAAGTGTTGCATCTAGTTCTTATGAACCATAAAACATGCTGGAGCTTTTACATGTTGATAGATAACAATATAAGCATATCAATTTAAAAGTCTATTTCTGACGTTAGCGCCTGACAGTCGCTGCTCCTATCATGTTTTCTTGTCTGTCAGAAGCAAACGTCAAAAATAGACCGAAAATATTACTGAAAATGTTTCACTCTGCTGTAGTACAGTGTGCTATAGCTGTGTTTCAATTACTTTATTATGATGCCAGCATAATAATAATTACGTAGCACGCCCAGAAAAATAAGGTAATAGAATTACAAGAAAAGTAAAAACCTACAACGTAAGTAAACTGGGGGGGGGGGGGGGGATGCAACCGCAATGTTTTCATGTTTTAGTTCATCTCCGTACCACTTGAGGCGCTGCTATCGGTCTGTGAATCCCACTTTTAAGACGGGAGCTGCGTTTCTCTTTTTTCTCGTTCTGTGACTGATACGATATTCCGTAAGCACACAACAGCTTGACGATAGCTCTCTACATTCCGTGTGAGTAACGAGCTAGTTGTGTTCACAAGAACAATGTTCTCTAAATCCGTGTTGACTCTGTGTCAATAGACCGTTTTCTTCGAGGCAATTGATAATGTTCGAAATTAATATATGTTCCAAAATACTGCTGCACGCCGACTTTAATTATGTGGGCCTGTCATTTAGTTGATTACGCGAACTGCCTCTTTTGAATATTGGTGTGGTCTGAGAAGCTTTCCAGTCTTTGGGTACGGGTCTTTCGTTGAGCAGGTGATTGTATATATTTGTTAAGTATGAAGCTATAGCATCATCAGCATAGTCTGAAAGGAATCTAATTGATATACAATATGGGCCAAAACACTTTTATTATGTGATTTGAGTTCCTTCACTGTTTTGAAGATATCTGCTTCTAAGTTACTTACGTTAACAGCTGTTCTTAATTCGAATTCTGGAATTTTTACTTCGTTTTCTTTGGTGAAGAAATTTCGGAAGGCTGTGTTAAGTAACTCTGCTTTAGCAGCACTGTCATCGATAGTATCCCCATTGCTATCGCGCAGAGAAGGCATTGATTGTGTCTTGCCGATAAAATGTTTTACATACGACCAGAATCTCTTTCGATTTTCTGTCAGGTTTCGAGACAAAATTTCGTTGTGGAAACTGTTATAAGCATCTCGCATTAAAATCCACGCTAAATTTCGAGCTTCTGTAAAATATCGCCAATATTGGAAATTTTGCATTCGCTTAAATTTTGCATGCTTTTTTTTCGTTGTTTCTGCAACAGTATTCTGAACTGTTTCGTGTGGCATACTGGACAGGCTCCGTCGTTGGTTAATTTATTTGGTATAAATCTCTCAATTTTCTGTCGATACTATTTCTTTGAATTCAGGCCACATCTGGTCTACACTTGTATTGTTACTTTGGAAGGAGTGGACATTGTCTCTCAGGAAGGCGTCAAGCTCGTTTTTATCTACTTTGAATAGCTATACAGGGTGATTATAATTAAACTCTCAAACCGCTGTAGAAATAACGCCACTGGTCAGAGTGACGTGAAATTGCAATCGGAATATTATCGGACAAGGGGGAAAACGTATGACAGAAGAATAGTTGGAAAATGTAGCAATAGATGGCCACATCTGGTCTACACTTGTATTGTTACTTTGGAAGGAGTGGACATTGTCTCTCAGGAAGGCGTCAAGCTCGTTTTTATCTACTTTGAATAGCTATGCCTAAGGTGTGCGTTTGACGTTAAACAAACTGTACTACTCAGTGTGCATGGGTGTACAAATGTGGTGCTGTTAGTTATGTAAGCCCATCAATCACGGCAAGGCCATATCACATTGGATGGGAAAAATCGGGTTTTAATTGTCCTGAGGCGAAAAGCCACATAAAAAGCATAACTGTCCTGAGTTCAAAAACGGCATAAAAAGCATCAATCTAAATCAAATCGGATTACTAATTCTCGTGCGACTGGCGAAAACATGTTCAATATGCTGTCCACCGTTTTCTACAACAAGCTGAAATCGAGAAACAGCATGTTCCACAACTGATCGAAGTGTTTCCAGGGTCACTTTCAGAATGTGTTGCGCAATGCGTGCCTTCAATGTAGCTAAGTTTGCAATCGAAACACTGAACACATCTTTCAGAAAGCCCCACAGTTGGAAGTTACACAGATAAAGATAAGGTGATAGGGACGGACAGGCTGTAGGGAAATGGCGGCTAGTGATTCTAGCATTTCCGAAATGGCGCATCAGCAGCTACTTAATTGGACTTGCAATGTGATGAAGTGCAGCATCTAGCATAAAAAGATCTCATCCACACTGCTGGAGAGCTGGAATGACGTGTTGCGCAAAAGACAACCACAGCGCTTACCAGTGACGGTACAGGTTACAGGACCGGAAGCATCTGTCTCTTCGAGAAAATATGGCCCTATGATAAATGATGACGTAAACCAGCACCACACAGTAACCTTTTCAGGATGAAGTGGTACTGGTTGATTTACGGGTGGATTTTCCGTTGCCCATTTTCGACATTTCTCTGTATTGACGTATCCTGTCATATGGCAGTGGGTTTCGTCTGTCTACAATATCTGCCACGACCAGTCATTGTCCACTTCCATGCGAGCAAGAAATTCTAAAGCAAAGGTCTTTCTTGCTGGCAGGTCAACAGGAAGTAACTCGTGCACATGAGTAATTTTGAGTGGATAGCAAACAAGGATGTTCCGTAGGATGTTGAAGCTCCGTGCTCACGGTTACGTCCAATGTTCCGGTTATGTCCAATGTTCGGGCAATTCTCTGTGCACTACACGTTTGCACACCACCACTCGTCTCCTCCTGCACTGCTGTGGCCACTGCTTCCACTGACGTCGAATCAATCAGTTTCCTCCCTCTATCGGGTTGCACACACACACACACACACACACACACACACACACACACACACACACACACAAATCTTTTCGAATTACCGAATCATTTTCTCCAGACCCGCGGCAGTCATCGGACAAATACTTTTTTTGCAAACCCTTCAGTGTCCGGAACTTCTGCAGAACGATGTGTGCCCAGTCATCATTCTTGTAATACAGCTTTATAAGCAAAGCGCGATCCTGCATTCAGAAAGTCATGGTGAACGTCATAGGCGCGAAAGGAGGAAAATCCGTGTACCCGTCGTGTTTATACCAACTTCAATAGGTCGTGCGCATGACAGGTGTTTTCATTTGCGTATTCTGACACATACAGCGTCATCCATTGATCAATTTTCACACTATTTTTTTCTTCTGCCATACGTTTTACCCCTTCTCCGATAATATTCCGTTGCAATTAGACGTTATCCTGACCAGTGGTGTTATTTCTACAGCGTTTTGAAAGTTTAACTTAAATTATAATCACCCTGCATTTTTTGGTGGATTTTGATGTTACGGTATTCAGTCTCGCTACAACAACCCCGTATCCGTTTTGATGCCCATTATTAGCCCAGGATTATTTGTTTCTAAGGGGTCAATTGTGTTTTTACAACCGTTTACTGTTAGAGTGAGCTCATGAACTAACTGCTCGAAATAATTTTCAGAGGATGCGTTTAGAACCATTTCAGATGATGTTTATGCGTACCTCCGGATTTAAAGATCTATTTTCGCCAACATATCAAGTCACCACCAACTATAATTGTATGAGTCTGGTACGTGTTGGAAATTAAATTTTGCTTTCAATCTTTCATAAATTGTACCATCTGAGTTGGGAGGTCGGTAAAAGGATCCGACTGCTGTTTAATTCCTGTTGACAGGAGTGATCTCTACCCATTCTAACTCACAGGAACTATCTAATTCGATTGCGCTACAAAATAAACTACTACTAACAGCAACAAACACGCCATCGCCAACTATATTTAGCCCATCCTTTCTGAACATCGTCAGGTCCTACACTAAAATTTCTCGTAAACTAAGTAAGATCTATAGAAGAGTGCAAAAAGTTATTGCCAAAGTTCCAAGAACTGTATGCCGAAGTTATACAGAAGTTTCGAAATAGTTCGAAGTGCTGCTAACAGATGGCACTGTACGCTGTGCAGCTCGAATCAGCGTACATAATTAAACTCGTCCTCTGCTAGCAGTCTTTGGAATTACATCTCACTCTTTTAGAAGTGTTCACCACTCGTATAAAGGTGTGGCGAAACGGTGAATTTTTCCACCGCATTCTATAATATCTCAACGGAAATGGATTCATAACTCAGACTGATCACCGTTTCAAATTCGTCCAAAGTGGTGGGATCGTTCCGGGAGACAGAGTTTTTCTATACGCCCCACAAAAATTTATCACAAGAAGTCCGATCGGGCGAATATGGAGGACTGTCCGGCCTTGCGCCAATAAACTTGAAACAATGCAACGCAGGACTCTGTTGCCGGAATAATCATAAAGAAATACCTGTTCGGTGTGATGTTGTCTGGATCCTTCTTTTACCTGAACCACTCGTTCCATGTTCGGTCCTTCAATGCCTGATGTGCAGCAGCAAGCTGTTCCAAAATTGCAACAGCAGCAAGCTGTTCCAAAATTGCAACGTAACTTTCACTAGTGAATATTTCTCGCATGAAAACAAGAGACAATAATGCCTCTGCTGCATACCGCAGCACAAACAATTATTTTGGTATAGTACAGTGATTTCGCTTGAAACAAATGGGGATTTTCGGAACTCCAGTGTCGACAGTTTGGTATATTCATAACTCCATGCATATGGTAGCGTACTTCATCTGCGAACCATATGCAGCCAACATCAGATCTCTCATTATAAACCATACTGAGGATCTGATTCGCAAAGTCAGCCCTCTGTCGCACAGTCCGTACAGTTACGGCCTGACAGTCTTGGATTTTGAATTAAAACATGGGTAGACTCTCTCAGTATTTTCTGTGCGCTGGGACGCTTCAAATTCGCAATTCGTCGGATGGATATTGCTGAATAATTACAGAAATCGTGTACATATTTTCAGAAGTAACTACAGCTTGCCTAGGGCCAACATTCCCGCTAGATCATCAGCCACACTCGCTGTCGGTTGGAATTTGTCGAAGAACTCGCTAATGGTTTTCGCATCGGTCCCTTTTAAATCGTGTTTGAAAACTGCGCCTTATTGTGTGTGCTAAATTGTAGCAGAAAAACACGTTGTTTAGTGGCATCTATGATTTAAACATCTTTCTTCGGTGCTCTAAACTCCTTTCACGTTCCAACGGTGGAAATGGCCTCTCAGAGCTGCGACGCACTAGTTATAAGTACTACGTGTAGCTATTACAGCGTCATCTGTTATCAGCTTTTCGAAGTACATGTTAACTTCTGTATTAAATTCTTACAGCTTTCGCAATAAACACTCGTCTGTTGGTCTTAGTTTTTCTGGGTGTGTGTATTAATGAGAAACTGAATTGGAAGAAACACATCGATGATCTGAAACGGTTAGGTTCAGCTACTTATGCTATTAGGGTTATTGCAAATTTTGGTGATAAACATATCAGTAAATTAGCCTACTATGCCTATTTTCATTCAGTGCTTTCATATGGCATCATATTTTGGGGCAATTCGTCACTAAGAGAGGAAGTATTCATTGCACAAAAGCGTGTAAGCAGAATAATAGCTGGAGCCCACCCGAGATCACCTTGGACACATTTATTTAAGCAACTCGGGATATTCACAGTACCTTCGCAATACATATATTCACTTATGAAATTTGTCATTAATAACTCATTCTAATTCAAAAGTAACAGCGAAGGGCAAAGCTACAACACTAGAAGAAGGTATGATCTTCACTATTCTGGATTAAATCTCACTTTGGCACAGAAAAGGGTGAAATATGCTGCCAGAAAAATCTTTGGTGATTTATTAAATAGTATTAATAGTCTGACAGATAGCCAACCAACACTTAAAAGCAAATTAAAAATTAAAAGAATTTCTTAATGACAGCTTCTTCTACTCAATAGATGAATTCTTAGGTATGAAGCAGTAACTAATTTAGTGTACAGAAAGCTTATGTTGAAGTGACACGTTCCACGTCATTACGAAATGTCGTATTCATGATCTATGGAACAAGGATTAATGTATGTACGTAAGTATGACGGAGACAGTAATGTTGGTATTACGGCCACTAATAGGAATACGTACCGAAGCGAACTGGAAACAAAAGGTAAGAGACAAATTGACTTACAGAAGACACAATTTGCAAATTTGTGGTAAGCTTCTATGGGACCAAACTGCTGTGGTCAGCAGTTCCTATACTTACATACCACTTAATCGAACTTAAACTAACTTACGATAAGGACACCACGCACACCCATCCCCGAGGGAGGACTCGAACCCCCGACGGGGGTGGAGCCGCGCGAACCGTATCAAGACGCCTTAGACGGCGCGGCATAGAAGAGACAGCTTGATAGTACACTTTAAGTAATGGTTCAATTTTGAAGGAAATGTGTGTTTCAAGGAGATGGGGCGGGGATAGCAATAGTTCTGAGGAGATGAAGAGAACTGCACACAGAAGACCACCACCATCGCAACAACAATAACAACAACTATCTAGGAACTCTGTATGCCAATAAGCGCAGTATGATTACATACTCAGAACGTGTCGTGAATTCGTTTACTACTGAAATACATCAAAACTTTCATCAAAGAATTCGGTCAGTCAGAATTACTTTGTTTACACAGGTAAAATACTTTCGGCCGGCGTAGATTTAGGTCTAATCAGTTCCGTTTTGAGTATGACATGACTTCTCATGTAGACCATGTTCTAAGTTGTGGGTGAACAGAAAATGTTATACTAACAATTATCTTCAAAAACTCTGACGTAGATTGAAGAAACATTTTCGCTAACGTTACTTTCAATTTCCTGATTATTGATGCAGAGAAGTTCTATTCCAGATTGTTTGTAACTGCTCCTAAAGAAGCTGAAAAGTATGAAAATAGTATTCATACTGCTACTGTAGAGCGTACAGATCTCAGTTACAGATTTTATGTTACTTTAAATGTATCGTTAATTATTATTCTTTGTCATTTGCTATTTATCTATCGTGAACACCGTTTCTAAACGACTTACTTTTTCATAACTTTATTCAGTAAAGTTTCTGCTTTTCTGAGCACTCATCAGTTGGTCTCTTCCAAAAACTATTTTATTTTTGAAGAATTCAAGTTGAACAGTTATGCTATCGATTCAAAAAGTAACTAATAAGATCACGGTGGTTGAGAAATATTTCTTACCTCTCTACAGGTGGAAATCAGACGTGTTGTATTTGGTTTTATAAGACGATGACTCCGATTTTTGAAAACAGTTATAGTTGGTTACTGCGCTAATTTCAGATAAATTACTGTAGTGGACAGTTACACAGGAAGCTCAAATTATGCCTCTGCCGACATTTTGAATACGAAGTTTGCGCTGATTATTTTACTGGACGTATTGTTTACATGAGATTATTTAATAAGTAAGAAGAGCCTGCCATACGTGATACTGTGGCAGCTCCGGAAACCCTAGTAAAAGCAAATGAAACAAAACGTCTAATGTGGGTATTCTGCCTTCAACTTTCGTCTATTTATCACTTCACATATATATTCCGTAACGTTCTACATTTCTGGGGACATAACTGTCGCAGTTTCCATATGTCTGAATTTCATGGTCGTACGTACCGAACACCTTATTTAATTAGTATCAGACAACGATTAATGTGGATGAATGCAATTTAAACGTTTATCTAAATGAAATGTAGTCTAAATATTCCTGGGAATAAAAAACTGTAATTGAAGCAATAGAAACAGGGTCTCCGTATTCAAAAGAAGGAAAAACACAATTACATAAATAAAAAGTAAGCGTTTAACTAAAAGTATTACATGATAAAATGTGACCTGGCTTCCACCGATAATAACCTGAAAGGATTTTCCTTGTAATGGTTGCAGTAAGAATATTTGCTTGATAAATAGTTCGGCACATAACGATTTTTATTTATTCTACTAGTTCTCTATTTAAATACATGTAAGTTTCTGGTTACTGAAAACAATTTGAAAATAACCATAATGCGTTTTTGTAGCGCTAAGTGATCTTAGTGCAGGAAAAGATCGACACTGTGAAGATAACGCTACACATTTTAACAGGAAATCGAGAGAACATATCTATCAAAAACGTTACAGTTTACCAGCATCATGACTATAATGGAGGTTATTAGATAATAAATGTCACAGGAGTTATGAAAATCTTGTACATTTCCTTTATTAAATAATATATTAATTCATTCGTCGTACATTATGAGAATAATCTTTTCAGTAGAGTAAATTCTGAAAATAGGCTACAGCTCGTAAGCATACGACTAGACTGTAAATTAATCTCATGCTTGTTTAGAAGAACAGGGCACGATCATCACAGAATTGTTTACTGTAATGTAATAAAATAAAAATTATTTGTAACTCTTTTTCTTTGCTATCAGTGTAATGTAATAGAATGAATATGAGTCGTGACTTATATAAAAAAGAAACACACATTAATGCAAATGGCACAGCACAAAAGAGAAATAACTAATGTAGGAATATTATTAACAGAGTAATATGTTGTTTAATTTAGCCCGACGTGTATAAGCACTAGTAAACTAGCTCAATTCTCAGGGTAGTTACGTAATAGTCGATAATTAATTATCCTTTTCCTATTTACCCAACACTACAGATATTATTCCAGGCATATTGCACCAAAGAGTATTTGCCAAGTCTGTTCTATGTACACTACTGCAGTACCTAAGTTAACATCGTGGTTTCGTCTCGATTCCCCAATATAAGATAACAAGAGTAGCATTTACAAATGAAATCCTATAATGGAACTGGAATCCTGTGACCAGACCTTTTCTGCCTGGGATGTTATCTCGTCATATAAAGAAAGTCTGTTAGTAAAATTGTTAAATAATTATTAGCTGCCTCCGGTCTCGTGGGATCTGAAATAAGATTAATTGTCCCAACCGACGGCACGTCTCGTAGATGAGCTAAAAGAAAAATGTTAAAGATTTCTCCAAGATGGCGCCTAACAATGAAAATTCTTTGTTAAGGCCAATATCTATTTAAGACAGTCCAGGTATCAGACTACCAATTGATTGACCACATACACAAATTCTTTTGACAAAATAACCATTATATTTTTCGGGTGTTAAGTACAACTTACATTAACATCTGATACAGCAAGATGAGCTTTACACAAGAACGTCCTCTTAGGTCCGAATCCAAACAGATAACATAAGTGAAAGAACAAAGGAAAGATAGTTCATGCATATAAGCGCAAGAGTCCATGGAATAACATGTGCATTGTAGTTCTGTCTCTTCTTCTTTCGCGTACTTGCCGATTATTTATAAAATTTATCATAATATTTAGTTTACATGTTTTTAAACCCTAGTCCACCCATCATAAATATCAATCACATACGACAGTGATAATGCATAATATGCAAAGATTTCGGTGAAATCACAGAAGGAAAGCGACGTTCTGTCGAAGGATCCTGCTACGAAAAGTAAAACGTAGTTTCTTTCATCTTACAGGTACGTTCCTTTGATAATCAAGTCGAAATGCGAATTCGCAGATACACGCCTGCAAGGATCATTAGATTACTTGTACAGTGTCGCTTTGATGCGCCCTCGGAGTTTCTATATAGAAGCTGACGGAGGCGTTCGTTCGTCTTCGGCTTGATTTCATTATAATTGGGCCTCACCCGCAAGCCTCTCACAAACACCTCCGCACAGTTCGCTAGAACGCTTCGCGCTTCCCGATGCCGCGATTACGTCGCGCCAGGCCGTTCTTAGAAATGGTTTCCAGGTAGTAGTTACCCTTCTGTAATAGCACGCGTCCCCTGTTGGACTTTCACAGAGGACTGCTTTTGAATACACTGCACTAGCTACAAATGCAATTAGGAATAAAGTAACAGGCCGACCTTTTACACCTCGATTCCCGCACGGCTAGGGGATCTCTACCGATCTCTCTTTTATACACTCTGGCAATGTGACCTAACGAGAAAATAACTATCAAAAGCTTTCTGTTAATGTACTCCATTGGGCACTTCATTACTCTACTATGTTTTCTCTTCAGCTCTTGCTCATTACGCATTAAAGGTTAATTTCGATGTACTTTTTCAAGTTTCTTTGTTCTTTTAACATCCTATCACCAAAATCGCGAAACAATATGCATCCTGCTGTTCTGTTTTAAAGCACCTAAAAATTAATATAGCTACCACTACCATTATATTCCCACTACCATAGCTAATGTTGCCAAACATCTCGTTTTATCAGTATTCTTATACTGATAGGCTATCTGAAGTAATAGTTGAGATACTATGCTGGGCTACGTTTCGAACCCCTCATGCAAACTGTTTGACGTTACCTCAACGTGTACACTGCTGCAAAGGGGCTGTGGGGAAGCCACTCTCTGCCATATACAGGGTGAGTCACTAACTATTGCCGCCAAGAATAACACCGAAAGTGTGACAGGAGCTGCAAAATTTATGGGACAAAAGTTGCATGGGACAACAGGGCCATAATATGACGTTGGTTTTTTGTTGCTAGATGGTGTCGCGTCGGGGATATGAAGGTCAACATTGATTTTTTAAGTGGGATTCTATAGTTTAGTACTTATTTTCTGATAGCACCTATCGAGACGAATCCAATGATGTGTAAGAGTAAGGTCTTTGAAGGTCAACGAAGGCCACAATGGTGGCATGAACGCCCATTTACAAAAGGTGTTCGAAGTGATGACCATTGGTAGCAATGCAGTGCTGCAATCTCCTTATCATGCATTGAGTGGTGTTCCGGCATTTATGGAAGTACATGCTCTGACAATTCTCTCTCGCATATCTTCAGGTGTAGTTGGAACGTCTTTATAAACAATGTCTTTTACGAATCCCCACAAGAGAAAATCCAGAGGCGTCAGTTCAACGATTTGGGAATTGTCTCTGCAACTCATTTCTAACCATCAGCGAAAAATGTGCCAGACACCTATCGTGTTGATACCACATTCTGTTCCTTGTTCCTAAAGGTATTTCTTTCAGTAACAGACCTAATGTTTCTTGCAGGAATGTAGTGTACTTCCTAGCATTAACATTTCCTTCGATGAAACAGGGGCCTATAGTTCTGCCCTCCAGAACCCCACACCATACATTCACCGACCAGGGTTTTTGGTGTGTAACTTGCCGCAGCCAACATGGATTTCCAGTTGCCCCGTAATGCATGTTATGCAAATTAACATTTCATGGTTCGTGAGTGTAGCCTCGTCAGTAAATAAAATCAAATTAATAAATGTGTCATCCCTCTGAATCTGAAGTTGAGCCCATCCGTAGAATTCAGTGCGACGCATACAATCCGTACTAGTTAATTCTTGGAGGAGACTGATATGGTAAGGATGATATTTATGGCGATGCAGAACGCGAACAACACTACTCTGACTCATGCCAGATTCCCTTGCGATTTGACGCGAACTAACACAAGGATCTCGAACGATAGTGGCAAGAGTCCCAATTTCCGCTACCTCGTTGGTAACTTTCCTTTGCCGGATATGTTTCCGATGCGTTAAAGATCCAGTTGCTCTCAATTTATCATACACATATTTAAATGTATGACATGTAGGATGAGTACGTTGAGGATATCTTTCAGCGTATGAGTCTCTAGCTCTCACTGAATTTCGTTGGCATGCTCCGTAAATGAGAAGCATATCGACTTGTTCTTCCAGGAATACATCATTCACGTTCGCTTGATTGGACGATAATAGTGTTACAGTTCCTATCAGTGCTGTATTGCGAAACCGTCGAATGGTGTTTACATGTCAATGGCACGTTAGATGGATATGCCAAATTCGGCGAATTTGCACGATATACGGGAGAGAACTGTCAGGGCATGGGCTTCGATAAGTGCCGAAGTGATAAGGAATACCATTCAATCCATGATAAGAAGATTGTAGCACTGCATCGATACCAATGGTCATTACTTCGATCACCTTCTGTAAATGGACGTTCATGTGACCTTTTGACCTTCAAGACCTTACTGTTACACATCATTGGATTCGTCTCGATAGCCGATATCGAAAAATATGTACCAAACTATAACATCCCATTTAAAAAATCAAAGTTGACCTTCATACCTCTGACACGACCCCACCTGGCAACAAAAAACCAATGTCACATTATGGCCCCCATTGTTGCATGAACATTTGTTCCACAAACTTTTCAGCTACTATCACACTTTCGGTATTATTCTTGGTAGCAATATTTGGTGACTCTGTATACTGCCTGACAATAAAGGTCACATTCAGTTCAGTGATAAATCGCGGTTCTTCAACACCTGCATGACCATCATAGGCGAATATGTCGGCGACCTGGGAAGAAACTCTGTCTTCCAACCTATGAATAATGCACATTGAAAATAGTATCTGCCCTAGTCTTTCAGGATTACGTATCATAATAGCCATAAGTAAACACGACACCCTTGGCGCTCAGTTACCAACATTATACGCCAGTGTATGTCCCTGCCCGCTCCTAGGATACTGGAGGACGCTGACTCACAAGAGGGTGCACGTTCTGCGTGTGAGGCAAGCAGAGAGGGAAAGGACTCGTTGCCAGCAGTGTGGAGAATTTGAGGTTCGAAGGTTCAGTTTTTTTTACCAAGGACGTGGGCCAAACGTAGCTGCAAGGTGGTGGCCCAGCCTTTGGAGTGTTATTGGCACAATTGCGCCGGTTGGAATTTAACTTGCTACTCAAGCGCTGGAGGAAGCACACGTACTTGGGGAACTGTTGTGTGCCTGTATCAGTACTTTATGGTGAGACATTTTCTTAAATGGGCACTAATGTGGTTCTTAATTGTAATAATTCACAGGCAGACATCAAGTAAAACTAAAGTAACCCCTGGCGTTCCTCAAGAAAGTATTATAGGTTCTCTACTGTTCCTCATCAACATACTTGTAAACGATTTAGGAGATAATCCGAGAGATCCTCTTAGATTGTTTCACATGATACTGTCATTTGTCATCTTATAAAGTCATCAGATGATCAAAACAAACTGCGAAACGATTTAGGCAAGATATCTGTATGGTATAAAAAGTGGCAATTGGCTCTAAATAATGAAAAGTGTGGAGTCATCCACATGAGTGCTAAAAGAAATTCGCTAAATTTCGGCTGTAGGATAAAACACACAAATCTAAAGGCAGTTAATTTAACTAAATACTTGGGGATTGCAGTTATGAATAACTTAAACTGGAACGATCACGTAGATAATGTTGTGGAGAAAGCAAGCCAAAGTCTGCGACATATGGGCAGAACACTTAGAAAATACAGCAAGTCTACTAAAGAGACTAGCAACTGGCTGGCTGGTTTTTTTTCCAACGTCTTCTACCTTCTACTAACGAGACTGCTTGGCCGCCTTCTTCTGAAGTATTACTGTGCGATGTGGGATCCGCCTCAGTTAAGATTGACAGAGAATATCAAAAAAGTTCATAGAAGGGCAGCTTCTTTTGTCTTATAGCGAATCAGGGATAAGAGTGCCACAGACATGATACGCGTATCATTCAAGCAATGGTGATTTTCGTTATGGCAGAATCTTCTCATGAAATTTCGGTCACCAACTTTATCCTCAGTGTGTCAAAATATTTTGTTGGCACCCACCTAATTCGGGAGAAAGGTCCGTCATAATAAAGTGAGAGAGGTCAGAGCTCGCACAGGAAGAATTAAGTGTTCGTTTTTCCTGCACGCTGTTCGAGAGTGGTTTGATTAACCCTCTGCCAGACCCTTAATTGTGAATTGCAGAATAATCATGTAGATGTAGATGAACTAACGTGTGAGCCACTGCATCCTGGTTCCTTTCGGATCTGGCCGGTATTTGTGGCCGTTCCTTTGATATTCTGTTGTGGAAGAAGGCACTGATTTGTATTTTTCTACCAGGCTGTGTTTTGACGATTTCCTGGACACGTATTCACGATCATCGGCGAAAGTGGATTGTAATTTGGATTTTGTTTTCTACTTATCACATTACTGGATAACATGATTTGGCTGATTGTGCACGCAAACCCGCACTTACTGTGGCAAATTTCCTGTAAGCTACTTATCCAGTTTATTACCTATTCAGTGCATTGACTTTTTATTGTTTTGTATTTTATTACAATAGTATCTAATTCTGCTTATGAGTGCGTGTTACTGGACAGATAACCCATGCTTTGGTTGGTCTTGTGGCTTTCATTGGATCATTTTGGTAACGCAAATTCCTCGT
The DNA here is from genome assembly GCF_023864345.2 of Schistocerca serialis cubense. Taxonomy (NCBI): domain Eukaryota; kingdom Metazoa; phylum Arthropoda; class Insecta; order Orthoptera; family Acrididae; genus Schistocerca; species Schistocerca serialis. Next base: position 461,890,894 of record NC_064643.1, read on the forward strand.
AGACCTCTCGGAAAGGTGTCTCGTTTTGTGAGACAGCTCTCTAGCAAACCCACACTGCATGTTATTAGCTGTTTGCCGAATTAGCCATCTGCGTAATAAGTATATTGTGACTTGTTTGTCTGCCGTTTCTACCCACCGGGTTTAACTAAATCTTTCTCTTCATTTGATCAGCTATTGCCATTGTTTGCTTGCCTGTAAACCGCTGAGATTACGCGTTTGCCCTGCATTGCCTTTCTACATTTTAGTTGTATTTTATACCAACCAGAGGGCGTTTATAATTAGTTTTCCTTATCATTTACTACAGCTGATTCCTTCCAAATCTTGCTTAAGTAAATCAATGCAACACCGTTAGGCAGATTTTGGTATAAGTTTGTTTCGGCCATTCGTGGCTCCCTCTGTGTTCTAGGCAATTTGTCATGAAGGTTTCACGAACTTCATGCTCTATAAATGAAGTGTTGACCGGCCGTTCTGCCATAATACTCAATATGTTGGTAAACCTGATAGCCTGTCTGGCCATGGATTAGTGTTCGGACGCAAGCTTGAGGACCCTTAAAATAGTTACTAATGGATATCTTGTATTCTTAACCAAATCTCGTGTAATTCCTAAAGCACTTTCACCAATTGTTCAACTCATTTGCATAGCCGCTGGTCGTTGCTCCTGTTATCTGTCTTAAATATTATTACGGTTTTTGACTAGTGAAGTTTGTTTCACTTATGATTAGCCATTGTTGCCACAAGCTGGTCTTTATGGGAGAGACATTTTATTCCTTAATGAAACTTGTATGTAAAATTTTATTTCTTGAAAGAGCACTGGCGTGGTAGATATGGTTATAGTTGTCTGTTAACGAGCAACTCCACAGGCAAATAATAATTCGTTAAATTATTTATGACAAGAAAAGGAAGGAGATTTTACTCTGGGTTCGCCAGTGTCTGGCGATGTTTCTTTTTTTCTCTATTTTTAAAGCCTTCCACCCATGCATTTGAAGAATTTTCTTTATTGATGTGGCGAACGCTTTGGTTTAGCTGCCTTATTTACTAGCCATCAGTGCGCTCCAAATTAAATTGTGCTTTTAGTAGTTGTATAGTATTCGATTGTCTTTTGATAATAAACAACGACGTCTCCATACACGTTTTCGCTGATCATCGAGGCTTAGTTTAAAGCGGAACTCATCACCGAAGGCAATTCTATTCCAATCAAAGAGATTACAGGCTGAAAATGTGTGTGGAGACGCCCGGGACTGCAGTGAGATACCAATGTCACTGGCACCCTCCATACAGCCCGATAACCAGAAGTGATGATCTGGGGTACTACTGCTTTAAATAGCGGAAACCCTTCGGCTGTCATCAGCGGCGTCCTAACTGCACAGCAGTATGTCTACGGTATTCGACGCCCCTTTCGTTGCCCTTCATGGCAAGCCATCCTGCGCTTGTATTTCAGCCAGGTAAAGGCCACCCTTATACGGCGTCGAGAGTTTCTACTGCTTGTCTTCGTGCTTGCCAAACCCTGACTTGGCCAGCAAGGTCGCCGGATCTTTTCCCAGTTGAGAAGGTATAGCGTCCCCAGTGAGGTAATAAGAAAACACTTAAAAACAGTATTTATAAAGAAGAGACATTTAAAAATTGAATAATATATTTTTATGATGTAGCCGTAAAATAATAATTTCTCTGTATAAGTTTCGAATGCAAAGAAATATAACAAAATGATCTAAAAAGACGACAAGATACGCTCTTTTGTTAATTTTTTAGTCGTCTTCACTTCTTCTCTTGTCTTGATTGCGTGTAGACGGACATCTTTCGAGTGCTGGCAAATGTAAGTATATTTGTATGAATTAAGCAGATAATATATTGATTTAATATTATTGTGCACTTTTAATTTGTAAGAGGTGATCCCGATTTCATGTCCGCCTTCCTTGAATTAACCTGCGTGCAAGTAATTTACAGTTCAACAATCGCAGCGGCCGATGCAGCCAAGCCGGCCGCGGTGGTCTCGCGGTCCGGAACCGCGCGACTGCTACGGTCGCAGGTTCGAATCCTGCCTCGGGCATGGATGTGTGTGATGTCCTTAGGTTAGTTAGGTTTAAGTAGTTCTAAGTTCTAGGGGACTGATGACCTCAGAAGTTAAGTCCCATAGTGCTCAGAGCCATTTGTTCAGCTTCTATGCTTATGTTTTAGGATTCAGCGAGTCTAACATTCATTAACGTAACAAATAATTTGAGATTAATATTGTTAAGAAGGAGAACTTCAGGGAAGCATTTAATCGTAAATCAATTAAATGAAATATCATTTTTGATTAAGCCCCACCACGTAAGTCGGCAACAACAATCAAAAAGTAATAATAACAATAATAATATATTAAATTACGACGGCCGACGGACGCGAGAAAGGCCTGGAGTATTATGGGCAAGGTCTTACAACCAGTTTGGTATTTTGACAATCTAACGCTCCTGTTCACCAGAATTTTGCACGATGTACCTCAGGAGAACATCCAACAACTATATCAGTAAATACCAAGCTGAATAACAGCTTGCATAAGAAGCAGAGGTGGGCCGAAGCGTTATTGACTCAATTTGTGGAGCTCTTTCTTTTGAATAAATCACTCAATTTTGCTGAAACTGGAATCATCTGTTTGTGTGTACATATACATCAAATCTACCGATTTCCGTCCCTTCCCGAAAACTCCTTTGTGATGATTTAGCTCTTCAAATACAGATAACTGTATAAATATGTATCTTCGGGAGGCAATACCTGAGTACGCAGACTTATTCCTAAATTTCCCGTACTGCTCTTAAGAACTATATTTCCCAGTGTGACTATGCTAACATTGGTAGAACTCGGCCGACCCACGGGGAGGGGGGGGGGGGATGTAAGCCGGTACAATCTTCACGCCAGTATTTGGTCGGTAAAGGAAGGAGAGGTAGTAGTTTAAAGATCCTGATCACCAGACTTTTCACCAGTGCCCTGGCTCAAATACCAAACCTCTCCTCAGTATCTCATGCAGTGGGGACATGTGGCACTGTTGATGGTGATATGTCCGTCGGGTGGGGACGTTAAGCCCGGCAGCCCTCTTGGCTATTCGCAAGGTGTGGACTACGTACCGCCACTGACAGGCTATCCCCTTCCCCTTCTCTCATCATCTCCACACACACAACCCCACACACACACACACACACTAAATACATGCATTTAAGTATTACAAATATTGCAATGGAGCATGTTGTAAATAAGTAAACTAAGTAAGTAAACAAAATAAACAAAATTCTGTAAACTGTAGTTGTAAGTGCTCCAAGTCGTGATTAACACTCAGTTTAAGACAGTGCGGTGTGGAATTTATGTGCAGAGCATAATTCATGGAAATGAGGGTGTGCAGAAATTTGTTCAAGCATATGAGCCTTATAAATTTCCGTTTGGATGTAAATGTGTAGTTGAGTTTCAATACATGTCGTTTCCATCGAATTAGATTTTGCAGGCGCTACACGGAACTTACTCTTTGCCAAATCAATGATATTCACTCAGTATTTTTTGTGGGTGTATTACTTATCAAAAAAGGTAAGAATAATTTTAGTATATAGTAAGTGCTGTTTGTATGGTATTAAGAAGATTATGAAGAACGCACTGAATCAGACGACATAAAATGTATCTACTTCCGATTGATTTAGACGTGTGTCCAAAAACATGATCAACAGCTTTGAATGCAACAAGTAGGCTGTATAGGTTTTTTTTATTGGTAACGCCACGTAGCGCTCTGTATGAAAATCACTGGCTGTACTGTGTGCAGTCTGTGGCTGGTTTGCATTGTTGTCTGCTATTGTAGTGTTGGGCTGTTGGCTGTTAACAGCGCGTAGCGTTGCGCAGTTGGAGGTGAGCCGCCAGCAGTGGTGGATGTGGGGAAGTGAGATGGCGGATTTTTGAGAGCGGATGATCTGGACGTGTGTCCATCAGAAACAGTATATTTGTAAGAATGGATGTCATGAACTGCTATATATATTATGACTTTTGAACACTAGTAAGGTAAATACATTGTTTGTTCTCTATCAAAATCTTTCATTTCCTAACTATGCATATCAGTAGTTAGTGCCTTCAGTAGTTTGAATCTTTTATTTAGCTGGCAGTAGTGGCGCTCGCTGTATTGCAGTAGTAGCGCTCGCTGTATTGCAGTAGTTCGAGTAACGAAGATTGTTGTGGCCACAACTAATCACCACGGTAGTAGCATAGTTTGTTCGTCAGGATAGGGCCAGTGGCGAACTGTTGAAATTCCATGAAATTGTTACACTTATTACAGTCACGTTAAAAAAAGTAGGCCGCAGAGAAAATGTTCCTCACTGGAAATGGTGACAATAGTGTTGGTTCAGTTGTTCACTGCAGCCCGATAACGGCATGTATGTGGAAGCGACAGAGATAAGATTTGGGAGTATTCGTCTTCATCTAGGATAATGTGAAAACCGCTACTGCACTAAAGAGTACAACATAATTTTCTATGAACTACGGAGAAACCTATATTAATATAGCGACTGAAAATCCCACAGTGTTAGATATCTAAGGCGGTCGACCACATAACGCTAGGACAGACTGTTGACTTCCCACTATTCTCACTCGTTAGATGCAACCTGCCACGATATCCACTGCCGTGCAGATCTCTTCATCTCAGACTAATACAATCGACGTCTTCAATTGCTTATTTATATTCCAGTCTTCCCCTACAATTTTTGTCCCCTAACACTCTCTCTGGTATCATGGTCTATTATCTTATTACTTATTCTAGTAGTATTCACATCATATTTGCTGCTTCGTCTGTTCTGTGTAGAACACTCATATTTCTCATTTAACTTCTTCTCAGTTTCCAGCTACTTTCTGTAACGTTAAATCTCAAACTCATCGATTCCCTTTATTTCCTGTTTTCTCAGAGCATTAAATCTCTTTCATACAGTGCTGTATTCCAGACACATATTATCAGAAAGTTACTTTCCGCTTTAAGACCTAATTATGACACTTGAAAATTTACTCTGTTAGCTTGAGCAGTGACCCTGAACCTGCGTTATAATATGACGTTTCTATAAAACTTCTTGCTTAATATAATACATTTTTGGTAATTTTCTTCTTGTATATCTAATGAGACGCCTAACATTTCTTGTACTAAAACAAAGTATTGGTCATTATGTCATATGAATTGTCAAATCACGAAGCCATATTTAACCGTTATATTGTATTTAAAATTTTATTTTCATCTGAAAAAGCCCATTGTGGTATTAAGCTGTGAAATTTAATAGATTTTCTACAGTAAGATTGTAGAGTGTGTATATGCAGTCAGTTTAGTAAAACCATCTGCGACTATTTATTTTCGATAATCACAAGGAAATAAAATTCTCTTATTCTCATAAATTAGTAGCGAATACATTGGCATTGGTGCCTCTTAAGTCAGTCAAGGCATTTCCAGGCAGGTGTCTGTACAGTGTGGCGGTTTTTCTAATGTGTGTTACGTTAACCATATTGAATTGATGTTGAAATCACAAAGGAAATAAAAGCTGAAAAAAAAATTAATAGCCTGTGACATACTATTTACTTAAATGAATAGACTGAAATTGAATCCGAATCTTTTTCCAACAGGAATCATCAAACAGACTATGCCGCCATCCACGACAGTGATAGACGATGGAAATAGGATGACTGCAGATAAGTAGAAATAATATTCAGTTATCATAAAATGCATATGAGAATAATTCTTAACTGTTTCTCTTCCTTCATCTCAAGCTGTGAGAGAATTTACTGCAAAAGAAATCGCAGCAGATATTTATGAGGGTTGAATAATAACTTTTCAGTCACTATTCAACGCACCGATATGAGGGTAGTCGACAGTTCAAAACAAATCTGATTTTAACTGGCTTTTTATATTCTTAGGTCTTCGCCACCTATGAGGTACTGCACTTCTTCCAGTAAAATTTCGTTTCTATTTTGACTCGTTTATTATTAAATAATCAACTGATAAGCGTCTACGTGAAATCAGAATACTTCCACATCATTCATGGTTTGACGTTGTTACATGGGCTTTGCAAGTAAACAGCGGTGTTTATGGAAAGTACGATTGCCAATGAGTTGTAGTTTCTTACGTAACGCTGTTGCACAGTATGACGTCTGTGGCGGAATTTTCCCTGTGAATATGCTTGAAAAAACGATTTAACATTTTTCTGTAATATAAGAAGAACATGGACGTTTTTTCATTTGAAGAGCATCGAGTGAAAAGAGCAAAGACAATAACCACAATTTATTGTCAATGTAGGAAATATTAAAGAACACAACATGTACTCTGTTAATTTTCATTTGTCGGATAAAAGAGCAGACATTGTACCTTTTCGAACAGTACGTCTGACCGAACAAGACGCAGTCTTCCTATGTTCCACATTAAGAGGTTTGTAATAGGTGCAATAATCGTTAATTTATCTAAATCATTTCAGAATACAAAATTTTATTTTTTGAAATTGAAACAATCTTTCATTTACGAAAATGTTATTGTGTCTCCGTCATTATTTTCATTTTCTGATGCAAATTTTGCTGTACTGGGCCACAAATATCGTATGTTATTTTTCACATATGCCTGTATCTAAATATGCTTCATGTATTTAAATTTAGCAAACAAATGTGCTACTAATAAGTATACCTACATACGAGGATACCTACAAACGAACCCCTGAGACCAAAAGAGATCGTGTTCATATGTTGTTTTTGCTTTGGTATGCAATGACGTATCTGCACGATAACGTAACTTAAATAAAAGGAAATTATAATAATCAATCATTTAGCACACCGAAGTATTGGGTGTAGTAGGTCAACGTTAAAATTTTTAAAGTTTATAAGATTGTAAGATCTTTAATAAAAATAATTAACCATTACCTGTTCAAAAGACAATTTCGTACAACTCGTTACAATTACGCTACACAAAGATAATTCATTCACCTTTACACACAAAAAATATTACATTACACTGGCACTTCATAACGTAGGCCCAGGTAAACAACTTTTAGCTGAATTTTGTACGCATATAGTCAAAAGTTGTGTCATACTAATGAATACTATTTTCTTTTCATGAACTTCGACATTTAAATTGATTAAGAGGAAGAAGAGTAAAGGAAACAAAATTACATTGTCTAATAAACTGGAGTATGCCAAACTGAATCATAGTATTATTCAGAGAAGCTTTAACAGGTTAAGATATAAATGTATGTGTTCACTTACTGGTCGTTTCTCAGTAATATCAGCTGCGCGAGTCTTAAACTGTTGCAGAGACTTGAAGAGCAGCCAATAAACAAATTTGTGCTAATATTTGTATGTTTAGTAGTAAGTTCATTTTTGTATTTTGTATGTTTTGTGTGTATTGTGTGTTAAATTTAATAATAGCTTAGCACAATTGTTAGGCCAAAGCGAAAGAAAATCCCTGACGCTGAGCAGAACGACAGTGTGTAGGAAACAGATACGACAATGATTCAGAGTTTACCGATAGCTCCAATTCCCACATGGGAAGGAGAAACCCAAGGTATAGATAAAAAGTATTCCGGATTTGGAGCAGGTCGTGTAGACAGAGGAAATATGTTTACTACGTCCAGTAGTGAAAATATTATAGATATTTCTGTACAGTTGGCAGCGTCAGCTGATCATTTAACACACAATGTACCAGGAGTAGATTTAATTATTATTTTGTCATCAAAATTCGGATATAAGAGAAACAGAAAGGTGAAGCCAAACAGGTTTTATTAGAAAAAGATGTTGAGGAGCGACATGCTATTCGGGAAAAAAAACTCTTGATGCGAGTTTGAAAAGGAACAAGATAGCAAGCTGGCTTTATTAGAAAAAGAAGCCAAACAGGCTGCATTAGAAAAAGATCGAGATACTAAGCAGGAGATTAGGGAGACGGAAATGATCGAACAACTAAATCAGGCTGTTAAGTGCTCGAGACGAGGAGTTAGCATCAAGACTAAATGTACTTTTATATGCTCGCAATAAAGCTATCTCTGAGAATATTAAGCAGGATCTAGATAGTATTCGCGAAGATATCACTACTTTGCAGACTAACAGCAAAGACTTGCCAGATGAAAAGAAAAAACTGACAGCAGATATAGAGGGAATGAAAGTGTCGCATGACATTTTAGAAGGTCAAGTGAAAAGAAAGGCGCTTCAACTCTGGACGAAATGAGTGCACAGATAAGGGGGACTATCCAGAGGGAGGTAAAGAAAGAGGTAGAAAATGCCACAACAGAAGTAGCTTTTGGCAAAAGTGAAACTTGCCAAGGCTTATGTCAGGAGCAAACTAGTATTAAGGAAATCATACAGTCTACCTTCCCCATGTGGTAAAGTAACCGACAGATGCCGGACGGGGAATCTGAGAGGCAAACACGTAATGAAAACAACGCAGAACGAATGAAGTAAGCCACATTATTCCTCAGCGTGATAATACTCCAGCAGCACAGCCTGTGTGTGTACTCGTGACTAGGGATGAAAGAGTATCGTGTAATAAATAACATCTGCTATGAGACAAACCGAAGTATATCATACAAGGAATCAGTCATACCAACGTTGACAAACGTAATACAAGAGGAAAGTTTGATCAGACATCGCCAGTTCCGAACTTTCAACTATGATTAAAAGAATATTTACCCTCTGGTATTCATAAAGAATTTCTGAAGTATTCTGCTAAGATCATCGACAAAAATTCAGTTTCTCATCTACATGTAACTGGAGATGCATCACCATGGGCACTCCAATGTGCAGATACATGGGTGGATCATATTTTTGGATTCTAAGAAATGATTTTTAGGGCGGTTCTGGTCTACATGTATGCAAGAATGTCTTGGGAAGCTTGTATACAGCCCAGAATTGTACAATCCCAAAGCAGAAATCTCGAGAAATACATTAACATGACCGGATACTGGGATGAACTGATCTCTCATAGAGACATTCTCAGGATATTAAAAGCTCTCTTCCAACAAATATACTAGAGAAATTAGTCAGTTTTTCTGATACTGAGCTGGAGAACTTCCTGTCAGTAATCGATTCATTGGACTTGATACAGGTGGAGGCCAAGAAATCGAACGACAGCAACTGGAACAATAATAGTTATCGTAACGATGATAGCCGCAGAAACGGCAACTTCAGGCGAAATAACTGCGAATAACTAGGATCAACGGTCAGAACAATAATGGCAGGCAAAAAAATCTAGTGGCAGTGGTAATAACTACCAAGCTGCCAGTAGCAACAATGGGAACTACCAGAACGGTAGCAACAATCACTGTAATACACTCCTGGAAATTGAAATAAGAACACCGTGAATTCATTGTCCCAGGAAGGGAAAACTTTATTGACACATTCCTGGGGTCAGATACATCACATGATCACACTGACAGAACCACAGTCACATAGACACAGGCAACAGATCATGCACAATGTCGGCACTAGTACAGTGTATATCCACCTTTCGCAGAAATGCAGGCTGCTATTCTCCCATGGAGACGATCGTAGAGATGCTGGATGTAGTCCTGTGGAACGGCTTGCCATGCCATTTCCACCTGGCGCCTCAGTTGGACCAGCGTTCGTGCTGGACGTGCAGACCGCGTGAGACGACGCTTCATCCAGTCCCAAACATGCTCAGTGGGGGACAGATCCGGAGATCTTGCTGGCCAGGGTAGTTGACTTACACCTTCTAGAGCACGTTGGGTGGCACGGGATACATGCGGACGTGCATTGTCCTGTTGGAACAGCAAATTCCCTTGCCGGTCTAGGAATGGTAGAACGATGGGTTCGATGATGGTTTGGATGTACCGTGCACTATTCAGTGTCCCCTCGACGATCACCAGTGGTGTACGGCCAGTGTAGGAGATCGCTCCCCACACCATGATGCCGGGTGTTGGCCCTGTGTGCCTCGGTCGTATGCAGTCCTGATTGTGGCACTCACCTGCACGGCGCCAAACACGCATACGACCATCATTGGCACCAAGGCAGAAGCGACTCTCATCGCTGAAGACGACACGTCTCCATTCGTCCCTCCATTCACGCCTATAGCGACACCACTGGAGGCGGGCTGCACAATGTTGGGGTGTGAGCGGAGGACGGCCTAACGGTGTGCGGGACCGTAGCCCAGCTTCATGGAGACGGTTGCTAATGGTCCTCGCCGATACCCCAGGAGCAACAGTGTCCCTAATTTGCTGGGAAGTGGCGGTGCGGTCCCCTACGGCACTGCGTAGGATCCTACGGTCTTGGAGTGCATCCGTGCGTCGCTGCGGTCCGGTCCCAGGTCGACGGGCACGTGCACCTTCCGCCGACCACTGGCGACAACATCGATGTACTGTGGAGACCTCACGCCCCACGTGTTGAGCAATTCGGCGGTACGTCCACCCGGCCTCCCGCATGCCCACTATACGCCCTCGCTCAAAGTCCGTCAACTGCACATACGGTTCACGTCCACGCTGTCGCGGCATGCTACCAGTGTTAAAGACTGCGATGGAGCTCCGTATGCCACGGCAAACTGGCTGACACTGACGGCGGCGGTGCACAAATGCTGCGCAGCTAGCGCCATTCGACGGCCAACACCGCGGTTCCTGGTGTGTCCGCTGTGCCGTGCGTGTGATCATTGCTTGTACAGCCCTCTCGCAGTGTCCGGAGCAAGTATGGTTGGTCTGACACACCGGTGTCAATGTGTTCTTTTTTCCATTTCCAGGAGTGTAGAAAAACAGGCAATAACAACAGTTTTGATAAGAACAACAGTAATAAAAATATGAGGACTGCAAACGGCTCGTGGCAGAATCCCTGAACCAGTAGATGGATGCAAAATACAGCGCCGCCACCACAGCAGTCACAAAACGTGCACATTAATCAGATGTCGGCGATACCGATGCCAGACAGTCAACTGCAACACAGACAGTCGCCGCCAACACGTTTATCACCGAATCTGATGCAATCACACAGTGTACAGTGGATGTGACGGAAGCTCAACAAAGTTCACATTCGCAGGCGTCAAACTGTGGGCGACTCCTGCAGGCCTTCTTCAGTCGGTCGCGGCACAGAATGAAGGCACAACACGACGACACTTAGCCATGTTGCGATCCATTGACGGGTATGACATAAGGCAGGAGTTATCACAGGAAACCTGTAATTGTACGAAAGACGACGTGGATGTGCTTCAAGCCGCTGTTAGCAGTTCCATGAAAGGTGTTGATGTGCAGTTATTTACAGACACGGGAGCGTCTATTTCAGATTTCAGTTATGGATTATAGCTTCTTCAAATTTATCAGTCAGGTCAAGTGTTTGCCTACATTCCCCGTACAAACTTTTAAGGTTGTGTGGGGGGGGGGGGGGGGGGCGGGGGGGCTATTGGTGCTAAAAGCCGATTGATTAAACACCAAGCCCTGGATGATGTCACTGTCGGAAAAGAAGTCATTTGTTGCACTTTTCTATTTGTAAATAATTCGTAATTCCTGTGGTCCTGAGATGAGACTTTATGCGCGAGAGGGGCGCACGGATCGACCTTTCACGCGGGCTTATTTGCATAACAGACCATGGAGAAGATTTACTGGATCTTGTAAAAACAATTGACATTTATTGTAAGTACTGCCATGGTGTTATTTTGATATTAACGTTCCACATAATGAACAAGCACGTAATATGAATAATTTAGGGCAGACTAAAGTAGCAGAACCAGATTACTTCAGCGCCGAGTAACAGTGTGAGCCAGTTAGCCTGCTCCAACATTACAAGGAAGTGTTCTCGGAAAAACCACGGGTGATACGAGGATACACGTACGACATGCAAGTGTACGGACGTGAGACGCATTGTCGTGCTGCGTATTCGGTGCCACAGTCTCAGAAAGTCAGTGATGACGGAGTTACGAAAAATGTTAGACTAAGAGGCACTTACTGTATACCAGGCCACATAAGATAGTCGACATGCCACGCGAAGGATGTTATGACCTCGCAAATCCGGACATATTGAAGGTAAAAAGGACATAACCTTCAAGCTGACATAAAGGGATTTGTAATTTAATAATCAACATTTCACTGTGATCCATACAAATAGTAATTAGTAGTTATTCTCTTGTTGCTAGTATGTAAGTTTTGTATTTATTATGTACATAGTAAGTGTAACCTCAAGTGCAAGTGAACACTCGTCATGTGTGCAATACTGTTTTCACTAGAAACATTCGAGTCCATCAGACTTTAAATAACACTAATTAAATTATATTTTTGCCTGTGATAAAACCACAGTCATTCACTTCATGAATTTAATATGCAACTTGTTTTTGTATTTAATTATGTCACTCTTTTATTTTTTGTGTATGTATGTGATGATCTAACTGTGTAATGTAAGAAATGGCTGCGTTCACACTGCCGGCCGGGCCGAGCCGAGCCTGGCCGGGCCGCCGCCCGCTTTGATATCAAACACATGGTTTTTAATTGCGGTGTTCACACTGGCGGCCGGGCCGCGCCGACACGGCGTGAGCCTCCCGGCGCCGAGCCGGCGACACCCAGAGTGTTTAATATTGCCGGCTGTGGAGCAGCACTACAGCTTCTGCAGTACGCGCATCACACGTCTCCCTTCTGCTTTCATCACAAGTTTAAGATGTTACCTCACATTTCACAATCAGTGAGGAAAAATTACGTTTATTATAATGATACATGCGAAATTACTTTTATTTCATTTATTTAATCTACATGCATTTACAACAATACTTTGCCGGCGATCACGGCATTGCCGCCACTGAATAGCTCGCATTTACTTGAAAACGGAGGCAGATATGAGTGTCACTGAGGGACGGAAATGTGTCCCTACCAGATAACAATGCACTGTAAAGTCATGCTGCGGCACGTTACTATAAGCTGTTGTCTGTGACATCTTTTTGCGATGTTCTTACTTTAATGAATGCAGAATAACATATACATTACATTAACTTATGTCCATCAATTGATATCAGAAATTCGGCTAGTATGACAGTAATGATGCAGTTTACAGATTATGGAACGAAGTAACCAAGGAGTGTGTTTCAGATAGTACGCACAAATATAAATTATTTTCCTTCATAATTTTATTTGTTTTATTTACAGTGAAATGAGATACACAAAAATACAGTAAATAGCTAAGTACTTTCAATCCCAAAATTTATTTTTGAAAGGTTTTTTAATTATTTTAAGTTGCATTTTAACGAAATATTCAACAAAAGTGTTCCTGACAGTTTTCGAACGTAATGTGGAATTTCTGTTGAATGTGGCACCAGCTGTCTGCATTTCAGTACAGTTACAAAACTTTTCAGCTTCAACATTGCATCCTTCTCTGTCAATGACAATACTGTGAAGTAGACAAATGCACTTGACTATGTGATCAGCTACGTCAACGGATGTTTCAATTTCCTTCCTCAATAGTCTCATTATACCTTATCGTTGTCCAAATTTCTGCGAGGAAAAGGTCTCATCAAATTCTCTAATAAGGGGTAAGCTTCATCTCCCAAAATGACGTGCGGTAGTACCTGACGCATTCCTTCAAGTCTTGTTGGTGGCGATAATAACAACTCCCCATTTGTAAGTTATTATATAACATACTTTCTTTAAACACGCCTGCATCAGACTGTTTACCGTAGGCACCAACATCTACAGCTATAAATTTGTAATTTGCATCAGCAACTGCTTGGAGTACAATCGAATAATACTGTTCGTAATTGTAAAACATGCTGCCAGAAAGTTTAGGACATTGGACATGTATGTGCTTCCCGTCTATACATCCAACACAATTTGGAAAACCCCATCTCGTATGCATTTCACTGGCAATTTCTTTAAATCGAGAAACAGTTGGCGTTGGTAAATGAATGGGAGCAAGTGACTCCCATATGGCCATACAAACGTCTTTCACCAACACTGATACGGTGGACACTTCTAATCGGAATGACGATGCTAGTGCATGAAAGGAGATGTCAGTGGACAGATACTTGAGAAAAAAAATCGTAAAATGTGTTACTCAAGTGTGGTGTTGGGCGAAGTTTTTACAGTTCTGTTTGCACAGTAGATATTTCCTTAGTCCCTGTCATTTCATAGTTATACAACAATAAATAATTAAAGAGACATTTTCTTGCACCCTTCTACATTCTTTCAATTAAAATAATGAAATCGAAATGCAAAGACCTGAGAGACAGTTACAAAGAATAATTGGTATAACTTGGCAAAACAAAGTCATGTGATCCAGGGAATAGTATATTAAAATGCAATTCCACTCGGGCTTTGTTCTGTCATATGATTTTCCTAAGTTCCAAGAGCTAAGCACAGTTCCTTACCAGTGGAAATAGAACCACTGAGTCAAAGGGCATTATCTCAAAACTCTGCGCCTATCAATCTGTCTATCTTGCAAGGTAATGAAAAGAATTCTGTGAGGTCATCAGTGGCTCCACACGATGAACCATCACCACTGCCAAGCGCTGCGTCATGAAGAAAAAAGAAGAAAGTAGTTGGAAAATTCTGAAGGAGTGTTTCTGCGATTCTTCGTTGAAGGCACAGCAAGACATTACCCAAAATGACGAAGCTAATTACTTACTAATGATTCTCAGGAGTCCCATAAACTCCCTTCCCCTCAGAGGTAAGCGTTTGTGAATTTAAAATACAAAAGCATGACTACAATTAATTGGAGGTAGTGAATGCTGCACGAAGTTCTACTGCAAACCAAAAAGTATGTACTAACGAATCTTACCTTATCGTTACGCACAATTTTTCTTCTGCTGTTATACTTCTGTGAAAATTTTTGTTCTGTTTCGAAATTTTGTCTTGAATGTTCTGCAGCACATACTGAAATGTATTATGATTCATTCTGTGATATGAATAAAATTTTTCAGGATAGTTTTTAAGTTCTTCACGTAAAGAAAAAAACTCCTAAATGTATGTCGCTATATATGGGATAAATCCATAACCTCCTAGTTCTTCTGTACTTTAAAACTCGACGAGTTACTGCAGAGTCAAAACAATACCAATAAAAGAGTGAAGACATTGTTCTACTCGACAGCACAGACTAGCTAAAGGCGAGCAACTGTTGACTGCAGCTGCGTTTTCTACTGACATGCTTGTCAGCTGTCGAAGGGTGGGGATTTTTTTAAATTTATTTATTTGGCCTTCGGCAACTAACAGCCATTAGGCCAAAGAGTGGGGATTACCTTGACAGTGCAGCGCAGCCCGCCAAGGAAGAAAAAAAAACAATGAAGAACAATGAAACGCACATCTGTGTCGATCTACAGTAGTTTCATTAACTCTCCATTATTTTTTCTGTCAAAGTAGACAACGAGACTACAGAATTGCGCTTCAGTTTCTGCAGTAAACGTATCACAAATCTCCAGTTTATTTTTGTGATTAGTTTTACACCAAATTTTATCAGACCTATGTCATTGACACTTCTACCTGTACATGTACTAAACCAAGCTGTAACCGCGCGAACTCCGTGGCTTGCGGACGCGGCACTGACGCCACTGAATAGCTCGCATTACTTGTGACCAGAGACAGATATCAGTATCATTATCATTTCAAAAACTTTTTGGTACTTTTAGCTACATTTCATTCCCAACAATGTATGGTCCAAACCGGATCTAACAGTAAGCTACCCGCTACATAACGTTTTCACTACAAGATTTGTAAATCAAGTGCACGACGTTGACAAATAGCATCATCTCACAATGACTGTTAATAAATATGGAAAGATAAATGATTCAATACGAAGCTAAGATATAACACTACCACGTGTACAAAAATCAGATTTTTTAGCCGCATACTTTCTTCAAATGCGGTTGGGAAGCGTTACGAAACTAAGAAATCACGCGAAACGAAAAGTAGACTTTTTCTTTTTTCACGACGTAAGTAACGCTTTTAAGGAAAAATTTCATAAAACGATGTGGCGAAGTCTTATATACCGCTAAGAATTTTTAAAACATGAAAATCGGAGAAGTGGATTTTTCCCCATTTCGCCGTCCCGGCTCGGCGCGGCGCGCAATGTGAATGCACTACACATCGGCCTGAGCTGCCTAGGCACGAGCCGAGCCAGTACGCGTCATCCCGGCCCGGCTTGCGGGAACCGATCGAAGTTTACCACTTTGTAGAGACACAATTCGGGACGATTTTTGTCAGCTTGTTGGTTTGAGTCGTGTTTAGTCTCGTTCAAGATCGAGTGTTTTTAATTTTTTTTTCCTCGAGTGTGTGCTTACTACACATGCATATGGTTCATCTTTTTATCATGCCGTGGCTGAAGGTATGAATCTGTATGAATGAAAACACTGTCCAACATAATCGACACTTGTAGTCCAGTGCTATCAAGTGGTCCTACTTTATGCAGAGGAAGCTTTTCTTTGATAATATTTGGAATTGTAATTGACAGTAATGTAAGAATGCATCAACTGTAAATTTTGACAAGCTTTATTCCAACTGCAAACAATGTGACTAATGAAAGTAGACAAAGACTGTACTAATAACTCTTTATGTGAGTGGAAAGATATTCAGTCATAAGAAAATTTTAGAACTAAGTACAAAAACAACCAAAACTGATGTAGGAATGTAGCTGCGTAGGGAATCATGTGCATTGTCAAACCTTACGGAAGGCACTCCATCAGTGTCTGGAAATCGTCGTGCCGTTGTGACGCGCGGTAAAATATAACGGTTTGCTGACATAATGAAATTCAGTCACGTTTATCGCTTTCAGACACGATAAACAGTGAGTTGTGGTGTATTGCGCATTGTCGGTTACAGTACTTTCGCCGGAATTAAGCTAGACTACATAGTGATAATAAAGACACACACAAACTTTAAAATACTAGAAACTACGAGCGAGTGAAGTGTGAATCGGAAAAAAACACTAATTCCCTTCCTTGCAAGCTCGCTAGGTATTAGCTATGTGAACTGATTACGCTTGTTCGTTTTTTCATGCAATTTGATGGTACGAGGTCCAGACGAAGCTGGACTTAATAGTGCGGGTTCCTGCCTTCCTTTCTCGCGGCAGGATCACATTTGCTACCGCGGACGGCGCATTCCTGATCGGCATGCGGGGTGAGCTGTCTACCATCGACATCGCGTAATAATGTAAAGCAAGAATGAAATTTTAAATTCGACGAAAGCATTACTAATTTGCTACACAAACTTGACATCTATTTTCACTCAAGCTTCGAGTTTATACAGAACATTATAAACGAACTGATTCTTAACTAGAAGTATACTATTTTTCAAGTGTATGACAATTTTTACGCAAAATCTTGGACAGAATTGATGACCTTCAACGAATTTTGTAAACTTCATTAACGAACTGATGTTTTTCAATTAATTTTCGTAAATTATAAGCATGCCATATGTATGTTCACATCCTGCTGACGTTTGTGAAAGAATACAGAAACATACGAATTTATTTTGCTCAAAGCACGTCAGGTGACGTAGTCTGAAGGCTCCAGGGTGGTTTCAATCCTGGGTTTTACATATTCCCGAAACGAAAATGGGGGAGCAAAGACAAATGGAAACTCTACTATTTTCCGGACTACGTCTACCTGGACGACATAGCATAGTAAAAGACACCATTAGTAAACACAGATATAGCACAAATATTTTCTGCAATGACCAAAGCTCTGTTTTACACTAAATGAAATACAAAATTAGGGTGCAGAAAAATTTCCGCTACCAGTCTACATCCTATAAAGGAACAGTCACGGAGTTCAACAGCATCCACTATGGATAAAATTCATCAAATACAAAATATCTGCAACCTTCCAACCTCCAGAGATGTAAAACCTGTAATTGCAAATCAATATACTCATGTTTGAGAACTGAAGCGACTATATGTAACATACGAAATGAACTTGTGTCAGTTCGACCTACGTGGCCTGTTAAGCCATGATATTTCATGTCATGTAAATGTCTTAAACAGTCCAGGGACTTATATGCCGTCTCCTGGCGTATTTTTCCTTGTGAATATACTCGAAAAATGGACTTAAGATTTTTCTGTAATATAAGAAAAATACTGACATTTTTTCATGTGAAGAGCATGGAGTGAAAAGGGCGAAGACAATAACCACGATTTGTTATCTGTGTAGACAATGATTAAAGAAGGCAATATATACAGTACTTTGTTAATTTTCATTTGTCTGATAAAAGAGAAGACATTGTACATTTTCGAGCAATACCGCTGACCTAGCAAGACGCAGTATTCCTACGTTCCATATTAAGAGGTTTGTAATAAGTGTAAAAATTATTAATTTATCTAAATATTTTTCAAATTATTTGTTACTATTGAAACAATCAATTATTTATAGGACAATTATATCCTTTCTGCAGCTATTGTTGTCCGCCGTTATGGTTGGTACATCTATTTTTGGTAATCACGGCTCTTCTAGCCTAGATATTATGTATTTAGGAAGATAGTGAAGTCTCTCCATTATTTTCATTCTCAGATGCAAACTTTGCCTTACTGGGCCACAAATACGGAGTACGTTATTTTTCACGTAGGCACCATTACAGAGAAAACTATAACTAAATATGTTTCATGCAATTAGAATTAACAAAACAGTGGGCTACTAAAAAGTACACCTACATACGAACTGTAAAGCTTCAACCCCTGAGACCGGAAGAGTTCATGTTTATATGTTGTTTTTGCTTCGGTGTACAGTAACGTATCTGCACGATAACATAACGTCAGTAAAAGGAAACAGTTATAATCAATCATTTAGCACACCAAAGTGTTGAGTGTAGTAAGTCTGTGATAACATTTTTACTATTTAAAAGATTGTAAGAAGATCTGTGATAAAAATAATTTATCATTACCTGTTCCAAAGACCATTTCATAGAACTCGTTACATTTACGCTACACACAGATCATTCATTGACATTTACACACACAAGGAAGAGTAGATCTATTGCAATACCAAACCATGTTTTCTGATGGCGTGCAGTTCTGCGATATTGAATAAGTATAATTTTTCTTGAACTCCACTAAGCCCATAAAACGACAGCATTTAGTGCTGCAACCAGTTCTTCATTTTTACAACATACCTTTTTCAATCGAGTGCAACATAAATTAACACGCCTATCATGTTCAAGAGGAAACCATCGACATTAAGTTATCTAAAGTCGTCGGATGTAATTTCTCTGGCTTGAATGAAGATCTGTGTGTTCTTATTTCTCCTCTCATTCTGGACTTTGTAATCACACGTATCAGATTGATGGTGCAGTAATTTAACTATGGAATTGCTCTTGGATTGGCATATGTAGATTATGCTATTGATATATAAAATAAAGCAAAGACTTTCATTCAATAAAACTATAACTTAAAGCACTAATAATTTAGGCACGTAAAGCTACATCTGTGTTTTCACCTTATTCATAATTATATTTAGGCAAATATTATTGTCATCCATAGAGGTATAAATAACATTGCAGGTAACTTGAAATGATTTTGGGCGTACTTTCATAATTTTCTGGGCACAGAGAAGAAAACTATTTTACGGTTACACAATTTCCACCGATTTTTGATGAACTGAATAATACAAAAACATTTATAACTTCCTTCCTACGTCGAATTACATTAGCCCTGACATTCATATGTGCTGCATGAGCAGTGATTATGTATGTATACATTAATGTTTAATGTATATAATTTGTATTGTACTTTTTGATTTACTGCTGTTAGGGTCTTTGCATGAGCCCGCAGTATGCTACGATTTACCTACAAAACTACTTTATTTATCCACGGTTCATTTGTGAAGCGCAATCAAGGCAGTTACTTCGTTGTTAAATACGCCGTAATCGGTTATCCCTTTCAAACCCGTCTTTTACAGTGTTTTTTACTTCGTATCTAAAGGACTTTGTTCAAAAGCACCTCTAACAGAAAAGAAAGAAGTATTTGATGATTCACAAAACTAAATAGACTCAAAAAGTACAGAATGAGTAACGGTTACCGGTGTATGAAAACGTAGGAGACTGATAGAACTTAATGAGGAACAGCCATGAGAAAAACAGACGTTTTGATGAAGGGAGGTTTAACTAAACTGATAATGAAAACACCAGCTAAGATTAGAAAGTTCTGCAAAAGGAAAAGGGTGAGTGGTGATGGTAATAAAATTAACAGCTTAGTGAACATGTTTATAGAAGGTCTAAAGAAATGAGATCAGAACAGATACGGAAAGGATTGCTTGTAACTATTAAAAAGACTGCACACAGAGAAAACGAAGTGAGACTGACACACTACTTTCTGCTGTCGTGTAGCATTTTCTTTCTTCCTGAGTTATTTACCAAGCCCGTCAATTATTGTAATCAGAAAGCAGCTGTTCTGATACAAAGGTGAACACCCTAATCTTTCAGCTTAAATATAAGCACGAGAAAGATGCACGCTGATCACTAACATCGCTCATTTTCAAGGAATAGATCACCGTATGGCTCAGAAATAAGGTCGCAGCCGTCTGGACATCTGAGTTCGGTCGTACTCGAGTGCTGTCGTATATTTGGGCTAAAAATACTGGTATAATCGCTGCCGGAATAACATTTACTCTGGAAATGTCTTATCATGCTGTTATCTCGCTTACAACATCTCTGTCCGTCTGTAGTAACGGGGGACTGTGTCACGCAAATATGATCGTTCCTTGCACAACGCGATCCGGGTAGAGCTCCGTAAGCAAGAGTCAAGAACACAGGTCTGTCACATCACGTATCTAATGCATGGGAAGACGAACACTTTGGACCATCACATCACGGCTATAGTTTCAAGTGCTGTAACGTAAAGGTCTCTCTTGACTTGTACACCAGGCATTAATCTTGTGCACTGGTATCTTCCCCTTTCTGCTGTCGAGGAAACTGAGCAAAAGAGTTAACAGTGTACCGAAGAGGACATATGTGTTCGTTTTAAACAATAATATTACATTCTTATTAATAATCACTAATTCTTTCTTTTTAAAATGGTGGGAGAAACTATATTCAGCGGCCATAAATAATCATTAAAATTGTTGTAAGCTTTATTTTTTAAATAAATTTGGAAAACATACATTACACCTCGTCATAAACTAGTAAGTTGTTTGTCTCTTGAGGAATGCACAATGTGAAGAGCTGGACCAAATAAATCACAGAGAACAAAGATAACAATTATCACACAGCGACAAAAGGCATCGGCGTTTATTTTCCATCCCTTAAATCCACCCTGTACGCTGTTTCTGGTCCAGCGTGGGGTCTATCATGCCAGACGTGAGCAGGAAATTAGAGCAAATGGAGGACGTTACAACAAATAAATAGACAACAGAGACTAAACGAAAACACTTTGTAAGGTGTCATACGACAAGCAATAACATGCTTATCTGAATCTGTACAAACAAAGACACGACAGTTAGATCGCAATGTTTACAATGAACCACGTTTCTCTAATGACACACAGAAAGTAACCTATTACGTTGTTCACTTTCGCTATGAACTGCATAACTTTGCTTTTTATTTACGTTGTTGATATTGACTGGTTAATATAGAGATATTATTTGTTTCGAAAATTATGACTTACATATAACGCGTTACTTGCCATTATGGGTGGAAAACTGTAAGGAAGTGAAAGTATGTAAAAGTACTTCTACATTTTACACGCAACCAAAACATTTCCTGAGAGGTATGAGAAACATAAAGAAAAAAAACTTGCGTTCTTGTTACGAGTAGATCAAAACGCCATTATGCTCGCAGGGCCTGGAAATTTTGTTGGGGCACGTCGTTGCTATCATAGCATGAAATTTGATAAAGCTCGTTATTTTAGCTATTTAAGGTTGCAAACACCATATGAATGCCATTTATTATCCCAAGCGGTATATGCACGTGCTTCCGTCCAGTTGTTTCGTAAACTTTTAAGGATTTTATGTAAAAGAACCTTGTTTACTTGTATTTACGGCGACAAATAAAATGTAACTAATCGCTCAAAGAATTTAAATATTAGTTCTATGCTTTCTACATTAAAAAAACTAGCGCTAAGCAATACAAGATTTTTGCAGCATAACGTCAGAACTGAATTGTATAAATATGAAATTCTCACGACCATAGTGTCAGAGCATAAAAAATTTTACAGTTGGTAAAAATACTCAAACCATAATTGCACACGAGTAAAGAGACAGGGAATAAGGCCTTTTAAGAGAATATTAAATAAATTATCGAAACTATAATTGTACACGAGTAAGGGTAGGGACAATATCACCATTCCAGAGAATATTAAATTAATTATCAAATGTACGAGGAAAGATCATAAAAACGCTGACAACAGTTGGATTAAAAGAAATATTCTTGTGCCAAAAGCAGGGTGGGAGAGATCACTCGATGATGTACCAGCAGGTATTCATCACGGAAAAAAAAGAATGGAGGAAGCTGAAAGGTAGTCTTAACAGGGAAATACATGGAGCCAAAATCTCATCTTTCAAAAATATATGCTGTACAAATACATTACACTAGAAACATAAAAAACAGCCAATCTCACAATGGTACAAACGAATACGTACACAGTTTACGTACACTTGTTTTCTCACAACGTATCATCAAATTTAGTTATTCATGGACGAAAAGTTTAGAAGTTGCCTAACAGAACGTTTCATTTTAAGATCTTTGTTGACTAAAATATTTACACGCTCCTCCAGTAGACTTTACTGCGATTTACTTGCTTTCACTCAACACTCTAATGGTATTAGTCACACCTGAACACAAATAGCGAAAACTGTTATCGTTGAATGTGAATTCAGTATATGAAAGATATTATTTATCCATTTAACATTTTACCGTCAGCAAAACAGTTGAAGCCGAAGGTCGCAGGCTTAAATTCACTGAACTTTCCAGCATAAATCCCACTTATCAACAAATGAATAGGTATATTGCAGTGCCGCATTAAATAACCTGAGGTAATGTCTAACACGTAATTTCAGAACATTAGAAGCACATTTATGTGGACGAGTAACGCCATATGAGACGGTTCAGAGGAAACTGAGATCGCAGAAATTTAGGTGCTGATTAACTATAAAAAAGAATTCATTATCAACAATAGCCCTATCTTGTAAACAATCCCGAATTATGCTGTATTTTGGTTAAGGTAGTGCACTGCATAAAATTCTTGGTGCACTGATAGAAGCGAGTATGGAATACTTAATGAGGTAATCAGAAATATGAACAGAAAAGTCACGCAGATAATATTCAAGAAAATGCTGATGGTGAAACATCTTTGATGATGAAGGTACATAAAGTGTTGTAATTGACGTAATTTATGTTGTCCAGAGCGCAATTAGATGCTAAACCGTATTTGTGCAAACGATGAAGTGTTTCATCCGTATTATTACCACGACATGAGACGCCTTATACTATGTGAAGCAGTAGCAATAGTATGCTAAGATACCGGCAGATTATCAACTTCGTTATGTAGAGTGGAAGAACAGCTGAAACAACTACCCAGTCAGACACCTTGAACTTCAAACATAAACCAAAGTATTAACTACTATAGGCGTGTATACAAGTATCACTTAGGTCCACATTTGGATACTTTTCTGAGTCCATTCTATTCGGGAGTATTTCCCTTTACTCCTGGAGCCTTCGGATTTTCTCTTCATGACTACTTCCTCGCTTCCGTCTATCGTTCCGCAGACTGGTATCCTACCCTCCCATACAGAGCCATTTTCTCTAGGAATTTATGTGTCATCTATGTTATGCATCATCACAGTCAACCACCCCTAACGTTTCAAAATGAAATCAGGTGTCAGTGACATTGTCGTCCAATTGAACACTTTGTCATTGCGGGCACACGAAAAAGATATCCCTATGATTATTGTTGGCGTTGCACTTTTCAGTGAATCCCTCTGCTAGCTACTACCTGTGACTCCCTACTCATCGACTGATTCTCCAATTGATCATGAGAAAGTCCTCATGCGTCTGATGCTCTATTGCTTTGTCTTCTTTTTAGATGTATGTCTTCGGTATCGTTAATCTGATCGACCAATAATAAAAAACGACTTTGTCTTGTACCGGATGTTGGCACAATTAACAGAGTTCTAGCCAAAATTTTGAAAAACACAGCCCTCAGTCGCGAACACAATTAATTTGTGACCTAGTTTTCTGTGTCACAAGGGACACCTTCTTCGGACAAAATTAAAACTAAATGTTACAGCATAACGTACCAAAAAATACGAAAGCTGCGGTCATTCCTGACAGCGTCAGATAGTCAGAATTAAAATAAAATGCAACAGGGGTGCAAGCCACTAGGGGCTGCCATGTGTCCTCTGCTACAGACAACACAAATTAATTGTGTTGGCTACCGAGGGCGGTGTTTTTCGCAATTTTGTATTATACACCAGTCGCTGATTGACAGCCATGTTAAAAACCTTAAGAGTTCTACCCGTTTAAGAAGGTTCTCCTGATAATAAAAACTGTTACGCCTCATGTCACCTTTCATTGTAAAGTGTAATCTATTTATCAATTTCACATTGCAAATATTTCACATGTTTTGACGTACAAGGGTAAGTGGCTGGTTTAACAGACAGCTACCTTTTCTTTGTATTGCATCGTATTCACCCACTGGGTTTATCTGCCGTTTCTTTGTTATGAGTAAGTGATGTTCCATCGCTACAACAATCTACTGAGATGTTTGATTCCTAAGGTCCTTTCTGGTGGACTAGCTTAGATATTATAGTTTAGAAATTAGATTAGCCACCTCTGACAGCATGTTTTGTGCCATAAACCTTTCTGATACGAGCAAGGAACATTGGGATGCTTCATTACTGGAATTTACTTCTGTAGCAGCGTGCTCTGACAAAAGAGTGGATGCACTATATCTACTGGCAAGTATCTATATTACGAAGAAGCAAAGGAAACCTACTTGAGACACTATACTATCCCATGAATGAAGGCAAATCTGTGGCAACAGACTTGTCACTGCAAGTGCTTCCCCACTGTCTCGTAACCTGCCATCGACGTGTACCAAAACACGCCATTTCGACCCAGGAAATCGTTATCCGTGCACGGAGAATACAGTTACGGCGTTTCTGCACCTATGTAATCATTATAAGCTGTGATCTGTGGTTAGAGGGATCGGGTGTGTCCTGTGGAGAGTCCGTAATGGCTGCTTCTCTGTCAAACTAGTGGCCAATCTGCTCTATTTTGAGCAATCTACCAGCTGTTATAGTCCGAACTAACTGTGAGGTAGACGCTATTCACCACTCCAATTGGCCTCCGAATCTACGTAGACGTGGTAGATGCTAGACATAACGAGCTCTGTAAAATCCAAACCACGCTCTACATTGAATGCTTCACGCGTCTCGCTGTGAGTTTGTGGAAACGAACAAACGTGTTAACGTCTCGTGTTTTGACAGTTTACTGACTGTCAGACAACAGGTACAGAATAGGATGACAGTCAGGTACCACAACTTGGTCGCAGTTGGCATAACAATTATTGTCTAATATGATACTCAGCAGCGTGTCATCGTGCGTGTACTGTATGTTCAGAGAGGACCTAAACATCCTAATCTTTCCAATGCATAAATAAATAAGTACATAATTAAATATAACCGCTGTAAACTTTATAATTGTATTACGTCGCCGGCGTCGCCCATCTCGACCACATTCCATTAGATCACTCAGCCACTCATTGTTGAACAACGTGTGCACAACTATATAAGGCTAAGAGGAGACGGAAGCCCCCACCACACAAATGTAATCGCTTGGCAGGAGTCACAAATATGTCGGAAGTGAAAATACAACATCATTGGACCATCGAATCATTGCGAAATGTCGTCTGCATTGAAGGAAAACTTCATATGTTACTATACAGTATTGGTAGGGAAAGAGTGCATCGGAAAGTGTCTACTGCAATGTACATTATTTTCTGTGTGTTACACTTCTCTTCGTAAGAAAAAAGAAGGAAATCCAAATCAGGTGACTTTTTTATGCAGAACACTCGCATTTCCTCTCATGAAGTAGGTGCCTCTTAAAGACATGTTTGCTATAAAAGAACCAGCCTTTCAAAGTAAGTATTTCGAACAACAGGCATAGCAAACATATCGGCGACACCTAGATATACATTAAAAAGCGTTTGAGAGATAGAGCAGCCATTGTAACTAGTGCTGTCAATCGTTTACCAGCATCTGTAAGAGAAGAGGTATTTTAATACAGTCTATTGGTTTCTTTAACAGGTGGCAAAAGAAGCATTTTCATTATTTCCTAGAGAATGGATGATACTGAAACTTTAAATACCGTTCGTAGATCACTATGGCAAACACCGTTTCTGAATTAAGTTATTGTCCTAATTACGTGTTTTGGCTCCTCATCAATAATACTTACTGATCTAACTTAATTAAATTACTATTTATTCTATAATGCACGTCGTTGACATTGTCTAAAATATTTCTATCTCAATAATTTCTCCAGCGTTTCAGTCAACCTGTTTCATTTTGAAACTTTCCGGAGATTAAAATTGCGTGCCGGACCGGAACTCGAACCTGGAACTTTTGCGTTCCGCGTGCAAGTGTTTTACGAACTGAGCTACCCGCGAAAGGTCCCAAAAGCGCCTCTTGGTTCGGCACACAATTTTAATCTGCTACGAAGTTTCGTATCGGGGCACACTCCGCAGCAGACTGAAAATTCATTATGTAAACGGTCTGCCAGACTATGGCTAAGCCATGTCTCCGCAATATCCTTTTCCAAGAGTGCTAGTCCCTAAAGTTTCGTAGGAGAACTTCTGTGAACTTTGGCAGGTAGGAGATGAGATACTGTCGGAAGAAAAGCTGTGAGGACGGCTCGCAAATCGTCCTTGCGTAGCTTGGTCGGTAGAGCACTTAGCCGTCCAAGGCAAAGCTCCTAGGCTCCAGTCCTGATTTGGCACACTGTTTTAGTCAGGAAGTTTTTTATCACTGTATACTCTGATGAATGAAAATTATTCTCTTTAATCTTCAATTGGAATAATTTCACATATAGTAATTTATCTGTAAAGTTTTATTTCTCCTTGATAAAAAACTAGTACAGCAAATAGCTAGCGGCTATTATTCATAAATTGAACTATAATTACGGTTTTCAGGTGCCCTAGACCTAACGGGAGTGAAATTTAATAATTTTTTCATAATGTGGGGCCACAGTCATAATATATTTCTTTAAAGTCAGCACCGTTATTAGACTTTTTTTTTTTATTTGCAGTGTTACATTTACACGATCACGATTTCGGCTTCAAAGTGCCATTATCAAGTGTTATAATGTTATACAGTGCCTAAGATGGCATACTGTCGTATTTAAATACGACACTTTGAAGCCGAAATTATGATCGTGTAAATGTAACACTGCAAATAAAAAACAGTCTAATGGCGGTACTGACTTTAAAGGGAGTGAAATGGTTACAATTTCTTTAATATTAATGTTACTAGCACATTACTTTTCCAGTTATTTAATCAGAACAAAACACATACTGCTGTGGGAGACAGTACAGTTACGCACTTCCTGTGGCTATAGTGTGAACGGACGTCAGCATGAATGATAGTAATTAATACAGCACTCTTCCCTCCGTTAACGTAGAGTTCCCCAAAATCGTTGCAACAAATAAAATACAGGAGCTACGGTCCCCATGAGTACAGGGAGTTAATAGGTTCTTAAAAGACAATGTCCTGAAAAATCCGTGGTCACTTTTAATTGTAGCTTAGTATTTATTCACCACCAGGACACAATAATATAATTTCTTATTCCGTATTTGGATTTGTTAGTAATCCATTGTCAAATTATACCATTCTTTCCATTGCGAAAGTAGCATGCCTGTTCATCAGGTATGTCATACGGCACGATACGCCAAACTGCTTAACACGTTCAATAGACTTACTACTGTTGTATTGGGAGTAATGATCCAGTCCATGGAGAGCATACTAAACAATCAAAATCGGTAATCATCAAAAATTTATATTGTGATGGTAATGGTGAATAAATTCATTGTTTATTTAAATTTCATCACTAACCTTTCTTCAACGTTTGCGACAAATTAAAAGCTGCATTGGAATTCTAGCTCGGATAGCTTCCATAGCGAGGTGATGCTCCATCGACCATGCTAACCGTGCTTGCCGCAGATACAGACTACAATTCCAATTCGCATCTTCCCGTACATCCTTTATGCTCTACCTTATGGCAGGAAATTGATTTCACTAAGGAATCGTAAGATTACAGTGGCGGATTAAGCAAAGAATGTAGGGGATCGGAGTTCAAAATCCGATCGACTATATCTTAATTAGGAAAGGACGACAAGTTCGGTTCGTGTTAGTGTGCTGAAGATAATCAATCGGCCATGCTTTGAAAAGGAACCATGGAGGCATTTATCTATAGCGATTTAGGGAAACTATGAGAAAACTAAATCTTGAAAGCCGGATGGGGATGTGAAACCTACTCACACACAATATGTGTGCAGTGCCTGAAACACGCAGCAGCAGCCAGGTCGGTACTGAACGACCGTTGTGATCTGGCCTTCATAAACCACGGGCGAGGATTTCATATTCTCTCGTTCACTACGCGCAGACTCTTGGTCCTACAGAAAATTGACCGGGACCTTTCTGTAGGAAATTTAATGTAATTAAATTTTGTACTGGGATACGTGTTTGCTGGTGGCCCCAGTTTTCGAGTTATTCGAGAAAAATATCCAAAAGTGACTTTCAAATGCGTTCCACTCCAACAGGCAGCCCCAACTGGTCAGGATTTCTGGTACGTTGTTCATGGCACTCCATCCTACCGCTGTACAAAGTTGACGATTGCACGAATTATTTCCCACATACGACCTCTTTTGCTCTTCACTGACTGGCCTCATTACGCCATCGGCTTGGTCAAGCATTTGCAAATTGTAGAATTGACGTTTGTATAAATTTTACCGAATAGTTTTGTGGATTTTAACAGCATAGACTAAACAAGTACATAGTTTTTCGTCAGGCCTTTTGGCTATGAAACTGCTGCGCTTGTAATGTTTAAGTTTGCATCGAACTGTCAACGTTACATAAGTGGTTTTTTTTTCATTACTCTCACGGGTACGTTTAAATTAATAGTTTTATGGAAACAGTGTTGCAGCGCAACATAAAGCTCCAATACGTGGGCTTAGAAAGTAACAGCAGATAAGGCTGTGAGACGACGTCAGCCAATAGCACGCTGCCTAGGACGACACCGCGACAGGAGCCCCTATACGAAGAGAACATAAGAGCCGCTCTGTCTAGCCGCAGCCGCAGTAGAAGACAAGCCGTGATACAAACGATAAAGCAGTGACTTATGAACTGTATTATTTACTTGCATGGAAATTGTATATACCGAAGGACATTGATTATTTGCATGTCACCATTTGCTTTGTAAATAGTTAAGTATTGTCAATTTAATTTACTGTAATAAATTCCATTAATAAGATTTGATTGAACTGTTGTCTAGCTATCCGACAAAACAGCTTGCTAGGCACCCTGTACTAGACGGTGGGCAGGGAGTAGACTAGGCTGGTATCCCCGTTAATAGAAACCAAAGTGCGTCTTCGTAACAGAGCGGCGGATTGTTAAGTGAAGGGGCCCGAGTTGGATTACCGGCCGGGTGGGAGGTTTCCTCCGCTCGGGGATTGGGTGTTGTGTTGTCCTAAATTTCGCGATGTCCTACAAGACATTCCATTGTTGAGATGGCTGTAAGGGAACGATTCCGGAAGAAAGACAGAGAGAGAGACAGACAGACTGACCGATAAGGGATCATTGCGAGGGTGGAAACGCGTTTTAAGGTCACTTTTGTTTGTTTTTATTGAATGACTTGAAAACTGTCACCTCCAGTGAAAACGTATCCCAGTACAAAATATAGCTACATTAAATTTTCTACAGTAAGGTCCTGTTCGTTTTTTCTGCAGGATTATTTCTTTGGTAGGAGTCGGCGCGTAGTGAGCGAGAGAATATGAAAATCTCAGGCGTTGTTTATGAAGGCCAGATGCAACATTGTAAGTTGTATAAAACGGTATCGTTAGGAGCAGCTAAATCTCCCTGTATCTCTCTTAGGAATGATGAGAATAAGACAAAAGAGATTAGGGCACGTACAGAGGCAAATGATCATTTTTCCCTCGCTCAATATGTGAATGGAATAGCACAACAATTCGATGATATTGAAAAATGATGTATCCTACGCCATGCACTATGTTTGCGGAGAGTGTATGTGAATGTTCTCGTAGACACAGAACCAAGTTCTGATAATGTCCCATTTTGAGAAAGGGGTATTTACAGTACCCTTCGTACTAATGTATTATGTCTTCGTACAAAAACTTCGTTTCGAATCGCAACACTACACAGAATTCAATTTAGCATTCCGAAAGACAAAAATCTCTGCTATTATTTTCCCTGTACACGTGGAGAGCCACACGTGTGCAAACACTTGGGGTGGAGGCCAACGGCCGTCTTATGCCACCTGAAGCAGTTACGCCCCATCCTGCAGAACTGGACACACTTAACCAAAGCCACATTCGTTGTGTCAGGGACTGCCTGCACCGACACGTTTGCTAATTTTTTGCGCAGATGCATCTTTGCAAATCTGCAACAGCTTCCACTTTTCGCGAACCGGTTGCAAATGAGCAGTGATGCGTCCTTCTTTCCTACCTTCGCAATGGCCACGTCGGCGCATCGCAATAGGCGACTTGCAGGCCAGTAGCGGAAGGGTTTCGCAAAAAGGAGTTGAGATTTGCACGTGCATCGCTCAAGGGTGGCGCGCGAGGAGGGGCTCCATTCAGGCCTCAGGGGACCGGTCGGCGTCGGCAACTGGCGTGGACCAGTTGTTCCGGTCGCTGCCGGCTTTTCTTCTGGATGAACGTCCCGCGTTCCTTGACAGTAGCAGGGTTACGTGCTGCGCTTGATCGATGCCGCAAGTCGACAATAGTTTATCCGAGAGACAGAGGTAAACAGAGTCTGCTGGCCTAATTACGCAACACGATGATCTTCTCATTGTTCACAGATAACTCCAAAAACCTCGACCGTATTCAGTTTACCATCCGTCAAAGTGTTTACATTGTTTATCGAGGTTATCACTCCGAACTCGGAAGAGGGGTATCGTCCTAGCCAACAATTTAATTCTGGCCTTAATATCTCGTACAAAAGAAACAGCATCTGTTTGATTTTTCCGTGTATATTTAGTTCAACGTCTCCACATCTTATCTCCATTAATGAGCATGATGTAGGACACAGAAATACTTAGAAAGTGACACCGCAAGCGAATTAACTGTAAATAAATAAAGACATATTTCTAATACTAATATTTTGTTTGTGAAAAACTTTGGACAACAATATTCCTCAAGTCATTCTACAGATATGCTAGTGTTACTATGTCTTCCTTTCAAATCACATACATACTTTTATTGATGAACACAAAGAATAAACAAAAACTTTTGTGCATCTAATAAATTGTCTTTCTAATGCGTAGCTCCTAAGACTGCTTTCCCTTTGCGTGAACAGGATCAGCCAAAGTGTACTCCAAATTTCTTCGAACCATAGTTTTACTACAAAACTCTCATTCAGACAAACTATGTACATTTAATGATTTTGTAGCTACTCGCAAGATATATTTAAGAATGAAATTAGGGAACACTCTGAATGTTATGCTGGTTATAGGGTTTCGTAACCCATCATTAACAACGATGGAATGCAGAAATAATGCACTGGGCAGTACACAAATATCATAGTACATTAAAACTGATATCAATCTTAATGCAGAAATGAGTCATTAATAATTACTTTCGTGCAATTTGTGAAAGTGAGATGGCTGAGCGAACGTGGATTAAATAACATACACGAAACGTTCTATAGTTTACTTGTAATTGTAAGAATAAATTTAAGCTTTATGTGCTTGAATACCGTAATGTACACACAGATGCTAGTGGTAAACATATCGGGCAGTGACATGGTCGAGACACTGACCCCCTATACCGAAAGTACCCGACTGAAATACCTCTCCTCATGCCTTGGTAAGGGGTTTCCGTGGCTTTCCTAAGTTGGTTTAAGCACGTACCGATTTATTTATTCCCAAACTGTCAATTCTACGCTCCATCTGCTACGTGAAGTGAAGTGTCATCGAAAATGTGATCTAAGTTTGTCTTCATATTGCGTACATATGGGCAAACCCTTGTACACAGTAGATACTAAATTCAAATCGGAACATACCATATCAGTTTTAATGTAGATAATATTCGTGTATTCCTAGGTGCATTATTCCTGCATTCCATCGTTGTTAATTATAGGTCACGTAACCCCTTGAACAGTATAGTATTCAGAGTTTTCCGTAATTTCATTCTTAAATATCTCGTGCTAGTAGTTACAAAATCATTAAATGTAGTTTGTCTCAATAACAATTTTTATTGGAAAACTATCTTTCGAAAAAATCTGAAGGGCACTTAGGCTGAGCCTAAAGAAAGTGGTTTGAGGAGCTATGCATTAGAAAAGCAAATTTACTAGATGCAAACAGGGTTTTGCTTATTCTTTGTATTTATCAATAAAAGAACGCATGTGATTTAAAAGAAGGACACAGTAACATTCTAACATATCTGTAGAATGACTTGAGGAATATTGTTGCCAAAGTTTTCCACGAACAAATTAGTAGTATGGAAATTTATATCGATACACACGTCAATACAACACTAAGGCAGAAAAGTGTGACAGAAATCAATGGACAGCTACAACTCTGCGGCGAACACCTTTCTATTGTATCTATCAAAGAGAGTAATTTTCCACACCATTTTCAACATTAACTAATTGCAAGAGAACGTACGGATGTTTACGTTTTTATTTTATTTTTAAGTGTAACACTGTTTCACAGTAGACCGACGGAACAAACCATTACTCTGGCAAAGAATAGCAACGTTTTTTCAAGTCTGCAAGAACTAAAGTGGACAACAGGGTAAATAAAAGTAATAAAATATGTCATTTATGTTTTTAATCACTGAATGAAATGTGAGTGGCCGTATTCTGTCTTGTTTTTCTCCAGACCAGTTAACTTATTCGCTGTATTT
This sequence comes from Schistocerca serialis cubense, assembly GCF_023864345.2. NCBI lineage: Eukaryota > Metazoa > Arthropoda > Insecta > Orthoptera > Acrididae > Schistocerca > Schistocerca serialis. The sequence continues at coordinate 461,923,867 of NC_064643.1, forward strand.
TCCTTCTGTACTGCTGCTATACGTTTCTGTTAATGTCGTTACTTAATTCGGTAAAAAAGTAACGACTGTTAATTGGGCTGAATTTTCAGAAGTACCATAAATTCTTTACTACGTCATTAATATTCTTATTACTATTATTGTCTACAGAGCTAACGGCGCTTATCTTGCCATTCGAAATAAATACATAAAGAAATAGTTTTAGAACAGTGGAGCTGTAGTACCGGCACCGATACAGCCAAAAAAATTGTTTCATTACATTTAATTAAAGTTGTTACTACATAACAAAATTCCATATATGCCAGATACTTAATGTTTATGAATAGAAACATTATCTGTTGAGTTATGAAATAGCCTTGACATTCCTGGTAACACGTCATCTGAGACGTTCCGACAGAAGGTAACACAAGCATGTTAGAGAAATAAGTTTTTTGTCTCTCCCTCTGCAGTTCCTTGATAATTTCTGTAGTTTGAGCAAGCCTATAATTCACAGCAGATGATGCCACCTAATAGTCTGTCGCAGTGCACAATCCAAAATGACTCACGGGGGTGTGACACCACAATAAACGGTGAACGCGATGGCACAGTAACAAAAGTGTTTCGTATGGGTTCCACAGCAAAGAAGAATCTTAGAATGTTTCGTCAAGGTCATTAGAATACAAATATAAAGAAAGAAATCATTGGAGGTATTTTTTAAGGAACAGGTCGTATCTTATCGTTCCCATTCAGCTGCTGCAGCATCTATAATGGCTTTGTTGTCGACAAAGCTTCGAAATCTAACCATATTTCCATTATTTACAACAAATGACTTGCTCCCAATATGCTCGCGAATGTATCTTTTGTTCTCCACTTGCAAGCAAAAGAGTCGACCTCCTGCGTATCTTAGGCAAATGCTTATATTTGAGTGCTCTGAGTAGCGGCTTTGGAACTTCTAGTGACACAGCACTTTTCCACTATTGTGCACTGCCCTGACAAGAAACAGAGTTTGTTTTGTTCGTAATACATTGTATAATATACAAACTGTACCGCTGTCTTTAGAATAACTAGTACGTTTCTTCTACATTCAGTACATACAAGAGTGTACCAGATACGAAAGAAAACTAAATTTGAACGATGTATGCAAGGAACAGGTTATTATTGCGTTTTAATGGAAATTTTTGTGCATTTCTACATTTGGATTCACCGTAACATGCTACTAACACGCGCTTTTATTTTTCTGACATTGTAAAGAAGTCCCTCAGTACAGAATTAAAGCCCAGACGATAAGTATACAGGGTGGTCCATTGATCGTGACCGGGCCAAATATCTCACGAAATAAGCGTCAAACGAAAAAACTACAAAGAACGAACGTGATGCACCGACAACGCCTAACATGCGTCAGCGCATTGTCAATGCATGTGCGAACATTACGGAAGGCGAACTACTCGCTGTTGAGAGGAATGTCGTTACTCGTAGTGCCAAATGCATTGAGGTTGACGGACATCATTTTGAGCATTTATTGCGTTAATGTGGTATTTACAGATAATCACGCTGTAACAACATGCGTTCTCAGAAATGATAAGTTCACAAAGATACATGTATGACATTGGAACAACCGAAATGAAAATGTTCAAACGTACCTACGTTCTGTATTTTAATTTAAAAAACCTATCTGTTACCAACTGTTCGTCTAAAATTTTGAGCCATATGTTTGTGACTATTACAGCGCCATCTATCACAAAGCTTTACGTACTACACGAATATGTAATAAAAAATGGGGGTTCCTATTTTAAAAAAGGCAATTGATAGGCGTTTGACCTATGGCAACGCCATGTAGCGGGCCAACCATAACGCCACCTGGTTTCCCCCTTCAAGCTAGACGATTTTCGTTCTTTGTAGTTTTTTCGTTTGATGCTTATTTCGTGAGATATTTGGCCCGGTCACTATCAATGGATCATCCTGTATACACTGAAACGTAAGAGGTGAGTTAGTGTACACGATCCTTCTAAAAACATCAACGGAAATTTGTTGTTGATTCCTGGCGGGGTCAGGGATTTTCTCTGCCTCGTGATGATTGGGTGTTGTGTGATGTCCTTAGCTTAGTTAGGTTTAAGTAGTTCTAAGTTCTAGGGGACTGATGACCACAGATGTTAAGTCCCATAGTGCTCAGAGCCATTTGAACCATTTGTTGTATATGAATCATTCTAGAACAAGCTGTGCGCTTCGTCGTTCGCAAGCAGCTGACACGTTTGTTGTCTATCTGTGGCGTACTGTACGAGAACGGACTCTTCCTGTTTCTATCAATCTACTGATTGGTAGTAATGCTGGACATCGGTAGCAATGATCTATCTCACTAAGGAACCTAATGCATTTATACCAGTATCCTGTGATCTGATAACGTTATCTTTCTGCGTTTCCAACAGAGGTTAATAAATCTCGCAGCACTGATTGGAGGGTGTTGTTGATTCTGTAATGTATATCTTAAATATGTCATATGTTTGCCGATATTGGAATGAAGCAGTCGATCAGATGAAAGATGACAAAGGGAAAAATGAAAATGATATCTAGCACTGGCAATATGAAGTGTAGGGTCTTTGGAGATGTCTGATGGAGGCGTAATACCTCCAACTCTTAAGATCTGCAAGATCTAGCGGCTGCTGTCGAGAATGGTCTCAATGCGAAGGAGGCAAGGTCGCTTATGCCTCCAGCTGTGTCACAAGCCACCATCCACGATTTTTCACCGCTATGGGACTTAATTCTGAAAGTTGCAATCCAACACTGTACAACAGTATACACTGCCACAATAGTAAACCTCGAAAGACGACATCGATTTGGTCCGATGACGCATATGTCACCTTCGGGGTAGTAGATGTACTGATAATGGTTTCATTGTTGTCCACCAACAAACAGCGCAGTGGCACAGCTACCAGAGTGCCATCTGTGTCTACCCTTTAATAGCGAATGATCACAGCTGGAAGTTTCAGTATGGTTCAGCTGCGTGAAGCAAGCAGGAAACCATGTTACGAAGACGCAATCGTGCTTCCTACAATCAACTGAGCGAGTTTGAAAGCAATGAAATTGTGGTCTTCCGAATGGCAGGGGTGGTCCTTTAGGAGAATTGGACGTGCCGCATCTGTTGTGCAACGATGCTGCTGTCAGTGGCCACATGAAGTCACACACCCGTAGACGAGGTTCTGGACGTCCACGCAGCACAGACGCCTGTCACCATCGTCATATTACAAGGGCAGCAGTGGCAGATAGTACAGCTACCACAGCACAGGTAAGTGGGCTTATCTGCCAAGCGCTGTTATCAATGTTGAGAATCGGTCATCAGCAGTGGAACTATGGGCACGGACACCTCTAGCCAATCTGCCACTCACGCCGCAGCATCGACGTGCACGTCAGAGGATCACTTGGCAGTTGGAATGGCGCGCCGTGGTCTTCATCGACGAAAGCAGAGTCTGCCTGCACGCAAGTGGTAGTCGTTTGCGCGTACGACGCAGTCCTGGGTATAAAACAGGACGGAAGTAATGGAGGTGCCACAAAAACCTGAATAACGAAATTTCAAAGATGAGAACTGTTTATGATCTCCTTAAACCAGTTTTTAAACAAAACTACAGTCGCTGAGATGCTGTAAATAATGTGAAACACGTCTGGTCCAAACAAAACTTTATAGAACCACAAAATACGGAGTAACTTGAGTGTTATTTGAATTACATTTATTCTGCGGTCTGTACCATGGGGAGTAAGAGTGTACTTTTATCAGGTTGGAAAGAAAAAGGAAAAAAAGTTTTCACAGTTTCATCAGAGACACTTGGCTTTCTTGCTATAGTTACGCAGTGGCAAATTTTTGTAGTGTCCGATGCCAGTGACAGAAATAAGCACGTCCCAAATCTGATCCTCATCGACGCTTCGCACTCACATTTTTGTTGAGAACTCCTCTACCGTGGCACTGGTCCAGTGAATGACGTTCACTAGCGCGTCACTCTCTCGAAATAACGGAAACGTCTTACTACTAAAATCTCCTCGCTTAAGCAGAGAGGCAACTCTGTGTAGAGATAAAAAAGATCACGAACAGTATACTCCCTATGTCTCTACAGAAGTAACCGTTCCTTCACTCAGTAACCTAGCCGATTGCAGATGATTTTGACAACTATTACATATGGCAGAAAGTAGCACTGTACAACACGTACTAGGTTGTTGACGTCTTTTCTCCAAATTCAAACCGTAATAGAACAGAAACGATTTTTTGTATGAATGTCAATCATCAATTCTGGCAAACACCATATATTTTTAGTTCACATTCTTTGCTTTATATTTTGTTAAAAATCTTAGTGCCCCGAAGTATATTTGCATTCAGGTGTGATTTACATTTCTGATAAAGGTGTGTTTTTAATTTTTATAAGACTAAAAAAGTCCTCATTTCTTTTATTATGTACTCTCGTTTCACATTTTATCTGCTGGCTGTATGTAGAATCTCAAGTACTGACGTAAGGATAATCAGTTTTCCAGATGATTTATTTGAGTGTTATACTGAAATCAGTGGTCAGACTGAAACGAAATAGTAAGGTATCGTGTATATGAAAAACTGGATACATCCTATGAATAAGGAAACCTTCCACAACTGAAGAGAAATACAGTTACCTAACACAGTGTCTTGCTGACCAAAGAGATATACATGCCCGTTAATTAAAGAGTACGTCTACATCCTGGCACAGTAGTCGGAGGAAAGGCCATGAAAAACGTACAGCAAATCCTGACTGGTAGGGGGATGAATGTGGTAGTGGGAGTGCGTCTGAATTTTATTTTTGTAATTTTCTTGTATAACTCGAAAACTGCAACCTCTAGTAAAAGTGCATATCCCGGGACGAAATTAAACTACATTAAATTTCCTAAAAATGGTCGTATTCATTTTTCCTGTAGGAATTAATAGCTTGCGCTAAGAGAGCGCGAGAATACTGAAAATATCTTTATAGGCCTATTGGAGGTAGTTTCCGATGTGACAGACCAGAAGTGTGCTGCCAGAAGTGTGCTGCACCAAACGGCTTGATTTCCTCTCACCACTGTGGTACGTTGTAAACAGTTATCGTTTGTAACGCGTTTGTGTGACGTGGCACTCTTTTGAGTAAGACGGGACGTTAAACCATAATCTCCCTTCCTTTCTTCCTTCTTTTGTGCAGCTTGGAGGAGGAGCTTGTTTGTGTAGCAGCTGTGCTGGATAAACTTAAGTAATCTGAGAAATTGTGTAATAGATACTGTCTAAGCGTTGGCGACACCGAGAGCAAACTGTATCAATTTTGTCAACATGCTTATTGTGTAATATTGGTGTAGTCTCCCAAAAGTCATTATCCTTTCGAAATCTAGTTTCACAAATTTAAAATAAAGATAAAAATTTACAGCAACAAGACATCAGGTGAATTATAGGAGTGCTTGTAGACACAACCCGCATGTACGTAGGTGATCCACATCCACATTACAAACATAAACTGAATATGTGTGCTCCAAAGTGTGGCGCTAGGCAACATATTGAATTCAGAATGCCAACAGACGTCCATGATTCATTACCACAATTGAAACCTGATAATACATACAGACTGTGAATTTTAATTTTCAAAGACATTGCAAGCTCAATTTGAGAATGACGCTCACGCGGAACGGGAGTTACACACAAATGAAGGTAGTAAGTCCTTCTGTTAAAGTTACTTTTCTTCCTACACACCATTCAGTGACGTAAGAAACGAAGTAGCGATGTGCACCCAGCTATTCTCTTTAGCGACAGGCGGTTGCGCCTCTTTAGGAACCGTGGAGAAGAACGTGCCGAGCTTGCCGGTGAATTCAATATTGCGGCACAGGAAGGCATTTCTGCCTTCTTGCAGCGCACATCCTTTTTAAAGTTGGAGATGTACGACCTCCGCGCGACTGTTGGCGCCGGCAGCTAACCGGCGGTTCCGTAGCGAACTCACTGTAAACTTATCGCCAGGGCACTGGACCACTCGGATGCGTGTTTTCTTCTCTAAAGAACTTCCGTTATCTATGTACTTATTTCTTTCGTTCCGTAACAGTCGATAGCTAAAAACATTTCCAAGAGCCAGGCAGCATGCACTGGAATTTTGTTCTTTGCTCTTCATTCCACTGTTATTTGCAATAACAACTAGTCTACGCTAATGAGGAAGTTTTTTGTTCAATGTTCTCTCTTTTGAGGAGTATAATTTTTTCCACAGTAAAATAGATTCAGACATCTTCACAAAGTTCATTTTATTTGGAACGTTCGTAGCGCAGTCTTTGAGTGTCACGGCGTAAACTCAAGAGCAAGCACGCCAGTCGGGAACTAGAGAGCAGAGAAGGCTGGGAAGAAGACGTCAGACAATTGCACGCTGACCGACTCCTCTCCAGGACAGCGCGACAGCAGCGGCCTCTATGCGTAGAGGACATAAGCGCCGTATCCGACTGGTCGCGGCTCAGTTCAAGAATAGCTTCAGGACTACTCACTTCACTTGTACTATGTAGCATTGTCTATACTGAGGAAACTTGCTTATTTTGTCTGTAGCCCTTTGCTTGCGACACATCTGTTTAACACAATGTTAATATTTTCCATTTTCTAATAAAGCTCATTAATCCGATTTGTTTGAGTGTTGTGTACTGATTCGAGAAAGCAGGTTTCCTGGACACCCCATTTTTGGCGACTAGGCAGGATTCAGAATTGAGAATATTTCTTCGTTCACATTCCACAACGTAACGTGCAGTTACGCGCACCGCGGGCTACATCATTTCCTTCCCTACTCTTTCTCTTTTACGTGATGCATAAATTCCTCGAGCTGACAGTGTCCATCAAAGTTTGTTAATATTTCTGTAACGCTCAGGCATCGACCAAACAGAACAGACAAAATGTTTCGTTCTTACGGCTTCTTTAATTGCTTCAGAATTTCAGTTTCGTAAGAATCCAGTTTTATCATCCGTTACTAAGAATGATCGCCTGTCCACAATTAGGCATTCATGAAGTGAGTTCGTGAATAGCTACGAACATATTGATGCGTAGTTAACCAGAGACTCCATGTTAAACCTTCAGTTTTTTTTACTATTAGATCCCAAAAAGATTTGACTGTATTAGAGACCGTGATATACTGAAAGCTGCAAACGTGGATCACACCGTATCTGTCTGTGATAGACTTGCAATTACTGGCAAGAAGCACAGATGACAGATGAAACTTTTCATGGTGTCACATGACCAAAAAGATGCCCCCCTCCCCCCCCCCCCCCCCCCCCACACACACACACACAAAAAGTATTTTTGGGACATTTAGAAGCTGTTTCTCAGTTCAGTATGTGGCATTAGTCTTGGTATTCTGACATTGGCTTCTCAATATATATATTCTTTACTGTCGTTTATTGTTAACAATATCAGCCTATTCCCAAGAATTAGCAGCTTTCAATCAGTTAATACTAGGCAGAAATCCAATCTGCGTTTGGATCGCACTTCCTTGCCTCCTATGCAGAAAGGTGTGCAGTGTACTGCTGTATACATTTTAAATAAGCTACCACAAGAATTCAAAAATCTTAGCAGTAATCTACGCACTTTCAAATCGAAACTGAAGCGTTTCCTAATGGGTCACTCCATCTATGCTGTAGACGAGTTCCTTGAGGAATTAAGCTGATTCCTGTGGTATATTGTTGACTGCGTTTACAAAAACTTATGGCTTGTCTTTTTCTGGGTCCATAAAAGTTTTATTTTATCTGTTATTTTATGTTTTAATTTCATGCTCTAACACGCTCCATGACGTTGGATATTTGCTCCTCAGTTTGGCCCTAGGGAACTAGACGTGTAAAATAAAATACAAAATAAAACATTTGACTAATGAAGGAAGCGGGTGTCTCAGTACACTTTTATCACCCTCTTAGAAAGGGCTCTGCTTATCTAAAGACCAACGACGGATAAAGCAGGCCACAAGATGCTGTCTACAGAAGGAAAAATTCAGGGAAAGGGCTATCCTGGTCTTAAGATTATAACCGGGAGCCTTACAGGGGCAGGAAAGGAAAACATGAGGTCTTGTACTAGCGCTCATTTTTTAATACAATTTAAAAATGCGTTTTCCCGTAAGTTTCTTGTTCTAATTTCAGTGCCAACCATTTTATCCAAGTATCAACAAATCTCAACGAAATTTTCTCAGGAAGTAGTCATGAGGTATTCACATACTTCGATGTGTTACTACTGTCGAAAATTTAGTTTGTTTCTTGTACGTATTACGTCATTTATGTAATTCAAAAAAATCGAAATTTGAAACTTGAAAAACTACTGAATGTAAATTAATAACATTTGTCATAAAATTAAGGCGGAGACCTGCTGAACAGTGTCTTGTGACTGTACCTAAAAATAAGAAAACTGAGGTCGGAGAACCAAAAGTTAGTTTTCAAAAGTTCCACCAAAAGTCATATTAAAAATTCAAAACTCAGAAACCAATGAAGTTCTGTATTCTAGACTTGGGTATTCCTACACCTTAACGAGTCTGATATGCTTTTAAAATTCGGTTGAAATTGGCAAAGTAGAAGAAATGCTAAATGTTTGTGTGGAGTCTCCCCGTAAATCTGACTACGAGGACAACTGGAGGAACCATCTGGTCAACTCTAGGCAGTTGGCTTCATTCGCATAAAATATGAAGAAATATAAAGGCAAAGAAATCTTCGTTTGAGTGCTACTACCGAGATTAAAATACGAGAAAGCCACGCGATTGCTACTTGATTAATGTGAGCGCAAGGACTGGCCAGAAGCAAGTGGCCATAGCTATGAAATCGCACCAAGACCAACAGCTGAAATCCCGGTGACCAACTACCGAAGAAACGGTGTGTTCAGATGGTGCTAATTTAGCAGTCCAAGAGGCCTCGGAGAGAACCGCTGCGCATGGTTTTATGAAGAAGCGGCGTTTCGAGGTTCACTCTTCTTTTCCAACCTCTTGACCCCGGAGTATCATCTACACACAATGTCCTAACCGTTTGTTGTATCTATTCTAATCTCACTGTTGCCCTTCAGTTTTCCCCCCTACAGCTCCACAGAACCACAAGCACATCTCAAATGCTTATTTTCGCTTCTTTTTCGGTTTTCCCATAGTCCACAATTCGCTTCGATCCAATGCTCTTCCCGGTGACATTCACAGTTTTATTTCTGAGCCATGTTCTCTGTGCCCGGGAAAATTTGCTTCGTACGACTACATTCTTGCTTCGCATTGTTATGCTGCCAAAGTAGCATAATTTCTTCATACATCAAGTATTCCCACTTTTGACGTTAATTTTGTCGCTGCTTCTCAGGGTGCATATCGCAATCCGTACTGTGTTAGATGTCTCCAAATAAGATTCTTTCGTTGGGCCACAAACACTCCATCAATACAATGATGAGGTTATTGGCTTGAGCTTGTCCTGCAATATTTTCGTGTTACACTGAACTGTTATCCATATCTGAGCTGCATACATTTATTAATTTTGTACGATAATTAATAGCGTTTTGTCTCTGCAGGTGGAGTCTAGTAGAAGTAGTCCAATATAAGCGACACTGCGAGAAAGACTCCATCTCACTGGAGTTACAAGTCGCATCATTCATCAAAAACACATTAAAGTGACGAGTCTGTATTGTTTCTATCCATCGACAATGCAGTGTTAAACCGCAGGGCAGCTGAATACATGTCATGGCAGAATACAAATACAGACAAGTACCTTTTCAGACTAATGATCCTGTACCGCCCACATAAAACATAAAAAGCACGTCAATGAAAATATAATCGTGTAACCTCTGTGTATTCTGCGATATTTGCTCGCTTCACTCTACTGTGGATGTAAAATTCGTTTTATGTCTAAATCTGTCATTTGTTAAGGCTCTGTAACATCGTACCAGGGTACTACTTAAACTAGTGTAAACTTGTAGTAGTGAAAACAAACCGTAATATAGCATTTCAAATGTTGAGATGGCTGTATGGGCACGCTCCAAAAGCCAATAAAAATCATCATATATATAATATTACTATTCCATCTAAGAAATGAGAGGTTGTCTCATTCTAAAATTCTCCCAACAGTCATTTCAAACACTGTAGCTGCCTGCATAACGCACATACAGAATCAGTCAAAAGAAAAGTCTATTAAATTTCTAAAAGCATGAAATCGTCAGCACCTATTGTATCATAGGGAGTTATATTAACAGAGAACTCGCTCTAGTGAACAGTGTTTCTTCGATTGTATTTTCAATCAGTTTCGTTTGTACTTTTCTTTATTTATCTACCCTTTAAGTAACGCTCTTGTGATTATTTTGACGGAAAATGCAACACTATGAAACTGATGCAAACAGACATGAACTAAAACAGGAAAACATAGGACGTATTTATAACATTCAGGGCAAACCGATACAAAAGCATACGTTATTAATGTCAGATTGCAGAACGGCGATTGCTAAAATCTGTTTTCAAATAACAAAAGCACATTTAGTATTTAACCGGTGATTAGCCATTGATGCATTTACTCGCCTGTTCTTTTGTTGTACGTTTTCTTTTCAAGTACCACAGTACGTTATTGCTACGAAACACCATGTTATACTGCAATGATCTAATTTACCTGCCACATCGTCTGTTACGTCATAAAACATTTCAAATCTTACACTAACGTAATTACATATAATTTCAGTTAAACGCTAGGAAAAAGTGGATACTACAAATAGAAAATATGAAATGGAAGCACACCATGAATAAAATAACAGGCAGTGCTGTTTTACGTGGAAAATTTTTTGCCCTTAGGTCAACACTGTAATCGTTGCAAGTGGAAATTTTTAATGTAACTACTAAAATAACTACTATTCGCAATGTCAAACATGTATGGCGTGTCTGAAGGAAGCTGTATGAAACGGAAAAATGTACTCGGAACTGTAAATACGATTAGACTGCAACTGCATAGTTTATTACTGACAAAGAAACCCGCTATACGCGAGTGGTCGCCTTAACCATTTGGGCTATCCGAACATGCCTCCCGGATCGAGTCAAATTTCCATATGTCACGCAGCCACAACCCTTATGCTCGCACAATTCGTGGTTCCCACACAGAGAGACAAAAGCTATGTAGTCATTTTAGCCCGTCAAGGCATGGATATATTATTGATGACTATGACGTCTGTATTTATAGTGTCTTTATTTTCGCAATATAGTGTCCATCAGACTTACGTGCTAAAATGACGGTATACTTGTCTCTCTCTGCAGGATTCACGAATTGTGCGAACATAAGGGATATGATCTTCCCCCATAAACCACAGACCTTGCCGTTGGTGGGAAGGCTTGCGTGCCTTAGCGATAGAGATAGCCGTACCGTAGATGCAACCGCAACGGATGGTATCTGTTGAGAGGCCAGACAAACGGTGTGGTTCCTGAAGAGAGGCAGCAGGCTTTTCAGTAGTTTGAAGGGGGCAACAGTCTGGATGATTGACTGATCTGGCCTTGTAACATTAACCTAAACGACCTTGCTGTGCTGGTACTGCGAACGGCTGAAAGCAACGGAAAACTACAGCCGTAATATTTCCCGTTGTCATGGAGCTTTACTGTATGGTTAAATGATGATGGTGTCCTTTTGGGTAAAATATTCCGGAGGTGAAATAGTCCTCCATTCCAACCTCCGGGAGGGGATTACTCAGGAGAACGTCGTTGTCAGGAGAAACAAAACTGGCTGGCTGGCTCTGAGCACTATGGGACTTAACATCTGTGGTCATCAGTCCCCTAGAACTTAGAACTACTTAAACCTAACTAACCTAAGGACATCACACACATCCATGCCCGAGGCAGGATTCGAACCTGCGACCGCAGCAGTCGCGCGGTTCCGGACTGCGCGTCTAGAACCGCTAGAACACCGCGGCCGGCAAAAAACTGGCCTCCTACGGATCGGAGCGTGGAAATCTTAGATCCCTTAATCGCTTAGGTAGGTTAGGAAATTTAAAAAGGGATAGGTTAAGGATAGATGTTGTGGGAATTAGTGAAGTTCGGTGGCAGGAGGAACAAGTCTTCTGGTGTGTTGAATACAGGGTTATAAATACAAAATCAAGAGGAGTAATGCAGGAGTAGGTTTAATAATGAATAAAAAAGATAGCACGGGACAGTTACTATGAATAGCGTAGTGAACACATTATTGTAGCCAACATAGACACGAAGCCCACGCCTAACACAGTAGTACAAGTTTATATGCCAACTAGCTCCGCAGATGACGAAGAGATTGAAGAAATGTACGATGAGATAAAAGAAATCTTCAGACAGTGGAATTCGACAGAAGGAAAAGGAAGAGAAGGAAACGTAGTAGGTGAATATGGAATGGGGGTAAGGAATGAAAGAGGAAGCCGCTTGGTAGAATTTTGCACAGAGCATAACTTAATGATAGCTAATACTTGGCTTAAGAATCGCGAAAGAAGGTTGTATACCTGGAAGAGGCCTGGAGACACTGGAAGGTTTCAGACAGATTGTATAATAGTCAGACAGATATTTAGGAGCCAGGTTTTAAATTGTAAGACGTTTCATGGCAGATGTGGACTCTGGCCACAATCTACTGGTTATGAACTGTAGATTAAAACTGAAGAAACTGCAAAATGGTGGGAATTTAAGGAGATGGGACCTGGAAAAACTGAAAGAACCAGAGTTCGTAGAGAATTTCAGGGAGAGCATTACAGAACGATTGACAAGAACGGAAGTGGAAGAGGAATGGGTACCTTTAAGAGATGAAATAGTGAAGGCAGCAGAGGATCAAGTAGGTAAAAAGACGAGGGCTAGTAGAAATACTTGAGCAACAAAAGAGATATTGAATTTAATTGATGAAAGGAGAAATTTAAAAATGCAGTAAAGAAGTAGGTGAAAAGTAATATAAACTTATAAAAAATGAGATCGACAGGAAGTGCAAAATGGCTAAGCAGGGATGGCTAGAGGACAAATGCAAGAATGTAGAGGCATATATCGCTATAAGACAGATAATCCCTACAGGAAAATTAAAGAGGCCTTTGGGAAAAAGAGAACTTGCATGAATAGCAAAAGCTTAGATGGAAAACCAGTTCTAAGCAAAGAAGGGAAAGCAGAAAGATGGGAGGAGTATATAGAGAGTCTATATAAGGGTAATGCACTTGATGGTAATATTATGGAAATGGAAGAGGGCATAGATGTAAATGAAATGGCAGATATGATACTGCGTGAAGAATTTGACGGAGCACTGTAAGACCTAACCGTTTATCCTGCCGCCGTTGAATAAGCAGCTGCAGCAGCAAGTCGTATACTCCTAGCTCACTCATTTGTTACATAGTTTAATTCTTAATTTCTTTGCGTGTTTTTGGTACTTGCATTGTTTAATTCATAAATTTCTGGCGTATTATAGTATTTGAGAGTTGTAGCATCGCGTTTTAGTACCTGAATAGTGTAAAATCGCGTAGTCTCCTTCCGCCGCCGAGCAGTGTGTCAGCACTGCGCAAGTAGCAGCATTACTGCATTTACTAGGCAATCTTGTATTTTAATAACCGTTTAAATTTTGTGTCGATTTGTTTGCGCTCTCTGTAGATTAGTTCAGACGTTCTTTGCACAACAGTTTTTAGCATGGATAGGGACTGCAACTGCTGTGTTCGAATGCAGGCTGAGTTGGCATCCCTTCGCGCCCAGCTTCAGGCAATGTTGGCTTCGGTCACACAGCTTGAGGCTGTTGCCAATGGGCATCACTGTGGGGGTCCGGATGGGGGTTTGTCGGGGACGGCCAGCTCGTCCCACGCGTCCCCCGATCGGACTACGACTGTGGTTGCCCGGGATACTGCCCACATTGAGGCTGATCCCTCACCTGTGGTAGAGTGGGAGATCGTCTCAAGGTGTGGCAGGGGGCGAAAGACATTCCGGAGGGCTGAACGGAAGGCCTCTTCAGTTTGTCTGGCGAACCAGTTTCAGGCTGATACTGATCTTCGGCCTGACATGGCTGCTTGTCATGTTCCAGAGGTTGCCCCTCAGTCTGCAAGATCCGGGCGGTCGCAGAGGGTGGGCTTAATGGTATTTGGGAGCTCCAACGTCAGGCGCGTAATGGGGCTCCTTAGGGATATGGCAGCAAGAGAGGGGAAGAAAACCAATGTGCACTCCGTGTGCATACCGGGGGGAGTCATTCCAGATGTGGAAAGGGTCCTTCCGGATGCCATGAAGGGTACCGGGTGCACCCATCTGCAGGTGGTCGCTCATGTCGGCACCAATGATGTGTGTCGCTATGGATCCGAGGAAATCCTCTCTGGCTTCCGGCGGCTATCTGATTTTGGTGAATGCTGCCAGTCTCGCTAGCGGGATGAAAGCAGAGCTCACCATCTGCAGCATCGTCGACAGGACTGACTGCGGACCTTTGGTACAGAGCCGAGTGGAGGGTCTGAATCAGAGGCTGAGACGGTTCTGCGACCGTGTGGGCTGCAGATTCCTCGACTTGCGCCATAGGGTGGTGGGGTTTCGGGTTTCGCTGGATAGGTCAGGAGTCCACTACACGCAACAAGCGGCTACACAGGTAGCAGGGGTTGTGTGGCGTGGGCTGGGCGGTTTTTTAGGTTAGATGGCCTTGGGCAAGTACAGAAAGGGCATCATCCTCAACGGGTGCGGGGCAAAGTCAGGACATGCGGGGACCAAGCAGCAATCGGTATTGTAATTGTAAACTGTCGAAGCTGCGTTGGTAAAGTATCGGAACTTCAAGCGCTGATAGAAAGCACCGAAGCTGAAATCGTTATAGGTACAGAAAGCTGGCTGAAGCCAGAGATAAATTCTGCCGAAATTTTTACAAAGGTACAGACGGTGTTTAGAAAGGATAGATTGCATGCAACCGGTGGTGGAGTGTTCGTCGCTGTTAGTAGTAGTTTATCCTGTAGTGAAGTAGAAGTGGGTAGTTCCTGTGAATTATTATGGGTGGAGGTTACACTCAACAACCGAGCTAGGTTAATAATTGGCTCCTTTTACCGACCTCCCGACTCAGCAGCATTAGTGGCAGAACAACTGAGAGAAAATTTGGAATACATTTCACAGAAATTTTCTCAGCATGTTACAGTCTTAGGTGGAGGTTTCAATTTACCAGATATAGACTGGGACACTCAGATGTTTAGGACGTGTGGTAGAGACAGAGCATCGAGTGACATTATACTGAGTGCACTATCCGAAAACTATCTCGAGCAATTAAACAGAGAACCGACTCGTGGAGATAACATCTTGGACCTACTGATAACAAACAGACCCCAACTTTTCGACTCTGTATGTGCAGAACAGGGAATCAGTGATCATAAGGCCGTTGCAGCATCCCTGAATGTGGAAGTTAATAGGAATATAAAAAAGGGAGGAAGGTTTTTCTGTTTAGCAAGAGTAATAGGAGGCAGATTTCAGACTACCTAACAGATCAAAACGAAAATTTCTGTTCCGACACTGACAATGTTGAGTGTTTATGGAAAAAGTTCAAGGCAATCGTAAAATGCGTTTTAGACAGGTACGTGCCGAGTAAAACTGTGAGGGACGGGAAAAACCCACCGTGGTACAACAACAAAGTTAGGAAACTACTGCGAAGGCAAAGAGAGCTTCACTCCAAGTTTAAACGCAGCCAAAACCTCTCAGACAAACAGAAGCTAAACGATGTCAAAGTTAGCGTAAGGAGGGCTATGCGTGAGGCGTTCAGTGAATTCGAAAGTAAAATTCTATGTACCGACTTGTCAGAAAATCCTCGGAAGTTCCGGCCTTACGTTAAATCAGTAAGTGGCTCGAAACAGCATATCCAGACACTCCGGGATGATGATGGCATTGAAACAGAGGATGACACGCGTAAAGCTGAAATACTAAACACCTTTTTCCAATGCTGTTTCACAGAGGAAGACCGCACTGCAGTTCCTTCTGTAAATCCTCGCACAAACGAAAAAATGGCTGACATCGAAATAAGTGTCCAAGGAATAGAAAAGCAACTGGAATCACTCAACAGAGGAAAGTCCACTGGACCTGACGGGATACCAATTCGATTCTACACAGAGTACGCTAAAGAACTTGCCCCCTTTCTAACAGCCGTGTACCGCAAATCTCTAGAGGAGGAGATAGAGAAGATCCAACGAAGAGCGGCGCGTTTCGTCACAGGGTTATTTGGTAACCGTGATAGCGTTACGGAGATGTTTAACAAACTCAAGTGGCAGACTCTGCAAGAGAGGCGCTCTGCATCGCGGTGTAGCTTGCTCGCCAGGTTTCGAGAGGGTGCGTTTCTGGATGAGGTCTCGAATATATTGCTTCCCCCTACTTATACCTCCCGAGGACATCACGAATGTAAAATTAGAGAGATCCGAGCGCGTACGGAGGCTTTCAGACAGTCGTTCTTCCCGCGAACCATACGCGACTGGAACAGGAAAGGGAGGTAATGATAGTGGCACGTAAAGTGCCCTCCGTCACACACCGTTGGGTGGCTTGCGGAGTATAAATGTAGATGTAGATGTAGACTACAAAATACTAACACGAATTCTTTACAGACGAATGGAAAAACTGGTACGAGCCGATCTCGGGGAAGATGGGTTCGGATTCCGTAGAAATGATGGAACACTTGAGGCAATACCGACCCTACGAATTATCTTAGAAGATAGATTAAGGAAAGGCAAACATACGTTTCTAGCATTTGTAGACTTAGAGAAAGCTTATGATAATGTTGACTGGAATACTCTAACTCTGAAGGTGGCAGGGGTAAAATACAGGGAGCGAAAGGCTATTTGCAATTTGTATAGAAAGCAGATGGCAGTTGTAAGAGTCGATTGGCATGAAAAGGAAGCAGTGGTTGGGAAGGGAGTGAGACAGGGTTGTAGCCTCTCGCCGACATTATTCAGTCTGTATATTGATCAAGCAGTAAATGAAGCAAAAGAAATATTTGGAGTAGGAATTAAAATGCAGGGAGAAGAAATAAAAACTTTGAGGTTTGTCGATGACCTGGAAGAGCAGTTGGACGGAATGGACAGTGTTTTGAAAGGAGGATATAAGGTCAACATCAACAAAAGTCAAACGAGGATAATGGGATATAGTCAAATTATATCAGGTGATGCTGAGGGAGTGGGATTAGGAAATGAGACACTTAAAGTAGTAGATGAGTATAACTGATGACAGTCGGAGTAGAGAGGATATATAATGTAGACTAGCAATGGCAAGAAAAGCGTGTCTGAAGAAGAGAAAATTGTTAACATCGAGTATAGATTTGAGTATCAGGAAGTCTTTCCTGAAAGTATTTGTATGGAATGTAGCCATGTATGGAAGTGAAACAGGGACGATTAATAGGTTAGACAAGAGGAGAATAGAAGCTTTCGAAATGTGTTGCTACAGGAGAATGCTGAAGATTAGATGGATATATCACGTAACTATTGGGAAGGTACTGAACAGAATTGGGGAGAAGAGGAATTTATGGCATAACTTGACTAGAAGAAGGGATCCGTTGGTAGTACACGTGTTCTGAGGCATCAAGGGATCACAAATTTAGCATTGGAGGGCAGCGTGGAGGGTAAAAATCGTAGAGGGAGACCAAGAGATGAATACACTAAGCAGATTCAGAAGGATGTAGGTTGCAGTAGTTACTTGGAGATGAAGAAGCTTGAACAGGTTAAAAAAAAAAAAAAAAAATGGCTCTGAGCACTATGGGACTCAACTGCTGAGGTCAAGTCCCCTAGAACTTAGAACTAGTTAAACCTAACTAACCTAAGGACATCACACACATCCATGCCCGAGGCAGGATTCGAACCTGCGACCGTAGCGGTCTCGCGGTTCCAGACTGCAGCGCCAGAACCGCGTGGCCACTTCGGCCGGCGCTTGAACAGGGTAGAGTAGCATAGAGAGCTGCGTAAAACCAGTCTCTGGACTGAAGACCACAACAACAACAAAGAGTATGATTCCGCGACATATGAAAGTTCGGGTCGGTCTGCTCGGAAAGGCGCAGTGGTTAATGGGACCGCTCGTGATAAGCGGGAAATCCGGGTTTGAGACCCGGTCTACCGCAATTTTTGATTTGCCGCAAATTGCTATCGTAAGTGCATAGTCACAGAATGCGAATCTATTTCGCGCTTACAAGAGTCAATGTTCGCGACAAGGTGGCAGTAATTGAAATGATAGTGACAGCGTTGTAATCTATTGCCCATGTTATTCAGTCTATGTATTGAGCAAGCAATGAAGGCGACTAAGATAAGAAGAAGGTAGAAAGATTATGCTTAATATACCGTCGTCAGTGACGTCATTGCAGACCGAGCTTCAACTTGTATTGTGGAAGGAAAAGAAATCGGCGTGGTATTTCAAAGAAAACATTCCTGAATTTTGAGTGGAACGGTTCGAGAAAATGTCGGAGAACCTAAATGTGGGTGCTGGGACGTGGAGTTGAACCGCGGTGCTACAGGGCGAGTCCAGTGTGCTAAGCATTGCGCCACATTGCTCTGTGGGAAACAAATGAGATGTATGGAAAGGGAATTAAAGTTCAGGAAGAAGAATTAGGTACTGAGAGGTTCACCGATGACGATGTACGAGGGTGTGCTGAAAAGTAACGCTTCTGAATGCTTTTATGTGAAAACTCTCAAAGCTTTTTAAATGAAACAAACGTTATGAGCATTCTACATGTTTATTTGTTTCTCAGCTTAGCCACCCTGACGACAAACATGTTGTCCCAGCAAGAAACCAGTCTGGCATCTGTCCATGTCAAACGCACAGATCGAGCTATAATGGGCACCAACTACGCCTGATCTAAAACCAATGAAAACTACACTCCTGGAAATTGAAATAAGAACACCGTGAATTCATTGTCCCAGGAAGAGGAAACTTTATTGACACATTCCTGGGGTCAGATACATCACATGATCACACTGACAGAACCACAGGCACATAGACACAGGCAACAGAGCATGCACAATGTCGGCACTAGTACAGTGTATATCCACCTTTCGCAGCAATGCAGGCTGCTATTCTCCCATGGAGACGATCGTAGAGATGCTGGATGTAGTCCTGTGGAACGGCTTGCCATGCCAATTCCACCTGGCGCCTCAGTTGGACCAGCGTTCGTGCTGGACGTGCAGACCGCGTGAGACGACGCTTCATCCAGTCCCAAACATGCTCAATGGGGGACAGATCCGGAGATCTTGCTGGCCAGGGTAGTTGACTTACACCTTCTAGAGCACGTTGGGTGGCACGGGATACATGCGGACGTGCATTGTCCTGTTAGAACAGCAAGTTCCCTTGCCGGTCTAGGAATGGTAGAACGATGGGTTCGATGACGGTTTGGATGTACCGTGCACTATTCAGTGTCCCCTCGACGATCACCAGTGGTGTACGGCCAGTGTAGGAGATCGCTCCCCACACCATGATGCCGGGTGTTGGCCCTGTGTGCCTCGGTCGTATGCAGTCCTGATTGTGGCGCTCACCTGCACGGCGCCAAACACGTATACGACCATCATTGGCACCAAGGCAGAAGCGACTCTCATCGCTGAAGACGACACGTCTCCATTCGTCCCTCCATTCACGCCTGTCGCGACACCACTGGAGGCGGGCTGCACGATGTTGGGGCGTGAGCGGAAGACGGCCTAACGGTGTGCGGGACCGTAGCCCAGCTTCATGGAGACGGTTGCGAATGGTCCTCGCCGATACCCCAGGAGCAACAGTGTCCCTAATTTGCTGGGAAGTGGCGTTGCGGTCCCCTACGGCACTGCGTAGGATCCTACGGTCTTGGCGTGCATCCGTGCGTCGCTGCGGTCCGGTCCCAGGTCGACGGGCACGTGCACCTTCCGCCGACCACTGGCGACAACATCGATGTACTGTGGAGACCTCACGCCCCACGTGTTGAGCAATTCGGCGGTACGTCCACCCGGCCTCCCGCATGCCCACTATACGCCCTCGCTCAAAGTCCGTCAACTGCACATACGGTTCACGTCCACGCTGTCGCGGCATGCTACCAGTGTTAAAGACTGCGATGGAGCTCCGTATGCCACGGCAAACTGGCTGACACTGACGGCGGCGGTGCACAAATGTTGCGCAGCTAGCGCCATTCAACGGCCAACACCGCGGTTCCTGGTGTGTCCGCTGTGCCGTGCGTGTGATCATTGCTTGTACAGCCCTCTCGCAGTGTCCGGAGCAAGTATGGTGGGTCTGACACACCGGTGTCAATGTGTTCTTTTTTCCATTTCCAGGAGTGTATCTGGGGCGCAACTGTAGAATGTCTGCTTTTGTTGACGGAGCCACAACCTCACCTCTGCTTTTACCACTTCATCCCTAACAAACTGAAGTCCTCGAAGGTCTTCTTTAACTTTTGGAAACAGATTAAAATTGGATGGGGTCAACTCGGGACTGTATGGAGGAAGATCGATGAGAACGAAACCAAGGCGTCGGATTGTTGTTGATATTGCAGCGCTCGTGTATGATGTGGCTTTGTCATTCTGGTGTGGATGAAATCCTCTAATACGAAACTCGTTTACAGCACTCTGTTCCTCTCGCACTGACATAGTTACGTAACACACCGCTCTGATATAGTTACGTAACACACCAACGTGGTACACGCTAAAATTCGAAACCCTCTAGCGGCAAATGGCTGCAAATATGATACATGAAGAATAAATATGCTGGATGTTAATATGTTGGTTTTGTTTAAAAAGTTTTGAAAGTTTGCACGCAAAAAAATGGAGGTATTACTTTACAGCATGCCATAGTAATTCTGTCAGAGAACAAGGACTTGAACATCAGTTGAACAGAATGCACGGCGTATTACAAATGGGTATGAGATGAATGTTACCTAAATTTCAACAAGAGTAGTGGAAAGTTGTCGAGTAAAATCAGATGGTGCTGAAGGAGTTAGAAAATGAGACACCAAAAAGGGTAGACGAGTTTTTGCTGTTTCGGCAGAAAAATCAACAATGAATCTACTACAGAGATTATCACTGGAGCAAGAAGACCGCTACTGGATTTTTTAAATGTGGTGAGAGATCATAAGGGCATGAACAGACGCTGCACGAGTTGATACACGACGCTGGCTGGCTGCAATAACATCGAAAACCACAGTACACCGTTCAGGCGCGTAATTTAGTATTCTCGTATGGGACTGTAATACTGATATTCAAATGACTGCCAAGTATCTTAGCTTGCAGATGCAGAAACTACTGTTCGATAGGTGTGCAGCCGTTGGTTTCACAACAGCATTGCAAGGTGACAAATATCTTTAGCAAAGCACCACCCCATCGCTTCTGGATCAGAAGAAATTAAGCGACATTCTATGGATGTTTGGGTGCTTATGTGACTCACAGTATTCGTATGATATAGTGTTACATAAGAATCATTAAATTAAATGGAATAATAAGCTAAGAAATAAGTAGATTTTCTGTAGAATCGACTAAGAATGGATTGTGTCGAAAACACTGCTTAGAAGAAGGTCAAGGACGATAACAAATCAAGACAGCTCAGCATAATTATTATAGTTTTATAGGGACACGTGACGGGAAGACAGATCCTGGAAGGTATATAAATTCATGCGACAAAACATTACGGCTATTTATTGAATAGCTTATTGGACCACGACTGTACTGCATGGCATGGATTCTACAAGTTTCGTAGTTACCCGGACGTATGTGGCACCAGATGCCTATGCACATGTCACGCAGTTCCCGTGAATTACGGTCCAGTGAGTTTGCGGACGCGGTGCCTGCGGCCACTAGCGTTCCAGATGACTTCCATTGCGTTCAGATCAGGCGAATTTGGTGATCTAGATGTTGCCCTTGATCTCACTATTATATTCCACAAATCACTGTAGCACGAATCCGTCGCTTCAGACAGTTTTCCATCCGGAAGATGTCATCGCTGTAGCGGGAGACACCGAGTAATAACGTTCTCTTTCACAACTGTCATAGTGCCTTCGATTACCACCGCAAGACCCGTGAATGGCAGGGTGAATGTCCTCCATAGCACAATAACACCTCCACTGAACTGCATTCTAGTGTGGTGCGTGTTAGGAGCACCTGTTAGCCCGGAAGATGACCGTCGACCTGGTGTAACAAGAAATGTAAGTCATCCGGCAAGACGCCACTTTCGATTGATCAGTGGTCCACTATCAAGATCCCGTGCTCACCGCAATCGTAATTGCCAATGTCGTTGGGCCAACATGGAAACATGTAGGGGCAGTCTGCTGCGGAGCCACCGAGCGAGGTGGCGCATTGATTAGAACACATGATTCGCATTCGGGAGGATGCCGGTTCAAACCCGCGTCCGACCATCTTGATTTCCATAAATCGGTCCAGGCAAATGCCCTGATAGTTCCTATGGAAAGGACAAGGCCGATATTCATCCCACCCTTTCGTAACGCAAACTTGTACTTCGTCTCTAATGATGTCGCTATCAACGGGACTTCAGATGGTTCAAATGCTTCTCGGCACTATGGGACTTAACATCTGAGGTCATCAATCCCCTAGAACTTAGAACTACTTAAACCTAACTAACCTAAGGACATCACACACATCCGAAGCAGGATTCGAACCTGCGACCACAGAGGTCGCGCGGTTCCAGACTGAAGCGCCTAGAACCGCTCGGTCACTGCGGCCGGGTCATCGGGACTATGTACCTTTCTTGCCTGCTCCTGAGCCCCATGTTCAACAATGTGCGCTCAACAGTGTAAAATACTTGTGCCTGCATCAGCATTGTGCTAAGTCGTATTTGACACTCCTCGCCGCCTACCCCGTTTTACAGAACGGGCAAGTCACGACCTCCACGTTCAGTGATGTGGCTTGGACGTCCAACAGCTTGCTGTCTATTCGTGTTTCAACCGTCCTTCTACCATTTGCCTAGATGCTCAAGACCGAGTGTGTAACAGTCGCTTATGTCAGGATATTTACGTACTTGAGACGTATTATGTCTAACACGGTGTAGGAAACCGGCTGGCATCTGAAACGGCTTCAAGTCGTCTTGGAATGATTCAACTAAGATACTGGCTGGTTTTAAGGAGAATGTTACACTCTTTTTCCTGCAATATAGTGGCAATTTCAAGTAACAATGATGGAGGTGGATACCGATCATGCTCCACTGTCTCCAAAGTAGACCACAAAAGCTCAATAATACTGAGATATGGTGACTATGATGACCAGAGAAGATGCGACAATTCGTCCTCGTTCAAAAAAAAAGGTCTTAGATGATGCGAGGTATGTGAATAGGGGCCCTGTCGTCTTCGATCGCAGTGCGATCATAAGGGAACAAACACTGGACCACGGGATGGACCTGATTAGCCAAAATCCTTGGCAGCGATGCTACGTTTTTGAATTTCCACTGGGATGAGCGTGAGTCCTCAATTCTTCCTGGTCATGGTGACAATGTTTTATGAATTTATTTGTAAAAGTATAGACAGTAGAAATTAAAATGCCCTTTGGTGACTCTCATGCTCCAAGTCGGCCCGTTTGACGTCCTACCCCCCTTAAACGATCTTTGCTCTTGCCGTGGTACAGTTTTTGCCTCTGCGCAGTCAGATACATTCTTAGTTGTTAGATGAAGAAAGATTCATTTAAAGGGCAGCAAGGATGAATATGATATATTAAATGAAAGGTGAAAGGAATGTAAATTTTGCTTAATGTAATTGTTTGTGAAGAGAAGAAGTTTGATTTAAGACTACAGCACTGCGCAACTAATCTGTCGGAATGATTATTGTCAGCTAGTTAACTTTCTCAGAGCTGAGAGAAAGACAACCTCACTTCTCTGAGTCATGGATTAACATATGTACCGATTAAGCTGTTTGATTTTTACAGAAATTCTCTGTTAACATTTTACCCTCTTTAAATTCTTGTTCACTTTGTTAAGCATAGATTGTTCAGACAAATGTTTTGTGCGAAGGTTACGCGAAGTATTGCTCTGTGTTTCTGAATATATACTTCACTGTAAAATCGTTGTCTTGGCATATCATTTCGTAGGAATAGCTACTGTCCCCACCCCACTGTTTGCCAATACGCATTAACCACATGCAACAGTTTGAATATGTATTTATAAACAGAAGTCTAGCGTAGCCGCTGCATGCTTACTGTTTGCTTTTGTGCTTTCGACAAATCTGCAACAGTTTTATCAAGACGCGAGGAAAGTGGAAAGTTTAATTAGGGCCAGTTGCGCATTTAACATACAGACAAGTTGCATTCGTATCAGTTACAGTTCAGTTCAAATTGAGTTCTGTTTAGTCAAAGGTTAGCATACAAGTTTAAGGCGAATAACAGTTTGTGGGTACCCACTTTTGGGAATACGTAGACTTTTATAGAGTGGGAGGTAAAACTGGGCTAAATTCAAACAGAAACAAATATTGTGGGGAGGTGACAATGCAATTTCTTTACTGCGTCGAGCGCCCATAACGCCACTAGGGCTGCAAGTAATCTCGCTGCGGGCAGTTGGCATTATTTTCAGGCTCATCGTTGTTTAGAAATAACTGGAGACGTTAGGTGTGCCTTAAGCACACAGTGGCACAGGAAGGGAAAGCGTGGCGATCTGCAAGAAACCAATCAGAAGAAAAGGGTGCATGGTGTGACAACGCCTTGCGTGAGTTGTGGACTGTGATTGAATAGTCATGAGTTGGGATGGCTCTCCAACGCTTTCAGTGTCAGGTGGAGTCTGTATTGTTTTGCGACTCCTTGCTGCACTCTATTATGCAGGCGTGTCTACTTAAATTGGTGCATATTCCTCACTGTTCTTTTAGATTTGATTTTTATTTCGTTAATTTAATGTCTAAAAATAACGTTATGGAGAATTGTTCTGTGGAGTTACCCCACATAGAGAAAGGCCTATAGGCAGTTTCACTCTAATTAGTAGATTCATCATTTTTATGTACGACTGTGTGGTCTTGAGCCATACACGTGCTCCCCTCGTGGAGAAATCTAAGGTCTCGTCATATGGTAAAAATAAAATGTGTGACTAGGGCCTCCCGTCGGGTAGACCGCTTGCGAAAACCTGCTAATGTAGGAGATTCTCAGCTCATTCTGACGGTTTTTGATTAAATAAACCTCTAATTGAAAATACAGCTTGTTTCAAATGACTACAAGGAACGGATATTTTACTCATTTGTAGCACATACACTAATAGACCGTGTGTTTATAATGCTATTGTGACAAAAGGAATAAAATGGGCAAATGACATCAAAATTCCAGAATTTCTCTTTACATGCGGCATATGTGTTACAAATGAGTAAAATATCCGTTAATTTTAATCATTTGAAATAAGCTATATTTGCAATTAGAGGTTCACTTAATCAAAAACCGTCAGAGGGAGCTGAGAATCTCCTACATTAGCAAGTTTCCGCAGGCACCATCTTGTGGCAAGACATCGCGGTAACATGCGTCGCAAGTATTGTTGTTTATCTAACAAGAAGTAAACGAAAACTTTTCTGCATTTCGACAGCAAAATCTTTGAGAAAATTGTCAGATAGATGATAATGCAGTGGTTCCACCGGTGTGAAATGTTCAGTTACCCTCCAAAAAGAAACAATGACTGAGGCGAAATTCACTTCTTGGGAAAGTGAAATTGCAACTAAAAACAAAGCGGGATTTCTCTAGTTAGATGCCTGCCCTTGGAAGGTAATAGCGAAGCAGTGATAGCTGACACAGTGTACTTCTCATTACCGATTGAAATCGATTCACGATCTCTTCCGGCTATGCGGAACAAATAACGGAGGACTACACTTCTCAGAACTGCAGGAAACTGTGAGGCATGTTTCAACAGCACTATTTGTAATTGGTAGGTTCGATTAGCAAGTGAGTATTACGGAAAAAATGGTTTTTACGTTCTAAGAAGGATAGTTTTGACGTTACTAACTCTCCACATTCACAAAGACTGTTGGGATTTGATGAAAACTTTTTGAACTCATTAATCCACAATGAACCATCTCAGTGTGCTCGAGACTGATAAACGTGATGAACTCTGATCATTGCATCTTCGTGAACGTTTGCGTGCAGTGGGGAAGGTCCAAAAATCTGGTGTATGGGTGTCGCATGCTCTAAGTCAAAATCACAAAAATCAGAAAGTGGCCACCAGTTCATCTCTTCCTGATCAACACCCACTGACCATTCTTATCCCGTATTGTTTCTGGTAACGAGAAATGGTGTCTTTATGCTAACATAAGGAAAAGAAAGGAATAGTCGAGCACAAAGAAAGCAGCAACCCCTGTACGAAGACGTGTGTTCATCCACAAAAGATAATTGAGACGCTCCGCTTAACACGCAGGACAGGACCTGGTAGTTTAACTTGTGGAGACAGGCCAGAATAAGGGACTGTCAGTTACACTCGAACATACAACTTTATTATTTGGTCAAACATTACAAGAGACCAAAAAAAATTTTTTTTTAACACACAGCTATAATCTTTGGTACTTAATTACCAGCTGAAGGCCAATAAGACACAAGCATAATCAGACATTTTGGAACGTCCCCTTTGAACAATTATACATGACTGTGCTTAAACTGACACACAATATTTTTTTTTTAGCGCAACGCAATCTGACTTTCAATAATCCCTACAAAATAATGGCCCTGACTAACATTAACCTATACCTTTCACAAATCACTTACCTCACAAAAATCTTCGTTACTCGAACTACTGCAATACAGCGAGCGCCACTACAGCCAGCTAAATAAAAGATTCAAACTACGGAAGGCACTAACTACTGATAGGCATAGTTAGCAAATGAAAGATTTTAATAGAGAACAAACAATGTATTCACCTTAATAGTCATAATATATATATCAGTTCATGACATCCAGTCTTACAAATTTCAAAACTCCGCCATCTCTCTCCCCACATCCACCACTGCTGGCGGCTCACCTCCAACTGCGCAACGCCACGCGCTGTTAACATCCAGCTGCCCAACACTACAATGGCAGACAACAATGCAAACTAGCCACAGACTGCACACAGCACAGCTAGTGATTTTCATACAGAGCGTTACGTGGCGTTACCAATAAGAAAACCTAAACAGCCTACTTACAATTTAAAAGGCAAGCCTTATCTTAAAACAGTTGTTCAGTTAGGCTGAAGGCCCAAAGAATCAGACACTTCAAGAGCAAACAAGTTAAATTCAAATCGGCTAAAGGGCTAACACTTAAAATCCAACAACATTAAAACCTTTAAAATGCCAAAGGTCTTACGTGAAACAGTTCTTTAAATTAGGCTGAAGGCCTAAGGAATCTTATGCCTTAAGAACAAAACAACCTTAATTTAAAAAAAAAATCGGCTATAAGCCATACAAGTACAAGCAACAAGAACAATAAAAAGGGCAGTAAACCCAAGGGCGCTCAGATGTTCGAGGGTCGGCCTGGAATTGAAACTCTAACGGTCGCTTAGATGAGACAGGCAGTTGGGCCAACCATTCACAATCCGACGTCAACCCAACCTACAGACAGTCAACGGACAAAGCGACAGGATGTCCCAATAGCCCACAATGAAATTAAAACGACGCAATGTGAACAGTTTGGGCTGGCTGGTAGATTAAGTAAAGACTTAACTTCCGTGTCCGTGATCGGTGAGCACAGGCCTCGTAGCAATGGGAACAGCCCCTCACACTGCGACCGCGCGGGACCCCGCAGCGGCGCCGGCCAGACACGCGCCACGGAGACTTCCTCGCTGCTCCACGCCAACCGATAAACTGCCCAGGCCTGGAAACGGTGGAAGGACCGAATATACGTCGTCCGATGAGACGATCAACCGAACGACCAACCAACGGTCGTCCCGCTCCAATCTCCCTCCGTCGGACAGTGCGTGTGTCATCAGCGGTCGGCGAGCACTGGCTGTCGGCGCCTCGCCGGCGCTCCGTCCCCGACTTCACTGCTGCTGCGTCCCGACTGCACTGCTGGTTCGTCTTCAACTGACTGCCAGACACACGACGACCCGGAAATACTATCGGTCGCTCCAGTGATGGTACGACAGTGCACTTATCGATACGCTCTACTTCTGCCGCTCACGGTCAAGTAAGGCAGGAAGTTAGCGACGCCAGTAAATGGTATAAGAAAACGAGGCGGCAGTACCGCAATAGAAGATAACAAACAATAAATGGGATAAACGCGAGCCGTGCACAGCTCAATAATGTTATGCATCTGTTTGAACAGCAACTGTAGCACTACGAATTACCTCCCCGAGATGTACCCATCACTGACATTTATTGTCAACAACCGAGACGTCTTGCAGACGCAATCCACGAGCAACGACCAGGAGGCCTGCGTGAAGTGGTGTTACTCCACGATAACGCCTGCCAGCATTCTGCTAGACTGACAAACACACTGTACAGGAGTTACGTCACTCCGCACCCATCTTATTCACCTTATCTTGCTTCCTTCGATCTTCACCTTTCCCCCCCTCTAACGAACAGCCTTCAAGGAACTTCCTCTCCGGATGAAAATGCACGCCGAATGTGGCTCCACGAGTTCTTCGCCTCAAAACCACGTGATTTCCACACTCGCGGAATCGAAAAGTTACCCCAGCGTTGGCAGACTGTTGTAAATAGTGAAGGGTAAAAGTCTCTGTTGTGTTTATTGAACTTTGCTGAACGTTCGCACGATCTCAATAGATGTAGAGTCTGCTATTACAACGCACACACCACTCATCCCACAGTCTCACTTTTTTATATGTAATTGGCAAAGTAACAGATATATGTCAAACGTCGGCTCTAGGCCTCCCAACACAAAAGATACTTTTGTTCTACTCCTTATAGACCCCAAAGCTCAAAACACGTCACTTGTAGGAACACTGAACATACATTCCATATAGATCTCGGGATTCTTACGAAGATCATTCTTCGACGGGTGCTGAAAAAAATCGTCTAGTTCTTATTTTGCCTTTTCGATACACCAAGCCACCCTTCCAGAGTCGCGGGTTACACTTACGTGAAACTTGTGCGACAAATATCAGCCCTATTTTCATAAACATCGTAACGTCAACACCGCATTAATTAACGTAACTAATGAAGTGAAAGATGACTTCGACAACAGTGATGATGTTTGTTTTGTGGGGCGCTCAACTGCGCAGTTTATCATCGCCCGTATATAGTCCCGATCTTTACACAGTCCAATCGAGCCACTTTCACGAATGATGATAAAATGATGAAGACAACACAAACACCCAGTCCCCGGGCCGAGAAAATCCCCAACCCGGCCGGGAATCGAACCCGGGACCCCGCGATCCAGAGGCAGCAATGTTAGCCACTTTTTTTTTTTTTTACTATTCAGAATTTTATTCCACAATATTTTCTGATTCATTACATTCAAACTGTGAACTCTAAAACAGCTTCAGTTACTTTCTGAGCCAGTTTATCACAATTTTCTCTAGTATCAGCCTCAACATAAACACGGACAACATCCGCTGAGCCAGAAGGCCGAACGAAAGCCCTTCCACTGGGGTACTGAGATACAAGCTGATCCACTCTGTCTTGAAGACCCAAAGGTGATACACATTCCCGCTCAGCATCAACAGTCTTAATTAAATTACGATCCTTGACAGTGATCCTGAGTTGCCAGTTAGGCAAATCTGTACAGGCTGCAGCCCAGTCCATAACAGACCATCTGCGAGCACTTAGCACAGCCTCTACTAGCGGAAGGTCAGATAGTGCATCTCCAGTTGCTCGATTGATTATTTTCATGCTTACAAGGAGTTGCTGTCCAGCATTATTATTAGAATCTGCAGCAGCTTTTATTATAAGCTCAACAGCTTTCTGTCCAAACAGCACAGTTCCATGACCATTTGCTTCAAAATATGCACCAATATCAGATTCTTGTGTCTTGTGATGCAGATGTTTGACACCAGTTGGTACACACACTACTGGGACATGCAGAGGCCGGCCGAAGTGGCCGTGCGGCTCTAGGCGCTGCAGTCCGGAACCGTGAGACCGCTACGGTCGCAGGTTCGAATCCTGCCTCGGGCATGGATGTGTGTGATGTCCTTAGGTTAGTTGGGTTTAACTAGTTCTAAGTTCTAGGGGACTAATGACCTCAGAAGTTGAGTCCCATAGTGCTCAGAGCAATTTGAACCATTTTTTGACATGCAGAGTCTGCGATATGTATTTTGTTGATTTTCCATTAGCATAAGCAGTCTGCACATTCCTAATCGCAAGCTTAAACCACTTTCTCGACCGAGATCCATTAAGTAACCAGCCACCAATGTTGCTATTCTGTCACCATCAAGCAGGTAAAATTTATTATTGCCATCAGTAAAGAAATAGACAATCCGATCTGTATCCCCATCTACTGCAACACATCGAGCCCATCTGACTTCTGGGATACTTACTGGTTGTTGCTGCTCTACCTTCACAAACTCTGCTACACAATGATAATTCAGCTTGCCTTCGCCGTTATTGTATGGTTTGATTGTTAGGAGTCCATCTAGTAGTGGGATAACCAATTCCCCAACGCCATTTGCACCCTCAAACAAAATTTCAGGTACATAGTTGCCACTGGAAGAATTCTTGCTTCTAAGAGCTCTAAGTTTGTTAAGAAGCTTTCTATAATAGTTTTCTTTAGATGGTGTCAGTCCACTGTTTTTGGCAGCCACAAAATAATGGAGCATTGGTGTCGTCACAACAACCCAATCACGAATTTCTCCTTCCACAGCAGTAACGCCTTCCTTAGGAGCATTGGAGAGCTCTAGGCTGCTAGGTCTAGTATGCATTCCGAAGAAAACAGGAACAGCTGCATCAGTATTTATCTTCTCATTTTTCACTATCTCCAAAAGACATTCTTCTAAATTATCGTCACTAACATTGGCAGAGTCTGTAGCAATTTTTTTCCCAGTGCTGAACTAGTATTTCTCCAAGAGGATCAACAATTTTCACACCATTGTTTTACACTGGATTATGTGAAGCTGTCATCGTTACACCAATGGTTGCTCCTTTCGTCTTTGATCTTAACACGGCTAATAATCCCATTCTGTACATGGTCCAAGATCTCGGCTTTGGTCCTAAAGCCAGCTGTTCCATACCCAACAGTTTTTGTACTCTTTCCCGAATGCTTCTGCGCTCCAATCTTTGCTGCTTCACGAAATAGGTTCGTTTGAATTTCTCCCGACATTTTCTTACTTACAAATAAGCACTCACAAGACACAAAACTTCTCCGTACCACTTCCAAACAACCCGGTTTGCTCACGCAACCGTTTGCATGCGTACCACACTCTGACCTCTGCCACTAGACCACGAGCTTCGGACATTAGACAACTGTGATGCCACAATACTGGCTCTATTATACTTCAGCAAAGCAATTGATATCGCCAACTTTGACGTACTGCACACAAAAATAGACAGCTAAAATCTTCATGAAGTACGCAGGAGTTGTTTGAAAGCTACCTGAAAAAGAGACAGTCGTCCTGGAAGCATGTTCTTTCAGGAGTGCCACAGGGGTCAGTCCTGGACGTTTTCCATGTATGTCAACGATATTTCGTCATTTCGCTCTTCCTCCAAATGTCATTTTTATGTCGACGATCTCCAGTTTCACCAACGTCCTGTAACTCAGGATATCAATACGGTGAACGTCGGTATCGGTGATGATCTTCAATTTGCGCTTAAGCTAAATGCGAAAGACTAGAAATTAACGAGTTTTAAATTCCACGAACAATTGCCTCTTAGTCTTCTGGACGGTATTCCAATTCCTTATCAAAAACACTGAATAACTTGGGTGTAACATTGGAAGAGGGTGTCGGCTGGGCAGAATTTACAATCTTCACGTGTAGGAAGACTTCCACTTGCCTCGGTGTCAGTAAAAAGTTTCAGAACGTTTTCCTACAGGATATAAAAGTAAACTAATGTAACCACCTGTTCTGCGGGAGCTCCACCATTACGATGTAATCCAAAACAGCTTGAGTAGTGGGAACACTAGTCGGTTAGAACTATTCATGAATGTTTGTTTTCATCTGCAACATGTTCAGTGCTTCATAGGCCCAGACAGGTTCGTTGCGCCGTGACAAGTTACGTAAGTGCCATACGCTCGGTTTACTACATCAGAGCCTCAGCGCTCAAGCTCCCCAGTATCTTGTTTCAGAGGTTAAATATTTTCGTCTCATCATAATCAAAACACAAGATCTCACTTATTTAGAACCATGGCTGTGCCCACCCATAAAACAGGAACATTGGCTAACACCTTCTCCGTGGCTGTCCACCCCTGAAACAAGCTAATTTTCACCCTATGCACAGTTCAATGTGATGTTGTTTTAAGAAAAAAAGTGAATTACTTCCCTTTGTTACCCTCATAGAGATTCTTCAAAAATTAATTTGTATGGCAAGTTTTCACTCCGTAAAACAGTAAAGCGGATGCTCCCATCTTCTCCCATTTACGCTTCTAGCTCTTTCCATTTCTCAATCTGTCACGCCACTTTCTTTCCCTTATCTTTATATTACTGTGTTTTCTCGGTTCCTCTTTCTCTCCGTATTGTATCCCTTCTCTCACATCTACGTCTCCATCTCTATCCATATTCTGGAGAGCATGACCATTCCGAGTTCCATTCTAATGTGGAACGCGGGAACAATGGTTGCTTAAAAACCTCTATGCGTGCTGTAATAAGTCTAAATTTGTTTTCGCGGTATCTATGGAAGAGCTTCGTAGCGCGTCGTAACATGTTCCTAGATTCGTCGGTTCTAGAAACTTTCTAAGCGGATCTCCACGGAACAGTTTGCGTTTATTTTCACTCGTTTTCCGGTTCAATTGTTTCAGCATTTTCGCGACACACTTCCATGGGTCGAACAAACATGTAACCCTTCGTACTGGGCTTTTTATCCGTTCAATATTCCCTGTACATTGCTGCTAGCCCTCATACTATCTACCGCCCTGTAACTTCACTGTTGCACTCATGAACGACTGTAATCTGTGCTTGAAAAAATTGAAGCACGTCAGATTACCGCCTTGAGCTGTTAGTAAAGTACTTTATTTATACTAGACAACCAGTTTCAGTTGTCTTATCATCATTAGGTTCATAGAAGTATTCACAGTATCATGTTAGCCGAAATATAAAGTCGTTATTGCCAGGAGATGAAAAATGAATAATAATACATTGTTATCATATCTTAATATTAGTTACGTCATCAGTCTATAAAATTGTGCTAGTGAGTGTATTCTTTTACGTTAAAACTGTAATCGGCTTTGGGCCGGCGGGGGTGGCCGAGCGGTTCTAGGCGCTACAGTCTGGAACCCCGCTACCGCTACGGTCGCAGGTTCGAATCCTGCCTCGGGCATGGATGTGTGTGATGTCCTTAGGTTAGTTAGGTTTAAGTAGTTCTAAGTTCTAGGGGACTGATGACCTCAGAAGTTAAGTCCCATAGTGCTCAGAGCCATTTTCGTAGCCGGCCGCGGTGGTCTAGCGGTTCAGTCGGCTCGCAGCCGTGCTAGCGTGCGGAGCTGCTCCGCGCGCCGTGTGACGCTCCGCTCTTGGCGGTGTTTACTTCCGTGTCGCGGTGTTTGTGTTTATCGAGTCCAGTACTAACGTACACCATGGCGCACTCGTACCGCCGTGCAACGATCAAAGTAACGTTTCAGGCCGAACATCCACGACCCAGAGCTTTCGAAGTCGAACAGTTCATACGTGAGGATCTACGTTTGAACCCCCAGGACGTAATCGGCATACATTTTTCCATCACTGGAAGTGTTGTCTACATCAAGATGTCGACGGAGGAAATTTGCAATGACATAATTCACCGTCATGCCACCGGACTGAAATTTAAACACTCTGATGGACATATGGGTGCTGTGACAGTCGCCCATGCTGGATTCGGTCTCCGGACATTGCGGGTGTTTGAGCTCCCTTTCGAGGTGCCTCAGGATGCGGTCATTGCCACTTTCCAACCATATGGCACCGTCTTGGGTCACGTCGCGGAGAAGTGGCAAACATTTACGACCTACCCCGTATTAAATGGCGTCAGGCAAATAAAAATTGAGCTGACGAAACATGTCCCATCGTACCTGCTGATAGGCGGTGTGAGGGCCATCGTCATGTATGATGGACAGCCACGAACGTGCGCAGGATGTGGCCAGGAGGGACATGTACGTTCCGAATGCTTACACCGCCGTTTAATACAGACGCCGTTACGTGAAGAGACACGGGCTTCGACGGTCACGTCCTTACCCATCACCTACGCCAAGGTTGCACAGGACCCCGTTGTACCAACCTCGATTGCGCCAGCAGCATCGTCAACGCCACCCGCCGCAGCACAACGCGCCGAGGACACAAGCACGGCGTCACCTCCAGTGCTCGCTTCAGGACCGTCCGGTTTGCCGACCGAAACCGATGTTCCTGTTGGAACCATGGACGTCAACCTCGGTGTCGTGCCGACGTCTGCCTTTGTCCAGACGGGTTCGGTGTCAGACGACGGGCGACCACATTCTGATTCAGAAGGCCACATCAGAAAACAGCGGTCGCCTCGCAAACACAGGAAACGACGACGAACGCCTTCCGATGACGCCCTTTCTCAGACGGCCCCACGAGATGTCGACCTGATGTCTGACGGTGATCTCCCACATTGCGTCCAGTCACGCGATGTGGCAGCAACAGGAGCCCCTCCTGTGACGCCTACTCTCCCAGCCAGGGACGTGTCCTCGCCGTTGTCAACGAATGATGACGGCGGTCCCCCTGCCACTCATGTTGCGGAATCCACAACACCCGTTCCAGAAGTACGTGACCGTCACATGTCCACGTCGTCAGCTTCCTGGGCCGATGACGTTGAAGAAGAAGCGGAACAGACTGCCAGCGTGTCTGCACAGGAGTCCACCTCGGCGACACTGGGGCTGGCGCCCCGCCAGTAATTATCACCACTGCGGGACCACCGGCGGGTCTCCACCTGCCGGCTACTTCTACCGCACGTTCTGCAAATACTGAGGATGGCCGCACACAGCAATATCATATCGCCACGATGAATCTTGCCACCATTCGTGCCCCCCATAAACTGGCCATGTTCAGAGACACTATTTACTCTGCGGATGTGGATATAGCACTCTTACAAGAGGTGTTTGTGGCTGACTTCCTAGTTCCCACCGGATACAACGCCCATGTTTCCCCCGCATCCGATACCGGTAGCGGCGTCGCCATCCTGCTACGCGACGGACTCCCTGCAGAGGACGTCATCTACCTCCCCACTGCGCGAGGTATGGCCCTCACACTGTTCGGCGTGCGTATTATTACGCTCCGTCCGGAACTGGCCGCCCTCATGACCGACAAACTTTTTTTTGCCGAAAGCGTCACACCCCTCTTCACCGGTCCGCAGGACGATTTGGTACTCGGTGGGGATTTTAACTCGACACAAGAGCCCGGGGACCAGCTCCCGCGACATTCCCCTTGTGCATCTCTCTCAGTGGCCACCGACCGTCTCCGACTTGTTGACACATGGAAGAAGCTCCACGGAATTCAACCGGGCTTTACATTCTACACCTCTCACTCGTCAAGCCGCAAAGATCGCATCTACGTTACCCGCTCCCTTGCTGATGGCACACGTCATGCGAAAGTCTGGCCCTTGGCCTTTTCAGACCATGATGCATACCTCTGTGACGTCACTCTCGCCCGACAGCAAGTGTGGCATAGTCGTGGTCTGTGGAAACTCAATGTCGCTCACCTGACCTCCTCAGACTGTCGCCGTATGGTCGAAGAAGCGTGGGCACGCTGCCACCATCGTCGAGAAGCCTATGACTCCACCTTATCATGGTGGCTCTCCTGTGCAAAGCCGACCCTCAGGAAGACTCTGATGAGTTTTGGGAAGGAATTAAAGGCGTGGCAAACTAATACCCTGCACTTCTACTACACCATTCTACGTGACTGTGCGACGATGCCTTTCTCGCCAGCCCGGCAGTCGATGGTCCATCGCACGAAGGCGCAGATCTCCTTGATCATGCGGCGTAACTTGGAAGGCACTGTAGTCCGTTCTCGAGCTTCTAATCGAATCCCTCAAGAACGTCCGTCGATGTACCACCTCCTTCAGGAAAGACAACGACGACGACGAGCTCTGATCCAAGTCCTCACTGATGTGGAAGGGCGCCGGCACGACACCCAACAAAGCATCGGTCGTGCTCTCCATGCTCATTTTGCCGGGCTATACGCAGCCGTAACGCATTCTGCAGCACTGATCACAGAAGTCGCTCAGCTCACTACGAACACTCTTCCGGAGGATGCAGTGCATGACCTCCAAGACGACGTAACCACAGATGAAGTGGTAGATGCTATCAAGGCGGGTTCCGATAACAGGTCTCCTGGACCTGACGGTATACCCATCGAATTTTATAAAAGTTTTCAGTATTTCTTGGCTTCCACGTGGACGGCAATCGCACAAGAGCTGATGTCACCGAGGACAGTGGTCCCGAGCGCCTTTCTAGAAGGAATTATTATCCCAGTACATAAACCGCGCGGGTTATCGAGGGTCCAGGACTATCGACCAATTACTTTGCTCAACAGCGACATGAAAATATTCACACGGCTACTGGCATCGCGACTCAAGAAGGTCGCACGTTACGTCACATCCTGCGACCAGACTTCCCTAGGAGGCGACAACAACATCCGTACGGCCCTTTGCCGTTACAGAGACATGATAGCATTAGCGCATCATCAGCGTCTCCCTGGCGCCTTGGCTTCACTGGACTTTAGCCAGGCTTTCGACCGTGTTGACCACTTCTATTTACGGACAGTTCTTCAGCATATGGGTTTTCCTGGCGGTATTGTAACAGTGGTTATGCGCCTGTTGAGTAGTGCAACCTCTAAAATCATGTACAATGGTCGTCTTACACCGTCCCTGGTCATCGCACGGTCTGTACGGCAAGGATGCCCTCTTTCCACGATTTTGTATGCTTTCGCCTTGGAACCCCTGCTCCAGGGCATGCGCCAACGTTTGGAAGGCATGGCTGTGCAAGGCCACCGTTTTTGTTGTACAGCCTACGCAGACGACATAGTACTATATCTGCGCAGTGAAGATGAAGTACGAGCAGCACTGACATGGGTGGCGACTTACGGCGAAGCGTCGGGGAGCTGCCTCAACGTGTCAAAATCCAAGGTCCTGCTCATTGGTGAGGGCTTGCCGGAGAGATGCGCTGCCCCCCTTAGTGTCGCCGCCACCATACGGTGTCTTGGACTTGATTTCACAGCAGACCTGCGCCGCTCAGCGGCTATCAATGGTAGACGCTTGCTACAGACAATCAGAGCAAATCTCGCAGATCACCGGCTACGAGCTCTCGACGTTATCCAACGCGCGCAATACGTGAACATGTATCACGCTTCCCGTATACCACACGTGGCTCAAGTACTACCGGTCCCAAATCTCCTAGCGCGACGACTGTTGATGGCTTTCGGCTCCTTCGTCAGCTCGGGGATGTTATTCAAGGTGCAGTATGAATCCCTT
The DNA here is from genome assembly GCF_023864345.2 of Schistocerca serialis cubense. Lineage (NCBI taxonomy): Eukaryota > Metazoa > Arthropoda > Insecta > Orthoptera > Acrididae > Schistocerca > Schistocerca serialis. Next base: position 461,961,142 of record NC_064643.1, read on the forward strand.
GCACTGCCACGAGATCGTGGCGGGGTGGGACTCATCCACGTGCCGACTCGTGTCAAGGCCCTATACGTCAGCTCCCAACTCAAACTTTGGCATCGTTGCCCGCAGAGCCTTACTAGCCTCCTGCTTCACAACTTTGCACCGGCCTCCCTGTCCGCCCCAGTACTGATATCGACCATTCCAACCCCCTTTTATTACATCCAACGATTTTTCCTGGAGTTCAGTTATATCTACCGGTCCTTACCACTTACACGTTTGTACTTCACGAAAACAGTCTCCGAATTGTTACAACAGTGCCGCCCGTCCAACCCCATCGAACGTAAGTATCCACAGTACGTGTGGCGACACATATGGAAGGCGATCCATGCGCGTTTTCTCGAATCAGACGTTCAATCAGCGTGGTACATCACCTTGAATGGCAAACAAGTTAACCGAGATCGTCTGCACCGCATCCATCTTGCCGATTCATCCCTCTGCACCCACTGTGGCGTGGATGACACGGATGTCCACCGGTTCCACTGTGGCACAGCGCTAGACGTCTGGACACTTGCGCGGCGAATTTTGGCGTTTCTTACTCGCCAGACACCGGCTCAGATCGACGTCCACATGCTTTTGTGCCCCGATAAGACTTTCTACCCCTCCGCCAAAACTAACTCTGTGAATTGGATCTGTGGCCACACGATCCGCTATCTTTTTACTTCAGGCGACAAGTCTACGCTAGGATATTGGACTTATCTCAACGAACGACACTGCGTCCTGATACGCAACCCTCGCTATAAACAATATTTTTCTAATTTCTTACGGAGCACTTTCGATGACCCGCCTAGTAGCTGGAACGTCCAAGCCCTGAGAAGCTGAATACTGTATAAAACGAGCCGAACTGAATAGATCTGCTACCCTGAACTCACGCCTACGCCATGAGAAGACACGTTTGGACGAGCTGGCATGCTGTAGGCGGATACACTTCAGGAGCTCCTGTAAGAACTGGACTTTAACTACAAGTCGCATGACGACTTAAAAAGCTTTTCCTTATTTCTTCCTCATAGTTTGTTCTTAAAGGAAAAAGAAATTTGATTTTGGCTTTGAGAAACTTTTTTTGTTCCAAAGGATGCTTCTCCGCCAACAAGACGAAGGAGACTCATTTTTGTTTACTGGAAGGAGAAACCGGTATAATCGGAGACTTTGTTTTCTTTCGGGAAAAAAAAAAAACTTTTCCTTATTTATTCCTCACAATTTGTTCTTAAAGGAAAAAGAAATATGATTTTGGCTTTGCGAAACTTTTTTTGTTCCAAAAGATTGCTTCTTCGCCAACAAGACGAAGGAGACTCATTTTTGTTTACTGGAAGGAGAAACCAGTATATTTATTCCTCAAAAAAAAAAAAAAAAAAAAAAAAAAAAATTTGCCCGCGCAAGAAAAAAAAAAAAAAAAAAGCGGTTCTAGGCGCGCAGTCCGGAACCGCGTGACTGCTACGGTCGCAGGTTCGAATCCTGCCTCGGGCATGGATGTGTGTGATGTCCTTAGGTTAGTTAAGTTTAAGTAGTTCTAAGTTCTAGGGAACTGAGGACCACAGTAGTGCTCAGAGCCGTTAGAGCCATTTCAACCATTTTCGTAATCGGCTTTTAACCCTGTGAACGGGATAATACCGCACAATGGCGACTGAACAGCTGATCATTGTAGCACAGTGCTGTTTACAGTTTTACAATGAATGAATACACTCAGTAGCACAGCTTCTATAGACTGATGACGTAATTGATATTGCGGTATAATAACACTGTGTTATTCATTGTTTTATTACGTGACGATAACGACGTTATCTTTCGACTAACAATTTTATGTATCTGATAATGGTCAGACGAGTGAAACTAGCTGTTTAAGTAAAGTATTTTACCAGCAGCTCATGGCGGTAACATGACGCTTTTCAGCTATGTAAGACCTGAGAGAAACCGCTTCCTCAAAATTTAAATCGTGCTTACTTTTTCCTCATTACAGTAACTACTAAATGTTTTATGATAGATGTAACTAATGCTAATAGTAATTAATACAATGTAAAATGTGTAAAATACCTGATTAGATATAAAGGGGGTCAGATGACTTAATTTTTCCAGGTTAAATATATCAATAAAAATTTAAGTAAATATATGATGTGGCATGGGCACCCACCTCTATCTTTTACTGGGTCTTTTTCTTGAACACCTTTCTCTTCATTTTCTCTGAATACGGGGCACACCACGCTCTTCCGTGATGCCACTGGTCTTTCTCTGCAATCGATCTCCCGATAACCTCTCCCGCTCTCGCTGACGCTGCTAAGTGAGGAGTGGTCGGTCATTTGCATTCTATTGGTTCCTCCCTGGTCTGAATACGTCTGACAGATCAAGCTAATTAGACGCTTTGCCGCAGTTGCCAGTGTCTGAGCTTTGCGACAGCGTCCACGATTGGATGGATCATATTACGAACATAACCCAACGAGCTGCTGACTAATCTATCGCAAAGTCTTCATCAGAATTACAGAGACTATCTGTCCCATTGAAGGAAGGGAGATTAGAGTGTAACGTCCGGTCGACATCGAGATCATCAGCGACGGAGAACACGCTCGGATTGTTGAAAAGATCGGGAAGGAAATCGGCGGTGCCCTTTCACAGGAACCATCTTGGCATTTGCCTGAAACAGTTTTGGGTAAATTACGGAAAATCTAAATCTGGATGGCCGGACGCGAATTCGAACCGTCGTCCTCCCGAATGTGAGTCCAGCGTATCTGTCCTCGTGTGGAGCGAGAAATATTGCTCTACAGTGAGAGGAAGCGTAATGACTGTTTGAAATGCCGACCATCTGCACAAGTCTCGCAGTTTTTCTGGTAATTAAAGCCAAAAACCACCCATTATTAAGAACAAGAAGAAATCGTAGCAGTAACTCCTGACCTACATAAATCGTTCCGGTAGATCTTCGAATGTATGCACTGTGACGGCTTTCAGGAATGCAAGTGGTATGTAATTTCAACAAATGAAAAATAAGATTTTCCAGATCAGAGGAAGAGACACTGTCCAGATTAAGGAGACAAAGCATTTCGTTCGCGTTACAGCCAACGCCACGCAGAATCCAGTTTCCAAAAGCCACGAATGATTGCTGATTCGATTTTCGGTTATGTCATTAAATGTAACGACACTGTTAAGCTACAGCGTGTTTGAGCACTTGACCGCAAATGTTAAAGAGTCTATCCTACATATTTTAATTACATACAATTAGAACAAAAATTCCCTAATTCGCGGAAAAGAGCTGTTTCTAACTTGACAAGAGTCGTACCTGGATTAGGACTGTGGATATTTTTAAAAATATCGATAACCCGATATAATGATTCTTAAAAAATATCTTTGTCGTCTCTCGATACATCGAAAAATGTATCTGTATTTCGGAAGAAATATCTACATACCTGCCCATAAAAATATCGGCTGCACATTGTAAATATACTGCCGGTTTTAAAACTGTATATTTAAGTATTGATTGTATTGATTTATTATTAGATCTTCTGTAGATCACCAAGCTACCAGCATACCTACCCCCCTTAGAGCAAGAATTGACAGGAAAACGACGCACGTTCGCTCTTGGACATAACAACTTCTCTAACAATGGTAACTGCAAGCAAGTGGTACAATAAAAGGTGTCCGACGGGTCCGTCGTTCGATTGCGTCACATATATGAGATCTATCCGGAACATTTCATGTCGACTTCCGTGTTTTTTTTTTTTTTTTTCTTTTTCGCCAATGCAAACGACCTTGCAGTTGTAGTATCAAAACTGCATGGTGAAGCCAAACGTCGTAGTTCTGTTGGTAGCGCCGAGCGCCGATTACGTCAGCATTTCCCCTCACACATCTCCGCCCACGGTAAAGACCAATCTTGTCATACAGCTTTCTGTTTTTTAAAGCAACTGGTGTGCTATTTCTTCACACCGTAAATCTTGTAATTCCATTTACAACGCCACCACCCCAACAGTGTTCCTGAGCGACTCTGTAGCAATTCTCGACACGTGAAGTGTCACATTATCCTGCTGGAATTGTCCAAATCCGTCGGAATGTACAACGGACATGAATGGACGTAGCTGCTCAGACAGGATGCTTACGTACGTGTCACCTGTCACAGTCGTATCTAGACGTATCAAAGGTCACATATCACTCCAGCTGCATACGCCCCACACCATTACAGTGCCTCCACCGGCTCGAACAGTCTTCCTGCTGAGATGCAGTGTCCATGGATCCAAGAGGTTGTCCGCTCCATACAATTTGAAAAAAGACTCGTCTGACCAAGCAATATGTTTCCAGTCATCAACAGTCCAATGAGAGTGTTGACGGGCGCAGGCGAGGCGTAAAGCTTTGCGTCATGCGCACATCAAGGGTACATGAGTGGACCTTCGGCTCCGAAAGCCCATGTAGATGATGCTTCGTTGAATGGTTTGCACGCTGACACTTGTTGATGGTCCAGCATTGATATCTGCAGCCATTTCCAAAAGGGTTGCACTTACGTGACGTCGATCGATTCTCTGCAGTTGTCGTTGGTCCCGTTCTTGCAGGACCTCTTTCCGGCCGCAGCGATGTCGGAGATTTGATGTTGTACCGGATTCCTGATATTCACGGTACAGTCGCGAAATGCTCGTGCGGGAAAATCCCCACTTCATCACTACCTCGGAGATGCTGCATCCCATCGCCCGAGCCCCGACTATAACGCCACGTTCAGACTAACTTAATTTTTGATGACCTGCCGTTGTAGCAGCAGTAACTGATCTAACAACTGCGTCAGACACTTGTTTTCTTACATAGGTGTGCCGACCGCAGCGCTGTATTCTGCCTGTTTACATATCTCTGTGTTTGAATACGCATGCCTAAACCAGTTTCTTTGGCGCTTCAGTGTATGTGCCTCGCCTGCACGTGACCTAGGCGATCTCAGCAGAAGAACCGAGGATGCAATAGCCTCTATCACTCCAGGCATGCTTGTTGCTCACAAGGTTTGAGATAGAGTATCTTCTAGGCATTTTACGGCTAACAGAAGGGGGCCATGTAGAAGTGTATTACTTATTTGCACAAAACTTTTTAAGTAACTTTACATGATACCGCAAACAAATATCTACTCGTATATTTCGTAGCTTTTTTTCTCATTGCATTTGGAAGTCGTAGAAGTTCATGCGCACACCTGTGTTTTATGTACGGACTTCAGCGCCATGCCAGCGTAATGGCCAAAGCAGGAGAGGTATATTTCGCTGCTGTTAACAACTTTTGGGCCGTAGTCTGGCAAAATAGACAGGTCACCACTGCAAACCACGTAGCAACTGGAAACCAAGATGCTAGAGAGCTAATATCACAACTGAAATTTATGTGAGCTCACATTAACACCGACGAAGAAAAACAGCAACACACAATCGCACAGAACTCCACCTCTACTGCATATCAAGTGAGGTAATGCAACTGTATTCCCATTGAGGGCTCAGTACCGATATACTACCTGCCCGTGTCTGGGGCTGTCCGATCGTGGTCTTTGTGATACGTCACTTCAACTTGGTGTTTCCGACCAGAAATAAGTTGACGGAAAAAATATCACAACACCAAGAAGCAGTTGCGCGACGTAAACGAAAGTTGGTAGTCGTGTTTCTATACCTGAAAGATTATGTCTATTCAAATTTCGCACCATTCGCATAAGAGTGGTGCTAGTAGCGCCTCTGTGAGAATTCAAATACACACTGTAACGGTCTTGAGCGTTAGTTACCTTTGAGATCTGGCGCCGTGAGTTGACGTTTGTCACGAACGCCTTTAAGGCGACAAACACACCATTATCAACACCTGACTGAGTTTGAACGACGTCGACAGAGCAACAAGAGGTTGGATGTTCCTTCTGCGATATTACAGAAAGACTTCGCAGGAAGGCAGCCACTGTGCATGACTGCTGGCAGCGGTGGTTACTACAGTTGCAAGAAGACCGGGTTTCGGATGCCATGTGGCATGACCGACTCGATCGGCGTGACTCTGGTGCATCGTACTGTATCTGCAGCAGCAATGTGAGCGGCAGTTGTCACCATAACGACACAACTAACTGTTACAAACAGAGTACGTCAAGGACAGCTCCGAGCCAGACGCCCTGAAGGGTGCATTCCACTGACCCCAAACCACTAGCATTTGCGACGTCAATTGTGTCAAGCGAAATCTCGCTACAGGGCAGGGTGGAGTTCTGTTTCGTTTTCTGATTATGCTGGTTTTGCCTCGGTGCCAGTTATGGCTGTCCGTTGGTTAGATGGACGCCAGTTGAGGGCCTGCAACCAACCTGTCTGCATGCCAGACATACGGGACCTACACTTGCAGTCACAGCCTGGGGTGCGATGTCATATGACAGCAGGAACACTCTCGTGGTTATCACAAGGACCCTGACACCTTGATGAATAGCGCTCCAGGCGGTGTCTTCCAACTGGATAACGCTCGGCCACATACCACTATTGTAACCCAACGCGCTGTACAAGGCGTCGACATATTCCCTTGGCCTTCTTGATCACCAGATCTGTCTCCAATCGAGCATATATGGGACATCATCGCACGACAGCTCGAGCGTCATCCATAACGAGCGTTAACCTTCCCTGTATCGAACGACCAAGTGTCACTGGTATGGAACACCATCCCACCCATCCCACAAATTGACATCCGGCACCTGAACAACATAACGCATGCACGTTTGCACGCTTGCATTTAACATTATGGCTGTTACACCAGCATTTCACACTTGCAATCACTTATCTCGTTTTTACTTTAACCTGTGATATTGCAATGTTGATCATTTAAATACGCTACCTAGACAAATATATTCCCGAAATTTCATTGCTCTACATTAATTACTTTTTATTGCTGGGAATTTTTTCTGTCAGTGTATTTCAGCTGTGGATTTTCCTTAACATTTTTTTAAGGCTTAGAACTACCTATGTAGATCAGGAGTGGCCACAAATTCAGCCCGAGAGCCGTGGCACGGTACGAGTCCCATAAAGCTCAGACTGACTGGCCCATTCCCCCACCCCAATGCCCTCAGCCAAGCTAGGGCGTCTGAGCACGAGAAGGTGGAAAAGGGGGAAACTGCGAACGCGCCGTATTTAAATCACAGTGCAGCTGTTCTGCACAAGACTTAGTTTCATATTTCACATTCCTCAAAAAAATACATCTAAAACAAAACTAATTTCATTTTTGACGCGCAGAAGAGAAATTTAATTTTTATCTAATACAAACCGTCGCCTGCGCACAGAGCAGAAGAAACCAATTTCGTACATTTTCGCGTCAGGTTGCCAAGTAATCGTGACTTATTTAGTTTCATAATCGACAAAACATCTTCCCCAAACATATGTTGTTCGAAATGTTGTAGCATTATTTCAGTCTCATTATGGAGACATAGAAACTCCATCTGACAAAAGTTATATAGACGACCTGGATTATTTTAACGCCAAAGGATTTGTTTTTGAACGCGAATTACCTTGCAGATCAGTCAATTACATTAACAGGGCCGTTTTCAACTGATACGGCAAACAGTCTTGAAAACAGCTCCAGAACAGATGTAAGATTGGCAGTGTCCTCATAATGTTTAGGAAACTATCCTTATAATTATTTCAAGGGTCAATCAGTTCTTCAAACTTCAATTTTTCTTTAATACCGGTGAGCTTCCGTTCATCAGAGTGCGTTCATTCTACAACGCTATCTTTTCAATTGCATCCACATAAAATCAGAAGGAAGTTAGCTTTCAGTGTCTTACTGTGGACACTATGCACACACGTCAACGCAAAATGCGAAGACTGAAATCCATTCCGAAAGTTGTAATTTTCGTTACTTCATTCAATCCTTTCGAAAACTGTTGCAATTGACAGTGGAATAATGTGTGCGACTTCAAAAATCTTACTATTAGTACCTACAACTTCTTCAAATGCTCCGTGTTGACGTACAGAACAATGAACCCCATATGTGGATCGTTGTAACACTTTGCTCTTTCATTGTCAACTAAATTTTTAAATTAGTTCAGCATGGTATTGTGACGACACTTAAGAGCAAATTTGCAGTACCTGTCACCTATGCGACTGCATAGTACATGCTGAGAATTTTCATCCCTCTCTTCTGTCATTCGCATTCATTTTTAAAGGCTCGTAACGATAGATCGCTAGACTGTCTCTTTTCGGCAAACAGCCACAGAAACTGTGAACGTCCTTCATACCATGAACAAATGCCCGCATCTCGTGGTCGTGCGGTAGCGTTCTTGCTTCCCACGCCCGGGTTCCCGGGTTCGATTCCCGGCGGGGTCAGGGATTTTCTCTGCCTCGTGATGGCTGGGTGTTGCGTGCTGTCCTTAGGTTAGTTAGGTTTAAGTAGTTCTAAGTTCTAGGGGACTGATGACCATAGATGTTAAGTCCCATAGTGCTCAGAGCCATTTTTGAGCCATGAACAAATAGTGATGGGTAAACAGCTCCAACGTCACGATCCTGCCGAAGTGAAGAGAACTCCGTCGACTGAAAAATCCCACACCGCAATACTCAGTGAAATGCCTTGCTGTTCCACGTATTCCCGAGAAGGACCGAGCAAAGCCGCACGCGGTTCGTACACGCTGCACGCGCGAAGTTGGGCACGCCGTGGCCGGCCCGTATGTGCATAGAAGATACGTAGGTATGTCTACATATTTTTAAAATTTTATTTATTTTTACCATTATTCTCTGTCTGCGACATCGCTGCATTAAATCTTAGAATTTTTGCCTTATTTTGTGAGTTTTAATTCCTATTCAATTTTTCGTAGGAAAGCCAGAGATTTTTAAACATCTTAAATCCTCGTAGTCACTATTGTCGAGATTTAAGGTTTTTTTCAGTTTTGAAGAGGAAGGCCAATGGAATCTTTTTTAATCTCAAATACAGCATTTACTGCTTCCGCCAGCATCTTACGTAACAGAAAGTATGCGTTTGAATGTTTTTGCTTTATCGAGGAGTTTAGTTTCCGATGCCAAACTTCAACAGCGTTCGTGGTCCTGTGTCGCTGGTTAAAAACATTCCACATTTCCGTCCACTGACTGACCCTATACTTTGAGAACTGTGCGAACTTTTCTCCAAAGATTTTGGTGACCACCTAGACGTTGTCTTTCTCTATCCGGAAAAAATCTTTGTTATGTATTTTGAATTTTGAGTGGGAGTATGTATTGTGCACAGCTATTTGAATTGTTACGAACAACTGTCAAATGTCCCCGTCCATAGGAACAGTTCCATTTTCACAGAGAATTTTCTCTACTTCTTCACAACGAATCACCACAATCCTTTTATCACAAACAGATACATAGTCAGTCTTCAAAAAAAACTATAACCTTCGATTGTACTCAAAATGTCTTAGCTCAGTTGAACACACTATAGTCAGGAGGCTGGGTCGTTTCAATAGCTCCTCTTTTTACTCTACACAATCCAGAGTGCTTAATGATATAGCATATTTGCGAGAAAACATTAACGGTTATTTTTCAACTTTTGAAATTCCTCTTTAAAAATACGGAAAACAGGTGCTGGCTTTTCTACGCGAACTGTTTCCCTGTAACTATGCATCCCTTTTGTAAACTGCATTCTGTTGCGTCAAGTGGACAAGAATGTTGCTATTCAGCCATGATTCTGCCATTATCGATTTGTAATCGGCCTCGACGCTTACCCCGTTCGTAAACCCCGTGTACCCGGTTCGTACTCTTATAACTGTTTGTATGCTCATGTTAGCGATGATCATCCCTGGGAAGTAACGGTAGCCCTTTCGTTGTAATTATTTCCATCATCTGCATTGTATAGAACTGAAGTAGCGAAGGAAACTGCACGGAAACGAGGTCTTTCGGCGTGGGCATTGCCTGAGCGACGGTGACAACTAGTCCGCTACTGGTGAACGACCGACTCAAATCAATAGTGTGGGAGGCTCTGATCGGAACTGGTAGTATTGAAAACCTGTTGGTGGGAAGTGCCACGGACCCTGTGGCACCTGCGAAAGGGTCTGAAATGTCACGGTCGGAAAACCCGCCAGCACAACCACCACCTCACCTTTCGGGCTTGATATTTATTTCCTGTAGGTATAGAGCAGTGACCGTCAATGTTTTTTGATCAAGAGGCAGAATCTCAGGCCAGTAGACTAGGTACAGGAGGGCGTGAAAAGTTGGCCGCCAGTCCCCTAAAACTGATTATTATCAACACATTGCGTCGACTGTACTGTTTCAGATGGCTGTCACCCTCAACAAGCCAAAAGTTGACATTGTAATAAACTGCCTGACGAAATGTTGTTGCTTCGTTTGTGTGAGCGGATGACTGATTAATATCAGCAACTGTACCTCTATTTAAATGCATTATACAGGGTGTTACAAAAAGGTACGGCCAAACTTTCAGGAAACATGCCTCACACACAAAGAAAGAAAATGTGTTATGTGGACATGTGTCCGGAAACGCTTACTTTCCATGTTAGAGCTCATTTTATTACTTCTCTTCAAATCACATTAATCATGGATTGGAAACACACAGCAACAGAACGTACCAGCGTGACTTCAAACAGTTTGTTACAGGAAATGTTCAAAATGTCCTCCGTTAGCGAGGATACACGCATGCACCCTCCGCACTCTCCATACAGTGACGTGGTCAACTTTACCTTGTACAGCAGCAACTTCTCTGACGCTGACATTAGGGTTATCGTCAACTGCACGAAGAATTGCCTCGTCCATTGCAGGTGTCCTCGTCGTTCTAGGTCTTCCCCAGTCGCGAGTCATAGGCTGGAATGTTCCGTGCTCCCTAAGACGCCGATCAATTGCTTCGAACGTCTTCCTGTCGGGACACCTTCGTTCTGGAAATCTGTCTCGATACAAACGTACCGCGCCACAGCTATTGCCCCGTGCTAATCCATGCATCAAATGGGCATCTGCCAACTCCGCATTTGTAAACATTGCACTGACTGCAAAACCACGTTCGTGATGAACACTAACCTGTTGATGCTACGTACTGATGTGCTTGATGCTAGTACTGTAGAGCAATGAGTCGCATGTCAACACAAGCACCGAAATCAACATTACCTTCCTTCAATTTGGCCAACTGGCGGTGAATCGAGGAGGTACAGTACATACTGACGAAACTAAAATAAGCTCAAACATGGAAATTAAGCGTTTCCGGACACATGTCCACATAATATCTTTTCTTTATTTCTGTGTGAGGAATGTTTCCTGAAAGTTTGTCCGTACCTTTTTGTAACACCCTGTATATGAGACACGACCACAAATGTTTATTAAATTTTTTGATTGTCATTTTTCTTTTATTCATCGCGATGTATTACGACAGGCTTAATTTAATTTCATATTCCTTGCTACAGATATGCATTGCATTTCAAGATGACCGTCTCTGTAATGTGCATTTTCGATTCCATGTTACTTCCGTGTCCAAACTTATACCACAACAACTGATCGATACAAGTTGCTCACGTCCGTGAGTTGTCAGCATTTAAAGACAAACAACAAAACATTCCTCCTCCACATCCTCTAATCCAGGAGTGGTTGTTCTACGTACGCCTCTGCCTGTGAGACAAGCGGCCAGCTTCACTTAGCTCACAGCCGAATTCACCAACGTCAATTAAAACTAAGCTCATCTTAAAACATTACTGTCTCTGAAGAAGTTTTGTTTGATACTGAACAGGAAAACTACACGCTGAAGAAACTGTTAATGTTATTTGACGTTTTTTTGAGTTGAAATGCTGGTTACTGGATGCACGTTCTTATAAAATATGGCAGACAACCGTGGGCCACAAAAATACTTGATTCTAGCCGCACGTGGCCGGCGGGCCACAGTTCGACGACCACTGGTGTTGAGGGTGAGCGGTTGTTCCCCAGTGTCGGTTTTTCTGCGGTCTCTAGACTACTTCGTGCCACCCTACTTTTTCCATTACGCTGAGGAGAACACGTGTTATACAATGCTGAGCTATGTGCAATGCTAAACATGGAAAACACAAATGTAAATAAATGCTCAATATTAACTTATTTACTAAGAGTTTTCATCAGAGTTCCATACAATACTTTAATTAGTGACCTGTTTCGAACATCTTCGTTCATTCTGAAACCCTTACCTATTGTGTGTATTGTGTATTGAACTGGGGACGTAGAAACGATGGAGAGGCTTCGTCCCGCCGTAGCCCTCAGTGGTTCACAAGCCAACAACAGGCCACAGCAGTCCACCCACCCCACTGCCGCCCCACACCGAACCCAGGGTTGTTGTGCGGTTCGGCCCCCAGTGGACCCCCCTCCCCCTTCCTGGGGAACGTAATGTCTCATATCAGACGAGTGTAACCGCAAATGTTTGGGTGTCAGAGTAATTATGGTGTACACGTGCGTGGAGACAGTGTTTGCACAGCAATTGCCGACATAGTGTAACTGAGGCGGAATAAGGGGAACCAGCCAGCATTCACCGACGCAGATGGAAAACCGCCTTAAAAATCACCCGCAGGCTGGCCGGCACACCGGACCTTGACACTATAATCCAGTGGTCGTCAAAATTTTTTGCTCAAGGACCAAAACTAACAATATGATGTGGCACCTCGGGCCACAGATTTCCTGGTCTTTTTAATAACTGGCAATCCACGTAAAAGGGTGTGTTACGAACTTCCAATAGACTAACTATAGTAAAGAAGCGAGAGGTTTACCACTGACTTTCTAGCACTTATCGTTAAAGTCGATACCATTCGGACCACTACGTGTAGAATGTTCTCTGTTTCAGATTGTTGCCACCCTCAATTACCTATAAATTGTAACACTGTAATTGCCCGATGGAATGTTGCTGCGTTGTCTTCGTGGACAGATGGTTAAGAACAGCAAATGGACTTATACTTAAATGTATTATGTAACATGAGACACGATCACAACTGTTTTCTACATGTTTTGAAGGTCATTTTTCTTCAACTCATTTGACTGAACTACAACATCCTTGATTTTATTTCATACTAGATGAGGTACCTGGCATTGGCTAGATATGTATTTATTCCAATCTTATGTTATTCTCTCTCTTCCTTCCCTCACACTCTGTCGTCCATCTCGACTTTCCCCTCACTCACCATCTCTTCACCCCTTTATCTGTCCACTTCGCACTCCCCCTGTATGTATCCATGTCCTCCCCCCCTTCTCCCTCCACATTACCATCCCCCACCCCAATAAGACGTTGACTTTGCTTACCCCACAATATTTATTTACTGACTGAAAATAATATGTGTATGAGTGTGGTTGAAATCGATCCGAAGGTTTTGGAGGAGAAGTGGAGGATAAAAACACACACACACACACACATACATTTTTAAGAGATAATGACTAATTATTTCTTTTAACAAATATATACCGCATAAGACCGTCTCTACAGGGTGGTCCATTGGTCGTGACCAGGTCAAATATCTCAAGAAATAAGCGTCAAATGAAAAAACTACAAATAACGAAACTCGTCTAGCTTGAAGGGGGAAACCAGATGGCGCTATGGTTGGCCCGCTAGATGGCGCTGCCATAGGTCAAACGGATATCAACTGCGTTTTTTTAAATAGTAACCCCCATTTTTATTACATATTCGTGTAGTACGTAAAGAAATATGAATGTTTTAGTTGAACCACTTTTTTCGCTTAGTGTTAGATGGCGCTGTAATAGTCACAAACGTATAAGTACGTGGTATCACGTAACATTCCGCCAGTGAGAACGGTATTTGCTTCGTGATACATTACCCGTGTTGAAATGGACCGTTTACCAATTGCGGAAGAGGTAGATATCGTGTTGATGTATGGCTGTTGTGATCAAAATACCCAACGAGCGTGTGCTATGTATGCTGCTCGGTATCCTGGACGACATCATCCAAGTGTCCGGACCGTTCGCCGGACAGTTACGAGTATTTACGGAAACAGGAAGTATTCAGCCCATGTGGAACGTCAACGACGACCTGCAACGAATGATGAAGCCCAAGTAGGTGTTTTAGCCGCTTTCGCGGCTAATCCGCACATCAGTAGCAGACAAATTGCGCGAGAATCGGGAATCTCGGAAACGTCGGTGTTGAGAATGCTACATCGATATCGATTGCACCCGCACCATATTTCTATGCACCACGAATTGCATGGCGACGACTTTGAACGTCGAGTACAGTTCTGCCACTGGGCACAAGAGAAATTACGGGACGGTGACATATATTTTGCACGCGTTCTATTAAGCGACGAAGCGTCATTCACCAACAGCGCTAACGTAAACCGGCATAATATGCACTATTGGGCAACGGAAAATTCACGATTACTGCAACAAGTGGAACATCAGCGACCATGGCGGGTTAATGTGTGGTGCGGCATTATGGGAGGGAGGATAATTGGCCTCCATTTTATCGATGGCAATCTAAATGGTGCAACAATGTATGCTGATTTCCTACGTAATGCTCTACCGATGTTACTACAAGATATTTCACTGCATGACAGAATGCCGATGATTCCAACATGATGGATGTCCGCCACATAGCTCGCGTGCGGTCGAAGCGGTATTGAATAGCATGTTTCATGGCAGGTGGATTGGTCGTCGAAGCACCATACCATGGCCAGCACGTTCACCGGATCTGACGTCCCCGGATTTCTTTCTGTGGCGAAAGTTGAAGGATATTTGCTATCGTGATCCGCCGACAACGGTTGACAACATGCGTCAGCGCTTTGTCAATGCATGTGCGGACATTACGGAAGGCGAACTACTCACTGTTGAGAGGAATGTCGTTACACGTATTGCCAAACGCATTGAGGTTGACGGACATAATTTTGATCATTTATTGCATTAATGTGGTATTTACAGGTAATCACGCTGTAACAGCATGCGTTCTCAGAAGTAATAAGTTCACAAAGGTACATGTATCACATTGGAACAACCGAAATAAAATGTTCAAACGTACCTACGTTCTGTATTTTAATTTAAAAAACCTACCTATTACCAACTGATCGTCTAAAATTGTGAGCCATATGTTTGTGACTATTACAGCGCCATCTATCACAAAGCGAAAAAAGTGGTTCATATTTCTTTACGTACTACACGAAGGTGTAATAAAAATGGGGGTTTCTATTTAAAAAAAACGCAGTTGATATCCGTTTGACCTATAGCAGCGCCATCTAGCAGGCCAACCACAGCGCCATCTGGTTTCCCCCTTCAAGCTAGACAAGTTTCGTTCCTTGTAGTTTTTTCGTTTTACCCTTATTTCGTGAGATATTTGGCCCGATCACGATCAATGGACCACACTGTATAATGTGTAATCATGAATCCAACGCACTTTCATTTAAGATTTATACAATAGCAGATAATTGGTACGAGGCACATGCTCCCGTTTGTTGTCAGTACTGAGAAACAAACAAGAAAACATTTCCATTATTACGTCCCCTCCCACCGCGACGACAAATCAATCTGCCCCTGTACCAAGTGGCACCTGTAAAGGTGATAGAACAAATATACGCACTCCTACTTACAATCTTGCAGTATATTTTTCATTTGACGAAGGAGATTGGTGTAGCTGACAGCTGCAAACCATTTATTCTTTACCAGATTTGGATATATACCATTTATCGTTCTTCAGAAACTGTAAACATTAGCACCTGATAAAATGAAACAGTACTATCGGAAAGAAACCACTCGCAGCTGTTGGATGCATGTGACTCTTTCGCCAAATAACATTGCTGTGCAGTTTCTGACAACAATAAGCCATGTTTATAACAATGAAATTCAAAAATACTGGGAAAAAGATTTTTAAATACCCATCCGCCGGTTTGACAACTATTAGATTGCGAGGGATATATTCGTAGGAGACATACGAGTAGTTGTGTCACGTTGTCAACAGTTACATTTTTAGTCAGTGTCGAGTGTTGAGACTGACTGGAATACTCGTTGGGGTAGCATGAGTCAATGATGATATGTGCCATTGACAGACTTTCACAGAATGACTGTCACCATGTTTAGGAGTGTTGGAAACTGCATAAAATGCTGCTGATCAGATTTCAATAAACTGGAAAAAAACATACAGTGCATCTGACTAATTCATTCCAGTTTAATTATCTCTGTGAAAATAAAATTCACATGACTTGCATAATCTTACAATATTCATGTAGATAGGCATGAGCATATGAAGGGTAAAGGGAAGGAATTAGTAATTTTGAGCCTACCAGAAACAAATCTGAGATCAATGTAGCTTGTTTCTGCAGTTTATTTTAAAGTACTTTCATACAAGATGAGATAGATGTATTATTAACATAGTATATTACATTATTCAAATGGCCACAAAAACTTTATTATAATTGCATTAATCTCAAACTTTCAAGAAATGTAGAAATAAATAAGAAATTTAAAAAATAAGAAAAGGACAGATGCACTGCACATGCAACAGCCTATATCAGAAAGCTACACGTCTCTTATTGAATCTGGCTTTTGTTCATTATAATTGCAAAACAAACGTAAATACAAATATATAATTTTTCATTAATGTGACCTGTGATGTTGAACTTTTTTGGGTATGTCGTCTATATCTGCGTCGTTTGGGCTGCATGCAATCCTCATGGATGACTCGACAACCGATTATGATATTTAATTTTCAGGTATTTCGTTTTTTGAAAATGAAGCTTCACAAAGGTAAGTTGAAGGAAATAGTATTAAAATGAACTGTGCAGTCCCACAAATTTTTATAATTGTTAGGCACACATTTCCTAAATTGAGTGTACTGTTGTGTTTCATGATGTTCATAAATACAGCTTTAAACAGTGTATCATGCTGAAGTTCGATTATTTCATTTAGCAAATTAGTTTTAGGAAATCCAAATTGGCAGAATAATTTAAGATCATCATATCCAACATGCCAAGGGTTCTCTATGAGAATGAAACAGCTTCGAATATTTCTAACATATGCAAATCTGTTTTTTATTTCTTCCAAATAGACTTCCAAATATTCTTTCATGTTTTGGTAAATAGTTTCGGCAATAGTTAAGCCTGATTGGAGCATAGCAACAGTAGGAAAATTAGACGGATCTTTTACTTCGAGTTCATTTATATATAATTGCAGTTTGGCTTCAAATGAAAATATTTTGTTAGTCATTTGCCCAGTTATCTTGTTTGGTTCTTGGAATTCCAAGTTAAGCGTGTTGAATTTTTGTGTAATATCTGTCAAAAAAGCTGTAAGTATCCACCATTCATCGTCATCAAGTTCAGGATAATTGTTGTCACTTTATTGTAAGAATAAAATAATTTCAGATTTCAAATTGTCACTCCGTTCCAGCACTTTTCCTTTGCTTAGCCATCCGACAGCAGTATGTAGAACATCACTGTAACAAGTTAGCAAATTCCTGCAGGAGTTCTTTAAATTTTCGGTGATTGAGTTCACGGGCACGAATGAAATTTATAACGCTTATAACCGTTTGCATAACGTTCTTGAATTTGGTATTTGTAATTTGACATGCTAAACTTTCTTGATGCAGTAAGCAGTGAATGGAGAGTAAATTTGGCAAATTCCATTCCTTCTTAATCAGTGCTATCAAACCACTGTTGACGCCCATCATTGACATCTTCTGTACATACTGATATTAATTTGCTCATAGATAAATCATTTTTTTTTCAAATTCTTTAATTGCATCCACAAAATCATATTCTTTTGTGTGACCTTTCATGGTTATAATTGCTAAAAAGTCTTCCTCTATTACCCCATCATTTGTGCAGTAACTCACAAATAATAAAATCTGAGTCATCGAATCTAAATCTGTACTGGAATGACATGCAAGACTAAAGTATTTGCATAATTTGACTTTATTAATTACTGCCTCAAACATATATTTTGAAATATCTTCTATACTACGTCGACGGGTAGATTCTGAAAGTGTGAGCTTATTTATTTCAGCTGATGTTTGTTTACTGTTGGAGAAATTTTGAAACAAAGTTTCAGAAACAGTTATCATACATTGCTTCACTAATTCAGCATCAGTGAAAGCTTTCATATTTTTTACCAGAATATTACATACGTGGTATGATGCTCTTGTGACAGCCTCACTTTTCCCCACTTCTGCTAGTATAACGTTTTGTTGATGACGAACGGTAGATTTTAGATGAGCAATTTTTTCGTTTCTTGCATTTGAGTTCGCCAGCCGGAGTGGCCGAGCGGTTCTAGGCGCTACAGTCTGGAACCGTGCGACCGCCACGGTCGCAGGTTCGAATCCTGCCTCGGGCATGAATGTGTGTGATATCCTTAGGTTAGTTAGTTTTAAGTAGTTTTAAGTTCTAGGGGACTGATGACCTCATAAGTTAAGTCCCATAGTGCTCAGAGCCATTTGAACCATTCATTTGAGCTCAAAGGAAAAGCCACTGTAAATGAATTGTGTTTACTTGTGTAGTGACGAAATAAATTGCATCTCTACAGTCCCACAATCGCATCCCGGCATATTAAGAAAGTAGCAGCACCTTCTTTATGTCCACTTATAAAGCAAAACTCTTCTTCCCATATTTCTTGGAAACCTGTTTTCCCTTCACATATTTTCCTCTTAGTCACTGTTCTTGAGGGTACATCAGACATTATTTATTCCACTAATAATTATGGGATGAAGTAGTGAAGGCAGCAGACGATCAAGTAGGTAAAAAGAAGAGGGTTAGTAGAAATCCTTGGGTAACAGAAGAAATATTGAATTTAATTGATGAAAGGAGAAAATATAAAAATGCAGTAAATGAAGCAGGCAAAAAGGAATACAAACGTCTCAAAAATGATATCGACAGGAAGTGCAAAATGGCTAAGCAGGGATGGCTAGAGGACAAATGTAAGGATGTAGAGGCTTATCTCACTTGGGGTAAGATAGATACAGCCTACAGGAAAATTAAAGAGACCTTTGGAGATAAGAGAACCACATGTATGAACATCAAGAGCTCAGATGGAAACCCAGTTCTAAGCAAAGAAGGGAAAGCAGAAAGGTGGAAGGAGTATATAGAGGGTCTATACAAGGGCGGTGTACTTGAGGACAATATTATGGAAATGGAAGAGGATGTAGATGAAGATGAAATGGGAGATACGATACTGCGTGAAGAGCTTGACAGAGCACTGAAGGACCTGAGTCGAAACAAGGCCCCCGGAGTAGACAACATTCCATTGGAACTACTGACGGCCTTGGGAGAGCCAGTCCTGACAAAACTCTACCATCTGGTGAGCAAGATGTATGAAACAGGCGAAATACCCTCAGACTTCAAGAAGAATATAATAATTCCAATCCCAAAGAAAGCAGGTGTTGACAGATGTGAAAATTACCGAACAATCAGTTTAATAAGTCACAGCTGCAAACTACTAACACGAATTCTTTACAGACGAATGGAAAAACTAGTAGAAGCTGACCTCGGAGAAGATCAGTTTGGATTCCGTAGAAATACTGGAACACGTGAGGCAATACTGACCTTACGACTTATCTTAGAAGAAAGATTAAGGAAAGGCAAACCTACGTTTCTAGCATTTGTAGACTTAGAGAAAGCTTTTGACAATGTTGACTGGAATACTCTCTTTCAAATTCTAAAGGGGGCAGGGGTAAAATACAGGGAGCGAAAGGCTATTTACAATTTGTACAGAAACCAGATGGCAGTTATAAGAGTTGAGGGACATGAAAGGGAAGCAGTGGTTGGGAAGGGAGTGAGACAGGGTTGTAGCCTCTCCCCGATGTTGTTCAATCTGTATATTGAGCAAGCAGTAAAGGAAACAAAAGAAAAATTCGGAGTAGGTATTAAAATTCATGGAGAAGAAATAAAAACTTTGAGGTTCGCCGATGACATTGTAATTCTGTCAGAGACAGCAAAGGACTTGGAACAGCAGTTGAATGGAATGGATGGCGTCTTGAAGGGAGGATATAAGATGAACATCAACAAAAGCAAAACGAGGATAATGGAATGTAGTCGAGTTAAGTCGGGTGATGCTGAGGGTATTAGATTAGGAAATGAGACACTTAAAGTAGTAACGGAGTTTTGCTATTTGGGGAGCAAAATAACTGATGATGGACGAAGTAGAGAGGATATAAAATGTAGACTGGCAATGGCAAGGAAAGCGTTTCTGAAGAGGAGAAATTTGTTAACATCGAGTATAGATTTAAGTGTCAGGAAGTTATTTCTGAAAGTATTTGTATGGAGTGTAGCCATGTATGGAAGTGAAACATGGACGGTAATTAGTTTGGACAAGAAGAGAATAGAAGCTTTTGAAATGTGGTGCTACAGAAGAATGCTGAAGATTAGATGGGTAGATCACATAACTAATGAGGAAGTATTGAATAGGATTGGGGAGAAGAGAAGTTTGTGGCACAACTTGACCAGAAGAAGGGATCGGTTGATAGGACATGTTCTGAGGCATCAAGGGATCACCAATTTAGTATTGGAGGGCAGCGTGGAGGGTAAAAATCATAGGGGGAGACCAAGAGATGAATACACTAAGCAGATTCAGAAGGATGTAGGTTGCAGTAGGTACTGGGAGATGAAGAAGCTTGCACAGGATAGAGTAGCGTGGAGAGCTGCATCAAACCAGTCTCAGGACTGAAGACCACAACAACAACAACAATAATTATACCACCAAATATGAGCACAAATACACTCAATAAGCGAAGAATACAAAGGATATAAAATGTAGACTGGCAATGGCAAGGAAAGCGTTTCTGAAAAAGAGAAATTTGTTAACATCGAGTATAGATTTAAGTGTCAGGAAGTCGTTTCTGAAAGTATATGTATGGAGTGTAGCCATGTATGGAAGTGGAACATGGACAATAAATGGTTTGGACAAGAAGAGAATAGAAGCCTTCGAAATGTGGTGCTACAGAAGAATGCTGAAGATTATATGGGTAGATCACATAACTAATGAGAAGGTATTGAATAGGATTGGGGAGAAGAGAAGTTTGTGGCACAACTTGACCAGAAGACGGGATCGGTTGGTAGGACATGTTCTGAGGCATCAAGGGATTACCAATTTAGTATTGGAGGGCAGCGTGGAGGGTAAAATTCGTAGAGGGAGACCAAGAGATGAATACACTAAGCAGTTTCAAAAGGATGTAGGTTGCAGTAGGTACTGGGAGATGAAGAAGCTTGCACAGGATAGAGTAGCATGGAGAGCTGCGTCAAACCAGTCTCAGGACTGAAGACCACAACAACAACAACACGCGAAGAACGCTCAGGGGCGCGGAAACTTAGTTCACGGCTGACACACTGACACGACAAAGCTGAAAATGAGGCTGCTGTGGGACAAGTCCGCCGCCGACAAACGAGCGGCCGTGGGCACACGGCGCGTTTGATGCACAGCTCACACTGTTGGCTAGCAGGCCGCTCACGCCTCGAGCGCTGCGGAACACCGGCAAGTGGCGTGTTAAATGAAAGTGATGGATGGTTTTCAATTACCTAATTACTTCCCCGACTTTAATCACAATTCTACACAGTTTCCGTAAACAAAACACCGCTACGCCAGACAAGTAGATTACTAATGCTACCAGTGCGAAGCCGAGGAGGGTCGCGGGCCGCACGAAAACATGATCTGGGCCGCATGCGGCCCGCGGGCCTTAATTGACGACCACTGCTATAATCTGTTCATCATAAGAATAAACCTGATGTAAAGAAACACAAACGTGATGATTGGTCAGTAGCCGCAGCAGACGTGCACTGGTGTTGTTACGCTCTTTGAAGTAGGTACTACTTATGTATTAGCTCCTTCTATGTATTAGGTCCTATTTATGTATTAGATACCTAAGAAAAAGAAAAAAGAAAAATTCGGAGTAGGTATTAAAATCCATGGAGAAGAAATAAAAACTTTGAGGTTCACCGATGACACTGTAATTCTGTCAGAGACAGCAAAGGACCTGGAAGAGCAGCTGAACGGAATGAACAGTGTCTTGAAAGGAGGATATAAGATGAACATCAACAAAAGCAAAACGAGGATAATGGAATGTAGTCGAGTTAAATCGGGTGATGCTGAGGGAATTAGATTAGGAAACGAGACGCTTAAAGTAGTAAACGAGTTTTGCTGTTTGGGGAACAAGATGATGGTCGAAATAGAGAGGATACCAAATGTTGACTGGCAATGGCAAGGAAAGCGTTTCTGAAGAAGAGAAATTTGTTAACATCGAGTATAGATTTAAGTGTCAGGTAGTCGTTTCTGCAAGTATTTGTACGGAGTGTAGTCATGTATGGAAGTGAACGTGGACGATAAATAGTTTGGACAACAAGAAAGTAGAAGCTTTCGAAATGTGGTGCTACAGTAGAATGCAGAAGATTAGATGGGTAGATCACATAACTAATGAGGAGGTATTGAATAGAATTGGGGAGAAGAGAAATTTGTGGCATAACTTGACTAGAAGAAGGGATCGGTTGGAAGGACATATTCTGAGGCATCAGGGGATCACTAATTTAATATTGGAGTGCAGCGTGTAGGGTAAAATTCGTAGAGGGAGACCAAGAGATGAATACACTAAGCACATTCAGAAGGATGTAAGTTGCAGTAGTTACTGGGAGATGAAGAAGCTTGCACAGGATAGGGTAGCATGGAGAGCTGCATCAAACCAGTCTCTGGACTGAAGACCACAACAACAACCTTATTACTAAGTTACGTTAGATCAAACTTTAAGATATTCAACTGTATTAATAGCAATCAACATTTTTCTTAATCACGCTTTAGCTACGTAGTTTTTATTTCAAAAATCGTGTACAGTCACAGCCTCTGCAGCGTTGTGCTGATTATCGCGCTGTTAATGCGCAGTATGAAAATGGCTGAGGCTGCTTTCTGTTCCGTAGTGAAATACACACGTGGAACACGGTTAAAAGCGCCGAGAAATAGGCTGTACTTAATGTTTTTCATAAATTTACGGAGGTAATCGGCTTTGAAGTTTTCCCAGCGTTGTATACAATGCAGTTAATATAACAATCGAGATTGAACGTGTAGCGCAGTCGGTAGCGTAATGGAATGAGATCAAAATGGGACTATTCTTTCATTGGTTCAAATGTCCCCTCCATCAGTTTCTTTTCTTGTTCAATTTGATGTACCTACATCTCGTAATTATAAAACTCATCATCATTTTTTATGAATAGTGGACGTCTTCTTGTTTCTAATTACATATTGGTCGCGAAATTCCTGTTTCCATCTCAAATACAAATTCTTAATTATTGATTTTTATGAAAGACTGTTTATAAAAGTTGTTTACATTAAGAAAACATAACAATTTCATTTTTAAGGCAATAATGAAAAGCCAAATCCTCTTTATTTGGACTATGTGCATCATTTTATACCACAGAGTAGATAAGTATCTTAGAAACATGAAAAACAATCATTTTCATAGCATCGAACACATCATACAAATGCTGCGTTTTTGCTTTTGCTACTTTATCAAGTGATCTAGAACCAAGCTGCGGGATTTGGTCCGAGAAGTAACAAGAGTGTTAAGCTGCCAGGCGCACTGGAACTAACGCACGCAGCTTTCTCACATGTCACCGCCGAATGCTGATGGGATATAGAACGGCTCCTCATAAAAGAAGAAGAGAAAATGCTGCACCTGGTTGGCTTCGTGGATTCTGTTGTTGATAGGTTTATTATCACTGTAGCAGGTGACACTTCCAAATTGAAATGTATTTCTCGGATTAGGACAAGGAAGGAGCTAAGAGATTACCAGACCAGTGTCTGTAAGCAATACCTTTAGTGGCTTCAATATTTAGCTATACGGCGAAATCCTTCAATACCCTCTTACGTTACACACAGCTTGTGCAGAAAAATTACCCTGTGGTGAAGTGAGGAATTTTCATCATTCTTGTTTTTAATTACAATAGTACGTTAGCTGAAAACGATAACGTGTTGAGGTTCTCGTCTAAGGAGCGTATTGTGGGAGATTTGCAGTGTGTTATTTCATTTCTTTATTGCTACTCTGCTCGTCTCCTTTTACGTGTGAACTGCAGCTGTCCATGTCACTGCAGCCAAGCTATAATGGAAAGTTCAATTTTCAAACATTTAGTGTGTACAGATTACAATAGTGCTATACATCCTTGCGTTTTATGCTTAATATCAATACAACAAATATTATTTAACCATATTACGTTTGTCTCTGTATATTTAAAATTCAGTAAGCGTTTTAGTTGTTTGCACATACAAATCTCACAGGGCCTTCAGTTGTTTATTACGTGTCCATCAGTTCTGTCTCTCCAGACACTACATACATAGATTCTGTACTGATAAAGGTCTCAACATTTTCACATTATTTCATAAATTTATGAAACCAGACAAGTGTCTGTAAGCAATACCTTTAGTGGCTTCAATATTTAACTATACGGCGAAATCCTTCAATACCCTCTTATGTTACACACAGCTTACGCAGAAAAATTACCCTGTGGTGAAGTGAGGAATTTTCATCATTCTTCTTTTAAATTACAATAGTACGTTAGCTAAAAACGATAACGTGTTGAGGTTCTCGTCTAAGGAGCATATTGCCTTACTGAATCATAAACCATTTTTAAAAAGAGGAAAAATATATTACATTTAAATTCAGGTTGTTACTTCATCAATTTGCCTGACTCCTTTATCTTTCATGAATGTGTCATTTATCAAGCATCTCTAACTTCGTCCTTCAGGCGGCATGTGTAAAATTTTCATAGTATCTAGTTACAAAATTGCGACCAGTTTGGCCCATATAAAATATATTCTACATTGTCTAGTATACTCACCAGATGCGTAATACTTTTTTTTATTTTTTACAGTTTTATGTCTTTGTTTAAACCTTAATTGATCAGCTGTTCGAAATACGGCGAGAGCTATGCATCCTCAAACAAGTAGCAGTAGCCAATGGTTTTAAGAGAAGCTGAATTACACAGATTCTCATAAAATATAGAAGCGAAAAATGGAAGGTAACCTGAGAAAAGAAGTTCATTACATTGAAATATTATGATCGAATTACGGATATGTTAGCTCACGCTTGCCCTAAGCATTACGAAATATCGTTTCGAACAGCAGTTCAATTAAGATTTAAATTAAAACATAAAACTGTAAGAGAGAAAAAAGTATTATACATCTGGTATGTTTACGATACTGGGGCATGTGATCGTTTTTGTATATTTCCAAACTGACCGCCATTTTATAATTGGGCACAAGGAACATAGCAGCTCAAATAAGACTGCTTTTGGTCGTCATTTGTGAATAAGTAGTATTTAAAATACTATGAAAAATTTACACGTAGCACCTAAAGAAATGAAAGCAATTATTAAAGAATTGGAAAGATACAAACTGGAGATAAAGGATTAGGAAAAATTGATGAATGAACAGTCCAGATTTAAATACAATAATTTTATGCTCTTTTTAAAAATGGTGTAGTAATTTATAAAATAATGCGACATTTCCTGAGACGCTTCTCAATACAATATCTGTGTATTCAGCTGTAACATTGTAATCGCTGGAGAGACAGAACATACGAACATATAATAACCAACGTATCGTGCCTGTCAGAGATGTATGTGTAAACAACTCAAGACGCTAGTCGAATTTTGAACCTATCGATACAAACGTAACACAGACAAATAACATTTTTTACATTGATTAAGGAAAGGCAAACCTACGTTTCTAGCATTTGTAGACTTAGAGAAAGCTTTTGACAATGCTGACTGGAATAGGTATTAAAATCCATGGAGAAGAAATAAAAACTTTGAGG
Organism: Schistocerca serialis cubense; assembly: GCF_023864345.2. Taxonomy (NCBI): domain Eukaryota; kingdom Metazoa; phylum Arthropoda; class Insecta; order Orthoptera; family Acrididae; genus Schistocerca; species Schistocerca serialis. The sequence continues at coordinate 461,986,804 of NC_064643.1, forward strand.
TTCGCCGATGACATTGTAATTCTATCAGAGATAGCAAAGGACTTGGAAGAGCAGTTGAACGGAATGGACAGTGTCTTGAAAGGAGGATATAAGATGAACATCAACAAAAGCAAAACGAGGATAATGGAATGTGGTAGAATTAAGTCGGGTGATGCTGAGGGAATTAGATTAGGAAATGAGACACTTAAAGTAGTAAAGGAGTTTTGCTATTTGGGGAGCAAAATAACTGATGATGGTCGAAGTAAAGAAGGTATAAAATGTAGACTGGCAATGGCAAGGAAAGCGTTTCTGAAGAAGAAAAATTTGTTAACGTTGAGTATAGATTTAAGTGTAAGGATGTCGTTTCTGAAAGTATTTGTATGGAGTGTAGCCATGTATGGAAGTGAAACATGGACGATAAATAGTTTGGACAAGAAGAGAATAGAAGCTTTCGAAATTTGGTGCTACAGAAGAATGCTGAAGATTAGATGGGTAGATCACATAATTAATGAGAAGGTATTGAATAGGATTGGGGAGAAGAGAAGTTTGTGGCACAACTTGACTAGAAGACGGGATCGGTCGGTAGGACATGTTCTGAGGCATCAAGGGATCACCAATTTAGTATTGGAGGGCAGCGTGGAGGGTAAATATCGTAGAGGGAGACCAAGAGATGAATACACTAAGCAGATTCAGAAGTATGTGGGTTGAAGTAAGTACTGGGAGATGAAGAAGCTTGCACAGGATAGGGTAGCATGGAGAGCTGCATCAAACCAGTCTCAGGACTGAAGACCACAACAACAACATATTGATCTGATGTAAAAACAAGTGAATAATTAACAGTTAAACACTACTAATGTAGGTATATGAAAAAAGATTTATTGTACTACTGTAATCTTTTCACGTAAAATGTTTGAAAATTTTGTATACTATACTTCGTTAGCAACATTGCACGTTTTAGTGTAGGTATTAGTTTGAGAATGAATGAAAATGTTTGAAACTAGTCACTAATAAAAATATGAACACGCAACTCTGACGGAGCCTTTAATTAATAAATTACGAATATGTGAGTTACTGATCTTGATACTAACAAAATGTTAGAATTACGTGAATACGTAATTTTTGAAATCATTCAATGTAAGTCAAAGTCCGTTGCCGTGGTTGTCAAATGGGCACACCATCTTACAGATTCCTCGTGGCGACAGCCTATATCCAGTGGAGAAATCCCTTGTGGAAGTACGTGTCTTGACGAGATAGTGGAGCTAAATCGCGCTGTATTGAATTGGTAATAATAGATATGCAATATAGCTAAACGATCGACCGACGGAGACGTGTCACTACATGTGACCGCCCTCCTTATTGGCTGCAACAAGAGGCAAAGGTGCCATTACAAGGGAATGAATCAAATCGAAATTTTTCACGCAGAAATGCCCTTTCATAATTTTAGCTACTAAAGCGTACTGCAAATATTTTTAAAAAAATGATAAATTATTTTTGCCTCACGAAAAACCGCTTACAACAGATGTTTGTAGAGCCCTTCCTGCCTAGAGCTCGAATCGACGAAGAAGCAGACGTAGCCGCTATAAGAGGACGTAAAACCACGTAGTGCAATGTCCAAAAGGCACACTCGTGAATTTTAAGCACTTAAACTGTACCAAAAATGTCTCACCTCATTAGTTGTTTGTAACCTTGCAGTTCATATTGGCATCTAAACTCTCGCAGATATAATTGTTGCACAAGAAACTAGCAGAAGAAAGAAATCAAGGCAGTTTATGGTGATATACTACAGACGACTTCCATCAGTCAGGACTTTAATTTGTTGACATTAAATATTTTATAACAATTCCTGTAGCACAGCTCTTACGATACTTTTTTAATAATGTGTACTTTGCTGACTATGGTTCAAATGGTTCTGAGCACTATGGGACTTAACACCTGAGGTCATCAGTCCCCTAGAACTTACAACCATTTAAACCTAACTTAAACTAAAGACATCACACACATCCATGCCAGAGGCAGGATTCGAACCTGCGACCGAAGCAGTCGCGCGGTTCCGGACTGAAGCGACTACTCCGCGTGACCGCTACTGTCGCAGGTTCGAATCCTGCCTCGGGCATGGATGTGTGTGATGTCCTTAGGTTAGTTAGGTTTAAGTAGTTCTAAGTTCTAGGGGACTGATGACCACAGATTTTAAGTCCCATATTGCTCAGAGCCACTTGAACCATTTTTTTGAAGCGCCTAGAACCGCTCGGCTACAACGGCCGGCTCTTGCTGACTATGAAACATTTCATTGTTTATTTCCTGTAGTCGTCACAAAAGTGCGAAGTGTGTATTAGATGATGAAAACAAACATTTACCTTCCACCAGGCACACCTGATAAAAACAATTAACGAAATGAGGTATTTTGCTGTAATTATTAGTTTCATTTAGACAGAACAAGAATGGAGTAAGAAATAGTCGTGGCCGTTGTTCTAGACATTGTGTCGCATACCAGACATACTTCATTAAATTCATAAAATGTAGTGACCCAACCTGACAATGCAGAAATGACTGAAGCTTAATAGTGTTCCGCTGATAAACCCCAAATGACAAAGAACTCTCAGAAATTATATTGTCCGAGAATCATCTGCAAAACGCTTTATACTGTTGAATTTTTTTATCGAGAGGCTGAGTCACACTGTCAGTTTCCGGTGTAATCCGAATTATACTAACAGTCTCTTCGTCGACCACGTAAAGACAAAGGCGTCGTTACGTACAAGTAATGAATTCTTGTCAGCAAGTGGGAAGACGTCTCGGATGCAACATTTAAAATTATTCTCTCATTTCTCCAGATTGTACTATGTCTATTACAAGATGTTTGCAAGTAAACAATCTTTTTTTTAATTTTTGCCAAAAAATTGCCCTGATATTTCTGAAGACAGAGATACAGTAATCCACTGATACTTATCACTGGCACTGTTGTATACGAATGTGTCATAGCATTCATCGACTACAGATGTGACTGTCTTTCTTTCGCTCGAAATGATAAAGTGCATAAAACCTTACTTGACAAGTTTTATACCCATCTTTTAGCGGATAGAAAGAATCTTAGTCTCATGTGAGCCACGTATTTTTCTGTAACATTGCTTATTAATGACATCTCTTCTGCATGTTTACTTGAAGGAAACTTCGTAATTAAGCGACTTCCTTTTCCGTTTAATTCCCTGTATCTGTTTAACCAGGTCTAAGAAAGTTCGAAAAGAGTAATGTTCATCTAACTTGCAATTCAGAACGCCCTGTCTTGTAGATCTCCCTGGGTAATGATGTATTGACTCTCACGAGCAGGGTTCTAAGTCTACCGAAGAGTTTTTCTTTCACACTTTTGAAAATTCCATCTTGGTATGTATTTCACATTTCAATTAAATCTTTCTTCCATTTACACAAGTCACCTACAGATTTTATGAAACGAAACCAGCTTTGCATACTGCTTAAGATTAAGCATTTTTCTCCCTCCTTCGTTTAACCAAAAACTTTACGGCCTTCCCTTTGTCTCTGAAAGCTACTCTATTTTTGTTCTGGATTTTAGCTAGCACAGTAATCATTGTTCGAACAGCAGTTCAGGGAAATGTCCGAGTTATTTCATGTTTCTTCTAATGTTACCACAATTTATAACGAAATGTGGCATCACTGGAATGAATGTCCAAGAAATGAACTAATCTATCTATATCTATATCCGAATCCCGCTCCAGCTACTGCCGGGTCTGGGTGCTGACGAGTCCTCTCCATTTGGCTCGGTCCTCCCACCACTTTTCTTCCTCCACTTGCTGCCAGGTCACACCTCTCCTTTCTACAGATATTCTCACTCCCATTTTCCACCGTGTTCTTGGGCGCCCTCTAGGTCTTTTCCCATCCATCTTTAGTTCTTCCATGATTTTGGGGAGTCTGCCCATGCATCCTCTTAACATGCCCATACCATCTTAATCTCTTTCTTTCAATTTCTTCTCTCATACTTTCTTGTTTGAGGTCCTTTCTAATGAACTAATAAATGAACTAATAAATAATGTATATGAGGGTTTCAGATGAAGTAGGTGATTTCGAATGCATATATAATTTTTGTTTTTTATCTTTGCAAGGTTGAAAACATTAATCGGGTTCCTCATTACTACGATACTCTGGAACTTGCACGAAGATAGATGCTATTAACAACCATATGCCAAGAAAGCGCCAAGTTCAGTTTTACCTCCATTGTTATCACTTAGCGATACCGCAAAGTAACTGCTAATTGTTATGGATTTTAAAGGAGTTGAAAATGAGAACGAATAGTAGCTGTGAACAATTGTACCAGAGAAACTATAACGGAAACTGAAATTCGTTTTACAAATTACGATCGGATTGTGCCGAGTTATCTGTTTATCGATGTGCCGTCACTCAAAGATATGTGCGCACCGTGTTGCGTATGCGCTGTCTGACATAGCTACGGCAGGCGCATATATCTCCCCAGCAAACTGGCAGTGTGTTTTAAGAGCTAAAATTTTGGCATATTGTTTCTTTCGGTGTATTCTTCCTGTATAAAAAAATTCAGGGCAGGTTTGACGTGTTGTCAGAACCAGGGGCTCTCTGCTGGAGTCATGTAAGGCTGATTACTGCAGAGTTCGCTTTAACGTCTCCCGATTCCAATGGGGAAATTTTACAGAGTGCACTGATGCAAACGTAACAGAGTGAGGAATTTTTTCTTCCTCTCCTATTCCCTATATGACCGCAGGAAAATTTGACAGTTGTGTCAAACTTTGGCACCGGTTCATATGACACAAGACTTAATTCTTCTGCTGCAAACCAAGCAAAAGATTGTAACATTTTAGTAGCGTGGGGCTCTGGGATCCAAGGGAACGACCAAGCAGAGACAGCAGTCATGGTCTGCTTCAATGCACTGTGCCGAATGGAAGAGAAACTGGCTGTAAATGACGAAAAATAAGCTGTGATTGGTGAAGCCAACCATCTGGCAGTAGGGGTTTTTTCGCCTACTCATAGAGACGGATTGAAGTAATACTAACGCATATCTGCGTCAGACGTTCTCGATTGACCTATAACGTTCTGCTCCAACGAGAGGACCGGCCCGTTCAGTGGTGACTGTGGCGAACGGATTTCACAACGCCTGGTTCAATGTAGTGCATTTATATTCTCACGAGAGGGCAGCATCGCATCAATGACTGTGCAACTGTTGGTCACTATACTGAGAACAGTGATTCATTCTATTACTAAACCACTGGGACATCATTTTTCACTCATTCATTTTAGTTTGTCCTATTTCGTTGTTAGCAACAGGAAAAATTCAATAGCCTTTTTAAGGAATTCGTTTGCTTCCTTTCCGCTATTCACCTGTTACTGGGATCGCTATTCGATCTCTAATAACTTCGACTTTGTCGATGATTTTTTTGAAAGTAAATTAATATAAACAGAAAAATATATGAGAATTAATTATCATTAACATTATAGAGACGGTAATGTGATTGCATTTCAGTAGAGGGACGATCGACCCTGAAGCTGTTCTTTGCTTCGACTACGCGAGGAGAACCTCGCTTTATAGTTTTTAGTAGCAGGAAAAGTATATGGGCGTCTGTTTTAACTCCTGCAAAAATATCCTAATTCTGAGACATTCCCTTGTGCGCTGCCGTGCTATTTCTTTGGTATCAAATTCGACTCCATTGTTCGTGGCGGCATGTATCCGCCACTGGCTGTTTCCCGCGAGCAAGACTACCGTGTTTGATCTGGCATTGGCCTGATGTGTGTGACTCGACACGTGTTATTGGTTCACTAGGAAACGCTAATGATATGTTTCATCTGTCAATACAGTTGTTAGATAGCAAAAGCAACGATTTTGCCGTCAAACGCATTGCACGAACGAATGGGTTGAGCGCTGCCCATTGACGAGTGTTGCAATGCTCTCATTTCGTGCAAATATGTTCATGTATAGGGGATAGACGGTAAATTTTTCATGTTAATTTCAGGTAATAAGTAGTATTGTTTTCGGAAAGTTCTAAATCTTTCATACAAGAAATACTATCCAAGCATTTCGTTCTCCAAAACTCTATTTTTTTAAAAAAAGGAATCTGTGCAAGTTTTAATTTTCAGACTTTTAGTTGAGTGTTAGTGGGGTACTTAATATTTCGTGCGTTGAAGGAAATTCTGCTTCGTCCCGCTTGACTGAATATGGAGGATTTTCACGCGTATATTTATAAGCGACGAGTTTTAAACAAATGTGATGTTAGTTGGCTTTTAATTATATAAAAATTTAGCGACGCTTATTGATCTGTACTCTAGCGTTTCTGATAGATTAGCTGCAGACACATTTGGAATTAGACTCTACCTCGTGCCAATGAAGTTAATCAGCTCGAAACTTCCTGAGAAATGTATCCTCCTTTGTCAGAATTTGGCTGGAAACGAGAACAGGACTTATTCTTCCCACTAATTTAGCGTTGTGTCCTATTCATTTCGGAGACACAGTTACACAATTATATTTCAATAAAAGGAAACGTAATTTAAAAATACATGACGAACAACATAGGCAGTTATTAACGCATTCAAAGCAAAGCCTTATGAACATATGTGAGTTACTTCCATTTAGTCTAGAATGTATCCACTTACCATTCCATTTGAAACGAGTCACCTACAAAGCTCAGGACTGGGAAGAAGCTATAGCTGAGAAGGAGACATGTTTGGTCTTGTCCATCGTTGTATTGCATGTTCCCTGTAGTGAAGCCCCCATTGCACTGTTGTGTAATGTAATTTTACAGTTCCAGTAAGCGATCGTTTTTTTCAACATACTGTATATTTGTCGTGTCGGGCATTAGACGCATGGGGCCGCTGAAATCGTGCGTCACTTTGAATAGGGCTCTTCTGGATCCGTTGATTCTATATTCGCATGACAGTCGCAGGATTCCGAACAATACGAACAGCCGTATCGTAGGACGATAAACCGTAGTGCCTGTAGGCCACGTTCTGCAGCTGCCGAATTCCAATAGCTATTGTACGCTTCTTCTTCTTACACACGCCAAAATATGATCTTCTCATACAGACTCAACATCAAACGCGATTTCTGAATGGAAAACCAGCTGCATTATTTCCTTATAAATATTTAACCAGAACTCTACTGAGAAATTTTCAGAGCAGATAGCTTGCATCACAACAAGAAAAGCTATTTCTCTTAAGGTATGCGTTTTAAAACCCATGTTTACTGGCCATACTTTTCCTGTTTTGTTCCATACTGCCTTCTCCAACCATATGGAAAGCAAAGAGCTTGCAGCAGAAGAGATTGGTTTCACAGTGACGAAGAGGAACAAGTGCTTATTGCTGTTAAGACACCGTATGCATTTTAGAGCCCATGTGTACTAGACACCGCTGAAAGTTTGTCGCTAGAGTTCTTGCTCACTCAGAACACAAAATGTAGAAGGCGTTATTAGTTCCTAGTTTGCGCTGTTGCGTTGAAATGATAATTATTTCCATAGCCAATCATGTATTGCAGTTCATTTCAATTTTTTATTTGTTGTATGCTGCCTTCCTGGTGTCGCAATTTTAATGGTCAAAGGTGTACATTAAGGAAAAGATAAGGTCGGTAACTTTGTGGTTCATTATAGTTAACGCAGTATTTCAGAATGCTGTTCGCTGAATTGCAATATATTATCGTTTTACTTTATTTCTGTTTGACGACATAATGTTACTGTATGATTTTTGCAAATGATGTTTCCTTATTGAAACTTCTGCTTGTTAAAATTTGGCAAACGACAAGTCCCAATATCTTCGAAAATTGTTTTAGAAGCCCTCAATTAGTCGCGGACGGCTCGGATTCACTTTCATTTTACTGTTACAAATGGTAAAAAATACAAGTACAGCTCAGAGAAGAACGGCTGTAGGAGCGACAAACACATAATCGGGAACTAGATGCTGCAGCTCAGAAACTGCAAATAAAAAAGACATCGTATATTTTTTACACTGCAGAGGGCAAGCCTGGTTTCTCCAAAGGCACCGTCGGCGTGCGCTGCGTCTGGCGAGGTACGTCATGTCGACATTAGGAAATCTGATTTGGAAATCGCACGCGCTAATTATGTCACACGCTATCAAGACACTGTTGTACGGTGCGTGACGCAGAAATCGCGTGCCTAGTAACGCACTAGGGAACAAAAGGTTGTTGGAGCTAAATGCAGGCCTGACCTACTTTGCGTAGGTCTGTGCAAAAGTAGTCAGCGAGGCACAGGTGTGACAGACAGAGTCGGACCGAAACATGGCACAGCCTTCGAGCGGTAGCAGATAACGAATTTTTCTTTTAATATTGAAGTCGTTGAAAGAGAAATTCTTAGCGTGCTTTAATCGTGTTTGAGGAACATGCAATAGGGATGAAAATTCTAGAGTACTTCATTTACTACCAAAACCACGAAATTTCTAATGTTGTCCCTCAGATTCAGTCGACGTGACTCACCGTCTGCTTACTCTTACTCAGCAGGTTCACAGTTTGAATATAAATTGAAACATTAGTTTCATAACATTAGGCCAGACCATATAAAGTATAGTTCTTGCTTTTAGATAAGAAGTAGACAGGTGTTGAGGAATTTAACTTTGTTTCACGAAACTTCAGTAACATTTAATCCAAAATAAAGTAATATACCGTACTCATTTTGCTTGATTTAAAAGACGATTATTTGCAGATCAGTAGCCAATAGAAAATTAAAATAATCGAATATCGGAACCGTGCAACTTTCTGCTTGGAAAACTCGATTAAATATGAAATTAATGACAATGATTCGTATTATTAGGTGATAATCCCATTAGACTAAGAATACACTGCAGTAAACAAGCTCCAGATGGAACTAAAATAAAATGGTCTCTGTTTGGTTAGACTAGCGACGGTGTTCATGTCTTGAAGGTCCAAATCATTTAATTCTATAATAAAAAGACATATTGTGAGTAGTCGGTTACGTCTATTTCTGTTACCAGCCGGTTATGTATGAGGTTGCAAGGTGAACATAGCATAAATAAAACGAAGATAAACGATAGTAGGAGTATTAAATTCTGAGTGTATCAGAGTATGAAACGGGGAAATAAATGTAGTAGATAAGTTTTGCTATTTGGGAAGCAAAATAAATGACGATGACCATTGTAGGGAGGATATAAGAACACTGGCAATAGTAAGAAAAGCATTATGGAAAAAGATAAATCTGTTAAGATGAAATATTGAAATGTTATGAAGTCTTTCTGTAGAGTGCAGCCTTGTACTGAGGCGAAATGTGGACGATGAAGATTACAGACCAGATGCTATGGAATACTAGTCAAAATTGGATGGGTACATTGAGTAACTAATGAAGGGCTACTGACTGAAACTGAAGGGAAAATGAATTTATGGCTCAGATTGATTAAAGAAAGGATCGACTGCTAGGACAGACTCTAAGGCATCGGGGGTAGCCAGTTTGGTTGTGTAGGGAAAGTGCGGTGGGGGTTAAAACGCAGAGGGTTACCCAGACTTGAACCGTAGTGAAGCGGGTTCAGTTGGATTTAGATTGCAGTAACAACGCAGAGATGCAGAAGAGTGCACAGGAGAGACCAATGTAGAGAGCCACATAAAACTAGTCTTCGGACTAATAATAGATTAGTAGTAGCCCACAACAGGGAAAACAACAAGAACAGATACCATTACTCTCTAAACTCTGAGAGTACTTGCATTCCAAGAAGAGGCAATGGTGGTCTTGACATACTGATCGTGACGGCAATATTTGGAGTCATGCAGGGAGCCGTTTTCTTGATCAGCGAATTTGTATGGCCTAGGAAGTGTGAGAAACAAAAATCATATTGCAAGATTAATACAACATTTCCACCTAATGCTGAAAATATGAATGTAATTATTACTTTATTACCTGCAATGTTTTTAAAATACGGACTCAGTTGTCAAAATAACGAACTGGTTCAAACGGCGCCAACGAGATGATCGTGCACGTGCGTGAGTGTTCATCACAGGTTTTTATTCTGCTTCTTTATTCTTTTATGCACTAAAAATTTCCCTCTAGAAGAACTAATTTGGAATATTAGTAAATGTAAAGTCTCTGATTCGGGCTCTAATAGTCTTTGAAAGGAAAAGTTGATCCATGAGCTGCTAAATAAGATTCGAAATGTATATTTCTAGTTCAGCTTCATATGTACGGTTACAATTAAGTGTGTTGTATCCATTGATATGCAAAAATGAAAGCCTTTTTTTTTACAGTTAAAGGACAAATGATTTACAGAAAATCACTCAGTAATTATTCAAAACGTTATTCATCATTTACGTGGTTGCTGTAAGCCCTTTGTGTCATCTGGATGAAGGGCTAGTTCTACACATCTTGTTCAGTGATATAAAAAAATGATCAGAAGTAGGTCTTACGACAGTGTGTCTTTCAGTTATGACACGGGCAGACGATCATGAATAGAATGTAGAACAGGAAATTAGTAGCATGCTATTGAAATGATAAAAGAATGAAATTAACAAAGCAGTTGGAAGAGCAGTGTTCTCACCCGTTGGCCGCACGCATCTGTACTACAGACAACGCACGCATCTGTACTACAGACATTTCTAAGTTGTCTACAATTCTGCTTCATGCACTACGTGAAATGGGAGTGGAGGTGACGGACGTAAGAACCAAACAACGGACGGCCAATGCCACATATTTGTGGTCATCGTGAAAAGAGGAACTGGGAAAAACTCAATAATTTCACCCAAAAATAACAGTAAAAAGGGGGCTGGGGCACGGAGTCAGTATATAGTGTTTCCCGTATTGTGGAGAACGTTTGATAAATCGTCTTGCTCCTAATTTCGGTTGCCAACTTTGATACAAGATCACTGTCGCAGTAAAATAGTAACTGAGTTGTAACGACAGCACATTTCCGAACACAAATGCGCCCTTTATAAATACTGTAGGATGTCTGACACGTACATAAAATGTTGCTTAACACACAAATCAGTCATCAAATTAATAAATGTGTTGACAGAAATGACAGAGTTCAATTTTTCAAAGTCTAAGATTATTTCTCAGATTCAATGTATGTAGAATAAGGGTGTACTCTGAGAGGCGAGCGGGAGAGGGGGGTGGGGGGGGGGGGGGGGGGGAGGGTGGGGAGGTGCATCTTCTCTTAAAAAATAATAAAATAAAATAAAATAAAAATTAAAAAAAGCATTGAAAACCGAACCCACATCCTACTCCCCCAAATAGACAGACGTATCATTTTAGTATCAGTTGGAAAGAAAAGGTGTTGAGTATTGCCCAGAAGCCTTGGTCGTGAAACCTCAAAAATATTTCGTCATTCGCAGAGAAACTAACATGAGGCCCTGCCCCCTTTTCTCAGAACCTCACTGCGTTCCTTGTGTAGGCAGGACATCAGAAAATTTGGAACAGAACAGCTTTCAGGTAAACCTACTAAACAATACATCCAGATTAATATACTAAGCAAGACTAACACATCACACGCGTAATAAGTAAAGAAATTCAGACCCACCAAAGACGTTTGTATGACGAAAGTGGAGTATTTTGCAGATGTAGTTATACGTACTGTCTTGTAGATTAAGTAGCAGGGATCTTGGTCTACAAAGATGACACTAAAAGAGCGCGATCGCCGCCATTCGCCCGGTAAGGGCTAAAGGTCGCTTTCTGAGAGCCACAAATTACTGTTGATGATTACTGCTACTCTGTTCTGAACTAATAACTAATGATCAACAAATAAATGCATCGTATGGACACTTGGGGCAATACTGCACTCAACAGACCTCAAAGTCGCCCGTTTGCAGTGAGCAGTGACAGTAACAGTAGAACTTTGGGGACTAAAAACGTAATATCTATTCGAAATTGTCAAATATGTACCACTGACTGAAGTCATCTCTGTGATGTTCTTTGAAATCTGTTCTTTGATTCGAAGGAGAGGTACCTTACAGAAGGCAGATACATCCAGGTACTGGCTAGAATGAGGATCACAGCATTCTCCCACCTTCCAAGAAGACTGTTCTCTCACCCATCGAATTCAAATTACGACTTCTTGTAGTAGCACTGGTCTGCGTAAGTTGGCCTATTATTCCGTTTCTCATTTCTGTGCAGAGAAACAACTCCCGCTTGACAAAATAATAAACTGAAGCCTTTTGATATATTTATTTTGAAACAGTTTCCGCGAATAGGAAACAAAAAAAAATCAAATATTCCCTCGCCCGACAGCTGCGCTGTATGTTCCGAAGTAGGAATTAAAACTGAAGAAACGTCTCTTTTCGTGGCATCGACTACCTGCCTGCAGCCACTGCACGTTACCTTGTAACATTTCGCCTGTATTGCTTGGCCGCCCGAGTGACAATAAGGTTATGGCGTTCTCGCAAAGCGCTTCCACGCAAGGGTTTTAGGAACTCCCGGTAACTCCCACACAAAGACTGGCCTACCAACTATAAATCCCTGAGCGGTCCGCTTAGAAGTACTCACGCCTGTTGATCCCTTAAATCGCTCTGGACTGTTCTGCCGATAACTAGCGGCAGTTTTACGACACACGCACGAGCACCGCGCCAGATAGTTTTAAGTACTTAAATTTGTTATTTTGTTTTCTCAAGTTTTAACTGACTCTAGCACCGTGGATAATCTGAGTGTGCATGTCAATATTCTTCTTTTATTACCTTGTGGTCTTTTCGCTTTTTATAAATAAGATTTGACAGGGCAATATCTAAAATTTTAACGACAATTCAAATGGGTCAAATGGCTCTGAGCACTATGGTACTTAACATCTTAGGTCATCAGTCCCCTAGAACTTAGAACTACTTAATCCTAACTAACCTAAGGACATCACACAACACCCAGCCATCACGAGGCAGAGAAAATCCCTGACCCCGCCGGGAATCGAACCCGGGAACCCGGGCGTGGGAAGCGAGAACGCTACCGCACGACCACGAGATGCGGGCTTAACGACAATTGTGAAATAGTTCGTGGCCTAACGATTAGAGACAGTTTCACCTAAAAGATAAAACGAAATGCCGTGAAAAGTATTGGGTAAGCAGAAATCAACGTCAAGGTGAAGGCAAACTGTACGATGCACAATTAGAAAATCTGAGAAAAGAATTTAAGATATATGCATTAGCAGTCGACCATATTACATACAATAGTGTGTTTTAATAGACAAGAATGTAAACACTTACCTGTGTGCACCACAAGAAAAACTAAGTTTACTTCGAAGATACGAAACTACATAGGTATGGATGGAGTTAATTGTTCCTTTCGTTTCTTTAAAACATTTTTTAAATATGAACTACGTGTTCCTTAGTATTATAATACTGTCTATAACTCAGTTTTTGAGTATCTATGATACAATCGGCATTTTAATAGTTGGTTGCGGAAAGCTATGAATTTTTTTTCTGATAAATGACGTGATGTAAAAGCACTGCATTATCAAAGCAAATACACAAATAAGTAACTACCCTTTGCGTCGACATTAATGGGGAAAGAAACTAAGACCTTCCAATCATTGCTTCAGTTCTTTGCGTGTTAATCCATCATCGACGCATATTTTTGTCAGCTTTACTGGAATTCATATTTCTAACCATTTTCTCGCTTTCAATGCCTGCGGTTTGGATACATGGGTCAAAATTAAAATTGGGCGCCTATATTGCTGCGGGGATTAAACTCAAAAATTATGGGAAGCAAGGATGGGAGTAACGGCCATATTTTGCAGCGACAGACAAAATTAGTCCCTATGTTTAATACAGTCACTGAAACTCTTTTTGGTTCTTCACATGCGGCGATATATTGTGAAAGCACTGTGATTTTGGATTTACTTTAAATAATGTTTGCATAATACAATTTGTGAAACTTCCTTAGCACTCTGTAGTGATTTTATGCATTAATTTTTCACAGAACACCTTTCATGGTATTAAGATTCTAATACTATCTCAAATTTTGTCACCACTGCAAAATTTGGGGGTATCTGTTTGTGCCAGAATGCCGCTCAATGTAGTCACGTAATGACTTTCCTCGTCCAGAATCTCCTGATCTTAAGTGAGGAAGTCCACTGCTCCCCTTCTCTATTGCCAGCGAGCCTCATTATTCAGAAATGATTTATGATGTTCTCCCCTCAATTTGCTCTCGGGTTTTGACAGGAATGGCTGGCGCTAGGATGCAAGCACAATATAGAGACTCGCCCAGCATCAACTATATCTTCGGCGTCGTATAGCCACATATACTTGGATCGAATTGATGAAGGCAAACGCTTCCACCGCTACAACAATGAACGTGCGACGTGTAGCAGTAGTTTAGGTGCTGCCACGGATTCGGGAGCTCAATCCCCATTCAGCCATCCATATTTTAGTTACGCGTAGTTTCCCTACATCGTTTAAGCGAATGCTGGGATGGTTCCTTGGAAATGGAAATCCCGATATCCTTCCTCATCTTCGTGCAACCCCAGCTTGTGCTTCGTCAGTAACGGCATCGTCCTGGACGTAACGTTATGCTTGTAGCTTCCTTCGTTCCTGTCATGATAGGTGCTTTAAGAAAAACTACAGTTGTCATTGTAATCGACGTATCTTGCGGTTCATAATACAAAATCTGATTTTTCCCCTCTTTGTAACCAAAAAGATCGTCATACTACAACAGAGCTACGGTTGGATAACGATAACAAAAATTAGGTACAGAGAAAGTGATGTATATATGAGATTCTAACAGCACCCAAGGAGCTGCGTGTCCAGTAGGGAACCACATACAAGACTATGGTACAATCTATTCTCGCGTGCTGCTTAAATGTTAGAAGAATTCGTGACCGACCTCAAGGCTGATGCCGAATGCTGAGTCGGCACCATGGATTTTGCCGGCCTTTGCAAAAATTCCAAACGCCCCCGTTCACTCCTTGCATTTCAGATATAGTCAACAATTTTCAGAATATTATTCATCCATGAAGTTTTATTTTCACATGCCACACTTACTCATCTGTCTTTTAGAGGTGAATACGTCTTTAAGAACAGACCCAGGCACGGGGCACCAGTCGGTGTAATAGAAGTCAAACGTTTTGCAACATAATACATTCTGGCAAAAAGGAGGAGAAAGCCCACGTCGATTCACTGCGCGCTGGACGATTGTTAACTGTAGCGCTGAATAGTGGCAGACCACATACTTTGGTACGAAACGTTCCGAATTAAGTCAACGAGTTCTCAGCAGAATTATGGGTCCGAGGAAGCAAAAAAGTAAATGTTATGTGAAATAGCACCCCCAACAATGAGTTTGCATAGGCTGGTGACATATGGCAACCCATTTCGCCGTTAGAAAAAACAAATGCAGGTCTACCCTACAACATTCTTTATGATGTAAATGAATGAAAAATCACGACATACTTTAATATACCAAAACTAAAATTAATGACAGACTTATGTTTACAAGCGTACCTTGTACTAGAGATATATCTCTTGATTTGACATTAGAAAACTCCTGTGCGACTTCGTTTACCCAAACATTCAGCTGGCTCGTAACGCCGTTTCCAGCCCACACAGTCGATCCTGGCCCATTGTTGACTTCAGGTAACGTTTTAATCTGTTTAAGATACGGAAAACTTGTTTTTTTCCGTTTGCCAATGTCACCGATTGTGTTAGCAAAATTCTTAAGTTGTGTGGGAAGTTACAATCTTGTACGAGTCTCAGAGTTACAGTTGGTGTTCTACCAGGCGTTGCCGACGTTGAGATCATAGTAAGTTCATCTTTAAATTCGACAACAATGGTGTCCGTAGCCTGTCTATTCTTTTTAGCCGGCTGCAGTGGCCAAGCGGTTCTAGGCGCTCTAGTCTGGAACCGCGCGACCGTTACGGTCGCAGGTTCGAATCCTGCCTCCGCCATGGATGTGTGTGCTGTCCTTACGTTGGTTAGGTTAAGTAGTTCTAAGTTATAGGGGACTGATGAGCTCAGATGTTAAGTCCCATTTTGCTCAGAGCCATTTGAACCATTATTCATTTTACGATTGGTGCTATCACTGAAGTCGAAGAGGTCTAAATAACATAATGACATTCGAGTAAAATTTCTCATAATATCTTCCACTGTCTCAAATGCCATGTCACGCATTAGTCTGTTTCCAATTTGTATTCGTCGGCGAAACATTTGTTTCGTCCAGCAAGGTATCTCTCGTTTTGGTTTATTACTATTTCCGAGTACATTATACATCAGATAGCCGCTGTACGTGCACTATCGAGGCCTACGTGAAGATACTATCCGTGCTCTCCGGGAACGGCGAACTGATGCAGGGGCAGGCGATCACGAGCGAACACAGTGCGCGAAACACGCAGAGGTGACGAACGCGTAATGATCTGGCGTGAGCGAACTTCTTTTAGACGTGGAAGCCGCGCACATTGAATACGCGGCTTAGGACTATGTCCACATGCGTAGGAAATTTTAGCTCTCTTTTTGATAAACAGGCAGTTTTGAAGGCACTTTCATTTACTGCAGCGAAAAGTAACAATTAAATCGTAAATAAAGTTGTTGTAACTTAAATAGTGTGAGATATGATGGAATTGGTTAAACTGATTGTGCTGTTTAGCTGCTTCAGCTCCAGAATAAGACTTGATGAGTTTCTCCGTATGATCTTAACATTACTAGTATCTACTGATGATGGCTTCAAGACCGAGGAAGAAAAGGGTAACGGGGAGGGGGGGGGGGGAGGAGGAGGGGGAAGCAGAAACAAATAATTTTGAAGAGCTCATCAAGAAGAAGAGCAATGTATATGGTATTAATGGCAGACTAAAAGGAGAGAGGAGTGGTGGGGGAAAGATACCATCCATCTTGCCATGTGTAAACGCCTCTTACAACGTCTGGATTCAAAATTCGATTTCTAACAGAAAGCGCATATTTTACTTATTCTGTATTTATTTTTTACCAAGCGTTTCTCTCAGTTGCACTGCTATTGGTGTTTAAGAGTGCTATATAGGAACTGTGATGCCATGATATTTAGGTTGTTTGCTTATTACAGAGTTTTTCACTTCGATAGGGGCTTTTAAGCTGATGAGATAATTTAAGGTGTTGTATAAGCGCATGGGAGAAATTGAGTTGGCAACACTGGCACCGGCAAGCTTTGGTATTTTGAAAGAGACACCCGCGCTTCATTTACCATCTGTTTCACAATACCACAGATAATATCCAGTAAGACATCACATTTAATGAATGATTTTTATTTCCAACATATTCTCCCACTTTTTCATTTATGAAAAACTTCCATTGTTTTGTTTAATTAATCCTTCCGAAACAATTTTAAAATTTAAAATTTTGCCGCCCAAAAAACCTTCCTCCCCGTGCGGCGGCACTGTTCTGCCCTTCCTCCTCCCCCCCCCCCCCCCCTCCCCGCCTTTCTATTCCCTAGAGACGACCTCGTCCGAAGGCGTCCAGCTCTTCAGGTTAATAATCCTAAAGAAACATACAATCCGCTGGAGCAGGAAGAAGGAAGAAATTGGCAGTGTGTACGGAACTCGCGGGAAGTCTAATCAGAGATATGCATTTAGTCAGCCAGGAAGCCCGCAGCCCGGTTACTTTCTATTTTGGTCCATATATTTGCCAACGAAAAACATGTTTCCTTTTTTTAATCCAGAAGAAAGTATACTGGAACTGATGAACGTACTTAAATAACATTTGTTAGAATGGAGATCATGTTCCTGCGTAAAGCTGGCAGGCTCGTTTAAAGAGCCAGTACCTTTCATAGGATACAACCAATATGTTACGTAAGAAGCACGAGGCGATGATAAAAAACGAATTAAGGTGCTGAAGAAGCCATATACAGTCAATATTTGCTGTTTGGCCACGCTTATGAAACAGGATAGAAAGCTGTGAATAAGACGTACATCGCGGTACTCTCTGATGTGCAATTTATATGAGTATATCTAGATGTTATAGAAGCTCATATTTTTAGTAGAGGTAAGGTATCAACTATTGTTAAGCTACAGAAAAGTATAATTTCACTCAGCTTCTGAAGATTGTGAGAAGTAGAGGAGGAAGTAGTGATTCAGGTGATTGATTCCACGTGGGTTGCGTGAAGGTAGTTTTGGAATTGCTCTTTTAATATATAGATTAAATACATTATTCATTAGTTATTTGATATTTAGAATTGGATGGATTTGTTTTAATACTTTGTGTTTAGCAGATTTTTTTTTCTCTTTTGAGTGGTTGATATACAGCGGAGCATTTGCAATGCCCGTTAGGTTCTGGTTCAAATGGTTCAAATGGCTCTGAGCACTATGGGACTCAACTGCTGAGGTCATTAGTCCCCTAGAACTTAGAACTAGTTAAACCTAACTAGCCTAAGGACATCACAAACATCCATGCCCGAGGCAGGATTCGAACCTGCGACCGTAGCGGTCTTGCGGTTCCAGACTGCAGCGCCTTTAACCGCACGGCCACTTCGGCCGGCTTAGGTTCTGGAGTAGAAGGTTGGCACGAATAAATGATCAAATAGCCAGTGTTTTTCAATAATCGAAATACACTTGTGGTAACCACTAACTTCACAATAATATTCGAAGCGTATTCCATTGTGCTACGGATAGCAGAAGTGCTCTAGCATATTATATTTACTCTTTGACATTTGTAATTTTGATATTTGTGTGTTTATTCGCGACTTGGTCGTTGTGTTAATTGATTGTACATGATAAAATATGTCGAACCATAAACTGTCAATATCCACCATACCACAGAAATAGTTTTTGATGGCAAAATGCAGGTAATTATCCAAAAAGAGAATAAGTGCTCTAATACGTAAGTAAAGTTTTTAATCTCACCCATTAATGATGGAGACGTATGATATTACCTTCCTCAATCAAAAAATTTCGCTACAATATTCTGAGTAGTTAAAATGTCGATCTCAGTGCCGTAATTCTATACAAGTCCTGCTTCTTGATCAACCACAGCAGAGAAAGTCCATCACAACTCGTACATTACAACAGATAACTAATTCTGAACAAATGACTCTCAGCAGAGACATTAATACGCTTCGAGCGCTAAAGACCGCAAGCACGCAGACAATATCTATTCTGCTTAACAGGACACTCATACCACAACATGCTGTACTCTGTACCTTTGTTAACCGAGACTAAATATAACAGACGCACACCTTACAAACAATTCATTCCATTAAAAAGAGCACGGCTCGGTATTAAATTTTAGAAATCAGTCAGATTCAGGTTATTGCTACGACTTTAAAATAAACGCAGGCCATGATAAGATAAAATGTGCTGATAGAGCCTCCGAAAATATTGTCAAAGAGCTATCACAATCGGTGTAACACACAGGACATACTTTACATCTAGATAACAGGTACTCTTCACCAAAATTATTTATGATACTATCGCACAATTATAAAACAAATTTCATTGGCATAGGACGTGCGAATACAAACAATATGCCAAAAGATTTGTGTAAAGTAAAATTACAGATGTGGGGAATATAGAATGAGGGGCTGCAATCGAATACTAGCTGCAAAATGGAAGGATAAATGAGATATTCATATTATGACGACAAACCACGAAACAGTGGAAATGATTACAGAATGATCTAATCATACTTCGAAACCAAGTTGTGTTATTGAGTACAACAAGCGAATGATTGGAACTGATCTACAGGACAAAATACTAGCATATTTCCCAACCATAAGAAAATACATGTAAGGATATCAAAAAATTGTTTTTAATCTGTTCGAATCTGTCTTTTCAATTCGTACATTTTGTGAAACAAAATAAATAATGAGGAAAAAATAAAGTTACGTTGATTATAGGACTGAAATATCCGTATCATTACTGAAGACTAAAACCAACTTACAACGGACGAGGAACGAGATTACAAAAGATGCAAAGTTCCACTGCATGAACCTGTATGTTTCGAACGATATCACATTTTTAAAGATTATTGATTTGTGTTGTTCCTGTTGTGTTGGAGATAAATGATACTGAATTATATTATTTTGTGTTGATTGATGTTAAATCTTTGTGATATTTCTAACACAATTATTACATTATGTTGTAATCACTTATGAAATATTTCACAAAATTAAACCAGTAAAATCGTACACATGCATACATATTCCTTAAATCGTGCGCGACTTGTATGACGTCGGACCGTTTCGCCGAACCGTGGAATGTCTTGAAGGCTGGGCGATAGTGTTTACATTTTGGGCTCAGGCCGTTGGGACTTAAATTGTAGTTTAGAGGTTAGCAAAACTAAAGTGATGAGGATACGTTGCTGAAGAGGCAACCTGTGAAAAAATGAAATCTCAAAGTGCAGAATGTCTCTTTGTCTTCCTGAGGCTACACGTAACCTGGAGGCTGGATAATTAGCTTCATAACATATTCGGGGAGTCAATTCTGCGGAATTATAGGCCTCATAATCCATAATATTCTGCATACTCTGTAAACAGGCCGTAAACACATTTTAAATAATTGTACTGTACCGTCCTCGAGTAGAAAATTGCAGGTACGCTTCTTATAGCAGTTGACAATAAAGTTATCTATATAAATGAAGTGTGAAGTGGGACGCATCCTTCTAAGGACGTCATTCTGAAGCTTGTTAATCACTATAAATGGCTTACAACGAAATCCAAGAGATATAGCGCTGTCACAGCGCTATGTAGGAAGCACAAGCAGCCATTTGGATATACATTTCAAATGGTAACTGTATCACTAAGCGCAATTTTATGAAATTAGCATTCCTTAACTGCCAGAAGTGGGAATATTACCTTATGGTCAATAAAATCACGCTGAGTTTCTGGGCTACAAGTAGTTATAGTTTCAAAAAAGCACTTTTGTCCTTCCAGTCATAAACGTCGCTTCCACATCCACATACATACTCCGCAACCCACTATACCGTTCATGGCGGGTGATACCTCGTGCTAAAACGGTCTCTATGATTTCTTTTGCGTTTATTTGAAAATATTGTGAGATAATATACAGCCTTTATCTGATTACCTATGCATCCTGCATTATTGTTCTCATACATCTGAACAATTGTGATCTAAGCCAAAATATGACTGCAGCCACTGACAATGACAATTAATCCTAGTGCTACCTCTTCATTTTCCATAGTAAGTAAAAGGATTAAAATATGACATGCTTTTACTATCTATTCGTATATAAGTACCATGGAATGCCGCGTTTGAGCACACCGTATCGGAAAGTGTCTTTAAAAATCACACATTTAGACCGCCTCAGTCTCACCAAAATTATTTAACGCTAGGCTGATGTTTCTGTAGGATGTATTCGCAGCTAGCCTCACCCCTACTATAGCGTAATATGGGCAATGTCAGACACCCACAGACGCACTTACACAAAAACAGAAACAAGTACAAATATAAAACTAGAACGACTTACGTAAAACTACTTGAAAGATAAACTGTTCTCTAGATTCTTTTGAAAAATGTTGTAGTGTGTGCATGTATTGAGTATCCTGATCCAAAGTACATGGAAACCTCTACAGAATGCGGAATTGACCACTGAATGTCACAATACGCGAACCTAGCATAACAAGAGATGGAGTGTTTTGTGTTGTTAGCAAAGACGCAGTAACAGCAAATTAGAAAGTTCTGGAGAGCTCAGTGCCATCAACATGGACTACTCATTGCATGTGACCTGAGTAACAAATCCATCAGAACTATTTCAACCCTTCCATGGCTGCCCAAGTCAGCTTGACTGTGAAGTGGAAACGCAAAGGAATAACTACAACTAAACCAAGACCAGGCAGATGGAGAAGGATTGTCCAGCATTGCTGGGGGAGGCTCCTTCCGCTATTATTTGCGTGAGTTAAGCCATTACAGTGTTTGTAGCAATTTAAGTGGGATTAGCTTACAGAAATAAGGGGAGTGCCTTACTTGTGACTAGAATTTTCTGTCAAGAAGCTAATTTTCATGATCAGCCTGTAAAGACGGAATACTTGTTTCGTTCTACCTGAAACCAAACATATACGAGTAGAACGTGGGTGTAAGTTCAGTTACAAACGCCGCACCACACGTGTCTGTTAGTTGACACAACTGACCTGGCCGCAGCGATTATGCCAACGGGACAAAAAAAGTGTGGTGTCTTTCCTTTCTTTTTGAATCTACACTATTGATGGCAAATTGCTGGAAACAGTATCTGACGTAAAATATTTATGAGTAACTATTCAGAGAGACCTTCAGCGAATTGACTACATAAAACAAATAATAGGAAAAGCTGATGCCAGACATGTTCGGAGGAAGAATCTTACGGAAATGTAACATCTACGAAAGACGTGGCTTACAAGACGCTTGTTCTATCGATTCTTGGGTATTTTACATCAATCTGGGGTCCTTACCGGATAGGCCTGATCAAAGAGATTCAAAGAGAGAGAGAAAGAAGATCCAATGAAGACCGGCACATTTCGTCACGGGTTCGTTTAGTTGGCGTGAGAGCGCTACAGAGATGTTTAACGAGTTCCAGTGGCGTGTTGCATATTATTTTCTTCCACCAACATCTTGCGAGGTGACCACAATGAGAAAATTCAAGAAATCAGAGCTAATACAGAGGCAATCGTTCTACCCAAGTACCACTCGCGAGTGGAACAGGGAAGGAGGGATCAGTTTCTGGTACCCGAAGAATCCTCCATCAGACACCTTCAGGTGACTTGCAGAATACTGTTGTAAATGTCGAACCACAACACTCGAATGATCCATTAGAAATTGTGGTTTCAGTAAGCATTTATTGCCCGCATCTCGTGGTCGTGTGGTAGCGTTCTCGCTTCCCACGCCCGGGTTCCCGGGTTCGATTCCCGGCGGGGTCAGGGATTTTCTCTGCCTCGTGATGGCTGGGTGTTGTATGATGTCCTTAGGTTAGTTAGGTTTAACTAGTTCTAAGTTCTAGGGGACTTATGACCACAGCAGTTGAGTCCCATAGTGCTCAGAGCCATTTGAACCATTTTTTAAAGCATTTATTTACCATTGAAAGTTGGAAAGTGTTATCATTTCTAGTCTGCTCATCACTGATAACTTGTCTCTGGACGAATAAATGCGCTGGAATTAATAGAATTAATATGTTGTCAGAATTATCAGCGGAACGACCAGAATGTACTCGTAAACGTTGTCGGTTAAGGACCAGTTTCACTGAACTAAGATATCTACAGTACGTTAATACACGACCAGAAGTATGTAAATGCACCGATAAGAGGTCAAATCCGCCTTAAAGCGCACAGTGTATTGAATACAACTTAAAGTGACGGAGATATTTCACATGTTTCCTAGTTACAGCTCTGTCTGACGCAAAGCGCTACAGGTAAACAACACAAGGGATAAAAATAAAATCTTATGACTGATGACAGTGTATTACAAGAAAAACTATTACGTATTAATAAACTGCAGTCACGAACAGTCCACTACGAAACGTCCGTCAATACCGATGCAACAAAAGGCTTTCCAAGCAGGACACAGAAAATGATTTTCCTCCATTCAGAAAAGAACGACCGCTAATACATTCCATTTAAAAGATTGTTTCTATGGCAACTATATCATGTAGTGTCGAATTGACAGTAGTATTACAATACAAGCATTTTCTTTTGTATGACATGTGACGTACGGTTGCGTCCAAGTACTTTTTTCATCGTAGTGTACTAACTTAACTTTTGAAAAGGATTAGGAATGTCTACAGTATTTACTACCAGAAAAATTATATTTAATCGGGCAATATCTGGCGAAGCACATAAGGCCACAAAGAATAATTAACAAAGAACGGTTTTTGTACTTAAGGAACACTTCATCCTTAATGATTGTAATCCCGTGGATGTACACATATTGGGTTCCCATACAAACTATGGTAATTTTGATGATTTTGTTTGTTTGAATGGTTCTATCAGCTTAAGCGAGGAATAACAGTTGAATGACATATTTTTAAAAAAGGATTATTTAAGATTACGATACTTTTTACGTCAGAATAGCAAATGTCTATGAGAAAAAAATTATGTCTTTTGTAGATATGACAGAAAATAACACACTAAAAATACGTTGAATATATGGATTCTTGTGATACTGTGGTCGTTTCCATGGTGCACCGTCCGGAAGTTTTCGATGCTCTCCAACGAAATACCGGCAATGCCGCTGAGTCCAATTACGCGTCTCGTTTAGGCCTTACTAAAGTGTTTGGTTCCCAACGGTATGCATTTTGTCCGACTACTGCAGCTGTTAACATTCGCCATACACGGGGCTACAGTATGTTTGCAAGAACCGTTGCTTATAAGGTAACCCCATATTATGAGTGTCTGAAAATGAAATATGGGATGATGTTTGCCAATATGAGCAGAGGATGATACACAGTTATTTTCATTTAACAACTCCATTCAATGTATCTACAGTTGGTTGGCCTGTGTTATCGAAAATTAATTTTTTGAGTCATTAGTCATCTGACTTGTTTGATGCGGGCCACGACTGCCTGTCTTGTGCCAAGCTCTTTATTTCAGAGTAGCACTTCCACACAACCTCTTCAGTTATTTGTTGAATGTATTCCTACCTCAGCCTTCGCCTAGAGTTCTTACACTCTGCAGCTCCTTCTAGTACGACGAAAGTTATTCCCTGATGTCTTAACACTTGTCCTATCATCCGGTTCCATCTTCTTGCCAACGTTTTCAACATGTTTCCAACCTCCCTATTCTGAGCAGAATGTCCTCGTTTCTTATCTAGCAGCTTGCGAGAAACTCTTTTCCACTTCTGCTTGCATACCACTTGAAAAGGGTCCTGTAGATGAGATACTTGTTACGGTATACTAAAAGACGAGCAGCTGAAGCGGAATTTTTACACACTGCTTAGATTTATGCATGTTCGATGCACTAAACAACGATCGACCATACTTTGTCGACCCGCAGTGTGTCATCTCACACGAGAAATACCCACGATCGTAATAATGCAATCGGGCTGTTGGAGCCGTCCTATTTGAGAACTTCTTGATCTCCCCACGCCGCTCCCAGAGAGTGCTTTCCGGTGTCGGTGTGACACGTAGCGAGCTCTGCTGGAAGCGAGTTACCTCCGGCTGGGCTAATGAACGCCAGCGTGTTATTCGCTGAAGCGGAATACCGGCGGCACGTGGTCGGTTTGTCTCTCTCTCTCTCTCTCTCTCTCTCTCTCCCCCCGCACACAGACACATACACACTCCTAACAGCAGGGGTGAAGGGCGGCGGAGAGAAGAGTGTGGGGGGGGGGGGGGGGGGGGGGGGGAGCGGGCTAGGTGACGGAGCTGGGGTTTCCAGGGCCTGGCGCTTCGCCAAGGCCGGAAACTCGCAAACGGTTGCGCTCGCGTCTCGCTACTCGCTGTTCGCGGCCTTGGCGGTGCGGGCAGCATCCGGGTCCTCGCCGAAACGGCCGCAGCCTGCCAGAGACTCACTTCTGGAGCCGCTACTGCTACTACTTTATCGTCGCCACACTTATCAGGGACGGAGGCCACACAAAGATGTATTAGGCTGAACTATTAGCACACATTTTTGTGTCACCATTCAAACCGCTTTTCTTGCCGCTTGCCATGGATTCTGCTCCTTTGTCTCAGAGTAGCATTTGCAACCAACATCCCTTATTGTTCCAACTTCTATCTTTCTCTACAGCAGGGGCGTCCAGCCTTTCAGCTTACCTGTGTCACACTGGAAGGAGACGAGTGTTTTCGAGCAGCACATAATATACTTGGAACTACTAAAAAGTAACCGCTGAGCAAGAGAAAAAACCCTCCGTATTTTTCTGTGTTCTACTCACTTTTTATCACGAGTTCGTTTCGATGGTACGAAAACAAACGTGCGGTTTATCGCACAGCGTGATTTCGTAACCAAGACTCTATGGATGTAAAGATGGCAGATAGCCCTGACTAAACTAGTAATCCTGTGTACATACATGCAATCAACGCCATAAAAAATTCGTATCAGAAGTTTTCTTTACGTGAACTTTTATAAATTAACGCCTACAAAATTTGAAAGAATAGAATACAAAATAATTCCCGCTTTCATTTATTAATTCGAGTAGTCGTTACGAATGTGAAGTTTACACGAATTAAGCCTGATCTTATCCTTTTGTCACAACAGGTTGTGTTGGGTCATCTACCAGTTGCACAAGCGTATACGTGCGACACAGTGTTTACACCGTACATGTGGACAATAAATAAATCCCTCACAAAGACATGAAGGCGAGACTGTAATGAGAATACAACTTTCATTCGTAAGGCCTGGTATTAAGACTATCACTGACAATAGGAACAATTCATATAATTAAAACTTCACTTTAAAACTCCTGTTGATTGCGTTATCTTTAATTTAAATTACGCTAGTAATTTTTGGGTTAATTTTGCAACTAATTTTTGAAGCAAATACATGTTATCTGAAATATCAGTCAATTGTGTTGCACATAGTTCATTTACAAAATGTTGCATTAAAACATATTATAGGAACAATCCATGAGTTAGACGATAAAAATGGATATCCAAAAGGGCTCCACTTGTCGAAATGTTTAAGAAATGCTGCTATAAACCAATGGCCGTGACACGTTTGGAATAATTAAAGAAACAATTAATTATTTTCTTCGAAATACTTCACAAGACGAACCACTTTTGTTGGCTTTGGTTCAGTTTGTAACATTCAGTTTATTAATTAGCAGGTCATATAAATATATCAAACCTTTACCAGCTTCCACGATCTTACCTACTAATTTTGCATTACCCAACCCGAATTTTCTGAACATTTCCGTACACCAAAAGACACGATTCTGCTTTTAAGATTTGATCAAATTGTGGCGAGTCCATCGGACAGACCTATTTCACAGCCAAATACTAACACAAAATCTAATGAACAGAAGTTTTCGCTAAGCCGATACTCTACAATCATGTTCCATACAGAATCTGTTTTCTGAAGCTTTGTTTAGCTCGACCTTCGTGAAATTCATCGTTGATAGAAGCACAACAGTGACTAAATTGAGCAAACGAATTGAACTACACAAGATACAGAGAGGTTGTATCCAATAAAATTTGAAATTTGCTTTTGGATCAATCGATCGTTGGAAGGTAGCCTATGCACTGTGTAGAAACGTCACACATATACCGTCTGGAACAAGGTTTCTGTGGTGTCACCGCCAGACACCACGCTTGCTAGGTGGTAGCTTTTAAATCGGCCGCGGTTCATTAATATACGCCGGACCCGCGTGTCGCCACTGTCAGTGATAGCAGACCGAGCGCCACCTCACGGCAGGTCTAGAGAGACGTCCTGGCACTCGCCCCAGTTGTACAGCCGACGTTCATAGCAATGGTTCACTGACAAATACGCTCTCATTTGCCGAGACGATAGTTAGCATAGCCTTCAGCTACATTTGCTACGACCTAACAAGGCGCCGTATTCAATTGATAATTAATATTATGAAGCATGTACCGTAACGAGAGATGTTCTACAATTGTGGATTAAAGTTAAGTATTATATCAACTACGTACTTTATTTGCACTTCTCAAGATATTGTCCTGTTCCAGACCTCACGCCAGTCAGCGTGTAATTAAACGCGTGCATTTCGGCCTCCTCTAGAAAAACAGTGTTAGCTCTTCTGCCAACACTACAGTTTCACTGGCTGTTGTATGTCTTTTCTGTATCTTGTAGTTCAGTAGCATAGCAGACCCCCCACTCGTAACTTACAGTACTGAGAAGAGTTTGTTGTGGAGAGCCAAAGCGAAATCGTTTCTCCGTCAAAGTGATCAAGTCAGATGATATTCTAGCTTTCAAGAAATGGCGGCTCTGGTGCCAAGAAAAGGAATGTCAATCAGATGAGACTGCAGGAAGAGGTATTTCTAAGGAGTATAAAATTGATTTTCAGTTGTTCAAGTTGAAGCTTATTGAATATAAATCAGATATGGAATTGAATATTGTTACTTTTGAGTATCTTTTATCTCAAATGCTTAAATATTCCCCAGATTCTATCTACTGAGAAGGCAGGCATCACTGGTAGTTACCTAGTAATGATAAAAAAAACTTGCACAACATAATCCTGCAATATGCAGTGGGTTTTGTGTGACATTTTCCAAATGGCTCACAACATATACAGAAGAAGAGGACTCTGAATGAGAAGGAAAACTGCCCGTAATCACACGTTTCACATGTTTTTATGAAGGTTATTATTAGTGTAGCTCGCTCCCTAATTCTATCCTGGGGAGTAATATCTTAAAAGTTTCTTCTGGAAGGTTTATTGTTTCTTACATTACAATTTTTTAAATCCCTGTGATTGTGAAAGTCATGCTTTGCAAAACGGGCGTATTTATAAAGCACAATAATTTTCTGATATGTCACATATCGTCTTTGTTGCCCTTCCAGTACTGTGGTAAAAAATGATTGCAAACCTGCTTAAAGCTTCCATGTGCAAACTTTGTGTTTCAATCTAACTATGGAGTTTTTTGTATCTACTGAAAAGTTTCACTTTTGTTACATATGTCCTTTCTGCATCTTATAATTCACTTGTAAACAGTCTTTTTTGAAGGTGAATCAGTTGTTAAATGAAGCGACTCGAGAGAGTAGTTGGATTAGGTCTTTTTCTCATGTGAAATTTCTCTTTCTTTCACAACAGTGTTACTTTAAATGATCACTGTAAACAAACTAGTTGGCCAGTTTGCGAGCTGCCATGGTTTCAAAATCAACAAATGACAAATTTTAAAGCAATGGTATTGACACAATTCAATTGCGCTAACTACTGGCCCTTTATGAAAACTGGAAATGTGGTCCCCTTGTTTAGATCGTGTCTCTTGTGGTACATGAGATTTGTTATTCTATAACTTGGTGTTTCTTTGAGTAATTTTGGAAGTCTCATTTTGTCAGAATGCAGCTTCAAAAATTATTGACATCTAGTTTCTTATAGCTCCGAAGTCCGTTCTTTTTCCACTATGCTATAATAAAAAAAAGTTTAATTTGATCTATCTGACAGGAATTGAAACTAAAATAGCAGTTATATTCAAATCGTAAATGACCGTCGTCAGTGCAGAAGAAAAAGAGTTGCTCTCCAGCTGAGCAGGTGGTTTACATCATGTAAGTCAGCGCGAAATTCGTTCGGTAAAACTTCTGTGAAACGTTGCATCTGTCATTGTTTGAAGATTCTGTGTGTTTGCGAGCAGTTGCCAGTTTATCGTTCGGCATCCATGGAACACGTTTCGAATCAGGAATGTTACATCAGGTGGTTTGTGGCAGAGGCCAGAACACACAACGCGGACGCATGGGGTGTTGTAACGTGGCTTACGGACGGTGAAACACGTTACTGCTACAGCGGTTGTCCAAACAAGCAGTTCGCCCGTGATTTACTACATAAATGCTTAGAGTAATCAGGAACAGGTTCGACATTGATTAACGCCGGCTACCAGTTCAGCTCGCCCACCAGACTAAAAAAAAAAAAAGAGCTAGTGAACATAGAAAGTGGGACAAAATTGAGCGCGTAGCATCAATGAATTATTAGGTTAAAAACGAATGAATATGGAAGCTCGAAATATGTAACAAGAGCAATGGATTAGCGACCGAATTAAAGGGAATTTCGTGCACAAGAGAGAGAGAGAGAGAGAGAGAGAGAGAGAGAGAGAGAATCGATTTGTCAGCGAATGGCTCTCCGGGGCTGCAGCTGTGGTCCAATACTGAAATGCGAAAAGTTTCCTGCACTGAGGAACTTTGTTTTCCATTTAAAATAAACACATTTTGAGACTAAGGCTTTGAGATTATTTACATAAGAAAAAAATACAGTTGCGCTAGCTGCTGATTATAGGTACGGACTCATTTAAACCTGTGAAAGAGGTATTTGTTGACATCGAATATAAATCAAGTGTTACGAAGTCTTTCCTGGAGATATTTGCGTGCACTGTAACCTTATAAGGAAGTGAAACGTGACCAATAAGCTTATGAAACGTGGTACTGTAGAGGAACGCTACAAATTAGATGCGTAGCTAACGAAATTGATGAGGAGATACTGAATCTAATTGTGGAGTAAGAAAATTTATAGGACAACTTGACTAGAACAAAAGAAATCGGTTGATAGGACACACTCTCTTGGTGTTGGAGGGAAGTGTGTATGTATGTGTGTGTGTGGGGGGGGGGGGGGGGGGGGAGGGGGTAGAGCAAGACGCATGTACGAATAAAGTAAGCTGTTTCAAATGGAGGGAAAGCAGAAAGTTGGAAGGAGTATATAGAGGGTCTATACAGGGGCGATGTACTTGAGGACAATATTATGGAAATGGAAGAGGATATAGATGAAGATGAAATGGCAGATGATACTGCATGAAGAGTTTGATAGAGCTCTGAAAGACCTGAGTCGAAACAAGGCCCCGGGGGTAGGCAACATTCCATTAGAACTACTGACACACTTGGAAGAGCCAGTCCTGACAAAACTGCCATCTGGTGAGCAAGATGTATAAGACGGGCGAAATTGCCTCAGACTTCAAGAAGAATATAATAATTCCAATCCCAAAGAAAGCAGGTATTGACAGACGTGAAAATTACCGAACTATCAGTTTAATAAGTCACAGCTGCAAAATACTAACGCGAATTCTTCACAGACGAATGGAAAAACTGGTAGAAGCCGACCTCGGAGAAGATCAGTTTGGATTCCGTAGAAATGTTGGAACACGTGAGGCAATACTGACCCTACGACTTATCTTAGAAGAAAGATTAAAAAAAGGCAAACCTACGTTTCTAGAATTTGTAGACTTAGAGAAAACTTTTGACAATGGTGACTGGAATACTCTCTTTCAAATTCTGAAGGTGGCAGGGGTAAAATACAGGGAGCGAAAGGCTATTTACAATTTGTACAGAAACCAGATGGCAGTTATAAGAGTCGAGGGACATGAAACGGGAAGCAGTGGTTGAGAAGGGAGTGAGACAGGGTTGTAGCCTCTCCCCGATGTTATTCAATCTGTATACTGAGCAAGCAATAAACTAAACAAAAGAAAAATTCGGAGTAGGTATTAAAATCCATGGAGAAGAAATAAAAACTTTGAGGTTCGCCGATGACATTGTAATTCTGTCAGAGACAGCAAAGGACTTGGAAGAGCAGTTGAACGGAATGGACAGTGTCTTGAAAGGAGGGTATAAGATGAACATCAACAAAAGCAAAACGAGGATAATGGAATGTAGTCGAATTAAGTCGGGTGATGCTGAGGGAATTAGATTAGGAAATGAGAGGCTTAAAGTAGTAAATGAGTTTTGCTATTTGGGAAGCAAAATAATTGCAGATGGTCGAAGTAGAGAAGATATAAAATGTAGACTGGCAATGGCAAGGAAAGCGTTTCTGAAGAAGAGAAATTTGTTAACATCGAGTATAGATTTAAGTGTCAGGAAGTCGTTTCTGAAAGTATTTGTATGGAGTGTAGCCATGTATGGAAGTGAAACATGGACGATAAATAGTTTAAACAAGAAGAGAATAGAAGCTTTCGAAATGCGGTGCTACAGAAGAATGCTGAAGATTAGATGGGTAGATTACATAACTAATGAGGAGGTATTGAATAGAATTGGGGAGAAGAGGAGTTTGTGGCACAACTTGACTAGAAAAAGGGATCGGTTGGTAGCACATGTTCTGAGGCATCAAGGGATCACCAATTTAGTACTGGAGGGCAGCGTGGAGGGTAAAAATGGTAGAGGGAGACCAAGAGATGAATACACTAAGCAGATTCGGAAGGATGTTTGCTGGAGTAGGTACTGGGAGATGAAGAAGCTTGCAGAGGATAGAGTAGCATGGAGAGCTGCATCAAACCAGTCTCAGACCGCAACAACAACAACATTTCAATTGGATGTAGGACCCAGTAGTTCCTCTGAAATGAAGAGGCTTCCACAGAAAAGCCTGGCGCAGAGATCTATGTCAGAGCAACCTTCGGACTGAGAAAAACAACACTAGTACTTAAAACATAAAATTGGTCTCAGGATTGGTCTTGATGTATGACAAGTGTTTAGCGATGAGCATATTCTGCTGAAAATTAAAAACATTTATTAGAGCAATAGTGGTGAAGCTGTGATTAAGTAAAACTTACATTCTTTGGCGTGGTACGCGCTTAACTTGGCGAATAAATCTTTCCCCAGAATTTGGAAGCAGTGAAAAGGATCGAGACGTGGCTTGAGTCGCGTCTTGAAACATTACTGGATGCCGTAAGTACACTTTCCGCGAGTAGCCGAGAGCCGGGTCCGAATTTAGGTCAAGAAAACAATTGTCAATCATATCCAATATTCTGGAACTAACGATGACTGTGGTAATTATGGTAAGTCTGTGGGGCTCCAAATTAGAAGTGAAGATGTCGCAGTTACAGTGCATTACATCCAAGGAGGAATTTATATCTTCATCTACATGATCACCGTGCAATTCACAATTAACTGCCTGGCAGACGGTTCATCGAATCACCTTCAAGCTATTTCTCTAGCGTTCAGCTCTCGAACAGCACGCGCCAAAAATGAACATTTAAATCCTACCGTGCGACCTCTGATTTCCCTTATTTTAAGAGTTTTATTTCCTCCCTACGTACGTGGACGCCCACAAAATATTTTCACAGTCTGAGGAGAAAGTTGGTGATTGAAATTTCATGAGAATATCCCACCGCAACGAAAAACGCCTTTGTTGTAACGATTGCCTTCAGTCATCCTATTAGATGCAGATCCCACACCGCATAGCAATTCTCAAGCTTGCTCAGGATGACGGGCGGTTTTAGTTCAACGTCTGTGCAAGCCCTCTTTGTCTAGAGTTGTTTCCTGACGTTGTCGGGGTGGAGACAAGAGATCCATAAAAACTCTAAACGTTTATACAGATTCGTTTAACAATCCAGGTCGCAATATTTTAACAGTAATTGATTACTAGTTTCAATTGAGCAATTAGCCTTCCTCGTATATGAGGAGTACAGAAAATTGCACATAAATAGAAAATATTATAAAACACATTAACAAATTTAGAAAGAGGTAATTGTAGACATATCATACCAATTAATAAAAGAAGTGCAGTGTGTAATCACAAGATAGCGTACAGAAACATTGTCATCAATATAACATATGCCTGTGTACGTGACTGACCACAGGAGAAGTTTTCTACGTTACAAACCGATGAAACGTTGTGGAAGAAATACCTAAAGAACGTAAATAAACTAAGTAATGCCAAACGTGACATAATGGGTCATTACATCAGTGTAAGTTTAGGAAGACAAACCTTTCTTACCCAGGCACGTAAGAAAGTCATACATACTACACAGTGACACTGTACCTCTTATAGTAATATGTGTTACGTAGCCAGTACATAGCAGTGGACAGCAGTGATGTGTGAGCAGACTGGTTGACATTATGCGCTCGGCCTCACAGGAGAACTACATGCGGGTAGGTGGCACTGTGGTGAACATTCTCAGGTAAAGCATATACGCTTATAATACCAGTATTAAGCGAAATTAAGCGGTAATATATGGTAACAACAGATGAAAGCTAGGAAGCAGATAACTTCTGAAATGAAACATTGCACAAACGTCAGGGCAGTAATATTCATAATGTATGGACACCAAGATGCCAGCAGAGAGCATATAAGCACATGCACGTAATAGAGAGCGCTCACATACTCGCACCATCTAATGTTTAAAAATGTTAAGAAGCAACGGTGTACAATAGCTCTTAACTGTATAACATAATGGAACAGTTCAGCGACAATGTAGGTACTTTCGCATAGTTGCGGCTTGCCGTGATTCACGTTATAAATGAAATGGAATTAAATGCGCTTATATCACTGTGACGTTTATCAAAATTATTAAAATAATTTTTACCCTGTTGTGTGGTTGGAAAAATGAATTAAAATGTGCATCATCATTTGAAAAATATCTTCTTCTGGGCTTCTAAACTGAGGAAGTGTTGTTGTGAACTCGTTAAGCGAGTGGTTAACAGACTGAGGTGATAACAAGGCAGGCGTCACATTAGACAGGGAGGTTTCATTTCTCCAAACCTATTCTGAGCAGTCCTAGAGCAAGTACCAGGCCCTAAACTGCATAAATGAAGCACGAACACGTGTTAATGGGACACATCTGAAACATCGTCGTTTAGCTGATGACATTGTACTGTTTGCCTTCAGTACAAACAAAAGTAAAAAACGAATGGAAGGACGTAATAGAACAAGTTCAAAAATAGTCCTAAAATCAATTGTGACAAGATTAAAATAATATATAATCAGCACGTTGAAAGGGAAACAGTACGAATTAACAATGAAGTTAAAGAACCAGTTTATGAGTTCTTGTGTTTGGGACAGTTGAAGGTAACGATTGGAATAAAGCGAAAAGAGAGAAACGAATAGTACGAATTTACCATAAAGTTATAGAACCACTTCATGAGATTTTGTGCTCGCGGCAGTTGAAGGCAATGACTGGATGAACATGAAGAGAGACAAAATAATAGTAGGATTTAACATTGAATAAGATTCTGAGATTTTGTGTTTGGGGCAGTTGCAGACAGCGACTGCACGAACACGAAAAGACAGAAGAGAAACGAGAGCGTACGGATCCCCTGGGGTGGTTTTTGTTAACTAATGAGGGTTTTCCAAACTAATCTGAATACTTACACTCAATGCACAGCAGCACTTTAGTGTTATGGCAGCGACACATGGACTTTTAACGCGAAGACCTTCCAACAGCTCGGGGTGCTCGTAGAATAATGGACAAACACCTGTGGGAGTCAGTGAGAGGAACATGAAAACATACAGGTGGA
Organism: Schistocerca serialis cubense; assembly: GCF_023864345.2. Classification (NCBI taxonomy): domain Eukaryota; kingdom Metazoa; phylum Arthropoda; class Insecta; order Orthoptera; family Acrididae; genus Schistocerca; species Schistocerca serialis. Next base: position 462,021,419 of record NC_064643.1, read on the forward strand.
CAGAGGTACAGACGTATAGTGAAAATGACGTGGGCAGAGGTCAGACACCTAGTTAGGTGATATGGACCAGGGAAATTAATTTCTGTATTTCTGGAGATGAGAAAATAACGATACAACGACCTAGTAGAAGTTGGCAGATGACATTACTAAACTTCCAGATACAACCTGGATTTATGTGGCTGAAGACCGTAACCCAAGTCTAGAGGAGACCTTTGTCTATCAGCGAAAGTTAAATGGAAGTTAACGATGATGACCATCTTCATTTACCAAGGGCTGTGGTACACTAGATGCATAAAGTCTGCACGCGTAGACTGATGCAAAATACAGGTGCTGACTATCCAAAGGACGAATTGCCGGTAAGATGTACTACTTTTATTCTCTTAATATAAAGCCATGAACCAAAACATTATGACCACCTTTGGGATGCACTACAGAAGCTATTCTGAGTGGCATATGTTTTCAAGCCGTTGAAGGCTTCACGGACTTTTCTTGCAGAAGATGTCAACCCAAAGGACACGCAGTCCGCGTAGATTAGGGGCAGATGGTTGATGCGTGTAGGTTTGCGCCCGATAGCAGCCCAGTTGTGTACCATCGTGTTCTGACAATACGAATTTGGTGACCAAGGCATGTACGTGATTCCACTCTCGACATATTCAATTACTGTAATACGATTCTGACCTTGTGAGATCGACAGTTATTCTGACGGAAAGTATCATAGCCGTCTGTGAAGACATCGAGCATAATGGATACAGGTGGTCTGTAATAATTTTCACATAGTCCACAGCTGTCAGGGTGCCTTCAATTACTAGCACTTGTCTCACGGAAGCATAGCATAACACTATTCCCCAGCGGCGTCCTTGGCGTGGTACATACTATGAGCAGACTTTCGCGTCGATGACGGCTTATCCGGACGTGGCCACCGACGTGGTGTAACATGAAACGTAATTCGTCCGACCGGGTGATACGTTTAGATTGACCCATGACCACTCCACAGTAATCACATTGTCGTTGCGTCAACATGGGAACGCGCAGAGTTCGTCTGCTGTGGAGCGCCATGTTTAACAATGTGTGCTGATGGGTGTGCTCTGAAACACTTGCGTCATCACTTGCATTGCAGTCTGTCGTCAGATCTCCCACAGAGCACCTCATGTCCTGCTTTGCAGAGCGGGCAAGTATCCGACCTCCGCCGGCCGCGGTGGTCTCGCGGTTCTAAGCGCTCAGTCCGGAAACGTGCGACTGCTACGGTCGCAGGTTCGAATCCTGCCTCGGGCATGGATGTGTGTGATGTCCTTAGGTTAGTTAGATTTAAGTAATTCTAAGTTCTAGGGGACTGATAACCACAGCAGTTGAGTCCCATAGTGCTCAGAGCCTATCCGACCTCCAAGTTCTGTGACGAGGCGTGGAGGTCCAACGCCTTGTCGCCTATTAGTGGTTTCACGACAGGAATGCGCGGACAGTCGATAAGAACAGCCGTTTCCGAACTGCATCTTCTCAGGCACCGAGCCACAAAAATCTGCTGTTTGTCTAAGTCACTTATGTCAGTGGATTTTCCCATTTGCGGCTCGTATCGTCGCTAGAATTATTTCCAATTCGTCTCCATCCAACTTTTGTAATTTCCTTACTGGGTCACTTGCCCGCAACGACACAGGACGCCCTTCAATTTCGCGACAGTTAGTGACCATAATGTCTCGGCCGTGACTGTAGACAAATAAGATTAACTTGTATTACGATTGAAATCGCAAATTACAATAGTGGTTCCTTATCAGCTGTCAGATGTTCGAGAATAAATGAAAATGTATGCCAGACCGCGACTCTAACCCGGTTTTCCCTCTCGTCGCGAGAGGTCACGTTAAGCATTCCGTCTATCCGAGCATGCTTCCAAGAGCGGTGCAAACCTCCATTCTAAGAAAATGAAACACCTACAGCCGTCCTTATGATGTAATCTATTGTGTGGCTACCAGTTTCGTCGCTTTAGTGCACCATTGTTGATGCTGAAAGGGTTAACATCATACGTATACACGATGTATGTGGCCAGCACAGCTGGTTTATGCAGACAACCTGTAACTGTGATATCGTCTCTCCAGCTCAGTTCGCAGTTGATGGTTGGAGAGACGACATCACAGTTACTGGTAGTCTGCGTAAACTTGGCCACTGATGCATCGTGTATACGGATGATGTTAGCCCTTTCAGCATCAGCTATGGCCTGAAGATGGTGCTCTGAAGCGCTGAAACTGGTAGCCACACAGTAGATGATATCATAAGGACGGCTCTAGGTGTTCCATTTTCTTACAATAGTGAACACCCTTATTCCCCTAGACCTACAGTCACAGGGATGGACATAAAGCTTCCATTGGTCCTGGTGTCTACTTTATCTCCTCTCTCTTACGTCTGCACTATGCTGAGTGATTCCGCACAGGGTGAGACAATGTTTTCTCTCGACATTTCCTTGCTACAGCTTGAAATACTGCCGTGCAGTGTCTGAGACACACGGTCCGGCACAAATTTTCATTTATTCTGAAACATTCTACAGCTGATTCGGAACCGTAATCGCTATTTGCGAGCTCGTTCTTAATTGAATGCGGCTGTTGATCGCTAACAATGAAAACGCTTTTTTTTAAACATAACCAGAATGTAACAATTATTTAACCTAACCATTCTTTAGTGCGATAGAGGAACGTGCGACAACAATTGGCTCAAAACTAAGATAAATATTTTATCCTCAAAACTGTAAGGTAACGAGACACAAATGAAGCCGTCGCGTCTGTCAAATACTTGGAAGTAGCTATACACTGAAACCGACAGGGACGCGTATCCAATAGTGTAAATTGTGATAGCTCTCAATTTGATGGTAAGATACTGAGAATTAACGGAAATCGCAGACTTACAACTTCTATAGATACTTCTAATGTCCATTCTGTGATATCGTAGCGATGTTAGCGACGGTTTCAGATTGTACTAATTAAAAAGGATTAAACTAAGAACAATAGGGATGTCCACGATTTTTCCAACTTAACTGCCAACATCACAGAAATGTGTCAAAGAAGTTTACTGACGGCCGAAAATTAGACTTGTTAGCTCGTTTATTACTGGACTCATCAGTTATCATCGAAGATTCCAGTAATGCCATCGGATCATTTACACGCAGCTCTGAAAAGTTTTGAACTGTATATGAGTTAGGGTATTTACGCAGCCGTCTCGTACGTAATTTTTCCAGTACCTTTTTAGCTACTGTAATGAGAGAAATTGCATTTTGTAACAGAGAATAACGTATGTTATGCTAGCTATGTTGTCACAACTGACAGGCGATATTCTGAAATGTTTCTAATACAGCCACACTCTCTTTTTCTGTTGGATAACATATCGTTTTTCATGTAAACATTTACCGCCTAAAGTCGCATCATGGGATAAATGATTAAGGCGAATGAAGTTTGGCGAATGTAATCACGTGTTTAATACTGAGATAATTGTCATGCTTCTTAAATATCTCACCGGCCGGGGTGGCCGAGCGGTTCTAGGCGCTTCATTCTGGAACCGCGCTACTGCTATGATCGCACGTTCGAATCCTGCCTTGGGCATGGATGTGTGTGTGTGATGTCCATAGGTTAGTTTGGTTTAAGCAGTTCTAAGTTCTAGGGGACTGATGACCTCAGATGTTCAGTCCCATAGTGCTCAGAGCTATTTGAACATTCTCTTAAATATTTCGTGGTAATACATAGGAAACTTGTCACTAAGGAAACCAACGTTTTAAACATTGAGTGAATGGTTCCAAGACGACTGTGTGACCTGTGTCTTTGCAGATCCTCATAGAAAAAAGTTATTTTTACTTTCTGACGTTAATGAAGGAAACATCCAACTGCCATATTTCTGTGTCACCTTTTACAAGAAGATACGCTACAATCTTAGAACTCGACGATTTTCTTTCTTTTCTTCTTGTGCTACAGGAGTTTTTCACGGCTCATTACTTTTGCAGTTCCTCTAAAACTGGTCATTGCATATCAGTTACCGAAATTCTCTTAATTCTCTTTGGCTCTCCACAATTATACGACTCCTGATGTTAATCTTATTTCACAAATAAGCATCCGTCCACATGCAACGGTTTGAACTCATTCCATCGCTCGCGCGTTAAATGTAACTAAATTTACTGCATGGACAGCAAGCATCTGCTATATTTTCTTGGAGTTTCCAAGGCAGGCTTCAAACCGCGTCGCTCTTTATCGTCAGAACATCCGGCTGCGGCTGACGATGAGGCTGGCAGAGCCGCTGTCGCCTATTACTCCCCTATAGCGCAAGGGCAGTAATAAAGGGTAAGGGTGTAAGGAGAAGGGCATTTCATATGAATGGGATGCGGGGGGAAACGAGCATAATGGATCGCTTGGACGAGGCACCTTCTCTCCGCGACTGCGCAGTCGGCCTACTCTGAGCGCAGATCCGCTAATGGGGTTGCCGAGCTGTCAGGGGCGACACGCCGAGTCCCACCCAACCGCCTCTGTAGCTCGGCCAGCAAACGTTGATTGACCACATCTCCACATAATTCCTAAGTGCTAAAGAATATTTTAACTGCGTATGCACACAGACAAACCAACTTGTGTACCGTTTTACATTAAGAAATAAGCAGATGGTACATATTGATTTTCTTAACAGTCACCATGTTTGGCTAAGCATTTCTTCCATGTGTAAAACAATCTGTCGGAAATGGCATTAAAAAAATCCGGCTGCAGTTCTAGCACACACTTACTAATAACCTCCTGAGCATCGGCGTCAGTTTTCAAGTGGCCTCCTGCCAGGTGAAAGGATGAGTCTTTTTGTGTCAGATCCTTGCTGTGTGAAGGGTTTTACGTTAGATTCGACTATAAATCATGGACTAGAGTACGGTCAACAGAGGCCGTCTACTCGTACTGTAGGTGGTGCCGTTACGAGGTAAAAGTAGCTGGTGTAATATCAGTTTGACGTTTTCTTCTCTTTTTAAATTTTTACTTTTAATTTTTCGTTTGTAGACTCGGTTGGCTGTAGAAACTCTGTACATATACGGATATACAAGTATGTCACAATTTAAGAAAAACACTGTGGAACAGACATACGAAAGAAAGTTACGTCTACTGTTAGATGGTTACATGTGAAGCTCAAGCTCAGTTTGGAAAAGACAGAGGGAAGAAAATTTTGCCGGCCGTGGTGGCCGTGCGGTTCTAGGCGCTGCAGTCCGGAACCGTGGGACTGCTACGGTCGCAGGTTCGAATCCTGCCTCGGGCATGGATGTGTGTGATGTCCTTAGGTTAGTTAGGTTTAAGTAGTTCTAAGTTCTAGGGGACTGATGACCTAAGATGTTATGTCCTATAGTGCTCAGAGCCATTTTTTTGAAGAAAATTTGCTGCGTCCTTTTCGTAGGAAGCATACCGGTCATTGTCTTAGCTGATTTATGGAAGCAACGATAAAAAAAATAAACCTTTTCGGGTGAACGGGGAATTGGAACCCCGTAATTCCGGAAGCTAGTATAGTGTCTCAACTAACATGACGTCTAACTCGTTATAAACAATTGAATGTTTGAAATATTTTTACCAAGTATTCGAGCCACTTGTACTGATATTGGAAACTAATACTGATTGTTTTTGAGTAAGGGGTTAATTTTTGTAACATTGTTTTATAAATGACAGTGGACAGTAATTAGCCAAGTGAACTCGCATTCGTATTTGGATAGCAAATCTGTGAGATTATCATCTTCAGAATAGGAAGTAAATCAGCATTCTTCACGTAAAACAGTAATTGCTTATTAAATGACAATTTTAATCCTGTATAATTCTGTGAAATAATTTAAAACAAAGAATGGGAAAATGAAAAATTATTTTTGTTAGTTTGTTACCCGTTACAACTTTATAGTTCAGCTGAACAGTATATGGAAATTTACGTAGTATGCAGTTCTGATTTGGAAAATGTTTGAAACACAGTTTCTATAGTTTAAACAGTACTTTTTATCTAGTGATAGGGAAAAAATAATAATAAACAATGGTGCTGTGGTATCGTTGTTAATATCATTAATTAACATGTTCAGAACTCCTTTACTTACCATCGACGAAAACTTCGCTTTCGGTTCACATAACACCCTATTTTTTGCATCACAGTTTCGCAATGCGTGATCTCCACCACTGTCGTCCCGGTATAACCTACGCCTTATTTCGCCTATGCATCACGAACAATTTTCCCTTCACAGAATTTATTGTTAAACATACATTCGACTTCTTCAGATACTGTAACAAAGTTCCTGATACAGTCTTTTATGTTTAACAACTGCTCACTCAGAGCATTGCGCGAGACCGCACTGGATCCACTGTCGCAGCGGCTTCCTCTAAGCGTTGTTTCAGGAGATTCTCTTTAATAACACCACCCTTCGCAAAACTGATCTGCTTTACGCATCAAGACTAATAGACTGGTACCAGGTACACTGAAAGCATAGACTGCTTGAACCTTTAGTGATTCTATACTCCCTTCCTTACGGTATTTCTGATAAATTTCGCGGACAAAAGTTGTACTTAGCATAATCTGAAAAATCTGGAGATGAGAAACAAATATCGTGTTTAGAGGAAATAGAATGAGTAAGACCTGTAATTATTGTTAACGACAATAAAAACAATACACTTGTGGAAAACAATATTTTTAATATCCCCCCTAACACCTAGAATTTCTCAATTTTTTTTTCTGTCGTGGTTATTTAGCGTGCTATCACTCTTGAAGGAAATAAGGTTTGTCAATCAGTTTTCGCACGCCGTCTCTCGGTGGTCTGAGAGTAAAACTCCCCGCTTTGCTCATATTTGTGACATACCCGCGACAAAAAGGGAAAAAAAGTAACGAAGCCTGAATCTCAGCTTTGAATCTTCCCTATTTCGTCTGTTAATCTTTCATACTCGACCCTGTTCGAACCCCTCCACCGCTTAAATTTTGAATAATAATCAGTATTGGCGGCCGTAAGCTTTATGCATAAGAAGTCACCCTCGTTCTTCCAACAGCTTTGTCGAGAGGGTGGAGGAGAGGATAGAGGTTCAGGCCACTCTCTTGTCCCTGGGGCGGGAAACTACCCATAAAGGCGGAAGAATCAGCAATGATCAATGGCATGAGGGTGCAGCATTTAAGACACATAATGTGTATCAACGGGACATAGTCTATAAATGAGAAAGTGTCATGATGACCTTTACATTGGCAAAAGATTCCGGAATAGTCCCCCATTCGGAACTCCGGGAGCGGATTTCCAAGTGGGAGGTGACCATGAGAAAAAGACTGAATAAAGAACGAAAGGATAACGTTCTACGAGTCGGGGCATGAAATGTCAAAAGGTTAAACGTTGTAGGGAGGTTACAAAATCTACAAATGGAAATGCGAAGGCTCGTTCTAGATATAATGGGGCCAGTGAGTGAAATGGAACCAACACAAGGATTTCTTGTCAGATGAGGATATGGTAATATCAACTACAGCAGAAAATGGTATAATGGGAGTAGGATTCATTATGAATAGAAAGGTAGGGCAGAGTGTGTGTTGCTGTGAACAGTTCAGTTCGTTCTCCTCAGAATCGACATTTGACCAACACCGACAACGATAGTATAGGTACATTTGCCGACGGCGCAGCAGAAAGTGAAGAGACAGATAAAGTACATGATGATATTGGACGGATATTGCAGTGCGTAAAGGGAGATGAAAATCTAATAGCCATGGAGGACTGGAATGTGATTGTGGCGGAAGGTGTTAAGGAGAGGGCTACGAGAGAATATGGGCTCGGCAGTAGGAATGAGAGAGGAGAAAGACTGATTGAGCTGTAATAAATGTCAGCTGATAATAGCCAATACTCTGTTCTAGAATCGCAAGAGGAGGAGGTATATTTGGAAAAGGCCAGAAGATACGGGAAGGTTTCAGTTAGATTACATCACGGTCAGACAGAGAGTCCGAAATCAGATACTGGATTGTAAAGTGTACGCAGGAGCAAATATAGACTTAGATCACAGTGTAGTAGTGATGAAGAGTAGGTTGAAGTTTGCGATATTACTCAGAAAGAATCAATAGGCAAAGATGTCGGATTTGGAAGTACTAAGGAAAGAAGAGATACGCTTGAAGTTCTCTAAGGGTATAGATACTGCAATAACTAAAGTTGAACAGGAATGGACATCTCTGAAAAGGGAAATCACAGAAGCTGGAGAAAAAACAGATGTACAAACAAGATACCCGCGAAGGAACCATGGGTAACAGAAAGAATACTCCAGTTTGTCGATGAAAGAAGGAAGTACAAAATTGTTCAGGGAAATTCAGGAATACAGAAACACAAATCGCATAGGAATGAAATTAAGAGAAAGTACAGGGAAGTTAAGACGAAATAGCTGCATGAAAAATGTGAAGAAATCGAAAAAGTAATGATTGTCGGAAGCACTGACTCTGCATGTAGGAAAGTCAAAATAACCTTCGGTGAAATTAAAAGCGAGGGGGTAACATCAAGAGTGCAACGGAAATTCTACTGTTAAATGCAGAGGAGAGAGCGGGTAGATGGAAAGAGTACAGTGAAAGCCTCTAGATGGGAATAACTTGTCTGAAGACGTAAACAGAAGAAGAAAGTGGAGTCGATAAGAAAAACATGCGGGATCCAGTATTAGAATCAGAACTTCAAATAGCTTTGGAAGACTTAAGATCAAATACGGCAGAAGAGATAGATAACATTCCATCGGAATTTCTAAAATCATTCGGGGGGGGGGGGGGGGGGGAGAAGTGGCAACAAAACGAATATTCACTTTGGTGTGTAAAATGTCTGGCGATATACCATCCGACTTTTGGAAAAATATGATCCTCAAAATTTCAAAGACTGCATGAGCTGAAAAGTTGCGAGAATTGTATCGCAATCAGCTTAACACCTCATGCATCCAAGTTGCTGACAAGAATGATATATACAGAAGAATGGGAAACAAAAGTTGACTGTGTGTTAGGTGACGATCAGTTTGGCCAAGAAACGGTAAAGAAACCAGAGAGGCAGTTCTGACGTTGCGGTTAATAATAGTATCGAGACAAAAAGAATCGAGGCACGTCCACAGGATTTGTCGACCTGGAGAAAGTGATCGACAGTGTCAAATGGTGCAAAACGTTCGAAACTCTGAGCAAATTAGATGTAAGCTATTGGGAGAGACGGGTAATATACAACATGCACAAAAGCCAAGAGGGAATAATAAGAGTGGAAGACCAAGGGTGTAAGACAGGGATGCATCGAAGAAGCAATGATGGAAATAAAAGAAAGGTTCACGAGTGGGATTAAAATTCAAGGTGAAACGATGTCAGTGATACGAATGGCCGATGACATTGCTATCCTCAGTGAAAGTGAAGAAGGATTGTATGATCTGCTGAATGAAATGAACATTGTAATGAGTACAGAACATGGATTGAGAATAAATCGAAGAAAGACGAAGGTAATGATAAGTAGCAGAAACTTAACGTCAGAACTTATGGTCACGATGTAGGTGCACTTAAGGGGTTCTACTACCTAGGAAGCAAAATAACCAATGACGGACGGAGCAAGGAGTACATCAAAAAAGCAAAGTAGCTATGGCAAAAACGGCGTTATTGGCCAAGAGAATTCTACTAGTATCAAACAAAGGACTTAAATTTAGAACGAAATTTCTGAGAACGTACGTTTGGAGCACGACATTGTAATGCAGTGCTATATGGACTGTGGGAAAATCGGAACAGAAGGGAATCGAAGCGTTTGAGAAGTGGTGGTGCTTCAGACGAATGTTGAAAACTAGGATGAACGATAAGGTAAGGAGTGAGGAGGTTCTGCGCAGAATCGGAGAGGAAAGAAATAAGTGGAAAACACTGTCAAGAAGAAGGTACAGGATGTTAGGACATCTGATAAGACATCAGAGAATATCAAATGAAGACATAAAGTATGAAAATGAGTCCGTGATCATATTTTTCGCACTTTATTTTACAGGTTCGTCTTGATCACACGAACTTTTACACTTCACTATTACCGGTTTCGGCTACTGCCATCTTCAGATCATAAAATAAAATAAAAATAAATAGAGTACCAACGTCAAACTAAATATGTAGTTACATAGTAAGTGTACTTAGTATGTACCTACATGTTCAGTTTGACTTTAGAGTATATCAGAATATTTTGTGATCTGAAGATGGCAGTAGCCGAAACCGGTAATAGTGATGTGTAAAAGTTTGTGTGATCAAGACGAACTTTTATAAAATAAAGCATAAGAGAATAACTTCCATGGTTCTAGAGGGAACTGTAGGGGATAAAAACTTAAAGGAAAACAGAGACTGGAATAAAAAAAAAAAAAAAAACATTGTCCGATAATATATTTTTCTCGGATGCCACTACCAAGATAATTTTAATAAAATACAAAAGCAGTTCCACCCTGAATGAAAGTGGAAACAGTTCTGTATTCGACTCTTCCAGTAAGACTCAGTGATGCATATACGAGTATATACTTTTCTGGTCACATCTGTACAGACAAAACTGTATATTCGATTGTGACTGAACGCCGATAATATGGGCTCAATATCGTATTTTTTCGATAGTTTAGGTGCAGTACGTTTACTCTTACCAAGGATGAGCCGCCACTCATTGCTCCAAACGCTGCTCGTTTGCTAATCATTCTGCACTTTGAAACTAAATAGTAGTGATAACTAGTGACCGGATTATATACGTCATAAAAACGTTAAAATATGCATGAAAAAAGCTTAAAAATATATGAAAAGTGTCGAAATATACAAGATCAAATAATTTAAAAAAACATGGTAGTTACTGCGTGCAGTATATCTCAAAGTCGAACCTGTGCATATCAGTTACCAGGAAGGGCGCCGTCCACGCGAAAAATCGGTACATTTATAATGTTGATGTTTCTGAATACTTTCTGGTAGAAGGTTAGGAAGGGGCCTTTCTGGGATTATTTTCTAAAAATTTGCAAAATGGGGACGCATACCATGTTTAAGGAATTGTTCCTTCTTTGCTATTGTCGTCGGTAACAAGCCGATACGATGCAGGTGAGTCTCAGTGAAACAATCGATATTTACAGGACCAACTTCGAGATATGTCGCACGCAGAGGGGCTCTCTCAAAAACCCCGTCATCGTTTATTTAAAAAACAACATACAATAGTGAATTTTTTAACTTTTAATTAATACTATTGGACAAAGCATCATTTACAATTTATTTTACATTTTTCTACTATTGTAATCATAAACGACCAAGTGCTGTTTCAAATGTTCGGTAGTAAGATTGTGTCTTCGATCACTCAAAACATTATAAGCAGAAAAAGTCCGTTATACATCAACTGAGGTAACTGGGCAATATTTGAATTTGGATGCTATGTTGGTGCTTGTAGTTTCTGGTAAAAGTTCAACCGTCCCATTAATAAAACTATCAATTTGGCACAAGGGTTCAAAGCCTGGGCTATTGTTTGAAATGTTTTTAAACTTTCTTTTTAAGTTTTCTTGGGAATACCTCCGGCAATGATGAGTTTACTGGAATAAGTTTATTGATTAACTCAATAGATTCATTCAACGCCAAACCTTGAGTTTCAAGCTTTTTAATACTTGCAGGCATATGGGAAAAATGAGCGCAAACAGAAAGTTTTTTTTATGTCGGAACCATTAGAAGTTTCCTGGCACAGGCAAACTGCCATAGCCTCTGCAATATCGAAGCCGTTTACTACCCCTCTAATGGCCTAGAAATGTTCATTGTAAAACAACACAGCTTGGACCCGCGTACCCCAACGAGTTGCCACTGTTTCGAGAGGTGAAGGCACATGGGTAGTTTTTCTTTGTAGGCCTTGATGCGAGCAGGAGCCTTTCGAAACACTTTCTTTGTGGCTGAAATCAGTTTACTTGAATTCACAAACGTGGAACGTACTTCTTGAGCAAGGCCATGTACTCCATGAGCAAAGCACGTCACATTAATGAAATTGGGATAAAATACTCGAAGGACTTTTTGTGCTTTGATCATATAAGGAGCAGCGTCTGAAATAAACACAAACACCCTTTCATCTGAAGAACAGTCTGGAAATATTTTTCTAATACCCTCACTCACAAATCAGGCTATCGTAGAACGATCTACTTTTTCAAGCTCTTTGCAGGCCACTAAATAGGAAGAAGAAGGCTCTTCTTTTAAAGCACTGACAATTAAATTTGCAATGTAACGGCGACTACTGTCTGTAGTTTCGTCTACTGAAATGCAGATAATGCTGTCTTTGAGTTCATTGCGTATTTCTGCCAGAACATTTACGTAAATTGTCGGTATGTAGTTTTTACGCAATGTTGATTCACCTGATATATTTTGATTTAGGAAATATTTCCGCAGGAAGCCTCTGAGGATAGGGTTTGTATGTTGTGAAGAGGAATATTGTTTTCATTGAATGCTTCACATAGATCCATGCTAAACCGACTTTTTTGGTTACCTTTGAACAAATCCCTCCTACTGCAACTTGCTGTTGTCAGAAGTTGTTGTGGTGGTCCTTTCTTCTGCTTTCCTGCGATATGAAGACTTGTCTTGAAATGCTGGTCTATTTGAAACTTTTTTTTGCACGAAACGTGTTTCTCGCAAACTCGACAATATGAAACAATTCCGCCATATGTAAATGATGATCAGCTATCCACGAAACGACGCTTCATTTTTCAGGCGGCGTGACTCACAACACGTTACACTCTACACGTCTTAAACGCGTTAACTGTGGAGAAGTAAATAGGAAGCCAAACTAAGTAAATACACTCCTGGAAATTGAAATAAGAACACCGTGAATTCATTGTCCCAGGAAGGGGAAACTGTATTGACACATTCCTGGGGTCAGATACATCACATGATCACACTGACAGAACCACAGGCACATAGACACAGGCAACAGAGCATGCACAATGTCGGCACTAGTACAGTGTATATCCACCTTTCCCAGCAATGCAAGCTGCTATTCTCCCATGGAGACGATCGTAGAGATGCTGGATGTAGTCCAGTGGAACGGCTTGCCATGCCATTTCCACCTGGCGCCTCAGTTGGACCAGCGTTCGTGCTGGACGTGCAGACCGCGTGAGACGACGCTTCATCCAGTCCCAAACATGCTCAATGGAGGACAGATCCGGAGATCTTGCTGGCCAAGGTAGTTGACTTACACCTTCTAGAGCACGTTGGGTGGCACGGGATACATGCGGACGTGCATTGTCCTGTTGGAACAGCAAGTTCCCTTGCCGGTCTAGGAATGGTAGAACGATGGGTTCGATGACGGTTTGGATGTACCGTGCACTATTCAGTGTCCCCTCGACGATCACCAGTGGTGTACGGCCAGTTTAGGAGATCGCTCCCCACTCCATGATGCCGGGTGTTGGCCCTGTGTGCCTCGGTCGTATGCAGTCCTGATTGTGGCGCTCACCTGCACGGCGCCAAACACGCATACGACCATCATTGGCACCAATGCAGAAGCGACTCTCATCGCTGAAGACGACACGTCTCCATTCGTCCCTCCATTCACGCCTGTCGCGACACCACTGGAGGCGGGCTGCACGATGTTGGGGCGTGAGCGGAAGACGGCCTAACGGTGTGCGGTACCGTAGCCCAGCTTCATGGAGACGGTTGCGAATGGTCCTCGCCGATACCCCAGGAGCAACAGTGTCCCTAATTTGCTGGGAAGTGGCGGTGCGGTCCCCTACGGCACCGCGTAGGATCCTACGGTCTTGGCGCGCATCCGTGCGTCGCTGCGGTCCGGTCCCAGGTCGACGGGCACGTGCACCTTCCGCCGACCACTGGCGACAGCATCGATGTACTGTGGAGACCGCACGCCCCACGTGTTGAGCAATTCGGCGGTACGTCCACCCGGCCTCCCGCATGCCCACTATACGCCCTCGCTCAAAGTCCGTCAACTGCACATACGGTTCACGTCCACGCTGTCGCGGCATGCTACCAGTGTTAAAGACTGCGATGGAGCTCCGTATGCCACGGCAAACTGGCTGACACTGACGGCGGCGGTGTACAAATGCTGCGCAGCTAGCGCCATTCGACGGCCAACACCGCGGTTCCTGGTGTGTCCGCTGTGCCGTGCGTGTGATCATTGCTTGTACAGCCCTCTCGCAGTGTCCGGAGCAAGTATGGTGGGTCTGACACACCGATGTCAATGTGTTCTTTTTTCCATTTCCAGGAGTGTAGAAAGCTAAACTGACACAATGGACGTGGTAGTTTAAATTAATTGTTGCCGACGCGTATGGTATGACAACGGAGGGGATTAACCGGGGGCTCAGGAGCACTGACTCTGTCTTCCTGTTCCTGTTCCTCTTCTGTAATGATTTCGCTAGGCAGTGCCCTCCGGTTAGCGATGCACGCAGATCTAGATCACGGTCAATCTGTGAGACATCAAAACTAGATCGAGCTACAGACCGCCCGTCTAAATTTTTCAAATATTGTAAACGCAGAGCGAAAATATGCATCGTCCATAGTTTTTAGTAAAAATATGCAATAACCGCTGAAAAGGAGCAAAATATGCAAATGGATATGCAACATGCAAATGCATATAATCTGGTCTGTAGTGATAACACTTCCGTGTGACATGTGCTTCGCTGTAAAGTGTTTAAGAGGGATACGAAAGCCGGCCGGTGTGGCCGAGCGGTTCTAGGCGCTTCAGTCTGGAACCGCGCGACCGCTACGGTCGCAGGTTCCAATCCTGCCTCGGGCATGGATGTGTGTGATGTCCTTGGGTTAGTTAGGTTTAAGTAGTTCTAAGTTCTAGGGGACTGATGACCTCAGATGTTGAGTCCCATAGTGCTCAGAGCCAGAGATACGAAAGCTTGACTATTAGAACAGTGATGGAAATTAGTATCTCAAAATAAAATTAAACATGTTGACATTAAAAAGGAGAGTGGACAACTATCGTACAAGGGAACGTATTACATCAGTCATTGGTGACGGTAACGAAAGCAGACGAAGTATACGTGACGTGCAGCGTTTGGGTATTTTACTGATGAGTTATGTGTAGGTAATAATTTTTTTATATACTTCACATATTACTATTTCCAGCGAATTGTAGGCATATAGTTATGTCGCTACCCCGCTGGCCATATCGATACGGTTCTCCCTGGGGTAGTGAGAAAGTGACTGATGAAGGAGTTACGGCTACAAAGGTGTCAGTATTGAGAGGTGATCGTGACCAGACTAGTTAACATCTCGTGCGTTATGAACAATATGAACAATGAAGTTGTTTCCAACGGGTCTCAATTATAGTACACGACATGAACTCCTCCCGAACAGGCCATGAAGGCCCAAAGGTACCGACCGGCCGCCGTGTCATCCTCAGCCCACAGCCGTCACTGGATGCGGATATGGAGGGGCATGTGGTCAGCACACCGCTCTCCCGGCCGTATGTCAGTTTCCGCGACGGGAGCCGCTACTTAATCAAGTAGCTCCTCAGTTTGCCTCACAAGGGCTGAGTGCACCCCGCTTGCCAACAGCGCTCGGCAGACCGGATACAGGACATGAGATATTGGGAAAAAGTGTATGAACTGTTAGTTATGTAAATACTGTTGATTTTCGAATATGTGCGTAGTGTCGTGTAGATTATTTGGTGGCTTAGACTGAAAGATTAATGGACGTCGATATGTACGTTAAATGAGAGTGGCTGAACATTCACTTCGTTACCGCGATGTCGAGGCTATTTTCGTCTTCGTAGTGAGGGTTACGCGTGTCCTCATGAACAGGAAACGGACGCTGCGCAACCGTTGCAGACTTGTGTACTAAAAAATTAAAGATAAAGTAGTAACAGCTATAGAATGTGAACGGTACACTTCACATTTACGTTCAAATGGTTCAAATGACTCTAAGTACTATGGGACTTAACATCTGAGGTCATCAGTCCTCTAGACTTAGAACTACTTAAACCTAACTAACCTAAGGACACCACACACATCCATGCCCGAGGCAGGATTCGAACCTGCGACCGTAGCAGCAGCGAGGTTCAGGACTGAAACGCCTAGAACCGCTCGGCCACAGCGTCCGGCCCACATTTACGTATGTTGCTTCTGGTCTCAATAGGTGCTCAACTTCACCAGAATTTTGTGTCAGTGATTTCCAAATGTCCCCTGTACACAGCGTTGTAGACTGTAATTAATTAAAGGAACGTGGGCTATCTAGACTAATTAATTATAGGAACACAAAGTATGGGGGCACAGGAGCAAATGGGTGATGGTGTCGTGGCAGATCAGGAGGGCGGGCAACGCGGATCGACAGCAGGCGGCGTATAGTGTGTGTGTGTGTGTGTGTGTGTGCGTGTGTGTGTATGTGTGTGTGTGTGTGTGTGTGTGTGTGTGTGTGTGGTTGTGTGTGTGAGTGTGTGTGTGTTTGTGTGTGTGGGTGGGTGGGTGGGTGCACCAGCTTAACGATCTACCGGGGGATCGAATAGTTAGTATAAATTTGAAAACTGAATAAATCACGGAATAATGTAGATAGAGAGGTACAAATTGACACACATGCTTGGAATGACATGGGGTTTTATTAGAACCAAAGAAATACAAACGTTCAAAAAATGTCCGACAGATGGCGCTGCATCTGATCAGAATAGCAACAATTAGCATTACAAAGTAAGACAAAGCAAAGATGGTGTTCTTTAGAGAAAATGCTTAATATGTCCACCATCATTCCTCAACAATAGCTGTAGTCGAGGAATAATGTTGTGAACAGCACTTTAAAGCATGTCTGGAGTTATGGTGAGGCATTGGCGTCGGATGTTGTCTTTCAGCATCCCTAGAAATGTCGGTCGATCACGATACACTTGTGACTTCAGGTAACCCCAAAGCCAATAATCGCACGGACTGAGGTCTGGGGACCTGGGAGGCCAAGCATGACGAAAGTGGCTGCTGAGCACACGATCATCACCAAACAACGCGCGCAAGAGATCTTTCACGCGTCTAGCAATATGGGTGGTTCTAATAAAACCCCATGTCATTCCAAGCATGTGTGTCAATTTTTATCTCTCTATCTACATTATTCCGTGGTTTATTAAGTTTTCAAATTCATACTAACTTTTTGATCACCCGGTATATTTCAGCTGCTTAATGTAGTTTCTCTCATCAGATCATCGTGGCCGTCGTATGTGATACAATGCATTATGTCAAAATAATGTTCGGAGAAGTTTGTGGAGGCCGTGTGCCGCTCTTGGAGAGAGCACGTCGGTGTACTGGGACTGGATGGGCAGAAGCCTCTCGCTGCCCGCAGAGGAGCAGGCCGGCTGCGTGGCTTGGTGACGTCACGAGGCAGCCGTGGTGTGGGGAGCGGCCGTTGAGAGGCTGCAGTCGGGGGCGAGGCGCTCCAGTTAGCCGGGGATTTATGGCGTCCCCGCAAGATAGCGCAGAACGCCCACACCAGATAATGGAAACGCTAGCGCCACCACTCGACACCACACGCTCTTCGGTACTCCACTACATTTCTCTC
The DNA here is from genome assembly GCF_023864345.2 of Schistocerca serialis cubense. NCBI lineage: Eukaryota > Metazoa > Arthropoda > Insecta > Orthoptera > Acrididae > Schistocerca > Schistocerca serialis. The sequence goes on from NC_064643.1 coordinate 462,038,846, forward strand.
TGGACACACGGCGCATCTCGATCAGAAACCCACTCCCCAGTCACGCGTACCTAAACCAAAAAAAATCTTAAAATAACAGAAGACGTCTTTCACTTAACTAACGTCTTCCGCGTTCCATCGTTGCTATCTCTGTTCTATCTAACACTAGGTTTTCATCGGAACACCGAAAATGCAGGTAAAATACCTTCGGCACCGTCCAGAATTCTTCGATAACTTGTACTGCCCACAGTGTATTTACTTCTGACTGTATATAATTGATTGTAATTATAATGTAAATATTGTAAATTGCTGGGTAATAGCCGAGGGAAATTTATTTAAAGGTATCGATAGCAACTACGAAATGGCAGTAGCTGTGCCGTTGTTCATCTTTGCGTAAGCAGAGGCTGTCGTGCTGCGAGCAGAGAGGAAGCATTGCAAACTGAGTGAGAAGAGAGTGCGGAAATGTTTGTTGGGCGCTCCCGCAGACACGGTGCGCAGCTACGAGGGTAATCCCCAAAGTAAGGTCTCCTATTTTTTTATAAGTACATAGACCTGTTTATTTCTACAATGGATTACATCAGTTTACAGCTTGAACATTTAGCCATTTGTCGACATAATCACCATTTCTATCGACGCATTTTTGTAGACGCTGTGGCGGTTATTCTATGCCCTTGTCAAACCAGCTCGCCGCAATGCTGTTCAGAAAGTTATGAACCTCTTCTTTCACCTCGTCGTCGGAGCTGAATCGCTTTCCGGCTAAATGTTCTTTTGACCTAGGGAACAGGTGATAGTCATTGGGCGCCAAGTCAAGACTACAGAGTGGGTGGGTGATTATGTTCCACTGAAACGGTTGCAGGAGAGCAACGGTTTGCCGAGCGATGTGTGGTTTATTTCTGCAACGGATTACATCAATTTACAGCTTGAACATTTAGCTATTTTTCGACATAATCACCATTTCTGTCGACGCATTTTTGTAGACGCTGTGGCAGTTTTTGTATGCCCATGTCATACCAGCTAGCCGCCATGCTGTTCAGAAAGCTATGAACCTCTTCTTTCACCTCGTCGTCGTAGCTGAATCGCTTTCCGGCTTAATGTTCTTTTGACCTAGGGAACAGGTGATAGTCACTGAGCACCAAGTCAGGACTATAGGGTGGGTGGGTGATTATGTTCCACTGAAACGGTTGCAGGAGAGCAACGGTTTGCCGAGCGATGTGTGGGCGAGCGTTGTCATGGAGAATGTATACGCCCTCGCTCAACATTCCTCTTCACCGGTTCTGAATTGCCCGTCTGAGTTTTTTCAGAGTCTCACAGTACCTGTCAGCGTTAGTTGTGGTCCCAGCCATTCAGCTCCGACGACGAGGTGAAAGAAGAGGTTCAAAATAGGAGACCTTGCTTTTGGGATTACCCTCATGCAATCGCGCCAGTGTACGTGCACCTCATACGTTAACCACTGCGTATGACAGCACGGTAGGAGTGGACAGGCAGGGGAAGCTGAATGTCTCATAATTACCCGTGGCTCTGGAGACGACTCGTGGTTCTCAACCAGCGGCAGCAGCAACAGCGGCCGCTCAGCATTGTCATCGGCTACATTCTTCGTCGTCCGCACAGCTACAACATTGTAAGACTAGAGAAAATATAACTAACCTTGTAGAGGCATTACCCAGTGGCATTTCTTTCACAAGGTATGGCTAACTTGAATAATAACATGCAAAAAACATGTATGGGACCTGTGTCGTCATTGTCCTCAGACATTGGTACCAAGTAGGGTCCCTTTCCTTTACGTGCAATCACTGAGTGTCGTAAAAATATGAAAATTGGTTAACCATTTACTGCCAGTTTTCTTGGTTTGTTAATGACCAGTTTGAGTCTAAATTTTCTGCCTCAGTAACTGTCAATTCTTGTATCGCATAACATAGGCTTAACTAATTTGCAGTTCTGAGCCTCAGTTTCTTTCACTTAAAGTAACGTTAAGGTTCACTGGCAAAACTAATAACTAAAGAGACAGCACAAATTAAGAGTGCGCAATTTAATTTATTCTGTATTTGGCTTAGTGAGTGACCTCTGCTGGTTTGCTATGTATTTAATTGTTGTTATATTAAAAGTAAAATCAGTTGCTCATTTGCTAAAAGTGACTTGAAATACATCCTTCAGTAATCAAAAGTAAATTGCTTGCCATCTTCTAAATTTTGCATTACATTATACTGAGGTTACTGAAAGTAATTTTTTGCATAAAAAAGCTTTAGTTACTAGTACATTTATTTAACCAGTAACTTCATTTAGCTTTGCTTTCAAAATTTAGTACTTCAGAATAAGCAAGTTAAAACTCAGTGCTTTCTGATTCATTTATTTCCTCGTGAACTGTGTTGTGGAAGAGTGTGACAACATTCTGTTGCCACGCCAGTAATAATTTGCTTAAATTTATTTGCCAGTACCGTTCTTAACATTTTGGAGATTCATTGCCCTAGTGAGCTGGCGTCCGTTTAAATGTCCTCTTTTTAGCTAATTAGTATTATTTGTATTATCAGAATTTTTTGTGTTAAATATAACGTGGTACTCATCGCTCACCCCCCCCCCCCCCCCTCTCCCCCCTCTCCAGTGGATTGTGAGCGACTGGACTATATTCGACATGTTTCAAACCATCATCAATATTTAGATTAGGTTTAGAATAGATTTTTCCTTCAGAGCGGTCTGTTGTACATTTCCTCCTACTAACCGGTATTATTTTTCTTCGGTATCGAGAGTCTTAGTCACTGTAAAATTTCATAGACATACGCGATCAAGGTCAATTACATGGCAATCCAGTAGACCGGTAAGGAAGGGGCAAGTTACAACCCTATATTTTGGGTAAATTATTTTAAGTATTCTGTTGCATTGCACGAATTTTTACCACTGATGAGTTTTTAACGGTGTAACTCCTATCCGACTACTTATCGTACTGGGCAGTTTACATCCTTTAGAATACTGTATGTCTAATATTACTGCTCAGTTCAAAATGGTTCAAATGGCTCTGAGCACTATGGGACTTAACTGCTGTGGTCATCAGTCCCCTAGAACTTAGAACTACTTAAACCTAACTAACCTAAGGACATCACACACATCCATGCACGGGGCAGGATTCGAACCTGCGACCGTAACGGTCTCGCGGCGCCAGACTGTAGCACCTAGAACCGCACGGCCACTCCCGCCGGCTGCGTGTGTACTGCCAACAGTAATATTCGGAGGCGGTGGTGTTATGGTGTGGTCGTGTTTTTCATGGACGGGGTTGCACCCTTTGTTGCTTTGCGTGGCACTATCACAGCACAGGCCTACACTGATCTTTTAATCACCTTCTTGCTTCCCACTGTGGAAGAGCAACTCAGGGATGGCGATTGCATCTTTCAACACGATCGAGCATTTGTTCATAATTTACAGTCTGTGGCGGAGTGGTTACACGACAATAACATCCCTGTAATGGACTGGCCTGCACAGAGACCTGGCCTGAATCCTATAGAATACCTTTGGGATGTTTTGGGAAGCCGACTTCATTCCAGGCCTCGCCCACCGACATCAATACCTCTCTTCAGTGCAACAATCCGTGAAGAATGGGCTGCGATTCCCGAAGAAACCTCCCAGCATCGGACTGAAAGTATGCCTGCGTGAATGGAAGTTGTCATCAAGGCTAAGGGTGGGCCAACAAGATATTGAATTCCGATAAAGGGAGCCAGGAACTTGTAAGTCATTTTCAGCCAGGTGTCCAGATACTTTTTATCACATAGTGTGTTTACGAGGGTTGCCCAGAAACTGAAGCACCGCATTTTTTTTTCTAAGCCAAGAACTATGCTACGAATGTGAAGCGATACGTGTGTATAATTTGAAGCCTCCTTGGTGCGCGCGCCAAGTTTCCGTCACTTCCGACAGATAGCGTAGCTGCAGGACAGTTTCAAAATGCTGTCTGTAGGTGATGTACGTTAGAAGCAACGTGCCGTTATTGAACATCTCACTCCAGAGAAAACTCTGAGGAATATTCACAAACGCTTGTGCAAAGTCTATGAAGCATATAATGTCGACACAAGTACAGTTCATCGCTGTGCACGGAGGGTGAGGTCATCAGAAGGCGGTTCGGCGGAGCTGCACGATTTGCAGCGGTCGGGGAGACCAGACAGACGCCATTCGTGGAAGACGTTTAGAGGACGATGAGGAGTTGATTCACACAGTGAAGCACTGGCTACGCCACCAGAACGAGGACTGGTACTGACAGGGCATACACGCCCGTGTTTCGCGCCATAGGAAGGCCATAGAACGGGATGGAGATTACGTGAAAAAATAGGGTGCATAGCTAAAATACCATTCTTTCGTGTGTGTAATTCTCATTATGTTCAACAATGAACTGTTGAAGAAAAAAATGCGGTGCTTTACTTTCTGGGCAATCCTTGTATTTCTGATCATAATACCATTGGACACATTCTTCCAACGAGAGACCAGTTTCTTGATGCCGCTACTGTACAGTATTTGAGCCATAACTTCACCTCTCCTAGCATCGCTTCGTCAATGTCACTATCAAAATGAAGTCCCTGATGGTGTTCTTGTTTTCGGGCTCAAAATGGCGAAACCAGCTTTCATCACCTGTCACAATGGGAGCAAGGAACCCACCACGCTCACGCTCAAAACGCAAAAGAAATTATTCAAAGATGTTCAGTCACCTGTGTTTGATGTCTGGAGTGATCATTCGAGGCACCCACTGTGCAGACACTTTCCTGCACCGCAGTTCTGCAATGATGGCCTGTACAAGCTCTCGTGATGTGACACGCTTAGAGCTGTGTCTACAAGATTTTCTCTGGTGAGTTCAACTCGATTCCGATGAGTCTCCTCCGTTGCCATATGCGGTCGTCCACTCCGAGCTCTGTAACGTACCTTGAGGTTAACAACAACGTTTCGTTCGTTACGAACACGAAAATCTCAGCGTCGCACATTACTGATTTCTATACAATGATTAACGTACACAGATTTCATTCTACCAGGGATTTACAATGGAGGCACGTTTTCCGGGGTTAGAAACTCGTTTACAGCAAGCTGTTTCCCATGCACCGACATAGTTACGTTACCCGCCGCCATGTCACCAGTTACAACTCGTAGACCTCTAGCGGCAGAAGGTTGCAACTTGTGTCAACGAAGCGGTAAAGTCAACCGAGTATTATACGTAACATTTAATACCTAAACCGATACTAATATTGGGAAACAAAATTGGGGACATTACGCAGCACGCCTTCGCATTTCTTCCGTGTTGACTATTAATTGTATTGCTGTTTTGTTGTGCATACGGGTAAGTATTGCTAGCAACCAGGTGGCGACAGCGTAAAACCAAGCTGTAAGAATAATAAGTGGTGCTCGCCCCCGGCCATCTTGTAGACACCTGTTTAAGGAGCTGGGAATTCTGACTACTGCTCCACAGTATATTTATTCCTTCATGAAGTTTGTTGTGAATAAACCAGTACAGTTCAAAAGGAGCAATGAGGTGCATAAATACAATATCAGAAGGAAAAATGACATTCATTACTCCATATTATGATCGTCTTTAGCGCAAAAAGGGGTCGACAATGATGCAACAAAAATTTTTGATGACTTACCCAGCGATATAAAATGTGTGACAGACAGCAGAGTAAAATTTGATAACGAACTGAGAAAATTTCTCCTTGACAAGTCTATTTCGTAGAACTTCTCTTACCGTAATATGTAAAAGATGGTGGGTAGGAACTACTAACTCACATCTGTATATCTTCCTTCTTTTCTTTAAAAATAAAACTTAGAAATGATCATAATGTAGCCGTATTTACAAATTAATTTCCGATGTGAATGTCAAAATGACTCGTTCCACATCATTACGACCTATCGTGCAAAATTATCCTCGGAACATGTAACGATCTATCAGCTTTTAGAGGTGAACGCATCCCAGTCCAGTGGTCGGATCTCGGAATCTTTCCTGAAAGTAGTTAGACAGTTACAGGGCTTCTGATTATTGACTTTGGAGTTCTGATTGGTTTAACTGTCTCACAGGTCAAAGCGAGGCTGGCGAACTTAATTTAAACTGATTGGTGGTGTATCAGAGCGGATAATTAATCCAAGTCTGCCAATAAACTTTTCCGACAACATCGGTGGAGCAAAATGTCGCGTGGTTTATCTCGCGCGCAGCACGTCGCCAAAAGTACTTGCAGTCTGGCTATGGCCGCGAGGCGGTTTTCCCTCGACGCCACGGAAGTCCCGCGGTCCGGCCGTTTCCAAGCCCTCATTACGACAAAAATGAACAGAAAGAGAAAACAGATTCCTGCTTCCGTGTAGGACCTTGGACGGAATTTGAAATGGAAAAAAAAGTCTGTATAAAGGCAGCAGAAACAGACATAGACCCAATTCAGAGTTCTGGGGGAGGGGTCACAGTTTCTTGTTATCTCCACTCCCACCTCCTCTCCCCATACTCAAATACAATCTGCAATCACTCCCACTTTTATATTACTATAGTTCCCTAGGATTCAATAAAAATAGTAATAAAATATGCAAAAATTTTAATATTAAAATAAAAATATTTGTACTCATCTGATCCCCACGTCGTGTATGTCACGTAAGACTTTTACTGTATTATTAGATCAATGGAACAATGTTGTGCTGCTGCACATGTCAATATTTAAAAAAAATATGTGTACTACATCTGACATGGGTGACTTCTAACGGCTGTGTATAAACTTTTATGGTACCCTCGGTACAGATATCAGCAAATCTCTATATATGCTCACGTTTGATAGTAACAGTCGCTGTAAAGATGTTTCTCCATGATCGCCTGTTGTAGGACTGCGCCATGGCACAAGGGGTGTGTTTTCCACTCATCTAGAACCTTGGGATAAGGTTTGTTGTCTGAGTAACAGTCAAGATCACAATTTTAATGTATATTCGACAAGCAGTTTCACCTCTGTAGACCTTCTTCATACCTACAAATGAATGTCAAAAATTAAAATTAACAAAAATTACGCAAATGTTCGACAGCAGCAAAACGTAAGTAAGAGATAAGTTAGATTAAAAGTGAAGGCAGACGGTCATATGAACGAAAAGAGAAATGGAACTCTGAAGCCTTTAAATTACTCCAACCTTTAGCAAACCCATTATTTATGTTTCAGTTCTCATGTGTTTTGGAAGGAGAGTTGAACAGTCCAACAATACAACTTGAATCCACAACAAGAATATACTAAAAAATATTAGCAGATGTAAAATTCGATAGTGAGACCGCGAAAGGCAAGACATATAGACAAAATAAACAACTGTCAAAGTAAAGCATGCAGTAACGCCTGCAAAAGAGAGAAACCAGAAATACAATAAAGAAACAAGAATACTTAGAGAAATATTAAACATATAGCTAAATTTAAAACATTCGTTTTGAGATCGCCTATATTGACTGAAACCGGTTATCGAAAATACAATGAAATTGTGATCTAGGGTGTGTTATTCAGACAATTAGAATAAGAAGATCAGTACGAATCTCCACCATATCGTAATGTTGTCTGTTAGCAGATAAGGTTTTCCTTCGTGAAAACAGTCTGATTTCTTTTTGGCTCAGTTTGTGCACGGTATTTCGACAGTTAACTGTAGCCGTTCCAAGTATCCTGCCTGAGCAGTCGTCGGTTAGACGCGAGCGATACTTCCGGTTCAGTAAACAAGCCTGCGGTTCACTCAGCCCCTAGTCTGACATGTCGTTTCTTACTAGCGCACCAGTTGGACAACAAGCAGACATTCTCAGGCTTGTGCACATAGTATCTTATACTCACATTTCATGGCGGCCGCTGCTGAGCACAAGGCTTCTGAATATGTAACTTTGCTAATGACACTGAAGGCCGCTATGAGGGGGAAGATTTGCGTGAGGTGGTAGAAGAAGGAACAAGACTCAATGTAAAAGAGATAGAGAATCCACAAATAGAATTTAAAAGAGCTGTGGAAGACTTATGATTAAATAAGGCAGAAGGGATAGATAACATTCGATCGGAATTGGGAGAAGTGGCAACAAAACGGCTATTCATATTGGTGGATAGAATGTATGAATCTGGCCATATACCAACTGACTTTCAGAAACATGTCATACACACAATTCTGAAGACTGCAAGGGCTGAGAAGTGCGAGAATTATCGCACAATAAGCTTAACAACTCATGCATCCACGTTGCTGAGAAGAATAATATACAGGAGAATGGAAAAGAAAACTTTATTAGAGGTAATGCCACCAAAGAACCATTTATGACTTATGACGTTGCGGTTGATAATGGAAGAAAGACTAATGAAAAATCAGACACCTTCACAGGATTTATCGACCTGCAAAAAGCGTTCGAAAATGTCAAATGGTGCAAACTGTTCGAAATTCCGTGGAAAACAGGGATAAGCTACAGGGAGAAGTATACAATACACAATGTACAATATGTACAAGAACCAAGAGCGAACAATAAGAATGGAAGACCAAGAACTAAGTGCTCGGATTAAAAAGGATGTAAGACAGGGATGTAGTCTTTCACCCATACTGTTCAATCTATGCATCGAAGAAGGAATGATGGGAATAAGAGAAAGGTTCAAGAGTGAAATTAAAATTCAAGGCGAAAGGATATCAATGATAAGATTTGCTGGAGACATTGATATCCTCAGTAAAATGAAGAAGAATTACAGGATCTACTGAATGGCATGAACAGTCTAGTCGGCATAGAATATGGACTGAGAGTAAATCGAAATATGGTGAAGTAGCGGAAATGAAAGCAGAGAGAAACTTAACATTAGGATTGATAGTAACAAATCAGACATCAGGCCTGATAGTAACGAAGCAGGTGATGTTGAGTTATTCTGCTACCTAGGCAGCAAAGTAAACCATGACGGACGGAACATGGAGGACATGTAAAGCAGATTTGCAAGGCAAAAAGGGCATTTCTGATCAAGGGAAGTCTACTACTATCGAACATAGACCTTAATTTCAGGAGAAAATTTCTGAGAATGTACGTTTGGATAACAGCATTGTGTGGTAGTGAAATATGGACAGCGGGAAAACCGGAACAGAAGAGAATCGAAGCATTTGAGATGTGGTGGACTGGCAAGGTATGGAATGATCAGATTCTGCACAGGGTCGGAGAGAGAAGGAGTATCTGGAAAACACTGACAAGAAGAAGGGACAGGATGATAGGACACGTGTTAACGCATCAGGGAATAATTTCCCTGGTGCTAGGGGAGCTGTAGAACCTAAAATCTGTAGAGGAAGACAGAGATCGGGAAAAAATTAGCAAATATTAGAGGACGTAGGTTGCAAGTGCTACTTTGAGGTGAATAGGTTGGCACATGAGAGGAATTCGTTGTGGGCCGCATCAAACCATTCAGAAGGCCGATGAATCAAAAAAAAAAAAAAAAAGAAAAAAAAAGAAAGTCCACAGTCACATTCTAGGCAAGGCGTTGATTTTCCCTTGTTTCTTTCGTGGGCTCACGATAATGTAGCGTGCGTTTGTTAGTCGTGTGCGGACTCCAATGCAGCTTCCAGAGATGTTCTGGAATTGCTCCCAGATACAACAAACAGCCAAAGGGCGAGAACTGCCCCGCAACTTCCGCCGTCTGTTCCCGGTCCCAACTTCACAGTTGCTCGTCAAACAAAACTCCTGACAGTTGTGGCGTCCTAGCCATTCGACTACTACTGTTTCGAACTCAGTGTGGGGGAAAATATACGATTCTGCCAACTTGCATTTCTAACTGACCTTCATCGGTGCACATTGAACCCATGCACACCTTCACCTCAAGAAGGTTGACTGAATGACTGGTGCGTTTTTCCTTTTGTTTCTATTTGTATACTGTAAAGTCTAGTAATTTGACGAGCTATGTTGACTCGAGTACCTGCACCGTACGCTAATACAGCAGGGTCAAAGTTAATGTGTGTTACGTTTTAGATAACGTCACCTCCACGTGACCTGCACATTCTCATACTTTTTTGAACCGGTCTTGAGAAATGGTAGTGTGCAACCGAATAAATGCTTCCGAGTTCCATTTAAAAAAGATATACTCTTGTTCAGATCTCCGTAGCGAACAAAGTCACAAGAAAGGCAAGCATGCTTGTTAATGTCTGTTTAAATTACTCACGAGACAGCCAAACATCAAAATTAATCATACTATTCATACTTCCAGATTGCTAAATAAGTTACACTGATCATATCTAATGACGTAGTGTTTATGTGTAAATTGTGACTTCAAAGTTAAAATGTCATTGTAACGTCTAGCTTATGAGGGAGGATGTGAATTTAGCGTTGATGCTGTTTCTTTGGTAGAGCGATCAGCGAAAAGCAAGATTATGAAAACAGTGCGAGTTCTTGTTACCGAACCTGTATTAAAAATTCCTATAAAAGGCTGAAAGTAATTACTGCATTTTCACAGAGAGGAGAGTAAGAGCGTTTCCTTCAGCCTTTTTTAAATGCCCCCAACTTTTCTGAACTCTGTTACGAATAGTGACAAGGATTCCTCAGCAAAACTAGAAGAACTAAGATAAACTAAGACTAGCGACTTGTATTTATTCGAAATGTTCGCAACGGAACACTATGGTATGACATCAGTCAGTCACCTACAATTGTCAGATTAATTTCTATACCACTGTTACTCTTTTGCCTTTCGTCTCCCCGGACTGAACCACAGCATCTGGACCTTTTTTATAGCCACAAATACCCGGCCTCAGACTCAAAACCATTATTCTTAAGATTTATAATGATGTGTCTTTTCTGTGTAATATACGTCATCTTCCCATTTGCTATGCTAACATCCATACTGAAGACAAAATTTACGAGAAGCAGAATTCTTCCACTCACTAATTCAGTACATCTGCTGTAATTACTGATGGTGAAACCCACTTGACACTATTTTGGTCATATATCCTCTCCTAAATTCTATGTATCATATTAATCCGCTAAAAAAGTACGCAAGCACAACACAATCTCTGGACTTATTCGTCAGTAGCTTATGCAACATTCAGAAAAAATTATTTCAGGAGCTCATCATCAGTGAGGTCATTTTAGATACAGTGGGTTGCCAAAAACAAACACCATAAACCCATCACCGAGCCTAATATGGTGTAGGAAACCTCTGGCATTCAAAACAGCTTCCAGTCGTCTCGGAATGGATAAATACAGGTCCCGTATGGAATGCAACGGAATCTTACATCGTTTTACCGTTTTTCATGCAAAATAGCGGCAAATTCATGTAAAATATCATGGAGGTGGATAGCAATCGCGCACCCTTCCCTCCAACGTAGGCCACAAACGTTAAATATCATTGAAATCTGGTGACCGTAGTGGGCAGTGGAGACGCGACAATTTATCTTGGTGCTCATAAAACCAGTCCTGGATGATGTGAGCGGTCTGGATAGCTCTTTCATCTGCGAACACAGCATCACCATTAGGGAACAAATATTGGAATTTACCTGGTCACCCAAAGTGATCGTAGAATCCCTGGTGGTAGTTGGATCTGGCAGAGTAACAAGGTGCCCAAGGAATACCACTATATAACTGCCCAAATCGTCGACGATGCTCCGCCGTGTTTCACTCTTGGGACGCAAGCTCAGCAAGATGTTGGGAACACTGTAAAACGAGACTCAATCGACCGAATGACTTTCTTCCATTGCCCCTTGTCCAACTTTTGTAGCGTAGGCACCACTTTTTCCTGTTGCAGATATTTGTATCACTGATGAGTGGTTTTGGGATTCCAGGTCGCCCTGGAGCTTCCTTTGAGTTGTTCTGGACTTGTCAGTGCGACATTCAGTTCTGCAGTTATTTTTACAGAGGTCGTTCTCTTATTTTTCGCTACTATCCTCTTCAATGACCGTCCGTCACAATCACTCAACGTACATTTTCGTCCTAGTTGTGACTTTGCGGATGACGTTTCTCCATTTCCCTGCATGCGGTACAAATCTTGGATGCGGGGCCTCTTGAAACAACAAATACTTTTGGTACCTTAATGACAGAAGCACACCAACAATTTGTCCACCTTCGAATTCCTTAGCTTTGACACAATGCATTCTCTACTACAAGGTCTACAACTTTGCTTCTGCCGTTTTTTCTCGAAGTTCGAGACTATATTATGAAAAACCTACAAAAAATGTACGATTCAAAGTATTGGCCATCGTTGGCCACTGCTTTCTCCTAGCTTTAGGGCAGCATACTAATCCCGCAGTGTATAAACTGGTCATCGTTTGATGGGAACCATGAATCGACCCAATTTTGCACTCGTTCATATGACCGAAAGTGTGTCATAGATCGAGAAAGGTGGCAGTCAGAGGGATGAATATCTGGAGAATACAGCGGGTGGGTAGAGCTTCCCATTTCAACGTTTCCAAGTATGTTTTGATGGGATTTTCGACATTGGGTCGTGCACGGTCATGCTGCAAAATCATTTTTTCATGTCTATCGCTGTAGTGTGGCCGTTTGTCTTTCACTGCTCGGCTCAAACGTATCAATTGCTTTCGATAACGAACTCCTGTGAATGTTCCCGTCGGTTGCAGTAAAATCGAAAGCCTTCTCTCTTTCACAACCATGTCGGTCTTCAGCGTCAAAATTACCATTCTTGAAGCATGGAAACCATTTTCAGCGAAGTTCTGTCACTAACAGGCGTCGCATCATAGGTCTTACCCAGCATGTTATGAGCCTGAGCCACAGATTTCTTCATATCACAGCAAAAAATTAAAACCTCCCGCACATGACAAGAATTGGGCTCACAAGTTGACGTATTCAGTCGAGAATAACTTTATGATGAAATCAAAAACTGACTGATAGTTTGAGGGCGCTATGTTCTCAAATGCCTCAGCTTACTGTATGACAATTACGACGAACGACTTGCACCACTACTTTCTACTACTGCAGTCTACTGCAAAACGGCGGAAGCGAAGTTGTTTACCTTATACACAGAACCCTGTTCTGACCGTGACTGATATTTGTAACGTATTGAGGACATTGCACAGTTGCCGACCGAGTGACTGAGCGGTTCTAGGCGTTTCAGTCTGGATCTTTGCTGCTGCTACGGTCGCAGGTTTGAATCTTGCCTCGGGCATGGGTGTGTGTGATGTCAGGTTAGTTAGGTTTAAGATGTGAAGTCCCATAGTGTTCAGAGCCATTTGAACCCTTTGAACATTGCACAGTTACCGCTCTTGATCAAATACAACAGCGCAGCCTGCAGGTTTAGCTAGCATCTGCATTTCCGTTCAGGCATGCATTTCTAGCCGTGTTTCCATATTTTTGTACAACCACTCAATCTCTTACTCACTTTGTTCCTTCCTCCGAAGAAAGATCACAGTATTTAGCAAGTTGAACATTGTGTCACTGTTCATTTTATTCGCGACTTCCGGTTGTTCACTCATGCACATGCATAGCACTGTGGTCCTTAATTACAGCAAAGAAAACGTCCTACGATTAACGCCATTATTTATCAATATTGCAGGAGCCATTTTTAACCTAGTGGTATGAGTTGCTGGATAAGAATGTTTGCGGCCTGTCCTCTATACCCGTTGAACTGCTTAGATTTTGCTAGGATGGCATGATACTTTTTTAATGATCTTATTGCTAGTTGCTAAACGCTTTTTGTTCATGGTCTGTCTAGTCACGTTAATGTGACTACTTGCCAAAAAAAGGGAATAGCTATCACTGCAGCTCGGACCGCCGCGAGCCGTGCCTAAGCAGAGTGCCAAACAGTTGGATGACACGATGAAAGGCAAGTGAATGATGTCTTCAGCGAATCATCTGGAACGGTACTCCAAGGAGGGTGATCGTTTCCCCGACCACACTGTTACTGGCGATGACACGTGGATACCGCATTTCACGCTGGAATCCAATCAGCAGAGCATGGTGTGAAAACATCCGGATCCGCCTGTGACAAAAAAAATCCCGTTCAGCGCCATCTGTTGGGAAAGTGATGTTAACGGCCTTTTGAGATAGCCGTGAACAGTTGCTGCTGTATTTCATGCCACAAGGTGCAGCCATCAGTGCCGACAGTTTTTGTCCCACACTTTCACGTAAGAGGGTTGCAATCAGGTGAAGGCGCCAGGGATTGTCGATGTGGACAACGTGATTCTGCTCCACGACAATGCGACACTACGTGTACCAATCAGATCTGCTGAAAAGTTCCGGGAATTTCACTGGAGATTTCTGGACCACCTATCAAACAGTCCATACCTTGCCTCTAAAAATTTCCACGTTTTCGGACCACTCAAGAAGTTCCTGGACAGCGATTCACAAGTAAAGATGAAGCCAAGACGGCAGTTCCATGGCCAGCCGGATGAATTCTATCGCAGTGTCATCTCAAATTTAGTGCCGCAATGGGATAAATGTGTGAACCGGTGTGTGGACTATGTGGAAAAATAGTGTAAGGTACGCAGAATAGGATGTATATTTGTCATTACCTGTATGTACCTTACTTCGGCTAGCAAAAAATAGGGGGAAGACTTTCTGATTTTCCCTCGCAGAAGCCATTGTGCCGAGGAAAACCAAACAGCATGTACCAGTGAACATGGTTCCCTAGGATAGACGCGTACTTGTGCTGATCCATTGTGCGTTCCAGAATGATGAGGTCACCCAGAGAAAGCAATGAAAATTTCCTCATACCATAAATCTCCCTCCTTGTTTGCTTTCAGATCTTCCGAGGCGTGCGTGCCAACAACCATCTATCGATGAAGCATAAAACGCGATCCATCTGAAAGGTCACCTGTCGCCATTCAATGGACATCCAACTGCGGCACTGGCGTACAAATTCCTGCCTTCGTCGCCGGTGTACAGCAGTGAGCATTGGTGCATGAGCCAGGCTCCAGCTGCGATTACCCATACGCAGCAGTGGTCGCTGAATGGGGGTTGAGATGACCATTTGTAGCCCCTTGGTTCATCAGGGCAGTCAGTTGCTCAACAGTTACATATACAGGATGAAAAGTATTTAAACCGACAAACTCTGGAAGGTTGTAGGGGACATCAAAACAAATATTTTCCCTAATGTCAATTTATCCTATTTTAACCGGCAGAGGAAGATTTCTCTGGCGGAAAATTGATTAAACCAACAAACACTCTGCCTCTGCCAATCCACGTTTCTGGGAACCGTCGGTCCAGGACGTGACTGAAATGTGCCGGTGCCCCGTCATGTTGGAACCACATGAGTTGTCTTGTAGGGAGCGGGACGTATTCCAGCAATTTTGGCAATGCTCTGGCGAGAGAATTCCAATTGTGCCGGCCATTTAATGGTCTATGTAGCAGATACGGCCCAATTAAACAGTCTCCAACAACACCGGCCCACACATTAACGAAGAACCACATTTTATGAGCGCTAGTAACTGTGACATGTGGGGTTGGGTTGATTTGGGGTAAGAGACCAAACTGCGAGGTCATCGGTCTCATCGGATTAGGGAAGGATGGGGAAGGAAGTCGGCCGTGCCCTTTCAAAGGAACCATCCCGGCATTTGCCTGAAGCGATTTAGGGAAATCACGGAAAACCTAAATCAGAATGGCCGGACGCGGGATTGAACCGTCGTCCTCCCGAATGCGAGTCCAGTGTCTAACCACTGCGCCACCTCGCTCGGTGTGTGACATGTGGGTTACCCTCACTCCAAACATGCGAATTGTGCATGTTGAAGACTCCATCACTCCCGAACGTTGGTTCCTCGGTAGACAACACTGAGGATGGAAATGTAGGATGCATTTCACACTGTTCCAGGTACCACTGCGAAAACTGTGCTCTTGGTGGATAATCAATTGGTTCCAGGTTGTGGACACGCTGTAAGTGAAATGGACGTAACAATTGCTCTCGAAGGACTGTTCTTAGATTCGTCTGATTTGTCCTCATGTTACGTGCAATTGCACGAGTGCTGATTGAAGGATGCCCCTTCGCGTGCTCCAAGACAGCTTCCTCAAATTGCAGCGTTCTTACCGTGCGACGGCGTCCCTGTCCAAGTAATCTGCTAAATGATCCGGTCTCACGCAGACGTTGGTACACAGCAACAAAGGTCGTATGATGCAGGATACGGCGATTAGGATATTATTGTTGATAAACCTGCTGTGCAGCTCGTCCGTTGTGGTGCGCTACGTAGTACGCACCGACCGTATCAGTGTACTCACTTCAGGTGTATCGCTCCATTAGTAAACAGAGACAATGCACTACTACACTGGTGGACAACAGCTTCCTACAATTGAAGAGCGTAATACAGCCTCTAACAACTGAAGAGCGTAATACGGCCTCCAACGGTTTAAATAATTCTCATAGGAAAATTGTTGGTTTAAATACTTTTCACCCTGTATATTCGCCCGCACACATCTGCGCCGCCATCGTTCGCCCCTGTTATCTATGGCCCGTGGTGTCCAGTGCTGCACCGGCCCCAGTTCTGGAGAGCGTCATTTTGCCATGTACGGGATATTTTAACTATGGCGACACGTGAACAATTTAGGAACGTAGCCGTTTCGGAAATACTTCCACCCATGGCCTGAAAGCTAATGCCTATGCTCTTTTGGACATCAGAAACAACGCTCAGTTTCCGCATTACGACAACGACTATACATTTTTTCCGTCTCCCCCTCTTCCCCCCTCCCCATCCCGGAACGTTTTACGTACCCTCCACTGCTTGTGCTACCACCTGCCGTCTGTAAATGGTCACAAGGAACAGACGAGACCGAGTTACGTTTTAAGACCGTTTCTATCTCACGTTTTTATTACTTTCATCCTCTGGATAGTGCAAGATCTTCGAGTAATGATACTGTAGATGTTGGGGCTTCTCACTAAAATACGAGACGAGCTGGTGGTAAGGCATAGGTGACCCAATTAAGAATGTGTGCAGTGAGTTTCCAGTTCCAGTATTTCACTTATAAAAAAGGAAACCTACTACTAATTTCGGCAACAAAGGTATCTATCTATCGACAGCTGAATCGCAATAAACTAGTGGAGCTTTAGGTGGTGTATTCTAGACGAGGAGGAAGGCGTTGGCGCGGTCAGGTAGCACCAAGCGGTGGGGGAGGCGTGCGATTGGCTGGCAGCTGGTCTGATTGCTATTGACACAGTGGCGGACACACACAGAGGGCAGCCGCCGTCCACGAGAGACGTCACAGGCTCGCCTCTCCCTGAATTGCGTCCCATTTTCCCCGTTTCCGCCTCTGTCTGCTCGTCTGCGCTCTCTCTGAAGTCTAGTCATGTGCTGCCCTGCGACAGTAGTGGCAGAGCAAAAGTTTTCTGTTGCACTGATTCCACAAATAATTTACTGTTTTTTTTTTTTTACTTTTTAATTGTGATCGTCTTAAATGATCCACTCAGCCAGCTTCCGATATATGGCACATAAAGAAAACACTGTAAAACACTTGTTTCAGTAAATACAGAGTGAAAAGTATTTAAACCGACAAACTCTGGGAGATTGTAGTGGACATCAAAACAAATATTTTTCCTTAATGTCATTTTTTCCTATGAGGATTATTTAAACCGGTGGAGGCCATATTACGCTCTTCAGTTGTTATAGGTCGTATTACGATCTTCAGTTTTTAGATGGCGTATTACGCTCTTCAGTAGTAGGCAACTGCTGTCCACCAGTGTAGTGGTGCATTGTCACTGATTAGTAACGGAGCGATACACCTGGAGTGAGTACACTGATATGGTTGGTGCGTACTACGTAGCGCACCACAACGGACCAGCTGCACAGCGGGTTTATCAACAACAATATCCTAATCGCCGTATCCCGCATCATACGACCTTTGCTGCTGTGTACCAACGTCTGCGTGAGACCGGGTCATTTAGCAGATCACCTGGACAGGGACGCCGTCACACGGTAAGAACTCTGCAATTTGAGGAAGCTGTCTTGCAGCATGTGGAGCGGGATCCTTCAATCAGCACTCGTGTAATTGCACGTCACATGGGGACGAATCAGACGAATGTTATGTCCATTTCACTTACAGCGTGTCCACAACCTGGAACCAGTTGATTATCCACCCAGAGCACAGTTTTCGCAGTGGTACCTGGAACAGTGTGAAATGTATCCTACATTTCCATCCTCTGGATTCTTTACCGATGAAGCAACGTTCGGGCGTGATGGAGTCTTCAACATGCACAATTCACATGTGTGGAGTGAGGATAACCCACATGCCACAGTTACTAGCGCTCATCAAGTGCTGTTCTTCCTTAATGTGGGGGTCGGTGTTGTTGGGGACTGTTTAATTGGGCCGTATCTGCTACCTAGGCCATTAAATGGCAGGCGCTATTACAATTTCCTCGCCAGAGCATTGCCAGAATTGCTGGAAGTCGTCCCGCTCCCTACAAGACAACGCATGTGGTTCCAACATGACGGGGCCGGCACATTTCAGTCGTCGTGTGCGACGATTCCTGGACCGACGGTTCCCAGAAACATGGATCGGCAGAGGTGGTACTGTACCATGGCCTGCTCGATCCCCAGATATGTCCCCTCTGGACTTTTTTGTGTGGGGAGAGATGCGCAACCTTGTTTACGCAACTCCTGTTGCATCGGAAGAGGATTTGGTTGTCCGGATAGTAGCATCAGCAGGAACGATTCAGGTACTTCTGGGGTTTTTGTCCGTATCTGACAGAACATGATCCGACGGTGTAACCTTTGTTTACGTGTCAATGGAGGCATTTTTGAAAATCTACTGTAATTGAAATTGGGTTGTGTCAATGTGTTGTCTCTTGGTCATAACAAAATGGAAAAGTGTTTGTTGCTTTAATTAATTTGCCGCCAGAGAAATCTTCCTCTAACGGTTTAAGTACACGTCAGAGGAAAAAATGACGTTACGGAAAAATATTTGTTTTGATGTCCCCTACAATCTCCCAGAGTTTGTCGGTTTAAATACTTTTCACCCTGTATAAGACATATTGAATCACATTCCCATTCACACACACACACACACACACACACACATACCCCCATGAAGCATATTCCATCCATATGACAGAATATTTACATTAAGCTGTGAACACAGGCCGTCCGTCCTAAAAACACCGAGGCTGGCTTTATTCCTCGCGTTTAAGTAATGTCAGCGCTGTAATTATAGCGGTAGCTTGAACCAACAAGTGAAAACAACACATACGCATTCGACTAACAGTGGTCAGTATCGGACTTTGTTGCAGTAGTGTGCCATCGCTGTTGTGACACAAACTGCAATGGCGCAACAATGTTCAAATTATTCTCCAGACTGTATAGCGCGTCGTGACAAATGCATAACGCGGACCGTTCTTTTCTCGAAAAAGTCATCACAGTGATGAGTCCTGGTGTTATCAGTACGAACCTACCAGAAAACGACGAAGTGCAGAAATTCATGCGAAGGCCAACGCTTTGAAGACTTAAGCGACATCCTAGTCAATGTGATACGCATGTAGAACGACATCCAAGAGAAGACTTTTCTGTCAGTTGCACATGGTTGTATGAGTTCTATGCGCATTGAACTCAACCTGGCGGGGGGGGGGGGGGGGGGTGTTGAATTTGTGCAACACCTGTAGCATTAAAACCACCATCTTACCTTCATTCTTGGCCGTGCCAAGTAGTAGGTAGCCGACTTTACATTCGACATCATCAATAGCATGCTAGACGAGCGAGTGCGATGCTCATTATACAGGGTGGAGCAGAGGAAACGCATGTTTTTCGAACCGCTAGTACGCGGCGACGAGAGGGGTATTGACCTTGAATGAATGTTGGCAGACTGCCCATACAATGCAGTTCCAGTCGCTATGGAGCGTAGGAGTATAGAGCGTCGTGTGTTCGTTGTCGAGCAGTACTTTAGAAACGATGATTCCGTAGTCACAGTGCAACGTCTTTTCCGTCAAAATTTTAGAGTTGGACGTCGAGGTGCAGTGCCTGATCGAAATATTGTACTCCAATGGCTTGCAGCGTTTAGAAGTACTGGATTTGTGACGAAAAAGAAACCACCTGGTCAAAATAGTTCAAATGGCTCTGAGCACTATGGGACTTAACATCTGAGGTCATCAGTCCCCTAGAACTTAAGAACTACTTAAACCTAACGAACCTAAGGACATCACACACATCCATGCCCGAGGCAGGATTCGAAACTGCGACCGAAGCAGTCACGCGGTTCCGGACTGACGCGCCTAGAACCGATCGGCCACCACCTGGTCATCCCCGTTCAGTTCGTACTCCGGGAAATGTAGACCGTTCTTGCTAGTTCGAAACGATCGGCTGGACGACAGGCTGTAGCGCTGGGTACGTCACGTCGTTCGCTTCACCGCATCTTTCGTGATGATCTTAAGTTTCACTCGTACGAGATAATGATCCTACAGCTTAGTGAAGGCGATTTTGTGCAGCGCAGAGAGTTTTGTCGCGTATTTGGACGAAATTTTTACGGAAGATGTAGATGCTAAAGTCTTCATGAGTAATGAAGCACATTTTCATGTAGACGGTTACGTCAATGTTCAAAATTATCGGTATTGGGCGCCGGAGAACCCACTTGAATTACACCAAGTTTAAAAGTAACAGTGTGGTGCTGCATTTCATAGACGGAGATTGTTGGACTCTATTTTTTTGAAGAGGATTACTGTGACATCAGCGCGCTATGTTAAAATGTTAAACAAGTTTCTCTGTCCAGAACTTGAAAAGCGTCATGTGAACCTGAGAGAAATATGGTTTCAACAGGACGGTGCCACAGCTCACATGGCGAGAGCATCCATGGAAGTGGTACGACAAATGTTCCCAGGACATGTTATTTCGAGATATGGTGATGTTTACTGGCCCTCTCGCTCACCCGATCTGTCAATATGCGACTTCTTTTTGTGGTGATATTTAAAATCAAAAGTTTACATGAACAAGCCTCGCACAATCGGTGACCTGAAGAATCCCATTCGTCAGGAAATTGAAGCCGTGCCGAATGAAATGTTGGAGAGAGCCATGCGTAACTTTCGGGAGAGAATCCAAATTTGTATCCAGCAAGAAAGACGTCATCTCCAAGACATTATTTTTCGAACCAAATTAAAGTATCTATATTTATAACAGGTTTTTTTTCCGCCCGGGGTGGCCGAGCTAGGCGCTACAGTCTGGAAGCGCGCGACCGTTACGGTCGCAGGCTGGAATCCTGCCTTGGGCAGGATGTGTGTGATGTCCTTAGGTTAGTTAGGCTTAAGTAGTTCTAAGTCTACGGGACTGATGACCTCAGATGTTAAGTCACATAGTGCTCAGAGCCATTTTTTTTTATTTTTATCAAACCATGTCCCAGTCATTCGATAGTGAAAAACATGCGTTTCCTCTGCTCCACCCTACATTAATTTAATAACTGAGCACAGTATCTGCGAATAAACTGAATGATCTGGTGGTTTAGCTACTGTATTGCAACGGCGCACAGTCACAATGAGACAAACAAATTAGAAATGCAGATAAACGTTATACAGGGTGATTCAAAAGGAATACCACAACTTTAAAAATGTGTATTTAATGAAAGAAACATAATATAACCTTCTGTTATACATCATTACAAAGAGTATTTAAAAAGGTTTTTTTTTCACTCAAAAACAAGTTCAGAGATGTTCAATATGGCCCCCTCCAGACACACGAGCAATATCAACCCGATACTCCAACTCGTTCCACACTCTCTGTAGCATATCAGGCGTAACAGTTTGGATAGCTGCTGTTATTTCTCGTTTCAAATCATCAATGGTGGCTGGGAAAGGTGGCCAAAACACCATATCCTTAACATACCCCCATAAGAAAAAATCGCAGGGGGTAAGATCAGGGCTTCTTGGAGGCCAGTGATGAAGTGCTTTGTCACGGGCTGCCTTGCGGCCGATCCATCGCCTCGGGTAGTGGACGTTCAGGTTTCATAACTAACCTTTTTCGTAGGACTCTCCATACAGTTGATTGTGGAATTTGCAGCTCTCTTCTAGCTCTGCGAGTCGATTTTCCTGGGCTGCGAACAAATGCTTGCTGGATGCGTGCTACATTTTCATCACTCGTTCTCGGCCGTCCAGAACTTTTCCCTTTGCACAAACACCCATTCTCTGTAAACTGTTTAGACCAACGTTTAATACACCACCTATCAGGAGGTTTAACACTATACTTCGTTCGAAATGCACGCTGAACAACTGTCGTCGATTCACTTCTGTCGTACTCAATAACACAAAAAGCTTTCTATTGAGCGGTCGCCATCTTAGCTTCAACTGACGATGACGCCTAGTCAACAGCGCCTCAAGCGAACAAATGTACAACTAAATGATACTTTATAGCTCCCTTAATTCGCCGACAGATAGTGCTTAGCTCTGCCTTTTGTCGTTGCAGAGTTTTAAATTCCTAAAGTTGTGGTATTCTTTTTGAATCACCCTGTATTTACAAACTGACGGCCGAAGAATCACAACACCAAGAAGGAGTTGTACGACATAAGTGAGTGTTGATAGGCGTGTTTCTACATCTGAAAGATGACGTCTATTCAGATCTCGCGTCAGTCGCATGAGAGTGATGTTAGTAGCGCCACTATGTAGAAACAAATCAGGTTTGCTTTCAATACTCGCTGTAACAGTCGTGAGCGTTAGCTATCTTTGAAATTGGATGTGGTGGGTTGACGTTAGTCAAGAATGCCTATAAAGCGACAAAGAGCTGTTATCAACACCTCACTGAGTTTGAACGAGGTCGTGTAACAGGGCTACGAGAAGCTGGATGTTCCTTCTGCGATACTGCAGAAAGATTTGACAGAAATGTAGCCACTGTAGATAACTGCTGGTAATGGAGGCCACGAAAAGATGCGGTCGCAACAGGACCGGGCTCCAGGTCACCACGCGGCTCTACCGTGGGGGAAGACCAGGCATATCGGCTGCATCTGCAGCAGCACAGGGCAACAGTTGGCGCCAGAGTGATACAAGGAACTGTTACGAATCGGTTAGTTCAAGGATCGCTCCGAACCAGACGTTCTGTAGCGTGCTTTCCACTGATCGCAAACCACCACCATTTGCGACTTCAGTGGTGTCAAGCGACAGCTTATTGCAGGGCAGGATAGAGCTCTGTTGTGTTTGCTGATGGAAGATGGTTCTGGCTCGGTGCCATGGTGGCCGTGTGTTGGTTAGAAGGAGACGAGTTGAGGGTCTGCAACCAACCTGTCTGCATGCCAGACATACTGGACCTGTACCTGGAATTATGCTCTGGGGTGCGATTTCGTACGACAGCAGCAGCACTGTCGTAGTTATCCCACGCACCCTGACTGCAAATTTGTAAGCCAGTCTGGTGGTGATCTGCATCTACATATATGCGATGTATGGCGGAGGACACAATTAGCGCCAAAGACATATTGCCCCCCCCCCCCCCCCCCTCAGTTCCACTCGCGGATCACGCGAGGGAAAAACGATTGTCTGAACGCCTCAGTACAAGCTCTAATTTCCTTGTCTTTGAATGGTGATCATTGCGCGATTTGAAAGTTGGTGGTAATAACATGTGCTCTACACCCTCGGCGAAGAACGGATTTCGGAATTTAGTGAGCAGCTCCTTCCGTTTAGCTCGTCGTCTATCTGCAAGTATGTCCCACTTCAATCTTTCTATTAGATTTGCAACGTTCTCGCTATAGCTAAATGTACCAGTCACGCATATTGCTGCTCTTCTTTGGACCTTCTCAATCTCTTGAATCAGACCCAAATGGTAAGGGTCCCACACAGACGAACAGTACTCCAATACTGGACGAACTAACGTATTGTAAGCAATTTCCTTTGTTGAAGGACATCAGGATTCTACCAATAAACCGCAATCTAGAGTTCACCTCGCCCGTTACTTGTGTAATCTGATCATTCCATTTGAGATCATTTCGAATAGTCATACCCAGATACTTGACGGATTTTACCGCTTCCAAAGACTGGGCATTTATTTTGTACTCGTACATTAATTGAGAATTTCGTCTTGTTATACGCTGTAGGTTACACTTACCAATACTGATACATAACTGCCAGTCATTACACCACGCATTTATTTTCTTCAAATAGTCATTGATTCGTTTACAACTTTCGTGTGAAACTACTTTCCTGTAGACCACAGCATCATCAGGAAACAGTCTAATGCCGCTGTCAATACCATCAACCAGATCGTTTATGTAAATCGTAAAAAGCAATGGACCTATTACGCTGCCCTGGGACACACCTGAAGTTACGCTTGTTTCTGTTGAAGTTACCCCATTCAGGACGACATAATGCTCTCTGTCTGTCAGAAAACTTTCTATCCAACCGCATATGTCATAGGATAGACCGTAAGCAAGCACTTTTTGGAGCAATCGACAGTGGGGAACTGAGTCGAACGCCTTTCGAAAGTCGAGATATATGGCATCAACCTGGGAGCCGGTATCTACAGCCTGTTGTATATCATGCACAAAGAGGGCCATCTGTGTCTCACATGACCGCCGTTTCCTAAAACCGTGCTGGTTTCTGCAGATGAGCTTCTCAGAGTCGACCTGTTGTGCTGCCATTCGTGTACTGCATTTCAAGGGATGTCCTCCAGCAGGATAACGCTCGCCCACATAGCACTGTTGTAACCCAACATGCTCTACAGAGTTCGACATATTGCCTTGATCTGCTCGATCACCAAATTCGTCTCCAGTCGACCAGATATGGGTCATCTGACGAAAACTCCAGCGTCATCCACAAATAGCATTAAGCATCCCACTGTTAACCGACCAAGTGCAACGCGCATGGAACTCCCACAAACTGACATCCGGCAACCTCTATAACGCAATGCATGCACGTCTGCGTGCTTGCCTTCAACATTCTGGTGGTTCCTCCGGTTATTAATGTACATTTGCAATGTCTTGCAATGTTGTTCACTCAAATATGTTATCTAGACAAATTAATTCCCGCAATTTCATTGCGCTATGTTAATTATCTTTCGGTACTGCGATTTTTTTTTCCGTCAGTGTTTTTAGAGGGTCGCCTAAACAGGAAAACTTGTAGGACAATTATAGGTCCTGAAATTCAAATCAAGTCTGAATTTAATAGATAGTTATTTGCTCTAATGCTGAACATAAATCACACTAAATGGAGGATAATTCGCTTCTATAAAATGAGTAAAAAAACACGTACAATATCGGAGCACAAAGCTCTCTAGAATCTCAACTGATATAACAAGCTCTCCCTAACTCTGTGTGGTGGAACCAATTACTCAGAAAACTGCTGAGGAAAACACAACGAGTTGTCCTAATCTGTACAGCTCGCAAATGCAAAGTTAACGAGTACCGGACTCTCAGAAATATGCAACTAATAAAGCAGCACAAGTCGCATAGTAGATTCTGACTAATTGCGAGCTACTCATTAAGTGGATTACGCTTTTGCGAAAAAGAATGACACAGCTCTCCGAACACAAGTTGCGTAGTAGAATCTGACAATTTGTGAACTGCTGAATAAGTGGATTACACTTTCGCGAGAAAGAGTGACGCAGTTCTCCGAACTGAGCAAGCATACACCGAACATCGCCAGCCAGCGTCAGATAAGGATGTCCAGGACGGCTGCAGAAAAAGGCTGTCCCATACGACCCCAAGACCAAGAGTGTCCCAAAGGGCAAGCGCTACCAATTACGCATTTTAAAACAAATTCCCCATTTCTTTAAAAACTCTACGTGGACTCCAGATTTTCCAGATAGAATTTTGTTTTATCTACGTGAATATAGGGGAATCCTGCAGAAATGTTCTATTCTAGGCTTACAGAACGCATGTTGACGTGCAAGAGGTTGGTATAGGCTGATAGACATGCTCCACTTTCGCGCCGAAGTATGATAGGGTACAAGAACCATTTGATTGGATAATAAAATCTACAGTGAAAGACAACGATTTTTTCACCTTTGCCGAGCAGAGCTGCGGAGGCCCATTCTTAGATCAGCGTACAGGAAGGTGAATTCTTCAACCTCAAAGATGCACTAGGGACTTAACAGTCGCTTAGCAGCAGGCCGGCACCAAAGGGGAAAAACTCTGGCATTTACTGACAAAACGCAGAGAGATGTCTTTCACCACCATCTTCTACAAACAGTTGTTCGCAGCAGAGCTGCGGAGTCCCGTTCTTAGATCAGCGTACAGGAAGGCGAATTCTTCGAGCTCAGTGATGCACTAGGGACTTTCAGTGGCCACCAAAGAGGAAAGCCTCTGGCATTTACCGACAAAACGCAGAGAGAAGTCTTTCACCACCTACTTCTACAAACTACAGTGCCCTGGGGAATCACCTCCCTTCTCTAAGGTCACTGTGATAAGACCTCTAGCGGTCAAACCAGTCGATAGGATGAACACCTGGGCTTGCTTGTTTCTAACAGGAAAATGTGAAACATTCTTAGTGAGTTAGCAAGTCATGTACTCTCCTCAAAAGAAGACAAGAAATAAGCAGATAAATAATCAAATATGCGTAGTGATACGTAACTCTCATGTCAAGCTCTATTTTTTATTGATCCAGACTCGTAACGTTTTGGACTGATGGAGTTATTAATTGAACAAAACGTGTTCAACCGCTAAAAATTATATGTATGTTCATACAGTGACACAACACTCATTGTTAGTGGCGACTTTGTTCTGGTGGGAACTTGCTCACGAAGCACAAAGCACTGTAGGAAATTGCTTGTCACACTGTTTGAGTGCAGTGGGCAGCCGAAAATGATGTAGTCAATATCCTCCTCCATGCCAAAATCACAAAGGGGTGAGCCAGTCAGAAGTAGCTGCTAGAAGTGCACTTAGAATCGTCGATGGTTAAAGTAGAGGCGAAGCATAGTGACGAGCAACTTTGTGTGGGATATACTAAATGTACGGTCGTGCAGAGGTAATTGGTACTACAGCTGCATAATGTCTTCACCAATGTCGTACGGTAGGAGCCACTACCACAAAGTCCTGACGAGCCACTGAACGTTTGGGAGAAGTTCTGTGTGAAGAACTTATTCTTACGTCTTTGCACCGTGGTGGATGGCACTCTTACTTTGATGATTTTCTTGTCATGCCTCTGTGGTCTACAAACAGATACATTGTGTAATTATTGGTATTATTGACAGTATGATTCCGCGTCAGCAGGAGTGTTGATCGCGAGTTTGTCAGAGTAATGATTGAATTTTTATCTAAACCATCAGCATATTTTAGTTCCCTTGGTATTGCAGTGAGCTCCGCTGTACACACAGTGGCTCCCAGCTAGCACTGGACTTGGCCAATATGCTGCGTCTGTTTAACCATGTGCTGCCGACGTCATCTGAAGTACATGATCTGTCTGTGTCCGTAAATTATCTACACAACTTCAGACTTTAATAACATGAAATCTGTCTAGATTTCCTTCTCAGGGAAGCTTCGTAACTGGTCCTTCACATCCAGGAGACTAGCACTGGGCGGAGTTTACGTCTGTGCTGGTCCACAGTAGTCGTATCGTGGTGATGTCTGGGGATCTTGCTGGTCAGGGGAGTATGCCTCATGCAGACAATTCATAGAGACAAGTGGCATTAGTGAACGAATTTTTTCTGTTAATAAATGGCACCACGATACTCCTGCTTGAGAGGTAAAGAGTGAGGATCTAGTATATACAGGGCTATTACAAATGATTGAAGCGATTTCATAAATTCACTGTAGCTCCATTCATTGACATATGGTCGCGACACACTACAGATACGTAGAAAAACTGGTAAGTTTTGTTCGGCTGAAGCCGCACTTTAGGTTTCTGCCGCTAGAGCGCTCGAGAGCGCAGTGAGACAAAATGGCGACAGGAGCCGAGAAAGCGTATGTCGTGCTTGAAATGCACTCACATCAGTCAGTCATAACAGTGCAACAACACTTCAGGACGAAGTTCAACAAAGATCCACCAACTGCTAACTCAAATGCGCAGTTTAAAGCTTCTGGATGCCTCTGTAAGGGGAAATCAAAGGGTCGGCCTGCAGTGAGCGAAGAAACGGTTGAACGCGTGCGGGCAAGTTTCACGCGTAGCCCTCGGAAGTCGGCGAATAAAGCAAGCAGGAAGCTAAACGTACCACAGCCGACGGTTTGGAAAATTTTAAGGAAAAGGCAGAAGCCTTACCGTTTACAATTGCTACAAGCCCTGACACCCGATGACAAAGTCAAACGCTTTGAATTTTCGGCGCGGTTGCAACAGCTCATGGAAGAGGATGCGTTCAGTGTGAAACTTGTTTTCAGTGATGAAGCAACATTTTTTCTTAATGGTGAACAGACACAATGTGCGAATCTGGGCGGTAGAGAATCCTCATGCATTCGTGCAGCAAATTCGCAATTCACCAAAAGTTAACGTGTTTTGTGCAATCTCATGGTTTAAAGTTTACGGCCCCTTTTTCTTCTGCGAAAAAAACGTTACAGGACACGTGTATCTGGACATGCTGGAAAATTGGCTCATGCCACAACTGGAGACCGACAGCGCCGACTTCATCTTTCAACAGGATGGTGCTCCACCGCACTTCCATCGTGATGTTTGGCATTTCTTAAACAGGAGATTGGAAAACCGATGGATCGGTTGTGGTGGAGATCATGATCAGCAATTCATGTCATAGCCTCCACGCTCTCCCGACTTAACCCCATGCGATTTCTTTCTGTGGGGTTATGTGAAAGATTCAGTGTTTAAACCTCCTCTACCAAGAAACGTGCCAGAACTGCGAGCTTCCATCAACGATGCTTTTGAACTCATTGATGGGGACATGCTGCGCCGAGTGTGGGAGGAACTTGATTATCGGCTTGATGTCTGCCGAATCACTAAAGGGGCACATACCGAAAAATTTTGTGAATGCCTAAAAAAACTTTTTGAGTTTTTGTATTTGTGTGCAAAGCATTGTGAAAATATTTCAAATAATAAAGTTATTGTAGAGCTGTGAAATCGCTTCAATCATTTGTAATAACCCTGTACTACTGTGCCGTCAGGGTTCCTTCAATTACTACCAGCCACGACCTGAAGTCATAACCGATGGCTCCTCACTCCATGAAGCCAGGAGTAACACCTCTCTTTTCTCCTAAACATCGGCATGGGACCTCTCCCCACGTTCGCCATATTCACCGAATATGGTTATCTGAGGTAGTGCAGAATGTGATCCATTGTTGGAGGCACTGAGGCAGCGTTAATCGGCAGTCTGAGCTTCCCAGTCACGACACGATTCCAAACCTATACAGTCCAATCTCAGACCACTGCCACGTTCTAACGTCGCAAAAATATGGATCTTCCTCAATTCGACTAGCAAGCCAAAAGGAGACCCACAAAGAGGCCCAGTTTTAAACTCTGTCAGATTAAAGTGTCTGACGCTGTTCATGCCAGTTATACACCCTAACAGGCTTAGTGACAGTACTGAACTCAGATAACACTAATGCACCATGGCCGTTCTCTTTTTCACAAATAATTGCAACTCTAATCATTTATACACTCACGTGTGTCTGTGTCTGTCTCTGTGGATATGTGTCAGAGCCCTGCGTGCTCTCGTTGTTTGAAGCAACGCTCAGGCTCAGAATCTGCGTGTGCCTGTTGTCGGTTGTGCGTAGGCGAGAGATTCAACAGTGACACAGCCTGAGAGGTGGCCCCAGCGTACAGCCGGTAAGACAGGACTTTTACTGCCCAGGAGTGACGGCACGGGCTCCCTGCTCCCACGTTGAATAGCCCTTAGACGAGCAGATCGATTCTTCATCCATGGAAGATCGGCCCACTCCTCATCTTCGGGTAGTCACAAGCTTGACCAGCGAGAATGCAGTTTGCAGAGTTGCACTTCTCTCCATACCCGGACGGGTGTAGACTCTTCGTAGTAGACTTCAAGATGGCGGTGGCTGGTAACACGACATCGCATTCACGAGGCCATCCCGCAACTAGCGCAGCTCACCTTCCTTCGGTATCAGTGATGCAGATGGATTGGCCGAACTCTGAGAATGAATGCAAGGAAGGCAAGGATTTTGTAGCAGTCGATGACGTGGTTCCCCCCCTCTCCCCTCCACCCCCCCCCCCCCACCCCATGGGGGGTTCCGATTGTGCTCCCATCGGCACTCCCGGCTAACCTAATGTTTTCAGGAAATCACAAATCCAATCACATAACAGAGACATATTCCACAAGCACGCAATTTCACTACAAGCCGCTTGTGTGGTACCGTGTCGAAAGCCT
Source organism: Schistocerca serialis cubense (assembly GCF_023864345.2). NCBI lineage: Eukaryota > Metazoa > Arthropoda > Insecta > Orthoptera > Acrididae > Schistocerca > Schistocerca serialis. The sequence continues at coordinate 462,068,846 of NC_064643.1, forward strand.
TCCGGAAATCCAGAAATACGGAATCAATCTGAAATCCCTTGTCAATAGCACTCAACACTTCATGTGAATAACGAGCTAGTTGTGGTTCACAAGAACGATGTTTTCTAAATCCATGTTGACAGTGTGTCAATAGACCGTTTTCTTCGAACACAAAATATGCTCCAAAATCCTGCTGCACATCGACGTTAATGATATGGGACTGTAATTTAGTGGATTAGGCTACTCCTACTACCTTTCTTGAATATTAGTGTTACCTGTGCAACTTTCCAACTAGTTACTTACGTCCAGCCTCAGCTACACGATTCGCAAACGTTTCGAATACAGTGTCATATGGCTAACTCTAGGTGCAAGCAGATGGAGCACACAGATTCCGTGTCCCAGAAAAGGAGAGGTGACAGGAAGTTCGTCCATCCACCCTCTACCACCAACACTGCCACACGGCCTACTCTAGACCAACATGCTCATCCCGTGAGGATACGGGATAAGGTTAGATAAAAGAAGAAAGGCAATGTTTGACGTAAAAAGGAGAATAAAAATGTAATTAAGAACAAATAGGGGCCAGTAAAATTAAAGCTTCCAACATCGGCATATTTGTAAGCCAAGATACCAATCATGAATGAGACTGAAGTTTTCGGTTCGTTTGTTGTAATATTTAATCGATTTCCGGGACGTATATCTGCTCTTTTTCATGTGTTACATTTGTACGCCCCAGTGGTACCGTCCTTGAGTAAAAATTAAAACGTCCTGTGCCCTGGGTTCGAAACTCGTCACTGCTTAAATCTGAACAGAAATCATCAGCAATGGGGGCTGAAGACTTACGGCATTAGAAATCACTCTCGTGCTGCTACCTGCCTTGTCAACTAAGGCGGAGGAGCGGACAGAGGTTCAGGTCACTCTCCTGCCCTCGGAATTCGAAACTGCCCCTAAAGGCGGAAGAATCAACAATGTACAACGGAATGTGGATGCACAAGCCTATGGAAACCTCTGCATTAAAGATACGTAATGCGGGTCCCGGAACTTGTAGCCCGTAACTGAAAAAATTTCGTAATCATCTCTCCATTGGTGAAAGATTTCGGAGTAGTCCACCATTCGGATCTCCGTGAGGGGACGGCCAATGGGGAGGTGACTATGGGAAGGACTGAACAACCAACGAAATGATGTTCTACAAGACGGGGTGTCGAATGCCAAAAGTTTGATCGCAGTAGGGAAGCTAGAAAATTTCAAAGAAAAATTCTAACGCTCAATCTAGATATAGTGGGGGTCAGTGAAGCGAAAAGGAAACAGAATAGGATTTCTGGTAAGACTAGTGTGCATTAATTACAACAGCAGCAAGAAATGGTATAATGGCAGCAGGATTCGCTATGAATAGGAATGTAGGCCAGAGAGTGGGTTACTCTGAACGTTTCAGTGATAGGATTATTATCATTAGAAGCGACAGCAAATCAACGTCGACAACAATAGTTCAGGTATACATGCTGACACTGCAAGCAGAAGATGCGGAGAGAGAGAAAGAGAGAGAGAGAGAGAGTAATACGAGGACATTGAATGGTTAATTGGAGTACATAAAGCGAGACGAAAATCTAATCATGGGGGATTGGAATATGGTTGTAGGAAAGCAACAGAAAAAAGACTTACAGGAGAATATGGGCTTGGTAGTAGGAATGAGAGAGCAGGAACAATAGTTGAGTTCTGCAGAAAATTTGCTCTTGAAGAAACACAAGAGGTGGAGGTATACTTGGAAAAGGCCAGGAGATGCAGGAAGATTCCAGTTACAGAGATTCCGAAATCAGATATTACATAGTAAGGAGCAGATACAGACTCGGATCACAATTTAGTTATAGTGAAGAGTACGCTGAAGTTCAAGAGACTAGTCAGAAAGAATGAATGCGCAAAGAAGTGGGATAAAAAAGTACTAAGGAATAAAGATATACGCACGAAGTTCTCTGATGCTACAGCTACTACGATAGTAAGTAGGCAGTCCAGTTGAAGATAAACGGATATTTCTAAAAAGAGCAATGACAGAAGTTGGAAAGAAAATCATGGGAACAATTAAGGAACGGTGGAAAAATCATGGGTAACAGAGTATTTCAGTCGAACGATGATAGAAGGAAGTACAAAAACATTCAGGGAAATTCAGGAATCACTTAGGAATGAAATAAATAGGACGTGCAGGGAAGCCAAGGCAAAATGGCTGCTTGAAAAATGTGAGGAAATCTAAAAACAGATTATTGTCGGAGGGACTGCCTCAGCATACAGAAAAGTCTAAAGAAGCTTTGGTAAAACTAAAAGCAGTGCCTTCAATGCTAAGAGTACAATGAAAATTCCCCTGTCAAACACAAAGGAGGTAACGGATAGGCACAAAGAGTGCAGAGAAGTCCTGTATGAGGTCGTGGATTTGTCTGATGACATGATGCAAGTAGAAACAGGAGTCGACAGAGTAGGTATAGGGAATTCGTTATTAGAATCAGAATTTGAAAGATCCTCGAAAGGCTTAACAACAAAGAAGGGGGTAGATAACATTCCATTGCAGTTCCTAAATTCGTTAGGGGAAATGGCAACGAAACGACCATTCACATTGGTGTGGCGATATACCATCAGACTTTCGGAAAAATATCTACCTGATTAGCCGGCCGCTGTGGACGAGCGGTTCTAGGCGCTCAGTCCGGAACCGCGCGAGTGCTACGGTCGCAGGTTCGAATCCTGCCTCGGGCATGGATGTGTGTGATGTCCTCAGGTTAGTCAGGTTTAAGTAGTTCTAAGTTCTAGGGGACTCATGACCTCAGATGTTAAGTCCAATAGTGCTCGGAGCCATTTGAACCATTTTACCCACCTAATTCCGAAGATAGCGAGAGCCGACAAGTGCGAAAACTATCGCACAATCAGCTAAACATCTCATAGATCTAAATTGTTGATAAGAATAATACACTGAATAATGAAAAAGAAAATGGAGGGTTCGTTATACGACGATCAATTCTGGCCTTAGGAATGGTAGAGGAACCAGAGAGACAGTTCTGATATTGGGAGCAAGAGAGAAGGAAAGTTAAGACACGTTCGTAGTATTTATCGAGCTGGAAAATGTGTTCGACAATGTCAAATGGTTCAAGACGTTCGAAATTCTGAGAAAAAAGTGATAAACTATAGGGAGAGACGGGTAACATACAACATGTACAAGAACCAGAAGGGAATAATAAGACTGGAAGACCGAGAACGAAGTGCTCAGATTAAAAATGGTGTAAGATAGGGATGTAGTCTTTCGCCCCTACTGTTCAAACTACACATCGAAGAAGCAATGACGGAAATTAAAAAGAGGTCGGAAATGGAATTAAAATTCAAGTTGAAAGGATATCAGTGATAAGATTCGCTGATGATAATTGGAGAATTTGTTGAATGAATGAATAGTCAAACGAGCGCAGAATGTGGACTCCTTGTGAACCGAAGAAAGACGAATGTAATGAGAAATGGCAGAAATGAAAACAGCGAGAAACTTATATCAGAATCCGGGACCACGAAGTTGACGAAGTTGAGGAATTCTGCTATCTGGGCAGCAAAGTAACCCGTAATGGACGGAGTAAGGAGGACATGAAAAGCAGACTAGCACTTGCAAGAAGGGCATTCCTGGCCAAGAGAAGTATTAAACATAGGCCCTAATCTGAGGAAAACAATACTGGGAATGTGCATTTGGAGGACAACATTGTATGGCAGTGAAACATGGACTCTTGGCAAACGAAGCATTTTAGATGTGTTGTTTCAAACGAATGTTCAGAATTAGATGGACTGATAAGGTAAGGAATGAGGAAGTTCTCCGCAGAATCGGTGAGGAAAGGAGTATGTGGAAAACACTGACAGGCATAAGGGACAGGATGACATCTTTTAAGACACGAGGGAATGCGAGAGGGAGTAATAAAGAGTAAAAACTATAGATAAAGGCAGAGACTGGAATACAACCAACAAATAACCGATGACTTAGGCTGCAAGTGCTACTCTGAGATGAAAGTTTGGCACAGGAGAGGAATTCGTAGCGGGCCACATCAAACAAGTTACAAGAGAAAGAAATTACTAGTGCCGAACCTTCGCTTTTTTCATTACTGGGGAGCCATACACTAGACACAATTGCCTATCAATAGTTGTGGGTCGTTTTGTACACAAAACTCTACTACAGTACTTTGAGTTCCATCGCTACGCAGCTGACAAAGGTAACGAATTTCTAAGCCATTTTGTTAATACTAAATAAAAATAATAACTTCTGTGGCTTCATCAACAGTTAATTAGATGTAGTACAGTTGCTTGCCCTCGGGGAAAATTACGGCTGTAGTTTTCCCTTGCTCTGAGCCGATCGCAGTACGGGCAGCTAAGCTACAAGGTCAGATCAATCAATCATAAGGCTGTTGCCAGAGCAACTATTGAGAAGGCTGCTGCCCCTTATTCAGGAACAAAACTCTTGTCTGGTTTGTAAAGAGATACTCCTCTAATATTTTGCATCTGCCGTGCAGCTATATGTTTCGTTAAGGCGCGCAAGGCACCCTACCATGGCAAGGTCCATGGATCTTGCCATGGGTCTTCATATGACGTGCGTGGTACAAGCTGTACAAGTGAAAAATATCAAACATTTACTTGTATTTAGGTGTTGCTAAGAACAGAGTTCTACGAGTTACTGAGTTAGGAGAATAAAAAAAATTAGCAAATGAGAATAAAAAAAAATAGCAAATGAAACAGATGACAGGGATTACAAACATCTAAAAAATGAGACTGACAGAGAGTACAAATGGGCTAAGCAGGAATGGATAAAGGAAAAATGTAAGGTTGCAGTAGCAGCTATCATCACAGGAAAGATAGATCCTTCCTATAGGAGAATTAAGGAGGCCTTTGGAGAAAAGAGAAGCAACTGTGTGACATCAAGAGTTCAGATGGAAAACCAGTACAGCAAAACAAGGAAAGATTATATACAGCAGTTATACAAGGGTAGAGGACGCTGATAAAGATGAAATGAGAAATATGATACTGCAAGGATGATTTGACAAAGCACTAAAAGCCGTAAGTCGAAACGAGGCCCCTGGAGTAGACCACATTCCAGATATACTTGGGACAACCAGAAATAATAAAAGTACTCCATCTGGTATGCAACATGTACTAGAGAGACAAAATACCCTCAGACTTCAAAAACTGTGCAATAAATGTAATTCCAAAGAAAGTAGGAGCCGGCAGGTGTGAATATTACCGAACAATCAATTTAATAAGTCATTGTTGCAAAGTACTGACACGAATTCCTTACAGAAGAATGGAAAAACTGATAGAAGCCGCCCTGTGGAAGATCAGTTTGGATTCCGGAGAAATGCAGGGACACACGGGGGCAATAATGCCCCTAAGACGTTTCTTAGAAGATCATATAGGGAAAGGCAAAACCGACTTTTGTAGCATTTGTAGATTTAGAGAAAGCTTTCGACAATGTTGACTGGAATACACTCTTTAAAATTTTGAAGATGGCAGGGATAAAATACAGGGAGCAAAGGCTATTTACTACTTGTACAGAAACCAAAGGCAATTATATGGGTAGAAGGTCATGAAAGCGAAACATTGGTTGAGAAAGGAGTTAGACAGGGTTGTAACCTTTCTCCCGGTTTTATTCAATCTGTACGTTGGGCAAGCAGTAAGGGAAACAAAAGAAAATTTGGAGGTGGCATTAAAGTTCAGGGAGAAGAAACAGAAATTCTGCGGTTGACTGGTATCACTGTAATTCTGTCAGTGACAGTAACGGACTTAAAAGAACAGCTGAATGGAATGGACAGTGTCTTGGAAGGAGGATCTAGTGTCACAGGGAGCAAAGGCTATTTACTACTTGTACAGAAACCAAAGGCAATTATATGGGTAGAAGGTCATGAAAGCGAAACATTGGTTGAGAAAGGAGTTAGACAGGGTTGTAACCTTTCTCCCGGTTTTATTCAATCTGTACGTTGGGCAAGCAGTAAGGGAAACAAAAGAAAATTTGGAGGTGGCATTAAAGTTCAGGGAGAAGAAACAGAAATTCTGCGGTTGACTGGTATCACTGTAATTCTGTCAGTGACAGTAACGGACTTAAAAGAACAGCTGAATGGAATGGACAGTGTCTTGGAAGGAGGATCTAGTGTGAACGTCAGCAGAAGCGAAATAAGGCTAGTGGAATGTAGTCGCCTTAAATTAGGCGATAATGAGAGAATTAGATTAGGAAATGAGACACTGATAGTAGAAAATGGGTTTTGCTAGTTGTGAAGTGAGATAACTGATGATGGCAGAAATAAACAGTGGCAAGAAAAGCTTTTCTGAATAAGAGAAATTTGTTAAAATCTAATATAGAGTTAAGTGTTAGGCAGCTTTTTCTAAAGGTATTTGACTGGAATGTAGCGTTGTATGCAAACGAAACTTTGACGATACACAGTTTAGACAAGAAGAGAATAGAACATTTTGAAATGTGGTGTTACAGAAGAATGCTGAAAGTTAGATGTTTAGATCATGTAACTAATGAGAAGGTAATGAATAGAACTAGGGAGGAAAGAAATTTGTAGCTCAACTTGACTAGTGGAAGGGCTCGGTTGATAGGACACATTCTGAGACATCACTTAGTATCAGAGGGAAATGCAGGGACTTAACATTGTGGAGGGAGACCGAGAGATGAATACAGTACGCAAGATCAAAGGATGTAGGTTTCAGTAATTATTAGGAGATGAAGAAGTTTGCACATGATAGAGTAGTATGGAGAATTGCATCAAATCAGTCTTCGGACTGAAGGCGACAACAACAAGAGCAGCAGTAGGAGAGCGTAGTATGTTAAATGGAAATATAGTTCGACATTGCTTGCGTGGACTGTGCGGGATTTTAACACGTTAACACAGTTACTTAAAAATGAGCAGTCGAGATCGCAATAGTATTTCTTTATTAACCCGGTTTCGGCTTATCTACAAGCCTTATTCAGAATTTTTTAGCCCCTTATGGCTGGTTACTAAAGAAAGATTATTGCGATATGGACTTTTCATGTTTAAATATCGAATTAGGGCACTGCTCTCCGTGGACTATGTGATCAAAATTTATTAATACAGTTATATACAGGGTATTTCAGAACCGCCATATCAGCCATTTCTGCTGAAAACAGTTTATTTGATGGGTATTATTTGTTTATTTGATAAAATTTCATCTAAGGAAACAGTTAAGGACAAATTTTATGATAAATCTGACAGTGCATGAAATCTGCTCGAAATAAAGTAATCATGATCACCTTCAAATAATTAAATGAAAGGATGAAAAAAATTAGTATATTCGAACAGAGGTCGGAAAACTAAACATTCGTCGCCAAGAATTTGTTTGGTATCTAACAATAATTGGATGATATTATCGAAACAATTACCTTGCATCAACTGACTGAATAGCGAATATGGAAATAAATACAAATTTTCTAGCATTTTCATATATCTTGTATCATAAACAAACCTTTTCTTGTACTTTTATTTAAATAGAGGGTTTTAAGCTTGTTGGATGTGCTTAAATTTGTTAATGTAAGCAACGTCTTCTTATTTACACGGTATTGCAAAGTAGCGCATTTGTCTGTCTTCGATTCACCTTAACAAATGCGCGAAATATTTTCCGTTTTGTCCTATCCGTGTTATCCCCTCGTCTTCGTTAGTTTTGTGTTTTCCGTGGGATCTATGCAGTAGTTGCGTCAACAGGCCTCTGAAATGTGCATTAATATGCATAAGACGGATTGCCCCGTTGGCTGCTACACGACAGTTTCATGCAGCGACCTTCTGCAACAGTCGCCGGCAGTGAAGTGCTTTCTGCGCCATTATTTCCTTCACTGTAGAAAACAGGTCGTCAACCCCCCTGCTAGACACTTCTTTCTCCTGGTGAACAGTAAGAAGTACACTGCTTTCAGCAATGGCAGGGTAATTAAGACTGCGAGGCGTTCTTTATAAACCTGTAAATAGGCCACACGACTTAGAGTTACTGACATCCATGTAAATTTCAATGCATAGGGAAGGAAATGTAGAGAAGAGGGTTCTTAATTAAGGGTGCGTTACGCACGCTCCGCGTAGGTCAACAACCTTTCTGCGCGGAGATGGGATTGCAACTCAGGAACTGCTACTTGACTGGCCCCATGGTTAGCCCGCATTCATTTCAGTCCTATTGCCTTTCGTGACTGTGTGATTCACACACTGTCGCGTTTGTGTCTGCATATTTTCTATTTAAAAAGAGGTTTATGGTTCACATTAGCTGAAATTTAAAAATTTAATTACTCACAGAATCACAGACTACAGAGATAAAATAAGAAGAACATGAATTTCTAGTCCCTCAAGAGCAGTTTGATGCATGTAACGATGTTAGTCAATAAATTACACCTTCCGTACATCATTTTTACGCCATATCAGAAAGATTTAGAACAATCACTTCACAATCTGTTGATATAATGAATCTTGTTGCTGCAAATTTACAGATCAATATATAAGATTATCGTAAATTTAGAACGTGAGTACGATTACTACTTTGGAATTGTTCAAATGGCCCTGAGCACTATGGGACTTAACTTCTGAGGGCATCAGTCCCCTAGAACTTAGAACTACTTAAACCTAACTAACCTAAGGACATCACACACATCCATGCCCGAGGCAGGATTCGAACCTGCAACCGTAGCGGTCGCTCGGTTCCAGACTGTAACGCCTAGAACCACTCGGCCACCCTGGCCGGCTTACTACTTTGGAGCTGGATGGCTTGTAAGTAGGCTGTTTAGGTTTTCTTATTGGTAACACCACGTAGCGCTCTGTATGAAAATCACTGGCTGTGCTGTGTGCAGTCTGTGGCTACCCTGGCCGGCTTACTGCTTTGGAGCTGGATGGCTTGTAAGTAGGCTGTTTAGGTTTTCTTATTGGTAACACCACGTAGCGCTCTGTATGAAAATCACTGGCTGTGCTGTGTGCAGTCTGTGGCTAGTTTGAATTGTTGTCTGCCATTGTAGTGTTGCGCAGCGGCAGCTGGATGTGAACAGCGCGCAGCGTTGCGCAGTTGGAGGTGAGCCGCCAGCAGTGGTGGATGTGGGGAGAGAGATGGCGGAGTTTTGAAATTTGTAAGACTGGTTGTCATGAACTGCTATATATATTATGACTTTTGAACACTAGTAAGGTAAATACATTGTTTGTTCTCTACCAAAATCTTTCATTTGATAACTATACCTATCTGTAGTTAGTGCCTTCTGTAGTTTGAATCTTTTATTTATCTGGCAGTAGTGGCGCTCGCTGTATTGCTGTAGCTTGAGTAACGAAGATTTTTGTGAGGTAAGTGATTTGTGAAAGTTATAGATTAATGTTAGTCAGGGCCATTCTTTTGTAGGGATTTTTGAAAGTCAGATTGCGTTGCGCTAAAAAAATATTGTGTGTCAGTTTAAGCACAGTCGTATATAATTTTTCAAAAGGGGACGTTTCATATGTCGACCCTTAGCCGAGAATACCTCACTGGAATATTCTGATTTTTTTCTTGTAGTTTGCGTAATTAGTGCAGCTTTTGTTTACTGCTAGCGCGTAATTATAGAGAGAATTTCCTTTGTAGTTGTAGTTTTTCATTGTTGTACAGTTGCGGCATGCATGTAGATTTGCAGCAAGTATTTCGCAGCTGCGCTTGCAATTAACTAGATATTATTTTCGGTGCTATGTTAATGTGTTCTCTTATTTTTGCTCTTCAAATTGTGTTTTTCTGTGTTGTCGTGTGAAGTATTTTGACAATAATGGCGTGTGAAAAACGTAAACTAGGCTCCAAAGTAAACTGAGAAATGACAGTGAAGACGAAAGAAGTGTGTTAGCGCCACCGTGTAATGAATTAACTAATGTTCAACATAGTAATTTGGTAATTATGCATAGGGAAATGGAGCGGGCGGCAAACAACGGCGTAGGCAGTGAAACAATTAGTGAACAGGGAAGCATTATCGATCGATCGGTCGGCAATAGCTCGCCTCATGAATCCGAAATGACAGGACACAATTTTGTAAATACTGTAGATTCAGGTTTTGCGTCCTCACCGTTTTCTCAAATAAGTCAAGACACACTTTCTGCTTGTCAAAATGTGAATGTTGCCGGTGCAAATGCACTGCCGAAAAGCGTAGAGGAACAGATTCCAGACACTAATGCATTGTTATCACAGCTAATGCAACAAATGGAACAAAATCAGAGACAAACGCAGCAAAATCTTCAAAAGTTAGACACAATGGAGCAACACCAGAGACAAACACAGCAAAAGCTTCAAAAGTTAGGCACAATGGAACAAAATCTTCAAAAGTTAGACACAATGGAACAGCACCACAGACAAACACAGCAACAGTTAGACGCAATGGAACAAAATCTTCACACCACGCTTGAACAAACACGTGAAGATTTAACTACTGAGTTACATAAAATCGAATCGAAATGTCAAAAAGTCTGTAACGACGTAAAAACACAAATTTGTGAGCATTTTCAACCTATTTTCTCGCGGCATGAAAATGCATTACAGAATCACGAAGCAGCCATAAAAGAACTGCAAATTATTGTTCATGAAAATCATGAGACCTTGCAAGCTAAAATTGACTCAGTTGCATCTACCGATTCGGTTACGCAACTTGCAAAAACTCAGGAAAACTTAAAGGATACAGTAGAAAGACACATGGAGGAAATTAGTTCATTATGAGAGAAAGTAGTTGAACTTTCAGATCAGCTAAATAATTTATCTACGAAGGTAGATGACAATCTGAATGACACAAAACCGGTAGTCTTTAATGACACAGAAGAATGCGAACAAATTAGGAAATTCAAACAAAATCAGAATCAAATTATTACGCAACACCAAAGAGAAATCAGGGAAGTACAAGATCAGCTGATACAAGTAATACAAAAATTACATATTTCAGAGGACACTCGCGCTCCAACACGGGAAGAGGGACTTAGAAATACGGAACAACCACAAAATAATAACACAGGACACTTCGGAAATTTTGAAAGAAATTGGCAAGGCACACCGAATTTTGAGATGGAACCGCCGAAACGACGTAACAATGACCGATACGCGACTCGCCGACATGATGATTTTGACTATAAGCTGTTCGTTACTACATGTAAATTCAAAACATTTAAGAATTCTGGCAACGACTTTCATCCACAAGCATGGCTCCATCAATTCTCTCATTGTTTTCCTCCCAACTGGTCATTAGAGCACAGATTAGAATTTATGTGTGGCTATTTAGAGAATGAACCAGCTGTAAGAATGCGATCGGTCATTCACGATTGTCACAGTGAAGGAGAATTTTACCATGCCTTCCTCTCAGCATATTGGTCTCAAGCTACAGAAGAACGAGTAAAACATAGCATCATAATGATGAAACATTTAGAACAATCTGAATTTTCGAGTCTTATGAAATATTTTGAAGACATGTTGCACAAGAATCAGTACCTGTCAAACCCATGCAGCCCCTCAGAACTCATCCGCATTTGCTTAATCAAATTACCTGAACATTTACGACATATTATTTTGGCAGGACGTTGCAAAGACGACATTGAAGCTTTTCAGGGACTCTTACAAGAATTAGAAATTGACACTGATAATCGCGGAACGCGAAGGCAGGAACACAACAATTGCAGGTCACATCCGTCGCAATTCCGCGATGAACGAAATAATAACTGGACACAAGGCTATTCTCACAACGCAAATAGTGACCAAAACAGACACCACCTGTATGACAACCGTTGGCAGAGTAGTAATAACTACAGGGAAAGATCACCTCTCCACGGTAATGACTATCACAGAGACAATCAGAGAAACAGACAATATGGGAACCAAAATAAATATTATCAAGGGAGACAGAATAACTTTAGACGCAACGGAACAGCGCGCAGTTACGATTCAGGGAGAAGTTCTCCACCACGTGACCGACAAGAAAGAAACTATGGAATCTACCGACATGACGACAGACGATATGATCGTAACGACAGACCTGAATTGCATCAGAACTGGCCGGATTCAAACAGAGCAGGGCCCTCTCGACAAGGTGAATTTGTAGAAGTTAGGTCTCCAAATCCCAATAACGACGCACGCCAACAAAGAGACAATAGGCAATGACTCATACCGCTGGCAGCCACGAACCGTACGTATGAAACTAACGAGGCAGCTGCCGTAGCTAGTAATTACGTAAAAATGGAAGACATTAGGGACATCTTACTCCAGGAACACGACGTAGAACAGAACAACATTGCATATCCTGTGATTCACATTACAGTAAATGGCGTAAAATTAACGGCAGTACTTGACTCTGGCAGTCCCATTTCAGTAATTAGTGAAACAGCCTTTAGCAAATGTAACAAATCGAACGATTGCCCCACACTTTCGTTACGTAAGATTAAATTACAAGGTGCAATCTTTGGAAAAAGTGTAGTGTACGCCAACAAATCAACTTAGAACACTTTTGTCAAAGCCACAGTTTCTCTATGAACTTTCTCATTGTTCCATTATTGTCGACGGAAATTATATTGGGAGTAGACTTTTTAAATGAATACAAAGCAATCTTAAACTTTCACGATGCTGAAATAAGTTTAGAGAGAGAAGGTAAGTCAATAGCTTAGAAATTTGAAGATTGGCTCTCAAACCATGACGAGGAAATTAATCGGCTTTACCTTCTGTTAGACAACAGTTCGGAGTTTTCTACGGAACTGGACACTAACAATCACTCTGCAGGTACTGACAGGGATGATATCGACGACATATTTGATACTAATGAGTTAATTCAGAATAAAATTCGAACAATTGAGAATTGTAATGACACTGATAGGCAAGACCTTTTTGAGATTTTACAAGCACATTCCACAGTTTTTACTCACAAAACAGGAACAATCAAGGGATTTCAATACCAATTTCGTGTTCGTGAGCATACTAAATTTTGTGTTAGACCATACAGAATTCCAGCACATTATAGGGACCGTGTTAGAACAGAAATACAATCTATGCTTAATGAGAGCATTATTGAGCCTGCAGTAAGCTCATACAACAATCCATTACATGTTGTTGAGAAGAAAAATGGATCGATCAGGCTTGTCTTGGATTCGAGACAAATCAATACTGTCATTATTCCTGAAACAGACAGGCCGCAAACGATGGAAGAACTTTTTCAAAATTTTAATGGCGTAGAAGTGTTGTCTTCTATTGATCTCAGATCCAGCTTTTATCAGATCGAACTTCATCCAGAATGTAGAAAATACACAGCTTTCCTTTGTTTCGGCGTTTGTTATCGGTTTCGGAAACTTCCTTTTGGTTTGAACATTTCTTCAGCAGCATTCATTCGCGGGCTAAATTCCATATTACCTGAGTTCTTAAAACGTCACATCACCTTATATGTGGACGATATTCTGATAGCAGAAGCCTCATGGGAACAACACAATCGCATCCTCAACAGCGTGTTACATATTTTTGCAGAATCTGGAATTACAGTTAACTTGGAAAAGTCTGAATTTGGTAGGACAAAGGTGAAGTTTCTGGGACATATTAGTTCTTCTGAAGGTATTCAGCCGGAGCCTGAAAAGTTAGAAGCAGTAAGAGCCATTCCAGTTCCATCCACAAAAAAAAAACAAGTCCGCAGTTTTCTAGGTCTTGTAAATTTTTACCGTCGTTTTCTGAATATGCAAATTCTAGTTACACCAAAACTTTGTTCTCTCACTGTAAAAAATACTATTTGGAACTGGGACGAACAAGCACAGTTGGAATTCAATTCTTTGAAAGAATCGCTACTTAACGCGCCAATACTAGCTCATCCAGATCTGTCACAAGATTTCTGCCTTAGCACGGATTCTTCTAAAGTCGGTCTTGGTGCCCATTTATTTCAAGAAGCCATAGAAAATGACACTACTGTTCAGAAAACCATTGCTTTTGCTAGCCGAGTGCTAACAAAATCTGAAAAAATTATTCTGTTACTGAATTAGAAGCTTTAGCTATCGTTTGGGCATTTAACAAATTCCGTTTCTTTCTTTCTGGTAAGCACGTAAAAGTATACAGTGATCATCGTGGATTACAGTTTCTTATGTCTTCTAAATTAAATCATGACAGGTTAAAACGTTGGGCATTGTTTCTGCAAGAATTCCGCTTCACAATAGTCTACATTCCCGGCAAGGAGAACATTGTTGCGGACGCACTGTCACGCGCACCGGCTGGGCTTGAGAAAAGTAACACAGAAGGCAACCTCGAGAAAAATTTCAGTATTCTTTACATTCAGAAAGTCGCCTTTGAAAACTTCATCACCACATCTTTAAAGGACATTGCTCATGAACAAGATAAAGATCCGATTTGGAAAGACATCAAAAGCAAATGGCATGAAAAGACACACACACAGATTCGGCATTATTATCTGGTTAGAAACAACATACTGTTCAAACGCTGCGCTGTTGATGACAAGCTATGGGTACTTTGCATTCCTGACGATTTTGTTAATAAGCTCATTTGGTACACTCATTTCAGCTATGCACATTTTGGCCCACGAAAATGTTATCATATTCTTCGAACGACTTGTTATTTTAGCAATATGGAAAAGAGAATTCGAAGAGTCTTGTCTATTTGTAAACTTTGTCAAAAGGCGAAACCATCTACTATCTCCCATCGTGCTCCGCTGTTTCCTATCATTCCTTCTAAATTAAAAGAATTTGCTGCTGTTGATCTCTTGGGACCGCTTGTCAGAACATCTAATGGATTTTCGTACGTTCTAGTCGCTGTTGAACTTACTTCAAAATTTGTTTCTTTCACTCCGTTACGTAAAGCCACTGGATGGTCTGTATCCAACGCCTTTGTTAAAGTTTTCTTACTTGAAGTTGGACACGTTAGTAAAGTCATTTCAGATAACGGACCGCAATTCAGATCTGTTGTTTGGCCACGCATGCTTCGGAATCATAAAATCCAACCTGCTTTTATTTCATTGTACTCACCACATTGTAACCCGTCTGAACGGATTATGAAAGAAATCAATAAGCTTTGCAAACTTTATTGTCACAGAAAGCATCAGCATTGGGACAGATATTTACACTTATTTCAAAACATGCTGAATGAAATGCCTCACGACTCCACTGCTTTACCACCTACTCTTGTACTAAAGAATGAAGAACCACCGAACAGAATCAGAGAGCTTTTACCTTTCCCGAATACACATAAACTTCGACACAAAGACATAATTGATTTGGCTATTATAAATATAAAATCTGCAGCAGACAAAAGGAGAAAACTACACGGTAAAGCAAATGCAAAGAAATTATATATTGGTCAGAAAGTTCTCATTAAAGCTCATTCATTGTCACATAAGAAGAAACACTTGACTCACAAATTCTTTCTAGTTTACAATGGACCTTACAGAATCTGACATACACCACATGATAATTGCGTTGAAGTTGAAGCTCTGCGTACTAGGAAGAGTAAAGGTTTACACCACATTTCACATGTAAAACCGTTTATTGAAAGATAATCTACTTTTTAACTTTGTCTTTGCCATAAAACTTTTCACTTCACATTTCTAGTATGCTTTGTCAGACTTAAGAAACTGTTAACATGCAACAATGTTTGAAGTTAAATATCCAGTCTAGAACCTAGGGAACATTTTTAAACAGAAATTACGAATGCATTGTTATAGAGAACAGATGACACAGTGTTGTATTTGTACATTCTTGATTTGTAGTTGCACGATTATGTAACGCTTATCAGGCTTACATACTTAGGACACATACTGGTACTGCTAATGAGATTTTAATGCAACATTTTGGTTTACTTGAAAATACATTCTGGATTTAAAGTACTGTCAGTGAGATACCAGATGACATAGTGCTTAGTTTATGTGACAGCTACACGATTTTATCACGACGCTACTAATGAGTGACAATTTACAATGTTGCTTTTGCAGTGTTTCTGTTTTATATCTGCACAGTTTTCTGTTTTATTCTGGAAAGTAAAACATATTTTAGTCGTAACTTTTGTGGTATAGCTACAATGAGACAGCCTTTTCCGAAGCACAACAATACGTTACAGTACAGTACTTTCTTCATCACAACAATAAGCGTAATAACTACGATATCTATACACAAAGCATTTCACTTTGTTTATCATGAGGTAAGTACATTGACTTCTGCAGAACTTGGCTTTCGGAGGATGATAACTACGAGACTTCCACAGAGATTATCTTACAACATGACGCACAGTTTACCGCTACAGTACACGTATTTGAGTGATTAATTTCGCACTTAAAACATTTATTTTTTTAAGATATTTGAAGTACAATGATACAAGGGTTTTCCGTGATACATTTCATTCCATTGCTGTAATCTGTAACACCTGAGGGTATAATTACATTAATCGTCAGGGGGGTACACGCTTACTTTGTGTACCATGTGTGTGGCAAGCACAAGGATCCCTAGCTAATATGGTATTTGCTTATACAACTTTACACATCGTTACCATATTTATCCAACACAGAATTACACAGCTATCTGATTATTTAACAGAGAAACAAAATTTTTTTTATGTCAGTGACACATGTTTACGCAATTACACAGTTGGATAATTTCACACTTATGAAATTGTATTTTGTCTGTACTTTGTGAAATGTTCATTTTTTTTGGAACCATTGTGATACTATGAGAGCTTTGAATGATGTATTTGGTATGGGATCATGATTTTAAAGTATGTTTGAAGTAGATGACACTATTGAAATATGCAGAGAATTTTTTTTAGGTTTTGAAATGATTGGAGGAAGCTACGACAATTTTGAGAGTTGACTGAGGTGTTATGATGTTATTATTATGATGTATATTATGCTGTTGTGGTATGTTTATGATCAATAAGCTGATGGTATATGAGTTATATGAGTATGCTACGTATCTGTTATGATGAAATATTGAAGAAGTGTCGACGAATAAGGTAAGGAATAATGAGTACTGGTTAGGGACTTTGGTTTGTGAAAAAGGTTGTTGGAAACCAAGAATCGTACTTTAAGAGTTATGAAATGTATGTAAATGCATGAATGTATTACAATGCCGCCGAAAATTTTTTTGGACTTTGTTATATCAATAGGATTTTATTTCTATTGATTTGTAATGCAAATTCTTGACCTGTGAAATATTTTTATATCAGACTGTCACTGTAGCGGAAACTGCTGTCGTAAATATTTCCGTAAGAAAGTTAAGTGACCACCTGCACGTAATGCGTCATGGGCACCCAGCTGTGTCAGACGCCTGGAGAAAAAGCCATTAGTGTGTGCCTTTTCAGAGGCACAGGTAGAAAAAAAAGGGGAGTCCATGTTCCTCGCTATTGACATTCCTTTGTAGAAGGCATTGCAAATACGACACGCTCAAATTTGAAAACAAATGATTGTACTGTGGAGCTCTTAATTTATGATATTTACTAAAATGCCTAATGAAACGATGAGAAACATTTCACAGCTTTGGTCTTGCTAGTTGAGAGAAATGCCATATGGCTTGCTTTATGTATTTATTTACTCATTTTGTTTAATATCTAGTTTCTAGCTGCACTGCAGCATTGTTTAAAATAAAATTTAATAGATGTACTAATACAAATATTTTATGCCTACAGATCCAGTACATAATTTTATGATCTATTCAAAAAAAAACGAAGGAGCATAAAAAGACATTTCCCTTCACAGGAATTGCATACGAAATTTTCTTTTCAACTACTTGGTAATTTTTTTGGTAGAATAACTTCTTGTGGTGCACCACTTTAATTACATAGACAAGATGTGAATATACATTTCCCTTGTCTGTATTGTTGTCTTTAATGTAATATTTTTTCTGCTTGAGCTATGTCATATTCAGATATAAGTTATCGCATTTGCTGCTGCTGTTTGCCAGGCATAGTGCTACTAAATTTCACTTTGTATTACTCTGTTAAGCAAGTTTTACTACTGATTTATTTTTCTTGTTGCTGCACATTGGCTGATATTAGTTGTAATGTTGCATTGCTTGGTAATTTAGATTTACTGTAGCTTGCTTTGCAATTTTCCATTTTTTTTGTCATTACTGTTTGTGTTAATTGTTCTGTGCTGCTGCATTGCCTCGTCCCTTAGTTTAGCATCTGAGCTCAGTAGATTTAAGTTAGCTTAAGAGGGGGTTGACTATATAAGAGGATGAGTTGCGATGAATTGGAAGAAATGTTTTGAGAAGTCATACGAAAAAAGTACAAAAAGCAGGTATAGATAGGACTTTTTGGAAACAATGAAGAACGAAGGGAGACCTCCAAGAAAAAAAAAGGTTTTTTTTGCAAAATACTGCAGTACCAGATGTTACACTGAAAACAAACCCTGTCCTTTCCCCCTGTGTTATTCTGCTATGTGTTTGTGTACTCTTGTATATTTGTGTATTTCCTGTCTTTATCTGTTTAGCTAATAAGATTTATGTTGTAGAATTTTTCAAATACTATGTTATTTTCTTTGTAAAGATGCTTAGACATTATTAATTCTGTTCTGTTTCAATGCTCAAGTGTGAAATTAATATTTCGAAAACTATTCTCATTATTTTATATATTTACTTATGTCATAATTCCTGTAACACTGATGTATATGTTATTTCGATCCTTTTGTAATGCCTGTACCACAAATGTTATCTGTATTGTCATGTTTTTAATGATGTATTTTGTACCTTTGTTATTGTATTCTTATGTTATAAAATTGTAATTGACACCAGTTCATCATATTATTAACTTGTAAGTTCCATTTCACTGCACATGTTTCTGTTAGTCATAGTATATGGACAATATGTGAGAGGTAGGGACTGATAGTGTTTGCACGTGTGTTAATAATTCAGCAAGGGACTGGATAACAGCATTGCCGGTTCTAAGGACATTCCAAACAAATTTTTTGTGAGTGGACAAGTGGTCGTTTATGGACTTGCTATATTCTCCGCAAGGCTCGTCGATGGTGATTGTGCACCTGCACAGTCACAACAGATGGCTGCTGGCCGTCTCTACAAGGACTACAGTGGGTCTGCATCTTTGATGGCCCACCAGTACCATTATTTCTACAAGGACTACAGTGGGTCTGCACGTATGATGGCCCACCAATACCATTATCTCTACAAGGACTATAGTGGGTCTGCATCTTTGATGGCCCACCAGTACCGTAATCTCTACCAGAACTACAGTGTGTTTACTCTGTGATGACCTGCCTACCAGTATTCTTCAAAACTTCGACTGACTCTGCGGTGGGTTTGCTCTGTTGTGGCGCATTACCTGTCTGCATGTCAAGAGTCAGCACTGTCTTTCCGTTGGAAGGACAACACTACTTTTTCAAGACTGCATGGAAATCCACTACTTCCATGTGCATTTTCTTTTACTGCTCAGACTTTGAGAAAAACACTGCAATTTTACTGTGATGAATGATCAGGACTGTCTTTATGGACTGTGAGAAAATTTTATCTTTTGACCAACATTGTATCAATAAGTGTGTGCATTTGATTTCTTTGTTATTGTAATTGCGAAAAAAATTTTAACAAATATGTATTGGCCAGTGCCCAAAAAAATTTGTAAAATTTTTTGTGGGAAGCATGGGGGCTATGTAAGTAGGCTGTTTAGGTTTTCGTATTGGTAACGCCATGTAGCGCTCTGTATGAAAATCACTGGCTGTGCTGTGTGCAGTCTGTGGCTAGTTTGCATTGTTGTCTGCCATTGTAGTGTTGGGCAGCGGCAGCTGGATGTGAACAGCGCGTAGCGTTGCGCAGTTGGAGGTGAGCCGCCAGCAGTGGTGGATGTGGGAAGAGAGATGGCGGAGTTTTGAAATTTGTAAGACTGGTTGTCATGAACTGCTATATATATTATGGCTTTTGAACACTAGTAAGGTAAATACATTGTTTGTTCTCTACCAAAATCTTTCATTTGATAACTATACCTATCTGTAGTTAGTGCCTTCCGTAGTTTGAATCTTTTATTTATCTGGCAGTAGTGGCGCTCGCTGTATTGCTGTGGCTTGAGTAACGAAGATTTTTGTGAGGTAAGTGATTTGAGAAAGGTATAGGTTAATGTTAGTCACGGCCAGTCTTTTGTAGGGATTTTTGAAAGTCAGATTGCGTTGCGCTAAAAAAATATTGTGTGTCAGTTTAAGCACAGTCTTGTATAATGGTTCAAAAAGGGGACGTTGCAGGCTTAATTGTAACAAATTTCACTCCAACTGTGATTACAATATTTTAGAGGTTGCTGCACATTGATCATGGATGTGAAAGACATGATATACTTGCAGTACTCTTTTATGCTTTGAAAACTTAATTTGAAAGAGACTACTAGTCACAGAGCAGTATTTCGTACGAAATTCAGTAATGGATATGTGTTAACGTATTGATTTGATTGTCTACGACTTGCAGAGCGAGAGATTCTTAACCTAGCTGTATTTCTTCCATTTCATGTCTTCAGCTATGTGTAAACCCAAAAATAAGCCTAACATTTTAACCCAGTTCTATTTACTACATCTGTTGGTCGTGTGTTCTCCTCGTTGTGCATAACAGAATGTGCTGTGCTTTTCTTAATTTACTAATAGACAATTTGAAGAAAACTGTAAAAGAAAAAACATTTTGTTAGTTGTTATGCACGTATTTCAATTAATCAAAATACCCCTGTCTCTACCAAAAATACAGAGAACTGGCTGTTGTGTCTTTAATATAAACGGCACTGTTCGTAAAACTGAACTGTAAGGAATATCATTCATGATATTTCACCAACTAGAAAATCAGTTACTTGCTGCTGTAGTTGAATAATTCAAGGAACTTTCCAGGCTTTTTTACCACATTCTATAGCGCGACATTGTGTAGCGAAGGAGGAATCTACAGCGAATTGCTTAGTTTTAATAATTTTTATTCAGCAGACAGAATTGCACAATTATTGCTATCAAGTTTTGATGTTGAATGTATATGAATATGCAACCCTCTGTTAGTACGCTGCGACAACCGAAACTGGTAATAATACGTTACAGTCGATGGAGAACAAGTAACAGAACCTAACGTAACATCAGATGTGACCAACGAAAGTCTAACAAGATCGCTGATGTCTTCGTTAGATATTTGATAAAAACGTTGCTTACGAAATTTTAGCAAACGCGAAACTTTAGATTTTAGTAGCTTACACGGACAGAATGAGAGAAATTTTCGCGAATTTAGAACCTAGCTTCCCCTTTCTTTGTACTTGCATATTTTAAGCGCCGACGCTTTCTGATTTGAATCTCTATATTGCCATCCTTGATTACGTATTGAAGACACTTGCTACTGTAAAAGATTTGAATATATACAGTACAAGTTAGTAAGTAGTCCGTCCCCGGTAGCTGGGTGGTCAGCGCGACGGACTGTCAATCCTAAGCGCCCGGGTTCGATTCCCGGCTGAGATTTTCTCCGCTCAGGGACTGGGTGTTGTGATGTCCTAATCGTCAACATTTCATCCCCATCGACGCGCAAGTCGCCGAAGTGGCGTCAAATCGAAGGACTTGCACCAGGCGAGCGCTCTACCCGACGGGAGGCCCTCGTCACACGCCATTATTATTATTATTTAGTAAGTAAACGGCAAAAAAGTAAGAGCCATATTATGGTGTATGGCGGAGAGTACTGTGTACTACTGTCACACCTTCCCCATCCCCCTACCCTCTCTTCCGCCCCAACCTTTTCTGTTCTTTCGCGAATGGTCTGAGAGAAGAGCGATTGTTGGTAAGCTAGAATCTCCCCGACATCCTCTTCATGATTTTTCGCATGAAATAATTAGCGGGAAGCAATATATTCGTTGAAATTTCTAGAATGATCCTGTCCGTGACGCTTTCGCTCTTACTAAATGAAAGTCTAACGAAACCCGCTGCTTTCTTTGGATCTTATCTGTTTCCTCTAACAACCCTGTCTGATACGGATCCCATATTGACAAGTGATATTCAAGTATTGGTCAAAGGAGATATTTTTAAGCTGCCTTCTTAGTGAATAGGTTACATTCCAATGAACATTAGAATCAGTCTGGTAGCTGCCTCGCTAATGTGGTCATTCCACTTGAAATTTCTCCGTACGCAAAAATGTAAATATTTAGTGGAAGTCATTGCTTGCAATGATGGTTCTGCAATCGTGCTGTCATATAATAACTGGTCTTTCTGCCTACTTATGCGCATTTGGTATATGTTGGGTCCTAATAACTAATCCTGCATCAACCGTCTGTCTTTTACAGGTCCTTCTGTATTTCGCTACAGTTTTTAGCGTAGTGACTTCTCCGTGTTTACAACAGCATCAACCGCGAAAAGCCTTATTGTCAGGGGAAGTAATAACCGACCTACAACATTCTCTCCTGGCACGCCGAAAGCTACTTTTACGTCTTAAGAAATGCTTGATTTCTAAAATTTTTGGTACCAGAGCACACCTCTTGAACCACACAACATCCCCTCCCCCCCCCCCAAAAGAAAAATTATCGTTTCGATTTTTTAAAACGTGTGAACGTACATCTTTTACAAAATAATACTCTGAAATTCAGGTTTTTTTAAAAAAAAACGTAATTTCTCATAATCAAAACGATAAAGCCACAACATTTAACATAAACAACAGGTGCTACCGTCCGTCCCCATACTTGTGTAACTTTGCTTCCTAGTTCGGCTCGATACATGTCGACGCAGGTCGCTAGTCTTCGTGACGCTTTCAGCTGCTGCCAGATGCAACGTTCAAATAGTTGCTGCGTAGCTGCCCGGTGACCGTGTGCCCAGTATAAGAAGACATTCCTGGCTCATTGGGTCACGCGCAATTCCGATTTCCCGAAGAGCTTGGAAAAATAAAAGAAAAAGAAAAAAATGTGACATGAGACAATGAGTTAGGTGTTAAGGAAATGTTTTAAATGTCATTTGTTTTTTACTTACTGAGATGTATTACAACTTTACTCATTTATGTCCATATTGATTACTACAAGTGTGTAAAATATTTAAACACGAACATCCCTATAATACGTCTTCACGAAACGTTAATTCCGTATGCTATTTGTACCACAACAGCTGACTGATGCGTGGCGACTGAGCTGGTAGCATTGCAAAACAAAGAGAAAAACGTTCCCCCCTCTCTCCCCTCCTCACCCTGCTGCTGCCACGATCTTCCTCCGTCCCCCTCCACCGCCCCCCCCCCCCACCTCATATGATACTGCTGTGGGGACAGACTGTAAGTAATACTCTCCAGTCAGTTTTTGTTTTTCGTAACATCCATAATAGTGAATGAAAAAGAAGTCGCAAGTTTTATCTATGCGAGTAATAAATAAATAAGCATCTAAATGTAAAATGTAGGCAATCAAATAAAAATTATCTGTGACTACTAAGCTACATTTTCTTGTTGCCAGCCTCATAGTAATTGAGCTAAGCACATATACTACGAAATCAACTGGACAAGAGATAAAATGGACATGCACGCGTTAAGCTGAAAGAGGAAGAGAAGCAATGTGGTGGAAATGATGTGTAAATAAAAAAATGGCTGATTGGTAATGTGTGTGTAAAAGAGAACGTCCGAACAGACCTTGAAGGCGCAACGGTACCGACCGGTCGCCGTGTCATCCTCAGCCCTTTGGCGTCAACGGATGCGGATACTGAGGAGCATGCGGTCAGCACACCACTCTCCATGTCACTTTCCTACATGTACATCTACATCTACATGATTACTCTGCAATTCACATTTAAGTGCTTGTCAGAGGGTTCATCGAACCACAATCATACTATCTCTCTACCATTTTACTCCCGAACAGCGCGCGGGAAAAACGAACACCTAAACCTTTCTGTTCGAGCTCTGATTTCTCTTATTTTATTTTTATGATCATTCCTACCTATGTAGGCTGGGCTCAACAAAATATTTTCGCATTCGGAAGAGAAAGTTGGTGACTGAAATTTCGTAAATACCCTCCTGGAAATTGAAATAAGAACACCGTGAATTCATTGTCCCAGGAAGGGGAAACTATATTGACACATTCCTGGGGTCAGATACATCACATGATCACACTGACAGAACCACAGGCACATAGACACAGGCAACAGAGCATGCACAATGTCGGTACTAGTACAGTGTATATCCACCTTTCGCAGCAATGCAGGCTGCTATTCTCCCATGGAGAGATGCTGGATGTAGTCCTGTGGAACGGCTTGCCATGCCATTTCCACCTGGCGCCTCAGTTGGACCAGCGTTCGTGCTGGACGTGCAGACCGCGTGAGACGACGCTTCATCCAGTCCCAAACATGCTCAATGGGGGACAGATCCGGAGATCTTGCTGGCCAGGGTAGTTGACTTACACCTTCTAGAGCACGTTGGGTGGCACGGGATACATGCGGACGTGCATTGTCCTGTTGGAACAGCAAGTTCCCTTGCCGGTCTAGGAATGGTAGAACGATGGGTTCGATGACGGTTTGGATGTACCGTGCACTATTCAGTGTCCCCTCGACTATCACCAGTGGTGTACGGCCAGTGTAGGAGATCGCTCCCCACACCATGATGCCGGGTGTTGGCCCTGTGTGCCTCGGTCGTATGCAGTCCTGATTGTGGCGCTCACCTGCACGGCGCCAAACACGCATACGACCATCATTGGCACCAAGGCAGAAGCGACTCTCGTCGCTGAAGACGACACGTCTCCATTCGTCCCTCCATTCACGCCTGTCGCGACACCACTGGAGGCGGGCTGCACGATGTTGGGGCGTGAGCGGAAGACGGCCTAACGGTGTGCGGGACCGTAGCCCAGCTTCATGGAGACGGTTGCGAATGGTCCTCGCCGATACCCCAGGAGCAACAGTG
Organism: Schistocerca serialis cubense; assembly: GCF_023864345.2. Lineage (NCBI taxonomy): Eukaryota > Metazoa > Arthropoda > Insecta > Orthoptera > Acrididae > Schistocerca > Schistocerca serialis. The sequence continues at coordinate 462,093,607 of NC_064643.1, forward strand.
TCCCTAATTTACTGGGAAGTGGCGGTGCGGTCCCCTACGGCACTGCGTAGGATCCTACGGTCTTGGCGTGCATTCGTGCGTCGCTGCGGTCCGGTCCCAGGTCGACGAGCACATGCACCTTCCGCCGACCACTGGCGACAACATCGATGTACTGTGGAGACCTCACGCCCCACATGTTGAGCAATTCGGCGGTACGTCCACCCGGCCTCCCGCATGCCCACTATACGCCCTCGCTCAAAGTCCGTCAACTGCACATACGGTTCACGTCCACGCTGTCGCGGCATGCTACCAGTGTTAAAGACTGCGATGGAGCTCCGTATGCCACGGCAAACTGGCTGACACTGACGGCGCCGGTGCACAAATGCTGCGCAGCTAGCGCCATTCGACGGCCAACACCGCGGTTCCTGGTGTGTCCGCTGTGCCGTGCGTGTGATCATTGCTTGTACAGCCCTCTCGCAGTGTCCGGAGCAAGTATGGTGGGTCTGACACACCGGTGTCAATGTGTTCTTTTTTCCATTTCCAGGAGTGTAGATCTCGCCGCGACGAAAAACGGCTTTGTTTTAATGTCTTCCATCCCAACTCGCGTATCATATCTCCCACACTCTCTCCCCTATTACGTGATAATACAAAACGAGCTGCCCTTTTTTGCACCCTTTCGATGTCCTCCGACAATCCCACCTGGAAAGGATCCCACACCGTGCAGCAATATTCTAACAGAGGACAAACGACCGGTGCCGCTACTTCTCAGTCAAGTAGCTCCTCAACTAACTTCACAAAGGCTGAGTGCATATGAGTATATTTGGAACTCACAATATTAAATAAGCAGCTTCTGCCGGCATGTTGCTAGCTAAAGAGAAACATCTTTACTAGTTAATTAACATGAGATATGATACAATTACGGATAAGCAGTCATTCAAAAATGAAAACGCAAGAGCAAACTTATGACTGGGTATTAAATAAAGTGTAAAAGAACTAAGGTAGTCTCATATCCTACTTTGTCTGTGGAACAGAAGTTCCACGTCCCACTTCATGAAATAGGGAACCTAAGAAGTTACCAAAACGGAATAAAATCTTAAGAAAATCACTATAAATTGAGCAATATTAAAAAGAGCATAAGGACCACACAATATGCGAAAAACGCCTATATAGGATCTCGACAGCAATCCCTATCTTATTCGTCTGGCCGTACTATCAGGACAATCGCAGACAGCTGAGGGAGAGATTAGTCATACGGCGCCCACACGTGACACAAACAAAGTTGTACGTGCAGCTACTGTAGGTGGAAGGCTTAGAACCGCGAGCGGGTAAACCGCAGCTGCACGCACAGCTCTGTATGCGTCACGTGAGCAGAGCCGTCTCACTGATCGCTCACCTCAGCTATTTGCGGTTTTCCTGTTAGTACGGCCAGACGAACAAGACAGTGGTTCCTGTCAGGACCCTAAATAAGTGTTTCTCACATACTGTGAAGCTGAGCACCTGAAGCTGTAGTTGCCCTCCGAAAAGAACTCTTCGTGGTAACAGAATACGTACTACAATTGATCGACGAAAGAAGAAAACACAAAACCGTCCAGTGAAATTCAGGAATACAGAAATGAGCCAGTTAGGAATTAAATAAATATCAAGAAATAAACAGGAGGTGGAGCGAAGTTAAGGCGAAAGGCTGCATAAAAAGAAACTGAAAAAATTGGTAAGGAAAGGATCAAGGACTGATGCAGCAACTACAAAAGTGAAAACAACCTTCGGTGAAATTAAAAGCAATAGGAGTTACAGTGTTACATGCAAAGGGTAGAGCTTATGGGTGTAATGAGTACACTAAAGGCCTCTGTAAGGGAACGACCTGTCTGATGTGACTGAGGAACGAATGGGATAGGCGATTCAGTATCAGGGTAAGAGTTTACAAGAGCTTTGGAAGAATGAACGAAATAAAGCAGAAGGGATGCATAACATTCCTAAGGAATTTCTGAAATCATTGGGAGAAGTGACAACTAAACGAGAAACTATAAGTCTGGAGACATGACATTATAAAATGTCAGCATACAACCCTACAATAGCAGGAGAGCTATGCGTGCGAACTATTCCACAAACAGCTAGACTGCTCATGCTGTCAAAAACAACACAGAGACGAACACAAACGACTGTTGTGAATAACAGATAACGAATAGAGTAAGGTGGACACAAAAGTAGATTATCACAGCTAAAGATGGCATTCCTGGCCAAGGAACCAAACACCGTTCTTAATCTGAGGTGGAAATCTCTGAGACAATACGTTTGGAGCACACCATTGTATAGTAGTGAAACACGAACTGTTGGAAAACGAGAGAAGAAGAGCTTCAGATGTCGTGCTATAGAAGGATGTTGAAAGTTAGGTGGACAGATAGACATATAATGAGCAGGTTCTCCATAGGATCGGCGAAGAAAATAACATAGTGAAACACTGACAAGAAGGAGGATATGTGTTAAGACATCAGGGATTAAGATCCATGGTACTAGAGGGAACTGTAGAGGGTAAAAACTGAAGGGGAAGCCAGAGATCGGAATACACCCACTGAATGGAACGTGACACAAAGATGCTGACGCAGGCATGAGATACCTTCCTGCATGCACTGCACAGTGGCCTGTGCAGTACGTGGATAGATATTTGGGAACGCCTCCGATATTCTACACTACTGGCCATCAAAATAGCTACACCACGAAGATGACGTGCTACAGACGCGAAATTTAACCGACAGGAAGAAGATGCAGTGATATGCAAATGATTAGCTTTTCAGACCATTCAGACAAGGTTGGCGCCGGTGGCGACACCTACAACGTGCTGACACGAGGAAAGTTTCCAACCGATTTCTCATACACAAATAGCAGTTGACCGGCGTTGTCTGGTGAAACGTTGTTGTGATGCCTCGTGTAAGGAGGAGAAATGCGTATCATCACCTTTGCGACTTTGATAAAGGTCGGACTGTAGCCTATCGCGATTGCGGTTTATCATATCGCGACACTGCTGCTCGCGTTGGTCGAGATCCAATGACTGTTAGCAGAATATGGAATCGGTGGGTTCAGGAGGGTAATACGGAACGCCGTGCTGGATCCCAACAGCCTCGTATCACTGGAGGTCGAGATGACAGGCATCTTATCCGCATGGCTGTAACGGATCGTGCAGCCACGTCTCGATCCCTGAGTCAACAGATGGGGACGTTTGCAAGACAACAACCATCTGCACGAACAGTTCGACGACGTTTGCAGCAGCACGGACTATCAGCTTGTAATCTCCCCATGGAAAATTACCCTCTACCACGCAATAATTAATAATGGTCAACCAAATCATCCACATGTATTTACGTTTGAAAAGTATCTGATCAGATTTTCTAGTAATATATGCGCCGACAGCTCGTCGACGCCAAGGTATTTTTCTAGTACGTTTATTCTTTGGAACAACAGAGGTACAGAAATGTATGCTCCATGGTTAATATATATAGAGAGAGGAACAGCTTCGGAAGTATCGGTTGGAAGATTGTCGGATTGCTAAAGGAGATTTATTTACTCTTCTTCGCGCTAAAGCGAGCTAGGAAAGTTTGTGCCGCTAGCGTGATAGATAAAGAGAAAGAAAAACCTGTAAAAGAAAATTACATGAGACTTGGAACCAACAGAAAACGGAACATGTACGGAAATGGATTCAATATACAATTTTCCTCAGAAATAAGGTTTGTGACCATTTTATTCTAGAGTGAATGACGAATGAGTTCTCTGTCTGAACCATTGATGATTGTCTGGGCCCTGTAATTAATTGGGAAGTTTCAGCTGTGACGAAGAGAGCCTGCAATCTCTGAGTTTTTTTGAAATCGTCCAAAAAGGCTTCGTCCACATCTGAAATTTTAGATCTGTCGTAAACTGAACGAATTGTTCAAACGATCGATTTTCCCAACTGAATGCAGCGCTTAATAATAATAACAAATGTAAAGATCTTTTCTAGCAAGCCAGCCGCTGAATATTAAGACGAAGGGCTCCACCAGAGATTCTACTAGGCTGATTTCACGTAAATAATATATTTAAACTGTACACAGATAAAGGACAGAGAGAGAGATAGAGAGAGAGAGAGAGTGAGAGAATCCTCCATTAGCATAATTGTTTCTCTGTCTTTTCACGGATCAGCCTAACTAGAAAACACGAAGCCCTGACTTTATTGTACCGATTTATGTGTGAGAGGGAAAGAGCGATAAAGGCGACAGATACACTTCTGTACAGACAAAACATTACACCAAGTTAGCGGCAAGCTGCATTCACATAGACTTTCATCATTTACAAAAGCAGCGTAGAATTCATTATAATGGCCAATCCGTGACAGGACACGTTTTTGGACGTTGTTAAAATAATTTTGTTCTCTGTTTCATGTGAACTACGACGAGACAACTTAACTTGGAAAAGAGAAGAAATACTCGCAGGCAAATTAAGTGGATCTACAAATAAAAGCAGCACGCTGGGCGCAAGAATTGGTAACAACGCCGGTACGGGACAAAAGTCTCACTGCCATACCTTCACCCGCCCATGTTAGGCAAAATTTTTCTGCCTGACTCATGCAGCACCATCACCGTGAGAGGGTTGTACGGGCCTGCCTGACTCATGTAGCACCATCACCGTGAGAGGGTGATACGGGACTACAAGTCCCACCGCCACACCTCCAAACTGAATCAGACGTAGTTTGATTGACCTGCCCTAGTTGCATTTACCTGTACAAGCACTATAAGAAAGTAGCCTTAAAGCTTGCTAGCATTGAGGAAGTAGACGTAGATTTGAACATTTGCTAATTGTGTTCATGCCAGACGTAGTTTGATTGACCTGCCCTAGTTGCACTTACCTGTATAAGTACTATAAGAAAGTAGCCACAGAAGTATTCTTGTGTGAAGGGATATATATATATATATATATATATATATATATATATATATATATATATATATATATATATATATATTGACTGTAGAACATTTATATGGTTTTAACTAGGGCAATGTTTAAGATGAGTCAAGCAGAGCAGAGCAACACGCAACAGCCTTCAGCTGTGAGCACGGATAATAGTGATGTAGTAAGAAGTAATGTTACTTTAAATCCGTCTTGATTGCAAATTTTTTTTATTATTCATATGACCGGTTTCGGGTCATTCAGAACCATCTTCAGATCTGATATTTAAGTTACAGGAGTAAACCGTCCAATTCAGCAACTTTCACATGCTACGTCACATACAGATCTGAAGATGGTTCTGAATGAACCGAAACCGGTCATATGAATAATAAAAAAAATTTGCAATCAAGACGGATTTAAAGTAACATTATAAAATCACTGATTGCTGTCATCCCATAAGACATTATGTATGTTTTTGCAAAGTAGTAAGAAGTGTTGTAGAACCGATCGCTACAGATAGTGCAATAGAACGCCCGGTAGATACGGCTGGAGATGTAACAGCAAGTATGCAACATGGATTAGATCCATTAGTAATTATCATGAGACAGATGCAGATGATAACCGAGAGCATGAATAATATGAAAACCGACATTAATGCGAAGTTAGCCTCAGTTACCGAGGGGCAAAATGATTTGAATGCGAAGTTAGCCTCAGTTACTGAGGGGCAGGAAAATCTGAAAGCTGAGATTAAGCAGCAGTTACATGACAGTTTTTCCGAATTAGAGCAGCGGATAGAGGCGAAGACGAAGGAACTTAAAGATCAGGCCGAAGAGACGGAACGAAAATTAACTGCACAAATAGAATTGGTTAAAGCTCAATGTGAGGAATCTACTCAACGCGTACGTGTAGAAATGAAGGAGTATGTGGCTATTAAGATAGATACCGTACGGGAACAGGTGGAAATGGTTCCGCAATTAGTACAAAAGCAAGATGCCATGTCATGTGCAATTGCGCAACTTCCTGAATTGGCACGTACGCAGACGAACCTAAAGGAAAGTGTTGAACATCTGACCGAACGTCAAGACGTGATAGACCACCAAATTAATGTATTAACGGGTAAATTATCCGAAATCACATTAGCAAAACAAAAGGCTAATGTGTGAAAACGTTGAGCAAAATGTTAAAGCAGCATTCCAGAGTCTATGCGGCAAACAGGAAGAGAATTTGTTTGCGAAAGGACTTGAGGAAGTGCGACAGCAGTTAGGTGCTGATTTCGAGCATTGGAAACAAACGATAGAAGAGTCGATACGCGTTTCACAACAAGGCTCAGAACAAATGAATACCGGCCAGCAGCAGAAGTTGGCAGCGTCTGTAGAGCCAGTTACTGCACATTCGCACACGATACCGACTTGTGTGAGTAACTCGAATATTAAATTGCCACGAGCTAGTTGTTCGCGTGAAGTTTTATCTGACGGAGATTACGAAAGCCTTTGCCATGTCGAAGAAAAAATGATAAAGCATCGGCAATTTCAGATTTTTAACACTGACAAAAGGGGGGTCCATCCGATTGTTTTTATCCGAAGTTTTAGAGGAGTGCTACCCAGAAATTGGTTGGAGTGGCAGAAAATCAGTTTCGTGACTGGGTATATACAAGGTTCGGGGGCGATCTGGGCCTCGGACATGACTTCTGTTTGCTCGACATATGACGATTTTGAGAAAGCGTTTTTAGCAAAATTCTGGTCAGAAGGGGTACAGGAACGCCTAAGGCAGGAGGTGCTCTACCCAGAGCCTTTCTCTTTTTCAAAAGGAAGCCTTAGCAAGTATTTTGAAAAATATATAAACAAAACTAGATATTGGGACAGACCTATGCCTTTGCCAGACATAATAAATATACTTAAGGCAAGATTACCAACTAACATCCGGAATCAATTAATTTACGGGAACGATGAAGACTTGGAGTCGTTCCTCACGACGTTAGATCATATAGACATTATAGAAGAGAGCAACCAGAAAGCCCGTAACAACAGATTCCAATATAGGGAGATAGAACCTCCGCCAAATGGTAGGCAAGGGAACGCACAGAGATCGATAAATAGTGGAGAAACCCCTCAAAATCTCAATAATAATACCGGCAATAGTCTTGCGAGGGGCTATCCAAGGAACAACAGGAATGGGAAACGATACAATCCCGTATGGGGGAACGAAAGGAATTTCAGACCGCAAGCCTGGAACAATAACAGTAATAGAAAGTGGAATCAACCGTGGGGAATAGATTCAAATAACCAACATCAGTGGGGACGGACATCTACGAATCAACCGGTAATTACCGAAGTGACGGACGATGTCAACCACCAGGCGAATCAAAATCCAACAAACTTGTAAGGACCCACTCGTGCCCCGGAGGAGCGGTCAACAATTGGTTGAGGGGCAACAGGATATGTGTACCCATGCTAACGTATAATGATGGACGATTACTGGCAGATGAATTGACCGAGGACTTAGAACTCCAAGATGAGGATAAGGAACAGGTGGCAGTAGCCGAAGTGCAAGTCATTTTGGAGACTGTACCTATAGTGGCGGTTTTGGACACAGCTGCAACCACGAATGTTATTTCGAAGGCTCTATTCAACAAGATCAGAAATATAAGACGAGTACCAATTTTTCCAGTTCAAAATTGCAGAATAATAGGCGCCGTTGGGGCTAGATCGGCTAATGTAAAAGTGCAGTCACTACTTAGTGTAGAAGTCGGAAATGTAGCAATATTAAGCACATTCCTTGTTGTAAAAAATTTGGTGGTAGACTGCATTATAGGAGTCGACAGCCTACGTCAATACGGATGCAGAATAGATTTTAAAACGGGAAAAATTTGTTTAAATGTAAATAAACAAGAAATTGAGTTGGACTTGTTGAAAAAGGAAAGCCTTACCAGAAAATATAATAGTGGGATCAGTGTGCAAGTAATCAGGACTGCACAAAATTCTAAACAGCACGTAAATAATGAGTTCCAAGTCAAAGGAGACTTCGGTCAATTAGTGTATGAGAAGTTAAATGAATCCGACTGCATTATTGAAGAGCAGAAGAAGCAGCTCAAAGAATTATTATTAGTGTATGAAAACGTGTTTGACGAAAGGCCAGGAGTTATTAAGGGATACATATGCCATCTCTACGTTAAGCCACACGAAACGTATTGTAGAACTTTCTATCCTGTTCCCTGGAGGTTAAAGGCTCAAGTGCAAAAAGAAATAGATAGCATGTTGAAATGGGGTTTGATCGAAACCTCTACAAGCCCATACTGCTCCCCATTGTTGGTCGTGCCAAAAGCATACCCGGGATCGAACAAAATAAAAGGGTTATTTTCTCATAACGACTTAAAAAAGTATAATGAAGATTAGAAGATAGGGAGGAATGGTGTTCCGAGTGACAGAAATGAACGCTCGTAAAAAACATAACAATAAACTGTGTGTGTAGTGATAGAAACCTTTAAATTGAAATAGTTAAGCAGTGACATAGAGTATAGAAATAGTGACTAACTATTATTATCGAGTGTTGTAAAGAAGATAGTGGAGATAGGCTTCACCTGTGGTTTGGGTGAACATAGAACTTTAGCATTGCTAATGTCATCAAGAATGATTAAGGATCTAACTGACCTTCAAGAAGAATGAAATGTTTCCCGCAAATGACGCGGAATAATCAAAAGGGGTTCCGAGTGAATATTCATATATAATCTCATGTGAACGCTTACATGTGTAAACGTGTGAGGGGATGTGTTGTGGTAGTGAATCGTGAGTGACGGTTAACGCCGCAAAGATAATTTCCCGCGCAAAACAGTTGACGTCGGCGCGAGAATTAAAATCGATATAGACGATACAGATATGCTTTGTAAGAGACTCGCACCAAACGCGAGGATAAACTGATTCATGTTGAACTCTAAAAGGAAGGTGTTATAATTAGAAGTTAAGAGTTTTTAATTTAGTAATGAATGATTAAAGAAAGTAATATTCATAGATTCAGTAGTAATTTAATGGTTCGTGTTCGTTTGGGAATTTTGTGTGAAAAATCCATTTCCATATATGAACATGGATGACCACCGTATGAATCAGAGAGTAATTGAAAGAAGCGAATCCGCATTCCTCAATGCTAATAACTTTTACATTTCAGCACTCAAGCAAAGAAATATATGTATTTAGAATAAAAAGTTTTGAGTATAGCTAAATTATATGACTTATCAAGGAAATATGGATGATGTCTTGGTATAAAATGAACTACACTTTCCATTATTCGATGATTTGAATCCAAAATCTATAGTAAGTTACATGAATCCTTTAAATTACGAAGAACAAATCAGTGATAGAAAATGTGTTAGAACTTTTGGACTTATAACCACAAGTGGGGAGGCAAAGTCAAAAGGAGTATTCAAAAGGGAGTAAATCGGATGATGCTTTTGGCAACATCATTAGTTAATGGTTGAATTCCTTGAAGTACGTCGTAACAAAAAGGATCCATGAAGCCATAAGGATTTTGCTTTCAAAAAGGAGAATCTAGGACGGTGCAACCTAATCAGTTCTCTTACAGGAAGAGTTTTCCTTTTGGTCATTGCTAATTCTTTTGGAATGAATGTTGCATGTGAATTCGAGTATCCCTGTTCCTTCTACTCTTTCCATTGTGGGCCGCGTAGAAGATCAACTACAGAGGGGGCCGCGTAGAAGACCGACTACAAATGTGGACGTCGGGGACATGCAAGACCCGGGGGAGTTTAGCACAGCAAGATATTGTACCAGGAGCAAGATTGTAAAACGAGAATTCACGTTATTTATTGTAAAACGTTTTTTTTTTTGCTAGAGGCACAAACCACTCTTCTCCAAATCGTGATACAAATTGATCCCTGTCTTTCCTTTAGAGATCTATTTCAAAATTATATTTTTTTTTCTTCTATAGGCTTTCCTATCTTCTATGTACCGTAGGCTGGGGGTCTAGGCTTAAGAGGTTTTCCAAGGTTTCCCTGCTTAAGAAAGTTCCCGAATGGGTAGACCCTGACATCAGTTCATGAAAGATCATCTTCCTTGGTTGTGCACAGCAAATATAACACCTAGATGCACATAAAAGCAATACAGCCGCGGTACCGATCTCTTCATTTCTTCTGTCATCAACATTTCTTTTCTTCGTCTGTCTCAAATATAATATTCTTCTTCAGTCGGAGGACTGACAATCATCACTTCCGGGTTATCCACGCTAATAGATAGCTCGCGAAGTGTGTTCGGTGAATCAAAATTGAGCTCACAAACTTCGCTCGCTGCGAGGGGCATTGTAATCTCCCCACGGAAAATTACCCTCTACCACGCAATAATTAATAATGGTCAACCAAATCATCCACATGTATTTACGTTTGAAAAGTATCTGATCAGATTTTCTAGTAATATATGCGCCGACAGCTCGTCGACGCCAAGGTATTTTTCTAGTACGTTTATTCTTTGGAACAACAGAGGTACAGAAATGTATGCTCCGTGGTTAATATTGAGAGAGAGACGAACAGCTTCGGAAGTATCGGTTGGAAGATTGTCGGATTGCTAAAGGAGATTTATTTACTCTTCTTCGCGCTAAAGCGAGCTAGGAAAGTTTGTGCCGCTAGCGTGATAGATAAAGAGAAAGAAAAACCTGTAAAAGAAAATTACATGAGACTTGGAACCAACAGAAAACGGAACATGTACGGAAATGGATTCAATATACAATTTTCCTCAGAAATAAGGTTTGTGACCATTTTATTCTAGAGTGAATGACGAATGAGTTCTCTGTCTGAACCATTGATGATTGTCTGGGCCCTGTAATTAATTGGGAAGTTTCAGCTGTGACGAAGAGAGCCTGCAATCTCTGAGTTTTTTTGAAATCGTCCAAAAAGGCTTCGTCCACATCTGAAATTTTAGATCTGTCGTAAACTGAACGAATTGTTCAAACGATCGATTTTCCCAACTGAATGCAGCGCTTAATAATAATAACAAATGTAAAGATCTTTTCTAGCAAGCCAGCCGCTGAATATTAAGACGAAGGGCTCCACCAGAGATTCTACTAGGCTGATTTCACGTAAATAATATATTTAAACTGTACACAGATAAAGGACAGAGAGAGAGATAGAGAGAGAGAGAGAGTGAGAGAATCCTCCATTAGCATAATTGTTTCTCTGTCTTTTCACGGATCAGCCTAACTAGAAAACACGAAGCCCTGACTTTATTGTACCGATTTATGTGTGAGAGGGAAAGAGCGATAAAGGCGACAGATACACTTCTGTACAGACAAAACATTACACCAAGTTAGCGGCAAGCTGCATTCACATAGACTTTCCTCATTTACAAAAGCAGCGTAGAATTCATTATAAGCTCGGAGACCATGGCTGCGGTTACTCTTGACGCTGTATCACAGACAGGAGCGCCTGCGATGGTGTACTCAACGACGAACCTGGGTGCACGAATGGCAAAACGTCATTTTTTCGGATGAATCCAGGTTCTGTTTACAGCATCATGATGGTCGTATCCGTGTTTGGCGAAATCGCGGTGAACTCACATTGGAAGCGTGTATTCGTCATCGCCATACTGGCGTACCACCAGGCGTGATGGAATGGGGTGGCATTGGTTACACGTCTCGGTCACCTCTTGTTGGCATTGACGACATTTTGAACAGTGAACGTTACATTTCAGATGTTTTACGACCCGTGGCTCTACCCTTCATTCGATCCCAGCGAAACCCTACATTTCAGCAGGATAATGCACAACCGCATGTTGCAGGTCCTGTACGGGTAAGTCTGGATACAGAAAATGTTCGTCTGCTGCCCTGGACAACACATTCTCCAGATCTCTGACCAATTGAAAACGTCTGGTCAATGGTGGCCGAGCGACTGGCTCGTCACAATACGCCAGTCACTACTCTTGATGAACTGTGGTATCGTGTTGAAGCTGCATGGGCAGCTGTACCTGGACACGCCATCCAAGCTCTGTTTGAGTCAATGCCCAGGCGTATCAAGGCCGTTATTACGGCCAGAGGTGGTTGGTTGTTCTGGGTAATGATTTCTCAGGATCTATGCATCCAAATTGCGTGAAAATGTAGTCACATGTCAGTTCTAGTGTAATATATTCGTCCAATGAGTACCCGTTTATCATCTGCATTACTTCTTGGAGTAGCAATTGCAATGGCCAGTATTGTAAATCAATATGGCCGGATAAGTATTGTAAGTCAGTTTCATTTACAATCGAGTCATCAGATTCGTTTCTGGACCGTTCGGATGGATCAGTTGACGGTGTCTGCGCTTTTCAGGGTTGCTGATGTCAGCAGGTCTGTGGTAGGAACGTCACACAAAAGGCTCAGCACATGTGCCCCTGCTGCAGAGCCGACTCCCGCACACTTTTATGCCAGGAGGGTCCACTCGTTCCGCCACGGCAACTTCTTTCATGCGACGCAGGGGGATCTCGAGTGCAGCCCGTCCCTGGGTCCATCCCGAGAGCCTGCTGCGGGGTCGTGAGGGCCCACCGAGTGACACAAGTCAGCATTAGATAAAATCAATAAATGCTCTTACAATATGCTGCTGCTTCATTCTACGTGCTCTATAATTCGTTGCAACCATCAAACTTCTAATGATATTACGACATGCTTTGCAATATCGTACAAAATATTCGGCCTGCTACGTATGTCTCCACAACTGTTGAGAACGTTAGTATGTTCTCGCTGAGACAAATAGAGACAATTTTGTATATAAATACTGCGACACTGATTTACATTATTGTGTTGAGTACTCTTGTAACTTCGTTTCATCTTTAATTATCATCATTAGCAAAAGTTTTCGCAGCCCTGATAGGTAATTTCTGGAAAGTGAGAGTTCTGTAAACATCATGTACGTAAAAATTGGTAACACTTGTCTACTGCTTATCATGCTTATATTTCCCGTGTGTATGGTGCAATGTCGTATGGTGAAAGAAGTCGGTTGAAGGAAGACAGAAAATTAGGGTTTAACGTCCCGTCATCATCGAGATTATAAGAGATAGTGAGGTCGTTACAGGAGACATCCTGAGGTGTCACGAAATCGTCAAATTGGTAATGGAGGGAAGTGTGTAGGGGCTAAAAATTGTAGAGGGGGACGAAGGTATGACTACGGTAAACAATAGTTCCGCTGAGATGAAGAGGATCACAGGGAACTCAGTGGGTGGAAAGCTGCAGCAAACCAGTAAACGAACCGAGAACCATAACAACAATAACATATACTTACAAAGACTTACGTAATCTTTATATCTTGTCGTAAAATTTCTGCTTATCGTTTCAGCTCACACTGCATTGCAGCTTTGACGTTAACGATAGTATATGCATCCGTTAATTGGAATTTGTTTCTCTAGGTGGTGAGTTGTTTAGTTTTGCTTGGACGGTGTTTCTTGTTTTAAACAGTTACGTAGAGAGGAATGTTTTAACAAAAGATATAAAAAGGTAGAGGACGGCATTAAACGACTAGAACAACTTTAAAAAAAAAGGCTCTGTAGAAGCTATAATTTCGCTAACTTCACAGTGCGGTTCATTATAAGACGTGGATCATTAAGAAATTAATATGGTTCTTTCATGGTTTTGGTCTGAGATTCTTTTTTCAGAAAATTTATAACTCTGAATGTAAATTTACGTGTGTACGTCACCTGAATAATGCGATTCACGTAGAAAATCTATAACTTCACTCCGAAAATGACGTTCCTTTAAACACTTTGTCTAAATTGAGTTCTACTTAAAATCTAATCACTGCGCTTTATTTAATTTTTATTTTTTTTACTTTGAATCATCAGTCTTCTGACTGGTTTGATATGGCCCGCCACGAATTCCTCTCCTGTGCCAACCTCTTCATCTCAGAGTAGCACCTGTAGCACATGCAACCCACTTCCTTAATTATCTGATGGATGTATTCCAATCTTTGTCTTCTTCTACTCTTTTTGCACTCTAAATTTCCCTCTACTACCATGGGAGTCACTCCCTGACGTCTTACCAGACGTCCTATCATCTTGTCCCTTTTCCTTGTCAGTGTTTTTAACGAATGCCTTTCCTCTCCGATTCTGCGCAGAACCTCTTCATTCCTTGCCTTATCAGTGCACCGTAATTTTCAACATTCGTCTGTAGCATCATATCTCAAATGCTTCGATTCTTTTCTGTTCCGGTTTTCCTACAGTCCATGTTAGGTTCACTATTATACAATGCTGTGCTCCAAACATACATTCTTAGAAATTTCTTCCTCAGATTAAGGCCTATGTTTTACACTAGTAAACTTCTCTTGGCCAGGATTGCCCTTTTTGCAGCGCTTGTCTACTTTTGATGTCCTCCTTGCTCCGTCCAACATTGGTTAGTCTGCTGCCTACATACTAGAATTCCTCAATCTACTTCGCGATCGTCAATCCTGACGTAAGGTTTCTCGCTGTTCTCATTTCTGCTACTTCTCATTACTTTCGTCTTATTTCCATTTACTGTCAACCCATATTCTGTACTCATTAGACTGTTCACTCCATTCAGCAGATGATGTAATTGGTCTTCACTTTCACTCAGGACAGCAATATCATCACCGAAACGTGTCATTGATATCCTTTCATCTTGAATTTTAGTTCCACACCTGAAGCTTTCTTTTATTTCCATAATTGATTCTTCGATGTACAGATCGAACAGTAAGGGCGGAAGACTACATTCCTGCCTTACATCCTTTTTAATCCGAGCACTTCGTCCTTGGTCGTCCACTCTTACCATTCCCTCATGGCTCTTGTACATATTTTATATTACCCGTCTCTCCCTGTAGCTTACCCCTATTTTTCTCAGAATTTTGAACATCTTCCGCCATTTTACATTGTCGAATGCTTTTTCCAGGTAGACAAATCTTATGAACGTGTCTTGATCTTTCTTTAGTCTTGCTTCCATGTCAACTGCAACGTTATAATTGCCTCTCTGGTGACCTTAGCTTTTCTAAAGCCAAACTGATCATCATCTAACACATCCTTAATATTCTTTTCCATTCTTCCTGTGTTGTACAATCCTGTTAAGTTTATAGTTAATGCATTCCCTTATACTTCTTTTCGTGTTTGGTTAATTGTAGAGTAAACTTCGTGTGAATTCGGAACGAAAGAATTTTGAATTAAGCTTGTGTTGCGAGGACTAGTCAATGATTTTGTTAAAAATGTGATCCATTGTTGAAGAAAGGATGTATTAAGATAATCGTGTTTAGAAGAACAGATACGAGGACCAGTCTTGAGCGTACTTAATCTAAAATCTCTATCTCCGTTTGATTAATACTCTGGCGACACAATTAAATAGCAATCAAAGTAAGTATTACGGGAACTGTTGTTATTATTAACAAGAAAGAAATCTTTTCTGCTGATTTCGCTTTCCATTCCCTACGTCTTACTTTGCTACGACACCTATTATCGACAATGATTTGTTACACAATCTGCAAACATCTCCCATCACTGGAATTTCATTATGAGATTAATTCCACTTTGATCCTTTATCCCATGTCCGACACAACATTTTCAATGCATTTAGAAGATAATTTGGATATACCCATACAATTATTCCGAAATTTATATCTATGCATCGACATTTTCCTTTTCCGTCTATTATCTAAGAGATCAGAATTTTCCCAGTACCTGGCGTCAGAACATTGACATACCGAAGTACTTTATAATCTTTGGAGTCTTACAGTGGGACGGAAGTTCGAGGATGACAGTGCGCAGAAATCGGGATAACCACTGTCCGTTTGTACGAATTCACGATTTCCCGTCGACAGCCATAAAAATCATAAAAACGGTTTCATCCCGTATGTATGTACCTTATGTCACACATCTCCTCCTAATCCACTGGACCTGTTTCAACAAAACTTGATACGCGTATCATTTATTATCTGGAAGGAATCACTCTGGGTGTACGAAACAGCCACCTATAAAAGCGATGGGAATGAAAAAGCAGGTACAGCACGACGCGAGAATATCCACACTTTAGTCATCCAGTATTTGATAATAAAAGTGCTTAGACACGTGCAACAAACCTTACGCATAAATTCAAACCTTGAAGTAACTTTTTCTCGGTGAGGGTCCTCACAAAATGATGAAAAGAAAAATGTCTCTCTCTTACCACATTCTCGCATTTCACACTCTAAATCTGACACATGAAACATGACGTTTTATTTTATTATTTCTGTATTACTAACTGTACTAATGACACATTCTGCAGGCAGTACCAGAAAAATTGCATCACTGAACATTGATTAGTTCAGGAAATGTGACGTCATAAACAATGAATGCGTGAGAAACTACCGCATGACATGCCATGTTTATATTTATTACTTCGTCGCTACGAACTTCATTCACAACATATTTCGCAAAAAGTAGGTACGTATACCGTTGGATGTACTTGCATATTTACATCGTTGTACAGCACATCGTTCTGGAGATAAGACGTTATAAACATTGAGCTACGTGAGAAAGATACTGCTGGCGAAATTTGCTAGATATACAGGTGAAATATGTGTACAAATAAGCGTGAAGTTTGAAGTATGTTAAATATGTGTGAAATATATTTGATTCAAAAAACTGACACTGAAATGCATTAACTGGATTTCGTTAGCACTACCGGTTTCGGCCGTAAGTCATTATCTGTTGCGAAAATCGCTTAAAACGTTTACTTTGTCATGAAAACTGAAACAAAAACCATTGAATATTTTAATCCACCTGAGACACGTACCAGTAATAAAAAACTTATTTATAGCACTTACAAGTGCACTTCTAAGTGCTATGGATGAGTTTTTTATTACGTTTTTCATGTGGATTAATATGTTCAATGCTTTTTGTTTCAATATTCATGACAAATGAAATGTTTAAGTGATTTTCGTACCATATAATGGCTGACGGTCGAAACCGTAGTACTACTAAAATCCAATTAATGCAGTTCAGTATCATGAGTTTTTTGAAACAAAACCTGTTAAGTATTTTTGGAATGTTCGTATACGAGAAAAGCCACGAGTAAAAAGTTCATCCTAAACCTCTGGTATGATTTCAATTAAATGTGGTGCACTAATTAGTTATAATGTGGAAAGAAATACAGTAGGGTTAAGAACCACCAGCCATTAGTGTGAGTGTGAAAACATGAAGGTAGAATGGTGGATGAGGAGATAAATAGCGAGGGAGAAGGCGGAGACAGATACAGATAGGAGGAGGAGGAGGAGGAGGAGGAAGAGGAGATGGGCAGAGATGGGGGAGGGGAAATGGGAGAGAGAGGAGAGAGGAGGAGATGGACAGAGAAAGGAAAGACGATGAGATAGAGAGTGGGAGGAGGAGATAGTGAAAGGTGGCTACACTGAGCCACTGCGCCAGAGATTGCGCCAAAGAGTATTATTAAGCCGCCTCCAGAGTGCGTGGGCAGAGCTCGTAGTAGTGAGTGCCTGTTAACAACTCGTGGTAGTCAGTGCCTGGCAGTCAGTGTTGAGATGTGCGAGTGGGTAAGGCTTGTCGAGAGGTTGTAGTAAGGAGTGTTTGTTCCATGTTTTATCCAGTTATTTGATGGGAGAGATAGCAGATGTTATTCTAATGAAGATATTGTAATGATCAGAGTGCATTTCGTCAATATATATGAAGGTAAAAACCACTATGTTCTTTTATTATTTGTGTGTCTCAAATAATGCATCATTACAGGTTCAGTCAACAAAGCATCTGGCTTGTGTTCTTGTATTAGAGTGTAATTCTGGTTTTCTTGCGTAATTATAGTTTTTCTAATTTTCTTTTATCACGTCAGTATAATTGGTATTTAAAATTCTTGTCTTGTTGAAGAAGAACCGTGCCAGATGTGCGTTGAGTCATACTACCACATACAGAACAGCTACACTTGTGCTTTGTTGGCTTCGTAGATTTTATAGTTGCTGGGGACTTAATTAATTAATTGTGTTAACGAAATTTTCATTTCATTCTTTGTTGTGTTCTTTGCAGTCAGATAGCGTAATAATACTAGTCAGGGTCAACCGTTTACGAGAGTTGCGTAATCGGACGTACAGCTACTAAAAAACTAAAAAGTATTTTCAATCTTATATATAATTAAGCCCCCATGCACGAAAATATGCCCCTCCTCCACAGGCCAGAATTTGATGGTATTTTTGCCAGCATTGGTGGTCAAAATACCACCAAATTCGTCCACAAAAATACAGACAAAACAAAAGATAATATTAATACCTAAATATCACATAATTAGTTAAAATTTTGGCTTTGCACTGACCTTTCAATAACCTAATATATAAAATACAGTAGGCAATACAAATTCTTTTCATACATGTGGCTTTACATAATAGTTTACACAATACATAAAAAATCAGTTTATACAAATGTTCACATAAAATATTTTTAATTATTCAAAAAAAAAAACAAATAGTTGATAATACCAGCCCAGCAATGGTCAACAGGTGCAAACACCAACAAGTGACATCGTTTCAGCAGAAGCAGTCCATCAGTTGCACTCAGCAATGTTGAGCAGGTGCAGACACCAACAAGTGACATCATTTCAGTAGAAGCAGTCCATCAGTTGCACCCAGCAATGTTGAGCAGGTGCAGACACCAACAAGTGACATCATTTCAGTAGAAGCACTCCCTCAGTTGCACCCAGCAATGTTGAGCAGGTGCAGACACCAACAAGTGACATCATTTCAGTAGAAGCAGTCCATCAGTTGCACCCAGCGATGTTGAGCAGGTGCAGACACCAACAAGTGACATCATTTCAGTAGAAGCAGTTCCATCAGTTGCACCCAGCAATGTTGAGCTGGTGCAGACACCAACAAGTGACATCATTTCAGTAGAAGCAGTCCATCAGTTGCACCCAGCAATGTTGAGCAGGTGCAGACACCAACAAGTGACATCATTTCAGTAGAAGCAGTCCATCAGTTGCACCCAGCAATGTTGAGCAGGTGCAGACAGCAACAAGTGACTTCATTTCAGTAGAAGCAGTTCCATTAGTGGCACCCAGCAATGTTGAGTAGGTGCAGACACCAACAAGTGACATCATTTCAGTAGAAACAGTTCTAACAGTGGCACCCAGCAATGTTGAGTAGTTGCAGACAGCAGCAAGTGACTTCATTTCCATACAAGTAGTCCATCAGTTGCACCTAGCAATGATGAGCAGGTCCAGAGAGCAGTCCATAATATTCACTATCACTGATCACACAGTTCATCAGCAGAAATTAAACATGTCCTAGTGTCACACATTACGTTGAAAAAGTGCAGGTAACAGTTCATAATATTTACCATCACTAATCAGACAGTTCAGGCACGAACAATAGTTTGAATACACATACAATTGCTTTTACACTAAACATATAAATTCTCAGTTCATCAGCAGAAATTAATCATTCCCAAGTGTCACACATTACGTTGAAAAGTGCAGGTAACAGTTCATAATATTTACCATCACTAATCAGACAGTTCAGGCATGAACAATAGTTTGAATGCACATACAAATGCTTTTACACTAAACAATCAAATCATAACAAACACACAAACGATGTCAGATAATTTTCATATTAACTATTACAAATACTCAAATATCAGTAAACCTATAATATTTATGGGTGTCAGTGCAAGCCACTACAAACAAATAAAATAATATTTACGAGATAGGTGGGTAGGATTAGGAAAGGAAAACACACAAAACACACTCATTCATCTTTCATCCACATTAAGTACTACTGTGTAATTGAATGGTGTTAACTGTGTAAATGTAATTCTGTCAAAATCTGATGTGCATCATGTGTATCAAGTAGTAATGGCAGCAATGTATCACAGTCAATAATAGTTAAGTCAACGTCATAGTCATCATGTCAAGACCAATGTTTGCGAAGCCAGATCAAATGTACTGTTGTTGAACAACTGTCAGTGAGCCAAGATATGCAAATACTTCCTCTCTTCAAAAAAAAGTATATACTGCTTAGTGATTTAACAAAGTGTGTGTATAGACTATCTTCCTTCTACTTTAGTGTTCTAGTCTGCTATCTTCATCCTCCTTGTTCCATAAGACCAACAAAAAAAATATGCATCTCACTTCTTTACCTCTTATCCATCAAAACTCCAATAATCATCAACTTCAAATAATCTCAATAATACCTCAATAATACCTCTTCAATACGTCGATACATATAAACCTCATTGCCAATATATGCTCCTCACTTACTTTACCTCTTATCCACCAAAACTCCAATAATCATCAACTTCACACAATCTCAATAATACCTCAATAATACCTCTTCAATACGTCGATACATATAAACCTTATTGCCAATATATGCTCCTCACTTACTTTACCTCTTATCCACCAAAACTCCAATAATCATCAACTTCACACAATCTCAATAATACCTCAATAATACCTCTTCAATACGTCGATACATATAAACCTTATTGCCAATATATGCTCCTCACTTACTTTACCTCTTATCCACCAAAACTCCAATAATCATCAACTTCACACAATCTCAATAATACCTCAATAATACCTCTTCAATGCGTCGATACATATAAACCTTATTACCAATCTCATTTCACTTCCATAACAACTCTTTCCTCTAGTCAGTCTCCTCGAACAAGTACAGATAAAATCCTAATGCAAACTTCAGTTCATCATCCCATACAATCTGAAGACACATTGCCAACACACAACCTCTGTGTAATCCATCTGACCCAAATCTTCTGCTCATTATGAATTATAAACAAAGAAATGCATACATGACCTCTAACAGACTTAGTTCGAATAACTCTCAGTAATTAAGTACGATTACGGAGTGTGAATAATCATAATATTTCACAGTGTGTACACCACTTCAAGAATTATGGCAAACAGAAGCAAACATGTGGAGTATTTCTTGTGTCAAGTGTCACTTCCTGTTTCAATTGCTCAAGAAAAATGCAGTGTAATAACTGTTAATGGTCTAAACCTAGTAATGGTATGTCATGTCGTTAGCTTCCTTCCTATTAGCATACATTTATACAGCTTCCATAAAACCTCCAGCTCATGTGACTTCAACGAAGTTCTTTGTACCAATGTCGTTCGTCGAATTATAGCAGTTCATTTTCTTATCTTAAAAATGTAAGGCACTGACCGTAAGCAAAACAAGCAATAGCGATTAAATATACCAGTAGAGAACACAATGTCAACAAGTGGATGCAGCACAATCCTTACAACGAGGCTCTGCCAAGCGAACAATCTATAATTAATCCAATAGCGTGACCTAAACTCTATGTTCATACACAGTATATCAGCATTTCTATATACCACATTAAAGAGTAGTTATGACAACAACAGATATGTATAAATATGCAATCCATTCGCAAAGCAGTAAACATGTCATTAGCATCATATCAGCATAAGCAAATAAATGTTCATATGTCATCCTAATAAGTAAACATGAAGGCGCAAGCAGGTAAATCGCAAAGTATAACTTACATACCTAAACACATCAGCACAATAAATCAGGTTACAATTATAATTTAAATAAATAAGCACAGCAGGCACATAATAAAAAAATATGACATCAGTGAACAAGCATAGCAGCCAAGCCATGCATAATATACACAAGTTACAAACCAGTTCATTAATAATCATTGTCAAAATCAGTTAACGTACGCAAGCACGTCGCTTCACAAGTAAATTCATAGAATATGAAATCAGCACAAAGTATGAATCACGTAATCGCGAGCAGCAAATTACGTCTAAAGTACGTACCTAAGTGGAAATATGTTACCTGAAAAATAAACTCAATTAATCGTTACCTTTTTAGTTTATTAGTTTCTTCTTCGAAATTACATTCTTCCTGAAAATTTCTCGATAGCAAGTCCTCTTAACGTCGGAGACACACAGAATTTACCTGAAGTTCTTAAATATTTTATAGAACCGTATCCTGAAAAATACTGAATGTTAATAACATAAGTCATCAAGTCACTATAGCTTTATACTAAATTTAATCGGAGAAACGAAACTGTGCATTTGTTTACGGCTGTCAGTGCATTCGCACTGAGCGCTCGATCAGCTGTAGGCGCGTGACGTAGGAAGCAATTGTTCGCGGTCAACGACTGCCTTGTGCGGCGCGCAGACTTGACTGTTGCTTTGAATATGTGCCGCCGCCAAAACACAGCGCGGTATCCTTGTACTCTCCGCATGTTTACATCTAGCTGTTGGTTTCTCAAAAGTATGTCATTCCATAAAAATTTTTTTTTGAAAGTATATCATTCCAGAAAAATTTTGGAAACTACGAACCTCTCGTTTTGTGGTAGGAACAGCATAATTACGAATAGCGTCTATTTTTTTTTTTTTTGATCAAGAAGAATACCTTCTGTACAAATAATGTGACCGAGAAATTTCACCTGTGAACGACCAAATTCAAATTTTTCTAAGTTCACTGTAATGCCAACTTTTGCAAAAAAACGTAATGATGAATCCAAAAATTTTGTTGTGTTCACTCCAAGAATGTTTAGCAATAAGACTATCGTCAACATATGAAGTAATATTGTCACGAAGAGAAACAGGTAAAATTTCGTTTAAACTAGGAATGAATGCTGATGAAGATACATTAAGTCCAAACGGTAATTTCCGAAGTCACTTTTGGGTAACATAGTCATATCCGGTTAATGTTTACTTACTCTCTAGATAGATTGATAGTCGAAGAGTTGGTTTGACAGATGCAAAGAATAGTAAAAGAGTAGGCAGCGGTACAGAAAACTAAAAGAGAAATAGCACCACTACAGCTCGGGGCCCTATGCTCGCTACGGCACATATTCACTTAGAGTAGTGAATCCCCTGAGGACTTTAATAGCCGCACATAATTTCCAGTTTGTGACTTTGTGGCACATCTGGCGGAAGTGCGTACGTAAATTGATCTAGCCATGAACATGGATGTATGTCATTCTTAGAATTACGGAAGATCTTAAATTTCCGAACAGTCAAAAAGTGTTTATAGTCAAAGTTTTCGCCTCGTGGCGACAAAGACCTGCCGCGTCTGTCCCAGTCCGAATGTCGATTATTGTAAAGTTCGCGCGCCTGGCGCTCTCTTGTTGCTTCTCGTAAATGAAATAAATTACTTTCTTCATACCCCTCTGCTATCTGTGATTCTAAGGTCCTTCTACTGTCCTTTCCTACTATTTCGCCTTCAATTTGTTTGACTTGCTTTCGTAATGCCTCAACTTCCCTTTTAACGCGTTCATTAAATTTTCCCTGATTTACAACATGTTTATTTATGTTCTGGTACTCTTCGGTTTCTGCGAATGGTAATGGAGCTGTATCATCCGAATCTCTGTCCCCATGTAAACTAAGATTTGTCAATTTATCTGAAATTTCCTCAACTCTTTCCGATAAGTCACCTAATTGTTCTTTCTGTTTATTTACGTCTTCCGTAAGTGTCGCGACTCGGGTTTCAGTATTGGCACATTTGCTAGTTAACTGTTCATATTGTTGTGTTAGATTATTTATTCTGTCATTTGGTACGGATTCCTCGATTCTCTCAAATATTTCTTCCTTATCGTGTGCGCGTTGTAAATTTAACTCTGAAAATTTCTGTACTATCAAGCGATCTCTTTCCTCCTGTTCTCTATCCTGTTCCTTTTGTCTAATCTCTACTGCAATTAATCTATTATTGTGAGAATTTAAAATCGGTTGTACTTCTTCTCTGATTTCTTTCTTTAATTCATCTTTCATGATTTTGAAACATGTCCCTATTCGTGAGTCTAACCATGTTTCCATTGTTTCCATCTCTGTTTCTAAACGTGTTGCCACTGTTTTTAATTCAGATCCTAACCGTGTTTCCATTGTCCCCATCTGTGTTTTTAATTCAGATCTAAACTGTGTTTCCATTGTTCCCATATCATTTTTTAATTCAGATCCCAAAGTTCCCATCTCTGTTTTAATTGTACCTATCTCTGTTTTAATTGTTCCTATCTCTGTTTTTAATTCAGATCGAAACTGTGATCCCAAATTTAATATTGCACTCATCAACTGCTCCATGTTAACTGTTTCAAAATTCTTTTCGCCCCTAACATTTCCCGCAAAACCAGCTTCCTTCGTCATAGCTGTAAAGCTATTTGTGTTCGATACTATTTCAGAATCCTCTATCGTTAATCTCGTATTCTGTGAATTTTCTGATTGAGAAAAATTTTGAAATGGTTCCGGACTATTTTCCCGACTTATTACATTGTTTTCAACTCCATTATTCATCATACTGTTGTCCTGTGTTGGCGAGTTCGCCATATCAACAATTTCGTCATTCTCATTATTCATCATTTTCGCCTTTTTCATAGATTGCGTAATCATTTACAAAACATACAAAAAATTCGTCACTGTTCGAAAATCACACACAATGACTCCTTATCTCCAACAATACTATTCACATGAGATGTTTCCCTCAAACACGATTAACGAACAATTGAAATAATTGCACAAAATTGTCAAACGCGTATACAAGGCAATAAAAATTAAATTTTGAAAAATACCATTAGAAGAATGCCAATTACCAAATCTACACATGCAAAATAGACTACAATTACTAAACTACAAATTACTACAACAATACTACCGTCTACTATTTTCACAATCAGAAGAATTCCAAGGGACGATCCTGGCAGGGTCGCCACGTGCAGGGGGGCTTAATTAAATATAAGATTGAAAACACTTTTTAGTTTTTTAGTAGCTGTACGTCCGATTACGCAACTCTCGTAAACGGTTGACCCTGACTAGTATTATTACGCTATCTGACTGCAAAGAACACAACAAAGAATGAAATGAAAATTTCGTTAACACAATTAATTAATTAAGTCCCCAGCAACTATAAAATCTATGAAGCCAACAAAGCACAATTGTAGCTGTTCTGTATGTGGTAGTATGACTCAACGCACATCTGGCACGGTTCTTCTTCAACAAGACAAGAATTTTAAATACCAATTATACTGACGTGATAAAAGAAAATTAGAAAAACTATAATTACACAAGAAAACCAGAATTACACTCTAATACAAGAACACAAGCCAGATGCTTTGTTGACTGAACCTGTAATGATGCATTATTTGAGACACACAAATAATAAAAGAACATAGTGGTTTTTACCTTCATATATATTGACGAAATGCACTCTGATCATTACAATATCTTCATTAGAATAACATCTGCTATCTCTCCCATCAAATAACTGGATCACATGCAAAATAGACTACAATTACTAAACTACAAATTACTACAACAATACTACCGTCTACTATTTTCACAATCAGAACAATCCCAAGGGACGATCCGAAGCAGCGGTCGCCACGTGCATGGGAGCTTAATTAAATACGATGGAAATACTTTTTGTTTTTAGTAGCTGTATGTCCGATTACGCTGTGTCTCGTAAACGGTTGGCCCTGACTAGTATTATTACGCAATCTGACTGCTTAGAACAACAACAAAGAATGAAATGAAAATTTTCATTAACACAATTAATTAATTTAGTCCCCAGCAACTATAAAATCTACGAAGCCAACAAAGCACAAGTGTAGCTGTTCTGTATGTGGTAGTATGACTCAACGCACATCTGGCACGGTTCTTCTTCAACAAGACAATAATTTTAAATACCAATTATACTGACGTGATAAAAGAAAATTAGAAAAACTATAATTACGCAAGAAAACCAGAATTACACTCTAATACAAGAACACAAGCCAGATGCTTTGTTGACTGAACCTGTAATGATGCATTATTTGAGACACACAAATAATAAAAGAACATAGTGGTTTTTACCTTCATATATATTGACAAAATACACTCTGATCATTACAATATCTTCATTAGAATAACATCTGCTATCTCTCCCATCAAATAACTGGATAAAACATGGAACAAACACTCCTTACTACAACCTCTCGACAAGCCTTACCCACTCGCACATCTCAACACTGACTGCCAGGCACTGACTACCACGAGTTGTTAACAGGCACTCACTACTACGAGCTCTGCCCACGCACTCTGGAGGCGGCTTAATAATACTCTTTGGCGCAATCTCTGGCGCAGTGGCTCAGTGTAGCCACCTTTCAATAGTCACACAGATGGGGGAGGAGCAGATGAATAGACAGGTGGGGACGGAATGAAAAGAGAGAGGGAAGAGGGAAATGAACAGAGAGAGGGGTTATGAGGAGGTGGACACAGAAAGGAAAGGGAAGAGGGTGTACAGGAAGAGGGCGAAGGAGGAGATGGACAGAGATGCGGAGATGCAATTAGAGGGGGTGTGGAGGAGATGGCCTGAGGGGGAAGGGGCAGATGGGCAGAGGGGAAGAAGCAGATTGACATAGGAAGGAGATGGACAGAGAGAAGGACAGGAGGAGATGGACAGAGGCTGAGGGTCGAGGGGGTGGACAGAGAGAAAGGGTGTTGGTGATGAACGGAGAGAGGGGTTGGAGGAAATGGACTAATAGAAGATTGCAATACATACCTAGTATGCCGATAAATCTCTGTCGGGGTTAGAGCCACATCAAGTGTTTACAAGCTCACGAGCTTCCTGGCTCAGTGATCTTCGATTATTGTCGGAAGGCGACTATCGTGTTGTTCGTGCTGTCGTCCTTATACAGCCGTGCCAGCGCTCGTGACGTCACTGTTGCTCAGTCCCGCGCCCGTATGAGATAATGTTTTACTTGCGAGACTGCCACGCCCAGTTCAACTGGGTCCTATGCTGGGTTTAGCTGGAGACTGCCATATTTACTAAGGGAGTTGTCTGAAATTTATATCTCAATCGCCTCTTTCCTAACGCCATGCCCCGCATGTACCACTTGACAATGTCCGAGGAGCACTCGGCCGAAAGCTTGTGGGTTTTAACCATGTGATGCGATGGAAGGCTCAGGAATATTTTATCATTGTCCCTCTGTTAACCGTGAGATCTTGAATCATGTTTTTGTACAGAAGTTGAGAGGTACTACTTCATTATTCATTCTGTTACTCACAGGCTGTCGATACAGAAATGTGCCGTCTGATCTTTGGCTTCCTAGTGTGTTCCAAGACATCAAACCCGAACTTATGTACCTCCCTGGAACTCTGTCTTGCGAAATGGATTGGGTGTGGTGTAAAACATCAGTTGTAGATTGACTAAACCACGAGCGATAAGCCACACGACTCAATCGTTAAGTGAGCTCAGCGGAGAAGATGCTAGCTACCCCTCTTAAAACAGCAGACTTATCTCTTTAGGGCTCTGTAGATAGTGTGGAACTGGTACCGGGTAACCCTCCACCGCTAACGTAAGTCGTGGCATTTAAGTGATGTGTATATTGCAGTTAACTATACGGTATTAGCGTAGTAAGATGGCTTTACGTGGAGACGTGAAAGTTAGGCAGAAAGGAGCTCTAGAGTGTGGACGTACCCAAGGCCACACCGATAACGAAGTTTCCCGATTTGTTGATGTATCAACGAGGTCTGTCTAACAATCTACAAGGAATGCATCCATTTTACCAGGCATAATAACAGAGGTCGTAAAAAGAACGTAATCAACAGGGACTGGAAAGAAGAGTCAAGGCTCGTCAGTATTATTCAGGGACTGCAACTGTCAGTGGATACAGGTCCATATCAACTACTTTCCGAGTGAACACTATGAAGAAAACTGTTTCCAATGAAGATTTGGAGCTAGCTTGCAATATACCGCTGCGCTCAGTGGCACAAAATCAGCTGGTTTTCAATGGGCCAGACAACACAGAAACTGGACACTAACTTACTGGTGAAACGTCCCCTTTGAACAATTATGCACGGGACTGTGCTTAACCTGACACACAATGTTTTTAGCGCAACGCAATCTGACTTTCAAAATTCCCTACTAAAGAATGGCCCTGACTAACGTTAAACTATACCTTTCGCAAGTCACCTACCTCACAAAAATCTCCGCTGCTCAAGCTACTGCAATACAGCGAGCGCCACTACTGCCAGCTAAATAAAAGATTCAAACTACTAAAGGCACTAACTACTGATAGGGGTAGTTAGCAAATGAAAGATATTAATAGAGAACAAACAATGTATTTACCTTAATATCATCACAAGTCATAATATCTATATCAGTTCATGACAAATTTCAAAACTCCGCCATCTCTCTCCCCACATCCACCACTGCTGGCGGCTCACCTCCAACTGCGCAACGCTACGCGCTGTTCACATACAGCTGCCGCTGCCTAACACTACAATGGCAGACAACAATGCAAACTAGCCACAGACTGCACACAGCACAGCCAGTGATTTTCATATTGAGCGCTACGTAACGTTGCCAATAAGAAAACATAAACAGCCTACTTACATAGAGAAAACATAAACAGCCTACTTACATAGCCCCCATGCTCCCCACAAAAAATTTTTTACAAATGGTGTTGGGCACTGGCCAATACAGATTTGACAAAAATTTTTCACAGTTACAGTAACAAAGATATAAAATGCACACACTTATTGATACAATGTTGGTCAAAAGCTAAAATTTTCTCACAGTCCATAAAGACAGTCCTAATCGTACATAACAGGAGAATAGCAGTGTTTTTCTCAAAGTTTGAACAGTAAAAGAAAATGCACACGGAAGTAGTGGATTTCCATGCAGTCTTGAAGAAGTAGTGTTGTCCTTCCAATGGAAAGACAGTGCTGACTCTCGACATGCAGACAGGTAATGGGCCACAACAGAGCAAACCCACAGCAGAGTCATTCGAAGTTTTGAAGAATTTTGGTAGGTAGGTCATCACAGAGCAGACCCACTGTAGTCCTGGTAGAGATTGTGGTATTGGTGGGCCACCAGAGGTGCAGACCCACTGTAGTCCTTGTAGAGATTGGGGGCCATCAAAGATGCAGACCCACTGTAGTCCTTGTAGAGATGGCCAGCAGCCATCTGTTGTGACTGTGCAGGTGCACAATCACCATTGAAGAGTCTTGCGGATAATATAGCAAGTCCATAAACCACCACTTGTGCACTCACAAAGTTTTTGAAATTGTCCTTAGAACCAGCAATGCTGTTATCCAGTCCCTTGCTGAGTTATTAACACATGTGCAAACACTAACAGTCCCTACTTCTCACATATTGTCCATGTACTATGACCAACAGAAACGTGTGCAGTGAAATGTTACTTAATTTGAAGAACTGGTAACAATTACAATTTTATAACATGAGAATACAATAACAAAGGTACACAATACATCATTAAAAACATAACAATATAGATAACATTTGTAGTAATAGGGGCTTTACAAAAGAATAGAAATAGACATATACGTCAGTGTTACAGGAATTATGACATGAGTACATACATAGAAGATCAGAATAATTATTGAAACATCAACTTCACACATGAGCATTTAAACAGAATGAATAATGTCTAACATCTTTACAAAGTAAATAACATATTATTAATGCCAATTATATTTGAGGATAACAGTATTCCTCATCATAGTGAATGTAGCTTAATATTAAAAGAAGAAAAAATTCTATGAAACTACACAGAGACAGGAAGAAAACAAATACACAAGGGTACACACACACATAGTGGGATAACACCAATAGGAAAGGACAGGGTTCGTTTTCAGTGTAACATTTGGTACTGCAGTCCAACCCAAAACTTCATTCTATAGATCATTCGTCTTATTTCAACCTTTGCTTCCACCAAAAAAATCTTATCCAAGCATGCTTTCTGTATTCTGTTCATATTTCTTTCAAAATAATTATTTCTGATTGTACACTACTCATTTGGGCCCAAATCCTTTTTATATAACTTCGCAATGCATTCTTTACCTATTCTCCATAGTCAGTTTCTCATATAGTCTACCCCCTCTTAAGCTATCTTAAATCTACTGAGCTCAGATGCTAAACTAAGGGATGAGGCAATGCAGCAGCACGTAAAACAATTATTATAAACAGCAATGAAAAAAATGGAAAATTGCAAAGCAAGCTACAGTATAAATTAGCAAAAGTCAAATTCAATAACACTATGCCTGGCAAACAGCATCAACTTATACCTAAACATGACATAGAGCAAGCAGAAAAAATATTACACTAAAAACAACAATGCAGATAAGGGAAATGTATATTCACATCTTAATGTCTATGTAAATTAAAGTGGTGCACCACAAGAAGTTATTCTACCAAAAAGTTACCAATTACTTGAAAAGAAAATTATGAATGCAGTTACTAGTTCCTTCTTATTGTTCTTTCCTTTCCAAGTACTCCTTTTTTAAAGAATGTGGATCATAAAATAATTATTTAATAGATCTGTTGACAGAAAGTGTTCACATTAGCAAATGCATTTTATTTTATAAAAGCAATGCTGCAACACAGCTGGAAAACAGATGTCAAATGAAATAAGCAATTACGCAAACCAAAGCATAAAAACATCATTCAATAGCTATGTGGCATTTCATAAGTTAGTAGAAATTCTCTCAACTCTCGTAGAAAGACGCTTGTCGTAATCAGGTGTGCAGATGTAAAAATATTTCCGAGGATAATGGCCTCCCCTTTTTTTTTTGTTCTACCTGTGCCGCTGAAAAGGGCTCGCAATAATGGCTTTTTCTCCAGGCGTCTGACAGCTGGGTGCCCGCGACGCATTACGTGCAGGTGGTCACTTAACTTTCTTACGGAAATATTTACGACAGCAGTTTCCGCTACCGTGGCAGTCATATAAAAATATTTCACAGGTCAAGAATTAGCGTTGCAAATCTGTAGAAACAAAATCCTATGAATATAACAGTGTCCAAAAAAATTTTCAGTGGCATTGTGATACATTCACACATGATTCACACATGTCATAACTCTTAAAGTACGATTCTTGGTTTCCAACATCCTTTTTCACAAGTCAAGAGTCCCTACCCACTATTCATTACTCCTTACCTTATTACACATATACGTATCCATCGACACTCGTCAATATTTCGTCATTATAAATATGAAGCATAATCAAATAACTCATATAGCCTCAGCCTATTAATCATAAACATACCTCAGCAGCATAATACACATCGTCGTCGTAAAAATAACATCATTAACACCTCAGTCAAATCTCAAAATCGTCGTAACTTCCTCCAATAATTAAAAAAATTCTCTGCTCATGTCAAAAGTGTCAGCTGCCTCAAACGTACTTTAAAAATCATGATCTCATACCAAATATATCATTCAAAGCTCTCATAGTATCACAATGGTTCCAAAAAAAATATGAACAGTTTACAATGCACAGACAAAATACAGTTTCATAAGTGTGAAGTTATCCAGCTGTGTAATTACGTAAACATCTGTCACTGACGTAGTAAAAAAATGTTTATCTCTCAGTTAAATGATCAGATAGCTGTGTAATTTGTGTGTTAGAGAAATATGGTACCGATGTGTAAAGTTGTATAAGCAAATACCATATTAGCTAGGGCTCCTTGTGCTTGCCAAACACATGGTACACAAAGTAAGCGTGTACCCCCCTGAGGATTAATGTAATTATACCCTCAGGTGTTACAGATTACAGCAATGAAACGAAATGTATCACTGAAAACTTTCTTTGTAATTCAAAAACCTTTAAAAATAAATGTTTTAAGTACAAAATTAATCACTGAAATGCGTGTCCTGTAGCGCTAAATGTGCATATTGTTGTAAGATAATCTCTGTGAAAGTGTCGTTATTTTCCTCCAAAAGCTAAGTTCTGCAGAAGCCAATGTACTTACCTCATGATAAACAAAAGTGAAATGCTTTGCGTAGAGATATCTTAGTTATTACGCTTATTGTTGTGATGATGAAAGTACTGTGCTGTAACGTATTGTTGTGCTATGGAAAAGGCTGTCTCCTTGTAGCTATACCACAAAAGTTACTAATAAAACATGTTTTGATTTCCAGAAGAATTCAGAAAACTGTGCAGATATAAAACAGATACACCGCAAAAGCAACATTGTAAATTGTCACTCATTAGTAGCGTCGTGATAAAAATCGTGTAGCTGTTACATAAACTAACCTCTGTGTCATCTGGTATCTCTCAGAAAGCACTTTAAATTCAGAATGTATTTTCAAATAAACCAAAATGTTGCATTAAAATCTCATTAGCAGTACTGGTAAATGTTCTAAGTATGTGAGCCTTATAGTCGTTACGTAATCGTGCAACAAACAAGCAAGAATGTACACACACAATAACACTGTGACGTCTGTTTACTATAACAATGCATTCGTCATTTCTGTTTAAATAAGTTCTCTTGGTTCTTGATTGGATGTTTAACTTCAAACATTGTTGCATGGTAACAGTTTCTAAAGCATACTAGTAACGTGAAGTGAAACGTTTTATGGCAAAGACAAAGTTAAAAGGCAGATTATCTGTCAATAAATGGTTTTACATGAGAAATGTGGTGTAAACCTTTACTCTTCCTAATACGCAGAATTTCAACTTGAATGCAATTATCATGCGGTATTCGTCCGTAAAGAATGCTGGAATCTTGCTCAAGGTTAGCGTCAATGTTATTTTTCTCTGAGCCAGCCGGCGCACGCGGCTGCCTGCGGTGTGAGTCATTGTCTGTCTCTTTGTTGCCGCGCGTCGTTACTGGGATTAGGAGGCCTAACTTCCACAAATTCGCCTTGCCGAGAGGGCCCAGCTCTGTTTAAAGCTCGCCAGTTCTGATGGAATTCAGGTCTGTCGTTTTGTCGGTAGTTTACACAGTTTCTTTCTTGTCGGTTAAGTGGTGGAGAATTTCTCCCTGAATCGTAACTGCGCGTTGGACCGTTGCGTCTAAAGTTATTCTGTCTCCCTTGATAATAATTATTTTGGTTCCCAAATTGTCTGTTTCTCTGATTGTCTCTGTGATAGTCACTACTACGGAAATGCGATCTTTCTCTGTAACTATTATTACTCTGCCAGCGGTTGTCATATGGGTGGTGTCTGTTTTGGTCACGATTTGTGTTGTGAGAATAGCCTTGTCGTGTAAAGTTATTACTTCTTTCATCGCGGAATTGCGACGGATGTGACCTGTAATTGCTGTATTCCTGGTTTCGCGTTCCGCGATTGTCAGTGTCAATTTCTAATTCTTGTAACAGTCCCTGAAATGCTTCAATGTCGTCTTTGCAACGTCCTGCCAAAATAATATGTCGTAAATGTTCAGGTAATTTGATTAAGCAAATGCGGATGAGTTCTGAGGGGCTGTATGGGTTTGACAGGTACTGATTCTTGTGCAACATGTCTTCAAAATATTTCACAAGACTGGAGAATTCAGATTGTTCGAAATGTTTCATCATTATGATACCATGTTTTACCCGGTCTTGTGTGGCTTGAGACCAATATGCTGAGAGGAAGGCATGGTAAAATTCTCCTTCACTGTGGCAATCGTGAATGACCGATCGCATTCTTACAGCTGGTTCATTCTCTAAGTAGCCACACATAAATTCTAATCTGTGCTCTAATGACCAGTTGGGAGGAAAACAATGAGAGAATTGATGGAGCCATGCTTGTGGATGAATGTCGTTGCCAGAATTCTTAAATGTTTTGAATTTACGTGTAGTAATGAACAGCTTATAGTCAAAATCATCATGTCGGCGAATCGCATATCGGTCATTGTTAGGTCGTGTCGGCCGTTCCATCTCAAAATTCGGTGCACATTGCCCATTTCTTTCATAACTTCCGAAATGCCCTGTGTTATTATTTTGCGGCTTTTCCGTGTTTCTGTGTCCCTCTTCCCGTATTGGGGCGCGAGTATCCTCTGAAATACGTAATTCTTGTATTAACTGTGTCAGCTGATCTTGTACTTCCCGGATTTCTCTTTGGTGTTGCGTATTAATCTGATTCTGATTTTGTTTGAATTTCCTAATTTGTTCGCACTCTTCAGTGTCAGTGAAGGCTACAGGTCTTGTGTCATTCAGATCATCATCTACCTTTGTAGATAAGTTAGTGACCTGATCCGAAAGTTCGGCTACTTTCTCCGATAGTGAACACATTTCCTCAGTGTGTTTTTCTGAACCAAGTTTCAGAGTATCTACTGTGTCCTTTAAGTTTTCCTGAGTTTTTGCAAGTTGCGTAACCGAATCGGTAGATGCAACTGAGTCAATTTTAGCCCACAAGGTCTCATGATTTTCATGAACAATGGCTTGCAGTTCTTTTATGGCTGCTTCGTGATTCTGTAATGCATTTTCATGCCGCGAAAAAATAGGTTGAAAATGCTCACAAATTTGTGTTTTTACGTCATTACAGACTTTTTGACATTTCGATTCAATGTTATGTAACTCAGTGGTTAAATCTTCACGTGTTTGTTCAAGTGTAGTGTCTAACTTTTGAAGATTTTGTTCCATTGTGTCTAACTTTTGAAGCTTTTGCTGTGTTTGTCTCTGATTTTGTTCCATTGTGTCTAACTTTTTGAGATTTTGTTCCACTGTGTCTAACTTTTTAAGATTTTGTCCCATTTGTCTCTGATTTTGTTCCATTTGTTGCATTAATTGCAATAATAATGTATTAGTGTCTGGAATCTGTTTCTCTACGCTTTTCGGCAGTGCATTTGCACCGGCAACATTCACATTTTGACAAGCAGAAAATGCGTCTTGACTTATTTGAGAAAACGGTGATAACAAACCTGAATCTACAGTATTTGCGAAATTGTGTCCTGTCATTTCGGATTCCTGAGGCGAGCTGTTGCCGACCGATCGATCGATAATGCTTCCCTCTTCACTAATTGTTTCACTGTCCGTGCCATTGTTTGCTGCCTGCTCCATTTCCCTATGAACAGTTACCAAATTACTACTTTGAATGTCTGTTAATTCATTACTCTGCGGCGCTAACACACTGCCTTCGTCTTCACTGTCATTTCTCAGTTTACTTTGGAGCCTAGTGTTACGTTTTTCACACGCCATAATTGTCACAGTATTTCACACGACAACACAGAAAAACACAATTTGAAGATCAAAAATAAGAGAACACATTAACATAACACTGAAAATAATATCTAGTTAATTACAGCTGCGAAATACTTGGTGCAAATCTACATGCATGCCACAACTGTTTTACTGTACAACAATGAAAGGCTATAACTACAAAGGAGATTCTCTCTACAATTACGCGCTAGCAATAAACAAAATCTACACTAATTACACAAACTACAAGAAAAAATCAGAAGATTCCAGTGAGGTATCCTAGGCCAAGGGTCGACATATGAAACGTCCCCTTTGAACAATTATGCACGGGACTGTGCTTAACCTGACACACAATGTTTTTAGCGCAACGCAATCTGACTTTCAAAATTCCCTACTAAAGAATGGCCCTGACTAACGTTAAACTATACCTTTCGCAAGTCACCTACCTCACAAAAATCTCCGCTGCTCAAGCTACTGCAATACAGCGAGCGCCACTACTGCCAGCTAAATAAAAGATTCAAACTACTAAAGGCACTAACTACTGATAGGGGTAGTTAGCAAATGAAAGATATTAATAGAGAACAAACAATGTATTTACCTTAATATCATCACAAGTCATAATATCTATATCAGTTCATGACAAATTTCAAAACTCCGCCATCTCTCTCCCCACATCCACCACTGCTGGCGGCTCACCTCCAACTGCGCAACGCTACGCGCTGTTCACATACAGCTGCCGCTGCCTAACACTACAATGGCAGACAACAATGCAAACTAGCCACAGACTGCACACAGCACAGCCAGTGATTTTCATATTGAGCGCTACGTAACGTTGCCAATAAGAAAACATAAACAGCCTACTTACATAGAGAAAACATAAACAGCCTACTTACACTGGTAGCATGAAGTGTGGGGCGACGAGTAGCAGTTTTGCCCGTTT
The DNA here is from genome assembly GCF_023864345.2 of Schistocerca serialis cubense. Lineage (NCBI taxonomy): Eukaryota > Metazoa > Arthropoda > Insecta > Orthoptera > Acrididae > Schistocerca > Schistocerca serialis. The sequence continues at coordinate 462,129,264 of NC_064643.1, forward strand.
TCGGATAATGCAAGACATCGAGTGTACCGACGGTCCAGGGAGATGCGTGATTCGCAAATGCGTGCAGGATATACTTTCGGCTTGAGTTGATTCTGCAATGGCATGAGGATTTTTTTCGTGCCTACTCCTTAAGATTACCATAAACATGAGCCAGGGTGTTTACCTCACCATTCTCCGTGACCAAGTATTACCCTTTCACCTCCATCTTCACAGTGAGTATGCTTTAGGCAGTCCCGTCTGCCGAGATGATAACAGCCATATTCGCTGGACTACTCAGACACCGCTAAACCATCCGATCTTAGCATTACAGAAAATGTTTAGGACTAGAGCAGCTGAAATGAACACCAGCAATTTGGTACCTTTGAGGAATCTAATCATCAATATGTGGCTTCAGTTGGACATTGCATTCCCGAAGACTTTTGTGGACTCCTTCTCGCTGAAATTGTTCAAATGTGTGTGAATTCGTAATGGAGCAAACTGCTGAGGTCATCGGTGCCTGAACTTACACACTACTTAAACTAAGTGGAACTAACTTATGCTAAGGACAACACACACACCGAGGGAGTCCGGCGGTAGGGGCTGCGCAATGCGTGACATGGCGCCTGAGACCGCAAGGTCATTCTGCGCGGCTTTTCTCGCTGAATTGAGGCTATTATCAAAGCTACAAGTTTCACGGAATTAGCATGATGTTTCGTGAGGGGGGAGGATGACGTTTCCTCCAGTGTTCTAATCTAGGACTATCTGTGTAGAGGGATTGCAGTTGTCACGGCCACATAAATTCAGGTGTGTGGAAGGCAGACGACAGGCTCAGATTTATTGGAAAAACTGTTAAAAATGTGTAGTCCACACCAGAAAAATGATCGTTCGTTACATTAGTGGAACTAGATAGTAATATCTTAGAACAACCCGTAAATCTGTTGAAATAATCAGCAGCCAGTTGCACAAAAGAAATTTTATTCCTTTGTCGGTTTCAGGTACCTAGTGCCCTTCTTCAGAAGGTTATAATTATCGCATCACTTGCGAGCTTAAAAAGTAAGATATATGCAGCATTTCGCTAAGGTGATGTGTGTGTACAAAAATGATATAAGGAAACGATTTCTGTGCAGGCATTACGAACAACATAACCACAGCACGAACGTCCGTTCGTTTCTTACTTGTGTACAGATACGACGTGAATTTGGTGCACTTACTCTTGCTTCTCTCTCATTATTCTACAGTGGCGTGGCATATGTACTTGTTAGTATTGTAGTATTGTAGTATTTGGTGTAAAATCACTGAACTGACACTGTTTTCAATTGTACCAAGTCACTCGGCAGAATTGTGAGTTTTATATTATATTCTTCAGTGTTCTTATAACGATAAGTGGATTTTCTGACGCACGTCTCTGTTAAATTACAATGCAGGTCTCCTGATCAATGAACGTAATCGGTAAAGGAAATTAAAGCACACATTAACAGGAGCTGAGATAGTCTTTCACATATACTCTACAGTGAAATAGGTGTGTTGACAAAACGCAGTGGGAGACGCCACTAGAGACGTATCATGAATCGCGGAGAGCTTCACAAAATTCTGAGGCTCTTGTTTATATCGTTTCAAGAAACATACTACTATCTCAAACACATTATTCGCGTAATGAACTGAACGGTAAAATTAGAAAAACTCAGGGTCATACAGACGGGCAGCAACAACATATCTCGCATTTAACCATCCACTAATAGAACAGCAAGCGGGTTAGCACGATTGCATTACAGCGCAGTATGCACCTATCGCCACAAATTTTACTGTAGCTTTTGGAGTGCAACTGCAGGTTAGAGCGCGCATCTTGGATCAAGCTCCGACTGATGTTTGTCACATGTGGTCGGTGGCTGAGCGGCAATCGATCAGGAAGTTCTACCAACGATTTCTGTGACTCGTGCTGTCTACGCTACAAAGCGCTAAGCGTTGCTTTTGGTGCCGGGAGGGCCTACAAACTCACTTTCTCTACTTCAACTGCCCGTGAGCGTACCATACAGAAAAATATCATCGTTTACCAACAATATGTAAGCAACATAATATTAAAAGACAGTCCTAGGTTGCAGAAAGCTCTTACTGGCTCACAAACGACGCGTTTCAACTGGTTAAGGCGATCTGGAAGCAACTATTCATTTTAAATATACATGCTACCAACGAAATGTGAGCTACACTATGGAAGCAGCCAAGAAAAAATTGTTTTCTGTTCATTGCAAAGTGACTTCTATCAGTCTCAGGCATTTACACTACTGGGATGGTTATCAGATATTTTTATGGCAGCGGAATTCGCCCGCGTCGATGATTCAAAATCAGTTTAATAGAAAAATAATAAAAGTTACGGTTTTCGCATAATTTAATTACCTACATCACTGTTCATATTTAACTGCAATGGAAGGTATAAACTAACTTCTTTATACAATGTGTGGATTCTAAAGTTGTAGCTAAACTGCAAAAATCTCCAAAGCGGTGTCTATACTGTGATCGAAGGTGGGCACCACGTGTTATTCTTACGGCACGCACATCTGCGATGAAAATTTTTGTCCTAAAAGATGAGTTGCCCGAGCGAATGAAAATAGGCAAAGATGATGGTAGTGCTTCGGGGTGCAGCAGCTTTATTGAAATGCCCAGAAAGCAGAAGCGTCGGACGAGTTTTATCACTGAAAGGCGGCCGTTCTGTGCAGACTTTCTGGCGGTAGCAGGTTAAAAGAGCGCAAATGTCAGGTGTATGATGCACTGACTTCAACAGAGATTGCAAGTAAGACATGGGCGAGGAGAACGAACGGTAGTTTCACATTACTGACGGTAACTACTAGTAACTACTATCTCTTTGTTAAGGTAACTGAAGCCACTATTTCATTATACAGAGTCAAAATGTCACATCCTTCACTACAGAAATGACAGTGAATTTAAATTTGAGACACCAATATTTTTAAGGGCTCTGCTCGTCTGAGAGCAGCGGAGCTACATATTCCTCTGAAGAATTTGCCTTTCCTGTATAAATAAAGAATGTATCAGTGTTTACCCGTTGTCTTTTCACATACTTCAATAAAACAAAATACAAGCAATCTACGATATAAAGTGTCTAATCGAACTCCACTGAGAGGGAAAACCCGAAATAATATTTGCGGTAATAAAGTAGTGTCTGATGGCAAGAAGCTAGAAGAACATGTAAGAAGCGAAGAAAAAACAGAAGCACTACAGAGGAACGAATACGTTGCAAAATACTAAGCACTGTAAGAAGCAATAGTGGGAAAAATTAAACGACGGATAAGTATTAGAATATCTGAATTATCGTGGACCTTGGGTATTACTGATATGCTCACTTGAAGGTGTTAGCAGCAAATAGGAAGAGACAGAGCTCAACATCGAACTAATTGAAAGACCAATGGCAAAAAAGAAAAAAAATACCGTTACGATTTTGTAGCACACATTGCTACTATGTTGTTCATAATTGAATTCGTAACACAGAATTCGGACGGTTTGTTGACAGATAAGTCATCAGTGGTTGAAGGACATACATTCCGTAATACTGTAAATGAAAAATTATCTCTTCGTGCCAAAGATTCCGAAATAGTCCCCCATTCGGATCTCCGAGAGAGGACCGCCAAGAGGAGGTGACCATGAAGAAAAGCCTAAATAACCAATGAAAGGACAACGTTTACGAGTCTGGGAGTGGAATGCCAGAAATTTGATCGTGCTAGGGAACCCAGAAAATTTGAAAAGGGAAATGTTAAGGCTCAGTCTAGATATAGTGAGCGTCAGTGAAGAAGACAAGGAAGGATGATATCAACTGTAGTAAAAAATGATATAAAGGGAGTAGGACTCGTTATGAATCGGGAGGTAGGACAAAGAGTGAGTTAACATAACAGTTCAGTGGTAGGGTTGTTCTCATCAGAACCGACAGTAAGCCAATACCGACAATAATAGACCGGCCGCGGTAGCCGTGTGGTTCTAGGCATTTCAGTCCGGAACCGCGTGACTGCTACGGTCGCAGGTTCGAATCCTGCCTCGGGCATGGATGTGTGTGATGTCCTTAGGTTAGTGAGGTTTAAGTAGTTCTAAGTTCTAGGGGACTGATGACCTCAGATGTTGAGTCCCATAGTTCTCAGAGCCATTTGAATAATATTTCAGGTAGGCCAGTCGACCTCGCTAGCAGAAGATAGAAAAGATAAAGTACATAAGGACCTTGAACGGGTAATTCAGTACGTAAAGGAAGATGAAAATCTAGTAATCGTGGGGTACTGGACTACGGTTCCAGGGGAGGGAGTAGAAGAAAGGGTTATGGGAGAAACGGGCTTGGTTGTAGGAATGAGAGAGGAGAAAGACTACTTGAGTTCCGACATTAATTTCAACTAGCAATAAAGAATACTCTGTTCACGAATCACAAAACGAAGAGGTATATTTCGAAAAGACCAGGAGATAAAGGAAGATTTCAACTAGATTACATCGCGATCAGGCACAGACTCCGAAATCAGACATTGGATTGTAAGGGGTCGCAAGGGGCAGATATAGACGCAGGTCACAATATGGTAATGACGAAGAGTAGGCTGACGTTTAAGAGGCTGGTCAGCAAGAAACAGTGCGCAAAGAAGTGGGACACGGAAATACTTAGGAATGAAGAGATACGCTTGAACTTCTCGGAGGCTATAGACATTGCAATAACGAGTAGCTCAGTAGACAGTAGACAGTTCAATTGCTATCTCTTAAAAGGGCGGTCACAGAAGTTGGATAGAAAAACTTAGATTAAGGAAAGGTAACTACGACGCAACCGTGGTTAACAGAAGAATACTTCAGTTAAACGATGAGAGAATGAAGTACAAAATTATTCAGGGAAATCCAGGAATACAGATATAGAAGTCACTGAGGAATGAAATATATAGGAAGTGCAGGGAAGTTGAGGCGAAACGATCGCATAGAAAATGTGAAGAAATCGAAAAAGAAATGATTATGAGAGAAGGACTGGCTGAGCATATAGGAAAGTCAAAACAGCCTTCAGTGAAATTAAAAGCAAGGGTGATAACATTGAGAGTACAATGGCAGTTACAGTGTTAATGGAAAGGAGGGAGCGGATACGAGGAAAGAATAGATTGAGGGCCTCCATAAGTGGCTAGACTTGTCTGATGACGTGGTAGGAGAAGAAACAGCGGTCGATAGGGAACAGAGGGGACCCAGTATTAGAATGGAAGACTTAAAATCAAATAACGTAGGAGAGATAGATAGCATTTAATCGGAATTTTTAACTTCATTGGGCAAAGAGACAACTATTATTCATGTTGGTGCGTAGAAACACATCATCCACACAGTTCCAAAGACTGCAAATGCGAGAATCATCGCACAATCAGCTTATCAGGTCATGCACCCAAGTTATTGACAGGAATAATATACAGTATGCGGAAAAATTGATGATGTGTTAGATCAGCTTGGACTGAAGAACAATCAAGACAAGTTCATATGGTTTGTTGACCTGGATAAAGCGTTCGCAAATGCAAAATGGTGCAAGATGATCGAAATCCTGAGGAAAATAGGTGTAAGCTATAGGTAAGATAGGTTGTGTACAATATGTACAAGCAGCAAGAGGGAACAATAAGACAAGAAGATCAATAACAAAGTGCATGTATAGTGTAAGGCACGGATGTAGTCTTTCGTCCCTACTGTTCAATCCGCACATCGAAGAAGCAATGACGGAAATAAAAGAAAGGTTCAAGGGTGGGATTAAAATTCAGGGTAAAAGACTATCAATGCTAAGATTTGCTGAAGACATTGCTATCCTCTGTGAGAGTGAAGAAAAATAAAAGGACCCACTGAGTGGAATCAACAGTGTAATGAGTACAGAATATGGACTGAGAGTAAATCGAAGGAAGATGAAAGTAATGAGAAGTAGCAGAAACGAGAACAGCGAGAAACCTTACATCAGAATTGATGGTCGCGAAGTAGATGAAGTTGAGGAATTCTACTACCTAGGCAACAAAATAACCAATGATGGACGGAACAAGGAAGACATCAAAAGAAGACTAGCACAGGAAAAAATGGCATTCCTGGGCGAAAGAAGTCTACTAGTATAAAACCTAGGGCTTAATGTGAGGAAGAAATTTCCGAGAATGCATGTCTGTAGCACATTGTACGGCAATGACATATGGACGGAACAAAAGAGAATCGAAGCATTTGAGAGTGCTGCTATAGAAGATTTAAAATTAAGTGGACTGATAAGATGAGGAATGAGGAGGTTTTCCGCAGAATCGGCGAGAAAAGACATACATGCAAAACAGTGATAGGAAGAAGGGACATATTAGTAAAACATCTGTTGAGGCATCGGAGAAAAACTTCCGTGCTACTAGAGGGAACTGCATAGGGCAAAGCTGTAGAGGAAGATACTGGAATACATCCAGGAAATAACTGAGGACGTAGGTGCAAGTGCTACTTCGAAATGAAGAGGGCACAGGTGGGGAATTCGTGGCGGGCCGCATCAGACCTTTCTTCAGTCTCCAAAAGAACCGTAATATGTACAAACTTGTTTAAATAGTCGGTTCGACAACTTGAAGCGCAATATTTTGACGTATTTTCGCTGCTGCAAAATACTGGGTCATAGCTGTTGTTGTGTCTAGACAGGACAGCCTAGACACAATGAGAGGAAGCCGAAAGGCACGCGCTTAAACTCACGCAGGCTGGCGTGAGGTCTGAAACTGGATACGTAATGAATGCTATAAAGAAAAGTACGTAGCTTCTGGAATACTTAACTTTAATCCATAATTGTATAACATCACTCTTGTACAGATATAATCTCCATTTCAATATACTTGGTGATGGCGCCTTGCTAGGTCGTAGCAGATGACTTAGCTGAAGACTATGCTAACTATCGTCTCGGCAAATGAGAGCGTGATTGTCAGTGAACCATGGCTAGCAACGTCGGCTGTACAACTGGGGCGAGTGCTAGTACGTCTCTCTAGACCTGCCGTGTGGTGGCGCTCGGTCTGCTATCACTAACAGTGGCGACACGCGGGTCCGGCGTATACTAATGGACCGCGGCCGATTTAAAGGCTACCACATAGCAAAGCTCACACAAGTATCTACAAATGGCGGCTCTGAGACCACCGGAAGTTTTCTGCTACATATTCGTTAACGAACTAGTTGACCAGTCAAGCAGGCACAGTATCGGGTTACTGGCACTCATTAGGATACTTATTTATTTCTGGAAACAAAACATTGAGTGTAAATGTTCAACAGGTCTCCTTTAAACAATATAAGTATAATATGTAGAGTATTATTCTTTCTTATATTTAGAATAACTCCAATATTTTCTTGCAAAACTTGTGTTCCAGATTCAGGTCTTTGCAGAATGTACTCTCAAAATCACAAATAATTACTTTCGGTTCAGACAGTTTCATGAAGACACGTGGTCACAGAAGATTACTTTCACCTGTGGACGCTGCTAGATACCTCTCTCAAAACGTTACGTCTGCACCGCACGTCTATCATATCTCTTCCCTAAAAAAGCTGACTAGATAAGGGAATAGTTCACGACAACGTCCCTGTGGGGCAACAGACCATCAGCTAATCTAAATAACGCTCCATAGGAACAACGCCTGAAACACACGGGAACGATTTATATGTCAGATGCATTTAACTACGAGAATATAAAGTACGTCATTTGCAGTTACGGAGCTCTATTTTTGCCTAGAGATGTGTGAATGTCAAGAGAACATTAACGCTAATTAATATTATAATTGGATACGATCTGACAAAAGCTGTATCTGTTACGATAAATGTATTCCTGGAAAGGACGAGAAAGTCAAATGTGGTTTCCTGACATAAAAGCTAGTGTGACACTGAAATATGTCGTTCGTGGTAACACTGACACCCTCACTATTCGCAGTAGTCATTAACATAAATACGTAGTTTTTCCATCAACATTATGAACCACCGTAAATCTTTTGCCGTAGTATTGCTATGGTCATGTAGTTTGTCATTTACAGTTCCCTATATTGCAACATCTTACAAATTTTCCTGTCTTCGCAAACAACTATTCCAATAAGTCCCTCCGTACAAACGTACACAATTTTCGAAGTTGTCTGGACGTTTTAGAAGCTCAAGTATTTAAATAGTGTGTATCTGGCATCACCTATGTGGTTACCTCTTCTGATATTGCCTGGGCACTCTGTTCTAATTTTATGGTGAATGCGAGCATGTTTCTCACTGCTTCCTGACAAAAGAAGAAATATCAAGGTCGTCGCATTCCATACCGGATGGTATTGATAGACGAAACAGGGAAGATCAAAAGAAGAGTAGCACATTTCGTTACAGGTTCACTTGGAAAGCGCGAAAGCGTCACGGAGATACTCGGCAATTCCCAGTGACACATACTACAAGAGAGGCGTTCCTTATCAAGGCGTTCTTTAAAGTTCCAAATCGTAACGGAGCTTGTAGGATGTAGATGTAGATTATTGTCATCGCAGTCTGTAGATCATTGTCATCGCAGTCATAATCTGTTATTCCATGTAGATTGCTGGAAAAATGTCAACTCTGGGCATCTCCACACATTACGTTTTTTTAGAGACACACATCTTTAATGGTCCTGCTTTTTACATACTGTCATTTAACCGCCTCCCTTAGAATTGCTAACACTTAATGAAAGATTTCGCTATTAGAAATGTTTTGAATTTCATGAACAGTTCTTTCTACTGCGAAATGAAAAAAAAATTTGAATGTCGCTCATAAGACGGTCTTATTAAGAAATATCTGTGTCTGGTTTCATGAATAAATGTGCAGATCCGATTGCAGTATAAAAAGAAATATTAATACAAATTCCTAACCGGAAACACATTTAAATGGCACTGTCATGTTGAGAGATAGCCTAGGAGTAGTTCATGTAGTAACTCAACAACCAGTTGTGACAGCTGTGGTGTCACCGCCAGACACCACACTTGCTATGTCATCGTCATCATCTTGGACAGTTTCCAGCCACTGGCTGGGTCTGTCGGGAACACAAGCCTCTCCATCGTGTTCTGTCTTTCCACCATTCCCCCTCTTCCACCTTCGTCCAGTTCTCTCCTCTTCTCGTCACACATTCCTTCACTCCCTTCACCCATCTATCTCTTGGTCTTCCTCTGGGCCTCTTCCCCTCCAGTTGCAGATCAAACATCCTCTTTGGAAGCTGGACTGGTCAACTAGTTCGTTAACGAATATGTAGCAGAAAACTTCCGGTGGTCTCAGAGTCGCCATTTGTAGATACTTGTGCGAGCTTAAATTGACGGTACCTCATTCTGATCTACACTATCTGATCAAAAATATCGGAACACCTATTCGTGGACATCGGTATGCAGAGGGCCAGAACTGTGTTGAAGGCAAATTTGATGAGGTGTCTTAGTGTCTATGGAGGAAGAGCAGCCATTCTTCTTCAAGAGCCGAAAACAGTCAGGAGCCAAGTTGACGACCAGACTTGCCCACAGGTGTTCCACTGGATTCATACCGGAAATCTGGGAAGGTTAGTCTGTTTCAGGAATACTGTTGTCCACAAACCATTGCCTCACAAATACTGCTTGATGGCAGGTTGCAAATTCGTACTGATATAATTATAGTACCCGAACTGTTCTCTACTGTACATAGTACAAAAAGCTGTAAAATGTGTTCATATACTTCCGCATTTAGCGTTATCTTAAGCGCTATAAGAGGACCACACCATAACTACACTCATGCTCATAAATTAAGGATAATGCTGATACATGGTGAAACAATGCTCTGGTGGGCAATTTGCGGGTTTAAATCACATCGGGGTATGACCATGCGGTGCATTTAACCTGCGGTCGTCGCACGGTGGCGCTGGCAGCAGTCCACATACGCAGAGGTGTGTTAGTGCATGTCAGATTACGGTGCAGGAGAGTGCAGCGACTGCAGCGAGTAAGTGTGCAGACGCTTTCAGACGTGCTAATGGTGACTGTGTGTTGAAAATGGCTCAAAGAACACATATTGATGACGTTATGAAACGTAGAATACTAGGGCGACTGGAGGCTGGTCAAACACAGCAGATCCTTGCACAGGCCCTCCGTGTGCCACAAAGTGTGATCTCATGATTATGTCAACGATTCCAGCAGACAGGAAACGTCTCCAGGCACTATAGTACGGGACGTCCACAGTGTACAACACCACAAGAAGACCGATATCTCACCATCAGTGCCCGCAGACGGCCACGGAGTACTGCAGGTAGCCTTGCTGGGAACCTTACCGCAGTCACTGGAACATTTGTCTCCAGACACACAGTCTACAGACGACTGAACCGACATGGTTTATTCGCCCGGAGACCCGCAAGGTGCATTTCACTGACCCCTGTTCACAGGGGCATGGTCACAGGGGCCCGTAAAGCCTGGTGGCAAGAACACAGTACATGGTCATTGGAACAGTGGACCCAGGTTATGTTCACAGACGAGCCCAGGTATAGTCTGAACAGTGATTATCGCCGTGTTTTCATCTAGCATGAACCAGGAAGCAAAGACCAACCCTTTAATGTCCTTCAAAGGGACCTGTATGGAGGCCGTGGTTTGATGGTGTGGGGTGGGATTTTGATTGGTGCACGTGTCTTTGACAGAGGAACTGTAACAGGTCAGGTGTATCAGGACGTCATTTTGCTCAGTATGTCCGCCTTTTCAAGGGTGCAGTGTGTCCTACCTTCTTCCTGATGGATGATAACGCACGTCTGCACCGAGCTGCTATCGTGGAGGAGTATCTTGAAACAGAAGATATCAGGCGAATGGAGTGGCCTTCCTGTTCCCCAGACCTAAACCCCATCGAGCACGTCTGGGATGCTCTCGGTCGACGTATCGCTGCACGTCTTCAAACCCCTACGACACTTCAGGAGATCCGACAGGCACTGGTGCAAGAATGGGAGGCTACACCTCAGCAGCTGCTCGACCATCTGATCCAGAGTATGCGAACCCGTTGTGCGGCCTGTGTACGTGTGCATGGTGATCATATCCCATATTGATGTCGGGGAACATGCGCGGGAAACAGTGGCGTTTTGTAGCACATTTGTTTCGGGACGGTTTTCTCAACTTATCACCAATACCGTGGACTTACAGATCTGTGTCGTCTGTGTTCCGTATGCGCCTATGCTATTAGCGCCAGTTTTGCCACATTCTGTAATTATCTTTAATTTATGAGCATGAGTGTATGAAAAATACCTTCGTACCATAACACCACCTACTCCGCATTTAGCTGTTGGCACTACACACGATGACAGGTGATTTTTCCAGGAATTCACCAAATCTAAACTCTTGCAGCGGGCTTCCACTAGCTATAGCATAATTCATCACTTCAAGTTATTCTTTTCCAGTCACCCACTGTTGCTCTCTAAGTGTCACTTAGCCTACGATAGAAATGTGTTTCTTATGAGTAACTGCTCGACCACTGAACCCCCCACTCTTCTTAACGCCTTACGCGCAGTGCTAGCTAGACTGCTGGTAGCACTTTGGAAGCCAGGAGTGATTTCTTCGCATGATATTTTGCTACCTTTACAACAACTCAGCGCAATGCTCGATGGTCCTCGTCATGAGATCTGCCTGGTCTTGGTATAACTGTGGCTGTTCCTTCGCGTTTCCACTGAACAATCAGATCACCAACAGTCGACCTGGGCAGTTTTATCGGGGTTGAAATTCCCCTGAAGGATTTCTTACTCAGGTGATATCCAATGACTAGACCACATTCGAAGTCACTGAGCTCTGCTGTCCAAACCATTCTGCTGATACTGCTCTACTGACAGCAGAATACTCACTGCTACTTTTTATACTGGTGCATCCGCCTCTCGTGACATCAAGTAGTCAGCATTAAAGGGGTCAGATGCGCGATATCCCATCCCTGTTTCCCGGCATTAGAATAACAGAAAATAGCCGGACCACGGGTGCAGCAAACCGGTCGTCAGATCATCCGTGAACATCACTCAGTTAGCAGTATGCCACTCAGAATTACCTCCGCTCTAAGGAGTACAGAAACTACTGCTCCGCTTGTTTATCCCTCTTCATTTCCATTGTTCACTCGAAGCATGGAGAATATTAACAGCAGTAACCACTCGCGGTTGTGGAGAAAAATATCGAAAATCACTTAAAGCTATGTATTCCGATACAGAAGATGCGGGCTATCACTGAGAACTTTGTCGCCTACACAATGTACTGAATTCTATTTGTATTTGATGACGAACCACAGCTTCAAATTCAAAATTTATTCCTGAGATCCTGTTTAACAGTTATACGTATAGATATACTACTTAGAGTGACATACGAAGATTTGTACTGGAACCCAGCAACCAGGATTTGCCGCTTATAGTGAGCGGCCCCCTTTTTACATTGGCTATCCGAGCAAGCTTCCGGGGTCGACCCAAACTTACACATGTCACACATACATCTAACTCTTCACAGAGCTTTGTTTATGCCCACTCACATGTCTCGTGAATTAATACTATGTGAGGAAATAGATGGGTGTGTGAGATGGAAGTTTGTGTCGGTCTGGGGAGCTTGCTTGGACGGCTTAAGTGGTAAGGCGAAGAAGAAATGATGTGGAGAAATAGATAGGTGTGTGACATATGGCAGCTTGGGACGGTCCAGAGAACGTACTTGGTTAGCCTAAGTGGTTATACGACGGCATGCAATAAGCGAAAAATCTGGGTTCGAGTCCCCGATCGGCAAAAATTTTCCTGTATCGCTTTAGGTAGTACTTTTATACCTATTATAGTTAATTTCAGTTTAAGGTATAAATTTCACTATTCCACTGTATACAATGCATGTGTTGGTTTTATTATAACAATATTTGTGTTTAATTCCCCGGATACAATACCCAACTGAGCTATGGCTGCCCATCTCAGCAAGATTCCTAAAACTCATGTAGTTTTTGCGATCTAACAAAGAAGTGATTGAATGAAAAATGTGTCTAATGACTGCCTTCAAAATTATATTTCGTCTCGTCTTGGCCACACTTTAATCTAGTTAATTTTTTTTAAAAATAAGTTGAGAATTTTATTACATTGGAATACCATTCTATGTCACTAATGAAGATAAACGCAGTTGAAGTGTTTGTGAAAATAACTAATAATTATGGAATTATGTATATCTGCTATATCTAAATTCTTTGACTTCAAATAACTTCCTTTTCAAATTTTGGATAATATGACTGAGTTGTTCGTCCGCTCTAGTTTTATTCCACACTTTGCTTAGAAGCTCACTGCAAAACACAATTATAAGAAAGACACTCTAAATAGTCGAGTGATAGCGATTCAAACACAACTGCTTCGTACAAGAATAATGGTCGAAAGGAGAAAAATATACCTTACACTAAGTCAGACACTTCCTCTTTCTTAATAGAGGCTAATGACACTACAGTTCTTATCATTATGTGCAACGTAGGAGATTGTTGCTAGCATTCTGAATACTATTACTGTCATACGCACATCGCTTCATATTTCTACACTGCAGAGGCAGAGAAACTAGTACACCTGCCTAATATCGTGTAGGGCCCGCTGTGAGCATGCAGAAGTGCCTCAACACGACGTGGCATGAATTCGACTAATGTCTAAAGTTGGGCTGGAGGGAACTGACACTATGAATCCTGCAAGGCTCTTCACAAATCCGTAAGAGTACAGAGGGGTGGATCTTACTTCTGAACAGCACGTTGCAAGGCGTCCCAGATCTGCTCAACAATGTTCATGTCTGGGGAGTGCTTGAACTCAGAAGCGTTCCTGGAGCCACTCTGTAGCAATTCTAGAAGTGTAGGGTGTCGCATTGTCCTGCTGGAATTGCCCAAATCAATTGGAATGCATCGTGGACATGAATGGATGCATGTGATCAGACACGATGCATACGTACGTGTCATTCGTCAGGGCTGTATCTAGACGTATTAGGGGTTTCATATTACGCCAGCTGCACACGTCCCACAACATTACAGAGCCTCCATCAGCTTGAACAGTCCCCTGCTGATATGCAGGCTCCATGGATTGATGAGGTTCTCTCGATACCCATACACGTCCATACGTCCGTCCGCTCGATACAATTTGAAACGAGGCTTGTCCGACCAGGCAACATATTTCCAGTCATCGTTCTGTGTCAGTGTTGACCAGCCCAGGCGAGGCGTTAAGCTTGGTGCCGTGCAGTCATCAAGAATACACGATGGGCCATCGGCTCTGAAAGCCCATATCGATGATGTTTCGTTGAATGGTTCGCTGAAACATGTTGATGGGCCAGCACTGAAATCTGCAGCAATTTGCAGAAGGTTCAAAAATGGTTCAAATGGCTCTGAGCACTATGGGACTTAACTACTAAGGTCATCAGTCCCCTAGAACTTAGAACTACTTAAACCTAACTAACCTAAGGACATCACACACATCCATGCCCGAGGCAGGATTCGAACCTGCGACCGTAGCGGTCGCGCGGTTCCACACTGTAGTACCTAGAACCGCTCGGCAACTACAGCCAGCAATTTGCAGAAGGGCTGCACTTACGTTGAACGATTCTCTTCAGTCGTCGTTGGTCCCGTTCTTGCAGGATCTTTTTCCGGGCGCAACGATGTTGGAGATTTGATGTTTTGCAGGATGCTTGATATTCAGGGTACACTGGTGAAATGGTTGTACGGGACAATTCCCACTTTATCGCTACCTCTGAGATGCTGTGTCGCACAGCTCGTGCGCCGACTGTAACACCATGTTGAAATTCACTTAAATCTCGATAACGTGCAGGAGTAACCGATCTAATGAATGTGCCAGACACCTGTCTTTTATAGGCGTTGCCGATCGCAGCGCCATATTCTGCCTGTTTACATATATCTATATTTGAATACGCTTGCCTATACCAGTTTCTTTGGTGCTTCAGTGTATAATTCTCAGCGTTATGTCGACCACTTGGTTCTCCTATTCGATAACGCAGTCGTTACCCTCCCCCCCCCCCCCCCCCCCAAAAAAAAAGACAAAAATTGTATATACATATTATACACATAACCAGTGCGTGTATTCAGCCAAATTGATCGGAAAACACTTGTTACAAGTTTCTGTAAGTTTCAGTGGTGCTTTTCAGCTGTTTATAGTCACAAAAATTACATGTTTCGTCATTCAGCATTCGGCTGGTAATATTTTACGCAGAGAGAGGAGTAACGTCCGTGAGACAGGTCACGCAAACACTGGCGACCCTATCGCCTGACGCAGGTCACACAGCCCCGGATGCGTCGGCGTTGGCCCGTGCCGCGGAAGGCCTGGCAAACAAATCGGGCAGCTCACGGTCCCGACCGGAGTCCGTAATCCCGTCACGGGCCGGGCTGGGACGTGATCGAATCAGCGCCCACGGGGCTACAGCCGCTGCTCTGTCCTGTCCACACGAGCGATCGCCTGCCGTCGATACGCAATCTCGAGACACTGCCAAACGACGCAGGGGGGCTTTCGGGTGAATCACCTTAGCGACCACGTTCTTGCTTCTACGTGATTTTTTTCCGCTTGTAGTTTCGAATTTTCTTGACAACGATCTACGTCATTGCGAATACATCACTTTCTGTGTTTTGAATTGATATTTTTGACCTGGAAAAGACAAACCAGTCGTCTAACGCAGATTTTTAACTAAATGTTTCTTCAGTTTTTATTTATTTTTTGTTTTTTTTTTTTTTATAAATGATCAATACGTATGTGCATCTGGTGTATTTGCGCGTATGAGAGAGAATATACAATGTTAAGAAACTTCCAGCGATTCCCTATTAATCACCATCATCATCATTACCACCACCATCATCTGCATTCATAGATTAGGTTCGAGGAACGGGTTCCGTTTTCTGCTTCTTCGCCGCATTGTTGTCTGGGCCGACCTACGTCCCTTGTCCCTTTGTGTATACTGGTATACTGCAAAACTTTTTAAGATGTCTTCCTTGTCGCTTTCTGTTTCCGTATTTCTTACGTTTCTGCTTACTTTTTTCTGTTATTTGCAAATATTTTAAGCTCATTTTTAATATCTTCATTTCTTAATCTGTTTTCTTGTTTACATACTTTAACTTTCATTTCTAACGTCACTGTCAGATATATGTCTTCCTGTTTTGCTATCCAAGCTTCAAATCTGGAAAGTAATAATGGAACATCTAGAGTTTTGTAAAATGTTAGTTACCTTTCTTCAGTTGTCTGTTTAACGTTGTTTTTATTGTTCCACAGAAAGCCAGAAATATTACTGTTTTATTCTTTATACCAGTGAGACTCGTGCGAAACTTTCGCATCTGTATAGTTTTAAGTAATGGCAGTATTTGGAATAAGTGGTAGTCGTTGTGATAAGGGTAGTTATGGGAATAAAGAATGAAGTTCTTTAAAAATGAACCGAACGACGAAAAATAATCATCATGAATTTATGATACATCTTCGTATATATATTTCCATGTGTCCAGACGGTGTTTTGCATTGGAATGTTTGTCCCGGCTTGTACGAACGGCAGAGATCAGGGGATGTCACAGAAGCCAAATAACCTATAACTTTAACTAGATAAACACTTTCAGTTACAGTAAGCACATCACGTCGAAGTAGCAATAGGTCAGTCGCAATTCAAGGCAACATTGACAAACATGTTTGTCGCTACGGAGAGTATATTCGTTTGGAAAAGTGAACTCTTACGACGAACAGAGATAAACGGCTACACTAGTGGTCGCGGTTACTATCTATGACAATGCTGTATACAAATTATCCACTTAATAATTACTTTAAGACAAATAAAACGGCATTTGTAATAAAATAATATGAAAATGGAGACTCTTATGTGTGATTAATAAGTTAGCTTCCTAAAATATAGGTATGAAGCTAGGTATCCATCATGTCCTTTTGTCTGTGGTAGTTAAAAGCCTGTTTTATGTCAAAATTTTCTTCCAATACGTTTTAACTCAAAATTGGTATGCAGCGTCAGAAGGCGGTTGGAAATCTTTCTAACGATACCTCATTCATCCCTGTACGAGTAGTATTTGCAGAGAAAAAGGGATGATGACTTGAGGAATTATGTATATGATTCTTATCATGTTGAGAAGAAATGTTGCAGCACAGGTAGATAAAACGAATTACTTGCTCGATTACTTTTTTTCTATCACTGATTTTGATCGTATTTGTCGTTTTCCTCGCAATACCAATTCTTTTGACTTTTCTATAGATACGTTGAAATTATAAATGTGACCCATTTGGTTTAAAAATATATTTTGTAAGTGTTCCTCTGTAGTGACAGCCATGGACTGGTTATCAGAACACATTAACGGTTTTATATAATGTTCTTTACCTAGATTTACTCTTTTGTTGTTTTTATTCCCTTAGGTCAGTTTTCAATTGTGTAATTTATATATGAAGTAAATTAAATTAGGGACAGACTGCGATCTTCTTTAGCTCCTTGATTAATTATAATACCATTCCTACTAATTTTGTTCCATGTTTTATTACAAATTTTGTTTCATTGCATAAAATTTTGTGGTCCATATCAGGTGTGGCGGAATTCAGTTTTCTCAAAGTATTATTATTAAATGGGTATTTTGTATTCGGTTCTGCAGCCGGATCATATAATCATCTTGATACAATATCTCAGCAGTTCATCTGGCTACCAAGTTCATCTGGGAACGCTGTTTTCTATATCTGATCCTTTCCAAAGAACAAAGCGGGTTCTTTTAGATCCGTCCCATTACAGAGTCGCGTTTCTTTTCTGGCGCACACCAGGCAAGATGGTAGTGGGTCAGGGACGTTCCCAATTAGAAATAAACGTGAATGGCGGCCCCTTTATGCGCCACGGACCACCAAATCGTCGCTCCTGCATCCTAACACAAACGTGCAGGCACATCGGGCCGCATATCTACCGACCTTATTATTAACTAGGTAATGCCCCGCAAGCGTTGCAATGCCCCTTTCAGTTGTTTTGTAATTTATTGGAAGTAGGTGCACATAAATGAAGCAGACACTTGTATATGCAGAAAATAAATAGAAGAGCAATTTCTTGGTCATTGCGATTTGTGTAAGTTAATTCAAGGGCTATGGAATATACAAGATTTTTGGTCTTTCCGTTTTGTGCTAAAGCAAGCATGTAACATATATTCCAAAGCATGCGATCGAGCTTCCCGTACACAGTCAGATAAATTTCTTCCTGTGCGTTGGTCTCCCGATCCAGAAGCACACAATTCGGCAACCCGTTTACGACCTGATTCGTTGCTCGCTTGGCGATCCACGTTTCCTTGAGAAGCGCGAAACCGCATTCTCTTTCTTGTTTGGTTGGTAGAAGTATCAAGTGATGTATGTTGCGAGGGCATGATTATTTTCACGGAGAAAACATCAACAACTGTGCAAAGATTCAGCTCAATGGAATTAACTAATTATTTTGCTTTGCTTAAACAAACTGTTACACAGGGCTACCAACATGTGAGAGAAAAATCGCACCATATAGAAGACTAAATGTCGAGAATTGCTGATATGTCCTTCTTACTGTCGGTTTTATTGGAAAAACGGTACATTGTTGCTGCAAAAGCTATCTAGCTGCTTACCTTCTCCAGGCATAGCCGGCCAAGTTGCAATACCGCACGTAAATCAGTTTATAACTTTTTGAGATAAAAGGTTCCGAACAAACGGACAAACATTCATTTTGATGTAGCGAAGGATTAGTAAGCTACATAAATTAGAATGTTATGAGCCCCCAATAAACTAGATATACTAAGACTGCGATAAATCGGTCGTCGGCCTACAAGTACACTACTGGCCATTAAAATTGCTACACCAAGAAGAAATTCAGATGATAAACGGGTATTCATAGGACAAATATATTATACTACAACTGACACGAGATTACATTTTCACACAATTTGGGTGCATAGATCCTGAGAAATCAGTACCCAGAACAACCACCTCTGGACGTAATAACGGCCTTGACACGCCTGAGCATTGAATCAAACAGAGCTTGGATGGCGTGCACAGGTACAGCTGCCCATGCAGCTTCAACACGTTACCACAGTTCATCAAGAGTAGTGACTGGCGTATTGTGACGAGCCAGTTGCTCGGCCACCATTGACTAGACGTTTTCAATTGGTGAGAGATCTGGAGAATGTGCTGGCCAGGGCAGCAATCGAACATTTTCTGTATCCAGAAAGGCCCGTATAGGACTTGCAACATGCGGTCGTGCATCATCCTGCTGAAATTTAGGGTTTCGCTGGGATCGAATGAAGGGTAGAGCCACTGGTCGTAACACATCTGAAATGTAACGTCCACTGTTCAAAGTGCCGTCAGTGCGAACAAGAGGTGACCGAGACGTGTAACCAATGCCACCCCATACCATCACGCCGGGTGATACGCCAGTATGGCGATGACGAATACACGCTTCCAATGTGCGTTCACCGCGATGTCGCCAAACACGGATGCGACCATCATGATGCTGTAAACAGAACCTGGATTCATCCGAAAAAATGACATTTTACCATCCGTGCACCCAGGTTCGTCGTTGAGCACACCATCGCAGGCGCTCCTGTCTGTGATGCAGCGTCAAGGGTAACAGCAGCCATGGTCTCCGAGCTGATAGTCCATGCTGCTGCAAACGTCGTCGAACTATTCGTGCAGATGGTTATTGTCTTGCAAACGTCCCCATCTGTTGACTCAGGGATCGAAACGTGGCTGCACGATCCTCTACAGCCATGGGGATAAGGTGCCTGTCATCTCGACTGCTAGTGATACGAAGCCGTTGGGACCCAGCACGGCGTTCCGTATTATCCTCCTGAACCCACCGATTCCATATTCTGCTAACAGTCATTGGATCTAAACCAACGCGAGCAGCAATGCCGCCAGACGATCAACCGCGATCGCGGTAGGCTACAATCCGTCCTTTATCAAAGTCGGAAACGTGATGGTACGCATTTCTCCTCCTTACACGAGGCATTACAACAACCTTTCACCAGGCAACGCCGGTCAAGTGCTGTTCGTGTATGAGAAATCGGTTGGAAACTTTCCTCATGTCAGCACGTTGTAGGTGTCGCCACCGGCGCCAACCTTGTGTGAATGCTCTGAAAAGCTAATCATTTGCATATCACAGCATCTTCTTACTGTCGGTTAAATTTCGCGTCTGTAGCTCGTCATCTTCGTGGTGTAGCAATTTTAATGGCCAGTAGTGTACGTTCGTAACACTTCATGTCGACTTTTCTCTGATTCAGGTTGCTGCCATCTTGTTTGCCACGCGGGATTAGCCGAGCGGCCTGGGGCGCTGCAGTCATGGACTGTGCGGCTGGTCCCGGCGGAGGTTCGAGTCCTCCCTCGGGCATAGGTGTGTGTGTTTGTCCTTAGGATAATTTAGGTTAAGTAGTGTGTAAGCTTAGGGACTGATGACCTTAGCAATTAAGTCCCATAAGATTTCACTCACATTTGAACATTTGAGCTGCCATCATTAGCAGAGTTGTAATTACCTGACAAAGTAATGTAGTGTTGTCTGTAAGAGCGGGTGAATAATTAATAATAACAGTAACTGTAATTGCATTAAAATATGCAATATGTAATATGAAACATGATCACAAATTTTCACTAAATGTTTTGAATGTCAGTTTTCTTCTACTTTTCTTAAACTAATTGTTTCACAGGTCTACCAACATCTGAGAACTTATACAAATTGCATTACAACTGCCTTCATTAATTTAATGTTTCTTGCGACAAATATGCACTGCATTTGCAGATGATGATGGGGTCCCGTACTCCGAGGAGCGTAGAGGACGATGCGGGAGACCCGCACCGTCGTACTAGGCAAGGTCCTAGCGGAAGTGGTTTGCCATTGCCATTCTCCGACGGTAATGGGGATGAATGATGATGATAAAGACGACACAACACGCAGTCATCTCGAGGCAGGGAAAATCCCTGACACCGCCGGGAATCGAACCCGTACTAGGCAAGGTCCTAGCGGAGGTGGTTTGTCATTGCCTTCCTCCGACCGTAATGGGGATGAATGATGATGATAAAGACGACACAACAACACCCAGTCATCTCGAAGCAGGAAAAACCCTGACACCATCGGGAATCGAACCCGGGACCCCGTGCACGGGGAGCGAGAATGCTACCGAAAGACCACGAGCTGCGGACGCATTTGAGGATGATCATCTCCATAATGTGTGTCTTCCCTACCTCGAAGATATGCTAGACGCATATGGTATGAAAGTAAACGATCTATATACATCTCCTAGTGGTTCCGGCGAAGGACCAGTCTCCAAAGCACGAAGGATCGGTTCGACAGTGTAGCATATGCGCTTGAACACGAGCTTCAGATGTGCTAGTTCCTGTGTCAAGGTTTCCACATCAGAGAGGGTAAAAGTCCTCTTTATCAACAAACTCAGGACTTCTGTGTGCTGGTACGGAGGATAGAAAGTTTTCGCATAGAAACACGATCTGTGCCGTGTCTGTACTAGTCAAGAGATCAAGCATATTTCCTGACCAACAGCTACGCTAGTTCATTTAGCCTTAGCCATTTCAACTACGAGGCCTATTTCATGGTTTCACCTGAACGATAAACTTGCAAGCATGGAACTCAGAGTCGTTTTAACTGTGTCACCTTAACTCACAGTAAAACTCCAAACTATCTAGGAGCTCTTTAGACAGAACATTAAGCTGTAAGGAACACCCGACAAAGAGAGCTACAAAATTACGTACAAGGTTGAACATCATTGAAGCTGCATGGTACCAAGAGGAGCTCTTCAGTATCTACGTTACGAACAACAGCTTTAGCCCCGGTTTATTCAGTAGCAGAATACTGATACCCATCTGGCTTAACAGCCCCCATACCAAACAAATAGGGTTGTAAATAAATCACGCAATGCGAATGATTTACGTCACCATTAAAAGTATTCCTCCTCCCACTTCTGGCAACCACTTCTAAGTCATATACCTCCACCACAACTGCGAAGAGAATTCTTAGAGGATTTAGAAAAATCGAAGACCATTAACATCTTCCTTTTCACGCGTTCTCTGATTACGTATATATTAAACGACTAAGCTCATGGCCGGCTGGTGTGGTCGAGCGATTCTAGGCGCTTCAGTCTGGAGCCGCGCGACCGCTACAGTCGCAGGTTCGAATCCTGCCTCGGGCGTGGATGTGTGTGATGTGCTTAGGTTAGCTAGGTTTAAATAGTTCTAAGTTCTAGGGGACTGATGACCTCCGTTTGAACCATTTGAACTAAGCTCGTGAAAACCATCATTGTGGAAGCAGTATGCTTTGAAAATAATAAAATTCCTTCCTCTAGACCAATCCAGAAATGAAGGCTTTCCATCCGTTTAGATCTCCATTGTGAACTTGATGCTGGGTTTAATGCAATTAAAATGATCCAAGAAACGGTTACGAGCGGATAGTCAGTGTGGCCACACCACAATCGTACGTGTCATCGATGTACCTTCAACAGAGACAAAGTCTATCATTTAAGTAAATTGTCGAATCCTGTTTCACCTAATATTAACTAACAATGGTCAGTGTCTCGGCAAGAAGAGGCACATACTCCGTAGCCATTCGTCCGTTCTGCTGCGTTGTGGTTCAAAAGCAACAATTCCTCTAGCATCTATTTGTGCTTCGCGCGTGCATACTGAACGCCGTTCATTTCTCAAAACATGTTGTCGCGTAGGTTATCAATCACCTCAAGTGGACGGTCAGACGGACCGCTTAAGTTCTTTGTCATTTTGCCGTAGGTTATCAATCACCATAAGTGGGCGGTCAATGCAAATGTGGTAATGCAAATGAACTGAAGAAAACTTTGAACTGTACTCCATTACTGTTCATTGGCTGCCAACGCTTTTGTGGAATTTATCATTTTGGTAATTCGCATGAACTGAATTTTTTTTTTAATTTCACTCCATTATCGGTCATTGACTGCTAATGCTGCTGTCTAGTGTAAATTCGAACGTAGCAAACTACGGTACACACTTTCCCAGACTAGAAACTATCTGTACAAATCACATTAGTAAAGTGTAACAACGCATTGCGCTCTGTTGATAACGCCGAGACAGTACCTCTGAGCGACTGTTACCCAATATTGCATAATCGCATTACTTTGTGATAATCTGCTACGTCGGTCTTAACAGTGACGATAGCAACCTCACAAGATCAGTAACGAACTGAGAACAGTGATCACAACGTAATCGAAAATTACATTGAAAGTAATTAGATTATATGTCCTTCCAGGTCAGTTAGTATTTTTTGTGCAGGGATGTGAAGTTTTACGTCTGTGCTGGTTATCATTAACTATGTCATTCTCTTGTAAAACTTGCTGTTCACGACACGAACACGTTCGAAAACAGCCAGAAATTATTTCTTTAAACATTTAGTTGAAAATGCAATACAAAAAGATCTCACCATTCCTTAAAATTTAATCATTAGAAGTATGTGGATATCGGCTCAATGTAAATAAACGAAGATGAATTACAAACTGGATAATTAATGAAACTTTCTGGGAGATTGAATCTGTGCCAGACCGAGACTAGAATTCGCGACCTTTGCCTTTCGCGAGCCAATGGTCTACCCACTTTTTTTCTTTTTTTGCGTCCCTTCTGTCCAGCCCATCGATACGTTCACTTTTTGGCCCTCTTTGGCGAGATTCTATGCTGTTTGTTTTTCCTCAGCGGTAAGATCTAAACGCGTGTGACCTGTATAACTTAAAGTTATCTTGAAGAAATATGGGGCAGGTGGCATCAACGCATTACTGCCACCTTTCTACACGAAACCATTCGAATCGCCGTCTCTAACGGCTACATTTTTTTCTCCATCCCTGCTTGGTTCTCCACCAGACGATTTTACAAGCCGGCATCGATGTCCAATTTCTCATTCGTTGCGATATGCACCAGTAAGCACATATTAGTCTGGATACATTCGCGAGGGCAGACTTTTGTAGGAAGGAAGGAAGACTATCGCTGCGTTCGCGTTAAGGTGAGTTCGTTAGAGACGGAGCACGATATGCGGTCGGAGTAGGATGGGAAACGAAATTGGGTCCGTCCTTTCCAAGGGATCTGTCCCATCATTTGCCTCAACTGAGTTAGGGAAACTTAGGAAATCTTAAATCAGGATCACCGGACGGTAATATCAACTCCGCTTCTGCCGAATAGGAGTGTACTGTGTAGAACACTGTGCCACATACTTGGTACTTGTTAGAGAACTAACCTCCAGCTTTTGCTCACAATAGACCGTCGATCGTACACTACAGCGCTTCTCGTTATCCTACGTGGCTTTTCACATGTGTAGAAACATTGTCTTGCCAATGCTGAAGATCCACATTAGACACAATCGACCTCGAAAACCCTAATTCCTGTGTAATCTCCGATATGCTACACCCCTTGCATCTGGCACCGATTGTCCTCCGGCTAAATTGACGGAGCGGTTTCGAACACTGATGTACTGTTCGTCACGAGTAGACGGTTTCACAAATTAGATCATCGAAGCCCACGTCTCGGAAATACTCAAACCTTTAAAGTCACTGGCGTTTCCTTCATGTTGCTGTCGAACATGCAACCAGGGCCTCACAACAGCTGTCTCAGTAATTTCCTTAACTTTCAAGTCTCCATGAACATTACGACCTCCCGGGTTCGATTCCCGGCGGGGTCAGGGATTTTCTCCGCCTCGTGATGACTGGGTGTTGTGTGATGTCCTTAGGTTAGTTAGGTTTAAGTAGTTCTAAGTTCTAGGGGACTGATGACCACAGATGTTAAGTACCATAGAACTCAGAGCCATTTGAACCATTTTGAACCAACATTACAACCCCCGCATCCGTGAAATAGTCCATCCCCCTATGAAACCTGTTCCCCAGACATTCCCACATGTAGTGATGAATTACCCTCTGATGGTACAGCGTGTATGAAGAGTTCAGTTGTCGTTCTTGTGTTTGTATAGCTGTGGAAATAAATACTTGTCTTATTGATGTTCCAACTTTGACGCTGACGAGAAGCATTGTTTTAAATTTTAGCGGACACATTTACAGTGTCGAGGAATGATTAGTGGCGCATTGTGGCGTCCATGAACGCCCACAGACAGGGCAAACAAGGACAGAGATAATGAGTCAGAGATCACTTTTTTAAGTTTCCATCTCTTAAAGTAAGCCAGTTTGAATGGGAGAAGCGTGCTTTTGTTTCACGCAGAGCCAAAGGCCACGCAGCGACGCAAAAGAACGCGAGAAGAAAAGTTTCCCTGAGCCCCTTAATCAACTGAGCACTGAAATCCATAGCGAAAAGAGTAAAACCGCATAATGACATAAAAAAGATTTGAAAACGAAACGATTTAGACCTATATTTAGAATGATTATCTGAAAACGACCTAGAGCAGCAGATTGTAGCCTACATTGTTTTGTTGGCACAGTTTCCAAATACCTGTCTCGCTCAAGAGTCTAATTTTTCACTATTCTGCAGTGTCTATTTTTACGGTTTACTATGCAATGTTCTTAGACACTGGTACGATCTACAGCTCAATGAAATAGAACAAATGTATTCGCACTTACAAATACGATTAGACTTGAGCTGCACAGTTTATTGGTGACATTTGAAAATTTATGATTTTTCTTTCTTGTGGAGCCACAGCCATATAAAACTTATTGAAAGGTACAACCTCCATTTGACTGTACAACAGGTTTTATTTCACAATCTAGATTTCGGCCTCAGGAATAAAATCTGTTGTACAATCAAATGGCGGTCATATCGTGCAAAGAAATATGAAAATTTGTACCAGACTGGGACTCGAAACCGGATTTCCAGCCTTATGCGAGCAGACACATTAACCACTATCCGAACACACCTCCCGGACCGATCCAAATCCCTACATGTTACTATGTGTACATTTTAGTTATTTTATTATGCATACATGGATACATGTCTGCAGGGCATGACTGTGTCTAGACGCGACGATAATAAAATAAGTCTCTCCCTGTGCGGGAATCACAGCAACAGTGCGAGTGCGGTATGGGGGTTTGGGTCCGTGCGGGAGGCGTGCTCGGTTAACCGAAGTGTTTAAGGCGACCGCTCATATCAAGCGGGGAATCCTGATTCGAGTGAAAGTTACCAATAATGTGTCCAGCTGAAGTCTAATCGTATTTGAAATTGCAAGTACACTTGTCCTATCTTAATTTTTCTATGAATATGCGCCAGCCGCCGTGGCCGAGCGGTTCTAGGCACTTCAGTCCGGAACCGTGCTGCTGCTACGGTCGCAGGTTCGAATCCTGCCTCGGATATGTGTGCTGTCGTTAGGTTAGTGAGGTTTAAGTAGTTCTAAGTCTAGGGGACTTATGACGTCAGATGTTAAGTCCCATAGTGCTCAGAACCATTTGAACCATTTTTATGAATATGCGACGTATTTGGTTTCAGACTGGTCTAAGGAAAATGTGTATTATGTGGAACTGTTGAAAAAGACACCCACCATTATGCATTGATATGGGCTTGGATGTCATCGCGATATCTGATAGGATAACATTTTTCGAAGGCTATGCGAATGGAAATTCTTATTATGCAGTTTGCAGATGTGCTTAATATTTCATCTTGTACACTAGGGAATCGTGGATCATGTGTGTTTCCACTAGGAGAAAGCTCCAGTACAATTCGTAGTTAGGTGCATGAGATCCTTGATAAACAATTTCGGGGCCGCCGGATTGTGCGTTGGTCAGCAACAAGCCCAGTCGCACTGTGATAAAGACCACGAGGCACGGGCGTTACCACGTATGACAGCTTATTACGGGGAACAATCAAGTCCCAAGTGATTCAACGTCGGTACAACATTAGTGAAGAACTGCACGTAAATGCTGAGGAAGCCTTTCGATGGAAGCTCCTGAAACGCTCCGCTAGATGTCAAGGAAGGCGTTAAGACGCCTACGTATATGTTTACGGTGCGATGGAGCACATATAGATTCGATGAATACATAGTATTCGAGTATACAATATACTTTTTTATGAAGTGTTACGGATACTTTTCGAACACATTACAGCATTCAGAAGTAACAGTTCCGAAATATCATTGGAACTGACGTTAAAATCGCTGCTAGACACGTGTTTAGATGGCCTATTGGGTTAAGGTTTTTGTTCACAATACGCAGGAAATCTGAATCCGAATCCCACAATATTCAACACTATTATACCAACAGTATCGGCAAAATGAGAACCGTGGAAAAAGCTGCAAATAACTATATTTATTCAAATGTGTGATACCGATCACGTAAAATAAACTAACGAGATGAAAATTTAAACGAAATCGACGCAAAATTAAGCTCACCAACGGTCATTTAAAATTTTTCACTATTAGTGAAAGTTTCCAGTTTCTTACAAATTTACCGGACGTATCAACCAAACCTCATACAATGGTGGGATGTGAGCGGGGAGGCTGGATCAGATTATGTGAAAATTATTATTATTGGCTTCTTGTTATCTATTACGATAATATAGCAGATGTTCTGAGTGTTTCTGTGCCACACACGACGAACATCTTCGGTGTCAAAGGTCGCCAGCGGCTCTCACCTAGCGTGTGTTTCATGCGACATCCATGCCTCGCTGATCACGTTACTGCATTTCCCGGCGGCAAACATAGTCGACCCCGCTCGCCTTGGAGGCCGCCTGAAAACCTAGACGATACTCGAGACGCTTCGAGCTCACTTACGTCTCTTAGGAGGGAAGCGACGCCTTTACCACGGCTACATGCTCAAAAGTCCTCGAATCAGCTATAACATTACTCGCTTTCAAGGTGTTTCTCAATGGAATTTAATTGCAATCTATAGCGTGTTAGTAATTGTTTTGTGAAATCTCGAGTCGTCAATTTATCCTTATCACACACGTCGAAATATTTTGCTTTAAAGAACACCTCTTAATATGTTAATACCTTGTTAACTCCGCCTCATTGCCCTTACATGTAGTCGCTTATCTTACTTGGTGATAGTAATTTAGACACTCTAATATTAAGCGAAGCATCACAAAAAGCAACGTCATGACTACATTCAAATTATTATATTTTCCATTCGTAATATTAAAAAAATAGATTTTTTGTTATTAGATGTTGGTTGTCTTATAGTTTATCGCTGAAAACGTTTTAAAAAATAATTTACTGCCTCTAGTACATTCATGTCACCTTTATGTTACTCACTCACTCCCTCTCTCTCTCTCTCTCTCTCTCTCTCTCTCTCTCTCTCTGTGTGTGTGTGTGTGTGTGTGTGTGTGTGTGTAAAAGAGAAATTAACATAGATGCATATTTGAATAAATAATAATTTCGTGCTGTCATATGGCTTTTCTACAGAAGTAGTGACGTTACGACTGAAAGTCGAATTTTGAGCGGCTCTGTCACATTTGTCTGTGTGTGTGTGTGTGTGTGTGTGTGTGTGTGTTTGTGTGTTTGTGTGTCACGCCCTAATTTCATATATAGATTAAGAGTAATTTAAAAGTGAGCCACGTAAATGGTCGCATGAGCGTATTTTCACCGATAAATTGTATTACACAAATGACGTGTTCAACATCATAATGAGGTATTTCACATACGAGCCATGTACCAACAAAATTAATAACAAAAACTGTCCATGGACAAGAGTTAACCGAATCAAAAGCAATTCTTGAGAGAGAAATCTTTTCAGTGCTAATGTCTGATCCATCTAAAGTACTAAAACGTTATCAGAGAACAGGAACACAAGTGCCTGAGAGAAAAAGTGATGAGATGGTTTCCGAAGCTCTAGCAATAATGCCAAGTGTCAATAATTGTGACAAAATAGATATGGAAATGATTTATTATGACAGAAGACTTCGCCACATACTCTCTGAAACCATTGTCCACATAAAATGGGAGTGCTCCATTCCGATGAATAACAAGTATAGAAAGAGACGCATACGTTCATTAGCATGTGTCTGGAGCTCATCGGGTAGTAGAGGTTTGGCCACACCAAATGAGCACAACAGGATCTTGTATTGCTGAAGTCAAATGCAAGATCGGTTCCCTTTAACAGATTTTCCTTCCCATTCTTGTCCATTCAGAGTCTGTCTTTTGTCCGTATTGACCTCGTCGTCGATCAGGCTTCTTCTTCAAACTCATCCAACGAAAAGAAACTTACAAGTTCTTGGGATGGCAGTGACATAATGTGTTTTTTAGATTAAGAATCATTAAAAATTTGACGCAGTCTCCTCAGATGATTCTGTTTCTGGAAGGTTAGCGAATTCTCATCGATGGCTGCAATAGCGCTTCGATGGCACACGAAACACTCTACCCGAACAAAACTCTTTAGACTGTGAATACCTAGAAATCATAGAATACGAAGTCCTTGGATTAAGGTAAACCGTCTAGAAATTCCTACTGACCCTCAGTTTTGCTATAGACAAACAATGTTATTGTCAGATGCTTTTTCTTTTCTTCATCTTTTTTTTTTTTTTTTTTTTTTTTTTTTTTTTTTTTTTTTTTTTTTTTTTTTTTAAGGAAGGATGACTTTAGTTTTATCCTGATGCTCCAGACGACCGAATTTTCCAAGGTAATAAAAAATTACCCCATATCACTAGCCATTTTGACAGACAAAAGAGATTCCATTTTTTTCCTACGTTACAGAGATCCAGCCGTTGAAAATGAAGGAAACTTTTGCCTACATTGGATCAAATTCCGTTGGCTGTAAAACATAGAGAACGGAGAATTCCAATGGATACATTTGAATAAAAGACACAGTACTCGAATACAGTGAAGAAAAGAACGGTTTTGAAAATAGAGTGAAATACAGTTGGAGATATGAAACTGATGTAGGACGAGGGGTAAAAAAATAGAGATTTTTAAGGATGTGCCTAGCAGGTATTGGTTTGAACCAGTACAGCAAATATATCTGTATTCCAAAATATGCTAATACCCCTTGCTTATATCACTTTCAGTGTCGCCATATTTGAGAATCTTTCATTAAATTTATATACAGCACTTTAAAGATATGTACACTTTTTCGATGTGACCGTAGTCTCAAGAAGTGTAGTGTAATCATTAGTATCGGTTTAAATTCGACTTCTAGTTGAAACGTCACTAGTTCTACAGAAAAGCCAAATGAATGTTAACTAAGCAAAAAAAGACAGATGAGAAATATCCTGCAGCAACTCAAACAAGAAAATTATAAATACTACTTCATCTTTCTGGATGAACAGAGTGCTGGCAGAATTAATCTCTTACAACTACCCATATAAATTACGGGCTTCCATCTTTTATTATAGGAGAGAGTGTTGTACCTTGGGACACTTTTTCAGACTTTAGCCCCTAGCCAGCCCTGCGACAGAAGATTAATATATTATTTTATTCCATTTTTAAATGATTGCCCTCACTTTTTTGTAGCTGCAGTATTTTTCCGAAATTAAAAAATTACCATAAAAATTAAGATTTTTCCAAATTGAAAACATGTTCCAAGGTACAACATGGCTATGTAAACTAATAACAAATATTCTACTAAAATTTTAAGGCGTTGCAATCGAGGAAAATCTCGTCAGTTCTGTATTTATTCTGCATTTCTCTGTAACCTATCATTAATGAGTAAGAGAAATCAAATTTAGCCTCAATATTATCAAAAGTCAGTTACAAGTTAAATAAATTTTTAAACTGAAGCTTCTGAAAGCTGACTCAAAATTCTATTTTGAAGACGCGTAAAATTGTTAAGATATTAAAGAAACTCTGTTAATTTGCAAGATCACACGTTCCGTGGTAAAAGGCCTTCCATGTTTCAAGCTAAAAAACAGTGCACGACCAGCCAATGATGGCCTAACTATGCACCTATTATACAGATAGTTTTAAAAATATACAACATGTTACTTATTATAACAGTCTATACCTGAAGAATTAACAGTATATTCCAAAGGGCTTTAATATATTTGCGTTGTGTAGAACACGAAATATCAACAAAAGACAACCTCACGTCTAACAAGAAAAACTGTAGAAGGTGGCGGAAACTAGTTACGGCGTCTCTAGTGCGCAATCCTTCATGAGGTTCTAAAATCAGTCCCTAGACTGAAGTACTGACCAAAAAAATCTTAATTTGCTATGTGAACTATTCCATAGGTACTACACTCTAAGTCGTAATACAATAAAATGTGAAGGACATTTTTACAGGATTTTAGGTTGACTGTATTCTCAATATTGTCAAGTAGATGTTGCTAAATATATTATACAGTGAGAGATCTATTACACAGTTTACTTACTAGGACAAAATCATTTGTTAAACTTCAGCGGGCCTCAAAGTAATTTAATATAATGTGTGGAATTGAAATTGTTACGTTATGAAAGGCATAGAGAGTCGGTAACATTGCTCTGTAGAAAGTAGTTAACGGAAGATAGATTCATTATTATATTCTTATTCACTAACTTTCCTTTTTCATTTATGTTCGCAGCTCATGGTCTAGTGGCTAGCGTTGCTGCCTCTGGAACCCGGGTTCCGTTCCCGGTGGGGTTGGGGATTTTCTTTGCCCGGAGACTGTTGTTAGTGTTGTCCTTATCATTTCATCATCATCATTCTTGATATTGGCCAGATTGTGTTAAAATTGGGTCTTTGTACGGGCGCTGATGACCGCGCAGTAGAGCGCCCCACAAACCAAACATCATCACATCATCTTTCATTTACGAACTTAGTCAGAAGTACCCTTAAGAAGTTGCTACATCTTAGAGACTAGTGTACGTTTGAGTGTTCGCCTGTTCTGTTCTTACATCCTAGGCGTTTAGAAATCATCAACTTTGCTTGGGCTATTAGCATCATGATCAAACATCGTACTATTTTTCCATTTAATAGTACGTCTCGCTCACTTAATTTATCCTTGAAGAATACTTATTCTCTAAGAGTACTGAACTATGTATTCTTATGCAGTCGGAAGCAAAGTCGCCGAGATTGGACCACCAGTCTGCTGCAGGAATGAACTTGCGGTGCACACGAAAGCGTAGTGAGCGGGGTGTAACAGCACACAAGAGATGAGACTGATGCTGCAGATTTGTGTGCTTACCAGATGTGTGCAGTTACTGTTGGGCGCTTTTAGGGTAGCTTCAGTTGAGTCCACGCACGTCAATGGGTGCCCATATGATTACTTTTTTGGGAGGTTAGTTAAGAAAATCCTTATTGTAATTAGGAATGAAATCAGATTAGTTCATTTCTTTCATTTGTTTCCAGTTGATCTTTTCGCCGGCCGTAATGCTAGTTTTATGAGTTGAATCGAGAAGAAGGAGAGCAACACAATCGTCTCAACAACGCCAAGAACAACTAGATCCACAGCGAAGACGTATGCAGTTGCAATATCTGAATGTTCGAACTTCATATCACCGAACAGCTCTTTCATACGAAGCGGAGATTCGAAACAACACCTTATGTAAATTCGGAAGTCAGAAAATGGACGTCTGTTCACACGGAAAAGCCAAGGAATTTAAAGGAGAAAACCCGTGAATGTACTGCGCGAGTGGAAAAGTGAAGCTATCTGTAAACTCTCAGGCCAAAGAACCACTGAAGAGTTGTGTACAACAGTTTCTATAAAATATAAAAAATTACAATTTCTGTTTTCAGATGACTTCAGTCGGCGTTAACGTTATAGTGGGGCATTTTAAGCTGACATTTAAAACCGAGGAACACAAATTTATCACATTTTCTTTTACCCACCAGTAACCATAAATTTCTCCAAGTCTACTTCATCGGAGATTAAAATGACCAACTGAGTGCACGCTGCTAAATGTCTACTACAACCATAAGGAATATTGTTGAGTCGTTGCAAAAAATTATTTAATTCGGATGTTCAAATTTGCGGTTGATCTCATGCCTTCAGACAGCCATGGGATTTTTATTCGTGCTGATCAAACACTAGCCAGTGAAAATGCTAGACGATATAACACGCCAATTACTGATGAAGTAGCAATTGTCATGGTTTCAGAAGAATTTCTCCCTCACGATAACGTTTTGCAGCGTAGAAATGAACAACTATATATAACTGCTGACACATCACAATACCCAATTATGTTTTCAGATGGTCAAGGTGGTTAATATTTCAACATCAAAACTCATTCACAGTTGAACACGCAGGCAGAAGAGTTACATCAGTGAATTATTATCCCCATCGGATCATGGTACGTGAAAATGAAGAAAGGTGTATTCTGAAATGCCAGCATCGCTTCCATTAGTACATCATCGATATGTACGTGAAAATAGAGTCAGAACGATTACTATTTATAAGACTCTGTCACAGGAAAATTAGGTCAGAAGAATATATACGTTTGAGAGACGTGATAAATATTGATGGAGATACACGGCCCAGTCACATTAATGTGACCATCATTTATGTTCCACTTCAAAACCACTCACAGATTGCAAGTAGCAGCCCTAGTAGTGGAAGGTATATAAAGCGTGTCGGTGGGGGTGCGGGCTAGGGACGCGGGCGTCAGTGCAGTCATTGTCCTAATGCGGAAACAGTGCGATTTAGCTGCGGTTCAAAAGGACATGATCAATAGCTTTCGGGGAGCATTTCCGGCGGACTATCTTTGTAAACTATCCGCGTACCGTCGTGGTTAAAGTAAACCGTGCATGCCAAAATGGTCCTACACGAAACCAGCGCCGAGGTCACAACAGATCATAGTTTACAGGGTTGAACGACGGCTGCGGATATGTGTACGGGCGAATAAACATGCAATGAGTGAATGACCTCTCAGATGAAACAAGGAGCTACCAACAACCAACGACCGTTCAGATCCCGTTGTTGCGTATGGATCCGTAGAAGGTGCCTGGTTAATGCACACATGCCGACTGCTGTCCATCGGCGACGATGGCTGGACTTTGCACGCCAGCACCGTATCCAGTGACGCCTAAGAGCTGAGGATGAAACGGAAGCCAGTCGGTACCGTAGGCCTGTTCGGACGGTGTCCTTTTTTTTCTTTTACTATAAAACGTAGTCCACTTACTGGCGATAGGTGGCCGTTTCACATTTTATGCTCCATCAGACGAATGGACGTTGGGTCGTCTTAATGGTCCAGCCCGGAGAAGGGAACGTTATGGCCGGGGGAATGGTGTTGCTAAGTTCCTATAGCACCAAAGTGCTGAGGCCATCGGTCCCTAGGCTAACGCACTACTTAATCTAACTTAAACTAACGTACGCTAAGGAGAAAACACACACATCATGTGCGAGGGAGGACTCGAACCTCCGACGGGGGCAGCCGCGCGAACCGTGGCAAGGCGCACTAGACCTCACGGCTACCCCGCGCGGCCCGGAGGAATGTTTTCGTGGCATTGCACTGGGTGTTCTGGAAGGCACAGTCGCCGGTCGAGGTGGCCGAGTGGTTCTAGGCGCTACAGTCTGGAACCGCACGATCGCTGCGGTCGCAGGTTCGAATCCTGCCTCGGACACGGATGTGTATGATGTCCTTAGGATAGTTAGCTTTAAGTAGTTCTAAGTTCTAGGGGACTGATGACCTTAGAAGCTAAGTCCCATAGTGCTCAGAGTCATTTGAAACTTTTTTTTTTTTTTTTTTTTTTTTTTTTTGGATCAACACAAGAGTGCCTCTACTCTTGGGCCCTGTCCATCATTAAATGCAGTTTGTCTTTCCTTGGTACGATGGCGTCTACAAGAGTGGCAATGCAACGTTCCATACAACTCGCAGTGTAGATGCGTGACACTAAGAGCAGCAGGATGAGTTTACCGTTTCCCCCTGGCCACCGATCTCCCCAGATTTAAATCCTACCTAGAATCTGTGGAACCAGCTCAGTCGGGTTGTTCGTGTCACGGATCCTCCATCGAGAAACCCAACGCAACTGGCCATGGCACTGGAAGCGACATTGCTTCACACCCCAGGTTGATACCTTCCGGTGTCTCACTGAGTCTCCTCCTGTACGTCTCCCAGCGGTTCGTGCTGCAAAAGATGTTTTTCAAGCTTTTGGTAAGTCACCACATAAATGGAGGGACAATGTGACATAGGAAAGATCACCTTATTGCCTGTCACATATACTGGCAGTCCGCGACAAATGCACGAATGTGCATAGGATGCTATTACGTACAGAAATGTGGTCACCCTGATCACTTCATTAAATTTATGTGTAACGCAGCATGGTACGATACAAAAGTTATTAGTTCCAGAACCATCTCCTACTGATCGACACGACATAACATCTCGGGGATAAAGAAAAGCTAATTACATTAATTGATGTAATCATTTCGCTACACGTTTTCGGGGGAATACAATGTTAGATGTAGAAAAGAGGGTTGCCACATGCGCACATTATAATATAATTTACTGTGAAGATAATTTCAAATCAAATAGATAAAGTAATAGCTGCCGAAATACCAGATCCCACAACTGACAATGAGCTGTCTGAAGTTCTGACCAAGAACATGATGCACAGACCATGTTCTGAAATAAATACAAATTCATCGTGTATGATCGAAGGAAAATGGAAAATGTCCCAAACGAATGTTCGAGGGCGTTTAGTCGACTCAGTTGCTGGCAATAATGGTAACCGGTGTATCTACGAACAGAAAAGCATTTACTTTCAAAGTGAGTTATTGAAAACATACAAAGCACATACCAACATTGAGTGTAGCAATTCTGTGAAATCCATAAAACACATTTGTAGATACGTTATCACAGGCAACAAGTTGGCCGTGTTTGGAGTTTCAACAAGAAATGATTGAGATGAAATCTCTCAACATCAAAATGGCAGATGTATCAGCAGCAAGCTGTGTGGAGATTTTAGGATTTCCAATCAACGATAGGAATCCAACTGTTTTCACATTCCCGGCCGGCTCCGTGGCCGAGCTGTTCTAGGCGCTTCAGTCCGGAACCACGCGGCTGCTACGGTCGCAGGTTCGAATCCTGCCTCGGGCATGGATGTGTGTGATTTTAGGTTCTAAGTTTAGGGGACTGATAACCTCAGCTGTTAAGTCCCATAGTGCTTAGAGCCATTTGAACCATTTTCACGTTCCCGTCCGCCTCGAAAACGAACAAAGAGCGTATTTCATGGAATAATACGTAGAGGAGACAGCGACAGATCCACGGAACACTACATTAACAGCGTTTATCTATTATGTCAGAGAGATGATTTTGCAAGAACTTTCATGTATACATGCTTTAGGACTTATTACACTTGGAACGCAACTCAAAAGAATTCTGAAAGAAGGGAAGGATGCAAAGCAATAATTGGATAGCCTGGAATATTTTCATCAAACTTTTTAGGACGACTATACAC
Organism: Schistocerca serialis cubense; assembly: GCF_023864345.2. NCBI lineage: Eukaryota > Metazoa > Arthropoda > Insecta > Orthoptera > Acrididae > Schistocerca > Schistocerca serialis. Next base: position 462,165,378 of record NC_064643.1, read on the forward strand.
TGTACATATGAACAACGCTGAATGCTTTTATTTAGGGTTGCCTCTGATCACCGGTCGTGGTCCGCCATCATTTATACATTTACGGACAGTGTGATGGAATAGTACATGACACGTATCGGAGTGAGTGCGAGGCACTTTATTTGATGGAAGACGACGATCACTGGGACACGTTAACTGGGGATTCATCCTCCACTTCTAATCCATTTCAAGAGCTCGAACGCTCGCTCTTATTTTATTTACATGTTCCCCCATCACATCCAGTACAATTGTGGGATAAATACAATGTTTACATAGCCGAAGATATTCTGCACAGAAAGCGTCAAGCAACCCAAAATCTTGACTTGGATGACAGAAGAGGTACGATACAGTGAAGCGCTAATATTCATTGAGGAGCTTTGTCTTGCTATGTGCGGCTAGTTGTTGGTATAACTGGTAATGACAGCACCAAATTGGTCCATCAGCGCAACATTCGACGGAGACTTCTCAGAGAGCAATCTTACAACGGAAATGACTTACAACTGTTCGTCCCAGAAAATATACCGAGACTCCTTCCAGAAAGAAGATAGCATTTGAGACCATGATGCAAGGTGTGACTAAGCAATCTGGTGAACTGCACTTTTTGAATACTTGGGGTGGAACTGGAAAGACATTCTTAATTTCCTTGATTCTCGCTAAAATCCGTTCAAACAGTCATAATTCGTTAACTCTTGCTTCTCCAGGCATTGACGGCACGTTGAAGGAAGGAGGGACAACAGCGCATTCAGTTCTTAAACCGTCACTAAACATGCAGTTCACAGAAAATCCAGCATGTAACATTTCAGAAATATCAGGAATGTGTTCTTCTGGCGTGAAAATTAACTCTATGGGTGTACAATCGTTCACAAGAAGTCATGGGAAGCATTAGATCAAATGTTAAAGATTTGCGAAATAAACAATTTCCATTTGGTAGAGAATTGGTGTTACTACCCGATGACTTCCGGCAAACGCTTCCAGTTAAACCTCGCTCAGTACCAGCTGATGAACTGAATGCCCGCTTGAAATATTCTACTTTTCGGAACACGTCATAAAATGCATTTATCAACAAATATGAGAGTTCAGCTTCAAATCGATCCAGCAGTTGACACATTTTCAATGCCATTACAGGAGGTAGGTAACGTCACTGGACCTACAAATCCAGACACAGGAAATATCACCTTCTCATTTAATTTATGGAACACTATTAATTCAAAAGAAGAAATAGTAGACACTGTTTTCCAAATCATGGAAACGAATTATTTGAATCACGCATGGTTGAGCGGGAAAGCCATCTAGCTTTAAAAGCGTCCACGAACACGATATGAACGACATTATTCTAAACAGAAACAGTGACACACTAATCTATTGAATCCGTGATGAAGCAAAGTGAAGTATTGAATTTGCTACAGAATTTCTTAATTCTCGCCGGCCATTGTGGCCGAGCGGTTCGAGGCTCTTCAGTCTGGAACCGTGCGACCGCTACGGTCGCAGTTTCGAATCCTGCCTCGGGCATGGATGTTTGTGATGTCCTTAGGTTAGTTAGGTTTAAGTAGATCTAAGTTCTAGGGGACTGATGACCTCAGATGTTAAGTCTCATAGTGCTCAGAGGCATTTGAACCATTTCCTTAATTCTCACGACGTCTCAGAGTTACCGTCATATACTGTATTACGAATTTCAGAATTGGAGTGCCACTTAAATTACTTTGAAACATCTATCATAGCTATGCAACAGCACACGATCAATAGTTAAAAATATTGATGAACAGTCTAACTGAAACCACAATCCTGGTTGGACTCCGTAAAAGTGGAGAGGTACTACTTCCACGAATACCACTAATTCCTACCGACATGAAGTTCGAGTTCAAAGGACTTCAGTTTCCAATACGCCTTGCGTTCGCTTTGACTTTCAATAAAGCGCAAGGGCAATCTTTACAAGTGAGTGGTTTGAATTTAGAAAGGGATTCCATCTGTTACGTCACATGCTGCAGAATCACTAAACCGTCTCATTTGTATGTTTATGCAGAAGACGGAGAAACGAAAAAATGTAGTAAATCCACTAACTTTACAATAAAATATAATTTTCTGTGAAAAAATCATTCTTCTTCCTGTACTTACTTTACACATAGCCACAACAATGGAAGGCAGGGTACTGAACTGAATGGAGCGTTTTTTCGGTAAATCTGTGTGCGCTAGAATAATTTTATTTACTTTCCCACTAATTCCACATCAGTCTGAGCCACAGAGAAGTGTGGCCGGGTTTAGTTAGTTCAAAATATACATCTTGTACGTTTCACAAAATAAACTGATTCGGTTGTTTTTAGAGAAGTTTTCTGTCGGTAAGTCTTCCAAGGTCATCTTAATTTATTCTCACTCTTTTTACAGATACTGAATATTTACGTCCAAAATTAATTTCACTAATAAACCAATCCACGGAAAATGAATTGGGAAACAACGTGATATACGTATGCTGTAATTATTTCGCAAATATCATAATACTCTACGGATCAGAAATGGATTTGAATTGAATTTTTCTGTTATTCTTGTACAGCGTTATTGAATCTCTTGGCCAGTGCAGGTTTATTCAATTGCATATGCTCTTTGGCGGATATCAGTAACATACAATGATATTAATGTCTGCACAGATCAGGTTTCCTTTAATCTTATAGCTTAATTGTAAATTTGGCATTACCAGTAGTTTAAGGGTGAGGAGGAAGGAGAATATGGAGTGTGGTGTAAATGCGTCACTGTATGGGCTTCACTTTTGCGTATCCACACTGTTAGAAATACATACAGTATTGTACATGTCTTTTTCCTTGAGGCTGTGAAGGGACTAGTAAAGCAAGAACGCATTGTAACACTACCGCTTGGTCGTATTTATGTCGAGATTTTCTTGGACGCGGGTACGCCATCCCAGCTAGCAGGATTTAGATTTATCTAGCATTACCAAGAGATAAAATAGGACAACATTTTTTTCCTAAGATCGCGACAGTATACTGGCGATCGCAATTCGTTTTGCTTATGGTATTGTGTCAGATACGTAGAGACTTCAGAAAGTAGGTTACTTTTCCCACGCTGAGATCGTCGCACAGCAAGAGGGGTGCATTGTCAGGAAAGAGCGCACGTTCCGGATTTCCTGCAGAGACCGTTCTGATGTCGTACGGATAACAGGTGCGTCGCAGTTTGCGAGTGAAATGGCTCGGCAAGCGGAAACGTACTCCATAGTTGACGTACGCGGAATAGTGTAATTCCTGTGGCCAAAACGTCTGATTTTCACACAGATCCACCTTGAAATTCTGGTGATATATGGATCAAATGCGGTGTCACTTACATCCGTAGTGAAATAGTGTCAAGAATTTGACCAATGCCGTACAGACGTGGCTGATGCTGATCTGGAAGTCCAGATCTTGCAAGAAGCGATTTTCGCCAAGCTGGGAGAACATCTGGGGGGGAAGGGGATGGCGGAAAGTGGGGGACGGGGTAGACAGAGGAGGAGGATATTAATGTTTAAAGTATCGTCGACAACGAGATCCTTAGAGGAAGAACTAGCTCGAATTATGGAAGGATGGCGAAAGAAAGAGGCTGTTCCCTTTCGAAGGAACCATCCTGGCATTTGGCTTAAGTGATTCAGGAAAATCACGGAAACCTAAATCAGGATGGCCGGACACGGGTTTGAACCACCGTTTTTCAGGATGCGAGACCAGTGTGCTAAACACTGCTCTATCCCACTAGGTGGGATGGATAGATTTTCCAACGTTGAGCAAGGAGCGGATTTCTTTTGTCGAGGATTCGAACGTTGGTAGAACGTTTCTCTGTTGGTTACGGAGACTTGGTGACTACGTTGAAAAGTAGTGTCATGTATGTCACGTAGAAATGTAGCGCGGAATTGAATAGAAGTTAGTTTACCTGCCATAATGATGCGTAACTTAGTTTTTGAGGTTCCCCCGTACCAGGATATAGCACTCCCACAATCATAGCTAAAACTTCATTGCCTAGGAAACACACGTACTTGCGCACGGTTAGCTGAAATATGGAAGTTCCTTCTGGTACTGGAACTCATGAGGCTGTAGCTTACGGAAGCAACCCGTTATTAGTGACGGACGGTCTGCAGCTGCCTCCGATTTCACTTTGCACACTCTCGATAGAGTGGGTGAGACACTACAATGGTCGACCGACTTATGGTTGCCTCTTACGGTTACTGCCGTATTTTACTTTACTTTACTTCCGTATTACTGTTGTCACGCTACTTATCTTTACCTGAGTGGCGAAACTGCATTCTCAACGCACATACAAACATTTAAATACACAACATCGACATTTGTGAACTTTTATAAAATATAATAGTTTCTGCCAACTAAATACACTCCTGGAAATGGAAAAAAGAACACATTGACACCGGTGTGTCAGACCCACCATACTTGCTCCGGACACTGCGAGAGGGCTGTACAAGCAATGATCACACGCACGCCACAGCGGACACACCAGGAACCGCGGTATTGGCCGTCGAATGGCGCTAGCTGCGCAGCATTTGTGCACCGCCGCCGTCAGTGTCAGCCAGTTTGCCGTGGCATACGGAGCTCCATCGCAGTCTTTAACACTGGTAGCATGCCGCGACAGCGTGGACGTGAACCGTATGTGCAGTTGACGGACTTGAGCGAGGGCGTGTAGTGGGCATGCGGGAGGCCGGGTGGACGTACCGCCGAATTGCTCAACACGTGGGGCGTGAGGTCTCCACAGTACATCGATGTTGTCGCCAGTGGTCGGCGGAAGGTGCACGTGCCCGTCGACCTGGGACCGGACCGCAGCGACGCATGGATGCACGCCAAGACCGTAGGATCCTACGCAGTGCCGTAGGGGACCGCACCGCCACTTCCCAGCAAATTAGGGACACTGTTGCTCCTGGGGTATCGGCGAGGACCATTCGCAACCGTCTCCATGAAGCTGGGCTACGGTCCCGCACACCGTTAGGCCGTCTTCCGCTCACGCCCCAACATCGTGCAGCCCGCCTCCAGTGGTGTCGCGACAGGCGTGAATGGAGGGACGAATGGAGACGTGTCGTCTTCAGCGATGAGAGTCGCTTCTGCCTTGGTGCCAATTATGGTCGTATGCGTGTTTGGCGCCGTGCAGGTGAGCGCCACAATCAGGACTGCATACGACCGAGGCACACAGGGCCAACACCCGGCATCATGGTGTGGGGAGCGATCTCCTACACTGGCCGTACACCACTGGTGATCGTCGAGGGGACACTGAATAGTGCACGGTACATCCAGACCGTCATCGAACCCATCGTTCTACCATTCCTAGACTGGCAAGGGAACTTGCTGTTCCAACAGGACAATGCACGTCCGCATGTATCCCGTGCCACCCAACGTGCTCTAGAAAGTGTAAGTCAACTACCCTGGCCAGCAAGATCTCCGGATCTGTCCCCCATTGAGCATGTTTGGGACTGGATGAAGCGTCATCTCACGCGGTCTGCATGTCCAGCACGAACGCTGGTCCAACTGAGGCGCCAGGTGGAAATGGCATGGCAAGCCGTTCCACAGGACTACATCCAGTATCTCTACGATCGTCTCCATGGGAGAATAGCAGCCTGCATTGCTGCGAAAGGTGGATATACACTGTACTAGTGCCGACATAGTGCATGCTCTGTTGCCTGTGTCTATGTGCCTGTGGTTCTGTCAGTGTGATCATGTGATGTATCTGACCCCAGGAATGTGTCAATAAAGTTTCCCCTTCCTGGGACAATGAATTCACGGTGTTCTTATTTCAATTTCCAGGAGTGTATATATTCTTTCATTTCGTTAATTAGTTTACCACTGGTTCCAAAACATTAAACACGGCGAACCCGGGGGAAGCAGTACATTTTAATTCGGTTATTACGGTGTTTAGCGTATATTTATAACGATGTAACGTAGTTAACCGTTCGCTATTACTGAAAAGCCAAACATACGTTTAGTTCTTACAAAGTTCATCACACAAATGGCTTCTATTATTGGTGCCGCATTGCTGAGCACGTTCACATAAGCTCCTCATTCAATTCTCAAACATTTCTTGAGAAATGGCTTCTGTCTCTTTCCGGATTGTGGATTTCAGCTCATCCGTATAGTGGAATTGCTATAAAAAAGCGCTTTGTTCTCCCTATAAGCCACAGAAAGAATCACGGGTTGAAACATCAGTCGACCTCACTGGCCGTGCTTTCTTTCTTTCACTTGCGCCTTTGTCCCGCAACGTGCGCAGGGTCGGCTTGGTTACAACGGATTTGGCAAGGTTAATTGAAAGGGGTGGCCGGATGCCCTTCCTGTCGCCACCCCATACCCCCCAGGACGGAATCAATGTACCCCAACTGTCTGCGTCTAGTGTAAACCATGAAATAATGCGAAAGTGTTACAAATGTCTGCGCGTCGAGTAACTGAGGCAGGATGTGGGCACCAGCCCGGTATTCACCTAGCGGGATGTGGAAAACCGCCTAAAAACCACATCCAAGCTGGCCGACACACCAGCCCACGTCGTTAATCCGTCGGGCGGATTCGATCCGGGGCCGGCGCGCCTACCCGAGTCCAGGAAGCAGCGCATTAGCGTTCTCGGCTAACCTGGCGGGTCTCGGCGGCCGTGCTGTGCGTACGAAAAATATCGGGCGTTTTGTGTTGTGGCCAGATGAAATCACAATTGTCTGCCGACAACTGTGGGGTCTTTGATTGCTCTGTGAGAAGATTCATCCGTCTACAGTACACGAATTATTACTTCACTTTATTATATAACTGAATAAAAGATTTACTTTCACACATTTCTTTACCACAGGCGTACAGAGTAATTTACAGTCGTCATGGACTAGCAGAGCATCAGTTAATGTACTAATTAGCAAACGGTTCTCTTGCGTTACAATGTTCAACATACAGCACCGCAAATTCATCTGAAACTTTAACTATTCACCTGTCCTAGACGAAGATGGTGACGGCTGTAACTGAGGTCTCTAAGTGGCGAAGTGGACTGAGCTCTTGCATGCTCATCTCTATACTGTCCTCAGAGGAAGGGCACTGCACTACTGGGGAAGAGGCGCGGTCTTCAAGAGCGTCTCCCATGCTTCCTTACGGACTGCAGCGAGCTCTCGCTAATGCCTACCTTATCGATTGGCGTTGCCGACTTCGATGTGGTACCACGATCTCTGGATGATACCATATTTTATTTTGACAAGCGCATTCAGATTAAAGCCTGCCTCTTCAGATATCACAAGATTTATCCGACATGCGTCATCCTGGTCAGTTCTGTTGCGAACAAATTCTGCCTACTCACTTCATCTCCCGGCTGTAAATGTTGAACCATTTGCAGCTTGTAAGGATGAAACATTAAATTTTGTTTCACAATCCTCGGCAAAGATCTGAGGAAGATTTGTAATATTCTGGAATGGCGATTCACAGATCACTACGGGCTTCGTTGCAAAGCTGTACAAACTCGTCTGATATTTTCGTATGTTCGAAGCGCCAATTTAGGTTCCTTATGCTTCCCATTGGTTACAGAACCCTTCTCAAGCCATTGTTTTATCCACCCGGATACTGTTCCTTTGTCTCGAAAGAGGAAAAGACGGTCCATTCAATGGCGCTTTGTACGTTGACCAGCTATAACACTCTGGGCGCGTTAATTAGCGGTAACGCTCTGCACAGGACGGAACTAGTCAACCTTCATACGCACCTCATTGCTCATGTTCCGTACTGAACTCAATGGCATACTAGGTGGATCAGATAAGATTCGGTAGATGGCGCATCTACGTGTTAACAGCATGGCCAATTGAAAATGTTCTGTTTCGTATGGTAATACGTGATTGCTCGACACTTCAGTGAGCAGTTTTTTTTTTTAAATACAGGTATTAAAAGTATTAAAATGAAACTGAATGAAATGTCCAATGGTCTGCTGGGCCTGTATTTGTCCAGGTTACTTATAAACCATCACAACCGGTTTCACAACTTTTGAGTTGCATCTTCTGGTGCATATATAAGTGCTATGTCATAGGTTACAGAACGCCGCAGTATAACAATTGGTGCGCCTAGGTACAAATTTCAGCTCTCCTAAATTGATAAAAAAAACATCGTCAAATAATAGAAAGACCACCCATTGAAAGCCTCGGCCACGCTTTGACAACACAAGAGACGCTCGTAGCTTATGTTTCCAGCTGCTGTGTTGGTGATAAATACACATGGGCGTGTCGGCTTTTGTCAATTCAGGGCCCAGTACTTCACCGAATAACATCTATGAGAGGTGTTTTGTTGCTTGACATAGGCCGACAAGAGCATATTTTTATCGGAATGTGTACTGTTCGTGACTTAACACAGGTATGACTTTCGACATTGACGATGGTCTTTTTATCATTTGACAATAAGTGCTAAAAACTTTACCTAGCCACGACAATTGTTAGTCTGCGGCATTCTGTAACATTTCACATAGCATTTATATTTGCACCAGAAGATGTAACTCAAAAGTTACGAAACCAGTTGTGTGGATTTATAGGTGACGTAAACAGATACAGCTAGAGCAGACCTCTGGATATTTCATTCAGTCTCATTTTAATAGTTTTAACACCCGTATTTAAAAAAAAAAACTGTTTGCCGTATGAAGTGTCAAGCAATCATGTACAGCTATTTCAGCTGTAGTTGTCCCAGTTTTCAAATTGTCTGGGTCTCCTTGTATGTTTTGTCGTATCGCTGACTACAGGGTATGTCTTTAATATGTCGGCTGGTTCTTGTTATACACGTTTCGACTCTGTTTATTTTATTCACTTTGTGTCAATGGTTTTCGTTGTACGGAGATATATGCAAAGAGTTCGATGCCACACTCCTACACTCTTGAGATTAGCAGTGATATTAATTCTTCCTATAACTTGACTAGCAATTTTATGGGCGAAAGATAGATACCAAATTGTAATAATTACTGGCCGAAATCCTAATTAACTCAAATGATAGTCATTTCAGTTGAGAGCTTTGCTTTGTGCGAAGTGTGGACGATACGCTTCACATATTGTGGTGACAGATACCAAAGAGGTAGTTAATTATTCCTGCAGAAATTTTTGCCGGCAAAGAAATTGTGCACGTTGCTCCAAACCTTAGCAAGTGTGCAATAGCCATTATTTCGACTAGGGAAAGATTAACGTTCTACGGATCGCAGGAAAGTTGAAACAGAGAATTCAGTCAAGGCGAGAATAGGAAATTAGACTTTCAGATCCAGCATGGAGACAACGCCGTTGCAGATGCTGCTTGGTAAAGTAATATTGCGCATTAGATCACATTAAATGCTGAGTCGAGATTTTGCTCACACCAACTTGCGTACACTTTGACCATTGAATATCAAAAACTAGGATACTAACCTACCCTCACATTGAGTACATGAGAGTTTTTTCAAAAGTAAATTTATTCTCCACCAACTCAGTGCATTGACCAGCAGTGACATTTTAGATGAAAATGAGCTGATGAAGATTTTAATCATTCTTTCCCATGATAAAAATATTTTTCATATGTAGAGATAACGATTTTAATAATTGTCAATTCAATATGTCGAAGAGTTAAATATTTTGTTATTGAGTGTTGAAAGTAACTGACAATGATTGTTGCGTATCACTTGACCCCTGAAAGCACAGCTGATAAATTACATGTAGAAAAAAAAGAAATAGCTGTTTTGTATTTTTAGAATAGATTCGAAACTTTCACTTTTATTAATTCATGAATTCTAGTTACGTGACAGCAGCATTTCTAATGAATTTTGTTACGATCTGCATCTGATATTAGCTGCCTTACAGGGCCATATTTATATAGACTGTCTGTTTAACACCCTGGGCTTCAAAAGACAGTTAAGATAATTTGTCCGTTTGTACACTAAGTGATAAGCTAAGTTTGCACACATTAGTCCATTCGCTGGGCAGATACAAAGTGCAGACAATCTCACGATGTCAATAAGTTTATGTTGACAAGGTCGTCTCACAGATGGCATTGCATGTTCCTTATCCCGTATCGATAATGCAAGCACCTTCTAGATCTAGCGCCAACATTTGAGAAAACACCAGAACTCTCCAGTAATACTGGACTGGAACTATTTAAGGAACTCAACGTCCAAGGATCGGGCAGTTCCCACTTCAATAGCGATCTGATAAGACGATTTTTTCTAAACATAGTATGAACAGCAAGTGCAAGTTAGTAATGTTTGAAGTGTTTACGGCGGGTATACGGGGAGTGAAGTGTATAGGGATGTATAGGGACGTGTACTTCGATGACTCGAGTGTTATTGTCAACTGTTTACCGTCTAATAAATTTATTTCGTCATAGCTTACGAAAATGCCTAATGATGGAAAGAGAAAGTGCCACTTTTAGGATGATTACACGAAAGAGTGGTCTTTTGTCAAGTAAGGATGTACGCATGAAGAAGCGTTGCGTGAAATTTGTAGTTCATCTCAGTAACTTACGGAAGTAAGGCAGATACGAGGCGTCTCGTTTCTACGAAGAATCATATATGTAGATTCGCAGTAGCATCGACATCAGAGCCTATTTTTACATTCGTGATTAAAGAAAATACCCAGGAAGAATTTCTTGTTGCCGCTGCAGAACTAACAACAGCTTATAAAGTTGTCCAGCATCATCAATCCTTTAGTTCGTTTGACGTTACGGTAAAAGTGAATGTCGCAATGTCTCCTGACTCCAACGGCACTGCAAAGCATTCTAGGAGTGAGGCCAGGAGAACGTGGAAGCCACGGTACTGGTACACCGTAACACCCCTCATGGCAAGGCGAAGTACTAATGCAGCATTAACAGGAACTAAACTGGTCATGTTATTAGTTACAGCTAGGTTCCTTTAAAGTAGAGTGCGTTGTTATGTCGCTGTGTAAACACGGATGGTGGGCGTAGAAAATGTCTTCGCGGGCAGGTGCGTCGGCTTCCGGTTAACGTAATTAAATTTGTTAACGACGAGAAAGTGAAGGGATTTATCGTGCAGGCGGAGAAGGCGATAGAAGGTGTAACAAAAATGGTAAACCTGAGAAAGGGGACGAATTCAGTTTTCTACGGCAAAGAAGGTGAAGCAAGGTGCTCACAGTAAGTATTCCATTGACGACATGGATAAATGTGTTACCTGGCTTCAAATTCTACGCTATTACGAAAAATACAAGGAAAAACCAAATTTACGAAAATTACACAACTTTTATCTCACAGAACTGCGCTTCAAGGCCAGGAAGTAAACTGAGAAAACTGTTCTGTCTATGGAATTTAATTTTAAAAAGTGACAAAATAAACGTGTTATGTGCGAACAAGGACGTAGTTGACAAGGGGGCATACCACATTAAGTTTTTACAGAAGAATGAAGCATCAGAGTCAAACTTGTCACTGATTTACTTGGATGAAACATGGATTCACACGCATTATACCGTTACAGTTTAAGTGTGCGAGTAGTATTGTCGAATGAAAGTGCCGGTCAGCGGTTAATTGTTGTGCACGTAGGCGGTGACATGGGTTGACCATTAAGTGTTCATTTCTCAAATATGACTGAAAAATCAAAACGGCGGGCTATCACTAAAAATGGACTACGAAATTCTTTATTTATTTATTTGAGAAGAATAATTTTTCATCTTTCTTTGACGAAACAATATATACAAATGAAGAAATATTTTCTAAATTAATAAAACAAAACAGATTGCCAACAATCATGTTATCCTGCGTAGCAGGCCAATTGATAAATTATTCTACCCACTTTCTCTTACTGGGAAACGCTCTTGTCCACAATCATTTGCTGGTGACAAAACATGCGGTTACCATGGGGAGTCGACTTTTTGAAACCACCTATAAGTTGGTGGGCAAATATGAGTTAATACGAGGGCTGTTCAATAAAGAATGACCATAATTTTTTATGGTCATAATTTCTCGGCTAAAATTTAATCTTATGATATTCTTTTAGCTTAATGCGCAACAAACACGCCGTAGTAGTTTCATTGTTGGGACTCCTGGTTCCCGCCTGTGATAGGCAGGCAAAGTCAGTGGTGAAGGCTACAGAGTCGATTATGGAGGACCTCTCAAAAAATGGTTCCCAGCCTGTATTTGAAGAATGGCAGAAACTCTGGGACAAGTGCATTGCACTCATGGGAGACTACTTTGAGAAGGACCATCAAAAACACGAGGATGAGTAAATGTATCTTGTTTAAAAAAAAAGCCGGCCTTTGTGGCCGAGCGGTTCTAGGCGCTTCAGTCTGGAACCGCGCGACCGCTACTGTCGCAGGTTCGAATCCTGCCTCGGGCATGGATGTGTGTGATGTCCTTAGGTTGGTTAGGTTTAAGTAGTTTAAGTTCTAGGGGACTGATGACCTCAGATGTTAAGTCCCATAGTGCTCAGAGCCATTTAAAAAAAATTATGATGATTTTTTATTGAACAGCCCTCTTACAAGGAGCAAAATAAAACGACAAAGGATTAGAAATGAAATGAATACAAGTAGGTGTGTAATACTAATCATTAAAGTCATTTTCATAAACATTTTAAAATAAAAATTTAAGAGCATCTGAACGAATTCACAGCCCCTAGTTTGACAGGTGTATGCTTTATACCGCACTGTCCAGGAGAACTCAATGGATTTTAATGCTCTGGAGTCCAGAGCATCATGAAAATTCTTTTTGCTGGTTTCTAGGTATGTGTTTACCCACTCGGCATATTTCTAGTCATTGCAAGTGTCCAAAATGCTTGATTAAAGTTGTGTTCGACCAGCGATCACTTCGCGATTATTTTTCGTAATGAGCGCGATCTGACAGGAGAGATACAACAGTCTCGCACGGATAATATTTTTGAAGACTTCTTTTGAACTACCTATTATCTCTATTAAATAAAATTACTACGAAGGCGCTGATAATCTCACTTCACATAACTGACGAAATCGGAGCAGTAGGCGTACATATTCCAATGATACAGGACAAGTGACACTCGGAAACCGATATCTGATCGGGTTAGCAAGATAGATACAGGCATGATGTTTAAACACCGCATTCGGATTTCGAAATTAGGTTTTCGCCTTCCACAAATTGTGTCACGTATAACCGAGATGACTGACGGGTGGTGTGTGATACATGCCCAGAGGTAAAAATACTGGAGTGTATAAGGCGTGCAGAGTAAGCTGGCCGGTGGATGCGCAGTCGGCCAGGCAGGCGAGTGGAGAACAGTAGTTGCGAGGGCTGCGGATGGGCCGTCAACGCGTTGTAGGGGAAATGGCGAGTGCTGGAGGGAAAGTGCTGTACTAAACTGCAGCCTATCCGTATTTTCTTGTAGATATTAAGTAGGCCCCTCCACACCCGCATTCGCATGATAACCGTCCAAAAATATCTTAGAATCTAAAAAGAATTCCGCTGAAAATGCAAGAAAAGTAGCGATTTATTTTCGCCTGATTTCTTAACCATTTGTAACTTTCAGAGAAGTATCACGAGTGACGAATTTTGAACAAAATCTGCATTTCTCTTGTCGGTTCTTTATCTAAAACACAACGGAGCTTACACAATGTCACCTCACTAAGAAGCCGTGCAGACGCAACTGCGACGGAATCCTGAAACAGTATACTTATATGGATATGTCCGAAAGAACAGACACCATATCCATATAAGTATATAGTTCTGGCAATACCGGCCATGACCTTCTTCCTCTGTGCGGATGCGCACGTACTCCCCGAACTCTTACCGGACTTGGTAAGAATGTCTTCCACGAGTAATGAGTGTGTTGGGGTGGGACACCTGTTCCTGTTGATATATATCAACGCCCGTTAGCAGCTGACAATACTAATATAATTCTAATTTCGTCCTGAAACAGTAGTTTGTTAAGTGGGGATCTGAATATACGTAAGGTCAATAGCTTCAAAAATTGTTCAAATGGCTCTGAGCACTATGGGACTTAACTGCTGAGGTCATCAGTCCCCTAGAACTTAGAACTACTTAAACATAACTAACCTAAGGACGTCACACACATCCATGCCCGAGGCAGGATTCGAACCTGCGACCGTAGCGGTCGCGCGGTTCCAGACTGTAGCACCTAGAACCGCTCGGCCACCCCGGCCGGCCAAGGTCAATAGCTTATAAAAAAGCGCGTCTTCGGTACAAAAATAATTGTGTAATATCTTCACTTACGTTGTTTCAAAACCCACAGCCTTGTTTCGTGAGCTATCGGTGAGTCTTGAAAATTACATTGTTTCATTTACAAAGTTTGTTGTTAGTGGAATAACATTGTAGATAATGAAGTTTTGCATATTAAGCATATGGAAAAATACACTCTTCTTTGTGTGCTTTCATTTGAAAAATCTCTTTTCGATATCTCAAAACGTTTGTAAGGTATGAGGAACGTTATGGATATTTAATTCCGGATTTATTGCTGGCAGGCACACGCGATCACAAATAAATGTGCTACATAAAATCAGTTTCCCCAAGATCGGTGACAGATAGAAGACCTCCACCCAAGCCTAAAGGAAAATTCAGTACGTTAGCTAAATTTCATACACAAAAAAATACGAAGTAATATGCATCAAACGCAAAATCATAGTGACACCGGTTTTTCTCCGTAAAAGTTTTCAAATTTCACGCAGTGTCTTTCTTAAACTCAAATTTCACAACTAATATGGCCATCAACGAAGTGAGAGGCATTTCGTCATTATGCTGACGTATAAAGCTGTGTGTAATGCGAAAATGAATTTTTCTTACGTAATAGTCCTTGTGAAATTGTCTGAGGATGATTGCAAAGCGTGCGCCTAGACTGTGTCGACGCAGTGCGTCGTCATCTGGCCATAAGCAGGCAAACAATGTCGGCCTCCCGTTCTGAACAAACGAATGAGCTGCCCCAGAGCTTACCGTATCGTGCACGGACTCTACGCCAGTACTGCCGGCCGGAGTGGCCGAGCGGTTCTAGGCACTACAGTCTGCAACCACGTGACCGCTACGGTCGCAGGTTCGAATCCTGCCTCGGGCTTGGATGTGTGTGATGTCTTTAGGTTAGTTAGGTTTAACTAGTTTCAAGTTCTAGGGGACTGATGACCTCAGAAGTTAAGTCTCATAGTGCTCAGAGCCATTTGAACCATTCTTTATGCCCTGTAAACACTATGTCCTATATAATTGTAGGGCCACAATTCTTTACTAAACGGGAAAGAAACACAAAGAAATAAAATGTGCTATGCCTTTTTAATCCTTTGGTTATTCAGTTACTCATTTTCATACGTCCAACGTCCAGAAAATCTCACGCCGAACGTTATTTCCGCTTCGTGTCAGTTCCTCTGACTTTAGGAAGATATTAATATATCTGCGAATACACCAATAAAATAATTTTTACTTGTTCATTACTTATATACGTATAAATTTACGTATTTTGATCCTATTTCTTCCTTTTGTACCCTGCATCTTCACGGGCTCTGGATTTGGCAATGGTGGTGTAAGAGGGTGATCGAATGTCCCAGTCCTCAAAACATCCCCATCTCCCCCCCCCCCCTCCTCCAGGGATTTGTTTAACCAATCTGTCTGCGTTTAGTGTTATCCAAATGAAAGTGTTGAAACATAAGTAGCAGCCCGGTATTCACCTAGTCGGATTTGGAGAAAGCGACTAAAAACCAGATTCAGGCTGGCTGGCATACCAGCCTTAATCGTTAATCCGCAGGACGAATTGGAACAGGGGCCGACGGGTCTCCCTGATAACCGGAAGGGGCGTGCCAAAGCATAGGTATCCAGACTGGTCCACAAATTTACATATTTTGCGTAAGATGGAATATATTAGTGAAACGTAAAAGGAGAAATATATAAATAAACGTCTGGCAGTATGTAACTTACGTCTGTGCGCGTTTCTTCTCTGTCTCCTGTAAGCCGTATAGCAGTAACGTGTTTAGTGACCATAAAAAAAGGCTCCCCGGACGTGTTTTAACAAGGGGACAGTACGGACGTCTTGTCACCAGTTTCATTCATATTGACAGTGTGTGTAGGGCACTTGGAGCTCAAAGTATGTAAACAGGAAGGCGCAACTCTCCACCGTTTTTGAGAAAATCTAGTTTGATAATTTTGGACTTGCTTATATACTTTGTATGAGCACTGGCATTCAAATAGTTCGCAGCTGAATGAGTAAGCAGTTTCATAAAAGCGAGGTTTTTGGATCGAATCAGGCGAGTGCCGCTTCTTCTACTTTATTCTGCAAATGTGCAGTACTAAAGTAGTCCCAAAGCACACCAATGTTGCAGCCTTCCGGCGTTTATTTTTACATGCAGACGAATAACTTTATAAAACGACTATAAAATTGTGCTTACATCACCGTACACAATAGAGAGTTGCTTCTACAGAAGACTGCATAAAAATTTAATGAGTCGTGCACAATCACACATCTGTACCAACATTTGGTGACGTGCTTTGACATACGCGCTGCACGGCTAAATTGTGTGATGACTGAGAACCGTGTATAAATGTGAGCCACCAAATCTGTTTTGCAATAGACACCTTGAAAAATCATGCATGTGGAAAAATTCAGCGTTCATCACAAGAGTTGTTCGTCGCAGTAATTATTGTTTTCCCTGTTTCTACGATCAATGTCCTGCTGATGCGTGCAGTGCTCCACAGGCTACACATTATATTTGTCACGAATGTGGATAACAATAATATAAATGAAAAGTCTATACTGATTTGATTAAAAGTTCTCGTGGATCCTTTATTTTAATTCCAATCTCCTAACGAAAAAAATTTGTTTCTTTTCGGGATAAATATTATGCAAATAAAAAGTAAAAACATTGATAATTTGCACAGCCACAGTAAATCTGTTGTCAGAATAAAGTGGGAATGAAAAACAGTACCAGCTGCGGGATGCGAACCGGAGACTTTGCGATTATGAAACTAAGAGCTTACTCGCTTTCTTTTAAATTCCTTTTTATTCGATATTGTTTAAAAACAGTCTTGGTTGCAATTTTAGTTTTTTATTTTTCAACTACGCGTTTCGCCTTATTTAGGCATCTTCAGGTTGATCTTAATTTGGTATTTCTTAGAACGATCCTTTTAAACAGTGTAGCCAAAGGGCATCGTCGAATACATCAGGCCAACATCGCCTTCGTTAAACTCAGTAAAAACTTTTTTAGATGGACGCGAGTGACTCCAAGACCTGCATAACGCGTTCCCGTTCACAGGACCGAGTAACAGAATAAGATGGGGCTCAAGGTAGTAAGCATAATGCACCACAGCGTCGTGTGCTAGTACTGACGCCTAATAAGGTAACCAAGACTGTTTTTAACCAATACTGTTAAGCACTGTTTGCTGTATGCCACATATGTATTGGAAGAATTTCGTTTTATTGGATATTGTTCGTTGCACTTTTTCAGGGCGGACGTCCCATGACACGTGTTTAAGTTCGTCGATGATTCACTCACTCAGTTTTTTATTGTAGAACACATTAACACTCTGACCGAACACGCTGAGCTACCGTGCCGGCAAGTCGCTCAACTGCGGACTGCTCGAATATTTGTGACCATACAAAGCATATATGGCCGCCAAAAATTTTCAAAACTCGATCTTCTCTAAAAAAGGTGAGAGTTGCGCCTTCCTGTTGAGATATTTTGAAGCCTTATTAGTGACCTACACGCCGTGTCAGTATGAATGAAATCGATGAGAAGAAGTTCTTATGTTCTCATTGTTAACGCTGTATCGCCACTGGTCTGAAAGGCTAGCTGCGTAAGGGCCGTTACAAGACTGTGAAAAAGACTGTCATAATAAATCCGTTGTTAGAATGAAGTTGGAATGAAAAAAAGTGTTACGGTGCTCGATCTTAGAGCTGAGTTTTCACTCAGACGGCGCTTTGGCGTTAGGCGGTTGTTTCCGTGTGTGATCGCTGGCCGCAGCTTAGCTGGAGGCGTGTGAGGAGGAAAGAGGGGGCTGCCTTGGCGTGGAGACAGTTCGGCTCGGCTGGGGTTGTTTGCGTCTGGACGGCGAGTGGGGCCCGATGGGAAGACCGGACCGTGATTTTACGGTTAATAGTGTGGACAGCGGCGTGGTGTGCCGTTTAACTTGATTCGCAAGGGGGCAAAATCTCGCCTGTTGTAGTTTGTCGAGCCTGAGTTTGGATTTTGAAAAGTCGGTCCTTGTTTTGGCTTAGTACGATTTTGGTTTACTGCCTGGTGGTTCTGGTAGCACGCCGGATCTGTGTCATTATGTTGCATTTTGTATGGGGCTGTGTGCTCGGAGCCGTGGAGTGCCATTTGTGTGAACTGCTTCACTGGGGAGTACTGATCGGGCCATTCTTGGTCCTCTGCTGTATGAAATGATTTTATTATTAAAGTAACATTATCACTTAAATGATTTAATTCTTGTTGCATTAATTGCAACTTGGGTACTGAGAAATTTAGTAGTGTAATTACGGAAGATTTAATAGTGGCACATAGCCCTTTACCTGTTTCGTAATTTGTTCATTACCGAAAGGCCTTAAGCTCATAGTCATATGATGTGAGTTCTTAAATTATTGTATTTTTATGTCATGTTATTTTTTTTTAATTTGCTGGTCACTGGTGTACTGTTCCAAGTATTAAAATGTTTCAGGTAGCTATTACTTGGGTGGAACGCGCGGAACCGCAACGGAGAGAGTAGTTGCGTGCCTTACGTGTCCGTTGTTGGCGCCGCCTGGTGTCCGTTGTTTGTTTTGGTGCACCTGAGTTAGGTATTGTGTTGCCTCCTCCCTTACGGCCCCGTCGTGTTCTTCTCATAAACATTTCCTTCAAGGCATTTTACTTAATTTTATGCTAGTATTATTTTAATTTCTTACATTGGTAAAATTGTGCGGCCTTCATTATGCACACTGTTTGTCATAGCGGAGTTGATGTGCCATTGTAATTTCTTAAACTCCGTTGTGTGTGCCCTTCGTGATACATATTGTTTGTCAGATTTGAGTATGGCAATTGTAATGCCTCATATATCGTGCGTGGGTAATGGTGCAATAAATGGATGATAGTTATTTCTGTTTTTGGCGCCCTTCATGCCTCCTTTTTTGTCCCTATTGGTACGCTATCCTTGTGTTGGTAAGCCTCATCAAAAAGTACCAGAGAAGTCGTCCCTGTGAGGTAGGTGAGCAGAGACAGTAGGGATTCGCCCGCTCGTTATTGAGCTTGCGGACAGGTTACACAGGGCCGGAGGCTGCGAGTGCGCATCGATGACGGCAGGGCCTTGCCACTGGCGCGGCAGGTGAAGTTGGGAATGCGGTGGGCGGCGGCCTTGCCGCAGGCGGCTGCGGCTGGGCACGGCTCGGCCCGCAGCCTGCCGCGGCTCCGGCTCGGTGTGGTGTGGCGTGGCGCGATGCGGGGCGGTGCGGTGCGGGCTGAGTCACGAGCCACTCGCAGCGCAGACCTGACCGCCGCAACGCGCGCCGCCGTGCGCTAGCCGCAGACTAGCCTAGACCAAGGACGACCACCGGCCGCGCTGTCCCACTGGCACCGTGGCCCTGCTCACCGCCCCCACCCCCCTCCTTCTCTAGGCGCTCTGCGAGCCCCTTTTACAGGCGCGACATCCCTGTAGCAATCGAGTACTCGTAGCAATAGAATACCCAGCGGCGCCTAGGGTACATTATTCCTGGACTGACAAGGCGAGGCCACGACGTTCGGGTCACGCATTTACTTCAGACTTAGTACACTTTTTGTGTTCCATTAGGACTGCCAAAGGGAGGTGACCATGAGAAAAAGATTGAATAACCAACGATAGGTCAACGTTCTATGAGTCGGGGCGTGGACTATACGGCGAGAAAGGAAGAATGAAACGATTGTTGGTGTTAATAACGATCATCCTCCTTTACCTCCTCTGCATTACTGCAGATGACGTGTCACTGTGCACATTTGTTCTTTGTATGCAGTACACGTGAGGCGCCTAGTTGTTTCCACTGCAGTGTGTGGAATACGAAGGTTCTGTTGTAAGACGTCGTGGTCTCCTGACCTTCATTGCTTACATATTCCGTCCTCACAATCATATTCCGCACATCAAGACGCTTCATTCGAACCCAAACTCGATAAGATAAAGTCAATGTTGTATGAATTCATGTAAACGATATGAAAATAACTAATAAATCGCAAGTGTGCACCGTGGTTGAAATACTCGAGGCTGGCGTACACACATACATTCCAGATACGACGGTCACAGGAGCTTTTAGTTCGAGAGAGGCAACCGCACGCCAGGAGGCCAGTCCCAACCCATCTACGTCAGTCGGTGGCTGCCCGTGGAGCGGCCAGCGTTCGCCCGCGTGAAAGGGGGATCGGCCCCGTGTTCGGCTTAAAAGGAAATTGACCCCCCCCCCCCCACACACACACCTCCCTCCCACCCCTCCTCCCGTCAGTTGAGCTGGATATACAATGATCAGTCAAACTTCATAAGAAAACTGTACCCAAAGCGCAGTGTATCATATCTGGACAAAAAAAAAGGGCAGAGACGGTTCTGCAATCGATGAATGCTATGACACATTCGTGTCCAGTAATGCCACAGATAAGTATAAGTGGCTTGATGTCTCTGCAACTTTATATCTATCGTTAGGAATCTCAAGGCAAATTACGACCACAAATACAAAGAAAGGAGTGTTTAAATGCATGCAAGTATGTATGCAATGTATGCAAGTATCAGAATTGGGAAGAATGGGAAAGAATAATTTTAAACATTTCATTTGAAACGTCTTCTTACCAGTTGCACCAAATAAGTCACCACTTTTGTTGGACGTTTAGCCTGTAAATAACGACACCTCTGTCTTTAAGGAGGATTTATGACAGAATTCGGATTCCTACCGAACAACTAATGTGACTGAACCTCTTGATAAATAATTTTTTCTGCAGTGGAAAACATTTTTCCCTGGAAACTGTCTGGCAGTATAATATCCGATAGCTCTTTTTAATTTCAGATTTAAGATTGAAACAGTATTTCTAAACATCAGTCATTTGTGCATTAGCAGTTTACGTTACCTCCTTTTACGAATTTGATCAGCTATGCGTGGTACATAGCACAACAACGGCGTCCATCCTAGTCTGTCTCAATAAAAGTAGTAATTACTGTGAAGTGTACAAATGCATTAATTTTTCTTCTTTAAGGAAAATGTTTGTTTTTATTATTCAATACATTTCGCATTTTTGTGACAGTCATAGGGAATTATTCAAAAATTACCATAAGATCTATGATGCAGGAATTGTTGTAATATGATGTATGTTAGAAATTTCATTTCCACGAATTAAAGCCGCGATTGATGAAAGTCGTCTGTAATCTAACATCAAACACGGCCTTGATTCTTTTCATACACTAGTCACCTCTGTAATCACTACATCTGAAACAGTTTAACTATCGATGTGACCTGGAACATGAATTTCCTCATTTTGAGGAACTAAAGGGCGATCTGTTTAATTGTTAAAAACCATTTAACACACAAGATCGAATAAAATAGTTCTTCAATCAAGACAATCCGTTTCAACAGACTATTCTGTCAGCCTCCGGTCTTAAAATCTTCTTGCTGTAAAACTTTTTCATTTTAGCGTAAAGTGAACATCTTTTGCAACAAAAAGATCTTAATATCTGAAGATGACAACTTAGTCTGCTGAAACCTGTTGTCTTCAATAAAGAAATATTTTATGCGATCTTGGCTGTAGAATGGTTTTTGACCTGTAAGGTATTGAAGCAACTTATGAAACGTGATATTTTTGGAATGGTTTAGGTGTTTAAAATTTCAAGTGTGCACCAAGAATTATTGCGCTACGCTACGCTCTCTTGTAAAGGCTGCTTCGGCTGTTTGCCAGGGCGTGCTGTAGGAGGAAGGGCTGACAACTGTTTTTATGAGCGGTTCTTCACGTGGCAAAAAAGAGTACCTTCAGAATTTTTAAAAAAATACTTTCAATGCGTCTTGGCAGCTAAAATTTTTACATTGGATTCCTTTCGTTGTATTCTTCCCATGTACAAAATTCCATGATAGGTTTTGCTATGTCGGATTGGACCGCATGTTGTTAGAGGGGAAAAAACGAGATGTGCTGCCAGATTTACGAATGATAATATGCCGTCACCCTCGCAAGAACAGGGGAACGCAACCGAAACTAGCTACTGGAGCCGTACAGAAATCTATATTAGAATATATTATGTTAGTAAAGCTTTCGAACTGTCTCTCCCCATTGGTTAGCAATGACAGTACTAAGTCTACTGACGGGTGAAGGGGGAGGGGGGGTTAAGAAAGCAACGAAGTTACTCACTCCAGCGTATCGATATACAGACAAATTTCATGCCCAAACACTCACAGGGGAACTGTGTGACATCTGACGGCACCGTTCTGGGCCAAGGAGATATTTGGCCCTGCAACGAACTTACGATGTCTCACTTGTGAGCCACACTTTGCGAATACTCGGTTCCGTGCAGGACCCACTATAAATCAATATGTAATTGAAGAAGTACCCACCAAAGGTCTTATATTTTTCGTGTGTTATCGAGAGCTTACACGCATTTAAACGAACAGTCAAGGATTATTAATCTCGTTTGAAGTAGTTGCTCGCTCCCTGCCGGAGACGGTTGCTGGCACTCGTAAGACCTACAGTATCATGGTCTGCCCTCCTCGTGGTCCTCGGCGCCGCTCGTGTGGTAAACGGATTAGTGCCAGGAACTGACCACAATGACAATTTTGAGAAAATCACCATCCAGGCGAGTGCCGTTCTCTGTTTTTGGGACACGACCAAAGCCTTCTGCAGGCCAGATGATGAACTGCCGAGCACCCTTCCTGCGAAAAATCGAACAACCTTCCACCCCTAGCAAAAGTGCCAAGGCTGGCCGCTGTGGCCGAGCGGTTTTGGGCGCTTCAGTCTGGAACCGCATTGCTGCTTCGGTCGCAGGTTCGAATCCTGCCTCGGGCATGGATGTGTGTGATGTCCTTAGGTTAGTTAGGTTTAAGTGGTTAAGTCTCATAGTGCTTAGAGCCATTTGAACCATTTTTGAAAAGTGCCAAGCTCACACAACGAATTACTGAATAATCTCAACAGAGTTTAAACCAGACCGCGAAGCATTATGTGACTGTCGTGTTAGAACCTCTACGTGTTAATACCTTATCTGCCGGATTACTTTCTAAAATTTCAGCGTAAACTGTACTTCTGATGCACTCAATTTCTGTTCCTTTGGTTTTCCTAGGCAATATGTCCCATCAAAAATTTTTGGTTCTTAGTAGGTCTTCCTGCATTTCAGTACTCTGGATGCAGATAACATCATCGCCGAAATGTCCCACGAAACTGCTATGTTCCACCGCTATTTCATCATCATACAAACAGTTTCCTGTAACACAATCTTGCGGTGACGGCTCTAAGCCCATGCAGCCCGCTTATACAGCGGATCAAAGTGCTGTAGTTCGTGCGGGCTCTGACTGTAAAGAGTAGATAACAGCATTAAAAGAGCAAAGCGTGGCGTAGCTTGAGTGTCGTTACACATGAGAGCGCGCAGAAAAAATTGACGACAATGTTGCTGCTATCTGCCGCAGCTGACTGGCTCGGCATCCCAAGGTCGGCCCCGTTTCCTTCTTACGATGCTGCTCAGCTGTCAGCCTCCTCTGAGTCTGCCGCTGGGAGATAACGTTCGTGAACAGTTGTGAAAAGAACTGATGACTTCCACTGGAACCAGCTGCAGGTAGTATACGGAGAGTTGATAACGACCTCGATCTTGAGAGCCCTGTTTATGATGCAAACTGAAAGCGCGTGTTCGTGCAGAAAGTACACGATGCCGAAGGTACACAGATGAGCCAAAACTTTATGAGTTTCTTAACGAGGTTACCATAAACTACATAGTTCTAGAGACCTTTCCAAGTCTCAGAAATCTATAATATGCAGACTGAAGTGTTCTTGTGGTCTTCAGTCCGATGTCTGGTTTGCTACAGCTCTCCATGCTACTCTATCCTGTGCGAGCCTCTTTATCTCCGAATAATTACTGCAACCTAAATTTCTTGAATCTGCTCACTTTATTCATCTGTTGTTCACCCTTATGATTTTTACCCACACAATGCCCTCCAGCACTACACTGATGGTCTCTTCGTGTCCCAGAATGTGTCCTATCACCCGATCCCTTCTTTTGGTAAAGCTGTCCCACAAATTTCTTGTCGCTCCAATTCTGTTCAGTACTTCCTTAGTTACGTGATGTATCCATCTCATCTTCGGCATTCTTCTGTAGCACAATATTTCGAAAGCTTCTATTCTATTCTTATTCCAACGGTTTATCGTGTGTGTTTCATTTCCATGCATGGCTACGCCCGAGACAAATACCTTCAGAAAAGGCTTCGAAACACTTAAATCGATATTCGATGTTAACAAATTTCTCTTCTTCAGAAATTTTTTCTTGCCGTTGCCAGCCTACATTTTCTATCCTGTTTACTTCGGCCACATTAGTCATTTTGCTTCCCAAATAGCAAAACTCGTCTACAGCTTTAGTGTTCCGTTTCCTAATCTGACTTTCTTAGCATCATCTGATTTAATTCGACTACATTCCATTATCCTTGTTTTGCTTTTGTTGATGTTCAACTTATATCCTCCTATCAAGACACTGACCATTCCGTTCAAATGCTCTTCCCAGTGCTTTACTGTCTCTGACAGAATTAGAATATCATCGACAAACCTAAAAGTTTTTATTTCGTTTCCCGGAACTTTAATTCCTATGCCTAATGTTTCTTTGATTTCCTTTACTGCTTGTTCAATGTACATACTGAATAACTTCGCGGATAAGCTACAAACCTGTCTCACTCCCTTTCCCACCACTGCATCTCTTTCATGTCCCTCGAACCTTATAACTGCTGTCTGGTTCCTGTAAAGTTTTAAATAGTCTTTCGCTCCCTGTATTTTACCGCTGCTACTTTCAGAATTTCAAAGAGTATACTGTATTCCAGTCAGTATTGTCAGAAGCTTTCTCTAATGCTACAAATGCTGTAGATGTTGGTTTCCCTTTTCTAAGAAAGTCGTAGGGTCAGTATTGCCTCCGTGTTCCTACATTTCTCCTGAATCTGAACTGATCTTCCCCGAGGTCGGGTTCTATCAGTTTTTCAATTATTCTGTAAACAATTCGTGTTAGCATTTTGCAACCATGACTAATGAAAGTGATCGTTAGGTAATTTTCACACCTGTCAGGTACTGCTTTCTTTGGAATTGGGATTACTACATTCTTCTTGAAGTATGAGGGTATTTCGCCTGTCTGATACATATTGCACACCAGATGGAAGAGTTTTGTTATGGCTGCCTCTCCCAAGAACGTCAGTAGTTCTAAAGGAATATCGTCTAACCCCGGGGCCTTGTTTCAACTTAGATCTTTGTCATATTCCTCTCGTAGTACCATATTTCCCAACTCATCTTCATTTTCGTCCACTTCCCTTTCTATAATATAACTCTGAAGTTCATCTTCCTTATGTAGACACTCTACATACTCCCTCCACCTTCTAGTTTTCCCTTCTTCGCTTAGGACTGGTTTCCCATCTGAGCTCTTGATGTTCCAAAGGCCTTTTTAATTTTTTTGTAGGCGGTATCTATCTATCCGCTAGTGATGTATGATTCTACATCCTTGCATTTGTTCTATAGCTATTCATGCTTTGCCATTTTGCACTTTCTGCCGCTCTCACATTTTAAAATTTTGCTTTCCCTTTCGCCTGCTTTATTTGCTGCATTTTTAAGTTTTCTCCTTTCATGAATTAAAGTCAGTATCTCTTGTATTATCCAAGCACTTTTAGTAGGCCTTGTCGCTTTATTTATTTGATACTCTGCTGCCTTTACTGTTTCATCACTTAAGTTACCCATTCATCTTCTGCTGTATTCCTGTCAGCTGTTCTAGTCAACCGTTGCATAATGCTCTCTCTGATATTCTAAACAACCTTTGATTCTTTCAGCTTATTCCATCTCCGTGATTTCCAGTCTTTTTCCAATTTTTTCAGTTTTTAATCTACAATTCATAACCAATAAATTGTGTAAAAGAGAGCATATGCCTCTAGAAATGTCTTACAATTTAAAGTCTGTTTCCTAAACCTCTGTCTAACCATTATATAATCAATGTGAAATCTTCCGGTATCTGCACGTCTCTTCCACGAATACAAACTTCTTTCAGGATTTGGAATCAAGTGTTAGCGCTGATTAAATTACACTCTGCGCAAAATTCTACCAGGCGGCTTTCTCTTTCATTCTTTTTCCGTAGTCCATATTCAACTACTACTTTTGTTCTCTTTCTTTTTCTGCTATCTAATTCCAGTCCCCATTTAATTAAATTTACGTCTCCTTTAACTATCTGAATAATTTCTTTTATCTCATCGTACATTTCTTTAATATACTGCTGTGGTAGGCGTAGTCTTCGTGTCTGTCTCGGCTACGATAGTGTATTCACTATGCTGTTCATAGCAGCTTACCTGCATTCCTATTTTCTTATTCATTTTAAACCCACTCCTGCGCTACCCTTATTTAACTTTGTATTCATAATCCAGTAATCACCTGACAGAAGTCCTGTTTCTCCTACCATCGAACTTCACTAATTCCCACTACATCTAACTTAAATTGATGCATCTTTCCATGCTATCAAATCTCAAGAAAAATTTACCATTAGTAAGTCCTGAGCGTTTTTAATGCTGGCCAAATTAAGTTTTAGAAAACAATTAACAATCTAGACAAATGTAATATCGTTACATATGGAGAGATATAAGACATGCCATACTGTGTTCATTTGTTGTGTGGCTCTGGAGAATGCCAGTTTTGTTTCTGCTGATGACGTCATTCTCCTGTATAGTCCCCGTTCGGAGATCCGAATGGAGGACTATTTTAGCTCCGGAATACTTTACGCAATAGAACATCGTAATCATTTAACTATACAATAGAGCTGCATGCCATAGGTAAAAATTACGACTGTAGTTTCCTCCTGCTTTGAGCCGTTCGCAGTTCCAGCACAGCAAGGCCGTTTTAGTTAGTGTTTCAAGACCAGATTAGTCAGTCATTCAGACTGTTGCCCCTGAAGTTACTGTAAAGCCTGCTACTCCTCTTAAGTAACCACACGGTTGTCTGACCTCTCAACAGATAACCACCCTCCATTGTGGTTTTACCTACAGTACTCCTATCTGTAATAGGCACGTAAGCCATTCCAATGACGGCAAGATCCATGGTGACGAATGAAAATTTGTACCAAGTCCTGGATTCGAACCTGGGTCTCTCACTCACTAGGCAGATGTGCTAACCACTACGCCACCCTGGAACAATGGCTCTGTAGAATTGCGCTGACTACCCTAGCATGCCTCCCTCCTCCTTGGTTGGAATCCAGGCCTGGTACAAATTTTCATTCGTCGCTTCAGTCTGCATATCTTCTTTTAATTAAATTCTTTTAATTAAAGTAACTATACCTGGATTTCAGGAAGGGTTCCCTGTTTCGTTTGATGCTGAGGTGCTATTCCATTACAATAAGAAAGCCTCTGAAATTCTGTTGGAGTTTAGGAGGAATACCAAGTGGGCTGAGACGGGAATGGGAATTTGAATTGCGGAGGGAGCCGTTCCATGGCCACCCCGTTGTGTAAAGCAAGTATGTCGGCATGTTGTAATTGTCAGCGCATCTACCTAGTGAGCAGAAGCCCTGGGTTAGGAAATGGCCTTATTACAAATTTACATTGGTCGCTTCGGTCTGCAGATGAATGTGTAATACAAATGGCTGATCTGATTATATGAGGAACTGTAACTGTTGACTCAGATGTTGGATAATTCGAAAATATTCTTGGGCGAACACACCCTCAAGTGGATTTAAGTTTCATTTATTACATTAGTTTACATGTGAACGAACGACTCTGTCGAAATTTATACCCTGTTAAATAACAAATCCCACGAAGTTGCTAGTGACTTGCAATGTCGTTCAGTTATTGTTTTCAAATGCAGAGGAGAGTTGGTTCTAGACTATTCTCAATGTCAGACATACCCGGATGAGAGATCATATGTTGGTATCACTCTAAGGTGATGGTTGTCTATCTGAAGCTATCTGAAAGGATCAGGACTACAAAGGTCTATGTTGGTGTGCTTAATACATTAATACATCCATGGAGCTAATAACTGAGGACAAGATTTGTGGTTCTACTGCAAACAGTGAAGAAATAAGGTTAAAGGATGTACGAGGTAGTCTGCAAGCAACATTTCAGTGTAGGATAAAAGTGTGTCAGAATATGATGGAGTAGCTTTTCCACCTTGTGGTTTGGGAGAGTGTTACCCTTCCAGGACAGCCACATTTTACTCTTCATCACAGATAGAGTAATATGACGATGTCAGATAGTACTGTCTCTGCAATCACTGCCATATCTGACCTTATGAATCTCAACACTTTTATCGCCTTCTTGCTCTTTTTTTATTAATGCTCTATGTCTGGATGTATAAAAGGTGGACGCTGGGCAACTGGGATAAACGAGAACGAGGCAGCGAGGTGCGGTACGACACAGTTACGATGGTAAAAATGTGGAACCCCCTCTGTTTCCGCCAGCCCAGCCTGCAGACAGTATAGAGCATCTGCAGGTGGATGAGAAAAACACGCCGGTGGCTCTGAGGGAATTTTAGAGAGACAATCTTCTCAGCGTGGAGGAGTGAAAGCTCCGTGTGTAGATAATATCGCCGAGCGGAGTGGCCGCGCGGTTTAGGCGCCTTGTGACGAATTGCGTGGCCCCTCCCGCTGGACGTTCGAGTCCTCCCTCGGGCATGGGTGTGTGTGTTGTTCTTAGCATAAGTTAGTTTATTTTGTAAATTTGTGGTAAGGTCTTACGGGACCAAACTGCTGAGATCATCGGTCCATAAGTTTACGCATTGCTTAAACTAATTTAAACTAACTTAACGGTAAGGACGACACACACATCCATGCTCGAGGGAGACTCAAACCTCCGGCGGGGGGAGCCGTGCGGACCGTGACAAGACGCCTCAGACTGCGCGGCTACCCCGCGCGGCTAAATTAGTTTAAGTGGTGCGTAAGTCTAGGGACCGATGACCTCAGCAGTTTGATCCCTTAGGAATTCACACACATTAGAATACTTATATAATATCATTAGACAGTGACCAAAACAGACCACCGTCGGTGCTGTTATTGTGCCAAAAGGAAAGTGCGTGTCCTTGAAGAGGGTACGCAGTGTCTAAGGTATACTGGTGGCCGCAAACTTTATGATCATCTGCTTAATAGCATGTTGATCTACTTATGGGATGCAATACATCAGAGATTGTGCTTGGGGTGCGTTCGACGCGTTCTTGGTGGGCTTCGGGAGGTATGTGGCACCAGCTGGCTGCGCACCGGTCGCGAATTTTCCGTAAATTACGGCCGGTAGTTTGTGCCCACACACATGACGCCCGTTAGCGTACTAGATGCGTTACAGTGGGTTCTCATTAAGTGAATTTGGTGGCCAAGACATGAACAACCATCGACATTGTGTAACTATGTGATTCATCCGTCAAGGCAACATGTTTCCCTTGATTCACGATGTAATCTCGACGACCTTGTCCCCTCTGCAAGCGTAATAGATCTTGACTTTGAATCAAGATAAGAAAACGTAGAGGTCATCTACTGCGGAGACTCGTATTAAGAAATGTGCGCTGAACCGTACCCTCCGGTGGTATCTGTACCTACTCTGGGATTCTGTTCTGCACGTGTCAACAACAAACATCAGTGCAATATTCACTACTGACAGTGCACCAAACAAGAATCTAGTTTTAATCCCATCTGTTCCATGCCGACATTATATGAGGCCAATGCTGAAACTAGCCATAGAGGCTGAAGTCACTTTTATTCATTTTATCAGTGTTGACTACTACTGTATTCTCAGCATCTGTAACCACTTGAAAATGACCTAAAGTCGAAATTGGAATCGTGGAAATGTAATAAATAGTACAGTGGATGGAGAATATGATATCATCTTAAAAAAGCGTCTATCATTGTTGGGCACAAGCATGCATCAAGTCGAAGCCTTCTCAGTGCACTTGCTGATGCCCACATGACGAGTAGTGTTAAACTCAATCTCCGTGATCGCTTAAAAGTTTATTAAAGTGTTGTACAGTGAAATACACTAAACAATGCGAGTGTTGGAAGTTCTTGATAAAATCAAGCGGGTGCTTCTCCCCAGTGTGTTGTGACAGAATTTGGACGCACTTATCTACTTTAGTGATATTAATCCTGATTACCAAAATTGTTACCTTACACTAAAAGAAGTGTAGCACAGTAGATAAAAGAATAGTGCACAAAATGCGCTCAACCAAAATTAAGTTCCTTCTTTAAATCATTATGAATTGATATGGGATGTGAAAATATTGCCATGGTATCAACAAGAGGCGCCTCTTTGGCTGTTGTGGACCATATCACTGTAGGTACAGATGAAAGCAGCAAATAATTAGTAAAGTATGTGCCACTACACAGTAAATGTACAAAGGGCGTTCAAAAAGCTTTGCACAGTAGTCTCTAATTTTTTTTTTATTTTTTGCAGGAGGAGAATAAAATTTTTTGTGAACATACTTGGAAAATTTAGCTATACATTGACCCTACTCAATGAATCCTCCATCAGCTGTGACGCCTCTGGCCCAACGTTCTTTCCATGATGTAAATGTACCTTGGTAAAATTCTGGGGATTGACTTTTACACCATCTCTTGACACAGGAAATAAGGTCTTTCACATTATCAAATGTTTGACAGCGCA
This sequence comes from Schistocerca serialis cubense, assembly GCF_023864345.2. Classification (NCBI taxonomy): domain Eukaryota; kingdom Metazoa; phylum Arthropoda; class Insecta; order Orthoptera; family Acrididae; genus Schistocerca; species Schistocerca serialis. The sequence goes on from NC_064643.1 coordinate 462,196,011, forward strand.
GGTGGGCCTTCAGACGACCAAAGAGGTAAAAATCAGACGGAGCCAAGTCCGGACTGTAGGGAGGATGAAGAACAATTTTCGAACCCATTTCCCTGATTTTCTCCTGCGTCGTAAGGGCTAGATATGGTTTGGCATTGTCATGGAGTAGTCTGATAACCTGGCCCTGCGGCTGTGGTGTGTGGGTCTTGATGGCACGTCGCAGCTTGTCCAATGACAAACAGTAACGGTCTAGGTTAATTGTGGAGCCAGGATCCACCACACTGATCCCAGAAGAGTGGGCCATCACCTTTCGGCCTACTGTTCGTGAAAGTCTTGGTTTCTTCTTCCGACGGGAACGAGGATGACGCCACACAATGGATTGGGTTTTGCTCTCAGGTCTGGACAAAAACAACCATGTTTCATCCCGGGTAATGACGCCGTCGAAACATTGTTTCCACTCTTCAGTATAGGTCTTCATGAGACCCTCGCATACATTCTTCCTCATTGTTTTCACTTCTCTTGTCAATAATCTAGACACCCAACGTGCACAGATTTTTCTGTACCCTACTGACTGTACCAGTGATACCACAATACCCAATGACAAGCAAATAATTTCAGCAAGCTGTCGTGTCGTAACACATCAGTCATTTTGAATGATTTGATCAATGGTCTCATTTACATCACGCACTGCCGTCGTTGGTCTACCGCATCGTGGATTGCCTAGTAGAGAGAAATCACCTTCTTTAAAACTCTGCAACCACCGATGGATACCGCTGAGATCAACTATGTCCTCCCCATAAACAGGGAGCAACTTCCTGTGAATCGATGTGGCAGAGTCGTTGTCGGTCTTGAAGAGGAACTCCATCACCGACCGCTGTCGCAACCTGACATCTACTTGAGGTCTTGCCAGGTAAAATAAATGCATAAATAAATAAATATTATGGCTCACCTGTAAATGAAAAAAAAATACTTTTATAGCTAAATGTTCTAAGTATGTTTACAAAAAAATTCATTCTCCTCCTGCAAAAAAATAAAAAAAATTAGAGACAAGTGCAAAACTTTTTTGAACGCCCTTTGTATATATAAATTTCCAGTACGATGCTGTTTCATTTTTAGTACACAGTGATGTGTCTATGCAGCAGAGTATTCGTCATGCTTCTTTAATATAAACTTTTAATGTCTATTGTAAATTTAATGTGTGTCACTCTGTTGCTCATTACGTTGATCTCATTACATTGGCTACTTTTAACTTAAACATATTGTACAGTATTTCACATAATATTACTGTTCATTTAGTTTTTATATAACTAGTGCATAAACTGTATGTGAGACGTGGCGCCATTGAATTAGTAGACTGTTCTGTATCGCGCCACTGGCTCAGGTGTAGTATCAACTGCCCCTCTTGCGGCCCCACTGCCAATATCTATGAGGAAGAGTTGGTATCTGTGGGCTGTGTCCTTAGAAGGTCTTTGCTTGCCAATATATACACGGGGTTCGCTGGCCCGAGAGGAGGCACCAGAGGTGGTCTCGAGGTCCGAGCGGCCGAAGCCACGAGCTGCGCAAGGAGGGCCTGCCCAGAGCGGAGATACCGGAGTACTTCACCGGGTTCAGCGTCGACTACAAGCAGCAGACCGACATCCCGTCGATTGGTTGGCAACATTCGTGTCGGACGACCGCTCGTGGCCTGGCTGCACTCTTCTACCTGGCTTTCATCGGCACTTCTCAGTAATCACTGCGACGCACCGTGGATCCATGGAACTGTAGTCCTCGTGGTGATTTCTTTCATTGTCTACCTGCCCTCCTATTTATCTTCTGGTTTGTACCCTACCCCATAATTTTATTCGGTCGGCTGTTTGGTCGTAAATATAGGCCGTAGTATTGTACTAAGACACTAGTTGTCCTTTAAAAATTTGTTCCGCTATTATATAGCCTTCCATTATTATTTTCTGGTTTGTACCCGACCCTCAGAGTCTTACTCGATCGGCTCTTTGGTCGTAAATATAGGCCGCAGTATTATACTAAGACACTAGTTGTCGTTTGAAAATTTGTCCCGCTATTATATTGCCTTTCTTTCTGGTTTGTAGCCGATCATTAACGTTCTAATGAATCAGCTCCAGGTCGTAAACACAGTGGGAACAATTGTACTAAGGCACAGGTTGCCGTTAAACGAAGAGGGACCTTGTGGTTGGATTTAGATGTTAACCCATTCAATTCTTTGATTGTAATTACATTTCTCAGTCATTAGTTACCTGGACAATCTGTTGTTCTAAGCTGTTCGTTGCTGTGTTTGAAAGACCGGGTCATTATTGGTGTATTTTAGCAGTATCTTGTGGTTCCATCGAGTGAGTTCACTTTTAATAAGTGTTCACATGTGATGTTTTAAGACGTTCCTTCAGAGCGGACTTAATAACTGACAATCAGTTTATATATGAAAATATTAATAGCCAACTGGCACCAGGGCTTTAGTTCAAATGTTCAAATGTATGTGAAATCTTATGGGACTTAACTGCTAAGGTCATCAGTCCCTAAGCTTACACACTACTTAACCTAAATTATCCTAAGGACAAACACACACACCCATGCCCGAGGGAGGACTCGAAACTCCTCCGGGACCAGCCGCACAGTCCATGACTACAGCGCCTTAGACCGCTCGGCTAATCCAGCGCGTCAGGGCTTTAGTCAAAATAAGATTGTCAAAAGGGACGAGTTGGGATTCAGTCGCAGTTTGGATACCGATTGAAATTAAGGAGTAGGTTGCTTTGAAGTAAGCCTTATCATCGTCATATTGCTTCCTAATCTGTTTAACCTTTAAGCACAGGTGCGCATCTTAACCCCGAACATTTCGACATGCTGTTTTCAAATTAAAATTACGTCATCTGGTTTGAGTAACTGAAACTCTCGTCATCAATGGTACTTTAGTTTTCATGTGTTGCAGAAGGGCATTTAATAACAGAGACTGTGTCGAGCGCGGTAGTAAACACCGCTGTTGACCTGATTACGGGCGTGTTGCAGGGCCTTTCGTCTTGCAATCACTGTGATATTGTTTACTTTTTGCTTTATTTTGGATAAGTTTATTCATTTGACCCGTGGTCTAAGGGTAGCGTCTTTGATTCATAATCAAAACGGCTTCGGTCCTGGGTTCGATCCCCGCCACTGCCTAAATTTTGATAAATAATCAGCATTGGCGGCCGAAGACTTCCGGCATAAGAAGTCAGCCTCATTCTGCCAACGGCCTTGTCAAAGAGGGCGGAGGAGCGGATAGAGGTTCAGGGCACTCTCTTGTCCTCGGGGTGGGAAATTGCCCCTAAAGGTGGAAGAATCAGCAATGATCAACGGCATGAGGATGCAGAAGACAATGGAAACCACTGCATTAAAGACACGTAACGTGTATCCACAGGACATGTGGCCTGTAATTGAAGAAGTGTCATGATGATCTCTCCATTCTCCATTGGCAAAAGATTCCGGAATAGTCCCCCATTCGGATCTCTGGGAGGGGACTGCCAAGGGGGAGGTTACCATGAGAAAAAGATTGGATAATCAACGAAAGGATAACGTTCTGCGAGTCGGGGCGTGGAATGTCAGAAGCTTGAACGTGGTAGGGAAACTAGAAAATCTGAAAAGGGAAATGCAAAGGCTCAATCTAGATATAGTAGGGGTCAGTGAAGTGAAGTGGAAGGAAGACAAGGATTTCTGGTTAGATGAGTATCGGGTAATATCAACAGCAGCAGAAAATGGTGTAACAGGTGTAGGATTCGTTATGAATAGGAAGGTATGACAGAGGGGATGTTACTGTGAACAGTTCAGTGACCGGGTTGTTCTAATCAGAATCGACAGCAGACCAACACCGACAACGATAGTTCAGGTATACATGCCGACGTCGCAAGCTGAAGATGAACAGATAGAGAAAGTGTATGAGGATATTGAAAGGGTAATGCAGTATGTAAAGGGGGACGAAAATCTAATAGTCATGGGCGACTGGAATGCAGTTGTAGGGGAAGGAGTAGAAGAAAAGGTTACAGGAGAATATGGACTTGGGACAAGGAATGAAAGAGGAGAAAGACTAATTGAGTTCTGTAACAGGTTTCAGCTAGTAATAGCGAATACGCTGTTCAAGAATCACAAGAGGAGGAGGTATACTTGGAAAAGGCCGGGAGATACGGGAAGATTTCAATTAGATTACATCATGGTCAGACAGAGATTCGGAAATCAGATACTGGATTGTAAGGCGTACCCAGGAGCAGATATAGACTCAGATCACAATATAGTAGTGATGAAGAGTAGGCTGAAGTTCAAGACATTAGTCAGGAAGAATCAATACGCAAAAAAGTGGGATACGGAAGTACTAAGGAATGACGAGATACGTTTGAAGTTCTCTAACGCTATAGATACAGCAATAAGGAATAGCGCAGTAGGCAGTACAGTTGAAGAGGAATGGACATCTCTAAAAAGGGCCATCACAGAAGTTGGGAAGGAAAACATAGGTACAAAGAAGGTAGCTGCGAAGAAACCATGGGTAACAGAAGAAATACTTCAGTTGATTGATGAAAGGAGGAAGTACAAACATGTTCCGGGAAAATCAGGAATACAGAAATACAAGTCGCTAAGGAATGAAATAAATAGGAAGTGCAGGGAAGCTAAGACGAAATGGTTGCAGGAAAAATATGAAGACATCGAAAAAGATATGATTGTCTGAAGGACAGACTCAGCATACAGGAAAGTCAAAACAACCTTTGGTGACATTAAAAGCAACGGTGGTAACATTAAGAGTGCAACGGGAATTCCACTGTTAAATGCTGAGGAGAGAGCAGATAGGTGGAAAGAATACATTGAAAGTCACTATAAGGGTGAAGACTTGTCTGATGTGATAGACGAAGAAACAGGAGTCGATTTAGAAGAGATAGGGGATCCAGTATTAGAATCGGAATTTAAAAGAGCTTTGGAGGACTTACGGTCAAATAAGACAGAAGCCAAAGATAACATTCCATCAGAATTTCTAAAATTATTGGGGGAAGTGGCAACAAAACGACTATTCACGTTGGTGTGTAGAATATATGAGTCTGGTGATATACCATCTGACTTTCGGAAAAGCATCGTCCACACAATTCCGAAGATGGCAAGAGCTGACAAGTGCGAGAATTATCGCACAATCAGCTTAACAGCTCATGCATCGAAGCTGCTTCAAGAATAATATACAGAAGAATGGAAAAGAAAATTGAGAATGTGCTAGGTGACGATCAGTTTGGCTTTAGGAAAAGTAAAGGGACGAGAGAGGCAATTCTGACGTTACGGCTAATAATGGAAGCAAGGCTAAAGAAAAATCAAGACACTTTCATAGGATTTGTCGACCTGGAAAAAGCGTTCGACAATATAAAATGGTGCAAGCTGTTCGAGATTCTGAAAAAAGTAGGGGTAAGCTATAGAGAGAGACGGGTCATATACAATATGTACAACAACCAAGAGGGAATAATAAGAGTGGACGATCAAGAACGAAGTGCTCGTATTAAGAAGGGTGTAAGACAAGGCTGTAGCCTTTCGCCCCTACTCTTTAATCTGTACATCGAGCAAGCAATGATGTAAATAAAAGAAAGGTTCAGGAGTGGAATTAAAATACAAGGTGAAAGGATATCAATGATACGATTCGCTGATGACATTGCTATCCTGAGTGAAAGTGAAGAAGAATTAAATGATCTACTGAACGGAATGACCAGTCTAATGAGTACACAGTATGGTTTGAGAGTAAATAGAAGAAAGACGAAGGTAATGAGAAGTAGTAGAAATGAGAACAGCGAGAAACTTAACATCAGGATTGATGGTCACGAAGTCATTGAAGTTAAGGAATTCTGCTACCTAGGCAGTAAAATAACCAATGACGGACGGAGCAAGGAGGACATCAAAAGCAGACTCGCTATGGCAAAAAAGGCATTTCTGGCCAAGAGAAGTCTACTAATATCAAATACCGGACTTAATTTGAGGAAGAAATTTCTGAAGATGTACGTCTGGAGTATAGCAATGTATGGTAGTGAAACATGGACTGTGGGAAAACCGGAACAGAAGCGAATCGAAGCATTTGAGATGTGGTGTTATAGACGAATGTTGAAAATTAGGTGGACTGATAATGTAAGGAATGAGTAGGTTCTACGCAGAATCGGAGGGGAAAGGAATATGTGGAAAACACTGATAAGGAGAAGGGACAGGATGATAGGACATCTGCTAAGACATGAGGGAATGACTTGCATGGTACTAGAGGGAGCTGTAGAGGGCAAAAACTGTAGAGGAAGACAGAGATTGGAATACGTCAAGCAAATAATTGAGGACGTAGGTTGCAAGTGCTACTCTGAGATGAAGAGGTTAGCACAGGAAAGGAATTCGTGGCGGGCCGCATCAAACCAGTCAGTAGACTGATGACCAAAAAAAAAAGGGTTTAAGGAAAAAAATTTGCTAATTTGTTCATTTTGTAAAAAAAAACAGAGTTATGGTTATATATTGTTAAATAAACAAGTTGTGTGAAGAGAAAGTAATTTTGGTGGGTCCTCCCTTCCACGTTTTCCTTAATTCCAATCAGTACCACGACTCAGTATGTTTTAGTCGTAATTCCATGTTCAGATAACTCTTTTAGAAAATATTTGCATAATCAGGGCTTTCAATAACTTGAACTGGGACTTGGCCCAGTTTGACCGGAAGTGGCCATAACAGTAAATATAAGATGATCTATGCTGTTTTTCCGTGAAATAATAAATCTAGATCACCAATTTCTCTTGCTACAAAATTCTACCTTTCTGTAAATTTATCAGTTGTTTATATGGTAAGTGGTGCTTGTAGGTCATAAGTTCTTAAACTTAAACGTTTGTTTGGCATTTGCCAAAAGTTTTCAGTCAATGAGAAAAAGTTGCTATCGTGTTCAGTGCACTATGAAAGACGAGCAATTTCTGTTCAGCAAACTAGGTGGTAGTCGGGTATACATTTGTGAGCGACGGGGAGAGGTGGAGCAGCCGGTAAGATACTGGGCCCGCATTTGAACAACAGGGACCGAACGATGCATAATAACAGATCACAGCTTATCTGACAGCTGTCAGCGACACAAAGCGACATCTCTCATAGGTGGTCTGCACTTATCTCCAGATATTTATCTCGGCAGCTGTCACACAACCCAACAAAGGCGTGGAAATCATAGATCATTAGTAGAGGCTAAATAATGGAGCCTTTTATCGTTCTTAACCAAATGAAATACAATTAACGCTGCAGAAAGTAACGAGATGAATTCCATACAAGAGGGAGCGGGGGGGGGGAATCTGACACATAAGTAGTCATTTCCTCGTATACTAAGGAATTAAAAAGCTGTGAGACCTCCCCCTTGTAGTGTGTTCTACTGTCTTCTGGTCTGACCAGTCTAATTACATAACATCTCTCCTCAGGGTTTTACTAGCTATGGAAGCAAAGTAATAGAATACGATATGCAGAATTTATTTCGTACGCAGCGTTGAAGTTTACAACGATTGAACATCTGTTAGTCACAACCTTGTTTCAAATAATACCTTAACAGCTCAAATTAACGTTCGTCGCTATTGACTGGCAAGGACCAGAGATGAGCAGCGGTATCAAGCAGGCTATGACGCAATAATTCTATCATACTTGTAGCAGCGCGAAGTCTTATGTTGGGTATACACTGATTGCATGATAAGGAATTAACAGGAATGAAGATAACTTTCTTAGCAGGCCAGAGCGACCACTCTGGAGACCGTCGTTTATATCCAAAGGAACAAATTATTGTGTCTATCTGTCCCTGGCATACTGCTGCAGCAGCTTAACACTTTGCCGTCGCACGTCTGGTAAAAATTTATTCGCTTGGCGCCGGCAGCGCTAATTCAGAATACTTGGCTTGTCGCCTGCCACTTGTCATCTTTCCGTTGATGACAAGCTTCAAACATATTTACTTTTGCGCGCTTTAATTTCTCCGGAAATCCTCTATTTTGCCGTGTCGCTCCACAAACTCAATTCTCTTTTCAAGTAACTTCTCTGCAAGTTCTACACTGTTATAATAATTATCCTTGTAGAGGTGATGCCACATTCCACAAGAAGGTGTCAGTAGTTCCATCACTGTTTTAGTTAAAGGTTGTCCAGCGCGGGCATATATCTTGAATGAGGAAATGTATCTCGTACTCGAATCACACAGCATCCGAATGAGTATGCCATATTCGTAATTTTGGAAGGATTGTAAACTATGAAATTTAACTGTCCACGCCACAGTATCATTCCTTTATCAGTTGAGATGTTTTGAATTAAACGTTTCCTTAAACTTTTTGGAAAAATAATCAGTTACGAATTGCACTTTCAAAAGCCGGTCGGTATTATCCGGTTTATTATTGTTGTCGGAAAAATGTAAAAATGATAATATTTGTCTGAATCGATGGCGGGACATCATTTTGCGAAATATCGGTGTGTCTATCAACGGATTCGTTGACCAGTAATCATCGATCCTTGCTTTTTTTACAATTCCAATAAGGATAGCAATCCAAAACCATCTTCTAAGTTCCGGTCCCGTAACGTCGACAAATTTGACATTTCTTTTAATACAGTTTCCTTCTATTGCAATTTTGACTGTAATACTTGTTGGTTTCGTTGCTAATAAATTCAAATACATCGTTGCCAGTATATGATTCTACGATATCCACGAAGCTCTGTGTAACTTTAGGAAATATGTGTGGACGCGGAGATCCTTCAAATTTATTATCGGCCCTCAGTTAATCATAGTATGTCTTCTTCGTCTGATTCATCAGTTGTAAGCCGTAGCGTTCGCCGAGTTCTTCTTGGACGTATTTCACTATCTTCCGACGTTTCTGCTTCACTTTCATTTTTTTGATATCCAATGTCTTCTTCCCAATCGGCCAAGTCCTCCGGCACGTCAGACAAGACGTCCGCGCATTCATCGTAAATAATCGTATCGTCTCTTTCGTCTGCCATGATGAAAGTGCCCAAGTACTTATAAAAACAAAAAGCTTGTTGACGTGTGTAACTTATTGTTACCTAAACAAAAACCCAACAGAATGCAAAAGATACTAAAGTGCTGTCACCGGCCACTGCGCGATACTATGCTCACGACACCACTGTGGTGTCGCCGGATGGCTAAGAGTTAATATTACCGTGCTGGCTGGCGTCGAACCGTAGTCACTCGATGTTTTCCTCCGTCCGCCCGTCACTGCTGGCCTAGTGCGCACTCTACTGATGTCCCAGGACTCTGAATGTTGCTTACCCGATCTCTAATCCAGTATCTATGTACTTCTTAATTATTCGCCCACTTAATGTCCACTTTCTGAATCCTGAAGCTGATTATGACAGTCTCTAAATGGCGCAGTCTTCCACACCAGGCTACGTCGTTTCGTGCATCTCCAATTATCTAACCAATTCCCTCCTTTACTGCCAAAATTGGTCCAAGAGTGTAATTTTATAAAGTCTCTCCTGCTCCCTCAATCCTCTTCCAGTCGACTTTCTTAGCACCTGCCTCTGCTCAAAAAGTGGGACCCAGAACAGGCATGACAATCCACCTACCAATGGCAAGGTGCGCTCTTCCCACCTGTTCGATCTCGCCCCACTGGGAAAACAGATCGACAGGTTCTGCTCTTTTAGCGTAGGCTGGGAGAGTCATCCGCCTCGCCCCCACAATAATGACATCGGAGGTGGTTGTTTCTCGTCATTTTTCTAAAGATAGCCGTCCACCTGCACAGAGCCCGTTCTGCTCCTTTCTTCCTGTTGTGTGTGTGTGTGTGTGTGTGTGTTTGTACCCCAGCTATGAAAACGACATCGCCCAAGGGAGAAACTCACTGCCTCGTTCTCATCTGGCCTAGACGGCCCAGCATCCATCATTTATACCTTCAGATAGAGAATCCCGCTCAGATAGTATTGCCTCTGCAGTCACTGCCATATTTGCCCTATCTTCATCATCTTCCATCTGACAGTGTCTATTTCTGATCAAGGTTGAGTGTGGGTAGCCGGAAAGGGTAGCCACATCTTCAAGCAAAAGATGGAAAATCTGCAGTACCGTATTGTGACACACATTGTTCTAATCATGAAAAGTTGCTCGCAGAATACCTCCTACAGTCTTCATCCTGTTTCCGTCCACTGTTAGTAAAAGAACCACAAATTGTGTCCTCGAGTGTTGGTGCCACTAGGAGTGGCGATTTGTGGGGGATGGGACCAGACAGCGAGGTCGTCGGTCCGATCGCGTTAGGAAAGGATGGGGAAGGAAGTCAGCCGTGCTCTTTCAAAGGAATCGTCCCGGCATTTGCCTGAAGCGATTTAGGGAAATCATGGAACACACAAACCTGTATGGCCAGACGCGGGTTTGAACCGTCGCACTCCCGAATGCGAGTCCGGTGCGCTAAACACTGCGACACCTCACTCGGCCCTCACCTTATTGTGATAGCAGCATGTGATCTTTCATCCAAGTGCTTCTAGTATCGAGAACAGTCTACAACCAGTCTTCGCCACTGAAAACAATAACTGAAAAACACTATATGTCACTACTTGCACCTTTGTAGGACTTTTTATTTGATAGCGTACGAGTTTCGACACAGTCGCTTGTTGATCGGTAAACTAATGTAACAACTGAAACTTAAATCCACATTACAATGTTTTCGCTATCTGAGTTAAATTTACCATTCTGCTTGTTTTCAGATCAGCCATTTGTCTTAGTTCATAAGTAAATGAAAGCAGCATTCTCCACAAAATAATCCAAAACTTTTAGTGCGTCCAAACTGATGCATAGCCGGGCGGGGTGGCCGAGCGGTTCTAGGCGCTACAGTCTGGAACCGCGCGACCGCTACGGTCGCAGGTTCCAATCCTGCCTCGGGCATGGATGTGTGTGATGTCCTTAGGTTGGTTAGGTTTAAGAAGTTCTAAGTTCTAGGGGACTGATGACATCAGATGTTCAGTCCCATAGTGCACAGAGCCATTTGAACCATTTTTTTTGAATCAAATTCCCTACTTAACGGTACGAGCATAAATTGAGAAGAGGACGTCGTCGACAGTCCCTGTTGTAATTATGACATCACACACGATTTTCGTCCTACCAGAACAATGGCTACGGGAAGCTGGTATGATTGCAACTGAAAAGATTGACTGGTACTCCACGGACTCGCAACACTTTCGATTTTGTAGTTAGTATGAATCACTGTACTAAACTAACACAGACGTAAAGGTCGAGGTTCATGAACTGAAGCTGCAATCCTTATATGTTGCGATACCCCTGTAATCAGCTACATTTACAGTAGACTGAGACAGGTAAATAGCCGTTTTATATTATATACGCGACAGCTTGCGGGAATATAAGATTCACACGTTGGAAATGAGAATACTATGGGAACTCGCGGGAAAAGGAAGTTTCTCATTGCTGTCTGACACCCAGTGTCAAACACTAAATCTTGTGACATACCAGCGAGCCGTGCGGCTGTATCAACGATGTTCCGCCGCCGGTATGGATCATCTTTCCGGCGGTGTGCGCAGAGCGCGCGATGGCGCCACCTACCGGGCCGACCGGTACCTAGAGGAAAAGCTGTGGAAGAGGGGTTGATTTTGCTTTTGGACGCCGAGCAGTAACGGCGTTTTGGGAATTATGGCGGACAGCTAAGGACCGGTGTCAGCCAGCAAGCAGGGCACGTCCAGAAGGAGCTGTTACGCGGGTGACGGCGCCGTGGCAAATATCGCCTGCGTGGAAAGAGACGTTACTGGGGAGCCATTGGTGTTTTTTTTTTTTCGCTTGCTTCATGTCTCCTGGAATCGGGATCTGCGGCGGCTGGCTTCGTCGAACAGGCAAGAGGGTAAGGGCCTTGCTTGTCCTGTAAATTGTGGTCGGAATCCAGTACTGGGTTTGTGCGGTTGACCGTATTTTCTTGAGCGGCCGTCGCTACTCCTACTGAGTCTGGCCTTATTTTAATTGGTTTAATACGTAATGTTTTAAGGTGTATGTGGTGTGGACATTAACATTTACGAGGGCCTGTATTGCTGAGACATTTCTTTGTAGATCCCTACTGTCAAGGTTTAACCGCCATTGATTCAAAATGGTTCAAATGGAACTTAACATCTGAGGTCATCAGTCCCCTAGAACTTAGAACTACTTAAACCTAACTAACCTAAGGACATCACACACATCCATGCCCGACGCAGGATTCGAACCTGCGACCGTAGCGGTCGCGCGGTTCCAGACTGAAGCGCCTAGAACCGCTCGGCCACATTGGCCTAACCGCCATTGAAAGCAGTTTGCTGGCCCTTCTTTAAGTACCGCCTGGTTATTTTATTTATATCACACCACGAAGTTAAGATGGCCAGTCGTTATTGATGTATATATATATATATATATATATATATATATATATATATATATATATATATTTCCCTGCATATATTTATCTCTGAATTGCAGTAACATTACTGTTACGTTTCTGTGTGAACCAATAGTGTGTGAGAGACACGTGTATAATTTTGAAGTCAGTAGTTTCCTAAATTCTTACCAGTTATTGAGAGGCCAGTTGTTATTGTGTGTTTAATAGCCTGAAACGGATTCTATTGATGGTGGTACTAGAATTCCTTCAATGACAGTAGATCGATATTGTAATTAATTTCATGTATTCATTTTACTAACCAAGCAGTAAAGGAAACAAAAGAAAAATTCGGAGTAGGAATTAAAATCCATGGAGAAGAAATAAAAACTTTGAAGTTCGCCGATGACATTGTAATTCTGTCAGAGACAGCAAAGGACCTGGGAGAGCAGCTGAACGGAATGGACAGTGTCTTGAAAGGAGGATATAAGATGAACATCAACAAAAGCAAAACGAGGATAATGGAATGTATTCTAATTAAATCGGGTGATGCTGCGGGAATTACACTCCTGGAAATTGAAATAAGAACACCGTGAATTCACTGTCCCAGGAAGGGGAAACTTTATTGACACATTCCTGGGGTCAGATACATCACATGATCACACTGACAGAACCACAGGCACATAGACACAGGCAACAGAGCATGCACAATGTCGGCACTAGTACAGTGTATATCCACCTTTCGCAGCAATTCAGGCTGCTATTCTCCCATGGAGACGATCGTAGAGATGCTGGATGTAGTCCTGTGGAACGGCTTGCCATGCCATTTCCACCTGGCGCCTCAGTTGGACCAGCGTTCGTGCTGGACGTGCAGACCGCGTGAGACGACGCTTCATCCAGTCCCAAACATGCTCAATGGGGGACAGATCCGGAGATCTTGCTGGCCAGGGTAGTTGACTTACACCTTCTAGAGCACGTTGGGTGGCACGGGATACATGCGGACGTGCATTGTCCTGTTGGAACAGCAAGTTCCCTTGCCGGTCTAGGAATGGTAGAACGATGGGTTCGATGACGGTTTGGATGTACCGTGCACTATTCAGTGTCCCCTCGACGATCACCAGTGGTGTACGGCCAGTGTAGGAGATCGCTCCCCACACCATGATGCCGGGTGTTGGCCCTGTGTGCCTCGGTTGTATGCAGTCCTGATTGTGGCGCTCACCTGCACGGCGCCAAACACGCATACGACCATCATTGGCACCAAGGCAGAAGCGACTCTCATCGCTGAAGACGACACGTCTCCATTCGTCCCTCCATTCACGCCTGTCGCGACACCACTGGAGGCGGGCTGCACGATGTTGGGGCATGAGCGGAAGACGGCCTAACGGTGTGCGGGACCGCAGCCCAGCTTCATGGAGACGGTTGCGAATGGTCCTCGCCGATACCCCAGGAGCAACAGTGTCCCTAATTTGCTGGGAAGTGGCGGTGCGGTCCCCTACGGCACTGCGTAGGATCCTACGGTCTTGGCGTGCATCCGTGCGTCGCTGCAGTCCGGTCCCAGGTCGACGGGCACGTGCACCTTCCGCCGACCACTGGCGACAACATCGATGTACTGTGGAGACCTCACGCCCCACGTGTTGAGCAATTCGGCGGTACGTCCACCCGGCCTCCCGCATGCCCACTATACGCCCTCGCTCAAAGTCCGTCAACTGCACATACGGTTCACGTCCACGCTGTCGCGGCATGCTACCAGTGTTAAAGACTGCGATGAAGCTCCGTATGCCACGGCAAACTGGCTGAAACTGACGGCGGCGGTGCACAAATGCTGCGCAGCTAGCGCCATTCGACGGCCAACACCGCGGTTCCTGGTGTGTCCGCTGTGCCGTGCGTGTGATCATTGCTTGTACAGCCCTCTCGCAGTGTCCGGAGCAAGTATGGTGGGTCTGACACACCGGTGTCAGTGTGTTCTTTTTTCCATTTCCAGGAGTGTAGATTAGGAAATGAGATGCTTAAAGTAGTAAATGTGTTTTGCTATTTGGGGAGCAAAATAACTGATGATGGTCGAAGTAGAGAGGATATAAAATGTAGACTTGAATGGCAAGGAAAGCGTTTCTGGAGAAGAGAAATTTGTTAACCTCGAGTGTAGATGTAAGAGTCAGGAAGTCGTTTCTGAAAGTATTTGTATGGAGCGTAGCCATATGGAAGTGAAACGTGGACGATAATTAGTTTAGACAAGAAGACAATAGAAGCTTTCGAAATGTGGTGCTACAGAAGAACGCTGAAGATTAGATGGGTAGATCACATAATTAATGAGGAGGTATTGAATATAATTGGAGAGAAGAGAAATTTGTGGCACAACTTGACTAGACGAAGGGATCAATTGGTAGGGCATATTCTGAGGCATCAAGGGATCACCATTTTAGTATTGAAGGGCAGCGTGGAGGGTAAAAATCGTAGAGGGAGACCGAGAGATGAATACACTAAACAGATTCAGAAGGATGTAGGTTTCAGTAGGTACTGGGAGCTGAAGAAGCTTGCACATGATAGAGTAGCAAGGAGAGCTGCATCAAACCAGTCTCTGGACTGAAGACCACAACAACAACAACAACAACAATTTTACTGATGATGTGTTGTGATGAGTTATTGTGTTGCTCGTTATTTAAGGTAGATGTCAGTCCTTTGGAGATACCCACAAGTTCTGGGATTTTCTCGTGCCCATTCGTGACAGTTGCTACTTTCGTCTGGGGGTCCATGTCGAGCCTGTATTGGAAACAGCTGAACGGGCGGACTTCCGTTTCCTGAGCGTAGTTGTTGAATCTCATGAGCTTGTTTGCTCACATGAAATTTGATATTTTATATGCTAAATTATGTGGTGCCTACCATTTAAGTAACCTGTTGTGTGCCTGGTATCTGATTGTTTCCTCAACTCTGATTTATTTAGGTAATAACAGTCATTGTCGTAATGAATGAGTACATTACTCAAATTTTGGTAATTTTTCTTCAACTTGCTTACAGTTTAGAGTACATAAAATTTAACTCATGTCAGTAAATGTGTAATAGGCCATAAGTGCCGCGTTTTTATGAATGTTTAAAATTGAAGTAATTTATTTTCACCTGACTGGTAATTTTTAAATATGTGTGATAGTTTTAATCATGTGACGGTTTTATTTGTCAAGTTCTCTTGTTTAAAGGTATCAGATAAAATGGTCGGTGCAAGTGTCGATGGTGACTGCCTGATGTGTTACTCTGGTCGAGTCCTACCACCCTACAACCTATTGTGCTGAGTTTGTGTCGTTGCGTAAACGGTGGAATTACATGCTGTCTCGACACTTCAACCAGTAGACAACACTTTTTAGTAAATAAAATCGCTGTGATGAGATTTAACAATAGACTCGGTTGGACAACGCACAGGTCTGTTTGAACCTGTGGCTCGATATAATCAAAGGATCGAGCCACACACATTTGATTTCGTGTTTAGCTGAAGAGATAGTTGTACTCTGTGATCGTACATTCAAATAGTGTAAGCACTGCCAAGTTATATGAATTTCAAATAATAGCAGATTGCAATGAAATATAATACTACTACTAATAATACTAATACAGTAACAATGAGGGTTATTATCTACTCATAAATTGATGTGAATGACTCCATAAGATTTATGCTGAACAAACTGATGATTTATTCAGTTAGTCATTTCAAAGACAAATGTAGAGTCCTGGTTCTTCAAAAATTTAATTTAAAAAGAACTAAGGTAATAAGATTACTCAACTGCAGTAAAGCCTGTATGAATGACTAGTAAGTATAGTACCAGGTTCACCAGTTGTCATTGAATCATCACTGGTCTGTGAAAACAACAGACTTCCATAGTTTTGAGCTCGGTACAAAATAATCGCCACCTCATAAGTTCTATAAAGCACGTCCTATAATTTTTCAAAAGTGTTAAAGTTTCCGCAAACTGCCAGAATCAAGGTACAACTTAGCTCAGAATTAATCTAAATATGGGTGAACTGTAGAGTGATCACGGGGCTTCTAGCCGTCCAAATACAAACGCTTTATCGCACTATCAGCTCCCTGGTGCATTGCCTGAAAACTGATCTGCTAGAATTCTGACTCCCGAATGCCTGCAGACCCCCAAATGATCTTTCTTTCCTATTGCGACTCTGCCTGAGTGACTGTCTGCTTACGCCAGTGACATCCTGTATTCCCCCAACACAAATGTACAACTTACTTAAAATTACAGAAGATGGACCACCATTTGAATAATAATAATAATGTTACAAATTTGACATATGACTTAAATAAAATCTCTTTCTCTTCCAGCTAAATATGTCATATACACAAAATTTTAGACATAAACAATTAGTACATGAATCTCGTGAATACATGATTATGACAAATAACAAATTTTATTTAAAACATATGAAATAATAAACTTGGCCTGCTCAGTTGATGCATCTTTCCACGCTCAGTCTATTGATGCTATCAAATCTCAAGAACAATTTACCAATTGCAAGTCCTGTGCCTTTTTAATGCTGACCAAATTAAGTTTTACTTATATAAATGAGAAAATAATTAACAGTCTAGACAAATGTAATATGGTTACATACAGAGAGATATGAGACATGCCATACTGTGTCATTTGTTGTGTAACTATGGAGAATATGATGTTCTGACTCATTAAGATAATAAAGGATGTAAAATAGAGAATAATGCAATAAATAAAGTATGTACAAATATGTAGGTTTCTGTGATGATAGCTGTAGTGCCAGGCTATTATTCAACACCTTGTTTTGTTATGTAATATGAACCATTCAGGAGTTAATGATTTTCAATGATTTTTACAAGAGCACTCATTTACCATGTTCACCTAACTTCTCTACTTGTTGTGACATTATAAACCTATACACAAACTTATGGTCTCAGAAACAGTCGGAGTCATCAGATTCAAAACCCGTGAAACATAAAAAAAAAACTATCTTTGCCTGCAAGTGTCGAATTCATGGATCTTTTTGAAGTAGTACTAAACTACAGCTATTTGACTTTTAACAATTAAATTTACATGCAACGTAGAGGTCTCACAGCGGGCTCCAGTGTGTCAGGTACAAATATACATCAGACACCCTGATCAAAAAACTCTTTCAATGGCATCAAGTTCTACAGATAGAGGTGTGCTGATAATACATTGCTCCTAGTAGATGCTGACACAAATAATATTAACAACATACTCGATACACTCAATAAACAGGACAGAAATATAAAATTCACTGTTGGATATGAAAAACAATAGTAACATCAATTCCTAGAACTAGTCATCAGCAAAGAAAATATTTTGCATATCTTTGAAGTCAACAGGAAAACATCAAGAGACACCACATACACGCAATCATGCTGCATACAGAGCACTGATTATCAGAGCCATAAATGTTCCAAAGTATAAATGTGTGAAACTTTATTAACTCAGCACTATCAAGCAAAAAACTGAAGCAAATGTTTTTGATGACACAAATATGGGAAACTTAACACAGAAAATGAAGAGTAAATCTACTGGTTGCATACTGCTCACAGACAAACTATCCTACAAAATCGTAAACATTGTCAGACTGCATAACATTAACATTGCCTTCATAATACCTAACAATCTGCAACATACATTGAGACACAACATAAACATCAGAAAGATGAACACGCACAGTCAGGCACTTATAAAATAGTAGGTAGTACATGCAAAGCTCTTTATGTAGGACAAAATGGGAGAGATTTCCAGAAGAGATACAATTAATATATAAACGCCTACCACACAAACAATTATGATAAATCGTCATGTACATACAGAACACTGGCCACCCATTCTATGATATTGTGTCTGATCTTCGTATATTATATAAAATAGACAAGGCATACCACGTGGACTTTTGTGAAGAATTTGAAATTTTCATGCACGGCACAGTGCACTGATGTAACAAAAGTCATGGGATAGTGATATGTACATATAATACTACAGCGATATTACCCTACAAGATCTGTCTTAGGAAAATTAGCGACGTCTGGAACTGGTCATTAATGCCTGCGTCCGATATATCTGTGACGTTCGACTTTTTGATCACATTTCACCAGCATATGCACAACTGTCCTGGCTGCTTGCAGACAAACGCAGAGATTTCTATACACTCTGTCTCATCTACTGCCTTATAAATGTACACTGTCCCTCATATCTCTCCTGGTCCTTAACGCTGATGTTTGACCACCATGACCGGAACATATCTTCCCATCATAATAAAATCCTCTCTGTTCCACTACATCGCTCAGTCACCTTCTCGAAGTCCTTTACAGTAGCAGGAACCCGATTCTGGAATAACCTCCCTCGTTGTATTAGAGAACTTAAAAGCATGTCCGGCTTCATGATACAGTTAATGATGTATCTACTTAAGCAACAGTAATGCCCTCCTCTGTACATGAATGCACTTCACCTCATTACTTCCTTCTTTCCTTCTACATCTTCCTCAGCTCCCAGTTTTTTCTTAACTGATGCGACCTCCTTAAATCTCCCTTCTCCAAAACTTGCTGTACCAGTAAACATCTACTTTATACACCAATATATTAATGAACATCTGCACAAATCTTCATCACTATTGCCAATTTTCCTCATGTTTACCATTACTATTTCATTTTTCTTTTACTGTTATTATTATTGCTGTATCACAATTTAATGTACAGCAGCCGTTGTAAAATACTGCCAGTATTTACTTTATTAGGTCTTAGTCATTATTATTTATTCATATTGTCACTAGATTAATCTATTTTTTTTATTCAAACTATTGTCATGATGTAACTATGATATGTAAAAAGCTGCATGTGTGGAACACTGGTCCGATGTAAGAGAGGGCCTGATATCCCTAATCTGATCAAGCTAAATAAATAAATAACATACAACTGTAGTATTGTGTGCACAAGTTATAAAAGGGCAGTGCATTGGTGGAGCTCTCATTTGTACTCAGGTGGTTCTTGTGAAAAGGTTTCTAATGGGATAATGGCAGCTTGAGAATTAACAGACCTTGAACGCCAAATGGTAGTTGGAGCTACATGCATAGGACATTCCATTTCGGAAATCGTTAGGGGATTCAATATTCCGAGATCCACAGTGTGAAGAGTGTGCCAAGAATACCAGATTCCAAGCATTACCTCTCATCACAAGACTACTTTCACATAACGACCGAGGGGAACGGCATTTGCGAAGAGTGGTCAGTGCTAACACACACTGCATGAAACAATCTCAGAGGTCAATGTGGTTTGTATAACGTATTTGTTAGGGCAGTGCTGCAAAATTGGGCGTTTTTCGGCTATGTCAGCAGATCGACACAAGTGCCTTTGGTAACAGGACATCATCACCTGCAGCGCCTTGAGATGTATTTTCAAACCGCCACTGGATTCTCGTGATCCACAGCCTCTCCCAGACTTGTGACCATATCGATCAGACACAAGATGGTGGTAAGTTCCCATGGGACCAAACTGCTGAGGTCATCGGTCCCTAGGCTTATACACTACTGAATCTAACTTAAACTAACTTATGCTAAGGACAACACATACACCCATGCCTGAGGTAGGACTTGAACCTCCGATGGGGGGAGCCGCGTGAACCATGGCAAGGCGTCTCAGAACGTGTGGCTACCCCATGTGTCTTACACAAGATGAGTGGAAAACTGTGCCTTGGTCAGATGAGTTCCGATTTTAATTGGTAAGAGTTAGGATTTGAGTGTGGTGCAGACCCCACGAAGCCATAGGCCCATGTTGTCAAGGAGGCACTGTGCAAGCTGGTGGTGACTCCATAATGGTGTGGGCTGTGTTTACATGGAATGGACTCTGGTCCAACTGAACTGATCATTGACTGAAAATGGTAATGGTTGGAGACCGTTTACAGCCACTTATGGACTTTATATTTCAAGTAATGATGAAATTTTTATGGATGACAATGCCCCATTCTCCAAGTCTGAACAGTCTAGACAATCCGAGCAAATGATTTGACCATCCAGATCATTCTATATGAATCGCATCAAACATTTGTGGGACATCATCGAGAGGTCAGTTCACGTACAAAATCCTGCACCAGCAACACTTTCGCAATTATGGATGGCTGTAGAGCAATATGGCTCAGTAATTCTGGAGGGGACTTCTAACGGTGATTCCATGCCACATCGAGTTTCTGCATTGCACCAAGCAAAACAAGGTTCAACGCGACATTAGGAAGTATCTCGTGACTTTTCACACCACGTTGTATATGGCAACATGTTACTAAATGGTAAGCTAGAAAGAAACTATATTAATCTCTTCGAAAACTTCTCCAATGTAAAATGCTTATTTTATTGAAAAATATTATCTTTAACAGTAAAACATTGTCTTCCAAGCATGTGTGTTATATGAGCCATGACATGAATACATCTAGATAAAAGTGAGTTTCATCTTCACTGTTTGCTACATTCTTAGCATCTGAAACTAATTAACTTAGTAGTGAAGAGTCTTTGTAACGATGTAAACATCTGAATGTGAAAGTGTTAAGCTGTGATGGGTCTGTTTCTGTGTTCTGTTTAGCATAAAATTAAATTTGTTACAAAAATGTACGTAAATGCACTAATGAAGTAATCTAAGTCAGCAAATCACTTCGGGTAGGCACTTAAATGTATGCATCTTTCGGTAAAGGACTATATTTCGATACTTAATCTCACTGGAGCACACAAAGCAAATGAACATGACTACACTTCCAGTTAATATAATGTAAATGTACTGTATCTGTAATGCACCCGGCAGTGGCTTCATGCTGCCACAACGCATCAGGCTAATTAAATAATAGAAAAAAGTATCTAAACCAGTACAAATTATTTTCATAATTTATAATATTTGTGCCTTAATAGACACACCTTAGTGCCCAGGACGTATTTACATGATTTGATTTGTGCTACGATGAAACATCGAATTGCAGTTGAATTATAAAGCATTTCAAGATAGCCATATTCTATCCTGTTGCAAATGTCGCCACCTTACAACTCACTCACGCACTGGATGAAGCAAGCTGCCGACCAGCCGTTCCCGCAGCTCCTGTTTCCTGGGGGAAAACCGTCGATTAGCTGCCACTGGGCTCTCCTTTGCCGGCGATCGCATAACTTGCCGTCGTGAATGCCTTTAGCATCACCCTTCGCCTCGGCGCCTTCGGCCGAACCAACACTTAAAACTCTGTGACTTAAAACTTCCACTTCGCTGATATCTTGCCAGCACATGTATTTCATTACAACCTTATTAAATAGAACGTCGAACCACAAGTAACAAAGATTCATGGGATATTTAATAGTGTATCGTCAGGATAGTGTAAGTCTGTACCCCACTGTATTATGTCTGCCTATAAAGACACATATTTGCTCGGTTAGAGAAGAAATGTGAGTCATTAAAATTGCTTTCGAACTTTTCTTTCCAGTTTTTTTCGCATTTATGTGCAACTCCTCAAGTCTACTGTACTTGTGTAACAGCATTTTCATCATTTATAAACTCACATACACACACACACACACACACACACACACACACACATACGCATACCAAGTATATTTAGAGGAGGTAAAAAGAAACATTATGCTTGACAGTAATGTTGCGGGTGCACCGTTCTTGGCTAGTGGAGCCTGAAGGATTTGACGCCAATGATGTTCACAGAGGGTGTTCAAATTGTCGTTTGAAGAATATTTTTTCAGATCTATCGCTGAAAACTTGTTCGTTCACATTAATGCGCAGCTGGTATCTTCTTGTTAATGCTTGTCTAATATGCTGAAAACAATCAAGAGTTTTCAGAACAAAGTCTGCTGCTTCAGATGCGCAACAGAATTAATTTACCGTTATTTAAATAAAACCCAAAAATGCACTTATTAAATTCCAGACATTCCAGCAACCCTGTGTTGTAGTCTAACTAATCTTGCGCGCAGCGCATTGAGTACAGGAACAGAAAGCTGAAAGAAAACAGCAGTGGACTAACCTGACCTTGACCACGTTGTTACGAAAATTTTCACCTCTTGTAGTCCAAATCATCTTGTACTAAGCTGCTACACATAATAGATTATTATTCAGACAAAAGGTCTGTCTTAATAAAGAGAATGGCAGCTGCGGACATTGGTATCACGTGATGAACAAGTGCAAAACAGATCTTCTATATAGGCTAATAAAACAGAAGACGAGGAAAATATGAGTGCATTGCTTGCACACAACAAAATTTTGACTCCAAATACTTTAAATTAAAGGCCGCGTGTTCATCACATCTTGCACATTGTCCACCTCAGCACAAAGCGTTCAGGAACAAGGGACAATCTCCAACGAAAACTCTTGAATTGCAGTTTCACCTAAATTGTGTATTAAAGAAATTGAATTAACAACAGAAATTACAAGCTACGTAATTTATAGACAATAGCATAACACCCGACACTTCAGACTCTGTCGTACTCTACACGTACTCACCAGCAGGCCTCGATTTCCCACAGTTAAAAAAATTAAAGCACCACGAAGGTGACTCAACTAACGGTCTCCCAAATGAGAGTGCCATCGTATCTCCTAAAAGCGACAGGGATTCTAGACTCACTAATCACTACCTAATCAGACAAATAGTTTGCGGCTCATTAGCCTCCACGTGGCATGTAAAATCGCTGATTTACCAAGAATTTCCTCTCTAGGAAGTTACGAGTACACCACACGTTTCGACGTAACAAATTCCCATGTCGTTACGAAATTGCAGCGGAGAGTGACTCCAATAACAGTAAACCGGAAAAAAATTCTAACCAATTTTTGGCAAATTAATGTACGAAACACTATATGCAAGGAAACGAATAAAATACTTTAAGACAAACCATTTATGAAATAAAACAAGCAAGGTAATATGAAACCTAATTGTGTGTGAGGTCCACGTGCGCTTTAAAGAAGCCTCCCTTGAAACTTTTTATCTCCAAGTTTCATGAATGAAATTATGGAACTGTTTCGAGTAATTAAACTGAGACGAGATAGGTTATGGTAAAAGTAACAGTATTAATTCTCGTTCTCTCGCGCAAGCAACGTCACTGGAGTACTCGTCTTTTGGATTTTCAGCTCTTGTATTTTTTCCGTGTTTGCAATTAAAATTTTTGGGTATATGTTCCACCTTTTATGCAAAAAGACTATTTTTCCTTGTTACCCAGACATGTTACGGTACCTCTGTGCCATCATCAGTGGATTTCGTTTACTGAAAACTGTAAAAAGTTAACATATTTTAAGTTGCAACTCATCTAACAAAATGAGTTTTAAAGATTGTTTTTGTTCGTTTGTGTCCTTACAGTGATTTCTCGTTATACGGTTTTACAGGACCATCTGTATGGTGTCTCGGCGAACCAAACAATGTAAATGTGAGTTTTAAAAGCGAGTTAATACATACCTTGATTTTTTAAAAAACGTGATTTTCTTGTGGCAAAATGTTTCGTATACATGTTTGTTACTACTCACCTTTCTTTGACTGATCCTTCTCCTTTTGCTTTCTGCACACACATGTTGAGTAATTTCGGTTATACAAACGCCTTTTCACATCGCAAAACCTGGTGTGCACTATGATGTTTCCTAATCCCGTCGGCGTTCGTTTGTTCTCGAGAGACATTGGCGCCGAATTGTGTGCGTGTGTGTGTGTGTGTGTGTGTGTGTGTGTGTGTGTGTGTGTGTGTGTGTGTGTGTGTGTGTGTTAGGCTCTTTTAGCTGTTTGTTTTGCCCATTCTATAAAGTTCCTTCGATGTGTTAAATAATGTGCCTTTATGTAAAATTATTTGCCTTCTGCTTTTGCCTTCTGTATATTCAAGTTCTCTTCTGTTGTTAGTTTGTGGTACAAGCTGTGGTTAGATTTCAGTATTTTTAAATCTCTTGCTATTGTAAGTAGTAGGGCAAAGTTTGTACCAGTGCATTTTGTTAGTGTGGGTTGACTACATCAGGGGCAGGTATGCCCTCAGGGGCAAACCTATTGTTCCCCGTTGATTGACAGATACGTAATCAATTGTTCTCCCTTGATTGACAGGTAGTTAATCTGTTATTCTCCTTTGATTTACAGGTCCTTAACCTATAGTTCTACTAAAAGGATCCTTCCTTTTGATTGACAGGTACTTAACCTATTTTCGCCCCTCCCCCATTCAACCCCCCACACCTCGGTAAACCATCCAACCTGTCCCTTCCTCCTTGCTGCTACACTCAGATCTGAGTTATTTGGATAGCTCCCTTTTCCTCTTATCAGTTTGATTGACTAGTTAACAAAATTGATCAATTAATTAACCTGTCCCCTCTAGTAACTCGGCCCCCCCTCACCCACCACCCCATCCCCCCTCCTTCGCCAATTCCCCTGCCAGGAAATTGGGGGCCTCTGTGTTGGAGAGTAAGGATCATATGAAGGGAAATTCAGGTGTATACTGTTTATTTACATAAGAAAACAATTTGCAGGGGTTGGATTTCTCTTCGTCATCATTCTATGCTGTTTAGAAAGATGCAGTTCTTGTAAGAAGTAATTAAATCGATCGCCCTTTTTTTTATTCCGACCTCACAAGGAATACAATAATGCAACTCACATCACACGTAATCACACAGTTAAAAATCGATCATGAAACACGCATCACCTGCCACCCCGTGTCCGCTGGACCGCACATGCTGCCAGGAGTCGAGATACACCAGCAGCCCCGCGAAGTGAAGACGCGGCCGTCAGCTGCCGAACCGCGCGCAGGTGTCAGTTCAGGTCCCAAAAGGATGAGGCGGTGGCATTCCTTTCATACATGACACATGAGAAAAACCTTCCCAGAATTCGTCAAGTGCTGCAGAATTAGTAAACCGTGCTTTTGTAGGAGTTTTCGCGATGTCTTAGCTTGTCTGCGTGGAAATTCTTGTCCCAACAGGACCTATTTACGAAAATAGCCTGAATAACACCGAATGCATTCTTCCTGGAAAAACAGAGAACCATCTGCCTCTAAACTTACTTGCATCTGCTTTAAAGGAGGACATAGATTGGATGGGGATGTCAGTTGAGATGGAGTTGTATCGAGGTACAATTTAATGGTAGACTGATGATGCTTTCTAGAAGAGAGATAGAGAGAGAGAGAGAGAGAGAGAGAGAAAGAGAAGGAGGGAGAAGTTGCTGCAGGTCAATTTTTCCGCTGTTCCGTCAGGATGCAATGGTCGTGTGACATTGACTGCGTACGACTCGTGTAAAACCGCGTGTTCTTTGTGGGTCTTAGAGTAGTGTCGACTTGCGATCGTTAACACTAAACTTCTCGGTCATTACAGGACTTCCATCTCATGTGTGACACATTCCTCTAAACGAACAAAGATTTGTACAATGTACTCCATTGCCCTATCGCATCATGGGCATAAAATCAAGACTTCAGTTTCATAACTAAGATGATTCTAAGATTGCAACAGTTGTTTGTGAGGCACTGCAATCCCCATGTACACATCTGCCTGACAGATGTCCTGTTTACAGACTTAGTGGCGGCATGACGTGTAATTTCAAAAGTCAAACGCCGCTGCTATGCGTTTGTCTGTTTCCTTCTAAGAGGTTTTCTCAATTACTAACGATCATTTTATGTAGGACTGATGTGAGCATAGTATAATTTCTGAACCATGATCGGATGTGAGCAGTGGATGCTAAACATCTCTGGAAAGCTATATTATGCATGCATGACACAGAATCGATATTTTAAGGATGTAGTGATTTCAGTTTTCGATTTTTTACCATAGTTTATAGTAAGAAACCGGCAAGAAGCATGTATGTCACGCGCTGGAAGTATTTCTTACATTGCAATATTAACAGCGTTACATTCCATATGACCAATAGGTCTGAAACTGAAGCGATCTAATATTATAACCTGTTTTAAGTGCAGAAACTTGTAGCCTTAGGAGTGTGTTTGTTTATGTTCTCTCTTACCAATACCTTCCAGGTATTGATCCCGGACTATAGAACAATACTTTAGAATTGATAGCGTGGTTGATTTCCATCAAAATGCTCCGAACTCCATCTGCCTGGAGCACCAACATGCACAAAAACCAGCTGTTTCTTGTTTTTCTTAACCGTCTGCTGTTACATCACAAGACTATCAAATCCGTACTATACGCTGATAAGGGGTGCTATCCTCATTGACATGGGCACATCTGGAGAAATCTTGTGTACTTGGATGTGCGAGGACTCAGCTAGCTCCATTCATTCACGAGACGTGGAATGTAGCGGTCTACTTCTCGTCAGTTGCAGATTAAATAGGTAACAGTGCTGCAGGGTGTGTTGGTCAAAGACAGTGCGAGGGGGTCTTTGAGTCTCCAATTTTATCCTAAGACTGTGAGAATGCTCTGTGACTCCCATCCACATAGGGATGGATTGTAAATTATGCACTATGCTCGAGGCGCTAGAAATATGTAGAGTGCTGTCTGGTATACTTTGGTGACGTATGTGTTCGAGAATTAACAATGAATGGATGTACTGCACTGTCATCTATTTACATTCGCAATGATACTCGCAAAGTAGAGAAGGGGCAGTCTAGCTATGATACTGAAATTGGGAAACATGCCGTCGCATCATAGGTCGGTGTTGAAATTGCTGTAAAATTGCTAAAACTGTTCGCACTATCAACTGTGATGCTTATTATTACAGTGCATCGACGGTGCCTATTCCGTCACATCTGTTCATTTGTAGGCTGTTGGTTACCACATAATGATTGACTGACATCACTTGTTTGAGATGGAGAAAGAGTTTTGGTGGAGGGGCAACACCTTCTGAGGATGGCTATCACCGAAACAGCGATGGTGTACATGAGGAATCAGTCGAAATGAAGCATAGAACCATCAGCTATTCCGTCACTGTCACAGATGAGTTTAAGTGTAGAGGTCGTTATTCAATTTTGGATAGCAGTTTGGAAACTCTCCACAACGCCGCCAAACGCTTCCAGTTTCCTTATGTTGTAACTGTCTTTTAGTTAAAATCATCCATTGTGTGTGGTGTGTTATGGTAGCAGCGGTAACAACATGACTTAAACCATGCGACGTCTGGATTTCTGCAAGAGGCAGTGGATCAGAACGTGTTAATGCCAGTTTAGAACCTGGCACAGACCTCGAAGTCGTGGCGGAAAGAAACAATGTATGGCTGTGTACAAAGCGTGTTACAGCAGAAAAAAAACTGTTTCAAACAACGACACAGGGTCACTGGGAGGGTCTCTTCGAATTACAGTATAGTTTGTGGGATATGATCATCCTCCTACAGTACAGGCGATGCAATTTTACACTGGTCCATGAAACGGATCAGTAGCTGTATGTTTAATAGGATCGTCATATGCGCTCAATGCCGGCATGTAGACGGTATTTATTTTCGATGTATGGGAGGAGAGAGATGCAGTAAACATCTTATATAGTTCTCTCTCGGATGAAGTTAGTGGAGTTTTTATACTTCGTAATTTTTCTATGTTGGATGGTACAGAATAACGAAGATAGCATGTTGACCTGATAGACGTGAATAGGCCCTGAGGGATGTGGATCTGCTTCGGATAGCAGTACTGGTATTTAGTTTGGGGGTGCACCACATTGCAGTAGCAAAATCCTCATCCTTCCCCCCAATTCCTGTAATGTCTTTTATACCACTTCGTGTTGCAGGATCAGGCTTCATTTGGCGCTGAACTTACACATCGTACACTATTGGCAGAGCTATGAGAACATGTTCCCATTTCCGCCGAATGGTCAAAACAGGTCTAATCCCGCTAACTCAGGTCACTCTGTTTCTACACGGGTTGTAGAAGGTGGTGGGTATAGCTCTCTCTGATTTCTGCTCAGTTCCGACTTAAGTTGGAACGATCACATGGAAAAAGCTGCAGAAATGGCAGCAGTTTTAGAAGGCACAGGGACTATCTAAAATTGTACTGTAGCTGATTGGTTCGAAAAATGTGAATCGTTTCGAGATAGGAGAGTGCCAGAAATAAGATTCACTAATGACAGTAATCATTAAAGGACTTCTCCATAGTATCCAACGCAGGCATGTAGTTGAATGGAAAGACTTGATTCCTAATCCCAGACAGCATTTCTATAGCAGAGTGTAACACTAGAGATCTGAAAAGCCTGCGAACATTTCTTACTACCTGAATCAGCACACCAACTACAGTTTGTGATCCTTCTCAATCAAACTTCGCCTATAACCCATTGGATATATCGCAGACCCTCTGACATGGCATTGAGACAGAATACGTCACAAATACTGGAGGAATATCTAAAGGCGGAATGAGGGAGCTGCAAATACTGGTTTTATATCACATTCCTTAGCTGAATCACTTTCAAAATTCCGTAATTTTATCAGGAGGTTGCATCATGGGCTAAACGTAACCGCACTGTTGGTCTGATAATATACACTCTAACGATCACTCTCTATATTCAGTGTCGCGATATTTGTCTGGAAAAGTCAATTCATTCGGAGGTAATAGCATAAGTCGATATATGAAGGGGGTATAGCATTTAACATGAATACTTGTGTGCTCCTGTAGAACTAAGACCAATTGTGATAGTATTATGGTCGTATTTTTTTTTAACATATAGCGGTTTGTAAGACGATTACACCTCTGTGGTCGTACTCACAGGAACAACTTACGAGACATGTCCACCCATCACTGATTTTCTCTCAGTATTATTTCTTATCGCCAGCAGTCAGTTATTGGCAGAGTATTTTACTCAGTAGCAGGTGGTCCATGATATGTTCGCCTTGAGCATCAGGCTTATAAAGTATATGTGCGTGTTCGGACATGTGCAAAGGAAATGTCTATGTCCAGTCGTAAGGAAGGTATGGATTTGACATGGAATAGTGGGATAGCAAAGGGGAAAGTATGTCAAATAATAACAACGTCACAGATATTTCTATTTCCAGAGCCATAGCCGTGAGCGGGGTGTATTTTCGATACTTCGCTCATTGTCGAATATCGTCCAATTGAGACCGTGATCGTAACATTTAATTTTAAGTATAGCAAATATGTTTGTGACTGGTTTCCTAGGATAATTCTGTCTAGGGGTGCGTGGCGCGCCGGCCGAGGCCTGTGGCGGGAATGATCACATTTCTGGCTAACGGTATCAGCTGTCCGAATGGAGAGGCATGTTGGGATGCAGGAAAGTAGCTGACTTAGCCGTGTCGTCCTCTAAACGGCCGAATAGCGAACTAACTCTTAGTATGTGTTGGATAGCTTTCGTGATCACGTGGAAAATTGAGAAGATTCAATATGGAGGTGTGTTTGCGCTGGACCATTATTCCCTCCCATATAAATTGTCCAGTTGACTGATTCTGCACATTTCCCGCCTTCATTTAGTTGAGGAAACATCTATTGTGCTGTGTGCATGTAGGAGGTGAAAGACGGCGGAAGACACGCATAGGCATCAGAAACACCTTAGTTGACTTTGTAAATAATAGGTATGATTTCGAATCTGTTACATCACCGACATCGGTATTCTCGAGTGGAAATACTAGATCTAAATAGGTCTGCATCAATAAGTCACCGTTTCTCACACATATAACAAACGAAGTCTTTGCATGACACTCTAATAGGCATCTTTTTTTTGTAAAAAACTCAATTTTGCCAGCTGAAACAACAGATTCGTCTTGCAGGGATCCTCCTCCTGTTTCAAAGTGTTAGACAAGTGCGGTGCTTAGCAGCAGGAACTTACAAATGTGCTTAGACTTCAACAGCTTTGCGGTTTCTCCGCCCATCTGCTCGGATCTGTGTGGTGGTCGCTATGAATGGAACGTACTGACACAAACCCTGACTTGGCGATCTGAATATATATGACACCCAGCTGGTGCGAGTGCGAACGTATCACAATTTTTTTATATATCTATAACTGATAGTCAGAAGTGTTATGCTCCTGCTTTAACGTAAAGGTACTGTGGCTTATGTTCCGACATGTCACCAGACGTTTGTGAGAACTAGTAAAACTATACTATCATGTAAAAAGAAAATACTTATGTCTAGTCGTAAGGGAGGGATAGATTTGACGTGGTGACGTAAGGGATGACAGATTCATTTCGTAAACAGCTCCTCAATATAGCAATGCAGGGGCTCAACTAAACCTGCTATATTGTACAAACAGGACGGGCAGTACAGCTGCAACGAAGCGTTTCCTCAACGGCAGTCCTAAGCGTATCGTCGCGTTTTCCTTGTTGCAATATCGACGGTGACGTTGATTACTGTACACCAACCCGTATCGGTGATGTCTTTCCAACCTTTTTTCCCGCAGGAGCGTTGTTGATTATCACATAGTGCCAGACCCATGTGCTTTGTAACACTTACATGAGAGAGTCTTGGCAGAATGCAGTGCTGACTGGGAAACTTAAATGTGAGATACTTTCCTAGGACTGAAGAGAATCGAGACATGTAGCTGCTGTGAGTGTGGGTATACCATAATTTTTTCGGGCGCTGCACACATATAAACGATAACTGCACTGTTTGTCTGAAATGCATATACTGTATGTTCCAGTGTTAAGTTACTGTGGCTTATGTTCTGGCATGTCCAGAGAAAATGACTGTGTGTCCTATCGTGAGGGAGGTATAGATTGAGCATATTGATAGGCGTAAGGGGAAAGAAATATGTTTTTTTAATGTAGAAAATTATGTGCGCTATCGATATTGAGATTTGTTCCGGAACCAAGGCCGTCAAGAGGAGACATTTCCAATACATCGCTCAGTGTCAGACTGCAGCATCAATCCTATTTAATCGTAGGTGCACTGATAAATATATTCCTGGTTCCCAATATTCTTGTGAGTCTGGAGATAGTCGTAGAAAGCATAGCAGCAAGCAAGCAGGTCAGGGCTGGAAACAGCATCTCAGTGGACGCCTTTGTTCCAAGCTGGGTCTTACACCAGTTCAGAGAGCCCAAGAAAGCTTCCGACTTATGACGACTTGGCTCATGGCTCCCCCTGGACAGATAAATAGTGAACTAATACCCATTTTGCTTGAGTTGCCTTCTGGACCGCGTGTGTCGCGTGTATACTCTGCGGAAATTTGAGAAGATTCAATATAACGAGCATTTACATATTGATAGAGTTCGAATTCTTACTACTGAAGTCCTCCTGGAGTGAGGGGTCGGCTAGCCGCTCTCTGGCTAACACACGCTCCTGCAGCTGCAGTCATGGGCCACATTTATGGCGGCAAATTCCTCGGTCAGCTCTGCACTGCGGCACGGTGACTACATGGGATGTATTTGATGATCTGTTGACAGTTTTTGTGGGGTTTGACTGTCAATGCAATATGGGGATCTGTACAAAATAGTTTTCCCACCGAAAGTCTCTTCTGCAGAAAACAATGGCGGAAGGTGCTCCCACACCAGCAGTAGCAGCAGCAGTTTGACAGGTGTCCCACTAGGATCATGAGGAAGAATGCATTCGGTGTTACTTGGGGCTACTTTCGTAACAGGTCCTGTTAGGACAAGAATTTCCATGCAGACAAGCTCAGACATCACGAAAGCTCTCATAAAAGTGACTGTTAACTATTTCTACGACACTTTACGATTTCTGACAAGGGACTGATATGGATTGGACGGGCTGTCCCGTTAGGATCGCTAGGAACAATGCACCCTGTGCTATTCTGGGAAGCACTGGAACAGATTTCTGTAGTGACCTGTGACGTCAGTGTCCACAGGTACAGAGGTATCGCACCAGCAACAGTGCCTAGGTGAACGGTATTTAGACAGGTGTTTCTCAGATGTCATGTATCAAAGTGATGCCGCTGCCTCATCCTTGCAGGACCCAAACTGACACCTGCGCGTTTCGGCAGCTGATGGCCGCGTAATCACTTCGGGGGTGTCACTGGTCCGGTCCACTGGTCCGGTGCATCCTGACTCCTGGGAGCAGGTGCGGTAGTGTCCTGTGCGGTCCAGTGGACAGGGGACGGCGGGTACTGCGTGCTTCACAGTCGAAAGATTTTTGTGTGCTTACGTGTGATGTGTTTCAAGACGGTATTCCTTGCGCAATCGGAATAAAAAATGAAATGCGATCGATGTAATTACTTCTCACAAGGCCTGCAGCTTTCCAAACAGCAGAGATGATCCAAACCCCATAAACTGATTTTTTTTATTATGAAAAAACAATATACCCTTTAATTTCCCTTCATGAGAGCCTTCCTTTCCACTGCAGAGCCACGAATTTCCTGGTAGAGGAGGGGACGGGCAGAGGAGAAGGAACGAAGGGGCCGGGGACGGGGTAGCAGGGGTGGTGATCGATTTCGTGAAAAATTCCTTAACTAAATAAATATACTATATTCCTTAGACTGCCTTGAATCCCCTAAATTGTTTAAATGAACAAAAAAAAGCACTCCGGCGTCAGGCCACGAGTGGCCTACCAGGCTCCTCAATTGGCATCACGAGGCTGAGTGCATCCTGAAAAATGGCAACAGCGCATGGTGGCCTAGATGGTTACCCATCCAAGTGCCGACCACGCCCGACCGCGCTTAACTTCAGTGATCTCACGGGAACCGGTGTATCCACTGCCGCAAGGCTGTTGCCCTTAAATGAATAATATTGTCTGAATTGTTTAAACAATATTCCATACACTACAATCGAATTCCCTCCAAATGACCGATCAACTGAGTCTTTTTCCCGCCACTTCCTGGGAGGGAGGGTGGGAGGGGAGAAGGGTTTACCAGAGGGGGAGAGGTTAATTAATTGATCAATTTAATTAAGTTCACAATCAAATTGATAAGAGTGAGAGGGGCTATTCCAATAACTCAGTCCTGAAAGTGTACCTGTAGCGGTGAGGGGGAACGTTTCCTGAGGGGTGGGGGGGGGGGGGGGGGGTGGGGGGGAGAGTGTTCGGGAAAAATAGGTTAAGTGCCTGTCAATAAAAAGGAAGGATCCTTTTAACAGAAAAATAAGTTAAGGACCTGCCAATCAAAGGAGTACAGTAGGTTAAGTACCCGTCATTGAAAGGAGAACAATAGGTTTGCCTCTGAGTGCATACCTGGCCCTGATGTGGGCAACCTGCACTAACAAAATA
The DNA here is from genome assembly GCF_023864345.2 of Schistocerca serialis cubense. Lineage (NCBI taxonomy): Eukaryota > Metazoa > Arthropoda > Insecta > Orthoptera > Acrididae > Schistocerca > Schistocerca serialis. Next base: position 462,229,313 of record NC_064643.1, read on the forward strand.
CACCTGTATGAACTTTGCCCTACTTCTGTTGTAGTTGGGTGGTGGTTATGGGCTATTAGTTGGTCAGCAAATATCCTATTAGTGCTCATTCTTCCCAAGGCTCTGAGGTGTTCTGAGTATCTTGTTTTAAAGTCCCTGCATGTTTGTCCTATGTATAATGATTGGCAAGTGTTGCACGGAGTTCATATATTCTTGGTGTGTTGAATTTATCTGTGGGTGTGTCCTTCATTCTGAATTTTTTTCTTTGTTTCTTCAATATGGTGCCTATTCTATGGACTTTTTTTTAGTTATGGAAGTTATTCCCTGATATCTTAACAGGTATCCTACAATCCGTCCCTTCTTATTGTCAGTGTTTTCCATAAATTCTTTCCCTCACCAATTCTGCTTAGAACTGCCCCATTCCTTATCAGTCCACCTAATTTTCAACATTCGTCCGTAGCACCACATCTCAAATGCTTCGATTCTTCTTTGTTCCGGTATCCCCACAGTCCTTTTCACAAGCATACAATTCTGTTCCCAATCGTACATTCCCAAAAATTTCTTCTTAACTTTATGGCCTATGTTTAATACTAGTAGAATTTTCCTGGCCCAAGTATGCCCTTTTTGCCATTGCTAGCCTGCTTATTATGTCCTCCTTCTCCTGTCCATCATGGATTCTCTGGCAGCCTTAGCAGTAGAAGTCATTATTTTCGTGATCTCCGATTCTGATGTCAAGTTTATCGCTCTTCTTATTTCTGCTACTTCTCACTTTTGTCTTCTTCAATTCACTCTCAGTCAATGTCGTGTACTCATTAGACGGTTTATTCCACTCAACAGATCCTGTAACACTTCTTCGCCTTCACTGAGGATAGCAATGTCATTAGTGAATCTTATTCTTTCACCTTGAACTTTAATCGCACTATCTAACCTTTTCTTTATTCCCATCATTCGTTCTTCGATGTATAGACAGAATAGTAGGGGCGAAAACAACATCCCTGTTTTACATCCTTTTTAATCTGAGCACTTCTTTCTTGGTGTTCAACTCCTATTGTTCTCTCTTGGTTCTTGTATGTACTGTATATAACCCGTCTTTCCCTGTAGCTTATCCCAATTTTCGAACATCTAGCACCATTTTACATTGACAAACGCTTTCTCCACGCCGACAAATCTTATATACGTGTCTTGATTTTTCTTCAGTCTTGCTTCCATTATCAACTGTAACCAAACTGATCGTCATCTAACAGATAGCCAATTTTCTTTTCCCTTCTTCTGTTCTTCTTATTCTTGTCAGCAACTTGGATGCATGTGTTGTTAAGCTGATTGCTTGATGATTTTCGCAGTTTTCAGACCTGCAATCTTGAAAACTGTGTGGCTGCTGTTTTTTCCAAAAGTCTGATGGTATTTCGTCCGTATCATACATTCTACACAGCATCATGTACAGATAAAAATGGTTCAAATGGCTCTAAGCACTATCGAACTTAACATCTGAGGTCATCAGTCCCCTAGACTTAGAACTACTTAAACCTAACTAACCTAAGGACATCACACACATCCATGCCCGAGGCAGGATTCGAACCTACGACCGTAGCAGCAGCGCGGTTCCGGACTGAAGCGCCTAGAACCGCTCAACCACAGCGGCCGGCTCATGTACAGTCGTTTTATTGCCACTTCCCCCAATGATTTTGGAAATCCCGATGGAACGTTATTTATCCATTCTGTCCCTTTTTTCTTACATCTTGCAAAGGTCTTTAAATTCTGATTCTGTTAGTGGATTGTCTATCTCTTCCCTGTTGACTCCTCTTTTTTCTCCTGTCACGTCATCATTCAAGGCCACCCCCTCATAGCGGTTTTCAATGTACTCTTTCCGCCTGTCCACCCTCTCCACTGCATTTGGCTCTGAGCACTATGGGACTTAACTTCTAAGGTCATCAGTCCCCTAGAACTTAGAACTACTTAAACCTAACTAACCTAAGGACATCACACACATCCATGCTCGGGGCAGGATTCGAACCTGAGACCGTAGCGGTCACGCGGTTCCAGACTGTAGCGCCTAGAACCGCTCGGCCATCCCAGCCGGCTCTCCACTGCATTTAATATAAAACTCCCATTGCATTCTTAATGTTACTGCGCTTGCTTTTAATTTCGCCGAAGTTTGTTTTGACTTTCCTATGTGTTATTTCAGTCCTTCCGACAGTCATTTCCTTTTCCATCTCTTCACATATACCCTACAGTCATTTCGCTTTATCTTCCCTGCACTTCCTTGTTTATATCATTTCTTGGGACTTGTATTTCTGTATTCCCGAATTGCCGTGAATATTTTTATACTTTGTTCTTTCATCGTCAACTAAAGCATATCTACTGTCACTCACTGTTTCTTAGGTGTTACTCTCTTTATCCTACGTTTTTCTCTACAATTTCTGTGTTTGCTCTTTTAGAGATGTCCATTCCTCTTCAGCTGAACTACTGATTAATGCATATCTATAGTCTCAGAGAATTCAAGCGTATATCTTCGTTCCTTAGTACTTCCATGTCCCACTTGTTTGCGCATTGATTCTTTTTGATTAGTACCTTAAACTTCATCGTATACAATGTGTACGTTCGTAATACACATGTGGTTCCAACGTTCGATTGTACGAAGATAGTAATTTGTGTCTCTCTCGTTCGTTCCTTCTCTAATTACCTACCTGTGTGTGTGTGTGTGTGTGAGAGAGAGAGAGAGAGAGAGAGAGAGAGAGAGAGAGAGAGAGAGAGAGAAAATGGTACAAATGGCTTTGAGCACTATGGGACTTAACTTCTGAGGTCATCAGTCCCCTAGAACTGGAACTTCTTAAACCTAACTAAGCTGAGGACATCACATACATCCATGACCGAGGCAAGATTCTAACCTGCGACCGAGCGCCTAGAACCGCTCGGCCACGCCGGCCAGCAGAGAGAGAGAGAGAGAGAGAGAGAGAGAGAGAGAGAGAGAGAGAGAGTTGGGGGGGGCGGGGGGTAGTTTCGTTAATTTACACAGGGGGGGGGGGGGGAGGTGGTAGGCGTGGAGGAGGTGAAAGAGTGGCCAATATACCAGGTACTTGCACCACAGCAGGGCCCCCATGAATGCAGCTATGCCCCTTTACGGAAGGGTCGGTATAAGCTTGTGGAACAGCATGTGGCTGGCCTTGTGCTGTAGCCGGGTAGACAGAGTGGGGACTCGCCTGCTCGCGCTTCCGTTTACACTTGACAGCCTACATGCCTCTCGATCACGTCACTGACTGGTTTGGAGCTATAGCTATTAATAGAAAATATAGACTCATAAGCTTTTAGTTGTGTGTAGACGAATCAAAGTTTTTACGTCCCTGCACTCTAAGTGTATTGCCTATGATACAGTAAATATAATTTCTTATACAGAGGGATTTCCCTGTGTGGTGTGCGTACTGTAAGAACTTCGGTACACACACCATCAGATTATTTGAATTGTCGCTCTAACGAAGTAGGCGTGTGTCAGCAATATGTCTCGTGGTCTTATCGTGGCGTGTTTATCTTCTGCCGTTAGGTCAGACGATAGAAATGCCACTTGCACGCTTAGAGTAGCAGATTGACGGTGACCAACTTTAATCAGAACTTGATTAATTTTCACACACATTTATTAAAATAATAAAAAATCATAGATTTTACGTAACTTGAGTCTGGATGCTGTTTACAACTGACAATCTGAAGTTCCTTTGATCTTGGTACGTTAATCTTATTCTCACATATCTCTGATACTTGAGAAAGTTTCTATACATTTCTCTTCACGGCTACGTACAGGAATATGATAATCTTATTAGGCGCAGACTGAAACTTGACAATAGACTAAAGCAGACTGATGCAGACTGACTAATCAGAGGTCTGTACACTCGTTATAATACCTCGAGCGTTCAGGTATCACTGCGCGAGTGTGATCCGCGAGGAGAAAAGGTTCTACGTTAGCAGCAATCTCATTGGCTGCGTTACATATTAATACGCGGATCGGCGGAAGCAGAATTTGGTCCGTCTCTAAGACAGCGCCATCTCGTAGTGTGGAGACGGACGAGCGCTGCGCCTGCGCTGTTGTGCTTAGCGGGGCGCTTTAGTGGGAAAGTTGTGTACGCGCTGACTACACGGAACTATGTACACAACACCCTGCACGGTCAGTACACTTAACTATATGGAACCCCTTTTTGTTGATACATTTTCTAATTTTGTTGCCGCAGGTCAGTAAAGAGCGTGCCTCACGTCCACGTAATACGCATTCTCCGTTATCGGCAGCCCCTTATCGCGAGTGTTAATTAGTTTGTCGTGTCACGGCTGTTCCGTAGCCTTCTGCACGGAACGCCTTGCGCCGCGTACTCCCCTTCCGTGACCTGTTTGCACACAGCGGACTGGGCGGCACGCAAATAGGCCCGGCCGACGGGTCGATGCTACGCTCGCAGCGGCGGCGGCGGCGGCGGCGGCGGCGGCGAGCTTTCGCTGCGGCAGCCCGGCGCTGCGTTCGCCATTTTTCCTGACCCCGCCAATGCGAATCGGCGTAGAGCGAGCGCGCGGCGAGGCGCGCCGCCGGTGGTGGGGGTGGGCCAAGGCCGCGCCGGCCCGCAGCCTGACCTGTTGCGGCGCGCCGCGCTCGCAAGTAGGTCGCCGGCCCAACTGGGTCGCCGCCGCCGCCCAAGCAGACACTACTTGCACTTTCCCGCCGCCACACAGGCAGAGGCGGGGCCGGCCGTGGCGCGCGCTGTCTGGTAGTACTCAGCCACACGCCAAGGTTAACGCGCCACCCCCCCCTCCCACTTCCAGTATCTTACAACCATTTTACCCACACCAACTTCCTTGTCTCAATCGACTACTTGTGAACGTCCAACACCTTGTCGCTACTCGTGCTTTCACCGCACTTGAACGACTTCCCACACAATATAAAATGTCGAATTAAAGCACCTTCAGCAGTATACATTTCCAGTTACGTCGTTTGAGCAACTGAGTCGACACGTGATCATTGAAGGAATCACTGTGTCAAAGATCTACTGACGCGAGTCACTGAATGCTGGCTCCTATTTTGACTGTACCAGATGTGGGATTCTTCCTATATGTCGATCAGGGGGCCTGAAGATAGTGTAACGTAGCGTTTCTCAAATAAAAATAACAACTGCAAATTTAGAGCCGGCCGCTGTGGCCGAGCGGTTCTAGGCGCTTCAGTCTGGAACCGCGCTGCTGCTACGGTCGCAGGTTCGAATCCTGCCTCGGGCATGTATGTGTGTGATGTCCTTAAGTTAGTTAGGTTTAAGTAGTTCTAAGTGTAGGGGACTGATGACCTCAGATGTTAAGTCCGAGGCCGGCCGCTGAGGCCGAGCGGTTCTAGGCGCTTCAGTCTCGAACCGCGCAACCGCCACGGTCGCAGGTTCGAATCCTGCCTCGGGCATGGATGTGTGTGGTGTCCTTAGGTTAGTTAGGTTTAAGTATTTGTAGGTTCTAGGGGACTGATGACCTCCGATGTTAAGTCCCATAGTGCTCAGAGCCATTTGAGCCATTTGCTAAGTCCCATAGTGCTTAGAAGCATTTGAACAATTTTTTTGCAAATTTAGATGGCTGAAGGACTTTTAATTAGACATTTTATACTGAACAGCCGAGGTCCCGCAACCATCGGTATAAAGATGGGCTTACAGAGACTTTCCACACATGTTTACGACGGTAGCAAGCGAACAGTAGTTTCGCCGTTTCCGAGATATTCTTTCCCGGGCGAACACAAAATTCTCCTTTTGTCAAAGTCGCCAAACCTCGTTCCTGAACGTGAATGGCACTCAAAGCAGAGATAGATACAGGACACTGTTTACGACTAGCACACGAACAGCTGAGTAACTTACGTTCGTTCCCAGACGCCGGACCCTACGGAAACGAGGAGTGGGAAGAAAAATATGTAGAGTGGATGATTGGCTGGGCCCGTAGTGCTCAGACATCGCGAATAAGCAAGTCGATACGAGTGTCAACTAGTGACTAGTTACGTTATAGAATAATAATGGTCAGTGGACAACGTATTTTAAGGGTTTATTCCAGGAGAAATTGGCCTGAGTTTTCACTTATTTGTGACGTGAGGTTAAAACGGGAGAAGTTATGGCGTTTAGATATAGAAGTTCATCAGGCTGTGAGGAACTGTAAGATGAGTAACGCACCATGATTTGGGTCGATATATCCAGTGCTGGTGAAGTTTTCTAAGAAAGCTGTTTGAAATAGTATTAAATGGAGAAGATGCTTCATCGAAAAAGAAAACATGTTACATAAGACCACTGCTTAAGAAAGTACCACTTAATGACCCAAATCATTATAAGGGACTGGCAGTGATCGCTTTCGCTGGAAGACTGTACTCGAAAGTGCTGAAAGGTCTGGTAGACAAAATAAGTCACAAGCAGTAAGTGGAGCGAGCAAGATTCCGAGCGAGAAGAGCCGTAATGGCCAACATCTTCACAATGAAACTAATACGTGAAAAACGCTCCATGTTGTACTGGAGACGCATATTGCATTGATTGACCTTGAGAAAGCATACAACAACGTATGGGCCAACAAATTGGGAAATTTTGAAAGAGGGAGAGTTAGATCAAAGAATGCTAAGAACGCCAAGTTATGGGAGTAATAGTATAGGACATCGAGATATTTAGTCTGTATTTTGCAGATGACCAGATTGTATTAACAGAAAAGTGCATAATTTGGAAAAGTAAATAATTTGGAGGTAGGTGGAGAAGCAATTGTAGATGTGGAAAAGGTAAAAAATTTTGGGGTATTACTTAATAAAAATGACAAGCAGAGATGAAATCACTACCAGGATTAATAAAGACCGAGCTCTTAAAAGGACAATGAAATCTTTTCTGTGAATGAACTACTCGCCACTGAAATGGACTCTATACTAGGATGTATAAGATAAGAAATGTAATTCGACAAAGGATGATATCCAACAATAAACATCTGATGTGGTTTGGCCATGTGAGTTGAATGAATGAGGACAGTACCAAGTAGGGTCCTAAGATGGATACCATCCTGATGGAAGAAAAGGGGTCGCCCACGAAGCTACTGGCAAAATCATGTAGAGGAGGCAGTGGAAGCAAGGAATATCAACGTAGAGGAAAGTCAAGACAGAAGAAGATGGCAAGTGCGGCTGGGGAAGCAGCGCCAGCCGTAAATAATCCGCAAGAAGAAGAAAGAACAAGAAAAGGAACTCAAAGTCGCTCGTGTCAGTGGACACGGGTTGAAACACGTATGTAACGCAGCAGCGATGGCGAGGCATTGTAGCATCTGTGACCAGAGAGTATGCGCTTGACCGCGCGAGTGTTGCGAGCGGTTCTCAGTCAGTAGTAGTCTTTGCGAGTTAGTTGTCGCTATGCAGAGTAGCAGTCAGTCAGTCGTTGCGAGTCTGTCAGTTCAGTCGTTGCGAGTCTGTAGCTCCGTCTAGTTGAGAGCAGTACTCAGTCTGTAGTCGTCATGCAGAGCGGTCGGTCAGTAGTAGCAGCCCAGTGCGGTTGTGTGATGTAGGCGGTCGGCAACAATGGTCAAGATGAGGAATAAGGTATACTGTTAATTAATATAATCATTAGATAATGAAAAATTTTATTTATTGTAATTATTCTCCAACAAGTCTCCCAATAATAATTTTTTATTTCAAAAGCATTTTCTCAAAAGTTTAATTTTTTTGAACTAAAGATCTCGTTGCACTTCCCATTTCATTCCACTTCTTTTGAAGGAAAATTTCACTAGAATCAAAAAAAAAAAAAAAAAAAAAACAGAATATTATTATTTGCAATGCAGTTCCTCCAAGCGGTGCGCAACAACAAGAGCAGATATGTGACATCCATTTATTCCGAGGTAAGACTTTAATTCTGATTGTTTTACACAGGGCCAAAGACCGATATTTCGGTTTAATTAAATTTTCTTATCACTGAATGGACTTTAATTTTTCATGAGGAATTTATATTTGAGTCAGATTGCGAATTTCACACATTTGTTGGCATTGTCAATACATTTGATTGTAGGCAGGTTACGCATAGAGCAATGTCCATCAGCATTTCTAATTAGTATCGTTATTTTCTTTTAAAATTTTTGTGGGGAGGTTACACTTGGCTCCCATTTCTATTAAGTATTGTCCATTATCTTTCATTTAAAAATTGCGGTGGGGAGGTTACACTTGGCGACACCCAGTCCAGGATCGAATTTCGTTGAGAGTCTTTTGAGCGACAGTCAGATATCTGCTCTTATTTGCTTAGATAATTAGGATTTGGCGCAACGCTTTTAATAATATTGTGACTTTCTTTCTACAGGTCAACGGCAATTTGTTGCTTTGTTGTATTTGTGTGTTGCTTTTGCATTGTGTTGATTTGTTTTGTGAAAAATTTTGACTATTGTAAAAATGCCGCGAAAGACTGTGAATAGTGTATCGAGAGGTATTACGAACGAAACTACCGATTTAAACAATTTTACCGATAGGACATGTGACACGCAGTGTAATCATGACATTCCTGCGTTCACTAACAATCAATGCATTACAACCACTAATGATGACTTTTACCTTGATAATGAACAAACGAACTCAATTGTCTCGTCTGTTAACTTGACGACAATTGATGACGCGGAGCGGTCTATAGTAATGAGCGCTGCCGAGCTTAACACACCCGATTTAGAAAATCTAAGTAATGTGCACACAATTTTTTCGAATGAAAATGGTCAGTGTAGTGAGAGTATGACGGATCCATTTAATTCCGAAATAATGTCTGACAGTGTACATCCGACTGACAAACCTTTTTCTAAATTACAGAATGACCAAATGGTCACGGAAAGCGAGAGAGTTCCAGATCCACCACTAAACAGCACAGAGAATATAAACGCTAGTTTTGACTTGGTACGAATTATGACAAGTTTGATACAACAGCAAAGTGAGAAAATGGACAACAATTTCAAACAACTTAATGAAAAACTTGATAAACAGCACAAACAACTTAGCGAAATGATTAATGAAAGTTTCAAACTCACGAACGAAAAACAAGACAACCTTAACGAACGGAGCAGACAAGTTAGGGAAGAGATTACAGCTGTTACCGTTCAATGTCAGGACACTAAAGTACAATTACGTGTGAATACTAAGACTTGTGCTAATAACAGTAATGAAGAAGTTGGCACTGTTGCGCAAGGCTTAGATAATTCAAATGCAACACAGATCCACGAAATTAATGTAGTCACTGAACAATGCCCTAAAAACGCAGTACAGATTTGCGACGAAGTTAATTTAGAGTCAGTGGAAGTTTCATACACTCCGAATACGGAAGTTGACGAGAAAAGTGAACGACACAATAACCAGATTGACGAAAGTATTAAAGTAACAGAATTAACAATTATTGCAGTCACCAATACGTCACAGAATCCGCCACGTTGCGAGCCTTTATCAGAGTCACGCAGCGTGTATAATGTGAGCAATTTACAGAGACTACGCGAATTAAAATCTGAAAAGCTACGCAACTTGAAATCCGAAATGACACAGACAAACAAATTCACACACAAACCTGAACGTGTTCTCAAACTGAGTGACGAGAACGTAGATTACGAGCAATTTTTATCCGCCAGAAAATGTAAAGAAAGTAATAATGACAGCGTACAGGCACACGCTTTGCACTGTATACGACAATTTATCTTTGTACATTCACCGCTATTACCTGTAATGCAGAAACTGGAATTAGCAAGCATACAGCGATTTACTTTTGGAATTTTACCGCCATTGCCTGCAACGCAAAAGCTAAAATTTATTTGCAGTGTGTAAATGACCTCAGGGGATTCATTACGCTTTAATGAATATGTGCCGTAGCGAGCATAGGGCCCCGAGCTGTAGTAGTGCTGTTTCATCTTTAGTTTTCTGCACTGCTGCCTTCTCTTCTACTATCCTTTATATCTATCCAAACTGCTCTTTAACTATTGCTCTTTGTAGTATTAAGAAACATGTAATGAATATCCGATGTGACAAACTTTTACCGAATGTGACAATTTTCAGTAGGCACTCCCGTAATGACAACTACCGCCGTAATTTTAATTACAGATAAAATCGTAATCATCAGTATGTGTAAAAGTAAAATTAACAGCAAACGCATTTTTTGGTAACAATAGATGTTTTTCACCACAATAGCATGAAAGTCAACCGCTTAGCATACGTAACCAACAATGCAGTCTACAAGGTCAACCAAACTTTAATGTTTCGCCGCGTGCACGTATAGTCCCAGCTCCATCAAATGGTAACGCATGGCAGCAAAGAAATAACTACGTACAGACAACACACCATTTCAACTCGCATCGCTATGCGCCGTATAGAAATTACTATCATGACAGACGTAAAAATGATGAGCACAATTTTCAGCGTACATTTAATAACAGTCGATCTTTTCAGCAGCAACAACATCAGCAACAAAGGATAATCATGAATGAAACAGACAATAGGTGTCATCCATAGCGTAACACGTCAATAAGAAATAAAGGAACAGTTTGTATAGTGGATATGCCACAACATTCTCCCGTAAATAACGACACATACGATAGATTTTAACCAGATACAGCACAGATTGCATATTACAGTAACGCAAACATTACTGTTGACACGCAGAATTTTGCTCACGAGAATGTTATTTGAAACATGCTTTGTTGAATGCACCACTCTTATCGCACCCAGATCTTACTAGAAATTTTTCCATTGCCACCGACAGTTCCAACACCGCTTTAGGCGTACATATTTTCCAGGAAATTGAAGAGGATGGCTCAATAGCAATTAAAAACATCGCATTTGCGAGTCGCATTCTGTCACCTGCTGAGCGAAATTATTCTGTTACAGAACTTGAAACATTATGTGTTGTATGGGCTTTCACGAGATTTAGGCATTTTCTTTATGGCAGACACACCACCGTTTACACTGACCATAGAGCCATACAATTTTTGCTTTCAGCTAAATTCAATCACGATAGATTAAGTAGATGGAAACTGTATTTACAGGAATTTAATTTTACAATAGTTCACATTCCCGGCACACAAAATGTTATAGCAGACGCACTATCGCGTTCTCTCAGCAACAATCAGCAAGACGTAGCAACGAACTTCTGCAAAACAAATTTCAGTGTCATGTACATTCAGCAAGTTGCATTTGAAAACTTTATTTCATCGTCATTACAGGACATAGCGCAAGAGCAAAATAAGGACAATGTGTGGAAAGAAATTAAACACCTTTGGCAAGATAGGAATAATGTTACGATTAGGAACCACTACACTGTACGCAATGACATTCTGTTTCGCCGCTCTCATCCTGACAGCAACATTTGGTTATTATGCATTCCTGACGAACTGGTTAACAAACTAATTTGGTACACTCATTTAAGTTACGCACATTACGGAGCACGAAAATGTTTTCTTATACTGAGACAGAACTGTTATTTTACCAACATGGAAAAACGTATACGACGAGTTTTAGCGTCTTGTAAAATTTGCCAGAAAGCTAAATCAGACACCACTTCACATATTCCTCCTTTATATCCCATTATACCTGTGAAATTAAGACACATGGCCGCAGTAGATATTTTTGGTCCGATTCCGAGAACTAACAGAGGTTTTTGCTACATTTTTGTCGCTGTTGAGCTCACTTCAAAATTTGTTACTTTCACTCCGTTACGCAAAGCTACTGCTAAAACTGTTTCGAAAGCATTTGTAAAACATTTTCTATTTCATGTAGGGCATGTAATGAAAGTAATTTCTGATAATGGATCTCAATTTCGTAGTAGTGTATGGACACGCATGTTACGAGCTAGAAACATTTCTCCGATCTATATATCCAAGTACCACGCTTCTTCGAACCCTTGTGAAAGATTAATGAAGGAAATTGGTAAGCTGTGCAGAATATACTGCCACAAAAGACATATTGATTGGGATACACACATACTCTCATTCCAAGATGTAATTAATTCCATTCCAAATGAATCCACTATGCTATCTCCGACTGTTATACTGAAAAACGTTGAACCACCGAACAAAATTAAAGAATTAATAGAATTCCCCAAAAATCGTCGCCTACGACACCACGAAATAATTGACATTGCGTTGAACAACATCAAACGTGCCGCAGAGCGCCGGAGAAGACAGCAAAAACAGGTTTGTACACGCCGCGACTTTCACGTTGGACAGAAGATATTAGTACGTACACACTATTTATCCAGCAAATTAAAAGGTAAGTGCAGTAAATTTGAACTTCTATACGCAGGTCCGTATCGGATTCGCAGCATCCCTCACCCCAATGTTGTACACGTCGAAACTTTGAGAACCAGAAAATCGAAAGGCAATCACCATATCTCAAACATTAAACCGTTTATTGAGTGAAACCACTGTATGATTCAACACACTGTGATGCCATTTACTAATGCAATTAATTCACCTGACTAATTACTGATGATTATCGTATTTTTTCTTGGCAAGTGCCCGGCAAGGTAAGGTTAGCAGGTCGCTCTTCTTGTCGTTACACATCAGACCGTGCACATTTTCCATTTTTTTGTGTATATGACTGTACTCCAGTTTTGTTTGTATGCACTATGAAATAGTTAAGATATAACACACACCAGTCGACTTTGACATTTTTTTTGCCTTATGACATCTCAACATCGTGACTGTTTCACATTCTTTTGCTACTGCATTGTATTATTCTGTGTACATTTTTTCGCATCCGAACACTGTCAATGTCTTGGACATATTACGTTTTCTGTCATGTTATGCTGTATGGTTAATTGTGTCACCATAAACCAGTCATTATTTAGTGGGTATAGGATTTAAATGCAAGACATTAATCTTTGTTCATCAATTTCAGAAAGGAATGATGATTCTAAGAAATAAATTTAACATAAATGGGAATTTCACCTACGGAATAAACGAAAGGAGATGCAATAACTTTATGAGGAAGAGTAAAGGGATCAGGATTAACAAGCATTAACAAGACTATACTATACTCATCACAGAATAGCAGTCTTAACTAATTTTTTCTTTCAGAATACAAGGTGATTGATGCAGGCTGTCAGAGAGAACTACACATCTTAGTTTTAGTGATGAAATATGCTAGAGATAAGGAATAGTTAGGTAATGAGTAATGAAGTGATTTTTTGCAGATGATAGTGAATACTGATGAATAATGATGAAGGAAATGGTATTATGAATAATGAAGTTTTTCTCTACAGGTGATGATAATGGTGAAGTTATGATGATATGGATAATGAAGTTTTTTTTTTCTTTATGCCACGTAGTTATTTAAGTATTTGTTGCGGTTTGCTTTGACAGCAGGTGTTACATTGCATAGTAGGATGACGGAAAGTTTTGGAAAGGACAGCTATGGAACACATTTTATACACATTTCATTACTTGTTAATTCGAAGTTCACTACTTTTCAGCATAGTGTGCGTTTCTTCTTTCAGGTCAATAATCCGTTTTTGTATTTTTTCCAGGAGAAGTTTTTCATGACACTTACTAAACCTGTTACTTATTATACCTATTCTAGTACTTGCATTTTTATATTTTTTACCCATTTGTGTTTATCATTTATAAATGTGATCACATGTACTGCCTTGTTACATAATCTTGCTACAGCTGACTCATGACGAATGACGTTACCTATCCTCATTTGCAGCAATAGGTCAAAAGCAAAAAGTATTATGCCTCAGCAATTAATTATCGATCCCAACGCAATGCATTGCTACCAAAAAATGTATTACCAGTCCCACATAATGTCACTAGTTTATGATAATTCTGAATAATACTGATCAACTCTGAATAGCATGTCACTCGAGTAATGACCTCTTAATGAGACTATATTCAAAATAATGCTTTGTCACTAGCTAATAACTGCCACTGTTTATTGTAATGCCTGTGATTACTAATGATTTGACTGTAATTAACTGATTTTTAATAATGACTTTGTAATGATCTGATTAATACTGAATGATGAACTATGTTTTATTCTATTCAATACTTGATGGCCACTGAGTGCCAATAATTAATGTCAATCAACGAAATTGTTATTAATTATGCTATTAATTAACTCTTGTTTTCAATGTTCATACTTTGTTGTTGGAAATGAATGTGACTGTTTCATAATGCTTTGTAATTAGGAAAAGACTAATGATTCTTAATAGATTGGAATGACACATAATTAATTAACTATGGTACTGTTTAGTAATGCTTTGTAATTAATTAAGGCTAATAATTCTTAGTATATTGAAATGACAAATGATTAATTAATTAACTGTAATTAGACAAATGATTAATTAACGACAAATGATTAATTAACTGTAATTAGACAAATGATTAATTAAAGACAAATGATTAATTAACTGTAATTAGGAGAAGGTTAATGATTCTTAATTATACTCTGTAACTGAAAAGAATGCGATTATTTCATAATATTTTGTAACCAGGAAAAGAAGGCTACTGATTCTATGTAAAACAATTAATGAACATTTTTCTGTAATACTACATACTTGGTACAGAAATGTTCAATAACTGGGCTATGAATGCCACGAACTATCAATGAAGACTGTAATTGTCAATATTATGTGACTTGATGTCCTTCACCTCATAAGCTGACTACCCTGAATTACTGCAATGTCCATTTGTCCTGTTTATCCCAGTGATCATGGAGCACTATATTTGGTTTTGCACTAATTCTACGTTGGTGTGCCTTGTAAGAGTGTGGTGTTGACACGACATGCTGTCCACCACCATGAGCGATGAAGACATTATTATGGTCCCACTGTTTGGTGTACCTAATGTACTGCCAAAATGAAAACATGGAACATTACTACGACAGTTCAGTGTCTTGGCTACACTGATAAATTCTGATGGGAAAAGAACTTCAAGTTGTGTCACTTGGTGTTGTACTACTGTGGAAAGATATGGACTTTCAGAGCAGCTGTGTGCAATCTAAAGTGCTACAACCATGATGCAATCCTTCCCTTTCCTATCCTGATTCTTGTCACATAATGAAAAAAATTTTTTTTTGGTAACATCATTTATGTTCATAGGTTATACATTTTTCGATTCGCTAAACTCCAGTGTGAGTACACTTATGTCACTGGTCGACATGATGTTTGCCATTATGTTTATTTGTTGTGAAAATACTAAAGACATTTTTCAGTGCATGTGCACTATGGACATGAATTTTTTTTTTTTGCCATTATGTTTATTTGTTGTGAAAATGCTAAAGAATTTTTTCAGTGCCTGTGCACTTTATCTGTCAAAAAGTTTGTATATACTTTTTTCTGATTTGCTACTATGTTTAGTATTCACATTTTGTCCTTGTCTGATATATTTTGTACTTAGTGCGTGTGCACAACATTTAAATATTCTGTAAGTTGTAGGATTTTGTTAATTAAAGAAAAATTTTGCCGCGCTTGGCAAGTCCAAATGACTCACCATCGCTGCCAAATTTTTGCCCCCCGAGTGGAGGGTTATGAAACACGTATGTAACGCAGCAGCGATGGCGAGGCATTGTAGCATCTGTGACCAGAGAGTATGCGCTTGACCGCGCGAGTGTTGCGAGCGGTTCTCAGTCAGTAGTAGTCTTTGCGAGTTAGTTGTCGCTATGCAGAGTAGCAGTCAGTCAGTCGTTGCGAGTCTGTCAGTTCAGTCGTTGCGAGTCTGTAGCTCCGTCTAGTTGAGAGCAGTACTCAGTCTGTAGTCGTCATGCAGAGCGGTCGGTCAGTAGTAGCAGCCCAGTGCGGTTGTGTGATGTAGGCGGTCGGCAACAATGGTCAAGATGAGGAATAAGGTATACTGTTAATTAATATAATCATTAGATAATGAAAAATTTTATTTATTGTAATTATTCTCCAACAAGTCTCCCAATAATAATTTTTTATTTCAAAAGCATTTTCTCAAAAGTTTAATTTTTTTGAACTAAAGATCTCGTTGCACTTCCCATTTCATTCCACTTCTTTTGAAGGAAAATTTCACTAGAATCAAAAAAAAAAAAAAAAAAACAGAATATTATTATTTGCAATGCAGTTCCTCCAAGCGGTGCGCAACAACAAGAGCAGATATGTGACATCCATTTATTCCGAGGTAAGACTTTAATTCTGATTGTTTTACACAGGGCCAAAGACCGATATTTCGGTTTAATTAAATTTTCTTATCACTGAATGGACTTTAATTTTTCATGAGGAATTTATATTTGAGTCAGATTGCGAATTTCACACATTTGTTGGCATTGTCAATACATTTGATTGTAGGCAGGTTACGCATAGAGCCATGTCCATCAGCATTTCTAATTAGTATCGTTATTTTCTTTTAAAATTTTTGTGGGGAGGTTACACTTGGCTCCCATTTCTATTAAGTATTGTCCATTATCTTTCATTTAAAAATTGCGGTGGGGAGGTTACAGGGTTGACGCTGGAAACATTTCCCGTTCTTCTCTGCTCCGTACACACCCTCAACAACTTCACAATGCATTCAGTCACACGGTGCGCCGTGATCAGTATGTTCTCCAGATCAAAAAATTCATTCTAGAATCAGTCCCCTAGGCTGTGTGTTATCCATGTCACCGCAATATCTTTTCTTCCAGGAGTGTTAGTCCTGTACGTTTCCCATGAGAAGTTCTGTGACTTTGGAAAGGCACGAAGTAAGGTACTGGTGGAGGAGAGGTCGTGAGTAGTGCTTGGGTAGCTTTTTCGGTAGAGCACTTGCCCATGAAAGACAAACGTCATGGGTTCGAGTCCCGGTCTTGCATACAGATTTAATCTGCCAGGAAGTTTCTTATAGTTGACATACAGGTCTCTCGGTCAATCAGGGGCAGAATATAGGCAGTTTCATTGGCCATTTCCTGCTCCTGCTTGCAGAGCTTCCTGGCAGCTCTTTTAGAAGTTTCTGTGCCACAGATGTTGGCAAATAAAGTTTGTCACGAGGTAATCACTTGCCCTTAAAATCCGCTCGGTCATCTTCGACCGCCACAGATTTAGGAGAATTAGGGAAATACCTGCCCATCATTTGCAGGACGACAAAAACTCATTTCTTCCTGCAACCGTAAACTACCCGCGGCGACTGCAATACTGAGCAGAGTTAGCACACGTGGGCGACGAAAGAGTATAGAGATGGGGCCCCTCCATGCCCGCACCAACGTGGTGAGCAGACCAAAAGTTGTACTGTCATCTCCGTCAACATGTCAGTTACCTAGTAAGTGAATCACAGGATGCTGGGCTGTGGTGTTATCCGTGCGTCTCGGTAAGACCACGCATTAACACGGTCCATCAGGTGATAGATAGTGGGCGAAACGCGAGTGAGGGTAGCAATTTGAAGAGCAGAGAGAAAAAAGCGCCAAGGCTCGTGCCGTGGGAAAAAAAAAACCTCTCTGGCAGTGCGATTACAGAAGAGTGATTTGTTACGTTAGGCAGAAATGTACGCCTAAAACCATGAGCGAACTGTCAAATCCCACATGTCACCTAGAAAATTCTGGGTTAGGAATACGTTTGTTGGAAATCGACAAGATATATATCTAACAAGTTTCATAAGATTAGACGATGGCAGTATAAGTGTGTTGAAACTGGTTTTCGCTGAACAATAGAAGTGTTTACAATGCTATCGCGGAGTACGAATTGTGTTCTTCGGTTCCAACCATCCTGATCGCCCCACAGGACAGCATTGTACTTTGCAAAATGTTTTTGTTAGTAATATGTATCAACTATGTCGTTCATTTACTCCTAGGTGGTAAATTGAAGTATATGTAACACGCAAAACACGTCAATGTAATGGTCCATGAGGATGGAGTTGCAGCTCCGATTCACATTGGACTAAAAAAGAGATATAAAATACTGTGACTGAAGACGGTGTACGAATATTAAAAAATATCCTTGCCTTATAAATCACCGTCACGGACATTCCTTGACGAAATATCTGTTAGTAATGAAATAACTTCTGTTTTTACTATTTTGGCTGTTAGACAACTTCTGACGAGCACTATTTATCGTATCAAATGAAATTATTGATTGCCGTGCACAGCAGACGATTATGATAATTATACTGCTGGTTTTGTACATTATTTAAAATTTAATTTCTTGTTGATTACAGATTACTCAAATGAGTACGATCTCTGGAACTTTCACAGCCAACTGCTATGCAACTGCCGGCCGGAGTGGCCGTGCGGTTCTAGGCGCTACAGTCTGGATCCGAGCGACCGCTACGGTCGCAGGTTCGAATCCTGCCTCGGGCATGGATGTTTGTGATGTCCTTAGGTTAGTTAGGTTTAAGTAGTTCTGAGTTCTAGGGAACTGATGACCTCAGAAGTTAAGTCCCATAGTGCTCAGAGCCATTTGAACCATTTTTTTTGCTATGTAACTAAGCAGCGGAGGTATTGAGTCCCTTATTCATTTACATTTGCCTGTTTATTTTTTTCTCCTTTATTGTTATTTCAATTCCCCACAAAGGGAGCAGGGTAGCAGCGGATAAAATCCACTCGTCAGGCGAAGTTTACATATATTCAGCGTCGACTGAACTAATACTTGCACTCGGCGGCCGAACTTCCCCGGATGGGGCCTCCCGGCCAACAATGCCAATACGATCATTTCATCATTCCATTTCAGAAGATGATTAAAATGAATACAAGAGAAGACAACAACTCGCGATTTAAAAAAAAAAACGTATTGATGAACAATATTTAAGATTTTTATATAGAAACCGGTGACAATAAATGCAATTTTTCTGAAACACAAATTGGTAGAAAATTTTGATGAATTTTAACACTTATATTACAGTTAAAATATAGTCACTGCTGACAATGTGATGCTGGTTACAAATGAAAATAATAATGGTCGTGGTGAACCTGGAATGATGTATATGACTATGGGACTCTGCAGAACGGCAGACAGCGGCAGCAGTGCGGAGAAGGGAGAGGGAGATGGAGCGTTGTAGTTAATGTTGGAAAGATTGGTGTATCTTGGACGGATTTCATCGTTGGGAAGTGAGAGTTGAAATTTCGGCAGTAGGGGATGAATTGCACATGTAGGTGCACGGAAGGTGGAATATGGATGTAGTGGAGCAGCACTCCGTTTAAAAATAGCAGTTTGTTTAGAATGTGGAACTCATGTACTCTGGTACTAAGATAGAGTGTGCGGTCTTTCGAGGTAATCGCGAATACTGGCGAAAACAACATGGCCGCTCCTGTTACCGTTACTCCTCGTCCTTGGCAACGCTTTCGCAAGCGGCTACGGGTGTCCGAGGGCGTCGAAACATTGCGGACTGGCACGTGCGTTGGCGAAGGACGGCGCCCGCGCCCGAAAGCGGAAGTGTTGGGCCAGCGCGCCCTTGGAGCAGCTTGCCGCGAAATTCGCGCGGCGGCGCTGAGGTCGCTTCTGACGCACCGCGCACGGCAATTCGCGAGCCTGGCGCGCTGCCGAGGTCATTTCATTTTGTGCCGATCGTCACGGCCACTTTAGACCTCAGCCCGCCGCTTCTCTTCTTCTTTTAAACTTACGTGACCCACAAACAAGTACGGCGTGTCTGCATAGACGATATCGACGTCTGTTGCGAACAGAAGTATCCAGTCTTGTAGTCCACATTACTACGATTCTCTCCGTTGCTTATTCTTTTTTCTTGATAAGGACTCATTTATCACTGGAAATGCAAATGCGTGTCTTGAGTTTTGAAATCTGCTGGAGATACTGTTCGTCTGCTCAATATTTCGACGTCAGCTTACTGTGTGGTGAACCCAATGGAACACCTTTGGGATGAGTTAGAATGTCGATTTCAATCCAGACCTCAACGTTCATCACTTTCTCTGGGTTCCGTTCTTGAGGACGAATAGACTGATACTCCTCAACAAACATTCTGATATCTTACTGAAAGTGTCTCCGGTAAAGTACAAGTCGTCATAAACACTAACATGTGTCTTCGATCACTATGTGATCAAAAGTATCCAGATACTTAACTGAATATGACTTATAAGTTCGTGGCGCCCTCCATCGGTAGTGCTGGAATTCAATATGGTGTTGGCCCACTCTTAGCCTTCCACTCTCGCAGGCATGCGTTCAGTCAGGTGCTGCAAGGTTTCTTGGGGAATGGCAGCCCATTCCTCACGGAATGCTGTACTGAAGAGAGGTATCGAGGCCGGTCGGTGAGGCCTGGCGCGAAGTCGGCGTTTCAAAGCATCCCAGATATGTTCTATAGATTCAGGTCAGGACTCTGTGCAGGCCAGTCCATTACAGGGATGTTACTGTAGAGTAACCATTCCGCCACAGGCCGTGCATTAGGAACAGGTCCTCGATTGTGTTGAAAGATGCAATCGCCAGCCCCGAATTACTCCTAAACAGTCGGCCTGTGCTGTGATAGTGCCACGCAAAACAACAAGGGGTGCAAGCCCCCTCCATGAAAACGACGACCACATCATAACACCACCGCCTCCGAATTTTACTGTTGGCACTACACGAGCTGGCAGATGACGTTCACCCGGCATTCGCCATACCGACGCCTTGCCATCGGATCGCCACATTGTCTACCGTGATTCGTCACTCCACACATCGGTTTTCCACTGTTCAGTCGTCTAATGTTTACGCTCCTTACTCCAAGTGAGGCGTCGTTTGGCATTTACCGGCGTGGTGTGTGGTTTATAAGCAGCCGCTCGACCATGAAATCCAAGTTCTCTCACCTCCAGCCTGTCATAGTACTTGCATAGTACTGCCTATTACACATTACGACCCTCTTCAACTGTCTGCGGTCTCTGTCAGTCAACAGACGAGGTCGGCCTGTATGCTTTTGTGCTGTACGTGTCCCTTCACGTTTCCACTTCACTATCACATCGGAAACAGTGGATCTGGGGATGTTTAGGAATGTGGAAATCTCGCGTACAGACGTATGACACAAGTGACACTCAATCACCTGACCACGTTCGAAGTGCGTGAGTTCCGCGGAGCGCCCCATTCTGCTCTGTCACGATGGCTAATGACTACTGAGGACGCTGATATGGAATACCTGGCAGCAGGTGGCAGCGCAGTGTATGTTTTTGGGGGTGTCCGGATACCTTGATCACATAGTGTATATCTTCATCAGGTGTTTCAAATGTTCCCATTTTCTGTAAATCTGTGTAACCGCTTTTCCATGATATGTTGCTAACAGGTGCAGGAAGAATGGCTCTACTCTCTTGAAGTCGATCTTCCATATTTGCTCTTCTATCACTTCGTGGCAGTGTTTATTTCGCTGTCTTGTGCTTACCGAGACACGGGCCTCACTCAGTTCTTGAGTATCTTGGCTTACTTTCGCTTTCATTCTGATCTGTTGCTATCTGTAACGTTACTCTTGTTTCTGCGAGCTAATCGGCCACCCAGTAATGGTAAGAAGTAGGATGAATTTATTGTACGGTGGAATGCTAGCGGGTCCAGATTTCATGGCGCTCCGCAGTACCTCTGGGTTCCGGCTAGGCGACCAGCACGAGCGAGTCCAGGTACAAAGACTAGCGGCGTACAATAATCTTATCTTGGAACTCTTCCATTTGGTCCGTGTTTGCATAGAAAAACAGTAATATCAGAAATTGAGTCCGCCCTGATGCAAAACACCTTGTTATTCGTTTATTTCTTTATTCACCCACGTTTATTTCTTTATTCGCCCAAATTAGTTTCGGCGACAAATATGACCATCATCAGTAGTTTTTTAAATCTAAAACATGCAAAAAATAGCATGGCTATACAAACACAGTAGCAAATGTAATAATGTGCTACTGTGTTTGTATAACTTTGCTATTTTCTGCATGTTTTACATTAAAAAAAAAAAACACTGATGCTGGTGATATTTGTCGCCGAAACTAGTTTGGGCGAATAAAGAAATAATCGTGGGCGAATAAGGAAATAAACGAATAACAATGTGTTTCGCATCAAGGCGGACTCAATTTCTGATACTAGCGGCGTAGCCGGAAACAGAGAAAATCCCTAAGCTGGGAATTTGGATCGTTGTTACTAGCATGGCCTTGCATGGCCTTGGTGGAGTGTCAGACAATCCTAAAGATGGCTAAGTTACAGCTTTTTGAGATTAGACAATAACTCACATCAAATATTAACGCAAATCTCAATACATTTGCGATCTCAGAAAAATGAGGCGCAGTCAGTGGCACGACAATGTCTCAATATCTTTAAAACAACAGAAGTTAATATTTCACAGTAAATCTCTGAAGTAACAACTTTTAATCCCTTCATGGGATTTCAACAAACGTTCTCTCAGATAATAGCATTGCACTATAGCTATCATCCCAGAAAGCTACTACGTATCTGCATCTCTTTTATTTCCTGACTTATTACTTCTTTTATATCACACAGCATGAATACTTCGTATTTTGTCATACTTGTGTAATTATTTAACGACCAGTTAACTTTATTTAAATGTTGACTGCAAATGCTATAAAAATCGGCTGTAATTTTGAAATGGTCAGTCGCATGTGCTAGCGGACATCACAGTTGAAAAGAGAACCTAACGACACTTCTGTCAAGAAGGCATAAATAATAGTTTAAATAATGTTTAACGACAGTTCGTTGTCATTTATCGTGAGCGCACTTACGCAAGGACACTGGCCTATTTATTTATGGACAAACTTTTGTTTATAATTATTGTAAATTATCTGAGTAGGACAGAATATTTATAACATTTCTTTATTTGAATGTTGTTGCAACGTATTAGTTTAGTCCAGGAAGTGATCATGTTGAATCAAATCATGTTTGTGTAGCTTGGCCGGCCGGAGTGGCCGTGCGGTTCTAGGCGCTGCAGTCTGGAACCGAGCGACCGCTACGGTCGTAGGTTCGAATCCTGCCGCGGGCATGGATGTTTGTGATGTCCTTAGGTTAGTTAGGTTTAATTAGTTCTAAGTTCTAGGCGACTGATGACCTCAGAAGTTAAGTCGCATAGTGCTCAGAGCCATTTTGTATAGCTTGAAAATATATTTTTGGTGAGGATGGCCTTCAGCCAAAGAGTGTTGGACGGCGGCGGACCACTCCCGCAGTCAAGTGAGACTGGGACTTATCGAGTGAAGAGCTCTAGCGAGCGATTCTGGGGACACTTTATGTGTCGAGGAGACGCAGCTGCCTATAGTAACGAGGGATGTTCGATTAGTGGAGGTATTTGAGTCTGGGCAGTGAAAGGCCGTTGTTATACTTTAACTTTTGAAAGAACCTTATATTTCGAGAAATTTGAATGTACTTCACAGGAGGACTCTTGCCGCTTCATTTACAGAACTGGGAGTAGACAGAGTATGAGTCATTATTCTGTATATTGCGTACGTTAATTTGTGAGTCATCATGTTAAACTGTGAACCGTTTTGAGCTGGAGAGACTTTCGTGTATTGTGTTCAAGAAATTGACATAGTTTTCGCAAGTCCTTGATGACTAACCCCTTGGGGATTTTGCTACCGTTCTCGCCGCGTCCTCAGCGTAACTTTACTTGTATTTGATAAGGGTATTCTCTGCCTGTATTTTAATATCGTAGCACCACTTCCCTTTTGTTTGAGATGTCCTTTCTTGAATAAACGCTATTCATCGTAATTCTCTGTCGTTCAAAAAAATGGCTCTGAGCACTATGGGACTTAACATCTATGGTCATCAGTCCCCTAGAACTTAGAACTACTTAAACCTAACTAACCTAAGGACAGCACACGACACCCAGCCATCACGAGGCAGAGAAAATCCCTGACCCCGCCGGGAATCGAACCCGGGAACCCGGGCGTGGGAAGCGAGAACGCTTCCGCACGACCACGAGATGCGGGCAATTCTCTGTCGTCTTCCAATTACAGGAGTTAGAACATAACCCTTTCTATTAAACTATTCCTGTATCTTCAATTTTTTATTTCTGTGTGTTTTATTAACTAACAATTCTAGCCAAGGCATTGACTATTTGACTGCAGGATCACAGCCACAGGTTATTACTTTCAGCGAATTAGCTGCGGGCGATGAAAGCAGACGTGAGCGGCTCGAACCTATGACTACAACGGTTTATCTTTTTAAACAGATGTGTGCATAGCCTCAGTACCTAAAGTACAAGTAACTGCAGGTAAAGACTCAGAAGGTTTGCTCGTATAGACTACTGGTTGGAAAAGCAACTACACTAGCGCTAACCGTTAGGTAACGTCGCACATCCCAAACGTTTCCTGACGATTCGAGTTTTTCAGTTTCTTTCGGCATCAGTCGTATGTGATGAACGTTAAATCATTTTAATTTTTAGCTTCAAAAAAGGGTTCAAATGTGTGTGAAATCTTATGGGACTTAACTGCTAAGGTCATCAGTCCCTAAGCTTACGCACTACTTAACCTAAATTATCTTAAGGACAAACACACACACCCATGGCCGAGGGAGGACTCGAACCTCCGCCGGGACCAACCGCACAGTCCATGACTGCAGCGCCCTAGACCGCTCGGCTAATCCAGCTCAGCTTTTAGCTTCGAGGTTGTGTGACTGTATTCTCAGCTTGTCCTCATAACCTCACCGTAACCATGTATGTTAAAGAAGATGATGCGTACTTCATTCGTAATTCAGGCTTCCAATGTCGCTCAAGAGGAAAAACCAAGAATAATGGTAGCCAAAAATTACATAACCACATCTTTGATATTTAATTTCTCTGATCGTCTGAAGGGAATGGGAGTTTTATATGCACTATTTCAGATGAAGATACGGTTATAGAATCTTACGTCAGCTTTAGGAAATCGAGATTTGGATGTCGGAGCCACTCCTCAGATCTATTTTTAGTCCACAGAGGCGACTGACTAACAAACACATCTTTAGCTTGGGGCTGATTGGATGCTTATCAGTTTGACGGCTATTGTGAACT
Source organism: Schistocerca serialis cubense (assembly GCF_023864345.2). NCBI lineage: Eukaryota > Metazoa > Arthropoda > Insecta > Orthoptera > Acrididae > Schistocerca > Schistocerca serialis. The sequence continues at coordinate 462,254,102 of NC_064643.1, forward strand.
AACCGTCAGGTTAGAAACATAAAAGTTGAGATACATAACTGAGACGAGCAAGACGCCGTCAATATTTCCTACAATTTATCTGAACAGCACCTGTTGTACAAACATACGTATGTTTCACACTCCGAAGAAATCGCGTTATTTTCTCAAACGGTTTTAAAAACACACAGACCATGCACATTTATGAAATTATAAGTAATATTGCCCCCTCCGCCCCCCCCCCCCGCCCCCCGCTCCGTGTTGAGCCATCGTCTTTGCTGTCGGTGGGGCTGTCAGTCAAATGAGACTGACAGGAAGAGGAAAATGGCTAAACAGGAGCAACTAGAGGACGGGGGGTAAGGATTGGGAAGCATATTTCGTTACCGGAAAAATATAACGCCTACTGGAAAATTAAAGAGACTTTGGGAGAAAAGACAGGCACCTGTATGAATATCGAGAGCTCAGATGAAAAACGAGTACCAAGAAAATGAGGGAAAGCTGAAAGGTGGAAGGAGCATACACACTGTCTCGAAATTGAAGGCAATATTAGAAATGGAAGAGGACCTAGATGAAGATGAGATGGAAGATATTACGTTGAGAGAAGAATCTGACAGAGCACTGAAAGACCTACGTCGAAACAAGGCCCCTGGAGTAGACGACATTCTTTCATAGCTAGCCATGACAAAATTCCTCCATCTGGTGTGCAAGGTGTATGAGACAGGAAAAATACACTCAGGCTTTAAGAAGAATGTAATGATTCCAATTCAAAAAAAGAAAGCGGTGATAGGTGAGAATATTACCGAACTATCAGTTTAATAAGTCATGGTTACAAAATACTGACACGAATTCTTTACAGAAGATTGGAAAAATGGTAGAAGCCAATTTTAGTGATCAATTTGGATTCAGGATGCAATATTGACCCAACCATTTACCTTAGAAGATAGGTTAAGGAAAAGCAAACCTACATTTCTTGCATTTGTAGACTTGGAGAAAACTTTTGACAATGTTGACTGGAATAGTCTCTTTGAAATTGTGAAGGTAACAGTGGTAAAATACAGGAAGCAAAAGGCTACTTAAAACTTGTGTAGAAATCAGATGACAGTTTTACGATTCGAGTGGCTTGAAAGCGAAGGAGTGGCTGAGAAGGGAGTGACACAGTCTTGTAACCTATTCCCGACGTTATTCAATTGTACATTGAGCAAGTAATAAAGGAAAAATTTGAAGTAGGAATTTTACAGTTCAGTGAAAAGAAATAAAAACCACTGGCGATGAGAAGAAACGAGGCACTTAAAATAGTAGATAGATTTTGCTATTTGGGAAGCAAAATAACTGATGATAGCCGAAGTAGGAAGGATGTGAAATGTAGACTGACAATGCCAAGAAAGGCATTTTTTAAGAAGAGAAATTTGTTAGCATCGAATATAGACTTAAGTGTTTGGAAGACTTTTCTGAAGGTGTTTGTCTGGCGTGTAGCTGCTATTTATGGAAGTGAAACATTTACAATAAACAATTTAGACAAGAAGAGAATAGAAGCTTTTGAAATGCTGAACATTAGATGGTGGGTCATGTAACTAATGAAGAGGTGCCGAATAGAAGTTTGTGGCACAACTTGACTGAAAGAAGGGATCAGGTGAAGGGTCACATCAAGAGATCGCCAAATTAGTATTGGAGGGAACTGCAAAAATTGTAGAGGGAGACCAAGAGAATACAGTAAGCATATAAAAAGGATGTCGGGCGCAGTAGTTATTCGGAGATGAAGAGGTTTGCACAAGATAGAGTGACATGCATCCACCAGTCTTTGGACAGAAGACTACAATAACATAAACAACAACAAGTTATATTTGAGGGAACAAGGACGAAAACACCCGGAAAAAATTTTTCAGTCTATAATCGCAATTTTTATTTTGTCTGTTGGTTACTGGTTTTGATACAGAGTAAAAACCCAGTATTAATCTAGAATGATAACGCAAGTGAAATTTACAAAATTTTTTTCTGTATGATCGCAACCGTTATTGTATAGTGTGCAAGCTCCAAATGTATAGGTAGCCCCTTACCCTGGATCTCAGGCGTCTCGTTTGCTTTTAGTATTTCACACATTTTAAGGCTGCACCCTATACCATTCGTTTGCTGTAATGGAGAACAAAAATTGTAAATTTCTCTTACGTCAGTATTCTATATACTGGAATTTTTTTGATCGTAAAATGGCCTGAGGATGGTATACCCTTCTGTGTACTGAAACCCGTAAGCAGCAGGCGAAATAAAAATTTCAACTATTAACTACAATATGCAAGGGGAGGCAGGAGTGGTCAGTTGTCCTTCTTCCCACCTCCTGCCATCTGGGATACAGGGTTTTCATTCTTTACACAATTCATATGCTTTTGGAAACGATTTATCGTGATTGCGCTAAACCACCCGTTTAGTCAATTGTAGCGTTACGTGGCTGATCACAGTGAGGCAGCAAGATGACTGTTGCAATTACTGTATAAATTATAGGTGTGTGTTTGTCATAATGTTCATGGAAAATTATCTCACTACCATATAAACTCAAATCAGAGGTAGACCTTTGAAGGACAGTGGTGTAATAGAGCCCTCAATATTCGTCCTGTCGATTCCCATATCCGCTCTTGTTGGGACACAGAAAAGCACCGATCGAATACATCGTCAGACCGCCACCAATTACCAAAAGGACACGCATCCTCTTTCCACTACGGCTCAACTTCAACACTTTCAATTCAATAAAATTCGCCAACAGCCAACAGCCTGATTCATACGAAAGCGTGACAGCAACTGATTCATATGAATCGGTTGCACAACGATTGGAATTCGCGATATACAGTTCTACGGCGCCATACGATAAGTCTGTTTATTTGAAAAAAGTGTATCGGGCCTGAAGAGGGCAAAATGAATTGCCGAAACTGGTTACTTTCAGAGTAAAATAAAATATCTTAAGTGTACGGCTGTTGGTAATGTTGATTGAATTGAAAAGTACGTACCAGCCGATGGCCCCTGGCAGTAACGGACCAACGGAGATCAACTTGAACATGGTGCTAGTTCACTATATCATCACCCGACACCATATTTCAGGTCACCTCTACCTACTCCTACCCCATAGAAATTAAACCTGCCTGTCTGAGTGTGTTTTTTGGAGGTTGCTCACGTTCATCCAGACAAATACTGGGCCTGAGGTACATATTAAACAATAAAGACAAAAAGTAGATCCCAGCACATGTTTGTAAATCACTACTGATTCGAATGATAGTCAAGAAAAAAAAAGAGAGACAGAGAAAGAAGACACAGATACAATGCTTTATATCCATTAACGTGAGTAGGTGTGATTTTTTGTAAGCAGTATTATAGATTACATGGACACTGCGTGAGCATTTTTTCATTTTTTTCTGCTTTTCATTTTAGAGGAAGGTTAGTGAAAGGCTCTTGCGATTGGTTGTTCCTATTTATAACCAACCATATTTCCTCATTTCTGTGTTTTTTATGTCCAGTATAAATCTAAAATTATTGTTATATGAATAAAGATTCTTTCCCAACTTATTGACCATTTTGTTCGATACACGTAAGATTTAGTCATATAAGGATCGTCAACTTCAAAAACGTGTCTCATACGTAGTCACTTTAACTACACGACAAGGTGCATTTTGAAGAGAATCTTGAAAGATTTATTACCTTTTCAGTAGCAATGTAATTTACCTAAAAGTGGATAACAGCGAGTTCTCTGAGATATAATAATAATATTTGATTCTTAAGGAATGACTTGTCACCCTGGATAAATTTCGGCGAAAACCAATGTACAGCCGGCCGGAGTGGCCGAGCGGTTCTAGGCGCTACAGTCTGGACCCGCGCGACTGCTACGGTCGCAGGTTAGAATACTGCCTCGGGCATGGATGTGTGTGATGTCCTTAGGTTAGTTAGGTTTAAGTAGTTCTGAGTTCAAGGGAACTGATGACCTCAGAAGTTAAGTCCCATAGTGCTCAGAGCCATTTGAACCAACCCATGCACAGAAGTAAAACAGTTCCGAATGGCTATCAGCTTAGGCTGCACGTTAGAAGCAATTGTATTATGGTATCCGATACTACAGTAGCAAAAACCGTACCAGAGGCAAGCGCTCGCACAAACACGGCGAGGACTGCACTGTTTATAGCAGCCGGTGCTATACGCTCTCACTGGCACTAGGCAGAGCTTGTTGCCGACGTTTGGTTTCACTCTACCAGCGGTTCTGCGCTCTTTGTTAACACTTTGGGTGTCTTCTGATAGTTGACCTACTTTGCATCTGTGCATTATTCAACAGGACCTGAGGATTCCATTTCGAGGGCAGCTTGTGCCATTACGGCCATATATGCAAAAATCCAGTTGTAATAAGCAGACGCTTGCCGTGAATAGCATAACTAAAGGCATGTTTTCTTTGTGAGCTGTATTTAAAACACTACTTTTGCGCGAAAGTAGAACTTGGACAAAGGGAAAAAGAATGGGAAAGAAAGGGAGAATAGGCACCCAAAAGAACAAGTGACCCGACGGAAGATGCTCTACGGCCCGTGGAACAAAAACAGGTACAGTAGTTCCTGCAGAAAAAAGCAACAGAGCGCTGGCGATGCTTATCCGGATATTATGCGCTCGCAGAAAGGCGCGTGAACAATAGCGGGAACGTCACTTTCGCTTAATAGATATTAGTTGGCGCGGTATGTAGTAAAAGAGAATTCCTACCGTGAAAGATACACGGCACATTTGTTGCAAATTTTACGCTCTCTTTTCGTGTTCAGCGCTACAGATTTTCATGATTTATTAAAGCCTCCGCAACTACATTCAAACTGGATTTCATTCTTTTCATTTCCGGCGCGAATATTACAAAGGCTCTTTTGTTAAAATATAAAATGATAAAAAAAACGAGATTGAAAGTGACTTTAAAGTTCTTTTGAGAGCTGCTGTTTAAATAATCACATAATTCTGCTCTAAGAAGACGAGAAAAGAGTATAGAATATTATTATTTTTTATATTTTTTAGCAAGGTATTAATAACTACGAGAAACGAATTTATCTGTGATCTTTCACATTAAGCTGTTATTTTTGCTTTCATGAAGACATTGAAACAATCCTCTTTTGTTTTTCATCTGATAAAGACTTACGGTGAGTTTGTTCTGATTACACTTGTTGAAAATTCTGAATTAATAATAATTCCATTGGGCCTAGCGTCTCGTTTCTCAGCGTAGTATGAACCTTAAACATCGTTTCATTTATTCGGAATTGGCAATTGATTTGGCCGCTGATTAGTCGATACAGCTTAGCTGTTTGGTGAAGCACTGTAGTACATCAGTAGTTAAGAATCATATTTACATTACTAAACAGAACGTGCATCTTATTGATTACGAAGTTCGATATCGGATAAGTGAAACAGTTTTCCCACTTTAATAATCCTACAATTTACGGATCATTTTTCTTGTGCCTACTTCTTGAGAAACAGTCAAATTTCAGATTTGATGATGCAACGCCATAGTAAGACCGCGGACAATGAATCTGAAACCCATTTATGCAATCGTATCAAAATTGTTGTTATACTGACTTGATTCTGCTCTCTTTTCGTGTTCAGCGCTACAGATTTTCATGATTTATTAAAGCCTCCGCAACTACATTCAAACTGGATTTCATTCTTTTCATTTCCGGCGCGAATATTACAAAGGCTCTTTTGTTAAAATATAAAATGATAAAAAAAAACGAGATTGCCTCAGTTTTTGCGTGAGCTGAACTTAAGAGTTGGAGCGCCCTATGCAACAATGTTAAATTTAGTGACTTGGCTGCCCTGTATTTCAGGAACCACTGTAGCTATTGAAACGAAACTTTTACAGGGCATTAAACTGTATGTTCTGAGTCTACTGAACTACAATAATTGCATTTCAGCCGCTGCTTTCGGAATACAATTTCTTAATTAGACGGTTAAAATTTTGTGTACATTTTTGTACGTTACCGTAAATAATTTTAATTATACATAACATTACGTTCTTATTTTAGTTCAGTACGCTCTGGATATGTATGTTATTAGGCCTCTCGTCTTTTAAAGCTATTTTATGACGTAGCTTTCATAGGCTATATTTGTTTGAAGTTATAGCCTGAATTTTATTTGTTGTGTCATACGTAAGAAAAACACTTGATTGACTAACCAGCGATGTTATAGATCGCCTGATGATGAGAACAGTGATGAAGCGGGCCTGTCGTGATTAAATAAACATCTGAAAATAGAGGCAGCTTTTTGGACTTAATTCATAATGAGTGTACAGTGTTTTAATATTAATCTTTAGCATTTCAGTATCTGCCTGAGAGTTGCAGTGCTGCATGTTTGAATGACATAATCTCTCCATCGCTTTGTGTATTTGACCGGATACCTCTTAGATGAAGAGGCGGCCATATCACTACGACTCCCGTCCGTATAGTTTGGTGTGCACGAGTTGGAGGTAACAGATTACCTTCTCAACTTCGTCGGTTACCTGCATATTTTTGGTGTGGGAGTGTCTACTGTCCATACTGGAAAAGGGAAATTTCATTAATTCTACATTATTTACTCTGCAGCTATGTTCAGGTATTCTCCATAAAGCCAACTGCTGTTGGAGCTGTGTTAATGAGCAACTGGAACAGGTGAACGTGTTAACTAAGTAGGGCTTAGGTAAGTATAGGAGCAGGGTCTTATTGCTGATGGATATACGTATACGAAAGACTTCGCTTGTTCCTCAGAGGTGCAGCGAAAAGTTACGTCAACGATACAAATTGTTTAGCTTCCGTAAGTAGCTTTCACAGACACTCTAAAGACCTTCTGCTATATTTTCATGACTTAGTCGTAGTCTTGCTGCCTGTGACAGCATTCTTTCTCAGAAAACGTCAACAGACTATAAAAATATGAGAACATGGAGAAAGGCTTGTTAAAAATGGGCAACAAATAATCTCCATTAAGTCTGTTTCGAGTTGAGATATTATCCGCTGCCACAATTCACAATACCTTTACATGTACTGCTTCTGGTTTCCGTCATTCTTCGACTGTTCAGTTGTTTCCCCGACGTTCTGCCGTCACATGTGGCTTTTCAAGAGCCGCCCTATAGAATAGCGACGGAATGAAAGGAGCAAACGGTGGGGTGTTGTATGTAGACGCAACAGTACTGTCTTCACGTTTTGCATGAATGCTGCCTGAATGGTTTCCTACCATAGACTTACTAAATATTTCTGGAAAGCTTACTGGCGTTAGTGTAGCGTTGCCATTCAAAACGTTGCAGGGAGTCGCCATTCGTAGGGCTACGCTATGTTTGCACGTAGTTAATGAATTCATATGTCTGACAAAAGTTTGCGAGCACAGTGACTCAATATATGCAAATGGCGTTGATAAAGACTCTGTATCCTTGTTAAAAACAAGAGTGAGAAGGAAATACCTGAGTCAAGTCGTACTGAACATTGCAGTTACTCAAGTCCTAGGAATATTTAAGAAAATATATCATGGAATTGTGGCAAATAAAGGAGACAAAATTATTCCATAGAGAAAGTTAAAAACTAAGACAAATAATCGACCAAGACAGACGAAGAAGATGTGTCAAAATATTAAATAACAACTGAAAGTGAAAAACTTCGTAAATGATAAAATAATCTCACTCTATGCTAGTCCGTTGGCCTCATTTGCATCGGCAACTTATCTCATTTTCACTCCTACTTGTCAGAAAGGAATCCTACATTGTAGAACGAATATCTGCAACTTCCCGTCTTTTGATGTAGTCTTAATACAGAGCACTAGGATTCATCGAAGAGTAAGTTTAAGGCAGAGGATTACTCAGGAAGAGTTTAGAAGTAAACATATATTAATTTTGAGCTTTAATTTTTCTTTTTTGTCTGTCTTACCTTTCAAATCAATAGGCCAGTATTAACATTCGTCACCGCGTAAGGCGGCGGTTAGGTACTTCAGTTCGGAAACATTTGCCTCACTCCTCAGCTACGGCGTTGTAAGGGGTTGTATCCGACTTACTACCAGCAGTAAAATTCTTTCAGTGCATTTAGAAGGTTTCCTCTTTCATACTAGACTTATTTTACTCGGTGGGTTCTCTGATGAAACAAACTCAGTTCTTTCCCACAGCGAGCAATTGCGTGACGCTGAATTTCGCTGTATGATCATAGTCACTCAAGGACAACGTTTGTTCAAAGAGCTCTACAGAATGTTACCGTATCGCCTTCTGGTTCTAATTAGCGTGAACACCTGACGTAAGAACTTCCTGTCGTGAACAGTGACGCAGGCAGCCTCCTCTCGTACGTGCAGGTATAATTAACCCCGTCCTCTCCCTTAACACTGTGGTTATGATCAAGCCACTAATAGATATTAAAGAGAGATAGGGGGATTACTATGAAACGTAATTCAAGTAAACAGATCCAGGAAGCTCACTCAATCAGTTAACGTGATAGAAGTACTACGCATGCTGTTCAGCTTTAACAGGTTGTTGGACTGGCAAGCACTGCCTGGTTAACAGGAGATAATCATGGGTATGAGTTTCTGAAACACTCGAGAAAATGAAGGCGTTCGAGTTAAATATACGACGGCAACCCACCATTTAGCTTGGTTGATTCTGTGGTTCGGTTGTGGGCTTACTTTCGTTCTTTCATCGTAATATTTACTTAGCGAGTTGGCGCGGCTACCGAACAACTAGACGCCCAGGCGATTTTTTCGTCGAACACAGACAATCATTCATAAATGTCTGTGCCTACAGCACTTCGGAACACCGTGACAACATGTCGCCTGAACTGTTGCTCCATGTGGTCCGTAGGCCACTGTGGTGTCATCTCGAAGCCTATCTAATGTATGACGCGATTTATTCAATGACATGAATGGAATGTAAACCGAGAAAATTGTGCCTGTGATATTATTGAGCCGTGCTGTGACTCGCGTTGGTGCTGTTTGTAGGTTTCCGCCGTCTGTTGCAGGCCAGACGGTATCGTTTAGTTGGCATGGTTGCGGCTGTTTGTCTTCTTCTCTTGTTGACTGGCGCCACTCGGTTTCGCAAGCTTTGCCTGTCCACTAGTGGCAGCAGCGGCGGTTATCGATATGTAGTAACTGTTGCCCTATCTTTGGGGCGACGTCGTTGTTTTTACGGGTCGTGTGAGTGTGCCAGCTCGGTTGGGGACTGAGGAGGAGCCACGTCCGCGCACTGCCAGAACACGCCTGGACCCCTGGCGGCCCGCGTGGGCTGCCGGATGGAAGGACTGTGGTCACGAGGGTCCGCGACCTCGTCGTAAACCGGATCCAGCAAGCTTTAAGATGAACGCATTTGAATCCAAGTAGAGAAACCTCCACCATTGTGATATCCCGCGATTCTCCAGTGACTTGGGTTCGTGTTGCTGCTCGTAGTATCGCCGAGGCGAAGAGCAGCGAGTGGAGTGCTTGGGGAAGGCGGATATGATTAGCTTTCCTCGACTTCTTATTACTATTTTTGTTCATCTTGTTACAATTTGTTAAATTCAACCAGCGGTAAATTCCCTTGCCTGGTGGCCGCTAACGCCCCAGTTACCTACCCTGGGGGTTAGTGTATGTAACGGCGGTGTACATTTCCTCACCTTGCCACTGTTGCCAGGTAAGGCGCGTAGTTTTGACAGCTTTCTTGATTGTAGGCTGGTTGGTAATTCTTCTGCTCTGATGGTAATGATTCCTTTCTCGTTCCGGGGGCTCTAAACACAGTATTCTGGACGTAGTGCAGACCGCCAGATCCGACTTTGGCGTAATGTTCTATCGTTGAATTTGGTTTATCGGACGTCAGGTAGCTTCAGCAAGATTATCCTTAGTCACGACTGCCACTAGTCTAAGTTACCATCTTGTGAAGTGAATGCAACTCTTCGCTGCCTATCTCATCGCTCGCGAAAGTGTTTGTTGGCGGACCTTCTCAGAGGTCTACTCCTGGAGCACCGTCTGGATCAGGTGCTTGTTTTTCAGTTAACTTTTGCTATTGTGTTTGCTGTTTTACAGCAGGTTTCAATTTTTTTATATTATTGCCGTTCCCGACGTGTAAGGCCTTCAACCGTGATTGTGGTCATTTGCCTTAAAATTATAATTTGGTATTTGTATTTCAGCACTAAGCCTTAAAACCTTATTTACTGCCATTCCTGGCGTCTGATGCCTTCTGCTGTGTTTGTGGCGACTTACTTTAATATTTCAATACCTGTAAATTGTAAGTTACAGCAAGTTTTAAACAATTCTTAATTTATTGCCATTCCTGGCGTGTAAGGCCTTCTGCCCAAATCACAGTGGCTTGCTTTTAAAACATTACCTGTTGCATCTGTATTTAATGGTGATTTGCCAAATTGTAACCCACTGAAAACACTATTATTTACACTGTTGTTTATTCCTTCATTAATAACATGTGGTATTTTTTATTCATTGTTGAGTCTGGAATTGTTGGTTTAAAATAAATTGTGTGTAACAGTAAAAGGCAACCAATAGTAACCGATCCTGCCTTCCCTTGACTACCAGGTTTCAATTATGAGTCATTTTGCCAAGTCTGATAATATTTTGTGACAAATATTGTAAATATTTTACAATAGTCTCAGAGATAAAGAATACGATATGTCAATATGTTCCATGAAAGCATGGAACTTGAAGTGTAATATCCATCCACAAGAGCCATGTTGCTCGCCCCTGTTTGTTCTCTGTTTTTCGCCTGTTGGTTCTCTCTCGCCTGAGGATCGATGTATGTATAACTCGCTGTCTGTACAATCGTATGAGCTTTAAAGTTACAATATACTGTTAATTGAAAGTACTTCATGTTTCCTTTTAAAAATGCTTCTCCCTTCACGTGAAATTTATTCAAAGATAATAATATTGCTGTCGATTGCCCATCTGGCTTCGACTGTTTCGGTGGCACTGAGTCCGCCATTACGTGTGCTAAAGAATATTTAGTGTTTGCGAGCTTCACTCGCAAAGGAAAATAATCATATGTGCTTTTATAAATGTTTACCGACACTTTGCAATATTAAAATTAGTTAACATTTTTTATTTCGAAACTTATTCAGAAATTTAACACCTTAAGGCTTAGGTCAGGCTTCACCTCTGGTTTAAAATATTTTCAGTTAATTTAATGGATTAAAAGCTAACACACTTCTTAAAGAGATAAAGTTAAAGAAATTCTTTGCAATTATTTCAATAATACATAGGTGTTTTTCTTTCTGTATGGCATTAGATTAATTTACTGGGAAAAGAAATCATTTCATGCTCTATATAACAACTGGTTAGTTTCAGGTTGCGTTACGTTGTCATTTGTTGAAAGAGAGCGTAACATTTCCATTAACAATAAATAACTTTTGGCTACGTATTGAGATTACGTCACGCTATGTACATTTACGACACATTTACGCACGCTCAAAATATACGGGGCGTTCCAAAAACATATTCAGTGTTTCAACTGTTTAGCTACATTATCATTGCTGTAGATTACGACCGACGCTTGCGTTCATATTTCAAACCACACGTAGCAATCTGCACTGACTTATACTAAATTAATTCTACACCACAGCAATTACGCAGATAGGAGGTAATGGTACAATTGGCGCCCAACATAGGGCCCGATTGAATAATACAATCATAACATAGGTTATTGCAATTTTATTGTAATTTTGTTACATTTATGTGTGGATTAATGGAAGATAGCCTTTACTTTCATGTTATTTACAACTTGTTGCTGGAATATAAACTCATTCGATTGTGCTGTATGGTTTTTTAAAAATGGTTCTGAGCACTATGGGACTCAACATCTTAGGTCATAAGTCCCCTAGAACCTAGAACTACTTAAACCTAACTAACCCAAGGACACCACACACACCCACGCCCGAGGCAGGATTGGAACCTGCAACCGTAGCAGTCCCGCGGTTCCGGACCGCAGCGCCAGAACCGCTAGACCACCGCGGCCGGCAATTGTGCTGTATATTGCGAGCATAAATCACTAGAAGAAAGCCACACACGAGTAGTCCTGGATCTTCTGCAGACTGTATATATAGCAAAGGGCATCACTGTGTGTTATTTTACTATTTTGTGTGAGTAGGTCCTTTTTTCGCTTGATATGCCACGGTGCTTAGAGCTAGGGTGCGCCAGGGAACATTTATTTTGTGTATTCTTTTTCATACAGCAATAGGCTGTTGTATGCGTGTGAAGTTATGACTAAATTTCTTCTGCACCTGGTGTTGTGATAGATTTTACCGAAATAACTGCTGGTGACAATGCAGCTGGAAAGAGGTCAGTTGCCAGTACCTCTGAAAGTCGTAAATTAATCTGTAACATGGGTCGAGCAAGAACGAGGCAGCAGATGAGGAAAGAGACTGAATACTCCGATTCGGAGTGAGTCGACAATACAACTGAGGTGCCAGTTCAGAGCTAAGCTATGGCAGAATTTAATATACAACAAATAGTACCGGAAAGCGAAACGGAATGCCGGATAATTCCGGAACCCGAAATGGATATATTAGGTAATGCAACAAATACAGAAGCTTCTACCTATGCTAAGGTCAGATCCGATCTTGTCTAACAAATATATCACCAACCAGTATACCGATGTTACTTTATTAATCTGTTTTTGAAGAAGTTCGCAGAACACCAGGAAGAAAGAGATCGGAATATGCAGGAGAGAAAAAGAGAAAGAGATAGGACTGTGCAGGAGAAGCAAAAGCAAAGGGATAAGCTTTTGCTTGCCCAATTTAACGAAAATATGCAAGGACAATTAAATGAAAGGGAAGAGCATACTCTTACCCAATAATTTAATGAAAGTATACAGGACAGAGAAAAAGAGAGAGACAGCGTTCTGCAGGAACAGCTCAGAGAGAGAGAGAGAGACCAATAAATGACTACTTAGCTAAATGAAATTTTAGCAAAACGAGTTGAAACTTTAATTAAGAACTTGGATGATCAGTTAGATCCGATTAAAAGCGAAATCAAAGCCATGAAAGAAGCTTACAGTAGCGTACCAGAGATGGTTAACAAACTTACTGATCAGTTTAAAAAGTGCCAAGATAACCAAAACGATCTAAGCACTAAAGTAGATGTTACTGCAAGGTTAGACCTGTTATTACTGCAACTAACTGAGGAAGTAGATCAGTGTCTCAAAACTCAAGGAGGAAAGATCGAAAGTGAAGTAACCAAGTGGTTGTAGCAAAAAAATGAAGAAGAACGTGAACATGTTACCACGGAATTAAATAACGTTGTAGAAAATGTCTCTAGAGAAGCACTAGGAGCTAGCAGCAAACCTATCGAAAGTTTGCGTGAGGAATTAAACCTAGTCCAGCAGGCGCTTACTGGGGATATTCCTCAGTGGAGAAAAGAAGTAAACGAGGGAATTGCCACGCTGGAACGCAGAGAAGCGATCGTGCAAAATATTTTGCCCAAGACGATTCCGGAGTGTAGGCAGTACGGTAACGAGAACTGTTACCTACAGACAGCTCTCCCGCAACCGAATGTTTACCCAATGGTGCCAGAGAGCGTAAATATGACGGCTGCGGAAGAGAAACCAACTTACGCAGAAATTAAACTTCAAGAAAGAAAGTAATGCATCCCGTGATGTTTTCAAAATGTTTTAAACACGTTCTGCCAAAAGAGTGGACAGAGCGACAAACAATACAATTCGCCGCGTCGCATATTACTGGCGAAGCAGCCTTATGGGCTATGGAAAGAGCTGATAGCTGCAATACGCTTGACGAATTTGAAAAAGTATTCCTAGCTAAGTACTGGAATACCTGCACCCAGGAAAAGCTACGTCAGGAAGTGTATACCCGACGGTGTATAATCCCAAGCTAGACAGTACCCCAAGCTAGGAGACCCCCTCAAAGTGGTAGAAAGTTTCACTTATTTAGGGAGTGAAATATCTAGGGACGGAAGAATAGCTAACAAAATTAATAGGAGGTTACAGAAGGGAGGCAATTTCTACCAAACAATAAAACACCTGGTTTGGAATAAGGAAGTTTCAGAAAAAGCAAAACTCCTTATGTATAAGAATTATTACTTCCCTATTGGCACCTATGGTGGAGAAAAATGAACAATAACAGAAAGGGACTGGAGCAGACTGCAAGGAGGGCAAACGAAATTTCTCAGAGTGAGCAATGTAGAGATGAGAAAGGACCTTAAACAAGAAAGTATGAGAGAAGAAATTGAAAAAAAAAGAGATTAAGATGGTATGGGCATATTAAGAGGATGCATGGGCAGAGACTCCCCAAAATTATTGAAGAACTAAAGATGGATGGGAAAAGACCTAGAGGGCGCCCAAGAACACGGTGGAAAATGGGAGTGAGAATATATGTAGAAAGGAGAGGTGTGACCTGGCAGCAAGTGGAGGAAGAAAAGTGGTGGGAGGACCGAGCCAAATCTAGACGACTCGTCAGCACCCAGACCCGGCAGTAGCTGGAGCGGGATTCGGATATAGATAGATAGATAGATAGATAGATAGATAGGCAGTATGCGTAAATATATTGAAAGTTACTTTAGCAAAACCAGATACTAGAACGAGCCTATCAACGAGAGAGGTAGAGATATTACGCTTACTGAAGTCAAAGTTGCCCATTCCAGTACGTGAACAGCTGGTCAACGTTCCAGAGGATGACCTGGAAAAGTTTTTGGCGATTGTAGACTAGCTTGACTTGATACACGATTATAGAAGAAAAGTGAGTTCGAATAACGGAAATTATTCTCCAAAAAAGGTGAAATAATGGTAGAAATGGGAAATGGGAATGGAAATAAGAAAATAAATGGCTACCAGAACGGTAACAACGTAAACAGTAGTGGTTATAATCAACCATCGACTAGCAATGCATACACAAATTCCCAACGAAACGTGTTTGCCAACAACAATCAAAATAGTAACTGAAAGAGGCGCAGAGACGCCATACCACAAAATAATAGGCTTGTCAGCAGCCGGAAGCAAGTAGGCAAGATTCCGACAGATGGGCCAACCAGCCGACTAATCAACGGAATCAAAGCGGGGGGCCATCGCAAGGGAATGCTCAGTATCACATTAGCACATAACAGGCGAATGTGCAAAATCGGAATGCTAGAATGGTTCCTCAGCCGCAAGACGAGCGGGTGAGAATAGTTGGACTGGTGGACGAAAGCCAACCCGGCTCGGCCAGTCAATTAAACTACGCGTGTCCACCCCCTGCCTTCCGGTAGTGGTCAGGAAGGAAGCGAAGGTACCCCCTGTAGTTCTGTGAACATGCTTCGGTATAACAACGGACAAGACGTGCATCAGGAACCCTGCGCCGAGCCGCGAACATGTGGTATTGCAGAGAAATCAGTAGTGCAAGCTGCAGTATATGCAAAGACAGGCGATGTACCAATCACGGTCAATTTAGATAATGGCGCTACCACGAGCGTGATAAGTTATGAAATTAATAAAGAATTAACTCGTCTGGACACGATACCAACTTTTCCGGTACAAGATTGTCACGTTTTAGGTGCCGTACCTGCCAAGACACAGGTTGTCAAACTAACGTGCAGCTGTACTTACAATAGGTTCAAAAATGGTTCAAATGGCTCTGAGCACTATGGGATTAACATCTGAGGCCATCAGTCCCCTAGAACTTAGAACTTCTTAAACCTAACTAACCTAAGGACATCACATACACCCATGCCCGAGGCAGGATTCGAACCTCCGATCGTAGCAGTCGCGCGGTTCCGGACTGAGCGCCTAGAACCGCTAGATCACCGCGGCCGGCCTTACAATAGGAAATGGAGCCTTTAAGTGCACGTTCGTCGGATTTAAAAGTCTCTCAGTACCATGCATCCTGGGTTGGGGTTTGTTCAGAGGGAGGAATGCGACTATCGACCTCACCTCTGGAACCTGCACGATAAATGAGGGCCAGCGAGTAGTACTGGATTTGATTGCCACGGAGGGGGTTCACGGCAAATATTGTCGCAGTATCAGAATCGTGTGCACAATACCACAGTTATTATTTATACACAGTGACTCACCTAATCAGAGGTACTGTAGCTCACGCCTGTGTCATAGTGAAGAGGTACTTGCCAATTACGAGCTCATTAGGCAGAAGGTCAATGATTCGGAATGTTTGGATAAGCAGCAGATAGCACAGCTCACTCGTTTACTCAGTTCGTTCACGAAAGTGTTTTCAGAGATATCAGGAACTATTAAGGGATATGTGTATGACGTGCAGGTGTACCCACAAGAGACTTATTGCTGCGCCACGTACTCAATCCCGTGGTCTAAAAGGAGACAGTAACTAAGGAAATTAGAAAGATGCTCGATTGGGACGTCATAGAGCCTTCGTACTCCCCTTACAGCAGTTCACTATTGGCAGTAATCAAGGCAGATGGTACCGTCAGGCTCGTCCTCGAAGCGAGAGATATAAACCGAATAATTGTTTCAGTGTGTACTAGACCAGAAAACCTGGAGGAACAATTAAAAAAGTTCTGTGGAACTAAATACTTAACTAAAGAAATATTTTCCTTAATAATTTTAATGAATATATTTTATAATGTAAGATTATGTATGTATATTGTTGCGTGATAGTATGTAGTATGTTTTAGTGTATAAGTGATTGTCAGCCCGCTTGACTGTTTGCTTATTTCAATATGTAAGGACTGGGGGCAACTTTAAAAAGTTTTGCACAGATTACTAATTAGTCATAATTTTTGCAACACAGTTCTGTAAGAATTTCATTGGTAACTTTTAAAGAATTTAATTCAACACCACGGGGTGGAATACCCTTAAAGCAATGAACATTTAATGTTGTTGCAAGATGTTGGAGATGGTATAACCCATCTTTTCATGTAGCTTTAGCCTTTTCTTAAGGATCTCATAAATACGGTTTTATATCTTTTCTATTAGCAGTAGTTAACTGTTTTCATGTAGTGGAAAGTATGTTTTTATGTATCACCATTATTAAACAGACTTGTGGTCATGGTGCACTCGATATGGGACATAAGATGCGCCATGGAAAGTCGAGTGGAAATTATTTTACTTTTGACTGAGATCAGCATTTTCCGCGGTTGTTGTGGCACATTTGCCGAGTTTTGAGGGTTGAATGTTGTCCTTCCGTCAACATTAATTCAATGTAGGCCCCTCATAGTAGGGACACAGAAGCTGGTGTTCTATGAAAAGATTACACTTGTAAGGGCATCGAATCAAGATGGTCAGTTGATCACTAACTGGGAGAGAGAGGTACATAA
This sequence comes from Schistocerca serialis cubense, assembly GCF_023864345.2. Taxonomy (NCBI): domain Eukaryota; kingdom Metazoa; phylum Arthropoda; class Insecta; order Orthoptera; family Acrididae; genus Schistocerca; species Schistocerca serialis. The sequence continues at coordinate 462,271,250 of NC_064643.1, forward strand.
GAAGAAGCTTTTTCAGCAAAAAATAAACATGTGCATCTCTATAACTGTAAGTTTCAGAACGACAATGTGCAGAGATACATCGGACAGACATTTGTTCAAAAGACAGAGAAAGACATTAAATAGTGACGTTAGTGAAGCTATAAAGACTCCATGAGAGGAGCAACAGTGCTGCGCCAGTGTTAGGTTCAGTAGAAGTTGTGACAGTGGACTTAAAAAAACGAGTCGAGTGATGCATTTCGAACTGCCGTGCAGTGAAGAGATCAGAACTTAAGGGGAACTCTGTTACACATGAACGCGACAGCGTGCCTTAATGGCTGAAATAACGGCGTCGAGCGTGTGCATATCTAAATATTTAAAATATTTTGTGTTAAGTAATATTTTCTGCTGTGTGGGCGATCTCTATATTGCCGCAGTCAGAATTTTTAAAATAAAATTATTAAAAATAATAAACTATAAGGAAGAGTATAGACTGTGAGATAAGTTCATTGTGTAAGTGCAGCACAGCGAATATTACCTCTCACAGACTGGATAAACTGCCGGGGGATACAAAGGCGACTATAGACAACATATGAAACAATACAGGAATACGAGAGACATTTTAAGTGTATTCGTGTGCTAACCAAATACTCTTTTCTGTGGACATTTTCCAGTGACTTTTTGCTGTAAAAAAATTTAATACTGAGAAGTGAACTTACAATTAAACTAACTTGATGTACCTTCCATAAAATGTAATACAACAGCTTTACATTGCTGACAGTGATTTATGAGAAAAAGCACACGTTTCAAACAAATTTCTGTTAAATAGTGCCATAGAGCATAATTTTCGATGATGTTTTCTGATGTTAGATTCCATGTGGTAAATCTGTAAACTTGTAAATTGTAATGTGATTTTGGACATGAGTCTGGCTGGAACTAACTGTCATTGTGAAGGTCAGACAAGGATATTTCGAAGGCTTCCGCCTAGGTTTTCAGATGGAGTTTCCCTTGACCCAGACCTAATGGGGAAGCGAAGTAATGATCCCTGGCAATATCATATTTTAATCCGGAATATCCAGAGGGAAATAGTACCAAAGAGAACCGGGTACTACAGTCACAAGTGTGTTTACTATGTAATAACAAGCGGCCTTCAGCCCTGAGTAAACAATCAAGTGACGAATGGATGTACCTGCCCACTGTTGTGTCTAACGTTAAGTTCAGTGAGAAAGTTTCGAACAGGTTACGTCAGTTGACATGCTTTAAACTTTCACTTACAGGCCTATCTAATGTATGATACGATTTATTCAACTGATATCAATGGAATTTAAACCGAGAAAATAATAATATTATGCGTCATCTTTTCGAGTCTGATAATAGTTTGTGACTTTTTTTTTCACTATGCGACTTAACTTCTGAGGTCATCAGTCGCCTAGAACTTAGAACTAATTAAACCTAACTAACTTAAGGACATCACACACATCCATGCCCGAGGCAGGATTAGAACCTGCGACCACAGCGGTCGCTCGGCTCCAGACTGTAGCGCCTAGCACCGCACGGCCACTCCGGCCGGCGTTTGTGACAAATATTGTAAATATCTTCCGTTAATCTCAGAGATAAAGAATACCATATTTCAATAAGTTCCATGAAAGCATGGAACTTCCAGTGCAATATACCTGTATACACACAAGAACCATGTTACTCGGCCCTGCTTGTTCTCTTGTTTTTCGCCTGTTGGTTCTCTCTCGCCTGTGGGTCAATGTATGAATAACTCGCTGGCTGTACAATCGTATGATCTTTAAAAATACAATGTATTGTTAATTGAAAGTATCTTATGTTTTCTTTTAAAAATACTTCTCCCTCCACGTGAAATTTATTTAAAGATAGTAATATTGCTGTCGATTGCCCATCTGGCTTCTACTGTTTCGGTGGCACTGAGTCCACCATTACGTGTACTAAAGAATACTTCTGTGTTTGCCAGCTTCACTCGCAAAGGAAAATAATCCTAAGGGCTTTTACGAATTTTTACAGTCAGTTTTCAATATTAAAGTTAGTTAATATTTTTGAATATTAAACTTATTCAGAGATTTAACACCTTAAGGCGTAGGTGAGGCTTCACCTCTAGTTTAAAATATTTTCAGTTAATTCAAAGCATTAAAAGTTAACTCCGTTCTTAAAGAGATAAAGTTAAAGAAATTCTTTGCAATTATTTCAATAACACGCAGTTGTCTGTACTATTCTTTATTTCTGTGTAACGTTACATTAATTTGCTCGAGAAAGAAATCATTTCATGCCCTATATTATCGCTGGGTTAGTTGCAGGTTACGTTGCGTTGTCATTTGTTGAAAGAGAGAGTAAAATTTCCATTAATAGCAAATAACTATTTGCCTACGTATTGAGATTACGTCACGCTACATATATTTAAGACACATTTACTCGCGCTCTAATTATATGTGGTGTTCGAAAAACAATATTCAGAATTTAAACTGCTATCATTACTGTAGACGACGTCTACATGCGTATTTCAAACCACATGTAGCAATCTGCACTGACTTGCACGAAATAACTAAATTAATTCTACACCAGAACAATTACGCAGAAAGGATGTCGTGGTACACCACGTACATGGTACACCGTCTTTCAAGGGCTGACCTCATCTAGCAGGTGTATCCCTGCATGTGAAATTCGTCAAGTCCATACAGAGACTTGGTTTTACCCAAATCCGCCGTTTTGGATATAGTTACTAACTTTTCATTGCAGCTTGATATTGACTCGCGAAAATCGGTGAAACATTCTTCTATATTTACGTGTTATCGTTACCTCTTTGCCGTATCTCGATTGCCAACACACTTAAAATAGATACGCAGATTTGACACGCATTTTTGGCCTTAGTCGTGAATTAATTGTTAGCATCAACTGTTTCATTTTCTTGAATGAGGATAATTAGAAATTTGTTGTCATATTATAGTCATCTCTCTGAGGATGTGGCATCAGAAAGCTAGTTAATTTGTGGTTATCCTCATACATCTCACAATAGTCTCAGGCTCATGAGAGACCATATCCTTATAAATTGCGGCGTAATATGTATGAAACTTTAGAGAATTTTCTAATCGATCACTGGCATGATATTTTACCGAAGTTGGAAACCTGTGGCTATGATAACATCCACATGCAATATGGTGCAAACCATTAACACACATCTTCCAAGAAACGACAGGCCAGAAGATATTTGTTATTTGTATTCCAGTCTCTGTCTTCCCATACAGCAAGGTCTACTATCATGGAAACTATTCCCTGTTCCTTCTTGTCACTGTTTTCCATATAGTTCTCTCTTCACGGTTTGTAATGGAAAACACATCATTACTTTCTTACCAGCGAACCTAGTTTTCAACATCCTTCTGTAGCACCACAACTCAAACGCTTCGATTCTCTACTTTTCCAGATTTCTTATATTCTCAGAATTTTTTTCCTCAGATTAAGGCCTGTGTTTAATACTAGTAGGCTTTTTTGCCAGGCTTGACCTCTCTGACTGTGCCAGTCTGCTTTTTATGTTATCCTCTCTTCATCCGTCGTATTATTTTGCTTCCAGAGTAGCAAAATCTCTTAACTTCGTCTGCCCAGAGGCCACCAATTTAATGTTGAATTTATTGCCAATCTCATTTCTACTACTCCTGAATAGTTTCGTCTTTCTTCGGTTTACTCTCAGTCGATATTCTGTCCTCGTTAGTCGGTTCTTCAGTTCAACAGGTCTTGTAACTCTTTTTCACTTCCACTGAGGATATAAATGTCATCAGCGAATCTTATCATTCATATCACTTCACCTTAATGTTTAATCGCAGTCTTTAACTTTTCCTTTGTGTCGTAATAGCTTTTTCGATATATAGATTAAACAGAAGGGACAAAAGACTACATCCCTGTGGTACTACTTAATACTTGCGCTTCCTTCTTGGTATTCTGTTCTTATCGTTCCATCTTGATTTATGCACATATGGTACATTCCCCGTCAATCCCTATAGCTTACTCTACTTTTCTAACAATTCGAAAGTCTTGTTCGATATTACACTGTGTATCGCGTTTCCTAAGGCGACAAGTCCTATAGAAGTGCCACAGTTTTTCTGAAGTATGGCGTCCTCTTTCAACCGCAGCGTCTGTATACGTATTATCCTGGTCAGCAGCTTGGATGTATGAGCTCTTAAGATGGTCGTGTGATACTTTTCGCATTTACCTGTCCTTCAGCAAAACAGACGGTGGCCGTGCGGTTAAAGGCGCTTCAGTCTGGAACCGCGTGACCGCTACGGTCGCAGTTTCGAATCCTGCCTCGGGCATGGATGTGTGTGATGTCCTTAGGTTAGTTAGGTTTAATTAGTTCTAAGTTCTAGGCGACTGATGACCTCAGAAGTTAAGTCGCATAGTGCTCAGAGCCATTTGAACCATTTGAACCAAAACAGACGGCATCAGCAGAATGATAATCTCAATTCGAACGTTGATCAGTATTCACCCATCAGGGGAGAGCAGAAGAGTCCTGTAGAAGATACCAGCAAAGGGCTCGAAACGACGAGTAATTAGAAGTTTGAAGAAGAATATGACACTGCCTGACGAGTCCGATTATATCACCATAGTTTAGAGTGTCTCTCAGTGTTCCGAAACAACCTTGTGACTCTCCCCGAGTACATGAGCGTATATGTGTTTGCAGCCACAGCGTGTGGCCGTAGATCCACCGTATGTTGTATGTGAACTATGATGCAGCACCTCAAAGTAGCACACAAATCCCGCGCTGTAGCGATTATAGTTTATCTAACATAAACTAAGCCGTTTTAATTCTACTCAGCCGTTGTGACGTCTCGTATATAGATACATCCAGTAGCTCTATACGCGCAGAATCTTCGCAACGACACAAAAGTTTGCAGTTTATCTATTCTGGCAATGCTTCAGTATTATTGCTCACATGTGTGACAGCACTCACCTGTCATTTTACTGCTTTACGCTTTGCTTAAGTAAATTTGGAAGTGATACGTCGCCGGCTTCAATTCACTAGAGGCTTTTCCTAGATCAGATTTCCTCTCAGGTCACTTTGAACACGGGAAGGTAATGAGAATTCATTCCCTGCAAAGGTAGAGGGGGGGGGGGGGGGGAGCGGGGGAAGAAAGAGTAGCAACCGCTTATCCCTCTAAGTCCCTTCATCACACCCTATTTTGCCTCAGACGGACAATGTTCATCCTTGGCGAATCCTCAGTTACCGGAATTGCTTGTTTTTGTAAATATTAAAATTGTGAGCGTACAGAACAATGTGATAAGATCTAAACGTTTTTCCTGTTAGTTAAATCAGTGGCAGAAAGCGTCAGCCTTCTTCGGCACTCTTACAAGAAATAAAGCAATCAATTTTCCCCGCTTCATTCCAATGAAAGCGAAAAAGGTGAAAGCTTCGTGAGAATAAAGTTTTAAAAAATTTTTTTTTTATTAGTGGAAGATACATTACATTTCATCAGTTGATGGGTCGATGTTGTTTTGTTTAAATGTAATGTACTGAAATTACTTAGCGACATTAAATGTTAATATATTACAGTTAATTACGAAAAATTTGCAGCACTACCTTTAAGAGTTTCAGTTGAAGATACTCTTCAGTAGGGTACAAGTAGTTTCCCAGTAGAACATTCTTATATTAGTCTGAAATTCCACTTCATTACCAACAAGAAATTTAATGTGCTCTGGTTGTTTATTGAGTACCTATATATGGCTTCACTCGGTATCCTGCTCTTTTTTTTTTTAAACAAGGACACATTGGTAATGACAAAGGTTGTTGGTGAATACACACTGCCTATCAAAGAAAGTGAAGCATCCAGAAGAAATTGTCAGATACCAATGTAACTTTGTCTATCTACAAACAATTCTCTGTGACACTTAGAAAGACCACGAGAATGCATTATTGTTTATATTTGGTGTTGTTATCAGGTGTGGTAGGACACATAAGGGGTATGAAGAGAGCAGATGTTGAATTGTCACTGTGAAGAACACGAAGATGCCGTGTATTCCTGTGAGACAGCTTTATCAGCACTTGACAGAGTTTCAAAGGTCCTCAACGTGGGTCTTCATTTGGCCGACTATTAGAATCGTGTGGTATCCGCATTTTGAGGCATTCGAGTGCGACAGTGGCCTGATGGACTCCATAGTAACGTACGTGCAGGCATACTCGTCATCAAGATTCTGATCGATCACATCTGATCACCACAAGGGAGGATCGTCACAGCCAACCACCATCATCGTAATGTGTACCAGGCACATTGTAACTCCTTTAGATACGCGCCTGCCGTCCGAGAACAACTTCCTGCAACAGTCTGTGTCACTTTGCATCATTGGTCAGATACTAGCAACTGCCGAACTAGAGATTTTGTGTACCATGTGAAAGCTGCCAGTGACACCACACCGCAGACGGCTGCGTCTGGAGTGGTGCCGTGGCCGGAAAGCACGGACTATTGAAGAATGGCGTCGCAGTGTGTTTGGCGGTGAATCGAGGTTTTGCAGTACTCAAGAAGACCATAATCGATGAGTATGGCGGCGACCTGGGTAGAGATCCCATTCTTCCAATGTTCTGGAGAAGCACAGGGATGTTACCGCTGGCCTTATGGTGCGCGGAACCAAGGGAATAACTGTAGATCATGGCTGGTAGTGATTGAGAGAACTCTTACGGCAAAAGGTACATCATGGATATCCTCCGACCTCACGTGCTACCTCTCACGCAACAGCATAGTGGTGCCACTCTTCAACAGGACAATACTCGTCCATACACTGCAAGTGTTTCTTTGAACTACGCTCTATATACATGATTTGGCGGACAGAGTGGGCATCAATCTGCAGCTGTTATCTGATGATGCCGTTGTGTTCGGTGAGGTATCGAAGTTGAGTGACAGTGGGAAGATACAAGAAGATGTAGAAAATATTCCCAGTTGGTGTGATGAAGGGCAGCTAGCCCTAAATTTGGAAAAATGTAAGTTAATGCGGATGAGCAGATCAAACCTGTAATGTCCGGATACAATATTATTGTATTGTTTTGTATTGTATGTTAACTGGGGTCCTAGAAACGACGGAGAGGCTCCGTCCCTGCCGCAGCCGCAATGGTCCACAACCCCACGACGACTACCGCAGTAGTCCACTTCACCCCTCTGTCGCCACACATCGAACCACTCTTTCAGGATTATTACCCCTATGTTTACGTGGCAGAGTAATGGTGGTGGTGTATGCGTAAGAGGAGAACCAGTTTGCGCAGCAATCGCCGACATAGTGTAGCTGAGGCGAAATAAGGGGAACCAGCCAGCATTCGCTGAAGCAAATGGAAAACCGCCTAGAAACCATCCACAGACTGTCCGGCTCACCGGATTCGTGCTGGGACCAGGTGCTCCTTCCCAATCCGAAAAGCCGTGCGTTAGACCGCACGGCTAACCGGGTGGGCTACAATATTATTAGAATCCTGCTTGATACAGTCAACTTGTTTAAATATCCGGTCGTAAATTGGAAATTTGTGGTAAGGTCTTTGGGAGCAAACTGCTGAGGTTATCGGTCCCTATGCCTACGCATTCCGTAACCTAACTTAAACTAACTTACGCTATGGACAACACACGCACCCATGCCCGAGGGAGGACTCGAACCTCCGACGGGGGGAGCCGCACGGACCGTGACAAGGGACCCTAGACCGCCCGGCTACCCCGCGCGGCTGTGGCCATAAAGTTGCAAAGCGATATGAGATGGAACGAACATGTGAAAACTGTGTCAGGGAAGGCGAATGGTCGACTTCAGTTTATTGGGAGAATTTTAGGAAACAGAGATTCACCTGTAAAGGAGACCGTATACAGGGCGCTGGTGCGACCTGTTCTTGAGTACTACTCGAGTGTTTGGGATCCGTACCAGTCGGACTCAAGGAAGGCGTCGAAGCAGTTCAAAATCCAGCTACTAGATTTGTTACGGTAGGTTGGAACAACACCTAATCCTAAGCTATTTATTTATTTACATGTCAAGTTCCGTAGGCCCAAATTGAGGAGCAAATCGCCAAGATTATGGAACATGTCAGTACATGAAATTATAACATAAAAGTAACAAAAGATAAAAAATAAATGTTTATCAACCCAAAAAAAGGCAATCCATAAGTTTAAGTACACTCAATAGACAATATAACACAAGAATCAGCTTAATGTTTCAAGGAACTCCTCAGCACAATAGAAGGAGTGACCCATTAGGAAATTCCTCAGTTTCGATTTGAAAGCGCGCCGATTACTGCTAAGATTTTTGAATTCTTGTGGTACCCTGTTGAAAATGGATGCATCAGTACACTGCACACATTTCTGCATAAGAGTTAAGGAAGTCCGATCCAAATGCAGGTTGGGTGTCTGCCGAGTATTAACAGAGTGAAATATGCTTATTCTTGGGAATAAGCTTATATTGTTAACAAGAAACGACAATAAAGAATACATATATTGCGAGGCCAATGTCAAAATACCCGGACTAGTGAACAGGGGTCGACAATAGGTTCGTGAACTCACATCACAAATTGCGGGAACTGCCTGTTTCTGAGCCATACATATTCTTTTAGAATGGGAAGAGTTACCCCAAAATATAATACCATACGACATAAGCGAATGAAAATAAGCAACGTAGACTAATTTTCGTGTCGAACAATCACTTAGTTCAGATACCGTTCTAATAGTAAAAACGGCAGCATTAAGTCTTTGAACAAGATCCTGAACGTGGGCTTTCCACGACAGTTTACTGTCTATCTGCACACCTAGAAAACTGATCTGTTCAGTTTCACTAACCATATGCCCACTCTGTGAAATTAAAGTGTCAGGTTTTGTTGAATTGTGTGTTAGAAACTGTAAAAACTGAGTTTTACAGTGATTGTTTATTTTCTACAAGCCATGAACTTACGTCACGAACTGCACTACTTGAAGCCGAGCCAATGTTGCACTCAACATCATTTACTACCAAGTTAGTGTCATCAGCAAACAGAAATATTTTAGAATTGCCTGTAAAACTAGAGTGCACGTCATTTATGTAAATAAGGAACAGCAGTGGCCTCAGCACTCCCCATTTGACTGTGCCCCACTTAGACCCCACATAATAGCCATTCTCAACACAGTGGATAATGACTTTTTGCTGTCTGTTGTTAAAGTAAGAGGTGAACTCCCTCTATTCTGTAATGGTCCAACCTCTGGAACAATATTTTGTGATCAACACAATCAAACGCTTTAGTTAAATAAAAAAATATGCCTAGCATTCGAAACCTTTTGTTTAACACATCCAGTGCCTCACAGAGAAACGAGAATATAGCATTTTCAGTAGTTAAACGACTTCTAAATCCGAACTCTACGTCTGATAGCAAATTATGTGATATAAAATGATCTTTACATATATAGCCCTTTCAATAACTTTAGCAGATACTGAGGACATATAAATAGGTCTAAAAATTGTCTACATTAACCCTGTCTCCCTTTTTATAAAGCGGCTTTACTACTGAGTACTTTAATCGTTCAGGAAACTGACCATTCATAAAGGAAAAATTACAAATATGGCTAACTACCGAGCTGACATGTGCAGCACAGTTCTTTAATATTCTGGTAGGCACTCCGTCATATCCAAGAGAGCCTTTAGTCTTCAGTGATTTAATTATTGACTCAATCTCCCCCTTGTCTGTATCACAGAGAAGTATTTCAGACATCAATCTCGGAAAGGCATTTGCCAAGAGAGCTTTATGATTCCCTGCAGATACTAAATTTTTATTTAATTTACCAGCAATGCTCAGAAAATGATTGTTAAATACTGTACATATATCTGATTTATCAGTAACAGAAATATTTTACTACGAACTGACTTTATATTGTCGACTTTGCCCTGCTGACCAGACACAACTGAACATATGATTTTAATTTTATCCTGTGAATTAGCTATTCTATTTGCGTACCACGTACTCTTTGCCTTCCTAATAACGTTTTTAAGCACATTACAGTACTGTTTGTAATGATCTACCATAGCTTGATTGTGACTACTTTTAATATTTTGATATAATTTCCGCTTTGTTCTACATGATATCCTTACCCCACAGTCAGCCATCCAGTGCTGTCTTTTACTGCTAGTACCCCATTTAGAACGTTAAATGGAAAGCAACTCTCAAAGAGCATGAAAAATGTGTTAAGGAAAGCATTATATTTGTCATCTATGTTATCGGAACTATAAACATCCTTCCACTCTTGTTCCTTGACGAGTTTTGAAAAACTCTTTATTGCCGTTTGATTAACTTTCCTAAATAATTTGTAATTATATGTGACATTTGTCTGAGTACAAAAGCCTTTTAGTGTTAAAATTTTTGCATCATGGTCTGAAAGGCCATTCACTCTTTTACTAACAGAATGCCCATCTAGTAATGAAGAACGGATAAAAATATTGTCTATGGCTGTGCTACTGTTCCCCTGCACTCTAGTTGTAAAAAATACAGTCTGCATCAGATCATATGAATTTAAGAGATCTACCAACATCCTTTTTCTTGCACAACCATATAAAAAATTAATATTTAAGTCACCATATGTAACTAATTTCCGGTACTTCCTATAAAGTGAATCAATAACCCTCTCTAGCTTAAGCAGAAATGCTCTGAAGTTGAGTTACGGCACCTATAAACATCAAAAATTGAAAGTTTACAATTTCACTAAATTCAACTGTCCCTGCACACCATGACGCCCTCTGAAGGCGATTGCTTAGTTAGTGAGACTTCCTTTAAGCAGGTATACCTAACAGCTGACCTCAATCTAAAAAGGGTGCTGCTCTAAAACCAACTACTATGGCAATTTTTCAATGAGTGATCCCACCACCACCCATTATACTGTCACCTATAAGCTTTGTGTGCCTCCCCTTCCCATGTCTATCAAGTCTTCGAATGAAGCACTAGTGAAACCTGTAAGTGTTACGGAGATGCTTCAGGAGCTCAAATGGGAATCCCTGGAGGGAAGGCGATATTGTTTTCGAGAAACACTACTGAGAAAATTTAGAGAACCGACATTTGAAGCTGAGTGCCGAACGATTCTACTGCCACCTACATACACTGCGCTTAAGGACCCTGAAGATTAGATACGAAAATTAGGATTCATACGGAGACATATAGATAGTTGTTTTTCTCACGCTCGATTTGCGAGTGGAAGAGGAAAGGAAGTGACTAGTAGTGGTATAGGGTACCCTCCGCTACGCTCCGTACGGTGGCTTTGCGGGATATCTGTATAGATGTAGATGTAGATGCTAAGGTATTCCTGTAGACAGAAAAATCGCTAAATCTGTACTCGATTATGTGTGGGACCACCTTAGATTGAAGGAAGATATCGAAGCAGTGCTAGTATGCATGATATCATGAACCAGATACAACAGTAATTGCCAATGTCAATGAAACTCTCCAATAGCCGTGTAACTGAGATGTTATTTTTTAAAATTTTTGAGTCTACCAGCAGCACTTCACTATGCCATCTTCAGGCCCCATATCTCTCAAACTCCCAGGGATGCTATCAAGTCTTCGAGAAAAGCACTAGTGAAACGATTTAACTCACGACATCCAGGGATTTATGGCACTGTATGACATTATCGTTTATTTAGAGAGTTGCGTATGGGTCCAGAAGATGGCATAGTGATATGATGGAACTGGTAGCCCCCAAACTAAAACAAAATAACATCTCAGTTACACTGCTGTTGGAGAGTTTCATTGATGTTGACAGTTACTTAAACAGCACATGTCCCCTGTCCATGATGAATCAACAGACATATAACAGTTGTCGGCTAGCTTGCGTCAGGGAGGATAAAACAGCTTCATGCCACCTTTCTCAACTGAGTCAGTGTACGCAACCAGGCCAGATGTGGTGCAACGTCATACTGACAAGTGGGCTCCTACCGTCAAGTTCTTAGTAAATGTGCAAAGATTTATCACATACTCTCTCAGTCCGAAAAGTTTCATCTCGTTTCCTCCCGCCCTTCTGGGTGCCTAACTCTTTGTTTCAGGCAATTCACGAGCATGTATCTATATTGTTTACAACTGGCAAGAAACCAAGATCGTTAAAGAGATATCCGCAGGATTTTCTAGAACTAAGAACAGGTATAGTGCATCTAACATGATTCTGTGTTCTGAAAATACTATCGCTGTAATTTTGCTTCCCCAATAGATGAATCCATAACTCGTGAGTCACATGCGGAGAATATACTAGTTTCTTCATTTTTAAATCACTTGTAGCAGTAGGGATACATACTGCAGGCGTAGCTAAACAATGGTGTTTCGCTAATGTTAGTCGGTGGTGATTCATCTGCAGTCCCAAAAATTTAACCCTTCCTACTTATTATATTTTACTTTTTGACTACTTTTACAGCTTTTGGAATTCTAGAAGAAGCACTGTATTGTGTATAAAGAGGTTTTCAAAAAAATTTGTGATAGTCTATTTGCTTTCAAACATCCGTGAGTGTTTTCAAATATTTCCTCAATTGCATTTTCAGCACAACTTCATAATCTATACATGTATCATCTACAAAAAGAACCAAATATGCATCTTATGACAACGCAGGCGAAGGCTCATTTACGTAAATCATAAACAGCTGAGGACCAAAAATAGAACCTGCAGTGCATTACTTCTAAGTGCATAGCATTATAAGTACCTAGCGCAAGTGATCGACACGGAACTGATAAACTGCTGGTTATAAAATAAAAATTATCAACTTGCAGCGTCTGTCATTCCTTAACAGTTTAATTTTTGTTTGAAAATATCATGGCTCATACAAACAGAATCTGAGACCAAGTAATAAAATATTCCCAGTAATGATAATTTGTAATTTGATGATTGTAGTGCTCTTAATAAATAGTAAATATGGCCTGTTCAGTTGACAAATCATTATTGAAATCATTCCTTTGCTACTGAATATGATATTCTGTTGTAAGTGTTTATGACATCTCTTGTATAACATCATCCTAAAATGGTTTGAAAACATCTAAATGGGATCGGTCGGCAATTCTTTACTAGCGTTTTTTCTCATTTATTGTGAAGTTGTTTGAGAACATTATGTATAAGCCTGTCTGTGCAAAACACAAACTGTGAATGAATTCGTAACATAAGTAACAGTTCAGTTCAGCTGAACAACATTTGATTATCTTACTATTGATTTCATCATTTATTTTTAAGAGTGTTAATAACAATGAAGACGTCTTCTAGAGTCTGTAAATGAATTTTGGAATGGTTTTCTTGGAAACTGTAAGCTATCTACAAAGTAAGTGTCCAGACGTAAATGTTCTGCTACTGACTGTAGTCTAGTAACTGCAATTTTGGAGCTAACTTTGTTACATTATCTGCCATTAGAGAAATTTTCTGATTAGTTTGACCTGTTTTATGGTGTCAATGAAAAAGATTATTTTTAAAAAAATCAGTGCATTAGCAGATTTTCATGACTTTAGATATAACCCTGTGATCATCTGTCTCCCTTAATGCTAAGTAGAGTCTTCTAGTTTTTCAAGATATTCTGAGTCCATTTGTAGCCACTGATAACCAGTAATACCACCTCCTAGTGCTAAAATATTTATTTAAGGCAACGTTTAAAAGATTATCTGCGTAATAACGATCAAAGGATAGGCATCTTAACATCGTCGCTGCCCCAGTCGCTCAGTGTTGCGTAGCAGGCAGTTTTTGACTAAAAATGACAATGCATCCACACTCAATGTAAGTCCCACTGCGACTTTTTCCTATTACCTAGAATGAAGTACCTAAAAGAGAAGCATTTTTAGGATACAGAAGAGGCGAAATAAAAATCAACAGGAGAGCACTACGAAGGATTCGGATAACTTTAAAAACTTTCCCTTTGTGGGTAATACCTTGAGACACGTGTATAAGGTGTTGGGAATAGTCCTTTTAAGGTAAAATGCAGGAAGTTTACGGTTTAATGTCTCACTGAAGAAGACAGAAGTGCACAAGCGCGAAATGACGATGAATGGAAAACAAAATGACTTGTGCCTTTACGAAGGAACCATCCCGACATTCGCCTTAAGCGATTTAAGGAGATGACAGGTAACTAAATCTGAAACTTAAGATGGCAATTTTAGCTGCTGTTGTCCCGAATACAAGTCCATTATGCTAACCACTGCGCCAATTAATTCGGTCCTTTAAATGTAACACAGTTTTGTGAACAGTCCCTGAAAGAAAAAAAGGTGTAGGATAGTTCCGTTTAATTTTGGGTCAGCCTTCGTCTGTCCGTTTCCGACGACGATTCTCGATTTGTAGCTGTATAATGAGGTTTGCCTAATGTATCTAACGTTCACATACTGCCCTGTTAATATAAAAGGGCGAGGAACATACGAAAGGCGTATAGAAGAGCAAGAACACATGGTTGGCCTTATCTGGAGCCTGCCATCCGTCGTAAATTTTAGCTTATCTGGCGATAACCTCGCCCACTAAGCAGAGCTCTCCCGACCTGCCTTAAGAGCTGACACCGTCAAAGCGCCGGCTGTGTGTGTGTCAGCTAACTGCTGGCTGAGCTGTCAGGGAGTGGGTCAGAAGCTGCCGCGTCAGCGCGCCACTCAGCGCTGCTTTTCTGGGCGTTCTATTTACGAGTGGCTGGGATGATTGAACAGCGCTTTTATACAGCGGCGACCTCCACCACACTGGCAAAATTCTGAGAAGCAGTTTTAGTTCGTGTATTTACGACCTCTTCTCCCCACATTCAGTATCGCCTACGAGTGCACTGAAAACAGATACCAGTGCTGTGCGTAGTGGAAAACGTAGACCTTTTGGCTGAAAGTAAAGAGGACTTGAAAGATATCGGGAATGGTTTGCACAGAATGTCGCTGAAGAAGACGATGTGTAGCGGAAAGGAAAATGGCGACTTACTGCACTAGGAATGATATGACTGTAGAAGAAGCGAAAGAATTCTTCTGTCCAAGAAGCAAGGTAACAGAAGATGGCTGAAGCAAGAATTATATTAGAAATTGAATACTGAAGTCCGACAGACCTTCTTCAGTATAAGAGCCGCGCTGATATTACACACCAGTAAACCTTCTTTAAAGAATCGAACTCCGAACTATAAAGCCACTTCAGAAGATTGGTTACAGATGACTTACTATGTCAAATGTTTGACGTTAAGCATTTAAGAGACAAAAGGTTTGAAATTACGTTTAAGACTAGTTCTTGTTATAAACCCTGGCTGAATCTAGCAGCCTTTCCCCCGTACTGTTCAAGCCCTGCATCGAAGAACTAGCACCAGAAATTTAAAAAAAAGTCAGCTGTGGGATTTAAAGTCAGGGCGAAGTGTTAGCAATGCTAACCCCAGAACCCTGAACGGGAGAAAATGTTATATTTCTACTAAATCGTAGTAAATTGCACTACTCAGATTTATTCAAAGGAAGTTGTAATTTATACGTTTTGCATTGCTTAATTACAATTGTTAGATCTACAGCGGTGTGTTAGACACCAAATTAATTACAAAATGTCATGTTTTATACCCTACTGTAGTAAATTTTACGAGGGTTTAGTAATCTATGATTAAGACTGACTGATGACATTGATATCCTCAGTGAAAGTAAGGAACCGTTGCAGGACGAATGGAATAAATTTTCTGATGAGCATGGAATGTGGGCTGACATCAAAGCAAAGAAAGGCAAGTAATTAGGTGTAGCAGGAATGAGATCCCTATAAACTGAATGCCGAAACTGGAGACCAGGGAGTACACAGAGTTAAGAAATTCTGCCACCTTGGTAACAAAATAATACGAGGGTTGGAACTTTAATAGCGGCGCTGGCCGGAGTGGCCGAGCGGTTCTAGGCGCTACAGTCTGGAACCGCGGGACCGCTACGGACGCAGGTTCGAATTCTGTCTCGGGCATGGATGTGTGTGATATCCTTAGGTTAGTTAGGTTTAAGTAGTTCTAAGTTCTAGGGGACTGATGACCTCAGAAGTTAAGTCCGATAGTGCTCAGAGCCATTTGGACCATTTGAACCAATAGTGGCAACTATTTATTTACAGCTCGTACAAAATAGATACGTGTTTCAAAGTTTTACTGACCTTAAAAGTAGTCACCATCATTGTGTATAACCCGTCGCCAGCCATGTGGAAGTCGTAGGATACTCTTAGCAGTATCAGTTGTGTTAACAGTTCGAGCGGCGCGGTCTATTCCCCGACGAATTTGTAGCGGTTCTGAAGCGAATGCAGTGAAGTGTTTCCGTCAGATTAGAAATCGAGTTGAACTCACGAGGGCTTAATTCAGGGATGTACAGTAGGTGGTATAGCACTTAGCAGCCCCATCAGTCAAACATATCAGTAACAGCTTGCGCTGTACGTGCTTGAGCATTGCCCTGCAAAATGATGGTCAAGTCCTACAGAAAGTGTCATCACTTCTATCTCTAAGCTGGTCGTAGGTTGTGTTCCAAAAATGTTGCTACTATTAAATTTCCAACCCTCGTATATAACGGACGAAAAAAGAACATAAAAAGCAGGCTAGCACAGGCAAAGAAAGTATTCTTGGTCTCCCATTACGACGCAGAAACTTGATTCTTGGTTCAAACCGACAAACTTGCTCTGTAATGGTGCAAAAGCGTGGCGCCCTACGAACTCACCCTTGGGCGAAGAAAAAGGTCAGACCTCAGAAGTTCAGGTGAAGTGTACGGTGGGTTAATGGTATCACCTGCCCAACGCGACCTTGGACGCGTCACACGATTGGAAGGTCGTTGTACCCGCCATTATACACATTTCACCTCTTCTCTTAAAGCCTCTCGGATGGACGGCAGATCAGCGACGTCAAGCGTTGAAATCACGCTGTTTTCTTATGGGTGGTGGAGGAAAATATTACAGACACACTGCCGCTCAGAAACTACAGGAAAAGCTTTCAGGAAGTGGCAAAAAAATCATCAGTGAAAGCATCCCTTCTTCTTAGGCTTTGATTCCCACACATTTCGAGGCCGAAAACGACAGTGAGTGCGATGAGCAACAGGACGCTGTTCTCGACAATTTGTGACACTGCTGCAACACCCAAGACTACTTAACCTTCCCTAAGGACATTGTATAATCATAACTAACACTTGGTTTAAGAATCATGAAAGAAGGTTGTATACATGGAAGAACCCTGGAGATACTAAAAGGTATCAGATAGATTATATAATGGTAAGACAGAGATTTAGGAACCAGGTTTTAAATTGTAAGACATTTCCAGGGGCAGATGTGGACTCTGACCACAATCTATTGGTTATGACCTGTAGATTAAAACTGAAGAAACTGCAAAAAGGTGGGAATTTAAGGAGATGGGACCTGGATAAACTAAAAGAACCAGAGGTTGTACAGAGATTCAGGGAGAGCATAAGGGCGCAATTGACAGGAATGGGGGAAAGAAATACAGTAGAAGAAGAATGGGTAGCTTTGAGGGATGAAGTAGTGAAGGCAGCAGAGGATCAAGTAGGTAAAAAGACGAGGGCTAGTAGAAATCCTTGGGTAACAGAAGAAATATTGAATTTAATTGATGAAAGGAGAAAATATAAAAATGCAGTAAGTGAAACAGGCAAAAAGGAATACAAACGTCTCAGAAATGAGATCGACAGGTAGTGCAAAATGGCTAAGCAGGGATGGCTAGAGGACAAATGTAAGGATGTAGAGGCTTGTCTCACTAGGGGTAAGATAGATACCGCCTACAGGAAAATTAAAGAGACCTTTGGAGAGAAGAGAACCACTTGTATGAATATCAAGAGCTCAGATGGAAACCCAGTTCTAAGCAAAGAAGGGAAAGCAGAAAGGTGGAAGGAGTATATAGAGGGTCTATACAAGGGCGATGTACTTGAGGCCAATATTATGGAAATGGAAGAGGATGTAGATGAAGATGAAATGGCAGATATGATACTGCGTGAAGAGCTTGACAGAGCACTGAAAGACCTGAGTCGAAACAAGGCCCCCGGAGTAAACAATATTCCATTGGAACTACTGACGGCCGTGGGAGAGCCAGTCCTGACAAAACTCTACCATCTGGTGAGCAAGATGTATGAAACAGGTGAAATACCCTCAGACTTCAAGAAGAATATAATAATTCCAATCCCAAAGAAAGCAGGTGTTGACAGATGTGAAAATTACCGAACTATCAGTTTAATAAGTCACAGCTGCAAAATACTAACACGAATTCTTTACAGACGAATGGAAAAACTAGTAGAAGCCAATCTCTGGGAAGATCAGTTTGGATTCCGTAGAAACACTGGAACACGTGAGGCAATACTGACCTTACGACTTGTCTTAGAAGAAAGATTAAGGAAAGGCAAACCTACGTTTCTAGCATTTGTAGACTTAGAGAAAGCTTTTGACAATGTTGACTGGAATACTCTCTTTCAAATTCTAAAGGTGGCCGGGGTAAAATACAGGGAGCGAAAGGCTATTTACAATTTGTACAGAAACCAGATGGCAGTTATAAGAGTCGAGGGACATGAAAGCGAAGCAGTGGTTGGGAAGGGAGTAAGACAGGGATGTAGCCTCTCCCCGATGTTGTTCAATCTGTATATTGGGCAAGCAGTAAAGGAAACAAAAGAAAAATTCGGAGTAGGTATTAAAATTCATGGAGAAGAAATAAAAACTTTGAGGTTCGCCGATGACATTGTAATTCTGTCAGAGACAGCAAAGGACTTGGAAGAGCAGTTGAATGGAATGGACAGTGTCTTGAAAGGAGGATATAAGATGAACATCAACAAAAGCAAAAAAAGGATAATGGAATGTAGTCTAATTAAGTCGGGTGATGCTGAGGGAATTAGATTAGGAAATGAGGCACTTAAAGTAGTAAAGGAGTTTTGCTATTTGGGGAGCAAAATAACTGATGATGGTCGAAGTAGAGAGGATATATTATGTAGATTGGCAATGGCAAGGAAAGCGTTTCTGAAGAAGAGAAATTTGTTAACATCCAGTATTGATTTAAGTGTCAGGAAGTCATTTCTGAAAGTTTTCGTATGGAGTGTAGCCATGTATGGAAGTGAAACATGGAGGATAAATAGTTTGGACAAGAAGAGAATAGAAGCTTTCGAAATGTGGTGCTACAGAAGAATGCTGAAGATTAGATGGGTAGATCACATAACTAATGAGGAAGTATTGAATAGGATTGGGGAGAAGAGAAGTTTGTGGCACAACTTGACCAGAAGAAGGGATCGGTTGGTAGGACATATTCTGAGGCATCAAGGAATCACCAATTTAGTATTGGAGGGCAGCGTGGAGGGTAAAAATCGTAGAGGGAGACCAAGAGATGAATACACTAAGTAGATTCAGAAGGATGTAGGTCGCAGTAGGTACTGGGAGATGAAAAAGCTTGCACAAGATAGAGTAGCATGGAGAGCTGCATCAAACCAGTCTCAGGACTGAAGACCACAACAACAACAACAACAACTAGGACATTGTGTGCACAGCCCGTTTGGAATGTAGGAGTTTTTGCTCCGATGTACGGACTGGAATTACTAGGAACAAAATCATTCGATGAAATATGAACGTGATCCGAAGTAGCAAAGGTTGTTTATGCTTTTTCAGTCCTGCTGTTTCATGCCATCGTGTGGCGTGAGTACAGGCAAGGGGTGCGACATTGACACAAGCGTGAATAAATCGGCAAAAATGTCCCTTAAGACCCCATCGCCCACCCAAATTTCGGCAACACACTGGGTTCTACCCTCGCACCTTTGTTGGGTACTTTAAAAATCTGCCTGTTCAAAGACGACCATTCACTAAGTCCTCGGAGCCAGTCTGACAGGCAACCATTGCGACGCACCTCACCTGAGTGGAGCTACGTCGATGAACTAGCGCCTGCTTGCTGCGTGCCTTTAATGATGTTGCGCAGTGCAGTATGAAACATAGACAATAATTTGAGGAAGAAATTTCTGAAAATCTACATCCGGATTGCAGAACTGTATGGAAGTGCATCATGGACTGTAGAAAACCTGGAGAGATTGGAGTCAAAGGGTTTGACATTTGGTATATAGAAGGATGTTGAAAATTAGCTGAGTAGACAAGAAAAGAAATGAAGAAATTAACTGAAGAATCGGCGAGGAGAGTAATATGGGGAAAACACTGATAAGAAGTAGGGCCAGGATGATATGACATACGTTAAGACATCAAAGAATGACTTCCATGGTACTAGAGAGAGCTATGGAGGCTAAGTACTAAAGGCAGTTAGAGACTGGAATACATCCAAAAAATGAGGTAATTGGATGTTAATAACATTCTGAAATGAAGAGGGTGACACAGGAGGGGCGGACGGGACTCGTGGCGAGCCGCATCAAACATACAGAAAACTGATAACCCAATGTAAATAAATAAATTAAAGAAAGTATGAAAGTTGTAAAGCAAGAGAGTTGTTGCAACACTGAAAATAAGAAGGTAGCCGGCCGGTGTAGTCGAGCGGTTCTAGGCGCTTCAGTCTAGAACCGCGTGACCGCTACGGTCGCAGGTTCGAATCCTGCCTCGGGCATGGATGTGTGTGATGTCCTTAGGTTGGTTAGGTTTAAGTAGTTCTGAGTTCTAGGGGACTGATGACCTCAGATGTTACGTCCCATAGTGCTCAGAGCCGTTTGAACCATTAAGAAGGTAGATTGAAAGCATGAGGCGTAAATCCTTACCTGACAAATTTAGGGTGTACGAACATGACTGAGGTATGCCATATCGTCTGTTAATGCTCACTACCCATTGACTAAATTTAGTTATTCACGACATTTTAAAATTTTGACCAATCTCTCCTTTCGTGATTTTTCCTTGGAATATGATTGGTTCAAATGGCTCTGAGCACTATGGGACTTAACTACTGTGGTCATCAGTCCCCTAGAACTTAGAACTACTTAAACCTAACTAACCTAAGGACATCACACACATCCATGCCCGAGGCAGGATTCGAACCTGCGGCCGTAGCAGTCGCGAGGTTCCGGACTGCGCGCCTAGAACCGCTAGACCACCGCGGCCGGCTTGGAATATGAAACCAATACATAAAGTTATTACAAATATAGCCTGCTGTTGTTTAACTTTATAATTTAGGATTACTCCTTTATTTTCAAGAATTATACACTGAAGATGCAAAGAAAGGGGTACACCAGCCTAACATCGTGTCGGGCCCCCAAAAGCACGCAGAAGTGCCGCAACACGACGTGGCATGAACTCGACTAATGTCTGAAGTAGTGCTGGAGGGAACTGACACCATGAATCCTTCAGGACTATCCATAAATCAGTTAGAGTACGAAGGGTGGAGATCTCTTCTGAACAACACGTTGCAAGGTATCCCAGATATGCTCAATAATGTTCATGTCTGGGGAGTTTGATGCCCAGCGGAACTTAGAAGAGTGTTCCTGGAGTCACGCTGTAGCAATTCTGGACGTGTGGTGTATCGCACTGTCCTGCTGGAATTTCCCAAGTCCGTCATAATGCACAATGGACGTAAATGGTTGCAACATGTCACTTGTCAGAGTTGTATCTAGACATATCAGGGGTCCATAGCACTCCAACTGTACACGTCCCACACCATTACAGGGCCTCCACCAGCTTGAATAGTCCCCTGCTGATATGCAGGGTCCATGGGTTCATGAGGTTGTCTCCATACTCGTACACTTCCATCCGCTCGATACAACTTGGAACCAGACTCATCCGACCAGGCAATATGTTTCCAGTCATCGACAGTCCAATGATGGTGTTACGGGCGCAGGTGAACCCTAAGGCTTTGTGTCGTGTAATCATCAAGGGTACATCAGTGGGCCTTCGGCTCCGAAAGCCCATCCCATGACGTTTCGTTGAAGGGTTTGCACGGTGACACTTGTTGATGGCCCAGCACTGAAGTCTGCAGCAATTTGCGCGAGGGTTGCATTTCTGTCATGCTGAACGATTCTCTTCAGTCGTCGTTGGTCCCATTCTTGCAGGATCTTTTTCCAGGCGCAGCTATGTCGGAGAGTTGATATTTTACTGGATTCCTGATATTCACGGTACACTAGTGAAATGGTCGTCAGGGAAAATCTCCACTTCATCGGTACCTCGGAGATGCTGCGTCCGATTGCTCCTCCGCCGACTATAAAACCACGTTCAGATTCACTTAAATCTTGATAACCTGCCATTGTAGCAGCACTAACCGATCTAACAACCGCGCCAGACACCTGCTGTCTTATATAGGCGTTGTCGACCACAGTGCCGTTTTCTGCCTGTTTACAAATCTCTGTATTTGAATACGCATGCCTATACCAGTTTTTTTGGCGCTTCGGTACAACTGGCGTAAGCTGATATCGCTAAGATGCGACAACGTCACCTTAGTATGTTGTTATTACAGGGCTTGATATACGGCGTCAACAGCACTACGGGCTGTTTGCTTGGGATAACAAGCGCAAACTATTTAGCGGAGTTCGTCTGTTTACTATCCAAGACGCGTTCTGTTTGCCTGTAGGGCAAGGCCCGATAAGCTTCCTTCTGCCGATCTGCAATGATCATAAATAACTGAGGAAGACACGAAGGTATCCCCATGATTTCCCCATGATTGTGATTCAGCCTTATATCTGATTTACTTGCATTTCGCGTTCTTGCAATAGTGCCTGTAATAGCGGTGTGAATCTTTTCAGTTGGTCCAGATAATGAAAGAAATTGGCCATGCTGTTGAAGGAACACCCGTTTTCGTGGATACTGCTTGAGCGGAACCGGTATCAGACCGTGATTTCATCTGATAATAAAACCAGCAATTCTACCTTTGGACTTTAACCTTGTCTGGTAATGTATCAACTGTTTATTTTACGCTTTTAGAATTCATCTCTTAATGGTAACTTGCATACATACAAATAGTCGTAATACTGGATTGAGAACGGACAGCTAAATCACAATCTTCTTTAAATGGTGATTACAATGCATGAGTGTAATTATCATTTTAATAATGAAACATTTCCATAAAAATTTCTAACCCTATTTCACCCTTTACGGTTTGAATTTTGAAAAGGCTGAAACATTTTTTTAAATTCCTGAATGAGAAACCAAATACCAGTTTTCGTAGTTCTACTTCAAAACTGCCTTGACAGCGACATATTCTCTAAAAACATTTCATCTCCTATTTCATTCCCTTAAATAATGCCGACAGTATAAAATCCACATCCTCTCCAAATTTCAAATTTCTGTCCTTACCCGTTTGGCTGGGCGACGATGAGTCAGTGAATCAGTCACATTTCCGTTTATACAGCGTGAACCAAATGAAAATATACACCATAAATATTGTGGAAATGAAAAGTGCTATTGATGTGCCCTTTTCACAGAATGGATTAGAAGTCATGGGCTCGTATTATTAGCCAATCAAGGGATTGTAATAATACTTAGAAAATGAATTTTTTGTCTAAACATACTTTTTTGAGTGTAAAAATGCCTACTGACATTAACAAATTAAAAGTAAGGTAAATTAGAATGGCATTGGTGTTTGCTGCGGGATTTTAGTGTTGGCCTTTTATGAGATATTGCATTTTGGAAAGTTTCCACACCGACACTTATTTGTGCCATTAGTTGGTAGGTAAGATGTTGTTACGTTTCCTTACAGTGCACTTGTGTGTTCCTTGAGTTCATTGCAACATGCTAGTCAGTTAGTACTCGATAGTGCAAGCAGTAGTTTCTGAGTGTACGATGGAATTTACCAATGCAGAAAAAGCCGACATATTCATGATGTACGGAGAGCGCAGGGAGACTGCAGTTCATTCTCGTTCGGTGTATGTGGCAAGATATCCCAGTAGACGTCAACCATCTCGGCAGTTATTTATCAACCTCTTAACCAGTTACGTGAAAGTAACAGAAGGAAACAAGTGACGACAGAAGATGGCGGAATTAATGTTCTTGGTACTATGGCAGATGATCCGCACGTTAGCTTCCGCGGAATCGTGCGAATAGGTGGCATGATTGAGGTAAGTGTCCTGCGCATTCTCCATCGACAAAGGTTCCTCCCTATCACATCTCTGTTTATCGAGGGCTGCATGGAAATGATTATGAGAATAGTGTTAACTTCGGTGCATGCGCATTAAGACTGGATACTCCAGTGATCATGTGTAATGGTAAAGACACATTTATCAATCATGGCCAGGTAAACCACCGAAACATGTGCTCTGGGTGTGTTGATAATTCCCGTCAGGTGGAACCTCAGTGTTCATGGAGTATAAACGTGTGGTGGAGGATTGTGAACCATCAGCTTATAGGCTGGTTTTTCAAGACGGAACACTGAACGTGTATCTCAGACCCCTGACAGATCATCCTCCATGGATGCCAAAAGACGTTCCTCTTCAGACTAGGAGGAACCTTGAGAGGTTCCATGTCCTCTTTTGCATGTCTCCTCTCATTTTCATCAATTTTATTAATGTTATATGTCATTGCACGGTGGTAACAGACCGAATAAGGTTATTGTAATGAGAATATTTGTACTGAGAGGTCAAAAAAATACTTTTCACTTGATTCCTAAACATGTTGGGTTACTTCCCTTGGTGGCCTGTGCGAGACAAGCATCGGAGGAGGTGGAACATGGCACTTCCGGTTGGGAACTGCACTTCCTTCAATTCTGAGGGGTTCGTACAATAGGCTTAACGGCGGAACGACTGACGTCGGTCGAGTTTCACCTATTGTATGCATGGCGAAACGACCTGCGAGACATCTGAGAGTCGCCGCAGTTGTATGTGTTTACCGTTCCGGCGCGTCCGGAATGAAGATTCCTGGCACCGACTGACTGCATTGTCCTCTTGATTCTGGGAATACTTGTATACCGTGCCCTGCTGGGTGCGACTGTCTCGCGCGGGATGGCCGGTGGTCTAGGCAAGTTGTTTTCATAGCCGGTCAAACGCCAAGTTCAGTGCCCTCAGCTGAATAGCAGAGGCATGAATGGTCAACTTAAACTGAGGCTAGTTGACGTCATAAAGCCCCGCTCGAAATTGGAGGGAACGGTCGGTATTGACGTAAATGATGTTCTGGGACAGTGTGGGGGAATTTTGGAATCATAACTGAATGCTGATTTGCGGTTTTCAAGGAGAATGGGGATTTGAGCAATGCTGGCTTCGCTCTTGCATTGCCACACAGAGAGGGTATTCGGGATCTGATCTTCCTTGGAGTCGGGCGGTCTTGCGACTTGGTCGCTTGTTTTTGGAAGAACTTAGAATTCTTGGTTCAAACTGGTTCAAATGGCTCAGAGCACTATGGGACTTAACATCTGAGGTCATCAGTCCCCTAGAACTTAGAACTACTTAAACCTAACTAACCTAAGGACATCACACACATCCATGCCCGAGGCAGGATTCGAACCCGCGACCGTAGCGGTCGCGCGGTTCCAGACTGAAGCGCCTAGAACCGCTTGGCCACACCGGCCGGCAGAATTCTCGGACAGCCTTCGCGGCCAGGGGTTGACACAGAGTTGCTGCACGGCAGAAATCGGCGCCTACATCATCAGGACGCTGGATACCGACGACATGCTGCAGATTTCAGTACTGGTACAGTGTTTTGCAGCTCCGGCATTGTAGGACCTTATCAATTTTATACTGAATCCCTCAGCAGCACGCACGCTCGCTTTGCTACAAGTCCACCTTGCTTGTTTCTCCGTGTGATCCCATTTGAGCTCTCACTATTAACTGCGATACTGCTATGTAGTCGGGAGATTAATATTTGATTCATTAGGACCTCCAGTCATTATCGTCAATCTATTGCATCACAGAGAGTCGGAGCCCATTGTTCTCGAACCAACTGTTATTCTCATAATATTTCAGTATACCCAATCCTTTAACCTACTGTTTGTGTCAATAATCATGTGCATTTATATGCTGATGAATAATAAATCTCATTGTAATATTTAATGCGCATATCATTTCGTAGATATATGCAGAATCCCATTTCATTTTGTTTATTATGATAAATTTCTCTTTCTTTATGAGTAGATTACGATTTTTATTAAATTATTGTGAGCGTGTACTGCTTATTTTACAAACTGGCAGGGGCCACCATCATTTTCTTCCTTTAACGTTGTGCGCATAATTAATTAGCTGGTAGATAAGGAGGGGGTCGACTGCATGTCTCGTTCTCATGCAAAATTCGTCTGAATTAAACAGGTACAAACTCTTCTCCACCCCGGCACCTCGCAACCTGTGGCACCAACTAGATGGCTGTCCAGCCCACAGTGCACAAAGTATTACAGGATGCCTTCACCATTTGTTTACAAATCATTGGGTTCTTCACACTGGACCGGTACTTTGACAGGTCTGTTTCCCGAATTTGACGCCTGTAGACTTTTTTCTGTGGGGAAGCTGAAATACGCTGTTTACAAGGACTTGCCAACTACACTCGATGATATGCAACCATTTATTACTGGAGCCTGCTCCGACACCTCCACTGAAATGCTAGCACCTCTGCAGCACTCTTTCCTTACCAGACTGGAAGCGTGTATTGCCGTTGCTGGTGGTCATTATGAACACAGCCTGTGATGGTCAGTAGTCTCATTAATGCTGAGAACCCACATAATTAGCGTATGCACTCGTGTTGTTCTTTAGTGTGTGCTGTCACAGGTATTGTACAAGTGTCAGTTCGCCAACTTTTCAAAATACAGTATCTCGTAAACGACTCACACTAGAATCCTGCTGTAAACACCACTGAAATCGTAAATTACTGGACTTTTAATCTATGAATGTCAACAAGCACTGTTCCATTAAAAAAATATATGTCGGCACAAAAAATACACTTTCTAAGTATTATTACGATCTGTTGATTGGCTAACAATACGAGTCCCTGACCACCAAGCTACTTTGTGAAACCGCACATCAGTAACACTTTCCATTTCCACATTACTTTCGGTGCGAGTTTTAGGTGTTTCAGCGTGCACACACTGACAGAAAAAGACAACACCAAATAATAATAAATGTAGAGTAATGAAAATTCAGTAAGAAGTTTGTCTCGGTACATATTTAAGTGATTAACACTGCAAGATCACAGGTTAATGTAAGCGCCAGATAAACCATTAGAAATGTGGAATTCTGGTACATCAGTAACTGGTATAACCACCAGAATATTGAATGCAAGCATACAAACGTGCATGCATTGTGTTGGACAGGTGGCGGATGTCTGTTTATGGGATTGAGTTCCGTGCCTATTGTACCAGGTCGTTCAACACAGGGACTGTTAATGCTGCTTGTGGATGACGCTAGATTTGTCGTGCGCTGAAGTCCGATGTGTGCACGACTGCAGACAGATCTGGTGGTTGACCAGACCAAGGCAACATATCGACACACTGTAGGGCACTTGGGTTGCAACAGCGATATGTGGACGAGCGTAGGAAAACGCTTCCTGGAAAGCTGTTCATAAATGGCAGTACAATAGGGGCGGGGAGGGGGGGGGGGTTGTTTTGGGAAGAGACCAAACACCAAGGTTATCGGTATCATCGGATTAGGGAAGGATAGGGAAGGAAGTCAGCTATGCACTTTCAAAGCAACTATCCCGGTATTTGCCTGGAGCGATTTAGGCAAATCACGCAAAACCTAAATCAGGACCAGTCCAGTGTGCTAACCACTGCGCCACCTCGCTCGGTTGCAGTACAACAGGTCGTATCACCAGATTGCCGTGCATGTTTGCAGTCGGGATGTGTGGGATAACCACAAGAGTTCTCCTGCTGTCGAAATCGCAACCAGACCATAAGTGTAGTTCCGGTGTGTCTAGCATACAGATGGGTTGGTGGCAGTCCTGGCCTCCCCCTAACCAAGACACGCCACCACTTGCACGGAGGCAGAACTGCTGTGCATCAGAAAACACAACAGACCTCCACCTTGCCTTTCAATGAGCTCTCGTTTGGCACCACAGAAGATGCAAATGGCAGTGTTTTGGGGTTAGTGGAATGTACGTTACAGGCGGTCTGGCTCGGAGCTGACCTTGAAGTAACCGATTTGTAATAGTTCGTTTCGTCACTGTGGTGGCAATTGCTGCTCGGATTTCTGCTGCACATGCAGTACGATTAGTAAGAGCCACACGCTGAACACGATGGTCATTCGTGGTGTCGCGACTTTTTTTCCGTCAGTGTATATAAAGATTATTATATGAATGATGTTTAGGTTAGGATTATTTGTTTTGCAAGTGAATAAAAGCAGTCATTGCTTTGCTAAAAGCGCTTGGCAGCAATTTACTAGAGCATCATCAGCTGCCTGAAATGTATACCGTGTATACATTTTAATTTGTAAATAGCCTTCTTAAGTTATGTATTCTTCTATTGTACATATACAACATCTAACCAAAAGTATTCAGACACCTATTAATGGACATTAATATGGCGCGTACAGTGGAGGCTTTCACAGCCAGATGTGCAGCGCAGCTCTGGACGAAACGTTAGGCCATACAGTCCGGAAGAGTCACCAAGTAGCTAATGTGCGGTGTGTCCACCCTTCGCCTTATGACGACTTGAATGGTGTTACTAAATGGTCTAGAGGTTAGCGTCGCTGCGTCTAGGTTGCGTGGTACGGGGTTATATTCTTGTCAGAGTCGTAGGTTTTCTTCGTTTAGGAACAGGATATTGGTGTTTTCACAATCATTTTATCGTTATCACAAAGACGTTCAAGTGGCCGAAGTGGCATCAACTAGAAAGACGTAGAACAGGTGGTCGAACGACCCAAGATGGGGTACCAGCCATAGTGGAATTCACAAATATGGTATTGATGCATTTGATAAAGGCATATTTTTAGATCTTTCTAAGGCTTTTCATTCTGGTGACAATGAGATTCTACTAATTAAACTAGAAGTATTAGAAATGAGATGGGTAGTTACTGACTGGCTCTGATCATACCTAGAAGACAGATTACAAAGAGAAGAGATAACAAACACCTCAAGTAAGTCTAAACGTTTATTAAAACGCTTACTGGAGTCAAAATACACAGGAGCTCCTCAGGGTAGCATATTAGGACCATTACTGTTTATGATGTACATCAGTAATGTCAGTTATGGGGAAGAATTCTCTTCGCTGATGACAGTAATATTTTAGTCACTGAGAAAACAAAAGAACACCTTGCAGAGAAAATAAATGAGACCCTCAAGGAACTATACAATTGGTCAATAAGCAAGAAAGTCACAACGAGCGAAAAGAAAAATAAAGCCATGAATCTCGGTTCGAAGAGTGAAAATGACCCTGTTAAATTAAATGTAAATGATACCTCTATAGGCCGCATAACAACTGCAAAATTTCTATGAATGAATACTGATTCTCATTTGAAGTGATGTGAAACTTGCAAACAGAACGTCATCCGCATATTATGACTTGGAGTCGTGTCATCATTATATAACTGGGGATAAAATCCACAAAATATGAACGCAATTTTCAGACTGCAGAAAGGGACTATAAGAATAATAGCTAAATTAGCAGTCCTGCTCATTGTGAAGGTAAGTTCAAAACATTAGATACTTTAACTGCACCGTGTAAAAGCATTTAGCAAACAGTTGTACACATCAAGAATAACACTGATAATTACTTCACAGGTAGTTCTGTCCACAACCATGGAACAAGATCTAGAATGAACTACGAGTACCAAGAAAGAGTAAACATAAAACTCAAAACAGCACTTTCTACAAATAAAACTGTGCAATAAATTACCAGAGGAGATTAAAGAAACTTCTAGAACAAACTTATTGTAAAGGCAGCTGAGAAGTATATATTAGCCCAGAATTCAATACCATGAAGGGGTACTTAAGTAACACAAGGTGGGGGTTTGTAAAAAGTTTATCCCAAATGGTAATCACAATAATAAACATCTAATGTTCCACATAACACTTTCACACTACATTTATTCCTTATTTTTTCCCTTTTCTAGGAAAACATACTCCCAAATCTGCACAGTACTAATACCTCATCCTCTTTCGGAGCTAAACATCTCCCTCGTTATAAGGGATACTGACAGAGTTTTTCAAGTTAGTAAATAGGTAGTTGTGGTGCAGAAAATGGTCCTGACATCAGCAGATAGTACAAAGTATAGTTTTATGAAAAAATGTGTGCTCATCGAATTCATTGACTGGGAGTGAGAAAGGAATGAAGTGTAGCAACAGCCTCTTATAATTATTAAATAAGTTTTTTTTTAAATCTATCGTTCACTGTGGGTAAACCGAATGCAGTAGCACTGATTTAACCAGATTAGCTTTGCATTTGCGATGATGGTAGCGTCCGTCTTCATACAGCCATCACGATTTAGGTTTTCAGTGGTTTCACTGAAGTATTTCAGACAACTGCCGAAATGGTTCCTACTAGAAGGCCAAGGTCGACTACCTGTTCCATCCTTGTCGTGCTCAGATTTTAAGTCCGTAAATGTGAACTACTTTATTTCTGCTGTTCTTAAATTGTAATACCGAGACATGTACAGTATCTTTGTAAAAGATAGCTACGAATAAATAAAACTACTGCTACTGCTACTAATACTACTATTACTACAACAGTGACGGTAATAAATAACCAGAATAAACAGGTACAGATCGCCGAACGAGCCCAGATGGGGTATCAGCCATAGTGGAATTCGCAAATATGGTATTGATGCATTTGACAAAGATGAGTGTCTCACAGGCATACTTTTAGATCTTTCTAAGGCTTTTCATGCTGGTGACAATGAGATTCTACTAAGTAAACTAGAAGCATTAGAAATGAGAGAGGTAGTTACTGACTGGCTCTGATCATACCTAGAAGACAGATTACAAAGAGAAGAGATAACGAATACTTCAAGTTTAGTAAAACACTTACCGGAACAAAAATATAGAGGAGTTCCTCAGGGTATCGTATTAGGACCATTACTGTTAATGATATATATATATATATATATATATATATCAGTGCTACGGCTCTCTCAGACAATATGTCTGGGTTTGTATCAGTGTTGAACACTGTGGGTCATATTAGACCAGCGTATAAATCTTTGTTGGAACTGTTTACCATAAATGAGCGTCATCACATGCTTCACAGTAACAACTACACTGCACACACAACGAGAACAAAGCAGCGGGTATAATATCCGAGTGCTGCATCAGAACTGTCAGAGGATTCTTAATACGTTGTTTTGTTTCTGACGGACAGAGAGAAATTGTCTATCAAGTTACGGTCCCTATTTGGCGAGGAGAGAGAATTTCATGTAGTCCAATTAGGGCAAAATCACGGCTGACCTATTTTAGTTCTATCCAGAAAGCTGAAAACTTGGTATATGAAACACGTAACTGAAATACCTATGTCAGATGAAATTATTACATTCCAATATTCACAACACTGTTCTTTCACATCAGAAAACTCTGCTTTTTTGTCCAACGTGTGTCTGCAGTGATCATATTGGTGACAGACATACTTTTGTTTATTATAATACACTGGAGGAAAAAAGGCAAACAACTAGACTTTAATATTGTCTTACTGTTAGTAATACAGACAGGAATCGCACTGCCAATGTTAGGAGAAAAGGCGATGGGGCTAATCTGTAGTTTCTAAAACCTTTCCATATTCTTACGAGAGAATTCAGGGAAGATTCATTTGGAATATTCAGGAAGAGTGATACGATTTAAAATTGTTTAAGAAGGTTCCACTTCTTCGTACCGGATGTTTACTGCCTAGGGCTAATTAAAACTATATTTCCACAAATGTGACTTTAGTACTAAGTAATTACCATGTTGTGTAATTTACTTATTAAAAATTTGTGTAAGAGAGCAGGAAACGCTTTAATCTTCGTTAGAAGCCGTTTAAGCACTGGCACGAATATCCATCATGGAATACCAAATACAGTATGAACATTTTCTTTACTGAAAGATCGCATTGATAGCTCACATGGCACAGACGTTCCAGAAACCATAAAAAATCATGTCACATCGGGAATAATGTGACGTAATGAAGGAAATTTGGTATTTTCTCTTAATTAAATTCTGTAGTTTCCCATCAATTTACTTCAGCTGCTTTACTCTTTTCTGGAATCAAAGCTTGACAGATATGAAAGTGTCACAGAAACGTTATTTGAAGTTTTTGATGTGCAGCCACTACGAATCAAAACACAAGAAAATTAATGACTTTAGCTGCCTGTGGGCATTGATTTAAATCACTGGGGAAAGTTGAAAATTTGTTCCACATCGGGATAAAAACGGAAGACATGAGTTCGGATCACAGTCTGGTACAAACATTCAACTTTTCCCAGTGATTTATGACTCTTGTCGGACTAGAAAAATAGGGTACAAAGACTATGACTAAACTGCTGTTTAAATAATTATCGCATTGCAAATCTATTGAAAAACATTTGGGAAATCATGAACGAATTTTCAGACCACTTTGAGGAGAAATAATCTTTTTCAGCAACGGAAATATTAGTCTTCGATGAAAAATGAAAAGCTCTAATAAAGATGGAAAATATCACCAGGAGTTTTTATACTTAGACAACACAATACAGCAATCATGAACATGAAGGATGGTAACAGCATAAATTGTTTAAGAGCGAAATGATACTGTCATATCAAAGACAGGTTACAGTTCTACATGCATTATGAAATATGAAACGGTTCCTGTAAATGAACACTTACTGTAAGAGCCTGAGTGATGTGAATAAAAGAAACGTTACATAACAGAATGTCATCAGTGTACTGTGCTCTTAAAGTTCAGACATCAGAGTGTAATAGTCTATGCTTTGTAATCACATAGTTCTTGTACGTATGCTAAATTTAATGTTGTAGAAAGCCCTTTTCCTAGAAATCAAATGTACTTAATATGAGCACAATTTTCAAATGACATTTTTAATTCTTGTGACTTAATTTTTTGGAGTCAATGTAAGGATGTACTTGCGGAGTTTCCATCATGAGTGCACTTTCTGAGTATATCAACCCATAGGGTACAGCAAGGATAATGTTAACAGTTACTACAAAAACAAAAATAAGAATATAACAGAGCTTATAGTCACATGAAAAAGGACAATAGTAACATCAATCAGCATTTTCTGTCAGGGAATAAATGTTTACTAAACCAATGGATAATCAACATCAGAAAAAAATTTATTAAACGTTGTCATTAGATGTGGCCCAAATAATAGTTACTGAATAATAAATGACAAGTAACGACACTCAAGTATATGTCCACTACATATAAAATATTAACCTTCCCATATTACTAAGGTCAACATTTCATACTATGAAATATATACGTTTTGTCTTATTGTTATAAATTAAGATATGTAAACGAAACACGAATTATAGTACGGAAACGGAGTAGTGTTTGCTAAAACTTTTTAAATTAATATTTTACTTTTACCTTAGAATTTTAAATTTGAGTAATGCCATGGTGGCCACACACATGGAAGCGACAATGAAGTGATTCAGGTACATGTTTTTGTTGGTACCGAATGTGGATAATAAATGAACACTTTGTAAAGTTTTTGTCTGTTACTCAAATCTCAACATCACCCAAGACTTCAAATAAAGCAATGGAACTGTAACTCTGAACGAAATTACGTCAGCTGATCACTGCAGTTGCAAATTGGTTACCTTCTAGAGAGGAGGGGGTCTCGATTAAACACCAGAAAATAAATGTAGGTAAGTATCTAGTGAGGTGTTTGTCAAGGGAAAAATTTTAGATGATTTTGAATTGTTATGGTTTGTTGCAAAACATATATTTCAAAACTACGATGGATCAAAAATAGTGAACGTCGAGAAAATGTGCGCCTACATACAATGTTTGCATTCTGATATTTAAAGTAAGTGAAGGGTCTATTCTGTTGATTTCGGTTAGTGGCTAGTTTAAATGTCAAAAAGAAACAGGTAGATGGCAAGGTGTATATCGCTGAATAGTGTTTGCAGTCAATTACTTCGCGAAAATGGCTGCCAACTGTGTTGAATCTGAGGGCCACCGCCGATGCGCCGGAGCTATATGGAGCTCATTGGCGGCGGGGGCACAGACGCAGTAGCTTGAGGACGGTGTGATGAGACTGTCAATTGGGGTGGAGGTGGAGGAACATTCATTCAGGTGCCTCCCATCGCCGTCGTTCTATTTGTACGTAACTACATAATGGCGGCCGTAGATACAGATCCTTGCACGATGTTGGCCATTCGCGGTTTGAACATCCGCTACATTCAGCTTCGCCAACAGATTCGGAGTCGTCACGTGATGTAGACTCTTTCGGTGATAAACGCTAATATGCTGCCCTTTCTCAGTTTCGCCGGCATCTTCACAGGGTGTATATTCTCTGGATAATAAGCGCTAGTAATCGTACATCGCGTCCCGTTGCCAATCATGGCATTGTGGAAGGCATTGTAATGTGTCGATTATTAGCAACGCCACAATCGTAGACTTTGCCGTAGTGGAACCCACTAGGAACACAAGAATAAACGTTGAGAGTGTGACTACCATGGCAAGAAACACTGCATAGAGAAACTGCCCTGCTTAATAAAGGCGAACACTCCGTGTCTGATGCGAAACATCGACAGTAGGGTAGACTGGTGTACATTGGTATCTTCACACTTTCGCCTCTAATCAGCCCTGTAACAGAAGTTTAATGTACTCAAACGGCTCTGAGCACTATGGGACTTATGGGACCGATGACCTCGCAGTTTGGACCCTTCACGCCCCCTCTTTCAACCAACCAACCAACCACTATGGGACTTAACTGCTGTGGTCATCAGTCCCCTGGAACTTAGAACTACTTAAACCTAACTAACCTAAGGACATCACACACATCCATACCCGAGGCACGATTCGAACCTGCGACTGTAGCGGTCGCGCGGTTCCAGACTGTAGCGCCTAGAACCGCTCGGCCACTCCAGCCGGCTAATATACTCGTACTTTCTTATTCCATTTTTTAAATGATACCATTCCCTTTTTAGATGGTGCAGGCTGTTTATGAAATTGTAGAAATTAGGTAGATTAAGGTTTTTCCAAATGTGAAAACATGTTCCAGGGTACAACATGGTCACGTACATAGTAACAAATATTCGATCGTAATTTAAAAGCGTTGCAATCGAAAAAATCTGGTCATTATCATCTATTTGTTACCTTATCTACGGTACGTCAGTAACCTGTAAGTGAAATCAAACTAAGCAGAAGTATAATGCGAAACCAGTTATAAGTTAAATTATTTTGAAACAGTAGTTATAGCAAACTAACACGAATTTCCATTTTCAAGACAGACAAAATTGTTAATACTTTAACGAAACTTAGTTCATTTGCAAGTACCACATCTTCCGTGGTAAAATACGTTCTTTCGTTTCAAGGTAGAAGACGGTGCACAGCCTACGAAATAGAGCGTAACTCCACACCTGTTACGTAAGTAGAACTAACAAAAACAACATTACACTCATCATAAAATTCTCTAGCTGAAGAATTAACAATATATACCAAACAGCTTTAAAGTATTATACAACACCTGAAGGTGTAGAACGTGAAATATTTACAACTGCAGCCTAAAACAGAACCTCATGCCTGACAACAAAATCTGTAGAAAACAGAGAAAACTGCTTATGGCGGTCTCTAGTTCAAATTCCTTCACGTGATTCTCCAATAAGCCACAGACTGAAGTATCGATCAAAAAACATCAGGTTTTCCTAGGTGACTATCCGTTAGGCACAACGCCTTCCCCTACCTAAGCACCGCAGTTTGGTGCTGAAATGCAGAATGCTCTGAAGTGAAACGGTTGTGTGGCTAGGGCCTTCCGTCAGGTAGACCGGTAGCCTGGTCCAACTCTTTTTAGTTGACGTCACTTCAGAAACTTGTAAGTTAATGACAATAAAATAATGATGAAGACAAGACAACAACCAGTCCCCGACAGGAGAAAATCTTCGACCCAGCTCGGAATCCAACCTGGGCTCCTCGCATGACATCCCTCCACGCTGACAACTTCTTTTATTTTTCTCAATTATGGAGACTGACAGAATGCGCTGGTCAGTGTAATTTGGTTCTGGAGGGCAAAGTGGAGTCGGAGAGCCTCATATTCTGGGAAAAAAGTAGAAAAATTAGGATTTACTGTCCAGTCAAAGAACAAATTATCAGAGATGGAGCTGAAATGCAGATCAGGTGCACGGTGAGGAGAGAAAAGACGTGTGCGCTAGAGCGTTGATAGACCGGCTTACAATGGATTTCGTAATTGTATTTGCTTAAGGATACCGCTCCGCTCTGCAGCCTCTTGGTTATATTCTCGGTAAAGTGGACTGTGTATTAGAAACTGTCGTAACTGCTTGTGGTCAAAAGCAAAGTGAAACTTGTGTCTAAAGAGGAATGGGAATTTAAGGACTGCGTCCACTGTCGTAATGCCCTACTTTTGCATTTGCGTGTGGTTAATCTTTGTGAGGAGCAGAGCACTGAATGAAAGCAAAAAGGATGCTGTCTGTTTTTTCGACGAGAGGAGACAGTACCGGTGTCATGTTGAGACGCGTTGGTAAGAGTGAGGATTCATCCGGGTTAGTAGGACGAGAATTTAAATTTCACTTTCAGCAACGTGACATCCAAATCTAATTTTAGCGTGCTCTGAAGTATACCCCGTTTTCCTCATAGTGCATCGAGGGGATGAAATTTCCACTGCGTGCGGAATGAAGTGTACACAGTAGCTCATTTTCCAGGAGAAAAGCAATGTCTCTTTCAGATTCGAAGAGCAGATGATCGATTGCAGCAAGGTTGAGCTTTGTGGACTGCACGTGTTCGAAAAAACCGAAGATAATTAAGGAAGGTCGAAAAATGGGCATTTTTACAAGTTATATAACAGCCTGGTCACTTGCATCTATTGAAAGTGGGCACGTAAATTTCATTTACTTCCTTGTAGTTCTGCGCCAATGACGATAGTCTCGTACAAGTAGTTTGAATGCGCTGGTATCTTTGGTGTAAATTGTTCAATAAAACATTGGAATACGGCTGGTGGTCCGCTGGCAGTGAATGGCACATTCGGATACTAACGCATGACAAGAAACTTGTTAATCGCCATAACGTCTTTCTATTCATCATCTAGGGAAATTAGAAATTCGTTTCCGATAGTTTGAATTTAGAAAAACATTCATCTGAGTTTAACCAGGTAACAGTTCATCAGAACTTATAATAACATAAAGGCCGATGGGAACCAGAGTGTTGGTCGTGTTCGTAAAATCAACGCGAAGCTACATGCTTCTGTAGAACTTTCTAATAGCGATAGGAGTTGTCCAAACGGCACTGGAGGCGAACGTGGTAACTCCAAGAATGATCAATTGATCTAGCTCAACCGTCACATCTTCCTTGATGAAATACGTGAAGTACCGACGGCGACAAAAAGAAAAAGAACACCGAGAGTGAAAAAAATTAAAAGACAAACGCTAGACAATAGTTACAAATGCGTTTGACATCATATGGTCATATTCGATGTCATAAGGTGCTGAAAGCAGTAAATGTGTCTTAACCGAAGATATTTTCGGGAATTTGTCTTTTAAATATCAATAACGATAGCATACGCACACTTTTATGTTTCAGCATCTTCAGAAGTGATACAGTGATGGGAACCTGTTTTTCCATTATAATTTAAACATCAGATGCGCGACCTGCAAAC
Organism: Schistocerca serialis cubense; assembly: GCF_023864345.2. NCBI lineage: Eukaryota > Metazoa > Arthropoda > Insecta > Orthoptera > Acrididae > Schistocerca > Schistocerca serialis. Next base: position 462,308,694 of record NC_064643.1, read on the forward strand.
ACTGGTGAACCAGGGCGAATACACGCCACCCAATTCGTGTGTTAAACCTGAGTCCTTGCAGGGGGGTACACAAATGTTTAGTATGCAGATTAACAATAAGGTTTTTAGTTTTGGCTGCTACCAGGTTCCACATTCTCTTGATGCTGGTTACGAGCTGTGCACTTTGTGTGGAGTGGAAACGTTGCTATGAAGTGTGGCTGTGGTAGACGTTGAGGACATGACGTTTCCGCTTTAGTCCAGTGCTGAGAATCTCGATGTGGATGTTTCGAAAATCGGACGGGTCAGAAGAGACCGTAGGTATTACGGAACTGCGATGATGTAATGATGTGTCGCACATTGAACTGTACTGAAACACTGTAGAGGTAACAATTTCTTTCGTGGTTCAATGCAGGCCCCAACGATCGACAAGGTGGTCTTGCAGACTGCAGATAAGTGTGAAAGTCTAGTGGCTGACCCCGAACAGTCATGGTGGCACTCTTCATGTCGTAAGTAGGCTGTTTAGGTTTTTTTATTGGTAACGCCACCTCTGTATAAAAATCACTGGCTGTGCTGTGTGCAGTCTGTGTCTAGTTTGCATTGTTGTATGCCATTGTAGTGTTGGGCAGCGGCAGCTGGATGTGAACAGCGCGTAGCGTTGCGCAGTTGTAGGTGAGCCGCCAGCAGTGGTGGATGTGGGGAGAGAGATGGCGGAGTTTTGTAATTTGTCATGAACTGCTATATATATTATGACTTTTGATGATATTAAGGTAAATACATTGTTTGTTCTCTATTAATATCTTTCATTTGCTAACTATCCATATCAGTAGTTAATGCCTTCCATAGTTTGAATCTTTTATTTAGCTGGCAGTAGTGGCGCTCGCTGTATTGCAGTAGTTCGAGTAACCAAGATTTTTGTGAGGTAAGCGATTTGTGAGGTAAGCGATTTGTGAAATGCATAGGTTAATGTTAGTCAGGGCCATTCTTTTGTAGGGATTTCTGAAAGTCAGATTGCGTTGCGCTAAAAATATTGTGTGCCAGTTTAAGCAGAGTCATGTATAAATTGTTCAAAGGGGACGTTTCAATGTGTGTTGGCAGCTTTAGCCGTCGATTAAGGTGAGCAGCCAATATCTGCGCGTTGCTTTCATAGTGTGGAGAAACTGAGTAATATATGAAGATTGTTGTTAAATGAGCTCAACTATAAGGTGTCCGCCCCCGGCAGCTGAGTGATCAGCGCGACAGATTGTCAATGCTAAGGGCCCGAATTTGATTCTCTGCTGCGTCGGAGATTTTCTCGCCCAGAGACTGGGTGTTATGTTGTCCTAATCATCATCATTTCATCTCCATCGACGTGCAAGTCGCCGAAGTGGCGTAAAACTTAGACTTGCACCTGGTGAACAGTCTACCCGACGGGAGGCCCTAGTCACACGATATTTACATTTAACTACAGGGTATAGATTACACACAAAGTATGTGCTGAGACAACCAAACAAAGGAAAGCGATTGCTTCAGGTCAGAAGTACTTAGGTAATAACAGGCAACAATGACAAAGCTATACCACCCACTGTGACATATATATGAGACAGGCGACATATCATCACCCTTCAAGAAGAGTGTAATGATTGCGTTTCTGAAAAACGCAGGAGCTGACGGGTGTATTACTAAACTATTTACATTAATAAGTCATGGTTGGAAAATACATAAATCAATTATTTACAAAATAATGCAATAAATTGGCAGAAGCCGATGTTGGGAAAAACCAGTTTGGGTTTCAGGGAAATGCACGGACAAGGGAGGCAATATTAACCCTAAGACCTATCTTAGAAGATAGGTTGTAAAAAGGCAAACCTACGTTTATAGTAAGTGTAGATTTAGACAAAGCTTTTGGCGATGTCGACTGGACTACACTCTTCGAAATTCTGAAGGTAACTGGGCTAAAGTATTCACAGCTTGCACAGAAATCCGACTGCGGTTACATGAGTAAAGGTCATGAAAGAAAGCAGCAGCTGTGAAGGAAACAAAAAAGAGATTTCGAAAGGAAATTAAATGTCCAGGAGGAGTAATAAAAAACATGGAAGTTTATTGAGGACATTATAATTCGTCGGAGACTGCAAAGGACTACGCCGTCCGGTGTGGCCGAGCGGTTCTAGGCGCTTCAGTCTGGAACCGCGTGGCCGCTACGGTCGCAGGTTCGAATCCTGCCTGGGGCATGGATATGTGTGATGTCCTTAGGTTAGTTAATTTTAAGTAGTTCTAAGTTCTAGGGGACTGAGGACCTCAGATGTTAAGTCCTATAGTGCTCAGAGCCATTTGAACAATTTTTTTGCAAAGGACTTGGAAGAGCAGGAATGGATAGCGTCTTGGAAAGGAATTGTAAGATGAATATCAACAAAAGTGAAACAGAGATAATGTAGTACAGTCGAATTAAATCCAGCGATGCTCAGATTTGTGGATTAAGAAATAAGATGCTAGTAGTATATGAGTTTTTCTATTAAAAAATACACTTGTTTTTATGTGTAGTTCCATAAGTAGGAATAAAATGATAAAGTGTTCATTAATGTCAGCACTAATCATGTATACATATCCTGTAAACTGACTGATTCCACATCATTTCGATAAAAGAATCGTTCAAATGACCTACTGAACGCGTAAGTAACTAACCAACTGTGGTATCGATACCACCCTATTGGCGTTCTACAATTCGTAATGGAATTGCGAGTTTCCGTGCAACGCCGATACTGTTTGTGTGGGATCTGGCAGACCCAGTGCCCAATGGAGCACGCTTACAGCGCCACAGCTCCATTGGCTCTGGACTTCGAGCGCCCTTTGCCGCCACGATATAGGATGGCGGCACCAGAGACTCACCCCATCTGTATTCAGAGCCTCTTCACTTTGCTGGCGCTGCCTAGCTGCATCTCCGACTCCATCGCTCGTGCCTTAGCCTACTACAGCGAACCTCATCCTAACTGACACTCTGATAGCTGGACTCTGTTTCTTGTTGCATGCTTTGTGTTGAGTCTTCGTTTGCTGAGAGAATTACAAGTTAAGTCAATTTTCCGTTTGTTGTGTTAACTTGTTCACTAATCATTTCTGCTCCTGTCCAGCTTTGCTGCGAGGATAGTTGCACCCCGTCGCCCACTTCTCCTTACTGTTGTGTACGAAATAGTACACAACACTAACTAGCTCTGTGGGCAGCAAAGTAGCTGATGATGGTCCAGGTAGAGAGGAAATAATGTGCAGACTGACAATAGCAAGAAAAACATTTCTGGAAAAGAGGAATTTAGCACAACGTTTCTGAAGGTATTTGTCTTGTACAGATGTGAAATGTGTGTATAAACAATTCAGACAAGAACAGAAGGTAGGTTTTGAAATGTGGTGCTGCAGAAGAATGTTGATGATTAGATTGGCTGAGGAGGGGATATTGAACCGCAATAGGGAGAAAGAAATTCCTGCCGCATCTTGGCTAAACCAACTGATCGGTTGATAGGACACACTATGAGGCATCAAGGAATCGTTAAGATGGTAGTGGGGTGAAGTAAAAATTGTTGAGAAGGCCAAGGCTCGAATAGAGTAAGCGAGTTCATACAGTAGTTATGAAGAGATGAAGAACCTTGAAGAGGATACACTTCCATGGAGAACTGTACCAAACCAGTCTTCACAAGGAAAACCACTACCGCAACGACAGGTCAGTTATTTTGCTGCAACTGTTGCCCTCATACACTGCCATTATTGAACGTACGGTTCGCATTGCCAGCAACATTGCTCATTGCTAAAGAAACACATACATTATTAGTTGTTCCAATATAATTTTGAAACTACAAAGAAAATAATATATTTATTATTATCGCAAAGTCAGCACAAGAAATTCGTAGAAACACTTTTTTAAGGAAGATAAAGTTCAGAAATGATTAAAGCGTTAGAATTTCGAGAAGCTGTGTTTCATCTGTAGGAAGGGTAATTTTGAAACTTTCTGGCAGAATAAATCACTGTCCCAAACCGGTAAACTTCTTCGTTCTTCCAGGGTCACTAATCAAGCCAGCGGGAGAGCTTCTATGACGTTTGGAGAGCAGGAGTAATTCTATAGGGATAATTTGATTGTTGCCCATCGAATATGCGCAAGACAAGGTGACAGAAAATATAAAACGGTGAGAACAAAATAAATCCTGAAGATAATGGTGTCTATGAACGCTCAGCACTCTGGAGAGATATGGGTACTGACAGTTCCAAGTGTACCTCGAAATAGGAACGTTGAAACATGTAACGTTACGTGTTTTTAGGCGAGCTGATTGTCCGCCTTGTATTGGTACGGGTAGGATGAATCTGTTGTACAGCTGAACACTAATGGCCCCAATGGCTCAGGGCAAGTTGCTGCAGGTCCAAGCGATTCCAGGTGCAGAGATGAGGAGTACCTGGCAGGGAATATTAAAATCCCAACATGGGGAATTTTGTCGCTTAAGAGGACATGCAATTCCTCAAGAAAAGGCGGAGTCACAGACAAGCTGAAAAATTATTTCTTACAGCTCTTTGAGAGAGTCTATAATAATTTAAAGTCAAAAATGAAAATGTGAATATATCTGCGATCTCAGAAAAACGAGGTGCATCCAAGGACACAACAGTATTTCAATATCTTTGAAACTAAAGGAGGTTAATATGTCACGGTGAAGAAACATTTACTAAATGAACTTATGAATTAACATCTTTTAATCACTTCATGCGAGTTTAATGAAAAGTATCTCACATGATAGCATTGCTCTGTAGCTATCACCCCTGAAAGCTAAGTATCTATATCTATTTTAATTATTAATTTATAACATCTATTATTTAGATTTAAGTGTCAGGAAGTCGTTTCTGAAAGTATTTGTATGGAGTGTAGCCATGTATGGAAGTGAAACATGGACGATAACTAGTTTGGACAAGAAGAGAATGGAAGCTTTCGAAATGTGGTGCTACAGAAGAATGCTGAAGATAAGGTGGGTAGATCACGTAACTAATGAGGAGGTATTGAATAGGATTGGGGAGAAGAGAAGTTTGTGGCACAACTTGACTAGAAGAAGGGATCGGTTGGTAGGGCACGTTTTGAGGCATCAAGGGATCACAACTTTAGCATTGGAGGGCAGCATGGAGGGTAAAAATCGTAGAGGGAGACCAAGAGATGAATAAACTAAGCAGATTCAGAAGGTTGTAGGTTGCAGTAGGTACTGGGAGATGAAGAAGCTTGCACAGGATAGAGTAGCATGGAGAGCTGCATCAAATCAGACTCATGACTGAAGACCACAACAACAAAAACAACATCTATTATATATTTTTCATTATGCAAATGTTTGTTAGAACACTATATTCTCCATATTCACACAGCTAATGAATACAGCATGAATATCTTACGTATTGTCATACTTGCGTATTTATTCAATGGACAGTTTACTGTTTTGGAAATAACTTTAACTGTTGATTCCAAGTGCTATTAAAAATAATACTAATTTAAATGTATAAGTCGCATGTGAACTGACACCACCGTTGGAAAGAGAACCAGACGACGCTTCTGTCAAGAAGCCGTAAATAATTCTTTAAATTATATTTCACGACAATTCATTGTCATTTAATGTAGACACACTTACGCAATAACACTAGATTATTTATTTATGAACAATCATTTACTTGTAATTATTGTGAACCATCTGAATGTGACCGAATATTTGTAACATTTCTTTACTTATATATTGTAATATATTAGTCTGGAAAGTGATCAAGACGAATCAGACCATGTCTGTAGCACATAAGAAGGACGTATTTTTGGTGGGGATGGCCTTCAGCCAGTGGAGAAGCGGACCATAGCGGAAAACTATGGGAGACAAGTGGAGCCTGGGAGCGATGCGGGATATTTTTACTTTTGTTCTTGAACAAGGCAGAACCGCCTAGGATATAGTGCTTTACCGCCGGCCGTAGTGGCCGGGCAGTTCTAGGCGCTTCAGTCTGGAACCACGCGACCGCTACAGTCGCAGGTTCGAATCCTGCCTCGGGCATGGTTGTGTGTGATGTCCTTAGGTTAGTTAGGTATAAGTAGTTCTAAGATCTAGGGGACTGATGACCTCAGATGTTAAGTCCCATAGTGCTGAGAACTGTTTGAACCATAGTGCTTTACTCGGTCATATGGCTGATAGATTCCGGGCTGTGAACGGCAGCTACCATACTTCAGCTTCTGAAGGGACTTCATATATCGAGAGATCTTAATGTGGTCCAGAGTGCTTTTTCCTGCTTGATTTGCGGAAGTGAGAACAGACAGAGGATGAATTACTACTCATCGTATTCTGTATGTTATTTATGAATAATCATGTTTAACTCCGAACTATTTTGAGCTGATGATCTTCTGTGTACTGCGATCACGTAATGGGTTTAGTTTTGGCGTATCTTTGATTTGAGATGTCATTTTTTGCGTTAACATTATTCAACATAGCTTCCTGTCGTCTACATCAGTTACAGACTTTGAAATAGAACCAGTTTTATTAAATTATTGATTTAAATTTTATTTTTTATATCTGTATATTTTATTAACTCGCAGTTCTAGCTAACGAATAGACTATTTGACTGCAGGATCACAGCTACAGATTATTATTAGCAGCTAATTAACTGCGGGGCAGAAAGCAGACGTGCACAGCTCGACCCTATGACTACACTGAGCTATTCTTTTTAAACAGAACCGTGCGTAGCCCTAGTACCTGAAGTACGAGTAACTACAAGTAAAGTCGCAACTGGTCTGCTTGTATGGACTGCTGTTTAGAAGAGCAACTACTCAACAGTAAAAGCTGAGGTATCGTCGCAAAGACATATACGGAACTCACGGTATGTGAAGAGTATCCTTGGGTTCTAAATCACGTCATTCCTTTTTCGGTCTCGTTTGATGTACTTCAGTGAAATAAGTATTTGAGCCTCCAGAAGCTTATTACGACTCTTCTCTATTTCGTTCTGTAGCATCCGTGTTGCTGCTGCTTCAAGAGGATATCGTCGACTCTTCGGAGCCTGAAATTAATCTGGTTATTACCTGCGTTGTCGCAGGTGACCTAATTAATCCTTATTTTCACGAGTGAGCGTTTAACTGTGAAGGCATTACATAGGACTGTACATCGGAAGGCAAAGAGTTACCCCTAGACACAGACACACTCAGAGCAACCACTGCACCGCTTACACTCCTCGTCAGAGGAGGGCGAGATTCGTGAAACTGGGTCAGCTTACTGCGACCGAGCAAACGAACCGCAGAAGAGAGCGCTTGCAACGACAACAGCAAACGAGAACCAACGCTGACGTCACACACGAGAGCAGTGCCTGTTTCAGAGAAATACTTATTTGTGTATTCGCGTGACGACGCTGGCGTTGCTTTGTCGTTTGTGGGTTTGTTTCATCCGCACAGCAGGCGGTGCCGTCATACAAAGAACAAACCTGCTTTCTCGAGGACGAGGAAGGAGGAAGTCCTGCGAATGGAAATGAGCGCCTAAATGAGACTCACGACACTACAGCCAGTTAAATGAAAAGCCAGTTCAACACCTGGCAAACTTCCTCATCGGGCTCAAACCATCATTCACACTGTTTCATCAATCTTTGAGATACCTCACTTCTTCTTCTTCTTCTTCTTCTGCTTTTACGGCCTCATTGGACCACTTCAGTCAATCATTTCCGGTCCTCTTCTTTGGTATTTTCCCCTTCCGAGTGGCCCAGTATCTCTTCATTCGTTCCGATGCTTTTCGTCGTTCCTCATCTGTAAATACCCTTTTCATTGTATGTCGTTTGTCAATTTTTGGTTTAAATCTTATTTCTGTGTCCCTCAGCTTCTTTAAATTTGGCGTTTTGTTCTGCAAATCATCCAGAGTTATTTCCAGTTCTTCCATATCCTCTCTTATTTCCTTAAGCCATCCTCCTTGTTGTTTCAAATTCCAGAGTTTCTCAATAATTTTCCTTGATAATCTGGTTTCTGGTGTCCTCAGAATGTGACCACAGAAAGAGATCCTTTTCTTTCGTATAGTATCAGTGATGGGCTCCAGTTCTCTGTATACCACTTCATTTGGAACTATCCGCCATTGCCCAGCTTTTTGATATTTCTTATTTATGCATGTTCCAGCAATTCTTCTCTCTACTTTTAAAATTTTGTCAATTCTGTTTTTCTGGGTGACTTTAAAAAGAGTTTCACTTCCGTATGTAACCTCTGGTTGAACCACCGTCTTGTAATGTTTTAATTTTGTTTTAATTGATAGACATTTTTTATTGTACGTAGACCATGTTAGTTTTTGAGCTTTTATCATTTTATTAGTTCTTGCTCGCCATGCAGGTTTCTCGTCCAATTTATGTGTTATAATTTCACCCAGGTATTTAAATTGTTTCACTATTTTAATTTCCCTATTGTTCACTGTGATGTGATCTATTACAAGTGGATCCGTTACCATTATTTCAGTCTTTTCAAATGACTTCTATAATGACAAGAATATTTTATATTTACTTACCATATTCCAGATCTGCATACACAAGATTCTCTGGCGTGAACGGTCCTAATCTCGGGTAAAGGAAGTGTTTTCTAAGGAAAGTAATTAGAGTCTGGTCGCTCTTTCGTATACTTCAAAAAAGTGCAAAAGTTTTGGCCAAAACTGAATAAAAGATAGTTGTTGAAATGGTTCAAATGGCTCTGAGCACTATGGGACACATCTAAGGTAGTCAGCCCCCTAGAACTTAGAACTACTTAAACCTAACTAACCTAAGGACATCACACACATCCATGCCCGAGGCAGGATGTGTGTGATGTAGCGGTCGCGCGGTACCAGACTGAAGCGCCTAGGACCGCTGGGCCACAGCGGCCGGCAATGGTTAGTTGTGAACGTAAGAGTTCACATGTGTAGTGGCTATGTACACTGATGAGCAAAAATATTATAGAGTGTTAGTCCACCTTTGGAATCCAAAACCGCAGCATTTCTACGTGGCATAGATTCGGCGAGTCCTTGAGAGGTATGTGGCAGCGGATGTCTATGCACAGGTGGCGTAGTTTCCGTGGTTTGTGGACGCAGAGCTGGCTCAGGACAGCTTACCAGATTCGATTCAGATCGGGAGAATATGGTGACCTAGATATCAACGTACATTTATTATGTTCCTCAAATTGCCTCGTGACCCGCACAGTTATCCTGCTGAAAGATGTCATCCCGTCGCAAAAAACATTAAGCATGAAGGGATGCACGTAGCCCGCAATAACGTTCTTGCATTCAACAACTGTCATGCTGCCTTCGATTAGTACCAGAAGTCCTATGTAAGATCGGTGAAAGTCCCCCATAGAATAATTCTGCTACCAGCATCAATTGTCAGTGGTGCTGTCCATGTTTTGAGCAGCGGTTCACCTTGATGACGTATTGGGACACGTCCATCGACTTCCATTCTCGATGATCTCGCGCCCATTGTAGTCGCAACTGACGATTCCGTTGGATCAACACGGGAAAACGTAGGGTCCTCTGTTGCGGCGTCCGCGTTCAACGGTGTGTCTTAAACCACTTGTTTCTGCACAAGTATTGTTCTCTGTCGTCAACTCTGGCAAGGGTCGCCGAATATCCTGCTTTACGGAGAGTACAGGCCTGCGAGTCCACGCGTTTTGCGATGAGGCGCAAGCTTCTATCACCTTACCGCCTGCTCGTGATTTCACTATCCTTCAACAGCTTTCCACACACCGCTCAAAACAGTAGCACGCCATCAGTCGACCAATTTCTAATTTCCCAGATGCTCGCCGGCCGGAGTGGCCGTGCGGTTCTAGGCGCTACAGTCTGGAACCGAGCGACCGCTACGGTTGCAGGTTCGAATCCTGCCTCGGGCATGGATGTGTGTGATGTCCTTAGGTTAGTTAGGTTTAATTAGTTCTAAGTTCTAGGCGACTGATGACCTCAGAAGTTAAGTCGCATAGTGCTCCGGGTCATTTGAACCATTTTGAACACGGATGCTCGTTCTCGGACGCCGACTCCCTGTGTCAAAATAGCTAGCAGCAGTGGATTTTTCTATTTATTGTCCTTATAACGGCTTGAATTATAACCCATTCGTCTCTGGTGCGCTTACATACAAAGCGCAACACAATTAAAGAGTCACTTTTTTGAAACCATGTAATTGCCTCCCAGTCCAATGCAAAAGTTTGAAATTTGGCACAAAGATGCCTACAACCTTCCTCTGTATTGGTGCAAACTAGTGCCGACCTGTGACGTCACCCTCAGTCGTGGCTATGCTTCAGGCAGCAAGGCGCCGACATATGGAAAACAAAGCCAGAGCTCAGAAAATAATGTGAGGTGTAATGTGGGTTAATGATGTCATATTAGCACAAAATTTCACCACAGTCTTGCCAAACGCCACCGAAGATGTGTCACGATATGGGGAGCACTTAGAACCCCTCATACCCACGTTTCACCAGTTATTTTGACACCTTTTCGATAAAGCCCAGAACCGCAACGTCCAGCGTTGAAATCATACTGTTTTCTTGTGGGCGCCAGAAAACAACACTTCAGACACACCGCCGTACTCTATCGACACAAAAAGGCCTTAGAGTGTGGCATGAAGGGAATCATTGAAAGACATCATCCCATATATACAGACATCAAAAAAAGTTTTGAATCACCTCGGTCCCGAGAGTTCCGGAACCTGTACGGAAAATTGGAATAGAGACCAACATAAGCATCATTTCTGCCTTTTCATTGCTCATGAAAGCGACCATATAGCGATACCTTCAGAGGTGGTGGTCCAGACTGTTGTACACACTGGTACCAGTAGCACGTCCTCTTGTATTGATGCATGCCTGTATTCGTCGCGGCATACTATTCACAAGTTCATCAAGGCACTGTTGGTCCAGATTGTCCCACACCTCAATGGCATTTTGGCGTAGATCCCTCAGAGTGGTTGTTGGGTCACTTCGTCCCTAAACAAGCCCTCTCAATCTATCCCATGTATTTTTGATAGGGTTCATGTCTGGGGAACATGCTAGCCATCTAGGAGAGCGATTTCGTTATCCTGAAGAAAGTCATTCGAAAGACGTGCACGGCGGGATCGCGAATTATCGTCTACGGAGACGAATGCCTCGCCAATATGCTGGCGATATGGTTGCACTATCGGTCGGAGGATGGCATTCACCTTTCGTACAGCCATTACGGCACCTTCCATGACCACCAGCGGCGTAAGTCGGTCCCACATAATGCCCACCCAAAACAGCATGGAACCTCCACCTTACTGCACTCGCTGGACTGTGTGCCTAAGGCGTTCAGCCTGACCGGTTTGCCCTAAAACAAGTCTCAGAAAATTGTCTGGTTGAAGGCATATGCAACTGTTGTGTACATAGTTCCGCGTAGTCAGCGCGTACACAACTTTCCCACTAGAGTGCGCCCCGCTAAGCACAACAGTGCAGGCGCAGCGCTCGACCGTCTCCGCACTACGAGATGGCGCTGCCATAGAGACAGACCAGATTTTGCTTCCGCCGATCCGCGTATTAATATGTAACGCAGCCAATGAGATTGCTGCTAACGTAGAACCTTTTCTCCTCGCGGATCACACTCGCGCAATGATACATGAACGCGCGAGGTATTATAACGAGTGTAAAGACCTCCGATTAGTCAGTCTGCATTTGTCTGCACTAATCTGTACCAGTCTGCATTAGTTTGTACCAGTCTGTACGAGTTCTACATTTGTCTGTACCAGTCTATAGTCAAGTTTCAGTCTGCGCCATATAAGATTACCATATTCCTGTACATAGCCATGAAGATAAATGTATAGACACTTTTGTCAAGTATCAGAGATATATGTGAGAATAAGATTAACGTATCAATACCAAAGGAACTTCAGATTGTCAATTGCAAATAGCATCCAGAACCAAGTTAAGTAATTTTTATGCTTGTTATTATTTTAATAAATGTGTGTGAAAATTAATCAAGTTCTGTGTAAAGTTGGTCACCGTCAATCTGCTACTCTAAGTGTGCATGTGGCATTTCTATTGTCTGACCTAACAGCAGAAGATAAACACGCCACGATAAGACCACGAGACATATTGCTGACTCTCGCCTACTTTGTTAGAGCGACATGTCAAATAATCTGATGGTGCGTGCTGAAGGTCTTACAGTACGCACACCACAGCGACACTCACCTGTGAAGAGAACGTGATGCCAATCCTGAGCGGTGCATTCGGCATGTTTTTGGGCCCATCTGTACCACGCTGCATGGTGTCATGGTTGCAAAGATGGACCTCACCATGGACGTCGGGAGTGAAGTTGCGCATCATGCAGCGTATTGCGCACAGTTTGAGTCGTAACCCGACGTCCTGTGGCTGCACGAAAAACATTATTGAACGTGGTAGCGTTGCTGTTAGTTCCTCCGAGCCATAATCCGTAGGTAGCGGTCATCCACTGCAGTAGTAGCCCTTGGGCGGCCTGAGCGAGGTAAGTCATCGACAGTTCCTGTCTCTCTGTATCTCCTCCCTGTCCGAACAACATCGCTGTAGTTCACTCCGAGACACCTGGATACGTATCTTGTTGAGAGCCCTTCCTGGCACAAAGTAACAATGAGGACGCGATCTAACCGCGGTATTGACCGTCTAGGCATGGTTGAAGTACAGACAACACGAGCAGTGTTCCTCCTTCCTGGTGGAATGACTGGAACTGATCGGCTGTCGGACCTCCTCCGTCTAATAGGCATGGTTGTTTACACCTTTGGGCTGGTTTAGTGGCGTCACTGAACAATCAAAGGGATTGTGTCTGTGATACAATGCCCACAGTCGATGTCTATCTTCAGGAGTTCTGGGAACCGGGATGATGCAAAAATTTTTTATGTGTGTCTGTCAGGTTGAAGGTACCCGTTCGGTAGCGTTCAAGGCCTGTTTTTAGGGGCCGAAATCGTGGTATCGTATGGGGAGAGATCAAAACTATCGGACGGGTGCTCGAGTGTCTTCCACTTGAATTGTTGTAACTTCTGAGTTTCGACATTTTGCGATATGGTGTCGTCTGTTATCATGAAGTAGCAGAATCCCACGTCGTACAATTCCACAACGGTGTTTTTCGACAGACATGCTCCTCCATACACATTCTTCATTCTCCGATGTATCTCTACCGTCGTTCGTCCTTAAGCAGTCAGTACACAGAATCAGCCTGATCGTAAGCCTTCGGCTAACTAGTTATTACGATACATTATGGGTTATCAATACATTGGAAGTTTCCCACTGAAGTAATTGTTTTGGTTTGAATGTTTACTTGCTAGTTTTACTATTAGTCTAAGAAATTCTGCTTTTCTCTGATGATTCCCTCAATAACACTAATATGACTGTGTTTAGCCAGATATTAACTACATAACTCAAATATTAAAGAATAATACACGTCTAAAACTAGTAAGATCAAGACCTAGTCTTGTGCAGTCGTGCTGGAGATGGTACTCCGTCGGTATGCATCACTTGATTTTGACGTAAATGAAACGAGTCACAACTGTACAGTATCGTTAAAATAGGACTTCTTACTTAAATGTTCAAACACACAAGTGATTAGAATCTCACTTAGGTCAGCTCTCATTATTGATAAAATATCTGGCCAACTCACACAACTTTCCGATGTGTTGTCGCTCAGTTGTTGCAACCTATGTCCTCAATTATTTGCTGAATGTGTTTTTGTCTTCCTTTATGGTTTTTACCCTCTACAGTTACTCTTAACAAACTGACTGTCGGTTTACGGTAGCCTGTGACTATTGTAGTGTTGGCAGCTAAGCTGTACGCAGTAGTGAACGACGGTGAATCATAAAATACTTACCAACCATCTATTGCGTCAAGCGCCAAATTAAATGTTTGACAATACTGTGTGACCTCTCGGTCACACACTGGTGTCCAAAATTAACGCAACAAACTGCTGTTTCTCCGCGCCTAATCTATAATACAGGGTGTTTATAAATGAATATCGGGGTTTTAACGCTTTATAATATTTATTACATTCAACTTATAGTTATAAATGATGTGGTTATAGTTATAGTTATAAATGATATGTCAAATGATAGAGAAACTCAAACAATTTTACCAAGAACCTTATAAATGCTCAATGTGAGCACCATTTGTCACCCGGCACACATCAAGTCCATAGCCGAGTTCTTCCGAAACGTTAGTAAGTGTGTATTCAGTGATTGTAGTAAAAGCTGCTTCAATCTGGTTTCTTAATTTAGGGAGGTCTGCTGGTAGCGGAGGCACGTACACACGATACTTGATGAAGCTCCAAAGGAAAAAATCGCTTGGCGTTAGGTCGGGTGAACGTGGAGGCCATGCAAAGCAAGACCTGTCATTGGGCCCCTTGCGGTCTATCCAGCGCTTGGGTACAGACCTCGTCTTTAGACTTGATGTGTGCCGTGTGACAAATGGTGCTCACATATAACTTTTATAAGGTTCTTGGTAAAACTGTGAGTTTCTCTTTCATTTGACATATCATTTATACGTGCAAGTTTATTGTAATAAATATTATAAAGCGTTAAAACCCCGATATTCATTTGTAAACACCCTGTATAATCATAAAACTGTCAACAGACGTCTGTAGGATCGTGTTGTGCACAGAAGATGGCATTCCTATCAACGGACAACCAAGCCAGCAGTGTTGTCAGGGCACCTACCAAGCAGGGTAGTGTTTGCAGGGTAGCCCCACATCCACAATCGCTGTGTACACCGTCACAGACGAGGAAGTATGGTGCAGAGAAGACGCTTACAGACTCTCTGCTGTCGAGGGCCATAGGAGGAATCGAAGCAGGGGAATCGCAAACTGATGTGGTCCGATGGCTTAATAAGAATCGCTGTGTTGTTTCTCGGGTGAGGCGACAGTTTATAGTGATCGAAACTGTGTCCCGGAGACAGGACAGCGCCGACCACGTGTGACGTCAGAAAGAGTGGACCGTTATTTGACTGCAAGTGCACGACGGTATCACCTTGCTACTGCACTGCAGCTGGCATCTGACCTCGCAAAATCCCCTGGACGTATTGTACTGAGGCAAACATTGTACAGAATGTTTCTGCAGAGTGGCTGGTCTTCACTTAGAAACGTCTAGAGTGGAGATGTCAACATGCCACCTGGATAGTCGAACGGTTGGCCAATGTTCTTTTCGTAGATAAGTCCCGATTTGGTCTTCAGAGTGATTATCGACGGACTCGCATTTGGAGGACACATGGTACACGGTTTAGGGACCCAAAAATTGTGGAAAGAGATTGATATCGAGGAGGATCCCTAATGGTGTGTGTTCAAATGTGTGTGAATTCCTAAGGGACCAAACTACTGAGGTCATCGGTCCCTAGACTTACACACTACTCAAACTAACGTATGCTAAGAACAACACACACACACCCATGCCCGAGGGAGGACTCGAACCTCCGATGAGAGGCGCCGCGCAATCCGTGACATGGCGCCTCCAACCCCGCTGCCAGTCTGCAGGGCCTTAATGGCGTGGGCAGGGATTATGTTGATCACTCGAACACCTCTTCATGAAATTGTACAATGTGTCTCATTCAAATTTGTGCTAACTGCAGTGTTTAGCATTTTAAGAATAATTCTTCTTACCGGTTTAACTGGTCGTAAGTGAAACGTCCCCAAAATTATTCGCCGTATGTCAAAGATCGCTTCCAGTGGGTTGTCTGATGGTGACAAGCAAAGCATACAAAACATAGTTATTAAACCTAGCAAACATTATAAGAGAAAGTACCCTTCAGGTGCTCTTCCCCTAATCATTTAATAAAGTACTAAATTGACCCACGTCTGTAAGTAATGATTCCGAGGCAATTTGATCAATATTACATGAAATTTAAAAAAAATAACTACAAAGCGTGATTTTAACTCTCAAAGTAGCTTTTGACCAAATGTTATATATTTTCTAATCCTCCATTAGAGAACTGTAATGGTCGGCATCGTAAAACTCACAGTCAGAAAAACTGCCCTGTATACTATTTACTATTCATCTATTTTATATTTAGAAAAATTAACTATTCCATTGCAACAGAGTAAACAGTTCGCTATTTGTAAATGAATCCTATAGGTAAATACTGATATCTGTTTATTAGTTATATTCAGTAGTTTTCTGTTTATCTGCAAATTCATTAACACTGTTTTTAATGGTTTACACGCATTCAGTCTGATATTTTAACTCCTGTAAAGGAAAACCCTCTATGCAGAAATTACTACCGTTTAAATTTAAAGTTCAGTCAACGGCTGCGTGCACATGCTACAAAAAGTGATCTACGCAGTGAATCGAGTTACAGTGTTGAGTTCTACTGTAATCCACTCGGCACTGCCACCGTGCACAAACCTAATACCGTCTGTAGAATGTTGGTCCTCTTACTTTTCGCTCTAACATCGGCTCCAGTTGTTACAACGAGCGCCACGAAATAACGCGAAGGCTCCAGATGGTTCTTGCTGTTTGCAGTGACGGTGCAGTTTTATTTCTTAAAAGTCTTCTTGTTCGCTACTGAACCACATCCGACTCATCCAGATAAGACAACTAGGATCTCCTCGACACTATAAATTTGGAAATGTCTTTCCACACCATCTGGTTTACTCAGAATCATTCACTCTGGTTGCTACATTTTATAGCGATTGTTCAAAACCAGCTGTACTATGGACAAAGCATCTCTGGAAACAACTAGGTATTTTCTGTCCTCGGCTTGAGACATGGAACTAGCAAGGGAAGTTATGAAGGTTACAATATAGTAATAATTATACGTGTTCGTTTTTTATAAACTTCCTTTGAATGTTGTTTTTTGTCATCCGATCAAATAAGTCAGTGCAGATCTAAAGGTTCGAGGTTCGATCCGGAGCGACGTAAAGGTCTTTCTCTGGCATTTACCGTGTTGTTCACTTCTCACAACGGTTTTCATATACGAAAGAGCAAAGTTGAGTAATGGATATGGCTCCGCGTTAATTATTAGATTACAGAAAGTCAATAACATCCAAACGTGTCGAATGTGTGCCATATGGTCACTGTAAGAATTTTTTTATGTCATTCATCAGACTACACCACAATGAAAGTAGTATCTACAGTATTCAGTTGAATTCAAGTACAAATTTAAAAGGAATGATAATCACCTTTTATTGAGTCTACAAACCGATGAACAATTGAGTTAGAAATCAGTTACATTGTTTAACCTCAATGGCTACATTATCACAGGAAGTGCTGAAGATCCACATCGCGCGTTGATTGTTAAAATTAGCCTCCTAAATACAGCCTAAAAATATTTGCAAAACTAATTAATATTCTTAAAAAAGCCATACCAGAGAATCTCTCATTGGAAGAACGAAGTTGATTCCGGAAAGGTCATTCATACAGTGATAACATATTCACCACAAAAAGAATTTTACAGAAACGAAGAGCTACATACAGCTTTTATTGAATTCGAAAGAGCTTTTTACAGTGTGAACAGATAAAAACAGCGGAACACAATGACTGAAGTTGGATATTCTACGCACCTCACTGAAGATATAGAAAGGCTGTACAATGACAAAAAATAATAATAAAAGTAGGCGATTATATAACTGATGAAATCACTATCAATAATAGACGTACATGGCAGTAGCCAGTCAGCAATCTTATTTAGCATGTATATAAATAGTTTGAGTGAGAACTAGATACAGGAAGCAAATCCGGTTATAGATATAATATAAGTAATTACGCTAATGTCTGTATCTATGTAGATGATACAACAATTTTGGAAGAAAGTGAGGATGAGCTACAAAAGGCGTTGAATAAGCTACTTAGTTCCGGAAAAGAGGACATGACATTCATGCATCAATAAAGGAAATTAAATCATGGTTGACCATAGTAAATACCTCACCTGATCAATAATAATAATAATAATACATAATATGCCGTTAAGGAGGTCTCTATCTTTAATTTTTTTAGTATGTAATGTGAGTTATGAGATGGACAAGGATACAAAAAGAAGACTGAGAAATATTAATTGATATTCAGAATGATCAACAAAACATTTCAAAACAAAATAGGGAATGAAACAAAATAATGAACCCACGGCTATATGGAATCGAATCAAGGATACTTTAAAAAACGCGATAAATGTAGACTACAAGTATCAGAAATGAGGTTTCTGAAGAAAGTTCGAGGTTTTACCAGGGAAGACCACATAACAAATTAGAATCAACTAGCTATTTATAATGTTGAAGAAAATTCTGGTAACATCACCTACCAAAAATGAGTGTAGAGAGAATCCCATCAAACGCTACGCCTTACAAGGTCGGAGGAAGAAGGGTCGTAGGATGATCCAGAATGAAGAGTCAGTGAAACGTGTAGACGTACAGGCACAAGTGGACTGGAGTAGAGGAGAAGTAAATTGCTAAAAATCATGGGAATAACAAAATTTTAGAGTTATTAAGCCGTGCCCATATGATTTACGTTGGCAACTCCAACGCTTCAGTCTACTTCATGACGTTTCCAGGTTAGTGAAGGAGAGAGGGGATTGAGAGGGGGTGCAGGAAGGGAGACCACGGAGTTGATAGAGGGGGGGGGGGGGAGGGGATCAACGACACGATAGCTCACTGATGCCTAAATTGAAATAACATTGTGCTCTGTCTAAGCGCTATTACAGTTTCAGTTTTCTGGCACCTATCCTCATCATTCTTACCTTGTTCACAGCGACAGTTGGGACTGGAGCGTTGTTTCTATCGAATTAGGTAAGTAGAGCAGAGAAAGGGTGCTGTAAAGAACGAAACGCAAGTAGATGTCTACCATCCTGATTTCCAAAATGGTGTTGTATCGAAAATTGCTTGGACAAAGGGGAACATTCTGTCTACATCCATATCCTTCATCTAATGCCCCAAGGCATAAATGTACATGCTACCTCTTCGTAACCCAGAGATTCATTCTAACATCTTCTCATTCAACCAATCTTGGCCAATCTTGGCTATAGCCCCCCATATTATTTCTTTAGATCACGTCTTCAATACCCCTCCCAGCTTCCTCACCGCCACAAATCCCTCCACTCTCTCTCCTTTATACTTTACCCCTCCCTTATTGGCCACATTTGCCAGCACAACATCATTGCGACCCCTCCTATACTCAGACACTCATACGTAGCGACCCATGCACATCACTCCACAGAACGGGAGGAAGGCTATAGGTTTATGTTCTTCCTTTAACTGGACGGATTTGCGCCTATATTTACCAGCGAATCCAGCTCTAATTTACTGAGATTTGTATGAATTTTTTCTGAATATATTCTTAACGTGCTTCAGTTCAGATACTGGATGATCATGATCTGAAATTGTCTGTGGTCTTTATACTATACGGCTCAGGACGGCTCAGGACAGAACGTTTCTGAGCTGTGTAGTGCAAACCGCATTCATTCAGATAAAGATGTGCATGTGTCAGCTTTCTGCACAGAGAACGACCCAAGTTTCCATTCAAACAATGCGTCCAAAAACACACACTTATCTTCGGGGTTTTTAGTTCTGTAGTAAAGCTTATATTCAGATACATGACATTAATGTGGTCCAAGATCCATTCGGTGAGGCCAGATTGAAAACCTGTCGTCCATGTATCTACAAAAAATTTGAATGAAAAGAGCAGAATGTGGAGACCAGTCTTCGAAATCTTTCATAAAGATATGAGAGGTGGCACACCACGCTCTAGCTTTAACAACACTGTCAGTAGAATTAATATTCGTATTTTAGGTCATGATCCCGATGTTCCCTAGTACTGCATTTGGTATGTGTGCTTACGACTTTTTACATGAGGAAATTTGGCTAGAATTTACATATAACTGCATGTGTAGCCTGTAGAGAACTTGTATCTGAGGGACCTTAGTGGACACGATGGAAAACAGGGAGAAAGATGGATTGCAGGCCATAAATGCAGAGTGCAGTGAACTGGCTGTGCGAGTGATTCTGGGAAGCAGAGATCTGCTGATTGGACCTGCAGGGGGACTTTGGGCCATCGAACTCCCCTCTTCCCACTTAGGGTCAGAGCAGGAGGTCGTCGGTTTGCAAAACATTTTACCTGGGCCAGGAGACAGACATTTGCCAAGGTGGCCAGTTGGCGGAAAGTGGGTGGAGCAAACCTTTCAAGAGAGACTGATGTAATCTGAGCTTTTGTGAAAATGGTGGGATGGTCATAAAATTCCAAGCATTCTCATGTTAGAAGCTGGGATGATACCAACAGAGCGGCTGGTGCACGTGTTTACTGGAGACCAGACTGTAACGCCCCTGATGCCAGGAAGTCGCCAGGTTCTTTTAGCGAGCGACTAAATCAAATATTTCACGGGCACGACTATCTGAGAAGCTTAACAGCCTTCTGTCAGAACTTGGAAATGGTCAGCCTGAAAAGATTCTCTCTGTAAGTGAGGGACTGTGGCCCTGTCTAGCTTGACGTTTTTTGCCGTGACGTGGCTATGCTTACTGTGAGAAAGACGCCTTCCTAGTCTAAAATCTTCTTTTCTCACACAAGAGTGATTTTGAGTCGCTCATTGGCTCCTCTCAGGATATGAAAAGCAGAGGCTATCTTCCCCAGCTTGGGGACCCCAGCGCTGATTGGCTACCACGCCAGCAGATGTCAAGAGGGGAGACTCAGTGACTAGAGGATAGTTCTATTGATTTGTACAACTTGGAGGCGGTCTTTATCCCTGCTAATTCGGCTCCCATACCGAGGTTCTGCCAACAGCCTTGTCAAAGAGGGCGAAGGAGCAGACACAGTTTGGGGTGGGAAACTGTTTCTAAAGATGGAAGAATCAGCAATGATCAACGGTATGAGGATGCAGAAGGCAATGGGCACCACTGCATTAAACACACAGCACATTGAAAAACAGTCCTGATGATCTCTCCATTGGCGAAAGACTCCGGAATAGCCCCCCCCCCCCTTTCTCCCTTTAGGATCTCTGGAAGGGGACTGCCAAGAGGATGGTGACCATGACAAAAAGACTGAATAATTGACGAAAGGATAACGTTCTATGAGTCGGGGCGTGGAATGTCAGAAGCTTGAATGTGGTAGGGAAACTGGAAAATCTGAAAAGGGAAATACAAAGACACAATCTAGATATAGTAGGGGTAAGTGAAGTGTTATGGAAAGAAGACAAGGATTTCTTGTCAGATGAGTATAGGGTAATAGTAATAGCAGCATAAAATGGTATAACGGGAGTAAGAGTTGTTATGTATAGGAAGGAAGGGCAGAGAGTGTGTTACTGCGAACAGTTCTGTGATAGGATTATTCTTGTCAGAATCGATAGCAAACCAACACCGAATACAATAGTTCAGGTATACATGCCGACTTCGCAAACTGAAGAGATAGAGACAGTATTGAGGATATTGAAAGGGTAATACTGTACGTAAAGGGAGATGAAAATCTAATAGTCATGGGGGACTGGAATGTAGTTGTAGGGGAAGGGTAATACTGTACGTAAAGGGAGATGAAAATCTAATAGTCAGGGGGGACTGGAATGTAGTGGTAAGGGAAGGAGCAGAAGAAACGGTTACAGGAGAAGGGCTTGGGACAATGAATGAGAGAGGACGAAGAATAACTGAGTTCTGTAGTAAATTTCAGTTAGTAACACTGAATATTCTGTTCAAAAATCACAAGAGGAGGAGGTATATTTGGAAAAGGCCGGGTGATACGAGAAGATTTCAGTTAAATTACATCATGGTCAGACAGAGATTCCGAAATCAGATACTGGATTGTAAGGCGTAACCAGGAGCAGACATAGACTCAGATCACAATGTAGTAGTGATGAAGAGTAGGCTGAAGTTTAAGACTGTAGTAAGGAAGTATCAATACACAAAGAAGTGGTATACGTAAGTACTAAGGAATGATGAGATATGCATAAATTTCTCTACGGCTATAGGTACAGCATAAAGGAATAGCTCAGTGGGCAGTACAGTTGAAGAGGGATGGACATGTCTAGGTCATCAAAGATGTTGAAAACATAGGTGCAAAGAAGGTAATTGTCAGGAAACCACGGGTAACGGAAGAAATACTTCAGTTGGTCAATGCAAGGACGAAGTGCAACAATGTTCTGGAAAACTCAGGAATAGAGAAATACAAGTCGCTGGGAAATGAAATAAATAGGAAGTGCAGGAAAGTCGGACAAAATGGCTGTATGAAAAATGTGAATAAATCGAAAAAGAAGTGATTTTCGGAAGGACATTAAAAGCAAGGGTGGTAACATTAAGAATACAATGGGAATTCCACCGTTAAATGCAGAGGAGAGAGCGGATAGGTTGAAAGAATATATTGAAAGCGTCAATGAGGGGGAAGATTTGTTTGATGTGATAGAAGGAGAAACAGGAGTCGATTTAGAAGAGATAGGGAATCCGATATTAGAATTTAAAAGAGCTTTGAAGGGCTTAAGATCAAATACGGCAGAAGGGACGGGTAACATTCCATCTGAATTTCTGCAATCTTTGGGCGGAGTGGCAACAAAACGACAATTCACGTTGATGTCTAGAACGTATGAGTCTGGCAACATACCATCTGATTCTCGGAAAAAGATCATCCACACAATTCCGAAGACTGCAAGAGCTGACAAACGCGAGAATTATCAGCTTAACAGCTCATGCACCCACGTTATTGACAAGAATAATACATAGAAGAGTGGAAAAGAAAATTGAGGATGTGCTAGATGACGATCAGTTTGGTTTTAGGGACGAGACAGGCAATTCTGACGTTACGGTTGATAATGGAAGCAAGGCTAGAGAAAAATCAAGACATGTTCATAGGATTTTTCGACCAGGAAAAAGCGTTCGACAGTGAAAAATGGTGCAAGATGTTCGAAATTCTGAGAAAAAACAGGGGTAAGCTATAGGGAGAGATGAGTAATATACAACAACAGCCAAGAACGAATAAAAGAGTGGACGACCAAGAAAGAAGTGCTCGTATTAAAAGGGGTGTGAGACAGGGATACAGTCTTTTGCCCCTACTGTTGAATCTGTACGTCGAAGAAACAATGATGGAAATAAAAGAAAGGTTCAGGAGTGGAATTAAAATTCAAGGTGAAAGGATAATAGTGGTACGAATCGCTGATGACATTGCTATCCTGAGTGAAAGTGAAGAAGAATTACATGATATGTTGAATGGAATGAACTATCTAATGAGAACAGCATAGGGATTGAGAGTAAATCGAAGAAAGGCGAAAGTAATGAGAAGAAGCAGATATGAGAACAGCAAGAAAACTTAACATCAGGATTGATGGTCACGAAACAGATGAAATTAAGAAATTCTGCTACCTAGGCAGTAAAATAAGCAACGACGGACGGAGCAAGAAGGATATCAAAGGTAGACTAGCAATGGCAAAAACGGTATTCCTGGCCAGGAGAAGTCTACTAGCATCAAACATAGGCCTTAATTTGAGGAAGAAATTTCTGTGAATGTGTAACGTGCGCGTGGAGCACACAATACTCATTAAAGCCTGTACTATGGTAAGTGAGCGGGGTTCACCTTACGAGACTGGATTTTCGTATAGATATTGACCGCGTGTACATGAATGGTGGCAAATCAGACTTACACCTACTCTGTAATAACAATGATCCGTCAAGTAAGTTCAAAATGCAATTACACGTCAGTATGGAACAAAAGTAACACTGAAGATGCTACCAATTTGATAATAATCCGGTCGCCAGCCTAATTAGGCATTAACTGAGTTTCTTCCCTGTACAAGTTGGTGTATATTCATGCAAAACAACACGTAGTAACACTGCATAATATAGTAAAATTTTAGAACCAGAAAATCTATTGAACTGATAGTTTCACGTTCTGTACTGATATGGAAAAACCATGAATACATAACACTACACTATAATGTATACTATAAAACTTCGTACTGTCTATTGATCTGGTTAAATTCGGGCATAGGTTACCCTAGAAATAGTACTTTCGAGCCACACACAAAATGTCAATTTTAATAAAGATAAAACACTGATAAATTTTGGCTTTTATATTGACTTTAACTTTTGCTGGTCAAACCAATTTAGAACACTTCAAAATTCAAATGAATAAAAAGGGGGGGGCCCTGAAACTGTTATGATCTATGATCACTATATTAAAAAATTGATTACTGAAATTATCATGCGTTCAAGATTTCCAGTATATGAGTTACTACTCTTTTTATCTTATTTGCTTCTCATTTAAATACCTTTATATTTGTCTTTAAATAATTAAACTTCATTACTATTTCAATATTAAAGTTATCTTTCAACTTCGTTAGACCTTCGTTATTCATTTACTGGTTCATTAACAAAACAGTTCTTTAAACACCATTCTGACATAACTAGGTCTGCAAGTAATTATTATTAACACCAAATTTAATTTTTCATTTCGGGACACTCGGATTGCACAACATTTGGAAAGGACCCTGTCTAGGTTAGTTGTGAGGATAATTAAATGGTGAGAAAGTTCTGGTAAAATTTACGTTATTATTGAACAGTTCACTCTATGGTCCATACGAATACAGTACTAAAAGTTTCAACCTGCTAGTATCGATGCGGCGGTTGGCGGGCGGCGAGATGGCGAGGCACAGAGCACACATACAACCACAGCTATGGCTCTTGATGTATCGGCACTTAAATTCTTCATTGCGTCGCAATACTTTTCCATTTAGTGCCTATGGAATTTTACCATGCTGTGTGCGCGTTGGAACGGCATACCCGAGGCTCAGTGAAGCTGCGTCTTCCAGGAGAGCCTCCTCGCTCCAGAAGGTGTTGCTCAAACCAGTGCCAAACTCCAGCTACTGCTGAGCCCGTTGTGCCGTGCAGTGCCCGTGCGCATTTTCCCGCGCTCGCCTGCCATCCGCCTTTTACCGCTCCCTTACAGACAGGGTATTCACCCGAGGTTTTGCATTCTACATACCCTAACACATTGCCTACGGATGGACCTGACGCACAGCTACAATTTTAAACATCTTACAACAGTTTCAACGTTTCTTCCATTTCAATTCTGTTACAATATTGCTTGACATTTGACATAAACATTAATATTCACATTGAAACTCGTTTACACTTTTCCTAACATAATGACATGAAACAAAAAAGAAATGAAATCAGAACATCAATTACACTAGTTTATCGAAAAACAAGAAGAAAAAAATAACTTATATGTACAATAGTACAGCGTCGTTGTTGTTACAAATGCACATCTGGAGTACAGCATTGTATGATAGTGAAACATGGACTGTGGGAAAACTTGAAGAGAAGAGAATGGAAGAATTTGAGATGTGGTGCTACTGACGAATGTTAAAAATTAGGTGGACTGATAATGTAAGGAATGAAGAGGTTCTGTGCAGAATCGGAGAGGAAAGGAATATGTGAGAAACACTGACAGCGAGAAGGGATAGGATGATAGGACATTGTTAAGACATCAGGGAATAATTTCCATGATACTAGAGGAAGCTGTATAGGGCAAAAAGTGTAGAGGAAGACAGAGACTGGAACACATCCAGAAAATAATTGAGGACGTAGGTTGCAAGTGCTACTCTGAGATGAAGAGGTTGGCAAAGGAGAGGAATTTGTGGCGGGCCCCATCAAACCAGTCAGAAGACTAAATGACCACAAAGAAAATAAACATAGGTTTGGTGGAGACTAGCTGTGATTCTTTGCCTTTTTCGTCTTCTGGTTCTCCTCTGGTGGATAACCTCAGATCTTTCCCCAGTGGGTGAGACTCGTAGTCTGCAACTTGTGGTGGACTAAGAGCCAGTGGCAGTTTCCAACTGTACCGACAGTGGAACTGCATATCACCTCGCACATATCGTGTGTCACGACGGTGAAATTATTCGTCCGATTGGACCGTCAGGCGCTTGACAATTCCAGCACACACCGTTGTGCCTGTGGTGAGTCACATTGGTTGGGCAGAGCAGCGAACGTGGACACCTCACACTGAAATCTGTCCGGATGTCAGGGTTCTAATAGGGAAGTCTCCCGCATTCTAATAATCAGAACGCCAGTCCGCGTAGTTTGCAAATTTTCGCGGACGCCTCGGAACACTACAGTTGCGCCGCCCCTCACCCACAGCGTGCCGTTTTCTGCTGCCAACTGAATATCAAGGCGAAAGGGTAAAGTATTGTTGTACCGCGTAGGGCTAGTAAATGATATTCACAGCTCCCTGCTCTCCGTGAACCATAGTTTGTGGTGTACTTGGTTGTAGTTGATTACATTTGAATAAAATTGGACATCACAGTGGATTCATGTAAACAAAGACAGATTGCGTTGTGAAAGGGATTAATTCAGGGAGAATTTGTATAGTTTCTACCCCAGATTGTCCATCAGGCAATCTGATTTATATTTGTCATTTCTTGTAAGACATATCAGCTCATGGTAAGTATAACGGGATTAATAAAAACTTGTCATTATTTTTGCAAACTTAAATACGCCACTGCCGTCATTCACACTTCCTGAACTATTTACCGTTTTTTTGTGGTAGTACATGGGTACACCAGCAATTCAAGGTTCAGTCTAATTAAATTAATTAATTTGATTAATAATTTTAGTTCTGAAAGTGACCACAGACATAGGTAACCAAAGTGCCATGAGCAAATTTACTAATTTCGTAAATAAAAAATTAATGGTGTATCTCACGAGTTGAAGGTGATTGAGAAAATATTACTTTCATTATTTAAAGAAACCTCCCCCCATGAACCATGCACTTTGCCGTTGGTGGGGAGGCTTGCGTGTCTCAACGACACAGATAGCCGCACTGTAGGTGCAACCACAACGGAGGGGTATCTGTTGAGAGGCCAGACAAACGTGTGGTTCCTGAAGAGGGGCAGCAGCCTTTTCAGTAGTTGCAGGGGCAACAGTCTGGATGATTGACTGATCTGGCCCTGTAACACTAACCAAAACGGCCTTGCTGTTGTGGTACTGCGAACGGCTGAAAGCAAGGGGAAACTACAGCCGTAATTTTTCCCGAGGGTATGCAGCTTTACTGGAGAGCTGCATCAAACCAGTCTCAGGACTCAAAATGGTTCAAATGGCTCTTAGCACTACGCAACTTAACTTCTGAGGTCATCAGTCGCCTAGAACTTAGAACTAATTAAACCTAACTAACCTAAGGACATCACACACATCCATGCCCGAGGCAGGATTCAAACCTGCGACCGTAGCGGTCAGTCTCAGGACTGAAGGTCACAGCAACAATAAGAACAACAACATTTAAAGAAAATAACATTTAGCATCACTAGGATGGCCGGCCGGTCTGGCCGTGCGGTTCTAGGCGCTTCAATCTGGAACCGCGTGACCGCTACGGTCGCAGGTTCGAATCGTGCCTCGGGCATGGATGTGTGTGATGTCCTTAGGTTAGTTAGGTTTAAGTAGTTCTAAGTTCTAGGGGACTTATGCCCTCAGATGTTAAGTCCCCTAGTGCTCAGAGCCATTTGAACCATCACTAGCAGACATACACTCCTGGAAATTGAAATAAGAACACCGTGAATTCATTGTCCCAGGAAGGGGAAACTTTATTGACACATTCCTGGGGTCAGATACATCACATGATCACACTGACACAACCACAGGCACATAGACACAGGCAACAGAGCATGCACAATGTCGGCACTAGTACAGTGTATATCCACCTTTCGCAGCAATGCAGGCTGCTATTCTCCCATGGAGACGATCGTAGAGATGCTGGATGTAGTCCTGTGGAACGGCTTGCCATGCCATTTCCACCTGGCGCCTCAGTTGGACCAGCGTTCGTGCTGGACGTGCAGACCGCGTGAGACGGCGCTTCATCCAGTCCCAAACATGCTCAATGGGGGACAGATCCGGAGATGTTGCTGGCCAGGGTAGTTGACTTACACCTTCTAGAGCACGTTGGGTGGCACGGGATACATGCGGACGTGCGTTGTCCTGTTGGAACAGCAAGTTCCCTTGCCGGTCTAGGAATGGTAGAACGATGGGTTCGATGACGGTTTGGATGTACCGTGCACTATTCAGTGTCCCCTCGACGATCACCAGTGGTGTACGGCCAGTGTAGGAGATCGCTCCCCACACCATGATGCCGGGTGTTGGTCCTGTGTGCCTCGGTCGTATGCAGTCCTGATTGTGGCGCTCACCTGCACGGCGCCAAACACGCATACGACCATCATTGGCACCAAGGCAGAAGCGACTCTCATCGCTGAAGACGACACGTCTCCATTCGTCCCTCCATTCACGCCTGTCGCGACACCACTGGAGGCGGGCTGCACGATGTTGGGGCGTGAGCGGAAGACGAACTAACGGTGTGCGGGACCGTAGCCCAGCTTCATGGAGACGGTTGCGAATGGTCCTCGCCGATACCCCAGGAGCAACAGTGTCCCTAATTTGCTGGGAAGTGGCTGTGCGGTCCCCTACGGCACTGCGTAGGATCCTACGGTCTTGGCGTGCATCCGTGCGTCGCTGCGGTCCGGTCCCAGGTCGACGGGCACGTGCACCTTCCGCCGACCACTGGCGACAACATCGATGTACTGTGGAGACCTCACGCCCCACGTGTTGAGCAATTCGGCAGTACGTCCACCCGGCCTCCCGGTTCACGTCCACGCTGTCGCGGCATGCTACCAGTGTTAAAGACTGCGATGGAGCTCCGTATGCCACGGCAAACTGGCTGACACTGACGGCGGCGGTGCACAAATGCTGCGCAGCTAGCGCCTTTCGACGGCCAACACCGCGGTTCCTGGTGTGTCCGCTGTGCCGTGCGTGTGATCATTGCTTGTACAGCCCTCTCGCAGTGTCCGGAGCAAGTATGGTGGGTCTGACACACCGGTGTCAATGTGTTCTTTTTTCCATTTCCAGGAGTGTATTTATGATTATAGCAAGCGACAGCTTGTGAAGTTCCAAAGACGCACCAATCGGTCATTTCTTAATATTTCTCACTCTTCAGAAAGTAACTGATCGCACTGAAAAGGGTTAATAACGCTAGGTGGAACATGCCACCTGGAACTTCTAACGCATGTAGTATAGGTGCTTTGGTAAATTGAAAGGTGGCTACACTGTGCCACTGCGCCAGAGATTGCGCCAAAGAGTACTATTAAGCCGCCTCCACAGTGCGTGTTAAGAGTTCGTTGCAGTCAGTGCTAGTAGAGAGCTCGTGGAGGTCAGTCGTACCCAGAGGTGCTAGTGGGCACTGCTTGTCGTGAAGTCGGAGTGAGATGTGGTAGTAAAGAGTGTTGTTCCATGTTTTATGCAGTTATTTGATGGGAGAGATAGCAGATGTTATTGTAATGAGTGCATTTCGTCAATATATATGAAGGTAAAAACTACAATGTTCTTTTATTGATTGTGTGTCTGAAATAATGCGTCACTACAGGTTCAGTCAACAAAGCATCTGGCTTGTGTTCTTGTATTAGAGTGAATTCTGGTTTTCTTGCGTAATTATAGTTTTTCTAATTTTCTTTTGTCACGTCAGCATAGTTGGTATTTAAAAATTCTTGTCTTGTTGGAAAAGAACCGTGCCAGATGTGGACGTTGAGTCACACTCCCACATACAGAACAGTTACATTTGTGCTTGGATTTTGTAGGTTTTATAGTTGCTGGGGACTTAATTAATTAATTGTGTTTACGAAAATCTACTTACATTGTTTGTTGCAGTCAGATAGCGTAATAATTCTAGTAAGGGCCATCCGATTACGAGACATTACGTAATCGGACAGACAGCTACTAAATACTAAAAAACATTTTCAATCTTATATTTAATTAAGCCCCCATGCACGTGGCGACCGCTGCTTCGGATCGTCCCTTGGAATTGTTCTGATTGTGAAAATAGTAGACCGTAGTATTGTTGTAGTAATTTGTAGTTAGTAATTGTAGTCTATTTTGCATGTGTAGATTTGGTAATTGTCATTCTTCTAATGGTATTTTTTTCTCAGAATTTGATTTGTTGTTTTGTATACGCGTTTGACAATCTAGTGCAATTATGTCAATTGTTTGTTAATCGTGTTTGAGGGAAACATTTCATGTGAATGGTATTGTTGGAGATAAGGAGTCATGTGTGTAATTTTAGTACAGTGACGAATTTTTTTTATGTTTTGTAAATGATTACGCGATCAATGAAAAAGGCAAAAATGATGAATAGTGAAAATGACGAAATTGTTATCATGGCGAACTCGCCGACAGAGGAAAACAGTATGATGGATAATGAAGGGGAAAACAATGTAATAAGTCGGGAAAATAGTCCGGAACCATTTCAAAATTTTTCTCAATCAGATAATTCACAGAATCCGAGATTAACGATAGAAGATTCTGGAATAGTATCGAACACAGATAGCTTTACAGCTATGACGAAGGAAACTGGTTTTGCGGGAAATGTTAGGGGCGAAAATAATTTTGAAACAGTTACTATGGGGCAGTTGATGAGTGCTATATTAAAAATGGAAACACGAATGGAAACTTTAGGATCTGAATTAAAAACAGATATAGGAACAATTAAAACTGATATGGGAACAATGGAAACACGGATGGGAACAATGGAAACTCGGTTAGGATCTGAATTTAAAGCAGAGATGGGAACTTTGGAAACACGGATAGATTCACGAATAGGGACATGTTTCAAAAATATGAAAGATGAGTTAAAGAAAGAAATCAGGGAAGAAGTACAACCGATTCTAAATTCTCACAATAATAGATTAATTGCAGTAGAAATCAGACAAAGGGAACAGGATAGAGAACAGGAAGAAAGAGATCGCGTGATAGTACAAAAATTTTCAGAGTTAAATTTACAACGTGCAAACGATAAGAAAGAAATATTTGAAAGAATCGAGGAATCCGTACCAAATGACAGATTAAATAATCTAACACAACAATATGAACAATTAACTACCAAATGTGTCAATACTGAAACCCGAGTCGCGACACTTACGGAAGACGTAAATAAACAGAAAGAACAATTAGGTGACTTATCGGAAAGAGTTGAGGAAATTTCAGATAAACTGACAAATCTTAGTTTACATGGGGACAGAGATTCGGATGATACAGCTCCATTACCATTTGCAGAAACCGAAGAGTATCAGAACATAAATAAGCATGTTGAAAATCAGGGAAAATTTAATGAACGTGTGAAAAGGGAATTTGAGGCATTACGAAAGCAAGTCAAGCAGATCGAAGGCGAAATTGTAGGAAAAGATAGCACAAGAAATTTAGAATCACAGGTAGCAGAGGGGTTTGAAGAAAATAATTTGTTTCATTTACGGGATGCAACAAGAGAGCGCCAGGCGCGCGAACTTGACAATAATCGACATTCGGACTGGGACAGACGCGGTAGGTCTTTGTCGCCACGAGGCGAAAACTTTGACTATAAACACTTTTTGACTGTCCGGAAATTTAAGATCTTCCGCAATTCTAAGAATGACATACATCCATGTTCATGGTTAGATCAATTTACGTACGCGCTTCCGCCAAATTTGCCACTAAGTCATAAACTAGAAATTATGTGCAGTTATTAAAGTCCTCAGGGGATTCACTACTCTAAGTGAATATGTGCCGTAGCGAGCATAGGGCCCCGAGCTGTAGTGGTGCTATTTCCCTTTTAGTTTTCTGGACCGCTGCCTACTCTTTTACTATTCTTTGCATCTGTCAAAACAACTCTTCGACTATCAAGCTATCTAGTGAGTAAGCAAACAATAACCGGATTTGACTAATTTACCCAAAAGTGACTTCGTAAATTATCATTGGACTTACTGTATCTTCAGCAGCATTCATTCGTAGCCTAAATGAAATTTTACCTGTTTATCTTCGTGACAACATTACTTCTTATGTTGACGATATTATTATTGCTAAATGTTCTTGGAGTGAGCATAACAAAATTTTGGACTCATTGTTACGTATTTTTGCCCGAGTTGGCATGACAGTGAACTTGGAAAAATCTGAATTTGGTCGTTCTCAGGTGAAATTTCTCGGTCACATTATTGCTACAGAAGGTATTCTTCCTGATCCAGAGAAACTAGATGCTATTCAGTTCGGAATGACATTCTTTTTACACGAAAATCGGTCGACAACTTTGTTTGGTTAGTTTGTATTCCTGATGAGTGGGTCAATAAATTGATTTGGTATACGCATTTCAGTTATGCACACTTTGGTCCCCGAAAATGCTTTCATAAATTACGAGAAAATTGTTACTTCAGTAATATGGAAAAACGTATTCGATCTGTTCTTGCCAAATGCAAATTATGTCAAATGGCTAAGCCTCCAACGATTTCTCACAGAGCACCATTGTTTCCCATCATTCCAGCGAAATTAAAGGAGATGGCTGCAGTCGATTTGTTTGGTCCAGTGGTTCGTTCTACTAATGGTTTTGCGTACATTTTCGTAGCAGTGGAATTGACATCAAAATATGTGTGTTTTACACCTTTACGCAAAGCAACAGCTCGTTCAGTATCTAATGCTTTCATCAAACATTTTCTTAAAGAAGTTGGTCATGTTGATAAGGTTATATCAGATAATGGATCACAGTTTCGTTCTAAAATTTGGCTTCGTACTCTACAGCGTCGTAAAATTAAACCAATCTTCATCTCACTTTTTCACCCTCAATCTAACGCTTCAGAGAGATGGATGAAGGAAATCAATAAATTGTGCCGTCTTTATTGTCATCAGAATCACAGAACTTGGGATCAGTATCTTCATATTTTTCAAAACATTGTGAATGAACTTCCTAATGACTCAACTTCTTTACCGCCTCTATTGATATTAAAAAATAAAGTACCAACAAATCGCATATCTGAAATCATTCCTTTTCCGCCTTCACGGAAACTGCGGCATTCTGAAGTTGTCAACCTGGCTCTGCAAAATATTGCATCTGCGGCTGCTAGAAGAGAGAAATCAGCTAGACGTCCTGGTCGTTCAAAAATCTTGTCAGTTGGTCAGAAGGTATTAATTAAGTCCCACCGTTTGTCTCATAAAGGAAAAGGCTTGTGTCGCAAATTTTTTCTGCTTTATAACGGTCCATATAGAATTCGCAAAATTATTCATGATAACACTGTCGAAGTAGAAACTCTTAAATCTCGACGCTCTAAAGGAATACATCATATATCAAACGTTAAAATTTTTGTGGAATAACATACTTTAGAGAAACTAACAGCTACATGTAAACATGCGGAGAGTACAAGGATACCGCGCTGTGTTTTGGCGGCGGCACATACTCAAAGCAACAGTCAAGTCTGCGCGCCGCACAAGGCAGTCGTTGACCGCGAACAATTGCTTCCTACGTCACGCGCCCACAGCTGATCGAGCGCTCAGTGCGAATGCACTGACAGCCGTAAACAAATACACAGTCTAATTTCTCCGACTAAATTCTGTATAAAGCTATAAGGACTTGTTGAATTGTGTTATTAACATTCAGTATTTTGCAGGATACGGTGTATAAAGTATTTAAGACCTTCAGGTAAATTCTGTGCGTGTCCGACGTTAAGACGACCTGCTATCGAGAAAATTTCAGGAAGAATGTAATTTCGAAGAAGAAACTAATAAACTAAAAAAGGTAACTGTTAATTGAGTTCATTTTTCAGGTAACATATTTCCACTTAGGTACGTACTTTAGACGTAATTTGCTGCTCGCAATTACGTGATTCATACTTTGTGCTAAATTTTATGTTCTATGAATTTACTTGTGAAGCGACGTGCTTGTGTACATTTACTGATTTTGACAATAATTATTAATGAACTGGGTTGTAACTTGTGTATATTATGCATCGCTTGGCTGCACTGCTTTTTCACTGATGTCATATTTTTCTATTATGTGCCTGCTGTGCTTATTTATTTAAATTATAGTTGTAACCTGATTTATTGTGCTGATGTGTTTAGGTATGTAAGTTATACCTTGTGATTTATCTGCTTGCGCCTCCATGTTTACTTATTAAGATGACATATGAACATTTATTTGCTTATGCTGATATGATGCTAATGACTTGTTTATTACGTAAGATATATGTTTGCTGCTTTTTGTATGGATTACATATTTACACATTTCTGTTTTGTTGCCATAACTGCTCTTTAATTTGGTATATAGAAATGCTGATAGAAGGTGTACAAACATAGAGTTTAGGTTACACTATGGTATTAATTATAGATTGTTCGCTTGGCAGAGCCTCGTTGTAAGAATTGTGCTGCATCCACTGGTTGACATTCTGTTCTCTACTGGTATATTTACGCGCTATTGCATGTTTTGCTTACGCTCAGTGCCTTATATTTTTAAGATAAAAAAATGAACTGCTATAATTCGACGAACGACATTGGTACAAAGAACTTCGTTGAAGTCACATGAGCTGAGGCTTTATGGAAACTGTATAAATTTATGCTAATAGGAAGGAAGCTAACGACATGACAGACCAAAACTAGGTTTAGACCATTAACAATTATTACACTGCATTTTTCGTGAGCAATTGAAATAGGAAGTGACACTTGACACAAGAAATACTCCACATGTTTGCTTCTGTCTGCCATAATTCTTGAAGTGGTGTACACACTGTGAAATATTATGATCATTCACACTCCGTAATCGTACTTAATTACTGAGAGTTATTCGAACTAAGTCTGTTAGAGGTCAGGTATGCATTTCTTTTATTTAATGGTGGTCAAGGAACCAAAATGTATCTTATAATTTATAATGAGTAGTAGATTGGGCTCAGATGGATTACACAGAGGTTGTGTGTGGACACTGTGTCTTCGGATTGTATGGGATGCTGAATTGAAGTTGCACTAGGATTTTATCTGTACTTGTTCGAGGAGACTGACTAGAGGAAAGAGTTGTTATGGAAGTGAAATGATATTGGTGCTGAGGTTTATATGTAGCGACGTATTATTGAGGTATAGAGATTATATGAAGTTGATGATTATTGGCGTTTTTGTGGACAAGAGGTAAGGTAAATGATATTGATGATAAGACGTATTGAAGAGGTATTATTGAGGTATTATTGAGATTGTGTGAAGCTGATGATTATTGGAGTTTTGGTGTATAAGAGGTAAAGTAAGTGAGGAGCATATTTTTTTTGTTGTTGGTCTTATGGAACAAGGAGGATGAAGATAGCAGACTAGAACATTAAAATAGAAGGAAGATAGTCTATACACACACTTTGTTAAATAACTAAGCAGTATATACTTTTTTTTGGAGAGAGGAAGTAATTGCATATCTTGGCTCACTGACAGTTGTTCAGCAACAGTACATTTTAATCTGGCTTGGCAAACATTGGTCTTGACATGATGACTATGACGTTGACTTAACTATTATTGACTGTTATACATTGCTGCCAGTACTACTTGATACACATGATGAACATCAGATTTAGACAGAATTTCATTTACACAATTAACACTATTCAATTACACAGTAGTATTTAATGTGAATGAGAGATGAGTGAGTGTGTTCTGTGTGTCTTCCTTTACTAATCCTACCCACCTATCTCCTAAATATTATTTTAATTGTTTGTTGGTAGTGGCTTGCACTGACACCCATAAAATTATAGGTTTACTGGTATTTGTGTATTGTAATAGTTAATAGGACAATTATCTGATATCATTTGTGTGTTTGTTATGATTTGTATGTTACTGTAAAAGCATCTGTATGTGCATTCAAACTATTGTTCATGCCTGAACTGTCTGATTAGTGAAGATAAATATTCTGAACTGTTACCTGCACTTTTCAACATGATGTGTGACATTTGGTCGTGTTTAATTTCTGCTGATGAACTGTGTGATCAGTGATTGTAAAAAATTTTAATTATGGACTGTTACTTGTACCTTTTCTTCATGATTGGTGCCACTAGGACATGTTTAATTTCCGCTCATAAACTCTGATGAACAGTGTGATCAGTGCTAGTGAGTTTTATGGAACTGCTTCTGCTGAGAGATGTGACTTTTTGCTGTTTGCACCTACTCAATATTGCTGGGTGCCACTAATGGACTGCTTCTACTGAAAAGATGTCCCCTGTTGCTGTGTGCACCTGATCAACATTGCTGTTGCCACTAATGGACTGCTTCTACTGAAATGAAGTCACTAGTTGCTGTCTGCACCTGCTCAACATTGCTGGGTGCAACTGATGAACTGTTTCTACTGAAATAATGTTACTTCTTGCTGTCTGCACCTGCTCAACATTGCTGGGTGCAACTGATGGACTGCTTCTACTGAAATGATGTCACTTGTTGGTGTCTGCACCTGCTTAACATTGCTGGGTGCAACTGATGGATTGCTTCTACTGAACTAATGTGACTTGTTGCTGGGTGTACCTGCTAAACTTTACTGGGTGCCACTGATGGACTGTTTCTACTGAAAAGATGTTACCTGTTGGTGTCTTTTTTTTGTATAAACTAATCATTGAAAGCATTTTTATGTGAACATTTGTATAAACTGATTTTTTGTATATTGTGTAAACTATTATGTAAAGCCACATGCATGAAAAGAAGTTGTATTGCTTACTGTATTTCATATATTAGGTTAGTGAAGTCAGTGCAAAGCCAAAATTTCAACTAATTATGTGATATTTAGGTATTAATATTATCTTTTATTTTTTGTCTGTATTTTTGTGGACGAATTTGCTGGTATTTTCACCACCAATGCTGGCAAAAATACCATCAAATTCTGGCCTGTGGAGGAGGGGCATATGAAAGGTGGCTACACTGTGCCACTGCGCCAGAGATTGCGCCAAAGAGTACTATTAAGCCGCCTCCACAGTGCGTGTTAAGAGTTCGTTGCAGTCAGTGCTAGTAGAGGTCAGTCGTACCCAGAGGTGCTAGTGGGCACTGCTTGTCGTGAAGTCGGAGTGAGATGTGGTAGTAAAGAGTGTTGTTCCATGTTTTATGCAGTTATTTGATGGGAGAGATAGCAGATGTTATTGTAATGAGTGCATTTCGTCAATATATATGAAGGTAAAAACTACAATGTTCTTTTATTGATTGTGTGTCTGAAATAATGCGTCACTACAGGTTCAGTCAACAAAGCATCTGGCTTGTGTTCTTGTATTAGAGTGAATTCTGGTTTTCTTGCGTAATTATAGTTTTTCTAATTTTCTTTTGTCACGTCAGCATAGTTGGTATTTAAAAATTCTTGTCTTGTTGGAAAAGAACCGTGCCAGATGTGGACGTTGAGTCACACTCCCACATACAGAACAGTTACATTTGTGCTTGGATTTTGTAGGTTTTATAGTTGCTGGGGACTTAATTAATTAATTGTGTTTACGAAAATCTACTTACATTGTTTGTTGCAGCGTGCATGGGGGCTTAATTAAATATTAATTGAAAATGTTTTTCGTTTTAGTAACTGTATGTCCGATTACGCAGTGTCTCGTAATCGGTTGGCCCTGACTAGTATTATTACGCAATCTGACTGCAACAAACAATGAAAGAAAATTTTCGTAAACGCAGCTAATTAATT
Source organism: Schistocerca serialis cubense (assembly GCF_023864345.2). NCBI lineage: Eukaryota > Metazoa > Arthropoda > Insecta > Orthoptera > Acrididae > Schistocerca > Schistocerca serialis. The sequence continues at coordinate 462,345,963 of NC_064643.1, forward strand.
AAGTCCCCAGCAACTATAAAATCTACGAAGCCAACAAGCACAAGAGTAACTGTTCTGTATGTGGGAGTGTGACTCAACGTCCACATCTGGCACGGTTCTTTTCCAACAAGACAAGAATTTTTAAATACCAACTATGCTGACGTGACAAAAGAAAATTAGAAAAACTATAATTACGCAAGAAAACCAGAATTCACTCTAATACAAGAACACAAGCCAGATGCTTTGTTGACTGAACCTGTAGTGACGCATTATTTCAGACACACAATCAATAAAAGAACATTGTAGTTTTTACCTTCATATATATTGACGAAATGCACTCATTACAATAACATCTGCTATCTCTCCCATCAAATAACTGCATAAAACATGGAACAACACTCTTTACTACCACATCTCACTCCGACTTCACGACAAGCAGTGCCCACTAGCACCTCTGGGTACGACTGACCTCTACTAGCACTGACTGCCATGAACTCTCAACACGCACTGTGGAGGCGGCTTAATAGTACTCTTTGGCGCAATCTCTGGCGCAGTGGCACAGTGTAGCCACCTTTCAAAATAAAGACTTTATGTCTAGATCACCATAAAGTTCTATTTGCCTTTAATTGTCTCAGCAAATGCTTTAGAGGGCGGATGTGATACTTGCAGAAGACGCCATTGGGTGTCAAGAGCTAGATAAGAAACTTTGCCAGTTTTTAAGCGAGAGATTAAATGTTACTAGCGACTGGTCTGAGTGGGAAACCCACTGTATGTGTTTTATGCCAACGACCTAGTGTGGGTGGTCTGGCGGCATGAGGGATGAGGGAGTTACAAAATCAATCACCAGTCTCAAAGTTTTACAGAAACTGTCCCGTTTTTCTACTGACTCTACACATCATACACCTAATCGATAGTCTAGAAACACGTGTTTATGGTAAGGATTACACACACATTCCGCTTACCCACTGGCAGTAGTAGTGAGTCGTAAATGATATGTAAGAATCTGGGACTTCGCCTTTGGGCACAATTGCTGTTGGACTTAGACTTGTTGGTAGCCTTACTTCATCACAGCCTCTTGTGAGAGTTGCTTGGGAGGCTGTTCTAGCCAGCTAATAGTGTCCTCGACCGGTAGCTGCCGGGGCGTCGGTGCAAAATCTAAATCTTTACTCAGAACAGAAATGGACCCCATCATCCAAAATTTGGTGAGTGAGATTGATAGCAGTTCGCTGAGGTTCTTGCTTTCGTGATTGCTAAATCTCGGATGAGGTGTTCAAACTTCTTGACCCGCAGTTACTTTCCTTCGGCCTGGCTGGCTGCTGCGCAGCATTCGACGTATCTGCCTAGTCCCGATGAAACGGATGACATTTGAATAAAATACGTACGTTATCACTGAGAGTGCACCTGGTGTGTTGTATTAAATCAGCGCATGCGAACCCGCCCTCTAGATGATGAAAGTCTGGCAATAGCAGTTAGATTACCAAGCCATGTCATTCGCCCTATACAAGAGCGAAAGCTATAAAGGGAGCAGTATTACCCGCTGCAATTATCTTCTGATGAAGAAGATGGTGATTATCTTCGAAAGCCCGAATTTTAACTCACGTTTTTAGGTTGTCTGAACACCGAGAAGATTTTATACATGGGTGCCGCCGCGAAGAACTTCGATGTCAGTACGGAACTGACTAAATTGATTAATGAAGTAGAGGAGTCAAGGAAGAGTCACGAAATTTTGCACAGATTCGCGTAGTGAATGCTGGAGAATGGGAGAGTGTACATCAAAAACGTATTGCATCATTGAAAGGATTATTTTGAATTTACGAAAGTGGGCGTGGTATAGGTGGAGGAAAATATCACCACATCTCTCGTACGTCCCGTGTAAGAATCATTGCGGCAGAATTAGACGAGTTACTCAAAAGGCATTACCGCAATGTGCACACAATGTGGCTGGTCTTAGTAATTTCAGTCTAATCAAACCTTAATCCAGTTTCTTGAAGTCGGGAGGAGGCACCGCACGTGAAGGCGAGGCGCGGTCTAGGTGAGACGGCGGCAGCCTGTGGTGCGCGCGCCGCAGCCATCCCGTGTAACTCACGGCTATTACGGACAAGCAAACAGGCGGCCGAGTGCGTCATGAGTTATGCAAACGCCCGTCGCGTTGCAACAGTGTAGTACTTCTCAAGAGCGGAAAAAAGCGTGCTGTCAGTGCTAAGGCCAGCCGCTGTCAAGACTCCATTACTGGCGGAAAACACAATAAACTAGAGGCAGTGAGGGAATGTCGTATCACTGAGTCTGTAATCGAGTGAACGTTCCCTTCAAAAACAAAGCATTAAGGAAAAAACACACCTTCGTGTACTGATTCACGACATTTATTAATTTGGCGTACACTGCATAGGTTTCGGGTTACTAGCTCAATATATTAATAACGTATTTGCAACTAACGCTACAGAATAGGCTAATATTACCAAACTTAATTGCGTCTGCAAAACTAATAATCAGTGAAACAGTACGAAAGAATGTTTTTTATTTTTTATTTTTCCTTCAAACCATTGTATTTCCACTGGTATCAACAGAGGAGTCTCAAGAAATTAAAAAGCATTAATTGCTTTTGTTTGTCTGAAGTATGAGAGAATGCGTTAAATTCTACAATTCACTTCCTCTTTTCCGCTATGAAGCTGAGAGACACCAAGAAGGAGTTGTGCGAATTAACAAAAAAAAAGAAAAAAAAAGTACGGAGCACTATGGGACTTAACATCTGAGGTCATCAGTCCCCTAGATCGTAGAACTACTTAAACCTAACTAACCTAACGACATCACACACAACCATGCCCGAGGCAGGATTCGAATCTGCGGTCGTAGCGGTCGCGCGGTTCCAGACTGTGGCGCCTAGAACCGCTCGGACACTCCGGCCGGCGCGAATTAACAAAAGATGGTAGGCGTGTTTCTGCATCTGTAAGACGATATCCAATAAAATTTCGCACCAGTCCCATAAGAAAATCAGGTTTGATTTCAAAACACACTGAATTGTCGTGAGCGTTAGTTACCCTTGAGATTGGACGCGGTGAGTTGACGTTAGTCAAGAACGCCATTAAGGCGTCAAAGACATCTCACTGAATTTGAATGACGTCGTGTAATAGAAGGTGGATGTTCCTTCTACGATACTGCACAAAGACTTGGCAGGAATGTAACCACTAAACTTGATTGCTGGCAGCGGGTAGACAACGCTCTGGACGGCCACATGGAACAACCGAGAGGGAAGTCCATCGCGTTCATTGTGTGGCTCTAAAGCGTCGTACTGCATCTGCAGCAGCAATCTGATGAGCCATTGGCACCACAGTGACACAACCGACTGTTACGAATCGGTTACTTCAAAGACAGCTCCGAGCCAGATGCCCAGTAACCGAGACTGCTCAAGTTTCAGGGAAGCTAGAAATTTAGTGCAGACGTCAATGCGAGATGCTTTTAATATTTTCTACAGTGAAACATTGTCTCAAAATATGGTAGAAAACACAAAGAGTTTCTGGTCGTATGTAAAGTGCACCAGTGGCAAAAAACAGTCAATACCGTCACTGCGCGATAGCGATGGAAATGTTACCGATGATGGTGCCACTAAAGCGGAGTTACTAAATACAGTTTTCCGTAATTCGTCCACGAAAGAAGGCGAAGTAAATATTCTAGAATTCGAAACCAGAACAGCTTTTGGCATGAGTGACATAAAAGTGGATATCTTAGGATTTGCGAAACAAATCACATAAGAAGGGCAAGTCTTCCGGTCCATACCAATCAGGTTCCTTTCAGAGTATGCAGACACAATACCGCCTTTCTTAGCAGTCATATACAACCACTCACTTGACGAAAGGTCTGTTCCTAAAGACTGGAAAGTAGCACAGGTCACACCAATATTCAAGAAAGGAAATAGGAGTAACCCATTGAATTACAGACCCATATCACTGACCTCAATTTGCAGTAGGATTTTGGAGCATATACTGTACTCGAACATTATGAATCACCTTGAAGGAAATGACTTATTGATACATAACCAACACGGATTCAGAAAATATCGTTCTTGCGCAACGCAGCTAGCTCTTTATTCCCATGAAGTAATGAATGTTGTCGACAAGGGATCTCAGATCGATTCCATATTCCTTGATTTCCAGAACGCTTTTGATACCGTTCCTCACAAGCGACCATTAATCAAATTGCGTGCATATGGAGTATCGTCTCAGTTGTGTGACTGGATTCGTAATTTCCTCTCAGAGAGGTCACTCTTCGTAGTGACAGACAGTAAATCATCGAGTAGAACAGAAGTGATATCTGGCGTTCCACAAGGTAGTGTCATGGGCCCTCTACTGTTCCTGATTTACATAAATGATGTAGGTGATAATCTGAGCAGCCCCCAAGATTGTTTACGGATGACGATGTACTTTACCGTCTAGTAAAATCATCAGATGATCAATTCCAATTACAAATTGATCTAGAGGGAATTTCTGTATGGTGTGAAAAGTGGCAATTGGCACTAAACGAAGAAGAGTACTAAAAGAAAAATTTTGGGTATACGATAAATTGCACAAAACTAATGCTGTGAGTTCGACTAAATACCTAGGGATTACAATTACGAGCAACTGAAATTGGAAATACCACGTAGATAATTTTGTGAGGAAGGCGAAACAAAGACTGCGCTTTGTTGGCAGGAACTTGAAAGATGCGACGAACCCACTAAAGAGACAGCCTACATTACACTTAGCCGTCCTCTGTTCGAATATTGCTGCGCGGTGTGGAATCCTTACCAGGTAGGAATGGCGGAGGACATCGAAAAAGTGCAAGGAAGGGCAGCTCGTTTCGTGTTATCGCGCAATAGGGGTGAGAGTGTCACTGATATGACACGCGGGTCGGGGTGGCAGTCACTGAAACAAAGGCGGTCTTCTTTGCGGCAAGATCTATTTACGAAATTTCCATCACCAACTTTCTCTTTCGAATGCGAAAATACACTCCTGGAAATGGAAAAAAGAACACATTGACACCGGTGTGTCAGACCCACCATACTTGCTCCGGACACTGCGAGAGGGCTGTACAAGCAATGATCACACGCACGGCACAGCGGACACACCAGGAACCGCGGTGTTGGCCGTCGAATGGCGCTAGCTGCGCAGCATTTGTGCACCGCCGCCGTCAGTGTCAGCCAGTTTGCCGTGGCATACGGAGCTCCATCGCAGTCTTTAACACTGGTAGCATGCCGCAACAGCGTGGACGTGAACCGTATGTGCAGTTGACGGACTTTGAGCGAGGGCGTATAGTGGGCATGCGGGATGCCGGGTGGACGTACCGCCGAATTGCTCAACACGTGGGGCGTGAGGTCTCCACAGTACATCGATGTTGTCGCCAGTGGTCAGCGGAAGGTGCACGTGCCCGTCGACCTGGGACCGGACCGCAGCGACGCACGGATGCACGCCAAGACCGTAGGATCCTACGCAGTGCCGTAGTGGACCGCACCGCCACTTCCCAGCAAATTAGGGACACTGTTGCTCCTGGGGTATCGGCGAGGACCATTCGCAACCGTCTCCATGAAGCTGGGCTACGGTCCCGCACACCGTCAGGCCGTCTTCCGCTCACGCCCCAACATCGTGCAGCCCGCATCCAGTGGTGTCGCGACAGGCGTGAATGGAGGGACGAATGGAGACGTGTCGTCTTCAGCGATGAGAGTCGCTTCTGCCTTGGTGCCAATGATGGTCGTATGCGTGTTTGGCGCCGTGCAGGTGAGCGCCACAATCAGGACTTCATACGACCGAGGCACACAGGGCCAACACCCGGCATCATGGTGTAGGGAGCGATCTCCTACACTGGCCGTACACCACTGGTGATCGTCGAGGGGACACTGAATAGTGCACGGTACATCCAAACCGTCATCGAACCCATCGTTCTACCATTCCTAGACCGGCAAGGGAACTTGCTGTTCCAACAGGACAATGCACGTCCGCATGTATCCCGTGCCACCCAACGTGCTCTAGAAGGTGTAAGTCAACTACCCTGGCCAGCAACATCTCCGGATCTGTCCCCCATTGAACATGTTTGGGACTGGATGAAGCGTCGTCTCACGCGGTCTGCACGTCCAGCACGAACGCTGGTCCAACTGAGGCGCCAGGTGGAAATGGCATGGCAAGCCGTTCCACAGGACTACATCCAGCATCTCTACGATCGTCTCCATGGGAGAATAGCAGCCTGCATTGCTGCGACAGGTGGATATACACTGTACTAGTGCCGACATTGTGCATGCTCTGTTGCCTGTGCCTATGTGCCTGTGGTTCTGTCAGTGTGATCATGTGATGTATCTGACCCCAGGAATGTGTCAATAAAGTTTCCCCTTCCTGGGCCAATGAATTCACGGTGTTCTTATTTCAATTTCCAGGAGTGTATTTTGTTGGCACCCACCTACGTAGGGAGAAACGATCATCATAATAAAATAAGAGAAATCAGAGCTCGAACGGAAAGATTTAGGTGTTCCTTTTTCCCACGCTCCATTCGAGAGTGGAACGGTAGAAAAGTAGTTCGATGAACCTTCTTCCAGGCACTTAAGTGTGAATTGCAGAGTAAGCATGTAGATGTAGATGTATTCCACCGACCCCGCTATTTGCAGCTTTAGTGGTATCAAGTGAAACCTCACTGGAGGGCATAGTGGAGGTGTGTGGTGTTTTCTGAGAAAGGTGGTTTTGCGTCGGTACCAGTGATGTGTGTTGCAGTCTGGTGATTCGACTTGTTGTGGTGCCATTCATGAACAGCACTCCGGGGCATTTTTTCCAACAGGATAACGGTCGGCCACATACCGCTGTTGTAAGCTAACATACTATATAGAGTGTTGACATATTGCTTTGGCCTGCTCGATCACTAGATCTGTCTCCAATCGAACACAGGTGGAACATCACCCGACAACAATTCCAGCGTCATCCACAAACAGCATTAAGCGTCCCTGTATTGAGCGACCAAGTGTTACAGGCATGCTATTCCATCCCACTAGCTGTCAACCGGCACTTACACAACACAATTCATGCACGTATGCATCGTTCTGGCGCTTACACCGACTATTAATGTACCAGCATATCATATTTGCAGTGACTTATCTCGCTCTTACATTATCTTGAAATCTTGCAAATTTAATAATTTAGATACGTTAACTAGACAAATATATTGCCAAAATTTCATTCTCTATATTAATTAATTTTGAGTGTTCCGATTTTTTTCCGTCAGTGTATTTATTGCGGCACTTAGTGTTATTATGTAAGAGAATCCAGAGCCTTCAATGAGAATCAATACATGCTGGAGCATAATTTAATCACATCAGAATTAACAAAAGTTTCCAACGGCCTTGCAGCAAAGGGAACACGGGTAACAGATGTATGCACTCAGCCCATGTGAGGTCCACCGAGGAGATACTTGACTGAGAACTTATGGCTCCGTCCACGAAAACTGAAGCGGCCGGGTCAATGGTGTGCTGACCACATGCCCCTCCACATCCGTGTAGTGGCCGAGGATGACGTGGCGGTCGGTCGGTACCAGTGCGCTTTCAAGGTCTGTTTGGACAGAGGGATATATACCTCAATTATATAGATGAAAATGCAAACTTTGACACAAAAAACTGCAGTCAAGCTGCAACTGCCGAATTAATGTGTAACACAGACAATGTTAACACCAAAAGTATTCCTACTGACTTTTGTACTGTTTGGTTTGTACGTTAAAAACTTTTATCATTCACTATTAGACAGCGCGGTAATTATTAAAAGTGTTAATCTTGCCGACAAGTTAACGATTTACATAAAGAGTTACTGTTTGCCTATTTTGGCTGTTTTAATGCCTAATACAGAAAATGTCCTGTCGACATGGAGGACGTTAATGATAGATAAAATGCCAGTTCGACTGGTCTTTTGCTGAGGGAACTATAACGTAACTTCGAATCTTTACTTCACAGCCACTTTCAGAGGAACGTTTTAATGGATGTTGACTGCTTTACGTTACACGAAGTCCAGAAATTAGAGCAGCCAAATGAGTCGTGCAGATCTCTGTGCCGCAACATGTACTGATTTTTTTTGTGAGACTGTTATGCAACCCGCGAAAGAATGTGAATAGACTTCGATAGACCTCCAACAATTCGTAGACAAAATATTTTAAAATGGGGAGTTGGCTATGCTGCGCAATACGACATTGCTGTTCAGTGAGTGGATTACATAGCAACTGGCCATCCTACGGGAAATAGACGTGGACACAGCCCCGCGTGAATAACTTAGTGTACGCGTAACTCAGGGCGTGCATTCCAAAACCAGTGGCGTCAGGTTCAGAGAAGTGGATGTATCGAGTTGTGGAGGTCGCTTTTAGTAGAAGCAACGCCACTTCACGAGATCATTGAAGCTAGCGCATTGTAAAGTCGTACGGTGGAAACTGGCCAAAGAGTAGTACACTTCCACGTTGCTTTCTACATCTACATCTACATCCATACTCCGCAAGCCACCTGACGGTGTGTGGCCGAGGGTACCCTGAGTACCTCTATTGGTTCTCCCTTCTATTCCAGTCTCGTATTGTTCGTGGAAAGAAGGATTGTCGGTATGCTTCTATGTGGGCTCTAATCTCTCTGATGTTATCCTCATGGTCTCTTCTCGAGATATACGTAGGAGGGAGCAATACGCTGCTTGACTCTTCGGTGAAGGTATGTTCTCGAAACTTTAACTAAAGCCCGTACCGAGAGGAGGTAGTTTGCATCTCTGTCTTACACCCGTTTAATTTGAGAACTTCAAATGGTTCAAATGGCTCTGAGCACTATGGGACTCAACTGCTGTGGTCATAAGTCCCCTATAACTTAGAACTACTTAAACCTAACTAACCTAAGGACAGCACACAACACCCAGCCATCACGAGGCAGAGAAAATCCCTGACCCCGCCGGGAATCGAACCCGGGAACCCGGGCGTGGGAAGCGAGAACGCTACCGCACGACCACGAGATGCGGGCTTGAGAACTTCGTTCTTGGTCTTGCAGTCTTATTTCCCCTCTTGGCTATTGCATTATATATTATCCGTCTTTCTCTATAGTTTACACATATTTTCGTGGTCTTTTGAACGTCGTACGTTGTCGAACTCTTTGATGTTGCAGGTGCGTTTGTGCCTGACGTTACAATCTTTTGCAACTGAGAACTGAGTTTCTTGATACACACAGAAGCAGAAGGATTTTCCATCAGTCTCCAGACCGGTTTAATGCGGCCCGTCACGAACACTTCTCCTGGCCAACCTCACCATCTAAGAGAAGAACCTACACCCCACAACCACAATTAATTATTGAATTTATTCGAAACTTTGTCTTCCGCTAGAAGTTTCCACCCTCTATAGCTTCCTCTACTGTCATGCTAACTATTCCCTGATGTCTTAGTGCATGTCATACCATCCTGTGCCTTCTTTTTGTCTTTTTTTTTTTCCTCCACACACTCCTCTGCTCGTCCATTCTGCGGAGGACATTCTCAATTCTTATCCCATAATTCCACCTAATTTTTAATATCCGTCCATAACATCACTTCTCAAACACTTCGATTTTCATCTTTTCCATTTTTCCCACATCCCATGTTTCACTTCCGTACGATACAACGCTCCTAACCTATATTCTCAGAAATTTCTTTCTCAAATTAAGATCAATGTCTGTAACTAGTAGACTTATTTTGGCCAGGACCGTCGTCTTTGGCTGTCTTACTCTACTTTTTACATGCTTCTTACTATGTTCGTCATATGTCATTTTGCTTCCAAGATTGCAGAAGTCCTTCACTACCTTTATTTTGCGGTCCCCAATTTTTACTGCTACTTCTAGTTACTTTCGTCTTTCTTCGGGCTAAAGTTGTTCCGTAGTGTGCGTTTATTAGACTGTTCATTCCAGTCGACACGTCACTTTCACTTAAGATATCAATGTCACTAGCGAATCCTTTCACCCCGAATTTTAATCCCACTGTTGAACCTCTATTTTAAGTTCGTCAGTAGAGGAGGTAGTTTGCATCTCTGTCTTACACCCGTTTAATTTGAGAACTTCGTTCTTGGTCTTGCAGTCTTATTTCTCCTCTTGGTTATTGCATTATATATTATCTGTCTTTCTCTATAGTTTACACATATTTTCGTGGTTTTTTTTAACGTCGTACGTTGTCGAACTCTTTTCCTATGTCGACAAATCCTGTGACGTCTTGATTTTTCTTAAGCCTTTTACCAGTTATAAAGCGCGGAATCAGAACTATGTGATGCTTTACCTTCTTAAGGCGAAACTGATCGCTATCCTCAATTCTCTTTTCTATTATTCTGTATGTTAATCATGGCATCAACTTTGATATATGAGCTGTCAAACATACTATGCGATATTTCTCGAACTTATATGCCCTAGATGTATTGTGGATTGGATTTTCCAAACGTATGATGGTACGACCCCAGACTCACAGATTCTACAAGCCAACTTCAAATGTCGCTTGGTTGCCATACCCCCCAATGAGTTTATAAATTCCGAAGAAATGTTGTCCCTCGTTTATATAAATCTTTATTTCTCCTCATCTCATCAGAACTCTGAGGAGGACTCTGGTACCTTGACCGCAGCATGTCTAGTGCAAGCTAATTTGTCATCCCATGTTGATTTAATTTTACTGCGCGTATCTGATTCTTGTATTGTAATTTTACGTTTCATGTGCTGGCGTAGGAGCTACTTCGTGGTAAAAAGCCGGACATATCGATTGGGAATCATTTAAACTACGAGGGTCTTTACAGTTTTAGGAAGAAGGTCATCCGGCCTTATATGGCGGCAGTGAAGTCTACGTCGACTGTCAGAAGTTATATATTTATTCTTGGATAAGGGATATGTACGAGAAATTTAAATTTATTACTGAATTCCTTAAAAACACCTTACATTGAAATCTCGCCTAAACCTCTGTTAATGTTAGTGCATCTAATGGTAAAATATATAGTGCTGAAATATTGTTCATTATGACGATACATTCGACCTAAATTGTAAAATAGTTATGGTTTCCAAGAAATGTGCACTTCAAATCAAATACAGATCCCTTAAGGTTCTCAACTAATATTGGCTTACCTAATTGGCCCGAGATAAGGTAAGCAAAGCAGAACGTGAATAAAGTGTGCATTTAAATGTGAAGATTAGCTTAGTGCGTTAGTCCATTGTCTCTGTCTTCAAAGAACTTCACGTACAAAACAATGGAATTACGTAAAGGGCAGTCAAAGACTATTTCAATGCTTACCAGAAAAATATGTAGGAAGTAATTATCAAATAACGTCACTGACTTTGTAATATTTTCTTTAACAGTTATCTTAAGAAGAAGTAGGCCTACAGAGATAACGCTAACAGAAATCTCTCTTAACCTTAGTTGTTCTCAGTTACGAGATGACCAAGGCATCAGAGACTCTTCACCTACTACAGTTTTACGGAGTTACTGATTGTCGTAAATGAGTAAATATCTTATCTTGATTTAATCTCGGAGGTCACTAACCTCCAAGAAGATATGTAGTAAATCAGTGATAAAGATCACTGAGATGTAAACACAAAAATTATTGGAAGATTAATAAGCAGTGTAGGATCGACAGTATTGTGTGTTGCCTCATGAACAGATTTGAAAGTGAGTGTCAGCATGACTGCGAATCCTGTCTACGAATTCAAAGTGGAAGCAAACTGTTTCTGTGGAACAGCATACAAATGTTTGGAAAAACTTACAGACCATTTTACTGTTTGCAGAGTTGAGTCAGTGACATGACGTGGCTTTAAGTAGAGTCGACAACTGCACTCAACAGCTTACTCGAAAAGCACTGAACGCAAAGAGTGTGTGTCCGCGATTTACACTCGTTTGTTCCGTAAAAGGCTTGAACGTATTTCACCTGACATCAGGGCCATTAATTCTTTCTACAGAGGCTAGATATAAAACTATTATACTAGCGAGGCATTGACTTCCAACAACGGTGCATTGATATCGAAGTGTGTACTATTGAAACAATAGTTTACTTGATTCTCATTTGCCACGCGGAATTAGCCGAGCGGTTTAAGGCGCTGCAGTCATGGACTGTGCGGCTGGTCCCAGAGGAGGTTCGAGTCCTCCTTCGGGCTTGGGTGTGTGTGTTTCTCCTAATGATAATTTAGGTTAAGTAGTGTGTAAGTTTAGGGATGATAACCTTAGCAGTTAAGTCCATAAGATTTCTAACACATTTGAACATTTTTTTGATTCTCATTTACTTACCTATTTCATTCGTTCGCTTAGTTACTGAATACAGACTGGGATCTTTTTGATCTTACAGTAGACGAGACACCAAATACTTTACAATACCACAATATGTGTTTAGACAAAAGCTCGTGTCATTATATGAAAGGACATTAATGAAATGTTTGACTCTAACAACAATAATCCAGAAACAATGTTGGCGAAAAAAACTGATAAAAGGAAGAGGGCAGAAGAGGAAGGGTAAACGTCAAATAATGTTATATTATGGGGCTACCGAGCACGTGCTACAGCTTTAGTACAAACCCTGTGACTCTCAGGCCTCTTAAAACTTTGTCATCAGATGTACTTTCGTCGAGTGGGGAACAACAAAATATCAAAGTTATCACAGACGTTAGGTTGTAATAATGCGATATGAAAGGATTAGCTTGACTCTTTTGATATTTGGTGAGTGGATGCGTCCAACAGAAACCGTAAATTCTACCAATGCAAACGGTGATCTCGTCTGACGCAAAAGAACAAAGGCGAGAGACGAGCGAGACGAATTCTTGTAACTGGCTAACAAGTCGTGATCAGATATTCGCTCGGCCACTTTTTTATTAGTTCAGGTCTTAGAAGTTTTCTCGACATAGCTAACAACTGATATTAGAGCTACGGAAATACAGGAAAACGAAAGTTACAGAATACGCCTTATTTCATTTCAGCAGTGGTATAAGGAGAACAAATAAATTGAATATTATTGAATGAATTTGTGTTTGCAGCAGACTCAGAGGATTGTTTTGTTCACCACTGTCAGAACAACCATTGTTTTGTTTCACAACGAATCATTCTGGAAAAACAGAGGATATTCCTCATTCAGTTACGTTTAGTTGTTTGTATAAAAGGAATTTAAAATTACTAATCTCACACATGGTTTACAGGGAAGCTAAATATTTCTAAAGCCTTTCCCTTTATAATCAAACTATGTCACGGCTATAGATCAGTTTTTATTTTTATTTCATTTTTTATTTGTTTTGAGTCATTAGTATTCTGACAGGTTTGATGAGGAGCCCCACGAGTTCCCCTCTTGCAAACCTCTTCATATTAGAGCAGCACTTGCAACCTACGTTCTCAGTCAGTTATTTGCTGCATGTATTCCAGTCTCGGTCTTACTCTACAATTTTTACCTTCTGCAGCTCCCTATAGCACAATAGAAGTTATTGCCTGATCTCTTAACAGATGTCTTAATCGATGTCCCTTCTTCTTGTCAATGTATTTTTTTTTGTCAGTGTTTTGTGAGAAGAAAATCATTCTTTGCTGAAGTTTGAAGAACATAATAGTCTGAACACAGATACGCTTCGAAAGACGAAACTCAAACAAGAAAAGTGGGGCAAAGTAGACGGAAGTTCGGAAACAAGAGCACTCTGATCAAATGAAAAATTATTTGGGTAACCTGAAGTTAAATCAGACGTAGTCATTTACACGGTCCATATAAGGCCGAAATCAAATTTTAAAAAAATATTCTGTTCGCATCCATGCTTATTCCATCGATATACCATAGTTCAAGAGAAATTACATTTCTGTGGAACACATCTTCAGGAAAACAATAATCTGAAAATTTTAGAACGTATATCATCCAGTTGACTTAAGAGCTGTAATAGCTACAAACTCGAACACCACTAAAAACCTCACAATTTACACGATATAAATTCTTATTGTGCACCCTGTAACTTTTCTACTTGTTTAGTCTTGTGAACTGAAACTAAAGTAAACTGAGCTGCTGTTTTTCATGCTCGTGTATCTGTGTTGTTGTTGTGAACAATACAAGTGATGTATTTATGGAAACGATATCTGATCAAATAAGTCTCCAAAACTGAAATCGCCACAACTGAAACTGTCCAACTGTATTTTTTACTTCACTTTCACAAAATGTCTGGAAAATGTAACTGTATATTAAATAAGCTGTTCTGTGAAATTCTGTTGTGCGGGACAGTGATGTCCTGCAATGCATGACGTCACAATACGTGACTTGCAGTCCCAACACACAAGCTAACAGAATGAAAATGCTACGTAAATTACTATCTGAATTTTGAAAGAATAAAACACCAAAATGTTTCTATAAAAATGGAACACAATGCGACTGAACAAAATTCCGAACTTAGACTTATGCACATGGAAACATAACATTGCACTGAAAAAATAAATCTACCTGTGTATTATATCTACATCTACATCTACATCCACACTCCACAAGCCACCTGACGGTGTGTGGCGGAGGGTACCTTGAGTACCTCTATCGGTTCTCCCTTCTATTGCAGTCTCATATTGTAAATGAAATCTGAACGGAACTTTGCCTAAACTGACCTGATAATGAATTTTTAAAAGCAAAGATAATCAATTATCTAACTGTAACCTATCGGTAATGATAAAAAAAAGCACCTAAGAATTTTTCTTGGCTTACCTGTTGCAAAGAAAACTTGGTACTGCTCGAAGTGATTAATTTAAAATACGTTGTGCAGCAGCAAGCAATTTAAATAAGAGAAAAGCCTTGCACAGAGCAATGCAAGGACATGGAACTATTATAAAAGGGTCTCATGTTTCAATCTTACTGTGTTTCGCAAAGCGCAATGCAGCGAAACACCTACTCAGAAAATTTGAAATCCTTTCGAGAGAGGGCACTGATGGAAATTGAACTTGCAATACAATTAAAATAAAAACTATACTGCAAAAACTGAAACACATCGACTAATTGTTACAATCATCTTGACAAAAATTATCATTTACAAGAAATATTAATTACTGAAAATGGTAGCAGGGTGGAAAAATCTATAATCTCTAAGTGCGAGCCCTGTGAACTGATAACTTCACTTTTTCTATTGAACGGTGAAACTGACCAACCCAAACCAACAGAGAAAAATTCCACTAAAACCATTCGTTATTCAAATAAATTTTGATTATACTCAAGCAAGCAGTGCAGAGCAACTTTACCTTATAATCTTCTCCTGTCCAATTAATCTTTACCACATCATAAATCACAATTCATACATCTCTGTGCCTCTATCTCTGAGCCTGTAAGCTACTTCAGTCCTCTCAGTAGAATAGCCACTACCCGACTCTCTGCTTATTGCAACGAAAATACTACTACCAACCAAAGATCATAATGCTTCTGCCAGAACCTCTGTGGCGAATATCGACCATTGAAAACTACTGTTTGAAAAATGTCCAATGTACGCATATGTAATACGATACATCAAATAGAAATATGTAGCTCACATCACTTTCCTTCAATAGCAAAAGTAAAATAGAAACCTTACAACTCACCATTATGTGCATTCCAGTGGGCACTACGGCTGTGAGCAAAGTCTGCAGTCTACAAATACGTAAGCACGTAAATGGTCCCTACTGTTCCTTTGCTCCTACGTTCAGAAAGGTCAGTCTTTATTTTTCCTTCGTGAAGGGTCTCTCCCTTTCTCTGTTACCTTACTCAGCTTCCTATGTTTGAGGCTCTGGCTATGGACTCAGGAATAATTTCGGTTTTTTTTGTTGTAAACATGCATTCTCAGCCTTTCCTGGCTGGACTTTTTATGCAGCTGGCAACCTAGCCCACGGACAAGGTATTGAAAAATACGCAACACAGCTTGTAACTTCACAGAAATTCTTTCCGTTTTCAAGAAGTTTAGTTTTCGAGCTACTTTATTCTGTACAACTTAGCTGAGATATCTGGAATTAAATTAATGCGTCTAAGAATATGAACGCGGCGGGGGGGGGGGGGGGGGGGGGGGGTTAGTGTGGAATTACATGAGTTTGTAAGTGTGGCAAAATACTCTTGTAAAGTTCATCCAGCAAGAAAAATTATTATACTAGACAACGCAAGAAGTAAGACCATTTCTAACTTGAAATTCATGTTAATCGAGCAAATAAGAAATATCACACGAGCGATAAGTTACTGTCCACATGATAATGAGGTCTTCGCGGAAAACGTCGTAGATGAGAATCAAAGGAAAGACTTAATTGGTTGCGGCGTTTACTGCTTGTCAGTGATTAAAAACTCTGATATAACTCAAATAACTTTTATTCAACACATTAGCTACACGGCAACACACAAATGTGTTCACTTGCAAGAGTTCTATATGGTGTGGAGACTTATAAACAGGAAAAAAGCAAGATTGGGATTTCACATTTCGTCCATAAAGAGGTCATTTAGTGACTTAGCACAAGTTTAGGAAAGCCTGCATGTGGATTTCCAAACGGGGCTTGAACTGCCGTCCTCCACAGGCAATTCCATTGGTTTCCATATACACTACCTGCTCGATCTCAAGTTTTCTCGTCAGAGTTTCTAAGTATCGTGAATCAAAGACGACGGATATTTTCGTAAGATTCTTTCCTCAGAACGGTTTGTGTACGACGAAGCCACAACAGTACTTGGTGGAGGACTGTCACGAACAAGTTGCTGTCCAGCCTTCTTTTTTAAAAGAAGTAAGACATCAGGAACCAGTGTAACCTCCCGTTCTTCAAAGAAGTCTTCTCTGCATGCAACCCGCCGTTGTCCTGCCGAGATGTGGCATGTGCAGCTGACGAAGGAATGTTGCATGACGAGCTCAAAAACTTCATTTCGTACTGCTATTCAGATTGCCCTCAGTACGCGAGGTCGGTACCACATTTTGCAGCTAATAGCATTTCAAACCATCATATTTGGTGTATTTGGTCCATAACGAAGAACAATGTCCGCTGACAGACTGCAGTCACCACATTACATTTGTAGCCATCACTTTTGGAAGACACGAATCGGAGTCTTGGGTCATTCTTTGTGGGTGCATTCACAAACGGACTTCATTATTACATTTTAATCGTTTCTATTCAGGAAAAAATTAGAAGGTGAGGGGGAACTCACGAATGATCAAATCATTCTGGATACAAATTCATGAGATATTTGAGTTAATTGCGCTTTAGAACATAAGTTTTTAGCTTTTTGTATAGCTAATACATGTGTCCGACACTCCTGCAATGGCACGATGTTAGTTATATTCTAAGGTCTAATGGTTGCAAAACAGGTAGACTGGAAGCAACACTTGTAGTTTGAGGAAGAAATATAAGTGAACCAGATAAAGATGGCTCGATTCTACTAAGATAAAACGTGACAAGCGTTAACCACGACTGTAGTAATGCGACAGAATGCCGGCTATCATTGGAAGAAGAGACACAAAGAGCACCAGGATACTTTAAAGTTCTGGGTTTAGTTTTTGTGTTTACAAGGTTAGTTGGTTAAAAATGTGAACCAGAATGAAAAATGCTCCTATCGTTGCACGACAAACGCGAATATGTATTATGCAGGATTAGGGATGTAAAAGGATGGAACTAGCTTTTCGACTTATCTGGCAGCTTCAAAGACGTTTAAATCAAAACATATTGACATGTTTGCGCTTTCTTCCTTGTTAGTATTAGTAATCAAGTCATTGCGCGCATTGTGTCAAATAAAGTAAAATGATAATTGATGTCATTGACCAAGAAACAAATATACCGCCAGAAATTTTATACACCGAAAATAACTTCCTTAGCTATTACATGCATGCTCTTCAGCCATGCGATATTGTATATTGTTTACGATGGCTGGGGAATCTTTTGGATTTTGGGTGCATGATTGTGGATTTCAGATGCAGGCATGCCAACACCTTGTAGCTAAGAGAGCTCACTGCACTGGGGAAGTAGGGTTAACTAAGTATATAATATGTCGAGATGTTTTGTTTTAAATGTTTCTGAAGCTGCCAGATAAGTCTAAAGCTAGTCCCCTTCTTTTACATCCCTAACTCTGCCCAGGGCATATCCCTTTTTTTGTACTGTGAAAGGAGCATGTTTCCATTCTCGTTCCCAGCTTTTACTATACAATAATTTTGACATTATGCTGACATAGCTTGGCAACCGATGCCGATTTTTGTTGACTCGGACGACGGGTGATCCAGTACAGGTTTCTTTATTGTCTTTCCAACCATGTTTCTCACGTCATGACAATGGATGAAGGTTTCACAGGACAAGACGAATATTTATTACACGTATTTGTGTACCTTCTTGCAAAATTTGAACCCATCCGCACAAGTTTGAAACATACTGATAAAAAACGTGTTTTCTGAACTAAAATCGGAATGAAGCTAGATTTTTGAAAGCAAGTTCAAGTTCTCAATTTCATCTTAGGAATGCAGTTTTTATTTATTTCAATCACTTTATACCCTTCCCGTGCATTCAATGCAAGTAAGAATGATTTTTAAGTGCTGCAGTTTCCTCGACTTTATACCAGCGTATCTCTAAAACGGATAAATTAAAAAAAAATTATTTTGACTTTATCCATTTATCAACTTTCGAGCAAAGTTTAAACCGATACGTACGAGTTTAAAGTGTACGAATGGCGCGCTTCGAAAACCTCCCTGAAAAATGTGTTTTTCACACTTAAAATCCGAACGGTGCACATACAAGTAGTGACATTAATTGAGTATTAATATCAGTCCACTTAACATCTTTTGCAAAATGAATTATTCGATTCGCTCAATTTCCCCGGGCTTGTCGTCAAAACCTTGCTAAATATGTTGCAAAATAGGTACAGTAAGGCAGATGTTCGAATTGCTATACAAATGCCGGTGGTCCGGGTTGAATCAAAAACTTTTTACGCGACTTTCCTAGTTCAAATAGATCCTCATCCCAGACCGCGCTTCTGCGCGAAGCTTTCTCAAACATATTTGATGACTAGAGCGATGGCAAATTTCTGTCGCTGTTTGGTTCAAATGGCTCTGAGCATTATGGGACTTCACTTCTGAGGTCATCAGTCCCCTAGAACTTAGAACTACTTAAACCTAACTAACCTAAGGACATCATACACATCCATGCCCGAGACAGGATTCGAACCTGCTACCGTAGCGGTCGCGCCGTTCCAGACTGTAGCGCCTAGAACCGCTCGGCCACTCCGGCCGACTGTCGCTGTTTTCCCATGTACATGGTGAAGAGTAAAAGATATTGTGTTATGTGACCGTCCGTGTAGGGTCGAAACGTGGTCTCCAGACAAAGGCTCCTATTTTTATCGTTTTCTTCTTAGCTGTATCTAAGAAGTTCGGGGAATCTTTAGCGCCTTGTGCGTAAACGGGTGCTATTACGCTGTGGCGTACAGTCTTCCCTAAACGGCGCCGACCGGCGCACGCCTAGCGCCGCTTTTTGCTGCTCGCAGCCCAAGCGTACGCTGTAAGTCGCGACGGCGCGGTGCGCGGTGTCGCAACGCCACAGGCCTACGGCGGACGTTCGCAGAAGCGATGACATCACGGGAGGGGCCGCCGCGTAGCTGGTCCGCTGACACACTTCCAGGCGTTGCATCCAGATGCTGTCCCGCCTGTACCACTGTGCTTAAAGCGGCCCATAGCCGAGCGCCTACATCAAAGTTAACTGGCGTGCGTTCCGAAATAGCTGTGACACGCACATTCCTGGATTTATAGCTCCAACACTCATCACCGGACACAAGTACCACTTCTGACATCCAGGAACCTTCATTTCCAAGAAATTTTACTGACATGAGCAAAAACTGTACGGCTGTCGATTCAGTTATACTATCTAGGAACTGCATGTGGAGTAGATGATATTTCGAACATCATCAACAGCCACAGAAAGTTAATCAGGTAGTAATAACAGTTAATAATCTTTCGCAATCTTTCCAATCCCAAAGAAAGTCGGTGATGACAAATGTGAAAATTACCGAACTATCACTTTAGTAAGTCACGGCTGCAAAATACTAACGCGAATTCTTTACAGACGAATGGAAAAACTGGTAGAAGCCGACCTCGGGGAAGATCACTTCGGATTCCGTAGAAATATTGGAACACGTGAGGCAATACTGACCCTACTACTTATCTTAGAAGCTAGATTAAAAAAGGCAAACATACGCTACTAGCATTTGTAGACTTACAGAAAGCTTTCGACAATGTTGACTGGAATTCTCTCTTTCAAATTCTGAAGGTGGCAGGGGTAAAATACAGGGAACGATAGGCTATTTACAGTTTGTACAGAAACCAGATGGCAGTTATAAGAGGCGAGGGACATGACAGGGAAGCAGTGGTTGGGAAGGGAGTGAGACAGGGTTGTAGCCTCTCCCCGATGTTGTTCAATCTGTATATTGAGCAAGCAGTAAAGGAGACAAAATAAAAATTCGGTGTAGGTATTAAAATACATGGAGAAGAAATAAAAACTTTAAGGTTCGCCGATGACACTGTAATTCTGTCACAGCAAAGAGGGACCGATGACCGTAGCAGTCTGGTCCCTTTAATCCCCCAAACCAACCAACAGCAAAGGACTTGGGAGACCGGTTGAACGGAATGGACAGTGTCTTGAAAGAAGGATGTAAGATTAACATCAACAAAAGCAAAACGAGGATAATGGAATGCAGTCGAATTAAGTCGGGTGGTGCTGAGGGCATTAGATTAGGAAATGAGACACTTAAAGTAGCAAAGGAGTTTTGCTATATTGGGAGCAAAATAAGTGATGATGGTCGAAGTTCAAAAATGGCTCTGAGCACTACGGGACTTAACATCTTAGGTCATCAGTCCCCTAGAACTTAGAACTACTTAAACCTAGTTAACCTAAGGACATCACACACATCCATGCCCAAGGCAGGATTCGAACCTGCGACCGTAGCAGTCCCTCGGTTCCGGACTGAAGCGCCTAGAACCGCACGGGCACCACGGCCGGAGATGGTCGAAGTCGAGAGGATATAAAATGTAGACTGGCAAGGCAATGAAACCGTTTCTGAAGAAGATAAATTTGTTAACATCAAGTACAGATTTAAGTGTCAGGAAGTCGTTTCTGAAAGTATTTGTATGGAGTGTAGCCATGAATGGAAGTGAAACATGGACGATAAATAGTTTGGACAAGAAGAGAGTAGAAGCTTTCGAAATGTGGTGCTACAGAAGAATGCTGAAGATTAGATGGGTAGATCACATTACTAATGAGGAGGTATTGAATAGAATTGGGGAGAAGAGAAAGTTGTGGCACAACTTGACTAGAAGAAGGGATCGGTTAGTAGGACATGTTCTGAGGCATCGAGGGATCACCAATTTAGTATTGGAGGGCAACGTGGAGGGTAAAAATCGCATAGGGAGATTGTTCAAATGGTTCAAATGGCTCTGAGCACTATGGGACTTAACATCGATGGTCATCAGTCCCCTAGAACTTAGAACTACTTAAACCTAACTAACCTAAGGACATCACACAACACCCAGTCATCAGCATAGGGAGACCAAGAGACGAATACACTAAGCAGATTCAGAAGGATGTAGGCTGCAGTCGGTACTGGGAGATGAAGCAGCTTGCACAGGATAGAGTAGCATGGAGACCTGCATCAAACCAGTCCCTGGACTGAAGACTACCACACAATCTTTCGCACATACATACACTGTTTTTGCATTTCTCAGTGCACCTTTAGCCTACCTCACGCCTTTAACGTTTCAATCGTCCATCTCCGTAGATGATAGTCGCTAACGTCAGCTAGTGACTTGGCTCTCTGTTCATACCAGATGTAGAAGTATGAATCCAGAATTTGGTTGCAATAATTACACGTCTATTGCGTGAAACTGATAAACAATATTGTATTCAATTTATACATTTCTCCCACCTCTCCGGCATTTTATGACTGCCACGCCAAAAAACTGTTCTTTTGGAGCTAACCAGTCAGCGAGTCATTTTCATACATTGTCATACGAACTGAAGCGTTGTTCAGCGAGAGCGTGTCTCAGTGATGCAAATAAATGATAATCGGACGGATCCAAGTCTGGAGAATAAGCCGCATATCGTAGTATTTACCAACTGAACGCCTCGATCGTTTCCCTGACCCGTTTTGCTGTGTGCAATGTGGCGTTATCATGGAGAAATGTGACTCTGTGTTGCCTTCCTCCATATTCAGGCCGTTTTTCACGTACTGCACAATTTAAATCAATCATTTGCTGTTGGGAGCGATCAGTGTGAAGGGGTTTCACCAGCTTTTAGCAGCTCATAATAGATGACACCCTTCTGATCCCACCAAACACAGATCATTGTGTTCTTTCCAAAGCCTGCATTCACCTAAGACTTACGACGCTTAGAATTCTCAAAATACGAGGGCAGTTCAATAAGTAATGCAACACATTTTTTTCTGAAACAGGGGTTGTTTTATTCAGCATTGAAATACACCAGGTTATTCCCCAATCTTTTAGCTACACAACACTATTTTTCAACGTAATCTCCATTCAATGCTACGGCCTTACGCCACCTTGAAATGAGGGCCTGTATCCCTGCACGGTACCATTCCACTGGTCGATGTCGGAGCCAACGTCGTACTGCATCAATAACTTCTTCATCATCCGCGTAGTGCCTCCCACGGATTGCGTCCTTCATTGGGCCAAACATATGGAAATCCGACGGTGCGAGATCGGGGCTGTAGGGTGCATGAGGAAGAACAGTCCACTGAAGTTTTGTGAGCTCCTCTCGGGTGCGAAGACTTGTGTGAGGTCTTGAGTTGTCATGAAGAAGGAGAAGTTCGTTCAGATTTTTGTGCCTACGAACACGCTGAAGTCGTTTCTTCAATTTCTGAAGAGTAGCACAATACACTTCAGAGTTGATCGTTTGACCATGGGAAGGACATCGAACAGAATAACCCCTTCAGCGTCCCAGAAGACTGTAACCATGAATTTACCGGCTGAGGGTATGGCTTTAAACTTTTTCTTGGTAGGGGAGTGGGTGTGGCGCCACTCCATTGATTGCCATTTTGTTTTAGGTTCGAAGTGATGAACCCATGTTTCATCGCCTGTAACAATCTTTGACAAAAAATTGTCACCCTCAGCCACATGACGAGCAAGCAATTCCGCACAGATTGTTCTCCTTTGCTCTTTATGGTGTTCGGTTAGACAACGAGGGACCCAGCGGGAACAAACCTTTGAATATCCCAACTGGTGAACAATTGTGACAGCACTACCAACAGAGATGTCAAGTTGAGCACTGAGTTGTTTGATGGTGATCCGTCGATCATCTCGAACGAGTGTGTTCGCACGCTCCGCCATTGCAGGAGTCACAGCTGTGCACGGCCGGCCCGCACGCGGGAGATCAGACAGTCTTGCTTGACCTTGCGGCGATGATGACACACGCTTTTCCCAACGACTCACCGTGCTTTTGTCCACTGCCAGATCACCGTAGACATTCTGCAAGCGCCTATGAATATCTGAGATGCCCTGGTTTTCCGCCAAAAGAAACTCGATCACTGCCCGTTCTTTGCAACGCACATCCGTTACAGACGCCATTTTAACAGCTCCGTACAGCGCTGCCACCTGTCGGAAGCCAATGAAACTATACGAGACGAAGCGGGAATGTTTGAAAATATTCCACAAGAAATTTCCGGTTTTTTCAACCAAAATTGGCCGAGAAAAAAAAAATGTTGCATTACTTATTGAACTGCCCTCGTATATAAATTTTCATCATCTGTCACTATTCGAAGGAGAAACGATTTTCTTTTGTATCTGGCGAGCTGCATTTCACAAGTGGGCTTTCGGTTTGCTTGCTGTCTTTCATTCAGTTCATGCGAAACCCATTTATGCACTTTCTGCACCTTTCCCATAACTTTCGACCGAGGACAAACGGTTTTCTGCATCACATTCAACTGTTTTGCAGTTACTGATGATTTTGAGTATCGTCTTCATACAATAAGGCCTGCGATTCGTTGTCTTCGAACTGTTCGGTAGTTTTCCGCTCTCGTCGTTCCCCACGTCAAAATCACCACTTTTGAATTTTTTGAACCACTCGAAACACTGTGTTTTCCCAAGAGCATATTCGACGAAAGCTTCGACAAGCATTCGATGCGATTCTGCAGCAGATTTTTTTTTTTCAAATGATAGAAAAAACCAACACTGTACGCAAACCGTAGTTCGTAGGCACAAAATTCGACATGTTTACGGTTTGGAAGAGGTACCGATGCATGGAACACGCGTTACTGTGTGTTGACATTAATCGTCAGCCGTTACAGGAAGCAGATGGCGCTGCAGACGCGGTCTCACAGGCCGTACACTGACGGCTAGCACCACCGATAGGAAATTGCGGTTTCATACTTCTCCATCTGGCAGGTGGTGGCGCAGAGTCTCACTCGGACGGTCAACGTCTTGGAGAAAAAATGAAGGAAAGAATGCGACTTCTTCGACCGTCATACTTCCGTCGGATGATGGAGTCAAACTTGGTAACAACCTAGGCGCTGTTACAGAAGAGCAGGCCCCAAATTTCATTTTTGTTGTTAAAATCAATAATCAACTAGTGTTAATATTTCGGGATATCTCTACGTAAGCCATTTATTTTTTAATAAAATGCTTTTCATAGAAGAAGAGGGTGGTTTGATAAGTTTGGTAAATTTCCAAAATTTCCACGAAAGAGTGGAACGCTTGTGTTGCGCCTTCATGATTGGTAAGCTTGATTATTGCATGGATCATACAAAGACTTTCAATAATATAGAGCGTACAGCTCATTGATGAGAGCTGTCTAAATTGATCCGTTTGTCGACTGGGATTGAAAATGGAAAAA
The DNA here is from genome assembly GCF_023864345.2 of Schistocerca serialis cubense. Classification (NCBI taxonomy): domain Eukaryota; kingdom Metazoa; phylum Arthropoda; class Insecta; order Orthoptera; family Acrididae; genus Schistocerca; species Schistocerca serialis. The sequence goes on from NC_064643.1 coordinate 462,370,688, forward strand.
AAAACAAGAATTTCGTGCTGTTAATTAAACATTTTCATTTAAAGGGTGGCCGCGCGGCTCCTCCCGTCGGAGGTTGGAGTCCTCCCTCGGGCATGTGTGTGTGTGTGTGTGTGTGTGTGTGTGTTGTCCTTAGCATACTTTAGTTTAAATAGTGTGTAAGTGTAGGGTCCGATGACCTCAGCAGTTTGGTCCCTCAGGAATTCACGGAGAAGCACCGAAGACTAAGTGCGCTCCAGCCGTCCAACTCACATCACCACATAGGCAACCATTGACAAAATCCATGATATGGTAATAATGCAAGACCACCGAATAAGAACTGCTGAGACTGTAGGCATCTCACCTAAGCGACTGAAATATCCTGCACGGAGAAATGGCTATGAAGAAGCTGTGTGCAGTTTGGTGCCGCGATTGATCACAGTCGACCAAGAGCACATCCTGCACAGCATTTGAACACAATGTCTGCGATGTTTAGTCGCAGTTAGCAAGACTTTTTGCGCCGATTTGTGGCTGTTGATGAAACCTGCATTCATCATTACACACCAGAGTCAAAACGGCAGTCACAATGGGAATAGTCTGAAGAAAGTACATCGAAGACGACAAAGACCGTTTCATTAGCTGGTAAGGAGATGGCCACCGTTTTTTGGGATTCCCAAACAATAATCCTCATAGATTACCTGGGAAAAGGCAGAACCATTACTGGACTCTGATATACTTCATTGCTGGATCATCGAAACCTGGTTTGTCTTATAGAAGACCGAAAAAAATTGGACCACAGGAATGTGTTTTTCACCAGTACAATGCACCAACCCACACGTCAGCGATAACAATCTTGAAAGAGCATGAACTGGGCTTGGAACTGATTCCTCATCCACCCTGTTCACCTGAATTACCTCCAAGTGACTTCTTCCTGTTCCATAACTTGAAGCTTTGGCTTGCTCGGAGGAATTTTCGTCAAATGAAGATGTGATGGTTACAGTCAACGAGTGTTTTGTTGGGTACCAGAACCTATTTTGCCGATGGGATGAAAAACATGGAGGATCGCTGGACCAAGTGTATACTTCTCAAAGAAGACTCTGTCGAGAAGTAATGTGGCCTGTTGACGAAAAAACGTATTTTCTTGCCTTTTTTTATTGGACTTACGAACCCACTTTATATGTCGTTAAGTAAAAGTGAACGTGAACTACTTCCCGTGAAGCTGTTAAAACTGAAAAATGACCTACCACTAAGTTCGGTAACGATATAAACCCTCACATTTGTCATTACGTCATTTACGTCTTGTTGGTCTTACGCAAAGAGCTCAGTTTAACATCTTTAAACCCAACAGTGGTTATAGCAACATACTTTACACCTCTCCGCCGTTAATATAATAATCAACCTACGGGTAAAGAATATGTGTTCTCCGAGTCTTTCACAGTGACATGATTCAATAAAAAATTTTCGGTTTTCAAGGTCACGAGCTGTCTCCGCCAACGGCATCAGGAATAGAAATCCGGTCCTGTAGAAAGTGTCATCACTTCTGTCTCTATGCTGTTAATTTTTGGAACACAACCTACGACCAGTTTAGAGACAGAAGTGATGACACTTTCTGCAGGACCTGACCATCATTTGCAGGACAATGCTCAAGCACGTACAGGGCAAGCTGTTACTGATTCGTTTGACTGATGGGGCTGCTAAATGCCGTACCACCTACTGCACTACCAAGTCGTCGTGGGTTCAACTCTGTTTCTAAACTGAAGGAAACGCTTCACGGCATTCGCTTCAGAACAGCTACAAATTCGTTGGGCAATAGACGGCGCCGCTCGAACTGTCAACACAACAGGTACTCCTAAGAATATCCTACGACTTCCACATCGCTGGCAATGGGTTATACACAATGCTGGTGACTACTTTGAAAGTCAGTAAAACTTTTAGACACGTATCTATTTTGCACGAGTAAATAGTTGCCACTATTAAAGTTCCAACCCTCGTATGTTACGACAACTAACCTTGAGAACTACGGATTCAAGGGAAAAGAGAATGTTACAGCTAACAGCGTGTTTGAGCTGGTGAAATCAAGAAATGCGTGTAATGTTCTCTTAGATATTTATATGAAACTGATAAAGAGTCGTCGCCACGTGAACGCTTTTGATTATTACATATTCCTTACTCAACTTGTACTATTACTGCATGATATACTTTTTATTTGCCAACTGACGTATGTCAGGTATGAGCTACGCTTTAAGCACTATGACTCGAATGCGCGATGCCACACTGACGCACCGTCATCAGCGTCCCTTATATCACTTTAGTTTAAGCTTTAAAGGAACGTGATTCTCTGTTTTCTGAGTCATTTAGCGCTTCATTTATGAATTACGTTTTTGGTTGCTTCAAGTGAACTCAAAGTGCGCAAGAGAAAGTTTTAATTCCAAGAAAAAACATTCACACGAATGGTTCTTCATAAAACGAAAGAGGTGTGACTATAAGCAGTATGCGGATAGGGGAATAGCAGATATTATGTACCATGTAACTGACATATAACACAATCTGGATGCACTTAAAGAAATGGGCAGTTATTTTGTTTCAAATTCATGCAAAAGGATGGGGGTGGGGGCAATTAGTAACAGCAGCGAAATTAGCAATGTGCTGTCATACCGTTAAACATCATCATGTACTTGCAATCAGTTCAAATGGTTCAGATGGCTCTGAGCACTATGGGACTTAACATCTGAGGTCATCAGTCCCCAAGAACTTAGAAATACTTAAACCTAACTAACCTAAGGACATCACACACATCCATGCCCAAGGCAGGATTCGAACCTGCGACCGTAGCCTTCGCAGTCAGTGAACTATACTTTTTCGCTAAGCTCCAAACTGTTATACATTTCCGAAGCCGCAAAAAAGAGTGACGTTAGATGTAACAAAACCGACAGCAATTGTGAAATAATTCTTAGTGCCCGACACTGTCAAACAAAAAGCAGCATTTCTTCCAATCTTTTTAAGCTTACGAGAAGTAGCCTTCTTTCCCCCGATTTTCAGTTTGAGAGAAATATTCCGGTTTGCCAGCCAGAAATTGTGGTAGCTTCAGATACATAGGATACTGAACGTGATGTTTTCGCCAAATCTTACGTACGGTTTTGTCGAATAGCAACAATTCCATAACGAGATGGACACAGACAGTGCTCGCAGACCGGCACAGACTTGTCCAGCGTGGTCAGACTGGCACTGACCCGTCCAGCGTGCTTAGACAGGCATTCACTTCCTGGTGGGGTAGAATGCTGCGTTCCTACTGGCTCTTTGAGGGAAGTGACGGGCTGATGGGGCAGAGGATATATAAAGACCATTCTACCCCCAGTCGTCCTCATCCTTCCGCCAACACCGTAGTGTGAAGTCGAAAGGTTCAGCAGCGGCATCAAGCACTGTTAGTAATGCCAGTGGCGACAAACGGCAGAGACCGTTAGAGCACGATGGAGAATTACCTGGTAAGTGTAGATTCAAATCGGTAACTGTAATTTCCCTCTTGCACCAAGAATTTCATAGTATTGGATCCATTTCTTCTTCTTATTGTTTCAGCGCATATCCACCAACACCAAAGCGTGGATAATATGAACCGTATCGTGCAACAGCAGACACAGTGGTACCAGCGGCTCCATTCGCAGCAGCAGCATTGGCAGCATTGTAAGTATACATACCATCTTGATAGTACTGGTTCGACCAGCGAGTCCGTAGATGATTTCGAGGGATCAAAATCGGTAACAGTAATGTTTTTTTCACTAAGAATTTCGCATTGAATACATGACTTTTTGTTTCAGCATATATCCAGCGGGTAATTGATTAATCTGAGAGGCAACGGCAACAGCAGTAGCAACAACAACAGTGGCTGCAGCTGCAGCAGCAGCAGCAGCAACAGCAGTGCCATCAGCTGCACGAGCAGCAGCAGTGGTATGAACTGAGGCAGCATCAGTAACATCATCATAAGCAGTATACACATCTTTCATGGAATACGTAATGTGTTACGACCAACGAGACTGATGTTGTTATAAATGATTTAGTGCGACCAAAATCGATGAATGTTACTCTTTCACTAATAATTTTGTATTCGTGCAGTATATGTCGTGTATACGTAGTTTCTTTCTAAAAAAAATTCACCTTTTACGTAATAGGTTGTAGCTGGTATTGTCGTAGATGATTTCGAGGATCAAAAACGATAAAACGTTCTTTTCTTTTCACTAGAAATTTCGTATAGTACTGTGTCTACGTAATTAAACTGCATCATATACGTACTATGGTGTATATTCTTTGTTGTTGTACATGACTTCCTGACATACGAAGAAGGGGGGCGGGGGGGAACCATCGCAGATCTCATGGTCCATTGATAGTGACCGGGCCAAATAACTCACGAAATAAGCGTCGAACGAAAAAACTGCAAAGAAAGAAACTTGTCTAGCTTGAACGGGGAAACCAGATGGCGCTATGGTTGGCCCGCTAGATGGCGCGGCCGTAGGTCAAACGGATATCAACTGCGTTTTTTTTAAATAGGTACCCCCATTTTTATTACATATTCGTGTACTACGTAAAGAAATATGAATGTTTTAGTTGGACCACTTTCTTCGCTTTGTGATAGATGGCGCTGTAATACTACAAACGTATAAGTACGTGGTATCACGTAACATTCCGCCAGTGCGGATTGTGTTTGCTTCGTGATACACTACCCGTGTTAAAATGGACCGTTTACCAATTGCGGGAAAGGTCGATATCGTGTTGATGTTTGGCTATTGTGATCAAAATGCCCAACGGGTGTGTGCTATGTACGCTGCTCGGTATCCTGGACGACATCATCCAAGTGTCCGGACCGTTCACCGGATAGTTACGTTATTTAAGGAAACAGGAAGCGTTCAGCCACATGTGAAACGTCAACCACGACCTGCAACAAATGATGATGCCCAAGTGGGTGTTTTAGCTGCTGTCGCGGCTAATCCGCAGAAAAATTGCATGAGAATCGGGAATCTCAAAAATATCGGTCTTGAGAATGCTACATCAACATCGACTGCACCCGTACCATATTTCTATGCACCAGGAATTGCATGGCGACGACTTTGAACATCGTGTACACTTTTGCGCCTGGGCACAAGAGAAATTACGGGACGATGACAGATTTTTTGCACGCGTTCTATTTAGCGACGAAGCGTCATTCACCAACAGCGGTAACGTAAACCGGACAAGTGGAACATCAGCTACCTTGGCGGGTTAATGTGTGGTGCGGCATTATGGGAGGAAGGATAATTGGCCCCCATTTTATCGATGGCAATCTAAGTGGTGCAATGTATACTGATTTCCTACGTAATGTTCTACCGATGTTACTACAAGATGTTTCACTGCATGACAGAATGGCGATGTACTTCCAACGTGATGGATGTCCGGCACAAAGCTCGCGTGCAGTTGAAGCGGTATTGAATAGCATATTTCATGACAGGTGGATTCCTGACATACGAACATACGAAGAAGGGGGACAGGGAGCGGTAAGTGCTGGAGATATCCAGGAACCATCGCATATCTTATATATATATGTGTGTGTGTGTGTGTGTGTATTGTTTCCCACAGTTACTGTGTATGTATGTTTTGCTATTATTAGGTCATTATGTTTCAGGTGATATACAGGATCTTCCCAAATTCAGGCAAGGAAGAGAGACCTTCATCGTCGTGAGGAGGTGAGGGAAATGTCAAGGGGCCAGAGCGAAACAGGTGAAATATATACTCAGTCTGCTTACAAGTAATCAGTATTCTCTCTGTCCCTAGCGACAGCAGGCGATGTCTAGAACTTGTGCTTATTTTCTTTTTGTTTCATTATTCTACAGAAGTTGCATCAGGGGAACAAGTCCCGCAATACGCCATGGCTCGGGTACCGGGGGCGGCGAAGGTTATAACATCTAAAGGAGGTCCTGTGCAGCGTGCTTCACCGGCAAGAGCGCCGCTAGTCGCCGCGTGGGAAGCGGCTGCCCCCGCCCCCAACCCTGCCCCGGCCACCCAACGCATCGCTCTGGCGACCATGGGCCGCCCTCCCTCAGCCTAGTGGATTAGGGCTGCAGCAACCAGGTTGCTCGCAGCGGCCCGATTCCGCAGCATCTCCTCTTCCTCCTCCTCCACCGTCACGTCCTTTCCGAACACTTGAGGTACATCTCATCAACTCCATCGGCTCGTTGTAGTTATAGTACTAGTAACACAGAAGATCCTATGGCTAGTGGTAGTTCCCTTTCCCATCCTTTTAGTAAGTACATCTGGTCATTGACACCATACCGCAGTTAGAGTACTCGGTGATTGCAGACGCTTTTGAGGAGTGAATCTCGTTCACCAGGATCACGGTCTGGCAGGAGGGTACCACGACCCTGTTGGGTTTCTAAGGGCGAGCCTTCCTCCATCGAACTATCGCACCCCCTCCCCCCCCCCCCCCCCCTAAGTTGATTCTGGTGTTGAAGAGACAACTCTTTGGCGCGATAACGCAGAGCACGTCAATCGCTGAATGGTTGCGTGAATCCACAATGAGTGCTATACTGACCCAGTTTTCCAAGATGGAAGTTAGAGGGTCAGCTACAGCACTCAGCCGAATACTACACCTGGAGATCCATACACATGTCTATGATTTGGTAAATGGAGGGTATAGCTATATCAGGCTTCCTAAGGATATAGCTAATAAATGTATTAATGTCATAAATAGAAACGATCAGGTTTGTTTTGCGTGGTCAGTCCTAGCTCGCGAGAGAAATTACACAAACATCCGCAATGCACAGCTCAGTATGGCAGATACCTTGATATTCATAAGTGTTATAACTTTGATGATATCGATTTTCCCGTCAAGATTCAGGACATGCCTAAATTTGAGGTGCAGAATACCAATATATCGGTTCATGTTTATGGCCTGGTGAAAGAAACAAGTCAGATAAGCAAGGCAAGCACATTGTCGTCGGCCCCCTCCATTTCTCAAAATTTTCTGGTGAGTGAGTTGCATGTAAACATGCTGCTCTTCTCTCAAGGTGATAATTGTCACTATGTTTGGATCAAAGACATGTCCCAACTCCTTTCCATGCAGATGAATAAACATGAACATAAGCAGCATATTTGCTTAAGGTGCCTGAATTATTTCTCCTCAGACAAGATATTAGCAGCGCATCTAGTAGACTGCACTCGGTACATGTTATTATGCCTACAGAGGAAAACAAATTCATAAAGTTCAAGCATGTTCACCACCAGGAGCGATGCCCGTTTCTAGTGTACACCTACTTTGAATGCCTCCTCACTCCCGTGACCTGCTGTGAAGGCGAGCCTACAGCCTCACACACCACCTTAACAGAAAAACATGTACCATATGTGACAGCATACCAAATTGTATCGCCCTATGATTCCAATCTTAACTGCTACAAATCTTACTTCGGGGATAATCCCACGGTTTGGCTCCTGACTGAACTCGAAAAATTTTCATGGGTGGTTGACAAGCTTTACAGCAACAACGTTCTCATGACCAAATCAGACGCAGATTTGTATAATAACACCGTTGATTGCCATATTTGTGGGCTGCCGTTAGACAGAAAAACGGAAACTCCTTGTAGGGACCATTGTCATCTTATGGGGAAGTTCCATGACGATGCTCACAAAGCACGCAATTTGAAGTACCAGCTACCAAGACAAATACCCGTTTTCTTCCACAATTTAAGTGGATATGACGCTCACTTTCTAGTTGAGCACTTGGCTGATTTCAGCTTGGAGAAAGATCAGGTCAGTGTCCTACCAGAGAGCGTCGAGAAATACATTTCATTCTCCAAACGAATGACGCCAAGAATTATGCTCCACTTCCTTGACACGCTACGTTTTATGCAGGCGCCACTCCAGAAACTCGTTGAAACTCTGTCTCTGGAGGATACGCATATCACTCGAGCTCCATTTCGCGACGAGGAAAAGTTTCAACTTGTACTAGGAATGGGGTTTTCTCATATGAGTATGTGGATAATACGGCGAAACTCAACGAAACCAGGCTACCCCACATAACTACATGCTCCAGCAACCTTACAGGTGACGCCATAATGGATGCAGAGTATGACCATGCCATGAATGTCTCGCAGGAATTCACTATTTCAACTTTAGGAGGGTATGCACGGCTTTACATAGACACAGACGTGCACTTGCTTGTAGACGTTTCCGAGAAACTCCGGAGTCTATGCAGGACCACATATTCTCTGGATCCTGTCTTTTATTACACAACACCTGGGTTGTCTTGGGACGCAATGCTCAAGAAAACGAACTGCAGCATTGAATTATTGACTGATGCTGACATGCTTCTTTTCTTTGAGCGAGGGATCCGTGGAGGACATTACCAATGTGTCCATAGGCATGCGACGGCAAATAACCATCAGATGAGTGACAGGTTCAACGCATGCTGTGATTCGAGTTACATAATGTACCTGGTCATAAATATCTTATACGGGCACGCCTTGCAGTAATCACTGTCGATTGATGAGTTTCGATGGGTGCCCAAGACGAATGCAAGGGATTAGGTGGAAAAATCATGGGGGGTATGGCAGCTGATTCTTTTGTTTCAGATATATTCCATCGATTTCACCGACCAATAGGATTCTGTCAGTTTAAAAAAACTATCCCAAACATGTGAAGAATATCGAAATAGTTAATTTACATAATTTTTTTATATCAACATGATGTTGGTGGTACAATAGTTAAGGGGAGGGTGTGTGTGAGTGGGTGACATGGAGAAGAACAGCAGGTTAACTCCAGAACACTATGTTAATTTGCACAATTTTATGTAAAATACAGTACAATAGTTTAAGGGGGTGGGTGACAAAGAAGAATGCGCCAGAAATGCCGTTCAATAGCATGTGAAACTAGAAAAGTGTACCTGAAAATGGTGGGAGGTCATAACTAATTACTTAATTTGGTATCAAAGGCGGCACAATAGCTTAAGGAAATGGGGGTGACATGGGAAACCACTTAACAGAACAATAGGTTAAATGCTGACAAAGGGCCGAACATTGGGTTAAGACACACAGAGTACAATGCTGAAGATTGCGTTATGCAACATGTGTGCCCTATGTAATTACTTCTTACAAGACCTACATGTTTCCAAACAGCAGCGAACGATGAGCAAGAAAAATCCTACCCCCACAAACTGAATTTCTTATAAACAAACAATATACCCTTGAATTTCCTGTTATGAGATCCTTCCTCTCCACCAAAGAGCCACCAATTTCCGTATATTCCATACACCGTGTTGAATTCCCTAAATTGTTTAAATAAACAACATTCCACACATTGTCTAAATTCTTTAAACAGTATTTCATACACAGTAATCAATTTCTGGACAAATTCTCTAACTAAATAAATAAACTATATTCCATAATTAAATAATATTCTACACATTGACTGAAGTGTTTAAGCCATATTCCACACACTGCAACCGAATTCCCTCCAAATGGCCCATCAACTGAGTCTGTTTCCTGCCAATTTCTGAAAGGGAGGGTGGGAGGGAGGGGGTTTATCAGAGGAGAGTGGTTAATTAATTGATCAACTTAATTAAATAGTCAATCTAATTGATCAGAGTGAGAGGGGCTATTCCAATAACTTAGACCTGAAAGTGTACCTGTAGCAGCGATGTGGATGGCGGGGGGCAGGGGGAACAATAGGTTAAGTGTCTGTCAATCAAAAGGAAGGATCCTTTTAGCAGAACAGTAAGCTAAGGAACTGTCAGTCAAAGGTGAACATTAGGTTAACTACCTGTCAATCAAAGGAGAACAATAGGTTTGCCCCTGAGTGCATACCTGCCCCTGATGTAGGCAACTCGCACTAACAATATAGACCAGAAATAGCTTTGTTCCACTACTGACAGGAACAAAGTGACCACACCAGACCTGGCAACTAGTGATTTTTTACTCCTGAAGACTATGACGGATACAGTGGTCGAAAGCTCGGTATTTTCATCCAAAATAACGCGGCTAGAGAACGGAAAGGATTATATTCATAATACGCTTGTAATGGCTGCCAAAAGCATGGAAAAATGTTGTGATATCTTATGTTGTCTGGAATGATTAGAGCAAAAAATTTGTGTACTAACAACTTCTCTCTTTTACATAGAGTGCTAACTTCAGCTCGACTGAACAAATTAAAACTGCCTGGTCAAAAATTAAATCTAGTAGCTTGTAGCAAAATTACGTATTAAATGCCTCTAGAAGTGGGTCCTAAATCAGGAAGCAAAACTATATTACATACAAGTAAAATCCGTAAAGAGATGTCTGTGGTATGTAGTGAATAGTGCAAAGAATGCTCCTCTTGTTGTAAGATTGCTCTCTAGAATTTAATTGTTCGATGGCTCATTACAGCATTAGAGTTTAGATGTAATTTATCACATGCTGCCATTTAAAAAGCTGGTGATTGACTCCTCAGCGTATCGAGTGGTTCGGATAACTTGTCTTGTTTTTCCTACTATACTGTGAGAGCATTCCACTGTATAAGACTTTTAAGTCACGAAGGCGTTATCATACTTCACGCTGTCTGGCGATAATAGTTTTTACAACTGCCAATCACCGAGTTATCTTAATCGCTCTATAATAACATGCATTTTGACATGCTTGTGTAAACAGCGATAAACGAATAAGTAATTACAAAATGTTTGCTGCAATAACAACCTCTTGCATGGAGCAGCATTTTTATTTTGATACAAAAGTAAGTCATCAGATCGGGGTATAAAATGTAATAATGAATGAGGCACATCGCTCCGGTTTATACAATTACACCCTGAACAAGCAATCTTCTAACGAAGATAATTTCTCGTTATACTTGTTGTAGGTAATTACCATGCCTCAGGAAATAGCCACACTGACACACCAAACAAAGCAGAGTCAGAATATGTCTCCTTGTCTACAAAGTTAAATTTTTTGTTGCCTTGCCTATTTCAAGGCCTGTTTCAAGTTTATAAAATTTATGCACTGTTACTCCTTCTGTGTTTTGAAACTGTGCTAAGTTTATTACCTCTTCCTTGGTAAAAGACGTCAAAATCGCCCATGATGCTTCAAACTGTAACAAATCTTATAAACTAACAGTAGCTTGTAAAGCCAGTGAACTTATTGAGAAGGTATGGTAATAAAGACCGTACGATTCTGACATCTACTAAGAAAAGGCTGATCTCGGATAATGCCATTATAGTCAACAGTGCAAATGGAACGCCGCTGTCTTTGTTCATAAAAGTGACTACATTGATAAAACCCAACAGTTTTTGCAGAACAGTGATATTTGCGCAACAGATTATGATCCCACCGAGACCTATGCTAACGAGCTTAACACTTACTTAGATGGATGCTCATATATCATCTCCACTGATTCCTTACCCGATCTTAGAGTGATGAATCCTAAGGTTCCTAACACGCATCCACAAATAAAGACTCACTATTTGTTTCAGTTGATTCGCAATGAGTTCACATTTCGCGAAAATTTGGTCATTTCTGATAGAAAGGAACTTGACTCTTACATGATAAATCTTTCCCTCTAGACTGCACCTTACTGCCACTTGATATAAACAATTTGTATACAAACATCCCGCTGGAAAAGACTATTTCAGTTATTCGGGGTATTGTTTTTAGGCACCGATGTCTGTACACTGATGAAATTGTGAAGGTTATAACTCTTCTTAGGTTCTTGACTTCGTACAGTTACTTCACTTTTAATAATAGATTCTATAATCAGTTGGATGGTTGGCCATGGGTAATTACCTTGTGGGATTTCTTGCTGATGTAGTCATGAATTACTTGGAGTGTGACTATTTCACACGGACCTCCATCATTTCCAAAATAAATCTGCTTTTACAGGCAATATGCCGACTAAATTATAATTGTTTTTTACGGTGAAGGATCGGATATTGCGCAGGTCGGATATTGTGCTTCTGGACGAAGGGTTTAACAGCTTTCATAGCAAAATGATCTTCACGCAAGAAGTCATGAATACCAATGGAATACTCAACTTCCTTGATTTGCAGCTTTGTTTCACTAATAATGTCATCGAATTTGACATTTATCGCAAGCCTTCTATAGGTCACTCAGTTATACACGCTACTTCGTGTCATCCCTTAAAGTAAAAGACGAGCTTCTTTAGACCTATGATACTGCGTATCACTGAAATTCCACGTAGAGCTGAATCTATTGCAAAGAAACTTGAAAACCTGAACTATGTCGCTTGCCCCTCCATAATTGACAAATAATACTTGCAGAAAACATCGACATGCGATCGAAAAACTACTCTCAGTCATGCACCTCAAAAATACGGGTTTGCTAAGCTTCCATTTTTAGGTAATGTGTCCTGCATCATGGCATAACTCTTCCTTGGTCAAAATATAAGAATAGTGTATACCCATGCCTAATAAAATCCAGTATTAATACACTCACAATGAGCGACCCCAGAGAGATAAATATGGTACCTCTGACGTATTTACGCTCGAGTGCTGTGAATGTCGAGCAGCTGATATTGGCCAGATGGTTAGGGCTTTTAACATTAGGCTTCAGGTACATTTACTCGCTAGGAAGAAGCAGGTTAAGCATAATTCCGCCTTCGCTGAGCATCTTAAATCCAGTGGGCACCAGTCACCTACACTCGGAAACTTAAGGTTGCACCATGCTCTCAAAGGACAGAGATCGAAATTTTTGGACAATCACACGCTAAGAAAGTTATGTTACTCACTGATCAGTTAACAGACAAAGATCAAGTGTTCTATGTTTCCCTTTTTCAAACAATTTAATAATTTTAGCTTTTTATTACCGGGGCCTTGGTTATTTGCCATGTGTATGCAGTTTTATTTCATCTTTGTAGCATTGTTACCTTATGGCCATAAAAAATGGTTCAAATGGCTCTGAGCACTATGGGACTCAACTGCTGAGGTCATTAGTCCCCTAGATCTTAGAACTAGTTAAACCTAACTAACCTAAGGACATCACAAACATCCATGCCCGAGGCAGGATTCGAACCTGCGTCCGTAGCGGTCTTGCGGTTCCAGACTGCAGCGCCTTATGGCCATATATTTGTGGTCTAATCTTTACTTTGTTGCTTTATGTATTTTACTTCACTATTCTGTTTCATTGCTTTTGAGCATAAGGGTTTTCTATGTCTCTGTGCACAGTTTTCGATCTAGAATGTCCTGCATTGTGTTTATTCCCACATACTCTATTATGTTTTATTTACTTCTTAATTTATATATTACTATTTGAATTTTGCGCCTGTCGCTGTCACACTGTACAGCCAACGGCACCGCCGCTTGACGACTGTCATTACTACCAGCCCAACATTTTGCATGACTTCCTATCATTCATATATAGGCACTATGTGAATACGGACGACTGCGTTTTTAGTCTGCGCTGGGGTGTATGTCGTCACCTCTATGAGAGAACACACGTTTTTCGGTTTCTCCTTCACTCTCGACTCACGCCTGAACCCGGTGATTTTATTTCATTAATTTTTAATATTTTTTCCGTGTAGATTGCATTTTAGTACGTTTTATTCGGTATCGATTATCCTTGACGGCTGCTTTCTGGCAGCAAATTTCTGATTTTTTATCATGAGTTACGTTACGTTTCTCCATATTCGGTCGGTTTTTTAAGCTTATTTTCATGTTATAGCAGTCCAGGATAAGACCATGCCGGAAGTGTAAATTTAGTCTTGCAACTTCTAGTATTAAAAGAAAATGACGAACTTTTAACCCACGTTTTAAATATACACTGGTCAGCCAGAACCTTGTGACCACTGACCCACTATCGATATAACCCTGTAAGTAGGCTGCTTAGGTTTTTAAGTTGGTAACGCCACGTAGCGCTCTGTCTGAAAATCACTGACTGCACTGTGTGCAGTATGTGGCGGGTTGGACTCATTGTTGAAATATTCGCTATTGTAGTGTTGGGCAGTTGGATGTGAACAGCGCGTAGCGTTGGGCAGTTGGAGGTGAGCCGCCAGCAGTGGTGGATGGGGGAGAGAGATGCCAGAGTTTTGAGAGTTTGCTATAAGCGGACGATCTGGACGTGTGTCCGCCAGAAAAAGAAAATTTGTAAAGAGGGTATCATGAATTGAAATACACTCCTGGAAATGGAAAAAAGAACACATTGACACCGGTGTGTCAGACCCACCATACTTGCTCCGGACACTGCGAGAGGGCTGTACAAGCAATGATCACACGCACGGCACAGCGGACACACCAGGAACCGCGGTGTTGGCCGTCGAATGGCGCTAGCTGCGCAGCATTTGTGCACCGCCGCCGTCAGTGTCAGCCAGTTTGCCGTGGCATACGGAGCTCCATCGCAGTCTTTAACACTGGTAGCATGCCGCGACAGCGTGGACGTGAACCGTATGTGCAGTTGACGGACTTTGACCGAGGGCGTATAGTGGGCATGCGGGAGGCCGGGTGGACGCACCGCCGAATTGCTCAACACGTGGGGCGTGAGGTCTCCACAGTACATCGATGTTGTCGCCAGTGGTCGGTGGAAAGTGCACGTGCCCGTCGACCTGGGACCGGACCGCAGCGACGCACGGATGCACGCCAAGACCGTAGGATCCTACGCAGTGCCTTAGGGGACCGCACCGCCACTTCCCAGCAAATTAGGGACACTGTTGCTCCTGGGGGTATCGGCGAGGACCATTCGCAACCGTCTCCATGAAGCTGGGCTACGGTCCCGCACACCGTTAGGCCGTCTTCCGCTCACGCCCCAACATCGTGCAGCCCGCCTCCAGTGGTGTCGCGACAGGCGTGAATGGAGGGACGAATGGAGACGTGTCGTCTTCAGCGATGAGAGTCGCTTCTGCCTTGGTGCCAATGATGGTCGTATGCGTGTTTGGCACCGTGCAGGCGAGCGCCACAATCAGGACTGCATACGACCGAGGCACACAGGGCCAACACCCGGCATCATGGTGTGGGGAGCGATCTCCTACACTGGCCGTACACCACTGGTGATCGTCGAGGGGACACTGAATAGTGCACGGTACATCCAAACCGTCATCGAACCCATCGTTCTACCATTCCTAGACCGGCAAGGGAACTTGCTGTTCCAACAGGACAATGCACTTCCGCATGTATCCCGTGCCACCCAACGTGCTCTAGAAGGTGTAAGTCAACTACCCTGGCCAGCAAGATCTCCGGATCTGTCCCCCATTGAGCATGTTTGGGACTGGATGAAGCGTCGTCTCACGCGGTCTGCACGTCCAGCACGAATGCTGGTCCAACTGAGGCGCCAGGTGGAAATGGCATGGCAAGCCGTTCCACAGGACTACATCCAGCATTTCTACGACCGTCTCCATGGGAGAATAGCAGCCTGCATTGCTGCGAAAGGTGGATATACACTGTACTAGTGCCGACATTGTGCATGCTCTGTTGCCTGTGTCTATGTGCCTGTGGTTCTGTCAGTGTGATCATGTGATGTATCTGACCCCAGGAATGTGTCAATAAAGTTTCCCCTTCCTGGGACAATGAATTCACGGTGTTCTTATTTCAACTTCCAGGAGTGTATATATGATGACTTTTGAACATTATTAAGGTAAATACATTGTTTGTCCTCTATCAAAATCTTTCATTTGCTAACTATGTCTATCAGTAGTTAGTAGTGCCTTCAGTAGTTAGAATCTTTTATTGTATTGTATTGGCGATCGCTGTATTGCAGTAGTTCGAGTAACGAAGATTTTTGTGAGGTAAGTGGTTCATGAAAGGTATAGATTATTGTTAGTCAGGGCCATTCTTTTGTAGGGATAACTGAAAGTCAGATTGCGTTACGCTAAAAATATTGTGTGTCAGTTTAGTGTTGATCAGAATAAATAAAGAGAGAACTGTCTGAGTACGTTCAGTTTTACACAGCTGTCTTTGTGTAAATAACGTAGAAGTTTACTAGCACAGCCATTCATAAATTCATAATTTTTCTAAGGGGACATTTCAACCCGTCCAGGCGATAGCAGGGTCACCTGGCGAGGAATGACTGCCAGTCAGACACACGCACGCTGCATGCAGTATCAATGAGCATGCTATCCGTGTAGAATGGAGAAGCGCGCGATGTATCTTAGTTTGACCTATGGCAGATTGTGATCGTCCGGAGGCTCGGCACAAGCATTTCGGAAACTGCGCTACTTGTCGCGTGTTCAAGGAGTGCTGTGATGAGTGTCTTCAACACAAGACACTTTCAGACATCGTGGTGTGCGGCGGCCGTACCTCATTGCAGATGTCGAACTTCGTAGGCTGGGTGGACTGGTAAAACAGGACAGGTAGCGAACTGTGGTAGACCTAACATCGGACTTTAATGCGGGGCAGAGTACAAGTGTGTCTGAACGCACAGTGAACTGAACACTCCTAACACCACGACATCGGCAGCTGCGACTGAAGTGGGCAAGCAACCCGGCCACTGGACGATTGCGCAGTGGCAGAGTGTTGCACAGTCTGATGAATCTCCATACTTTCTTCAGCATGCCGATGAGAGGGCGCGAATCTGTCAACTTCTAGGGGAACAGTTCCTTGACACATCTACTGGTGGACGGATACAAGCTGTCGGAGGCTCCATTGTGCTCTGGGAAACATTCACGTGGACGTCCCTGAGTCCAGTGGAGCTTGTGCCAAGGTACGATAACGGCCAACGGGTGTCGTACACTGGTTGCAGACCATGACCCTTCATGACGATCATGTTTCCCGCCGGCAGTGATATTTTTCAACATGATAATGCACCGTGCCAGAAGGATAGGAGTGTGATGGAGTGGTTCGAGGAACACAGTGGCGAGTTCCAGTTGATGTGCTGGCTCTCCAGTTCATCAGACCTAAGCTCGATCGAACACATCTAGGATGTGATTGAACGTAGCTTGAGAATTTACGTGAATTAGGTGACGTGTGTGTGCAGATGTGGAGCCAACAGTCTTCAGGGAGCTATCAAGGTTTCCACGCCACGACGTGTCACTGCTGCTATCCGTGCTAAAGGTGAACATACCGGCTATTAGGTAGATGGTCATAATGTTCTGGCTGACCATTGTATACGTTAATTATATTAAGTTGCATTGTTCTCTCTGTTCCTTCTTGTGACGTGTTCGTAACCTGTATACTTCTCGTTATCAAACAGACTTTCAGTTGCTTTCACAGCTAACATCACCAACGCAGACCATTGTTGTGGCACTTGCCCAAGAGGCAGCCCATTCGACTCCTGCCATTCAAAGTAGTTTTCAACAATAGTACCTCAAGTCTAAGGAGGAGAAAGACGGTAGTGTAAAGTTACTTAGCATCAGAATTCCCAACGATGTATTGTGTGAAATTCCTTATTACGCGATCTTATGGAGTGAAGGAATTTCAGTCTGGCGACTGTCACCCTATCGTCGGTACTCGTTTCGCGCCATCTGAGAGGTGTAGCCTCTGTGCTGGTACAGGATTACTTCTTCCTCCTTTACAGTCTACATTCGACTATAACAACACAAAAACAATATTAGTCTGCACAAATAATCACAGACAGCCTTACATACATTTAATATAGCGTAACAGATTAAAGGAATGCAGTGGAAAATTACATACACACGGGGATGGTTCAGGACAGCAAAATAGAAATTGAGGCATTGTTCTAAACTATCGCTGTCTGTATGTAAGACTAACATTGATAACGGGAACTCTGAATTTCTAATTGAATTATCTTGTCAGACATGAAGTGCAAATAAAGACAGATAATAATTAAATTTAAAACATGTCATGAAGTGGTATAGTTCCCATTATAAAAACTTGTTTGTAATCCCATGCTAAATTTCAAAAAAATGGCTCTGAGCACTCTGGGACTCAACTGCTGTGGTCATCAGTCCCCTAGAACTTAGAACTACTTAAACCTAACTAATCTAAGGACATCACACACATCCATTCCCGAGGCAGGATTCGAACCTGCGACCGTAGCAGTCGCACGGTTCCGGACTGCGCGCCTAGAACCACGAGACCACCGCGGCCGGCTGCTAAATTTCAGCCTGCTAAATCTGTCCTGAGACCGTAGAGCTGGTGTGTACTGTAGACCAACGTTTCTTATACTGTGTTCTCCGTGGCCCTGTTGATCTAGTTTCTATCTCAGTCACTCAAAGGTTCTGCGAAACTTATGCGCCTTTATCCAAATATTCAAGAAACTAGCTTTAAAAAGGCAAAGCCTCTACAAATTTAAAATGTGTACTAACTAACTCTCTATATAAAAAGGATATTACGTTAATAAGTTTCTATTTGAGTTCTATATTCCGCTGTTAGTAACATTACGAAGCACGTAACCATTTAAACTTTATTCGTCCGTAAGTGGTAGCTGCCATTACGTTTTTTTGTCTCAAAATGGTTTTCGATAATTTGATGCAGGATGAAGACGAGGACTGAAAAGGCACTCTAAAGCTTTCTCTGCAGCACTTGACTCTTTTGTTTCAGATTTAACAACTAGCTCCTCTGCTAAAAATAATTATGGTAGTACTGATAATCATGCCTAGGATCGTCTCAAAAGAAGGTAGGCCATTTAAGCTTTTACAAGTTTTCAACCCAGAGCTGTTACTAAACATCTTAGTAAGTGTGATGCAAGTTATATATCTCTAAGTTTCATAAACACTAATAATAACACTCTGTGTATTATATGCAACCCCAGAAAGCTCTATGGCTCCATCTAAAATGAGTCTTCGTTTGATATTTGTTCATCGTGAGGTTAAAGAATAAACTGTTGAAAGATAACTCTATAGCTCCATCTAAAATGAGTTGCCATTTGCAGTTTGGTCATGGTGAGCTTAAATAACAAAATGTTGAATTGTTCATTGGAACGGTGAAGAATTTTTAAAGTGAACAATGTTTAGGTACAAATCATAAAATCTGTGAACGAAAAAGTAGCTCCGGTTTTTTACGTTACTCATTAAGAGGATAGTTCAATCCGGTGAGGCTTACTCAATTGCGGAATAGTCTTGTCTGACCTTCCGTTATGGCAACGGTAAAATGCGTGGTAGGTGAAAAATCACCAAAAGAAATAGCTAAGCTCCCACTGCCGCGTGACTTCGTATCTCAGTACATCAGAGATTTAACAAGAGAATGTAAAGAATGAACTCACATTTCGTGTAAAAACATGCGAATTTTCGTTAGAAATGGATGAATGTAAAGGTGTAGCTGGACTCGCATTATTAGTAATACTAATTAGATATCAGCGTATTAGTCGAGGATCGTCTTTTATGCAAATCGCTAGCACTACTTGCAAATTTGGATGAAAAATTTGGTTTTATTTAATTCATTTCCTGAAGTGAATAAGGAACCATGTGGCAATTGAACTGATGTCTGCACTGAGAGAGCAAAGGCCATGACTGACGTAATTAATGCCGCTGTACAGCTTACGAAATATACCACCAAAAGCTATCCTGCAAGCCGCTGCACTTTACACAGGTAGGTACGAAAAAAATTATCCACCAGTTATAAGAATGCTGTTGAAGCCGTCATCAAAACCATTTCAAAAAAATGGCTCTGAGCACTAGGGGACTTAACATCTGAGGTCATCAAGTCCCCTAGAACATAGAACTATTTAAATCTAACCAACCTAAGGACATCACACACATCCACGCCCAAGGCAGGATTTGAACCTGCGACCGTAGCGGTCGCGAGGTTCTAGACTGAAGGGTCTGGAACCGCTCGGCCACAACGGCTGGCCAAAATCATTTGCTTCCTAAAATCTAAGTCACTGAATAGTCATTTCTTCAAAATATACGTGACGACATAGGAAGACATCTCTTCTTTTTGATACTGAGGACAGATGATTAATTAATTTAAAGAGATCCGCTTCACTTGTACTGACGATTGTTCAAATCGCGACATGTTTCGGGATGTTAAAATCGCTTCTTCAGGTATATAAAATTATTGTACTTGGTAACGCGTAACTTGCGATCGGGCCAATCAGTACAAGGGCTCCAAATCACCGCATCTTGACGGAAACTATCCACTGTCGGGCAGCCGCACGGTATAAATGCCAACCATGACTGAGTGGAGGGCCACATCGGAGGTCGGGAGGGGTGATGAGATTTTAACACCCCGAGAACGGCCATGGTTTGAATAATCATTAATACAACTGAAGCAGATATCTTTAAATTAATTAATTATGCCTCTCACTTGCTGATGTCCTACACACCGTATCATAAGATCAGATAGCTACCTCGAAGAAAGATAGTAACCAGTATTTTCGAGCCAAGAGACAAGGTCAGTGCTATGTTTTTAGAGCACAGTTTCTTACTGAAACACCGATTACTTTGTTGAAATCCGATGCTCCAAAATTCCTATTTAAGCGCCATTTTCACAAAGATCAATGAAGTTAATTTCACCTTTCAACTCAAATAATTAAATGCACGGAAAAAAATCTTTCTTTGAAGAAATGAGAGTGTTTTTGACAATCTGCAAGCTTTTCAGTGTGTGTGACAGTTCCCCAACAACGAAACTGTTTTTAGAAGCTAAGTGGTTGAAAATAAGAAGACATTTATTGAAGATGTTGTACAGATCCTGGTATATTTTACTGAAGCTATTAATCAATATTTTGAAAGTGAAAATCAAGTCAAAAGTCAAAATAAGTCGTGTACTAACACGCTGACCGTCAAGAGGCCTCGCACCTGACGCCATGTCCTCGCCGGCTGCTACAGGCTATATTCTGTTTAGTACAGTGTGTCCTTCTGGCTGGCGTGTTTGTAATGCAATCACAGTCACCTGCTGCTTGTAGATGAAAAATGTACTATGGATGAACGTGGCCTGTAAATGTAATCTTGGTCTGACGAGGTATTATCGGCGTAGTCTTACAAGAGGACCATGCTTGCTGGTCATCATCGATTTCATCCAAATTTGTGGTACGTGCAGAACTCGGCCAAAATGGATGTGACAAAAGGGGGAACTACAGATGGCAAAGCGTACGATAAATAGTATTTTTGGTGCGACCACGGGCGAGGCATTAGCCATGTAAACTAACACAGTTTCCGCGCAGCGGTTGGCGGAGCCGAAAGAGTAGAAAAGTTAATCCGAGGGTCATGGATTCGAGTCTCTGTGCACAAATTCTTTTTTGTTTCCAAATCTTACGTTACTTTCGCTCCAAATAAACAGAAATAATGCTCAATATATTATCTTCATTAATATTTTCATAAAATGCTTGAAAATAAAAGACAAAGGAAACTCAAAAATGGTGGATGAGTATGCGGAAAAATATGTGAATGTTGTCATCATTTCATCAAAATCTGGGAAATCTATAACAGACTTACACTTTTTTTTAATTGGTGTGATGAAGCCCTACGTCCAGGAGAACCAATTTATTCTGTTAAATGACTCGTGACGAGTACAAACAAATCTACAATTACATTGCGAGATTTTCCAAGAAGATGGAATATCACCATCGTCCAGTATTAAAGTGATTCCCTCCAAATGCACTCCGCTAGTACAACGCTGCAACGTCTGTTTTTATCGTCAGGTAAAGAACTTGAACAAAAAGCTTCAAAACTGCTCTTGTCTCAACAAGAGATAAAAAGAAATTACCCCCCGAGAAGACTACATCTAAATACATTTCGTTGAACGTCGCCGGCTATCCTCGTCAATATTTGGCGAAACGATGCATGACGCGTGGTTTTCTTACAAACTGTGCGTTGAGAGAGAACCTTTTATGGTCGTAAACCAAGTTTGTTCTTCTACCGAGCGAGGTGGCGCAGTGGTTAGACACTGGACTCGCATTCGGTAGGACGACGGTTCAATCCCGCGTCCGGCCATCCTGATTTAGGTTTTCCGTGATTTCCCTAAATCGCTCCAGGCAAATGCCGGGATGGTTCCTTGAAAGGGCACGGCCGCCTTCCTTCCCCACCCTTCCCCAATCTGATGAGACCGATGACCTCGCTGTCTGGTCTCCTTCCCCAAACAACCGAACCCCCCCCCCCCCCCCAAGTTTGTTCTTCTATAGAAACTTTAAAATAACCATGTAAGTCTAAAAATGCGCCGTTTATAATGTGTGGAGGAACCCAAGAAAATTATTGTTCCCCTTTTTACTACGATGATTATCGGGCCAGCATGTGTAAATCATTAACTGTTAAAAAATAGAAATATGTAACTTTTGTATATGAAGTTCTCGTGTACGCTTTATAATTTCTTCCCGGAATTCTATTTGCAATCTCAAATTTAAGATAAATCTAATTTATCGTACTCAGTTACACATTTTATATTAGATTACATGTTTAGATCAATGTGTGTCATCTTCATATCTAAGACAAAGTAAAACTAAATATGTTCCATCTAATATTTTACAGTAAGTAGAAAAATGGTTCAAATGGCTCTGAGCAGTAAGGGACTTAACATCTGTGGTCATCAGTCCCCTGGAACTTAGAACTACTTAAACCTAACTAACCTAAGGACATCACACACATCCATGCCCGAGGCAGGATTCGAACCTGCGACCGTAGCGGTCACGCGGTTCCAGACTGAAGCGCCTAGAACCGCACGGCCACACCGGCCGGCTAGTAAGTAGAAAAGAAAAGAATTGTACGTAAGTGTAGAATTTACAGAACCAGTTTTGTCAGCAAACCGTTTTGTCTACTCAGAACCGCATATCAGAATACTGCGTTTTGCAACTTAATATCTCAAAGTACTAATCCAGTTTCTGTTGTTTTAATTCCACTTTAATAATTTACTTTTTTATCCGCTTTCTTTTTACATATCAATTCTGTCATTTTAACACAAGGTTTTTGACATAATTGACGTTTTACTATTTGTTCGGCACCGGTAGCTGCGTGGTCAGCGCGACAAACTGTCAATCCTAAGGGCCCTGGTTCGATTCCCGGCTGGGTCGGAGATTTTCTCCGCTCAGGGACTGGGTGTTGTGTTGTCCTAATCATCATCATTTCACCCTCATCCACGCGCAAGTCGCCGAAGTGGCGCAAATCGAAAGACTTGCACCAGGCGAGCGGTCTACCCGACGGGAGGCCCTCGTCACACGACATTATTATTATTACAATTTTATTAGAAGACCCTCTCTTATTAAACCCATAGAATCCCGGCCACTATCCCTCCCTCCCTCCCCCCTACGTTGTCGCTTTATCCCACTCTCAGCCTCCTCGCTCCATTTTATGATTTTATGCGTTTTACATTTTACATTCCCACTCTATTAATGTTTCAACGAGAATTTTTACATAATTATACGTTCTATAATTTCAGCACGACCTCTCTTGTTTAACCCATGACATCCTCACCGTCCCCACCCTGTCTCCTTTCGCCTCCCCCAATCAACCTCGCTCCATTCCAAATGTGTGTGAATTCCTAAGGGACCAAACAGCTGAGGTCATAGGTCCCTAGACTTACACTGCTTAAACTAACTTACGCTAAGAACAACATACACACACACACACACACACACACACACACACACACACACACACACACACACACACACACACTCGTGCCCGACGTAGAACTCCAACCTCCGGCGGGAGGGACCGCGCAATCCGTGACATGCCACCTCAAACCGCACGGCCACCCGCGCGGCCACTCCATTTCCCCTCCACCCTTCTCCTCTACCTGCAACATATACTTATTTAAAACAATGAGCACAGTTACAAAACACAGCACTCTGATATGTGCTTATGAGTAGATAATACTGGTTGCTGGCACTACTACTTAGGTAAATTCTACATTTATGTACAATTCTTTTCTTTTTTACTTTCGGTAAAATATTAGATGGTAAATATTTAGTTTTACTTTGTTTTCGACATTAAGACGATCCCGAGTGATCGAAACATGTGATCTCGTTAAAATTCTGCAACTGAGACAGAAAACAAATGAGAATTTTCTTAAAATATCAATATAGCTTCTGAATCTCTCAAGAACAATACGTTGGCTGTAGTGAATCTCAAATTTTCCTTTGCTTTTCCTTGCTACAATATACTGAATATCTGCAAGGTACCGTAAAAACTGAAAATAAAGAAAGTTGCCCCATAGGGACTCTATCCACGGACCCTCGAATCACCGTTCTGTACTCTTTCTTTTTTTATTTTCATTGGGCTTCTATTTAAACGAAATATCCTTCTTCTGTTTAATGCAGAAATGAAACTCGTACTACCTGTCCGCTGCACCAACCGCTGACAAGAAGCAATAGTCATACATGACCCATGACTCACCCGATCCGTGACAAAATTACAATTTTTTCTAAGCGTTTGTCCATGTGGTGCCCCCACTTCCGTCACTTTCATTTCCGGCTAAGACTTGCACACACCATAAGCGTGGCTGAAATCGGTGGTGACGCACAGACGCGGTCACCTTGTGAGTCGCAGTCGTGTCCCCTTACAGTTCCACTTGCTGGAGACTTCTTGCAGTCCCTCGTCGCCGCCATTACCAACACAATCATTGTCAGTGTCACTGCTGACGCTATACGTTGTATCCGTAAACAAATATTCTGTCTCAGAAATCTCCGATAGTGCTGGACCACCGACAAGGAGTCTGGTGCTTCCAGCATCCTCAATAATTCTTCATCAGTGAAACCAGTCGTTTATCAACGCTTGCAGTGTCGTAACGTCCCACTGGTTGACGGTACGGGACCATTTGGGCTAAAACTATTTATGCTCGTATTATGTGATGAAGAAAATCCCACTGTTTATGCTATAATATAAATTAGCAGTCAACTTTATAATAGATGTAGAGCGACTTTGAATTTTCGTAAGAAGTATTAATAAGAAATACGTTTAACATAAAACTGCAAAGAAAAAATTCAAAACCTTAAACAAGATATTGTACCCGATTTCCTGCGCACAGGCCCTCAACTCAATCAAGAAATACAAGTCAATACACTGTACAGAAAGAATGGTCAATATTGACGGATATGACAGGAATGCTCATACGAATTAAAAATACTTCGTATGGACGTATGCCCCATTCCGAGTTTTCGCGAGATAGAACACATTTAACGTCTGGTGCCGCACGATCGGTAACATGTTGATAGGTCCAGTCATTTTAGAAGAGCGATTGACCAGACAGTTTTCTTTGAATTTTTTGGGAATTTCATCTGTTGAACGGCTTGAGGACGTTTCGTTGGTCACGTGAATTGTAATGTACTTCCCCCATGACGGAATCCTTCTACGTTTTACCAGATGTGTGACGGAACATCTCAGCCGCACTTATCCTAATCGGTGGACTGGTCGTGGTAGTACTATTAAGTGTCCACCAAGATCGTCAGACCTTACGCCATTAGATTTTTGTTTATGGGATTGAATGAAGTATAAGGTGTACAAGCGGAAGGTGAATATATGAGAGAAACTGCTTGGACGCGTATGGACGCTGAGGCACTCAGACAAGTAACACACTATATTATCCCAAGAGTGCACAAATACAGTGAAGCTCACGGTGAGATATTCAAATATTTATTGTGAACTGCATAATATCTGTAATGTGACTCGTTCGATGTGTTACAAATACGTATTTTTCAGTTGATGCTTTGCAAAGCACATGGGGCAATGTTTACCGTTGTACATGTGTAAACCTAACAGTATAATACATATTACAGAAAATAAATAACGGTGTGTATTACATGTTCTGTCTCGAAAAGCTTTTGGAACATGAAATCTGTTCATACGGACATTTCTGATTCAAATGATCGTTCCTGTCATTCCTCTGAATACTGATCATTCCTCCTTTAGACACCGCACATACTGCACAAAAACAGAGGGAAGCGTGTGGTCACCGGCGGCCTCGTGGCAGTCAAACTGTTAGAAACCAATTTATTGTCAAAGGACGACCTTTGACCACGTCATTAGAATAACACGATACTGTTATTCAACTGACATATGAGTTATCGTTTGAAGAAAAATTTAAATTAGTTCCGTGAGGGAAATTCTGATATAAGTAGAGACGAATATCCTTAATTTTCTCAAAAGGCCTTTTTGGTGCTTTCATTATTTACAACTGAACTGTGCGTGTAACAGGGTCCTAAGCATACATGTCGATAATAAATAAATACCGCAACGAACTTGATCCTGAACCTGTCGTCAGAATGCGACTTTCATCCATAATGCCTAAAATAAAGTATAATTGTGAAAATAAGAACCAGTTCCACTCATTACACTAAAATTAAAATTAAAAACTCTAGTTTGGTTATCTCATTTTAAATTTAATTCACAATGAAACTTTTTGGTTTGATTTTTAAATTAGTTATCGAAGCAAATGTATGAGGAGCAGTCAAATGAAAATCGAACACCTGTCACTATGCAACGATGGAATGGTTCAGTTCAAAAGTAATCACCACGAGTGTTAAGACATTTATCCCATTGGGAGACGAGTCGATCATTTACCTGTTTCGTAGAAAATGGTCGGCTGCTGACGGATCCACAACCGCACCAACTCATGCGACCGATGCTGACGTCCACGCATGTCTTTCTTCAGGTCGCCAAAGATGTGAAAATGACGCGGTGTAAGATCCGGTCTGTATGGAGGATGTTGTAGTGTTACCCAACCAAATCGCAGCAGCGTAGCCTTTCTCCAACTGACAGTGCGAGGGCGGGTGTTATCGTGCAACAGGATGATTCAATCCGACAGCATTTCGACAGCCCGAGGGCAAACGGCAAAGCTACGAGTGGAAACGTCCCTTATCTTCGCCGCCAGAGAAATCCAAAGCTGTTTACACGAGTTCCGGTAAGGTCACGATGACCTTCTTCTTCGATTGCAGGGGCACTCTGCTCGTGAAGTTCCTCGAGCGTGGAACAGCAACCAGTCTGTAGCGCTATGAGGGACCTTAGCAGAAACTGCGACGTGCCGTAAGGTCAAAACGCCCAGGAATGCTGTCGGAAGGAATCATCCAGTTGCAGGTTTATGGTCGCCCCCACGCTGCCATTCGAACTAAGGCTGCGCTTCAGCGATTTGGCTGGGAAACACTGTAACATCCTCTGCGCAGTCAGGATCTTTCATCGTGTGATTTTTCACGTCTTTGGTGACCAAAGGAAGACACGTGCGGACGTCGGTATCAGTTGGACGAGGTATTGCAAGAGTTGGTGAGGTTGTGCATCCGTCAACGGCCGACCGCGTTCTTCGAAACAGGTTGGTTCAAATGGCTCTGAGCACTATAGGACTTAACTTCTGAGGTCATCAGTCCCCTAGAACTTAGAACTACTTAAACCTAACTAACCTAAGGACATCACACACATCCATGCCCGAGGCAGGATTCGAACCTGCGACCGTAGCGGTCGCACGGTTCCAGACTGTAGCGCTCGGCCAACCCAGCCGGCGAAACAGGAAATGACCGTCTCATCTACTAGTGGGATAAAAATTTCAACATTTGTGGTGATTATTCTTGAATGGAGCCATTCCATGGGCCCGTTGTGGAGGGTCTTCAGTTTTCATTTGAGTGCCCGTTACGTATTATTTGAAATAATTGTCGTTTACGTAGCAGTTAACCCTTTTACAGAAACAGAGCAAGTATTTCAAGATGTAAAAGGACGTTAAAGAGAGTTCCACTTATCGACAAGTTTAAGTGAGGCTGCTCTAGACGGTCAGTCGAAGTTGTGAAGGTTATTTTGTTTAAAAAGTGATTTCTAAGCTTCAGTCATCTATTTACTAGCATTACAAGATTGTCCTCTCAACTTGTCTGTACCAACCTCGAGTTTTTTTAGACGTTCTCTCTAACTTCTGACAAGAGATGAACAAAAACAAATCACTTGCTTGCATGACATGACACTGAAAACACAAATGTCAGTACACGTGAATAACACCGGTATTACGAAATATAAAGTTTCCAAACTCTCGCTTCGAGACTATAGCTTTGACAGCTTACCAGTAACGAAAGACTACTGCACAAATAAAGAATGCTGCTTTCTGACATAGATTAAAACGGCAGCATAGTAATTTTGTTTGTGATTCCTCAGAAGCACTTTGTTCCTTATTTTTAACACATTTTATTCTGATGCTCCGCCTGAGAAATCATACGATACATTGTAGTCGTTTAGTCTACGCCAAGCAGAATAGGAGACCCTGTACTCATGTTAGAGAGTTCTTGTTCTTTTGCCAACGGGCTGCAGATGGGATGGTGAAATGGAACTGTGCCAACTGTGGCACGCACTCCTGCCCTTGTCACGGTTCCCTTTGAGATCCCGATGTATGCCAGTGAATCACCGCGCTAGTAATTCCAGGTTAAACTGCCTTCTAACCCTTTGCTACAATGTACTGACGGAGTATTTGAAGGTTGTATTATAGCCAGGTGTGAAAATTTACTTCATTGTATGTACGGTAAAAATGTTTTGAACTGTAGCGATTCTGTGCGATCTCCGCTACTGACGCTTCCTAAATTCTTATTTTAAGTAACTGCTACGATGTTTTCTGATGTTTGCACTACTCCAGAAGTGGAGAATGGTTCTGGAATCTGCTACCTTTGCATTCTTATTCTTCTTGTAATATAGTATTATGAGCTTATTCTGCTTTGACACTGATATGTGTTGCCGATCTGGCCTTTTGCAACATACGGAGGCTATTTACGGCTTGTGTTCGAAATCTAAATACACAGCTTCCTGTAAATTGTCCTCTTTAAAGTTAAGCGCTTTCTCCAGCGTTTCCCCATTGCTTAGGATTCAACCTTGAACCTCTGTTCTGGAAGGCATGCAAATGCGCGTGCCCCTGGACTCTAAACTTTCTTTAACGTGGGAAGAGTGAATGTAAAAAGCATTTCTTCAGTAATCCTACTGACAAAACATCTTGCTTAGTCGCTGGATTTTCCTGGTAACTTACGTTTTTTACTTCGTAGTCTGAGTCTCTTCACACATATTTTTCTTCACTTACGTTGTCCTAAAGGTTATTGGTGATTAGTTACTGTATGTTTCCTTAAGGAAATTTCATCAAAAATTTCTTTTGAATTCTAGAAAAATTGGCATAAACCTTTTCGGTAGACGACATTAATTCGTCATCTTTGGTTCAATGCCACGTGGTCTCTCTCCCTCACTCTCTCTCTCTCTTTCTCTCTCTCTCTCTCTCTCTCTCTCTCTCTCTCTCTCTCTCACACACACACACACACACACACACACACACACACACACACACACACTGCTTTGATTGCTGCCTGACATGAAGCGATGCCACCACGTTTAACCCACAGTAATAAATCGACGAAGAAAAGCTGCCAAATTTTATTGGAAACCCCATGAAAAAAATTGGAAATTGTTTTTGGTCGGTATTCAACATGCCCCGCACTAATGTCTATGAAAGCATTCTCCTAGTTTACATTCTCTAATTTAATCTTCACATATATGGTACCACGTTCTTTTTCTTGATATGCTTATGTCGTCAGACAGTCCATAGACGTTCAATCGCCGATAATTCAATAGGAAATTGTGCCCGTCGTGGACGTTTTCATCTTCGGTAGTATACGCACTTATGAAATCATTTGTCCATTTCTCAACTATAGCTTGCTAACTAAGATGCTTTCCGAAACTGCTGATCAGTTCATTTAGCTCGGTTTATCCTTAACCTTCATCAGGTATACATAAATGTCCTATAGTAAACAATTTGATGACAGATGATATATCCAGTGCATCCGCTTCAAAGAAGCACACACTAAAACACTGCTTTAAAAATCCTTGTTACCACGGTTTCAAGCTGACAACTGAGTTAGGATATAGAGTTAGGATATAGTGCATCGTATACACTGAGCCGACGAAAAGTCATGGGATATTCCCTGATACCGTGCTAGCCCTCCTCTTGCCCGGCATAGTGCATCAACTCGGAGAGACATGGACTAAAAAAGTCGCTGGAAGTCGCCTTGCAGAAATATTGAGCCAATTCTGCCTCTATAGCCGTCTATAATTCCGGAAGTGTTGCCGATGCATAATTGTGTGCTCGAATTGACCTCTCGATTGTGGCCTATACGTGTTCGATGGGATTCATGTCGGACGATATGGGTGACCAAACCATTCGCTCGAATTGTCCAGAATGTTCTTCAAATCAGTCGTGAACAATTGTGAATCGTTAACAGGGCGCATTGTCACACATAAGAATTACATCGTTCTTTGGGAACATGACCTCCATGAATGGCTGCAAATGGTCTCGAGGTAACTGGAATTAACCATTTCCAGTCAGTGATCGGTTCAGTTGAACCAGAGGACCGAGGACCCAGTCCGTTCCTTATAAACGCAGCCCAGACCATTACGGACCCACCACCAGGTTGCACAGTGCCTTGCTGAAATTTTGGGTCCGTGGCTTCGTGGAGTATGTGCCACACTCTTAGCTCTTACCAACTGAAATCGGGACTCATTCGACCCAGTTGTCTAGGGTCCAACCGATATGGTCACGAGTACAAGAGAGGCACTGCACGCGATGTCATGCTGTTAGTAAAGGCACTAGCGTTGGTCATCTGCTGCATAGCCAATTAAAGCCAAATTTCGCCGCAATGTCCCAACGGATACATTCGTCTTACGTACCACGCTGATTTATGCATTTATTTCGCGCAATGTTACTTGTCTGTTTGCACTGAAAACTCTATGCAATCGTCGCTACAATCGGTTGTTAAGTGAAAGCCGTCGGCCACTGCGTTGTCCGTCGTGAGCGGAAATGCCTAAAATTTGGTATTCTCTGCACACTCTTGACACAGTGTATCTCAAATGGTTCAAATGGCTTTGAGTACTATGGGACTTAACATCTGAGGTCATCAGTCCCCTAGAACTTAGAACTACTTAAACCTAACTAACCTAAGGACATCACACACATCCATGCCCGAGGCAGGATTCGAACCTGTGACCGTAGTAGTCGCGCGGTTCCGGACTGAAGCGCCTAGAACCGCATGGCCACCGCGGCCGGCCAGTGTATCTCGGAGTACCGAATTTCGCAACGATTTTCGACATGGGACGTTCCAGGCTTCTAGCTCCAACTACCACTCCGAGTTAATTCGCCGTCATGCTGCCAGAATGACTCTGGAAACCTCTTCACATGAATCACCTGCTACCAATTACATTTGCTCCAATGCACTGCCCTTTTATGCCTTGTGTACGCAATAGTATGTGCATACCGTTATCTCGAGTATTTCGTCACTTCAGCGTACCAACACAAAAAAAGGAAAAAGTCACTGAAATCAACGCCAGCTCTACGTCAGGCAGACGGTGTTTGAGTTGGAGCGACCCCGCGAGCTATAGTTTCAGCGCGAGGAAGCTCCACAGCTGCCAGGCGGGCGGTTTCCTCTTGGCGCGTCAACGCACAGGCATTTCCGCTTCCCTGACCGCCGTCTTCCAGCTCTGGCAACACATCCACTTGCAGAGCGATCCCCAAGGCCGGCCCAGCACGCGCCGGCTGCTTTGCAGATTGCTTCTGGCGCCTGCGGTCTTCAAACTGACCCAGGTGCGAAACCGGCGGTACAGGGCACACCGTGAAACGATAGGCGATTTAAACACACTCATTTCGATACGGGGGGAGGGGGGGGGGAGGAAGTAACGATGCCTTGGAAAACTATCCTGAAACATATGTCCCAACATAAATAAAGTGTGGAAACTTAGAATGCGTCCAAAGATACGAAACTGATATATTAGGATGGTGCGTAAGTTCGTAGAGTTTTTGTTTTGCATGTGGTATTCCGGCTTCTATGGGTTTATTTATCGATGCTTATTTTTTATCTGCAGTTCATTGTTGCTGTGTGAGCTTACATACTATCGTTTTGTCATCTGGAGCTGTGTACGCTAGAAGATGGACTGCCAGGTGGAGAAATCGGAACATTTCCCATGTATTCTTCCGTTTAAGTTCATTAGTGACTCTCCACGTTCACGAAGACCTCCGAGACTTGATGAAGATAGTACAAATGCAATAATCCACAATGACAGACGTCAGTGTACTCGAGAACTAGAAAATGCAATGCACTGAGGCCATTCCACCACCGTGCGGAAAAAGCATGCAGTGGGGAAGCTTCAACAGTCGGGTGTATGGCTACAGAATTGTGTAAGACAAAATCAAAAAAATAAGCAGCTAGTGTCCATATTTACATCTCCGCTTGCTCGTCATCAGTTGGCTCGTGAACAACGCCGACCATTGCTATCTTATATCGTTACTGTTGGCGATAAATGGTGTCTTGATGCTAACATATGGAAAAGAAAGGAATGGTTGAACCCAAACAAGGCAGCTACTCCCCGTACAAGAATCTGCTCGCATCCACAAAAGATAGTGTACCGCATCTGGTGAAAGAGCGACTGTGTGATGAACTATAAATTAAGTGAGGCTGCTCTAGACTGTCAACGGAAGTTGCGGGGGTTATTTTGTTTCAAAAGTAATTTCTAAGCTTCATTCTTCTATGTCATTGCTGACATTTATCGCCAACTACTGAGACGCCGTGTAGACGCAATCCAAGAACAACGACCAGGAAGACTGAGTGAAGTGACGCTGCTCCACCATAACGCCCGCCCGTATCCTGACGGACTGGCTCGAAACACTATACAAGAATCGGGAAGTCATTCCGCACCCACCCTATTCACCTGCTCTTGCGCCCTCAGTCTTTTCACCTTTTCTGTCCTCTATGAGACAGCTTTCAAGGAACTTCCTTTCTGGATGAAAATTTACTCCGAACATGGCTCCATGAGCTCTCCGGTTGCGGGGTGGAAAAGTTACCGCAGCGTTGGCAAACTGTTGTAAATAGTGAAGGAGAGTATGCGAGTATTATTGATGGCTAAAGTCACTGCTATGTGTGTCTCTTGTGTTTATTGAACGTATGGGAAAACTCTACGAACTAATGCACCAACCCAACACTACAAAGGAAGGAATAGTCTAATTTGTAACATTTTTAAGGATATATCAGTTCATTCGTTGCGTATCAGCGTCTTCATTTGCCATTACAGTGCTGTACTGGTCAACTTATTTCGGCATTTCTGTGACGTGGATTTCAGTTACATCATAGTTGATTTTATCCAGAAGTAACACTTGTGCAAGTAACGTTTGTGCGTATGTTCCTGTCACATCCAAAAGAATTACGTAGTAAATTTTAACATTTCTTCTGTTACACTGTTGAATCGTTCTAGACCTTCCTTGATTTTATAAAATTAATTTCTGTAATTTCAGATTATTTTAATAACCATACATAGACTGAAAATATAAATCAGTTTCATCACTCAACGTGTATCTGTGTTTTTTACTGTAACAAATATATTTATTGTAACACATAATTCGTAGATTAGTAAGATAGTCCACATGTGGTATTACCCAGAGTTAGTTGTGGTTGGAAGAAATGTGTCATGTTAGTTACAATAAATGTAATATTTGATAACTCTGATATACCAAAAAAATGTGGAAATTATTCGTTTATTTCTGAAAATACTGAACCAGCTTAGGGTTAGTGAAATTTAAAATTGAATCCGAAAATACCGGAGGGAGCAGTCTTACATTGAGATAAAATGAAACGATTGTTGTAAAATTGTTCAGACAAGTTATAATTTTAGTTGCACTGATTGTTGGCAACCGTTTTATTTGTATGTGCAAAATAACTGTTCTTCTGTAATACCACACGCTCAACCATTAATATTATCTTAATTATATGAGAAAGCGTAGTTTACATGATTAGAGACGTAACACAAGCTGGGACCGAACGAAGACCGGGAAAAACACTACCTGTATCCTAATGCCAAGCTATGGGCTTTAGGAGGTGAGATCAAGCTGGTCAGTACAAGGTCTGGATTGCTCCCTATGATAACATCTAATCACGAAATAAGCTCTGTACATCTAATCTTTACCCTTTTTATTGGTAAAATTATGACTTATTACTCTGACATTTGCGTGCCCGTAAGTGCCGATGATAGTGTCACTGTAGACATGAGCAGTCATGAAAGACTTGTAGATCAGTGAATACATCAAAAAATATATAACTCGAAACACTATATTCATGCAGCATGCAACATACTGTATAACGAAGCAATGTTGGTACACAGCTACGTGTTTCAAGCGAAACACACCCATCATCTGAGACTATGTTTTTAACTCATCAGTCAGCTGTATTTAGATGTGAAAGTTAGCAGTTATAAAATGAAATCATTTAAACAAACGTCCTCTATTTAATAGAAAATCTTCAACTCATGCCAAACGATGGGAGTCTGACCCAGAATGGATTGCTACATTGTGTTTTTTGCGCTGAATAAGTATAGCATTGACTTGACAACCACTGTTTCGAACGCATAAGACGGATAACATTGAAATCTGACGCGCAAACATTTTCTCATCCTAAAGACTCCCAGTCTATTAAGAGTAAAAACGGATTTTCTGTACTGCAAAAAGAGAAACGTGATTTCAATCTGATCATGGTAAGAGACTTGGAGACAAAGGAGGATTTCTGATAGATTTTGGAAACATATTTTAAATTTCCAAAAAAATTTCGGGTCTGATATGATTTCCGACCATAATTTATTCGATATGAACTGCAGACTAAAATGGAAGGAACTGCAAAAAATTAAGAATTTAAGGAGGAGCGGTTCTAAGCGCTTCAGTCTGGATCCGCGCGACCGCTACGTTCGCAGGTTCGAATCCTGCCTCGGGCATGGATGTGTGTGATGTCCTTAGGTTAGTTAGGTTTAAGTAGGTCTAAGTTCTAGGGGACTGATGACCTCAGATGTTAAGTCCCATAGTGCTCAGAGCCATTTGAACCATTTTTTTAAGGAGGGAGGAACTGGATAAACAGAAAGAACTGGATACCGTTAAGCAACGATTGATTGAACCAGTGTCAAGTAGTAAAATAGAAAACGAACTGATAGTTTTGAGAGATAAAATAGTGATGGCAGCAGAGAATCAAATAAGTAAAATACAAGCAAGTAGAAATCCTTGGATATCACGCAAGATACAGAATTTAACTGTTGAAAGGAGAAAATATAAGAATACAGCAAATGGAACAGGCATAAGAAATAATCTAAAAAAATAAGACTGACAGAAAGAGCAAAATGACTAAGTAAGAATGGGTACCAATGAGAAAGCTGTAGAAACATACATGACTAGGAGAAACATAGACGTCTCTCACAGGAAATTTGAAGAGACCTTTGGAGAAAAGAGAAATGGCTGTATGAATATTAAGATCTCAGGTGGAAAGCCAGAAGCAAGCAAAGAATGCAAAGCCGGCAGGTGGAAGAAATGTATAGAAGGGCTATACAAGGGAAATAAACGTGAAGACAATATTACAGGAAGGGAAGGGGAGGTAACTAAAGATGAGATGGTAGATATGATTCTGAGAGCAGAATCTGACAGAGCACTGAAAACCCTAAGTAGAGACAAGATCACTCGAGTAGACGACATTCTCTCTGAATTGTTCAGAACCTCTGGAGAGCCAGCCGTCTCAAAACTATACCGCCTGGTGTGCAGGACGTATAAGACAGACGAAATATTCTCAGAATTCAAGAAAAATGTGATAGTTCCAGTTAAAAAAAAAAAAAAAAAAAAAAACGCCAGGTGGTGACAGGTCTGAATATTACCGAACTTCCACTTAAATTAATCAAGCTCCAAACGCTGAAATGAATTTATTACAGAAAAAAAACTGGTAGAAATCTGACATGTGCAGGATTCTTGTGGAGGCAACGTTGACTCTACTGCTTAGTTTAGCAGACAGGTTGAAGTAATGCAAACCAATGTTGCAGCACTTGCACTTTTAGAGAACGCTTTTGAAAGTGTTTACTGGAAAGGTTCTTTACAACTTGTGCAGAAACAAGACTGCAGTTACAGGAGTGGAAGGGCATAAAAGGGAAGTAATAGTTGAGAATGGGGTGAGACAGGTTTGTAGCCTATCCCCGATGCTATCCATCTGTACATTGAACAAGCGGTAAAAAAAAGAAGAAATTTGAAAAGTGTATTATACAGGAAGATGGATTTATAGCTTTGAAGTTTATCAATGACATAGAAATTCTGGCTGAGAGCGAAAAGAACTTGGAAGAACAGTTGAACGAAATGGACAGTGTCTTGAATAAAGGTTCTGAGACAAACGTCAGTAAAAGTGAATAACAATAGTGGAAGGTAGTCGAGTTACATCGGGCGATGTAGAGATTAGATTAGGAAATGAGGCAGTGAAAGTATTTTTTGAACTGCTTGACATGCAGCTGTCCATACGTCCTTTGTTATCACTACCAGCTTCTGTTAATAACTATAATCACAATATAAATTCTCATATATTAGTAACGCTTCAAATCATATCATTCGAACACAGAAATTTTATTATTTTACTTACATATGATTTAACGATGAGCAGCTGTATGAAATGTTATTCCAACTTATTCGCTGAATGCGAATTACATAGCGTCAGCTGCAATGAATGCAGATGTGTTACCCAGTTGTGACGTATGAAAGTTTGTGCCAAATCAGTAATCGAACCTGGAACTCCCGCTTACCACACGAGCGATCACCTTAACAATTTCGTTTATCTGTGCACGCTCCCCGGGCCGATATGTCACTGTCCACTTCTTTATATCGTAGTCTTACGTTGTTATTGATATGACATGATATGATATGTAAATGATATGTAAACTTTTATATTGTGGTGATGGTTATTAATCGAAACCGGTAGAAATAAAAAAGGACATATAGATGGCTGCGTGTAATGCGTTTTGTAAAATACTTAATTGTTGTTGGCAACTGCCATCAAAAAATGTATACTCTAAAAGTAGACGATCAGTCTTGCTCCTTGGGCAGCAAAATAGCAATAGCAAGATAAGAGTTTCTGAAAAATATAAATTCTGAGACATTACGGACAAACGCGGATAACACATACTGGTGTTTCGGTTGACAGGTGACGCTGCGCAGCCCAGACTTGACGTAGGCGAGCATAACTCGCAAGGAGGTAGCTAAAGGAGTTGGCTGCTAGCCAGCAGACGCAACATCTCCTTCTGCAACTGGCGGAAAGATAATATATTAAGTGAGCTGACTAACAGAAGGGAAGCAGCTAGCGGGAGCGGGACCGGGTCGTTGTTGGAATTTTGTGGGTGAGAGGCGCCCCATAGCGCGTAGTCAGAGGCAGAAAATCCATTTCTCTCCAACAAAATACACAAAATTCAACTACTGTAGTCACGAAATAGGCGATGACATCAAATGAAATATAAAAACAAGACGAGAAAGTACGTCTAAACGCCCACTCGTAGACAGAATGCTACTTAAGGTACTAAAAATGTACGATTTTAAAATATGTATTGACTTACGGAATTTGAATAACAACTTCTAAACGCCATACACTATTTTAAAGAACCAAACGTCTACAGACAGCGTTTGAATAGCGATATAGAAATACAATTTTAGAATTTTTATTAATATATTGCGGAGCCAAAGAAACTGGTACGCGTGCCTAATATCGTGTAGGGCCCCCGCGAGCACGCAGGAGAGCCGCAACACGACGTGGCATGGACTTGACTAACGTCCGAGGTAGTGCTGAAGGGAACTGACACCTCAATCCTGAAGAACTGTCCATAAATCCGTAAGAATACGAGGGGGAGAAGATCTCTTCTGAGCAGCAAGTTGCAAGGCATTCCAGATATGCTCAATAATGTTCGTTTCTGGAGAGTCTCGTGGTCAGAGGAAGTGTTTAATCTAAGAAGAGTGTCCCTGGAGCCTCTCTGTAGCAAGTCTGGACGTGTGGGGCGTTTCATTGTCCTGCTGAAATTTCCCAAGTCCGTCGGAATACACAGCGGACATGGACGGATGCAGGTGATCAGACAGGACGCTTACTTTACGTGTCACCTATCAGAGTCGTATCTAGACGTATCAGTGGTCCCATGTCACTTCAATTGCACACACACCACACCATTACAGAGCCTGTACCAGCTTGAACAGTCCCCTGCGTACGGGGTCCATAGATTCATGATGTTGTCTCCATAGTAGTACACGTCCATCCTCTCGATACAATTTGAAACGAGACTCGTCCGACTAGGCAACATGTTTCCGGTCATCAACAGACCAACGTCGATATTGACCGGCCCAGGAGAGGAGTAATGCTTTGTGTCGTGCAGTCATCAAGGGTACATATCGATAATTTTTCGTTGAATGGTTCGCACACTGACCCTTGTTGATGGCCCAGCATTGACATCTGCAGCAATTTGCGGAACGTTTGCACTTCTGTCACGTTGAACGATTGTCTTCAGTCGTCGCTGGTCCCGTTGTTGCAGGATCTTTTTCCGGCCACAGCGCTGTCGGAGATTTGATATTTTACTGGAGTCTTGATATTCACGATACATCCGTGAAATGGTCGTACGGGGAAACCCCACTTCATCACTAACTCGAAGATGCTGTGTCCTATGTCTCGTGCCCTGACTATAATACCACTTTCAAACTCACTTAAGTCTTGATAACCTGCCATTGTAGCAGCAGTAACAGATCTAACAACGGCATCAGACACTTGTTGTCTTATATAGGCGTTTGCCGAGCGCAGCGCCGTATTCTGCCTGTTTGTATATCTCTGTATTTGAATACGCATGCCTACACCAGTTTATTTGGCGCTTCAGTGTATAATACATACTGTACGTTTTGAATTTGGAGCCCCAGTGTTAATACGAGAAAAAAAAACGTATTTTAATGCAAACTAAATTATAAACCAATAAAGTTAGTAGTAGCAATATGAATCAGTATACTATCTTAGCTATCTGTATTCATGTAAATTTCGTTGCGTTTTATAATAAGGAACAGACAATAAGTTAGTGGTTAAAAAATCTATTTAACAAAAAAACAAAAGATAGCAGCAAAAGCCACTGGCTCCACAGGAAAGCTGATGAACTTCTGGTCTTAATTCAAACGTAATAATTGTATGTAATAGCAAAATGTTTAGTGTAAAGCTGAAAATTCCACAACGACAGATAGCTTCTGCTTAAGGGCGGCGAACGTAATATCTGCAGAGTTAACTCAGAGTGATCACTAAAGACAGACATACGAGTGGATGAGCGGGGTGTCGGTCGCAACTGAGACGATTCAAGTTTTTCTGGAGACAGCCTCCTCGTAAAAGTTTCTGCAATAGTTCTGAAACTTTTAAAATTTTCGACAGCTAGCTTCGTTGGCTGGTAAAATTTTTTGTGGGAGTTCTGAAAACTTAGAAAAGTTTTGACAGTGCAAACTCGCGCTTGGGCTTGTAAAATGTTCCGACAGCTAGCTTGGTGAACTTTAACTTTGAACAGTAACGTGGTGTACCAGATCTAGCGCTTTTGCAAGCTAGTGAGTGACTGTGTTGTTATTAGTCTCACAATATTAAATAAAGGTTTATTACCGTTTTTAATTCCAAACATTATTCAGCTGAAGTGTAGTATATTTACATCAGTAACCATAATCCTGGCTGCAATCAATAATTAGTGGAAGGTAACAGAACGATTTATAGAGTATTGCGACGGGTGGGTTCCTATCCCCTAGGCACAAACGTAGCCAGTGATTGTAAATCAGTCACGCATCTAATAAACCCAGTTACTTTCCACGAGATTAAAGAAGGAGGTGTAGGCAATTACGTCGCAGTTTGTTTTACACCGAATATAAACCTAGGTGTTGGGACTCTTTTCTGAAGAGATTCTGAGACATCAAGGAATCGTCACTTTCGCGATGGAAGGAAATAGGAGGGGGACAGGGGGGTAAAAATGTAAAAATTGGAGGGAGATCGGGCCTAGACTACAGGAAGTGTGTTGAAATAGATGCAGGTTGCAGTAGTAATGCAGAACTGAAGAGCTTACACAGGATTGACTAGCGTGGAGCGTCGCATGAAACCAGTCTTCGGACGGGAGTCACAACAACAACAATAACAATAAAAAGCAACGCCTCCTTGGGGACCGTGTGCATGTTGGATTTCCATTCTTTCGAAGACGAAATAGTGAATATTGGCGTCATCGGCGTGTCACATACCACCTGGCAGTTTTTGGATGAACGTTCTGCATTCTGAAACTGTAGTGAAAAGTTGTCGTACATCTGCGAAAGAGGAGAAACATGTATTGACGCGGCCACCTCTATTGGGGCTTTTGCCATCTATTATCTGCTGAAACATCTTGGTTCGTCGATTGCTAAACCTGGACATCATAAGACCGATTTGGCTATCCCAGCTGTTTTCGCTCAGTTTGATAACAATTGGTGTCCAGTGTTCAAAAAAGATGATATACACGGACTTCACAGCAGAGTGCCGATAGTTCGTGTGCAGTAGTTTTTACGTTATTACTAAG
The DNA here is from genome assembly GCF_023864345.2 of Schistocerca serialis cubense. Classification (NCBI taxonomy): domain Eukaryota; kingdom Metazoa; phylum Arthropoda; class Insecta; order Orthoptera; family Acrididae; genus Schistocerca; species Schistocerca serialis. The sequence continues at coordinate 462,410,768 of NC_064643.1, forward strand.
GCAAAACACACTCAACCTTAATGAGAATATTTTGTTTTGTATATCTGTACTACTGCTGGATAGAAAAGAAATAGACATAAGGTATCGCGCCAGACCAGCAACTACCCCTACCATTACCATTTAATAATGGCACTCGTATGTGCGGAGTAGGGCAAATAAAAGTGGCCCAGAGCACAGAGTTTCAAGGTACAAAGAAACACAGCAAAGGAAAGGAAATGCAGTGCTAATCTGACTATAGCAGATGTTGAAAGTCACCACCACTCATCTATCGGCACTTTTGGACCCTGATCAGCAAGTTGCTGGAATTGCTGAAATTTCATCCGAAATTTTCTACTGCAGTCTTGAAGACCATGAGGGTTGTTGTAATACACCTTAGACAAGAGGGCTCCCCAAACAAAGTAATCGCACACTGACAGATCACGTGACTTGGGTGGCCAGCTAGGGCCGCGAGCAGACTGACCTCTGCCAACAACTTTGTTAGGCGTGAAGACTGTGTAAATGTGCTCCAATGTTCGGCCGGCCGTACGGGCAGCTGTTCCATCCTGTTGAAAGTAACTGTAGGTCATTCTCTCCTCCGTTAATGCTGCCACAAATGGTCCAGCCCACTGTTATTTGCCCCACGCTGCACTAGACTGACGAAGTATCTTGAATCTGGTTCCCCCCCCCCCCCCCCCCCCCTTCTGCCCGAAACGTGTTAAGCGTGATTTCATATCAGGACTCAACTGTTCTATAACCCATATCTTATTTCACTCGTGAACATGTCATCATCTAGTTCTCTGAACAGTGTATATTGTAAGTTGCATAGATATTGATTACATTTCCGTAATTCATTTTTTAGAATTTGTTCGATTTTTTAGTGACAAGCTTTCCGATATTTTACGTAAGCATTGCCGTTCATCCGCTTTCCTTGGTGATGTAATCAGAATGGAGTACACTAAGTCTGGTGAGACCAAAAGAGGAGCTGTTTGAAGGAGACGCAGCACCTCGAATCTGTCCAGTGCCGGAAGAGCAAGTCCATTGCGAGTCAGCAAGTCTCAACGTCGCCAGGAGAGCACCTCCTAAGATGTGCAGCGCAGCTCTGGACGAAACGTCAGGAACCGAAAAGTTTCTTTTTACCATGTCCATGCAACCTGGAAGACTGACCAGTCTCTGTTGGTCTATCATGGACAGGGGACATCAGCTGGTTAAGTAACTGTCAATATCAATGAAATTCTCCAACAGCTGTGTAACTAAAATGCTATTTTATTTTATTTTGCCGACAACCAGTTTCGGCATTCCACTACGTCATCTTCAGGCCCCATACGCATCTCTAAAATTAATCGATAATGCCATACAGTTCCATATATCACTGGGTTTCGTGAATTCAAACCGTTTAACATGTGCTTCACTCTAAGACTTGGTAGCATCTTCGAATGGAGCACTTGTGAGACGGTTGAATTCACGAAACCCAGGCCAGGCACGTATGGCAATGTATGTCGTTATCGTTTATTTTGAGAGATGCACATGGGGCCTGAAGATGGCATAGTGTAATTCCGAAACTGGTTGTCGTTAAAATAAAATAAAATAACATCTTAATTACACGGTTGTTGGAGAATTTCATTGATATTGACAATTACTAATACACCCGGTTGTGAAAGCCTTCACTGTAGGAGTGTAAAATCAGATGCCTCCACAGCTGCGATGTATAGTGCACGAAGGTAAATAGCCAGAGGGCATTGGCTCATATGGTGCTCATAACAGTCTGTTATTCTCGAAAAAATTTATAAACCAGATATTGAAAGATGGTTTCTATTCTCTATAAAAATCCTTTAAAATATTTTGTATTTATAGACCACAGATGTATTTGGTTCTTTACACTTAAATTAATTAGTGGTTCCTAAATTACTTGAAAGATGGTTTATATTCTCTCTAAAAAACCTTTAAAATATTTTTTTATTTACAGACCACTGAAGTATTTGGTTCTTTGCACTTAAATTAATTAGTGGTTCCCAAACTATTTTCATTCCTTCAGCGATGCTCCCAAAAGCATGGACTAGAACAGATACATTCTTGTTACCTGCAGCTGTCTCGCTGTTTCCTGTATAACGTGGAACAACAGAACATCATCACCAAAGGAAGACTGGGAGGAGGACCGATTGTTATTTTATTCGTAACTTATGAAGCGGCATAGCCTCTCCAGAAATGACTAACGTTAAAATTTGTGGTTTACTTCGTAAGACCATCAGCTGAGAGACCTTTTGTCGCTGTGTAGTTCCAGGTTTTTCATGTCGGTAATTTAATCGCTAAAAAAAGCATCCTGACAAACTATCTTATGCACTTCTTAATCACATTTACCTTTTATCACATGTTTAATTTTTCTTGAAAGCAGTCTTACGTGGGCCATATTTTCCGTTTGAACTGTATGAGTTCTAGATATTTAAGTATTCATACCATCAGTTAACTTGGTTATCATCTCCGTAAGACTGACACAAGTATCTTCGTTTTGTAGAAGGAAACCCAGCAACGTCTGCATAATATCAATATACAGGGGTTTTCAGAAATGCACAAATTCTAATTCAAAAGAGAATCTGTTGGACATTAAATTGCCACAGAAAGCCCTCAGTATGAAGTTTATATTTGGGAATAAGTCAAAATGTTGCACTCACTAGTACTAACGTCTGAATCAATTTGATTCTTTGCGACAATACATATATTTAAAAGAATATCGGACATCTGTAAACACACTGAAGATATATATATATATACTTCTTCACCCACTTTTGTAATGGAAATGCTATTCTTATCCGTGAAGGATAGTGTAGACTTTATCTGGTTAGTAAAATATGGGTTATAGTTTTCAGCAAACTTTGTGTGCCATAGATCCCACAGCACACATTCCCTCTGAACGTGCTGATCTACACGTAGTTGTAGTCTCATGAGTTTGAAGACTGGCTTAATGCAACTCTCCAAGCTAATGTATCCTGTGCCAATCGTTCTATGTCCGCACAACTAATGAACCAAAGATTTTTTTGACGTGCTTAATGCATTTAAGCTCTGAGCTCCCTATACAGTTTTTGTGCCCCATACTTCCTTCCTTTGCAAAATTAACTACCCTTGATGCGGCAGAAAAAGCCCTATCAAGTTGTTCCTTCTTTTAGTCAAGTTGTACCACAAATTTCTTTTCTCCCCAGTTCGATTCAGTGCCTTCACACACAAGCACGTATGCTTGCTCGTGCGTGGGTGGAATTTGTGTGAATGAGCGACTGGGACTAATACAAAACTTCATTGCCAGCTTAGCATCGGCACAAAGAGCACACTGCTCCATTCGCCCCGTACTTAGCTTGCATTTATCCCCAACCTTTTGCCCAGCGCGAAGTCCCAAGCGACTGGAAAACCGCAGGTGACCCCAGTATGTGAGAATGGTAAAAGAACTGACCCGCAAAATTACAAACCAATATATTTAACATCAGTTTGCTACAGAATTCTTGAGAATATTCTACGTTCGAATATAAGAAATTTCCTTAAGAAGGAAAAGCTTCTGTCTACAAATCAGCACGCATATAGAAAGGAACAATTTCTGTCTACAAATCAGCACGCATATAGAAAGTTTCGCTCGTGCGAAACTTAGCTTTCTCTTTTCTCAAATGATTGTGAAGCAAAGGCGATGATTTGAGGTGTGCATGTCATATTGCCTATTACAAAATTGTTATCTTCTTATTTTCATATATCGATATACCTGAGAGCAAGCCATGTTGATCCTTGATCCTCGATCTTCGGTTATGTTGTTGGACTGTCTCTGCCTGAGTACACTGAGAGAGGTAATTATTAATCGAGGTGTTGAGAAATAGATCTGGGACTGAATGATCAGGAAATTTTGATGTGGTATTCAGCTGCTAAATATTGAATAGAGATGTGCTGGAAAGGACTGAATAAAACGATGAGAACATTAATGAATTTTGAAAGGGTTTTGGGAAGAATTGTGATTCAGAGTAAATCAGCAGCTTTGCATACTCGCGCTTAGTTAGGACTCTGTTGTCAAATCAACTGTCTTACCGAGATTTAGTTGAAACATTTATCTCATGAAACTTCCTGGCAGATTAAAACTGTGTGCCCGACCGAGACTCGAACTCGGGACCTTTGCCTTTCGCGGGATTTATCTCACGGATTGCCCACAGCTAGAGAAGTTAGTTCCCCTCCTCCACACGTACATTTTGTGAAAAAATAGAGATCATTTTGAACAGGTTACTCTTGTGTGTAAATTTTTGAGTAATCAGTCACTTACGACTGTTTCTAAAACCAGTCATTATTGTATGAAGTCAATATTGTTCGTTATCTTGAAAGCGAAGCTATAAAGTAATTCTTTTCTCAAAACTGTTTTAGAAAAATCGTGTGTAAAGCATTAGCATCCAAAATTATTCCGCTGCCAGAAATTCTATGTTGCTTGTGTCCGCATCGAACACGGCGGTAGACAAGCTTTTGAATATAATTTTTTGTTTATCATTTTAATTTAGCTTTGCTGTGCTTCACTTTTGAGGGCAAACTTTTACGAAACTGAGGTAAGTGGAAGAATAGGTCAAGGACAAAGTTATACATTTACACTATACATATAGAACAATATATTTACACAGTTAATAATTAATTAGGTCTGATAGCTTACATTCAGTTTGGAAGTTATTTTCGTTTTGTAGAAAGTACATTTCAGTGAATAGTGTGATATATCCCTGTGTGAAACATTTTTCGTATTCTGAATCTTATTTCGCGTCAGTGGCATTTTACTAACGAAATTCAGATAATTCATTCAGACGAAATTTAGTGGTTCATTTGATGAGTAACTGATTTTATTTTGGCGTATTTTTGAGATGTTGAAAACTGTCCACCGTGACGTCAGGCAACATACCACTGTTCTCTCGTTCGTGCAAAACAAGCTGAAGTAATCATATTTTTCCGTAATTAGTTTCGTGCACCTGCACTCTCTCTTTCTCTCTCTCTGTCACACACATGCACACGCACAAACACGCACGCGCACACATACATACACAGAGTTATAAAGAAGGAAAGTTACAAAGGGCAACAGGTAGATTCCACATTCCTAGATTTCCATAAAGCGTTTGACTCCGTGCTCAACTGCAGACTGTTGATGTAGGTCCGAAAGCACGGAACAGGTTCTCATATATGTGAGTGGGTCAAATACTTCTTAAGTAATAGAATCCAGTACGTTTTTCTAGACGGCGATTGTTCATCAGAGATGAGGATTCGTCAGGAGTGCCCCAAGGAAGTGTGATAGGGTCGCTGCATTTCTGTGTGAACACAAATGCACATGATAGAGTAGCATGGAGAGCTGCATCAAAACAGTCTCTGGACTGAAGACCACAACAACAACAACAAACAAATGAGCTGACGGATAGGGTGAGCAGTAGTCTGCGACTGTTTGTTTATGATGCCGAAACGGGAAAGTATAATCGTTGAATGAATGTAGAAAAATAGGCGATGAGTGAGAGAATTTCTATTTGATGTGTTGATCGGCAGCTTGCTCTATACGTGGAAAAAATGTAAGTTAAAGTAAGTAGGTGGGAAAAAGATCCTGTAATGTCCAAATAGAGAATGAGTTCTGTCCTGCTTGACACACTCACATCGATTAAATACCTAGGGAACGAGCACATAAATACGGTAGTAAGGAAGGTGAATGATAGACTTCAGATTATTTGGAGAATTTATCGAACATGTAGCTCATCTATAAAGGAGACAGCTTGTAGAACACCAGTGAGACCCAGTTTTGATTGTTGCTCGAGAGCCTGGAATTGCCACCATGTGGGACTGATGGAAGACATCGAAGCAATTCGGAGGCGCCCTGCTAGATCTGTTACCGTGAATTAGATCAAAAAAATTATCAAATGTTTGTGAAATCTTATGGGACTTAACTGCTAAGGTCATCAGTCCCTAAGCTTACACACTACTTAACGTAAATTATCCTAAGGACAAACACACACACCCTTGCCCGAGGGAGGACTTGAACCTCCGCCGGGACCAGAAGAATTAGATCAACACGCGGATATTATGGAGATGCTTCATGGCCTCAAGTGGGAATCTCTCGAGGGAAGATGGCGTTCTCTTCACGAAACACTATTGAGGAAATTTTGGGAACTGTAAGCGCCCTTTTATTTCAGCGTAAAAATAGAAGTTCCGATTCTGAATAAGCAGCATATGCCATGAGATAAGCTGTTATTAATCTTTATAAAATTGACAATGAATAAGGAGAGCCAGGAAGACAAGAAATAACAAACTTAAAACAATATGAAGCGTTGGCTAGTGCCTTTTTTTCTTTTTTTAAGTGCATAAAGTGACGTAAGGCATTGTTTCAGCTCCTCTGGGTTCTTTCCCCTTGTCTCTGGTGTCTTGCATCTCGTGTTTTGTATCTGGTGCGTCGTATGTGTTTGAAAAAAAAAAAAGAAAAGAAAATACAGCAGTTTTGAAATCAGTGACTTTCCTTCAAATAGTTTGGAGAGACTTTATCGTAAGACGTGAAGGGCAAAGATTCAAGCTATCAACAGCTATTTCGACATGGTAGTAAGGTACACCAAAGAAAAGGGAAAGAAATTTTTAATCCACTGATGGTTGAGATATTCCTAGCTAGATAAATGGAGGACAGTGTTTTAAACGTGTTTCAGTGTGAATTGTTGTAATGCTGCGGGACGAAAAGTATTTGAAAAGTTCTTTTCAACTTCATCCGCGAGCAATAATTGATGTCTCTGGATTTCCTTTTGTGAGTTAGTCGGCAGTTATCAAGATAAAACGTTAGATGTAATTTCCCTTTAAATGTGGAAAAACAAGAAATGTTGACATACAGAAAAATGACCATTCTAGTCAAGATATATAAACTACTAGAGAAAGCATTCAAAGATAAAATTAGGTGGACGGGTAGATTCTATCCGTAGAACGCTTTTGCGTGCGCTACTTCGTACTACGGGGTTTTGTCTTCCATCAGTAAATTTATTTGGAGAATGTTTATAGAAGAATGTATCTTCCTGTTCTGTTCTCCTGTTTACCTAACGACGCGACACCATTAAAAGCCAGAAAATAATGAGTGACGTATACTCGAAGAGAAAGAGACAGTACAGAACCAGCATTTGCAGCTGACAGCAGAACACGTCTACCGGCATGTAAGGCCCGCGAAGGCGCTATGGGAGAAATTAAAGCTCGTACGGAGGCGTGTAGACAGTCGTTTATCGCTCGATCTATTTGCGAATGGAACGAGAAAGCAAAAGAGTCGGAGTGGCAGAAGGTACCATCTGCCATGCACCGTACGGTGGCCTGCAGAGTGTGTAGATGTAGACGCGCACGAAGGCGTGTCCAGTGCGATAGAAGATAGGGACGAAATGCGTGTACGTGCCCTGTGCACCAGTGATACGGGGGTATCTGGAACACAGGAGACGTGACGGGCCAGGAACGGGTAGGGGACGGCTGGCGGTGGCGGTGGCGCCGGCGCGCTCCAGCTGCCGCTCTTAGCTCGCCTAGCGCGCTCTAGCCTTGGCAGCGCGCGCCTGCGGTATTTCCTGGCGGCGCTGCGAAGCGCGGCCTTGCGCGGGCCTGACCTCGCCCACCCGTTCCCGTCTTGCGCGCCGCGCCGAAGACAGGTCGCGTCTGCGGCACACACTCTCCCACTGCCCGCCGCGGAAAACAAAGGAGCCATTTCGCCTCCTACGGGAAGACGGGAACCTGGGCACTTCACCGACAGCTTAAGTCCTAGTCAAGGCCACCAGTACAGTCAAATGATCCTACACTACTGGCCATTAAAACTGCTACACCACGAAGACGACGTGCTACAGACGCGAAATTTAACCGGCGGAAAGAAGATGCTATGATATGCAAATGATTAGCTTTTCAGAGCATTCACACAAGATTGGCGCCGGTGGCGACACCTACAACGTGCTGACATGAGGAAAGATTCCAACAGATTTCTCATACACAAACAGCACTTGACCGGCGTTGCCTAGTGAAACGTTGTTGTGATGCCTCGTGTAAGGAGGAAAATGCGTACCATCACGTTTCCGACTTCGATAAAGGTCGGATTGTAGCCTATCAAGAATGCGGTTAATAGTATCGCGACATTGCTGTTCGCGTTGGTCGAGATCAAATGACTGTTATCAGAATATGGAATCGGTGGGTTCAGGAGGGTAATACGGAACGCCGTGCTGGATCCCAACGGCCTCGTATCACTAGCAGTCGAGATGACAGGCATCTTATCCGCATGGCTGTAACCGATCGTGCAGCCACGTCTCGATCCCTGAGTCAACAGATGGGGACGTTTACAAGACAACAACCATTTGCACGAACAGTTCGACGACGTTTGCAGCAGCATGGACTATCAGCTTGGAGACCATGGCTGCGGTTACCCTTGACGCTGTATCACAGACAGGAGCGCGTGCGATGGTGTACTCAACGACGAACCTGGGTCCACGAATGGCAAAACGTTATTTTTTCGGATGAATCCAGGTTCTGTTTACAGCACCGTGATGGTCGCATCCGTGTTTGGCGAAATCGCGGTGAACGCACATTGGAAGCGTGTATTCGTCATCGCCATACTGGCATATCACCCGGCGTGATGGTATGGGGTGCCATTGGTTCCACGTCTCGGTCACCTCTTGTTCGCATTGACGGCACTTTGGACAGTGGACGTTACATTTCATATGTGTTACGACCCGTGGCTCTACCCTTCATTCGATCCCTGCGAAACCCTACATTTCAGCAGGATAATGCACGACCGCATGTTGCAGGTCCTGTACGGGCTTTCTGGATACAGAAAATGTTCGACTGCTGCCCTGGCCAGCACATTCTCCAGATCTCTCACCAATCGAAGATGTCTGGTCAATAGTGGCCGAGCAACTGGCTCGTCACAATACGCCAGTCACTACTCTTGACGAACTATGGTATCGTGTTGAAGCTGCATGGGCAGCTATACCTGTACACGCCATCCAAGCTCTGTTTGGCTCAATGCCCAGGCGTATCAAGGCCGTTATTACGGCAAGAGGTGGTTGTTCTGGGTACTGATTTCTCTGGAGCTATGCACCCAAATTGCGTGAAAATGCAATCACATGTCAGTTCTAGTATAATTTGTCCAATGAATACCCGTTTATCATCTGCATTTCTTCTTGGTGTAGCAATTTTAATGGCCAGTAGTGTATCCTGTTCCAGAGACCTAGACTCAAACATCTATAACACAGACTGAAGCGATGAATGACAATTTGTGCCAACATCGGGATCCAAGCCTGGGTCTGCTGGTCACTTGAAAATGTCTCTGGAACCATATAAACTGAAACGCCAAAGAAACTGGTAAAGGCATGCGTGTTCAAATACAGAGGTATGTAAACAGGCAGAATACGGCGCTATGATCAGCATCGCCTATATAAGGCAACAAGTGTCTGGCACAGTTGTTAGATCGGTAACTGCTGCTACAGTGGTAAGTTATCTGAGTATGAACGTGATGTTATAGTCGGCGCACGAGCGATGGGACACAGCATCTCCGAGGTAGCGATGAAGTGGGAATCTTAGCGTACAAGTATTTCACGAGTGTACCGTGAGTATCAAATCCCCGACATCGCTGCGGCCGGAAAACGATCCTGCAAGAAAGGGACTAACGACGACTGAATATATCGTTCAAATTTACAGAAATGCAACCCTTCCGCAAATTGCTGCAGATTGCAATGCTTGGCCATCAACAAGTGTCAACGTGCGAAACATTTAACGAAACAACATCGATATGGGCTTTCGGACCTGAAGGCCCACTAGTGTACCCTTGATGACTGCATGACTAAAAGCTTTACGTCTCGCCTGGACCAGACAACACCGACATTGGAGTGTTGATGACTGGAAATTTGTTGCTTGATCGGACAAGTCTCGTTTCAAATTGTGTCGAGTGGTTGGACGTTTACCTGTATGGAGACAACCTCATGAATCCACGGATCCTGCTTGTCAGCACGGGACTGTTCAAGCTGGTGAAGGCTCTGTAATGGTGTGGGGCGCGTGGAGTGATATGGAACCCCTGATACGTCTAAATAAGACTCTGAGCGGCGACACGTAAATAAGTATCCTGCCTGATCACCTGCATCCATTCATGTCCATTGTGCATTTCGACGGACTCAGACAATTCCAGCAGGACAATGAGACACCCCACTGTCCAGAATTACTACAGTGTCTCCAGGAACACATAAGTTTTCGGATTAGGGGATGTTAGTGGTGGGAGGTGGCCAGTTTCTCTTCCTGTCGGCACCCATTTCGCTCTAGGACAAAATTTGTGTGCTCCAACTGTCCGCGTCAAGTATTATCCAATTTGAAACTCTGAAAGCGTTTTCTACATGTTTGGGAATCGTGTAACTGGGGTGGGACGTGGGTAGGAGGCCGCAATGCACCTAACTGGATGTGTGGAGAAACCGCGTGAAAACTGCATGCAAGCTGGCCAACAAAGCGGTCCACGACATTAATTCGCCTCATGGATTCGATCCGGGACATATGCGTGCTAAAGCTAACGCGTTTCGCTAGCCATTTGACCATGAATGTGTAAATTAGGAATTGGTAACGGTGGTTTTCAAAAAAGTGTATCACAACCAAACTGAGGTTGGTTGCTGCTAATCTCTATAAACATTCTGAAGTTTAAAAAGTGGACGTGTGTAAATTATTTATGCATTTATTTCACTTGGCGGATTTAATTTATGGGTCAAATGGTTGTGAGCACTATGGGACTTAACATCTGAGGTCATCAGTCCCCTACACTTAGAACTACTTAAACCTAACTAACCTAAGGACATCACACACATCCATGCCGAGGCTAGATTCGAACCTGCGACCGTAGCAGCAGCGCGGTTTCGGACTGCAGAGCTTAGAACCGCTCGGCCGCAACGGCCGGCTGCGAGTTTATGGTCTTCAGATCTTTCTTACATCTAACTATACATCCATAATGAGTCAACATTAGTATTCGTATAGCAAATGAACTATACCTAATATTAATAGTAATAATACTTATAATAACAGTGACAATAACTATGAGAATATGTATAGCATTGAATACACCGTCCTTCCACATTGGCTCCAAAAACGTTTCGAGACTCATTATACAAAGAGTGGTGAAATTTAGGGAATACATTTTTCTAGTTAACGTATTTAAGTGATCACGACTGGAAGATCACAGATTAATGAGAGCGAGAGACAAGCTATTGCAAATGCGAAATTATGGTACATTAATAATCGGTGTAACAGCCAGAATCTTGAATCCAAGCATGCAAAAGTGCATAAATTGTGTTGTGCAATGCCGGATGTCAGTTTCTGGGATGGACTGGCATGTGGTCGGTCAGTACACGGACGTCCTTCACTGAGCTCTCGCTTGACACCACTGAAGTCGGAAATGGCGGTGGTTTGGGGTCAGTGTAGTACACCCTACGCGACATGTGGCTCAGTGCCGTCCTTGAAGTCGCCAATTTGCAACAGTTCGTTATTGTTACTGTGGTGCCAAGTGTTACTCAAATTGGTGCTGCAGATTCAGTACGATACGCGAGAATCATTCGCCGAGCACGATGGTCTTCCCTCTCGGCAGTGCCACGTGGCCGTCCGGCACCCTGTCTTATTGCGACCGTACAGTGTCGTGACCATTGATGCCAGCAATCATGTAGCGTGGCTATATTCCTGCCAAGTAGTTCAGCAAAATCGCTGCAGCAACATCTAGCTTCTCGTGGCCCTGTTACAAGACGTCGTTAATATTCAGTGACGTGTGGATAATGGCGTTCTTGAATAACATCAACTGACCACGTTCTAACTGAAATGTAACTAACGCTCACTACTGTTACAGCACGTATTTAAAGCAAACCTGATTTGCACCCTCATATTGGCACTACTAGCGCCATTCTTATGCGACTGGCGCGAAATTTGAATAGACATCATCTTATGTCGCACAAGTCCTTGTTTTTAGTCAGTGTATATGTGCTGTTTTGATGTCTGTCAGCATCCTATAATTTTAACGATTTCATTTAGATGCCGCAAATGTTACTAATTATCTACTTGACTTATTTAATAAACACAGTCGTGATCGCTTTTATTTTTTATTTTTTAGATGACCGATTGTGATCTTCTGAGAGAACATCATCAACCTACATTCCTTAATGACAGCAGGAATCGCTGGCGTGGAGCAGGTCTGTCCGTGCAGGCGTAGGGAACACTGCTCATATAAGCACTGTTCTCCACGCCAGCAAGCATGGACCTGCTCTAAGCGAGCGGTTCCTACTTAAATGCGATCATGTCTGTGTTTGTTAGACAGGTTATAATATCAATAGATCGCTGTTTTTCCTGGAACAGTGTTCCAAAATATTTTATATTTACTTAACGCCTAAGAACCTTCCATTAACATAATGTAATTGTATTTCTTGGTGATGATGATGTTTAGTTTGTGGGGCGCTCAACTGCGCGGTCATCAGCGCCCGTACAAAGTCCCAAGTTTTACACTGTCCAATTTTTATTCAATCCAATCCATCCACTATCACAAATGATTATGATGATGATGATGATGATGATGATGACGAGGACAACACAAACACCCAATCCCCGGGCAGAGAAAATCCCCAACCCGGACCGAGCGAAGTGGCGCAGTGGTTAACACACTGGACTCGCATTCGGGAGGACGACGGTTCAATCCCGCGTCCGGCCATCCTCATTTAGGTTTTCCGTGATTTCCCTAAATCGCTCCAGGCAAATGCCGGGATGGTTCCTTTGAAATGGCACGGTCTACTTCCTTCCCCATCCTTCCCTAATCCGATGAGACCGATGACCTCGCTGTTTGGTCTCTTACCCCAAACAACCCAACCCAACCCCAACCCGGCCGGGAATCGAACCCGGGACCCCGTGAGCTAGTGGTAGCAACTCCAGCCACTAGGCCACGAGCTGCGGACATATTAGGTGGTGAATCTGTGGTCTAAGTTAGCGTTTTTAACTGCATGTTTGGCTAATAATGGAAATTCACAAATTTCGAATTGCACTCATCAGCAATGGCGGCCGAAAACTTTTGGCGTAAGAAGTCATCCTCGCTCCATCGACGATCTTGTCAAAGATGGCAGAGGAGCGGACACGTATTCAATCTCGCCCTTACCGCGAGAAATGGCCCAAAAAGGCGGAAGGATCAGCAATAAATTGAAAAAATGTGATGATGATCTCTCCATTGACAGAAGATTCTGGATTACTTCCCCATTCGGATATCTGGCAGCGGACTACCAAAAGGAGAAAAGATGGAGTAGCCTACGAACGTATAACGTTCTACGAGTCTGAGCACGCAGTGTCATAAATTTGATCATAGATAGATGTAGCGGCGGTCAGTGAAATGAAACCGAAAGAAGAAGATTTCTGGTCAGACAAATATTGGGTAATGTCAACAGCAGCAGAAAATGGTATAACTGGAGAAGAATTCGTTGTGAACAGTAAAGAAGGGCAGTGATAGGGCTATTATCAGAATCGACAGCAAACCAACGCCGACAACGATAGTTCACGTATAAGTGCGGACGTAGGAAGCAGACTGTGAAAAGACAGAGAAAGTGTATGAGGGTACTGAACGGGTAATATAGTACGTAAAGGGACATGAGAATCATGGGGGATTGGAACGTGATTATAGCGGAAAGAATAGGGAGGAATATGAGCTAGGCAGCAGGAATGAGAGGAGACTAATTGAGTTCTGAAATAAATTTCAGACGGTAACAGCGAATACGCTGTTCAAGAATCAGAAAATAAGGAAGTATACTTGAAAAAGTAGACTCATGTCATATTTTAGTAATGATGAACAGTAGATTGAAATTTAAGAGATTTGAAATTTAAGAGAATCGTCAGATAGACTCGGGTGTAAGGAAGTGGTACACTGAAGTAGTGAAGAATGATGAAACATGTTTGATGTTAAATGTTTTTTATTCCAGTCTTTGATCACAATATGAATTCTTTAGACGATGACCGGTTTCAGTAGGGTAATGACAATCCTCAGTTCTTTTTTACACCATGTCCTAAAGTGATAAGGCCATAATGTTTGATGTTTACTAGGGATGTGATTATTTCGATGATGACTATCGCAGTGGGCAGTTCATTTGAAGAGGAGAGGAGATTTCTAAAAAGGGCAGTCACAGGTATTGGACAGTCAAAAACACATAGAAAGGTAGCTCTGAAGAAACCTTGGCTAACAGAAGAAATGTTTCAATTAGTCAACGAAAGGAGAACGTACAAATATTTTCAAGATGAGACAGGAAAATAGCAATACAGATCACTTAAGAACAAAGAAACAAGAATCGCAGAGCAGCCAATGTCAAACGTCTGGAGGAGAAATGTGAAGAAACGGAAAAAGAAATGATCTTCGGAAGGACTGACCCAGCATATCGAAAAGTCAAAACGACCTTCAGTGAAATTAAAAGAAAGGGTGGTAACATTAAGAGGGCAATGGGAATTCCACTGTTAATACGCACAGCAAAGCACGGGTAGGTGGAAAGAGTACAGTGAAGACCTCTAGAGGGGAAGGACTTGTCTGTTTATGTAATAGAAGAAGAAAGTGGAGTCGATAAGGAAGACATAGGGATGCAGTATTAGTCAGAATTTAAATGAGCTTTGGAAGGCCGGTCAAAAGTAAAGCGAAATGGAAAGATAACATTCCATCGGAATTTTTTAAGTCATTGGGCAAAATGGCAACCAAACGACTATTCAAGTTGGTGTTGTTGCGTAGAACCTGTGGGACAAGCACCGTAACAATAGACTTTAGGAAAGATATTATCCCACAATTTCAGAGACACCAGCGGTAAATAGGTGCGAAAACTATCCCACAATAAGCTTAATATCTCATGCAACCAAGTTGATGACAAGAAAAATATACATAAAATTGGAAAGAAAACCGACAATCTGTTACATGATGATCAGTTTGGCTTTAGGAAAGGGAAAGGCACGAGAGAGAGAGTTCTGACGTTGTGGTTGATAATGGAAGCAAGAATGAAGAAAAATCAAGAACATTCGTAGGATTTGGAACTGGAAAAAGCGTTCGACAGTGTAAAATGGGGACTAATGTTCGCAATTGTGAGAAAAATAGGGGTACGCAGTGGGGAAAGAAACGTAAGTAATATAGAAATACAGAATCCGTGCAAGAACCAAGATGGAACAATAGCTGGGGATGTCCAGGAAAGCTCTTCAATCTACACATGGAAGGTGCATTGGCGGAATAAAAGAAAGGTTCAAGAGCGGGACTAAAATTCAAAGTGAAACAATGCAACGTCCCCTTTGAACAATTTATACAGGACTGTGCTTAAACTGACACACAATATTTTGTTAACGCAACGCAATCTGACTTTCAAAATTCTCTACAAAGGAATGGCCCTGACTAACATTAAACTATACCTTTCACAAATCACTTACCTCACAAAAATCTTCGCTGCTCAAGCTACTGCAATACAGCGAGCGCCACTACTGCCAGCTAAATAAAAGATTCAAACTATGGAAGGCACTAACTACTGATAGGGATAGTTAGCAAATGAAAGATATTAATAGAGAACAAACAATGTACACTCCTGGAAATGGAAAAAAGAACACATTGACACCAGTGTGTCAGACCCACCATACTTGCTCCAGACACTGCGAGAGGGCTCTACAAGCAATGATCACACGCACGGCACAGCGGACACACCAGGAACCGTGGTGTTGGCCGTCGAATGGCGCTAGCTGCGCAGTATTTCTGCACCGCCGCCGTCAGTGTCAGCCAGTTTGCCGTGGCATACGGAGCTCCATTGTAGTCTTTAACACTGGTAGCTTGCCGCGACAGCGTGGACGTGAACCATATGTGCAGTTGACGGACTTTGAGCGAGGGCGTATAGTGGGCATGCGGGAGGCCGTGTGGACGTACCGCCGAATTGCTCAACACGTGGGGCGTGAGGTCTCCACAATACATCGATGTTGTCGCCAGTGGTCGGCGGAAGGTGCACGTGCCCGTCGACCTGGGACCGGACCGCAGCGACGCACGGATGCACGCCAAGACCGTAGGATCCTACGCAGTGCCGTAGGGGACCGTACCGCCACTTCCCAGCAAATTAGGGACACTGTTGCTCCTGGGGTATCGGCGAGGACCATTCGCAACCGTCTCCATGAAGCTGGGCTACGGTCCCGCTCACTGTTAGGCCGTCTTCCGTTCATGCCCCAACATCGTGCAGCCCGCCTCCAGTGGCGTCGCGAAAGGTGTGAATGGAGGGACGAATGGAGACGTGTCGTCTTCAGCGATGAGAGTCGCTTCTGCCTTGGTGCCAATGATGGTCGTATGCGTGTTTGGCGCCGTGCAGGTGAGCGCCACAATCAGGACTGCATACGACCGAGGCACACAGGGCCAACATCCGGCATCATGGTGTGGGGAGCGATCTCCTACACTGGCCATACACCACTGGTGATCGTCGAGGGGACACTGAATAGTGCACGGTACATCCAAACCGTCATTGAACCCATCGTTCTACCATTCCTAGACCGGCAAGGGAACTTGCTGTTCCAACAGGACAATGCACGTCCGCATGTATCCCGTGCCACCCAACATGCTCTAGAAGGTGTAAGAAAACTACCCTGGCCAGCAAGATCTCCGGATCTGTCCCCCATTGAGCATGTTTGGGACTGGATGAAGCATCGTCTCACGCGGTCTGCACGTCCAGCACAAACGCTGGTCCAACTGAGGCGCCAGGTGGAAATGGCATGGCAAGCTGTTCCACAGGACTACATCCAGCATCTCTACGATCATCTCCATGGGAGAATAGCAGCCTGCATTGCTGCGAAAGGTGGATATACACTGTAATAGTGCCGACATTGTGCATGCTCTGTTGCCTGTGTCTATGTGGCTGTGGTTCTGTCAGTGTGATCATGTGATGTATCTGACCCCAGGAATGTGTCAATAGAGTTTCCCCTTCCTGGGACAATGAATTCACGGTGTTCTTATTTCAATTTCCAGGAGTGTATTTACCTTGATATCATCATATATAAATATAGCAGTTCATGACAAATTACAAATCTCCGCCATCTCTCTCCCCACATCCACCACTGCTGGCGGCTCACCTCCAACTGCGCAACGCTACGCGCTGTTCACAGCCAGCTGCCTAACACTACAATGGCGAGTATTACAACAATGCAAAGCAGCCACAGACTGCACACAGCACAGCCAGTGATTTTCATATTGAGCGCTACGTAACGTTGCCAATAAGAAAACATAAACAGCCTACTTACATAGAGAAAACATAAACAGCCTACTTACATAGCCCCCATCCTCCCCACCAAAAATTTTACAAATTTTGTTGGGCAGTGCCCAATAATGATTTGATTAAATTTTTCATAATTACAATGACAAAGATATCAAATGCACACACTTATTGATACAATGTTGGTCAAAAGCTAAAATTTTCTCACAGTCCATAAAGACAGTCCTGATCGTTCATTATAATAGTAATTACAGGTTTTTTTTCACAAAGTCTCATTAGTAAAAGAAATTGCACACAGAAGTAGTGGATTTCCATGCAGTCTTGAAGAAGTAGCGTTGTCCTTCCAACGGAAAGACAGAGCTGACTCTTGACATGCAGACAGGTATTGGTCCACAACAGAGCAAACCCACAGCAGAGTCATTCGAAGTTCTGACGAATACTGGTAGGTAGGTCATCACAGAGCAGACCCACTGCAGTCCTGGTAGAGAGTATTGGTGGGCCACCAGTGCTGCAGACCCACTGCAGTCCTTGTAGAGATAATGGTACTGGTGAGTCACCAAAGATGCAGACCCACTGTAGTCCTTGTAGAGATGATGGTATTAGTGGGCCACCAGAGGTGCAGACCCACTGTAGTCCTTGTAGAGATGGCCAGCAGTCATCTGTTGCGACTGTGCAGGTGCACAATCACCATCGAAGAGTCTTGCAGAGAATATAGCAAGTCCATAAACCACCACTTGTGCACTCACAACGTTATTGGAATTGTCCTTAGAACCAGCAATGCTGTTATCCAGTCCCTTGCTGAATTAGTAACACACGTGCAAACACTAACAGTCCCTACTTCTCACATGTTGTCCATATACTATGACCAACAGAAACGTGTGCAGTGAAATGTAACTTACAAGTTAATAATAAGATGAACTGGTGTCAATTATAATTTTATAAATTTACAACATGAAAATACAATTACAAAGGTACAAAATACATCATTAAAGAACATAACAATATAGATAACATTTGTAGTAATAGGGGCTTTACAAAAGAATAGAAATAGATATATATGTCAGTGTTACAGGAATTATGACATGAGTACATACATAGAAGATCAGAATAATTATTGAAACATCAACTTCACACATGAGCATTTAAACAGAATGAATAATGTCTAACATCTTTACAAAGTAAATAACATATTATTAATGCAAATTATATTTGAGGATAACAGTATTCCTCATCATAGTGAATGTAGCTTAATATTAAAAGAAGAAAAAATTCTATGAAACTACACAGAGAAAGGAAGAAAACAAATACACAAGGGTACACAAACATATAGTGGGATTACACCAATAGGAAAGGACAGGGTTCGTTTTCAGTGTAACATGTGGTACTGCAGTCCATCCCAAAACTTCATTCTATAGATCTTTCGTCTTATTTCAACCTTTGCTTCCACCAAAAAAATCTTATCCAAGCATGCTTTCTGTATTCTGTTCATGTTTCTTTCAAAATAATTATTTCTGATTGTACAATACTCATTTGGGCCCAAATCCTTTTTATATAACTTCGCAATGCATTCTTTACCTATTCTCCATAGTCAGTTTCTCATATAGTCTACCCCCTCTTAAGCTAACTTAAATCTACTGAGCTCAGATGCTAAACTAAGGGACGAGGCAATGCAGCAGCACGTAAAACAATTATTATAAACAGCAATAAAAAATGGAAAATTGCAAAGCAAGCTACAGTATAAATTAGCAAAAGTCAAATTCAATAACACTATGCCTGGCAAACAGCAGCAACTTATACCTAAACATGACATAGCGCAAGCAGAAAAAATATTACACTAAAATGGCCATGTCTAATACCTATGTCACATCTTAACATTAGAGTGATGCATCACAATTTATTCTACAAAAGAAATTACCAAGTACTTGAAAAGAAAATTATGAATGCAGTTCCTGTGAAGGTAAAGGTCGCTTTGTGCTCCCTCATTTTTTTGAAAAAAATTATTATATACTCGATCTGTAGACAGAAAATATTTATATTAGTACATCTATAAAATTTTATTTTAACCAATGCTGCAGTGCAGCTAGAAACTTGATATTAAACAAAGTGTGTAAATAAATACATAAAGCAAGCCATATGGCATTTTTCTTAACTAGCAAAGCAATAGCTGTGAAATGTTTCTCATTGTTTCATTAGGCATTTCAGTAAATATCATAAATTACGAGCTCCACAGTATGCTTTCAACAAGGAGATGTCAGTAGCGCGGACAATGGCCTTCCCTTTCTTTTTTTTCTACCTGTGCTTCTGACGAGGCACTCACACTAATGGCTTGTTCTCCAGGCGTCTGACACACCTGGGTGCCCACGACACATTATGTGCAGGTGGTCACTTAACTTTCGTACGGAAATATTTACGACAGCAGTTTCCGCTACAGTGACAGTCTCCATAAAAATATTTCTCAGGTCAAGAATTAGCGTTGCAAATCTGTAGAAAGAAAATCCTATAAATATAAGTGTCCAAATAAAATATTCGTCAGCATTGTGATACAGTCACGAATTTACGCACATTTCATAAATCTTAAAGTACGATTCTCGGTTTCCAACATCCTTTTTCACAAGTCAAGAGTCTCTAACTTCTATTCATTATACATATACATATAAACACGTAATCACATTCCTCATATATGGTAGCATCATCTTATTGACATAAACATATCTCAACAGCATAATACACATCATCGTCGTAAAAATAACATCATAACACCTCAGTCAAATCTCAAAATCGTCGTAGCTTCCTCCAATAATTAAAAAAATTCTCTGCTCATGTCAAAAGTGTCATCTGCCTCAAACGTACTTTAAAAATCATGATCTCATACCAAATACATCATTCAAAGCTCTCATAGTATCACAATGGGTCCGAAAAAATATGAAGAGTTCACACAGTACAGACAAAATACAGTTTCATAAGTGTGAAGTTATCCAACTGTGTAATTATATAAACATCTGTCACTGATATAGTAAAAATAAATGTTTGTCTCTCTCAGTTAAATGATCAGATAGCTGTGTAATTTGTGTGTTAGAGAAATATGGTACCGATGTGTAAAGTTGTATAAGCAAATACCATATTAGCTAGGGTTCCTTGTGCTTGCCAAACACATGGTACACAAAGTAGGCGTGTACCCCCCTGAGGATTAATGTAATTATACCCTCAGGTGCTACAGATTATTGCAATGGAATGAAATATATCACGGAAAACTTTCTTTGTAATTCAAAAATCTTTAAAAATAAATGTTCTAAGTATAAAATTGATCACTGAAATGCGTGTCCTGTAGCGCTAAATGTGCATCTTGTTGTAAGATAATCTCTGTGGAAGTGTCGTAGTTATTTTCCTCCGAAAGCTAAGTTCTGCAGAAGCCAATGTACTTACCTCATGATAAACAAAAGTGAAATGCTTTGCGTATAGATATCGTAGTTATAATGCTTATTGGCGTGATGAAGAAAGTACTGTACAGTAACGTAATGTTGTGCCACGAAAAAGGCTGTCTCATTGTTGCTATACCACAAAAGTTACTACTAAAACATGTTTTTCTTTCCAGAAGAATTCAGAAAACTGTGCAGATATAAAACAGATACACCGCAAAAGCAACATTGTAAATTGTCACTCATTAGTAGCGTCGTGATAAAAAAATCGTGTAGCTGTCACATAAACTAACCTCTGTGTCATCTGGTATCTCTCAGAAAGCACTTTAAATTCAGAATGTATTTTCAAATAAACCAAAATGTTGCATTAAAATCTCATTAGCAGTACTGGTAAATGTTCTAAGTATGTGAGCCTTATAGTCGTTACGTAATCGTGCAACAAACAAGCAAGAATGTACACACACAATAACACTGTGACGTCTGTTTACTATAACAATGCATTCGTCATTTCTGTTTAAATAAGTTCTCTTGGTTCTTGATTGGATATTTAACTTCAAACATTGTTGCATGTTAACAGATTCTAAATCTGACAAAGCATACTAGTAATGTGAAGCGAAAAATTTTATGACAAAGACTAAGTTAAAAAGCAGATTATCTTTCAATAAACGGTTTTACATGTGAAATGTGGTGTAAAACTTTACTCTTCCTAGTACGCAGACTTTCAACTGCAAAGCAATTGTCATGTTTTACACGTCGGTAAGGAATGCTAAATCTTTTCTCAAGGTTCGCGTCTTTGCTATTTTTCTCTGAGCCAGCCGGCGCACGCGGCTGCCTGCGGTGCGAGTCATTGTCTGTCTCTTTGTTGGCGCGCGTCGTTATTGGGATTAGGAGACCTAACTTCTACAAATTCGCCTTGCCGAGAGGGCCCTGCTCTGTTTGAATCCCGCCAGTTCTGATGCAATTGACGTCTGTCGTTATGATCATATCGTCTGTCGTCATTTCGGTAGAATCCGTAGTTTCTTCCTTGTCGGTCACGTGGTGGAGAATTTCTCCCTGAATCGTAACTGCGCGCTGATCCGTTGCGTCTAAAGTTATTCTGTCTCCCTTGATAGTATTTATTTTGGTTCCCATATTGTCTGTTTCTCTTATTGTCTCTGTGATAGTCATTACCACGGAGAGGTGATCTTTCCCTGTAGTTATTACTACTCTGCCAACGGTTGTCATACGGGTGGTGTCTGTTTTGGTCACGATTTGTGTTGTGAGAATAGACTTGTCGTGTCAAGTTATTACTTCTTTCATTGCGGAATTGCGACGGATGTGACCTGTAATTGTTGTGTTCCTGGTTTCGCGTTCCGCGATTGTCAGTGTCAATTTCTAATTCTTGTAAGAGTCCCTGAAATGCTTCAATGTCGTCTTTGCAACGTCCTGCCAAAATAATATGTCGTAAATGTTCAGGCAGTTTGATTAAGCAAATGCGGATGAGTTCTGAGGGGCTGTATGGGTTTGTCAGGTACTGATTCTTGTGCAACATGTCATCAAAATATTTCACAAGACTGGAAAATTCAGACTGTTCAAAGTGTCTCATCATCATGATGCTATGTTTTACACGGTCTTGTGTGGCTTGAGACCAATATGCTCAGAGGAAGGCATGGTAAAATTCTCCCTCACTGTGGCAATCGTGAATGACCGATCGCATTCTTACAGCTGGTTCATTCTCTAAGTAGCCACACATAAATCCTAATCTGTGTTCTAACGACCAGTTGGGAGGAAAACAATGAGAGAATTGATGGAGCCATGCTTGTGGATGAATGTCGTTGCCAGAATTCTTAAATGTTTTGAATTTACGTGTAGTAATGAACAGCTTATAGTCAAAGTCATCATGTCGGCGAGTCGCATATCGGTCATTGTTATGTCGTTTCGGCGGTTCCATTTCAAAATTCGGTGCACCTTGCCAATTTCTTTCATAACTTCCGAAGTGTCCTGTGTTATTATTTTGTGGTTGTTCCGTATTTCTAAGTCCCTCTTCCCGTATTGGAGCGCGAGTGGCCTCTGAAATACGTAATTCTTGTATTACCTGAGTCAACTGATCTTGTACTTCCCGGATTTCTCTTTGGTGTTGCGTATTAATTTGATTCTGATTTTGTTTGAATTTCCTAATTTGTTCGCACTCTTCTGTGTCATTAAAGACTACCGGTTTTGTGTCGTTCAGATTATCATCTACCTTCGTAGATAAGTTAGTGAACTGATCCGAAAGTTCGGCTACTTTCTCCGATAGTGAACACATTTCCTCAATGTGTTTTTCTGAACCAAGTTTCAGATTGTCCATTTGTGTTGAAATCGAATCTACTGTGTTCTTTAAGTTTTCCTGAGTTTTTGCAAGTTGCGTAACCGAATCGGTAGATGCAACTGAGTCAAATTTAGCTTGCAAGGTCTCATGATTTTCATGAACAATAATTTGCAGTTCTTTTATGGCTGCTTCGTGATTCTGTAATGCCTTTTTATGCCGTAAAAAAATAGGTTGAAAATGCTCACAAATTTGAGTTTTTACGTCATTACAGACTTTTTGACATTTCGATTCAATGTTATGTAACTCAGTAGTTAAATCTTCACGTGTTTGTTCAAGTGTGGTGTCTAACTTTTGAAGATTTTGTTCCATTGTGTCTAACTTCTTCAGATTTTGTTCCACTGTGTCTAACTTTTTAAGATTTTGTTCCACTGTATCCAACTTTCGAAGATTTTGTTCCATTGTGTCTAACTTTTGAAGCTTTTGCTGTGTTTGTCCCATTTGCTGTATTAATTGTAATAACAATGCACTGGTGTCTGGAACATGTTCCTCAGTGCTTTTCGGCAGTGAATTTGCACTGGAAACATTCACATTTTGACAAGCAGAAAATGTGTCTTGCCTTATTTGAGAAAACGGTGAGGATCCAAAACCTGAATCTACAGTATTTGCGAGATTGTTTCCTGTCATTTCGGATTCCTGAGGCGAGCTGTTGCCGACCGATCGATCGATAATGCTTCCCTGTTCTCTACATGTTTCAATGTCTACACCATTATTTGACGCCCGCTCCATTTCCCTATGCACAGTTACCAAATTACTACTTTGAATATTTGTTAATTCATTACATGGTGGCGTTAACACACTGCTTTCGTCTTCACTGTCATTTCTCAGTTTACTTTGGAGCCTAGTATTACGTTTTTCACACGCCATTATTGTCACAGTATTTCACACGACAACACAGAAAAACACAATTTGAAGATCAAAAATAAGAGAACACATTAACATAACACTGAAAATAATATCTAGTTAATTGCAGCTGCGAAATACTTGGTGCAAATCTACATGCATGCCAAAACTGTTTTACTGTACAACAATGAAAGACTGCAACTACAAAGGAGATTTTCTCTACAATTACGCGCTAGCAATAAACAATAGCTACACTAATTACACAAACTACAAGAAAAATCAGAAGATTCCAGTAAGGTATCCTGGCAGGGTCGCCATATGCAACGTCCCCTTTGAACAATTTATACAGGACTGTGCTTAAACATTTTACCGTAATGAATGATCAGGACTGTCTTTATGGACTGTGACAAAATTTTAGCTTTTGACCAACGTTGTATCAATAAGTGTGTGCATTTGATATCTTTGTTATTGTAATTATGAAAAATTTTTTTCAATTCTGTATTGGCCACTGCCCAATCCTATTTGTAAAAATTTTTTTGTGGGGAGCATGGGGGCTATGTAAGTAGGCTGTTTATGTTTTCTCTATGTAAGTAGGCTGTTTAGGTTTTTTATTGGTAACGACACCTCTGTATGAAAATCACTGGCTGTGCTGTGTGCAGTCTGTGGCTGCTTTGCATTGTTGTAATACTCGCCATTGTAGTGTTAGGCAGCTGGCTGTGAACAGCGCGTAGCATTGCGCAGTTGGAGGTGAGCCGCCAGCAGTGGTGGATGTGGGGAGAGAGATGGCGGAGATTTGTAATTTGTCATGAACTGCTATATTTATATATGATGATATCAAGGTAAATACATTGTTTGTTCTCTATTAATATCTTTCATTTGCTAACTATCCCTATCAGTAGTTAGTGCCTTCCATAGTTTGAATCTTTTATTTAGCTGGCAGTAGTGGCGCTCGCTGTATTGCAGTAGCTTGAGCAGCGAAGATTTTTGTGAGGTAAGTGATTTGTGAAAGGTATAGTTTAATGTTAGTCAGGGCCATTCTTTTGCAGGGATCTTTGATAGTCAGATTGCGTTGCGCTAAAAATATTGTGTGTCAGTATAAGCACAGTCGTGTATAATTGTTCAAAGGGGACGTTTCATATAAATCTCCGCCATCTCTCTCCCCACATCCACCACTGCTGGCGGCTCACCTCCAACTGCGCAACGCTACGCGCTGTTCACAGCCAGCTGCCTAACACTACAATGGCGAGTATTACAACAATGCAAAGCAGCCACAGACTGCACACAGCACAGCCAGTGATTTTCATATTGAGCGCTCCGTAACGTTGCCAATAAGAAAACATAAACAGCCTACTTACATAGAGAAAACATAAACAGCCTACTTACAACAATATCAGTGACAAGATTCACTGATGACGTTGCTAACCTCGGTGAAAATAAATAAGAATTACAGGATATGTCGAACAGAATGAACAGTCTAATGAGAACAGAATATGGATTTAGAGTAAACCGTAAAAGGACAAAAGTAGTGAAAAGTAGCAAAAATGGGAATAGCTATGAACTTAACATCAAAATCGGAGACGAAAATGAGGAATTGTGCTACATTTGAAGCAAGATAACCCATGATGGACAAAGCAAGGAGGGACATAAAAAGAGGACTACCATAGACAAAGAGCGCTCTTCTGGCCAAGAGAAATCTACTGGTATCAAACAATGGCCTTAATTTGAGGAAGAAATTTCTGAGAATTTTTGGACCACAGCACCGTATGGACTGTGGGAAAACCGGAACCGAAGAGAGTCGAAGCGTTTGAGATGTGGTGCTACAGGCCAATGTTGAAAATCACGTAGAGTGGTAAGATAAGGAATGAGGTCGTTTTCCGCAGAATCGGCAAAGAAAGCAACATTTGAAAAGCCCTGACAAGAGAAAAGGGACTGGATCATAGGACATGTGTTAAGGCATCAGGGAATAACCTCTATAGTAGTAGAGGAAGTTGTAGAGGATATAAATTGTAGTGGAAGACACAGATTGGAATACGTCCAACAACAAATTGAGATCTCAAGTTGCAATGCTTCTTTGAAACATCGAGGTTGGCGGGCCGCATCAAATCAGTCAGAAAAGTGATGATCAAAAACAAGAAAAGAAAAGAACAAAATAAAAAATTAGTGAGCTATTGTATAATATCGTTCACCTTAATTATTTTGACGAGTACTACATCATATACAATTTTTGTAAACATGGAAGTCACTTGAAGAGGGTCACTTGATCGAAACTGTTTCTCCATAAATACACATACATTACAGGAGCTTTCAGTGGTTTCGCGAAGGCGTTCCTTAAGTACATCGAAGCCGTGCTACACTGTTTACAGAAAAAGGCATACCACTTGCAGTAAGGTTACGGCTAGTGAGACACTCTGTAGTTCAAACAGGACAGCTTCACTGTGCATAGCTCGTGTAAGTGGAATCACAGTAACACGTAACGCTTAGATGAATCCAGCGGGGTGTATGATAGGTGCCAGCGTTAAGTATGCTGACGCAGCGCAGGTTTTGCCGCAATGTTGACATGGCAGTGTTTGTGGAAGTGCAAAGTGCGGACAGACTTCAGCTTCACATTCGACACATTCCCCATTTATCGTTGCGAAATGCTTAACTGGAAATACCAGAAAGCGCTGTAGTATCTATATTAAATTTCAGCGCAACTATTCTCCTGTACACCGCCTGACAAGAAAAGTGAAGCTCTCGGAATAGCAGACGGAAACGAAATGAAGTTTCACGGGTTGAGAGGGTATGTGATATTTAGTTGATTACAAAATTGAGTTGGTCTGAGCTCACGCATCTTTATGACGTTGCACCCACTCTTGTCTGGAGGCATGCGCTGCTTCTGTTGAGAAGGATGTCATAAATCTAGTGTATCCACTCCTGAGGTAAGCTGGCCCAAAACTAACTGATCTTTGATATTGTGGATACTGGCACTGCTCGTCCCACACGTGTTCCGTTGGGGACAAACATGGGGATCTCGCTGCCCACGAGAGTACCTCAACATCACGCAAACATTTCAAAGAGATACGTCCCCTAAGTGGACGAGCACTGTCCTTTTGAGAAATGGCACCACGCGTGAGAGGCAACGTGAGGACGCAGCATGTCCGTGACGTGACGTCAGACTTCTCTCAAGCACTACCAGCAGTGACCCGAATCCGTACCATGTGGCTCCCCACCCATGGCGCCAGGAGTAACACCGTTCTGCCTCTCCAAATGTTGGATGTAGGTACCCGTGGTCTAGGGGTAGCGTCTTTGATTCATAATCAAAACGTCTTCGGTCCCGGGTTCGATCCCCGCCACTGCCTAAATTTTGATTAATAATCAGCATTGGCGACCGAAGACTTCCGGCATAAGAAGTCAGCCTCATTCTGCCAACGGCCTTGTCAAAGAGGGCGGAGGAGCGGATAGAGGTTCAGGGCACTCTCTTGTCCTAGGGGTGGGAAATTGCCCCTAAAGGCGGAAGAATCAGCAATGATCAACGACATGAGGATGCAGAAGGCAATGGAAACAACTGCATTAAAGACACGTAACGTGTATCCACAGGACATGTGGCCTGTAATTGAAGAAGTGTCATGATGATCTCTCCATTGGCAAAAGATTCCGGAATAGTCCCCCATTCGGATCTCCGGGAGGGGACTGCCAAGGGGGAGGTTACCATGAGAAAAAGATTGAATAATCTACGAAAGGATAACGTTCTACGAGTCGGGGCGTGGAATGTCAGAAGCTTGAACGTGGTAGGGAAACTAGAAAATCTAAAAAGGGAAATGCAAAGGCTCAATATGTACAACAACCAAGAAGGAATAATAAGAGTGGACGATCAAGAACGAAGTTCTCGTATTAAGAAGGGTGTAAGACAAGGCTGTAGCCTTTCGCCCCTACTCTTCAATCTGTACATCGAGGAAGCAATGATGGAAATAAAAGAAAGGTTCAGGAGTGGAATTAAAATACAAGGTGAAAGGATATCAATGATACGATTCGCTGATGACATTGCTATCCTGAGTGAAAGTGAAGAAGAATTAAATGATATGCTCAATGGAATGAACAGTCTAATGAGTACACAGTATGGTTTGAGAGTAAATCGGAGAAAGACGAAGGTAATGAGAAGTAGTAGAAATGAGAACAGCGAGAAACTTAACATCAGGATTGATGGTCACGAAGTCAATGAAGTTAAGGAATTCTGCTACCTAGGCAGTAAAATAACCAATGACGGACGGAGCAAGGAGGACATCAAAAGCAGACTCGCTATGGCAAAAAAGGCATTTCTGGCCAAGAGAAGTCTACTAATATCAAATACCGGCCTTAATTTGAGGAAGAAATTTCTGAGGATGTACGTCTGGAGTACAGCATTGTATGGTAGTGAAACATGGACTGTGGGAAAACCGGAACAGAAGAGAATCGAAGCATTTGAGATGTGGTGCTATAGACGAATGTTGAAATTTAGGTGGACTGATAAGGTAAGGAATGAGGAGGTTCTACGCAGAATCGAAGAGGAAAGGAATATGTGGAAAACACTGATAATGAGAAGGGACAGGATGATAGGACATCTGCTAAGACACGAGGGAATGACTTCCATGGTACTAGAGGGAGCTGTAGAGGGCAAAAATGTAGAGGAAGACAGAGATTGGAATACATCAAGCAAATAATTGATGACGTAGGTTGCAAGTGCTACTCTGAGATGAAGAGGTTAGCACAGGAAAGGAATTCGTGGCGGGCCGCATCTAACCAGTCAGTAGACTGATGCCCAAACAAAAAAAAAAAAAAAAAAAAAAAAAAGTCCCAAATGGGCGCCATACTCGCTGGCGATCGTCATTAGGAGTAGAGCAAACAAACTTACAGCTCATGGCTGAGTAATGTGGGTGAGATCTTATAGGACTTAACTGCTAAGGTCATGAGTCCCTAAGCTTACACACTACTTAACCTAATTTATCCTAAGGATAAACACACACACCCATGCCCGAGGGAGGACTCAAACCTCCGCCGGGACCAGGCGCGCAGTCCATGACGGCAGCGCCTAGACCACTCGGCTAATCTCGCGCCTCAAGGCTGAACACAATCCGATTCCATTCATCAGCAGTCTATCCTTCCAGATCAAGGAGTCATTCCAAACGCAACCGTTTTTGTGTGGTATTGACGAACGCCTACGCATGGGACAGTAACTCCCCCGTCCGGCTGCTGCTAGTGTCCAGCCAATGACGCGGGTCGACACACAATACTGCAGACTGTCCAGTGCTTGTTCTCCGATGGCGGGCGCAGATATGAAGTGGTTACAATGTTCTCGGAGCAGATCCTCCCAACAGAGACCCACTATGAAATCCTTTCAAACTCTCTCTGGTGTTGAAAACGTTGTCTACTACGCGGCACCATCGTATCCTTCGCAGTGGCACTCAGCGTCTGACACTGTCCACGCCCCTTACATACCCTACCAGGCGTGATAACAACACTAAACACAAACAATACTAAAGCACTCTAATGTTCGCCGCCCGCTTTGGCCGAGTGTTTCTAGGCCCTTCAATCCGGAATCGCGCCGCTGCTACGGTCGCAGGTTCGAATCCTAACTCGGGCATGGATATGTGTGATGTCCTTAGGTTGGTTAGGTTTAGGTAGTTCTATATCTAGGGGACTGATGGCCTAAGATGTTAAGTCCCATAGTGCTCAGAGCCATTTGAACCACTCTAATGTTCATTCTATCTGTCACAGATAACTGCAACTCTTAACCATCAACAAAGCCGCCGATGGTGTGTGCGTGCACGAAGTTATACTGACGTACGACCGTGTCTGCTGGGTGCTTCACTTATTTTGTCAGGCACAGTAGTTAATACAGTAGAAAGTTCCAGCTGAAACGCATCAGCTGTTTGAGAATTTCAGCAGGAAAATAGCGACGGCCACCAACGACTGTTAGCCGCGCGGGATTAGCCGCGCGGTCTACGGCGCTGCAGTCATGGACTGTGCGGCTGGTCCCGGCGGAGGTTCGAGTCCTCCCTCGGGCATGGATGTGTGTGTTTGTCCTTATGTTAATTTAGGTTAAGTAGTGTGTAAGCTTAGGGACTGGCGACCTTAGCAGTTAAGTCCCATAAGATTTCACACACATTTGAACATTTTGAACCAACCACTGTTATGGATATGACGAAATATCAGAAAGTGAAGCTTCTTTGAAATTACACTTACGGAAATTTCTCCACAGAGGAAGTTCCTGTTATAAAAAAATAAAGAATGATCTAAGAAAATTTCATGGTTGTCATGCTGTGACGCTCATTCACTAAACAGAAGCTTTTCGTAATCTTAAACCGTCCTCTTACACGTTTGTAAGACCTCATATCTGCGAAAAACATTTTTAGTATGCGTTTTCCCTTAGATGAAATCACAGCGTATGTTTAAGATGACAATTATCGAACTATATGAAAAAAAAGTAAATTAGTTACAAGCTGTGGCCTGGACACACTTTATTCAACATGTAAACGTCACTGCAGACATTCGGATTTCGGTTATGTCATTGGCAATGGCGTGGCGCTGAACAATAACGAAATTCTGCATGACCCGCTAAATTGTCGGAACATCGATGCTGTCAATGTCCTCCTGAACACCGGTTCTCTGCTCAGCAATGGTTTTGGCGTTATTGCTGAACACCTTGTCATTAATATAGCCCCCAAAAACAGAGTCGCTTGTGTTGAGATGACGAGAATATGGCGGCTAATCGAGGCCCATGCCAGTGGCCTCTGGGTACCCCAGAGCTAGAATGCTGTCCCCAAAGTGCTTCTCCAGGACATCATACACTCTCCTGCTTCGATGGGGTCGAGCTCCGTTTGCATAAACCACATCTTGTCGAAATCAGGGTCACTTTGCGTAACAGGGAAGAAATCATCTTCCCTTATTTTATTGTGATGATCATTTCTCCTTACGTAGGTGGGTGACAACAGAATGTTTTCGCAACTGGAGGAGAAAACTGCTGATGGATATTTCATGGGAAGATCCCGTCGCAACGAAAAACGCCTTTGTTTTAATGATTGCCACTCCAATTCACGCATCATGTCTGTGCCACTATCTCCCGTATTTAGCGATAATACAAAAGGAGCTGTCCTTCTTTGAACTTTATCGATGCCATCCGTCAATCCCACCTGATGCGGATCCCACACCGCACAGCAATACTCCAGAATAGGGCGGACAAGTGTAGTGTAAACATCCTCTCTAGTAGGCCTGTTGCACCTTCTATGTGTTCTGCCAATGAATCGCAGTCTTTGGTTTGCTCTATACACAATATATCTATGTGATCGTTCTAATTTAGGTTATTTGTAATCACAAAGGTATACATGCACAACACATTAAAGGGCAACGGAAGCTGTAGCAGCATAGTCCAGCAGAAAATTGCGCTGAAATTACGCTAGCAATAAGATAGAAAGAAAATATTAAGAATTTACATCCCCTCATTAGAGCTGGAACACTAGCTCAACAGCAAATTAAAGGAGTAACTGGCCACAACCTTGCACTATTGCATCGTTTTCAGTATGATCTGATCCTGATTAAGCGTTTAGAGCCTCGCACAGTGCCACTTCGATTGGCGAAAACAAGAGCAGGACCTGCAGCTGGTTGGAGGTCCAGTGTAAACACTCTCGTCTGCGCTGCGCAGCGCCGTCTGAACGGTCGCCTGCTGTGCGTAAATGCAGGCTAATTAGCGGGCAGACCAGTAGAGCGTCGCCACCAGCGGTGTGTGAACTGTCGCGCAGGGCTCACTAAGCGAAACCGAAACCCGTTGGCGTCATATGTAAACCAGAGGAGACGGTTAATAGGTGAGCATGAAACAAGATTTTCAAATTGTGACATTTTCGCTCCCGGAGGCTACAGTCCGCCCACCGCCCCGCATTTCGACACAGTAACTGAAGCAAAAGGCGCAACATCCGGCAGCCGACCTGAACCGTGATTTATTTTCAAAGAATACTCTTAAGAATATATTTTATTCACTAGCGATTCGTCAAGAACATTAACACATTTAATCACACTATGTAAGCATGGAAGTAGTTGCCAGGGTGTAACTGATGAAATCATAACCAAATTCCTTTTAACAAATGGGAATTTTATTCACTTTAATAGTGCCTAAAAGCATTTTTTAAAAGAAACAGATTTAAAATTATAATCAGAAAGCACCCTCTAAATATCAAAGTTACAATTTATTCAGAGGCAGAAAGAAACAAGCTTTGACTGTATGAGCTTTATGGCAGAGAACCTTGCGGCTCCCTTTTGACACGGCCGTAGTTACGACCACTCACAACAGCCTCTGAAAGACTACACTGGTGCAAATCTGCAACACACCAGATAACTTTAAACTAAGAGTTTTAACAATTTACACAAGCACACAAGCTATGCACCCCCCGTAGGAGGGATGGAAATGGTACAAAACACTAACAATTAAAATATTAACCTTGCCACCGAAGGTGCAGCTCGATTTTAACTTCTAAGAAAAGTCTTACGGTGAAAGGGTGGCAACTTTATATACTAAAATGATCATTTAAATAAAAGCCCATGAAATGCAATATTATATAAAATTCTACAAGGTTGGCCAAACAATAGTTAAGATGCTCTACAGTACTCAGATGCCGCCTCTCAAGATCATAGGCAATAGTATCAAAGTTTCCAAAGATCAAAACTTATTTCAGGTATTAGGCCGTTACACACCAAGCAGTAAATTCGTTAACACACCAAATCCGACAACCATGACAGAGGCAGCTTCTAACGGACGGCAGATTGACAGGGAGATTACCGAACAACCTGAACCGCAGGTTGCTCTAACCTGCCACTACTCCACAATGGAAAAACGGACCACCCAATTTATAAACAACCACCTTCCCGTGGGTGGGCAAACGGAGAAGAATGGTGGGACGGCCCCAAAGCAAAACGGCTGGTCACCTCACCAAGAAAACAAGTAGAATTTAACAAGATTAAACCAAACAACGTATCACTAATCACTTTACTTCTAACAAACTGTGATTTCTCGAGAAGACCTGGCGCAGCACCCCCAAATCGCTCTCCCGAACCGTTCGCTGCCAGCCGCTTCAACGGACGCAGGAAGGCGCGCCGATCTCCCGTCTCACGGCGACGCAGCTCGCACCGGGCCAGACTAATGTCGTGGGTTGACTCCTGTTGCTCTCGTGTCGACCGCGAAGTCACTACCCCTCGCTATACGCCGCGGCCCACTGGACTCACGTGGCGACCTCACATGCGCCGACGCTCAAGACGGACCAGTCATCTTGTGTCTCAGTGCGTGACCGACCAACCGATCGATCCAACCACCAATGACCATTGCCTGAGCAAACTCGAGCAGACTGGCGGCCTATCGCGCAGACTCAGATGCAGGAACTAAGTCCCGACCAGGCGACCACTCGCTGAGTTCTCTTACTGGCGGTGTGGAAAGACTCTGATTTTGCCAGCCTTAAAGGTTGATCCGAACGACAGACATACTAGCACTCCGAACGACAGACAGACGCTAACTGCCTAACAAATGCGGACGAGAGAGAGACTAGCAAGCTGGGGACGAGAGACTGACCCAGACTGACCGACTGGCGAGCTCATAGCGCCCCTTAAAAGCACGTGAAAAGGCAACCTTTCCCCTTTCCCACCAGAGGGAGACACCAAAGCTACGACTGCCACAGCGGGCACCACCGCCAGAAACGGAGGGCGACTGTTTCACACTACACCTTGCGACGCGCTCTTCATAACAGCAATTTTTAACGCGTCTAACGACCTCGAAGTATGACGACAGCACTGAATGGTAATTCACTCACAGTGTTTTACCTACGCAGCTTGCGTTCGGCTGTTGGCACAACGCTGGAACATTGCTTTTGCCTTCGTTAATGGTAACTCTAGTTATACAGGATGGTCAGAAATAGTCTGAAATGCATGTAAGTGTGTTGCAGGGTAGGTTTCGTTGAGAACGGATAAGAAAAATATTCGATACGTGGCGCCGTTTCCGAGTTAATTAGCACTGAAGTTAGCCAATCAGGCCGCTGCGAGCTCATATTCAAGCGGCGTGTCAGATACAATCAGTGGCAGGTGTTCTCATAGCGTAGGTGATAGCACACGACACTGCATACTCTTCGGTATCGATTCAGTCCTTACTAGCGCCCCACGTCCAATTTTAATATAGCTCTCTCGTTCGGTTCTAGGAAACCAAACGAAGAACACGTTTGCGACACCGTCTCTGGCGGGCCGTTTGAATTTGAGCGCGAAGCGACCTGATTGACTAACTTCAATGCTAATTAACTCGGAAACAGCCCAACGTATCGAATTTTTTCCTTAAAGATTATTTCTCAGCGCAGCCTACCCTGCAACACCGAGCGAGATAGCACAGTGGTTAGCACAATGGATTCGCATTCGGGAGGACGACGGTTCAATTCCGCGTCCGGCCACCCTGATTTAGATTTCCGTGATTTCTCTAAATCGCTCCAGGCAAATGTCGGGATGGTTCCTTTGAGAGGGCACGGCCGACTTTCTTCCCCGTTCTTCCCTAATCCTATGAGACCGATGACCTCGCTGTTTGGTCTCTTCCCCCAAACAACCCAGCCCTACCCTGCGACACCCTTACAAGCTCTTCGCACTGCTTCTGGCCACGCTGTAAACAGTACTGATGATTGTCCACTTTTTGTATTATCTCGTGGAAGCATACGCTGGCTTGTCAGTCAGATTTCTGTAGTCAAAAAAAAGCTCCATGTGATGTAGTACTCGCTATTAGACCAGTCGATAGGGTACAAGTAGTGGCTGCCTGCTGCGTGCAGCTAATGAGCAGCATACCCCAAACAAGCCTTCTCTAGATCTTGATTTCCTTGCTGCTCTCTATCAGAGGTTAACGTACAAGCACCTACGAGTGCTTATGAGAGCCAGTACCTTTCCACCCATTCTCCGTTGATTTCATACGAATTGTTTTGCGCAACAGATTACTTAACCTTCCCGTTGAGTGGTCAAATCGCAGGCACTGCATCAACTGAAGATTCCCCTGGGTGCTGAAAACTGGCAGTGAACCCATCGTATACTAGCACAAAATAATACAATAAATTGACAATAAGTGCTATACAAAACAAGAGTAATCATTAACAAAGGCGAGGGAGAACAACTTTGACCGAAGTTAAATAATCTATAATGTATTCGAATTCATAGATATACTGATGTTCAATTCTGGAAAAATATATCGGACAACGTGCTCCTGTCATGGAGCAAATAAAGTTTAAAAAAATTTACAATTTCTTAATTATTTTCTCGAAAATAAGAAAAACTTAGAATAGCCAACACAGTAGCGGAAAAAGCTAAGGCTCACGGTAATTGCGTCATGCTCAGACCCTGTAACTCACCACGTGATTCACCAAGACGACAAAAAAAGAGTAGAAGGTATTCAAAACAACCTTTCCCTACTAAAGGAAATGCTTAAGTTTCGTAACATACGATAAACATTATGATTATAGGGTGTGCGTGCTTGTGTGTGTGTGTGTGTGTGTGTGTGTGTGTGTGTGTGTGTGTGTGTGTGTGTGTGTGTGTGTGTGTTTGTGTGTTGTGTTACGGGCGCTCAACGAGAGGCTTATCAGCACTTATTATATACATTGTAAGAATTAGAACTATAAGCTAGTTATCTCTTATATTGTGCTACATAGAAGCTCCATTGCGTTTAACGAAGTAAAATCCCGAAAATTTAAAGAAAACTGAATCAAGACGCGTAAGAGGAACATGAGCATATATATATCAACAGTCAAGTGGATTTTAACTGAACAACAAAACCCACAAAAGGGCTTATCAAACAAAATGTGATATTTTCTTACTTTGGAGGATCTGCAAAAACTTGCACAACAGATACCTTCAGGATGCAGTGAGTTTTATGAGACACTTTTCAAATGGCCCGCAACATACACAGAAGAAGAGGACTATGAACGAGAAGAAAGATTGCCATATGTTTTTCTGAAGTTCCTGAGTAGCCTTGTTCACTTGCTAATTCCATCATGTGAAAAATGTTATAAAAAGCTATTTTGAAAAATTGTTATTATTTTCATCAAAATTTTTAAATTCCTGTGATTGTAAAATTCATACACACATAAAAAGAAGATTTACATCACCCTGGTTCCCAGAACTCCTGAAGATAGACACTGACTGTGGATATTGTATCACAGACACAGTGCCTTTGACTGTTCAGAGATGTCACGACAGTCGATCAGTTCCAGTCATTCCGCCAGGAAGGAGGTACACGGCTCGTGTTGTCTGTAGTTCAACCGTGCCTAGACGGTCGATACCGCGGTTCGATCACGTCCGCATTGTTACTTTGTGCCAGGAAGGGCTCTCAACAAGGGCAGTGTCCACGCGTCTCGGAGTGAACCAAAGCAATGTTCTTGGGACATGGAGGAAATACAGAGAGACGGGAACTGTCGATGGCATGCCGCCCAAGGGCTACTACTGCAAACTGTGCGCAATAGGCTGAATAATGCGTAACTTGACTCCCGACGTCCATGGCTAGGTCCATTTTTGCAATCACGACTGCATGCCGCGCGGTAGAGATGGGCCAAACAACCTGCCGAATGGACCGCTCAGGATTGGCTTCACATTCTCTTCACCGAGGAGTGTCGCATATGCCTTCAACCAGACAATCACCGAAGACGTGTTTGGAGGCAATCCGGTCAGGCTGAACGCCTTAGACACACTGTCCGGCGAGTGCAGCAAGGTGGAGGTTCCCTGCCGATAATGCAACCATATCGGCAGCATATTGGCGAAGCATTCGTCTTCGTAGAAGACAATTCACGCTCACATTGTGCACATCTTGTGAATGACTGTCTTCAGGATAACGACATCGCTCACCTAGAGTGGCCAGCATTTTCCCCAGACATGAACCCTATCGAACATGCCTGAGATAGATTGAGAAGGGTTGTTTATGGACAATATGACCCTCCACCCACTCTGAGGGATCTACTCCGAATTGCCGTTGAGGTGTGGGATAATCTGGACCAACAGTGCCTTGATGAACTTGTGGATAGTATGCCACGACGAATACAGGCATGCATTAATGCAACAGGGCGTGCTACTGGTACCGGTGTGTACAAAATCTGGACCATCACCTCTGAAGGTCTCGCTGTATGATGGTTTTCATGAGCAATAATAAGGGCGGAAAAGATGTTCATGTTGATCTCTATTCCAGTTTTCCGTACAGGTTCCGGAACTCTTGGAATCGAGGTAATGCAAAACTTTTTTTGATGTGTGTATTATTCAAAGAGGGCACATGTACAGTATACATAATGAGCAACAATTGCCTGATACGTCACATGTCGGAGTAGTTTTCCTTCCATTATTGTGACAAAAAGTGTGAACAAAGCTGCAAGGAAGTTTCATATGCAGATTTTGTGTTTTAAAAATGGCTCTGAGCACTATGGGACTTAACATCTGTGGTCATCAGTCCCCTATAACTTAGAACTACTTAAACCTAACTAACCTAAGGACATCACACACATCCATGCCCGAGGCAGGATTCGAGCCTGCGACCGTAGCAGTCGCGCGGTTCCGGACTGCGCGCCTAGAACCGCTAGACCACCGCGGCCGGCGTTTTAAACTATCTATGAAGTTCTTTGTGTCTACTGAAATTTTCAGTTGTCCTTTCTGCATATTTTAGTTCAGTTGTTCTTCGTCACAAATATCCTCAAGCGAATTTCTGAGTACCATCAAAAGAGAAAGATGTGAGTACTTTCATTTACAAATAAATATTTGCTAATTGGCCCACGTAAATATACGATCAAGGTTTAAATTATTTCGCTAAAAACGAACCTTCAGAAATAGGTGACTGGCCACAGTACAGGAGTGCTCAGGCTAATATTGGCAGGTTGATAGACAGTGACTGTTCTCTGCAGGGGACCCCGTAAGATTAGATTGGACGAATATCGCATGCTCCTTTCCGGTCCTTGGCGGCTGGTCAAAGATAACCTTCCCATCTAGTGCATTTCCAACTGCTCGAAGAGTTTGCGTTCATATAACCCAGTGATATCACCAGAAATGGCTAGAGAGAGAGAGAAGGACAGACAGACAGAAAGAGAAAGAGAGAGAGAATAACCTTACTATTTTGTGTGTATAAATAAACATGTGATCACGTAATAATAGGACTGCTCTCAAACTCTTACCAAACTCTTATCCTTCCTTTTTCCCATGCTTTGAATCACGAATACCTTCAATAGAATGTGGACTATCAGCGGATAGTCTCTAAGAATAAATCCTGCTGCTTCTCCAGAGAAATGCGTTACACGAAATTGCTGAATCCCTTATTCCAGAGACAGTTTTGGTAAATTACCAGATGAATAGCTACCGCGACGGTAAACTACAGAACACTTCGGTAAATGAGAACTTTGAACACTGCAGCGCGTCATCAATCGTGAGTAATTTAATGATTGTAAAGAATCCGCCTCGATTGCAAATAGAAACCGGATGTTGACCCAGGTTTCGGCGCGGATATCCACGCCTTCTTCGGAACACACTAAAACTACAAACTGCCTAAAGAGGTATGGTCCAACATTAATACAGAACGCCCAAAAGAGCAAAAGACTCGAATAAAATGTAAGATAAACGGTACGTGTGTGCCATGTCAATAGCTGTACTCAGCTCAAACGTCAGAAGCGTGCTTCCTCACCCCAACCAACGTTCGGTGGGCCGCGGGCTCTCAGGCTTCTGACGCAAAAGTAAACGAAATTTGAATTTGCATACCGACCTACGAAAAAATCTACAAAGAGGAATCTGTCTCCAAACACACAAAACTAAGGTATTATAACATCGGGAATATTAACTTTGAACTGGAATATTCAGAACATTGAGAGAAAGAAACGCAAAATCGTAAGAAACTTGTAGACGAATGATAACGACTCAGAAGCAGTCAGGAAATCAAACAATACATGTATATCCATAGTAACATTAGAAAACGCAGATTAAGGTCCTGTGGGAACATTTAAAAAAATGAACTCAGTTAGCCGTACAAAACTAATAGCCGATTTTTTTAACAACAGAAGTAAATCCAAAACATACACGACGAATTGGGTTGGCGGGATCAAAACTGATTTCAAATTGGCAGGAATTACTACAGAAGATGTCCAAAACTGAGAACCCTGCAGGCACAAAATTCTCAAATGACAAGCTGGCCAAGAGAAAAACACCAAAATAGATGATTAGAACAACATGGCCTGAAGAGAGAAAGAAAGCCCACAAGAAGAGAATGAAAGAAATAAGGGGACAAAGGAACACAAATACTCATATCCAGCTACGACGCTTCGTCGTAAAAGGCTTATTCGCAAACAATAATAGTATATGGT
The DNA here is from genome assembly GCF_023864345.2 of Schistocerca serialis cubense. Classification (NCBI taxonomy): domain Eukaryota; kingdom Metazoa; phylum Arthropoda; class Insecta; order Orthoptera; family Acrididae; genus Schistocerca; species Schistocerca serialis. Next base: position 462,449,895 of record NC_064643.1, read on the forward strand.
AATAAGCACGGACTCAGTACACCACTATAGCTGAGTGGTGAGTGAGGCTGACTATCATGTGGGGGACCCAGTTTCGATTCGCGGTGCTTCCAGAGATTTTTCATTGGTGGGAGGACTGTTATGACGGGATGCACCCAGCCCCGTGAGGTCAACTGAGGAGTTATTCTACCGATTAGCACCAAGGTCAAGGTACGCGACCACGACGAGCATAGCGTGCGTCGACCACATGGCCCTCTGTACCGCAACCAATGACGTCACTGGCAGTGAAAGACACGGCGGTCGGTCGGACCCGACTGACCTTTCTAGGTCCATAACGCAGTACTTTACCTACCTTACCTTATACACACATTCACATCTGTTACTGTATCTTGTATCAGTATTAACGCTTCACCTCTCGACAAAATGCACCATTTACTTGACTGCCGCTCTGTCCGGTTATTGAAGTAACGGTTCTGCATCGAAATTCATAGCCGCACTCTTGTTTGAAGGTTCTCTTTTGTGCAGTTTGTCGCAACACTCTGAAAATAAGAAGTTTCAAGAAAACAATCGCGCCACTCATATCAATCCTCACCGCTCATTTAATCCTTTTATCGCTCGAGGTGGCGCAGTGGTTAACACACAGGGCTCACATTCGAGAAGACGATGGATAAACCCACGTCCGGCCATCCGGCTTTAGTTTCTTCATGATTTCCCTAAATCGCTCTAGGCAGATACCGGGATGATTCCTTCGAAAGAGCACGGCTGTTTCCCTTCCCCGTCCTTGACACAATCCTAGCTTGTGCTTCGTCTCTAAAGCCCTCGATGTAGACGGGACGTTAAACCCAACCATCCTACTTTTCATTTAACCCATTAACTACCAACAATAAGATAAAAGTATTTAAATTTAAAATATTTCGAAAAAATATTTCGAAAAATTAACTTCTATTGTCATCATAAGCAACGAATCCAACAAGAAATTGTCAAAAAGTAAACAATCAATCGTTTTATAGAGGTGGTCTCAGTTTGGAACTACTGAGACACGCATTTATCAACTTCCCATTATTTCCGTTGGAAACAAAGCTCAGAAAAATGCCCGCGGGAGATTCGAAGCTTACGTTATCATTTGGTCCAACCTCTTCATAAAAGTCATGCACAGCTTATACGTGAGTTTATCATGGCAGCCTCAACTTCTCTGTCGTCGTCAACACCGCCATGAACTGCGTTTTAATGAATGGTTCAGGACCTTGTAAAGAAGCAGAAGTTCCTGATCTTCTTGCCTGAAGGAGAACTTTCAAGAAGCATCCTTGGAGCCTCTTTGTACCTTAGATGTACCTCAATGCAAACACTCTTCAAAAAGACGGACATTTACGTCATGGGTAACATCTCGTAGCTTACATGAACACATAATGTCTAAAACAAATTATTGTTCCAAATAACAAGTACAAAACTGTCCTAAAATTAAATAAATTTAAATCCAATTACAAAATTAATTGTAAAAGTACGTAGAACTCCAGTGTTTTTTTTTTTTTTTTCTGCATGTGTCGCACAGGGCATCCACTTCGCCAGAAAGACTCCTTGCCTTCTCTCGAATGGACGTCATAAAAGCTCTTGTTTTTCTCTTTACTGGATTTCGATTTGCCCCGGAGCGGGAGGGGGGGGGGGGGGGGGGGGTAGGTGGGGCCGTATGGCAGCAGCGTAATACGCCACTCTACAGCCTACAGAAAAGCTAAAAACATAATTAGGAGGCGTCATAACAATAAAAACAGGCAATAAAACGGCGACTGTTTAAAACTGGAACATGGCGAAAACTTGCAAAGAGAATATAAAAACAAAGGGTCGGTGAGGCTGAATAAAACACGTAATAGTTAGACAGGCACAATCAAAACACATGGCAACAGTCTGGTTTCTGTTCACAACACTTCAGGTGGGGGACGCACAACACTGAACACTCACAGAAACACTGCACTGTAGAGTACGAAGGTATATCTGGGGGTGGGGGGTGGGGGGGTGTGGAGGGCCCAGACAGAGGAGGAGGATAAAAAGGGGGTGGAGGAGAGGAAAAGCAAAAAAAGGGGGAGCTGATGGAGGGAGAGGACACATAAAAAGGGGAGGGTAGGGCGGATGCAAGAAGGAGTGGGGAAGGCAGTGGAGGGGAAGGCAAAAGGAGTCAGGGGAGAGAATGAGGGTAGGCAGGGAGAAAACAGGATGGAAGGGGGCGAGAAGGAGCCCAGGAAAAAGGCAGAGGGAGGGAAGGGGAGGTGACGATCAGAGTTCACAGGAGGCATAAATGCAGGGAGAGGGATATCAAGTCGTCAGGAGGTATAGAGGATGTGGATATGTTTGAGGAAAAGGAGTGGATGGGGGAAAGGAATCAGGATGGGAGAAGTATATGGAAGGTGAGGCAGAGTGCATGGTGATTGAGGATCTGAAGGAACTCGTAGAATTTCGGGGGGGGGGGGGACGGATATCCAGGCAGGACTGGCATAACAGAGGATGGGACAGAACAAGGATTTGTAGGTGTGGAGGATGGTAGTAAAGGGGTTCAACTCCCATGTCTGGCCAGAGTGGAGTTTAAGGAGAAGGAGGTAGCTTTGAGCTTTCGATTGGATAGAGCATAGATAAGGAATCCAGGTGATGGTCAGTGGTCGATCCAAGGTAGGTGAGGGGGGAGAGAGGCAGACAGGATGGCCGCAGATGGTAAGGGAAAAATCAAAGAGCTGGAAGGAGCGAGTAGTATGGCATATGATGGTTGCCTGGAAGGATTGATATTGAGGAGCCACTAGTTAAACCATGATGCAAAAAGATCAAGATGATTCTGGAGAAGTCACTGGGACAGTTGAAGGGTAGGAACAAGGGCAAGGAAGGTGGTGTCTTCAGCATATTGCAGGTGGTGAACTGGATGGGGGTTGAGGCATATCTGTTCTGTACAGCAGGTAGAGGAGAGGGGAAAGAACAGAGCCCTGGGACACAGCTGCGGAGGGGTAGAAGGTGTGGGAATCATCATTATGGATGGTAATGTAGGAGGGGCGATAGGAGAGGAAGGAGGCTATCACACAGACGTAGTATATAGGAAGGGCATAGTTCTGGAGTTTAAACAGGAGACTGGGACGCCATGCATGGTCGTAGTCCTTTTTGAGGTAAAGGGAGACAAAAATGGCGGAGTAACAGGAGTTAAGCAGGAGGGAGAGGAGATGAGTGAGGCATAGCAGTTGGTCGTCGGCAGAGAAGGAAGGTCAAAAGCCACATTGGGTGTTGTGGAGGAGGTGGTGTTGAGTCTGGCGATATACCATCTGACTTTCGGAAAAGCATCATCCACACAATTCCGAAGACGACAAGAGCGGACAAGTGCGAGAATTATCGCACAATCAGCTTAACAGCTCATGCATCGAAGCTGCTTACAAGAATAATATACAGAAGAATGGAAAAGAAAATCGAGAATGCGCTAGGTGACGATCAGTTGGGCTTTAGGAAAAGTAAAGGGACGAGAGAGGCAATTCTGACGTTACGGCTAATAATGGAAGCAAGGCTAAAGAAAAATCAAGACACTTTCATAGGATTTGTCGACCTGGAAAAAGTGTTCGACGATATAAAATGGTGCAAGCTGTTCGAGATTCTGAAAAAAGTAGAGGTAAGCTATAAGGAGAGCCGGGTCATATACAATATGTACAACAACCAAGAGGGAATAATAAGAGTGGACGATCAAGAACGAAGTGCTCGTATTAAGAAGGGTGTAAGACAAGGCTGTAGCCTTTCGCCCCTACTCTTCAATCTGTACATCGAGGAAGCAATGATGGAAATAAAAGAAAGGTTCAGGAGTGGAATTAAAATACAAGGTGAAAGGATATCAATGATACGATTCGCTGAAGACATTGCTATCCTGAGTGAAAGTGAAGAAGAATTAAATGATATGCTGAACGGAATGAACAGTCTAATGAGTACACAGTATGATTTGAGAGTAAATCGGAGAAAGACGAAGGTAATGAGAAGTAGTGGAAATGAGAACAGCGAGAAACTTAACATCAGGATTGATGGTCACGAAACCAATGAAGTTAAGGAATTCTGCTACCTAGGCAGTAAAATAACCAATGACGGACGGAGCAAGGAGGACATCAAAAGCAGACTCGCTATGGCAAAAAAGGTATTTCTGGCCAAGAGAAGTCTACTAATATCAAATACCGGCCTTAATTTGAGGAAGAAATTTCTGAGGATGTACGTCTGGAGTACAGCATTGTATGGTAGTGAAACATGGACTGTGGGAAAACCGGAACAGAAGAGAATCGAAGCATTTGAGATGTGGTGCTATAGACGAATGTTGAAATTTAGGTGGACTGATAAGGTAAGGAATGAGGAGGTTCTACGCAGAATCGAAGAGGAAAGGAATATGTGGAAAACACTGATAAGGAGAAGGGACAGGATGATAGGACATCTGCTAAGACACGAGGGAATGACTTCCATGGTACTAGAGGGAGCTGTAGAGGGCAAAAACTGTAGAGGAAGACAGAGATTGGAATACATCAAGCAAATAATTGAGGACGTAGGTTGCAAGTGCTACTCTGAGATGAAGAGGTTAGCACAGGAAAGGAATTCGTGGCGGGCCGCATCAAACCAGTCAGTAGACTGATGACCAAAAAAAAAAAAAATAGTGGACAAGTTTAGGAGGAATGTCAGGGCGAGGAACGGGGCGGGGATGGCGACCATCAGAGATAGTGAGGAGGATGGGGGCATGGTCACTGCCAATAAGGTCAAGAACATCTGCAGTGATTCTCCCAAGGAGGTTGGGAGTGGCTAGGATCACATCAGGAGTGGTGATGGATTCAGGTCAGATGTGTTGTGGGAGGGGAATCAGGTCTCCCTGGAGGGTGGTGATAAACTGATGCCACTGCAGGAGAATGGCTGTGGATATTGAAGTCAGAAGCAATCACGGAGGTGGAGAAGGTGTGGTCAACGGGGCTAGGAAATTCTACGGGACAGGGGCATGAGGGCAGATGTAGATGGTAGCACATGTGACAGTAAGTGTGGGGAAGAAGAGGCTGAGGGTGAGGTGCTCCACAGGAGTGTTGAGGAGAGGTTGGGGCCAAACAGGGAAGTGCTTCAGGTAGCCAATAGGAACCCTGCCACACACCAGGGGGAACGGGTTATCAGTGTGGTGGGGTGTGTAAAGGGTTGTGGAGATGGAGATACGTGGTTAGAGGCAGGTTTCATTTTGGATGAAGGCATCCACGTGGTGTTGGTTGAGGGTGTGGGGGAAGAGGAGTTTGTGGGTGGGCAGGGAGCGGATATTATGGTAAAGGATACTGTAGTGTTGTCGCACCATGGTAGGGAAGATTTAGACGAGGGTGGTGAGAGGGGTGCAGGTGATGTGGGCCTGGCTGTGGGAGTAGGTGGCACAGGTGGTGAGGTGGAAGACGGAATGGGCAGCGAAGGCGATTTGGGAATAAAAGCTCTAGCACAGACTCAAATTTACGTAGTAATAACTTTAGATGTGCTTACTTTCACTGTCAATAATTTCCACAATATGATCACTATGTAAAAGCCAATGTCAAGTGAATTGCGTTACAAAAATTTGCAGAAAAAAATCTCCCACAACCACATAGAATACACTCTGCTAACAGCTACAGAAGCACAATGAATGAAAACAGACTGCAGCAAACAATCAGCACACTTTGCTGGTGCTAGCGCCAGAACGCCACTTAGACGTGGTCAGACAAATGTGACCGCCATAGGGCCCCTCGTACCCTGCGGCACTCCTTTCCAAGAAAAGAACGATAAACCACCGTATGGACAAGGTTATGTAGTTAATCAAATATATTATATAAACAAAGAAGGGACAAGAAAACACTAGAGCTATACGCACAACGTAAGAAAACGAAGTAAATTTGTAAAGCACTCTGTGCTATGTGAAGCCGTAAGAAAGATACACAGAACAGAGTCGTTTAGTGATTAAGTCATCCCCGAGGGCCACCTGGCACAATATGCTGATGACACAGCACTGTATGCCACTGGTCATATCACTGACGCCGTAATCGCCCGCCTTTAGCGACAGGTAGATGCCACCAACACCTGGTGCCGGACGAACAAAATAGCTCTTAATGCCACCAAAACTGAGTCTGTCTGTTTTACGAAATGGTGCTCAGTCCTCTGCCGCATTATTTCGATTGCAGGGGTGCAGGTGCTCCGGTCCCCACCGCCTAACTCAGGGTCCGCATGGACCACAAGCTGCTACTTCACTGTCGTGCGGAGTATGTCACCAACAAGGGGCAAAAGCTGACCAGGGCTTTGTACACCCTCTCCCGCGGTAGGGGACGTAATCTGCATACCAAGCTCCGCATCTACCGAGCAGTTATCTTGCCTGCCCTCATATATGGCTCCGCTGCATGGCCACAATTAGTGTCACCAGGATACGGACGTTGCAGCGCGTGCAGAACAAGTTTCTCAGGTGGAGCCTGCACGCTCCGCCGCTCACGAGAATTGTGACTCTCCATGACGAAGCGGATATCGTCCCTCGCAAGACGACCATACGCAACAACGCGCGGCGGCTGTATGAGAAAGTTGCTGCCCTGCGGGACACTGTCCATGGGCTACGCCATGTTGGGACCACACTTCCACGCCACTGGGATCGACATCCAGTTCCTCTAACTATCCTAGAGGACTCGGATTCCGACCACGACTAACGATAAGTCAGGCACGACACCATGGACACATCCTTTGGCAGGACTAGCACCCAGTTCTACGTCCATTACGTTCACATGCTACCTGCCCATGTCGGACTAAGTTTTTTGCCTGACTGATGAGTATTGTCACCGATGGAGGGTGGTATAGGACTCCACGTCCCACCGACACACCTCCCACGAGTATTGCAATGACGTAGCGTCACTGCCCTGTGGTTAAATTTACTGCCTCACCAACACAGTTGGACCGTGACAGACCAGTGATACTGTATTGTACCATATCACAAATTAAAAAAAAAAGTGATTAAGATCGAATATTGTCTTGTAAAACAAAGACGGCACTTGGTACAAAATCATTTTGCTAATTAGGCACTTTTGTTTCCCGTTATTTTTTCGTTTTTCTTCTCGTAACAGCGTGCTGCAAGGTACGAGGGCTATCGGGCGGTCACGCTTCTCTAACCACCCCTCGCCAAGCAGTGCGTCGGCGGTAGCGCGGGAACAGAGGGCGCTAATTGTTTGGTGCGGTGTGTTTTCGTTCATTGGGCTTATTTTTATCTAAAATATCGCCACTTCAGCGTATCAGATTTACTGTCACTCAACTTTTTCCTCTTTAACAGTCTAACTTTTGTCGTGTTTTAATTTATTACATTTTATTACTGTAATGACTTTTATATCTTATAAGCCAACCACAGACTTTACTGATTGTATCCCTTTTTTTATTTTACATCGTATGATTATCACTGAAGAATATGTGCACTCCTACAGTAGCGTCATCTGGTGAGCTTGCGACATAAACGTTTTGTGGTAATTTGTTGTGAACAGCAGCACTGCTGACAAGATGACTCTTCCATATACTAAAATTTATATATGTGTGATGTACTGGCACTGATTTTGTGTTTAGCATTTGACGATGCCACTATGGCTCCAGTATATTAGGACATGTTTCTTATAAAACAGGTATGTCTCGTCATATTTAAAGCGCGTGTTTTTCACACGTGTGTCGGTAATACTGCTCATCACGGCCTATTTTGTTGTAAGCTGTAGACAACCCACTAGTTGTATTTATGTTTTTCCCATATTTTGTCGCACATCTGAAGACGTCTTTGCTGACCGGAACCGATAGTCTGTTGACCTACAACTTTGTGACCATAGACGACAAATACAAGAAATTTATTCTATGTTTTCGGGTCACTGTTCCATTCGCGACCATTTCGCAGCTTGTAATATTAGACGCTGAGCAGTAGTAGGAACCATTAATGATGAAGAACGCCGGCCGGTGTGGCCGTGCGGTTCTAAGCGCTTCAGTTTGGAACCGCGTGACCGCTACGGTCGCACGTTCGAATCCTGCCTCGGGCATGTATGTGTGTGTTGTCCTTCGGTTAGTTCGGTTTAAGTAGTTCTAAGTTCTAGGGGACTGATGACCTCAGTAGTTAAGTCCCATAGTGCTCGGAGCCATCTGAACCATTTTTTGATGAAGAACAAAAAGTATCACTAATAGACAGCTCAATCCTCAAAACGCTCGTGGTAAATACACGATAAGCTGAAGTGTCTTGATGCTTCCAGAATATATGCAGCATAGGAAAAGAGAAAGAAACAAATAGAAATGGAACAAGTGTTTGCTGTCAGTCGGTAGTACAAAGTAAACTAATGAGATGTACTACCGTAATATGGATACGCGGGTTCTAACATGTTTAACTGTAAATTACTATTTAACTTGTGTATTATACCTACCATACAATAAAAACAGAAAGTGTAATAAATGCCATACATATTTTAACGTCAACATGAGAGCTGTTGTCACTATTGTCAGTCTTTATGTTGCAACAAGGGCAACAGGGTCTTACGTCATGAGACAAATACAGGTTGTGGAGAGATGTAATGAGTGAAAAGAAATGGGTAACGAGTAAGTGGCTCATTAATCAGGATCACCATATATTAATTAGTTTTAATGTCATCATCAGAGCTGCAAGAACCGCTCATATACAGAACAAAACATATACAGCCTGAAAGGCAGTTATTAGTGTCATAACACTACCAAGAACACATAATCAGATCTGAAATCTTCCGAAGACAAATTACATAGCTACACCAGTTTATCATCCTCCATTTCATTTCCGACCGGATGTTAGCGTTGTTACGTACCCTACCGTTATACAGAGAGAAAGCTCTGTGACAGTCGATACGCTCTTTAATGACTTTCCACATGTAATATCAAGATATACGCTCTCGGAATGCACTCGCGCTCCGCTAGTGCAGTCGAGTCGGCTCAAAACTCGGGCTTTTCCCAAGACTGCGCTATTGCGAAAAGTAAGCGCCTGTATGTCGGAGGCTGCACTCACAGCACACTTACGAAGACCTATCGGCAACACAGTGCGACTACTTCTAAGAGCTGAACACTGCAGCGTACTTTTATAAGGAGCGTTTCACCACTAGTGTTTATTTTCAGCTTTTAAATTTTTTCCGTCAAAGCAGCAACTTGAATACTTAATTCAATATGCACTGCACACATTGCTTATACAGTGAGCAGAACTACAAAACATCTTTTCATACAGGCATTTAACATTAAGTTTAGATTTTAGAATATGTAATATATCTAGAACAACAGTACATGATACAAACACATGGTGTTACACAGACTATATAGGCGTTTCAGCCCGGAACCGAGCTGCTGCTGCTGTCGCAAGTTCGAATCCTGTCTGGACGTGGGTGATGTCCTTAGGTTAGTTAGGTTTAAGTAGTTCTAAGTTTAGGGGAATTATGACCTCATATGTTAAGTCTCATAGTGCTTAGAGCCATTTGAACCATTTGAACACAGACTAAAATCTGTTCTACCCGAACGTTGGTGAGACTCTCAATTTCATAACAGAAAAAAGCGTTCGCACACATCCGTTAAACTGAACACTGAAATAACTTTAGCGAATTGGCTGTGCTTTTGGGCCAAATTTTTTAAAAAGTTTTGTAAATTCTATCAGTTCAAGTTGGAGTTACTGAGGAGGTGTACCAGTACCCAGAAATGAGAAAGGTCTGACAGACGCATCGAAATCAGTCTTCAACGTAGGAAGTCTTGCAATCTCTTTGAGAAATCACAATGAAATGTTCCAATTAATGAAATGCAGCCAGCCGTGTCCGCTCGGAAAATTACTGCCTTGTTGTTGTTGTGGTCTTCAGTCCTGAGACTGGTTTGATGCAGCTCTCCATGCTACTCTATCCTGTGCAAGCTTTTTCATCTCCCAGTACCTACTGCAACCTACATCCTTCTGAATCTGCTTAGTGTATTCATCTCTTGGTCTCCCTCTACGATTTTTACCCTCCACGCTGCCCTCCAATACTAAATTGGTGATCCCTTGATGCCTCAGAACATGTCCTACCAACCGATCCCTTCTTCTGGTCAAGTTGTGCCACAAACTTCTCTTCTCCCCAATCCTATTCAATACTTCCTCATTAGTTATGTGATCTACCCATCTAATCTTCAGCATTCTTCTGTAGCACCACATTTCGAAAGCTTCTATTCTCTTCTTGTCCAAACTATTTATCGTCCATGTTTCACTTCCATACATGGCTACACTCCATACGAATACTTTCAGAAATGACTTCCTGACACTTAAATCAATACTGGATGTTAACAAATTTCTCTTCTTCAGAAACGCTTTCCTTGCCATTGCCAGCCTACATTTTATATCCTCTCTACTTCGACCATCATCAGTTATTTTGCTCCCCAAATAGCAAAACTCCTTTACTACTTTAAGTGCCTCATTTCCTAATCTAATTCCCTCAGCATCACCCGACTTAATTAGACTACATTCCATTATCCTTGTTTTGCTTTTGTTGATGTTCATCTTATATCCTCCTTTCAAGACACTGTCCATTCCATTCAACTGCTCTTCCAAGTCCTTTGCTGTCTCTGATAGAATTACAATGTCATCGGCGAACCTCAAAGTTTTTATTTCTTCTCCATGAATTTTAATACCTACTCCAAATTTTTCTTTTGTTTCCTTTACTGCTTGCTCAATATACAGATTGAACAACATCGGGGAGAGGCTACAACCCTGTCTTACTCCCTTCCCAACCACTGCTTCCCTTTCATGTCCCTCGACTCTTATAACTGCCATCTGGTTTCTGTACAAATTGTAAATAGCCTTTCGCTCCCTGTATTTTACCCCTGCCACCTTTAGAATTTTAAAGAGAGTATTCCAGTCAACATTGTCAAAAGCTTTCTCTAAGTCTACAAATGCTAGAAACGTAGGTTTGCCTTTCCTTAATCTTTCTTCTAAGATAAGTCGTAAGGTCAGTATTGCCTCACGTGTTCCAGTGTTTCTACGGAATCCAAACTGATCTTCCCCGAGGTTGGCTTCTACTAGTTTTTCCATTCGTCTGTAAAGAATTCGTGTTAGTATTTTGCAGCTGTGACTTATTAAGCTGATAGTTCGGTAGTTTTCACATCTGTCAACACCTGCTTTCTTTGGGATTGGAATTATTATATTCTTCTTGAAGTCTGAGGGTATTTCGCCTGTTTCATACATCTTGCTCACCAGATGGTAGAGTTTTGTCAGGACTGGCTCTCCCACGGCCGTCAGTAGTTCCAACGGAATATTGTCTACTCCGGGGGCCTTGTTTCGACTCAGGTCTTTCAGTGCTCTGTCAAACTCTTCCCGCAGTATCATATCTCCCATTTCATCTTCATCTACATCCTCTTCCATTTCCATAATATTGTCCTCAAGTACATTGCCCTTGTATAGACCCTCTATATACTCCTTCCACCTTTCTGCTTTTCCTTCTTTGCTTAGAACTGGGTTTCCATCTGAGCTCTTGATATTCATACAAGTCGTTCTCTTATCTCCAAAGGTATCTTTAATTTTCCTGTAGGCGGTATCTATCTTACCCCTAGTGAGATAGGCCTCTACATCCTTACATTTGTCCTCTAGCCATCCCTGCTTAGCCATTTTGCACTTCCTGTCGATCTCATTTTTGAGACGTTTGTATTCCTTTTTGCCTGTTTCACTTACTGCATTTTTATATTTTCTCCTTTCATCAATTAAATTCAATATTTCTTCTGTTACCCAAGGATTTCTACTAGCCCTCGTCTTTTTACCTACTTGATCCTCTGCTGCCTTCACTACTTCATCCCTCAAAGTTACCCATTCTTCTTCTACTGTATTTATTTCCCCCATTCCTGTCAATTGCTCCCTTATACTCTCCCTGAATCTCTGTACAACCTCTGGTTCTTTTAGTTTATCCAGGTCCCATCTCCTTAAATTCCCACCTTTTTGCAGTTTCTTCAGTTTTAATCTACAGGTCATAACCAATAGATTGTGGTCAGAATCCACATCTGCCCCTGGAAATGTCTTACAATTTAAAACCTGGTTCCTAAATCTCTGTCTTACCATTATATAATCTATCTGATACCTTTTAGTATCTCCAGGGTTCTTCCATGTATACAACCTTCTTTCATGATTCTTAAACCAAGTGTTAGTTATGATTATGTTGTGCTCTGTGCAAAATTCTACCAGGCGGCTTCCTCTTTCATTTCTGTCCCCCAATCCATATTCACCTACTATGTTTCCTTCTCTCCCTTTTCCTACACTCGAATTCCAGTCACCCATGACTATTAAATTTTCGTCTCCCTTCACAATCTTACTGCCTTGGATTCTGGGAAATGCACCTTGTCATGGACCTGAAGCAATTTTTTCTATAGGATTAACTTTTGTTTTGAAACGTCCCCTTAGAAAAATTATGAATTGCTGTGCTGGTAAACTTCTACGTTATTTGATACAAAGACAACTGAGTAAAACTGAACGTACTGAGACTGTTCTCTCTTTACTTATTCTGATCATCAGTAAACTGACACACAATTTTTTTTTTAACGCAACACAGTCTGACTTTCAATAATTCTTGCAAAAGAAGGGCTCTGACGAACAATAACCTATACCTTTCATGAATCACTTACCTCACAAAAATCTTCGTTACTCGAACTACTGCAATACAGCGAGCGCCAGTACTGCCAGTTAAATAAAATATTCTAACTACTGAAGGCACTAACTACTGATAGGCATAGTTATCAAATGAAAGATTTTGATAGAGAACAAACAATGTATTTACCTTAATAATGTTCGAAAGCCGTCATATATATATATATATATATATATATATATATATATATAAACTTCCTTTTTCTGGCGGACACACGTCCATATCGTCCGCTTGTAGTAACCTCTCAAAACTCTGGCATCTCTCTCTCCACATCCACCCCTGCTGGCGGCTCACCTTCAATTGCCCAACGCTACGCACTGTTCACCTCCAACTGCCCAACACTACACTAGCGAGTGTTCCAACAATGTCAACCAGCCACAGACTGCGCACAGCACAGTCAGTGATTATCTTACAGAGCGCTATGTGGCGTTACCAATATAAAAACCTAAACAGCCTACTTACAGTTCGATAGCATCAGTCTTGTCCGACATATTTGTTAACAAATGATTCTCCCCTTACATTAAAATACTCAATGAAATTAAAAAATGTGTTTGTCGGCCATTAAAGATTTTGTCACTATTGTATATACCCCAACTCAGTTTCTTTTCCTAATGGCCATCTGAAGTTCAGCCAGCATTCATTCTCGTTCGTCATAAGATAATGCATCATATCGCCTTTGTGGCTAGTGTTGTAGACGTTCCAATGAATTTTTTTCCACCTTGTAATAGTGTGATAGCGTACTAAGCTTTCTGAATGGCCTTCAGACTATACAAAAAGCAAAGGAATTCCTACTCAACATTGAATGATGTTTCTTCTCCTTGTTTCTTTTCTTGCGACAAGTGTGTACATGTCGTGGTATGCCTAATGCAGGACGTAAATCTAATTTAACACAGTTGGTACTCTTATCTAACTGTGACCAGTGGACCGGTTCGCTCTAGCGACGCCTTGCTCCCGCATTTTCCTGTTCCTCCCCGCCCCTCTATCTCGCTCAAGGCTGCACTGCCCCACCCCCCCCCCCATCCCCACCCCGGAGCGCTGCTTCGCCAGACCTGATCGATTTATTGACAAGGATTAAGTAGACACGTAACGTTACCAAGCGTCTCGCACATCACATTAGAAACGTACTTTCACAACATGTGTTTTGCCTTCCAAGATGATAATTACCGTTGACCTTTTCCCCTCCTCGCCCTCGGCCACCGCTTAATGTCCGCAGCTCGTGGTCGTGCGGTAGCGTTCTCGCTTCCCACGCCCGGGTTCCCGGGTTCCCGGGTTCGATTCCCGGCGGGGTTAGGGATTTTCTCTGCCTCGTGATGACTGGGTGTTGTGTGCTGTCCTTACGTTAGTTAGGTTTAAGTAGTTCTAAGTTCTAGCGGACTGATGACCATAGATGTTAAGTCCCATAGTGCTCAGAGCCATTTGAACCATTTGAACCACCGCTTAATATTCGTAGAAACACATGAATTTGGTAGCCAAATATGAAGATGAACTGGACTGTCCAACATCTCGACTTGCTCAGATCTAATATCAGCACTAGATTTCAAGGCAGGGAAAATAGTGCATTTTAGTTTCACTGTTGTGACGTGTTTCCTAGTGCCACACTGCATCCCAGCGAAACAAATATTTTCTGAAAACAATTCAACATATCGTTTTGTTTGACAACGTTTTGCAACTACTATAGTGTGTGGCAAAGGTGACTCACTCATCATGCTTCAGTAGTTTTAATTGTTTTGACAGCCTATGTGTATATCTCAAAGCTTCAGTACTTGTAAGGTTACTAGAGTGTGCGTGCGTTTGTGTGCGCGTGTGTGTGTATGTATGTGTTCGTGGGTGCATAGCTATGTATCCGTGTGTCATGCATGTACGTTCCAGTTTAGCGTCGTGGAATTGCAGCCAGCCAGTTCGAGCCACTACGCGATACAGCGAAAACAACATTGGGAACTTCGTTCTGTAAACACGGCTACAATTCGACATGTCGGCTACAATGCCATTCCGCGCGCCCGTCACCAGAGAAATTCGTATTATTAACGTTCCAGTGGGTGCTCTCGAAACGGAGACTAGCAAATGTTTTGTGCCACACTAAATCGATAAACAAAACACAAAGCCGAGGCATTCATGCAAACCACATTCGTCGTTACCGAGCAGCGAATGAGCAGTCGTGCGAATGCGTTTACTGACGGTGTCTGCGGGATGCGCTGCACTAATAGGTTCTGTCCGATGCGTTTTATCGACAGGACTGCGCTAGAGGTTACGACAATAAATGTGAGTTTCATTGAGAGACGTTGCTTATATTACAAAATGTGACGCTTTAGTCAGTAAATAAATTAGTTGCGAATGAAAAATAACGTTGAACATTTAAATTACGAAATGAAAGCAAACCACATAAAAGAAGACTTGGTGGTGATAATAATTTTTTTAAGAAACAGTGAAACTTCAAAGGCTATTTATAATTCAGCCAATTCAACGCAAATATTGATTCATTTTATGAGAGATCCGCTGCGACGAAGGAGACTGACTATTACCAAATTTCACTAGAGTTGCATGCAACATTTATTAAGGAACTAGACATAATCTCGAAAGTAGTTTTAATTTAGATTGTGTTATCGTGCGTAAGAGCCGACAGCCTATCCACAGTGGTAAGGCCGGTTCCCGTTAGATCACCGAAGTCACCTAAGTGCCACCGTGCTTGCCTCACACTCGGATGGGTGACCGTCTGGAGCTGTTGAGCGCCGTGGTGAACTCAGCCCATGTTAAGACAAGTGAGGAGCTACTTTGCTGAGAATAGCGGCTCCGGTCACGAAAACTGACAACGGCGGGGAGAGCGGTGTGCTGTCCACATCCCCCTCCATATCCACATCCAGTGACGCCTACCTGCTGAGGATAACGCGGCGTTCGTTCGTCCGTTCTGGCTTCTGGGGTCTTTTCGGACGGAGGGAGGGAAAGTATTCTTAGTTAGGTTTTACGATAGTTCCTGAAATCGTTTTAGGCAACCAGATGGTTACTTGGAGACGCCGGCCGGTGTGGCCAAGCGGTTAAAGGCGCTACAGTCTGGAACCGCGTGACCGCTACGATCGCAGGTTCGAATCCTGCATCGGGCATGGATGTGTGTGATGCCCTTAGGTTAGTTAGGTTTAAGTAGTTCTAAGTTCTAGGGGACTGATGACCTTAGAAGTTAAGTCCCATAGTGCTCAGAGCCATTTGAACCATTTGAACTTGGAGAGGCCACAGAATTAATCCACCTGGACTGTCCCGTTAGCAATAACTTCGGTGTTACAAAAACATTGACTTTATTGCTCCACTTTATCTGCCGGGAGGGAGGAAGTTCCGCCTTGTGGAACGGAGTATTGTACTGTGCAGACATTTAAATCGTGCACCGAGCACACGTCGATTAATATAGCAATAGAGAGACTGGAATACTCTCTTTCAAATTCTGAAGGCGGCAGGGGTGAAATACAGGGAGCGAAAGGCTATTTACAATTTGTACAGAAACCAGATGGCAGTTATTAGAGTCGAGGGGCATGAAAGGGAAGCAGTGGTAGGGAAGGGAGTGAGACAGGGTTGTAGCCTATCCCTGATGTTATTCAATTTGTATATTGAGCAAGCAGTAAAGGAAACAGAAGAAAAAATTGGAGTAGGAATTAAAATCCACGGAGAAGAAATAAAAACTTTGAGGTTCGCGGATGACATTGCAGCCGAACGGAATTGACAGTGTCTTGAAAGGAGGATATAAGATGAACATCAACAACCGCAAAACGAGGATAATGGAATGTAGTCGAATTAAATCGGGTAGTGCTGAGGGAATTAGATTAGAAAATGAGATGCTTAAAGTAGTAAAGGAGTTCGGTATTTGGGGAGCAAAATAACTGATGATGGTAGAAGTAGAGAGGATATAAAATGTAGACTGGCAATGGCAAGGAAAGCGTTTATGAAGAACAGAAATTTGTTAACATCAGGTATAGATTTAAGTGTCAGGAAGTCTTTTCTGAAAGTATTTATATGGAGTGTAGCCATGTATGGAGGTGAAACGTGGACGATAAATAGTTTAGACAAAAAGAGAATAGAAGCTTTCGAAATGTGGTGCTATAGAAGCATGCTAAAGATTAGATGGGTAGATCACATAACTAATGAGGAGCTATTGAATAGAATTGGGGAGAAGAGAAATTTGTGGCACAGCTTGGCTAGAAGAAGGGATCGGTTGGCAGGACATATTCTGAGGCATAAAGGGATCACCAATTGCGTATTGGAGGGCAGCACGGAGGGTAAAAATCGTAGAAGGAGACCAAGAGATGAATACACAAAACAGATTCAGAAGGATGTAGGTTGCAGTAGGTACTGGGAGATGAAGAAGCTTGCACAGGATAGAGTAGCATGGAGAGCTGCATCAAACCAGTCTCTGGATTGAAGACCACAACAACAGCAGTAGCGACAACCATAAGTAGCCATTTGCATTCAACTAAAGGAGGCATCGCACAATAACAAAAGAGGAATTCGTAGTATTCGAAAGTAGATCACATTTCTTTCACTGATATCACGCCTATCTACTCATTCATTTTCTTCGAGTGCTTAGCATTGTGAGATAATGGTATTCTGTCCCGCTATTGTACGTATCAAATCTAACACATTACGTCTCACAGTACTGACATTCGAGATGAACACGAACGTCACTCATGGAACTTGGAAGATTTCGGGGATGTTTTCTGAGTATTTTATTGTAAGAAAACCGTGATCTGCGGTGGCTCGTAAGAGAGTAATATTGTCATTATGATTTATTCGCCTTTTTAACCCAGGTAACTTTATTTCTGTGAAGCCTGTAACATGCTATCTCCGAAACGTAGAATTTAAAAAACCGAGAATAATGCAACAATCATTAGACAGATTCACAGAATTTGTGATGTGTTTGCCGCCACTGTGGCAACAGCTCAGCAAAAGCTCCGATGTGCCGTTCTTTCATTTACTCCAGTAAACCTATGCATGAGATGCCTACCGGCCAACTCTTCATTCTTAAACCTACCCATTCCGTTGTGTATTAACTGTAACTAATGGAAATAAAAAAGTACACAGTAAAGCGATTTTATTCCTATCATCTGGCTTCTCCGACTCGCTGTTCCCTACCTCAGATTGTTCACTGGAACATCCTCTACGTCCTCTTAAATTTGTGCACACTCTTGCGGAAACATTCTTTAGAGTAGGAACATCACGAGTGAAGTTCATCCAGGAATTTTATAATAAGGATTATCTTTGATTTTCATGATTTCTGAGGAGGGAAAGTAGTGTCTGGCAATCGGGTCGAAGGACTGTAACTATTCTTCTTAGCTAGACGTTGCTAGCAGTGATTTGATCACAGTAATATATTGGTTACATAGATCTCATAGGCAAATGGAACGAGGTCAGCATCGCGACGCGCATGAATTAATGAAGGGGTTGGGTTTTATTTCGCATAGGTACAGGTGGCGACTCAGCGAGGACTTTCTAGTGCCATTCCCAAATACAATTCTAACTGTGGCACCATTTGTAGCTGATCCAGATTAGTGATTTTCACTGAAACAAAACTCATTCTTTTATTTCTCAGATACTTTAAAGGCCTCTGTCCCCATAGATTAATGAATATATCTAAAGAACAGTGATTGCACGAGGCATATAACCTGGTTACAGTTGATCACACAGTAATTTCGATGTAATTTTGTTACTCTTTCTTTGTCACTATAGATAAGACGTGCAATAATCCCTAACTGTAGCAACATTTAAAAATATTTTTAGTTTTTACTGCGTTCTAGTGGAAACTTTATTCTCGAGTGTAATGTACTTACGAACAGAGGATGAGCTGTGACATTAACTGTCAATAAAATGATTTGTGAACGCGATTAATCAATGACAAAGCAGGAGTCTCACGGTGTAGCAAATGTCCTCCACCTTGGAACCTCTTGGAAACGGGTAGCACTACGTATGTTATAATTAAAATGTAGCTCTTTTGTTTGGGTATGTGTGAGGTGTATATGTGTCTAGGGGTGTGTGTGTGTGTGTGTATGTGTGTGTGTGTGTGTGTGTGTGTGTGTGTGTAGGTGTGGCTGTTGAGCGTGCCTGTTTGGAATTTTATTGTTAACTTAACTGTTTGTATTATTTTGTCCTAACTGTCCATGACGTAGTATGTTTTGTGTACTGTATTATTCATCTGGAAATTGCAATTTGAACTTTTTAATACATCGTATGTCTGGACGGGCTGTATGGGTGACACCGAATATCAATAAATAAAATCTAGTTGGGTAACACTGCGCACGCAGCACACAAGTAACATGAACAGGGATTTTCGTTCTTATCCAACACGTCGCTCCTGCATTTGTTAGAAAAAGAAAGAGGTGAATGGTAGACGTAACTACCTGGCCGAAATGTAATGCGAGACTTGCAAGATGAAAGGCGTTCGTGCTTAAGAGCTGAACTGTTGATACAAAGAATGTTGTGACCATCGCATGGTTCGAAACTCGAACACCTACGTCTGTACTCCGATTATCTCGTGATAATTTCGCGAGATGTGCGTGGGATGCAGTAACGCATTCTCCCGCAGTTTCAACAGTAAACCTCTCCGTGATGCGCAACGTCTATGTTGTAGCGTTTGCCACTGGAGTTAGTTGAGCATGTTTATAACGCACTCGCTCCGAGTAAACGATCCTGTGATGAAACACGTCGTTTTTCTTTGGATCTTCCGGAACTGCCCTATTAACCCTACCTGTATTGATCATTTTGATTTGCAGCTCATTGTGTTGGCCGTGTTTGTAGTTAAAATTGTTGGATGTGAGGTCCGCCAGTTATGCAAAACACCGTTTTTTCTCAGTACCCAAACATGTTTCGGCACCATTGTGCATCATCAGTGGGTTTCCGTTTTCATTTATTCTGTAATGTGAACATTTTTGTTAAATGATTATAAAATTATGTGGATGTTTAGTTCAAACAATAGATCGTTTCTTTTCGTAACTACTGAAACGTCCCCTTAGAAAAATTGTACAAGACTGTGCTTAAACTGACGCACAATATTTTTAGCGCAACGCAATCTGACTTTCAAAAATTCCAACAAAAGAATGGCCCTGACTAACATTAACCTATACGTTTCACAAATCACTTACCTCACAAAAATCTTGGTTACTCGAACTACTGCAATACAGCGAGCGCCACTACTGCCAGCTAAATAAAAGATTCAAACTACAGAAGGCACTAACTACTGATAGGCATCGTTAGCAAATGAAAGATTTTAATAGAGAACAAACAATGTATTTACCTTAATAGTTATCAAAAGTCATAATATATATAGCAGTTCATGACATCCAATCTTACAAATTTCAAAACTCTGCCATTTCTCTCCCCGCATCCACCACTGCTGGCGGCTCACCTCCAACTGCGCAACGCTATTCGCTGTTAACAGCCAACTGCCCAACGCTACAATGGCGAGTATTACAACAATGCCAACCAGCCACAGACTGCACACAGCACAGCCAGTTATTTTCATACAGAGGTGGCGTTACCAATAAAAAAACCTAAACAGCCTACTTACATAGCCCCCATGCTCCCCACAAAAATTTTACAAGTTGTTTTGGGCACTGGCCAATACAGATTTGAAAAAAATTTTCATAATTATAATTACAATAACAAAGAAATCAAATGCACACACTTATTGATACAATGTTAGTCAACAGCTAAAATTTTCTCACAGTCCATAAAGACAGTCCTGATCATTCATCACAGTAAAATAGCAGTGTTTTTGTCAATGTCTGAGCAGTAAAAGAAAATGCACACGGAAGTAGTGGATTTCCATACAGTCTTGAAGAAGTAGTGTTGTCCTTCCAACAGAAAGGCAGTGCTGACTCTTGACATGCAGACCGGTAATGGGCCACAACAGAGCTAACCCACAGCAGAGTCAGTCGACGTTGAAGGATATTGGTAGGTAGGTCATTACAGAGCAGACCAGCTGTAGTCCTGGTAGAGATTACAGTATTGGTGGGCCACCAGAGGTGCAGACCCAGTGCAGTCCTTGTAGAAATAATGGTATTGGTGGGCCATCAAAGATGCAGACCCACTGTAGTCCATGTAGAGACGCCCAGCAGCCATCTGTTGCGACTGTGCAGGTGCACAACCACCATCGAAGAGTCTTGCAGAGAATGTAGCAAGTCCATAAACCACCACTTGTGTATTCACAAAACTTTTTGGAATATCCTTAGAACCAGCAATGCTGCTAACCAGTCCCTTGCTGAATTATCAACACATGTGCAAACACTATCAGTCCCTACTTCTCACATATTGTCCATATACTATGGCCAACAGAAATGTGTGCAGTGAAATGAATACTTACAATTTACTTAATTTGCTGAACTGGTGTCAATTACAATATTATAACGTGAGAATACAATGACAAAGGTACAAAATATATCTTTAAAGAACATATCAACACAGATAACATTTGTAGTAATATGGGCTTTACAAAAGAAACGAACTAACATATACATCAGTGTTATAGGAATTATGACATAACTAAATACATAAAAGATCAGAATAACTTTTGAAACACCAACTTTACACATGAGCATTAAAGCAAAACAGAATAAATAATGTCTAAGCATCTTTACAAGGTAAATAACATATTATCAGAAAAATTCTACAACATAAATCTTATTAGCTAAACACATACAGACAGGAAAAACACAAATTCACATAGTGTCATAACACAAAAATACAGGACAGTGTTTGTTTTCAGTGTAACATTTGGTACTTCAGTCTAACCCAAAACTTCATTCCATAGATTTTTCGTCTTATTTCAACATTTGTTTCCCCCAAAAAAATCCTATCCAAGCATGCTTTCTGTATTTATATGTTCAAATTTTTCTTACCTCATTATTTATTTTCCATTATCTTACCTCATCATTTATTTCCAAGAAAATCCTACCTAAACCTGTTGTCCCTAAACCCTACTTTTTTTGTTCATATCCTCTTTCAAAATCCTTTTTTGGCCAAATCATTTTCTTATAGCTTCTCAATGCATTTCATCCAATTCATCACAACTCGTTCTCATATATAGTCTACCCCCTCTTAAACTAACTTAAATCTATTGAGCTCAGATGCTAAACTAAGGGATGAGGCAAGGCAGCAACACAAAACAATTAATACAAACAGCAATGAAACAAAATGGAAATTGTCAAAGCAAGCAGCAAATCAATTGCAATATTACAACTGATATAAGGCAATGTGCAACAAACAAGAAAAATAAATCAGTAGTAAAACTGGCTTAACAGAGTAATGTAAAGTGAAATTAAGTAGCACTATGCCTGGCAAACAGCAGCAGCAAATGCAATAACTTATATCTAAACATGACATAGCTAAAGCAGAAAAAATATTACAGTAAAAATGGCCATGTTTAATACCTATGTCACATCTTAACACTAGAGTGATGCATCACGAGAACATACTCTAGCAGACAAGTTACCAAATCGTAAAAAAATTATTTATGCATTTCCTGTGAAGGGAAATGTCTATTTGTGCTCTCTTTTCTAAGAAAGTATATCATAAACGTATTCTTTACTGGGTCTGTAGACAGAAAACAGTGATATTACTACATCCATTAAATTTTATAATAACCAATGCTGCAGTGCAGCTAGAAACTAGATATTAAAGAAAATGAGCAAATATGTGTATAAAGCAACATATTAAACGTCATTCACTAGGCAAATGGCGTCTCCAAAGGCGAAAAAATTCTCTCAGGTAGAAAGACAATAGATGTAAAATGTTTCTCATCATTTCATTAGGCATTTTAGTAAATATCATAAATTAAGAGCTCCACAGTGCAATCATATATTTTCAAGTTTGAGTGTGTCGTATTTGCGATGCTTTCTACAAAGGAATGTCAATAGCGAGGATAATGGCCCCTTTTTTTTTCTCCACCTGTGCCTCTGAAAGGCACACACTAATGGCTTTTTCCCAGGCAACTATTTCACAGCTGGGTGCCCACCACGCATTACGTGAAGGTCACTTCACTCTCCTACCGAAACATTTACGACAGCAGTTTGTGCTACAGTGACAGTCTCATATAAAAAATTTCACAGGTCGAGAATTTGCATTGCAAATGTGTAGAAATAAAATTCTATGAATATAACAGTGTTCAAAAAGTTTTCGTCGGCATTGTGATACATTCGCGCATTTACACACATTTCATAACTCTTAAACTACGATTCTTAATTTCCAACATCCTTTTTCACAAATCAAAGTCCCTAACTTCGATTCATTATTCATATACATATAAACACGTAATTACATTCCTCATATAGCATCAGCTTATTGATCATAAACATACCTCAACAGCATAATACACATTGTCATTGTAATAATAACATCATAAAAACTCAGTCAAATCTTAAAATCGTCGTAGCTTTCTGCAATAATTTCAAACCACAAAAAAAATATTCTCTGCTCATTTCAATAGTGTCATCTACCTCGAACATACTTTAAAAATCATGATCTCATACCAAATACATCATTCAAAGCCCTCATAGTTTCACAATGGTTCTGAAAAAATATGAAGAGTTCACAAGGTACAGACAAAATACAGTTTCATAAGTGTGAAGTTATCCAACTGTGTAATTGTGTAAACATGTCACTGATGTAGTAAAAAAAATGTTTGTCTCTCTCAGTTAAATGATCAGATAGCTGTGTAATTTATGTGTTAGAGAAATATGGTACCGACATGTAAAGTGGTATAAGCAAATACCACATTAGCTAGGGCTCCTTGTGCTTGCCAAACACATGGTACACAAAGTAAGCGTGTACCCCCCTGAGGATTAATGCAACTATACCCTGAGGTGTTACAGATTACAGCAATGGAATGAAATGTATCACGGAAAACCTTTGTATCATTGTACTTCAAATAACTTTAAAAATAAATGTTTTAAGTACAAAATTAATCAAACAAATACGTGTACTGTAGCGCTAAACTGTGCGTCTTGTTGTAAGATAATCTTTGTGGAAGTGTCGTAGTTATCGTCCTCCAAAAGCTAAGTTCTGCAGAAGTCAATGTACTTACCTCATGATAAACAAAAGTGAAATGCTTTGCGTATAGATATCTTAGTTATTACGCTTATTGCCGTGATGTAGAAAGTATAGTGTACTGTTGTGGTACGGAAAAGGCTGTCTCATTGTAGCTATACCACAAAAGTTACTGCTAAAACATGTTTTGCTTTCCAGAATAATTCAGAAAAACTGTGCAGATATAAAACAGAAACACTGCAAAAGCAACATTGTAAATTGTCACTCATTAGTAGCATCGTAATAAAAGCATTTAGCTGTCACATAAACTAACCACTGTGTCATCTGGTATCTCACAGAAATTACTTTAAATCCAGAATGTATTTTCAAGTAAACCAAAATGTTGCATTAAAATCTCATTAGCAGTACTGACAAATTTCTAAGTATGTGAGCCTTATAGTCATTATGTAATCGTGCAACTAACAAGCAAGAATGTACACACACAATGACACTGTGTCGTCTGTTCACAATAACAATGCATTCGTAATTTCTGTTTAAATAAGTTCTCTTGGTTCTTGACTGGATATTTAACTTCAAACATTGTTGCATGTTAACAGATTCTAAGTCTGACAAAGCATACTAGTAACGTGAAGTGAAAAGTTTTATGGCAGAGACTAAATTATAAAGCAGATTATCTCTCAATAAACGGTTTTACATGTGAAATGTGGTGTAAACCTTTACTCTTCCTAGTACGCAGTGTTTCAACTTCGACGCAATTATCATGTGGTATACGTCGGATTCTGTAAGGTCCATTGTAAACTAGAAAGAATTTGTGACTCAAGTGTTTCTTCTTATGTGACAATGAATGAGCCTTAATGAGAACTTTCTGACCAATATATAATTTCTTTGCATTTGCTTTACCGTGTAGTTTTCTCCTTTTGTCTGCTGCAGATTTTATATTTATAATAGCCAAGTCAATTATGTCTTTGTATCGAAGTTTACGTGTATTCGGGAAAGGTACAAGCTCTCTGATTCTGTTCGGTGATTCTTCAATCTTCAGTACAAGAGTAGGTGGTAAAGCAGTGGAGCTATGAGGCATTTCGTTCTGCACGTTTTGAAATAAGTGTAAATATTTGTCCCAATGCTGATGCTTTCTGTGACAATAAAGTCTGCAAAGCTTATTGATTTCTTTCATAATACGTTCGGAGTGGTTACAATGTGGTGAGTACAATGAAATAAAAACAGGTCTGATTTTATGATTCCAAAGCATGCGTGACCAAACAGCAGATCTGAATTGCGGTCCGTTATCTGAAATGACTTTACTAACGTGTCCAACTTCACGTAAGAAATTTTTAACAAAGGCGTTGGATACAGACCGTCCAGTGGCTTTACGTAATGGTGTGAAAGAAACAAATTTTGAAATACGTTCAACAGCGACTAGAACGTACGAAAATCCATTAGATGTTCTAACAAGCGGTCCAGTAGATCAACAGCAGCAAATTCTTTTAATTTAGAAGGAAAGATAGGAAACAGCGCAGCACGATAGGAGATAGTAGATGGTTTCGCCTTTTGACAAAGTTTACAAATATACAAGACTCTTAGAATTCTCTTTTCCATATTGTTAAAATAACAAGTCGTTCGAAGAATATGATAACATTTTCGTGGGCCAAAATGTGCATAGCTGAAATGAATGTACCAAATGAGTTTATTAACAAAATTGTCTGGAATGCAAAGTACCCATAGCTTGTCATCAACAGTGCAGCGTTTGAACAGTATGTTGTTTCTAACCAGATAATAATGACGAATCTGTGCCATTTGCTTTTGATGCTTTCCAAATCGGATCTTTGTCTTGTTCATGAGCAATGTCCTTTAAAGATGGGGTGATGAAGTTTTCAAAGGCGACTTTCTGAATGTAAAGAATACTGAAATTTTTCTCGAGGTTGCCTTCTGTGTTACTTTTCTCAAGCCCAACCGGTGCGCGTGACAGTGCGTCCGCAACAATGTTCTCCTTGCCGGGAATGTAGACTATTGTGAAGTAGAATTCTTGCAGAAACAATGCCCAACGTTTTAACCTGTCATGACTTAATTTTGAAGACATAATAAATTGTAATGCACGATGATCACTGTATATTTTTACGTGCTTACCAGAAAGAAAGAAACGGAATTTGTTAAATGCCCAAACGAATGCTAAAGCTTCTAATTCAATAACGGAATAATTTTTTTCAGATTTTGTTAGCACTCGGCTAGCAAAAGCAATGGTTTTCTGAACAGTAGTGTCATTTTCTATGGCTTCTTGAAATAAATGGGCACCAAGACCGACTTTAGAAGAATCTGTGCTAAGGCAGAAATCTTGTGACAGATCTGGATGAGCTAGTATTGGCGCGTTAAGTAACGCTTCTTTCAAAGAATTGAATTCCAACTGTGCTTGTTCGTCCCAGTTCCAAATAGTATTTTTTCCAGTGAGAGAACAAAGTTTTGGTCCAACAAGAATTTGCTTATTCAGAAAATGACGGTAAAAATTTACGAGACCTAGAAAACTGCGGACTTGTTTTTTTGTGGATGGAACTGGAATGGCTCTGATTGCTTCTAACTTTTCGGGATCTGGCTGAATGCCTTCGGAAGAAATAATATATCCCAAAAACCTCACCTTTGACCTACCGAATTCAGACTTTTCCAAGTTAACTGTAATTTCAGATTCTGCAAAAATACGTAACAAACTGTTGAGGATGCGATTATGTTGTTCCCATGAAGCTTCTGCTATTAGAATATCGTCCACATATAAGATGATGTGACGTTTTATGAACTCAGGTAATATGGAATTTAGCCCGCGAATGAACGCTGCCGAAGAAATGTTCAAACCAAAGGGAAGTTTCCGAAACCGATAACAAACGCCGAAACAAAGGAAAGCTGTGTATTTTCTACATTCTGGATGAAGTTCGATCTGATAAAACCTGGATCTGAGATCAATGGAAGACAACACTTTTACACCATTAAAATTTTGAAGAA
Organism: Schistocerca serialis cubense; assembly: GCF_023864345.2. Taxonomy (NCBI): domain Eukaryota; kingdom Metazoa; phylum Arthropoda; class Insecta; order Orthoptera; family Acrididae; genus Schistocerca; species Schistocerca serialis. Next base: position 462,476,507 of record NC_064643.1, read on the forward strand.
GTTCTTCCAACGTTTGCGGCCTGTCTGTTTCAGGAATAATGATAGTATTGATTTGTCTCGAATCTAAGACAAGCCTGATCGATCCATTTTTCTTCTCAGCAAGATGTAATGGATTGTTGTATGAGCTTACTGCAGGCTCAATAATGCCCTCGTCAAGCATAGATTGTATTTCTGTTCTAACACGGTCCCTATAATGTGCTGGAATTACGTATGGTCTAACACAAAATTTAGTACGCTCACGAACACGAAAATGGTATTGAAATCCCTTGATTGTTCCTGTTTTGTGAGTAAAAACTGTGGAATGTGCTTGTAAAATCTCAAAAAGGTCTTGCCTATCAATATCATTACAGTTCTCAATTGTTTGAATTTTATTCTGAATTAACTCATTAGTATCAAATATGTCGTCGATATCATCCCTGTCAGTACTTGCAGAGTGATTGTTAGTGTCAAGTTCCGTAGAAAATTCCGAACTGTTGTCTAACAGGAGGTAAAGCCGATTAATTTCTTCGTCATGGTTTGAGAGCCAATCTTCAAATTTCAAAGCTACTGACTTACCTTCTTTCTCTAAACTTATTTCAGCATCGTGAAAGTTTAAGATTGCTTTGTATTCATTCAAAAAGTCTACTCCCAATATAATTTCCGTCGACAATAATGGAACAATAAGAAAGTTCATAGAGAAACTGTGGCTTTGGCAAAAGAATTCTAAGTTGGTTTGTAGGCGTACATCTACACTTTTTCCAACGATTGCACCTTGTAATTTAATCTTACGTAACGGAAGTGTGGGGCAATCGTTCGATATGTTGCATTTGCTAAAGGCTGTTTCACTAATTACTGAAATGGGACTGCCAGAGTCAAGTACTGCCGTAAATTTTACGTCATTTACAGTAATGTGAATCACAGGATATGCAATGTTGTTATGTTTTACGTCGTGTTCCTGGAGTAAGATGTCCCTAATGTCTTCCATTTTTACGTAATTACTAGCTACAGCAGCTGCGTCGTCATAAGAACGTTTGGTGTCTGCCAGCAGTATGAGTCACTGCCTATTGTGTCTTTGTTGGCGTGCGTCGTTATTGGGATTTGAGACCTAACTTCTACAAATTCACCTTGTTGAGAGGGCCCTGCTCTGTTTGAATCCCGCCAGTTCTGATGCAATTCAGGTCTGTCGTTACGATCATATCGTCTGTCGTCATGTCGTTAGATTCCATAGTTTCTTTCTTGTCGGTCACGTGGTGAAGAATTTCTCCCTGAATCGTAACTGCGCTCTGGACCGTTGCATCTAAAGTTATTCTGTCTCCCTTGATAATAATTATTTTGGTTCCCATATTGTCTGTTTCTCTGATTGCCTCTGTGATAGTCATTACCGCGGAGAGGTGATCTTTCCCTGTAATTATTACTACTCTGCCAACGGTTGTCTGTTTTGGTCACGATTTGTGTTGTGAGAATAGCCTTGTCATGTCCAATTATTATTTCTTTCATCGCAGAATTGCGACGGATATGACCTATAATTGTTGTGTTCCTCTTTTCGCGTTCCGCGATTGTCAGTGTCAATTTCTAATTCTTGCAAGAGTCCCTGAAAAGCTTCAATCTCGTCTTTTCAATGTCCTGCCAAAATAATGTGTCGTAAATGTTCAGGTAGTTTGACTAAGCAAATGCGGATGAGTTCCCAGGGGCTGTATGGGTTTGACAGGTACTGATTCTTGTGCAACATGTCTTCAAAATATTTCACAAGACTGGAAAATTCAGATTGTTCGAAATGTTTCATCATTATGATGCTATGTTTTACTCGGTATTGTGTAGCTTGAGACCAATATGCTGAGAGGAAGGCATGATAAAATTCTCCTTCACTGTGACAATCGTGAATGAGCGATCACATTCTTTCATATGGTTCATTCTCTAAGTAGCCACACATAAATTCTAATCTGTGCTCTAATGAACAGTTGGGAGGAAAACAATGAGAGAATTGATGGAGCCACGCTTGTGGATGAATGTCGTTGCTAGAATTCTTAAATGTTTTCAATTTACGTGTAGTAATGAACAGCTTATAGTCAAAATCATCGTGTCGGCGAGTAGCAGATCGCTCATTGTTACGTCGTTTCAGCGGTTCCATTTCAAAATTCAATGCGCCTTGCCAATTTCTTTCATAATTTCCGAAGTGTCCTGTGTTATTATTTTGTGGTTGTTCCATATTTCTATGTCCCTCTGCCCGTACTGGAGCACGAGTGTCTTCTGAAATATGTAATTCTTGTATTACTTGTGCCAACTGATCTTGTACTTCCCGGATTTCTCTTTTGTACAGTGTATTGATTTGATTTTGATTTTGTTTGAATTTTCTAATTTGTTCATATTCTTCAGTGTCAGTGAAGGCTATAGGTCTTGTGTCATTCAGATCATCATCTACCTTTGTAGATGAGTTAGTGAACTGATCTGAAAGTTCGGCTACTTTATCTGATAGTGAAATTATTTCCACTGTGTGTTTTTCTGAACCAACTTTCAGAGTGTCCATTTGTGTTGAAATCGTATCTACTGTGTTCTTTAAGTTTTCCTGAGTTTTTGCAAGTGGTGTCGGCGTAACCGAATCGGTAGATGCAACTGAGTCAATTTTAGCTTGCAAGGTCTCATGATTTTAATGAACAATAGTTTGCAGTTCTTTTATGGCTGTTTCGTGATTCTGTAATGCATTTTCATGACGCGAAAAAATAGGCTGGAAATGCTCACAAATTTGTGTTTTTATGTCATTACAGACTTTTTGGCATTTCGATTCAATGTTATGTAACTCAGTAGTTGAATCTTCACGTGTTTGTTCAAGCGTATGTTCCACTGAGTCTAACTTCTGAAGCTTTTGTTCCATTGCGTCTAACTGTTGCCGTGTTTGTCTCTGGTGTTGTTCCATTGTGTCTAACTTTTGAAGATTTTGTCCCATTGTGTCTAACTTTTGAAGATTTTGTCCCATTTGTTTCTGATTTTGTTCAAGCGTTGTGTCTAACTTTTGTAGCCTTTGTCCCATTTGTTGCATTAACTGTAATAACAGTGCACTGGTGTCTGAAACATGTTCCTCAGTGCTATTCGGCAGTGCATTTGAACCGGCAATTTTCGCGTTTTGAAAAGCAGAAAATGTGTCTTGATTTATTTGAGAAAACGGTGAGGACGCAAAACCTGAATCTATAGTATTTGCAAGATTGTGTCCTGTCATTTCGGAATCCTGAGGCGAGCTGTTGCCGACCGATCGATCGATAATGATTCCCTGTTCACTAATTGTTTCTCTGTCTACGTCATTATTTGCCGCCCGCTCCATTTCCCTATGCACAATTACCAAATTACTACTTCGAATGTCTGTTAATTCGTTACACAGTGGTGCCGATAAGCTACGCTCTTTGGCACTATTATTTCTCAGTTTACTTTGGAGCCTAGTATTATGTTTTTCACACGCCATTATTGTCACAATATTTCACACGACAACACAGAAAAGCACAATTTGAAGAGCAAAATAAGAAGACACATTAACGTAGCACTGAAAATAATATCTAGTTAATTGCAAGCGCAGCTGCGAAATACTTGGTACAAATTTACACGCATGCCACACATGTTTTACTGTACAAGAATGAAAGACTGCAACTACAAAGGAGATTCTCTCTAAAATTACGTGCTGGCAATAAACAAAAGCTACACTAATTACACAAAGTTCAAGAAAAAATCAGAAGATTCCAGTGAGGTATCCTCAGCTAAGAGTCGACATATGAAACGTCCCCCTAGAAAAATTATACAAGACTGTGCTTAAACTGACGCACAATATTTTTAGCGCAACGCAATCTGACTTTCAAAAATCCCAACAAAAGAATGGCCCTGACTAACATTAACCTATACGTTTCACAAATCACTTACCTCACAAAAATCTTGGTTACTCGAACTACTGCAATACAGCGAGCGCCACTACTGCCAGCTAAATAAAAGATTCAAACTACGGAAGGCACTAACTACTGATAGGCATAGTTAGCAAATGAAAGATTTTAATAGAGAACAAACAATGTATTTACCTTAATAGTCATCAAAAGTCATAATATATATAGCAGATCATGACATCCAGTCTTACAAATTTCAAAACTCCGCCATTTCTCTCTCCACATCCACCACTGCCGGCGGCTCACCTCCAACTGCGCAACGTTACGCGCTGTTAACAGCCAACTGCCCAACGCTACAATGGCGAGTATTACAACAATCCAAAGCAGCCACAGACTGCACACAGCACAGCCAGTGATTTTCATACAGAGCGCTACGTGGCGTTGTGTTGTTGTTGTGGTCTTCAGTCCTGAGACTGGTTTGATGCAGATCTCCATGCTACTCTATCCTGTGCAGGCTTCTTCATCTCCTAGTACCTACTGCAACGTACATCCTTCTGAATCTGCTTAGTGTATTCATCTCTTGGTCTCCCTCTACGATTTTTACCCTCCATGCTGCCCTCCAATGCTAAATTTGTGATCCCTTGATGCCTCAAAACATGCCCTACCAACCGATCCCTTCTTCTAGTCAAGTTGTGCCACAAACTTCTCTTCTCCCCAATCCTATTCAATACCTCCTCATTAGTTACGTGATCTACCCACCTTATCTTCAGCATTCTTCTGTAGCACCACATTTCGAAAGCTTCTATTCTCTTCTTGTCCAAACTAGTTATCGTCCATGTTTCACTTCCATACATGGCTACACTCCATACAAATACTTTCAGAAACGACTTCCTGACACTTAAATCTATACTCGATGTTAACAAATTTCTCTTCTTCAGAATCGATTTCCTTGCCATTGCCAGTCTACATTTTAATCCTCTCTACTTCGACCATCATCAGTTATTTTACTCCCTAAATAGCAAAAATCCTTTACTACTTTAAGTGTCTCATTTCCTAATCTAATTCCCTCAACATCACCCGATTTAATTTGACTACATTCCATTATCCTCGTTTTACTTTTGTTGATGTTCATCTTATATCCTCCTTTCAAGACACTGTCCATTCCGTTCAACTGCTCTACCAAGTCCTTTGCTGTCTCTGACAGAATTACAATGTCATCGGCGAACCTCAAAGTTTTTACTTCTTCTCCATGAATTTTAATACCTACTCCGAATTTTTCTTTCGTTTCCTTTACTGCTTGCTCAATATACAGATTGAATGACATCGGGGAGAGGCTACAACCCTGTCACACTCCGTTCCCAACCACTGCTTCCCTTTCATGCCCCTCGACTCTTATAACTGCCATCTGATTTCTGTACAAATTGTAAATAGCCTTTCGCTCCCTGTATTTTATCCCTGCCACCTTCAGAATTTGAAAGAGTGTATTCCAGTTAACATTGTCAAAAGCTTTCTCTATGTCTACAAATGCTAGAAACGTAGGTTTGCCTTTTCTTAATCTTTCTTCTAAGATAAGTCGTAAGGTTAGTATTGCCTCACGTGTTCCATCATTTCTACGGAATCCAAACTGATCTTCCCCGAGGTCCGCTTCTACCAGTTTTTCCATTCGTCTGTAAAGAATTCGCGTTAGTATTTTGCAGCTGTGACTTATTAAACTGATAGTTCGGTAGTTTTCACATCTGTCAACACTTGCTTTCTTTGGGATTGGAATTATTATGTTCTTCTTGAAGTCTGAGGGTATTTCGCCTGTCTCATACATCTTGCTCACCAGATGGTAGAGTTTTGTCATGACTGGCTCTCCCAAGGCCATCAGTAGTTCTAGTGGAATGTTGTCTACTCCCGGGGCCTTGTTTCGACTCAGGTCTTTCAGTGCTCTGTCAAACTCTTCACGCAGTATCTTATCTCCCATTTCGTCTTCATCTACATCCTCTTCCATTTCCATAATATTGTCCTCAAGTACATCGCCCTTGTATAAACCCTCTATATACTCCTTCCACCTTTCTGCCTTCCCTTCTTTGCTTAGAACTGGGTTGCCATCTGAGCTCTTGATATTCATACAAGTGGTTCTCTTCTCTCCAAAGGTCTCTTTAATTTTCCTGTAGGCAGTATCTATCTTACCCCTAGTGAGACAAGCCTCTACATCCTTACATTTGTCCTCCAGCCATCCCTGCTTAGCCATTTTGCACTTCCTGTCGATCTCATTTTTGAGACATTTGTATTCCTTTTTGCCTGCTTCATTTACTGCATTTTTATATTTTCTTCTTTCATCAATTAAATTCAATATTTCTTCTATTACCCAAGGATTTCTACTAGCCCTCGTCTCTTTACCTATTTGATCCTCTGCTGCCTTCACTACTTCATCCCTCAAAGCTACCCATTCTTCTTCTACTGTATTTCTTTCCCACCATTCCTGTCAATTGTTCCCTTATGCTCTCCCTGAAACTCTCTACAACCTCTGGTTCTTTCAGTTTATCCAGGTCCCATCTCCTTAGATTCCCACCTTTTTGCAGTTTCTTCAGTTTCAATCTGCAGTTCATAACCAATAGATTGTGGTCAGAATCCACATCTGCCCCTGGAAATGTCTTACAGTTTAAAACCTGGTTCCTAAATCTCTGTCTTACCATTATATAATCTATCTGATACCTTTTATTATCGCCAGGATTCTTCCAGGTATACAACCTTCTTTTATGATTCTTGAACCAAGTGTTAGCTATGATTAAGTTATGCTCTGTGCAAAATTCTACAAGGCGGCTTCCTCTTTCATTTCTTCCTCCCAATCCATATTCACCTACTATGTTTCCTTCTCTCCCTTTTCCTACTGACGAATTCCAGTCACCCATGACTATTAAATTTTCGTCTCCCTTCACTACCTGAATAATTTCCTTTATCTCGTCATACATTTCATCTATTTCTTCATCATCTGCATAGCTAGTTGGCATATAAACTTGTACTACTGTAGTAGGCATGGGCTTTGTGTCTTATCTTGGCCACAATAATGCGTTCACTATGCTGTTTGTAGTAGCTAACCCGCACTCCTATTTTTTTTATTCATTATTAAACCTACTCCTGCATTACCCCTATTTGATTTTGTATTTATAACCCTGTAATCACCTGACCAAAAGTCTTGCTCCTCCTGCCACCGAACTTCACTAATTCCCACTATATCTAACTTTAACTTATCCATTTCCCTTTTTAAATTTTCTAACCTACCTGCCTGATTAAGGGATCTGACATTCCACGCTCCGATCCGTAGAACGGCAGTTTTCTTTCACCTGATAACGGCGTCCTCTTGAGTAGTCCCTGCCCGGAGATCCAAATGGGGGACAATTTTACCTCCGGAATATTTTACCCAAGAGGACGCCATCATCATTTAATCATACAGTAAAGCTACATGTCCTTGGGAAAAATCACGGCTGTAGTTTCCCCTTGCTTTCAGCCGTTCGCAGTACCAGCACAGCAAGGCTGTTTTGATTAATGTTACAAGGCCAGATCAGTCAATCATCCAGACTGTTGCCCCTGCAACTACTGAAAAGGCTGCTGCCCCTCTTCAGGAACCACATGTTTGTCTGGCCTCTCAACAGATACCCCTCCGTTGTGGTTGCACCTACGGTACGGCCATCTGTATCGCTGAGGCACGCAAGCCTCCCCACCAACGGCAAGGTCCATGGTTCATGGGGGGAGGTACGTGGCGTTACCAATATATTGGTATACGTGGCGTTACCAATATAAAAGCCTAAACAGCCTACTTACACTACCTCTACAATTGGTGTGCATGAATTTTCGGGATCACTTGTGTGTTATTTACTACAGGTAGCTTGTCATCTGCAACCAAACGATATTGACGAGAAAGTTTTTTTTCTGGGAGTTAATCTATCTTTTAGAATGTAATTTAGTTTGTCGTGATGGTTTATCACCTATAATCGTTTTTATTTTCGTTTTCGTGTGGCAAGCACTTTCATTCTCCGCATCATGGTGAGGTGTTGTGACGTACACGTAACTATAACAAGTATTTTCCACAAATAACGCAGTAAAACACTTTTCGCTTCACACGCACACACACGCACACACACACACACACACACACGAACTCTCTGGTGAACAAATGAACACTGACGGGGCTCCGACACACAACAAACCATAATCACACTGTGTTTTGGTGAAGTGAAAAGTGTTTTACTGCGTTATTTGTGGAAAATACTTGTTATAGTTACGTGTGCATCACAACACGTCACCATGACGCGGAGAATGAAAGTGCTTGCCACACGAAAACGTAAGTAAAGACGATTATAGGCGCGAAAACATTGCGACAAAGTAAGTTACATTCTAGAAGATTGGTTAACTCCCAGCAAAAAACTTTCTCATCAACATCGTTTGGATGCAGATGACAAGCTACCTGTAGTAATTAACGCGCAAGTGATCCGGAAAATTCATGCCCACCAAATGTAGAGGTATTTACAAAAATAAACGATCTATTGTTTGCATTAAACATCCACGTAATTCTATAATCATTTAACAAAAAGTTCACATTACAGAATAAATAAAAACGAAAACTCACTGATGATGGCACAGTGGTGCCGAAACATGTTTGGGTACAGAGAAAAAACATTGTTTTGCGTAACTGGCGGACCTCACATCCAACAATTTTAACCCTACCTGGTAAATTCGAGAGGACGAAGATTCAAACCCGCGTCCGATCATTCACATTTAGATTTTCTGTGATTTCGTTAAACCTCGCGAGGCAAATGCGGTGATAGTTCCTTTCAAAGAGCACGGCCGATTTGCTTCCCCATCCTCGATCCAACCCGAGCTTGTGCTCGGTCTCTAACGACCTCGTTGTCGACGGGGCGTTAATCTTCCTTACTTCCTGTCTAGTAAGCGCCGTGAACTGATGAACAGTACTTAAGAAAATAGCTCAAATGGCTCTGAGCACTATGGGACTTAACTTCTGAGGTCATCAGTCCCCTAGAACTTAGAACTACTTAAACCTAACCTAAGGACATTACACACATCCATGCCCGAGGCAGGATTCGAACCTGCGACCGTAGCGGTCGCGCGGTTCCAGACTGTAGCGCCTAGAACCGCTCGGCCACACCGGCCAGCAGTACTTAAGAATTTGCCGGATGAGTGTTTTGTAAACCACTTCTTTCGTGGATAAATTACGTTTCCTTAAGATTCTTCCTGTGAATCTCAGTCCAGCACTTGCTTTTCCTAGTATTTGTTTTGTGTGGTGATTACACTTCAGGTACCCCTGGATAGTTACTCTAGGTATTTCACGACAGCTACTGTTCCCAAAGATTTGTCGCCATTAGTGTAATCGGACGGTAGTGGATCTATTCGCACAGTTTTTTCTCGATACGTTACTCTACCTTACGTTCAGGGTCAACTGGCAGTCCGTCTACCAATTGTTGAGCCGCAGCAGGTCTTCATGCAATTCAGTACAGACTTCGGCATCGCTACCTTCCTGCGCACAGCAGCATCGTCCGTGAATAGCCTCACTCGACCTCCAACGTTAACCACTAGATAGTTAAAATAAATTGTTGACAATAACGGTCCTATAACATTCTTTAAGTGTACTTCCAAAGCTACCTTTATGTCTGTCGAGTTTTTGAAGGTCATCGTAATGGTTCCAGCTCGGTTGTTGCTTAACGTAATTATGAAGGGCAGTCAAATGAAAACGAGACAGGCGAAAAAAAGTAAGTAAACTGTTTATTATCTCAAAAGTAATTACCATAACGTTTAATATAGTTATCGCACTGTGAGCCGACAGGGTCAGTGCCTTCATGGAGAACTGTCTGTGGTTGCCTACGGAACCGTGACTGTTGCCAGTCGTGCACCTCCTCGTCTGAACCAATTCGACGGTCACAAATGTCTTTCTTCAGGGCTCCGAAATATGTAAATAGCATGGGGAGAGGTCAGAACTGTATGTAGGATGTTCAATGGCTTCACACCGAAACTTAACACTGTGCCGTCCGGCGACACCACAGTGGTGTCGTGCGCAAAATAGCGGCCAACGGCCGGCTTCACCACAGTGGTGTCGTGCGCAAAATAGCGGCCAACGGCCGGCTTCACCACAGTGGTGTCGTGTGCATAGTATCTCTCAGAGGCCGGCGACACCACAGTGGTGTTGTGAGCATAGTATCGGGCAAGGCCATTGACAGCACTTTAGTATCTTTTGCATTCTTGTGGTGTTTTATTTAGGTAACAATAAGTTACACACTTCAAAAGGTTTCCGTTTTTATATTTACTTGTGCTCTTTGATCATGGCAGACAGAAGAGACGATACGATTATTTACCATGAACGCACAGAGCAAAATTTGGAGGTTGACAGCCACGTCTCATCATGATCAGGTTGGCAGACTTTCCGGTGACATAAAACAACACCAACTAATAGGCCCAGGTATTTCCGAAACGAATAAACGAAAATGAAGAAACTGCCATGTATGTTCCAAAAACAAAACAAAAAAGAACAACAAACTTAGAGTGCAAGTCTTGTGGAGTTGCGTTACATATTGGAGACTGTTTAGCTGGATATCATATGAAAGAGAAATACTAAGTACTAACGACTACCGGCCGGAGTGGCCGAGGGGTTATAGGCGCTACAGTCTGGAACCGCGCGACCGCTACGGTCGCAGGTTCGAATCCTACCTCGGGCATGGATGTGTGTGATGTCCTTAGGTTAGTTAGGTTTAAGTAGTTCTAGGTTCTAGGGGACTTATGACCTCAGCAGTTGAGTCCCATAGTGCTCAGAGCCTTTTTGAACTAATGACAATGCAAATAAACAAATATATGAAAAAAACAAATTTTGTATTTATTTACGTATGTATTTCTACGAAATTTCATGAAAATAGGGAACAGGCTTGAGAGCTAATGAGAACTAACGATGAGATTAGTAAAACGTAACAATTTATCTCCCGATAATGTCAAGAACGGCCGGCGTCAAGCCAAGTAATCCGAATTAGCGCTGCCGCGGAATTTGTACGAGACGTGCGGACGGCAAAGTGTTAATGCAGCCTAGTCGAGACAACAGGCACGCCAGCTACGGGAAAATCATGGTGACTTTCATATTTAAGTGCAAGATCCCACTGCTCATTGACGTACACCAACACAGCGCCACAATTAAAGAAAAGAGGTAGGTGAACACACTACGAAAACTGAAGCGCCCCATGAAATCGGAACGCCTATGAATGCTCACGGACGGCATCATTCTATTACAGGTGTGATGCCCGCTCATATGTTTTCAAGGTAATTTCGAGTACGCTGCAGAAGAATCGCTGGGAGGCTCTTACACATTCTACATACAGTCCCGATCTCTCCCCATGATATCTTCATATTTTTGGAGCCCTGAAGAAAGACATTCGTGGCCATCGATTTGCTTCGGATGAAGATGTGGACGCCTACGTATAGTCATGGTTCCATAGGCAGCCGCAATCATTTTTCCGTGAAGGCAATGACAGTTGTGTCTGACTGTGGGATAAATGTATCAACAGTTACGGCAACGACTTTTGCAATTAAAAAAAAACATTTTACTTACTTTTTTTTCTGTGTGTCTCATTTTCATTTTCATTTGACTGCCCCTTATAATTTCGCACGACTGGCCAATTTCGGACTTGCAGCTCATTGTCAAGTGCGGTAGGTGCCAACATATCGGAATATATACGACTATTTAAAAGCCAACATAGTCGTCCACTGTTGGCACCTACGGCACTTCTTGAATGGCCTGCAAGGCCGAAATTGGGCTGGAATCATTACAGTGTCTTTAAACAAGGAAATGACTATCGTTCTTATTGTGTTACGAAGCGTTGATTTCTTTCTCCTTAAAAAGCCCTTAATCCGGTCTCACGTGTGGACCGATATCCGGGAAGCTCGTATTTTGTTCACTAAACGACACTGCGCAACTGTATAGAATCCATTCCAGAAATCTTCGGCTCCCAGGATTTCACAGAGGAACAGAGTGAAGTGTCATTTACTAAAGGACGCAACGCCCTCTTATTCACACGCTCAGTTGAAACGTTAATTTAGTATCCTTCGTGTATCAGTCAGTCGCTACGACCGGCAACGACGTAACACCAAGAGTGTATTCCACAGACAATAAACGGCAAATGACTGTAGAAGGCTACTAACAATTTCTGCAGATTCTGGCAGATTTCATTGGCTCAAACAGTTTGCAGGAGCCCAATGGTTTAATCTCCAATGTTTAATCCCCAGTCTTCAGCAACATCGATTAGTATGGTGAAGTTGCGTCGTAGCGTCAAGCGTTCAGGGGCATTTTTTGAATTTTCTGAATTGACGAGACATTTGTTTACCAGCTGCATCAGATTCAACACTCCTCGAGGGCATCCTGGATAAATGGCGGCTGCCTCCTCTGAGAAATATGCAGAATGATGTCACGCTATTTCCTCTGGAACCTGAGCTCGGCCATTTCTTACAGGGCGGTGGGGACCGACAGGGGACACCTACCACATCACGGAGTCTTCACTGCGACTTTACTTTATTGTTTCAGAACTGATGCTTGATTGTGATCCAGTTGAAGAAGGACGATTCTTTCCCTCTGTGGCGGGAGAGTGATTTTTGCCTTATTAGTCAGTGTATTTTTCAAAGTCAACGGAGTGGTCAGTGTCACAGCATTTGATTAAACAAGCGTCTCATGCTTATACGAGTCTTCTTGAAGATCGCTTCCTTCTGAGTCTAAACAGTGGGCTAGAGATCGGAGAACAATCCTAAGCCTCCGTGAATTAGCGTATCCGATGTACATCTCCGAGTATGTCTATCATACCCCGTCAGGACAAAAAGTTCCGAAACTGGATTAACAAAGAACAGAGAAAAGTTAAGAGGTGGTTTTATTGCTTCAAATACTTTAAGTAGTCTCCCTCCACTTGAGTACAACGCACAAAGCGTTCTTGAAAGAATGTGAAAGTGCCAAAAAAAAAAAAAAAAATCCAAGTTTGTGATGCAGTTCAACTCGTGCGTCACATTCGTTTGAACGTCGGTTATGTAATCAAAGCGTTGACACTCCATGTGCATTTCTACACTTTCTCGTTTAATGTTGAGTTAGTACTGATAGCACCGTCTCAGTCTTCCTTTAAAAGAACTGCTGACATTTTGAATTACAGTCAAGCTGCGGCATGCGTCCAAGTGTTCTTGCTTTCGATCCTGTTCGTGGGTAAAGATGTGTGGGACAAATTTCGCAGAAACCTTTATTTTCTTCTAAACATTCTGGGGAATGTCTTGTACACTTGATTTAGACATGGAATCTGTGACACAAGAACGTTGATACACAATGGCCACACGTCCACTACCTAACACTGTCTGCACCCATTCTTTTTATGACTGATCATATCCAAATCTATTTTTTGAGTAGTTAGTTCAAACTCCCAACGTAGTTATTGCGCTGACATCGCTTAAAGACCAGGAATAAAGCTAGTCTCGTAACTTTTTGGAGGACGGTGCATATTCTACAACCCACTACAAACCTGTTGCAGAAAGTTTGGGAATCTTTCGTAGCTCACAGGCTTGTTTCAAAGAGAATCCGTTATTCTAGTTCGAGGTCTAGCTCTTTCACATTCGAATCGGTGTGTTAGTAGAGCTGGGTTTGTAGAGAAAACTGCTTTTGTCTGGTGGACGTGTATACTGTTGTGCAGATTCTACAGCGAATATGGAATTGAGTCAGACCATTTTTGTTTACTTGTCGTGGTAAAGCTCAGTAACAGTGGCGAGATTAAATTGGTATTGTTTGGATGAGATCACCCAGCGCGTATCAATCGGGCTGTGTGCTGACGTGTAGTAAAATTGGGGCTCGTACATTGATAACACGTAATTGAATGGAAGCTGATTATAGCACCGTACATTGTTTTCCACTTCGCCGGACCGTAAATTCAAAGATGTTAGCCTCTCCTGAAGTATAAAATAGTTTTCACTGGTTCAAGAAATAAGAGATGAGAAAACGATGTTTGTTTTGATTGTCCTAAAATTAAACTTTGTATTTGCTAGTTTGACTGTTCGCGCAGGGCTGTAAAGTTATTTTCTTGTCCTCAGTGGCGATGCAATTGCTTACTAAGCTGCTTCTTTCAGATTTTCTTCGAAATACACAAAATCCTTCGTTGCATTAAGTCACTAGAGCGCATCACGATGCATAGCCGCTACCTTGGTGAAACGTGTGGCATCACTTTACGAAAAAAATCAGTCTAGAAATTTTTAGACACACGCAGGCCACGATCAGCTTGTTGTTAAATGAGACCTGTTCGCTAATTAGGACAACAACTTCACGTGACAATACACTGACGGAAATGGGAAATATCACACCATGAAGCAGTACTCCAACATTTACAAAATGTTGTGGATTTCTTAGTCACCTAATGAGTACTAAACGATGAAACTTTCCTCGCATGCTGTACTGATTTCCATCATCAACGACATTATGAGTTGTGACCTTCCAAGGACACGAATACTCTCTTCTATTCGTTGGGGCATAGAAGAAAACTGCCTCCGACTGTCATCAAACCATGACTGAAGCACATGCTTTGTCAGTTCATGAAGATTTCTGGCGGCAGGTTGCTATGGAAGTGTATGACGTTCCATCGCATCCTGGACATGCTATATGGGAGAGAAGAAGATTGCGCTCGCTAATCAAGCGTCCGTACACCGCACAGGATGTTTGTGGTGTGAACTAGTGTGTGGTTTTGCATTATCCTGCTCGAACATTGCATGCATTGTATTGTATGTTAACCGGGAGCACGGAAACGAGAGGCTCGGTCCCAGCCGCAGCCGCAGTGGTTCACAACCCCATGTCGACTACTGCAGTCCACTTCACCCCTCCGCCGCCCCACACCGAACCACTCTTTCAGGGTTATTGTGCGGTTCAGCCCCTGGTTGAGCCCCCCCCCCCCCCCCTCCCCCAGGGAACGTCACACACCAGACGAGTGTAACCCCTATGTTTGTGTGGTAGAGTAATGGTGGTGTACGTGTACGTGGAGAACTTGTTTGCGCTGCAAATGCCGACATAGTGTAGCTGAGGTGGAATGAGGGGAACCAGCCCGCATTCGTCGAGGTAGATGGAAAACCGCCTAAAAACCATCCACAGACTGGACGGCTCACCGGATCTCAACGCAAGTCCGCCGGGAGGATTTGTGCCGGGGACCAGGCTCTCCTTCCCAATCCGGAAAGCCGTGCGTTAGAGCACGCGGCTCGTCGGGTGGGTTAACATTGCACGTAGTACCATTTTCATGAGCCCGCCCGGTGACTGCTGAGCAAACCATTACTCTACCACGCAAACTTAGGGGTTACACCTGTCTAGTGTGAGACGTTCCCCCGGGGGGGAGGGGAGGTCCACTGGGGGCCGAACCACACAATAACCCTGGGTTCGGTGTGGGGCGACGGAGGGGTGAAGTGGACTGTGGTAGTCGTCGTCGGGTTGTGGATCACTGCGGCTGCGGTGGGGATGGAGCCTCTCCGTCGTTTCTCGGCCCCCGGTTAACATACAATGCATACAATAACATAGACATGAAGAGTATGACAAAAGCTTCTCACATTCTACCAACATTCTGGGGAGCATTCAGCCTGCCTTCAGCAACTACCAAATCACTTTTGTTGTCATACCCAACGTCTCCCGACACCGGGGTTGAAGGCGTTGTGTGAGTCTCAAGAGTCGAGGCTAAGTTGTCTGTGGACACGTTGACGTCGCAAGCAGAAGCGATGCTCGCCGTTGAACACAGCAGAACCCCACTCAGTGTACCGGTTGACTCTGGCTATACGCGATGCAAGTTTCTGTTGTGTGTGGTATAGTATTATCAGCCTGTAAACTCTATCTGGGTTTCAACTGTTGTCATCAGTTAGTTTTTCAAAGCCAGTCGGACAATCCTGCGATCTTTTCGTGGTACAGGATTCTAGAATGATCCATACCAAACTCATCTCGCCACCCTTTAATCCTAACTCCACCTCGTCACCACTCGTTCTGCATTTATTCGACCTTTCTCAAAGTCCGAAAGATGGCGAGTCTTCAGGCATGCTGTGTTGCAATCTCCATCTCAGAATTTCCACCAACGTAAACACATCCATCAGTGTTCTACGTCTGTGGTAATGGCTTTACTGAAAATACTGAAGGATGAAAGTTTAATCAACATATCCCACAGACTTGGAAACATTGAAATATCACTTGTTTTAGGATATTTATGGTGTTTACATTTTCACCAGCGTATTAGCTCAGCATTTACAACAAGATGGTTGTATAATGAGATTTAGCGTTTTAAACAGATTCGTTTAACCATTATTGCCATAAGTAATACTGAAAGCAGTGACTTCCTCCCTCTTTTGTAGGGATTATTGAAAGTCAGATAGCGTTGTGCTAAAAATATTGTGTGTCAGTTTAGTGATGATCAGAATAAGTAAAGAGAGAAGTGTCTGAGTACGTTCAGTTTTGCTCAGGTGTTTGAACATCAAGTAACGTAAGGGGTCCATCAGCACAGTAATTCACTGATTTTTCTAAGGGGATGTTTCATAAATCAGTACAAAAGAATGGCCCTGACTAACAACAACCTATACCTTTCATGAATCACTTACCTCACAAAAATCTTCGTTACTCGAACTACTGCAATACAGCGAGCGCCACTACTGCTAGCTAAATAAAAGATTCTAAGCCGGCCGCGGTGGTCCCGCGGTTAAGCCGCTCAGTCCGGAACCGCGCGACTGCTACGGTCGCAGGTTCGAATCCTGCCTCGGGCATGGATGTGTGTGATGTCCTTAGGTTAGTTAGGTTTAAGTAGTTCTAAGTTCTAGGGGACTGATGACCACATATGTTAAGTCCCATAGTGCTCAGAGCCATTTGAACCATTTTGAAAAGATTCTAACTACTGAAGGCACTAACTACTGATAGGAATAGTCAGCAACTGAAAGATTTTGATAGAGAACAAACAATGTATTTACCTTAATAGTGTTCAAAAGTCATTATATATATATATATATATATATATATATATATATATATATATATATATATATCAGTTCATGACATCCAGTCTCACAAATTTACTATGTAAGTAGGCTGTTTAGGTTTTTATGTTGGTAACGCCATATAGCGCTCTATATGAAAATCACTGACTGTGCTGTGTGCAGTCTGTGGCTGGTTTGCATTGTTGGAATTTGCTATTCTAGTGTTGGGCAGTTGGATGTGAACAGCGCATAGCGTTGAGCAGTGGGAGGTGAACCGCCGGCAGTGGTGGATGTGGGGAGAGAGATGGCAGAGTTTTGAGAGCGGATGATCTGGACGTCTGTCCATCAGAGAGAGTAAATTTGTGAGACTGGATGTCATGAACTGACACATATATACATATATATATATATATATATATATATATATATATATATATAAAATGACTTTTGAACACTATTAAGGTAAATACATTGTTTGTTCTCTATCAAAATCTTTCATTTGCTGACTATGCCAACCATATAAAACGTCCCCTTAGAATAAATTAGGAATTACTGTGCTAGAAAACCTCTTACGTTATTTGCTTTTCAAACAGCTGAGCAAAAGTGAACGTACTCAGACATCACTCTCTTTACTTATTCTGGTCAGCACTAAACTGACACACAATATTTTTAGCGCAACGCAATCTGACTTCCAAAAATCCCTACAAAAGAATGGCCCTGAGTAACATTAACCTATACTGTGGTGTCACCGCCAGACACCACACTTGCTAGGTGGTAGCCTTTAAATCGGCCGCGGTCCGTTAGTATACGTCAGACCCGCGTGTCGCCACTATCAGAGATTGCAAACCGAGCGCCGCCACACGGCAGGTCTAGAGAGACTTCCTAGCACTCGCCCCAGTTGTACAGCCGACTTTGCTAGCGACGGTTCACTGACAAAATACGCTCTCATTTGCCGAGACGATAGTTAGCGTAGCCTTCAGCTACGTCATTTGCTACGACCTAGCAAGGCGCCATTACCAGTTACTATTGATGCTGTAAAACATGTAACGTCAAGAGCGATGTTCACCATTTATGGATTAAAGTTAAGTATTCCACAGCTACGTCCTTTTTTGCTAGTCTCATTTCCTTGACCTGTTCCAGACCTCACGCCAGCCTGCGTGAGCTAAAACGCGTGCCTTTCGGCTTCCTCTCATAGTGGGTTGGCTCTCTTGCCAATCCACAACATATACCTTTCACAAATCGCTTACCTCACAAAAATCTTCGTTACTCGAACTACCGCAATACAGCGAGCGCCACTACTGCCAGCTAAATAAAAGATTCTAACTACTGAAGGCACTTTCCGTGGCACAACAATACTTTACAGTATAGCACTTTCTTGATCACGGTAGCCGGCCGGAGTGGCCGTGCGGTTCTGGGCGCTACAGTCTGGAACCGAGCAACCGCTACGGTCGCAGGTTCGAATCCTGCCTCGGGCATGGATGTGTGTGATGTCTTTAGGTTAGTTAGGTTTAATTAGTTCTAAGTTCTAGGCGACTGATGACCTGAGACGTTAAGTCGCATAGTGCTCAGAGCCATTTTGATCACGGTAATGTACGTAATAACTACCAAATCTATACGCATAGCATTTCACTTTTGTTTATTACGAGGTAAGTACATTGACTTCTGCAGAACTTTGCTTACAGAGGACGATAACTACGACACTTCGACAGAATTATCTTAAAAGAAGCACAGTTTAGCGCTACACTACACGTATTTGAGTGATTAATTGTGTCCTTAAAACATTTATGTTTAAAGATTTTTGAATTACAATGATACAAAGGTTTTCCGTGATACATTTCATTCCATTGCTGCAATCAGTAACAGCTGAGGGTATAATTACATTAATCCTCAGGCGGGTCCACGCTAACTTTGTGTACCATGTGTGTGGCAAGCACAAGGAGCCCTATCTAATATGGTATTTGCTTATACAACTTTACACATCGGTTCCATATTTCTCTAAATAGAGAACAGCTGAGACCAAGTGGTCTGAATGTTACCGATTTTTAACGATCACTACATGGGGTCCAGCTGCCAACTTATCGCGCCCTTACCACAACTAGTCTACTGGACGCTTGTAACATACCAATTTGTATAGATTACCAATTAATAATAAGATTGGTACATATGCGGTCCGATGTGTCGTCCCGCAATGTTAATACTGGCTCTCCGGCAAAAAGCTTTGACGACCACTGGCCTATATAAGTGCCACCACACTCACAGGGGATATTAAAAATTCGAGGGACCCTGAGACTCTCCTTAACAGGGCGCTTCATCTCCTTCATTTTCTTAGGAGGACGAAAATTCGGTCTTATACGGGACCCAACTTTGACGTACGGCAGAAAAACCATGGAGCCACGCCAGATGATGTTACAAAAAATCTCAGAGTCCGAGCTTCTAGACCTCCCAGGTTGTACGGACTACCGAAGATCCACAAGGATAATGTTCACTCAAGACCTTTTGTCAGTGCAATTGGTTCTCCTATTTACAAGCTGGCCAAATACCTAGCACAGTTGATGATGCCTATAGTCGGCCGGTGTGAACATCACATTAAAAACTCCCAGATGTTCATTGAGAAAATCAAACGGATTAGAGTTGGTCCAAATGACATTTTAGCCAGCCTGGATGTGGTATCGCTGTTCACAAAAGTGGTGGACACTTTGAAACGCTGGCGAATCTTTTTCCTCCTGAAACTATAAAGTTGTTCCGGCATGTGATGACTTCCTGTATGGTAATAAATTTTATGAAATGACGGACGGTATGGCAATGGGCTCTGTGTTGTCTCCATCACTGCCTAACTTTTTTAAGGAGAATTTTGAAGAACGTGCATTACAATCGGCTCCCCTCCGTCCATCCTTATTTTATCGTTATGTTGATGATATATATGTGGTCTGGCCACACGGCACAGAAGCTCTCGAATAATTCATGGAACACATGAACAGCATACATCCGAACATCCGGTTCACTGTCGAGATGGAGAAGGAAGGGAGGCTGCCTTTCTTAGACGTTATAGTACAACGACAGGCGGACGGGCGTCTCGGCCACTCTGTACACCGTAAGCCGGCGCATACCGATTTATACCTGAATGCACAGAGTTTCCATCAACCTGCTCAGAAGAGAGCCGTTTCGAACACGTTGGTATGTAGAGAAAATACTGTTTTTGACGAGGACCACTTAAAGTCCGAGATTAACCATCTGAAATACGAGTTCCGAAATAATGGCTGTGGTGCACGGGATATAAAGGCAGCGTTCTCCAAGAAAAGGAAACATGAAAATGCTGCACACTCACAGGATGAAACATCGATTGCGCTATATCCACAAAATAGGAAGAGTCTGTGTAGACGAGTATAAGACCAATTTTTCGTCCTCCTATGAAAATGAAGGGGACGATGCGCACTGTTAAAGACAGTCTCGGCCTCACGGTCCCTGCAATTTATAATATCCCCTGTGAGTGTGGCAGCAATTGTCTAGGTCATACCGTTCGTACCGTTTTCTACCGCTATGCTGAACACCAACTCCATATTAAAAGTAGGAAACTGGAGAAATCGGCACTTGCGGAGCACAGCCTCACGAACAAACATAAAATATTGTTCGATGAAACAAAAATTCTGTCCCATGGCTACACATACTGTTATCAAGAAGGCTGCTGAAATACGAATGGGCCAGAAGAACTTTGACCGTGATAGCGGATACTATCTGAGCGGTGCATGGAAACGAGCGCTCGATGCAGAGAAGCAGCAGAGACATTCCTTCCAAGATTTACGTTCTAACGGAAGCGGTGACGCCATCTGCGCACACATTGACAACGTCTGCGACAGCAGTACGTAATCGCCGACCAGTCACAAGCCGACCAATCAGAAGCCGTCCACGGGCTGTAAAAGGCCAATACAGCAGCAGTGCTCCTGACGATGACAATGGAGGCTATCGTCGAAAGCAAGAGATTTTATCGCGAATTGACGCGGCAAGAAAACCGAAAATGTTTCAAGTATAAGTACCGTCGCGATAGATTTCGTTCTCAGTAATAATCTTGTCAATCTGTTTGAAAAACCTATTGATTAGAGGCACACGTACTGATGAGGTGGAAGATTATGACTACTGCCCACCGTGACATCGAATGCGGTCTGGTGGCTCTGCGTGCACGTGACACAGTAAGGAAAGTATGTAAGCAGAGACGAGTGGGGAACCATTCTAGCGGCGATACTGCCGCAAATGGGTAAATCCACTGCCACAAGCAAAAAAAAATGAAATTTGTGGGAAGTTCAATGGGACCAAACAGCTGAGTTCATCGGTCCCTAGGATTACACACTACTTAATCTAACTTAAACGAACTTACGCTGAGGACAACACACACATCCATGCCCAAGGGAGGACTCGAACCTCCGACGGGGGGAGCCGTGGAACCGTGGCAAGGCGCCCAAGACCGTGCGGCTACGCCGAGCGGCCACTGACACAGGCCTTGTTGACAAAGGGCAGATTGTTATGGTCCAGGGCGTGACTACGGGCGTCTCGGAAGCGGCGAAATTGGTCGTGAGCGCCTATAGAAACTGGCCGAATATACGGTGAAACCACGAAGAGGCGACAGTGGTTGGAGGTCTATGTCTCCTTACGGAACGTAGCAGTCGGAGGTTTGCTCGGCGCCGGCCGCTGTGGCCGAGTCGTTCTAGGCGCTTCAGTCCGGAACCGTGCTGCTGCTACGGTCGCAGGTTCGAATCCTGCCTGGGGCATGGATGTGTGTGATGCCCTTAGGTTGGTTAGGTTTAAGTAGTTCTAAATCTAGGGGACTGATGACCTTCGAAGTTAAGTTCCATAGTGCTCAGAGCCATTTGAGCCTGCTCGGCACGGCGATCTGTATAGATCTGACGGCAGAATGCAGTAGTGGTGCACGCACAAGTGTTTTGGAGTACAGATTTGGGGGCACTTTGTTGAACATTGGGCTCCTTAGCAGACGACCCCTGCGTATTCTTGTGTTCTTTAGTTACGATTTGTGTGGGCATGGGATCCTTGAGACTGAACCGCGGGATCCTCGAGAGTGAACCGTGCATTAATGATAACGTGTCGTTTTTTTGGTCTACTCACATTTTTTGTTATACCAAGTGGATAGTCGTATCGAGATACTCCGTCGATCAGGCGAACGACTACTCTGAACATGCACCACGCCACCAATGCACGACGGGCGGGGGGAGCGGTAGTATTCTGCTTTGTGGAACGCTCGTCTCGGCTTCAATAGGACCTCTGGTACTAATCGAAGGCACCATTGTAGCACTAGACTACATGCCACAAGGACATTATCCTCCTGTATTAGTTTGATGAGTATGACAATGAACTCATGTTGATTTCTTGGCCATTGACTTACCTGATTAGAACCTAAAGGAGGACAACTGGGATATTACGGGGCGCCAGCTCAGCGCCCTCTAACTATCGCCTTTATCGTAACTAAGAAAACAGCGTTACTTTTGCGTGGGGTTGTTGACGAAATGTCGATATATCGATACCTACGTTTCTCAAAACATATCGATACACTTTCTCAGCCATATATCGATAATTAGATATCGGAATGTGGATATCAAGATCCGATATTTTTATTTTATATTACATTTTTTTTGCAATTTCCGGTAAATATTTGAAATTGTCCTTTTTAAATTGTAATAGAACATAATTTTACTTTCATTGCGTGAAGGAGGCTTACTAGTTTTGAGCTTTCATCACGTCCAGTCTTCTTCTTTGACCGTGTGGAGCAAGGTTGACGTTCCAACGGAAGTGGTGGCGCCATCAGCGCACACATTGACACCGTCTGCGACAGCAATACCCAAACGCCGACCAATCAGTAGCCATCCACGGGCTATAAAAGCCTACCACAGCAGCTGTGAAGACAGTCAGTTGCTCCTGACGATGACGATGGAGGCTATCGTCGAAAGCTTGAGACTTTATCACGAACTGACGCGGCAAGAAAACCGAGAATGTTTTACATGTAAGGTTATTACTGCTCGTTTTACAAGGTAGCGAATAAGAAGATTCCCTTTCTGAATCCCTGAACACATTAGCGTTCACATTTCCGCGAGTCGAAGACGGTGTGACTTTCTCAGTTATTCTCTGTTTACTTGGACTCATAGTTTCTGAACGCATTATATCTGATACACATATAATGGTGTAACTTAGTGACCGTCAGACTGCAGTCTGCGGGCCGCAAGCGCCCTGAATCAAGTGTTCCTGGGGCCCGCGGATCTCGGCCGTATTTTATAACGACGTCCTTCTGGCAACGGGCAGCAGAATCCAAAAACATGACCTAACCTTAAGAGCTTCTTGAGAGTGTATTTATCCTGATTAGGAACAAAAAATTACTAACAGAAACAGTAATATTTTAAGATATGCTTCGTTTTAACTGACGTTGGAGTATCATGCGAATAACTGCAAGTAAAAATTTACAGGAGGCGTAACGGTAGTAGCGTGCGACAGTTTGACAATTTGAGTCGAACTTGAAGTGAGCTCGGTTAGCCGACGATTAAGGCGAACGCTCGCGTAAAGCGGGAAATTCAGGTTCGAATCCCGGTCCAGCATTAATTTTGGCTCGTCACCACTGAATTACTTCGATGCCTTAATGCGGCTGACGTCGGTTTTTCCCTATCATCATGTAAAAAATACGCTGTAGTCTACATTCTGATATTTCAAACACAGCTCCTGCAGCATCACCGTTTCTTAACATGTTTATCACGATTATTAATTTTGGAAAGTCATTCAATCAGATTTTAAATGAAGTTACGGATACATTTAAAACGTGTCATTCATCTTTTTGTTTGTTAGAAACGAAGGAATAAGATCTTATTAACATTTATCGACTTTGTGTAAAGTTTCAAAAAAACTAACCGAAACAAACAACTGTTTGTTCACAGTACGTTCCTGTTTGTTTAACTGAAACAAACACAGCCCTATACTATAGAGAATATTGACGGATAACTTTCACTGTAGTGGTTTAAGATGTGCCAGTTTTAGGAAAATCATAGCTCCTCGGTGGAACAATCTTGCTCTGGTATGACTTCTCATCATCAACTATATATACACAGAACAGGAACATACGCAATCGCATACACGAAATACAAGGGGAAGTTTCTCTTATGACACAATACATATTCATAAACGAATGGATGGCCATTTCAATATTTTGGGAATGCAGTTCGTTTTCTATCTCTTCTTACATGCTATAGTTTTAACAAAACGACTATCACCAACATCAGAAACTGTACTATCTGATTGTTTTCGAAAGACAGGTCATGCTTGGACTGTATCTTCACCATGAAGAACTAATAGGAAAACATTTTTTGAGAGAAAATTCCGCACTGGCTGTATGAATGATTTTCATCAAATCTGCGACCGGTTTCGCACCATTCATCGGTGCATCCTCAGGCAATATACGCTCTTTATAACATAGTAACGTTGAACATCGCCCCGTAGCCACTCCCCACCATTCACGTCCAATATACCGTCATCTGATAAAAGCGGTAGTTAAAATTTAAAAAAACTTTTTTATTTTTTTTAAATGATGGGAGCGGCAATGACCGGCAGTGGACACGTTATTATGTTATAAATAGCGTATATTGCCTGAGGATACACCGATAAGTGGTGCGAAACCGGTCGCAGATTTAATAAAAATCATTCATACAGACAGTGTGAAATTTTGCAAAAACAGACATAATGTCTTATGGGATAACAGCAATCAGTGATTTTATAATGTTACTTTAAATCCGTCTTGATTGCAAATTTTTTTTATTATTCATATGACCGGTTTCGGTTCATTCAGAACCATCTTCAGATCTGATATTTAAGTTACAGGAGTAACCCGTCCAATTCAGCAACTTTCACATGCTACGTCACGTAGCATGTGAAAGTTGCTGAATTGGACGGGTTACTCCTGTAACTTAAATATCAGATCTGAAGATGGTTCTGAATGAACCGAAACCGGTCATATGAATAATAAAAAAAAATTTGCAATCAAGACGGATTTAAAGTAACATTATAGTGTGGAATTTTCTTTGAAAAAATGTCGAAGTTTGGCTGTGGTTGCCCGCCCTACAAAACAACATGTAATAGGAAAACACCGTGAATTCAGTTTACCAACATTTCTTGCCTTCATTGACTAAAAGACGATTAATAAAGTAAATCCAAACAAATTGTGGGAAATTTTAAGAAACAGATGGATCCCATCTCACTTTATAAGAGCTGTACGGGAGTTATATATCAATGTCAAAATACAAATAAAAATAGCAGGTAGCAGGCATAACGTGGCTAAAACAAACCAAGGAGTTTTACAAGGGTGTCTCCTCTCACCCACTCTTTTTAATAAATATAACGTCGATGTACCAAAATTTGAGTACAGACAGTATAACATTTTAAAATTAACAATGTTAATGTTTGTACACTGTTCTGACGACAAGTAATTGTAATCAGAATGAAAATGACTTCCAACAAGCTGTCTTTAATTTAAGAACAATAACCAGAGAATACAAGACTAACGTCTGCATCAGAAAGATAAAATCAATGGAATTTCTTGGACACCAACCCAAGCGAGTTAAAATTGAAGCTGCCAAGTAAATCATAGGTCAAGATAATACATTTAAAAAATTAGCGTTCAATATTTCATACAGGGTAAACGAATGAAATACAAAATAAGTTAGACCTCTTTAATTATTTCTGCGAAATTTCACGCAGAACATTTGGGAAGCAAGTTCAGAGATGATGATGATGATGTTTGATTTGTGGGCGCCCAACTGCACGGTCATCAGTGCTTGTACGAAGCCCCAATCTTTTCACAGTCCGATGTTTTACGCAGTCCAGCCATTGTCACGAATGGTTCAAATGGTTCAAATGGCTCTGAGCACTATGGGACTTAACTTCTGAGGTCATCAGTCGCCTAGAACTTAGAACTAATTAAACCTAACTAACCTAAGGACATCACACACATATATGCCCGAGGCAGGATTCGAACCTGCGACCGTAGCGGTCACGCGGTTCCAGACTGAAGCGTCTACAACCGCACGGCCACACCGGCCGGCTGTCACGAATGATGATGACGATGAGATGAGATGATTAGGACATCACAAACACCCAGTCCCCAGGCAGAGAAAATTCCCAACCCGGCCGGGAATCGAACTCGAGATCCCTTGATCCAGAAGCAGCAACGCTAACCACTAGACCACGAGCTGCGGACAAAAGTTCACAGAAATATTCTACTGTGGATCTATAAGTTTGTGACTATTAGCACTGATCTGTGGATGCGTAAACAGGACCCTTGAGAGAAGAGATGAAAAGAGAATAGAAGCACGCAAAATGGATTTCATTAGATAAGTGACTGGATATATTTTGATGGATAAACAGATAAATGACGAAATCCGAGTTGAACTGAATGCGCAAAATGTAATTGACATAATAACACAATATGAGTTAACATGGAAAGAACATATAGACCGCATGACACATGGAACCATAAAGATCTTCAGAAGATGGTTTGACCAATTTTACAGGAGACAAAACGGACCGAAAGGCCCATTTCCTGATGTAGATGATAATGATGATGATAAACGAATGGAACTCATGTGTTGTATGCAGGTAAAGAAAGCGTTTCCCGTTTGTAAGGCTGTACATTTACCGTACTTGGTCCATAATGCCAAGTCACATGTACACTTTATCTTGTGACATTATGAGTCGCTTGGATGGATTATTTTATACAGTGGCTATGTTTGGTTGGGTCAGGGAGCTGGTGCCCGTCGCGACGAAGCGGTGATGGACACGAGGTGGCCACCTAACAGACGTTTAGCGGCCACTGAGCTTGGCAAGTACCGGCCGTGTGAGCGAAGGGTGTAAGCCTTCAGGGACTAACGACTGTAATATTAGGCTGAAAACAATATATATTTACATAAACTTTCACACCAATGAAAAGACACTGGTGTCAGCTACACGGTGAGACAGCGAGGTGATGAAGTAACTGCACATAAAAACTATTAAACAAATTTTATTGTCATTGAACATTGACCAAAACAGAGTCCTCCAGATGAGCACAAATAACTAGCAACCGCATGTTTTATTTGCAATATGAAACATGCAGTAATCATTCGTTCAAATCTCA
Organism: Schistocerca serialis cubense; assembly: GCF_023864345.2. Lineage (NCBI taxonomy): Eukaryota > Metazoa > Arthropoda > Insecta > Orthoptera > Acrididae > Schistocerca > Schistocerca serialis. Next base: position 462,503,471 of record NC_064643.1, read on the forward strand.
GTCATGCACTTGACTTCAGGCAGCTCAGTACAAGTGTGGTTTACAAACTTAAAACTTTTAAAATAGAGAATATGTTTTAGATACGTAAGGAACTATGAATATGGTTATTATGTTTACATGTATTTCGAATTATGTGTTATAAAATTCTAAATGTTACGATTTTTGCTATAGGAAACTTGCGTATGGCAGTAGGGCACGTGACCGAGGCTTTAAGTAGGCTGGGAGAGCTGGTATCTGGGCGTGTAGTTTCGCTTCTCTCTCTCTCTCTCTCCCTCTCTCTCTCTGTTGTTTGTTCTTACAAAGGCATTTGCTTGAAAACCTTCTGGACAGATGGATCGGTTGACACGGTCCAGCACCGTGGCCACCATGTTCGCTAGACATAATTTCTCTTCAGATTTTTGTGGGTTACTGTAAGGATAGCGTTCACTCCACCAGTTCCTGATGTGCAAACTCTTAGCGCACGAATACTAGATGCTCTGACGGGTGTTGCCGAAAACATGGACAGAAATTCAGTTATCAGCCAGACGTTCTACTGGCAACTAATGGAGCACGTGTGGAACTATATGCCTACAGACTTTGAGTTAAGCTACTGTTTGCAACCTATCGTATAGCATAGTTCCTTATAAACAATTTTTTTTAATCAGGCAAAGACTTTATGCTCATATTATAGAGTCACATTGTTCAACAATAACCATAAAAGATATGGTTAACAAAAATTCGTGTTCTGAACAACTACAAATGACTAAAGCTACGCGCATTATCGATTCATATTTAAATGTAGATACTGTTGGATGTGAGGTCCGCTAGTTATGCAAAACACCGTTTTTCTCAGTACCCAAACATGTTTCAGCACCACTCTGCCATCATCAGAGGGTTTTCGTTTTTATTTATTCTGCAATGTGGACATTTTTGTTAAATGATTATAAAATTATGTGCATTTTTAGTTCAAACAACAGATCGTTTCATTTTGTAAATACCTTTACATTTGGTGTGCATGAATTTTCTGGATCTCTTTTGTGTTAATTACTACAGGTAGCTTGTCATCTGCAACCAAACGATGTTGATGAGAAAGTTTTTTGCTGGGAGTTAACCTATCTTCTAGAATGTAATTTAGTTTTTCGCGATGTTTACGTGACTATTTTCGTATTTACTTACGTTTTCGTATCGGTTGCCCTTTCTTCTCTGATCTGCGCAAAACCTCCTCAGTTATTTCCTTATCAGTCCATCTAATTTTCAACATTCGTCTGTAGCAACGCATCTCAAATGGTTCGATTCTCTTCTGTTCCGGTTTTCCAGCAACGCTGGGCTCCAAACGTACATACAAAAATCTAAGTGACATGTCCACCATACAATATAACACTCCTAAAAAAGCTACTGTAGCACGATTCTCACCTTGTGACACGGACTGCTATCCTGTTGGAAGATGTACTCGCCTTTGGGTAGACATCAAGCATAAATGGATCCGGGTTGTCGGCAATAATTTCCACGTAGTCCGCGACTCTCACGACGCCTTTAGTCGCTGCCATATGTCCCACGGAAGCCCAGATGAATGTCTCCCACTGCACAGAACTTCCCACTGCCATCGTAATTTACTGTTTCGTTAGGAAAACTTGGGAACACACAGACGTGATATGCTGGGGAGCCCCATGTTGAGCCATCTGTGCGTAATGGTGCCCACCATAACACTTGCACCTTTACTAGCCTTAGTCTATGTCGTCAGACATGCCACAGATCACCGTCTATCCTGCTTGACAGACTGGGCAAGGCTCCGATCTCCTAGTTTTGTGATGATCGGCGGAAGTCCAACACGTTGTCGCCTACCCGTGATTTTACTGTCCTTCAGCCGCTTTCCAAGGATGCCCACCACACCAGCACGCGAAAAGCCGACCAGCTTCGCCGGTGGCGATCTGTTCGTTCCTAAGTGCTGGGTTATAAAAAACTGTCCTTTGTCAAAGTCAATTACGCCAGTGGATTTCCATATTTCGCTATTGTCTGCCTGGCTTGTGAGACACCAGGATGTGCTGTCACATAGTATCTTGGCCAGTATTGTCATCTTATAGAGTCTTACTTCTGTTACCCTGTTTAATTCTCTGCTGCTACTCTTTTGCCATCAGAAGCTGGCACCCGACAGAGCCCTAGATGTGTGTTCCATTTGCAAGTGAGAGGGAAAAAGCGGATATGACTCCATTATATAGACAGGGCAAAAGAACGGATTAGCAACGAACACACTACTACTTGGGGCAATTAACCACCTACGGACAACACTAACACACAATCATGACAAATACTGGTGAACCCCTGCAGCACAGCAAAATTAACTGGCACCTTCAGGAATAAACTAGCGACCAACCAGCAACGCAGGGAAGCCGTATTGCACACTAAACGCAAACAAACGCAACCAAAACCCTTACACAGTGATCGATTTATGACCAATCGACCAATTTTGTAACAATCTTGGCACGTTACAGGTACAGACGGTGCAGCTGGCACAGGAGATTTCGCAGGTGCCCAGTCCAGCAGTACCCCTTCCCGAAAGGACTGACACTCTTTAAGACGACTTAAGCTATGACAACGATGCCGAGTATTGCACGATACCCAAAACTAACAACCACCCTAGCCTTTCATGAACTGTCGTAGACAGCGAGAAACCGCTACTGCTCTTACTATCCGACCAGATTATTGCAGAGGTTTCTTTCCCTTAGCGCTTGATTTGGCAGATTTTCCCTCTGCCCTTAAAAGCGCTAACCTTCTTTCGGTTTTCGTCCACTATCTATCTCCTCGATGCGACCGTGTTAGTGGGTAATCCTATCCAGACTCACGGATAACATCACGGCCCTGCATCCCGTGAAGTCCTCGATTAGTAACTAACAGATACGGTGGTGACAGTAGATCTTTTGAGATGATCACCACATTGGGTTGGGCGAGGAGGGATTCCACCCCTTAAGAAAAGAAAAAAACCGCAAAACTACAGACCAGCATCTCTAACTTCCGGTTGCTGTAGAATCCTCGAACATATTCTCAGTTCGAATATATTAAACTTTTTTGAGACTGGGAGGCTTATGTCCATGAACTAGCTTTGTTTTAGAATGTACCGCTCGTGCGAATCTCAACTTGCCTTTTTCTCACACGACATACTGCGAACTATGGACGAAGGGCAACAGGCAGATTCCATATTTCTAGATTTCTGCAAACCATTTGATACGGTGCCCCACTGCGGGCTGTTCATGAATGTACGAGCATATGGAATTAAATTCACAGATATATGAGTGGGTCGTTCTTAAGTAATAGAACCCAGTATGTCGTCCTCGACGGCGAGTGTTCATCAGAAGCAAGGGTATCGTCAGCAGCGCCCCTGGGAAGTGTTGTAGTACCGCTGTTGTTCCCTACGTACATAAATTATTTAGCATACAGATGGGCAGCAACCTGTTGTTGTTTACTGGTGAAGCTGTGGTGAACCGTAAGGTGTCGAAGATGAGTGACTGTAGATTAGGACAAAATTTCTAATTAATGTGATGAATGGCAGCTAGCTTTAAATGTGGAGAAATGTAAGGTAATGCGGATGAGTAGCATGAACAAACTTGTAATGTTGGAATACAGCATAACTAGTGTCCCGCATGACAAAGGCAAGTCATTTACATATCTGGGTGTAACGTTTCCAAGCGATATGAAATGGAACGAGCATGCAAGAACTGTGGTAGGGAAGGGGAATGGTCGATTTTGATTTATTGGGAGAATTTTAGGAAAAAGTGTTTCACCTGTAAAGGAGATCGCATATAGGACACTGGTGCGAGCTATTCTTGAGTACTTTTCGAGTGTTTGGGAACCGCACCACGCCAGACTCAGGGAAGACATGGAAGCAATTCAGAGACGAGTTGCTAGATTTGAGACGGGTTGCTAGATTTGAGACTGGTGGGTTCGAACAACATGTAGGTGTTACGGAGATGCTATGGGAACTCAAATGAGAATCCCTGGAGAAAAGACGACATTTTTTTCGAAAAACACTATTGAGGAAATTTAGAGAACCGGCATTTGAAGCTGGCTGCCGAACGATTCTATTGCCGCCAACATGCATTGCGCGTAATGGCCACGAAGATAAAACACAAGAAATTAGTGCTCATACGGTGGCATATAGATAGTCGTTTGTCCCTCGCTCTATTTGCGAGTGGAACAGGAAAAAACAGTGACTGGTAGTGGTACTGGTACCCTCCGCCATGTACCGTACGGTGGCTTGCCGAGTATCTATGTAGATATATATTCAGATGTAAAGGATTTTTTCTTAGTTCTTACTCGCGTTAGTGAAAAATAGTAGGTTTTAAAATGCTACTCCGAGTACTTAAGTTTTTGGCTTCAAGGTACATTTCATCCGCTGATGCTTGCAGTTACAATATTTCCTTATTGAAGTATACACTGAAATGACAGAAATCATGGGACACCTCCTCATATCGTGTCGGACCTCCTTCTGCCCGGCGTAGTGCAGCATCTCGGCATGGGCTCAACACTTCGTTGCAAATCCTCTGCAGAAATATTGAGCGACGCTGCATCCATAGCCGTCCTTAATAGCGAAAATGTTGTCAGTGCGGGATTTTGTGCACGAACTGTCCGCTCTAACATGTCCTAAAATCTTCGTGGGGGTTCAAGTCGGGCGGTCTTAGTGGCCAGATCATCCGCTCAAATTGACCAAAATATTCTTGAAACCAATCACGAATTATTGTGCCCCGATGACATGGTGCATTGTCATCTATAAAAATTCCATAGTTGTTTGGGAACATAAAGTTCACGAAAGTCTGAAAATGGTCTCCAGGTAGTCGCACATTAACAGTCGCATTTACAGTCAATGATCCGTTCACTTGGACCAAGGACCCAGTCCATATCAGGTAAACACAGACCACACCATTATGAGGCCACCACCAGCTTGCGCAGTGCCTTGATGACAACTTAGGTCCATGATTTCATGGCGTCTGCGCAACACTTTGAAACGTCCCCTTAGAAATATTAAGAATGATTTTCAAACAGCTGAGCAAAACTGAACGTACTCAGACAGTTCTCTCTTTACTTATTCTTATCATCACTAAACTGACACACAATATTTTTTTAGCGCAACGCAATCTGATTTTCAATAATCCCTACAAAAGAATGGCCCTGACTAACGATAACCTATACTTTTCATGAATCACTTTTTTTTGTTTTTGGTCATCAGTCTACTGACTGGTTTGATGGGGCCCGCCACGAATTCCTTTCCTGTGCTAACCTCTTCATCTCAGAGTAGGACTTGCAACCTACGTCATCAATTATTTGTTTGACATATTCCAATCTCTGTCTTCCTCTACAGTTTTTGCTCTCTATAGCTCCCTCTAGCACCATGGAAGTTATTCCCTCATGTCTTAGCAGATGTCCTATCATTCTGTCCCTTCTCCTTATCAGTGTTTTCCACATATTCCTTTCCTCTCCGATTCTGCGTAGAACCTCCTCATTCCTTACCTTATAAGTCCACCTAATTTTCAACATTCGTCTATAGCACCACATCTCAAATGCTTCGATTCTCTCCTGTTCCGGTTTTCCCACAGTCCATGTTTCACTACCATAGAATGCTGTACTCCAGACGTACATCCTCAGAAATTTCTTCCTCAAATTAAGGCCGGTATTTGATATTGATAGACTTCTCTTGGCCAGAAATGCCTTTTTTGCCATAGCGAGTCTACTTTTGATGTCCTCCTTGCTCCGTCCGTCATTGGTTATTTTACTGCCTAGGTAGCAGAATTCCTTAACTTCATTGGTTTCGTGACCATCAATCCTGATGTTAAGTTTCTCGCTGTTCTCATTTCTACTACTTCTCATTACCTTCGTCTTTCTCCGATTTACTCTCAAACCATACTGTGTACTCATTAGACTGTTCATTCCGTTCAGCAGATCATTTAATTCTTCTTCACTTTCACTCAGGATAGCAATGTCATCAGCGAATCGTATCATTGATATCCTTTCACCTTGTATTTTAATTCCACTCCTGAACCTTTCTTTTATTTCCATCATTGCCTCCTCGATGTACAGATTGAAGAGTAGGGGAGAAAGGCTACAGCCTTGTCTTACACCCTACTTAATACGAGCACTTCGTTCTTGATCGTCCACTCTTATTATTCCCTCTTGGTTGTTGTACATATGGTATATGACCCGTCTCTCCCTATAGCTTACCCCTACTTTTTTCAGAATCTCGAACAGCTTGCACCATTTTATATTGTCGAACGCTTTTTCCAGGTCGACAAATCCTATGAAAGTGTCTTGATTTTTCTTTAGCCTTGCTTCCATTATTAGCCGTAAGGTCAGAATTGCTTCTCTCGTCCCTTTACTTTTCCTAAAGCCAAACAGATCGTCACCATGCGCATTGTCAATTTTCTTTTCCATTCTTCTGTATATTATTCTTGTAAGCAGCTTCGATGCATGAGCTGTTAAGCTGATTGTGCGATAATTCTCGCACTTGTCAGCTCTTGCCGTCTTCGGAATTGTGTGGATGATGCTTTTCAGAAAGTCAGATGGTATATCGCCAGACTCATATATTCTACACACTAACGTGAATAGTCGTTTTGTTGCCACTTCCCCCAGTGATTTTAGAAATTCTAATGGAATGTTATCCATCCCTTCTGCTTTATTTGCCCGTAAGTCCTCCAAAGCTCTTTTAAATTCCGATTCTAATACTGGATCCCCTATCTCTTCTAAATCGACTCCTGTTTCTTCTTCTATCACATCAGACAAATCTTCACCCTCATAGAGGCTTTCAATGTATTCTTTCCACCTATCCGCTCTCTCCTCTGCATTTAACAGTGGAATTCCCGTTGCACTCTTAATGTTACCACCGTTGCTTTTAATGTCACCAAAGGTTGTTTTGACTTTCCTGTATGCTGAGTCTGTCCTTCCGACAATCATACCTTTTTCGATGTCTTCACATTTTTCCTGCAGCCATTTCGTCTTAGCTTCCCTACACTTCCTATTTATTTCATTCCTCAGCGACTTGTATTTCAGTATTCCTGATTTTCCCGGAACATCTTTGTACTTCTTCCTTTCATCAATCAACTGAAGTATTTCTTCTGTTACCCATGGTTTCTTCGCAGCTACCTTCTTTGTACCTATGTTTTCCTTCCCAACTTCTGTGACGGCCCTTTTTAGAGATGTCCATTCCTCTTCAGCTGTACTACCTACTGCGCTATTCCTTATTGCTGTATCTATAGCGTTAGAGAACTTCAAACGTATCTCGTCATTCGTTAGTACTTCCGTATCCCACTTCTTTGCGTATTGATTCTTCCTGACTAACGTCTTGAACTTCAGCCTACTCTTCATCACTACTATATTGTGATCTGAGTCTGTATTTGCTCCTGGGTACGCCTTACAATTCAGTATCTGATTTCGGAATCTCTGTCTGACCATGATGTTATCTAATTGAAATCTTCCCGTATCTCCCGGCCTTTTCCAAGTATACCTCCTCCTCTTGTGATTTTTGAACAGGGTATGCGCTATTACTAGCTGAAACTTGTTACAGAACTCAATTAGTCTTTCTCCTCTTTCATTCCTTGTCCCAAGTCCATATTCTCCTGTAACCTTTTCTTCTACTCCTTCCCCTACAACTGCATTCCAGTCGCCCATGACTATTAGATTTTCGTCCCCCTTTACATACTGCATTACCCTCATACACTTTCTCTATCTGTTCATCTTCAGCTTGCGACGTCGGCATGTATCCCTGAACTATCGTTGTCGGTCTTGGTCTACTGTCGATTCTGATTAGAACAACCCGGTCACTGAACTGTTCACAGTAACACACCCTCTACCCTACCTTCCTATTCATAACGAATCCTACACCTGTTATACCCTTTTCTGCTGCTGTTGATATTACCCGATACTCATCTGACCAGAAATCCTTGTCTTCCTTCCACTTCACTTCACTGATCCCTACTATATCTAGATTGAGCCTTTGCATTTCCCTTTTCAGATTTTCTAGTTTCCCTACCACGTTCAAGCTTCTGACATTCCACGCCCCGACTCGTAGAACGTTATCCTTTCGTAGATTATTCCTCATGTCGTTGATCATTGCTGATTCTTCCGCCTTTAGGGGCAGTTTCCCACCCCTAGGACAAGAGAGTGCCCTGAACCTCTATCCGCTCCTCCGCCCTCTTTGACAAGGCCGTTTTCAGAATGAGGCTGATTTCTTATGCCGGAAGTCTTCGGCCGCCAATGCCGATTATTTATCAAAATTTGGGCAGTGGCGGGGATCGAACCCGGGACCGAAGACGTTGTGATTATGAATCAAAGACGCTACCCCTAGACCACGGGTCCATGGCACTTACCTCACAAAAATCTTCGTTACTGGAACTACTGCAATACAGCGAGCGGCAATTCTGCCAGGTAAATAAAAGATTTTGACTACTGAAGGCACTAACTACTGATAGGCATGGTTAGCAAATGAAAGAATTTGGTAGAGAACAAACAGTGTATTTACCTTAATAATGTTCAAAAGTCATCTCATCATATATATATATATATATATATATATATATATATATATATATATATATATATATAGTTTTGTGACATCCAATTAAACAAATTCCCTTTTTCTGACGGACACTCGTCCAGATCGTCCGCTCAAAAATCTGGCATCTCTCTCTCCACATCCACCACTGCTGGCGGCTCACCTCCAACTGCACAACGCTACGCGCTGTTCACATCCAACTGCCCAACACTACACAAGCGAATATTCCAACAATGATTCCAACCAGCCACAGACTGCACACAGCACAGTCAGTGATTTTCATACAGAGCGCTACGTGGCGTTACCAACATAAAAACCCAAACAGCCTGCTTACAACTTGAACCATCTATCAGCTCTTACCAACTGATATCAGGACACATCTGACCACAATACGGTTTTCCAGCCGTCAAGAGTCCAACTGATGCGATCACGAGCCCAGGAGAGGCGTCGCAGGCGATGTCGTGCTGTTAGCAAAGGCATTCGCGTCAATCGTCTGCGTTTCATAGTGTTGCTTGTCTGTTAGCACTGGCAACTCTACGCAAATCCCGCTTCTCTGGGTCGTTAAGTGAAGGCAGTAGTCCACTGCGTTGTCCCTGGTGAGAGGCAACGCCTCGGATTTGGTATTCTCAGCGTAATCTAGGAATATTGAATCACCTAACAATTTCGGAAACGGAATGTCCCACGTGTATAACACCCACTACTGTCAGCATTGTAAGTCTGTTTATTTCCGTCGTGAGGCAATAATCACGTCGCAAACCTTTTCACACGAATCACCTGAGTACAAATGACAGCTTGTCAATATGCTTCTCTTTCATACCTTGTGTACGCGGTAGTACCGCCATTTTTTTTCTCATCCAAACTGTGTTTGTAAATGTCTGTTATTTGTGTTGTAGCGTTACCGTTTGTGAAAAGGGCAGTGTCGTGGGCGAGTTGTGCATATTTCCAATTTACTATCACAGCCATATTATTTACCTAGATTAGAAAAACAGTGTTGGTAGAAGTGATATCTGCGATATCTTAGTTTCAGCTATTCTTGTGTCTGTTCTAGCTCCTTCTGTCTATGCTCTTGCCCTTCTGTTGCTGAGAAAGCTTGCTAACAATATCCTGTAACAATGTGGGGCCTCCGTTATATCTTCTATTTTCGTTAGCAGGTTTTATTTCCTTGTCACAGGCTTTTTCTGTATCTAGAAATACTGCAGCAGAGGAGGTAGTAGTTACATGATCGGAATTACGCTGAACTTAAATTTGCTTTGGAATACGAATTGTTCTGTAAGCACTGTTTCGGCTTGATCTAATATTTTCTGGATTCTTCTCTTGCTGTCCTTCCAGAAGTTTTACCAGGACTACTAAGTAGGATTACTGGTGTTCGTTGAATCTGTCCTTGGTTTGAGGATTACTTTAATATATGTGTAACTTTCCATTTATCTAGTACATGACGGTTTGTCAGGAAGTGGTGAATATTCCCGTTAGTAACACAGTTGCCCTTCTGGGCAGATTCTTTAGTTGTTCATTACTGACATTATCTGACACGGGTGCTTTGTAATTCGTTAGTGTCTTGATTGTGTTTCACGTTCGCTGAAACTTGTCAGCCGGAGTTTCTGTTATTTAGTTACCAGTTCTCTCGGCTGTTCAGTTGTTATTATGGAAGTTTGTTGTGACCCTCGAACGTCTCGATGAGCTTTTCTGCTTTTGCTAAGTCGTCGTTAGTCAACCCATTCCTGGATTCCAGAGCATTCTGTGCTTTTTTCTTTTTCTGAGCCTTTTAACTATCTGCCATTCTTCTAATGTTTGTAGTAGATATTCCGCCATTTTTCCTGCTGGTTTTGAGATCTGCATTCTACCTAGCGTCATTTAGCCCTTGCGTACTTTGTCTTACATGACTGTGGTGCTTGCATTTTGATTCTTCATTCGACTCTGCTTCATTCTTATACTTTCCATACCACGTCATATACCCACAACGCCACTAGGCGTCATTCGGTACCGCAGTGAGTAGTGAGCGTCATGCTTTGATTCATCAATGAATATTGCACATCATTTTTCTGGTACACATGTACATTTAGGGTATGATATAAGAACAGTACGGATATAAGAACATTACGGAATTTGTGCTGCAAAAGTTAATTCTAACCCAAAAAAACCAAGACAAAAACACAACAAGTAGTGATAGAGCAATATTTTATATCTGCCACATAATAAGTTTATTGTATGTATAAAAGTAAGCATGTATTTCAGGCCACTGATGATGCTGCCCAAATAAAAGAAGCGAAACGCGTATGGCAATAAACAAACTGCCTGCAATTAGTTGCACAGACAGTACATATCTCAACGAAGGAACGGTAAAGTTCAGGTAGAATAATAAACCTATCTTTGGAATAACACCAGATATGAAAAACAAAATTTCGGTGTCAGAAGATGGTATTGTTCAGAAGTGGTGATGACAGGTTGCAGTGCTATAGTATAGGGTGACGCTAAATTCAAGTGTTAAGTGAAAAGTAACGGGGTCAGTAACGAGGAAATTTATTAATGTGATCACATTACATTAACTGCTAATGGTTACCTAACGCTATACTGCTTACTAAGTGATTCGGCAGTCAGCAACAACAAATGCTGAAAATTCCAGTAAGCGGGGGGAAAAGGAATGATTTACCAAAATTTGGAGAAGGACAGGTCCGCGTGGTTCAGAGGTGTAGGCCCTCTACCTCACTAGCGGCTGTACATGCGTGGTATTCCAGAACTTCTGTATTTCAGCTGTGTCGACACTGATGTTACTATGAAAGGAACGACGAGCCGTTGCCACAAGCGGCGTGAAGAAAGACTAGGATTTTACTACTTTCCACGACGATTTCATTAGAGATACGAGACAACGAGCTATGATTGTGGAAAGATGAAGAAAGCGGCTGTGTTATTTTCAAAGAAAGCCTCTAACATTTGCCTTATGCGATTTTAGGAAATAACAAGGAGTATAAAATAGTATGGTTAGACGGGGATTTGAAACGCCGTGCTTCCGAATACGAGGAGTGTCTCTTAGCATAGCGTGACGTCACCAGGTGCAGGTGAAGAGACAGTGAGGAGTAGTAGTCGTAGCTTTCACCATTTCGGTGGCTACCAAGAGCCAAGCAGAACTTTCTTACCGTACCATGTAACACTGTGATATATTTGGCCAGTAACATAATATAAAGCACTGTCCTCACTTGCGTCAATGCACCATGTCAAAAATTTTTCTAGTAAGTAAATTTTATCCTTAAAAGGATAAATATGATAGGAGCTAAAACTACTTATCTCCAACTGAAGTAACCAATTCCTTGGCCTGAGAACGTATTCCAGGCAAACATTTTTGTCGATGTAGGAATACACTGTCTGATCGAAAGTGTCTTGGCCGCCAATTAGTGGACGTTAATGTGAGTAGAGTCTATTCCCTCACCGTTATGATGACTTGAACTCTGTAGGGGATTCTTTCAATGAGGTGTCTGTGCAGGAACTACTGCACATTATTCGTCAACAGCTGAAACCAGGTAAGGTAGTGCCATTGAACGCCGGGGTCTGGAGCGATGGCGACTTTCTACCTCATCCCAATTGTGTTCCAATGGGATCAGTCCCGGATTCTGGGAGGATCAATCCATTTCAGCAATGTTATCACCCATAGTAATTGCCTCACTGGTACTGTTTTATGACAGGGTCTATTGTCATGCTGACAAATAATTATTGCATTAGAACTGTTCCCCAGTATTGTAACAAGGCCAATCCCATTCCAAAATACCGTTATCCATGATGGCGGCCATGACGTCAGAGTCATTATGAAATGGTTTCGTAACACCGTCACCATTCCAAAGCATCGTTAGTCAACAACAACAAGGTCGCACGCAGTGTATCCGGCACGTGTTGACTCTCTAGTCTTTATTACCACCACCAGAGTAATCTGTCATCAAGTCAGCTGATGGTTTTGTGGGGTGGTGGAAATGGCTGCATCCAATACGATCCCTTAATTGAGTCACATGTTCGACTTCTACCAATAGGATTCAACTATCCTATGACCTCATTGTAGGACATATATAGGTTAAGTTCCGGGACCTCAGTCTTGGTCACTCAGTCAGCGGGAGACTAAGAAGAACAATCATGAACCACCAGTCGACCTCCAGTGCAGTCACTCAGAACAGGATCAAACGGAAAAGTAAGTATCATATTTCACATTATTCTATCTCGTTCATTATCCTTATTATTCAATGTTTTCACTTATTCGCTAATATCTAATCATTCATCTTCTTTTTTCAACAGAGTCAAACGCAACCATGCTTAGCTCCGCAGACGCGTCCGAACCTGCATCATCATTAGCTTCGTTAACCATCTCATCCGGACCTACACCAGCGACAGCCGACTCATCTGATCCAGTAGCGACCACGTGGGATCCTGTAGCCCACCTAGCTCACATGTTGGAGCAGGACAAGGAGTTGCTGCTCTCCGTCCCACCCAGCAACTTGTGTGATGAAGACGCTCGATATGCTCACCACAGAACGAATTCAACCACTGGTGGTGTTAAAGATCAACTAAATGGTGGTCAGTACTGGATGCCTACATATAACTCATCACAATCGAACACTCCTGTGATAGTGCAACCACCGAGTTTAGATACTGTAAATAAAAAGAATACGTCTAGTGCGGCTACGCTATTCACCACGACATATAATGTAACCTCCAGTGGTTCCAAACGTGTGAACATTGCTATAGACGTCCATCATGTCCGGGGGATCCAAGCTGTAATGGAGATTGAAAATATTTCCAAAAGTGTTAAAATCCCGATTTCCGAGTTCGACTGGGCCGGGATCTGTCATGCAGGGCGCTACATCAATCAACAAATGACCACCGAATATGATCCAACTCATCCCCTACCAGAAATTCGTCTTGCCGATGTCACACTTTCCATTACTACTGTATATGATGACTGCGCCTTATGCATTAAATCAGGTGTCGACAGCGTCTATCTAAGGCATCCGTCAGTTATCAAATTATTCAACCTAGACTCCTCTATACGGTTTGCTCTCGAGAGACTGAATCGTTGGGTTCCTAGCATAGAGGCAGCATATAGTGATGTTAAAAACTCTCTACGTGTTAATAATATACATATTGACGATTTTGAGCAGCATCTTCGTTCGCATATGGCCATTAAAACTACAGACATCCAATGGAAATGCGTGTGTCAAAAACCAGAGTACTCAGAGTCACCTATCGGATTGTGTGAGATACGTGCAGAATTTATTGCCAACCAAAGAGAATTATTTGGTATATATTGTACAGGTTCTAAGAAGAAACGTGCAGATTATGATAACACCTCAGAAATAGTACATCCAATGTATGATTTTTAAATAAATAATTTATATTTAATCTTATCTCCTGTTTCTCTTTTATTTCAGACCACCACTCCTATTATAATCAAATTGATCCAATAATTTTTTAATTCTACTCAAATTATGATCATCTTACTCTTCATACATGTGTTCCTCGTGTAGGCAGTATAGCTCAATCTGTTAATTGATCGAACTATACTGGCTACACACAAATATTATTATTATCCTCTCAGTTATATTTTCTATATATGTCAAGTACTTGTTTGTACATGGCTCATTTACTATCATGGCTGGCTGGGTGAAGCACCCTCACCACAAGGACTTTGTTGTCGGTGACTGGTCATGTGAAGATTCAAGTGAAGAGCAGAAGAAGAAGAAAAACGGAATTCTCCTTCCCGATAATATAAGAGCAATTATTGTAGGCCCATCCAACTGCGGCAAGACTAATGTCCTCATGACTCTGCTAACTCATGGGCAAGGTGTCCGATTTGAACATGTCTGTCTATTCTCAAAAACACTCTTTCAACCCAAGTATCAGCTATTGCATGAGATATTTCGAGGTGTAGATGGCGTTACATACACAACATTCAGTGAAAGCTCTGATATCCCCCCACCTGAAGAAACAAAACCAAACACAGTATTCATATTTGACGATGTTGCAGTAGAAAACCAAGACCAAATTCGCAAATATTTCTCTTTTGGTCGCCATATGGGTGCTGACGTATTTTATCTAAGTCAAACATATTCCAGAATCCCCAAACAACTTGTTAGGGATAACGCAAATCTCATTATAGCCTTCAAGCAAGACAATCTTAATTTAAGACACATTTACCAAGCACATGTGGGGACGGATATGTCGTTCAATGATTTCTTAAAGATATGTGCAGACTGTTGGAACCATTCACAGTATGGGTTTCTCGTTATTGATAAAACAAGAAAACTGTATGATGGTAGATACAGACGAAACTTTCAAGAATTTTTACATATATAACAAGGTAATAGACGTTAGCACATCAGTCTACGTCATACCATGGACAAATTCGCGCGTATGTCCACCTCTCAACCTGAGATGATTGGTGTACACAGACAGAACATTTGCTTGTACATGGATGCGAAAATTCAAGCTATGGCTCTTAAAGTTGCAAGTATGCGCAGGGAACTAGAGACCTATTACCAAACCATTCTGAGAATGGTGAATGAGTTAAATGAGCTAGTTAATCAAGTCAGTAAGAAAGTAACCGACTTAACTGAAAAGGTCGATCATATTCAGGGAAAAATAGATGTACACCTGATTGTTGTCGATAAGGGCGATCGTGATCATACTAAGAAGCTGAAGAAAATGAATGCATATATAAAGCCTCATGTCGCAGAGACGTCTGATTAGTATACGTTGAGATGTCGACGACCAAACAGAAAGTCATTCAAGCCCGTAAAGCAGTCCGAGAGAAATTACGGTTGCTTAGGTTAGGGTATATTGATCGTCAGCAAACACTAAGAAAGACCTTTAAGCCCGTTACTGAGTCTCTCCGACAGCTCTCACCAAAAACAAAAACGACCCAAAACGACAGTCAAGCCATTGATGAATTCATTATTAGTCACGCACCAGGCCAGATAGATAGAACATTCGGCGTTAGCCCGGGAAGACCATACATGTTGGGCACGCATCCCATAACTGTAACAGAAGACAAAATACAAATAGCTGATAGACAGTTTGACCGAACACCAGGCTTAATGAATCTTATTTTCCTAAGACCAACTAAAAAACCTATAAATTATTCAGTTAGTGATAAGGACACGTACCGTCAAATACTACACATGACTGGTGTACACAAGATCACCAAAAGCCTAACCAACAGGAAGTATAAAACCATTATAAAACCAATACTTGAAGACCAAAACAACAACAACGGTGCCAGCAGCGGAGATGGTATTGACATTGGTCTTAAGACAGTGAACAATCGAGTCCCTCAGTATATGTATTATGATGACGCCAACGAACTAATAGATCGACTACGTCTGCTCATGGCATCAGCTGCTGCAGGTAATACAGCTCATTCGAATGAAGTTATCTCCATAATCTCTGAGCTTCGAGAGAGAGGTATCATCGAATAAGTATGGAGACCGTAGTTCGAGAACTACACAAACCAGCACGCAAAACATACCCGCGCAGGCATGTCATGATTAAAGGGATGGATGACTTGTGGCAAGCTGATCTTGTAGATATGCGACAATATTCACATGAGAATAATGGCTTCAAATACATTTTAATTGTTATTGATACATACTCCAAGTTTGCATGGGCAGTACCAGTCAAGACAAAAACCGGACCAAATGTCGCTGATGCTTTTGAACGCTTGCTACAGATAGGAACCAATCGATGTCCGGACAATCTCCAAACCGATCATGGTGGTGAGTTCTACAATAGGTACTTCAAGACAGTGATGCAGCAGTATGGAATACATCACTACTCGACATTCACTCACCTGAAGGCAAGTATCGTAGAGCGCTTGAACAGAACAATAAAAGGCAGAATGTGGATGCGGTTTAACCTTCGTGGCTCATACAAATGGACAGATATCCTCCCAGAAATAATTGCTCAATATAATAGAACCAAACATAGCACAATAAAAATGCGGCCAATTGATGTTCGTGATAACACACTCATGGATACGGTATACTTTCACATTAAGATACTGGATCCACGCAAACAGAAATTTAATGTAGGTGATTTGGTGCGTATCTCAAAACACAAGACCGCATTTGAGAAATCATACCTACCGAACTGGTCAACTGAGATATTTACAGTTTCAAATGTGCAGCGAACGAATCCTAGAACTTATTTATTGAAAGACAGTAAAGGTGAAGAAATTGCAGGCTCCTTCTACACTGAGGAGATGCAGAAGAGCTCACAACCAGATCTTTTTCTCGTGGAGAGGGTCATAAGAGGACTTGGAAATAAAGCCCTAGTCAAATGGCTTGGTTTTCCTGCTACACAAAACAGTTGGATTGATGCCAGGGATTTGCTATATAATGAACATTCATCGTCCACAACCACCACAGTAGCCTGACATGCGCGATCGAGGGCACATTAGAGGAGGCGGTGGTGTTCTGGACAAACTACCTTTGGAATTACACATCCCGGGGTATAACTACTGCGGACCTGGGACAAAGCTTCAGAAACGCTTGGCGCGAGGTGATAAGGGAGTGAATCTGCTTGACGAAGCGTGCATGGAACACGACATTGCATACGAAGCAAATAAAGATCTACCAAGTCGTCACATTGCAGATAGGATTTTAGCTGATAAAGCTAAGGCGATACGGAAAAGAAAAGATATTGGTATAGGTCAACGCATCGCGGCATTCGCAGTTGATAAAACCATGCGCGGAAAAATCAAGTTAGGATTAGGAGTGATGAATTTCAAGCGCGTTATGAACGCTGCACGTCGCGCACTAAACATGAAGAACAAGAAGGGTTGTTTGAAGAAATGTATCCTGACAGCGATGTATGCAGCTAAAAACGCAATGAAGGACAAAGAATCACCAACGAGAAGATCCGTTAAAGCACCTCGCATTCTACCAATACCCAAGACATTCGGCGGTTTTATTCCTTTTCTCATCCCAGCCCTCTCCGCGCTCTCAGCGGTAGGTTCGCTCGCCGGTGGGGCTGCAGCTATCGCTCGAACAGTCAAGAATGCGCAAAACTCGCAAACCCAGTTAGAAGAGGCGAGAAGACATAACCGCATGATGGAAGCAGCAGTCATTGGAAAAGGCCTATACTTGAAACCGTACAAGAAGGGTCTTGGTCTATTCATAAATTAAAAAAAGCCCAATAGCGGTCCTACCAGATCGACCACTCACAAATACAGACCTTCTTAAGTTTGTTAGACATAAATTCAAGATACCAAGATTCCGTGGTGTGTTTATGAGGGATACATTACCTAAGACTATGTGGAAAACTGGTGAATGCGGTATTGTGAATTTAGATGTTGTCGGAGGTCCTGGCACCCACTGGGTGGCGTACGTTATGAAAGACGCTGGGGTAGTCTACTATTTCGACTCCTTTGGTGACCTGCAACCACCCGAAGAATTACAGCAATACTTCACTCACAGAAGACATGTGCTATACAATTATCAACGGTATCAGGAGTTTAATACGAGTACATACCTCTGCGGGCATCTTTGCATCATCTTTCTCTTGACGTTCACAAAGAAGAAGAATAAGAACAAGAACTAACGTATATAAGCAGGATGTTTAAACCTTCATTCATCAGTTGACGTTCAGATGCAATGTCGTACACTTTGACGTTGAAAGGATGGTCATCTGTATTGCGTGCAAATTACTTCCCACCAATTGATTTGAGTGCAGGTCAATGGAGTGTTGCATTGATTGGACTGGAGACGTACAACAGCATCCCGAATATCACCAACACTAACAATAAACTGCATCTCGATATTAATGGTGAAAAAGATATTCTTGAAATAGAATCTGGTGCAAACGATATTGACGATTTAAACGAACTCTTAAAACAGTCTGGAAAAGGTATTGAACTACGTGCAAACATCAATACACTTAAATCTGAAATAAGGACTCTAAATGCAACGATTGACTTTAGCCAGAAACATTCAATAGGACCCCTGCTTGGATTCACAAAAGGGCAGATTTTGAAGAAAGATCCAACTAAATTTTACAAGTCCAATCAGTCTGTGGATATACTCCCAGTCAGCACAATGAGTGTCGAGTGTAACATTGCTACGAATTCCTATCTCAACGATACTCTCATTCACACTATTTACGGAATCTTCTCCTCAGTTGCAGCGGGGTATAAGATTGTTGAGACACCTGCCAATGCAATATACCTTCCAGTGAGTGCTCAGACATTGGGCTATTTGGAGCTGCGTATTGTGGATCAGAATAATAAACTTGTCGCCTTCGCGGTGAGGAAATCATTATACGATTACATCTAAAACAAGATGGGCTTGCGGTATAAAACAAGTGCACGCAATACACAGCGCGCCACTTCGCTACTGAACAGCAAACTGATAACACCTGTGAACTACGAATTTCTTAAATCAGTTGGTCTCAAACCCTGCAATGACGTCATCACTCAATATAACCAATCCAGTAGAGTATGATGACAGAATTATACGTCAAGAATACTTCTCTCATACATCTTACGCTTCAACCACGATTAACAAGAATGATGAAATCAGGATTGTCATACAGCACCAGGACACACTCACTCTTCCGTGCAAGAGTTTCATATATCTCGAAGGGTCATTCAAGAAAACTGATGGCACCGATACAGTGGGGTCCAAGCTGACACGCAACGCATTGGCATTCCTCTTCCAAGAGATTCGCTATGAACTGAATGGTTCTGAGATTGATCGTACACGCAATGTTGGTCTAACATCGACCCTTAAAACATACGTCTCGGCATCACCAGCAGATCTGCACAGTTTAGAAAATGCTGGATGGTTCATAGACGATGCGGAGGGTAGAACACCCCAGGAGTACAAGCGATTTACTGCATGCATACCTCTAAAAATACTTATGGGATATTTTGAGGATATGAGACAGATTATTATGAACGCTAAACAGGAACTTATTCTCGTGCGGAGTGCGACAGACAATAACTCGTACATTCAAGGAGCTCAAGAAGAGAATAGGATCACAATCAACAAATTAATATGGAAAATGCCTCACGTCAGTGTATCCGACGAGGAACGATTGAAGCTTTTGAAAGTGTTGAATTCAGGTACATTTCTGTCACTGACCTTCCGCTCATGGGAGATCTTTGAGTATCCAGTGTTACCGACCGCGAGCAGACAAACATGGGCTATTAAGACCTCCAGTCATATCGAGACACCCAGATTCATTATACTTGCGTTTCAGACTGATAGAAGAGCAAATACATCAAACGATTCCACCGTGTTCGATAACTGCAAGTTAACTAACGCCAAAGTCTACCTCAATTCAGAATTCTACCCATATGACAATCTACATCTGCAATGGAATGAAAATGTATACAGCCTCGCGTATGACATGTATGCAAGGTTTCGTTCTTATTACTATGAAATTGCTGAAGGAGAGGGAGGGGGGTGTCTACTGAGTCCTCGTAAGTTCAAAGAACTTTCACCGATCATTGTAATAGACAGCTCTAAACAGAATGAGATAATTAAGTCTGGACCTATAGACGTTCGAATTGAATTTGAATCATCGACAAATTTCCCAGAACACACCGCTGCATATGCATTAGTCCTACACGACAGAATAATCAATTACTCTCCGCTCACAGGTGTTGTGCAACGAGCTGTATAAATGAAAATATGCTGTCCTGTGCATTGATCATTTGACGATGGCAACTCAGCCTGTGAAGATCATTGCAGATGTTCAAGGATTCCATGATGGAGAGCGAAGACAGTTCGTATTTAAACAAGTTGCTTTTGTGGCCTACACACAAGACGCAGGAATAATTGAAACCTTCTCCGCAAATATTCGATCACCAGGACCGTTCACGCAAGTGAAACCTTGTAAAACACGGACCAGTGCATTGTGGTTAACTAATTTTTATCATGGAATTCACTGGGATGATCCCGGCATACCCTATAAAGATGTGGTGATCGCACTTAAATTATTCGATCACAAGGACACCATCGTTTACGTGAAGGGAAAGGACAAAACCTCCTGGATGCGTCAAATATTTAAATTTGCATCTATTCAAGACCTTGAATGGTACGGATGTCCATCCATCCATCGACTGAAGAACGATTACCAAAAAAGTGCTTTTGTATCTGCATATGAGAATGTAAAATTACTTTCCACTTTTATTAGAAATAAATAATAATTTATAAGATTGAGTGTTTTCTTTCTATGACATCCAACGTCCCTAGTATTGTAAGTTTATTCTTTTTATATTGTACATGAAGGGAACTGTCCGAGAGAGACACATACCCCGGCCTTTGACGTGGAATGAGCCTACTGTCATAGTTAGGCGCGGATGCCGATCTCGCGGTCTCCGTCGAAATCGACAGACACGCGCAGCCGCTGACGCTTGGTAGGGGGTTGCACCAGTTGCCGGCCTCGCGGCCGCTGTGGAAAGCGATGCGTCAGATTACGATCTCTAAAGTATCTGTTGACGTAGGACTGTAAGAGATAGCGCTGCAGTGGGCTGTGTGTGTTCGTGACAACTAGCAGAAGTCCGGCACTTGTGATTAAAAGCAGGAAACCTTATAACTTTATGCAGTGCGATGTGGCTGTATGTACGTATTCTGCATACACACATAAATAAATTTATAATATTTTTAATAAAAAGAATAATCATTATTAGGGTATCAAATAATAACAACATTTTTTTTGAAGGAAATAACTGAGTTTATTATTGAATTCAGAATTTAACATTTTTCACATTATATATAAATATGAGTTTACAGATATAAGTTTGGTTTTTAACCAAAAATCTGAAATTCCACATCTTTTTAGATATTTTTTTTAACAATTTTAGATAATTAAGAAATATATATAAGCATTCTCTTCAGATAAATTATATATATAATTTTAAAGCTAATGCAGAGGTACTACCCTATCTTACAAAGTAACTAATATCGCTAATGAAGTTCCACCAGAAAAACAAAGCACTTTTAATTAATACCAAACCTATTTGTTTCAAGTCAATGGCTCTAAACATTTTCGAAAAGAACAACAACAAATTGAATATATATTTTTTTCCAAGTAAGTCGATTTAAAGATTTTCAACTACAAGAACAAGGTGAACATATATATTTTTCTTTAAAGTGGACGTCTAGAAACATTTTCCGCTAGAACAAGCAATTGAACATATAGAAAGAATTTAATTAGTGGAACTCATACACTTAAAAACTAGTTCTGACTGGGTGGCTAGCGGTAGGTGAAACTTACAAACTAAAGTCTAAGCTCTATAATGACTAGAAGTGATGCATATATTACGTGAGAAAATTTTATTATTTTTTTTGTTCATACAGAAGTTAATTGGCTAAATTTATAGCCTTTTCATATATATATATATATATATATATATATATATATATATATATATATATATATATATATATATTAATAATGGTCAGCAATATGTAGAAATAAAGACTATTTTATTTATTATGATTTTCTTTGAAAAAATAATGATTATATTTACATACACACACACTTAACACAAGTTCGCGCTCATTCGCACACTCAGACATGCGTGGAAGCACGCAAACTGATACACGCAACAAAACACTCTCATCAACTATTTACACTATGATAAAAGAGCCATACTATTTCCACGCATAGCCCACATTCGTAACATTCACACGCTCATTCCCTCTCTATCACTCAACCAGAGTACCCCACTCCTACTTTCGTTTCAAGTAAATAGTGTGAGTATGGGAGGGTTCCCACCCCATCCTCACAAATGACTCTTTTATCGTCATGAGGAGACAGTCCGACTTTAGACTGCAGCACAGTGTACACCTCGTGAGCTCGTGATCGAATGCTAGCTTGTTGAACCATGTGTGGATGAGCGCCTTCAACGCTACGACCGTACAGGCACTGCAAGTAGTCCTCGACCGTAAGCGCACGAGACGCGATCCGTCTAACACCCTTTGCCCGTCTCAGAGTGCTCCCGTCTACTGTGCGATATGCATACATTTTCGATCTCAGTCCCACAAACTCTACAATTGGCAAACCATTCGTCTCGTCTTTCATGAGACCGATAACCTTCTTGTTCTGTGGAACAATACCATAAGGATTATTGTCCTCATAAGAAGAGGTGTCGAAAACTTTTACCATTGCACCTAATTACTTCATATGGATCACAGTTCTTGATGCAGTAGATAAAGCTGTCTGTATCCATATAAAGTAATTTTGGATCTACGAAATGAGGTTTCGCAAACTCATAGTGGAATCGGTACATGTAGAATTTGGAGATATCGAGTATACACATCCCCAAATAGATGGGTTTCATAAACTCTACTGCAGTCTTCGACATCTCCACAGCAACAAAGTTTTCATTGAAGATGGTGGCACGCTTAAAATTTGGCCTGGCTGTACATTTTCTCACGCCGTAACGCCCTTCCCATGCGGTTCTAATAACAATATCGCGTTCATTTCTTACATTTTGCATAGTTTTCCCGAAAATGGAATTATTCATTAATTTATAAAAGTCTTTTTCAAAATCATTACTCGCGACCGCCCTCTTTTCGGTATTTAGTTCAATATACTCCTTCAACCAGGGGGATTGCTTGAAGGAGATTGCCCGGGTGATTTTAATGAGCTCCATTCCTAATCTGAGACACTGCTGGAGGTTACGATAATGAATAATATACCTCTGCTTATCCCCAACAGTGGCCATCAGTTTAGGGATGGTGCTTCCTCGTGGAATTTGTTGCTCTGGACATAACGGCAAGTCGCTTGTCTCTCCATGCAAATTATTAGGGTACGCGATGTCTGCCTCAAGCACATACCCTACATCAGAATCGGCCGCAAGACCCATTATCTGTCCACCTAATCCCTTCAATTCGTCTTCAGGCACCCATTGGAACCCGGCAACCGGCAGCGGTTGCTTCATAGCATGCCCATATAAATTGTTAACATCTAAGTACAAAATGTAACTAGAATCAAGGGATGCGTTGTACTCGACACCCATCCGCGGATTATTTGCCCTGGCGTGTCTGTGAACACATTGACAAAGTCCACCGCGGATCCCTCGCTCAAAAAATAGAAGCATTGAAGCATCAGTCAAAAGTTCAATGTTGCAATCCGTTTTTTTCAGCATAGCGTCCCAGGACAACCCAGGTGCCGTGTAATAAAAGGCAGGGTCCAGAGAGTACGTGGTCATACATACACTCCGAAACTTTTCGAAAACATCTGCAAGCAAACGAACGTCCGTGTCCATGTATAACCTTGCATATTCTCCCAAATTGGGGATGTTGAATTCCTGCCAGACATTAACGGCATGCTCATAATCTGTGATAGTTATGGTATCGCCAGTGAGAGTACTGGTAAAAGAAGTTATGTCGGGAAGCCTGGTTTCATTGAGTTTTGCCATACTATCAAGATACTCGTACGGGAAAACTCCTTTCCTCGTCGCAAGTTGAAACTTTTCCTCATCGGTAAATGCAGATCGAGTGATATGCATATCATTCCGAGGTAAAGTCTCAACCAGTTTCTGAAGCGAAGTTTGCATAAATTGTAGAGAGTCAAGGAAGCGGAGCGTAATTTTCGGCGTCATTCGTTTTGAAAAAGAAATGCACTTTTCAACACTTTCAGGCAGGATATTGACCTGATCATTCTTCATACCGAACTTAGCCAAGTGCTCAACGAGAAAATGAGCGTCATACCCGCTCAGATTATGAAAAAAGACGGGTATGTGTGTAGGTAACTGATACTTCAAGTTGCATGCATTGTGGGCTGCACCGCGGAACTTACCCGTAAGATGACAATGGTCTCTACGAGGAGTCTCCGCTTTTCTATCTAAGACCAGCCCGCAAATATGACAATTAACAGCCTTTTCATACAAGTCATCATTTTCCTTTGATTTGGTCATGGGAATATTGATGCTGTAGAGCTTGTGAACTTGCCAAGAAAGTTTTTCAAGCTCTGTGAGAAGCCAAACCGCCGGGTCGTTCCCTACATAAGACTGATAGCTATTAAGTTTACAATCATATGCGCATACAACTTGGAACGCAGCCGAATAAGGTACGTGTTTTTGTGTGAAGGTTGTGTGTGAGGCTAAGGGGTTCCCTTCACAACGAGTAATAGGAGCCAGCAAGCATTCAAAATCGGCGTGCACAACAAAAGGACAACGCTGCTGGTGGTGAGCATTTTTAAACTTAATGAAGTTATTTTCCTCAGTGGGCATAACAACACGTACTGGGTCCTTGCATGCACAATCTAATAGATGTGTTGCTAATAACTCTTGAGATGAAAAATAATTCAAACACCTTATACAAATATGTTGTTTATGATCATTTTTACTTAACTGGGAGTAAATGAGTCGGGACATGTCTTTGATCCAGACGTAGTGATAATTATCACGTTCGGAGAAGAGCAGCATGTTGACATGCAACTCTCGCTCACCTGCAAATTTTGAGAAATGGAGGGGGCCTACTACTGTATGCTTGTTCTGCTCATCTGACTTGCTTTTCTTCTCCAGGCCATAAACGTGGACCGATATTGCGGTATTCTGAGCCTCAAACTTAGGTATGTCCTGGATTCTTAAAGGGAACTCTATTCCGTCAAAGTCATACTGTCTCTTAATATCTTTGACTTTGTAACTGCTGAGACACTCGGGATGATGTTTGTAATTGTAATTTCTCTCGCAAGCCAGGACTGACCATGCAAAACACGCATTATCATACTTATTTTGAACATTAATGCATGCTTGCTTTTTCTCAATATCTATAGGGAGTTTAATATAACTGGACCCTCCATTCATTGGATCATAGACATGTATATGGATGTCGAGGTGTGGTATACTGCTGAGCGCTTTAGCGGATCCACGTACTTCCATCTCGGAAAATCGGGCCATAATAGCGCTCAAGGTGGATTCTCGATACCACTCAGCAATCGATGTGCTCCGAGAAATAACTCCATTGTCATCCCATATATAATGCATAGTAGCCGTCTCCGCGTCACCTTGATGTTTAGGGGGGTGACTCAGTTCACAGCATAACACAGCACTGCATTTAAAGGCGTTAAATTCCGGATCTTCTAAGAGTTTGAGGAGCTCGGTCTCCAAGACGGGGAGGCACGCCTCCAAAAACCTTACAGGATCGCGATACCTCCCGCCTGGATTCTCAATTCTGGTGAAAGAGATTCGCCCCTCAAACGCTCTAGCAACTGCTGAGTATTCTAAGGGAGTCATCACGCCATTATTCTGATCGAATTCGTTATCGATAGGACGGGGGAGAGAACTACCGCTAGCCATAAGGAAATTACTATTATTACTGTTGCTACAACTAGGAGTCCACCCGATAGATGAATGGGCTGGTGATGGGTGATCGTAATCATCATCATTTGCGGGGAGAGGTATACGTCTCGGAACGCATTCCTTGCGTGGGCGGCGGCGGCGAGCTGCTGCTTCTAGACTAGGAGGGGGTGACAGCCGGTTTGAAGGGCCAGGCTGTGGCGACGGCGGACGGGCTGCGCAGCCAAACAGTTGCGACAGCGCTGGGGGAGGAGCTGGCGCGTGTTCTGCATCCGCCTCCCGCGAAGCCCTTATAGGGGCTACGCAAGGCGCGGCGTGTCTTTGTGGTTCGGTGCACCCGAGTCCCGCCCCCGCAACCACCGCTCTAGGAACACGGCCTACGCCGTGTGATATACCTGTAAGATAAATAAGGAAAAAAATTAATTTAGTGATTTATATTTAAAAGAGCGATAAATAATAACAATAAGAGTAGATAATGGTGGTTATGTGAAGGAATGTTAATGTTCAAAATTATTCACCTTCTCCGCTCTGACTCCATGGTTTGAGCAACTCATTGCCAAAATCAAGTAGATCCTCAAACCACTCAGGTAGGTTGATCTCCTCCTCAAACGGGTCAGGCAGGTTGGTCTCCTCCTCCTCTAAAGACTGAGTGTCCTGTGTGGCGGGCGCCGTTTGAACGCTACCGCCGCCTCCTTGAACGTTTTGGGTGGTAGAACCGAACGCTGAATTAGGCGCATCTACAAGGAAAAGACCGGCTTATGAGGACTAAATGTATACAATCAGGAAACGGGTATACATTAGATGAAATTATTTAAGTTTAAGAAGTATGATTGTATTATAAATGTACTTACATTCGAGCTGCGCTTGAGCCCTTTCCACCTCGATCTGATTGTCTAGATCAGCCGTGATTTGCTGGAAGAAATCTAGAAAGATGGAGAAGACTGAATATAATATCGCATATGGAAAGGGAAGTGTGCTTTCAGTTAAGTGATAGAGAAGTAAGCGGACCAGCAAATTTAAAAAAAACAGGAACGAAATGAAATATTTACAAAGAGCACTGCACAACGAATATAACAGATACACAACACGTGGAAGCTCTATCTTTATAGCGGATACGGTAAATTAATTATAACACATACAACATGTGGAAAGTCATTCTTTACATAGAGATGTCCAAAACGGATATAAGACTTAACACATACACAAACATAGAATCCGTTAAAAGACTTAGTAAACTTTACAGAGAGAGATCGAAAACGGGTATAACACGTAACATACAACACGTGGATGAACAATATTTATAGAGAGCAGTACAAAACAAATGTAACACTTAAAATAAAAGATTCAGACACCCAAGTTAGAGGTAAAAAAAAGGCGTGGATAAGCAATTTTTATAGAGAGAGAGATTCAAAAGGGTAAAAAACGTAAGCCGGAACACACACAGAACAAGTGGAGGAGCGATCTTTATAGAGAGCATTATAAAAGATATGTAGCACTCATACACAGAGTTAAAGGGTGTAGATATCAGAATACTGAAAATGTACTTACCAGGGAATGGAACTTCGTCCACATGAGCACGTTTGCTGCTGCTGCTGTCACTGGCGGTTCGTGATCGTTTCATTTTTACACGTTTAATTACGAAGACGTGACAAGTATTGGATGAATGAAGTATACGAGCAGTGTGAGAGTGAGGTAGGTCGTGCAGTGATTTATATAGGTCCTGCCTAGCGCGTGTATGTATGCGCGGGGTTGCGACATAGAGAGAGATGGCGCTAACTCTCTCTATGTCACAACCCGCTACGGTAATAAAGACTAGAGAGTCAACACATGCCAGGTACACTGCGTGCGACGTTGTTGTCGACTAACGATGCTTTGGAATGGTGACGGTGTTATATGACAACATTTCATAATGACTCTGACGTCATGGCCGCCATCATGGATAACGGTATTTTGGAATGGGACCGGCCTTGTTACAATACTTTCCCCTACAGTATACACGAACTGGGTAACCACTATACATTGTCATCAAATTTGTTCGTATACTTCCGCCTTTGGTGTTTTTGTGTTACAAAGATACGATACCTTAACCAGGAAAAACACGCCCATACTGTACTACATTAATAACACTACACATGATGGCCGGTAATGTTCTCCAGCCATTCGCCAAACACAAACCGGATTGTCACGTGGTGTAGCTCATTCACGACTCCGAATGATTCGTTCCCAGTCACCCATTGTCAAGTGTCGTCGCTGTTTACACCAACTAAAGTGCTGCTTAGAACTGACTTCAGAAGTGTTTGCCTACGAGAAGCTGCTCAACCCCACCCCTTTTTAACTTCCTACGAGCAGTCACAGTGCTAATTGGACTCCTGGCAGCATTTTGGAACTGACAAGTGATTCTTTCCGCTGATTACATGAGTGTAAGCACACTCCGCAATGAATCGACTGTCGCTGTACATCAGTACATGACAACTACCTCGAACGAGTTTGAGTGTTGTTGTTCACAACAGCCGACTTCAGCAGCTTTAGTTAGGCTCCACAGTTCTGGTGGCATTCAATGCCTAGTCCTCATTGCAGTTTTCAGCTGTCATGTATAATATTTTCAAACTTCTAGAAACGCGCCTATGGATGGGATATACTACTGCTGCAACTTAAATTACATGGTTCTCCATACCGAGGAATGCGATGCTTGCGATGATACCAAGGGTATGCAAGTAAGAAGTTTTGTGACCTAATTTTTATCTGTTAAAATGGTAAGGATGCGGAGACATGGGACTAGTAAGCTACTGACCCAACCTCAGCAGAAAAATTAAACCATTTATTTCACTACCAAAAATTTACATGAAACAGATATTGGTAACATGAGCACATTTATTACAGTTGAAAGTTGGCATGTCACTCTCTCTCTTTAACTACACTATCGGTCAGATTAATATTCATATTTTAGGTCATATTCTCCCCAGTACTACATTTGGTATGTGTGGTTTATGATTTTGTTTACATATGGAAATTAAAAGAATGTTCATATAAATACTTGTATCGCTTGTAGAAAACTTGTACCCGTGGGGCCATAGTGGAGGCGACAGAGAACAAGGAGAAAGGTGGATTGTGAGCCATAAATGTTGTGTCCAGCGACCTAGCTATCCGAGTGATTCAGGGAAGCAGCACTAAGTGAACTGCACATGCAGATGGACTTCAGGACGTGGCACTCGATTCTTCCCACTTAGGATCAGAGGAGGAGGGCATCTCCTCGCGAAACATTTTACTGGGTCAGAAGGCAGACAGTCGTGAAGGCTGCCGGTTGGTGGAAAGTGGATGGAGGAGTCCATTCAAAAGAGACTGCTGTAATCTGAGCTTTTGTGCAAATGGCAGGACGGTCATAAAACTACAGGCCTTCTCATGTTAGACGCTGGGACAAAGTGGACAGAGCGTCTGGTGCATGTGTTTAGTGGAGGGAAGACTATAACTGTCCCGACGCCGGGAAGTGGCCAGGTTCTTTTAGTCAGTGACAAAAACACTTCTTTCACGAGCAAGACTGTCTGGGAAGCTTAAATGCCTTCTTTCAGATATTGAAAATGGTTAGTCAGGAAAGATTATATTTCTCCATAAATGAGGGACTGTGATCCCGGCTAGCTAGATTAGTTAGACATGCTTACTGTGAGAACGACGCCTCCCTAGTCTAAAATCATTTTTCAGACAAGAGATTTTGAGTCGCTGATTGGCTCCCCTCAGGATGTGCAAAGCAGAGGCTTGCTCCCCCAGTATGGGAACGCTGGTGCTTTATCTGGATTGGCTACCAGGCCAGCAGAACTCTCATAAAGGGAGATTCAACGATAGGAGGGTAGTTCGATTAGTTTGTACAACGTGGAGACGTGTTTTTTCTGCTAATTCGGCTCCTGTACCGAGGCTTAGTGGAAACTGATTGTGATCCTTTGCCTTCTTCGTCTTCTGGTTCTCCCCTGGTGGAGAACTTCAGGTCTTTCCCTGGTGAGTAAGACTTGTGATCTGCGACTTGTGGCGCACTAAGAGCCAGGGGCACCTTCCAGATGTACCGACAGTGAAACTGCACATCATCTCAGACATATCATGTGTCGCGAGGGCGCACTTATTCGTCCTGAGTCGGCCGTCTTACGTTTGACAAATCCAGCACACGTTATCGTGCCTGTGAGTCAAACTGGTTGGTCAGACTAGCGAATGGGTGCACCTGACACTGAAATTTGCCGGGATTTCAGGGCTCTGGTAGGGAAGTTTCTCCCGCGTTTTGATAATCAGAACGCCAGTTCGAGTAGTTTGCAAGTTTCCGTGGACGGGAGAGAACATTACAGCTGCCCTCCGCTCCTCGGCCACCGCTTGCCGTTTCTGGCTGCCGCCTGAATCAATGTGGAAGGGTGAAGTATTGCTGCACCAGTGTAGCGTTGTTAAGTGATATTCACAGCTCCCTTTTCTCCCTAACCATGGTTTGTGGTGTACCTGGCTGTAGATGATTCCATTTGAGTAGAATTCTGCCTCACAGTGGTTTCATGTAAGAAGAGTATAATTGCTTTGTAAAAGGGATTAATTCATGGAAAAAGTTGTGTAGTTTCCACCTGAATGAATGCTTTTCCAATCAAGCACTATCGCCTTCCTAATTTATGTTTGTCATTTCTTTTGTAAGGTGTATCAGCTCGATTGTGTTATAAAAAGATGAATAAAAACTTTTGTCATTATTTTTGTAAACTTAAATATGCCACTGTTCTCTTTCATACTACTTCAACCATTCACTGTTTTTTATTTTACGAGGGTACACCAGCAATTCAGAATGCAAATGTGCTAAATTAGTTGATTTGATGATTGGGTTGAGTTCTGAAAGTGACCGCAGACATGGGCAACAGAACTGCCATCAGTAAATTCACTAGTTTCATATATAAAAATTAACGGTGACATTAACGATTCGCAGGTTGTTGACAAGATAATACTTTTCTTTATGTGAAGATAGTAACATTTAGCATCTCTTGGACATATATTTATGATTAAAGTAAGTGATCTTTTGCACAGTGATAAGTTACCGCACTGTATTGCTCCCGAAATCAAAATATTGCACAGGCGTTGATAAGTAACTGTATGTAGGAATTACTTAAATACTCCCAGAACAAATTTGACCACTGATCAAAATTATTTTTAAAGCACCAGTAATGCAAAATAGTTTAAATTCGAACCCAGGGTTTACCGACGAAGGATATCAAGGGGGTCTAATTGGAAACATGATCAGAGGTCGGTATTTACATTCGGCATCGGTAGCCAGAGGTTGTCCCACCAAGTTACACGGGTAGAATACAATCTGGTAGTAGATCTCTAAAACAGAAAAACAACAGCGCCTTAAATAAATACGTAATACCATATCTGCTCCTTTTTCCATTTATTATTTAAGAACGAGAATGAATTTACCAAATAAACCGAGTGCCAGCTCAAAGGATTAATCACAGAAACAGACAAATGCAGATGTCACACAGAAAGTGCGTAGTTACAGTTACTATAAACTCCCAAGGCACACGTGAGGTACCACTGCCACACCATTTTGAAAATTTTAAACAAAGGAACTCCCGCAAGCACTGTCAACATGAAATCGCACCAAAAAAAGTTCATACACTTTGCCCCGCCCCCCTCTCCCCCCCCCCCCCCCATCCTGATAAGATTTATTAAGGTAGAAGGGAGCCCAACATGAACTTCCGTTGTGTGATAATAACCACCACAACTGTCTCCAGCAAGTACATCTCTGTGAAGTACTTTCGCAGTGGAAATAGAAGCAGCTTTCCCCATGGACATTCTCCAAATCAACAAGTAAATGCCCATGACGAAGCGACAAGTTCATATGTGCCTTCCACCACATAGCCACCTCAAAAAGGACTTGCCGCTCTTACAAGGTAACACTGGGCCCTGTCGTGGACTCTCCTCATGAGCTCGTGGATGCTGGCTGACTGCTGCAGATGTCCCGCCCGAGCCCTCATCTCATCTCTCTTCCTAGCTCTTGCGCGGCGTCTGTAGACTGCCATCCAAAAACAGCATGCCCTCGTGGAGTGTCAAAGAACTCCAAAGGATCGCGGCCAGCTTACCCGAAATATATCGGTACGAGCGTATCGGTTGTTTCAGTTGAAGTAAGGACTGTTAATGCTACACTAAATAAGCGTAAAAATATCTGCTACTTTAGGAGTTTTTACATGGTTTTCACTAATAGATTGATTCACAAGGAAACTTTCTGTATATAATTTACTACCTATTACCCGCGGCTGCGCTCGCGTATCAGTATTTTTGTTATGGTGAGTAACTAAGCTAGTAATTAATAAATGTCTGGATGTATAGAGGTGTAGAGACATCTACATCTACATCTACGTGGTTACTCTGCTATTCGCAATTAATTGCCTGGCAAAGACTTCAATGACCCACTTTCAAGCCGTCTCTCTACCGTTCCGCTTTCGTATGGCGAGCGGGAAAAACGAGCACTTAAATTTTTCTGTGCGAGCCCTGATTTCTCTTATATTATCGTGATAATCATTTCTCCCTATATAGGTCGGTGCTAACAGAATGTTTTCGCAATCGGAGGGGAAAACTGGTCATTGAAATTTCATGAGAAGATCCCGTCGCAACGAAAAACGCCTTTCTTTTAATGATTGCCACTGCAATTCACGTATGCATAAAAAATGTACACTGTGCCTCGATTCCTTACATTCGTACAGATGTAGCATTTTCAGGGGTTCCTCCCGCTCATTTTGCTACCAGAGCAACAACATAAAGCAACCGTTCCTTCCTTCCATTTCGCTCCAATATAGTGCCAACTTTTTTGATCACCCTAAGACGACTAATTTATGATTAACATCGTCAGTTCATAGATCAAATACAGCCCTACCAAAAGCCAAAAGATACGGCGTCTCTTTGTTTGTCGTACAGCCTTTAGCTCGTGCCGTCTTTGTGATTCTTCAAGCCCCATGAAAGCTGTTAATAGATGCGTGACGCTCAGCGACTAAAATACGACGGACTTGTAAACTGTTGTACTTCCTCTATAGCTCGTAAGCCCACCTGACGTTCTGCATCTAAGTTCCTGCGGATCTGAGATTTTTCCGAGGTTGGTTTGATTTGAGTAATTTTCGCAGCTGGAGGTCTCTTAGAACCAGGTACAAAATCAGTCTTACGTTAGCGACCCCTGTCGTAATATTTAAATATGGTTCTCTGGCTTACCGTCGGGTCTCACTGTTATATCTCCACAAAAAACTCTCCAGCTGGGCAGGTGGTGTAGGAACTCAATATATTAAACCACGCGCACAATAACGCTGGATTTGCAGTGTCACAGGAAGCTCGGCGTTAGTGAAAAATGGGATACAACCCGTCGGCTTTGACCAATGACGTCATAAGTTACAAGAGTGCTGCATTGCACAGATCTAACAACAAAGACGGCTGTTGAGAAACAAAGGAATGTAGGAATGAGAAAAAAAATGGTGCACATGTATCACGTACATTCATATTCCGAACATAATGTTAGGTATGTCGCTTCTTTGAGTCCTGTTATCCTGTTCTTCAGTTGACCAACATAGTTCAACTGAAGTGCAAAAAAGAAAGGAAAAAAAGAGACAAAAGTAACGTTAGCACAGAATACCTCAGTTGACATTTGTGAGCTGTATCCCGAACTTCAGTTGATCTGTATAGGTTAAATTCAGTACGGGATACAAATTTAACGTTTATCAAATTTTTTCCTTCGCTAGCACTCTTTATAGTAGCCTATTCTTCGGTTGCATATGTAGGCCAACTGAAGCACGGGATACAAATTCTACAAGTGTTGCTTTTTTCGCCTCCGCTACTACCAGCATCCTGTTCATCAACTTATATTGGTACTAGCCAAGGCGAAAAGACCGACATACGTAAAATTTGTATCCCATACTTCAACTGACCTATATAGGTCAACTGAAGAATACGATACTAATGCTAGCGAAGAATAAAAAATCGACATACGTAACATAGTCATCCCGTACCTCAGTCTAACTACACGAAAGCGAAAAAAGCGACATACATATAGTTTGTATCCACTAATTCAGTTGATCAATATAGGCCAAATGAAGTATGAAGTACGGAATACAAATTTGTTTTTACCTATGTAGGTCAACTGAAGGTACTAGTGTTAGCGAAGGCGAAAAACTCGACATACTTAAAATTTATATCCTGTATTTCAGTCGAACTATATAGGTCACCTGACGAAGAGATACTACCGAAGTGGTTGTACTGTGGTACAGGATGCCAATGTTAGTATGTCGCTTTTCTTTGGTATCTGGTCTCTGGTATCCCACTTGTAGATCACTGCAGTTGACGAATTCTTCTTCAAGTCTTCCATGTTCATAGAAATAGATAAATCCACCCCTACAAATAAAAATCAAAAATTGAAAATTATCCAGAATGAAAAAAGATTTCTTCCAAAAGATCTCAAATTCACTAAGAAAGAAAGTAAGTACCGAATGAATTGGAACGAACAAATGATTTAAATTGATACGAGCGACAAAAATCGTACACAATGTCTAGGCCTGTTTTTAAAAGCACATTCATTTAGTTCAATTTACAACGATGACGCCTCGCCACAGAAGATAATCTTTTTATATCTATGGCTCGAAAGTAAAGACATTAATATCCATGAGTAAACTATGACGTCATTGGTAAAGAAGACGGGTTGTATCCCATCCTTCAGTTGACCCGAAAGCTCTATAAACTCCAAGAGCCGCCGACCATCGTGACAGTGTTGTCGGCATGTCACTCACGTATACCGTGTTTAAAACTGTTAATAATACTCAAAAAGATACAACTTTCTAAAGCAGCTATGATCCTCCTCAGGGTTCAAGCCATCTCCATGCCAAATTTCGTCGAATCGATTCAGCGGTTGAGTCGTGAAAACGTAACAGAGATTATTTGATATTTAATAATATTGGTATTAGTATGGAAGTATAGATTAAACAAGTTGAGAACTAAATAAGCATTGTATTGATTACAAATATTTTTTTCCAAAGTCGCATAATATTCTTCAAATCAATAAATATCTCGTACTAAACGCTTCGTAAAGTAGACTGTTCTTCCTCAGGATTCAAACTATCTCATACCAAATTTCATGGGTATCGATTCACTGTTTTAGTCGTGTAAACGTAACAGACAGAGTTTATTTCTCATTTATAATATTAGGATGGAAATTGGGTTTGGCATGGAATCAACACGTTGATGATTGTATAAGCATTGTATTCTAGCTGTTACTTGCGACTGTAAAATGAAACCGGCCTGTGTGGCCGAGCGGTTCTAGGCGCTTCAGTCTGGAAGCGCGCGACCGCTACGGTCGCAGGTTCGAATCCTGCCTTGGGTATGGATGTGTGTGACGTCCTTAGGTTAGTTAGGTTTAAGTAGATCTAAGTTCTGGGCGACTGATGACCTCAGATGTTAGTGCTCAGAGCCATTTGAACCATTTGTAAAATGAAATGAAATTTCCATAGGGCTTTATTGGCTGGGAGACCCTGTTAGGGATATTCGGGAGCCTGGTGCTAGCATTTTTTTTTTTTTTTTTGACGCCACTTCTGCGATTTGCGCGTAGATGAAGATAAAATGTTGATGAGGACAATACACACATCAAGTGGAGTGCGTAAAAATCCTCGTGGGGAGTCGAATCATTTCTGTAACGAATATTCCTTGATATAGTATAGATTAAAAATAATAAGGCTGCCTTTATACTAGGTTGTCTGAAAGTGTAACTCTTGATATGCAGAGGGCGAATAAGAGAGAAAAGTAATGCGAATAATTAAATGAGTATTGTGAAGAATGATTGTTCAGTCCCAATTTAGTAGGAACTGTGAGACGGGAGCAACCTGAAAAAACTCTTCCATGACCTTACAAAATAACAAATCACAAGGTATGAGGGGCAGTCACTGCTGTGAAGATACATATCAAGTTATGAAAACAGCAACTGCTGCGTCAAAATGATTTATTAATCGTTATCAGGAAAAAGAAAACTGGCGTTCTGCCGATCGGAGCGTGGAATGTCAGATCCCTTAATCGGGCAGTTAGGTTAGAAAACTTAAAAACGGAAATGGATAGGTCAAAGTTAGATATAGTGGGAATTAGTGAAGTTCGGTGGCAGGAGGAACAAGACTTTTGGTCAGGTGAATACAGGGTTATAATTACAAAACCAAATACGGGTAATGCAGGAGTAGGTTTAATAATGAATAAAAAGATAGGACTGCGGGTAAGCTACTACAAACAGCATAGTGAACGCATTATTGTGGCCTAGATAGACACGAAGCCCACGCCTACTACAGTAGTACAAGTTTATATGCCAACTAGCTCTGCAGATGATGAAGAAATTGATGAAATGTATGATGAGATAATTATTCAGGTAGTGAAGGGAGACGAAAATTTAATAGTCATGGGTGACTGGAATTCGAGAGTAGGAAAAGGGAGAGAAGGAAACATAGTAGGTGAATATGAATTGGGGGAAAGAAATGGAAGAGGAAGCCGTCTGGTAGAATTTTGCACAGAGCATAACTTAATCATAGCTAACACTGGGTTCAAGAACCATAAAAGAAGGTTGTACACATGGAAAAATCCTGGAAATACTAGAAGGTATCAGATAGATTATATAATGGTAAGACAGAGATTTAGGAACCAGGTATTAAATTGTAAGACATTTCCAGGGGCAGATGTGGATTCTGACCACAATCTATTGGTTATGAACTGTAGATTAAAACTGAAGAAGCTGCAAAAAGGTGGGAATTTAAGGAGATGGGACTTGGACAAACTGATTAAACCAGAGGTTGTACAGAGTTTCAGGGAGAGCATAAGGGAACAATTGTCACAAACGGGGGAAAGAAATACAGTAGAAGAAGAATGGGTAGCTCTGAGGGATGAAGTAGTGAAGGCAGCAGAGGATCAAATAGGTAAAAAGACGAGGGCTAGTAGAAATCCTTTGGTAACAGAAGAAATATTGAATTTAATTGATGAAAGGAGAAAATATAAAAAAAGCAGTAAATGAGGCAGGCAAAAAGGAATACAAAAAACTCAAAAATGATATCGACAGGAAGCGCAAAATGGCTAAGCAGGGATGGCTAGAAGACAAATGTGAGGATGTAGAGGCTTATCTCACTAGGGGTAAGTTAGATACTGCCTACAGGAAAATTAAAGAGGCCTTTTGGAGAAAAGAGAACCACTTGTATTAACATCAAGAGCTCAGATGGAAACCCAGTTCTAAGCAAAGAAGGTTCCAATGGTTCAAATGGCTCTGAGCACTATGGGACTCAACTGCTGATGTCATTAGTCCCATAGAACTTAGAACTAGTTAAACCTAACTAACCTAAGGACATCAGAAACATCCATGCTCGAGGCAGGATTCGAACCTACCACCGTAGCGGTCTTGCGGTTCCAGACTGCAGCGCCTTTAACCGCACAGCCACTTCGGCCGGCAAAGAAGGGAAAGCAGAAAGGTGGAAGGAGTATATAGAGGATCTATACAAGGGCGACATACTTGAGGACAATATTCTGGAAATGGAAGAGAATGTAGATGAAGACGAAATGGGAGATACAATACTGCGCGAAGAGTTTGACAGAGCACTGAAAGACCTGAGTCGAAACAAGGCCCCGGGAGTAGACAACATTCCATTAGAACTACTGACGGCCTTGGGAGAGCCAGTCCTGACAAAACTCTACTATCTGGTGAGCTAGATGTATGAGACAGGAGAAATACCCTAAGACTTCACAAAGAATATAATAATTCTAATCCCAAAGAAAGCAAGTGTTGACAAATGTGAAAATTACCGAACAATCAGTTTAATAAGCCACAGCGAATTCTTTAAAGACGAATGGAAAGACTAATAGAGGCCGACCTTGGGGAAGATCAGTTTGGATTCCGTAGAAATATTGGAACACGTCAGGCAATACTGACCTTACGACATACCTTAGAAGAAAGACTAAGGAAAGGCAAACCAACGTTTCTGCCATTTGTAGACTTAGAAAAAGCTTTTGACAATGTTGACTGGAATACTCTCTTTCAAATTCTAAGGTGGCAGGGGCAAAATACAGGTAGCGAAAGGCTATTTACAATATGTGCAGAAACCAGATGGCAGTTATAAGAGTCGATGGACATGAAAGGGAAGCAGTCGTTGGGAAGGGAGTGTTATTCAGTCTGTATATTGAGCAGGCAGTAAAGGAAACAAAAGAAAAATCCGGAGTAGGTCTTAAAATCCATGGAGAAGAAATAAAAATTTTGAGGTTCGCCGATGACATTATAATTCTGTCAGAGACAGCAAATGACTTAGAAGAGCAGTTGAACGGAATGGACAGTGTCTTGAAAGAAGGATATAAGATGAACATCAACAAAAGCAAAACGAGGATAATGGAATGTAGTCGAATTAAGTCGGGTGATGCTGAAGGAATTAGATTAGGAAATTAGACACTTAAAATAGTAAAGGAGTTTCGCTATTTGGGGAGCAAAGTAACTGATGATGGTCGAAGTAGAGAGGATATAAAATGTAGACTGGCAATGGCAAAGAAAGCGTTTCTGAATAAGAGAAATTTGTTAACATCGAGTATAGATTTAAGTGTCAGGAAGTCGTTTCTGAAAGTATTTGTATATGGAGTGTAGCCATGTATGGAAGTGAAACATGGACGATTAATAGTCTGGACAAGAAGAAAATAGAAGCTTTCGAAATGTGGTGCTACAGAAGAATGCTGAAGATTAGATGGGTAGATCACATAACTAATGAGGAGGTATTGAATAGAATTGGGGAGAAGAGGAGTTTGTGGCACAACTTGACAAGAAGAAGGAACCGGTTGGTAGGACATGTTCTGAGGCATCAAGAGATCACAAATTTAGCATTGGAGGGCAGCGTGGAGGGTAAAAATCGTAGAGGGAGACCAAGAGATGAATACACTAAGCACATTGAGAAGGATGGAGGTTGCAGTAAGTACTGGGAAATGAAGAAAGTTGCAGAGGATAGAGCAGCATTGAGAGCTGCGTCAAAGCATTCTCAGGACTGAAGACTAGAACAACAACAACAACAACAACAGTAGTTACTTGGCATATAGTCACATCTTCAGAAAACAAACTGTTGATCTGTCCTGCACAAAACTGGAGTAATAAAGTATGCAGCCGCCATGGCTAGTGGCACTAGAGAAAGACGTAACCCAGACGTATTTGTACGTCTTCAAAGCTACAGATGCCAGCACCAATAATAGAACACAGCATGTAGTCTACCTCTGCTTCCACTGGCTACTTCTTTAATGACGGTTGCGTATTTTAGGATGTCAGTTTTGTGCTGCCATATAGGGTACTTGTATTTTTTACCCTTAAGGAGATGTTAAGAACACAATGTGTTGAGAGATGAACAGTTTCTTACTGAAGATGTGACTACAAAGTCATCAAAATAGTCGTGATCACTAAACCAGCTGTTAAGGTTTTCAGTAGTTGAAAAACAAATGAAAAATTATTTTGACGATTGTAGACGCCTGTTTCAATAGTGTGTTACCTGCAAGTAGAGCGATCAGTTCCCTAGTCGAGAATGCTTCAAATGGTTCAAATGGCTCTGAGCACTATGCGACTTTTCTGAGGTCATCAGTCGCCTAGAACTTAGAACTAATTAAACCTAACTAACCTAAGGACATCACACACATCCATGCCCGAGGCAGGATTCGAACCTGCGACCGTAGCGGTCACGCGACTGAAGCGCCTTTAACCGCACGGCCACACCGGCCGGCAGTCGATAATACTGCTTGTAGACATTGTTGACTGTTCTGTTTCATTATTGTTCTCCACGTTATTTGTGTTTCGTTTCCTTCTGATCAGTGCACGTATGTTGCAGTTATGACCTTTATTAAACATGTCAACACAGAAGACGATTTCAGTGTCGATTACAACATTCAAGTGAC
Source organism: Schistocerca serialis cubense (assembly GCF_023864345.2). Classification (NCBI taxonomy): domain Eukaryota; kingdom Metazoa; phylum Arthropoda; class Insecta; order Orthoptera; family Acrididae; genus Schistocerca; species Schistocerca serialis. Next base: position 462,543,178 of record NC_064643.1, read on the forward strand.
TTTTACCACCATGCGTTTCTCCCACTTTGCGGGAGTCTGAAGTACAGGTTAAGATGCCTGCCCCCACACCATCTCACCCCATGTACTATATGATCAAAAGTATCCGGACACTTATTAGTGGGAATTAAAGTGAGGTGTGTCCACCCTTCGCCTTTATGGTGGCTTCGGCTCTGTTGGGGGCACTTTCAGTTTGCTGTGTGAATGTCTGTGGAGAAATCACACCCCATTCTCCCTCAAGAGCCGAAACCAGCGCCGTTGGACGCAGTGGTCTGAAACGAAGTCGATGTCGTAACTCATGCAAACCATAGCTTCACGGATTATTCTTTACATCAGAGTGCATTGTCATGCTGAAATAAAGTTTCCAAACTGTTCCTCTACCGTACGTGGTACACAAGTCAGCAAAATGTGTTTTATTCTCGAGTTTTCTCAAGGGGAACACGGAAACGACGCCCTTACCACTAAAAGTCGTAGCATCACCTCCTCTGTATTTTGCTGTTGGCACGGCACACGATGCAGGCCACTTTCTCCAGGCTCTTCGCCAAACCCAAACCGTTCCATCGGATTGCCACAGGCTGTAGCTTGACTTATCACTCCAAAGCACTCATTGTCAGTTATCCACCATCCAGTGGCGTTGCTCTTTTGATCACCTCACCAAATACCTGACGGCTTACCAGAGAGGACATTATCATCGTTGATAAAGAACGTCCGTCCTCAGAGACCAAAAACAGGAAAAGTTAACGTAATATTGGTAAACTGCAGGAGTATCCAGGGCAAGGTTCCTGAATTAGTATCTCTTATTGAAGGAAATAGTGCGCAGGAGTATCCAGGGCAAGGTTCCTGAATTAGTATCTCTTATTGAAGGAAATAGTGCGCATATAGTATTAGGAACGGAAAGTTGGTTAAAACCGGAAGTGAACAGTAACGAAATCCTAGACACAGAATGGAATATATACCGCAAGGATAGGATAAACGCCAATGGTGGAGGAGTATTTATAGCAGTAAAGAATTCAATAATATCCAGTGAAGTTATTAGCTCAATAATATCCAGTGAAGTTATTAGCGAATGCGAATGTGAAATAATCTGGGTTAAGTTAAGTATCAAAGGTGGGTCAGATATGATAGTCGGATGCTTCTATAGACCACCTGCATCAGCAACCGTAGTAGTTGAGCGCCTCAGAGAGAACCTGCAGAACGTCGTGAAGAAGTTTCGTGATCATACTATTGTAATAGGGGGAGACTTCAATCTACCAGGTATAGAATGGGATAGTCACACAATCAGAACTGGAGCCAGGGACAGAGACTCTTGTGACATTATCCTGACTGCCTTGTCCGAGAATTACTTCGAGCAGATAGTTAGAGAACCAACTCGTGAAGCTAACGTTTTAGACCTCATAGCAACAAATAGACCGGAACTTTTCGACTCCGTGAATGTAGAAGAGGGTATCAGTGATCATAAGTCAGTGGTTGCATCAATGACTACAAGTGTAATAAGAAATGCCAAGAAAGGAAGGAAAATATATTTGCTTAACAAGAGTGATAGGGCACAAATCGCAGAATATCTGAGTGACCACCATCAAACGTTCATTTCTGAGGAAGAGGATGTGGAACAAAAATGGAAAAAATTCAGAAACATCGTCCAGTACGCCTTAGATAAGTTCGTACCGACTAAGGTCCAAAGCGAGGGGAAAGATCCACCGTGGTATAACAATCATGTACGAAAGGTACTACGGAAACAAAGAAAGCTTCATCATAGGTTTAAGAGTAGTCGAATCATAGCTGATAAGGAAAAGCTGAACGAAGCGAAAAAGAGCGTAAAGAGAGCAATGAGAGAAGCATTCAACGAATTCGAACATAAAACATTGGCAAACAATCTAAACAAGAACCCTAAAAAGTTTTGGTCATATGTAAAATCGGTAATCGGATCTAAATCCCCTATTCAGTCACTCGTTGACCACGATGGCACCGAAACAGAGGACGACCGAAGAAAGGCAGAAATACTGAATTCAGTGTTCCGAAACTGTTTCACTGCGGAAAATCGTAACACGGTCCCTGACTTCAGCCGTCGCACGGACGCCAAAATGGAAAATATTGAAATAAACGATATCGGAATTGAAAAACAACTGCTATCACTTAGTAGCGGAAAAGCATCCGGACCAGACGAGATACCCTTAAGATTCTACAGTGATTATGCTAAAGAACTTGCCCCCTTTCTATCAGCAATTTATCGTAGATCGCTGGAAGAACGTAAAGTACCTAGCGACTGGAAGAAAGCGCAGGTCGTTCCCATTTTTCAAGAAGGGTCATAAATCAGATGCGAATAATTATAGGCCTATTTCGCTTACGTCAATCTGTTGTAGAATAATGGAACATGTTTTGTGTTCTCGTATTACGACGTTCTTAGATAATACAAATCTCCTTCATCATAACCAACATGGATTCCGCAAACAGAGATCATGTGAAACTCAGCTCGCCCTATTTGCCCAAGAAATTCACAGTGCCGTAGACACTGGCGAGCAGATTGATGCCGTATTCCTGGACTTCAGGAAGGCATTTGATACGGTTCCGCACTTACGTTTAGTGAAAAAAATACGAGCTTACGGAATATCGGACCAGGTTTGTGATTGGATTCAGGATTTCCTAGAAGAAAGAACACAACATGTCATTCTTAACGGTTCAAAATCTGCAGATGTAGAGGTAATTTCGGGAGTACCGCAGGGAAGCGTGATAGGACCTTTATTGTTTACAATATACATAAATGACTTAGTTGACAACATCGGTAGCTCCGTGAGGCTATTTGCAGATGACACGGTTGTCTACAAGAAAGTAGCAACATCAGAAGACTCGTACGTACTCCGGGAGGACCTGCAGAGGATTAATGCATGGTGCGACAGCTGGCAGCTTTCCCTAAACGTAGATAAATGTAATATAATGCGCATACATAGGGGCAGAAATCCATTCCAGTACGATTATGCCATAGGTGGTAAATCATTGGAAGCGGTAACGACCGTAAAATACTTAGGAGTTACTATCCGGAGCGATCTGAAGTGGAATGATCACATAAAACAAATAGTGGGAAAAGCAGGCGCCAGGTTGAGATTCATAGGAAGAATTCTAAGAAAATGTGACTCATCGACGAAAGAAGTAGCTTACAAAACGCTTGTTCGTCCGATTCTTGAGTATTGCTCATCAGTATGGGACCCTTACCAGGTTGGATTAATAGAAGAGATAGACATGATCCAGCGAAAAGCAGCGCGATTCGTCATGGGGACATTTAGTCAGCGCGAGAGCGTTACGGAGATGCTGAACAAGCTCCAGTGGCGGATACTTCAAGAAAGGCGTTACGCAATACGGAGAGGTTTATTATCGAAATTACGAGAGAGCACATTCCGGGAAGAGATGGGCAACATATTACTACCGCCCACATATATCTCGCGTAATGATCACAACGAAAAGATCCGAGAAATTAGAGCAAATACGGAGACTTACAAGCAGTCGTTCTTCCCACGCACAATTCGTGAATGGAACAGGGAAGGGGGGATCAAATAGTGGTACAATAAGTACCCTCCGCCACACACCGTAAGGTGGCTCGCGGAGTATAGATGTAGATGTAGATGTAGAAGAGTTGGTTTCAATTGATTACCGAAGTATGTGGCTTATGAGCAGCTGCCGGTCTTTTTAACTTCCCAAGCACAGTCATCGTGCTAGCTGAGCTGCTGGTAGCGCGAGATAACTCAGGCTAGAAGTAAGACACAAATATGAAACTGGTGTCTAATTGTTTACAAAATATCACTGGTTGCACGCAATTTTTGCAACCGCCCTCCCAAATGTTCGATGGTCCCTGTATGTCAGTAAATGAAAACTTTGTAATCTTGATGTAGCTGTGGCCGTTCCTTCGCGTTTCCGCTTCACAGCCGCATTACCAACAGTCGACCTGGGCAGCTATACAACGATTTAAGTGTTCCTGACGGATTTGTAAGGTAACATCCAGTGACTAACCCACGTTCGAAGTCACTGAACTTTCCTGACCGATCTGTTCAGCTATGACTGGTTCTCTACTGACAACACAGTACTGCCCGTCTCCTTTTATACAAGCGGATACTTCTAGTAGTCAATTCCGAGTTAACAGAAGTCTCCGGACTCTCGATGTTATACAGGGCTCCGAAAAGTCTTGCCCTGATTACATAAATTGATAACTCAGGCTAGAAGTAAGACACAAATATGAAACTGGTGTCTAATTGTTTACAAAATATCAAAGTTTTTTTTTTACACATCAGTAAACTTCCACATGAGCACCCTTGGTAGCACGTAGCACATGTAGGCGATATTAAATTCCCGTCCACACATTAGCCAACATCACTGGAGGGATCGATTCATCGACTGTGGTTATCCGTTGCCGCAGGGTTTCTAGATCTGGTACACGTGTGTGGTAGACCTCGTCCTTGACATAACCCCATAAAAAGAAGTCTAATAGGGTTATGTCAGGAGAGCGTGGAGGCCAAACCATTGGCCCATCACGACCAATCCATCGCCCAGGAAAGGTCATATCGAGATAGGTACGGACGTCCAAACCCCAATGGGGCGGTGCACCGTCTTGCTGAAACAAGACATCGGGGTGATACTGCAGCAGCTGAGTAACAGCATACAGTTACAACATGTCCAGATACACTGCAGATGTGATGGTAGCCTCAGCGAAGAAGAATGGCCCGACAATTCGATCATGCAATAGCGCGCACCAAACATTCACCTTTGGACTGCCTCTGGTGCACTCCATGACTTCGCCAGGGGGTTGTGAACCCCAAATGCGCACATTATGGCGATTCACTACTCCACTGACAAAAAAGGTCGCTTCGTCAGAAAAGGCAATTCGTCTGAGATAACCATCATCGTCTTCAATACGTGGTAGCATTTCGACCGCAAAGTCATATCGACCTGTACTGTCATTGGGAAACAAGGCCTGAACGATTTGCACTTTGTATGCACGAAACAATAAACGTTTGTGTAAAATGTCATGGAGAGAGTTTTTGGGATCTGTTATTTACCTGAGGCCCTGCGCACCGATTTCTTCGGACTTCGCAGAAAAGACTGACTTACAGCTTCCACCCTGTCTGCTGAGGTTCTTGGTCGACCAGACCTCGGAAAGTCAGCAACCGATCCTGTGTTCTTGAATTTCTCATACCAGGCTTTAATGCTCTTGACATCAGGTGGATTCCTTCCAAATGTTGTCTCGAAGTGTCTCTGCACTGTGGTTGGTGATCGTGTCTCATGGTACCACAGGATACACTGTGCCTTCTCCTGATTGGTTAACATGGCTTCATAGGCACTGCACCTCATCCACTACTTACGTACTGCGAACCTAAAACAGAAAAAAACTTTGATGGTTGTAAACAATTCGACACAAGTTTCATATTTGTATCTTACTTCTAGCCTGTAATCAGGGAAAGACTTTTCGGACACCCTGTATTTTATGTAATGGCCGGGGTTGTTTCCTTCACTCACCGCAACCCTTTCTGGCAGTCGGCCAACTTACAGTTAATAGTTTGTAAGTGAAAGCTACTTGCAACAGTGACTAAAGGATCGGCCTATATAAAAACAGAACGATGCAGTTACTTACTCTGAAACCTTTTACTGAAAAGCACTTACCCGAGCTGGAATTTTAGTATGTTTTTCCAATCTCCCAAATTGGGAAAGGCCTTAAACAGTTTAGTAGAACTGACTACCTGCCAACTCGGAAGAGTTACAATAAGTAGGATTATTTTTCTTCACACCTTTTATTTCATACGATGTTTAGAGCCCATCTTGGGCATCAGCTCTAATCCACCAGGTTACCACCGGTAACTAGTACTCTCTCTTACCTCGCGAATGATCTTCGTTTCGTTCCTCCCATTTCTAAGTTCTTCTTTAATCGATTGTATGTTCTGCTGCCTCTGTGCCCCAGTAATATGACCCGGTATGTGCTATATTAAATCAAGTTATTCACAGTCCTCCACAACGTTACAACTTTGAAAATAGCCTGTAACACACTCTAAACACAAACGCCTACACATGTATGTCACGTTAATTAATAGCGTCGTGCTGCAACGACCTAACCTGAATGGTGGAAGCTTACACACATATGTCATGCGATACTATGTGTAGCGTAACCATCGAAAAGTAAGTTAATGTTATAAGGTTTTCCACTTCATGCAGCAACCAGTATGTAATATGAGGAGAAGAAAAGTCTTGACTGCGGTGTTGAAATTATTGTATATTTATTCATTAATGACGCAAGTTTCGCCTAATTCTAGACATCTTCAGACTGCCGATAAATGTTGATAAGCAAGTTACGGATATCGATGATAAAACATCTACAGCAATAAGTTGCCCTCGTCATATGCAAGAAAAGTAATCGAGGCCAAAATATGTTCCCGTCTTGTATTAAAAGCATAACTTCTGATAATCTTTTCAGCACGCGTAATGTTGTCCAGTGATTACAGGACAGTACAATCTCTCAAATGGTAAACAGGCTGGAAGCGTCGTTTTACTTCCTGCGACCACATACACAGTTCTAGTTAATGATGGCGGCTTTTAGCGTAAATTTTTTTGGCTGATCCAGTTGGCAGAACTGAATGACTGAATAACCACAGCCATCATATTTTCAACGTAACACTGTGCATATAATGACTATTTCTGCTTCTGTTTCCCACGTTGACGCGAATCACAGACGGAAAATACGAATAAATGCAATAATTAGTGTAACAATATTTTCCTGTTCACTAATGCAATGAGGTCACTCGCTATGCATAAAGCATACTTTGTCCATTTTCACTGAGCGTGCAATAACCTATTATTTATGTGTCCTGCCGATTAAAATATAGAGCGCTTCTGCATTCACTGTAAAAATGATCAGTCATCTGCGTCTGTGTATTTTACATAATATAAAACAATCTTTTGCGCATAATTACGAACATACATTTACTACGAACTAATTGCATGCGAAATTCTGTCTTGCAGTGTAATGGAAAGAGGATTCTCTTTGTTTCGCCGGCCAAAGCTCTGTTACTGACATTCAGCAGCTTTTGACATCCCAGTGACTGACAATATGAAAAATAACGCCTTTTAAAATTTACTCATGTACAATTATGCGATGAAAGTCTTGTACACGATGTTGAAAGGGGAAATGTGTTCACAAATGGTTCAAATGGCTCTGAGCACTATGCGACTCAACTTCTGAGGTCATCAGTCGCCTAGAAATTAGAACTAATTAAACCTAACTAACCTCAGGACACCACACACATCCATGCCCGAGGCAGGATTCGAACCTAGAACTGCACGGCCACTCCAGCCGGCAATGTGTTCACACTGACTCTCTCTGAAGTGTAATTTCATGTTACGTTCTTTCAAAGGATATGTTTTCAGAGGACCAGAAACCATATTGATAAAATGTTGCGGGACAGGGATATATGCGTCGTTGGCCTGGAATAGGGCAGGGGGAGAGGGGATAGAGGGGGGAAGTAGCTGGGTGTGTTGCACCTACACTACCGACCAACGTTGCGCGATGGTTAAGGCACTGGATTTGCAAGCAGGAGGAGCGATATTCGAATCCCTGGTGTATATTCAGATATAGGTTTCCTTCGCTTTCTCTGAACGGATTAACGCGAAGGGCAGGATGACGTCTCTGAAGAAAACACGGATGATTTCTTTCGCCTTCCTTGTTCTATCCGTGTTGGTGCTGCTTCTGTAGTGATACCGTTGTCGATTAGGCGATAACTTATAACCTCTCTCTGCCAGAAGCAGGATTGAACACTGGATTCAACGCATCGGGTCCGATGGCATCGTGGTTATTCGGACGGATCGGGAGTCAACTTCCCATCCAGCCCACCGAACCAAGTGTCGAACCCCAGTTTGAGGCGAGTGTTGGATAATGTCCTTGTACCATCGAAACAATGCTCACATCGGAGAACAAATAATGCGATTATGTTCCTGTTTATTTAAAAGACTCTGATTGAAATTTGGTATACCAGCTGCCTCACTCTATCTACATCTGCGTCTTTAAAAGTTTTCACAAAAATTTGGTACGCGAACATATCCGCGCTTTCTTAACCTAGGACGCCCAAGCCTCTTTTTCTAACTTGGATGCCTAAGGGGAGGGGGGAGTTCGGCGAGCCCACAGGTATTAAATAAGTTTACTGACGAAAAATTACAACTTTCAAAATGGTTTATGTATTTTAACTAAGGCATCGGTTTATAAATGTTAATTGTTGTAAATATTGGATTGACTGAATAAAAAAAATAGACATATTGCAATACAAAATACAGATGCGTTCATATACAATAGACTACTCTGAGTCCTCGACTTCTTTTTTCTTTCAAAGCAGTAATTTTCTATAAAATATATTGACTCTAACGTTTCATAAAATAGCCAACAAACAATAACTCAAAGGGAATATGTAGTATAAAAGTTACTTGGGCAAAAGCGGGGGACATAAAAAAATTGTGGGTTCATCAACCCCCCCCCCCCCTTAGGCGTCCTAGGGCATACAACTCACATCAAGTTCCCACAAGCACCGCTAACAGCAGCTCTTGAAAAATAGAAGTGACTGTATGGCATTGTTGGCCGGGAGGCCCCATTCGGAGGAGTTCGGCTGCCGTATTGCAAGTCCTTTTTGTTTGACGCCACTTCGGCGACTTGCGAGTCAATGATGATGGACACACAACACCCAGCCCCCTGCCGGGAATCGGACCCGGAACCCCCGCGTGCTAGGCGGTAACACTACCGCTACGCTACGGAGGCGTACACAGTAGCTCTTTCACAATCACTAGTCCATCGCTGTAAGTCGTTCATACCCATCCTCTCCCAGTTGCCCTTTCTCACTCACTCATACAGCTCAACTCATTGTCCTTATCTCTTAATGTCTCCATGTCATTGTCTCTGTGTCACAGACAGTGTCCTTCAAAAAAATGGCTCTGAGCACTATGGGACTTAACTTCTGAGGTCATCAGTCCCAATAGAACTTAGAACTGCTTAAACCTAACTAACCTAAGGACATCACACACGTCCATGCCCGACGCAGGATTCGAACCTGCGACCGTAGCGGTCGCACGGCTCCAGACTGTAGCGCCTAGAACCGCTCGGCCACTCCGGCCGGCCCAGTGTCCTTTGTTGTGTCCTACTAGTACAGTCTGCTCTCATCATCACTTCCCTCTTGCTTTCTCTTACTGCTAATATGTCATTCGTTCTTTCACACTGCTGCTGCGTCTTCTCGCTGTCACTGTTTCTCTCTTCCTCGCTGTTGTTGCCATACACTCTGTGTCTCATTGTCAGTAGCTCTCTCACCCACTTCCACTTTCTCTTTATTCCTTCTCCCCCCCCCCCTCCCAGGCACTGTGTCCTTACTCTTTCCCTAGCACTGTTCTGTCGCTATAAACTATGTTCCACTGCCATTTTGTCCTTCTCTTTCTCCCACACTGCCGTTGTGCCCGCCGCTTTTTCTACAACACAACCGCTGTCTATTTTCGAGTATTTATTACTTTTACGTCTGTTTGCCGCAGCCACTGTCTTCTCTCTCCGTATGAAAACGCACGAATATATTCGTATGTCAAAATTTTTGGGAAATTTTTATAAAGTGGTTAGGAAGATAGAATGAGCAACTGGTACCCCCTTTTTTTCTGTGAGATTTTTTTTAACTAAACGGGAACATATTCATTTTTCCTACCGGACGGTAGGAGCAATTTTGCGCTAGTTCCCTTCTTTTCACTGCTGAAGCAGGGTAAGTAACTCACATGAAAGGAAGTACATTGGTCAGTAAAATTCAGATAATTTTCTTAAGTGAACTCACGATAATGCAAAACTAATTTTACACCTCAGATCGGTTTTTGCGTGCAAAAAAATTTTGCATGTGCTTCGGTACTACAACATGGGGTTCCCAGATGATAACAGAGGCCCTTGGTAGCATATTTCTCCGTGCTACGCCACTTCATAAACTACATTTTGGCCTCACAACGGATTTTTAACTGCATATTTTACGTGTACTTCGAATCTCTGTATCTCGTAAACGGTTAAAGATATGAAGAAAATTTTTGTTTTTTTCAAGACCGTGATCTTAGGAATACATCGTAAAAAATTACAGTCATTTGCTGTACATATGCGTTTCGGAAACCACGGCTGGATTTTAGTACCAAAAAATAAGTTTCTGGATGTTTCTCGATGACGGATAAAAGATTTTTGAAAACGGGGAAATGGCTCTTCTAGATAAATACCTAAAGAATATATCGTTAAAATCTGCGAAATTTTCTGCGGTTATTTGTTATTTAGATTACGTCTCACACCGGATTTTCGGATTTTACGTGTAAAAGTAGGATAACTTCGAATCTCTATCTTGAAAAAGGATAAAGATGTCAAGAAAATTTTCAAAACTGTTCGACATCGGGATCTTAAAAACTTATCGCAACAATTTCAGCCTTTTATTGTGCAAACCCGTCTTGGACTTTTCAGTTGGATTTTGGTCCACTAGTGATGGCGAAAATACAGTAAATACACCTTTTTTGCGGTTTTCCGAGAAACCGCCCATGAAGTAATGGTTTCTCCATAATTCCCATAAAGTCCACCATAGACTTCATCAAATGCAAAAACAACCAACCGAATTGCTCCATTTGCCCGCGTAGGAGGAAGATCATAATATTCATACTTTGACCGTGCACAGTAGGATAGTGGCACTAAGGCGATCCTTGTCTTGAGTATACAAATGATTCCTAGCCCAAGCGTTACCCAAAGCACTTGATCTCACTCAGTGCACAGCTGTCATAGTCCCATGGGAGTCCACTTGAATCTACCCAATAGCATAATACTTCTCCCACGTGTCCGCCTTGCGTCCGCGTCCGCGTGCATATTTCGAGCAGCCGTTCGCTGGATGGCAGAGCATCCTAACACTGATATAACAAGAAACGCGATTCATCCGACCAGGCGACAAGTGTCACTGATCCAAGATCCCATATCGACGATACAGCGCCCACTACAGTCTTAACTGACAATTTCGTTGGGTGAACATGGGACACTCAGGTGTCGTCTGCTGCGGAACCCTGTGTTCAACAATGTGCACTGAACAGTGTGGTACGGAACACCTGTGACAGCGCCAGCACTGTGTCGTCAGATTCGCCACAAATCGCTGCCTATCTTGTTGTACAGAGCAGGCAAACCTCCGGCCTCCATGTTCTGCGATGAGGCGTGGACGTCGGACACCTTGTTGCCTACTCGTGATTTCAACCGTCCTCAACCACGTTCCATTCATGATGATGACAATAGTATATGAAAAACCGAACAGTTGATCGTTCCAAGGCACTGGGCCATAACAATGTGCTCTTTGTCACGCCGCTTATGTGAGTGTACTTCCCATTGGCGGCTCGTGTTGCCACTAGAATTGTTCTCGGTTCGTCTCTGCGCACGTCACGCGCCCACAACTCAACCAGGCTGCAGACATTCTCGTGATGAGCTGTCATGGCTCATCAGTGTAATCTGATAACAAGCGCCCTCACTATATAATCGTACTGAGGATTTCCATGTACCAGTTGTGAAGATATATTTGTTTACAACTGTTTATTCTCTGAAACGCATCGCATCACGCATGGAGGAAAATTCATTACTTACAAAATTACTTCTCCACCAGCTCAAATGCGTAATTATGTTCTTTGAGTTACGATACCTCTTCAACGTTTCTGTCTTTTATACAACTTTTTCTTACTCTTCTGCTGTCTGAACAATTCCGGAAGGAAGCTTTCCCATCTATTTGCCAGTGATATGTAGCACGGAATTCATACGAAACAACAATACATACTAATAGAATAGGGTGACCAAACGTCCCGGAAAACCGGGATTGTCCCGGTTTTCATCCCTGTGTTCCGGTGTCCCGAAAATTTGTTTCGGGATGCTCGAATGTCCCGGAATTCAGTTTTTAAATACATTTCGTGAAACTTTCTCAATTTTTTTTTGGATTTCGCTATATTAAAGGAAATACAACACAAGAAATTAATATATTTTAGCTTATTTGTCTAAAACCTCCATTGTTCCATACTAGTAATCACAGTATCAGTATTGATACACTCAGGCAATAATTTACTTTGAGCCAACAAGTAGTAAGTTGTATTATTGTAACAGAGCTATGAAACCGTCCGATTCTCGAGCCACTTACTCACACACTCATTGTCAGAACAGTGTAGTAGTTGATGTTTTGTCAGACAAATTGAAATAGTTTTTTCACATATTAGTGGTATTATTGCTGCAGTACTGTGAAACGCAATGCCTAAACGTGCCTGTAAGTTCAGTGACTTATTCCACGGAATGGAATTTCATTAAGAAAGGTCGTTTTGATTACGAAGCAGTGTTCCGTATGTAACTGTTTTATTATTATAAGTCATCGTGGACGTTCCGACATAATTGATCACATCAGGTCAAAGAAACACATTAACTGATACAGTGCACCGAGATGCAGTAAAACTCTACAAAATTATTTTTTGAAACATCAGTCAAGTGAAGAGACGAAAGTTCGAGCAGCTGAGCTTACACTAGCCTACCACACGGTAAAACATCACCAAACTTATAGATCTAGTAATTGTACTAATAAGCTTAACAGCATTATGTTTGATGATTCTTCCATTGCAAAAAAGTTTAGTTCAGCAAGAACTAAAGTGTCTGCCTTAGTGAAAGGAGTTATTGCTCCCCAGAGTGTAAAGGAAAGCCTTGAATACATCAAAAAGTCTTCTTTCTACGGGATATCCACCGATGCCAGCAATCATAAGGCCACCAAAATATTTACGTTTGTTGTTTAGTTTTTCGATATTAATCAGGGAATTCAGACCAAACTTTTGAAGGTGAGTTCCCTACCTAATGAAACATCTGACGAAATTTCAAGATTTTGTATTAATACTATCGAAATGTTTGATCTTGAGAAAAATAAATGTGTGGCATTTTGTGGAGACAGCACCAACACAAACTTTGGTGGTTAAAAAACCAACGCAAATGCAACGTATTTACCAAATTAAAGGCAACATTGCATGAAAACATTGCAGGCATAGGGTGCCCTGCACATGTTTTACACAATAGCGTGCAGACATCTGCTGACAGTTTAAACTGTGATGTTGAAACTATCGTCATGAAGGTATACTCACACTTTTACATATATACTACAGAGAGGCTTAAGGAGTTCTGTGATTATGTGGGAACTGAATATATGAATGTAATGTGTCACTCGAAAACTCGCTGGTTATCACTGTTTCCAGCAGTTGAAAGAGTAATCCGCCTGTTTGAACCGTTAAAAGATTCTTTTCCTAAATGAAGACAAAGCCCCCAAAATATTGGTTCAGTTTTTCATTAACCCTTTAAGTGAAGCCTACTTATGGTTCATTCACAGTCAGCTTAGCACTTTGCAGCATGGGATAAAGGAAATTGAGGGAAGCACGAAAAGTGTAAATGAGGTAAACGATGTTTTGAAAAATACTCTGGAAACTGTTACTACGAGGAGAGAACAGCAGTTCATTTCTTTTAATGTTAAATCTGTCCTTAAAAGAGCGGAAGTATCATAAGCAGCGGAAAGGAGTTTTAGAGAAGAAGTTAACAAGTTTTATGACACTTGTGTAGAATATCTCAGCAAGTGGAGCGCCTCATATTTATCCTCATCGCCGGTGTTTGATTGGATGTTACTGAAGAGAGTGCCAAAATGGGAAAGTGTTGAAGAGACAGTTTCTTATTTGAAGAGTAAAGAGATTGAAATCGATATTTCCATTCTCTTTGATCAGTTCGGCATACTGACAAATTTTGTTGAAGAAAGTCTTCACAAGTGGAATGATGAAAAAAAAAAAAACACCATTGGAATGTCATGAGAAGTGGGTGAGATTTTTTAAAAGCTGTGACTGTCTTCAGCATTACTCTGAGTTGGTAATAATTCCAAGGTATTTATTTGCAATCCCAGCCCATAATGCCAATGTGGAAAGAATATTTTCGTTCATGAATATCCAGTGGACTGATGAAAGAAACAGAATAGAGTTGGACTCTCTTGAAGCAATCCTGCAGATCCTGTACAACTACAAAATGGATTGTGCCGAGTTTTATCACTGTGTCTCAAAGAACAAAGACATGATCAAGAAGGCTGGAGGCAGTGAAAAATACCCTTTTCTCCAAGGACAGTCAATTCCATCTACAAGTGCTCAGTAATATTAAAGCTGATGTTGATATTAATTGATTAAAAGTTGAATGGCTGTAAAATTTTGTAAAATCGTAATACATTTCTTTATTACTGTATACATTGCTAGATAATTCAGGCGCGAAATAAACCATTGCAAATGTGAAAGGCTGGCAAAGTAATAACAAGTGTAACCGCGTCAATGTTGAATCCAAGCATGCAAACGTGGATGCACTGTGTTGTACAGGTGCTGAATGCCAGCTTGTGTGATGTAGTTCCATACCTGTTGCACTTGGTCAATACAGGGACGGTTAATGATACTTGTGACTGACGCTAGAGTTGTCGGCCGATTTGGTGACAGATCTGGTGATCGAGCAGGCCAAGGCAACATGTCGAACATGTTGAATCTGTTCGGTTACAACAAAGGTATGTGGGCGAGCGTTATCCTGTTGGAAATGCTGTTCATAAATGCCAGCAAACAGGTCGAATCACCAGACTGACGTACAGATTTGTATACAGGGTGCTTGGGACAGCCGTGAGAATATTTGTGATACCATCCGAAATTGCACTCCTGACTAACTCCAGTTGTAGTTCCAGTGTGTCTAGCACGCAGACAGTTGGGTGTAGGCCCTAAACTGACTTCCTTGTAACCAACATATGGCCATAATTAGCATGGAGGCAGAACCAACTTTCGTCAGAAAACACCACTTCCAGTCTGCCCTCCAACGAGATCTCGCTTGACACCACTGAAGCTGAAAATGGTGGGGATTTGGGGTAAGTGGAACGCACACTACAGCGCGCCTGGATCGGAACTGTACGTGGAGAAACCGATTTGGAACTGTTCATTGTGTCAGTGTATTGCTAACTGCTGCTGAAATTATTGCTGCAGATGCAGTACGATGAGCCATACGCCGAACACAATGGTCTTCCGTCTCGGTAGTACCACGTGGCCATCTGGAGCCCGGTCTTTTTGCGATCGTACATTCTCGTGAGCACCGCTGCCAAAAGTCTGGCTACAATTCTGCCTAGTCTTTTTTTCAGTATCACAGAAGGAACATTTAGGCTCTCGTAGCCCTAATACGCGACTTCGTTCAAACTCACTACGGTGTTGACAATGGCGGTTGTCGCCTTAAAGGCTTTATTGACTAACATTAACTCACAATGTCCAATCTCAAAGGCATCTAACGATCACGACACTACGGTGTGTATTTAATTCAAGCCTGATTTACATCCCAAGAATGGCTTTACTAGCGCCACTCTTATTAGACTGGCGCAAAATCTGAATAGATATCATGCTTCAGATGTAGAAACATGCCTTACGACTTTAGTTTACGTCGCACAACTTCTTCCTGTTGCGCGTAAGTGACTTCATGCTTTAGATATTGTTTGTCTACAGCGCCAGGCACTACACCAAATATTTAGAGATGACTTCGTGAGCGCGTAAGTCTCACAATGGGGAAATGTAAACTGGACTGCGCTTGATTTCAAATATTTTACGTTTATTTTTGACAGATTCCTTCTATTATAGGGTGACCAAATTATTTTCGGTGAAAACCGGGACACATTCACCCGGGTGCCAATGGACACCTCATTCCACAAGTACCCAGGTTTCTTAATTTTAAATATTAATGTTTTCTTGATACATTTTGTTAACCTGGTTATTATAACTAATAAGAGGATACAAAAGATTGATATAATCTAGATTATCTGTATAATTAATGACATTTAATAAACGTATACAGTAATAAAGAAATGTATTACGATTTTACAAAATTTTACAGCCATTCAATTGTTAATCAATTAATATTAACATCAGCTTTAATAGTACTGAGCACTTGTAGATGGAATTGACTGTCCTTGGAGAAAAGGGTATTTTTCACTGCCTCCAACCTTCTTGATCATGTCTTTGTTCTTTGAGACACAGTGATAAAACTCGGCACAATCCATTTTGTAGTTGTACAGGATCTGCAGGATTGCTTCAAGAGAGTCCAACTCCATTCTGTTTCTTTCGTCAGTCCACTGGATATTCATGAACGAAAATATTCTTTCCACATTGGCATTATGGGCTGGGATTGCAAATAAATACCTTGGAATTATTACCAACTCAGAGTAATGCTGAAGACAGTCACAGCTTTTAAAAAAACTCACCCACTTCTCATGACATTCCAATGGTGTTTTTTTTTTTGTTTTTTTTGTTTTTTCATCATTCCACTTGTGAAGACTTTCTTCAACAAAATTTGTCAGTATGCCGAACTGATCAAGGAGAATGGAATCGTCTAATGACGAAGGAACTCCTAGTGGCGGAGACTGGGGCAGATTGACCCACTTCGTTTTCGTGATTTTTTTCCAGTTTGTATTTAAAGTGTTTCCATTGATTCTTTCATGCGGAAACAATGCTACTTTATTTCACCATCTTTACAGCTACTTAATTACGGCTTCTCACTGTTTGTCCACTCATAAAAATACTTAGTATATTAATAACACCTGGGCTAACCTGCCCCACAGACGGGGCAAGTTGGCCAAAAGTTGGAGCAAATTGGCCCATATGATTTTATCGTTTATTTATTTACGACATTGATTATTTAATTGAAAATTTTTCGATTTTAATGCTGTCAGTTTATTTTACCGCAGTTCCTACAGTTTTATAACAAAAGCTATAGTCATGAATTGTTTTATTATAGTTATAATAACAGTTTGATAGAAAAGTATGTCCACAATTTTTATCGGTCTTCGTCTGAAGGCTCGATAGGCTCTCCACAGTTCCGACTTTTTTTTTTTTTTTTTTTTTTTAAAAAGGCTTCTCAAGTCATTTTTAGCACATAACAAATATTTTCACCGCTTACAATTTTTGTATTGAATACATTTCTCACCTGGATTTCAGTGAGAAAATGGTTATGACATCTGTCTCATTCAGCATCCTCATCTCTATCTTCTACTGTAAGAATGTCCTTAGGAATGCCTGCTATCTTTCTGCATGTAATTTTTGAGGGGTTTTGTCACGTGATTTAGCTTGTCATGGCGCTTTTTTTCTTTTTTGGTTTGGAAGAAAGGTTTCTAAGCAGAACACACATGTTTTCTATTCTGCCTATGGAGGCTGTTTGTTCACGTTCTATCACTGCTAGTCTCATAGTTGCTTCAGAAACACTGCCTCTTTCAATTTTAGTTTTATAATTTCGAATCGTCGTAAAAACAAAATGGAAGAAAGACGACGAGTAAAAGCATGATTACATTCAATAGGTTTAACGTCCCGTCGTCAACGAGATCATTACAGGACTAATTCGAAGACATACGTAGATTCCATACTTTAAAATACATGTCCTTCAGTGTTTCATTTATAATAAACTAAAATGTATTTCACAATGGCGTTCGTTGAGTGCTTGAAAAGAAGTTAACGGGTTTCAGAAGAAAAGAAGAAAATGTAATGAAACATCACGTAGACGTTACCAGTTTAAAATCACGCAAGTCACTATTTTCTTACGTAAAAATTGCGTTAGATTAGATCTAGTCTTTTATTACGTTGTATCTGTTAGATTTAATAAGATTATTTACTCACAAAAAGACAGCGTGATAGTCGAATGACAAGCCACTATTGAAGTGGGCCATACCGAAATTATGTTAATTTGTTTACGAAAAATCACTTATCGCAGTACACAGAGTCAAATTAAAATCTATGTCTTTAATGGTTGTACTTACTTGTTAAGAAGAGAAATGTCTTTCAGTACACAACAAAATATGTTGAGCAAGCAAAATTCACTTTCACTAATAAGAAAAGATCAAATGTGTGCCCTTCCTCGCTTAGCAATCTAAATGCATTGACTGGTTTGTGGAAAGACGAAGCTATTGTTGCCAACAATCCCGATGGCATGTGGAGTATTCTAACGGCAGTTTAACAAAATAATGTAACTGACCGATATGCCACCGTCTCTCCTACATATTTCAGTTTAGAGCATTCTAACCGGGAATCTGAATACTCTTTAACAACAGTCACTAAAAATTATCTAAGGTCAATCACCATACCAGAGGAGACCGTTTTAGACAGCTCTATAATCCGCTGTTGCGGGTACCGTTCCGCCCCAGCAGCTCTGCAATTAGCCATATGACCTACGGCGGATTAAATGTACTGTTCTAACTCACATACGCAAATTATTAGCTTCTGCAGATAATACTGAAAGACTACCATTAGCGTCTTCCTAAAAAGAATATACCTCCACAAATAGAGCTGTACAGTCGATACATCCCACTCACCCATAATTTCAAATTTCTTGTCCAGCACGTAAAACGTGGCAGAGCTAGTTCAGCAACGGTAGCGTTACTTTGAACTAAATGACAGCACCTGTTGCTCCTACATTTTATTTTTTGTTAGCATCAAGTCCATATTTAGCGGTTATCTGAACAAGATTGAAAAAAAAAGCAAGGTACGGTAGTATAGGCCCTAAGTTACATGAAAAACGAAGTAGCAACAAATATCGTCAAAGCAAGCATACGAAGATAAATAACGTTGAATAACAACTCATCCAGCAACATCATCAAAACACCATCGTAAAATAAGTAATGTTCTATAGGAGTTCGTCCACAGTTTAAGAAAGGAACGTGTGTAGCATAAACATAGACGTCTGTCGACGTAGGATATCGCAGCCAGATTGATGAGGCATGTGAACGGGCAGTACTTGAACAGGGGGAGGGATGGGTTACAGGGAGGGACTGGATACGGCAGGGCAGCTGGAGAGGGAGAAACAAATAATAACACAAGTACAGTACTTTAAAATTACAACAGAATACAGCAATTAATGGCATTAAAATGATTTGCATAGACACAAAAGAGAAAGACGCGTAAATAGTAACACGAAAACAGCAAAGGCAATATACAACACTCAGAGAATGTATTAGTCAATATTATTACGCCGGCCGCGGTGGTCCCACGGTTCTAGGCGTGCAGTCCGGAACCGCGGGACTGCTACGGTCCCAGGTTCGAATCCTGCCTCGGGCATGGATGTGTGTGATGTCCTTAGGTTAGTTAGGTTTAAGTAGTTCTAAGTTCTAGGGGACTGATGACCACAGCTGTTAAGTCCCATAGTGCTCAGAGCCATTTGAACCATTTGAACCAATATTATTACACCTAAGAGCGAAGGTGCTGCGGTCGGCTTACCATGAGTCATCGCGTAATCAGAGTTGACAGCATATACATACCTGAATTGAAAGCATTGACAGTGACATTCGCTTTCGCTAGTCGCTACTGTACTTGTTTACTGTGACATCACCGCGTGTTTACGATAACGATCAGGTGCAATAATATCGTGGCTGGGAAGTAAGAAGAAGAGTCGAGCTAGGAACACCAGTGATGACAAACAATCGGAAACAGCAAATGCATCTCTGCTTGCAAGCAAGAAGTTTATATGACATGAAGCTTGAGGTACTATTCGTGGCCCGTTTACAATAGGTAAGGCCACATTATGACGACAAGCGACGGCGCAAGCTTCATTTGCATT
Source organism: Schistocerca serialis cubense (assembly GCF_023864345.2). Taxonomy (NCBI): domain Eukaryota; kingdom Metazoa; phylum Arthropoda; class Insecta; order Orthoptera; family Acrididae; genus Schistocerca; species Schistocerca serialis. The sequence goes on from NC_064643.1 coordinate 462,562,811, forward strand.
GTATCACAGTGATGACCTTATGAAAAGCAACAAACAAAACTAGTGTTTTTTAAGTTTTTCTGTTCGTTAAGAATTTTGTCTTTACTGAATGTCCATGCATAGACCCTTGTCCATGGTTGCGCATGGACATCCTTGAAGAAGGAAGTCATAACATAGCGATTTATGTGGTCAAAAGAGAGGTGAGAAAGAGTTCTTCCACAAAAAACTATTAACTTCATTGGTGGTGCAAAATTATTTTTCAGAAATTTATTACCTTGATAACCAATTGACTAGAGATGGATGCTGTACTGAAGGATTAGTGCTACTGTCACGAACTAGAACGGAACGTTATGTTGTTAAGTACCTTCTGAGTGGCAACTGCGAGTAGTTATACGTGTGCAACGGATGTGAAAGGAAAGAAAACCTGCATTCTTGGTGCAGTTCACTCAACACTACCAGCTGCTGACCGCTTGTGAAAAGGCTAAACCACATCCCCAGCCAAGTATTTTGGAAACGAGCACCCACTGTCCTACTGCCCACCCTGACAGAGACTAAAGCATCGGATTAACTTCCTGCTAGAAAAGATGTGATAGGATCATGTCTTCACAATCACAGTGCAATAGATCAGGCATGACGACGGATTAAGAGCGGAGTGGAGGTAGAACAACTCCTACTCAAATAAGAGTCAGCTGCAGTCTCAACAGAGTATGTTGAGACCCACAAATTATTAACAATGAACCATGAAGTTCACACGATTCAATAAGATAAAAAAGAGGGCACTTAAAAAGGGGCAGAAGTGTCTGGATGCAACACAGTTATAGTGGACCGGTAAGCAACGCTCAATCAGTCAAGAGGAACCACATACATAAGCAGAAATGAAGAAATGAAGAAATAAAAACATCACTAATGGCGAGCGACAGAGATGCTGTTTAATCACAGTGACAGTAGAACGTGGCAGATTACCTTAGTGGCGCCAGAAACGCATCTGTCCGTAGGAATCGGTGGTAATTTCGAATTGATATCGCAATTCCGGATGGTCTGATTGTCGCAGATGTCGAGCAACTGTTTCTCCGCCTAACCAGTAATGTTTTATCGATTTCTCTGGTGCTTGCAGCACTCAATTAAAGTGTGTCAACGCCATGCCTAAATGGTAGGATTATATGGCCTGAAGATGGACTGTACTACGGCAGAAGAACCCGGGTCCTAGTGAAGCACAGCTCTTGTTACGGTGGCTGTATAAAACTTGGTGCTTCGGAGATAATGGTCGACTGCGCACAGCGCTCTGCTTTTCAGACTGCGTTCATTTGCACACTTTTGGCAGTCGCTTCCTTGTGTTAATTCGCCAGAAGATGGCTTCTTTTAAACGCCAGAACCTTTTCTTTAGTGGCTTTGTGGTGTATGCGAAGAACGGTTTTGTGGTGTCACCGCCAGACACCACACTTGCTAGGTGGTAGCCTTTAAATCGGCCGCGGTCCGTTAGTATACGTCGGACCCGCGTGTCGCCACTATCAGCGATTGCAGACCGAGCGCCGCCACACGACAGGTCTAGAGAGACTTCCTAGCACTCGCCCCAGTTGTACAACCGACTTTGCTAGCGATGGTTCACTGACAAAATATGCTCTCATTTGCGGAGACGATAGTTGGCATAACGTTCAGCTACGTCAATTGCTACGACCTAGCAAGGCGCCATTACCAGTTACTATTGATACTGAATCATGTACCGTCAAGAGCGACGTTCACCATTAATGGATTAAAGTTAAGTATTCCACCAGCTACGTCCGTTTTTTCTAACTAATTTCCTTGTCCTGTTCCAGACCTCACGACAGCCTGCGTGAGCTAAAACGCGTGCCTTTCGGCGTCCTCTAGTAACACGGTGTTGGCTCTCCTGCCAACCACAACAGGTTTAACGTAGCACAGAGGGCTTTCGTGCAATTCCGAATTAACTGCTATTATGACCAGCCGAACTTATGGACAACAATTCTATACCGGATCATCCGTACTATCATTCTTTCACCCTCGCAACACCCATAAAATCACGAATAAAATTGCTGTGTCGACCGAAGAAGACACAGCCAGGACAAAGCCACCAAACGTACAAAGATGCGTGTGTCATAGAGATTCGCCACTTGCACGAGTTCCACCAGCGTCACGGGTGGCGCTGAGGACAATTGTAGGCAGAGTACAAACTGCCAATGACCGGACGACAGCGAACAGAAGCCTGCTCGGAAGAGAGAAGAGCAGCTCTTGCCCACTAGTTTATAGATAGAAATGGAAATGAGCGTTTGCGTCATTGGCAGGGAGGCCCCTTACAGGGCAGGTCTGGCCGCCTTGGTGCAGGTCTTATTACATTCGACGCCACATTGTGCGACCTGCGCGCCGGATGAGGATGAAATGATGATGAAGACAGCACAATACCCAGTCCTTGAGCGAAGAAAATCCCCGACCCAGCCGGGAATCGAACACGGCCCATAGGACGGCAAATTGCCACGCTGACCACTCAGCTATCGGGGCGGACCACTATGTTATACAACATCGTCCAGTATTAACTTGCAAGGGGGCGTAATTATAAAATAGAAATGCAATAATTTTAGTAGCTGTGTGTCCGGTTACGAAGTCTCGTAACCGGTTGGCCCTGACTAGTATTAGTACGCAATCTGACTGCATAAAATAACAATAAAGAATGAAAGGAAATTTCCGTTAACACAATTGCTTAATTAAGTCCCCTGCAACTATAAAAGCTACGAAACAACAAAGCACAAGTGTAACTGTTCTGTGTGTGGTAGTGTGACTCAACGTACATGTATCTGGCACGGTTCTTCCTCAATACGACAAGATATTTTTGACACCATTTACAATGAACTAATTACAAAAAAACAGAAATACTATAATTGCACATAGAAACCAGAATTACAAGTCTAATACATGAATACGAGCCAGATGCTTTGTTGACTGAACCTGTGACCAAGAGGCATTGTTATTTAGGAAATTTGAAATAATTTTTTTTTTACCTTCATATATATTGACGAAAAATACACTGTGATCATAGCAACATCTTCCATCTATACATTACACCAACCGAACAGCATCTACTCTCTCACCCAGCAGAACAATAACTGCACACGACATGCTCTCAACTAGTACTGCTCTCGACATCCTCTCAACAAGCACTGCCCACGGCAACCTCTGAACTACAACTGCCCTCGACATTCTCTCAACAACTGCGCCAGTGGAGGCGGCAGAATAATACTCTTTGGCGAAATCTTTGGCGCTGTGACTCAGTGTAGCCACCTTTCATATGCTCCTCCTCCACGGACTAGAATTTGATGGTATTTTTGCCAGCATTGGTGGTGAAAATACCACCAAATTCGTAAAAAAAAAAACAGGCAAAAATTAAAAGATGATATTAATAAGTAACTATCACATAACTAAATAAATTTTGGCTTTGCACTGACCCTTCAATAACCTAATGTATAAAATACAGTAAGGAGTACAAATGCTTGCATACATGTGATTTTACATAATAGTTTACACAAGTATTATTCAATCAATGGCACCAACAATGACGATTAGGTGCAGGTAAGAGTCTCATAACATTTCATAAACAGTAAATACACAAAAAATCAGTTTGTACAAATATTCACATAAAATCTTTTCAGTTGTTCAATAAACAAATAGCACTCCTCAGGGTAGTTGATAGTTCCAACAGTAGCACCCAGCAACGGTCAACAGGTGCAAATAGCAGTCTCACAACATTTCATCAGCAGTATTTAAACAGCCTCAACAGTGGCACCCAGCAATGGCGAGCAGGCGCAGACACCAACAAGTGGCATCATTTCAGTAGAAGCAGTTCCATCAGTGGCACCCAGTAATTTTGAACAGGTGCAGACAGCAACAAGTAACATTATTTCAGTAGAAGCAGTTCCAAGAGTGGCACCCAGCAATGTTGAACAGGTGGAGACAGCAACAAGTAACATTATTTCAGTAAAAGCAGTTCCATCAGTGGCACCCAGCAATGTTGAGCAGATGCAGGCAACAGTCCATAATATTCACTATCACTAATCAAACAGTTCATCAGAGTTCATCAGCAGAAATTAAACATTTCCGAGTGGCACCCACCAATGTTAATACGTGTAAGCACGAACAACAATTTGAATGCACATAGAATTGCTTTTACAAAATTATTATCAATGCTCTTACACTAAACATACAAATTATAATAGACACACAAATGATATCAGCTAATTGTCATATTAACTATTACAAATACACAAATATCAGTAAACCTATAATATTTATTGGTGTCAGTGCAAGCCACAACAAACAAGTAAAATAATATTTAGGAGATAGGTCGGTACCAATTATTTGGGATTAGGAAAGGAAAACACACAAAACATACTCACTCATCTTTCATCCACATTAAGTACTACTGTGTAATTGAATAGTGTTAACTGTGTAAATGCAGTTCTGTCAAAATTTGATGTTCAACATGTGTATCAAGTAGTAGTGGTAACAGTGTATAACAGTCAATTATAGTTAGTCAACGTCATAGTCATCATGACAAGACCAATGTTTGCCAAGCCAAATCAAAATGTACGGTTGCTGAACAACTGTCAGTGTGCCAAGATATGCAAATACTTCCTCTCTCCAAAAAAGAGTATATACTGCTTATTGATTTAACAAAGTGTGTATGTAGACAATTTTCCTTCTACTTGAGTGTTCTAGTCTGCCATCTTCATCCTCCTTGTTACATATAAACCAACAAAAAAATATGCTCCTCACTTACTTTACCCCTTATCCACCAAAACTCCAATAATCATCAGCATCACATAATCTTAATACTTCAATAATACCTCTTACGTCGATACATATGAACCTTATCATCAACATCATTTACCTTACCTCTTGTCCACCAAAACTCCAATAATCATCAACTTCACACAATCTCACTACCTCAATAATACCTCTTCAATACGTCGATACATATAAACCTTATTACCAATATCATTTCACTTCCATAACAACTCTTTCCTCTAGTCAGTCTCCTCGAACAAGTACAGATAAAATCCTAGTCAAACTTCAGTTCATCATCCCATACAATCCGAAGACACAATGTCCACACACAACCTCTGTGTAATCCACCTGATCCAAATCTTCTACTCATTTTGAATTATGAAATACATTTTGGTTACCTTGTCCATCATTAAATAAAAGAAATGCATACATGAACTCTAACAGCCTTTAGTTTGAATAACCTTCAGTAAGTAAATACGAGAACGGAGTGTGAATGATCGTAATATTTCACAGTGTGTACACCACTTCAAAAATCATGACAAATCAGAAGCAAACATGTGGAGTACCTCTTGTGTCAAGTGTCACTTGCTATTTCAATTGCTCACGAAGAATGCAGTGTAATAACTGTCAATGGTCTAAACCTAGTGTTGGTATTTCATCTCGTTAGCTTCCTTTCTATTAGCATAAATTTATACAGCTTCTATAAAACCTCCAGCTCATGTGACTTCAATGAAGTTTCTTGTACCAATGTCGTTCGTAGAATTATAGCAGTTCATTTTCTTATCTTAAAATATAAGGCACTGAGCTAAGCAAAACATGCAATAGCGAGTAAATATACCAGTAGAGAACAGAATGTCAACAAGTGGATGTAGCACAATCCCTACAACGAGGCTCTCCCAAGCGAACAATCTATAATTAATACCATAGTGTGACCTAAACTCCGTGTTCGTACACAGTATATCAGCATTTCTATATACCAAATTAAAGAGTAGTTATGAAAACAAAACCGAAATGTGTAAATATGCAATCCATACGCAAAGCAGCAAGCATATATCTTACATAATAAACAGGTCATTAGCATCATATCAGCATAAGCAAATAAATGTTCATATGCAATCTTAATAAGTAAACATGAAGGCGCAAGCAGATAAATCACAAAGTATGACTTACATACATAACCATATCAGCACAACTAATCAGATGACAGTTATAATTTAAATAAATAATCACAGCAGGCATATAATAAAAAATATGACATCAGTGAAGAAGCACAGCAGCCAAGCGATGCATAATATACATAAGTAACAACCCTGTTCATTAATCAATCATTGTCAAAATCAGTTAACACAAAGTATAAATCACGTAATCGCGAGCAACAAACTACGTCTAAAGTACGTACCTTAGTGGAAATATGTTACCTGAAAAATAAACTCAGTTAATAGTTACCTTTTTAGTCTATTACTTTCTTCTTCGAAATTACATTCTTCCTGAAATTTTCTCGATAGCAAGTCCTCTTAACGTCGGACGCACGCAGAATTTACCTGAAGTTCTTAAATATTTTACACAACTGTATCCTGAAAAAAACTGAACGTTAATAACATAACTTACCAAGTCACTATAGCTTTATACTGAATATAATCGGAGAAATTAGACTGTGTATTTGTTTACGGCTGTCAGTGCATTCGCACTGAGCGCTCGATCAGCTGTAGGTACGCGTGACGTAGGAAGTAATTGTTTGCGGTCAACGACTGCCTTGTGCGGCGCGCAGGCTTAACTGTTGCTTTGAGTATGTGCCGCCGCCAGAACACGGCGCGGTATCCTTATATTCTCTGCGTGTTTACATGTAACTGTTAGTTTCTCAAAAGTATGTAATCCCACAAAAATTTTAACGTGCGATATATGATGTATTCCCTTAGAGCGCCGTGATTTAAGAGTTTCTACTTCGACAGTGTTATCATGTATAATTTTGCGAACTCTGTATGGACCGTTATCAAGCAGAAAAAATTTGCGACACAACCCTTTTCCTTTGTGAGACAAACGATGAGACTTAATCAACACCTTTTGACTAACTGACAAGGTTTTTAAACGACCAGGACGTTTAGCTGATTTCTCTCTTCTAGCAGCCGCAGATGCAATATTTTGTAGAGCCAGGTTGACAACTTCAGAATGCCGCAGTTTCCGTGTAGGCGGAAAAGGAACTATTTCAGAAATGCGATTTGTCGGTGCTTTATTTTTTAATATCAATGTAGGCGGTAAAGAAGTTGAATCATTAGGGAGTTCATTCAGAATGTTTCGAAAAATATGAAGATACTGGTCCCATTTTCTGTGATTCTGATGACAATAAAGACGACACAATTTATTGATTTCCTTCATTCATCTCTCTGAAGCGTTAGATTGAGGGTGAAAAAGTGAAATGAAAATTCGTTTAATCTTACGATGCCGTAGAGTACGAAGTCAAATTTTAGAGCCAAACTGTGATCCATTATCAGATATAACCTTACCAACATGACCCACTTCTTTAAGAAAATGTTTGATGAAAGTATTAGATACTGAACGGGCTGTTGCTTTGCGTAAAGGTGTAAAACACACATATTTTGATGTCAGTTCCACTGCTACCAAAATGTACGCAAAACCATCAGTAGAACGAACCACTGGACCGAACAAATCGACTGCAGCCTTCTCCTTTAATTTCGCTGGAATGATAGGAAACAACGGTGCTCTGTGAGAAATAGTTGGCGGCTTAGCCTTTTGACATAATTTGCATTTGGCAAGAACAAATTGAATACGTTTTTCCATATTACTGAAGTAGCAATTTTCTCGTAATTTATGAAAGCATTTCCCTTGGACCAAAGTGTGCACAACTGAAATGTGCATACCAAATCAATTTATTAACCTACTCTTCAGGAATGCAAACTAACCAGAATTGTCAACAGATTTTCGTTTAAAAAGAATATCTTTGGGAACTAAATAATACTGTCTAATCGCTACGCTTTCCTTTCTCCTCCACTTCTCCTTAATGTCCTTCCAGATTGGATCCTTGTTTTGCTCCTTAGCGATGTCCTGGAGCGAAGACGAAATAAAATTTTCAAACGCAACACCTTGAATATACATCAAACAAAAATTTTTTTCTTTGCAGTCCTCCTCAGCACTTTGTTTCAAACCCATAGGTGCACGTGATAAAGCATCAGCAATAACATTTGAAGAACTCTGTATGTAAACAATACTAAAATCAAATTCCTGTAGATACAGCGCCCATCGTGACAATCTTCCATGTGTTAATTTTGTTGACATAAGAAATTCCAGAGCTCGATGTTCGCAGTAAACCTTAGTATGTCTGCCATACAAAAAGATGCGAAATTTTGTGAAAGCCCATACAACAGCCAAAGCTTCAAGTTCCGTAATCGAATAATTCTTTTCTGATTTACAGAGAACACGCCTTCCAAATGCAATAGTTTTCTGTACTACAACGCCGTTTCCTTCTATCTCCTGAAATAAATGTGCACCTAGGCCTTTGTATGATGAGTCCGTCGCCAAACAAAAATCTTTAGATAAATCCGGATGTGAAAGAAGTGGAGCAGCAACCAAAGCATCACGAATCTGTTCAAATTCCGATTGAGCTTCCTCATCCCAACACCAATTAGAATTCTTTCCCGATAGTTCACATAAACGAGGTGTGGCCAAATTGTCCAATCTAACAAAGCGTCTAAGAAAATTACAGACACCAAGGAAACTACGAACATCACGTTTTGTAGTAGGAACAACATAATTACGAATAGCGTCTAATTTCTCTGGATCAGGATGAATACCTTCTGTAGAAATAATATGACCAAGAAATTTCACCTGAGAACGACCAAATTCAGATTTTTCCAAGTTCACTGTAATGCCAACTCTTGCAAAAATACGTAATAATGAATCCAAAATTTTGTTATGTTCACTCCAAGAACGTTTAGCAATAAGAATATCGTCAACATATGAAGTAATATTGTCATGAAGATAAACAGGTAAAATTTCGTTTAAACTACGAATGAATGCTGCTGAAGATACTGTAAGTCCAAACGATGATTTCTGAAATTACTTTTGGGTAAAATAGTCATATCCTGTTATTCTTTACCGACACTCTAGACAGATTGATAATTGAAGAGTTATTTTGATAGATACAAAGAATAGTAAAAGAGTAGGCAGCAGTGCAGAAAACTAATAGGGAAATAGCACCACTACAGCTCGGGGCCCTGTGCACTCTACGGCACATATTCACTTAGTGTTGTGAATCCCCTGAGAACTTAAATAGCCACACATAAATTCCATTTTGTGACTCAGTGGCCAATTTGGTGGAAGTGCGTACATAAATTGATCTAACCATGAACATGGATGTATGTCATTCTTAGAATGTTTATAGTCAAAGTTTTCGCCTCGTGGCGACAAAGACCTACCGCGTCTGTCCCAGTCCGAATGTCGATTATTGTCAAGTTCGCGCGCCTTGCGCTCTCTTGTTGCATCTCGTAAATGAAATAAATTATTTTCTTCAAAACCCGCTGCTATCTATGATTCTAAATTTTTTCTACTGTCTTTTCCTACGATTTCGCTTTCAATTTGTTTAACTTGCTTTCGTAACGCCTCAAATTCCCTTTTAACGCGTTCATTAAATTTTCCCTGATTTTTTACATGTGTATTTATATTCTGGTACTCTTCTGTTTCTGCAAATGGCAATGGAGCTGTATCATCTGAATCTCAGTCCCCATTTAAAGTGAGACTTGTCAATTTATCTGAAATCTCCTCAAATCTTTCCGATAAGTCACCTATTTGTTCTTTCTGTTTATTTACGTCTTCCGTAAGTGTTGCGACTCGGGTTTCAGTATTAACACATTTAGTAGTTAACTGTACATATTGTTGTGTTAGGTTATTTATTCTGTCATTTGGTACGGATTCCTCGATTCTTTCAGATATTTCTTCCTTATTGTGTGCACGTTGTAAATTTAACTCTGAAAATTTTTGGTTATCACGCGATCTCTTTCTTCCTGTTCTCTATCCTGTTCCTTTTGTCTAATTTCTATTGAAATTAATCTATTATTGTGAGAATTCAAAATCGGTTGTTCTTCTTTTCTAATTTCTTTCTCTAATTCATCTTTCATGTTTTTGAAAAAGTCGCTATTCGTGAGTCTAACCGTGTTGCCAATGTTCCCATCTCTGTTTTTAATTCAGATCTTAACTGTGTTTCTATTGTTCCCATACCAGTTTTAATTGTTCCTGTTTGTGAGTCTAACCAAGTTGCCAATGTTCCCATCTGTGATCCCAAATTTAATATAGCACCCATCAACTGCTCCATATTAACTGGTTCAAAATTCTTTTCGCGCCTAACATTTCCCGTAAAACTAACTTCCTTCGTCATAGCTATAAAGCTACCTGTGTTCGATACGATTTCAGAATCTTCTATCGTTAATCTCATATACCAAAAATTTTCCGATTGTGAAAAATTTCGGACTGGTTCCGGACTATTTTTCCGGCTTATTAAATTGTTTTCTACTTCATTATTCATCCTACTGTTCTCCTGTGTTGGCGAGTTCGCCATGTTAACAATTTCGTCATTCTGACTATCCATCATTTCTGCCGTTTTCATCGATCGCGTAATCATTTACAAAACATACAAAACTCGTCACTATGCGAAAATTACACACAATATAACACTTATCACCAACAATACCATTCACACGAAATGCTTCCCGACAAACACGATTAACGAACAATTGAAATCTTCATAACTGCACAAAACTGTCATACCCATATACGAGACATCAAAAATTGAATTATGCAAAAATACCATTAGAAGAATGACAACTACAAATGTTCAATTACCAAATCTACACATACAGTATAGACTACAATTACTAAACTACAAATTACTACAACAATACTACTGTCTGCTATTTTTACTGTCAAAAGAATTCCAAGGGACTATCCGAAGCAGCGGTCGCCACGTGCAAGGGGGCTTAACTATGTAAATGTGAAAAATGTAATAATTTTAGTCGCTGTGTGTCCGGCTACGAAGTCTCGTAACCGGTTAGCCCTGACTAGTATTAGTACGCAATCTGACTGCATAAAATAACAATAAAGAATGAAAGGAAATTTCCGTTAATACAATTGATTAATTAAGTCGCCTGTACTATAAAAGCTACGAAACAACAAAGCACAAGTGTAACTGTTCTGTGTGTGGTAATGTGACTCAACGTACATGTATCTGGCACGGTTCTTCCTCAATACTACAAGATATTTTTGACACCATTTACAATGAACTAATTACAATAAAACAGAAATTCTATAATTTCACATAGAAACCAGAATTACAAGTCTAATACATGAATAAGAGCCAGATGCTTTGTTGACTGAACCTGTGACCAAGAGGAATTGTTATTTAGGAAATTTGAAATAATTTTTTTTTTACCTTCATATATATTGACGAAAAATACACCGTGATTATAGCAACATCTTCCATCTATACATTACACCAACCGAACAGCATCTACTCTCTCGCCCAGCAGAATAATAACTGCACACGACATGCTCTCAACTAGTACTGCTCTCGACATTCTCTCAACAAGCAATGCCCACGGCAACCTCTGAACTACAACTGCCCTCGACATTCTCTCAACAACAACTGCGCCAGTGGAGGCGGCGGAATAATACTCTTTGGCGCAATCTATGGCGCTGTGACTCAGTGTAGCCACCTTTCAAACTTAGACAGGGAACATCGTTTAGTGATCTCTTAGAAGTGAACAGACAGTTGTTATAAATTGGGTCTGCACTGTACTGTGAAGTTTACTTACGACTAATTGCACTTCGCCATTGTAAGCGTTTTTGTGTTATATTACATGCAGTGTTGCAGAATTCATTATGCGACAAGTCACAAAGATAAGTAAACCTTTTTAACTCATTTGTGTGACTTTGTTAATAATTTGTTGGAGTGTTGTAGAACCTTTGCTCTTCTATTCTGTTACCTGACCCTAGGGCAAAACTGTGTTATAGAGGAAGGCAGAAATTGTCTTAGCGGTGTACTGCACCAGAAGCCGTTTCACGAACTCACACACTCGGCCTACCGTAAGTGGAAACTCGGCCTCCATAGCAAAAGCGCCGGCCAGGGTGGCCGAGCGCTTCTAGGCGCTACAGTCTGGAACCGCGCAACCGCTACGGTCGCAGGTTCGAATCCTGCCTCGGGCATGGATGTGTGTGATGTCCTTAGGTTAGTTAGGTTTAATTAGTTCTAAGTTCTAGGGGACTGATGACCTTAGAAGTTAAGTCCCATAGTGCAACAAAAAAAAAAAAAAAATAGCAAAAGCGACGAGGCCTTTACAAAATAGGCGACCAGGGCTTACAAAACAAATTATAGTCAAAATCACTTAATATCATCGCTAGCCTCGAAGGCATGTTATTCCCTCATTAACCAAATTCTGTTGTGGCGCTAAGTTTGCCGCCACTGGGGAGTGTGACATCCCACGCTGTTCACAACACATGACTCGGGGGCACCTCTCCTATGCAACAGATATGTGAGATGCCTCTTTTTCACAATTGCTTTCAACTCAGATTTCGATGGTTCAAAACCATCTCCTGGCTACCAATTTGGTCTAAACCTGTCAGTTACGAACAACAGCATTAACTCCTCAGCACCTTTGTGACCTAAGAAGTTAGGCAAGGTAGCACCTGGCGTGAAACATGAATCAGTGGGACCGCCTTCTCTTCACCGGGTGATGGAGGATGTTTCTGAAGCCTGATGTTCTTCGTAGAAGAGTGTGGAAGTTTCTGATGCGCAATCCCACGGGAAGTGTGTCACCCCTGTTCTGAGCTAGGATCGTGAATGAAAGTCGGATGCTTCTCAACGCTTCCGAGGATATGTACGAAAAAATAATTTCACTCATTTATCCACGTCATAGGAACGGTATCACCGACTCTTGCATTGTAACCACACATCGTCTTGAAAACAAAGGTTTTGTTAAGTTAGTAGTGAGCCATCCGTCACTAGCCGCAAACCCTTCAATGCCCAGACTAACAGGGACAGGTGCATTTAGTTCAGTAAGCATTCTGCAATACGCAGAAACTCAGCTAACCGGATCTCCTTCATTCCTCACTGAAATTATGCTTCTCTTTATGCCTTCGGATTTTCGACAAAGTGGATGACGGAATTCTGAAACTTTTCGCTATATCCTTCATTTCAGTCCACATTCCACTACCCAGTAACATACTTCCTTTCTGCGAAAGTGAAACAGACGTACTTCCTCGAAGTCAAGTTTACTATTAGTTTAGTTACTGTGGCAAGTCATGCATTGTTGAGAAAACAAAGAAGTGTTGTGAAACAAACATCTAAACAACTGACGAAACAGTTCGAATTCACGAATATTAGATACCTGTTGACTTCGAATATTAGTTTTGTAGAGAAATCTGTCATAGAAATCGATTCGATTTCTTGAAGGTACCAGGACGCAACACTTTTCGATTTACCGCTTTTCAACAAGTTCAGTTTGTCGGTTCTTGCAGCCTTCGGAATTGTGAGGATGACGATTTTCTTTTCTTTGGAGTCTGATAGTGTAACGCTAGTCTCATACTTTCTGTACATCAATTTAGCCAGATGCAATGGATAAAGAAAAAAAAGATTGTATTTTTCGTCTTTTAAATTTTGTTCGAACAGTTCGTAAGTATACGTTTTCTTGCGCTAATAAATGTGGATGTTTTGAAATGATTGGACGACACTTCTCCTATAATTTCAGTTCAAAAGAGTGTGGAGAAGTTAACATAGAGTCCCTGTCACATCCACTCTGTCTGTCCAAGCATTTATCCCGACTGTGACGGTCTGCTGTTATGGCTAACCGGATTTGGCACGTCAATTTTAAGGGGTGGCCGGATGCCCTTTCTGTCGCCACCCCTCCAGAACGGAATGTGTGTAATCTATGGAATAGTGCAAATGTGTGTCAAATGTATAGGAAACGTGTAACTGAGGCGGAACGGGGGACCAGCCCGGTATTCACCTAGTGGGAAGTGGAAAACCGCCTAAAAACCACATCCAGGCTGGCCGGCTCACTGGCCCTCGTCGTTAGTCCGCCAGGCGGATTCGATCCGTTGCCGGCGCGCCTACCCAAGTCCAGGAAGCAACGCGGTAGCGCTCTCGGCTACCCTGGAGGGTCCTTGTCACATTTACTACAGTTCAGATAACTTTCCCAATGATATTCGTTTCAGGTCTGTAGCCGGAACATAATGTCATCTTGACACAATTTTTCGGCGGTTCACTTGGCCACCATCCTTAGGTGAGTACGCCTTCGCACTAACTCGTCGGAAATGAAATCAAGGTACAGCGGCGGCTCCGGTATATACCGCATGTGGGTCCACCGCGCGTGCGTGAAACTAACTGCTCTATAGTGCAAAGCACGACAGTGCACCGGTGGTGAAAACTCGAGGCAACGACAAATCGAATAAGCCGGCCGTTGTGGCCGAGCAGTTCTAGGCGCTGCAGTCTGGAACCGCGCGACCGCTAGGGCCGCAGGTTCGAATCCTGCCTCGAGCATGGACGTGTGTGATGTCCTTAGATTAGTTCGGTTTAAGTACTTCTAAGTTCTAGGGGACTGATGACCTCAGATGTTAAGTCCCATAGTGCTCAGAGCCATTTGAACCATTTGAGCAAATCAAATATTACTGTTCACACCTTTTGATGACTGAAGCCAAGACCATCGTTTTTTATTGTCAAACAAAACAGGATTCCAAGTCTTACTTAAAGGGTACCCCTTGTCTCTAGAATATTGTCAGATAGCTGGATTTCAACGGCTTCTTTCACTACACAGTCCCAATAAAGCGACGCATGGGCAGTCACTTGTATCTCATCATACAGCATGTCAGAAAGACAATGTTCCGCAACCGCAGATTATTCTGGCTGAAATAAAAGCGTGTGGTGATGGTACTCCAAGCATCGATCCTGGACCGTGCGGTGAAAATAGCTATTGAAATGTGGCTTTAGGTAAGATTTGAAACCCTGTTTTAGTTGACATTTAAAACAACGGTCTTTATTTCGGTCATCAAGAGGTGTCAATAGTGTTTGATGTTCGATTTATCGATTCCGCTAGTTTTCACCACCGGTGCGCTTTCGTGCTTTGCGCTAAGGGTGTAAGTAGGCTGTTTATGTTTTCTCTATGTAAGTAGGCTGTTTATGTTTTCTCTATGTAAGTAGGCTGTTTATGTTTTCTCTATGTAAGTAGGCTGTTTATGTTTTCTCTATGTAAGTAGGCTGTTTAGGTTTTTTTATGGTAACGCCACCTCTGTATGAAAATCACTGGCTGTGCTGTGTACAGTCTGTGGGTAGTTTGCATTGTTGTAATACTCGCCATTGTAGTGTTAGGCAGCTGGCTGTGAACAGCGCGTAGCGTTGCGCAGTTGGAGGTGAGCCGCCAGCAGTGGTGGATGTGGGGAGAGAGATGGCGGAGTTTTGAAATTTGTCATGAACTGCTATATTTATATATGATGATATCAAGGTAAATACATTGTTTGTTCTCTATTAATATCTTTCATTTGCTAACTATCCCTATCAGTAGTTAGTGCCTTCCATAGTTTGAATCTTTTATTTAGCTGGCAGTAGTGGCGCTCGCTGTATTGCAGTAGCTTGAGCAGCGAAGATTTTTGTGAGGTAAGTGATTTGTGAAAGGTATAGTTTAATGTTAGTCAGGGCCATTCTTTTGTAGGGAATTTTGAAAGTCAGATTGCGTTGCGCTAACAAAATATTGTGTGTCAGGTTAAGCACAGTCGTGTATAATTGTTGAAAGGGGACGTTTCAAGGGGAAGTTACGTTCCCCGCACGCGCGGTTCGACCTACGGGTGATGTATAAAAGAACCGCCGCTGCGGTTTGATTTCAGTTCGGGCAAGTTAGTGAACGGTTCACTCACCTAAAGATGGCGACCAGGTGGACCGCCGAGATATTGTGTCAAGATGACGTTATTTTCCCCGCTGTAGACGCGATATGAATATACACTCCTAGAAATGGAAAAAAGAACACATTGACACCGGTGTGGCAGACCCACCATACTTGCTCCGGACACTGCGAGAGGGCTGTACAAGCAATGATCACACGCACGGCACAGCGGACACACCAGAAACCGCGGTGTTGGCCGTCGAATGGCGCTAGCTGCGCAGCATTTGTGCGCCGCCGCCGTCAGTGTCAGCCAGTTTGCCGTGGCATACGGAGCTCCATCGCAGTCTTTAACACTGGTAGCATGCCGCGACAGCATGGACGTGAACCGTATGTGCAGTTGACGGACTTTGAGCGAGGGCGTATAGTGGGCATGCGGGAGGCCGGGTGGACGTACCGCCGAATTGCTCAACACGTGGGGCGTGAGGTCTCCACAGTACATCGATGTTGTCGCCAGTGGTCGGCGGAAGGTGCACGTGCCCGTCGACCTGGGACCGGACCGCAGCGACGCACGGATGCACGCCAAGACCGTAGGATCCTACGCAGTGCCGTAGGGGACCGCACCGCCACTTCCCAGCAAATTAGGGACACTGTTGCTCCTGGGGTATCGGCGAGGACCATTCGCAACCGTATCCATGAAGCTGGGCTACGGTCCCGCACACCGTTAGGCCGTCTTCCGCTCACGCCCCAACATCGTGCAGCCCGCCTCCAGTGGTGTCGCGACAGGCGTGAATGGAGGGACGAAAGGAGACGTGTCGTCTTCAGCGATGAGAGTCGCTTCTGCCTTGATGCCAATGATGGTCGTATGCGTGTTTGGCGCCGTGCAGGTGAGCGCCACAATCAGGACTGCATACGACCGAGGCACACAGGGCCAACACCCGGCATCATGGTGTGGGGAGCGGTCTCCTACACTGGCCGTACACCACTGGTGATCGTCGAGGGGACACTGAATAGTGCACGGTACATCCAAACCCTCATCGAACCCATCGTTCTACCATTCCTAGACCGGCAAGGGAACTTGCTGTTCCAACAGGACAATGCACGTCCGCATGTATCCCGTGCCACCCAACGTGCTCTAGAAGGTGTAAGTCAACTACCCTGGCCAGCAAGATCTCCGGATCTGTCCCCCATTGAGCATGTTTGGGACTGGATGAAGCGTCGTCTCACGCGGTCTGCACGTCCAGCACGAACGCTGGTCCAACTGAGGCGCCAGGTGGAAATGGCATGGCAAGCCGTTCCACAGGACTACATCCAGCATCTCTACGATCGTCTCCATGGGAGAATAGCAGCCTGCATTGCTGCGAAAGGTGGATATACACTGTACTAGTGCCGACATTGTGCATGCTCTGTTGCCTGTGTCTATGTGCCTGTGGTTCTGTCAGTGTGATAATGTGGTGTATCTGACCCCAGGAATGTGTCAATAAAGTTTCCCCTTCCTGGTACAATGAATTCATGGTGTTCTTATTTCAATTTCCAGGAGTGTATCAACACATCCACCACGAGTTTCGTCTTTGTCCTTATTAAGCTCTATCACAGTTGTTTCTACATCCTGTTACTATAATTAGACTTGTTCGTAAAAGGCATGGTCCCTCGCAATCTCTCTTTCACCGTTTAGGAGCCAAACTGCACAGCATACAACTCGGACAGTACACCCAATATTGGCGCTACCGTGTAAACGAAAACGGCCACTCGTGACAGACGAGGTGAATACAGAATAAATCGCCAGGAGCGCTGCGGTGGACTCACTTACCACAACAAAACTCAGACTATACAATCGATTCAAAGAAATAGTATCGGCAGCAATTGAGAGATTTATACCAAATAAATTAATAAACGACGGAGCTGATCCTCCTTCGTACACAAAGCGGGTTAGAACACTGTTGCAGAAACGCCGAAACAAACATGCCAAATTTAAACAGACGCAAAATCCTCGATTGGCGATCTTTTACAGAAGCTCGAAATTTAGCGCGGACTTCAATGCGAGATGCCTATAACAGTTTCCACAACGAAACTTTGTCTCGAAACCTGACAGAAAATCCAAAGAGGTTCTGGTCGTATGTGAAGTATGTTAGCGGCAAGAAACAATCAATGCCTTCTCTGCTCGATAGCAATGGAGATACTATCGATGACAGTGCTGCCAGAGCAGAGTTACTAAACACAGCCGTCCGAAATGCTTTCACAAAAGAAGACGAAGTAAATACTCCAGAATTCGAATCAAGGACAGCTGCCAACATGAGTAACGTAGAAGTAAATATCCTCGGAGTAGTGAAGCAAAATAAATCACTTAATAAAAGCAAGTCTTCTGGTCCAGACTGTATACCAATTAGGTTCCTTTCGGAGTATGCTGATGCATTATCACCATGCTTAACAATCATATACCAATTAGGTTCCTTTCGGAGTATACTGATGCATTAGCTCCATGCTTAACAATCATATACAACCGTTCGCTCAACGAAAGATCCGTACCTAAAGACTGGAAAGTTGCACAGTTCACACCAATATTCAAGAAAGGTAGTAGGAGTAATCCACTAATTACAGGCCCATATCGTTAACATCGATATGCAGCAGGATTTTGGAACTTATATTGTGTTCGAACATATTAAATTACCTTGAAGAAAACGGTCTATTGACACACAGTCAACATGGATTTAGAAAACACCGTTTCTGTGAAATACAACTAGCTCTTTATTCACATGTAGTGTTGAGTACTATTGACAAGGGATTTCAGATCGATTCCGTATTTTCGGATTTCCGAAAGGCTTTTGACACTGTACCACACAAGCGGCTCGCAGTGAAATTGCGTGCTCTTGGAATATCGTCTCAGTTACGTGACTGGATTTGTGATTTCCTGTCAGAGAGGTCACAGTTCGTAGTAACTGACGGAAAGTCATCGAGTAAAACAGAAGTGATTTCTGGTGTTCCCCAAGGTAGTGTTATAGGCCCTTTGCTGTTCCTTATCTATATTAACGATTTCGGAGACAATCTGAGCAGCCGTCTTCGGTTGTTTGCAGGTGACGCTGTCGTTTATCGACTAATAAAGTCATCAGAAGACCAAAACAAACTGCAAAACGATTTAGAAAAGATATCTGAATGGTGCGAAAAGAGGCAGTTCACCCTAAATGACGAAAAGTGTGAGGTCATCCACATGAGTGCAAAAAGGAACTCGTTAAACTTCGGTTACACGATAAATCAGTCTAGTGTAAAAGCCGTAAATTCAACTAAATACCTAGGTGTTATAATTACGAACAACTTAAATTGGAAGGAACACATAGAAAATGTTGTGGGGAAGGCTAACCAAAGACTGCGTTTTATTGGCAGGACACTTAGAAAATTTAACATACCTACTAAGGAGACTGCCTACACTACGCTTGTCCTTCCTCTTTTGGAATACTGCTGCGCGGTGTGGGATCCTTACCAGATAGGACTGACGGAGTACATCGAAAAAGTTCAAAGAAAGGCGGCACGTTTTGTATTATCGCGAAATATGGGAGAGAGTGTACAGGATTTGGGCTGGAAATTAAATTAAATTATTAAAAGAAAGGAATTTTTCGTTGCGACGGAATCTTATAACGAAATTCCAATCACTAACTTTCTCCTCCGAATGCGAAAATATTTTGTTGGCACGACCTACATAGGGAGGAACGATTACCACGATAAAATAAGGGAAATCAGAGCTCGTACGGGAAGATATAGGTGTTCATTCTTTCCGCGCGCTACACGAGATTGGAATAATAGGGAATTGTGGAGATGGTTCGATGAACCCTCTGCCAGGCACTTAAATGTGATTTGCAGAGTATCCATGTAGATGTAGATGTAGATGTAAGAGGGGCTTTAAGTCACAGAAGCTACGCATGGGCCTCGGCTCTGCAGTATTGTTGTAGGCCATAGTTCATAGATCGCACAGTGTTTACAAGTTTTCCGCAATAAAACGAAACATTTCGTTCGCATGCAGTCGCTGTTGTAGCTGCGACTGGGGCTGTGCGAACTCTTTGCCTCTGTGACGGCACGCGCACGAGCCAAGCACGGCTCGGCGCGGCGCGGCAGGTGGCTTGCGCAACTTCTGCCTTCCGCGTGGCGCAAGCGGATCGCGAATCTCAAGGCCGCGCGGCTCGGAGCGCCACACGCGCGCCCGGCCTGGGATAGGTCAGACCGCGCGCCGCGCTTCCTGCTCCGCGCAGCCGCGAAACAAAAGCAAACAGCTCGCCTTACCGCGAGCCGTTTCCGCGCATAGAATCGCAAGGCGGGCGCCAGTTCTGGCGGCTCTGGACTCGGCTGCTCGCCGTAACCCTACCCCGTGTCGAGAGTCAGTTTTCACCTTGGCAAGTGGTTGACACACTGCTCTCACAGTCGGCGCGTTCGTTACCGAAACATTAGTTTAAGAAGCTATAAATGCAAAATGCTGAAACGATTTGTCTACAGAAGAATGGAAAACGTGTAGCCTAGACATCGAAAACCATATAAGTCAATGGGTGAAAAACTCCTGTAGCCGATAAATTTTGTATAGTGGTAGCACCGAGTAACAAGGACAACACACTAAAAAATCTTGACGGATGCGGTGTGAGCGTTGGGGTATGGGGTGTCTTAAATGGGCTGTAAGTGAAATATCGATATATCGACATCCTAGACGTGAGACATCGATAAATAATGCAGCCATCACATACTCCGATATATCGATATCGAAGTGGCAATACCGAGAGCTGGTATTTTTACTTTATACTGTATTTTTTCGCAGTTTTCGTTAAATATTTGAAACGGTTCTTTTGAAACTGTAGTCGAAATAATTTTACTTTCACTGTGTGAAGGAATCTTATTAGTTTTGAGCTTTCATCACGTCAAGTCTTTCTCTACGACTGTGTGAAGCAAGCATAGAAGAAACCCGATTGCACCGAAGGGGGCGATGTGAATACAGTGACAAGATTTTCGATGTGAAGAAATAGCACACCAGTTGCGTTAAAAACATTTTTTAACACGAGTAGTGTGCTATTTCTTCATATCAGCACTCTTCAAAACAGTTGCTTAAAATGATGAACATAAAAAGTAAATGACAAGATTAGTCGTTGCAGTGGACGGAGACGTGTGAAGGGAAATGTTGACGTAATTGGCAATCGATGCCTCGAATAGAAACAGCAATCTTTAACTTCAGCACACAATTTTCGTACTGCAACTGCTAGGTCGCTGGCCTTTGCAGAAATGAAAAAAACAGGGAAGTCGGCATGAAGTGTTCTGGACAAATCCGATATGTGACGAAACTGAACAACGGACCCAACGGACACGTTTTGTTGTGTCTCTTAAATGCAGTTAACACTGTTAGCAATGTAGCTGTCGCCAAGCGTGAAAGTAAATCGTTTTCCTTTCAGTTCTTCCTCTGAAGAGTTTAAGCAGGCTGCAAGTTTGTTGATGTACGGAGTATCTAATAATAAATAAGTACCTAAATATACAGTTCTAAACCAGCAGTATATTTACAATATGCAGCCGATGTTTTTACAGGCCGGTTCGTCGATATATTGTCCGTACATATCGATATATCGATACTTTGTTTCAATATATAGAGGGCCAGTAATGATAATTTTTAAATATCGATATATCAAACTCCCAATATTTTAAAAAGCATCAACATGTGTATTTTAAAGATCACTTTTTTATGTTTCTTTCGAAGAACTCGAAAGTCACGTCTTCTTCCGTAACTGTTTCCAAGTACAAAATTGAACTAGATAACATTTCCTATTCATTTTTCTCTAGGAATAATGGTCTATGTATTGCAGGGATGGTAAAATCATAGATTATTAAAATGTATTATTTTAACGGTATAAAATTAGTATTTGTCTTTAAACGAAGTAGGCTAAAAACAAATATCAGTTGTGTGTACCAAGTCAAAGTGGAGTAGAGCTGTAAGGGATAAATTGTGTTAGCAGGTGTGCGAGGGACGGCAAGTTGCCGGACTTCCCTCTCTCATAGGTCTCCAGATTGAAAATCGAACGTGTGAGTCCCCTGTCTACCTATCCAATCACGTCATAAAAAGCAACTACAGGGTATTTCACGACCCTCCACAACACACAATATGAATCACAGATCATGCAATGCGCAAACATATTGGGGGTGTTTATTTTCACAAAATGCATTAACACTACATGAAAATTCAGATACGAGTTACTAATAACACCAACGCAAGAAACACATCTAGACAGAATCTACGTAGACCTCTAGACACTGCTCTACACTGCTAGAGGAGGAATTGAGTTCTAGTCATCCAGTACAGCAGCTGTGTGTTCCTTCCGGGAAAGAGGACTTCACCTACTCGTACCAGCGCTGCTCGCTTTTCGGTTTACAAGCAGACTATAACTCCCCAGCATTTCCTATCCAGTTCTCTTATGTGAGTTCTCTTAACTGAGATCGTATTATATAGTGGAATTATTTCCAGTTTATTAAGTCAGTAGTTCCCCCATGAAGCATGGACCCCGCCGTTGGTGGCCAGGATTGTGTGCCTCAGCGATACCGATAGCCGTACCGTAGGTGCAACCACGACGGAGGGGTATCTGTTGAGAAGCCAGACAAACGTGTGGTTCCTGAAGAGGGGCAGCAGCCTTTTCAGTAGTTGCAGGGGCAACAGTCTGCATGACTGAATGATCTGGCCTTGTAACAATAACCAAAACGGCCTAGCTGTGTCGGTACTGCAAGTGGCTAAAAGAAAAGCGAAACTACAGTCGTAATTTTTCCCGAGGGTATGCAGCTCTACTGTATGGTTAAATGACAATGGCATCCCCTTGGGTAAAATATTCCAGAGGTTAAATAGTCCCCCATTCTGATCTTTGGGCGGAGACTATTAAGAAGGGCACCGTCATCAGGAGAACAAAACTGGCGCTCTGCGGATCGGAGCGTGAAATGTCAGATCACTTAATTTGACACCTAGGCTAGAAAATTGAAAAAGGGAAATGAATAGGTTAAAGTTAGATGTAGTGGGAATTACTGAAGTTCGGTGACAGAGGAAGAGGACTTCTGGTCAGGTGAATCAGGGTTATCAATACAAAATCAAATAGGGATGTTGCAGGAGTAAGTTTAATAATGAATAAAAAAAATAGAAACGCGGATAAGCTACTATGAACAGAATAGTGAGCACATTATTTTATCCAAGATAGACATGAAGCCCACACCCACCACAGTTGTACTAGTTTATATGCCTGTGATCTGGGGGTAGCGTCTTTGATTCATAATCAAAACGTCTTCGGTCCCGGGTTCGATCCCTGCCACTGCCTAAATTTCGATAAATTATCAGCATTGGCGGCCGAAGACTTCCGGCATAAGAAGTCAGCCTCATTCTGCCAACGCCCTTGTCAAAGAGGGCGGAGGAGCGGATAGAGGTTCAGGGCACTCTCTTGTCCTAGGGGTGGGAAATTGCCCCTAAAGGCGGAAGAATCAGCAATGATCAACGACATGAGGATGTAGAAGGCAATGGAAACCACTGCATTAAAGACACGTAACGTGTATCCACAGGACATGTGGCCTGTAATTGAAGAAGTGTCATGATGATCTCTCCATTGGCAAAAGATTACGGAATAGTCCCCCATTCTGATCTCCGGGTGGGGCCTGCCAAGGGGAAGGTTACCATGAGAAAAAGATTGAATAATCTACGAAAGGATAACGTTCTACGAGTCGGGGCGTGGAATGTCAGAAGCTTGAACGTAGTAGGGAAACTAGAAAATCTGAAAAGGGAAATGCAAAGGCTCAATCTAGATATAGTAGGGGTCAGTGAAGTGAAGTGGAAGGAAGACAAGGATTTCTGGTCAGATGAGTATCGGGTAATATCAACAGCAGCAGAAAATGGTATAACAGGTGTAGGATTCGTTATGAATAGGAAGGTAGGGCAGAGGGTGTGTTACTGTGAACAGTTCAGTGACCGGGTTGTTCTAATCAGAATCGACAGCAGACCAACACCGACAACGATAGTTCAGGTATACATGCCGACGTCGCAAGCTGAAGATGAACAGATAGAGAAAGTGTATGAGGATATTGAAAGGGTAATGCAGTATGTAAAGGGGAAGAAAATCTAATAGTCATGGGCGACTGGAATGCAGTTGTAGGGGAAGGAGTAAAAGAAAAGGTTACAGGAGAATATGGGCTTGGGATAAGAAATGAAAGAGGAGAAAGACTAATTGAGCTCTGTAACAAGTTTCAGCTAATAATAGCGAATACCCTGTTCAAGAATCGCAAGAGGAGGAGGTATACTTGGAAAAGGCCGGGAGATACGGGAATATTTCAATTAGATTACATCATGGTCAGACAGAGATTCCGAAATCAGATACTGGATTGTAAGGCATACCCAGGAGCAGATATAGACTCAGATCACAATATAGTAGTGATGAGGAGTAGGCTGAAGTTCCTGACATTACTCAGGAATAGCGCAGTAGGCAGTACAGTTGACGAGGAATAGACATCTCTAAAAAAGGCCATCACAGAAGTTGGGAAGGAAAACATAGGTACAAAGAAGGTAGCTGTGAAGAAACCATGGGTAACAGAAGAAATACTTCAGTTGATTGATGAAAGGAGCAAGTACAAACATGTTCCGGGAAAATCAGGAATACAGAAATACAAGTCGCTGAGGAATGAAATAAATAGGAAGTGCAGGGAAGCTAAGACGAAATGGCTGCAGGAAAAATGTGAAGACATCGAAAAAGATATGACTGTCGGAAGGACAGACTCAGCATACAGGAAAGTCAAAACAACCTTCGGTGACATTAAAAGCAACGGTGGTAACATTAAGAGTGCAACGGGAATTCCACTGTTAAATGCAGAGGAGAGAGCAGATAGGTGGAAAGAATACATTGAAAGCCTCTATGAGGGTGAAGATTTGTCTGATGTGATAGAAGAAGAAACAGGAGTCGATTTAGAAGAGATAGGGGATCCAGTATTAGAATCGGAATTTAAAAGAGCTTTGGAGGACTTACGGGCAAATCAGGCAGAAGGGATAGATAACATTCCATCATAATTTCTAAAATCACTGGTGTCAGTGGCAACAAAACGACTATTCACGTTAGTGTGTAGAATATATGAGTCTGGCGATATACCATCTGACTTTCGGAAAAGCATCATCCACCCAATTCCGAAGACGGCAAGAGCTGACAAGTGCGAGAATTATTGCACAATCACCTTAACAGCTCATGCATCGAAGCTGCTTACAAGAATAACATACAGAAGAATGGAAAAGAAAATTGAGAATGCGCTAGGTGACGATCAGCTTGGCTTTAGGAAAAGTAAAGGGACGAGAGAGGCAATTCTGACGTTACGGCTAATAATGGAAGCAAGGCTAAAGAAAAATCAAGACACTTTCATAGGATTTGTCGACCTGGAAAAAGCGTTCGACAATATAAAATGGTGCAAGCTGTTCGATATTCTGAAAGAAGTAGGGGTAAGCTATAGGGAGAGACGGGTCATATACAATATGTACAACAACCAAGAGGGAATAATAAGAGTGGACGATCAAGAACGAAGTGCTCGTATTAAGAAGGGTGTAAGACAAGGCTGTAGCCTTTCGCCCCTACTCTTCAATCTGTACATCGAGGAAGCAATGATGGAAATAAAAGAAAGGTTCAGGAGTGGAATTAAAATACAAGGTGAAAGGATATCAATGATACGATTCGCTGATGACATTGCTATCCTGATTGAAAGTGAAGAAGAATTAAATGATCTGCTGAACGGAATGAACAGCCTAATGAGTACACAGTATGGTTTGAGAGTAAATTGGAGAAAGACGAAGGTAATGAGAAGTAGTAGAAATGAGAACAGAGAGAAACTTAACATCAGGATTGATGGTCACGAAGTCAATGAAGTTAAGGAATTCTGCTACCTAGGCAGTAAAATAACCAATGACGGACGGAGCAAGGAGGACATCAAAAGCAGACTCGCTATGGCAAAAAAGGCATTTCTAGCCAAGAGAAGTCTACTAATATCAAATACCGGCCTTAATTTGAGGAAGAAATTTCTGAGGATGTACGTCTGGAGTACAGCATTGTATGGTAGTGAAACATGGACTGTGGGAAAACCGGAACAGAAGAGAATCGAAGCATTTGAGATGTGGTGCTATAGACGAATGTTGAAAATTAGGTGGACTGATAAGGTAAGGAATGAGGAGGTTCTACGCAGAATCGGAGAGGAAAGGAATATGTGGAAAACACTGATAAGGAGAAGGGACAGGATGATAGGACATCTGCTAAGACATGAGGGAATGACTTCCATGGTACTAGAGGGAGCTGTAGAGGGCAAAAACTATAGAGGAAGACAGAGATTGGAATAAAATTGCTCTGAGCACTATGGGACTTAACTTCTCAGGTCATCAGTCCTCTAGAACTTAGAACTACTTAAACCTAACTAACCTAAGGACATCACACACATCCATGCCCGAGGCAGGATTCGAACCTGCGACCGTAGCGGTCATGTGGTTCCAAACAGAAGCGCTTAGAACCGCACGGCCACACCGGCAAGCAAATAATTGACGTAGGTTGCAAGTGCTACTCTGAGATGTCTGAGATGAAGAGGTTCGCACAGGAAAGGAATTCGTGGCGGGTCGCATCAAACTAGTCAGTAGACTGATGAAAAAAAAAAAGAAATGTATGATACGATAAAACAAATGATTCTAGTTAAGGGAGCCGCAAATTTAACAGTCATGGGGGACTGGAATCCGACAGAAGAAAGGGAAGAGAAGGAAAAGTGGTAGGTGAAAATGGACCGGGGGAAAGGAATCTAAGAGGAAGCTAACAGTTGGTTTAAGACTCATGGCACAAGACCTACGTGGAAGACACCTAAAAGCACCGGAAAGTTTCAGATTGATTATATAATGGTGAGACAGAGATCGCGGAACCAGGTTTTAAATTGTAAGACATTTCCAGGGGTAGATGTGGACTCTGACCGCAATGTATCGGTCATGAACTACCGATTAAAACTGAAGAAACTGCAAACATGCAGACATTTAAGGAGATAGGGCCTGGATAAACTGAGAAAACTGGAGGTTGTAGTTAGAAGGTTCTCTACAAATTTTTTCTTACATCTAGACAGTGAAGCACTGTCGGAGTTGGCCAATATTACACTACTGGCCACTAAAATTGCTACACAACGAAGATGACGCGCTACAGATGCGAAATTTAACCGACAGGAAGAAGATGCTGTGATATGCAAATGATTAGCTTTTCAGAGCATTCACACAAGGTTGGCCCGGTGGCGACACCTACAACGTGCTGACATGAGGAAAGTTTCCAACCGATTTCTCATACACAAACAGCAGTTGACCGCCGTTTCCTGGTGAAACGTTGTTGTGATGGCTCGTTAAGGAGGAAAAATGCGTATCATCACGTTTCCCACTTTGATAAAGGTCGGATTGTAGCCTACCGCGATTGCGGTTTGTCGTATCGCGACATTGCTGCTCGCATAGGTCGAGATCCAATGACTATTAGCTGAATATGGAATCAGTGGGTTCAGGAGGGTAATACGGAACGCCGTGCTGGATCCCAACGGCCTCGTATCACTAGCAGTCGAGATGACGGGCATCTTATCCGCATGGCTGTAACGGATCGTGCAACCACGTCTCGATCCCTGAGTCAACAGATGGGGACGTTTGCAAGACAACAACTATCTGCACGAACAGTTCGACGACGTTTGCAGCAGCATGGACTATCAGCGCGGAGACCACGGCTGCGGTTACCCTTGACGCTGCAACACAGACAGGAGCGCCCGCATCTCGTGGTCGTGCGGTAGCGTTCCCGGGTTCGATTCCCGGCGGGGTCAGGGATTTTCTCTGCCTCGTGATGGCTGGGTGTTGTGCGCTGTCCTTAGGTTAGTTAGGTTTAAGTAGTTCCAAGTTCTAGGGGACTGATGACCATAGATGTTAAGTCCCATTGTGCTCAGAGCCATTTGAACCATTTTGAACAGACAGGAGCGCCTGCGATGGTTTACTCAACGACAAACCTGGGTGCAGGAATGGCAAAACGTCATTTTTTTCTGTTTACAGCATCATGATGGTCGCATCCGTGTTTGGCGACATCGCGGTGGACGCACATTGGAAGCGTGTATTCGTCATCGCCATACTGGTGTATCATCCGGCGTGATGGTATGGGGTGCCATTGGTTGCACGTCTCGGTCACCTCTTGTTCGCATTGACGGCACTGTGAACAGTGGACGTTACATTTCAGATGTGTTACGACCCGTGACTCTATCCTTCATTAGATACCTGCGAAAACCTACATTTCAGCAGGATAATGCACGACCACATGTTGCAGTTCCTGTACGAGCCATTCTGGATACAGAAAATGTTCAACTTCTGCCCTGGCCGGCACATTCTCCAGATCTCTCACCAGTTGAAAACGTCTAGTCAATGGTGGCCGAGCAATTGGCTCGTCACTATACGCCAGTCACTACTCTTGATGAACTGTGGTATCGTGTTGAAGTTGCATGGGCAGCTGTACCTGTACACGCTATTCAAGCTCTGTTTGACTCGATGCCTAGGCATATCAAGGCCGTTATTACGGCCAGAGGTGGTTGTTCTGGGTACTGATTCCTCAGGATCTATGCACCCAAATTGCGTGAAAATGTAATTACATGTCAGCTCTAGTATAATATATTTGTCCAATGAATACCCGTTTATCATTTGCATTTCTTATTGGTGTAGCAATTTAATGGCCAGTAGCATAGTCAAATCATCCAATTCCAGGTTCTAAGTTCGGTACTACTTAGGATGACAATGAAATCTACGGATAATGGTTGGTTTTTGTTACAAGATATGCAATAGATTACTCAAGGGTGCTCGTGTTCAGAGTGGACGCAAGCTGGAGATCCAATATTTTTACGCCTCTGCCAGCGGTATTTACCTTTAGACTGCAACATGTTGTTAGCTGTATAGCTACCCTCGCCCTCTGAAAATCCTTACTGATTTTATCAGCTGAAACTTTCCTGTGTTTCTCGTTAGGCGAGGCCGATCGCTGTGGCCGAGCGGTTCTAGGCGCTACAGTCTGGAACCGCGCGACCGCTACGGTCGCAGGTTCGAATCCTGCCTCGTGCATGGATGTGTGTGATGTCCTTAGGTTAGTTAGGTTTAAGTAGTTCTAAGTTCTAGAGGACTGATGACCTCAGATGTTAAGTTCCATAGTGCTCAGAGCCATTTGAACCATTTCGTTAGGCGAGAAAACACACACTCATCCATAGTCTGGAAAATATTGCGATGCATACGGACGTAGATGGAGCAAAGTGTGTACTTCAATGCCCTCTCAATTCTCGCAAGTACAATTAACTACATGGCTGTTAGGTTCTCCACTACGGGAGCCCAACGACTCTTCAACTAATTTCTAGATGAATGTCAGCCAAAGTGAATGCAGTGTTCGCAAAAAATTCCTCTTTTTGCGTCGTGCAGAGCGTGATGCACCCTGTTCAGCACTTGACGTTGGTTCAGAAGAGGATTTCGGTATCCTGTCTTTTGTAGCGAACTGTCTCCCACCTATTTCAAATGGTTCAAATGGCTCAGAGCACTATGGGACTTAACATCTGAAGTCTTCTGTCGCCTAGACTTAGAACTACTTAAACCTAACTAACCTAAGAACATGACACACATCCATACCCGAGGCAGGATTCGAACCTGCGACCGTTGCAGTCGCGCGGTTCCAGACTGAAGCGCCTAGAACCTCTCGGCCACAGCGGCCGTCCTACCTACGTTATGCTTCGCGTCGTGGCTTTTTAGACCAATGGCAGCATTCCTTTCATCTTGTGGAAACTACCCCACCAATTGCAAAGGACGTACCTTCAAACTGCGCCGTAATCTCGCCACTTCAACTCCTTTCGAATTTGTTTCAACCAATCGGACTTCTTGCGCCCGCTCCTGACGCCTTAAAGTTACACGCATACATCACAGCACCATGAATCTTTCACATGATCAGAAAATGCGACTCTATTTAAATGTGTCTCAGGCATGTTTGTCTCCATCTGAAAATTCCCCAACACAATTTTCTAAAGAATTTTGAGCTGTGGCGACCGGCGATAGTTATCCTCCACTTGCATCACCAACAAGTTTTGGAGGCAGGCCCTCGTCTCCGTGCCTGGGCCTCACCGTTCTCGCCGTTTTGCCGCGCGCCAGCTGCACGGTGCTCATTAGTCGACGCATTTGCGTGCGAAACGGTGGCCGGTCCGTCACCTCGTGCTGGAGATCTTCTCACCGCGTAACTGGAAGCATTGAGCTACGTATGATTCATATTCTCCTGTTAACCTGTGAAGATTTGTGAAACTTATTTTGGCATGTTGTATCTGCCGGAGAACAGTTAAGGATGGTTCTGAATAAGAGAGTGGTATACTGAAGTTACGAAGTCTAAGGCTTTGAAGTGTTGAAGGGAATAGAGTTTCACTGCTTGTTTTAAAGGTTCCTTGCAGTGTTAATTTGATGTAGTATGTTAGTGTACTAGTCCCCCTGTTTTGGTTTTAGACTTTCTTTTAGTATGAAGGGCAGAGCTTTTGTCAAGTCAGTATAATTTTAATCTTTGTTTTTCAATTTTGTTACAGATAGTCACGTAGTTAGTAAACCTTGCACGGTCTTGAAAAAGGAGAATCACGAGTTGAATTTGTCTGCCGCATGAACTATTTGCTGTTACAGAAATGGTCTCGTACTTGGCGCAGATGGGGTTTGTCGCCTTGGTGCGCAGGCTGAGATCGTGAGTGTGTTCGGCGTGTTTTCTGCCCTGGCTTGCGGCCTGATCATCTCCGAATTTGCTTGGCGGTTACTTTCTACTCGTTTGTTCCGAGTACCACCGCATATAAGCCGCACTTCCATCCTTTAGTTAAATATCCGGCCTGTCCGCGGGGACGGACGAAATGTTTTCATAAGTAACTCAAGATGAATCATTAGGGTTGTGTAAATTTTGTTTACGCAAGCAATGAACTTAATAGTGTGCTAATGGTGGCGGCTGTCTGTGATCCCTTTGCAATCGGATCTAATTAATTTTCTTAAAACGCTGTTTGTTATGTTAATTCATGATCCAATCACATAGTTTTTCTAAGTTTGGTGAAGAACAAGCGTCCGAAATTTAAAGACTTGATCTTTCGTAATTCCATTTTCTTTAGAGGGCAAAGATCCGAATTAAATTTTTATATAGTTATTCTGATTCTGTAATTCCGTAAAAATGAAATTTGTTCTTTAGTTGAAATTAAAATTATGTACCAACCACGAGTTTGTCCATCAGCAAAGATCCCTAGCTTCCTATCTCCTTCGAGTAGCTGTGGTTAAATTGCAATTTTGGTTCCCTAGCACGTAAATTGAGCAGTAACACAGCTCAACTGATAACAGAACTAATAAAGCGGGGGGAAGGGGGGGGGAGGGGTGTTCCTTTCCTACCCTTAGCATTGATGGTCAAAGCTTGTGATAATAGTGTCTGGGAAATTTAGCTAATACGTTTTGCTGTTTCAGGAAGTTGCCTAGCATGAGTGGACGGACCTGCCCTGGAATTTCATATTTGCGCAGCGGGCATTTAATTTACGAGCTGCGCGTACGCGGTTTGCCCGTGGAGGGCGATGTTGACGAGTTGGCGGCGCGGCTCCGGATGGCGGCGGCGGCGGAGACTCCGCTCTCCCTTCCTGTTGATTACCTTGCTGGTGTAGGTGAGTGGTTTACACGCGTTAAAGGGTCGGTGAACGACATTGGTCGTACAATCGACTTTTTAAGATCTTCTCAAGTTACGCAGAGGCAAATTTGCCGCGTGCAGGCTCACCTAAATCCCTATAATAACTGTTTAACGGATTTATCGACTGTCAATGAGACCTGATAGTACTTAAAGGAAGGCAGCATTCGGTTACAATTGCGCAGGGGGCCGTAATCACTTACTATTAGTTGCCTTTTACAATTGCACACAATTTATTTTATTAAACCAGTAAGTCCAGACTCAACAATAAATTTAAAAAACCACACATTATTAATGAAGGAATAAACAACAGTGTAAATAATAGTGTTTTCAGAGAGTTACAATTTAGCAAATCACCGTTAAATACAGATACAACAGATGGTGTTTTAAAAGCAAGACACTGTGGTCTGGTCAGAAGGCCTTACACGTCAGGAATGGCAATAAATTAAAAATTGTTTAAAACTCGCTGCAAGTTACAAATTACAGGTATTCATCATCATTTAAGAATGATTATGCCTTTCAGCGTTCAGTCTGGAGCATAGTCCCCCTTATAAAATTCCTCCATGATCCCCTATTCAGTGCTAACATTGGTGCCTCTTCTGATGTTAAACCTGTTACTTCAAAATCATTCTTAACCGAATCCAGGTACCTTCTCCTTGGTCTGCCCCGACTCCTCCTACCCTCTACTGCTGAACCCATGAGTCTCTTGGGTAACCTTGCTTCTCTCATGCGTATAACATGACCCCACTATCTAAGCCTGTTCGCCCGGACTGCTACATCTATAGAGTTCATTCCCAGTTTTTCTTTGATTTCCTCGTTGTGGACACCCTTCTGCCATTGTTCCCATCCTGCAATCATCCTAGCTACTTTCATATCCGTAACCTCAACCTTGTTGATAAGGTAACCTGAATCCACCCAGCTTTCGCTCCCATGCAACAAAGTTGGTCGAAAGATTGAACGGTGCGCAGATAACTTAGTCTTGGTACTGACTTCCTTCTTCCAGAAGCGAGTAGATCGTAGCTGAGCGCTCACTGCATTAGCTTTGCTACACCTCGCTTCCAGTTCCTTCACTACGTTGCCATTCTGTTAGAATATGCATCCTAAGTACTTGAAACCATCCACCTGTACTAACTTTGTTCCACCTATTTGGCACTCAATCCGTTTATATCTCTTTCCCACTGACATTACTTTCGTTTTGGAGATGCTAATCTTCATACTATAGTCCTTACATTTCTGATCTAGCTCTGAAATATTACTTTGCAAACTTTCAATCGAATCTGCCATCACAACTAAGTCATCCGCATATGCGAGACTGCTTATTTTGTGTTCACATATCTTATCTCACCCAGCCAGTCTATTGTTTTCAACATATAAACCATAAATAATATGAACAACAGTGGAGACAGGTTGCAGCCTTGTCTTACCCCTGAAACTACTCTGAACCACGGACTCAATTTACCGTCAACTCTAACTGCTGCCTGACTATCTATGTAAAGACCTTTAATTGCTTGCAAAAGTTGGCCTCCTATTCCATAATCTCGTAGAACAGACAATAACTTCCTCCTAGGAACCTGATCATGTGCCTTTTCTAGATCTATAAAGCATAAATACAATTCCCTGTTCCACTCGTAACACTTCTCCATTATTTGCCGTAAGCTAAAGATCTGGTCCTGACAACCTCCAAGAGGCCTAAACCCATACTGATTTTCATCCAATTTGTCCTCAACTAATACTCGCACTTTCCTTTCAACAATACCTGAGAAGATTTTACCCACAACGCTGATTAAAGAGATACCTCTGTAATTGTTACAATCTTTTCTGTTCCTGTCCCGACTCCCACACCAATTCAATTATCCTGTTTAGCCATTTAAGACCTGACATTCCACTGTATTTGATGAGTTCCGACTTAATTTCAACCACCCCAGCCGCTTTATTGCACTGCAATCTATTGACCATTTTCTCCACTTCCTCAAATGTGATCCTATTTCCATCATCATTCCTATCCCATTGTACATCGAAATCTGAAACAATACTGATCGTATTTTCACCTACATTGAGCAACTCTTCAAAATATTCCCTCCATCTGCCCAAGGCATCAACATGATTCACCAGCAGTTTTCCTGACCTGTCCAAAATACTTGTCGTTTCCTTCTTACCTCCCTTTCGAAGACTGCTAATTACACTCCAGATTGGTTTTCCAGCAGCTTGACCCAAAGTCTCCAACCTGTTTCCCAAGTCTTCCCAAGATTTCTTCATGGATGCTGCAACTATCTGTTTGGCTTTGTTTCTTGCTTCAACATAACTTTCTCTGTCTATCTGCGTTCTAATAAGTAGCCATTTTTGATACGCCTTCTTTTTCCTTTTACAGGCTGCCTTGACTGTGTCATTCCACCAAGCTGTTTGCTTCATCCTATCTTTACACACTACTGTTCAAAGACATTCTTTAGCCACTTCTAGTATTGTGTCCCTGTACCTTGTCTATTCCTTTTCCAATGACTGTAATTGACTACATTCAACTAACTGGCACCTTTCTGAGATCACTGTTATGTACTTGTGCCTGATTCCCTTATCCTGAAGTTTCTCCACTCTTATCCTGCTACACATGGACCTGACCTCCTGCACTTTCGGCCTCACAATACCAATTTCACTGCAGATTAAATAGTGATCAGTGTCATCAAAGAATCCCCTGAATACACGAGTGTCCCTCACAACCTTCCTGAATTCCTGATCTGTTATTATATAGTCAATGACAGATCTGGTTCCCCTGCCTTTCCAAGAATACCAGTGAATGTTCTTATGTTTAAAAAAGGAGTTTGTGATTACTAAGCCCATACTGGCACAGAAATCCAAGAGTTGTTTCCCGTTCCTGTTGGCCTCCATATCCTCTCCAAATTTACCCATAACCCTTTCATACCCTTCTGTTCGATTTCCAATCCTGGCATTAAAATCACGCATGAGCAGAACATTGTCCTTATCATTTACTCTAACAACTACATCACTGAGTGCGTCGTAAAAACTATCCGTCTTATCTTGATCTGTCCCTTCACAATGCGAATATACTGACACAATCCTAATTTTCTTGCTAACACTGTCAAATCTATCCACATCAGTCGTTCGTTTACATACCTTATTGCAACTACGCTGGGTTCCATTTATTTCCTGATGTAAAGCCCTACACTCCATTGCGCTATTCCTGCTTTGACTCCTGACAGGTAGACCTTGTATTCTCCCACTTCTCACCCCTTACCTGAATGTCACTGACAGCTAAAACACCCAACCCCATCTTACTTGCAGCCTCTGCCAGCTCTACCTTCTTCCCACAGTAGTCCCCATTGATATTAATAGCTCCCCACTCGCTACCATTCGTCTGCCGAGTCGTATCTTAGGAGTCCCTGGTTTGTCAATTAGAGGTGGGACTCCGTCACCTCCAAAGGTCCGAGGCATTTTGCTCTGATTGTTGCCAACATCATATTTAAAGTACCAGGGAAGCAGGTTGCTAGCCTTACTTGCCCCGGGTCCCATTGAGTTTTACCCCTAACGGTTGAGGGACTAACCGGTGGATTTGGTAGTCTTTGCCGTCTGAGCACAAAGGTGACCACGACTCAGAATATTTCCGAGATGCCCAGCCTTATTCCAAAGTAACTGGTATCCCGACTGTCAGTACCACTTACTTGGCCACTCATACGTTGCCCGTGGTTCATGAACTAGGATATGACAACAGGAACCCACACCATGAACCATGAACCATTACAGGTATTGAAATACTAAAAGGCAAGTCGCCACAAACACAGCAGACGGAACCTGACGCCAGGAATGGCAGTAAATAAGGTTCTAAGGCTTACTGTGTAAATAAAAATAGACCTTGGTTCAAATGGTTCAAATGGCTCTGAGAACTATGCGACTTAACTTCTGAGGTCATCAGTCGCCTAGAACTTAGAACTAATTAAACCTAACTAACCTAAGGACATCACACACATCCATGCCCGAGGCAGGATTCGAACCTGCGACCGTAGCGGTCGCGCGGTTCCAGACTGCAGCGCCTAGAACCGCTCGGCTACCCCGGCCGGCCCTCTGAGAAGGTCCGGCAACAAACACTTTCGCAAGCCATGAGATAGGCAGCCAAGAGTTGCATTCACTTACAAGATGGTAACTGAGACTAGTGGCAGTCTAACGAATGATTAATGATAATCTTGCTGAAGCTACCTGACGTCCGATAATCCAAATGCAACGATGGAACAATACGCCAAACCGGAACCGGTGGTCTGAACTACGTCCCCAGAACACTGTATTTAGAGCGCCCGGAGCGGGAAAGGAACCACTAACACCAGAGTAGAAAGCACTCCACTCGCTGCTCTTCGCCTCGGCGACACTACGAGGAGCAACACGAACCCAAGTCACTGGAGAATCGCGAGATATCACAATGGTGGAGGTTCCTCTACTTGGATTGAAAGGCACTCATCTTAAGGCTTGCTGGATCCGGTTTACGACGAGGTCGTGCACCTTCGTGACGACAGCGCTTCCATCCGGCAGTCCATGTGTGGCGCCAGCGGTCTTGGCGTGTTCTCGCACTGCGCGGACCTGGCACCTCATGAGTCCCCAACTCACACTACCCGGAAAAACAACGACGTCGCCCCAAAGACAGGGCACAGTTACAACATATCGATAACCACCGCTGCTACCTCTAGCGGATAGGCAACACTTGCGAAACCGAGTAGTGCCAGTCAACGCGAAAAAAGGCAAACAACCGCAAACATGCCAACTAAACGATACCGTCTGGCCTCCAACAGAGGGCGGAAAGCTACAAACAGCACCAACGCGAGCCGCAGAACGGTTCAGTCGATCTCAGTGACGCATTGTAGGAACTTCGAAATCAAATTGTTTGTGATGTTCGTGATTTGCAAGCTTCTGCCGCTGCGCTTGCTTTGGGTGAGGGAGGTTTGGGAGACGAGCCCGTTGTACAGAGTAAAGATAAAGGCGTTAGCTTGTACTACCCAGTTCTTATCGAAATTCGGTACAGCCAATAGAGGTGGATTAGAAATGGTAGCCTTAAGTTCTTGAAAAGCAATTTGCTGGGCCTCACCCCAAACGAACTCCCTATCCTACTTACGAACATCGTTGAGGGGAGCAGCTAATTGGGCAAAATTGGGTATGAACTTGCGAAAGAAATTCGCCAATCCCACAAAACGGGCGATTTCCTTCTTATTCCGGGGAGGGAGGAACTCACGCAAAACCTTAGTTCTTTTCTGATCAATGCTGCCCCCCTTAGCCGAGACCAAGTGCCCCAAAAGCGAAATCTGCGACCTACAAAGGGTAATCTTCGAGGGCTTGACGGTCAGCCCTGCCGAACGTAAGCCGGCAAAAACTTGATGCAGATGACGTATGTGATCCTCTAGGGTTCGACTATAAACCACTACATCGTCAAGGTAATTATACACGCAGACAAATTTCAAATCGCCCAAAACGGCATCTAGTAAACGAGATAATACAGCGGCACCCGTGGCCAAACCAAAGGGAACTCGAATGAATTCAAAAAGGTTCCAGTCGGTGCAAAATGCTGTGACCGGCTTCGACACTTCCGATAAGGGAATCTGGTGATACGCCTGCCTTAAATCGAGGGTGGTAAACACGGTCGCGGCAGAAAACCAGGTGAAACAATTGTGTAAATCTGAAAGTGGCACAGATTCCAGGACTCCCTTCTTGTTAAGACGACGGTAGTCTATAACAACACGAAAATCCTTGCCTTGTTCCTGCGGAACCAAGAAAACGGGTGCAGTATACAGCGTGGTGGATGGCCTAATTACACCTTCCTGAAGCATTTTATTAATTTTTCGCCTTAATATCCCCATTTTCGAAGGTGACAAACTATACGGCGCCTGGCGGTCAGGAACACTGTCAGTGAAGATTATCTCGTACTCCAACAGTTTCGTCTCGCCTATCCGCTCGGACAACACCTCTGGGTACCGCTCAAGGACCTGTCTCAAACTCCGCACTTGGTCGGTGGTAGGATGACCCATCTCCAACTGCACATTACCCAAATAGTCGACACTGGTCCTCCTAGACTCATTACAGCGCACGCGCAGGTAGCGCTTGGCTATCATCTGCTCCCTTCGGTGGACTGCCTGGAGCATTCACCGTCTCCCTCGTCACAGGTCACACCCTGATAAAAGTCTTTCGCTGTACGCGGGCCCCGGCCGGACAACCAGAGTCCGTCCCAAACTCAAGCAACTCTTCCAGCAGCTTTTTTTCACCTTTTCCTCACTGACATGCAGGATTTGTGTCATACCTTTTTGCATTAAATACGTTACATTTTGACAGGCAAATCTGAGGCAATATTATGGAAATGGAGAAGGACATAGAGAAAGATGAGATGGGAGGTATGATACTGCGTGAATAATTTGACAAAACACTTTAAGACTTAAGTTGAAACAAGGAGTAGGGAACATTCCGTTAAAGCTACTGAGAGCCGTGGGGGAGCCAGCCATGACAAAAATCTTCCTCTAGTGTACAAGGTGTATGATACAGACGAAATGCCCTCAGACTTCAAGACGAATATAACCGTCCTAATTCCAAAAAAGCAGGTGCTGACAGGTGTGAAAATTACAGAACTATCAGTTTAATAAGTCACGGCTGCAAAATACTAATATGAGTCCTTTGCAGAAGAATGGAAAAACTCGTGGAAGCCGGTCTTGGGGAAGATCAGTTTGGATTCAGGAGAAATGAAGGAACACGTGAGGCAACACTGACCCTACGATTTCTCATAGATGATAGGTTAAGGAAAGGCAAACCTACGTTTCTAGCATTTGCAGACCTAGAGATAGCTTCTGACAATGTTCACTAGAATACTCTCTTTCAAATTCTAAAGGTGACGGGGGTAAAATACAGGGAGCGAATGGCTATTTACAATTTGTACAGAAAGCAGATGACAGTTATAAGAGTCGAGGGACATGAAAGAGAAGCAGTGGTTGGAAAGGGAGTTAGACAGGGTTGTAGCCTATCCCCAATGTTATTCAATCTACATATTGAGCAACCAGTAAAGGCTACAAAAGAAAAATTCGAGTAGGATTTAAAGTCCAGAGAGAAGACACAAAAACTTTGAGGTCTGCCGATGACATTGCAATTTTCTCAGAGACTGCAAGGTCTTGGAAGAGCAGTGGAGCGGAAATGGACAGTGTCTTGAAAGGCGAATATAAGATGAAGGTTAACAAAAGCAAAACGAGGATAATGGAATGTAGTCGAATTAAATCAGGTGATCCCGAAGGAATTCGATTAGGAAATGAGACACTTTAAGTAGTAGATGAGTTTTCCTATTTTGGAAGCAAAATAACTGATGATGGTCGAAGTAGAAAGAATATAAAATGTAGACTGGCTATGGGAAGGAATATCGAGTATAGATTTAAGTACCAGGAAGTCCTTTCTAAAAGTATTTGTATGGAGTGTAGCCATGTATGAAAGTGAAACATGGACGATACATAATTTAGACGAGAAGAAAATAGAAGCTTTCGAAATGTGGTGCTACAGATGTATGCTGAAGATTAGATGGACAAATATCGTAACTAATGAGGAGGTACTGAATAGAATTGGGGAGAAGAGGATTCTGTGGCATAACTTGACTATAAGAAGGGATCGGTTAGTAGCACACGTTCTGAGGCATCAAGGGATAACCAATTTAGTTTTGGAGGGAAGTGTGGAGGGTAGAAATCGTAGAGAGAGACCAGAAGATTGCTAAACAGATTCAGAAGAATGTAGGTTACAGTAGGTACTGGGAGATGAAGAGGCTTGCACAGGGTAGAGTTGCATGGAGAGCTGCATCAAACTAGTCTCTGGACTGAAGACCACAACAACAACGGCGACAAGTCAGAAGTTACTTGTAGTCGTCAAGTGAGCTGTTTGGCAAAAAAAGCTTAATAGCTGAAAAGCCTGCCCCAAAGTGTAATGTACTGTCAATTTGTACCCGGAAACATCGATTTCATTGTTCGACAGTGTGAGGGGCATCTAGAGCATAGCTCTAGCCTCAGCTCTCCCAGCATCTGTATAGGCTGACATGCTAACATTGTGCACTTCTGCAACGAAAGTAGGTTGCTCAGATGTTATAGAACTTCAGTTATTTCAACGTAAGTCATATTCAAATCCATGTTGGGAGGTATACCGTGGATGTGTTATAAGTGACTCCACTCAGTGCAACTCACTCTACAGGCGCCAGCAATCCATAAATTGAAAAGAGTTATGCAGTCTATCAGTAACACAGTTAACGGTGTTGAGCCGTAGCGGCTCGGGTTTGATTTATCGAACGTACCGCGTATAATATTATCGCTGTATTGCGGAGGAAAGAGAGAAGTGGCGCCCCTCGTGGGGGAAGTCGGCGAGGCACCTGTGACAGCGGAGTAGTTGGATTTTGGGAGGGCGAGCAGAAACAGTGAGATAGGCAGTAGTGCGCGGAGCCTGAAGCCGTGTCTGCCGACGCCGTGTGTGGTGCCAAGAGGAAAGTTTGTCACGTTACCTGATTGTGTTTGGGCGTTTGGGGCGGACTTGGTGGGTAGAGGCGCCGATGCTGTCGGGTACATGCTGCTTCCTTGTTTCTGATGGATTTACCGTTTGATTCTAGCGACTACATTCCCGTTTCTATGGCTCTGTGACTGATATGATGCCATTGCGAGCACAGTTGGTTTGGATATAAGCAGCATTTTGTTCTCAGTGTCCATCGTTCTGGCGATTACTGAGTGTGCTTGCCGTTGTGGCTTATTTATTGAGCAGTGTGCTTTGGACGCTTGACCTTGCTATTAGGAGTCCATTGCGTAAGGCCGCGTTTATCCTGCGAGGACTTGTGTTCTGCATTTAAAAACTTAGTTGTTCTCAGTCACTGAATTGCTCAAATGCATTCATACTTCTCTGCTTAAGTGTTATTGTTTTACGCCCCTCTGAATGAGAAAATGATAAAGGGCCTTACTATTACTGACCTTCTTGTGTGCCACTGACTTGGTTGTGTTTTTCAGCCACGTAATTTGTGCGTTTACTGTAACGAAGCGATGTCTGTTTCTGATTGTTTCCCTGTGACACTGAGTGTTAATCTTGTAACGAACACTGTTTTAGATATTTTAATCAGTATGTTGCGTGACATATCCTATTTGTGCCTCGCAAGTGGAGAGCGGACGCGGTTTATTGGCCATGATGGTGTGTTGGTAGATCCATTTCACGAGTCCAGGCCAGTCACCCGGAGATTTAGACGTTGTATGTTGTGTTAAGCTAATACTCCTTATTTTAAGCGTAGTGTGCTCATGCACAGGAAGTTTATGTGGTGACTGAATTCACTGTCTTAAGTGGTGTCATCTGAGGTGCTGGAAGTAGTGGATAGACAGCTGTTTTGGACACGTTGTATATGCAAATAATTGATGTCCTTATTACGTTGGTGAGTTGCTTGCCCTGTGTGTCACAGGTGGTGCTAATTTCATTAATTTCGCAACTGGTCTTCGCAGAGGCTGGGGGAGGAACCGACCCACTGTGGCAAGCAGTTACGTAGTCGCGTCCGCCCACCGTAGCGGGCGTTGTTTACTAGCCCGACGCCTTCCTGTGCTTGGTGGCGGGAGCGTGTTGACTGGTTTCTTAACAGCTTGGAGTCTGGGAAACCGTGCCTTTGGTGTACACGTGGAAGACTTATGTTTTGCTTCCAGTACCTCGGAGTGGCTCTATGTGGGTAATGAGAACGACTTATGTTGTTGGTGGCTCAGGCCGAAAGTGGTTCATTTGGTAAACAGAAGGTGTATATGCATTTCTTTCGCATAATTCTGTAAACATGTTTAGGTGTTTGTGTTCCTTTTTAAGTCAATTGATTTGTTGTTCGGACGTTATTATTTATGGCCATTAACTTATGCGGACATTTAATAGCAAGGAAGTGTATTGAATTCTGGTTTCGAGTTGTGTTGATTATGTGGGGAAATTGCCTTGAACAGACACTTAATTAATTAGTAAACAACTGAATGCTATTTGTGAGTTGAAGTTTATTGTGTTCCTAAACATATTAACGATTATTTTCAGTAGTTCACTTATGCAGTTAGGCGATTTACAAGGCCTGTTGTGTTGTTTCCTTTTAAAGGTACTATCATTGTTATTAAGAAAAAAGTGTGTTGTAAAAAAAAAAAAAAAAAAAATAGTGAATGAAGTGCCCCAAATCCCTTTGGTCCACACCTTCCGTCATTTTTTTTTCATTTATTGAATTTCAACTCCCCCCGAAGGGGGCGGGCTGGCAGCAGCTTAGTATGCCGCTCTTCAGCCGACAGATTTTGTGACAAAGATCAAGAGAACAAATAATAAAAAAAAACAGGCGATAAAATCGGAGACTTAGAGAGTAACAAGGCGAAAAGAAATCGTGGAACTTAAAACAACAACAGAGGGATGATGATGCTAAGAAAAATACATACGAAGCAGACAGGGAAAACAATAGACAATTAAAAAAAAAAAAAACACGGCGACAGTCTGGATTCTGTTCGCAAAGGACATAAAATTCACACCTAGCGACAGCATGGTTTCTGTTCGCAACACGAGAAAGACAAACAACACTGAATACTCACTGGAACACTGCACTAAAAAGTGGGCAAATGTGACACCACAGTCGAGAGCAGGTGGGGGGAAACTGGACAGAAGAGGGGAAAACAAAAAAGGGGGGAATTCCGTCATTCCCCTTGGGTGGTATTAACAACCATTGAAAGCCCGTTTCAGGTGTGAGAACTACAGCAACCTTCTCGTCATTCATTAATCTCCCCACAAGGTCACTCTAACACAGTTACACGATTTTATCAAGTTCTGACAAAGACAGACAACTGCAAAATTTGTCATTTACCAGTGAAGTCCCATTCCTGTCAACACTACATAGGTCACTGACAAAATTATACCTACAGAATTACCAGTTACTGTTTATAGGAACGTGTTTTGCACATAAGCTCACTTAACAAATAAGTACCCATTTAATAAAATGAAAATAATAAAATGAAATAATACCTCTCTATAAACAGATGCTCAGTGAAATTATTTGATCTACTCACCCAAGAGAACTGTATAAGAAATTGCTGGAGAGGTATGTAGTTTGTGTTCTAGGCGCGCAGTCCGGAACCGTGCGCCTGCTACAGTCGCAGGTTCGAATCCTGCCTCGGGCATGGATGTGTGTGATGTCCTTAGGTTAGTTAGGTTTAAGTAGTTCTAAGTTCTAGGGGACTGATGACCACAGCTGTTAAGTCCCATAGTGCTCAGAGCCATTTGAACCATTTTTTATGTAGTTTGTATGAAAACTGAAAATTTAGCAGCGCTCATGGTCGAGGAAGTAGCATTTCCTGGAAGCTGCCGTACAGGGTGACTAAGAATCAATTTTCTCTCTAGCAGTGGGGACAATACGCAAAGGTTTACAGAGATTCTGTTCATGAGCGTTGCTTGCGTTAGTATATCTGCATTCCATGATTCACGAGGCAAGTTCTCTAGGGACGGTAAAAGTTTATGAAACACCCTGTAGTGGCTTCTTTTGACACAGTTGTGTAGATAGAGTAGGGAATCACCTAATCGATCTTCAGTCTGCAGACCCATGAAGGAGGGATAGGCATGAACACAGTCCGGCAACCCATTTTCTATCGGGCTTCTATCACACACATCCCCGGGGTTGGAACACTTGCACGGAGTGACATTTGCACGGAGCCTGGCGCTCTCGCCTGGCTAACCGGCTTGTCACAGGTGCAGGCACACTGAGAAGTCCCGCAGCTCAGCACCGCTGGTCGTGCGAGCTGGCTGGATCTCACACCACAGCAGTGAGCAACCGTGTATCGCTTGAGGGTGCCACATTAGTGGGTTTCGTGGCTAATTTATTTTTAAGACTGTTGTGTTAATGAGAACAATGAGACAATAAAATTCAACATAATGAGAACAGACATAAAAATGGTTCAAATGGCTCTAAGCACTATGGGATTTAACATCTGAGGTCATCAGTCCCCTAGACTTAGAACTACTTAAACCCAACTAACCTAAGGACACCACACACATCCATGCCCGAGGCACGATTCGAACCTGCGAACGTAGCAGCATTGCTGATCCGGACTGAAGCGCCTGGAACAGACATTTCTTTCAATATTTTCATGATGCAAATAATGGGGTGCAGCCAAGTAAGAAACATGTTATTACTTACGACTATTGTAGCCTTAATATGACTTCCGTCTTAGGACGAAATTTAAATTAACAAATTAGTATTTTGTTACCATCTTATTTAAACGTTAAACATAAAAACACAATGTCCATGAATATTACTTATGTTGCTTTTCACCAAAGGACCAATGTCTGGTAGTATTTTTCAAGTTATGCTAATTGCAATATAAGCTCTTAAGCGGAAGTCTGCCAGTGAGCTTGTGTGGGTGGTTTTCGTTCTCTTCATTGCGTACAAAAGCA
Source organism: Schistocerca serialis cubense (assembly GCF_023864345.2). Lineage (NCBI taxonomy): Eukaryota > Metazoa > Arthropoda > Insecta > Orthoptera > Acrididae > Schistocerca > Schistocerca serialis. The sequence continues at coordinate 462,606,561 of NC_064643.1, forward strand.
ACATGTTGATGTAAGTGTAAACATCAACATAATCGTAGTTGCTGACATGTATAGTGTTCAAAATTTGCGTTCAGGACACGGAAGTCTACGAGAGTGATTGTGCTATAAAACTAATCACGCAAACGCTACACGGCAAGTGTATAAGGTCGAACTGTAGGCGAGTTTGCACACGCTCAACATAACCAGAAAATCAATGAAACTGCGCAACACTTTGCAAGCTGAAATGCAGTATGGTAACTTGTGTGCACTAATATTATCAAAAATGCAATTTGTTTATTTTATCACCACATTTATTTACCGATCATTAAAGAAAATTTATGGCTGAAATTTTAAATAAACGGAGAGAACAAATTATTAAATTTCTCATGAATGCACGGAACTGTTGAACTGCGTCTTGCTGACATGTGAAAACTGTGGTGTGAGAACCAGAAGTTTGTTTTCAAGAATATCATTAAAATCGTACTGAAAATTCAGAACTCGAAAACCAGTGAATTTGTGGACTTCAAAACTTTCATAATGCTACATCTTTACACAAAAGACACGATTTTAAAATACCGTTGCTATCGGCAAAGCTGAAGAAAAGTTAAACTTTTGGGTGAGTCTGCCCTTAAGGACAGCACCGTATATAGTGTCTGTTCGTATCTAAGGCTACGCTCAACCTAATAATTATTGGCCATTCCTCTGGAGGCAGCACATTTTTTGCACTACCAGTCGCCCGTGCTGCGTAACCACACGAGCGCTCAACCCAGGCGGCGAACGAGCGTCATCGTTCTTGCTCGCCTAGCCGTATTCTCAAGAGGCCTGCTATAGGCTATGACAAGTGTTCCTGGAAATTGGTTGTAACGTATGTTGAAAGGTTGCAAAATTGTGACCAGTCACTCTTTTATGAAAATTTATTCTGTGTTTATTAGTTTCGGGAGAAAGTATGGGTTTAATTGCCGTGTTTCCGCTACAGATATCTTACATTCGGTGTCTGCCTACACAGTTTTTGTTTCTAAGATCCAGTCAAGGCGAATGCTGCGAATTTCCCCTAGAAAACTCTTGGCCTTTGAGACAGTCTTGTCAATCATCATTAGCGTACATTTTAAAAAATTTCAAAAGACATTTAGTCGGCTTTGTGCCACTTCCAGGTAACAGCACGAGGAGGCAATCTCTTTCAGTCGCCCAAAAGATTTATTTATAATATTCCAAGATTACCAATGATTATTTTTTTATTACATTATTTTTCAATATTTAAAAATTTTTCAATGATTCTAACGTTTCCTTCGTCATTGTAACTTCTGTTCGTATGCCACACAAGTCAGAAATGATTTTTAAGTTCCCATCAGTTTGGAGCTTTTTAAGGTCTTTTGAAATTATTCCGTGACTCTGCACTGTTGACTCTTTTCTTCTTTTCCCATCAAAGTTTAAAATTAGTCGGGCAAACTCGTGGCCAAGGTACTGTGATCTTCTCTAAGATTTTTCATTTATGACTAGAAGTTCGCATGAACTTTTGTTATTAGTGTATTTATTCTTCTGTTCCATGCTTCAGAGATGCAATTAATGCGTTGGCGCATTCCACTGCAACTCCACATGTCTCTTGGGATATGTTCATTATAGTGCCACTGGTCCACAAAATATTCATACAATAGTCCACAAAATAATCAAAAAAGTCGATAGGACACGTCCTGAGGCATCAAGGAATAGTCAATTAGAAAATGGAAGGAAGTGGATGGGGGTAAAAATTGTGAAAGCAGACCTTCGATTGGCAACAGAAGGCATCTCCAGATAGATATAGGCAGCAGTTGTTATACAGAGATGAACAGGCTTGCACTGGACAGAATATCATGGAGAGCTGCACAAAAACCAGTCATCGGAATGAATATAGAAGTTCACCAAACAAGGTGACAGCGAGTTTTATTTCCCACCTTTGGCTGCTGCGAGTGAGCGTGGGGTGAACGAGACGCTAACCCCCTGACTTCTTTTCATTTCTTACGTTACCTCGTTCAAGTGTAGCATCCATAGCATTAGCAGCTGCATTATGAACATTACGGTGATCCGAAGTAGAGATAACGTGCCGGCAACGAAAGACTAACTCGTGAAATTAACAGTGCTTGCGTTTTATACAATGGAAGTGTTTATGCGAACGTTCCCGCTTCAAATGCTCGCACCTGTGCGTAAAAGATATGCAGCTATCTAACTGGCTGCAGTTGCAAATGTAGTGCCGATACTTTCCACCCGATATCGTTTCGTATTTGCTTACTACAGCTGTGTTTTTTCTTCGTCCCTCTATCTTTTGTATCTTTAATAATCCTTTGTATTTACATTCATGTCATACCAATCATAACGAGAATACTAACATGGGTGAGCTACTATTTGCCTCCCTGGCGCTATAAAGAATGAACTGCATTAATAACGATCAGTTTATAGTTTTTTACCATCTGCAGGGAAAGGCAAAACATTATAGATAAGATGTGACTCATATTCCGGTCTCTCAAGTTCTTTTCACCTGATTGATTGATAGTGTGAATCTGGCCGCGTGGGGTAGCCGCGTGATGCAGGGCTGTGTGTGTTATCCATAGCAGTTTGGTCCCATAGAAGCTTGCCACAAATTTGTGATTCGGGGTGTTTTGCCGAGTTGTTCTTGTCCATAAAATGAAAACAAAAACTCGGCAGACACACCCGGAACTATACTATTAATTTGACCTTTACAACTCGTAATTAAAGACGTAAAACCCAAGATACAGTATAGGTCTTAGATCATTCTTTGACACGGCTAGACACTTACAGGAAGATTTTCCTAGTAGAATATTTATATGTTTGCTATTTAAAGTGTCTTATATACAAAAAAAATCTTCTGAAAAATTTGAATTAAAAACCTTGAAGGAGCACGGTCTATGAGGAGAAAATAACGCAGTACTCAAATTAATAATTCGTTTTTCCTGCTATGATGGTGTACAGTTTCGTTGTCTTATTTATTATTTTATTTTATTAATCAAAACAATTTTTACCTCCAGTGATTGCCTTCAGCTGCTTGAAATTCAAAAATTTATCAGCAGTTTCTGTACATTCACTGTTCATTCGTACAACTTTTTCTTCAACAACGCTTATAAGCTGTTTTTATATTATTTCAATTGACTTTCATGCCCATTTGTAAACTGGGTAATTCGTACTCATTGCTACATTCTGTGATAACATTCAAAACTTGTGAATTCAGATTTTTTTTCATATGACTTCTGAGTAGTCTAATGGGGAACACAACCATATTCTTCAGAACAGCACTCCAACTCAACGTCGTGAATTACGCGCTATCCACTTCTAAAGCCAGCTCGCCCTATTACAAGATTAAAATTCTGTGATTTTACTATGCGCATCCTAGCTATCCAAGTATATATTTGTAGAATATGGTGAGGAGGCTGATACGGCAAGCGGTTTATGTGAATTATAGCAATTACGACACTGTTCCTGTATTGGGGTATTGTTCTTCTTTTGCAAACAGATTTTAAATATTTTCCTTTTTATTTCTTCTCCTCCACCTTTATTCAATTACATTGAGTCACTATTATTTCGTAGCGCTTACTCTATTTTCACACCTCGAGTGGCTTTACAAACCTGATTTGTGATTATGATGACAGAAGGCATGAGCACTGTCGGTTTTATGATTATGCTATTAATACAACAGATTTTTACGTTTATGTTTCCCGCTGTGTGCATGGATTACATACTATATTTTGTCATTTTTCCTGTTCTGAATAACAAAAGATTTTGTGATAATGATCATTAAAGAGAGCGCTGTTGTGTCAGATATTGGCAATGAGCGTAGCCGCAAGCAACTATTCCACTTGCGTTTGTACCTTCTGTCTGACAAGTATTCTTCATTAATATGTGGAGATTCGCAGTTTTACTGCTTGTATTTATCATTCCACAGGGCTTTAATACTAGGTATGTTGATGTAAACGATCTCTTCTCTATGTTTTTACTTGTATAGTTGAGCAGATGTGGTATGTTATAGTATAGTCTGATTATTCTATTCTTGTTTTATCTACAGCGCTGATGATGGTCACGCAATGTTTGGAATCGACTTGTAACAGAAATAAAGATTTCTACTTCAGTGCTCAGTGATGACCCTTCTTTTGGTAGTTATAAATTTGTCATCATGCTCGTAAATTGCTTCGATGCTTTCCTTTAATCCGACACGATGGGGACACCAGACATTCGAGTAGTGCTCAGAAATGGCTCGCACAAGTGTTCTGTACACGGTTGTTTTCGTAGATGAGCTAAACTCTCCTAAAATTCTCGCAATAAACCGAAGTTGCCTTCACTACAATCGACCTTAAGCGCTCTGCCCATTTCATGTCACTTTGCACCGTCACACATAGACACCAGTAGATGTGACTTACCGAGCTATACAGCATTCCAACGATATACGGTTATTTTTCCTTCTCATCCGCATTAACTAACGTTTTACCACATTTAGAACAAGCTGCCATTCGTCACACCGAAGAGGAATTCTGTGCAATCGTCGTGTGTCCTCCTATAGTTACTCGACGGCGACACCTTCCCGTTCACTACAGCGTCGTCAGCAAACGCATATTTATCCCCCAAGACCGTTTGTGTATGTGGAGAACAAGAGTGGTCGTGTCACACTTCGCTAGGGCGCTACCGACGATACCATTGTTTCCGTTGAACACTCGCCGTCCAGGACAAGAGACTGGGTTCTATTACTTAACAAGTCTTCGAGCCACTCCTGTATCTTAGAGCGTATTCCGTACGCTCGGAGCTATGTTAACATCCTGCAGTGTGACACTCTGTCAAACTCTTTCCGGCAATTTGGGATATGGAATCTGCCCCCTGTCCTGAATCCGTAGCTCGAAAGATATAGTGCGAGAAAAGAGCTATCGGAGTTTCGCACGAACGATGCTTTCTAAATACGTGTTGGTTTGCGGACAGGAAGTTTTCTCTCTACAGGAGATTTATTACATTCGTACTGACAATCTGCTCAGGGCTTCTGAACCAAACCAACGTTAAAGATATTAATCAGCAATTTTGCAGGTCAGTTCCTACCTTTCTGACGTATGAGAGTCACCTAGGCTTTTTTCAGCCGTCTCAGACTTTTCGTTGCAAAAGACTCGCGGTATACGACAAGCTAAGTATGGAACCAACGACGGCAAGTGATCTCTGTAAAGCCTCATTTGGATTTAGTCTGGATCTGGCGACCTGTTTTTGAGTCATCATTCTGATCACTGAAATGGATGCCAAAAATTTCTCTCCTGTGCCAACCTTTTCATCTCAGACTAGCACTAGCAACTTAAGTCTTCAATTACTTGCTGGATGCATTCCACTCAGTCTTGCTCTACAGTTTTCCCCTTATAGCTCTCTCTAGTAGCGAGGAAGTTGTTCTCCCTTGTTTTAATAGATGCTCAATCATACTGTCAGTGTTTTCCCTTTCTTGTCGATTGTGCGGAGAGCCTCCCCATTCATTGTGCTATCACTCCATCAGATTTTCAACGTTCTTCTATAGCATCACATCTCAAATGCTCCAATTTACTTCTTTTCCAGTTTTACCACAGTCCATATCTCACTGCCATAAAACACTGTGCACCAAACGTAGACTCTCAGAAATTTCTTTCTCAAATTAAGACCTATGTATGATACCAGTAAGCTTTGCTCCCTTTGCCAGTGCTAGCTGCTTTTAAGTCCTCCTTGATCCATCCATCATAGGCTATTTTGTTGCCTAGCTAGCAGAATTCCTTAACTTCGTCTGCCCCATTTTGACGTTAACTTTCTCGCTGTTCTCATTTCTGCCGCTTCTTATTACTTTTATCTTTCTTTCGTTTTTTCTCAATCCATATTCTGTGATCATTACACTGTTCATTCCATTCACCAAATCCCAAAATTCTTCTTCACATTCACTTAGTATAGCAATATCACTCGCGAATCTTATTGATATGTTTTCACCTGAAATTTTAATCCCACTCTTGAACTTTCTTTTCATGTCCTTAATTGCTTCTTTGATGTATAGATTAAACAGTAGGGCCGAAAGACTACATCCCTGAGCTACACCCTTTTTAAACCGAGCACTTCGTTCTTGGTCTTCCACTCTTACTTTACATATCGTGTATTACCTGTATTTCTCTACAGCTTAACACCGTTCTCAGAATTTCGAACATCTTGCTCCATTTTGCATTGTCGAACGCTTTTTCCAGGTTGAGAAAACCTATGACCGTGTCTTGATATTCCTTCAGACTTGCCATTGTCGTCCGCAACGTCAGAACTGTCTGTCTGATGTCTTTACCTTTCCTAAAACCAGACTGATTGTCATCTAACAGATACTCAAGTTTCTGTTCTATTCTTCTGTATATTATTCTCGTCAGCAACTTGGATGCACGAGCTGTTAAGCTGATTGTTCGTTAATTCTCGCACTTGTCGCCTCTTAAAATCTTGGGAATTTTGTTGATGGTGTTTTTCCGAAAGTCTGACGGTATATAGTCAGTATCATACAGTCCACACACCAACGTGAATAGTCGTATTGCTGCCACTTTCCCCAATGATTTTAGAATTTCCAATGGAATGTTATCGATCCCTCCTGAGTTATTTGATCTTAAGCTCTTTTAAATCCTGATTCTAGTACTGAATCTCCTATCTGTTCCCTTTCGATTCTGTTTCTCCTTCTATCACGTCAAGAAACAAGTCCTCCCCCTCATAGAGGCCTTAAATGTACTCTCCCCCCCCCCCTCCCCCACCCCCTTCGCCACTCCCCTTTCACTTCTGCATTTAACAGTGGATTCCCAGTGCACTCGAAAGGTTACCGACCTTGCTGACCATTTACTTGTTTTGCCATTTACTTGTTTTCAAGCCTTTTTGTGCAGCGGTCAAACAATACTAAGTATGTGTGATACTTCATTGTAAATGATTTTTTAAATGCGAATTTTAAAACTTCAGCTTTGCTTTTGGTGCCTTCCATTGCCACACTAAACTTTTCGAACCACTTGGTGACCTGACGTAGGGCCAGAATTTTTTACGATACTCGGCAAGATCTCGCTGCCGACCAATCGTACAAATGAAGCAAAAGCTATAAAACTTTATCACTGCCTTCGTAATGCGTTACTGACCCACCAGTCTGCAGTGTCTATACTACAGCCGGCCGCAGTGGTCGAGCGGTTCTATGCGCTTCAGTCTGGAACCGCGCGACAGCTACGGTCGCAGGTTCGAATCTTGCCTCGGGCATGGATGTGTGTGATGTCCTTAGGTTAGTTAGGTTTCAGTAGTTCTAAGTTCTAGGGGATTGATGACCTCCGATGTTAAGTCCCATAGTGCTCAGAGGCATTTGAGCCATTCGATACTACATTTAATAGAACTAATAACAGTTAATTGCTTAAGCATTTGCAGCGTAAGGATGGATTGCAGTGAAGAACTTGTGATGCCTTCGAGACCCAGAAGGTGATCTTTGCCCATCTCGTAGGAATTTTGTGTCTAGGACAAGTAGATAGTCAATGTGGCAAGCGGCTGAATAAGTCAGAACAAGAGAAGTAGCTTGAAACAGCAAGTGGTTTTCTTTAAGCGTTTCTCCTCAATAACATTGAGACTGTCGTACTGGTTGAAAGAATGAGGAGACATTATACGCACTTGTGCGTTATCAAGTGGGAAGAAATCTTGTCTTATACCATACCTGCTAGTGTTCTCAAGACAAGAAAGCATAGTGTCAGCTGGGATGGCCGCTATCCATTTTAAATTATCTGATATTTCACTAATTTCTTAATCAGTGTCGCAACCATTGCTCTATCAGTAGCAGGACTCATTTGTTCCGCACATCTTTGTCAAACCGGAAATGGTGATCCGTCTCCCTTTGCTTCGAGGTTAAAAAAAGAAAATCTACGAAACTGAGGCATGTGTCTGAGTGAAAAACCCGGTTAAAGTTGCATTTGTTTTAGACATACTCATTTTCAACTTATAATTTACTTAAAAACTGTTTATAACTTCCTTAACAGGAGCAACATACAAAACTTACTTTTGTTTTTAAGTTTCTAAAGGTAACAATGTTTCACAGCCGGCTGATTTTATAACGTCCACTTATTTCTTATTATTGACAAATTCGGCTGTTAATCCACTATCAAACCTCGAAAATGTATACAAAAAAGAGGCATTTCTTATAAATTTTAATAAATTCTATAAAGCTAGCAAACTATAGTGTGCAAATGATTATCTGTTACATAAATTATGATTACGCAACTTTTGTTATATACTTCTGGGTTGAGAGGCTGTTGACGTTGCATAAGACTGTTTACTAACTTCCCCGTCTGGCGATGACATCTTCAGAGATGAAACACTGACAACTTTGTCAACAGCTAAGGGATCAAGAATTTGTAGTGGCACTATCAGCTTACAGAGGGGCACGAAAAATTGTCACGTGATGCTGAATGCAAACGTTTGTCTCTTACTGGTGACATCATTCTCCATTACAAGTAATGGTTCGTTAAAAACCCTTTCTTTGAGCACAGTCCTCAATCTTTTTAAGTTTAACTTAATTATGATGTTCTTAAATTTCAATATTTAAAACTACAGTCACAGCGCAGCTGGTGTGTTTCGTCGTGCATAATGCCAAAACGTTTCATGTATCGCCAATCGTTGTTTAATAATGTGAATATCTGAGCAGATACTTCAACATCCTTGCACAGTACTGTGTTTCTAAATTGCGACATTCATTTCTATATTTTAATTTCAGTCAAATAATCCGAAATAGGAAGTAATTGAAGCAGACCTCCGTAGGCCTGGACACGGCGCCTCTCATAATGATTTTCTTAATGAATAGAGCAAGATTCTCCCCCTTTCGCTGTAGAGTTTTCCATTAGTGGCCCTCTCGCAATGCTTTATGTTGCTTCATCCCGTCTGCATTAACTGCTGATACTGACCTACATACCAGTTCGACAATACTGAACAGGACAAGATCTGCTTGTACAGAGATACCGCTCCGTCCGATTGTGCGCTCGTGTGAGCGGCTTACCTCTGCAACGGTACGTCACCAGCCAATTCCGCAGAGTTCAGACGGATCTGAATAAACGTTTTACATAATACGCTGTCGCTGGCGGCCAGATATCGGCTCGCAGCTGACAGTGACAAATGCGGTATCTGTGCTGCGAGAGAACGCAGCTTCAGCGTCGTTCTTTTGCGCTGACTGCACAAGTGGAATGCGGAATTTTGCTTTTCCGCTGCAGCAGCAATGTCTGCGCAAAATTCTGACTGTGCAAACTGCTGTCGCAACACAGCCAAAACCGTAACTACTGATTGTCGAAAATCAGGAGTCTCTAATATAAAGCCTAAGCAGATATTTTTCCAATCAGAGAGAGATTGACATTTCTGCTACTAAATCGAATCTATGTTACTTCTGGAGCACGATGCCCGGTTAAAACGTCAGACCAAATCAGCGCAAGGAGTCGTTATTAAAAGGGAATACTGTTCCCTTTCGATAGGTATGGAAGTACCTAAATAACTGCGAAATTTATGGAAGTTATTGAAATTTTCAGTATTTTTGTGACCCGCATTTATTAATACCCTGAAAACACACTCTTTGACAAAATTCGCAGGCAGAAGCATTTCCCTACAAATACTGCAACAGAATAGAAACAAAAGCTTAACGTCTTCAACTTTTATAGTCCTGTATTCCTCAGTTGAGTGTAATATTACGGTATACTGATAATTTTTACTTATGGACCGTCTGACAGCAACTGAATAAAACACAATTTTAGTGCCATACGCGTTTCGCCTTTATTTTCTGCAAGGCATAATCAGTGGCCTGGAATATGTACATATGTTAGCTATTTTATTTACATTTTTGTCATTGTGCCTATAGGTTATAAACAGTTCTGGTGGTTGGTATTTCCTATTAAGTAGTAATGTTTTGAACTGTACTTACAGGTTGCGTGGACAATTTCTTACATGTTACGCTCCTGTTGCATTTTTGGTGTTTTTCTTCTTCTTATGAACGCCAATTTTCGGTTTTTTCCACATTCCACAGCACTATGCACTGAACGCTTGTTTTAATGCAATGTTTTGGTTTCTGTTGCCGACTGTCAAATGTTTTTGCCAAAGATCGAATGTTATTGCCAAACTTATGAGTGTAACTATTGAAGTATCTGTGGTCTGTTCGTGTATGCATTTGAGTGTGCGTTTGTGTATGTATGTATGTGTGTGTGTGTGTGTGTGTGTGTGTGTGTGTGTCTCCAGATGGTGTGGGGAAGAGTTTTTTGTTTGTTTTATGTTATCATTTCCTTTATTAACTGTAGTAGGGAGCCTGTGCTGATGTGTGTTTGTTCATTTATCACATGTTTGTTTCCTGCTATGGCTTTCTGGATGTGGAAGTTTTCTTGCATTTGTATAAGATGTTTGTCATGGTTGCTTATTCTCATTATTCTCATTATTTTCATTTCTTGTTCCATGTTTGTAGGATAATGGTTTTAGTGTTTTAAATGCTCTGCAAATGTGGAATGGTTTGTTTCATACTTCCAACATCTGATATGTTCTTTGTATCTTGTTTCAAAACTCATGCATGTCATGCCTATGTATACTGAATCACAATTTTGACATTCAAGTTTATATATTCCTGATTGTCAATGCCTGCGCAATGGCACACACACACACACACACACACACACACACAGATACACAGCCAAATATAACACCAAAATACATACACACACACACACACACACACACACACACACACACAGCACAAAAAAATGTATATCACACCAAAAAAAAAACACACACACACACACACACACACACACACACACACACACGCGCGCGCACACATACACACACACACACATACACAAACGCACACACAAATGCATACACGAACAGACCACAGATACTTCAATAGTTACACTCATAAGTTTGGCAATAACATTCGATCTTTGGCAAAAACATTTGACAGTCGGCAACAGAAACCAAAACATTGCATTAAAACAAGCGTTCAGTGCATAGTGCTGTGGAATGTGGAAAAAACCGAAAATTGGGGTTCATAAGAAGAAGAAAAACACCAAAAATGCAACAGGAGCGTAACATGTAAGAAATTGTCCACGCAACCTGTAAGTACAGTTCAAAACATTACTACTTAATAGGAAATACCAACCACCAGAACTGTTTATAACCTATAGGCACAATGACAAAAATGTAAATAAAATAGCTAATATATGTACATATTCCAGGCCACTGATTATGCCTTGCAGAAAATAAAGGCGAAACGCGTATGGCACTAAAATTGTGTTTTATTCAGTTGCTGTCAGACGGTCCATAAGTAAAAATTATCAATATACCGTAAAGCTTAACGTTTTCGCGTTGAGAGGAAGACAGAGAGTAGAACAAATTTACACATCAACAGTAATCGATTTTCTTCACCTAACAATATTAAGTTCTGCCAGATAAGATCTACTTCTTGTTGTAAAATATATGCTGCAGGAGCAGCCGTAGCAAACTGCTTGGGCGGATGTATGGTTGCGAATAGGGCTGCGTTTGCCTGACTGAAATGGATGAGCTGAACTTTCCTTACTTACAGTAAGAACAGTAGACCATAGCAGAGCTTCTGACATATCTTCGTCTTCTGCAGCGGGGCCGAAACTGCACCACGCACAGCCAGCTACCCGCGAGAAGTAGCAGCAGTGTATTCTGAAACAGAGATCCGTGTAAATGACAGGCCTATACTCGCGGTATCAACGACACTTTATTTTCTGGTGCTCGCCATAGGAGGCGCAATGCAGGGGGCTAAAGTGATCTAGCGAAGCTGACTATTTGGCAACAACTGAAACAGCTCACCATGTAAGTAGGCTGTTTAGGTTTTTTTATTGGTAACGCCACCTCTGTATGAAAATCACTGGCTGTGCTGTGTGCAGTCTGTGGCTGCTTTGCATTGTTGTAATACTCGCCATTGTAGTGTTAGGCAGCTGGCTGTGAACAGCGTGTAGCGTTGCACAGTTGGAGGTGAGCCGCCAGCAGTGGTGGATGTGGAGAGAGAGATGGCGGAGTTTTGTAATTTGTCATGAACTGCTATATATATTATGACTTTTGATGATACTAAGGTAAATACATTGTTTGTTCTCTATTAATATCTTTCATTTGCTAACTATCCGTATCAGTAGTTAGTGCCTTCCGTAGTTTGAATCTTTTATTTAGCTGGCAGTAGTGGCGCTCGCTGTACTGCAGTAGTTCGAGTAATGAAGATTTTTGTGAGGTAAGTGATTTCTGAAAGGTATAGTTTAATGTTACTCAGGGCCATTCTTTTGCAGGGATTTTTGAAAGTCAGATTGCGTTGCGCTAAAAATATTGTATATCAGTTTAAGCACAGTCCTGTATAAATTGTTCATAAGGGGACGTTTCAACCACTACAGCCACAAAACTTTAAAATTCCAGCCTGATTAAGATATTTAATTCTGAAATTTTAATGCAGTGCAGAAATTTGTTACTTTAAAATGAATTCTTTAAACGACTTAGATGATTTAAAAGGGAACTCTGGTTTGCAAACAAATAATTAGATCAGCGAACGACAGATAACCATTTGCACATTATAGTCTGCTAACTTTATAGAATTTATTAAAATTTATAAGCAATGTCTCTTTTTTGTATACATTTTCGAGGTTTGATAGTGGATTAACGGCCGAGTTTGTCAATAATAAGAAATAAGTGGACGTTATAAAATCAGCCGGCTGTGAAACATTGTTAGCTTTAGAAACTTAAAAACAAAAGTAAGTGTTGTATGTTGCTCCTGTTAAGGAAGTTATAGACAGTTTTTAAGTAAATTACAAGTTGAAAATGAGTGCGTCTAAAACAAATGCAACTTTAACCGTGTTTTTCACTCAGACACATGCCACAGTGTCTTGGATTTTCTTTTGTTAACGTCGAAGCAAAGCGAGACGCATCACCATTTCCGGTTTGACAAAGATGTGCGGAAGAAATTAGTCCTGCTACTGATAGTGCAATACTTGCAACGCTGATTAAGAATTTAGCGAAATATCAGATAATTTAAAATGGATAGCGACCATCCCAGCTAACACCATGCTTTCTTCTCTTGAGAACACTAGTGGGTATGGTATAAGACTAGATTTCTTTCGCCGCGCGGGATTAGCCGAGCGGTCTTGGGCGCTGCAGTCATGGACTGTGCGGCTGGTCCCGGCGGAGGTTCGAGTCCTCCCTCGGACATGGGTGTGTGTGTGTGCTTATCCTTAGGATAATTTAGGTTAAGTAGTGTGTAAGCTTAGGGACTGATGACCTTAGCAGTTAAGTCCCATAAGATTTCACTCATAGATTTCTTTCCACTTGATAAACAACACACAAGTGCGTATAATGTCTCCTCTTTCTTTCGGCCAGTGTTACTCTGAAGAAACGCTTAAAGAAAACCACTTGCTGTTTTTTTGAGCTATTTTTCTTGTTCTGACTTATTCAGCCGCTTGCCACATCGACTGTCTACTTTCCTGGACACAAAATTCTTACGAGATGGGCAAAGATCACCTTTTGGGTATCGGAGGCGTCACAAGTGCTTCACTGCAGTCCATCCTTACGCTGCAAACTTTTGATTACTTAAACTTTCTTACGCTTGAGATTTCAACAAGGAAGATGATTAATAATAAACCACAACCTCACAGATATATATAGGATGGATCACCTAAAACTTTCCCCACAAATATTGAGCAAATGGAAAGTGCTGTTGATGTGCTATTTTCACAGAATGGATTAGTGGTCAGTGGCTCGTACCGTTAACCAAGAAACAGATTGTAATAATATTTAGAAAGGGTATTTTTGTGCAAACATACGCTCTTTAAATGGAACAATGCCTATCAACAGTAACGAACTAAAAGAAGGATGTTTGTTGTAGGATTCTAATGATAGTCGTTTACGAGATATCGTATTCTGAAAATTTCCCACACAGACGCTTGTACAATACCTGTGGAAGCACACAATGAAGAACAACACAAGTGCATACGCTAGTTATATGGATTCTGACCAGTAACGAGACAATTGACTTTCACAGATTGTGTTCAAAATAACCACCGGCAGCGACAATATACGGTTCCAGACTTGTGTGGAACGACTGATGCACACGTGCTAGCATTTCAGCGGAGTCGTTAGACTAGACTGCAGTAACATGTCGTCGCTTATCACCGGATGTAGTTGGTATGTCCTTGCAGACAGCGCGATTCAGCTTTCTCCACAGAAAGAAGTCTACAGGCCTCGAATCATGGGTACGATCTGGCCAAGGTACAGGCCCTCTGCGTCCAATCCAACAATTTGGAAACAGTTCTTGAAAACTTGCTGTAGTACTTCGTGCACTGTGGACTGGACAACCATCGTCTTGGCATCGCAGGTTCCTCCTAGTTTGCAGAGGAGTGTCTTCCAGCGTCTGTGGAAGATGGTCTGTCAAGAGGCTGCGATACTTGTGAGCGTTCAGTGTTCAGTCTATGAAATACGGGCCTATGACCTGTTGATTCACTACCCCACACCACACGTTCACCTTCCATGGACGCTGACGTTCCTTCTGATGAAGCCAACGGGGATTATCAGCAGAACAATAGTGCATGTTTCGGCGATTTATCTGGCCATGTTTGGTGTAAATGGCTTTTTCACTAAACGAGATACATGACACATCTGGAATATCCTGTCGTAATGTCCACGTACAGAAGTTAACACGATTCTCATAATAGTTTCTATGCAACTGTTGGTGGAGATAGATGTCAAACGGATAGAAGCTATGTCGATGGAGAATGAGTAGGACACTTGTCTGACTCATGTCACATCCTCGTGCGTTTGTGCGAGAGCTAACGTGCGGATCAACTGCAACAGCAGAAAGAACGTTAACTTCCCCCTCTTCTATCGTCACTTATTTCCTTCTGTTACATTTCCTAGGTGTTACTCTACCCCCATTCACGTGCCTGGCTGAAGAGGTTGACAAATAATTGTCGAGATGGTTGATATCCATTGGTATTATTGCCCAGCACACGAACGAACTGCATTCTTCCTAAACTGTCCACACACCGTGAAGATGTCGGCTTGTTCTGCATTAGTAAACGCCATCGTCCACTCACAGCCTGCTGCATGGACCATCACACACTGATTAGCAAGTCATTCAAAGAACACGCAAGCATACTGTAAGAAAACATAACAACATCGTTATGGCACAAACAAGTGTCGGTGTGTAAATGTTTAAAAATACGTTATCTCGCAAACGACTTGCTTTAGAGACCAGCTGACACCACTGACATTTCAATTTACTCTACTTTTAGTTTTTTATGTCAATAGCCATTTCTCCATTTTAAAAAGTGTATGTTTGCACAAAACTACACTTTTTAAGTATTATTTCAATCTGGTGAATTGTTAATAATACTAGCCCCTGACTACCAGCCCACTCTGTGCAAATCGCACCTCAATAGCACTCTCCACTTCCACAATATCTGTGGTGCAAGTTTTAGGTGATTGTACCAACCACACAAATGACAGCCAGCGTCTAGCTGCTACGTTAAATCAATGGTTGTACTGTACAGCACACCTTATTTAGTACTAGGTGGCTCCAGACTTTTGGCAGTAGCCTTGGCATTAACAATAACTTAACGTTGCAAAAACAGACATAATGTCTGATGGGATAGCAGTAATCAGTGATTGTATAATGTTACTTATAATCAAGACGGATTATAAGTAACAATAACTTATCGAAAGCAGGTACAGTAAACTACCTGGCCTAAGGCAGATAAAACAGCAATATGTAATGCTTAATTAGTAATCAGAGGCCAGCGGCAGTCACCATTCAGACTGTACAAGAAGTGAACTTTAGCTTAGAACTACCAAGCTCTTTCTAGGTGTAAGAGTGTGGGGTAGCTTGTAGCTTAAACTACGGAATCAGAAGCTGCCACTGTATCACATGTAATCAAATCAACAACTGTACTTGCGGCTGTTATCGTCGTTTGCAATAGAGAGCACTAAAAACGTAAGCCAACGACGGGAAGACCAGCAGGTTACCCTCTCCACAATAACGACCAGTACAATGTTCTATGAAATACGACAAACAATTTCGCATGCATTTTTTGTACTTTGAAGATGATTGAGTAACTTGAGGATAATGAAGGTGCAAATTTCAATAGCAGTGTTTTTATTAAAGTATATTGGATCGGGCTGTACATACTGAGATTTTATTACGTTCAGCTCTTTATGTTTTACACGCTTCTGGAGTCGCTTGTTTTCTGGATTATATCTGTATGTGTGAGGAGGCTCAACGCAGTGGATTTGGGACAGGCAGGCCAGAGAATGCAGCAAATAATGACCCCTTGCCATCACCAGAGACGGAACCCTCAGGTGTTGTCCCTACAGAGGTTAGGTTGCCGTGGCCACTCATGGGGAGGGCGCGGGGAGGGGGAGACGCTAGAAGGCTACTGTGTATTTTACAACCGAGCCCTGCCCAGCACATGAACTAAGGTCTGGAGGCGACTCCAACAGCAGAAGAGCCGCGCTTCCTCGTGTTTCTGAGAGAGCCGTTTGAAGGTAATCATATTACGCTTTAAAAAAAAAAAAAAATTCACAGCTTGCAGAAAATAACAGCCTAACCTTGTGAGCAACTTTATGGTTTCAGATCACGACGGATACGAGGCTGGTTGGTGGATGAGAAAACGCCCCGTTGGAAAATTTGAATGGAACACAAGTAACAGTTTTTTTAGAAGTAGAAGTGCGTATTTTAATGTGGTTGGCGTTTTATCATGAAGGAATCTCGCTATTCAGCAACAATGTATATGTTTCCGCTTTTGTTGGACATGTCTTGTTTGGCAGGACGAAATGGTAGGGCGTAAGACTGCGCTAAGAAAAATTATAGAGAGTGGTTCAAATGGCTCAAATGGCTCTGAGCACTATGGGACTTATCATCTGAGGTAGCGGTCGCGCGGTTCCAGACTGAAGCGTCTAGAACCGCTCGGCCACAGCTGTCGGCTATAGAGAGTGACTGGCTATAAGCAGAGGTTTGCGTATCTCATGCTAATAAGGGACGTACATTGGAGACGGACAGTCGAACGCATCTTGATTGACCAGTTATATCAATGTCAGAGCAACCATCTTCATGAACCCCAGGAACATTTGCATGATGGCAGTATTCTGCCAGTGAATAGTTACAGAGAGCATAGTTAGCAGCACCCGTGTGATAGGGATTTATTGATCAGCACTTGCAGAAATCAGTACGATCACCTGTCTGAGGTACAGCTTTGCTGTAGAGAATGTACGAGTTTCTCAAAAATATCAGGGGCATATTCACTGTTACTTGGTTGTGGATAACATGATTAGAGGATAAATTTCTGGCTGCCATAAGCGTCAGGTAAGTGTATTTCTTGCTGGTTCAAGCAAAGCTGCAAATTAGCATATCCACTAGTCAGAGTTTTCATAAAGAGTTTGTGAATCATTAAATACTCATTCATGATCTCTTTCGAATAATTATGTTTTTAATAGACGAAATAATTGTAGCAATCGAAAGATTTTTTTTCTGTTCAACACCTTTCATTCACATTAAATAATGCCTCTGTCCAAACCAGAACAACGTCAACCACAGATCAACAATCCTAACGAACACCACGCAGAGTTCTAAAGGCAAGTCGGAACAACAGCTCACCATGGTGGGCGAAATTGAAGCGTAGCAGCGACTCTTTCGTAACCAGGCTGGTAAAACAATTCCGAAACACCGGGAAACTGCGTAGCCCTATCGCTCACAACAAGAATATGCCAGGTTGTAGCGGAAAGATGCCGACAAACACAGCAAACAATTTAATTAACGCTTAAAAGTGCAACTAGTCAGTGCAGAAATATCCTCAACACGATTTCCACAAATTCAGCAGAATACACCTGATGCCTGAATCTGACCCAGTATGAACGACAAAACCAAATTTTCGAGTCAGATCACTATTCAAGGATGTAATAAAGTCTGTAGCAACGCACACTGGCAACAGACAAAGTGAAGGACAAAGAACTAAAGCAACATCCACGATTCCAATTCGCTGCTCTTTCAGTTCATGAACGAAGTCACCGCAAGCCTCAGTAGTCTACGTTCTTCCACAACTGCACGAATCCAAACGCCGTTGCGAAGTTCGGACTGTTCAGACCTACTGGTCCACCGAAGCCTACTCTGGTCCTCGCATCCGCACGCTGCCCGCTGTCTTGCGGAAGTTACACCGCCGGCTGAGCACGTCTCCTTGGCCATGGACGCTCGCGTGACAACACCGAAGTTGTCGCTCGTGAACAACATTAGCGACAAGGCGCCATGCTTCATAAACGCGCCAACTGCCGAACAGGTAGCACCCGGCACACAACGTCTACGCTTGCCTAATGGTAACGAGTGTTATATAAAAATTCTACCATGAATTTCAGTTTCCTTATACAGGGTGGACCATTTTAATCCATAATGGGGAATAACGCGGGATAGAGGTGAGATACAGCAAAATGTTTAGCTATTGTCGTACATAAAAATTGTTTGGGAACATGCAGTCCATGATGACTGCAAATGGTCTGTTCAAGTGTTCAAATGTGTGTGAAATCTTATGGGACTTTACTGTTAAGGTCATCAGTCCCTAAGCTTACACACTACTTAACCTAAATTATCCTAAGGACAAACACACACACCCATGTCCGAGGGAGGACTCGAACCTCCGCCGAGACCAGCCGCACAGTCCATGACTGTGGCGAACTCGACCGCTCGGCTAATCCCGCGCGGCGCAAATGATCTCCAAGTAGCCGAACATAACCATTTCCAGCCAATGTGGGAAAACCGGAAGAGAATAGAAGCATTTGAGATGTGGGGCTACAGAGGAATGTTGAAAATTAGGTGGACTGATAAGGTAAGGAATGAGGAGGTTCTTCGCAGAATTGGAGAGGAAAGGAATATGTGAAAAACATAGATTTGTAGGCGGCTAAGAGGGTCACACGTTGCTACTAAAGGCGGACCTTGAATGTGATTTTTAAAAACGGTTTGGAGGATAAAGCGATTTTTTTTTTTAAATGAGAACGCCAAGAATTAATAAGAGCGGCATATTTCAGGTATAAAATAATACATTAGTCAAGGTCATGACATGGTTCAATGAAGTTCAGCTAAGTAAATATGTTTTTAGTTTAATTGGGATTAACTCTAAATAGAGGATGGATACAGCAAAATACAATGTTGGATACAAGATGGAAGGGGCACCCGGAAGATAACGAGTGATCTACTTTCTATTCGTGTTTTTTCTGTCTCGCAAATGTGAAAATAATGTTACGCATTGTGTTGTATTTTTGCCAATATCGTCGCCACAAATACGGGCTTCCATGAAATAACACTCAATATTCGAATGATCTTCGATAATTACCTTTAAAATCATGGCTACTGGTAATGATACATCACCCCTTACATCCCCTCGAATTTGTAACTAACGTTGTGTTTTGCTGTATCCCTCCCCTATTTCGAATTAATCATTACTAGAACTAAAAACATATTTGCTTGATTGACCTTCATGGAACCTTGTTGTAACTTTGAATAGTGTATCATTTTATACCTAAAATTTGCAGCTGTTCTTAAGTCTTAAATCAAATAAGGGTTACCATTTTAGAAAATCACTTTAATCTAAAAATCACCTTGAAAACACGTTCAAAGTCACAGCCATTAGTAACAATGCCACCTACAAATTTATCCAAAGCATTTTGCTGTAATTCATCTCCATCCCGTATTATACCCCACTATGGATTCAAATGTTCCACTTTGTATATATATGCACTTGGCTCAGTTTACTTTCATCAGTCGACAGAGAGATAGGAATTGCAAGACTTCCTCTGTTACAATCTAATTCAAGATTTTGACCCAGAGTTTTATACTAAGAAAGATTGTATGTTTCTGACACTCCACTCCTTTTCACGTTAGTCAGATATCAGCAAAAACACCACGTGAGTGCGGAAGCGTCTATAGAATGACAGGGGTTAGGAGTGGACCCTTATTCTATGACAGAGCACATCGGTGTTTAGCTGTATACAAACTGTTTTTAATTCAGGATTATTGTCAAAGAAGTACACGAATTTACATATTTTGTGACACGACAATGTTAGAACTGTTGTCAATATAACACATTACGTCCTATTTAGTCGAAATAACACTGAACACAACAATATCAAATTTTTAACCAGAAAGTTCTCTACAGAATTATTCTTACGACTACACCGTGAAGTTGGCCAACATTACGACAAATCATCTGATTCTGGTTCTAAGTTTGGTACTGTTTACGATGACAGTAAAATCTTCAGAGGATGGTTAGTTTTTGTGACAAGCTGAGAAAAAGATTACTCAAGGTTGCTCGAGTTCACAGTGGACACAAGCTGGTGAACCAACAAGTTTACACCTCTGCTAGTGGTATTTACGTTAGCTGCGATGAGCAGTCGGGTGCATGACTGCTCTTGTCCTCTGAAAATCCTATAAAAGCTAATCAAAATCTTCAATGATTTTATCAGTAGAAACTGTCCTAAGTTTCTCATTATGCGAGAAAACATGCACTCATCCCTAGATTGGAAATATGGCGATATACACATGCATACATGGAACAGTGTGCATATTACAAAGCCCTCTCACTTCTCGCAAGAACAGTTAACTACGTGGCTGTTTCGTTTCTCCGATGTTGGAGCTCAACGACTCTTCAGCTAATTTATAGCTCAATGTCAGCGGAAGTGAACGCAGTGTTCACACAAAATTCCTCTTTTGGCATCATACAGAGCATGATGCGCCGTGTTCTGCACTTGACGCTGGATCAGAGGAGAGTCCCTGAAGTTTTTGGTCTTGTGTCTCTCGTAGCAAACTGTCCAACCAATAGCAGCATTCCTTTCATCTTGTGGAAACTACCTCTGCCAGCCTCAAAGGGCTTACCTTCAAACTACATCGAAATTTCGGCACTTTACTCCTTCCCACTTCATTTCTGCCAACTGGACATTTTGTGCCCACTCCAGACGCCTAAAAGTTACACGCAAACATCACGAGCGTATCACAAGAATTTCACATGATCAACTGCATTACTGGTCTGTTTGTATCCATTTGAAAATTGCCCAATGCAGTTTTCTAAAGATTTGCTCCATAGCGCTGGCCCACTACCTGCTTTCCTTCATCTATCGCTTGGCGCATTCGTTCGCCACGGGTGCCCATCTCCTTTTTTATTTTTAAAGCATTCCGACAACTCGGGCTGTGACAGCGCAACTCACATCCGCCCCCAAACTAAAATGTTTCCTCTAGCCACATTTTTCACCTTTCGCTCATTGACACGCAGGATTTGGGTTCAGGGTGTTAATACCATCGAACAGAGTGTCATCCCTTTGCTCTGTATACTGTACATTTTAATTTGCAAATCTGCTCATTTTTGCCAAAGTATGTCAGGTGACATTTACCTTCTTGTTACGATGTATAAAATCTCTCATGTGAGGTGCGAAATTGACATTAATTCAATCTGCCACCTTAAAAGTTATTGGATGAGATATTTAGGATACATTTTTAGCATTTTTCGGTCAACAATCATCAAGGTTGATGTGGCCCACAACGAATCCATTTGCTGTGATAACCTCTTCATCCCCAGAGAAGCATTTCTACCCAGCACCCTCAATTATTCTAGTCTGAGTCGAAACCTACGTTTTCACCCTCTAGAGCTCTTTCTAGTACCATGTAAGTTTTTCCCTGATGTCTTACATAAAGTACTACCAACCTGTCCTTCCTTCTTGTCAGTATTTTACACATATTTCTTTCCTCTCATATTCTATGAAGAGCCTCCTTATTTTGTACCATCAATCTACCTAATTTTCAGCACGTTACTATAGTACCACATTTCAGATGTTTCGATTCTCTTCTTTCCCATTTTACCCACAGTCAATAATTCACTACCATGCGATGCTGTGGTTGCAATGTGTATTCTCAGAAATTTCTCCCTAAAATTAACGTCGATGTTTGATACAAGCAGACTTCTTTTGCCCAGTAATTCCCTCTTTGTCTGTCCTGGTCTCCTCTTTATATCTTCCTTGCTTCGTTTGTCAATGCTATTTTGCTCGCAAAATAACCACGATGGGGAAATTGGATAAATTAGAGCTGATACAGAACCATGACGACATTAACGTCGTTATCCCTACGCACCATTCGAGGATAGAACAGTAGTCTCCGCCACACCTTATTAAATCGATTTGCGAAGTATATATGTTGATGTAACAGAACTTGGCTATCTGATCGAAGTCTGTCGAATGTACCGAGCGAAGTACTAAGCTAGACTCGCATCCGAGTGGATGGCGGTTCAAATCTCCGACTGGTTTTCCTCATTTACATTTCCTTTGGTTTCCCTAAACCTTAAAGGCAACTGCCATTATAGCACCTTTGGAAAGCACACAACCTATTTTCTTTCCCACTCTTTCCCAATTCGTCTCTACTGGCTCTGTCGTTGGCGCTACTATTCCATCGCTGTAGTATTACACTCTGAACACGCATACAGGGTATTTCAGTAGGAATAGTTAATTTTTTATGATGGGGCAGTATAGACTAATTCGAATGAAATGTTCCGTACAGAAGATGTTCGGTTGTTATTGGTTACAGAGATACAGCTGTTAGAATGTAACTCAAACACTCACGGAAGTTCTTAACAGAAGGCAGATGATTAAATTTGGTGGCGTAACTAGGTGCGAGGTGTTCGAACAACTATAATGGCGCATTGGAGATAATCAGCCAGTTGTAATAAATGTAAACTCGAGTGTACCAGAAACGAATAAACATTGTTGTGCCATACGAAAATACGCTTTTCCGGCACTGTGATTGGTTCTTGTTTCGCTCCGGGAGGAGATTATAGCGGAACTATAACATATAAAACTTCTGAACAGTTTATTACAGTATAGATACGAAGATTTACTTAACTTCGTACAATCCATTTTCACAGGAATGTTCGGAGTATTTACAACGATCTCTGAACGTTAAAGAATGACTTGATACAGACAGTTTTACAAGACATTACACTTCAAGTTCTGCCTAGAACATTGAATCCACAGGTGGTCTAAGATAATGCTGTCGTTCTGATCGTTGACAGCGAATTGGGCGAGCGGTCTGCTGCTCAGCCATAAGTAGACCATCGATTGCGGTGACGTGGCAAAGTTCTACGAGGTGTGGCTGCACCTGCGTTTCTCATCAGTCGGTGCGACATGCAGCGAACACGCTCTTCTGTGGTTTCGTTGCGAGGTATCAGGCCTTGCTTAGACACCCCGTACTATGAACGATACCCGAATTAATTCACAGAAAAATATACTTGATAGGAACTGAGACTAGTTAGCGCTAGAATAACTTCAGATAAGAACTGTATGTCACTGCTAAGAAATAGTCTTTCTGTGTAACATTCATGGAACGTGCACTGCATACAGAGAACGAATCAAAGCCCAGTGCCTCTGGCGGCTGAATTGCAAACTATTTTGGCAGGTCAAGTAAACACAATAGCCGACGGTACAAACGATCTTGTATCTTGTGCGCTACATTGGCCCGTGGCAGGGTAGTGGTGGCGGAGGGGGGGGGGGGGGGTGGAGCCCAAAAATCATGCTGGTAGTGCAGTCGACATCCGGCGGAGCGTGTTCTATGTTCAGGAAGCGGGTCACCTTTGGGCTGACGCGGTTGTGCCTTAAGAGATAAGGTTGAGGCTGGTTCTATGATGGCGGTACTTCTAGGAACACTTGAGATGGTTTCACTCTGTCAATCGAGACTGTGATAGTTTTGGAATTCACTAAAAATCTCCAGAGTTCGTGCTCCTCTTTCGACGATACGACGCTGCCCTGTCTAAGGTGATTGTAGACCTGGTTCGACACCGTCTGTGCGTAGCATAACATGTGTGCAAATTTTAAAATCACGATGAATATACACTGAAACGCCAAAGGAACTGGTAAAGGCATGCGTATTCAAACACACATATGTAAACAGGCAGAATACGGCGCTGTGGTCGGAAACGCCTCTATAAGACAACAAGTGTCTGGCGCAGTTGTTACATCAGTTACTGCTGCTACAACGGTAGGTTACCAAGAACTCAACGAAACATCATCGATAGAACATAGTGTACCTTTGCACGACACAGAGTTTTCAGCCTCGCCTGGGCCTGTCAACACTGACATTGGCCTGTCGATGACTGCAAACTTGTTGCCTGGTGGGATGAGTCTCGTTTTAAATTGTATCGAGCGGATGGACGTGTACAGGCATGGAGACAACCTCATGAATCCACAGACCCTGCATGTCAGCAGGGGACTGTTCAAGCTGGTAGAGGCTCTGTAATGGTGTGGGGCGAGTGCAGTTCGAGTGATACGGGACCCATAATACGTCTAGATACGACCCTGACAAGTGACACATACGTAAGCATCCTGTCTGATTACCTGCATCCATTCATGTCCATTGTGCATACCGATGGACTTGGGCAACTCCAGCAGGACAATGCGTCAGCGCACACGTCGAGAATTGCTACGGAGTGGCTCCAGGAACACTCTTCTGGGTTTAAACACTTCCGCTAGCCACCAAACTCCCCAGACATGAACATTATTGAGCATATCTGGGTGTTCAAAAGAGATCTCCATCCCCTCGTACTCTTATGGATTTATGGACAGCCCTGGAGGATTCGTGGTGCCAGTTCCTTCCAGCACTACTTCAGACGTTAATCGAGTCCATGCCACGACGTGTTACGGCAAATCTGCGTGTTCGCGGGGGATCAACACGCTATTAGGCAGGAGTACCAGCACATTAGCACTGCTGGCGAATAATCCAAGTATTGTTTATAATTGTTGCGAAGACCAAGCAGTACCGTATGTAGGGCTGTCGTCCAACTGGTGTCATGACACGTCAGTGCAGATTTCGAGGAACGGTCCAACGTTCGATTATGCTATTTCTCGCTGGATGTAGGTTGTTCTGTGATGAATGACGCTGCAGAATTTGCTATGTTGAGTAATATCTCTGACTCGAATTGTCGACCACGGTCTGTGGTGATGTGCGTTGGACAACTGAAGCTTGAAATCCGATTCGACACAAAGACGAAGGCTTGGGTTTCTGCCGAAATGTTATCGACTGGTATTCCTTCTGACTAGTGAGTGAAACAATCGACTGCAATTAACAAATAGCGCTGACTGTTTGACGGATGTAGCGTGCATTCACCGTCGGAGTGCACATAAGCAATGCGTGTCGCCGTATTCGGAAAATCTCCCACTGATGAATGCTCCTGATGGGATATCTTGATACGATGACACTGAATGCAAGCGCGGTCCACTAGTGACAAAAAAGTTTTTAAACCACAGGAGTTGTCGATCTAACACAGAGTGGCACAGGTTGTACAATATGTCTAAAACACATCTGCGGAAAGCGAGTGCAGAAAACGACGAGATCTTCCACTAGAGATATCGCAGTGTAGCTTCACGTCTGCGCTAGGAACGCAGTTTTAGCTGCAGGGTCGATGCTGCATCTTTCAGAAGATTCTGGAGTTCTTGGTCAGATTCCTGTGCCTATGCAAGTTGTGCAACATAAATAGCATTTGTTACGCTGCTAATGAGAGACAGTCTGCTTTCTCATTGCCTAAAGACCGGACGGCAATGAATTCTAGATTACTGTACTGATGTGGTGAACATTCGTTCTCGTTCTGTCTAAAGCCGCAGACAAACAGATTGCGCGTGTTGAAAATTGTGAACTCCCCGGCTTCCAACTGGGAGTGCAAGTACTTGATCGCTTCATAAATAGCAAGCAGTTCACGGTTGTAAACGCTCGATTTTTGCTGCGAATGTGAGAGCGTATTTGGAAAGTAAGCGACTGGCTGCCAAGCACCATCGACTACGATACTGCAGTGCCTGGGTTATACTGATTACGATACAAAGTTCCTTTGTACATGCATGCAAATGCAAAGGAACTTTGTATCGTAATTAGAATAACACAGGCACTGCAGTATCGTATTTCTCTGCCGATGCCGGCAAGTGACTTACAAGTATAACATCTGACCTGTACGGGAATATACATAATAGATGTACGAGTCCAGGTCGTAGACGGACGGCTGACGACATATGTAAGTTTGCGTCTGGCCGTGAGTCGTGCACGGATAGCCAATGGTAAGCCGACCGCTCTTGGTAAACGGGAAATCCGGGTTCGACTACCGCTCCGGCATAAATTTTCATTGTCATTCCATTCTGCAGCTGACGGTTGTCATTATTCGCAACTGCGAATACATTTAATGTACACCAACACAAGAGGTGTGTCCAGTGCAGTGTGTGACAGTAGTGCGGCATTTGCTAAGCTTTGCTCTGCTGCTTCGAAGGCATGACTCATCGCGTTTGTCCATTGGATTGAAGGACTTCCATTAGTTTTAGATCCGGAAAGTGCTGCCGTGAGTGGTTCTTTCAACTCGGCGGAGATGACACCCGTAAGAATTCAGGATTCCTAGCAAAAGGCGTTGTTCTCTGGCGCTTTCGGGACGCGAAATCTTCATTATGGCTTCTACTTTCCCATGCATCGGAAGGCGTTTGAAGATTTTCACCAAATGTTGCTGGTGGCGATCTGCAGCGACAGGAAAGCGTAAGATGCCATCCAAGTAGGCAAAACAGAATAACAACCCTTGCAGCACTGAGTCAATGAAACTTTGCGAAGACTTTGCAGCACTGCTTAAACCAAATGTCATGAAGAAACTCTAGAACGAGCCAAACGGCTGAGTTCTGGATGTCCTCATCTGCCACGAGAATTTGCGTGAATGTTTTTCTGCAGTCCAGCACACTAAATACGGTCGCACCACACAGAGTTAGCTATACTTGCTTACCAGGGATACTGGATATATGGCACTGTCCTTGCATTAAGTGCACGATAATTGCCACGCAGTAGCCACACACCACACTTCTTGGCTACGAGGTTGAGAGGTGATGACAAAGGACTGCTAGAAGGGCGACGAATTTGCCTTCTTTGAGTTTCGAATCGAATTCTATTGAAATTTCGAGAGATCACTCTCTGGAAAGAGTCGGACAGCATATTACTTCCCCCCACACACGTCTCGCCTAATGACCACGAAGAGAAAATTCTAGAAATTAGAACCAATACAGAGGATAACCGACAATCATTCTTCCCACGGGCTATGCGCGAGTGGAACAGGTTTGGAGGGATTAGTTAGTGGTACAAAAGTGCCCTCCGCCACACACCATTAGATGGCTTGCGGAGTATGATGTAGATGTATTGTGATGTACTTGTGTAGGAGTGCGTGGAGGTCGCGTTATACCTGGAACCTGTTCATGTAGCGCGACGAATTTACAGCCAGTCACCTGCGCTGTGCATCGCTGCACTGCGTCGGAATTCATCAGTTGTAAGGCTTTGATGCTGTCGACGAGTCTTGCATTCGCCACATCCGGTGGCAGATGATAGTGCACCGGAAGTCTGCTCCAATTATGGGTTCCGTGACGTCAGCGGCGGTGGAATTCCAGAGGAAGACACGGCGCAGTTCCAAGTCCAGCACAATCCGTTGGGTGGCATATGTCGCTATGGATGAATTTCTGCAGCAGAGAGGCAGAACGAGATCTGTGGCCGGCAGTTGTGCATTAAGGCACGTGGATAAATATACAAGTCTGAACCAGTGTTCTCAAGGAAACTTTGTCCCCTCCTCCGATCGCTGGCAAATAATTGCTGAGACTGCAGTCGGCAATCTTGCTAAGTACAAGGTGATATGCACTTGTGCGCCTGATGTCCTAATTTCCTGTGAGACCAGCAAACAGAAGGAAACTGCTCTGTGCCACTCACAGCCAAGGAGTTCGTAGAGGAACGACTACACGATATTTTATGATAGTGTTCCCTGACTTTGCACGAGTTACGACGAGACAACAGCTCACTAATCTGTATAGCCAGAGCGTCGAACTTATGTGTGTGGCAATCGTAAGATGCGCGTGTCACTGTTAAGGACGAAGCACTGTTGGACAGCTGTTCTTAATATATATTAATGACTTGCCATTCTATATTCACGAAGATGCAAAGCTGGTACTTTTTGCCGATCATACAAGTATAGCTATTACACCCAACAGACAAGAATTAACTGATGAAATTGTAGACGATGTTTTTCAGAAAATCATTAAGTGGTGCTCTGCAAATGGTGGGCTCTCATTAAACTTTGACAAAACACAGCATATACATTCTGTGGTGTCACCGCCAGACACCACTCTTGCTAGGTGGTAGCTTTAAATCGGCCGCGGTCCATTAGTACATGTCGGACCCGCGTGTCGCCACTGTGTGATCGCAGACCGAGCGCCACCACAAGGCAGGTCTCGAGATACGGACTAGCACTCGCCCCAGTTGTACGGACGACTTTGCTAGCGACTACATGGACGAAGCATTGCTCATTAGCCGAGCCAATAGTTAGAATAGCCTTCAGCTAAGTCAATGGCTACGACCTAGCAAGGCGCCATTAGTAACATTGCATGTATCTATGGAGTCTCACTTATATCGTCAATAGCGATGTACCAAGGATGGATTAAAGTTAAGTATTCCAGAAGCTACGTACTTTTCATTATAGCATTCATTACGTATCCTGTTACAGACCTATCTCTTGCCTGCGTGAACTAAACGCGTGCCTTTCGGCTACTTCCGTGGCGTGGATGTCTTGCTACGCCACAACACATTCCACACAGTAAAGGTAATGACATCATTAATAAATGTAGACTTCGATCAGAAATCGGTAGCTACGGTAGAATATTCAAAATTTCTAGGTGTATGCACTGATTAGAGGTTGAACTGGAGAAAACACAGTGAAGATCTGCTGAAACGTTTGAATTCAGCTACTTATGCTACTAGGGTCACTGCAAATTTTGGCGATACACATCTCAGTAAATTAGCTTACCACGCCTATTTTCATTCTCTACATTTGTATGGCATCATGTTTTGGGGTAACTCATCTTTGAGTAAAAGGGTGTTCATTGCACAAAAGCGTGTAATCAGAATAATAGCTGGAGCTCATCCAAGATCATCCTGCAGACACTTATTTAAAGAGCTAAGGATCTTCACTGTAGCCTCGCAATATATATATATTCACTTACGAAATTTGTTATTAAGAACCCGAACGAATTCAAAAGTAATAGCATGGGTACAACACGAGGAAAAAGGGTGATCTTCACTACTCAAGGTTCAGTCTAACTTTGGCTCAGGAGGGGGTAAATTATGCTGCCACAAAAGTCTTTGGTCACTTACCTAATAGCATCAAAAGTCTGACAGATAGCCATAAAAGGAAATTAAAAGAATTTCTCAATGGCAACTCCTTCTACTCATTAGATGAATTTTTGCATATAGTAAGTGGGTAATTTTTCCACCCCCCCCCCCCAAAAAAATATTAAGTGTCATGTAAAATTTTGTATATTGTAATGTCTTGTATAGACACCTTTTATTAACCTGACACGTTCCACATCATTACGAAGTGTCATATTCATGATCTATGGAACAAGTGCTAATCTAATCTAATCTAATCTAATCAGCGCTGCCACTGCATTGATCGCAATCGGCGTTATTGCGCCTTGTAGCCTGTCTCCCAGATCCGCGACGGCATCCAATGGCATTTCCGTCTGAGACACTATTATTAGCTTTCACCTGGGCTAGAAGGCCGCTACTCCACAATAAGCGCAGCAGGGTGGGAGGTACAGTGCCTGCGTCGACTTTATTGCGTAAATGCCAAAGATGCTATCGGCGACATCTTCCTGCGTTAGGACTCACCGCACACGCTCTTCTTGCGACGCGGAAAACCTGTGAATTGAGTCGGCCTTGAATTTGTCGTAGGAATCTCGTTCAGGAGGTTCACTTATTACACCTTTGACTTCTCCTGCGTAATGATGATGTAGCTGGCTGAACATTCCGTGGTTATTCCGGCATAATGAAAGCTTGCTTCTACATGTGTGAATACGAGGCCAGAGCTGCGACACTGAGGGTACTTCAGCGGCTTGTCATGCATTTCGTAAAAAAAAAAAAAAAAAAAAAATTATTATTCAAAGTTTAGTCCTGGCTCTTCGGGTTATGTAGACTGAACACAGAGAGTGAAATCACTTCCTGCTCATGTCGACACAATTATACTCAGCCATTTGTACGAAATATTAACTCCAGTGTGCCAGGAACGAATACGCATTTATCCGCCAATAACACACAAAAAGACACTTGGTAGGACCTGAGACTATATAGCGCTAGACCAACGTTTGACAAGAACTGTCACTGCAAAGAAATTATCGTGCTAAGTAGCATTCATCGAAAGTCTCACTGAACACAGAGAAGAAACCGAAACCCAGCCCTCTGGCGGCTGGAACGCGAGCTATTTGATAGCTCTCGTAAACACAGTAGCCGACGGTAACTAACGACCATATTCACTAGAAGTTTGCAAGAACCACTCACTCGCACTGAAGCTCCAGAAACAGCTCAGTTTAGCCGGTGTGTCCGCCACGCTATCCCACCCTAGTTTTGCGGTAATTAAATCAGTCCGTCCTTGAACTGAGTGAGTTGTCGCGTAGGAATTCTTCCTACTCGTTATGTGGAGACTCTCTCGTAGTTTTATGTCCCCTTGCAGAGCCGTCGTCTTCTAAAAGTGAAATACTACTCTCTGTGTTTCACGCAATGAAGCGAAAGAAGTTTTTTGTGCAAATAATTTTTACGCGGAATGCCATTATGGTGAGTTTATTTAAGAAACACCGTTAAATGAACTTGTTCTCACATTATATGCTAACTATTAACGGTACGAGAGCATGGTCTACCGCATGACTAGATCGGAAGGCAAGTTATCGACGACTGACATGGTGTAGAATAGATCTGAAGATGGTCATTACTGACTGAAACCCGTTATCGTCGAAGGACTTTATAGTGTGATCAAAGACTGGATTAAAAAACATTGGACTGACGACTATGGAGCACAGTCTGTAACTTGAGCTGTAACAATGGGTATAGCGCGTGTAAGATCATACACCTTCACTTACCCAAAGTTATTCAATTATTCATTAATATCAACTTTTCCTGAAATATAGTATTTATGACTCGTTGACTCCACCCAATATCTGAGTGGCAAAAGGCCACTTTTGTTAGCAAATATTTATTAATAGAAATTACATGATTCGCTCCAGAATAAATTTACTTTCCCTATGTATCTCTTTGCTGACGTCACGAGCGATTTCTGCAGTGGCACCTCATCCCACTCGGACTGAAAGCGCCAGATGGCCAACGGCCTATGCTAGCCATCGTGGGTACCTACCATCTCTCCTTACTCCGTACGTATTGCAGCGCTGACGCATTCACTTCACGTTTCTGAAATGGCAAAACTGGAAAAAAGTAAAATGCGTTCTTATCTGGAAATGAGAGGTA
The DNA here is from genome assembly GCF_023864345.2 of Schistocerca serialis cubense. Lineage (NCBI taxonomy): Eukaryota > Metazoa > Arthropoda > Insecta > Orthoptera > Acrididae > Schistocerca > Schistocerca serialis. Next base: position 462,637,873 of record NC_064643.1, read on the forward strand.
CCTTACTAGTTCAGATATGATTCTTCATAAATTACATCTTGGGACTGCGTGCAGTTCCGAATTTTCTTCTGTTGTCGTCATGGCGCTTTTTTTAATGATCATAACTCGAACGATCGATTCCCCTCTTGTGTTTACGTTTTCTTTGTAGACTTCGCCTTCCAACGATCCCCACAGGCTACCCTAGGAATTTTAGTTCAAGATGATTTGCCACCTGCAACTAGAATATGCTGGGAAATGCAGAAATGTAACCAAATGAACCTCTTCCAATAATGGTGGAAGCTCGTTCTCAAGAGTAGATAACGGTGTACCAGCACGTCGACTATCAGTACAATGAAAAACCAGTCAAAGTTGCCAAATTTCACTTTTTCTTTTGTTCACTCCACGACTAGCTTCGGGCCGGGATCCATTTTGAAAATGGGTCCCGGTCCGAAACTAGTCATCGACTGAGTATAAAAATGTGAAATTTACAACTTTGGCTGCTTTTTCATTGTACTGATTAACAGAAGTTGCTGACCCACAGCTATTACAACATGCTGGAAGTTCGTCAGATTTGTGTGACTTATCGCGTAATCGAAATTTAGCTGATTTCTTTTAGTACTAATGTGAATAACTTTACACTTTTCTTTATTCATGGTCAACTGCCACTTTTCGCACCATACAGATATCTTATCTAAATCATTTTGCAAGTCGTTTTGATCAAATGGTGAGCCAACAGCGACATGAAAACTTACCACAGTTACCAGCTTTATCTCTGTAACCATTAAAAAATGGACACATTGTGTAGATTGTTTCACTCTAATTAGTCTACACCATCACCTTCCAAAGTACACTCTAAGACCAAAAAGACGAAGCACCACGAAGGAATTACCCAAATGTCACGGAAATCAGTAGATATGAAGTGCATGTACAGGCAAACAAATGATTAAAATTCCACAAAAATAGGACAATTTATTCAAGAGAAAGAGCTTCGCAAATGAGCAAGTCAATAACGCATTAGGCCACCTTGGCCATTACGCAGGAAGTTATTGCGCTTGACACTGATTGACAGAGTTGCTGGACGTTCTTCTAAGGGATATCGTGTGCAGTTTGTTGGGGGCCCTGCCCGTACTGCTCCAAACGTTCTCACTTGAAGACAGACCTGGCGACCTTACTGGCCAATATACGGTTTGGCAAGCACGAAGACAAGTAGCAGAAATTCTCGCCAAGTGTGGGTTGGCGTTATCGTGCTGAAATGTAAGCCCAGGATGGCTTGCCATGGAGGGCAACATAATGGAGCGTAGAATATCGTTGACGAACCACTTTGCTGTAAGGGTGCCTTGGATGACAACCAAAGAGGTCCTGCTATGAAATGCAATTGCCTCCCAGGTCAACACTCGTGGCTGTCGGGCCGTATGACGTGTGACAGTCAGGTCGTTCTCCCACTGGTGCCGGAGGCGCCTCCGGACACGTGTTCACTGGTCATCAGGTCTCAGTTCCAAGTGAGACTCGTCACTGAAGACGATTTTGCTCGTCAGTTGGACGGAATTTGAAGCGATGTCCTTCAGGAGGACATCGAATAACTCTATCAATCAATGCCAAACCAAATAATGTGGTCCTCGACAGTGCGTTGTCCTCGATGGTGAGTGTTCATCGGAGGTGAGGGTATCATCTGGAGTGCCCCAGGGAAGTGTGGTAGGTCCGCTGTTGTTTTCTATCTACATAAATGATCTTTTGGATAGGGTGGATAGCAATGTGCGGCTGTTTGCTGATGATGCTGTGGTGTACGGGAAGGTGTCGTCGTTGAGTGACTGTGGGAGGATACAAGATGACGTGGACAGGATTTGTGATTGGTGTAAAGAATGGCAGCTAACTCTAAATATAGATAAATGTAAATTAATGCAGAAGAATAGGAAAAATAATCCCGTAATGTTTGAATCCTATCCCCATGAACCATGGACCTTGCCATTGGTGGGGAGGCTTGCGTGCCCCAGGGATACAGATGGCCGTACCGTAGGTGCAACCACAACGGAGGGGTATCTGTTGAGAGGCCAGACAAACGCGTGGTTCCTGAAGAGGGTCAGCAGCCTTTTCAGTAGTTGCAGGGGCAACAGTCTGGATGATTGACTGATCTTGCCATGCAACACTAACCAAAACGGCCTTGCTGTGATGGTACTGCGAACGGCTGAAAGCAAGGGGAAACTACAGCCGTAATTTTTCCGGAGGGCATGCAGCTTTACTGTATGGTTAAATGATGATGGCGTCCTCTTGGGTAAAGATTAGGTGGGTAGATCACATAACTAATGAGGAGGTATTGAATAGAATTGGGGAGAAGAGGAGTTTGTGGCACAACTTGACAAGAAGAAGGCACCGGTTGGTAGGACATGTTCTGAGGCATCAAGGTATCACAAATTTAGCGTTGGAGGGCAGCGTGGAGGGTAAAAATCGTAGAGGGAGAGCAAGAGATGAATACACTAATCAGATTCAGAAGGATGTAGGTTGCAGTAGGTACTGGGAGATGAAGAAGCTTGCACAAGATAGAGTAGCATGGAGAACTGCACCCAACCTGTGTCAGGACTGAAGACAACAACAACAACAACAACAATGTTTGAATACTCCATTAGTAGTGTAGCGCTTGACACAGTCACGTCGATTAAATATTTGGGCGTAACATTGCTGAGCGATATAAAGTGGGATGAGCATCTAACGACAGTTGTGGGGAAGGCGGATAGTCGTCTTCGGTCCGTTGGTAGAATCTTGGGAAGATGTGGTTCATCTGTAAAGGAGACCGCTTATAAAACACTAATACGACCTATTCTTGAGTACTGCTCGAGCGTTTGGGATCCCTATCAGGTCGGATTGAGGGAGTACATAGAAGCAATTCAGAGGCGGGCTGCTAGATTTGTTACTGGTAGGTTTGATCATCACGCGAGTGTTACGGAAATGCTTCAGGAACTCGGGTGTGAGTCTCTGGAGGAAAGGAGGCGTTCTTTTCGTGAATCGCTACTGAGGAAATTTAGAGAACCAGCATTTGAGGCTGACTGCAGTACAATTTTACTGCCGCCAACTTATATTTCGCGGAAAGACCACAAAGATAAGATAAGAGGCATATAGGCAGTCATTTTTCCCTCGTTCTGTTTGGGAGTCGAACAGGGAGAGAAGACGCTAGTTGTGGTACGAGGTACGCTCCGCCACGCACCGTATGGTGGATTGCGGAGTAGGTATGTAGATGTAGAATAACTAGTTGTTTAAGGGCAAGATGTGGACAAACGCGTTATTGATTTGCTCAGTTTCTGAATATCGTTTTCGCTTGAATAAATCATCCAGTTTTTGTGAAATTGTAATCATTTGTATGTTTTTTAATGTACTTACTATCCCTCCGGAAACACGGTATTGCTTCAATCCGATTTTGAATAAAGATTTCATAATTTCCTCTTGAGTCTACAGCACGATCGAATACTGATATTTGGGTTTGAAGGAAACATAGCTTAGCGAAACCATCCTCTAATTATTAATCCTTCTAGGCACTACACAAATAATCCAATTTATGCGTTATTTATGCTGATATTTCCTAACAAAGGAGATCACTTCACTGCACCAACATTTTCGATTGCCACGTCTTACAGAAACGTCTTCCATAGTAACTGAACACTAGGCAAAGATGCAAGCTGTCCTGAAGTACTTTTAGCGGATGAACCGCGAAAGGAAGTACTATCTTATCTGGTCGGTTTCTCTCCGGGTTCTCCAGACGGTTCAGTAGATCTACCCAGCAGAGAAAACGGAGCATTGTATCCAGGAATCCTTTCTGTTGTCACGAAACGAGGGGAACGTTGTGCAGCTCTGCTCAGTAAGAGAATTCGTTGAAGTTGAGCGAAACGTACAATGTGACGCAGCAATCGAGGAGATTCTGCGGCGAAAACGTTGTAGCACATCCTACTTTCCCCCTTGTGATTCGTTTCCTTTCTGTTTAGTAAGAAAGTCATGTTTCAGAGAGGGAGAGGGAGAATGGCTTGAAGTGAGGAACAAGCTGCTGGTGATGGAAGCACCCGTGCGCGCTGTAGCCACGGAGATGGGGCGACGTCAGCCTGACTCCAAACAAAAACATTGTCTTGCAGGCACGGGGCTGTACTGCGAGAGTAGGACACAGGGGTTTCTGCTGTTTGATCCGTATCTATTCTTGGCCCGGCACATTTTAACAGTGCGTGATTTATTTTGTGATGAGGCGATTGTCCTCTATTTTAACTGATGACGAGACAAGTGTGGATAGCTGTGCTTGCAAATTATCCAGCGCATTCTTTATTAGTACTGTGAATAGCCTGCCTCATATACTGTATCTACCATAGGTTTTCAACTGTGACGCTTACCTATCATTCTACTTTTCATTTTTGTTTTACAGTCAGACTGTCTTGTGTTAAAATAATATGTGCATTAACTTTTATGTGCGATTTTGTGTGTGTGTGTGTGTGTGTGTGTGTGTGTGTGTGTGTGTGTGTGTTTGTGTGTTATTTTTAACAAAGAAGCGTTTTACAGATTTTAAGCATTCTCATCTCACTAAGATTAATTCGGGCGTAAACATTATGATATCGAGCAGCACTCAACATGTCATTATCAAGCACATTCAGCTTCTTCCATCAGTTTATTTACATTCAAATGTTTTAGCGGAGCAAAGTCAAGAGTCCCTAGAAATTAGATAATGGCTCAAATGGTTCAAATGGCTCTGAGCACTATGGGACTCAACTGCTGTGGTGATTAGTCCCCTAGAACTTAGAACTACTTAAACCTAACTAACCTAAGGACATCACACACATCCATGCCCGAGGCAGGATTCGAACCTGCGACCGTAGCAGTCGCACGGTTCCGGACTGCGCGCCTAGAACCGCGAGACCACCGCGGCCGGCAATTAGATAATGGATTTTTGTCCTAAGTTCCGTAGCCATGGTCGGAAATTGTCTGGTGGGGTATCAAATTGACCGGTGTGGAACCCAGTTTTTCAAAAAGGAATATTTAATGGCTTCAAAGTAATCAAGGTAATTGATAAAAATTTAATTTGTGATTTGAGGGAAATCTGAAATATTTCACGAACGGTTGCTGCTAGCTATGTACCTGAAGTGTCAATAAGCCACCTATTTTGCACATAAAATGTTACAATTGTATATAAATTGAGGAATTCCTTGTTTGATGTTAAGAAAATAATATAAATATCAAATTACAGCGTAAATTGAAACCTCTCTGCTTTCCCTTTCCATAATAGTCTTCATAATAATGGAATACCGATCAATATTTGTATATGTTCCATACTTTCTGAAAAAACTTTAAAATATTTAAAAAACGTAAAATGTTCTGTAAAGTGATTTGTCTTAAAGTAAGAATTAAAGAAGGCTAGAGAAACAATTAACACATCACATTTTCTGCTCAGGATTTCGAGCATCATTCAAAGGCCCTTCAAATGTTTCTCTAATTTGCATTCTTTCTTACTGCACGACAGTCATTTCACAAAATATTGGATCCTTTTTTTTCAATTTCTTGTAACGCTGTTATACTGTAAACAGTTGAAATCTATTTTTTCAAAAACACATGTATTATTTAACAGTAATCAAGCAGAAATAAGTCACAGACTATGACAGAACATGGCTTCTCTTGAATAGAGCAAAGGATTCTGGAGGTGGATACCTCTTGGTCACTGTAGTACTCTGGAGATTTACTCGGCAATTCAAACTTTAGTGCTAGAGAACACTGTAAGTTTGTCAGACTGGAAGCACTCGAATACGAACCAGTCTCCTGGTGTTCGGACAGAGTAACAAAGTTATACACCGAAGTTACACTACCTTACGCCGCCATCGCGTTACGGCAAATCATCATGCACTGCTGAAACCTATAATTAATTTAGTGTTAGAAGTACGTGGAAGGGGATTGCTTTATGCCCACCCTTTTAAAGTATTGTAATCTAGTCAATTAGTTTATATGTTAAAATTCTGAAAAAAAATTATTTTTTTTGACAAATTCTTCTACCTGACTGCATACATGTTCCAAATTTTTCCGTTAAACTTAACCCAAAGATTTAAGTGCTAGTAGGAAATATCGCTTTTCCCAATGAATGTCAAATTCAATATTTTTATGTTCAGGACCTTTCTTGCACATCAGCACCTCTTTAAAAAGTATGTTGTGAATAAAATTCAACAACAATTAATAAAATTTGAATTTTTTTAATTTTCTACGATGGACAAAAGTACCCCCACCCTTCGGTGGCACGCATTATCGAAAATGCATTGATATTTGTAAGAATGTAATAAAATAAATTTTAATGGTCTGAATCCTACTAACACATCAGTACCTCTTCGAATATTATGTGGTTAATGTAAGTCAACAACAATTCACGCATTTTGCTTCTTTAAATTATTTTTTAGGGTAGGCGTAAAGCAATGTGCATTATGGAAAGTGCCTTGGTATTGGGAGAGTTAATTATGAATCATGCGCTGTTGCTCTCCATTTGAGGCCACTACTTTGTAGTGAGGACATCAGATGTTTTAATGAGAAACGGAGCTAAAAAGAAAATACATTGGCAGTATAAAATGTTGACATCATAGCATAGCTGCAAAATGTTAGTCGGTGGCAACAAATCAGAAAACTGGTAGTACTGGCTGTACAGTAGCCAAAATGGTAGGGTGCCAAACCTGGAAACTGCTAAAACTGGCTGTAAAGTTGGTAAATTGTTAGGATGCCAAACTGTAAATTGGTAAAAGTGGTGAGACACGCCAAAATGCAGACGTACCAGCCCAAAAATGGAACACTTTAGGTAGATGTGTATCTGCCTTGTATGTAAATGCATCCATTGTAGCAGAAAATGAAGTGTGCAACGTAAATAATTAGCTGTCTGACGTTAAGCGTAGGTCGTCGCCCAACAGCACTTAAGCAAGAACTAATCACAGTGTCACTGTGTAGTCTGTACTCAAAAAATATACAAAAGATCCGAATTATTTATCAATAATGCACTGTTGTTCTCGGTCAACAGCTATAGGGCTCCACTGCTCTTAGGCAACTTACTCTGCGTTCTAGATCCATGCTCTGTAGTGAGAGGATTAGCGTGCAGGTATTCGTTATAATAAATTATATTTTTTGTTGTTATTGTAGCTACAAGAGTTTTCGTCATTCGCAATAGTGAGAGCAGAGTTTAAACGAAAAATGTGTGACAGTATAAATTAATGACATCACAACATATTATGCAAAATGGTGGTAAATATTAATATTTATTTTTACTTATTTATTCTTCATAATTACAGAATATTATCTGAAAAGGCGTTATAGGCCATACAAATCACATTTTCTTGGATAATAATGCATTTATACAATAACTATTTATTCGTGATACTGCAACTATAAGGGCTACAGTGTGTGTTCTCTGTTGTTCATTTCTTTTGGCCGATTTAACTTGTAGATGGTTATTTCCGCTAATGGATCCACCCTCACACTACCGAAGTCAACCGCCATTGTCTGCCGGATTCCTTGGGCGCCGGACGGCACAACAACAGCGTTTCCGCTGTAGCAAAAAATTCCACCCGTCACTGTTACATCTTAAAGTCCGCACTTCCATCATCACTTCACCAACGCCATGTAGATTCTTGGGAAAATATTTTATTCGATGGTCGCCGACCTCAGTTGTCTTCTCTCCATCTGCAGAGTATGTTGCTAAGCCTGGATGGCGACATACTGACTTATGGTTGAATGCCTCGTGGCGTCTTCCTTGGCTTTTCTGGATACTGCGGCTACAATATCGTCTAAGACGCGCCTGGTCAACACAATACTGCTTTGGGATCCAACGTCCTTAGTACCTGACGTCTGTTACCCGTGGCATCTTCATATAGCGCGCAATTCCAAGTGCGTGGAATACTGTGCCCTACCGGCACATCTCTGAGAATCGATATCAGAGTCTTGCCGTGGGGGCTCTGTGGGGTTTGTTATCTGTGGCCGAGGTGGTGGTGCAGATGTGTCAGCTGGTGCACACTGTCAGTCTGGAGTCGGCCTACAGACGAGAAGGATACATTTGTTTATATCAACCGATGTAAACAAATGTATCCATTATCTTCTATTTGGTTCACCTCATGGGTCGAAAAAGAAAATCAAACCTCTTTTTTATAATTCGCAATGGAGAGCTTTTCATGAAGACGCAAATACAAAACTTGCCAAGAAATCAGTGCCACCGTCTGTTGAAGGGCTCAGATCCAATACTAGCCACGGTACAATAACATCATGCTTTAAAATCAACACCTTTTTGCAGTATTTCATACAGGATAATTTACGAGAACAAAATGGATAAAATAATTCATTTTAGTTACTTTGGGTATTGCTTGTAAATACTTTTTATGATTCTCGAGCAGAAAGTTCACTGGCTGTGAAGTTGCAGTAGCTGTATATTTAAATAATTGTCATGACAGTGTTGTTTTATATATTGATTATATGCATTCAGTTTTGTCATCACTTTTCGTGAATTTAATGTGCATTATTAGCATGTGTGTCAGTTTTGTTATGTGTTCATATAATGCGTATGAGACAATGTACCCATAAATATTATGCTACCATTTGTAATACCAAATATCCATTTTCTTATGGTTAAATGTCATAAATATATTTCGACTTGAAGCTCTGTTGTTAATATTTTTTGTATTATGACTGAATGTGATAGTATATTTTGAGATCAAACTTCTGTTTTCAACCAGGGTGATGTCTCTCTTATAATTCTACGTTATGTTTTAGATTTGGTCTCTATTAATAAGTGATCAACTGAAACTGGTCCAGTAAAGCTATCTCAAACTCCCATGCTCCCAGCCGTCTCAGGTACTTCGACAATACAGTGTGTAGTGTCACGATAAAGTCTGCAGAAATGTTAGTCCTCTAGACGCAGTGTGTGTGTGTGTGTGTGTGTGTGTGTGTGTGTGTGTGCGAGCGCGCGCGCTATCCCCCCTAAAAATCCTAGCCAAAAGTATCACAACTAATGGCTAACTACAAGTTTACATCTTAATCAACATAATTACCAACAGGGTATTGGCTATTTCTGTAATTTGCTATAATTGTAGCTTATTTTATAAATAAATATCCACTGTAAGAACAAGATCGAAATCATCGCTATGTGGAAACACGTTTTACACGGCCTTCTGTACACATCTACATTAAATATCTGACACAACTAGCATTTTTGCAAGTCCCAGCTTATCCTCATACACATGCATTTTTACGGAGTCGATGAAAGTACTAATTTAGCCCTTTTTCAAGCTCCAGGTTGTCAGGAATTGTTGATACGAAATTGCAGAGAAACATTCGGTCCACTGGTCGAATCGGATGTGTGTAAACGAATGTCAGTGCCACTACGTAGTGTTACATGAAAGCATCATGAGAAATATTGCGCCACGGTACCGTCTAATAAGGATATTACCAAATTATGATTAAGTACTACAAGCGATGTTATTTAGTAGGTCTCAAGGAAACGGAGACAGTGTTGTATAGGAAAAAATTTGTGCGTTGAGTTGGAAGACGCCAACATATCATTTAGAAAGTATGACACTGCTTCTAAATTTGATTCTTGTGAGTTATTTTGACACTGTGGTATGTATACTGTAAATAAACGGCATCATGGCATCGCCCTTTACTACAGGCTGCAGAACTGTTCTTAAGGTTTATGAACATATACTACGTTCGAACATTAAGCAATACCACGAGGGAAACAGCATAATAAGGAAGTGAAGTCTCCAGCAGACGGTGAGTTTTTTTCTTTTTTTTCTTTTTTTCTTTTTTTAAACCATCACACAGCGTGCTAGTGCTGAGCGCACAAACAGTTCTCGCAGCAGTGAAATCTCATAAAAGAAAATAACATGTTTTCTATTTCTGATCTGAGAGACCGCGAAGAATGATCACAGTGTACGCTGAGGCACAACCTGCAGACGTTTTCCTGAGAAGAGACGGTTAACTTTGTACTGTAAGTTGGTCATTGCTTTACATTTAAACAGGACTGACGACGCTCTGTTTCGCCAGTCTAGGGCCATATTTGGTTTATTTCTTCATATGCTGAAGTATACGTAAGACAGCGAGGTGGAGTGGTTATATTTTAAAGAAGAATCTATCAACTGTTTAGCTTCATAACGCCTCCATCTTTCAATGAGTGACAGTGAAATAATGAGAAATATGTGTTTGCAACATTTAATTTTGCTTAAAGTAATTCAGATTTTTAAATGAAAAGTCACGATGACATTTGCAATCTGTTCCTTGACGTTTAAACAATTAGTTCAGTTGAAACTTCCTGGCAGATTAAAACTGTGTGCCCGACCGACACTCGAACTCGGGACCTTTGCCTTTCGCGGGCAAGTGCTCTACCAACTGAGCTACCGAAGCACGACTCACGCCCGGTACTCACAGCTGTACTTCTGCCAGTACCTCGTCTCCTACCTTCCAAACTTAACAGAAGCTCTCCTGCGAACCTTGCAGAACTAGCACTCCTGAAAGAAAGGATATTGCGGAGACATGGCTTAGCCACAGCCTGGGGGATGTTTCCTAATTAGTTCAGTTGTTCTGACGGAATCTGTACAGTCGTACGATGAAAACTTATGGCTCCTTTTTGTTGAAAATATCTACATCCAGTTGCACAAAAGAAATTTTATTTCTTTAGCGGTTTCAGGCAATTAGTAACCATTTTCAGAAGATTAGAATTATCGCTTTACCAGCAAGCGTCAAAAGCAAGCATGTGATTAGTTGGTTAGCTCCAAAAAATTGTTCAAATGGCTCTGAGCACTATGAGACTTAACATCTGAGGTCATCAGTCACCTAGAACTTAGAACTACTTAAACCTAACTAACCTAAGGACATCACACACATCCATGCCCGAGGCAGGATTCGAACCTGCGACCGTAGCGGTCGCGCGGTTCCAGACTGAAGCGCCTAGAACCGCTCCGCCACACCGACCGGCCGTTTAGCTCCAGATCTAGCATGATGTTTGTATTTGTTGTTTCCTTCCCTTACAGCATATTTGTAAATAGACTATGATCCCCATGACAACAGTAGTATGTTGCATACACGTGCTTACTTCTGACGCTCGCTAATAGTGCGATAATTATAATATTCTGAAGAAGGACACTAGATGCTTGAAACCGGTAAAGAAACAAAATTTTCTGTGCAGCTGGTTGCCAATTTTCTCAACAAATTCGGTTGCAGATGCCCAAGAGGATAAAGCACTAAATGGGCTGTGGCGCACGATTTTTGATTAAGCTTGTGGCAAGTAAGATATACTTTCTGTATATCGATAAATCGATCCTCGGTTGTTATCACCTGCGAACAGGCGGCAACTGAGAGATAAAGAGCGTGCATGCGCGGGTGGTGCTGTCTGGCGACAGTACTCTTAGTACGGTAACAGGGGGTAGCGCTTTGGTCTGCGAACAGGGTGAGCACGGTGTTCGCGGAAAGGGAGCTCAGCTGTGTTTCCGGGTGATGGCCTAGTGCGGGAGCGGGCGGTCTAGCGTGGAGTACAGTTGACAGCCGGCAGTAAGCAACAGGACTCGGTCTCCTGTGAGGACGGTTGATTCTGCGAAAGGGTTCGCTAACCGGCTGCAGGACGAATGTGCCTTGGGAGGAGCCGAAGCGAGTACAGCAAGGCAGTTGGGCCGTATATTGCATTTCGTCTCGCTGTGCTTCCTACTCGGACATCTGACCACGTTACTTCGAGCAGATTGCGCCGGTATTATAATGGTGAACATCTGTTTTACTACGTTCTTTGAAGAAGTTATCCGTCATGTTCTAAGGAGCCTACCAATTTGTACCATCCCGGTTTATAATCTGTTGTATTTGGTTTACCAAGAGCACATTGATAGCGCAGTGCAACGTAAGCTGCATTCTGAATAAAGTGTAGTATCAAATAATACATTGAAGCGCCAAAGAAACTGGTATAGAAAGACGTTTTCAAATACAGAGATATGTTAACAGGCAGAATACGGCGCTGCTGTCTGCAATGCCCATAGAAGACAAGTGTCTGGTGCAGTTGTTAGATCGCTTACTGCTACTACGAGGTGCATTCAAGTTCTAAGGCCTCCGATTATTTTTCTTATCAACTACTCACCCGAAATAGATGAAACTGGCGTTACTTCTCGACGTAATCGCCCTGCAGACGCACAAATTTTTCACAACGCCGACGCCATGATTCCATGGCAGCGGCGAAGGCTTCTTTAGGAGTCTGTTTTGACCACTGGAAAATCGCTGAGGCAATAGCAGCACGGCTGGTGAATGTGCAGCCACGGAGAGTGTCTTTTATTGTTGGAAAAAGCCAAATGTCACTAGGAGCCAGGTCAGGTGATTAGGGAGCATGAGGAATCACTTCAAAGTTGTTATCACGAAGGAACTGTTGTGTAACGTTAGCTCGATGTGCGGGTGCGTTGTCTTGGTGAAACAGCACACGCGCAGCCCTTCCCGGACGTTTTTGTTGCATTGCAGGAAGGAATTTGTTCTTCAAAACATTTTCGTAGGATTCATCTGTTACCGTAGTGCCCTTTGGAACGCAATGGGTAAGGATTACGCCCTCGCTTTCCCAGAACATGGACACCATCATTTTTTCAGCACTGGCGGTTACCCGAAATTTTTTTGGTGGCGGTGAATCTGTGTGCTTCCATTGAGCTGACTGGCGCTTTGTTTCTGGATTGAAAAATGGCATTCACGTCTCATCCATTGTCACAACCGACGAAAAGAAAGTCCCATTCATGCTGTTGTTGCGCGTCAACATTGCTTGGCAACATGCCACACGCGCAGCCATTTGGTCGTCCGTCAGCATTCGTGGCACCCACCTGGATGACACTTTTCGCATTTTCAGGTCGTCATGCAGGATTGTGTGCACAGAACCCACAGAAATGCCAACTCTGGAGGCGATCTGTTCAACAGTCATTCGGCGATCCCCCAAAACAATTATCTCCACTTTCTCGATCATGTCGTCAGACCGGCTTGTGCGAGCCCGAGGTTGTTTCGGTTTGTTGTCACACGATGTTCTGCCTTCATTAAACTGTCGCGCCCACGAACGCACTTTCGACACATCCACAACTCCATCACCACATGTCTCCTTCAACTGTCAATGAATTTCAATTGGTTTCACACCACGCAAATTCAGAAAACGAATGATTGCACGCTGTTCAAGTAAGGAAAACGTCGCCATTTTAAATATTTAAAACAGTTCTCATTCTCGCCGCTGGCGGTAAGATTCCATCTGCCGTACAGTGCTGCCATCTCTGGGACGTATTGACAATGAACGCGGCCTGATTTTAAAACAATGCGCATGTTTCTATCTCTTTCTAGTGCGGAGAAAAAAAATCGGAGGCCTTAGAACTTCAATGCACCTCGTACAATGGTAAGTTATCAAGATTTAAGTCAATTTGAACATGGTGTTACAGTTGGCTTAAGAGCGACGGGACACAGCATCTCCGAGGTAGCGATGAAGTGGGGACTTTCGCGTGCTACCATTTCATTAGTGTACCGTGAATATCAGGAGCCCGGTAAAACATCAAATCTCCGACATCGCTGAGGCCTGAAAAAGATCCTGCGAGAACGGCATCAACGACGACAGTGGAGAATCGTCCAATGTGACAGAAGTGCAACTTTTCAGCCAATTGTTGCTGATTACAATGCTGGGCCATCAACAGGTGTCAGCGTGCGAACCATTGAACGGAACGTCATCAGTATGGGCTTAGAGCCGATCACCAGCTCGTGTACCCTTGATGACTGAAGCTTTACGCCTCGCCTAGGCCCGTCAACTGTGGATGAGTGGAAACATGTTGCCTGGTCGGTCGAGTCTCCTTTCAAATAGTATCGAGCGGATGGACGTGATGGGGTATGGGCCCTGCATGTCAGCAGAGGACTGTTTAAGCTGTTGGAGGCTCTGTAAAGGTGTCGGGCGTGTGCAGTTGAAGTGATATGGGACCCCAGATACGTCTAGATACGACTCTGACAAGAAACACGTACGTAAGCATCCTCTCTGCTCACCTGCATCCATTCATGTCCATTGTGCATCCCACGGACTTTCACAGTTCCAGCAGAACAATGAGACACCCACATGTCAAGAATTGGCACAGAGTGGCTCCAGGAACACACTTCTGAGTTTAAACACGTCCGCTGGCCACCAAACTCCCCAGACATGAACGTTATTGAACTTATCTAGGATGCCTTGCGACGTCCTGTTCAGAAGAGATCTCCACCCTCTCGCACTCTTACGGATTTATGCACAGCCCTGCAGGATTCATGGTGTCAGTTCCATCCAGCATTACTTCAGACATTAGTCGAGTCCATGCCACGTCGTGTTGCGGCACTTATGTGTGCTCGCGGTTACCATAACCGATATTAATTAGGTTACCAGTTTCTTTCGCTCTACAGTGTATATGTCCCTACCTTACAAGTAAGAAAGCGTTGTCATTTATCAAAAAATTCAGTGTGGTTTTGACCCGGGTGATGCGAGAGTATTGTTGGCATTAACGTCAAGAAACAATTAATCAGTTTCTGGCCTGTAAATTCCATGAGCCGTTGCAAAATTATTTCAAGCAAAGTACTTCAAACCTGATGTCTCATTTAGCTGTGACTGTTATCTAATAACTTAAATATTGTCCCATACTTTTAAGTACTTTCGGCTGTTGAACTTAGGAAGGGTTATTTTGTTGTATATTTATGTCAGCTGTACATGTATTTATAATTATAATATTTGGTGTGTTACAGGCAGCTTATTTGTTATATTGTAAAACCCTTGAACATTAAAGTGGTCACGGAGAGGTCGTAAAGTGCGATGTAGGAAACAAATGTGGGTTGTTATGACCAAATTTCCCATGGATCTTCACTTGGTATATGAGAACTTATATGACCATATGTTCTGCACCACTAATTTTAGAATTTATTTAAACAGCTTGAAGTTTTTAATAGTGGGTTTTGTAATTGCTTTTGGTTGGAGCTGTTGTTAACGAAATTCATTCTGATTAGGAATATTCGGGTGCAACCACAACGGAGGTATATCTGTTGAGAGGCCAGACAAACGTGTGGTTCCTGAAGAGGGGCAGCAGCCTTTTCAGTAGTTGCAGGGGGAACAGTCTGGATGATTGACTGATTTGGCCTTGTAACACTAACCAAAACGGCCTTGCTGTGCTGGTACTGCGAATGGCTGAAAGCAAGAGGAAATTACAGCTGTAATTTTTCCCGAGGGCATGCAGCTTTATTGTATGGTTAAATGATGATGGCTTCCTCTTGGGTAAAATATTCCGGAGGCAAAATAGTCCCCTATTCGGATCTCCGGGCGGGGACTACCCAGGAGGACATTGTTATCAGGAGAAAGAAAACTACGTTCTACGGGTCGGAACATGGAATGTCAGATCCTTTAATCGGGCAGGTAGGTTAGAAAATTTAATAATGGAAATGGATAGGTTAAAGTTATATATAGTGGGAATTAGTGAAGTTCGGTGGCAGGAGGAAGTCAGGTGAATACAGGGTTATAAATACAAAATCAAATAGGGGTAATGCAGGAGTCGGTTTAATCATGAGTAGGAAAATAGGAATGCGAGTAAGCTACTACAAACAGCATAGTGAACACATTATTGTGGCCAAGATAGATACGAAGCCCACGCCTACCACAATAGTTCAAGTTTATATGCCTACTAGCTTGCAGATGACGAAGAGATTGATGAAATGTATGATGAGACAAAAGAAATCATTCAGATAGTGAAGGGAGACGAAAATTTAATAGTCATGGGTGACTGGAATTCGATAGTAGGAAACGGAAGAGAAGGAACAGTAGTAGGTGAATATGGAATGGTGGTAAGAAATGAAAGAGGAAGCCACCTGGTAGAATTTTGCACAGAGCATAACTTAATCATAGCTAACACTTGGTTCAAGAATCATGAAAGAAGGTTGTATACATGGAAAAAGCCTGGAGATACTCGAAGGTTTCAGATTATATAATGGTAAGACAAAGATTTAGGAAGCAGGTTTTAAATTGTAAGACATTTCTGAGGGCAGATGTGGACTCTGCCCACAATCTATTGGTTATGAAATGTAGATTAAAACTGAAGAAACTGCAAAAAGGTGGGAATTTAAGGAGATGGGACGTGGATAAACTGACAGGACCAGAGGTTGTAGAGAGTTTCAGGGAGACCATTAGGGAACGATTGACACGAATGGGGGAAAGAAATATGTTAGAAGAAGAATAGGTAGCTTTGAGAGATGAAATAGTGAAGGCAGCAGAAGATCAAGTAGGTGAAAAGACAAGGGCTAATAGAAATCCTTGGGTAACAGGAGAGATATTGAATTTAATTCATGAAAGGAGAAAATACAAAAATGCAATAAATGAAGAAGGCAAAAAGGAATACAAACTTTCCAAAAATGAGATCGACAGGAAGTGCAAAATATCTAAGGAGGACAAATGTAAGGATGTAGAGGCATATATCACTAGGGATAAGATAGATACTGCCTACAGGAAAATTAAAGTCATTTGGAGAAAAGAGAACCACTTGCATGAATATCAAGAGCTCAGATGGAAACCCAGTTCTAAGCAAATAAGGGAAAGCGGAAAGGTGGTAGGAGTATATGGAGGGTCTATACAAGGGCGATGTTCTTGAGGACAATATTGTGGAAATGGAAGAGGATGTAGATGAAGATGAAATGGGAGATATAATACTGCGTGAAGAGTTTGACAAAGCACTGAAAGACCTGAGTCGAAACAAGGTCCCAGGAGTAGACGACATTCCATTAGAACTACTGATGGCCTTGGGAGAGCCAGCAATGACAAAACTCTACCATCTGGTGAGCAAGATGTATGACACAGGAGAAATACCCTCAGACTTCAAGAAGAATATAATAATTCCAATCCCAAAGAAAGCAGGTGTTGACAGATGTGAAAATTGCCGAACTATCAGTTTAATAAGCCACGGCTGCGAAATACTAACACATATTCTTTACAGAAGGAATGTAAAAAACTGGTAGAAGCCAACCTCGGGGAAGATCATTTTGGATTCCGTAGAAATGTTGGAACACGTGAGGCAATACTGACCATACGACTTATCTTAGAAAATAGATTAAGGAAAGGCAAACCTATGTTTCTATCATGTGTAGACTTGGAGAAAGCTTTTGACAATATTGACTGGAATACTCTCTTTCAAATTCTGGAGGTTGCAGGGGTAAAATACAGGGAGCGAAAGGCTATTTGCAATTTGTACAGAAACCAGATGGCAGTTATAGGAGTCAAGGGGTATGAAAGGGAAGCAGTGGTTGGGAAGGGAGTGAGACAGGGTTGTAGCCTATCCCTGATGTTATTCAATCTGTATATTGAGCAAGCAGTAAAGGAAACAAAAGAAAAATTCGGAGTAGGAAATAAAATTCATGGAGAAGAAATAAAAATTTTGAGGTTCGCCGATGACATTGTAATTCCGTCAGAGACAGCAAAGGAGCTGGAAAAGCAGTTGAATGGAGTGGTAAGTGTCTTGAAAGGAGGATATAAGATGAACATCTACAAAAGCAAAACGAGGATAATGGAATGTAGTCGAATTAAATCGGGTAACGCTGCGGGAATTAGATTAGGAAATGAGACGCTTAAAGTAGTAAATGAGTTTGTTATTTGGGGAGCAAAATAACTGATGATGGTCGAAGTATGGAGGATATAAATGTATACTGGCAATGGCAAGGAAAGCGTTTCTAAAGAAGAGAAATTTGTTAACATCGAAGGATGTAGGCTGCTGTAGGTACTGGGAGATGAAGAAGCTTGCACAAGATAGAGTAGCATGGAGAGCTGCGTCAAACCAGTCTCTGGACTGAACACCACAACAAAAGCATAGGAATATTATTTTGTATTGCCCGTGGGACACGTATTTTATTACAAAATAAGGTTCAAGTCTTTTTCTACACTATGTATTTTTAAATATTTTGAATAAATTTCTTTAAAACAATATCTTTTTCATTAAAGTCTGGCATCTCACCACACCAACACCCAGCTCCTTACCATTTCACTAAATTTAGAGCCCCTGTAATGTAGTTTGGGGTGATGGCGGTAAGAATAGTGTTTCAGGGGATTTTTAATGAGGCCCTGTAAAAGCCCCAAGCTGAATCGGCGATCATTCCTTTGCAGCTGGTAGACTTTAACGAAAGACTTGATGGTGGACATAGAGGGAGTACAGTTTTAAGACACTCGCATCGTATTCGGGAGGATGGAACACACTCTGTTCGGGCATCCTGGTTTCAGGTCTCTATGGTTTTCCTAACTGAGTTCAAGCAAATGCCAAGACGGTTTCTTCACCAAATCCACGGTTCACCATTTGTCCTGTCCTCTTAAAAATATGTATATTCTGTGTAGCTGCATCTACGTCTATACTCAACAATTCACCGTAACGTGCGACGGAGAGTTGTTTGTGCACAGTGTCACATCCCCCCTTTCCAGTTCCAGTAGCGTATGGTTCGCATGGAGAACGATTGCCGATAAACCTCCATGTGAACTTGAATCTGTATAATTTAATCTTCATGGTATTTTCACGAGATATACAAAGGAAGAAGCAATATTCTGAATGACTATTCTATGAAGGGACGCACTCGTAACTTTAACAATAGACCATAACGTGATGCAGAACGTCTCTTGCAGTGTCAGCCACTGTAGTTGGCTGAGCATCTTTGCACGCTTTGGTTTCAAATATTGGTGGAAAGAGTGTTTTGTAAGCTACTTCCTTTATTGACAGACTGTATTTCCTGAGGATTCTTGCAATGAATCTGTCTAGCATCTGGATTACTCACTACTAATCTTATGTGGTCGTTCCACTTCAGGTCGCTCCATATGCATACCCTTTATTGTTTTTTGGACGTAATTGCTACCAGTGATGGCTCTGCAATTTTATAATCATGCCATAAAGGGTATTTCTGTCTATGTATTGGCAGTAAGAAACATTTGTTTATGTTGAGGGTCAAAAGCTACTCTCCGCCCGAGCGTCGATCCTCTACAGTTTTCTAGGCCGCTACTTCTCTGTATACAACAGTATCATCTGCGAAAATCGTTGTAGAACTTCCAACGTATCTGCTAGGTCATTTGTATACAGGGTTATTCAGCCGCCCTGCCCACGGGCGTTATGCAACGCGCAATACCATCATAAACCACTGTGAGGTTTTCATATTTTCTCACTCGCTGCGTCCAAAATATTAGTTCAAACAAAATTTTTAATGTTAATTTTTTTACTGGCATACTTTATGCTGGAGGCCACGGTCTTCGAGTACTTCGAAAAAACAGCTTTAAAAGATAACTTTTGTACGTTTTTCTTCAATAATTCGAGAACTGTAGCCTCTGGTGAAAACGTATCCTAGTACAGACTGCCAGTGATACGAGGCCGTTAGGATCCAGAACGGCGTTCCGTATTATCCTCTTGAACCCACCGATTCCATATTCTGCTAACAGTCATTGGATCTAGACCAACGCGAGCAGCAATGTCATGATACGATAAACTGCAATCGCGATAGGCTACAATCCGACTTTTATCAAAGTCGGAAACGTGATGGTACGCATTTCTCCTCCTTACACGAGGCATCACAACAAAGGTTCACCAGGCAACGCCTGTCAACTGCTGTTTGTGTATGAGAAGTCGATTGGAAACTTTCCTTGTGTCAGCACATTGTCGCCACCGGCGCCAACCTTGTGTGAATGCTCTGAAAAGCTAATCGTTTGCATATCAGTGGATCTTCGTCCTGTCGGTTAAATTTCGCGTCTGTAGCACGTCATCTTCGTGTTGTAGCACTTTTAATGGCCAATAGTGTACCTTTATGGCTGAAGACTTCTCTCTGTACAGAATGACATGCACGTTCTGTTTACAAGAAACTCTTCTGTCCAGTTACACAGTTGGTCTGATATTCCATACTCTCGTGTTGTGTTCGTTAGAGAACAGTGCAGAACTGTGTTAGGAAGTCAAGGAATACGGTGTTTACCTGGGCGCGTGTATATGCATATATTCATTTTTTTTCTTATATTTCCTTGCATATTATTTCTTAAATTTTAAACAAAATAGTTCTGAGGTAACCGTTCAGAGAGAAGAGGTAGTTTTCTTTTTTTTTAAATTAACCAAAATAGTTCGGACCTAACCGTTTCGAGAGAAATGACAGTGCTCTAGCTCTGATACATTCTACGTGTGCGGATGACGTCGAATATGGGACACTTTGACATCAAAGGCGGCAGGGGATAACGGTGAGTGGCGGTCGGAGCTACGGACGTCCAGCAGCCGTCCATTGGTAGAGGCGGGGCGCATGTGCTGATGCCGAAGGCGCGACGCGGTAGTCCATTAGCGCCGCCCTGCTGCCTGGCTGTCATTTGCGAGCCGTAATTGCAATTATCTCCCCGCACGCGAGCGCAGTATCTGCGCTAAATTTAGGTGAACTGCGCGTCAGTTTCCAGATGTGACAGCTCCGGTAATCCGTCCCCGCCGACCGTGTTACCGATGCCGACCTACACCGGAAACCGGATACAGCGATACCGCGCTCATACAGAGCTCTCTGGCGAGAGTCCAATAGTTGTTGTCCGACAGCATTACTGTGACCTGTACGCAGTGCCTCTGTAGGGATGAAACGCAGTTCCGCATTTGCAATACGCAGAAACAGAGCAGCCGACAATTCAAGTTTGGAATATGCTAGAATTGTAGTTCTGTGACGTTAATGAGTGGTCAAGTTGAATATAATCTTCCTGATTCCCAGGCTACAATTATATCTCACCAAGATCCCCCTCCCGTCTCTTCACCGCTTTATCCTCCATATGTTACCAGGCTCCCTCATCATAACCTAGATTTCCATGCCGCCGTCTGTCCTACGAGCTATACCCCAAGCCAGCCTCTACACCGTTTAATTAGCTTATTCACCACTACAACGACACCCTTGAGCTTTCCAATTTCATCACTGGGGACTGTGGTCATCCTTCATCCTGCTTTCCTGCTCTATCATCACTTGCCACAGCCAGTGACAAACTTACTCTCATGTAAACCATAGAACCAACTATACCAACTTCATCTTCTTTCTGGAGAATATGTTTACAACTTATTTGGCTTGAGGGGAGCCATGTGGACTGTCGACAGCGCGTTTCCCTCCCCAATCCCCTTTCCGCCCTACTCCACGTGGAGGGAATAAGAAGGCCAATGGGGAGAAAAAAGTTCAATAAAATACTCTGACGGAAAAGAAATCCCAACATCAAGAAGAAGTTGTGCGACATAAACGAAAGTTGGTAAGGGTGTTTCTACATCTGCAAGTTAGAATCTTATCAAATTTCTCGCCAGTCGCGTAGGAGTGGCGCTAGTAGCTTTAAATATGCGCTGTAACGGTCATGAGCGTTAGATACCACTGAGATTAAATGTAATGAGCTTATGTTAGTCAGCCGGCCGATGTGGCCGAGCGGTTCTAGGCGCTACAGTCTCAAAAAAAAAGGTTCAAATGGCTCTGAGCACTGTGGGACTTAACTTCTGTGGTCATCAGTCCCCTAGAACTTAGAACTACTTAAACCTAACTAACCTAAGGACATCACACACATCCATGCCCGAAGCAGGATTCGAACCTGCGACCGTAGCAGTCCCGCGGTTCCGGACTGCGCGCCTAGAACCACTAGACCACCGCGGCCGGCGCTACAGTCTGGAGCCGCGCGACCGCTACGGTCGCAGGTTCGAATACTGCCTCGGGCATGGATGTGTGTGATGTCCTTAGGTTATTTAGGATTAAGTAGTTCTAAGTTCTAGAGCCTTATGTTAGTCAATAATGACTTTAAAACGACGAAGACGCCAGTATCAACAGCGCACTGAGTTTTAACAAGGTCGTGTAATAGTGGTACGAAAAGCTGACTGTTCCTTCCGCAATTTTGCACAAAGACTTGGCAGAAATGTAGCCACTGTAGATGATTGCTGGGAGTGGCGGCCACAGGAAGGTGTGGTCTCGAGAAGACAGGGATGCTGACGGCCACGTGGCACTACCGAGAGGGAAGACCACCGTGTTCAGCGTATGGCTGTGGCGCGTCATACTGCGTCTGCATCAGCAGTTCGTGCAGCAGTTGGCACCACAGTGGCACAACGAACTGTTACATATCAATTAATTCAAGGACAGTCCCGAGACAGACGTCCTGTAGCGGGCATTCCACTGAACACATACCACCGCAACTTGGGGCTTCAGTGGCGCCAAGTGAGAGATCAGTGGAGGACAGGGTGGAGATCTGTTGTGTTTTCTGATGAGAACTGGTTCTGCCTCGGCGCCAGCGATGGCTGTGTTCTGGTTAGAAGGAGGCCAAGTGACGGCTGCCACGAACCTCTCTGGGGGATAAACACACTGGACCTACACCTGGAGCTATGAGATGGAGTGTGATTTCGTATGAGCAAGAGCACTCTCCTGGTTGTCCCACGCTCCCTGACGGCAAATTTGTACGTCAGTCTAATGATTCGACCTGTTGTGCTGCCATTCATGAACATCATTCCAGCAGGTGTTTACCAGCAGGCAAACGTTCGCCCACATACCACTGTTGTATCGCAACACACTCTACAGAGTATTAACGTTATGTCTTGGTCTGCTCGATCAACAGAACTGTCTCTAGTATGGCACGTATGGGACTTTATCAGACGACAAGTCCAGCGTCACCACAACCAGCATTAACCGTTCCTGTTCAAATGGTTCAAATGGCTCTAGTCACTATGAAACTTAACATCTGAGGTCATCAGTCCCCTTGACTTAGAACTACTTAAACCTAATTAACCTTAAGGGCATCACAAACATACATTCCCAAGGCAGGATTCGAACCTGCGACCGTAGCAGCCGCATGGTTCCGGACTGAAGCGACTAGAACCGCTCTGCCATAGCGGCCGGCCTAACCGTTCCTGTATTGACTGACCAAGTACAATGGCTATAGAAGTCTATCCCATCCACTCCCATCCAGCACCTATATTAGAATGCATGCTTGTTTGAATGCTTACATTCAATGTTTTGGTGGTTACACTGGTTATCAACGTTTCAGTATTTCACACTTGTAACGGTTTATCTCACGCTTACATAAGCCTCTGAACTTGCAACATTAATCACTTAAATATGTTACCTAGACAAATGTATTCTTGAAATTTCGTTACTCTCCATCATTTGTTTCTTCGAGTTGTGATCTTTCCCATCACTTACATCACGTATAGAATGCGATTATGATCTACAGTAACTGAAAAAAACATACGTCTAAATTTTATTAATCTAGTTTACATAAGGAAATCCTATAAATTGTGTTACTTGACAGCTTATGACATGTAGTATTCTTGTAACAGTGAAATGGCTTTCTATGCGTTTCTCGAATAAACAAAAGGTTTGTAACAACATTTTAAAATACAATTGTTATTCGCCTTCCTATCAAAATCAACATTTGCTTGTCTCTTTCAAGCAGCCACTGAAGTTCGTTCTGAAGACGTCAGTCACCTAACCTCATATTTTTTTCATCTACTGTGTCTACAACAATAGAACTTCAATTTTTAGGTGGGCTTTCCACATGCGTTTCCGTTTTTCTTGTTAAACACTAAATTGTGTAATCTGGTTTCTGACTGAATTGGTCTAGCAGCCAACTGACCGACGTAGTGGAGACCACTCCAGTGAATCTGCCTAGTTTTCTTTTAATGACACAGTGATTCGTGTTCATGGACTGCACCATTACTGTGCTGACATAAACAAGCTTAGAAACGAATAATCCCTCGCATGATGATTCCTCCAAAGCCATTGAAGGTCGTGGTAACGGCTCTGTTTAAACCTTTCGAGTCCCAACAATATGAAAAAATATATAATTTAAAATTTTTTCACATAATTATTCCTTATTAGCATAGTAAGCAACGAATAAAAACTGGCAAACTGGCAAAATGGCAAAAAGTAGACAATCGTTTTAGGGAGGTGGTTTCTCTTTGGAACCACTAGGACATACAGTTTTCAACCACCAACAACTTTATTTGGTAAATTTGAAAACAAAAATCTCACTTTTCCTCGACAAATTCATCATTTGGAAACTTCAATAAACTGGTAATGCCTAAATTAAAAAGAACATGCAAAAATTGGCCTAGCATTTAACACATTTTGTATCAAAACTATAAACTGCCCTAGTGGTTTCATTTCGAAACCACTCGTACAAGCGGTAATACAGACTCAAATTCACCTTGTAATAATATTAGATATACTAACTTTCAATGCCACTGAACTCCTGAATACGACCACTATTTAAATAAAATAAGGAAACGCACGCCAGAATCTCCTACACTCACATACCACAAACTCGATGCCGACTGTTGCTTTGAACGCTCAAAGTGACTGCTACAATACACTACGATCGTAGAAGCAGAAATCACACAGGATACGGTGGCCGACGCGCAGTGGCCAATTTTCGTCCAAAGCGCTGGGCGAGTTCATTCGTTTGTTCAGGAAGGGGAGGCCAGTAAGCGTTTTCCACCTTTTGGCAATCAGCGATGACAGAATCGAGGGTCGCACCCTCAAACTTTCTCAAACGATTTTTCAGGAACTATTCGGTAAACAAATTAATTTTTGCGTTTGTTATAGCTTTGTTTGTCCGCCCCTGGTAGCTGAGTGGTCGGCTGTTTCGGAAATTTTCTCCGCTCAAGGACTGGGTGTTGTGTTGTCCTTATCATCATCATTTCATACCCATCGACACGCAAGTCGCCGAAGTGTAGTCTACTCGAAAGACTTGCACCAGGCGAACGGTTTACCCGACGGGAGGCGCTAGCCACATGACACTTCCATTTATAAATGGTTCAGATGGCTCTAAGCACTATGGGACTTAACTTCTGAGGTCATCAGTCCCCTAGAACTTAGAACTACTTAACCCTAAATAACCTAAGGACATCACACACATGCATGCCCGAGGCAGGATTCGAACCTGCGACCGTAGCGGTCGCGCGGTTCCAGACTGTAGCGCCTACAACCCGCTCGGCCACTCTGGCCGGCTTCCATTTATAGCTTTATTTTCCAGGTTCGTGATGTATTGCCTATTATTTCGTTAATCGGCATAGTTATTCTGATATTTACGTGAAAGCAAGACACTGCGCGAAATTCAAAACCTTGCAACGCAAAATAGGGGTCACTATAATTTTGTGTTTGGTGCATGTTACATAATATGTTGCTGCATATGGAATTTAGCTAACATATCGAATTTTTCTTTAGACTTGGGTGGAAGCCTGTCACCAATCTCGCGAAAACTGATCTGATACTGTACACTCATTTGCGATCGCGCTGCGCCAGCGTCAAAACCAGAGTGAAACATCCACAACATTCCTCATATCTAATAAACGGTTTGAGATACCGAAATGAAATTTTGGCAAAGAGTAGAGTATTTTGTCAATGGTTATTGTCTACCGTGTCATTCCACCAAGTACATACTTGTTCGATGAACGGATTTAATTTTTATGCGCCATCGATAGCTGGTGAAATGAGAAATGCTATGGGTTTTGGAAAAACGTAAATGAAGATACTACACATTTATTTTATACTTAGTATGTGCTTTTTCATACGCTAGTGACAGTACCCTTCTTCAATTCCTTCACTTAATAAACTTAATAAACCGCTGTTTCAGAATTCTCTCGCAATTGCATCTGCACAACATGTTACTGAGGCGACACTGTAAATACCGCTGTGTTTGGTAAAAGAAGCAAATTTTAACATGGTGACAATAAAATTGTGTAGGCTCATGACGCTCCTGTGGAAATTAGAAATGGTTAACAAGCCAAGAGAAAATGGATCACTGCATTTTCAGCGGATTTCCCTTTTAGATACTAACCAAAGCAGAGATACCAGACCTTTTTGAATGGTCACGATGCAAATGTTGGTGTCGAGGGGTTCCATTTTATACCATTCCAAAGGGTTTCTTTTGGCCGACTGCAACACTTGTTGTTCGAAGAACTCCATAAATAGATTAGCAGTAGCTGGGCTCAGAGAGCTACCCATGGGCACCCCATCAATTTGTTAATAAAACTCTTTGTTATATTAAAAATAAGTCGAAGATAGACAATGTCAGTAGAAAACATATCAGCTACGTAAGAACGAGCAAGAATTTTTCGAGCAACAAGTGCTGCAGTCGGCCAAAAGAAGCCCTTTGAAATGGTATCGATACGTGGATGACACCTTTGTGAAATGGAATCATGCTGAAGAGGAACTAAGTGATTTTTTGGTGCACATGAACAGTTTCAATGCAAAGATACAATTCATCATGGAGAAAGAGAGTAATGGACAACAAAATTTTGTGGATGTATTGGTTATTAAACCGGCAGATGGGACTTTAGGGCAGAAGGAAAGACACACACACACCGATCGTTACCTACATACGGATTCGAATCATCGTCCTAGGCAGGAGAGAGGACTCATAAAAACTTTTGTGGACAGGACTAATAACATCTGTAAGCCAACATATTTGCAAGATGAATTAAGCCATTTCCGAACGGCTTTCAAGAGAAATGGGTACTAGATCGAGCACTCCACCCTAGAAGAAAAGTGTCCAAAAATACATGACAACAACAAGCGTCGGCTGGAAAAGTTTTTCTTCCATTTATTCATAACATCACGGACCGTATTGGGAAAGTTTTGGCAAGTTTCAAGTGGAGACAATCTTTCGACCTACCAAGAAAATTAGTGAAAGTTTAAGATCGGTGAAAGACGCACGACACCCCTTAGCTACCCCAGGCGTGTATAAAATTCCGTGTAGCTGTGGCATGGTTTATATTGGAACAACTATAAGGAGTGTTATATACCCGCCTAACGGAACACAAAAGGAACTGTAGATTGGGACAAATTGACAAATCAGCTGTAGCGGAACACGTTGTCAAAGACGGTGATCACGAAATAAAATTTAGTGAGACAAACGTGATACCTAGGACTTCACATTATTATACCCGCATGTATAGAGAAGCTATAGAGATCTACAAGCACGAAAATAATTTTAGTAATAAAGAAGAAGGATTAAAACTAGACAAGATATGGCGGTCGACTTTGCACCAACGAAGTGACAATAGATTACCTGTAATCGAGAGATATAACACTAGCCAGAGATGGTTTTAAAGCCGAAAGCACGTGATGAGTGGTGGCGCCATCCAAGCGCTCTATATGAGCGGGACCTCCAGCCCCTAGCAGCCAATCGCCGACTCACCTGGGAAGATGTTGCCCGCAGTAGGCAACGAAACGTCAGGAAGGAGAAGAAGTTTTATATATGAACTACGGCATTTCAGCCCGGAAGTTTTAATTAATGAAGACGCCGGTCGTGAAAGCTTACATGTTATGATTACTGTCGACTTCTTTCCAAAGCGCAGTGAATATAAGGGATCCGATTTACAATTTGGCACACTTATAAATGACACTTCACTGCCTAACACAATTGTATTTTTTGCAACTCTATTTTATCCTCAGCACAGCAGTATTTCATTTAAAGACTGTAAAAAAATTTGTTGTTCTAAAGCGTCGGTTATCAGCTCTGAAGGAGCAATTTCACTTTAACGTTTCAGGAGTAATGTTACTATCATTGAAATAAAATATCTGTTTTCAGATTCACTTTTATTTAGACACATGATGGATTCAAATTGTGAAAGTATTACGTAACACAAAGGCCACTATCGTTAAAGTTTTTGTATTATGTAATAATTTAAATTAATAACTTAAAAAAGTGCAGCTATTTTCAAATATAATTAATCATCAGCAAATTATCAAAACGACAACCAAATTTAATGGTAAAAATATTAGGTCTTTAAGCCACAATACAGGTATATTTAATTTCAAATTTATGACATTTTTTCTCGTATAACTTGGCGTTTCAAATCTTCTCATTTTACACAAACATTTACAGAATTAATGATCAGGAAGCAAGTAAAAATGAATTTAAGAAGCTGTTTCAACATCCGCTTGTATTCAAAAGGTGCACAATATTAAGCGATAGTAATATTCTGAACAGTTCTAAGCACTACTAACTTTATGAAAACATTCTACCATTAATTATAAAAGATGTTCTAGTGCCTTTCGCAGGGATGGTTGCTAATTTGTCAAGCTCTTCACGACTATAAGCTGATGGAATAACGTGTGGCGAACAATATTATCTGTAGGAGACATTGTTCTTAAAGTTGTCATGGCTCAAAATTCCATTTTAGATTATGACTGGAAATTCTTGCAGTCTGAGTCCCATGATTTTGAGAGACGATTTGTACCATAAATGAAACGACACCAAATCTCTTTTCAGTCGGCGGACTATTCTCATTACTAAAATTTCACCTCTCCAGACATAATACAATTCCCCATCCGCACTCATGCGAACCTGTCAGCGTCTCCCCAAACTTTCTTTCTTTTTATAGCCACAATGCTTTCCAAGGCCATCCAAACAAACGGATGTAAAATAATTAGTGGATAACCACTTGTGTACGCTGCGTTCCCAAATGTTAATACATAATTTTAGATCCTAAGAATATTACAGTTATATTTACTACACTGAACATTCATAATAATCATAAAATAGTTATTGGTTCAAATGGCTCTCAGCACTATGGGACTTAACTTCTAAGGTCATCAGTCCCCTAGAACTTAGAACTACTTAAACCTAACTAACCTAAGGACATCACACACATCCATGCCCGAGGCAGGATTCGAACCTGCGACCGCAGCAGTCGCGCGGTTCCAGACTGTAGCGCCTTTAACCGCTTGGCCACTCCGGCCGGCAAAATAGTTATTGAAATAGTTATTTACGCACCTTCATTTGTGCGGTATCAAAGAACTCTTAGTCTATTTGGTCGCCGGCCGAGGTGGCCGAGCGGTTCTAGGCGCTTCAGTCTGGAACCGCGCGACCGCTACGGTTGCAGGTTCGAATCCTGCCTCGGGCATGGATGTGTGTGATGTCCTTAGGTTAGTTAGGTTTAAGTAGTCCTAAGTTCTTGGGGACTAATGACCTTAGAAGTGAAGTCCCATAGTGCTCAGAGCCATTTGAACCATTTTCTATTTGGTCGATATGTCTGCATCGACTTCTGTGGTTACAGACAAATTTTAAAACTCTATCAATTTTAGGCTGAGTTTAAGCGTTACCAACGGTATTTTTGTTCCGCCGTTACAAGTGAAAGAAAATGCGTCTTTTTATCATGAGAGGAATTTCGCTTTATTGAAGTAAAACATTACCAGTGGTGCATAATTAAAGGTAAATACAGTTTGATTTGTATTCTAGATCAAAAACAATTCGTAAACAAATAGTTTGTTTTTACTTACGCCAATTTCTGCTTAGTTTTTTGCCTGTATCAGTAAATGCCGTCTGCTTGCACGTCTGCGATTTCTTTCTTCTTTAGATGCCGATAACTGGTCTAATTTTACTCTGCTTTGCAGAAATATTACTTTTTTACATTTAACACAGTACAATTTCGAATCCCGCTATTCGCTGTTTATTTTTATGCTTCTAAGTGTGGATTGTGATTTGCGGAGTTGCCAACATTACCACTAGTTTTTCTTTGATCTACATATTTTTTCTTCTCTGTAGTTCATTATATGTATGTTATTCTATTTGATTATTTTACTGTGTGTTTATATACTGTGTGAGAGTAATGAAGGAATAGTGACGCAGCTTTATTTTTTTGTTCTTGTTCCTCCCCTACCTACTCACAAAAAAATTAAAACTCCATCACTATGTTTTCATTACACTTACATAGTATATAAATACACAACAACATAAATAGCATAACACACATAAAACGAACTACAGAGGAGGAAAAAAATATATATCAAAGAAGAACCAGTGACAATGATAGCAAACTGCAAAACACAATGTACACTTACAACTATACAAATAAACACTATAGAGTGGTGTACGAAATTGTGCTGTGTTAAACGTAAAAAATGCATAGTTTTGCAAAGCAGAGTAAAATTAGACTACAATTATCGGCACTTAACAAGAAAGAAACCAAAAATGTATTAGCAGACGGCATTTCCTGATGTATGCGAAAACCAAGCAGAAATTGTCGTCAATAAAATCCAACACTTTGTTTACGAACTGTTTTTCGATTTAGAAAAGAAGAATTGTAAATATCTCTAATTAAGGACCAATGATACTGCTTTAATTCGATAAAGCGGAACGCATCTGGTGAGAAAAACACGCATTTTGTTGTTGTTGTAACAATGGAACAAAAATACCCCCAGTAATTGCAAGCCAGCTACGGACAATATGGCCGCACAAATGAAAAGTTTAAGCTATAAAATATCCAGTAGTTAAAGGTATCTTTTCTGGGGGACAGTCGTTGGGGAGGGATTGTGATGCCATAGTATCCAGTAGCTGCTGATCTAATATGCATGGTGGATTTATGAATGGTATTGCCAGGAACATGCTCAACACATAATTTTTCGTGGCTGTCGTCGTTTATGCGCATAAGGAATAAGTAAATCTCAGTTTCGGTTGTGGTTCAGTTGTGGTTTCAGGTAATGTCCTCAGTTTCTCGACTCGGATAATGGGATCACTGGAGCTTTTACTAGAATCGCACAGGTTTTATCATAGGGCAGCTAGTCTGTCTTTCGTCGGTTAATGAATGGGTGCGCCTGACCGGAACATTTCTCACAGCTTGGCTATGTTCCGCCTCTGCTTGTAAGCGATATGATTTTCAATGTGGGCCTAGTTTATGCGCTCGATGTGCGGTGTCCCTGAGATTCATGAGCTGTTTTACTTCATCAGTTAATCAAGGGGACCCTTCCCTCTTACTTTTCCGATCTTAGGGAACCATATTAGTCACATAGTTGAGTAGGTCTGCTAATAAATCCATGAAGGTTTTCTTTATGTCCTGGAAATGATGGAAGTCTTCTCACGAACGTTTCTTGCGCCTCAGTTACAACTACAGATACCGAGATTGGTTTAACGTCTCTGTTTGTAGTCACTTGGGGTGTCGTTCCTGGACCTTCTAATAATTACGTGCTGATAATTATGGCATAGGCAGACATGCCAGGTGTCGATATTGAAGAGTAGAAATTACTCTGTGTTTGAGGATATCTTAGCAAATACATTTATGAGAGCTCCGGCATTGAAAGAACATAAAAGTATGTGCTATATGTGTAATTAACTTACGTTAACAACTGGTAATTTTTTCGTGGCATCAGAAAATAAATTAAAACTTTTAGTACCTCTAACCTAATCTCATGTTAGTACTTGCAGTCGTCCTACAGTTGGATCTGGTGGCCGAGGTTGGCAGGTAGCCGCGTTTTCCGGCGCTCCAGCCGACGTCTGTCAGCCCACTCAGCGACTGTCTTTCCTCGTCTGAACCGCAACTTATAGTGAGCGCAAACTTTTAAATTTAGCTGAGAGTCATGAAAAATCAGTAGTGCTAATCCGAAAATACTGTGTAACTAGCAGAGTACCCGCCGTTGCCCCAGGATGTATTTATTACAATTTTCTATTAGTCTGTCTCCTCCAACCATCTCTTTCTTCCACCCCCTCCACTCTCTGTCCATCTCCTCATGCACTTCTCTCTCAGTCCATCTGATCCTCTCCCCTCTTTCCATCTGAACCTCACCACTCTGTCCATCTCTTTCCACCCTCTAATTCTGTCTCCTCCTTCTACTATTAGCCGACCTCCTAATTACCCTCTCTCTGTCAACCTCTGCCACCCACCTCCACTCTCTGTCCATCTCCTCCTGCCCCCCTCTCTCTCTGTCCATCTCTTCCTCCCATCTCTCAGTTCATCTTATCATCTCCCCTCTATCTATCTGCTCCTTCTCCCCTCTATCCATCTGCTCCTTCTCCACTCTATCTATCTGCTCCTTCTCCCCTCTGCCTCCTACTCCACCTTTCTCTGCCCATCTCCTGCTGCCACCTCTCTCTCTCCCCTCTCCCTATTCATCTCATCTTGTTTCTGTCCCTCTCTTTTTCCTACTCTCTTTCCATCTCCTCCTCTTCCTTTTCTCTATCCCTCCTCCCCCCTCTCTGTTCATCTCCCTCTCCCCTCTTTCTGGCTGTCTCTTCCTCCCTCAGTTCCTGTCCATCTCCTCATTTTTCTTCTCTCTCTGTCCATTTCCCGCTTCCCCTCCCTCTGTCTATCTCCTCCTTCACCATTGTGCCCATCTCCTCTTTTTTCCTTGCTTCCATCCATCTCCTTCTCCCCCCGTCTCTCTCCACACTTTCACGATCACTCTACAAAGAGGGTAATTGTTCTTAACTCCTATAGTATTCCTTTCCCGATCGTGACTAATATGAGTATCGAATGTGTCTGAAATCTTTCCAGGCGTTTAGGATGAGCTCTTTACATTTGACGTAGCCCATTTACGCAGATGTCAAATACTTTACACACATATTTAACATACTTCACACGTATTTGTACACATTTTCCCCTGTGTCTCTAGCGAACGTCACCCTGCATTCTCACACAGCTCTAAATTTATGACGTTGTATCTCTTGAACTATGTGCTGCACAGTGAAATAATTTTTCAAGTACATCCATTGGTATATGTGGCCACTGTATGCTAAATATGTTGTGTGAATTAGTAGTAAATAACTAATAAATTAAAACGACACACATGATGCTGCAGTTTTTGACGTATCCCAGTATTTGTAGTCATTTCTCGTGAACTATGTGTCGTAACATTCAGTGACATATGTGGATATTATCTGCGGAATGTTTCCTGAATAGAGTGAGTAGTAAAGAAGTAATAAATTAAAAGTCATGCTTCATGCGGTACTTTTACTGCGTGGACAGCGAAAATGTAGCAAGTGATAAACTTTTTTTGCTTTTCATTATTTTGTGGTTGTTGTCAGGGGGAATAATCTCATACAGGTTTGAAATTATATGTCAAGTCTGTTGCAAGTCAGTAAGCACTATCATCTACAAGCACTGAATGAGTAAAGTATGGGTATTCGGACGTCCTGGACTACTCCCACCCACAAATTGGCTGATACATGGTTCTTACCCCCACAGCCATTCTTTCCAGAAAGTAAGAGATATGTGTTCCAAGTTTACTTGAAATCGGTCAAGTGGTTTAGGAAGAGACGTGGAACGCACATACAAGCATATAGAAGCACACACACACACACACACACACACAGATATATATATATATATATATATATATATATATATATATATATATATATATATATATAATTTTTAGAATATGTGTTGATATCACTATTCTCAGCCCAAGAAAGGAACGCTGTTAAACATTAATCTTTCTTAAAAATTGAATGTTCGCGATCAGCTGTACAAATTTATTATTTATTTTCTACCGGTTTTGGTCGTAGCTACCATTTTGACAGGAAGAGAAAAAGCTATACATTAGGTGGATCTGCAATTCAACTGAAAACCATCAGAGTCTCAAAATATTTGCAGAACCACGTTATAACGCGCCATGATTTCGATACCAGCAGAAAACTGACTTCACTATGATTAAAGAGAACTATCATTTAGGCCGTAGCTATTAAAAACATTTGTCAGCATAAGTTACTGAAATATGTTTGAAACTCTCATAAAACAGGTATAAGCTTTAGCGAAAGACGAATGATATACATTGAGTAGAAGAACGAAGAGAGAACAATAAGAATGGAAGAGCAAGAGAGACACTAGCGAATTAATAATGGTATAATGCAGGAGTCCAGTTTTCATCTCTACTGCTCAATATCTACATCTATGAAGCAGTGACGGAAATAAAAGAAAGGTTTAGGAGTGGGATTAAAATTCAGGGTGAACGAAATGGATGACACGCTAGTTTCGCTGATGAGACGAATTACAGAACGTGTTCAGTGGTATGGTCTGATGGACACGGAGTATGAACTTTGAGTAAACCAAAGAAAGACGAACAGTAGTGAGGGACAGTAGATACGGGATTAGCGACAAACGCAAATTGTGGAACACATTATTCGTAGTGAAGTAATTCTGCTGTTTTATGGAAGCAAAATAATGCATAACGGACGAAGCAAGAACGATACAAGAAGCAGACTAGTACAGCCAAATGAGCATTCCTCGCTAAATACCTGTAAAACCTACTAGTATCAAATGTGGCTTAATTTGAGGAAGAAATTCTGATGATATACGTCTGGCGCGCGGCAGATCTCTAACAAGGTAAGCCTGTTCTTATGGCAGAAAGTTTATCCCTCCCTCCACCATTGCAATCAGTGCAACTAACTTGCAGTAATTATTTAATTTTTTCACACATTTAGCAGATTTTATGATATGTAAGTGTGTTTAATAAAAGGGAAGATTTATTAAAAATATATCATTAAATGAACTATGTTGATGAAAAATATGGCATACAACAAATTAAATGATCAGTATCGTAAATAAATTACAAATTGTTAAAATATTCTAAGTAGTTGGAAATAATACAAATTCTATGTTTTTATTGTTTATAGCAGCTGCTGTGCAATAGTTTTAGTACGATGTATGAATAGAACAAATTTCTTTGCTCCTCATAAGTCAGTAATAGTGCAGAAATTATTAATTGGAAAAAAACGTAAAGGGCTGTAATTACGAGATGAGAAAATACCCCTTTCCAGGAATTTTGTACAGTGAAAGAGATTGTTCTTAATGTTTTTCAGAAATGTACAGGTTTCCGGGGATTGTATTTGATAAAGTTGAGATCTAGTTAGATATTGGATGTGTAGCGGAATCGGTAGTGTAGTAGATTAATAATCTAGTGCAGTTCATGGATCGCTGGTCCAAGCCTCGCCGCAGTCATCTTTTTTTCGTTCAATTTGAAATACCTGCGTCTCGTAATTGTAAAATTCATCATCACTTTTTATGAAAAATGCACGTGTTCTTGTTTCTAATTGGATATTGTAAGAAATTCCTTTTTCATTTCAAATATAAATTCTTAATTATCTTTATTTTATGAAATATTGTTAATAAAGCTTGCTTAAATTAAGAAAACATAACAGTTTAATTTTTAGGGCAAAAATGAAAAACAAAATTCTGTTTATTTGGAGTAAGTCCAATTTTTTATACCACAGATGTAGTCTGACAAGAAACAGAGTGATAAGTATCGTAGAAACATGAGAAACAATCATTTTCACAGCATCGAGCATACCATATAAACGCTGATTTTTGTTTTTGCCACTGTACCATTACAGTACGAACCCAACAGAACTGATCTGGAGCCAAGTTAAGGCATTTGGTCCGAGAAATAACAAGATCGTTAAGCTGCCAGATGTACTGGAACTAACGTACCTACGCAGCTTTTTCACATGTCGCTGCCGAACGCAGGCGCGATATAGAACGGCACGTCATAAAAGACGCGGAGAAAATGTGGCGCCTGGGTGGCTTCGTCGGTTCTGTTGTTGATCGAAACGTAGCGGATGACAGTTCCAGAACTGAAAAGTATTTCTTGGATTCGGATAAGGAATCATCTTTAAGATTACCAGACGACTGACTGTAATCAATACCTTCAGTAGCTTCAGCACTCAATAGTACGGTGAAATTCTTGCTTTTGCGTCACGCACAGCTTGCTCAGAAAAATGACCCTGTGTTTACATTAGGAATTTTCATCACCCTTGTTTGTTCAAATGGTTCAAATCGCTCTGAGCGCTATGGGACTTAACATCTATGGGCATCAGTCCCCTAGAACTTAGAACTACTTAAACCTAACTAACCTAAGGACATCACACACATCCATGCCCGAGGCAGGATTCGAACCTGCGACCGTAGCAGTCGCGCGGCTCCGGACTGAGCGCTTAGAACCGCTAGACCACCGCGGCCGGCGACCCTTGTTTGTAATTAGAATACTATGATAGGTAAGAACGAGATCATGGTCACCTATGAAGCGTGCGATAGTACTGTAGATTTGCCAAATATTATTTCATTTTCTTCAAAAATTAAACGACATTCGAAGCTATATTGTTTCTTTGCTCGTCTCTTTTTGCGTCTGAACTGCAACTGCTCACGTCACAGCAGGTTAGTTGGACCAGCTGCCTGGTCTGTGCTGTCCAAGTATAATGTGCAGTTAAGGGGCTCCGGAAAGGCTCAAAATCATGAAAAGTTCAATTTTTACTTTTTTGCGTTTTCTGAATCTGCAGACTATTACCTTTTAATAGATATATAATTTATTCAATTCCGAAGACTACAACTATTTTTAAATTTTTTTTGAAATGTGTTCTACATGGGCGTGACCCACTGTGGCGCTGTTAAACTGCTGTCAAATGGTGTTATTATTAACGTCCGTGTTCATCAGGTACATTTTAGTGATGTGAGATAAAGTATGTGTTGTGGCTAACCTGTGATGGTTCAATATATATCGCTGGTGTGATTGTCGATTGTTTAATGTTTATTTACTCTGTCGTTATCTCGAAAATATTCGTAATTAATTCTGTTTCTTGAGTCTCTGTTTTGTTGAAGTATAATAATGAGTAAATGTAAAGTTATTAGAAATCCTCTGAAGGCTTTTAAGAAAAGGAGAAATGTTGGAAAGCCAAAGGTATGTGTTATTACTGTAAACAATAAAGACGATAACCAAGTGAGTGAACCTAACCTCTCAAGTACACCTGCCCATAGCAGTCAAAGTGGGAAAGAAAATACTTCACAGAAGAAGCTTGGTTCAATGAGTGAAAACTATGAATGTTTTATGGGCGAATCGGATGTGAATGAAATATTTGATATGTCGGTTCTCAAAGGAATTTTTTCAAACTGTGTAAGATGTATTCATTGTAGTGAAGTTGGTCTGGAACTCTCCATAATAAAGCACGTAGGACTTGCTAGTGAATTACAACTGAAATGTGATAAGTGTTCATACATGACCACCTTTTGGAACAGTGTTGCAGTAACTGCAACTGAAGAAAATGGTAGCAAAATCTACGAACACAACAACGAGCGATGCTTGTTTTGGACAAGGAACGCCTTCGGGCTGCAGACAGGGCTGTAAAGAGTCTAGAAATACAAGCAAGAGTAAACAGGAGGAGGAACAAGAGGAAGCTGGAGGAGGAGTTTGCAGAGGATGAAGATAATCCATCCTATGGACCTGGAATGCACTACAAAGTTAATCCAATATTTGTCGCTCGATTCCCAAAACTTTTATTTTCTCATACTAATTACATGTTTTCTAAGGATCTTCCAAACATATTTGTTTCAAACTTTCAGTAAATGTTACACTGTACCTTCTGCATAATTTAACACAGCCTTTTTCCAAAAAACTGTATATTTTTGAATATATAAATAAAAAATTGCAAAAAAATGTTGTGAATTTTCATTACAATTGAAAAAACAAATCATCTTTAATAACTGAACTAAAATTTTGTAAAATCCCTGTGTTAAGTTGTAGCCCATATTCCAATAAATAATCTGTAAGAAGTTCATCTTCCTACCTCAAATACTTTGTGAGGAAAGATGTAATTTATAAGCGTTATTTTAACATTGCAAGTATAGGGCGTTCCGGAGCCCCTTAAAGATGGTGCCCGCACTATCGCCGAGTCTACGTGCGTATAACACAGCAAAAAACGTATGCTTATGATCGTACTCCACTGTACTGTACATAGCCCGGCTTCTGCTCCACGTGAAACGAAGTTCAAAGAGATTCAATCAAACGCGGAAGAATAGATCGCGTAATGTTTACAGCAGGTTTATTCTTATGATGACCAGAGTATATGCTACTGGTAGGAAATAACACTGCAGTAATGACATTGTGACAACAGCATACGTTTATAGTCACAGCTCGAAGGGCGCTGACCAATGACAATTCATCTGACCGAGTGCCGTGTGTTGCTTGTGTGCTGCAAGATGTCACTGACGAAGCGTACTGTAAGCTGGTATTCACGTCGGGAACAAGCTGAGATGGTGTTTGTGTATGGACAAGCAGATGGAAACGGCACCACGGCTATAACAAAACAAGCACCCTCACAGACATCAACCACGCCACACAATTTTTCAAGCCCTTTTTGGGCGTTTGTAAGATCGTGAGTGCTTTCAGACAGACGAACGTGCAAGGAGATAGTGGACTGTGCGTGTACTTTATTTGGAGGACCGGGATCTATAGGATATTGTGACAAACCTTAGTACAAGCTCTAGGCAAGTGGCCCGCCAAGCTGGTGCAAGCGAGAGTACGATTATGTGTACCTGCGTGACTGCTATCCCTATCATCTTCAGTGCCATGGAGATCGCGTTGAACATCTATTGTGACGTGTATGCGATACACCCCTGTACTGTGTTCCTGGACGATTTGTTGTCGTCGCACGCTCACAGTCCATTTCCGGACACATGTTCATAGAAGCCTTCTTCCTCCATTTCCAATCAGGAATCCATTACTGCAGTTTGTCAGTTTTACCATTGTTCTGTCTGTAGGCGTGGTGTCTGTTCTGTCGAACATATCCGATAGGACAGATACCACACATATATAAAAGATTTCTTTGGGCGACCGGGTTTCGATTCCGTCACTTTTGGGTTTCCAGCTGAGCGCTTTATCACTACAATACCAAGACCTAGCACCAACGAAAAGACTGAAGACATTTTTTAAAAAAACATGTCGTAGAATGACAATCGCGACTGTGCAAAGATCGATCTTTTATCAATGGCTCGTTCCGAATCGTTAGCTATGACGTGCGGCGCGCTGTCAGCGCCAGAGCGTTTGTGTGTGGTGACGTGTGACGTGTGGGGAGAGAGGGCTGGCGCCCCGCGCCGACACCAGCTTGCAAGCAGCGGCAGCCCCAACATCTCCCTGGCAGGGCGCCGCTCTCCACTCCTCTCCTCTCCTCGCGCATTCAACATGCGGTCTCCCTGGCGAACCCTTACAGCCCCCTGCGGCAGCTCTCGGAATAACGAGAGCACCGCCGTGCCTCCCAGCTGTCGCCGAGCTCACGCTGTGGGGGCACACGTTGCCTACTCCGAGCACGCAGCTACACTTTAAAAAATAATTTCGTGGCCGAAAAATCTCTACAATTTAACAGCAACGGCGTCGAGATGTCTTACAATTGTTGGGACGAAACTGTGGCTAATCAAGACTTCTATACCGTCTGTAAGTTTTGAATAATGACAACACAACCCCCGAAATATAACACAATTATAATTTCAAAATGACTGAAACTGTGGATGGAAGATGCACGGATTTTGGGAAGTGGAACGTATTGGATGACTACTGGTTCTCAACAAAAAAAAAAATTCTTTTAAACTCTTTATTCGACACTCAACATCCCAACAGAAATACAGCATTGCTGAGCAGATACACCGTGCTCTACGACATCAGTGTTACTACTCGTTAACTTTTAATGAATGCAGTTTGATACCTTACAAAGTACACATCTGGCCATTATGCTACCTGAGAAACTCCTCAAGCTCATTTCAAGTTGATGATGATGGTGAAGAAGTCCCATCCTCCGTTACAGAGCGTAGCGGACCCGCACCGCCGTACTAGGCAAGGTCCTAGTGGAGGTGGTTTGCCATTGCCTTCCTCCGACCGTAATGGGGATGAATGATGATGATGAAGACGGCACAGCAACACCCAGTCATCTCGAGGCAGGTGAAAATCCCTGACCCCGCCGGGAATCGAACCCAGGACCCCGTGCTCGGGAAGCGAAAACGCTACCGCGAGACCACGACCTGCGGACTCATTTCAAGTTATGCGTACACAAATGCAGTCACGTTAAACTAGCAACTTCCACAAACACAAAAACTTTTTCAGAGTTAAAAATCTAATAAAATGAGTTATCCATTTAAAAAAAAAAAAAAACAAGTTGAAATAATCTTTAAACAGATGAGCTTGAAACGAAATCATTTACTTTTACCGTACTGCAGAACGTTCAGTAAGGACGTTCGTTATTAACGGGCTTGTGCCCAATGACAAATTTCTTATACGAGGGACATTCAATAAGTAATCCAACACATGTTTTTCCTCGACCAGAATCGGTTTATGAAGAGCGGAATCTGTTGCGGGACATCGTCGAATATTACCACTTCAGCCTCTATACTTTATCAAGTTCCAATCGGTGGCGGCGCTATAAGTAGCCTTCAAAATGGCGTGCGTGACGGAGGTGAGTTACAAGCAGAGCTTTCATTGAGTTTCTTTTGGCTGAAAACCGGGGCATCACAGATCTCACAGGTACCTGCATAATGTCTACGGAGACCTGGCAGTGAACAAAATGATGGTGAGTCGTTGGACTAGGCGTCTGTCATCATCGTAACAAGGTCACGCAAAGCTGTGTGATCTCCATGTGCTGGACAGCCGCACACGGATGTGATCTCTACAATGTAGGAACGTGCGGACACCCTCATTCGAGGTGTCGAACACCTCGCTGCTCGCCTGGATGGCTCTGTTGGTAGCGCTGACACGCTCGTCCAGCCGTTGGAGTACTCAACGGTTTGTGTCTGCTGGGTTCCTCGGCGCCTAACAGAAGATCGTGAGGAGGAACGAGAGTGCGGAATTGCTTGCACCTTATGAGGTTGATCAGGACTATTTTTCGTCGTGTATCGTCGCAGGTTATGAAACATTATTCATCACTTCTAATCAGAAAAAAACTAAACTCCTCTCGAACAGGCCTTGAAGGCCCTACGGGACCGACCGGCCGCCGTGTCATTCTCAGCCCACTGGTGTCACTGGATGCAGATATTGAGGGGCATGTGGTCAGCACACCGCTCTCCCGGCCGTATGACAATTTCCGAGACCGAAACAGCTACTTCTCAATCAAGTAGCTCCTCAGTTTGCCTCATAAGGGCTGAGTGCACCCTGCTTGCAAACAGCGCTCGGCAGACTGGATGGTCACCCATCTAAGTGCTAGCCCAGCCCGACAGTGCTTAACGTCGGTGATCTGACGGGAACCGGTGTTACCACTGCGGCAAGGCCATTGGCCTTCTAATCAGAAACAAAACGGCAATTCGTGGAGTGGTGCCATATCACCTCTCCTCCGAAGAGAAAGTCCAGGCTCACATCCTCAGTCGAAAGTCATGGCGATAGTCTTCTGAGACTCTGAAGCGGTTTTTCTGTTTGATGTCCTCTCTGATGGTGCAACCATCAACTCTGACGTGCATTGTGCTAATCTACTGAAATTCGGGAAACGACTTCAGCGAGTTCGTCGCCACAAAACTGCAAACGAACTTGTCCTTCTCCATGTCAATGCAGGGCCTCATACAAATCGCATCCGGGAGAAGGTCAAAAAACCTCATTGGACTCTTCTTCCTCATCCACTCTACAGTCCGGATCTCGCACTTACCGACGTCATCTGTTTGGACCAGTAAAGGGTGCACTCCACGAGGAGCAGTACGTGAGTGATGGGGAGGTTGCTGATGCAGCGAGACGTTGACTTCAAAATCGACCAATAGACTGACAACTTGTGGACATACGGACCCTCCCTATAAGATGGCCTGAGGCCGTAGTATTGAACGGATATTATGTTGAAAAATAGGGTTTTGTAGCCAAAAATGTTGGGAATAATTTAGTATACTGGAATTCTAAATAAAATGTGTGTGTGTTGTATTGCTTATTGAACACCCCGTACATATACTTTCTGCCTTTATCCTTAAAGTGAGGAAAAACTTAAAATTCTTTAA
Source organism: Schistocerca serialis cubense (assembly GCF_023864345.2). Classification (NCBI taxonomy): domain Eukaryota; kingdom Metazoa; phylum Arthropoda; class Insecta; order Orthoptera; family Acrididae; genus Schistocerca; species Schistocerca serialis. The sequence goes on from NC_064643.1 coordinate 462,679,287, forward strand.
CTTTCTCATATCTACCCCCTCGTTTTGACGAGTCACGTTCCCAACAGTCCTAGTATTGTTTCTGCCTCGGTTTAAGATATGGAGGTGTATTAGTAAGAAAGATCGGAAGTTCGGAGAAGCTCTTCTTACTCTCAGTTTCATTATTACTAGATTGAGAGCACCAATTCTTTGGCGAATGTGTTACATTTCTAATGAAAAATTTCCGTAGTACAATTGAGTTATATTCTCGGACATAAACACTTCCGACTGGTGTGACGCAACGTCGATACCCATTGCTTTAAAGTGTTTTCAAGGCCCACAACGTTAACGTAGCGTTCGTTTACAGAAGGATGTCGATCGCCAGTTCCAGTGTCCATCATTTTGAGGGAAGTATTCCAAATCCATGCACCTTAAACTAGGCCTGTGACGCTGCTACCAACGGACAACGCTCCCTTCACATTACTGTCCGCTTCTCCTCCAGTCGCAGGGTCCACTCACCGCCCACTGTCTGTGCGCGCAGACCGACGGGCGCGCTCTCTGTCGGTGACCACAGTTATTTCCTGAGGTTCGCTTGTTACTGAATACCTGTATCTGTCTCACCACTCTACTTAGTCCAGCGACTATACACTGAAGTAACTGGTGTAGCCATGCGTATTCAAATACAGAGATATGTAAACAGGCAGAATATGGTGCTGCGGTCGGCAATGCCTATAGAAGACGATAAGTGTCAAAAAAAATGGCTCTGAGCACTATGGGACTCAACTGCTGAGGTCATTAGTCCCCTAGAACTTAGAACTAGTTAAACCTAACTAACCTAAGGACATCACAAACATCCATGCCCGAGGCAGGATTCGAACCTGCGACCGTAGCGGTCTTGCGGTTTCAGACTGCAGCGCCTTTAACCACACGGCCACTTCGGCCGGCGATAAGTGTCTGGCGCAGTTGTTAGATCGGTTACAGCTGCTATAATGGCACGCTATCAAGATTTCAGTGAGTTTGAACGTGGTGTTAAAGTCGGCGCACGAGAGATGGGACACAAAATTTCCGAGATAGTGATGAAGTGGGGATCTGCCCATACGACCATTTCACGAGTGAAATACGAAGAATCTGGTAAAACATCAAATCTCCGACATCGCTGCGGTCGTAGAAAAATCCTGCAAGAAGGGGACCAACAACGACTGAAAATCGCCCAACGTGACAGAACTGCAACTCCTTCGCAAATCGCTGCATATTTCGATGCTATTCCATCAACAAGTGTCAGCGTACGAACCATTCAACGAAACATCATCTATACGGACTTTCGGAGCCGAAGGCCCACTTGTGTACCCTTGATGACTGCACGACACAAAGCTTTAAACCTCGCCTGGGCGAGGGACTATGGATGACTGGAAACATGTTGCCTGGTCGGATGAGTCTAGTTTCAAATTGTATCTAGTGGTTGGACGTGTACGGGTATGGAGACAACGACATGAATCCATGGACCCTGCATGTCAGCAGGGAACTGTTCAGGCTGGTGGAGGCTCTGTAATGGTGTGGGGCTTGTGAAGTTGGAGTGATATGGGACTCCTGATACAAGACTGACAGGTGACACGTACGTGAACACCTTGTCTGATCAGCTGCATCCATTCATGTCCATTGTGCATTCCGACGGACTTGGACAATTCCAGCAGCACAATCCGACAACTCATACGTCCAGAACTGCTACAGAATGGTTCCAGAAACACTCTTCTGAGTTTAAACACTTCCGCTGCCCACCAAATTCGCCAAACATTATTAAGCATATCTGGGGTGTCTTGCAACGTGCTGTTCAGAAGAGATCTTCACCCCCTCGTACTCTTACGGATTTACTGACAGTGCTGCTGAATTCATGGTGTCAGTTCCCTCCAGCACTACTTCAGATATTAGTCAAGTCCAAGCCACGTCGTGTTGCGGCACTTGCGCGTGCTCGCGGGGACCCTACACGATGTTAGGTAGGTGTACCAAATGCTTTGGCTCTTCAGTGGATATACACATCGCATAGTTAACGTCTATCATAAGAGCCGAATGACATCTCGGTAGTAAAGTATTGTAATCTGTAATGTGACTCGGCTCAACATTGACATCACTGAACCATAATTTTACTTTGAAAATCTTTTCTTAAAGAATTTGCTTTATTTACTAGCGATTCACCAAGAACATTAACACATTTAATCACACAAGGTGAGCGTGGAAGTATTTGCCAGGAAGTAACTGATGGAAAATAAAATTACCTTTAACAAATGTGAATTTATTCCTAAAATCGTTTTCAAAACAGATTTAAAATTACAATCAGAAAGCACCCTCTTAATATCAAGTTACAATTCTTCAGAGGCAGAATAATTTATTTTTATTTTTTATTTTATTTATTTTTTCCAGTAGAAGCCTTCGGGCTGAGAAGCTTCCGCCCCCTTTCAGCACGGCCGTAGTCACGACCGCTCACAGCGACCTCTGAGAAACTACACTGGTGCAAATCTGCAACACACCAGATTACTTTAAACTAAAAATTTCAGCAACTCACACAAACACATTAACTATGAATCCGAAGGAAGGATGGAAATGGTACAAAAACACTCACATTAAGAATTATTTGCCACCGAAAGTGCAACTTGTTTTTAAAAGAACTCTTACGGTGGAAGGGTGGAAATCTTATAAAAATGACTATTTAAATAAAACCCATGAAATTCAGACTTACATAAAATGTACAACATGCTCTACATTTCACATATACCGCCTCGCAAGATGATAGGCAAGAGAAAAACATATTTCAGGAATTCAGCCTTTACCTTAATTCTATAAATTCGTTAACACCTAATCCAACAAACATGACAGAGGCAGCTATTAACGTACGGCAGACCGACAGACAGACAGACAGACACTAACTGCCTAACAAATGCAGACGAGAGACAGACCCAGGCTGACCTTGCTGACCAACTGACCAGACTCGCCCAGACTGACAGATTGCCCTGGGTGACCAACTGCCTCCGACTGACTGACTCAGACTGACTGACTCAGAGTCACTGACCAAGTGCCGAATGTTTTTTTTTTACTTTATTGTTATTTTAAAACCTGTACAACAGGCAGGCTGTCAGCAGCACACTTCGCTGCTCTTCAGCCATAGAATGTACAAGGAGCAAAAACAGTGAGATGACACATAAGTTACAGAACGGTGGGCAATAAAACAGGAGACACATAGAGACAAACACGGAGCCGTTCACACTCGTCGATAATCCACACTGCTAACTGATTAGACGACGCACAAACACTGAAGATGACGATGGCACTGGTGAACGATGGAGTGTGATGGTGAACACTGAACACTAAACACGACGGCACACACGAAACACTGATGGCGGTGATCTCCGGCGCGCGAATGTCCACTTAGCGTGTGCGAGTCCGGGGACCTGCCAAGAGGGGAACAGGGGTGAGGTGGGGGAGAGGGGAGAAAAAGGATGCCAATGGCTGAGGAGACGGGGGCAGGAGGAGAGGGACAGGGGAGGGGAGGCCCGGGGGAGGAGGGGGGAGAAAAGGAGGAGGGAAAAGGGAGAGAAGGGAGGGAGGGTGCCCAAAGGAGCAAGCACAGGAGGAGGGTGGGAGGATCAAAGTTGGTAGGAGGGGTAGATGGAGGGGAGGAGGGCATCATCAGGGAGGGGGAGCCACCTTGGGGGAGGGTAAGGAGGGTGGAGAGATGGAGACCAGGTGGGACGTGCGAATACAGGCGCGGCAGCGGGCAGGGGTGGGAGAGGATCGGGGAGACGAGCGGGTGAGGAGGATCGAGTTTGCGGGAGGTGTACAGGAGCCGTATCCTTTCAAGGAAAAGGAGGAGGTAGGGGAAGGGGATGAGATCGTACAAGAGCCGCGTGGGGGAGGGGAGACGGATGTGATAGGCGAGGCGGAGAGCATACGTTCAAGGATTTGGAGGGATTTATAAAAGGTAGGGGGGGCGGAGATCCAAGCCGGATGGGCATAACAAAGGATAGGGCGGATGAGGGACTTATAGGTGTGGAGGATGGTGGAGGGGTCCAGGCCCCACGTACGGCCGGAGAGGAGCTTGAGGAGACTGAGTCGGGAGCGTGCCTTGGCTTGGATTGTCCGGAGGTGGGGAGTCCAGGAGAGGCGACGGTCGAGGGTGACGCCAAAGTACGTAAGGGTGGGAGAAAGGCGATAGGACGGCCATAGATAGTGAGATAGAAATCAAGGAGGCGGAAGGAAGGGGTAGATTTGCCTACAATGATCGCCTGGGTTTTGGAGGGATTGACCTTGAGCAACCACTGGTTGCATCAAGCGGTGAACCGGTCAAGATGGGATTGGAGAAGGTGTTGGGAGCGCTGTAGGGTGGGGGCAAGGGCAAGGAAGGCGGTGTCATCGGCAAACTGGAGAAGGTGGACGGGGGCTGACGGCGGCGGCATGTCCGCCGTGTACAAAAAAAGGTACAGAAGGGGGGAGAGGACAGAGCCTTGGGGCACACCGGCAGAGGGGGAAAAAGGTGGAGGAATCGGTGTTATGGATGGTGACATAGGAAGGACGGCGGGAGAGAAAGGAGCCGATCAGACGAACATAGTTAATGGGAAGGGCGAATGTTTGGAGCTTGAAGAGGAGACCGGAATGCCATACGCGGTCATATGCACGTTCGAGGTCCAGGGAGAGGAAGATTGCGGAGCGACGGGAATTAAGCTATTCGGAAAGGAGATGAGTGAGGTGAAGGAGAAGGTCGTCGGAAGAGAAGGACGGCCGAAAGCCACACTGGGTAACGGGAAGGAGGCGGTGCTGGCGGAGACACTGATGGATGTGTCGGGTGAGGATAGATTTCAGGACCTTGCTGAAGACCGAGGTAAGGCTGATGGGGCGGTAGGAGGAGACGGCGGACGGCGGTTTGCCAGGTTTAAGGAACATGAGGATACAGGAGGTTTTCCACAGGTCGGGGTAGTAACCGGTGGACAGGACTACATTGTAGAGCCTGGCCAGGGTGGAGAGGAAAGAGACGGGAGCTTCACGAAGGTGACGGTAGGTGACACGATCGTGACCAGGAGCGGTGTTGCGTTTTGTGCAGAGTGTATCAATGAGATCCTGTGTAGTGATAGTGGCATTGAGTTCCGTGTGTGCAATGTTGTCCAAGCACTGGAAACCAGGAGCGAGGGGAGGGACAGAGGTGTCAGTTCGATCGCAGATATCTGGGAAGAGGGAGTAATCGAACTGGGGATCATCGGGGATGGAAAATACATCGAAGAGGTAGGAGGCAAAGTGATTGGCCTTACTAAGGGTGTCAGGGAAAGGGTGATCATCATGGAGAAGAGGATAATAGGGGGAGGGTTTAGTTCCGGTAAGGCGACGGAAGGCCGACCAGTACTTGGACGAGTTGATTGGTAGGGTAGCATTTAAACGGGTGCATGTCTGTCGCCAGTCCCGGCGTTTCTTAGCCGTGAGCAAATTACGAATGTGTCGCTGGAGTTGCCAGTGGCGTCGTAGTGTGTCCGGGTCACACGTGCAGACGAAGGCACGGTAGAGACGACAGGATTCACGGAGGAGGAGGACGGCCTGTGGGGGTAAGGTAGGACGGTGGGGGTGGATGGCGACAGTAGGTACGTGGGCCTCCACGGCCTCAGACAAGGTCTGCTGGAGAAAGGAGGCGGCGTGGGTGACATCGTCAGGGTGGTGGTAGGTGAAGGGCTGGCTATCGACCTGGGTGGAAAGGGTATCCTGGTAGACATTCCAGTCGGCATGGGAATAGTCATGGACATACTTAGGGGGAGGGTCATTACGAGGGTCGGGGCAGGGGCGACGACCGTCTGAAACGGTGAGGAGGACAGGGAGATGGTCGCTACCAATAGGCTCCAGGACAGCCACCGTTATGCGGCCAAGGATGTTGGGGGAGGAGAGGATAACATCAGGAGTGGAATTGGAGGGACGGGTGCGCTGGGGGATGGGGATGAGGTCGCCTTGAAGGGAGGAGAGGAACCGATGCCACCGCCGTAACTGGGCGGCGGAACGACTATGGATGTTGAAGTCGGCGGCGATCACGTAGGAGGAGAAGGTACGGTCAATGTGGGAGAGGAAGTCGATGGGAATAGGGGCGTTAGGGCGGACATAGATGGTGGTGCAGGTAACGGTAAGGCCGGGGAAGAAGAGATTAAGGATCAGGTGTTCGGTGGGGTCGGGAAGGAGAGGTTGGAGCCTAACGGGGATCTGGCGGTGGTGACCAATGGCAACTCCGCCACGCGCAATTCGGAGGGGATTATCGGAGCGGTGGAGGAGATAGGGTGAGGTGTGGATGGAGTGGTGGGGTTGGAGGAAGGTTTCATTGAGGAGGAAGGCATCCACGCAGTGGGTGGCAAGGGTGTGCAGGAAGAGGTTCTTGTTGATCGTAAGGGAGCGGATATTGTGGAAAAGGATACGTTGCTGTCGCACCATGACAGGGATTTAGACGAGGGTATCAAGACGGGAGAAGATGAAATGGGCCTGGTTGTTGGAGTAGGTGGCATACATCTTCAGTTGGAATATGGAACGGGCGGCGAGGGAGATCTGCTGGAGGCTGTGGGGGCGCTGAAAGGGATGAACATTTTGGAGGACGATGGTGAGGAACCTGGTGATGTCCTCAGCGGCAGGGGGGGGGACGAAGGGAATTGCCAGGAGGGGGGGGCGTCCAGGGGATGGACAGGGATGGTGAGTTCAGGAGTGGTCGAAGGGGGGAGTAGGTGGGATGGGGGAGATTGCAGGTATTGCAGGAGGGAGGGGATTGAAGGTTACGGCACTGCCGGAGGAAGTGCGCTTGCCTACAATGCGGGCAGGTGGGGGCCTCGCGGCACTCAGTTGTTGGGTGTGCATTATAGTGCAGACACCTCTGGCAGCGCAGGGATTGAGGAGGGGAACGGGAGGGGTCGACCTTGTAGCCCTGGTGGAAGAGGAGGGCACCCTCCTTCAGGAGACGGTCAATGGAGGGGGCGTCCTCGGAGAAATCCCGCATAAGGCGAGTGGGGCCGGCCGAGTTGAAAATGTGGAGGACCGCCCGCACCTCCAGCGTGGGATGCGCCTTGAGCTCCACCAACACCTCCTCCTCCGTGATCGACGGACTGAGCCGAGTGATCACGGCGGTGAGGGTCGGCGGGCGACGCGGGGGTTGGGGTTGGCGGGTAGGAGATGGAGGGAGGCGTTGGGGCCAAAACGGGTGATGGGGAGGCGGGAGAGGATGGCAGTATGGAGGGTTGGGCTGGGGGAGGAGATGAGAACAGAATCCCGTCTGGGAGTGAGGAGAGAGATGGGGGCACCAGGGAAGTGTTGGCGGAGGAGGAGGGAGAGATTCCGGGCCTCGAGAAGGGAAGGATCGGGACGGGAGAGGAGGTATTTGTATAAAGAGGGGGGGGAGGAGGAGGAGGAGGAGGAGGAGGAGGCGGAGGGAGCAAGGCCAGGTGGGGAGACGTCCATGGCACCCTGGGGGGGTGAAGGTGGGCGGGGCCTTTTTGGGAGCGGAGGAGGTGGTGGTGCCACTAGGGCGTTTTATGGCAGCAGAAGGGCGGGTGGTGGTATGAGGGACGGGAGCTATAGGGAGGTGGTGGGAAGGGACAGGTCCCGGCGTGGACGCAGCAGTCGGCGCCGGAGATGGTGACGATGACGGTGACGGTGAAGGCGACGGCGACGATGACGATGACGGTGGCGGCTGTGATGGCGAAGGCGACGGGGACAGCTGGGCATGGACAGTGGCCCAACGGGCCACCACCCTAGCCGGAGCTGCAGTGACAGGCTGGGGGAGTGGGGAGAAAGGATCAGATCGAGAGGAGTGGGAGGAAGAAGCCGGAGAGGGGGCAACAAAGAGCGAGGGCGAAGGGAGAGTGAGAAGAGGTGGTATGGAAGGAGGGGGGTGGGACTGGGCACACCACGTTATAGTGGTGGAGGCGGCGGAAGGGGAAGTGTAAACTATGGCGGTGGCGGTAGTAGTGACGGTGGTGGTGGGGGCGGACATGACGACAGGGAGAAACAATAACGCACAGAAGGAAAAGAAAAGGACACAAACTGGGGACAGACGCAGACAAAGACGGAGGAAGACGAAGACGGCCGAAGACCAGGGTCAGGAAATAGGTTATTGAATTACACAAACCAAAAGAAAACGCGAGACAACGGTTGATTCAAAAGATGTAACAACGAAGAGAAAACTAGGACGAACCAACCTAGAACCAGTGTCGTAAGCTTCGCTTGACTTACGTAGCTCTTACACGTCCTCGATACAGTCCCGACCTCTCCCCAAGAGATTTTCATATTTTTGGAGCCCTAAGGAAAGATATGCGTGGCCTTTGGTTTCCTTGGAACGAAGAGGAGCACGCTTGGTTACAGACAGACATGGGATTACAGGCAACCGCAAACATTATTCCAGGAAGGCGTTGACCTTTATTTCACTGTGAGGTAAATGTATTAGCAATTATAGCGATTACTCTCGAACTGATGAATACTTTACTTACTCTGTATCCATCTGCCTCGTTTGCGTTCATGTACACCTTTATCATGACACCTGACATCAGACATGAGATGGTACACACTAAGTCGGGTCTGGCGGTGATGATTTACTTTATTCTGTCGCTCTGGGGCGCTTTGTCCATCTGCATCTCAACTAACGTTGGTACGCCAAGGTACATTAATATATGTTATTAATACTGTTTTCCTTAAACTTTACGTTAACGGATTCAGCCTCAATCTGCAGTTAAACTCCTACAGATTTCATTATTCTTGAAGTGTCAGCTTTGTGTATGGTAACCACTGTTTAAGCTCGTTGCTAGGAAAACCAAAGAGAATGGATAAAAATATGTAGATGAAGTTGCCGCGCCAAATTCGAATAAGATGTAATGTTTTCGACGACCGGCTCCATCATCGTCGTCAGGAAGTGACCGTCATGTAATTGTCGAGCGTCGAGGTCATCCTTGCGTTCTCCTAGGGAAAACAATGCCTCATTCGAATTACTCGCTGAAAAAGGAAACACGATTGTGACACTGAATGTACAGGACTATATTATAGAGAATATGAAGCGTTGCATCTTATGCAAGCTCAGTGCTGATCCGATCAGACAAAATCTCTTTAAATGTAGCTCATTATCTTAGGAGACATTTCAAATTCTTACCGTTTTTCGTTACTTCTTACACTACACAGCCTTCACAAAATGTAGTAATACATGTTCTTCACCCTATTGTTAGCAATATGGTTCCCCCTACTTCTAATTTCATATTTTCGGTTTTCGTTAATAATTACGGATGTATCACGTTCATCTGTGTTTGCGACATTCAGTTGTCACCCGAAAATGGCCTGAGAGGTCGAAAGCCGGTTCGTGAGAAAATAAATATAATTTTGCTGAACATTAGGAAGTGTTTTCCTCTTCAATACCATTATCGTTTTCTGCAAGCACCGACGGAAAATTAAATGGATATATTTTGTATAAATAGAACAACTAAATATTTTATATTCACAATTTTACAGCGGGTCCCCGTAAACCTCTTATTTATTATCAATTACAAATGCCGCAATCAAATGCAATTATTCTGTAATTAAAATATTACTTATCGTTCGAACGTGGGGCCTTTACTACACTGCTCACTACACAAAATGGCGTCCGTCGTGGGGTATAACAGCATAGTACTAGCAGTTTTTATTTGTACTGTGAATTAATATTTTTCTCTTCTATTCCAGCATATTGTAGGCATGTAACCCTGTGTGCCAGGTGTTAGTGATTTATTTCACCTGGACCATCTCTGCGGGAACGATACGTGTCGGACTGAAAAATGTTCGTCACTTGCACTCTGTAAGGTCAAGCAATGCGTTTTCGGTACCTCAGAAACAATTCGCCAGAAGCCTATGGTTTTGCAACGTTTGAAAGGTGGCTACACTGAGCCACTGCGCCAGAGATTGCGCCAAAGAGTATTATTAAGCCGCCTCCACAGTGCTAGGAGAGAACTCGTAGAAGTCAGTGCCTGTTAAGAACTCGTAGTAGTCGGTGCTTAGAGAGAGCTCGTGGAAGACAGTGCCTGTTAAGAACTCGTAGTAGTCGGTGCTTAGAGAGAGCTCGTGGAAGACAGTGCCTGTTTAGAGCTCGTAGTAGTGAGTGCTTGGAGAGAGCTCGTAGAGGAGTGCGTGGGCAGAGCTCGTAGAAGACAGTTCGTGTTGAGATGTGCGAGTGGGCAAGGCTTGTCGAGATGTTGTAGTAAGGAGTGCTTGTTCCATGTTTTATCCAGTTATTTGATGGGAGAGATAGCAGATGTTATTCTAATGAAGATATTGTAACGATCAGAGTGTTTTCGTCAATATATATGAAGGTAAAATATTGCGTGTTTTTTCATTATTTCCATGTTTTAAATAATGCGTCATGACAGGTTCAGTCAACAAAGCATCTGGCTTGTGTTCTTGTATTAGAGTGTAATTCTGGTTTTCTTGAGTAATTATGGTATTTTTATTTCCTTTAGTTACTTCTGTATAAATGGTATTTAAAATTCTTGTCTTGTTGAAGAAGAACTGTGCCAGATGTGCGTTGAGTCATACTACCACATACAGAACAGCTACACTTGTGCTTTGTTGGTTTAGTAGGTTTTATAGTTGCTGGGGACTTAATTAATTAACTGTGTCAACGAAAATTTTCATTTTATTCCTGTTGTTGTTCTTTGCAGTCAGATAGCGTAACAATAATAGTCAGGGCCAACCGATTACGAGACACAGCGTAATCGGACACACAGCTACTAAAAAAATAAAAAATATTTTCAATCATATATTTAATTAAGCCCCCATGCACGTGGCGACCGCTGCTTCGGATCGTCCCTTGGAATCTTCTGACTGTAAAAAATAGTAGACAGTAGTATTGTTGCAGTAATTTGTAGTTTAGTAATTGTAGTCTATTTTGCATATGTAGATTTGGTAATTGTCATTCTTCTAATGGTATTTTTTTTCTCAGAATTTGATTTGTTGTCTTGTATACGGGTTTGACAATTTAGTGCAATTATTTCGATTGTTTGATTGATCGTGTTTGAGGGAGACATTGCATGTAAATGGTTTTGTTGGAGATAAGGAGGCATTGTGTGTAATTTTCGAACAGTGACGAATTTTTTATGTTTTGTAAATGATTACGCGGTCAATGAAGAAGGCAAAAATGATGAATAGTGAGAATGACGAAATTGTTAACATGGCGAACTCGCCAACAGAGGAAAACAGTGTGATGAATAATGAAGTGGAAAACAATTTAATAGGTCAGGAAGATAGTCCGGAACCATTTCAAAATTTTTCTCAATCAGAAAATTCACAGAATCTGAGATTAACGACAGAAGATTCTGGAATAGTATCGAACACAGATAGCCTTATGGTTATGCAGAAGGAAGTTAGTTTTGCGGGAAATGTTTGGGGCGAAAAGAATTCTGAATCATTTAATATGGAGCAGTTGATGGGTGCAATATTAAATTTGGGATCACAAATAGGAACAATAAAAACTGATATGGGAACAATGGAAACACAGTTTAGATCTGAATTAAAATCACAAATAGGAACAATTAAAACAGAGATGGGAACTTTACGATCTGAATTAAAAACTGATATAGGAACAATGGAAACACGGATGGGAACAATGGAAACTCGGTTAGGATCTGAATTTAAAGCAGAGATGGGAACTTTGGAAACACGGATAGATTCACGAATAGGGACATGTTTCAAAAATATGAAAGTTGAATTATAGAAAGAAATCAGAGAAGAAGTACAACCAATTTTGAATGCTCACAATAATAGATTAGTTGCAGTAGAAATCAGATAAAGGGAACAGGATAGAGAACAGGAAGAAAGAGATCGCGTGATAGTACAGAAATTTTCAGAGTTAAATTTACAACGTGCAAAAGATAAGGAAGAAATATTTGAAAGAATCGAGGAATCCGTACCAAATGACAGAATAAATAGTCTAACACAACAATATGAACAGTTAACTACCAAATGTGTCAATACTGAAATCCGGGTCGCGACACTTATGGAAGACGTAAATAAACAGAAGAAAAAAATAGGTGATTTAGCGGAAAGAGTTGAGGAGATATCAGATAAATTGACAAATCTTAGTTTAAATGGGGACAGAGATTCTGATGATACAGCACCATTGCCATTTGCAGAAACCGAAGAGTATCAGAACATAAATAAGCATTTTGAAAATCAGGGAAAATTTAATGAACGCGTTAAAAGGGAAGTTGAGGCATTACGAAAGCAAGTCAAACAGATCGAAGGCGAAATTGTAGGAAAAGACAGCAAAAGAAATTTGGAATCACAGATATCAGAGGGGTTTGAAGAAAATAATTTGTTTTATTTACGGGATGCGACACGAGAGCGCCAGGCGCTCGAACTTGACAATAATCGTAATTGGGACTGGGACAGACGCGGTAGGTCTTTGTCGCCACGAGGCGAAAACTTTGACTATAAACACTTTTTGACTGTTCGGAAATTTAAGATCTTCCGCAACTCTAAGAATGACATACATCCATGTGCATGGTTAGATCAATTTATGTACGCACTTCCACCAAATTGGCCACTAAGTCACAAACTGGAATTTATGTGTGGATATTTAGAAAACGAACCGGCGACGCGGATGCGCGCACTCATTAGAGATTGTAATAATCTGAATGATTTTTATCATGCATTTCTATCGGCATATTGGTCCGAAAACACGCAGGACAGAGTTAAACACAGTCTTATTATGCAGCGTAATTTCAAACAGTCTGAGTTCCGCACGCCAGCAGAATATTTTGAAGACATGATTCGAAAGAATCAGTTCCTTTCCAACCCTTACAGCCCGACTGAATTAATTCGCATTTGTTTAACTAAGCTGCCACAATCCATAAGACAAATTGCTTTAGCCGGAAGATGTAAAGACGACATTGAGACTTCTAAGACTTTGTTGCAAGAACTTGAGTATGACAATGACGACGGGACTTCCTGCAATTTTTTCAGTAACAGTAATTACAATAGATTTTCAGAGAAAAGGGATAGTGGTCGGAACGGACGTTATAGCGGTAATTTTGAGAATGACAGACGAAACAGACAGGACAAAAGATACCAGCCTTATAACAATAACAGACGTTCTAACAGAAATTACACAGACAATTATAACAACGGTAATTCATACCGGAATGATCAATCATACGGAAACAGTAATCGGTATCATCAGGACAGAAATTATTCATACAGTAATAGAAATTCTTACTACAGAAATAATCAGGGTAGTAGATACAACAATAATTTCAGAAGTGACAGTCGAAATTACACAAGAAGTAGTTATGCAGACAGACAGGAAAACAGAAATTTTAATAACAGACACAGCCAAGAATTTGCATCTAACAGACAGGAAGGACCTAATTGGCATCCTCCACGTGACAGAACTTCAGAGAGACAAGTGCAAATCGTAGAAATTGATCCGCGAAATGACGCTAATATTCAAAGACGTGACGCAAACAATCGACAATGACTTGCAGCTTCGGCTTCTGGCAGCAATATAGACGGTTCAGAAAGTAATGACACTACGACTTTACACTACGTACGCCTGGAAGACATGAGAGACATTTTGTTAGACGAAAAGGAAAATAATGTAGACGCATTTTTACATCCTGTTATTGAAGTATGTGTCGGTAAGAATAAGTTCACTGCAGTTTTAGATTCCGGGAGCCCACTGAATGTCGTTAGTGAATCAGTTTTTCGTATATGTGAAAGAACTATTGCCTGTCCTGTGTTACCTATTTCTAAAACTACAATTCGAGGTGCTATTTCTGGAAAAAGTGTGGAAGTCAAACAACAGACCAATTTAAATTTCATTTGTCAAGGATACGAATTTTCTGCTAATTTTATTATTGTTCCATTACTCAGTACCCAAATCATATTAGGTATGGAGTTTCTTAACGCACATAAGGCAATTTTGAACTTTAAAGAAGGAAGTGTGAATTTGACTGTTGCTGGAATGCCGAAATGTTTGAAATTTTCCGAGTGTTTAACAAGATCTGAGTCAGATACAAAATGTTTAACGTTTCTTACTTCTGATGTTTTCGTTGAGCATTATGACACTGTGTTTATTCATGACAATGACAATAGATACAGAGACGCGATGGAGGAAATAATTAATAGCGAAGAATTAATTAATGAGTAGGTTAAGAAAGCTGAAGTGCCAGATGATGTTGCAAGAGAAGAGCTGCACCACATTTTGACTTCACATGCTACAGTATTTAGTCATCACACAGGAACTATACAAGGCCTACAATATTTATTTAAAGTAAAAGAACACACACCATTTCGGGGGAAAACGTACGCTATTCCTTTGGCTTACAGAGACAAGGTTAAGAATGAACTTCAGTACATGTTAGATCAGGGCATTATTGAGCCTGCAGTCAGTCCTTATACTAGCCCATTACACGTTGTTCTTAAAAAGAATGGGTCAATTCGTTTGGTTCTGGATTCCAGACAGATAAATAATATCATCATTCCTGAAACTGACCGCCCACAAAATTTAGATGAGCTTCTTCAACATTTCCATGGAATTAAAGTTTTATCCACGATTGATATGCGCGCAAGTTTTTGGCAAATAGAACTTCACCCTGATTGCAGAAAATACACTGCCTTCTTAGCCTTTGGTAACTGTTACCAGTTTCGGAAAATACCGTTTGGACTTACTGTATCTTCAGCAGCATTCATTCGTAGCTTAAACGAAATCTTGCCTGTTTATCTTCGTGACAATATTACTTCATATGTTGACGATATTCTTATTGCTAAACAATCTTGGAGTGAGCACAACAAAATTTTGGATTCATTGTTACGTTTCTTTGCAAGAGTTGGCATTACAGTGAACTTAGAAAAATCTGAATTTGGTCGTTCTCAGGTGAAATTTCTCGGTCACATTATTTCTACAGAAGGTATTCTTCCTGATGCAGAGAAATTAGACGCTATTCGTAACTATGCTGTTCCTACCACGAAACGTGATGTTCGTAGCTTCCTTGGTGTCTGTAATTTTCTTAGACGCTTTGTTAGATTGGACGATTTGGCCACACCTCGTTTATTTGAACTATCTGGAAAGAAATCTAATTGGTGTTGGGATGAGGAAGCTCAGTCAGAATTTGAACAGCTTCGTGATGCTTTAGTTGCTGCTCCACTTCTTTCACATCCGGATTTATCTAAGGAATTTTGTTTGGCAACGGACTCATCATACAAAGGCCTAGGTGCACATTTATTTCAAGAGATAGAAGAAAACGGCGTTGTAGTACAGAAGACTATTGCATTTGGAAGTCGTGTTCTTTCTAAATCAGAAAAGAATTATTCGATTACGGAACTTGAAGCTTTAGCTGTTGTATGGGCTTTCACAAAATTTCGCACATTTTTGTTTGGCAGACATACTAAGGTTTACACCGATCATCGAGCTCTGGAATTTCTTATGTCAACAAAATTAACTCATGGCAGATTGTCACGATGGGCGTTGTACCTACAGGAATTTGATTTTAGTATTGTTTACATACAGGGTTCTTCAAATATTGTTGCTGATGCTTTATCACGTGCACCTATGGGTTTGAAACAAAGTGCTGAAGAGGACTGCAAGGAAAACAATTATTGTTTGATGCATATACAAGGTGTTGCGTTTGAGAACTTTATTTCGTCTTCGCTCCAGGACATCGCTAAGGAGCAAAATGAGGATCCAATCTGGAAGGACATTAAGGAGAAGTGGAGGAGAAAAGAAAGCGTAGCGATTAGACAGCATTATTTAGTCCGCAATGACATTCTTTTTAAACGAAAATCGGTTGACAACTCCGTTTGGTTAGTTTGTATTCCTGATGAGTGGGTCAATAAGCTGATTTGGTATACGCATTTCAGTTATGCACACTTTGGTCCCAGAAAATGCTTTCATAAATTACGAGAAAATTGCTATTTCAGTAATATGGAAAAACGTATTCGATCTGTTCTGGCCAAATGCAAATTATGTCAAAAGGCTAAGCCGCCAACAGTTTCTCACAGAGCACCGTTGTTTCCTATCATTCCAGCGAAATTAAAGGAGATGGCTGCAGTCGATTTGTTCGGTCCAGTGGTTCGATCTACTAATGGTTTTGCGTACATTTTCGTAGCAGTGGAACTGACGTCAAAATATGTGTGTTTTACACCGTTACGCAAAGCAACAGCTCGTTCAGTATCTAACGCTTTCATCAAACATTTTCTTAAAGAAGTTGGTCATGTTGATAAAGTTATATCAGATAATGGATCACAGTTTCGTTCTAAAATTTGGCTTCGTACTCTACGGCGTCGTAAGATTAAACCAATTTTCATTTCACTTTTTCACCCTCAATCTAACGCTTCAGAGAGATGAATGAAGGCAATCAATAAATTGTGCCGTCTTTATTGTCATCAGAATCACAGAACTTGGGATCAGTATCTTCATATTTTTCAAAACATTCTGAATGAACTCTCTAATGATTCAACTTCTTTACCGCCTATACTGGTATTAAAAAATAAAGCACCGACAAATCGCATATCTGAAATCGTTCCTTTTCCGCCTTCACGGAAACTGCGGCATTCTGAAGTTGTCAACCTGGCTCTACGAAATATTGCATCTGCGGCTGCTAGAAGAGAGAAATCAGCCAAGCGTCCTGGTCGTTCAAAAATCTTGTCAGTTGGTCAAAAAGTGTTAATTAAGTCTCATCGTTTATCTCATAAGGGAAAAGGCTTGTGTCGCAAATTTTTTCTGCTTTATAACGGTCCATATAGAATTCGTAAAATTACTCATGATAACACTGTCGAAGTAGAAACTCTTAAATCTCGACGCTCTAAAGGAATACATCATATATCTAACGTAAAAATTTTTGTGGAATGATATACTTTTGAAAAATTTTTGTGGAATGACATACTTGTGAGAAACTAACAGCTACATGTAAACATGCGGAGAGTACAAGGATACCGCGCTGTGTTTTGGCGGCGGCACATACTCAAAGCAACACTCAAGTCTGCGCGCGGCACAAGGCAGTCGTTGACCGCGAACAATTGCTTCCTACGTCACGCGCCTACAGCTGATCGAGCGCTCAGTGCGAATGCACTGACAGCCGTAAACAAATACACAGTTTAATTTCTCCGATTAAATTCAGTATAAAGCTATAGTGACTTGATGAATTCTGTTATTAACATTCAGTATTTTTCAGGATACGGTTCTATAAAATATTTAAGAACTTCAGGTACATTCTGTGTGTCTCCGACGTTAAGAGGACTTACTATCGAGAAATTTTCAGGAAGAATGTAATTTCGAAGAAGAAACTAATAAACTAAAAAGGGTAACTATCAATTGAGTTCATTTTTGAGGTAACATATTTCCACTTAGGTACGTACTTTAGACGTAATTTGCTGCTCGCGATTACGTGATTCATACTTTGTGCTAATTTCATGTTCTATGAATTTACGTGTGAAGCGACGTGCTTGTGTACATTTGCTGATTTTTGTCAATGTTTTATTAATGAACAGGATTGTTATTTGTATATATTATGCATCGCTTGGCTGCTATGCTTTTTCACTGATGTCATATTTTTTTTATTACGTGTCTGCTGTGCTTATTTATTTAAATTATAATTGTAACCTGATTAATTGTGCGGACTGTGTTTAGGTATGTAAGTTATACTTTGTGATTTATCTGCTTGCGCCTTCATGTTTACTTATTAGGATGACATATGAACATTTATTTGCTTATGCTGATATGATGCTAATTACATGTTTACTGCTTTGCGTATGGATTGCATATTTATACATATCTGTTGTTGTCATAACTACTCTTTAATTTGGTATATAGAAATGCTGATATACTGTGTATGAACATAGAGTTTAGGTTACACTATGGTATAGGTTATAGATTGTTCGCTTGGCAGTGCCTCGTTGTAGGAATTGTGCTGCATCCACTTTTTGACATTCTGTTCTCCACTGGTATATTTACTCGCTATTGCTTGTTTTGCTTACGCTAAGTGCCTTATATTTTTAAGATAAGAAAATGAACTGCTATAACTCGACGAACGACATTAGTACAAGAAACTTCATAGAAGTCTCATGAGCTGGAGGTTTTATGGAAGCTGTATAACTTTATGCTAATAGAAAGGAAGCTAACGACATGACATACCATTACTAGGTTTAGACCATTAACAGTTATTACACTGCATTTTTCGTGAGCAAGTGAAATAGGAAGTGACACTTGATACAAGAAATACTCCACAATTTTGCTTCTGCCATAATTCTTGAAGTGGTGTACACACTGTGAAATATTGTGATCATTCACATTCCGTAATCGTACTTAATTACTGAGAGTTATTCGAACTAAGTCTGTTAGAGGTCATGTATGCATTTCTTTGTTTATAATTCATAATGAGTAGAAGACTTGGCTCAGATGGATTACACAGAGGTTGTGTGTTGACAATGTGTCTTCAGATTGTATGGGATGATGAGGTTTGCATTAGGATTTTATCTGTACTTGTTCGAGGAGACTGACTACAGGAAAGAGTTGTTATGGAAGTGAAATGATATTGGTAATAAGGTTCATATTTATCGACGTATTAAAGAGGTATTATTGAGGTATAGAGATTATATGAAGTTGATGATTATTGGAGTTTTTGTAGACAAGAGGTAAGGTAAATGATATTGGTGATAAGATTTATATGTATCGACGTAAGAAGTATTAGTGAAGTATTGAGATTATGTGATGCTGATGATTATTGGAGTTTTGGTGGATAAGAGGTAAAGTAAGTGAGATGCATATTTTTTTTTGTTGGTCTTAATGGAACAAGGAGGATGAAGATAGCAGACTAGAACACTAAAGTAGAAGGAAGATAGTCTATACACACACTTTGTTAAATTACTAAGCAGTATATATTTTTTTTGAAGAGAGGAAGTATTTGCATATCTTGGCTCACTGACAGTTGTTCAACAACAGTACATTTGATCTGGCTTGGCAAACATTGGTCTTGACATGATGACTATGATGTTGACTTAACTATTATTGACTGTGATACATTGCTGCCACTACTACTTGATACACATGATGAACATCAGATTTTGACAGAATTACATTTACACAGTTAACACTATTCAATTACACAGTAGTACTTAATGTGGATGAAAGATGAGTGAGTGTGTTTTGTGTGTTTTCCTTTCCTAATCCTACCCACCTATCTCCTAAATATTATTTTATTTGTTTGTTGTGGCTTGTACTGACACCCATAAATATTATAGGTTTACTGATATTTGTGTATTTGTAATAGTTACTATGACAATTATCTGATATCATTTGTGTGTTTATTAGAATTTGTATGTTTAGTGTAAGAGCATTGTAAAAGCATTTGTATGTGTTTTCAAACTATTGTTCATGCCTGAACTGTCAGATTAGTGATGGTGAATATTATGGACTGTTACCTGCACTTTTCAACGTAATGTGTGACACTTAGGAATGATTAATTTCTGCTAATGAACTGTGTGATCAGTGATAGTGAATATCATGGACTGCTGTCTGCACCTGCTCAACATTGCTGGGTGCAACTAATGGAACTACTTCTACTGAAATGATGTCACTTGTTGGTGTCTGCACCTGTTCTCAACATTGCTGGGTGCAACTGATGGACTGTTTCTGCTGAAATGATGTCACTTGTTGCTGTGTGTACCTCTGCAACTTTACTGGGTGCCACAGATGGAACTGCTTCTGCTGAAATGATGTCACTTGTTGGTGTCTGCACCTGCTCAGTATTGCTGGGTGCAACTGATGGACTGTTTCTGCTGAAATGATGTCACTTGTTGCTGTGTGTACCTCTGCAACTTTACTGGGTGCCACAGATGGAACTGCTTCTGCTGAAATGATGTCACTTGTTGGTGTCTGCACCTGCTCAGTATTGCTGGGTGCAACTGATGGACTACTCCTACTGAAATGATGTCACTTGTTGGTGTCTGCACCTGCTCAACATTGCTGGGTGCCACTGATGGACTGCTTCTACTGAAATGATGTCACTTGTTGGTGTCTGCACCTGCTCTCAACATTGCTGGGTGCAACTGATGGACTGCTTCTACTGAAATGATGGTCACTTGTTGGTGTCTGCACCTGCTCTCAACATTGCTGGGTGCAACTGATGGACTGTTTCTGCTGAAATGATGTCACTTGTTGGTGTCTGCACCTGCTCAACATTGCTGGGTGCAACTGATGAACTGTTTCTACTGAAATGATGTCACTTGTTGCTGTCTGCACCTACTCAACATTGCTGGGTGCCTCTGATGGATTGCTTCTACTGAACTAATGTGACTTGTTTCTGGGTGTACCTGCTAAACTTTACTGGGTGCCACTGATGGACTGCTTTTACTGAAAAGATGTTACCTGTTGGTGTCCTTTTTTGTATAAACTAATCATTGAAAGCATTTTATGTGAACATTTGTATAAACTGATTTTTTATGTATTGTGTAAACTATTATGTAAAGCCACATGTATGAAAGAAGTTGTATTGCTTACTGTATTTCATATATTAGGTTATTGAAAGGTCAGTGCAAAGCCAAAATTTTAACTAATTATGTGATATTTAGGTATTAATATTATCTTTTATTTTTGTGGACGAATTTGGTGGTATTTTCACCACCAATGCTGGCAAAAATACCATCAAATTCTGGCCTGTGGAGGAGGGGCATATGAAAGGTGGCTACACTGAGCCACTGCGCCAGAGATTGCGCCAAAGAGTATTATTAAGCCGCCTCCACAGTGCTAGGAGAGAACTCGTAGAAGTCAGTGCCTGTTAAGAACTCGTAGTAGTCGGTGCTTAGAGAGAGCTCGTGGAAGACAGTGCCTGTTAAGAACTCGTAGTAGTCGGTGCTTAGAGAGAGCTCGTGGAAGACAGTGCCTGTTTAGAGCTCGTAGTAGTGAGTGCTTGGAGAGAGCTCGTAGAGGAGTGCGTGGGCAGAGCTCGTAGAAGACAGTTCGTGTTGAGATGTGCGAGTGGGCAAGGCTTGTCGAGATGTTGTAGTAAGGAGTGCTTGTTCCATGTTTTATCCAGTTATTTGATGGGAGAGATAGCAGATGTTATTCTAATGAAGATATTGTAACGATCAGAGTGTTTTCGTCAATATATATGAAGGTAAAATATTGCGTGTTTTTTCATTATTTCCATGTTTTAAATAATGCGTCATGACAGGTTCAGTCAACAAAGCATCTGGCTTGTGTCCTTGTATTAGAGTGCAATTCTGGTTTTCTTGAGTAATTATGGTATTTTTATTTCCTTTAGTTATTTCTGTATAAATGGTATTTAAAATTCTTGTCTTGTTGAAGAAGAACTGTGCCAGATGTGCGTTGAGTCATACTACCACATACAGAACAGCTACACTTGTGCTTTGTTGGTTTAGTAGGTTTTATAGTTGCTGGGGACTTAATTAATTAACTGTGTCAACGAAAATTTTCATTTTATTCCTGTTGTTGTTCTTTGCAGTCAGATAGCGTAACAATAATAGTCAGGGCCAACCGATTACGAGACACAGCGTAATCGGACATACAGCTACTAAAAAAATAAAAAATATTTTCAATCATATATTTAATTAAGCCCCCATGCACGTTGCAACAGCCTTTGATCGGATTTGCTGAGTTTGTGACCGTAAGCGACTTAGGCAAATCACGGAAAACCTAAAGCTGGATGGGCGGACGGGATTTAAACCGTCGTCCTCTCCAATTCAAGTCCAGTCTGCTGACCCATATAATCCAAGTTTAAATTGACATTTAAGGTAAGTGATGTGCATAGCAGTATCAAACTTTGTAATATGTGCGCTTCCATAGCGCAGCGGTAGCGTTACCGCCTACCACACAGGAGCCCGGGTTCGATTCCCGGCAGGGGACTACGTGTTGTGTGTCTTTCGTCATCATTGACTCGCAAGTCGCCGAATTGCCTCGAATGGGACCTCCCGGCCAAAACATTCCGTACGATCGTTTCATTTCATCTTCCAATATAAATATCAGTTCTACAAAAATACGTTAAAAATAGACAATGTCAAAAATGACTGCTACTTGTCAGGAGCTATTATTGAGCAGTGACTTGGAGAAAATTGTCTAAGGAATTTGTTTACTGCACAATTCCCTCCAAATGACAACCCATGCAGCACACAAAGAGGAAAGATCAGGGATAATCTTCCCGTTGCCGTCGTCGTAGTTGTCAGAGGAGAAGAACAAGCTCCAATTGTGAAAGATGAGTAAGAAAATCAACTTTGCACTGGAATCGCAAGTAGTTTTCTTTCGTTTCGGCACATCCATCGTAGTAGCAGTATCTCACGTGGAAGGTCTTATAATATCTCCGAACTTTGTTGTTATGGAAGGACCTGTGGAAGACAACGAGGTTCAAAAGCTGGTCATGGTAATGGATCAACGCTTCTGTGACTCCCAAATAATTTAAGTCGTAATCATCTCACACTTGCTGTTGTATAATAGATACAAGGCCCGCCTCCCCCCCCCCCTCCCGTTACCTCCAAAAAATGGCTCTGAGCACTATGGGACTCAACTGCTGTGGTCATAAGTCCCCTAGAACTTAGAACTACTTAAACCTAACTAACCTAAGGACATCACACACATCCATGCCCGAGGCAGGATTCGAACCTGCGACCGTAGCGGTCGTGCGGTTCCAGACTGTAGCGCCTTTAACCGCTCGGCCACTCCGGCCGGCGTTACCTCCACACACACACACACACACACACACACACACACACACACACACACACACACACACACACACACAGGCGCGCGCGCGTATTTATCTCGCTCATAGATCAGATGGAAAATAGTTAAAACGAAGATTTTTACCGGATGCTGGTATTCAATACGAAAGTCGACGCTGCATTCTGCTATTTCACGTTTCTTGCATCGCTGTTCAAATATAAGAATTACACCGGACTAACGATTCGGCTTGCAGATTAACGAATGCTATTGGTTTCTTATAAATATGTGGCTACATGTTTTGAGCGCCTAGACGAGTTAACTCATCGGACAAAACGTAATTGCTCACCGTACCGAGCATCCTGGCGTAAATGAGCAAACGAAACAAATAAAAAAAGAATATTTATAGAAGGTATTTTGTTGATTTAAGGTCAGTATCGTTTGTAAATATTGCTATGGCTCTGCTGGAATGCTGGAAACTACGGCATCAAGGACGGTTGACTGACTGCAACTGAGTATCTACGAGCGGAATAAATGAGTTCGCCTAGTGTGCTTTGTAACGTATATTTCAATCGACGAAGAACACAAATCTTTCAAGTGTTCCAAATTAGAGGAAGAGAAACAGGGATTGAATACTTGATGAGAAACATGGTTTCATTACGTGACCACACACCAAAATTTTGTACTTGCTGCGACGTAGCCTTTACTATGGGATATTGCTGTACATGGAAAAGAAGTAGTTATACCGGTGAAAAAGTATCTCAGGAAGTTTTCGTAAATTCTGCACACTGATTAATGTGGTTGGACTTCGTAGAGAAGTCAAAGGCTGGAGCTGAGACAGGGAAAACGAGTATGTACATCTAAACCTAAAAGAAAATTGTGAAAGTATGAGCTAAAAGAAGAAAACAGAAACAACACGTAATTAAAAAACGAATGATCTAAAGAGATATTGAGACAATTTGTTCAAATGGCTCTGAGCACTATGGGACTTAACATCTGAGGTCATCAGTCCCCTAGAACTTAGAACTACTTGCACCTAACTAACCTAAGGACATAACGCACCCATACCCGAGGCAGGATTTGAACCTGCGACCGTAGCGGTCGCGCGGTTCCAGACTGACGCGCCTAGAACCGCTCGGTCACAACGGCCGGCTATTTTGATTTTTTGTGTGTCATAAATTTTCTTACTGATTTGATGTGGTGTACCACAGTTTCCTCTTCTGCACCAGTTTCATCTCAGTCACTTACATCCAGCGGCCTGATTATTTGTTGTATACATCCTTCTCCAGCAGTCTTTGCCTCTAGAATTGGTACCATGGAAGTTATTTCCTGAAGGCGTAACAAATCTATCATTGAGTGACTGTCTCAAGTTAGTGATTCCTAAATATTCCTTTGCTACCACATTCTGCAGTAACCTGCCTCATTTCCTTTTTTCACTAGGTCCATATAATTTTCAGCATTCCTATACTGCAGCAATCCGCCTAATTTCCCCTTCAATTCATATAACTGTCAGCATTCTTGTGTAACATCATGCCTCAGCTGCTTCGATTCTCTTTTCTCGTTTTCTGACAGTCTATGATTTGCATTTGTACAACTGTGTGCTCCAGATGCACATTTTAAGAAATTTCTATGGATAATTTTGAAATTATTAGATCCCTTTTGACGCCGAATTTGCTGTTTGCCTATTCCTCTGAGTCGTCTTTGCTTTCTGCAACATTTTTTACATTTCTTCAAGCTTCGTCTATTACGTGGTTCGCAGTTCTGATGCGAAGTTTGGTGCTAATCTTATCTTATTTCTGCTGCTTCTCAATACTTCGTCTTTCTTATTTTTACTCTGTACATATTCTGTGTTCAGTAGACCACCCCATGAAACAGGTTACTAATTCTTCCTCATTTTCACAGAGGGCAACGCCATGAACGAATCTTATCATTGTCATCCTTCCACCTCGAATTGTAATCCAACTTTTGAGTCTTTCTGTTATTTCCATCACTGCTTCTTCGATATTGAGTTTGTGCGGTAATGCGGTAGACTGCATCTTTGATTCACATTCTTGTTAATCCGAGTACATTTGTCTTGCTCTTCCATTTTTATTGTTTAGGTTCTTGTAGATATTATATATTACCCGTCTTTTCCTATTACATATATCCATTTTTTATGGATTTCGAACATATTGCACTACTGTATGTTTACGAACGCTTTTTTCTCTGATTAACAGATACTATGAGGAGGTATCGCACGCACATCTGGTGGCTCTTGGTGGTATCTTGTTCTCGTACAAGAGTCGGAAGTAATTTTAGTCTCAGGCTTCCTGTCTGAAACAGCAGAGAGGCACAGATTCAAAGTTCCTCATTAGCGCACGATACAGCATTTTGGTGCAGACCAAATTTCCGACCACTTTGCAGATTCTAAAAGATTGAGGCCGTACGACACACTCGATAGACATTATCACATTGGTGTTTTTCAAGAGAAATGGACTAGCTGGCCACTCCGGGTGTGGGATACTGCCCACTCGTGTAAGATAGGGCGTCTATGAAGCTGCTTTCTGGGATAGCTAGAATACATATAAGCAATTCACATTAATGGAGTTTATTACAGTAATTGAATTGACAATGCTTAACTTTGCCTTTCCCACAATGAAGTGTCACTTGCGGCGCGAAGCGATACTTGCGGCCTTCTTTCGGCGCAAGATGCTGAGGAGGGTGGAGCAGGTGGAGCAGCGCCCGATGGCGGCGGCCGTGAAGCAGTTCCGCTGGTGATGGTCCATCTCGTGGGTGGGAACGACAGGAGGCGAGAAACAGTGGACTTGCCCCTGGTGTGTGGGAAATTGGGCCATATGCTGCTTGAAGGTTCTGACAAAACGTTCCGCTTCGCCGTTTGACTGTGGATGAGAGCGGTGCACTAGTTAGATGCTGTATGCCATTGCGTTCACAGAATGTTTCAGATTCATTCGACGTGAACTGAGGGCCATTGTCTGACACTATGACTTTAGGTAATGCTTCGGGGCAAAGTATAGAGGACAACACCTGAATTTTGCTACGTGACGTTGTCGAGTTCACTGTCTCAGCAAAAGGAAACTTGCTACACGAGTCGATAACATTCAACCATCGAGTGTTTCAAAAAGGTCCTGCAAAATCTATACGCACACGTTGCCATGGTGATTGGGGCTTTGGCCAAGGAGAGAATTTTTGTGGTGGAGCGGACTGATTTTCTGCACATGTGTGACACTGTGACGTCATCTGTTCTATTTGGGTGTCCATACTCTGCCAATTACAGTGTCGACGCGCCAACTGTTTCGTACTTTAGGTACAAAAGCATGTAGATTGTTCACTGTCATTTTGAACAAGAATCACACATTTATGTATAGCGAGGCTGTGCCGACGTGCAAAGTATCGGTGCACTACAGAGTTCTTTATGCTATGCAAGGAACGAGCCCAAGAGGTGCGAATGTATGTTAGTAAAATGTTCAAATCTGGATCAGCTTCCGTGGCCTGTGCAGTTTTCTTCTAGTTCAGCGGGTAAGACTGAAGCAATTCAGAATCCTCAGCATCGATGTGACAATGAGATACAGCAGAAGCGTCAAAGTCTGTATCAGAGGCAACTGGAAGACGTGAAAGCGCGTCCGCATTACCATGTTGAGCTGTCGGACGATACAAAATCTCGTACTGGTGTTGAGACAACAACTAAGCCCATCGTTGCAATTTTTGGACAGTTCGTACAGGAACCCGTTTCACCGGATGAAACAAGGACTGCAAAGGCTTGTGATCCGTTACTAAGTAGGATTTTCTGCCATACATATAGTGGTGGAATTTGGTGACACCATACACAATAGCCAAAGCCTCAAGCAAGAGATCCCAGATTCGAATCTCACTGCAGCACACATTTTCACTCGTCGTCGCCGATTCCGCACCAAGCCACGATTCAGATAGCATTAGTTCCTTCCCCTTCCCTTTCTTTCTCCCCTCTCCCCCTTTAATTTACGTAATAGTGATGATAATGTTTTGGCTTGTCGGTGTCTCTCTCTCTCTCCAAGATGTAAGTAAACTCTACTTTAAAAACTCATCAAGGTTACCGAAATGTCTGGAAGTGTCACTGGGAGTTGATGGTTGTGATTTGGGATCCCCGCGCACGAAAAATTAAATGTTGCGGTCTCAGAACCGGCGGTCGGGCGCGGAACTGAAATACGGATCCAGTTAATGAGAGAATAACAATCGCTGCAGCATGGGGAAAAAGAGTACTGCAGAAAATATGCGAACCAGTACTTGAAAACGGTATGTTTAATAGAAGGTGGTGACAACGGCTGGAACTGCTATGTGGAAAACCAGAAAGACTGGTAATATTTAAGAAACTAAAAACCGGATGAAGTTCATAATTATGTACGAAATAAATTGGCCAGGTGGACGAAGGACTTGCTCTCTGAGGGTTCTGCACAAATTTAATTATGTATACACACCGGCAGTCGAGAATCACGACGATTTTTGCCTATTATCGTCATCGATACTGGCAAAATGTCAGTCCCGGGAATTTAAAAACTTTCAAGAATGTTTCAATTTTAAGTTTGCAGTTGGTTAACAAATGACAAAAGCAATATTTCTGGTGCAATATAATAATATATCAACAGCTTTCTGATATTTTCCCTTTACTTTTTCCGTGAAACCTTGCTTCTTTCAAATTTTGTGGTTCTAGGTCAACGAAAAGTATTCTATAGGTTTCGATGAATGAATTGGCAAGTATCAAAAAATGTGACATAAATGGTTGTATCTTTTGATTACATTGACTTAGAAGCTTAACTATTTTTCATCTCCATGGGGCAGTAGATCTTAGTATGCGACATAAATTTAAGTGTGATACGTCTTCCCGTTCCTGAGAAAAGGGTTTTTAACTGTCGGTAAGACAGAAGACAAATAAACAGATGGACAACAAAGTGATCCTACAAGGTCTCCGTTTCGACTGAGGTACGGAACACCGAAAATAAAATAAAATGATTACAGAAGTAGAAGAGAAGAAAGAAACTCTAGGAAATATCGGTTAAAGGACTTTCAAGTGCATTTACGGAGAATGGGCATCAGATAACGGAAGCGGATGGCAGAGAACGAGGAATTTGATCTAGAGGCAGGTATCTAAAACAACAGCGCTGAAGAACACATATTAAAATGGCGTAGCCTCAGAAACGCAAACAAATATTGCCTGGATAAATGGTACTATTACAACACCAAACTTGCAAGCCTTGTCTGGCGTCAAAAGTTGAAGAGGTAAACCACATCCTCTGCGGACTACGTTTGCCAGGAAGTGGAGCTTGGCTAAATGAGTCACAGCCTTCGTCACAAAGTTTTCCAGATTATTAAATGCGAGGGGCAATAACATTAGTTTTAATTACCACTTCTAAATATAAAGTTATGTAATTAATTTTTTGTTTTCAACTAACCGAGGTACAATTGGTGATGTTAATTATTCCAGCATGTTAAGTACGAGGGGTAGTAGCAGTAGTTTTAAATTATCCCGTCGAAAAAATAAACTTACCCAATTAATTTTTTATTGTACAATTCTGGGTTGCATCGAAATCGCGAGTTACTGTAGCGTAGCACGCCGTTAGATAGCCGAAACAAAACGGCACAACCCACTGAGGAGGCAACGTGGTGTGCGGTAATTCGTTTCCTGCAGTTGGAGGAAGACAACAGTTCATGCTGAGTGGAAGAGTACAGCAATAATGCACAATCACCAGAATGACACAGCGGTTAGGTAGCGGCGACGCTTTCAACGCGGTGAAACAAGGCTCAGTGACGAACAACGAGGTGGCAAATCATCTCTCACTGAAAAACCGGGAATCGCAGAAGAAGTGGAGAGCCTTGTGCTGAAGACCGGCGTATCTCAATCGGGGCGACAGTGGAAAAAGTGAAAATCAATCATGGATCGGTATTCAAACTCTTGCAGAGCCATCTGCATTTGAGAAATGTTGTCACCCGCTGGGTTACGCGACTGTTGGCACCCATTCAAAAAAGACCGCTGCACCAAATCAGAGACGGAAACGGTGCAGCACCTTCACGCTAGTCCAGATCACTCCTTTAGCTAAATAAGTTCTGGATCTATCGTTTTGTCTCCGAGACAGAGACAGTGGTAACATGGTGATACACCACTGCCGAAGCAACATCGGGAAAGCTAAGGCTGATTTCTGGTACTCCCATGGTTAGGCGACAACGTATTACTCTCTTAAGGGCCAAACTGACAGCGGAGTGTACTACCGATATCTCCTGACGAGCTTAAGGAAGGCTGTCGAGATGAGAAATAGTGGGAAGCTCTCCAATTAGATGTCCTTGCTCCGCGACAAGGCCCCAGCTGACTCTGCCCGGGACACAGGCACACAATGGTGCTTCTGTGGCTTAGAAATGTTGTCTCACAGCTCCGTGTTTTTCTAACATGGTACTCAGAGACTTGTTCGTCTAGTTTCCTGAACTGCCAAAATGCAGACTTTTAGATCCAAGATAACCCCAAGTCATCCAACGTTAGGAAAAATGTGTCGCACTGAAAGCTTGGCATGTAGAGAAAGACTAACACGGAGTTTGATGGTCGCAGACTCGTTTTTCCGAATGCTAAGCAGTCACTACCGGAAATTATTGAAGTAACGTAACCGATTGTTTCACTGTTGTGTGGATCTCGAAACGTATTCTAGGTTGAAAATGATGTTCCCTGCCAGTAGTAAGTATGTCTCTCTCCTGGCAGAGGTCACTCAAATTACTCTTTGAAGATAAGACATGGGACCGTGTCGTTTTGTTTGAGGTTCTAGCTAATTCTATGGCATGTGACCGTGTTCTATTTTGCTACCAAAATGATACTGGTGTACTTGTTTTATAAAGGCGGATAGATGTTTCACAGCTGAAGAACGTCTTCTTCTTAGCGTATGGCTGCATGAAAAGGAACGAACGTATCACATATACGATGAAATCAAGGAAAACTTTTTAATCACTTCAAGAAAGAAGTCCCAATGGAGGCCAATCTTCGGAAACTGAAAAGAAAGGCCTTTGTAACGGGGCCGCTCTCCACTGGACTTTCTCAATCTCTCATGTTAATTCTATTTAGTAAGGGCCGGTGCCCGATAAACAACTCTCAACAATCAGCCGAGGAAGTCTTGTGTAAGCCATTTATTTCATGAATGAATCACATTTACCTAAGACTCTTCCACCGGATCTCAGCCTGGTATCCACTTTCCCGATAATTAATTTTTTGTGGTCATTCCACTTTAGGTCGCTTCGGATGGTTACTCTTAGTTATTTTAGCGTGGTTATTGTTTCCAGTGATTTTTCACCACAAGCGTGTTTGAACAGTATACTACATTTATTTAAGTTCGAGGTCGACTACCGGTCACTGCACCAATTATCAATCCTCGGTACACATTGCTGCATTTCCGTAAAACCTTCTAGCGCTGTGACCTTCTTGTCGACAACATTGTCTGCAAATATCGTCACGAAGCTTCCAACGTCATCCACTAGATCATTTACAGGGTCCCTACAAAAAGTTCAGATACTGACTTTGTTCTTGGCGTTTATGCAATGTCAGAGCAGTACGTAACAACAGTGACAACTTGGAATGTAAACAACGTGCATTCGACCAGTCAGTTGTGCGTCGGTCACAATCTATAGGCTTCTGGTTGATTCTTTGGTCTGCGATGGCGTTGGGACACCTGAGGCGAGTGCTTTGGCACCTCAGAAGCCTGTTGTGTCGCCTGGGATCTTTGATGCCGCTGCGCCTCCAGATTCGCATCTCCCGGCGAGTCGACAGTTATTTGACTATGTTTGGCCAATGGTAGTGCGGTCGCGAATCTCTGGGCGGAAGGCGAAATCGTGTACAGGCTACACGACAGTCCCCATACGTCTTAAAAACAAGTTTGAGGTATTCCCTGCTGCTGAAAGTACTTTTGCATGAACAACTCGCAGAAAGGGGCTACTATGGTAGGTGAGTAAGTGTTGAATAAGTATGTGGGTTTTTTAGATTAAAGAAATCACTTCACAGACCCGATTAGATGCGTTCTGAGTCCAGACAGAGTAGTTTGCCTCAGAGCAGATCGGAGAAGGAAAATGTTAATATAGTAGTACTTAACAGAAGGAGCGACATAAGGAACGTCTCAGAACTTATCTTGCTTACAAACAGTAACAACATCCACATATTACTTGGCATAGAAAGCACGCTAAACGAGAGATTAATAGCAATGAAATTCTAAGTTACTATTGGAATGTTTAGAATGAAAGCTCGTAGTGGAGGCATGTTTATAGGAATAGAAAATACGATAATACACTCCTGGAAATTGAAATAAGAACACCGTGAATTCATTGTCCCAGGAAGGGGAAACTTTATTGACACATTCCTGGGGTCAGATACATCACATGATCACACTGACAGAACCACAGGCACATAGACACAGGCAACAGAGCATGCACAATGTCGGCACTAGTACAGTGTATATCCACCTTTCGCAGCAATGCAGGCTGCTATTCTCCCATGGAGACGATCGTAGAGATGCTGGATGTAGTCCTGTGGAACGGCTTGCCATGCCATTTCCACCTGGCGCCTCAGTTGGACCAGCGTTCGTGCTGGACGTGCAGACCGCGTGAGACGACACTTCATCCAGTCCCAAACATGCTCAATGGGGGACAGATCCGGAGATCTTGCTGGCCAGGGTAGTTGACTTACACCTTATAGAGCACGTTGGGTGGCACGGGATACATGCGGACGTGCATTGTCCTCTTGGAACAGCAAGTTCCCTTGCCGGTCTAGGAATGGTAGAACGATGGGTTCGATGACGGTTTGGATGTACCATGCACTATTCAGTGTCCCCTCGACGATCACCAGTGGTGTACGGCCAGTGTAGGAGATCGCTCCCCACACCATGATGACGGGTGTTGGCCCTGTGTGCCTCGGTCGTATGCAGTCCTGATTGTGGCGCTCACCTGCACGGCGCCAAACACGCATACGACCATCATTGGCACCAAGGCAGAAGCGACTCTCATCGCTGAAGACGACACGTCTCCATTCGTCCCTCCATTCACGCCTGTCGCGACACCACTGGAGGCGGGCTGCACGATGTTGGGGCGTGAGCGGAAGACGGCCTAACGGTGTGCGGGACCGTAGCCCAGCTTCATGGAGACGGTTGCGAATGGTCCTCGCCGATACCCCAGGAGCAACAGTGTCCCTAATTTGCTGGGAAGTGGCGGTGCGGTCCCCCACGGCACTGCGTAGGATCCTACGGTCTTGGCGTGCATCCGTGCGTCGCTGCGGTCCGGTCCCAGGTCGACGGGCACGTGCACCTTCCGCCGACCACTGGCGACAACATCGATGTACTGTGGAGACCTCACGCCCCACGTGTTGAGCAATTCGGCGGTACGTCCACCCGGCCTCCCGCATGCCCACTATACGCCCTCGCTCAAAGTCCGTCAACTGCACATACGGTTCACGTCCACGCTGTCGCGGCATGCTACCAGTGTTAAAGACTGCGATGGAGCTCCGTATGCCACGGCAAACTGGCTGACACTGACGGCGGCGGTGCACAAATGCTGCGCAGCTAGCGCCATTCGACGGCCAACACCGCGGTTCCTGGTGTGTCCGCTGTGCCGTGCGTGTGATCATTGCTTGTACAGCCCTCTCGCAGTGTCCGGAGCAAGTATGGTGGGTCTGACACACCGGTGTCAATGTGTTCTTTTTTCCATTTCCAGGAGTGTATGTAGTGGGGTTACTACAGACCCAGAAAGGGAAATAATTTGGGTGAAGATAAGTGTTAAGGAAGGATTAAACATGGTCATAGGATGTTTTCATCGATCTCCTGCGTTAGGAACACTAGTGACACAGCAGTTGAGGGGCACATTATACACTATATGATCATAAATATCCGGACACCCCCAAATACATACGTTTTTCATATTAGATATATTGTGCTGCCACCTACTGCCAGGTATCCCATATCAGCGACCTCAGTAGCCATCAGACATATTGAGAGAGCAGAATGGGGCCCTCCGCGGTACTTATTGACTTCGAACGTGGTCAGGTGATTGGGTGTCAATTGTGACATACGTCTGTACGTTAGATTCCCCTACTCCTAAACATCCATAGGTCCGCTGTTTCCGATGTGATAGTGAAGTGCAAACGAGAGACCGCCGACAGTTGGAGAAGGGTCGTAATGTACAATAGGCAGACATCTATCCAGACCATCACATAGGAATTCCAAACTGCATCAGGATCCGCTGCATATACTATGATAGACGGGAAATGAGAAAACTTGGATTTCATGGTCTAGCGGCTGCTCATAAGCCACACATCACGCCGGTAAATGCCAAACGAAGCCTCGCTTGGTGTAAGGAGCATAAACATTGGACGACTGAACAGTGAAAAAACGTTGTGTCGAGTGACGAATCACGGTACACAATGTGGCGCTCCGATAGCAGGGTGTGGGTATGGCGAATGCCGGTGAACGTCATCTGCCAGCGTGTGTAGTGCCAACAGTAAAATTCGGACGCGGTAGTGTCATGGTGTGGTCGTGTATTTCATGGAAATGGCTTGCACCCCTTCTTGTTTTGCGTGGCACTATCATTGATGTTTTAAGCACCTTCTTGCTTCCCACTGTTGAAGACCAATTCGGGAATGGCGATTGCATCTTTCAACGTGATCGAGCACCTGTTCATAATGCACACCGGCCAGGGTGGCCGAGCAGTTCGAGGCGCTACAGCCTGGAATCGCGCGACCCCTACTGTCGCAGGTTCGAATCCTGCCTCAGGCATGGACGTGTGTGATGTTCTTAGGTTAGTTATATTTAAGTAGTTCTAAGTTCTAGGGGACTGAAGACCTCAGAAGTTAAGTCCCATAGTGCTCAGAGCCATTTTGAACCGTAACGCACGGTCTGTAGCGGAGTGGTTACACGACAGTAACATCCCAGTAATCAAGTGGCCTGTACGGAGTCCTGACCTGAATCCTATAGAGCACCTTTCGGATGTTTTGGAACGCTGACTTCGTGCCACGCCTCACCGACCGACATCGATATCTCTCCTCAGTGCAGCACTCCGTGAAGAATGGACTGCCATTCCCCAAGAAGCCTTCCAGCACCTGACTGAATGTATGCCTGCGAGAGTGGAAGCTCTCATCAAGGGTAAGGGTGGGCCAACACCGTACGGAAATCCAGCATTACCGGTGAAGGGCGTCACGAACCTGTAAATAACTTTCAGTAAGGTGTCCGGACGCTTTTGATCACATAGTGCGGTGTTAGTTGAAGATTTTAAATTACTAGCTGTAGACTAGGGGACTCGAGTGATTAGGGCTGGTAGTAGGGAAAGAGAATCATGCGAGAGTGTTCTTATCCAAAAATTAGCTTGAGCTTTTAATCCGAGAATCGATTCGTGAAAATAACATCTTACACCAGCTGGTTTAAAACAGACCCGAATTTTAATTGAATACTGCTCGTCAGTATGAGATAGAGGAAACAGAGAAGATCCAAAGAAGAGCAGCACGTTTCGTTACAGGTTTATTTAGTAAGTGCGAAAGCGTCACTCAGGCCATCAGCCTATTCCAGTAGCAAACGCTGCAAGAAAAGCGTTCAAGAGATGCGTTCTGCCTCACGTTATGGCCTAGTGTTAAAGTTCCGAGAGCGTACATCTCTATAACAATCAGTCAGTATATCGCTTCCTCCTGCTTATATTTCGCAAAAGGGTTATGAAGGTAAAATTCGGGAGATTTGAGCCCACACGGAGGCTTTCCAGTAATCGTTCGTTCCA
Source organism: Schistocerca serialis cubense (assembly GCF_023864345.2). Taxonomy (NCBI): domain Eukaryota; kingdom Metazoa; phylum Arthropoda; class Insecta; order Orthoptera; family Acrididae; genus Schistocerca; species Schistocerca serialis. Next base: position 462,713,665 of record NC_064643.1, read on the forward strand.
CGAACCAAACGCTACTGGAACAGGTAAAGAAGGAAGTGACACTGTTATACGAAGTAGCCTCCATCATACTTCGTAAGGTGGCTTGCGGAGTATAGATGTAGATGCAATTGTAGACAGTGTTATGTGCGGCCGTAGTTTACCAACGTTGTTGGTCACGATTCGCAATGGTGCAAAATCGTTCAAGACATTTTCCAGTATGTTTTGGAGAAATGAAACGTGCGTGCCAAGTTAGTCGCTCACATCTTATCTCCACAACCTGACTGAAAAGCATCCTGCGGACGCTTATTTTCTGGAGAAAAACGTATCGGGTGACGAGACTTGTTGTTATCAATAAGAACACACTACAAAACGAGAAAGTGCAGAAATTCACATGAAGGGACAATGTTTCGACAACGTAAGGGACGTTAAGGGCAGTGTGACACACGCGTTGAACAACACTCCAAAGAATGACTTTCCTGTCTGTCTGAAATGGTTGTATGAACGTTCTGTGCATCGTACTCCAGTCAGTGGAGCGAGTCTCTCATAAAATTTCTCATGCTGGGTGATACTTATTAACGTTTAAACCACTCATCCCCCCCTACCCCCCCCCCCCCCCCCCCGAAGCGACGTAGGTGACGGTGCCAAGTAATTTGACACCCATGGGGCCACAAATGACAAATGAAGGGAAATATTCCAAAAGTCATCCACAAATGTTGAACATATGACTCCACCAGTGACGTACCTCCTTAAACGTGCAGCCATTAGGCTTGTCGATCCTAGCTTAGTCGGTAGCGGGCAGCACTCAATATCACACCGCTGGGTTACGCTATTTTCGAACACCTTTTGTAAATGTGATCTGTTCTGCAGGTACAAATTACAAAATTAACGTCCTCCCTGTAAAAAAGGAAAAGCTGTTTCTATTTCGCGTTTCTTTCCTTTTGTCCCTGCTTGTCTTCTTTACAGACTTTATGTTGTAAAGAACACGTAAGTCATTTACTAGTAGCGATGCGATTCGAAATCTTATATTTATTTACATACGACGCTATACGTTAGGTTTGCTTCTGCTGTACTTTGCAGTTAAGCGGAGTAGATAGTGAAATCGGTAAACAAAATAATGAATATTACCTCGATGTAAACACATATATGTCTAACGCACTACAAAATAATACTGCCTGCCAGACGCAAGACTCGAAACCTGCGTCCCACGCTCTGAAGTCACGCACGTAGACATATGACCACACCGAGCGCTTGATTTGGCTTGGGATGATCAGGTGTGACATACTAATAGGCTCGGCAGCTCCCCATGCGACGAGGTGCGTCATCTGGCAACGGCACACTGTACTTCACTTTTCGGGCATTTCCCGGTATTTGCGGCCCCACGTGACTTGTATTAACGTGAGACCTGAGTTTCTCCTGGCGTATACAACTTTCAAATAACTTCCGGGAATTCAGCCAGGTAACACTCTCAGCGACCGCCGATATTTCGGCGGTAGAACACCCCGCCATTTTCGAGGCAAACTGCAACGGACAGGCGACGTACATGCAAATTTAAAACCTCGTTTCTCGGACTGAAGCAGGAAAGATAACACACACACTGAACACTAGTGCCACCAAAGATGACCAAAGTCAGAGCTATCGATAGTGAGACTACGAATTCACAGGTGAGGTAGCATTGACTCTGTCCCTCTGTTTCTTGACAACGGAGAGAGCCGGATTCCAAACAGAGTTAAACAGAAACCTCAATCCCTGTTAAAGAGGGAGTTCTGAGTCAACACCTAAGGCAACTGCCTTTTTGCCTTACGTAGGAAACACGTCCAACAAGATCGGTCGTATTTTACGGAAATACGATGTGAAATGTGTTTTCCGACCTCCATCTAAAATTAGAGCGCTTTTTAGTTCCGTTAAGGATGATCTCGGACAGCATAAGGCGGGTGTATATCGCATTCCTTGTAGCTGCGGCAGGGCATATATTGGTCAAACCATCAGGACCGTGGAGGACCGATGTACTGAGCATAAACGGCACACACGATTACAGCAGCCAAGTAGATCTGCTATTGCCCTACATTGCTTGGATACTGGTCACCCAATGTTATATAATAACACCGAGATATTGGCATGCACGTCCAGCTATTGGTACAGTGTTATTAAGGAGGCAGTTGAGATTAAATTAGTGAGCAACCTCGTTAACAGGGATGGAGGTTTCTGTTTAAACTCTGTTTGGAATCCGGCTCTCTCCCTTGTCGAGAAACAGAGGGAGCGAGTCAATGCTACCTCACCTGTGAATTCGTAGTCGCACTATATATATACTAACATGTATCTGTTCTTTCGGACATGTCCGAAAGAACAGATACATTGTTAGTAAATATAAAGTTAAGGCTCGCCGGCCACTTGACCATCTTCTTCTGTGCGAATGCACAAACAGTGCCCGAACTCTTACGGGAATCGGCAACGCGCCGCGAGTAATGAGTGTAAAGGGGGGGGGGGGGGGGGGGGCACTACGAATGTAGTGTGGGACAATACGTTGAGAATGTAGGTTTCGCGGGAGACGTGCCAGAGATAAATCCCTGCAGTCTCGCTATCCTCTGTGTCCTCGGTGGCTCAGATGGATAGTCGGCTCTCAGCCGTGCTAGCGTGCGGAGCTGCTCCGCGCGCCGTCTGACGCTCCGCTTTCGGCGGTGTTTACTTCCTCGTCGCGGTGTTTGTGTCTATCGAGTCCAGTACTAACGTACACCATGGCGCACTCGTACCGCCGTGCAACGATCAAAGTAACGTTTCAGGCCGAACATCCACGACCCAGAGCTTTCGAAGTCGAACAGTTCATACGTGAGGATCTACATTTGAACCCCCATGACGTAATCGGCATACACTTTTCCATCACTGGAAGTGTTGTCTACATCAAGATGTCGGCGGAGGAAATTTGCAATGACATAATTCACCGTCATGCCACCGGACTGAAATTTAAACACTCTGATGGACATATGGGTGCTGTGACTCGCCCATGCTGCATTCGGTCTCCGGACATTGCGGGTGTTTGAGCTCCCGTTCGAGGTGCCTCAGGATGTGGTCATTGCCGCTTTCCAACCATGTGGCACCGTCTTGGGTCACGTCGCGGAGAAGTGGCAAACATTTACGACCTACCCCGTATTAAATGGCGTCCGGCAAATAAAAATTGAGCTGACGAAACATGTCCCATCGTACCTGCTGATTGGCGGTGTGAGGGCCATCGTCATGTATGATGGACAGCCACGAACGTGCGCAGGATGTGGCCAGGAGGGACATGTACGTTCCGAATGCTTACACCGCCGTTTAATACAGACGCCGTTACGTGAAGAGACCCAGGCTTCGACGGTCACGTCCTTACCCATCACCTACGCCAAGGTTGCACAGGACCCAGTCGTACCAATCTCGATTGCGCCAGCAGAATCGTCAACGCCACCCGCCGCAGCACAACGCGCCGAGGACACAAGCACGGCGTCACCTCCAGTGCTCGCTTCAGGACCGTCCGGTTTGCAGACCGAAACCGATGTTCCTCTTGGAACCATGGACGTCGACCTCGGTGTCGTGCCGACGTCTGCCTTTGTCCAGACAGGTTCGGCATCAGACGACGGGCGACCACATTCTGATTCAGAAGGCCACATCAGAAAACAGCGGTCGCCTCGCAAACACAGGAAACGACGACGAACGCCTTCCGATGACGCCCTTTCTCAGACGGCCCCACGAGATGTCGACCTGATGTCTGACGGTGATCTCCCACATTGCGTCCAGTCACGCGATGTGGCAGCAACAGGCGCCCCTCCTGTGACGCCTACTCTCCCAGCCAGGGACGTGTCCTCGCCGTTGTCAACGAATGATGACGGCGGTCCCCCTGCCACTCATGTTGCGGAATCCACAACACCCGTTCCGGAAGTACGTGACCGTCACATGCCCACGTCGTCAGCTTCCTGGGCCGATGACTTTGAAGAAGAAGCGGAACAGACTGCCAGCGTGTCTGCACAGGAGTCCACCTCGGCGACACTGAGGCCGGCGCCCCGCCAGTAATTATCACCACTGCGGAACCACCGGCCGGCTACTTCTACCGCACGTTCTGCAAATACTGAGGATGGCCGCACACAGCAATATCGTATCGCCACGATGAATCTTGCCACCATTCGTGCCCCCCATAAACTGGCCATGTTCAAGGCCACTATTTACTCTGCGGATGTGGATATAGCACTCTTACAAGAGGTGTTTGTGGCTGACTTCCTAGTTCCCACCGGATACAACGCCCATGTTTCCCCCGCATCCGATACCGGTAGCGGCGTCGCCATCCTGCTACGCGACGGACTCCCTGCAGAGGACGTCATCTACCTTCCCACTGCGCGAGGTATGGCCCTCACACTGTTCGGCGTACGTATTATTAATATCCACGCTCCGTCCGGCACTGGCCGCCGTCATGACCGACAAACTTTTTTTGCCGAAAGCGTCATACCCCTCTTCACCGGTCCGCAGGACGATTTGGTACTCGGTGGGGATTTTAACTCGACACAAGAGCCCGCGGACCAACTCCCGCGACATTCCCCTTGTGCGTCTCTCTCAGTGGTCATCGACCGTCTCCGACTTGTTGACACATGGAAGAAGCTCCACGGAATTCAACCGGGCTATACATTCTAAACCTCTCACACGTCAAGTCGCATAGATCGCATCTACGTTACCCGCTCCCTTGCTGATGGCACACGTCATGCGAAAGTCTGGCCCTTGGCCTTTTCAGACCATGATACGTATCTCTGTGACGTCACTCTCGCCCGAAAGCAAGTGTGGCATAGTCGTGGTCTGTGGAAACTCAATGTCACTCACCTGACCTCCTCAGACTGTCGCCGTATGGTCGAAGAAGCATGGGCACGCTGCCACCATCGTCGAGAAGCCTATGACTCCACCTTATCATGGTGACTCTCCTGTGCAAAGCCGACCCTCAGGAAGACTCTGATGAGTTTTGGGAAGGAATTAAAGGCGTGGCAAACTAATACCCTGCACTTCTACTACACCATTCTACGTGACTGTACGACGATGCCTTTCTCGCCAGCCCGGCAGTCGATGGTCCATCGCACGAAGGCGCAGATCTCCTTGATCATGCGGCGTAACTTGGAAGGCACTGAAGTCCGTTCTCGAGCTTCTAATCGAATCCCTCAAGAACGTCCGTCGATGTACCACCTCCTTCAGGAAAGACAACGACGACGACGAGCTCTGATACAAGTTCTCACTGATGTGGAAGGGCGCCTGCACGACACCCAACAAAGCATCGGTCGTGCTCTCCATGCTCATTTTGCCGGGCTATACGCAGCCGTACCGCATTCTGCAGCACTGATCACAGAAGTCGCTCAGCTTACTACGAACACTCTTCCGGAGGATGCAGTGCATGACCTCCAAGACGACGTAACCACAGATGAAGTGGTAGATGCTATCAAGGCGGGTTCCGATAACAGATCTCCTGGACCTGACGGTATACCCATCGAATTTTATAAAAGTTTTCACTATTTGTTGGCTTCCACGTGGACGGCAATCGCCCAAGAGCTGATGTCACCGATGACAGTGGTCCCGAGCGCTTTTCTAGAAGGAATTATTATCCCCGTACATAAACCGCGCGGGTTATCGAGGGTCCAGGACTATCGACCAATTACTTTCCTCAACAGCGACATGAAAATATTCACACGGCTACTGGCATCGCGACTCAAGAAGGTCGCACGTTACGTCACATTCTGCGACCAGACTTCCCTAGGGGGCGACAACAACATCCGTACGGCCCTTTGCCGTTACAGAGACATGATAGCATTAGCGCATCATCAGCGTCTCCCTGGCGCCTTGGCTTCACTGGACTTTAGCCAGGCTTTCGACTGTGTTGACCACTTCTATTTACGGTCAGTTCTTCAGCATATGGGTTTTCCTGGCGGTATTGTAACAGTGGTTATGCGCCTGTTGAGTAGTGCAACCTCCAAAATCATGTACAATGGTCGTCTTACACCGTCCCTGGTCATCGCACGATCTGTACGACAAGGATGCCCTCTTTCCACGATTTTATATGCTTTCGCCTTGTAACCCCTGCTCCAGGGCATGCACCAACGTTTGGAAGGCATGACTGTGCAAGGCCACCGTTTTTGTTGTACAGCCTACGCAGACGACATAGTACTATATCTGCGCAGTGAAGATGAAGTACGAGCAGCACTGACATGGGTGGCGACTATCGGCGAAGCGTCGGGGAGCTGCCTCAACGTGTCAAAATCCAAGGTCCTGCTCATTGGAGAGGGCTTGCCGGAGAGATGCGCTGCCCCCCTTAGTGTCGCCGCCACCATACGGTGTCTTGGACTTGATTTCACAGCAGACCTGCGCCGCTCAGCGACTATCAATGGTAGACGCTTGCTACAGACAATCAGAGCAAATCTCGCAGATCACCGGCTACGAGCTCTCGACGTTATCCAACGCGCGCACTACGTGAACATGTATCATGCTTCCCGTATACCAAACGTGGCTCAAGTACTACCAGTCCCAAATCTCCTGGCGCGACGACTGTTGATGGCTTTCGGCTCCTTCGTCAGCTCGGGGATGTTATTCAAGGTGCAATATGAATCCCTTGCACTGCCACGAGATCGTGGCGGGGTGGGACTCATCCACGTGCCGACTCGTGTCAAGGCACTATACGTCAGCTCCCAACTAAAACTTTGGCATCGTTGCCCGCAGAGCCTTACTAGCCTCCTGCTTCACAACTTTGCACCGGCCTCCTTGTCCGCCCCAGTACTGGCATTGACCATTCCAACCCCCTTTTATTACATCCAACGATTTTTCCTGGAGTTCAGTTATATCTACCGGTCCTTACCACTTACACGTTTGTACCTTACGAAAACAGTCTCCGAATTGTTACAACAGTGCCGCCCGTCCAACCCCACCGAACGTAAGTATCCACAGTACGTGTGGCGACACATATGGAAGGCGATCCATGCGCGTTTTCTCGAATCAGACGTTCAATCAGCGTGGTACATCACCGTGAATGGCAAACAAGTTAACCGACAATGTCTGCACCGCATCCATCTCGCCGATTCATCCCTCTGCACCCACTGTGGCGTGGATGACACGGATGTCCACCGGTTCCACTGTGGCACAGCGCTAGACGTCTGGACACTTGCGCGGCGAATTTTGGCGTTTCTTACTCGCCAGACACCTGCTCAGATCGACGTCCACATGCTTTTGTACCCCGATAAGACTTTCTACCCCTCCACCAAAACTAACTCTGTGAATTGGATCTGTGGCCACACGATCCGCTATCTTTTTACTTCTGGCGACAAGTCTACGCTAGGATATTGGACTTATCTCAACGAACGACACTGCGTCCTGATACGCAACCCACGCTATAAACAATATTTTTCCAATTTCTTACGGAGCACTTTCGATGACCCACCTAGTAGCTGGAACGTCCAAGCCCTGAGAAGCTGAAAACTGTATAAAACGAAGCGAACTGAATAGATCTGCTACCCAGAACCCACGCCTACGCCATGAGAAGACACGATTGGACGAGCTGGCATGCTGTAGGCGGATACACTTCAGGAACTCCTGTAAGAACTGGACTTTAACTACAAGTCGCACGACGACTTAAAAAGCTTTTCCTTATTTCTTCCTCATAGTTTGTTCTTAAAGGAAAAAGTAATTTGATTTTGGCTTTGAGAAACTTGTTTTTGTTCCAAAAGATTGCTTCTTCGCCAACAAGACGAAGGAGACTCATTTTTGTTTACTGGAAGGAGAAACCAGTATAATCGGAGTCTTTGCTTTCTTTTGAAAAAAAAAACTTTTCCTTATTTATTCCTCACAATTTGTTCTTAAAGGAAAAAGAAATTTGAGTTTGGCTTTGAAAAAAAAAATTTTTTGTTCCAAAAGATTGCTTCTTCGCCAACAAGAAGAAGGAGACTCAAAAAAAAAAAAAAAAAGATGGTTAGAGTGTCTGCCCTATGAGCAGCAGATCCCGCGTTCGAGTCCCGGTTGGGGCACACGTTTTCAGCTGTCCCCATCGAGATATATAAAAAATTAAAAAAATAAAAAATAAATAAAAAGATGGATAGAGCGTCTACCATGTAAGCAGGAGATCCTGGGTTCGAGTCCCGGTCGGGGCACACATTTTCATCTGTCCCCGTTGACGTAAGTCAACGCCTGTAAGCAGATAAGGGTGTTCATTTCATTGTAATTTCGTAGTCTCACTATCGATAGCTCTGACTTTGGTCATCTTTGGTGGCACTAGTGTTCAGTGTGTGTGTGTTATCTTTACTGCTTCAGTCCGAGAACCGAGGTTTTAAATTTGCATGTACGTCGCCGGTCCGTTGCAGTTTGCCTTGAAAATGGCGGGGTGTTCTCCCGCCGAAATATTGACTGTCGCTGAAAGTTTGAAAGTTGTATTAACGTACTTGTCTCAACGTCATCTACGTCGCTTTGGGGGCTTTTAAACGTTAACAAGTTTCACCCTGTATATCGACAGCGATACGGCTTCCCTAGCTGTTTTCAGTGACATTGCAGGTGAGCTTCGTTCATTTCTGCGAGGCACTATGTTGCTGTAACAATGGCGGAACGTATAGCTGAAACGACATACAGCATCACTGAAACAGGTCAGCAGTGAAACAGGTCAACATTTATTCCCCTTCGTAAAGCTCATAGTTTCAGAATCGAATAAATCAAGATCTTTACACATTTTATTCGCTTTCACTCATTACTTTTCTGGGTATTTCATCGTTTAGAAGAAAGTTATTGACAGGCCAAGTGTTGAGGGGAGCTCTTAGAGAAGTAAAAAAATCATTAAGAAAATACTACACCGAACTCCAACCACTCCATCATTCTGACCTACTTCGTATAAAATTGTAAGCGTTAGAGCAGGCGAGGGGAGGGAGTGTCTGCATTCAGGTCGCACCCCGAGGTTCTCAGAAGCGGGTCAGCGCGAATGAAGAGCCGAGGCCCGACGGCTAATGAGAGGCTGTGCTACAGCCAGCCGCCTCGCTGTGCTCGCCGTTAATCTCTCTGCCCTCGTAATATCCTTCTACGGCCAACAGTCTCACGTGGTCGTAAAACCTACAGCATTGGGTCACAGTTTCATTTACTATCAGGATACAATCTTTCGAGGTTTAATGCTTCAGTTTCATCTCATCTGCAGCAAATATTTAGCAGGGATTTGACATCCTGTTGCTATAGTTGGACGTTGTATAGAACGCTTGGAACGATGAACTTGTCACTGATTTATATATACTAAGATGGTATCTGTTCTTTCGGACATGTCCGAAAGAACAGATACCATCTTAGTATATATATAGTTAAGGCTCACCGGCCACTTGACTATCTTCTCCTGCGCGAATGCACATTGCCCGAACTCTTACGGGAATCGGCAACGCGCCGCGAGTAATGAGTATAATGGGCGGGGGAACTACGAATGTAGTGCGGGACAATGCGTTGAGAATGTGGGTTTCGCGGGAGACGTGCTAGAGAGAAATCCCTGCAGTCGCGCTATCCTCTGTGTCCTCGGTGGCTCAGATGGACGCTGGCACGGTAGCTCAGCGTGTTCTGTCAGAGGGTTTAGATCTGTAATAAAAGAACTTAGTGATCGGACCAACGAACAACCTGAACGGGTGTTATCGGACGTCCACCACGAACAAATTCAACGAACAATATCGAATAAAATGAGATTTAAACAAAAAAAAAAAAAAAAAAAAAAAAAGATGGATAGAGCGTCTGCCATGCAAGCAGGAGATCCCGGGTTCGAGTCCCGGTCGGGGCACACATTTTCATCTGTCCCCGTTGACGTATGTCAACGCCTGTAAGCAGCTGAGGGTGTTGATTTCATTGTCATTGTCACTGATTGATTTCTTTATAGCGTTTACCTGTTCTGGTGGAACACTGGTTGTAATTACTGAACTCGTTACTTTGTTGCATCTTTGGTACTTGATGATTGGGCCACATAGTTTTCATAGCAAAAGTGTTTCTGTAAAGCGTATATTATGTATAAGGTCTTTCGTTTATATGTCCTTCTTTGCGCAGTTGACGATTTCGTGATCTGTCAGTAGTAACTGGTCGTATTCTGCTCACAGTAAACTTTGTCTTATATGAAATAATAAGCGTGATAAGTAGTGACTAAAAATTACGTTTTACTGTGAATAAGTTAGTAAATAGACACTGCAGTTAAGTGAGAAATGAATTGTTATTTGAAGCGGAATATTTAACTTTGACGTTATACGTCTCAACCTGCCGAAGCTTAATATTTGCGCCGGCCAGAGTGGCCGAGCGCTTGTAGGCGCTACAGTCTGGAACCGCGCAGCCGCTACGGTCGCAGGTTCGAATCCTGCCTCGGGAGTGGATGTGTGTGATGTCCTTAGGTTTAAGTAGTTCTAAGTTCTAGGAGACTGATTTAGGAACAGGGTACCAGGTCACAAGTATTGTGAAGCCACGTGCAGGTGACAAATAACACACGGAACTCGTGTAAGGATTTTGACGAAGAGAATCAGGTTATTAGACTAGGTGGAGTAGGGAACGGCCTGGTTAAAGACAGAAATTACAGTATTACGGGTTGACCTGGATGAAATAGGAGTAGGAACTATCTCCACACACAAGTGTGAGTTTTTTGGAAGTCCTAAATCGCCATGACCAACCCTGGTTTAACACTACTGTCAGCTGTCTCAGCATAGAGGCTGCTACTGACTGAAATGAAATCGCACATGAGTTCAGTGCCTGTTGCTACAACTGGAAGATCGATATAAACTAGACATGGCCTACACTTGGATAAGAGAAGGAAAGAGAGAATGGATGAGCTTCTTGCTCACTTGCTTACTGGTGTGACTTAGGTACTCTTTTTATGTTAGAATCAGGATTCGGGCAACTTGAGCCGGTCGTTGTGGCCCAGCGGTTCTTGGCGCTTCAGTCCGGAACCGCGCTGCTGCTACGGTCTCAAGTTCAAATCCTTCCTCGGGCATGGATGTGTGTGATGTCCTTCGGTTAGTTAGGTTTAAGTGGTTCTAAGTCTAGGGGACTGATGATCTCAGATGCTAAGCCCCATAGTGCTTAGAGCCATTTGAACAATTTGATTCAGGCAACTTGAGCCGGTCGTTGTGGCCGAGCGGTTCTAGGCGCTTCAGTCCGGAACCCCGCTGCTGCTACGGTCTCAGGTTCAAATCCTTCCTCGGGCATGGATGTGTGTGATGTCCTTCGGTTAGTTAGGTTTAAGTGGTTCTAAGTCTAGGGGACTGATGACCTCAGATGCTAAGCCCCATAGTGCTTAGAGCCATTTGAACAATTTGATTCAGGCAACTTGAGCCGGTCGTTGTGGCCGAGCGGTTCTAGGCGCTTCAGTCCGGAACCGCGCTGCTGCTACTGTCTCAGGTTCAAATCCTTCCTCGGGCATGGGTATGTGTGATGTCCTTCGGTTAGTTAGGTTTAAGTGGTTCTAAGTCGAGGGGACTGATGACCTCAGATGTTAAGCCCCATAGTGCTTAGAGCCATTTGAACCATTTGATTCAGGCAACCTCTTATGAAAGAATACATAACAGGAGAGCCCCACAAAATGCCCAAGAACGCACAGAAAAGTAGGGTTACCTTATTTCATCAGAACGTTGGAGGATTCAGTAATAAGAAAGAAGAGCTTATTGTCTGTTTGGAAAATTCGGAGCTCGGAAAAGAAACACAGTCTATGCCTATCTGAGCATCACATAGCCACAAGGTTAGCTAAGGTAAATATAAAAGGTCACACTCCATCGTCTTATTTATGTAGAACTAATATGGAAAAGGGAAGAGTTTCTCCGTGTATTAAGACAAAACACAAGGTCAGAATCATTGAGACACGTAGATTTTGTAGAGATCAGCAAACAGAAGCATTTGCTTGTGAATTAGTGTTAAGAATAGTTCACTTTTAATTGTATATACATATATATATATATATATATATATATATATATATATATATATATATATATATATATATATATATATATATATCCCAACTAGGAAATTTCGAAATGTTTATGAGGAATATGGAGTCCTTACTCTGCTATCCGTCACAGAGAAACATGTAGTTAATAATCCTTGGTGATTTCAATGTAGATTCTCTAAAGATTTTTTGATAGGACAAGTGATCTCGAAAACTTATTTTAATCCTACAATTTGATTTCAGTAATTAACTTTCCAGCATGGGCGGATAAAGACAGTAGGAAACTAATTCTTTGATGAAGCTCAAAGAAAGGAAATAACTGTATATCCAGTAACAAATGCTCTCTCTGATCATGATGCACAATTAGTTAGCATCAATAAGATACTGCCTTACAGTACAAATACTCCTCAGTGGGAACCAGAATATTTAATGACACCAGAAAAAAAGTTTTTAAGAATAGTCTGCGAGTGATGACCTGGGCTGAAATTTAAAGTTAACCAAATTCTGACATAAAATTTAAGCTGTTCCATGATAAATTCATGTCGTTAGTTGAAAACAGCTTCTGACATCAAACAGTAAGAAAGGACATTAAACAGCCATGCAAAATTATTTCAGATTGTAAGAACAGCAGACCTGCTCGAGGAGATAAAGATAGGTGAAAGAGAACAATAGGCCACTTGCAAGCAGTATCAGAAGTGAGCTCCCATGGAAAATCATGTCCATGCTAACTACGTTTAACGACATTAGACAGTATTGTGTTTTGGACCCACAGTTCCAGGTTTGTATTACTCGCACCATGTTATATTTCTTTACGGTTGGTATTCGAAGTTAACTTTGTCAAATGTTTGCCTTTCAAATGTACAGTTATCCAACACTCCTTTTGTAACAATTCACGGAAAAGAATATCCGTCTCTGTGGACCTAGTAACTTTTGTGCAGTTGAGACGTCAGTACACCTTAACTGTACTTTAACTTTCGTTTCAGTTATCCGATTCTATTTTCATCCTTTGGGTCCATATTTCTTCATCAATCAGACGAGGTAATATGTCGTTACAGTGTCTTCACACATTTCTTGTAATCCGTGAATGGTTGTTACTTGTTGAATGCTGCCATAGCCTGAGCTTCTCCTTCACTGTCTTTGTTGTAGAGCTGCAGCACTTTATTTCCTGTATTTAATTTTTACTGGTTACCTCTAATGAAAATTAGTAACAATCGATGACGACGAGTTAGATATAAATATTTCTTTGTAGCTTCAGGTGTCAAGGGCTTCCATTTTTTCAGTAAACTATCTAAATAAACGTTCAACAGAACACATGAAACGATGGTACTGTTGTTTGTACATACGTTTCCAAACGCCCATCGGATGCTTCGGTGTTACATGATTTCCTAACATCCGTCCGAATTATGAGGAATTACTTCGTCTTGTGAGTCGTCACGAATTGCGCTCCTAAGCCAACCTCTTCATCTCAGAGTAGCAATTGTACCTTACGTTGGATATATTCCAGTCTCTGTCTTGCCTTACAATTTGTACATTCTAAAGCCCCCTCTAGTACTACGGAGTGTATTTCCTAACGTCTCAACACATACCCTATGTTCATGTCTTTTCTTTTTTTCAGCGTTTTCCATGTGTTCCTTTCTTCACCGATTCTGCTGAGAACTCTCTCAGTAAACTTAATTTGCAACTTTCTTTTTTGTACCACTACATCTCAAACGCTTCGATTCTCTTCTGTTCCGGTTTTTTTCACATTCCGTGACACACTACCATACTACGCTTTGCTCTAGAAATTCATTCTCAGACGTTTCTTCCTCAAATGTATGTCTAGGTCTGACACAAGTAGACTCCTCTTGATCAGGAATGCCCTCTTTTCCTATGCTAGCCTGCTTTTTGTGTTCTATGTGTTTTGTTGCTTCGTCCGTCATGAATTATTTTGCTTCCAAGACAGCACAATTAATGAACTTCATCTACTTTTTGATCGCCAGTTCTAATTCGAATTTCTCGCTATTCTCATTGCTGCTACTTCACATTACTTTTGTCTTTTTCCGGTTCACACTCAAGCCATTATGCTGTATTCATTACATTGTTTACTTCCATCAACAGATGTCATCAGCTAGTCTTATCACTGAACTTTCATCCCAGTCTTAAATCTCCGTTAAATTTCTGTCACTGCTTCTTCGATGTGTAGATTGAACAGCAGAGGCGAAATATTGCAGTCCTGTCTTACACCCTTTTTAATCCGAGTACTCCATTTGTGGTTTTCCAATCTTTTTGTCCACTCTTGGTTCCTGTACATATTACCCACCTATTTTACTATTTCGAACACTTTGCACCGTTCTATATCTTCGAATGTTTTTTCTAAATCAGAAAATTCTGTAAACAAGTCTTGATTTTTCTTTAGTCTTGCCTCCATTTTCAAGCTTAATGTCAGAACTGTGTCTCTTGGGTCTTTACCTTTCCTAAAGCCAAACTGATCGTCATCTAACACACCATTAGTTTTCTTTTTCATTCTTCTGTATATTATTCTTTGCAGCAGTTCGTATGCACGATATATTAAGCTGACTGTGCATTAGTCTTCGCACTTATCCTATCTCGCCTTTTTCAGAATTGTGTGAATGACATTTTTCCGAAAGTTTGACGGTACGTCGCGAGTCTCACAGATTCTACACACCAACTTAAATAATCGATTGATTGTCATTTCTCACGACGATTTTAAAACTTCCGATGTAATGTTATCCTTTCCTTCTCCGTTATCTGACCTCAAGTCTTCCGGAGTTATTTTAAATATTTACTCTAATACCGGATCCCAAACGCCTTCCATACCGATTCCTATTTATTTTTCTATCACGTCATCGGAAAAACCCCGTCACTGAGACCTTCGTTGTACTGTTTCGTCTACCTGCTCTCTTCTTTGCGTTTAATATTGAAATCCACTGGTCTCTTACAACCCTTACTTTTAATTTCCGCCGGCCGGGGTGGCCTAGCGGTTCTACGCGCTACAATCTGGAGCCGTGCGACCTCTACGGTCGCAGGTTCGAATCCGGCCTCGGGCATGGATGTGTGTGATGTCTTTAGGTTAGTTAGGTTTAAGTAGTTGTATGTTCTAGGGGACCGATGACCTCAGAAGTTAAGTCCCATAGTGCTCAGTGCCATTTGAACCATTTTTTTTTTTAATTTCCACCCTTGCTTTTAATTTCATCGAACTTTTGACTAGTCTGTATGCTGAGTCGATCATCATGTGAAGAAAATTTCTATTCTGAATACTTCACATCTTTCCTGCTGCCCTTTCGCTATGGTTGTCCTACAATCCGTATTTATTTCATTCCCAAGAGATTTATATTGCCGTATTTCTGTCTTTCCACGCTCTTTTGTACTTCCTCCTTTCGTCGATGACCTAGAGTATTTCCTCTGTTACCCAAGGTTCCTTCGCAGTAGCTTGTAGCTACGTTTGTCTGTCCAACATCTGTGGTTACACATTTTTAGGTATGACCAATTGCCTTCAACTGAACTGCCTACTCTGATATTCCGTATTGCAGCATCCGCATCCTTAGCGAACTTCAAACGCATCTCATCATTCTTCATTACTTCAGCATCCCACTTCCTTCCATACTGATTGTTACGAACGATCCTCTAAGGCTTCAGTCTAGTCTTCATCATTATCAAATTGTGATCTGAATCTATGTCTGCACAAGGGTACGCCTTATCGTCCAATATGACTTCGGAATACGTGGTTAACCGTGATGTAATCCATCTGGAATCTTTCTTGTCTCCAAGTATACATCATCCTCTGATCCTTGAAATCAGTATTCGCTATTACCATCTGAAATTTATTTCAGGAATGGTTAGTGTCTCTCTTCTTTCATTCCTACTGACAAACTCATATTTTCTTCTGTTCTTCGGTATGCCGTAAAAACTGTTTCTGTTACATTCCTGTAATTTCCATGTAGTTTCACAAGAGAGAAGAATTTCATTGAAGTGCTTTTTACCTTTCCAGAAGCCAGTTTGCTTATCTGAAGCATGGTAGTATTATCTAAAACCTTGTGGTTATTACATATACCCTATTATATTAAAGCCTATATGTCTAAATTTATAAGTACAGCATCACCACCAAACGTACACTACGTGATCAAAAGTATCGGGACACCTGGCTGAAAATTATTCACAAGTTCGTGGCGCCCTCCGTCGTTAACGCTGGAATTCAATATGGTGTTGGCCCACCTTTAACCTTGATGAGAGCTTCCACTCTCGCCGGCATACGTTCAGTCAGGTGCTGGAAGGTTACTTGGGGAATGGCAGCTCATTTTCATGGAGTGCTGCACTGAGGAGAGGTATCGATGTCGGTCGATGAGGCTAGGCACGAAGTCGGCGATCCAAAACATCCCAGAGTTGTTCTCTAGGATTCAGGTCAGGACTCTGTGCGAGGCTAGTCCATTACAGGGATGTTATTGTCGTTTAACCACTCCACCACAGGCAGTGCATTATGAACAGGTGATCGATCGTGTTGAAAGATATAATCGCCTTCCCCGAATTGCACTTCAACAATGGGAAGCAAGAAGGTGCTTAAAACATCAATGTAGGCCTCTGTTGCGATAGTGCCATGCAAAACAACAAGGGGTGCAAGTCATCTCCATGAAAAACACGACTACACCGTAACACCATTACCTCCGAATTTTACTGTTGGCACTAGACACGCTGGCAAATGACGTTCACCGGGCATTCGCCATACCCACACCCTGCCATCGGATCGCCACATTGTGTACCGTGATTCGTCACTCCACACACCGTTTTTCCACTATTCAATCGTCCAATGTTTACGCTCCTTACACCAAGAGAGGTGTCGTTTGGAATTTACAGGCGTGATGTGTGGCTTACGAGCAGCCGCTCGACCATGAAATTCAAGTTTTCTCATCTCCCGTCTGTCATAGTATTTGCAGTGGATCCCGATGCAGTTTGGAATTCCTCTATGATGGTCTGGATAAATGTCTGCCTATTACGCATTACGACCGTTCTCCAATTGTCGGCGTCCTCTGTTAGTCAGCAGGCGAGATCGGCCTGTACGCTTTTGTGCTGTGCGTGGCCCTTCACGTTTGCACTTCACTATCACAACGGAAACGGTGGACCTAGGGATGCTTAGGAGTGTGCAAATCTCACGTACAAAGGTATGACCCAAGTGACACCCAATCACCTGACCAAGTTCGAAGTCCGTGAGTTCCACGGAGCGCCCCATTCTGCTCTCTCACGATGTCTAATGACTACTGAGGTCGCTGATATGTAGTACCTGTCAGTAGGTGACAGCACAATGCACCTAATATGAAAAAGGTATGTTTTTGTGGGTGTCCGGGTACTTTTGGTAAAATAGTGTAATCATGATGAAACACTGGCTGTGTCCTGGTCTATTCGCAGGGTTGTCTCGTCCAAAGCTAGCTGATGAAATCAAGAAAACGTAATATTTTCACTTTACCAAAGTATCATTCATTCCTATCATAGTTATGTCACCAATGATGCAGTTTTCATTTCCATATTTCTATGTTTTACGTCGTCGATTTGCATTGTGTCAGTTTTTATAGTGCTGTCCGCATACCCTTCTTTCAGAGAAATCGACTCACGTCCTCTCTTTCTTCTTTATTGAGACATTTTTCTATCTACAAGTTTCTTTCTGCTTCAACTCATTGCATGCGGGGGACACTATACTTAAAAGGATTAATTTCTACTTCTCTCTTCTTTTCTTTTGGTAGTATTACGATAACAAAATAACAGTGCTTCTGAATACAGTATTTTGCATTCAAATGCGGGATGACGCAGAGCTCCACACTCAAACTTCCACAGACAGCAGTGTGGACCAAAACAGGAAAAAAAGTGTAGTATACATTTCTCTTCGGCATCTATAGTTTGGGATGAGGGAGCATAGACCGAAACAAAACAAAAAAATCAGTGAATGTAGGCTCTAAAATGCACACTTTGATATCTATGAGCACTTGTTCAGTACAAGAGATACGTTCTCCAGTAGCGAAGATGAACAAGTGTTACTGGATCTAAACGTATGCACTTTAGAGCAGATGTTTAGTGGACTTTTTTTTCTTGTTTTGGTTCATACTACTTCCTCTCAGATACAGAAAGCAAAGAGCTTTCAGTAGAAGACATGTGTCTCACAGTAGCAAGATGAACAAGTGCTCATAGTTCTTAAGGTGTGGATTTTAGAACCGATTTTTACTAGACCTTTCTCATTCAGGTTTTGTTTGACGTATATGACAAACTTTCAGAGGTTGCACTATGGAATTGCGCAAAATTTTCTGGAACCTGTATTGTGAGAGCACACTGTTGTTCGAAACACAGATTTGTACGCCTGTAGGAGAAGATATGCATTCATTTCATGCTTGGTACATCAGAAGATTGTTGTAAAATAGTATGCAGACAGAGAACTATGTGCCACTCCATCCTTTACAACTTCTCAGAGAGGACTCTTTCCTGATATACTTTTTATGTTCCTTCTTACCGAGTGAGGGTGCACTCTGATTGGCCTCGCATTCGCGAGGAGCGGTTTCAGCTTTCGCCCGCGCCACGTGATTTCCTAAATCGATTAACGCGAATATCTGGATGATTCCTCTGAAACATACATATATTTCCCTATCCTTGTTCTACTCACGTTGGGTACTGTCTCTAACGGCATTGACATCAACAGGACATTAAATCCTAATTATCCTCAACTTTTCTTCCAGTGTTTCTTCATTACTTACTTTGTCTGCACAATATTTTTTAACAGTCTTCTGATGCACGAAATATGGAATGATTGTAGATTCTTCTGCTACAAGTGTTCCAGTCTGTGTTTCTATAATACAGTTTCAAGAGCTTTTTACGCAATTCCATACAAATGTTTGACATCAGGGAGAACTCTTTTGTTGATCTTAGGTACCTCTGCAGTGTTTGTCTCAATCAGATTTTTTCTTTTTTTTTTTCAACCATCTTGCGTAACCTTGTTTCTTTTGTCCTAGAAGTTGTTCTACTCTTGTACAGTAATCACCCCAGTTTTTATTTCAAGCAAATTATTTTACTGTTTTCCATCACCGCTTTTGCTGGATTAGTCTTAACCAAATCCTTCGCTAATAATGCTATTCATTATATTTATTAGCAGATCTTAAACAGGACAGAAAACTTCGAAAACTTCTGGCTCTGTTGTCTGGCCGGTATAATCATGTTATTGACAACAGAGCTCGCTGAGTTCCAAGTCAAAGATTTTCTTTCCACGAATGCCTACGAAATAATTCTTTTGATAGAAATTTATGGTTTGATTCATTCCTGCTAGAAATTTATGGAAATGGAAGCAGAAGTTATAACGAGTGCTGGTGAAATTATGCATTCAGGTCAGTGGCATTTATTTTGGATTACTACATGACAGCACTGAGTTCAGTTATAATATTCTAGAATGAATGTTTCACTCTGCAGTGGCGTGAGCTCTGTTTTGGAACTTCCTGACTATTAAAATCTATTAATACCTATTATCTACCGACCAAACATAACATAAAGTATCTTATGCTCTGCCATGCATGACAATAAAAAGGGATATTGCGGAGAAAGGCAAAGTTCCGGCTTCAGATCCTGGTCTGGATCTCTGGTCTAATCTCACACGTAGTTTCTTAGCTGTGAAAACTACTTCTGAAAACAATCTGTAGCTTGTGGCTGAGCCATTTTTGCGACGGAATCATTTCTGCGAGCGGTCCTAGTTCCATCAGTAAGTGCGTCCTTGTGTGTGTGTGTGTGTGTGAGAGAGAGAGAGAGAGAGAGAGAGTGTGTGTATGTCCGTGTGCTTGTGAGTGCAAATGAATCCGTATGAAACCGTAATACGTACGCTGTTATGAAAGTTTCTAACAGACTGAAGCTGCTCGATGAACCTAAAGCTTTCATGAGTCCTCGTATATCTATAGTTTTGTGTTCGTTTCGGATTATTCTGCACACGGTACCTCGAAAATTTATTAGTTTTATTAACCTTGTTAACATAGGTGACCAAAACGTAGCACACAAATCAGGTGAGTGAGACACAAAGCGCCAAGCGGCCCTTTTCGCCGGAGGTTCGATTCCTCCCTCAGGAATGGGTGTGTGTGTTGTTCTTAGCATAAGTTAGTTTAAGTGGTGTGTAAGTCTATAGACTGACGACCTCAACAGTTTTGACCCTTAGGAATTCACACACATTTGAACATTTTGAGACACAAAGCATTCAGGTTCAGGTGTTCATATTTGTCCAGTTTTTCCATAGTAAGAAAGCAGGCTACTGGATAGCGGGATTGATCTTACACCCAAACCTCTAGTTGTCAGACATTCAGAACGGTGCCAAACGTTGTTTGTTGATAGAGTATCAACCAGATCTCCCATTTGATTCGTACTATGTGCTGTCGTTCAGCAGACAGGGCGAAAATATCAACTAACAGTAACACCAGAACAACGAAACATATAAAAAGCATTACTGTAAGTAACTAACACCTGTTGCTTCGTGGGGAAGTTGGGAGAGCATTAGATCCTTCTATCATGAGTACAGGGTTCAAATTCGACTGAGGATATTTCGTTACTGTGTTACGCGTGAAAGTGTAGTATAGAACAAAGCGTTTATGACATGTGAAAGGGCTGTTTGGAGTTTATAGCAACGTACACTTGGCAATCTGCTTTCGCTTCGTCTCTTTGAAAGTAGTAAACGTATACATTTGTAGTTTCACAAAATGCACAATCAGAACAGAAATATAAAGAAACAATTGCATCACACGTGCGGAAGTAATAGTAATAATAATAATTAATAATAAACAAAATAATAAAATCATTAACAAGTATAGAACATTCAGCTAATAAAGCGAAAGGAGACTGCCAAAAGAAAATTGCTACAAATTGCGAAAAATGCATTTACATGTCAGAAACATGTCCTCCCATACGGCAGTTTCCCATGTAAACAGTTAAAACTACTGTCGTCAGTGGGGTTTGGAAGCTCTACCTTCTCACCCACGCGAGACCTACAACACAAGCACTCACAAATACGCCTTTTCTGTGTTCTGTAGCTCTGCTGATACTTTGAGTTACCGATTACTCATCTTCTACTGGACTACAGCACACAGCACAAACTAAATCGCTGTTTTGGTTGGATACACTGTCGACATACAACGTTTTTTCCGAGCTTAGTGTCTGACATCTGTAGGTTGTGATGAAGATACCTTGGCAAATTAAGTTCCTGCTTGAAGCAAAATAAATTTAGAAAAACTTACAAACGTCCTTGATATACTTCTATTTCATTCTCGTACAGCTGTACTCAATTAAACGCAATGATGTTCTGATAATCTCTGTTCTTAAAAGTTGATGCAATTAATGTCTTGAAATTAAGTCGTAAAATACATTTTCACCAGTGAATACCAGCGTTAATGAGTGAACCTATCGCTGGTAATAAGCATTCCAGCGTGACACACGTTCGCTCTGCTGCATAATAGCAACCAGGAGTCTCCTGTTTTTCTACCATTACTTTTAAGTTTGCTGTTATGTTTCTCTTACCACACACTAATAACTCAACTCAGTGGATTCAGTCCAAAATCCAAACAGTTCAGCTCAGATAATGATTGGAATGGTAGCCTGCATCTGCAGACTATTGGAAGGGAATTTACAAAACGATTGGAGCCAGATTCTCGCTGTGTTTCTACTGATTTGCATGAAGCGTAATGGTATCAACCAACGTCGAGTTGTTCCTAGAAGCTCTGGCTGAATGCTCAACATCATGAGCAGACTCATGTTCCACTCACGAACACTTTACACTGAAATGTTGCATGTTACATCGTTTTCAATGCTGTCAATTATATCCCTGCATTTTTTTCAGATTTCGCACAGTAAGTGTTACATCTCAATGTGTTTATAAAGCTCTTCGTGTGACTAATTAAAGTCATACCATCGCAAACAAAGTTAAAAGAGAAAGCGCCCCACCTCACCTTTTAGCACATAACTGTATAATATGCTGTAGCTGCAATCGGCCTACGCCGTACTGACTCACACCAAGGGTAAATATGTGCCATTTAACTTGCTGTTATAAGGTATGTGTCCTATACGTCCATGATTCTAACGTAACAGTGATGACTGTAAAATAAATGACAAAGAAAACATATTGGAACATGTAATGCGGGTTCACGAGATTACTGAAGCTTCGGGACGACTTGTGAGTTGGATGCATGGCCGATTCTCAGTTAAAGAAAATCATGAACCGTTGTTCTTGTACTTCTCCAACGAAAACCACAAATTTCCCATTATCAATAAGTTTTTTTTTAAAAAATACAAGTGATTGATGTAAACATGCATTCGTTACCAGAAGCTTCAGTTACGCTGTGTCAAAAACTGAACTGCCGACCTTTACATAAATGTCATACAAACTGTGCCGTGATGTTACTATTTGTATCGTTGTAATTTTTATGGATTTTACTGACTGTGTACGCTATGACACCACAAACTTTTTTGTATATCATTACTATATGAATGTAACTACAAATTCTACCAAAGCAAATTTTTCATTGAGAATGCAGACATGTCGTAATAGATAAAGAAAAGATTTTAATCCTTCTGCAAACCCTTGAACTCTACCTACGGTTGCGTCCAGAATTTTTAACAACACATTGAAAGTCGTTTGTAGCAAGCGCAGTTAGGTAAGTTTTTATTCTTTTCTGTCATTGTGTAGGTAGTTAATTGACAGATTTTATATATTCTGTACTACTTTTTGTCTCCACTATTGATCTGTTGACAGTCTGAAGATTACCATTGGCTGGTCGAAATCGGTTAAGGCATTGTAAAACGCTTGTGTGGTTGCATTGCAAAATGTAAAAGAAAAAACATTATCCCATTACATTCATAACCGGAAGGTGTTAGTTACTCAAAACACAGAACTGGAATATGTATGAATCCCTTCATTCTATTCCCTCTGTCTTCTGTTATTATATGTAAATTTATTCTCATACTTTCATGGATCAGTTATATGAATGGGTCAAAGGTTTCACAAATAAGGAATGTTCTGTTTAGAAGTATTACTCTCATTTATTTACACATATATTTCCGAAACTGACGTCATCATTAGTTAAACAATTTGTGGTTGCATAGGTATATATGTAGATAATTTGAGATTGTCTTTTTAACACACACATACAGAATCAATATGGTAATCTTGAACACATTTTATATGACATGTCTCTGGTATACTCCATTTCATTGTACATACTGTATATTATAATCATATAATTATATCAACATATAGTTCCATGCTATCAGTTTACTGAAATAAATTAAAGCACTCGTAAGTGCTATGGCAAAGAGGTATACATAAAGTAGCCCTAAATCGTTCCTGAGGTAATAGTTTCTGAGCAATTAAGAATTAAACTTTGCTTATGCTCGATCAAAAATTGAAGACCAGCTCTACAGTGCTAATAACAAATCTTATGTCTGCCACAGCAGTCCAGTATATGAAAACGATGTGGGTCACAGTTGTCTACTGTAAAAAGAAGAAACTCATATGAGTTATGACACAAAGTTACACATCACGATTTTTGGTATTACGTATTGCAGGTACGACAGGATATCTAGTGTGAGCTGTTACTTACGTAATGTAACAGCAATAGTACTAATTGTTTTTCCTGAGATTACTTGTATGGAACTTTTAAGAAAAGTTTAAAATAATTTCAGCATTTCTTGGTGCAAAAATAAGGGTGAAGAAGTATTCTACGTAATTTTACATCTGTATACGTGCTTTTACCCCACAAATTGCAGAAAAAGTTAACAAAATGTAGATAATGTATTTGTGTATATGATAATGGTGTGGAACAGCTAGCTCTGCATTAGCAGTTACATAAGTATTAATGTGTAATCCTGAGATAAAAACAATTTGTTTTTTGTGAGTCATATAGATTCTGGTTGATCACTATTGATTTTCTAAAGCATGATTACAGTATGTACATCGACTTTGATCAAAAACCAATAAACCTGAGGTTAAATTAACACTTTCATAATTTATCATTAAATTTTTCTTTGCAATTGTTTTTAAAATAACAACAAATATATAAAACAACTTTACAATTTGATTTCCGTAAACCACAGTTTATAAAGAGATGTATTTTTCTTATTAAAATAACAATATCAATAACTGTTTCTAGAAATCAGAATACTAGGCAGACGAAGCCAATAAAGTGTAGAAATAATCTGCACATTTTACCACACAAATACATTGTTGGCATTTAAGTATCTTAAATCACTTTGTACTCTGTTAATTAAAAACTGAAACAACAATTGCAGCTGTTTTTGTTCCAATAAAATAACTGTTGTTCTTTGAGGATTTGTTCCCAACTGTTGTACAAAAATGAGTCACTTGTGAGGCATATTTCAAAAAATTGTGAAATAATAATCCCTGATATATGTATAAAGACCATACACTGCTATGATTGTGCACAACATTCAGCTATGACAATCTAAACTATGACAACAGATAATCTAGTCAATTTCACATGGCACATACCACTTCTGTATAACATGAACGACTCATACTATTATTACATACATAATTACAACACAAAGGACATACATATGTTGACTCATAAGGAACTTGCCATTCATTAACACAACAAAGACTTCTGGAATAGACACTAGACGAGCTCTCTTAGATCTATAATATACTCCATGCAATTTTAATATTGTACACGTTTCAACACAAACTCTGACACTGACATTCTTTTTCGAAAGGCCATTTGTATGTACGATGGAATCAGATCAGTTTCAACCATTATGCATCAGGCACCAAAGAAGGCAACTGTGCACATAAAAATGGAAAATGCTTTATGGGACCCCATCCACACAAGGGGACATAAACGTGGCTCTGAAGGCCAGCTCCAAAGACTAAACTTACTGTAACTTTCAACGGTTTAGAATGTGTATATTGGCACCTGAATAAACAACTAGCATTTCTGAATATTTTCGGGATGCAAAATGTTGAAATTTCTTGTATACGAAAAATTGTCTTTCACAAAAAAATGTAGAAACACTGTCACAAGGCCTCATGAATCTTTACACTTTATTTCTTCTTGCTACTGATGCGTTTGTACTTTGGTGAGGACTTCGTAATTTTAAGAAACAGCGAAAGTAAAATATACATTAGCACAAGTGTTCAACAATTTTTAGCTAAATAATTTCTTCTCTCTCGTTACCAGATATCGCAAATGCTCCTAAACACATCAAAAAACTTTTTCTTGTGCAGTACAGAGCAAAATTCTGATTTGAGGTACCTGCACGCAGGTTACTACATTTCTTTGTTTCTTTATTGCTAAAATGATCCGGAGCAACCCAGTGCTGCTTGTATGTACAGTCTTGTCAACTCGTCATAGTGCAGTCTTTGACACTCAGTCGTGCTCGCGAGGTTTGTAACTCTCTGTGAAAGGATCATAGTGAATCCAGTCTGTTTGAGATCAGCTGGGTACGAATTTCACTGAGCGCTATTCCTCGTTACTCATAAAAAAACAATAAAAAAAGAAGAGATATGAGCGAGCTCTTAAGGAAAAAGTACATTCGACACACACGGACAGCAAAAAAAAAGAAAGGAGCGGAAACCGTCGTGTCCTTATCCCTCCAACAGGACATTCAGCCTGAATGTTTTATCTGCTTTCTGTGAATGAATTAAACAGGAATAGGAGTAATGAACGTGTGTAGCTTATGAAGTAGCTTGCAGGAAGGGTAGGTGTATTTGGGCATTGAGAAAATGTAGACCAAGTATTTTATGGTACCTTTGGTTTATGTAATAAAACAAATACTGTTTTCTCTAGTAAGAGGCTCGGCGCGGTGTCTGGCGGGAGCAGCTGTTTCGATATAAATCTACTGGTCTCACTGGCTACCGACCCCTTAGTCGATGTGGCCAAAACAGACAAATTATACATCAGACAACTTGGCTACCGACCACTTGGTCGATGTGGCCAAAACAGACAAATTATACATCAGACGACAATGCGTTTAATGCGCCTGCATACTCGTAAACGGGACTGTATTATAAGTTTCAAATGTCATACATATATGATGAAAATCGTGAGACGAAGTTTACGTGAGAACAAGATGCTACAAAAATGTAAGTATATTGTCTGACAGTATTGAAAGGTAACGTCGTTAACGACCAGAAACAAGTGAATGTATCCGAAGTGCTGAACCGTCTTTTGATTTGTATCCAAACAGCTACGCCACCAAGGCAAGAGTGTTCTTAGAGTTAGTCATGACTACTGTAGCAAATAAATTAGAATAACTGGGATATTTTCAAATACAGCGGCGAACAGTTTCAAATGGCGTACGGATACCTGGTTTAGGAAGGACCAGCGGAGGGACAAGTACCTTTAGTAATAACAGTACTGCTGTCAGCTATAACTCTATGAAAATTTTGACGTCCTCCAGTTAGACACGAGTCCACTAACTGGAGCAGAACACTGTACAAATGCGCGTCTGAGCTCGCATTTCCTCATCTCACTCGGCTATAGGCTAGACGCAAAGTACCCTGAACAGTCGTTCTGACTAGCCTACAATTTGTCCGTATTGTAGTCACTCGCGGAGTCACTTCGCTTCACTTGTGAGAAGTCCCAGTGTTTTACTCGCGAGCGACGGAACGTTAAGCGACGGAAGTGTCCGACGGCACTTACGAGGCCCCCGCGTAGTGTATGACGGAGCTGTAGCGGATGGCTGGTTCGGCGGCGGCCGCTGCCGCGATGGACTTGAGGATCTGCTTGCAGCGCTTGCGGGGCGGCAGCGAACAGGCGTCGCGGCGGTCGGGCGACGCGGGAGCGGCGGGTACGGGCGAGACGGGGTTGCTGGAGGGCGGCGTCAGCGGCGGCGACGGGCTGGAGGCGGCCAGGCACGCCGGCACGGGCAAGTCGTACGGCGTGGCGCGGCCGCGCATCGAACCCAAGGGCTCGGGGAACAGGTAGACGGGCGGCTCGCTCAGCGGCACGGCCGTGTCGGCGCGCGCGAAGTGCTCGTCGTCTTCGACGCTGGCGGGCGGCGTCAGGCTGCCGCCGACGCCCTCGGACGACGTCGCCGCCGCCACGGCCGCCAGCAGCACCGGGCTGACGCCGCCGCTGCCGCCCCCGGCGCCGGCGGGGACCGCCGCCTGGCCCGCGTGGGCGGGTGGGACGGGCGCAGCCCCCGACGGCGGGTAGAAGTAGTAGTAGCACATGTCGCGCACGCTCACGGGGTTGCCCGCGTCGTCTTCCATCGACGCCGCCACTTCTGTCGCCTTGCGTGCCACTTGCGCCTCCAGACGAGGCTCCGGGGACGGCGCTGGCGGCGGAGGTAGGTGGTGCTGCTGCTGGGGCTGCTGGTGGTGTTGCTGCGGCTGTTGCTGGTGGTGGTGGTGGTGGTGCTGCTGCGACGACGGCGTGTGCCACTGGTGCTGCGCAGAGCTCGCCGCAGGAGCTTGCTGTTGCTGCTGCTGCTGCTGCTGCTGCTGCTGAGGTTGCTGAGGTTGCTGCTGCTCCGAGTGGCTCTTGATGTGCACCTCCATCGCCTTCTTGGACGTGAACGTCTGGCTGCAGATGGTGCACTTGTACACCTTCTCGCCGTAGTGCGCCACTTGGTGCAGCTTGAGCACGTGGTTGTAGCCGAACGACTTGCCGCAGATGTCGCACGAGTACGGCTTCTCGCCCGTGTGCGTGCGCGTGTGCACCTTGAGCTGCTTGGAGCAGGTGAAGCCTTTGCCGCACGCCTTGCACACGTACGGTTTCTCGCCCGTGTGCGTGCGCATGTGGATGACGAGCTGGCCGCTCTGGATGAACGTCTTGGAGCACACCTGGCACTTGTGCGGCCGCTCGCCCGTGTGGATGCGCATGTGCCGGTGCAGCTTGCCGCTGTGCTCGAAGGCGCGCTCGCACACGTCGCACTTGTACGGCCGTTCCTTGGTGTGGATGCGCCGGTGCACGCTCAGATTCTCCTTGACGGAGAAGGCCTTCTTGCAGAACTCGCACTGGTACGGCTTCTCGCCCGTGTGCGTGCGGAAGTGGCGCGTGAGGCGGGCCGGCACCGCGAACGTCTTGCCGCAGATGGTGCACGGGTAAGGATCGTCGCCCTCCTTGCCGTGCGAGCGCACGTGGTTCTGGTAGGTGTTCTTCTGCGAGAACGTCTTCTGGCAGAAGGAGCACTGGAAGGCGCCGGCCGCGCCCTGCGCGCCCGCGCCGCCCGACGCGGAGGCGGCGGAGGCGGCGGAGGCGGAGGCCGCGACGGCGGCCGCCTGCTGGGCCGCCTTGCCCGCCTCCTCGAAGGCCTGCGTCAGCGAGAAGACGGGCAGGTCGGGGCTGCAGACGACGCGCTTAGGCGACAGCTCCTCGCCCTGCGGCGCCGCCCCGGGGCCGGGCGCGGGCGCCGGGCCCTGCCCCTGCGCCTGGCCCTCGCCGTTGAAGTAGCCCACCATGCCGGGCACGGGACTCCACAGCAGGTCTGCAACACGACACCAGGCCGGCGGTCACACCTGCTGCACTGCACTGCCACCGAAAGGGGCCCAGCAACAGCTGGAAAAATCGCGGTTGAACACGGCTTTACTAACCAGTTCTTTACACGACGAATTTCAGACCTTATTCAGACGAACTGTGATACACCTCAAGATCGTCTATTTATGACTGAAATCCGGCGTATAAAGACTGACGTATACATCAAAGTGCAACCACGATTTTTCAACAATTTTTCCAAGTTACAAATCTCACCCCAACAAAATAAAACTAGCCATCTCAAGCGCCCTCAGCAGCTCGTGCACCAATGCACTGAAACAATAAATAATATCTACACGCATTCTGCTGTGAACTTCGTGGCCAACGAAAGACAGAGAATACAATCAAATTCTAATTCTATTACCTTTCCCCAGAGGAAGAGATCCTCGGTATCATTTACAAGGAAAAGAAATTTTAGTGAAAACAAAATGATTCTGAATAGACTATAACGGCGAATAATGCGATAAAGGCGAGCAAAAGACAAAACTGAAGGGTAGGAAAGTAGCTCTCTTAAATATACATATATATATTTAAAAATTTTTAAAAAATAAAGAAAAATATACCGGTGTCGCAATGGTAAAGTGCCAGTTTGCGGACATAAGGTTAATCTCTGGAAATGTCTACTAATGCACCGTGATTCGAGTCCACGTTAACTTTAGGTATCCTGTAAGTGGTTGGGCAAATCACAATAGATATAGGAAGGGAGCAATGGCGTAGTAGCTTGTTCAGACAAATTTCCGGCTTGCAGCCTCTCGTCATTTAATTCATCGCACGATATTTCGTCTGGGCAGTCATCTTCAGGTCAGCTATCAGTCTTCGGTGCCTAGTAAAAACATCAATTTTGAAACTTATTAATCATTTCTGATAGCAGAATACTGTGGACAGGAACGCAAGTCGTGCCCAGGCGCGTAACCAGCGCTACTTCAATTGAAAGAAAGGAAGCTGGGTTGAGTTTTTAATGTTTAACTCAGCATACGTTTAATGCTGCTTCAGGTCGCTAAACAACAATAAAGCACTTGTTATAAAAACTTTGTTGATACTCTGTTAACATTAGAGTCCTGTCAGCGACGAACTCACTAAAGACGATGCACAAACTCGTATTGAGAAATAGTGGCGAAGAAAATAGGCTTTTCACAGTACCGTTCCAGCGTTTTCTTAAGAGATTTAGGAAACGAAGGAAAACCTAAATCAGGCTGTGGTTTGCAAAGCTCTTCCACGCCAAAAGGTATAGTGGTTCGAACCACTGTTCTCTTGAATACGAATGAAATGTCTTGCAGTCACTCGCCAGTGTGCGACTGCTTTTTCCTCTATTATTTTTTAGCTCCACCGTTGCTGTCGTGCGGTTTTAAGGGACTGACGACCTGATAGAATAACTACGGCAGAGAGACTGACATAGCCTTGGTTGTCACCGAGAAAAAAATCTGTTAGAGCAGAGTATAAATGTATGGTACGTTAAACAAGTTTCAGTCAATTTTACAATCACAATAAAGGAAAGAAGTCCCGTAAAGCCTTTAGATACATCTACACGCATCTAACGGATACATTTGTATATCTGTAGTTCATGTTTTAAATCATTTTATCAAACCACGTATGCGGCCTCGAAGAATGGGTATATTTTTCTGTACATTTACCTTTATCGTGACATCATGGGATATACTTTCTTTCTACATCTTTTACGGATTCTAATAACAGACAAAATGGACTGTTCGTGAATCCTTACGCACATAACGTGGTAGGGATGTGCCTCCGACCCACGTGAAATTGACACACCGGATGAACAACAGTTGGCTTGGTAGAATGACTCGACAGTGTGATCCGACATTCGTTTGCACAGAATCCTGGCTGGTACGCCGTCCCTGCCTCAAGAGAACACACAGAAAAAAAAGTTGAGAACATCATTTTTGTGATTCGTAGACGAGCGTTGTGGTGTAGAGGCAGCAATAGTGTTGAGCACCGAATAAAAACAAAATCTGATACCCAGGATGGTGGAGTGCCAACTAGGTGAGAATCAAAAACAAGTAGTGTTATTTGCCATAACTACATTCTCAACAGTACACGCATCCGTGTTTGAGAAGGGAATTAGAATTTGTGGTGCCTTTCTAGCAGAAAGTTATGATTCAGTTCTAAATAGCCTTACCAGCAACGTAACAGTCAGCAGACGCTACCTCACATTGGCCAAATGTCTAGTAAAAGAGCGTAAAAGTTTTCTTTTATGTAGTGCTAAAGGTATCTGGAGCTTTCCAGACGGCTATGACGACATATTCAGGACGAAACGAACCACCAGAGTAGTTTAGGACGTGAAGAGGTCGTATTTCGCTGTCACCACACACGTCGAGAACCGAGTGTGTAACTCACATTTCTTAATGTTCCACCGACGCGGTATCCTCCACCAGCAGATCGAAGGTACGGAAGTCCAACATTCAGATTGGCTAAACTGTCGGAAACACAAACTTAGCGATCACTCGTCACTGCCACCAACGGCCAACGCCACACCTCCCCGCGAGCCCGCACTCCGCGCACGGAACACAGTTCAACAGTCGCGGCCGACTCGCGCGACTGGGAATCGCAGGCGATTTCGGCGCGCGGCGATCGACGGAAAGTCTTTATATACGAATAAACCGTGGTGCACGTATACGCACCGGGGGTATGCGCGCAGGTGTGTGCGCGTCGGGGGCGGAATGGAAAGGGCTGTCCCACGCAATGGGGGTAAACCACCCCCTACGCGTGCGCACGCGCAACCGCCGTGCGCCCACGTTGTCGCCCCAAGGCTGTGGGGGTGGCGCGGCAAATGGGAATGACGATCGCCTGCTGCCACACTACTGAAGGGAAGCGCTCGTTACGGATGATAATTTTCACAGTTATACATGCAGTTAGACGGCCCTATGCGACAAAAACATCAATTTTTGGTGATGACTGAGGACCGAAATTAATACGCGTCCTGAAAGTTGGTAGGACAACACCTTAGCGAACAACGGTAAGTGTTCTTACCGGTGGACGTCGCCGGCTTGTACGCGAGCAGGAGATGCCTGATCCATTCCTTCTGCGTCTTCTCCCAAATGTCCTCCATGGTCGGTGTAGCAGTAGCGCATTCGGACTAGACCGGGACCGCGATGGTGAGAAACGTCCAACAGCGTCGACAACAATGTTGACAACTCGACCGCCGGGCACGAGAGCAGGCCAGCTCTGACCGCGTCCAGAAGGAGAACGCACACCACTGGAGCCCCTGTCCAGAGAGAGCCGCGGGGGGGACACTACAGTGCTTGTCAGAGTAGTTCGAAGAACTGAGGAGAAAAGTCTCGCGTCCCGTCGAGTCGACTAGTCCTAGTCGCAGCCGGGAGGGGGGAGGGGCCCTTCCCGCGGGTCCGTGTGGGATAGACCCGCGCTGCTGGTACGTGCCGGGAAAAAACATATATATATGAAAAGTTTACAGCGCCAGAGGGTGTGTTGTGTGCGTCGTGGAGGGGGGTGGGGGTGTGGTGGGAGGCGCGTCCAGGGGTGGAGTGCCACAGGGTAGGGTGAGGGGGGGGGGGGAAAGGGGGGCGGGGGGTTGGCGGTGCCTGGCGGTGGTGGGGAGGATCCTGGCTGGGTGAGTGGGGGGTTGAGGGGGGGGGGGGGAAGCGCGCGCAGATACATCACTTTTTGGCGGCGGGGCCATTGAGCGCGCGCTACGTCACGGGCTGAGCTCCACGTGCCGGGCCGGGAAGTGGGAGAGCGCTCCTTGGGGCAGGTCAGGCGCAGCAGAGCCACACCGCACGCGTGCGCCAGCCTAGCTGCGCTCTCACTGCGACGCGGCGCTGCCCACTGCGGCCGGCCGGCGACTGCCCTGTTGCAGCGAGCAGGGTCCACTCCTTACCTCTGCCTCCTCTGGCACAGTGGCTGCAACGTTCACACCTGTTACTATGCCAGTGAACGAGTCCTTGAGGAAGTACAACTATCTGGCACCTATCACTTTTCTATTATAAGATTCTACGACACGTTTTGGAGTTACTTCTTCATTATCAGTTACTTTCTTTGTGACAGTTT
The DNA here is from genome assembly GCF_023864345.2 of Schistocerca serialis cubense. Classification (NCBI taxonomy): domain Eukaryota; kingdom Metazoa; phylum Arthropoda; class Insecta; order Orthoptera; family Acrididae; genus Schistocerca; species Schistocerca serialis. The sequence goes on from NC_064643.1 coordinate 462,746,065, forward strand.
GGTCTGACCACCTGCGCAACCGTCCCGCAATGCCCGTATGCTGCTGTTCGAACTCAACTATACATTCTACTGGTAATTTTTTTTTCTTAATATTGTATCTAGTTATGAAACGGGAATATTTCAACGTAACGGAAACAATAAGAAAGCAGTGCCAATCTTAGTTATGTTCATTTTATGCTATTTCATAACTGATTACTTACTACAGGGACACTTGTGGTGCGATAATGTGGATTCCATGGTTTGGCCGTTAGGAGCCACCTTCTGAGCTTTTCGGCTTGGTTACAGTGTAACACGTCCATTGCGACACCACGCATCTCTCCTTCAGCTCTGAAATCACAACACTGTGGCAGGTATTGATGGTGACGGCGCTGACGTGTTTAACAGAAACCAACCCGAATAGACATGAAGATGACCCATAATTGCCAGACCCAGTGAGTAACTGTAATACAGTGCAGTTACAAGTTTAGTAAATAACTTCCCACTGCTTGTTATGTATCTCGATACACCTTATTTCTGCCCTTTATGTTATGTCCAATTGTATAACCTCATTTTAAACTTTCGCTGATCGTCAGATGACGCGCTTTCGTGTAGCTTTCACTATTTTTGAGCTACGAACATTCGGATGAAAGTGACTGTTAATCAATATCTGACGTTTCTCGACACCAGAATATAAGATCTTAAAGTACGAATGTGCCCGATTGATAATTTACATTTTTGCCGTCTAATTTCGAAGTGTAATAATGGAGTAGCACGGCAGGTAACCTAAATAGTTGTGGTGCTGCTACAAGTATCAAACGTGCGAAGGATTCAGGCCTTAAGGAATGCGGAGGTGAACCGGTAGTCTGGAGTTCACACTGTGATTATCGTAATATCAGAGGGTACTCAATGAAGATATCGATGTTGTAAAATAACTTCTTTTTATGATTTAGCAGACCTTTCAACGCTATTCCCGTAAATTTCGTTTCAGAGAATGTGCAAGAAAGTGTAACAGCACTCTCTACCTGGCGTGGGATGTGGTCAATCAGAACGCATGCACAGGACAAAGTTTGTGCTTATTGGCCAGTGAGGGTTCTCCTTGTTGTGTAGTAGAAATTGGCTCGAGAGTGATATGAGAGGTGTAAACAGGTATAAAGGTGAGACAAGAACTTACAAAAGCCATTTCACTTAGATCTGAGATTAAAATTGGTAGTACGGAAATTCATGGGGTTGTAGCCACCAGCTATTTTACGCTTCCTTTAAACGTTTTATATAGAGGCTATTTTTGGAGACTTTACTCGCAAATGCGAGGGGAAAACTATTAAAAGAAACGCCAAATTGTCGATATAAATAATTTCACCAACTTTACATTCATCGTAATCGTAAACAGACTGTTCATTGCCAGCTAGACGTTTACTTTCTTTCTTTTTTCCTCTGCATAGTCTTTCGGACGAGGATGAGAGTCTTAACAATGTGCGAAGCAATTCGGACATGATTTCATGGATGCGATCCAGTATACAGAGCCACATAACCGAGTGGTAAATCCCACGAATTTGCTCGCTGCAGCACGAAGACTTACAGGAATATCTGTGTTTTCCGCGATAGAAAAGAGAGGTAAGTTTTTGATCTGAATATTTTTGTCTTTCCTACACAAACAACACGTGTTGCAGAAGAGAAACATAAATACACACATACACATTCGCACGACTGTATACTGACAGCAGCTGTGTGATCCGTGCGACCATACTGCTGCTGCAGCCACAGGCAGAGGGCACCGCACGTAGTATACCCCCCAGGCGCCATGGACGTACGTTTCAACGGCTACCTCAGCACAAGCACTAAACTACGGCTCTTTATCCGATAAAAATCTCTAAGGTGTAGCTACCAGTCAAAAGCAAGAAATTTAAAATGTTTTTGGGTTCATCTTGGACTTGCTTTGTATGGTAATATGAAAATCGCTAGTGTGCGATCACAGTTCGCCTGTATACGGAGAGAAAGGACACTCTCCAGGATCCAATGCTGGTTTGTAACGAGTGTGCCTGCGAAACTAACTAACCCTCGGAATATGCACTAGTGCGCTTGCTGCATGTCGTTAAACAGAGCTGCTGCGAAAACGTCCACTTTCTTTCCAGCGCAGCTGGCCAAGCACGGTTGGCGAAAGTTTCACAAGTTGAATGAAAAACGTGCAGTAGCGCCGGAAGTTGAGCACCGAGTCTTCAGATTACCTTAACAAGTCCTGTAATAGGAACAGATAAACAAAGGACATTACATCGTGTCCAGACTTAGAGAAAACATAGATACAAGAACACAAAGAAAAGCCGTGAGATTTGCTTCGCCTGATAATATTTCGCACAGTTTAAAGAGTATTGAACTAAACAGATTTTTCACTACCTTCACAGTATGTTACACTTGAGTGTAGCAATTTTAGTAGCAATGATACTGATATATGATTTACATTTGACGTTATTAATACCGCTACCACCACCAAAACACTACTACTAGTAGGAATAGTAGTAGTAGTAGTAGTAGTAGTAGAAGAAGAAGAAGAAGAGGAAGAAGAATAGCACAAAAATGGTAGATGCATGAACGGTTAATACAAGAGTCGGTGATACGTACTCTGATTGAAGTTCAATACTTTCCTCGTTTGTGTAACCTACTTACAAAACTCTCATTCCCATAATGTATGTCCAAGTGATTAATAAAATTCTGAATTAAAATCATCGTTTCTTTCACTTGCGCTAAAGTTATGTATTTCGCTGCTTCGACTGATTAATATCGTAAATAATGAAGTATTGAGGGAAATTCCTTTCACAATGGAACAGAGAAATAACTGTAAGGAAACTTGCTGATAGATCAGAACCTTCAGGCCCCCACCAGGTCCCTTATCTTTACCGAGCTGACCAGGCATGTGTCACGGCCGCTTCGATGCCTCAGTAGATCAGAATCTCTACCCTCTTTAGCAAACTCTTGCAGCAGGGTCTTGAAATGAGGACGCCTGCGTTCGAGGTCCCCATGCCCACAGCTCGATTACGTCACGAAGCTGGTTAGACGAAATCAGCAGGTTGAAGAGTTGAATACATGAAGCCAGCGATTCCGATACCTTGAACATTCTTCAATGGCTTTCGGAAACAATCAAGAAAATTGTTGGTGGAGATATTTAAAGAAATGACAAGAAAAAAATTCTCGTTCTACGAGCAGAAGAGAAAATGCTAGGGTAGACAAAGACTAGAGTGCATGACAGATGTTAGTTACGTAGACATAAAAAGATTATCACAAGACTGGAAGAGATGGAGGTCAGCATCGAACGAGTGGAAAGATTGGTAAAGTAAAAAAAGAAAGTAACATTACCACTTTTTCCCTTATTTTTCAAAACGTCTACAGACATTGGCCACGTCATACCTAATTCTATTTTAAATGTGAAACTAACGTATTTTGTTTGTTGTACGCTGTCACAGTGACAGAATCCGCTGAAGTGTCGCATTTTTCTCTTTTTTTTACATACGGAGTTCACATCTGAGACGATTGTATCTGTAACCATCCTCATCTGAAGAGTCCATTATTAAGGGGGACGTCAGATGTAGGCTTCTCAACACAGACTAGTTCAATATGATGCAATGTGATTACTGTTTTTTTTTAATATGATTTAAGCAACAGAGGAAGCTTTAAAATACCCATGGGGGCGAAATTAGTAAATAGCTAAGTCGTGAAATAAAGCGCTTATTCTGAATATTACTTCCCTCAATTATTTGTTAGATATATCCCAGTCTCAATCTTCCACTACAGTTTTCAAGTTATTTCTTGACGTCTTCATACATGTCATATCATCCCAGTCCTTGTCAGTGTTTCCCAAGTTCCTCCCCTCGCCGATTCTGCGGAGAACCTCCTCATTTCTTATTTTATTAACCACCTAATTTCCAATTACTTTCTGTAGCAATATCTCTCAGATGCTTCGATTCTCCTTTTTTTTTGCGACCTATCTGTGTAAAGTTTTGTCCTGGTCCAAAAAAATGTCCAAATGTGTGTGAAATCTTATGGGACTTAACTGCTAAGGTCATCAGTCCCTAAGCTTACACACTACTTAACCTAAATTATCCTAAGGACAAACACACACACCCATGCCCGAGGGAGGACTCGAACCTCAGCTGGGACCAGCCGCACAGTCTATGACTGCAGCGCCCCAGACCGCTCGGCTATTCCCGCGCGGCTTTTGTCCTGGTCTCCCTGCCCCCCCCCCCGCCCCTTCCGCTGCTAAAACAAAAAATATCAGTTCATATATTATTTCACTGATTTACTCATTGCCAAACCAGTCGCTTAATTTATGCAGGTTTATCGATATGGAAAAATCTTATTGCTGTATTTCTGTTATCTATGGCTAACGACAGAAATTGGTATTTTCTATCGATTGCTGGACAAAGAAGAATCGTAATGACGTTTCATGCTTAAATACGTCGGTTCGGCGGTGAATTCCTAAAGGATACTAGTCTAGTGAGACCGTCAGAATACGACATGGCTTACAGTTACAAAGCAACGGTTCTCTCATCCATCTTTACCAGTGTTCTAGATTTTGCAGAAAGTGGTGTCGCTCTCCATTATAAATACGGTCGGTTGCCGCCCTACGATCGCTACCCGTGCAGCACACTAAACCACAGGGACTAAGTATGCGCAGCACACGCAGTATCTAGGGCCGCCAGTCCCTCAGACGGCCTCCGCTGATGGCATGGAACGAATCTGAAGGTCACGGAGCGGGCTATCTGCCGATTCTTTCTGTACGCAAGGCTGGAGCGGCTTCGCGATAAGGATTGCGTGGGTGGACCGGCGCGCCAATAACGGCGCCGGGAGTTCTGATGCCGAGAAGTCGTGAGGCAAGCGGCCCACTTCTCAGAGACGACTTATCGTTGGCGACCCGACTTTTTAAAAGGTCGTGCAATGTTGTGTGGTTGATATTTCTATATTGCCCAACAGAGATCCCACGGTGAAAAAAATGGTACATGTGTCTCTAATACACTGGAATGATCTGAAATACAATGTAATCACAATATCTAAATTTCGCACATTTTGACCCTTAGTGTGATAGGAGTCGGTTACTTACTTTCATACTGTGTTGCCCCATCAGTACCATGTATTTGCATAAAGAACGACGAGATACTAAAATCACAAGGACCAAAAAAAATAGGAAGCTTTGAAGTTTAGACCAGTTCATATCAATAACGTGGTGCTGACTGAGTAGAAGATTCTGTACGTGTTGAATACTTATGATATTCTTAAATTATTAAAATGTATAAGAAGTGATGGAGACACTGTTACAGCTGTTAAATTATTGCACAAGCCACCGTTGTAGTCTTACAGGCTAAGTGAAATATTCTATAATAACAATAATGTTTTGTATTTATTTGTTTCTCCATGACATAAACTGCCCAACGAACTGTGTTCCAATACTTGCCATGCAGTGGGCAGATAGTTTCAATTAATTTTTTTTTCAAAATCATGAATAGTGATACGGCCTTAAAATATTACCTTGGTCGAAGGAATACATTTTGACAGATATTAGAAACTAATTAAAATGTGCATGCGTAAGCAGACTGTGCATTTCAATATTCATGCTATCAGTGTTCTGCAGAATGGTAAGGTTTCCTCATTTCTCATAACCTCTCAACAGCTTCCCTAATTGAAAGCAATCAAGTTATGAGAAGAAATATATAGAAATATAATAGAAATAGAAGCACAGACTGTTAGTCACAGCATGACTGGGAGTACCGACGACCCCGCTTGGGTTTCGGATAGGCATTAAACTGAAGTACCTTGTTCGAGTTTCACAATACATGGTACAGTCTGCCTGCAAACGGAAGCACGAGCAGGCGAGTCCTCACTCCGCCTATCCAGCTACGTAACAAGGAGCAGTTGCTGGCGGTTGCACTAAGTTTAACCGCTCCTTGCGCAGCGCGTCTTTTAAACCAGTGGCGACACAGCACGCAGACGGGTCTGGGGAGAGTTTACCCTCCACTAAATGCGTTACAGCCATGTGGAAGAAAGAATAACTAGGAGAAGAAACGAGCACGAACAGAATACAAGTAAAGCAGCGCACGCTACACTACCCAGGAAGTAATTCTTAGTCATCCGTTACGGTTTACCTGGTTGTGCCACTTCCTCTACCACAAGCACTGATCGCTCTTTTGTTTACAAGGCGATGTTTCTCCCTCATGTATCGTCTAATAATTTCAACACCACTGAGTCTACTGTGTCGTTGACGTATTATAAAACAGCATTGTACATAATATCACTCTCCCTCTATCAGTTTCCAAACGGATGTGGTTCTTCGCCCCTTCGCATTTCTCCCACAACATCTGTACAAAAAAGGTACAATAGGACAAATATAACAGGTAAGGCTATGAGTGTCCAAATAAGAGCAACACGCTTCGCGACTGGAACTGAATGGACGATGGATGGATCCCGAACAAGGCAAAGCTCGCGCTTGAATAAATAATTTGACTTCCACGGCCAGAGCCAATCTCATTAAAACACTTGTGGGTTTTCTGCCTAGTCATCTTACACGACACTTAAAATGCTAAAATAACAGCTGTTTCAGTAGTGTTGCAGCAGCTTTCTGTTAAGGCACAACTGCCTCTCTTGAGCCATAGAGTCTGTAGCCTAAGGTAGGTGCAAAAGTGCTGAAACGTTTGTTAATTTAGTGTTTTAAGTATATTGTAAGATGACACGGCAGTACAAGCACAAGGTTCGAGACACAGCCTTCCGGAAGAAAAATCTGTGAGTGTACTCGAACAACACACGCAGGCGAACAGTGAGTTTGTTCCTTCACACACCAATGATAAGTGGAGTATGAGCTAAGGGACGAAGACCAGCGGCGTCCGGCCTAGGCAGGGCAGGGCAGCAACGCGCACGTGGAACGCGGGACAGCATACAACAGTGGGGCACAGGCGGTGTGGCGGTGACCGACACCCACCTCTCGGCGGCGTGGCGGAGTTTCGGCAGGTGCAGCTGAGCACAGGTGTGGCTGAAGCGGCGGCCGAGCAGCGTGCTGCTGTCACGGCGACTGGCGCACGCAGAACGCAGCACGCAGCACGCACTGCCACGCAGCGCGCAGCACAGCAGCGCCGGACCAGCGCCCGCGCACGTGCGCCCGGGACTAGCCAACCCCTCTGCACCCCGCAGCAACCCCCTAACGGCCAGTAGTGCCCGTCATTGTTCCCGAATAACACCGAGCTGTTGTACCTAACCAAAATCCCACTACAGGCGCATTTATTTAAACTGCGTCGGTCATAAAGTCTGCAAGATAGCGTGATCGTTATCAGATAACAGAGGTAGTCAAAATATTCGACTATATAATATGGTGCAATATGTTTGAAATTCTTAGAAAAGTAGGTCTAAACTAGCCTGTAGTGAAAGACACTTAAAGTACAATAGGTACTGACATTGGAAGAAAGGGTAAGAATGGCAGACCTAGAGAGACGCATTTGGATTCCGAATGACGAAAGGTAGAGATGTAGTTTCTCTTACTGTTCAACATCGATATCGAAGAAGCAATCAGAGATTAATATGCAGGGTGTCACAAAAAGGCACCAACAAACTTGTACTGAAACAAGTAAAAAAATCTAGGAAACATGGGCTCTAAAATGCGTACGAGCACTTGTTCATCTCTGATACTATGAAACGGATCTTTTCTACTGCAAGCTTCTTGGGAGGAGGAAATATTTACCAAAACAAGGAAAAAATGTATAGTAAACATGGGGTTTAAAATAGGGGTCTAAAACACATTTTTTAAGAGTTATGAGCACTTTTTCATCTTCGCTAGCATGAGACACATCTCTTAAACTAAAGAAGTACTCATAGCTCTTAAGATATGCATTTTAGAGCCCATGTTTACCACATATTTTTTCTTGTTTTTGTCCGTACTACCTCCTTCCAAAATACGAGAAGCAAAGACCTTGCAGTCGAAGAGTCATGTTTCATTGTATCAAAGCTGAGCAAGGGCTCATACCTCTTAAGGTATACACTGTAGAGCCCTTGTTTACTGGCCGGCCGGAGTGGCCGTGCTGTTCTAGGCGCTACAGTCTGGAGCCGAGCGACCGCTACGGTCGCAGGTTCGAATCCTGCCTCGGGCATGGATGTGTGTGATGTCCTTAGGTTAGTTAGGTTTAATTAGTTCTAAGTTCTAGGCGACTGATGACCTCCGAAGTTAAGTCGCATAGTGCTCAGAGCCATTTGAACCATTGTTTACCAGACTTTTTTTCTTGTTTTCGTGTAAAGAACCTGTCCCTTAAGTTTTTCGGTGTTCTTTGGGACACCTTGTATGTACAGGGTGAGACAGTTCAGACAGGCTACTCCAGGTATATCCAAAACGAATGAATGTGTCGGGATATGGTTTTAGCCAAGCTACACCAGGTAATATGGCAAATTTTCTGGCCCTGGCAAGTAATTTTAATCGTTTATAGTCGCAGGATTACGCCATCGACTTCGTTTTTCGTAATAAAAGGACAGATTTTTTTTCGTGCCATTTGAAGATGCTCTAAGAGAACTTCATCGACGCAACATGTATGGGACTTGATCAAATAGTACCAAGGTAACAGCGCCGCGAACCACTGTCCCGTCGTCAGGAGAAGAGGTTCCACAAACGTCTGCCCTATTATATCAAATGTAAGCAATCACGTAACTTAGGTAAGATTCGTGTGCTTATGATCACGGCTGTCATACCAAGTGCTCAAAATGTTGACCTTGAGCATTGCTACGCGCTATAAAGTAATTCTAGAGAAACAATACTGCACGTTGAACTTCATCTGTAGATAACAATAGTACGGGCCCATGTTATAAAGCCACTCGTCGGTGTTTCCTTATAGATCTCGTTCGCCACAGATAAAAGTATAGAAGTATTAAATTTGGTAAGTGAAATTCAACGTGCAGTATTGTTTCTCCAGAATCAGTTTATAGGGTGTAGCAATGCTCAAGGGCAACATTTAGAGCACTTAGCATGACAGCTATCATAATAAACACAAAACCGTACCATAATATAAATGATAAAAATTATTACGTACGCCAGGAAAGTCGCCATGTTGTCCGCTGTAACTTGGTGAAAACCTCATATCGATATATTTCTTCATTCTGGATATATTTGGGGTAACCTGCCTTAAATGCCTCACCCTGTACATATACATATAAGCGCGCGATTAAAATTAAGGATGAAAATTATCAATGGTAACTGTCGCTGACAAAATTTCTGTTCTCAGTAACAGTGAGAAAGAATTACAGGGTCTGATGAAAGGAACGAACAGTCTGTGAGCACAGACAAACCGAAGAAAGACTGAAGTAACGAGGAGTAGAAGAAATGAAAAAGCAATTAACGTCTGAATTGGCGACCATGTGAAGACGTTTGAAGAAATTCTGCTGCCTTCGAAGCAACATAATTTATCACGGACGAAGCAAGGAGGATGCAAGAGTAAGACAACAAGGGAAAGAGGGCATTTTTCGCTAAGAGGAGTATCAAATATACGTCTTAACTTGAGGACTAAGTATCTCAGAATGGGCTTCTGCAGCAAAGCTTGTATGAAATTGTTATCACGGACGCTGGAGAAATCGGAAAAGAAGAGAATCGAAGCGTTTGAGGTGTGGTGCTACACAAGGATGCTGAAAATTACATAGACTGACGAGGTAAGACATGAGGTTCTTCCAAGATACGGCTAGGAAAGAAATACGGGTAAAACTTTAACCGGAAGGGTTACAAAGATAGAACATGTGTCAAGACATCACGGAATGATTTCCTTGGTATTTGAGGGAGCTAAAGAGGGCGTTAACTGTTGGGAGACAGAGGCTGGAACACATTCAACTATTAATCAAACACGTTCGGTGTAGGCGCTATTCAGACATTAAGAGGTTATCACAGGAAGGAAGTCGTGGCGGGCCGCATCAAATTATCGGTAGATTACTGACCAAAAACAGAAAATCAAAGAAAAAACGCTCCGAGTCGATATGTCACGTCCGCAATCATCACCTCAGTTGAGAATGTAAGTTTGGAAAAAAGACGTTCTGTTCGCGAAGATTTAGTGATTGATTAGGTTCACTTTTTTTTAATAAATTTTACGACGCTATCACACGAGAATTTCACAACGCCGTAACCTGTTTCGACCAGCCAGTAGTCATCTTGTGAGGAAAAGCATACACCATCTGAGAAAACTAGTCGAATGACTTCTAATGGACATCAATATTGTGTGTTCTCACCCTTCGCCTTTATAACGGCTGGAACTCTGCTGAAGAAACTTTCAATGTGTCTGGATGTCTGTGGGTGAGCGGCAGACCACTCTCTCTCAAGAGCCGAAACGGGAGAGGGTAGTACTGTTGGGTGCTGAGATCTGGAGTGATGTCGACGTTCTAACTCATCCCGAAAGTATTTCCTTGGGTTTAGATTGGGACTCTGGGTGTCATGAATGTTATTGTTCACAAACTATTGGCTCACAGATGCTGCTATGTGGCAAACTGATAAAATCATCGTCTCCGCAATGTTCCCTGCTTTACGCAATACACAATACCGTAAAATTTTTTCGTATCCTTCCCCATTTAGCGCAAGCGTGAGACAATATCCAAATCTCAACGCACCACCATACCATAACACCACCACCTCCGTGGTTTACTGATAGCATTGCGCTTGATGGCAGCAATGTTCTGCAGATATTCGCCGAATTCAAAGCCCTCAATCGTACTGGCACGGAGTGTAGCTTGATTCATTACTCCAAATAACTATGAGGCTCGTTCCGAAAGTAATCCTCCTATTTTTTGTGGTTACTTTGGATGTCCGCGCCAGATGTCGCTGATGTAGTGCTAATGCTTGAACCGTCCTCATTCATTTGCAGGTGGTTCCGTCGTTCTGCGGTGGTTGGTGCCAGCAGAAGCATGTTCCAAAATGTGTGATTAAATTCCTCACTGCGCTGATTGAAATCCATCGACGCTTGTTGAAGGTGTATGGAGACGATACAATAAAAGTGAGCAACGTGGGGCGATGGGTACGGCATTTTTAAGGTGTTGAAGAGGTGTGCATGAAAAACCGCGGCCCGGTCGACCCTGCACATCTGTCATCCCTCGCAATGAAGAGCGTCTTGATAAACTCACCCGTGCTGATCGGCGGCTAACGACCAGAGAATTGTAAGCAAAGCAGAATGTCGGCTGTTTTGCCCTGGAAACAATGTTGGAACATCCTGGTTATCGCAAAGTCTGTGCGAGATGGCTCTTGCGGATGTTTACAGAAGAGCAAAAAACTCACCAAATGCAAATTTATTGGGATCTGCTGCACCAATATGACGCCGAAGGCGTCAATTTTCTGAATAGCATCGTCACTGGAGATGAGATGTGGAGTCACCACTACGAGCCTGAATCCAAAAGGCTATCCATGGAATGGCGACACGCGGATTCTCGGTCAAAGAAAAAATTCAAGTCACAGACGTCTGCAGGCAAAGTGACGTGCACAGCCTTCTGGGATAGCCAGGGTTTGGTTCTTTTAGATGTCCTGGAGTCTGCAGAAACTTTCAATTCAACACGCTATAAGAGGACACTGACTAAGCTGAACACCCGAATTTCCAGGGTAAGGCCAGAGAAGAAGACCAAATTTCACCTGCAACTTGATAACGCCAGGCCCCGGATGAGCTTTGCGACTACACAACTCATTGCAAAATAAGGCTGGACTGTCTTACCAAATCCAGCGTACAGTCCCAATTTAGCGCCTTCGGACTTCCATCTCTTTGTGTCTCTGAAAGATGGACTACGTGGCAAACATTTTCAAGACTCTGAAGCTGTTGTCGAAGTTGTAAGGAAGTGGTTCCCCTCACCTGATCCCGATTTTTACAAGCGCACATGCAGGTACTGGTTCATCGTTGGCAAAAGCGCGTAACGAATGGTGGTGACTATGTGGAAAAACAATCTGTAGCTGAAATATTGCTCTAGCCTATTTAGATTTGCTGTTGTGATTAATGTATTTTCTGTAGTTTCCACGAATAAAAATACGAGGCATTACTTTAGGAACAATCCCCGTAGTATCTAGTCATCGATTGTCCGTGCGGAGTCGCTCTTTACGGAACCTCGAGCGTCGGTTAGCATTGACTACAAAAAAATGTAGTTTATGAGGAACTGCTCACCCATTGTGTCCCATTCCTTTTAACACCAAACGCATAGCCATTGTGCTGTCTGGACTGCTGGTAGTACTTCACATCTCGCGAGTGATTCCTTTCGTTGTTTTCAGTCGATTTTTACAGCCATTCTCCGCAATGCTTCGCGGTTTCTGCCCGTCAGTACATTATGTCTGCTTTGTGGTCATCCGTTCGCGTTCCTATATCCCTCAGTCACACCATCAGCAGTCCACCTGAGCACTTTTACAAGGTGACATTCAACGACTATTCCACGTTCGATATCACTGAGCCCCTGATCGGCCCATTCTGGTATTACTGTTTCTCTACAGGCGACAAAATACTCTCCACCTCCTTTTATACTGGCGGTCCGCCTCTTACGACATCCCGTAGTCAATTACCCGTTGTTTAGGGGTGTCCGGATATTTTTGATCGGATAATGTCTATTGTAATGCTTGCAGCTCATGCCTTTATTCTAAGGATGAAGCTGGCTAGTCAAATCCGAGGTAGCAATGTGAAATTCTCATATGGTAATGTCGTAAAAAATTATGAAAAAAATAAAAGATTATAAGAGAATGGAAGGGACTATGGTCGCGATCGACAAATTGTTAAAGCAGTCGTTTAAGAAAAACTAAATTGAAGCGACCACACGGAGATCTCAAGTGGCATCTCGTGACTACGGGGAATAAACAATAACCATTTCGCAGCTTCTACAGAGATTAAAATGTCGCCAAGACCAGTATTAAACTAGACTACTCTTTTCTTGGGGTAATTATTCAGATTCGTTACACATGATATCTTTTTTCCTAGAATGCGTGTGGGAGGAAGGAAAATGGAGGCCTACAGCCTTCCACCTTCTCATCATGGAGATAGAAAGGCGCGCACGTATTTTCTTGGAGGAGCATAAGACTATGAATCTGACGTGACTTTCTGGAAGGTACCATCCAATCCACCCCTGAACCTACACAACGAACCCTTCACATAGGACCTCAAACTTTTTCGTTTAATCCTTACCATGACAAAGTTTGGTGTCACAGAAACAGGTCTCATGTGCCGATAGGGATGGAGCGCCAGGTCATCGGCTTAAAGTTCAGGCACTTTACCGACTAATCCACCGACCCACGGTATAGAATCAGAAGATACACAGCAACTGTCCAACTAAGCTTCACCTTTCTAGATGTTTAGATGTCGGGTGCCTTTCCTAACAGTCTCTGGTGTTTGGGCAGCTATCTCTAATTTCGTTCTTGCAGTGTGTAGCTGAAGTCAGTCCAAACACATACTGCTCATCAAGTTTTTCATGCTACGCCCTGTGTCAACGGAAAGCCTCGGCTTGTTTCCCATCACAAAAAAAAAGAAATATTTTTAAGGCGGAATTTTACGTGTCCATTCGATGGAGCGGTTCCAAATCAGTCTAGTGTGATATTCGGTTGTATGTGTTAACAGGGACAGTAAATCCTTTGTTCGCCACATCTTCGTTGCCCTATTTACCCCGTGTCTCGCGTCCGGCATGGTCCACACTCTGTATGCCGCCGCCAGCAGCGTTACTCACAACAGTTGCTGGTGGAGTGCTGGTTATTCTTCGTGCTTTACTATCAATATTAACACTCATCGTAAACCGAATATTTGAGCCCGCTCTATCGAATGGAGCCGTAAAATTCCGCTTCATTTATTTATTTATTTATTTAACTAGCCGACGCTGTCTGTTGGCGATGTGTCGCATAAATCATGGGGTGTGAAATTAGCGGTGCTCCAGTTGTTCAGGCTTCGTGTCATGTCGTGTCGTGTTTGGGCAGGTATTTCCAGTTTCGTTCTTGCAGTGTGCAGCTGAAGTCAGGAAGACAGGATGAAGCCAGATCTCGTACAACATGGGCTGGGAGCAGCAGATCTTCGCCAATACAAATCGAGAGTGATGCTAGCTGTCAAAATTGGTTACTTATAATCCGTCTTGATTGCCAAAATGTTTATTCAAATGACCGGTTTCGGTTCCTGTAGAACCATCTTCAGAACTGCAATTTCGGTTACAGGAGTAACCCTTCCACACACAGTAACCTTCACATGCTGCGTCACATGTGAAGGTTGCTGTGTGTGGACGGGTTACTCCTGTGACCGAAATTGAAGATCTGAAGATGGTTCTAGAGGAACCGAAACTGGTCATGTGATTAAACATTTTTGCAATCAAGACGGACTATAAATAACATTTTATAACCAGTGATTGCGGAAATCCCATCAGATATTATGTCTGTTTTTGCAATGTCAAAATTGGGCCAACTGTAATCTTCCGTAGATGAATGGAAGATTAGGATTTGATCTCTCATATACTTCGAGATCGCGAAGTATTCGCTCGATTTGTGGGAGGATGAGGATGAAGCTCGACTCTGTCCTCTTCATGTTATTTTCTCTCAGCCTTTCCCTTCTCCCAAAAAGAACAAAAATGACTTTTCTTTCAACTTTTCTTCAGGATACATTCTAGTAATGTGGACGCCTCCATGTCTAGAGACTCGGCTCTATGTCATCTTCTAGTTCTTATTAAAATTTACTTCTTTTTACGTCTGTCTCGAGACATGTCCTTTCACTTATACTGAAAGAGCTTCTCCCTTGATTGTTACTGATTTCCTTCGGTTAAGAAGGTTTAGCGGACTGGATGGACGAAAAATCTCCTCTACTGAGGTGACATTTCCGTGGCAACTTTCTCTACCTTGCAGAAGCTCTGCGTCAGTACAAACCATTTGTCCGTTTCCTGATTCGAGCAGTGGAACTGCGATTCCGAAAAAGCTGTCCACCTGTGCAGGTCATTCTCTTTCGGCGACACAACGTTTGCACGAGGGATACCTGCGACGGTATTCGGGGTCACTGATCTTCCGGAACGGCATTCCTGTCCGTGGTCTGCGCAGCATGCACCGCTGGACGGTGGCCCACTTAGCGTCACGGGAAGATGACGGCCCCGTTTTGCGTATAACCTACCGTTAACGCAGAGACTCAATTATACAAATAGGAGAGAGCACGCCTACCGTAACGTACCGCTGTCGCGTTAACGAATCCCAAACGACAGTCTTCAGCGCTGCTTCGTGGTCGTGCAAGTAACAGGTATTCCTCCTCTGGGAAGGTCAGTTACACGCTGCGACACACTGACCAGTTGGAGTACTTGCAGCGCGGAAGCAGCGGCCGAGCTGGGAGTGGAACTGCTGGTTTTACACCGCAGTGCAGCAATCACAGGTCACGATCCAGGATGGAACGTATAGGGAGCAAGCGGAGTGTTTACTTGTGAAATAAAAGTATTAGTAGAAATTATATAGTGTATAATACACAGCATATCCCACGAGGAATGGTCAATCATCAGTGAAATGACAGGAACGATCATTCGAAGAAAAAAATCTAGAACATGTGGGCTCCAAAGAGAATACCTTAAGATTTATGAGCTCCTGCCTGATTATCTTGGCTACTGCGAAACATCTCTTCTGCTCAAGAAGTGCTCATAGCTCTCAAAGGTACGCATTTTAGAGCCTATGTTTACTTGACAATTTTTTCTTGTTTTTATCCATACTATCTCCTCCAAAAATATAAGAATATATATATATATATATATATATATATATATATATATATATATATATATATATATATGCGGCATAAGGAGGGGAGAGTGGTGGACCCACCGTCCCGGCCTGGCCGACTTTCACCCGTTGGGGAGATCCCTGGTATTTATTTTATAGCAGGCTCAGTGAACTTGGAGCCACCATGGAGGGACTTGAAAGAGGTGATCGTTAGGCTATGCCCCTGACCCTGATCTCAGTCCCGCATTTTATCCCACTTCAGAGTGACGATGTAGAAATTCTAATTCGATGACTGAGGCTGCCGTGATTGTCGCCAAGTATATTGTAATATGTAACGACATGTAACGTAGTTGAAAAATGGGGAGTCGCACCTCGATTTGGACGGAATTTCGAGGCTAAGGGCCCGCATCTCCCAGTTCGCAATTACATGGAAAATAGGGGCAAAATTCGTTAATTCCATTAATTACTGTTTATTTGTAAAATTACCAACAGTTGTAGGAATACAGTACTATATAGCTAAGGCCTACAGTACCGTAACACGTATTGTAGCTTTCCGGTCACCACTTCAGTGTGAGCTTACGTGTGAGTGGGCCGCAGAACTTAAAAAGTTCAAATGTATGTGAAATCTTATGGGACTTAACTGCCAAGGTTATCAGTCCCTAAGCTTACACACTACTTAACCCAAATTATCCTAAGGACAAACACAAACACCCTTGCCCGAGGGAGGACTCGAACCTCTGCCAGGACCAGCCGCACAGTCCATGACTGCAGCGCCTTAGACCGCTCGGCTAATCCCGAGAACTTAAAGGCCGTGAACGCACTCCCCGTCATTAATGTCGGTTGTCGGTCTACATTTGCTTTTTATCCATCAATTAGCTCCTCCGTTCTCACAACAAGGCTGGAAACTTGTTATTTCGAGGCAAAATACTTTCCTGTCGTCTTCCATCTATTACTTCCATGAACGTGAAAGTCAACTGGGGTGAATGATTGGGTACTTGGCAAACTATGGAGTTTCCCCCAGCAGTGTTGATTTTAATTTTAGAATCTGTTTATTGTATCTTCAACATTCTCACGCACCACCTCATCTCAGAACCCTCCAAACCTTTGATTACCGCGTTACTCAGCGACAGTATGTCCCAACCATACCTTTGTATGCTGCATAATACGTACACCATTAAATTGTAGAAGTCATTTGTATTTTTTCCCGGAAAAGTGATTTTGTTGCTTGGGCTGTTCTCTCTTTCACATCCGCTGCACGTCTTCTATCCGATGTGATACAAGTTCCGAGGTACCTGAATAAATTAATTATTCTTTCGCCTTGATGATTCAGTTTTGCATTCTGTTTGCCATCTCCTGCGCTATCCAAAATTTTACATTCATTGATTTTCATTTAGCAATTTTCTAAATGAATTTGAGTGAGGTAATTACTATTGTAATAGAACTACCATAGAAATGATAAGGAACTGCGAAGTGAAAGCAAAAACACGTGGTGGAGTAGTCGTTTCACTTAAGTTTTCATCCAAGGTACAATACGATGTAATTAGTGCACGTGTACTCGGTATGCGTAACATCAAGAAAAATGCGCGTGAATTAACGTATTCTGTCAGTTACTCATAGGCGATGACGTTCTGGAATGCCCTGGATAGCTAATCAAGGCTTTCGATCGTTGCGTCAGTCAGGTGGGGTTGCCTTTTGCCACACCCACTGCGTGTGTGATAGCTGTGCGAAAAAATTCCAACCGTATCGTGAGGACGATATGATTATCTCTCGCAGTTGACATAGGTAATGGCCATTAACGCGCAGCGAACCGCCCGAAATCTTCCTCCTTTTGACCTGGTCCGTAGCTCTAAAGCTCAGGAACTTGCAGTATGCCGCGTGCAGAGCGACTGACCCGCGAGTGTAGCCTAATTAAAATCGCAGGAGCGTTCGCACGTCGTTTTAAATGAGTCGCCGCAGGGAGCTGCGCCGGAGGCGCAGTACCGCGGCCTGCACACGGGCGGCCTTGAAGGCGAAACCGCTGTCGCCGCCTCCACGTGGAGACGGCGCGAGGTTTTTATAGCGATCACCGACCTCGCCAACAGAGCTCTCGGTGGGGACGCAGCGGTGCGCCGCGCATGCGCAGTACGCAGCGCGCTGCACGCAACCGCAGGCTGGCCGTGCGTGCGTATTCCCGGCGCAGGTCCGTTACAAAGTCTCCTCTTATTTTTCCACACACACGCACACACACACACACACATCACTGAACCAATTACCTCATTGCTCCTCTCATTTTCAATATTATTAATAAACTAAGACACACTTAGAAAAATACCACTCGTCCAGCCTTTCAATTTCATTTGCGCCTCCACCCCTCTCAACTTGCTTCTCACGCAGTACTCCACTGAAATGTCAATAGAACCACACAATACTCGTCAACGACACTAAGGACCTCTACTTTTAACATTATCTCCCGCCTAAAATCCTCTCGGAAAGACAGTTTGCAGCTGTAAAGGACAGGCACTGGTATTTAACATCCAATTTTTCAATTACAAAGTGCGAGAAGGGCGTGTCTCGTTGTAGACCGCGAAACTCCATTTTCGCAATGTGACAAAGGTTCGCCTACGTGCGTAGGCTTACCTGCGAAACAGGAATTGGCAAAGCTGCGGTCTCCGACGTCCCGGAAAGGGGCTCGCTTACTGCTCGAACGTCATTTCGAGAGTGTATTGGAGAGTAACGGGAGGATTTTAGTGGTCGCTCGAAAGAAAACCATCGAAGCTGCTGCAGAACTGATGAGACTTGACCCAGCTTTACGGACCCGTCCGCATGCAACGTCCTAGATCTCGAGCAGATGTTTAGAAATCAGGACGTAAGTGTTATGCCACTTGCATTGTATGTACGACAATGTCGATGTAAAGGAAGGAAGATTAGAGCTTAACGCAGGAGATCGTAAACGTTTCTTATGATGATATACATTTATTAATGTTTCAGGCCTGAAGAAATAAAGGTACTTAATAATGCTGCAACAGTGAAAATGTCAACATATCTGCTACCCTTCGTAGCGACGATCAACGACATGCAAGAATATAAAATATCAAAAGTTCATGCTGATTTTAGAAGTAGACTGTAATTGCATAAACTACCACAGTTGTCAAAGTATGTGAATATTTCTAGATACTCAATGATACACTTCTATCAACGTACATTACCACTAGTTTCGGAGCCATGGCACTGACATTTATTTCGACACCCTGGAGGTATTGGATAGCCATAGGATACAACTACAAATTTTGCCATTTTATTCTACCTGAGACATACAAATATCTCTTTTGGCCATTCTTCGAATGAGTAGAAACACATATTATTTTGAGGGTTCTGGAAATACAGATCTTCCGTTGCTACTAGTGTGTTATGTGTTCAGGTCATTTTGGGGTTAAAACTGCACATATATTCACTGATGAAAGTAAAGCATAATATATTACAAGCGCATGCTGTTGCTCGAAGAACAATCACAAATGAACGGTGTGTGTACATGATTGGTGGTTGTGATGGTTCAGGCGAGTGGGGGGGGGGGGGGGGGGGGCGGGGGGGAGCGCAAGAAATTTCAGTACGGATTTTCGCCATGCTTTATAAATGCTGAGAGATACGTCGCATCACACAGTGGACTTCCGAAAATTTTTGGAAGTATTATGTTATACAAGCACTCCAACCAATATGTAGCTCCCAGTAATTGCAAATCGCTTTTTGGTTTGTATTCTGTCTTAGCGTGTAAAATGGCAGGGCCCTTTCCCACCATAGTTCTGGTTGGAAAGGTCATAGAACAATTGCTTCTCGCTCGAATACAGTTGAGATTTTCATTTTATTACAGGCAGGGAACTGTACGTGCAAATCGAAAAACAGTCAGTGAAATAAAATGTATGAAACAAAATATTTTTCCCGGTTGAAATGTTTTTTCTAGTTGTGTGGGTATGAGTAGGCATATACACCTTTCTTTTTGTGTGCGACATTGTGGAAGATCAGTTATCAGCTAAGATTTTTTTTCTGCTTTCGCTCAATGGCTGAATGTCAAATATTCGGACATTGTGTAGCAATTCATTCATACCAGGGAAGGGTGCCGTGTTGAAGATGAAATTGTACTCACCTAGACAATTAAAACGTCGAAACAGTCGCCGGCTCTTGACAAGCGCACCGGCGGCGGTAACATGTCAAACCCGAAAGAGTTCGGGCCGCCGAAAAATGTCGGGCCGGGCGGCGCGTGCGACGAGACGACGGGCTAGAAGAGCAACGCACTACTCGCCACGAGAGGGTGTGTGACTGTCGCCGCGCCGTAGGTCGGCCGGTGGTGCGGAGCGCGGCTAGCGGTATTCCTAGTCGCGGCTAGCGCAGGCCGCGGTGACGTCAGCGTATTATCACGCCTGGTGTGTGTGAGGGGCCAGCTGAGCGCCGACTGGCGTGTTTACCTCCTACACGCGCCGAGCGCGCCCGACGGCGCCCGAGCGGCTCCGAGCGCGGCCGTCGCCTCCCTCCTGGCCTACTAGCGCGGCACGTGGAGGCACCCGACGACGGTTTCGCGCGCCCTTCCCGGCTTCCGCGCGTGGCGGCCCGCCGTGGTGCAGCGCCAGATCTCGCTGCGGAGAAACCGCGCACCGGCCACGCCGAACAGCCTACCGCAACGCGAATCTGCAGCACCGTCAAAATACACGCTCGCTGCGAACCGATCGCCGAAACTGGACGCTCTTCATAAACACGTGCGCAAGGCATAATATCCAATTCGCACTCACTCACACTCATAAAAGAAGTTTTTTCAAGACGGAAAAGGTCAGCCGAAAGCACATCGTTAATCAGTGACAGAAAAACTGAGAAATCGAAATAGTTTCAAGCGGAATTTTTTTTCTTGCGAAAAGATAACTTCGGCATCTGAAAAACTTTAAACTAGACGGAAAGTCTGTGAAAAGTCTATTCTGATCCCTAGAGTGTGCTCACTTGTACAGTAACCATTTCACACTTCAACAAAAGGTTCTGATTCATTAAAGATACTGTACAACTCGAATTTCATCGCTGTTATTCACTCATCCAGATAGGGTCATCCAACATAGAGTGGTGTGCAGAGCATGGAATTTGTATTGTGCCTTTACCACCACAGTTAAATCACTGACGTATCTTCAGAGACCGTGGTAAAGGAAGATTATATTTAACATGTCGTCAACGTCGTCGTCACTGCATATACGCACTGAATTGTGTGAGATAGTAAGTAATGTTCTCCACAGTTATTCTCAGAAATTGTTTCTAATCGGAGTATCAGTTGTTACCTTACGTATAGCAAATAGGAGTTCAAAATGGTTCAAATGGCTCTGAGCACTATGGGACTTACCTGCTGTGGTCATCAGTCCCCTAGAACTTAGAACCACTTAAACCTAACTAACCTAAGGACATCACACACATATATGCCCGAGGCAGGATTCGAAACTGCGACCGTAGCGGTCGCGCGGATTCAGACTGTAGCGCCTAGAACGGCTAGGCCACTCCGGCCGGCCAAATAGGAATCTTAAAATAAAGTAGCATACTACATTAATGGGAAAAACTAGAAAGAGTCTAGTAGAACAATGGATTTCAGCTCCAAGAAGAAAACCGAATGATCTATAAATATAATATGAGTAAATACCTCAGAGCAGCGGGGAAATTACACCAATGTATCAACATACGTGAATGTCTCTAGGTATTTAATGATGCATTGCTTTCGTAAACTTTTGTTACTTCTGATTTCCGATACATTCGTTGCGACACTCGGAAGGTGTCGGAAAATCATATCGTAAACTGGCATTTTTGCCATCAGAAGGTATACTGCCTCCCTCGGGCATGGGTGTGTGTGTTTGTCTTAGCATAATTTAGCCTAAATAGTGTGTAAGCTTAGGGACTGATGACCTTAGCAGTTAAGTCCCATAAGATTTCGCACACATTTGAACATTTTTACTACTGTGGGCAACTGTTGACTCTTATGCTGACGAGCAGATATACTCGACTTATCTAAAAAAAAAAAAAAAGATAGTGGGGAGAAAATACAATTTTCTAAAGAAATGTGGAAAATTTAAAGTTATTCTGCTACATAGGAACATAAATTATACGTCCAAAATTTTGTGTGGAATAATTTTTTTAATTTTCTTTATGTCTACATTAGGGACGCTACACGACTTGTCAGTCATAAATAGACGATGACATGAAATCTACAGCGTCTGATATGTGGTGCACTGCTCTCACTATTATTTCTTTTCAGGGAATTTACGTTCTTTGAAAATGTGAGTGACTCCCATCGCTTAAGGTAAATATCGGCATAGCTCCCTCGATTTTCTTCCTCAGTCCGAGTTTGTACACAAACCCGTCGTCGAAAGGACCCTAAATCCCTATCTTCATTTCTTTCTTCCCAATTCTGGTTTTTCAGACTAGCTAGAATTAGGAAACTGTTTTCGGTATCTTGTTTTTTCTGTTTCTGGTTTGTCTATATGCTATGTCCACTTCTTCTTTTTTTTGTTACTGTCCGGTGGTGGAAACCATTAGGAAACAGTTTTCGGTATCTTGTTTTTTCTGTTTCTGTTTTGTTTATATACTACGTCTAATTCTTTTGTTTCTTTGTTACTGTCTGATGGTGGAAACCTTAAGGTGATCACTAACTAATTTGGTTTGCATCTTACTCTAGTTCACCGGTAAAGTTTTATCTCGATTGTCTTTGTAGGAGGTATTAAATAGAATTGGGGGGAAGAGGAGATGGGGCACAACTTGACAAGAAGAAAGGACCGGTTGGTAGGACATGTTCTGAGGCATCAAGGGATCATAAATCTAGCATTGGAGGGCAGCGTGGAGGCTAAAAATCGTAGAGGGAGACCAAGAGATGAATACACTGAGAAGATTCAGAAGGATGTAGGTTGCAGTAAGTACTGGGAGATCAAGAAGCTTGCACAGGATAGAGTAGCATGGAGAGCTGCATCAAATCAGACTCAGGACTGAAGACCACAACAACAACAACGACTTTGTAGGTCTACGTCACAGAAGAGAACAAAGAGTCATGGTGACACATGCGTTGGTTACGAGAAGAAGATGACTATGAAAACAGCTTGCTGGAAAGACGGCAGGCTAGTGAAACTTGCTGAACACTCTTCGCAGGCGAACCGACTAATATTCACTCGAAGTTTGTAGAGAAGGAGAACTATGTGAGATACGCAGATGCAGAGACAGTGCTTAGAACTGGAAGAGCGGAGAACAACTTCGATGTGGTACACAGGATTACGGCTGGAAACAAGCTGCTTCGACTGACAAAATACCAAGCGTGACTTGTGTGGTTACACAACGTAAAGAAGACTTTCCATGCGACGACTTCGATAGTACTTCTTTATTCCGTGCTCTGCGCGTGTGTGTGTAGGATCCCCCGCTCGCTGGCGCGGCGTGACCCTGCACTATCTTGGGCGCATAGCCTTAAGACGGTCTTGCCCCGGTGTGGCAGCCAGACGACCTTTCGCCACAACATGTTGTACAATCTCTTGGCGACGGTTCGAGGACGAGGGCGACACGTGTGCGCCTTCTTAAGCATCTGGCTGCACCGATAAGACGTAATTACGTCCTCCGCCGAGTGTTTCAAAACCATCCCACACGCTCTGCAAGCCTCGCTCTTCGGAAGGAAAGACGTAGTGTCTTCCTTCGCGGGACGCGAACTGCCTAGAACGATCTCTACGTCCTACTCAAGTGACGGCGTCAATACGTAGCACACAGATGCTGTGTCTTCTGCCACGCTACGACGAATTTCGGAGAACAGCTGCCTTTTTTTTATTTGACGTCTTTCGGCTTGGAAGCACCCTCTCTTCCAGAGGCTCTAACGTTATACTGTTGACAGTGTTATGGGCGAAGGTGTATCTGTCAAAGCGCGGGATTGCAGACTCTGGTTTAAACCGACATAAAAAAGAAACAAATGCTTGTAAAGTTAGCTATTGTGAGGAGTCTGCTACTAGGAGTGTAGAAGAAACCGGCTTACCCGTGCCAGCAGCTCTGTGATTTGTTGAGTAAGTCTTGCTGCTTCGTGGCGAGACTACGTTGCACAAGTTAAGCTCGAGAGCGTCATGACTGCCAACCTCCATTTGCCATTCGCTTTCTCCGGCCTGTAAAGCACACTCTTCTCTAACTGCAAATAAGGCCACTTAGCGCACCTGCACAGGAAAGGAGCACTCGAAAGATCTGTAAAGCACTTTAAAAGTCTCTCTCTGTGACGCATTTGAAGATAAAAAGACTGGAATACGATTGAAATGCCGCAGTTGTTTCGACTGTGACTCACATTCGCGAGAAATTTCAAATTCATCTCGTCTTATCCTAGACTATGTTCAGCAGCCTCTCTGTGAATCATTTCACTACTGACAAATACTTAGAGATACAAATTATACTTACATGTACCATCAACAGCAAGTGAAGTTATAGAGGCACCATTCGTTTTATAAACAGTTTATTATGATACTACTAGAAATTTTGATGCTATTTCGTTATAAGGGTTTTCATCTCAGTCTATGAGTAGGTAATTTTGATTGTAAACGAAAAGGAAGACGCGTAATTTTATTCTCTTTCATTTGGTAAATAGATAATTCGTCTTTTGCACAACTAATACATAGTCAAGATTTGTTGGTTATTTGTCCTGAAAAGACCTCTTAAATCCAGCCAGGCATTCTTAATATCGTACATTACAATCATTATCACATACATGTCTCGTATAGAGTCCAGTACTGGGAAATAGTGACGCTACAAATAGGAGAAACACTAACAGTTAAAGCAAATAAAAGGTGAAGTTTATATTTGTTTGTTAGAAGTAGAATAATAACGACAAATTACACGTTGCCAGTTTTAAACCGTTTCAGCTGTGGACTTACGGAAAAAGGGACAGGGAGAGAAAGAAAAATGTGGTAAAAGGCAAGTAATGAAGGGAATGGAAAAAGTGTTATGACTGACTGAGAAATGTAGAGGGAAATAAGCGTAGCAAGTAGCAGAGGGAGTGAGCATTTCCTTCACTGTTTGACAAACATAGGTGCCTACATACGTAAATTTTTTGAGAAATGTAGTGAGACTGACAAAACCAAGTGCTTCAGCGCTTTCTAAAATGTAACAGCATACTGAAATGCAAGCGGTGTGCAGGTTGGTTTGTTCCAGGGACGGGTAGGGCCAATAGTAAAACAATTCGCGTACCGGTATAGCTTTCCTGTTTGAATGGGTAGAGCTGTGATTTTAGATGAGACCACTCTGATAAGCACACATTCCTAGAGATATATTGCTAGTAAATATACTCATAAAAGTGGTATGTGTTGTGTGTAGAGTTAAATGAGTTTGTCAGAGGTGATTTTTATATGCTTACTCATGTGCCCTGAAAACGTTATTTACTTATAATATCTACATTAGTCATAAAGATATATCACTTCACTTTTACCTGATTATCTACGAAATAACACTTGCATAAAAGACATTCAAGAAAGTACTGTAAATGAACGAAATCACAGAAATGATATACTTCGAAGTTAAGAGGAGGACAGAATTTTTATTATTAGAATGGGCTAGTGAAAGTAGAATCGAGATGAATACGTGTAGTTACAGCGTTCCTCTTGAGATGATGATGTTTTTTAATTGCTTAAAAGTGAATATGTGTTGATGTATTCCAGTTTGAAAAACCAAAGCACATATGCAATTCCTCAATTGCCTAAACGCGCTATAACAAAGCGGATCCCTCGGGTTGCGTCCCACGGTGCAGAAATAACAAAGGCCCTCGTTACTCATCGTACTCCAAACTCTCTTTGTTCTCGCGTGTTCGCTGTTGCTTTCGTTCGGCACGCGTGGCGTCATCGCTATGCAAGTTTTGAGAGTTAAGGGAGACTGCGCTTTTTTTTTCATCGGCGTTTTTTTTCCTGCCTTTCCGAGTGCGACGAGAAAACGAGATAGTCGAAAGAAAGGCAACGCCGGAGCCGGGCCTGCGATATTCCTGTCTGGCGGCGCGCTGTTTGGGCAGGGGGGAGAGGCGGTTCGGGCCCCTGGCCCAGCCTGGGCAATGACCCAGTGGGCCGCACGTGGAGCGCGGGTGAAACCGCCGTCGGGTGCCGCCGCGCGGGGGCAACGACCTCGGAACCCTCCTGCTGCACTGCAACGGCGTTCTGGTTGGCTGCCGCGCCGGGCCTGCGCGCTCATTGGCTGCCGACCGAAACGCGGCGACTCCGTACAAAGGACGCCCCTGGTATTACGGCGCGGCGTTCGTGGTGGGGGGAAAGGGGGGGAGAGGGGAGGGGAGCGACCGGCCGTGCACCCGCTAGCGCGCGCGAGCGGGGGGAGGACGCGGGGGAATTATTAAACGGGCGTGCGCGCAGAGACAAAAAAGCCAGCCCGCGGTACCAAGGGGTCGCCCGATCCCCGAAAAACAATGTGTCGCCCCGGGGCGCGAGGGTGGTGGCGGAGGAGGGAGCACCGTCTTGGGGTGTCGTGAAGAGAAGAAGGGCTATGCCGTGCGACTATCGACCATTTAGGTGCAGACGCACGAGCGAAGCCCTGGAGGCTCGATAGACGCGTGCGTCCGAGCGGGCCTTGTGGTGGGGGAGCGTCGTTGGAACGTAGGTGGCAACGGCAGAAGCAGAGAGTAGGAAAAATGTGGGAGGGAAGGGGAGGCGGACGACGTTGCTGAGGTGTTGTGGCGGCGGAAAAGAGGACGAAGGGGGAAGGAGGGGGAGGGGGTAGAGCCCGTCTCGTTTCGGCAACAGCGAAGTGAGAGTTAGCTGAACTGGCGGAGCAGAAGGAGAGAGAGAGAGAGAGAGAGAGAGAGAGGCAGCGCGCAGACAGGCGAACAGAGGTGAAGCGAGCGGCGGCACCTTGACCAATCTCAACGCGCCTTGATTTAGGACGGGCCAACGCTCGGCCCGACCGCCAGCGTGCACGCGGCGTCACTCAGCGACCGCAGAGTTTGACGCGCAAAACCTTATCGCTCGCCTGCAGTCAGCGACGTCCTCCTGGCTTAGGCACCTTCCAGAATCGTTGCCAGACAGCGGTGGAGTACTCACCCTCATCCCGGATTTCCCCACTATTTCACTCTACGCAATCTAGTGTCATCCTGCAGCTTATGCAACCAGGAGTGCAGCCTAGTCGCACGGGTTGCGTCATCAGATCCTGCCTGCCGCCTAGATTTTGCAGTAGCGTCCCTAACTCCGGCTAGGAGACTTCGTTACGTCCGGAATGCATGAAATATTTATAGATAGCACAACAACTTTCCTTGGAGACTTCAGATACGAATTTTCAACCTTCTCTACTTGCATTCGACCTGCTCTTACACTTTCATACGTCAGTTCCCCCGTATCTGTTTCACAGATAACAGGCTTTCAGTGTCTTGGCAACAGCATTTAGATACATGACAGATAAGAATGCAACACAGCGTGTGATAACGGTCCTCAGAAAGACTACAATGTTTCCACTGGAAATAATCTCCTTGTGCTTACAGAGACTAGTTCTCAACAAAATTCAGCGTCTCGTCAGGAATGCAACGGTGAGGCTGTATTTTAACTAGCGACGTCTTAGTTTGTGTGCAAGATAGTCAGATTTTCAATATTACTTATAGTAATAATTTTACGTTCATCTTCCCGATATCGCTTAAAATATTTTGTATTGCACGCAACTGTCTCTTTCGACTCCTTTCCAAACTACTTCAGTGCTGAAAAAACAAGTAGCTTGTGCGATCTGAGCAGAAGAAAAAGAACCCATCTTTAAACGAATTAGCTTTACCACAACATGTAGGTGGTCACAAGAAATAAAAGGAAAAATAAAAGGCATCTCCCATAGGACGGAAAACAAAATCCGTACATGTAAAAGGACCTTCAGGGGGGCCGCACCGAGAAAAATGTCGAAAATTAAGTAGCTTTTGTTTGTTTCTGTAAAGTAGTAAAATGTCCTCCTTAAAGCTTATTTCTAAACATTTCCAATTTATTTTCTAAAAATGTGCTTTTCTGACTTTTGTCGTGCATTGTTCTCTTAAAATCTGTTGTTCAAACCATCCAGTAATTCAACAGATAACATATCTGTGCAACACGCTCCCAAAGACGGCTAGCACGGTAACATGTTAAATGGTTTCTGTTTCATACGGTCTAAAGAAGTAACGTAATATCATTGTTCGTTTTGCTTCGCGAATTGTTATTTAAGTACAGACATGGCGCCATTCAGCAATCGAATTTGCAACAAAAAGAAATCTCCAGGCTGACAGATCAGTAACAGAATAATGAGAGTTAATTAGGATAACACGAGAAATGCTGCTACGAGTAGGGAGCTTTCTGGGAGGAATCGTCGACTCCAACATTCATCTGCAACGAAGTTTTACGAATCTAAGGTTCATAATTCTGATCGAAATCAAGTTGTTCACACACGTCTTCCAATTCTGTCTACAAACATGGAGCCATTTCTTCAATAACTCAATATCAGACTGTTTTCGGAAAACTGATTTTAATATTCCAACAACAATTTTTCGTAGACTGTGGTTTTATAGCTAGAAATATGCACTGATTCTTTGTATTATATACTCCGTTCCAGTATTATGAAATACCTCAAAGAAAGCGATATATTTAGAAAAAACATTCTTGTGAAACACAACTGACTTTTTATCCATACGAATAACTACTCTCGACAGAGTGCTTTTGTGGGAGAAGTGAACAAAAACACAAGATGCAACAAATCTAGGAAAGAGACTGCCTGCATTACGTTTGTCTGTCCTCATCTAGAGTAATGCTGCTCGTTGAGGGATCCTTACCGGATAGGACTGATGAAGGGGAACGAAAAAAATCAGAGAAGGTCACAGGAGAGACTGTCACGGATATGATAAAGCGAGTTGGGATGGCAATCACTGAGATACAAGAATTTTTCGCTGCTGCGAGACTTTTCACAAAATTACGATCAGCAACTTTCTCTTCCGAATGGCAAAACATTTGTCGACTCCCACCTTCCCAGAGAGAGATGACCATCTTCATAGGAGAAATTACAGCTCAAATGGGAAGACTTAGGTGTTCATTTTCCCGAGGTGCTGTTCGAGAGTGGAACAGCAAAGAAGTGGTCCGAAGAGGTTCTATGCCAATATACTCGTACAAGTGTGAACAACAGAATAAGCATGTATAAGATGTTGATGTAGATCCGTTGTATTTGCATCAGGGATCTGATCCCTTTGAACATAACCCATGTAAAGGTTCAAGATCTGTGACAGAGCATATTTTCGAGTATATGATGAAGACAGAATATATTATTACTAGTCATTTAGCTGGAAAATACGTGATCAGCGCTACGTCACTCACTGACACTAAGCGGAAGAGGAATTCTGATAGAAAGAAAATTGGCTGGGAGAGAGAAGCTAGGGAAAGTACGAAAGCCACAGAAATGGAAATGAGCGTTTGGTGACCATGAGGCCCCTTACGGGGCTGGTCTTGTTACATTCCACGCCACATTAGGCGACCTGCGTGCCGGATGGGGATGAAATGATGATGAAGACAACACAACACCCAGTCCGTAAGCGGAGAAAATCCCCGACCCAGCCGGAAATCGAACCCGGGCCCCTTAGGACAGCAGTCTGTCACGTTGACCATTCAGCTATCGAGGCGGACAGCTACATAAGGAAGTAGAGAGAAGGTTGGGTAATGATTCAACTTACGAGCTTTCCGATCATTTTCAAGAGAGCTGTAAAAGACTTAGAATATATTCAGTGTTCGTACAGCATATCAGTTTACACAATTTGTCAATAGTTTTAATAGGTCAGTACCAACATGTGCAACGGAGCCTACATAAATATTTTTAATATTTTTATTATTTCGTTTTATTTATCATATTTAGTAAGATGCGTCGTTATATTCAAATATTACAAATACGTCTGTCTGAAGATAAATGCTTCAGTGTATCTTTATGTATCTTCGTTATAAGAGAGCTTATTTCAACAAACGATGGGTAGGTGTCGACCATGATTGTTGACATGACTTCATGACTAATGGGTCGGCTTTTGTGTGTGATGGCACGTATAAAACATTTCAGTTAATATCTGCTCTGTATCAGTGCCATCTGCAGAAAGACAATGGTTACTACTGAGTAAATGGCGAAGTGAGCAGTGCATTTCTTATTTCGGGATGAACTAATTTTCCGTCTGTGGAAAGGACGCGGATCGGAGGGTCGCTAGTAAAACAAATATGAATAAGACTTATAGACTGTGCGGCTGGTCCCGGCGGAGGTTCGAGTCCTCCCTCGGGCATGGGTGTGTGTGTTTGTCCTTAGGATAATTTAGGTTAAGTAGTGTGTAAGCTAAGGGACTGAGGACCTTAGCGGTTAAGTCCCATAAGATTTCACACACATTTGAACGTTTTTGAATAAGACTTGGACCGTTTCATGACGCTTAATGACATTCAATTGTTTCGCTGTTGTGAAGGAGTAGGGCATCATACAAACAAGTATTCTCCGTGACTACGTCAGTGACGTGTGTTCAAATTATGTCCACATGTCCACTTTGAAGCAGCAGCCGCATGACGTCAGGTTCCCGACGACAGTTGCCACAGTACAGGAGTCGTCGGAGTTGCCAAACATTAGCTCCGCGCCATCACGCCTCACTATTTCGGAATTCTGTAACGAGTTATGGTGCAACCAAAGCGTAAATCCTTGAAACACAGTACTAATCGCGATCAGGCTCTCAGTTGCAAAAGTTGTGTATGTGTTTTGTCTTTAAATATGTTCTTCTTGGTTGGGTCTCTACTGTCGCCACAGATCGCATCTACACCGCCAAACGCCTTGATCTTGCCATTCTTCCTCATTCTCCTCTGTCTCTATTCTCCCCATAGCTTCTTGGATACCCCTTAGCAATCCTTTAGATGCTCCCTCTTTCCAGCGCTTTGCCATGAAAGTGCTCTCTTTGGCCGTCTGTTTCTTTTGTTGTGTTGTCATATTCTAACCTTACAAGCTGTCGTTCTTCTATTGTATCCGTAATTTATAATGGGTTTGCGTCATTTCTCTTTCCTCATTTCTCACGCAGTGAAGTCGGAAATTCTACATGCTCTATTCAAGTGGTCCATTTCTAAAGCTTTCTCCTTTTATTAATTTCCATGAGTTCCCAACACTCACTCCTGTAACCTGCTGTTGATTACATGACGAATTTGTATAATCGCATTTTAACCTTTGAACTCATTTATGAGGAGCAAGATACAGAATTTAATTTTTGTATAGGCGCCCTCCTCTGCCTTATGCGTTGTTGGATATCTTGGTCACTTCATCCGTAATGTGACAAGATACTAACTAGGCATTTAAACTCTTTATACACTTTAATATGATGTCTGACAACGTCCAAGTTACTTCCCTCTTCTCAGCAACATAGATATTCCGTCTTCACGAAATTAATTTTCAAAACACCATTCTTCATATTCTTCCAACGATTTGTAAGATACGTCCTCTTCATCGTTTGCTGAAACCACCTGATCATCAGCACAGAAAAGTGTGTACATATACTGGTTCCCCACTTCCATCTCCATGTACATGAACTTCCTACATCAGAGGTTCAGTACCTTTTGCTCTCTTAAAGAGCGTGAGAAACAAACGGCATCCTCGTTTCAGTCCTGCAGTTATTCTAAAGGCCTCTCTACAAATATCTTTCCTCAGTTTAATGACACATTCTGCCGCATTGTAGAGGTTTATGACATAACGTAATTCGTAACCACAGCACTTCGAATAATATCTTTAGTGGCACTGTTTCATATCCTTTCCCAAGATCTATGAAAATCAAAAGACTGCTTAGATTATTTCCGAACCTGTTCTTCTTGGTATGTGTTAGAGTAAAGATGTTCTCTATATATGACCTGCCTCTTAGAAAACGACTTTGTTCTTCCTTGTGACACGCCACTATAATTGCTACCTATTTCTTGGTTTCCTTTCTATATATGGGTCTTCCAAACGCTAAGTTGCACTCTGCTGGAATTTCCTCTTGATATCACATATATTTATTAAATAACTTGTTAGATATTCATACAGAATAATTAGACCCCGTCTCATTAAATGTAAACCTGTGAACTGGAAAGATTTACTATCCGCCAATACAGGGCATGAGCGCGAACCTATCATAAATATTCTTTGCCCAATTCGTGTAGAACCGCACCAGCGCCGCATTATGTGACAGCTGGCG
The DNA here is from genome assembly GCF_023864345.2 of Schistocerca serialis cubense. Taxonomy (NCBI): domain Eukaryota; kingdom Metazoa; phylum Arthropoda; class Insecta; order Orthoptera; family Acrididae; genus Schistocerca; species Schistocerca serialis. Next base: position 462,777,858 of record NC_064643.1, read on the forward strand.
TGAACGTTGTTGGGGCTGGTTTGTTTACAATAGTATACGGATTGCTTGTGGGACCAGTATGTTACCTTCTGTCGGGTGCGGTATTTTTCGCAACGAGTTCAGGCACGGTGTGTCAAATTGATCAAATTGCTTATTCACGTGATAAATTTTTTAAATTTCATTAACAAAACACACAATAAATTAAAAATATTTTTAAAGAAAGGCAAAGAAGATATAACAACACAACAGCAATAGAAATATTATTCATTCAGATTTCTTTTCGTGAGTGTTGGGTTATGGTAACAAACGATAACATCGCCTTTTTTTACTTGCTTCTGTATTACATTTCACTAATTAAACTCATTATAAATGACAAATATCTTTACAAAACGGCAAAGATGAGACTAAAGCACAATAATAATGGTAACATTACTTACTCAGTTTTGTCATCGCCACTTTTGGTCTGCGGCAACATATGGGGAATTTTACCACACTCAGAACAAAACGGTTCAATGCGCCTCAAACAGATGGGCTTCTGACACATTTTTCATCAATTTTTCGTTAGTCTTCTTTACTGTGCAGGTGTTACACCTTTTCCTCCTGCTTGCATTTGTTTTTTTATCCTTTTCTGCTTTCGTTTTCTGCCTTGTAGCCTCAATTGAAGATCCCTGTGAACCCCTGTGGTGTCCAAACTTCTTCGAACCAAGTGAGATAGAACTAATGCGTGAGATAGTTGTTTCAGCAATCCTTTTCTTCTGATACAATTCTCATTGCTGTCACAATAGATTACTTTTGCATTGATTACACTACAACAGTCTAACCATGGGCCAACGGCGCACGTTTCTTGCAACATTGTACGAAGAGGTCAACTTATCCATAGTGCCGACTCCACCTTTGGTGCTACTATAAAATGTTACAATCGATGGCTTTAGTTTATCTCCAGTGTCAGCGTCTATTCAATTATCGTCATGCATACTTGATGGTAGGATCATACACTTCCCCTTTCTAGGAACATTGGAAACTAGAGTACATGCTTTCTTGAAGCCAAAAAGTGAACTGTTGGCAGCCCTGGTAACTAACTCCGGAGGAATCTCACGCTTGCTTTTCTTCATACTTCCAACAAAAGAAAGATCTTTCCTTCGTAAGTCTTCTATCAAGCCAATACTAGTAAACCAGTTGTCTGCGGTCACATTTCAATCTGACTGATCAATAGGTTCACACAGTCGCGGAACAACATCGGAAGATTATTGCTTACGTGATAATCCATCTGGTCGCAACCCAGCGTATATTTCCAAACTATTCATGTAAAATACTTGGGAATCCCATACTTGTTTGGTTTGCTAGGTACATATTGGCGAAAACTGCACCTTCCACGGAATCCTTCCAGTTTCTCATCTACTGTAACATTTTCTCCGAGGGTATACGATTTCTGGCAGTTGTGTACAAATACGAGGTGCATTCAAGTTCTAAGGCCTCCGATTTTTTTTCTAATTAACTACTCACCCGAAATCGATGAAACTGGCGTTACTTCTCGACGTAATCGCCCTGCAGACGTACACATTTTTCATAACGCTGACGCCATGATTCCATGGCAGCGGCGAAGGCTTCTTTAGGAGTCTGTTTTGACCACTGGAAAATCGCTGGGGCAATAGCAGCACGGCTGGTGAATGTGCGGCCACGGAGAGTGTCTTTCATTGTTGGAAAAAGCCAAAAGTCACTAGGAGCCAGGTCAGGTGAGTAGGGAGCATGAGGAATAACTTCAAAGTTGTTATCACGAAGAAACTGTTGTGTAACGTTAGCTCGATGTGCGGGTGCGTTGTCTTGGTGAAACAGCACACGCGCAGCCCTTCCCGGACGTTTTTGTTGCAGTGCAGGAAGGAACTTGTTCTTCAAAACATTTTCGTAGGATGCACCTGTTACCGTAGTGCCCTTTGGAACGCAATGGGTAAGGATTACGCCCTCGCTGTCCCAGAACATGGACACCATCATTCTTTCAGCACTGGCGGTTACCCGAAATTTTTTTGGTGGCGGTGAATCTGTGTGCTTCCATTGAGCTGACTGGCGCTTTGTTTCTGGATTGAAAAATGGCATCCACGTCTCATCCATTGTCACAATCGACGATAAGAAAGTCCCATTCATGCTGTCGTTGCGCGTCAACATTGCTTGGCAACATGCCACACGGGCAGCCATGTGGTCGTCCGTCAGCATTCGTGGCACCCACCTGGATGACACTTTTCGCATTTTCAGGTCGTCATGCAGGATTGTGTGCACAGAACCCACAGAAATGCCAACTCTGGAGGCGATCTGTTCAACGGTCATTCGGCGATCCCCCAAAACAATTATCTCCACTTTCTCGATCATGTCGTCAGACCGGCTTGTGCGAGCCCGAGGTTGTTTCGGTTTGTTGTCACATGATGTTCTGCCTTCATTAAACTGTCGCACCCACGAACGCACTTTCGACACATCCATAACTCCATCACCACATGTCTCCAACTGTCGATGAATTTCAATTGGTTTCACACCACGCAAATTCAGAAAACGAATGATTGTACGCTGTTCAAGTAAGGAAAACGTCGCCATTTTAACTATTTAAAACAGTTGTCATTCTCGCCGCTGGCGGTAAAATTCCATCTGCCGTACGGTGCTGCCATCTCTGGGACGTGTTGACAATGAAAGCGGCCTCATTTTAAAACAATGCGCATGTTTCTATCTCTTTCCAGTCCGGAGAAAAAAAATCGGAGGCCTTAGAACTTGAATGCACCTCGTATAGAAAATATTTCCCGAATCGCTGTTATATTGTCTAATCGGCTCGCGGTTGCACGATTGTCAAATCTGAGTCACCGCGTAATGAATCTGAAACGTATTCTGTTCATTACGAGGCGAAATTTCTCAGTGCCATCTCCACATCAATCCCCTACAGATCGTCTAAGCTTTGCCTGTTACTTTCGTTTGCTCCAGCTAAAAAGAAGAGACCAATGAAGGCTTTCAATTCAATGGTGTTTATTTGTTTTACGTCTCTCTCTCGCTGGGATGAGGCTTTCACTCTCTCAGTATACTGATTTGTACACAAACTATAGTAGACAAAATTTCGTCATCTATGAGGCAATTCCAGCATTCCAAAAGCCTTCTCGCTGCTTTTAGCGACACGTATAGGTGGACGTAACTTCCAAATAATATTGAGAGCCCTGAATCGTACTCTCTGCGCTGGTGTAACTTCATTCCATTTTGTCTCTTTGCCCCTTCCAATATAGTAATGGCCATTTTCCTCAAGTACTTCTTCGTCATCTTCACTGTCGTCTTCCTCTGTTTCTGAATCTTCTGGCCGGATTTCAACTACATCATCACCATCTGTGTTCACTTCGTCTTCAAACTCCTCTTCAATTTCATTATTATCCTCTCTGAGTAGCATCTTTTGGATTTCTGCAACATGATTGGTGGGTTTGGAATGAATCTCACAATTCAAGAAAATACTTTGAAGAGATTCTTAGATATCTGTTCAGCAATGAGCGTTGGTGACAAAGAAAGAATGTTGCCTTTCCAAAAAGGTTTCATAACTTCAATAAAATCTCTTTGGTCTTTTCGAAAGTCTTAAAATATGAAAGTTAGCTGTATATTAACTTGTTGACTGAATCAAGATTGCCTGGAAAACTTTTCTTCTAGGGTACGAGGATTAGATATATTTTATAACAAACCTACACATTTTGAAGTGAGGAATAGGATACGTCTCCTTACACTGACTGATAATTCAAGTGATATTTCTTTCCTTGGGAACATGCCAGTTACTAAAGAATTAAACACAGAGTTTTCCCAGTGTGACGTCGACCCGGATTCTGCATCCCTAAGTTTCATTACCAGTGAGCTCTGTGTAAATGTTGTTGACGAAGCGCCGCTACGAGAAATCCCAGAAACTGTGAATGTGGAAGAAAATTTACTGACGGATGTGATAACAATGGGGGATGATCTGTAATCTCAGATGTTCTTCCAGATACGATAAAATACGTTGCAGGCTATATTGCATTTAAGTGCCACAATATTGATAAACCACTAGGCTTTGCAGCAGCAAAAAGTGAAGGAGATCATGCTGCAGACTGGATATCAATTATATCTCGTGGTGGTCTTTACACTCAAACGCCAGCATGGGAAAACATGGTGTTGCAGTTTGAAGAAGAATTTGCTGCTTTTCACGGAAATGGAGTGTGTAAACAAAAACATGTCGTAAAGTCCCTGTGCTCTATTTTAAAACAAAAGCTTCCTGAGGTTCATGAAGCAGTTATTACTCTTTATGTACAAACGAGAACTTTTATAAGGATTAGGCATCTCAATCAAGAATCAAAGTTGGAAGCAATGAAGAAATGTACCGCAACGAGGAAGCAGTTATGGATTGCATCGTCGTCTGGTATACGGCAGTAGAAACAGATTACATTAACGTTTGCTTCTTCAACAAACGAGTGAGCTATTTTTCATCTTAATTATCATTTGTTTACTCTTAATGTGTACAAAACCTGTCATGCCCCTTGTTTTGACTTGTACAGATGCGTATCGAACGGAACCGAAAGTAAAATGAACGAGCAACATGGCACTGAGTCTGTGGTGCGGCACATTTGCCGTGTAAGCAATACGGCTGCGTTGCGCTAGGGTCGTCGTCGTGACGTCACGGCGCTCCACCCAATAGCAAGCATTTTCGCCTGAGTGGCCCCCTCTGCCTTAGACTGCGCGGCTACCCCGCGGCGCTGACCATGGTGATCACACACACCCAGTCCCGCCTTTTATCAAGTCAGAGGGGTCATCATGAATCGCAATGTATTTAATTTCTTTGAATAAAAGTATCTTTTCTGCTCGTCTCATAGGGTATATTTTTCATTTACCTTCTGGACTATATTGTAGTAGCTTTTTTTATGGACCTTGTACCGGGTATACTTTGACCACCATGGCCACTTTGACCACTCAAAGAACAAGATTTTTGGAGATGACTCTCCGTTGCGTGCTTAGTATATACTGTGTAGCGGTAAAGTTCCACCGACATACACTAAATGGCGTCATGTAGTGCTGATTCTCTTTCTCAACAGCCGATGAACCTGTTGTGACTTATAATTGTATATGAAAAAGTGTGTTGAAGTCAGGTTGTGCCAAATCCACCGATATCGTTGAACTGCGAAGCGATCTGTGGTTTCAAGTGTATCATGTATGTTATTCGATTAATCCACAAAGCAGACCACTGATTATTTTTCTGTTCACTTGTATATACGTTCGTATCTGCCACTAGAATGCGATTTCTGAGGTATCTGAGTGATTACTACGTTTCGGGGTAACTGTGACCATTGGTCATTATTACCCCAGGATTACAGGTACACAAAATATTAAACAATGTTGATTTGTAATTGTTAATGTGCCTACAATTGAGAAAAACAAATGCTCCCATCGTAAGTTGTTATGGTTCAGGCAGTGATTCAGGTACAACATATAATGTCAAATACCTGCCGAAACATGGAATTAAGTTTGTTTGGGCACAAGTGCCAGATATTGTCTCGATAAATGAAGAACAGATAACCTTAATTCTAACTACAATGGCTGTTTTGGAATGAGGATTTAAGATGGATGAAATCGAAGGTATTATGCTCAGCTAAATGTGGAGCTATGTGCTGTGTGATACACCATTTTAGTACCTCTCATTATACTTAAAATTTTTATGATGGTTCACACTGACTTATGTTGGTTGGTTTGCGGTATTAAAGGGACCAGACTGCTACGGTCATCGGTCCCACTGACTTATGTAGCGTAGTAGATTTTTCCTTTACGAGGCTTAATAAAGCACTTCAGAAACGTTTGAACAATGTATTTATTTCTGGGTGGTCAAAGTTTCATTGTGTTTTTGAAGTACTAACTATAAGTAGAATGGTAGCTGACAATTTTGGTGGGAGTATAGGCCAGTGAAGCCAGTCAATTTATCCCCAAATTCTTGCTAACTTTGAACACCTACATTTTTTACATTACTTCCACTGCATTTTAGAAAATTATTGTAGTAATTAGCGTTTAATCCTTTCATACAAGCTCCTGTGTTCACTAACATACACTGATGTCATGGGCTAGCGATAGTCATACGTAAAGCTGGAGGTAGTATAGCGTACACAGAGAATAAAAGGACAGTGCTTTTGCGGAACTGTCATTTGTACTCAGGTGATTCGTGTCAAAAGTTTTCCGACGTGATTGTGGGAATTAATGCGGAATGATAGTTGGAGTTAGACGCATACGACATTCCATTTCGGCTGTCATTAGGGAATACAATATTACGAGGTCCACAGTGTCAAAAGTCTGCCGAAAATATCAAATTTCAGGCATTACCTCTCACCAGAGACAACGCAGTGGCCGACGGTCTTCACTTAACGACCGAGACAAGCTTCGTTTGCGTAGAGTTCTCAGTGCTAACAGACAAGCAACACTGTCTGAAATAACCGCAGACGTCAATACTGGACGTACGAAGAACGTATTCGTTAGGACAATGTGGGGAAATTTTACGTTAATGGGCCATGGCAGCAGACGACCGATGCGAGTGCCTTTGGTAACAGCACGACATTGCCTTCAGCGCCTCTCCTGGGCCCGTGAGAATATTGGTTGGACCATAGACTACTGGAAAACCTTGTCCTGGTTAGATGAATCCCAATTTCAGTTGGTAAGAGCTGATGGTAGGGTTCGAGTGTGGCGCAGAACCCACGAAGCGACGGACCCATTTTGTCATCAAGGCCTGTGGTCACTGGTGATGGCTCCATAATGGTGTGGGCTTTGTTTTCATGGAATGAAGTGGTTCCTCTGGTAAAATTGAACAGATAATTGACTGGAAATGGTTATATTCGGTTACTTGGAGACCATTTGCAGCCATTCATGGAATTCATGTTCCAAAACAATGATGGAATTTTTATGGATGACAATGTACCACCTCATTCTTCGCGACTGGTTTGAAGAACTTTCTGAACAGTTTGAGTGAATGATTTGGCCACCCAGATTGCCGGAAATGATTTCCATTGAACATCTATGGAACATAAGGGAAAAATCAATTCGTGCACAAAAGCCTGCACCGACAACACTTTCGCAATTATGGACGGCTGTAGACGCAACATAGCTCAGTATTTCTGTAGGGGACGTCCAACAACATGTTGTGTCCGTGTCTCGTCAACTTGCTGTATTACGCCGGGCAAAAGGAGATCCAACACGATATTAGGAGGTATCTCATCATTTTTGTCACTTCAATGTATGCAATCCTTTCATACAAGCCCCTGTGTTCATTAACATAAATATCGCAGAAGTTAAAAAACAGCCATGATAATCATATTTGAACCTGAAAATCGCTCAAACTATACCAGGTTTAAAACTTTCTGGCAGATTAAAACTGTGTGCCGGACCGAGACTCGAACACGGGACCTTTGCCTTTTCGTGGGCATGTTTCATATCAGCGCACACTCCACTGCAGAGTGAAAATCTCATTCTGGAAACATCCCCTACGCTGTGGCTAAGTCATGTGTCCGCAATATCCTTTCTTTTAGGAGTGCTAGTTCTGCAAGGTTCGCAGGAGAGCTTCTGTAAAGTTTGGAAGGTAGGAGACGAGATACTGGCAGAAGTAAAGCTGTGAGGACGGGGCGTAAGTCGTGCTTGGGTAGCTCAGATGGTAGAGCCCTTGCCAGCGAAAGGCAAAGGTCCCGAGTTCGAGTCTCGATCCGGCACAGAGTTTTAATCTGACAGGAAGTTTCATATCAGCGCACATTCCGCTGCAGAGCGAAAATCTCTTGCTATACCAGGTTTACAGTATGTTCCAAGATTCATCGAGCTATGTTATTTGGCAGTAAAAACTTATGTGAAAGTTACTTTCGTCCTTACTTTTCGCAGAACAGTGTATTTTAACCCCTTTGGGAGAAGGTCCTTATGTTCTACGGAAAAGTGTATTTAAATCCCTGTGAGGGAAACTATTAAACATATCCTCCATGCTACTTAAACCAGGAGTATGTCGCGCATAACTAAGGTGTAAGGGATGAATGTTACCTGACTTTAACACTGAAGGTGTAGGAGGCTCCGGGTGGCATCAGCACAGAACGCCTGACGCAACAAGTATTGCGGCGCCTGGCTCGGTTTGTCTAGGGCGCGCCGGCCGCTGCCCCCAGCGCTATCTGGTGACCCTAGCAGGAGGCTGCACGTGTGGCGACCCCAGATCCCAGACACGGACCCCGCTGCCCCGGGCGGGGCCCCACGGTTCGGCCTTGCAGCGGCCCTCCACACCTGACGCCGGCTGCCCGCCCAAACAAAGGACGCCGGGCCGTCGGCCGCTTAGGAGCCGGCAGACCACTCGCATCGTCCTGCCGCGGAATACTCGTTTCTTCGTCCTCATCTGAACGAATCTTCCCACAAGTGCAGGCTGTTTCTTGCAAGGAAAAGATCGCGTCCTGCCAGTGGATGACCAAGTTTTAGATAAAAGAGCACTTACTTTGATTTAGACTCATCACAGAAATTAAATCAGAGCAGCAGTGTCAAAATGGACGTACTCTGTAAAGTGGCAGATTTTTCTGTGTTGCTACTGTTATGGTCTTCAATCCAAACACTGGTTTCTGTTGTGCTGTAAGAATGTAAGTTTGTTCCAGAAGGAGACATAGCGGATTTATAACACGTAAAATATTAGTTCACTTTCTTACGATATAAATACGAAGATTTACTTACGTCAACATAGAAAATCCGTTTTCTGCCGGGTATCGGCGTCGAGTGCGAGTACGATACGGACTACGGACAGGAAACCCAATTTCTGCCTGAAGACACACATGAAGATGTTACGGTGTTCCCTTATTTCCAAATCCGTATCGATCTTAGTGCTGAGTTTTCACTCAGACGGCGCTTTGGCGTTAGGCGGTTGTTTCCGTGTGTGATCGCTGGCCGCAGCTTAGCTGGAGGCGTGTGAGGAGGAAAGAGGTGGCTGCCTTGGCGTGGAGACAGTTCGGCTCGGCTGGGGTTGTTTGCATCTGGACGCCGAGTGGGACCCGATGGGAAGACCGGACCGTGATTTTACGGTTAATAGTGTGGACAGCGGCGTGGTGTGCCGTTTAACTTGATTCGCAAGAGGAGCAAAATCTCGCCTGTTGTAGTCTGTCGAGTCTGAGTTTGAAATACCTTCTATGTGCGGCGGGATGTCATTTCATCCTCGTGTCTCTCCGTCGCTGGGATTGCTATCCTCGTTTACCGTCCCATGGATGTATATCGATGGGGTACACTGCTCTCCGTACTCTACTAGACCCTGCTGATGGAAGTGGGTTGTTCAGTGGCACGTTAGTCTGGGTGCTTTATGTTTGATCTTCAAGTGGCTAGTCTTCGAGTGGCACTCCTTAGAGTTTGCCTTGCGCAGTTAGATTGGAGTTTATTTTATCTTTTGGTGCTTCCGCTTTCCGTTAATGAAGGTTAAGCTCGATTCGGCACTCCGTCCTTCTCTCACTTCCAGTATTAGCAGGAGCTATTACTATACTATAAACAGATCGAAATTTAAATACCTCATTCTTTGACCCTGCAGGAGGCGACGCTTGGCACCTCAGCAGGTGGGTCGGAGTCACCTTCGCGACTAAACGGATGCCTTTCGACTGAGAGGTCTGGTGTTTTGCATATTGTTCATAAATTGTTGTTTTGGTTTTAAGTTGGCTGAGGTTTCTTATGGACTTCCCGTATTTGGTCTGCTGTCCGGCCCGGGCTAGGTCTCGTTATTTTAAAAATCGGTCCTTGTTTTGGCTTAGTACGATTTTGGTTTACTGCCTGGTGGTTCTGGTAGTACGCCGGGTCGCTGTCGTTGTGTTGCATTTTGTATGGGGCTGTGTGCTCGGAGCCGTGGAGTGCCATTTGTGTGAACTGCTTCACTGGGGACTACTGACCGGGCCATTCTTGGTTCTCTCCTGTATGAAATGATTTTATTATTATTTTAAAGTAACATTATCACTTAAATGATTTAATTCTTGTTGCGTTAATTTCAACTTGGGTACTGAGAAATTTAGTAGTATAATTACGAAAGATTTAATAGTGGCACATGGCCCTTTACCTGTTCCGTAATCTGTTAATTACCGAAAGACTTTAAATTATTGTATTTTTATGTCATGTTATTGTTTTTTTTTAATTTGCTGATCACAGGTGTATTGTTCCACGTATTTAAATGTTTCAGGTAGCTATTACTTGGGTGGAACGCGCGGAACCGTAACGGAGAGAGTAATTGCGTGCCTTACGTGTCCGTTGTTGGAGCGGCCTGGTGTCCGTTTTTTGTTTTGATGCACCTGAGTTAAGTATTGTACTGCCTCCTCCCTTGCGGCCCCGTCGTGTTCTTCTCATAATCATTTCCTTCAAGGAATTTTAGTGCATTTTATGCTTTTATTATTTTAATTTCTTACATCGGTAAAATTGTGCGGCCTTCATTATGCACACTGTTTGTCATAGCGGAGTAGATGTGCCATTGTAATTTCTTAAACTCTGTTGTGTGTGCCCTTCGTGATACATATTGTTTGTCATAATAGATTTCAGTATGGCAGTTGTAATGTCTCATATATCATGATGTGCGTGTGTAATGGTGCAATAAATGGATGAATGCTATTTCTGTTTTTGGCGCCCTCCATGCCTCCTTTCTTGTCCCTATTGGTTCGCTATCCTTGTACTTGTGTTGGTAAGCCACAACAGAAGACTTAAGAACTTTGCATAATCCATTTCCACAGAAATATTCTGAGTATACACAACTGTCTCTGACCTTGAAGAATCACGTAATACGGACAAACCTACAGAAGAATAACTGACACAATGTTCACGTAAATGCTGCGTAAGGCATTTAATACACTAGTGGTCCATCTAAGACGATGCTGTCGTCTTGATCGTTGACTCTGAACTGGACCGAGTGATCATCTCCTCAGCTGTAAGTACAGGTAGACCATCGGCTACAGTGGCATAGCAAAGCTCTGGTAGGCGTGGCTACGCCGGCATTGGTCATTCGTCAGTGTGGCAAGCAGCGACTGTTCTTTTCTATGGTTTCGTAGCGAGGTGTCAACCTAGTTTTAGCACCCTGCTTTTCGGACGTCACCACAGTTTCACGCAGCCCTCCACGCTAGTCTATCCTGTGCAAGCCTCTTCTTCTCTGCATAACTTTCTCAACCTATATCTATTACTATATTCAAGTTTTGGTTTTTCTTTACAGTTCTTACCCCACACTTCCTTTCATTACCAAACAGATGACTCTTTGATGCCTCAATACGTATCATATTAACCAATACCTTCTTTTAGACAAGTCGTGCCAAGAAGTTCTTACCCCAGTAAATTGATTCAGTACCTCCTTGTTAATACATAATTTTAGATTCCAAACTTGCTTGCTGTGCATGACCAGTTTCGACAGTAACTTCCTGCCATCTCAGATCTCCCAGAAATGTAACTATACATCAGTCTCGTCGACATACTGAGAACATGCTCCAGTTATAATAATACAGCTCCACGCTGGTTTGTAAAATTTATAAAATAGTGTGGAGCTGTATTATTATAACTGGAGCACGTTCTCAGTATGTCGACGAGACTGATGTAAAGTTATATTTCTGAGAAATCTGAGAATCTGAAGTTAGTTACTGCGGAAACTGGTTATGTGATAAATTATATCGCAGCAAGCGATCTTGGCTTCTGAGTTTATAAAATACAACATTAGATAGACCCAACAATAGCCCCAATAACATGTGTAAATTATGGCTCCTCATCAGTTACTCCACGTACCCAGCTAAAGCAGCCGGCCGGAGTGGCCGTGCGGTTCTAGGCGCTACAGTCTGGAACCGAGCGACCGCTACGGTCGCAGGTTCGAATCCTGCCTCGGGCATGGATGTGTGTGATGTCCTTAGGTTAGTTAGGTTTAATTAATTCTAAGTTCTAGGCGACTGATGACCTAAGAAGTTAAGTCGCATAGTGCTCAGAGCCAGAGCCAGCTAAAGCTTCTGTTGTCTCCGTGTCTGAACTGCTCATCGTCCACCTTTCGCTTTCGTACGAGACTACACTCCAGACAACTACATCCGGTAGCGACTTCCTAGCAACCGAGCTTAAATTAAACGTTAACGAATGTTTGTATTATACAGGGTGAGTCACCTAACGTTACCGCTGGATATATTTCGTAAACCACATCAAATATTGACGAACCGATTCCACAGACCGAACGTGAGGAAAGGGGCTAGTGTAATTGTTTAATACAAACCATACAAAAATGCACGGAAGTATGTTTTTTAACACAAACCTACGTTATTTTAAATGGAACCCCGTTAGTTTTGTTAGCACATCTGAACATAGAAACAAATACGTAATCAGTGCCGTTTGTTGCATTGTAAAATGTTAATTACATCCGGAGATATTGTAACCTAAAGTTGACGCTTGAGTACCACTCCTCCGTGTGGACGGACATTATCTTGTTGAAGTAAGACGGGATGGCTTGTTATGGAGGGCACCAAACCGGAGCGTAGGTTGTCGTTGACGTACCGCTTTGCTGTGAGGGTGCCACGGATGACGACCAAAGAGGTCATGTTATGAAATGAATGGCACCCCAAATCATCACTCCTGGTTGTTGGGCCGTAAGGAAAGCGACAGTCAGGTTGACATCCCTTCGCTGTCTGGGGAGTCTCACGTCTTCGCTGCTCATCGGGGCTCAGTTGGAAGCGGGACTCATCACGGAAGACAATTCTACACCAGTCAATGAGATTTTAGGCCGAAGACGTGTCTCGAGATGCAACAGACAGTGGTGGGATGCCAACCTGACTGTCATTCGCCGTACGGCCCGATAACCAGGAGTAATGATTTGGGGTACCATTTCATTTCATAACACGACCATTTGGTTGCCATCCGCGGTGCCTTTACATCAGAACGGTATGTAGATGATGATCTACTCCCCATTTTGCTGTCCTTCATGGCAAGCCGTCCTGTGCTTACATTTCAACAAGGTAATGACCGCCCGCACACGGCGAGAGTTTCTGCTGCTTGCCTTCGTACTTGCCAAACTACACCCTGCCTAGCAAGGTCGCTCAGTCTCTCCCCAGTTCCGGTTTGCAGCATTACTGGCAGGGCCGTCCAAGAATCTCCGGATTTTAACGATGTTACGTGCCAATTGGACAGAATTTGGCTCGATATCCCTCAGGAGGATATCCAACAATCCTGTCAATCAGTGCCAAGTTGAATAACTGCTTGCATAAGGGCCAGAGGTGGACCAACGTGTTATTGACTATCTCAATTTGTGGAGCTCTTTCTCTCGAGTAACTCATCCAGTTTTTCTGAAATTGTAATCATTTGTTTCTCTGTACATATACATCACATCTACCGATTTCCACCCCTTTAGAATAATTCGTTCGTGTTAGGTACTTTCTTTTTATTCTGAGGCAGTACGTTGGCACTAGTGTTTTCCTAGGAAATGGAACCGCAAGCGCGTTAGCTATTCAGTCCACACGCGCTGTCTGGGAAGAGTGTTGATACATTGCTACTTTTACCAAAGTGTTAATATACTGAACGGTGCTGATTGTTCCCGCGGGAGAAAAGAAAAGGGGAAACCATGGTTCCTTGATAGCTCAGCATATAATGGACGATGAGGAAGAGGAATTATTTGCTCCAGACTTACGCGAAATACAGAAAAACACTCAGTAGTATGTTTCTGAAGCGAGAGGTTGGGGACGTATTTATCGCAATAATCAACAAATACTTAATCGACGATGAAAAGAGGTTCAAAGCAAACTTGAGCTGTACTCGTCATCCGTCTGCATTGCGTTTGAGCTGTGTGGAAGAGGACCTGTGATCAGAAGCTTACAGTCGGGCCAAGTCATCAATAACACCTGGGAGCTACATAAACACAGAAAAAAGTTTCACACATTCCATTGAGTTTTATGTATCAAACCACGCAAGAAACCTGACGCAAAACATTGTGTTGTTCTGTATTATTTGTTTATGGGTACCGCTCATCGATAAGGTCGTTTAGTGTAAAACCGAGTGCGTGGGATACAATGTCACTTGTTTGGGTAAGTGATCATATACGTGTGTCACTGGTAGATCTGGAGAACGATACTGATAAGTGCTGCGAGGACGAATGACCTTCATTACAGTCCACATTTGTTGACCTAGACCCACATTGACGCTGTTGGTTCAGCGCCTCCATCTCTGTGACGATACGGAAAACTCCAGCCTTGGTCTCCATGATGAGATCGAGCCGAAATTTTTTCACTAGCGAAGTCATTACATTCTCTCTTGGCGGTGATTTCAACAGCTCTTCCAGACAGGTTTGTTATGTGCAGCCTGTCTTCCTTGTTGCCATTTAAATGTTTTGGAAGGGTATCACTGTTCCTCCTCTTTTTGGTGGGAGGCTACGAGATGTGATTCCGATGAATGCTAGTTGATAATCAGTTGTTTCTGGACGGTTACCGTTGGTATTGCTGCAGAGGTCGCTACTGGGTACCAACCAATACGTCCAGATAATTGTTCATACATTCTATCTGCGGTATAATATTTAAAAATGTATTCGCTTCATCGTTCATGCGGTCTAGAAATTGAAGCCTGTCCCAGTAGATGCTCCTCTTCTTTTTTTGCAGCTGACCCTGTGATACCTATCCTATCTTTCCTCTGTTGTCTGCAGTGATCACAGATACTCATTCTTTGCAGCAAATAATCGGTAATTTTATAAATAAAAAAATCAATTTGTAACTAGTAATATAAAGTTTATAATTGCATACATCATACATTTTGTATGTTTTCATCACATATTGAAGTCATTGGCTCAAATATGGAATGTACAGTCGCTTTTCTTACTGAAGAATGTGTAAAAAAATGTGTGTGAAATCTTATGGGACTTAACTGCTAAGGTCGTTAATCCCTTAGCTTACACACTACTTAACCTAAATTATCCTAAGGACAAACACACATACTCATACCCGAGGGAGGACACGAACCTCCGCCGGGATCAGCCGCACAGGAAGAATGTGTAGTTTACATAAACAAATCATTATGTAAGTACTCTAACAGATAAATAAAACGTAATGCATCAGAAAAACTATGTCTTGAAAAGGTCCTGACATTGGTTTTAAGATGTTTAATTATGTTAAAGCTTCCTGAACACTAAACCTATAGGTGCATTTCTAAATGTTAGATGCTTTATCTTTGACTATGTTGTTATTGTATCATATACATATATTAAAATACTCATTCCAGAAAGCATGTATATAAAAGATACGTAATGCAAATAAATTTTGTTTCAGGTTCATTGCGACGGGAGAATACCACTGTTCGCTGGGTTTTGATTAACGCACCTCTGCATCAGCTACATTCACGCTTATATCACGAATACTGACAGCATTTCGTAGAAAATTTGTGCCCGTATTTCTACTCCCCATAACCAAACAGATTTCTAAAGGAAAAACTAGGGAGTTTTAATTAGGCTGGGTTTTTCCTAACTCTGCTGCAGCCATTGATGGTAAGCGTATGAGACTGATAGGCCCAGAAAAAAAGTTTGTTCTTCATGTACAAAGGATATAAATCGATTGTGCTTCTTGCTAAAGTTGATGCCAACTGTCTGTTTTTGGTTGTTGATGATGGTTCGCATGGTAAAGGAGGTGATGCTGGAAACTATTTTCGTTCCCTATAACATTTCCAGGGTTCAAGCATCTTGCTACCACACGTAATAGTAAGTGGTGAAACCTTTCAGTTGAGCGAACGCACCATGAAACCATATTGAAAAAAGCAAGTGTTCGAAGATGCAAGAAAACGGACATTTGATATCCTTCTGAGAAGGCTACGAGAATTTAAGAAAACACATTCGGAATAATGTCTGCCACATTCTGGGTTTTCTCCACCCCTATAGGTATAAAAACGGAAACTGCATATTAGATAGCTGTTGTGTGTTCTCGTTTACACAATGTGCTCAGGGAGGAATAAATTTCAGTTAAAAAAATTGCGCTGATGGGTTTCAAATAACTGAGGAGTTTCCAGCGGAAAACATGGCTCCTCTTGCAGGTAGATGCGGTTGTTCACAGATTACTTTATTAACAGAACCTATATTTGCTGTCGCTGTATGCAACAGGTATGAAACGTACTCTACCTATCTACATGTTGCTAAAGTTCGGTTCATTTCGACACTTGTCTACGTATTCTGTGCTTGTCTTGGTCGTTTCCAGCAGTGACAGTACTAATGATGTCATAACTTATTTAGGTACTGACAACAATACTGTGTTTTGCGTTTAATGATCATGTTTCATTATAATGTATTAGAATAAAGCGTTATTACAATGTTAAACTGACGATATTACGAGCACCTATGATAAATATTGCTAAAAAACAATTAATAATGGATACACAAATGAAGGATAAAATGTGGTGTTTTATCCGTAAGTGTTGGCTTACGTTAATGTCATTTCATTGGAGTTTGCTTACTTGACCTGTTGACATCTTTTCCAATTTCTGCCCATAGGGCGTCTTGCATCATTGTAATTTTAAAGGCTGTAGTCCTCATGTCTCACACCCAAGTGTGTACAGGCACCGCACCAGTTAACAGTTCTTCTCCCCAGCAGTGATACGCACTTGTAGGTTTTTGGTACACTTTGTAGCCATTTGATACACGACATGTACCTGCCTTGCGGCAACTGCTACACTAGTACGCAGCGTACAACGCATTAGACTCGTCCAGAAGCAACTGACCTGTCACACCTGACTACGCAGTGCGCTCGCTCGGAAAACACTTTCACTATTTTGTCACTGTCGGGAGGGCGGCGCTCAAAGCCGGGCGCACTGCGTAGTTAGCGGGCCAGAATCACAGCTCCTAGAAAAACCCGCATTAGGCCATAAGCCCATCGATGCGGGCAATCCCTCATTCAACCGAC
Source organism: Schistocerca serialis cubense (assembly GCF_023864345.2). Taxonomy (NCBI): domain Eukaryota; kingdom Metazoa; phylum Arthropoda; class Insecta; order Orthoptera; family Acrididae; genus Schistocerca; species Schistocerca serialis. The sequence continues at coordinate 462,794,696 of NC_064643.1, forward strand.
CGAATAGTGCCTAATCTTAAACACAGCTTGTAATTTCTAGAATTCCTTGCCTTCCACGAGACTTTTAGTTTCGAATTTAATTTATTTTCCCAATCGTAGCTGAGAAATTTGATAGCGGATATATACCATATCATTAAAAGTGTCTGGAGACATACACTCCTGGAAATTGAAATAAGAACACCGTGAATTCATTGTCCCAGGAAGGGGAAACTTTATTGACACATTCCTGGGGTCAGATACATCACATGATCACACTGACAGAACCACAGGCACATAGACACAGGCAGCAGAGCATGCACAATGTCGGCACTAGTACAGTGTATATCCACCTTTCGCAGCAATGCAGGCTGCTATTCTCCCATGGAGACGATCGTAGAGATGCTGGATGTAGTCCTGTGGAACGGCTTGCCATGCCATTTCCACCTGGCGCCTCAGTTGGACCAGCGTTCGTGCTGGACGTGCAGACCGTGTGAGACGACGCTTCATCCAGTCCCAAACATGCTCAATGGGGGACAGATCCGGAGATCTTGCTGGCCAGGGTAGTTGACTTACACCTTCTAGAGCACGTTGGGTGGCACGGGATACATGCGGACGTGCATTGTCCTGTTGGAACAGCAAGTTCCCTTGCCGGTCTAGGAATGGTAGAACGATGGGTTCGATGACGGTTTGGATGTACCGTGCACTATTCCGTGTCCCCTCGACGATCACCAGTGGTGTACGGCCAGTGTAGGAGATCGCTCCCCACACCATGATGCCGGATGTTGGCCCTGTGTGCCTCGGTCGTATGCAGTCCTGATTGTGGCGCTCACCTGCACGGCCCAACACGCATACTACCATCATTGGCACCAAGGCAGAAGCGACTCTCATCGATGAAGACGACACGTCTCCATTCGTCCCTCCATTCACGCCCGTCGCGACACCACTGGAGGCGGGCTGCACGATGTTGGGGCGTGAGCGGAAGACGGCCTAACGGTGTGCGGGACCGTAGCCCAGCTTCATGGAGACGGTTGCGAATGGTCCTCGCCGATACCCCAGGAGCAACAGTGTCCCTAATTTGCTGGGAAGTGGCGGTGCGGTCCCCTACGGCACTGCGTAGGATCCTACGGTCTTGGCGTGCATCCGTGCGTCGCTGCGGTCCGGTCCCAGGTCGACGGGCACGTGCACCTTCCGCCGACCACTGGCGACAACATCGATGTACTGTGGAGACCTCACGCCCCACGTGTTGAGCAATTCGGCGGTACGTCCACCCGGCCTCCCGCATGCCCACTATACGCCCTCGCTCAAAGTCCGTCAACTGCACATACGGTTCACGTCCACGCTGTCGCGGCATGCTACCAGTGTTAAAGACTGCGATGGAGCTCCGTATGCCACGGCAAACTGGCTGACACTGACGGCGGCGGTGCACAAATGCTGCGCAGCTAGCGCCATTCGACGGCCAACACCGCGGTTCCTGGTATGTCCGCTGTGCCGTGCGTGTGATCATTGCTTGTACAGCCCTCTCGCAGTGTCCGGAGCAAGTATGGTGGGTCTGACACACCGGTGTCAATGTGTTCTTTTTTCCATTTCCAGGAGTGTATTATTGGACATTATTATGGGATGTGTCAACCCTTCGCCTTAATGACGGCTTGATCTGCTGGGGACACTTTCTATGAGGTCTCTGGATGTCTGTGGAGGAATGGCAGCCCTTTCTTCCTCAGGTGCCGAAACCAGAATAGTTGTGAAGTTCGGTGTTGCATCTGGAGTTGGGTTCAGGTAGGGATTCTGGGCAGGCCAGTCCACTTAAGGAATGCTATTGTCCTCAGACCATTGCTGAGCCGTGCTGTGGCTCGAGTTGGTGCTGTTGTAGGTTACTGTCCTCTGTTGGAGGCCAGACTGTATCGTTTAGTTGACATGGTTGCGGTTATTTGTATTCTTCTTGTGTTGACTGGCGCCACTTAGTTTCGCACGCTTGCCTGTCCGCTAGTGACAGCAGCGGCGTTATCGATATGTAGTAACTGTGGCCCTATCTTTGCGGTGACGTCGTTGTTCTTCCGGGTCGTGTGAGTGAGCAGTTCGGTTGGGGACTCCGGAAGAGCCAAGAGGGCAGTGCGAAAACATGCTGGGACCGCCGGCAGCACGCTTGCACTACCTGATGGCTGTGGTCGTGAGGGAACACGACTTAGTCGTAAACCGGATCCAACAAGCTTTAAGTTGGGTGGTTTTTAATCCTAGCAATGAAACCTACATCACTGTGAGATATCGCGATTCTCCAGTGACTTGGGTTCGTGTTGCTCCTCGCAGTGTCGCCGAGACGAAGAGCAGAGAGTGGAGTGCTTGGGGAAGGCGGATCTAATTAGCTTCCCTCGACTTCTTGTTAATAATTGCTGCATTCTATGTGTTACTATTTGTTACGTTCAACCAGCGGTATTTTTCCTGCCTGGTGGCCTCTGATGCCTCGGTGACCTGTCCTGGAGGTTAGTGTATGTAGCGGCACTGTTCGTTTCCTCGCCTTCCAGCTGCTGTCCGGTAAGGCGTGTAGTTCTGAGTTTCCTTGATTTGTAGCTCGGGTGGTGTTTCTTCTACTCTGGTAGCAGTGGCTCCTGTCTCCTTTCGAACACTCTAAACAGAGCATTCTGAAGATGTAGTACTGACCGCCGGTTCTGGCTTTGGCGAGGTATTCCATCGTTGCATTGAATATCGGGCGTTAGGTAGCTTCAGCAGATTATCATTAGTCATTCGTTAGACTGCCACTAGTTTGAGTTACCATCTCGTGAAATGAATGGAACTCTTAGCTGCCTTTCTCATCGCTTGCAAAAGTGTTTTTGGCCTGATCTACACAGAGACCGACTCCTGGAGAACCGTCTGTGACTAGCCCTAGTGTTTTATTATTTTCTTATTATTTTATTATTGTATTACCAAGTTACCATCATTTGTCTCACCTGTTTGGTGATCAGTTGCTTGTCCTTTTGAATTAACCTTGTTATTATATTTGCTGTTTTATTGTATGTTTCTAAATTTTTTTTAATACAATTGCCATTCTTGGCACTACAGCAAGTTTAAGCGGTTGACCTACCAAGTTTACTATCATTTTGTCTCACATGTTTGGTGATCAGTTGTCTGTCTTTTAAATTAACTTTTGCTATTGCCTTGCTGTTTGACAGTATGTTTGTTAAATTTTTTTAAATAATTGCCATTCATGGCGTTAAATGCTTTCAGCCGTGACTGCCGCTACTTGTCTTAAAATTTTACTGTGGCAATTGTATTTTAGCAGTTAACCCTTTAAGACCTAGGTGATTTGTTTTCAATATTTTGATAACTGTAGTTTGTAAGTTGCAACAAGTAAAACAATTCTTAATTTGCCATTAAGGCATTCAGCCGTTAAACATTTCTTAAATTATTGCCAATATTTTAATTTTTTGTTGAATTTAAATACATTGTGTGTCATTAAAAGAAAAGCCAACCAATAGTAACTGATTATGGCCCCGTCCACAATCGTAACCAAAACCTGCCTTCAAAAATGGTTCAAATGGCTCTGAGCACTATGGGACTTAACTTCTGAGCTCATCAGTCCCCTAGAACTTAGAACTACTTAAACCTAACTAACCTAAGGATATCACACACATCCATGTCCGTGGCAGGATTCGAACCTGCGACCGTAGCGGTCGCACGGCTCCAGACTGTAGCGCCTAGGACCGCTCGGCCACCCCGGCCGGCAATCCTGCCTTCCTTGACCACCAGGTCTCAATTGCCTCGCAGACTCTTTACGACAGGATTTATCACCGTCACCGAACTGGTTCCGTAGTGTAAACTGTCCATAGTGCTGTGAAATATGTTCATATCCTTCCGTATTTAGCGTCTTCTCAGGCGCAATAACAGGACCACACCCTAACCACCAGAAACTCATCATAACGTACGACCAAATCCTCCATAACTCATACGCAGAATCATTGTTCTACGTAGACTGCTGGTAGCACTTTAGGACTCACGATTGATTTCTTCTGTTAATTTCATGCGATCTTTTACATCGATCCACTGCACTGTTCGACGGTCCCTGTTGGTCGTTATACGTGGTCTCTCTGAGGTTGGGTAAGCTGTGGTTGCTCCTTCGCGTTTCTACTTCAGTTAGATCACCGGCAGTCGACTTGGGCAGCTACATAAGGTTTTTAATGTCCGTGAGGGATTTGTTGCTCAAATGACATCCGATAACTAGTCTGCGTTCGAAGTCACTGAGCTGTCCTGACCCACTCTCTGCTGTTACTGATACTCTGCCAACAATACGATACTCCCTGCCTCTTTTATACCGGCGGATCAACCTCTCTTGACATATGGTGATCAGGTGATTACAAGTGGGCGACCGGTTTCTTTTGATCAGATAAAGTATGCTAAAATTTGAACGGTTGTACTAAAATGTTTTCTAATGTGGGGGAGGGGGTGAAGGGTCATCCTGGCCCTCATGACTCATGTCAGCCTTGGACAGGAGTCCGTGTGTACGTTTTGGTAAATCAGACCCCGAGGATATAAGTCGGGAAGAGGTTGGAAGGTTTTGAAATACGGGCTTCGCGGGGAATGTAAAAAATGGAAGAGTGGCCAGAATGACATTAGAAGAAGTGCCGAGGAGAGTGTGAGAGCAAAGACAGCTACACTACATCAAATTTAAATGTAGAACCACATATTCTTATCAGTCAACAGCTGCTTCAAAGCATGCTACATGTCAACATTTACGTGAGGCCCCTGCAAGAGAACTGACAGGAGCTAGCTGTTGTAAATCCTTATATTGGTAGACGTGGCTGTGGGAGCTATTACAGTTTGCTTTGTACACTCGATTTAAAGCTAACACAAAATTATACGCAACAGAACTTCACAAAGATGCACACATTTTAAGGTTTATATGTTAAATATTAAAAAGGTTTCATAGCGTCGCCCAACGTTTGGTAGTCCCAGCCAAGGGCGCCCATACGCGGGAGGGAGGGGGTGCCGCGTTCCACCCCTATCTCTCAGAGAAAGGAAAAAAAATACAGTTAAATCAGATGTTTTTCTTTCAAGAAAATGATTTGATAATCGGTATTACGCAGGTTTTTAACAGGGTCGGAACTAGAACCTTTTTATGGCTACTTTCAAGTCGCTATTCGTCTTCCAACTTATTAAAAATACTCCGTACCCCAGGTTTAGCCCCTCCCCCCTACAAACTATCGTATGGGAACCCTTGGTCCCAACCAATGGTGAATAACCAGTCGACGTAGCTTCAAAGATTCCTGATTGGAAATTGAAGAAAACATGCCCTATGAACATGTGTCCCCTTGCATCATTTCCACCGTAGATGGAGCAGACGAATGAAAGTTCCTCTGAGCAAGTGCCGTGTGTTCCTTGTGTGTGCAGGCTGTGCGATTGACCCAGCGTACTATAAGCAGCAGAACGGCCCGGTATTCATGTCGAGAGACAGTACGGCTATGTCAAAACAAATACCCTCACAGACACCAACCACACCCTTTTTATTCCGTAGAATCCGATCCTCCAGATCTGTCACAGATGAAAGTAAACTGTTGCCGTGACAGCCGGCCGGCGTGGACGAGCGGTTGTAGGCGCTACAGTCTGGAACCGCGCGACCACTACGGTCGCAGGTTCGAACCCTGCCTCGGGCATGGATGTGTGTGACGTCCTTAGGTTAGTTAGGTTTAAGTAGTTCTAAGTTCTAGGGGACTGATGACCTCAGAAGTTAAGTCCCATAGTTCTTCCATGCAAGCGGTGTAAATTTTCTATACGATACGTCTCGAAACAGCAAGCACTTCGGCGCCCTTGTGTATGGAAGCATCCACCACACTAGCACTAACAATCTGCCCACGTTTCAGTTCACTTACCTGCGACACACAACTCCGTTCTGACCACGACTGATACCTCAGACGTATTGAGGGCACTGCGCGGGTGTCGTCCGTGGTCAAATGCAACAGCTCAACCTGCAAGTTTGGCTACCATCTTAATTATGTCCAAGAACGCGTATCCCGCAATGTATCTATATTCTTGTGTAAGTCCTGTACACGTTAACCGTTTAATTACTGAGACATCATATTACTCATGTTCCGATATTTCGATTTTTTATTAACTTTCTGTGAACACTGAAATGAAATACATGGAACAGACATCATCATGTCACGTGCACCGGACAGTGTAAGTATCTTGTTTTAACGGTTATAGCATTCATGTTTTTACCAGCTCTTTTTAAAAGATTTCTATATGTTATCCCCCTGCAATTAAGATTCAAAGTCCTCTCAAAAACGTGCAGAAATGACCTTGAACCTCAGCCTTACAGCAGAATCAAGAATTAATAAATGCAATATTTCAAATTTGAGGATTATTCATCACAAATGGACTGAGTCAATACTTATTGCTTCATTTTTATGAAATTTATCAGATAGCTATTCTGCTATATCTGTCGACGAATCAGACGGTTAATTTATTTAAGACCAAATGTATGTATCTACGGACACGTAATTCAAACGCTATACCACGGCCTGACAGCGTCTGTAATCAGTCTGTCACGTTGCTACGGCATGCAGCGGGCTGGTGATGTAATTTTCGTCCGCTGGCTCCGGTACTGCCGATGTAGGCACTGGGCGCTGAGCATATGTGAGCGAGATAGCGGCGGTGAGATAACAGAAGCAGGGTGGGTTTATGACGCGCCTGGAACCTCCATATGCTTCTGACGTAATAACACTAGCGACGAAAAGCATTTCAGCTTCACACTTGTCATTGTATTTCGCACTTTTAAAAACCGCTGAACTAGGTAGATTTTTGTAAGAAATCCGTTGGTACTCAAGCAGAGTTGTCCTGCATGGCAGGCGGAAGTAGCTTGAATACGCTGCAATCCAAAGAAGTACAGGGTGGCCCAAAAAGGATGGTCACATTTTAAATAACTATAACTCCATCAGTTTTACAAATTAATTTTATTCAATTACGTAACTAAATGCTCCCAGGCACCCAATTACAAGAACTAACCACAAAAAATCATGTACGGAAAATGACTTCCGGAAGATGGTGTCCTTCCTCGGTGATGCATTCCACAAGTCTTTCCTCGAAATTTTCCATCACTTTCACTACTGTTTCTTCTTGAATTGCCATAATTTCCGCACTGATTGCCTCCTTCAGATCAATTAAGTTTCGGGGCTTCTTTACGTAGACTTTTGACTTTAAGTATCCCCAAAGAAAAAAATCACAGGCTGAGAGGTCAGGTGATCTTGCGGGCCAGTGGACATCTCCAAAACGCGAGATGATGTGGTGGGGGAACATCCGCCTTAAAACACACATGGAGTCATTGGCTGTGTGGGCCTGGGCCCGTCCTGTTGAAACCAAATTCGATCTCGATTTACATGTAACTCTCGCAGTTTCGGCACCAAAAAGCTACGTAGCATGTTAACGTAACGTTTCGAGTTCACTGTGACTGTAGCGTTGTTCTCCTCAAAAAAATAAGGACCAACAATCCCCAATCTTGAAATTCCACACCAGACTGTTACCTTAGCACTATGAAGAGGCTTTTGGTGCAATTCTCTGGGATTATCTGCTGCCCAATACCTGCAGTTTTGTTTATTGACATAGCCGTCTAAATGGAAATGGGCTTCATCTGACGTAAGAAGCACAACATCATTATTAGAGTACAAAATGTCAAGCATTGATTCACAAAATCGTCTTCGCTGCTCAAAATCACGATCATACAGCTTTTGCGTGATCATAATTTTGTATGGGTGAAACTGTAACTCACGGCTTAAAATACGCTGCAACGAACTACGGCTGAGGCCTAAAGTTTGAGCACGACGCCTAGTGGAACGACGCGGGCTTTGCAGCACTGACGCTCTAACATCATCAATGTTCTGTGGAGTAACTGCCGTACGTGTACGCCCTGTAGATTTACCACTTTTGACAGACCCTGTTGTCCGGAATGCAGTCACCCAACGTGATATGGATCTGCGATCTGGAATGGGTCCATCACGCGCTACACCAAAACGTTGTCGAAACAATCGTTGCACAGTAATAAACGATTCATCATTTCTGAAAAACTGTTCCACAGCAAAAACACGATGCTCGACCGTCCACTGCGCCATCTCGTGGCAAACTGGGTGTAATGGCCGACTTGCAGACGGCCGGCAGTGGTCCCCCCTCCTCACCTTTCAATGGTACTACGCAGTTCAAATCCGACCATCCTTTTTGGGCCACCCAGTATAAGGGCGGTTCTATTGACGCTACCGCTGTGTTCACGAAGCTTCAGACCATCACTACGTGTCATGGAAGTATTCCTGTTTCGGTTAACATCAGCCGCTGAATGATAGTCAAACAGTACCATGCCTCACAAAAAAACTACCTGGATAAAGATTCAGAGTTATCTACACGTCCAGTGGATACGTTAGACGTATCAGATATTGCAATACATACTGGGGTCTGTGTGAGGGGAGAGCTATTGAGGAATACAATGACTAAGAAACCGGCGACAATCACATAGCGTGTCATGCGTATTTCACTTACACAGTCGCATCCATCCCGAGTATACCGAGGACTAACTTGATCAAAATACCGAATGTTAGAACCATCTCACGCAAGCATTTAATACCTCCTCGATTTGCAAGAACTTTTTATTATTCGTGCGTGTTGAACTACCTCATGTAAATGAGATGAGGTAGGATTATTGACTGCTGTCAACTTCCGGCGTGATATAAGGATTAACGGAGGACCATGAATTATACCGTTAAATTGAATATTTGTCGCTGTTGTGAAAGAAGTTAGCTTGTTAGGGAGATGATTTAGAAACAGTTTTAAAAACGTATTACAAATAGGGCTCTAGGGCGACGACACGATATCCCAGCGTATTCGGTCAGAGGGTTAGCTGCCCTATGTGTTTAAAAAAACTGAGTTCATGGATCAACGATGAACTAGAACGGTTGTCATGAGACATCCGCACCGAACAAATACAACGAAAAATAACAAACAAAATCAGATCAAAACAGGGGGGAGGGGGGGGGTAGTGTCTTTGATTACTAACCAAAACGTCTTCTGTCCCGGGTTCGAACCCCACTACCTCTCAGATTCTGAATACAATTCATCAGCTTTGGCGATCGAAGACTTCCGGCGTAAGAAGTCACCCCTCATTCTACCAAAGCCTTGTGAAGAGGGCGGAGGAGCGGACAGAGGTTCAGGGCACTCTCCTGTCCTTGGGGTGGGAAACTGTCCATAAAGGTGAAAAAATCAGCAATAATCAACGGCATGAGAATGCAGGAGGCAATGGAAACCACTGCATTAAAGACACATAACGTTATCCACAGGACATGTGGCCTGTAACTGAAAAAGTGCCTTGATGATCTCTCCGTTGGCAAAAGATTCTGGAATTGTCCTCCATTCGGATCTCCTGGAGGGGACTGCCAAAGGGGAAGACACCATGAGAAAAAGATTGGATAACCGATGAAAGGATAACGTTCTATGTGTCGAGACGTGGAGACGTCAGAGGCTTGAACGTGGTAGGGAAGCTAGAAAAACTGAAATCGGAAATGCAAAGACTCAGTCTAGATGTAGTGCATGTCAGTGAAGTAAAATGAAGAGAAGACAAGGATTTCTGGCCAGAAGAGCATAGGGTAATATGAAAAGTAACAGAAAATGGTATGACGGGAGTAGAATTCGTTATGAATAGGAAGGTGGGGTGGGATAGAGAGTGTGTTACTGTGAGCAGGTCAGTGACACGGTTGTTCCCAACAGAATCGACAGCAAACCAACACTGACAACGATAGTTCAGGTACACGCGCCCACCTTGAAGCAGAAAATCAAGAGACAGAGAAAGTATTGGAGGATATTGAAATGGTAACACAGTACGTAAAGGGAGATGAAAATCTAATAGTCATGCGCGACTGGACTGCGGTTGCAGCGAAAGTGGTAGAAGAAAGTGTTACGCGAAAATATGGGATTGGTACTAGGAATGAGAGAGGAGGAAGACTAATTGAGTTCTGTAATAAATTTCAGCTAGTAATAGCTGATATTCTGTTCAAAAATAGCAAGAGGAAGAGGCACACGTGGAAAAGGCCGGGACATGCGGAACGATTTCAATTAGATTGCATCGTGGTCAGACAGAGGTTCCGAATTCAGATACTTGATTGTAAGATGGACCCAGGAACACATATAGACTGAGACCACAATGTAGTTGTGATGACGAGTAGGCTGAAGTTGAAGAGATATCAGTAAGATCCAATAAGCAAAGAAATGGGATACGGAAGTACCAAAGAATGAAGACATATGATTGAAGTTCTCTAAGGCTATAGATACTGCCGAAGGAATAGCTCAGCAGGCAGTACAAAAGAAGGGGAACTGACGTCTCTGAATCTGGCAATCACAGAAGCTGGAAAGAAAAACGTATGTACTAAGAAGGTAACTGCAAAGTGACCATGGGTAACAGAAGAAATAATTCAGTAGATCGATGGGGGAAGGAAGTTAAAAAATGTCCAGTGAAATTTAGGAAGACAGACCATTTTAAACTTCGAACAGCTTGGCCTGAAAAAAATCCAGCGCGTTTTTTGAATTTTCCCGCCATTCTATACTTAGCATTAGTGACCTGAAATGCTATAGGATCGCCATCTAGGATTTTGTACTTACGACAGTTTGGCTAGGTTCACCATTTTGGATTCTGACGTTATGGGGTTGCACTAATATCCGCCATCTTGGATTTTATGCTTAGAAGATTTGGGCTAGGTCCACCAACCTGGATTTTTGAATGTTATGTGTAGGGCAATTCTGTTAGGTCTTTTGCGACGTCAGAGGGGAAGGGGAAATCTTGCAGAATTTCATGGTGACATCATCGATGACATCATCAGGAATGGAGACTGCTTTGAAATCAGCTCAGATCCACTACTTGTGGACCTCTCCATAAATCACAGTTCCCCTTCTTCGAAATGGACTAGCTAGCATAACATACAGTTATTGGGCTGTTATCTCGGCGCTTTCATTTCAACACAGTAGAATTGATATTGACGCACATTAAAGTTTACTTGTAAGAAATAATAAAAAAATTACTCTGTCTGGAATGTAGGCAGTCAACAAGAAAGCTACCTCTGAAGACTGGAAAAAAGCTGTCAACCATAGACAGCACATCATGGGAAAAGCATGGCAAACGATACATGTGTGAAAACGATTGGCCAGGTACGAGCAGAACTCGCCGACTGAGGGTTCAGTACGGACAAGCTCAGCTACGCATATAGGCAGTTCATCCATTCTGGGAATCGAGAATCTCGACCATTTTCACCTGTTGATACTGGCAAGATATCGGTCCGTTAGGATTCCAAGATTTTCGAGAATGTTTTAGTTCCAATAATATAAATTTACCACAAAGGCATGCAGGAGGTAGGCGACCACTATTATAATAAATCTTCACATGAGCGGTTACTGCACGTAGGTATGGCGTTTCAAGTTGTATGTGAAACAATCAGTCGCAGACTAGTCTGGGTGTTAAGGCTCCCGGATATCTGATGAAGGATAAATTGCGACACGCGTCATATGAGCAATAAACTCATTCCTTGCCCGTTGTTTTACTTTTAACATTGTGACTCGTTCAGCCTGAATGCAGAACTACTGATCGTTTTAGTTTCATGTTTGACGTCGGAAAACAAATGAAAAAAGAAATATTTTTTTCGCGTAGATTTTCGGATTTTTTCCCTGTGTATGTACTGTGAAAACTCGCTTCTTGCGAAATTTCAAGATTCCAGACCAACAGGAAGCAGCCTATTCGATTTGATGAGTGAGTCTGTGAGTATTAAAATACGTGACGTAAATGGCCATATCTATTGACTGCACTGGTTTAGAAGCTTCAATTTCTTACATCCCAAAGGGACCATAGACTTCAATATCTGACATAAATTTCAACTTGATACGTCTACTTGTTGCTGTGAAAAATGGTTTTTAACAGTCGGGCAGACAGACAGAGAGACATACGGACGGACGGACGGACAATAATGTGATTCTACAAGGGTTCCGTTTTTACCGACAGAAGCAAAGAACCCTGAATACATTTATAGAAAATTTTACCTTAAATTGCCAGTGCAGTGTCACTTCAAGCATGTGTGATAGCGACGAAAGCATTGTCAATAGAGCTTTTGCATTGTTTTCAGAAAAAAAGATGTGCACAGGGAGATTCAGCTGAATGCTGGGAGTGTACGGTTAAAGCACCAGCATAATGTAATGAGATTTTCTTAAGTTTTAACGAGAAGGCTGTTATCAGCCGCTGAATTCGAATGAAGTTCATCTCAGGATTAGAATTGTTGCAGTGCTGAGATAGTTTGTTTCACTGTCAGTGGCTTCTTTTTTTTCCCAAACCGACATGATCCTCACCTCGATTAACAGGCGTATTTATTTGTTGAGCTACAAATAAGTAGAAATTTTGATCAAAAAACGTAATAACGCGTTAATTATAAACCTAGCACTCAGTTTCTTTCTGTGTAACCAGACGGGCAACCGCTGAGGCTCTGACATTCAAGCCCAGCACTGTCTGTCATATTTACCTCAAATTATCTCGTGTTTCAAATTTCCGACAGAGACGCGGTTTTGAAGCAAATGAAAACGTGATGTATTTTTCAGATATCGTTCGTATAAATTCAGCAAAAATAAGTTTCCCGCATTTCGAAAGCTCGGTAATTTCGTCAGGAAATGCATTTTCGTAAACTTCTCGGATATCGTCTAAAAATCTCTTGCTATAAATAAAATTAAAATGTAATGCAGCTCTTCTAGAAGACACGGATGCCAATTCCGTCTTTGTACATCGAACAGTTCTCGACTTTGGACGCGCCGAATGAAACATAAGATAACACATGTGTTCTGTGCGGGATGTGGCATCTCAGCTCTGAGCCTCCACGTGTTCCTGCTGAAATGTCAATCCTGAAGTAATTTTGCGGCGCCATCTGTGCCAAGCAGCAGCGGCGGCCAGGGCAGCATTGGGGCCCCGGCCTCTGCATAGCGCGCCTGCTGGCTGCAGGCTGCCGGATTGCGCTTCAGTTATTGGGTCTCCTGATGCCACGTGCTTGGCAGTCGTCTCTGCTGAGACCCACGTCCCTCCCAATACAGCATGTAGCAGGCAGCGCCGCGACGTCCACTTCCGTTATAAACTACGCCTCAGCCCTCCGGACGATTCCACTTCACAGAAGAGTCTCATATTGTTTGCTAAAGGAGACTTTGACAAGGTGAGATGTTTTTCTTCGTTTTAACCTCATTCAGCATCATCCTTTTTTTCTGTTATGTTCATTTCAATCCTTATTTTGGGGTCGGTCTGGCAGCATACACATTCCTGTTCTCCAGTTATAAAATGTGAAATTTACAGGGTGGATGAGGAGACGCTCCCTTGTTTTAAATGTCCATAAGTGTTGTGATTGTTGATATTTTTAATGAAAATTGTTGTATTTTATTACAGGACCCCTGACAATATCTTGATTGTCTGTAGCAGCTTCTTACGGTGAACTACGAGAGAGCAAGAAAGGTGACTTCAGATGAGCGCGCCCAGGTCGCTTCGCAGCGCTGGTGGACACTTGATGCTTAAACCATTAGGAACTGTAAAACCAGGGAATAAGGACTGGGTCATTTGCGAATAAACCCCGAGAAGGACCCCCTTCTGTGGCGCGATGTCCATAAAACTGAGCCGTAGCGAGGGACATTTTCACGCGCAGTCCTAGTAAATCAGCACGCCAGGCAGCTCGTGGGCGTAGAATCAGCAGGCAAACGGTGAGTGTTTGTTAAATAAGGACCTGTTCTCGAAAACTGGAAACCCTATTACGTTAAAGAGTTATCACTGGAGGACTGTGAGGCACAGATGGAACATGGCATAACGACTGGTTAGATTTTTTGAAGAACATTATTTGGAGCGATGAGGCGGTATTTTACGTTGGGGATTTCGTCAATCGACACAACCTCTGTTATTGGACAGAAACAAATCCGGGAATAACAATTGAAAAATCACAAAGTCGACCAAAATTGACAGTTCGGCGGGGTATGAATGCGGATCGTCTTATTGGCCACTTCATGTTGCGAGACACCTCGAATACCGACTGGTATCGTCAGATGCGGAATGAATGTGTGTGGCCATTGATATCTGTATGAGACAATGTTGTGGTTATCGTTTTTTCAGCAAGACGGAGCACTACCCCATTTTTCCTGTATCGTTCGTAAGTGGCTGGACGACCGCTTTCCAGAACGTTGGCCGGGACGGCGAGGGTCCCACGAAAGGCCTCCGAGAAGTCCCGACCTCACCCCTTGTGACTTCTTCTTGTGGGGTTTGACAAAGAAGAGGTGTGCTGAACAAATGCACGTACTCTCGACAGATTAGATGAGAGGATCACAGTTGTCCTCGGAAACGTACCTGTGACTTTCCTGCAGAAAGTATTTGCAGTTACAATCATTGTATATAGGCTCCGCCTTTCATGCAAAACTGTTTTTTCTTGCTACCCAAACATCTTTCGGCACCTATGTGCCATCATCATTGGGTTGTATTTATTGAACAACTGTAAAAAGTGAACATATTTTAGGTTATAACTGATCCAACAAAATGAGGCCTAAAGACAGTTTTTGTTCGTTTCTGTTCTTACCTTGGTTTCTCATTACATGGTTTTGCAGGACCTTTCGTGTGGTGTCCTGCACTGGTAGCTCGTCAGCGTTTAGTTTGGTGTGCAGATGACAAGAATCGAATAGAAGAGAAGAGATATTCTTCTAGGTGAAAACATGTGTAAAATGCACAGACGGGAGTGGGCTCCCATCCAGAACAGGACGATCAACGAATCTATATAATATAGTCCGTTGGCAAACTTAAAAAATTGCTCTTGAGGTGGAAAATAATTATTTTTTGATAATTCGTTACTGGTAACATAATTCCATATTACTTTTTTTTGGTGCAAGGTGGGGTGGTGACTTTTAATCGCTCCTATCATCAACGTAAAGGCTTTCATCGTCGTGTAAATCGAGTTCGATATTTTTGTGAACCTATTTACAGTTGCTATTCACAAAACATTGAATAAACATGATTTTACGCAGCACAGCTGCATCGCCACTTTGAGCTTAGAGTCTCCTGGGAGCATCCTCATCGAATCATCTGAAGACTATGTGCCGGAACTACAGGTACATTGTGCGGTAATGTCTGCGTCGTAGAACTTTGGACGTTTCGTCGCGGCTCAATCCGTGTCCAACAGCGGTGGCCACTGCTCCATTGCACACTTCCATATTGCACACTGTATGTGTGCTTGTTAACATGCTCATAGGTGTCATTCATGGGAGGCAACGATTTTATTTCTCGAGCAGATTTCTAGGCTGTGCCATTTTTTTAGTCCTCTCGGTTTTGCCATTTTTGTAGTCCAAACGAAAAATAGCATATCGGATATTCTTTCTTTTACTTTGGGACTGTAGCACGCTACAATGACAACACTTGCCCATTTGACGTCTGATGGGTCTGACGTTATGTTACCCAAAGATGATATGGTATAACCCCGTTTCAACTTCTGGATTGTTTTAGTTTTCCTATTACACGTATGCTCCCAAAAGTGCCACATCGCGACAGAGAGTGTGCTGGAAAAAGGTTAGTGCCAATACCAGTATGCTTCAGTGTTGTTGCTCCAACATCTATAGATGTCCCCCTCGGGGAGGTTGGCTCCAGGGTTACCTAGTTTGCTATTCCACTCTCTACATACTAGTGAAGTAGAAAAACCAACACAACAGTGTTGTCTGACATCACCTTAATGTGATCACTTACATGCTGTATTCTCAGCCGCAATCTCTGTTGAACGGTTATACGAGTAACATCGCTTCCTCATGTTCCATGTATCTTACAAGTCTGTTCTTGACTCTGATTTTCCGTTTGTTAGTTCAATTAGCGCATAGTCTTCACTGGTAAGAATGAGCTTGTGGACCTCTTTGATAGAAAGGCGCCACTCAACCAGATGTTTACATAGGATGTCGATCACTTGCAGCTTGATTTCAGTGACTTTCAGTACTACTTGCTGTGGTGAGAGAGCTCTGTATAAACAGAATTGACGTTTTCTTGTCACATGTCAACTCGAGCGCACAAACCTAGTTAGGTTTTTGATTCTGTTCGTGTTGTATCGATCAAGTACGAGGTATGTGTCTGTGAGCTTGCTTTCCACAAAGTAAGTAACCTTTTGAACAAAGTCAAAGACTGTCCTATGTGTAGAACAAACAGTTGTGCAGAATGCAGCACACCGATAAATGATAACTGTATTCGGAGATGAATGAAGTTTCTCGCATGCTTCAATGGCCAGCAGAGCCTTCAACTTTGATTTTTGCAGTGAATCTCATCTGGACATCAACTCTGAAGAGGGTACCAGTTCGTGCTTCAACAAGTCTGCAACATTGATTGATCTGGAACACATCAAGCCAATCACTTCTCAATAAATCAATGATGTATCGAATACGCACTCCGAACCGACCTTCTGTTTTTCTTCTTGCTGACAGCGATACAAATTTTATTCGATTCGGGAACGTGGAAACCTCCTGGTCATGTTTCTTCGAATGTCTGCATCTGTGGCCTTCCATTGGAAACTGCTTGGTCCACTTTAACGATGCACGAAGACAATGCCTTACGCCGCGCGGGGTAGCTAAGTGTAATTTACGGTATATTCCTTGAAGCTGTGACGTAATAAATCAAACATGCTAGTCTTAAAACATTCTTTAAACAGAGAGAAGATCTATAGTGCCTCTCACAAGTGGACAGAAGGATACCTACAACCGAAACAGAATGCATATTTTTAGTGATTTCATGTTATATTTTGTTTTGAATTTATTTCCACACAGTTCACTGAACTACTTACTAATCTTCTAAAACATTAAACATGCAGCTATCTCTACTATTGCAAAAGGTAATGGTAGCCAAGAGAACAGTGTCTTCAGAGAGATGAAAATCAATATGCAATGCCCCAGCGTACACAGTTGATGAAAATCTTTCCGGTTTCCGGCTGGATGGAACTGTTAAAATACCACGATGTTTCGAACAGTCGCCAGAAGATGACGAATGTGACATTGTTCGAAATGCTGCGGTAATTTGAACATCGCCACCTAACTGAAAACCCGAGCTGTTTTCATCATATGAAAATTAAGTGGGACTTTAAATGTAATGTAATAAAGAATGAAACTACAAAACTAACTGTATGAAATCTCCAGATGATAAGCTGAACTAACTTTGTCAATACTACTTGTTATCAATTACTACATCAACCGGCCTACTGCAAACATAAGAAACAACACTAGTATTACAGCTACAGGAGTGCCACCCCACTCTCCATTGTTGCCAGATGTAACCAAGATGGCGGCGATGACGGGAAGCTCAAATTCCATCAGGACACTGCAACACAACTAAGAATACGGTGGGAAAATAGGTCACTTGAGCTATCTCTACCAACCAACATCACACGATCATCACCTCTTCCTAGGGATTGGTGGAAAGTTTGAATTTTGGAGGGAAGATAAGTCAACTGGGCTATCTCTACCAACATAAGAAAGTGGCGGTAAAATAGGTCACTTGGGCTACCTCCACTAACCTAAGTCACCCGACAGCCACCTCTTCCTAGGAAATGGTGGGGAGAGGACTCAACCTGTGCTGGACATAAGTCTTTATTATTTTTCATGCACTATTTATTTCAACAATTTGATGCTGTACAGCTATCCAATGTGTTCACCACGAGGTCCAGGCTCCAACTGACCTAGTACACAGTACTGCCACCAGAGGGCACTGTCGTCCATTCCGTGTTATAATCCAAGATGGCCACTGTGATGTCAGCTAATGACACGAGTACTGTTACCCAGGATGGCGAGAAACAGTGTGTTCACCACAAGGTCTGGGTTTAGTACACAGTACCACAACCAGAGAGCACTATCATCCCTCTGATCTGTTTGACCACTTTCTCTCTCCATCAATTCTAACGAGACACGTCTGACATGTATAGCCTACATGCGCGTGCATACTGATGTCACAACGTCTAGCCCGCATGTGCATACTGACATCCCAGATCGTGTTCTAGAAATCTGCTAACGATTCTAAGAGAACACAAGTGACATGTAGCTGACACGTTGCACATCTAACAAAGTTCTCAAGTCACATCACTATGTAAAAATAAGAACGAAGTTTAACTCTTGGAAATTCTATAGTGTCCCACAAATACTTAACGTAGTGTTCTGCACTTAACCTGTTGTTCTGCTTCAAGTCACCCATTCACGCGCACCCTCCCCTTAACTATTGTACCGCTAACACCACGTTGATATAAGAAATTTATTCAAATTAAATACATCGATATTTTTCACATGTATGGGGTAGTTTTTTTTAATTTGCAGCATCCTGTTGGTCGGTGAAATCGATCAAATACAGTTTAAACAAAAGATCGCTAGTAAAAAATCCTGCCACTCGATGCCTGACGCTGCCACCGCCCCCGCCACAGGTGCCACTACCGCTGCTGCCTCTGGCCCTGACCCCACTCCAGCTGCAGCCACCACTGCATCGCTCTGGCGTTCATGGGCCACCCTCCCTCAGGCTAGCGTGTTAGGGCTGCAGCATCCAGGGTGCTCGCAGTGGCCCAATTCCGCAGTGTCTCCTCCTCCGCTGTCACGTCCTCACTGATCCCATGAGGCACAGAACACACCCCTACCCACCTCGCCACAGATCTTCAAGGTGCGCTCACACCAATCCCATACATGAAATGCCTCCAGGCAGCACTTGTCTTTACCATTGCTGACGCTATACCTAAGGATACTGACGTCACAGATGGTGCTATAGAAATCTGTTCCAGAATAGCACAGGCTGCTTTCTCCCTAGCGATCCTAACAGATCATATGAGCTGCATCCAGCCATGTGTACCTGCCCTAGTGTGACTGACACCTCGCCACAAAACGTCCGCATGGCGACTCACCATCTGAAAGGTTCTCAGTGTTATTTTGATGTCACATGGCTATGTAAAATAAGAGCCAAGTCAACCTCCCGGAAATTGTATAGCGTCCCAAAATAGTTAACGCTCGCTTTCTTGATGTCTCAGCTTGTATGCACAGAAATTCTTGCCGTAACAGAACCTTTTTACGAAAATAGCGCAGAATGACACTGAATGCATTCTCCTTCGTGGTCCTAACGTGGCACCACGTCCATCATGTGTTACACTTCCTGCTTTCAACACAGGCAAACGTTCTCACTGCTATGTAGAGATTCTCATTTCCCAGCACAAAGGACGTCATGTGAATGAATCAAGCATTATGATTGGCTCTTATTGAATTTACCCTCTGAACTACCGATGCAGCCAGTGTGGAAGCGCCGTTTGCCTTTTCTTTCTTTCTACAGATGAGACTTCCAGACCCAAAAAAAAAATATTTTACACAGATTGCCATACTGTACTGGCAATTAAACCCTGCAAAGTGCCCCTACATATCCTCAAATATGGAAAGACTCTTACTCAGTTACACTGCTCCCCAACTGAGGACAGGAGTTTGAATATTAGAGCGTGAAACCGATCTCCAACCCAGCAATATATCGCAGCGTACCGTGTCAGTGTAGTAAACATACAGTTCGTATCCTCCGCCATACAAAGTCAGGCCTTTTACATCAGTTGTACATATACTGCAAAGACAGACAGCACAGTACATATACTCGTGCACTAGGTATTTCCTGTGAGGTCAGGCGGGCATCCACCCCCAATGTGTGACCAGAACACCCTCAGTGGATTGAAGTCACTCTCAGATTTGTTCTACAAATTCGGCATTGTTTCCCTCCTCGGCACAAAACCCGAAATTTTAGCTAGGTGGGGCGTGCTGTAAACCACTGACTAACTAGAAACTTGTCACATCTGCAAAGGCATTTACTCGGAAACTCGAAAAGAAAAGAGAAAACTGATATTCCCACTTGATGTCGATGATGCAGCAGATTCCAAATCACCCCTATAATTTACAAAGTTAAAGCACGTGCTTCTTACATCTAGAGAACCAGCAAAAGTGTCTTCCACACTGTTAGATGCATACACCACAATAGATAATTTTCTGAACTAAATAAAGATGTCAACGGAACAGGTTACATGGGCGAGTATAATGGCCCAGCACAAACAGACGTCCATAGTGAATCTTCTTAAATTTCCACATCATCATGAAAACTATCCAACATATAGTAAGTATTAGTTCGCTAGTTTGTCGTCTAGAGGATAACACAGTTAAGTTCAAAAATGGTTCAAATGGCTCTGAGCACTATGGGACTTAACTTCTGAGGTCATCAGTCCCCTAGAAATTAGAACTACTTAAACCTAAGTAACCTAAGGACATCACACACATCCATGCCCAAGGCAGGATTCGAACCTGCGACCGTAGCGGTCACGCAGTTCCAGACTGTAGCGCCTAGAACCCCTCGGCCACTCCGGCTGGCCGCAGTTAAGTCATCAACATTCCTACAATCCAACAGGACTTTACATTCAGACAGATCCTATGGTTAACGGGAAATGTGAATAATCGCTGCACTGGTCACCAGCACTGCATGCCAAACACGCACAGGTAGAATCATCACCCTAAGAAATCGTTGACATATATGGTTTATCCCTGTACTTACAAGTAAATGTTACGATCGCGATCTGAAGTATGGGAAATACACTCTGTTGACGGCTGTGGATCTGGAATTAGAAATATCAGTACCATTCTTATGACCTGACATACTCTTCCCTTTCCTATCACAGTACTGGACGTCAAATGCATACACTCCTTACAAATGGACATATTAATTTCCTTTGCACATGTTGGAACACAAACACATATTTTATAAGCCTGATGTTCAAGGCGAATCTATCACGCACCCCCTACTACTAAGTATAACACTTCATCAATAACTGATCGCCGGTGATACGAATTAATAAGAAAATCAACGATGGGTGGGCATGTCTTATAAGTTATTCTTGTGAGTGCTACCACCGTGTTTTAGAAAAAGAGCTTTAATCGTCCTACAAACCACCAGATGTTAAAAAACACAATACCATCAACAACTGTATGTTACTATCACAAGTGGTCTTGATTCTACATGTGCACACCAGTATCCATGTTAATAGGTATACCAGCTATATAAATCCACATATGGCATTACCTAGGAATCATGTGGTTTTTCCAGACAAAGACGGTGACTGTAGGAGTGTATGTTATCAGACCAGCAGTTCAGTTATACGTAACCCACGATGCAACCTCGTTATAAAATCGTTCAATTTTGAAAGTGGTTCGGCTAAGGGACGTGGTATGAAACTACTATTTGCAACCCCCTCACGCTGACGCCACTAGATATTTCACCAGTGTTTGTAATATATTCTGTCTTGATACCATGTCAGAGGTTCTGCACTATATCCACTGAGTTATAGGTCATGACTGATTGAGAAGGATCACAAACAGTAGTGGATGGTGTGCTGATTGAGATCGTAAGAAATGTACACTAACTTTTCAGATCTCTAGTGTTACGTTATCTGATAGAAATGATGTCCATGGTTTGGAATCAAATCTTTCCATTCAACCACGTACCTGCGTTGGATCCTATGGAGAAGTCCTCTAATGATTACAGTGACTAGTGAATCACTTCTCTGACACTTTCATATCTCGAAATGAGCCACCTTTCTCAAATCTATCTGCTACATTAAAATTCCAACATGGTTTTAGCTGGCCCCTACGCAACTTGCAACTACGCCTTGGACTCTATGCTACTGTCCCTGTAGCTTTGTGCATGTGATTGTTCCAATGTAAGTCAGAACTGAGTAGAAGTCGTAGAAAGCTATACCTACAACTTTTCTCAACCCATGTAGAAAGAGGCTAAGCTGAGACAGGACTGTGTTTTGACTATTTGATGGAAACAGGAACTGAGAGAAGGACGAGGATTTCTGATACTGCACTGTGTTGCACCCCAAACTACATACAAGTACTACAGATCCAAGTCCATTCAGATCCATCTCCCCAACATGCTATCTTCGTTATTCTGTACCATCCATCAGAAAAAAATTACGAACTATAAAAGCTTAACTAACTTCATTCAATACAGAACGAGATAAGATTTTTACCGCATCTCCCTCCTCTCATATATCGAAAACAAATACTGCATGCATGCAGGCATAGATCACATGTGACGATCCTACTAAATATACAGGCATTAATCAACTGCACAGAACTATTTAAAGTCCCATCAACTGTACTCTAGGAGGATCATCGTATCCTGCGGACTACATTGTAAGTCGCAAGAGACGCCCCCCTATGGCCCTGTCTCGTTGTTTGAAACTTTTTTTTTCTGCTCTAACATTCATTGTACACTGCCAAACATTTTGTTTTTCTGCCATGACCTCGAGGTCTGTGTTAGGTTCTAAACTGACATTAAGACATTCTGACCCACTGCCTGTCGCAGACAACAAGGACATCACCCCAAAGTACAGTTATCCAAGACGTCTCACTGTGATGCGATTGACGTCATTCAAGATGGCTTCTGTGACGTCAGCTGATGACGCGAGTACTGTTACCCAAGGTGGCTGGAAAGTGCCCCCCCCCCCACCCCTACCAAGCCCCCCCCTGATGGAAAGTTTGGATTTTGGAGGGAAGATAGGTCAATTGGGCTACCTCTAGACATCGCATTGCCTAATTCATATTGTTACTACTGTTACCATAACACACTGCACACACTGAATGATTTTAAATAAAAGTCATTTACAACATAAAGAAACTGGACGAGTTTTACAGCACTGGCATGCGTTTGCAAACTACATTTAAACACATCTGTCACATTGACCAAATAGCTGATGGCTAGCCGGCCGCTGTGGCCGAGCGGTTCTATGCGCTGCAGTCCAGAACTGCGCTGCTGCTATAGTCACAGGTTTGAATGCTGCCTTGTGCATGGATGTGTGGGATGTCCTTAGGTTAGTTAGGTTTAAGTAGTTCTAAGTCTATGTGACTGATGACCTCAGATGGTAAGTCCCATAGTGCTTAGAGTTATTTGAACCATTTGAGCTGATGGCTGTGCGTTCCGTTTCGGCCAGTTCCTCATATTGCAGTCATGTATGCGACCACTGTTTCGGTGATAGCCATCCCCAGAAGGTGTCATCCTGCCACAAAACTCCTCCTCCAACTCAAACAAGAGCTGTCAGTCAATCATTATGTTGTAACAAACAGCATGCCACTGGATGGATGAGATGTAAAAGACACCGCTGATCTACTGAAATAATAAGCATCACAATTGATACTGTAAACAATTTTAGCAATTTTACACTAATTTCAACACCGACCAATGATGTGACATCTTCTTTTCCAATTTCAGTATCGTAGCTAAACCACCCCTTCTCCACTTTGCGAGTATCGTTGCGAATGTGGATAGATGACTATGCAGTATGTACCAGCCATTGTTAATTCTCGAACACATACATCATCAAAATATATCAGGAAGTGCTCTACATATTTCTTAACACCTCGGGCATAATGCTTAATTTACGATCTATCTCAATGCTGATGGGAGTCACAGAGCATTCTCACCGTCTTAGGGTAAAATTGGAGACTGAAAGATCCCCTCTCACACTGCCATTGACCAAACCATCCTGCAGCACCGTCACCGATTTAATCTGCAACCGATCAGAAGTAGACCACTACGTTCCACGTCTCGTGAATGAATTGAGCTTACTGAGTCCTCGCCCATCCAAGTGCAGATTTCATGACATGCGACTATGTCGAGGAGGTTAGCACTCCTTATCGATGCAGAGTAACAGGTTTGAAAGTGTCGTGATGTAATAGCTGACTGTTAAGAAGAACAAGAAACGGATGATTTCTATGTGCAATGGAGCTCCAGGCGAATGGAGTTCGACGCTTTTTTATGTAAATCAATGAAGCTATCAATTTTAAATATTATTCTAGAGTCTAGGATCAGTACCTGGACGGTATTGGTTAGAGAGAACATAAATATTCA
Organism: Schistocerca serialis cubense; assembly: GCF_023864345.2. Lineage (NCBI taxonomy): Eukaryota > Metazoa > Arthropoda > Insecta > Orthoptera > Acrididae > Schistocerca > Schistocerca serialis. The sequence continues at coordinate 462,818,601 of NC_064643.1, forward strand.
CACTTCTAAGGCTACAACGTTCTGCACTTACAATGGGCTATAATGTTAGATGGCTTGCATTTCCGACCTAACAGTCATATGGAATGTATAGCTGTTAATATTGCAGTGTAAGAAATATATTTCCCGGTTTCTCTACGATAAAGTATGTTACGAACTGTAAAACGAAAAATCTACTGCCTTAAAACATCGGCTCTGTGTGGTATGAGCACAATATAGCTTTCCGGAGACGTATAGCGTCCACTGTTCACATCCGATCATGGTTTAGAGATTATGCTATGCCTGCTGAAGTCCTATAAAAATGATCGTTAGTAATGGGGAATACCTCTTACAAGCAAACTGATGAACGCTTAGCAGCAGTGTTGGTTCAAATGGCTCTGAGCACTATGGGACTTAACTTCTAAGGTCATCAGTCCCCTAGAACTTAGAACTACTTAAACCTAACTAACCTAAAGACATCACACACATCCATGCCTGAGGCAGGATTCGAACCTGCGACCGTAGCGGTCGCGCGGTTCCAGACTGTAGCAGCAGTGTCCGATGTGTGAAAATTACATGTCATTTCACCACTAACTCTGTAAACAGCATATCAGTCAGGTAAATGTATACAGGGGGATTGCAGTGCCTCAGAAGCACTTATCACTAACTTAGTTATGAAGCTGAAGTCTTGATTTTACACCCAAGATGCGACAGGGGGATGGAGTACATTGCATAAATCATAGTTCGTTTAGAGCAATGTGTCATGTTTCATCACACATGAGCTGGAAGTCCTCTGACGACCGACAGGTTTACAGTTAATGATCGCAAGTAGATAGTGCTTTAAACCACATACAGAACATGTGGCTGTAGATGAGCATAATTCAGACTATGTCAAGCGACTGATGCATCCCGACAGAACAGCAGAAAAAGTGAGCTGCAGCAACTTCTCCCTCTCTAGAATGCATCACCAGTCCACCGTTAAATCGTACCTTGTTACAGCTCCATCTCAATCAATCACCCCATCCACTCTCTGTTATCCTTTAACGCAGATGCATGTAAGTTTAGAGGCAGATGGTTCTCCGTCCTCCTGAAAATGTCAAATACAGTAGTCAACTTGCGTATAGCACTGGTACCTCAATAGACATACAGTATAAAGCCGCCTCGATGGAGAAAAATTGACTGCTTCCCTGATTACCTTCACTTCCATGTTGACGTTTTCTCGGATTCCTCTTGCTGCCGCATACTTGTTCCCACAATCAAATTGTTCTGCACAAAACAGAAGATATGCAAGTCCTTCCTCAATTTCGCCAAGTTTTGGTGTATATTAAATCAATTTATACCTATTCCCCTGTCATTTTTCGCAATGTCAGATCTATCCATGCAATTGTGACATAACCTCTCATTCTGTGTTCTAAAATTTCCTGTAAATGTAGCACATCTGCCAACACCTATCCCAAATGCACTGACAGGGAAGTGTAGTATAGCACTGTACTTGATTGTATCCAGTTGCCTCCAAATTTGAAGATTGTCTCCTCTATTTTCTGCATATCTGTGTATGCGCACGTGTCATGGAAGGCTCCCAGGACCCGCAGTAGACTTGAGTTAGTGTTCGAGTGTAGATCCACAGCGTGTTATGTCTGCGATCTGGGATGTCAGTATGTGCATGCAGGCTAGATGCTGTGATATCAGTATGCGCGTGCACATGTGGGCTATACACATCAGATGTGTCCCGTTAGAATCACGGTAGAGAGAAAGCGGTCAAACAGATGAGACGGATGACAGCATTCTCTGTTGGTGGTACTGTGTACTAGGCCTGGACCTTGTGGTGAACACAATGTTTCCCTCCATCTGGAATAATGGTACTTGTGTCATCTGCTGACGTCATGGCCGCCATCTTGCATTATGTAACAAAATGGACGGTATAGCCCTTTGGTGGCAGTACTGTGTACTAGGCCCAGACCTCATGGTGAACACGCTGTTTCCCACCATCTTGGGTAACGGTACACTTGTCATCAGCTGACATCATAGTGGCCATCTTGCGTTACATTATGGAATGGATGACAGTGCCCTCTGGTGGCAGTACTGTGTACTAGGTCAGTTGGAGCCTGTACCTCATGGTTAACACATTGGATAGCTGTTCTGCATCAAATTGTTTAAATAAATAGTGCATGCAAAATAATAAAAACTTATGTCCAGCACAGATCACGTCATGTCCCCGCCGTTCGGGTGACTTAGGTTAGTGGAGGTAGCCCAAATGACCCATTTTCCCGCCATTTTCTTAGATGTTTTGCTTTGTCCTGATGGAATCTGAACTTCCTGTCATCGCTGCCATCTTGGATACATCTGACAACAATGAGGAGTGGGGTGGTACCCCTGTAGCTCTACTACTAACACTGTTAAACCTCATTACGGTGATGCCAGGCCACAGTTCACTGAGCCTGTTCCATAACAGATGTGCAAATGGATAAATGTTTCTCACGTACTGTTGTTTCTAAATGTTCCCAGGAATAAAGTTTTGTACTGAAGATTTGTGGATTTTCTATAACTGTATGTAAAATTTCTCAAAGATTTCCAGACGGTTCCTTTTAAAAGGACACAGCCGATTTTTTTCCGCAGTCTGAACCAGTGCTCCAAGTCTAATAAACTTGTCACTGATGGGCTGTTAAACCCTCATCCTTCTTTCAGTCCTTGTTTATGACATTCCACAACTGATTACTCTTATTTATTGGTTTAATTCGACAATAGAGTTCCCTTCTTCCGTTTTAGTTTTATATTGGGATTTGAAAGCCTGCACCAGTACATATAGACTGTCGTGGGTATCATAATACTCGTACTTGCGTGACTGTGTGGTGGCGCATAATACCTGAAAACGTACTTCACGACGTGATGTGTTATATAAATGGTTTTTGCTTTACATGATATACGAACTCAGAAAGTTCTTTTTTAGTAAATTAATTTTTATACCTATAACGAATTCGTACCCCACGTAGTTTACTTGCAGCATAAGAGAAGCATTTTTATGTAGCGAACAGCTGTACGCGTTCAGCTTTACCCTTACTCTTTACCACTTTCGGTTTTCGTAGCCACCATCACTAGAAGAAAAGCAGTACATTAGAAGGATCAAAATGCGTTCTAGTCATTAGAATACCAAAATACGACTATGTCCCACAGTGGTATATAAAATACACATACTCTGCATAATGTCGTAAATCACACAAGTAGGTTAGAGTGTGTTTAACAGTCTGCGTGAACACTGCAGACAGTAAACACGCAAAAGTCGTGAAAGACACACATTATCTAAGATCATCAAAGAGTATAATATCAAAGATTAAAATACATGAATATCTATGGTATGGTTGATGGAAGAAGTCAGAGAGTACAATTCATATAATACAAGTTCAATTTTGTTAACATGTTGTGGCTAGTCTACACTATCGAACAAATACACGTTTATTTACTTCATTTGCAGATTAATAATTATAGCTATTAAGAGTAGTATGTTTTTAGGTTGGTGAGTACATCCAAGTACATGTTGCTAGAGCAAACCATGAATGCTTACTTCCCCAAGGCAGCAGGTGAGGTGTTGAAGTGTGCACACGCAGATGCAAAACGCTTAGTCTCTACTGGCAAGCGTAGTACACCTAGCACTGTACTTACGACGATGTAGAAAACATCAGGTTGTAAATTATGTGACGTGTTTGCGGAAAAATAGACGGAGGGAAACATAACTAACACACTGCAGTGGGTACATACTAAGGTACCAGTGGTTGTAAAATGGTTCAAATATGGTAGATATTAAAACTTCTAAACTATGACATACCATATTTGGCAAATTTTACAATCCCTAACGTTGTGTTTTTCCATGGACAACGATGGCACTAAGAATTGTTGCTAAGAATTAACCTCGGTGTTCACACACTACAAGGGACTACCAAGCTTCCCCGTCACCCCAGCTTTTCCATCACCCCAGACATCGATCTACATGTCTAGCTATCCGCAAATGGGTATGCGCCCACCACATGAATCCTCTCTCCATGTCGCTATATGGCGCATCCGCAGTTCAGCAGTTCAGTCTCGTCACTTGTCAGGACACAGCCAGAGCGTGCTCTAGCAAGCACATCCTTGACCCGTCTGGCTTCCCAGTTCTACCGACTGTGCTGCTTAAGAACGACGCGATATGCAGCCTTGTTTCACTTCATGTCAGTCCGTTCTAAACCTTAAATAATTTCAAATTGGATTTTTTGGGGAATAAACCAAATTTTAATGCTGAATAATGTGGGTCTTTACCAATATGTTCTTCAACCCTTTTTGTGTACCAAATGAAGTACCTGTGCTGCTTAATTTTACCTAATCCAATAGATGATCGTATACTGCCGCTGTTTGATCACTTTTTCGGTATATGGGGCCCGTTAGCGCACCAGGTAATGGTATACCTGGTGAGTAGAATTTAGTAGTTTTTTACCCAGCAGATAGTTTGTTAGTGGGAAGCTCTTCTTTTAGCTTTTGTCCTGGAGCGTATCACGGGAGCCTTCTATATTTTTTCATGATATTTTATAATTGGCGTCAGCTACACAGCAAACAACTGCTGATTATGAACGAGAGATCATCTAATATTCTTTTCTGATCACAAAAAAACTTGATTTTGTATGTTCATCTGATATATCTTTTCATTATAATTACGCTTTCTTGTCTTAAATGAGTTTTTGTCTATTACTTTCACAGACTGCACTTGACGACGCAGCTGAAATGCTGCGAAAGCGGTCGCGCTTATAAAAAAAGTACTTACAGCTGAAGCGGTTTCATCTTCAAAAGGATATATCCAGGCTATGTCTGCCGACACTACTAAGTATTCTGTACATTTTTTATAACTTAGGGAGTGCACTGAATTCTGTTGTAATTTGTTGTTTATGGACAAAGCTACTTTCACTTTATGTGATCTACTTAGGTTTGCCATTTTTTGAGAAATATTGCCTGCATAACGTATGCTGACTATGCAAATTGATTTTATTAGTCCTTCCTTTTACACCTACAAGAATTTCTTTCTTTTTTTATATTTGTTCCTGCACTTTCTCCATCGCTGAGCTGAGGAAGTCACTGGCCACAGTAGTTTGACTAATTCCTCCTCCCTGTTTTCTTTCTGAAGCCTCTGCCTGCAAGAGGATGGAACTGGCTGATTTTGGTTTAGGACCCAAAAACAACTGAGGTGTCATAACCTTAGAACACGAATAAGTAAAAGAATACGTGGAAAACACTGAGAAGCAGAAGGGACGGGACGATTGGACATCTGTTAAGTATTCAGGGACGGACTTCCATGGTACTAGAGGGAGCTGTAGAAGAAAAAAATTGTAAAGACAAAGATTGGAATACATCCAGGAAATAATTGAGGACGTAGGGTGTAAGTGCTACTCTGAGATGAAGAAGTTGGCACAGGAGAGATTTTCTTGGCGGGCTACATCAAACCAGTCAGAAGACTGAGGCTAAAAAAATAAAAAAAAAGGAGAGGGAGTTAGAAACGATTATATGTTAAGCCCAATCGGCAGAAGGAAACAGAGCTAAAAGCAAGGACTAGTCCTTCGAGATAGGGCCACAAAATACTCCGTAGTGACAGCGGAGGTCCCTAACCAAAGAAAAAGTGTCCTTCGACATACTGTTACGACGCATAAAAAGTAAAACGCGATCAACGTGTCGGTCTCTAAAACAGCCGATAACTTAGACGACAGACATACTTTGCAAAGCCATCAGTTAAAAAAAGAGCATCGGGTCAGGAAATGGCGAACCGTCAAAGTTTGATGAGAATGAGCGCAAAGTGGTTGGGGATCAGGACGTAACAAAAGGCGATGGCTAAGACAGTGCCCAATATACAACCCAGCTAAAATGATCTCCTTGTGAAGAGAGCGGAGAGAGGAGGTTGGTCAAGCCGTCGGGAGAGGTTTAATTCCCCGGAGCTCATTCATGTAAAGAGAAGACCAGTGACGATGCGGAAGTGACACCATCTGCCGACAGACGGCAACTCAGAGATCATAAGAAAGAGTGGAAGAACTAGCCGGCAGAGGTAGGAGGATTGCAGGCATGGCAGCAGCGTCAGCAGCCTCGTTTTCCATCAGAACCGACACGAACCTCACAGTGGCTCCCTCAGAAACGAGCAAGTCGTAGCTTTCTTGGAACCGTTGCACTAAGGGACGGACTGTGCAGCACACAGAAGCTCTGAAGGGCACTGAGAGAATCGGAACATATGACGCAGTTAAAAACACTGTGTCACCGGATATATCGGGTGGCCTGATAGAGATTGAAGGGCTCTGCTGTAAAAATGGAGCAGTGTTTTAGAAGCCGATAGGAACTGGCTCGGGCAGACGTACCCGGACGAGTGCTCTGGGCACAGGGCAGCCACATCGAGCTCGGGGGAGGCGCTGCACGAGCGTACGACCCAGTCGTGGGGTCGCAGACTAAACGTCCCAAATAAAAGCCGGCGAGAGGAGCGGTGACCGGCTGGGCTGGGAACCAGTTTTGGGCAGCGCAGAGCAGCGCATTGTACGCGCGTTTCGGCTGCCTCGCCTCGCCTGCAACCTCTGCCGGGGGAGGCTCGCCTGTCGGGCCGGCCTGCAGCTTTTTATGCGGGCCTCATTATTTATCTCGGCACCCGGCCTTTGTCCGACCAGCCGCTGGTACAGCGCCGCGTCATAAGTCGGCTAGCGGCTAATCTGGAGCCGCTCTGTCATTCACGTGGCCTCCCGGGCATCTATTCTGTTGTTACTGACAGCTGCCTCCCTCCGCACGTCCGCACTAGCTGCTCTGGGTGTCAATGTAAACGATCTCGGTGACACACCCTCACTGTCAAGGCTCGTAGCGTGAAAAATGTCGAAGGTGTTGCGTTCCGAAAGAATCAGTCGTATTTCTGAGCTGATAATCGCCACGGCCACAATGAAGCTGTAGTATGAAATAGAATTATGGAGGCTTCCGTCGCCGATGGTTAATCTCATTAGAATCCTTGGTTCAAATGGTTCAAATGGCTCTGAGCACTATGGGACTTGACATCTGAGGTCATCAGTCCCCTAGAACTTAGAACTTCTTGGACCTAACTAACCTAAGGACTTCACACACATCCATGCCCGAGGCAGGATTCGAACCTGCAACCGTAGCGGTCGCGCGGCTCCAGACTGTAGCCCCTAGAACCGCTCGTTCACCCCGGCCGGTATTTGAATCCTTCTGAGTGTTATGAACTATGCGTGAACTTGAGGTCTTCCAGTTTTCTGAGCGATGTAGGGTAAGTAAGGCAATTAGGCAGTATTGGTAATTTTGAAATTTGCTGCAATAAACCCATCGAATGTAGTGTTTCTTATTTTGGCAGCAAATGCCATCGTGACAATGTCTTTTCGTGTAGCGCCACAGCTGTGCTTTCTCGCAGTCAGTAGAAAGCAATGACTAAAGTTACTCTTGTGTGACGTAAGTCGATTTGTTCCATCGATGTTGTAAATTCACTTTAGAACTGGAAGAAGGAAATAAAATACACTATATTTACTCACAATAGATATTATAAAGCCCATAGTAGTACTGTAAGAAGCAAGTAAAATACACTTTACTTATACACAATAGACGTTATTAAGCACATATTGTCACGTAAAAGCACTCTATTTATACACAATAGATATTATGAAGCCCATAGTATTACGAAAATAATTTAGTTGCTTTATTTTGTGAAATATGTGAAGACTTTCATTATTTTGTGAAATATGTCCCATCGTTATTGTAAATCCATTTTAGAACGGCAAGAAGCAAGAAAAATAGACTTTGTTTATACACAACACACATTATGAAGCCTATAGCGTTACGCAAGTAATTTAGTTTCTTTATTTTGTGAAATATGTGAACAAAGTCAACGCTTGGTGTTACGATAACCGGACTCCGTCTTGGGTCATTCAGCTGGACGACTGTTCATGATGTTCTTACGTCAGTTCAACTCGTTTCTGCAAGATGTCTGTTGCAAAATTTACTGTAGGCCAGTATTCCACACACGTAACTATAAACAAATTTAAATAAAGGCCATTAACAAATTACCTACACCACTGTTTACAGTTACTAAACTACCTTCCTTAAACAGAAGACTTATCTGTTAAGTACAGTCATTTAAAACGCATTTTCAACTTTTTTTGCTAATATACTTTATTTCGAACTTTTCAGGATTTGGTTACACACATCATCTAAGGAGAAAAGCTACTGATTTTCAAGGAAGGCGTGAGAAACTAACTAAAGAAACGAATAAAATGAAAAGTGAAGAAGTGTGCGGAAATTGCAAATCTTCGGATCCTTTGCTTTCAGGAAGAGCATGGAAACATGATATTAAAATTAATACTAAGTATCAAAACTGCACAGTGTTCTCTACAATAAAATCAAAAAGCTTTGGTGGACAATGAAACACTGAACATCCACAAATGCTAAAACTCGGCGGGCCATTTGTATTACCAGGTGAAGTAGAACATTGTGTTGTCAGCAATACTGTTGAGATCTGATTGGTCGGATTTGGATTAACCATGATACAACTCAGGAAACATGAGTACGATTTATCTGTAATCCAAGGAAGAGAGTATATATTTCACCCTGCAAAAAAACAGGTAGCTAGTAAGTCTTGTTGGTGAAAATTTAAAAAAAGTTATGGTGTCAGTAAAGAATTCCAGAGAAGCTGTCCATCAGTGAGAAATGAGTAAGTGATCATTCTATGAATCTGGATGCTCTGTGAACCAAGTCGGACATAAAAAAGAAGCTGTGTCGAATTTGGAACGTTGATGATACTTAGATAAATTATGTAGTGAAGCCCAAAAAAATGGTCTATAAAATATGAAAGAAGAGCATTTAGTTACACCTTTACCTGAAAAGGAAAAGTTGCTCAAAATTGTGGAAGATCTCTTGAATATTCCAAATGAGTTTCTTCTCTCTCTCTCTCTCTCTTTCTCTCTCTCTCTCTCTCATTCTCTCTATCTCCCTCCGTTCCGTGTGAAGGCTTCGCTAAGGGGTGCAAATCTTTTTACTTGATGCTATTTAGGCGTCTTGCGTGTAGGTGATGATGAAACGATGATGGGGGACAACGCAACACCCAGTCTTCGTGCGGAAACAATCCCTGACCCGGTTGGGAGTCGAACCCGGGGGCCCTTCGATTGACATCCAGCCACAATGACCACACAGCAAATGAGGTGGACGGTAATGCACCTAAGGCGTCAACACCGTAGCAGATCAGGGGAAAGAGGCAATCATTGCCCAATGCAGTAAGAGCGTCGGAGGGGTGGAGGACGGACGTGGAACGTGTTGGGGGTCTTACTGGACATAGTTCAAGGTCATTATTTGTCTATAAACGTAGTATCATCTTACCATACTTGGCAGCTGGAGCGATTTTATAAATAATTACGACACAATTAAATAGGCATTTGAACTTGGTTACACTAGGCAGTGCCAGCCCGAGTGGCCGAGCGGTTCTAGGCGCTTCAGTCTGGAACCGCGCGACCGCTACGGTCGCAGGTTCGAATCACGCCTCGGGCATGGATGTGTGTGATGTCCTTAGATTAGTTAGGTTTAAGTAGTTCTAAGTTCGAGGGGACTGATCACCTCAGATGTTAAGTCGCATAGTGCTCAGAGCCATTTGAACCACTAGACAGTAAGTTAAACAAATCTTTGAAGTTGCCAATCACAAAAACATCTCTGCATCTACAGCTGCAACTTAATTATCCATGTCTTTAAAGTTGCCAATCATAGAAACATTTCGGCATCTACAGCTGCAACTTAATTATCTATGTCTTTAAAAAAAAACTCTTCGACATATGTCCAAAACACACGTAAAGAATCATTCACCAAATTATTTCACACATCTTGAATGCTTCACATAACCCTACTGCAACAAACACTCTCAATCTTAACACCAAAACAGTCACCTGGCGACCATCAGATTCAACACTGAACCATGATAGCTCTCTCATATACATAGTACCTTGTGTACACACTCTTGGTACTAACAGCGAGCAAAAAATTCAGAAGAATCAAATTTCCTTCCATAATTCAAATAATTTCGGACTGGGTTTCATCATTTAAATACGTAATGAAAAAGAAGCCAAACTTAATAGAAACAGGGGAGGACGGTTAAAAATCTTGTCATTATAAACTAGCTCCTCACTTATGCTCGATACAATTACACTAACATATACATGGCGTCCCGAAACTATTCGTTCAAATTAATACAGGAGGTAGAGAATTGCAAAACAAATATATGTTGACCAGGAACATGTGGTCTCTGAAATCAGCTTGTAATGTTAGAGAGCATTTCGTTAGAGGTGCTGACGTAGGCTGCTGTGTCTGTGTCGCTTACTGGCAATGGGTACTGGCATTCAAAACACCTCTGTGTGCGGCTCTGAGGTCTGCTTGGAAACACACCGACTCATTCATAAGCATCACCGCCTTGTGACAACGATGATGAAGGTTCATTGGACCAGAAGTCTTCCATTCCACCTCTACAGTCGGAGATATCGCATCATTGTGGAACACGTGTTGCCAGAACTGCTGGAGGATGTACTTCTGAATGTGAGACGAAGGATGTACTTCCAGCAGAGTGGGGCGCCAGCCCATTTCAGCATTCCTTGAGGCATATTCTGGAGTCGATGGGTCAACGGAGGTGCACCCAGGTCATCTGACCTCGCGTGTCTGATTTGTTTCTCTGGGAGCGTCTGAAGCAGCTGGTGTATGAAACCGTTGCGGAAACAGAAGAAGATCTCGTCTCTAGAAATAACGTCGTTGCTAGTGCCATTGCCGACATGCAGCAGAATCTTCCAACGGACGGGACAGTCAACTATTAGAAAATGTACTGTGTGCGTATCAGCCATTAGTCGGGTATTCGAGCATTTCCTGTGACTACCATGGCTGTAATTAGCTTGCTACACTACCTTCTGTGCGTATATATCCAGTATCAGAAATTACCATCGGGGACCAAGTGTACCATAACTTAATATACAGGATGGTCGGATATTACCTTTACAAACTTCTAGGACATGTGTACAGAACATTTTGAATAGGAACCCATGTCCGGAATCGTATCGTTTCCGTTCTACGTCAGTTTCAACTCAGATGTGTACCTCGTCGACGTCTGCTTAGGGCAAGAGAAACGTCTCAGAGTTCCCTGTCCTGGTATGCGACAGCGTAGACACGATGACGTGTACTACGTCAAACGATCCCAAGATGTCACTTATTGTCCGCTTTGCTGTGAGACCGAGTCACCTGTGCATCACCGTTGGAGGAAATATGATACAGTACACGTTTGCGGAATACAAAGACATGCTCCTTGTATAAGGCGAAGCTGGAGATAAGGAAGAGCTGCTAGTCGACTGTATCACGAACGTTTTCCACACCGTTACACTCCACCGCACAAACTCTTTGGCCAAGTTACACAACGGCTACGAGAAACGGGTACCTTCACCGTGAGGAGGCAGGACTGTGGTGCTCCACGGCCACGCCGCACTCCGAATTTGAAGAGGGTGGACTGAGTCGCATTGAAGATAGCCCGTCAACGAATTCGCGAACAATTGCGCGTGCAATGGCTGTTTGTCACAGTGCCGTCTTGGACGTCCTGCATGAGGAACAATGACATCCGTACCACTTACAAAGGTTATACGCTGTGGGTCCAGCAGTCTTTCCACAACGCGTCGCCTTCTGCACATGGGTCCTGCACCGCTGCATCGACGCGCCTCTGTTTCCACGTCGAGTTCTCTTCACAGATGAATGTAGGTTCACAAGGGATTGTGTTCTGAATGCTCGAAATAGCCTTGTCTGGACGGACGAAAACCCTCATGCCATACATGTTCAGGGACTTCAAGACAGGTTTGGAATTAACGTGTGGGCAGGTATTCTGGACGGTCATGTCATTGGACTATACCTTCTTCCATCCAACATCACGGGTCCCACATACTTAGTCTTCCTACGGCACGTACTGGACCCGTTCTTGGAAGCTATGCCACTGAATGATCGTGAGGAAATAATGGTTTCAACATGATGGAGCACCACCTCACTTTTCACTAGCTGTCCGGATACATCTCAACAGACGGTATGGTGAAAGATGGATAGGCCGTGGTTGTCCAACAGCGTGGCCGCCACGATCGCCGGATTTAACCCCTATGGGCTACTTCTTGTGGGGTCGTATGAAGAGCCTAATTTGTGAGACGCCTGTAGAGAGAGAGGAAGATCTGCTAGCACGAGTTCTGGCCGCTGCACAAGACACTGAAGAGACACCAGGTGGGATGGAGAGTGTGTACCAGAACATGCTTCGGAGTTACAATGTGTGTAACGACGTTGGTGGTCGCCACATCGAGCCGCTGTTGTAATGAAACGGTACGTTCCGGCTGGTGCCGTAGATACTGGGTTCTTGTTGTTGTCGACTAATGTAAACCATAAGGTGTAAGTTGTAATGCAAATCTGTAAGTAATAACGGAACGAGTCAGTATTCTTTTCAAATGGATTGCAGCAATTGTACTGGGTCACGCATAAGTACGTTCCTCCCGTGGGTGTGGATGAGATAATCATCTGCATTGAAACTGTCATAGAACGGAAACGGTACGTTTCCGGACATGAGTTCCTATTCAAAATGTCCTGTACTCACTACCCTCTACATGTCCTAGAAGTTTGTAACGGGAATTTCCTACCTCCCTGTATTTGTTTTGATATGCTCTACCTCTTATATTAATTTTAATGAATAGACACGAATTCAGAAAAGAACAGTAATGCGGAGCAATACTTGACACCAACGTAACCAAAAAGACACAACCAACAGGGAAAACGGCGTAACAGACGACAGGACAACTTAAAACAATGTCGCTTGTAGGCTGACGAATCACAGTGCCTCCCAATCACTGACACTCAAAACGTAAGAGCGCAATGGTTGCTCACAACGTTACTTAAACACAGTTAACCCACACTAGAGGTAGCGGCCACACGGCCGTACCAGCACGCAGCAGTAAAGAGGAAAACAGACAAATAATCTACTAGAAGAGACGTTGGGTCACTCACAAGAAACAGTCAATGACTTCACTCTGGTGATGAGTGGTGTGATGACTGTTCGTTCTCTTGGAACGGTAGCAGCAAAACACGCTGATATCATGTGAACGCAACAAGGCCAGCATGTACGTACGCTCTGTACTTCAAAGCCACCAGAGAGAATATGCTACGTACACGGCAGCGAACAAAGGCAGGCACACAGCCTGCATTCATTTCCAGTATCTGCACACTACCCATTCGGACGCCGTACTCCATACACGGCAGCGATCAATGACAGCCTGTACCCGCTCCCAGAGGCTCGACACCGCCAACGTAGCTCAGCGATTGCACCTAGGTGGCTCTGTAGACAGGCTGACTGCTATCCAGCGTACTCCTGCCGGCAGTGTGTGGACTTCCTCGTCCGCGGCAGACTTATGGAGACCCTGCGTCGGCCCACGCTAATCCATTGCCGCGTTTGTTGCAGATAACACTCGCCACATTGTCTCCGCGGTAAGTCCCCCTGATATCGATGGCAGAGACGCTCCTTTAACGACTCAGTAGTTGAAGGCAACCAAGGTTCCAATTCATCAACATCCAGTTCCACCAACTGTATACAAGACCCCAGAAGTTCCCGTCAGTCCTTCCAAACAACGTCCAGGCAACAGGAAAGGTGAAGATTAGATTTGAAGATGTACTTATCTTATGTGAAAAAAAACAGATGCACCATGGACACAATGCCATTTTTGCTTAGCACCCAGCCGTGAAAGCTGCCAGAAAAATCCGACAAAGGAAGCTGTTAATGTGACAAGTGTTGTGAATACTCCACTTCTCAAGATGGACTGACGCAGTAGGTTGAATGAAACCTTTCATGGCAAAGTTACCTTACCACTACGGGAGAACTACCTTACCTATTGTGAACAGTGTTGATAATGAGAATATTATAACACGGTTATAAACTGTGGCTCAAATACGTAGTCGCTTAACAAAATTTTGCTCTAATAAAACAATACGTGTTACTGAAAATATTGCCGAATTGCCTTATCTTACCCTATCTCTGAACGTGGGTTTCCGGTCACTTCTCTGAGTAATATACCGTTGTGTGATTGCGAGAGTGGGTTGGTCTTTGTTGATGATATCAACAGCGGGCTCCGTTTGGGAAGCGCTGGTGTGCTTAGTATGCGTGTGAGTGAGTCGCTGCTTGGACAGCTGGCTAGCACGCTGCACTGATCTGGAGCGTCAACTGAATAACATTCTTTATTAAGTTAAAATCTTCTGGGTTATTAGGCCGCGTCATATTTCTACTAAAATGATCGACGTGTCGACCACTCTGCTGGGATCTTCCTCAGGATCTTCTGATGTCCACTACTGCTAGAAAACCGGAAGATCCTGAGGAAGATCTCCACAGAGAGGTAGAAACGTCGATCATTTTAGCAGAAATATGGCGCGGCCTAATAACCCAGATTTTAACTTCAGTGACAATAGCCGCGAAAGACTGCAGACTAGCAATCTTCAAGTTTTGCATATACCACTTTCTGTATGGTGGTGGCACATAATTATGAAAAAATATGTCACAACAGACTTTTGTGGAACCAATAACATAAACGAACCAATAACATAAACGTAATCTTTATTCTGCATTGATCGACTTACGTCGTAACCAGCGATCTGGTACCACAGGATCTACCAATAAAATTTATAAGCTTACTCACTATGTAGCCTACACATCAGAAGGATGAAAATCATATCCAGCGAGATAATGATAGGGGAGGATCTCACAATGTACTGCCATGTCATAAAATACTAAACTACGCTAGTACGCAAACCTTAAGGACGAAACAACATTTTGCAACATGTATCTTTGCCAAGTAACATAGCTTGGTGAAACTTGTACCATAGATAAAAAGAACAGTTACGATGTAGCACAGAAGTTAACTGAAAGAAATACGTAAAGAGACGAATAAAAATGAGACATATATTCAAAGACCATAATTACACCGAAGTCAAAGCGTGTTCGGAATCTTTCGTGGGGCTCGAAAGACCTCGTATCTTAGGCTGCTGTGGAATATTGGGTTAATTCCTCCACAGAGCAGCACATTGCCTACATGGGGCTCAGGCCTCTCACATAAGGTAAGCGAGCAACAGGGAGAGGTTCTTCTATTTCTTTATATGTTTCATCTTCACTATACATTATAGTCCTTTATATGATTCTGTTACTACATCCATTCACATGAAACGTTGTCCAGAGCTTGTTCAGTTCGTGTTGGAGGTTGACAGTGTCGCTAATCCGGTAGCTTCGAGCTGTCGGCCTATGCAGACAAGAGTTCTTTCGTGCTGGATGGTGATGCGTTTCCACATCCATATATCTATTGATGTCCATCCGTTTCCTGTACACTTTAAGTCGTAGTTTGCCGCTAGATGTGTTGTAGAGTCCCCCGTTCAAAAAAGATATCACTCTGTTCTTTTCTATTTTTAGCGCGAACTCTTATGTTTCTATATAAGCTGTTGAGGTGCTGATGAAATCTTTGCAGTTCTACTTCGCCACGCGGCAATACGACGAACGTCTCGTCTACGTATCTCCGTTAACAACGTGGGCAGAGTGGAGTGTAACTTAACGCTTCCATTTCGAATGCTTCCACGACTACGTCAGCTGATCCAGGTTAAAAGAGGGTAGCCCAACGACAATCCGTCTGTGTCCTCATAGAACTATGCTTTCAGCTAAAATATGTTGATGACAAGGATAACTACATCGAGTTGAAGATGTCTGATGGTATTTCTTGCTGTACCACTAATGGTTCCAGCTACAGACACGTTGATAAACAGAAAATTTGTATGAAAGCTGACCCTTATATTCGCAGTTACTACTTGTTGCTCCTGAATAAGCTGAGTGAAATGTGTTGAATCCTTAACATAACACCCCATGTGGCCAACCAGATAGTGTAACGTATGAGCCATGTGTTTCACAAGATAATATGCGGGTGCGTTGATCCCATTCACAATCGGTCTTAGAGAACAGCATTTCTCCTGCACTTTTAGTGCCCCTTGTTTTTTTGGTGGCTCTGGAATTGTCGATTTGAATATCTTGACTGTGTTAGCATCTATTCTAGAACCGCCTCATAATCTTTGCTGTGATATCACTTTTCAGTTCTTTGTATACGGAATCATTCAACGACTCCCTTATTTTGGCCTTATACAAAATAAAGTCCATCACTACTACGACATTACTTTTGTCTGCTTCAATATCTTCCTTGTTCATCAGTTCACTTAGGGCCTCTCTTTCTTGAAGTGAAATATTTTGCCTTGGAGACTCTGCTTCTACAATTTTCTGTTTGTTGTCAGATCTTCTCTGCTTCCAAGTGAGGCAGTCTGTAGGACAGCCACGTGGTAATCGGAATAGGACAGTGCATAGAGGAAGCTATCACCTGAATCCAGTCGGCTACACTGAGGACAACCGCTGCTGACACTGTCAAAATGTCGGTATTTTCGTATTACTCTGTCATTACGATGTGGCCTAATACGCAAATTTATTTTATTCAAATCACTATTCCTTATGCTAAATTCGTTTTTTTCATAGTAAATTGAAGTATGGAATTTTTTTATTGTTGGCATATTGACTTGAAACTGTTATCCTGTTTCGTGTTTGTTTAGATTAGTGGCAGAAGTTTCTAGGAAGATGCCGGACGTCGTTAGCACCATATATTTTTAAGTCCACTGGTCGGATCTTGGCACTTTTCTGAGTGCAGTTAGATTGCTTCAGGGATTTGTTTGAGAGCACTAACGAGTTTAACCCTGTCTCGAAGGTCAAAGCAAAGACGACGACCCTTATTAAGACTACTTCATAAGTGCATCAGTCAACACGATTGATATGGGACCGCTAATAAACGTTTCAGAGCAACGCATGTCGTAATTAGGCTAGCTCTCCAGAAGCGCATGAACTCCGTGGACACGAGTGACGATTCGAGTAATGTCACGGCCTCTTCCTTAACGAGATGATCACATCAAACCATACTACAAGGTGAACGTGGCTACCTAAATAGTTGGGGTGATTCACGGTCGTTTTTCTATTCTAAAGAATAGCGGGAGAAAGAAGAAAATACCATCGAACAGCACCCCCATCCACACCAGTACTGTAGCAACTGACAGCACCCCACTTGTACGTCTGTCAGTTGCCTCTGCGCACAATTGATCCTGCCTCTGGAAACAAGGTGAAGGGACGCTAGTAGGATCAAACCATTCTGTCTGAATCATTTATATAGGCTTTGTTTTCTGGGACGATCTGGGCCATGCTACCGGTTTGTTCGTAGGGATCATAGATAGACAAGGCCGCTGATGTGGTGGGGTCAGACTACATTTAGAGACTATATGTAGAAACAATTCCGTCTAGATGTTGACAATTCCAGCGCCACTTGTGTCGCATTAATTCTTCTTTTCTTTTTTCAAAGTGAGGTAATCCTGACGATTAGGCATTAGTTTTCTCTCATTATTTAGTGTTGCTTCAAATTGAAATGCTCCTTTTCGATCCTTCTTCTGAGCTTGTCCAAATTACACTCTGATTATTGTGAACTTCTGTCGACTCCAGTTACAAAACGTTGATATGTGTGGCGAGAGTCAGGATCTATCAAGTTGGTTTGGATAGAAGATTCTAATTCTTCAAACGATCATTCTAAAGATCGTTATCTCTTTAAACATTGGCGTGTCTTCCATCTAATCATGCGGAGCATAATTGCTCTAGCTTTGACATTGACACAGATCTCATTTCTGACTGGCCTCCTCACTACCAGATGCGGCCATAACCTAAGGAGATTTCATTTATTACTTCTGTTCAGTTTCTATGCAAGTCTCCTGACTGAAACTCTTTTGCTCTGGAATCTCACCATATGAGCTGTAATTCATTATTAGATGACAGGCGTTCCCCACATTGACTCCTACAGCAGACCTATAACACTGTCATCCTCATATGTCACATAATCACAAATTTTGTCATCCTCTCTCGAACATTTTCTTATAGTCTCTCTTGTCCCTGTAGAAGACACTCTTAATTCTTCTTGTCTTCCATTTTCTCAGTTTACGCTATCTAAGACTTTCAGGATATTTTGGCCTAATTTCTTGATCTTCACCTTCCTCTCTTTCTCTTTTTCTTTCCTGATTGTTGCCTTTTCTTTCCTCCTCACTCTGCCTTCCTCTTTCTTTTTCCTTCCCCTTTCTTCCCCATGTCTATCCTTTTAAGTCTGTTTGCACAGTTGATGGTTTTTATCCCTCATTTGCCGAATTGGGATAAACATTTCCTGAATAGGTAACTACCTTTCCGCCTTCTTCGTTCTTTCTGTCGTCCCAGAAATCAATGTGATAAGCGCTCCCAACTACTTATTCAACTATTTTCCCAGTAAATCGCTCATATTCGACACACACTCCAGCAGCCCACAGCACTAACTACAAAGACAGAGGCATAAAGAAAAGAAAATCTCCTGTCCTGCTTACTATAAATGCAATGCGCTAGCATATATTTTACAATGATTTCTTTCACGTACAGCGCATGACCAATGCTTCCAGCCGGCGATGATGCGACGGTTTATGCTTCCAGTAGGTGAAAATGAAGTTCACCTCCAGGCGATTCTTTCCTTTTCGTCCATTGTTCGGAGCTTCTGTAGTTTCGCATCGAACCCTGCTTGCGGCCACAGACAGGAGCCACATACTTTTAGCAGTGTGACTCACGAAAAGCAGATAAAGGAGGCAAAACTTGCGTTGACTCACAAGACAGGGTCGAACTTCTCATGATTCCAAAAGTCAATAATTAAAATCTCTGCAGCTATCCAACTATTTTCAGAAAAGATTCCAAGATCCAACCACTGGACTCGAATATGTTCATACTTAACACTTCAATACGCCATCTCCAATTGGCAGCACACAAATTCCACTGATACTCATCACAACAATAAAACAGAAACTCACTACAAAGTAAACAGGGAAAGAGTCAGCTATACAAATATCACTTTCAAGTTTCATTCTAAACAAGCATAATTTTTTGGCTTTTACTAAACCTCACCATCTTGTTCCCAGTCGTCCAGCTAGCTACTGACTTCGCAACCTGCTGTAAGTACGTTACATACCGAAGACGTACACGCTGCAACACTCGCCTAGAGTACCGGAAAGTGCTGCTAAGTCTATGTGGGCGAACTGAGGGATCGATTAGCACCCGGGTGTCAAATAAAGAACGCTACGTGCGACTGGTGCTTCATCACAGCAAATCGGCTATAGCACAACACCAGCAGAACTGCGGCTCTTCTATTAATTTTCAAGATTCCCGTGTGCTTGCTCAGTAGTCGTGGATGCAGCACCGAAAAATGAGGCATGACGTCGAAATAATTGAATGTCTTTACAGCAAGAACGGGGAGGTTAGTTACAAGATACCGACTGTCTGCCTGCCAGCGATCCCAGTCTATCGGGCCGCATATTTTCGCCAGCCAGCAGCTCCACATAATCTGGATTCAACGCTAAGAACAAGCGACCACATGAGGGGTGGCTTCACAACAAGATGCCGATTCGCTATTGCCTGCCAACCAACCACCTACCGGAGAATACAGGCAATAAAATGTTTTTTAATTCCAGTCTCTGATCACAATATGAATTCTTTAGGACATGGTGTAAAAAAGATCTGAGGATTGTCATTACAGAGTGAAACCGGTCATCGTCTAAAGAATTCATATTGTGATCAGAGATTGGAATTAAAAAGCATTTTACAGTATCTGATCATTGACTGTATACGCGATTATGTCGCAGTTGGTGAAATACCTACCGTACAGCCACTCCTTCATAGCAAACTTTTCTTCGAATTATCCAATGGCATCGCAGAGTGTGATTTCGGTAGCCCCAACAGTCAATAGAAACGAGACAGTACATCGTGGAAGGCCATCACCAGAATACAGCAGCAGTCGTTCTGAAGAGCACCGCTGCAAAGTCGGTCGAAACGTCGGTTGTTTAGTTGCTTTCGTGTTTCATAATGATGTCGCCTAATACCCAAAACGATTTTATTGAAACTGATAGAGCCCTGGAAGCCTACGAACTTTTATTAGCATACTGACTTCACATAGATCTCACTAAGTCCATCTCTTTCATTAAATACTACCTCCAGATAGCCAACTGCCCCTCGCCATGATACAAAACCGCATGTGCTCGCTCACTTAACCGCAACGTTCGCTTAGAAAACTGATAAATGACTAATAAGGATTTCATTCAGCACATGGGAACGCACTCACGAATTCTTGTTGCTTTGGTGATCAATATTTATCGAATTCAGAAATGTTAAACAGTTCTAGACACCTTCTTCTCCCTAGACGGCACACTACGTACTTCCTATACATCAGAGGACATCAGATCGACTCCTTGATCTCCCAAGATACTTCCAAACCCAAAGAGGGTTTGAACATTCAGATCTTTCTGCCAGTGAACCTCAGAAACAGAATAAAAGCATTCCTTCCCCATTAGTACGACTGTTCTGTCAGGCGTTTAGACAGCCTAGTAGGCTGTGACCAGAAACCACTGTAGACGTATCGTGTAAAGGTTAACCCAACAGCTCCAGGACGGACAAAACCCATATCCACGAATCCTGAAACCCTGGTTTCGTAACACTGACTGTCAAGTGGACAGCCAGGAATGATATCTTTTTCTTCCATTGGAATCTGTACGTTAACCAAACTGGCCATCTCGTCAGTTTTTATAGTACCTTTTATCAAGTTTCGTTTCCCAAGCACGCTGAAGAACTTGATTACCTTTCCGTCCACCTAATCACTCGACTTGAGTATTACTGAATATCTATGGACTGCTTGAGGGCGCAGTATGAAGTGTTTTGTTGTGGCTGGTGGAACTAAGCGCTTCTTCGCATTTCGCAAGGTACAGAATTACCTTTCCTTTTGTATTCTCCCGCAGTTTCAACTCCAGTGTTATGTTTTCCTGACCATCCTTAAGATCGTTTTACACAGGCGACTTGCTGGCCAAAATCCACTTTCGCAGTGGGTGCGCGACGCGTGCCTGCGTATAAATCAGCTGCCAACCATATTCCCAGTATGTCACTGACGTCAATGATCGATTGACTGTGCTGAACATGGGGATCTAAAATTCCAAATATTCTCAATACTGCACGTACTTAGAAGCACATGCTGTGGCGTGTATGTTTACGTACAGCGATATCTAGCAAGAGGCACGTGGTAACGATTACTGTAGGGAACCTACAAAGTGAGTTTTCATCACCATTTGTTAATAAATTAACTCCAGTTTTTGAAGCAATCACAGTATATTTATAATGATTAGAAATCAATAATTTTGTGGTGCTTTTTAACAATGAAATGGACAAATAGCGCTATAATTGCACTAACAGCAGCTTATCAAAAGGTACTTATTGTTGCAGAACATTAGTTGTATCATAAAAAGATAATTTTATGTTGTCTTTACATTTTTACATTATAGGTATATGCAAGCAGACTTACACATGTGGAGAGAAGTATGGCTGAAACATCCTGTATTCTCTAGCACCCAAAGAAGTTTACTTGCTGGGAGCAGAAGGGGCGACGAAGGTGGCAAAAGTTTTGCCAGGTGCGACCGCCGAAGCTTGCGAGACGAAATTTTAAGCTTTGAGGTCCAACTACGTCGCAGAAGTAACCAGAAAAAAAAGAAAAAAAAACGACAGGATGAGGAGAGTGGTTGCGCTTCTGCAGCCGCATACCTCCCAAGAGTATGCCGGTTCCCACTCACGAATTTTTTGCAAGATTTTAGTACGACACAAAAAGGGTAAAGCAACGTTCTAATGGTGTAAGTATATCTCAGTTACACATTTATAATGAAATGCATAACAGATCGATTCAATTGTGTCTATTCTGTTGCAGAAACAGTTGTTTACAAAATGCATAACCTCTATGGTGTCGAGCTGCAGGCTGACCAACTTCTCTTGTGTGTAATGTGCTTAGTACAACTTGCATTTCGGCCCTATTTCATGCCGTGCTTCTGATCTTCCAGACACGAAGGAACAATATTTGCTATTTGAGATTGTAACAGTATTTTGTAGTGACAAAAGTGACTGAAAGTGTGCTAATGCTAGTGGCGCAGCGCTGAGGTGAGAGCGAACAAGCATTCCCGAATAATTAGTACAACAGCTGATATAATTTTCGGATAAGCTATTTCATTATTCCAGTTTTTGTCACTTAACAAAGAAATTAAAACAACAGTAGGTTAGAGGGAGCTAGCACGCTACCACCCCCTCCCCAATCCCCCACCTCTTGTTGAAATGTTGGTTGTATTGGAGTACTGACATATGGTTTAGCCTGAGGTCTAGGTTAGCTTGAAACGTTAAATTCCGATAGAAGTTTAATTTTGCTATTCTGTAGCTGATGAATTTAAACCGTTTGCATGTCAATTTAAATAAAAGTTGATACGAATTTTATTTATGAGGCTAGAAATATTCATACTTTTAGGGGCGCATGCAAAACACTGTAAGTAATTCGGCGTGTACAGTTGGATGTTATGGTGGCGATATATTGATTTATGTGGGGTGCTCAAATGAATTCCAGCTTTCCTGAATGCATAGTCCAGTGAACCTTCGACACTACCAGCGGACAAGATGGTGAAATATCTGGTGTCATGCAGTTTCTGAAGTCATATTCTGTGAGACTGTAGAATTTATTCTTAAACTGCCGCATACAAGGCAGGTCGAAGTGCACAAACAAATGAGGTTCAGGTCTGCCACATGTACTGATGCGCAATAAATACAGCATACGCTTCCAACAAGTACACTGACATGTTGCTGATCCTCAATGAATGGCCGACACGATGACAATAAAACAGCAACAGCAGCAGTAGTAGTAGTAGTAGTAGCTTTATTCATCCGTAGATCTCTTTTTACAAGGATATAGGATATGTCAAAGATTTTACAAGTTTAGACCAATTTAAAATAAGCTAATTCGTATACACATACATTTACAGACTTCTAGTTAGAGACAATCATTAGATTTAGTCCTGGTATACAACACTTTTTTTACAAATAACTTATTAAATTATGTAAAGCCACACTGTTCATTCGTATCTCACTATCAGTCACTGCGTACGCCGTGAGATGTCGAAGAGCTCCATCAGCCACTGCTTCTTTCGTGCTGAAAAACCACTTCGAGAGACAAGTTACACCAACTGATCGAAAAGTACCAGGAGACCCGTATGTAATGCGGAATTGACCACTAGATGTCCTAGAGGCGGAAACGTCATTGTAAAGGGAGGTGAGGAGTATTGTGTTGTCAACAGCGAAGCATTAACAGTAAACTTCGTCGGTCGGGAGAACTGTGACGTGGACTACTCATTGAGATATCACACAAGTAGCAAATCCATCAGGGACATTTCAGCCCTTCTAAAGCTGCTCAAATCGATGACTGCGAAGTGGTAACGTGAAGGAACAACGGCAGCTAAACCAAGACTCGGCAGGTCTCATGTATTGATGAATAAGGACAGTCAAGAATTGCGGGGGAAAGTAGTAAAAACTCACATGGTATCATTGGACAGACGCACTCCTGAGTTCCAAAGTGCTACCAACAGTTCACCTAGCACGCCGATTAGCCATATGGAGAAAGAATGATTTGAAGTGATGAATTGCAATAGACCAAGTGGCAATCCGATGGAAGAATTTGTTTTTGTCGAATGCATGGAGAATGTTACCCGCCGTCGTGTAAAGTGTCAACAGTGTAGTATAGAAGTGGCTGTGTTACGGTAACGGGGTGTTTCCCGTGGTTAGGGTGTGGTGCCCTTATTGCATTTAAGAAAACGCTAAATGCGGAAGAATAAGAACACGTTTTACAGTATTGTGTATACCGTATAGCAGAGATACAGTTTGGAGACGAAAATTGTTTTCATCATCATGGCAATGTACTGTAAGGTGCCTTAAAGCAGCATTTCTGAGGCAGCAGTTTGCGAACAATAACAGTGCTGAAAGTGACTGGCTTGCCTGAAATCCCGACCTGAACAGCTTTACCCTCATTTAGGGGGTCCTCTCCGCTCCAGACCCCAGCGCCCAGCATCACTACTTTCTTTTTTCGTCTCTAGAAGAAGAACGGGTCGCCATTCGTGCGCAGACATTTAGACACCTCGTTCAAAGCGTCCCTAGCAGAGTTTGCGGGGCGGCGGGTAGAATTAATTTACTTGGTTTGTTCATTTGGTTTTTGAATGTTTCTTGAAATCCGAAATTTTTGCAAGTCTTGTTTCCTGCTATTTTTGGATATCACTGTCTTTTACAAGGGCATGATAACTATTTGTGCCAACAGCCAGAAAGCGATAGAGAACGCACTGCTCAGTGATCGTTAGTCCACAGGTCCCCAACTCAGCTCACCAAAACTGAACTAAAATGTTATACCTCTCTTAATGCGGAGGATACAAGAATAACGGCAATAAATTAAGATCTATTGTCGTTTAACAAAGCAGTATCTTCTGACCAACATTCAGACGCACAAGTATCAGTTTCTTCAAATCCTATTGGATTGGCCTATCGAACTCAGAACTCTACATAGTTTAGAGAGTATTTACACTGTTTGTTCCTAACTGCTTAAAGTTAACTGCCCTCCTTAAAAGTGGAAAAAATCTTTTCTACTTGGCATGCAGTTTTCTATAACATTGCGGGCGGCGCACGAAACAGAATATCGAAAACGATACATGGAACTACCAGTAAATCATTAATTTGATTAGTTGACTTTCACACATTTGCACTAGACAAGCGCCATCTCTTATTCGACTGAAAAACAACTAGTTGACATTAACGCCATCTAAGGCTAAGCGGACCCGAGCGCGAACGGAATCACGGCACATTCTGCAGCGGAGCCTAACACCTCCCTTGTGACTGACGACTATCAAATAACCTCCCAAGTGTAGACGCTTCGGTCTTCATATTCTCTCGGTGCCGACAGCGCAGGAAACATTCGCTGCGAAACTGCTTTCAGCTCGACTGGAGCGCCAGTCAGCACCCTTTCTGACTGCAATGCTATATACTGAGATCATCATGTTCGCCGTTGATTGTAGAAATTACTTCACTATTGCATTTTCAGCATTTGTGCGATTATCAAACGGTAATGCAAAAGATTTTGCTTCAGCAGATGTCAAACTTCAAAATCCACTTACATGTATACATGTCATCATCAGAACTACGCCTTCTCACTGTAACAATACAGTAACATCGAACGAGCGCGTAGCTCTCTGTATCCTTTTTAGTTGTAAACTAGCGACGATCACAATTTTTTAAAGTAAATATGTACTCCATAACTCTTAACTTTTGATCTCCAGAATTTTTCAAACGGATTCGAGAGTAAATAATGATCTCTGAGCTGTGAGTTACTTAATTTCTGCACCTGTGTTAAATTATAATATCATAGTGAAAGTTTGTACAGTTTCAGTAATATATACATTAAACTCAGCGTTGTCGTCTTAGCTCTGTATCTTATGTATAAAGACAAGTTGAGTTTAGAAAGAAAATTGCTTTTTATCTAATAATTCAAAAAGTAAAATAGGTAGCTTAATGAAAACCTCCATAGATTGTTTTTCCAGTAAAGTGAATATAAATCCCGAATTTCGACTTCCTACCTTTAATATTGCACTGCTTTGAAATTTCTAAAAACATGGAATGAGTCGAAATGAGATAAGTCGCATTTTGTTCTCCGTAAGCAGCCTAAAACCTGTGGAGAGCTCCGTGATGTGGTCACAGCAGCATCCACATTACCCTTTGAGAACGATGTACGCCAGGAGGTTAAGGCGCGCGACGTCGGCGCCGATTCCGGATTATCTACGCCCGTTGAAGCTATCAAAAGGGAACCACTGCGTTGTCTCAGATGCGGCAGTACGGCTCATTTGGTACGCTCTTGTGTTCAGCCTCCTAGAGCCAATAGATGACGCCGGGCTGGCCCGCGAACTATCGTAATCAGGAAACCTTTAAGGGCAGGCCGGGGAACCAAGTTTATGTTCGCAATTTCCAGGGGAGGCAGGTGAGCGGTGGGAATTTACTCCTCGTTTTTTGGGGCCTTGCACTATTGTGCGTATATTGTTGGTTGAGGAGAACAGCTTACCTTATACAAGTTAAGTTCAGGTAGCTCAGGGTTTGGATCACCACCTCCCTGGGTTAGGTTTGAGGGTGGGAGGTTAAGCGGGGCTGGCCCCGGCTTATAGTTTAAACCTTGATTGTTTGGTTTCCCACTGTTACTGCCGTTATGCCGTGGCTCTTCCTCTTTCTACGTGTGGCAGCAGCGGTGTGTATCGATATTCGCACCTTGTACTATCTTTGGTCTGGGGCTTATAGTTTCCGGCTAGCCGGTGTGCGGCAGTCGGTCGGTTGGGGTGGATCAGAGGAAATCTCCATGCGGCGCAGTGGGCCGGGCCCGCTCGGAGTCTCTACGCAGCGTCGGAGTGTGTGGGACCCGTTCCGATTGCTCACCGACCCAGGACATCAAAGTTTAGAGGTGATTTAATTACCGAAGCCAGTCTGTCCACATTGTGTCTCTGGTTTTCATGGTTGGCTGTTGCGGGTATTCCCGTGAGCAATAGCGAGTGTCCGAGTGGGAAAGTTTGGCCACCATCAGGTGGAATTTAACTGTATTTTGGTTACTTGAAGTCCAAGTGCAACAGCGGAATTTTCTGCCTTGTGGCATTCCGGTTACCTGCCCTGACCGCTGACGTAAAATTCAGGCAGTGCCCTTTCCTTACCGTGTTGTCGCTGTCCAACACGTGTGTGTAGTTTTGACAGTTTATGCATACTTGGTTGTGGGCGGCTACGCCTTTTACGTTTTGGCTTTGGAGTTCCTTGTATACTAGTCAGGTGGAAAGCAAGTCGTCTTGTCGGTGGGTTCGGTGACTCTCTTGGTTGGGTTGGCGGCGCATCGGATATAGTTGGGCCGACTACCTGTCTCCCCTAAGCGAACGTTAATATTTCAAGTGTAGACCGACCCCCGGAAACTTCTGAGCGCCGCTGGCTGTTCTACCTTTTCTTATTCGGGAGGACGACGGTTCAATCCCGCGTCCGGCCATCCTGATTTAGGTTTTCCGTGATTTCCCTAAATCACTCCAGGCAAATGCCGGGATGGTTCCTCTGAAAGGGCACGGCCGACTTTCTTCCCAATCCTTCCCTAATCCGATGAGACCGATGACCACGCTGTCTGGTCTCCTTCCCCAAACCAACCAACCAACCAAATCTACCTTTTCTTATTGGTGTTTGTGTATTTTAATGGCTCATAGCCGATGGTTTGAATTTGTATACTTTTAGTTGGGTTTTAAATAATGGACCTTCAGCCGCTTTAAAATTGAAAATTCCTTACTTGTCAAGTCTTGCATTGTTTTGGCCTTCAGCCACATTTAAAATATATTTTTTGGATAAAGCTTTGGGCCTTCTGCCTTTGAAAATTCATTGTAGCTGTGTTTTTCAATCATGGGCATTCAGCCATCTTAAAATTTAAATTCCTTACTTGTTAAATCTTATATTTTTTGGGCCTTCAGTCTCATTTAAAAAAAAATGTTTAAGGATAAAACCTTGGGCTTTCTGCCTTGTAAAACTTTATTGTAGTTGTTTTTTGAATCATGGGCCTTCAGCCTTTTTAAAAGTAAAATTCCTTATTGTTAAGTCTTAGATTGCCTGGGCCTTCAGCCTCCTTTTTTAAAATAATTTGAGGATAAAGCTTTGGGCCTTCTGCCTTTGAAAATTTGTTGTGATTGTGTTTTTAAATCATGGGCCTTCAGTCGTTTTAAAATTAAAATTCCTTACTTGTCAAGTCTTAGATTGTTTGGGCCTTCAGCCTCATTTGAAATATTATTTAAGGATAAAGCCTTGCGCTTTCTGCCTTTTGAAAATTTGTTGTAGTTGTGTTTTAAATCATGGGCCTTCAGCTGTTTTAAAAATTAAAGAGATTGTTCTCTTGAGCCATAAGATTGTGTGACGTATTCAGTCGATAGTTAATCACGGAAATTTGCGCTGTAATGTTTGGGCAACTGAATAAACTTATGTGTGTTCGAGTGTAACTGACAGCCGCTCATTTTTGGCCGCTTTCCACAATTCCAACTACCTGTTCTGTCCTGCGGATTTAATCATGCGTTTCACATGGATTCGTGAGGTTGTCTCCATACCCGTACACTTACATCTGCTCGATACAATTTGAAACGAGACTCGTCCAACCAGGCAACATGTTTCCAGTCATCAACAATCCAACATCGGTGTTGATGGGCCAAGGCGAGGGGTAAGGCCTTGTGTCGTGCAGTCATCAAGGATACACGAGTGGGCCTTCGGCTCCGATAGCCTATATCGATGATGCCCCAGCATTGAAATCTGCAACAATTTGAGGAAGGGTTGCACTTCTGAGACGCTGAACGATTCCTTTCAGTTATCAAATGGTTCAAATGGCTCTGAGCGCTATGGGACTTAACTTCTGAGGTCATCAGTCCCCTAGAACTTAGAACTACTTAAACCTAACTAACCTAAGGACATCACACACATCCATGCCCGAGGCAGGATTCGAGCCTGTGACCGTAGCGGACGCGCGGTTTCAGACTGTAGCGCCTAGAACCGCTCGGCAACTTCGGTTATCAATAGTCCCGTTCTTGTAGGATCTTTTTCCGGCCGCAGCGATGTTGGAGATTTGATGTTTCACCGGATTGCTGATATTCACGGTACACTCGTGAAATGGTCGTACGGGAAAATCCCCAGTTCATCACTACCTCGAAGATGCTGTGTCCCATCGCTCGTGCGCCGACTATAACACATCGTTCAAACTCACTTAAACCTTGACAACCTGCCATTGTATCAGCAGTAATCGATCTGACAACTGCTCCAGACATGTGTTGTCTTATATGGACGTTGCCGACCACAACGCCGTATTCTGCCTTTTTGTGAATCTCTGTATTTGAATACGAATGCCTATACCAGTTTCTTTGGCGCTTCAGTGTAGTTAGTTTTACGTCTAGAAAAAAAAGGCCAGGAATTAATCCCTTTTCACTTATCTCCTTTCACGGCCTCGAAAAACAGATGACTCATTCGCCTTCTTTGTAGTAAAAGGTCAGGACATTAATAATTGTGTACATCGATTTCTTCATTTGGTTACTATTAAATAATGAACGCACGTACTGCCATCTGCCCAAGCTCTAGCCAATATTATAAAAGTGAAGATTGCACAGTGTGACAAAACAAGATCAACCGTAACATATCTACTGTTTTTCTATAGATATAATAATGTTTGATCTGGCTCTGAAATTGTTTATTGTTACTCTTCACTGCCCCCTTGGGCGAAGTCTGTGGAGTTTACACTCACACGGGTGAGCCCTGTGATTCACTTCACAAAATGTTTGTTACGTACTGTCTTTCACTTGTGGCAGAGCGTCCTCGGGTATTTTAAAATCTTTGTATTCATTATTGTCCATGTTGCTTTGAGGTTAGGTGGCCTTGTATGTGGTTATTTCAGATATAATTTTTACAGTAATATGAAGCTGCCTTTCATCCTGTTCTTTCGACAGCTGTAGCGCACACAATATTGTCTTTACACACAAAAAAATACATAGCATAACTTATCCCTTATCACATTAGCTTTGTTTCAAGGTGATTTCTCTCTTTGTATGTATTTTATACATTCATGTTTCAATAACACAATAAAACAAATGTTTTTAGCAAAACATTCGCAGTTTCTCGCACTTAAAACGGAAACAAGATAAAAAATACAAGACAAAATTCATACATAACTGTATGTTCTCTTCGGGTGTCTTTTTAGTTAAGTCGTAGGGTGAATCAGGTATGGTATGGGTAATTGGACTGTTCTATGATACAAAACAACTTCTTGAAGAAGTCGGTGAAAAGTCCTTCAAAGCGTAATCTTTAGGTTCCCAATACTCCCCATGGTACCTCTTGCTTTTGAGGGATGTCCACCTCTTTCTCAAATGATACTTCACATGAAAGAAATATTTTAACAGAAATTGGATAATATCTTATTCTACATACATAAAAATTCTACGTTCTCCTTCACTGCATCATCATTTCATTCTTGGTACTCATAGGTCTGGAGTGTCTCGAGATTTCTCCTTTTGCGTTAACTCATGAGTTTTTAGTAAGGATACATTTATTACTTTCTCTACAAATTCCCTCAATATGAACAAGCAAATGTATCTTTGTGAGGTTCGATCCTATTTTAAATTCTCATTTCCCCTATGTCCGCTAGACGGCAAGAACCTGGGGCGAACGTGAGTGCGTACGCCACAACCAATACGGTACCACAGCGAAGCAACTGGCCTTCTTATTCATCACAGTTGAGCGGTGCGGTGTACTTTATAACCGGGCGTGTGTTACGAGCGTGGGTTCCCGAGTGCTTCCTTGCATCATGGTTTTATGTGCATTGAGAAGAGTAGCAATGTTCTTGAAGAAGTCGAGAGTCCCTTCTTTACTACTAGATCCCGGTAAGTAGCACAGCTTCATGTTTATGTGCATGCGTAAGGCTCCCATATATATGTTTTAAATATACGGGACACCTTCAAAGATACTCCAGTATCATACTCGGGGACGAAGACGATCTGGACATCCATTGAAATGACTTATGGATATCGTTTAATTGGAACCTAAACCAGTCAATAATGCCTTTTTTGTTACTGGAATACTATGATGACGACCTTTACCATCGATATTCATATTAGGAAATAGCATTTCAATGATAATAAAAAGCCATCATTATTCATATAAAACTTGTATAAAGTAGTTAAAAGGAAGAGCAGTATAAAATTGAAAACAATTTAACTTTTCTCACAAATCTTTCATGCGTAGGACAAACCTCATGCAGTCATACATGTTTGATTATTTACGTATTTTGCGCTGGAGTGAATATTTTCACAGATCTTTCCGACACTCAACAATTTGTCACACGTTTCCGTGCATGGGAATGTGAAATTACGTTTTAGCATTAAAGAATTTGCAATAGTAGACTCCAAAATACTGATCTTTTCACATAACCAGTACTTATTCATTTTTGAACAAATACTCTCAATGGCTGCATTTGAGCCTAGAAGGCAAAAGATAAATTCTATAACCTCAGGGAGGACTGTAATTGCAATGTTTTTCTCCTTGAATACTTTGAAAATTTCCACCCATCTGCCCCGTACTACTACAATTGTTTTAGCCATACAAAATTCATCAGACAAGAGTGAACAGTCAAGTATTACATTACCTATGTCCCGTGTTGTTGAAATACAGGCCTCCACATATGACCATTTCGGTTTTGTTTTCTACGAAGACCAACGAAAGTCAGTCCCATGTGGAAATTTCTGACTCCATGAAACTGAGAGTCATATGTTACACTGTAGAACATATTAAAAAATGATTAAAATCTGTCTTGAGATGGGCGGTCACACTCAAACAATCTCAGTAACATGTACTTCAACTCGGAGACTCATCTTTCTCCTTCATTTTACCTTTGTTTTTAGTAGGTTATAACACCCTAATGCTTCTGCAACACAAATATTCTGCCTTTCAGTTTCTGGCATCCTTGTTTGAAAGATATTTAACTGACTGTGCAAAATCCATAATCATAACTGATTCTTCGTTATTGACAAATGAATACAAAGCATCAGGGCATCCTGATTCTGACAGGAAAAATGATTTTGAAGCAGTATACAGTTTTCCAATCAAGTGCAGGCAAAATGCTAACCACCTTGTGCTGCTGTTACCCAATACTTGCTGATATTCAATATTCACAAATACACAGAATTCCTTTAGTTTTTCCACCCTAACACTGTACTCGTACATGTTGAAATACTTAGACATTTTGTACACAGTATCTTCTATATCGATTGGTAACTGGTCTACTGCTGTTTCTAAGCTGTTGTGATTTATATGTGCTATAAAACCAATCCCTACAAGAGAATCTTTCAGACTTACTTGTAATTTGCGGAAATGGTTTTATTTACCTTCTCTCTTAACCCCACCAAACATACTATTCGCATCATCAGTTGAGAGACGTACAAATTTTGACTCCAAATTATGGGCCTGTAGGACGTGATGTACACGCTGTGATAAGACAGCTGATATTTCATTTTCGACAGAACAGAAACCTAACAACTTTAAATGTGCCACACTTTCAGGTTTTGAAATATCTGATAATAATCATTTTCGATGTGCTGTCTGTGTAGCTAGCTGAGACTGTGACACACCGTGTGGTATGCAAAAGTTTCTTCTGCCACAGCCAATTTTAAATCTTCGTTGCCTGAGACAAGGAATTCATAAAGGTTAGTAATAAAATAAAGAAGTTCCAGTAGTTAGTAACAAGTATTAGGTTTCAGTATTACAATATTCTGTTAACAAGCCTAATGTTGTTCTGGGGAAGAAGATGCTTATTTTCGATGATGTTGCAGCGGCTGTTGAACGCAATTTGTTTCTTGGTTTTCTCATGCTGTAAAATGCCTGAACTTCCACCATGTGCAATGAAAAATGTGTTGTGGCAAGTTGTGAAATTTGTTTTGGTACTTTCCAGAAAAGGATACGTTTCCCTGAGTTTGGCTGAAAACATATACTTGCGTCTCGGCGTAATTTGAAGTCATTTCTTTAAATTACCGATCTCTGCAGAAAATGATTCTCTGAATACTGAATGTGAAAACAATACTGAAACGATTATTCACAAAACTGAACAAGAGCACACGCACTTCTTAAACCATTCCACACTCAATAGTCACCACTGAGCTGAGGCCGGCACGAGTGCGCACAGAAAATAAGTAAGAATTCTTGATATTCAAATAAAGAAACAAAATATGTGGCTAAATTTAAACCTTCGCTAAGCAATAGTTTTACTTCTTTGCTTAGTCATGAATTGTTGTTGTTTGAAAGTAAACATTAGTAAACATTAACTTGGTTTAGTGCAATCGTGATATAGGAGGCGTGGAAGGGATAGAAGGAGGGGAGCCGATTGTTGACCATTGTAGTATTGTGTGGAAGCGTACATTTACTTCAACATAAACCTAACAAAAAGAAAAATAAAGCTGTAACCTAGAAGATAACAGAGCCCAATATTCCCAAACAATTATAAGTAACTTTAATATAAATCAGCATTTATGGCAGAAAATGTATTTGCTAAATTTTAATACACGGGACGTTTGTGCCTCCCGAAAAAATTACAGGGACGCCGCACAGTTGAGCCAGAAAAGAGGACTGTCCGTTTCTTACGGGTAGTTTGGTAGGCTTATGCATACGCCATGCTGCCTTTAGAAACTCTTACTGTCCACCGTTGCAAGCCCGGAACAACTTTTCCTCCTCAACGGGAACCAAACTTCCTCAAAACACAGCTTTCACGTCATTATATTTGCACTACCCGAAAGTAGTCACTCAGTTTGTAGTAATTTTCTAATTTTAGTTCATAACAATCTTCTTTCATATTGCCCTCGCTCAGTGGTACAACCTTTACTTATTTGAGAACATCATGAACGGCATATGCATTTATCTACAAGTTATTATTTACAACACGATTATTTGAGGTTTCCTCTCACTATTACTGAGAGTGTAAGCAAAAACGGACTACATGAGACTGTCTTGTACATCCAGCATATCGAAACACGAATCGTGTGAATACACGGGTAGTATGGAAAGCACGCCTTGTGAAGTTACAGCACTCATTTTCCTCATTGTAAATGCGCTTTGCTTAATTGTTTGGCGACTTTTTCATCAAAATTTCGGAGCACCGTCAAGCGTTCGGGGTGGGGGGAAAGAAGATTATTTAACCTTTCTTTCTTTGTTCCTTCTTAGTGACGTCTTCACGTATGTAGCTTCAGATCTAAATTTGCGCCGTTGGTATACTCCAACTAGGTTCACCCTATCCACTGATCTGGTTGTGTCAGTTATGTTTGTGTTCATGTTCATTTCATTGTGTCTTACCGTTCTGTTAATTCACCTTCCGGGGCGTGCTGCGTAGATCATACCTGTTATATAAGAATAGTGGGAGCTAAAGCTGAGCTCTTGTCCTGCTGCTACATATATTTCTGTCTTCTCATTCATTTGCATACTTCTGTCAGAGCGCCAGTGTATGTTAAAAATGTATAAACATTTGGGTCCTGCCCTTCACTGCAAAATAAAATTCCTCGCTTCTCAAGTAGTTTGCACTTCTATTCTTCTGTAGTTTAGAAGTGTCCTTTCCTTTACACCATTCCTTTAAGGAAGTCAATTTTTGGTTCCATCCTTTGTCCACCCATCTCGACCATAGACTCCGTACCCATACACTCGGGGTTCCTCTATTACTTAACCTATAGTGATCAATATACTATCTTGCCCGACAATTTCCTTGCTTTTTACCTGCTAGTAACAAATTTATCCTGGTACAACTTCCTTTTTATGATCCAGTTTCATTTGGCACTTAACCGTACCAATTTTTCGTTTTACTGAAGTACTGTGTGTAAGGTAGAATAGCACCAGTATGTTTGCATTGTTGTGATTTTGTTCTTTAATCTTGTGCTCTGATCTATATCCTGTTCTTACTATTTTATGGTCTTGGTATTACCTACGCAAGCAATGTCACTGCTGTTAGTTTTCTTTCTAATATCGACTTCCTTGTTATACCTTTACAGGTTACTCTTCACGTGTGGGCACCCACTCGGTTCCATGGTCATCATCGAAGGGTATAACGTGACCAATTCTAGTTTGATGTATTTGTAGCCACCGAATGTGTGTTATCGGTGACCTTGATTATATTCACTGCTGGATTTGGATTTCCCCGTTGTGGCTCTCCATTAGAGTTGGGGCTGTATCCGACTGCTGGTAAGTATTTCTCCCCTGATTTAGTTGTGGCTGGTTTCCCTGGTGGTATTGTCAGCGTGGATTCTGAAAATTCTTTTTTGTGTTGCACTGTGAGTGATTGACTATATGTGGTGGTCCCCACTGACTTCTGTTGTTCTGAAATTCCAGTTGCCGTTAAACTGGTTCGAATAACCGCGATGATACCTGTCATCATTCCTGCATCTGCCTTTATGATTCGGAGAGCTGCCGCCGGCTGTGCGAGGCACTGACATGGACGCAGGCTGCTGTGTGTCAACACAGGCGGGACGCGCGTGAGGTGCTCGCCCATGATTGTTGCCGTTATACCGCGGCCGGGTGGGCGTAACCTGTCCTCCGGCCCCACCATTGCTACACCCATTGTGTATTGTTATTAACAGCCTTCATATCTCAGTTTGTAAGGAAAATTTCACTTCACATTAGTGAAAAACTTATACAGGTCCCGGAAACCAACCTACGATCCTTTTTTCAGTCCTCGAATAGCATCGAGGACTGAAAAAAATGTTGTAGATTAGTTTCTGGGATCTGTACCAATTTTTCTCAAATGTGAAGTGGAATTTTTTCTTTTGAAATATGTTGAACATCACTAGGAGCCAAGGGTTCATCCCAGAAACGAGTTTTATTTATGTGCTTCTCGAAATATTTCCTTAACGTGCCGTGCCTGATTTTGCATGGCTCTGGACTAAATACTTTTTTTGCTAATCTTTCCAGGACACAACGCGACCAACATTTCGCAAGAATCGCATTTCCAAATTGTGCCATTGTGTGACAGCTCTCTGCCATCTCGGGTGTCCAAAGTGCAACCTCACCTTGTGTAAAATCTAATACACACTGCATCTTTTGTTGTTCTGACCAAACTTTAGGCAACACGCCTCTAAAAGCTTTTACAAAAGTAGCTGGTGAACAGATTTCTTATCCGGGATGGACACCTGGAATTGACAATATTGTAAAAGAGTTTCTCCTAGTACAATTGATGAAGATGTAACAGCGTTTTGTGGTTTCATGTTTGTGCTAGCTACTGTTCCTTGTGTACATACATTTGCATGAGAAACCTTACCGCGACATTCATTATTACTCTTGCCTGTACAGCTACTGTCATTCCTAGCTTGCTCCTTAATGTTATTCCATTCTTTTTCTGATTTCTATAATTGCATTCCTATTTGTGTTTGCACATGATCCACTTAGGTAGATCCTGTGTAAGTGTTCTTTGTATCTGACGTAACTCAATTTATATCTTTAACACTGACCTGTTGTGCGCTGTGAACACATCGTTAATCGTTTGCTCAAAGGCATTCTGTAGATCTATCTCTAACCTGTTATCAGTTAAAGTCTCAGTTTATTGTAAACAATGATCAAATTGGTTTTCATGCTTTGTTGCCTACTTGTCTGACTACCTGTTGAACTGTGGACTGTAATGTGTGTTCTAACCGCACTGTATCAAAATTATGTCAGTTTCTTAATCTGTTCTGGCATGTTCAGTGTTGAAATGTCATTAGTTATTTCTTCTAAGTCGCCGCGTTTTATTTCAATGAAGTGATTCGCAAAGTCTGTTTTCGAAGTGTTCTGCATTTCAGAAAGATTACTAACGTCGTCAGTCAAAGCCTCGAACTTTGCTTAAGTCTTGTGCTGTTTCTGATTGTTTTTGTCAAATATTTTATCAAGTTTTTCATTGTCTTCGTTAAGTTTTGATTGACTAAAGCCTCTATCCTATGACATAGTCGCACAAAAGTTTCAGGTGTAGGATTTGCTACTTCGGGACTAGTACTGTTTACTGGATGTGAGGCTGCGTCACTTAGTGGCCCGACAACATCGCTACCGCTTCCTTGACCGTTTTCAACATTACTCTCGTGTACAGGATCTGAAGTCTCTTCCTTTGAACTTTCCATGGTTGTTGTTTCAAACTTAGTTTTAACCATATCAACGTGTATGACTCTCGGAGATTAAATAATCTTCTCTTTCTTATTCGTCTTACGTTCACAGATGGCGATCAGTCGTAACTTGCCTCTGCTAGCGAAAAATGTTTCTTTTCAAAACAATTGGGTCATACTAAGCGTGTTTGCGCGTTACTGCAAGAACGTTTTCGCCATCTTGTGAAACATATACGTAATCAAAAATTATTACAAAAATAAGAAAATTTGAAACTAGCAGCCGCGCGGGATTAGCGGAGAGGTCTTAGGCGCTGCAGTTATGGACTATGCGGCTGGTCCCGGCGTAGGTTCGAGTCCTCCCTCGGACATGGGCTTGTGTGTTTGTCCTTAGGATAATTTAGGTTAAGTAGTGTGTAAGCTTAGGGACTGATGACCTTAGCAGTTAAGTCCCATAAGATTTCACACACTTTTTTTTTAACTAGCAGAAAAGGAACCTAATTGTATGTGAAACGCATAGTGGGTCTCACAAAAAGTCAGTTCTACTCCGGCATTTAACTTATAACAAGCGCTGCGACTGTACGTTACCTGACGTACTGTTTTGCTGCTGTCGGGAAAATACTTCTGAATCGAATTTTTTTTCCAGATTTTTATGTTCTGGTTTTACTGTCTCAGAATTTTGGAAAATATTTCCTTATTACTGTAGTTCACCCGGCGTGATGTGCTGTGTTACATATAGCACGAAACAAACAAACGTTTATGTAACAACAGTATTGTTGCTTTACACATACGTATACAATAAATTCGAGAAATATGTATATATTTACGTCATCGAACCTGTCGCCAGTGTAAAATCTCCTACTCTGTGTCTTACGTTTATTGATGGGAAGAGAAAAACTGTTGACCCCTGAGCCATGTCGACTCGTTTTCCGAGCTGTTATATCGCTGCTTACTGGGGTGCCCGTTTTCCCGTCATGCCACTGCACGGCGCTTCGGTCTTCTTGTAGTTGGTTCTGAGGAAGTTGGAGGCAGGTTGTTGACAGACGGTGGGGCTGTGGGAGAGAGGAACGTATGACGGACGGTGAGCGTGCGGTCGCTCGTTCAAGTGGGTGGCTACCTGTATGGGACTGTGTTGGTGTGGAGTGTTGGGCTCTACGCTGTTGCGGCCGATTGATTATCTGGGTTTGCGAATGGCTGTCTGCTGATGTGGGCGTCGTGATCACGTTGATTTTCCCGTGGTGACCCCGCCCGTCCTACTTTATTTTTGGCTAACGTACTGCTGTTTATGGATTTTGGCACCTGTGCTCCGGTATTGGACTTGCTCCCGTTAGGCTGGTTTCCCCGCTGTTCTCCGTCCTTACTGAAATAGCTCTCCATCTCTCTGTGTGAACTCCCCGTATGCGTGATGTAACTGAGTCTATTTTGAACTGTGTTTCCCTTTAACTACAATTTGTTCAGCATTTCGGTGACCGTGTCATTGTTGCTTGGGTGTGAAATTTATTTGGTTGTAATATGTTCTTGAGCATATGTTAGTGAGCACTGAGGTCGAATATCGAGCCCGACCTTTAATGTATCGAGTGCTCGCTCGCCCGAGTTGTGCATGAATTGTAACATCGGGTATGGTCGTGGTAAGCAAATGCCAGTGGCCCGATGAATGTTGGCTCGTTTTCTGTACTTACATCGGAGGGTCTTGGTGAGATGCAGCACCGGCCGGGGTGGCCGAGCTGTTCTAGGCGCTAAAGCCTGGAACCGCGCGACCGCTACGGTCGCAGGTTTGAATCCTGCCTCGGGCATGGATGTGTGTGATGTCTATAGGTTAATTAGGTTTAAGTAGTTCTAAGTTCTAGGAGACTGATGATCTCAGCAGTTACGTCCCATAGTGCTCAGAGCCATTTATTTATTTATTTATTTATTTTATTTGATATCCAGCACTTCTCATAATAGAAGGAATTTATTGTTTTACTGTTGTATATTTTATTACCACTGTGATCTCATGCTGAGGTACTAGCGCTTAAACATTTCTTCCTACTTTTAAGCTTAGTTTAGTAAATATGTGTTTTTGGTGGGGTCTTGTTAACAGTTGTTGAAACAAATTAATTCCTCTGTTTGGTCGTTTGTATTAATCGATTTACCGGTTAATCTTTGTTTTAATTATGCAGTCATTGTAAGACTTTCTTTTTGGTCGGTGTCTGGGACGTCGTTTGCATTTGGTATTCTTGTGCTGGTCCTTGGGAATTCACTTATTTGTGGCTCAGTGTTGCATGAATAATATGTGTGCCCTCGCCCCGAGTTCGTCGTAGCGTTGGAGCCGTTGTCTCCGGCATGTTAAACCACCACCCGCCGCTTCACCGGGCGTGGCTAGTCCACGGCGGCTGTGCATGTGTGTGCGGCGTGGTGCCGCGCCTGCTGTCTTGCGGTAGCCACTGAGGCCTCCTCGCCTACCACGGCATGTCTCTACGAATTATGTATAAATCAAGGTGTCCGCTATCCTAAGCCACTCTAGCCAAGCTTTGCCTCTGCCAGCTCAGCCTCGTCTTTGTATTGCTGCTTGACTTGAAGATCTTTCAGTCCTTAGTTTTGGATTGCTGTAAATTTTAAAATCGTTGTTACCAAAGAACGTTCCAAATCTTTGTTGTAATCCTAGACCTGTTGTAACCTCCCCACAAAAAATATAATTAAATATTATTTGGTTAATGATTCTAATTTTAGTGTAACCTCAGAACAAAACTGGTTCCCATTTAATGTACCCACAAAATTCTTTTCTCATTTAATATAAGCTCGAAACAGAAAAATTCCTAAACCTCGTAATCAAAAATAAATTCAGTATCCTGGTAAAATTTGGACGACAGCAGTGCTGCGTCATGGCCCTGTAAGATCATTCTGAATAAAAAGCAAAAATTCTCACCTCGATAAAGTCGGCAACTATCTGCTCTTATAATAGCTCTTTTCCGGCACAGCTCTGTGCAATGCTGGCCTATACATTTGTTATTTATGAAAGGAAGCAAATGATTTTTCTTTTGCAACAATCGGAATGATCATGCATTGAAAAAAATATTAAATTCTTTAAATTGAAATGAATGCTTGTTATTATTAGGACATTTTTAAAAGATATACATGGGAGTTTACATAATATTACTAGATATGCGCGAGGCTGCTTTTTTTTTACCTTAAACAATAATACTCAGGCTCCGGCATCACTGCACCGCGACCGGCCCAGCAACATGATACACCAGACCAGAGCAGAGCAGACACACACACTGGCAACAACTTACTGCTACTGCTACACAGTTCGTACGGTCAACACTGCTCTCTGGTCAGCGATTCTCTTATACCTTGCATATCGCAGGCAGCGCATGAGCAATACATCGAAATTACATCTGCTCGGACCTCTTACATAAAATTACATCTGTATTACATCTACTCGGACCTCTTACACTGTAAATTTTA
This sequence comes from Schistocerca serialis cubense, assembly GCF_023864345.2. Classification (NCBI taxonomy): domain Eukaryota; kingdom Metazoa; phylum Arthropoda; class Insecta; order Orthoptera; family Acrididae; genus Schistocerca; species Schistocerca serialis. The sequence goes on from NC_064643.1 coordinate 462,858,657, forward strand.
AAATATTGTCAAATGCTGAACTTGTAAAATTTTTAATTTTGTTAACTTCCTGTTTGAAAAGATCCTAAATTGGGAGCACCAAAATCGCCCTAGAGTTATTTTAATGGTAATCCCGAACTTGTGAATTTTTTTCTAAATAAGGGCCATCTTCCTTGTTTGAAGTTCACTATCTAAATTTTCAGGTTATGGTAACGCTCTTTCTGTAATTGTCGTGAAGTCGGATTTACCTTGTTGAAATCTTACTAATTTCTAAAGAGCTCTCGAGCTGTATTACTTGTCTTGAAAAAGAAAAAAATGTAAGTTTTCTCCATTTGGTTCATCGTCCTGAAATCAATGTGAAAGTTTCTATTGATGTATACAGGGTGGTCCATTGATTATGAGCGGGCCAAATATCTCACGAAATAAGCGTCAAACGAAAAAACTACAAAGACCGAGACTCGTCTAGCTTGAAGGGGGAAACCAGATGACGTTATGGTTGGCCCGCTAGATGGCGCTGTCATAGGTCAAACGGATATCAACTGGGTTTTTTTTAAAATAGGAACCCACATTTTTTATTACATATTCATGTAGTACGTAAAGAAATATGAATGTCTTAGTTGGACCACTTTTTTCGCTTTGTGATAGATGGCGCTGTAATAGTCACAAACATATGGCTCACAATTTTAGACGAACAGTTGGTAACAGGTTGGATTTCTAAATTAAAATACAGAACGTAGGTACGTTTGAACACTTTATTTCGGTTCTTCCAATGTGACACATGTACCTCTGTGAACTTATCATATCTGAGAACGCATGCTGTTACAGAGTGATTACCTGTAAATACCACATTAATGCAATAAATGCTCAAAATGATGTCCGTCAACCTCAATGCATTTCGCAATACGTGTAACGACATTCCTCTCAACAGCGAGTAGTTCGCCTTCCGTAATGTTCGCACATGCATTGACAATGCGCTGACGCATGTTGTCAGGCGTTGTCGGTGGATCACGATAGCAAATATTCTTCAACTTTTCCCACAGAAAGAAATCCGGGGACGTCAGATCCGGTGAACGTGAGATCCAAGGTATGGTGCTTCGACGACCAATCCACCTGTCATGAAATATGCTGTTCAATACCGCTTCAACTGCACTCGAGCTATGTGCCGATATCCATCATGTTGGAAGTACATCACCATTCTGTCAGGCAGTGAAAGATCTTGTAGTAGCATCGGTAGAACATTACGTAGGAAATCAGCATACATTGCTGCATTTAGATTGCCATCGATAAAATGGGGGCGAATCATCCTTCCTCCCATAATGCCGCACCATACATGAACCCTCCAAGGTCGCTGATGTTCCAGTTGTAGCAGCCATCGTGGACTTTCCGTTCCCCAGTAGTGCATATTATGCCGGTTTACGTTACCGCTCTTGGTGAATGACGCTTCGTCGCTATACAGAACGCGTGCAAAAAACCTGTACACGACATTCAAAGACGTCGCCATGCAATTCCTGGAGCAGAGAAATATGGTACGGGTGCAATCGATGTTGATGTAGAATTCTCAACACCGACAGTTTTGAGATTCCCGATTCTCGTGCAATTTTTCTGCTACTGACGTGCGGATTAGCCGCGACAGCAGCTAAAACACCTACTTGGGCATCATCATTTATTTCAGGTCGTGGTTGACCTTCCACATGTGGCTGAACAGTTCCTATTTCCTTAAGTAACGTAACTATCCGGCGAATGGTCCTGACACTTGGATGATGTCGTCCAGGATACCGAGCAGCATACATAGCACACGCCCGTTGGGCATTTTGATCACAATAGCCATACATCAACACGATATCGACCTTTTCTGCAATTGGCAAACGGTCCATTTTAACACGGGTAATGTATCACGAAGCAAATACCGTCCGCACTGGCTGAATGTTATGTGATACCACATACTTATACGTTTGTGACTATTACAGCGCCATCTATTACAAAGCGAAAAAAGTGGTCCAACAAAAACGTTCATATTTCTTTACGAACTACACGAATATGTAATAAAAAATGTGGGGTTCCTATTTAAAAAAAACGCAGTTGATATCCACTTGACCTATGGCAGCGCCATCTAGCGGGCCAACCATAGCGCCATCTGGTTTCCACCTTCAAGCTAGACGTGTTTCGTTCTTTGTAGTTTTTTCGTTTGATGCTTATTCCGTGAGATATTTGACCCGGTAACTATCAATATACCACCATGTATGTTATTGATGTTTTAAAGTATATCTTGTTAAAAAAAGGATTATCAACTATTGTGAAGCAACAGATGGCCTTCCGTAAACTCAGCCTCCACCTTTCTCCCGCCTGTTAAGTTGTATGCTGGAGCGTGCACTGAGATTTCAGCTGCGAAGTGAGAGAAAAATAATTTAATAATTTTGAAATACAGGAACACCCGCATTTGAGGATGATTCAGGGTGCAATCGTTAGACGCAGAACACAAAATGGATTTATACTAGCGATAGAGATACGAAAGGGGGGTTATTCTCTAGTGCCATATTTTACGATTGTGTTTAGTTTTACGATCTAGAAAAAATAAATACCTTTCTCGGTTTAGATTGGTATGAAGTAGGTAGAGGGCTTCACTGACGAGTGGACTAGGAGAAAACTATTCTGAAAGTCAAATACCGCAAGCTCTTGAAAAGGGCGAGAATTATACTCGCTCATTTTTTACGTATCGCGCAAGCCGTCATTTTGACAGAGTCCAAACCCGCCAGGAATTAATCCGTTTCCACTTCCCTTCCCTACTGTAAAAGGTGACACAGTATAATAATAATAATTGTGTACATTGATTTATTCACTTGAATGGTCATTATTAAATAATAAACATGCGTACTCCCATCTGCCCAAGTCCCATCCAACACTAAAAATGTAAATCTAACAGAATGTGACAAAACAAGATCAACCTCAACATATCTGCTGTTTTTCTGCAGAGATACTAAATTATTTATTTTAAATCTTCAGATCCAACCAAGAGTCACTGTATGTTAAGCGAAGATTAAACTATGCATTTATCTTCAAGTCGTTGGGCTACTGATTTAGTAGAGTTGCAAATTTATGAATAACCAAGGAGTGTTTTTCGGGAGTTTGAGGACTTTTGTTAAATACAGATGTGCTTGACAGTTGCAAACTCTCGCACTTGGCAACTGCTTAATAAAGAATCCTGCTACAAGGAATGAGGCCCGAGCCACAAAAAGTTACACGGTGTTGGAACTGAAATTATAATCTTATTAACAACAGCAATACATTACAAGAAGAACGAAACATGATTTTGAAATTAATCAGTTACAACTGATTAGAAAATGTACCCGTATAGTGCCACAAACAAATATGGAAAATTAATAAGAAGTTCACATAGAGTAGTTACGAACAGAGAAACGGAAATACACAAATACATAAATGTGTGCAGCTTCTAAACACAAAATTTTGACATTAATATTAGAACATAAAAAGTGGCATAAACTTCTTTTAAAACATGTACTAATAAGTGATCACTGTTTAAGAAAATACGTACATAAGATGTATTCATACATACAATAAAGTCTGAACCACACAATTTATTTCAAAAATTGAAATTTATTTTAAAGGAAGAAATATTAAGAGACTAAACACATTCAACAAAAGTTTACAAATAAGAATTCTGAATCACTCTTATCAGTTATTAATGAAACAGAACCTAGATTGGAGAATTTTGAATTATAGCTGGAATAATGAAACAAGGAAATCCACCATAAACCTAAGGACCCTTTTTAGAATGAACCACATCATTAGTTAGTGCAGTCATAGTTGGTAGAGGATTAACAACTAATAGCAATGACAATTACACAAACGCTAAAGAAGAGAGATTACATAATAATAATTGAAATCTACAGCATACAAAATGAAAGTAGAGAGGTTGAAGATTTATTAGCAGAAAGTAAGACGTGAAGTAATAGTTGTGATGATTTAATTGCTATGTTTAGTAAACAACTAAATAACAAATTTCATAATTTTTCCCATCAGGTGATATGAAACCACTTTTATTTTTGAAATCTTTTAAAGCTAGGTGGACTGGTTATAATAAAATACAAGTTGTAACAAGCTACAGGGCTGGAGAGCTGCACAATGGAGAATGTTACAGCTAGACGTTTCAAAATTTACTAAAGTTTCAAAACTTTTTTACATCAAAATATTCGAGTGTTAGTGCACAGAAGAATCTACATCTAGAACTCTTTTGTTCCAAATCATAGAACACCAATTCCTGGAAGGGTTAGAGAGATTTTGCTGACTGGTATTTTGTTGACAAGATACATATACTATTCCACAAGGGAGGAACATTTGTTGGATGTAATTATCACTTGCTTGCCATAGGGAGAAAGAGACAACCTTTTTGGAAAAAGTTGGATGAAGTCAGGAATTTACTAGAATATCTGGAACAGACACTGTTAGGAGACACTCAAAAAGGTGACAATAAATTAGCAGTAGCAATAACAGTAACCAACACAACATCACTAATAGATATTACAATAAGGTAGGAACTGTACAGTGACAGGGTCTCAATCTAAACGTCCACACTCAATGTTTACTGCAAAACAACACGAGCAACAGTAAAAATTGGAAAATAAAGAAAGGAATTTGGTTTCATAAGGACAATAAAACAGACAAATGGTTACAACATGCATCTAGAGACAGTGTATAATTACTAACAAGGTTTTGCACATTCTGGACCTAAGGAGTCTATGAAATACTATTATTATTACTACTATTACTTTATTCTTATTAATACTACTATTACTAATATTATTAGTACTGCCATTTGAAATACTTTTATGATTTCTGTGTCCCATTATTACAGGAGAACTACGGAAATTGGTAGTAGTAGAGTTTTACAGTCCACTACGTAGAGGCTGGGGAGGAACGTAATATATCTTTGTTTTGTACAGAATACTGGTCATTGTGAATAACACATATTCTCCAAAAAATGTGATAACACATAGCATGATTGTTCAATTAGATCATTATTTCAAAAATGTAAACTTACGACTGTATTTTCCAACAAGAAAACACAACTTATGGCCAGACAGTTAAAGGAATTTTTGGAATGGGAAAATGTAGAACATATTTTAACTTTCTGATACCAACCACAGGGCAATCCAGTAAGAAAGAGTCATGTATGTATGCTAGGTAGATTATGATGAATTTATTCTGCAAACAAACATTCGAAGAGGCTGGAACTAGTAAGTGAATTTGAAAAAGTACTGAACGAATTACCAAACTTTGTCACCAATATTTCTCCAGCAGTGATTATAGGAGTACAAGTAGAGGAGGAACCAATCCTGTTGTGAATCGATTGGCCAGAAGATAATGTTGCCATTCTATCATTGCCAGTAAGAAACAGTAAGGGATCATTAACGTAATAAGAAGACAAATGGAAGACGGAATGGTAGAAAGGTACCCCAGTTAGGTGTAAGACTGGAATTCTAATTTTAGTTAAGTACTGTAAGCAAAGTTCAAAGAGTGAAAAGGTAATAAGGAAGTTGTAGTCATTGTTAAAGTAACATTTCTTGTAACCAGATTGCCACAGTAAAAAGCAATAATATTAACTGACCCAGTGACTGTAACAGAAAATAAATCTGTATAGTGCTCCGATTTTACGATCGTTCTTAACAGATGAAAGTGAAAAAGAAACACCACATGCACATTTTTTATATTTATGTTGTAAAAACTCTACTCTGAATATTCTGACAACTCACTGGTCACTTGGGAGAGGGTCAGATTTCTGTCTATTGTAATTAAAAGATTAAGAAGTAGTACTTAACTAGCATTTTACAGAATGGAGGGATAAATAGTAAATTATTCTTAATCACAGAGGAGAAATAAGGTTTGCAGTTGATAACACTGTATCAGGGTATTAGCACAATACTCTTTTTTGTTTGTGTGTACCTTACCTAATGGGCGGAATTTTAAGTATGACTATATAATGAATATTAATGTTAACATTAAGAAGAAATCTTAACACGAAATATTAGGTTGGGCAGTGAACCTATCCATTCTGCTTATTTTGGACTGATAATAATGTCTGATATTTTATGTATAGAGTCTGTGTAGACATAGCAGCTACAGGAGACTGAGACTGTTCTTGTTATTGAGGTCATTATAAAACTACAACTGTGTAAGAAACCTTAGAAGGTATCCCTTACTGCAAGGAACAACTGTTTAAGAGTGCAGCAGTTGAGTCATATTTCGTTCCATTGTTGCTGCAGAATGTTAGTCAGTAAGGAGATAAATATAGATTTATAAATAAAAATCAACAAATTAATTGAGAATATGCAATTTACTATGAAATCCAGTGACATTGTAAGTATCTTAACATGTTACAATATTTATTTTTGGATATGAAAAAGATGTACATTAATATCGTGAACAGGATGAGTGCACACACTGGTTACTAGAGTACTTTAGTTTAGACAGTTCAATCATAGTCTTCCATTTTCAAATATTCTGAACAAATAATACTTACATATTTCTAACAGAGAGATTTACTACAGCTTCAGCAGCGTACTGTTCATAGGTCAGCTCTTTCTCCTATTACATTACAGTATGTACAACAACCCCTCTGTATGCTAGGACGTTCTGTAGGCTTGCTTCGCTTCAGTTTGGAAAATTTCACAAATCATATTAGACAGTATGTTACTCATGGTAGCATGGACATGTATGTGTTCTGAAACAAGTTCATAATACAACTGATGCAGAATATCTCTTCATCGTGGACAGTTTGAGTTTTTAGTAGCATGAATCACTAAAGAAATGATACCTCCTGCATTTAATAGGAAAAAAAAATATGACCAAAGCCCATTGGCGAGTATGTCTTGTACAACTGTAGACAGCAAACAATTTGTCACATATGTCGACGCCTCTTTTCGTGTTGTTGTACATAACTGTAATTTTTGCTCTGTTCATGTCTTCCTCAACAGTGTCATCACGGTGAAGACTGGATACAAATACAACACATTGTCTTTTTTATGGTTCAAATGGCTCTGAGCACTATGGGACTTAACATCTGATGTCATCAGTCACCCAGAACTTAGAATTACTTAAACCTAGCTAACCTAAGGACATCACACACATCCATGCCCGAGGCAGGATTCGAAACTGCGACCGTAGCGGTCGCATGGTTCCAGACTGAAGCGCCTAGAGCCGCTCGGCCACACCGGACGGATCCTTTTTATGGATATATGATACAAGGGTACGAGATTTTCTGAAAGCAAGCATATTTGAACACGTTTGACGCTTATTTGGCTTTGTTAATTCAAGTGGCAATTCCTTTTGGTTTTTACGAATTGTTCCTAATAAAGTTAGCTAAAAACTATTTTTGAGTGCTTCAACCAACTGAAGACTGGTAAACCAGTGATCCACCGTGGTATTTGTGCCAGTTCCTTTGACAGAAGCACACAGACTCTGAGTATTACGAACATACTATGTCCCCTCTGGTTGTTTTCGAACATACACTTCCATAGGTAGTGTACGCTGTTTTGAAATTTTTGGACAAACATGTCAAAAATGTTTCTTATTGGAGCCAACTTGGCATATTTCCATCTTCTGTCTCCTGTTAACTGGTCGTCAAATTGCAGATTTATGGGAATGAAACGATATCTTTTAAGACATGGTGAGCCTGAATATTTATACCACTATGCAATCAGTCTTCCATTGAGCATCTGCATTTAGATGGTTAGCCTTCATCATTCCAGCCAAACACAGTAAATCTATTAGAGCTTGAACTTCACTTGCAATCATAGCGTTGTAGTCCCTGTTCCTGGAAAATTCTTCTTCCTGGGAATCGATAAACAGGTTCACGTTTTCTACTATTGTACTGATAATATCATCAGTAGAAAGAGCTTCCAAATTTCAGCTACAGTTTTCAGATCTATTACAGTAGGCTGTGTGCCAGGAAGATGAGTTATTACGTTTACGAACCTGATTCTAACATTTTATGGAGATACATGGTTATCCCATTTCATAACCTGACCTTTTCCAACTTTTACACCAGGCCGTTTGCGATTCATCAATAGCGTCTTCATCATCAGACGCCTGTCGTTTTGAGGTAGAATTTTCGTCTTGCTCTTCTGACACATTTTCACTTTCTTCTCATCCATCATCATAATTACCTTCAGGATCACTCTCTGCCAAAACCTTAACAAACAACTTTCTAATTCTTTCATACTCTCTTTCATATACATCCATTCTACAAAAAAATATACAGCTAAAATAATTAACTAACCTGAACCTAACAAAACAATATGACAAATAGAAGGTAAGACTGCAATAATAAGAAACTGCTTGAGAATATAGCTATAATTACTTACCTTTTACTATTTCTTCCATTGCAACACGACAAATACCACCAAACGCCACTGCTCAGACGGAATTGGGAGTCCACAATTGTCGAACATTCTACCACCGCTGCTCCAAATGAAACAGAGGAGTAATGTAGTACTGTTGATTTTAGGAAGGTACGCAGGTCATGTGAGTCCTAGGTCCAAACAGATTAAAAGGGAAAAATAAAAAGTCATCTGTGTAGACTATCGGGCTGCGCTTACCCTTGACGCTGCATCATAGACAGGAGCGTCTGCGATGGTGTACTCAACGACGAACCTGGGTGTACGAATGGCAAAACGTCATTTTTTCGGATGAATCCAGGTTCTGTTTACAGCATCATGATGGTCGCATCCGTGTTTGGCGACATCACGGTGAACGCACATTGGAAGCGTGTATTCGTCATCGCCATACTGGCGTATCACCCGGCGTGATGGTACGGGGTGCCATTGGTTACACGTCTCGGCCACCTCTTGTTGGTATTGACGACACTTTGAACAGTGGACGTTACATTTCAGATGTGTTACGACCCGTGGCTCTATCCTTCATTCGATTCCTGCCAAACCTTACATTTGAGCAGGATAATGAACGACGGTCAAATAAGGCAGAAGGGATAGATAACATTCCATCAGAATTTCTAAAATCATTGGGGGAAGTGGCAACAAAACGACTATTCACGTTGGTGTGTAGAATATATGAGTCTGGCGATATACCATCTGACTCTCGGAAAAGCATCATCCACACAATTCCGAAGACGGCAAGAGCTGACAAGTGCGAGAATTATCGCACAATCAGCTTAACAGCTCATGCATCGAAGCTGCTTACAAGAATAATATACAGAAGAATGGAAAAGAAAATTGAGAATGCGCTAGGTGAACACCAGTTTGGCTTTAGGAAAAGTAAAGGGACGAGAGAGGCAATTCTGACGTTACGGCTAATAATGGAAGCAAGGCTAAAGAAAAATCAAGACCCTTTCATAGGATTTGTCGACCTGGAAAAAGCGTTCGACAATATAAAATGGTGCAAGCTGTTCGAGATTCTGAAAAAAGTAGGGGTAAGCTATAGGGAGAGACGAGTCATATACAATATGTACAACAACCAAGAGGGAATAATAAGAGTGGACGATCAAGAACGAAGTGCTCGTGTTAAGAAGGGTGTAAGACTAGGCTGTAGCCTTTCGCCCCTACTCTTCAATCTGTACATCGAGGAAGCAATGATGGAAATAAAAGAAAGGTTCAGGAGTGGAATTAAAATACAAGGTGAAAGGATATCAATGATACGATTCGCTGATGACATTGCTATCCAGAGTGAAAGTGAAGAAGAATTAAATGATCTGCTGAACGGAATGAACAGTCTAATGAGTACACTGTATGGTTTGAGAGTAAATCGGAGAAAGACGAAGGTAATGAGAAGTAGTAGAAATGAGAACAGCGAGAAACTTAACATCAGGATTGATGGTCACGATGTCAATGAAGTTAAGGAATTCTGTTACCTAGGCAGTAAAATAACCAATGACGGACGGAGCAAGGAGGACATCAAAAGCAGACTCGCTATGGCAAAAAAGGCATTTCTGGCCAAGAGAAGTCTACTAATATCAAATACCGGCCTTAATTTGAGGAAGAAATTTCTGAGGATGTACGTCTGGAGTACAGCATTGTATGGTAGTGAAACATGGACTGTGGGAAAACCGGAACAGAAGAGAATCGAAGCATTTGAGATGTGATGCTATAGACGAATGTTGAAAATTAGGTGGACTGATAAGGTAAGGAATGAGGAGGTTCTACGTAGAATCGGAGAGGAAAGGAATATGTGGAAAACACTGATAAGGAGAAGGGACAGGATGATAGGAAATGTGCTAAGACATGAGGGAATGACTTCCATGGTACTAGAGGGAGCTGTAGAGGGCAAAAACTGTAGAGGAAGACAGAGATTGGAATACGTCAAGCAAATAATTGAGGACGTAGGTTGCAAGTGCTACTCTGAGATGAAGAGGTTAGCAAAGGATAGGAATTCGTGGCGGGCCGCATCAAACCAGTCAGTAGACTGAGAACCAAAAAAAAAAAAAAAAAAGAAAATGAACGACCGCATGTTGCAAGTCAGGTACGGGCCTTTCTGGATACAGAAAATGTTTGACTGCTGCCCTGGCTAGCACATCCTCCAGATCTCTCAGCAATTGAAAACGTGTGGTGAATGGTGGCCGAGCAACTGGCTCGTCACAATACGCCAGTCACTACTCTTGATGAACTCTGGTATCATGTTGAAGCCGCATGGGCAGCTATACCTGTACACGCCATCCAAGCTCTGTTTGGCTCAATGCCCAGGCGTATCAAGGCGGTTATTATGGCCAGAGATGGTTGTTCTGGGTACTGATTTCTCGGGATCTATGCACCCAAATTGCGTGAAAATGTAATCACACGTCAGTTCTAGTATAATATATTTGTCCAATGAATACCCGTTTATCACCTGCATTTCTTCTTGGTGTAGCAATTTTAATGACCATTAGTGTAGTATTTCACAAAAACAGCTGATTTAAACAGATTTAGGACAAAGGTTTTGAAACACTGACTTACAAAGCTGTGGTGATCGACCAGACGATCGCGATCGACGGTTTTAGCACCCCTGGATTACAGCAAGACACTTGAAGAATCACTATACATCGCTCACAGACAAGTCATACAATTGTCTTGACCAACTGCATGCTGATCTGCTGCAGTGTGCTCCCTGCCGCCGTTGGATAAGCAGCTGAGCAGCAAGTCGTATACTCCTAGCTCACTCATTTGTTACATAGTTTAATTCTTAATTTCTTTGCGTGTTTTTGGTACTTGCATTGTTTAATTCACAAATTTCGGGCGTATTATAGTATTTGAGAGTTGTAGCATCGCGTTTTAGTACCTGAATAGTGTAATTTCGCTTAGTCTCCTTCCGCCGTCGAGCAGTGTCAGCAGTGCGCAAGTAGCAGCATTACTGCATTTACTAGGCAATCTTGTATTTTAATAACCGTTTAAATTTTGTCGATTTGTTTGCGCTCTCTGTAGATTAGTTCAGACGCTCTTTGCAAAACAGTTTTTAGCATGGATAGGGACTGCAACTGCTGTGTTCGGATGCAGGCTGAGGTGGCATCCCTTCGCTCCCAGCTTCAGGCAGTGTTGGCTTCGGTCACACAGCTTGAGGCTGTTGCCAATGGGCATCACTGTGGGGGTCCGGATGGGGGTTTGTCGGGGACGGCCAGCTCGTCCCACGCATCCCCTGATCGGACTACGACTGTGGTTGCCCGGGATACTGCCCGCATTGAGGCTGATCCCTCACCTGTGGTAGAGTGGGAGGTCGTTTCAAGGTGTGGCAGGGGGCGAAAGACATTCCGGAGGGCTGAACGGAAAGCCTCTCCAGTTTGTCTGACGAACCGGTTTCAGGCTCTGTCTCAGGCTGATACTGATCTTCGGCCTGACATGGCTGCTTGTCCTGTTCCAGAGGTTGCCCCTCAGTCTGCAAGATCCGGGCAGTCGCAGAGGGTGGGCTTACTGGTAGTTGGGAGCTCCAACGTCAGGCGCGTAATGGGGCCCCTTAGGGAAATGGCAGCAAGAGAGGGGAAGAAAACCAATGTGCACTCCGTGTGCATACCGGGGGGAGTCATTCCAGATGTGGAAAGGGTCCTTCCGGATGCCATGAAGGGTACAGGGTGCACCCATCTGCAGGTGGTCGCTCATGTCGGCACCAATGATGTGTGTCGCTATGGATCGGAGGAAATCCTCTCTGGCTTCCGGCGGCTATCTGATTTGGTGAAGACTGCCAGTCTCGCTAGCGGGATGAAAGCAGAGCTCACCATCTGCAGCATCGTCGACAGGACTGACTGCGGACCTTTGGTACAGAGCCGAGTGGAGGGTCTGAATCAGAGGCTGAGACGGTTCTGCGACCGTGTGGGCTGCAGATTCCTCGACTTGCGCCATAGGGTGGTGGGGTTTCGGGTTCCGCTGGATAGGTCAGGAGTCCACTACACGCAACAAGCGGCTACACGGGTAGCAGGGGTTGTGTGGCGTGGGCTGGGCGGTTTTTTAGGTTAGATGGCCTTGGGCAAGTACAGAAAGGGCAACAGCCTCAACGGGTGCGGGGCAAAGTCAGGACATGCGGGGACCAAGCAGCAATCGGTATTGTAATTGTCAACTGTCGAAGCTGCGTTGGTAAAGTACCGGAACTTCAAGCGCTGATAGAAAGCACCGAAGCTGAAATCGTTATAGGTACAGAAAGCTGGCTTAAGCCAGAGATAAATTCTGCCGAAATTTTTACAAAGGTACAGACGGTGTTTAGAAAGGATAGATTGCATGCAACCGGTGGTGGAGTGTTCATCGCTGTTAGTAGTAGTTTATCCTGTAGTGAAGTAGTAGTGGATAGTTCCTGTGAATTATTATGGGTGGAGGATACACTAAACAACCGAACTAGGTTAATAATTGGCTCCTTTTACCGACCTCCCGACTCAGCAGCATTAGTGGCAGAACAACTGAGAGAAAATTTGGAATACATTTCACATAAATTTTCTCAGCATGTTATAGTCTTAGGTGGAGATTTCAATTTACCAGATATAGACTGGGACACTCAGATGTTTAGGACGGGTGGTAGGGACAGAGCATCGAGTGACATTATACTGAGAGCACTATCCGAAAATTACCTCGAGCAATTAAACAGAGAACCGACTCGTGGAGATAACATATTGGACCTACTGATAACAAACAGACCCGAACTTTTCGACTCTGTATGTACAGAACAGGGAATCAGTGAGCATAAGGTCGTTGCAGCATCCCTGAATATGGAAGTTAATAGGAATATAAAAAAAGGGAGGAAGGTTTATCTGTTTAGCAAGAGTAATAGAAGGCAGATTTCAGACTACCTAACAGATCAAAACGAAAATTTCTGTTCCGACACTGACAATGTTGAGTGTTTATGGAAAAAGTTCAAGGCAATCGTAAAATGCGTTTTAGACAGGTACGTGCCGAGTAAAACTGTGAGGGACGGGAAAAACCCACCGTGGTACAACAACAAAGTTAGGAAACTACTGCGAAAGCAAAGAGAGCTCCACTCCAAGTTTAAACGCAGCCAAAACCTCTCAGACAAACAGAAGCTAAACGATGTCAAAGTTAGCGTAAGGAGGGCTATGCGTGAAGCGTTCATTGAATTCGAAAGTAAAATTCTATGTACCGACTTGACAGAAAATCCTAGGAAGTTCTGGTCTTACGTTAAATCAGTAAGTGGCTCGAAACATCATATCCAGACACTACGGGATGATGATGGCATTGAAACAGAGGATGACACGCGTAAAGCTGAAATACTAAACACCTTTTTCCAAAGCTGTTTCACAGAGGAAGACCGCACTGCAGTTCCTTCTCTAAATCCTCGCACAAACGAAAAAATGGCTGACATCGAAATAAGTGTCCAAGGAATAGAAAAGCAACTGGAATCACTCAATAGAGGAAAGTCCACTGGACCTGACGGGATACCAATTCGATTCTACACAGAGTACGCGAAAGAACTTGCCCCCCTCCTAACAGCCGTGTACCGCAAGTCTGTAGAGGAACGGAGGGTTCCAAATGATTGGAAAAGAGCACAGATAGTCCCAGTCTTCAAGAAGGGTCGTCGAGCAGATGCGCAAAACTATAGACCTATATCTCTTACGTCGATCTCTTGTAGAATTTTAGAACATGTTTTTTGCTCGCGTATCATGTCATTTCTGGAAACCCAGAATCTACTATGTAGGAATCAACATGGATTCTGGAAGCAGCGATCGTGTGAGACCCAACTCGCCTTATTTGTTCATGAGACCCAGAAAATATTAGATACAGGCTCCCAGGTAGATGCTATTTTTCTTGACTTCCGGAAGGCGTTCGATACAGTTCCGCACTGTCGCCTGATAAACAAAGTAAGAGCCTACGGAATATCAGACCAGCTGTGTGGCTGGATTGAAGAGTTTTTAGCAAACAGAACACAGCATGTTGTTATCAATGGAGAGACGTCTACAGACGTTGGGGTGACCTCTGGCGTGCCGCAGGGGAGTGTTATGGGACCATTGCTTTTCACAATATATATAAATGACTTAGTAGATAGTGTCGGAAGTTCCATGCGGCTTTTCGCGGATGATGCTGTAGTATACAGAGAAGTTGCTGCATTAGAAAATCGTAGCGAAATACAGGAAGATCTGCAGCGGATAGGCACTTGGTGCAGGGAGTGGCAACTGACCCTTAACATAGACAAATGTAATGTATTGCGAATACATAGAAAGAAGGATCCTTTATTGTATCATTATATGATAGCGGAACAAACACTGGTAGCAGTTACTTCTGTAAAATATCTGGGAGTATGCGTACGGAACGATTTGAAGTGGAATGATCATATAAAATTAATTGTTGGTAAGGCGGGTACCAGGTTGAGATTCATTGGGAGAGTGCTTAGAAAATGTAGTCCATCAACAAAGGAGGTGGCTTACAAAACACTCGTTCGACCTATACTTGAGTATTGCTCATCAGTGTGGGATCCGTACCAGGTCGGGTTGACGGAGGAGATAGAGAAGATCCAAAGAAGAGCGGCGCGTTTCGTCACCAGGTTATTTGGTAACCGTGATAGCGTTACGGAGATGTTTAATAAACTCAAGTGGCAGACTCTGCAAGAGAGGCGCTCTGCATCGCGGTGTAGCTTGCTCGCCAGGTTTCGAGAGGGTGCGTTTCTGGATGAGGTATCGAATATATTGCTTCCCCCTACTTATACTTCCCGAGGAGATCACGAATGTAAAATTAGAGAGATTAGAGCGCGCACGGAGGCTTTCAGACAGTCGTTCTTCCCGCGAACCATACGCGACTGGAACAGGAAAGGGAGGTAATGACAGTGGCACGTAAAGTGCCCTCCGCCACACACCGTTGGGTGGCTTGCGGAGTATCAATGTAAATGTAGATGTAGATGTAATTAACTGAATAAACGAAAAATTCCACATCTCTCAATTCCATCGATAGGAGGTAATCGCTTTAACTGATTGATCTTGCTAAGATGAATTTCTTTGTTTTTGATTATAACAAACATAACATAAACTTATAGGTTTATATGAAACATTCACCTGTGTGATACACCTGTGCTAATCTACATGGTACAAATTAGAATTTTTGTAGCAATTTTTCAAGGCGAAAACAAAGGACAACTTAAGTGTTGTGATGTCATTGGAAAAGAACGTAACGTACTGTCTCATTAAGTAATTCGCTATTTAGGTACACTTAATTTCACATAAATCAGAGTACTACATTTACAAACTTAATGTCAACCAAACCATTACTTAATGTTATGAAATCATGTGTACACTGATACATATGACGTCTGCATAATTAAATGTAAACAGATAATGAAAATAAAAGCAGAAAACTGATGGGATGAAGAAAGCAAGTACAATTAACAATAGTCTCATAGCTGTTAAGTGGAGAATCAAAGTCAATTTTGTATTAGTGAACAGTTTGTCATACTTGAATAAGTGATTTTGATACTTGTTAATTTATGAAGGGTAACAGATGACGGGGTACGAGATTTTCGTGATCAAAATGTAGCAATCACTCACTGAAAGTATACGAAGGCTTCCTAAGACTTTATGTTCTGAAGCGAGGTTGGCTGTGCTAACTGAATATTTAATGGAACCGATCACACATAATTCCCTGTAAACAGAGTGCTGTGAGAGCACGTAGCGTAGACGAGTGGATCATGATTATATATCATGTGAGCCAAAAATGTACGCATTTTTGTTGTTTTACTTTTTACATATTTTACATTCTGTAGTACGAATGAT
The DNA here is from genome assembly GCF_023864345.2 of Schistocerca serialis cubense. Lineage (NCBI taxonomy): Eukaryota > Metazoa > Arthropoda > Insecta > Orthoptera > Acrididae > Schistocerca > Schistocerca serialis. Next base: position 462,874,828 of record NC_064643.1, read on the forward strand.
GTTAATTTACTACTTCCACATATAATAATTTCTGCATAATAAATCATTCACAGCGTAATTGCTTTCAGTTTCTATTATTTACCAGTACCTGATCCATTAGTTTTATCAAGTATCTTTATGAGGTTGAAAGCACCAGGAAATATAAGCCATGTGTTAGTTACAACTAAACACAGTTTTTTCTCTCACTTAAAATGCAAAATGATCTCACGACCTCAAACATAGCTCAACCAGAAAATGAAATACATCTAGAATGTGAAGATGTGACACTTCAAGCCATCTCTGTTGTTCACAGTTGGTGGAAATATGCTCATGGCGTCGATAGATCTGAGAGCGTTTGTTGTAGATGATTGATCGCACAGTTAAAGAAATTAGTATCATTACCAGCGAAATGAATGACTAACGTTAAGGAGAGTCATGTATATTCTTGTATGAAATTGTTTTTATTCCCTACAATACACTGTCTGGTATCTTTAGATAGGAACCTTTTAGCACGATAAAATGCACTGAGCGACGTTTGATACCCTCCGCACATACATACCCGTCATATTTTGAGTTTCACATCTTTTGGAAGACAGAGAAATTATTACTAGTAAGCACTTTTTGGTTGATGAGTTCCAGTGCATTGCAGTGGTCTAACTGAATCCCTTAAGCTTGCTTTGATGTGTGGCATGTGCAACAGTGTCCAAGGCAACAATATATTGAAACTGATAACAGCTTAAAATCTGTATTCAGATTCTAATGTAATATTTTGAATACTTTTATCTGTACGACAAAACGTTCGCCCCAGCTCGAAACGCTCAGTCGCATGTAAAGCAAGAGACAGACTGCGCTTCATTGGTAGAAAAGCAGGGAAATACGAGAGGTCCTACAGGAGGAGATTGCGGTTCATCCTAGAATATAGATTAAATGTGTGACACTCGTTCTTAAGAGGACTAACACGAGACACTGAACGCATACAAGGAAGAGGGCATCACAAATGGTCACAGTTTTTTTACCCATCTGAGAGCTTTATGAAGATTCTCAAGGCACTGAGCTGGCAGATGCTTGAATATTGGAGCAGCCTATTCCGATAAAGCCTGCTAGTAAACCGTGATAAATCCACTTTACGTGGTGAATCTACAAATATGCAACAACATCACGGAACTGCCTTCAAAAATGTGCTGGTATTCGCTGTGAACAGACGCAAACTATCCCGTAAAAGTCTGGTTACAAAGTTTTAAAAACCAGATTCAAGCTTCCGACACATCATTCCCATTGGGCTCTTGAGACAAGATTAAATTAATTTTTGTGTGCAGAGACATGTAAGCAATCATTTTTCTTAGACTCCATGTGTGAATAGGAAAAGGAAGAAGCCCTAATAACTGGTACAGGGCAAGTAATTTTTGATATTCAATTCACAGTGGTTTGGAGAGTATGGATGCTGAGGCAGTTACTGTCATGCATTATCCTGTTGAAATGTAGGGTTTCGCAGGGATCGAATGAAGGGTAGAGCCACGGGTCGTAACACATCTGAAATGTAACGTACAAGTGTCGTCAATGCGAACAAGAAGTGACCGAGACGTGTAACCAATGGCACTCCATACCATCACGCCGGGTGATACGCCAGTATGGCGATGACGAATACACGCTTCCAATGTGCGTTCACCGCGATGTCGCCAAACTCGGATTCGACCATCATGACGCTGTAAACATAACCTGGATTCATCCGAAAAAATGACGTTTTGCCATTCGTACACCCAGGTTCGTCGTTGAGTACACCATCGCAGACGCTCCTGTCTATGATGCAGCGTCAAGGGTAAGCGCAGCCATGGTCTCCGAGCTGATAGTCCATGCTGTTGCAAACGTCGTCGAATTGTTCGTGCAGATGTCTGTTGAATCAGGGATCGAGACGTGACTGCACGATCCGTTAAAGCCATGCGGATAAGATGCCTGTCATCTCGACTGCTAGTGATACGAGGCCGTTATGATCCAGCACGGCGTTCCGTATTACCCACCTGAACCCACCGATCCCATATTCTGCTAACAGTCACTGGATCTCGACCAACGCGAGCAGCATTGTCGCGATACGATAAACCGCAATCGCGATAGGCTACAATCCGACGTTTATCGAAGTCGTAAACGTGATGGTACTCACTTCTCATCTTTACACGAGGCATCACAACAACGTCTAACCAGGCAACGCCGGTCAACTGCTGATTGTGTATGAGAAATCGGTTGGAAACTTTCCTCATGTCAGCACGTTGTAGGTGTCGCCACCGGCGCCAACCTCGTGTGAATGATCTGAAAAGCTGATCATTTGCATATCACAGCATCTTCTTCCTGTCGGTTAAATTTCGCCTCTGTAGCACGTCATCTTCGTGGTGTAGCAATTTTAATGGCCAGTAGTGTATTTATATTTCATTGAGCGGTTGTGTGCACTCCTTTGAACAACACCACTCTCTCATTGGTTCCACTACCCTAAGTAACACATCATATTACCAGTTGCTAACTGCTATCACGTACTGTTCACAGTTTTATGAAAAATTCACTTTTAGCGTACAATACGGTACGTTTTATGATTTATGGTAGTAGATACACTTCTAGTCTACATTTCACTGTCGTAAAAGTGTATGTAGTGTTTGGCTGTGTCATTTAATAGCTTTCAGAGAGAAAAGAGAAGTGCCATCGCTATTGCGGTTACTGACAGTAGGTCAACCATTATATTTCAAACGCAGTTTACGTTTGGAGACAAAAGTAGCTCTTGAAATAATCAAAGAAATTTCGCGATTATCCATTATTAATACTTGATAATATTTTATGTGAAATAGTAACAAACTTAAAACGAAAAGTGATTGTTACATGACAGATTTTGTGTCTGATGCACAGAACACTAGCAGGAGCAACAGCAGCAGCGCATTGGTGAAATCACGGCGGAACATTTTCTCTTAGAACCTCTTTATACTTGTCGCTTTAAAGAGAGGACAATAAAATTAGAGAAAATGGGGCCTTACACTGACGTGTACCCCGCGTACCACCTGCTCAATGGAAAAGGAATGCGACAACAGCTTGGTAAACTTTATAGCCCACGCAAAAGCACACGGGGGTTTTGGGGAGTAGAATTGTTAATGTGAAGAAGGATATCGCTTTTCAGCTCAAAGTTTTCAGTGTCCTATCGATCTCAAAAAAAAAAAAAAAAAAGTAGCAACTGTAACTTCTTCATTCTTCCTTGGTGAAGCAAGAGATTTTATACTCGTACACGCTTTAAATGCTTTTTCTCCCTTCCATCTTATATTGTAACTGTAATTAATAGTGGTTTTCTAATAAAGCATTTTTACTTACTGTGAACATCGTGAACAACATCAGATGTAAACTGATGTTCTAAGGTAACTGCGCTTGGAAATAGAATGATATGTAGTGATGAGTAAAGCGAATATCCCAAATTTGTTGAGAGATAGATTGCTTCAGCAGCTCTGTCTGCCATCAACCTGGACGTGAAAATCGTTGCGGAATATCCACTACTGTTTCTACATCTACATGCATACTCCGTTAGCCACAGTTCGGTGCGTGGTGGAGGATTCCCTGTGCCACTACTTGTCATTTCTCGTTCTGTTCCACTTGCAAATAGCTCGAGGGGAAAACGACTGTCTGTGCCCCTCCGTGTGAGCCCTAATTTTTCATGTCTTATCTTCGTGGTCCTTACGCGCGATGTATGTTGGCGGCAGTAGGATCGTTCGGCAGTGAGCTTCTGTTTCCGGTTCTCTAAATTTTATCAACAGTGTTTCTCGTAAAGAATATCGCCCTCCCTCCAGGGATTCGCATTTGAGTTCCCGAACCATCTCCGTAACACTTACGTGTTGAAACTTCCTGGCAGATTAAAACTGTGTGCCCGACCGAGACTCGAACTCGGGACCTTTGCCTTTCGCGGGCAAGTTCTCTACCATCTGAGCTACCGAAGCACGACTCACGCCCGGTACTCACAGCTTTACTTCTGCCAGTACCTCGTCTCCTACCTTCCAAACTTTACAGAAGCTCTCCTGCGAACCTTGCAGAACTAGCACTCCTGAAAGAAAGGATATTGCGGAGACATGGCTTAGCCACAGCCTGGGCTGCGGTAGCTCAGATGGTAGAGCACTTGCCCGCGAAAGGCAAAGGTCCCGAGTTCGAGTCTCGGTCGGGCACACAGTTTTAATCCGCCAGGAAGTTTCATATCAGCGCACACTCCGCTGCAGAGTGAAAATCTCATTCTGGAAACTTACGTGTTGTTCGAACCTACCGGTAACAAATACAGCAGCCCGCCTCTGAATCGCCTCGATGTTTTCCTTCAATCCGACATGATACGGATCCCAAACACTCGAGCAGTACCCAAGAAAAGGTCACAGCTGCGTCCTATATGCGGTCTCCTTTACAGGTGAGCCATTCCTTCCAAAAATCCTCCGAGCAAACTGAAGTCGACCATTGACCTTCCCTTCTAGTTTTCACATCCTCGATCGACCTCATATCGCTTCCAACGTTATACCCAGATACTGAAACAACAACAGGACATTAGTAATACTGTATACGAACATTACTGGTTTGTTATTCCTACTCACACGCATTAACTTACATTTTTCCACATTTAGGGCTAGCTGCCATTCATCACACCAACTGGAAATTTCATGTAAGTCGTCTTGTATCTTCCTACAGTTACTCAACTTCGCCACCTTACCGTACACTACAGAATCATCAGCAAACAGCGGCAGATAGCTGTCCACTCTACCCACCAAATCATTTATGTATGTAGAGAACAACGACGGTCCTATCACATTTAGCAGGGGCACTGCTGACGATGCCCTTGTCTCTGATGAACACTCGCCATCGAGGACAACGTACTGGGTTCTATTATTTAAGAAGTCTTCGAGCCACTTACATATCTGTCAATTTATTTCATGTGCTCGTATCTCCGTTAACAGCCTGCAACGGGACACCGTGTCAAATGCTTTCCGGTTCTCAGCATATCAAGTGAGAAAAGGGCAAGCTGAGTTTCGCACGAGCGATGCTTTCGAAAACCATGCTGATTCCTGGACATAAGCTTCTCAGTCTCAAGGAAGTCTGTTATATTCGAACTGAGAATATGTGCAAGGATTCTTCGGCACACATAAGTTGGGGACACTAGTCTGCAATTTTGCAGATCCTTTCGTATATAGTGGAGTCACCTGCGGGTTTTTTTTCAGTCGTTTGGAACATTATGCTGGGCGAGAAATTCACAACAAATGCAAGCCACGTAAGAGGACAATGACGCAGAATACACTTTGTAAAATCGAACTGGGTTTCCTCCCATCCCGGTGATTTATTTGTTTTTAAAACTTTCATTTTTCACCTGACGATCATCGCTTTTGAAATATTTGCACAAATATGTGCCTGTTGAGCAAAATAAGTAGCCCTGTTTTACGAGTAGCTGTAGGTATCTGTAACAATAGATTCCTTTGTCTGAAAAAAAGACACAGGTCGTTTAGTAAGTAAGAAGGGCGTCAGGAGAAGAGCGAACAACTACAGTTCTATACCACTGGCACAAATTTGTTGTAGAATTATAGAACATGTTTTGTGTTTGGTTTTTGTTACTTATTTGAGCACCATGAAATGTTGCTTTTTGAAAAATAAATAGAATATGCCCCAATCGTTCGATTAAGGCTAAAATACATTAAGAATAAATTTTCTCTGTGTAAATAAATCTGTAAAGTAAGGAGGAAATGTCACGACTTAATGTAGGGAATGTATTTTTGTGCTGTTCCGATAAAGAATATTCCAGAAAATGTTTATATGTTGCCCTGTAAAACAAGCTGAAGGCAGTCGCCGTAATTTGTTTTGGACTGTATAAAAGAAGGAGCTGTGAGCTCTCTCTCTCTCTCTCTCTGTCTCTCTCTCTCTTTTGTTTTCGATGGCTGTTTCACATAATGTAAGTGCCGCTCTCGTGTCTGAAATTTTTGGCTAAATAATTACGCTAATTTAATTACAATAGCCGCGTTTGAATTAAAAACCCACTTTCCTCTTCCATTAATGCCAATCTCATTTTAGTTGCATTCTAGAACTTTTTCAGGCTGCAGGAAAGGAGAGTTGTCGACGAAATTTTTAGTGGCCACAGTCGAACGCTACTGGTGTTCAAGCGGCATTTTCTTTATTAAACTTTTATTTCAGCGTCCCTCAGATGTCTTTTACCGATCGTTTCTATCAGTATCCGGGCAAGGTAATGACGCAAACTGCGTAATTTTGGGATCGGACACTGGCCCCTAAACAATGCCGTCGGTCAACGTTCTCGTCGATCTGATGGGAATCTGAAGCTGGTAGGCGGAATATAGTTTCATTATCAACAAGTAAAAATTTTCTATGCACCATTCTCATTTCGGGAGCGCTGCCACCCGCAAAAGCGATAAATATAATATTACTTTTTTTTTTTTAAATACCAGTAATACTATAATACAGTCTTCTGTACGCATGTCTATAGATCATGTGACATTCAGTCGCATCTGCTTTTTCGCGAGATTTAGAAGGCTGAATGCTGTGTTTCATGACCTTTGTGAAGTCATCGTTCAACTGTAGTATGCAAAATTCGTACTGAAAGGAGAAAGATAAAATACGCGGATGGATGGTAAGGCCTATGAGCAAACAGAATCAGTATGCTGTAAGACGTCATTGGAAACGGAAGTAGCGTTGAGTGCAGGTGAAGGAAGTATGATTGTGCGGTGACATTACAATGGACACATTTTTCGCGTATTTACTGTCTTTTCGTAAAATGTCTCCGAGAAAATTCTAGTGTGAACAGTGTGAAAATACCAAGTATCTTGTGCTGTTAACTGCAGCAAACATGTTTGCCAGCTGTTCGTATAATTGTAGGTGGAGGGTGTCATCAATCAAGGGTTAGCCACTGGACTGTAATACAGGAGCCGCAGTCGATTACAGTCCATTAGTCGGCCGGTGTAAACTGCCTGTTGGAAGCCATTATGACCTAACAAATTATTGCTGAACTTATGCTCTTTTTCACATTTTTTATTGGCATTTGGTGTGGATACTTCGCATCCCGCACATTAGTATACGTGTGTCAATTACAACACATTTTTTTCACTACATTCAGTGCACATAGCAGCCGACAGTAATATGTATAGGTTACTCTCTAAAATAGTGATTATTTTCGAGTATTTTGCGTTTTTAGATGCGAGGCTAGTGGTAATCTTTTTTTAAAAAAATCCATAACGGAATGGTGGGTTGCATTTTATTCACCATCCGGTTTCAGTCTTTGCTCACGCTACTGTAACGAATACAAAATAAAAAAGAAATAAAATGTAGTCCCAAACATGACCTGCAAGGTCAAAAGTTAGAACGTAACAGCCGCAAAAAGAGACTTACGTCAAAATGCTATTATAAATCCAGTACCACACGTCATACATCTTACGAAAACACAGACAAAACGGTTGTTGGATTTGGATATAAGTGAGTACCAATTTTTGCAGCCACCTACATTACGTGAAGACCACGTATGACTAGTGTTTATGGTTGATTTACGGACTATTTCACTCTAAATGTTACGGTGTTTATGTTTCCTTCATTGGTGCTTCCTGTTTGTTCATGCCTCACTACAAATGCCATATGTGAATGCGACTTTTTAATTTCTGATTGACCCCCAAATGCACTTATATAGATTTTGCTAGTGACATACTTAATGTTGTAAAGATGTTTATAATTTTCTGTAAATTCTTGAATAGCGTTAATTTCTCAATATTACGAAAATTATATTATTTTGGGCGTTCATTGCTGATTGGATAGGGTCTATTAATACACACGAGGTTACAGTTCTCGCTTCGTTGTAGTTATAAATCGTGTGTCCGACAACTTATGTCGTTGCCTTTGTTTTACTGTTTTATGTTGAAACCAGTGAAACATGTCTGTCTTTGTAAAATATTTCCCCAAAGCGCGTAACAATATAGTGTCGATTCCTGTGATCTGTATGACTGTCGACTAGTTACAAAAATTCATGGGAACAGAATATGTGGTCGCTGCATGGGCTATCTCTGTAGCTTAAACAAAATTACGCTGTTTTTCTTGCTTTCTTTTACACGTCTAGTTCCGCAAGACCAAGTAGAGGAGCAAATCTCCATGGTTATGGAATGTGGTAGTGCATGAAATTACAGCAGAAAAATAATAATAATAGATAAAATAAAATGTTTAAGAATCCTAAGAAGACGACAAACTCTAAGTTTATTTAAACGCAATCAACAATGTAGCACAGGAATCAGCTTAATTTTTCAAGGAACTCCTCTGCAGAATGGAAGGAGTGACCCATGAAGAAACTTTTCTTTTTGGATTTGAATGCGGGTAGATTACTGCTAAGATTTTTGAATTCTTGTGTTAGCTTATTGAAAATGGACGCAGCAGAATACTGAACGCCTTTCTGCACAAGAGTCAAGGAGATGCGATGCAAATGTAGGCTGGATTTCAGCCTAGTATTAACTGAGCGAAAGCAGTTAATTTTTGTGAATAAGCCGACATTATTAACAAGAAACGACATTAAAGAGTGTATACATATTGAGAGGTCAATTCAGAATACCCAGGCTTATGAACAGGATCGACAAGAGATTCGCGAACTAACGCCACTTATTGCCCGAACTCCGGATTTCCGAGCCAAAAATGCCTTCTGATATTAGGAAGATATAGCACAAAACATAATACCATATGTCGTCAGTGAATGACACTATCGGCATCAAGTCTTTCAACAAAATCCTGAACGTGGGCTTTCCACGACAGTTTACTATCTATCTGAACACTTACAAATTCGAACTGTTCAGCCTCATTAATCATATGCTCTCTTTCTCTTTAATTAAAACGTCTGGTTTTGTTTAATTGTTTTAGGAAGTGTAAAAACTGAGTCTACTGTGATTTAGCGTAAATAATTTCCTACAAGCCACACACTTATGTCATGAACTGAACTGTCTTAAACAATCCCATCATTGCACACAACATCCTTTACTACCAATTATCAAACAGAAATCTTTTAGAATCACCTGTAACACTAGAAGGCATGTCATTTATATTTTACATAAATAAGGAGCTGGAGTGGCCCCAGCACAGACCCATGAGGCAACCATAGCCCCTCCCCCCTCATTTAACCATGCCCCACTCCGGCCCACATCATAGAAATTCTCAGTACCATGGAGAATGACTTTCTGTTGTCTGTTCTTAAAGGTGAACCAATTGTGAGCTACTCGTTGTATTCCATAACGGTCAAACTTCTGAAGCAATACTTTGTGATCAACACAATCAAACGCCTTAGTTAAATCAAAAAGATGCCTAGCGTTCGAAATACTTTTTTGATCCATCCAGTACCTCACAGAGAAGAGAAAATACAGCATTTTCAATTTAAACCACTTCTAAAACCAAACTGTACATTTAACAGAAAACAATGTAAAATGAAATGATCGATTATCCTTACGCACACAGCCTTTTCGATAACTTAAGCAAATACTGGTGGCATAGAAATGGGACTATCATTGTCTACTTTATCCTTTTCTCCCTTTTTATAAAGCGGCTTTACTATAGAGTACTTTAATCATTCAGGAAATTGACCACTCCTAAAGGAAAAATTGAAAGTATGGCTATGTATGAGGCTAACGTGTGCAGCACATTACATTAGTATTTTGCTAGATATTTCGTCATATCCATGAGAGTCCTTAGTCTTCTGTGATTTAATTATTGCCTCCGTCTCTCCCTTTCAGGTATCAGTCTCGGAAAGCCGTTTTTCAATAGAGTTATACGATTTCCTGTAGAACGTAAGTTTTACTTAATTCACCAGCTATGGTCAGAAATTGAGTGTTAAACACTGTACATGTATCTGACTTATTAATATCAGAGACATTTTTACTACGTACTGATGTTCGCAACTCGTGGTCTAGTGGCTAGCGGTGCTGCCTCTGGATCACGGGGTCCCGGGTTGGGGTTTTTCCCTGCCCGGGGGCTGGGTGTTTGTGTTGTCCACATCATCTCATCATCATCATCATTCGTGACAGTGTCAGAAAATTGGAATGTGTACAAATTGGGGCTTTGTACGGGTGCTGATGGCCGCACAGTTGAGGCCCCATGAACCAAACATCATCACCACTAAGTATTGACTTTATATCCTCGACCTTGTGCTGCTGACGAGACACTTCCTTCACTACTGATTATATAGTTTTAATTTATCCTGGGACTTAGCTACTCTATTTGCGTGTCACTTGCTCTTTGCCTTCTAATAACATTTTTAAGCACCTTAGTACTGCTTGTAATGGGCTACTGTAGCTCGATTACGACCTATAATTTTAATATAATTCCCACATTGTTCTACATGATGACCATATCCCACTAGTCGGTCAACCAGGCTGCCTTTTACTGCTAGTACCCTGTTTTGAACGTTCTAATGGAAAGTAGCTATCAACGAACGTGACAAATGTCTTAAGGAAAGCCGGCCGCGGTGGTCAAGCGGTTATAGGCGTTTCAGTCCGGAACCACGCTGCTGCTACGGTCACAGGTTCGAATCCTGCCTCGGGCATGGATGTGTGAGATACCCTTAGGTTAGTTAGATTTAAGTAGTCCTAAGTCTAGGGGACTGATGGCCTCAGATGTTAAGTCCCATAGTGCTTAGAGCCATTTGAGCCATTATTATCCTAAGGAAAGCATTGTATTTGTCATCTATGTTATCGGCACTATAAACATCCTGCCACTCTTATTCCTTGACGAGGTTTAAAAAACTCTCTATTGCTGTTGGATTAACTTTCCTACATTTGTTTGAGTACAAAAGTCTTTTAATGTTAAAATTTGTGAATCATGGTCTGAAAGGCCATTCACTCTTTTACTAACAGTCTGTCCATGTAGTAACAAAGAATGAATAAAAATGTGCTATGGTTGTGCTAATGTTCCTCTGCATCCTGGTTGTAAAAAATACAGCCTGCATCAGACCATATCAATTTAGAATATCTTCCGACACCCAACATTAAGATGAGGTCGATCACGATTTGAAATCGTCACACGAAGTGCATATTTGTTCCAACAGTTTCAGTAGATATCTCTCCAATGTCATCACCTACGTCATACTCCCCGTCCCTTTTTAAGATTATTCCCAGCTCCAAACACTATCCCTATCTGAGCCTCTTTCGTAATAACTACATAACTCCCCTAAATTAAGTCACTTGAGGCAGCCCTGCACTATGCTTCATATTGCTGGTGACCTGATTGCCATACTTTGTACACAAAGGCTAAATGGCGTACTGATTATCGGGATTTTTTTGTAAATATAAGGATACTCACATATGTAAAAGCAATGTTTTCAATTTTAGTCGCTCATATAATTTATATATGATAGATTATATTTTTTGTAAAGTATTTTATGTACTTGTATTTTATCAGACTACTTTATCTTTCATTTATTCTTGTATTTTCCATGTTTCTGATATCCTTGTGTTCCATGCTGTTTCATCATGATGTCAGTGAACATATGTGATTTTGTTGTTGACTCTCGAAAGCCTGTTTATTGTCTTTATTCGAATTGATCGTTCTGAACTGGATCTGTACTGTTTGAATTTGATTATGTCTTGTGTATTCGTAAGAGGTATGGCATGTAATGTTGGATTTGTAATAGCATTTTGACAAAGTATCTACTTACGAACGTTATATTCTCATTTTCGACTTTGCAGTCTTTTTTTACTCAGTATCGTGAGCAAGGTCTTGGACTGGAACCGGTTTGTGAGGAAAATAAAAGTCAGTATTCGCATTATGCAAAGATGTGAAGAAAGGTAGCCGGCCGGAGTGGCCGAGTGGTTCTAGGCGCTACAGTCTGGAACCGCGCGATCGCTACGGTCGCAGCTTCGAATCCTGCCTCGGGCATGGATATGTGTGATGTCATTAAGTTAGTTAGGTTTAAGTAGTTCTAAGTTCGGTGGACTGCTGACCACAGCAGGTAAGTCCCATAGTGCTCAGAGCCATTTGACCCATTTTTTGAAGAAAGATAGTGGTATCATTCGTAGGAAATAAGTGTTTCATACTGCTCTCTTGAACAAGGTAACGCTTTGATAACCCTCTGTTGTTCATTTGTATGAATAAGGTTGGGAAACGAAGTTTCCACGATGTAAATGCATCCTCCTCAATCTTGTTACATATCGTGTTTTTCTCCACGACAGCGCCTCAGCTCTTTCTGACGGCACACATGCGTGCATACTGCTTCTTTGAGTTGTCAAATTTTGTGATGAAGAAACCATTGCATGGCGGGCCTTTCCAAAGTGACAACCAGACTAGTTTCGAGATGGGACGTTCCACGAAAAGCCAAGCGAAGACTTCTGCAACCAAGATCACTGCCAACTCATCCACCGTTGGGTAAAGATGTGTCGCTTAAGAAGAGTGAATACGTAGAGAAGGACCAACACTAGTTTCCATGGTGGCAGTTTCTATGCTTCTAGGTGTTAGTTAAAATATCATTAGTATATCTATAAAGGCGCCCTGACAGTTTTAAATGCCTGCGCAATGTTCTCGAGTGAAGTAGGAAGGATCCAAAACGTGACTGAATGCTTGCTCACCGCATGTAAATATACGAGGATCATTCGAACAGAAACTTACACTTTTACCATTTGACTCGCGTATTGTCGTGTGGACTGCTTTGCTCCCGGGTAGTGGTTCTCAGCCTCTCTTAGAACTTTACCCCAGAGTGGAATCTGACATTAGCTAGTTTTCCCCTCCCCTATCATCCGTTGCAGCGCCCCCCCCCCCACCCCCCCCCCCCACACACACACACATTGTCACCAACTTTACCACGTAACTAAACTGTAGAATGAAATACATTTCTTGTAACACTTTTATTTTCAAAATGATGAAAGATGAATGATATTTAGTTTGTGTGTGTGTGTGTGTGTGCGTGTTTGTGTGTGGTGAGTTTTAGAATGAATGACGAAGGAATTCTGGGTGCATCGCAAGTACTACCCACAACTCCTCAGATAAGAAAGCTAACTGTCCACAGGGAGGGCAGACGCTTACCGCAAAACGTACTTCCCCTTCATCACTGCTCTTCATTGCGGCACTTGCTTGACTTGCACTTGCAACCCCATTTAAAATCAACGAAGTTAAAATGTGTGCACTCTACCTACTGTTGGTAAACCATTTGATTGCTGCGCTCCTTACACTACTGAACTGGCAGAAGTTGGAAGGCTTCTGACTGTAATGCTTCGTGTTTGACCATGCCCATTAATGGTAATAATATAATAATAATAATGTGCATGGCACTGTAGTAGCCTATATATAATTACTGCTGTGAATTTTTGTCAATTAATTCATTTATATGTTTCGAAGCATGTAATGAAGCTGTTTCTGGACTACTACAGGCACTACGTATAACTTGGAGAAGATATTTTCTTGAGATATTTGGCATTTGTTACGTATATTTCCCACTTTTATCATCAGCGATGTACAGGAGAAAGCACAACATAATGTGCGTATTTGGTAGAGTATGTAACTTGTAACCTCCATAGCATTAATGCCGCTAACTGAGAAAAAGTAATTATTGATAACTTATATAATTATTATTGAAGTCTTGCGAAATTGTGATAATAGTAATAATCTTTTGAAAAACGTTTCGTGACTGAAACAGAATCGAATGATTTAATTTTTATCCCTCATAACTTTCATTTTACCCCTCAGGTGGTAAATACTCCCAGGCTGTGAAACACTGCGTTAGGGCATCGCTTGTGATAGGATGGAGAGGAGATAGCCGTGTACATAATTGAATACCATCCAACCTGAAGATGCCTGAAACAGGCGAAACGCGTCATTGGTAAATAAATAATTATTATAAGCCTGCAATCAGGACTGTTTGTTTCTTCAAAAAAATGGTTCAAATGGCTCTGAGCACCATGCGGTCATCAGTCCCCTAGAACTTAGAACTACTTAAACCTAACTAACCTAAGGACATCACACACATCCATGCCCGAGGCAGGATTCGAACCTGCCACCGTAGAGGTCGCGTGGTGCCAGACTTTAGCGCCTAGAACCGCTCGGCCACCCTAGCCGACTTTTGTTTCTTCGTCGTACGTTACCCGCAGCTGTACCAACTCCGCTATGAGTTGGAAAAGTTTTTCACTGCATTTGTATTGCTATATATCGATAAAAAAAAGCTGTGTTGCGATAGTCCGGTTTATACATGAGTGACCCTCGTAGAGCTACGATTATTTTGGCGTGACTGAGCAGTGGAAATACTGTGGAAGCTGAATAAGTATGTTAGTGGCTGCTAGCGGTACTTCAGGATAGAGAGGAGTCGAGGTCTGCCGCCTACCTGGGTAGTGTTTCATCTCCCCGCGTAGAACCTCGGCGATGAGGCGGCGCGGCGCTGGAATCCCTGGAATCGCTCCCAGCCACCCACGCCAGCTGGTATCTTATCACTGTGCAGCTGCAGCTGCAGCTAGGTGGGTGCCACTGGGGCATTAGGCCACCAGGGACTGCCTTATCGCCCGCACGGCGCAGTGCTAGGGCCGGCGCGGCCACTGGCTGCAGCGCAACACGGACAGGCGTCGGTCACGCACTCTACTGCCCTCATTACACATCCCACGTGCAAGGCTTTACTCTACTTCAAAAGCCGTCTCGTACTACTTGGCTACCGGTATAACTGCTTTTCTGCATTGCAAGATATCTGCAAGGACTGCTATAATTCACTATCACAATGCGCTGGTTTCCACTTCTACTTCTTCTTGCAGTTTATCTACGGTTCGCGGCTTCTCCACTCCCAGTCGCCATATTATTCTGTCTCGAATTTCCTCAACGTTCATTTTCTCTGCTTCCATTGCTGCCTCCGCATCACCTTGCCGGTCGCGTCGCGGGCGAACCATTTTCTTCCGGTGGGAACGTATACAGCTGAGTACCATATTTGGTATTCTTACTTCATTCGCGCTATTCACATGGCCAACCAACATCAGCTCTTTTTACTGTATATCATGACAGATATGCCTGTCCATTTTCGCGCTTTGTCTATGTTATATTTTTCTCGTCCATCCTAATACAGCTTGAGCCTCTTCTAAAGAAAACCAGAAATTTATTATTATTAATATTGTCATTTTGCTAACTTTTCAGACTTCTGCTCCGTGCAAAACTACTCTCTGGATATCAAACTTCTTTGCCCAATAGCCAATATTTACATTGTGGGGCGGAGCTCGAACCATGTACTGATCTTATGATTACTTGACAACCTACATAAATTAGTTTCGTTATGTGCCCCCAATGGATATTCCAATGTACACTACTGGCCATTAAAATTGCTGCACCAAGACGAAATGCAGATGATAAACGGGTATTCATGGACAATTATAGTAGAACTGACAACTGATTACATTTTCACGCAATTTGGGTGCATAGATCCTAAGAAATCAGTACCCAGAACAACCACCTCTGGCCGTAATAACGGCCTTGATCCGCCTGGGCATTGAGTCAAACAGAGCTTGGGTGGCGTGTACAAGTACAGCTGCCCATGCAGCTTCAACACGATACCACAGTTCATCAAGAGTAGTGACTGGCGCATTGTGACGAGCCAGTTGCTCGGCCACCATTGACCAGATGCTTTCAATTGATGAGAGATCTGGAGAATGTGCTGGCCAGGGCAGCAGTCGAACATTTTCTGTATCCAGAAAGGCACATACAGGACCTGCAACGGTTGTGCATTATCCTGCTGAAATGTAGGGTTTCGCAGGGATCGAATGAAGGATAGAGCCACGGGTCGTAACACATCTGAAATGTAACGTCCACTGTTCAAAGTGCCGTCAATGTGAACAAGAGGTGACCGAGACGTGTAACGAATGGCACTCCATACCATCACGCCGGGTGATACGCCAGTACGGCGATGACGAATACACGCTTCCAATGTGCGTTCACCGCGATGTCGCCAAACACGGATGCTACCATCATGATGCTGTAAACAGAACCTGGATTCATTCGAAAAAATCACGTTTTGCCATTCGTGCACCCAGGTTCGTCGTTGAGTACACCATCGTAGGGGCTCCTGTCTCTGATGCAGCGTCAAGGGTAACTGCAGCCATGATCTCCGAGCTGATAGTCCATGCTGCTGGGAATGTCGTCGAACTGTTCGCGCAGATGGTTGTTGTCTTGCACACGTCCCTATCTGTTGACTCAGCGGTCGAGACGTGGCTGCACGATCCGTTACAGCCATGCGGATAAGACGCCTATCATCTCGACTGCTAGTGACACGAAGCCGTTGGGATCCAGCACGTCGTTCCTTACTACCCTCCTGAACCCACCGATTCCATATTCTGCTAGCAGTCATTGGATTTCGACCAACGCGAGCAGCAATGTCGCGATACGATAAACCGCAATCGCAATAGGCTATAATCCGACCTTTATAAAGTCAGAAACGTGATGGTACGCATTTTTCCTCCTTACACGAGGCATCACAACAACGTTTCACCAGGCATCGCCGGTCAACTGCTGTTTGTGTATGAGAAATCGGTTGGAAACTTTCCTCATGTCAGCACGTTGTAGGTGTGGCGCCATCCTTGTGTGAATGCTCTGAAAAGCTAATCGTTTGCATATCACAGCATCATCTTTCTGTCGGTTAAATTTCGCGTCTGTAGGACTTCATCTTCGTGGTGTAGCAATTTTAATGGCTAGTAGTGTATTATACTTCTTATACTGAGCAAAAACTCTGTTTAGGGGAAAGAAATAGGCAGTGTCCTTTACAAAGGCACTAGCGCCACTTTTAGCATAACACATCTTTGGAAATAATTTTGAACTAAGTTGACAGTTGATGCCACGACTACCCACAGGTTCTGCAGATACTGACACTGACGTTGTTTACAAGTTCTAAGTTCTGATTGCTGAACTTTTTTTAAAAAAAATATTTTTTGAATTTTCAGTTTTTCATGCCTGTTTTTGGATAGCGTATGCCTCTCGTTCAGGTGTTCATTGAATCTTAATTACAGATATGATGCCTGTAGCCGTAGGCCCACTGTCCCCTGTGGCAATAATATCTTAATGCGACTTATCTTCATCTACGGCAGATGCGTAAAATTCTACCTCTCGCTCAAAATCTTTGAAACTGAAGTACTCCACCTATCTTTACCGCACCTGTTTAACTTTTACTACTTTATATAACTTTTTCTATTCTCCCTGATAACCGCGCGGAGTGGCCGCGCGGCTAGAGGCGCCATGTCACTAATTGCGCGGTCCCTCCCGCCGGAGGTTCAAGTCCTCTCTCGGGCATGGGTGTGTATGTTGTTCGTAGCATAAATTAGTTTAAGTAGTGTGTAAGACTAGGGACAGATGACCTCGGCAGTTTGGTCCCATAGGAATTCACACACATTTGAACAATTCCCTACCTGAGACACAAAGCCACTACATATTCATTATTTCTACCGATTTGTCCCTTATACGCTGCCCTCTGTTTGCCAACGCATTGCCACTGGTCTCACATCTTGCACGAAGATTTTGGTATCTGTAATGATACATAACTCTCCAACCATACCTATTTTCTCGCCACTTTTCGTCATTCTTCCTTCATTTTTATCCTCTTCCTCTGCCCTTTAGTCGTCCACCACTTCCTCCTTCCCCTCCCCCCTCCTCATCCTCCTACTACTACTACATACTGAGACTAGTCTCTTCTTAATCCAGAAGCTGGTTCCACTATTGAAAGTAATCGTTTTCATAGTATGAGTGGTTGGAGTGCTGTAGACATGGTGAAACGTCCCCTTAGAACAATTATACACGACTGTCCTTAAGCTGATACACAATTTTTTTTAGCGCAACGCAATCTGACTTTCAAAAAATCCCTACAAAAGAATGGCCCTGACTAACATTAACCTATACAAATCGCTTACCTCACCAACAATCTTAGTTACTCGAACTACTGCAATACAGCGAGCGCCACTACTGCCAGCTAAATAAAAGATTCAAACTATGGAAGGCACTAACTACTGATAGGGATAGTTAGCAAATGAAAGATATTAATAGAGAACAAACAATGTATTTACCTTAATATCATCATATATATATATATATATATATATATATATATATATATATATATATATATAGAGCAGTTCATGACAAATTATAAAACTCCGCCATCTCTCTCCCCACATCCACCACTGCTGGCGGCTCACCTCCAACTGCGCAACGCTACGCGCTGTTCACATCCAGCCGCCGCTGCCCAACACTACAATGGCAGACAACAATGCAAACTAGCCACAGACTGCACACAGCACAGCCAGTGATTCTCACACAGAGCGCTACGTGGCGTTACCAATAAGAAAACCTAAACAGCCTACTTACAATGGTACTTTATGTATTTATAGGGTTGAAGCGCAGTACAACTGCTAGACCACAGCTCTAATCTCTCTGATTTTATCCTCATGGTCTCTTCGCGAGATATACGTAGGAGGGAGCAATATACTGCTTGACTCCTCGGTGAAGGTATGTTCTCGAAACTTCAACAAAAGCCCGTACCGAGCTACTGAGCGTCTCTCCTGCAGAGTCTTCCACTGGAGTTTATCCATCATCTCCGTAACGCTTTCGCGATTACTAAATGATCCTATAACGAAGCGCGCTGCTCTCCGTTGGATCTTCTCTATCTCTTCTATCAACCCTATCTGGTACGGATCCCACACCGGTGAGCAATATTCAAGCAGTGGGCGAACAAGGGTACTGTAACCAACTTTCTTTGTTTTCGGATTGCATTTCCTTGGGATTCTTCCAATGAATCTCAGTCTGGCATCTGCTGTACCGACGATCAACTTTATATGATCATTCCATTTCAAATCACTCCTAATGCCTACTCCCAGATAATTTATGGAATTATCTGCTTCCAGTTGCTGACCTGCAATATTGTAGCTAGATGATAAAGGATCTTTCTTTCTATGTATTCGCAGCACATTACACTTGTCTACATTGAGATTCAAGTGCCATTCCCTGCACCATGCGTCAATTCGTTGCAGAACCTCCTGCATTTCAGTACAATTTTCCATGGTTACAACCTCTCGATATACCACAGCATCATTCGCAAAAAGCCTCAGTGAACTTCGGATGTTATCCACAAGGTCATTTATGTATATTGTGAATAGCAACGGTCCTAGGACACTTCCCTGCGGCACACCTGAAATCACTCTAATTTCGGAAGACTTCTCTCCATTGAGAATGACTTCACTCTTTTGGATGACAACGCGCTACCACGGCGATCTGCGTGGGTGGAGGAGCTCATGGAACGAGAGAATATTCCGCCAATGGACTGGCCTGCTTGTTCCCCCGACTTAAATCCAATCGAGTACGTGTGGGATGCGTTCGTGAGATATTACTGCACACCCACATGCACCAACGGCCATCCAGCCGTTGGAGGATGGAACGCCATTTTCGATAGCATGGGAATACGTTGCAGAGCAAGCACTGCCTCCGTGATGATCATACATCCTATTAAGAACCATTTCCCAGATTTTTTCATGTCTCAGGCACCATCATGAATTTCTGTGACATCAGTGTAAGTATTTTATGTGCGTATATACGGAAGCTGAGAGTGAAAATTTGTACCACGGCCGGGAATCTAATCCTTGTCCCCTGTTTGCCAGGAAGGTGTGTTAGTCACTGAGCTATCTTGGCACAGCAGTCCGCACAACTGTACGGATTACCAACCTCGACGCAAATCCTCACTGGCGCCCCAGTCTACTTTAATTTGGGTGGAGGAGGGAGGCATTGTGTGCACCGCTGTGCCAAGTGGCTTAGTGGTTAACGCACTTTAGTAAGCAGGAGACCTGGGTTCGATTCCCGGCCTTGGTACAAACTGTCATTCGCAGGTTCGGTCTATAGACATAAAATCATATCTGTATGAGACCAGTCTTCCCCCATGAACCATGGACCTTGTCGTTGGTGGGGAGGCTTGCGTGCCTCAACGATACGGATAGCCGTACCGTATGTGCAACCACAACGGAGGGATATCTGTTGAGAGGCCAGACAGACGTGTGGTTCCTGAAGAGGGGCAGTAGCCTTTTCAGTAGTTGCTGGGGCAACAGTCTAGATGATTGACAGATCTGGCCTTGTAACACTAACCAAAATGGCCTTACTGTTCTGGCACTGCGAACGGCTGAAAGCAAGGGGAAACAACAGCCGTAATTTTTCTCGAGGGCATGCAGCTTTACTGTATGATTAAATGATGATGGCGTCCTCTTGGGTAAAATATTCCGGAGGTAAAATAGTCCCCCATTCGGATCTCCGGGCGGGGACTACTCAAGAGGGCGCCGTTATCAGGAGAAAGAAAACTGGCGTTCTACGGATCGGAGGGTGAAATGTCAGATCCCTTAATCGGGCAGGTAGGTTAGAAAATTTAAAAAGGAAAATGGATAAGTTAAAGTTAGATATAGTGGGAATTAGTGAAGTTTGGTGGCAGGAGGAACAAGACTTTTGGTCAGGTGAATACAAGGTTATAAATACAAAATCAAATAGCGGTAATGCAGGAGTAGGTTTAATAATGAATAAAAAAATAGGAGTACGGGTAAGCTACTACAAACAGCATAGTGAACGCATTATTGTCGCCAAGATAGACACGAAGCCCACGCCTACTACAGTAGTACAAGTTTATATGCCAACTAGCTTTGCAGATGACGAAGAAATTGATGAAATGTATGATGAGATAAAAGAAATTATTCCGGTAGTGAAGGGAGACGAAAATTTAATAGTCATGGGTGACTGGAATTCGAGAGTAGGAAAAGGGAGAGAAGGAAACATACTAGGTGAATATGGATTGGGGCTAAGAAAAGAAAGAGGAAGCCGCCTGCTAGAATTTTGCGCAGAGCATAACTTAATCATAGATAACACTTGGTTCAAGAATCAGAAAAGAAGGTTGTATACATGGAAGAACTCTGGAGATACTGAAAGGTATCAGATAGATTATATAATGGTAGGACAGAGATTTAGGAACCAGGTTTTAAATTGGTCATGAACTGTAGATTAAAACTGAAGAAACTGTAAAAAGGTGGGAATTTAAGGAGATGGGACCTGGATAAACCGAAAGAACCAGAGGTTGTACAGAGTTTCAGGGAGAGCATAAGGGAACAATTGACAGGAATGGGGGAAAGAAATACAGTA
This sequence comes from Schistocerca serialis cubense, assembly GCF_023864345.2. Classification (NCBI taxonomy): domain Eukaryota; kingdom Metazoa; phylum Arthropoda; class Insecta; order Orthoptera; family Acrididae; genus Schistocerca; species Schistocerca serialis. The sequence continues at coordinate 462,895,915 of NC_064643.1, forward strand.
GAAGAAGAATGGGTAGCTTTGAGGGATGAAATAGTGAAGGCAGCAGAGGATCAAATAGGTAAAAAGACGAGGGCTGGGTAACAGATGAAATACTGAATTTAATTCATGAAAGGAGAAAATATAAAAATGCAGTAAATGAAGCAGGCAAAAAGGAATACAAACGTCTCAAAAATGAGACCGACAGGAAGTGCAAAACGGCTAAGCAGGGATGGCTAGAAGACAAATGTAAGGATGCAGAGGCTTATCTCACTAGGGGTAAGATAGATACTGCCTACAGGAAAATTAAAGAGACCTTTGGAGAAAGGAGAACCACTCGCATGAATATCAAGAGCTTTGATGGAAACCCAGTTCTAAGCAAAGAAGGGAAAGCAGAAAGGTGGAAGGAGTATATAGAGGGCCTATACAAGGACGATGTTGTTGAGGAGAATATTATGGAAATGGAAGAGGATGTAGATGACGATGAAATGGGAGATATGATATTGCGTGAAGAGTTCGACAGAGCACTGAAAGACCTGAGTCGAAACAAGGCCCCCGGAGTAGACCACATTCCATTAGAACTACTGACAGCCTTGGGAGAGCCAGTTCTGACAAAAATCTACCAACTGGTGAGCAAGATGTATGAGACAGGCGAAATACCCTCAGACTTCAAGAAGAATATAATAATTCCAATCCCAAAGAAAGCAGGTGTTGACAGATGTGAAAATTACCGAACTATCAGTTTAATAAGTCACAGCTGCAAAATACTAACGCAAATTCTTTACAGACGAATGGAAAAACTGGTAGAAGCCGACCTCGGGGAAGATCAGTTTGGATTCCGTAGAAATGTTGGAACACGTGAGGCAATAATGACCCTAAGACTTATCTTAGAAAGTAGATTAAGGAAAGGCAAACCTACGTTTCTAGCATTTGTAGACTTAGAGAAAGCTTTTGACAATGTTGATTGGAATACTCTCTTTCAAATTCTGAAGGTGGCAGCGGTAATATACAGGGAGCGAAAGGCTATTTACAATTTATACAGAAAACAGATGGCAGCTATAAGAGTCGAGGGGTATGAAAGGGAAGCAGTGGTTGGGAAGGGAGTGAGACAGGGTTGTCGTCTATCGCTGATGTTATTCAATCTGTATATTGAGCAAGCAATAAAAGAAACAAAAGAAAAGTTCGGAGTAGGTATTAAAATCCACGGAGAAGGAATAAAAACTTTGAAGGGCGCTGATGACATTGTAATTCTGTCAGAGGCAGCATAGGACTTGGAAGAGCAGCTGAACGGTATGGACAGTGTCTTGAAAGGACAGTATAAGATGAACGTCAACAAAAGCAAAACGAGGATAATGGAATGTAGTCGAATTAAGTCGGGTGATACTGAGGGAATTAGATTAGGAAATGAGACACTTAAAGTAGTGAAGGAGTTTTGCTATTTGTGGGGTCAAAGTAGAGAGGATATAAAATGTAGACTGGAAATTGCAAGGAAAGCGTTTCTAAAGAAGAAAAATTTGTTAACATGGAGTAGATATTTAAATGTCAGGAAGTCGTTTCTGAAAGTATTTATATGGAGTGTAGCCATGTATGGAAGTGAAACGTGGACGATAAATATTTTAGACAAGAAGAGAGTAGAAGCTTTCGAAATGTGGTGCTACAGAAGAATGCTGAAGATTAGATGGGTAGATCACATAGCTAATGAGGAGGTATTGAATAGAATTGGGGAGAAGAGGAGCTTGTGGCACAACTTGACTAGAAGAAGGGATCGGTTGGTAGGACATGTTCTGAGACATCGAGGGATCACCAATTTAGTACTGGAGGGCAGGGTGGAGGGTAAAAATCGTAGAGGGAGACCAATAGATGAATACACTAAGCTGATTCAGGAGGATGTAGGCTGCAGTAGGTACTGGGAGATGAAGAATCTTGCACAGGATAGAGTAGCATGGAGAGCTGCATCAAACCAGTCTCAGGCCTGAAGACCACAACAATAACAACATTATGAGACCAGTAAAGTCTCTGAAATTGTGTTATTTCACTGTACGTTGTAAGCCCGTATATTTCTATTGTCTATTGTCAAACCACAATTTATGAAAGTTATTTATATTTTATTAATATGATTAAGTAGGAATAATTAATATTTGTCATGTTGGAAATAATTGTGGTAGCAGGGAATGTCTGCACTAAAGTATTGTTGAGGAGAGACCGCATATTGATATAATTTTAAAAAGGGCGGGAGAGACCGCGGATGGATGCATTTTAAGAAAAAAGCGGGAAAGACCGCGCATGATACATTTTGTAATGGTAGCGGGGATTGTCTGCACCAGAAAGCATTGTTGGCGGGAGAAAACGCACTTGAGCGTTCGTAGGAAGTCGGTAGTAAGCTTGATGTGAAGCGAGTTGGTAGCAGGTCTGAAGCGAGAGGTTGAGAGGAGCGGTGTCCCTGCCAGCCAACAGCTATGATTTACAAGAGATTATAAACGGCTCTACAGAGACATCAGCTAACTATTATCATAAAGAGGAACTAATATTATTGAATTAGTTTTTTGGGAAACTCAAGAATACTGAAGGTATGTTTGCGCAATGCTAGTTGTAAGATTATTGTTAAAAGTAAGTCCCATCAGAACGTTTGTAAAATAATTTCATACAGAATATAATTAATTTTTGCCAGCAATATTGCATTACTGATTATAATCTTCCCAAAAACCATCAACTTTTCAAAATTTTGTTGTTGTCAAGAAAACGTTTAACTATGAATTACGTAACTTCAGTGAAATTAATTAAAGAATAACGTCAGCTTTGCTAGTAAAGAATACCGTCTGCTTTGGTAATACATACGGCTACTTATTATGACAGCCCACCAGCTGTTAATAGAGTATAGTAAAACAGAGTAAGTATATTCATGTAGCAGTTAGATGTAGCAGTCAGATTGCGATACAGTAACAGTGAAAAAGGTAAGGAACAGTTTTGGGTAATTGCAGGTAACGACTGAGGGCCTCGACGACGACACATTCTATGTTTCGTAGAAATAATCAGAATATCACTTTTAATAAGCAGCATTTAAATTTGTAGGAGAAGATTGGGAAAGAGAATTAATTTCAAAGGGGAAATTTCATTTGTTATTATTAAGCAAGAGATAGAAATCCCAGAGAAGGTTTCATAGTTATTGTAGAAGGGAAGGTTGCGTAACAAAAGAGATATAGAGAAGACCGGTAGGTTCAACGTATTCTCTTTGGATAAAAGTGTTCGTCAGACAACGTGTTTCTTTCACTTATCTTTTGTGCTATATTGTAGCAATTCTTTCTATCTCTGATCGAAGTTTCGATCTATGTTTCTTGGCAGTGATACACCATTAAAGAGTTACTTTCGTCGCTAAATTTTGCGCTCCACTGTGTCTACCGTTTACAAACCTAACCTTCTTGATTCACTAACTACAGCGATTACCCCCTAATGACGCATCATAAAACGGTAGTGTGTTAATACGGCTGAAATAATAGACGCTAGCACATTCTGCAAGTACTGGTCATAGTGACCTTATCTAGTAAAATTGATTACTAAATTCAAAAATTCAAATTAAAAATTTTGCCTTTAAAAGGTGCATATTTCCATTTTATAGTTCAATTTTTAACAAATTGTATCATGTAAATAAAATCAGTTTACACAGTTCAGTTACAGCTGCCAATACCTTATCCATCAGCGTCATGCGATAAATAATTTAGAGCTACGTGGATGCGTAATTTGCAGATTAGGTAAACAAAGAATGAATCTACATAGTTGTTCCGCCGCATACTTACGCTCTGATTTGTGCACAGCAACTCTACGGTACAATACCACGTCCATAATTTCACACATATTGTGTTATTCTTACAGTTACACTAAGTTAACAACGTGTAAATGCATTATGTGAAACCATTTAATATTAGTCTTTTAAATGAGGATGATTGTTAGATACTGAACTCACTCATCACCGTGTAACCGTTAAAGAGCCGTGCTATCGTGAGACATACATACAAATACGTACTTCTAAAGGGGAAGAAATTTGACAGCATTATGATTTAACGTTATTTCTGTTTCACTTGCGTGTTAAACGCAAAATTAAGTCTCTGGAGGTAAGTTCACAGAGCAGAAGTGACTTTCGAAGAATAATGGGCAACGGGTACAGCTTTATTAATGACAGTAAACATTGAAATGATATTATTGGCTGTGATACTCCCGGGGTGCTCAGTTACGTAAATCGGGCCGTTTTTCTTCATTGTAGATGAAACTTTCTGATGGTAAAAGAGAAAGTGGTGTACAATATTTACTATAGCTAGGATGGAGAACATAGCTAGCATCTCTCAATGCAAGCATGAGACACGGCTATCGCAAATTCAGAGAACTAACAGTGCTGGAACTCGATTACGGAATATGTGAAGTTAACGTAACACTAGCCTTATAACGGACTAGATACGCCTGTATATAAAAATCGAATGGCTGACTGTGACGGGTGTCTACGCACATGATCTACAGACTTCATTTACAAATCTAATCTAGCCCATCAGGCTATCGTTCAAAAAAATAAACATGAACTACAATACCAATTAATCAGTATATTTTACTTTTTCTATAAAGCAAATGTCTTAATTTACTAACGAATTTTCTTCTATAAGGACTGGTCATGAAAGACTGAGGGGAGTCGGTCTTCAGATCCACCTTAAGCCTTTACTGTTTTGTGCAATGCTCTTCACACTGATGAGACAAAAGTCGTGGGATACCTCCTACTATCGTGTCGGACTTCCATTTGCCCGGAGTAGTGCATCGGATCGACGTGTATTGGATATGTGCAGATCGCTGGAAGTCCAATGCAGAAACATTCAGCTGTGCTGCCTCTATAGCTGTCCATAATTGCGAAAGGCACACCGGTGCAGGATACTGTGCACGATCTGAACCCATTTCCTCCATAAATGGTGTGATTCATGTCGGGAAATCTGGGTGGCCAAATCATTCGCCGCCGGCCGGAGTGGCCGTGCGGTTCTAGGCGCTACAGTCTGGAGCCGAGCGACCGCTACGGTCGCAGGTTCGAATCCTGCCTCGGGCATGGATGTGAGTGATGTCCTTAGGTTAGTTAGGTTTAATTAGTTCTAAGTTCTAGGCGACTGATGACCTCAGAAGTTAAGTCGCATAGTGCTCAGAGCCATTTGAGACAAATCATTCGCCGGCCGCGGTGCCCGAGCGGTTCTAGGCGCTTCAGTCCGGAACCGCGCGACTGCTACGGTCGCACGTTCGAATCCTGCCTCGGGAATGGATGTGTGTGATGTCCTTACGTTAAGTTAGGTTTAAGTAGTTCTAAGTTCTAGGGGACTGATGACCTCAGATGTTGAGTCCCATAGTGCTAAGAGCCATTTGAACCATTTGAACTAAATCATTCGCTCGAATTGTCCAGAATGTTCTCTAAATCAATCGCGAACAACTGTAGTCCGGTGACATGACGTCATTCATTGGGAACATGAAGTCCGTGAATGGCTGCAAATCGTTCAAAATGGTTCAAATGGCTCCGAGCACTATGGGACTTAACATCTGAGGTCATCAGTCCCCTAGAACTTAGAACTACTTAAACCTAACTAACCTAAGGACATCACACACACCCATGCCCGAGGCAGGATTCGAACCTGCGACCGTAGCACTCACGCGGTTTCGGACTGAAGCGCCTAGAACCGCACGACCACCTCGGCCGGCTGCAAATCGTCTCCACGTAGCCGAACATAACTGTTTCTAGACAATGATCGGTTTAGTTGGATCAGAGGACCCAGTGTATTGTAAGTAAACACAGGCTACACCATTAGGGAGCCACCACCAGCTCACACATCGCCTTGTTGACAACTTGAGGTAATGGCTTCGTAGGGTCTGCACCACACTCGAATCCTACCATCAGCTCTAACCAACTGAAAACGGGAATCATCTGACCAGGTCACGGTTTTCCAGTCGTCTAGGGTCCAACCGACAGTGTCACGCGCACAGAAGAGGCGCTGCAGGCGATGCCGTGCTGTTAGCAAACGCACTCGCGTCGTTCGTCTGCTGCCATAGCTAATTACCGCCATATTTCGCCACACTGTCCTAACGAATACGTTTGTGTACGTCGAGCATTGATTTGTGCAGTTATTTCACGCACTGACAACTCTGCTCAAAGGCTACTACTCTCGGTCGTTAAGTGAAGGCTGCCAGGCACTGTGTTGTCGGTGGTGAGAGGTAATGCGTGAAATCTGATATCCTAGACACGTTCTTGACACAGTGGATCTCGGAATATTGAATTCCCTAACGATTTCCGACATCGAGTGGCCCCTGTCTCTAGCTAAAACTACCATTCCACCTTTAAAGTCTTTTAAATCCCGTCGTGCGGCCATCTTTTCACACGAATCGTCTGAGTACAAGTGACAACTCAGCCAATGCATTACCCTTTTATACCCCGTGTACTGGATACGTGAACATCGCTATCCCATGATTTTTGTCACGTCAGTGTGATACGCTCTCTGGTGATTTCCTAGAATGTCGCCCATCATTGTCCATGACGTCAGCGTAAATATTTTAGCCAGTTTCATGTAATAACGATTAACCGAACTTACACTTTTTTTTTGTTAACGAAAAGGCAGCTACTGCGTTCGTTTGCTGTTTGAGATTTGTCCCGGAACGAATAGCACAAACAAGTTGTATTTAACCTACCTGTCGCTTCATGGGCCAATGTTTCTGTTTCAGTGAATGTTAGCTTTTGTAGCTGATATAGATTTGTTCAATAAAAACAATACCAATCCTCGTTGTATAGGTTTATTTCTAGACAACCAGTTTCGACGTTACACTACATCATCTTCAGGCCGAAACTGCTCCAGTCCAGTATACTTCATTTTCCAAATATAACAGTGCCTTTAACTGGTCTCGTAATAGCTATTACGAAACCAGTTAAAGGCACTGCTATATTCGTAACACGAAGGTTACTGGATTGGAGCAGTTTTGGTCTGAAGATGACGTAGTGTAGCGTTGAAACTGGTTGCCTAGAAATAAACCTATATAGCGTTCATTGGTTTTGTTTTTATTGAACATTAAAGCCGTGGTCCCATACTCCACCAAAAGATGGAATTACATTCGTTGGATATAGATTTGAGTCCACTCACTGTCAAATTCCAAACAACCTTATCATAGCCGCAATGAAAAAAATTACAATAGTGTGCAAGTAGGACGTAGCATGAGACTCGCTTACAACATAAATATGTTAAAGCTAAGTGACAGTTTCATTCAGCCAAAATGCAGTGATAGATGTTTTGACAACAAAGACAACAGAGGCTATCTCACGAAATAGGCCTTTCTAACCATTGGAATAATGGTCTCCTAAAACAGTGATGACTCCCTTTACTACAGATATTCGAGAGATAAAGTAGCCCGCAATATAACTTGAGATGCCAGAAGAGAAATGAAATGGAAAACTTACAAAATTTCTGAAGCTTCAAGAGGATGATACTCGAAGTGCGATATCATGACAGAATTATAATATAAAGAGAATCATATTAAGTACGATAAGAAACCAACAATGATGCGTTAGGAAAGTTCCAAGGAAATACTTTAATTTTCAGGTAGCGAATAACAATAAATGGGATGATTATGACAAAAACAAGACATTCAAAATCATACACGTACCACAGAGATACAACACATTCTTCCCAAAATCAGATAACGACAAGACAGGAAATGTTCAACAAAGCGCAGAAGTATTAAATTAGAGAAGAAGCACGAGTAAGACAAAAGCAAAAAGAGAAAATATTTGACAAATTGCAAAATATTTAAACTAATAAGAGAAGGAAAAGTGTTATATTTCGGGGGAGATTCTAGCTACGCTAATTGCTCCTTGGGTAAAGTCATCAAGATAATTTTTATGAGCATATGTAGTACGGAAGGGGTTGACTAGTTTGCTGTACATATTCTCCACATCGACTCATGGAATCAATCTTTTAAATCTAGCACAATTTTGACAAAAAATATTTAAGCTTCCACTTAATCTGGCGTTAAAAGATCCTTCGATATGCCATTCTGTCGAAACGCTGTTGAAGAACGGTGAGTCCTCATTGAATGAGTGAAAAGCGTGCTATGGGTTCACAAACTGTCAAAGAAGCTGCAGCACGGCTCATGCTTGAATATAGGTAATCTAAATTATTCTCTGCTCCTGGTAGCACTTGAACTCGTATCGCAATAGGGAACGATGGCTCGACGAAATTATGTATTTCCATTTGCCGACTGTAATTTGTTTTTGTTACCACTGCAGTTAGTTAACTGCATGTATACGTTCACCTCGTTTGCAAGAGATATTCTAATAACAGCTCAACCATGAATGTTTCACTGAGGTCTCGTTATACTTACTTCGCTTTAGTGTTTATTGTTAGACTGTCAACGTTTTTCAGCGCAAACGTGGCCTGCGTCCAGTGCTTCCTTGCGTTCATTGAAGGCCACATTTACTGAGACAGTGAAGTCAGGTCAGGAGGTGTTCCATATCAGCTATTCGCGAGAATTTTATCTATCGTCATATTCGACTATAAAGCCCCACTCGATCAGGTTTGCTTTCACTGGTGCTACGCCCTTTCTGCTGCGATTCAGATTCCTGCAGATAATCCATCTCAAGTTCTCGGCACTGGCTTCTCCTGTAGCGGAGGTTCGTCATTTGGAGACTGTGTATATTATCTGCTCAAGAATTTCTTTGTCTGTTTATCTGTGTGCTTCAGGTTGATAACATTCAGTATTACATCCAACTTTCGGTCTGTTTGTCTTGGTCGAAGCTGGGAGGTACTTACCTGTGTCTTTGAGGGATTTTCTTGTGGTATTCTGGCATGTCTCGCTGTACTATTTTCTCTTTACATATATTACATTCAATACCGGTTTTCACTGCAGTGGTTGTCTTGTTAGAAGTGTAAAGAGCTATCGGTATACAAAATGTTTACCACTGTTTAACAGTCGACTATTTAGGCTGGGGTGGGAGCCTCGGTCAAAAAAAAAAAAAAAAAAAAAAAAAAAAACGCATTTTTTCAACCATTAGCCATTAGACAACTTTAGTTACAAGAGAATTCTCGCAAACAGCATTTTAACAATTTAGAAATAGAAATAATTCAAAACTGACTTCATAAAAAATAATAAATCAAACTTGAACGATCTTGGAATAGATGGGCCTCAATAACGTCTGCCGCACTTAGGGTGGCGATGAAATCAGTTGACGCCAGAAAGTATCTTGACAAACACCACAAACCAAGATATTAGAAAACGTCAAAAACATCGTTTATGGTTACAATGTCTGTTTTTATACAGCGCCTGTAGATCCACATTCTGCGACTATGCACTGACGTCAACTGTTTGCGATATATGAGAATTGGTGCAGGGCCAGGACTCGAACCCGGACTTCCTGCTTATCGCGAGCGTCGAATCACTTCGGCTATCCCAGCACGTCACCAGAATTGATCCAAATTTCAATACGTCACACAGTCACAGCCCTTATGCTCGCACAATTCCTGATTCCCGCACAGGAAGACAAATATTATATCGTCGTTTTAGTTCGTTGAGGCATGGATACATCACTGACGCTTACAATGACTGTGTTTAAACTGTGTCTGTATCTTCACAATAAAATGTCCTTCAGACATGCATGCATGTCTGAAGGAACTAATAGTGCCAATAACGATTACAGCTGTGCTGAACACTGTGAAACAGATTAGAATATTGCGACCATGCATTAACGTCGGCTGTTTAGTTCAAATGGCTCCAAGCACTATGGGACTTAGCATTTGAGGTCATCAGTCCCCTAGACTTAGAAGTACTTAAACCTAACTAACATAAAGACATCACACACGTCCATGCCTGAGGCAGGATTCGAACCTGCGACCGTAGACGCAGCGCGTTTCCGGACTGAAGCGCCTAGAACCTCTCGGCCACAGCAGCCGGCCAGCTGTTTGCAACACATGAAAATTTGTGCGAGCTTAAGGGTTGTGAATACCTGGTGTACGGAAGTTTGTATCGGTTCCAGAAGTGTGCTGGGATAGGCGAAATAGTTAAGCCGGCCGCTCGCGACAAACGGGAAATCTGTGTTCGAGCCCCGGTTCGGCACAAATTTTGGTGTGTCGCAAACAGTTGACGTCAGTGCAAGGTCGCAGATGTGCGAATCTATTTCATAAGGCCAAAATCAATTATAGCAGCGCTGAGCGAATGACCGCTAGTTTCAAGCACCCTACACAAGCACCGTAGCAGTCCTGAAGCGACGAGCCGAATGCACTATGCGGGCCAGGAACCACTCGCATGCACTCAGAACGCCTGTCCAAGTGCAGACCCACAGCTCGCCCGCCCCCAGTCGTCCACTCCGACGTTGCTGCTTACTCTGCGCAGCGCGAAAGCGCCGTCCGTGGTTAAGTTCTTGCTGCTCAGACCAGAAACACATTACTCGTCCCTCCAGCGCTCCGCCGTTTCCTTCTCAAGGAACAGGCCGCGTTCTCATCCCATCTCACCTTACTGCAGCAAGAGCGCAGCGGGCGTTTTGAAGCCGACGGGCCGGCCTCAGTGGCCATGCGGTTCTAGGCGCTTCAGTCTGGAACCGCGCGACCGCTACGGTCGCAGGTTCGAATCCTGCCTCGGGCATGGATGTGTGTGATGTCCTTAGGTTAGTTAGATTTAAGTAGTTCTAAGTTCTAGGGGACTGATGACCTCAGATGTTAAGTCCCATAGTGCTCAGAGCCATTTGCACAATTTTTTTTAAGCCGACGGGCCGTGAATGACAATGGAAGACACTTTTTTTTTCTTGGCCAATTCCCGCTTCAGCCACTATAGTTTCATGAACTTCCAGTATGTGGCGGCGCTATACGTAGTCTTCAAAATGGCGACTGTAACGGAGGCGGCTTCCAAATAGAAAACTGTCATTGAGCTTCTTTTGGCGGAAAACCGGAGCATCTCAAATATGCATACGCGCTTGTAGAATGTCTATGGAGACCTATCAGTCGTCATCGCAACAAGGTCGTACAAAGCCGCTCGTTGTCCCGCGTGCCTGTCGGCCGGACACAGCTGTGACTCCTGCAATGCTGGAACGTGCGGACACTCTCATTCGAGGTGATCGACGGATCACAATCAAAAATCTCGATGCTCAGCTGGACATCTCTGTTGGTAGCGCTTACACACTTGGGCAGTTGGGGTACTCAAGGTGTGTGCCCTCTGGGTTCCTCGCCGCCTAAAAGAAAACCATTAAGAGATAAAACTGGGCAGTATTCTATGAACGTATATATCCCAGAATCTTCCACAAGTCACAAATAGCAAACGGTAAATAATTTCAGGAGACGGGAGCCAAATCCTCCCTTCCTCTCCAAAGTCTCCAGCCGGCGTCTATAATTGCTACACCGCAGCGCACGACGAACATCACATAGCAACATCATGTTTGCCGATATTATGTTGTACAACAGCCGCCAGTACTTTTCTATATCGCTCGAGCGCCATTGAAAATGATACTACATGTGTGTTTTGAAGCGTCGGTTACTCCCATCATTGTTGTTAGCAATACATATTCCTCAGAGTCGGCGTTTTGATTCAATTAATATTGAGGTAGTTTCTGAAGAAGCATTTAACTGTCTCGTTGCCTCTCTCTAGCAGTGGGAAAAACCTACGGACTTCAAAACATATATATTGGTGTAATAAAAGCCAACTACCAAGCAGGATGTTTTGTAAATGAAAGCAAAACACACAAACTGCAGTACGTTTAAGACCGAAAACAAACAATTAACATCTGATTCGCAGAGCACTTCAAAAGGATTACTTCAGGCGGTGTTAGTTTAGACTAACAACATTCCAATTTTCCACTTTTTAGACGCAGATTCCCGTTCCGTTCCCTAGGGCGAGAGGTTGCCCCGAGATTCTGTCCAAGGCAATACCTTGAGCTACATATGTAATAAGTACAGACCTTAGCTGTGCTAGAAATTTGCTGTTGACAACAGTTTATTCAGTGGTACTTGATCGAACCGAAACTACACTGCTGGCGACCGTAAATGCAACACTCTGAAGGAAGCATCCGAATCAAGTGAAATTTACACCATGGGTTTGCAGCGATGAGATATGCAACTGATTAGAATTTCAGCGCAGACGCACATCACGCGCGCCTGTGGCGCCACCTCATAGTGCTATTTAAGGCTTGGCGATTTCGACGAGTGTACGTTCGGCACGTGTGTTTACCTTGTGGTTGTTTCACAAGACGATCAGTTATGCCTCGTAGACAACAGCGAACATCGTTTGATCAAGTATCCGAGTTCGACAGAGGAAGGATAGTGGCTTACCGAGATTGTGGATTATCATACAGAGAAATCGCTAGTCGTGTTGGACGAAACCAAACAACTGTAATGCGGATATGTGACCGTTGGATGCAGGAGGGTACGACGGACCGACGTGGTCGATCGCATTCACCTCGGTGCACCACTGCACGTGCTGATAGGCAAATTGTGCGCATGGCAGTGACGGATCGCTCAGTGACATCCCGAACCATAGCACAGCACATTGCGTCTGTAACGCATCATCCAGTGTCTGCGCGTACCATTCGACGCCGTTTACAGCAGAGTGGTCTGTCCGCAAGACGTCCATTGCTTCGTCTACCATTGACGCAGAACCACAGACGTCTCCGTCGCCAATTGTGTGATGACAGACGGATGTGGACGGCAGAATGGAATGACGTTGTCTTTACTGACGAGGCACGCTTCTGTCTGCAGCACCACGATGGTCGGATTCGAGTGGGGAGACACCGTGGAGAGAGGATGCTGGACAGCTGCATTATGCACCGCCACACTGGTCTTGCACCGGGTATTATGGTATGGGGCGGTATTGGATATTACTCTCGCACGCCTCTAGTACGCATTGCCGGTACTTTAAATAGCCGGCGCTACATATCCGAGGTGCTGGAGCCAGTTGTCCTTCCTTACCTTCAGGGCTCGGCCACAGCCATATTTCAACAGGATAATGCGCGACCACACGTGGCACGCATTGTCCAGAGGTTCTTCGTCAATAACCAAATTGAAGTGCTTCCCTGGCCGGCTCGCTCTCCGGATCTTTCGCCGATAGAAAACATGTGGTCCATGGTTGCTCAACGAGTGACCCAGATTACATCCCCAGCTGCCACACCAGATGATCTTTGGCAACGTGTGGAAGCTGCTTGGGCTGCTGTACCCCAGGAACACATCCAACGTCTCTTTGACTCAATGCCGAGACGTGTGGCAGCGTTGATCTCCAACAATGGCGGCTACTCTGGCTACTGATTCTGGCAGGAACCACATGTCACAGAAGTCTGTAAACGTAATCATTTGATACTTGGTCAACATGTTATCTATAAAATAAATTTTGTTGTGCTACCTCTTGTCTTTCTTGGTGTTGCATTTACGGTGGCCAGCAGTGTACATAATGTCCATTTTCCTTAGACGACATTTATATAGACAGTGAGTTCATGAGCACTACAGATTTTGTTTTATAATCCTGCCTCTCCTAATGGCTGTAGAGCATTTTTGGTCCCGACATCTCTATTTTTATGCTATCTGACCGAAAAGGAATGCTGTGCGAAACGTGCCTGTAGTAGCTATCGACATATGTGATCAGAGAGACGTTTTTTATGTGAAGCTGGGCCACGGTCTGTAAATGTTGAGCGTGAGTGCTGCCGTAAGCACAGGATGGTGTGTGCTCAATCGGCTTCCCGAGAATTTAACAGCATTCGCCCAGTGCACCTGCCAAATTGTGGAAAATTTAAATGTGTTTCAGAAATAAACTCCCAGTGCATCGCACAGAAAGATAGACCACCCAAGTTTCGTATTATGTTAGCCGTACCACCATTCTATATACACAACTGGCCATTAAAATTGCTACACCACGAAGATGACGTGTTACAGACGCGAAATTTAACCGACAGGAAGAAGATGCTGTGATATGCAAATGATTAGCTTTTCAGAGCATTCACACAAGGTTGGCGCCGGTGGCGACACCTACAACGTGCTGACATGAGGAAAGTTTCCAACCGATTTCTCATGCACAAACAGCAGTTGACCAGCATTGCCTGGTGAAACGTTGTTGTGATGCCTCGCGTAAGGAGGAGTAATGCGTACCATCACGTTTACGACTTTGATAAAGGTCGGATTGTAGCCTATCGCGATTGCGGTTTATCGTATCGCGACATTCCTGCTCGCGTTGGTCGACATCCAATGACTGTTAGCAGAATATGGAATCGGTGGGTTCAGGAGGGTAATACGGAACGCCGTCCTGGATCCCAACGGCCTCGTATCACTAGCAGTCGAGATGACAGGAATCTTATCCGCATGGCTGTAACGGATCGTGCAGCCGCGTCTCGATCCCTGAGTCAACAAATGTTCGACTGCTGCCCTGGCCAGCACATTCTCCAGATCTCTCACCAATTGAAAACGTCTGGTCAATGGGGGCCGAGCAACTGGCTCGTCACTATACGCCAGTCACTACTCTTGATGAACAGTGGTATCGTGTTGAAGCTGCGTGGGCAGCTGTACCTGTACACGCAATCCAAGCTCTGTTTGACTCAATCCCCAGCGTATCAAGGCCGCTATTACGGCCAGAGGTGGTTGTTCTGGGTACTGATTTCTCAGGATCTATGCACCCAAATGGCGTGAAAATGTAATCACATGTCAGTTCTAATATAATATATTTGTCCAATGAATACCCGTTTATCATCTGCCTTCATTCTTGTTGTAACAATTTTAATGGCCAGTAGTTTAGGTTTCCGTGAGGTATAAGAACTTTAGTATGTTTAAAAGGCCTACTCAGGAGCCATTAAAACTCAGATCACAACAGTGATGAAGAGTAGGCTGAAGTTTAAGAGATTAGCCAGGAAGAATCAATACGCAAAGAAGTGGGATACGGAAGTATTAAGGAAAGACGACAGACGCTTGAAGTTATCTAAGGCTATAGATACAGCAACAAGGAATAGCTCAGTAGGCAGTACAGTTGAAGAGGAATGTACGTCTCTAAAACGGGCCACCACAGAATTTGAAAAGGAAAACACAGGTACACAGAAGGTGACTGCGAAGAAACCATGGGCAACGGAAGAAATACTTCAGTTGATCGATGGAAGGAGGAAGTACAGAAATGTTCTGAGAAACTCAGGAATATAGAAATACAAGTCGCTGAGGGATGAAGTAAATAGGACGAGACGAGATGGCTGCACGAAAAATGTGAAGGAATCAAGACAGAAATGTTTGTCGGAAGGACAGACTCAGCATACAGGAAAGTCAAAACAACCTTCGGTGACATTACAGGCAAGGGTGGTAACATTAAGAGTGCAACGGGAATTCCTCTGTTAAACACAGAGGAGAGAGCGGATAGGTGGAAAGACTACATTGAAAGCCTCTATGAGGAGGAAGATTTGTCTGATGTGCTGATGTGATAGAAGAAGAAACAGAAGTCGATTTAGAAGAGATATGGGATCCAGTATTAGAATCAGAATTTAATAGAGCTTTGGCGGACTTAAGTCCAAATAGGGCAGAATGTATAGATAACATTTCATCAGAATTTCTGAAATCATGGGAGAAGTGGCGACAAAACGACTATTCACGTTGGTGTGTAGAATGTACGAGTCTGGCGACATACCATCTGACTTTCGGAAAAGCATCATCCACACAATTCCGAAGACGGCAAGAGCTGACAAGTGGGAGAATTATCGCACAATCAGCTTAACAGATCATGCATCCAAGTTGCTTACAGATTATACAGAAGAATGGAAAAGAAAATTGAGGATGTGGTAGATGACGATCAGTTTGGATTTAGAAAACGTAAAGGCACTAGCGAGGCTACTCTGACGTTGCGATTCATAATGGACGCAAGACTAAAGAAAAATCAAGACACGTTCATAGGATTTGTCCACCTGGGAAAAGCTTCGACGATGAAAGGTGCAAGATGTTCGAAATTCTGAGAAAAATAGAGGTAAGTTGTAGGGAGAGACGGGTAATATACAGTATGTGCAAGAACCAAGAGGAAACAATAGGTGTGGACAACTAATAAGGAAGTGTTTGGATTAAAAAAGATGTAAGACAGGGATGTAGCCTTTCGCCCCTGCTGTTCAATCTGTACATCGAAGAAGCAGTGATGGAAATAAAAGAAAGGTTCAGGAGTGGAATTAAAATTGAAGGTGAAAGGACATCTATGATACGATTCGCTGATGACATTGCTATCTTGAGTGAATGTGAAGAAGGATAATGATGACGTTTGGTTATTGGGGCGCTCAACGGGCGCCCGTACAGAGTCCCACTCTTTACTCAGTCCAATTTAACCACTTTCATGAATGATAATGATGATGAAATGATGAAGACAACACAAACACCGAGTCCCCAGGGAAAGAAAAGCCCCAAACCGGGCCGGGAATCAAACCCGGGACGCCGTGATTCAGAGGCAGCAACGCCAGTCACTAGACCACGAGCTGCGGACAAAGGGAAGAATGATTACATGATCTGCTGAATGGTATGAACAACCTAATGGGTTCAGAAAACGGACTGAGAGTAACTCGAAGAAAGACCAAAGTAATGAGAGATAGCAGAAACGGGAAAAGCGAGAAACTTAATATCAGGATTGATGGTCACGAGAAGTTAAGGAATTCTGCTACCAAAGCAGTAAAATAACCAATGACGGCCGGAGCAAGGAGGACATCAAAAGAAGAATACCACTGGCAAAAAGGCCATTCCTGGCAAAGAGAAGTCTGCTTGTATCAAACCTAGGCCTTAATTTTTAGCAAGAAATTTCTGATAATGTACCTCTGGAGTACAGTATTGTGCGGTAGTGAAACAATGACTGTGGGAAAACCGGCACAGAAGAGAATAGACGCATTTGAGATGTGGTGCTACAGACAAATGATGAAAGTTAGATGGACGGTTTAGGTAAGGAATGAGGAGGTTCTGCGCAGAATCAGAGAGGGAAGGAAAATGTGGAAACACTGATAAGAAGAAGGGACAGGATGATAGGACATCTGTTAAGACATGAGGGAATGACTTCCATGGTACTAAGTAGAGCTGCACAGAACAAAAACTGTGGAGGAAGACAGAGATTGGAATACATTCAGGAAATAATTGGGGACGTAGGTTGCAAGTGAGATGAACAGGTTAGCACAGGAGAGGAATTCGTAGCGTGTCACATCAAAGCAGTCAGGAGACTGCTGACCCCCTCCCTCACCCACCCCAAAAAAAAAAAAAAAAAAAAAAAAAAAAAAAAAAAAAAAAAAAAGGTTTTTCATGAAAAACTTTTCATTTATCTTAGTGCTCTGTTTCAATTACATGACAACAATTGTTCTGTGAAGGAAAAAATTGAAACGTTTTCAATTTATTTTCTACTCAGAACAGTTGCAATTTGTCATGTAGCTCATTACTCAATGCGTCACATATTTGACCTGAATTCAATAGCTTTACATCGTATTTGTATTCAAATAATTCCTCTCGTTTTAGTCCTAATAAACATTAACCGTTATTATCTTTGAAAGGCCACTTATATATTCTGTAGATGCACTAGTTTAAAATCTTTGATTCTATAAAAATTTCACAGTCACACATATTTATCTTTGTACCTGATAATGCCGTAACAGCTGAAAACCGGTGTGTAACATAAAATAATAAATATTGTAGATTATTGCACCGGTGTCACGTGTGTTTCTTTCGTAATGTATAAGATATTCTACCAAGAACCGGCGGAAGAATCGGTCAACGCAAATCCAGTAACGGCTGCAAAAGAGGACCACAGCAGGAAAGCAAGAAAGTCTGTGAGAACCATCCGAAGGCTTATTGATAGTAACTCTTAAACCGCGTATTATTTGATTCTAACATTTTTAAGGGAGATTTGTCGCTGGTTCTGTTTCACAGATTACCAGGTGCTTATAATTAAAGTGCAACCAATTACAGAGTATTGTGTGGGCCGTAATTATTGTACGAGAGCGAAATGTGATAAATATTCCAGTGAGTTTATGTGGAACCGATTTTCGCTGGAAAAAAATTATTTTCTGTTTTGTCCATCAGGTGCATTTTTGGTTCAAATGGCTCTGAGCACTATGGGACTCAACTGCTGAGGTCATTAGTCCCCTAGAACTTAGAACTAGTTAAACCTAACTAACCTAAGGACACCACAAACATCCATGCCCAAGGCAGGATTCGAACCTGCGACCGTAGCGGTCTTGCGGTTCCAGACTGCAGCGCCTTTAACCGCACGGCCACTTCGGCCGGCTGCATTTTTGGTGCTGTGAATGAAAGAAAGATGTGCAGCAATGTTCCCATGCGTAATGGGTCAGGAAGTGGATGTGGGCAGAAATGGTCAAACAACCGAGAAAGGCATAATGCTGATTTCCCTATTAACCGTTGCTTAAGCAATTTGTTCACTGTGGGCATCGGAGATGTTGATTTGACGCTGTACAGCGCCAGATTTGCACCTGATGGCCAAAACTGGAACTAATTTTGCTCCAGGGTAAATATGTTCCGTATTATCGCATTAGCATATCTGCCAAGTTTCGCTACCATACGGTAATTACGTCCGAGTGTGGTCCTAGCTACACTTTAGTTATAAAAAATGGTTCAAATGGCTCTGAGCACTATGGGACTTGACATCTTAGGTCATCAGTCCCCTATAACTTAGAACTACTTAAACCTAACTAACCTAAGGACATCACACACAGCCATGCCCGAGGCAGGATTCGAACCTGCAACCGTAGCAGTCCCGCGGTTCCGGGCTGCAGTTCCTAGAACCGCACGGCCACCGCGGCCGGCCACTTTAGTTATAACCACCTGGTATAAACCTATACTTTTAATTGTCATGTATGTGTTTCATTTACACAGCTCACACAGCTGTGTCTGGTAATTTGATGCCGACTGCCAGTACCACCGCCATAACATTTGTTCCCGCAGTGTGACGCAACTTGTGCTGCGACTGTTACAAAGCGGAGTGCGTGGCGCTCGAGCAGCCATTGCAGTGGCCCGGTACCGGGGAAGTGCATTAGCGGCGGGCCAGCGCTGTGCGTTGTTATCCCAACCAGCACCTGGCAGCGCGCTAATACTAACAACGCTACGGCCGCAATGGCATTAGAAGCGGCGCGGAAATTAACCGCCGTGCTGGGCTAGCCAGCCTTGTGCGCAAACAGCTGGAGGCGCTGGCTGGTGTTCGCTTCCCTTCACAGAGCCAGCTTCCCCTCTGCATGCAATCTTACGTGCGGCACGAGGAATGGTAGCTTACAGAGGTTAAACACACTCCAGCCACCGAGATCGTTAGAGGCAGGGCTACAGTTCAATTGAACCGAATGGTGCAACAAAGCGCACATATCCTTGTTGAAGGAAAAGTCTTGGTCTGTATATGAAACTATTCAAGGCTACCAGGAAAATTCTATATGAGAAACCTGTCATCATTGATATGAATTTTGGTAGTTAATACTCACTTTGCAATGTTGATGCATTAAGTTGTTCTGAAAGCGGTGTTGATATTCAAGACAATAAAAGCGGGTTAACAGCTGTGAGCTATCTGGGAAAGTTAACCTTGCATTACTGAGCAACTGTTTCACCAGGTATCCAGTCTAGCTTACCAAATTCCCAACCAGACAAACATTAATTATAATCTTTTAATAGTCATCTTGCGACAACCGGCTATATATATATATATATATATATATATAAAGAGAATTTAAATAAAAAGAAATAAATCAGTTTACATTTTGACATTTATTTTAACATTGATCATTGTTCCGTTAAACATTCAGCATATTAAACTTGATTCATAACTAAACTGGTGCCTTATTTAGGATTGTGAAAATGTGAGTTTGTGATCTTACGGAACACATCAAATATATGGAGCCAAGATTGGGAGACTGCATACAACACTGCATTCATAAAATAACACACGAAGAACATTGAAACCTATGCAAGAGGAAATTAGCCACAACCAACCGATTCAATTTTCACTCAAAGAAGTTACGTTCGTAGCTAGCACAATCCTGTCCGTCATGAAATTACCGCACAGTGGTATACTAAATTCATACTAACTCTCTGTGAAATCTTCCCGAAAAGAATAGCTGAGGGCTACTTTGATGATTACACCACATGCTTCACGTGGTCAACTTAGTTTACACAAAGAGTGTAACTCCACAATAATTTTGATAATTACAATAAATTATGTCGAAACGCAATTTACAAAAGAAAAACCTCGAACTGGTTACTATCGTCTTACTATTAACCTGATGGGCCAAACAATTGTATAAGCACGTGGTACTGGTCTCACAAAGTACACCCCACGTGGGTTGAACATAAAGAAAAGTTGCTATATTAAAAAATATTGTCAAGAGGAGACGCTATAATCTCACCCACATTCGCATTTAAGATTGATGATCTCAGTTAGAGTTACGGATTATCAACTTGTGGTTCCACTTTACTCAGAAAGTAGTGAAAAAGCAACTACTGGAAGATATTCTTAACTTCACACTCGAATTACACTGCGTTGCAATTTAAGATAACAGAAGACATTTTAGATCTAAACCTGAAATAAAGGTGATTAAATTTTCAGTTAGGCTGAACTTAAGAAATCCATTGTCCTACAGACTTAGCAGAGACGCGCTTAGACGCGGACAGACTGCTGTGGGCCCCTACCGAGGGTGCTTCACAGATACAAACGGAAGTGATCAGAGAGGCAGCTTCCTATACCAACATGACAAGGGACAGACAGGACCATACTAAGGATAGAAACCTCTTTGCTTTTAGAAAGCGTAGCTACCTGTTCCGACGTTGGTCCTACTGTTCCCTAGCAGACAGGCTTGTCTGCTACCATCAAGCATGCAACTAGAAATACATTTGCTCATTCATTCTTTCACACAGAGGGGAAGGGAGATGACAGTATCTTATCATATACAGTATATAAAAGAAAGCAGATGTAGGTTCCGTATGAGACTGTGTGACATGAATTACACATAAACTGTGTTTTAAAGTGTAGTAGTGTGACACATGGTTCTTGATCATGTGTAAAAGTAACACGTTCCACTGCTCAGTCTCCTCCCAGATAGAGTCAGAAACACCACAGTAAATTTAGAAGTAGAATGTATGCCGTAAATGACAAAAGATTTAAGAAATTAACATGAAAGGAATCCAACAGAGACATTTCAACTTGTTCTGCACTGTAATGACGAAAGGCGTGCGATTTCCTAATACCGTGTCGGACATCCTTTTGCCCAGCGTAGTGCAGCGTCTTGACGTAGCACAGACTCAACAGGTCAGTGGAAGTCCCTTGTATAAATATTGAAACATGCTGCCTCTATAGCCATCCATAAACGTCACATTGTTGCCGGTGCAGGATTTTTTGCACGAACTGACCTCTCGATGTGTCCCATAAATATTCGATGGGATATAAGTAGAGTGATCTGGGTGTCCAAAATGTTTTTCAAACCAATCGCGAACGATTTTGGCCCGGTACACTGTCATCCACAAAAATTCCATCGTTGTTTGGGAAGTCCCTGAATAGTTGCAAATGGTCTGCAAGTTGCCAAACAATGATCGATTCATCTGGTCCAGAGGACCCAGTCCATTTCATATAAACACAGTCCATACCGTTATGGAGCCACTAATAACTTGCACAGTGCCTTGTTGACAACCTGAGTCCATAATCAGTCCACCGTTTTCCAGTAGTCAAGGATCCAACCGATATTATCATGAACCCAGGAGACGCGCTGCACGCGATGTCGTGCTGTTAGCAAAGGAACTCACGTCGCTCGTCTGCTGCGACTGCCCATCAGTGCCAAATTTCGCCGCACTGTCCTAACGGATACATTCACCGTACGTTCCACATTGATTTCTGTGATTGTTTCACGCAGTGTTTCTTGTCTGTTAGCACTGAAAATTGTATGCAAACGCTGCTGCTCTAGGTCATTAAGTGAAGGCCATCGGCCACTACGTTGCCCGTAGCGAGAGGTGACGTCTGAAATTTGATATTCTCGGCACATTCTTGACACTGTGGATCTGGACTGTCTCGTGCGCCTAGCCTCAACTACCATTCTGCATCCAAAGTCTGTTAATTCCCATCTTGCGGACATAATCACGTCGGAATCCATTTCAAATGAATCAACTGAGTACAATTGACAGTTCCGCTAATGCACTGCCCTTTTATACCGTGTATACGTTACCTTTTTGGTCGTCTGGTAAATAACAAACTCGAAACATTTAGCACTGGTCAGGAGCATGTGGAATAACAATGGGTCAAGTTCAGAAGAATAACTGGCCATGCACTTGTAGGTATGTACGTAGTAGAACAGTTCATGTTGGGAGACACACTCCACGCTAAATAGTCACTGCAAGGAATGTTCTAAACAAAGAATGTCTACTGCACTGTAGGTGTACAACAAAATAGACGGCCACAGATTGAGAGGTGATGAATGAAACGCTTGACCGTGAGAGACAAGGAAACACCCACTAAAACCTCCAGGATACTGCACCGAGGGAAACTACAAGCTTGAAACCTGAAGAAATAAGAGTTTCAACTTATCACGAGTCTTAACGCCGACAGTAGTGTATTGGTACTGCCTGCTGACATTGGAAATGCGGCTGTTGGAATGGAGGCCGAAGATTATGAGCAGAAGATCAAAATCTATTACTTCTGACGACGTACCGGGACCTAAGAGTTGATACGACGCAGCGGAACATACAGAGTACGATTCGGTTAATCAAGACGTTTTCTCTCTCGGCGGACGTAGGAAGAAGCCCTAATATCTAGGCCGTATGGATTACCAAGGATTCGTTAGCGTAATGTTTCATTAAGACCAGTAGTAAACGCTCCTGGCTCACCGGCGTATAAACTGATGAGACATTTGGCCTCTCTGCTTCAGTCGCACGTCGAGAATATCCACACACACTCGGTATATTTCATTGTGAGGTTCAAGAAACTAAAGCTTGGACAAAACGATGTCCTGGCCGGCTTTGATGTTGTCTCTTTGTTTGCCAGAGCACCATTCACTCATTCTGTGGAATAATCGGTTCCTTTTTCCTGTAAGACATCACCAAGCTCTTTCATTCGTATCTCACCTTGAACTTTTTCATGTGGAATGTAAGTTCTACGAGCAGTTGGAAGGTGTCGCCATGAGTAGTCCACTTAGTACAGTGCTAGCTGATTTGATGGAACTTTTGTAAACACAGGCACTGGACTTGGCACTTTATAAACCTAAGGTGTGGTAAAGATAGGTAGACGATACCTTCGTTATGTGAAGCCATGTTATGAGGACAGCTCGGTAACTTTCTAAGACACCTGAACAGTCATAAGGACAACATAAAATTTGCCAAGCAGGTAGAAAAGGACCAACAGCTACTTTCCATAGATATGCTGATTACGAGGGATGCTGAAAATCTGGAAAATAGCATGTATCGAAAACCGACATACTGGGATCGATACCTGCACAAACTGTGAAATCACCATCCGAACCAGAAGAGAGGCATGATTAACACACTCGCAACGCGCGCAAGGCGAATATGCGAGTCGCAGCACCTTAGGCGCGAGACACAACACCTATACAGCTCTGTGAGGAGCACTAGGTTCTCCATCAATTACGTAAGAAGTGTCACAGAATAAACACTAGGCAAAGCGACACATCATAAGAAGAAATGTCGGATACGGCCTTTCTGTCATACATACCCAGCGTGACAGACAGACTCGGCTTTATATAGTGCAAACACGGCGTAAAGACTATAAACCGACAAAGAAGGTCAAAGAGCGTTTCTGA
Source organism: Schistocerca serialis cubense (assembly GCF_023864345.2). Classification (NCBI taxonomy): domain Eukaryota; kingdom Metazoa; phylum Arthropoda; class Insecta; order Orthoptera; family Acrididae; genus Schistocerca; species Schistocerca serialis. Next base: position 462,919,628 of record NC_064643.1, read on the forward strand.
TCGCAAAAGGTGAAAAGGATGCAATGTCGGTAACATACCGCATACAATGTTCATGTGGAAAAGTCTGTGTTGGAGTGAATGGACCATCAGTCAACAGCACCAGCGAAAAAATGTTCAAAGGGACCAAACTGCTGAGGTCATCGGTCCCTAGACTTACACACTACTTAAGCTAACTGAAACTAACTCATGCTAGAGCAAAACACACACCCTTACCCGAGGGAGGACTCGAACTTCCGGCGGGAGGGGGAACCTAAGCGACATTGCAGGTTGAGTAGAAATCGGCCGCTGCGGCGCACCCGCTGTGTGAGATCGACTACATAATAAAATTTGCCGACACGGAAGATCTTGCTGTAGAGAAGTGGTACTACAAGCGCTTGTTAAATCCACAAACATGACAAGAGCTTCAACAAGTAGGAGGAAAGCCTCATCGTGAACGGATCGTGGATTCCCACGCTGCAGCGAACGACCGTTACGGGTAGCAAGGGGAGAACCGCAGCGCTGCTGACCACGGACAAGTCCATGGGCCTTGGTGCACCAGGTACAGATAAACTGCGGCCTCGAGCTCAACTCCAGTCCATCACCAGCAGTGGAGGGTGAAGAGTTGACAATTCCAGACACTCATTCTGGCGACACGTCAGAACAATCATCAAACAAACGTCGGCCGAAGAATCAAAGACAGAGCCCATAAGACAATTTTTCAACAAGTGGTCACGAAAGCCTTAAGAATAATGTTTATATGACTCTTGTCCGACAGTGTCTACCATCTGCACCCTGTTTTGTAAGAAACAATGAAACCACTCATTTACTGTTACTCTTACACATAGTGCATTTGTTTGCTAGGTAATATTTTATGATTAACAGTGTCAGTTTCCTTGGAGAAGTCTACGCATCTGCCTGTAACAAAGTCAAACTTAAATTTTTTTTCGTTTTTGTGGTGATCCACAGCCTCTAAATGCTTATCAAAAGAAAACATGGCCAAAGTAGTGTGTAATGTAGACGATCTTTATTCAAATTGTGCTATTGGCTAGTTTGGACAACTTGTCATTTTCAAGCACATGCGTACTCTTAGATATTAGATATTCACCACATGTAAAAGGTAGACGTTATATTCCATCCTTACATTGTGAATGTATCCACATTGACATGACAATTGTGAACTTCATACTGTAAACTTAGCTGTAAGTACACTTATTTTATTAAAAAATCATCCTTGTCTAGAGCTTCACGTAACACTTTTGTGAATTGTGCAATGGCTGATACTGTTAATCTGCCACCAACTGTGTTTCGTTAAAAACGTTTTTTTTGTACTTTTTCCTTTACAAGTACTGTTAACATTTCTTCTTGCAAAATTTCATGATACTGGATCAACGTGCAGTACCCTGCAGGTTTTAACGAATGAGTTTCCGAGTATCAAAATATGCGACATAAATGGCTTTATCTCTTCACTGCATTAATTTAGAAGCTTAAATTTTTTACACCGACAGGGTATCGCAGACTTTGGTATTTCACATAAATTTCAACGTGCTAACTCTACCCATTGCTGAGAAAAAGCGGCTTAACGGATGGAAACGTGGTCAACAAAGTGATCCTGTAAAGGGTTCTGTTTTCGCTGACAGCGATAAGGAACCCTTCAGATGATCTCACACTACTCCCGCTTGTGCTCTGCTCAAGACGCAGTCTAATGGGGTACTCGACATCCGTCAGGGAGGGAGGGGTGTAGTCTGGAGGACACCTGACCACCAACTGTCACTAATATTGCTTCAGCTCACAAAACAATGGTGGCAACCTGATGAAACGGGGCAAGGCAAGGGTGAAGAAAATACACCGCAGCGTCAAAAACTTCAGCAACACTGTGGCGTGTATGTTCGGACAACTGCCCACATACGGCACCCCGCGTCACTGCGCGCAGCAGGTCGGATCGCGGCGTGCAGTCCCTGCGCGGAGCTGCGGGTAGATTTCCACGGCGATAGCCGCCCCGCTGAGTAAGCCGGCACGTGGCGGCGACCTGTGCTGACACACTAGCGGCCGGGGCGCTCAAGGTCCGCTGGCGTAAGTCCGCTCCCCGCCCACAGCACCCAGCACCTGCTGTTCACCAGCCACGAGCTGACAGTAGTGCCACTGCAGGCTGCTGTAGCCCCGAAAACCGTTCGTAAATAATGAAATTACGTTATTGCCAACAGAAACAACTCTTAATTCTGTGAAAGATGCAAAAACTAACAAGACAGGTAGAGATACTTTGCTGAGCTTCTGTCGAAAACAAACATAATTTTCGTAAATAGAGGTGTTCATAAAGTCCGGGAACAGTTCAATTATTTATTGCACAAGAACTAAACATTGTTCAGATGTCATACACATTCATACACATTGCATTTTGAAGAGAAACTCTGAAAGTATTTTTTTTTTTTTTTTTTTTTTTTTTACAAACTTTCGATATGCGAATCATGAGTGAGCCGGCTGACGTCAATACGGCAATCGAATTCCTGCCGTACCCGTCCCAGCATGGCATCGTCGACTGTGGCAGTCGCTTCCCGTATTCTCTCCCGGAGCTCTGCTACATCACGTGGTAGAGGCAGTACATACACCACATCTGTAATGTGGCCCCACAGAAAAAATTCACACGGACTGAGATCTGGTGATCGGGGAGGCCAGTTCATGAAACAGCTCTCCCCTTCTGTAGCACGGACGATCCATCGTTGCGGCAGCTCCGTGTTTGCGACTAGCGCTGACTATCGGCAAATTATTAAACTACGCTGTGGCGGTATACATGAAGAAAAAACTTTCAGGGTTTCTCTTCAAAATGACATTTATATGACATCTGTACAATATTTGTTTCTTGTGCAATAAACAATTGAAAGTGTTCCCGGACTTTATGTACACCCTGTATTGAAACTTGGTTACTGGCACTGTTCATTCTAGTAATAGTGGACACTGGTCCATCTAAAACTCGCACCACAAACATTGCAGAAATGGAAAGTATTATACACTTGCCGTTTTCACAGAATGGACTGGTAGTCAGGGACTCGTATTGTTAGCCAATAAGCAAAAAATGGTTCAAATGGCTCTGAGCACTATGGGACTTAACAGCTGTGGTCATCAGTCCCCTAGAACTTAGAACTACTTAAACCTAACTAACCTAAGGACATCACACACATCCATGCCCGAGGCAGGATTCGAACCTGCGACCGTAGCAGTCGCGCGGTGCCGGACTGCGCGCTTAGAACCGCGAGACCACCGCGGCCGGCGCCAATAAGCAAATTGTAACAATATTTATAAAGTGTATTTTTTATGCAGACATACACTTTATAAATGGTGCAATGTCTATTGACACTAACCAACCAAAAGCAGGGTAAATTAGAATGTCAGTAGTGCTTGTTGCACGATTGTAGAGCGAGGCGTTTAAGAGATATAGTATTTTGAAAAGTTCCGTCACCGACACTTGTACAGTACCTGTGATAGCACACAATAAAGAACAACCAAAGTGCGTACAGTAGTTATGTGGGTTCTGAACGGTAACGAGACAATTGACCATCACACGTTATGTTCAAAATGACCACCAGCAGCGGCAATACACGCTTCCACTCTGGTAAGGATCCACTGCTGCACACGTACTAGCATCTCAGCGGAGATGTCCGAGCGGGCTGCAGTAATACTTAGTTGCGTGTCATCGAATGTAGTTAGTATAAAATTATTGTAAAACAGTCTTGATCGCAGACGATGTTAACTTCTGACCGATTTCGGCCTTTTAATTACGGGCCATCTTCAGAGTCTGCACTGTAAGAACAAAAGAAAAAGTGCTAATTACACACAGGAGTCAACGATATAAAAGTATAGTGTAAAACGATGCATCATTACCCATGAAGACGACGGCGATGGCGGCTGACCCGCTGTAACACTGATGGCTAAGCGGCCATGAGTTCTGTAGTGTAGAGAGAGGGCGCTCCAGAGCCTAAGACATCACCGTCAGCCAGTGGTGAACGACTTACATATCGTTTTGAGTCTTCATTTCTAAATATTTATATTTTAAATTTAAGAGATCAAGAACCGAGTTTATATTCATTTATGGTTCATAGTCTATGTTACAGCCAACATTATCAAGTGCACTGAAACTTAGCGTAATTCGTTAACTGAGGTCCAGAGTGTCGTATGGAGGAAATAATTAGCACGATAAGATCGCTGATTCTGTAGCTACTGCTATTTTTTCGTAATAAAACCAAATGCATGGGGTATTATTACGGATCTTTCACATATTGACTTATTTGTATTAGTAGTCAGTTATTTAAAGTATTAAAAAACACTAAGAAAACTAATGTTGTCTATGTGTGCCATTTCTTGGTGCCTGTAATAACGTATTAGGACGCGGTTTCCATGGAGACATCCAGGTTGATAGGTCTGCCAGTTGTTAAAGATGTACTTCGTGCTTGCAATAACGCTTGTAATATCACTCCCCAAAGATAAAAGGAGGGTTGTTCGAAGAAGGGGCGTGATTTTAGCCACATTGTGTTGTTGTCGATAATTGGCAATACATCACTGTTCACAAGAGGAAGCGATTTGTTACAAATAATATAGATACATTTGAAGTTTAGAATAAAAATATGTCTTAAGAAGAGCAGTAAAAATGTACTTGGTATGTCGCATGCATTGTAGGCAGTGTCTTTCAGCTTTCCTCAGAGAAAAAAAAAAGACTGCATGCGGTAGATACGGGGAATGGTTCGGCTAAGGTACAAATCTCCTGCGTCCAATCCAACGATTTGGAACCACAGGTTCCTCCTAGTCTGCAGAGGAAGTTCTAGCATTCGTGGAAGATGATCTGTTAGGAGGCTGCGATACTTGTGTGCGTTCAGTATTCTAGATACGAAAAATTGGCTTATGAGCTGATGGTTCACCATCCCACGCCACACGTTTACACTCCATGGACGCTGACGATCCACCTGAGGAAGCTAACGAGGATTGCCAACATTCTGATAGTGCATGTTTCGGCGGTTTAACGGCCATCACTGGTAAAAGTGACTTCATCACTAAATAAAATACATGATTCATCTGGAGTATCATGTCTTAATTCCCATGTACAGAAGTTAATAGGATTCTTATAATCGTTTCCATGCAGCTCTTGATGGAGAGAGATGTGATGTGGATGGAACCGATGTCGATGTAGAATGCGTGGAACACTTGCCTGACTTACGCCACTCCCTCTTGCAATTGTGCGAGTGCTGACGCACGGATCAACTGCAACAGTAGCAAGAACATTAATTTCCCGTTCTTTTGTCGTTGCTTGTTTCCTTCTGTTCCGTTGTCTATCTGTTACACTACCACTTTCATATAGTTGGTTCAAGAGGATGATAAGTAATTGTCGATTTGGTTGACGTGTATTGGGATATCTTGCCGCATACGCCGTACGAGAACGAACTGCATTCTTCCTACACTTTCCGTACACCATGACCACTCACGACCTACTGCTTGGTCTGTCACTTACCAACTGACTAGCAGGTCGCTACAAACGAACACATTGTCAGCGAACATAGCAACATTGTACCTTGCAGATACGCAGACTGAATGGCACAAACAAGTGTTGGTGGGAGGACTTTTCAAAATAAGGTGTCTGCAAACGACCCACACTAAAAACCTACAAGAAACACCACTCAAAGCCTAATTTACCCTGGTTTTAGTCTGTTAATGCCAATAGGTATCGTCCATTTCAAAATGTATATACTGGCACAAAAAATACACTTTCTAAGTATTATTACAATCTATTGATTGGCTAACAATACGAGACGCTGACTACCAATCCATTCTGTGAAAACAACACACCAACAGCACTTTCCATTTCTTCAATATTTGCGGTGTGACGTTTAGGTTATTCACTCTGTACGTTCACAAACAGAAGAATTTCTGCCCCGGCCTGTTTCTACTTGATACTGGTTTCTGTTAATGCTTACGTCAGCCTGTGTGTTATAACAATGTAAAAACAAAATGAGAAAAAAAAGATCTGTGACAGTACAAAAATTAATCAAAGAAACAAGCAACGTAAGAAAAGTGAATAAAAGTATATAATAATATTTTCTTTCTGATTTCCTGCGATACTTTGCCTGAGGACCGTCTCTTCGTAAGGTCCAGCAGCAGTCGTTCAACAAGGTCTTGAAGCAGATGATAAATTAGATATAGCACTGTTTTATTTGTTTTAAAGGTGAATCCAGATTTTTTTGTATCACAGAAATAACAATCTGTTGCGTGATCAGTTTGTTTCATCAAAATCATGGAAACACCAAACGACATGTGACGTTATCCTTTTAATCACCCTGTCAGGAGTGTATTACATGTCAAACTGCATATGTGAGGGACACATTTTTTGTCTTGGTAGCCAACCTTACAACCAAAGTAAAGGTCATAGCACTTTCTTTTTCTTTTTTTTTTAAAAAAAAAAGAGGATTGAGCTTTAATTTTTACGATTTCAGAATTTACTCATCACAGATGTAACAAAAAAGAATTTGTATTATTTACACAGGTACGAGGCATTTCCTCTTCTGAGTTGGCACAAAATACAAAACTACACCATACTATAGTAACTCGCTTCACAAGGAGAGAGCTCTCTCGCTACTGGGACTGATGCAACTAAAGCAACACGATGTGGTGAAACGTGAACATGACTCATTTTCCTCCTTTGTATCCTGGCGGTGAACGTCCATCCGAGTATCTTGTAAGAAATTCCTTGTATATATCTCGATTGTTTATCAACAGTTACATCTGCAAAAAGTAAATAAAAGCAAATTGATCTAGCAATCCCCGAATAACGAATATGCAGCCCTTGAAAGTTATTTTTTAGATATAGGGTACCGTATTATGAAAACTATGGCTGATAGACAAAATCGGATTTCATTCTCGAATTCAGTAAGCACGACTTAGCTAGGAGCAACTTTAATATTCTTTGTGACAAAAATGTTATTGTCTGTTGCAATCAATCCATTCAGTTACACTTAGTAGGCGGTGGAAAGATGTGACTCCGACATTACAGTGCATAGCCCAGTATCACTTCAATCAGTGTTTCAGTACCTGCCACGTGCGCCGACTTCAGCTTGTATATCTTGTCCTATCGTTACCACCGTCATTTGTGAATAGTCATCTGTCCACTGCTGGATAGTACTGTATCATCCATCCATACTGATTCTGCGTGCCTCCTATTGTCTGTCCACCATCCTTTGTATCGCCGTCACGGTATTTTGTTATCCGCTGGAATCGATTACCTTGGTCCATCTGCCACCCATTCGCCTGGGTAGTTTCCCTCTCTCTCCTCAGCCAAGTCGTAACCGAGAGCTACATTTCATCCAATGAGGAAATTTCTAAATTCCATTATTGACGAAAGTCCACTGAACACAGAACTGCAGCCGATAGCGATGAGATCCAACACGTCATCAAATGCGACAGAGTCCACGGGAATGTCATATGCCCGTATTATAGGTGTCTTAAGAGTTGTCATCCGTCATTGAGAAGCGGTCTTGTGAGGTACGAATTTTTTGGCAATGCTGACAAACTAATGACTACGCCACGCGGTTCATTTCACGTAGTTATTGCTTTGATGCACTAATTTATGCTTGTAAACAAACGTCTCTTGTGCACAGTAAGTGTCCTTCAGTGTAAAAAAGGTGAGCACTCTAATATCAACCTCAATGATTGAAAATAAACGAAAATAACGGAAATCAAGCCCATACAACCTTAAGCTTAATTCTTTGTTCCACGTTACCTATTTCGGAACGTAAAAGAGAACATTTGTGAGAGGGAAGAGCAGCGTTTAGTGTCTCGTCAGTTAGCAAATTTCTTATTAACATTTTATCTTTTTGACTCTTACAATATCCGATATACATTATGTGATCAAAAGTGTCCGGAACCCCCAAAAATATACGTTTTTCATATTAGGTGAATTGTGCTGCCACCTACTGCCAGGTACTTCATACCAGCGACCTCAGTAGTCATTAGACATCGTGAGACAGCAGAATGGGGTGCTCTACGGAACTCACGGACTTCGAACGTGGTCAGGTGATTGGTGCCACTTACGGCATACGTCTGTAAGCGAGATTTCCATACTCCTAAACATCCTCAGATCCACTGTTTCCGATGTGATAGTGAAATGGAAATGTGAAGGGACGCGTACAGCACAAAAGCGTACAGGCCGACATCGTCTGTTGGCTGACAGAGACCGCCGGCAGTTGAAGAGGGTCGTAATGTGTAATAGGCAGATATCTATCCAGACCATCACACAGGAATTCCAAACTGCATCAGGATCCACTGAAATTACTGTGACAGATAGGCGGGAGGTGAGAAAACTGGGATTTCATGGTCGAGTGGCTGCTCATAACCCATACATCACGTGACGCCTAGCTTGGTGTAAAGAGCGTAAACATTGGACGATTAAACAGTATTGGAAACGTTGTGTGGAGTGACCAATCACGGTACACAATGTGGCCATCCGATGGCAGGGTGCGAGTATGGCGAATGTCCGGTGAACGTCATCTGCCAGCGTGTGTAATGCCAAAAGTAAAATTCGGAGATGGTGGTGTTATGGTGTGGTCGATTTTTCATGTTTTGAGTGGCACTATCACAGCACAAGCCTACATTGGTGTTTTAAGCACCTTCTTGCTTCCCACTGTTGAAGTGCAATTTGGGGATTGCATCTTTCAACACGATCGGGCACCTGTACATAATGCACAGTCTGTGGTGGAGTGATTACACGGCAATAACATCGCTGTAATGGACGGCCTGCACAGAGTCCTGACCTGAATTCTGTAGAACACTTCTGGGATGTTTTAGAACGCCGACTTCGTGCCAGGCCTCACAGACCGACATCGATACCTCTTCTCAGTGCCGCACTCCGTGAAGAATAGGCTGCCATTCCTCAAGAAACCTTGCAGCAGCTGATTGAACGTATGCTTGCGAGAGTGGAAGCTGTCAACAATGCTAAGGGTGAGCCAACACCATACTGAATTCCAGCATTACCGATGGAGGGCGCCACGAACTTTTAAGTTATTTTCAACCAGGTGTCCGGATACTTTTGATCACATAGTGTACAATGCGAATCATATACTGTATGAAACGCTGCGGGAATTTAGTGGAATGTAGGATGTCGAACTATCAGTCTTTATTATAGTCTGCAACACTCAATCTCACAGTAACATCTTACCAAACTAGGTGGCGCAGTGGTTAACACACTGGACTCGCGGTCGAGAGGGCGTCCGGCCGTTCAGATTGAGGTTTTCCGTGATTTTCCTCAGTCGCTTACAGAAAATTTGGATTTGAAAGGGCACGGTCGATTTCCTTCGCTATCTTTTTCCAGTGCTTGCTTTTGCTCCGTCTCTTATGACCTAGTTGTCTAAGGGAAGTTAAACTCTTGTCTTCCTTCCTTCCTTTCGACAGTAACAGCTCCAGTAAGCACTTAACAAATCAGAATCAGTTTATATCAAACTTGATAACGCAAATACAACTCATATTTTTGGAGTACATAGTTTTCACTAGGAATACGAAACGCTGTGAAATAAATTAATCGTATGAATCGTATATATGAAACAGTAAGGACAGTTTAACAAATTTGAAGCGTGACCCACCAGTCGGTCGACGGTACAAACATATAAGATAATACGGTCTACGACAACCCTTGGCAATGGACACAGTCGATGCTCTTTAGTCCTAGCATTCTATTCTTAACGTAAACGTTGTTCAAGTTCTGGATTAGAAAAGCGAACCGTATTCTCCAAAATCAGTGACTTAGGCCCCATAAGTGTGGCATCCCAGAAACATGCAAAATCTGTTATACACTCTTAAAACAGCACTACTGCACAGTACCAGCTGTTCGAATGTTGACATTGTCGATTTTCTATAGTCAGCTCCTGAAGGATTACTGGTTTTCACCGAGGAATGGCGTTTATAATAAAAACAGTCAACGTAATATTTGGCAGAGACCAGAACTGGAAAGGATGCTGTAGTAATAAAACCTGAGAACAGACCACTCATTTCGTACTGGAACCACTGCACAGTCACGATTGCTATGAGGCTGTTACAGTGTTAATGTGACGACTATCTCCTTCCATTGTACTTCAGTTTTTAGTGAAGATGGTGTAAAAGAGAAAGCTACATACCGCATTACATTTTTCCATTATTTGTACAGTTTCTCATGAATATTCTATGTAGTTTCCTCCACACTCTTTACGCTGTCACAGAGCTAAAATTTAGTTCCAGAGTCACTTTTGATCAATACTTTTTTCGGCCGGCCGAAGTGGCCGTGCGGTTATGGGCGCTGCAGTCCGGAACCGCGAGACCGCTACGGTCGCAGGTTCGAATCCTGCCTCGGGCATGGATGTGTGTGATGTCCTTAGGTTAGTTAGGTTTAACTAGTTCTAAGTTCTAAGGGACAAATGACCTAAGCAGTTGAGTCCCATAGTGCTCAGAGCCATCAATACTTTTTCTTGTTAGTCGGTCACAGTCCACATCGAAATCGTCTTCCTGTATTTAAGGAAAATGACCATTTCAGCCTCAGTACCGACACCAACTACAGTACCATTCGGCGGGTACAACATCTATCTCCGATAAATTCAGACGTGAACTACTTGGGCTACACTTTCATCGGTTCGGTGTAATCTTTATCCCATGGACGCGACGTAAAAAAAATCGATTTTAATTTGAAGCTAATTTCAAATTTTAGTAACTGTGTGGCACTATTTTTCAGTTACTTACCTATACGTCATAAATTGCACACCAGTGAGTGCTATCGACAACGGATTTCAAGTTGACTCCATATATCTACATTTCTAGAAAAATGTTGACTTCATTCCTCTTAAGTGGTATAAAGAGCAAACTGCGAGTCTATGGAGCATCGTCTCAGTTGTGGGACTCGATTCATGGTTTCATATCAAGAAATCACACACATATATATACAGGGTGAGTCACCTAACGTTACCGCTGGATATATTTCGTAAACCACATCAAATACTGATGAACCGATTCCACAGACCGAACGTGAGGAGAGGGGCTAGTGTAATTGTTTAATACAAACCATACAAAAATGCACGGAAGTATGTTTTTTAACACAAACCTACGTTTTTTTAAATGGAACCACGTTGGTTTTGTTAGCACATCTGAACATATAAACAAATACTAATCAGTGCCGTTTGTTGCATTGTAAAATGTTAATTACATCCGGAGATATTGTAACCTAAAGTTGACGCTTGAAACCTCCGACGTTCAGTTGCGTGTTGTAACAAACACGGGCCACGGTCGGCGAGCAGCACCTGCAGGGACATGTTTACGATGACGACCGTGTTTACGAGTGTGGCTGTAGTGCAGTGTTGTGGTTTGGTCTAGCTGTCGCAGTGTCCGCATTTAGCGCTTGCTGCTATTGTTATTCTGCATTCGTCTCCGCACGCAGACCAACTTTAGTACACCGTGTTACCAGACGTCTGTGATAGTGTAGTGTTGTAGGAACTGTGACCATGGTGTATTCGAACTCTGAAAAGGCGGAGATGATACTCATCTATGGTGAGTGTCGACGAAATGCAGCTGAAGCCGGCAGGGTGTATGCAGAACGGTACCCGGACAGAGAGCGTCCAATGTGCCGCACATTGCAAAACATCTACCGCCAACTGTATGCAACAGGTATGGTCGTAGCACGCAAATGGGTCCGTAACAGGCCCGTCACAGGAGAAGCGGGTGCAGTTGGTATGTTAGCTGCTGTTGCCATGAACCCACACATGAGTACACGGGACATTGCGAGAGCAGGTGGACTGAGTCAAAGTAGTGTCATGCGCATACTGCATCGTCACCGCTTTCACCCGTTTCATGTGTCGCTACATCAGCAATTACATGGTGATGACTTTAATCATCGAGTGCAATTCTGTCAATGGGCATTAACAGAGAATGCGTTGCAGTTCTGCCTGTTTATCGATGAAGCGGGTTTCACAAACCACGGGGCAGTGAATCTACGGAACATGCATTACTGGTCCGTGGACAATCCTCGCTGGCTCAGACAGGTGGAGCGACAGGGGTGCGGAATCATTGGCGACCACCTCATTGGTCCTCACTTCATTGCAGGGGCCCAAACAGCTGCAACATACATCGCGTTTCTACAGAATGATCTGCCAACGTTGCTCGAAAATGTCCCACTGGAAACGCGTCGACGTGTGTTGTATCAGCATGATGGTGCACCTGCATATTCCGAAATTAACACTAGGCTGACCCTTGATAGGATATTCGACGGGAGTTTCATAGGACGTGGAGGACGCATAAATTGGCCAGCCCGTTCTTCTGATCTTACACCTCTGGACTTCTTTCTGTGGGGTACGTTAAAGGAGAATGTGTACCGTGATGAACTTACAACCCCAGAGGATATGAAACAACGTATTGTGGCAGCCTGCGGCGACATTACACCAGATGTACTGCGGCGTGTACGACATTCATTACGCCAGAGATTGCAATTGTGTGCAGCAAATGATGGCCACCACATTGAACATCTATTGGCCTGACATGTCGGGACACACACTATTCCACTCCGTAATTGAAAACGGAAACCACGTGTGTACGTGTACCTCACCCCTCATGGTAATGTACATGTGCGTCAGTAAAAAAGACCAATAAAAAGGTGTTAGCATGTGGACGTAATGTGCTGTTCCAGTCTCTTCTGTACCTAAGGTCCATCACCGTTCCCTTTGGATCCCTACGTAATTCGATGCTCTCCGATACACACGATCGAACAGCGGAGGAGTGGTACTCAAGCGTCGTCAACTTTAGGTTACAATATCTCCGGATGCAATTAACATTTTACAATGCAACAAACGGCACTGATTACGTATTTGTTTATATGTTCAGATGTGCTAACAAAACTAACGGGGTTCTATTTAAAAAAACGTAAGTTTGTGTTAAAAAACATACTTCCGTGGATTTTTTTATGGTTTGTATTAACCAATTACACTACCCCTCTCCTCAAGTTCGGTCTGTGGAATCGATTCGTCAGTATTTGATGTGGTTTACGAAATATATCCAGCGGTAATGTTAGGTGACTCACCCTGTATGTGGAGGCTCCTCAAGGGAGTGTCATAGACCGTCTACTGTTCTTAATCGTCATAAAAAGTTTAGGAGACAATTTGAGCCGTTTTCTTAGATTTTTTGAAGATCGTTACCGTTTAGTAATGTTATCAGCAGATCAAAACGAATAAAGAGAAGATTTAGACAAGATGTCTGCAGGGTGCTAGAAGTAGCAATTGATAGTGAAAAAAAAGAAAGTGCGATGTCCTCCACATCAGTGCGAAAAAAAATTCTCTTACGTTCCTGGTATACGAAAAATTGCATAAAATGAAAAGTTACCGATTCCGTTAAATACCTAGGGATGACAATTACGAACGACTTACACTGGAACCATAACATAGAAAATGTTATAGAGAAGGCGAACGAAAGGCTGCGTGTTATTGACAGAACACTTGGACTGCCTACACTACGCATTTTCCTTCTCTTCTGGAGTACAGCTGCACTGTATACACTCCTGGAAATGGAAAAAAGAACACATTGACACCGGTGTGTCAGACCCACCATACTTCCTCCGGACACTGCGAGAGGGCTGTACAAGCAATGATCACACGCACGGCACAGCGGACACACCAGGAACCGCGGTGTTGGCCGTCGAATGGCGCTAGCTGCGCAGCATTTGTGCACCGCCGCCGTCAGTGTCAGCCAGTTTGCCGTGGCATACGGAGCTCCATCGCAGTCTTTAACACTGGTAGCATGCCGCGACAGCGTGGACGTGAACCGTATGTGCAGTTGACGGACTTTGAGCGAGGGCGTATAGTGGGCATGCGGGAGGCCTGGTGGACGTACCGCCGAATTGCTCAACACGTGGGGCGTGAGGTCTCCACAATACATCGATGTTGTCGCCAGTGGTCGGCGGAAGGTGCACCTGCCCGTCGACCTGGGACCGGACCGCAGCGACGCACGGATGCACGCCAAGACCGCAGGATCCTACGCAGTGCCGTAGGGGACCGCACCGCCACTTCCCAGCAAATTAGGGACACTGTTGCTCCTGGGGTATCGGCGAGGACCATTCGCAACCGTGTCCATGAAGCTGGGCTACGGTCCCGCACACCGTTAGGCCGTCTTCCGCTCACGCCCCAACATCGTGCAGCCCGCCTCCAGTGGTGTCGCGACAGGCGTGAATGGAGGGACGAATGGAGACGTGTCGTCTTCAGCGATGAGAGTCGCTTCTGCCTTGGTGCCAATGATGGTCGTATGCGTGTTTGGTGCCGTGCAGGTGAGCGCCACAATCAGGACTGCATACGACCGAGGCACACAGGGCCAACACCCGGCATCATGGTGTGGGGAGCGATCTCCTACACTGGCCATACACCACTGGTGATCGTCGAGGGGACACTGAATAGTGCACGGTACATCCAAACCGTCATCGAACCCATCGTTCTACCATTCCTAGACCGGCAAGGGAACTTGCTGTTCCAACAGGACAATGCACGTCCGCATGTATCCCGTGCCACCCAACGTGCTCTAGAAGTTGTAAGTCAACTACCCTGGCCAGCAAGATCTCCGGATCTGTCCCCCATTGAGCATGTTTGGGACTGGATGAAGCGTCATCTCACGCGATCTGCACGTCCAGCACGAACGCTGGTCCAACTGAGGCGCCAGGTGGAAGTGGCATGGCAAGACGTTCCACAGGACTACATCCAGCATCTCTACGATCGTCTCCATGGGAGAATAGCAGCCTGCATTGCTGCGAAAGGTGGATATACACTGTACTAGTGCCGACATTGTGCATGCTCTGTTGCCTGTGTCTATGTGCCTGTGGTTCTGTCAGTGTGATCATGTGATGTATCTGACCCCAGGAATGTGTCAATAAAGTTTCCCCTTCCTGGGACAATGAATTCACGGTGTTCTTATTTCAATTTCCAGGAGTGTAGAATTCTGAAGGATAGAATTGAAGGAGGACATCGAAAAAGTTCAAAGAACGATAGCTTGTTTTGTATTACCGCGAAATAGGAAGTATGATAAGAGAGGTGTGGTGGAAATAATTAAAACAAATGCATCTTGCGTCGTGTCGAGATCTTTTCAGGAAACTACAATCACTAGCTGTGTCCTCTGAAGGCCATACGCCATACGACTTATGCTTAGAGAAAAACGACCATCTTGATGAAATTAGAGGACTCAGAGGTCCCAGGTTTCTATAATGGCAGTTCATCATTGTGCTGTATGTACATTCTAATGAAATGGGTCGGGATGCTGTATGACATACTGGCAAGGTAGCCCAGCAGTCCTTGAGAACTACGTAGCATATATTTCCACATTCCTGGACCATTGCGACACACGACTGGAAGAAGCAGGAATCAGCTGTCATACATTGGTGTCCAAAATTGAAGCAATAAGCACCAACCGCTGTATCCCCGCCTTATGTCTAATTCGCTATATAATCATACAAACTGTCAACAGCTGTCCATACGATCGTGTCCTCCACCGAAGATGGCATTCCTCTCCACGGACAAGCACACCAACGACGACGTCAGGGCACCTATCAAACGGGGTAGTCTTTGCCGGCTAGTCCCATACCCACGATAACTGTACATACAGTCACAGACGGTGCAGTATGGCAGAGAGAAAACGGCTACCAGACTCTATGCCGTGGAGGGTCACAGGAAGAATTGAAGCAGGACAGCCGGCCGGAGTGGCCGAGCGGTTCTAGGCGCTTCATTCTGGAACCGCGCGACCGCTACGGTCGCAGGTTCGAATCCAGCCTCGGGCATGGTCGTGTGTGATGTCCTTAGGTTAGTTAGGTTTATATAGTTCTAAGTTCTAGGGGACTGATGACCTCAGATGTTAAGTCCCATAGCGCTCAGAGCCATTTTTTTAAAAGCAGGACAGACGCAAACTGACGTAGCCCGATGGCTTAATTTGAATCGTTCTGTTATTTCTCGGACGTGGTGACAGTTTATAGAGACTGAAACTGTGTCCCGAAGACCAGCGCAGCGTCGATCATATGTGACATTAGAAAGAGAGGACTGCTATTTGGCTGTAAAGGAACGACGGTATCGTCTTAGTATTGCATGGTAACTGGCATCTGATCTCGCAGTATCGACTGTATATGTTGTATAGAGGCAAACAATGCACAGGAAGCCTCGGCGGAGACCTGCTGCTTGTGTACCTCTGACGGGTCTTCACAGAAGGGAACGTGTAAGGTCGAGTTGTCAACATGCCACTTGGACAGTAGGACAGTGGGCCAACGTTATTTTTACAAATAATTCCAGATTTGTTCTGGAGAGTGATTCTAGACGGAATCGCATGTGGAGGGAACGTGGAACACGATTTCGGAACCTAAACATTGTGGAAAGAGACCCATATCGAGTAGGATCCCTAATGGTGGGGGCAGGGTTTATGTTGACCGCTAGAACATCTCTTTATGAGATTGTACGGATGCATTGGCATGATTTAACTGCTGTCAGGCGGCGTGGCGAGATCTTGGGACCTCATTTGCGGTTTCTGCCAGGTGTTGTGAGCCTAGACTTCGTATTGATGGACAATAATGCTCGACCTCAAAGAGCATGTGTTGTTGAAATGTTCTTGGAAACGGAAGACATTGCACGTATAGCGTGGCCTGCCCGGTCTTCGGTTTCAATTCCTCAGAGCATGTCTGGGGTGCACTGGGAAGACGGGTTCTATTACGTTAGCATCCACTTACCACCCTCCAAGACTTGTGAGCAGTGGGGCAGGCATAATGGGCGTTATTGTCTTTTCTTGAGACTGACGACATCAGTCTCAACATGCCAGAGGTGGACACACCCAATATTGTGCACATTAACCAGTTGTCGGAATGTGTGCGCAAACCGTTTAAGTTGGAAAAAACGAAGAACCTTTTTTCTACCGCTATGCATTTCTTTACATTGTTTCCACTTTACTATCACTTTACTATCACACCTATACAGGGTGTTACAAAAAGGTACGGCCAAACTTTCAGGAAACATTCCTCACACACAAATAAAGAAAAGATGTTATGTGGACATGTGCCCAAAAACGCTTAATTTCCATGTTAGAGCTCATTTTAGTTTCGTCAGTATGTACTGTACTTCCTCGATTCACCGCCAGTTGGCCCAATTGAAGGAAGATAATGTTGACTTCGGTGCTTGTGTTGACATGCGACTCATTGCTCTACAGTACTAGCATCAAGCAGGCATTGTTGGTGGTGTCTTGATTGGGCCCCACGTTTTTCCACCTACGCTCAATGGAGCACGTTATCATGATTTCATACGGGATACTCTACCTGTGCTGCTAGAACATGTGCCTTTACAAGTACGACACAACATGTGGTTCATGCACGATGGAGCTCCTGCACATTTCAGTCGAAGTGTTCGTACGCTTCTCAACAACAGATTCGGTGACCGATGGATTGGTAGAGGCGGACCAATTCCATGGCCTCCACGCTCTCCTGGCCTCAACCCTCTTGACTTTCATTTATGGGGGCATTTGAAAGCTCTTGTCTACGCAACCCTGGTACCAAATGTAGAGACTCTTCGTGCTCGTATTGTGGACGGCTGTGATACAATACGCCATTCTCTAGGGCTGCATCAGCGCATCAGGGATTCCATGCGACGGAGGGTGGATGCATGTATCCTCGCTAACGGAGGACATTTTGAACATTTCCTGTAACAAAGTGTTTGAAGTCACGCTGGTACGTTCTGTTGCTGTGTGTTTCCATTCCATGATTAATGTGATTTGAAGAGAAGTAATAAAATGAGCTCTAATATGGAAAGTAAGCGTTTCCGGACACATGTCCACATAACATATTTTCTTTCTTTGTGTGTGAGGAATGTTTCCTGAAAGTTTGGCCGTACCTTTTTGTAACACCCTGTATAGACGTATGTGTAGTCATATTTTTCCGCTTAACAATATTTTGTCAAAGTACTGTTTCTTACAGCATCCCTTTGCTACCACCCGATTTCAGTTGCCACGCTGGTGTCACACACCTTATTATACGACAGAGGAAAATTTGCAGACTGCGATTTTGAAACAAATCAGAGTATGTGTGATGGGCATAATTACACATGAAACGAAAAACAGAATAGAAGTAAAAGCATGCAGATAAATTAATCAGGTATTCGTCTTTAAGGTGACTTGTGAGGGACAACATAATTTAAATGGTTACTGTAAAATAAGTGATTGAAGTGGACGGAAAATAGTCAATTTCGTATGGTAATTCGATTCAGACTTACCAGGGAGCTACAGTACAGATACTTCATAGTTTCCGTAAATTATTCCTAATTCATATTGGAGATTCTCACTCAACAAGACAGTAGCATACACTGAATATCAGCCTTGGAGGGAACAGGCTTCCCGAAATGGTCACAGAATTAACATTCAGGAATAAATGCAATGGTACGATGTAGAACAGTGTCGGGAAGAACCTTTCAAAATCACATTCTTAACATGGATCGTGTTACATAGCTTAACAATGTAATGGACATGGCTAGGTCAAGAATTAAGCGAACGCTCTGGATATGTAACTGAAGCAAGAGTATACGAAGGATATTTGAGGACCACATCGACGAATTTGAGACAGGTTTGAGCGAGGCGTGTCAATTGTGGTATGCAATGCAGTAGAAAAGTAATATTAGTTCTTGTTTGAGTTAACGATGGTGATGATGATGATAATGATGGTGGTGCTGGTGGTGGTGGCGAAAGTTTTGGAGTGCTAAACCCCTGAATCGTCCAGAACCCTGTTATTGTTTAACCTGTAAGCCTTCAGTGTGGCTTCTTTACATGTGAGGTTACGGAATCGGTATGGAGCACGAATCGTGAGGCAAAGAGTAACGGAACAAACGCCTTTAGTATCCACGAACATTCCTGTACTGATAAGTGACGTTTACACCATAGTTCTTTAGGGTTTCCTGAACTTGATCGAGGCCTTCGAGAAACACGGATTTTTCATTCTGAGCATCTTAGCAGGAGGGGGCTCGATGCGGGAACGCTGCACTTGGAGAATGCTGCAGTAATGCAGCTGCAGCCGGTTGTACCTTGTGTATCACAGGTCGCTTAACAATGTGGACAGTGAAACTTCCTGGCAGATTAAAAGTGGTTCAAATGGCTCTGAGCACTATGGGACTTAACATCTGAGGTCATCAGTCCCCTAGAACTTAGAACTACTTAAACCTAACTAACCTAAGGACATCACACACATCCATGCCCGAGGCAGGATTCGAACCTGCGACCGTAGCAGTCGCGCGGTTCCGGACTGGAGCGCCTAGAACCGCTAGGCCACCGCGGCCGGCGGCAGATTAAAACTGTGGGCTGGACCGAGACTCGGTCCGGCACACAGCTTTAATCTGCCAGGGAGTTTCATATCAGCGCACACTCCGCTGCAGAGTGAAAATCTCATTCTGCAATGTGGACAGTATTACAACACTAGAAATGCATGTGTACCACGTTCAAAAGGTTCCATATTTTGCATACAGCATTGTACAGTGGTTTCTCCAACAAAGAGGGGACCGCACACACATGTATTTAATGGGATTTGATTTCCTTCAGAGGTGCCAATTATTTTAACGGTCGGATTATTCACATGTGATGCTATGACAATCCACATGCGAACGTTGTTAGATCTCACCAACGAATATATTGGATGAACATTGGTACTGCAATTTTTGCAAATCATGTTTAGGGCCTGAACGCATTTCTGGAGTCATTTACCACCATTTTAACAGCTACAACGCAGACGCAATTGTTAGAGACGATGACGCTTTTTATGCCCTGTACTTTCTGGTTCCAGCATGATGGGGCTGCAGCACTTTTCTGTGTAGCTGTGTGGGTGGGGCTAAACGTAGACTTTGATAACCACTGGATGTATTGTCTACGGTCAGTCAATTGGCAACTGCGTTCACCTTGACATTTTTTATGACGGGAGCGGTACATCAAGCGCATTCTGACCATTACTCAACTTAAAATAGTTTTCTTAGTGTACGTCTTGATTGCATTAAACTTATTAAAAAGATCGGTTTCGGTTCAACCATAAAGCAGCATCTGCAATGCTCTATGGCGTTGGCCGGGTAACATTGCGAAGGCATCAAACATCTAATGAGAGGTAGGGCAGATTGTTTACACAGCAGCTGTATGTTTACTAGAACACATTTTTAACCTTTTCCTACAATTGTACCTATTCATTCTTTGGCCCTTCTGGGTGTGCTACAATGATGTAAATGGTTAGTGAAAAAGAACTGATCACTAACAAAATAACAAGTATCGTCTTTGTGTGCCTGTCGTTCCTGATGTTTCATAGTGGGTTCCTGAATCAATCTACACGTTGATGACAAAGCAGTCTCAAAGTTTTACAGAAATTATCGGAAGTGAAATAACATATTTGACGAAACTGAATGAAAAATTTCCATACAATCGGAAGGAAGTTTTTGGGAAGAACAATAACGCAACAACAAAATAAGCTAAAAGAATTGCGAAAATAACAAAGTTGCAAGTGCAAACTGATAACCAATAATGGATGTAGATCCAAATGTGTAACTTACAGAGCTAGTATGGTCCACATAAGCGTTGAGTGATAGAACTATGCAACTGACATAAGACGTGAAGACAGCTCGGCTGAGGAATAGAAAGATGAAAAGACGAACATCGTCAATAATATATGGAGTTCGCAATAGTCTACGCACCCCAAAACGTTGTAAAGAAAATGATGTTCAGCTAGAAACAGAATACAAATTGTTATGGACCCATTACTAATAGAAATGATGATGCAGACGTACTGTATTTGCTTGTTGTATTACTAAAACTTTCAAAGTTGAAAATGAGTTCTTTTTCAATGAAAACGTGTAGATGCTCGAGTCATTGGTGCTGACAGGACCATCAACACAACCACAAACGACTATTTGAAATTAATACCAACGTTTTTCACATAGTAATTACCTACATGATAGAACACAGATATTGACTGCAAATTTCTATCAGAATGAGTTTCTCGTTATCGATAACTGCTGAATACATGTGGGGGAGGGGGGTGGGGAGTGGGAAAGAGGAAGAGGCAGAAGGAGGGTTTTTCTTTCAAGTTTCATCACCTAATTTTTCAGAACATCTAATCTAAAAAAATATCAGTTTCTCTCAGGGATACAGCCAACGGCCTTCCTGCAGTGGTAACACCGGTTGCCGTTAGATCACCGTAGTAAGCGCTGTCGGGCTTAGCTAGCATTTGGATGGTTGACCATCCGGGTCTGCCGAGCGCAGTTGGCAAACAGGGTGCACTTAGCCCTTCTGAGGCGAACTGAGGAGCTACTTGACTGAGAAGTAGCGGCTCCGGACACGAAAACTAACAACAGCCGGGAGAGCGGCGTGCTGAACACATTGCTCTCGATAGCCGCATCCACTGACGCCTAACAGCTTGTAATCCCTGACACAGTACTCGTTAAAGCCTGTACTATGGTAAGTGAGCGGGATTCACCTTATGAGAAAGGATTTTCGCAAAGATATCGACCGCCTGTACCTGAATGGTGGCAAATCAGACTCACATCCACTCTGTAGTAACCATGATCCGTCAAGCAAGTCCGAAATAGAATCACACGTCAGGATGAACCAAAAGCAAACCAGAAGATGCTACCAAAGTGACAACAATACGGTCGCGAGCCTAATTAGGCATTAATTGAGCTTCTTCTCTGTACAAGTTGGTATATATATTCATGCGAAACAGCAAGTTGTAACACTGCATAATATAGTAGAATTTTAGAACCAGAAAATCTATTGAATTGATAGTTTCACGTTCTGTACTAATATGGAAAATCATGAATACATAACACTACACTATAATGTTTACTACAAAACTTTATACTGTCTATTAATCTGATTAAAATCGGGCATAGGATACCCTAGAAATTGTACTTTCATGCCACACACAAAATGTCAGTTTTGATAAAGATAAAACACTGATAAATTTTGACTGTTATATTGACTTTAACTTTTGCTGGTCGAACCAATTTAGAACACTTCAGAATCCAAATGAATGAAGAGGGGATCCTGAAACTGTCATAATCGCTGTATTTAAAAAAAAATGATTACTGAATTTATTATTCATTCAAGATTTCCGGTATATAGGTTACTACTCTTTTCATCTTATTTACTGCTCATTTAAATGCCTTTAAATCTGTCTCGAAATAATAAACTTCATTACTATATCAATACTTAAGTTATCTTTCGACTTCGTTAGACCTTCGATATTCATTTACTGGTTCATTAACAAAACATTTCTTTAAACACCATTCTAATATAGCTAGTTCTGCAAATAATTATTATCAACACAATTTTTAATTTTCATTTCGGGACACTCGGATTGCACAATGTTTGGAAAGGACCCTGTCTAGGTTAGTTGTGTGAGGATAATTAAATGATGGAAAAGTTCTGGTAAAATTTAGGTTATTATTGCACCAAACAAACACAGTTCACTCTCTGATCCATACGAATACAGTACTAAAAGTTTCAACCTGCTAGTATCGATGCGGCGGTTGGCAGGCGGCAAGATGGCGAGGCACAGAGCACACATACAACCACAGCTATGGCTCTTGACGTATCGGCACTTTAATTCTTCTTAGCGTCGCAATACTTTTCCATTTAGTGCGTATGGAATTTTTCCATGCTGTGTGGGTGTTGGAACGGCATACCCGAGGCTCAGTGAAGCTGTCTTCCAGGAGAGCCTCCTCGCTCCAGAAGGTGTTGCTCGAACCAGTGCCAAACTCCCTACTACTACTGTGGCCGTTGTGCCGTGTAGTGCCCGATCGCATTTTCCCGCGCTCGCCTGCCATCCACCTTTTACCGCTCCCAGGCAGACCGGGCATTCACCCGAGGCTTTCCATTCTACATATCCTAACATACTGCCTACGTATGGACCAGACGCACAAGTACAATTTTAAATATGTTACAACAGTTTCAACATTTGTTACATTTCAATTCTATTACAATATTACTTGACATTTGACATAAACATTAATATTCACATTGAAATTTGTTTACAGTTTTCTTAACATAATGGCATGAAACAAAAAGAAATGAGATCAGAACATCAATTACACAAGTTCATCGTAAAATCAGATGAAAAGAATTACTTATATGTACAATAGTATAGAGTCGTTGTTGTTACAAGCTGAGGACGACAATGCGGTCGTTCGGTACCGTTGGGGCTTCCGAGGCCTGATCAGACGGGGTCTGGAGGCAGGGATATAGCTCTTTGCAACTTTCATAATAATCATGGTTTTCGTTACGATATTCTATCATTTTAGTGTTGGAAGCTACGATAGATTTTGACACTAAGGTGAACATGTCCGCTAGACCTGTTGTCACAACATGTTGTGACACAACATAAAAATCACAGACAAATACATCGGGATTTCAGAAAACAGTGGCAACGATATTGCCTTTACGACTCCAGTCCATCATATTTCAGTTGCCGTAATTTCGTTGAGACTGCAATGGGGATACAGGCAATTATTTCCTTCTAATTTTCCTTCAAGGAATAATATTTATACTAGAATCAACTAAGAAATATCTGCAATAGGCGTCTGATGAAATGCAGATGGTGTACAGCGTGAAATTCAGGATAGCGGAAAGCAATATTGTAATTTGGTATACTAACGGTTTGGCAACACCGATGGGCTTTATGAGGCATGAGATTCTTTTTCATTAATGTTTCTCCACGTTAAAAATGGACTGCAGCGTATCACATTTCATTTTATACTGAGCGCGACAGGTGTCGATATATGTCGGTCATATTTAACTGCTTTTTGACGTAGGGTCTATATTTAATATAGCGCCGTATAGTCCTGTATTGAGATAGAAGTCTATATTTCACTCGTTCGTTGTTTAATTCCCATCTCACTGCAACTGGAAAACTCGGCAGAGTCCACCGATGAGAGCGCTGCAGTTACTTTGTATCCTCTCATATGAGAAATATATAGTTAGATATGGAACATAAAAATTCGCAGTTACCCGTCTGCTATTCGCAGCGCAAAAGCGAAAGAGACATGAACAAATATCGCTTAAAGTACACAACATTGAAAGAGCCTTACGTACTTACATACGTCATGCAAGGTGAAGGAAAATAGTTAAGGATTTCAAATACAGCAAAACATACTATTTTAGACAAAGAGTTTTATTTTACTATTGGGCCAGCTGGGTAGCGACGCCTCAATTGTAGTGCTTCACGATGCTGATAAGTCAGACAACCCCCTTGGTTCTTTTTAGATGCACAAGGGCTAGCATATTTTCACTTAATTTACTATAAAAACCATTATTATCGATTACTATTATTCTGAGGTAATATGGGCCTGTTTGAAGTGATCTGTTTGGCATCAAATTTTTCCACGAGTCTATACTGACAATCGTCATCAACAAATGATTCCAGAAAGCATCTTGTGTGGTGACACACAGTATTTGCTGCGATAATCAGGCCACTGCAAGAAGAACGTCCTTTGTATAACAACGAGCAAGACACTGGATAAAAACGGACAGTACGTACTTACACTGAAATCGTGTTACTTCTTCACTTCATCGTCGGTGGACTCGCTTAACAGGTGCCTGTGCTACATACTGTATATCTACCGTGTCTCATAAGACAGACAAATAAATGAGAATGAATTTTAAAAAGAGTGCATGATCTAGTTTTTGCAGGAACATGTCGATGTGCAAATCTATGTTCTGTGGTCAGCCGTCAGTAATCCGAGAATGGTACGTGGAAGAAATTAAATTTCATTAGAAACTAGCTGATTACCCAGAATTCACCCTTAACGTATTCAAAACTGGACTTTGGTGTTATCGAGGATGCACTTGGTCAGCCTAGCAACGTTCGAAACTATGGGTAAGATGCTTCTGGAAGTAGTTTTAAATTATTGGCTGCCGCCCTCTTTCCGACGCCATCGGCACTATATCCCAAAAAGCGAAATACCATACGGACTGCCGTTGAAGAGACAAGGAATGCCCTAATCTGTGGTGTTGATTTCGGTCGTGTTCAAATCCTTTTTTACGTATCACCATTCCTAGCGGTAACAGGACCCAATAAATTATCTTAAAAATAAGCCAGATCTGTAGCAAATTTAGCTGAATTTTCCGCAAGCGTTCCAGAGCTGGGCTTTATACTTAACACCTTCCTACCAACACACGATAGCCAGATGTCGAATATTATCAGGTCTTTCAACGTAGCGAGCTCGAGAACTATAGGCGCGAAAGTATTATTTCCATATGTCACCCATTTCACAACCAACCCCAAACCATAATGACGATAGCAGTGAGTTATCCAACAATATATACGTAATGAATTTGGTTGAGATTTCTACATGAATTCCAATGTAACTTATGTCTCCTTCCGAAGGTTCCTCCGCAACCCTTCCTACGAGATCTAGAAGTCTCCACCTCCCACAGAATTTTTTTTATATATAGTAAGTAATATACGCACCTAGTCTGTTTAAACTCTTCAAGGCATTCCAAAGTTTTAATTAAACTTAACAACATTCCCAAACTCACTCCCACAGATCTGGGTGTGAGGTCTTGTGGTGGTAACTCATATACTGGAACATAAGCACATACATCTACTATTGAATATCGTCGTTTTTGTGATATACTTTTGAATATGTAGGTTACGAAAAACGACAACGGAGACGCATGCAATGTTGGTTAGAATGAATGAAACATAATCTGAGAGCTGAAACTATCTTTATGACTGGTTCTAACGTTTTCAGGGTGAAACAGTCAATGATATCTTTGAATCAATGTTTGGCCCTTGAGACATCTCCATGAACAATGGATCTTGCCGAAATTGAGTTGTTCGTATACCTGTGTGACACAGATAACCTTACCGTAGCTGCAACCCATCGGCGAGGTACAAAGGCCCCTCAAAATGAGGCAGCAGCCTTTTCAGTAGTTGCAAAGTACACATTTTGGACGATTGACTGGTTTGGCTTTGATAATAGTGGCCAACATGGCTTCAATGTGTTTGTCTGCGAACTGCTGAAAACAAGGGGAGAATAAGGCCATTATTTCTCACCAAGGCATCCATCTCTTCTGCATGATTAAATAATGATGGCATGCTTTTGGGTAAAAGCATTTCTGGGATAACACAGTCCCCATTTGGATTTGCGGATGGAGGCTATTCAGGAGGATATCATCAGGAAAAACAAAACTAGCATTCTACGTTTGAATGTTAGATTACGTAATTGGGTAGGTAGGACAGAAAATTTAAAAACTGAAACAGATAGGTTGGGCTTAAGATACACCGACATTTTAGTGAAGTAAGATAGCAGGAAGAACAGGAATTCTGTTCAGTGAGCATGGGGTTATAAACACAAAAACAGAAAATGGTAATGCAGGAATGGTGCGTGAGTGGGTGTAGTAATAAATTAAAATGAAGAAAAAGAAAAAAAAAACAGGAATGCGGGTAAGCTAAAGTGAACAGTGTACTGAAGGATTATCGCAGCCAAGACAGAAAAGAAGCCAACACCCACGACAGAAGTACAAGTTTGTATGATAACTAGCTCCTCAAGTGATATAGAGACTGAAAGAATCTATGGTGAGATAAAAGAATTATTTGGAAAACTAAAGGAGAAGAAAATTTAGTTATAATGGCGGAATGGAATTCAGTGGCAGGAGAAGAAAGAGAATGAAGAATATTAGAAGAGCATGGTATGGGAGGAAGGAACGAAGGAAAGCATTCAGGGAAAATTTTGCACGAGCATAATTTAATCACCGCTAATTCTTAGATTAAAAATCGTTAAAGAAGGTAGTATTCATGTAGGAGACATGGAGACAGAGGAAAGTTTCGTGTAATTGCATAAATGCAAATTTTTAAACAAGATTTTAAACTGCAAAACGGTTCCAGCGGCAGATGTGGACAACGACTGTAATTCATTACTTATGAACTGTACAGCAAAACTGAAGAACATTCTGAAGAGTGGGAAATTAAGAACATGGTATCTAGATAGATTGAAAGAACGAGAGGTTGCTGAGAGTATCAAACGGAGCATTATGCAATGATCGACGGAAACAGAAGTAATGAACACATCAGAGGACAAATGGATAGCATTAAGAGATAAAATAGTAAAGGCTGTGGAGGACCAAATAAGTGTAAGTGTAAAACCCAGTAGACATCCTTAGATAACGCACGAAATATTGATTCTAATTGATAAAAGAAGAAAATATGCAGCAAATGAGGCAGGAAAAAGGCATTATAGACGCCTAAAAATGAAATTGTCACTAAATGTGAAATGACGTTGCATGGATGACTAAACGAGAATTATGAGGATGTGGAAGCAAGCATAACTAGGGAAAAATTAGAGGTGGGGTTGTTTTTGGGGGAAGAGACAAAACAGTGAGGTCATCGGTCTCATCGGATTAGGGAAGGACAGGGAAGGAAGTCGGCCGTGTCCTTTCAAATGAACCATCCCGGCGTTTTCCTGGAGTGATTTAGGGAAATCACGGAAAACCTAAATCACGATGGCCGGACGCGGGACTGAACCGTCGTCCTCCCGAATGCGAGTCCAGTGTGATAACCACTGCGCCACCTGGCTCGGTAAAATTTAGGGACATCTTTGGCGAAAAGAGAAGCAGTTGTATGAATAAGTTCAACTGCAAGCCAGTCCTGAATAAAGAAGGGGAAGCTGAAAGGTGGAAGGAATGTATGGATGGAGTATACAAGGGAAATATAGTGGAAGATAGAGTTTTGAGATATGATAATGCGAGAAGAACTTGACAGAACACTGAACGACCTAAACCGAAACCAGACCTATGGAGTAGACGACATTTCATCCGAATTATTATCAGTCGGAGTCCTAGCTATGAGAAAACTATTCCACCTGGTGCGGAAGATATATAAGACAGGCGAAATACCCCCAGACTTCAATAAGAACGTGATAATTCCAAAACGAAACAAGGCAGGTGCTGACCGGTGTGAATGTTACCGACCCATCAGTTTAATAATTCATGGTTGTCAATTACTGACACGAGCTATTAATAGAAACTTCTTGCAGCCGACCTCGAGAAAGATCATTTTGGATTACAGAGAAATGTAGCAACACGTGAGGCAATACTATCTCTACTACACGTCTTGGAAGACAGACTGAAGAAAGGCAAACCTTTGTGTATAGTATTTGTAGATATAGAGAAAGCTTTTGACAGTGTTGACTAGTATACACTGCTCGACGTTGTGAAAGTAACAGGGGTAAAACACAGGGAGCGGAAGTTCACTTACACCTTGTACAGGAACCAGACTGCAATCGAAGCAGATGATAGAGAAGCAGTGGTCGAGAAGGATGTCAGAGAGGTACCTAGTCTACCGTCGACGTCATTGAATTTGTTACCTTGAGCAAAGAGTAGAAAAAGCAAAGAGAAATTGGAGAAGGACTTAAAGTTCAGGGAAAATAAATGAAAACTTCGAGGTTGTCAAATGACATTGAAATTTTTTCAGAGACAGCAAAGAACTTAGAAGTGGAGTTGTATACAATGAATGTAACATGAGCGTCAACAAAAGTAAAACAAGGATAATGGAATGTAGTCAAATTAAAACAGGTAACACAGAAGGAATTAGATTAGGAAAAGAAACATGAAAAGCAGTAGAAGAGTTTTGCTGATTGAGCAGCAAAACAAGTGATGACGGCCGAAGTAGAAACCATATAAAATGAAAATACAAGCTAGCTACAGCACGAAAAGTATTTTGTAAAACAGGAATACGTAGACGTCTAATATAAATTTAAGGGTTAGCAAGTCTTTTCTGAAGGTACTGGCCTGGAGTGTAGCCTTTTACAGAAGTGAAATGGGACGATAAGCGATTCAAACAGAAGAGAATAAAGGGTTTTGAAATGTGGTGTTGTAAAAGACTGGTAAGGGTTAGATGTGTAGACGGAGTGACTTATAAGGAAATAAGCCATCGAATGTGATAAAAAAGAAATACACGACACAACTCGAAAAAATGAAGCGTTCGGTTGACAGGAAACATCTGAAGCATAAAGAAGTCGTCAACTTATTTTAACAGTACTTTCAGAATTTGTAAGCTAAAAATACGGAGGGGCTTGCACAGGATAGGGTTGTGTGGTGAGGTACATGAAAACAGTCTTCAGAATGAAGACCGTAAAAGCTACGGTCGCAGGTTCGAATCCTGCCTCGGGCATGGATGTGTGTGATGTCCTTAGGTTAGTTAGGTTTAAGTAGTTCTAAGTTCTAGGGGACTGATGACCACAGCAGTTGAGTCCCATAGTGCTCAGAGCCATTTGAACCATTTTGAAGACCGTAAAAAAAACAAGCCTTGAGAAAAGAACAAAGTTCTGGAAAATTCCACCCTTCCCTGACTAGTATGTAAGGACTCATGTGGAACTGAACTCCCTGCCAGAGTCGGACCGTTTCGCAGTAACAAAGAGAGCAACGAGCTACTTTTTATATATTTTTAAGTCTCCCAATGAATGATTCGAGCTATCCCCCGTCTTAATTCGGCATAACAGATACTTAAATATTCATTAGCACGCTATTAGCACTTTGACAGCATTTTGGATGCTGCAGCTGGTTGTGGAAAATAACTATTTGTTTAGCTAGAGCACTTCGAGGCTTGCACTATTTGTTAGACGAGCTTAACTGCCATACTGTTTGTTGTTGCAACGATTTTGTGAGTTTATTAACTCTTTCTCTGTGAATGATCCACAAAACCACTTTTTCTGTGTCTGATACAAGAGGAGCGCAGCGTTCGCCATGTCGCTTGCTTACACTGGAAATTACGGCTGAATTCAAAGTTATTTATTGCTTACAAATTCTGAAAGTGCTGTTGAAATAAGTTGCGTCTGTACATTATTTTATTTTAATCTTCTGTATGGATAAAAAGTGCAAACTGCTAATCATCCACGGTACTGATCCGGACTAGGCCATTTTCCAGGTTTCTTTTTTCTGCAGCAGCACTTTCATAGCCACAGCTTTTATTTGTCGTAGGGCAAATACAGCAACTAGAAATACAGTCGATGTGTTAATGTTGTTCTAACGAAGATTTAAATATGTATCACGCCCTGTGAAGATTGGAGAAAGCCCGAAACGCGTACTGGAATAAGTAAACGTATACACCCGGTCCAGTTACATCAATGTGACCACCGCCTATGTTCGACGACGATTTGCAGTAACCACTCACAGACGGCAGGTGACAGCAGTAGCAATGAAGGGCATATAAAGCGTGTCGAGGGGACGCGGCAAACAATGCAGTCGTTGTTCTAATGCGATAACGGAGCGATTTATCTGACCTCCAGAATGGCTTTCGGACAAAGGGTGGAAGCATTTCTGAAGCGGCTAAGTTTGTAAACTGTTCGCATGCCACTGTGGTAAAAGTATACCGTGGATGTCAAAAATGGCGCTATTCAAAGCTGGCGCAGGGACAAATGTAGTGCACCGCGGGCCACAGATAACATGAGTGAATGACGGTTGCGGATATGTGTACGGGCGAAAAGATGTGTAGCTGTTGAGCAACTGTACTCCTAGGCCTAGATGAACCAAGGAGCAAACAACAGTGCCTTTTCAACGACTGTTCAGCGAACTTTGCTACGTATGGGCCCCCTCGGTAGGCGAGTTGTTCATGATGACTGTTCTTGTTTGGCGACGAAGACTGAAATTTGCACGCCAGTACCGCAACTTGACGTCCGTTGAGTGGTGACAGATCGGCTTTACGGATGAATCACGTTTTATGCTGCATCGGAGGGAGGGCCTCTGGCGTGTACAGTGTGAAACGTACAGGAGAGAGCGTTGTGGTCTGGGGAATATTTTCGTGACAATTCCTGGGCTATCTCGTTCTGAAAGCAACAGTCGATCACCAAAGGTATTCATCCATCCTTGGGAACCATGTCCATCCATACATGCAGTTTGTTTTCCCTCAGCACCATGGTATCTACTAACAGAACAATGCAACGTGTCACACAGCTCGCACTGTACGCGAGTGTTTCGAAGAGCACCACGATGAGTTTACCGTACCCCTCTGGCCAAAAATCTCACCGGATTTAAACCCAGTCGAGAATCTGTGGATCTATCTCGATCAGGCTGTTTGCCCCACGGATCCTCAACCGAGACACATAGCGCAGCTGGCCACGGCAATATGGGTTCGGCATGGCTGCCCCTGTCCGAACCTTCCAGAAGCTCACTGGCACTCTTCCTGCACGTCTCGCTACGGGCCGCGCTTCATTTATGATACACTACTGGCCATTAAAATTGCTACACCACGAAGATGACGTGCTACAGACGCGAAATTTAACCGACAGGAAGAAGATGCTGTGATATGCAAATGATTAGCTTCTCAGAGCATTCACACAAGGTTGGCGCCGGCGGCGACACCTACAACGTGCTGACATGAGGAAAGTTTCCAATCGATTTCTCATATACAAACAGCAGTTGACCGGCGTTGCCTGGTGAAACGTTGTTGTGATGCCTCGTGTAAGGAGGAGGAATGCGTACCATCACGTTTCCGACTTTGAAAAGGGTCGTATTGTAGCCTATTGCGATTGCGGTTTATCGTATCGCGACATTCCTGCTCGCGTTGGTCGAGATCCAACGACTGTTAGCATAATATGGAATCGGTGGGTTCAGGTGGGTAATATGCAACGCCGTGCTCGATCCCAACGGCCTCGTATCACTAGCAGTCGAGGTGACAGGCATTTTATCCGCATGGCTGTAACGGATCATGCAGCTACGTCTCGATCCCTGAGTCAGCAGATGGGAACGTTTACAAGACAACAACCATCTGCACGAACAGTTCGACTACGTTTGCAGCAGCATGGACTATCAGCTCGGAGACCATGGCTGCGGTTACCTTTGACGCTGCGTCACACAGAGGAGCGCGTGCGATGGTGTACTCAACGACGAACTTGGGTGCACGAATGGCAAAACGTCATTTTTTCAGATGAATCCAGGTTCTGTTTACAGCATCATAATGGTCGCATCCTTGTTTGGAGACATCGTGGCGAACGCACAATGGTAGCGTGTATTCGTCATCGCCATACTTGGCGTATCACCCGGCGTGATAGTATGGGGTGCCACTGGTTACACGTTTCGGTCACCTCTTGTTCGCACTGATGGTACTTTGAACAGTGGACGTTACATTTCAGATGTGTTACGACCCGCGGCTCTATCCTTCATTTGATACCTGCGAAACCCTACATATCAGCAGGATAATGCACGACCGCATGTTGCAGGTCCTGTACGGGCCTTTCTGGGTACAGAAAATGTTCGACTCGTGCCTTGGCCGGCACATTCTCCAGATCTCCCACCAACTGAAAACGTCTGGTTAATGGTGGCAGAGCAACTGGCTCGTCACAATACGCCAGTCACTACTCTTGATGAACTGTGGTATCGTGTTGAAGCTGCATGCCCAGGCGTATCAAGGCCGTTATTACGGCCAGAGGTGGTTGTTCTGGGTACTGATTTCTCAGGATCTATGCACCCAAATTGCGTGAAAATGTAATCACATGTCAGTTCTAGTATAAAATATTTGCCCAATGAATAGCCGTTTATCATCTGCATTTCTTCTTAGTGTAGCAGTGTTAATGACCAGTAGCATAGGTGGTCACGTTAATGTGACGGGACAGTGTGAAAGGTGGCTGGTGGCTCTGTTTCTCAAAATAAATTAATTCACAGCCACGGAGTTCAGAAAGCTGTAAAATGGATTAATGAATGTAAAATTAAGGTTTTCATTTGTATCACCCTCACTGTACTTCGAGTTGTGCGCTATAAGGTCTGATTCCTTCTCGGGGCATACTGACCACCGGACACATGAGACCTCTTGTGGTACTGACGTTGCCCGGGGTTATCGGAGAGGCAATAGCGCGACAGCAAAGAATGCGCGGGTGGATAAGAGGAGCATGCAGCGGCGACCCTGGGCGAGAGTGACAACAAGCAAGGCGGCCCGCGTTGCGATAGGATAGGCCGCACGTGTCTCCTATCTGCCCCCGCCGCCGCGCTGAGCCAGCCAGCCAGGGCAGGCATCTGCAGGCAGGGGCGGGGACGCGGCCGCACTTGTTGCGCACTTTGTTGTGCTCTGGCTGCGCTGCGCACCGATGCCTTTTTCTCTTCAAGGGGGTTGACTATTTACCAATATAGCGCAAGAACGACTGCTAGGACGTGAACTACATAAAGTGCCATCCCAGAAAACTTTAAGCAGCTAGAAGTTCCGCCTACGTCTTTCATTGATATTAATAGAATTATAGGAATTCTAAAAAAAACATAAGCTCATGTGATGTCGTTGGAACTCTGGACTTTAATATGTCTTTACTCATGTATACCATACGTCACTGGCACAGTGAATTTTTCCAGACAGGTTAAGATATGCAATTGCCAAACTTCTTCAGAAGAAGGGTGGCAATACAGACTTAAATAATCATGATTAGCAATTATACGAAGAGCAAAAGTAACTGAACTTAACAGTTTAGAAACATTTCCGTACTGGCATCTTTTTGCAAAACATTCGAAAAAGCAGTCTCAACAGCAGTCTCATACTTCAATGGAAACGGTTTTCTTCGCATATCACACTTCGAATACCAGAAGGGTTGCTCAACTGAGAATGCTATTTATACTTTAACTCGTCAGATAGAAAGAGCCTTAAATAATAAAACATCGCCAGCTGGTATCTTTCGTGATCTTCCCAAGACGTTTTACTGCTTAAATCATGTTAACTCTAAGTAAAACTCAAGTTTTATCGAACTGATTGCCTTACATACAGCTGGTTTGATCGTACTTAACAAACAGAGTGCGAAAGGTGAATAATTCAAACAATGTTGGAAGGGTAGAAAGCACTACTGACTGGAGAGAAATCGCAAAGGAAGTCCCACAGGTCTCAATTTTTGGTTCACTCCTTTTCCTTGTTTATGTTAATGATCTTCCACGTAACATTCAACAAAAAGAATTGGTAATTTTTGCACACGCTACTAGTGTTATAATAAATCCCATTAGAGAGGAAGCAGCAGAAGAAATGGTAAATGATACTTTCCAAACAATTATAAAG
Organism: Schistocerca serialis cubense; assembly: GCF_023864345.2. NCBI lineage: Eukaryota > Metazoa > Arthropoda > Insecta > Orthoptera > Acrididae > Schistocerca > Schistocerca serialis. The sequence goes on from NC_064643.1 coordinate 462,953,622, forward strand.
TTGCTTTCAGCAAATGAACTCTCCACGAATTTTGAAAAAAAAAAAAAAAAACCACTCAGTTCTGTGCAATAAATAGTCGTATCAACAACTGATGTAGTACATGATCAGGAGTCACTAAACAGAGTATAATGCTCCGAATGTTTGGGTGTACATGTTGAGGAAAACTTTAGCTGGAAGAAACGTATTAGTGAGCTTCTCCGACCGTTAAGTTCAGTTACTTTTGCTCTTCGTATAATTGCTAATCTTGTAAACAAACGACTCAACCTCCTGACATATTTCGCTTATTTCCACTAAGTAATTTCTTATGGAATCGTTTTCTTGTTTAATTCGCACTTAGGAAGAAATTATTAAATGGCAAAAAGCAAATCGTAAGAATAAAATGTGATGTTCAGCCACGGACTTCTTGTAGGTACCTCTTCAAGGAGCTAGACATTTTAATTTCACTGTCTCAATACATACATTCGCTAATGAAATCCATCAGAATTTGAGAAGGACAATGATGTCCGTACCTACAATACTAGAGGGAAAATGACGTTTAGTACTCACTATTAAAGCTGCCAGCGGATCAGAAATGAGTTCAATATGCAGCAACAAAAATCATTAACATTAGCGCTAATTATTAATACATAACCTGCAAACTGACCCTTTCTACATTACTTCGACAAAAGAAAAGGTCAAGTGTTCTATGTGACATGTTACTAACTAAACCGAAACAAAAATACAAAAAAGAAATAAACACAGGAAGGAAAGACCGTTGGGACACCTTTCTTAAAACACAACTACATAATAACACATGGGGAGAAATTATAGACAGAAGGAATTAAGAAGCCAACAGTTCTGTCAACATTAAAACAGACCGACGGTACTATGTCACAAGACTGGAGATGCTCGGCAAAGTATCTGCTGAGCAAGCTCCTCCTTGATGACGATCAAACACGACACTAACAATATCGTACAGACTTACGCGACCACACGTACAACCTTTACGCAAGCGGCGGTGTTACTATTCCTCTCACCCGTGAGGAGCTGGCATTAGCAATACCTATACATAAAAATAAAAAAATAGAAAGGGGTCCGCACAGATGGAATACTTTCGGAAACTCTTAAAAATAGTGACACAGATCACCCCCTTTCTGACATGCTATAAGACGTTTTACAACAAGGAAGATTCCCTCCTCATTGGAATATAGCCAAGCTAATCATTATTAAAAAACCAGAGGACAGGGACCAAAGTGACATTAAAACATATATGCCTATCTACCTACTTAACACATTGGTTAAGATACAGGAGCAGCCCCTTTGCGATCGACTAGAATCATACAGGAAGTTTTTTGGCCTTAGTCCACACCAATAAGGTGTTAGAGCAAAAAGATCAGTAGACGACACAGTCAACCGCGCACTAGAAATAGCACATACGATAAACGCAAAATACGCAGTTGCAATTTTACTTGGCATCGCAGGTGCTTTTTGATAACCTTTGCCGGCCGAAGTGACCGTGCGGTTAAAGGCGCTGCAGTCTGGAACCGCAAGACCGCTACGGTCGCAGGTTCGAATCCTGCCTCGGGCATGGATGTTTGTGATGTACTTAGGTTAGTTAGGTTCAACTAGATCTAAGTTCTAGGGACTAATGACCTCAGCAGTTGAGTCCCACAGTGCTCAGAGCCATTTGAACCATTTTTTTTGATAACCTTTTGATAACCTTTGTTCTCTAGGCTGATAGAGATGCAATTACCAACTACCCTGTGTAACAGTTCGTGAGATTACTGGAAATACAGGACAGCCGAATGGCAAGCAGGATAGCAGAAAGTCGTAAAAAAAAATACAAAAATTTAAAAAAAATAAAAATAAAAAAGATAACGGAAGGATGCCCGCAACGCTCTATCTGTAGACTAATATTTTGGGACATTGCCATCAGGCCACTCCCACATAATGTGGCTACATTATGCAAATGAAATGTTAGTCGTTGTACCAGAAACCGCACGAGTACACCTACCAAACTAAACTCCACTACTTCTTGCAAGCGTAAGTTACTGACGTAGTCAAAACAAACTCAAAACCGCAGCAAACAAAACAATAGTTTTTTACTCAGAGGGACACTAAAAGTGAACCCAAAATGGATGGCATTAACAAGAAGAGGAAGCAAGTCACTCGACATTTAGAAATATATACACTACTGGCCATTAAAAGTGCTATACCACGAAGATGACGTGCTACAGACGCGAAATTGAACCGACAGGAAGAAGATGCTGTGATACGCAAATGATTAGCTTTTCAGAGCATTCACACTAGGTTGGCGCCGGTGGCGACACCTACAACGTGCTGACATGAGAAAAGTTTCCTACCGATTTCTCATACACAAACAGCAGTTGACCGGCGTTGCCTGGTGAAACGTTGTTGTGATGCCTCGTGTAAGGACGAGAAATGCGTACCATCATGTTTCCCACTTTCATAAAGGTCGGATTGTAGCCTATCGCGATTGCGGTTTATCGTATCGCGACATTGCTGCTCGCGTTTGTCGAGATCCAATGACTGTTAGCAGAATATGGAATCGGTGGGTTAAGGAGGCTAATACGGAACGCCGTGCTGGATCCCAACGGCCTCGTAGCACTAGCAATCGAGACGACAGGCATCTTATCAGCATGGCTGTAACGGATCGTGCAGCCACGTCTCGATCCCTGAGTCAACAGATGAGACGTTTGCAAGACAACAACCATCTGCACGAACAGTTCGACGCCGTTTGCAGCAGCATGGACTATCAGCTCGGAGACCACGGCTGCGGTTACCCTTGACGCTGCATCACAGAGAGAAGCGCCTGCGATGGTGTACTCAACGACGAACTTGGGTGCACGAATGGCAAAACGTCACTTTTTCGGGTGATTCCATGTTCTGTTTACAGCATCATGATGGTCGCATCCATGTTTGGCGACATCGCGGTGAACGCACATCGGAAGCGTGTATTCGTCATCGCCATACTGGCGTGTTACCCGGCGTGATGGTATGGTGTGCCACTGGTTACACGTCTCGGTCACCTTTTGTGCGCGTTGACGGCACTTTGAACAGTGCACGTTACATTTCAGATGTGTTACGACCCGTGGCTCTACCCTTCATTCGATCCATGCGAAACCCTACATTTCAGCAGGATAATGCATGACCGCTTGTTGTAGGTCCTGTACGGGTCTATCTGGATACAGAAAATGTTCGACTGCTGCCCTGGCCAGCACAATCACCATACCTCTCACCAACTGAAAACGTCTGGTTAATGGTGGCCGAGCAACTGGCTCGTCACAATACGCCACTCTCTACTCTTGATGAACTGTGGTATCGTGTTGAAGTTGCATGGGCAACTGTACCTGTACACGCCATTCAAGCTCTGTCTGACTCAATGCCCAGACGTATCAAGGCCGTTATTACGTCCAGAGGTGGTTGTTCTGGGTACTGATTTCTCAGTACCTATGCACCCAAATTGCGTGAAAATGTAATCACATGTCAGTTCTAGTATATTTGTCCAATGAATACCCATTTATCATCTGCATTTTTTCTTGGTGTAGCAATTTTAGTGGCCAGTAGTGTATTTAAGAGCGACCTAGTTTCAACATGCACACGATACTGATTATCGGCGAAGCGACGAAACTAATGCACAGACATGCGAGGTTAAACACTACAGAATTCCCGCACTTCCTTAGCTCTTGTGCAGTATACTGCTGCATCCATTTTCAATAAGTTACCACTAGAATTCAAAAATCTTAGCAGTAATTCACGCTCTTTCAAATAGGAACTGAAGAGTTTCCTCATAGGTCGTTCCTTCCATTCTCTCGAGGAGTTCCTGGAAAAATTAGGCTGATTCTTGTTGTATTGTTGATTGCGTTTACTTAAACTTACGGTTTGACTTTCTTCGGGTTCATAAGGATTTTATTTTATCTGTTATTTCTTTTATGTTGTAATTTCATGTACTGACGCGTTCCATGACCTTGGAGATTTGCTCCTCAATTTGGTTCTACGGAATCGGACGTGTAATTAAATAAATACAGACTACCTCTGAGGACGCAAAGAACGTGTCACACGGCGCTCTATGAAGCAATGGCATGCTTTGCAGCAAGTCCATGGGTGCAACGAATGTATCTAGAGACCTATAGAACACAATGAGGCTAGCACAAAGCAACATATTACTGAGAATGTCGGATGCTTTTGGCAGCTCATCAGTAGAAGTGTGGTTTGTGTTTCTGATAACTTGTCCCACAGACATCACTATCCCTCAGAGAGCAGCGACCCACTGACTAAAGAGAGGCAGACGCGACAAGGTTCGCGAAGTAGCGCGGGAAAACATTGCAGACACGCGTCAGCTGAACAGCTGGCGCCTTGACACGTGGTAGCGGGAGGGGGAGACGACCGACAGAGGCCGTCGCGTTTTCTCTCGCTTCCCCAATGCACAAGAACGACTGAAACATGCGGACCCAAGCCTTGGCATGGTTCACTTTTTGGCCGATTACGGGTCGCCGGCCCGCACCCAGCACATCTGAATCTCGGGGGCCTCATCCAGATCGCTACATGCACATGTGGAGCATTACACTGCAACACCCTCACACACGTAAGACCCGTAACAGAATACGACGACATCAAAGAAACGTTAAGACACGCTCTAGGCTATATCGCTGATGAGGATTCAAGAAAACTATGTGATGTCTATAGACAAAAAAATCTCTATGGCAAATGTCGAACAAACACACGACAACAAGGTCCTTGGGATTATATAAACACAGACACGGCCACTGATGTAGAAGCAGACACAGAAAATGACACAGACACAACAATAACATCACACTCAGAAAGATTCATAACATAAGGAGCGTAACACTTAAAGCAGGTAAATAAAATAATTATACGACAAGCACATGCAGCGTGCGATTTGTCTATGTAACTAAATTGCACCTTAAATAGGAAGGGCGTTCAATAAGAAATTCAACACGTCTTTTTTTTCTCGGCCAGTTTCGATTGAAAAAGAAAAACGCAGGATTTGTTGAGGGACATCGTGGAGTAGTCCCCATAGTTTCATGAAGTTCCGATAGGTGGGGGCGCTATAAGTAGCCTTCAAAATGACGTCTGTAACGGAGGTGTGCTCCAAAAAGGGAGCTGTCATGCGTTCCTTTTGGCGGGAAACCAGGATATCGCAGAGATCCATAGCCGGTGAGTCGTTGGACGGCTGTCATCATCGCATCAAGGTCACGCACACCTGTCCGACCTCCCTTGTGTTGGCTGGCCGGACACAGCTGTGACTCCCGCAATGTTGGAACGTGCGGACACACTCGTTTGAGGTGATCGACGGATCACCACTAAACACCTCTCTGCTCATCTGTACGTCTCTGTTCGTTGTTCTGACACTCGTTCACCAGTTGGGGTACTCAGCGGTGTGTGCACGCTGCGTTCCTTGCAGGATTGTAAGGAGCAACGAAAGACCATCATTGCGGAGTTCCTTGCGCGTTGCGAGGCAGATCGTGACGAATTTTGTCGAAAAGCATCACAAGCGATGAAATATAGGTTCACCGCATCGAACCGGAAACGAAACGGCAATCAATGGAGTGGCCTCCTCTTCGAAGAAACAAGTCAAAGCTGCACTCTCAGCTCGTGAAGTAATGACGAAGGTCTTCTGGAACTGTGAAGGCGTTATTCTGTTTGATGTCATCCTTCATGGTGCAATGGCCAAAGCGGAAGTGTACTGTGTTGCCCTCAGGAAATTGAAAAAACGAGTTCAGCCTGTTCGTAGCCACAAATATACAAACGAACTCCTGCTTCACCATGACAACGGAAGGTGTCACACAGTTTTCCGCATCTGAGTGGAGCTGAAAAAACTTCGTTGTTCTTCCTCATCCACCCTACAGCCCAGATCTCACACCTTCCTTTTTTCCATCTGTTTGGTTCACTGAAGGATGCACTCCGTTGGTAACAGTACGTGGATGACGGGAAGGGTATTGACGAAGCAAGACGTTGGCTCCAACGTCTACCAGGATAATTGTACCATGCGGGCTTACTCACCCTCCCAGTAAGATGGCCTAAGGCCGTAGCACTGAACGGAGATTATGTTGAAAACAGGGCTTTGTAACCGAAAGAATGGGGAGTAATATGCTGTGTTGGAAACCTGTATAAAACCGACCCGCTTTCAGAACAAAATGTGTTTCGTTACTTACCGAAAGCCCCTCGTACGATAACTAAGTAATGTAAGTGTGGAATCCGTACCAGGTCGGGTTGACAGAGGAGATAGAGAAGGTCCAAAGAAGAGCGGCGCGTTTCGTCACAGGGTCATTTGGTAAGCGTGATAGCGTTACGGAGATGTTTAGCAAACTCAAGTGGCAGACTCTGCAAGAGAGGCGCTCTGCATCGCGGCGTAGCTTGCTGTCCAGGTTTCGAGAGCGTGCGTTTCTGGATGAGGTATCGAATATATTGCTTCCCCCTACTTATACCTCCCGAGGAGATCACGAATGTAAAATTAGAGAGATTCGAGCGCGCACGGAGGTTTTTCCGGCAGTCGTTCTTCCCGCGGACCATACGCGACTGGAACAGAAAAGGGAGGTAATGACAGTGGCACGGAAGGGGCCCTCCGTCACACACCGTTGGGTGGCTTGCGGAGTATAAATATAGATGTAGATGTAGATGTAAAGGGTAACGACTAACTTCAACAACGAGACAATCAATGCTTCTAAGGAATACGACATTCTGGGAGGCGAGGATCGGAGTTCACGTTCCGAGACTCCCCTCCCACGTATGACTTTGGTTAAGGGAAACAGCGTCATTCACACAGACAAACAAAATAATAAAACACTTACAACATGTAGAACTAGGCTTAGGTGTAGCATTACAAATAATGCAATGGGTATCACCTGCATAAGCACTTAAAACATGTTTTAAGTTGTACTAGTTCTTAGACAGTAGAAACAGACACACGGAATCACTCATGGTGAACTTCATTTAGTAAAATAAGAAGCCACAATTTTGTATGCTACTTCAGGTGAGACAGGCTCTAAGTTGCTACCGAGACCCTTCCACCTCTAATAGCACAAGACGAACCAATAATTCATGAGTTTATTTCGCTTTAACAGTAAAAGAAAATCTGCAGATCGTTCTTTTCTTATGTTTCTGTTATTTCCTTCTAAATCACTAACATTTATTTACACCTTCCATTTCCTTGAACTAATACTATTTTCTTTGTAACCCATTGATATTACCCTGGATTTTATTGTTCAAAACAACTTTCGCTAGTAACGTGGAGCAATGTATTACATACAAAATTGCAAAATGTACAAAGTTTCTAAAACCTCACACAGCAGGTCTTTAAATATGCATTAAATGAAATTGAATATTTATCAGTTTGTAAACATGTAAAGCATGTAAAATTGTTACTCAGAAAGCTGCTAAAATTATTCATAAGATTGCCCTTGTTGGCGCTGCTGACTATAAACACCGTTGCTTGTGGTGCGGTCACATCACGAAGCAATCTTCAACGCTATTGTGGGCTTCGCTACCAGAGTCAGGGCACATCGGCAGGAGAGCTACAAAACAATACTGCAACGAATTCAGCGGAACATTCGTCTGCTGCTCACCGGCGCCTTTCGCACTGCACCTGTCAAGGATTTACTGGTGAATCTCGGGACATGTCCGATGGATGTCGTGAACGTTGCAGGGCAGCACTGTATTGTTCGCGACGCGAACAATATGACCGTGTGTTCGAGATCACAGGACCTCATATTACTGATAAAATTAGATATTGGGCAGTCTGGGACACTAGAAGGACTGTAAGGCGGGTGTTAGGAACGGGCTCAAATTTCACGATATTGCCCCGAGCTATGGAGCACATATTAACAGGTCATGGTCCATATCCCAAACATCTGCTTCGAGTAGGATGTAAGAACACATCAATCTGTGAATGTGGAGAGGAAGGTTCCGCTGAGCACGTCATTTCAGTTGCCCCTGTTTCCAGAATGAGAGAGACTGCAGAAAATTAAAATTAGACTGCGATCTGCAAACAATTGGGAGTGACCAAATCTTATGGAATATAGTTAATATGATTGCATATATAATATCCAAAAGGCAACTACTCAACTCTCAAAGAGTAAGTGGACACTTAGAACATTAGAATAACCTCAACAGATCACAAGAAGTGTTTCCTCCATTATAGAGAATGACAGGCACATATAAATATAATTAAGTCAAACTTTAAAATTATTTATATGTATGTTATGACCACCCAGACGGGAATGCGTAGAATCGAGGGTTGTCGAGGCATGCACATACTAGCGTGCGAAATGTGTACAGCAACAGTAGGTCTAGGAGTCGGTATAGTTACAGTTCGTCGGTAAACCTCGAGTTCCACGCGGCTGCCAGAGACGCATCTAATAGTAAAAGCTGGAAGTTAATTCCTTTTACTTTTATGTTGTTTTTATTTGATAACTTTTTCAATGTTCTGTTTCATTTCTACATAATACTAACAATGTTAACTCTTAGCGTATGACTATACAAATAGCAAAAAAACTGTATTTCACAATGAGTATTGAATACGTACGACGTGTTTGGAGTTTCTAGATCACAGGTCTAAAATACACAGCAACAAATTGGACTGAATTGAAATATTTGTCAGCTATAAATACAAGTGGCTGCTTGAATGTCCAGAGAAGAGTATCGTGAAACGAAGAACAGAGGATAGGAATAAAATTTACGAGTCTTTAGAAAAATCATCAGTTCATTACCCATAAGTTAAAATATTTGAACGTATTGATTGCACCTGGCGGGACCTTGGACGACGCTTAGTACAGCCGACAGTCTGGGAATGAACTCCCAAGATCATTTTTTTCGGGATTGATCCACTGCAACTACACTCTTCAACAACCTCACAGAGAGAACGCCCCGTGTACCAACCATGTGTAATTATATCTTCGATGGACTGCTTTGTGTTATACTTTCAGGTCATATTACTTTTTTCTTTAAATTTGCTATATTCCATTTCATACTATTGAAGCGTACGCCATACAAACAGTTACTACCCATCAACTTGATGATATAATTCCTAAATATATTTTATTCTTTCTTGTTCTTGCCGGTTTCCAATCGTCAGATGGCTGCATTACATTTACAAGACCAACTGTTAGCCAGCTGTTGAGTGCTTTAATTGAAATGGTGGCCTAATTGAAAACTTTTTAAGCTCGTAAATTTTCAGAAAGGAAATGGAAATAGAACAGAAACTCAAGTTGAAGTTGTAAGATGGAAGTGTAACTCATGTGCTTCCAGTGTGTGCGCCGTGCATGATTTAAAGGCTTGGATTTTCTCCGTGTAATATGAAATGCTGTATTCAGTAAACATAGTGGTATCGCTATTTTGAGTGTTTGTATTTAAAGGGATTATGCAAAATATGGAAACAGCGCGAGAAATGTATGCTTGTACATAAATGCAAATGATAGCCAAACCTGCAGGTTTAATTATTATATGGCACCAATAACGGAACCTGTGCAATGTACTCAATACGCTGCAAGCGTTTTATTTATTTACTTATTTTTTATGGAGCTTCGTACACTGGGAATTTCAGGAATTCCAAAACCAGTCATCAGTGATGGACATGCCTGTAACAGGAAAACGTGATGCCGATGCCATAAGACCCGGAGCATGGAGCAATGGAAGAATAACCTTGTCGACTGAGCCTTGTTTCATTGTGTTTCCATCTTCCGGCAACGTTTACGTCACTAGAGGAAACATGGCGGGGGTTCACCAATGAACTGGGCAGCCATATTGTGGAATTCCATGGGTCCCATGGCAACTCTGCAAGGTCACATTACTGTCAAACCTTATGGGACCGTTTTGGGTGATAATGTCCAACCCGTCGTACACTGTGTCTTCCCCAGAGGCGCTGCTGTCTTCCAAGTCGCTGTTCATCCAGCTCGCATAGTGCAGGACTGTTTCGGTGAGCACGAGGGTGAACTGTCACTTTCCCCTGGCCACCACAGGCAGCAGATCCCAATGTTATTGAGCCTCTGTGGTCTACTTCGGAGAGTAGTGTGCTTGACCGCTATTCGCTTCCATCTTCGTTATCTCAAACACCAAAATTTTAGGAGAGGAAGGCGGAATGAGTATTGAGACAGCTGGTCCGCTCTTTTCTGCCAGAGTCGTTTAAAAGAGGTGCCTATTCGCAAATTTTTTTATTTTTTATTTTATTTTTCTGAAAAAGGAGCATTTTTCAGCTGTTGGTCAGTAAAGTTTAGTTTGTTTGTATTCTTCGACACATTTTCACACTTTTATACATATGAAAAAGTAAGTATGGATAACATAATGTTAACACAAGATCAACTCCCATCCAACGCAAGTTCGCTTTACCCACCTTACAGAAAAACCCACAACATTTTTAGGCTGCACTTAGAGTATGCCGAAAAGTACGGCATTTGATTTGCAAGTACAAATAATGTCGTATGACGGAATAATTTTTTGTACGGTGCTTATGCCACCAGGTGGCGCAATCGAATAATTTCCGGGCCAAGACAGCCTGTATAGGTATGAAGCGCGCATTAAATAGAGATAGCGACTCAAAAAGTTTTATTGGTGTAAAGAGGGGCCTAAAAAAGGTAGTTTGATGACCTCAGAACGCTTCGATGTGTTTACTACCTCAAATAATATTTTCACCTTAGACCGGATATCACGTGTATATTTTACGTGCATACTTACGGTAACTTTGAACATGTGAACATCTCGGCAACGGATAATCATATAAGAAAGAGTTTCAAGGTTCCCTAATAACATTAACTTGAGAGCATATGAAAAAATTTTCGAGGGTTTGCCATGAGTAGAAATAACAGAAGTGGCCATTCCCACAATTGGTACATTTTGTAGACAGAAATTATGGTTTTCCGGTTTATTTCAGGAATCACCTATGAACAAACGAGGCTTTTATAAACAATCTATCACCCACCCTAGACCACACCTAACGCAAAAGAACCATCCGATTTGGTCAATTTACCTGGGCTGGAGGAAGTTTATAGTGTTTAAACTTTAATCCTGCACTGTAGGGTAGCTGCAGAATGTCCGTTCTTTCTGCAGGTCGCTAGGCCAAGTGCTGTCCAAAACATTTGTCCATAGTCTTGTGACATGATATGAAACATCCTCTTAGAAAATTTTTTAAATTAAAGTGCTGATAAACCTCTACGTTATTTGATTTTCAAACAACTGAGCAAAACTGAACGTACTCAGATATTTCTCTCTTTACTTATTCTGATCACCACTAAACTGACACACAATATTTTGAGCGCAACGCAATCTGACATTCAATAATCCCTACAAAAGAATGGCTCTGACTAACAATAACCTATACCTTTCATGAATCACTCACCTCACAAAAATCTTCGTTACTCGAACTACTGCAATACAGCGAGCGCCACTACTGTCAGCTAAATAAAAGATTCTAACTACTGAAGGCACTAACTACTGATAGGCATAGTTAGCAAATGAAAGATTTTCATAGAGAACAAACAATGTATTTACCTTAATAGTGCTCAAAAGTCATAATATGTAAATCAGTTCATGATATCCAGTCTTACAAATTTCGTTTTTCTGACCGACACACGTCCAGATCGTCCGCTCTCAAAACTCTGCCATCTCTCTCACCACATCCACCACTGATGGCGGCTCACCTCCAACTGCACAACGCTACGCGCTGTTCATATCCAACTGCCCAACACTACAATAGCAAATATTCCAACAATGCAATCCAGACACAGACTGCACACAGCACGGTCAGTGATTTTCATACAGAGCACTACGTGGCGTTACTAACATAAAAACCTAAACAGCGTACTTACAATTAATAGAACCCGAGATACGCCCGCCTGATAAATTGCATTTTAGCGCGGCGTCTTTCAAAACATTTAGGTGCCCCGTACTGTCGTGCACGGGCCGATAACATCGATATGTTTTCGGCAGTAACAAATATAGGATCATAGTTGCTGAGGCACAGAAGAATCAACATTGCAGTGAGTGTCGCGCACAGCAGTATACTTCTTCTGGTGTATCAGTAGTGTGGCTTAGATTCAAGTGTTTTTGACGAACTCGTTCTTGCTGCTAACAAATCGCTTGCAGCAAGTGTGAAGCGAAGTTGCTGGGCATTTGCTCTCTCCAACTATAATTAAAATGGAATCTAATGAACAGATCAGAGCTGACATCGGCCAGAGGTCGTTTACAGCGCTGCATACGTTCCACAACATCGAGCCAGTCATGATGCAACCTCCTCTAAGAGAGACAGTTACAATCAGCATCAGTTGGGCAGTACCAAAATGTGCTTCCAGCATCACTGTCCTCAGAATTATTGGATGGAGGTGGAACAGCACCCATCTCATACTTTAGTCCCGGAGCAGTCTCATACAAGTAACATCTACTGACAAGTGTCAAGACAACTATCACCATCGTCGCGATAGGTACTCGCTCATGATCCAGATGTGCCAAAGAAGTGAAAGGCGTAATAGAAATGTCGTAGTAGACGCAGATGTGTCAGATACTGCAAATATAGACTACACTCTAGAAGTTTTAGACAGTAACATAGAAACTACAACGAGCAACCTACTTCCCAAAAGTATGGTAGTCGTAAGGGCTTGGACAGTTAAGTGAATGTAGCTGTAACTCATGCACGAAGTAACACGTTTCCTAGCAACAGGAAATACGCTAGCAAACATAACACTTATCATTTAACAGACATGGGACGTACGTTGTCTTTGTAGACGGAGAAAGTGACACTGTGGGAAAGTGGCATCCAACAGCCTTACGAAAAATGTTTTTTAAAAAAAGTAACAACTTGCCATATGAAATTATTAATATTTTATCTGTTTACAGAAACAGATATGAAACTCAAAATAAATCTGGGACATCAGCAAACAGATTAAGATTGCGGGACGTCACTCGACAGTAAAGTAAGGAAGCTTACATCCCCAATTTTCTAACAAAGAGGCGGGGAACAATTCGTGATGTTGACACAGCATTATCTAAAAGAGATATACTTGCAGAAATGAAGGCTGAATGTTCAGTAATTGACCTCGGAAGTGTCACAAAGAAAGTAATTGAAAGCGGAAAGGTGAAAGTCCATCCAATGCCTAACATTTAAATTTCAGCAACTTATGTACATCTTGCGTTATGCGCTGCCCGATTGTTCTGTACGCCCAGTCATCCTGCACTGCCATAACTGTCTTAGATAATTCTGCTTCAGTATGATGTTGTTGTGGTCTTCAGTTCTGAGACTGGTTTGATGCACCTCTCCATGCTACTCGATCCTGTGCAAGCTGCTTCATCTGCCACTACGTACTGCAACCTACATCCTTCTGAATCTGCTTAGTGTATTCATCTCTTGGTCTCCGTTTACGATTTTTACTCTCCAAGCTGCCCTCGAATGCTAAATTTGTGATCCCTTGACGTCTCAGAACATGTCCTACCAACCAGTCCCTTCTACTTGTCAAGTTGTGCCACAAACTCCTCTTCTCCCCAATTCTATTCAATACCTCCTCATTAGTTACGTGATCTACCCATCTAATCTTCAGCATTCTTCTCTAGCACCACATATCGAAAGCTTCTATTCTCTTCGTGTCTAAGCTATTTATCGTCCATGTTTCACTTCCATACATGGCTGCACTCCATACAAATACTTTCAGAAACGGCTTCCTGACACTTAAATGTATACTCGATGTTGACAAATTTCTCTTCTTCAGAAACGGTTTCCTTGCGATTGCCAGTCTACATTTTATATCCTCTCTACTTCGACCATCATCAGTTATTTTGCTCCCCAAATAGCAAAACTCCTTTACTACTTTAAGTGTCTCATTTCCTAATCTAATTCCCTCAGCATCACCCGATTAAATTCGACTACATTCCATTATCCTCGTTGTGCTTTTGTTGATGTTCGTCTAATATCCTCGTTTCAAGATACTGTCCATTCCGTTCAACTACCCTTCCAAGTCCTTTGCTGACTCTGACAGAATTACAATGTCATCGGCGAACCTCAAAGTTTTTATTTCCTCTCCATGGATTTTAATACCTACTCCGAATTTTTCTTTTGTTTCCTTTACTGTTTGTTCAATATACAGATTCAATAACATCGGGCAGAGGCTACAACCCTGGCTCACTCCCTTCCCAACCACTGCTTCCCTTTCATGTCCCTCGACTCTTATAACTGCCATCTGGTTTCTGTACAAATTGTAAATAGCTTTTCGCTCCCTGTATTTTACCCCTGCCACCTTTAGAATTTGAAAGAAATTATTCCAGTCAACATTGTCAAAAGCTTTCTCTAAGTCTACAAATGCTAGAAACGTAGGTTTGCCTTTCCTTAATCTTTCTTCTAAGATAAGTCGTAAGGTTAGTATTGCCTCACGTGTTCCTACATTTCTATGGAATCCAAACTGATCTTCCCCGAGGTCGGCTTCTACCAGTTTTTCCATTCGTCTGTAAAGAATTCGCGTTAGTATTTTGCAGCTGTTACTTATTAAACTGATAGTTCGGTAATTTTCACATCTGTCAACACCTGCTTTCTTTGGGATTGTAATTATTATATTCTTTCTGAAGTCTGAGGGTATTTCGCCTGTCTCATACGTCTTGCTCACCAGATGGTAGAGTTTTGTCAGGACTGGCTCTCCCAAGGCCGTCAGTAGTTCTTATGGAATGTTGTCTAGTCCCGGGGCCTTGTTTCGACTCAGGTCTTTCAGTGCTCTGTGAAACTTTTCACGCAGTATCATATCTCCCATTTCATCTTCATCTACGTCCTCTTCCATTTCCATAATATTGTCCTCAAGTACATAGCCCTTGTATAGACCCTATATACTCCTTCCACCTTCTTGCTTTCCCTTCTTTGCTTAGAACTGGGTTTCCATCTGAGCTCTTGATATTCGTACAAGTGGTTCTCTTTTCTCCAAAGGTTTCTTTAATTTTCCTGTAGGCAGTATCTATCTTACCACTAGTTTGATAAGCCTCTATATCCTTACATTTGTCCTCTAGCCATGCCTGCTTAGCCATTTTGCACTTTCTGTCAATCTCATTTTTTGGACGTTTGTATTTCTTTTTGCCTGTTTCATTTACTGCATTTTTATATTTTCTCCTTTCATCAATTAAATTCAATATTTCTTCCGTTACCCAAGGATTTCTACTAGCCCTCGTCTTTTTACCTACTTGATCCTCTGCTGCCTTCACTATTTCATCCCTCAGAGCTACCCATTCTTCTTCTACTGTATTTCTTTCCCCTCTTCCTGTCAATTGTTCCCTTATGCTCTCCCTGAAACACTGTACAATCTCTGGTTTAGTCAGTTTATCCAGGTCCCATCTCCTTAAACTCCCACCTTTCTTCAGTTATAATCTACAGTTCATAACCAATAGATTGTGGTCAGAGTCCATACCTGCCCCTGGAAATGTCTTACAATTTAAAAACTGGTTCCTAAATCTATTTCAGTATATAATAACGTATTAATCCTCGTTACGCTAAAAGCTCGCATAGCGGGAATCTCAGGTGCATTCCTTGCAACGGAAAATCAAGCAGCCACTGATTGCAATTGCTCAGTTTGTAAGCAGCACGTGGCTCCTAATTCCAGGGGAGCCTGCAGCAATTCTTGCGCCTCTGATGCCCCCATCACTGTGACCACTATATGCCCAAGCTGTTGCCGATGTTCCTACGACACAACTGCTCTCTACTTGTCACTGACCTTAAGTATGCGAGGAACCAAAGGATATGAACTTGGTAGAAAAACGGCTACAGCAGGGACCTAAGCAAATAGTTATATCGGTTCCAGCTCCCGTATCTTAGAAAATTAAAAGATGCATTTTCAGTTCGTACAGTCCCGATTATTCTGATGTGTTATGTGAATGAAAGATCCAAAGAGTTGTATAAAAACAATCCAGATCCTCTACTCCACTAATCACATCTCACCGTGATCGACATGCTGCTATTAACAGCATTTGTGCTCCAGTAACGCAAATCTTTCTTCTCCTAAATTACCAAACAGATGTGGACACGGTATAGGCTCTTATACGGAAGGCTATTGAACACTTCTACAAACCTGGCAATGGCCTTTCAAATCCTCCAGTGGAATGCACGATCAGCGTTCTCGAACAAAGAAAGTCTTCAGAATGAGATTTTCACTCTGCAGCGGAGTGTGCGCTGATATGAAACTTCCTGGCAGATTAAAACTGTGTGCCCGACCGAGACTCGAACTCGGGACCATTGCCTTTCTCGGGCAAGTGCTCTACCAACTGAGCTACCGAAGCACGACTCACGCCCGGTACTCACAGCTTTACTTCTGCCAGTACCTCGTCTCCTATCTTCCAAACTTTTCATATCAGCGCACACTCCGCTGCAGAGTGAAAATCTCATTCTGGAAACATCTCCCAGGCTGTGGCTAAGCCATGTCTCCGCAATATCCTTTCTTTCAGGAGTGCTAGTTCTGCAAGGTTCGCAGGAGAGCTTCTGTAAAGTTTGGAAGGTAGGAGACGAGGTACTGGCAGAAGTAAAGCTGTGAGTACCGGGCGTGAGGCGTGCTTCGGTAGCCCAGTTGGTAGAGCACTTGCCCGCGAAAGGCAATGGTCCCGAGTTCGAGTCTCGGTCGGGCACACAGTTTTAATATGCCAGGAAATTTCAAAGAAAGTCTTCATAGGGAGGGGGCTTAGCAGCAACCACATATCATTAACTTGTATTTATGAAGCTTGGTTTAAGCCATCTAATCGAATACAACTCCAAGGATATTCAACAATTAGAAACGGTGACCTTTGTTTTCGTGGGTAAGTGCTCTACCGACTTCCTTTCTTTCTTTTTTTAAGGAAAAGTCCTCGCTGGCATTTGATTGCAGATTATAGAACAAAGTGGTCCAAATGCCTCTGAGCACTAAGGGACTTAACTTCTGACGTCATCAGTCCCCTAGAACTTAGAACTACTTAAACCTAACCAACCTAAGGACATCACATACATCCATGCCCGAATCAGTATTCGAACCTGCGACCGTAGCAGTCGCGCGGTTCCAGACTGTAGCACCTAGAACCGCTCGGCTGCAGATTATAGGCTGCACAGGCAGATTCCAAACGAAAAAAGAATGTTACGAACAAAAATAAGAGCAAATGAAAAAGTCAGTACGACGTTTAAAATAACGCGTCAAAGAATCGTAAAAAGTTACATTTAAAGCAACTAATTGAACAAAAATAATAATCAAACGCTTTTGATGAGATTTAGAAATCGCAAAAAAATTTCTACAGGTGATGAATTTTTTTTCATACCAAATTTTTTTTGTTATTTGTTTGGATCACATAGGATGCCCTCCAGGCGAAAAATAATGATGTGTAATTAGCATCAATAACAAACAAAACAAAAAGGGAATTAAAGACTCTGAACCGCAAGGCAGTCAGACATGTTACAGGCACGTTTTCTCGAAGAATATTCCATTTTGCAGGTACATTGGGCCGAGTCCTAGTACTACACAATCACACTGAAATCATCTTCTCATACCTGGGACACCTCAGCTGCACCACCTAGAAAGTTGGCATAGTATTACGGTATCGCGGATGGTGCACGAGAAAAGTAAAGCGATCTTGCACGAACGTCCAAGCATCAAGAACACTCTTGTCGTCTTCATGGAACAAATAAGAGATCGAGAGGCCTTTTATCCAGATCACAGCGTTGGTCTTCGTATTTGGGAAATAAGTCTCATCTGGGAACAAAAGTGATTTCGGTGTAATGGCTTGGGGAGCCGAAGAATGATAATTGCTCCATTAATGGTCAAGCTCCATCTTGAAGTGATAAATTTGATCATGTTGCCATTGTAGATTTCTAATAAAAGGTCAAACCTACGTAGAAGAAAAGCAAGCATCTTCTGACTCAGCTGCCACACCTCTGCAGAAGATCTACACGTCAATCGATGTTCGTCCGTATCAAGCGTGTGGCAATGAGGGCACAGCGGTGAATCTGTCATTTTTATGTCATGTAGACGAAGTTGTGTCCTGTATTTTCCATTAACGACCAGATACCAGGTCGCAAGAGTGCTCGTGTCGAGGAGGACGTGGTGCACAGAACGCCAAACCAAGGGCCATGCGATCATATCGGTTTTCCACAACATGCCGAGTATGATTTCTCATCATTAGGCGGTAAACAACATGTGCCGTAGGCTTCCCGGCACTAAGCAAATCGGCATGGGCGTAGCTGTATTCGATGAAAAAGGTCCTGACATGTGAGAGAATGGGAGAAACATGGGCTACTGCAACGGTTGCCACATGAGAGGAAGGGGGCCAGTTCGTCAATCAGGTTTTCCGATAATCCGGTTCGGCGGCGGTTACACGATTTAACCATCGTACTTACATAAAGGGCAGCTGCTCTCTCTTGGACGTTGACAAGGCCGAGGCCGCCATCTTGATGAGGAAGTGTCAGCGTGTCGTAGCGACACTTTGAAGATAAAAAAAAAAATGGTTCAAATGGCTCTGAGCACTATGCGACTTAACATCTATGGTCATCAGTCCCCTAGAACTTAGAACTACTTAAACATAACTAACCTAAGGACAGCACACAACACCCAGCCATCACGAGGCAGAGAAAATCCCTGACCCCGCCGGGAATCGAACCCGGGAACCCGGGCGTGGGAAGCGAGAACGCTACCGCACGACCACGAGATGCGGGCACTTTGAAGATAAGATCCGCGCTTACGGAGTAGTTGAACGTGGCCTGCAGTCTGTGTGCCATTGCCTTTGGCATCGGTAAAATCTGTGCTAAATGGAGTAGTCCGAGACTACATGAGTGTTAACAAAATCCACCTGTTGCAACTTGTCCAATGCTCTCAGGGGGTTGCACGAACGTTCGTACGGATAGCTTAAAGCAGGAGTTTGTAGTTAAAAGAGATCGTGCGCTGTATATCAAGCGTGAATGTGATCCCCAAAGATTTGAGCTTGTCAAGTAAGGGCAATGGAGCCACACTCCCTGCTCGCTGGCGTCTACCGACAAACGTAGTACTAGATTTCGTCACTTTCACACAGCTAACCGCAACAGTCCCGTAGTGGTTGATCCATGCCAGTGCCACTCGCACTTCATTCTCCGATAGAATGAAGAACATCATGTTATCCGCATAGGAGCGGCAGATGAAAGCATGCCCTCTGTTATCCCTGTCAACCGGCTCCTCAAATCGTGTGAAAGTGGCTCAACCACGATGACGAGAAGGAGCATCGACAGCGGACATCCTTGACGAACCGACCGCATGATATTAATAGGGCCCGCTACACGGCCATTGACCAGTACTCGCGACGTGGCACCTCGGAGGAGCCGCAAGACGCTGTATATAAATATGTGGGGGAAGGCCATCCGTCGGAGTACGTTTTCTAGAAGGTCATGACTCACTCTATCAAAGGCGTGGTCGAAGCCCACTGTCACTAAGGCACGGCGACTGCGGCAGGTCGTGGCCAGGGCTATGACGTCACGATAATCTCTGAACTCCAACTGAATGTTACTGTCACCACCAAAGCAGGGATATGACTTGAGGGATGACGCGCAGCAGGCGGGAGGCAAGAATCCGAGAGTAAAAATCTTCAAGTCACAATTTAACATGGTCAACGGCCGATAGTGTCCAACTCCCCGACCTCCCGACGGCTTGGGGACCGGGACAAGCAAACCTTCTACGAATTCGGGTGGGAGGGGAAGGTCAGTGTTCATCAGTTCTTTATTCATCGCAGTCCAGCGTGAACCCATGGTGTCGTGGAATGTGCGGTAAAACTCCAGCGGAAACCCGTCGGGACCAGGGGCTTTGTTCGCCGCATTCTTATGAAGAGCGTCAGTGACGTCATCATCAGCAATTGTCACTGTGAGGCTCGCCGCAGGAGCCCCGTCAAGGGTACTTTTCAAGGAACGGAGGACATCAGTCATTACCGCCATTTTCCGGTCCTCTGCTGCATAGAACCGTTTGTAGTGATCCACAAAGGCGTTTACGATATCATTCTGGGACGTCAATCAGCGTCCATCTGGCATGTCGGAGGCTTTTACCAGCTTTCTCCGACACCGTTGCTTCTCGCAGATAATATGTTGCATGGACGGGGGTTCTCCTAGTACACAATCTTGCGTGTACTATTGTGCCTTCAAGGCGGTAAGGTATAAGAGAAATTATATTCGCGCTTAATCCACTGAATTTTAACCTGTCGTTGAGCAGACGGACCATGGCTTCGCGGAGAACTGCGAAATAGTATTCCATGGTATGTCGTTGCCACAGCATTTTGTCGCGACCGTAATTCATAATCCAACGACGTGAAGCAGGCTTGGTGCAGTCGAGCCACCACTGGAGAGTTGAAGGATACGCTGAAAGGCGTCTTACACAGTTTTTCCACGTCGTCTCTATGACCCGCCTGCTTTCCGGATCTTTGAGATGGGCGACATTCAGTTTCCACAGGCCTCTACCGCGCCACACCTTCTGCCTCTGGAGTGAAACAGTGCAAATGTAAGATATGGTCGGAGAAGGCGGTAGGCCATAAATCAGCCTAAAGCGTGGCTGTTACGATTCCTTGGGAAACGTAGACACAGTCAAGACGACTTGCTGAATGGCTGGTGACGTACGTATATCCAGGTCGATCACTATGCACGCGGCCCCAACTATTGGTGAGGGCAGCTTGAGTTCCTGGCATATGGTGAAATGGGGATGTTTGTCCTTCTGGGATAACACACAATTGAACTCGCCGCCAAGAATAATATACTCCTAGCGGCCCAGAAACAAAGGAACGACCAGTTCTGAATAAAATCGCGACCGTCGCTTGGCCCTGTCCGAAGCAGCGTAAACATTGATGATTCGGACACCGTGGAAAGTCACAGCAAGACCCCTAGCCGATGTTTGGTAAATCACGTCGTCTACCTCAGTGCCTTTGTAAGGTGTCAGGCAAATCCAACACCTTCCATGAAAACCCTGACATGATAGCAAATCCGGCAGTATGTCACATACCTCCAAATAAATCCTGACATTAAATTAACCAAAGTAATACGATCAACGAGTGAGCAAATGGAATACCACAGACTAACACAAGAACGCCTAAATGCCTGTCATACCTTCTCACCGTGAAACAGACGCAATTTAGAGGGGAGAAACGAGAACAGAATCCGAGAGCAGAATCGTGTAGGCTAGGAGGCCCTACGATAAGTTTTTCGAATGAATATGCGAGACCGAAAGCCTACGAAATCGAAAGGTTCCTACGAGACGAAGTTAACCTTGACTACAACGAACTTATCGGGATACACCTCTCCATAGTGAGCAGTGTCGTTTACGTCAAATTGATTAACGATGCAGTATGTGACAGAATCATCCAAGAAACTAAACATGGACTCAAATTTCGACACTCAGATGGACATGTTGGAGAAGTAACTATTGATCACGCAGGACTGGGCTTACGAAACATACGTATTTTCGAACTTCCCTTCGAGGTTCCGTCTGACTTGGTCATTGACGCCCTACGCCCTTACGGAAGAGTGCTCAGCCACGTTGAGGGAAAATGGTCCAACTTCACGACTTACCCCGTTCTCAATGGGGTGCGTCAAATCAGAATAGAACTGACACAACATGTACCCTCGTACTTGTTCATCGGCGGATGTAGAGCTATAGTCATCTACGACGGACAACCCAAAACATGCTCAGGCTGTGGGAAAGAGGGCCACGTCCGTTCCGAATGTATGCAGCGGAGGATAGTGCAAGTTCCAAACGGCGAACCCGTGCCTCCGTCCACGTTGACGCCGCTGACACTAACGTATGCGGACGCGTTTCGAACAGATCATATCCCAAAGACTGTCCAGCTACAGAATCCCGACAGTTTACGGGAACCGACTGCAGCAGAGACCGCCTCCAGTGACGAAACGATGCACACTTCTGCCGCTCCGGCGCCGATGACGCCCTTCACCGAGCGGAAAGGATCGGTAGGAGGTATGGAAATTGATCCTGCTGTTGTGCCGACAGCTGCTTTCGTCCCTGAGCACCGGGAGTCTCTTCCACACTCGGATACAGAGGCGCGATACAACGATCGCCGAAACGCCACAAGAAACGACGGCTAGCGCCGTCGGATGCCTGCTTACTGCAGTCCACGTCAGACGGGCATGGGTGTGACGTCGATACAGTGCATCCGGATGCGCAACGAGAGGTTCTACCTCCCACGCAGCAGTACGACGCGAATGATGCTAGACAGGGGTTGAATACAGACACACCGGACGGAAAGCCGACGGAAGGAGTCCCTCCACCCACCGGAGCAACGTCACCGCCTTCGGTCAGCCAGGCCGGAGACACACGACGGGAGCTGGACCTCCAGCACAGGAACTGGGCCGACGAATCCGATACTGAACCACAGACCGACGACGCACCCGCAATGGCGAGTGCTGCGTCCACCGGATGTTAACCACGCAGAAGATTCAGACTGCCGCACAGACTGCATGTCGCCGAGCAGCAGCACACAAATAACGTAAACGTTCATGTGCTCTTTACGCACTGAGGAACACAGGCAGGCATATCGAACAGCCTCTATTAATATTAATACGATCCGAACGCCTGTCAAATTGCAATTATTACGAGACATGTTGCGTGCGTCAGACGTCGACATCGTTCTGCTGCAGGAAGTATGTGTTGCGAGCTTCCCCGACCTGTATGAGTACGATACATACATTACACCTACTACCGACGGCGGCAGCGGAACAGCGATACTTCTACGTAGCGGCATAGTAGCCGAGGACGTGGTGTACCTGCCGTCAGCGCGAGGACTGGCGCTCACAGTGCTGGGAGTACGGGTCGTTAACATTTACGCACCATCGGGATCCGACAGACGGCGCGATCGGTCCCGATTTTACGCAGAGGAGATTGCAGCACTGTTCTTAGGTCGGCATGAACATGTCTTATTTGGAGGCGACTTCAACTGCGTGCTCGCACCAAGAGATCAACACCCACGTTATACTTCATGCCCGGAGCTGCGGCAACTCATACGGGACATGAATCTCATTGATACATGGGAGAAGATACATGGCGACAGACGTGGATACACCTACGTCACGAGTCACTCTGCAAGTCGTCTCGATCGCATTTACGTAACACGTCGTCTCGAACCTGCGATCCTCGATGCGGAATTGTGGCCTGTCGCCTTTTCAGATCACATAGCATATATATGCACGGTCTCCCTGAGTCGTCAACAAGTGTGGAGGAGTCGCAGTGTTTGGAAACTGAATACAGCACACCTCAGGGAACCTGAGTGCAGACGCTTAATCGAAGACACTTGGATCATGTGTGAACGACGCCTCCCGACATATCTTACGACGTTGCAGTGGTGGCTGGAATGCGTTAAGCCTGCATTGCGCCGAGCGTTAATTGCATACGGAAGGGAGCAGATGATGTGGAGGCGATACACGACGGAATTTTATTTCACGATGCTCCACGAACTTTCTGTACGAGCACCTTCACAGGAGCGTCGTGCCGGTATAAAACGAGCACAGGCCCAAATAATTTCCATAACGCGCCGCCGACTGGAGGGTGTCGCAGTCCGTGCAAGGGCCTTTGAAGGAGTCCGTGGAGAATCACCGTCGATGTATCACGTTATCAGAGAAAAGCAACGTAGCCGCAGAACCTTAATACAGACGGTCGTACTGCCAGATGGTCGCCGCAAGACAACGCAAAAAGATATTGCCAACGCTTTTGTGGAACACTACGGTCATCTCTATGAAGAAGCGCAACACGATCAGGCAGCCTTTCATGAGGTCCGCCGAACGCTCTCCGCGTGTCTCGACGAGACGGCCAACCGGGCGTTAACAAGTGAAGTCACAGTTGACGACGCAATGGAAGCGATTGATAAGGGAGCGTCGCACAAATCGCCGGGGCCCGACGGGTTTCCGTTAGAGTTTTATCGTACATTTAAAGATCTCATGACTCCACGATGGACTGCCATGTACTGCGAACTGATGTCTCCCAACGTGCCTCTTCCACCCTCCTTCGCGGAAGGAATGATCATCCCCATCCACAAACCATCCGGCGGCACAGGGATACAGGCCTACCGGCCACTGACCCTTCTTAATTGCGACTACAAGATCTACGCCAGGATACTTGCAACACGCTTTAAACGCGTAATACGCCAGGTGATTTCACTCGACCAAACCCAGCTAGGAGGAGATAGCAATATACAAACGGCGCTCAGCGACTACCGCGATGTTATCGCACTGGCATCAACATGTCGTCTCCGGGGTGCGTTGGTATCGATAGACTTCGATCGCGCATTTGACAGGCTGAGCCATACTTATCTCACGGAAGTGATGACGCAAATGCAGTTTCCGGAAAGTTTTGTCACAGTCGTCATGCGACTACTCCACGGAGCCGCATCCAAAGTGCTCATCAACGGACGCTTAGTGGGGCCCATCACCATCTCACGTTCGGTCAGACAAGGGTGCCCGCTGTCAACGATATTGTATGCCATCGCTGTCGAACCGCTGCCTTGCGGGCTCCGCAATCGACTCCAAGGAATGACGATAAGGCACAACAAGTTTATATGCAGAACATACGCGGATGACCTAGTGTTTTTAGCACGGTCAGACGACGAGTCAAGAGGGGCCCTGCATTGGATTAATTTGTATTGTATGGCTACGGGAAGTCGCCTGAACATGGCAAAGTCGGGAGCGATGAACATCGGGAGAGGACTCCCGACAGGAAGTGTTGCACCATTACAGCCGATGAACACGATGAAATGTCTAGGAATTCTCTTCACTACAGACGTTCGACGCACGGCGGCTTTGAGCTACAGACATCTTCTGCAAACAATTCGTGCGAGTGTCCGTAGCCACAGGTTAAGGGCATTGGATATGATACAACGGGTCACCTTTGCCAACACGTATCTAGCTTCTCGCATCCCCCACCTGGCACAAGTTCTTCCTATGCCGGTGGTGTTGGCCCGCCGAATCCTGGCGGCACTAGGATATTTTGTGAGCAAAGGTCTGCTTTTTAAGGTCGGATACGAAACCCTCACCCTTCCTCGTAGTCGTGGAGGTCTTGGACTAGTCCACGTACGCGACCGAGCAGTGGCTATTTATGTAACTACAATGATAAAGATGTGGACACGGCACCAGACCAGTCTGACGGGCACCTTGATAGACGAACTCGCTCCACCATCTCGTTCGGCTCCGGTAGCGGTGTCTCACATCTGACCATCGCTTGCCCATACGCGAACCTTTTTTGTGGAACACAGTTATTTACATATGGAACTACCGACTACCAGGACGGCAGCGGCACGTGATATATATTACATCTTGACTCGACGACGGCCGAATAATGCCATAGAGCGCCACCAACCAATAGTTACGTGGTCAGTGGTATGGCGTACAGTGCACCACCCACACCTTGATACGGGAACGCGCGCACTGTGGTATCAGGTGGTAAATGGGAAATACGTGACGCGTTCCAGGTTGCATACAATTCATATGGCTGACGAGCCACTGTGTCCGCAGTGCAATGTTATAGACACAGAGGAGCATCGCCTGATATGCGGGCCTTCGGCGGACGTATGGCGTTTGATCAAAAAAATGATCGCCTTCCTCCTTCGGGTGGGACCGCACGCAATAGAACCACGGATACTACTTCTCCCAGATAGGACATATTATCCCCGAACAAAGACAAACGCAGTGACTTGGATTCGAGGTTTGACTGTGCGTTATCTTTTCCGAGACGGCAGTAAGAATGTGCTCGACTTTTGGGCCACACTACAAGAACATCACTCACAGCTTATGAGACATCCGAGATATCGAACATATTACGCTAATTTTTTAGGGAGTGCCTTGCTTGATCCCCCACCCGGTTGGGGTGTCCCGGGTAGGAGAATGTAATTATTGCCTATAAGTATTAGAACAAGAAAGGACCAGGACAATGGAGAGGATCCACCACCACACGTGAAGACGTACCCGACACCAACGCGAGGTATAAGGGGATTAGCGAGGTATGCGCCCAATGAGGAACATGGTCCGTTATTGTTTTGTACTGACAGAAGCAGGATGTTTTTTTCATTATTATGTAAAAAGAATGTCCACTTATTTACGTTTCCCAGAAATGTTTTATTTTATACGCGTCACCGTCTCATATATTAAAAAAATGCAAGGAGCAGTTTATGTTTGTTATTGGTTCAAATGGCTCTGAGCACTATGGGACTCAACTGCTGAGGTCATTAGTCCCCTAGAACTTAGAACTAGTTAAACCTAACTAACCTAAGGACATCACAAACATCCATGCCCGAGGCAGGATTCGAACCTACGACCGTAGCGGTCTTGCGGTTCCAGACTGCAGTATGTTTGTTATTGTTACACCATTATGTAAGAAAAGTCTGCTTATTTACGTTTCCCAGAACTATTTTACTTTATAAAGGTCATCGTCCTATGTATATATATGTATATGTATGTATGTGTATATGTGTGTAATATATATTTTTAAAAAAAAGTGGTCAGCGTGACGGAATGTCAATCCTAAGGTCCCAAAAAAAAAAAAAAAATAAATAAATAAATAAAATGGATAAGGCGTCGGACTTCGGATCCGAAGATTGCAGGTTCGAGTCCTGTCACGATAAAATAAAAAAAAATTAAAAAAAAAAGTGTGTCTGGCTCGTGAGCAGGAGACACGGGTTCGGATCTCAACGTTAATACAGATTCGCATGCGTTGCTTCAGTATGCACATATACATCACTGTTTTATATACCGATAATCAGATGAAGACAATATAAAGCAGAACGTTCTTCTATTTGTCAAATTTAAGTTTATTTTTACATCATTGTACTATGAATGTTTTTTGCATAGAATTTGAAAAAAATAAAAAAATAAAAATAAAAAAAGTGGTCAGCGTGACAAAAAAAAGTTCGAGTCTCAGTCCGGCACATAGAAAAAAAAAAAAAAAGTTGGCTAGAGCACTTGCCGGCGAAAGGCAAAGGTCCCGAGTTCGAGTCTCGGTCGGGCAAACAGTTTTAATCTGCCAGGAAGTTTCATATCAGCGCACACTCCGCTGCAGAGTGAAAATCTCATTCTGGAAAAATCCCCCAGGCTGTGGCTAAGCCAGGTCTCCGCTATATCCCTTCTTTCAGGAGTGCTAGTTCTGCAAGGTTCGCAGGAGAGCTTCTGTAAAGTTTGGAAGGTAGGAGACGAGATACTGGCAGAAGTAAAGCTGTGAGTACCGGGCGTGAGTCGTGCTTCGGTAGCTCAGTTGGTTAGAGCACTTGCCCGCGAAAGGCAAAGGTCCCGAGTTCGAGTCTCGGTCGGGCACACAGTTTTAATCTGCCAGGAAGTTTCAATATAGATCTTACGATAACACTAAAAGGGCCACACCAGCTGCAAGTTTTAGCGTGAGACTTTTTCGCGTCTCTGTTACGTTGCAAACATTAAAAACATTGCCCCACCACGAAAAGTATAACGTTTCTCATTGGAGAGACTGAATTTTGTAGGTGGAGCTTAAGGTTAACATTGAGACCCTGATTGGTCAGTTGAAAACACAGCCAGATAGCTTTTTTTAAACCAACTTCGGTAAATTGTAGTAAGGAGAAGTTAGGAGAGAGTTGCTTCCGAGACGGCGAGGTGTGGAGCTGCGCCGCGCGCCGCCCCCTGATCCCTGATGCTGCCTAAACACCGCCGCGATGCCGCATTTTGAGCGCATAAGGCTTCACTCAGAACTGCAGAAGTCTCATCTGTTACACCACCGTTTTGCGTAATACTAGTGTCGATCGTCAATTAAAGCTCATGGTATTCACATTTGCTACGTGAAGTAAAAATGTGAAAGGCGATGATTTTTCTGTTATATAATTATTGAGAAGCCACATCAGTCACTGTAATTTACGACAAGTTAAATAAGTAATTAAAGATAATTGAGGGTCACTGTAGACCATTTTGATAGTTTTCTCTTTTTATGAAACTTAACTTAAACATAGATTATAGATGTGATATGGCATAAGTCATCCTTCGATCTATTGTAGAACTTGGAAACCCATTCAGGGAATATTCGTTCACATTTTTGTTGAACACAGTTGGTTTTTATCATCCTGTATTAAAACATTTCCTTTTATCAATAGTGCAATTTATAAACAATGTTTTGTGAGTAGAATAAAATTTCCAATGGTAAACTTAACTGCTTTTCCGACGTTATTTTACCAGCTAACTAAAACTTGGAAAGCCTTGGACCCCTGCCACTAAATTAAAGCCTTGGACCCCTGCCACTAAATTTAGTTAGTATTAAGATTCTTTTACAGGGAGTGCAGTGGAGCTGACGCTGAAATCATTAAGTATTTGATTATATCCTCGCTAGTCTCGCAGAACTCTTCTGAACTCTACATGTCATGTGTGGTCTGGCGTCTCCTTACCAGAAACAGGTCCCAGGTTCAAACTAGTCAATTCCCTAAAAACACACTCAGAGCGTCGTTGCGCGAAAGTAGTAGGGAGACACGACATAGAACAAACAGACACCACGCAGAATGTTAGACCTTCCTTTAAAAGAATAGCCAACCCACTGCCACCGTCAGCACACGGCGTGAGGTAAGAAACGTAGCCATACATATTAGGAAACGTCGCTAAGCGAACTTCCTGCAGAAGGGCATCATCGAGTTCCGACGGCCTAAATATTTTACGGAGAAATTGTAGTTTGATAGGGGTGCCAATGGTGTTGACACTGGTGGAACCACTCCTGTATGCCTGTTGCGGAATTGGGACAACTGGGACGCTCATGGAGGTACGAAGAACAGCAGCGAACAGGAACGTTGTCCCAACAGGCTGCATATCCCCATCCAGTGACGCTATCGACTTGCAGTCGTGGGTTGGAGCAGCAGCATTCGCTGCTGTCACAACGATGGGTGTTTCGTTGTCTACATCGTCAGACCACTCAAAGGTGCGTGGATGGTGTGTGTCCAGTGGAGTACCTGTGGAGTCGGAAGCAGCCGGCCGTGGTGGCCGAGCGGTTCTAGGCGCTTCAGTCTGGAACCGCGTGACCGCTACGGTCGCAGGTTCGGATTCTGCCTCGGGCATTGATGTGTGTGATGTCCTTAGGTTAGTTAGGTTCAAGTAGTTCTAAGTTCTAGGGGACTGATGACCTCAGATGTTAAGTCCCATAGTGCTCAGAGCCATTTTGAAGTCCGAAGCCGCTGTCATGTCGGCGATGGAAGATTGGTGCTGGCTCAGCTGCTGTTCAACGTCCATACGTACAGCGCCTGGTGCATGCGAAGATGGTTGTACCTCCGACGGGGGGCAGGCTGGTACTTCCAAAAAAAATGGCTCTGAGCACTATGGGACTTAACTTCTGTGGCATCAGTCCCCTAGAACTTAGAACTACTTAAACCTAAGGACATCACACACATTCATGCCCGAGCCAGGATTCGAACCTGCGACCGCAGCAGTGGCTACGTGAAGCAAAAATCTGAAAGGCGATGATTTTTCTGTTATATAATTATTGAGAAGCCACACTGCCCCCCGTCGGAGGTACAACCATCTTCGCATGCACCAGGCGCTGTACGTATGGACGTTGAACAGCAGCTGAGCCAGCACCAATCTTCCATCGCCGACATGACAGCGGCTTCGGACTTCAAAATGGCTCTGAGCACTAAGGGACTTAACATCTGAGGTCATCAGTCCCCTAGAACTTAGAACTACTTAAACCTAACTAACCTCAGGACATCACACACATCAATGGCCGAGGCAGAATTCGAACCTGTAGCGCCTAGAACCACTCGGCCACTCGGGCCGGCTGGTAGTTCCACCACGAAATCGTCCACTGGGGGAACATTTTGAGAGTTGTGATCCTCGTAGTCTTGAGACTGCGTCAGACGGTGCGATCCGCCGTTTCCGACGTCTCTTCGGCGACCGTTGCTTGCCCACGAGATCTTCAGTGTCCGAAGACGCCTGGGGATCCGGTTGGTCAGGCGCAAAAACATCGGTAGACACAACCATGGAGTCAAGGGCCATTCCCTGCACTAGAGATCGCTCACCATTGCACATGGCGGGAGGAGGAGACAAGGGCGTCGGTCCGTCCGTAACAGCCTGAGGCCTACTGCAGGCTACGATGTGTCAGTAGTCCTGCCAGTGGTGACCGCGGACGGGGGTCGTTATGGAGAACTTCGACAAACGCCAGCGGCAGCGTCGTCGGAGCGGTCGTGGCCTGCAGGTCCCCAGGCGGTAACTGTGTGATCCTGCGTTGCAGTCAACTGTAACGGAGGTGTCATTCTTTCCCACATTCCGAGCATGTCTTCGGCTGGCCATCACAAATTATAGTTGCACGGCAGCCACCAATATATAAGGAGGACGGCACATGTTTGGTTAGCTCTGTGCGGATCTGTCGTACTCCATTGAGAACCGGGTATGTAGTGAATTGAACCCACTTTTCAGCTGTATGACTAATCTCCTTTCCATATGGGCGGAATGCCGATACTACTACCTCTGAAGGCACCTCGAAATCGAGTTCAGATACACGGATCGCCCGCAGTTCAAGTCCCGCAAGTTCCACAGTTACGTCACCGATGTGTCCATCAGAGTAACGGAACTTTAGAGCACTTTGAGTTGCATTTAGAACTTTGTCACATATGTCTTCGTTAACGAATATCACGTATACCACAATGCTCACCATAGACTGTTCGATGTCAGGTACTTTTGGTCAGTCATGCTCAGGTAATTTCAGTGTCGATTTTCTGTGGGCATATGCCATTCTCTTTCGAAGCAAATATAGCGCGCTAAGACGGCAGAATCACGTAAACAGCTGCGCGATCGAGCTGTGCGGCGTGGACGTAAAAAATGGTTCAAATGGCTCTGAGCACTATGGGACTTAACATCTGAGGTCTACTTAAACTACTTAAACTTAACTATCCTAAGGACATTACACACATCCATGCCCGAGGCAGGATTCGAACCTGCGACTGTAGCGCTCGCGCGGTTCCAGACTGAAGCGCCTAGAACCGCTCGGCTACTGCGGCTGGCGAAGCAACCTATAGGTTGTGATGAATGAGTTTGCGATGGTCAAAATAAGTGACATAAATAGCCGTATAATAAGACTGCATTGCCTTAGAAGCTAACGTTATTCCCACAAAGGGACCATAGATCTTAGCATATTACATAAATGTCAATTTGATTGGCCTGTCTGTTCCCGAGAGAGAGGGGTCTTAACAGAAAGGCAGCAGACAGTCTGAGAACAAGTGACAAAAAAATTTTTCGCATGATATAATTACAAATTAACACTTTCGGATATTTTGCTTTTGTTTTACTATGAAATCGTGCTTCTTGTCTAAGGCGCTGCAGTCATGGACTGTGCGGCTGATCCCGGCTGAGGTTCAAATTAGATTAGATTAGAATAATACTAGTTCCATGGATCATGAATACGATATTTCGTAATGATGTGGAACGAGTCAAATTTTCCAATACACGATATAATTAAGTTAATTCAACAACATAATTAAGTTAATATAACAACTTTTTTATTTTATTTTTTCCTTCATTTATATCTAAAATTTCCTCTATGGAGTAGAAGGAGTTGTTATTCAGAAATTCTTTTAATTTCTTCTTAAATACTTGTTGGTTATCTGTCAGACTTTTGATACTATTTGGTAAGTGAGCAAAGACTTTAGTGTCAGTATAATTCACCCCTTTCTGTGCCAAAGTTAGATTTAATCTTGAATAGTGAAGATCATCCTTTCTCCTAGTATTGTAGTTATGCACACTGCTATTACTTTTGAATTGGGTTTGGTTGTTAATAACAAATTTCATAAGAGAGTATATATACTGAGAAGCTACTGTGAATATCCCTAGATCCTCAAATAGATGTCTGCCCTCCCTCGGGCTTGCGTGTGCGTGTTTGTCCTTGGGATAATTCAGGTTAAGTAATGTGTAAGCTTAGGGACTGATGACCTTAGCAGTTAAGTCCCATAAGATTTCACACACATTTGAACATTTTTTTCTTGCTTCTTGGCAAATTTCATGATTCAAGGTCAACAGGCAGTACACAGTAGGTTTCGATGAGTGACTTTGCGAGTATCAAAATACACTAACGGAAAAAAATTTCAACACCAAGAAGTAATTAATGTAAAATAATGAAATATCGGGAATAAATTTGTCTAGGTAACACATTTAAGTGATTAACGTCGCAAGTTCCAGGCTAATGTAAGCGTGATAACAATGCTGGTAGATCCAAATGGTTCAAATAGCTCTAAGCACAATGGACTTAACATCTGAGCTCATCAGTCCCCTAGACTTAGAACTACTTAAACCTAACTAACCTAAGGACATCACCCACATCCATGCCCGAGGCAGGATTCGAACCTGCGATCGCAGCAGCCGCATGGTTCCGGACTGAAGTGCCTAGAACCGCTCGGCCACCCCGGCCGGCGGTGGTAGATTAATATCCGGTGTATTTGTTGGAATGCTGAGTTGAAGAAGGCAGACGTTGATACATCGAGTCCTACACGCGTCGGAAGTCAGTTTGTGTGATGGAGTACCATACCTACTGGACTTGATCGGTTATTTCACTTTGTCACTCAATACAGGGGCGATTAATGCTGGTTGTGATGACGCTGGAGTTGTCGTCCGGTGATGTACCATACGTGCTCGATTGAAGACAGATCTGGTGATCGTGCAGGCCAAGGCAACACGTCGCCACTCTTTACAGTAGGTATGTGGGCGAGCGTTACCCTTTTGGAAAACAACCCCTGGAATGCTGTTCATGAATGGCAGTATAACGCCTCGAATCATCAGATAGAAGTACAAATTTGCCGTCAGGATACCGCAAGACCATAAATCCAGGTGTATATCCATTGTGTCTAGGCGCACACCGGGCCTCCTTCTAACCAACACACAGTTATCACCTGCACCGTGGCAGAAGTGCTTTTCTTAAGAATGTACAACAGACCTCCACTCCGCCCTCTAAAGAGCTTTCGCTTGATACTACCAAAGTCTGAGACGACGGTGGTTTGTGGTCATTGGAATGCACGCTACACTGCGTCTCGCTTGGAGCTGTCCTTGAAGAAACCGATTTGTAGCAGTTCGTTGCGCCACTGTGGTGCCAACTGCTGTTAGAATTGCTGCTGCAGACGCAGTACGACGCGCCCCAGCTATTCGCCGAACACGATGTTGTTTCCTCTCCGCTGTGCCACGTGTCCGCCCGCGACCGTAACGTCGCGTGGCTGCCTCTGCCAGCAATACATGCAAAAAAAAGTCGCCTATCACTTTCGTATATTTTGCGCAACTGCTTTTTGGTGTTGACATTTTTTCTGTCAGTGAATCTGACAAAATAGCAGTATATTTTCTTGCATTGACTTAAAAGCTTCACGTTTTGACATCGCTAAGGGAACGTAGCCCTTAAAATGTGATATAAATTACAACTTGATCCGTCTAAGGGGGTTAGCAGATGGACGGATGGTTAACAAAAAAGGTTTTTTCGTGTGATGTGATTACAAATTAGTAACTTCCAGATTTTTTCCTTTGGCTGTAGTGTAAACACCTAAAATAATTTTATTCAAATTGGTAATAGATGTGGAAGCCTTCGAACTTTAGTTTCATCATTTTGAGCTTCTACATAATTCACTCGTTGTCTGGAGGGCAGAAACTCCTTGTAGCTGCCATGAACTGTGTTTGAGACTAAATTTATTTGATTACTTGAATATGTCCACTTTACTGGATCTCGGACTGCGTTATATAAATTGTCTAGTGTTTGTCCAGGACCTCTCACGTATCTAAATCATGCAAACGTAGTACTGTGTGTTCATTAGATCCTGTCTCCCAACAACTGCATTCTTAGAATGAGACTTTCACTCTGCAGCGGTGTGTGCGCTGATATGAAACTTCCTGGCAGATTAAAACTGTGTGCCGGACCGAGACTCGAACTCGGGACCTTTGCCATTCGCGGGCAAAATGCTCTACCAACTGAGCTACCTACCCAAGCACGACTCACGCCCCGTCCTCACAGCTTTACTTCTGTCAGTACCTCGCCTCCTACCTTCCAAACTTAACAGAAGCTCTCCTGCGAAGGTAGGAGACGAGGTACTGGCAGAAGTAAAGCTGTGAGGATGGGGCGTGAGTCGTGCTTGGTTAGCTCAGTTGGCAGAGCATTTTGCCCGCGAAAGGCAAGGGTCCCGAGTTCGAGTCTCGGTCCGCCACACAGTTTTAATCTGCCAGGAAGTTTCAACTACATTCTTGCCTTTGTTTGTGATTTGGACCCACACTCCCTAAATGCGTTGGATAAGGACCACGCCCTCCGCCCAAGTTCTCATGCCTCATCTCTAGCATCCTTCTGTTGTCGGTGGAGAGCAGGCATACACTACAGTCCTCACCGCTGTTTTCCTATTCCCTACGGTCATCCGACATCTCGTCAGTTGGCGTTTGGGCAGTTTGTTCTTTCCTTTCAAGGGCAATATCTGGTCTATTTTCGTATCTTTAGCCAGTAGGCTGCAGATCTGTACTTAACGGTAATAGCTATAGGACAAGTGCAGAAAATGTGTCACACCTGATTATTTCTTTGTTTCTTTGTTTATTTTTGTTGCGCCGAAAATGGTTCAAATGGCTCTGAGCACTATGGGACTCAACTGCTGTGGTCATAAGTCCCCTAGAACTTAGAACTACTTAAACCTAACTAACCTAAGGACATCACAAACATCCATGCCCGAGGCAGGATTCGAACCTGCGACCGTAGCGGTCGTGCGGTTCCAGACTGTAGCGCCTTTAACCGCTCGGCCACTGCGGCCGGCTGTGTTGCGCCGAGTATGTAAGATTATCGGACGCTTCATTCACACATCTGGTCGGCGCTGATGGATCAAATGGCTCTGAGCACTATGGGACTCAACTTCTTAGGTCATCAGTCCCCTAGAACTTAGAACTACTTAAACCTAACTAACCTAAGGACATCACACACATCCCATGCCCGAGGCAGGATTCGAACCTGCGACCGTAGCGGTTGCTCGGTTCCAGACTGTAGCGCCTAGAACCGCACGGCCACTCCGGCCGACGTCGGCGCTTAATAAAGGCATTGTTTGTTAGAACGATGCTGCGAGTGTAGAAAGACACTGACTGCCTTTATTTACTGTTTTAACATTTAATCTATTGGGATTGTGCTCACCTTTCTGCCTCCTTCGCCGACCGCGGTGGCCACGCGGTTCTAGGCGCTGCAGTCCGGAACCGCACAACTGCTACGGTCGCAGGTTCGAATCCTGCCTCGGGCATGGATGTGTGTGATGTTCTTAGGTTAGTTAGGTTTAAGTAGTTCTAGGTTCTTGGGGACTGATGACCTCAGATGTTAAGTCCCATAGTGCTCAGAGCCATTTGAACCATTTTTTTTCTGCCTCCTTCAGTTATGACGCCTGAGTTATGCAACACCCCTCAAAGGCGTAGTTAAGTTAATTATGTGTTCCGACCAAAGTTACTGACGTATCTTCAAGATGTATAAATTAACGTAAGCCGTAGTAACCACGCAGCTGTATACTCATTAAAAAAATTCTGTAGAATTTCCGACAAGAGTTTTCTTTAAGTGTGATTTGAAAACTATTTTTGTTACTCAGGAAGTATTCCATATCATTGGGTACATTATCGTAGATTTCTCAGCCAATGTCAAGATAATGAAAGATAATGAAGAGTATGTTTAATAGTATTGTAATTATTAGCATAATTATTGGTTTTAAGGCGTGATTGATTACCTATAATAAATTTCAAGGCCTGACTCCTTGTGTTTACACATCTTCCCGGTACAAATGTGTCCTGTCAGTGATAAAGTACAAGGAACTGAGAACAAATATGGAACT
The DNA here is from genome assembly GCF_023864345.2 of Schistocerca serialis cubense. Lineage (NCBI taxonomy): Eukaryota > Metazoa > Arthropoda > Insecta > Orthoptera > Acrididae > Schistocerca > Schistocerca serialis. Next base: position 462,989,343 of record NC_064643.1, read on the forward strand.
CTCATTCATAAAATACAAGGAACGGAGGACAAATCTGGAATCTTTCTAGTGAGATTTCTTTTGGAGTTCTCCCGGAATGACTTAACTCAATGGTAAAGTTCGAATATCAGTCCTGCCATCGTCATTTAAGTTTCTTAGGGACATCAGAATGAAAGGATGGTTGGTGTTAATATGCCTGCCATTCTTCGACATTCTATAAGGGTGCAAAATAATGAAAGGTAATGAAGGATGTTGTTGTTTGCAGGACAGAGACTCCCTGTAGTCGTCATGAACTATGTTTGAGACAGGATTTGTTTGAGTGTTTAAATATGTCGACGTAATATCTGTAATTTTAAAATAAATGATTGAAATGGCTCTGAGCACTATGGGACTTAACATCTGAGTTCATCAGTGCCCTAGAACTTAGGACTACTTAAACCTAACTAAAGTAAGGACATCACACACATCCATACCCGAGGCAGGATTCGAAACTGCGACCGTAGCGGTCTCGCGGTTCCAGACTGAAGCGCCTAGAACCGCTCGGCCTCACCGTCCGGCATCTGTAATTAAAGAAAAGGTCACTGAACATTACTTCCGCTTTATGCTCCTAGAGCAGTGAACAACTGATGCAAGAAGCACTTTCTCCAGAAGCCTACAAAAATATAAGTGCAAGCAACGAAAGATCTTCGTAATTGCTCTAGATATATCGCTAAAATACACGAGGCCGCAGATTCGTTTTTGAACGAAATTATTTTGGGACGAAAGAGGAATTTTCATATTAATCAGCAACTCTACTGGGTTGAAACGGATTCGATGCAGTTCTTTCGACGTCGCTTTCGGTCCGTTTAACTATTTGTCTTGTATCAGAGCGGTTTGTGTGTCACACATTCACCTTCGTCCCGAGACCGCTGAGCGCTGTACACAGCAGCAGATGTGCTTGTTTGCGTCTTAGTCAACAAATCTTTGACGTCGCATGACTGTTCCGGAGATAACAATGGGTTTAGGTGCGACGTCGTGACCTGGACGCAGTGCTCTGGATCAGCAGAAAGTCACACGTGGCTCCAAAATACACTCCGTTTGTGTTGTGAGTCACGACGATAAACAGGGCGCTGTCACAATGTTGTTTTGTGTACTGTACGGCCCAATACTCAATGGGCGTTGTCCAGCAGAGAATATCTGTCTAAAAGAGTGTGTATTTAGTGCCCGAAGAGGCCGTGAAGATTTTTGTTAATAATTACTGGCACATCTAGCTCGTGATGCAAAAATGTGTGCAGTATTTAAAGTAAATAGTGCTTTAAAATAAAAGCAAAAACAGTATTACAGTTTTATTTTTATACGAAACGTACGGAAAAGTCCAGCGACAGGCCCTGACGGACCGACCTACCACTATGTCATCCTCCGCCAATGGCGCCATTAAAGCCTGGACCTTAATCTACTCTTCAACATAGTTTCCGCCTATATTAATGCACTTATTGTACCGTATGACCAGCTTCTGAAACCCATCCTCACAAAAAACTGCCGCTTGTAATTTTAGCCAGGCCTCTCCTGACATTCTGACATCGTTTCGCTGAGCGGTGAGGTGATTCCTTAAATTCAAAAACATTGCTGGAAGTCGCTTGGTACTATACGGGACATACGGAAGGTGATTCGGCTGTTTCCAAACACAGAAATCAGTGAGATCTCCGTGTGATGAGCCACTGGATACCAGATATCGTCGTTCAGCAAAGCGATATCAAAACACAGTGCACCTGATTTTTCGGATTGAAATTGTTTACAGGAACCTTAGTTTCTTGGGTGATTTTGAATGCCTTTATTCCAAAGACGATTGCTTTTATTTCTGTATAACGTAAGCGAACATTATTCCGTCACTAATGACTATTTGCCGTAAAAACTTATTACTTTAGACACAGTATCTCTGGAAGGAAAGTGATTGCACTGTCTAAACGTTTGGTTTTGTGCAGCATACTTCCCGTATTGTGTCTTTCTTGATCTCAGATAGTCTACCCTAGTTTAGTCCATCTAGCTTTCTGAGTATTCTTACATATTATATTCATCAGAATGTTCAATTCTATTTTCTACCTGTTAATGACATATGTGGTTATGACTGTGCTATCTAATTCACACTGAATAAGAGGAGGGTCTACCTAACATACCAGAAATACTGCCTTTAACACTGGAGGGGGGGGGGGGGGGGGCGTTTATACACATTTTAAGATTAAAGGTAATTGATATTACAAAACTCTATTCGGATATTTTATAAATTTCAGGTCCTGTAACAACCATGAAATAAAAAAATTAAGAAGCAAAATATTAACCATGGCAAATAAAACTCAGCTATTAACAGATACTTATTCCCATTATGAAAGCTACTAAACAAGACGGAGATAACTGTTATAACATTAAAAGACAGTGACTTTTCCTTCAGTGGCTAACACATTTAGTTATCTACAGTTCAAGTAAGAAAATCCCCCTCAGTCGTTGTACGTTTATGGAAAAAATGTAACTGTAGAGAATAAACAATAGTAAACCACACAATCATTAGGAATAAATTCACCACAGATAGAACTCATGATTAGTGACATTCCTCAAAACACTATGCTAACGTTTGAGAAACTTAATCCGTACAATTAAAAAATATTCTTAATACCCTGACAATGTCAACAGTTTCCTTCAATCTGAGGTAACAGAGAACACATGCGAAAATGTTATTATGTAACATTTGTATCTTGTGTCTTGTAAACATTAGTGGTGTGGTTCATCCGCAGCGATGACAACGTACAGCAGAAAACTGCATTCCGTATCTTACTGCATGAGTTGTTTTTAACTTTTTAAAAATGCAGTGTCATTAACGAAACTGCCAAAGTTGTTTAGTGTTTAAGCAGACTGTCACTCATGTAAAGGTTGAACAATTCTCTACCACCCTCCTCCCCTCCATACCACCCAATACCTCGAAACGCTTTTGTTATAGCACAGTCATGTTTGCTGAATGTCGTATGCCGGATTACATTCTTTTACTACAATGTTATTCTGAGCAACAATGACTTGTGTTATAATAAATAAGTATTTTTGTAATTTAACTGGTAGTATAGGACCAGTAGACCTTCGGAAATTAATTTTTATTATTTTTTCTATTATTTACTTATTAAATTACCACTCAGTTTCAAGTAGCAGAAAAAAGTCGTCTTTTCGGTCAACTGATTCAGAAAATCATATTTTGTCTGCCAGGTCTTACCTGGTCTGAAAGTAGAATGCAGTTTTTGTGGTAACTCTTGCTTCAAATTCTCTACCCTTCGTTTTTGACTTGTAAGGTTATGGGATGCATCGAAACGATTGGTAGCACATTCTTCACGCTGTTGCTCAATGAAGTAAGAAGTGTGCTCGTCCCAGCCGTAGAAGATTAGAGCGCTTTTTACGCAGTGTAGCGTGTGAGGTAATCCACTCACAGAGAACTTAATGGTGGAGGCGATTACTACTCCGAGGCAGACTCTCATTACCTGCACGGTTTAAAGTGGTCTACTTGCAAGGTTCTTGCATATCCTTGAGACTGAAGTGAAACGCCCCTCGTGGCATACGGATGTGACGTGCTGCGCCACCACTTCCGCCTTGCTAACTAGCGGCACTTACACGCAATAAAAAACTTCTGCCAGGCTGCTACTAATCTTTGCTCTTTCTCCCTTATTATTCTTTCTGTGGACTGCCTTTATTCTATGCATTCGTATCTGACTGAAGACAATGTTTCCCGTTTCTTGTTGTTTTCTTTTTATTTTAGTTTCACCCATTCAGTATTATTTGCCTCTCTAAAATGATTACAGCGTTAAGATATTATTCAAATAGGCATTCAATGTAACATCCAGGCAGCTAATTGCCGGCTGTGTTCTTCTAAAGAACAGGAGGCGATTCAGCCATCGATTCCTCGGATCAATTATCTTCTGTGGTGCAACCAATTGAAAATAGTATTTGTTACCTACGTTAACGATTACAATTACAAAGATTGATATTCACGGTAATTATTCCTCACTTGCTTTAACGATAACATCTACATCTTCAATTCACAAGTGCCTGACAGAGGGTTCATCGCACCACCTTTAAGAAACTTCTCTAACATTTCACTCTCGAGCAGCGCGCGGGAAAGTCGAACACTTCAGTCTTCCCGTGTGAGGTCTGATTTCCCTTATTTTATTGTAACGATCATTTCCCCCTATGTTCGTGGGGGCCAACAAAAAATTTCCAAGTCCTGAGGAGGAAGCTGTTGTTTGAAATTTCATGAGTAAGTATTGCCGCAGCGAGAAACTGTTTTAATGACTGCCACCCCAATTCGTGTATCATATCTCTCCCCTATTTCGCGATAATACAAATCGAACTGTCCTTCGTTGAACTTTTTCGTAACTGTAATCCCTAAGTTTTTAGTTGAGTTTGCAGCCTTTAGAATTGTCTGATTCATCGTATAACTGAAGTTAAGCGGATTCTTTTTAGTTGAGTTTGCAGCATTTAGATTTGTCTGATTCATCGTATAACTGAAGTTAAGCGGATTCTTTTTAGTGCTCCTGTGGAATACTTCGCTCTTTTCATGATATAGAGTCAATTGCCAAAATATTAGATACAGGCTCCCAGGTAGATGCCATTTTCTTTGACTTCCGGAAGGCGTTCGATACAGTTCCGCACTGTCGCCTGATAAATAAAGTAAGAGGCTACGGAATATCAGACCAGCTGTGTGGCTGGATTGAAGAGTTTTTAGCAAACAGAACACAGCGTGTTGTTCTCAATGGAGAGACGTCTACAGACGGTAAAGTAACCTCTGGAGTGCCACAGGGGAGTGTTATGTGACCCAGTAGATAGTGTCGGAAGTTCCATGCGGCTTTTCGCGGATGATGCTGTAGTTGGTTGGTTGGTTGTTTCGGGGAAGGAGACCAGACAGCGAGGTCATCGGTCTCATCGGATTAGGGAAGGACGGGGAAGGAAGTCGGCCGTGCCCTTTGAAAGGAACCATCCCGGCATTTGCCTGGAGCGATTTAGGGAAATCACGGAAAACCTAAATCAGGATGGCCGGACGCGGGATTGAACCGTCGTCCTCCCGAATGCGAGTCCAGTGTCTAACCACTGCGCCACCTCGCTCGGTGATGCTGTAGTATACAGAGAAGTTGCAGCATTAGAAAATTTCAGTGAAATGTTGGAAGATCTGCAGCGGATAGGCACTTGGTGCAGGGAGTGGCAACTGACCCTTAATATAGACAAATGTAATGTACTGCGAATACATAGAAAGAAGGATCCTTTATTGTATGATTATATGATAGCGGAACAAACACTGGTAGCAGTTACTTCTGTAAAATATCTGGGAGTATGCGTACGGAATGATTTGAAGTGGAATGACCATATAAAATTAACTGTTGGTATGGCGGCTGCCAGGTTGAGATTCATTGGGAGAGTCCCTAGAAAATGTAGTCCATCAACAAAGGAGGTGGCTTACAAAATACTCGTTCGACCTATACTTGAGTATTGCTCATCAGTGTGGGATCCGTACCAGGTCGGGTTGACAGAGGAGATAGAGAAAATCAAAAGAAGAGCGGCGCGTTTCGTCACAGGGTTATTTGGTAAGCGTGATAGCGTTACGGAGATGTTTAGCAAACTCAAGTGGCAGACTCTACAAGAGAGGCGCTCTGCATCGCGGTGTAGCTTGCTGTCCAGGTTTCGAGAGGGTGCGTTTCTGGATGAGGTATCGAATATATTGCTTCCCCCTACTTATACCTCCCGAGGAGATCACGAATGTAAAATTAGATTCTACGCTTTCGTATCTGACTGAAGACAATGTTTCCCGTTTCTTGTTTTTTTTTTTACTTTAGTTTCACCCATTCAGTATTATTTGTCTTACTAAAATGATTACACCGTTAAGATATTATTCAAATAGGCATTCAATGTAACATCCAGGTAGCTCAATGCCGGCTGTGTTCTTCTAAAGAACAGGAGGCGATTCAGCCATCGGTTCCTCGGATCAATTATCTTCTGTGGTGCAACCAATTGAAAATAGTATTTGTTACCTACGTTAACAATTACAATTACAAAGATTGATATTCACGGTAATTATTCCTCACTTGCTTTAACGATAACATCTACATCTTCAATTCACAATTAAGTACCCGACAGAAGGTTCATCGTACCACCTTTAAAAAACTTCTCTGCCATTTCACACTCGAGCAGTGTGCGGGAAAGACGAACACTTCAATATTTCCGTGCGTGGTCTGATTTTCCTTATTTTATTATAACGATCATTTCTCCGTATGTAGGTGGGGGCCAACAAAATATTTCCAAGTCGTGAGGAGAAAACTGTTGATTGAAATTTCATGAGTAAATATTACCGCAGCGAGAAGCTCCTTTGTTTTAATGACTGCCACCCCAATTCGTGTATCATATCTCTCCCCTATTTCGCGATAATACAAATCCAGCTGCCCTTTGTTGAATTTTTTCGATGGCCCCGTCAATTATTCGTAACTGTAATCCCTAAGTTTTTTGTTGACATTGCAACCTTCAGATCTGATTCATCGTATAACTGAAGTTAAACGGATTCTTTTTAGTGCTCCTGTGGAATACTTCTCTCTTTTCATGATTTAGAGTCAATTGCCACTTTTTGCTCTTTCCTAAATCATTTTGCGACTTGTTTTGATCATCTGATGACTTTACAAGACGCTAAATGACAGCTTCATCTGGAAACAATCCAAGATGGCTGCTCACATTCCCTTCTAGACCTTTTATGTAGATCACGAGCAACAGAGGGCCTATAACACATCCTTCGTTAGCGCCAGATATTACTTCTGTTTTAATCGATGACTTTCCGTCGGTTAATACTAACTTTCACCTTTCTGACAGGAAATCACCAGTCCAGTCACACAACTGAGACGGTACTACTTAGGTACGCAATTTAATTAGAAGTTGCTTTTGAGGAACGGTGTCAAAAGCCTTCTGGAAATCTAAAGCTAAAAGTACGGAATGAATTTGACGTCCCCTGTCGATAGCACTTATTACTTTGTGCGAATAAATAACCAGTTGAGTTTCACAAGAACGATATTTCCCGAATCCGTGTTAGATATTTGTCAATAAATCGTTTTCTTCGAGGTGATTCATAATGTTCGAGCACAGTTCTTCAAGCTTTCCCGGCATATATATTGTAAATAGTCTTCACGGGTTTGCCGCCGGAGGACGTTGTGCAAATTCCCAATATTTCCTCGGAGAAACTATCCGACATCTTCACGTGGTTCAACCTTCCTGGTAGCCAGGTACGACTGACGATACCCGCACGTCGACGCCCTGTATATATAACACATGCGCGCAAAATGCGCAGATGCAGAAATCACGCATGCGCAATGATTTGCAGATCGATTGTGCCATACTAAAACGCTCTCTGCCGAAAATCGCAGAGCGGCCCTCCACAGTTTCTACAGAAACTATGGAAATTAAATTATAGTAAGAGGAGTCTGGGCATTCCACCAGGAGATTGTATGGTCTGTATGAAAAACAAAGAAATAGTTTGCGGAAACGAATGTGATCACTGGAGCTGACGCCAGGTTTATGTGGCTGTTGGGAGGGGGGGGGGGGGGTTGGTCTATTGTATCATGGGAAGCTTAAGGGTGTGGATGTGCTCAGCTGTAACTCATCATTTGGAATAACTGATAATTTGGGACCACGGTAGGAATTTGTGTCTAATGCTTACAGGTTACAAGTGCTTCCAAACGTACATGTTCTAGCAAAGCAAGTTTTTTCGTTTCGTGACTGTATGATGGACTTCTAAAAATACCGATATGACATAATTTGTCGTTATCAAGTTCTTATATTCATCCTAGAATATGGGCGTCTTCCACATAATATTGTATTCCTTATTGCAGCTGCTTCGCCAATTGTAAATTCGGATCTACGGATCTCCTTCAAATAATATGAGAACCATCCCGCTTCTCTTGGTATTCAATTTAAAATTTATTCCGTATTTCTAGTTTCCCAGAAGGCTTTTGATACCGTACCTCACAAGCGGTTTGTAATCAAATTGCGTTCTAATAGAATATCGTCTCAGTTATATGACTGGATTCGTGATTTCCTGTCAGAGAGGTCACAGTTCGTAGTAATCGACGGGAAATCATCGAGTAAAAGAGAAGTGATTTCTGGCGGTCCCTCAGTCTGAGAAACTGTATTGTTTTGCTGACGATGCCGTCGCTTATCGTCTAGTAAAGTGATCAGAAGATCATAACCAATTGCGAAACGATTTAGACAAGATACCTGTATGGTGCAAAAATTGGCAGTTGACCCGAAGTAATGAAAGGTGTAAGGTCATCCACATGAGTCTAAAAGGAATCCATTAAACTTCGGTCACGCGATAAATCAATCAAATCTAAAGGCTGTAAATTCAACTAGGCATGTAGGAATTACAATTGCAGACAAATTAAATAGGAAAGAACACATAGAAGATGTGGGAAAGACGAATCAAAGACTGCGTTTTAGTGGAAGATCACTTAGAAGATTCAGTACATCTGCTATAAAGGCTGCCTACAATACGCTTATCCGTCCTCTTTTGAAGTATTGCCGCGCGGTGTGGGATCCTTCTAGGATAGGATTACCGGAGAACATCGAGAAAGTTCAGGGAAGGGCAGCACGTTTTGTATTACCGAGAAATAGTGGAGAGAGTGTAACAGACAAGATACAGGATTTGGGGTGGACATAATTAAAACAAAACGTTTCTCGTAACGTGAAATTTTAATCACCAACTTTCTCCTGTGAATATAGAAGTATTTTGCTGCCACCGACTTACTTAAGTAAAAACGATAATCATAATAAAATAAGGGAAATCAGAGCCCGCACGGAAAGATATAGGTGTTCGTTGTTTCCTCGCGCTGTTCGAGAGTGGAATAACAGAAAATTAATTTGAAGATGGTTCGATGAACCCTCTGCCAGGCACTTAAGTGCATTTGCGAAGTAGCCTTGTACATGTCGATGTAGATGTACTGCATGCTCCAGTTGATGGTGTACTTTGCCACAGTCCCACATAATGCCGTGCGATCTGTCGAATAGATTTCTGCTCTCTGTTTCTGATATTTTCTTCTGTCGTCAGTTCCAAGAGCTTCACACTAAATATTAAGTCTCACCAGCATGTTTCTAAAATGCTCCTCAAGCATATCTTTACGAAGCTGTAAACATTTTTGTCTTCGTCAGTTATTACATACGTTTTAATAATAAAGATACAGATTTAACATTGCATTTAAATATCGAAAGAATGGTATCCTGTAAAGACATACAGGGTGACACAGAATAACGGCAATGTTTGAAATGAGTAGTGGCAGCCACGGGCAGGTGGCAGCACTGCGGGTTCGTGACAGCGAGTAAACAGTCCGCTATTTCAGTAATCATGGATCAGTGGAACGGACAACAGCGTGCGTTAGTCATAAAAATGTTTGATAAAAACAATGTTTTTATAATTTATGACGGCATGATGCCGTTCCGCCGAAACACGCAACAAAATGTTGGATTAATAACTTTGAAGACACTGGATCTGCCTCCAAGAAGAAACCAGCAGGACGACCAAGAAGTGTGCGGTCTCTGTAGTGTAACGACGTATTAGTTTTCGTTTGATATATGTATGACCATGTGCAGACTTCGTCACCTACGTCAGTTACAACCCACTTCAAAAATGATTCATATTCTTTTAAATTGTCATAGAATGGTTCTTGAACGAAACTGTAAAACATCCGTTGAGTCGTGTGCAAAGAATTACATCACTTGGGCCAATTGGTTTTTGTAACTTTTCCGAATTTAAATTTCGTTTGTTTCTCCTCAGAAATTATATTGACACACGTTATCTTGATCTAATCGATATCAGAATCACACATTAAATAAACTTTTTAGATTCAAAGTTTCGGCGAACGCCGTAAGAATCACGAATCTTGTCAAATATATTATTAATCCGTTGACATAATTCTTCATAAATAAATCTTCAAGACACGTGTTTCAACTTTAGTAGAATACACTGTTTTATTAGCTTCCTACACATACAGATGTGAACTTGAGCGTTGAGAGTTAGTGACTGACATTTCAATAAGATTAAGCTCTATATGACGTCATTGTTGTACAAAAAGAGTATAAAACTTCATTTTTAATTTTTAGAAACACGACGCAACAACTCGGTTCCAGGATCTTCTGTTGCTCCTTGGCTGTCGACCCGCGACGTATAGCGGCCAGCAATTTCCTCTCTGGTCGCGGCAACGAAGATGCTGTCCCCGTTCGTTGCGCCGACCTCTCCGTACATGAAACACATAAAAAAAAATACAAAACTTTTAGATAATTCACATCTATTACAAATAATAAAAAAACACATAAACAAAACTAAATTAAACTTATAGTCACCTGCAAACTGGGCTGACTTTGGTGGATGGGTGACGCTTAATTTCGTCCCACTACATACCCCACCCACAAGCTCAGTTTGTCAGGTTTTAACCGAAATTAAACTTTTCAATATACAATATTTAACTGTTAATACATTTTCCTCACATTTTACGTAACCTAGAGTCCTTGCTCTTAGATAGATTTAATCCTTTTAATACGATATTGTTGTGACTATTTGTCATTTACTCTTAATTGTGCTATTATGGTAATTCGTAACCGAATATAGGGAGATTGCTCCTCTTCAGTTAATAGTTGCTAATAAATACCAATTTAGTACGTTCTTTAACGTTGTTACATTAGGACAGAGCATTCAAATTGTGATAGATTAGTTTCAGTTTCATTTATTTACTAGAGTTATTCTTTCCAAGAATGTATATTACTAATAAGTTTCTCACAATAACTAATAGTACTATTTACTTTACGTCATTCTTTTCCCTAATGCCTTATTTATACCTGAGGTCAAGAAGAAATCAAGCAAAACTTTCTTTAGAATCTCGGCACGGCTTTCTTTGCCTTCGGACACCTTGTTGGGTAATGGCAATTTATTTAGGAGAAACAAGCGAGAGAGCCCCGTTTGGTGTGTTCTATATTAACACTATTACAAACCTCTATTAAAGGCACTCTGCTATGTTCTCGTGAGCCATATAGCTCTGGACGCCCATGGTCCCTAAAACTATTAACCATCCCCTTTGGTTCCTACTATCCGAGTAAATTTAAAATATGCAAAATTCCTTTTGACCTAAGAGCAAAATTTCTTCCATATAAATCCCCCTTTTGGTTATCTTTCTCTTTTTGAAGTACCAGTAGATTATTGTAGAACACTTGTTTAAGCTTTCTGTTTCATTCTTTAAAATAATATATAACTATTACGAAAAACTTCACATGAATAAACTATGAACGCTCTTCCGTGTATAACATCCACTAAATATTAACTTATTTAGGAATGAAGGGTTTCATCTGATCAACACTATATAATCCTTTAATTACACCTGATGAAGGTTCCATAAGAAGTAATGCTTTGGGATGTACAATCTTATGTACAACATATGGACCTTCAAAGATAAAGAAGAATTTTCTACATTCCTTACCGATCTTAGAACTTTTAGGATGAGATCGTACTAACACAAGATCTCCTACCTGAAATGAGGGTTCTATAGCCTGTTGATTATAACTTTTAATTCTCCGTTCGGCATTTTTTACAATCTGTTCGCAAACTTTTTCGTCTGGAATGCATTGTTGGATCTCATTTACTGGTGGCCAAGGTAGAGCAGCTAGTAAAGGCTCACCTATAATTCGTTTGCCTAAAATTTCTATAGGTGATAATCCCGTCGTTAGGTGAGGCAATTCATTTAATATCTTTTCGAATTCAGGCATTAGTTTGGCCCACCGAGTATGTTTATGTGCACAATAAGTTCTACATAATCGTCCTAATTCTTTCATGACTCTTTCTACTAAATTACTTTGAGGGTGATATTTCGAAATTAAGGTATGTTTGATTCCATATTGTTTTATCATATCTTGAAATCTTTGACTAATAAAGGCACTACCGTTATCAGACATAAGTCGTTTAGGAATGCCCCAGTTAACAAAGTAATTTCGGGTGAGGCAGCGTATAACGCTTGCTGTATTCGCTCGTTTCAAAGTATATAGCTTCACATGTTTGGACCAACATTCCATTACAACAAACACATATGTTAATCCTCCTGAACTCCGAGGCAGAGGGCCGAAAAAATCTAATGACAGTAGATCCCACAAACCTCGAGGAATTACAGCATATAATTTATAACGCTTGGATTTGTTATTAACTTTAACCTTTTGACAGGTTTCACAAGCCCTAATAATACTTCTCACAATACGGGACATATTTTTGAAATAATAATACTTCATTAGATGTTTAATACATTTATGAATTCCAAAATGCCCGTAACCTTCATGAATATAAGTAATTAACTCGTCCACAACAGTTTTCGGAATGCAGATTTTCCATTTCTGGTGTTTCCTATGTGCTTTCCAATACAACAAGTCGTTAAAATATAACCACACACTCCGGGTGTTAACTGTTTCGTCCCCATTATTAAGGTTTTGTGTAATTCGTAGAATAACATTTTTCTTTCCTTTACATAATACGGTAATCCAATAATTAGGACTCGCATTAGATGACTTTCAATAATTGGTTCTTCAATTAATTTAGCACGGTTTAAATGCCATTCAAAATAATTCCTATAACCTCCCCACCGTTTAGAATATGGAGGAGGGTCTAACAACTCTAAAGTTAAGTGTTGTTGTTTTCCTCTTGACCAATAATTTTGTTTAAACTGCTTAACAAAATCATCCCAATCCCTGAATTCAGTTCTATGCAGTACTGCCCATTCCGCAGCTTCTGCTTCTAAATGTCCTATTACAAATTAAATGCGTTTTTCATTACTCCATTTAGGAGATAATGATGTTTCAAAAGCTTTTATAAAGATTATAGGGTGAAGTTCGCCTCCTGGTTTGAATACAGGAAATCGACTTGCTACATTTGAGTTTGTCGTTATGTCATCCAGACATTCTGCGAGAGAAATAGTCGGATTTTGTTTAGATTGCAGAGACGGAGTTGCATCGGATTGGCTTGCCGTGATTGCTTTATTCATATTGTTGTCGTCCGAGCTAGCAAATTCGATGCGACTGTTGTCTCTGATTATGTTATTACCTCTGCTACCTGAAATGTTCCCGTTATTATTTAATTCCGATAACCGTTTAGTAATTTCCTGTATCCGCATTTCTGTATTGGATACGCGATTAGCTAATATCGATTCTTCACTGTGCTCACGATGTGAACGCTCTGTACCTTCATCAATGTTATTATCTTTGGCAGTCTCAAGGTTACTGCATATTTCAGTAATTAAAAATTTCGTGTTTTCGATTTCAGTATGGTCCTTTTCTACTTGATGAGTTAAAGTCTCTAATTCTACATTATCTATTGAAGAAATCTCTACAGGTTTGGTAGAGACCTCTTTAATAGATTCCAATAATTCTCTACGAACAGTTTCCGTTTGCATAGGAAATTCATCTCGTAACATATTGTTATTTTTCTGTATTTCATTTACAACTAAGATATTGACACTATCTAGTCCCTCGGTTAAGTCAGTAATATCGTTTCGCATGCGAGCTTTTTCCTCGCGCGATTCCTGGATATGTTCTTCTAACCTTTTACAATTATCAGCAATCTTATTACTAAGTCCTACTAATTTTTCCTGCATTTCAACTTTAGAAGACTCTATTTTATCACTTAATTCTCGACTGGTTTCATTAAGATATTCCTGTAACCTGTCTGTAGATTTTGTTAGCTCCCCTTTAAGTCTAGCAGTAGATTCCTCGTTAGACTGTTTTAACTCCTGTTTTAGTTCCTCTTTCAATCTAGCAGTAGATTCCTCGTTAGACTGTTTTAATTCCTGTTTTAGTTCCTCTTTTAATCTAGCAGTAGATTCCTCGTTAGACTGTTTTAATTCAGCTAGGAAATCCCCGTTAGATTGTTTTAATTTAGCGATCGCCCTAAAAAGGGATCTCATGCTCCTATCGGACATAGATTGCTCTTCGTCTGACATTTCACTTCCCGACATTATTGTATGAAATTAACTATTTACACACGCAGACTTGCAATCAACAATCCTGTAAAAGCACACTCCCTATGTACAACACTCCACTTCCAACTTGAAACAAACTCACCGGACACTAATATTGTAATTTGTAGTTCTCGATGATCAGTGTGCTGCTATGGGGCTGCAGAAGAAACAGCTGTCGATGCAGCCGCTGAGATGCTGCGACCCCGCTTCCGCAACCGGCCAGGACGCTGAGTCGAACACCGGAACGTCACCGGCTGCCACCACGTCCGGCACCGCCGTGGACGGGCGAAGCCCTCAGCAACACCTCAAATACCAGCCGGAGGAACACCCCGCAGCTGACGTACTGGGCCTATTAGTTTAGTGAGAAAAAAGGTTGTCGGGTTTTGCAGCGTTCAGCTGCTGCCCAACAGACGCGCCTTCTCGTGGAATAACTGCGTGACCGTACTCCTTGGCTGCGCTCCGTCAGATGCCCACACCCGCGAAGTCGCCGCTGGCTGGTGAAGGCTCCACGAAAACTCGCGTTGACTTCCGAAGGACTCTGGATGCTTTGTTTCGTACCTGTGTGCCTTAGTTGCACACCGGTCCTGTTTCTAAGGTCGCCACGGTGTAGTGTAACGACGTATTAGTTTTCGTTTGATATATGTATGACCATGTGCAGACTTCGTCACCTACGTCAGTTACAACCCACTTCAAAAATGATTCATATTCTTTTAAATTGTCATAGAATGGTTCTTGAACGAAACTGTAAAACATCCGTTGAGTCGTGTGCAAAGAATTACATCACTTGGGCCAATTGGTTTTTGTAACTTTTCCGAATTTAAATTTCGTTTGTTTCTCCTCAGAAATTATATTCACACACGTTATCTTGATCTAATCGATATCAGAATCACACATTAAATAAACTTTTTAGATTCAAAGTTTCGACGAACGCCGTAAGAATCACGAATCTTGTCAAATATATTATTAATCCGTTGACATAATTCTTCATAAATAAATCTTCAAGACACGTGTTTCAACTTTAGTAGAATACACTGTTTTATTAGCTTCCTACACATACAGATGTGAACTTGAGCGTTGAGAGTTAGTGACTGACATTTCAATAAGATTAAGCTCTATATGACGTCATTGTTGTACAAAAAGAGTATAAAACTTCATTTTTAATTTTTAGAAACACGACGCAACAACTCGGTTCCAGGATCTTCTGTTGCTCCTTGGCTGTCGACCCGCGACGTATAGCGGCCAGCAATTTCCTCTCTGGTCGCGGCAACGAAGATGCTGTCCCCGTTCGTTGCGCCGACCTCTCCGTACATGAAACACATAAAAAAAAAATACAAAACTTTTAGATAATTCACATCTATTACAAATAATAAAAAAACACATAAACAAAACTAAATTAAACGTATAGTCACCTGCAAACTGGGCTGACTTTGGTGGATGGGTGACGCTTAATTTCGTCCCACTACATCTCCAGCGAACATTGATGTTGTACGCGAGTCTGTCTTACGGAGCCCACAACGTTGATTTCATAAGCAAGCAGCAGTGGTTGGAATGTCCCGGGAGAATGTTCGCAGAATTCTTCATCTTGTTTTAAAATCTCATCCGTAAAAACTACAGATGGTGCAACAACTGAAGGACAACGATTACCGATTACGAATAGCATTCTGTCAACAAATGTTAACAAAAAAATAAACAATGAAGATGAATTTTTAAACAACTTGTGGACGTCAGATGAGGCACATTTTCATCTCACAGGTTACGTGAATAAAGAGAACTACCGTTATTGGGCAAACACAAGTCTTAATGACGTTCATGAGTGCCCTTTACACGCTAGTTAAGTGACAGTACGGTGTGGTGTTTCATCACATGGGATTAACGGACCGTATTTTTACGCAAATGAACAGGGTAACACAATAACTGTCAATGCTCATCGTTACGTGGAGATGTTACGAACTTTCGTTACACCTGCATTGAACAGCTATCCAAACGTTCAAGAAGCCTTGTTTCAGCAGGACGGAGCGACATCACACACTGCATATGCGCGAGAACTTTTTGGCAACCGAGTGATCCCACGATTCGTTAACATTCCCTGGCACCCTAGATAGCCAGATTTACCCGTTAGTGATTTTTTTAATTGTTGTTGGGTTGTTTTTGGGGAAGGAGACCAGACAGCAAGGTCATCGATCTCATCGGGTTAGGGAAGGACGGGGAAGGAAGTCAGTCGTGCCCTTTCAAAGGAACCATCCCGGCATTTGCCTGGAGCGATTTAGGGAAATCTCAGAAATCCTAAATCAGGATGGCCGGACGTGGGATTGAACTATCGTCCTCCCGAATGCAAGTCCAGTGTGCTAGCCACTGCGCCACCTCGCTCGATGTGATTTTTCTTGTGGGGCTACCTCAAGAGCAAAGTCTACACGACTCGACCAAGAACCCTGAATGAGTTAAAACAGAGAATTTGGGATGGATTTCGCAGTATCCCAGCTGAGATGTTGCAGCTGACAATGAGGAATCTTAACCGCAGATTTCACGAATGTATTCCTACAGGAGGACCCCATCTAATGGACGTAATTTAAAAAAAAATGATAAATGCCATCAATGTTTCGTAAATGGCCAAGTTGTAAGGTTTCAATTACTATGAATGCAACTTCTTTTCTTTATCACTTCTAGTTTTATTGTTTTGTGGAAATGTTCCCGTTTTTCTGTGTCACCCTGTATTAGTAATTTCCTCTTTTTTGAGTTTTAATAAACTATTCCTTCAGAACAAATGTAATAGCGTGATTGCAAATGTGTTACTTGTGATGAAGAAAAGACACATTTATATGAAACGTCCAGTCATAATGCGTAAAGTCTGGAGTAATCAGTTTAGAAAATAAGTTATCGTTGTAAAACAATAGCCGCCTCTTGTCAGACCCCCCTTCCCCTTTACTCCTCCTAGCTGCGATCTGTTAAGACGCATGTATCAATGTAAGCTCCTTTAAGGGAGAATAATCTCTCATTTTTGTTCAAACCTCACCTAGTATGTTATTTTGTACCACTTATACGCTTGATATGTTACTGAAAGGTTTTACAGTGGAAGTACAAGTGAGTCTGATTGTATGAAAGCGAATAACCGGCTTACGCGATGCCTCTTTAGCCACCATTATGGCTGTCTCACTGAGATCGCTACGAACTGCAATAATTACTTAGAATCTGCTTGCTATTTAATGTAAGATGTCCGATTTGCTAGTGCAGGTAATATTAGCGCACTTGAGCTATTCGATATTTCATATTTTTATTCATTGTCAGTTTACCTCCCCAATACAGTTACAATGGCGAAGGCTCAAAGGTCTATTAAAATATATGGTTAATATGCTGCATATATAATTTTATTTGAAAACGTGCGTATTTCATGATGGCCTGTTTCTTTTTTTGTGTATATCTGTGACACGTACATGCGATGTTAATCTGAGCTGTGAATTTTTGCAGAGTAAAAATCCATTTAACAACGAGAACGAAATTAATTTAAAGACATTAACATCAAGGAAAAAGGCGCGAAAAATAAGAAATTACAACTGATAAAATTTTTGTGAAGACACTATGGGCAACGGGTACAACCTAAGGTAAGGCAATATACATTGCTCATCCAACTGTAGTACTATTTCCGGTTTTTATAGCTGTGAAATCAGTTTGCTTGAGGCTTACAGCTTCAAAATTTTAGTCATTTGAAAAATTTAAAATTATTATGTAATTGTTCCACATATTGTAAAGAAGGCCACAAGATGGCGTATAATCATAGTTAGGTTTGCACGGTCTCTAGTAGTGATTAGCATTTGTTTTCTAAAGAAACATTTTATGGTGTTCAGCAGCGCAC
The DNA here is from genome assembly GCF_023864345.2 of Schistocerca serialis cubense. Lineage (NCBI taxonomy): Eukaryota > Metazoa > Arthropoda > Insecta > Orthoptera > Acrididae > Schistocerca > Schistocerca serialis. The sequence continues at coordinate 463,007,187 of NC_064643.1, forward strand.
AACTACCCATGTAAACTGTTAGCTACTTTAGGATAAGTAATAGATTCGTCAGCTGTATTTTACGGTAGTACAATGATAACCAGTCACATTTTAGAATGACGGCTTCCTCACAAACGAAAACTGAGTCCAAACAAATACCAGAAGGCGAATTCGCCACTGAAAATTTAAATAACGCGATAGCTGCGACGAGTGAAATTCCGTCGCCGGCTATAGGCGCGAACATTCCTGAGCCTTTTAATTTAGCAACAAATCCTGGAACTAAAAAATGAGAATCAGAAAGTAAATAATATTGATCAGAGGCAAGAAAGAATAGGTAGTAATATAATCGCTCTGAATCAGAGACAGGGTAGTATGAAGCAACAGCACGACGATATGTCTAAGGGCGAGTTTGCTAGTCACGTGACCTACGAGTAGAAACTACAATAAGAGAGATTACAGGCTTTCATTGGAGGTATTTTTGTATCTGTACACAAACTGACTGAGAACCGTAGTACTATTCAACTAGAGCAAGAAACTTTGAAGACCACCCTTCAACAGATATTAACCCAAGTAGAAGATCTCTCCACTGGTCACGAAAAGAAATTAGATGCATTTTTAAAGGAAAAGGACGAACAAATTACAGAAAGATCATAATTGTAGCCGGCCGCGGTGGTCTCGCGGTTCTAGGCGCGCACTCAGGAACCGTGCGACTGCTACGGTCGCAGGTTCGAATCCTGCCTCGGCATGGATGTGTGTGATGTCCTTAGGTTAGTTAGGTTTAAGTAGTTCTAAGTTCTAGGGGACTAATGACTACAGCAGTTGAGTCCCATAGTGCTCAGAGCCATTTGAACCATTTTCATAATTGTAAGCACAGAAAGCCGCGCAGCAAACTATTACCGAAATGTATTCCGAATAGAGCACTTCAGCGCAAGCTCTTAGAGGTTAGTTAGGACGCCTACAGAAAGCCTTGACAAAAGATTTGCCTAAACGGCAAGAGAAGGTCCAATCTCACCTTAATGATCGGAGAGGTAACACAGAAAAATAATTAAATGCAGTAAATACATATGTTAGGAATGACACATCTCATGCGGATCAGGTAGCTGGGACTTGTGATGTTTATCGTAGTCCAGCAGCCAACGAATATACTTATTTTGATTAAATGCATTGTAATAATCTGTTGCTACAGAAACATACAAGTAGGGTTGTGGTATCACTGCTATCTTTTCCTATTATTCTGCTAGATACAAGTCTATTCAAACACAAACAGCTTCAAATGTTCATCTTTATGATGAGCAGAAATGATGACAATGCCTAAACCTACAACAGTTGCGTTGTGAGTTATTTCACACAGCTGCGTGTGAAGTTCCGTTGGCGCGCTACGTCACAAGAGCGAGACGTCATTTTGCTGACGCAATTGATGACGCAGCCACTGCGACACCGAGGTCCATGAGAAAGTCGTCGGCCTCGTACCATACACGTGCCACGCAGAAAGCGGACCGCCTTGTATCAATAAAACTTGATTGACGGAAGGCCAAACCCTTACCGTGCTTCGGATTGTGACACAAAGCACTGAGTATGACATGCTACACACGCTATAACGCATTACACAAACAGCGAACCACCAGCATTGGTGGGGGAAATTCTATTCCAAACCTGTTACTTATTGGCATATGACATTACCAAAAAGTTTAAAGGACTTTATTCGCTGAGAGACCTAAAAAATAGTTTCACCCATTACAGAAGCAGAAAGCGAATTACTGGCTCAGAAATTACAGTTGTTTATATGAGGTCATATTTATTACTTACTCAGTTAGGCACAACTGAATGTTTCCAAACTATGGTGAACTAAGGAAAAATTAAAAATGAAAAGGTATTGTCCTACTCTTACGGAGTGAATCACGTCCTAGATTGTCTCTGAGATGCTAAATCGATCTTAATACAATTTTGTAAATAACTAGGACACATTGGGCGCTAGTTGCCGTTAATCAGTAGTTGTGAGTACAGATGGGTATATGAACACAGTAATTTTCAGGATAATTGTGCATAAGGAAACTGGAGTCAAACGAAACACCCTGTGTAGGTATTTAGGTGTAGGCTGGTCGAGAGTATGGAATATTGGAAAGGAGCGAATGGAACTGTCTTCCATAAGGAATTAAATATAGCAAGTGAACATGTAAACAAGTGGGTAAGTATTTTTATGAAATTAGTAAGTAATAAAGCAGATACTGTCTCATGTTCAACGATAAAGTTATCTATCTATGTTATCTAAAAAGTAAGTATTAGTAGTCTCAGAGGTCTGAATAAATACGCAATACACCTTTACAGATCTACGTTTAACTGTGTCAACTGATAAAATAAATTTGAGTACTCTAGTCTGAAGCTCTGCTCAGAAAACTTCCAGTAATGTTCATTTATAGCCATTTTTCGACGATATTCTATTTATACATTACAAATTTCAGCAAGCTTCTCACGACATAATGATAAAAATATAGAACCAAACAGAGTGGCTTTAATTTAATTAATAGAATGTAACCTTGTAGTAATATGAGGATATATCTCTGTAATATGCAAGTAACTACCCCATGTTAACAAAGGGGGCTATGTCAACTGATAAAATAAATATGAGTACTCTAGTCTGAAGCTCTGCTTAGAAAATTTCCAGTGATGTACATTTACAACCATTTGTCGACGATATTCTGTTTATACATTAAAGATCTCAGCAAGCTTCTCACGACATAATGATAAAAAGGTAGAACTAAGTAGAGTGGCTGTAATTTAATTAATAGAATGTGATCTTGTAGTAACATGAGGATATATCTCTCTAATATGCAAGTAATTTCCTCATGTTAACAAACGGAAGCTGATAAAAGCATTTGTAATGAACCCTTACAACAAACAATTTCTATTAGTAACGTAATTAGAATGTAAAGAGATTTTAGTCCTCCGAGTTAGTGAGAACGAGATTTACTCTTTCTAGAATGATAAAACAACAGAGTTCTATGCTATGAACTTAATATGACCATATCCTCATAAAAATCTTAATCAATAAATGTTCTCGTGAAATAATATAGAGATACCTTGGTTTGGTAATCTAACCTTCAGCCCTGTATATAGCAGTTGATAAAAACATACCAATTACTGTTAATTAGAGAACAATAATATGATGCCTGGTTTGTCGCACAGATGCTTCTGACTAAATTTTGAAGGAAGTGCTGAATTTGAATTGCACAAGATAAATGGACTAAGCCCATTTTTCTTATTTCCATGAATTTTTATAAATATGTTTATACCTATTTGTAGTAGTAACTGAAAAGTTTCACATAAAAATAGTTATTAGGGCATCATGCGATATGAGAGTAAGTAATGGAACGAAGTTATGGCTTTCAAATACCAGCTGAAGAAAACCAGACGAATAAGAAATGTACATTTATATGTAATATGTCAGACTTATTACTGTGGGCAAATAAGTTGCCCAAATGAAAGATACTGTAGAATTCTGTATACTATTCACACAAATTGAACTGATACTTGGCGCGATCTTCGATGAGAGCATGCGTTAAGGTACATCCCATTTGCAGTTGCTCCCATCAAACGCTGCGCCTAGTGTCAACTTAGTTTGCGCGAATATTACAAGTCTCGAATAAATAAATTCTACTTTATTTTCCCGTAAGCTCCTTGGGTAGAATTTTCATTCTTTGCCTTCCTTGTTGGCGCCCATTTTTTTACACACGTTGATGCTATTAATGATTTCGTTTGCTCTCTGGCAATTTATTGTCCTCACTTTTCAATCAATGAATGAGTAATGTACTGTTTTGCTAAGCACGGCTGACGAGGACACTAATAAACTGTGTCCCCGTCTGAGTGGAATTTACGAAATATTAATTCTCCGATCACACCGATGATGTCCCGCACAGAAAAAGAAAATTGTGCTATAAACGTATACATTTTTACAACATAATGTAAAAGCATCAAATGAAGTCTTGGCTAAACTTTTCGTGAGTGGGGCCTAAGCGCGTATCTGTTTGATTCAGCCTTGGTGACTAATTGTGTTATTTGCATCTGAGGCTGTTTGTGATGGATAAAAGCGAAACGGTGTCAGGTGATAGTGTGAAGAAACTGTGTCACCCTCTGAATAAACTACGTGGATATGAAACTACGTTTCACTTACCAATGGTGGGACGTTACGGAAGTGAGCGGCAATTGCAGGCACAAAAGTAATGTTCGGTTTGTCCAGTGAATGATGGTAAATATTGTGAGTTGCTGATGATATAGATATCTTGTACGTTCACTAAATCGACGGCATGTGTGTACGCGCCTGTCAGTGTGATAGCGTGGCGCAATTCAAACAGTCGGCTGCCCGGTGTTGTGACGTAAGACCTAACTGTTGTCGGTGTTCTGATTCGGAAGCTTATTTTCTTAACGTTCAACGGACAAGTAAATGGTGTTTTAAAACGACAAAAAGACGCACAAAGACACTGTATTCTACGAATATGTTTAATTGTCCGTAGAACGAACATTCCCTGATGAAAATGAGATAAGAACTATCTACAGTATTTCGTAAATAAGTGCGCTAAAGTAAGATTGGCATAGCCAGGCAAGAACCCAGCGTCATCAAGTTTATACTTATGAGAATTCATTATAAGTAAATGCTGATGCAAATAAAAAACCATTGCCAGAAAAGGAGAAAATAACTTAACTGTACCCTATGAACAGACTTCTCTTGACGCACACGCGGGTATATAGTGTGGACGACTATTCTAATGCGTGTCTATTTATTTTTTCTTGTAACCCATCGAATGTGGACGTCGTCATAATCCCCTGGAATCCCGTCCTGAACAGCCTCAAGATACCCTGTCCATTACTTCCGAAAAAAATATTCCTAGATGGTCCCGGCTTCCGATGGAAGGCCCTGAAACATTACGCCATGGCGTCTGCAGACTTACGCACCTATTCCGTCGCAACGCACACGTCACTGGCCCTATATAGTTGAAGCTCGCACTTAAAATTCAATTGAATGGATGTCTAATCGATTATCATCCCACTCTTTTAAAGAAAAGTCTGAAACATTAACAAAGCCACTTTTGTTTTGGAAATACGCGTCGAATAATCAAAAGAATTAAGGGTAGTGTACAACTATTACTTGTGATAAATGTTTAAGTGATGTGACCCTTGAAAATTTAAAAACTATTAAGACAGTTGATAATTCAACATACTGAAGAACAGTATTATCTTTTAAGAATGAGATTTTCACTCTGCAGCGGAGTGTGCGCTGATATGAAACTTCCTGACAGATTAAAACTGTGTGCCCGACCGAGACTCGAACTCGGGACCTTTGCCTTTCGCGGGCAAGTGCTCTACCAACTTTTTTTTTTTATGTCACGCTGACCACTTTTATATATATATATATATATATAAGAAATTAATTTTTTTTTTTACAAACACTAAATGAAATGCATCCTCTGCAAAAACAAAAAAAATAAAAAATAAAAAATCATTGTAAAACAAATCACAAATGTAAAGGAACAGGAATACAGGGATGTTATTTTTATGTATTTATTTATTTATTTTTCATAAAGATCACTCTGTTAAAAGGAACATGTAGAGCATTTCATGGTATAGTTTGTGCATTATATATGGAGCGGTGAGAGAAACGTGAGGTTCATTATCAGCTGTCAAATGTGCACAGCGACTGCACCCGGCACCTCCCAACTGCGTGGGGGGTCGAGGAAGACTGCCTGAAGATAATTGGCAAAGGTTGTCCGATAGTGAGACCATCTATGAACCTCATTGTGGGCTTGCTGCAAGAAATACCAAAAGTCGAGTCGCGACTTGGCAGCATCCCCATAGAGGTACGCGATCGTCCAACCTTTGACCCAGATGATCGAGTGTGATTTAGTCGCCGGAAAGTAGTCGCTCTCCGGATGTAAGAAGGAAGCAGGTGTAATATGTTGCGGGGTCACACGGAGGTAGCAAGCCACCATCTGTCTATCTAGGAGCCATACCTCCTCCACCGCGATACAAGTTAAGCGGTGATGGTCGTCATCCACTTGGTGACATTTCGGGCATAGTGGAGTGTCCACTAGTCCAATTGCATGGAGTCGTTGGTTGGTGTTGAACTTGCCACAGGCGACAGAGAACAACAGTGCCCGAACGAAGGTAGGAAGGAATTTTTGGTGCACATGTCTCCAAATCTTCGGCCAATGCAACTTGGGGTGTTTGAGTTCAATGACATTACGACTTATCCGTCGTAGCAGCCAAACATAAAAATCCTTCGCGCATGGTGGTCTCGTGCGCGGAAGCTCGTCTCTGATATAACTAAGTTCCACGATAAATGTTGATACATGCGCAAAATGTGACGTAATGTTGCCCACCGCCACCGGAGGTGCGAGGGACGCTGGAACCAGGAGATCCAGTAGGCGGGATGTAAGGGAATCACGCCCGCTACGCCACTGCTTGTACATCGTGGCTAGAAGCAGCGCCGTCGCTCGGCAATGAACGTTCGTAAGTCCGAGTCCCCCCTTGTCCGTAGGGAGCGTGAGCGTTGCGTATCGCACCTTGAGGGGCGATCCAATCATCACAAAATAGCCTAGTGCTGATTGAAGTCGACGTCCGAGCATGAGTGGTAGGGGCAGGATCTGCGAAATATGCACCATTCGAGAAACTACATAAGTGTTCAGATATTCGACTCGCTGCAAAGGATCAAGGCGCCGTAGGAGATGTTGTCGGACCATGGTACGTGTTGCCTGTAAAATACGTCGGTAGTTAACTGCCGCAGTATGTTTTACAGATGAGGTAAAGTCTATGCCGAGATAGCGGAATCGTTGCACATAAGGAAACGGACTGATTTCTTCCGGCGTAAGGCCCCTTCCAACCGGCATTGCTGCCGATTTTTTCATGTTCACTGCACTACCCGCCGTCACACTGTGGTCCAACAACAGTTCAAGGACCGTCTTCACCTCTTCCTCAGAACGAACGAGCAGCAGGAGGTCGTCCGCATAGGCACGACATTTGAAGGTGTAGCCCCGCAGTTCCATCCCAGAAAGAGAATTTGTTAGCCTCCCAATTAATGGTTCCAACGCTATCGCGAACAGCAGCATCGAAAGAGGGCAGCCCTGGCGAATGGATCGTCGAATTTGAATGGGCCCTGCTATACGCCCATTAACCTGTACCAAGGATTGTGCGCCCCCATAAATCCTTCTAATGAGACCAGTAAAACGGTCTGGAAATCCCATTTGTTCCAGTACAGCGTACAGACAGTTGTGGCGCACTTTATCAAAAGCACTGTCAAAATCAACTGCCACCATCGCCGCTTCAAGCCGGCACTCCTCCGCTAGCGCTATCACATCACGGCATTCGGCAGTAGCTGTTTGCACATTCACCGATCCACCCGGTGTCGTCTGTTCTGGAGAGAGAACGCTACGAATTAACATACGACATCGGGACGCTAGCAACCGTGCAAAGATCTTGTAGTCGGCATTAAGCAGGGTGATGGGGCGATAATGTGTCACCGTAATTCCTGGCTTCGGTTTATGTACTGGCACCAAGAGGCCTTCCATAAAAGCCGGTGGAATAGGCGCATCGGAATTTAACATCTCGCTGTACATTTCCGTCCATCGCGGTGCCATTTCGTTGCGAAATTCTCGATAAAATTCAGCAGGAAGTCCATCAATGCCTGGGGACCGATTCAACGCACCCTTTGCGATCGCATCATGTACTTCCTCACAGCTAATGGCTTCCAGTAAGGTTCCCGCGGCTTCCACCGTCAGTGTACGGGAGACGTACGTGGCTATACGTTCGAGGTCATCGACAGGGGCTGCTTCTTCCCGATAGATGTGTTGGTAATGATCGACGAATGCAGAGACAATGTCCGCTTGACGCGTCACTCGTCGGTCTTCGCGGGTAATTAATTCCTGTACCAAAACGCGTCGTCGGTGTTTTCGTTCATTCACGACGTGGTGCATGGAAGGAATCTCGTGCATTATCGTATCGTGACATCTGGCGCGCACCATGGTTCCCTGAAGATGTTTCCGAGCTAAAGCCACTAGTTTAGCTTTTATCCTTTTGCGTTCGATCCAGACGTCCTGTCCCGGTGGACCATCGTCCAGGTCGCGCAGTGCTGCAAAATAAAAGTCGGTCGTACGGCGGCGCCAGTCTGCCATCTCCCTGCTATATGAGATGAACGTACGGCGAAGCGCCGGTTTAGCACAAGTCAGCCACCAATCAAGCTTCATTGCATACCTTCCAACCCTTCGCTCGCACATCGTCCATGTCTCAAGGATCCGGTGACGGCATTCAGGATCATGTAGATGTTGAATGTTTAATTTCCACGGGGCCTTACTGTTCCACACCTCTCTACGGGGAAGAAGCACCGGACAGATGTAAGCGCTGTGATCTGAAAATGCCAATGGCCAGCGTTCCGCGTCCTGGACATCATTTGCATGAGCCCGCGAGATATAAATGCGATCTAACCTGCTCGCCGAATGACTGGTCACATAGGTGTATCCCGGTGCATCTCCATGTCGTAATTCCCACGTGTCACTAAGTACAAGGTCGTTGACAACGATTCGCAACTCCTGGCTGATGTTTGCTTGCGGCCATTGGTCTTTCTGGCTGAGAACACAGTTGAAATCTCCACCAATTATTACACATTCATAACGTCCATGGAATAGTATAGTGGGGCAATGTCTTCTGCATAAAATCGTGCCCTTTCCCGCCGCCGATTGTTTCCCGACGGTGCATAAAGATTGATGATGCGTGTCCCAAACGCCGTGAAAGCCATTCCCCTGGCCGACGGAAGGTAACACACGTTTTCCACTGGGAAGCCATCTCGCACGTAAACTGCCACCCCACTCCCATTGTGATCTGATCTCCATGTGACGAATAGGACTGGTAGCCTGCGATGTATGGGAGTGCAGCTATGTGGACTTCCTGCAGCAAAGCAATATCCACATCAGATGCCCAAATCGTTTCCTTCAGTAGGTGTATTTTGGCCGGTGAACGCACGTCATTTATATTTAATGTCGCAATACGGTTCGCATGGCGTTGAATCCCACTCTGTCTACGCTCAAAAACATCTCCCTGCGTCGGCGCTGGGGGCTGAGTTAGAAGACGTTCTCTCGCCCCTCTCCCTTCACCTTCAGCAATTATTAGGCTGTCTTCGTGAGTGCCGGCTGCCTCTGTATGACGTCCGGCGCCTCCTCAATATATATTCGTGTCCATTGCCACATCATCTGCGTCTGGAGCGCCAACTGGTTGTGCTTCCTCTTCAGCATCACCACGTCCCGGTACCGGCAATGTGACAGACCGCTGCGGGTCTGATCGAACAGTTTCCATTGCCTCATCCTGTTTCGTAGAGGCTGTTGTGTCGTCTTGGTCCACAGGCACATCGTCGTCGGGGCAAGGGGAGTCATCCCCAGGAGATGTCGTGCGACGACGCCGTTTCCTCCTTTTCGGGGAACGTTGTTTGCGTGATCTTCCTTCCGTGTCCTCAGATTGTAAGGAATCACGGCTGCCCGACAGAAAAGCATCCGTAGGAACAGGAAGTGTTTCGAGACCCATCGTTGATCTCGGCGGGAGTTCGGTCGAAACTGATGCTGTCGTCTCAGAGTGCGTTCCAGACGGAACAGCATCCGTAGTGGCTGGAACTGCTTCGTTTACTATCAGTGTGCGTGGTGGGAGTTCGGTCTCTTCTGATGTTGTCGCCGTAGATTGTAAGCTCGATGGAGCAGCATCCTCAGTCATCCCGACGTCTGATACAAGGTTTCGGAGAGTGCCATCTTGATCTTCCACCTGGGCTGTGTCCTTTCGGTCATCAGCGGACGCAGTGAGGGCCTTGGCATAGGTGATCGGTAGTACTGTCATCGCTGGCGACGGCTCCCGCACACCTGAAGGCAGTTGCGTAATCCGCCGTTGCATACAGTTCGACCTGAGGTGTCCCTCCTGGCCACAGCCAGAACATGTACGTGGTTGACCATCGTAAATCACCACCGCCCGACAACCACCAATTGTCAGATAGGACGGTACATGTTTCTGAAGGTCAATAGTGATCTGTCGCACTCCGTTAAGAACAGGGTACGTGGCGAATTGCGTCCAGCGTTCTGCTGTGTGACCATGTACCGTGCCGTATGGCTTAAAAGCCTCGATAACTTCGTCAGCCGGGAGCTCAAATGGCAGCTCAAACACACGTATTGTCCGTACACCCAGGCCAGCATGTTCTACAGTTACCGTGCCGACATTCCCGTCACTATGGCAAAATCGGAGACCTGCTTTTGTCGCCTGTAGAATTCTCTCACACGCCGCGTCATTTACCATCTTAACATACACCGTGGGACGAACGATGGACAGGTGAATTCCAACAATATCGTTTGGCGGTATCTTGACGTCCTCTCGAATGAATCGTTCCACAGCTAAAGCCTTTGGTCGTTCGTAGTCTTTGCAGAAATTGAACCGTAATGTAGTTTTCCTGTACTTGTTCGCCATGATCGTTGTTACTAGCCCGCGCGCAGACTAAGTCTACAAGTAAACAAACACTCGCACGCGCCGCACAGGTGGAAGTAGCGGACCTCCGCTTCGCACGGCCGCTAGCGCCGAACTGTCCAACTGAGCTACCGAAGCACGACTCACGGCCGGTACTCACAGCTTTACTTCTGCCAGTACGAGGTACTGGGCGTGAGCCGTGCTTCGGTAGCTCGAGCTACCGAAGCACGACTCACGCCCGGTACTCACAGCTTTACTTCTGCCAGTACGAGGTACTGGGCGTGAGCCGTGCTTCGGTAGCTCAGTTGACAGTCCGCCTTTAGCCGCGGAGCAGCTCGGACTTGTTTACGTCCCGGCTGCGAACGTTCGCGGAAGAAGCGGTGTTTACACCGTCGTCACTCGCGTGTGTTACTGTTTGAATCGAACGCAATGGCACACAATTTCCGAAAAACCACGATACAGTTCACGTTCTGTAACGAGTATGCACGACCGAAGGCATTCGAAATCGAACGTTTCTTGAGGGACGAAGTGCAACTTAATTATACTGAGGTTATTGGAATTCATTTATCGATCGTGAGCAGCACTCTTTACGTAAAGATGATTGACGACGCAGCATGCGATAAGATCATTGAAGCTGCCAAACGAGGATTCCAGTTCCGACACTCCGATGGTCATATTGGCGAAGTGTTAGTCGCTCATTCGGGCCTGGGCGTGCGTACGATTCGAGTCTTTGAGCTGCCTTTCGAGTTACCAGAATCCTTGGTCACTGAATCGCTCCAGCCATATGGCAGAGTTATCAGTCATACGGCCGAACGTTGGGCAAGTTTTAGCACGTATCCAGTGCTCAATGGTGTCCGACAGGTGCGAATTGCACTTACGAAACATGTGCCATCGTACATCAACATCGGCGGCTGTCGAGCTATTGTCATCTATGATGGACAGCCCCGGACATGCTCCGGGTGTGGTGGTGAAGGACATCTTCGATCTGCGTGTATGCAGAGGAGACTCGTGCAACTCCCCAGCGGAGACCTCCAGAATCCGACTACACCAACGTCACTGCCGATGACTTACGTGGCGGCGCTTCGCGGGGAGGTGACGCCGAGGTCGGAGCGCACTATCGAACCGACGCCGCAGTTGATTGAGGCGCCTTCGGACCCCACTGAAGAAGGAACAGCTCCCACCAACCCTCAGTGCCAGACATTACAGGTGGTGCAGAAAGAGGATGAGAGCATCACAACAGGCATGGAAGCTGAAGTGGAACGGCCCCAGGGCGTTGTAGCGGCGGCGAGAGCGCAGGTGATGCAAGATTCGCCAACACCAGAGGCCGAGGTTAGGGCCCGCAAACAACGCTCGCCAAAGCGCCGCAAGAAGCGCCGACTAAACTCTGCGGAGACGCTCCCTTCTCTTCTTGGAAGCCCAGATGAGTCTAACACTATGGAACTGTCTGACTTGGAACCACAAGCTTCGGATGTCGCAGACCATATGAATTCGGACAGTGAAAAGATGTCATGTCGCTCGGAAGACGCATCCGCTCAGGGGCCTGCTACCCCTTCTGCGGTGGAGTCTAATGCTGCGAAAGAACAACAGATGTCACACATCAATGCCGCACAGGAAAATTTGGAGCACCCCAATAGTATCAGCTGGTATGAACAGGACGACGGAACCACCGATGCGGACCATTCTACTGGTGGGGACTCGCATCCGTCCGCATCTCAAGAAACCTAATGCCGCAGGGACACGTCCGTCGGGCGACCCTCTGCGGATGTGCAAAGGGACTATCGATACGGTGAAACTTTGTCATTTTAACATCATGTGGAGATGACAGCTACTCGACCCCAGGCATACAGAATAGGGACAGTGCATGTAAATACCATTAGATCGCCCGTGAAACAGCAGTTGTTTAGGGACATGATATACGCGTCGGATGTGGATATACTTATGGTGCAGGAAATTTACATTCCTGAGTTCCAGGAAGTCCACGGATACATCTCCTACACCTCGCCGCACTCGAATAACGACAGTGGAACGGCGATATTGGTCCGGGACGGGATTCCGGTCCGAGACCTGGCTTATCTACCTTCGGCACGAGGACTGGCGATAACTGTTAATGGAATTCGCATTCTCAATGTTTATGCCCCTTCCGGCACAGACAACAGACGGGCGCGTGCTAGATATTATTCGGAAGAGATTGTGCCCTTATTTACCGGCAGATTCGATCATTTCATTATAGGTGGTGACTTCAATTGTGTTTTAGCGCAAAAAGACCAGACACCACATTACAATACCTGTCGTGAATTGCATGTGCTATGCCGGGATCTGGAGTTAAGCGACACCTGGGACATGATTCATAGGAACCGTGAGGGATATACTTTTTATACCAGTCACTCGGCGAGCAGACTCGATCGAATATATGTTTCGGCTGGCCTACAGGATAAGGTGGTCGACGCGGAACGATGGCCTGCGGCATTTACTGATCATCTGGCTTACATTTGTACCATATCACTCCCTAGGCAAAGTGTGTGGAGAAGCCGCGGGACATGGAAGCTCAATTCGTCACTTTTGGCGGACCCCGAATGTCGTCGGAGAGTCGAGGAGGTATGGGTCACATGTCAACGCCGTCTACCAACATATACCTCCGTGCTTCAATGGTGGCTCGAGTGTACTAAGCCGGCATTAAGAAGAGCTCTCATACAGTATGGTCGGGATAAGACGAGATGGCAACGAGACACTCTTGATTATTATTACACCATGCTTCGTGAGCTGTCCTTCCAGGTGCCGTCTGCAGAACATCATGCGGAAGTTCATCGTGTCAAGGCACAAATCCTATCAATCACGCGACGACGACTGGGTGGCATCCCAATACGGGCAAGATGTCTCGATACGATCACTGGGGAACGTACCTCGATGCACCATGTGTCGCGGGAACATAAACGTTACCGCCGGGCATTGGTAACAGTGCTCCACGGTTTAGATGGCCGTCAACTGACAACACAACAGGACATTGCAAATGAATTTTTAGAGCATTTCCGCCACCTCTATGCCGGTACACCGACGGACCGTCTGGTGGGGGAAGAGATACTGCAACATCAGCAAACGACACTGACAGAGACGGATAAGGCAGCGCTTATGGAGCCACTCACAGAAGACGATATAAAGGTGGCACTCACAAAAGGAGCGGCCCATAAATCACCAGGACCAGATGGGATTACGCTAGAGTTTTATCGAGAATTCGTGGACATGATGATGCCACAGTTGGTGTCGATGTACAATGAGGCGATGCGTCCGGACATGCGCCTACCGTCGGATTTTATGACGGGCTTTCTTCTTCCTATCCCGAAGATGGCGGGGAGTCGTAGTGTTAATCAATATCGGCCTCTCACTATGGTAAACACCGACTATAAAATCTTTGCACGACTACTAGCGTCTCGTCTCAAGCTGGCGATTTCCAGGACAATATCCCCTGATCAGGCTTGCCTAGGGGTGCGAAGCAACATCTCCTCGGCGTTATGTGAATACCGTGACGTTATCGCCCTTGCGGAAACGTGTAAAATGCGAGCAGCGATGATATCTGTGGACTTCGATCGTGCGTTCGACAGGATAAACCATGACTTCTTGGTGTCAGTCATGCGTCGAATGGCGATTCCTCCGGTTTTCATCTCCATCGTTATGAGGCTAATACGAGGGGCTACATCGAAGGTGATTGTAAACGGTCGGGAAGCGGGCTCGATTCCTATTAACAGCTCAGTCCGACAAGGGTGCCCACTCTCCATGATGCTGTTTGCGATAGCGCTTGAGCCGCTGATGTGTGTTATGAGGCGCTCACTTACTGGGATAGCGCTTAATGAGAACTCTTTCATTTGTCGCGCATATGCGGACGACCTGATCCTTCTTGTTAGATCAGGACATGAAGTTCGTCAGGCTGTTGAACATCTAGACTCTTACGGGACGGCGGCAGGCAGTGTCGTTAACATGACGAAATCCAAAATTATGCACATTGGACGGGGTCTGGTAGACGTACCGGGACCGTTCCAGACGGTGGAATCGCTGAGATGTCTGGGGATTACATTTACCCGTTCACTACGGCGGTCAGCGGCGGCGAGTTCTCGGCGGCTTCTGCAGAATGTTCGTCTGACGATACGCAACAACTCACTGAGAGCCTTTGACATGATCCAACGTGTGGCATACACCAACGTTCACATAACGTCACGACTGCCCCATTTAGCGCAGATCCTACCAATACCGAAGGGTATCGCAGACCGCCTCATGGCTGCCTTTGGTTATTATGTTAGTACTGGGATGTTATTTAAGATCAAATATGATACGTTAACGCTACAGTTCCGGAACGGTGGCCTCAACCTCACAAACGTGCGAAACAATGCTCTGGCGCTTTACATGCGAGCAATGATACGAAATTGGCAACAAAGAAAGCATACCATAACGTCAGCTCTGATAGAAGCACTTGTTCCGCCTTCGTACGAACTCCCTATTGCGGTGGGCAATATTTCGCCTTCTCTTGCACACATTGCCTCATTTCTTGTTGATTACAGTTATGTTCGTCTGAAAGTACCTTCAACGAGAATACCCACGACTCGGGAGATCTATAGATGCTTGATGGATCACCATGGCCGCAACATAATGGAATTCAAATACCCGTCGAGAACGTGGAACCACATTTGGTGTGCAGTGCATACTCCATTACTGTCAACAGCAGCGAGATCGATGTGGTATATTCTTATAAACCGTAAACTTGTGACCAGGAGTCGATTACATACAATTCATATGGTCGATTCTCCTCTTTGCACCAACTGTGGACTGTTAGCCACGGAAGAACATGGTTTAGTGTGTGGCGCAGCGAGGGACGTCTGGATGCTGACGCGTCGAATATTGGCCTTCCTTCGGCGCACTAACTACACAGAAATCACATCGGATGTACTTTTTCTACCGGACAAGACCTTTTTCCCGAATCAAAAGACGTATGCGGTCAATTGGATCGCTGGACATGCGGCGAAATATTTGTATTCGTACGATATTAAGTCCGTGATGGATTATTGGTTGTATTTACAAGAACAACACGAGCTCATACGGAGTCATACGAAATACAGGACTTACTTTTCCAATTTTTTAGGAAGTGTTTTTCACAATCCGCCCGACAGCTGGGGTGTCCCAGAACTGGGAAGACTCCTGCAGCAGAACGACTAGAGACACTGGCAGAAATGGTCAAGATTATATGGCTTTCTGCCAGGTTTATGATGCGACACCGCGTGCTGCAGGGATTGTGATGCAGATGATAACTTCATTTTCACTCCCGCCCGTGACTAGGATTGTCATTTACTTTATTCCTGTTAAAAAAAAAAAAAAAAAAAAAAAAAAAAAAAAAAAAAAAAAAAAAAAAAAAAAAAAAAAGAGGGCGGCCTTTGCGTTGATTTTATGGTTTTCAAATTGTTTTTGTTGTCTCGATACTTTACTTATCCCTAGGACAGCACAATTGTACGAATAAAGATTGTTTGTTTACCCTGACTTCCCGTTCCCAAAAAAAAAAAAAAAAAAAAAAAGTTGGTAGAGCACTTGCCCGCGAAAGACAAAGGTCCCGAGTTCGAGTCTCGGTCGGGCACACAGTTTTAATCCGTCAGGAAGTTTCAGTATTTTCTTTTATCTGTATGTATCTGAAAACTGCGTGAGTCCGACGGAAAAAAATTTAAAAAAAAATGGTTCAAATGGCTCTAAGCACTATGGGACTTAACATCAGAGGTCATCAGTCCCCTATACTTAGAACTACGTAAACCTAACTAACCTAAGGACGTCACACTCATCCATGTCCGAGGCAGGATTCGAACCTGCGACCGTAGCAGCAGCGCGGTTCCGGAATGAAGCGCCTAGAACCGCTCGGCCACAGCAGTCGGCGGTAAAAAAATAATGCAAGACTTTGTTTCTACCCATAGATAAACACTTATTTCAACTTTTGGCCTATTTTGGACACTAAATATTTATTATTTCTAATCATCCGGAATTAATGAGAGACTTCTGAGTTCTGTTTCATCAATTAAATAAGATTACTTCTTGCCTCAGTCAAAGGGGATTGTATTACGACATATTTGTAATTTTCTTTTTTTTGTGTTAGAGCAATTATTATAACCTGATAAGCAACCTGTTCTTTGCGATGAAGAAAAGCCACATGTATATGAAACATGCAAGCATAATGTGTGAAGTATGGAGTAATCGGTTTATGAAAGTTATCGTTCTAAAATAATATCTGTCTTATGTCTGACACATTTCACTTGTTACTTTTTTGCTTACCTTTACTCTTCCTAGATACGATCTGTTACGACTCAAGTATCAATATAAGTTGCCTTTAGCGAGATAAATCACTCATTTTTGTTCAAACCCCGTGTAATATTGTTTTATTTGGTACCACTAATATCCTTGGTATGTTATTGACAGATTTTACAGCGAAAGTGTGGGTGAGTCTGATTGCACGAAGGTGAAAAGCCGGCTCGCGCGATGTCTGCTTAGGTACCGTTACAGCTATCTCACTGAGATCGCCACGAATTTTAGTAATTACTCAGAACCTGCTTGCTACGTAATTTATAAAGTCCGATTTGCTAGTGCGAAGGATATTAGCGTACGACAAATATTCGAAGTTGACAGGTCGCTAAAATAAGAAACCAAGCTAGTTATTCCCAAACACATAATATTTCGTGCAGATTGAGATTTTAGAGTGTTTTGTAAGACATATCTTTCGCTAAACAAATTAGTTTCCTTAAGACTATCCAAATCAATCTCAATCTGGCATCTGATTTTCCCACTGTTTGTTTTATGTGGTTATTCCACTTTAGGTCACTCCAACCTCCACGTTGTCTGATGAGGCGTGGATTTCCAGCAGATTGTCGATTACTAGCTTCACCTTCATTCAACCACTTTCAATGGATGGGCACGGCAGGAAGACCTGCAGCATTGAGTCTTGTTACAGGGATCGACTGTTGATCTTCAACATACAGGTATGTAACCTATTTCGCATATATAGACAGAAAGATCCATTACTGATTACAGGATCGTAGAACAGTATCACTGGAAGCAGTGCCATCCATTACATATCTGAGAGTATGCATACCGAGCGATTTAAAATGGAATGGTCACATTAAACTAATTGTATGCAAGGCAGACGCCATACTGGAATTCATAGAAAGAATCCTCAGGAGGAATTGTGCACCCACAAAGAGTTCGACTAATGCAGGGTGGGGCAAATAACAGTGACCCGGAGATCAGAGTTCCAGGGTACAAAGAAACATAGCAGAGAATAGGAAATACAGTACTAACCCGACTGTAGCAAATGTTGAAAGTGACCACCATCTCTTGGCAGTTTTGGGCCCTGGTCAGCAAATTTCTGAAGGCGGATCGTGGCTGGACCGCTGGAATTGCTGCACCCTCATCCGAAATGTTCCGCTGTAGTTCTTGAAGACTATGAAGGTTGTTGCGGTACACCTTAGACTTTAAAGGACTCCCCACCCAAAACAACCGCACACTGACGAATCAGGTGACGTGGTGGCCAGCTAGGGCCGCGACTAGACTGACCTATGCTAACAACTGCGTCAGGTGTGAAGATTGTGTAAATGTGCTACAAGGTTCGATCGGCTGTATGGACAATTGCTCCATCCTGTTGGAAGTACCTGTAGGTCTTTTCCTCCTCCGTTGATGCTGCCACAAATGGTTTCAAAATGTTGGAAATGTAACGTCGGATGGAAGAAGGGAGCTGCTATCCAGAACATGTGGTTCTGTGAGCTGACATAACCACTCAGATGAAACCAGGCTTCATCAGACATGAAGAACAGATCCATGTACAAGTCATTCGTTCTTATCTAAGTGAACAACCGCTCACAAAACTGCACCCGCTGACTACCATCTGCTGGTTTTAATGCATGAACGACAGATACTCAGTAGGGATGCATTTGCAGGTCCAGATGGAGCATTCGTCTGCATATTTGACGTGATATGCCGGTCTCTGGCGACAGACGTCGGGTTGATTTGACAGGACTATGAAGCATTTTCTGCTGAACTGTAGCCACATTTTCTGGTGTGCGGACACGTTTCGGAATTTTTTTTTTACTTGTTAGAAACAGATACTATCTGACGTCATTTTCGGGCTAAGCATTATATGGCACTCTTTGCTGGCGCTTTGACACCATTAAACTTCTCAGCAAACAACTCACCACACCGTTTCCACGACTCTGTCGTCACTTAACTTCCCACGTCCAACATCCGCTGCTCCACTGTGAATACCATCGTCCCCTTTACACTGCTTCACTCGCGTTGAAACAGCCCGCACTTTGCTCTGAACCAGTGTGGATCACGTGGCAGGCCACGAGGTGTGATTATATGCATACATTAATCCACTTATCCTGGTCGCTTTTATTTGTCCCACGCTATACTTAGCTGTTGCTCCTAAGTCCGAGATCTGACTGTGGTGGAAATAGAGAAGGTTAAAAAAACAACAGCGCGTTTCATTACAGGCTCATTTGGTTTGCGCGATAACCTGTTCCACTAGGAGACGTTACAAGAGAGTCGTTGTGCAAAAGATATGGTTCACTGTTAAATTCTGAGAGCTTACGTTCCTAGAAGAGTCAAGCGACGTACTGCTTCCTCCTACGTACGTCTCGGAGAATAGACCATGAAGGTAAAATTAGTGATTCGCGCACAGACGGTGGCTTACCAACATTAGTTCTTCCCGCATTTCTTTCTCGACGGGAAAGGAGGAAGCGACATGATACACTGTGAACCCTTCACTACACACTAGATGTAAAAACAGTCCTAGTATTTGCGAATGTCCATCCAGATATCCTCCTTTAGCGATTCAGGGAGAGCACGGAAAAGCTAACTCTGGATGGCCACTAATAGATCCCACAAAACTGTTAATGCCTACATGGAAAAATATTTGCCGTCGCCTACGGGACGTGCACTAATGTCTTTCTTCAGGCCTCCAAAAATGTGGAAATCACATGGGGATAGATCGGGACTGTATGGAGGATGCGTAAGGGGTTCTCAGCGAAAGTTTTACAGCGTAGTCGAAACAACTTCGGTAACATGTGCCTTCCCCCAGAAATTTTCGGTCTGTAATGTTTCCCTTCGATATCTAGCCAATGACTTGGTTGAAAACCTTGAACCTCTTACATGGGAACTTCTTGAAGAGCTCATACCACAATGACGGAAAAAATTGCCACACCAAACAATAATTATTGTATAGTAATGAAATTTAGGGAATACAGTTGTCTAGGTAACATATTTAAGTGATTGACATTGCAGGATCACAAGTTTACGTAAGCGCGAAATAAGCCGCTACAAACGTGAAATGCTGGTAAATAACCGGTGTAGCCGCCAGAATGTTGAATGCAAAAAGAAAAAAAAATAGTTTGTGGCATGGAGATCCGTGCCTGTTGCATTTGGTCGGTCAATACAGGGATGATAATGCTGTTTGTGGATGATGCTGGAGCTATCGTCCTATGATGTCCCATATGTGCTTGGTTAGAGATAGACAGATCTGATGATCCATCAGGCCAAGGAAACATGTCGACACTCTGTTGAGCATGTTGGGTTACAACAGTGGTATGTTGGCGAGCTTATCACTTTGGAGTACACCCACTTGAACGCTAGTCGTCAATGTCAGCACAACAGATCGAATCACCAGACTGATGTACACATCTGCAGTCAGGTTATGTGGGCAAACCACGAGAGTGCTACTGGTCTCATACGTAATCACACGCCAGGCCGTAACTCCAGGTGTAGGTCCAGTGTGTCTAGCACGCAAACAGATTGATTACAGGTCCTCAACTGGCCTCCATCTAAACAACACACGACCGTCGCTGGCACCGAGGCAGAACCAGCTTTCATCAGCAAACACAATAAACCTCCAGTCTGCTCTACAGTTAGCTCTTGCTTGACACCACTGAAGTCGCAGGTGGCAGAGCTGTCCTTGAAGTAACAGATTTGTAACCGTTATGTCACTGTGGTGCCAACTTCTTCTCAGATTGAAGCTGCAGACGCAGTACAATGCGCCAGAGTCACACTCCGAATAGGATGGTCTCCCTTTCTGTAATTCCACCTGGCCGTCCAGAGGCTGGTCTTCGTGCGACCGTATATTCTCGTGACCATCACAGACAGCAAACGTATACTACGGTTACATTCTTGTCAATTCTTTCTGCAGTATCGGAGAAAGAACATCCAGGTTCTCGTATCCCTAATACATGAGCTCGTTCAAACTCAGTAGGGTGTAGATAATGGCGTCTTGGTTGCCCTAAAGCCATTCTTGAGTAACATCACCTCACGAAGACCAGTCTCAAAGGTAACTAGCACTCACGACCGTTACCCGGGTGTATTTAAAGCAAACCTGATTTGCATCCTCATAGTGACGCTACTAGCACCACTCGCATGCGACTGGCGCAAAGTTTGAATAGACATCGTCTTTCAGATGTCGATACACGCCTACCAACTTTAGTTTATATCGCACAACCTCTTCTCGCTGTTGCGACTTTTTTCCGTGAGTTTAGTATCAATTTTCTGGATTATTACAATATTTCTTAATTACTATACCAATCAGATGTATTTCTAGGATTTTGTATAGTAAAATGTGCTAACTAGACACTTCACTTCGGTGCTCTTTATTTATTTGTTTATCAAGTACCGTGAGACCGCTCGAGCCAAATCCACTTGGTTATGGAAGGATTCAGTACACAGTTCACTGTATTCTTATTAGAAAATTTATGAACAGAAGAAGAATTAATAAAACTATTCGGAGAGGCTATGTGAATAAATAACACACACAAAGTTCTCAACTACCGTGAGGAAGTCCTTCATAGGATAGACGAGTTTTGAGTACTTCAAGATAATCATTTAATTTTTTTCAGTTCTACTGGATGCCGATTGAAAACAAAACATGCTGGGTAGTGCACAACTTTCTTGAACGTGGTGCATCCATGTAATCTATCCTCGGTCCTAATAAAACAAAATGTTCGACTTCATTTGCTGACAATACACTTTTATTGGTTCAAATGGCTCTGAGCACTATGGGAGTTAACTTCTGAGCTCATCACTCCCCTAGAACTTAGAACTACTTAAACCTAACTAACCTAAGGACGTCACACACATCCATGCCCGAGGCAGGATTCTAACCTGCAATCGTAGCGGTCGCGCGGTTCCAGACTGAAGCGCATAGAACCGCTCGGTCACATCAGCCGGCTACACTTTTATTGTTAGAAAATGTATGGACTACGTTTTGTTACATACTCATGCTATGAACCATCCTGTTTGCTACACCATTATATTGCATTCCGTATCTTCGCGATAACAGATGTGTCATCTGCAAAAAGAAAAAAATTTAGTGCCTGATTACTGATGTACGTCAAGAAAACCAACGAACCCAGAGCAGACCCCTGTGACCCCCCCCCCACCCCCACCTACCCACTATTCTTTACATGAGCGGTGTCACATTCAAATTGCTTCTCTGTTCGTTCACACTGGAGGACAACTTTCAGTTTCGAACTTCCCATATATGAAGTAGAACAGTGAACAATTATTTTTTGCCCTAATCCCTTAATGTTCAGTCTTACCTGTATGTAAAACTATTCAGAGAACGCATTCTGCCTACTGTGTGTTTCCTGATAATACATTGCCTTCGACGAAATGATTCGTAGTTCAGAGTCAGTTTAAGTCTCACTCTCTTTTTTTCATTTTTTATCCCCTGGCCCGGCTGTTTAGAATGTCTCCTCTTATTCACATATTCCGGCAATAATAAAGCTAACATTTTACCTGGCATCAAGAATTTAGTAAAGTCTCTTCCATTGATTTGCAACCCTTAGGAAACTGATTTAAAAGTTCCAATGGTGTCCTGACGCTATGACAGGCTTAAGCAAAACTAATAATCTTAGAGGCAGTAGATAGCAGCCTATTACAGATGACGTGGTCTTCTCCCACATCCCCTTCCCCATCCACAGGAGGCAAAGCAGCACAATTCCTGACCAGCCTTACGGGACACATCATGAAGAATGTTTTCAGCAATCGATCGAACGAATACAGACTTGTCTAGACTTGGTTGTACTTTGAAGGTAAATGGAAATGAGCGTTTGGCGCCATTGGCCGGCAGGCCCCTTCCGGGGCAGGTCCGGCCTTCTTGGTGCAGGTCTTATTACTTTCTACGACACATTGGGCGACCTGCGCGCCGGATGGGGATGAAATGATGATGAAGACAACACAACACCCAGTCCCTGAGCAGAGAAAATCCCCGACCCAGCCGGGAATCGAACCCGGGCCCGTAGGACGGCAATCCGTCACGCTGACCACTCAGCTATCGGGGCGGACACTTTGAAGTTGATCATCACTAATTTAACAATTTTGGAAAATAAGCAAACGTGCAGTAGCTGTTGCACTTCTCTTTTGGCAGACTTCTTATTCGACATAGCCCTCAAGAACAGATGTGAAGCGAGCTGATAAACACATAAGGACATAGCCTCACTTTAGGCCATCACGGCAAGTGATTCCTTAATAACGTGAGGAGTCTATTTTGTGCCGAAGCTGTATGTCACGAATGTGAGGTTTGACTTACACTACACGTTAGGTTTCTACGAAATAGATCTTCTTTCGCGTACAGAGTGAATAATGGGATTTTTGATTCAGTTTCCTATCGGTATCCTCCTACATAACGAGGTCATTCTAATCTTCCCGTTTGGATCTCATCATTCATGAGTGACCAGGTAGTCTGTATTGGCATTGCATAGCTAGTTTCCTTTCGCCATTAATTTTAATCCCATCTGATTTACTTAGAATTTCAGACATCTTGTATCACTTTACAGTGTCGATTGCTTTTCCTAGGTCTTCAGGGGATGGGTCTTGATTTATCTCAGAGTTTGCTTTCATTTTCACGTGCAACGTCAGAACTGCCTCTCTGCTGCGATTATATTTACTAAGGCCGAACGGAACATCTTCTAACAGATCATGTTTTCTTATCCATTTTTATTATATCAGACTTGTCAACAACTTTGATGCATCAGCTGTAAAGCCAAGTGTGCTACAGTACTTGCACTTATTTCCCCTTGTTATCTTTGGTAAGTTGTTGCTATCCTCAGCGAAAAAAAGAAGAAGAACTGCAGGATCTGTTGAACGGAATGAAAAGTCTAATGAGCAAGCGCTGTGAATTGACAGTAAACTGAAAAAAGATAGAGAGAAAGAGAACAAAAATGGGATCTGCGATCAGTTTAACATCAAAATTGAGGACCACCAGGTGAACAAAGTGTAGGAGTTCTGCTGCCTAGGAAGCAAAACAACGCAAGACTGAGGATGCAAGGGGGATATAAGAACCAGAAAGAAGTTTTCTAGCATCATCATTTGAGGAAGAAATCTCTGAGAATGTTACTTTGGAGCACAGCACTGTATGGAATGGAATCACAACTGCGGGTACACCGGAACAGAAGAGAGTCGAAGCTTTTGAGATGTGGGGGTACAAAAGGATGTTGGAAATTAGGCTGACTGATGTAAAAGGAAATGAAGGGTTCTCCGCAGGACGGGTGAGGAGAGAAATATATCGAAAACATTGACATGAAGGAGAGACAGCATATGTTTAAGACATCAGGGAATTACTTCCATTAAACTTCAGGGAGTTGCGGAGTGTAAATACCGTAGGGGAAGAGAGAGACTGAAATATATCCAACCAATTGACGACGCTGTGTGCAGTTATTGTTCTGCTATTACGAGCGTGGCACAGGTGAGGAACTTTGCGCTCTGATCAGCAGAAAAACTGATATCATAGACAGGGAAAAGAAGTAGCTGATTCTTCGTAATTCAAATTAGTGAGAAAGTTGGTAAAACAGGAGTAACATCATCCATAATCAATCCTGGAACTCGAATTCCGACAGAGATAGTTGGCGAAATCGGGTGGCAGTTCTGTATTTAAGACTCTGTGTAATACATAACTTGAAGAGCACCTTACTATTCTTTTATACGTCTTAGGAGAATAGACGTTTCATATTTGAACCAAGGCCTAGCTTGAGGCATGGGCGGGATACGGGTGTGTCGACAACCTTTCGTGATCCAGATTTCCGTCAGCAGGTGAGCCATTGGTGCTACGAGATAAAGCCAGAAACAATAGGACATAAAGTGACAATAAGCTATGATTTTTATTGCTTACGTTCTGTTTAATACCCAGAGAGAACGGCTGCACCACGTGCTGGAAACTGGGGCACAAGCGGGCCAAGTAGCAGCGCGTTGTGACAAGCTTAATACTTCGACAGGTTGCATCTGATGCTCACTTCTGGCACACTGTACCGACAGGAGGAGGATTTCGTCAAAGTAAGCTTTTTGTTGACGTGTACGTCACAACAGTTCAAAATCTTCAAGTAGTGCATGCTGTGGAAAATTAAGTAAATTAACGAAGTGAACAAACACATGAGAACATATATTAATATTGTATGTTCTACTTCTTTTCTTTAAAAAAAATTCTCGTTTACTCCATAGTGATTTATTTGCGTACAACCAAATTAATTCAAACACACACAAACACGCACGAATTCAAGTTCTGCTTTCTGTCTCTCTCTCTTTCTCTTTCTTTCTGTTTCTGTCTCTCATTTCTCTATGTTTCAAGAGGAACGCATGATATTATTTTGGATGATACTACAACTACTTTATCAACTCACACCCCCGCGTCATTTGTGTCACGAAGAAATGGCTGTACAGTACCAACATGTATGCTATTTTTCTTCAAAAAAAATGTTCAAATGTGTGTGAAATCTTATGGGACTTAACTGCTAAGGTCATCAGTCCCTAAGCTTACACACTACTTAACCTAAACTATCCTAAGGACAAACACACACACCCATGCCTGAGGGAGGACTCGAACCTCCGCCGGGACCAGCCGCACAGTCCATGACTGCAGTGCGCTAGGCCGCTTGGCTACTCCAGCGCGGCGCTATTTCTCTTATTTGGCTTTATCGGCTATCCCGGTTTTTCAGTAACTGCCTAGCAGAAGCCACAACGGTCAGTGTCCTTCTACTAGAAGTAGGCCATAAAGACAAACAAAATTCTAAAGCGCATAGCTTTAATAGATTTTTGAATTATTACAGACACACAATTAGAAAATACACTCATGTTCAGAAAAAAAAGCAGATCACCTTGAACGACTAGAAACTGGACGTTCGTATGCACAGCAGACGTACATTATTATGTTCTGCAGCAATGATTAGCATTTGAACCATGTGTGCCGTAAGGCTAAAGGTCAACATCGACATTGTGGCGCAACACCACCTTCCAGTAAAATGAACCTGCGGTTCTCGTTGCTACAAGCTGAAGGTAATGGATCACTGTGGCTTGAGCAGACGTGCAGGATGCCTCGCAGACGTATGCGCGAACCGTGCAGTCCGATCAGTGAGTTTGAAAGAGGACACGTTATTGATATGAGAGAATGTGATGCATCAGTCCGGGAAATTGCTCCTCGTGTGAAACTAAGTATTTCGGCAGTGCAACGGGTTGGCAGACGGGTTCACGGAAGGTCGTAGAACACGACGAGATGTATCAGGTAGCACAAACATTCTCCCCCCCCCCCCCCACCGCCCCCCCCCCCCCCCACCGAGAAGATCGACATCTCATCCGAATAGCATCCCATGACAGATTTGCGTCCTTCTCGGCTCTGGCGCAGCTGTGGAACACTGTAACACATCGTACACTGTCAGGGCTGACAGTTCGTCGCCGTTTATTACAGCATTAAGTGCGCGTCGTCCACTTCTCCAACTACCTTTGACGAATGTGCATAAATGTAGTAAACTACAATGGTGTATGGAACGATGTCACCGTGGGCAGGAATGGCATCAAATAGTGTTTTCGGGCGAATCGAGGTTCTGTTTATTTGAAAATGATGACTTCATTTTGGTACGCCCAAGACAGGCGGAGAGGCATCATAGTGACTGCATTCGTACGAGACATACAGCACCAACTCTAGGTCTTTTGGTGTGGAGCGCTATTGGATACAACCGCAAATCACAGCTTGTGCCTGTAGTGGGCACTGTGACCAGTGTAATCTACGTGAATAACATCCTGCGACCCGTAGACAAACCCTTTCTGCACAACATCCCAGACGACATTTTTCAGCAAGACAATGCAGGATCACATGTTCTTGCGCGAAAACATGCCTCCTTAGCGTCGTAGAATGTCAGTCATTTGGCCTGGCCCGCCACATCACCACACTTGTCGCCAACCGGAGGAGTTTGGTACACGGTGAACCGACGGACGCAGCGGTATGACTCAATGCCAGTCACAACAGATGAACTTTGAGACCAGGCGAATGCAGCATGAATGGCTATACGACAGGACGCCATTCGCACCTTATACTCGTCGATTCCATCACACACGGAACAAGTTATCAGGGCCCGCGCTGTGCCTACTTGGCAACAGGACACATACTAAACCGAGGTAATTGAAATGCTGATCATTTATGGAGAACATACTGATGTACGTATTCTGTGAATATGAACGTCCCATCTCTAGTCGTTCAAAGCGTTCTGTTTTTTGCTAAACATGAGTTTAGTTTCTTTAACGTATACGTCGGTAAGTCTACAAAGCAGATGCAGCTATTTAAAACATCCAGTATTCCAATTTCATGGCATTAATCGCAAATTATTTTCCCAACTTTAGCAGTTTTCTGAAGTTTTTCGTACATGTCATTATTATCGGATTGTTGTTGGGTTTCGAATAACATATATTTGTTGACCGCATTAACGAAAAAGATAAAAGAGTTTTGCAGTAACAAATGCAGAAAATTATGTTACTATTTTAAGTTGTTTTGGAGTTTTTCTGTGTTACTTTCAATCGTAATTTTGTCCTTAGATTCATCGCCTTGTCTTGTCACATTCTAGTGATGCGACAGCTTTCTCTTGCTTCTTGAAGGGCATTACTTCGGTATTAATCTTTCAGACAGAAATGATTTTTACTGTTTTAAATAGTGAGATAACTGATGGCGGACGCAATTAAACGCTAATGTTACGTCATGCACCTAAATTATTAATTTGCAGCATGTGGGTCCACGTATTTGAAATATGCAGGATTTTTACTGTTCTCTCTTTTTCAAAAGTATTTCTTGTTAAATATTTATGCTTCTGTGTCATAATCATTACGCGATCGTTATTTAATCTTTGACGGGCCACGTGTCGTCACACTGTGGCACGTTCATGCTGCGGAAATATATTTGTTAAAGAATTGTAGATCGTGTTATTTGTAATTCTGTTGGTTTTTCTTCGTCCAAACTTAATTATCTCTGTATGTTTTGACGCCTTGGTTGACTTATGATTGTACATTTTTATAGGTTCCGGTTGTTTATGTTACACCCAACCTTCCGATTACTTTTTTTTTACGAATTTATGTCCTTTTTCTGATTCTTAGATAGACAACCGGTCTAAAAGACAGATTGGAAAAGATGAGGACATTGAAAAATATGGCAACATTGTCATCGAATAATATACAAAGAACCTTGAATCTGTCCTCTGGAATACGTGGAGAAGACAGAGAAAACATAATAAAAGAGATAAATCTCACTTGTGTTGTGTGCTACGTCATGCGGTGTACGAAAACTGAGGCTGCGCAAATACATGTGCAGCTGCAGGAACTGTAAGGCTGATTCCGCCGTCGCCTGTCGCCGTATGATTAGACGGTTTGCAAAATTGCAAGGTTTGGCTGGTAGCCTAAAGTTTCAGGGGCTCGGCAGTGCGAAAACTGAAGACATACCGGCAGAGCACTCAAAGCAAATTCCGTTACGTATTTCTGCTAGTATCACGCAACAAATACATACATGTGTCATTCAGATTCTTAGAACAGTTTCCAGTTTCAGTTCAGCGTATCCGACGGTCGCAATCTGTCATGAATAAGCTGCCAAAACATTGTTTAATTTAGTTCATGTAGTCGATGTTTCAGGAAAGCCTGGAACTATATCATTCACAATTTAAATAATAAAAACTGCACCAGTTACTTACTTTTTCATACTTAGTGTAATGCGTTTCTACAAATTACTATGGATTTTCAGGTGCATTTGCTTACATGATTTTTTTGGGCGATGTTTGCAGGTATGATTTTCTGCCTCTCTTGCGTCTGTTTGAGGCTCTACTGGAATCCGAAAATCGTACAAAATGACTCTTTGAGTGCTCTTATATGCCAATGTTAGAAATGGTATTTTTGTTTGACTACTTGCAGGTATTGCACATCCTTCATTGTACAGAACATCACAGACTCACAAATCATCATGTACACCGTTTGTTTTAGCAATCAAAACATACTACAAAGATATTAAGACACTGTGGTTTCATAAATAGTCTGTACACCATATGATGTAAAAAATGATAACTGTACCATTTGCTTACTTTTTCGTGATTAGCACAACACGCCTAGACTACTTATTCTCATTTTCATACAAATTTGTTTACATCAATATCTTGGGTAATGTTTGCATATGTGATTTTCTGCCTCTCTTGCGTCTTTTTGTGTTTATACTGCAATCAGGAAATCAGCTCTTCGAGTATTTTTAAATGCTTATGTTAGAAATGCTATTTTTTTGACTGCTTACAGCTATTGTGCCTCCTCCATTACACAGAATATCAAATACATGCAAATTATCATGTACACTCCTGGAAATTGAAATACGAACACCGTGAATTCATTGTCCCAGGAAGAGGAAACTTTATTGACACATTCCTGGGGTCAGATACATCACATGATCACACTGACAGAACCACAGGCAAATAGACACAGGCAACAGAGCATGCACAATGTCGGCACTAGTACAGTGTATATCCACCTTTCGCAGCAATGCAGGCTGCTATTATCCCATGGAGACGATCGTAGAGATGCTGGATGTAGTCCTGTGGAACGGCTTGCCATGCCATTTCCACCTGGCGCCTCAGTTGGACCAGCGTTCGTGCTGGACGTGCAGACCGCGTGAGACGACGCTTCATCCAGTCCCAAACATGCTCAATGGGGGACAGATCCGGAGATCTTGATGGCCAGGGTAGTTGACTTACACCTTCTAGAGCACGTTGGGTGGCACGGGATACATGCGGACGTGCATTGTCCTGTTGGAACAGCAAGTTCCCTTGCCGGTCTAGGAATGGTAGAACGATGGGTTCGATGACGGTGTGGATGTACCGTGCACTATTCAGTGTCCCCTCGACGATCACCAGTGGTGTACGGCCAGTGTAGGAGATCGCTCCCCACACCATGATGCCGGGTGTTGGCCCTGTGTGCTCGGTCGTATGCAGTCCTGATTGTGGCGCTCACCTGCACGGCGTCAAACACGCATACGACCATCATTGGCACCAAGGCAGAAGCGACTCTCATCGCTGAAGACGACACGTCTCCATTCGTCCCTCCATTCACGCCCGTCGCGACACCACTGGAGGCGGGCTGCACGATGTTGGGGCGTGAGCGGAAGACGGCCTAACGGTGTGCGGGACCGTAGCCCAGCTTCATGGAGACGGTTGCGAATGGTCCTCGCCGATACCCCAGGAGCAACAGTGTCCCTAATTTGCTGGGAAGTGGCGGTGCGGTCCCCTACGGCACAGCGTAGGATCCTACGGTCTTGGCGTGCATCCGTGCGTCGCTGCGGTCCGGTCCCAGGTCGACGGGCACGTTCACCTTCCGCCGACCACTGGCGACAACATCGATGTACTGTGGAGACCTCACGCCCCACGTGTTGAGCAATTCGGCGGTACGTCCACCCGGCCTCCCGCATGCCCACTATACGCCCTCGCTCAAAGTCCGGCAACTGCACATACGGTTCACGTCCACGCTGTCGCGGCATGCTACCTGTGTTAAAGACTGCGATGGAGCTCCGTATGCCACGGCAAACTGGCTGACACTGACGGCGACGGTGCACAAATGCTGCGCAGCTAGCGCCATTCGACGGCCAACACCGCGGTTCCTGGTGTGTCCGCTGTGCCGTGCGTGTGATCATTGCTTGCACAGCCCTCTCGCAGTGTCCGGAGCAAGTATGGTGGGTCTGACACACCGGTGTCAATGTGTTCTTTTTTCCATTTCCAGGAGTGTATATAGCAATCAAAACATGCTACAAAGATATTGCGGCACTGTGGTTACAGTGTTTTTGGATTAAATTATGTATATCAGGTTTTCAGATCTTAAATGTATTTTTCATAATGAAACTATTAAATGTATTTTTCCTAAAGAAAAATGTACATATTTGTGAAAATTACTGGTATTAATTGAAGGAGAAACATTTGAAAAAATTAATTGATCACTATCTAGTTTGTTATTGAGAATCTTTGGCCAATGGAGGGATAGGCTTGACACTTTTTCGAGTACAGGCCACATGTACTGTGGACACACATTACGTGTCTTTAATGCAGTGGTTTCCATTGCCTTCTGCATTCTCGTACTGTTGAACATTGCTGATTCCTCCGTCTTTTAGGGGCAGTTTCCCATCCCAGGGGAAGAGAGTGCTCCGAGTCTAGTCCCCATTCGGATCTCTGGGAAGGGACTGCCAAGTGGCAGGAGACCACGAAAGAAAGATAGAATAACCAACGATAAGATAATGTTCTACGAGGCGGGGTGTGCAATATCAAAAATTTGCGTGGTAGGGAAGCTAGAAAATCTGTAAATGGAAAAGCAAAGGCTCGGTCCAGATATAGTGGAGGTAAATGGAAAGGATTTCTGGTCAGATGAGTATAGGGCAATCTTAATAGCAACAGAAAATGGAGTAACGGAAGTAGGGTTCGTTATCAATAGGAAAGCAGGTCAGATGGTGAGTTACTGTCCACAGTTCAGTGACCCGATTGTTGTCATCAGAATCGACAGCTACCCAACACCAACAATTATAGTTCAGGTATACACGCCGACATCGCAAATAGAAGATGAGGAGACAGAGAAAGTATATGAAGATACTGAACGAATAATTCAATAATTCAGTACATAACGAAAGATGAAAACCTAATAGCTATGGGTGATTGGAATGTGATTGTGGGGGAAGGAGTAGAAGAAAGTGCTACGGGAGAATGTGGGCTTAGTTAGAAACGAGAGAGAAGAAAGACTAATTGAGTTCTGCAATAAATTTCAGCTAGTGATAGTGAATACTCTGCTCAAGACTCAAAAGGCAAAGAGACATACTTAGAAACGTCTGGGAGATACGGGAACATTTTAGTTAGATTACATCACGGTCAGACAGAGATTGGATTGTAAGCCGTACACAGGAGCAGATGCAGGCTCAGATCACAATTTAGTAGTGATGAAGAGTAGGCTGAAGTTAAAGAGACTATTCAGGAAGGAACAATGTGCGAAGAAGGGGGATACCGAAACACTAAACTCTTGAAGTTCTCCGAGACTATAGATATTGCGATAATGAGCAGCTCAGTAGACAGCTTATTTGAAGAGAACTGGACATCTCTAAAATGGGCAATCTCAAAAGTTGGAAAGAAAGACGTAGGTACATGGAAGGGAAATGCGAAGAAACCATGGGTAACAGAAGAAATACTTTGGCTGATCGACGAAAGAAGGAAGTACAGAAATATTCAGGGAAATTCAGGAATACAGAGATACAAGTCACTTAGGAATGAAATAAACAGGCAGTACTGGGAAGCTATGGCTGAATGGAAAATGTGAAGAAATTGTCACAAGGACTTTGAAATTTGTGGTAAGGTCTTATGGGACCAAACTGCTGAGGTCATCGGTCCCTGTCACAAGGACTGACTCAGCATATAGGAAAGTCAAAATTGCCTTCAGTGAAATTAAAAGTAAGGACGAAAACTTGAACACTGCAATGGGAATTTCGCTGTTAAAAGCATTGAAGGCCTCTATGAGGACGAGGACTTGTCTGATGTCGTCGTAGAAGTAGAAACTGCGGTCGACAGGGAAGAGATAAGGGATCTTTGTTAGAGTCACAGTTTAAAAGAGCTTTGAGGATAGGTAACATTCCATCGAAATTTCTAAAATCCTGGGGGAAGTGGGAACAAAACAACTATTCACGTTGGTGTGTAGGATGTACAAGACTGACGATATACCGTCTGACTTACGGAAAAATATCAACCACACAATTACTAAGATAGCAGGAGACGAAAAATGCGAGGATTATCGCACAATGAGCTGAACAGCACATGCATCGGAGCTATTGACAAAAATAATGTACAGAAGAATGGAAAAGAAAATTGAGGACCTGTTAGACGACGATCAGTTTGGTTTAAGGAAAGGTGAAGGCGCCAGAGAAGCAATTATGACCTTGAGGTTCATAATGTAAGCAAGACCGCAGAAAAATCAAGACACTTTCGTCAATCTGGGAATGCGGTTGATAATGGAAGCAAGACTGAAGAACAATCAGGACACTTATCGACCTGGAAAATGCGTTCGACCATATGAAATGGTGCCAGATGATTGAAATTCTGAGGAATGTAGGGTTAAGCCAGAGGGAAAAACGTGTAATATATAATACGAACATGAACCAAGAGGGAAGGATGGCTCATCCAACTAGCAGCGCGTTCTACATTCTACAGTGACGGTATCAACAAACTAGTCTCTCGTTGGAAGAAATGTGTTCGCCGCTAGGATAACTATGTTGACAAATAAATATCTAGACATGAAAAATAAAGACGTAGAATGCTAATAAAGTTTGCTGCGTTTAAGAATCTTTGAAAGTTTCAATTTTAAAAAGTCGGAGGCATTACTTTTCAGCACGCCCTCGTAATATACTACTTTTGGTTAGAAATGCAGCCTTTACCTGTGCTGGTCTACTTTTCGCATCCTCCTTGCTTTATGTGTCATTATGTGTCATTTTGATTCGAATGTAGGAACACTCCTTCACTCCGTCTACTTCAAATGGTCACCAATTTTGACGCTAAGATTATCACTAATCTCAATTCTGCGCTTCTTCGATTTACTCTCAGGCGACATTGTGTGCTCATAAGACTGTTCATTCCATTCATCAGATCCTGCAATTCTTCCTCACTTTTCCTGAGGATACCAATGTTAACAGTGAATCTTGTCATTGATATACTTTCACTCATACTCTTTCTTTTATTCCCGTCGCTGTTCCTTCGACATATGGACTGAACAGTATTGACGAAAGACTACATCCCGTCTTACACCTTTTCTAGTGCGAGAACATTTTTCATAGTCTTCGAATGTTATTTGTACTCTTATTTCTTGTACATACTGTATATTATCCTCCCTTCTCTGTAGCTTACATCTATTTTCCCGAGAATTTCGGACATCTTGCACCACTTTAGATTCTCGAACACTTTTCTCGACGACAAATCCTTTGAACGTAGAATCTTGCTTGCACAATCAATCTCTACGTCAAAGCTGTCTCTGGTACTTCACCATTTCTAAACCCAGACAGGTAGTAGTTTATTTACGTAATCGATATGCTTTTCCATTTTTTGCATATTATTCATGAGAGAAACTTCGAAGCATGAGATGTTAAGGTGTGTGTGCTATGGTTTTCGCACTTATCTTCCCTTGTTAACTTAGGGATTGTGTGGATTATATTTTTCCGAAAGTCAGAGAGTATGTCTCCAGGACCATAGGTTCTACAAATCAAGTTGAATAACCGTTTGGTTACCTCTTCCTGCAATGATTTCAGAAATCACAAAGAAATGATATCAATTGTAAGCTTTCTATGTAACTTATCTATACGTGAATTGCTGAATATTCTTTTTTCAAAAACTCTCTCCTCCAGTAAGATGTGCTTTAGATATCGTATTAAACTGTTGAGCAAAAACTGATTGTTGGTTAGCCCCGTGTTGCGCATGTGAACGGTTTAATGAAAAAACACTTAAATCTTAATGAAATGGTGAACGTGAACTAATGAAAATGAATTTAATTAAATGCAAAAGAAACTAATTGTGTACTAAGTGAAAACTATGCAAGTTAACTCAATACTGAAGTACGTTATGGGAATTACGTAACATGAAGTGCAATGTCTGATTTGTAATGTCTATAAAATAAAATACCACTCCACTCGAAAGAAAATAACTGTTTGAGATTACGTTCGCTGTTCACAGTAAATAAATCTGCTTACTTAGCACACCTGAAAATGCTGACTACGTACTGTTATCTTATAAGAATGCAAAGTGAAGTCTGCCCTGAGAGTAAAGTAATTTACCTCTTGATCAGCATGCTATTTTGTGTCTGGAATACTGACGTTCTCGAAAACAGATTGAAAGCAGCAAATGCAGCAGCTAAAGGAAAATAATCTAATTTTTCTTTGCTTGTCATAAACAGTTAGTGGCTTCGTGTGGCGAAGGGTGCAAACCTTTAAAACTTCATTTCACATTTAAACTTCACTAAGAATGACAGAGGAGGGCTTCACTCTTCAGGAAATCGTTCTTGAAAAATTAAACTCGGATTATTGTCAAAAAAAGAGTGTACAACGTAAGAACACTCTAACAGTTAAGAAATTCTCTCATTTCAAAAATTACCGTTATTTCAACAAATTGCGTAATTTGTGACATAATGAAACCAATGAGATCAAATTAACACAAATCATGAGTATTATCTACGGGACAAAGGTTTCCTGACAAATAAACATTTCATTCTTGCGCTTGCATGGATTACCTTGAAATATTGCTCCAAAAAAATCTTCTTTGTCAGTACAATCAGTAAAATAGTTTTGTAAATTCCTTTTTATCTGAGTAATAATAATGGATTTCAGATAATTTCTCCCAGATTCACAAATACCAGATCTTCTCAAAAATTCAACTGCTCGTTACTATGCCTCTACTAAGAATATCCTAGAGCTGCTCAACTGATTGGCCAGAAAAGTGCACGACAGATTACATTCAACGCGGAGTTGTGGATCTTATCCACCATTAGTAAAAAACGCTCGTCCAATTTTGTCCCAGGACAGTAAAGGTGAAATATTGACAATGACCGAAAATACGTAAAAACATTACATTATGCCTTCCGTTTTATTTGATTGCAAGCCTTCCAAAGCTCTTTTTAACCCTAATACTGTATCCCATACGCCTCTCAAATTGACTCCCATTTCTTCTTGCATCACATGGTTCACAAGGCTCTGAGCACTATGGGACTTAACTTCTGAGGTAATCAGTCCCCTAGAACTCAGAACTACTTAAACCTAACTAACCTAAGAACATCACACACATCCATGCCGAGGCAGAATTCGAACCTGTGACCGTAGCGGTCGTGCGCTCCCAGACTGTAGCGCCTAGAACCGCTCGGCCACAAAGGCTGACTTCTTGCATCACTTCAGCGATAGTTAATCCCCCCAGTAAAGGCCACCTAAGTAACTTTTCCATTAATCCGCTTTCTCTTCCAACAATGGAATTCCTCTTGCACTCTTACTGTCGACAATTTTCCTGGATGCGTTACGTGTTCTCTCAGCTCTCGCCGTATGAGACTACGTCCAGCATTGTCGAACATGATCGGTTTGGTGGTCCACGTGTATGTTGTGTAGAGGCATAACGTTGCATGGACGAGCTCACCTCCAAATCTTTAAACACGGGACACGGACCGATCAGCGTTATCGTGACACTGTACTCCGTCTCCATGTGCGCCTTTCAGAGGTGCATTCCGCCCTGATCTCATTTTTATAGACGAGAATGCGCGACCACATCGAACAGCGCGGTTGAAGGAGCTCTAGGAACCAGAGGATATTGAATTGAATGGCACGTCCATTCCGTCGATTTAAATCCCATCGAGCACGTATGGGATGCGTTGGGGAGACGTGCCGCAGCACGTCTACAGACACCAGTGACCATCCTGCACCTGACAGCTGTGCTGGTGAAGGAGTGGAACATATTGGTACAAGATCTCCTTACGAACATGGGAGCACACTGCAGAGTATGCACTGCCGACCGTGTTGATCGCACACCTATTAAGAACCGTGTCACGTCTTTTGTTTTGCCAGGGGACCCTCATCAATCGGGGTGACATTAGTTCAGTTATTGCAGATGGACGTGTCATCTCTGTTTGTCTCATTGCGTATTCCTTCCCGTTACGAACCGCTTATGTTGTAGCAGTTGTTTCTGCGCATTGTCTACATTTCGTCGAGCTGCCTGCTTAGCAGTGACACATCTTACGAAAGTTACTTTCGTCCTTAAGTTTTGCACATCAGAGTATAATTATACTGAAACTGATGTTCTGTGAAATAACTGCCGTTGTTACGCCTATCTGAAAAGAGCAGAGAAATATTTATTGAAATTTAATTCACTGCAAAGACGTAACATTGAACATCGCATGTCCTAATTATGTTTATGGGACATGTATTTACAAGCGTGGTGAGAGCTAGATCTAATTCTAATCACATCATGCGAGATTTAATATTATATTTATCCGAAAAATGAAACAGTTGAATTAACATTAGTGAATTCGCGAGGAGGAACTACGGGATACAATACAATTTGTTGCTTCCAACAAACAGCATTCATTGGAATCCCGATGTTATTTTAAAATGACTTTACACAACGAATACTAGCTATCCAAATAGAGACGACAGCCACACATTAAAAATGGCTCTGAGCACTATGCGACTTAACTTCTGAGGTAATCAGTCCCCTAGAATTTAGAACTACTTAAATATAACTAACCTAAGGACATCACACACATTCATGCCCAAGGCAGGATTCGAACCTGCGACCGTAGCGGTCGATCGGCTCCAGACTGTAGCGCCCAGAACCGCACGGCCACTCCCGCCGGCCGTCACACATTAAATACTAGCTATCTACATGTAGACATGGTTTTATATCTAATGTGAGCTTATTTTGTAAGGAACAACAAGAAGAAAATTAAACGCAATACAGGATGTCCCAGGAGGAGTGATCAGTATTCAGGGCTGTGACAGGAACGGTTATTTGAAGAAAAACAGTCAAGTAAACATAGACTCTAAAATGCACAGCGAAAGAGCTATGAGCCCTTCTTCATCTTCGATGTGATGAAACAAATCTCTACTACTGCAAGCTTTTGCTTTCCATATTTTGAAGGGTGGTAATTTGCACCAAAATGAAAGAGCATAAAATTTCTCGTAGAATGATCGATTATAAAATTAAAGTAGGTTCACACGCTTAGCCACAATCGATCGTCATTTTTATCAACTTGGTGGAAAAGTGAGTCATGCTCATGTTCCACCGCCATATTTGAGTTAAGTGACGGCAGTCCAAGATGAAGAAGTTAATCACTCTCGTCATCCGTGCTTTTCTCCTACCAGCTACAACAGTGTTTTAAAATCAGTTTGTAAACGAATGTAGGGAAGTGAGCTTCGACAGAAGCAAAGAGAGTGTATGAAAATGAGTCGAATTCCATAAAATTACTTATTAGGTACTGGGATATTGATGGTCTAACATTTAACGTGCACTTCGACACGACGACACAGTATACCGTCTCCTGGAAAGCCTTCTAAAACCTGTAGTAAAATGTTACGATAACCACAAGTGACCTGTGTCGGTAAAGAATAAAACTATACGTGTTTGTATCGTAAATGAGCGATCAGTGGTGAAATATTATTTCGGAACGAGAAAGCTTTCCACCTTTACGTGTTTTGAATATAAAAATATTAATAATAAATATACTTCTGTGTAACAAATACTAAGAAGAACAAAGACTACGAACTTATCATGTAATGGAATTTTTATGTAACTGTGAGTTAAAGACTTGCATGAATAAAATGATAACTCTGGTGTCAGCTCTCATACCTAACAGACGCTTTGGTACGCAGCTGCTTCTGAACGCACCATTTTGTTAATTCTACGGAAGTTTTTTCTCACCCACGTATATATATATAAGACAACAAAAACTACTCTAAATCTTTTGCTATCAAGAAACAAAAATACCTTTAGCAGAAAGGTTTTCAAAGATAATAAATAGTAATATGTGACTCAGACTTACTTATGAGTAAATCGCTGACTGGTAAAAATCTTGTTTTCACTGCCGTAAATATTATTCAGATCATACTTAACAGTATAAGAGGTTAGTCTTTAACAAAGAGTCCACGTAACATTTGGAATAATAGTGCAGCTACGTAGCTGATTATATCGTGTCTCTCTCTCCAACTATATTTATTTATCGGTCATTAACTACTATAGTTTTAAAAAAACCACGCGTACTTTTGAGCTAGTCGTGTGTGTTGACAACATAAGTAAATTTTTACAAACCGACCTTGTACCTTTACTCAGAATTGTTTACCTACGTAGCAACATTTATTATTGCTGGCCATATTTTAACCGCTACTACGAGTGTGCGAAATATACGCGACGTCACGACTTATGAATATTCTCATCCACGATTCCAAATGTAACAAACCGATAATTCTCATCCA
This sequence comes from Schistocerca serialis cubense, assembly GCF_023864345.2. Taxonomy (NCBI): domain Eukaryota; kingdom Metazoa; phylum Arthropoda; class Insecta; order Orthoptera; family Acrididae; genus Schistocerca; species Schistocerca serialis. The sequence continues at coordinate 463,045,927 of NC_064643.1, forward strand.
CGATTCCAAATGTAACAAACCGATAACATTACAAAAAAAAAAAAAAAAGAATAGAGAGAGAGAGACAGATGATATAACAAAAACGATCGATTCTTCGAATATTTACGCTTCATACCGGAGCAGACTAAGCATTTCCAAATTCTGTAAGACAAGAAAATTTTTTAGGAGCTTGTCATCTCTTTCCACTGGATTTTCAATGATTACAAAGGATAGAGGAGCGTGAGAGACAGGAATGTCAACGGTAGATCATTCACTAACAAATGTACATTCTTTACAAAGATAATGCGATAAAATACTGATCCTACACAGTCCCTTACATACACACATGAGATAACATCAAAGAAAATCTTGGTCATAATCACCAGAATAGGCACTTGAGAACTGCAATATGATAAATGTTCTGGGAACTGTTGAGAAATGGAGACATCTCACTCACAAAAGTATGGGAAATACTACGCACTGCACCAATACAAGAAAGCTCATAGATTGCAGGAGTTAACAAATGACAGAAAACGAAGTTTATTACATCCGTCAAAAAGAAATTAATTCTGACAAATCTCAATATATGGAAATACTGCCATACACATAAGGTTTCGTTTTGTTCAGAAAAGTTAGTACCATGTAATCAGAGGTTAAAAATGGAGCTCAAAGTCAACCCATAGAGACAAAATAATGTCGACAAAGCCCGATTGATGTAAATGTTACCTTAAGTACAGTGCTCCGTTTCATTCAATAAATTCAAGCCGTCTGATAGCATTGTTTTTTAAGAGAGAAACCTATAGTCGATTATAGGTGGTGGACGGTGTCACACAACAGGTAAGTTCAGCTAGGAAGACATAAGAAATACCATTGATATTACTTACTCGGGCAAAAACCGCACCAGCAAGCACTAGTTATTAGGCATTGAGGCGAACGGCTGAACCTAATCAAAACGGATACAGTAAGAGAACGTGGCCTGATCTGGACTGCGAACAAAGCACAACCACAAGTTCGAGCATTATACGCGGATATTATTGGAATAGAGTCCGCCTCGATAGCTGAGTGGCCACCGCGGCCGAATGCTGTTCAAGGGGGCCTGGGTTCGATTCCTGGTTGGATCGGAGATTTTCTTCGCTCAGGGACTGGGTGTTGTGTTGTCTTCATCAACGTACCATACCCACATACATGCAAGTCGCCGAAGTGGCTTCAACTCAAAAGACTTGCACCAGGTGATCGGTCTACCCGACGGAAGGCCCTCGCCACACGACATTTCATTGGAATAAAAAAAGAAATACGAGTTGATGACTGCATCAAAAGTATCTTGAAAATCTGACGGCCGTTGGATTCGAGGCATCTTTTTTCGTAGGGTGGGGGAGGACTCCGTCACGTGTACCCAGCTTATGGAATGAACCAAAATAAAGCGCGAAAGCTCTGAGTCTATTTGCACGACATGTTACTGAATATCTATGGAAAGGCCCATCGAGGTTGGTACCTGTTTACTGTGTGGAAATGGAACTTCTCTGATCTCCACTGGTACAACTGAAATCATTTGGTCAACCATCCAGAAATGACAGGAATTATTCACGGGGTACCAGAAAAAAGAAAAGGTTGCTGCTTTCGAAATGAATAAAACAAGATTGCTCCATTGCATTCTTTCTCCAAGTACTCATACTAAGTACAGCTGGACAGACGAAACAACATCTGCAAGACTTCAAACAAGAGATAACAAGGCATGATACTACAGACAACATGGAAGTGGGCTGAAACAGTTCCCTCTTAAGGTTATCATTCGTTTCTAATGCATAGACATAGACAGGATTCTTCAGATACTGGTATACAGGACACATTTTTCAGTCAGAATAAAATTAAAGACTTTTTCCTGAAGTTAATTCAGTCCATACTGTGGGAGTCTATGAAGCGACATGTGGCAGCAGCAAAGTGTACGTAGGTGAAAGTAGGACAACAAAAGAACGCACTGAAGAGTATAAACGTCACTTGCTGTAAAACTAGAGTGAAAAATATACAACAGTAAAACATCAGAGCTACTGTTTGGATACTGATTTAAAAAATGTACGTGTACGGTTCAGGCAAAGCAACATTTATAAAAGTAAAGCCCGAGAAGCGGTTCAGATTTCCGAGAACGAATGTAATTTCAATAGAGAAGACGCTATAGGCTTCCAGTTTCGTGGCTTCCCGCCACCAAGGAAGTAAACACGCAGCCACAGTGGAAGTGGAAGCAAAAAAAAGACTAGGAAGACGTCTCTGCGCTACGACAACAATATGTCTGTTTCTCCATATATCCAATTACGATGGCCTACCATTAACAGTGGAAGAATTCTACCCACAGCCCCACGTCTTCAGAATAAGTGCGAGAATTCTCGTTTCATAAGCGAGCACTATACTAAACTTTGATAACATTCAGCTATCTGGGAACGCCAGAAGATCTTGCAGAAGATTTCAGCAGAACTATGTAAACGCCGACTGCGTAAGAAGCAACTGTGGAGGAATATGAAGTTGCCCAATAACTTTAAGAAACGTAGCTTCAGTCGATAGGAATATTTGAGATGACTGAATATTCCGTTCTCCATTGCAATGTGTGCTGTTCTGACAAGACTCCCTAACAGATTAAAACTGGTGCCAGACCGGTGCTTGAAACAGGAACCTTGCCTTTAAGTACTTGGTATTTCAAAAAGTGTCAACCGATAACACAACAATATGTCTCCAACATAAATTAACACAGCAACTTGGGGTGCATTTCAACTTTTTCAGTTGCTGAACTGTTTTCAAAATTTGAAAAAAAAAACATTTTTGCTCCTTTTTGTGCCCACAAGATTGTATTAATGACATTTTTAAGGAAAACTTTATTTTTCATACATGTCTTTCAAAAAAGAAATTATCAAATATACTCGACATCAGGTCTGAATAATACTTGAGCGTAAAAAATAAGATGTCAACATCTACATATTTTACAGATTCATTTACTGTGGAAAGTCCCCCAACAAGTGAAATTTTCCCCAAATACATGAATGAATCTGGTGAGCAAGATGTATGAGACAGGCGAAATTCCCTCAGACTTCAAGAAGAATATAATAATTCCAATCCTAAAGAAAGCAGGTGTTGACAGATGTGAAAATTACCGAACTATCAGTTTAATAAGTCACAGCTGCAAAATACTAACGCGAATTCCTTACAGACGAATGGAAAAACTGGTAGAAGGCGACCTCGGGGAAGAACAGTTTGGATTCCGTAGAAATGTTGGAACACGTGAGGCAATACTGACCCTAAGACTTATCTTACAAGAAAGATTAAGGAAAGGAAAACTACGTTTCTAGCATTTGTAGACTCAGAGAATGCTTTTGACAATGTTGACTGGAATACTCTCTTTCAAATTCTGAAGGTGGCAGGGGTAAAATACAGGCAGCGAAAGGCTATTTACAATTTGTACAGAAACCAGATGGCAGTTATAAGAGTCGAGGGACATGAAAAGAAAGCAGTGGTTGGGAAGGGAGTGAGATAGGGTTGTAGCCTCTCCCCGATGCTATTCAATCTGTATATTGAGCAAGCAGTAAAGGAAACAAAAGAAAAGTTCGGAGTAGGTATTAAAATCCATAGAGAAGAAATAGAAACTTTGAGGTTCGTCGATGACATTGTAATTCTGTCAGAAACACCAAAGGACTTGGAAGAGCGGTTGAACGGAATGGACAGTGTCTTGAAAGGCGGATATAAGATGAACATCAACAAAAGCAAAACGAGGATAATGAAATCTAGTCGAATTTAATCGGGTGATGCTGAGGGAATTAGGAAATGAGACACTTAAAGTGGTAAAGGAGTTTTGCTATTTGGGGAGCAAAATAACTGACGATGGTCGAAGCAGAGACGATATAAAATGTAGACTGGCAATGGCAAGGAAAGCGTTTCTGAAGAAGAGAAATTTGTTAACATCGAGTATTGATTTAAGTGTTAGGAAGTCGTTTCTGAAAGTATTTGTATGGAGTGTAGCCATGTATGGAAGTGAAACGTGGACGATAAATAGTTTAGACAAGAAGAGAATAGAAGCTTTCGAAATGTGGTGCTACAGAAGAATGCTGAGGATTAGATGGGTAGATCACATAACTAATGAGGAGGTATTGAATAGAATTGGGGAGAAGAGGAGTTTGTGGCACAACTTGACTAGAAGAAGGGATCGGTTGGTAGGACATGTTCTGAGGCATCAAGGGATCACCAATTTAGTACTGGAGGGCAGCGTGGAGGGTAAAAATCGTAGAGGGAGACCAAGCGATGAATACACTAAGCAGATTCAGAAGGATGTAGGCTGCAGTAGGTACTGGGAGATGAAGAAGCTTGCACAGGATAGAGTAGCATGCAGAGCTGCATCAAACCAGTCTCAGGACTGAAGACCACAACAACAACAACATGAATGAGTAAATAATAGGAATACCAGCAGCTACGTAAAAATGTATAGGGTTTCTAGGTGGGGGAAAAAGTACGCATTGGGCCAGAGTATACATCAAACTTTCAGATCCCTAAACCAGAAGTACACTATTCTACAAAAAGATAGCGCATACGTCATCTGGAATGTCGTGGCAGCCGGTGAGTAACTTTTATATGTATTCGAAGTAAAATTTGCATTCGTTTTACGGTGTATTATATGAATTTAAATCCACCTAAAAAGTAGATAAACTCGGACCGGAACTGTTACCCGTAGATTTCCGAAAAATAAAATAATGGAATTACGCACGTCTAAAGGAGTAGAAGTTGAGAGGTCGTACTTTTACCCCATCAAGTAACTATTTGCGAAATTTTACCCCGTAACCTGTACTTTGAATTGTGTAGTCCTTTCTAGCGTATTCAAATATTTTTGGTTAGTGTTTATTTACCTTAGATGCCTCATTATTCTGCTTAGAGAACTTAAATCTTTTTTCTATACGTTTTCTTTAGTGGTTTTTCAAACATACGTACCTCTCAAATACATTTAGAATATAATCACGTCCTCCTTTTTTTCAGAAACCGACCGAGAACATCAACTCGACAGCTGTTAACAGAGCCCCCTACCGTCAAGGTCTTGGTGTTGTCGAAAATTGGAGCTCAATAAGGTAAGTATCCAAATCTACCGAGTTTTTCAGAGGCTGCCTTAAGAAAACGTCTTAAAACCGGCGAAGCTAGTAAGCACCTAGACAGATTCGCAAAAACGTTTTCATTGGCCGTTACGGCATTTACATTTTGAATTCGCCAAAAAATAAACAGTTCTCATTATCTTTACATTTTCTTCAGTTGCGCGTAGAAGTACGCACTGGTATTTTTGTCCCAGGCCCGTATACTCTTACCTCACAGCTTGGGTGTTAGGAAAACTTTTATTACTCCCGTAATAATAGCTGGATGGTAATGAAACTTTTACGCAATGTTATCAAGATGTTAAAATAGATTGGTTTTATATGATAGGCGCCTGTCATACAAAATGCCACGAAGCGGTTTGGGAATTCTATAGACAAAGGCAAACATCACATTTTGAACATAGCACTGTCAATTTATGTAGAGAAGATGTTTATACGACTACTTGCATCTTTGCACTGATGTATGGTTAGGAGGTGATTCATGTCATTCAACTGTACATTTGAGGCACGTCGCCTCTCTGCTCTGGGTGTTTTCCGTTCAAAAATTATTCGAGGTAGGTATTCCTCCTTACCTCTTTCCCTTTGTCCTGCGGACTTACGGCTACACATAGTTCGAAATGCAGTCAGTCGAATAGTTAGTTAGTTTGAATTTGGCTTAGTGAAAATTACTTACAGTATTCCAACTGTCCGTTAACTGGAGCAAGGTCTGTAGCATAAAGTCCTTTTTCTGGACCTAATAAAGATTCTGCATAGTCCAATCAGCTGATCATCCAAATCCGCTTCACCTATGTTCTTCATTGCCTGACATATCAATACTCAAATCAGACACACCTCCTTGTGATACACAGTCCACGATGTCCGTGCAATTATCTGCATTTGTGAAAACATACAGCATTCTGTCGTCTATAAGTGAAAGTAAATATTAGTCAGTCTCACATCTGTTGCTCTTAGGAATGTCGTAATGTACAACATGAATTAAAAAATAATGTCCCTAAAATGTTTTATTAGCTTCCTTTATAAATCAAAAGAGGAACGGGCAACTGCTTGAGTTAACGTCATAGCAGGGTAATGCGTCGACAACAATCATTATCTCATAGTCTCCATTGCACTGTAAAGGATAACAAATATTGCTAACGAGTAATAATGTTCAGAATTGTGTCTAACTACTCTGAGTGTCGCAACAGCTCAGCTATATTCATAGACTCAGGTCTCTGGTCTCTGGTCTCTTACTTTATACTCAATCTTTACCATATGATGAAGCGCCAAAGAAACTAGTATAGGCATGCGTATTCAAATACAGAGATATGTAAACAGGTATAATTCGGCCCTGCGGTCGCCAACGACTATATAAGACGACAAGTGTCTGGCACAGTTGTTAGATCGGTCACTGCTGTTAACAACGGCAGGTTATTAAGATTTAAGTGAGTCTGGCTGTGGTGTTATAGTCGGCGCACAAGCGATGGGAGACCGCATCTCAGAGTGTTCCATGAATCCGCTAAAACATCAAATCTCCGACATCGCTACGGCCGGAAAAAGATCCTGCACGAACGGGACCAAAGACGACTGAAAAGAATCGTTCGTCGTCACAGAAGTGCAACCCTTCCGCAAATTGCTGCGAAATTCAGTGATGGGCCATCACCTCAAAAAGCGTCAGCGTGCGAACCATTCAACGAAACATCATCGATATGGGCTTTCGGACCAGAAGGATCACTCGTATACCCTGGACGACTGAACGACACAAAGTTTTACGCCTCGCCTGGGAACGCCGACACCGATGGACTGTTGATGACCGGAAACATGTTGCCTGGACGGACGAGTCTCGTTTCAAATTGTATCGAGCGGATGTACGTGTACGGTATGGAGACATCTTCACGAATCCATGGACCCTGCATGTCGGCAGGGAACTGTTCTAGCTGGTGAAGGCTCTGTAATGGTGTGGGACGTGTGCAGTCGGAGTGATATAGTACTCCTCATACGTCTAGATACGACTCTGAGAGGTGAAACGTACGTAAACATCCTGTCTGATGACCTGCATGGTTTCACGTCCATTATTGTATTCCGACGGACTTCGACTATTCCAGCAGGGCAATTGGACACCCCACACGGCCACAATTGCTACAGAGTGGCTCCAGAAACTGTCTTCTGAGTTTGAACACTTCCATTGGCTACCACACTCATTATTGAGCATATCTTAAATACCTTGAAACTTGCTGTTTAGAGGAGATCTCCAGCCTCGCCTACTCTTACGGATCTACGGACAGCCCTGCAGCATTCATGGTGTCAGTTCCCTCCAGCACTACTTCAGGCATTAGTCGTGTCCACGCCACGTCGTGTGGCGGCACTTCTGTGTGCGTATATTGAGCAGAAGAAAATGTGGATATGGTATTAATTAAAGAGAAAGTATGTGTTATTTACAGCACATTTCAGTGAGTCCTCCATCTTGACTGTTTCCTGTCGTAGTAGACGATTCCATGGACAGAACGCAGCAAGAAGCGCGAAACCCTAAGCGACAGATGTCCAGAAATACGCCACAAGTTCTAAAACTGTGGACGAGATCATTCACTGGTACAAAATATGCAAAAAGCATGTTTACATAGATTGGACCCTAGATATGGAAGGTTTAACTTATGCACACAACTACAAACTTTGTATTCTGAAAAGAGTCATCCGAATTTACAGCGGTGTGTGTTTTATATGCCAACGACCTTGCCGCAATGGTAACACCGGCAGATCATCGAAGTTAAGCACTGTTGGACATGGCTAGCGCCTGGATGGATCACCTTCAGGGTCTGCTGAGTGCTGTGGACAAGTGGTGTGCACTCAGCCCTTGTGAGACCAAAATTGAGGAGCTACCTGACTGAGAAGTAGCAGCACTGGTCACGAAAACAACGGCCGAGAGAGCGCTGTGCTGACCACATGCACCTCTATATCCACATCCAGTGACGTCAAAGGGCTGAAGATGACATGGCGGCCGGTCGGTACCGTTGGCCCTTCAAAGTCTGTTCAGACCTCGTTTTTCTTTTCATGTTTTATGTAGGGTGTCCTACCTGTCCTTCCAGGTCGTAAATTTCCGAAGTGAAACAAAACGTACAAAATGAGATTGGCTGGGTATCAGCGCACACTCCGCTGCAGAGCGAAAATCTCATTCTGGAAACGTCCCCCAGGCTGTGGCTAAGCCATGTCTCCGCAAGATCCTTTCTTTCAGGAGTGCTGGTTCTGCTAGGTTCGCAGGAGAGCTTCTGTAAAATTTGGAATGTAGGAGACGAGGTACTGGCAGAAGTAAAGCTGTGAGTATCGGGCGTGAGTCGTGCTTCGGTAGCTCAGATGGTAGAGCACTTGCCCGCGAAAGGCAAAGGTCCCGAGTTCGAGTCTCGGTCGGGCGCACAGTTTTAATCTGCCAGGAGTTTCACTAAGTTAGGTATTTTTTTAATTGCACATATATTTTGTTTGTACAGAAATTAAACCCAGAGGTGCAATTAATTATGGAAGACTTCACTTCAATGTCCTAGGCCCCAGACATTCTAAACCATGAACCTTCGAAGGACTACAACGGAGCGCTATTTCTGCCTGCACTGTCCTGCAGCCTGCTGTAAGCAGACTACTATCACTATGCATGTTCTACCTACACTGTTCAGTCTACTAGTACCTCCTGTTCGGGCCAGCTGTACTACTGTCTGTGTCAAACAGCAAAATACACTCTGACGCATTTCACGTACGTTTAGGACAGTGCTTTCGCTGTTCTGATGTGGTCTGCGGTATTTGCGGTAGTCTCATCAATATGTCAGTCTTCAGTAGTGAAGAAAAACTAGATATGATGTTAGTATATTGCGAGTCCTTCACAACGCACTATTTCCAACATCCGCACAAGTCCCATGGGAACAGACAATTTGGCACTCCGACAGCTTCAACGTATGAACATTGCGACTAAAAATGACAACGAAATTGCTTTTCTGGCTGCTGCAACCCAGTCCTGAGGTGAGTGTACGACAGACTGCACTGGAATAAGCCGTAGCAGTGTGTGGTCATATGGGTATACTTTTCTCTGCCTCGTGATGGCTGGGTGTTGTGTGCTGTCCTTAGGTTAGTTAGGTTTAATTAGTTCTAAGTTCTAGGCGACAAATGACCTCAGCAGTTGAGTCGCATAGTGCTCAGAGCCATTTGAACAATTTTTTGGGTATACTTTTCATCGGTATCATATCTCACGACACCAAGAACATTACGGAAATGACTTTGAATCCCACACTGAATTCTGTCGCTTTGCATAGTCGTCCTGACTTCCTATGTGTACACTGTTTACCTGGTGAACCTTCGTTCACAATCTATGAGGTGGTACAGGTTCATTGGGCGAGACGTTACCGGTTACTTGGAGTGCGTCTTCCGTGCTGGATGTCATGTACAAACTACAAGTTTCTGTGGGCTATAAGCTCAGTGTAATTGTGGTTCAAATGGTTCTGAGCACTAGCCGGCCGGGGTGGCCGAGCGGTACTATGCGCTACAGTCTGGAACCGCGCGACCGCTACGGTCGCAGGTTCGAATCCTGCCTCGGGCATGGATGTGTGTGATGTCCTTAGGTTAGTTAGGTTTAAGTAGTTCTAAGTTCTAGGGGACTGATGACCTCAGGAGTTAAGTCCCATAGTGCTAAGAGCCATTTTACTTATCCCTAACTAACCTAAGGACATCACACACATCTATGTCCGAGGCAGAATTCGAACCTGCGACCGTAGCGTCGCGCGGTTCCAGACTGAAGCACCTAGAACCGCTCGGCCACGCCAGGCGGCCGTGTAATTGTGATTAGGGCACTTAAACCGCGTCTTATCACTAAATTATATGTCTAGTTTCCATTCCTATAGAAAAATATACGTGTGCCACTCAAATAAACGGAAATGTGTGTGTGTGATGAAGTGGTGTTCGTAGACATTCACAGATTACGCATTCCCTTCCACTGTGTGAACCGCTGACAGGTGCATCCCTGGCCAATTACATTTTTCACATTTTTTTCATTTAAGAAATACAGGGTGATAATAATTAAAAATAAACTTTCAAACTGCTATAGAAATAACGCCACTGGTCAGAATGACGTCAAATTGCAACGGAATATTATCGGAGAAGGAGGGAAAACGTATGGCGGGAGAAAAATAAATAGTTACAAAGTGTAGCAATACATGGCGCTGTAAGCGTCATAATTTAATAGTGGTCGACTTAAAATGACAAATGAATCATACAACAATGTCTAAGGTGTACGTTTGACGTTGAACAAACTGTACTACTCAGTGTGCATGGGTGTACAGGTGTGATACTGTTAATTACGTAAGCCCATCCACCACGGCAAGGTCACATTACATCCGATTGTCCTGATGCGGAAAATCGAATAAAAACCGTCAATTAAAATCAAATCGGATCATTAATTTCCGTGTGACTGGGGCAAAACATGTTCAGTATGCTGTCCACCGTTTTCTGCAACAAGTTGAAGTCGAGAAGCAGCATGTTCCACAACTGATCGAAGTGTTTCCGAGATCACGTTCAGAATGTGTTGCGCAGTGCGTGCCTTCAGTGCACCTAAGTTTGCAATCGGTACAATCAACACCACATCTTTCAGATAACCTCACAGCCAGAAGTCACACGGATTAAGATCAAGTGATCGGGACGGCCAGGCTGTAGGGAAATAGTGGCTGATAATTCTAGCATTTTCGAAATGGCGCTTCAGCAGCTGCTTAACTGGATTTGCAATGTGCGGAGGTGCGCCATCACGCATTTAAATGATCCCATCCATTCATCGACGCTGTCGGAGAGCTGGTATGACGTGGTTGCGCAAAAATGCTCATGGCGCTTACCAGTGACGTTAAAAATATGGCCCTATGATAAATGATGCCGTAAACCCGCACCACACAGTGACCTTCTCAGGTTGAAATGATACTGGTTAATTTGCGTGTGGATTTTCCGTTGTCCATATTCGACAATTCTGTGTATTGACATATCCTGTCAGATGAAAGGTCTTTCTTCCTGGCAGGTCAACAGGAAGCTGCTCGTGCACAGGGGTAACTTTGAATGGACAGCAAAGAACGATTTTACTCACCGTGCTCACCGATATGTCCAGTATTCGGGCAATTCTCCGTGCACTACACTTTTGCACACCACCACTCGTCTTCTTCTGCACTGCTGTGGCCACTACTTCCACCGACGTCGAATCAGTTCGCTTCCTCCCTCTACCAGGTTGCACACCAAAGAACGCGTCTTTTCGAATTTCCGAATCATTTTCTTCAGACTCACGACAGTCATCGGGCCGACGCCTCTTCAACGTCCGGAACTTCTACAGAGCGACGTGTGCACAGTCATCACATTCTTTTAATGCAGCTCTACAGGCAGAGCGCGATCCTGCATTGAGGCAGTCATGACGAACGTCGCAGACGTGAAAGAAGGAAAAGCCGTGTACCCGGCGTGTTTATACCAACTTCAATGGGTCGTGCGCATACAGGTGTTTTCATTTAGGTATTCTGCCACATACAGTGCCATCTATTGATCAATTTTAACACTATTTCTTCTCTTCTGCTACACTTTCCCCCCTTTCTCCGATAATATTTCGTTGCAATGTGACGTCATTCTGGTCAGTGTTGTTATTTCTACAACGTTTTGAAAGTTTAACTTTTATTATAATCACCTTGTATATAAAATCGGTAGTTAGCTGGGACACCATGTGTACATGCACATACAGCTTTCCCATTCTTTTCACAACCACACTTAGAATGGAAATCTTCCTTCGATTTTCACAGATGTTCAATGTGCTCTCCACTGGACACAAGACAAACACCCACACGATATTCAGATTTGCGTCATAGTTTGACGTGGAGTCACGGCACTCACTGCTTGTGATACCTGGCTTTACAGTTCCCCTAAAGTTTATGGACAGCGTAACACGGAGACTGAGTCTTTCACGAACCCCACAAAAAGAATACAAAAACCGTGAGACCGGGTGAACTGGGGCCCTCATAGAATGCGAGATCCATATGGCACTTCTGGTGTAGGTGGGGCAGTATCTTATTCTCGACAAAAATCACGCTGCGCCATTGTAGACAAATGGCCTCTCTTGAAAGGGAGAACACGAAAAGCCTTTCGTTGCTGCCTTATCGCTGTCTCGATTCGACGTACACTGGGTAATGAACCACCGGGCGAGCTATCTGCGTTGCGAAACCCCTAGCGGCAACAGCATGAACCGGCTACATGCAACTGGCAACAGAGTATACTTTTAGGTTCAATGCTTAAATTCACTACAAATTTCTGTCTTCATTCCTGTAGAAAAAGGAACACTGAACCTCTCGTGGAAACGTAACTTCCAGTATTTTGTATGTATCTTCAGGAAAATTGTCATTAGATCCTAATGTTTCGACTGGTTTGTGAACATGTCATTCCATTATTGTATCTACATACATACTCCGCAAGGACTCATACGGTGCAGGACGGAGCGTCCTTCGTACTACTGCTAGTCATTCGTTCCCTTTCCTGTTCGACTCGCAAATGCAGAGACTGTGTCAAGCAGCATTCCACTAATACTCAATTCGAACATTGCTTGATTGTTTTTCCTACTAGTATGCATTAAGTTACATTTTTCTACATTTAGAATAAGGTGGCATTCATCATATGAAAACACATGAGGCGTTCGATAAATAAGGCAACACATGTTATCTGAAGGCGGGGTGGGTTTATTAATGATTCCAATACACCATGTTATTCTCCCTCTTTTGTCTACAAAACCCTATTTTTAACATGATCTCCGTTCAATGCGATGGCGTTACGCCGTCGTGCCGGGCGAGCCTGTATGCACGCGTGATACCACTCTAGTGATCAATGTTGGACCCAACGTCTTCCTGGCTCATTAGACTCATCGTCCACGCAATGTTTCCCGTGGAGTGCATCCTTCATTTCACGATCAGCCTGGTATAGCGCAAGCAATTCCCCACAGATGGTCCTTCGTTGTTGCTTATGGTCTTTTGTTAGGCGGCGAGTAACCCAGCTTACACACACCTTGGAGCATCGCAACTGGTGATCCGTCGATCTCCTCGAATGACACGTGCCAACATTGCAGGAATGACAGCTATGTGCGGCTGGCCGAGCGCGAGAGATCGGACAGGTTTTTACGACCTTGTTGCGATGATGACAGACGCCTCTCCCAAAGACTTACCGTGCTTCTGTTCACTGCTGGGTCTCCAAGCGCCTTTGAATATCTGCGATGCTCTGGTTTGCCGCAAAAAGCAACTCAATGACAGCTCTCTGCTTGGAACGCTTCTCCCGTACAGACGCCATTTTGAAGGCTACATATACCACGCCACCTATCAAAACTTTATGAAACTATAGGGGCCGAAGCAGGTCCCACAACAAATTCCGAAATTGGTCGAGAAAAAAATGTATTGCATTAATTATTGAACGCCTCTCGTAAAAATTCCAAGTCACCCTGCATCCTCCAACTGTCACTCAATGACGACGCTTTCCCATACATTACTGCGTCATCAGCAAACAGTCGGATTGCTGTTCACCCTACTCGTCAAATCATTTGTACATAATGAGAATAAGAGCGGTCCAATTACACTTTCCTGGAGCACATCTGATGATACTATTGTCTACTCTCCAGGACAACATTACTTACGAAGTCTTCGTACCGCTTACGTATCTGAGAACATAGTCCATAAGCTTCGACCTAAACCTTGCGGCAAAACTTTGCTGCTGTGCACTTCGAAAAAACTCTTTCCTGAAATGTAGGAAAGTGGAATTCTCACGTTGCCCTTCATTTATGGTTCGCCGGGTATCGCTCAAGAAAAGGGCAAGCTGAGTTTCGCACAGGCGTTCTATATCCGTGCTGATTTGTGGAAATAAGCTTTTCTCTGTCAAGGAAATTTATTACACTCGAATTTCTGATACGTTCGAGAATTCTGCGGCAAAACGGCGTAAAAGATATTGGGCTGTGATTTTGAGGGTCCGTTGTTCTACTCCTCTTATAAACGGGTGTCACATAGGGTTTTTTCAATCATGTACGCTGCGTGAGAGATTCACGATAAAAACATTTCCTCTGGAGTGACGTCCTGTAACAGTTCGTATAAAACGAACTTTACACAGTATGATCAAAAGTGTCCGGATACCCATTAGTGGCCGTTGACGTGGGGTGTGGCTACCCTTCGCCTTTATGACGGCTTGACCTCTGCTGGGGACACTTTCAGAGATTTGTCTCAATTTCTCTGGCTCAATGACGGCCCATTGTTCTCACGAGTCGAAGCCAAAGAAGGTTGTTCGATGGGGTCAGGAGTGACGTCGTCGTTGTAACTCATTTCAAAGACGTTCGATTGCTACAAAATATATAATTGGAACATCCGCATCTGAGAAACATTTCAATAGAATAAAAATCCCCTTCAGTTGTAGGTAATTTGTCTTTTTTGTTGCATGACCGCTTTCGGAGCTTGAAGCTCCATTAACAGGTACCAGCTGTGTTGGTTCTCAAGGCAGGCGCCCAAGTTTCTTTACTTACGCTCCCATGCATTGTTTGGTGCATGTTTGATCCTCCGTGCCTGACTGGCCCGACCGCCACACTTTCATGTTTTTTGTAATTGGCTCTGAGCACTATGGGACTTGACATCTATGGTCATCAGCCCCCTAGAACGTAGAACTACTTAAACCTAACTAACCTAAGGACATCACACAACACCCAGTCATCACGAGGCAGAGAAAATCCCTGACCCCGCCGGGAATCGAACCCGGGAACCCGGGCGTGGGGAGCGAGAACGCTACCGCACGACCTTTTGTAATTATTTGGTGGCACTTGATTATGGAGCTTTCCGCTTCCGAAACCGATCGAGGACTAAAAAAGACAGATTTATTTCATCTGAAGCGGATTTTTTTTCCATTAATGCGTTCTGTTGGGTTCAGGTCGTGTCTCTGGATAGACCAGTCAATTTCAGAAGTCTTATTGCCCACAAATCATTGTCTCACAGACGATGTTTTATTGGAGGGTGCGTTGTCATACTGATACAGTCACTTTACCGAACTGGTCCTCTACTGTAAATAGTGCACAATGATGTGAAATGTGTTCAAATCCTTCGGCATTTAGCGTTTTCTTAAGCACAAGAGGACGACTGCACCATAACCACGAAAAGCAACACCATACCACCACAAAATCTCCTCTGTACTTCACTGTTGGCACTACTCATTGGCACTACTCACGATGTGCCCTTCCTTAGGACTGCCACAACGTATTGCGTTGTTCATCACTCCGAGACACTGTCCAGTGGTGTCCATTTTTACACCACCTCTTAGCGTTACTTAACACTGTAAACTGAAATGTTTGGCTTATGGGGAACTGTTCGACCATTGTACGCTACTCTTTCTAGGTCCCTAAGTAGATTCAGTGTGCTAGATGGATTGTGGTAAAACTTTGGGGCTCACGAGTCATTCTTCCCGCAGACAAAATGTTATTTTTTACAGCCACACTCTGCATTTCTCGACGGTCTCTGTCTATCAGCAAGATAGAGTGTTTTACCTAGGAGGTAATGTACCTAGGCACATAAGATGCTTTATGGTAGGTACTTCGATCTACTGAGTTATTTTAAAATCACATTATGGAATACGCCGTGTGCATGAAGGAATGCGCCGTATACAGTGTCTGGTATTTGCAACAGTTTTTGTTGTTGCTAGACACGAGTGCAGTATTTTTAAATATTTAGAGTTCCACAAATTTCTGTACAATATATTAAAGCTATTGCGAATATACTGTTAAATTTTCAGGTATGTAATTTTGTAACAAGTAAAACTCTACAAATTTTTAAAAAGTAGTTCTGTAACGCGTGGGCGGTAAGGCTATACTTCTTCGATCCTGCACATCTTGTGCCTTGAAATAGAAGGTCTTTAACTAAGGAACATGGGTTATATGCAAATGAACTAAGTTATGTTAATCCCTTAATAATTTTAGCTGCATTGAAAGTGAAAATTTCTGTTTGTTTCCAATAGCTTTAGATTTAACATCTAACTAGTATTTGATAATACTTCTGTTTATTTCGATTTTCTTACTGATTATTAGTGTATAATAGAGTAATAATGCAACAGACAGATGACGAAATACAGCACGACAACATTTTCCGCGATTGCAACGCTTTTAAATTTCAAGAGAATATTTGTTCCTGGTGTAATGACCATGTTGTACCTTGAAACATATTTTTACTTCTGAGAACACCTTGATCTTCTGGAGCAATTTTTGAAATTTGAAAAAAACAAAGTAGAGCATAAAAAGTGATGCTATCGTTTAAAAGAGGACGTGATTCAGTTTCAGCTGTCGATAGATTCTGTGTAAGCCACAACGCATTCAAATACCACGTGCAAGATTTTCATATTCTCTCGCTCGTTATGTGCAAACTGTTACTCATACAGAAACAATAACCTGAACCTTCTTATAGGATATTTAATGTAGTTAAATTTTGTACTGGGGTACGTTTTCGCTAGAGGCTGTAGTTTTCGAAATATTGAACAAACGTGACCTTCAAACGCGGTGTTCTTGAATAACTCCAACCCCATAGCCTCCAGCAGAAACGTATCCCATTACAATATTTAATTACATTAAATTTTCTACAAAAAGATCTTGCTCATTTTTTATGTAGGCTAATAATTTGCGAACAGCGAACGACAGAAAACGAAAACCTCACACGTAGTTTTGAAGGAGTTATGGGTTGCATATAACCTTTATATAAGGGCAGCTGAATCAACTGATGCTTAAATCTCTGTTACAGAGGTGGCTACAGGTGAATGTTTGGAAAGTGTCCGAAGGTGCGACACATCTGTCTATGATGTATATGTGCAGCCCGAAACAATGAATGAAAATTTTACCAAGTGCAGGTTTCGAACCCGGGTCTCTAGCTCATCAGTCAGATATGCCAACCGCTACGTCACCCTGACAAGTGGCTTTGAACCGCTTCACGGACTACCTACCTCACTCCTCAGTCCAAATTCCCATTCGCACCTCAGCCGACGTGGTATTCCTCTAAACACGAACAGTGTTGCAGAGGTTCTCCAACTGTATCGGAACGGAGGATCCTGCCTGAAACACAGGCATAAGTACTTTAATCAAATAAAACTATATGCAGTTCGAGTTTTGGGGGAACATCAAGTGGGCTGAGACACGAATGGGAGTTTGGATAGAGCAAGGCGTGTTAGCAGAGTCCGTGCAGTTGTGCACAGCCAGTGTGCCAAGAAGAGACGGCTCACAGCCGTGCTAGCGTGCGGAGCTGCTCCGCGCGCCGTCCGACGCTCCGCTCTCGGCGGTGTTTACTTCCGCGTCGCGGTGTTTGTGTCTATCGAGTCCAGTACTAACGTACACCATGGCGCACTCGTACCGCCGTGCAACGATCAAAGTAACGTTTCAGGCCGAACGTCCACGACCCAGAGCTTTCGAAGTCGAACAGTTCATACGTGAGGATCTACGTTTGAACCCCCAGGACGTAATCGGCATACACTTTTCTATCACTGGAAGTGTTGTCTACATCAAGATGTCGACGGAGGAAATTTGCACTGACATAATTAACAGTCATGCCACCGGACTAAAATTTAAGCACTCTGATGGCCATGTGGGTGCTGTGACAGTCGCCCATGCTGGATTCGGTCTCCGGACATTGCGGGTGTTTGAGCTCCCGTTCGAGGTGCCTCAGGATCTGGTCATTGCCACTTTCCAACCATATGGCACCGTCTTGGGTCACGTCGCGGAGAAGTGGCAAACATTTACCACCTACCCCGTATTAAATGGCGTCCGGCAAATAAAAATTGAGCTGACGTAACATGTCCCATCGTACCTGCTGATTGGCGGTATGAGGGCCATCGTCATGTACGATGGACAGCCACGAACGTGTGCAGGATGTAGCCAAGAGGGACATGTACGTTTCGAATGCTTACACCGCCGTTTAATACAGACGCCGTTACGAAGAGACCCAGGCTTCGACGGTCATGTCCTTAGCCATCACCTATGCCAAGGTTGCACAGGACCCCGTCGTGCCACTCCCGATTGCGCCAGCAGCATCGTCAACGCCACCCGCCGCAGCACAACGCGCCGACGACACAAGCACGGCGTCGCCCCCAGTGCTCGCTTCAGGACCGTCCGGGTTGCAGACCGAAACCGATGTTCCTGTTGGAACCATTGACGTCAAACCTCGGTGTCGCGCCGACGTCTGCCTTTGTCCAGACAGGTTCGGCGTCAGACGACGGGCGACCACATTCTGATTCAGAAGGCCACATCAGAAAACAGGAAACGACGACGAACGCCTTCTGATGACGCCCTTTTTCAGACAGCCCCGCGAGATGTCGACCTGATGTCTGACGGTGATCTCCCACATTGCGTCCAGTCACGCGATGCGGCAGCAACAGGTGCCCCTCCTGTGACGCCTCCTGTCCCAGCCTGGGACGTGTCCTCGCCGTTTTCAACGAATGATGACGGCGGTCCTCCTGCCACTCATGTTGCGGAATCCACAACACCCGTTCCGGAAGTACCTGACCGTCACATATCCACGTCGTCAGCTTCCTGGGCCGATGACCTTGAAGAAGAAGTGGGACAGACTGCCAGCGTGTCTGCACAGGAGTCCACCACGGCGACACTGGGGCTGGCGCCAGTAATTATCACCACTGCGGCACCACCGGCGGGTCTCCACCTGCCGGCTACCACCGCACGTTTGGCAAATACTGAGGATGGCCGTACACAGCAATATCGTATCGCCACGATGAATCTTGCCACCATTCGTGCCCCCATAAATTGGACATGTTCCGAGACACTATATACTCTGTGGATGTTGATATAGCACTCCTACAAGAGGTGTTTGTGGTTGAGTTCCTAGTTCCCACCGGATACAACGCACATGTTTCCCCCGCATCCGACACCGGTAGCGGCGTCGCCATCCTGCTACGCGACGGACTCCCTGCAGAGGACGTCATCTACCTGCCCACTGCGCGAGGTATGGCCCTCACACTGTTCGGCGTGCGTATTATTACGCTCCGTCCGGAACTGGCCGCCGTCATGACCGACAAACTTTTTTTGCCGAAAGCGTCACACCCCACTTCCAGGTCCGCAGGACGATTTGGTACTCGGTGGGGATTTTAACTCGGCACAAGAGCCCGCGGACCAACTCCCGCGACATTCACCTTGTGCATCTCTCTCAGTGATCATCGACCATCTACGACTTGTTGACACTTGGAAGAAGCTCCACGGAATTCAACCGGGCTATACATTCTACACCTTTCACTCGTCAAGCCGCATCTACGCACCTACGTTACTCGCTCCCTTGCTGATGACACACGTCATGCGGAAATCTGGCCTTTGGCCTTTTCAGACCATGACGCCTAGCTCTGTGACGTCACTCTCGCCCGACAGCGAGTGTGGCATAGTCGTGGTTTGTGGAAACTCAATGTCGCTCACCTGACCTCCTCAGACTGTCGCCGTATGGTCGAAGAAGCGTAGGCACGCTGCCGCCATCGTCGAGAAGCCTATGACTCCACCTTATCATGATGGCTCTACTGTGCAAAGCCGACCCTCAGGAAGACACTGATGAGTTATGGAAAGGAATTTAAGGCGTGGCAAACTAATACCCTGCACTTCTACTACACCATACTACGTGATTGTGCGACGATGCCTTTTTCGCCAGCCCGGCAGTCGATGGTCCATCGCACGAAGGCGCAGATCTCCTTGATCATGCGGCGTTACTTGGAAGGAACGGTAGTCCGTTCTCGTACTTCTACTCGTATCCCTCAAGAACGTCCGTCGATGTACCACCTCCTTCAGGAAAGACAACGACGACGACGAGCTCTGATACAAGTTCTCACTGATGTGGAAGGGCGCCTGCACGACACCCAACAAAGCATCGGTCGTGCTCTCCATGCTCATTTTGCCGGGCTATACGCAGCCGTACCGCATTCTGCAGCACTGATCACAGAAGTCGCTCAGCTTACTACGAACACTCTTCCGGAAGATGCAGTGCATGACCTCCAAGACAACGTAACCACAGATGATGTGGTAGATGCTATCAAGGCGGGTTCCGATAACAGATCTCCTGGACCTGACGGTATACCTATCGAATTTTATAAAAGTTTTCACTATTTGTTGGCTTCCACGTGGACGGCAATCGCACAAGAGCTGATGTCACCGATGACAGTGGTCCCGAGCGCCTTTCTAGATGGCATTATTATCCCCGTACATAAACCGTACGGGTTATCGAGGGTCCAGGACTATCGACCAATTACTTTGCTCAACAGCGACATGAAAATATTCACACGGCTACTGGCATCGCGACTCAAGAAGGTCGCACATTACGTCACATCCTGCGACCAGACTTCCCTAGGAGGCGACAACACCATCCGTACGGCCCTTTGCCGTTACAGAGACATGATAGCATTGGCGCATTATCAAAGTCTCCCTGGCGCCTTGGCTTCACTGGACTTTAGCCAGGCTTTCGACCGTGTTGAACACTTCTATTTACGGACAGTTCTTCGGCATATGGGATTTCCTGGCGGTATTGTCACAGTGGTTATGCGCCTGTTGAGTAGTGCAACCTCTAAAATCATGTACGATGGTCGCCTCACACCGCCCCTGGTCATCGCACGATCTGTACGACAAGACTGCCCTCTTTCCACGATTTTGTATGCTTTCGCCTTGTAACCCCAGCTCCAGGGTATGCGCCAACGTTTGGAAGGTATGGCTCTGCATGGCCACCGTTTTTGTTGTACAGCCTACGCAGACGACATAGTACTATATCTGCGCAGAGAAGAAGAAGTACGAGCAGCACTGACATGGGTGGCGACTCACGGCGAAGCGTCGGGGAGCTGCCTCAACGTGTCAAAATCCAAGGTCCTCCTCATTGGTGAGGGCTTGCCGGAGAGATGCGTTGCCCCCCTTAGTGTCGCCGCCACCATACGATGTCTTGGACTTGATTTCGCAGCAGATCTGCGCCGCTCAGCGACTATCAATGGTAGACGCTTGCTACAGACAATCAGAGCAAATCTCGCAGATCACCGGCTACGGCCTCACGACGTTATCCAACGCGCGCAATACGTGAACATGTATCATGCTTCCCGTATACCACACGTGGCTCAAGTATTACCAATCCCAAATCTAAAAAATGGTTCAAATGGCTCTGAGCACTATGGGACTCAACTGCTGAGGTCATTAGTCCCCTAGAACTTAGAACTAGTTAAACCTAACTAACCTAAGGACATCACAAACAACCATGCCCGAGGCAGGATTCGAACCTGCGACCGTAGCGGTCTTGCGGTTCCAGACTGTAGCGCCTTTAACCGCACGGCCACTTCGGCCGGCAATCCCAAATCTCCTGGCCCGACGACTGTTGATGGCTTTCGGCTTTTTCGTCAGCTCGGGGATGTTATTCAAGGTGCAATATGAATCCCTTGCACTGCCACGAGATCGTGGCGGGGTGGGACTCATCCACGTGCCGACTCGTGTCAAGGCACTTTACGTCAGCTCCCAATTAAAACTTTGGCATCGTTGCCCGCAGAGACTTACTAGCCTCCTGCTTCACAACTTTGCGCCGACCTCCTTGTCCGCCCCGGTACTGGTATCAACCATTCCAACCCCCTTTTCTTACATCCAACGATTTTTTCTGGAGTTCAGTTATGTCTACCGGTCCTTACCACTTACACGTTAGTACCACACGAAAACAGTGTCCGAATTGTTACAACAGAGCCGCCCGTCCAACCCCATCGAACGTAAGTATCCACAGTACGTATGGTGACACATATGGAAGGCGATCCATGCGCGTTTTCTCGTATCAGACGTTCAGTCAGCGTGGTACATCACCGTGAATGGCAAACAAGCTAACCGAGATCGTCTGCACCGCATCCACCTCGCCGATTGATCCCTCTGCACCCACTGTGGAGTGGATGACACGGATGTCCACCGGTTCCACTGTGGCACAGTGTTCGACGTCTGGACACTTACGCGGCGAATTTTGGCGTTTCTTACTCGACAGACACCAGCTGAGATCGACGTCCACATGCTTTTATACCCCGATAAGACTTTATACCGCTCCACCAAAACTCACTCTGTGAATTGGATCTGAGGCCACACGATCCGCTGTCTTTTTACTACTGGCGACAAGTCTACGCTAGGATGTTGGACTTATCTCAACGAACGACACTGCGTCCTGATACGCAACCCACGCTATTTTTCCGATTTCTTACGGAGCACCTTCGATGACCCACCTCGTAGCTGGAACGTCCAAGCCCTGAGAAGCTGAAAACTGTATTAACCGAACCGAACTGAATAGATCTGTTACCCAGATCCTACGCCTACGCAATGAGAAGACACGTTTGGACGAGCTGGCCTGCTGTAGGCGGAGACACTTCAGGCGCTTCTGTAAGAACTGGTCTTTAACTACAAGTCGCACGACTTATAAATATATAAACAAAAAAATAAAAAAAATAAAAAAATAAAAAAATAAAAAATAAAAAATAAGAAAAAACTTTTCCTTATTCATTTCACATAATTTCTTCTTAAAGGAAAATGAAATTTGATTTTGGCTTTGAGGAACGTTTTTTTTGGTTCCAAAAGATTGAATCTTCGCCATCAAGACGAAGGAGACTAATTTTTGTTTACTGGAAGGAGAAACCTGTATAATTGGAGTATTTGTTAAAAAAAAAAAAAAGGAGTCGTTAGTTCCAACCGTGGCAGAGGCCAGCGTGTCCAAACTTTTTTCCGTGGTTTATTTTATGGAGCTGCGAAATTACAAAAAAAAAAAAGTGGCGTAGTGGTAAGCGCATCTACCTCGTGAGCTGGAGGTCCGAGTTTGAAACCCAGCCTGAGTATAAATTTTCATTCATTTCTTCAGATGTTTGAGGCTTAAAAAAATATCTGGTACTATATAATTTCGACTTATATGCCTGTGTATGAGCGAGGTTTCCCCATTTCGTTCGATGACGAGGTGGTGATGCCAGAAAGTCGGAGAGCATCTCCTATGCTGTACTTTCTAGAATACTTCTGCCTCGTCTTGGCTTAGCTCTGGTTGTTCCTTCGCGTTTTCACTGCACTGTAGGTCACCAACAGCCGACTCGGGCAGGTTTAGTAAATGCGAAGTGCCCTGAGAGATGTGTTACTCATGTGACATCAAACGGTTAATGCACACTCTAAGTAACTGAGCTCTTCTGACCGCTACTGACAACATAATAGTCCCCGCCTCCTTTATACTGGCGGATCGTGACATTTAGTGGTCCATTCCGTGGTACTTCTGATCAGCTGAAGTATATTGGGACATGACATTTTCTATTTTGCCACTCACATTTCATGCGCTCTTCTGTTCTTTTTTCCAGAAGCGCCATGTATTAATACGAACAAATCCATCCGGTGGTTTCCAGCTGCACCATTCGAACTTTTGATGACGTGGCGTTCCCCCGGGAGCCAGGCAATTTCACGTATCCTGCTCTACTGTCCGCCTCTACCCTTCGCCGGCCTGCCTTACTCCACATCCCGGCAATTGCGCAACGACGCGACGTCCCGGAAACTGCCGCTGAAAGTACGTCCGGCGCGAATATAACTACTACGGCTCCCAGGGGCGTACGTCACGAATTCGAGGTAACGATGTAGTACCCTACAAAATGGAAACAGTTCGCAGATGCGGCGATTCTGCAACGCTACGCTGTTACAGCGGTAGGTTCTGACAGCTTCCCGCAACATACAAGATAAAGCCGACTTCCCAAACTATTGCAGTCAGATACAGCACGTCATACATACGTAAATAACATCCTTACCTATATGACTACTCTGCAGTTTGCGCTTCTGTTTGACAGAGGTTTCGTAGAATCAATTTCACACAATCTTTCAATCGTTCGACTGTCGAACAGCACGTACGAAAAGCGAATCTCTAACTATTTCCGTACGATATCCATTTCTTTTGCTTCATTACAATGCTAACATCACGCTTTCGAGGTGGGAATCACCAAAGCTCGTTGCTTGTCGTCAAACACACAGAAGACATACCTAGATGTCAATGTAACGTTGTACATGAACATACCCTCTGCGGGTAAGTAAATTGCACTTCTCTGCTCTTTCTAGAGCGACTGCTAGAGTGCATTGGTGTTATTCGTGGCTAGTATTACCACCGGGCCGAGCAGGACGTGTGCGGCAGTAAACACAATTAGATGTTGCTCTGAGCACTAGGGGACTTAACATCTGAGGTCATCAGATTAGAACTACTTATACCTAACTAACCTAAGAACATCACACAACCAAGCGCGAGGCAGGATTCGAACCTTTTACCGTAACAGCATCGCGGTTCCGGCCTGAAGCGCCTAGAAACGCTCGACCACAGCGGCCAACTTGTTCGCTGTCAAAGACACAAAGATGCTGTATACTCGAACGAGACATGCGCCAGTATCGTGGTCGCGTTCCTCAACAGGGGGATGTACGTCTGCCTGTGTGATGCTGAGGTACTCCCTCGGCTAGCATGATCCCAGTACCTGTCTTCGACAGACCATGTGGGGATCAGCTCGGATGTCAACTCATCCCAGTGCCAGTATTCAGGATATCAAGAAAGAGTTTAACTTCCCATTGACAACGATGTCCAGGATATCGAGTATCAATTAATGCATCCGAGGGCCTATTTGCCTTGGGATTGGTTAGAACGTCTTTATGACAGCCATTTCATCTGAATCACTGCACGCATTCAGACCAAGTGCGGTGTAACGTCATACTGACAAGTTCAAATGGTTCAAATGGCTCTGAGCACTAAGGGACTTAACATCTGAGGTCATCAGTCCGCTAGAACTTAGAACTACTTAAACCTAAATAACCTAAGGACATCACACACATCCATGCCCGAGGCAGGATTCGAACCTTTAACCGTAGCAGCGTCGCGGTTGTGGACTGAAGCGCCTAGAACCGCTCGACCACAGCGGCCGGCTTGTTTGCTGTGAAAGACACGCAGATGGTGTATACTCGAACGAGACATGCGCCAGTATCGTGGTCGCATTCCTCAACAGGGGGATGTACGTCTGTCTGTGTGATGCTGAGGTACTCCCTCGGCTAGCATGATCTCACTGCCTGTCTTCGACAGAGCATGTGGGTATCAGCTCGGATGTCAACTCATCCCAATGCGAGTATTGAGGATATCAGGAAAGTTAGAATTTAACTTCCCATTGAGAACGATGTCCAGGATATCGAGGACCAGTTACTGCATCTGTGGGCCTGGTTGCCTTGGGATTGGTTAGAAAGTCTTTATGAGAGCCCTTTAAACTGAATCACTGCATGCATTCAGACCAAGTGCGGTGTAACGTCATACTGATAAGTTCAAATGGTTCAAATGGCTCTGAGCACTAAGGGACTTAACATCTGAGGTCATCAGTCCCCTAGAACGTAGAATTACTTAAACGTAACTAACCTAAGGACATCACACACATCCATGCCCGAGGCAGGATTCGAACCTTTAACCATAGCAGCATCGCGGTTCTGGACTGAAGTGCCTAGAACCGCTCGACCACAACGGCCGGCTTGTTCGCTATGAAAGACATTCAGATTCTGTATACTCGTACGAGACATGCGCCAGTATCGTGGTCGAATTCCTCAACAGGGGGATGTACGTCTGTCTGTGTGATGCTGAGGCACTCCCTCGGCTAGCATGATCCCAGTACCTGTCTTCGACTGAGCATGTGGGGATCAGCTCGGATGTCAACTCATCCCAGTGCCAGTATTGAGGGTATCAGGAAAGTTAGAGTTGAACTTCCCACTGACAACGATGTCCAGGATATCGAGGACCAGTTACTGCGTCTGTGGGCCTGGTTGCCTTGGGATTGGTTAGAACGTCTTTATGACAGCCCTTACAACTGAATCACTACATGCATTGAGACCAAGTGCGGTGTAACGTCAAACTGATAAGTTCAAATGGTTCAAATGGCTCTGAGCACATCTGAGGTCATCAGTCCCCTAGAACTTAGAACTACTTAAACCAACTAACCTAAGGACATCACACACATCCATGCCCGAGGCTGGATTCCAACCCGCGACTGTAGCAGCCGCGTGGGTCCTGACTGAATTGCCTAGAACCGCTCGGCCACCGCAGCTGGCTCTGAAGTAAAAGTTGCAATGGGAACGACTTAGATTTTTATTCGGTGATTCTGGTGCTCTGGAAGGGCACCTCTTTGCTGTTGTCGGGCCTTGTTGTGCGATCTACTAGTTCGGCGGTGTTAGTGGGGTCCGCCGCATCGTGGTGTGTATCACTTGTAGAGGCATATTCGGAAGGTAAGGTCCGATTAGGGGCGAAATGGAAACCACTGCAAAAATCCGTTGAAACTTTGCGCAGATGTTTTGGATAACGTCTTTAGTGTGCCTGTCGCTGCTTCACGTTGCTCTTTTCAGTTCAGAGCGCGAAGTGATCTCGTAGGAATTCCTAAAACAACAGTGTCTCCCGCCAAGTATGTGGATCCAGTGAGAGATTTCGCCTGTAGCTATTTAGCCAATATAAGGTAAATGTCACGCGTTTCTTTCTTCAAGACAATTTTCAGCTGCATTCTGCAGAGGCAATGCAGACGCTCCTGCAGCGTTTTCAATGGGAAGTGTTTGATCACCCACAATACAGCCCTTAATTGGCTCTCTCTGTTGTTCATCTCTGTTCGATCAACCACAATACAGCCCTTAATTGGCTCTCTCGGTTGTTCATCTCTGCTCTTATAAACCGCTGGCTACGAGGACAACATTTTGACACAAACGGCGAAAGGCAGACCAGCGTAGAAAATTGGTGGGAAGCACAGGTGGCTGCTTTCTGTGACGAGGGTACTGGAATGTATGTACAGCGCCACGGCAAATGTCTAAGTCGGACTGGTGAGTATTTACAGATGTAGCTGGAAGGCGTGGCTAATTGTTGCGAATAAAAAAATTTTGATTTTCGCTGTGGTTTTCATTTCGCGACCGATCGGACCTGACTTTCCGAACAGCCCTTGTAGAAACTGTGTTCACTGAGAGCCCTGTGTTGCTTTCCTGACAAGTAACATAATTGTAATATTTTAAACATTTTTAATGGCTGGCTATTTAGCCACATAAATTGCACAAAATTTCTGTCAAATTTACCATGGTTTCGACTGCGCCAAGGCAGTGTTCATCAGAGTAAAAAATTACATGGATTAAATGTAATCACACTATGGGTGTTGTAAGGCGACGTCCCTTACCTGATATTTGAACCATGGTTGGGTCTGTGAGCCGTCTTGTAGAGGTATCTGCCCGAATTATTATTAATAAAACCAGCATTTTGTCCCGGAATGGAAGTTCAAACTATTATTTAAAATCTACTTAAACTCTTACGCTTCTTCCACATTTCTGGTCCCTAATAGAAAAGGCAGGGATTGCAGTCCGGTTGTTGATTAAGAGCATTTAATCAAAAGCTCATTCTGAAATCAGTGTCTCTTCCCAACCTGCACAGCTGTTTTACTTGGTTTTCTGAGGTTTAATACTTCGAGATGGTTGATCTTAACCAAGTCTATTACCACGTACCGCTGACCGAGGATTCTAAGCGTGTTACTGCTCTCTGCACTGATTGTAACCTGTATGAGTTCAGTTTGGTGCCCTTTGGCTTACCTACCGGTACCGCTGTGCTGTCTCGCCTGTTGGATCACGATATTGTCGTTTACAACTACCTTGATGTTCTTATATATACCCATTCATTTGAGCAACATTTCATCTCGTGGAAATGTTGTTACGGTTTTGGACAACCGGATTGGGCGTTATTCCGTGATACACTGGCTAGGAGGCAAATTTCTTTCTTGGATTAACCTGTAGTGAGTGATGGGATTAGAATTTATCGGGATCGTACCTCGGCTTTACGACGTTTTCGTTCCCCAAGGAATAAGGGGGCAGCTAGATTTATTTTAGGTTCCTAATTTTACTCAGTTGAAGCACCTCTTAATAATTGTTTGCGTAGAAAGGGAGAGGGCTTTGTTTGAGGGGAGACCCAGCAGGCTGTTTCTGAGCCTGTTAAAACTGTCTTGAGTGAAAAATGAAATGATCGTATGGCATTGTTGGTCGGGAGGCCCCATGTGGGGCAGTTCGGCCGCCGTATTACGAATCCCGTAGTCTTGACCATACCGGACTTCGAGAATGGTTTCATTGTCTAGAATGACCGTACTCTAGCAGGAATGTTCCGGAGAAAGGCGTCCCATCGCTTACGCCTCGAGAAATTTAACTGTTGCTGAAGTACTCCTTTTACGGATGTGAGGCCCTGTCCGTTCTCTTCGCCAGTGATAAATTAAATTTTTGTCTCGAGCACAGGGCGTTTGATGTGGAGACGGACGACCAAGCCTTTAGCTGGATCGTAATGGGTCATACAAAAACCGGTAGGACCGCCAGATGGGCGGTACGTATATCCGCATTTCGCTTCAGAGTTCGGACGTTAACGGGCATGACAATCAGGTGGCCAACGCACTTAGTCGCATGTTTGAGGTACCCGCCGAGGGAGTAGGAGGGTGTCATTCCTCGTCCGTGGATCCTTTTTGTGGTGTTTTGGCCGAGGTAACGAAGCTTTTTACCGACCTTAAGTCTAAACAAGGCCAGTACCTTCTTTTATACCGATTACAGAAGGTCTACTGGCCAGGAAACTGGTACCCCGTTAACCTGTTGAAGAGGAGCATAGTTTATCGCGAGGTCGGGAGATCTGTTGATGTTACAGTTTACCTGTGGAGCTTGTTCCTTCCATTTTTATTACTAGCGTGATTTCTTGCTTGGAGGGCATTTGGGATACACTAGAACATCGCTAAGTTGTGGCAACACGTGACCTGGCCGTCGTTACACATGGATATCCGCCTACTAATGGGGAGTGCAAGCTCTTTAAGATGGAAAAAACCCAATCACAGTTAACGCAAGGGACTTTTGCAGCTTATCATGGATAAGTTGTTTATTGATTACGTGATGCCTCTTCGTCGTACAAAAGGGGGTATCGTTATATGATAGTTATGGTAGATGCCTGCTACCGTTTTGTTTGGCTTGTTCCTAGTCGGTCGGTTACTGCGGCCGTACCGAGCGAGGTAGCGCAGTGGTTAGCACACTGGACTCGCATTCGGGAGGACGACGGTTCAATCCCGGCCATCCTGATTTAGGTTTTCCGTGATTTCCCTAAATCACTCCAGGCAAATGCTGGGATGGTTCCTTTGAAAGGGCACGGTCGACTTCCTTCCCCGTCCTTCCCTAATCCGATGAGACCGATGGCCTCGCTGTTTGGTTTCTTCCCCCAAACAACCCAACCCAACCCAACTGCGGCCGTTACTACCCACCATCCCTCCAAGATCTTTCTCATATTTTGGCCTCTTATAGCTCTGGTGAGTAGTAATGCCCTGGAATTTGCCTCGAAGGGGTTTAAGCGTTCTTTCTTTGCTAACGCCATAAATCATGTTTCTACTACCCCTGTTATCCTCAGCCCACTTTCGCCGTAAAGGTGAACAGAACCCTTAACGCCGTTCACATCATCTACCACAAGTTTCGGACCAAGTGGGACGGCTCACTCCCTTGGATTAACTTCGCTTTTAATTATACTCAAAACGAAGCGATGAAGGCTACTCCGGCCTCCTATATGTTCGCCTTCCTCCTTAATTCCCGTTTCTCGAAGTTATGGAGCAACAATGATCTTTTGCCTCAGAATATAATCCAGAGATCATCAAACGGAATTGTGATAAGGCTAGATGCATCACAGAACTTGCTGCCAAACAAGGCGCAGCGACCAGAAGAGGCAGCCATTTCATACTAAAGCTGGGGACAAAGTTTTTGTTAGCTACTCCAGTGGTGGTGGCGGTGGGGATACGGATATTTATTGTAAGCTTGCTCCACGTTTTTACGGTTCCGAGCCCAGTTAATCGTTTGGCTCGCAGTCTTGAGGATTCATGTCAGCTAGGTCAAGGAAACGAGGTAGAGCTCCTCTTTTTCCATACCCCTAATGTTATTGGGAATAAAAGAGGCAGAGGTTGAGTCATATCGGCTCGTATCGATTGGCCTGTAGCTCATACCTCAGATTCGATTTCCCTCTAGTCGCCGGGCGGCACTGTTGTGCAGCGTCTTCCGCTTTGAAGTGTTTGCGAGACTGGCAGATGTGGAATGGACAGTCATCGGGGAATGAGGGGGAAGGAAATCGTCTATTGTCACGTGCCGGTGATCGGCGTATTGACCGATTCGCTCTGAGGGAAACGTTGCAACAGGAACGACTTTGACTTTGACTAACTGATTCCGGCGCTCTGACAGGGCACCCCTTTCCTGTTGTCGGGCCGTGTTTTGCGATCTAGTTCGGCGGTGTTAGTGGACTCTGCCGTAGTGTGGTTCAAAATGGTTCAAATGGCTCTGAGCACTATGGGACTTAACATCTGATGCCATCAGTCCCCTAGAACTTAGAACCACTTAAACCTAACTAACCTAAGGACATCACACACATCCATGCCCGAGGCAGGATTCGAACCTGCGACCGTAGCGGTCACGCGGTTCCAGACTGAAGCGCCTAGAACCGCTCGGCCACACCGGCCGGCCGTGGTGTGGTATTTACCCCTATAGAAACTGATTCAGCTCACCCTTGTGTACAGTGAGTGTCCTGTGTTGCTTTCCTGACAAGCAACTTAGTTGTGATCCCCGGTTTTGACGACTGTGCTTATAGTTTTTATTGTTTGGTTTTAATATTCTCTTTGCCAAATGATGCATAACATGATTTCTGTCGCCGTCTGTGTAAGCGATGGGAATATGACGGCGGTCATGAACATTTATGATTAATGTGCCATTTTAATTATGTTCTAGATTCTGATCTGGCCAGATCTCGAAGTATACCTGGTGCACTCCCGGAGAGCTGTGAAATTTTCTGTGTTGGCCCCGTTGGTCTTGTGAGGCGACATCTCTTATCTGAATCTTGGACGGTGAATGGGTTTGCAGGCCGTCTCGTACTAGAATCTGACAATTATGTTATTAATACACACACCAAAAAAGTTGTGCAGAACTCCTGAAGATATGCGTTCACTGTGGATATTGTATCATGAACAAAGTCCCTTTGACTGTTTAGAGATGTCACAAAACTCACTGAAAAATGTAAACAACCATGCATGAGTAGCGCCTATTAGATGTTCCCCCAGGACGAAGGTACACGGCTTGTGTTGTCTGTAGTTCAATACTGCGGTTCGATCGCGACCGTATTGTTATGGAAGGGCTGTCAACAAGGGAAGTGTCCAGGAGTCTCCGAGTGAACCAAAGTGATGTTGTTCGGACATGGAGGAGATACAGACAGACAGGAACTGTCGATGACATGCCTCGCTCAGGCCGCCAAAGGGCTATTAATGCAGTGGATGACCGCTACCTACGGTTTATGGCTTGGAGGAACCCTGACATCAACGCTACCATGTTGAATAATGCTTTTCGTACAGCAACAGGACGTCGTGTTGCGACTCAAACTGTGCGCAGTAGGCTGCATGATGCGCAACTTCACTTCCGACGTCCATGGCGAGGTCCATCTTTCGAACCACGACTCCATGCAACGCGGTACAGATGGGCCCAACAACGTGCAGAATGGACCGCTCAGGATTTGGCATCACGTTCGTTCCACCGATGAGTGTCGCATATGCCTTCAACCAGACAATCGTCGGCGACGTGTTTGGAGGCAACCCGGTCAGGCTGAACGCATTATACACACTGTCCAGCGAGTGCAGCAAGGTGGAGGTTTCCTGCTGTTTTGAGGTGGCATTAAGTGGGACCGACGTACGTCGCTGATGGTCGTGGAAAATGCTGTAACGGCTCTACGATACGTGAATGCCATTCTCCGACCGATAGTGCAGCGATATCGGCAGCATACTGGCGAGGCATTCATCTTAATGGATGCCAATTCGCTCCCCCATCGTGCACATCTTGTGAATGACTTCCTTCAGGATAACGACATCGCTCGACTAGACTGGCCAGCATGTTCTCCAGACATGTACCCTATCGAACAGGTCTGGGATATGTTGAAAAGGGCTGTTTACGGATGACGTGACCCACCAACCACTCTGTGGGATCTACGCCGAATCGCCGTTGACGAGTGGGACAATCTGGACCAACAGTGCATTGATGAACTTTTGGATAGTATGCCACGACGAATACAGGCATGCATCAGTGCTAGAGGACGTGCTACTGGGTATTAGAGGTACCGGTGTGTACAGCAATCTGGACTACGCCCTGTGAAGGTCTCACTGTATGGTGGTACAACATTCAATGTGTGGTTTTCATGAGCAACATAAAGGGCGGAAATGATGTTTATGTTGATCTCTGTTTATGTTGATTTTCTGTACAGGTTCCGGAACTCTCGGAACCGAGGATGCAAAATTTTTGTGTGTGTGTAGAACCAGTATTTGAACTCAGAACGGAAGTTCAAACTGTTATTTGAAATCTAGTTAGACTCTGTAATTTGGTTATGTTTGTATGCTTACTCTTCGTTCTCGCCATTGTTTAAACAGCACCGCTCTTGAAGTTCTTAGTTTAATATGTTAAGCGGCGTTTGCCGGGGTTGTACAGTATTGTGGGTTGGTTGTTTAGCCAGTTATTTGCTGAAAATATTTTCGTACTAATTGACCTGTTGTGTTTCTAGGCATCTTCTTTTCGCATGACGTTTATTTTACGGGTCAGCTACCGTTTCTGCAGTCTATGCGTGCAATTGGCTCGACATGACAAGGGTGAGCGTACCGGTGGCACGATATTACTGGACAGCATTTGGGATTCGCCGCTGCTGTTACCTTCTGTGGAGCATCTCTAACGTACGGTGACTGCTTTTTAAGATTTTTTCTTCTCTGTTTCGTATGGACCTGAATCTTTCCAGAGTTCGCGTAATTTTGTCTTTTAGCTTGGATCCCTTTTGTGTCGAACATTTCTGTATTAAGTCTTCCCTAGTCATACGGGCATTTGCTGGCCCTCGTGTCGCTTGAATTTGTCATCTTTCTCAAAAGATCTTGTTAAATTTTCATTTGTAATTTAAACCCATTCTGTCAGATTGGACATTTATATTTGTTTAAACATTTTACTCGTTACTAAACTATTCGTTGTTGCATTTGGCTTTAAATTTGTCAGCTCTCGTTAAGTATCGTGTAAAATTTTAGTCCTTGATTTGAAACCATTGTATTAGCTTCGTATCATTTTGTTATTTCTAAACGGTTATTTCATTGGGTTTGACTAATATTTCCTTCTTAAAAAACATTTAATAAATTTGAATCACTCGACAAATGTCACTCTAGGGCCTATCTCTTCCATGAATTTAGGTTAATTGGCTGCTGGAGGGCAACCAGTTAATTAATTACGAGAGGAGATGATACAAAAGGCCTAGAGTCACAGGAATATACCAACTGACGTATGCAGCGGTGAGGTAAAGATTCCCAAATCAGATGCTGCATTGTGCGACATATCCAGAAGCAGATTGTACACTCACAATTCAGTAGTTATAAAGAATATATGAACTTTAATAGAATTATCATGAAGAATCAATGTATAAAAAAATGTGTGAGGTACAGCGGAAGGATGATATGTCTCTGAAATTATCTGAAAATAGAAATACTGCTATAATGGACACAAGAGTAAGTAGTATAGTTGAGGAGGAATTGAATAGACGAATAATGATGGTTGGTAACTTAGAAGTTGTGTTTAACAAACGAAATACTTCAATTAATCGACGAAAAAAACACAGCTATTCAGCTAAAGAACGAGCTCCAAGGAAACTAAAACAACAGAGTAGCAGGAACAATTCGAAGAAATGGAGAAACAATGGTCGTCGTAGGAACAGATTCGACACACAGAGAAGCCACAGAAACTTCCAACGTAATTGCAAGCAAGATAATGCCATTGTTAAACGCTGAGGAAAGAGTGGATAGGTGGAAAGAGTACATTGGGAGCCTCCTTAAGGTGGAGGAACTGTCTGCTATATGAATATAAAAAGAAATGGATGCAATTTGAATGTCTTGGGCGTTCTAGTATTATTCAGAGTTCGAAGGCTCCGAAAGACATGCGATGAAACAAATTCTAAAGAATGCTGAAAATTCCTTCATAATTTGTAAAATCGATGGAGGAAATCGCACACAAGCGAGTATTCAATTTGTTGTGCAGAATCTACAAGATTGGAGACTTATCACAGTTCTTTCAGCAGAATGAAAGCAAACAACGCACATGACGGCAACAGGAGGTAAACGTGATAAGTGTCGCGCAATCGGCTTACATCTACATGGATACACCGCAAATGACACTTAAGTGCCTGGCAGAGGCTTCATCGAACCACCTTCACAATAATTCTCTATTATTCTACTCTCGATGAACGCTCAGAGGAAACGAAAACCCTGGTTTCCCTTATTTTATTGTGATTATCGTCTCTCCCTATGTAGCTCGGCGGCAAAAAAAAAAAAAATATATATATATATTTTTGCATTCGGAGTAGGAAGTTGGTGACTGAAATTTCGTGAGAAGACTCCGCCGCAACGAAAAGCGTCTTTGTTTTAATGCTGTTCACCCAAAATCCTGTAGCATGTCAGTGACACTCTCTCCCCTATTTGCGATAGCAACGTGCTGCTCTCCTCTGAACTTTCTCGATGTACTCAGTAAATCATAACTGGTAAGGATCCCAGACCGCGCTGCAGTACTACAAAGAGGACGGACAAACGTAGTGTAGGCAGTCTCTTTAGTAGATCTGTTATATTTTCTAAGTGTTCTTCCAATGAAACGTAGTCTTTGGTTCGCCCTCGCCACAACATCCAACATGTATTCTTTTCAATTGAAGTTGTCTGTAATTTTATTTCCTAGGTATTCGGTTGAATTTACGACCTTTAGTTATGACTGATATATCGTGTAACCGAAGTTTAGCGGATTTATTTTAGCACTCATGTGGATGACCTCACACTTTTCATTTTTGCACCATTTAGATACCTTTTCTAAATCGTTTTGCAATTTGTTTTGATCTTCCTAAAAGAAAATGACAGCATCATCTGTAAACAATCTAAGACAGCTGCTCAGATTGTCTCCTAAATCGTTTACGTAGCTAACGAAGAGCAGAGGTCCTATAACACTACCTTGGGGAACGCCAAAACTCACTTATGTTTTACTTGATGACTTCCGTCAGTTACTACGAACTGTGACCTCTCCGATACGAAATCACGGATACAGTCACATAACTAAGATGATATTCCATAAGCGTGCTATGTCACTACAAGCCGGTTGCGTGGTACAGTGTCAAAAGCCTTCTGAAAACCCAGAACTACGGAATCAATCTGAAATCCCTTGTCAGTACCACTCAACACTTTGTGTGTGTAAAGAGCTTGTTGTGCCTCACAACAACGATGTTATCTAAATGCATGTTTACTGTGCGTCAATAGACCGTTCTCTTGGAGGTACTTCATAATGTTCGAACACAATATATGATGCAAAATCCTGCTTCACAGCGCACGCATCCAACTTGCTGACGAGGCTAACACACAGTAAAATGAAAAAGAAGTTTGTCTATTATTCCAGTGAGCTGAAGACATGACTGAGAATATCAGTCTTGCCAACAGTTTCAACGAAGCTCAGAATCTGTAGTATAGGCCCGGGAACTGATCGGAGCCCTGTGGATCTAAAACAAAAAAAGACTTTTAACCTTCAGTGACAATCTAGACTGTAACTTCCTTGACTTTCGGTAGAGAGGTGAGGATTAAAATTCCCCTCAAATGGTTCAGTAGTGGATTACGCACCAGATTACTAACCAGGTACACTATGTGATCAAAAGTATCCGGCCACCCCCAAAAATATTCTTTTTTCATATTAGGTGCATTGTGCTGTCAGATATAACCCCAGACAAAGGCAAGAATGCAGTTGTTGGGAGAAAGGATCTCCTGAATACACAAGCCGGCCGCTGTGGCTGAGCAGTTCTAGGTGCTTCAGTCCGGAACCGCGCTGCTGCTACGGTCGCAGGTTCGAATCCTGCCTCGGGCATGGATGTGTGTGATGTCCTTAGGTTAGTTAGGTTTGAGTAGTTCTAAGTCTGGGGGACTGATGACCTCAGATGTTAAGTCCCATTGTGTTTAGAGCCATGTGAACCATTATTGAACGTCGTCTGCAAGCGTGTGTAGTGCCAAAAGTAAAATTCGGAGGCGGTGGTGTTATGGTGTTGCCGTGTTTTTATGGAGGGCACTTGCACCCCTTGTTGTTTTTAGTGGCAGTATTATAGCACAGGCCGACATTGATGTTTTTAGCACATTCGTGCTTCCCACTGTTGAAGAGCAATTCGGGGATAGCGATTGCATATTTCAACACCATCGAGCACCTGTTCATAATGCACGGCCTGTGGCGGAGTGGTTACACGGCAGTTACATCCCTGTAACGGACTGGCCTGCACAAAGTCCTCGCCTGAATCCTATAGAAAACCTTTGGGATGTTTTGGAACGCCGACTTCATTCCAGGCCTCACCGACCGATATCGATACCTCTTCTCAGTGCAGCACTCGGTGAAGAATGGGCTGCTATTCCCCAAGAAACCTTCCAGCACCTGACTGAACGTATGAATGCGAGAGCGGAAGCTGTCATCAAGACTAGAGGTGGGCCAACACCATACTGAATTCCAGCATTACCCATGGGGGCCGCCAGGTGTCTGGATACTTTTGATTACTTAGTGTAATTATGTACAGAGTGCGCTTAATTCTTTTTTAGCTTAGGCATCTCTCCATCCATCCAACCTAGATAATGATAGCTTGAGGAGACCCCAAATAATTAGTGTAAGACCCAAAGAAATGAGCCCGCCAGATGAAAAAAGTAAGCTCCTGGTTATCAGTTGCCAAAGCATTCAGAACAAAGACACGGAGAAGATGAAGTCCTTAAAAGCACTTGAAATATAATACTAGGTACAGAAATCGACAGAAATGAGTTTCTGTGTAAATTTAAGTGAAAATGGAAAGGATAGACTAGTGATAAGTGTTATAATTTTTGCAGTAGACAAGAAACTGAAATCCAGAGATATAGAAATTATAGCTACACGCGAGATTGTTTGAGGAAGACTTGGTACTAGCTGTCGAAATAAACTTATAGCTGGATATTTCTGCTGACCATCAGACTCCACCTCCCCCACTCGATGCAACCCGAAGCTATAGGAAAGTCCATCAGTTCGCTAGAACTGATGTTTCCCAATTATATTACAATTGCTGGAGGAAACTTTAATTATCCAACAACCTACTGGGAGAATTACGTTTTTATAAGCAGTGAACGTCAAACATTACTAAAAGAGATCTGTGAACACGTGCCTAGCACAGACAATTCGGAAGCCCTCTGCTGATGGAAATATGTTAGATCGGACCACTTTCAAGATGACCATTTCGAAACCAGGAGGCAGTTGTAGCACCTGTAATTACTAATGCAGAAACGGAAGCTACAACAAGTAGGAAGATATTTATTTTATGTGATCTAGATTAAAAGACGTGTCATATCTCAAAGAGGATCTCAAAGCATTTACATCTGGACAGAAGTAGGAAGAATAGTGGCTAAAATTTAAAAGAATAGTCAACAGTGCACTGGATGGATACGCACATAGTACAACAGTTCATAATAGAAAGGATCCTCCGTGGCATAGTCTCTGTACAGAAATTTCCAAGGAAACTGCTTCTGTTGGTGAAAATTAAAAGATAGGACCATAGATAGAAGATGAATGAAACGAGTTTAGTTGTCAAAAGGGCATTACGTGAAGCCTAGAATGACTACCGAAGCAGAATCTTACCGATAGATCTCAGAAAACACAAAAAATCTAGCTATACTTAGAGGCTGTTAGTGGCACCATAGATTGTGTCTCTTGGGTGACACAGGAACTATAACTGAGGTTACCAAACCAATTAATTGTAGCTTTCATTTGTAGTTGACATTTACGTACTACAGAGAGGCAATAATACATAAATTAAATGTCTCAAAAATAAACCTGTTGCCTTAAAGTTTGTTCGAATGAAAGATATTATTCTCATTAGATGTTTTTTAAATTGCATAGTCACAAATTGTTAAGAATGTTCAATAATAAATGTCAAGAAAACGGAAAAAAATTCAGTAAAAAGCAGTGTTGAAATCATGTCGAACAGTGAGAAGGTAGCTGTAAGAGGAGGATGAATGAGTATTTTTGTAGGTGGAAGACCTGTTGACATAAAACGTCAGTTTTTTTGTGCCATTAATGACATTATAATTGTCGGGAGGTCTGTACAGTGACATCACTGATAGCAAAACGAATAACTGTAAAAATATAGTTTTAAGGTGCAGTATGCGAAGTTCCACTCAGTCTGAAGTAATAGCAATGTTCGCTATCAGCTCAATTTAACTGAGTCTCAATCAAAATAGTAGTTGGAATACAATACTTTAACCAGCCAAAAATCTACATGTTTTCATTTATGTAATTTAGACAACCAGGTACAGCGTGAAGAGCACAGAACGAATGTCAGTCTAATGACGCAAGGCTCCTCGAGTCAGCCCTCTTTTGAATGATAGCTCTTCAAGGTAACTCAGCTTGACAACTCTGTGGCTGAGTTTGTAGCGTCAACTGAAAGGAGCAAGTTTAGATACACTGCGGTGAGTTGTCCGAATAATAGCCGCGTCACGAAACTAGCCCAGAGGTGGCACACTGTTTCAGCTTGTCACTGACTCTTTTACCTTGAGGATAGGAACAGATTTCAGTTTCGTAAATATTAGCCGTTTTACAAAATTTCCTTCCATTTTTGTCGTCTTTGCAACTAGCGCAGATCCACGGTTGAGTTCAGTGAAGAAGGGGTTATTACAAATTATTCCTGTCCTCCCGCCTCCCCTCCCCATCTTAAATATAAATTACCGTCACCCCTCATTTAACGAGTTGCAGATGCATAATATTTTAATAATAGTATAAAATACATAAATTGTTTTAATATAGTTATAGTAATTTGTTTACACGAGTGTTGAGTACATCGCTTTAACGTAACTCGTAACAAACATCAATTCAGAGAATACGATATTTCAAACATTCGTCCAAAAGTTTAAGAAATCTCATGCAGTTGATTTGAGAACTGTAATAAAAGTAAACTTACACAACCGACAAATCAAAATGTGCTGTCACCAATATGAGTATTTTACTCAACACTAAAATTAAGAACAAAGTTCTGC
Organism: Schistocerca serialis cubense; assembly: GCF_023864345.2. Lineage (NCBI taxonomy): Eukaryota > Metazoa > Arthropoda > Insecta > Orthoptera > Acrididae > Schistocerca > Schistocerca serialis. The sequence continues at coordinate 463,085,103 of NC_064643.1, forward strand.
AGTCTACAGCAATTCAAATCATTTCCACCTACGTTCGAGGAAGTTATTTTTTTTTCCTTGGGGGAGAGTCTTTCGCCTCGTACCCGCGTAACTTTGTAGTCCTCCGCTTCCACTTGTGGACTCGCCATGTCGAATGTTTGGTTCTCCGGGAGATATTACGTAAATGTGAGTAGGCACTTTATCCTTGCTGGATTCATTTCTGCAGCCTGTCGGGCCTCAAGCCAATCCACGTCATATAGCATATGGTAAAATAAGTGACAACGATTTTTTGATAATCAAAATATGCAACTTTCTAGAAATTTTTTACGCCTTGGAAACCCTTAGTTGCCGGCCGTTGTGGCCGAGCGGTTCTAGGCGCTACAGTCTGGAATCGCGCGACCGCTACGGTCGCAGGTTCGAATCCTGCCTCGGGCATGGATGTATGTGATGTCCTTAGGTTAGTTAGGTTTAATTAGTTCTAAGTTCTACGGGACTGATGACCTCAGAAGTTAAGTCCCATAGTGCTCAGAGCCATCTGAACCATTTAGCCAAACCCTTAGTTCCTTTCTTCCGTGGAAATTCGTTTTTTGCTGAATAGATGGGTTCATACGTCATCCGGGTAATCGAAAATCTGGATAATACGAAGAGCCAGACAAAAAATCGTATGGCATGGTGTAAATGCTACAAACACACACCACATTTATTTACACGCAAAGATACAAATTGTACATATTTTCACACAATATTCCTGGAATTTAAAAAGACAGTTTTACACACTTAAATAATCGGTAAGATTCTTTTTAGCATGATTAGTATGTCCTTGATAGTGTAAGAACTTAAAGGTCGAACAGCAGCTTCAGTATGCCTCATAGGAGACAACGGAGTTCGAGCACGTTTCAGAGTGCGATCGAGGAAGAATAGCTACCTATAGGGATCGTGGATTATCCTTCGAGAAATCAGTGAATGTGTCGGACGGAACCAAGCAACTGTGATGCCGATCTGTAACGGCTGAATGCAGGAGGGAAAGACGGACAGGCCGGACCGACTGGGCTCTCCTCCTTGCACCACTAGAAGTGATGACAGGCATACTGTTCGCATTCCAGTGATGGCTCGCTCTGCTACATCATGAACCGTATCAATACAAATTGGTCTGTTGCGCAATAAGTAGCGTCTGCGCGTACCATTCGACGTCATCTACAGCAGAGTGGATTGTCCGCAAGGCGTCCATTCATAAATGGCTCCGAGCATTATGGGACTTAACATCTGAGGTCATCTGTCCCCTATAACTTAGAACTACTTAAACCCATCTAACCTAAGGACATCGCACACATCCATGCCCGAGGCAGGATTCGAACCTGCGACCGTAGCGGTCTGCATCTACATCTACATCGATACCCATACTCTGCAAGCCACCTGACGGTGTTTGGCGGAGGGTACCTTGAGTACCTCTATCGGTTCTCCCTTCCATTCCAGTCTCGTATTGTTCGTGGAAAGAAGGATTGTCCGTATGCCTCTGTGTGGGCTCTAATCTCTCTGATTTTATTCTCAATGTCTCTTGTAACCTCCCCGTGAAAATACAAGATAATGAAAAGAATTGAATTAATTGCAAATAGTGCCAAATGTTAGCTTCCCACAGTAATAAAACTCAATGATAATAAAAATGTGCAAAAAATGTTAAGTCCCCACAAAATTACTGAACAATAATGACCCAAATGTAAACTCGACACAAAAATTGAGAAATGAACATTAATCATTAAACCCACAATAATAGGGCAGCATCGCTGACTTTAGGCCCTGTGCAAGAATTAATCTGATAAATTGATTCTGGGATGAAAAGCATAGGAAATATTGTTTCAATTGGAATGATTCTTTTCTTAAAAAAGATTGCTTTGAAAACAAAATTATTATTGGGGCATTTCTTGAACAAATTAATTACAATTAACAGATGTTATTGGCTGAGCGCAATGCTGCTTCATTACCTTTGATAACAATATACCTCGTCCTGAATCGTGACCAGAGACCCATGTCGACGCCCGCCGACTCCTCACACACGACTACTGTCTCACGCGCGCTACTAGCACTGACAGAGTGCAACTAGCAACTGCGTCCAACTCGGAACTTACAACTACATGCTCTCGCGACTCGCTACGTACAACAACTGACCTCTCGCGCGGTCAAGCGCAGACTAGCAACGATAAACAACTCTCTGGTCAGAGATTCTGTCATGCCTCGCCATCGCTGGTACTGAATACGTACGCGTTTCATAACCCTCCACTGGGTGGGCAAAAATTTGGCAGCGATGGTGAGTCATTTGGACTTGCCATGAGCAACAAATTTTTTCAGAATTAATTAACTTTACAATTACAGCATATACAGAGATATAGAACATGAAGTAAATATGGTGCACTTGCACCAAGTACAAAACATATTAGGCAATGACAAAAGGTGAGTACAAAACATATTAACAAATGACATAAGTGCACACACACTGAAAAACTCTTTAGCATTTTCACAACAAATAAGCATAATGGCAAAAAAATCATGTTGACAAGTGACAGAAGTGCACATTCACTGCAGTTCAGAACATATCAGCAAATCAAAATGTACATTCAATGAGTAGTAGTAGTAATCATGTTATAAAATGACAAAAGTGCACACGCACTGAAATTCAGAATATATCAGCAAATCACAAAATGTATATACAATAAGTAGAAATAATGTTAGAAAAATGACAAAAGTGCACACGCACTGTAGTTCATAACATATCAGCAAATCAAAATGTACATACAATGAGTAGTAATCATGTTAGAAAATAACAAAAGTGCACTAGCACTGTAGTTCGAGAAAAAAAAATGTATAGGCCATGAATACAAATGATATTAGCAAAAAATGATTTTCACTATGTTACAAGAATTAGGATAGGAAAGGGAAGGATTGCATCATGGTTGTAGCACTTTAGGTTGCACGCAGCTGCACTGAAAGTCCATATCTTTCCACAGAAGTACAACACCAAGTCAGACAATCTGAAGTTCTTTTCCCAGAAGTATTTATCAGCGTACCCAAGACACTGAAATGTCGTAGTAATATTCCATGTTATCATTTTGGCAGTATATCAGGCACACCAAACAGTGGGACCATAATAACGTCTCCATCGCACACGGTGGTGGACAGCATGTCGTGTCAACACCACGCTCTTACAAGGCACACCAACGTAGAATTAGTGCAAAAACCAAATATAGTGCTCCATGATCAAGAGGATATACAGGACAAATGGATATTACAGTAATTCAGGGTAGTTAGGTCAGAAGGTGAAGGACATTACGTCACATACTAGTTTTCATTGGGAATTACATTAGTAGTTTGCGGCATTCATAGCCCAGTTATTGAACATTTCTGTACCATGTGTGTAGTATTACAGAAAAATGTTCATTAATTGATTTACAGACAACATTGTCATTGGTCATTTCAATACCGTAATCAGTAGCGTTCATTTCCCAGTTACAAAGCATAATCAGTAGCATTCATTTCCTTGTTACAAAGAATTATTAATTAATCATTGGTCATTTAAATACAGTAATCATCTCAATACAGTAATCAGTAGCATTCTTTTCCCAGTTACAAAGCATAATCAGTAGCATTCATTATTCAAGTGACATATTATTCATAGCTGATCAGCATTACTCAGAACTCTCTTAAACTGGTATCATTATTTGGGACTGGTAATACATTTTTTGTTAGCAATGCATTGCTTTGGGTAATTATAAGGGAAGGCAAGAAAAAAAAATTGCTTCTGGGTAGTTGCTGTAAATGAAAATGTGTAACGTCATTCGTCATGAGTGCGCTGTTGCAAGATTATGAAACAAGTAGAGTATATGTAATCACATTCATAAATGACATAGATTTAATGAACAACTGCTTATAGCACATTAATTTCATAAATAATTTCTCCTGCAAAAATATACAAAAAATGGATTATTAAGCTGAAAGAAGAAATGCATTTTATGCTGAAAAGCAGTGAACTTCGAATTAACAGGTAGTGAAATATGTATAAAAATGTGTTCCATAGCTGTCCTTTTCAAAACCTTCCGTCATTATACTATGCAATATAACACCTGCTGTCAAAGCAAACTGCAACAAATACTTAAATAACTACATAGCATAAATACATCACTTCAACAATATCCTCATCTGTAAAGAAAAAAAAACTTCATTATCCATCACTTCATTATCATAACTCCATTATTATCATCACCTGTAAAGAAAAACTTCATTATCCATAGTAGCATATTCTTCATCATTATTCATCAGCATTCATTATCATCTGCAAAAAATCATTTCATTACTCATTACATAACTATTCCTTATCTCTAGCATATTCCATCACTAAAACTAAGATGTGTAGTTCTCTCTGACAGCCTGTATCAATCGCCTTGTATTCTGAAAGAAAAAATTAGTTAACACTGCTATTCTACGATGTGTATAGTATATTCTTGTTAATGCTTGTTAATCCTGATCCATTTACTCTTCATCACGAGGTTTGCATCTTCTTTCGTTCATTCCGAAGGTGAAATTCCCATTTCTGTTTAATTTATTTCTTTTACGCATCATTTCTTTCTGAAATTGATGAACAAAGATTAATGTCTTGCATTTACATCATATACTCACTAAATAATGACTGGTTTATGATAACATAATTAAGCATACAGCATACCATGACAGAAAACGTAATATGAAAAAAAATAGACAGTGTTCAAATGCAAAAATGTACACAGAATATCACAATGCAGCAGCAAAAAATGTAAAACAGTCACGATGTTGAGATATCATAGGGCAAATGTCAAAGTCAACTGGTGTGTGTTATATCTTAATTATTTCACAGTGCATATAAACAAAATATGAAAACACTCGTACATACATAAAAAAAATGATGACAAGAAATGTGACTTTCTTTGAGTTCACCTTGTATGTTGTGTAGTTAGTAGAGGCGAGAATTAAAGACTTTAATGGAGAGAGAATTTAATAAAACTAATATGTCACTAGATAAAATTGCATAATTATTCATAAGATACGTAAGTTTCTCTGGAAAAATTGTGCACAGTCTGATATATAACGACAAGAAGAGCGACCTGCTAACCTTACCTTGCCGGGCACTTGCCAAGAAAAAATACGATAATCATCAATAATTAGTCATGTGAATATAATTGCATAAGGATCATAAAAATTACTAAATGGCATCATAGTACGTTAAATCATAAAGTGTCTTCATTCAATAAAGGGTTTAATATTGGAGACATGGTGATTGCCTTTACTTTTTCTGGTTCTCAGAGTTTCGACGTGTACAACATTGGGATGAGGAATGCTGCGAATCCGATATGGACCTGCGTATAGAAGTTCAAATTTACTGCACTTACCTTTTATTCTGCTGGATAAATAGTGTGTACGTACTAATATCTTCTGTCCAATGTGAAAGTCACGGCGTACACAAACTTGTTTTTGCTGTCTTCTCCGGCGCTCTGCGGCACGTTTGATGCTGTTCAGCGCAATGTTAATTATTTCATGGTGTCGTAGTCAACGAGATGTAGGAAAGTTTACTAATTCTGTAATTTTGTTAGCTGGTTCTACATTTTTCAGTATAACAGACGGAGATAGCATAGTGGATTCATTTGGTATGGAATTAATTACTTCTTGGAATGAGAATATGTGTGTGTCCCAATCAATATGTCTTTTGTGGCAGTATATTCTACACAGTTTACCAATTTCTTTCATTAATCGTTCACAAGGGTTCGAAGAAGCATGGTATCTGGATATATAGATCGGAGAAATGTTACTAGTTCGTAACATGCGTGTCCATATAGCAGAACGAAATTGTGATCCATTGTCAGAAATTACTTTCAACACATGCCCTACATGAAATAGAAAATGCTTTACAAATGCTTTCGAAACGGTTTTAGCAGTAGCTTTGCGTAACGGAGTGAAAGTAACAAATTTTGAAGTGAGTTCAACAGCGACAAAGATGTAGCAGAAACCTCTATTAGTTCTCGGAATTGGACCAAAAATGTCTACAGCGGCCATATGTCTCAATTTAACAGGTACAATTGGATGTAATGGAGGAATATGTGAAGTTGTGTCTGATTTAGCTTTCTGGCAGATTTTACATGACGCTAAAACTCGTCGTATACGTTTCTCCATGTTGGTAAAATAACAGTTCTGTCTCAGTATAAGAAAACATTTTCTGGCTCCGTAATGTGCATAACTTAAATGAGTATACCATATTAATTTGTTAACCAGTTCGTCAAGAATGCATAATAACCAATTGTTGCTATCAGGATGAGAGCGGCGAAACAGATTGTCATTGCGTACAGTGTAATGGTTTCTAATCGTAACATTATTCTTATCTTGCCAAAGGTGTTTAATTTCTTTCCACACGTTGTCTTTATTCTGCTCTTGTGCTATGTCCTGTAATGACGACGAAATAAAATTTTCGAATGCAACTTGTTGAATGTACATAACGCTGAAATTTGCTTTGCAGAAGTTGGCTACAATGTCTTGCTGATTGTTGCTGAGAGAACGAGATAGTGCGTCTGCTACAATATTTTGTGTGCCGGGAATGTGAACAATTGTGAAATTAAATTCCTGTAAATAAAGTTTCCACCTGCTTAACCTGTCGTGTGTAAATTTAGCTGAAAGTAAAAATTGTATAGCTCTGTGATCTGTGTAAACGGTGGTGTGTCTTCCATAAAGAAAATGCCTAAATTTCGTAAAAGCCCAAACAGCACATAACGTTTCCAATTCTGTAACAGAATAATTTCGTTCAGCAGGTGACAGAATGCGGCTTGCAAATGCGATGTTTTTAATTATTGTAGAACCATCTTCTTCAATTTCCTGGAAAATATGTACGCCTAAAGCGGTGTTAGAACTGTCGGTGGCACTGGAAAAATTTCTGGTAAGATCTGGGTGCGATAAAAGTGGTGCATTCAACAGAGCATGTTTCAGGCTCATAAATTCAGAATGTGCTTACTTATCCCACGACCAAATAGTGTTTTTATCTGTCAATTGGCATAATCTAGGTGTGTCTAAAGCAGAGTGATGAATAAATTTACGAAAAAACTTAATTAAACTCAAAAAACTGCGTAGTTGTTCTTTTTTTTCGTAGGAACAGTAATGTCACGTAAAGCTTGAAGTTTTTCCGGGTCAGGCGCTATGCCTTCTGCTGAAATTACATGTCCAAGAAATTTTATAGAATGTTTGCCAAAGTGCGATTTACTGAGATTAACTGTAAGTCCTTGTGCATGAAAAGTTTGCAATAGTCGTTCAAGAATCATATTGTGTTCGGACCAGTTAGCTTCTGCAATAAGAATGTCGTCTACGTACGTCGTGATAATGTCTTTCATGCAAACACGTGTCGGATGGTGTCAAAACTAATAACATTTTCGTGAACAAGATTCTGCGTGTCAAAATTATTGCTTACGTTACTGGAATACGCAACCTGTACTGTATCTGGTCAAATTCTATCGTACGTGCTGTTATTTACGGGAGGATGCTGTGGCATATCCACTATTTGAACTGTTCTGTTATTTCTTCCTGACGTATTACGCTATAGATGATACCTATTGTCTGGTTCATTCATGATAACATGTTGTTGCTGACGTTCTTGCTGCTGAAAAGATCGACACGCTGAAAATTGTGCTCATTATTTTTACGTTTGTCATGATAGTCACTTTTATACGGCGCATTTGCGATAGGAATTGAAATACTGTGTTTTCTATACGTAGTTATTTCTTTGCTGCTGTGCGTTACTATTTGTTGTAGCTGAGACTATACGTGCACGCGGCGAAACATAAAAGTTTGGTTGACTTTGTGCATTACATTGTTGGTTAGCTATGCGACTGCTGAAAATTTTGTACATACTGATGATTAAGATTTTATCAGATATCAAAATTACGCTGGTAGTTCTGGAGTGCATAATGAAAATTGTCACTTTCGGTATAACTTGTCACATCGGGTTTTCATTACATATTTCTTAATTCTAGATAGAGCAATAGTTAAAGAGCTGTTTTGATAGATATAAAGGATAGTAGAAGAAAAGGCAGTAGTCCAGAAAACTAAAGATGAAACAGCACTACTACAGCTCGGGGCCCTATGCACGCTACGGCACATATTCAGTAAAGCGTAATGAATCCCCTGAGGTCAGTTACACACTACAAATAAATTTCAGCTTTTGCGTTACAGGCAATGGTGGTAAAAATTCACAAACAAATTGCTGTATCCATGCTAATTGTAGTTTCTGTATTACAGGTAATGGCGGTGAAAGTACAAAAATAAATCGTCTTATACAGTTCAAATCGTGTACCTGTGCTCTGTCATTTTTAAACACTTTAAATTTTCTCACTGATATAAAATGTTTGTAATCGAAATTATCGTCTCTGTATGACGGAACAGGTTCTGTATTGTAAGAGATTCTATTTGTCTGTATCTGTTCTGAATCTAAGTCCCGTACTCTTTGTAGATTACCCAAGTTATACGTGCTGCGTGAGTCTGACAAATGTTCACTAAGTGGCATCTGCTGTGATGTGTTAAACCCTGAAACATTTTTTATCTCTGTTACCTCTTGCTGTAAACATGACAATTTTCTACATAAGGCGTTATTAGATGAATCGATCTTATTGATTGTCTGTTGTAGATTTTGAAATTCAGGTGTTTGATTCAATGAAACCGGTGAGGTATCGTCAGATTTGCTGTCATTATTACTTTCAATAATGTCAATACGACTGGCCAGTTCATCATATTTTTCAGTCAGTATTTTTGCCTGATCATCGTTTTTACTGTCAGAAGCATTAATCTGTTTTTGTAATTTACGTGTGGTCTCGTTCAATTTTTTAACGTCAGCTTTGATGTCATCGGAATCCCGTGTTAGCTCTAATTGTTCGAGTCTGTCTGTCACTGTCTGAATATCTGCTGTGTGTGTATCTGTTTTTGATTTAAGATCAGAAATGTCATCACATAATTCACTGTTCAACTGTTCGATGGTATTAATTTTGTCCGATACTGTAGCAATATTGTTGTCTACGTATGTTTCTGCCTTCGCAAACATTTTACGTTTATCTTCTTGTCTCTGTGCAGTGATTGTTTCCATGACTCGACGTTTTACTTTATTCTGATCCTGTATAAATTTACGGAAACGCGTATCACTATTCTGTAGGTGAAGATTAAAACGTTCGTCAATCTGAGTGTTCTGTTGGTCGAATTTCGCGTCTATATTTGCATCCATTGTGCGCAAAAGTTCTGCTGTCATTAATTTAACCTCGTCGCGTAACTGTGTTGCTTTTTCAGAGCATTGTTTAGCGACTCCGCTAATTTCGTCTCTAAGTGTTTCTGTTGTAGCTGTTTGCATTTCCCTTAATTCTTGAGCAACAGATCTAATTTCTTCGCTACTTTTTCTTGAACAAGCCTCAGTTTCCTCACGTGACTGTTCCTTAGTATCATGACACTGCACGGCAACGGCTGTAATCTGCTCGCTAAGCTGTCTAGAACTGTGGTGTAATTTTTCATTGAGGCTGTCATGTTTTTCATTAAGCTGTTTGATCTGTTCACAAAGCTGTCTGGAATTGTTGTCTAATTTTTCATTAAACTGTCTGGAATTGTTGTCTAATTTTTCATTAAACTGTTTGTTCTGCTCACTAAGTTGTTTGAAATTTTCATCATTGTTGTCTAGTTTTTCATTAATTTTATTAAGTTGTTTCAAGTTTTCACTAAATTGTTGTTGTAGCAATTTTGCCATAATTTGTTCCAAGTCAAAATTAGCATTTCTATTCTCTGCGCTGTTTAGTGCCGTACCTGCAATTGTCGCGTTTTGTGTGACCATTTGGTCATTCTGTAATTTACAAAATTGTTTGCCAATCGGATGTGCAATTTTAGTCAGTACCTCCGAATTGAATGAATCCGTCGCACTTTCAGTACACTGTTCATTTTCATTACAAAAATTTGTCTGTACGTCACTTGAATTTTCCAAACCGGTTGTGTTAAGCTGGGCAGCACTCATTACAATAGAGCGCCCCGCGTCATCAATTGTCGTCAAATCAACAGAGGAGACAATTGAGTTTGTTTGTTCATAATTAAGATAAAAATCATCATTAGTGGTTGGAACGCACTGATTGTCAGTGAACGCAGGATTGTCATCATTACACTGCGTGTCACAAGTACTATCGGTGAAGTTGTTTAAGTTGGTAATTTCATTCATTACACCTCGCGATATACTATTAATAGTTTTTCGTGGCATTTTAACACAAATTACAATTATTCACAAATGAGACAAAAACAATGCAAAATCCAACAAATACAAATACAACAAAGAGCAACGAATTGCCGATGATCTGAGGAAAGAAAGTCACAAAATTAGTAAAAGCGTTGCGCCAAATGCTAATTATATTTTAGTAAATAAAAGCAGATATCTGGCTACTTTTCAGAAGATTCTCAAAGAAATACGATCCTGGTCCGGATGTCGCCAAGTGTAACCTCCCCGTGAAAATATAAAGAAAATATTTTAAATGAGAATAGGACATCGTGCTAAGTGTAACCTCCCCGTAATTATTTTTAAATGATATGAATTGAATCAAAATGCAAATAGAGCCAAATGTTAGCTTCCCACAGTAATAAAACTCAATGATAATAAAAATGTGCAAAAAATGTAAAGTCCCCACAAAATTACTGAACAATAATGACCCAAATGTAAACTCGACACAAAAATTGAGAAATGAACATTAATCATTAAACCCACAATAATAGGGCCGCATCGCTGACCTTAGGCCCTGTGCAATAACTAATCTGATAAATTGATTCTGGGATGAAAAGCATAGGAAATATTGTTTCAATTGGAATGATTCTTTTCTTAAAAAAGATTGCTTTGAAAACAAAATTATTATTGGGGCATTTCTTGAACAAATTAATTACAATTAACAGATGTTATTGGCTGAGCGCAGTGCTGCTTCATTACCTTTGATAACAATATACCTCGTCCTGAATCGTGACCAGAGACCCATGTCGACGCCCGCCGACTCCTCACACACGACTACTGTCTCACGCGCGCTACTAGCACTGACAGAGTGTAACTAGCAACTGCGTCCAACTCGGAACTTACAACTACATGCTCTCGCGACTCGCTACGTACAACAACTGAACTCTCGCGCGGTCAAGCGCAGACTAGCAACGATAAACAACTCTCTGGTCAGAGATTCTGTCATGCCTCGCCATCGCTGGTACTGAATACGTACGCGTTTCACTCTTCGCGAGGTATACGTATGAGGGAGCAATATACTGCTTGACTCTTTGGTGAAGGTATGTTCTCGAAACTTTAACAAAAGCCCGTACCGAGCTACTGAGCGTCTCTCCTACAGAGTCTTCCACTAGAGTTTATCTATAACCTCCATAACGCTTTCGCGATTACTAAATGATCCTGTAACGAAGCGCACTGCTCTCCGTTGGATCTTCGCTATCTCTTCTATCAACCCTATCTGGTACGGATCCCACACTGCTGAGCAGTATTCAAGCAGTGGGCGAACAAGCGTACTGTAACCTACTTCCTTTGTTTTCGGATTGCATTTCCTTAGGATTCTTCCAATGAATCTCAGTCTGGCATCTGCTTCACCAACGATCAACTTTATGTGATCATTCCATTTTAAATCACTCCTAATGCGTACTCCCAGATAATTTATGGAATTAACTGCTTCCAGTTGCTGACCTGCTACTTTTTAGCTAAATGATATCTATCTTTCTATGTATTTGCAGCCCATTAGACTTGTCTACATTGAGATTCAATTGCCATTCCCTGCACCATGCGTCAATTCGCTGCAGATCCTCCTGCATTTCAGTACAATTTTCCGTTGTTACAACCTCTCGATACACCACAGCATCATCTGCAAAAAGCCTCAGTGAACTTCCGATATCATCCACAAGGTCATTTATGTATACTGTGAATAGCAACGGTCCTACGACACTCCCCTGCGGCACACCTGAAATCACTCTCACTTCGGAAGACTTCTCTCCATTGAGAATGACATGCTGCGTTCTGTTATCTAGGAACTGTTCAATCCAATCACACAGTTGGTCTGATAGTCCATATGCTCTTACTTTGTTCATTAAACGACTGCGGGGAACTGTATCGAACGCCTTGCGGAAGTCAAGAAACACGGCATCTACCTGTGAACCCGTGTGTATGGCGCTCTGAGTCTCGTGGACGAATAGCGCGAGCTGGGTTTCACACGACCGTCATTTTCGAAACCCATGCTGATTCCTACAGAGTAGATTTCTAGTCTCCAGAAAAGTCATTATACTGGAAAATAATACGTGTTCCAAAATTCTACAACTGGTCGACGTTAGAGATATAGGTCTATAGTCGCGCGGTTCCAGACTGTAGCGCCTAGAACCGCTCGGCCACTCCGGCCGGCGGCTTCATATTCAGTCACGTGATCTTTATATAACATGTTATCTCACAAATCAGTTTGGCTGTGATATGTATGGTCCTTCTTTTTGTTGCATTTTGCACGGCCAACAGTATATATAGAAAAATATTTTTTTTAGTAAAACTTTCTTTGGAGGATGGGTGGGGGGGGGGAGAGGGGAGAGGAGTCATGAAGTGTATGAACCCCACTTGGATCGTGCCAGCAGCGCAAGTGGTCTGCAAGTGTCGGGCCTGCGCAGTGGCTGTATGCGGCTGGCAGGTCCGGCGCGAGGTGGCCTCGTCTTTCCTCCGGCTGCAGGACGCGGGGGTCGCCCGGGCGCCACGTGCCAGCGCGTCGGACTCTTCGTTTTGTGCAAACAGCGGCTGCAGGAGCAGCAGGGGCAAACACGAGCAGGAGGGTGAGGGGGTGGGAGTGGCGGCGGCGTCGCCCGGGCAACACGGCGGCCGGCACGTGGCGGCACGAGTCGCTTCCCAGAACCGCCGGCAAGGGCAGCACTGCGGACTTGTTGCGCTGCCCCCGGCGGCGAGCCACTGCCTGTTGCCACCGTGTGCGGCGCGCACCTCCACTGTCAGGGCGCGACCTTGAGGCTCAGCACTGCAGCGGAACTTGCTGCTTAGTGAATCTGCATTTATACCACTGTGGTCTCGGGGTAGCGTCTTTGGCTAGAAACCAAAATGTCCCGGGGTTCTAACCCAGCCACTACTCACATCCACAAAAAAAAAAAAAAAAAAAAAAAAAAAAAAAAAAAAAAAAAAAAACCGGATGCACGTTTGCGTGTATGTTTTCCATCTTTTCCACCTAAACCACAGGGTCGATTTCAACCATACACACATAATTTCTGTCCGGAAAAATAGCTTAGAACCACCCACCTTGTTAGGTGTGGAGTGGGGGTGAAAATGCAGTGTATCCCGCGATGCGAGAATGGCCATACTTTAATCATCCAGTATTTGAGAATGCTAGCACTTCGAGAATTGCAAACAAACTTTGCACATAATTTCAGACCCTTACGGAAATTTTTCTCGCTAACGACCCCCACAAAACGATAAAAGAAAAGTTTATCACTTACTAGATTTTCGCTGTTCATGCAGTGAAACCTCCACATGGAACATAACGTTTGAATTTATTACTCCTTTACTACTAACTGTATTCGTGGCACTTTTTGCATATGGTATTCACATACACCAGTGAATGTACCAGAAAACTGACACCATTGTACGACAATTAGTTCAGGAGGCATGACGTCATAAAAATTGAATGCCTGAAAAACTACCCCATCATACAAGACGTTTAAATTTACACTACTGGCCATTAAAATTCCTACACCAAGAAGAAATGCAGATGATAAACTGGTATTCATTGGACAAATATATTATACTAGAACTGACATGTGATTAAATTTTCAAGCAGTTTGGGTGCATAGATTCTGAGAAATCAGTACCCAGAACTACCACCCCTGACCGTAATAACAGCCTTGATACGCCTGCGCATTGAGTCAAACAGAGCTTGGATGGCGTGTACAGGTACAGCTGCCCATGCAGCTTCAACACGATACCGCAGTTCATCAAGAGTAGTGACTGGCGTATTGTGACGAGCAAGTTGCTCGGCCACCATTGACCAGACATATTCAATTGGTGAGAGATCTGGAGAATGTGGTGATCAGGGCAGCAGTCGAACATTTTCTGTATCCAGAAAGGCCTGTACAGGACCTCCAACATGCGGTCGTGCATTATCCTGCTGAAATATAGGGTTTCGCAGGGATCGAATGAAGGGTAGAGCCACGGGTCGTAACACGTCTGAAATGTAACGTCCACTGTTCAAAGTGCCGTCAATGCGAACAAGAGGTGACCCAGACATGTAACCAATCACACCCTATGCCATCACGCCGGGTGATACGCCAGTATTGCGATGACGAATACACGCTTCCAATGTGCGTTCACCGTGATGTCGACGAACGCGGATGCGACCATCATGATGCTGTAAACAGAACCTGGATTCATCCGAAAAAATGACGTTTTGCCATTCGTGCACCCAGGTTCGTCGTTGAGTACACCATCGCAGGCGCTCCTATCTGTGATACAGCGTCAAGGGAAACCGCAGCCATGGTCTCCGAGCTGATAGTCCATGCTGCTGCAAACGTCGTCGAACTGTTCGTGCAGATGGTTGTTGTCTTGCAAACGTCCCCATCAGGGATCGAGACGTGGCTGCATGATCCGTTACAGCCATGTGGATAAGATGCCTGTCATCTCGACTGCTAGTGATACGATGCCGTTGGGATCCAGCACGGCGTTCCGTATTACCCTCCTGAACCCACCGATTCCATTTTCTGCTAACACTCATTGGATCTCGACCGAGGCGAACAGCAATGTCGCGATACGATAAACCGCAATCGCGATAGGCTACAATCCGAGCTTTATCAAAGCTGGAAACGTAATGGTACGCATTTCTCCTCGTTACACGAGGCATCACAGCAACGTTTCACCAGGCAATGCCGGTCAACTGCTGTTTGTGTATGAGAAATAGCATATCACAGCATCTTCTTCCTGTCGGTTAAATTTCGCGTCTGTATCACGTCTCCTTCGTGGTGTAGCAATTTTAATGGCCAGTCGTGTATTTCTTCGTTGCTACTATATTCGCAAAACTTTTCGCAGACCGCATCCACATTTGCTACTGAACGACGTTACAAAAATATGATACTGGCAAAAAACAGTTCAGGAGATCCGAAAACAAATCGCAACATCGTGCACGCCGTTTTAATTTGTTACCTCTTTATTACCAACTCTATCAACGACGCATTTCGCCGACAGTAGGCACATATACCACTGGATGTACCTACAAAATTATATCATTGTACAGGATATACTTCGGGAGATATGACATAATCATTGCGCTGCTTGTGAATGAAACTGCGGAGCGAAATTCGCTACACATACGGGTGAAATATGTGTACGAATACGCGATGACATATGTTAAATATGTGTGAAATGTATTTGACATACGCGTATGCGAGCAAAGTCACGGATAAAAAGCTTATCCTAAACCCCTGCAACGATTTGAATCAAACTGGTATACCCATTAGTTACACTCTGAAAAGAAATACGGTAGCAGTAAGCGTGGAGTCCTGCCGACTGGTCTCGTATCTTTTTTTTTTTTTTTAATCTCATTTTGCCGGCCGCGGTGGTCTCGCGGTTCTAGGCGCTCAGTCCGGAGCCGCGCAACTGCTACGGTCGCAGGTTCGAATCCTGCCTTGGGCATGGATGTGTGTGATGTCCTTAGGTTAGTTAGGTTTAAGTAGTTCTAAGTTCTAGGGGACTGATGACCTCAGATGTTAAGTCCCATAGTGCTCAGAGCCATTTGAACCATTTTGAATCTCATTTTGTTCGTTTTTGTTCGTTGCATCTGCTCGGGGTGGACGTCGTAAGACATCCGTTTAAGTTCGTTGTTGACCGCTTAACTCATTTTTTTATTACAGAGGACAACTAACCCTCTCACCGAACACGCTGAGCTACCGTGCCGGCATGTATCGTGTGCCCCACAGGATGCTGCTCTCTCGCAGTGCTATACCACAATTCAAGCAAGTCACATTAATAGTTTATATTAAAACTAAGCAGACTGACAATACCTAACTTTGAATTTACAACGGTGTCGCAAACGATGGGCGACATGCAAATAGTCGAAATCCTTTGCTGTATACAAGGTCGATGTAAGCAATTGATCTGGATCACACGTCACTGCTATCGTAGGGCTCTCCGCTAGTAGGACCGCACCACTACAGGAGCGCCCTCTAGCCGAAGAGAATATAAGCGCCGTCTCACCGCCTTCTCTTCTCTTGCGTTCTTCATCTTCGTTCCGGCAATTTTGGTTACGCCAGAACGGTAGGAACCATCAGCCTTATATGAGGGTGTATGTGAGAATGTGGAGAGAGAAGGGGCGACGAGGAGCTGAATAGACAACGAGGGGGATGGAGGTGGTAGGCAAAGATAGTAGAGGGACAGAAATAGGAGACGGGTAAATGGACAGAGCGAGGAGAGAAGAGGAAGCGGACAGAGAATGGTAAGAGCAGGAAATGAACAAGGAGAGGGGGAGTAGAAACGGAATTAGATGGGTGAGGAGATGCACAGAGGGGCAAGGAACAGATGGACATAGCAGTGGAGGAGTAGATTGACAGAGAGAGAAGGGGGACGTGGAAACAGACAGAGAGCACGGCAGGAAGAGATGGTCGGAAAGTTGAGGGGGGAGAGGGTGGAGGCAGTGGATAGTGAGGTGGGTGGTGGAGTTGGACAAAGAGAGGGCGAAAGAGGAGATGGGCTAATAGAAGAGTGGAATAAATACATATCTGGGCAACGCTGGATACTAAGCTAATTTTGAATAAAAATGTCAGAAACGTTGGTCGAAAACTTCCAGTATAAAGGGTCAAAAATTGCGGAGGAACGAACAGACATTCGGGGCACCTCTTGCACCTTGGATGGCAAACTACCCCTAAAATGTGGAACAATCTGCAATAATCAACAGCATGAGGATGCAGAATTCAATGGAAACCACTCCATACAACAATGTGTATTCTGAGCAGATGTAATTGGAAAAATATCATGAAGATCTATCCATTGGCAAAAATTCAAAATTAGTCCCTTATTGGGATCTACGAGAGGGGATCACCAAGGAGAGGCAACCATGACAAACAGATTGGTTTTGTGGACCCGAGGGACCAGGTCTTTACAGAAAGGAGGCCGTGTAGCCTACCGTCCATATTCGTTCAAAAAGTATGCCAAAACGGAAGTGGGTTGCAACAGAGTCAGCTGAAGGCAGACTGGATTGTTACGCGTTGCAAAGCGAAATACGGCCGACAAGCGTGGTGAAGCAGAGTCAGCTGGGCTAAAATATGCTAAGGGAAGGACGGAGGCCTTTTCTCACTTCCCACTATCGAAGTGTTTGAAGTACGTGCCTTGACTCCTAAACGAACGTAGTCTGGAGCGTGTAAGTACTCAGCCATTCATGTTCTAAAATACCCACGTCTCAGTATCACAGCCTAGACTACGAGACAGCGACACCCAGAGTGACATCCCAGAATGCCGTATGAGGGTCTGCTGTTCGACCACGGGATGGGGCAGCCGACCCTAGATCACGAGATCAGCTGCCACCAGAACAGAGAGCCGCCCGCTCGCTGGAGGGGTGTCACGGCTGCCTTCGTGGTATCGTCAGCTGCGCTGCCGCGTTTTCACCACTGTCACAACAAGGGATGTCACTGACAGTGGCGATCGAGGGACACCACAATCGGCCTCCCTCTTTGCACTATCAGCAGTGCCAGAGGTCTATTTTTACGCATGAGAGGCAACTGGACGCCTCCACCAATCTGTTCTTGATGTAGTACGGCTGAGGGCCAGAATAAAGAAGTTAATTAAACAAATCCATTGTCATCTTGACGTTTCATTTCACTCTCCATGGCAGGCAATTCATTGGTCACGTAACAGTTGGTCCCAATAAATGCTCATTAACGAATTATACTAGTAAAGTTGGAAGCTACTGGGAAACCTATGAGAGGTGGCGCCCCCTTCGGGTCGTGGTTTTTTTATTTCAAGAAAGGTTGTTTTCATAGCAATTCACAATCTTAAAAAAACAAGCACCGTACAAAATGATTACGTAACATATGTGGCACATATATGTTTTGTAAGTGTACTTATCTACACACACAAAACACAATGTAATACTAAGGTATGACTTACAGACCCAGAGAGTGTGAGGTCTACATGCCATAAGGCATCGTCACGGAATTACAACGCAGCATTGCTACATTGTAGCCTATGTAGCGTTGCCATTCCGTAGCAAAATTGTGGCAAAGACGGCAAACATGATCATAAGCCGCAAATGAATGTTTAAATAAAGTTTAAAAAATGTGCCATTAAAAGATATCCGCAAATCTAGTCATTTCTTACACTTCTGAATTAAAAATGGATCAGTTTACGTCATGCATATAGACATACAGCAGCAGGATCACATGCAGATGTAAAAACACAAAAATAAACAGCAATTATATAAATAATAGCATCTGAGCAGTCAGTACAATTACGAGGAAAGGACTAGTTGAAGGGGGAGCTTGGGTAAGGGAAAGGGGGAGGGAGAAAGGAAAGCAGTACGGAAAGGAATTTGATGAGATAGATGGGATGAAAAGATTAGAATAGGGTGAAAAGAACGCAGGAGGGGCGGGAGGAGGAAGGGGGCAAAGGTGACAAGTGGAGCTCTAAATTGAGAAGTAAGCTGTAACGCTTATTTACAAATGAGCAAACTAATGATGAGCGTAGCACATATGTAAACTATGCTGTACAATAAATATTTTCCACAATAATACATAAAATTATTTCTGAAAAATCTGTGTATCATAAAAAAAGATGACAGAACATAATGGCTAGGATTTAACTCTGACAAGCATAGCCAATTTCGAATAAGGAGGAATAAACCAGCCTTTAATTCTGATTTCAAACTCACGGTGCCACGAACTCACTCGCCAGTCTAAAAGACTTGTGCTTGTGCGTAAATAATCTCCCGCGATTTCTATTACTTTGTCTAGTCTTCCCACCTCCGGCCAGTATGTCGGAGATGTGTAACAGATTAAGTCGATAGGATATATTTAGAGCGCCACGCACAGTACTGCACAGTGCTGAAAGCCCCTAAAACTCACAACGGAACACTTCTTTGACTTCGTCTGACAACGGTTGTCCTATGTTCACATTAAAAAAAAAAAAGAAAAAACGCAAGAAGAACTAAATAAATTCTGCCCTGAAAAAAAAGTGGTAAACTCAAATACACCCCATAATACTTAATAACCAGCCCCTCTGATTCCTTTATAGTGATCGAGAACGCACATATCACTGGAAATTCTAGTCTCCTAACGTTTCTAAATTTTAAAAGAAAGATCCGTCACGATGAGCATATGTGTCCCATATCTTGTTAAGATTGACGTTTCTATTACGTTACTCAACATCTTTTACCGAGCGAGGTGGCGCAGTGGTTAGCACACTGGACTCGCATTCGGGAGGACGACGGTTCAATCCCGTCTCCGGCCATCCTGATTTAGGTTTTCCGTGATTTCCCTAAATCATTTCAGGCGAATGCCGAGATGGTTCCTTTGAAATGGCACGGCCGATTTCCTTCCCAATCCTTCCCTAACCCGAGCTTGCGCTCCGTCTCTAATGACCTCGTTGTCGACGGGACGTTAAACACTAACCACCACCACCACCACCACCAACATCTTTTTTCACATATTATAAGTTTTGACTGGTCAATGTTTCGTAGCAAAATACAAGGTGACAACATAGTTTGACATGAACGAAAATCTGATGGGCCCATTAAGAGACAACCTTGGTCTCAATGTTCCTGGAATTTACAAGTTGTGTGAATGTGGTAGCAGTTATGTTGGTCGGTCAACACGACCGATTTCTGAACGCTGCACAGAACACGGACACCACATTAATTATCAAAATTTAGAAAAATATTCTGTTTGCGAACACAACCTCATGAACCAATATACGATTATGTTTCATAAAACACAAATATTGTAATTGAGGAGGGAGGCTAATATGGGAATCACTCATGGTTGTTCCCACAGTGATAGGTGTTAGAGCTGCACCTTTTTTAAGTAGAAATCAACCGATAGGTATCCCTGCTTAAAGGAAGTCTCTCTAATAAAGAAACCCTCTCACGAAACGTAGCGTATCTAAGTAATGAATAAATTAGCATATTTCACTGAATGTAAGAGGTATTAGAGATAAAGATAGTGAACTGCTTACAGATATTAACATTACTGACATTATTGATACAGCACAGTACCACTTAAACAATGTGAGAGTTCAGTGGCTTCCTGTACCAGGATTCACATTATCTGGCTATTTTTCAAGGAGCTCTTTGCGGAGGGGTCATGTACGCGATAACTAATATTCCATGTGACTCTATTGATACATCAAAGGGCTCCACTGAACAGGTCAGCCGGCCGGAGTGGCCGTGCGGTTCTAGGCGCTACATTCTGGAGCCGGGTGGCCGCTACGGTCGCAGGTTCGAATCCTGCCTCGGGCATGGATGTGTGTGATGTCCTTAGGTTAGTTAGGTTTAATTAGTTCTAAGTTCTAGGCGACTGATGACCTCCGAAGTTAAGTCGCATAGTGCTCAGAGCCATTTGAACCATTTGAACCTGAACAGATCATTGAGCATTGTGCAGGAACTGTTGAATTTAATGAAACTTAACTTTTAACTGTAGTTATCTACAGGTCTCCCAAGTCTGATTTCAGATATTTCTGTTCAAGCCAGAGACAGTTCTTGGTGCACTTTAGAGAACGTACCGTAAATTAGTTGTATGTCTTGGCTTCAGTAATAATTTTCTAAGTAACTGCCAGAAAAAGAATATTAGTAGATCTGAATTCACACCATCTGCTGTAGATTGTATTCTTTTTAACCAAAGCGCAGGGGAACAGTAGCACAACTGTGGACAATGGTTTTGATCATTCATCTTTACTGGAGGGTACGTTCTGTTAGTAAATGAGTAAATGGCCTTTCACACCATGGTACGCAAATTTTAATACTAAATGCAATTTGTGCACACACACACACACACACACACACACACACACACACACACACACGCAATTAAATATAATTACAAACTATTTAGAAATGTTAAGTGGCAACAAAGTTTATTAAGCGTCGACAAAGGACAAAAGTGGCTGGACGTTTACAGTGCTGATGACATTAATGTAATGCTTCCTTCAACGTATTTCTCATGCTCTGCGAAACTTGCTTTCGATTAGAATATTTAAAACACGGTTCTAGCCTAACCGGCAGTCTGGATGGCCGACTAGTGGGATTAGGATATCACGTAAAAAGGAAGTGGGAATAATATCAAAATTTTATTTACAATCGAACTGCAATAACCCATTACAGTACTGTAAGGTGGTTAAAAATATTACTAGGAAGGTAAAAAGCATGTGATATGTAAATGGAACAGATAACTCTCAAGAGAAAATGAAGACAATACGATCAGTACTGAAGGAAGTATCTGGCCACCAGAGCAAAAATGTTTTTGTTACTGATAAGTCACATATATGTATAGTGTATAACAATCACGTTCTGAATATAACAGGTGACCGAATTAAAAACTTAGTTCTACAGGGACTATTTAACGCTCTTAGAAAATGGCTTACCAAGTCTGGATCTGGATCAACGTCCATGATATTGATAAGGGGGATATAGAGTCAATAATCAAATCGAATACTAAGGTCTCTCATGGATACGACGGTGTATCGAGCAGAGTACTAAAGCACTGAGCTGCACGTATTAGCCCACTAATTAATCACATTGTAATTTTTCCTTTCGAAATGGAAGTACTCAGTAGTGAAATCGATTTATAAAATAGAGGGAAAGGGATATTGTTAACAATTTTAGCCTTATTTCTAGGCCATCGGTGTTTGTTGATGTTATCAAACGGGTGTATTCATAAAAGTGACTAAAGTGATTGATCATTTCAATTCACAAACTTTTCTGTCAAACGTACAGTTTCCTTTTATAAATAATTGTTGTTGTTGTCTTCAGTCCTGAGACTGGTTTGATGCAGCTCTGCATACTACTCTATCCTGTGCAAGCTTCTTCATCTCCCAATACCTACTGCAACCTACATCCTTCTGAATCTGTTTAGTGTGATCATTTCTTGGTCTCCCTCTACGATTTTTACCCTCCACGCTGCCCACCAATACTAAATTGGTGATCCCTGATGCCTCAGAATGTGTCCTACCAATCGATCCCTTCTTCTACCCATCTAATCTTCAGTATTCTTCTGTAGCACCACATTTAGAAAGCTTCTATTCTCTTCTTGTCCAAACTATTTATTGTCCATGTTTCACTTCCATACGTGGCTACACTCCAAACAAATACTTTCAGAAACGACTTCCTGACACTTAAATCTATATGCGATGTTAACAAATTTCTCTTCTTTAGAAACGCTTTCCTTGCCATTGCCAGTCTACATTTTATATCCTCTCTACTTCGACCATCATCAGTTATTTTGCTCCCCAAATAGCAAAACTCCTTTACTACTTTAAGTGTCTCATTTCCTAATCTAATTCCCTCAGCATCACCCGATTAAATTCGACTACATTCCATTATCCTCGTTTTGCTTTTGTTGATGTTCATCTTATATCCTCCTTTCAAGACACTGCCCATTCCGTTCAACTGCTCTTCCAAGTCCTTTGGTGTTTCTGACAGAATTACAATGTCATCGACGAACCTCAAAGTTTTTATTTCTTCTCTATGGATTGTGATAGCTACTCCGAACTTTTCTTTTGTTTCCCTTACTGCTTGCTCAATATACAGATTAAATAGCATCGGGGAGAGGCTACAACCCTGTCTCCCTCCCTTCCCAACCACTGCTTCCCTTTCATGTCCCTCGACTCTTATAACTGCCATCTGCTTTCTATACAAATTGTAAATAGCCTTTCGCTCCCTGTATTTTACCCCTGCCACCTTCAGAATTTGAAGGAGAGTATTCCAGTCAACATTGTCAAAAACTTTCTCTAAGTCTACAAATGCTAGAAACATAGATTTGCTTTTTCTTAATCTAGCTTCCAAGATACGTTGTAGGGTCAGTATTGCCTCACGTGTTCCAATATTTCTACGGAATCCAAACTGATCTTCCCCGAGATAGGCTTCTACTAGTTTTTCCATTCGTCTGTAAAGCATTTGCGTTAGTATTTTGCAGCTGTGACTTATTAAACTAATTTTTACATCTGTCAACACCTGCTTTCTTTGGGATTGGAATTATTATATTCTTCTTGAAGTCTGAGGGTATTTCGCCTGTCTCATACATCTTGCTCACCAGATACTAGAGTTTTGTGAGGACTGGCTCTCCCAAGGCCGCTAGTAGTTCTAATGGAATGTTGTCTACTCCAGGGGCCTTGTTTCGACTCAGATCTTCAGTGCTCTGTCAAACTCTTCACACAGTATCATATCTCCCATTTCATTTTCATCTACATCCTCTTCCATTTCCATAATATTGTCCTCAAGTACATCGCCCTTGTATAGGCCCTCTATATACTCCTTCCACCTTTCTGCTTTCCCTTCTTTGCTTAGAACTGGATTTCCATCAAAGCTCTTGATATTCATGCAAGTGGTTCTCCTTTCTCCAAAGGTCTCTTTAATTTTCCTGTAGGCAGTATCTATCTTACCCCTAGTGAGATAAGCCTCTACATCCTCACATTTGTCCTCTATCCATCCCTGCTTAGCCATTTTGCACTTCCTGTCGATCTCATTTTTGAGACGTTTGTATTCCTTTTTGCCTGCTTCATTTACTGCATTTTTATATTTTCTCCTTTCATCAATTAAATTCAATATTTCTTCTGCTACCCAAGGATTTCTACTAGCCCTCGTCTTTTTACCTACTTGATCCTCTGCTGCCTTCACTACTTCATCCCTCAAAGCTACCCATTCTTCTTCTACCGTATTTCATTTCCCCATTCCTGTCAATTGTTCCCTTATTCTCTCCCTGAAACTCTGTATAACCTCTGGTTTAGTCAGTTTATCCAGGTCCCATCTCCTTAAATACGCACCTTTTAGCAGTTTCTTCAGTTTTAATCTACAGTTCATAACCAATAGATTGTGGTCAGAGTCCACATCTGCCCCTGGAAATGTCTTACAATTTAAAACCTGGTTCCTAAATCTCTGTCTTACCATTATATAATCTATCTGAAACCTGTCAGTATCCCCAAGCTTCTTCCATGTAGACAACCTTCTTTTATGATTCTTGAACCAAGTGTTAGCTACGATTAAGTTATGCCGTGTGCATAATTCTACCAGGCGGCTTCCTCTTTCATTTCTTCCCCCAATCCACGTTCACCTACTACGTTTCCTTCTCTCCCTTTTTCTACTACCGAATTCCAGACACCCATGACTATTAAATTTTCGTCTCCCTTCACTATCTGAATAATTTCTTTTATCTCATCATACATTTCTTCAATTCCTTCATCATCTGCAGAGCTAGTTGGCATAGAAACTTGTACTGCTGTAGTAGGCGTGGGCTTCGTGTCTATCTTGGTCACAATAATGCGTTCTCTATGCTGTTTGTAGTAGCTTACCCGCACTCCTATTTTTATTCATTATTAAACCTACTCCTGAATTACTCCTATTTGATATTGTATTTATAACCCTGTATTCACCTGACCAAAAGTTTTGTTCCTCCTTCCACCGAACTTCGCTAATTCCCACTATACCTAACTTTAACTCGTCCATTTCCCTTTTTAAATTTTCTAACCTACCTGCCCGATTAAGGGATCTAACATTCCACGCTCCGATCCGTAGAACTCCAGTTTTCTTTCTCCTGATAACGACGCCCTCCTGAGTAGTCCCCGCCCGGAGATCCGAATGGGGGACTATTTTACCTTCGGAATATTTTACCCAAGAGGACGCCATCATCATTTAACCATACAGTAAACCTGCATGCCGTCGGGAAAAATTACGGATGTAGTTTCCCCTTGCTTTCAGCCGTTCGCAGTACCAGCACAGCAAGGCTGTTTTGGTTAGTGTTACAAGGCCAGATCAGTCAATCATCCAGACTGTTGCCTCTGCAACTACTGAAAAGGCTGCTGCCCCTCTTCAGGAACCACACGTTTGTCTGGCCTCTCAACAGATATCCCTCCGTTGTGTTTGCACCTACGGTACGGCTATCCGTATCGCTGAGGCACACAAGCCTCCCCATCATCGGCAAGATCCATGGTTCATGGGGGTATTAACAAGTGAAAATGCTATATTCTCTTTTCTCTGCGAAGCACTGGACGAATTAGACAAAAAGTTGCGAACAGCAGGCGTCTTCTTTAACTAAGACTTCTGAATGTGTTGATCATAAAATGTTATAACAGAAGTTGGACCAATATGGAATAAGGTGAGCAGATCACAGTTGGTTCGCGTCTTACTTTAAGGGCTACGAAAGATTAGTCCCCACAGTTATGAGAAAGGCTATGACGTGGGGTCTAATTGCGGCACAGTTGATTGCGGGGTGTTTCAGGTGTCAGTACTAGAAACAGAACTGCTTGTTATATATACATAAATGACATGCCTTCTGACAAGTAATTCTAAAATATTTCTGTTTGCTGATGACACAAGCTTGGCAGTGAAAGATGTTGAGTGCAACATTGACAGTGTATAAAATATTGCAGTACAGGACATAAAACCGTGTCTTTTGGAAAAATATACTGATGCTAAATCACAGAAAGCCACAGTTTTTACAATTTCTAAATGCCATTCAAATGAAACTGGAATCTCGGTTATACTGACTGGGCATATGATTAGGGAATCTGAACAATGTACATTCTTGGATGTGTAGATATATAGTGAGCTGGTGCGTTTCTGGCGCCGGTTTACATTGATCGTCATTTTGATCTTTGAGTCGACTTCGATGCTTGTTTGTCTTCTGCTCATCTTTGGCGGCGCGGATTTAACGGCAGCGCGTGCGCTCTGCAGGGGAGGTGTGTCGGGATCGGCGGTGAGCGAGAGTCACGTGGGACTGTGTAAGTAGACAGGACGGCAAGAGTACGAGTCGGACAACGAAGGAGCGGGGCCAGCGGCTACGGCGTGTTGAGTCGTGATGGCAAATCCATCGCCCAAGGTGATTTGGTTTTCCTAGAGGTAGGAAGGACAAGCTCCTTCGAGTCTGTTATAAGCTACACCGGCCGATTGAATTGGAGTCGCCGAGTTCCTTCGATGGGTTGCGTGCTGCTTAATTGAATATGCCAGTGCCCTAAAAATCCTTTGGAATTGTTTTAGTCGTTTATCGGTGTCGTGACTAATTATCTTGACGGCAGCTTAGGATGTGTGGTACGCCCAACCAACCGACATGGAGCGTGGTTTAAGACGTAGCTAGAAGTGCAACGAGTAGTGAGTAAGTCCGGCTCTGGCGTTTCAAGACACGCCGAGATACGTCCCCTATTCTACCTTGGAGTTCATTTGGTAGTTTGGCGTGTAAATGTGTGCCGAGATAATTCTTGTCATCTTAACTTTAGGGCATGACTTTTGCGAACTAATTAATCAAAGTTTAAGGGTTGGCATTGGCCAAGTAAGTCACTGAGGCTAATTTGTTTCTATTCAGTTGTACTGATCACCTGTTCTCTAGATAAGATTTGTAGTTTATGTCTCAGAATATTGTCTGCCGTTGATGTGTGTTGTGTTACAGATAATTAGGAGCGGTCGACGCAAGCCTACTGGGAGCAGAGCGCCACGGGGGCAGAGAGATATTGAAGGCGCTGTTCTCTCCTTTACATCTTGGGTTATGCTGCCACTGTTGAGTGAGTCCTTCTTTCCGATGGAGAATTATAGCATCTGAAGTTCAATGGCAGTTCAAGGTTGAGAACATTTCTATGTCATTTCTTGTCTCGTGGATCTCTCGTATTGATTTGAATCCTTGGTCTGCTCGCGTCTATGGCT
The DNA here is from genome assembly GCF_023864345.2 of Schistocerca serialis cubense. NCBI lineage: Eukaryota > Metazoa > Arthropoda > Insecta > Orthoptera > Acrididae > Schistocerca > Schistocerca serialis. Next base: position 463,111,982 of record NC_064643.1, read on the forward strand.
AATTCACACGCAATATTGAAGCAACCTCATTTTAGGGGTATTGTCATATGGTCATGTTCTAGTTGTAATCATTCAAACAATATGGAAAATCCATGTTAAGGATCTTTTTCAAAAATTGAATGCTGCTATATTTATAACTAGAACATTATGTAGAATATGTGATAGTCCAACACGAAAATTCGTCTACTTTCCATATTTTCATTCGCTTATGACGTACAGAATAATGTCCTGGGCTAACTCTTCCCATTCAAATTTGATTCAGAAGCGGGCAGTTTGTACAGTGTGTGGTGTAAGTTCGCGAATTTCTTGTCACCTCTCCCCCTCTTCAGGAGTCTGGGATTCCGATATAATGAGAAGAGAGACAGTGCACTGCTTGTAAAGTTGTATTATCAGAACGGCAGCAATAGCAGCGCTGCGTTACGGGAATATCACCGACAGAAACAGGTGTGAAGAGTCCCCGTTGTCTATAAATGGTGTAAAGAATATGATCAAGAAATCTGAAGGAACAGGTGAATTAGGTGGCGCATCAGGGAGAGAGAGAGGTGGCCCATTCCCACAGCTGTTGTTGATGATGCTGTAGCTATGGCCGACCGTGCGGCATATGCCTCAAATTCTGCACCCAGTGAAGGCTATCATACGACGATATATCGCTCTGATTACAACGGATGTGCTGCAAGCACCTATCGACCATGCCTTGTTCCGCATGCAGAATGTTGCTGCTTCAGGACGTCTTACTGAACACATATTGTGAAAATTTAATGTTAAACTTCTACTCGTAAGTCTGAGGTTGATATCTGACTAATGTATGAAACTTATTTTGCCATCTAAATACGTAAATATCAGAGCAGGACAACAGAACTGGGTTAAAATGAAATTTTGAACAGGAATATGTGAAACTTAAGCTACACAATGCGAAATCCAGACTAGCCAGTAAATCTAACAATTCGCCTGCGAGAAGGCAGTCAGTTTCCAATGAAATTTACATAAGCCGTCTGACTGCAAACAAATGACTCACATTAAAATGTTGACGCTGAATACTGCTAGACTTTCTTCGTCTTGAAAACAATCACTGCAGCAGAGCTGTTGATGTTATTACACAGCAAATGGACGCAAAATGTAACGCAACCGACTTTCTGATAAAACTGCTTGAAAATTCACAAGATGGCATTTTACTGAGATCTTATACTGGTATTAAGCCCCGGAACTGAAATATTCTCACAAAGACATTGTGACAATCACTATACCTTACAGTGGACATAAACTTTGATAATTAAATTTGTTGGCCTACCTGTGCTCACGGAGCGCTCCTCTGTTTTGCAATCTGTTGGTACCAAGATAATGATGAGAATGTAAAAAATCAAATTTCATTTTACCGTACTAGCAACCTGCAGTACAAGACGGTATCTCACCAATTTTCACAAAAATGCTTCTGCAGCACACAACTCGCGATGTGCAATGCGGGTACACAAACAAAAATGCATAAAGGTAAAGAACGAAAAATGAGGAACAAAACGTCCGATATGTGAGACCAAAGACTCGAAGTATAACTATCCTTCATTAATCCATAACAGCAATACGCTCTTTCATAAAGTTCTCACAACTAGACAAGTTAGCAAAACGTATCTTAAGAATTTTCTTGTGGAGAGTTATTTTCCTTGACACTTGTTTTAGTTATAAGACGAAGCCATATGTTCCATTTGAATATTTATACATAATCAATCATACGCATTGTTCCAGCAATAAGAAAACTGCGTTGCGCAGTTGGAGGTGAGCCGCCGGCAGTGGTGGATGTGGGGAGAGAAATGGCGGAGTTTTGAAATTCGTAAGACTGGATGTCATGAACTGCTATGTATATTTTGATTTTTCAACACTATTAGGGTAAATACATTGTTTGTTCTCTATTAAAATCTTTCATTTGCTAACTATACCTATCAGTAGTTAGTGCCTTCCGTAGTTTGAATCTTTTATTTAGCTGGGAGTAGTGGCGCTCGCTGTATTGCAGTAGTTCGAGTAACGAAGATTTTTGTGAGGTAAGTGATTTGTGAAAGGTATAGGTTAATGTTAGTCAGGGCCATTCTTTTGTAGGGATTTTTCAAAGTCAGATTGCGTTGCGCTAAAAATATTGTGTGTCACTTTAAGCAGAGTCAAGTATAATTATTGAAAGGGGACGTTTCAGTATGTATAGCTCTTAAGGTATGCATTTTAGAACCCATGTTTAGTAACCATCTTTTTTCGTTTTGGTCCATGCTCTTCAGGTATGCATTTTAAAGTCCACGTTTACTAGATTTTCTCGTTTCTAGTATCGTGTATTTTCAATGGCATGCGTTTACGTTATTGATTGTAGTATAGCCTGCATGTATGTGTGGCACTACCTAGCAGTGGACTGGCTTCTCATTAGTGACAGCATATTTAACACGATGCACTTTGCACCACGAACTGGATCAGCTAAATCAGTGTTAGTTTCTTCGTTTTGAGGGAGGGGGGGGGGGGGGTCTGTGGATCATTAATCTTCTAATTCGTTTGAATGCAGCCTGCAATTTCTTCTTCTGTGCCACCTCTACGTTCTACTCAGACTGTCACTTGCACTCAAAATCCTCAATTATTTGTGAGACTTATGCCAGTCGCCCCTACAGTTTTTACCTTCTAGAGCTCCCTCAAGCATGGTGCGACTTATTCCTTGATGTCTTAACACATGTCCTTTCATCCTGTCCCTATGATCAATCAGGTATTCTCGACGCCTAGATCGTCTTTTAATGTTACAAACAAAACTTTATATCCTCTGTTGATGAGAGCGACACGCAGTGGATGACATGTTTCCGTAGGACTCTACTTATATTTTCGTATATTGGACAAGCATAAGGCAGATAACCGATATGTAGCATTTCTTCATCGGTCTAACTTATTTCTCTGATATTCAAGATTTTGAATGCATCACCCGTTCAGTTTGATGATCTTGTCCCTTCTTTTGGTCAATATTTTCCACATGTTACAGTAAAATACTCTGATGTAAGACAACAACTGTCTGGCGCAGTTGATAGATCGGTTACTGCAGCTGCAATGGCAGGTAATCAAGATTTAAGTAGTGTTATAGTCGGCGCACGAGCGATGGGACACAGCATCTCCGAAGTAGCAATGAAGTGGGCGGGGGGATTTGAAACTAACTTCGTCATGATTTTCTTGAGTAACTTAAAACCGCGACGTCTACCGTAAACGTCCTCCAGTGCCCTTTTAAACTGTATAAAATCTCTAAAAAAGACTCTATTCATGTGTCTCTAGAGGTAATATTTTCTGCAATGCAAAGAATGGGAAAAATGCAGATTATGACAACACTGTTTTATTGGTGTAAGATTAATTTTTATTGTTGAATGACGTGGTTTAAGGGCAGATTATTAAACGTACTCATCCCACAAGTTGCAACACGATCGTCAATGGAACATTGACCCGAGAATGTAGAATAAATTTCTTTTGTTTCATGTCTATACTCACAAACTTGTAGGTCCTCAGACTATCGCTTTCGGTCAGCAATGACTGTAATCAGATCTGTTTTATTAAATACATGTCCTAATATACTGGAGCCATATCGGCATCCTTTAATGTTAAACACAAAATCAGCGTCAGCATCATCACACATATACAAATTATAGCATATTCTAGAGTCATCTTGTTAACAGCGCCATTGTTTATGTTGAAAAGTAGCACTGTTAACAAGATAACTCTAGTATATATTATAATTTATATATGTGTGACGATGCTGGCGCTGATTTGTGTTTAGCATTGGACGATGCTAATATGGCTTCAGTATATTAGAACATGTTCTTTTTATACAACAGATCTGAAAATGGCCATTGCTGATCGAAACCGGTAGTCTGAGGATCTACAAGTTTGTGACCATAGACGTATAAGCCACATCTAAGTGCAGTAGAACCGAATTAAGGGATGGATTGTGTTCTCGGCTTGAACGGGGTGGAGTAGTGGGAGGCGGCTGGAAGGTAGAGGCGTAAGGGAACGAAGGTTTCCGGTTGTGGTCATGCACTTCCGTCCTTCTCAGGTCTGGTAACTGTAGACCGAGCTGGCAGCTTCCCATTCTCTCCACCCCACTATGTTACAGTAAGCAGCTACTAGGTGTTCCACATAGTTATGTTGATCTTTCGCAGTACACCTTACACTGACGACACAGTGCTGTAACATACAGTAGGGTGCTTATTTTCCACAAAATACGTTAGCACTGTATGGAACACAGATAAGAGTTATTAACAATACTAACTCAAGATACACGTATGGAGAGAATCTACTTAAATCGCTACAAACGGCTCTACACAAGAGGGGGGAAACTGGTTCTTAGTCATCCTATACGGCAGCTGTAACGTTCTTCCTGCAAAAGCAAATTCCTCAACCGTTAGTGCTCCGCGATTTTCAGTTTACAGAGAGACTGTAGTTCCCCAGCATTACTTGTTCACTTCTCTTTTTTGAGTAGGCAAAGTTCAGTGGAAGTCCCCTACAGAAATATTGAGCCATGCTGCCTCTACAGCTGTCCTTAATGGCTAAAGTGTTGTCAATGCAGGATTTTGTACACGAATTAATCTCTCGATTTTGTCTCATAAACGTTCGATGGAATTCATGTCGGGCGATCTGGATGCCCAAATCATTCGCTCGAATTGTCCAGAATGTTCTTCAAATTAGTCGCGAACAGTTGTAGCCCGGTAACATGTTTGGGAACATGAAGACCATGAATGGCCGCGAATGGTCTCCAAGTAATTGAACATAACCATTTCCAGTCAATATTTGGTTCATTTGGAAGATAAATGCCAGTCAATTCCATTTAAACGCAGTCTACTTCATTATGGAGCCACTACCAGTTTGCACAGCACCTTGTTAACAACTTTGGTCCATGGTTTCGTGGGGTCTGCATCGCGCTCAAACCCTACCATCAGCAGCTCTTACCAAGTGAAATCGGATCTCATCTGACCAGGCTACGGTTTTCCAGTTGTATGGAGTCCAACCGATGTGGCAACGAGCCCTGGAAAGGAGCTGCAGGTGATTCCGTGGTGTTAGCAAAGACATTCGTGTCTGTCGTCTGCTGTCATTGTCTATAGCCCAACTGTTGGCACTGACAACTCTACGCGAACGCTGCTGCTCTCGATCCTTGAGGTGAAGGCCGATGGCATTACGTTGTCCGTGGTGAGAGGTAATGCCTGAAATTTTGTATGTCGGCGCACTCTTGACACTGTGGATCTCAGAATATTGAATTCCCTAACGATATTCGAAATGGAATGTCCCGTGCCTTTAGCTCCTACTACCGTTACTCGTTCAAAGTTTGTTAATTTCCGTTGTGTGCCAATAATCACGTCGGAAACCTTTTCACACGAATCACCTGAGTACAAATGACAGCTCCGCCAATGCACTGACCTTTTGTACCTTGTGTACATGATACTACCGCCATCTGCATATGTGCACATCGCTGTCCCATGGCCTTTGTCATTTCAGTGTATAAAGTGGAGTTATTTGTAATTTAGTTAGTAGCTATTTGCTATTGTTAACTGAGATATTGTGTAAGAAGAGCTCAATGGTTGTAAGGAGCCTACCACACTGAAGAGCCTGTACGAAATGTAATGTGCTTTCAGTATGTATTCGACAATGTCGATTTCATTGTCTTCACAACAAATGGCTGGAACATTTTTCACAGTATCAAGGGTATCAAATGCATCACCCCAGTTGTAGCTCTCCCAAACTATGAAGAGGCGCAGAGTCATAAAGTCGCTCCCTGTCCAACGCAAGTAGGTCACCTAGGTGAAATGGAACTTCAGATATTTCAACGTAAGTCAAGCAGTGCATTACAGCAGATTAGATATTACTAAACATGAACATGGTCAGTCACATTCCACCAGATATATTCACAATCACCTTGCAAGATATATTGTTGATGTATGGTAAGTGCGTCCACTCAGTGCTGCCCCTCTACAAGTGCCCGAAATTCCTGGATGGAAGAGGCTTGTGCAGTCTACTATAACGCAGTTAATGGTGAAAGAAGTGTAATAGCTCTCTGAGCGTTCATTATTTCACCAACATGGTTACATGGCATTACTACACGGTGTCAATAACAGACAACTGGAATATATTTTATATGATAGCTCAGTTAACAACCGTTAATAAGGAAGCAGTTAATAAACTGAAAATAACTCCATTAATAAACATTAGTTCAGTGAAGTTATTTTTGCCTACTCACTTAAGAGAATTGGACAGGGATTGCTGAACTGAAAACTGAGCAACATTCATGGTATGAGAAGTCGCTTTTACCTGAAGAACGCTAGAACTGCTACACAGGATCACCAAGAATCAATTTACCCACTAGTAGCATAGAACAATGTGCAGAGATTTACATAAAATTTGTCCAATACGTTTCTTGCGTCAGTGATTTCTAAGGATAGCTGCGGAAGGCTCTGTATAACGATCAAATTGCTCCTTGTAACGCAGGGAGAGTCAGAGCCCTCCTGCTACTTCTTCAGTTTGCAGACATACCGAGGCGGAAAGTGCCTGACGACAATCCGGCAATCTACCTTCCCTCATGCATTTACCGTCAAAAAATGGGTTCAAATGGCTCTGAGCACTATGGGACTTAACATCTGAGATCATCAGTACCCTAGATCTTAGAACTACTTAAACCTAACTAACCTAAGCACATCACACACATCCATGCGACCGTAGCAGCAGCGCGGTTCCGGAGTGAAGCGCCTAGAACCGCTAGACCACAGCGTCCGGCGTTTACCCTCCACCTTCCACTTCCGTCCAGCCTATCACGTCCACAGAACACAATTTACCCTTTAATATGGTTCTGCTATACTTAGATGAGGTACAGAAATTTAATATTTATTCGTAACTCATTTCATTTAACAGTAAATACACTCCTGGAAATGGAAAAAAGAACACATTGACACCGGTGTGTCAGACCCACCATACTTGCTCCGGACACTGCGAGAGGGCTGTACAAGCAATGATCACACGCACGGCACAGCGGACACACCAGGAACCGCGGTGTTGGCCGTCGAATGGCGCTAGCTGCGCAGCATTTGTGCACCGCCGCCGTCAGTGTCAGCCAGTTTGCCGTGGCATACGGATCTCCATCGCAGTCTTTAACACTGGTAGCATGCCGCGACAGCGTGGACGTGAACCGTATGTGCAGTTGACGGACTTTGAGCGAGGGCGTATAGTGGGCATGCGGGAGGCCGGGTGGACGTACCGCCGAATTGCTCAACACGTGGGGCGTGAGGTCTCCACAGTACATCGATGTTGTCGCCAGTGGTCGGCAGAAGGTGCACGTGCCCGTCGACCTGGGACCGGACCGCAGCGACGCACGGATGCACGCCAAGACCGTAGGATCCTACGCAGTGCCGTAGGGGACCGCACCGCCACTTCCCAGCAAATTAGGGACACTGTTGCTCCTGGGGTATCGGCGAGGACCATTCCCAACTGTCTCCATGAAGCTGGGCTACGGTCCCGCACACCGTTAGGCCGTCTTCCGCTCACGCCCCAACATCGTGCAGCCCGCCTCCAGTGGTGTCGCGACAGGCGTGAATGGAGGGACGAATGGAGACGTGTCGTCTTCAGCGATGAGAGTCGCTTCTGCCTTGGTGCCAATGATGGTCGTATGCGTGTTTGGCGCCGTGCAGGTGAGCGCCACAATCAGGACTGCATACGACCGAGGCACACAGGGCCAACACCTGGCATCATGGTGTGGGGAGCGATCTCCTACACTGGCCGTACACCACTGGTGATCGTAGAGGGGACACTGAATAGTGCACGGTACATCCAAACCGTCATCGAACCCATCGTTCTACCATTCCTAGACCGGCAAGGGAACTTGCTGTTCCAACAGGACAATGCACGTCCGCATGTATCCCGTGCCACCCAACGTGCTCTAGAAGGTGTAAGTCAACTAACTTGGCCAGCAAGATCTCCGGATCTGTCCCCCATTGAGCATGTTTGGGACTGGATGAAGCGTCGTCTCACGCGGTCTGCACGTCCAGCACGAACGCTGGTCCAACTGAGGCGCCAGGTGGAAATGGCATGGCAAGCCGTTCCACAGGACTACATCCAGCATCTCTACGATCGTCTCCATGGGAGAATAGCAGCCTGCATTGCTGCGAAAGGTGGATATACACTGTACTAGTGCCGACATTGTGCATGTTCTGTTGCCTGTGTCTATCTGCCTGTGGTTCTGTCAGTGTGATCATGTGATGTATCTGACCCCAGGAATGTGTCAATAAAGTTTCCCCTTCCTGGGACAATGAATTCACGGTGTTCTTATTTCAATTTCCAGGAGTGTATATATTTTTCAGGAAATTCTTCTGCAGACAAGATCGCCTGACATTTTATTTTATTTCGCAATCGTCGGTTTCGATAGAATCTTGCTATCTTCGGAAAATTCTTATTAAGGACACCACCCGTGTGCTAGCCATCAAAAGCTCGACAGCCCGAACGCCAGTATCTGCGGACCCCGAGGTGTGGCGCCAGCGTGCTAGTATACGAGAAAGCCGGCGCTTCACATCCCATCTCCGGGAAGACTACAAGATACCAGCACCTAAAAGACCCTGACGACAGCGCTCGGAGGCCAGTTCGTCAGCGCAGATCGTCTACGCAGTTCGACAACTCAGCTCCACAGGACAGCGGCTGCTGACGTCTTAGTTTAGTTAGGTCTGCGAGAACCAGCGCAGCTAGAAAAATAGTTTGCTGTTGAGTTGACAAAAGACATTATTCAGGGATCGTAAATGCTTGTTATGTTCCACACTACTGCTTCTCAAATAATAAGTCAATGTGTTTGATTATTCAATTATAACACGATCTCTCCTGTGGTGTGCCCAGCTACCCAGGTCTGTCTCCTGCCTCCTAGTCCACGAATTACTGATGTGACCACCCGAGATACAATATCCACTCATAGGAAATATCACTTCGGCTAGTCAAACACATAAAGAGGACATGCGGTTTATACATTACCAGGGATGGAGGTGTACACGTAGAAGGTGCGTTTGTGGGCCAAGCACATCACAATGTTTCCTGTCACTGTAGTGGTGGCATGCATGTTAAGAAGAATTTTCCGAAGATTCGACCATGACAGCACGATTCTGTCGAAATAGGTCACTGTGAAATAAAATAAACATACCAGGCGACTTTGGATGCAGATTATTCTCCTATTTAGCAGTGACAGATAGCTCTCTACAAACACGTGCCTCCTATATTTATTTTATGTGATTAAAACACTATTTTTAATAAGATATTATTTTTGCATCCTCCGCAATGCGGAAACTAATACTTCTTGAGAAAAAATTAATAGAAACTTTTCTGTAGGAAACTTAATATACACTACTGGCCATCAAAACTGCTACGCCAAGAAGAAAAGCAGATGATAAACTGGTATTCATTGGACAAATATATTATACTAGAACTGACATGTGATTACATTTTCATGCAATTTGGGTGCATAGATCCTGAGAAATCAGTACCCAGAACTAGCACCTCTGGCCATAATAACGACCTTGATACGCCTGGGCATTGAGTCAAACAGAGCTTGAATAGCGTGTACAGGTACAGCTGCCCATGCAACTTCAACACGATACCACAGTGCATCAAGAGTAGTGACTGATGTATTGTGACGAGCTTGTTGCTCGGCCACCATTGACCAGACGTTTTCAATTGGAGAGAGATCTGGAGAATGTGCTGGCCAGGACAGCAGTGAAACATTTTCTGTATCCAGAAAGGCCTGTACAGGACCTGCAACATGCGGTCGTGCATTGTCCTGCTGAAATGTAGGGTTTCGCCGGGATCGAATGAAGGGAAGAGCCACAGGTCGTAACACATCTGAAATGTAACGTTCACTGTTCAAAGTGCCGTCAATGCGAACAAGAGTAGACCGAGACGTGTAACCAATGCCACCCCATACCATCACGCCGGGTGATACGCCAGTACGGCGATGACGAATACACGCTTCCAATGTGCAATCACCGCGATGTCGCCAAACACGGATGCGACCATCATGATGCTGTAAACACAACCTGGATTCATCCGAAAAGATGAAGTTTTGCCATTCGTGCACCCAGGTTTGTCGTTGAGTACACCATCGCAGGCGCTCCTGTCTGTGATGCAGCGTCAAGGGTAAATGCAACCATTCGATTAACTCAAGCAAACTTAAAAATGTGAGCCTTAATCGCTTCCCCTCCCCATGTTCAGAGTCTATCAATCAGGACTTTTAGTATATTGCTCATGCCCCTCACCCCCTGCCACTATACAAAAATTTACGACTACATGACCTTTTCCCATAATCGAGCTCTTTGTGTGGTCATATATAACGCTATCCAGTGGGAAGGAAGGTAGCCAATATGCTACTAACAAAACAGCGGCGCCTTGATTGCTAATTTATGCAGCTCTCAACATGGGACTTGTACTCGCTTCATTTCTAATACACTGACGGGGAAAAAAAATTGCAACACCAAAACGTTATTGATGTAGTGTAATGAATTTTCGCGAATACATTTCTCAAGATAACATACACTCCTGGAAATGGAAAAAAGAACACATTGACACCGGTGTGTCAGACCCACCATACTTGCTCCGGACACTGCGAGAGGGCTGTACAAGCAATGATCACACGCACGGCACAGCGGACACACCAGGAACCGCGGTGTTGGCCGTCGAATGGCGCTAGCTGCGTAGCATTTGTGCACCGCCGCCGTCAGTGTCAGCCAGTTTGCCGTGGCATACGGAGCTCCATCGCAGTCTTTAACACTGGTAGCATGCCGCGACAGCGTGGACGTGAACCGTATGTGCAGTTGACGGACTTTGAGCGAGGGCGTATAGTGGGCATGTGGGAGGCCGGGTGGACGTACCGCCGAATTGCTCAACACGTGGGGCGTGAGGTCTCCACAGTACATCGATGTTGTCGCGAGTGGTCGGCGGAAGGTGCACGTGCCCGTCGACCTGGGACCGGACGGCAGCGACGCACGGATGCACGCCAAGACCGTAGGATCCTACGCAGTGCCGTAGGGGACCGCACCGCCACTTCCCAGCAAATTAGGGACACTGTTGCTCCTGGGGTATCGGCGAGGACCATTCGCAACCGTCTCCATGAAGCTGGGCTACGGTCCCGCACACCGTTAGGCCGTCTTCCGCTCACGCCCCAACATCGTGCAGCCCGCCTCCAGTGGTGTCGCGACAGGCGTGAATGGAGGGGCGAATGGAGACGTGTCGTCTTCAGCGATGAGAGTCGCTTCTGCCTTGGTGCCAATGATGGTCGTATGCGTGTTTGGCGCCGTGCAGGTGAGCGCCACAATCAGGACTGCATACGACCGAGGCACACAGGGCCAACACCCGGCATCATGGTGTGGGGAGCGATCTCCTACACTGGCCGTACACTACTGGTGATCGTCGAGAGGACACTGAATAGTGCACGGTACATCCAAACCGTCATCGAACCCATCGTTCTACCATTCCTAGACCGGCAAGGGAACTTGCTGTTCCAACAGGACAATGCACGTCCGCATGTATCCCGTGCCACCCAACGTGCTCTAGAAGGTGTAAGGCAACTACCCTGGCCAGCAAGATCTCCGGATTTGTCCCCCATTGAGCATGTTTGGGACTGGATGAAGCGTCGTCTCACGCGGTCTGCACGTCCAGCACGAACGCTGGTCCAACTGAGGCGCCAGGTGGAAATGGCATGGCAAGCCGTTCCACAGGACTACATCCAGCATCTCTACGATCGTCTCCATGGGAGAATAGCAGCCTGCATTGCTGCGAAAGGTGGATATACACTGTACTAGTGCCGACATTGTGCATGTTCTGTTGCCTGTGTCTATGTGCCTGTGGTTCTGTCAGTGTGATCATGTGATGTATCTGACCCCAGGAATGTGTCAATAAAGTTTCCCCTTCCTGGGACAATGAATTCACGGTGTTCTTATTTCAATTTCCAGGAGTGTATTTAAGTGATTAACATCGCAAGATCACAGGTCAATGTAAGTGCGCGATAAGTCATTGTAGATGTGAAATGCTGGTATTAATATCCGACGTAACCAACAGAATGTTAAATGCAAGCATGAAAATGTACATGCATTGTAGAGGTGCTGGGTGTCAGTTTGAGTTATGGAGTTGCATGGCTGTTGCACTTGGTCGGTCAAAATAGGGACAGTTAATGCTGTTTGTGGATAGCACTGGAGCTGTTCTCAGATGATGTCCCATACCAGTTCTATGGGCGACTGGAGACAGATCCAGTGATCGAACAGGAAAAGGTAACGTGTCGACACTCCGTTGAGCATCTGGGGTTACAACAGAGGTATGTGGGCGAGCGTTATCCTGTTGGAAAACATCCCCCAAATGTTGTTCATGAGTGGCACCACAACAGGTCGAATCACCTGACTGCCACAGAAATATGCAGTCAGTGTGTGGTGGATAACCACAAGAGTGATCCTGCTGTCATACGAGACCGCTCCACAGACCATAACTGTAGGTGTAGATCCAGTGTGTCTGTTGTTGTTGTTGTGGTCTTCAGTCCTGAGACTGGTTTGATGCAGCTCTCCATGCTACTCTATCCTGTGCAAGCTTCTTCATCTCCCAGTACCTACTGCAACCTACATCCTTCTGAATCTGCTTAGTGTATTCATCTCTTGGTCTCCCCCTATGATTTTTACCCTCCACGCTGCCCTCCAATACTAAATTGGTGATCCCTTGATGCCTCAGAACATGTCCTACCAACCGATCCCTTCTTCTGGTCAAGTTGTGCCACAAACTTCTCTTCTCCCCAATCCTATTCAATACTTCCTCATTAGTTATGTGATCTACCCATCTAATCTTCAGCATTCTTCTGTAGCACCACATTTCAAAAGCTTCTATTCTCTTCTTGTCCAAACTATTTACCGTCCATGTTTCACTTCCATACATGGCTACATTCCATACAAATACTTTCAGAAATAACTTCCTGACACTTAAATCTATACTCGATGTTAACAAATTTCTCTTCTTCAGAAACGCTTTCCTTGCCATTGCCAGTCTACATTTTATATCCTCTCTACTTCGTCCATCATCAGTTATTTTGCTCCCCAAATAGCAAAACTCCTTTACTACTTTAAGTGTCTCATTTCCTAATCTAATACCCTCAGCATCACCCGACTTAACTCGACTACATTCCATTATCCTCGTTTTGCTTTTGTTGATGTTCATCTTATATCCTCCCTTCAAGACACCATCCATTCCGTTCAACTACTCTTCTAAGTCCTTTGCTCTCTCTGACAGAATTACAATGTCATCGGCGAACCTCCAAGTTTTTATTTCTTCTCCATGGATTTTAATACCTACTCCAAATTTTTCTTTTGTTTCCTTTACTGCTTGCTCAATATAGAGATTGAATAACATCGGGGAGAGGCTACAGCCCTGTCTTACTCCCGTCCCAACCACTGCTTCCCTTTCATGTCCCTCAACTCTTATAACTGCCATCTGGTTTCTGTACAAGTTATAAATAGCCTTTCGCTCCCTGTATTTTACCCCTGCCACCTTTAGAATTTGAAAGAGAGTATTCCAGTCAACATTGTCAAAAGCTTTCTCTAAGTCTACAAATGCTAGAAACGTAGGTTTGCCTTTCCTTAATCTTTCTTCTAAGATAAGTCGTAAGGTCAGTATTGCCTCACGTGTTCCAATATTTCTACGGAATCCAAACTGATCTTCCCCGAGGTCAGCTTCTACTAGTTTTTTCATTCGTCTGTAAAGAATTCGTGTTAGTACTTTGCAGCTGTGGCTTATTAAACTGATTGTTTGGTAATTTTCACATCTGTCAACACCTGCTTTCTTTGGGATTGGAATTATTATATTCTTCTTGAAGTCTGAGGGTATTTCGCCTGTTTCATACATCTTGCTCACCAGATGGTAGAGTTTTGTCAGGACTGGCTCTCCCAAGGCCGTCAGTAGTTCCAATGGAATGTTGTCTACTCCGGGGGCCTTGTTTCGACTCAGGTCCTTCAGTGCTCTGTCAAACTCTTCACGCAGTATCGTATCTCCCATTTCATCTTCATCTACATCCTCTTCCATTTCCATAACATTGCCCTCAAGTAAATCGCCCTTGTATAGACCCTCTATATACTCCTTCCACCTTTCTGCTTTCCCTTCTTTGCTTAGAACTGGGTTTCCATCTGAGCTCTTGATGTTCATACATGTGGTTCTCTTATCTCCAAAGGTCTCTATAATTTTCCTGTAGGCGGTATCTATCTTACCCCTAGTGAGATAAGCCTCTACATCCTTACATTTGTCCTCTAGCCATCCCTGCTTAGCCATTTTGCACTTCCTGTCGATATCATTTTTGAGACGTTTGTATTCCTTTTTGCCTGCTTCATTTACTGCATTTTTATATTTTCTTCTTTCATCAATTAAATTCAATATTTCTTCTGTTACCCAAGGATTTCTACTAACCCTCTTCTTTTTACCTACTTGATCTTCTGCTGCCTTCACTACTTCATTCCTCAGAGCTACCCATTCTTCTTCTACTGTATTTCTTTCCCCCATTCCTGTCAATTGTTCCCTTATGCTCTCCCTGAAACTCTGTACAACCTCCGGTTCTTTCAGTTTATCCAAGTCCCATCTCCTTAAATTCCCACCTTTTTGCAGTTTCTTCAGTTTTAATCTACAGGTCATAACCAATAGATTGTGGTCAGAGTCCACATCTGCCCTGGAAATGTCTTACAATTTAAAACCTGGTTCCTAAATCTCTGTCTTACCATTATATAGTCTATCTGATACCTTTTAGTATCTCCAGGGTTCTTCCATGTATACAACCTTCTATCATGATACTTAAACCAAGTGTTAGCTATGATTAAGTTGTGCTCTGTGCAAAATTCTATCAGGCGGCTTCCTCTTTCATTTCTTAGCCCCAATCCATATTCACCTACTACGTTTCCTTCTCTCCCTTTTCCTACACTCGAATTCCAGTCACCCATGACTATTAAATTTTCGTCTCCCTTCACTATCTGAATAATTTCTTTTATTTCATCATACATTTCTTCAATTTCTTCATCATCTGCAGAGCTAGTTGGCATATAAACTTGTACTACTGTAGTAGGTGTGGGCTCCGTATCTATCTTGGCCACAATAATGCGTTCACTATGCTGTTTGTAGTAACTTGCCCGAATTCCTATTTTCCTATTCATTATTAAACCTACTCCTGCATTACCCCTATTTGACTTTGTGTTTATAACCCTGTAGTCACCTGACCAGAAGTCTTGTTCCTCCTGCCATCGAACTTCACTAATTCCCACAATATCTAACTTTAACCTATCCATTTCCCTTTTTAAATTTTCTAACCTACCTGCCCGATTAAGAGATCTGACATTCCACGCTCCGATCCGTAGAACGCCAGTTTTCTTTCTCCTGATAACGACATCCTCTTGAGTGTGCTGATTGCAGTCCCTCAACTAGCCTCCTTATAACTGACACACGGCCATGACTGGCACCGAGGAAAATCCAGCTTTCATCACAAAACACGACAGATCTCCACACTGCACTCTCTTGACATCAATGAAATCGCAAAGGGCTGTGGTCTGGGGTCAGTGGAATGCACGCTACAGGGCATCTGTCTCGGACTTGTTCTTGAAGTAACCGATTGGTAACAGTTCGTTGTGTCAATATGGTGCCATCTGTTACTCCAATTGCTACTGCAGACGCAGTGCGATGCGCCAGAGCCATATACCGGATACGACGGTCTTCCGTTTTGGTAGGGCCACGTGGCCGTCCGCAGTCCGGTCTTCCTGCGGTCGTACACACTCGTGACCACCGCGGCCAGCAATCATACACAGCGGGTACGTTGCTGCGAAGGCTTTCTGGAATATCGCAGAAGAGACATCCAGCTTCCCGTGACAAACTACACGACCTCGTTCAAACTGAGGTGTTGGGAATGGCGTCTTTGTCGTCTTAAAGGCATTCTTGACTGAAGTCAGTTCACCACGTCCAGTCTCAGCGATAACTATCGCTCACGACCGTTACACCACGTTTTTAAATGCTAACCTGATTTGCATTGTCATAGCGTAACTCTTATGCGACTGACGAGAAATGTAAGACATCATATTCCAGATGTAGAAATACGTATACGAACTGTCGTTTACGTCGCACAACTCCTTCTTGGTGTTGTGACTTTTTTCCGTTGGCGAGTCTAGTCGACGGACAATACACAGGTTGCAGCGCACGTGCGGTGCAATCCGCAGGGCTGTGGACACGTGGAGACAGGCAGCGCTGTGCAGGATCGACCCAGCGCCGGCCCGTGGCCTGGTGGCGTCACCCAGTCTGTGTCTGTGCCCGTGCAGCTCCATTGAGCGCATTGAATGAGGGAGGGACGTGGGGGCTGGGCGTGGGTGGGGTGCCACGTGTGCACCGTGACACGTGTGTCCTTGCGCGGCAAAGGGACGGATGGGGGCCAACAGCGGCCTCAGTGAGTCCGCCCTGCCGTCTATATGCTGCTTTGCTTCCCCTCCACGCCCTCCTACGCGACCAATCCGCCCTTTCGACGCAGATAACAATCGTTATACCTTGCAAGAGAGAGCAGTAAGTCGACATTCATCGCTAAATCCGTATATATTCTAGCCAATATGGAAGTTCATGTAAAAATGGAGTACTGAAAGCCGCGGGAAAATTTCAGTACAATCAATAAATACAATATGTCCCTAATTATTTGATGACATAGACAAACAATGGTTAATGCCACACTAAACAAAACAGTGCAGAAAGTTCTCCTTAATAAATCGACGAACGTAAGTAGGAAAGGGTCTTCTGACAGGAGGAAAATCATTTATGGAGTTCGACAGGGCTCAGTCTTAGGTCTACTACTGTTTCTTATATGTAAACGACCTTCCATCTAACAAACAACAAGCATAATTAGTTCTATCCGCAGGTAGTACTAGTACTGTAATTAATCCAGAGATAATACAGCAACAAAAGAAATGTTAAATAATGTACTTGAAAAAGTATCGAGTGTTTTTTAGCAAATGCTCTCACTCTCAGCTCCATAAAACAAAGCATATTCAGCTCCGCTAGTGTTGAGCTACTACACCAGTGATAAATGAAACACATGTTGAGGTAATAATAATAAGTACAGTGGAAATTTCAAACATTTTTACATGAGCATATCGGTCATAATTTTAAATTAAAAAAAACGAAAAGTATTCTTGAATTTCTAAAAAATCACAGTCTAAACACATTTGCACTTGAAATCACTGCAAATCTTAGGGAGTGGCAAATCAGTAACTTAAAATATTCTGCTTATTTTCATTTTATATCGCCGTATGGAATGTTTTGAAATATCTCGACTTCAATTAATAAACTTTTCATTACTCAAAAACGCACTGTAAGATACTGTAATATCTGTTGAAGAAGTATCAGATTTTCACTATTGCTTCACAATATCTGGATTTTCTCATGGGGTTTGTTGTAAATACCATATTACAGCTCAAAAAGGAACAGTGATGTACATAATTACAATACGGGAAAGAATAATGACAATCGTTAATTATTACATTAAGGTTGACTTTTGCCTAAAACGAGGATCACAATGCTTTCACCAAAATTTTTGATCACATAAAATATGATATAAAATGTCTGACAGGCAGAAAAGATAAATTTTGAAAGAATATGAAAAACTTTCTTCTTAACAACTCCTTCCACTGAAGAAAGTACGTTTATGTAACGTACGAAAGGGGGCAAATAGGAACTACTAATTTACATGTGGAAAATATACAACTACTTATAAAGGGTCAGCAAGTAGCCATATTTACATATGATTGTACAATATAAATATAAAATTACTCTTTCCACATAATTACGATTAATTGAACAAATCGTCCAGGCCATCAGTTTGAAGACCGTTAAGTGACACTTTCTGGTCTTGAAGACATGTTACTACAGGCTCTATATCAATGTCTGTCCACTGCAAGTGACTGTGATGAGTGTCGCGGGATTCATAGTGGCGCCGGCCACTGTGACCGAGCGGTTCTAGGCGCTTCAGACAGGAACCGCGCTGCTGCTACGGTCGCAGGTTAGAATCCTGACTCTGGCATGGATGTGTGTGATGTCCTTAAGGTTACTTAGGTTTAAGTAGTTCTAAATCTAGGGGACTTATGACCTCAGAAGTTGTCCCATAGTGATCAGAGCCATTTGAACCATTTTTCAAGTCCCATAGTGCTTAGAACCATTTGAACCATTTGAGTCCTAGTGTTCCTGTCCAATTTCTCCCACCCCTGGCCCCTACCCCTTTCATCTCATGCTACCTATTCCATTCGCTGATGGTCGGATGACATGCTGGACCAAAAATTATCGGTATCCCTCCGTATGGTCCAGAATTTCTGCAATTCTTAGCGTAGAGCTTACTATGCGAGATCAATGCTGAGGGAAGTAGTATGTTTCTCGACTCGTTCTGAAATATGGGATCTCGAAACCTTACAAGTAACGCTCTCCGCGATTCACAGTGTCTTTTCGTGACGCCTCAGTCTGCAGTTTGTGTGGTACGCTTAAGCTGAGCGAAGATATTCGTGACGAATTCTACAGCTGTTCTTGGAGACTTTTCTTCCTTTAATTATAGTAAAAAGCGAGTCAACAACTATCACATATCCCGCGAATTTCACGCATCCATTCAACGTGTTCTGGGTAGAAGTCGATGTAGAGTGCAGGTTATTTACATTTGCATAGAATTAACATTATTATGTAATATCTTGTTCATTTTGTGCAGTTTCCCGTTTATGTGCGCTTTTTTCTTAAAAATAAACTTTAAAGTTTATTTGAATCTATTTTCGTATAGGATTAATGTAACATTTTACATAAAAAAGTGAACTGTTTCACTGAAATTACTGAATGCAATTTTTAAGGATATTTAAATTTAGCATTCTGTCAGACAGACAGGGCGTGACAGAAAATGACCTGGGAAGCAAAGGGTGAAACAAGTTGACTGGACTGTGTCCTTGACTATTCATATGTACTCTCTGCAGATACATAAAACCGAAAAAGTAGTTGGTTCAAATGGTTCAAATGGCCCTGAGCACTATGGGACTCAACTGCTGTGGCTATTAGTCCCCTAGAACTTAGAACTACTTAAACCTAACTAACCTAAGGACATCACACACACCCATGCCCGAGGCAGGATTCGAACCTGCGACCGTAGCAGCAGCGCGGCTCCGGACTGCAGCGCCTGGAACCGCACGGCCACCGCGGAAAAAGTAGTATGCGGCACAATAAATAAAACGCTAATGGAACGCTTAACTGGAGTATGAAGATGCCTGTGGGCATACATGGTGCTTAACCATGTTTCCTCTCTAGCGCTGAAAAAAAAAAGAATAATGAAGACTACATAAGAGAAATCTCTTGTATCAGTTAGAAGTGTAATGACAAGAGCCAGAATACGAAATAAAAGAATACGCAATCTGCTCATCGCCTACAGCTTTGATGATGAAACCGTGAAATATCGTCATAAGTGAAGAGCTCACGTAGATCAGATGTGACTCACTAAGGCTACCACGGAGTGTCAGCTTAGCGAAGACCAGATGCAAAGACCAGCACTGAATGAAAACTGCAATTGTCTGGGCAGCCTGATAATTACCGTACGTTATTGTTATTGTTAGTATTATTTTTCTATTAATATTATGTTTACGTTCTTTGAAAGTAAATGATTAGAAAGCGAATTAACTTACACATACTTCTACTGTTAAGTTGTAAATATTCGAAATATTACCATTACCAGAGATATATCGTCTACGATTCTGTACAACAGTAGATGCCGTTCCCATTGCAATGAATTCTAGAGTCAGTCAAAATCACATCTCTCCTTGAATTTGTATGTACCCAGTGCCCTTGGAACGATTCGTAGATAAAGTTATTGACAGTGTTAAATCTGGAGGTCTCAACAGCAACCTCCTGTCACTTATTTCACCCAGTAGTAACCTACTCATATGTCTATAATGGTATACCATCATTCTTGGAAAAAGAATCAGCTCTCTCCTTACGCTGATCTTGCTCAAAAGGCTCCTCCCTCGCCCCCCCCTCCCCCAGGTCACGTCACACACACACACACACACACACACACACACACTACCTTCTCTTCCATGCTGATCCCAGATGTAATTCAGTGCTTCTTCATTGGTTACCCAGTCTACGTCTACATCTACATCTACATCTATACTCCGCGAGCCACCTTACGGTGTGTGGCGGAGGGTACTTATTGTACCACTATCTGATCCCCCCTTCCCTGTTCCATTCACGAATTGTGCGTGGGAAGAACGACTGCTTGTAAGTCTCCGTATTTGCTCTAATTTCTCGGATCTTTTCGTTGTGATCATTACGCGAGATATATGTGGGCGGTAGTAATATGTTGCCCATCTCTTCCCGGAATGTGTTCTCTCGTAATTTCGATAATAAACCTCTCCGTATTGCGTAACGCCTTTCTTGAAGTGTCCGCCACTGGAGCTTGTTCAGCATCTCCGTAACGCTCTCGCGCTGACTAATTGTCCCCATGACGAATCGCGCTGCTTTTCGCTGGATCATGTCTATCTCTTCTATTAATCCAACCTGGTAAGGGTCCCATACTGATGAGCAATACTCAAGAATCGGACGAACAAGCGTTTTGTAAGCTACTTCTTTCGTCGATGAGTCACATTTTCTTAGAATTCTTCCTATGAATCTCAACCTGGCGCCTGCTTTTCCCACTATTTGTTTTATGTGATCATTCCACTTCAGATCGCTCCGGATAGTAACTCCTAAGTATTTTACGGTCGTTACCGCTTCCAATGATTTACCACCTATGGCATAATCGTACTGGAATGGATTTCTGCCCCTATGTATGCGCATTATATTACATTTATCTACGTTTAGGGAAAGCTGCCAGCTGTCGCACCATGCATTAATCCTCTGCAGGTCCTCCTGGAGTACGTACGAGTCTTCTGATGTTGCTACTTTCTTGTAGACAACCGTGTCATCTGCAAATAGCCTCACGGAGCTACCGATGTTGTCAACTAAGTCATTTATGTATATTGTAAACAATAAAGGTCCTATCACGCTTCCCTGCGATACTCCCGAAATTACCTCTACATCTGCAGATTTTGAACCGTTAAGAATGACATGTTGTGTTCTTTCTTCTAGGAAATCCTGAATCCAATAACAAACCTGGTCCGATATTCCGTAAGCTCGTATTTTTTTCACTAAACGTAAGTGCGGAACCGTATCAAATGCCTTCCTGAAGTCCAGGAATACGGCATCAATCTGCTCGCCAGTGTCTACGGCACTGTGAATTTCTTGGGCAAATAGGGCGAGCTGAGTTTCACATGATCTCTGTTTGCGGAATCCATGTTGGTTATGATGAAGGAGATTTGTATTATCTACTCGTTTAATCTTAACTATCCTTCTACAACGCTATCTTTCAAAAGCTTCTATTGTCCTCTCATCTGTAGTATTCATCGTCCACGCTTCAATTGCTGCGAAGACTACGCTCTAGTCAATCCTCACAGAAAAACTTCCTAACATTTAAAATTTTGTTCGATGTTAACAAATTTTTGCTCTTCCAGACAAGCTTTTCTTGCTTTAGCCTGTCTGCATTTGTGCCCCTATACTTCGGCCATCATGAGTTATTTTGTTGCCCAAACACCAGAACTCATTTACTACTTTTAATGTCTCATTTCCTAAAGTGCTTCCCTTAGCATCGCCAGACATAGTTCGACTACATCCCATTACCATTGTTTCACTTTTAGTGATATTGTAATCTCTTTCCAAGAGACTATCCATTTCGTTCATTTTCTCTTGCTCTTCTAGGTCCTTTGGTCTCTCTGACAAAATTACAGTCTTATCAGCAAACCACATATTTCTTATTTATTCTCCCTGAAGCTTTGTTCCCTTTCCAAATTTGTTTTAGATTTCGGTAACTGCATGTTAAACGTACAGATTGAATAACATTTGGGATAATTACAATTCTGTCTCACTCCCTTCTCAACTGCTGCTCCCCTTCCGTATCCTTCGACTCCTATAACTGCTGTCTAGTTTCTGTACAAGTCGTAGATAACCTTTCCCAGTATCTGCGATCTCAACTGTAGCAGACTGTCTTAAGCGAGTTTGAAGAGTTTTGGCGAGTGACACAGTTTCTTTCTGTCTAGAAGGACAGCAGCCTGTGTTCTCGTCCTGCGGCGACCGTGACACAACGGCGGGTGTCAGATCACGGTCGCTACGCCGGCAGGGGTGGAACCGGCCCCCTCCCAGGTTTGCTTATCGATTGTGAGCCCCGTGCTACCGGGCGGGCGATGCTCGTGTACTCGGGTACCCAGTTCTCTAGGACAGCTCTGCAACAGGACCGGGAGTATCGCTCTAGGCAAGCTGAACTGAGCAGAAGGCTTGCATATTAAGTATCGTCACGCAGAATTCTCAGACGTAATAAATAGCTCGAGTTTAACCGGACTGCATAGGAATTCTGGAGAAGTACGTTTGGCGAAAGTACACCGACCTTCGTTTAAAACCTAAATTTATCGGCAGTATAAAACTCAGTAGACAGTTATGGTTATAAATGCTATGTCAAATAACGGATACAAGTCAACTAAGTATTTGACGGTACTCTGCAGGTCATGGGTACTGCTCAGTGATTTGTCTCATATATAGCCTTGGTTACGTAAGTAGTCCGTCCTGTAGCCACCACTGGGTGCGTTAAGAGTGCGCTGAGGTACGTAGCTTCATTGTTGTACCAATATAAACTTATGCTGTCGGGTGTAATGCGTGTCAGATGGTGGGCTCTTTGCGTGACAAGCGTCATTTGTCGATTACATAAAAGGTGTGCAGCTTCAGGAAATATTTAACCGAAGATCATTTGTGCATCTACATCTGCTACACCTACAGTGTGGTCAGAAACAGTCTAAGAAGCCTATAAGGGTGTTGCAGGAGAGGCTGTGCTGAGAAATAGTGTGGAAGGATAAATTCGATACGTAGCGCCGCCTCCCAGTTATTTAGAATTGAAATTAGCCAATCACGTCATTGCGCCCGCAAATTCACGCACTTGCGCGCTTAAGCGCGGTAACGCACATACATTTCTGGGTCACTGAGTTACCACTTGTTTAAATGCTCACTATCAGTAAAAATGTGTCTCTTTCGGAAATCATAAATTTCAGATAGGTGAGCAAAAGCTACTTTGCTTCCCCCGCAACATCCTTTCAGTCTTTTCAGACTGTTTATCACCATCCAGTACATTTGTGCTCCTCAGGCAACCTTATGGCGTGGGTGAGGGGGGGGGGGGGGGGGGGGAGGCACCTAGCGTTCCGCTTTCATTTTCCCCCCTTTCCTGTTCCAACTGATTCACGGGAAGAACGATTGTTTGTAACACTCTCTGTAAACTCGAATCTTTCTAGTTTCATCTTGACGGTATTTTCGGGGGTTATGTGCAGATGGGAGTAATCTCGTCGTTGAACGTTCTTAAAACAGAAGTACACACACATTTCATTCCTCTAGGAAATGATACAAGCGAAGCGAAGACATTAGCTGCCATAGGGCATTGAAATACGTCAACGGTGGAAGTTGGAAATTTGTGCCGGATGGGTACTCGATCCCAGATTTTTGCGTTTCTCGCGAACTGTCGGCCTGAGCACCTCTGCCATCTGGACACAGTCCCTGACCGACTCTAATTTCCAAGTTTTATTTATTTACCAACTTTTAGATATTTCACAAACCTGTGTGGAGTTGTATTGTTATAATTGGAGCACGTTATCAGTATGTCTGGGAGATCTGAGGATGACAGCTACTTACAGTCGAAACTGATCATGAAATAAACTATTTCACATCAAGCGATCTTGGCTTCTAATATTATAATTTACAGTATTAGATCACCGCAACAACATGTGTAAATTATCTAATTTTCAATTTAGCCACACACTACTGACGTAGTGTCCCTGCCCATTATCCTCGCTACTTGAAGGGTTCGCTCATTCCCACAAAGTTCGAGTGCGTCGTACATCTGCACAGAAAGCTCACTGGGCTGTTTAGTAACAAAAGAATTGTACCCACTAATGCGGGGTTTTGGGCCGATTTTACACTGTTAGTTGTGCCTTAGTGAGTCGAGCCTAGTCGACTACCTACAAAAATGGTGGCCCTTGATAAATCGCTAGAAGACGTGCACAAATAAATAAAGGTCAAAACGAGCAATCAGTGCATGAGGAACACAAAACACATTGAAAGCGGTGATAGCGTTACAAATGTTCATGTTGTTGTTGTAGTCTTCAGTCCTGATCAACAGTTATTTTGCTCCCCAAATAGCAAAACTCCTTTACTACTTTAAGTGCCTCATTTCCTAATCTAATTCCCTCAGCATCACCCGACTTAATTCGACTACATTCCATTATCCTCGTTTTGCTTTTGTTGATGTTCATCTTATATCCTCATTTCAAGACACTGTCCATTCCGTTCAACTGCTCTTCCAAGTCCTTTGCTGTCTCTGACAGAATTACAATGTCATCGGCGAACCTCAAAGTTTTTATTTCTTCTCCATGGATTTTAATGCCTACTCCGAATTTTTCTTTTGTTTCCTTTACTGCTTGCTCAATATACAGATTGAATAACATCGGGGAGAGGCTACAACCCTGTCTCACTCCCTTCCCAACCACTGCTTCCCTTTCATATCCCTCGACTCTTACAACTGCCATCTGGTTTCTGTACAAATTGTAAATAGCCTTTCGCTCCCTGTATTTTACCCCTGCCTCCTTTAGAATTTGAAAGAGAGTATTCCAGTCAACATTGTCAAAAGCTTTCTCTAAATCTACAAATGCTAGAACGTAGGTTTACATTTCCTTAATCTTTCTTCTAAGATAAGTCGTAAGGTCAGTATTGCCTCACGTGTTCAAATATTTCTACGGAATCCAAACTGATCTTCCCCTAGGTCGGCCTCTACTAGTCTTTCCATTCGTCTGTAAAGAATTCGTGTTAGTATTTTGCAGCTGTGGCTTATTAAACTGATTGTTCGGCGATTTTCACATCTGTCAACACCTGCCTTCTTTGGGATTGGAATTATTATATTCTTCTTGAAGTCTGAGGGTATTTCGCCTGTCTCATACATCTTGCTCACCAGATGGTAGAGTTTTGTCAGGACTGGCTCTCCCAAGGCTGCCAGTAGTTCTATTGGTATGTTGTCTACTCCCGGGGCCTTGTTTCGACTTAGGTCTTTCAGTGCTCTATCAAACTCTTCACGCAGTATCATATCTCCCATTTCATCTTCATCTACGTCCTCTTCCATTTCTATAACATTGCCCTCAAGTAAATCGCCCTTGTATAGACCCTCTATATACTCCTTCCACCTTTCTGCTTTCCCTTCTTTGCTTAGAACTGGGTTTCCATCTGAGCTCTTGATATTCATACAAGTGTCTCTCTTTTCTCCAAAGGTCTCTTTAATTTTCCTGTAGGCAGTATCTATCTTGCCCCTAGTGAGATAAGCCTCTACGTCCTTACATTTGTCCTCTAGTCATCCCTGCTTAGCCATTTTGCACTTCCTATCGATCTCATTTTTGAGACGTTTGTATTCCTTTTTGCCTGCTTCATTTACTGCATTTTTATGTTTTCTCCTTTCATCAATTAAATTCAATATTTCTTCTGTTACCCAAGGATTTCTACTAGCACTCGTCTTTTTACCTTCTTGATCCTCTGCTGCCTTCACTACTTCATCCCTCAGACCTACCCATTCTTCTTCTACTGTATTTCTTTCCCCCATTCCTGTCAATTGTTCCCTTACGCTCTCCCTGAAACTCTGTACAACGTCTGGTTTAATCAGTTTGTCCAAGTCCCATCTCCTTAAATTCCCACCTTTTTGCAGTTTCTTCAGTTTTAATCTACAGTTCATAACCAATAGATTGTGGTCAGAGTCCACATCTGCCCCTGTAAATCTCTTACAATTTAATTCCTGGTTCCTAAATCTCTGTCTTACCATTATATAATCTATCTGATACCTTCTAGTATTTCCAGGATTCTTCCATGTGTACAACCTTCTTTTATAAAATAGATACAAAGTGGGAATCAGTTCATACACTTGGTCAGGAAAAACAATAAATATTGATGACCTACATTCTCAGACCACCATCTTATTTAAAAATAGATAAAATCGATTGCTACGAAGTGGATACTGCTGTGGACCACACTTCATCCAAATCTACTGAAGGATTCATGGATGATTCGATGGAGAAATGTGCTACTAACACGTTATTTTACAGCGTCTATGGTAAAGATCTGCAACTAATACAGTGTTTGAAATTGTTTCATGTTCTATTGATCCCCTCTGATGCCGTGAGGTTCGAGATCATACCGCTTTCGTACAATCTGATTCCAGAAAGATTCGTCCTACATCTACCTCCAACAGTTCCAGTCAGTCTAACATCCAGCCATTTATCTGACGACCATCTAGCTCCATCAACCTTCGTTGAATCCGTCTATTCAGGCCAACAGATTGGTATTATGTATTTGTTCACTGAACTGTTTCAAACATACAAACTGTAGTTTATGCCCTATTAGTAATCTGAATATTCAAACACTTTATCAAACGAAATTAGTTAACGTTTTAAAAGTCCAAGGTGATTATTACATTCTATTTTAGTTTTCTCTTTTCTGTGTGTAATTTCCAAAATTTTAATATCCTTCTTGTCTATATATCGCAAATAGGTCAAGGTTGGGTGTCTATATTCCGGGGTTTTCCGTAGTTTCCCTTTGGAATACAGCTTCCTGATGGATAGACCTGAATTTACTGTGATTTTCCATAGTTGTATGGTAAAGTGAGACATAAGCTTCAGCGCACGTCAAAGTCAGCAACCTTGTACCAAATGAGGTAGCTGTTTGTAAACATAAGCTACCCTAAAGACAAGGTACAGAAATTATATTGCGAAATTTTGAAAACACAGTTCATAGTTGCTCGTCCTCACAAAACTGTACAATCCCTTTTTAACTACGAGTAACCACGTTTAATTGGCATTTAGGTTGTGTTGCTCCCATGAGAACCATTTATATTATCATCCATTTCGCGGCACTGTTTCTCTTGTAGTGTACATGTGTATCAAAACTGCGCAAGTAGTGTATATGGGTCCAAGAGTCATTATGACTGCGTGAGAGAGAGAGAGAGAGAGATTATCTATGACTCAAGTATATAAAATCTCTGTATATATAATGTGGAACATTACGCGTACTATGAACTTACTTACTTGTGGTTTAGCAATTGCGGAGAGGAATCGGATGGTATGATCGCAGCTGAACTGTAATTAGAGGCATTGTTGTAAGCTGATTAATTAAGAGAAAATTTCATCTCATGCAAGAGGATGATGTACCCTGAATCGTAGCTATGAAGATCATTTACGCAAAATATATAATTTTATGAATGGAAAAGGTACGTTTAATTCTTTGGTTATTTTACCTTCTCCCTTGTCTGTGGCTATATTCTGAGAGATTAATTTCATGACTTTTATCGAAATTAGAGGCGACGATCGCCAAAATTCTGCAGAGCCACAGAAATTTTATTCCAGGTGCCGACTTTGACATCGAGAGGCAACAGAGTATGATTACGAACTGTAGCTGCCCTTTTCATATCATTGATCATTTTGTTTTACAGACTTGAGAATTCAAACAGGAATTAATACCTGGGAGTACGGGAGCTGTATGTGTTAGAAATACTGGGGAAGGAACTCATCTCGCTCAATAGTTTCCATGCAGCTAACCAGATATTATTCAGTGATAATAATTTAACATCATTTTAATGGGGAGAGAAGTTTGAAAATGCACACATCAACAACCTCTGGGAACCGTCGCCCTCCCCCCCCCCCCCCCCCCCACCTCGTATTCACTAGGTTCCATAATGTCAGCTGTGTAAGCCGCACGAATTGACTCGAATGTCAACAATAAAAGAAAAAAAATCATGTGTGTACCTAACTTTGTATACTCGAAAGAATAAAATGTTTTCTCTGTCGACCACAAGGTACATCTGGCACATATTTGTATGCGGCAATAGGAATCTCGTCAAATATTGGTGCATGTATGGTTCTGCCCTACCACACCAATGTCATTTAATTCGACATATCGTGGACGCATTTATGAAGCTTGGTAGTCTTTACGGCACAAACCGCACCACAAGATACATTTTAAAAATTTTGATGGAAAATTATACGTGTACATGTGGTAAACCCAAGAGAGTTCTCTAAGACCATGCTACGAGTTTCCCCTCATTAATTTTTCGCTCGACTTATAAATCGCCGTCATCCCGCGAAGGATTTCGGCTTAATCAGTCGTAAAGACGAAAACTTTCGAGGTCAGGGACCGAGTGACGGTGATAATGCATAGGCCATCGGATGCCGAAGAGAAAAAGCAAAGTTCTTCCACCCGTACGAGGCCCCATTAGTGCTATGACAGGTGGTAGCGCGAAATTCCTACGCTATTTACGACGACGACCGAGAGACTGGGATATTTAACGCCCGCAGCTTGAGGGCTTACGTAGCTCAATACCATACCGCAGCAGTGGTACAGACAATTGTTAACAGCACCTTGTATTTTGTGAACGTATTTTCTGTCGTAGTAATTATTATGTATTTATTGTGCTTGGATAGTCATTTTTGTCCGTGCGCGGTCTGCGGGAGACTCGGCGTGGCTGAGGAGAGCGGGTGTCATGATCGTATGTGTGTGAGCAGAGTTCCATTCACCGACGCACCGCGCAGCTCGAGGCTGAGAGGATCCACCACCTGCATTCGACAACAACTGACGTCCCATTGCGCGCGATTATTACACAGCTCACGCAAGTGCATTTCTATTTCTATGTACGTAATTGTTTTGCTCTGTTGTGTGCACTTAAGTGTAATATGATGTGTACATGTTTTATCATACTGACTAAAGATAGGTCGAACTGAATGACACTAGTGTGGTGGGGCAGAACTATACGTGGATCAATATTTGATTAGGATTCCATTGCCGCATACAGAAACATGCCAGATGCACCTTGTGGTCGGCAGAGAAGACATTTTATTCTTGCGAAGTAGTGCAGGGAACGTGGAAGGAAGCATATTAGGGTTATCTTGCATGTTGGAAGTTAAGGATACGTTAAGATGTTTCGAGTGTACAAAGTTAGGTACACACACGCAGCAATAATCTGTTTCCGGATTGTACTCTTGAATCACCAGGGTCAACTTCAGTATACTCTTACATGTGTACCTGACGAGTGTTAGGAGTGTTATAGAATGGTGGTTTGAATATAATCCAATTTTCAGGCCGAGTAGTTAACTACCGAACTGTTTTGTTACATAAACAATGGTTCTGTAGCAATGTATAGTGCCTCTGCGTCCGGTAGTTTTCGGTTACATGCGGCAATAATGCCCCCAGTCCCATCCTTGCGTGCACCCTTCGCCTTCTGCACTAGTGCCTGTGAAGAGTTGGAAAGGTGTCGAGAAGTCAGGGTGCAACAGACAAATATTGCCACGGAACGCAGTCTTTACCTTCTCGATCCCTATTTTTCTCCTCAAGTCCCCAGGTCCACTTCTTGTCCTTCTTCAACAGAATGGGTATAGGACCCTATATCTGCACCAAGTTGACTATGTGCCCCTGTAAAATGGTATTATGCCCGAGAACTATCTCAATTCTCGCATGCGGAATGGCCATTTTATTTTCGTGATCTGTATCAATTTGTGCTTTTCTAGACAGATACGTTCCGGCGAGTTCTCGAACGCCGAGATATACCATCCTGTTTGCGCAAATGTTTCTTTGTCACGCCTGAGCGTCACGACGGATCTCTGCGGCTACGCCAGCGGCTGATTTATGTGTCACACATGTTCTTTGAATGGCGCAGATGTGACAATTATGTCGTCGATGTATACGACACAGCATTCCCTCAACTGAGATATCGTTATACTGTTCAGGGCTCACAAATGACGAAATCAAGTCCTTACGCCCGAATGGTACTCATTTGTGCACTTACTGCTCTCCGCCGAGTAGGAAGGCAGTGTACTTTCTGCAGGATTCATCGAGCTCAACTTAATTGAAACCTGTTCTGATGTCAAAGGTTAAAAGCCTGTTTTCTCCGAAAACTGGCGCAATATCTCCTGGATCGGTTCCGGCCTTGTCCGTTGGCCTCAATGCGCACATTTAACACCCTCGCACCGTTTCGTCGTTTTTAGACACAATTGCCAAAAGATTAACATATTCCGATGCCGCCCGCGATGTGATTCCGGCTAACTCCATCGCCTGCATCACTTCACTGGCTTCCAGGCGACTGTGTGGGCCTTCCTTATCCGGGGCCGATCACAGCTTACTCTAAACTTGTGGACCGCTCCCCGGAATCTTCACGGCAGGAAAGAGAATGTATTCCTTTGTTCCATGATTGTTTTCTCTGCTCCCGGCTCAATTAAGTGTTATCGTGGCTACTCTTTCTAAGTATCCCGATCGGATCAGCTTCTGCGTTCTCCACATGCACTTCCGGCTGATCGTCTGTACATTAGACGCCATCTACCGCGTCCCTTGTTTCTGGCTGAGACGTGACCAATTTACCTCGCCACTTCGACGTATGGTAACACATGTGATCCTCTGACCACCGTCTGGCTTTTGCGAATTTTTCGGCTATAAACAGAACAACATTGTCGTCTACTGCTGGCGAGTGGGCGTATAGTATATTTTCGTGGCGCATCTCACAATACTTCTCAGGCACTCTGCAAACTCTTTTGCATTCTCGCTCGACTTGAGCTTCTCTGTTGCTGTGGGGGCTTCCCCTTCTAACTTTTTCATTGTTTCGGGGCGCTTGTCGTCACAGTGTTTGACTGTGGTCTATCGCTGCTTACATTTCGATATTGTCTTCCGTACTTGCATGGGGGACGTGAGGTGTCGCGGGAGAGTACTCGTTAACAGTCTTTGGCCCTCGAAATCCTAAAAGCACATGTGAGAGGGTATCTAACCCACGATCAGTTGCATCATGGCCATCAGATTCTATATCGTCATCTAGGTGAGTGGAATTATCATCACTTGTGGACGAAAAATTGACTTTACCTGGAATCCCTGTTCCGTCTAGTAAATCACCTTTCAGCTCCCGTGGCCCATCTGTAAACATTTCCCTGTTCTCCTTACATTTAGCATAATTAGTTGTGCCCTCAGTGTCCTTTGCACCCCATGCGACCGGATATTTGAAAAATTAACCTCGGTTTTAGTGGCACAGTCCATTGTCACCTCTCTGCTCGAGAGTAAGTCATTACCGAATATAAAATCTAGCGACAACAAGCGAATGACAGTTGCATTCATATGGAAACCACGTCTTCCATCACTTAGTGATATGAAGACATCCTTTTCTATCTTCTTCCTGTTGGCCCCAAATGCGGGTATTAGTGGTATCTCAGCTAGTTAGTACCGTTTTCCACCAAATTTGCGCAAGAAGACGTGCTCTCACTTCCGTTCCAGAATCAAAGGTGCTCTCGTCTGCTTCCGCGGTTACCCGAATGAGGGGGCACTTATGTCCTCCTTTTCAGGCAACTCTGGGTCATTGCATTACTGTTCGCTGTCATCTTGCGCTTGCAATTTCCAGTAGCAGACATCGCGTATATGATGTCCTTCCTCTTCTGAGGCGTCCCTTGCGATATCTCACTATCTTTGGTCATTCGCTTGTGCGATCTCATACACCTGAGCCTGAGTTGGGGCCAGTGGTGATGCTCCATTATTCCCTCCGTCTCTAATTACGTAACGCTTACGCACAAATCACGGGACGTCCGGGGTCTAGCACTTCGTTCATGCTCTGCACTTCCTGGTGCAGACGACGGTGCCTATCCAGCTCTCACCTTTTCCCCTCTTCTCCCCTTCTTCCGTTATTCTGCTAATAACGCCTACCATTGCGCTGCACAAATACTTAGAGCGTCTTATTTTGTGTTCTCATTGCGTTAGCGTGCGCCGTCCTTTGTTTCTCCTGCTCTTCAGTGTCGTCCAAAGACCTTAAAATATCTAGGAACTGTTCTCTCGTCAGTGCCCCGCCGAGTTCACATTGTACATGGACAGGGAAATGTGAGAGCATCGCGCTACCACATCCCTCAGGTGTTATTTTGTCGTCCAAGTATCCCACCAGAACGACAAAGAAAGCAGCGTATGTTTCCATCGTTTGATATGACTGGGGCCCTTACTGTTCCGATATATGCGCACCTTTGCACTGACCTGTGCGGCCAGGGTACAGTATGTTGTCTTAAATTTGGTGCAAAAATCCTTGTAATTACTGTTCTCGCAAACTGTTACGTCGAACCAGGTCGCTTTCCCTTAGTCGAGAGTCTGCCGTGCAACAAGTAAAACATTGCATTCCGCCACTCCTTTCCCATGCAAATACGCGTTCAAAATTTCTGTGGTATGACTGCAGATAGATACTGCGTCTTCGACCGAACTTAGCTCGGCAGTGGTATGACTGTCCCATGCATTGGGAATGCAGCCGGAAAATTCTTAGGTGTAACCTGCGTTACCAGGACATTCCCTTGTAGTACTGCAGACATCTTGTTTAAGGACTGACGCTCCTCTTTGAGTCTCCTTGGAAGATTTACGAGGGCTACCCAGAAAGTAATGCACCGCATTTTTTCTTCAACAATTTATCGGACGAAAGAATGGTGTTTTATCTACACACCCTATTCTTCCACGTATCTCCATCCTGTTCTATAGCCTTCCGCCAGAGCGAAACTAGGGCGTATATGCCCTGTCGGTACCAATCCTTGTCATGGTGGCGGATTCACTGTGTGAAGCACCTCCCCATCGTCCTCAAAATGTCTCCCACGAATGGCATCCTTTAACGGCCTAAGCAAGTGGAAGGTCGCTGCAACATGACACTCGTGTATGGCCTCCCCGACAGCTGCAAATCGTGGAGCTCCACCGGACCGCCTTCTGATGACCTCATCCTCTGTTCCCAGCGACTAATTGCGCTTCTGTCGACAGCAGATGCTCCGTAGACTTTGCACAATCGTTTGTGAATATTCCCCACAGATTCTTTCTCTGCGGTGAGAAATTCAATGACGGCACGTTGCTTGTAACGTACATTACCTAAATACGCCATTTTGAAACTGTCCTGCGCCTTCGCTATCTGTCAGAAGTGACAGAAACTTAGCGCACTCACTCAGGAGACTTCAAATAATACATACGTAACATTTCGGATTCGTAGCATTGTTCTCGGCGGAGAAAAAAAAAGTGCGGTGCATTACTTTGTGGGCGACCTTCGTATTTTCCTCACCTTTACACGCGAAGATATCAGTCATCTTCGTATTTACTCGTGTTTCTAGGTTGTCAACTTTTTTTTCTTTGTTATATTTTTCCTTTATACAAAGGTGGGCTGGCAGCGGCGTGCAGATGCCACTTTTCGGCCAACAGAAAAAAACATATAGCAGACATGGAGACACAGAAACAGAAATACATGAATGTTAAAAAAAGAAGACACACGCAAGAATAGTGATGAAGGCGTTCGTCGGAAGGCACTGGTTTCTGAAACAAGGTTCACAGTGCGCATAAACAAAGTCAATCAGTTGTACACTCGAACGAAGGAGCTCACTGAAGATAACACTGATACACAGAAACGAAGAAAACACCGTTACACTGAACACTGGTGACGATCTTTGGGACAGAAAACACTGAACACACTTGATGAGATGGGGGCGGGGCTGCCACTGGGTGTAGGGGACAGGCAGGGGCGGGGAGGGGGGGGGGGGGAGAAGTGAGTGAGAGAAATGAAAGGAGAGGGGAAGGTAGAGGGTTGGGTGAGGTGTGGAAGCTCAAGGAGGGGGGGGGGAGACAGTGGGAGAAATGGGGGAGAGGAGGGGGGGATTTGTCAACCTTGCCTTCACACGTTTTTATCACTGTGTCAGCATCATTTTGGTCTCCCGTTCCCAATACGGGCCAAATTTCAGCGATCTCCCTATCAATCTTGTGATCGAAAATTTTAGTTCGGTTCCAACTATTGCAAATTATGTTCTATTCTCCTCCCTCATGGCGTTTAGCTGAGAGTAGCGGTTTCCTAATACCATGAGAGTTCGATACAGTGGACTCTGACTCTGTGATTCCCCCACAGACCTGCCTTATGTTTCCTCGCTCACCTCATAACTTTCCTCAGTCCTCCTGTTGGTTTCCCGCGTGTTCTGGTTTTGTGTACTCCCCACGTATGTGTCTCATGTTCCCTCACTTACCCCCGAACTGTCCTCAACTAGCCTGTCGGTCTGAACATCAATCAGTCCCCCGGACCTCAGTTGTATAGAAAAAATGAGCTCAAAGCAACAGTACTCCACACAACGAACTGACATAAGTAATACGAAGCTGATGTCAACGTTGGTATCAACAAACAGAACAATGAAAACTTAAATAAAATATTTGCAGTAAGCTTCCCTAAACTATTCTAAAATTACTTCACAAAATATAGGGGAGGCTGTGGGGAACCGAAATTAAATACGCTAATTACAGTTATGTACTTCATACTGTTCATTCGCAGCACACTCAAAGCACACAGACACCTCACATCACATACAAAGTAGTTAGCATATTCCGATAAAGGTATGGGAAGTTAATCCTTCCTGAGACGTGCCAGAAAATGTAGGATTCCTCAAACTAGCAAATACAAAATACATAAGAGAAGATTAGATTGCTACTCACCGCAAAGATGGCCCATTGATTTGCAGACATGTACAACGAAAAGACTGTTACACATCATAGCTTTCGGCCAAAGCTTCTATCACCGCAGAAAACACAGCCACACACACACACACACACACACAACCGCACATTCACATAAGCAAGCACACTGTATGCATACAAGACGTTTCCACTGGCAGCTCTGACCGGTGGTAGCGGTTATGTGTGGGTGAGGTGTGTTTGCGTATGTGAATCTGTGTGTGTGTGTGTTCTCTTTGCGGAAGAAAGCTTTGGCTGAAAACTATAATGTGTAACAGTATTATCATTATGTTTGTCTGCAACTCAACGGATGTTCTTTACAATGAGTAGCAATATATCTTTCTCCTAATGTTGGTATTCCAATCTGGAGTTTCCATTGTTTGAGAATCAAGCTCCATGTTGGGCATCCAAAATGCAGTGAGCTCAAAACACATGTCCGTCATGATTTGACATTACATGCAGCTTGCTAACGAGATTATCACATCCTGGGATCCGATAATTATGTAACTACTATGGTCATATAGTAGAATCAAACAGCAAAATGTTATGAGTTTAAGGGATTGATATGCGAATAGAAGAGCTTAATTAGGGATTTAATGCATGAAATGTTTGCTTTTATAACAGTACCTTTCACAAATGAAACAAACACTGTCCGAACAGACCTTAAAAGCCGAATGGTACCGACCGGCCACCGTTGCATCCTCAGCCCTTAGGCGTCACCGGATGCAGACACAGAGGGCCATGTGGTTATCACAACACTCTCACAGCTGTTGTCAGTTTTCGTGACCACTACCACTACTTCTCAATCAAGCAGCTCCTCAATTCCTCAATTGGGTGAGTGCATCCCGCTTGCTAACAGCGCTCAGCAGACCCTGACGTGACCCATTCAAGTGCTAGCCAAGCCAGACAGCTCATAATTTCGGTGATCTGACGCGAACCTGTGTTAAAACCGCGGCAGGGCCATTGGCACAGTAGCTTTCATACAACTTACAAATCTCTATGATGAATTGACTGGTTGTGGACAAGACACGGTTAGTAAGGGGAAGAAAAGGGGGATGAATCATCTCATCATTCTTCGTATTAATTTGTGGTGTGGTGACGTGGGCGGCAGATGCCGGTCATTTATTGTTGTGCACAGTGCTGGAAACGTAAATAAAATGTTATTTTATTTGCGAATAATGTTTACCTAAGCGCTGGAACCTGCTGCTCCCCAAGCATCTTGCCCTATGCCAATTTCAGGCACTACTGATAAAGTTCCAAAATCAGTTGTTAAGACAAAACTAACGTCATCACTGTATAACTATTGTTCCTTTTTTTTAAAAAAAGGACGGCTGTAGGTGTTTTAGTTTCGACCATTGCGGCGAAATTTTTTCAGCCGTACAACTGTGATCCCTCAGCCTTTTATTAGAGTAAACCTCTGTAAACTCTTTCATACTGTCTGACGGGTTGCAGGTGACAGCTCTGTATTAATTCATTAATTCATATTTCCTATTGCAGTTCATTTGTTTCATAAAATATGTTAACCGAGTAAGGAATATCATGCCAATGCATAATGTGTTCCTCCCTCACCCTTACCTAATATGAGCCACCAGTGGTAACGATGTTGAAAGAACGTGAAACTATCAAGTCCCATACTTTATCAGAACTGAAGGTTTTATAATTTGTCGAAAGAGCACCCTCAAGGGGCCTTCCGCCTTGGGAGTATATGGGTGGAAACTTTGTGGATCCTTAGTTAAGTCTGACATTACTTCCACTTACCTGTGTCAGGCTTCTCCTATATTTTTGCCTTTCAGCCTTCGTTGACTAACTCTTGCTTTTTTTGACTCCGTCGGTGTTAGGTTTCGAGGATCAAGGATATCTTTCATTTTCCATTTTCTACTTTCATTAAGTTTGCTGGAAAACTTAAAGATGGCAGCCCCACCAGCTAGTTACCCTAGCTACATGTCGATAACTTGTAACAGAACGAATAAAGCAGTTATTTCTCGCAACCAAGCAAATAAAGGTTTTTGTAGATCCATAGTATAAATGTGAATGCGGAACTGCTGCTAATCAGTAACTGGTAGAAAGGATAACAACAGCCGTAATTATTCCCAAATACAACCAGTTGTCCCGTGCAGCAATGCTAAATGTCCATAATAAAATAATGTAAATGCAGTGTCCACCCTTCTCGGGTGTAGATGAGCCGGCCGGTGTTCAAAAATGTGTGTGAAATCTTATGGGACTTAACTGGTAAGGTCATCAGTCCCTAAGCTTACTCACTACTTAACCAATTATCTTAAAGACAAACACACACACCCATGCCCGAGGGAGGACTCGAACCTCCGCCGGGACCAGCCTCAAAGTCCACGACTGCAGCGCCCTAGACCGCTCGCCTAATCCCGCGCGGCTCGGCCGGTGTGACCGAATGGTTCTAGGCCCTTCAGTTCGGTACCGCGCGACTGCTACGGTCGCAGGTTCGAATCCTGCCTCAGGCATGGATGTGTGTGATGTCCTTAGGTTAGTTAGGTTTAAGTAGTTCTAAGTTCTAGGGGACTGATGACCTCAGATGTTAACTCCCATAGTGCTCAGAGCCATTTGAGCCATTTAACTAAAACTTTGTTGCCATATAGCCTAAGGAAACTAACTACAATTAATAGTAGCAAGAAACTTCTCACATTTCAAATCAAATTCTTTGCGGAAAAGTGACGGAACTTGGTTCACTTAAGCAACAGTTATTATTTTGACACAATCATATGTGTCCTAGGTCGAACTATTTGTTAGACTGTTGTAGTGTCTCTGTTTTTACTATACATAATCTATTTCGATGTAAAAAATATCACAATCAGGCAACTGCGCACAATTCTCAACACATTGTGGTATTTATCCACAGTGGTTGAGGAATAGTTCGCTCGAGAAGGGACGCTACGTGAATAAAAACAGTCGTCACTCAAATTATCTGCCCATTTATACTAGGAAATTATAATATTGAAATGTATTTAAACAGTAACACGGTATCTGTAATCATTTCCAGTTTCACATTTCAACATTTTTCACAATCTTCTTTTCCTCAATAAGCAATCATTAGAAACATTCTTGGAGTTTCTACTCCAGGACGTACACCATAATTCCAAGCAGTGTACCCAACACATCTGTATGACAGTTTCTTGAGTATACCTGCTTCTCCACGGATGCGACTCATTAGGTTCTTTACTACCAGTCGGTACTGACTTCAACGAGCCAGCAAAGTGATTATCGTAATCATCATCATCGTCTTCATAATCACAAATGCTGGGAATATCCGCTACCTCCGATGACTCTAGTGTTTTCTCCTTAGTTTTAATTTTCCTTTCTCTTGTTTTCTCTTTGTTCAGTAAAGCAAACACGTACAATTTTCCCACTGTCGATCTTCAACTAAGTATGTTGTTTTTATTCGTTCCTCACTTTCTTCTTCATTTCAACTTACTTCTGACGTGCGCGAGCACTCTTACCCCAGCATGTCATTATGTAGCAACGCGATTAGATTCTGTTTGTTAAACTTTTATGTTTAGAAATCAAGTACTTGCAATGATACGATGAATTACAGGTTTTAATAACAGAAGCGGATAAAAGTAAATTAGTAATAACTGTTAGCTAACCTTCCTATTTCATATCTGCGCAAAATAAAAAAAAAGCCTGTTTTGTTTCCTTCATGCTCACGTATTCGTCACGTTCATTACAAGCTGCACACAATTACCTAATTCTCCGGTAACGCTGCAACGCTGTTACTAAACGCCAAAAACGAATCAAAATGATCACCTGTACGTTCGCGCCTTTTTTCAGGGCAGGCGTTCTCTATCTATCTCTCTTTCTCTCCTCTTCCAGCAATCTGCATGACTTTGGAGATACACTTTGCGAAAGCGTTTTCGTGTTCGTCGCAACACGAAGCGAATACCACCGAACAGTTATGGGAAGCCCGTAGGGGGGAATTCGCAAAGTCGATCAAAGGTCAACACTTTGCGCCGAGCCGCAGATACGAAACCCCGCTCGCGGCTACAGCAGCACGATAAAGAGAACGACGAAAGAAAATTTCTCCTGTTGTAACGTTTAAAGGGAATCACAGCGGTTTATTGAGACTGACGTGCAACATAACTCGAAAACACTTTCGTTAATGATAGGAATTTGTGTTGTATGAGTCACCTGAAACAGAATTAAAAGAAAATTAATTTCGCTCTGTCATTTGACCGTTCACCGGAATTCTACTGATGTAACTAATGCCAAATAAAAGACGTTTCAGGAGAAAATTGGGACACCCTAACAGGCGACAGTGCTACTGACAAGGAACATTTTGCGTGCGAGGTCAAAAGGTCAGTCTTTAGCAAGGCAAGTTTGATAGTGTTGTGTTACCAATTACGACAGGGAGTATATTACCTGCTAGTGATTCAACCTGAGCATCAGGAGGGCGCCAGAAAATGAGTGTCCGGGAGGTGCAGGTATCAACCTCGTTCTAAATGTATCTATTACACTTCGACAGTTAAGAAATGTTCCTAACAAACTGCTAACTTGCACCATGAACACCGAATGGAAAATGGTACGACACAATGATCACAGAAGGTTCACACCATCAAAGTCGAAGGCGAAATCCTTTGGAATTGGTAACCGTGCAGAACATTCAGCTAGATTGTTGATGTTCTGCTCTTCAGTCCAAAGACTGGCTTGATGCAGCCCTCCACTCTATACTGTACAGGCCTCTTCATCTCTGAGTAACTACTTCAACCCACGTCCTCCTGAATCTGCTCGCTGTATTCATCTCTTGGTCTCCCTGTACGGTTTTTACCGCCCATGAATCCCTCCAGTACTAAATTGGAGAATACTTGATGTGTCAGAATGTGTCCTACTAATAGTTCCCTGCTTCTAGTCAGGTTGTGCCACAAATTTCTCTTCTCCACAATTCTTTTCAGTACCTCCTCATTAGTTACGCATCTAATCTTCAGCGTTGTACTGTTACACCACATTTCCAAAGCTTTCCTTCTCTTCTTGTCTAAATTGTTTATTGTCCATGTTTCACTTCCATACGTGGCTGCACTCCATACAAATACTTTCAGAAATGACTTCCTGACATTTAAATTTATACTCGATGTTAACAAATTTCTCTTCTTCAGAAACGCTTTTCTTGCCAT
This sequence comes from Schistocerca serialis cubense, assembly GCF_023864345.2. Classification (NCBI taxonomy): domain Eukaryota; kingdom Metazoa; phylum Arthropoda; class Insecta; order Orthoptera; family Acrididae; genus Schistocerca; species Schistocerca serialis. The sequence continues at coordinate 463,151,740 of NC_064643.1, forward strand.
TGCTAGTCTACATTTTATATCCTCTCTACTTCGACCATCATCAGTTATTTTGCTTCCCAAATAGCAAAACTCATCTGCTACTTTAAGTGTCTCGTTTCCTAAACTAATTCCCTCAGCACCTCCTTCTTTAATTCGGCTGCGTTCCATTAACCTCATTTTGCTTTTGTTGACGTTCATCTTATATCCTCTTTTCAAGGCACTGTCCATCCCGTTCAACTGCTCTTCCAAGTCCTTTGCTATCTCTGACAGATTTACAGTGTCACCAGCAAACCACAAAGATTTTGTTTCTGCTCCCTGGACCTTAAATCCTATTCCATATTTTTCTTTTGTTTCTTTTAGTGCGTGCTCGGTATGCAGGTTGAATAACATCGGGGACAGGCTACAAACGTGACTCACTCCCTTCCCAATAGCTGCTTCCTTTTCATGCCCCTCGATTCTTATAACTGCCATGTGGTTTCTGTACAAATTGTAAATAGTGTTCGCTCCATGTATTATACCCATGCCACCTTCACAATTTGAAAGGGAGCATTCTACTCAACATTGTCAAAAGCTGTCTATAAGTACACAAATGCTAGAAACGTAGGTTTGCCTTTCCTTAACCTATCTCCTGTGAGAAGGCGTAGGGTCAATATTGCCTAGCGCGTTTTTAAATTTCTCTTGAATACAAACTGATCTTCCCCCAAGGTAAGCTTCTAGGAGTTTTTCCATTCTTTTTTAAAGGATCTGTGTTAGTATTGTGCAACCGTGACAAATTAAACTGACAGTTGGGTTATTTTAACACCTTTCAGCACCTCCTTTATTTGAAATTGGAATTATTATGTTCTTGACGTTTGAGGGTATTTTGACTGTCTGATACATCTGGCACAGCAGATGGAAGACTTCTGTGATGGCTGGCTCTCCCAGGGCTATCAGTAGTTCTGACGGAATGTCGTCTACTTCCGGGGCCCTGTTTCGACTTAGTTCTTTCATCACTCTGTCACATTCTCCACGCAGAATCGCATCTCCCATTTCACCTTCATTTACGTCCTCTTCCATTTCTGTAGTATAGCCTTCATCTCCCTTGTATAGATCCTCTATATACCCCTTCCAATTTTCTGCTTTCCCTTTTTTGCTTAGGACTGATCTCAGCTTTTGATATTCACACAGGTGGTTCTATTTTCTTCAAAGGTCCCTTTAGTTTTCCTGTAGGCAGCGTCTTTCTTACCCCTAGTGATACATACTTCTACATCTTTAATTTTGTTCTCTAGCCATTCTTGCTTAGCCATTTTGCACTTCCTTTCGTTCTCATTTGTTAGATTTTCTATTCCCTTTCGCCTGTTTCATTTGTTGCATTTTTATATTTTCTCCTTTCGTCGATTAAATTCAATACCGTATCTCTTGTGCCACCCAAGGATTTCTACCACCCCTCGTCTTGTTACCTACGTGATTCTCTGCTGCCTTCACTAGTTCATCTCTCAAAGCTACCCATTCTTCTTGTAATGTTTTCCTTGCCCCTGTTCTGGTCAATCTTTCCCTGATGCTCCCTCTGAAACACTCTAAAATTAGGTATCCACTCGTAAAGAATGTATATAGAATCATGTTGGTGACCATATTGCTGTAACGGGATGATAAGAACTGATGAAATGTGATGGCACCCAACCAAATGCGAAACAGTCTGTTGTGGTGATTGTCATGAAACTGGCTATCCTTTAAGGCGCAGGTGCATATAGTGCGGTAATGTGATTTATAGGCAAAAAGGAAAAAAAAAACATCCAGTGGCTGAATTTGTTCAGTGGTTCCAGGTAGCATGAATTGCAATGTCACACACTTTCCAAGAGCGATAGTTTGATCTACAGGAGTATGATTTTCATACGCAGACCAGGAATCAAGCAAAAGCAAGTCATTTGACCAGCTGTTAGCCAAAAGCAGTGCTCATATGATAGTTGTAGTCATTTTACGCCCGTTTGCCTACTCTTTCTCTCTGTGACCTATTTATTTCCTTCTGCCGGTGCTAGATCAAGCACACGAAAATAATCGTGGGAGGCAGAGCGCCTCCAACTTCTCGCAACACAATAAAAAACTTCCAACCAATTTAACATGCAGATTAACAGTCAGCGTAATTATACACGAACACGTTAAGGCATTGATGTATGTTGAACTCGTTACAAGTCTCTTGGCACGTCTAGTTTTCAGGGTTCCTTTCATATGCATTTCGTCTTCAAATCTTGATTGATCGAAACTGAAAAACAAAATCCCTTCTGAAGAATGGGATAAGTGTGTTCACTTCATCTACAAATTCTCGGGGCAATTTCACCTTGTGCTGCATATATTGTAAAGCTGACACTTTAAAGTTTCGCTATCTTACTTCTTCCAATTCTGTATCAATGTCTGAAGTTATACAACCGTCCACTGTAATCTTTGTCACGCACAATTTGATGTGCATAGCGTAGTAGGTCACTACTATGACCATCCTCTCAATTTTGCACCAAGCATTCGTGGAACGCACAATCACCGGTTTTTGTATTACCTTTTCCTGCCTTGAATATCTTCAGTTTTTCTTGTGCGCTACAGGGTCATGTTGCTTCAAACTTACTCGAAATCCGTACATAATTGTATTTTTACTATGCTGCACATGATCTTCCATGTACGTAATTATGTTTAATCCTCGCTCCTTAAACAACGATTGTCGTTTACTACTTTCCACTGGAGATGGGATTTGTGGCTTCTTGCCCAACAAGGATGATGAACTACATGGCTCGATACCTGTTTCAATATCACTTTCACTTTCACTTGTTAAGCAGGTATTGTCATCATCATACACTTAATGTACATTGTCCGAACAGTCGAGCGTCTGTGATACCACACATTCCATTGACTTATCTTGCAGAAACGCTAATGTTTCATCTGCCGCTTCTTTCTCAGTCTAGGCTCCTTTCTGGCGAAATTTCAACTTCGGCAACTGATGTTGTAGATTTAATGCAATGACTGGTTTTTTTATCGATGTCACTGTCGTAGAATAAGCAGTTCAACTACTCTCCGTAGCCTCTTGCTGTGCTCGCCATTGGATACCTCCAGTACCGCAACCTGTTGCCTTTGGCAGCCGAGATTGTGAGTGCATCGTGGACAGTATGTTGGGTGTCGAATGCCGTAAACATCTTTGGTCTTTTGCGAACTCGCACTAGGTGGGTTCCTTGCGAGAGCCGATCGCTCCCCAAAGAACTCAGATGCTGAATTAAGAAGTGAAAGTAACAGATTTAACGATATCAAAGGGATGGACCTTGTAAGCGAGTCGTGGGTGCTAGGCTTGACAAAAATGATTAAAAACATACTGCAGGGAGAAAGGAATTCGCTAACTACTAAATTAAAAAGTTGGCCGAAATGGATCTACGTTTATTATAACCATTCTCAGGTTGCACTAGTGAAAAAATAACATTAACACGATCTTATCTGAGCACGCGAGAAAAACTACATTTAATAAGCAATGGTTAACTTGGCAAAGTTCTCGGAAAATAAATCAGGGATTCTAGAAATAATTAACATCCTAACAACTTAATCACGTGAAACATGGTCATTGGAAAATAAGCAGTGGTGTAATATCGTACCAAACGGTGAAACGAAACCAACCGTGCAACAACCTGGTCATGGACGAGCCCTCCTGACTTTCATCTACATCTACATCTACATGATTACTCTGCAATTCACATTTAAGTGCTTGGCAGAGGGTTCATCGAACCACAATCACACTATCTCTCTACCATTCCAGTCCCGAACAGCGCGCGGGAAAAACGAACACCTAAACCTTTCTGTTCGAGCTCTGATTTCTCTTATTTTATTTTGATGATCATTCCTACCTATGTAGGTTGGGCTCAACAAAATATTTTCGCATTCGGAAGAGGAAGTTGGTGACTGAAATTTCGTAAATAGATCTCGCCTCGACGAAAAACGTCTTTGCTTTAATGACTTCCATCCCAACTCGTGTATCATATCTGCCACACTCTCTCCGCTATTACGTGATAATACAAAACGAGCTACCCTTTTTTGCACCCTTTCGATGTCTTCCGTCAATCCCACCTGGTAAGGATCCCACACCGCGCAGCAATATTCTAACAGAGGACGAACGAGTGTAGTGTAATCTGTCTCTTTAGTGGACTTGTTGCATCTTCTAAGTGTCCTGCCAATGAAACGCAACTTTTGGCTCGCCTTCCCCACAATATTATCTATGTGGTCTTTCCAACTGAAGTTGTTCGTAATTTTAACAACCAGGTACTTAGTTGAATTGACAGCCTTGAGAATTGTACTATTTATCGAGTAATCGAATTGCAACGGATTTCTTTCGGAACTCATGTGGATCACCTCACACTTTTCGTTATTTAGCGTGAACTGCCACCTGCCACACCATGCAGCAATCTTTTCTAAATCGCTTTGCAACTAATACTGGTCTTCGGATGACTTACTAGACGGTAAATTACAGCATCATCTGCGAACAACTTAAGAGAACTGCTCAGAGTGTCATCCATGGCATTTATATAGATCAGGAACAGCAGAGGTCCCAGGACGCTTCCCTGGGGAACACCTGATATAACATCAGTTTTACTCGATGATTTGCCGTCTATTACTACGAACTGCGACCTTCCTGAGAGGAAATCACGAATCCAGTCGCACAACTGAGACGATACCCCACAGGCCCGCAGCGTGATTAGAAGTCGCTTGTGAGGAACGGTGTCAAAAGCTTTCCGGAAATCTAGAAATACGGAATCAACTTGAGATCCCCTGTCGATAGCGGCCATTACTTCGTGCGAATAAAGAGCGTGCGTTGCATAAGAACGTTGTTTTCTGAAACCATGCTGATTACGTATCAATAGAGCGTTCCCTTCGAGGTGATTCATAATGTTTGAATACAGTATATGCTCCAAAACCCTGCTGCTAACCGACGTCAATGATATAGGTCTGTAGTTCGATGGATTACTCCTACTATCATTCTTAAACACTGGTGCGACCTGCGCAATTTTCCAATCTGTAAGTACAGATCTATCGGTGAGCGAGCGGTTGTATATGACTGCTAAGTAGGGAGCTATTGTATCAGTAAATCTGAAAGGAACCTAATCGGTATACAATCTGGACCTGAAGACTTGCCCGTATCAAGCAATTTGAGTAGCTTCGCAACCCCTAAGGTATCTACTTCTAAGAAACTCATGCTAGCAGCTGTTCGTGTTTCAAATTCTGGAATATTCCATTCGTCTTACATGGTGAAGGAATTTCGGAAAACTGCGTTCAATAACTCCGCTTTAGCGGCACAGTCGTCGGTAACTGTACCACCGGCACTGCGCAGCGAAGGTATTGACTGCGTCTTGCCGCTTGTGTACTTTATACGACCAGAATTTTTTCGGATTTTCTACCAAATTTCGAGACAATGTTTCGTTGTGGAACCTATTAAAGGCATCTCGCACTGAAGTCCGTGCCAAATTTCACGCGTCTCTAAATTTTAGACAGAGATTTCGCCTTCTCCCCGAACTTCGCATGCGTTTTCCGTTGCCTCTGCAACAGTGTTCGGACGTGTTTTGTGTACCATGGGAGATCAGTTCTATCTCTTACCAATTTATGAGGTATGAATCTCTCAATTGCTGTTGCTACTATATCTTCTAATTTGAGCCACATCTCCTCTACATTTGCACAGTCAGTTCGGAAGGAATGGAGATTGTCTCTTAGGAAGGCTTCTAGTGACACTTTATCAGCTTTTTTAAATAAAATTACTTTGCGTTTGTTTCTGGTGGATTGAGCCTATACATCACTAATCCCTGTATCAGTCATGATGCTCTCTATTAGCTCTGGATTGTTTGTGGCTAAGAGGTCAAGTGTGTTTTCGCAACCATTTACAATTCGCGTGGGTTCCTGGACTAACTGCTCGGAATAATTTTCTGAGAAAGCATGTAGGACAATCTCGGAAGATGTTTTCTGCCTACCACCGGTTTTGAACAAGTATTTTTGCCAACATATCGAAGGAAGGTTGAAGTCCCCACCAACTATAACCGTATGAGTGGGGTATTTATTTGTTACGAGACTCAAATTTTCTCTGAACTGTTCGGCAACTATATCATCGGAGTCTGGGGGTCGGTAGAAGGAGCCAATTATTAACTTAGTTCGGCTGTTAAGTATAACCTCCACCCATACCAATTCGCACCTCGTATCTACTTCGACTTCACTACAAGATAAACCACTACTGACAGACACAAACACTCCACCACCAATTCTGCCTAATCTATCTTTCCTGAACACCGTCTGAGACTTCGTAAAAATTTCTGCAGAACTTATTTCAGGCTTTAGCCAGCTTTCTGTACCTATAACGATTTCAGCTTCTGTGCTTTCTATTAGCGCTTGAAGCCCAGGGACTTTCCCAGCACAACTACAACAATTTACAACCACAATTCCGACTGTTCCTTGATCCAAGCACGTCCTGTATTTGCCATGCACCCTTTGAGATTGCGCCCCATCCCGTACTTTCCCGAGGCCTTCTAACCTAAAAAACCGCCCAGTCCACGCCACACAGCCTCCGCTACCCGTGTAGCCGCCAGCTGAGTGTAGTGAACTCCTGACCTATTCAGCGGAACCCGAAACCCCACCACCCTATGGCGCATGTCAAGGAATCTGCCGCCAACACGGTCGCAAAACCGTCTGAGCCTCTGATTCAGACCCTCCACCCGGCTCTGCACCAAAGGTCCGCAGTCGGTTCTGTCAACGATGCTGCAGATGGTGAGCTCTGCCTTTCATCTCGTAAGCAAGACCGGCAGCCTTCACCAAATCAGATAGCCGCTGGAATCCAGAGAGAATTTCCTCAGATCCAAAGCGACACACGTCATTAGTGCCGACATGTGCTACCACCTGCAGCTGGCAGCACCCTGTGCTCTTCATGGCATCCGGAAGAACCCTTTCCACATCAGGAATGACTCCCCCCGGAATGCACACGGAGTGCACACTGGATTTCTTCCCCTCCTTAGCCGCCATATCCCTAAGGGACCCCATTACGCGCCTAACATTGGAGCTCCCAACTTCCGATAAGCTCACCCTCTGCAATTACCCGGACCTTGAAGGCTGAGAATCATCCTCTGAAACAGGGCAGGCAGTTGCATCTGGCTCAGCCAGAGACAGTACCTGAAACCTGTTTGGCAGATGCACCGGGGAGGCTTTCTGATCAGCCTCCTGGGACGTCTTTCGCTGCCTGCCACGCCTTGGAACGACCTCCCAATCAACGACAGGCGAGGCCTCAGCCCCACTGCGGGCAGCAACAGGGGCAACCACAGCGGCAGACCGATCTGGGGACAGACGGGACGAGGTTGACATCCCCGTGATACCCAAGTCCGGCTGCCCACAGTGGTGCCCATTGGCAACAGCCTCAAGCTGCGCGACCAAAGTCAGCACCGCCTGCAGTTGTGAGCGAAGGGATGCCAACTCAGCCCTCATCCGAACACAGCAATCACAGTCCCTGTCCATTCTAATCGATGATGAGCAACAGTTACTGAAACACGAGTCCGTGCCTAGATAACGCAAGGGAAACACCCAAAGAATGTATGAACTAACCTGTACAAATGCCTAACGACTGCGCTACAATCTGCCTGAATTTACGATTACAGTAACTAAAACTCGAAATTACACCTCCTATACAATTTAAGTAAGAATCTACGAAGTAAACACAGGGAAGAAGCTATATACGTATCTTTCTGCGCTGTCGATGTGCACCAACTGGGAGTTGAGGCCACACTGGTCTCTGAGAGCCTACTAGACAGACAAGTGCCACTGACGTACCAAAACAAAACAAATGCCTAACGACTGCACTACAATCTGCCTGAATTTACGATTACAGTAACGAAAACTCGAAATTACACCTTCTATACGAAACTCACACGCAAATTAAGTAAGAATCTACGAAGTAAACACAGAGAAGACGCCATATACGTATCTTTCTGCGCTGTCGATGTGCACCAACTGGGAGCTCAGGCCATACTTTCAGTAATTGTCAAAAAACGCCTGACTTCATTCCTCCCTAACCTGCCAACACCGCCGGATAATCTGACAGTAATCGATGTGTAGGAGTGCGATATGCATCTAGTGCGAATGGCTGCCATTGCTCTATTCAGACATCTGATGCCTCCCGCCACTGAAGTCTGAAATTTACAGTCTTAGCTTTAAACATGGGTACTGTCTCACGTCTTCTGTCACTGTACTAAAATCTACCTTTCCGGACCCTGATCTGCACAGAGGGCTTGCCATAAAACACAGTGGAAAATTCTGGCCACTAATATTACTGTTAAGATGGTGTAAAAAATTATCCAATCAGCTGGCTTCCTGCCCACACCATTTATAGGACATTCTATGTCGATTTCCTACATCAGTGTCCACCAGTCCATGGTTTCGTGCGTAAAAATTTTCCTGAACATCAGCTCATAGTCTCCTATCTGGAGTACTTTATAAGAGTGCCCAATAAGAACATCCCACGTCTTTTTGTGGAAGAAATTCTCACGCGACCATGCACGGCGTCCGGTTGGCGCAATTCGTTTTTACTGGGAGGCCGAAAACACATGTAACAGCACTGAACACCGTCGCTTCGAAACAGAAGAAGGTACGGATCTTGTTCTAGCGGTTTCCCACCCTGCCTACCATCAGAGAAGTCACTGGGCCGAGTAAAATGCCTTATACAAAACGTACTTTGACTGCCATCGGCCTGGTGGTAAAACTGTCCTTTACTTGCTAATGGGGACTGTTTGCATGCTCAAAATTCTCGCAGTTCAGCCATGCACATTCTGAGTGCTCTATCCTCTTACGGCTCATTGAAAATATTTGCGCGGAACCTGCTGTGGCATACAGCTAGCTCCTCAGACCAAGGCTCACGGTCAGCAGTTACCGTTCCACACGCAAAAGTTCACACTCAAAATGGAGACGGTTAACAAAGAGGAAAAGCTGGCTTCACCTTTACAATCACTGATATGATTACCGTAATTGGCAACTAGTGTAAATCGAAAGGTAGATATATGGCTGTTTCTGCGATTAATAGAATTTGCAGAATAAAATGAGATGTATCAGATTGGGATCAGACTAGCATCTCTTATCACATCCAACCCGTAATAAAAATTTTGGATGGGTGCTGTTTCGCCAATGGATTATGTTGTGACACCAATAATCAAATTTTCCGCAAGTGGAAATTCGTTCACCCTCATTGCTTGTATGGGCGCTGGAGGCCTGTGTTTAAAGATTTCATTTACGATTTGTATTTGTAAAATAAGAAAATAGCCAGTCATTCTACAAAAGAAGGAATCTTACAAATGTCGTTAGTTTTAATCCTGATTCATTCTCTCACGTATTTTCGACTCCCTCATATATGCTCAAATGGTTCAAATGGCTCTGAGCACCATGGGACTTAACATCTGAGGTCATCAGTACCCTAGAACTTAGAACTACTTAAACCTAACTAACCTAAGGACATCACACACATTCATGCCCGAGGCAGGATTCGAACCTGCGACCGTAGTGGTCGCACAGTTCCAGACTGTAGCGCCTAGAACCGCTCGGCCACACAGGCCGGCCCCTCATATATGTTACCCACTTACTCACTCATCGTCGTAAGGATGGTTCCCCGGGTTTACTCACTCATTAAATACATCAACAGTTACCATGATACACACACAGTCTTAGCTAATGCATTCCGTGAATATTTATTGCTCACAAACAAGTATTCACATAACCTCTGTTGACTAAGGAAATTTATTCTTTCCTAGCACAAAACGAAGTCCAATTTTATTTCTGCAATCCTCTACTGATAAGGATACAAACACTGGCAGGCATTTAATATAAATAATTAATAAAAAAACTGCAATAAACGTGACAATTGAATTATGGTAAGGTGACTCATGAACAGCATTACTTCATATTAATTCTTGCACTAGAGGACGAACAATTAATTCAACAACACAAAATATCGTAAAGGCTTACCGACAATTATGCACAGTAATTCTACTCATAATTTATATCATGGTAACATTGAATTTAAATGTACACTGACACAGTTCACGTAACATTGTACACAGTAAAATAAACGACATGCTGTGTTTCTGTAAGAGTGCTACCCACACGTATGTAACACAAAATTCTTAATAGAAAACGCATATACAGAGCTTTTTTTCTTTCAAAAATGCACATTACGTTCTTGGCGGAAAGGTCTACCGAAAAGATAAAAACATACAAAAAGTCATTACGTTCTCCATTTTTACCTAACATTGTGCAACCTAATGTTAAACAAACTCTGTGTCACTACTGAATTTGGCTCTCGAAAATTGTACAGACACTGGCCACACGAAAGGAGGACTACGTAGATCAGTCCAAGGGGTGGGGGGGTGGAGAGGAAGCTGTTATTCGTCGTCGTTGACTACTGGTAGTTGCGTGCGTAGTACCAGGAGATATCCAACGGCAGGTCCGTTCAATAAGCAGGCCAGCTTCCCCCATTAGAAGCGATTGTCCAGACAAGCTCGACACTGCGTCTGTCGGGTTGATGAGGCGGCATAGCTAGCGTCAAGATAGGACAAGACAAAAGCCTCAGCTGCCAACATTGCATGGAATTTCTGAGTTTACTCATCAAAATAGAACATTCACATGTAGCTTCACTGGATCTGGTACACCGAACACGGAACTGAAGCTTCTCAATTGCACTGCCAGTAGTAAGGTGCTGAAGCTACCCACAGAGAGCAAACTTGTTCGCGAAGTAGCGCTACCATGCGTAATGTTGATATCCACAAGTGTTTGTCAAACCCGGATTGCTTCTCAGAGTCGACAGGTGATGGCTTAAGGAAATTTGGCCAAAATCGTCTTCATCAGAAAAAAAGAAAACTTCATGGTGATCTGATTCTACAATATTTTATATCGCCGTCCTGCACAGAGATGATTCCGCAATCTGTTCCCTGGTATTGCGGAAGGTGCACGCAAAACAGATTTCTTGTTGCTGTATAGTCTGAGCATAAAGTCGAATGTGGCCACAACAGGAGTATGTCTCAACTCCACTTAGTACAGCTGAGATATTTTTACTGTCCGCCACCAGCATAAAGGCACGTCGACTGCCTGCCGCCGAGACTGCCTCTCCAGGCGGCTGGATGCCCCGTCGACCAAGCATCTTCACAGCAGTGAAAGGGAAAGTAGGCCTCGCCCGCCCATGTCCCCTGCTCGGTCTTGTCTGCCAGCCTCTCGTCCTCTTTGCACATCTGCTCGTCGTTATCCGGTTATCCGGAACGGAATATCGTAGCGAGGCGTATCAGTACCCGTCCAGCCAGTGTCCGCTGTTGTCACACATGCCACATCTGCTCAGTACTCTAAAAGCTCAATTACTTTGTTACCCTAAGCTAAGGTTTCCATGTTACTTATAAGACATTAAGCAAATTACTCCATTGTGAATATATCCTGGAACACAAATTTAGCCTTGCTCCACCACTTTCTGAAGGTACTCTTCAACTACTAATTTATGTGTCATACCTTGTACACTCATCATTTCCCATAGAAGTCAGGCATATCTCCTAATATCGTGTCGGACTTCCTTTTGCCTGACATAGTGTAGCAACTCGAAATGGCATGGACTCCACAACTCGTTGGAAGTCCACTGCAGAAATACACTACCGGCCATTAAAATTGCTACACCACGAAGCTGACGTGCTACAGACGCGAAATTTAACCGACAGAAAGAAGATGCTGTGATATGCAAATGATTAGTTTTTCAGAGCATTCACACACGGTTGGCGCCGGTGGCGACACCTACAGCGTGCTGAAATGAGGAAAGTTTCTAACCGACGTCTCATACACCATCACGTTTCCGACTTTGATAAAGGTCGGATTGTAGCCTATCGCGATTGCGGTTTATCGTATCGCGACATTGCTGCTCGCGTTGGTCGATATCCAATGACTGTTAGCAGAATATGGAATCGGTGGGATCAGGAGGGTAATACGGAACGCCGTGCTGGATCCCAACGGCGTCGTATCACTAGCAGTCGAGATGACAGGCATCTTATCCGCATGGCTGTAACGAATCGTGCAGCTACGTCTCGATCCCTGAGTCAACAGATGGGGACGTTTGCAAGACAACAACCACCTGCACGAACAGTTCGACGACGTTTGCAGCAGCATGGACTATCAGCTCGGAGACCACGGCTGCGGTTACCCTTGACGCTGCATCACTGACAGGAGCGCCTGCGATGGTGTACTCAACGACGAACCTGGCTGCACGAATGGGAAAACGTCATTTTTTCGGATGAATCCAGGTTCTGTTTACAGCATCATGATGGTCGCATCCGTGTTTGGCGACATCACGGTGAACGCACATTGGAAGCTTGTATTCGTCATCGCCATACTGGCGTATCACCCGGGATGATGGTATGGGGGTGCCATTGGTTACACGTTTCGGCCATCTCTTGTTCGCATTGACGGACTTTGAACAGTGGACGCTACGTTTCAGATGTGTTACGACCCGTGACTCAACCCTTCATTCGATCCCCGCAAAACCCTACATTTCAGTAGGATAATGCACGACCGCATGTTGCAGGTCCCGTACGGGCCTTTCTGGATACAGAAAATGCTCGACTGCTGCCCTGGCCAGCACATTCTCCAGATCTCACCAACTGAAAACGTCTGGTCAATGGTGGCCGGGCAACTGGCTCGTCACAATACGCCAGTCACCATTCTTGATGAACTGTGGTATCGTGTTGAAGCTGTACCTGTACACGCCATCCAAGCTCTGTTTGAGTCAATGCCCAGGCGTATAAAGGCCGTTATTACGGCCAGAGATGGTTGTTCTGGGTACCGATTTCTCAGGATCTATGCACCCAAATTGCGTGAAAATGTAATCACATGTCAGTTCTAGTACAATATATTTGCCCAGTGAATACCCGTTTATCATCTGCATTTCTTCTTGGTGTAGCAATTTTAATGGCCAGTAGTGTATTAAGCCATGCTGCCTCTGTAGCTATCCGTAATTGCGGGACTATTGCGGTGCAGGATTTTGAGCTCGAACTGACCTCTCGATTACCCCTCATAAAAGTTCGATAGGATTCATTTCGGTCGATCTGGGTGGCGAAGTCATTCGTATGAATGGTTCACAATGTGCTTCAAATGAAGCACGAACAGTTATGGCCTAGAGAAATAGCCCATTGTCATCTAATGATAATTCTTTCGTTGTTTGAGAACATGAAGTCCATGAAAGGCTAAAAATGGTCTCCAAGCAGCCGAATATAACCATTTCTAGTCAATGATAGGTTCAGTTTGGCCAGAGAACACAGTCCATTCCATGTAAACATAGCCCACACCATTATGAAGCCACTGCCAGTTTGCACAGTGCTTTCTTGACAACTTGGGTAAGCGGCTTCGTGGGGTCCTCGTCACACTCTAACCGTACCATGTGCTCTTAACAACTGAAACCGGGACCCATCTAACCTGGCCACTGTTTTACAGTTGCCTAGAGTCCAACCGATAGGGTCATGAGCGCAGGAGATGCCTCGCAGATGATGTGCTGTTAGCAAAGGCACCCAAAGACACTAGTGTCTGTCGTCTGCCATTATAACCCACAGTCCGCCGCACTGTCTTACCGGATACGTTCCTCACACGTCCCAAGTTGAGGTCTGCGGGCATTTCACGCAATGCTGCTTGTCTGTTAGCACTGACTACACCTCGAAGACGACGCTGCTCTCCGTCCTTAAGTGAAGACCGTCAACCTGTGCGTTATCCGTGGTGACAGCTAATGCCTGAAATTTGCTACTCTCGGCACATTCTTGACACTGAGTATTTCGGAATACTGAATTCCCTAACGATTTCCAAATTGGAATATCCCATGCCTCCAGCTCCAACTACCACCCCACATTCAGAGTCTGTTGTTCCCGTTTCGTGCAGCCATAATAACGTTAGAAACCTTTTCCAATGAATCACCTGAGTACAAATGACATGTCCGCCAGTGATCTGACCTTTTATACTTTGCGTATGCGATAACGCCGTCATCTGTATCTGTGCATACTGCTATCGTATGGCTTGTCACCTAAGTTTATATTGACTATAAATATTACTCTACAATAATCAAAATATTATAACCAAAACTAAACTTAGGTCTCGAGGCAAATACTGTTAGTCAGACTACTGTTAGTCAACGGTATTGGTTGGGTTCTTGGTGAGTCAATTGGTTAGTAAAAACGTGCATAACTCACCTTTGCAGTGCATGCATCCTGTTAACGGTTTTATATTCTCTTAACCCCGGTGGTCTCGTGTCCATTATCACCGACGTTCGTACAACTTGCAAATGGAAGTTAAAATTTACAACTATGTCTTCCCAGGAACAGAAAGTAATAAACAACGTACAAAAGTCATGGACATGACAAACGTAAAAGAGATAAAGAAAACTTACGCGAGACTCATACACCTCTTTCACTTAACAAAAAATATCTCTCACTGAAAAAAAAATTGTATTGACCAAAGAAATTCCTACCCAGCTTTCAATGATTGCTTTAATAACGGACTGCCCTTCAGGTTCACTGCATCAATACTATGTCCAATATTTCACCTCACAATCGGATTCATCATTATTTTGAGCACTATTTATACACGTGTCGCGGTGTTCCATTTCTTCCATATTATCGTGGACTCACCATTTTCATTTCTCCCTTGTACTTTCCCAGACACTTGCTTTACTCTTTCCGTGTCATCCTTCTTGTTCGCCACTCGCATACTATAGTTCTTGCAGTAACCCCATAAATTTCTTACATCCCTCTTACCTCGAGTAATAAAGACTCTTTTGCAGCTGGTGGGTAACTTTCCATGACGTATCCATATGGCATATGAAGCATTAAATGGGGTGTCAAGAAATTGGTTTTTATTTTCCATCTCTCCCAAAATTTTGAGGGGGGTTATCATCATGATATTGTTCTACACTAGAGCTCTATAACATCTCCAGCCAAAAAAGCTCACCTACCCTCCTCATGCGCTGTACTTTGTAACAACGCTATTCTGAATCTCATCGCCGCATCGTGATAAAGCTAAACACAAAAAAACTAAAATTTGTGACAGGGTAGGAGGAAAGCCAAGCGTTCTGATGCATCGTTTTGCCATCACCTACAAAAACCTTCAACCTCTGCATCGATAATAAGTGTTTATAAGGCTCCCCTTCTCGGCACTCAACGAGACATTTTGTCGCACGAATCGGTTCTTTCTCAGCGACTTGGTTTGTACCTTCTACCCTCTGTTCTGTTCATTGCGGCCTATTCCACATGCCCTCTTACATTTAAGTTCCGCCGGTTCGCGGTGGTTAATCTGAAATTGTTTTATGGTTTTTCTCATACATCACTCCGCCTGAGGCGTCCTTCGTCTTACTCTGTCTTCTTTGCCAGCCTTGTGCGTCTCCATCTTAGTAATTCGGTTCTCCTTTTCACTTGGTTGTCGTTCTCTGTTGCTGGTTCGCTGCTGCGTCCTCATCATTCGTTCCAACCGAGTCTCGATATCTGTTAGGTGTCCTCTGACCCTTATTAGTACCTCGAATTTTTTTCGTTCCACCTTTAGTCTTTCTCCTCTCTCTTTATCCCCTTTCTGTATCACCTCTTTATCTGCCCTTGCTAAATACTCTGATAACTAACTCAACAATATATCACTCTGTTGCCTAGTAAGACTCTTCTTCTTCATAGGCTAACAGTCCAGGTGAACATCGAGATGGTACTCCGTGTTGCCTTTCATACTTTCTGAGATGAAAAGGTTAGTGTAGGAGAGTAATTCATGGTGGATCACATCAAACCAGTCAGAAGATTGACGACTCAAAGATTTCATGAATTAAAATACTTTCAAACATTTTGTCGCAGTAGCAAAGGCACATGTTCTAGCAACTCAGGTATTTCGTCAGAAAACATTGTAAGGTTCTCCGTTGAACCTGGTAGGATCAATATGAGGCCCTAACAAACAGTCATCAACAATGCTGGCCAAATGTCAACAAAAAATCTTAGTAGAAAACATGACTGCACAATTGCGTGCGGATTTTCTACATCTCACACATGTTGACTGCAAAAATTTTCAATCTGATCGCCTTGAAATGAAGCCTTATCCGTGAACACCACATTTGCCCTGATTGCACTAAACTGAGGGTTGACGCATTGTTGAATGAACCATTCACAGAAGTTTACCTGTGCAGGAAAATCAGTTGCTAATAGTGCCTGCAAATGCTGTACATGGCACTGATACAGCGGGTTTGCATGTTGCACACCCCAGGTAGCTAACTATCTTAACGCCGACGCTAGGGTTTCGGCAACTGCACGAAGAAGTTCCTCCTCCAGTTGAAATGTCCTCTGTAGAGTCCGCGTAAATGTACAGTTATGCTCAAAAGTATCCAAACGACCTGAATTGCATTTCGCCTGATTCGTATGCAACCCACATAACGCAGCTGTCTAGCAGGTCCCCTAATCGCCCCTTGGTACAGTCGTTTGACTATTGAAAATGGTTCCAACAAGTCACCACTAGAAAACACTACTCTGTATCGTAATAACTCTAGATGTAAAGTAATACTACGATACTACAAATATCAGGGAACACCTTATCACAGGTAAGACTGTCCTTAAGGCTTGTAAGCTCACATTTGTTACAATAAATGACATACCTGAAATGTTACCACTCTCATTATTACGTCAGATAGGTAATGCATGTAGTACGTTCGTCGTATTCATGATTTCCTCTTCAAAGTAACATATCGTACTTATTATTTAACACAAAATGACATTAAAAATTTAAGTTACTCACGAGCAGCTAATTGAGAATATGCATGACCTTCAAATGACACGACGAACCTTCTCATTCTGCATATGGATTCAAACCCAGGTCATGCAGACTAAGCAAAGATTTCGTGACTGACGGAAACTAACAGTCGTTGCTGATTACGCATAGAGAGAGTGATATACCTCCATTTTAGAGGGTATCAATTAGCAAATACCAACTTTAAATTACACAACTCAAACATCTTTAACGGACGCGAATTCCTACCCAGTACCTATTGTCCCTGTTAACGAACTACGAGAGGTGTTAAATATTGCTCCTTAACAAGTAACGTACTTGAAATGCCGTGAGGTAAAGCTTTGTGTTGGACAGGGATTCGAACCCAGAACCTAATTGGATAGATATATAAGCACAATGAACTGTGACATATCGGATTTTCTCGACAGTAGCTAGATGTTTTAACTGAATTTACGAGACGAAACATTAATTTTTTCGTTCCCAGGATTCCAACCCGGTACCTATTGCTGTTATATTCTAGAGAAAACGAACGTTAAATATGGGTTTGTTGCACCAGCAGCGACATGTGAGCATGTTTGAACTGAAATAGTTCTGTGTCTCACTGGGAGTAAAAAATGTCAAATATCATTAGTGTTGACAACGAATGAAAATACATTAAAAATCGAAATTATTATCCACCACCTGATAGGTGTTCTCATGCTAGAGCTTGATAATACATAATGAAATTTTTAGTGCCGGGCCAGGATTCGAACCCATTCAGGCGCAATATGTGGAGATGTTGAGGAATCTGCAGTTTTCAACAAACAACAAATTGTAGCCGAGCTGTATTGTCACGAAGGGATCAAATTCCGCGTTAAGGGCGGTCTGAGTTGCATTCCCAATTCAGAACCAATTTTATCGACATACAGAAGCTCAGATAAAAGATGGAATAAATCTCCTGTGAGCCTACATAGCGTTTGTTTCGTCACTAGAAACATATAACTAGTATAATAAAGGTTACTGGTGATAGAGTTTCTACGTGTCGCCACTCCAGACTTTACTGTGGCTCAATCTAACGTCTACTTGGTAGAGAAGGAATATCATTTTTAATGTGAATTTCAGACCACACTGCCATTATATCTTCTTCACATGGTGTAGCCAGAAGAGAATGGAATCTATCTCTGCCTATCTAAAACCGTTGACCCAAGTTGGAATTGAACCCAGACCATAGACATATGAACTTATCATCATTCCAACAGACCACCAAATCCGCTTCTCGGTGGCTTATTTTTCTATCTACCGCCGTTGTGCCACACTGGCTTACACATCTGATACACAGGCTCCCTGTATCAATTTGCAACATGTTCAGTAAATTCATTTACTTGGTTGACCGAATCACCATGAACTAGCTGCCTCGGCTACCCAACATTCAACTTTATTTTGTAATCACCAAAATAAAATCACGCAACTGCCACCAACACAGAACTGCCAACAGTGTAGGATGCAGAAATTTAAATAGGAAGTGTTCCTTTCCATTGAGTTACTCTATTGCGCTATGTGTTTGTTGAAAACGTAGTGCAGTGCAAAAGAAAAGGCATAACTGTTTGTTGACCTGGCCATATGCATTATCCCACAGCGCTGTGTAATGCAGAAGTTATGGAGGAATTGTTCTTGACTTCTGGAGGTTTTGTAGCTATGTGTCAGATAGTAGCGTAATGGTAAGCATCGCGCACAGTAGACGAGATGTCGCGAGTTGGAGTACACTCACTGCTATATTTTTTAAAACGCTATTCTGCTGTCTGCTAAAGTTATTAATCTAATGGAACTTGTAACATAATGCCCTTCACTTCTCAACCCAAAATAGTCGCATGTGGGGAATGGGCTAACTTCTGCGACGTTTTATTCTTTTCAGGTTTAATAGACAGCCAGGCAGCAGATGCATCTCGAAACTTTTGTGTTATGTGTGGGTAGAGAGCATCGTGCCAAATTACGTCGGAAAAGTATTTTCTACATTAGCTTGTCGTATGGTAGTGGCATTTTATTCTCCTTCAAACCTTGATTGACAGCTTTAACTCAGAACAAGTTTTCTACATGCATGTAATCAATAAACCGCATGTGTATTTTCAGACTGTTTTAGATAACATCAGAGAATTCGCATATATCGTTGATGATTAATTTCTCTCTCATGTTTACTACTGTTTTAACAACACCAAAGGAAACCTTACGAAAATTGAGAGCTGTATTATAAGAAATGTAATAAAACTAGCCACAATAACCTTACGATAAAAGTATGTTGTAATAAAACTGAATATCTGTACACAAGCGTGCCTCTATCGACACGAATTGGTAAAATACTACTCACTTAGATTTTGATGAGGTCTGTGTTTAATTGGTATGCTGTGTCATACTCAAGAGGTATGCAAATGTGGCATTTCATAAATAAAGTTATGTATTCCTAGAAACCCAAAATTTGCTTGTCAGCAGCGGAACGAGGCGTTACCTGTTGTGCAGCACTGTAAGTTTTTCACCGTTGCACTACGAGCCGAAAGTATTTTCTTGCGATTTCCTTATCGATGTTTGAGCTGATTGTTTGTAGCTCTTTCGCAGATGGGATAAAAACGCTACACTCAGTGAGACTGGAACTGCGAACCATAACAGACGCTTTTTCACAGGTCAGCACGTTACCACAGAGATGGCGAAGAATTATGCGGCTTAGCTACCTCTTAGGAGACCAATAGTGGCTAGAGCTCATAAACCGCTATTTGAAGGACGAGATTTGTTGCGATTTCCACGTGCAACGACTTTCCTGGGCTGAAAACCGTAAATTTACAATCTTTTGTTACACCTCAAGCGATAATAACTCAGATTATTCAATGGAAATGACAGGTAAAATCAAGTGAACTTTGAGGCTTAATTCCGTGCACACCAGGAAGTAACTCGTCGATCACAGAGTTGCCAAAACATACATTGTCTTGTTGCCAAATCTCAGTTACAATACCAGCAGGAAGAAGATGAACCGATGTGATCCTACAGCGCGGGCTGGGAAGTGACCATAGCTGGTGTCTCCAAGTCGCGGCTGCTACGGCCTGGAATACGTAATGCGTCTGATTCGCATTTCTGTAACTAGGTTCAGGGACTGGAGCGCAGTTACTAATAATACTCAGAACTGACTGCAAACTAATCATCATAAATCAGTAACTCTCATGGTTGTTTTATATTTCTTTCGTTAGTGTACTCAAAACTAAGAAACTCTTTCACAGACGTTTTCGTTCCTCGCCGATAGTTGAATGTGTGTGTGTGTGTGTGTATGTGTGTGTGTGTGTGTGTGTGTGTGACAGAGAGAGAGAGAGAGAGATAGAGAGACAGAGATAAAAATAAAAAAGAGTGAGAGAGAGAGAGAGTAAAAAATTGTAAAGACATTGAATCATGGTATGTAAAGAAATCTTTCATTAAAATGACACGTTACACATCATTACGAAATATCGTATTCATGATCTATGAAACAAGAATTAATCTAATGTAATCTAATTTAGTCACATCATATTGATGACTAGCCATGAAGAGTCATGAATTACCGAAATTTTTGCCAATACCAGTAACCAAATCTAAACTTGAAAATGAAAGACAACAACTTTTGTAATAAACCGGGACTTCTGTCAAGACCCTTTCGTCCCTGTTAATTAACCACGAAAGATGTCTGATATACCTCTATTCTGAAGTAACAAAGTGTGCATGCATTTAAAGATGAAGTGCATGATGTGAAGTTCTGTGACGAAGATACGAACCCAAAATGGTTCTTTCCCTGACTACGGAATCCTTTTCATGTTAAACATCAAACATCAGCAATTACTCGTAGATTACATTAAAACTAAAGTAAATGATGAAGACGTTACTTGATAACAAAAACGCGCTGCCTTTCTTCATTTTCTTGCGCCTAGAAATAGCTATCGAGTACTGCCAAACCAAAAGGCAAGAGATCTTACTGCCGATACACGTCGCTGGCAGTTCTTCCATATGATTTGGTCGACATGACCTGTTTCAAGTTGTGTATGACAGACAATGTTTTAGAAAATCAATTGTTTTCCTTTGTAATAAACAGAAATATTTTCATTCTAAGCTATCCAAGTACAAAATTATCGCAATATTAGTTCAAATTTAATATTCACGTCTATAATGTAGGAAAGTATTTCACAGTTGCAAAACTCGCGTCCGACTCATTGACCTCACACTTAGTCGCTGACCATAAATTCTAGCTCAGAGTGACACGAGATTAAGTAACCTAATGTAGCGAAGACCCATTTGGCTCCATAAGTATACTGTAACAGTAATTTCTGTGTGTATGCAATGCATACGGATTAGAATTTAGTGATGCTCTCTCTTCCACTTCTGTATACAATATGCCTGACCTAAACGGGCCCTTTATCATTATAGGCCCTGGGCGGTGCAACATCATACTGACAACATTAATGTGCTTATACTGACAACCTGACTGTTCTTTTTACCTGATTTTGTAATCACTTAAATAAAACAACATGACCTTCCAATGGGAGACATTTCGTCCCTCTTTTCCTTCTGTGAAATTTGTCGTAAGCTTTTTGCCTTCCAGCCAGCGAAATGCGGCAGAGTACGGCCGGTAAAAGATTCACAAACCACCCACTTGGGTCAATGATTTTATATAGGGAGAGATAGATTCCATTCTCTTCTGGCTACACCAAGTGAAGAATATATAATGGCATTGTGGTCTGAAATTCACATTAAAAATGATATTCCTTCTCTACCAAGTAGACGTTAGATTGAGCCACAATAAAGTCTGGAGTGGCGACATGTAGAAACTCTATCACCAGTAACCTTTCTTATACTAGTTACATATTTCTAGTGACGAAACAAACGCTATGTAGGCTCACAGGAGACTTATTCCATCTTTTATCTGAGCTTCTGTATATCGATAAAATTGGTTCTGAACTGGGAATGCAACTCAGACCGCCCTTAACGCGGAATTTGATCCCTTCGTGACAATACAGCTAAGCTACGATTTGTTGTTTGTTGAAAACTGCAGATTCCTCAACATCTCCACATATTGCGCCTGAATGGGTTCGAATCCTGGCCCAGCACTAACAATTTCATTATGTATTATCAAGCTCTAGCATGAGAACACCTATCTGGTGGTGGATAATAATTTCGATTTTTAATGTATTTTCATTCGTTGTCAACACTAACGATATTTGACGTTTTTGACTCCCAATGAGACACAGAACTATTTGCGAGATGTTATTCCGGGCTGCTGGTGGAGAAAAATTCCGTAGCTGACGTCTCTTTGTGTGTAGTCAACAACGATATGTATGGAGCTCTATTCCCAGTCAGCACTGAGCTCTTCGTCATATAATTTCTAGCTCAAACATGCTCACATGTCGCTGCTGGTGCAACAAACCCATATTTAACGTTCGTTTTCTCTAGAATATAACAGCGGTAGTTACCGGGTTGGAATCCTGGGAACGAAAAAATTAATGTTTCGTCTCGTAAATTCAGTTAAAACATCTAGCTACTGTCGAGAAAATCCGATATGTCACAGTTCATTGTGCTTATATATCTATCCAATTAGGTTCTGGGTTCGAATCCCTGTCCAACACAAAGCTTTACCTCACGGCATTTCAAGTACGTTACTTGTTAAGAAGCAATATTTAACATCTCTCGTAGTTCGTTAACAGGGACAATAGGTACTGGGTAGGAATTCGCGTCCGTTAAAAATGTTTGAGTTGTGTAATTTAAAGTTGGTATTTGCTAATTGATACCCTCTAAAATGGAGGTATATCACTCTCTCTATGCGTAATCAGCAACGACTGTTAGTTTCCGTCAGTCACGAAATCTTTGCTTAGTCTGCATGACCTGGGTTTGAATCCATATGCAGAATGAGAAGGTTCGTCGTGTCATTTGAAGGTCATGCATATTCTCAATTAGCTGCTCGTGAGTAACTTAAATTTTTAATGTCATTTTGTGTTAAATAATAAGTACGATATGTTAATTTGAAGAGGAAATCATGAATACGACGAACTTACTACATGCATTACCTATCTGACGTAATAATGAGAGTGGTAACGTTTCAGGTATGTCATTTATTGTAACAAATGTGAGCTTACAAGCCTTAAGGACAGTCTTACCTGTGATAAGGTGTTCCCTGATATTTGTAGTATCGTAGTATTACTTTACATCTAGAGTTATTACGATACAGAGTAGTGTTTTCTAGTGGTGACTTGTTGGAACCATTTTCAATAGTCAAACGACTGTACCAAGGAGCGATTAGAGGACCTGCTAGACAGCTGCGTTATGCAGATTGCATGTGAATCAGGCGAAATGCAATTCAGATCGTTCGGATACTTTTGAGCATGACTGTGCATAAAACTTATATTTTTATGAAGTTACGTATAATATTGATGTTACTTTGTGTTAACAAAATGTTGCTTGTGGAGGGTGAATAATTACAAAGATTTAAATCTCATAGCATGTAGTAACTTCACCTAAGATTGCATAAACAGTTTTCTCAAAATAGGAATAATAATAAGAGATGACTTCGTGGAGATGCCTGCTTTTTGACACTGTACCAATCTAGATGTCTAAATTGCATCTCTGCTCTGCAGGTATACACGGGCAGCCACAAGATACACAAAGGATTAAATCTTGAACTTTCAGTCACATACAAAAATGGTGAGTGCGTTCAGTATTAAATAATTACGTATCAATCAGAATGTATAGCGCATCAGAATCGATTCTTTGCCGTAGGTGCCTGTGATCCTGACCTAACAATACAGCGATTGGAATCAGATTCCTGTACAGTCAATTAGTCGTACAGAACAATGAAAGAATTCATACAGCTCTGATCCAACCCAAGAAGAAGATAAAGAGAGAAGTGGACATCGAACACAAATATATGAGTAACTGCATACAAATTACCTAACTGTCTGTCTATGGAAATGAGTCTCTGGACGTAGAAGTTTAATTAATTTTAGTTCTGATGTTACACTTCCTCCTTCTAGGCCTTCCCCAGTCGCGATAGTAGGATTAAACGTCCGAGGATCCCTGAGACGACGATCAATCCTTCAAACGACCTCCTGTCGGGGAACCGTCGTTTTGGAAATCGCTCCAGATACAAAAGTTGAGAGCAAGGCCTTTACCATCTGCTAATCCGTTAAGAAAATGGGCATCTGCCAACTGCGCATTCGAGTTCGCCGCGATTGCACTGTAGTGGAAACAAAATCCGTGGTTAACAGTAAACAGCTGACGCTACTTGCTTGTTACGAGTAGAGCAATGAAGTTAGCTCGTGTCAACATTCGAAATGAAGTAGGTCATATGTCAAAATTACTTTCATTCAATAGGAACAGCAGATAGTCGCGGTGAATCTAAGAATTACAACTTACAGTCCGAGCAAACATAACCAAGAAAGTATTTTCAACATTCCACTTAAGAAAAAGTTTTATACAATCCTGATACTTTCTGTTTCTGTGTGCTCCCCTTGATTAATTTGCTTATGAAGAGAATTTAAAAATGAGCTCTACTATGTGTGAGGATTGTTTCGTGAAAGTTTGGCCCTAGCTTTCTGTTGCACCATGTATTTTTTTGACTGTTTTCCTACATGCGGCTTGAGAAATTCGCACTGGATTTCAACACACTATTTTAAAGTAATTAACGCCACAGAATCCGTGAGAAACTAACGCCCTTTTATAGTTCTGAATAATGACAGCATTCGGAATAACTTTAGGTGTTGGGATAAGCGTATTTGTGATAATGTAGAGAGAGCATCTTCAAAAAATTACCCGAACGACGTGAAACAATAATCACGAATCAATGATACGTCCTTTTGTATACATCACCATGCATTAATTTTGTAATTTCCAACTTTCGACCGTAATATTTACATTTACCTGTTGCTGAAGTTAATTCATAGCTTAGAACCTAGTGTTTGCAGCTTTCCTGATACGTCACTAACGCCACAATGACCTCTAACTGTATTTTGAAATTTTAATTGTACTTCGTAGTTTATGTAACTACATTAGGCCGTAGTAGCAATAAATAAAGCACAATTAAAGGCGACAGTGACAAATATGTTTGTGTTTCGGAAAGTATATTCGTTTATAATAGTCATCTTGTACAGGGGACAGAGATAATGGACTACCGCTGAGATCTCGGTTATTATCTATGACAAATTATCCAATTAATAAGTACTTTAAAACAAAGAAAATGGTATTTGTAATAAGATAATACGAAAAGGGAGTCTCTTATTCGTGATCAATAAGTTAGCTTCGTAAAATATAGGTATGAAGGTGGGAATGCACGAGGTCCTTTTGCTTACGATAGTTAAAAATCTCTTTTATGTTAAAATTTTCCACAAATTGTAAGTTTTAGCGCAAAATCTATATGCAGTGTGAGAATCCGGTTAAAAATCTTTCTAACGATACTTGATTCATCCCTGCGCGATTAGTATTTGTTGAGAAGATGGGATATTCACTTGAAGAATAATATGTGTATATGATAGTCGAATATATACTTCATATGTTTCATTGAAATGAGGCCATAAATGGTCGTCGCGGTGACATCAGTCGTATCATCTCCATACGTCCAAGAAATCCAAGACACACGTTTTCTACGGAACCACTGGAATACAAAGAGCTAGGTTGGCTGATGAACAAATTATTGTGATTGTACTATTGCTCTTTTTGAAGTAAGAATGCGGAACTGAAATACACGTCGAGCTGTCTGGCGCAATTTTCCTATATTGTTTTCCACCAAAAACGTAAAACAATGTAATTGTTTGTCCTAAGATCACTGATAGGGGAACGAAATGTAACGTGCGTCAAATAAGTGATAATTATGTCAGAAACAAGATACACTTTTTCTCAGATCAAATTCCTAGTAAGAGATACTCAAATATTATTCGCTTACATCGTAATGCCCCAATTTCGGAAGTTTTAACTATCATAATTTATGTGGGCACCACGTATGGTGTAGGTGACCTAATTTAAACTTTACCTGGTGACTACAGAGTGGAAACGCATTTGTCTAATTGACGAGCACTTTGTTTTGCGCAGGGCTTCCCTGTTCAGGTAAATTGTGCTGCAGAGCAGAGAGTTACCCCCTCCTCGCCCACGCCCTTCCCCCTCTCTGTCCCAGACTCTTCTGGGGAAGCCTGTTCCGTAAGTTAATTAACTACCCGTTACCGTTAATTTACGGCGGCGCTCAGAATGAGCGTAATGCTGCATAAAAACCTCACTGTTGGCAGCCGTGTGTTGTGCAAGAAGAGACTGAGTCTGCATCGCCCAGTGCTCTCAAAACCTGTAAAACTGGCTGAACTAGGAAACTGCTTTTTGGTTTTACCAGTTTGCTGTCAAGAAGTTTGTGAAAGCAGTGGTAAAGCTGAACCCACAAGTCAAGAAAAGAAAACAACAAACTGTGAAGACGATCCTGTACGTAAAGAACCTAAAAGGCATAATCGAAATATGTTTCGTGTGCTAAATCTAAAAATTTATTGGTTTTGGTTATGAAAGTAAACATTGAAACAACGAGCTGATAGATGTGTTACAGTATCATTCTGTAAATCGTGATTTCAGAGTACCAACTCTAGAATATCAGCGAAAGAATTACATAAAATAAAATGATCAATACACATTTAACTAATTTATGAATAAGAGGAACTGAAAATTAAACATTTATCCCAATTTTATGTATTATATTGAATTAATGTGACTGTACATGAATTCTAGAAACTAAAACCCGGAGAGTTTCTTACCATCTTCTTCTTGAATTTATTTGTTAAGAAATTATCCCATAGAATTCCTTCATTAAAAGAGTAAACTACCGCTAGCAGTTATTCTCTGAAGAGTCCTGTAGAAACGGACCACAATCTTATATAACAGATAATTAACTTCGGTGGATGACGATGGGTGACAATCCTGAAAACGTAAAGAAATTTGGCAGAGGCATCCTGCCGTTGAACAAGTCCAAGCACAATATTGACCAAAATTATAAAATCAGACCATCGCTACCTGCAAGTATCCACTCCATGTCGTCAGGCATTTTACAAAACTGTGCGCCTATAAGGTTTTGTGAAATGGTAGACTACCACGCTGCACGCACCCTCTGTGAAACCATGACCCTCGAGTAGATATTATATTTTCATTTTGCCTTGGCACAGCTCTTCATGGCGTGAAATGCGTAGGATTCCCATAAAGTACTGCTATCGTTTTAGAATGCTCATATCTTTTGAAACTACTGGAGATAGAGCAGCTCTGACAGATATTTTTCTATTATTCCAAAATGTCAGTGTCCTTGTCGCTCGTAGAACATGAAGACAGATGAAACTTCCTGGCAGATTAAATCTGTGTGCCGGACCGAGACTCGAACTCGGGACCTTTGCCTTTAGCGGGCAAGTGCTCTACCATCTCTCGCTGCGAGAGCTTCTGTAAAGTTTGGAAGGTAGGAGACGAGGTACTGGCAGAAGTAAAGCTGTGAGGACGGGGCGTGAGTCGTGCTTGGGTAGCTCAGATGGTAGAGCACTTGCCAGCGAAAGACAAAGGTCCTGAGTTCGAGTCTTGGTCCGGCACACAGTTTTAATCTGCGAGGAAGTTTCATATCAGCACACAGTCCGCTGCAGGTTGAAAATCTCATCAAGACAGATATTCGACTTCTGCCCATGCACCGGTCAACACTGCAGCGTCAACGGTTCTGAAGGTAGAAATGTCATTAGCGTTGTGTTCACGTAGTCCTCGAAGTAACCCTAGCAAAAGAAATCCAACGGCGCTGGGGCCATGCGATGGGACCAACACGACCCAACCGCCTCTCTTAATCTTGCTTCCTGCAGTTCGGGTGGTGCATGACGAACTGACTTATGGGAGCTGCTTTGAAATGCAGCTTTCACTCTCTCAACACGTGCCTGAGACACCGGAGGACGTCCACTTCAAGGAAGAACTTTAATACTACCTGTCCCCTTAAAATTTGTGAACCATCTAGCTATACTTGTTTTTGTCGTTGGTGGCCCCCGATTCCGCCGTCGATAACACCGCAGTACCATCGTCATAAAAAAATGGTTCAAATGGCTCTGAGCGCTATGGGACTTAACATCTGAGGTCATCAGTCCCCTAGAACTTAGAACTATTTAAACCTAACTAAACTACGGATATCATACACATCCTTGCCCGAGGCAGGATTCGAACCTGCGACCGTAGCGGTCTCTCGGTTCCAGACTGAAGCGTCTAGAACCGCTCAGTCACAACGGCCGGCCACCATCGTCACAGGTTTGGACTCAGTGGTGTGTACATAGTTCCGCGTAGTCAGCCCGTACACAGCTTTCCCACTAGAGCGCGCCCCGCTAAGCACAACAGCGCAGGCGCACCGCTCGTCCGTCTCCGCACTACGAGATGGCGCTGTCTTAGAGACGGACCAAATTCTGCTTCCGCCGATCCGCGTATTCATATGTAATGCAGACAATGAGATTGCTGCTAACATAGAACCTTTTGTCCTCGCGGATCACACTCGCGCAATGATACCAGAACGCTTGAGGTATTATCACGAATGTACAGACCTCCGATTAGGCAGTCTGCATCAGTCTGCATTAGTCTGTAGTCAAGTTTCAGTCTGCGCCTAATAAGATTACCATATTCCTGTACATAGCCATGAAGATAAATGACTAGATGCTTTGTCAAGTATCAGAGATATGTGAGAATAAGAAGACCAAAGGAACTTCAGATTGTCAATTGTAAACAGCATCCAGAATTAAGTTACGTAATGTCTATCCTTTTTATTATTTTAATAAATATGTGTGAAAATTAATCAAGTTCTGCTTGAAGTTGGTCACCGTCAATCTGCTACTCTAAGCGTGCAAGTGGCATTTCTATCGTTTGACCTAACGGCAGAAGATAAACACGCCACGATAAGACCACGAGACATATTGCTGACACTCGCCTACCTCGTTAGAGCGACAAGTCAAATAATCTGATGGTGTGTGTACCGAAGGTCTTACAGTACGCACACCACACTCAGTAGACCAGACGATATGTATATCGTTTGCTTTTCACCAATTTAAGTCACTCCAAGTCAAACCTGCAATACAGGCCAAATGAAAAACGCTTTGAAACTTTTTACAAAAGACCAAGACGCTCTGTTGTTAATAGTCTCCTAGTTATGATTTTTTGGAGTTGATAGTTCGATTTGATGAAAACGTTGTATTAAAAAAAATTTTTTTTCGGAACATAATAAATATTAATGTCACATACAATGACATGACGTTAATATCTGATTCACCGGTAGGGAAACGCTGAACAAATCTTTCTTTGAAATTTCGTTCACATTGTACGAAAATTGTTACTAGAAGCAGGTTTGAGTTCACTAATTGTTTTAATCTTATTCCATGCCATGTTTTCACAATTTGTTTGTTCCATAATATTTGACACTTGTGTTAATAGTCTCCAGCTTATTTGTAACTTACGTTATAATATCTTGAGCTTCTAGTGGGAGTATTTGCAGAACGTTTTATAGACTCCCACAGAAATTATCCATAAATGGATAATTACATTGTTTATATTGGCTGGGCCTGCAATAACCGTACCAGGTACGAGCCGTGCTGCACGCAGAACATTCGTCGAGGCACCTCAGTCTGCCAAGAAATAGTGTATGGATTTAACATGCCTATCCCAACACGTCATGTGAGTTATTTACATTTTTACAGGACACGATGGAGGTTTTCTGGCTTATTATTTGCTGATTGTGCCAAACTTATGTTCTCATACATGATTACAAACGCCTTTCTACCACATCCAAACAACGAAAATGTCACATTACGTATAAATTATGAGTACTGATTTCCTTAGGTTGTGATTCTGGCCACGTTCAACGGCAGACATCCTCTATGTTATTTTTCTGATCTTGACGATCATCATCATAGACTGTAAATAATTAGTCGTAGTATAAGACTGAGGTGCGTAACCGAAATAAAAACATATAAGGCGTACGGAATTATCAACCAGGTATAGAACTTTTTTGTATCATCCGACTTATGACTCTTCAGTGCGGCCCCCCACAGATTCTTCTCTTGTGCCAACTTCTTCACCTCAGAGTAGCACCTACACCCTATGTCCTCAGTTATTTCCCTACAGTTTTTACCCCCTATTGCTCTTTGATTACATTTTACCCTTAATTTTAATCCAACCCCTGAATCTATCTTTTATTTCCGCCATTGCTTCTTAGCTCGAAAGAACAACCAGTAAAGGCTACAGACCGCAGCCGATGAGGAAGCCACCATTCTGTCTTGCAACTTATAGGGGTCTAGGATTCTGGGGAATACCAGCGATCGCGGTGAAGAAGAAGTGGAATATATTAAAATGTCTTAAAGATTATTATTTTTTCCCGAACCATGGATTTTCCACAGGTAGCTGAAGGACGACAAAGCAACATCTGCCCAGGGCTGACTGCGGTTGGCTTTGTGGTCGGAAAGATCGTAAAGAAAGTGGGTCTTCCCTGCGTGACACCTGTTGAATTCAAGTCAGTCAGCCGTTTGTCGCTTTTACGGTCAAGGTGCGGTACATTCCGTTCCTCACAACTGAAGCAGTGCATGCAAGAAGTTTTAGTCGTACTTGCCCAGCTTACACTAGTATGAAATTTGGCTTTGGGGTAGTTAACAGCTTCCAGTGCGCTTATGCCACAAATTTCCCAGCTGAGAGCAAAGTAGAACTCTACTGTCGAAGTTTATTTGAAACTCACAATGAAATAACTTACGTAAAAATATCAATTTCACCATCGAACATGAACAAAATAGTAAATAAACTCTCTAGAGCTCGAAATCACAAGAAATGGACCAATGCACGAATCCTACATCAAACGAAAGCAGACAACTTCAGACTGTATAATATACAACAGCTCTTGTCATTCGAGAGGGCACAACGAGGCATATTTTCGAACCTGTACAAGGAGACTAATAAGGTACCTACTGACTAAAGGAAACGTTACATCTGAATTAACACACTATCAAGAGTAGCTAAAAACAATGATTAAAATCCCGCTTGGAAAATACATGCTAATGAAAATAAAATACAAGCTAGCATTACGCTAACAAGGGCAAATTATGGCAAAAACACAAAATTCACTATAATGTGATGTTGGGGAAAAACTACAGATAAAATCGTATTTCTACTTCAAAAAATCAGCCTAAAATGAGGTTAATAACACATTACAATCACAAATTTGTAAACATATAGTAAAATCCATAAATTTTCCGGCCCAGTTGTTTATATGTTAAAATACTAACAAAAGTAAGAAAACGTGCATAGGACAGATAGGGAGAAATTTCAAAACAAGATTTAAAGAACATCTGAATTTGGTTTGCAGGAACCTTTCTTCATTCAGTTCACGCTTAAAAGAATAAAACCACACTGCCAACGCAAGACACATGGTCCATAAGTCCTATCAATATTTTGCCGAAAAAGACAGCTTGCTAAACATTTTGGAATGAATAGAAATTTTCGCATACATAATGAAACATCCAGATCGTTGAAAACCTCACTAATATTCTTTACCATACAACATATTTCATAGTTCTGTTAACAGAGACAGTAAAAATTAGAAGAAGTGTATGATATACATGGAAGTGTAATATGACCGGTGGCACTACAGACTTACGCAGAATATTGCTCTAACGCGGGCCCCATCATGTTATTAGGCCCAAAAAATTAGCAGACAACTGTTTAAATTTGCTTCTTGTTCCTATTTTGTGTAACATCCACACAGCAGTTGATTTAAATAGAAAATACTGCAGTGCTTTCGTGAAAACACGGTGTCAGGAAGGCATTTCAAACATTTTCCTGGTCTTAAAAGTGTATTAAATCCAGTGACACGACACATTTGCCCTCGTTAATGTGACTTTGTTTGTGTTACATTGTTTTGAGTAACCAAGAAGCGAAATATGTGATATGCAAAGGCTTCTTTCGTAATACAATATTTTCCTCAATACGGAATGACGAAACTGATATTCCTTCTATATCCTCTTTCTGAAAATACCGAGAACGTATTTTTCTATGCAGTATTTCCTTCTGAGAGCGTTCAACCAGAACTCTCTTCGAGTAGTACTGATAAGAAAAAGTCAAACTACAGAAATAAAACCACTACAGTAAAGGTAACTAGCGCAACTAAAATTCGTGTATATAAAGAAAATGTCGCTTGAAAGAGTCCACTTGCAGATAAAACGGATTAACTTACGCTTTAGATTATAAACCGAATGACTAATAAATTAAACTTGTAACTGATGCAAGCTGGTATTTTTTATCAAAAAATCTACCAAAAGCTAATGTTTAGCGTTACTATCACGACGGACGTCGGTCTCAAGTTTGTGACTTCATGACAACTCTCCTTATCATACCTCCATGATGGATTATAACAAGTAATAATCTTTGCATGTGCAGCAATTGCCACTAACAACTACACATTCTCGCAAGAATTCAGTATTGATTATATCTATATGGGACACCCTGTATACGCACATACATGCAGTTATAAATCATGTGATCACGTTGTTGTATGACTATTACGAAAGATCATATTTGCAAGTCATATTACGATAATATAGAAAACCACATACTCGTTAAACACTATACTTTATAAATAACTTATGAAATATTTATCTTCTTAATAAAGGAACCGCTGAGCATGGACGAATGCTAAAAGTAATCCAATTTAATAAATTAAAATCAAAAAGCAACTAAAGACAGATTCAGTGTTATTATTATTATTATAACATATTGTCAAGAAGAAAAGGATTATTGTCGCAACAGCAGAACAGAGCGTAGCAAGCGAAGTTAGTCAGTTCGCTGCAAGACTGTCTAAAACGAATAGTGCACTTTTGAATTCAAGCGCAAGAACAAATGCAACGATAAAAATCAGAAAGGAAAATTAGAGACGGAGCGCACTCTCAGATGGTGGAGGGGGAGGGGGGGGGGAGATAGACTAGAAAATAGGCCGTGACCTTTTCAAAGTAGCCGTTCTAACATTCTAACATTCGTGTTAAGTGATTTAATGAGACGTAAACCTGTGTGCCGGGTCGAAGATTTAAATCGCCGTCATCCTCAATGAGTATCCAGTGCCTTACCACTGCAAGCTCTAAAGGGACCACACAAAATTTGTAAGAATTCATCAGAAATTTGATCAAAATTAGTCTCGCAAGACAAGAGCTTTTCCCCTAAATAGATTCATCAAATACCTGCACTGAACAAAATCGAATAAGGAGGAGTAAAGGTACTTGACGTCATGAGGAAATCTAAAACTTGTGATGAAGTTGCCGTAGGTCTGAGTGGATCTTTTACTCAACAATTCAGTAGTCTGCATACAGAGTTAGGTGAGAGTGTGCACTACAAACCGATATAAAAATTGGGACTAGATAATAAGGGTCCGGGTAAACATCTTTCACTAATAACCAAATGTGCTCCGTCCCGGGTTCTAACTCCATCACTGCTTAAATTTTGAATAAATTAGCAGCAATGGCGGTGGCCTCTGAAGACTTCCAGCATAATAAACCACCACATTGTGCCAACAGCCTTGTCAATGAGGTCGTAGGAGCGGACAGACGCCCACTCTTTCCCTAGGGGTGGGAAACTATCTCTAAATGCGGAAGAACCAGCAATGATCAATTGCATGAAGGCGCAGAAGGCAGTGCAAATCACTACATTAAAGGCACATAACGTGTAACCACAGGACATGTGGCCTGTAATCGAAAAAGTGACTTCTCGCCAGTGGTGAAAGATTCCGGACTATCCACCATACGGATCTCCGGGGGAGGTGACCATGAGAAAAAGATTGAATAACCAACGAAAGTATAACGTTCCTCGAGTCGAGACGTGGAATGGCAGAAATTTGATCTTGGCAGAGAAGTTAGAAAATCTGAAAAGGGAAATGCAAAGGCTCAATCTAGATGTAGAGGGGTTCAGTGAATGAAATAGAAAGAAGACAAGGATTTCTGGTCAGACGAGTATAGGGTAATATCAACAGCAGCAGAAAATGGTATAACTGGAGTAGGATTCGTTATGTATAGGAAGGTAGGGCAGAGATTCAGTTACTGTGAACGGTTCGGTGATAGGGTTGTCCTCCGCAGAATCGACAGCAAAACAATACTGACAAATAAAGCTCAGGTGGAAATGATGACGTTACAAGCTGAAGATGAAGAGATTGTGAAAATATACCATGATATTTTCTCTGGGTAATTCAGTATGTAAAGGGAGGCGAGAATCTGATAGTTATGGGGGAGCCCGCATCTCGTGGTCGTGCGGTAGCGTTCTCGCTTCCCACGCCCGGGTTCCCGGGTTCGATTCCCGGCGGGGTCAGGGATTTTCTCTGCCTCGTGATGGCTGGGTGTTGTGTGCTGTCCTTTGGTTAGTTAGGTTTAAGTAGTTCTAAGTTCTAGGGGACTGATGACCATAGATGTTAAGTCCCATAGTGCTCAGAGCCATTTGAACCATTTAGTTATGGGGGACAGGAATGTGATTTTATGGGAACGTGCAGAAGAAAGGGTTACGGGAAAATATTGACTTGGTACTAGGAATGAAAAAAGAGAAAGACTTATTGAACTGTGAAATAAATTTCAGCCAGTAATAGCGAATACACTGTTCAACAGTCACAAGAGGAGGAGCTATACTTGGAAGATACAGGAAGATAGTGTCGGAAGTTCCATGCAGCTTTTCGCGTATGATGCTGTAGTATACAGAGAAGTTGCAGCATTAGAAAATGCAGCTAAATGCAGGAAGATCTGCAGCGGATAGGCACTTGATGCAGGGAGTGGCAACTGACCCTTAACATAGACAAATGTAATGTATTGCGAATACATAGAAAGAAGGATCCTTTTCTGTATGGTTGTATGATAGCGGAACAAACACTGGTAGCAGTTACTTCTGTAAAACATCTGGGAATATGCGTACGGAACGATTTGAAGTGGAATGATCATATAAAGTTAATTGTACGTAAGGCGGGTGCCAGGTTGAGATTCATTGGGAGAGTTCTTAGAAAATGTAGTCCATGAACAAAGGAGGTGGCTTACAAAACACTCGTTCGACCTATAATTGAGTATTGCTCATCAGTTTGGGATCCGTACCAGATCGGGTTGACAGAGGAGATAGAGAAGATCCAAAGAAGAGCGGCGTTTCGTCACAGGGTTATTTGGTAACCGTGATAGCGTTATAGAGATGTTTAGCAAACTCAAGTGGCAGACTCTGCAAGAGAGGCGCTCTGCATCGCGATGTATCTTGCTGTCCAGGTTTCGAGAGGGTGCATTTCTGGATGAGATATCGAATATATTGCTTCCCCCTACTTATACTTCCCGAGGAGATCACGAATGTAAAATTAGAGAGATTCGAGCGCGCATGGAGGCTTTCCGGCAGTCGTTCTTCCCGCGAACTATACGCGACTGGAACAGGAACGGGAGGTAATGCAGTGACACGTAAAGTGCCCTCCGCCCCACATCGTTGGGTGGCTTGCGGAGTATAAATGTAGATGTAGAAGATTCCATTTAGATTACAAAGTCAGGCAGAGGCTCGGAAATGTGATACTGGACTGTAAGGCGTAACCAGGAGCAGATACAGTCTCAGGTCACAATTTAGTTGAAATGGTTCTGAGCACTATGCGACTTCTGAGGTCATCAGTCGCCTAGACGTTGGAACTAATTAAACCTAACTAACCTAAGGACATCACACACATCCATGCCCGAGACAGGATTCGAACCTGCGACCGTAGCGGTCACTCGGTTCCAGACTGCAGCGCCTAGAACCGCACGGCCACTCCGGCCGGCCACAATTTAGTAATGATGAAGAATAGGGTGAAGTTTAAGAGACTTGTTACTAAGGATCAGCGTGCAAGGAAGTGGGATACGGAAATACTAAGGAATGAAATATTTACCAACATCCTGCATGCTGGAATAATTGTAGTTCAGCAACTTCTGTTAATCCGTATAACGAAAAACTAGCCAAAGTTGCAAATTTCAATTTCTTTTATTTTCTCTGTGACTAGTTTTGGATCAGGACACCTTTTCAGATCATCGTGCCAGATAGTCAAAATTTTTCGTTTTATTGATGAAGAGATGTGTTTTAAGGCCTCTGAGGCTATAGATAGGGTGCTAGTGAATAGTTCAGTAGCTCGGCAGGCAGTTCAATTGAAGAGGAGTGGACATCTCTAAAAAGGGCAATCAAGGAAGTTGGAAAGAAAAACATAGTTACCAAGAAGATAATTACCAGGGAGATAATTGCGAAGAAAGCTGGTGCAAGCATTTTTCGCAGCCCCCCGTTCAGCACACATTTTTGAACTTCGTGCTCTGCAGAAGACTGAAACTATGGATTCCCCTTTTTGACCCAACAACTTCGTAAATTACGAATGTAGTGGCCAGAGGCATTTTTTACTGAATGACCACCATAAATGTGGAACTGAACCCTGTGGCATGATCTTTGACACCAATATACGCTGACAAAATCACAGACTCGCAGTAGTGCTCAGTCTGGCGACGTGGTTCACGCATAGAACAACACTGTCACAGTATTTCCTTTCTAGATGGAAAGTTATACATCTGCCAATTTTGATAGAAACTGTTTCAGACATTACACAGATATGTCACTGTCTTTGCACCATTCTTCACCACGAACAGGGATGAGACGTCAGCTGCACTGTCACCACTGACCCTAGCGTCCCAAAAAAGTTTAGATATGGTGCTTATATCTATCGTTACTGAGTAGTTTACGTATTGCGGCTTCTTATCCACAACACAAGGGTGATAGGGGTTATTACTCCGCACTATTTTTATACAAACAATTTTACAAATAATGAGTCATGTGTATACAAAATTTCGTTGAAATTTCTCCAAACGTTCCTGACTTATGCTTCTATGTAGTCCCCTTTTCACGCCAACCCCCCCCCCCCCCCCCTCACCCTACAAGAAGAAGGTCCTCCCTTCTTTCCAGACAGTAAGTGTTATGTACCAGGTCTGGACTACATATAGCTCTACCGCAAGTGCAACCACAACGGAGAGTATCTATTGAGAGGCAGGCAAATCTGTGGTTCCTGAAGCGAGACAGCATTCTTTTCAGTAGCTGCAGGGGGAACAGGCTGGATGACTGACTGATCTGAGTTTGTAACATCGACCAAAACGGCCTTCCTATGCTGATACTGTGAACAGCTGAAAGCAAGGGGAAACTACAGCCATAATTTTTCCCGAGGGCATGCAGCTCTACTGTATTGTTAAATTACGATGGCGACCTCGTGTTTAAGATATTCCTAAAGTAAGATAGTTCCCCATTTGGATCTCCGGGAGGGGACTACGCAGGTGGATGTCATCATCAGGCCAGACAAAACAATCATTCTACGGAACGGAGCGTGGATTGTTAGATTCCTTAATCGAGCAATGGATAGGTATGACTTAGATATAGTTGGAATTAGTGAACTTGGGAGGCAGGAGGAACAGGACTTCCGGTCGGGTGAATACAGGGTTGTAAATATAAACTCAAACAGGGGTAATGCAGGAGTAGCTTTAATAATGAATAAGAAAATAGAAATTCTGGTAAGCTAACATGAATAGTGCAGTGAACCCATTATTGTAGCCAAGATAGACACGAAACCCATACCCACCACAGTAGTACAAGTTCATATGCCAACTAGCTCCGCAGATGATAAAGAGACTGAAGAAATCTATGACGAGAAAAAAGAAATTGTTCGAATAGTTAAGGAACTATAAGTCGATAGTAGGAAAAGCAAGAGAAGGAAAATTCGTAGGTGATTATTGCTTGGGGAAAATAAATGAAAGAGGAAGCCGCCTGGTAGAGTTTTGCAGGGAGCGTAATTCAACCACCTCTAACACTTGGTTTAAGAGTCATGAAATAAGTCTGTACATTGTGGAAGAGACCTGGAGAGACCGCAAGGTTTCATATTGATTATGTAATGGTAAGACAGAGATATCGTAATCAGATTATAAACTGTAAGTCATTTCCAGGTGTGGACCCTGGCTTCAATTTATTGGTTTTGAAGTGTAAATTAACACTGAATAACTTTCAAAAAGGTAGGGAACTAAAAAGATGGGACCTGCATAAGCTGAAAGAACCAGACGTTGTTGAGAATTTCAGAGGGGGCGTTAGGCAACGATTGACAACAACAGAGGAAAGGAATGCAGTAGAAGACCAATGAGTAGCTTTTAAAAATGAAATAGTCAAGGCAGCAAAGGCTCAAATACTTAAAAAGACAAGACTTAGTCGAAATCCTTGGCTAATACAGGAGATATTGAATTTAACTGATGAAGGGAGAAAATACAAAACTGCAGTAAATAAAGCTGCCGAAAAGGAATGCAGACGTCTGAAAAATGAGATCGATAAGAAGAGCGAAATAGGTCAGCACGAATGGCTATAGGACAAATTGAAGGGTGTAGGAGTGTATTTTAACATATATGCTGCCTACAGGAAAATTAAAGAGACCTTTAAAGAAAAGAGAACCACGTCTATGAATATTAAGAGCTCAGATGGAAAACCAGTCCTAACGAAAGAAGGGAAAGCTGAAAGGTGGACGGAGTATATAGAGGTTATGTACAAGGGAGATGAACTTGAAGGCAATACTACAGACATGGAAGAGGACGTAACTGAAGGTGAGATGGGAGATCCGATTCTGAGAGAAGAATTTGACTGAGTGCTGAAAGAACTAAGTCGAAACAAGGCCCCGGAAGTAGACGACATTCAGTCAGAACTACTGATATCCTTGGGGCAGCCAGCCCTGACAAAACTTTACAAACTAATGAGAAAGATGCATGAGACAGGCGAAATATCCTCACACTTCAACACGAATATAATAATTCCAATTACAAAAAAAGCAGGTGCCGACAAGTGTGAATATTACCGAACTATCAGTTTTTTATAAGTCATGGACGTAAAATACTAACAGGAATTCCTTGCAGAAGAAAGGAAAAACTAGTAGATGCCGAAGTTGGTGAAGATCAGTTTTGATTTCAGAGAAATGTAGGAACACTGGAGGTAATACTGATCCTATGACTTCTCTTAGAAGATATGTTAAGGGAAGATAAACCTACGTATATAGCAGTTGTAGACTTAGAGAAAGCTTTTTACACTGTTAAATTGAATACTTTCCTTGAAATTCTAAAGGTAGCAGCTGTGAAATACAGAGAGCGAAAAACTATTTACAACGTCTACATTAAGCAAATGACAGTTATAAGAGTCGAAGGGCATGAAAGAGAAGCAGTGCTTGAAAAGGGAGTGACACAGGGCTGTAGCCTATCGACAATGTTATTCATCTGTGCACTGCGCAAGTATTAAAAAGAAATAATAATAATTTAGAATAGGAATTAAAATCCCGAAAAAAGAAATAAAATCTTTGAGGTGTGCCGATGACATTATAATTCTCACAGAGACAGTAAAGGACTTCAAAGATCAGTTGAACGCAATATGCAGGGTCTTGAAACGAGGACGCAAGATGGACATCAACAATAGCAAAACAAGGATGATGGAATGTAGTTGAATTAAATCTGGTGATGCTCAGAGAATTAGATTAGGAAACGAGACACTTAAAGCAATAAATGAGTTTTGTTATTTTTGCAACAAAATAACTGACGACGGCCGTAGTAGAGAGGACGTTAAATAAAGACTGGCAATGAAAAGAAAAGCTTTTCTGAAGAAGATAAGTCTGTTTACATCCAATATAGATTTAAGGGTCAGGAAGTCTTTTTGAAAGTATTTGTATGGAGTACAGCCATGTATGGATTTGAAACATGAACGATAAACAATTTAGACAAGAAGAGAATAGAAGTTTTTGAAATTTGGCGCTAGATAAAAATGCTGAAGATAGACGGACAGATCTCCTAGCTAACGAGGACGTACTGAATGCAATTTGTGGTACAACCTGACTAGAAGAAGGGATCGGTTAATAGGACACGTTCTGAGATCTCAAGGTATCTCCAGATTAGTATTGGAGGGTAGTGTGAGGGGTAAAAATCGTAGAAAGGAACCAAGTAATAAATATAATAAGCAGATTAGAAGCATATAGGTTACAGTATTATTTTTAGATGAAGAAGCATGCACAATATAGAGTAGCATAGAGAGCTGCGGCAAACCAGTCGTCAAACTGAAGACCAGAACAACAACTACATATGTTAACAGTGCAACGAAACTGGATGAATATGTTCAGTGATGAATTTAAGGCCATATTAAAGTCTTACATTAGCGTACATACACTACGTGATCAAAAGTATTCGGACACCTGGCTGGAAATGACTTACAAGTACATGGCGCCCCCCATTGGTAATTCTGGAATTCAATATAGTGTTGGACCACGCTTAGCCTTGATGACAGCTATCACATTCGCAGGCATACATTCAATCAGGTGCTGGAAGGTTTCTTGGGGAGTGGCGGCCCATTCTTCACGGAGTGCTGAGGAGATGTATCGATGTCGGTCGGTGACGCCTGGCGAGAAGTCGGCGTTCCAAAGCATCCGAAAGGTGTTCTATAGGACTCATGTCAGGACTCTGTGCAGGCCAGTCCATTACGGGGATGTTATTGTCGTGTAATCACTCCGCCACATGCAGTGCATTATGAACAGCTGCTCGAACGTGTTGAAAGGTGCAGTCGCCATCCCGGAATTGCTCTTCAACATTCGGAAGCAAGAAGATGCTTAAAACATCAATGTAGGCTTGTACTGTGATAGTGCCACGCAAAACAACAAGGGGTGCAAGCCCCCTCCATGAAAAACATGGCCGCACCGTAACACCACCGCCTCCGAATTTTACTGTTGGCACTACACACACTGGCAGATGACGTTCACCGGGCATTCGCCATACCCACACCCTGCCATCGGATCGCCACATTGTGTACCGTGGTTCATCACACCAAGTAACGTTTTTCCACTGTTCAGTCGTCCAATGTTTACTCTCTTACACCAGGCAAGGCGTCGTTTAGCATTTACCGGCGTGACGTATGGCTTATGAGCAGCAGCTCGGTCGTCAAGTTTTCTCACCTCCCGCCTAACTGTCATAGTACTTGCAGTGGATCCTGACACATGTTTGGAATTCCTGTGTGATGGTCTGGATAGATGTCTACGTATTACATGTTACGACCCTCTTCAACAGTCGGCGGTCTCTGTCAGTCAACAGACGAGGTCGGCCTGTATGCCTTTGTGCTGTACGTGTACCTTCACTTTTCCATTTCACTAACACATCGAAAACAGTGGACTTACGGATGTTTAGGAGTGTGAAAATGTCGCGCACACACGTATGACACAAGTTAAATCCAATCACCTGACCATGTTCGTGAGTTCCTCGGGCACGATGTCTAATGACTACATAGGTAGTTGATATGGAGTACGTGGCAGTAAGTGGCAGCACACTGCACCTAATATGAAAAACGTATGTTTTGGGGGTGTTCGGATACTTTTGATCACATAGTGTACGCCATCACATTGCCAGTGATCGTATCGCCAAATTGGTGGCAAAACAATGGTTATTACAGGAATGTAGAGTGCAGTACATGCAATGTAAAAATATCGAAACGAAACATGAAATAAATGGCTCTCAGACGGGTATAATCAGTGAACGGTGAACTTTGATAAAAATCGATAAAACACGTGGGTACTTTAACAATTTAGGATTCGACGTAAAGAATGACCGTACAAAATATTACCTAAAGAAAGCAGGATAAAATTGCACAGATATATGTGGTAATTGTTTGTGTGACCATTTTCCAGTGTAGGCATCGCCGAATATTTATTGCACTTTTCAGCTGAAAAATCTTGGCCAGCAGTTACAATAAAAATACAAAGCCTACAGAGCATTGTTTTCTGGCTAGCTGGGACTGCTTTACGGAAGTGGGTCAGCTGTAGCTATTCCGGATGGCTGTGTGGTGAGCGCGACGCGGGTGGCGGAAGTGCTGCAGACCGCGCGCCGCCCACGTGGGAGCGCAGGTTCGCCACGTGTATCACCTGCGTTGGCGGTGATCCAGTGACACAGCGATAGGGCGGCCCACACTTCCACCCTCGAGTCAATGCTCGTTACTCAATCGACGATTCATTACGTATGTGTCGCTAACAGTTCCTATAGTTAAATGTTTCCAGGAAACTGTAGTCTCTTCGGGCATCTATCAGTAGAAGTCACTGTGTTCTCATATTAGGAAATCTGAGTACCACAGAGACAGTGATTGGAGGATATGTAGCGCAGAGTGTCAGTAGATCCATTTAATTTCGCTGAACAGAATCGTGCCGGAGGCAAGTATACTGTATGGTGTCACAGCTACTCCCTTAATGTTATGAACACGATGAAACCATCTAATATGTATAACCACCTTCAGTTTATCACTGATACTCCTGCTTCAATATACTGTAACTAACATTACACGAGAATAGTGTTTGTTGAAATTTACAATATGAAGCAGAGGGAAAAATCACGTACAGTAGAATACGAATGGCACAATAAATGTAAGTACAATAATCTGCGACCAAATATTAAATAATTACAAGAGCAATTATCATGTATGAGTATGGCTCTGAGCACTATGGGACTTAACATCTTAGGTCATTAGTCCCCCAGAACTTAGAACTACTTAAACCTAACTAACCTAAGGACATCACACACATCCATGCCCGAGGCAGGATTCGAACCTGCGACGGTAGCAGTCCCGCGGTTCCGGACTGAAGCGCCCAGAACCGCACGGCCACCGCGGCCGGCATGTATGAGTGGTAGAGAATTACAGACACACTCTATGACAAAAAAAAGACCCACCACTAAGAAATTAGTAGATATGCTGTACAGTACAGACAAAAAAATAATAATAATTTCAGAAACATTGGACGATTCATGAAGAAGTGTTTGTAGACTTGTCTATAGACGCCGTGGACAGGAGTGAGATACCAAGCTGACCGTGGCACGCCATACGACGCTACAACCAGGAGTGATGGTCAGGGGTGTTTTTCCCATAGCAGAAGCCCTTTGGTTGTCACCTGAGTCACCCTTACAGCACAGCAGTACGTCGACGATGTTCTACGCACCCGTTTGTTGCCCTTCGTGGGAAGCCGTCTTGGGCGTACATTTCAGCAAGATAATGCCCGTCCACACACAGCGTTTGTCTTCTTGTTTGTCTTCGTGCTTGACGAACCCTACCTTGTTCGGAAAGGTCGTCGGGTCTCTCCCAAATTGGGAACGTTTGGAGCATTATGGACAGCATCCTCTAACCAGTTATGCACAGAATTTGGCACTACATCCCTCAGTCAATCCTTGCCAAGCTGAATAACAACTTGTATAAGGGTCCAGAGGTGCACCAGTGTGTCTCTGACTTTCTTAATTTGCAAACCTCTTTCTCTTGAATAAATCATCCAATTTTTCTCACGTTGTAGTCTTTTGTTTACGTATCTGTATCCCACCCCTAACGATTGTACCGATTTCAGTCCCATTCAAATAATTCCTTCGTTGTGCGTCTTCCATTTTATTTAGTCAGTGCGTATAAATGTCTCGTTGTACCACATGGATTGGAGAACTAAAGGATTCAGAATAGTAAGTCACTATATGTATTGCCGGCCAGGGTGGCCGAGCGGTTCTAGGCGCTACAGTCTGGAACCGCGAGACCGCTACGGTCGCAGGTTCGAATCCAGCCTCGGGCATGGATGTGTGTGATGTCCTTAGGTTAGTTAGGTTTAAGTAGTTCTAAGTTCTAGGGGACTGATGACCTCAGAAGTTAAGTCCCATAGTGCTCAGAGCCATTTGAACCATTTGAACCACTATATGTACTGTAACTTCCAATAAACGTGTGCACACTAGCTTTATCTAACACTGAGAATGTTAGGTCGCAATATGGGGAGGTATGCTAAATCTGCAATGAATCAGCACCAGCTGTATACAGCACACAGACGACGAAAAAAAAAAAAAAGAAAAACACATAGAACTATAGAAATACACCAGTGCATCTACTACTCCGAAATCTGAATAATACGATTAAAAAATTCAGTATTTAGTTTAGAACAATGGCGAACTGAACTTAATTAACAGAAGTAGATCTTATAAAGTTTGTGCAATCTCTTAACGATATTACGTATTAAAGTTTTCCTTAGGTTTGCTGTCTGGCAAGCACTCAGGAAAATATAGTCGATCATCTTTGAAATAGGTTATTCAAAAAGTAATCTGAATCAGTACGAAAATAATTCATCCACAACTGAAATAGTTGAACTATTATTGAACTATTATTCCACAGCCAATGGCAAAATGTACAAACAAAATATGGATCTAGCAATTGGAAGTCCTCCAAACAAAAGTGACATAATTAACCAGAAAATTGTGCACTAATGCATGTATGTAATGGAACTAATGAAGAAATAGAAAATCTGTTAAACAGCTTCTATAACTTGCACAGTAACATCAGTTTCACCATAGAACAATAGAAAGATAACGAAATAAGTTATTTAGACATGACCATAACTAACATAAACCAGCCCGTGAATTTCGACTAACACAGAAAACCAACAAATTCTGGCATTATCATTAATAAATCTTCCACACACCCAAACTCATATAAACAAGCTAGATTCAGATCCTTCTTAAAAAGAACACAGGAATTCCCACTTAATTTTGCTGACTATGAGACGGAAATTTAACACTATCAAATACACTGCACACAGAAATGGCTGAGGCAGAAATAAACACTATCAAATACATTTACACAGCAGTGGCTATCATGAACATGAAATAAATCCACGTTCACAATGTGTAATTAAAAAAAGCAAAAAAAAAACTAACTAACTAACATTGCTATATAACGATACCATCTTTAAGACTCATCTCAGACAAAATAACAATATTGTTTAAAAACACAGACATCAGGATCACTTTTGCCACCAACGCCGATTTAAGAGAGAAACTGTTCAATGAGATCGTACAACCTACAGGCAAACTGAGCGAACCAGGGATTTATAAAATTAAATGTAGTCACTACAAAAAATACTACATAAAGCAAACAGAAAGAAACTTTAAAACCCATTTTAAAGAACAAATTGACTGTTTCAGACTGTATAAAGATAATGAGTCAGCAATAACAAAACGTATAAATGCTACAGAATACAATGTTACAATAGATAACGACCTCAAAGTGTAACACAGTTTGGAAAAGAGTCGGAGAATAGATATCTCGGAAGAAATGGAAACATTCATACATGGCATTAAGTCTAAGAAAGAGATCCTAAATGAAATGACATAGTTCAAAAATTCAGACT
Source organism: Schistocerca serialis cubense (assembly GCF_023864345.2). Lineage (NCBI taxonomy): Eukaryota > Metazoa > Arthropoda > Insecta > Orthoptera > Acrididae > Schistocerca > Schistocerca serialis. The sequence continues at coordinate 463,196,705 of NC_064643.1, forward strand.
TCTTTACGAATTTCAATTCAGTACTATTAAAACAGCAAGTATATGACTTTAATGTTGTATATATTATTAATCTCACAAATATCTTCGTAATTCTGAGAATAAAAACACTTATAATGTCATTTGTATTATAAAATTGTCACAGTTGCTCATTTTGTAGTTTGTAATGCCAAACACATCAGTGATACGACAGCAAGACATGCAGAAGTCATTTCTTCTGACAACACCAAAATCGACAGGTCGATAGTTAATCGAAAATAGCTTTGTTTTGACTGTCCTCATGTCTTCTGCACTGCGAAGTCTGTGCACAATGGTGAAGAAGTCCAAAAGAGCCATAGAAACAGCGATGCCCCAACGCACCACAAGAAAATTGCCATGCCACAACAACAAAGTGAATGATTGTTTTATAAAATTTCCATGTGAACAGAAGACCAATACAAAAGTGACGTCGGCTCTTACTAGGTCATCCTTCTCTCTCTCCACAGGATGATCACAGCAGTCAAGTAAAGAAGCTTTAACATCTGTATAAACACGTGTTAAACGTTTTTGTAATGTCAATGTATCCTGATGACGTTGAGTCAACTCGAAACATGTAGCTATTTATGAACTTTTAGGTATTTTCATGAGCTTTACTGCTGTATCAATTTCAGAACTATAACAAGTAATTCATATCCCGAAACAGAACAACATATGCACTTAGATTTATAGTGTTTGTATTTTGCATTAAACTGGGGACCTAGAAACGATGGAGAGGCTTCGTTCCACGTTACCCTCAGTGGTTCACAACCTCATAACAGGCCACAGCAGTCCACCCACACCGAACCCAGGGTTATTGTGCAGTTCGGCCCCCAGTGGACCCCCAGGGAAGTCTCATACCAGACGAGTGTAACCCCAACTATTTGCGTGATATAGTAATTATTGTGTATGCATACGTGAAGACAGTGTTTGCACAGCAATCGCTGACATAGTGTAAGTGAGACGGAATAAGGGTAACCAGCCCGCATTTGCTGAAGCAGATGGAAAACCGCCTATAAACCGTCCACACGCTGGCCGGCACACCAGACCTCGACGCAAATCTCTCGGGCGGATTCGTGCCGGGGACCGGCACGCCTTCCCGCTCGGGAAGCAGCGCGTTGGACCGCGCGGCTAGCCTGGCGGGCTTAGATTAATAGTACTTAAGTGGTTAGTAATTCACAGAAATTACACATCAGATAATTCTCCTTACGAGTGATTTGCTGTAGCATGCTGAAAATCTGTTATCAAAAGTGATCTTTCATCTACACTCCTTCCAACAGACAGTCATTAATTGTTATCTGCCGTAGTTTCTGCTTTCCATAAATTATAAATAGCTATTTTCATTGATTTGTCAGCATGAGGAAAATATATAACTTTGATACACCACCATTCTTACGTGGTATATTAAGCCAAGTAAGGTGGCCGTACTGGCTATCACAAGAAACGGCTATTACTTCTCAATTTAATTTCTTGGATTCCTCGACACGGTCTGAGAAAGCAATAATTTCTGTAGAGCAAACAAATGTGAAATCCAAGGGATAGAAGAACAGTACTAGCTATTTTCCCTTGTAATCTGACAACTTTATGTCCTCTGAATTTGTACCAACTGCACCAACTGCGGAATTTTGTGACTGGCAGTGGTATTTGAAAACCTTTCGATGTTCTTGGTGTTTATAATCAAACTTCTGCTATTTTAGAGGGCCCTAATGAGAAACTAATGTTCCTAGGGGGTGATAATTTATGCAAAAATTTGTAAGAATAAGCGCTAGAGGAATAACAACTAAACCATTGAAAGGAGCACGTTTTAATTTCCACGTGGGAGGGCAGCATTTGTTAGTTGCGCACCGTGTTTATGTTCCAAGTTACAAACATTCCTCAATGTGACGACCATCTGCGTCCACGACAGCCTGGAACCGCACCAGAGATTCCTCTACTGCTTCCGGAAATAATGGTGGACCATGGAATGTTCAGTTGTTGTCTTTTTTTTTTTTTTTTTTTTTTTTTTTTTTTTTTTGCTATGGGATCAAACCGCTGAGGTCATAGGTCCCTAGGCTTACACACTAATTAATGCAACTTAACCCAACACGCTAAGGACAAAACACACACCCATGCACGAGGACTACATGCAGATCGCACATTGCGTCCAGCATAGTCAGACATGGTAACAGTAATTTCTTGAAAAATTTGTGGCGCATTTGGCCGTCAACTTTTCTCAGGAGAAGTTACTACATCGCCAGTTAATTTGAACTTCCGAATCTTCTCCTTTAACCCTGGTGCGGAAGGAGGTACTCCCGTATTGGTTTAACGCGTCGATATTCGCGAAGCGCAGCAGCACTATTCCTGCTGTTTTGGTAAAACAACCTTACGAGTACTGACCAACCTAGGTGTACTACCCAAACACGATATTATTACACTTATCCTTTTCGGAAACACGCGATGACGCTACAGTAAAAAAGAAGTATGGTGATTAAGGAAAACGCATTGCACTGTCAGTGCTTCCAGGTCTGCTGTGGATACACTCTCAATGCCGATTACGCGCTGTCTAAAGATAAGCGTACCGAACTGCCATCACTTTCCGGTGCAGCAACATTGTGGTCGACTAAAAAGGCCCCTCTCATCTTATCCAGGCCCATGTTTACTGTCTGCAACTGTAATATGCACTGACGCTTATATTTCAACCCTATATCGCCGTACCAGTACCGGTGCCTAACTACAAGCCGTGACACTAATACTACAAATCCTGCAGCGCACAGTCTGGCATTAATCCGACAAAGCTGGGTAAGCATACGGTACATAGTTTTCCGTTTACGTTGGCTCAAGTACCGAAACCTTACTTACTCACAGTTTTTCGACTATAGTATAAGCGCAGCGTTGGCCGTCTTGGGGAATTCATATTGTCGGCCTCAACAACTTCTCAACCCCACACTTCAGCTGCTTTGTTTGTGCTCAATGCCAGGAAAGAAGACTATGGCTTAAAATCTCGTCCACCACGAAATCATTAGAAACGATAATCAGCTGGGAGTGGGGAAGGGTAGGGGAGGAAACAATCCCTCCTTTCAAAGCAACCACCCAATTTTTTAGTTAAACCTGAATGACCAGACGGCGATTTCAATTCATGTTCTCTCGAATGCGAGTCCAGTGCCTATTGCAACTGTCTCAGTGTATAAAAGACATCATATATGTGGTGTCACCGCCAGACACCACACTTGCTAGGTGGTAGCTTAAATCGGCATCGGTCCATTTAGTACATGTCGGACCCGCGTGTCGCCACTGTGAGATCGCAGACCGAGCGCCACCACAAGGCAGGTCTCGAGATACGGAATAGAACTCGCCCCAGTTGTACGACGACTTTGCTAGCGACTACACTGACGAAGCCTTCTCTCATTTGCCGAGAGACAGTTAGAATAGCCTTCAGCTAAGTCCATGGCTACGACCTAGCAAGGCGCCATTAGCCTTACATAGTTTGATAGTTATCGTATGAAATGTCTCATCAAGAACGTTGTAAACCAAAGGACTATATAAAAGTTAAGTATTCCCAAAGCAACGTACTTTTCTTGCTACCATTCACTACTTATCCTGTTCCAGAATTCACGCCCGTCTGCGTTAGATAGCGTGCATTTCGGCCTCCTCTATCTACAAGGTGTTGGCACATTTGCCAATACATCAATATATATGCCAGTGACTGTAACACTTTCTTTATTTCACGATTGCAATTTCGGCCTTAGACCATTATCAAGTGAAGATATTATGGCTATTTTGCCACGTCAACCTAAAATGATCTGACACATTTATATGTCGTTGTCATTACTATTAAATACATTGGTAACGCTGTAATAACAACGATATATAAATGTATCAGCTCATTTTAGATTGACATGGCCTAGTAGCCATAACATCTTCACTTGATAATGGCGTAATGGCGAAATTGCAATCGTGAAATAAAGAAAGTGTTACAATCACTGCCGTAAATATGATGTCTTTTATAAAGTTCTACATGACTGTGGATCCCAGATATAAAAAGTTAATGTCTCAGTATATTTACCAAATTATATACAAGAATTCATAATAAAATAAATAAAACTAGCACAAAACATATAGTAAAGTGAATCAGTTTGTAATATAGCGATGCACACCACATAATGCTAGTTGTCCTGTACTTTAATATTAAAATTGGAGCTGTTAATTCGGCAAAAAACGGCGATAAACATACTGTATAATCAAGTATTAAAATTAGGTAACAGGTGAACAGTTCCTTGATATTACCCTTGACTATGCAGCCCATAGACCACGTACGGGCCTAATAGTATTGTGTCCTCATGCCCTTCAAGCACTCAGTTTTATCACCGAGGTTTGTTTTTGACGCCATAAATGGCTAATGTTACATAGGGTGATATACACACTTCCATTCGATCGGTAATTTTAAATGGAGGATGTTTGAGAATGAGGTTTGAAAAATTTGTTAACAAGGTCCTTACACCAAAACAAGAAAATAATTGAGTAATCATGGGCCAGCCGGCCGCGGTGGTCTCGCGGTTCTAGGCGCGCAGTCCGGAACCGCGCGGCTGCTACGGTCGCAGGTTCGAATCCTGCCTCGGGCATGGATGTGTGTGATGTCCTTAGGTTACTTAGGTTTAAGTAGTTCTAAGTTCTAGGGGACTGATGACCACAGCTGTTAAGTCCCATAGTGCTCGGAGCCATTTGAACCATTTCGAACCAATCATGGGCCCTAAAATCCGTACCTCAAGCGCTATGACTATTTGCTCACCTTCGCTATTGTGAAACACACGTTTTCTGCCGAAGAGCTCCTAAGATACGCTCTTAAGAGCAAATGTTTAGCAGACATTTTTTTTTTCTTTTGGTCCAAACAACATCTTCCCAGACTACGAAAAACAAAGAGCTTGCAGTATAGGAGAGATGTTTCACAGTACTGAGGACAAGTTCTCACAACTCTTAAGGCACGAATTTTACAGCCAATGTTTACTGGACATTTTTCTTGCTTTTTAAAACGTCAAAAGTAGTGACTGGTGTATTGTGACGAGCCAGTTTCTCGGCCACCATTGACTAGACGTCTTCAGTTGGTGAGAAATCTGGATAATGTGCTGGCCAGGGAGGCAGTCGAACATTTTCTGTATCCAGAAAGGCCCGCACAGGGCCTGCAACATGCGGTCGTGCATTATCCTACTGAAATTTAGGGTTTCGCAGGGATCGAATGAAGGGTAGAGCCACGGTTCGTAACACATCTGAAAAGTAACGTCCACTGTTCAAAGTACCGTCAGTGCGAACAAGAGGTGTGGTGATGACGAATACACGCTTCCAATGTGTGTTCACAGCGATGTCGCCAAAGACGGATGCGACCATCGTGTTGCTGTAATCAGAATCTGTATTCATCCGAAAAAATTACGTTTTGCCATTCGTGCACCCAGGTTCGTCGTTGAGTACACCATCGCAGGCGCCCCTGTCTGTGATGCAGCGTCAAGGGTAACCGCAGCCATGGTCTCCGAGCTGATAGTCCATGTTGCTGCAAACGTTGTCGAACATTTCGTGAAGATGGTTGTTGTCTTGCAAACGTCCCCATCTGTTGACTCAGGGATCGAGACGTGGCTGCACGATCCGTTACAACCATGCGGATAAGATGCCTGTCATCTCGACTGCTAGTGATACAAGGCCGTTTTAATGGCCGGTAGTGTACATAAGATAGAAAATGTTGTTGTCTTAATATTTGGTCTATGAGTGTGCGAAATCATAGTTTCATGTATAAGCTGACGTGAGCATGAGAAGTATATTCTGATCTTATGGATGGTAAAGGCTTGACCATTTGTAACACACCCACATCAAAAAATGTTTTGTATCACCTCGATTCCGAGAGTTTCGGAACCTGTACAGAAAATTGGAACTGAGATCAACATAAATATCATTTCCGCCCTTTTTGTTGCTCATGAAAACCACACATTGCATGTTGTACCACCATACAGCGGGCGATCCCTTCAGAGGTGGTGGTCCCGATTGCTGTACACATCGGTACCTCTAATATCCAGTAGCACGTCCCCTTCCATTGATGCATGTCTGCATTCGTCGTGGCATACTATCCACAAGTTCATTAAGGCACTGTTGGTCCAGATTGTCCCTCTCCTCTGTAGTAATTCGGCGTGGATCCGTCAGAGTGGTTGGTGGGTCACGTCGTCCATAAAGAGCCCTTTTCAAACTACCCCATGCATGTTCGATAGGGTTCATGCCTGGAGAACATGCTGGCTGCTCTAGTCGAGCGATGTCGTTATTCTGAAGGAAGTCATTCACAAGATGTCCACGATGGTGGCGCGAATTGTCGTCCATGGAGACGAATGCCTCGCCAATATGCCGCCGATATGGTCGCACTATCGATCGGAGGATGGCATTCACGTATCGTATAGCCGTTACGGCGCCTTCCATGACCACCAGCGGCGTACGTCGACCCCACATAACGCCACCCTAAAACATCAGGGTACCTCCACCTTGCTGCACTCGCTGGACAGTGTGTCTAAGGAGTTCAGCCTGACCAGGTTGCCTTCAAACACGTCTCCGACGATTGTTTGGATGAAGGCATATGCGACCCTCATCGCTGAAGAGAACGTAATGCCAGTCCTGATCGGTCCATTCGGCATGTTTTTGGACCCATCCGTACCGTGCTGCATGGTGTCGTGGTTGCATAGATGGACCTCGACATGGATGTCGGGTGTGAAGTTGCGCATCATGCAGCCTATTGTGCACAGTTTGAGTCGTAACACGAAGTATTGTGGCTGACGAAAAGCATTATTCAACATGTTGGCGTTGCTGTCAGGGTTCCTCCGAGCCATAATCCTTAGGTAGCGGTCATCTACTGCAGTAATAGCCCTTGGGCTCCATGTCCGAACATCATCGCTTTGGTTCACTCCGAGACGCCTGGACACTTCCCTTATTGAGAGCCCTTCCTGGCACGAAGTAACAATGCGGACGCGATGGAACCGCGGTATTGACCGTCTAGGCATGGTTGAACTACAGACAACACGAGCCATGTACCTCCTCCCTGGGGGAAGGACTGGAACATCGGCTGTCGACCCCCCTCCGTCTCATAGGCGCTGCTCGTGCGTGGTTGTTTACAACTTTGGGCGGGTTTAGTGACATCTCTGAATAGTCAAAGGGACTGTGACTCTGATACAATATCCACAGTCAACGTCTATCTTCAGGAGTTCTGGGAACCATAAGTGATGCAAAACTTTTTATGATATGTGTGTATAGAATATGAGCAATGCTGTCATGTTGTAAATGCACTGCTGTAATGTAATTTTTGAAAAATTTTGACATGTTGTGGTGTAACGACCGTAATTTTAATTCTCGTGTATATCATAAAGATAGGAGTTTTTTCGATCGATATAGCTAAGAGGAAGTGAAACTACAAGGGGGAATTTATCTGTGCTAATGTCTAAAAAATAGCCACTCAGTGTACAGAGGGACTGTAGAAGAGGAAGTGATACGGCTCCCGGCAGCGTCAGGAACACGAGCAGGACGACAACACGCCAACTGCTGCTCGTGAGCTGCGAAGTGAAATAACGTATCACCAGTCTTACACGTGTAGCCTTAATCGAGCTAATTGTAGAGCAAACATCGCCAAATGTCAACAGCTGCATAGAAATTTCACTCCACGTTCAGCTTGATGGACCTCTTACTTATATTTTTGTTTCCATCCTCCTGAAGTGTATTTGTTACATTTCGCCAGGCCAAGGTCTTATTTTAATTTATGGGGTTGATCTTACCTTGATATACGTGAAAGATGGAGAATATACGGCGAATTACCTGTGTTCTGTATATAAAGAATATATTCAACAATATGTTAAAGCAGAAAAGTGATAGTGCGTTGCAGCGATATTTGATTTGCCATTTAGCACTGAACAGTGTTATTTAATTCAGCCTGGACAGTTAATTACGAAGAGGACATGACATTTACTACTAGGAAACTATAGAACTTCTTAGAGTATTGGAACCACTGGGACCAAAGTCATATAGAGACTTGCGGTAACACATCCTTCCTTCGTTGCCTGCCCTATTCGAGCGCTGCAAGTTTATCAGTCCATCATATCGCTTTAGGGTTGGTTGACTTTTAGTCTTTCATATTTGTTTTCGTTTCGTTTCATCGTATTTTGCTTCTGATTACAGCTTCTCGTGCATACTAAATTGACTGAATTCTGCTCCCGTCCATGATATAAGGGGGGGGGGGGGGGCGGAGGGGGATTATTCCATATTTGGTTTTGATTCATACAAAACATTAACAGGTTTCGTCACACAGTATTGTGTGGACTTTCCAGTATTTGTTGCTCCTTACGAAACTGCGTGTGACCTGCTCGATTTACACTCATGTTAAGCACATTGCTTTTGTTATACTTTATTTTTGTTTGCATCCATTTTCAGAACTATCTCACATTTAATGGAGTGCTCCATATTAGCAGGTTTGGACAGTGTTGGTATTCAACTTTATTACATCTCGTCACGGAATGTAATTCTATTTCGAAAGGTGTTGCTTCTCGCCGCTGTGTGCTATGTGTTTCAGAGTGGCTTGCAGAGTATGCAAGTAGATATAACTGAGTGCTTTGTAGTCTTGGCGACTAGAGCATTCTTCCTTGCAAATACTAAAAATCCGACAGTAGTTACTCAAATGTTTTCAGACGTTATTAGCAGAAGGCAATGATAATTTCCGTGACCTCCATCAAATGCGAGAGTACGAAAAACAGATAAGAAGAGAAATACTGTGGAATATGAGCAAAGTATTTATAATACATTTAAATCAAGCAGTTCACACACGGTCTCGTAAGAAGTAACACACACAAGTGCACAGAATACCATACGACGAAACCAGCTTCTGTTTTGTACGAAACATAAACAAATGTGGAACCATTTACCCCACGGCGGATGTGAGTAACGTATTTACAACGCAGAGTAATCTGGAACATACTTGTAATTCCCGCTTCATAACAGCTGCGCACTCAAAATTGCAATATTTGGTTATTTTTACAAATTAATACACATTATCGCCAGACTACCAGACTCATCCATAAAGTATAAATGAAAAATGATATCATATAGCACTAGCATTTCGCATAGCGAGAATACTGTTAGCGCAGACTAAGTTCAAACTAGGGATGGTGGCTGATAGAAGCCGCCGTAAAGACATTCCCCATTTACGGTCGCTTCCAAAAGCTACCGCTCCAAGTGTCAACATACTTTGCGCGTGTAGTACAGATTATCACGCTATATTTTCCTGAATTCGAAGTTCACTGCCGGCCACTCGGAGCGCTACTGACAGCCTCTGCTCCCGTATCATAACATGGACCCTATATTTATGATATTTTGACGTTCTGCGACTGCAATTTTTGCATTCACGTGCAAGAACGTAGCATCGGTTGAAAGAGATTATTAGTCAGTATCATCATTTAACAAACCACTGCCCATTTCCTGGGGATAGTGTCCAGGGTCAGGAGTGTAAGAAGATAGGCGGACACAATAATACCATTCAATATTCACATCACTGTAGGCAGACTGCCACAGTGTGAACAGCTTCATCTGAAGATGGGCCAACCAGTCACAATATCGAGTATGCACCAAATAAACTGAAAATCACTTTTGCAGCCAGAGGCTAATTTATTTATAATTGCAAATTTTCAGGCTGCTGCCTTCTCGTCATCCACTACGTTCGGGAGACAAAACATTATTGTGGACTGTCAGATTTGTGATGTAACTGCGCAGCTTGGCCTGAACCGCATCTAATTCTGGACTCTGGAGATCCTGAATGGAATAGTTAACCTCCGGGCGCGAGCGGTGCCACGCGGGGGCGGCAGAGGCAGCTTCCCTCGGCTTCCCTTCCGGAAGCTGCTGGGGCAGAGCCGCCCACGCCGCCGGCAGACCTGCCACGTGGCACGTGGCCTTCTGGCCGCTGGCCGTGGGTGGTGACCTGTGCTACCCGGCGCACTCCGGTGCACTCCACCTGCGCTTCACAGTCCTCCACCCGCTCTTCAGCTAACGGCAGGAACGACCTGCCCGTGAGGTCCAGTCGATAACGCTTTGTACCGAATATAGCACAGCGATTGTGATGCACTACTTCGGAAACCCACAGGCTTCCTAAGAAAACAGTCGCACTAAGGCTTATAGTGCAACAAAAGGTATTCATCGCTTTATAGTCTGGTCGAGTACAGACGATCCTAGACCATTGTCTACTACAACAGACCTGAAATTCTACTAGCCGCTAGTGTTTCTCCAAGCAAATGAATTCGTTCACTGGGTATGGGACAGTGATCAGCAAACTCTAACAAAACCCTTAGCTTATAAGACATCTAATCAAGCGAAACTTTAACTAGTACAGGGTCGGATCCATACCAAAGAACATCCAATTGTCCACGAATATTCCATTATCTATGGAATGAAGAGGGACAAGGACGACCCTTACACCTATTCAACACATAATTACGAAATGGTTGAACTTTTAACCGCAATTTTCATGTAAAAATCAGAGGATAAATCTCGTTTTCCTCTACTGCACAGTGACACTGACTGTAACCAAACTTAAAATGGTAACGGATAAAAAAGGAAACAGAAGGCTTCCACCTGACCAAAACGTTCTCTCAGTCCGTTTCCAATGTGGTCCACCCACTACTTGGTCTGCTCCTCATTCGGCTACATCTACATCTACATCTACATCCATACTCTGCAAGCCACCTGACGGTGTGTGGCGGAGGGTACCCTGAGTACCTCTATCGGTTCTCCCTTCTATTCCACTCTCGTATCGTTCGTGGAAAGAAGGATTCTCGGTATGCTTCTGTGTGGGCTCTAATCTCTCTGATTTTATCCTCACGGTCTCTTCGCGAGATATACGTAGGAGGGAGCGATATACTGCTTGACTCTTCGGTGAAGGTATGTTCTCGAAACTTTAACAAAAGCCCGTACCGAGCTACTGAGCGTCTCTCCTGCAGAGTCTTTCGCGATTACTAAATGATCCTGTAACGAAGCGCGCTGCTCTCCGTTGGATCTTCTCTATCTCTTCTATCAACCCTATCTGGTACGGATCCCACACTGCTCAGCAGTATTCAAGCAGTGGGCGAACAAGCGTACTGTAACCTACTTCCTTTGTTTTCGGATTGCATTTCCTTAGGATTCCTCCAATGAATCTCAGTCTGGCATCTGCTTTACCGTCGATCAACTTTATATGATCATTCCATTTTAAATCGCTCCTAATGCGTACTCCAAGATAATTTATGGAATTAACTGCTTCCAGTTGCTGACCTGCTATTTTGTAGCTAAATGATAAAGGATCTATCTTTGTATGTATTCGCAGCACATTACACTTGTCTACATTGAGATTCAATTGCCATTCCCTGCACCATGCGTCAATTCGCTGCAGATCCTCCTGCATTTCAGTACAATTTTCCATTGTTACAACCACTCGATACACCACAGCATCATCTGCAAAAAGCCTCAGTGAACTTCCGATGTCATCCACCAGGTCATTTATGTATATTGTGAATAGCAACGGTCCTATGACACTCCCCTGCGGCACACCTGAAATCACTCTCACTTCGGAAGACTTCTCTCCATTGAGAATGACATGCTGCGTTCTGTTATCTAGGAACTCTTCAATCCAATAACACAATTGGTCTGATAGTCCATGTGCTCTTACTTTGTTCATTAAACGACTGTGGGGAACTGTATCGAACGCCTTGCGGAAGTCAAGAAACACGGCATCTACCTGTGAACCCGTGTCTATGGCCCTCTGAGTCTCGTGGACGAATAGCGCGAGCTGGGTTTCACACGACCGTCTATTTCGAAACCCATGCTGATTCCTACAGAGTAGATTTCTAGTCTCCAGAAAAGTCATTATACATATACGTGTTCCAAAATTCTACAACTGATCGACGTTAGAGATATAGGTCTATAGTTCTGCACATCTGTTCGACGTCCCTTCTTGAAAACGGGGATGACCTGTGCCCTTTTCCAATCCTTTGGAACGCTGCGCTCTTCTAGAGACCTACGGTACACCGCTGCAAGAAGGGGGGCAGGTTCCTTCGTGTACTCTGTGTAAAATGGAACTGGTATCCCATCAGGTCCAGCGGCCTTTCCTCTTTTAAGCGATTTTAATTGTTTCTCTATCCCTCTGTCTTCTATTTCTAAATTTACCATTTTGTCATCTGTACGACAATCTAGAGAAGGAACTACAGTGCAGTCTTCCTCTGTGAAACAGCTTTGGAAAAAGACGTTTAGTATTTCGGCCTTTAGTCTGTCATCCTCTGTTTCAGCGTACTCCAGTTTTCAGCGTACCAGTTTTGCTGTGAGCTGCTGACAACCACTAGCAATATTTGCCACTATAATTTCGTCTTGACTGGACAACCAACCATAAATTTGTAAATACACTCCTGGAAATTGAAATAAGAACACCGTGAATTCATTGTCCCAGGAAGGGGAAACTTTATTGACACATTCCTGGGGTCAGATACATCACATGATCACACTGACAGAACCACAGGCACATAGACACAGGCAACAGAGCATGCACAATGTCGGCACTAGTACAGTGTATATCCACCTTTCGCAGCAATGCAGGCTGCTATTCTCCCATGGAGACGATCGTAGAGATGCTGGATGTAGTCCTGTGGAACGGCTTGCCATGCCATTTCCACCTGGCGCCTCAGTTGGACCAACGTTCGTGCTGGACGTGCAGACCGCGTGAGACGACGCTTCATCCAGTCCCAAACATGCTCAATGGGGGACAGATCCGGAGATCTTGCTGCCAGGGTAGTTGACTTACACCTTCTAGAGCACGTTGGGTGGCACGGGATACATGCGGACGTGCATTGTCCTGTTGGAACAGCAAGTTCCCTTGCCGGTCTAGGAATGGTAGAACGATGGGTTCGATGACGGTTTGGATGTACTGTGCACTATTCAGTGTCCCCTCGACGTTCACCAGTGGTGTACGGCCAGTGTAGGAGATCGCTCCCCACACCATGATGCCTGGTGTTGGCCCTGTGTGCCTCGGTCGTATGCAGTCCTGATTGTGGCGCTCACCTGCACGGCGCCAAACACGCATACGACCATCATTGGCACCAAGGCAGAAGCGACTCTCATCGCTGAAGACGACACGTCTCCATTCGTCCCTCCATTCACGCCTGTCGCGACACCACTGGAGGCGGGCTGCACAATGTTGGGGCGTGAGCGGAAGACGGCCTAACGGTGTGCGGTACCGTAGCCCAGCTTCATGGAGACGGTTGCGAATGGTCCTCGCCGATACCCCAGGAGCAACAGTGTCCCTAATTTGCTGGGAAGTGGCGGTGCGATCCCCTACGGCACTGCGTAGGATCCTACGGTCTTGGCGTGCATCCGTGCGTCGCTGCGGTCCGGTCCCAGGTCGACGGGCACGTGCACCTTCCGCCGACCACTGGCGACAACATCGATGTACTGTGGAGACCTCACGCCCCACGTGTTGAGCAATTCGACGGTACGTCCACCCGGCCTCCCGCATGCCCACTATACGCCCTCGCTCAAAGTCCGTCAACTGCACATACGGTTCACGTCCACGCTGTCGCGGCATGCTACCAGTGTTAAAGACTGCGATGGAGCTCCGTATGCCACGGCAAACTGGCTGACACTGACGGCGGCGGTGCACAAATGCTGCGCAGCTAGCGCCATTCGACGGCCAACACCGCGGTTCCTGGTGTGTCCGCTGTGCCGTGCGTGTGATCATTGCTTGTACAGCCCTCTCGCAGTGTCCGGAGCAAGTATGGTGGGTCTGACACACCGGTGTCAATGTGTTCTTTTTTCCATTTCCAGGAGTGTATTTGCAGATGCCTTTCCTCAGTTGCTGCTTCATCACGAGTGCCATTTAGATAAGAACAAATCCGTCTTTGACTTCTGAATATTTATCTGTTTTTATCCAAAACCCTTCTTCATGATCTGAGGGTGTCGTCTCTGACTATTTATTGGAATGTGGATCCGGGTTCGATACCAGCTGGTGCTTAAGTTTCCGATGAGCACAATTAGCAATGTAGTTATAAGAGTTGAAGGACACGAACGGGAAAAGGGAAGCTGTAATTGAGAAGGAAGCGAGATAGAGTTGTATCGTACCCCGACGATATTCAACCTGTATATTGAGCAAACAGTCAAGGAAACCAGAGAGAAATTTGGAGAAGAAATTAAAGTTGATGGGGAAGAAATAGAAACTGTAAAGTTTACCGATGACATTGTAATTCAGTCAGATACGGCAATATTTTGGAAAAGCAGTTTAACGGAATAGCTTGTGTCTTCAAAAGAGTTTATGAGACGAACATCAACAAAAGTAAGACATAGGTAAAGGAATTTAATCGAATTAAATCAGGCACTGCAGAGGGAACTAGGTTAGGAAATGAGAAACTACAATTAGTAGATGAGTTTTGCTGCTTGGACTATTTGGGCAGTAAAATAACAGATAATGACCGAAGTAGAGAGTAAATAAAATGCACATTGGCAGCAAAGAGAAAAAAAGAATTTCTAAAAAAGATGAATTTGTTAACATCGATTTCTTTTTTGAGTCATCAGTTCTCTGACTGCTTTTTTGCGGTCGGCCACAAAGTCCTCCATTGTATCAACTTGTTCATCTCAGAGTAGCACTTGCATCGTACGTCCTCAATTATTTGCTGGACATATTCCAGTCTCTGTCTTCCTCTACAGGTTTACCATTTACAGATCCAGCTAGTACCATGGCAGCTATTCCCTGAAGTTGTAACATATGTTCTATCATCCTGTCCGTTCATGTTCTCAGTATTTTCCATACGATCCTTTCCTCGCCGATTCTGTGGAGAACCTGGAATAAAAAGCAGTATTTTCTGAAGGCATTTGTACGTAGTTGTACCGTTGTACTTAGGTGAAACTTGGACGATAAGCAGTTATCACAAGAAGAGAAGCATTTGAAACGCGGTGGTATAGAAGAATTATGAAGATTGCATGGGAGATCGAATACCATATGAGGAGATATCGAATCAATATGGGCAAAAATGAAATTTATGGCACAAATCGTCTAAAACAAGGGACTGGATGATAAGATACTTCCTGAAGCATCGAGGAACTTTCATTTTGGTAATGGAATCAGACACTGGGACAGGAGGGGTGGAAAGGGATAAAAATTGTAGAGGGAGACAAAAGCTTACATATGGTAAGCAGGTTCAAATGGATGTAGGTTGCGGTAATTATGCAGAGATGAGGAGGTTTAAACGGGGTAGACTAGCATGTAAAACTGCATCAAACTAGTCTTCGGACTGAAAATCACAACACAAAAATATTTTTTGAAGATTTTGTAATCAGTTACTGGAAATGTACGATGCTTGGCTTAATTTTAGAGCTACCATAATCTTTGCAACTATGATATATGTGTTTTCACACCGGTTCTTAAAATATCATTCGTATTTTTATAAGTTTTGAATTGTACGTAATACTGCAAAAGCCAAGTACGACAGGGAATCTGTCGTGAATAATTATGATGTTTTCGCTAGCAAGTCTTGCTAAGTCGTGCCGTTAACAAATCGGCTGTCACAGGTAGACAGCTTGATAAATCTACGTATGGCTCATTTTTGACAGGAACAGGTATTTTTCATGGAAATACGATTTCAGAAAGGGTTTTGATTCGCTGAGCGTTTATCCTCTAACCCAGTATTATACATATCAATCCTCCTAAAGATAGACAGTCGTTAAAACTACTGCCCAGATGACTACTACAAATGTTTTTCAGCACTTCGGGCCAGCGTGCTGGCCGCTGTTGCATTGGCTGGTCGCTCGCAGCACTCACATGATGAATTATTGACCGCGTCCTATTTTGAGATAGCAGCACGGCGGAAAGCAGAACTGAGCTTTGCGGTTTTTGGCGGAATGGGAAATTGTCGCTCTCTCCGCCAGACACATACTTCCTAGTCGGGAGACAGGTGGAAATTGCTAGACCCAGAAGTGCCATATCTATAGAGAACTTGTAATATTTCTATCGCTGTTTGGACGCGAAATTATCGCTAGGAAAATACAGCTCTGTAGAACAGAAAACTATGGCTTTATGCGAACGTACGAAACAGTTGTGTGTGAACGTCATAGCTGACGTTAAATTACTTCACTTACGGCTGCTGGTTGTAATGCATTCTAAAGCGGAATTGTGAGCGTCATCATCGCTTTAATAAGAGATGTAGCCTGCAACGATAGGTTTTTCGTTTTTTGAAATCATCTATATTCGTTCTTTTTCAATTGATTCTTTCTCGCATATCGCTTGTTTTTTTCATTTTGACAGCCTTAGAGAACTGCTATTACTATCTCTCTCTGTTTACTTTTGTAAGTAATTTTGTGAGTTGCTTATTTAGCATTTGTACTCCACATAATACAGGCCGATCCATGTAAACCTGAACTACTTCAATGGGGCATAATTTCCCTCCGAAAGCTCGTAGAAGCAGGAAAGTTATTTTAAGCCTCATCGGTTGATGTTTGTGAAGTCTGTCAGTGTGTAGTATGGGAAAATTACTGAGTTGTTCGCAATCTCTAGCCGGAAAAAACATACAGTGCACACTTGAGAGCAGATTTTTATTGTAAAAACGTACTAAAAGACAGACTCAACATACACGATATTCCAACAAAGGCGATAATTTTATCGACTATAAGGAATCTGGAGACAACTGGTGTACTAAACAGTGACACTGATAAACGAACATCATTAGTACAGAGGTTACTGATAATGTTCGAAGACGCTTGGAGAACGCTTCAAGGAAATCGTCACTTCGGCTGAGCCAGGAGACAGGCGCTTCATACGGCAGATGTCAGAGTTCTGCGAAGAAATGGGCATTGCAACCATACAGAGCACACATGCTGAAAACATCGCAACAAACAGATCATGAGAAAACAATGCGTTAGTATCGATGGTTTAAGGAGTTTCTTAACCAACATCCACACATACTCTCCATAACTTGGTTTACAGATGAGTCATGGTTCCATCTGCCAGATTACATCAACACACATAACAACAGATACTGGGCTGATGCAAATCTCCATATCATACACGAAACACCACTGCATGATGGATAGGTGGGGGTGTGGTGCACGGTGTCAACTTCCAGGGTTGTGATTCTTCGGTTTCTCCCAGCGTATTTCTTGCTCGAACAGTCCACGAGTGTACCGCTGGTCCATAGCGCCCAACGGGCACAATATTTCGATGATGAGACATGTCGTCATTGTCAGGTGCGCTGACGAACTGAGCTCCTGAGAGCTGGCGGCAGTCTTACATCCCCTCCCCCTGCGTACTTCCAGGCTTTTTGGTCCCATTTTCTTTGATATGACCGTAGACACTACAGTTTAAACGGGCATCTTCAATACGTTTGTGGAGCAGATGGATGATGTCGAACTTACAGCAGGTTGTTTCCATCAAGATGGAGCAACGTGTTATACGTCTAAAATTTCCGTGCAACTTGTAACCAATTTCTTTGGTGACCGAATAATCTCAAAAAATGTATGTCCCCTTCCCGATAACCTGACCTAACCCCTCCCCCGGATTTTTTCTTGTGACGGTTTCTTGAAGTCCAGTATACAAGAATAGATTACGGACAACTGCAGAACGCTCTGACGACATTACTCACGAAATAAGCAACATTGGCGAGGATACTCTTCACAAAAGGTCACGGAATATGGTAACAGAAATATGATTGTGCATCGATGCTGGTGGAGAGCATTTCCAAAGTATACGTGATTTCCCAGTTGTGTATTATCAACTCCCAAAATTGAAAATATGTCCCGTTATTGTTTCAAATGTTATGACTCAAGCAGTTCAGATTTATATGGATCGCACTGCGTATTTCCTGCAATCTTTATTGCAACAAACATTTGAAGATGAATTATAGTGACTTTTACATCGAAATTTATATCACAGTTATCGCTGGTTGCTGATAGCCTTTCAAATTCCTACTGCTAATTTTAGCAGACTCTTTTGTCGTTGACTCCAATAGCACAAAGATCTGTTGGATGGAATGATCAATTACACTACCGTATTATTTCTGAGAAAAATGAAGATCCTTTCAAATTTTGTTGCACAGTTAGGACAGAATATTAAAATCTGGGAAATAATTGAAATAAAACACAGCTCTGGGCTTCTTCCAAACGTATTATTAGGACCTTTGAAGATGTGAAAGAAGCTACATTGAGCCTTAGTGAGAATGTTGAGGGCGAAAGTTTCAGTCGAAGACATGCTATCAAAGGTGTTACAAGGTGGCAGTCGTAAACCCGTAAGTAGCAGGTTTATTTGCAAATTAATAACAGCGAAAGGTACCAGCAAAGAAGTCGTATTTTCAGATCCTCTGGAACGAGTATAAAACGTGGCTACATCGAAATATAGTGATTAGCTGTCGAAGTAGAGTTCTGATTCTGCACAGCTGGAAGTAGCCGGCAGTGATGGGAATGTTTAACTCCATGTGGATCGACCAGCTGCAGAATTTCCGTACTCCATATTTGCAATATTTTATTTGTTCAAATGGCTCTGAGCACTATGGGACTTAACATCTATGGTCATCAGTCCCCTAGAACTTAGAACTACTTAAACCTAACTAACCTAAGGACAGCAAACAACACCCAGTCATCACGAGGCAGAGAAAATCCCTGACCCCGCCGGAAATCGAACCCGGGAACCCGGGCGCGGGAAGCGAGAACGCTACCACATGACCAGGAGCTGCGGACTTTTATTTGTTGACTAAAGATATAAACCGTGGGACGGACTGCTTTGTGTTCACGCTTTTGCCACGGGATAACAGAATCAGCTGTCCAGAAATTATTGGCAACTCACTCATGCGTTAACATGTAGCCTAGAAGGTATTTCAGACATGAAAGCGATGCAGGTAATCCAGTTTAAAACAAAACCAAATTGTGCCTCAAACATTAGAAGGTGGCCGCAATTTCACACTTTGAATTTTTTCTGATGTTTTTTAAAGGCTAAAAGATGTTAAGTGAACAGAATAGCATAATATTTCTGCCACATGTCGGTAATGTAGGCAACTTCCGAAATCATCTAGGGAAAAATCTTATAAATTTTTGTAAGCCATGTTTTGATTTACGTAATTTAAATTCTTCTTCTTATTATGTATATAACGAAGCCAAACGAACGATCTCACTGTGATACACGTTTGTGAACACATGTAATGGTAAATGACCAGGAGTAACTGTCGTAGTAAATATGTTGATTACAGTAAATACACTCATGCTGATCGAGTTGTTGCGAAGCTGCCGATGAAGAAGGGTCATCCATAAGTCAGTGACGAGTTCAATGGCGACAAAATGTGTGCAAATGTAATAACTATTCAGACTGGAAACAAAAGCTGGATATGAGATATCTAGCTTTGCAGATGACGTAAAGAAATTTATCGTATCTGTTCGATAAAATGGGAAGTACATGTTCACTTTCGGTGATACACAACGGCGCCAACAACCTACACTACGAAAAATAGACCGTGTCACAGTAAACATCTGTTAGAGTCCTTTTGATTCTACTCTATTGTTAAAGCCACTGTTGCTTATTCAGTGGGAAACAACAGTGATCGCAGTTTCAAATTCACTTGCAGTGATACTTAAACAGTCACTGCCTTGAGGATACAGGATACTTATAAATGGTGGAAAAATGGAAATTTTGTTATGACTTTATTAAATTCTATAGTCTTTCCTGATTTCATTGATATATACATTATAGGGTTTCAAATGAAAAATGACCTCAATATTCCAAATTTTAAAGTTGCGGTCATATACACTCCTGGAAATTGAAATAAGAACACCGTTAATTCATTGTCCCAGGAAGGGGAAACTTTATTGACACATTCCTGGGGTCAGATACATCACATGATCACGCTGACAGAACCACAGGCACATAGACACAGGCATCAGAGCATGCACAATGTCGGCACTAGTACAGTGTATATCCACCTTTCGCAGCAATGCAGGCTGCTATTCTCCCATGGAGACGATCGTAGAGATGCTGGATGTAGTCCTGTGGAACGGCTTGCCATGCCGTTTCCACCTGGTGCCTCAGTTGGACCAGCGTTCGTGCTGGACGTGCAGACCGCGTGAGACGACGCTTCATCCAGTCCCAAACATGCTCAATGGGGGACAGATCCGGAGATCTTGCTGGCCAGGGTAGTTGACTTACACCTTCGAGAGCACGTTGGGTGGCACGGGATACATGTTGGAACAGCAAGTTCCCTTGCCGGTCTAGGAATGGTAGAACGATGGGTTCGATGACGGTTTGGATGTACTGTGCACTATTCAGTGTCCCCTCGACGATCACCAGTGGTGTACGGCCTGTGTAGGAGATCGCTCCCCACACCATGATGCCGGGTGTTGGCCCTGTGTGCCTCGGTCGTATGCAGTCCAGATTGTGGCGATCACCTGCACGGCGCCAAACACGCATACGACCATCATTGGCACCAAGGCAGAAGCGACTCTCATCGCTGAAGACGACACGTCTCCATTCGTCTCTCCATTCACGCCTGTCGCGACACCACTGGAGGCGGGCTGCACGATGTTGGGGCGTGAGCGGAAGACGGCCTAAGGGTGTGCGGGCCGTAGCCCAGCTTCATGGAGACGGTTGCGAATGGTCCTCGCCGATACCCCAGGAGCAACAGTGTCCCTAATTTGCTGGGAAGTGGCGGTACGGTCCCCTACGGCACTGCATAGGATCCTACGGTCTTGGCGTGCATCCGTGCGTCGCTGCGGTCCGGTCCCAGGTCGACGGGCACGTGCATCTTCCGCCGACCACTGGCGACAACATCGATGTACTGTGGAGACCTCACGCCCCACGTGTTGAGCAATTCGGCGGTACGTCCACCCGGCCTCCCGCATGCCCACTATACGCCCTCGCTCAAAGTCCGTCAAATTCACATACGGTTCACGTCCACGCTGTCGCGGCATGCTACCAGTGTTAAAGACTGCGATGGAGCTCCGTATGCCACGGCAAACTGGCTGACACTGACGGCGGCGGTGCACAAATGCTGCGCAGTTAGCGCCATTCGACGGCCAACACCGCGGTTCCTGGTGTGTCCGCTGTGCCGTGCGTGTGATCATTGCTTGTACAGCCCTCTCGCAGTGTCCGGAGCAAGTATGGTGGGTCTGACACACCGGTGTCAATGTGTTCTTTTTTCCATTTCCAGGAGTGTATGAAGCCTCAACCCCTATACTTCTGTTACAGAAACTAGAATTATTTCGAAAAGAACTGTGAACTTTCTGTTTCCAGCGATTATACGTATGATACATTGTGTATGTTGGTAACAGTGCAGGTTTCTGGTGCCTGTAAATGATTATCTTTGTTAGTATTTACTTTCGTTCCGCTGAAGCAGTTTGTTCACGTCTTACTGAATGTTTGTTGCCCAAGTGTTACATATATTTCTGGAAGTACATATCCTTTAGTGCGCAATAAATACGTACTATGCCACGTATGAAGTAATTCAATAAAAGGATCTCCGTGATAACAAGTTCACAAACAAAGCAAACCACACTTTTGAGAGTAACCTACGTATCAGTTCTTCAGGGAAGAAACTTCACATGGCACGCCTCCTGGTGATTCAAATTTTTGTGTTAACAATGACGCTGTTTGTAATGGCTTTGTTGTTGTTGACTTGGGCATCTTATCTTCTTTTATAAAGGAAGTGGCGAAATGTAAAAAATGTGCTGGTTTAGGCTGTCGGGAAATAAGTGAACAACAAAGTAACAGGAAGGGCTTAGAGTCAAAATTAGTTGTTCTGTGTGGATCCTGCAATAAATCTACGTCGAAAATGACTTCGAACATTGTGTATAATTCTTATGTTGTGAATTTGAAGTTAGTGTATGTAAGCCGTGCAATAGGAAAAGCAAAAAAGGCTGCTCAAACGTTTTGTGGTTTGGTGGACCTTCCTCCTCCTCCCAGTAGGTTCAGCAAGTACTTAAAAATACTTTTAGGTGCCTTGGCGGTTGTGTCTATAGCATTTTTGACACGTGCAGTAAAAGAAACTGTAAATATTAGTGAAACCAGAGACATTGTTGTTGCACTTGAAGTGACATGGCAACGTCGAGGACATCGTTCCTTGAATGGTGTTGTAAGTGCTACTTCTCTGGAGAATGGAAAAGTTGTTGACGTTGAGTGATTATCTAAGTACTGCCACACCTGCCATGTTAACACTGAAGGACATATTGAACATCAATGTTCTAAGAATTATGATGCTTACAGTGGAGGTATGGGGTGTGATGGAGCTCTAAAATTATATCAGAGGTCGGTGCCCGTTTATAACGTTACATATACCAAATACCTAGGCAATTGGGACTCCAAATTTTCAATAAAATTAATGAGTTCAATGTTTATGGTAATACATCGGGAAAACAAAACTGGATTGTTGTGGACATGTGCAAAAGAGGATGGGTGCTAGATTGAGGAAACTACAACGAGAAATGAAAGGAAATTTGTCATCCCGAGGCACATTGACAGAAACTGAAATAGAACTTCTTCAGAGTTATTATGGACTAGCCATTAGACGAGCTGCACCTCTGAATGATGTTACAGCAATGAGAAAATCTGTATGGGCCATCTAATTTCATAAGTTATCCATAGATGACCACCCTGTTCACAGACTTCACCCTAAAGAAGGAGATTCTTGATGTGGTTACCAAAAAGCAAAAGAAAGTGGTCAGATATACCATCATAAGCATTCTCTTCCCGAGCCCGTTATGAATGAAATAAAAGCATGTTTTAGAGACCTGAGTGACCCTGTTTTGCTTAGTACATGTCTTCATGGGGGCACTCAGAATACAAATGAAAGTTTCAACCATTGCATATGGGAAACATTACTCAAGAATGTTTTTCTAGGACTAAATACATTAAAAGTTGGTGTACTAGATGAAGTGATATCTTTCAATGATGGAGTGACAAGAGGGTTGGAAGTCTTGAAAAATTTTAGTCATAAGATGTGGCTCTAATATGGAAGATCAGTTGCTTCGTGTGACAGACAACGGGTGCATGAAGCTGAAAGATTCGCTCTTCAAGTTACCAAAGAAGCGATAAGTGCTAAAAGAAATGCCAAGAGGAAGCTCAAAGATGAAGAAATCCTACAGGATGAAGACTATGCTTCGGGAATGTTCTGAGGCATAGTTTAATTGAACTCATATCTTCATTCGCAATTCCCCGCAAGTTGTATTTTTCAGAATTCAGGTACAAATATTTCCGAAAGTTTATAAAACATTCATCTAATTTTTTCTGCATCTTTTATTAGTCCATACTTATGTAGTAGACCTAAGCTTCATTGCCGAATCAACTAAATTATAGAAAAAACAACATTTTTATTAGGGAAAATTATAAAAATTAAAATTTAAAATGTGATACTCTTTTATCCTTGTAATATGCATAATAGGTGGAATTAAATACACTCCTGCAAATGGAAAAAAGAACACATTGGCACCGGTGTGTCAGACCCACCATACTTGCTCCGGACACTGCGAGAGGGCTGTACAAGCAATGATCACACGCACGGCACAGCGGACACACCAGGAACCGCGGTGTTGGCCGTCGAATGGCGCTAGCTGCGCAGCATTTGTGCACCGCCGCCGTCAGTGTCAGCCAGTTTGCCGTGGCATACGGAGTTCCATCGCAGTCTTTAACACTGGTAGCATGCCGCGACAGCGTGGACGTGAACCGTATGTGCATCTCACGGACTTTGAGCGAGGACGTATAGTGGGCATGCGGGAGGCCGGGTGGACGTACCGCCGAATTGCTCAACACGTGGGGCGTGAGGACTCCACAGTACATCGATGTTGTCGCCAGTGGTCGGCGGAAGATGCACGTGCCCGTGGACCTGGGACCGGACCGCAGCGACGCACGGATGCACGCCAAGACCGTAGGATCCTATGCAGTGCCGTAGGGGACCGTACCGCCACTTCCCAGCAAATTAGGGACACTGTTGCTCCTGGGGTATCGGCGAGGACCATTCGCAACCGTCTCCATGAAGCTGGGCTACGGTCCCGCACACCGTTAGGCCGTCTTCCGCTCACGCCCCAACATCGTGCAGCCCGCCTCCAGTGGTGTCGCGACAGGCGTGAATGGAGGGACGAATGGAGACGTGTCGTCTTCAGCGATGAGAGTCGCTTCTGCCTTGGTGCCAATGATGGTCGTATGCGTGTTTGGCGCCGTGCAGGTGATCGCCACAATCTGGACTGCATACGACCGAGGCACACAGGGCCAACACCCGGCATCATGGTGTGGGGAGCGAACTCCTACACTGGCCGTACACCACTGGTGATCGTCGAGGGGACACTGAATAGTGCACGGTACATCCAAACCGTCATCGACCCCATCGTTCTACCATTCCTAGACCGGCAAGGGAACTAGCTGTTCCAACAGGACAGTGCACGTCCGCATGTATCCCGTGCCTCCCAACGTGCTCTAGAAGGTGTAAGTCAACTACCCTGGCCAGCAAGATCTCCGGATCTGTCCCCCATTGAGCATGTTTGGGACTGGATGAAGCGTCGTCTCACGCGGTCTGCACGTCCAGCACGAACGCTGGTCCAACTGAGGCGCCAGGTGGAAATGGCATGGCAAGCCGTTCCACAGGACTACATCCAGCATCTCTACGATCGTCTCCATGGGAGAATAGCAGCCTGCATTGCTGCGAAAGGTGGATATACACTGTACTAGTGCCGACATTGTGCATGCTCTGTTGCCTGTGTCTATGTGCCTGTGGTTCTGTCAGTGTGATCATGTGATGTATCTGACCCCAGGAATGTGTCAATAAAGTTTCCCCTTCCTGGGACAATGAATTCACGGTGTTCTTATTTCAATTTCCAGGAGTGTAGTTCCAGTGCCTCAGCCATCATGTAATGAATACCTAGTAAAAATTTGGTCTCCTTCAAATGTATAACATTGAATTAAATGGTACCTTAATTTGAGGAAGCATTTTGGAAAAAAATTGCATCAATTTCTTTGTAATTCTTTTAATAACCCTAAGCAGGTTCAAAAATGTTCAAAATATTTCGTTACCTGATATCAACAAAAAATCTGTAAAACAAATACATTATAAACAGTACCTGAAAGAAATAGGTCTTGATTTTTACATAATATTGAGCCGGAAAAGTACCCTGTATCCTTGAACTAAGCAGCTTTTCGGTGTCTTTTAAAATCTTCTCGGTGACGGCTTTGTGCCTCTTAACGCACCTCTTTTAGTATGGCAACTTATTTGATTAACAGCTATTACTGCGTCATCACTTTATTTGTCGGAAGAGTTGCTGAGTAAATGTACCGTTTCGAAAGAGTGCATGAAATGTCTTTCCTTCTTGTAATATAGTTGTCTGTGCCTGATAATTCTTTGGGGTTGAAAGTTACATAGTGCTGAACATTACACTGACTTGGTCTCGGATTTATTGTAAATCTGTTCTTTAATTATTTAATATTTCACAGCATATTTTCGCAAAGCAAGATAAATTTGTTTCCACCAAACCAGGATATTATTGCACTTGTTGTCTCTTGGCAGTTGTCGGAAACACGTGGTGACGGTCCGTAGACAAGTACAGTGGCGATGCAACGCCTTATGATTGGCTTAAAGGCAGCTGTGCATATACTATCAAGTGGTCCATCGTGTCTTCGTGAAATATCTCGATAAAAACACTTGTTAACGGACCGAAGCACCATTACTCACAGGTGCAATAATATTGCGGGCGACTAATACCGAAGTTTGATCTAAATTGTAATAATATAGGGTACGCCGCTTAAATCCGGACAGATTTCAGCTTGAATTTGCCGCCAAATCGTAGTTCCTCCGGAGGTCGCGATTGGCGTTCTTGAAAAACATAGGCATCTAGTACAGGCAGAACCTCAAAATATCCGAGATGTTACGGACAATTGTGGAGTACAACCGAAGAGCCGCGATTATCAAAAGCCTTCGCGCTGGGCCTTCCCCACTGAAATAATTCGATTCTTCGTGTACCCGAGATCAACTGTTTACGATATCGTGGCCAAGTATAATGCTTCGGAGAAGTCTGGGGTTCGCGTCCTTGGTATTGTGTCCAGTGAGGGTGATATCATGCCGCCACATTTCTTTGAAAAGGAACAAACTGTCGCTAAAGAAGTTTATCTGCAAGTTTAGACGAATATCGTGAAACCACGAATGGCAATTGTGGCCTCGAGGAGACAATACGTCTTTCAACAGGACGGTTCACCGGCTCATACGAGCCATTTCGTCCAAAACTGGCTCTCGGATAACGTCGACATGTTCTGCTCAAAGGAGTTCTGACCCTCGAATAGCCCAGATTTGAACCCCGTCGGCTACTATGTTATGAGTGTAGTCGAAAGACTTACCAGTAAGACGAGGCACCCGAACGTCGCATCTCTATGCACCGCTGTCGAAGCAGCATTCGCGAATATGGACAGCGCTGTTTTAAAGGGTGCGTGCGATCGCTTCAGGACAAGATTGGAGGCGGTCATTACGACTGAAGAGGGTTACATCGAACTGTTTTACTCTTGAAAGATATCAATACTTGTATGTAAAAGTATTTTCATTTGTATTTTGTTTTATTACATTTCTTTTAAAAATAGTATCATTTGTCCAGATTTAAGCGCCACACCCTGTAGTTACGTAATCCAGCTTGGTGAACGAGACGTTGTCTGGAATGTTCATCGTGTTTAGTGTTTGGGCGGGGGGGGGGGTGATTATTTGATTTTAATTGGATGAAAAAAAATGAAATGATCGAACGTCGTTGCTGGCCGGGGGGCCCCAACCTGGGAAGGTCGGCCGCCAAGTGCGAGTCGTATTGCAGTCGACGCCACATTGGGCGATTCGCGTGCCGGTGATGAGTATGAAATGAGGAGGAGGACGACACTTAGTGCGCGAGCGGAATTCGAATCCAGGCCCGCTGCATGGGAGGCAAGCACGCTACCATCCAGCTAAGCAGGCGGGCTTTAGTGGTATAATTACAAGCGATAATGACAGGTTGCACTTTTCTAAAATCTCGTACTAGTCCAATAGCATGTAACTTAGTTGATTAAGCTTGCAACAACGATCTGATTAGTATAAGCAATAGCTTATTCAACACAAGATACATAGTGTGGTCGATTCATTGCTATACGGCAGTTGAATATGAGTTAAAATGTTCTCATCCGTAGTCGCAGTCTGTTTATGAACGAACTGAGCCGCTTATTCATGAGTAAACGGTAAAGAGCTGAACAATTCTTGTTCTTCTCTTGCTTACCTCTTATCAGGAATAGGAGACACCTAGTAATTAAGTAATACTAGGAATAAAATAATAATATGTGAAGAACAATTTTAATTATAGAATATCAACGGAATAGGTCCCGCCAGAGACATGCACGCGAAGCAGAACAAGAAGGAATGCGCAGCAGTTAAATCTTATTGTAGCTCATGGAGAAGGAGAAATGGATTTGGACACTGTTCCACAGTTGCGAGACAAATATGAATTCCGTAATAATAACAATATTTCAAAGTCTTAAACATGGCTGTGAAACAGCAAGTGTTTTCAACTTCTTCAATAAATATATTCGTTTTTTACATATCTACTACACTCATTGACTTGACACTATTCATTATTTTTCTCTTCAGCGTATACAAAAGCGTCATGACAACCGCACGCGATGGCAGTAAGCCATTAGATCGTAGAACAATGAGGCAGATCACATCACAGTCTGAGACTTGATATACCCGCCATTCTTTGTACAGTTTCTGATTCGATCTCATACGTAAATAAGAATTGTACACTTCAAACAAATGAAACCTTGCTCTACAAAAAGGGCTTCAAAATTAAGCGATATAGCGCAAAATTAAAGGACACTAAAAGCAATAAGAGGTAAAAAGTCTGATGGAAAATTATTAGCTGAAAAAGCTTCGGCTTGGCTACACATGCGTTAATTCGCTCGCTTTTAACTCAGTGGAATATCAAGTAAGGAAAAATGTTGCAACATTACAGAAATATTGGTAAATACGACAAGGACTATTCATGACATTATACACAGTTTCTGTTGTTCTACTCCAAATTCGAATCTTGTCAAGACATGATTGTATGTTAATACGTCTTCTTTCGATGAATCTCCTCCATCTTACTACCTGCGAAAATACTGACACTAATACAATACTTTCCGCCATAGCGACAAAAATTTTGAAAACGGAGAGAATATAATCTACTTCCAGCGGCATTCTAATTATAGGAAGAGAAAGAACAGAAGAAATATAAATAAAAATATGGGAAGGGAGTCTAGTTTTTACCGCTGCGACGAGAGCAACGAAGCGGTCATTAGACACGGAGCTCAAGCCCCAAAGGAAGCCGGCTGGCCTCTTGTCAAAGGAACTACACGACCCCGGCATTTGGTTTGAGCGACTGAAGGAAATAACGGAAAATCTGTCGATGACCGGGTGGAGATTTGAACCACAGTCCTCCGAACTGCGAGACGATTATGATTACACTAGTCTGCTCGGTAGGTTTTAATTACAAAATGAATGAGGTAATGGTGCGACATTGCTTTATATGTGTCTAAAGACTAATTATTTTCTTCAGTATTTGTCCGCCCGTGGCAGGGTGGCTTAATGATCAAGAACTGGCACGCCTGAATATGATTTTTTTTTTTTAATTTCAATTTATTGGACGGACGCCTATCAACCAACTTGGATTGCCCTAATTATGGAAATCTGTGTGCGTCACCTATCTGTGATGAGCGTAAACATTATTGTGTGTTCATATTACAGCTGTTTGTGTACTATGTGTCTGAGACGAAATGGGAAACCATCACTACATTCGTCAAAACTAGTAGGGAAAACCTCCTAAGGCCACACTGAGACTAGCCGGTGTACCAGACCGATCCCACGCTGCCTTCCTTTCTCACAAACCAACGCGTTAAACGTTAAGCTATTCGAGATGGTAGTACACTGTAATGTGTCCCACAAAATACAATGAAGAGAAAATTATGTGACTGTACAAAGTCGATTGTTTGAGTGGTGGGCACATCACATAGACGACGAGAAGGAGAAAACAGTTGGCTGCTGACCTCAATGATGTTGTTGTTGTGGTCTTCAGTCCTGAGACTGGTTTGATGCAGCTCTCCATGATACTCTATCCTGTACAAGCTCCTTCATCTCCCAGTACCTACTGCAGCCTACATCCTTCTGAATCTGCTTAGTGTATTCATCTCTTGGTCTCCCTCTACGATTTTTAACCTCCACGGCGCCCTCCCTAAATTGATGATCCCTTGATGCCTCAGAACATGTCCTACCAACCGATCCATTCTTCTGGTCAAGTTGTGCCTAGATTGTGGTCAGAGTCCACATCTGCCCCTGGAAATGTCTTACAATTTAAAATCTGGTTCCTAAATCTCTCTCTTACCATTATATAATCTATCTGAAACCTTCTAGTATCTCCAGGGTTCTTCCATGTATACAACCTTCTTTCATGATTCTTGAACCAAGTGTTAGCTATGATTAAGTTATACTCTGTGCAAAATTCTACCAGGCGGCTTCCTCTTTCATTTCTTAGCCCCAATCCGTATTCACCTACTACGTTTCCTTATCTTCCTTTTCCTACTGTCGAATTCCAGTCATCCATGACTATTAAATTTTCGTCTCCCTTCACTACCTGAATAATTTCTTTTATCTCATCATACATTTCATCAATTTCATCATCATCTGCAGAGCTAGTTGGCATATAAACTTGTGTTACTGTAGTAGGCGTGGGCTTCGTGTCTATCTTGGCTACAAGAATACGTTCACTATGCTGTTTGTAGTAGCTTACCCGCACTCCTATTCTGGTCCACATTGAAAGATTCTGCTTCGCTATTATCACAGTTTTCACCCTCGAGTATCTTTATTGCACAAAAATGCCTAAATCGTTGTCTCCACATCAGTCGGTGTAAGCATGCCTGAACTGAGATTAATCTAAAGTCACTCTGTTAGCTAACTACACTTGGCCCCTATCCCTATTATTGTAGTTAGAGCCAAACAATGTAAGGACCTGCGAAACAAGAGCGCGCTCCCGTGTAATTCTTATGAAGTTTATTACGGGTATTCTTCTTACATGAGGTACTAGGACGGCCAGACCTAATTCGTGAAAAAGTAGAGACTTTTCTCCGTTTCTTCATTTCGACTGAGTCCAGATCTTTTTCGTTTCTCTCACAAACAATAGCATACCATTTGCTATCCTCGTGGCCATCGCAGAGTTGCATATACTTCCAATTGCTTCAAAATGACTATCAGCCTTTGCACCATCATTGCGTGAAAAACACCAAAGTGTATTTTATGATACTGGTCAGCTAGTTGGCACGCTGTTTTCTCCCTCACGAGCCTAATGCGCCTACAAATAAAGAAGAAGGGGCTCGACGTTACACACAAATTAACTTTTATCAAAACTGAAGCTCACATACCCAGAACTGATGCGGAGTTAATAAGTGTTCTGTTTCGCTAATACAGCTATATTCCTGTCTTCACCGTACTGCCCCACAGTTTGATTAAAACATACTTTCAGGGGGTGAAAATAATGACTCAGTAAGTCCTAAAAACTAAAAGATAACTTTACTGTGACATAAGAACAAAAGAATAATCAAAATACAGGCAGTTTGTTCTAGGGTGCACATATTTGCGTATCGGTACAGTCAGAATCAGATTCTGTCAAACATTCATTACGATGTGATTATTCACCTCCTTCCAGCATAATTTATTGGTGCATTGTTCACGGGGGACCGGCCGGATGTCGACGTCCAACAGGCATAATATTTCGGCTAGTGACCACATTGCTGCTACGATCAGGTGCACTGATGAACTGACTGATTAGGGGCTGGAACGATATATCGACGAGACCTTCGTCAAATAGCCACACGGAAGAGACAAGCTGAATGATTTCCTCATAAATCTCAATTCACACCAGAACATAAATTTCATTTCTGGATTCTAATCGTGTGGAGTACTCCCCTTTCTAGACGTAAACACTCTTCTGCAAGTGGATTCAGTAAACCACATAGCCCAATAATCCTACAGCACGGAATATCCAAATCCTTGTGCTTCCGCTGCTCTACTCATCCCGTGTATCTCAAGAAATAATCAGCAGTGTTTCCCAGCCGAGTGAGTGTGGCAATGCAGACCTCCACTTAAAATACGGCCCAATTCCGGCCTTCCTCCGTTTAGCGGTGAGCAACCAGTGAGACCGAACCGAGCCAGAGGGGTGCTAACTTAACGAACCAGGACGCTGTCGTACCTCCTCACGGGACGCGCAGCATTAAGTTGCTTGGTGATCAGCAAAGAAATTACCCTGTGGTGACAAAACGGTCATGGGATAGCGATATGCACACATACAGATTGCGGTAGCACCGCTTGCACAAGGTATAAAAGGCAGGAGCACTGCACGAGCTGTCACTTGTACACAGGTGATTCATATGAAAAGGTTTCCGACGCTATTACGACAGAACGACGGGAACTAACATACTCCGGACGCGGAATGGTGCTTGGAGCCAGACGCACCGGACATTCCATTTCGGAAATCGTTAAGGAATTCAGTGTTCCGATATCGACAATGTCAAGAGTGTGCCGAAAATATCAAATTTCAGGCATTACCTCTCACCACGGCAACGCAGTGGTCGACAGCCTTCACTTAATGACCGAGAGCAGTGGCGTAGCTAACAGTAACACTGCGTGAAATAACCGCAGAATCGATGTAGGACATACGACGAACGTGTCCGTTAGGACAAAGCGGAGAAATTTAGCGTTAATGGGCTATGACAACAGACGACGGACTTAAGTGCCTTTGCTAATAGCATGGACTCACCCGCAGTGCTTCTCCCGGGCTCGTGACCATATCGGTTTGACAGTAGGCGACTGATAAACCTTGGTCGTGGTATCAGATAAGTCCCGATTTCAGTTGGTAGGAGGTGATAGTAAGGTTCGAGTTAGGCGCAGACCCCACGAAGCCATGGACCCAAGTTGTCAGCAAGGCACTGTGCAAGCTAGTGGTTGCTCCATAATAGTGTGGCCTGTGTTCCCAAGGAATGGATGGGATTTTTATGGATGACCGGGCCACATTTGTTCGTGATTCATTTGAGGAGCATTCTGGACAATTCGAGCAAATAGTTTAGCCACTCACATCACTCGACGTGAATCTCATCGAACATTTATTGGGTGTAATCGAGAGATCTGTTCGTGAACAAAACCTCCACAGATAACACTTTCTCGTTTACGGACGGCTATAGAGGCAGTAGGGCTCAATCTTTTTGCAGGGGACTTCTGACGTCTTTTTGAGTGCACCCCATATCGAGTCTCTGCACTCCGCTGGGATAAAGAAGGTTGGACACGATATTTGGAGGTATATCATAACTTTTGTGGCCTCACTGTACATTGGGCTTTCGATTACCCAATGAAAGTGCGCAAAGCTAAATTTATCATCAGAATCGAATTATGACAAAAATCAACAAAATCCAAACTTTTTACATTGCACTTTAAGTAAATATTACATTAGACGGAAAGCCCGTGTAACCGTGCAGAGTAGGAAGGCTTCTAACTATCGTTATCGTTTGTTAAAAGGAATCATCCAGCCTCATGAATAGCTAACAGTCAGTAGAAGTACTGAATTAAGATGATGTGTGAAATATCTGTAACTGAAGCAATCAAATGTTAACGAAAACCTATGTTCTATGCAAAACAGCGTCTTGTACTTTGCAGTCATACTGATTCAAAATAAAAAGAAATTGTAAGGTAACAATTTGCTGTGCAATCTTCAAACTCTTTTTTCAAATCATATATAAATCCCAGTTCAATCTTAGTCATTCGAAGAGAAGAAATTGTATCTTAATGATAAACTTCATCCCTAATCAACGTGAGAAAGGAAACAACAGTGAAATTTTTCAGAATCAAAAGAAAGCACTTTTTAATCGAGAGTGGAAGTAAATGGCTCGACCATTGGTTATATAGATAGCCCAAGTCTCTCACCATTGTCTGCGAATAGAGTACAGATTATTCAGAAAATTAAGTTACGATTGCCCAATTGGCACGGCACTTATATTTCTGCTTTGACAGCCATCCATAGAAGCTATATGACATGACTACGGCAGGTTTCCGTGCTACCTACTACCTCCACTCGCTGATTCACATGCGTTAATAAAACGAAACGTAATGTTATTCATACTCTCACTCTGTCGGTGAACTCGTACTGAAGTAGATGGAAGCGTAGGTGTGGGATGTATTAATTACGATACTGTAAAATAAGCGGTTCAGTGCAGTAATCTGTTTCAAGTATTTTACAATGAAATTTTTACGTACAATATTAAGAAAATGAAAGCATGTCAAGTAATGTACAAAGCTGTTTAAAGAGTCTTCAGCTCTAGACAATTTGATATTGTAGTATGTCGGCATCGAACTCTTTACCTGGTGTGTTTTTTACTTAATGAAATTTAATTGCCTGGAAAGGAATCCCTTGAATGCGAAGTCGCAAGTTCAATCATTAGTAAAGCTCATTTGAAAATGTTATTATGACAGGAAAAATATTAGCTGCTAATAACTCACCCCGTTCACAAGGAAAGTGATAGAAAATGAGTGACTGGGAGGTGCAAAGATCAACCATCTATTGGATGTATGTAGTACACTTCACAAAATGGATATTGTCGACATTCAAGAAATGTTCAAAACAAGCCATTAACTTGCGCCATAAACACCGAACGAAAAATGGCGCGACACAGTGATCACAAAAGGTTCGCACCATCAAGATCGAAGCGAAATCCTTGGGAGTCACAAACCGCACAGGACGTTCAACTGGGTATCCACTCTTAAAGAATGCATATAGAATCGTATTGGCGGAAAGGGGCCGATGAGAACTAATGGAATGTGATGGCATGCAAATGAATGAGAGACAGTCTGTCGTGGAGCTTATCGTGAAACTATCTATCTTTTACGGCATAGCTGCAGATAGTGCAATAATATGTTTTATAGGCAAGGAAAAAAACACCCAGACGTTTAATTTGTCCAGTGATTCGAGGTGGTATGAATTGCTATGTCATATACTGTTTAGCAGGGATAATTTACTCTCCAGGAGTATGATTTTTGTACGCAAACCAGGAATGAAGTAAAAGCAAGTTATTTTGACGTGATACTGGCGAAAAGCAGTGGTAAAATGGTTCAAATGGCTCTGAGCACTATGGGACTCAACTGCTGAGGTCATTAGTCCCCTAGAACTTAGAACTAGTTAAACCTAACTAACCTAAGGACATCACAAACGTCCATGCCCGAGGCAGGATTCGAACCTGCGACCGTAGCGGTCTTGCGGTCCCAGACTGCAGCGCCTTGAACCGCACGGCCACTTCGGCCGGCTAAAAGCAGTGGTAATATCATTATTGTAGTTCTCGTACGTCCATTTTCTCACTGCTGTGACGTAAATATTCCCTATTGCCGTTGCAAGATCAGACACATGAGAAATAATCGTTGGGGGGAGAGTACCTCAAACTTCTCGCAGCACAATAAATAACCTTCCCGACAATCTACCATCCAGATTAACAGTCGGTGTAATTGTATATGAATGCGTTAAGGCATTGTTGTTAGCTGATTTTGATGGAACTCTCTTGACACCTCTAATTTACAGGGGTCCTTTCATACGGATTTACTCTTCAAATCCCGACTGATCGGAGCCGAAAACAAATTCCTTACTGAACGACGGGATAAGTTTGTTCATCTCATCTACAAATTTTCGGATCGATTTCGTAGTTTGCTGTGCATCGTCAAGATAACGCTTTGTCTGAAATTGCGTTATCTTACGTCTTCCAATTCTGTAGCACTTTTCGAAATCTCTTAATTTATGTCGCTCGCAATTTGATATGCATAACGTAGGAAGATCACTATCATGCACATGCTACAAATTGTGTCGAGCATACTTGAAATGTGCAAACGCCAGTTTTCGTAACAACTGTGTCTTGTCCTCGCTTGAATAACCGTAGTTTTTCTTATGACTACACGGTCATGTTGCTGCAGACTTATTTGAGATCGATTCTTTTTTTTTTACTTTGTTGCGGATGATCTTCCTTGTACGACATTGTATTTAGTATCCGCTTCTTGGACAGGATTTTGCTTTAAATGCGTTTCACTGGAGACGGGATTTGTGGCTCCCTGTACGACAAGGATGATGAACTACGTGGGTCGACACCTGTTTCAGTATCTCTTTCAATTGTTAAACATGTATTGACATCATTGTTCTCCTCATGTACATTGTCTGCCCAGTCTGTCGTACACGACACCATATAATCCACTGACTCATCCTGCAGAAACGCTAGCATTTCATCTGCCACTTCATTCTTACTCTGCGAAATTTCTTGGGTTCCTTTTTGACGAAAAATCAATTTCGGCAACTGTTGATGTAGACATAATGCAGTGTTTACTTTGTTTATCGTTGTCGCTGTTCTGCTCTGTATTAATACCACTAGCACTATAGCACTGTTGCGAGTTACTCATCGACTTAGCAGTTCAACTACCCTTCGTAGCCTCATGCTGTGCTTCCCATTTGTTGCGGCGTAATGCCAAGCGCCGGCACACCAGTCGGGAACGATAGGGAAGAGAAGGCTGTGAGAAGAAATCAGCCAATCGCAAGCTGACTGGACCTCACTCCAGGACGACAATGCGACGCAGCGGCCCCTATGTGAAGAGGACATAGGCGCCGCGACCGACTGGTGAGGACCCAGTTCAATAGCAGCTTCTAGATTAGGCACTTGGATAGCAGCGTCAACGCTAGATCACTTCGTTTGTACTCTCTGTGTAGCACAGACTTGGAACTGTCTATACTAGAGAAGATTCATTATTTCGTATGTCGCTCTTTGCTTGCGACACATCTGTGTCATAGAACTCGTTAATACGATTTGTTTTAATGTTTGCCTAGCGGACCAAGTATGGAGGCTTCCTAGACACCACACCACTGGATATCTCCATTCCCGCCTCCCGTTGTCAGTAGTTGCAAATTTTGTGGTTGCGTGGTAGACAATATGTGGGGCGTCTAATGCTGTAAACTTATTTGGCTTTTCGCGACCTCTCACTCAAGGGATTCATTGTGAGTCTTCAAACACTAGACAGAACCTGCTCTTCGATTACGAGTCCGACAGCCGAAACTACATTTATAGTCACAGAAATTTAGATTTTAAAA
This sequence comes from Schistocerca serialis cubense, assembly GCF_023864345.2. Classification (NCBI taxonomy): domain Eukaryota; kingdom Metazoa; phylum Arthropoda; class Insecta; order Orthoptera; family Acrididae; genus Schistocerca; species Schistocerca serialis. Next base: position 463,232,846 of record NC_064643.1, read on the forward strand.
ATACGATTAACGCCAGACAGGACGTATGGGTATATCATAACTGTCTGCGAAATGTGTTGGGAATAGAGATAGCAGGAAAGAAGTATTTCATTAAAGCGGTTACTTGATGCTGAAGTTTTCCTGCATGAAGAGCGTAAATATGGTAAGCGGTAATGGTGTTTCCTTCTATCTATAAAACTCATGCAAGCGAAAATTTTTTTAGAAGGGGCGAGGTAGAATTAATTAAGTTCCAGCTTCTAGATGTCTAGTTTAAGCCAACATGTTATTATTTTTCAGATAGAATCAACCTATCCTGATACCGTTACGGTAAAACTAGTTCCTGAACCACGATCTTTTCAATGCCTCCTCCTTGCCTGTGTCAGGATAATATATTGATCAGGACAATAGGAAATAATTGCTTTGGTACACAGAGAAGGGGTTGCGCCTGTAACTATTTTGATATCATACTTCGAACCAAGAGTGTTAATTTTATGATAAGTTAGTAAGCGCTTAACATACAATACCGGTTGAAACGAGAAAAAATAGTTACTGAACTTTTGCTTGTGGGAAGCGCATTAGTAACGAGCAATGTGGATGCAAGTTTTTTGTCAAGACGTTTCCACGATAATTTCAGTTGTGGTAATGATATTTGTGTGTACTAGATATACTTGCTTAACGTTTGGGTGCATAGAAAATATTTATGGTGCATAGTAACCATGTGGAAATGATACTTCTAAGAGAACTTCTTGAATTTCAAACATAAGAATATTATATTCATTTATATTCAAGAATCCGTAGATTTAATGAATGAAGAAGGCGCAGATTCCGTACATTCTTATAAGAAAATCATTCGGTTGCACAAAGTTTACTTAAGAAGACATCGCTTTTAATAATTTTTGTTTCGCCTTCCTCTGACCACTTATTAAAATTTATATTATTAGAACAAAGTACACTTCTGTTCACTAAGAACTGTTTACTATCGCACAACCAGTGTTACACATTTTACCTTACTACACTGGGAACTGGCACTTCTTTAGTGATCCGGCTATGAAATATACTCCTAAACGGAAACATAAATGGGGATGCAATACAAATATTTTGAAATAGTCATAATTTTAACTTACTTACTTCAGATATCAATATTAATGTAAGGTCATTAAAATACTTCATGACAAGGTAACCACGTTGCCACTATTCAGAGAGAGCTTATATTTAATTTTTATTTTCATTATTAAATATGATCTTTTAATGTCACTGTTGTTTCTATGAAAGGCAGTCAAATGAAAACCGAATATCTGCCACAAAGGGACGATGGAATGGTTTAATTCAAAAGTAATCACCTTAGGTTCAAAAATGGTTCAAATGGCTCAGAGCGCTATGGGACTTAACATCTATGGTCATCAGTCCCTAGAACATAGAACTACTTAAACCTAACTAACCTAAGGACATCACACAACACCGAGTCATCACGAGGCAGAGAAAATCCCTGACCCTGCCGGGAATCGAACCCGGGAACGCGGGCGTGGGAAGCGAGAACGCTACCGCACGACCACGAGCTGCGGACATCACCTTAGGCGTTAAGACATTTATCAACGCGATCGACCGCTGATGGAGCCACTACAACACCAGTCGTGCAGTTCATCGTCTGGCTGAAAGAGACATCCATGCACGTGTTCCATTAGGGCGACAAAGATGAGAAAATCACGCGGTGTAAGATCCTGGCTGTATGGAGGATTTTGCCGAGTTTCCCAACTAAATCGCTTCATCCTATTGGCAGTGTGGGGCCGAGCGTTATCATGCAACGGGATAATTACATCGAACAGGTCGAGGGCAAACGGCAAAGCCAACAGTGGAAACACTACACATTTTCCCCGCCAAAGAAATCCAAAGCTGTTTACACAAGTTCCGGTAAGGTCACGATGACCATTTTCTTCGTCTGCAGGGGCCCACTTCTCGTCGTCATCCTAGAGCGTGCAGCCACGATCAGAGGTACTTTGCTGAAACTGTGATGTGACATCAAGCGAAAACGCCCAGAAATACTGTTGGACGGAATCATCCTGTGTCATGGTAACGTCCACCCCCACAGTGCCAATTCGGCAAGAGCTACGCTTCAGCAATGTGGCTGGAAAACACTGGGACAGTCTCCGTACAGCCCCGATGTTTCGTTGTGCGATTTTCCCAACCCTATCTACCTGAAGAAGGACATGCGTGGGCGTCGGTTTCAGTCGGACGAGGAAGTGCAAGAGCGGGTGTGGTTGTGGATTCGTCAGCGGCTGACCGCGTTCTACGAAATAGGAATTGATCGTCTTGTCTCCCTGTGGGGTAAATGTCGCAGCGTGTGTGGTGATTACTTTTCAGTGGAATCATTCCATGTCCTCGTTATGGCGGGTGTTCGGGTTTCATTTGACTGTACCTTACAGATGGAACTACTTTATTACTGTCCAATTTTCAGATTATAACGGTACAGCCTCCCCCAGGACTCATATGGGTCACCTTTTCTTTTTATTTGCATCCCGATAGTTATCGGACAATTCAGTGTTTCCTAAGGCCTTGTATGTGTGTCTTTATATGTATCTTGATAAAAAACTTGATATGCATTGTGGAGGCATGTGGAATGTTCTGGAAGGACGTGCGTTGTCGTAATTATCGGTGGATTTTTGTCATTGATAAAATTATGTACATATACTAAATTAAGTAACTAATCAAGAAATTGAAGTAATAGCTCCTTAGCAATAAATAACTAGAGACTGCAGAGATGTTAGCAAGAAAAATCAATGCTTCTAATAAACAAAATGGTAATCTAAAAATGCAGTAACAGAAGACCTTACTATCTTGAGAAACAGCTTAAAAGTTATAAACAAGCGATGTATTTTCATTTGTTGTTTATTTTTATGCCTTCTTCTGCAGTTAATATTGTTTGTAATTACATTTCTAATTAACTCTCCAATTGTTTACATCTCACAGTTCTCCAGTTTCCAGAATTTGAGGCCTTATTTGTGCATTTTATGTATGTAATCGTAAAAGCACGAGCTCTGTACTACCACTGAATATTAGTAACAAAATCCAAACTGTAATTAATTACGTAACTAAAACCATACAAGAGACATTATTGTAATTAAAATTCAGAATGATTTTCTTATTAACTAAAGATATTACTATAAAAGATTGTCCTTGAATATTGTACTTTGTACCTGATTTGGCTGTAACATCAGTTTCTTTAAGTTTTGTAAATTTTAATTGTAATATCAAAATTGTAAAAAATTAATAATGCTTTATTTTGGAAGTTATTGTTAAAATTCTATATAAAGCGATGCAGCGATGCTGCGAGGGATCAGTTTTGAAGTTACTTTTGGAAGTCAAAGAGATCATTGAAGTCTGTCCGTGTTTTATTTGCACGACGAGTGTGGAGTTCGGATGCCATTTGATGTGAATAAATTTGCGAAGCCTGAAAATTTCCCATTCATTCATCAATGGACCATGCAGAATAAACTTAAGTAACTTTCAACATGAATCGTTACAAGTTTCGTAAGACTACTCAATTTCTGAAGAATAAAGACTTCTTGTTGTGTGCAGTATAGTATTAAGCCACCAGCAATGAGTGTAAGCCAAGAATTTACATTTACCAAAACGTCCGCATTCATAATTGCCGTTTGAAGGAAAATGAGAGTTATCTTACTTATATATTCGTGGTCATACTCTTATTATTTTACATTATCAGTTTCTGTCGATTTCTATAGTGATATAGGTACTGCTTGGACGAGGGATGTCAAGCTCAATATTAACTTTACCTATAAAGCTAGATATTGAATAGAATATAAATTTCTCCCTCAACAAATTTTTCTGTTTTCTGAGTTAAAACTATGTCTGCCCATATCATCTGAAACATAAATGTATTATCTGTGTCAGAATGGCTTGGAAAACTCTGGGACTGCATGGCTACAAAAGTGTAGAAAGCAACCAACAAGCAGCCGATGGTTACATCGTTTATTTGGAGCTAACCATTTATAGACGCATGGTACAGCATAATGTTGCAAGAACATTACATAGTTGCAAAACTGCTCCTTGTTTGTTCAAGTAGAGCTTTTACCGTACTTCACTGTGACTGTGTGTGTGTGTGTGTGTGTGAAAGAGAGAGAGAGAGAGAGAGAGAGAGAGAGAGAGAGTAAAGAGATCCACATACCAATGAGTTTTCACGTGTTGAAGTTCACTCGTCCCACAAACGTTTTATACTAGTGCTCTAGTGCTGATAACCCAGCTGTGTGCACCCGGATTTGCCCCCACCCCCCCTCCCCCCCAAAAAACTCATTTTCAGTAATAAAAACAGAAATAAGAAGAAAATATGATTTTTCAATGCAGAAAAAATGTGTGAGGCGTAATGAATTACGTGTGAAAGAAATTTATCTTCTTGAGAAACGTGCTATATTGTATGCATTCTTATAAAATTGGTATATTTCTACGTTCATTGACGTTTTCGTTTAATAATACTGTCACAGTTTTCCCAGTACTCTGATAACAACTACTCTCCAGTAACACATAACTTCTGAATTTGTACCTCATGTGATTTACGACCGTCCACAGTCACTAAAATCGACTGGCTGCTGTATTTGTCATGCGGCGTGTTGAGAGCTGAAGCCATGTGTTACTTGTTCTGTGGGTTCGTATTTATGTCAGTACCAATTTGCAAGAAGAATGAATCGCATTGGCATGCATCCTGTTTCAGATGCGTTAATAACATTCCGAAAATGTAGGATGAAAAGGGATTTCTGGTCATTTGCAGTTTAGATTGGAGGCACCTGCCCTTGCAGCGTGGTGGGCTGAGCATCAGCTTGACGGCACTGGAAGGGGAGGTGTGTGTGTGTGTGTGTGTGAACGGTGATTTCCATTGCAGAAACGGCAATCATAAATAGAAAACCGTACAGAATGATTGCTGGTTTCGATTCCTTTATAAATGAGGAGTATTAGCTCATTATGCATCCTATACCTGCATCTGTTGCTCACGTCCCTTCCTATTACGACTATGATACCTTATTCTAAAACAAGAACCGTCCCGTTGTCATCCCCTTACACATTTTTATAAGTACATATAAAGCTATGCGTCTCGCAGAAAAGCAGTGCGACATGAATGTTATACAATCGGTTGATACTTGTTTTTTTGTGACACTAAATTGCTCAGTCCTTTCATCCTTCTCTGATCCCGAAAGAGCAGACACCACATATTCACATAATTTATCGGCTTCGATGTGCAATGAATGCACCACCTTGAGTGAGGATGCACAATTATGTTCGACCTCCTGTGGGAATCTCAAAGTACATCTACATCTACGTGATTACTCTGTTATTCACAATAAAGTGCCTGGCAGAGGGTTCAATGAACCACCTGTCCCTCTACCGTTCCACTCTCGAACGGCGCACGGGAAAAACGAGCACTTAAATTTTTCTGTGCGAGCCCTGATTTCTCTTATTTTATCGTGATGATCATTTCTTCCTGTGTAGGTGTGTGCCAACAGAATGTTTCCGCAATCGGAGGAGAAAACTGGTGATTGAAATTTCATGATAAGATTCCGTCTCAACGAAAAACGCCTTTGCTTTAATGATTGCCACTCCAATTCACGTATCATGTCTGTGGCACTATATCCCCCACTTGGCGATAATACAAAACGAGCTGCCCTTCTTTGTACTTTGTCGATGTCATCCGTCAGTCCTATCTGATGCAGATTCCGCACCGCACAGCAGTACTCCAGAATAGGGCGGACAAGCGTGGTGTAAGCAGTCTTTAATAGAGACTCTACCCACAACATTATCTATGTGATCGTTCCTATTTAGGGTAGCTGTAATTGTAATCCCTAAGTATTTAGATGAATTTACAGCCTTCAGATTTGTGTGACTTATCGCGTAATCGAAATTTAGCGGATTTATTTTTTACTCGTGTGAACAACTTCACAGTTTTCTTTATTCATGGTCAATTGCCACTTCCATTCAACATTTTTCACCATATAGATATCATATCTAAATCACTTTGCAATTCGTTTTGGTCATCTGATAACTTTACAAGACAGTAAATGACAGTATCACCTGCAAACAATCTAAAAAGGCTACTGAGATTGTCTCCTACGTGGTTAATATAGACCAGGAACAATAGGGGGCCTATAACACTTCCTTGGAGAACGCCGGATATTATTTCTGTTTTACTCGATGACTTTCCGTCTATTACTACGAACTGTGACCTTTCTGACAGGAAATCACGAATCCAGTCGCATAACTGAAGCGATATTCCATAGGCACGCAGTTTGATTAGAAGACGCTGTTGAGGAACGGTGTCGGAGGCCTTCAGGAAATCTAAAAATATGGAATCAATTTGACATCCCCTGTCGGTAGCACTTATTACTTCATGAGTATAAAGAGCTAGCAGTGTTTCGCAAGAACGATATTTTGTGAATCCGTGCTGACTACGTGTCAATAAATCGTAGCGGGCATGGAAGACATGGACGAGGACTGCAGATAGGTGGCGCTAGGTGGCAATGTGGGTCGGCCAGGAGATGTGCCGAGATAGTTCGGGCAATTGCGATAAACACAGTCCGGATTGTAGCTCTCTAGTAAGCAGGAGAACCCGGTTTCGAATCCCAGTCTGATAAACATTTTCATTCGTCTCTGCTGATTCTCCATAAAGTTCCGAAGCAGCTGACATCAATAGTTCCTTCCCTTTCCTTTCCTTTCTCCGACCTCCAGCTTCCGTTATGTAAAGAATGTAATTAAGTATTCTCTTTTCCTGCACATTTCCTTCCAAATATTAATATACTGACGGAAAAAGTCGTAACACCAAGAAGGAGTTCTTCGATATGACGAAAGTTGGCAGGCGTGTTTCTACACATGAAAGACGAAGTCTATTCAAATTTGGCCCCACTCTGTAACGGTCGCGCCAGTTAGTTGACTTTAAGAGTTCACGTGATGAGTTGATGTTAGTCAAGACTGCTTTTAAGGCGACAAAGAGGTCGTTATCAACACCTCACTGAGTTTGAACGAAGAAGTGCAATAGGACTACGAGAGGCTGGATTCTCCTTCTGCGGTACTGCAGAAAGATTTGGCAGAAATGTAGCCTCTGTGTGTGATTGCTGGCAGTGATGGTCGCGATAATGTACAATCGCAAGAATACTGGTCTCCAGACGACCATGTGGCACTACAGAAGAGAGGGAAGACGTGCAGGAGGAGATTAGTGTTTAACGTCACGTCGAGATTGATATCATTAGAGACAGAGCACAAGCTCGGATGAGGGAAGGATGTGAAGGTAATCGGCCGTGCCCTTTCAAAGGAACCATTTGCCTGGAGTGATTTAGGGAAACCACAGAATATCTAAATCAGGATGGCCGAACGTAGGTTTGAACCGTCGGCTCCCGAATGCAAGTCTAGTTCAAATGGTTCTGAGCACTATGGGACTTAACATCTATGGTCATCAGTCCCCTAGAACTTAGAACTACTTAAACCTAACTAACCTAAGAACAGCACACAACACCCAGTCATCACGAGGCAGAGAAAAATCCCTGACCCCGCCGGGAATCGAACCCGGGAACCCGGGCGCGGGAAGCGAGAACGCTACCGCACGACCACGAGCTGAGGACTGCGAGTCTAGTGTGCGAACCACTGTGCCACCTCGCTCGTTGGAGAGGGAAGACCACTGTGTTAGGTGTATGGCTCCAGCGCATCGTATTGCATCTGAAGCAACAATTTGAGCAGCAGTTGGCAACACAGTGCCACAACGAACTATTACAAACTATTTACTTCAAGGACAGCTCCGAGCCAGACGCCCTGTTGCGTACCTTCCACTAACCCCAAACCATCGCCATTTGTAACTTCAGTGGTGAAAATCGAGAGCTGATTGGAGGGCAGGATAGAGTTCCGTTGTGCTTTCTGATGAAAGCTGGTTCTACCTCGGTGACAGTGATAGCCGTCATATGGTTAGCAGAAGACAACTTGAGGGTCTACAACCAACCTGTCTGCGTGCTAAACACGCTGGTTCAACATGTAATACCGCAGCCACTTTCGCCAAGTCGCCGCGAGTGGCCGTGGAGGAGGAAGGGGCCGGATTCCCTGGGGCGAGTCCCCGGGTGCAGTCAATCTGCAAGCACACAGCGGGAAGCCGGGTCGACGTCCTCGTCTCGCTCAAGAAGGGAGACGATGTGAAGTGCCTGTCTGACAAGGAGAAGCATGCCGAGAACTGATGCACACCCGCAGCCATTACGACGGAAAGCCAAGAATGTACGCGCAAAGCATCTAAGTTCTTCTGGCCTTGCGGCAGTCATTTTTCCTGCCTTAGAAAGCAGGGATGTGCTGACAATTCCAGCACCCCACGAGCAGAAATAGGAGCGTGTGGGGAATCGGCGCAGGGAGGCGTGTGAAAGAAATCAGCATTCCTCAGAAAATGTATTCGCTGATGGTGAGGACATTACTTGTAAATGCCGAACTCCGGCAGATTTTGGGACAGAGCCCAAACATAAGTCTGCCCAGGACTCAGGCAGAGACAGAGCAGTTATAAAGAAGTGTTGTGTAGCTGCTCTCCCAACAGCCTCGGAATGCAGGAAAACATCTTAAGAATGTGAAACTGTGAGAAAGATGCCAATTCACGAGGCACACGCCAGCCCACGACAGATAGAAAATTTCCACCCTGCACGGAGAGGCGTTGCAATGAAACGGCGATCTGTCATTGGGCTATATCGAAAATTTCGTCCGCCAATGACAACGCGGACAGGAATAATGGCTCTGAGTACTGTGGGACTTAACATCTGAGGTCATCAGTCCCCTAGAACTTAGAACTACTTAAACCTACCTAACCTAAGGACATCACACACATCCATGCCCGAGGCAGGATTCGAACCTGCGACCGTAGCGGTCGCGCGGTTCCAGACTTAAGCGTCTAGAACCGCTCGGCCACATCGGCCGGCTGCGGAAAGGAATAATGTTTCGAAGAGGAGTTGAGCTGAGAGATGGAAAAGCGAGAAAGGGGGAGATGTGGAAACACCGCCGAAGCGAGAGAACGTGGGCGCTCTTCCACCCAGTACGAACATCTGCCTTCCGACGCCGTGATAGCACAGCTTCGGCCACGCAACCAGCGACACAGCTCCGAGGCGACGCTCCACACCAATGCAGCGCCTGCCTCCGACAGCACTACACGACGAACGATAATGAGTAATGGTGAGACGATTCGTCCCCTCCTCCTTACCCTTAATAACTAAGTCATGTCCACGTCCAGTCAAACCGGCCCTGGCATTTGTAATTTTGTTTTGCTTTGTCTAAACAGCGCGAAAATAAGTACATGTCTTTCATGTTTTGATCATATAAGCAATCTTTTGCATTCATAAATGAACTAAGTTAATTTTGTACCCTTTTTGTCTGATTTCATTTAACTTCACGAGTTCACAAAATTTATGGCCCCCAACGTGGGGTGACCTGATTAATAATTCTGATGTCACAAAATAATTTCTCGTATTCAGTACAAACACCTGGATTTATGTTCTGGAGTGTGATTTCGTATGACAGCAGGAGCACTCTCGTGATGATACCACGCACCCCGACTACAAACTTGTATGACAGTGTGGTAATCCATCTGTTGTGCCGCCGTTCATCGTCAGCATTCTAGGGGATATTTTCCAACGGGATAACGATTGGCCACATACCGCTGTTGTAACCCAACATGCTCTACAGAGTCGGTGTGTTGCATTGGCTTAATCGATCAACAGTTCTTTCTCCAATCGAGCGTATATGGACCATTGTGTCGACAGCTGCAGCGTCTCCACAACGGGCATTAACCGTCCCTGTACTGGCCGACCAAGTGCAACTAGCATGGAACTCCATCGCCCAGCCGGCCGCTGTGGTCGAGCGGTTCTCGGTGCTTCAGTCTGGAACCACGATCTCGCTACGGTCGCAAGTTTGAATCCTGCCTCGGGCATGGATGTGTGTGATGTCCTTAGGTTAGTTAGGTTTAAGTAGTTCTAAGTTCTAGGGGACTGATGACCTAAGATGATAAGTCCCATAGTGCTCAGTGCCATTTGAACCATTTTTTTTTTTTTTGCAACGTTAATAACTTAAAGAAGTTACATAGACAAACGTATTTCCGAAATTTCCTTATTCAGCGTCAGTTATTTTTTGGCGTTGCTGTTTTTCTTCCGCGAGTGTATTTTTCCTCCTGCTGCTTCTGTAGAGTATGCCGCATTTCTCAAACGAAACATTCTGCGTTCTGGTCTAATTCCTCATTACTGAATTTATTGTTTTAAAAAAGGTAGTCGTGATCCCCGAGAGGCTGAAATCTGTCCTTACTTTATTCTACTACTTGTGTCGATAACATTTTCATCTTTTCGTCGACTGTAACTGATTGATATTGGCTATTTCACCATCTGATCAAAAGTGTACGGACTCCCGTTTCTCAAGGGAAATGATCACTAGATATCTCGAGAAGCTGATCCTCCAGTATGAAAGTAGGGGGGAAATGTATTTTCAGTTCAGATGCGGTCACAGTAGAATGGGTAGGTCTGTGGAGCTCAATGATTTCGAACGTGTGTTGTTGTTGTTGTTGTGGTGGTGGTGGTCTTCAGTCCTGAAACTGGATTGATGCAGCTCTCCATGAAACTCTATCCTGTGCAAGCTGCTTCATCTCCCAGTACGTACTGCACCCTACATCCTTATGAATCTGATTAGTGTATTCGTCTCTTGGTCTCCCTCTACGACTTTTACCCTCCACATTGCCCTCCTAAATTGGTGATCCCTCGATGCCTCAGAACTGTCTTACCAACCGATACCCTCTTCTAGTTAAGTTGTGCCACAAACTCCTCTTCCCCCCAATTCTATTCAATACCTCCTCATTAGTTATGTGATCTACCCATCTAATCTTCAGCATTCTTCTGTGACACCACATTTCGAAAGCTTCTATTCTCTTCTTGTCCAAATTATTTATCGTCTATGTTTCACTTCCATACATGGCTACACTCCATACAAATACTCTCAGAAACGACTTCCTGACACTTAAATCTATACTCGATGTTAACAAATTTCTCTTCTTCAGAAACGCTTTCCTTGCCATTGCCAGTGTACATTTTATATCCTCTCTACTTCGATCATCATCACTTATGTTGCACCTCAAATAGCAAAACTCCTTTACTATTTTAAGTGTCTCATTCCCTAATCTAATTGCCTCAGCATCACCCGAGTTAACTCGACTACATTCCATTATCCTCGTTTTGATTTTGTTGATGTTCATCTTAAATCCTCCTTTCAAGAACGTGTATTAGCGTAAAAATGTCCTGTAACAAACGTATTAGGGACATTTGAACTTTTCTAAAGCTGTTGAAGCAGACTGCTGGTGATGTGTTTACGTAGCGGATACGCGAAGGAATAACCATAGCTAAATCGAGACCAGGCAGACCTCATGCTCTGACAAGGAGGGACCGTCGAGTATTGCAGAGGGTGGCTGTAAAAATCGCATGAAATCAGCGGAAGGAATCATTCGTGAGTTCTGGAGTGCTATCAGCAGTCCAGCTAGTACAGTGACGGTGTGTAGGGATTGTAAAAGAATGGGGTGCAATGGTCGAGTAGCTCCTCATAAGCGACACAGTTCTGCAGCCAGTGGTAACCGCCGCTTGAGATGGTGTAAAGTGGGACGCCGCTGGACAGTGGCTGGCTGGAAACGAGTGGTGTAGACTGATGAAATCACACTGTTCTCTGTGGTGGGGTTCAGTGAGTGTTTGGCGAACGTTACCTGCCATCACGTATAGTGACAAGAGTAACTTACGGAGGAGGTGTTTTTCGTGAATTGGGTATGACCCGTTATTGCGCTCCAGAAAACGCTAATTGCGGAAGAATGTGTACACATTTTACAGCATTATGTACTACGTATAGTAAAGGAACAATTCGGGGGCGATGAGTGCTTGTAGGGGAGAATGTTGCACCTCGGTCCACTTCTCAGATTTCCGCATTTTACCTGGACGGCTTCGTCAATAAACAGAACTGGCGCATATGGGGAACCGAAAAGCCCCATGTTGCAGTCCCATCGTCCCTGCATCCTCGAAAAGTACTGGTCTGGGCCGCCATTTCTTCCAAAGGAATCATTGGCCCATTTTTCAGATCCGAAACGATTACTGCATCACGCTATCTGGACATTCTTCGTGAATTTGTGGCGGTACAAACTGCCTTAGACGACACTGCGAACACCTCGTGGTTTATGCAAGATGGTGCCCGGCCACATCGCACGGCCGACGTCTTTAATTTCTTGAATGAATATTTCGATGGTCGTGTGATTGCTTTGGGCTATCCGAAACATACAGGAGGCGGCGTGGATTGGCCTCCCTATTCGCCAGACATGAACCCCTGTGACTTCTTTCTGTGGGGACACTTGAAAGACCAGGTGTACCGCCAGAATCCAGAAACAATTGAACAGCTGAAGCAAATGGTTCAAATGGCTCTGAGCACTATGGGACTTAACTACTGTGGTCATCAGTCCCCTAGAACTTAGAACTACTTAAACCTAACTAACCTAAGGACATCACACACATCCATGCCCGAGGCAGGATTCGAACCTGCGACCGTAGCAGTCGCGCGGTTCCCAGCTGAAGCAGTACATCTCATCTGCATGTGAAGCCATTCCGCCAGACACGTTGTCAAAGGTTTCGGATAATTTCATTCAGAGACTACGCCATATTATTGCTACGCATGGTGGATATGTGGAAAATATCGTACTATAGAGTTTCCCAGACCGCAGCGCCATCTGTTGTTGAAAATTGTAACTACTGTAATTTCGAAAGTTTGTCTGCCTGAAAATGTACTGTTGTCCCAAGCATATTGCAACAAACGGTGTATTTCTATCGCTGCTCGTTTAGTTTTTATTGCCGTTTCAAATATACCGCTCATTTTTGAAACACCCTGTAGGAACAAATATTCGGTAGACATGTAAAAGCGTTGCAGTCGATAAAAGTTTGGCAGCTTAATAGTTTACCTGCTACAATACTACTCTGCTGCACGACCATAATCAGTAAGTGAAATCAAATTAAGCAGAAGTACTATCAAAAACTGTTACAAGTTAAATATATTTTGAAACAGAAACTACTGGAAACTCAAACCAATTTCTGTTTTCAAGGTGGGTAGAATTGTTAAAAAATAAAAGGAACTTAGTCCATTTGTAATTATCACCTATTCCATGGTGAAAGACCTTCTGTTCAAATCAAATGGCTCTGAGCACTATGGGACTTAACTGCTGTGGTCATCAGTCCCCTAGAACTTAGAACTACTTAAATCTAACTATCCTAAGGACATCACACACATCCATGCCCGAGGCAGGATTCGAACCTGCGACCGTAGCGGTCACGCGGTTCCAGACTGTAGCGCCTAGAAGCGCTCGGTCACGCCGGCCGGCCAGACCTTCTGTTTCAAGGTACAAGATGGTGCACAGAGGGTGAAATGTGGCTTAACTGCCACATGTTAAATGAATAGTTCTAAAAATATACAGCAATTTACTCATCATAAATTTCTGATCCTGAAGATTTAACAATATATTCCAAACTGCTTTAATATGTTTTACAACACTTAAATGTATAGAACCCTAAATATTTACAAATTCTGCCCGAAACAAGCATTGTATCTAACAACAACAAAAGCTGTACAAAAGGACTGAAACTGCTTATGGCAGTCTCTAGTGCGCGTTCCTCCATGTGACTAAAGTCACTTCTTATATAACACTGCTGGCTATTGCTAAATTAGCATTTCAACGATAGTGTTACTCCGGTGGAAGGATTTGAAATGGTCATAATCTTGTGCAGTGGAAAAGTATCGGATGGCTTTCCGTTTCTCGAAAGTTTTCTATTGAAATCAAGCAATAACAGAACAAACGGGAATCGAACCAAGGTTCTATTAATAATAAAGTAAACTGCAATTACATAAAAGTAAACAGTCGCCAGCCTAATTAGGTAAATTTGTGTCAAGTACTAGCACTGCTCGTAAATGGAAGTTAAATATTGGTATTACTTTACCTGATACTGAAATTCAGTTTTGCAAATAAGATACAAGGCAGTAGCGCAGTCTAATAAGGAATGTAAGAGCGGTTGGTATGAACAACAGAAAAAGAATATCAACAGTTTCGGCAACAATTGGCTGTCTAATATTTACTATCCGGGAATTACAGTAGGAAGCTAATTATCGTTATAGGTAAATGATTACTAAATGGTGAAGCAATACTAACTGGGAAGTTGCACTTCTCTAGTGCCATTATTGTAATATAAACTGCAAAACTGGCTCAGAAACTGGCATGGGGCCCCAGAGACTGTTTTATAAACTGACTTAAATCAAAACTGAACATTTTAGTATGAGAAACATATTTTACCTAGATACACATTAAAACATAAAACTACTGCAAACCTGTAAGGTAATTATTCCTAACGGTGGCCCTTCAGTTTTACTATCTAGTAACTATTCTGAATAATCCCAATTTTATCTTAATAATTTAAATTCTTTTTTGACATTTCAATAACTGTGGTGTTAAGCAAAACACTCTAGACCATTTCCTTACAATTGTATTTTGGTTGAACTTTAAGTATCCTTTTATGAAAAGCACTTGGAATTTTTATGAGATTTACTACGTAACAAAGTTTATTAAATGTAGTTGAAGAAAGCAATTACTTTCCAGTTCAGTAGTACAGGATATTCGGAAAAACTGCAGCACTTGGAAAGAGACCCTGCTTCGGTAAATCACGAGGGATCAAATACGGGTTTGCGACAAAAAGTTTAAAAAACAGCATTATTATTTGTATAAGAAACCAAATAACTGGTCCGTGCGTTTATATACTACTCCATTGGTTGTCTGAGGCGAAGGTGGTGGCTGTGGCAATTTCCTTTGGCTACTCAAAAAAGGGGCAAGCGGCCGTGTCTCTTGTTGTGAAATGAGCTCTGAAAATTCACTTCTTAGCTTCGGATTTTCGTAGTATAGAGTTAACCTATGTATGCCATGAATAATAATAATATTACATAATCGTGCTGCTCTTCTTGCATCGTTCAGCAAACAAGATGCGAATACTTTGCATGCTGACCACTGACTAACTTTTGCCACAAAGAAACCTTGCTGTTCGCCCGTCAAATACACCTTTTCTATTCTCTCCATGCGGGGTTCTTTGCAGAGGGACTTTCCTCCATATTTTACATGATTACGATCCCAAGTACCCTATGAACCTTACGAATGAATCAGTATTGAAAGTAAACTTTAAACATTTCCATTCTTTTACAGAACGTTACTTCTAAAATTATATCCATAGATTAATTACACTGATATCAATGGACATAAGCAATGAAAAAAGTGTTTACATACATATTACATCAGAGAGCTTGGTGATAGAGAAGTCAATTACAGACAAAGCAGATAAGTGTAGGTAATATCACTAATAGTGTTACAACTAGAATTGAGTGCCGTCCAAAAAACATTCTGTGTTAAAAAAAAGTAATGTTGTAGTTCTAGTCTTCTGAAGAAGGAAACTAGGTGCCTGAAACTTGATAAGAAATTAAGTTTATTTTCAGGAACTGGTTGCTGATTTTTTCAACAAGTATACTTTCATTTGCTGAATATGGATAAAGTACTAAACTGTTATCTACGTACAATACTCTCCCCTATCGCCATGACAATGCACTCTATTATAAAGCAGCATCTGTGGGCCAATGGTCGTCAGCAAATAACATTCCTGAAATAGATTGACTGCACTGGGTCCCGATCTGAACCCAATGGAACAACTTTGGTGTGAGTTAGAATTTCGACTCTGCCGATCATTCTGCTCTTAAGGAGGAACAGGCTGCCATTCCTTCACAGACATTCAGACACCCCATTTGAAATGTCCCCACAGAGTCAATGTCGTCATAAATTGAAGGATGGCTACACCACCCTATCAGTGTCCACTGACAGATGTTCAGTTACTTTAGATCAGATGGTGTAAGCTTAGTCATTAACATGATGTGAGATTTATTTTTGGACATTACTATTCATTTGTGTAATCACCACAGTACATGACATTTTTGAGCGTCAGAATAAACTGGTTTACCTTAGAAAAAAAATGAAATCCAGCACACAGACAAAAAAATAAGTCACCATCGAAAGACATCACAAAGTACTGTCTAACACTGACTGCAACATCCATAATGGCCTCACGTCAGTGAACAGGACAATCTATAATTATCTTCAAGTACGCTTTATCTGGCTGAAGCTATTCATTGATGACCAAATTTTTCGTCAAACCAGGCATGTACGAGTATATGTGCAGTTACCCCTTTGAACAATTCTGTTGTGGTACTGGAAGAGAGCGGTGCCCATTGTATACTCGACATGAAGATGCAGAGGAAACAAAACATCTGGTCACAGAAAAAGTTGAAATAAACATCCTTGTTCACGTTCGCGATAACCTGTGTCACTGGGGCCAAGTCGTGCTGTGCGACTTGTCTCCAAAACATCACAGAGCACCCCTCCAGCCCGAACTGCGCCTTCCTCACACTGCAGCTTTAAAGTTTAGCTGGGCTTCGGCGCACTCGTCTCCGGTACCTGTCGTATGGGGTCTTTCTAAGACTAGCTGTTACGAAGAGTTACGTAGCTGCGATTGGTGCACTATTCCTCTCAGACACGCTGGAATGCCCGTGCTGATACAGAAACAAATCAGGCAACTTCATTTAACGTGCGGTTATGGACTTGTCGACACATCTTACTTCACAGATTCCATACAACTGACTGGTACACACATACACACTGTTTAGCACCTCGCAACATACTACTACGAAACTCAAAATGTATGGAATTGTTGCCTTTAACAGTGTGTTTTAACGCCTTTTACTCTGGAGACTAAATTTTTAATACTGTACTAGCTCAGCACCCGGCGTTGCATGAAATGTACTTATTCCAAAATTTATACCTCCTTCTTTTTCTCTCTATTTCTGTCCATCTTCTTCTGCCCCTCTCACTGCCTAGCTTCGTCTCCGCTTCTTTGTCCATTTCCCACTCCCCATATCTCTATTAATCTCCCTCAGTCTCTGTACAACTTCTCATACTCCCTCTCTCTCTTCATCTCCACCTAAGACCAAGAACAAAGTTCTCGGGTTAAGAGGTGTATATGTGAGGGATGTATTTTTTCGCCCCTACTGTTCAGTCTACGCATCGAAGAAGCAATGACGGATAAAAGAAATGTTCAAGAGTGGAATTAAAATTCAAGGTGAAAGGATTTCAACTATAAGATTCGCTGATGAAGAAGAATTACAGGATCTGCTAAATGGAATGAACAGTATAATTACGGAATGTGGATTGAGAGTAAATCGAAGAAATACCAAATTAGTGAGAAGTAGTAGAAATGGGAACAGCGAGAAACTTAACGTCAGAACTGGTGATCATGAAGTAGATGAAGTCAAGGAACTCTGCTTGCTAGGCAGCACAATGCCCCATGACGGACAGAGCAAGAAAGACATAAAAAGAAGACTGGAAAAAATGGGATTCATGCTCAAGAGAAGCCAACTAATATCAAACACAGGCCTATATTTCAGGAACAAATGTCTGAGAATATACGCTTTGAGCTCAGCAGTGTACGGTAGTGAAACATGGTTGAGGGAAAACCGGAACAGAAGAAAATCGAAGTATTTGAGATGTGGTGCTACAGAAGAATGTTGAAAATTAGGTGGACTGACGAAGTATGCAATGAGGAGGTTCCCCGCCGAATCGTCGAGGAAAGGAATATATGGGGAACACTGACATTAAGAAGGGACAGGATGGTAGGACATCTCTCAACACTTCAGAGAGTAACTTAAGTGATACTAGAGGGAGCTGTGGGGCAAAAACTGTAGAGGAAGACATAGATCGGAATACATCCAACAAATAATTGAGGACGTAAGTTGCAAGTGCTATTCTGAGATGAAGTGGTTGGCACAGAGACAAATTCTTGAAGTGCCACATCAAATCAGTCAGAAGACTAATGACTCAAAAAAAGTGATACGTGTATCAAGTGCGGTACAAGTCGATTCAATAGTTAGGTCGAGATGCCGAACAACCATACGTACAGACATAATTTTTTTCGAAAATGAATGGATCCTTCACATAAATATTTCAGCCGTAAGGTTTATTGGCACTGAAGGTCATTTTAGGAATTGGTAACACAATACTCGTGAATGCTCTGCAATATTTGTGTTAAGAAGTATGAGACAAAATAAAAAGTTCCGTTAAATATTTTCTCTAGAATCACACAAACCAAATCCGCTAAGATGTTCTAATCCCATTTACTAGAGAATCTGAGAAGTAATCAGTTAAAAGACGTATCATAAAAGAGCCCTTTCTATATCGACACTTATATACTCCACGCTTCAAAAGTGCTTGCCGGTGTCAAGGCACAGTGCAGGGGTTAAAATCCCCTTCCGGACATCCAGTCTAATGTGTACAGTGCAACCTTTTCTTTTCTTTCCTTTTTGTTTAAAGTAGAACGCGGTCGATTTCCTTCCCCATCTTTATCCTGTCCGATATTCCACTCAGTCTCAAACATGTTAAAACCTACT
The DNA here is from genome assembly GCF_023864345.2 of Schistocerca serialis cubense. Classification (NCBI taxonomy): domain Eukaryota; kingdom Metazoa; phylum Arthropoda; class Insecta; order Orthoptera; family Acrididae; genus Schistocerca; species Schistocerca serialis. The sequence goes on from NC_064643.1 coordinate 463,251,356, forward strand.
CCTCCTTCTCGGTAGTTTGTATCATTTCCTATTATTCTTTCTCATGTTCACTCACAACTAGAACGTGATTAATTCATTTTTTGTATAACATTTCATCAAACCACTGCTACTGTAATTTTGACAAAGTGCCTTCGCGAAAAAGTAGTTTTTTTCGCATGTTTTCAATATTTACGTCTACCTCCATATACATACTCCGCAAGCCAAGGTATTTTTTATGGCGGGGTGCACTTTGTACCACTGCCAGACATTTTCTTTCCTGTTCTATTCGCAGTTATGGTGAGGGAAAAACGACTTTCTATATGTTTCCGTACTTCTCTTATGTTCGTGTATACCGAGGGTGGTTGAACCGTTCTGCAGTCAGCTTTAATGGCCGGTTCTCTAAATTTTCTTAGTAGTATTCCTCGAAAAGAACATCACTTTCACTCAGGGATTTCCATTTGGGTTCACGAAGCTTCTCCGTAATTCTTGAATGTTGCTCGAACTTATCGGTAACAAATCTAGCAGCCCGCCTTTGAATTGTCTCGATATCATCCTTTAATCCGACATGATTGGGATCCCAAACACTCGACCAGCATTAGAGAATAGGTTGCACTACTATACGGGGTCTTCTTAGTAGTTGACCCACACTCTCCCAAAATTCGCCCAGAAACCGAAGTCTACCTCTCGGCTTCCCTACTGTCGTCCTTACGTGCTCATTCCGTTTCACACCGCTCTGCAACGTTACGCCTAGATATTTAATCGACATGACTGTATCCGAACATTACAGGAATATTTTCCTATTCATCTGCAGTAACTTACATTTTTCTATATTTAGAAGGTAGCTGCCAGCCAACAGAACAACTAGAAATTCTTGTATCCTTTTACAGCCACTCAACCACAACACCTTCCCGAACACCATAGCATAATCGGCAATCAGCGGGAGATTGCTGTTCGTCCTATCCGTCATGTCATTTATGTATACAGAGAATAAGAATGGTCCTACTACACTTCCCTGGGCCACCCCTGACGACACCCTTGTTTCTGATGAACACTCGAGGACAATGCTTTGGGTTCGATCACTTGACTTCGAGCCAGTCACATATCTTGGAACCTAATCCGTGTGCTCAGGCCCTCGCCAACAATCTGCAGTGGGTTACTATGTTAAACAGTTTCCTGAAATCTAGGAATATGGAATCTGCCAGTTGAGCTCCAACCATGGTTTGTAGATATCATGTGAGAAAATGGCAAGATGAGTTTCGCACGAGCTATGGCCCCTAAATCCGTGATGATTTGTGTGCAGAAGCTTTTCTGTCTCAAGGAATTTTATTATATTCGAGTTCAGAATGTATTCAAGGATCCTGTATCAAACCGATGTTAAGGATAGTGGGCTGTAATTATGCGGGTTTGTTCTTTTGCTCTTCTTATACACAGGAGTCAGCTACGCTTTCTCCAGTCGCTTTGGACTTCGCGCTGGACGAGAGGTTCGCGAGAAATGCAACCTAGGTGAGGGGCTGCAAGGATCTATTTCTGAGCATCAATTAAACAGTCTTGTGATGACTGAAAAAATTAACTAATCTGATACTTCGCCTCTGAGTTTCCTTGTCTATTTCTTTAACTCGACCGTTGAGGCTCCGAAAAGAATGAAGTAAGTTCCATTAATGTCTAGTAATTGGTCAGTTAACATTATCTGCAAAACATTTAATGTCTTGTGTGTGTGTGTGTGTGTGTGCCTGTGCGTGTGTGTGTGTGTGTGTGTGTGTGTGTGTGTGTGAGTATGCGTGTGTGTGTGTGCCTGTGTGCGCGCACGTGTGTGTGTGTGTGGAAAGGTATAATATATTACAAAGAGATGAAATATCTCACTTAAAATTGGACTCACTCGCCCAAAATCTCACTCACTTTCACTCACACAATCACTCTATCAAGCACCCTTCTAAATACTACAAATGTCGTGAAATGTTCTAAAAAGTTGTATGAAAACACAAGTAACACGAAAAGAACACTAACAAATGGATAAGTGACGGCTGATCATTCACAAAAAACTTAGCAGAGGCAGCTCCCTGATAATAAAACAATAACATATATTTTAGGTATATATGACGGTAGTATCTGTTCCCGAAAGAACAGTTACCGTGGATGACCATGCAGCTTTGCTAGAAATGAAATGATAATTAAATAGACACCCTAGCTGCAAGCAGGCGTTGATACACTTCATTGGGGACATGTTGAAAATGTGTGCCCCGATCGGGACTCGAACCCGGGATCTCCTGGTTACATGGCAGACGCTCTATCCATCTGAGCCACCGCGGGCACAGAGGATAGTGCGGCTGCAGGGACTTATCCCTTGCACGCTCCACGCGAGATCCACATTCCCAACATGTCCACAACACTACATTCGTAGTGCGCCTAATATATGTTTGCCCATCATATTTTAGGAATGAATTGGGACGTTTTACAGAACATTAAAAGTCGCCCCATATTAGTCTCGTTGTAACGTGGAATAGAGGTCAAATCCGTAGACAAAGTAACCTCTGAAAGTAACACACAGTAACTGCAATGTGGAGTAATTTGGGTCACAAGCACCCAATAGTGTAGGATCCTCTCACTAGAGTGAAAAGCCATGTGCTGTAGAGCGAAGTCGAGTGAGAAAGTCCATAAGCCGACTGTGTGGTCTAAAATGGGTACGTCAAGGTTGCGTTGTTGACTTGACAAGCCGCAGATTGTCTACTACTTCCAGCCACTGTTCTTCCCGTCTTCACATGACTGTTTCTCAACGGCGAGGTGACAGTACGTCCAAGGGCCTCATAATACTCAACCATATGGTTATCACTACGCGTCTGCTCGACTCCACATCTGCTAATTCGTCTCCCCGAATTCCCATAAGTACTGGCTCCCAGCAGAATGACACCTTCTTCCCTAGCCCTTACAGGTGGAGAATTATGCCTTTGATATTCTTGACTACTTTGCCTGTTGACTAGACGCGCCTTAGAAAGTGAAGACCACGCAGGTATTCGGAGCAGATGATGAATTTACCAGTCAAAAAACATCTCGTCTGCTCCAATGCTCTGGAGATCGCATACAATTCTGCGTGGAACACAGCTAATTCTAGAGATAATCAAATCTTGAGGATACCACCAGAGAAAACAACACGTCAGCCGGGGTAGCCATTTCTCTTACACTCGTCTGTGATCCAGCAGTATAGGTGCGGTCGTAATTTCATAAAGCATCGTATTAAAAACGTATGAGGACAGCAGTCCATCCTATACTTCACTGAATCCAAAATTACAGTGGACCTCTTCACTAACTGAGACCTGGTGGTCAAGGAAGGTAGGAATCGGTTACGATTGTGGACGCTGCCGTAATCAGTTACTATTCGTTGGCTTTTCTTTTAATCACACAAAATTTATTTAAAATCAACATAAATTAAAATAATGGCAATAATTTAAGAATTGTTTCAGTCCTGATGGCCTTAGTGGCAATAAAATAAGAATTGCTTAAACTTGCTGCAACTTACAATTACAGATATTAAAATATAAAAGACAAGTGACCAAGGTCTTAAAGCTCACCGGCCGTTGTGGCCGAGCGGGTCTAGGCGCTTCAGTCTGGAACTGCGCGACCGCTACGGTCGCAGGTTCAAATCCTGACTCGAGCATGGATGTGTGTGATGTCCTTAGGTTAGTTAGGTCTAAGTAGTTCTAAGTTCTAGGGGACTGATAACCTCAGATGTTAAGTCTCATAGTGCTCAGAGCCATTTGAACCAATTTTTTCTTAAAGCTCGTTGCAAAAATACAATTGCCAAATTAAAATTTTATGACAAGGCCTTAATGGCAATAAATTAATAATTGTTTCTCGGCTGAAGGCCTTAATGGCAATAAACTAAGAATTGCTTAAACTTGTTGCAATTTATAAACTAAAGTTGTTAAAATATTGATAACAAATCACCAAGGGCCGGCCGGCGTGGCCGAGTGGTTCTAGGCGCTGCAGTCTGGAATCGCGCGACCGCTACGGTCGCAGGTTCGAATCCTGCCTCGGGCATGGATGTGTGTGATGTCCTTAGGTTAGTTAGGTTTAACTAGTTCTAAGTTCTAGGGGACTGTTAACCTCAGATGTTAAGTCCCATAGTGCTCAGAGACATTTGAACCATTTTGAACCAAATCACCAAGGTCTTAAAGGTTAACTGCTAAAATATAATTGCCACATTAGAATTTTAAGACAAGTAGCGACAATCATGGCTGAAGGCCTTTAACACCAAGAATGGCAATTACTTAAAAAAAATTAACAAACACACTGTCAAACAGCAAGGCAATAGCAGAAGTTAATTTAGAAGACAGGCAACTGATCACCAAACAGGTCAGACCAAATTATAGTAAACTTGGTAGCACAACCGTTTAAACTTGCTGTTACGCTAAGAATAGCAACTACACTAAAAATTTAGAAAAATACAATAAAACAGCAAATACAATAACAAGGTTAATTCAAAAGGACAAGCAACTGATCACCAAACAGGTGAGACAATTGATGGTAACTTGGTAATACAATAACAAAATAATAACACAATAATAAAACCCAAGGGCTAGCCACAGATGGTGCTCCAGAAATCGACCTGTCAGGCCCAAAACACTTTCGCAAGCGATGGGAAACGCAGCCAAGAGTTGCATTCATTTCACAACATGGTAACTCAGATATGTGGCAGACTAACGAATGACTAATGATAATCTGCTGAAGCTACCTAGCATCCGATAACCAATGCAACGATGGAACACTACGTCAAAGCCGGAACCGGCGGTCAGCACTATGTCCTCAGATCACTATGTTTAGAGTGTCCGAAAGAAGAAAGGAACCACTACTACCAGAGCAGAAGAAACACCAACCGACCTACAAATCAAGGAAACTGTCAAAACTACACGCCTTACCGGACAGCAGCGACAAGGCGAGGAAAGGTACACTGCCGTTACATACACTAACCTCCAGGGCAGGTCACTGGGGCGTTAGCGGCCACCAGACAGGAAAAATACCGCTGGTTGAACTTACCAAGTAGTAACACATAGAACGCAGCAATTAGTAACAAGAGGTCGAGGAAACATAATTAGATCCGCCTTCCCCTAGCACTCCAGTCGCCGCTCTTCGTCTCGGTCACACTGCGAGCAACAACGTGAACCCAGGTCACTGGAAAATCGCGAAGTCTCACAATGGTGGAGGTTTCACTGCTAGGTTAAAATCTACTCAAAGCTTGTTGGCTCCGGTTGACGACTAGGTCGTGTACCCTCGCGACCACAGCCCTTCCATCTGGCAGTGCATGCGTGCCGCCAGCGGTGGAGGAGGAGGAGATTACTGTTTAACGTCCCGTCGACAACGAGGTCATTAGAGATGGAGCACAAGCTCGGATTAGGGAAGGATGGGGAAGGAAATCGGCCGTGCCCTTTCTAAGGAACCATCCCGGCATTTGCCTTAAGCGATTTAGGGAATTCACGGAAAACCTAAATCAGGATGACCGGACCCGGGATTGAACCGTCGTCCTCCCGAATGCGAGTCCAGTGTGCTAACCACTGCGCCACCTCGCTCGGTCCACCAGCGGTCCCGGAGTGTTCACGCACTGCCCTCTTGGCTCCTCCGGAGTCCCCAACTGAACTGCTCACTCACACGACCCGGAAGAACAACGACGTCAGCCCAAAGATAGGGCCACAGTTACTACATATCGATAACGCCGCTGCTGCCACTAGCGGACAGGCAACGCTTGCAAAACCAAGTGGCCCCAGTCAACGCAAGAAGAATACAAACAACCGCAACCACGTCAACTAAACGATACAGTCTGGCCTCCAAAAGAGGGCGGAAACCTACAGCAGCACGAACGCGAGCCGCAACACGGCGCAGTAACCAAGGGATTCGATTTGTACTTGCCACATACTAAGTGACTCTAACTCAAGCTTCATGTGGATCCCAAACTGCCTCCTTGCTCTCGGTCGATCTGACGATATTTTTCCCATAGTAGGATAAACAACGTTATGGTGCGCTGGCGAATTTGGAACAGCGAGGACCTCATACGCCTGACAACACGTGGGGATGTCGCCACAGCACAGAGATGCTGCGATGTTGTTCCTGGAAGACCCAAAGACCAGTATTATTCCCACAAACTGAATAGCGTCACTGATATTTACGTGAGAAGTTCTCGCGGATTCGTACACTGTGCACCCACATCCTATGCAAGATCCAGCGAAAGCCTTATAAAACTGGGGCAGCGCGTCTTGTCCGCTCCCTAGGACATGTGGCAATTTAAGATATTCAGTGCTTACAGGGTCCTTGTCTTCAAACCTGTAAGTGTGCCAACAATGACAGTTCTAAATCTGAGGCCACGTAGAACGGTGTCCATCGTTTGTAATAATGATAAATTAAAATATGACCACAACGGTTAAAACCAAGAGACACATGCACACAGGTCCCGGCGGAGGTTCCGAGTCCTCCCTCTGGCATGGGTGTGTGTGTTTGTCCTTAGGATAATTTAGGTCAAGTAGTGTGTAAGCTTAGGGACTGATTCCCATAAGATTTCACACCCCAACATGCACACACACACACACACACACACACACTTAGATGCAGAAAGTTCAACACAATTCTCTGCAACCCGCTTTTCCATCCTCTTAACTACGGGTTGTAACTAACAAGATGCTGTTTAAAGCCAATTTAATGTTCTCATTCCACTTAATGGCCACTTCCTGTCGTCATGCCTCGATATTAAAGCGATGTTTCAGAGGCCAGTGCCATTACTCTAATTATCTACTCGACTGTCACGAGATTTTGCCTTACTTACGTGGTTTATACCGAATTTGTGTTCGCTTAAGACGAGCTACCGTTCATTGCAACAAACGGACATTTTTCCCAAATCATAGTGAATTTACCTGCACTTACTGCATGATGATACTTTTTCGTACACGGTAGAATCATCAGTAAAAGATCTAAGAAAGCTGCTTAGACTGTCTGACATACTATTTATGTAAACTAAGAGCAGCAGTGATCCTTTCACGTTCCCTTTATAGTCTCAACGGTAGCGTTGTTTCTGGTGAATACCATATGTTCAGGATAACGTGCTGGTTCCTGTCAGTCAAAAATCATTTGAAGCAATCACATATCTAGGAATATACTTTTTCTCACAAATCAGTCTGTATTTTTAATAGTAAAAGACGACGGACTGCTCGTGTATCAGATATATACAACCTACTGTTTTTAACAATAATTTCATGATTTTTTTTGTCGGTATTGTTTTGACTAATTAAATCATTCTCTTCATGCAAACAGCGAGTTTGCGTGTAACATGGACCGAAGTACACCGCGGCGCTGCACAGTTGTACCCATGACAACAGGTATTGACATATTTTTATTGAATCCATAGACAAATTACGAAATTTGTCCTACAGCTAAAAGTGTTTTGCATGGCAGCTTCATAATTAAATTTTGCCAGTGAAAAGCGCTTTCCCTAGTAGCATTCGGTCAGCGCAGCACTACAAACGTATTTGAGAGCTCCGAAAGTCAGTCTAATGCATGTAGACTACTATTATTTTCATTGTCAATACACTTCTAAATACAGTGTTACCATGTTAGAAACGGACATAATGAAAGACAATTTTATTGTATGTGCAGGTGACTCTTTTCATTAGAGAAAATACTCGAACACAACTTATCTTTGCTACTTATTTCTGTAAAATATTGCTAGTACCGGTTAGTAATTGCTTCGCTCCTTTGTCTTCCTGCATGCCGAATCCGTACCTCCGTTTCCGGCGACGTGCCATAGCTCCGTCACACATATGGGCGCTGGATACGCGGCCAAAGATCTCAACTGATATTTGCGGTGTAATTCATAGCCATACTGCGACACAGCGTACTATTCACGATTTAAATATAAACAATTTTGGTACTCAGATGTCAATACATACCAGATTAGAATGATTCATAGTCAGAGGAATGCACTCTCTATGAACGATAGATGGAAATACATCAATTCTGATTTTTATATTTCCTCCAGTATTTTATTTCTCTGGGGTTTGTTTCTTCAGTATGTTTCATCATTATTTATCTTCTTACATTTCATATTCTGTGCGATTTTTATTTCTGATTATCTCTTACCCGCAGCTGAGCTCGCATATCAACGGCTTTGTTATGATGAGCGGTAGTGGTTAGGCCTAAGTAAGTTGTAGAACGTGCATTAATGTCAGATGCCCTCTAAGTCTCTATCTGTTACGGTAAGCATTGCCAGTGAAGATCATTCAAGAGCTGGAGAACATCCCATGCAACATGATCGTGACAAAGTGGTTCCCATTCATATTGCTGAGAGCTGTAAGTAAGTACTCCAACCGTTATTCATCCATGTTGAAATATATTTTATTGAGGAAATGTAAGGCAAGAAAATACCTGCGCTGTTTTGTGCGTCAGTGCACGATGTATAACGTATGTGAACAGCAAGAAGCAAAGCCAGTCACGGTAGCGGCCGGGTGCCCCTGCAAGTTAGGCTCGCCCGTGAAGACAAACGGATCTCATGTTGTCGTGGTCTTCAGTCCTGAGACTGGTTTGATGCAGCTCTCCATGCTACTCTATCCTCTGCAAGCTTCTTCATCTCCCAGTACATCCTTCTGAATCTGCTTAGTGTATTCATCTCTTGGTCTCCCTCTACGATTTTTACCCTCCACGCTGCCCTCCAATGCTAAATTTGTGATCCCTTGATGCCTCAAAACATGTCCTACCAACCGATCCCTTCTTCTAGTCAAGTTGAGCCACAGACTTCTCTTCTCCCCAATCCTATTCAATACCTCCTCATTAGTTACGTGATCTACCCACCTTATCTTCAGCATTCTTCTGTAGCACCACATTTCGAAAGCTTCTATTCTCTTCTTGTCCAAACTAGTTATCGACCATGTTTCACTTCCATACATGGCTACACTCCATACAAATATTTTCAGAAACGATTTCCTCACACTTAAATCTATACTCGATGTTAACAAATTTCTCTTCTTCAGAAACGATTTCCTTGCCATTGCCAGTCTATATTTTATATCCTCTCTACTTCGACCATCATCAGTTATTTTACTCCCTAAATAGCAAAATTCCTTTACTACTTTAAGTGTCTCATTTCCTAATCTAATTCCCTCAGCATCACCCGATTTAATTTGACTGCATTCCATTATCCTTGTTTTGCTTTTGTTGATGTTCATCTTATATCCTCCTTTCAAAACACTGTCCATTCCATTCAACTGCTCTTCCAAGTCCTTTGCTGTCTCTGTCAGACTTACAATGTCATCGGCGAACCTCAAAGTTTTTACTTCTTCTCCATGAATTTTAATACCTACTCCGAATTTTTCTTTTGTTTCCTTTACTGCTTGCTCAATATACAGATTGAATAACATCGGGGACAGGCTACAACCCTGTCTCACACCTTTCCCAACCACTGCTTCCCTTTCATGCCCCTCGACTCTTATAACTGCCATCTGGTTTCTGTACAAATTGTAAATAGCCTTTCGCTCCCTGTACTTTACCCCTGCCACCTTCAGAATTTGAAAGAGAGTATTCCAGTTAACATTGTCAAAAGCTTTCTCTAAGTCTACAAATGCTAGAAACGTAGGTTTGCCTTTTCTTAATCTTTCTTCTAAGATAAGTCGTAAGGTTAGTATTGTCTCACGTGTTACAACATTTCTATGGAATCCAAACTAATATTCCCCGAGGTCCGCTTCTACCAGTTTTTCCATTCGTCTGTAAAGAATTCGCGTTACTATTTTGCAGCTGTGACTTATTAAACTGATAGTTCGGTAATTTTCACATCTGTCAACACCTGCTTTCTTTGGGATTGGAATTATTATATTCTTCTTGAAGTCTGAGGGTATTTCGCCTGTCTCATACATCTTGCTCACCAGATGGTAGAGTTTTGTCATGACTGGCTCTCCCAAGGCCATCAGTAGTTCTAATGGAATGTTGTCTATTCCCAGGGCCTTGTTTCGACTCAGGTCTTTCAGTGCTCTGTCAAACTCTTCACGCAGTATCTTATCTCCCATTTCGTCTTCATCTACATCCTCTTCCATTTCCATAATATTGTCCTCAAGTACATCGCCCTTGTATAAACCCTCTATATACTCCTTCCACCTTTCTGCCTTCCCTTCTTTGCTTAGAACTGGGTTGCCATCTGAGCTCTTGATCTTCATACAAGTGGTTCTCTTCTCTCCAAAGGTCTCTTTTATTTTCCTGTAGGCAGTATCTATCTTACCCCTAGTGAGACAAGCCTCTACATCCTTACATTTGTCCTCTAGCCATCCCTGCTTAGCCATTTTGCACTTCCGCTCAATCTCATTTTTGAGACGTTTGTATTCCTTTTTGCCTGCTTCATTTACTGCATTTTTACATTTTCTCCTTTCATCAATTAAATTCAATATTTCTTCTGTTACCCAAGGATTTCTATTAGCCCTCGTCTTTTTACCTACTTAATCGTCTGCTGCATTCACTACTTCATTCCTCAGAGCTACCCATTCTTCTTCTACTGTATTTCTTTCCCCCATTCCTGTCAATTGTTCCCTTATGCTCTCCCTCAAACTCTCTACAACCTCTGGTTCTTTCAGTTTATCCAGGTCCCATCTCCTTAAATTCCCACCTTTTTGCAGTTTCTTCAGTTTCAATCTGCAGTTCATAACCAATTGATTGTTGTCAGAATCCACACCTGCCCCTGGAAATGTCTTACAATTTAAAACCTGGTTCCTAAATCTCTGACTTACCATTATATAATCTATCTGATACCTTTTAGTATCTCCAGGATTCTTCCAGGTATACAACCTTCTTTTATGATTCTTGAACCAAGTGTTAGCTATGATTAAGTTATGCTCTGTGCAAAATTCTACAAGGCGGCTTCCTCTTTCATTTCTTCCCCCCAATCCATATTCACCTACTATGTTTCCTTCTCTCCCTTTTCCTACTGACGAATTCCAGTCACCCATGACTATTAAATTTTCGTCTCCCTTCACTCCTGAATAAATTCTTTTATCTCGTCATACATTTCATCAATTTCTTCATCATCTGCAGAGCTAGTTGGCATATAAACTTGTACTACTGTAGTAGGCATGGGCTTTGTGTCTATCTTGGCCACAATAATGCGTTCACTATGCTGTTTGTAGTAGCTTACCCGTACTCCTATTTTTTTATTCATTATTAAACCTACTCCTGCATTACCCCTATTTGATTTTGTATTTATAACCCTGTAATCACCTGACCAAAAGTCTTGTTCCTCCTGCCACCGAACTTCACTATTTCCCACTATATCTAACTTTAACCTATCCATTTCCCTTTTTAAATTTTCTAACCTACCTACTCGATTAAGGGATCTGACATTCCACGCTCCGATCCGTAGAACGCCAGTTTTCTTTCTCCTGATAACGACGTCCTCCTGAGTAGTCCCCGCCCGGAGATCCGAATTGGGTACTATTTTATCTCCGGAATATTTTACCCAAGAGGACGCCATCATCATTTAATCATACAGTAAAGCTGCATGCCCTCGGGAAAAATTACGGCTGTAGTTTCCCCTTGCTTTCAGCCGTTCGCAGTACCAGCACAGCAAAGCCGTTTTGGTTAATGTAACAAGGCCAGATCAGTCAATCATCCAGACTGTTGCCCCTGCAACTACTGAAAAGGCTGCTGCCCCTCTTCAGGAACCACACGTTTGTCTGGCCTCTCAACAGATACCCCTCCGTTGTGGTTGCACCTACGGTACGGCCATCTATATCTCTGAGGCACGCAAGCCTCCCCACCAACGGCAAGGTCCATGGTTCATGGGGGGGACGGATCTCATTGCGAGTTCAAACTTCTCTAACTGTTCACTTGAGGAGACATTGCTTGAAAAACCTGAAAATGCCTTGTTAATACAGCGGTACATAACTAGACATCTGGAAAGGCTGTTTTTACGACAGGCGAGTGTTGCGTTTGAGGTACATATCTCAGTCATTGCCCTTTTGAAATTGGGAAGATAACCTAGGAATATTCTTTGGCGGAGGGTGAGTTCTTAGCTCCATAACTCACCCACTATTGCATAAATCACTGTTGTATGAGAATGATTCAAGCTACTTGTACACAGTGGAGTAGGTACGAAATAGTCTCATGCATAAACGTGTACTGGACCTATGTAACACTCCAGAGAGGTATAGTTCAGCTCATAATTGTAAAACAGACTAACGTCCTCTAGTCTGCCAAAAAGTTAATGAAAATATTTCCTGACGTCAACATTCAAAAGTGCTAAACTCAGATCTGGTTCACGACAGGTATAAAGCTGGGAGACTGATAGGACTGATGTTGGGCAAGAAGACAATTTTGGAAACACCGTACAAACAATACCAACACATAGGCGTACGGAAGAAGCTGGTGTTACTAATTTTTTACAGGTTTCGAGGGTAGCTCTATCACTGTAGAATGTTCTTTATTTGCTCTGACTCTCTCGGTGCCTTACAAACTGTGCAGCAATGTACCCAGTGGAAAGAATGGTTCAGATTGTCCCGATCCAAAACAAAGGCCAAAAGGTGGTGTTCTAATAGGACACATTGGAGTATGGGAAAACGAAACAGCCGACAAGGTAGCCAAAGAAGTGTGTAGCAGAGGCGTTGTGATTATGTGTGCCGTTCCGTTACACGCTGTCATCTCATTGTGAAGTAGGAAGATAATGCGACGGTTGTATGTATAGTTGGAGGTGGTAAGCAGCAAAATGTAATCAATCAAAACGACAATCCAGGCATGACGAAGCCCTTACCAAGCAAGTCGATGGAGAAGAAGTTAGGAATAAGGCATTGTCCGTTGACACACTGCCATACACACACACACACGCACACACACACACACACACACACACACACACACACACCACACAGTTTATTTCTCCAGAGCGATGGGGCATCAATATGCGAATCCAAAGGAATATCACTTTCGACACGACGTATATTAACTGCATGTGTTTTATATGCCGACAAAGGGGCAACTCTCAGCTTGTCTGGAGACCTGTAAGGTATCGTAGCTGAGAGCGGCACGCATTTTAAAGTTTTGTTAAATGTCGGGTTCCCTACACATAACCTTAGGGAGAGAAAATCAGTAAGTTCTAAGTGGAAGGCTCGCAATCAGACACCTATCTACAAGTAGTGTGTCATAAAGACGTCTTACGAAACGACTACATTTGTGCCTATATTTTTCTGAGGAAAGGTATCAATATGTACTCTTGGGAAATTGTCGAAGTATTTACACTTGTGACGTCAAACAGCGTTCAAACCACGAGAAATTAGTGTTGACTGTATATAGGAGCGCTGATAGTCATGCTTTCCAGTGCTCTAAATTCAACACCACCTTCATCATCATTGAAAAAATATCCTAATCCTATCACCGGTGAATTAAATAACTGAAAAAGATACAAAAACTGCGATAAACCTATGGATATGTTTTATTAAATACCCTACTGGACATTTAAATTGCTACACCAAGAAGAAATGCAAATGATAAACGGGTATTCATTGGAAAAATATATTATACTAGAACTGATATGTGATTACATTTTCACGCAATTTCGGTGCAAAGATCCTGAGAAATCAGTACCCAGAACAACCATCTCTGGCCGTAATAACGGCCTTGATACCCCTGGGCATTGAGTCAAACAGAACTTTGGTTGGCGTGTACAGGTACAGCTGCCATGCAGCTTCAACACGATACCACAGTTCATCAAGAGTAGTGACTGGCGTATTGTGACGAGCCAGTTGCTCGGCTACCATTGCCCAGATCTGAAAAGTTGGTGAGAGATCTGGAGAATGTGGTGGCCAGGGCAGCAGTCGAACATTTTCTGTATCCAGAAAGGCCCGTACAGGACCTGTAACATGCGGTCGTGCATTATCCTGCTGAAATGTAAGGTTTCGCGGGGATCGAATGAAGGGTGGAGCCACGGGTCATAACACATCTAAAATGTAACGTCCACTGTTCAAAGTGCCGTCAATGCGAACAAGAGGTGACCGAGACACGCAACCAATGGCACCCCGTACCATCACGCCGGGTGATACGTCAGTATGGCGGCGACGAATACACGCTTCCAATGGGCGTTCACCGCGATGTCGCCAAACACGGAAGCGACCATCATGATGGTGTAAACAGAACCTGAATTCATCCGAAAAAATGACGTTTTGCCATTCGTGCACCCAGGTTCGTCGTTGAGTACACCATCGCAGGTGCTCCTGTCTGTGATGCAGCGTCGAGGGTAACCGTAGCCATGGTCTCCGAGTTGATAGTCCATGCTGCTGCAAACGTCATCGAACGCTTCGTGCAGATAGTTGTTGTCTTGCAAACGTCCCCATCTGTTGACTAAGGTATCGAGACGTGGCTGCACGAACCGTTACAGCCTTGCGGGTAAGATGCCTGTCATCTCGACTGCTAGTGATACGAGGCCGTTGGGATCCAGCACGGCGTTCCGTATTACCCTCCTGAACCCACTGATTCCATATTCTGCTAGGTGTCGCCACCGGCGCCAACCTTGTGTGAATGCTCTGAAAAGCTAATCATTTGCGTATCACAGCATCTTCTTCCTGTCGGTTAAATTTCGCGTCTGTAGCACGTCACCTAGGTGGTGTAGCAATTTTAATGGCCAGTAGTGTATATGGCGACCAGTTAAAATTTCATCAAATCAGATGCCTATTTTGTTGTACTGACCTCGAGTCTGAGTCCAGCTTTGGATAAGTTACCTGAGCTACCTGTACAAGAGGTATCGTCCTGGAAAATAAATTTTCTGTCTCTAAGATAATAAATGTATTGTCAGTTAATATGTAAGCAATTACAGTATTTTGGATGGAGAATCGAACAAATTAGGTAATAAAATTCTGCCATAGAAGAAAGAACGTGCAGAATAGAAAAATAACATACAGTAACTAAGAATACATGTAATAAAAACTACATTTAGAAAAATGTGACAGTAGTGTGACTTGGACAACACAGTAGTAGATGCCTCTATGCAGCTGAATACTCAGCACTGAGTTATAAATAAGAACACGAAGAATTATATTTTTGAACAAGTTTAGAAAATGAATAATCGACAGAGGTTAATAAAACAGTTCTTCAAGTATCTTCAAGAAAAGATACTAACAACAAACTGGATCTGAGGAAAATCAGTTACAAATATAGAATACAGAAGAAGAAAAGAAGCAGATATGACTGTCTCGAGAAGGAAAGTGTTAAAATTAAAGTTTTTCCATACGTAAAAGCATGAGAGAACAGAAATGAAATGATTTGAGGAAAGAAAAAAACGGAGAAAGGATGGGAAAATAAAACAAATGTCTATTGCAAGTCGTACTGAAAAGAAAAAAAATCAAATGAAAAATATGGTATCTGAACAGACATTATTTGTATGTTTAAATCATTCACAGAGTATTTATCCTAATTTCGTAAGGTTGTTTCCTCTCCAACAAAAATATTAACCAGTGTAGAACAGAAATTTATTTCAAATTTAAGAACTGACACTGGACTGAAGTCAATAACTCGAAATTACATGGTTGTTTATTTAGCTTTCGTCAGTGTGTAATGCTGAAGTTTGTGTACGTGTGTGAGTTTTTGTGGTAAATTAACACAGTGTGATGCACATTAAAAAAAAGAAAGAGTCAGATCACTCTGTTTCTCAGGCAAACAGATTGTATGTTCAGAGTCTCGGCAGTGCAGATTCCAAACGGTTTTATGGTTTAGGAGGCGAGGAACAGAACTGCGTCTCTGGCGACACCGCGAACTGCACACCGGTATAATCTCTATGGAAATTATAGAAAATGCTTGTCGCGGAACTTCAGTCTGAAGCCAGATATTACCGCCGCGGGACGCAGCAAGTAATTTCATCTCTGACTGTCTGATACTGTACATTTCTCTGGAGACAGATCAGGGCTGCGCGAGGCGAATCGCACACGAGCGCCCATCTAGGTCGCCGCTTGCTAACCAAGACGTCTCGCCGCTGTAGTTCCACGCGCCGCCAATAGATGGTCCCAGAGGTTAGCAGATGCTGTTTCGCACTAGGACTCCTAAGCCAACTGTTGCAATACCGCGCAGGACACAAAACTACGTTTGTTGCACCAACGCAATAGTTTCAAACGGCAATTTGATAACTATATCTGTATGCTCAGATTTAAAAACACATACATGAAGTGTTCTACGTGAAAATCCCACGATAGTCTAATGCCTGTTTCATTAATCGTTCTTTAGCACTATGAGATCATCACGAGACCCAATAAACGTTTATAGGAGCTCCTATCTATCTCTAACCAGAAAAAAGTGTTCTTGAATTTGTTTGAAGTTATAAAATACGTCAACAGGCACTTCTCGAGACATAATCTGTGCTTTTATCATTCGCCAATTGCTGTTAAGCGGCTACAGATAGAATAGTTCAAACACGCATTTCGTTGAAGCTTGTAGCAATTTCAAATGCAATTGATCCGCATCAGTCACTGTTCATCCAGAAAATAAAAAAAGATCTACAGCTCTGTGTCCCGCTGTCAGTCGGTATAATCCCGACGAATAAGCGGGCAATACGAACCCCTTTTTTGTGGTGTTATCGACAGTCCGCCATGTCATAGAGGGCTTTAAAAGAGCCCATATAGCTGTCGCTCGCATCAAATGAAGCACGTTACCCTGCTGTGGAACTATGCGCAGCGCACCACGTCCTCTGAGCGATGCTAGGGCATTTAATTGAAAGATTCGCTAAATGACAGGGAGATACCATACGCAGAATCACTGCAGTCAAAAAATAATGATTTAATCTACAGTTTCAAACAATAAACTATCAACCACTGCAGTCATCCTCAGAACTGCAAGGAAGTCCTCTACGTTTAAAGTGTTTAACCGCTCATCTGTTGACTGTACACGTCGTTACCGTTCCCATGCATTTTCTTCATTGTTGTGAGTTCCCACTGTCTGCAATTTGTTACTAAGTACAGGACAGTACCTTTCTTACTAAGAAAACTAACCTGTATCTCAATTTTAAAAAAAAATGTGAAAGAACGAGACGTGACTGCGAGACTCGAAAGCAATGAAAGAAATTAATGTCCTTATAAGAAGCATTTTTCAGGTTATAGAACCTTATCACTTCCAAGGAATGCTTAAGAATTTCTATTCAGTGTAGTTAGATTACATGTGAATATTAACGGAAAGGTAGGAGAAGACATATTTGAATACATTATGAATGATATTAGAAAGAGGACTGGAGATGGAAAGGAAGATGTATGCCAGTTTCATTAGTCTAAAGAAGATAGATAGGACTGGGAAATACTGTTTGGGGAACTGAGTAAAGTTGGAAAAGATTGCAGGAATAAAATAGTGAAACTCAGTCTGTACAATAATCACAGCACAGAAATAGATATCAATGATATTAAGAAGGAGGCTATAATATGAAGAGGTGTCCGATAATGCTGTCTCCTCTCCCCGCATCTATTTACTGTAATTTATTTGTAGAAAAAATAAACCGCTACGTCGTAAAGAAAAATTAATTAATTAACTTGCTCTTTGACTTTTGTCTTTGACACAGATAAGACAGTTATTGGATTTAAACTCTCTTTTGATTCTTTTTCCTAGATGTATACATTCAAATATTTTTTACCAGCCTAAGATAAAAATCAGTGAAAAAAATTTTTGACTGTATATGATTGTTTTCTTCGTGGCTTCTGTAAGAAGAGAACGGGTTAGATACTGGACGAGTTGGCGGTCGGAGGTTTCCGCTTCTCCAGTTCACAGAGAACACTCGGCAAAGTCGGAGAAACCTGCTACAGCTCGTCATGAAGCCTCCGTCCCTCTTGGCCACAAAAGTAATTACAGACGCCGTAAGATTTTCTGGAAACACTTTCAGAATGAGACGGTTGAACAATAGTGGTAGTACGATATCTTCTGACTAACAAACTGGTCGCTTAGGGAACGTCTTTAACATACAAGTTGACGGTGAAATATCGTGCGTCATTCGGACCGTGATAGAACAGATTCGCCCAGTATTGTTAATTTGCGAAGTAATCACTACACACTGTATTGCTAATCACACAACTCGTTTTATGAAGGTCCGGGGATCCCACACCAAATAAAAGTTCGTAAACGATATTTACCTTCTTTTTCACAAATTAAATTTTTTATCCTTGATAACTGCGATTACAAGTTGTGTCTACGTTGACTTCATAATTACTTCTATATGCAAACATATCTGACCTCAAAAAAACACAATGTCCAAACAGCATTCCTTATCTCCAACATTGCCAGAAAACATAGATGCTCCTCTTTTTATTTTCAGCAAAGAGCATTGCCGTCAGAGCAAAGAGCGTTGTTGTATCAAATTACGGTAGCGCATCATCGGCGGTACTCACAGCCTGAATATTAGTCATATTATATTAGGTAGGGACATTACAAAGTGCATTACAAACAGTGTAAAATCGCTTAATTTGTTGTACAAGAATGCATGGTAATTGATTTGTTGATGACGTAATAGTCTCAGTAGATTCTGAAGGGGATATGAACTATATGTCAGAAATGTTGTATGGTGCCTTAGACATAAACTGAACACAAACACACTAAAATCTAAGATAATGGTGAGATAAATCGAACAGCCTATTAGTGAAAATATATGATATACAATACTAATGGGAGGAAGTGCACTAATAGCTGACAACCGGAGTATAACGCATATTGAAAGAAGAATTCCTATGATCAAACAAGTTTTCACAAATAAGAGTAATTCATTAACAAGCAACCACCTTAATATAGAAACAAAACGTAAATTCATCAAGACATTTATTTGGAGCTTTTTAAATTATGTAAGTAAAGGAAGGGTTCTGTGGAAACAGGAAAAGAAAAACTAGAAGCAGTTGAGCTGTCGATATGGGGGAGAGCCAGAAATCCAGTGAAAAAATAATAAATAAATTTAAAAGAAAAGGACATTCATTGATTATTATGAAAATCGGATACCTGATTTCGATGTAACAGCGCCACAAAAATCATACCAGAAGGAAAATTACGAAATGGGGTAATACAAACAAATGGAAAAATGCGAGATACGGAGAAGGGCTGCTGCTTCAACAAGGCGTTTCCTTTGGTGTTTATACTGAGGGCACGAAACATGATATTAAATACCATTTATAACTGTTATTCGCGTGAGTTTACAAGTCTCGTTTGCTTTTTAACGTCTGCTAAGAAAAGGACAGTGCAATCATAGTTACAAATTTAATCCCATCACACTTTACCCAAAAGCCACGAATGTTCAAATGGCTCTAAGCACCATGGGATTTAACATCTGTGGTCATCCGTCCCCTAGATTTAGAACTACTTAAACCGAACTAACCTAAGGACATCACACACATCCATGCCCGAGGCAGGATTCGAACCTGTGACCGTAGCAGCAGGGCGGTTCCGGACTGAAGCACCTAGAACATCTCGGCCACAGCGGCCGCCACGAATGTCAGTTATTGTCTATGGCCTACCTAAAACTGAATATGCTGTCTGTATATGATGTTTCCACTTCTCCAGATCCGGAACATCACCGTACATCGAAGTGCCATATCGACGTCTCTCCAAGGTCCATTCTGTACAACTGTGGAGACTACAAAAATCACCTCACACCACACTACAACTATTTGCTCCTTTACACAAAGCTTTCTTTTCCCCCCTACTTTTTCCCTTTTTTCTAGTGCTCTCTTTGCTACAGATCACAGTTTCCACGATTTATTCATAAGCTAGATTATTGCGTCTTTGCTCTCGTTAATTACTAAGTGCACAACACCCTCTACTCAAGTTCAAGATTTTTCCGTCTACCTACATGCCCACAGCCAGTAACCTTTCCACCCACTGTAGATGCTCACGTCCCGTGGTTCATAACTTCCTGTTAAAACCGCACTATCTTAGCTCTTCAATGTAATGAATCCTGCACCAAGGCGGCCGGACCTGCCCCACAAGGGGCCTCCCAGCCAATGACGCCAAACGCTCATTTCCATTGCGTTGTCGGGGATACTAGTTGTAGATGAGGTGCCTCTCGCCGTAGATTAGCTCTTCGGCAGAGTTGAACGCTCTCTGACTCCGCTCATGCTATCTCCGTCTATGTACTTTTACATCTCTTTGAATTATTTCTGATTTCTGGGGTTAATATTGCTTTGATAGCCTTGATTTTACAACTTATGCATGCTATCACAATTCGATTTAACTTCTGGCTGATGCCATTAAATACAGATGGTCTATTTCTTGAACAAGGAGCTAATAAACTCGATTCTTAGTCTTTGAACCTCCACCTACCCCCCAAAAGAAAGCAACCAACCTCTTACTCACCACCACATCCTCCCCTCACACACGTACACAGTTAATACCGCCAGTTCTGATGTGAATCTTCCTATCATCGCCGTGTGGTAATTGTAGTACTTCATTTCTATAACAGCCCAACTATAAACATCTCGCCGGCCGCTTTGGAAGAGTGGTTCTAGGCGCTTCAGTTTGGAACCGCGCGACCGCTACGGTCGCAGTTTCGAATCCCGCCTCGTTCATGGATGTGTGGTATGTCCTTAGGTTAGTTAGGTTTAAGTAGTTCTAAGTTCTAGGGGACTGATAACCTCAGATGTTAAGTCTCATAGTGCTCAGAGCCATTTGAACCATATAAACATCTCCTTGTATCGTGACACTGACAAGCGTCAACTATGCCACTTCCGATCATCAGCGCTGTTAACACAAGAAGAGCATCAGGTCCGCATCGAGGTACTGCATACGATTTGAAAGTGTTTGGGGATTTCAATTACGGTTAAGCTCGTTACCGTCGCGACACCGTGTGCAACCGCTGTCAGTAGTTGCCACCGTCTCCTAACCAAATCGTCGTTGGCTTTGTTAACTTTCACTAAACCCCACCCAGTCTCATTTTAAGAACACGTCAAAGACATATTAGGCTTCACAAACACACACACACACACACACACACAAAACTACAGCAGTCCAGACGCAATAGCTTGTTTAGAAAGTATCGTCACATTTGTTACACCACTCTCAGGTTTAGTAATAAAAACGTGAATTTGTTGCATTTGTTTCTATGGCGCAAAACTTCGTGGTTTAGCGTCTAGCTACTACGACGGATAGTCCATCCCATTAATAAGGCACAAATTTGCAATCTTACTTTCATTAATGAGATTTTATACAATCATGACAAACAATTGTAGCACAAATATACAAAACATTTAGAACGCACAACAATAATTTTGAAAAAGTAGCAGCTTTGGTTATGTATTACGGAGCCTACTACTAGAAGATCACAAAATCAAAGACGTTTT
The DNA here is from genome assembly GCF_023864345.2 of Schistocerca serialis cubense. NCBI lineage: Eukaryota > Metazoa > Arthropoda > Insecta > Orthoptera > Acrididae > Schistocerca > Schistocerca serialis. The sequence goes on from NC_064643.1 coordinate 463,272,613, forward strand.
GGGATAACGTAACCACATCCAACAAAATACGAGATGTATAAAAAGAAATGCAACGCATCACTTTTATTCAGCATCCCAATGCACCACATTGTTTCTCACACTTCTGGTTACAAAACCCTACTTTCCCACATAATTTCCGTTCACTGCGACAGTCTTACGCCACCTTACGCGGACGGTCTTTGTGCCTGTATGGTGCCACACTACTGGTCGATGACAAAGCCAACTTCTTGCTCCATCAATAATCTCCCATCATCCAAGTGACTCCTTGCCACGGAGAGCATCCTCCATTGGGCCAAACAATTAGAAGTCGGAAGGTGCAAGATCCGGGCTGTAGGATGGATGAGGAAGAACAGCTCAATGAAGTTTTGTGAGCTCCTCTCGAGTGTGCAGACTTATGTGAGGCCTTGCGTTGTCATGGTGAAAGAGACGTTCGTTTGCATTTCTGTGGGGGCGAACACGCTGACGTCGCTTCTTCAATTTCTTTAGGGTAGCGTATACACTTCAGAGTACACTTCAGAGCTGATCGTCGCACCATGACGGAGGATATCAAATAAAATAACCCCTTCAGAGTCCAAGAAGATCATCGCTATGACTTTAGTGGCTCGTCCTCTGTTGCTCTTAATGTTCTTCTGTTAGGCTGCGAGGAACCCAGCGGGAACACACTTTGAGTACTCCAACTGGTGGAAGAGTGGGTCAGCACTATCAACAGAGACGTCCAGTTGTGTAGCTAGGTGTTTGATTGTGATCCCTCGATCACCTCGAATGAGAGTGTCCGCACGTTCCAGTACTGCAAGAGTCACAGCTGTGTCCAACCGCCCGACACGCGCCATGTCTGAACGGTTTGTGCGACCTTGTTGTGATGATGATAGACGCCTCACTCAACGACTCATCGTGCTTTTGTTCACCGCCAGATCTCCTTAGAGTTAGACAATCTACAAGCGGCTATCAATATCTGCAATGCTCTGGTTTTCCGACAAAAGAAACTCAGTGACATGTCTCTGCTTGGAACGCACTTCCGTTACAGAGATTTTGAAGGCTACGTATAATGCCGCCACCTATCGGAGCTTTATGAAACTATAGGGGCTGAAGGGAAAATCTTCCAAGGCTCACAACAAAATCCGCACTTTTGAACCGAAATTGGCCAAGGAAAACTGAGCATTTCTTATAGAAGCTCCCTCGTATTACTCATCTCTCTTAAAAGAGTACACCAGTCGCTTTCGAGTGCTGTAGATGTAGTACAACTGGTAACAGAGGGTCATGTGACCCTATACTGCTGACGTAAGTGATGTGTATGTGCCAGTCGATTACATGGAATTAGGACAGTAAGTGGAGGATAACAGAATGGCTGAAAGGACTACGCCAACCGACTTGCCGTGGTCGAGACACCGGCAGACTTAATAACCATCGGTCTTGGATGGGTGACCGTCTCGGTCTGCCGAGCGCTGTTGACAAGCGAGGTGCACTCAGCCCTTGTAAGGCCTATTAAGGTGCTACTTGATTGAGAAGTAGTGGTCCCAGTTCACGAAAACTGACAACGGCCGGGAGAGCTGTGTGGTGACCCCACGTCCCTCCATATCCGCATCCGATGACTTCTTTGGGCTGAGGATGACACAGCGATCGGTCGGTAACGTTGGGCCTTCCGAAGCCTGTTCCTATTGGTTTTTTAGGAGCAATCGTTCTTAGACGTGCCCATGTCAACGCCGTAAATGACGTTGCCCAGTTCGGTGATGTACTGACGAAGTCTATCCATTGTGTCTGCAAGTATTACTGTATCACCCGCAGCCATATAACACAATCGCCGTGGAAATATCCTAACCGACAAGCACTGGAGACGAAAATCTCACTCTGTCAATAACAGTCGATTAACTGAGATGACTGTTACCTGTGGCTTGAAAATTACTCAACTGCTGTTTCTAGTATGAAAGGATTAGCCGCCAGATAATTTTAATTCATTCTCTGGCGTTGCCCAGGGGCCAGGGTATGCCAGATAGCAGTGCAAGAATGGGAAGAAATGAATCATCTTACTTTCCTGAGGCAGAACTACCTGCATCATTCAACAGTGGTAGGTTGAGATGCACTTACAATTTCATGTTCATTAGTGCCAGTATAAGTCCGCAGTGTGTAAAATCTATTTGCACTGCAATACCTATCTGACAACATAGATAAATAATGTGCCAAGTATTTGCTGCAGTTAAATGTCAGAAAGCACCTTTCTGTAGAATGATCGAAATATGCAGAGCTTCTGAATTTTAAAAATGTCTTCAGCAGAACCATTCCAGAATCATATAACACTTTCACTGTAGCTGTAAAGAGATGCTAGAGGACGTCTACACCTCGTGGCTGCCAGACATATTATATCTCTGCTCTCACGTCAGATCAAGCTGCTATACTTACAGAATACTACAATTTGTTTGATGAAAATCCTTTTATCGAAGCATTGTGGAAAATGTAAACAAGCTTATTTGCACTATATAAGATACAAAAAGGGATCACTGAATTTGAACCATTGAACACTCAGGTCTGACAAGAGAAGCCATGAAGCATGGAGAATTTTAAGTCATTTAAGCAATGATCCAACTAAGGCCATTACACATAATAACTTCACTGCCAACTAAATAGTACATCAGTTATTAACGGACAGGAATGTTATCCACAAATCTAAAACACCCAATCCTTACAGGCAAGATCAAGAGGACAGTAGAGGTCTTACAATACCATTCCGCAAGGCCGAATAAGAAAAGATCATCAAATAGAATAAAAATGGAAAATCAGCCGCCTAGGATGATATACGAACAGAACAAATTTATCACTTTCCCTAAGAAGAAAGAAATGGATACTCCCGCTATTCATCAACTGTATGAACAGATACAATATTCGAAAGATATAGCAGAAGAGCCGAGTTGTTGCTCTGCTCAAACATGGTAGAGAAGACTTCAATCCAAAAAAAAACTTAAGACCAGCTGCACTGTTGTGTCATCAGTTCAAACTACGAGAAAGATTTGTCTTAAATTGTTTTGTGCCTACGATCCTTTACTTGTATCTCAGTAAGTTGGGTTTAGTCGTGGCAAAAATTGTACTCGACAACTCCTGACTCTTACGCAGCTCATAGAACATGGCTTCGAAGTTCGTAAGGTGACTGCAGTGGTATATGTAGATTATCAGCAGCATATGACTTCGTCGACTTTCAGTTATTGTTGACTAAGCTCATCCTGATCAGTGACTTTCATCTAACCAGGTTCATCGCCATTCTTCTGCAGAACTGTAGTTTCTACATTGACTTTCAAGGAAGTACAGCTGATGGAGGTCTCCCTCAAAGAAGTGTTCTGTCCTCTGTCCTGCCTAAAATATAAACAGATGACCAGCCTACAGCCCCCAACATCAGCAGCTTCTTGTATCAACTACGTGCTTTACAATTGAGAAACCGGGAAGACCCTCGGAAATTAAAGGTGGTCTGGTCAGTGGTTGAAATGAAACTCTGTGATACTCCGTAATACCTAGGAATAAGACTCGACAGATCTCTTACATATAGAAAACGTTGCCTAAACACCTGAAAGATTCCACAAGGTTCAAATGGTGCAAATGGCTCTGAGCCCTATGGGACTTAACATCTGACGTCATCAGTCCCCTAGAACTTAGAACTACTTAAACCTAACTAACCTAAGGACATCACACACATCCATTCTCGAGGCAGAATTCGAACCTGCGACCGTAGCGGTCGCACGTTTCCAGACTGAAGCGCCTAGAACCGCTCGGCCACAACGGCCGGCATTCCACAAGGAATAGTCTGCTTAGAAAATTGGCTGGTTCACATCTGGGCAGTCAAGCCGAAACTACTTGAAACATGAAATGGCACACAGTCATTCTGCTGCAAAGTACGTCTGTCACGTTCGGTACAACTCAAGTCACTCGAAACAAGTGGTCGTAGGCCTCAAAAACACACGCCGGTTTATAACAAGCTGTTTAAAATCTACTCCAATCTCGTGGTCTTATACCACCCGGCAAGCGTAAATTTGTGTTGGAAGAGAAGGAAGAAAATGGAGTAAGAGGTAACTCATTCATTACAAGGACAAGAAATGCACGTGCGAAGACTGATATACAAGAAGATCTTTTGCAGGACATCAGACGTAATCTAATGATAGAACAGCTACCGGGGCTACAGTTGTGGAAAGCTAAAGACCCGCTTCCATCTGGTTGTAAAAGTCGTCGAACATAGAACTGGACACCTCCAGAGTCAATATGGTTAGTTGTGGCTAGGACAAAGAAGACAATGTCAAGTGGCACTGTGGGGAAGATCAGGCAGTTAAACACATGCTTCAGTGTCGACTGCGTCCAAACTCCTCCACGGAAACGGACTTGTATCGGGGAATGCACTATAAGTACTGTAATGTTTGTTAACTGTGTAAATGTGTAAGTTTCCGACACGAGAATAATGTAATGAGCAATCAAATGGCAACGACAAAGATAGAAAAAAAGTAAAAAAACCGTTTATTATTTCTAAAGTAACCGCTATAATTGTTAAAAAAGGGTGGGTATAAAAATATTTCCTTACTTGAACCAGTGTAGACGGAGAACTATTCACCGTAAGCTTATCCAACTTTATAGGAATGATGTTCAGACTGTGTGCTGCAGGACATGCGTTGTTAGTAGTGTTAGTATTATGGCTTGCCGTTAGGCGCCGGTACTGGTATGGCGACGTGTCTTTTTTTTGTGTTTGGTCGTAGCGGACGTCACATGACATCCGTTGAAATTCGTCTGTTGATCCGTTAACTCAGTTTTATTATTACAGAAACTAGCAAGCTCTTTGACCGAACACTCTGAGCTACCGTGCCAGCTGGGTTTGAAACACACGCATCGGTGTGCTGCTTAAGCAGCGGACAGTCAACACGGTCCTGGACAACGTGAGCATTGCAGCTCTGCGTGGTGGCTGTGCTGGATATGAAAGTTTAAAATCGTCAGGTGTTTCTGGCGCATACTGTAGAATTATAGCATATCAAGTTGCATGATGCCCCTCAATCAGTACTAAGAATGGCCATCTAAGGGAGCACATGCTGTAGATTGTTAGAGACTGATGCACAATTCCACGATCGCATAGAAACAGTCTTCGTACGTAAGGAACCAGTTCTGGGTTTTGTCAGTTGACAATGTCCGCAGCTTGTCGTCGTGCGGTAGCGTTCTCGCTTCCCACGCCCGGGTTCCCGGGTTCGATTCCCGTCGGGGTCAGGGATTTTCTCTGCCGCGAGATGACTGGGTGTTGTGTGATGTCCTTAGGTTAGTTAGGTTTAAGTAGTTCTAAGTTCTAGGGGACTGATGACCTCAGATGTTAAGTCCCGTAGTGCTCAGAGCCATTTGAACCATTTTTTTGTAAGGTTACTGAAATGGACAAGATGACGAGACTTCTGTTTTGTAACCTAGTTTTTGGAACTTCAGCAAGTTGAAGAGGACACTGAACACATATTGGTGCTGGATGAGACCTGTTTCCACTTTTCTTGGTATGCTAACAAAGAGGACCGTCGATTCCCGGTATGAATTGTAGGAGCAGTAAAAAGTAATAGAATGGTGTGCTGTTTCCTCCGAGCGCATTTCCAGTCCGTTTTTTTGAAAATGAGGAACTTTCTTAAACAGCAAATTCTGATTGCTACACAGCCATGTTGCAGGCCTTTATGAGTCATTAAATCAATACCCATCCTCCCTACAAGGGACTCCAGCAAGATGGAGCAACAGCCCATACTGCAAGTAATTCTGTGAGAGCCCTGAGTAAAATGTTTCCAGGCAGAGCCATTTCTCGCTTTTGGGACATCAACTGGCCTACTGGGGTACAGTTTATGAGCAACACCCAGACGAGCTAAAAATCGTTTTTGTGAGTGCTTTCGGGAGATTGCAAACTACATGTTGCGGCGAATTATGTTATCTCTTACAGGCGTACTACATCCATTTGTTATTCAATATGATGGACGCTTACCAAATGTTATTTTCAAGAAAAAGCGATACACTCTAACTCACTATAGAAACCTAAATGCATCATTATCAAAAAATTGATATTTACACTTTGCCCTAAATTGTTGTTTCATTTTCAAAACCGTCACTTGTTTCTAACACAGCCTGTACTTTACTTCGAAGGCATCCTGTAGTGTCCTAATGTAATGTTACTAAATGACTAAGCCTATATGTTTTGCCTGTTTTGCCTGTGCGTCTGTTACTGAGACGGAATAGTAAGTGTGAGTGCTAGCTAGGATGAGTGCACTTTACACTGGAGGTACATGGTAAAACTACACGGACAACGTCAGTGAACACTTTACTTCCACTAACTATTGCTACCTCTTCACCCGCACTCACTACTGGATCCTATCTCCTACTTTGCACCAGCAGCACCCTAGAAAGCCCATGGTGGCACTACCAGAAGTGTATTCAAGTTTTTCTTCGCTAGGTCATTAGTTATTATACTGCACTCGACGAGTGCTAACAGATTGTTTTAGCTTACTAGAATTTACGGTAGGTATCACGGAGTTTCTGCGCACTAGCAAGCTTCGAGACTGCCTCACAACCAACCCCGTCACATCTCGGTAATCTGCTACTGCCATAAAATATTGTCTATTCGCTGCGTTTTCCTATGAATAAAAGGTTGGTTAACTGATTCTACTGTCGTTTCTTGGTAAAACAACAACGTAATTAGAAATGAAAAGTAATTTTTGTGTTTGTGCTACAGTATTAATATATTTTGTTAACCGGCTTACTGCTTACATGGACATCATCAGTGTTCGTCTATCGTCATTCAGAGAGGGCGCAATACTCGTGAACAACATTGAAAAAGTTGCTACACATCAAGAGTGGGGTACGAAAACAAAGTAAATGTCATCTTTGACAGCGCATTGGCAGTGCAATTAAAAATGTTAAACAGTAAATAAACTTAAAGGCAACAAGCCAGGAAAACGTCAACATTAAACTCGAAAAGCTTCTCCTGCTTTACCTTGATGATCTGACCGATACAGCTATGGAATCAGATTGCTTTGCAGGAGCCAGTGCGGCTTAATTAAGCTGCGCAACGGAATTTAAAGAGGGCAATAAATTATGGGGCTTTGAGTGGGTCTCAGTTACCTGTCTATTAATTCTGCCTATGGATGTGGGTTTCATTAGATACGAAAGGAAAATTAAAGAGTAAAATACACTCTAAGGCAAAAAAAGACGCACCACGATCCGAATGCGACGGAAAGCGGTAGATGTGATGCACGTGTACAGATAAACAAATTATTACAATTTCAGATAAATTGGATGATTTATTCGAGAGAAAGAGATTCAAATATTGAGCGTTGGTCTACATCTAGGTCTTAAGTAAACAGTTAATCGGCTTGGCATTGATTGACAGAGTTGTTGGATGTCTTTCTGACAGATATTGTGGAAAATGCTGTCCAACTGCCGCGTTAGATCGTCAAAATCCCGAACTGGTTGGACGGCGTTGCCCATAATGCTCTAAATGTTTTTAGTTCGGGAGGGATCCGACGACCTTGATTACCAAGGTAGGCGTTGCACAGCACGAAGATAAGCAGTAGAAAGTCTCTCCGTGCGCGGGCGGGCATTAATTTGCTGAAATATAAGACCAAGATGGCTGTCCATGAAAGGCAACAAAACGGGACGTAGAATATCGTGCCGCGAATGAAAGCCAAAGGGGTCCTGGTATAAAATGAAATGGCACTCAAGACCAGTGATGAGTCCTTCGAACTGAACCACGATGATCAGCGAAGACTGTAGCTCGCTATACAGCCCGATTACCAGGAGTGATGATCTGGGGTACCATCGCGTTTCATAGCAGGACCCCTTTGGTTGTCATCCGCAACATCCTTACAGCACAGCGGTTCGACGACGATATTCTGCGCCTCCGTTTGGAAGCCCTTCATAGCAAGTCATCTTGGGTGTATATTTCAGCAAGATAATGCTCTTCCATACACGGCGAGTGAGATTCTACTGCTTATCTTCGTGCTTGTCTGATCCTACCTTGGCCAGAAAGGTCGTCGGATCTCTCCGCAGTTGAGAACGTTTGGAGCACTATGGTCAGGGCGCTCCCACCAGCTCGAGATGTTGACGATCTAACGCGCCAACTGGATAGAATCTGGCTCGATAGCCCACAGGGGAACGTCTAACCAGTCTACCAGTCAGTGCCAAGCCGAATAACTGCTTCCAGAAGGGCCAGAGGTGAACCAATGAGTTAATGATTTGCTAAGTTTGTGCAGCTCGTTCTCTTGAACGGATCATCCAATTTTTCAGACTGTGCTCTTACCGCTATCGCGTTTTCCCCACCCTGAGAAAACAAAAGGAAAAAAGGTCCCATTCCCTAGGTATTGGTTTGGTAGGCTACCAGCTACGTGAAAACAAATCAAACTTGATATTTTGGGTATTCTTTCTGAAGATGTCATCTGCGGCTGGATTCTATTCTTTTGCAATCCCAGAGATGTCACCGAGCATTTTTCTGAAATCCCTAATGCCACCAGGAAAATTTTTCCCTTTAACATGTTGGCTCATAGTATGGCCCTCAAGTTAGACTAGGGTAAGAGGGGGAGGATTACATCGCGGCGGCAGCTCCCTGTAATGGCTGTCCGTGACTCAGGGGACAAAGCACCATTCTTCCGTTCTCGATTGGCCATGAGTTCTGTGGTGTCACCGCCAGACACCACACTTGCTAGGTGGTAGCTTAAATCGGCCGCGGTCCATTTAGTACATGTCGGACCCGCGTGTCGCCACTGTGTAATCGCAGACCTAGCGCCACCACCACGGCAGGTCTCGTGATACGAGAGAGCACTCGCCCCAGTTGTACGAGAACCTAGCTACCGACCAGATGTACGAAGCCTTTCTCTCTCATTAGCCGAGAGACATAATAGCCATCAGCTAAGTTAATGGCTACGAACTAGCAAGGCGCCATTAGCCATACAGTGATTGTACTTAAAGTCTCCTGTGTATCGTCAAGATCGATGTACCACCATGATTGAGTAAAAGTTAAGTATTAAACCTGCTCCGTACTTTTCTTCCTAACATTAATTACGTATCCTGTTCCAGTACTTCACGCCCGTCTGCGTTAGTCTAGCTTGCCTTTTCAGCCATCTCAACTTCACGGTGTCGGCCCAGCTACCGACACAACATTGGCGACGAGGGAAAAGAGTTCTTTCTGATTGCTTACATTTAATTGTGTCATGGCTTCGCCACATTCTCCAGATGTACTGTCCGAATTTTATCGCTTGCAGAATCAGCAGACGCAGGCGTTACTGGATGCCCTTGGACAGCTCATCCAGGGTCAACGTACCATTCAAACCGATGCGGCCGCCGCCGCTTCTTCGCTACCGCTGCCACTAAACGATGTTGCACCTCCCTTTCGACCATACGTGGCAGCCGATGAGACCTGGCACGAGTGGTCTCGCCAGTTCAACTTTCATCTAGCAGCCTACAGAATTCAAGGTAAAGAGCGGCAGCCGTTTTTGCTTTCTTGTGTCGGTGTATCCACATACCGTGTGATAGTGAAATTGTTTCCCCGACGCGACGTAGCAACTCTGTCCTACGAGGAAATTTTGTCTGCATTAGATGCCTATTTCAAAGAAACAGTTAATGTGGTTGCAAAACGGTATACGTTCTTTCGTACAAAACGTACGGCCGGTCAAACTAATAGGGAGTGGGTCGCAACATTGCAAGGACTTACTAGGGACTGTGCCTTTGAATGTGACTGTGGTCTTTCTTATTCAGATACAATGGTGCGTGATGCAATTGCACAGAACGTTTCTGATGTTCGCATACAGGAGCAAATTTTGAAACTAGTTAATCCCTCCCTTCAACAAGTGATAGACATATTGGATAGACAGGACACACTTGACTGTGCTCAGGAATCTTTTGAAACTTCGCCAGCCGTGTGTAACATTAACCGGCCCGCTGGACGCGCTGCGCGGCCCGGTAACCGGGCCTCGCGCACGTCCGCACAGCTGCCGCCGCGCGCTAAGCCACGTGTGCCGCGCCAGCCCACAAATGTAGTGAAATCGTGCCCGCGGTGTGCTACTAGACATTCGCGTGAACATTGCCCGTCACGCCAAGCTATTTGCTTTTTCTGCAATAAGAAAGGACATGTTCAAAGTGTTTGCCAGAAAAAGCTCAGATCAGACAATCACAATCATTCCAGGCCCTTTGCTTCGCGCCGGAATCGAACCAAGGACACTCAGGCTCGTGGACCTTCGCCTATGGACCTTCATGTCGTTAATTCCGCTTCGTCCAGTGACACTTTCTCTAACAGTGACTGTGATCGTCCCACAAAAACTGTGCGTCGGCGTCGCCGGAAATCACGTCAATTAGCAAGTGATTCTGTACCAGTGTCTGTTCCAATTGCACAAAACAGTCGCTCTTGTCGTCAGCAGAACAATAAGCTTTTTGTGGACTTAGACTTTGAAGGCAAAGTGATACCATTCCAGCTCGATACCGGAGCTGCAGTTTCATTGCTCAATCATGACACGTACAAACAACTGGGCAAACCTCCGTTGCGTTCCGCAAATGTTAAGCTAACTACATATTCCGGACAGAAAATTCCTGTGTTAGGACAGTGCAGCCTTCTTGCAACATACAAGGGACAAACAAAACTTGTGTCATTTTACGTTCTTCGTTCTTCTTCTGCAGTGAACTTGTTTGGTCTAGATTTGTTTCAGTTGTTTAACATGTCTATTGTAAATCAGGTGCTATCAGTGAATCAAACTGTGCCTTCAGATAGTGTTTCTAGTGTATGTGACGAATTTGCAGATATTTTTGCACCGGGCTTAGGTTGCGCTAAAAACTATGAAGCACATTTGGAACTGGAAGGAAACGCGCAACCGAAATTTTTCAGAGCGCGCAATGTTCCCCACGCATTGCGTCAGGAGGTCGCAAGAACATTGCACAATGTAGAATCACAAGGTGTGAGTGAATGTGCGCAATGCCTCTTCTCTTTCAGCTCCGCTTCATCGCGTACGCCGTACAGGTGTTCCGTTCGTCTGGACGACGGAATGCGAACGCGCCTTTCGCCAGTTGAAATCGGCGTTGCTTTCTAATACTTGCCTTACGCCATTCGATCCCCAGAAACCCCTTTTGTTGATGGTAGATGCATCGGATTTCGGGATCGGTGCTGTGCTTGCGCACAAAGTTGGCTCCCATGATCGCCCTATTGCCTTTGCGTCCAAATTGCTCTCGTCTGCGCAAAGAAATTATTCACAGATAGAGAAAGAAGCTTTGGCTCTCGTGTTTGGTGTTACTAAGTTCCATGATTTCTTGTATGGTCGTCACTTTACCATCATCAAAGACCACAAACCTTTGACATCGCTTTTTCATCCGACCAAGCCTGTACCTCCACGTACAGCGCAGAAATTCATTCGCTGGTCTATTTTCCTCTCGCAGTACCGCTACGATATCTTGTATCGGTCCACTGCTAAGCACGGAAACGCCGATGCGTTGTCCCGTTTGCCTGTTGCTGAGGATAAAGCATTCGATTCTTCCGAACTTGCTTGCATGTTCATTGATTCGGAAACCGATGAAGTGGTCGACTCGTTTCCGATTGATTTTCGTCGTGTCGCTACAGCCACAGCTGCTGACCCTGTCCTTGCTACTGTTTTACGTTTTGTTGCTACGCAATGGCCTTTGTCAAAGTCTCGGATCGAGGATCCGTTGGTTCGCCGATTTTTTGCTCACAAGGAGAGACTTTTTGTTCGACGTGGTGTTTTGTTGTTGCGTTCTGATAATGATCAGTCCAGAGTCGTGGTCCCACGTTCGTTACAGTCCTCTGTTTTACGGCTTCTTCACCAAGGACATTGGGGTATAGTGCGAACGAAACAACTTGCTCGTCAGCACTGTACTTGGTTCGGAATCGATGCTGCGATTACGAATATGTGTTCTTCGTGCCCGGCGTGTGCCGAACAACAATCCGCACTGCCGCGGAAAGTCTTTGCGTGGCCAAAAGCCACTTCCCCTTGGCAACGCTTGCACATTGATTTTGCTGGTCCATTCTGGAATGCTCGATGGTTGGTTCTGGTCGATGCCTTCAGTAATTTTCCTTTTGTTGTCCGGATGTCTTCCACGACGTCCTCCGCCACCATCCAAGCGTTGTCTGCTATCTTTTGCATTGAAGGTCTTCCGCAGACTATTGTTTCCGACAATGGCCCACAATTCATGTCCGCAGAATTTCAGTCATTCTGCCAGGCCAATGGTATTCAACATCTGACATCCGCGCCGTTTTCGCCTCAGTCCAACGGTGCCGCTGAACGATTGGTCCGGACTTTCAAGTCACATATGTTGAAATTGAAAGAGTCGCATTCTCGGGAGGACGCATTGTTGCTCTTTTTGTCTTCGTATCGCTCTCAGCCCCGAGATGGTCGCTCGCCGGCTGAGTTGCTCCACGGTCGTCCTCATCGCACCTTGATGTCTTTGCTGCATCCGCCGCATCAGGTTCCTGTGCAGCGGCAGACTCCTGCTTTTGCTCCAGGCGACGTTGTATTTTATCGCAACTATCGAGGTTCACGGCGTTGGCTCGCAGGGCGCATTCTTCGCTGCCTCGGCCGCGCGATGTATTTGGTTTTGGGGGCCTCTGGTGAGGTGCGTCGGCATCTCAATCAGCTGCGCCTCTGTCGTCGCTCGGGTTCTGCCGCTCCCCGTCTGCTTTCAGCGACGGTGCCGTCCGGTCAGCGCCCTGGGGACCCATCTACTGGCTCGCCTCATCCCCAGGTGTTCCCGACGATGCCTTCCATTTTGCCCCATGGCGAAGCGCCGCCGCCGCCGCAGCAGCAGCAGCCGCCGCCGCCGCCGCTTGTTCTCCCGCCGGCGCCGCCCGCATTCGACGCTTCGTTGCAGCCGCCAAGCGCCTCCCAGGGTCACGCGCCGCCGATCGCTTCCCGTGACCAGCTGTCCGCCGCCATGGAACTCCCGCCCGCTCCGGACCACATGACATCATCGCGCGTCGGCTACCCCGACGCAATGGAGGTTGATCCTTCGGTCCCTCCTGTCTCTTTACGGGCGCATACACCGCATGTTGACGTGCACCCTGGACTAGTTTTTCAGGCGTTTCCTAGCTCCCCTCGGACCGAATGGCCGGGTGCGGGTGGCACAGCCTCGCCTGTTGTTAGGCTCCCCACCTCATCGCATACGTCAACATGTGGTCCTCCCCACGGCGAGCGGAAGCCTTATCACACGACCGTTCGCCGATTTGCGGGGGAGGAATGTGGTGTCACCGCCAGACACCACACTTGCTAGGTGGTAGCTTAAATCGGCCGCGGTCCATTTAGTACATGTCGGACCCGCGTGTCGCCACTGTGTAATCGCAGACCTAGCGCCACCACCAAGGCAGGTCTCGTGATACGAGAGAGCACTCGCCCCAGTTGTACGAGAACCTAGCTACCGACCAGATGTACGAAGCCTTTCTCTCTCATTAGCCGAGAGACATAATAGCCATCAGCTAAGTTAATGGCTACGAACTAGCAAGGCGCCATTAGCCATACAGTGATTGTACTTAAAGTCTCCTGTGTATCGTCAAGATCGATGTACCACCATGATTGAGTAAAAGTTAAGTATTAAACCTGCTCCGTACTTTTCTTCCTAACATTAATTACGTATCCTGTTCCAGTACTTCACGCCCGTCTGCGTTAGTCTAGCTTGCCTTTTCAGCCATCTCAACTTCACGGTGTCGGCCCAGCTACCGACACAACAAGTTCACTGTCCGGCTTGAAAGAATACTGTCTCCTATGTCCCAATAGATGAGCTCAGAGGCAGACACTGTCTCCCAACAACACGCACTCCCCCTTGACGGTTTCCAGGCTCCCTCTACACAGCAGCATGGCGGGATTAGCCGAGAGGTCTTGGGCACTGCAGTCATGGATTGTACGGCTGGTCCCGGCGGAGGTTCGAGTCCTCCCTCGGGCATGGGTGTGTGTGTGTTTGTCCTTAGGATAATTTAGGTTAAGTAGTGTGTAAGCTTAGGGACTGATGACCTTAGCAGTTATGTCCCATAAGATTTCACATACATTCGAACATTTTTTTCTACACAGCATTATTACAAGAGTCACTAATTCCAGTCACAATATAAAAGCAAAGAAAGTTAGCACTGTCATTGCAATCACTGTCATACCGTTCATTTCAGTTCCAAGTGCAGCTGTCAAATTCAGTTGTTATGAACATGCTAATTTTCTCATCATCTCTTACATGGATGAGATGTACTACCCTGTATGGTTAACCATCTCTGAGCCTACTTACCTATTTAAATTAAATTAGCAATACCAATGAAAATAGTATTTGACTAGAGTATGGAAGAATAGCTCAGAGGGATATTACACAGACATATTTAGGAGCAGAGTAAAATGCAATATTGGCAGTTGTATCAACAAAATATACCGAGTATTTAGACAATCACAATAAAATAAATAAATACAGGAGGTATGGAGGAACAGAATGAAACTCAGTGCGCGAAGAATTTGAAAACATTGAGGATTGAGTGAAGTTTAGAAGAGAGAGATATCGAGCAGTGTTTGCCAGTTTTGTCAAAGAATGAAATTTTCGCTCTGAAACGGGATGTGCACTGATGTGAAACTTAATGGCAGATTAAAACTGTATGCCGTACCGAGACTCGAACTCAGGATCTTTTATTTTCGCCGTCAAAGGTTCTACCGACTGAACTAGCCAAGCACGACTCACACCAGGTTCCCACAGCCTTACTCCCACCAGTACTAAGATTGATAGATATGAGATGAGGTGCTGCCGGATAAAGCTATGAGGTCGGGTTGTGAGTCGTACTTGGGTAGTTCAGGCGGTAGAGAACTTGTCCCAGCTTTGAGTCTGGGTCCGGTGCACAGATTTAATCTACCAGGAAGTATCAGTTTTGTTAATGTGTGCGCCCTTCTCCAACCAATGTATTATTACTTACACACAGACCGACTGACTGTTAAATGATGATTTTGACTGATGATCTGGTGGCTCAGCTAGCGATTAGGTCACGTTGCTGCCAGGTTCTGAGCTACAGACACACTCAAGAGTGAGCTGAGACTGCTTCAAGCATACCTCTGTCGACGCTAAGCATTGTTCACATATGCCTCCCCCTCCCCCCCCCCCACCCGTAGTCTTCAGACCATGTACCATAAGTAGGTCTGTCCGAGCCCTATTGGAATGTGCGAGTTACCGTAGAATCAACTTTAGCAGTCAACACTTGACCAGTGTCCTGCTAAACATCTTATTCATTGAGGATTGCTCACAGAGGCTTGACACCAGATCTTCTTTACAGGTTCCTTGTTAGTTCTCCCACATAAATGGCCAAACACTGGAAGATTTAATTTATTATGTTTGTTTGTAGGACCAATTTGCGTTCCACGAAAAGAAGAGAAGAAAAGCTACAGTGTAACGTCTTATTTACATCGAGGTTAGCAGAGTATTACCTAGGAGAGCA
This sequence comes from Schistocerca serialis cubense, assembly GCF_023864345.2. Taxonomy (NCBI): domain Eukaryota; kingdom Metazoa; phylum Arthropoda; class Insecta; order Orthoptera; family Acrididae; genus Schistocerca; species Schistocerca serialis. The sequence goes on from NC_064643.1 coordinate 463,288,022, forward strand.
CAAAGACGGGTAAGTTAGCCTGCCTCGTCCTTTTCGAAAGAACCATACCAGCCGGTCCCACATGGTCATAGGAGAAAACCTACAGTAACCCTAGCACTACGGACTTGCTGCAGTCTCCTTAAGGCTTTCGTATTAGGTAATGCTTTGTCAAAACATCTCTTCACCTAGTTGATGTGAAACTCATCTTGAGACTGAGGTTTCTCAGTACCTTTTAGTCAATCCAGGTTGTGAATGAAGATCCATAGTTTTTGAGAGGCACAACATTACACTGACACATCTACTGATAATGACGGAAGATGTTAACAGTCGGGTCCGGCAAACGTGAAACCGGTCATTTCTGACAGTGTTCTGACGTTATCGCAATGTAGCACAACCTACAGGTTGTACTCAGCATTAGTAATGCTACTGGCAGGGCAAAAGCCCACTTTCTTTGGCGATAGTCGGGTCAATCTTATCTGTGCGGCATAGCCGTGGACTTACGTTTGGAAACAAAAAAATAGATCTGAAGTTTATCTTACCGTTCCAATTAATGTTATCAAAAGCCGCATGAACACTTCTACGTTTTTCATTCTGCAGTCAACGGCACGAAATGTCTTAATGGAGAACCTAGACTTATTCTCAACGATGTCTAGTTTCCCTATTGATGACTTTTGACTTCGAGTGCTGCCATTCGGATAGGAAGTAACTTCTCACAAGAATAATATAATGTCGGGTGAGCTTTAATTAATTGCTTAGATTCATTGTTTTGAAGACACTATGAAGAGATGTTTGACTAGTTCAGTTGGATTTGTTTTTCAAGTGCTTCTCGGGAATATCTATAGCCTATAATGCAACCATTTTCTAAATATTATTACTACCATGCAAAAGTATACTTCAGTGTGATGGTTTCACCTGGTTGTGTGACTTTTCACTAATTCTTCTGGCCAAATTAACCATTCATTCTGTAGTAGGAATCTGTTACAGACGATTGAGAGCAGTGGCGTTTGCGTAGGATTCTCGATGCTAGCAGACAAGCAACACTGCTTCATATAACTGCAGATATCAATGTGGGACTGACGACGAACGTATCGATTGGGACAGTGCGGCGAAATTTGGAAATTAATGGGCTACGGCAGCAGACGACCAACGCTAACGCCTTTTCTAACAGCACGACATCGCCTGCAGCGCTCCTCCTGGGGTACTGACCATATCGGTTGGACCCTAGATGACTGGAAAACTGTGGCATGGTCAGATGAGTCCCGATTTCTGTTAGCAAGAGCTACTGGTATGGCTCAACCGTGGTGGAGACTCCACGAACCCTTCAATCCAAATTGTCAACAAGGCACTGTGCAAGCTAGTTGCGGGCAGTGTTTACGTGGAATGGACTGCGTTGTCACATCCAACTGCACCGATCATTGACTGGAAATGGTTGTGTTCGGCTACTTGAAGACCATTTGCAGCCATTCATGGACTTCAAGTTCCCAAACAACGATGAATTTTTATGGATGACAATGCGCCATGCCAACGGGCAGCCAGCGTTCGCTATTGGTTTGTAGAACATTCTGGACAATTCGATCGAATGATTTGGCCATCTAGATCACCCGACATGAACCCCATCGAATATTTATGGGACATAATCGAGAGGTCACTTTGTGCACAAAATCCTGCACCGGCAGCACTTTTGCAGTTATGGACGGCTATAGGGGCAACATGGCTCAATATTTCTGCAGAGGGCTGCCAACGACTTGTTGAGTCAATGTCACGTAGAGTTGTTGCACTACGGAGGGTCCGATACGCTATTAGGAGGTGTCCTACGATTTTTGTCATCTCAGTGTATGGTAACACTGAGATACGAAATTCGCCATGCTGCTCCCATTACGTCATTACGTTTGCTTACCCGCCACAAGCTCAAGTTGTGTCGAGGGAGGCTGAACTCGGAGCCTAATCAGAAAGCACTCCCTTCTAACGAAAAAACCATCAGCGACCCAGTCACAATGATCAGAGCGAAGTCTACCCCACGTATCTCACCCAAGCTGCTATCCTTTCGCTGATGTCCCTATCTCAGTTCTAGGAATAACGTATCTAAAGTATGGTTCATAATTACATAGTTGTGCCAGGCCCGACTTTTAGAATAAACTCCGAACTTGTCTTTTAAATACTGCAATAATTCCCGGTTCCGTTTACTGCACACGTACAATGAACTGACTTGCATTAATCGGGTGACATAGGCTAGCACCTGCAGTAAGGGCTGCAAAATATGTGGTGTCCCACGAACTCCTAAATGGAGACTGAACCCGTCCCACAGCTAGGAGCTGAGGGAAATCACGCACAGTGAGCTATTCCTTACAATTATGTAGTTGTTATTCCTCGATACCTTGGTGCTTCTCATCATAGCAGCTATGTCTTACTGTACCACGCGATCTTTATCGAATGAATATTAAACAGTAGCAACAATGTGCAATATGCAAACTCTCTCTAACAGCGCCAACGATCGTCCCATACAGAATACGTTAATAACTATGTTGCCTTGTTTCGATACATTTTCAGTCACAGCAGCCCTCTTTGAGCATTTGTATCACTGCTACTCGCGTCTTCTTCATTTGTTACCTTGGGGACGAAGTCGAAGTGTTTCACGAGCTGCTTGAATTCAGGCGCACTAGGTAAAGACAAGGTGCTGCTACAAACCAGAGGTATATGAGAGTTTCAGAGGGAGCATGAGGCAACGATATACTGGAACAGGGCGAAGGAGTACTGTAGAAGTCGAATGCTTAGAGAGGTGAAATAGAGAAGGCAGCGGAGGAACAGGCAGAAGGAGAAGGACGAGGAAAAATCCTACAGATTGTACACGAATACTGAATGTAATTGATGGAAGGAGAAAACACGAAAGTGCAGCAAATGAAGTAACAAGAGGGAATACAGATGCCTAAACACTGAGATTCACAGAAGTGGATACTGGTGAAATGAAGAGCTGTAGAAAAACACATGATTGTGAAAAAGATAGCTGCATACAAGTGTTCTTTGGAGAAAAGACAAGCACTTGTATGAATCTTAGGAGCTCAGATGACAAACCTGAATTTACTAAAGAAAGAAAAGCTGAAAGATGGAAGGAATATGCAGAAGACCTGTACAAAGGAAACGACGATAATTTTATAGATACGGAGCAATAAGTAGGTAGCTGATGTGATATGTATGATAATGCGAGGAGAATTAGACAGAACATTGGAAGACCTAGGTCCAGGACCTTGTCCGTGGACGGAGAATGACATTCTTTCCGCAAAACAGTGTTGAGAAAATTTAGATAATCGGCATTTCAGACTGACTGTAGAACGATTATAACGTCACCAGCTTTATATTCCGCGTAAGATCTCGAAGACATGATGAGAGAAAGTAGGGCTCTTATAGTCGTGTTCAGCCAGTCGTTTAATCCTCGCTTCATTAGCGACACAGGAACAGGAAAAGGAATGCCTAATACTGGTGCATATTTCCGTCCACCATGCACCGTACGGTGGCTTGTGGTGCACGTATGTAGATGTACATGTAAATGTAGATGAAATAAGTCCCGTAGAGCAGTCGACATTCCCTAAGAATTATTGAAGTCCTTGGGAGAGCCATCCATTACAAATCTATTCCGCTTGGCATGCAAGGGATAATGATGCAGTCGAAACATTCTCAGACTTCAAGAAGAATGTTGTAATTCCATTTCCAAAGAAGGCAGGCAGACTGAAGTGTACGTGTTGCCGAAGCATCAGTTTAATGAGTGTGGTTGCAAAATACTAACATGTGTTATTTACAGACCAATACATAAACTGTTAGAAGACGACCTCAGACAAGATGAGCTTAGATTCCGGAGACATGGGTGAAAAGCATGAGGTAATACTGACCCTATGGCGTATCTCAGTAGACAGGCTTAAGGTAGGGAAACCTATATTTATAACGTTTGTATATTTAAAGAAAACTTTCGATAATGTCGACTGGAATACTCTTTGAAATTATAAAGGTATGGAGCGTAAGGTGATCTATAACTCGTACAGACATCAGACTACAGTTAACTACTTGAAAGACAACTAGTAATTGAAGGAGTCAGAAACAGTTGCACCATGTACCGACGTTATTCAATCATAAATGGAGGAACCAGTAAAGGAAACCAAGAAGAAATTTAGGAAGGAAATCAGACTTCAGAGAGAAGAAATATAAACTGTGAAGTATATTAAGGACATTGTCAGTGACTAGGAAGTGTTTGGAAGACCAGTTGAACGGAATGAATAGTGTCTTCGAAAGAAGTATTGAGATGAATAGCAACAAAAGTAAACCAATGCTAATGAAATGTAGTTAATTTAAATCGGTCAATGCAGAGGGAACAAGATTAGAAAAGTTAGTTTCGATATTTGGGCAGGAAAGTAAGTGACGGTGTCTGAAATAGAGAGAATATAAAATGAAGATTGGCAATTTTGGATTAGAGAAAATTTTTAAGACTGAACTTGTTGCGATTGTTTCGTTACGTCAAGAAACCCTCTTTGAGCTGCTACCAGCGAATTCTTCACTTGTTACTATCTAGACGGAACATGAAACGTTGAAAGCCACATTAATCGTTTCCGTGCGCTGTGTGAGTTCAGAATTTCAGTCAACTGTAAGGTAGTACACCAGATCGTCAACTGAATCTTTATAGCACAAACAACGAAAAGGAGAGCCAAAATAATCCGACAGTGTGTTCTACGTTTGTTGTTTCTGTATCTCATCTTCAAATTGAAATGTTATAGTATTTGTCCACGCCGCCATAACTTGGATGCTAAAAATACCAGATACAAGGAAACTGGAGCAAGGGAAACAGAGAGATTCAAGGAATTTACCATTTTCACTGACAAGTCTGCGCAGTCCGGTTTCGTCTAGTATTGCATAGTGAATGCAGCTGGAGTTCACTACGTGCTTTGTCATCGAACGAAGTCTTTAACCTCGCTGTTGCTTAACAACCACAAAAGGCAGAAAATCTCACAGTTCACAGCTACCGGAAATTTCCATTTGGCTACCAGCCGACAGTGCGCACATATTTCTAGGAAGCAGTTGCACAGATCATGTTTTAAAAAAATGTGTGAAATCTTATGGGACTTAACTGCTAAGGTCATCAGTCCCTAAGCTTACACAATAATTAACCTAAATTATCCTAAGGACAAACACACACACCCATGCCCGTGGGAGGACTCGAACCTCCGCCGGGACCAGCCGCACAGTCCATGACTGCAGCGCCTTAGCCCGCTCGGCTAAGATCATGTTTAAATATGGTTTAATTTCACAAGATGTACAAACACTAGTGAATCACGTGCCAACGTTCTTTATTAATTTTTTTATTTTTGACAAATCTATTCCACACTTCTGCAAAATATTCTCATAAATCAGCGTAGAAATCAGACCAGTACTTCAACGAATCACCGTGGTGAATATTTCATTATACAAATTGGAAGAACGGGAAGAGAGGAATCATAATTTATGAGTGTTTCAAAGTCATCGAAACGACTGTCACGTGTTGTACTAACTTACAAAAATTTGATCCTAGCTTTGCGCAGTGTCGCCGATGTTAAAGGTACCAACTGATAAGCAACTCACAAAAGGCTTTTTTTCCCAAGCCAGGAGAAATACTGACGCACCTAGTGACAAAAGCCGTGCCACGCGAGGGAATTTCGGACACGCAGGGTCCATTGTGTCGGAAGCAATGAACCTGCTACAAAACAAACTTTCGTTACGCCTTCATGCCCATTGTTTTCTATTCTGTATGACCTGTTGCGTGCCAGACGTCATGGCATTCAGCACTGAACAAACAAAGTTCGAATGTTCCCCCTGGCTCCCTGCCGACCTAACTGCTGCCTAAGTGATACGATTGAATCGGGAACTGCTTCTGGCATACCATGTGACAAATAACCACACGAACAGACAGAGAGATGAGGTATGGAATCTTGGGACGCCGTTTAGCATCCCCATCGGTATACGAGTCCACATACAGTTCACCGCACTGCTAATACCCAATGACGTAACACAGTGGTTAACAGACGGGAGTTACATTTCGGGGGACGGCGTTTCTAATCCCGTCCAGCCATCTAGCCTTACATTTTCCGTGCTTGCCATATATCGCTAAAGGCAAATTACTTTCATAAAGACACGGCCACACTGCCGAATTACTTCCCAATCTGCGATTGTACTCCGTCTTCAAGGACTTCGTTGTCCATGAAAGTTAAACCGTAGTATTCCTTCCTGTTTTAAAACTTTTATTAATCAGCTTTCGTAAGACCCTGATTCCCAGAAATATCAATTGTCCGGAGAGGACAAAAAATGTACATGTTGCAGGGTACCACCCAGAACCTGTATGTCTCACCGCTACATCCCCATCCTGATTCTATAGATTAGCTTCTCAGTGTATTAAGAGGCGCTCGCTTCAAGTGTATAATTAAATTTTCTGCTTTAATTGGTTCGTTTTTTGTGATTTGCCAATGATATAAAGATCAGTGAATATGTATTTTTAGGCGAGCCGAAGTAACTTTGGTGTTCACATTACATGTGGATAGGTCTTCGCTGCATTGTACTCGGCGTTACCTACAGAGGTTTGTAGTAAGTGCCAGGTGTGGAATCCAGAGCGCACTGTAGTAGGGGACACTGGGGCAAGCTGACGATGATAGTAGTTAACCATTCTTAGTACACTACTGGCCATTAAAATTGCTACACCAAGAAGAAATGCAGATGATAAACGGGTATTCATTGGACAAATATATTATACTAGAACTGACATCTGATTACATTTTCACGCAATTTGTGTGCATATATCCTGAGAAATCAGTACCCAGAACAACCACCTCTGGCCGTAATAACGGCGTTGATACACCTGGGCATTGAGTCAAACAGAGCTTGGATGGCGTCTACAGGTACAGCTGCCCATGCAGCGTCAACACGATACCACATTTCATCAAGAGTAGTGACTGGCATATTTTGACGAGCCAGTTCCTCGGCCACCATTAACCAGACGTTTTCAGTTGGTGAGAGATCTGGAGAATGTGCTGGCCAGGGCAGCAGCCGAACATTTTCTGTATCCCGAAAGGCCCGTACAGGATCTGCAACATGTGGTCGTGCATTATCCTGCTGAAATATAGGGCTTCGCAGGGATCGAATGAAGGGTAGAGCCACGGGTCGTAACACATCTGAAATGTAACGCCCACTGTTCAAAGTGCCGTCAATGCGAACAAGAGGTGACCGAGAAGTGTAAGCAATGGCACCCCATTCCATCACGCCAGTATGACGATGACGAATACACGCTTCCAATGTGCGTTCACCGCGATGTCGCGAAACACGGATGCGACCATCATGATGCTGTAAAAAGAACCTGGATTCATCCCAAAAATTGACGTTTTGCCATTCGTGCACCCAGGTGCGTCGTTGAGTACACCATCGCAGGCGCTCCTGTCTGTGATGCAGCGTCAAGGGTAACCGCAGCCATGGTCTCCGAGCTGATAGTCCATACGATAGTCGATAGGATAAACCGCAATCGCGATAGGCTACAATCCGACTTTTATCAAAGTCGGAAACGCGATGGTACGCATTTCTCCTCCTTACACGAGGCATGAGAACAACGTTTCTGTGGTGTCACCGCCAGACACCACACTTGCTAGGTGGTAGCTTAAATCGGCCACGGTCCATTTAGTACATGTCGGACCCGCGTGTCGCCACTGTGTAATCGCAGACCTAGCGCCACCACCAAGGCAGGTCTCGTGATACGAGAGAGCACTCGCCCCAGTTGTACGAGAACCTAGCTACCGACCAGAAGTACTAAGCCTTTCTCTCTCATTAGCCGAGAGACAGAATAGCCATCAGCTAAGTTAATGGCTACGAACTAGCAAGGCGCCATTAGCCATACAGTGATTGTAATTAAAGTCTCCTGTGTATCGTCAAGATCGATGTACCACAATGATATTAAAGATAAGTATTAATACAGCTACGTACTTTTCTTAATAACATTAATTACGTAGCCTGTTCCAGTACTTCACGCCCGTCTGCGTTAGTTTAGCGTGCATTTTCAGCCATCTCAACTTCACGGTGTCGGCCCAGCTACCGACACAACAGTTTCACCAGCCAACGCCGGTTAAGTGCTGTTTGTGTATGAGAAATCGGTTGGAAACTTTCCTCATGTCAGTACTTTTTAGGTGTCACCACCGGCGCCATCCTTCCTGTCGGTTAAATTTTGCGTCTGTAGCACGTCATCTTCATGGTGTAGCAATTTTAATGGGCAGTGGTGTACATTCATTTTTCCTTTGTACGTTCTAAAAGTTGGCCTCTTATTGTATGGTAACAATACAGTCCAATTACATTGATGTCACCACCTTTGTAAAGACCTAATAACCACCTTTTGTAGTGGAGACGCGCAGTATGAGAGGCGGTAACGTTCTGGAAGGTACCGACAGAGACGTGGAACGATGCCGACTCCAGTGCCGTGGCCAGATGATCTCTGTTCCACGGTTGAGGGTCCATGTCACGAACAGCCCTATCGGGGTGGGTCGCACATAATCTCGAGTGAGTTTAAATCCGGGGGGGGGGGGGGGGAGGGGGGTGTTTCGTGAACATGGGAGTACAGTAAACTCATCCTGGTGCTCTTCGAACCACACACGTACAGTGCGAGCTGTGTGACACAAAGCATTGTTCTGCTGGTAGATGCCGCCGTGCTGATGAAAAATGACCTTCATGTAAGGATGGACATAGTCCTCAAGGACAGACAGATACTTGTGTTGATCCACTGTACGTTCCAAAATGACCTGGTTTCCCAGGGAATGCCACGAAACCATTCCTCAAACCAAAACGATCCGTGCCACGGCCTGAACCCTTCCGACAACTTTTGCAGAGCTGTAAGCGCCAAAGGCCATCTGTCCTATGGAGTATAACACGTGATGCATCCGAAAAGGCCAACTATCGCCACTGATTGGACATCCAGTTGTGATGCTGGCACGAAAATTGCTGCCTTCGTCACTGATAAACAGCAGTCAGCGTGGGTGCATGAACCATGCGCCTGCTGCAGCAACGTTCGCTGGATGGCCATTGAGGAGCCACTGCTGGTAGCCCCTTGATTCATCTGGGCGGACAGCTACCAAAAGCTGTACGTCTGTTGCCCCGTACACATCTCTGCAACCGACGTCCACACCTGTCATCATAAGATGACGGGCCAATAGACGTGCAGCTATTTGGTAACTGTCCGCCCAGATGAATGTATTAAAAGAAACATTTATACAACTAGACGATATAGTCAGATAAACGTTACCAACACCTCTGTTCGACGTTAACGTACAATAGCCACTCACAGATGGAAGTTGGCAGCACTAGCAACGGAGGGTATACACAGAGTGCCGGGTGACGGGATGTGATGAACAACTGTTGCCTCTTTGCCAGTTGTGGATAGCGACATTTTGCCATGCGCGGTCTACATTAACCACGGACACAGGCAAAATAGATTACAGACTTAGCCATGAAATTGTTCCATCCTTCGCTCGAAGGCCAATGAACATGCCCTTTTGGACGTCAAATAAATAGCTCCGTTTCCCCATTACGACAACAGCTGGTTTTGTTCTTCCCGTCACCCGACACTCTGTATACATCCTCCATTGCTAGTACTACCAACTTCCGTCTGTGAGTGGCTATTGTACGTTAACGTCGAACAGAGGTGTTGGTAACGTTTATCTGACTGGATCGTTTAGTTGTGTAAATCTTCCTTTTAATACATTCACAGTTTTCCCAGTACTGGGACAAGATGACTTTGACCATGGGGCAAGGTGACAAACATCGAATACGTGTTCAGTCTTATAATGCAAAAGAGAGTATATTAATAAACTTTGTTACATATTTCTTATTGAATAGGTTTTAATGAAAGGACTAATGTTGTAGGGGTGAGCCTGTTATCTGGAGGAAGTAGGTGGCCAGGCAGCTCAAAGACAGCTGAAACTTTTATTTATTTGTCAACAGTTTACGATAGTATACTCGTACCCACAGTAATTGGACCCAGGTTGCTGGTAGTCGAACACTCAATCCTCGATACACGACGTGTAGAGTGGACATTGCCAGTGATCACTATGCCCAGCTCGGCTCGACGGCTCGACAGCGGATCGAACTTTGGACGCTATCATTCCTGGCCAGGCGGCGGGGCTGCGTCAGGAGCTAGCACGGCAGACTGGTAGGGCTGTGTCGAGTGCAGGGTTGACAGCCTGCCCTAGCGGTGGTGAGTGAGCGAACCCCAGCCTCAAAGTATCGCTCGTGACGTATAGCGTCGGCGAAATAAAAAAATCTAACCCACAGAAAACGGCACATTGTTGTCGAAACATGTCTCCGTAAATACAAAAATAAACTAATTGTGTTTGCGCAAGGCTGATTTCCAAAACAACCCAGTTTTTAAACCGCAAACACGGAAGAACAAAAAGAGGAGTTTCAAACCTTAGTAAAATGAGATATGAGAAGAATGAGAAACTTAACATCAGAACTGATATCGAAGTAAATAAAGTTAATGAACCTGCGACCGTAGCGGTCGCGCGGTTCCAGACTGAAGCGCCTAGAACCGCTCGGCCACTCCGACCGGCGATTAATGTTTAACGTACCGTCAACAAAGAGGTCATTAGAGAAGGAGCAGAATCTCGGATTAGAGAAGGGTAGGGAAGGAAATCGGCCGTGCCCTTTCGAAGGAACAATCCTGGCATTTACCTGAAGCGATTTAGGGAAATCACGGAAAACCTAAAGCAGGATGGTTGGTTTGAACTGTCGTCCTCCCGAATGCGAGTCCATTTTGCTAACCACTGCGCCACCTCGCTCGGTCTGACAAGAGTGTGTCTTGGACCAAGATGCAAATTGGCGATGCAGTCACTTGGGTTATTGCCAATTTATAGACTTAACCTGGTGTGGCATGGTATCTATAGCACACGGTACCAAAGATAAGACAAAGGGGCGCCGTGCCCCAGTACCAATGGAAGAACAATAAGAATTCAATAATTCTCAGCTCACTACACCTTCAAGTAGCCGTGAACGAAGAAAAAAGAACAAGAAACTCTTACTTTCTGTAACGCCTTAAAGTGTGGTGGATATTGTTAATAAATTATTTGCAAATATTCATCTACGAATCTTGCAGGAGAAGGCTGATACTTGTCTTTACAATATCCTAGACACGGTAGCAATAAATTCATGGATTCTACAATCAAATAACTGAAAATAAACTAAGGAGGAAGGGTACAATCCTCAGCTGGTTAATGATCTCATGATGGAAACAAATTGTGGGATGGGATCAAGAAAGCCAATGGAATGAAGAAGCTAGAAACCCAGAACAATTTAAAAGAAAGAAATACGTGTCACATTGTAATGTCCAAAGGAAACGAGGCAAATGACGTCTGTATAAAATGCAGATCATTTGCGTCTGAAGAACATCTACAAAAAGTACCAATAACCTGCTCAAAATGTGATTTCAGTGTTTAGAAACAAACAAGTGAAACGAAAGAAGAAATATCAGGAAGTTTAGGAATAGGTCACATTTCTGGGTTGACATACAACGTTATGTATCAAAATAAGTAATTTAAAGTGGTAGAATATTGAGATTAAATATTTGACTGAAGACTGTAGATGACGTACAAATGAATGGAAAAATATAGGTTTTACTCTAACCATGCTGCAGGTTTTTAGTGTAAGCTTCATAAGGTGCCAGATGGCCTCTACCCGTAGGGGTATCATGTTTTTGGCTGTAGGGATAAGCAATTAGTATTTGTATAGCTAGAAACTACTTTTCACTCATCACTGATGAGTAATCCCAGTCCATGTCAGTGAGCTTTTAAATATAGTTCTTTTACAACAGCTACTCGTTCCTTCAACACCTTGTGTGCTTCCACGTCATCGACCTGTTCTTGAGCACCTTATGTACTTTTCACTGTTCAGATGACGGCTCATGCTCGTCCAGCTAAATAGTCCACCAACCAGAGCAGTAATTATGAATGGAATAATTACACCCAATATCAGAGGTATCGGTATAGCCCATGGCGTCTTACCCAGTCTTCTTTTTATTCATTTCTACTTTGGGGTACGTTTATCTGCAGACAGCGATGATTGGATGATAGTTTACAAACTCATTTGATCTTATTGCTTTGGTGAACAATGAACGGTGTTCATTACTTGCCGAAAATTTATTCCGTGACGCAATTTAAATTTGGATGCATGGTTTTATCAGTGAAAATGCAGAAGTATGGTGTGGTACATCAATGACACTTCTTGAATGTATTCTCTTAGTTTCATCAGCTAAAATTCGATTTACTGTGGAATATTCTGCTTCACTTTTATCTGTGGCATATGCAATATCATGATCTATGCAGGTTTCATCTAACAGATTAATTCCTATATCAGCACGTGTGAGTTATATGTAGGAATCTGTAACTCTACAGGCAGCTTGTCGAGACTACTGCTGCTACCATGTGCAGTGCCTTTCATACCATGCATGCTATGCTACTGTATTGTGTTGGGTATGCAAGTCTTATTATATAACACATCTTCGACATTTATCCATCTGTAGTGAGATGAAGGGAAACCAAGCCATCAAACCAACACCTTAATTCCTTGATATTTCAAGAGATGCTCTATGAGAAACATATCCAGTTTGAAGCTTATCTGTAATTATTAGTGCAGAAACTTGCTGCTATTTCATTATCTCTCCTGTCCTTTAGAATGTATGTTATTGGATTCATCTGCATTACCTTGGATTTTGTAAGCACCTCTGTTGACTGCTTTGGTAGATGTGATTTCTCAGTTGAAGTCTTGTATTTTGAAATATGTACCAAAACACCTAAATGACTTCCAGTTTGTGTGGGTTCACCATTTTAATGTGCCTGTATAAAGTACCTAAAACCCATTATCATGGATCTGAATTGACTTCATATTTGCTTTTCGAGATCGAGTTTGGCCGTACTGCTCAATTACTTGTGAAAGAATACCTATCCATTTTTATGATCTACAAAGATTAAAATGCTCATACGGCAGAGTTTTTGACATTTTGTTCTCACGTTCCATGATGCTTGCTTTCATCTGGGAGAATGTCGAATAGCGGTGCGTATCATACCAGTCTAGTTACTGCACTAAACTTCACCACAATGATGAGTTTGAAAGTCTGCTGGATAGTGATTTGTCCTCGTCTGCAGCAACTGATACATCACCTGTGTAACTGCATTTTCCACTCTATTTTAACAGGATCATGCCCAAGCGAGTTTGGAATATGTATCAATGATCATTTTTACCTGGTCTCTCAGCTGACAGCCATCCCTCGGTGTGTGTGCCTTGCAAGCAGATGCTGCTCCATTGCTCAGTCGCTGCTCCAGCACTCATGTCACTGCCTGCTGCGGAGTAACTGTTTGTAAATAATAATAATAATAATAGGACAGACGTTTCCAAATTGTTTGAAGTAAAATAGCAACAGTGCTCCTAAATTGTTTAGGGCAATCGCAGGCTGGGGTGGGGAAATTGTGAACAAATGGTGAATGTGGGGGAGGAGGTAAACCGGGGGAATTGTGTGTGTTTTTAAGTGCCACATTTGTGGTGGAACCACAATCTTGGAATTTTTTGACAAAAAATGACAAATACTATATAGAGAATGGAATGGGAGGAAGGTGACATTGAGGGTGACTTTTGGGTGGGTGAGGGAGGGGCAGGAAATTTCATTGAGGATGTGATAAGTGGGTGACGTTGAACTGCACTAGAAACAGCATTCATCCATTGGAAGCAGTTAATCTCGAAACTGTTACTTCAGCAACTTCTTTGATGCATCTGTCCCATTTCAACACCCACTGCTGTATCAGAAACTTGTCACAGCAATTTGTTTACTAAAATTTCACTATATTTCGTAATTCAGTTTCCCTGTGTTTTTTGTGTAGTTCCATACGTACAGTTAAATTTTGCAGCATACAATCACTAGCTTACTATTGGTTGTATCATACCTGACAGTACAGGTGCTTATAGGCTGGTATGGGTTCCAAGGATTAACTCGTATCCTGTTGGTGAAATGCTTTGAATGATATTATTCTAGTTTTCGCTACAGAGACGTTAAGATCGTGTTTCTGTTCATTCTTGTTTAATCTGTTAAGTCCCTGTTCTCATAATGCTCTCTGTTGTTGTATGATAACTGTATTATATGCATGCTTAATAATCCACATTTTATCTCATATCTTCAGTCAGAACATTTGCTCTATCATGACTGGTTAATTTTTCCTTTTGTGCCTGCCAAGGAGAGAGCTACATAGAGTGACTTCCATACAGGGACGTGGATAGATCTAATGTACAATTTCTGATTCCATAGAGTTGAGTTAATCTGATCACAGAAAATACTTCTCTACAAGAAGATAAAATATATTCGGGCAGTGGATAAACTTCGGCTTCAGCAGAAGGTTTCGTGCTTTATATTCTCTATCTTAAGGTATATTTTCACCGATTACAGTTTTTCCACGGGAAAAATGTGGACAAGAAAGGAAGGTATGGCAGAAAACTGAAATTTAGTGTCCTGCTGACGATGTGATTATTAGAGATGGGGAGCAAGTTCGGAAGGGTATGGAAGAAAATTCCCTGTTCCTCTCAAAGAAATCAGTCCGGTGTTTGCCTGAAGCGTTTAAGGGGATCCAAGGAAGACATCTAAATGTGGGCAGCTGGATGGATGGCAGATCAGACAGATTCATTCACGAATTCAAGTCCAGTTTTCTAAACAATGCGCCTCTTACCTCGGTGTAAGGACAACGACGGCTGATTTTCGAAAACACGTGATGTGTTCAAAAAGTGACACGAATTCTGTAATTTCGCGTGTTGTATTAGTCGTATAGGTGTTATTTTTTCATTTTTGTGTTGGTAAAAATGTCTGAAAAGCATCGGTACAGTGCTACCCACATTGAATATTTAGTGTCTTGTCAGCTGTTAAAAAGAGTACATGTGTTTTGGTAGTATCAGCGATTACTTGTTTTGTATAACAATTTTAGATGATGAGGAACCGCCAAATGAATGAAAAGAAAGCAATTACTTCATCCATATTTTAGAAAAAGGAATCTGATGCTATTGTGCAAATTATAGAGGCATTAGCGTTACTTGTACAGCATTACAATTATACGACGGAGTAATAAAGTACAAAATAGAAGTCACATAACGAAGTCTGAGGAGCCAAGTTGTGTTTAGATCGGTGTGCTTATGTACAGATGGCATATTCACTACTAAACACATAATTGAAAATGGGACTGGAAAGGGAATGACGGTTCACATGAAATTTCCTGATCTGGAGAAGTCATGTGGTACAGTTCGACTAAGTAAGCTGTGGGAAGCAATGCAAAATTTTGTTATAGGTGACAAGCATGTCCAGGCTGTAAGAAACTTATGAGAGCACAACAGTACGACCAAAGTAGGTAACAAATATTCCCAAGAATTCTTTGGGAGTGTGCTTATCAGCACCGACTTTATTTAAATCACACTCATAAAAATTGTTGCAGAACTGGAAGACACAATGCTGTGGTATTTCAATGACTGCAGGACAAGAAATACTGTGTACTTCAGTCTTTGCCGATGACCCGGTCCCGATAGTGAGAGTCAAAGACGACTACAGCTACAAGTTCAGGAGACTGCAGGAAGAATAGTCAAAATGGGTCCTGACAACAAACACGATAAAGACGGAATGCATGGCAGTGGTTGAAGAAGAGGATTTGGATGTAGGATTCTGGAAAATTAAAATGTCTTTCCATTTAAATACCTGGTTGTCACTCCTGTGAAGAATGGGAGAAGCACGCAAGACGCCACAAATAAAATTGGGCAACGGAAAAGAATAATTGGCCGTTTAATTCCTTGCTATGGAGTGACAGAATTACAGAATACGGAAAATTGTAGGGGAAAAGATTAATAGACAGCAAAATATTAATTTGGTATGGCCACCTCCAAAGACGGTAAGATGACCGATGGCTCAAAAAAATCTATAAATGGAGGCCATCTGAGGGAAGAAAACCAGGAATATCACATAGAAGACGAATGCAAGATGTTAAAAATGCGATGAATTGAAGGGGCTTTCATGAAGAGGATAGTACGTATAGAAAATTAAGGAAATTGAGAATCGGAAGACGGAGAATGCAATTTGCTGAGGAGTAGCTACATCAAGTCAACAACAATACAGGGAAACGTGCCACAGCAGATTATGAAGCATGAGCTGAGGTACGCACGTCATACCAAAGGCTCAATAGTTCCAGTGGAAGAATTCTTATTCGACAAGGCCGCCGGCGACTGTGGCCGAGTGGTTCTAGGCACTTCAGTCCGGAACGGCACGACTGCTACGGTCGCAGGTTCGAATCCTGCCTCGGGCATGGGTGTATGTGATGTCCTTAGGTTGGTTAGGTTTAAGTAGTTCTAAGCTCTAGGGGACTGATGACCTCAGATGTTAAGTCCCATAGTGCTCACAGCCATTTGAACCATTTTTTTTCGACAAGGCCGAAAATACGTCGATACGTGGGGCTACATGTGAAGATTATGCTCACCGGGTTTTTTAACGGCAGAGTGAACCAGAATTTCCTTTCACGTTAACCCAGTTTGCATGAAGCAATGCGAGAAAAGGCCAAGACCCTTTTTTATTTTATTTTATTTTATTTTTTTTATTTTTTATTTTGTTTGAGTCATCGGTCTTCTGACTGGTTTGATGCGACCCGCCACGAATTCCTGTTTTTTCCCGCTACGGCTCCCTTTAGTACCATGGAAGTCATTCCCTCATGTCTTAAGAGATGTCCTATCATCCAGTCCCTTCTCCTTGTCAGTGTTTCCTACAATTTCCTTTCTTCTCCAATTCTGTGCAGAACCTCTTCAATCCTTACCTTGTCAGTCCACCTAGTTTTCAACATTAATCTGTGGCTCAACATCTCAAATGCTTCGATTCTCTTCTGCTCCGGTTTTCCCACAGTCCATGTTTCACTACCATACAATGCTGTTCTCCAGACGCACATTCTCAGATATTTCTTCCTCAAATTAATGCCTATGTTTGATACCAGTAGACTTCTCTTGGCCACGAATGCCATTTTTGCCAGCGCTCGTCAGCTTTCGATGTCCTCCTTGCTCCGCCCTTCATTGGTTACTTTTCTGCCTATGTAGTATAATTCCTTAACTTCATCTACTTCGTGACAATCAATCTTGATTTTAAGTTTCTCGCTGTTCTCATTTCTGCTACTTCTCATTACTTACGCCTTTCTTCGATTTACTCTCTATCCATATCCAATCAGGCTGTTCATTCCATTCAGCAGATCGTGTAATTCTTCACTTTCGCCAAGATGTACGGCGAAACAATTCATAACACGATAAAGCACTTATTCACACTTCGCTGCCTGCTCGTGAGTTTTCAGCAAAAAAAATATTACATATTCGTGATAAAAGGGCCTCATACAACGGCAATCGTTTTACAAGCATAGATGAGACTTAAAACGCATAACAGAGGGAGCTAAAAGGTGTACCTAAGGTCAAGGTCCGGAACTGTTTAGAGGACTGGATAAAGTACTGGTATAAGTGTATGATATCTAACGGGGCCTATTTAGAAGGGGATAACTTTGACGTAGACGAATAAGTAAAATTCTTTCCAAAAAACTTAAATTCCCGTTATTCTTTGAGCGCCCTTATCCTAAATCATGACCGCTATATTTAAAACTGTATTACTTGTTAGTTCATCCTCAGCAGAGTACTTCTGTTATGAAATGAGTTCCGTGCCGTCAGTCGTAAACAAAGAGCTGTTTTCGCATTTGGTTGGCGTCATACCCACGAAGATCTCCAATATACGGGGAGCGGGCGAGCTGTCGGAAGCTTCTCTGCCGCAAGTCACGTATCCCTGCGCCTTATCTCGCGGGTATCAGAGTCCCCGGGTAACTTTCCACAAACAGCAAACAACAACGCCAACCACATGCAGCTCATTACCACCGCCTGGCCGGAATGGACCGACGTTGTGCAAATCCTGGAGCCTCCCCACTGCGATTCAGCGCGCACCAAACGCGGATGTTGACGACCATTGGTGAGAAAAAGTCTTCGAGCAGTTAACACGTTTCTCAGATAAAACCACCTGAAAGGCTCAGCGTCCCGTCAAAACAACCTTCATATTATACATGGACATACTGGAACAGTATTTCCTGTTGCGGCATCTATTATATTGTTCAAAGTTTTTCATATTGTATAATGAAGCTGTATGAACAATATACACAACTAATTAATACCTGACAAATTATCCATTGTGTACCTCTATACAATATTAAACCAAATTGTGAGAATAATTATGATGCAATACAAATGAAAACTACAGCAAATATACACTTTATAGGGTGCTTCATCAGGAAAATTGAATATTTGAAGAGGGAGTAGTATAGACTAATTCAAATAAAACATTCCATTTAACATGTATCCAGTTTTTATTGGTTATGGCCTTAAACATTGTTACATAGAAAGGTTTTCATTTCATATGTTGGCACTCCAATTCGTATGAGTTTGTTTGTTGGCTGTCCTTATTGTTTTGGAATTCAAGGTGCGTAGTTTTGCTTCAGTTTACACATTTGAAGTATCCAATAGTGACTGTAATTACGATTTATTGCCAGTTCTACATCATCGTTTAAGCATTCTGCTCGTACTTACACACTGTGTTGGTGCCTTGCCGACAATGATGGGTATGTTCTTACAGTATGACGAGAATGCTGCACACATTCCAGTCGTCAGGCGACACGTAATCTAAACCTAAATTTCCCGTATGATGGATCGGCAGAATGGTGATTGTGACAACGATTTTTTGGCCGGTTCTACTTTGTCCTTCAACCAAGCCGCAGATATTTACAAATGCTGAATATGCCGAAATGGTATTTGTATACACTGCTGCTGTTTGTAGGGAACACGCTATGCCCTTTCCTGACCGCAGAGTACCACATTCGAGAGTGTTTACTCGTGTTTTAACTAAATTGTGTGAGACTGGTCCCGTTTTCAGCAGTCATATCTTATCTGGTCACGCGAATCAACAGACTATGGATGAAGTGGAAGACGTTATCCAGTTGGTAGAGTGTAGCGCTTAAACAAGGTCACACTGAATTTCTACACATATTGATGTTGGACATTCAAGAATATGGTGAAAACATCGTATGCGCAGCCTCTATCCTTACCATTTAAGCGGATTCAACACCATCTAGATGGAGATGAAAGTAGACGATTGGAGTTTTGTCTTTGCATAATTGCAGTTCGCCGAGTAGTATAACGATGAAATCACTTTCACTCGCTACCATATCAACTTTTACTAGTGTCGGTAACGATGATACTCTTAATTCACATCGGTTATCCGACGAAAATTCACACTCTATTTTGGAGACATAATTTCAGACACGCATCCCTGTAAATGTGTAGTGTTGATGTTAGGCAAACAGTTGATCGGGCCTGTAGCGTTACCATATCGTATTGTAAACCATAGTTATTAAACGCGCAAACAAAGTTGATACTTGGCGCGATGGCTGCTGGGAGCGGCTGTAAATGGGAAATGCCTTTGCAGTCGCTCCCATCACCCATCGCGCCGAGCGTCAACTTTGTTTGCGCGTACGATATGTAAAGTATCTTAAAAATGAGCTTCCAATATTATTATAATACGTTTCCTTGGCTACAACGATGGGTATGTTCTTGCAGCATGACGGGGCGCATGCACGTTCTAATCGTCAGGTGACATAACATTCCCCGGAAAATGAATTGGCAGAAATGATCACGTTTCTTGGATACCAAAGTCTCGGGATCTTACTCCTTCAGATATTTTCCGGTTGAACGACGAACTGTTCGAGTAAAAAGTGTACACAAGAGACGGATTGATTGTTCTGATGACGGAAAGTGGTGCTTTTTAAAAGATGTGTGTTAACTCCTGGCATACGCAACCAGCGCCGTCTACCTGGACGTTGTCCTCCGTGCACCGCAGCTTGTTCGGTCAGCGGAAAGGGCACTGCACCAGCCAACGCAGAGAGCGTGCCAAGCTAGGTCAGGCGTCGGAAAACTTGGATATCCTGAAAACTTCGGCACTCTCTTAACTGTGATCCAGAATACGCATAATGTGTCCATCGTAAATAAGAAATGTACGGGGTAATTGTTTAAGTATGAGTAAGGACGATAGTAGTATCGTCTGCACCACCAGTTAAAGATAGCTATCATGTAGGCATTTAGCGTTATGGCTAAGCCAGGAATATTAGGAGATGTAATCCTGGAAAAGCTGACGTCCAGGGAAAGCTGTTAACGGGTAGTACTTGCCGATAAATTAGAAAAGGAATAGAAAGTCACAATGCTGTTGCTTCGCTAGGTTTTACTGTCTTCACACCGTGCGGCGTTGTCTCAAAACAGCAAAGCGCTTAGGTACCACAGGGATGTGACTTGGTCGTTATACATTACGTCGTCAGTTAAACCAACCCAGATCCATCGAGAAGCAATGTTCATGGTAGTGGTAGATCAACCAACAATAGCCGGCCAAACGAACGAAATGACATGGCGGAAAAGTCTGTCATATGGTGGAAGATACGTGGACGTAAAGTAATTTAAAGGGGTTCTTTTTGTATACGACATGGGTGGGGCTGGTATAGCACCTGTAGCTGGGAAAATTATAGGATTAGTAACCTAGCACCCTGTGCTTCGGTCGCGTGGACTGTATGGTCGGCACAGATTTTTTTTTTGTTTTTCTTTAA
Source organism: Schistocerca serialis cubense (assembly GCF_023864345.2). Taxonomy (NCBI): domain Eukaryota; kingdom Metazoa; phylum Arthropoda; class Insecta; order Orthoptera; family Acrididae; genus Schistocerca; species Schistocerca serialis. Next base: position 463,308,703 of record NC_064643.1, read on the forward strand.
TCGAATTTCTATCTTGGCACGCCCATTGCTCGTGTATAGATTTACACACTGTAAAACATTTAGCGACTCTTCACAAGGTTGCCAGTTTTTGCATAAATAAAGTGTTTCAATGGGTTTAATTTAATTCCATATATCGAGACAAATCGGATAAGTGGTTCTGTAGATTTTAGCCCCAGTCTTACAGCCGGTACTGAATTCTATAATCTCAAACGTGTAGTCCTGCACATGGAATATCATTTAAATGTGATATCGATTTTGTCATCAATTATGATTAGTAATTACAACAAAATAATTTTATTAACATAAATTAGCCTACTGAAAAATTAACATATTAAAGATCCAATAACGCAATTCCGACAACCCGATTTGTCGTGGTGATTGTTAAATAGCTTTCTTGGATTTAGTTCACAAATTGCAGCTTTAAACTTTTCACGCTAATGAAGGTCATAAAAGCAAGGTCTTTTCCGAAAGTACTTCTAAACAAAGACCGATTCTGCTTTTATATGTAAAAAAAAGTATTATCGTAAAATTTTCATCGCCTGTTTTACCACATTGTGGGCTGAATTTGCAAAACCACTGAAACACGTACTTTTTATTTCTGACCGACAAGACAAATACAGATTTTAATAGATTTCGCTCCAAATATGTTTTCTAATGAAATATTTACATGAAACTTTTCATCCACTATTTGGCTCCCTTAGGACCTGAATTTCCGCAAGTGCTGAAAGGTTTTCTTTATTTCTAACTGATAACCCGAAAACCGAACTTCGCAGTTCTAGCTTCAAAATTATGTTAATAGCGACATATTTTTAAAAAAAATTTTAACCTCTATTTCACCCTTTGGGGGGTGATGCACCGCGTCCTGTACTCGTCCACCGCGGCGGTCGACGTCACAGCACAAAGTCATAGCACCTGATGATGGGCATATAAGACCCCGAAACCGGTCGTGTTCTAAATAAATAAAACTTTGCAACTGAAGCGGTGTTTTCAACCTCTGCTATAATGTTCAGTTGCGGATGTTCCTCCGATAGGATTGTTAGCCATATAAATACCTTGAATCCGAATTTTCGTAAACTATCATGTGAAAAAAATTAATTTTTGCATATCATACAGTCTGATACCTACACTCGATACAGAACTCAATTTCTTTTCCTTACCTGTAATATTTACTGCTTTGCATCAACTTAAGTAAAACATTGCCTGTGCTGAGCGATGGCGTCCTGGTCCATATGAAATACTTACCACCCTATTTGTCGAAAACTATGGGGTCAAAAAATTTGATTTTTGCACATCTTACAGTCTGATAACTGTACTCGATAAAGAATTGAATTTCTTTTTGTTATCCGTCACACTGCCTCCGCTGTATCAAATTAAGTAATACAATCCACGAAAGTTTAAAGAGTTTGCAGAGGTAAAAACGCATTTCCATGAACTTTATATATGGTTAAGTTTAGCGTATACACTGCAGTAAATGAAATGTAAACAAGATATCATATTTTTATTTAAAACTGAAAGAAATGCTATATCTCATTTCGTTCTCGAGTAATTGAGTTTTATATCCGAAGAGCGGTAGCGCGCTCATCGCGAATTGTGTGTTCATAACAATCGTCGTGGTTCATAAACGACTCAAGATACCGAAATGAGGTCTTCTGTAAATCGATAACACGCAATGAGTCACATATGTTATACGACAAATACTCGAAACTTTTTTATTCGCCGAGATATGGAAGCAACTCATTTGCAGCAATGAGAGGTCGGGTGGCTTAGGACGCATTGAGACGTCCATAGCACTGTAGGAAAATCCAAGTGGAACTGTGTACACGTCCACAAAACTTGGGGAACGGCGTAGCAGGACCTGTATATACATGCACAGCAACGAAAATGTTGAGCCCACAGTACATGTATTTTTCTTTGAAGTCGTTAATGGTATGTAGTAAGTTATTAGCGTAAACTTGCTGATGATGATATGGGGAGGACTAGATAAGAGCAAATCAGATCATATTCCTAGGAAGCCACCCTGATACCCGTTCCCTCCCGTCTAGTGGAGATAAATCTGTCACCAATAGGAGCAATGGATAAAGTGAACCATGAAAAAAGACCTCTGTATAGTACAAAGGACAAAGCGACATTGTTGGCGCAGGTGAAAAAGTGAATCGTAAATAATTGTATTGTAACTGGACAGTGTCAAATATGGAGACGAGCGATCTGTTATGCTTTAATGTGTGGATTAAAATTCCTAAGCCACTATCATAAAAAAATCTTTATTTATACATCTGAAGATAGCTAATCAATGAGCTGAAACTAATTACCAAAAAATATATTTTTGCAATCTTGACTTAGGATTTTAATGCATGCATTTTAATTAAATAAACCATTGTCTATGTTGCAGCGCATTTCCGTAAGACTGACATCGTTCAAAAATCCTGGGAAGACTATAAAATACCAGATATCCATTGCACATTTTTTCAACACATATATGCAGGGTGTTCGGGAATTCCAGTTACAAACTTCTCGGACCTGTGCAGGAGAGTAAGTACATAATATTATGAATAGGAACCCAAGTTCACATCCATTTGAAGACAAGTTTGCTAATTAAGTGCTACAGGGTAGTCATGGTGTCGGATGGCTACGTCTGATCGGCTGATGTCATTTGACGTCTCTTCTACCTCTCTGACTAGGTTCGAGCCTCATTCACGTGCGTGTGTGAGTCTTAGAGCAACACGGATAAGTACACGTTTGCAGAATACACCGCTATGGTCCTTTTTTTTTTTTATGGCGAACCACATGGTGATGGAAGAGCTGCTCGTCGCCTTTATCAACATCGTTCTCTACGACGTCCGATTCCACCCATTTCACCAAAATTACACAACAGCTTCGAGAAAGGGTACCTTCACCGTCAGCAGGCGTGACTATGGTGCTCGAAGGAGTCGCCACACACCTAAAGTGGAAGAGACCGTACTGCATCACGTTGAAGAGAATATGTCAACGAGTGCGCGAGCAGTTTCTTTGGCTATTAATGAGTGGAACTGTAAAAGATGTTCCAACTCAAAATGTTATCTGCTCACACCCCTCTATAATTCCTTGAAGTCTGTAACGGAATTTCTGAACACTATGTATAAGACCTGTACTTACAATCACAATCACCATTGCTTATTGATGGTGATTCAATAGTCCCAAACGAGCCACCTCACTCCAGACTGCCTGTAATATCTATCAAGAGATCTTAAGCATCCTGGTGACAGTATGCTATAATCCGTAACATAAAAATTATTAGATCATGCATATTCACATGCACACGGACACACGCACATGTACACGTACACACACACATACACGAAATGATTTACATAAATACTTGTAATATATCATCTAGATGAGGACGTCTATGTGGCTCATCGCCATCTCCAGATCAATCACAGAAATACTTCATGGCTGATAGAGTAATCTGAAATGCATTCAAACTGTGCAGCTGGTCCTATATGGGGCAATTGGAGGGGAGGGGGGGGGCATAATACGTGATCATCCAACTCGTGTGTTAGTCAACCAGTCAATGGGATAACGTTCTGCCAATTTCCCAGCCATTAGGAGAAGAGATCTAGAGGGGTGTGGGGAGGATGCTGAAGCAACTGTCTTACAGGATAGTGTCACATTGAACAATGGCACTTGTTGGAGACAAACTGTTACATTATATCTTCTATTTATTGAGATGCATTACAATTGTGTAATGGATGCGGTGTCTGTCTGGAGATTACGAGCAGATAGACCAATTGTAGTCATATTCCTAGCAGTATGTGCCTACAGAAACTATAAAAATATTGATGTCTGACACGTATAATTCAGATCTCTGTCAGGGCAGACATTATTGTGTGCTTATAATCTGCAGTCCGTTCCTACAAACACTAGAAATTTATCGAAGTGTGTTATGTATTACGCAGTCAGTGTCTCTACCATGACTTGTGCAATGTTCCTTAAAGGTATAGATCATAGACTCTGTCTGGGGTAGAAAGAGGCATTATACCGTCTTTTCATTCAAGCGCATCCCTTTGTGTATTAAAGCAGCAGACTAGGAGCACTTAAGTTCACCACCAAGTATTATTCTGGCTTCAGCTGCTGTGTTGGGAGTTTATTATCTACAAGCAAATTGAAGCAAAAATTTGGGTGTGCTATTTAAGACAAGAGCTACAACTATCATCTAACAGTCAGTGCTGTGCTTGCTGAACTCTGCTGGTTAACAAGGCTTTTCGGATAGCGGATGTGTGGAGAGTCGGCTGGGTTAACCGCTTTTGGGTCTGTGGTCAGCATGAGTCTTAGAAGCATGTGGCGGTGCTTAGACAGGTACAACCTGTAGTAAAAGGAAATGGCTGTCTGTGGTGTGCTGCATGTGTACTGAGAATCACGTGCAGCATAGCCGCCTACGTGGCCGGCCGCTGTGACCGAGCGGTTCTAGGCGCTTCAGTCCGGAAACGCGCTGCTTTTACGGTCGCAGGTTCGAATCCTGCCTTAGGCATGTATGTTTGTGATGTCCTTAGGTTAGTTAGGTTTAAGTAGTTCTAAGTCTATGGGACTGATGACCTCAGATGTTAAGTCCCATAGTGCTCAGAGCCATTTGGACAAGTTTTGAACCGCGTATGTGAACATCAGTGGCATTTATAGGCTTGTAGGACAGTAGACCACATGACACATTGCGGTGCACCTGTTAGTTGAGCTGTGTACTGTGCCAGTGTCTCTATTTACAGACTCTGAAAAGTTATAACACACCAGTAATTGTTTTTAACAAGTAAACAATCTTACATTCCACGCTATTTTATGCTCAGCCCAACTCTGGAGAATGCTGTAGTATTTTTGTGAAAGAAATACTGGTAGATAAATGCCTGAAGAAATATTCCTACGTAAATAAATAGACCATGTTATCTCACATCGACTTTTTTAAAATTACCTGTCATATTTATATATGCACTGCAATGTCATATTGTTGGACTTACCTCACGAAGCCATATTTGTTAGCGACATCATACACTGTCATAAAAGATACATAAAAGATACTAAGATAAGGCTTCCTTGAAAATCACCCTTCAGACATTTTAGGTCATGAATTATAGCATTAAAGACCAAGAAATGCAAAGGCAGCAATTTTAGGTAATAAACTGTAGTGATAAAAGTACTAAGTATACACGGGATATCTACCAGCCATGCAGGCTGTCTCAGTATACTTCACCCAATAGAGCAACAAAGAATTTCCGATTTTTTAGATTCCTACCATTTATACACAATGCATGGCCTAGAGGAGTATGGGAGGGGGAAGGGCGATAAGGGAGGGGAAGGGGGAGAGGCTGGGGATGGAATGGGAGAGAGGCAGCAAAAGCACAAAACCATTACACCCCATTACTTCTATATTCTGAAATTATTATCCCTGCAAGTTGCATTTTCACTCACTAAATTGTTTCCTTATTTTTATATCACCTACTATATATCAGTAATTACACATACCGCAAAAGCATCCAAATTGAGATCCTTGATAAATTGTAGGGTATATGTTTGCAGAGTGAGGTAGTTACGTATACTTTCTACTATTTGCGTTTCATCACCAGAGTAGGCTTTTTTCTGTAGTTTGTAACTTTGTCTGAGAATTACTGTATTTTATGTATTATTTCTTGACAAATTTTAATAATAGTTCAGTTCCCTTCAAACATTTGTTGAGCTTTCCGAAAATTTCGTTACCTACCTTTTCGATAAGGAGACTTTAGTGATGAACTATCTGATTTTCTTACAACACTAGAATTCAGGAGCGTTTTCACATTCCTTCAACATTCCTACGAAAAGGATACACTATTTTATTTTGATTTTCGTTAAATATACATTAAAGTATCTCATTTAGCTACCTACTTTCATTAGTGTGAACTAAAGTGGGCCCGCATCTCGTGGTCGTGCGGTAGCGTTCTCGCTTCCCACGCCCGGGTTCCCGGGTTCGATTCCCGGCGGAGTCAGGGATTTTCTCTGCCTCGTGATGACTGGCTGTTGTGTACTGTCCTTAGGTTAGTTAGGTTTAAGTAGTTCTAAGTTCAAGGGGACTGATGACCATAGATGTTAAGTCCCATAGTGCTCAGAGCCATTTGAACCATTTTGAACTAAAGTGGGGTAAAATGACGCACTCTGCCTCTGTGCGTGTAACTATCCCAACAAGTATGGCTTCTGTAAAACTATAGTTCCACACTTATGCTTTGCTTCAGACAAATAATACTTATATGACCGTGAGTGTTAATGTGCAGAGATAGGTATAACATCAAAAACTTGTATTTTAACATAACAGGAAACTGCTTACTTCTTATAAACTAGAGATCAAGTGTTACAAGATACAATGACAAAACATGCTGTTGGTTGTTGCGCCGACAACTGGGAAGTAACGGTTCCCGCGTTCTGTATGCTTATCTGTATAACTGAGCACCAGATGATAGCACCGATTAGATAAGACTAGCTCTCTCAGTTGAAGACATGCTGGCGCGTGTAATTTTGCCAGCTGGGCCAAATTCCCCCACTCTACCCTACCCTGTCATAATTCATTCGGCGAAACTCGAAGTTTACTGCATCTTAATAATGTCACAATTATGTCCAAAGACTGACAGACGTTCCTGACATTTTACATATCGAAAAATAATTATTTACAATTAAAGTAGCCACTGTTCGCGGCCCACTCTCCAGCTCATCCCCAATCCATATGTCAGCGTGCAAGACATGTCCTCACGTTGCAAGCTACTCTTCACAACTTGCTTTAAGCACCATAGACTGTCAGCTCAAAAGTATCCGGGGAAGCCTCTTAATGCAGAATTCACCACCAGATGGCACAAGAAGCGGACTGGCCTTGTAGAGGACGGGGGAAGAATAGTGTTATCCGTAGAGGAGCAGTAACAACAGAATTTGTTGGCCAGCGGAGCTCAGTGACTTAGAACGAGGACTGGTCATCGAAAGTCACCTGAATGCCAAATCCATCAAGGGCATTTCCATCCTTCTAAAACTAAGTGGACTGTTGGTTATATGACTTCGAAGTGGAAACGAGAAAGAACAACCAGATCTAGACGCAGACCAGAAGGACTTAATGTACTAACGGACAAGGACTGTCGGGCACTATGGAAGAAGTTTCTAATAATCAAGTGACGTCTTCGATCATTTGTGAGTTACACAATTCTGCCAACAGTTCGGCTGGCACACTGACTGTGCGTCGAGAGTTAAAAAGAATGTTGTACAATGGTCGAGTAGCCACACATTTCTGCTTAAAGTGGTGTAAAGATTGGCGCCATTGGAAAGTAAATGACTAGCAACGAGTGATTCTGAGAGGCGATCACGCTGTACCATGTGGCTACTCGATTGAAGGGCGAAGGCAGAGGAGCAGCTCTGCAACGATGGTTGTTTGTACCAGCGTAACAATGCATCCTGTCGTGAAGGAGCACCTGTCAGGCAATGTTTTGTGGAGAGTAACATTCTTCAAATGGACTGTCCTGGACGAGTTTAAACGTCAACAGCGTCCAACATCATTGCTGTCTCCATTTCAGTTCTTGAGGAAGAGCGGCCTGCCATTTCTCCACAGACATTCAAACACCTCATTGAAAGGGTCCCCAGCAGATTTCAAGCAGTCGTAATATCGAAAGGTGGACTCGCCACATATCATTGTCCGCTAACAGCTGGTCAAGCTCTCTCCAGCTGTGGGAATAGCCTCCAGCTACAATTCTGTGACCCTGTAAGCTACTGTCCTAGAAAACATTGTGATGTCTGAGTCGTAGTACCAAAAATTTAATTAAAGATATGTAAAAAGCGTCAGTAAGATAATGTGCGTCACAAGGCACAGTTGACGTTTACTTTGCGAACACATGCAGACAGCTTCAACCTAATGTTCAACGATATTGTGCCTTTCGACAGTGGACAGTTTCCATGATACTCTGTACCATTTCTGCAAATGCCACAGATTTCACAAACAAGTATAGTATCAAGTACTGTAAAAGCTGTCGTCTCAACTCTGTAGGCAGGAAAATGTTCGCAAACTGTGTTTCATTTTATCGCCTGGCCATGAAAATAAAATACATTACAATATTCGTGTTCAATTAATTTGTTATTTGTTGGAAGCTTTCATGAACCATCTAACATACGACACACGAATATTACTAAAAACTAAATAAGTATTTCGTACAACTAGTCCTTTTTAGGAACATCCTTAAGGACGAATCTTTATCTCCGTGAAGCCTCTCAGACTTTTTATTCGAAATGATTCTTTATTTCTTACACTTGTTGGTTCTACTGGGTCTGTTTTCGTTACCGCTCCCACATAATATATGTTGACTTACTTAAAAATGGAGGCTAACAGTGCTGAAACTGCTTCACTAAACAACTCGCGAGTGCTGATTCATTACACATGCTCGAAGAGAAAATGCTATTTTCAGTTTATTTAAGAGGACACTCGCGGAGAAACAGACACATCTACAGCTTAAGATAAAAAGCTTCTAACCCTTCTCTTACTTCACTGTTTGAAAACGTTTGCAATTCTGATGTTTTCTCCGACAGATGACAGTTTCTTTTGGTGCGTTAATCTCTTGAATCAGTTCCACTTCATTACTTTCAAGCGTCCGTACTGATACTGATGACCGCTGGAAAAGGCTTTAATCAAATAATCCACGTAGAACGAAGTATATATATGACAATATTGTGTTGGTAGTTGCACTCAATCTACAAAGTAAGCGAAAAGGGAAATTACAATAAAAGTAAAATTAGGGCAGTGAGACAATTAAATATTAATACGGAGACGGATTATGGTACGCGTAAAAAGTATCATATTTAGTGCGACAGAAACTTGTCAGCAGATTAGCACTGAGATAAAATTGGCGTCATATTATGAAATGAGGAAGTTCTTTCAAAAGTCTGTAAATTCATACTACGTATAACATCAAATTAATGAGCCTCGGGAACAAATGAAGGGCTTATTTCATTAGTGTTACAAGTCCACTTTTGTTCATTGTGAGATACAGAGTCCTAAAGTTAAATGAGCGCTGAAAAATCTGCAGTTGAGATACCAGAAATATTCAAGCATATGGCTTCTTGCTACAGGTGAACCTTTCTTTCTGTTTGCTTGGATCATTAATTTCAGAAGCATTATAGACAGAAAAGTGAAGGTAATGGACTTGTTCCACCATTGAAATAAGCCCTTCAAATGACCTCTTCCTTGGCAACCCACATGGATTCTGCAGGCGTCGATCACATGTAACCCAACTTGCACTTTTCTCATTTGACATTCTGAAAGCCTCAGGCAGATCTAGTGACTCTTGATTTCTGAAAACCGTTTCACCACATATACGTTTATACTCGAAAATTTTTTATAAGAGTTTCAAGCGGAATTTGTGACTGAGCTGAAACTTTCTTGGTAGGGAGGATGTTATCTCGAATGGAGAATCATAGATGGATGTAGAAGTAGCTTAAGATGTACTCCAGGTAAGTGTGTTGACCTTGGAAACAGTATTACATGTAACCACAACCTTTTCGCAGATGATGCGGCCATCTGTATTGAATTATTGTCTGACAAAACCTGAAAAAATGTTAAACTGGATCATAATAAGATTTCAGAGTGGTGCAAAGATTGTCATTTTGTTTTTAGTGTTCAGAAATATAAATCTGTACACTTTACAAAACGAAATTTCTTAGTATGCTATATCATCTGATCTCAGCTGAAATGGGTCAACTCATGTAAATACCTAGGAGCAACAGTTAGTAGAAAAATAAAATGGAACGATCACATAAGCTCAATCGAAGATACACTGAGGTGACAAAAATCATGAGATAGCGATACTCACATATATAGATGGCGGTAGCGTCGCGTACACAACGTATGAAAGGGCAGTGCATTGGTGAAGCTGTCATTTGTACTCAGATGTTTCATGCGAGAAGGTTTCCGATGTGACTATGGTCGCGCGACGAAAATTAACAGACTTTGAACGTGGAATGGAGTTGGAGCTAGACGCATCGGACTTTCCATTTCGGAAATCGTTAGGGAATTCAATATTCTGAGTTATACAGTGTCAAGAGTGTGCCGAGAATATCAAACTTCAGGCATTACCTATCACCACGGACAACGCAATAACCGATGACCTTCACTTAATGACCTAGAGGAGCGACGTACGCTTAGAATTGTTAGTGCTAAGAGACAAGCAACAGTGCGCGAAGAAACACACAGAAATCAATGTGGGACGTACGATGAACATATTCGTTAGGGCAGTACTGCGAAATTTGGTGTTAATGGACTATAGCAGCAGACGATCTATGCGAGTGCCTTTGCTAACAACACGAACTCGCTGCGGTGCCTCTCCTGGGTTCGTGACCATATCGGTTGGAACCTGGACAACTGGGAAACTGTTTCCTCCTCTGATGAATCCTCATTTCAGTTCGTAAGAGCTGACGATAGGGTTCGAGTGTGGCGCAGACCCTACAAAGCCATGGACGCAGGGTGTCATCAAGGTACTGCACAAGCTCCATAGTGGTGTGGACTGTCTTTACAAAGAATGGACTGGGTCCTTGGGTCCTCTGGTCCAAATAAACCGGCCAGTGTTTGCAACTGGTTATGTTCGGATACCTGTAGATCATATCCAGCCAAGTATGGACTTCATGTTCCGAAACAACACTGTAATTTTTATTGACGACAATGCGCCTTGCCACCCAGCCGTAATTGTTCGCGACTGGTTTGAAGAAAATTCTGGACACCTAGAGCGAATGATTTGGCCACACAGATCACCCGACATCAATCCCAACGAATACACGAGGCATAATCGAGATGTCAGTTCATGCACAAAATTCTGCACGGACAACTCATTCGCAGTTACTCACGGCTATAGAGTCACCATGGCTGAATATTTCTGCAGAGGACATCCAGCGAGCTGTTGAGTCCATGCCACGTAGAATTGGTACACTACTCCGGGCAAAAGGAGGTCCGACACGATATTAGGAGGCAACCCACAACTATTGTCACTTCAGTGTAGATTTTACTGGTAGATTATTGGGGAAATGCAACCTCTTTACAAACGAGATTGGTTAAAAATCGTTCGTGCTACACGTCCGAGAATAATGCTCAAGTATTACGTGGGACCGTATCAGATTGAACAAACATGGGATGCTGAACATACAACGAAGGGTAGCACGAATGGTCACAAATTTGTGTGACCCATAGGAGAGTGTCAAGGAGATGCTGAAGAAGCTGAACTGTCAAACGACTGAAAATACATCTACATCTACATCTACATGATTACTCTGCAATTCACATTTAAGTGCTTGGCAGAGGGTTCATCGAACCACAATCATACTATCTCCCTCCCATTCCACTCCCGAACAGTAGATAGACGGAAATTATCCCGAGAAAGCCTATTTAAGTTTCAAATACCAGTTTTAATTGATGAGTGTAGGAATATACTGTAATCCTCGACGTATAGCTCCTGGAAGGTTAGCGACAACGATATTAGGTTAACTAGAGAGCGCACAGAGGCGTTTAAGAAATCGTTCTTACCATGTTCCAGACGTGAATGGAGTGGAAAGAAGTCCTAATAATTCACGCAATAGAAAGTACTCTCTAAGATGCACTTCACAGTGGTTTGAGAATTTAAATGAAGATCTGGATCACAGAACCTTGCATGTCTCTAAAGGGAAAATTAGCCCATATTTATTTCATCGCATTTGATTTTTTGTAACTTCGTCTTTCATTTTTGTTTTTATTAATTTCTAAAAACATGCCGCTCCCATTATGCACCACGCCTGTATGGGTACGTGGCTAAAGCCCTATAAAAGCTCAGGTGATGCTATTAAGCCCTCCTCTGGTACTGTGTTTGCCGACGTTCAGCTAGCGGATGCATGACAGTGGAAGGGCCAACGACGATTTGCCGATGGCCACAGTATGGCTCATAAAGAGGGTTTCGGGCACGTTTACCAGTCCAACAGGGAAACTGCGGGCGTAAACTTTATATTTCGGGCACAGCTCCGCCCCGAATGGTCGCTCTTGCTTCAGTATACGAGCGCCAGTCAAAAAGTTTTTCTCCTCCCTGTTGCACAGCGCGGAAACAGACGAGATTTCACGCCGAATTAAGCCCGGGTCCACACAGTCTCCCTATAAAGGAAAAAAGAATCAGAGATCCATGATCTTCGAAAACCGGGGAAGTTTTCAAGTTCACACGAAAACCAACAACAATGCACAGAAGTGACACGAACGTCGGTGTAGGAAAAATGTCACTGCTAAAGAGAGGAAACCATTTGGCACTGCTACACCACAGGAGCTTGAAAGACGGTGAGCTCTTTGTCGGAACATACTCCACTACGTTTTCTGTTGACCCGGCGGACCTGTAGGGCGTACTGTCGTGTCAGAGGCTGAAGTTGTTTTAATTCCTCATCGAAATTCTTTGATAACTGAATGCAGTTTTTGGTTCTTACCATGGTGGTGGATATTGTCTTAGTGCTGAAGGTAGGAGTCTGTAGTACATACATTGTAGAACTGCCTGCTTGTATCCAAAAAGCTTCCACCAGCTGCACAGACTGTAACTAGGCGGCCTAGATGTAAAGCAACTGTGGATTAGTCGGGTGACAGGTGATTCTGACGTGGGAACGCCGTACACTGCTTCTGAGGGCTCCAATGGTGTTCTGTTGTGAGTGTCGACTGCCTGTCAAAGTTGCTTTCTTCGCTGTTCATGAAAATTAATGTTTTGAACGTTGTGAAATGTCTCGAGGTAAGTTTAGAGATATTCATATCAACTATTAGATACGTGTCCTAGACATTAAGCTAATGCACAATCAAAGAGGCTAGTTAATAATAAACTGGACATCTATTAGTTGACAACTTTTTTTAGCGATAGAAAGCACATTTTCCCAATTTGCACTTCTGTTACGTTGAACGATTCTCTTCAGTCGTCGTTGGTTCCGTTCTTTCAGGATCTATCGAACATCTAAGAGTTCCTCTAAGTGTTCGTGTGCACCCGCGCCTAGTTCATCGAAAAATGTGGTTCTACATGTGGTCATATCACCACCTCTGTAACAGATAGCGTCGAATGCAAGTAGAAAAGCTGAGACTTTATCCTCGATTAACTCCATAAGAAATTAATTTAGAAGTCGAACAAAGAGCTAAGCAACAATCCAAAGTAAAGCAGATGTGTATACTTTGAACTGTGTGCTGTGCCGGAAGACAACGATGCGGAATGTCTCTTCCGCGACGGAATTTTTTCCAAAAATAAACAAGGTGAGACTTGAGTACAATGATTTGGTTGCCTATTGTGAGTCCTACACAGAGAAGGAAGAATAAATTTGTGTTTTCTGTAAACAGATGAAGGTAAGTTGCCTTATTAAACAGTATAACTGTATTCTGAAGTATATTGCGCTTAATGTATTCTCTGTAATTACACATTGTTTTTTTTTGCAACTTTAGTTTGATTTCTGTATTATGGACAATCTATTCCAGATTACTGACTATTTCAAATTAATCGTCCACATACCAATTTTATTACTTAATTTCTTCCTAATAATAAGAATTTTTGGAAGTTACGTTTTCACAAAAAAAAACTTATCGTAATAAGATAAGTCTGTATTTCTTTTGGGCGTTTTAATCATTCTGGTAGTAACGTATGTTCACATATATAAGTGACATTTCTTAATACCAGAAGAACTGACGACAGAGCCCTGGGTGTGAAGTGGAAAATAGCAAACATGACGATCCACGTGGCGCGCAAATGTTCAATTCGATTAATTTCCAAGAAATCTGGAAGCCAGGAGATATCATCGTACCTTTGTTGTTCAATGGTTTTATTCGCTAATGGCTGCGTGGTAAGGTACACAACCTTCGTAATAAATACACTGAAGCCCCAAAGAAATTGGTATCGTCATGCGTATTCAAATACAGAGATAAGAAAACAGGCAGAATACGGCGCTGCCTATTCAGACGTGTCTCGTTTCAAATTGTACCGAGCGAATGGATGTGTTCGGGTATGGAGACAACCTCGTGAATCCATTGACCTTCATGTCAGCAGGGGACTGTTCAAGCTGGTGAAGGCTCTGTAATGGTGTTGGGCGTGTGCATTTGGAGTGATATGGGGCCCCTGATACGTCTAGATACGACTCTAGCCGGTGACACGTACCTAAGCATCCTGTCTGATCGCCTGCATCCACTCATGTCCGTTGTGCATTCCGACGGACTTGGGGAACTCCAGTATGGTAAGGGGATACCCCACACGTCCAAAATTGCTACAGAGTGGCTCCAGAAACAGTTTTGACTTTAAACACTTCCGCTGGCCACCAAACTCCCCAGACATCAACATTATTGAGCATATCTGAGATGCCTTGCAATGTGCTGTTTAGAAGAGATCTCCACAGCCTCGTACTCTTACTTATTTATGGGTTCGTGGTTTCAGTTCCCTCCAACATTACTTCAGACATTAGTCGAGTCCATGCCACGTCGTGTTGCGTGGATTCCCTGTTAGAATGTCTGCCGGCCGCGGTGGTCTAGCGGTTCTAGGCGTTCAGTCCGGAACCGCGCGACCGCTACGGTCGCAGATACGAATCCTGCCTCGGGCATGGATGTGTGTGATGTCCTTAGGTTAGTTACGTTTAAGTAGTTCTAAGTTCTAGGGGACTGATGACCACAGATGTTAAGTCCCATAGTGCTCAGAGCCATTTGAATCTTTTTTTCTTTTTTTTTGTTAGAATGTCTTGTTTTTAAACGATTATGACCAAGTAAAGTACACAGAAGCTCATGCAGGTACTCCGAGATTTTATGCTGCTGAGATGACGTAAATGCCACCCACTGCATTCATCACTTAGATGAAATATTTATAGGTTATAAGGCAAATTCTGTAATAGACGACACGGATATTTGCTCAGATCAGGCCTTTTAGGAGCGATTTATAATACCTCGAGACTGCGTTGTATTGTGGTTAACAGTTTGAAGCACATCATCAATATTCAGTCATGTTACATAAGAATAACTTTCCCCCTCTTTGCTCCGCTTTGCATGAGTTCGTCCTCTCCTGTCTTTAGAAATAAGTTCAGACCGCATTATCATAAGATCACATTCACGGTATAAACTGTGTTGATCACTTTTCATGAGCACTCGTAGTTAGTCGAAATATGAGAATGACTTACAAGTTTTATCAAACACCGTTATGTGAAGTCACTTACAACGGATTGTTTTATATGTTATTATGCTTAGGCTCCACTAAATTTTTAAATCTCAGTTTTCTGCAATAGTGAGAGCATGGTGTCTGTCGTATAAGTATATATTAATATTGTTACTGTCGATCCTTGCGCAGTTGTTAAGGTGGCTTCGGGCACTAGTTGCCTGTTTCAGACTCCTAGGAATTGCAGCGTTACCTGAAACGTTGTAGACACAAATTCATTTAACGGTTAGCTGTTCCAATCTGTCAAGCCTAAAGATCCTCATCGAGTGCCGTAGGTGACGTTCGTCTTGGGCAGTTTCCTTGTAGGGCTGTTCACAAAACTTCGGTCAAGAATTTGACGATATGCTTTCTGCATGGCGACGGGCGAACAGTTCATGAAATTTTCAACATCATAAATTACTTTGCAAGCAACTGAACGTTCATTCTTGCGGGTCAGTTGAATGGCGTCGTCACAGTCGGGACACATACGCGCAGTCTCCTGAAGAAGAGTGTTGAAAAATTTGCGTAACACACATTGGGTACACCGGACATCGAATTAGACCCATTTTGAAGAGGAATTCACGCCCTGAAATTTGTAATAAAAACGACAATGTTAAATGATGTATTTTCTGCTCTCATTGCCGTCTTACGCAGCTTCTGTCATACATCAAATTATTATTGCTTTTTCCGGTATTAAGCTTACTGCAAGTAAAGAGTATGCTTGCTTCCACCCAGTTTTGATAGAAGAATGTCGGTAGTGGACGACAAATGTACCGTCGGATTTACCTGATGTGTCTAGACACAAATCGCACACTGCTGCAAAACAGTTTCTATTTAAAAAGATTCCAAATTTATGACTTCTTTGAGGTTTAAATAAAATAATGTATTAGTTGGAATTTATCTGTACTAATATAGAAAAGTGGAAAAGTTATTTGCAAAGCCTATAGAAGTTCTTGTCCAATTTGTTTCACATTTCTACATGATACCCTATAAAACTTTACAGTTCCGCTACTATCAAACTCACTGATAAATCCGAAGTCGCGATGCGCTCGACAGTAAACAAAGTCTAAAATCTCAATTACGCGCCCAATTGCCGCCCTGAAATCAACATCTGTTTTCTGGAGCCAGAGCTCCTTAGACTACTGTATTAGGTTTCAAAGAGAATTGCTCTCTCTTCTAAGCCACCTTGACCGTCCCTAGGCTTTTATCAAAACACCAGCTTATGTCATATGTCTTACCCTGACTATTTCTCTCGGTATGCTTCCGACAGGATGCCGTTGTTGTCTCTTTCCTACCAAGTACCTCCCTTCCAATAGCGCGCTTCATAATACAATATTTTCCACCAATTTGAACCCTTTAGCAAAAATTAACTAAAAAGAGCCATATACCAGATCGCACTAAAACACATAAAAACACATCAAATGCTATTCATTAAAAATGAATAATACCTAATAAAAAGCCGGCCGTTGTGGCCCAGCGGTTCTAGGCGCTTCAGACTGGAACCGCGCGACTACTACGGTCGTGGGGGACTGATGACCTTCGCTGTTTAGTCCCCCTTAAACATCCCAACAACCACCACCACCACTACGGTCGCAGGTTCGAATCCTGCCTCGGGCATGGTTGTGTGTGATGTCTTTAGGTTAGTTAGGTTAAAGTAGTTCTAAGTTCTAGGGAACTGATGACCTCATATGTTAAGTCCCATAGTGCTCAGAGCCATTTGAACCTAATAAAATATTACGCTAATGCGAATTATTTTACTGTCCACCTAATCCAAAAATATTATACACATTTCTAATATTAAGAACGGTTAATTAAGTTTGTAAAATGAAGTGGATTATATTGCATTGTGTGTTGCGTGCATTAAATATTGGTAATTGTGAATCTATTGAGAATTCTCTCTCGCAAGGGGAAGGCCGCTTGCCTACAATATAAAGGCTCAAAAACCACCCACCCTCCATCAGTTATAAGAAAACCACCCGTCTACTGAAAATTGAGAGACTCGATAGGTAATTTCAGCATCACATGTAGGGTCCACAAACGTCCATTTTCGTCGAAATCGAGGAAAGGAACACTTACGACTAGCGCTTACGGGTTCATAAGGTAAGGCATTGCAAGATACGCGGAGCTGATGTAGCGACTAAGAAATCTGGCTCGAGAGTGGGGAACCCGTGTTCGTATCCCACATGAATTCTGCAGTGTTCTTCTATTTTTTTATTTTTTCGTTTTGAAATTGCTAGTAATAGGAGGGTTAGTAAGGTAAGTAAATCAATAAGCAATAATAACAAGGTAGGATACTAAATTTTGCCAAATGACTTGCATTTAGCAAAGAATTAAAAATTCCGTCCTGGTTGCTTTACAGTGAATTTCACTCAGTCTGTTACATGTCGTCGGTTTCCTTTGAGCAACGAGAGGGATGGTACTTGTCATATCAACATTCGAAGCAAATGCTTTCGAAGCACCAAGAGAAGCTAATGTATGCAGTCTTCTCACAACTGCATCGTTTCTTCCAAGGATTCGGCGGGGAACGGACTTCCTTTACGTTTAAAAACATTTGTGTTTCGAGAATTAATTTTGATGAATACCTTACATACCGCAACACTGCCTGCAAAATCGGAGCTGAAAGTTCGTCTTGAATTATTCTGTGATCGTTACTGAGTGCGTTATTGCGTGCAATTCCCACTGGGTATCCAGAAGCGGACTACAATTTTAAACATCTAAATGAAGTTTTTAACTTGGCGATAAAAGTAAACATCACGTGGCGGTCACAGATGTGTGCAGTTTTACAGTACTACCGTGGAAGTTGGTTGATCCTTGTCATCTATAAACATGCTACCTTACACGACCGCATTATTTTTTTCCACTCCAGGAATCCAATAACAGATGAACCTTCTTATCAGAGACGCGTCATGAACTTAAAAGGGTAGTTGTCTCAAGAACTGAGAAATGTTGAGCCAAAATATCTTAGAGTCTTTTCGTTTAGGATGCACACAAGCGACGTGCCGAACATGAGCCGAATCGTTTGGCCGTGTCAGATACCTTCTACTTGCCCGTCGCTTTCGGCGCGATTTCCCGTGCTAGGCTGCGTGGAACTTTCCTCCCCAGTATTCTTGCCGCTATCTTATCCAGCCGTCATACTCCAGTCGATGAGGTCAAATTAGAGGAAAAATTCGTGTAGTCACAGGTTTCTGTGCAGAGATAGAAGGCAGTGCCATGAACGATGCACTAAAAATCCAGACCGATGTAGTGTGAGCGTCGGGTTGGGGGCGGGTGGGGGGGGGGGGGTGTCGCTTAACGCTCCCTTTTTATGTTTTTTTTGAGTAACTCGTAAACTGTGACTTTTAGCGAAAGTGCTTGCCGGTACAAAATTACTACATTAAATTTTCTGCAAAAAAGGTCTGATTTACTTTTCCTCTGGGACTAATACTAACCGCGTTGCCGGGGATGGAAAATCGCAGTTTATTAAAAATATTGTGTTAAAGATACAAATAAATAAAGGCTCAATAAATTGAAAGAAACTCCGCTGTACCACGACGTACTCAATGAAATAATTTTGTTCAAATGTGTGTGAATTCCTAAGTGACCAAACTGCTGAGGTCATCGGTCCCTAGACTTACACACTACTTAAACTAATTTAAACTAACTTATGCTAAGAACAACACACACTCCCATGCCCGAGGAGGCACTTCAAACCGCGCGACCACTCCTCGCGGCGATAATTTTGTCTACGCACATGAGACAACTGGACAGGACATGCTGGAGAGATACAGTGTATCTGTAAATTGAAAAGCGAGCATCACTCGTGATGGTGCATGTTGGCAATTCCGTGAACAATGCTACGGCTGTCGTACAGGATGACTAAGAATCAATGTCCCTTTTAACAGCGTAGAACACTGTGCAGAGATTTGCGTAGCTTCTGTCCACATGCGTTTCTAGCGTTGGTATTACACATTAGTAACGCGTATCTGAATTCCATCTAGCATTAATCACTTAGAGGAAAGTAAACAGCACCCTCTCCCTTCAACGCAGACCCCAGCCGCCCTGCCATGTCTGCACACTGCGTTGCCAGTGCGGTGTGTGCACTGTGGAGGGTGGGTACAGCTTTGTGAAGCACCCTGTCGGTGCTTCCCGTGACGTAGTGAGGAAGACAGTGTGGGCAATCACCTGCTCGCTCTTCTGTTTGCAGACGTATGAGGGAGGGTAGTACATGACCACAATTTGGCAACCCATCTTCCCTCGCGCTTCTACCCCCACTTACCCTCTTTTCCCCTTCCACCCTGTTATGCCCCCATTTTTTTTAATACGGCTCTATTACATATAGATGTGGGGAACATATTTAATATTTGTTCTTAACCCACTTCATTTAGCAATAAAGATTAGTTTTACACCCTTAAAACACTATTTTTAATAATCTGATATTTTTCCACCTCTTGCAACGCGGAAACTATCAGTCATAGGGGAAAAATGAGCAGAATGTTTTGGCAGAAATAGAATGTAGCTATTTTCGTACAGGGAAACGTTTTCATTACAACCACGGTTTCCGAGTTGCTCAACGAAAACATGAGAAAGTGACCTTTAGAAGCCCCCCCCCCCTTCCCCACTCCCACCAGTCGTAATTCTTAGTGTGTTGTTCATTCCACTGTACAAAAATTTGCGACTGCGCGAATTTTTCCCCTATTGGAGCTTTTGGTGTTCGTTGACTGTGCTGCTAAGCATCCTGACTAATTGAAAACCAGAGTGCATCCGAACAATAGCATCCATTTTCAACTTTCCGGACTGGAAATACCTCTTCTCATTTATGCACGGGCGCGTCCTGTTCTGGAATATTTCTAAAGAGCTGCTACAAAAGTTTTCTAAAGCCTGGCTGCGAGCCCTGGACTTAAGATACCTACTCGTAAGTGCCTGCTATTCAGCATCTCTCGCCGGAATTCTGCAACGCACTGGAGAACCACTGCCTGCAGTTCGCCATCGACTATTTGATTGTATCCCAATGTCTCTCCAACCTGTTCAGTAACTCGTTCATGACAATATGTTTACCAATCCACTTAAAACAAATGCTGATGTCCGCTCTGTCATCTTCCTAGTGTTTTTCGCTTGACGAGTTTCGTCTTTATTTACAAAGCAATTTCAGTGGCCAGTTTGTAAATATGATATCATAATGTTTCTATATTTTGCTATTTAGAGACTCACATGACCATCGAAGATGCTTTGTAAGTAAAAGGGGAAGGCACTTGGTGAAAAACTGTTAGATCGGTAGGAATTCCAACGTCACTTGCCAAGTGGCTTCTTTCTGGCTATGATGAATATATTTCTTAACCACGAGCACCTGTTTTCTGGGTTTTGTTCTAAAAAAGACCTAGTTCTACTACTGACGACAAACAGATATTGGACAATGTGTGCCCCAGACCCAGCGATGAAACACTTCGAGCTACAAAGGAACTGCTAACAGCAATATCTAAAGCTAGAAAGAATAATTGGGTGTTAATGAAGAAGAAAATGGATTTGAGCAGCAACAGTTTGAAAGCTTGGAAAATTCTTAACGGGTTTAGTGATAGTTTGACAAGTAGTCTAGAGCATGAAAATTTTACTGCCGATCACTTATCCCACCAGCACCTCGTGAATGGCAAACCTTAGAATCGTCTAAAAATTTCACACTGTCTAGCACAGCTGATCGAAACGTAGTCTTTAACAGATCCAAGATTAATGAAGCAGAAATCGTAAATGACATCAGAACTGAACAAATACAACAATTGTGAAAGAAAGTGAGAGTATATATCCTTGAACTGTATAACAACTGTCTCAAAATATGTCATATCTCGAGGAATTTACATGTGATACCCATTCTGAAGCCACGTAGATCACTAACAGCCACAAAACGCTATAAACCACTATCACTATTATGTCATTTACATAAATTTTTTGGAAAATTGTTAAAGAATCGCTTACAGAACGTGGCAGAGTCAGCCAATGTTAATTCATCAACAAACAGATTTCAACCAGGCAAGAATTTTACATCCCAGATTCTTTATCTATTCAAGTATATAAAGGAAGGGTTAACTTTCATCGTCCTGGTAACTGCTTCCAAAGCTGTGAATTATCGTATAGTGATAAAAAAGATTTGTGGGCGCTAACTAAGACTACGTTCTCACTAAACTCACTGAAGAATTAGTTGCAACCAGAAGCACAAAATATTTGATCAAGCCGAAGGTTATACGTAGTTTCAGGTGTAACGAAGTCGTGGTGGTTTCTGAAAAATGTGCAATCACAGCGAAGTGCCGGTAGACCCCGCTCTTTTTAACATCTATATTCGTACAAAGGACTAGCCACTTCCAGGGTACATCAGGGGTTTCCTTTATGAAGAGCATTTGCATCTGGGAAACTCAGATTAAGTCCATTGACGAAATGGAAGTTCATCTGACATACTCCCTGAAGAAGATGAGTGTTTGTTGCAATAACAATCGACTTCACCAAAATGAAGTTAAAACACTGTTGTGTGCCTTCCATCTTAAAGACAGGCAAGCATATAGTACGCCCCACGTTAAATGGCAGGAACTACCAGTGGATGCTACACCATATCCACAATATCTTAGTCTCTCACTGGAACTTACCTGATTTACAAGCAGGATGTCGTAGCATAATGCTGAAAGTGAGAATCTGAAATAACATTCTAAGGTATATATTTGAATTTAAAAAACAATTCATTATCAGCCCGTTACTATGTGGTAAAACATGCATCTCTCGTCTGGTATAGGTCAGTGTACTGAATAACACAGGAATTGAAATAGAGGTAACAAATCAAAAGCAGAAATTCGCATCTCCACTTTCAAATGTTCCTTTTCATAGACAAATTCATAAATTAAAGGGTGGTGACCTAGTTTAATTCTCACACAACTGTAAAGATGACTGAAATAGATATTAGTGACAGACACGTTCAAAAACACCTGAAATCGTTCGAATTGTTCAGTACTCTCAGGCCTGCTGAAATTCCTGTCACATTGTATACATAATAGTTAACCCCTCATTTAGCCATACGAAACTGCAGATGCTTCGAATGAAACACTGCTGTGCCCAGTAGTTAGAAGAGAGCTCAGGTAGCACACGTCTACAGAAGGGTAGCTAAAGTGATCCACAGAGCTACCGTGTAACATTGTCCGCATCTTGTAGAAATGTACAAGGTAGACTGAGCTCAAAAATAATACTGTACCTCGAACAGAATAACTTCCTCCACGCCAACTACCGACATCTGCATCTACACATGTTCTCTGCGACAATTTTTCAGGAAGAACAGGCGCATAGCATTCATCATTTAAGAAAGAGAACAGCAATTGTAAATTTTTTGTGTGATAAGATGGCATTGTCTTGTATATGTGTATAATCAGTTTAAATAAAACTTTCTTAAGCTTTGCATGTGAGTTGATTATTTTTTATCACGGTACAGGTAAAGGTAGCTCAAGGTTCCTTGATGTTTTTCTGTATCCGACACTGATCCTCAGTTAAAAGAGAAGTATTCGCAGACTCTTAGTGTGGTGTAATAGCTAGGGAAAGGCCTTCACCTGCTGAAGGTTGTGTGTTCAAATCTTATCAGGTACTTTCAATTTTACTCTTAAATCTTTATCAAAACAACAGCAATTTTTAAAGAAATAAGAGAAAAAATGATTTTGATCATTATTTTTATTTATTTTTATGTGATTCATTTTTCACTCGGAATTTTTTTTAATGAATACCTCTAGGCAAAATGAACTACCATGGATAACTGAACATGATTATCAGTATAATATAAAACAATGTATGCAACAGAAAGACAGTGCACAAGCTACACACCGTTAAAATGTAAATATAAACTGAAGGCAGCTAAATAAAAAACAATCCAGATAAACCGACACATAACAGTAACAGACAATGCGCACTCGTATCTGAAAACTCATTCCTAAAAACAAACACAACATGGTACATCATAACATATCATAACCAACTCATACACAAGATTAGTAACGTCACCAAAAAAAAGAAAAAAATTAATATATCCTTCAACATAAGTAACGCAATACCAAACAAGTTAAAATCTGTAACAGAATACAACAGATTAGCAATATGTGTATTTACATATAATAGCCTCCACTCTAAATATACTACAATGACAGCAAGCTTTCTTTTTTCTTTTCCTTTTTTTTTTAGCGATATGAAGAACATGCAAGGGCACAGAAGAGCGCATGTACCCACTTTACATAACCTGAATATCTAATAAAAGAAAATGATGACAACATTAATATAAAAAAAGTCATGGCAGTCATGTGCCTAAAAAACAAAAGCAAGGCAATGCTCACAATACAGGGAGAATATTTCATACAGAAGACTACGAATAAAAACGAACGTATTCTCAGTGACCAGAAAAGCAATTACGGAGGAAAGATATTCAGACCCGTTCAGTTTACCAAAAAAATCTAAAAACTGAAAATAAATAAAAACGATAAATAAAAATTCCACTTGACAGCTACATTCCGATCCGAGTTGCCGGAGATGGTGGTCATTTGTGATTGAGGTGTGCTGGCTTGTGTGAATGAATGTGTGTGAATTTCCTTTTCTGGCGAATTCTGTGGCCGAAACATTATGGTGTGTTTCAGTTGTGTATGTCTGCAACTTAACGTTTTCATCTTCACGGTAAGTAGCAATCTCTCTTTTCCAACATGGAGTTTCGATTGTTTGATAAATAAAAATTTCTCTCTCTCTCTCTCTCTCTCTCTCTGTCTCTCTGTCTCTCTCTCTCTCTCTCTCTCTCTCTCTCTCTCTCTCTCTCTCTCTTTCTCACACACACACACACATACACACACATAAACGCAGAGTCCCACCCAAACATCCCACTCTGATCTCAACCACTATAGCTCCCATGCTCCCTCAGTCAGCCCTAACTCATGTAAGCAAGGCCATGTACAGTCTGCTACGGTATATGACACAAGCAGTGAAGTGTTTAGGTATGATCCTTTAACTGGAAATGTGGATGTAGGGGATATATAAATACACTTAGATACATGGAATATAGAAATGACCATAAGGATAAAAAAGTGTGAAAAGCAGAACTACATATTTGTAAATCATTGCTGATCTTCTAGCAAAATAAGTATAATTAATTAATTCTCATTGTATTGTAGATCACTGAAGATGTCTAGTACGAATATGCAAAAT
This sequence comes from Schistocerca serialis cubense, assembly GCF_023864345.2. Lineage (NCBI taxonomy): Eukaryota > Metazoa > Arthropoda > Insecta > Orthoptera > Acrididae > Schistocerca > Schistocerca serialis. Next base: position 463,333,029 of record NC_064643.1, read on the forward strand.
TTGTTTGGTAGACACAAATAAAACATCCAGCTGCAAAAAACGGATTTTTTTCTTATTAGTGCATAATTGAAGTAGCAACTGCGGTGAAATGACTACAAATATTAAAAATATTAAATAGATATGTATGGGATTCTGATCCACGAAGATAAGAATTTAACCAGCACACTCAGCAGCTAACGTAGGAACTTATTAACGCTGTTGTACATTACGTTGAGTTTTACGGACGTAATATGTTGTCTACCTGTACACCGCGAACACAGCCTTCACTGAATAAATTTTTACAAATAATTATACGCGAAGTCACGTGCCGTCAAACTGACGTGTTTGCACACGTAATTAATTCGAGCTCACGTTGCCTGCCGTACTGTAGCCAATATGCCAGTATCTGTACCCGATCCTGCACCATCAGTCGGAGAATAGATGACCGTGTCAGGGAAAGTGAACACCAACAGTGAGCACCGTACAGCTGCCTATCTAAATAGTTATTAACCATAATGGTAAAACATACAGTATTTTTATCAACCATTCTACTCTACAGAAGACATACAGCTTCATAATTAAAGTAATTACAGAAATTAAAAACATTGCTGGCCAACAGTGACAATAACCTGCAGAAACTTATACATATATTTAACGTGACAGCCAGAAACCTAAATATTGTTGCATCCACTCACAAAACCAAATATAAGACCACATCTGTGAAACGAATTAGATGTAAACTGGAAGTGGGTAGAAATGTTATTCATCATGTATTGACATTTAAATGTCTTGGTATTGAGCTATCTAGCAGTAAAAATGTCGAAAAGGAAGTTATGGAACAAGTAGTAATAGTAAAGAAAGTGGCCGGGCGTGTAAATGGTATTATTTGAAAAAAAAACATACTGTAAAAGATGCAAAAGCAAGAATATATAAAACAATCGTGAGACCAGTTATGACATGCATACCTGAGACGAGACCAGAAAGATTAAAAATTGCAAGACTCTTGGAAATCACGGATATGAAAATTCTGGAAAGGATTACAGGGAAGACACTGAGAGATAGGGAGAGAAGTTGAAAGCATTAGAAGAGGATGTAAAGTGTACTCCATTAAAGAGTGGGCGCGTAAGAGAAAGCATGAACGGAACGAACATACAGACGGGATGAATGAACGAAAGATTATGAAAATTGTAAGAAATAAATCACCCGCTGGTAAAAGAACTATTTTGGCAGTCCAAGGAAAAGATGGAGCGATAAAGTCAAGGTAGACTGTGGGGTACTAAAGGAAACAAGTTTTAGACAAGGAAAAAAGGGATAAGAAGAAGAAGAAGGCTACTGTTAAGGTCACCATAATGCTATGCTTCAGAGACATTCTTTCGATAGCTAAAAACTGCCTTCTTTCTAAAGTGATCCATCCTATGATGCTCTTCTTGTCGAATGATTGGGTACTTTTCAGTAAAACTACAGATAGTAACTCAGGTCTTATTTCATTCGTGTATACACTGATGAGCCAAAATGCTAGTTCGCTACCCACCGCGAGACTGAATCCGTGTAATGGCGTTACGGGCACCGGACACGATAAGAAAAGTTACAAATATAGCAGAGAATAACGGCGAATCATACTCATCATTAATATGGGCCGCAAGCGGAGAGATCTACTGACGTAAACGACTTTGACAAAGGGTATATGAAGATGGTATGTGTTCTTTCGGACATGTCCGAAAGAACAGATACCATCGGTGACCATGCAGCGCTTTAGAATGAAATGATAATTAAATCAAGGCCCTACGCTGTCGACAGGCGTTGATATACATAAACGGCGACAGTTGAAAATGTGTGCTCCAACCGGGACTCGAACCCGGGATCTCCTGCTTACATGGCAGACGCTCTAGCCATCTGGGCCTAATTATCATTACATTGACAAAGGGTAGGTGCCTATGGGCCTGTGCTTGTCCACCATTCGAATGCTGCTGCCGTGAGCGCCTATAGAAAGTTACTGAACAACCGTCAAAACCACGTATAAGCGGCAAGTTGCTAGACGTCCAGGTGTCATCACAGAATGTGGAGGCCGGAGACTAGCCACTCTGTAAAACAAGGTAGGAAGCAACCTACGGTAGATGTTACGACTGAGTACCATGCTGGTGCAGGCACAGGTGTTTCATGACACAGTTGGTTGGTTGGTTTGTGGGATTAAAGGGAACAGAATGACACAGTTCGGCGCACATATCTGAACACGGGACTCTGCAGTAGACGACCGCTACATAATCCTATGTTGAACAATCTGCATCGTCAATCACGAATGCAGTGCGCACGGGATACTCGAGATGGGACTGTGGATCAATGAAAACTTGGTATCTGGTCGGATGAATCACACTTATATGTGTCACGCTGTAACCAGTGTGCTCTTTCATTGTTTTTTGTTTTCACTGGCATACTTAATCCATCGACATGATAGGTCTAATGAATCAATAAATTCCTATGTATATGAAAAAGTGTAGTATTGTAGAGGATTTCCTTTTAATTTCTCTTAGTTCTAAAATATATGTTGGATTCATTCTGGTAGTTTGCTGGAAATGAAAACATAGCCCCTACAGTTTTCATTCTCCTTGGCACGTCTTCAGCGGACGTGGCGACTAACTGATAGCTCGCTGGGTGTTACACGTAACAACGGCCAGCTGAGTCTTGTGGCCGGCCGTGGCTCTGAGCACTATGGGACTTAACATCTGAGGTCATCAGTCCCCTAGAACTTAGAACTAGTTAAACCTAACTAACCTAAGGACATCAAACACATCCATGCCCGAGGTAGGATTCGAACCTGCGACCGTAGCGGTCGCGCGCTTCCAGACTGAAGCGCCTAGAACCGCTCGGCCGCCCCGGATGATTAGTTAGGTTGCTCAGAGCCATTTGAACCATTTGAGTTTTGTGAGCGGCCACGTTCACCGCGTGTGTCTTTTGGCAAGAATAAGAATACAGGGGTTTTCCAAAGGACAGGCCACCCAGGCAAATGGTGAGTCCCATAACGTTAAAAGCGCAGTGTCATACAGTAGCCACGTGGCGCCTCCAGAGGCGACTCTTTGACACTTTAGGCGTAAATAATGAGAAGGCAAGCTCACGGGACGGCGTCTGATATTGTGGAATTTGGGAGCGGTGATGTGCCGTAGGGCGGGCACTCGCCTGTTTGTGGAACGAGGAGCTGGGATAGATAGGCCGGCGTTCTAAATGTTCAAAAAAGCGACCCTAAACCTTTCACAATAAAACTGAATTTTTTAGATTGGAGGAACAAATATGAGGTCTCAGGTTGACGAAAACGGCAGTTTTGGTGATATCACGCCCGGAAGGATCAGGAGAGCACAGTATCAAGCAGTACGTCATTGAGAGGCGCAGAGAGCAGACTGGTCGGTGCGAGAAATCAACAGACCTAGAGAGGAGCAGTCGATTTGTGAACTGACGGGCCGCACCAGGCTAGCGACCTCACCACAAATTGTCTTCACAAATGATACAAATGTCGCAGCAATGTAGCACATCTACATCTAAGTCTACGTGGATACTCTGCAAATCACACTTAAGTACCTGGCGGAGTTTTCATCAAAGCACCTTCACAATAATTCTCTATTATTCCAATCGCCAACATCGCGTGAAAAGAACGAACACCCTTATCCTTCCTTGTGAGCTCTGATTTTCCATATTTAATTGTGATGATCGTTTCTCCCTATGTAGGTCGGCGTCAAAAAACTATTTTCGCATTCGGAGGAGAAAGTTGATGATTAAGAAGATTCCACCGCAATGAAAATCGCCTTTGTTTTTATGATGATCACCCCAAATCCTGTAACACGTCAGTTACACTGTCTCCCTTATTTTGCAATAATATAAAAAGTGCCGCTCTTCTCTGAACTTTTTCGGTGCACTATGTTAACCCTATCTGGTAAGGGCCCCACGTCTTGTAGCAGTATTCTAAAAGAGGACGGACAAGCTTAGTGTAGGCAGTCTCTTTAGTTGATCTGCTGCATCTAAGTGTTCTGCCAACGAAATACAACATTTTTTATGTGTTCCTTCCAGTTAAGTTCTTCACAATTGCAATTCCTAGCTATTAAGTTCAGTTTACGGCCTTTAGATTTGACTGATTAATCGTGCAACCGAACTTTAACTTTAGCTCTCATTTAGATGGCCTCACACTTCTCGTTATTTAGGGTCAATTGCCAATTTTCGCACGATACCTTTTCTAAATCGTTTTGCGATTGTTTTGATCTTCTGGTGACTTTACTAGACGATAAACGACAGCATCATCAGCAAACAACCTACGACGGCTGCTCTTATTGTCTCCCAAGTCGTTTATATAGAAAAGGAACAGCAGAGGGCCTCTAACACTACCTTCGGCAATGCCAGAAATCACTTATGTTTTACTCAATGACTTTCCGTCAGTTACTACGAACTGTGACCTCTCTGACAGGAAATCGCGAATCCGGTGGCATAATTAAGACGTTGTTCCATAAGCACGCAATTTCACTACAAGCCACTTGTGTGGTACAGTGTCAGAAGCCAATTGGAAGTCCAGATATACGAAATCAGTTTGGAATTCCTTGTCAATAGCACTCAACGTTTCGTGCAAGTAAAGAGCTAACTGTGTTTCACAAGAATGATGTCTTCTAAATCCGTGTTGACTCTGTGTCAATAGACCGTTTTCTTCGAGGTAATTCGTAATGTTCGAACACAATCTATCTTCAAGAATCTTGCTGCACATCGACGTTAATGTTATTGCCAGTGATTTAGTGAATTACTCCTATTGCCTTTCTTGAATATTGGTGTGAGCTGAGCATTGTTCCAGTCTTTGGGTACTCACCGTTCGTAGAGCGATTGGTTGAGTATGACTGTTAAGTATGAAGCTATTGCATCAGAATACTCTGGAAGGAACCTAATTGGTATACAGTCTGGACCGGAAAACTTGTTTTAATTAAGTGATTTAAGCTGCTTCACTACCCCGAGGATATCTACTTTTAAGTTATTCATATTGGTAGTTGCTCTTGATTTGAACTCTTGCCGTCCACTGTCTTCGATAGTATTTCCATTGTTATCGCGCAGAGAAGGCATTTATTGTGTCTTGCCGGTAGCATGTTTACATACGACCAGAATCTCTCGCTGGGTGTTCTGCCAGGTTTCGAGACAAATTTTTCGCTGTGGAAACTATTATAAGCATCATGAATTTTACCTTGTGAAAAAGATCGCCAGTCTTGGAGCTTTTGGATCCGTTTAATTTTGACATGCGTTTTTCGTTGTTTCTGCAACAGTGTTCTGACCCGTATTGTGAACCAAGCGTGATCAGCTCCATCGTTTGTTAATGTATTTGGTATAAATCTCTCAGTTATTGGCGATACTATTTCTTTGAATCCAAGCCACATCTGACATACAGCTTGGAAGGAGTGGAGATTGTCTCTCAGGAAGGCGTCAAGTCATTTTTTATCTGCTTTTTGGAATAGGTATATTTCTCGTTTATTTTTGGAAAATTTGAGAGTTAACAATATTCAATCTCACTATCATGACCCTGTGTTCACTAATATCTATATCCGTTTTGATGCTCGTTATTAGCTCAGGATTATTTGTTACTAAGAGGTCAAGTATGTTTTCATACCGTTTACTATTCGCGTGGGCTCAGGAACTAACTGCTCGAAATACTTTTCAGAGAACGCGTTTATCACAATTTCGGATGATGTTTTATATGTTGTTGTTGTTGTGGTCTTCAGTCCTGAGACTGGTTTGATGCAGCTCTCCATGCTACTCTATCCTGTGCAAGCTTTTTCATCTCCCAGTACCTATTGCAACCTACATCCTTCTGAATCTGCTTAGTGTATTCATCTCTTGGTCTCCCTCTACGATTTTTACCCTCCACGCTGCCCTCCAATACTAAATTGGTGATCCCTTGATGCCTCAGAACATGTCCTACCAACCGATCCCTTCTTCTGGTCAAGTTGTGCCACAAACTTCTCTTCTCCCCAATCCTATTCAATACTTCCTCATTAGTTATGTGATCTACCCATCTAATCTTCAGCATTCTTCTGTAGCACCACATTTCGAAAGCTTCTATTCTCTTCTTGTCCAAACTATTTATCGTCCATGTTTCACTTCCATACATGGCTACACTCCATACAAATACTTTCAGAAATGACTTCCTGACACTTAAATCAATACTGGATGTTAACAAATTTCTCTTCTTCAGAAACGCTTTCCTTGCCATTGCCAGCCTACATTTTATATCCTCTCTACTTCGACCATCATCAGTTATTTTGCTCCCCAAATAGCAAAACTCCTTTACTACTTTAAGTGCCTCATTTCCTAATCTAATTCCCTCAGCATCACCCGACTTAATTAGACTACATTCCATTATCCTTGTTTTGCTTTTGTTGATGTTCATCTTATACCCTCCTTTCAAGACACTGTCCATTCCATTCAACTGCTCTTCCAAGTCCTTTGCTGTCTCTGACAGAATTACAATGTCATCGGCGAACCTCAAAGTTTTTATTTCTTCTCCATGAATTTTAATACCTACCCCGAATTTTTCTTTTGTTTCCTTTACTGCTTGCTCAATATACAGATTGAACAACATCGGGGAGAGGCTACAACCCTGTCTGACTCCCTTCCCAACCACTGCTTCCCTTTCATGTCCCTCGACTCTTATAACTGCCATCTGGTTTCTGTACAAATTGTAAATAGCCTTTCGCTCCCTGTATTTTACCCCTGCCACCTTCAGAATTTAAAAGAGAGTATTCCAGTCAACATTGTCAAAAGCTTTCTCTAAGTCTACAAATGCTAGAAACGTAGGTTTGCCTTTCCTTAATCTTTCTTCTAAGATAAGTCGTAAGGTCAGTATTGCCTCACGTGTTCCAGTGTTTCTACGGAATCCAAACTGATCTTCCCCGAGGTTGGCTTCTACTAGTTTTTCCATTCGTCTGTAAAGAATTCGTGTTAGTATTTTGCAGCTGTGGCTTATTAAACTGATTGTTCGGTAATTTTCACATCTGTCAACACCTGCTTTCTTTGGGATTGGAATTATTATATTCTTCTTGAAGTCTGAGGGTATTTCGCCTGTTTCATACATCTTGCTCACCAGATGGTAGAGTTTTGTCAGGACTGGCTCTCCCACGGCCGTCAGTAGTTCCAATGGAATATTGTCTACTCCGGGGGCCTTGTTTCGACTCAGGTCTTTCAGTGCTCTGTCAAACTCTTCACGCAGTATCGTATCTCCCATTTCATCTTCATCTACATCCTCTTCCATTTCCATAATATTGTCCTCAAGTACATCGCCCTTGTATAGACCCTCTATATACTCCTTCCACCTTTCTGCTTTCCCTTCTTTGCTTAGAACTGGGTTTCCATCTGAGCTCTTGATATTCATACAAGTCGTTCTCTTATCTCCAAAGGTCTCTTTAATTTTCCTGTAGGCGGTATCTATCTTACCCCTAGTGAGATAGGCCGCTACATCCTTACATTTGTCCTCTAGCCATCCCTGTTTAGCCATTTTGCACTTCCTGTCGATCTCGTTTTTGAGACGTTTGTATTCCTTTTTGCCTGTTTCACTTACCGCATTTTTATATTTTCTCCTTTCATCAATTAAATTCAATATTTCTTCTGTTACCCAAGGATTTCTACTAGCCCTCGTCTTTTTACCTACTTGATCCTCTGCTGCCTTCACTACTTCATCCCTCAAAGCTACCCATTCTTCTTCTACTGTATTTATTTCCCCTATTCCTGTCAATTGCTCCCTTATGCTCTCCCTGAATCTCTGTACAACCTCTGGTTCTTTCAGTTTATCCAGGTCCCATTTCCTTAAATTCCCACCTTTTTGCAGTTTCTTCAGTTTTAATCTACAGGTCATAACCAATAGATTGTGGTCAGAGTCCACATCTGCCCCTGGAAATGTCTTACAATTTAAAACCTGGTTCCTAAATCTCTGTCTTACCATTATATAATCTATCTGATACCTTTTAGTATCTCCAGGGTTCTTCCATGTATACAACCTTCTTTCATGATTCTTAAACCAAGTGTTAGTTATGATTATGTTGTGCTCTGTGCAAAATTCTACCAGACGGCTTCCTCTTTCATTTCTGTCCCCCAATCCATATTCACCTACTATGTTTCCTTCTCTCCCTTTTCCTACACTCGAATTCCAGTCACCCATGACTATTAAATTTTCGTCTCCCTTCACTACCTGAATAATTTCTTTTATTTCATCATACATTTCTTCAATTTCTTCGTCATCTGCAGAGCTAGTTGGCATATAAACTTGTACTACTGTAGTAGGTGTGGGCTTCGTATCTATCTTGGCCACAATAATGCGTTCACTATGCTGTTTGTAGTAGCTTACCCGCATTCCTATTTTCCTATTCATTATTAAACCTACTCCTGCATTACCCCTATTTGATTTTGTGTTTATAACCCTGTAGTCACCTGACCAGAAGTCTTGTTCCTCCTGCCACCGAACTTCACTAATTCCCACTATATCTAACTTCAACCTATCCATTTCCCTTTTTAAATTTTCTAACCTACCTGCCCGATTAAGGGATCTGACATTCCACGCTCCGATCCGTAGAACGCCAGTTTTCTTTCTCCTGATAACGACATCCTCTTGAGTAGTCCCCGCCCGGAGATCCGAATGGGGGACTATTTTACCTCCGGAATATTTTACCCAAGAGGACGCCACCATCATGTAATCATACAGTAAAGCTGCATGCCCTCGGGAAAAATTACGGCTGTAGTTTCCCCTTGCTTTCAGCCGTTCGCAGTACCAGCACAGCAAGGCCGTTTTGTTTTATATATACCTCCGGATTTAAACACATATTTTCGCCAACATATTGGGAGTAGATTTAAGTCACCACCAACTATAATTCTGTGACTTAGGAATGAGTTTGAAATTAACCTCAAGTTTTCTTTGAAGCTTTCAGCAATCGTATCGTCCGAGTTGGGAGGTCGGTAAAAGAATCCAATTATTTTATTCCGGTTGCCAAGACTGACATCTGCCCATTAGTGCGAAGATGGTAAGCCGCGTTGGTTCAGATTATCAGTCAGTCACAGCCTGACTATGGTTTTTAGTCGGTTTCCAACATCCACAGAGCCACATATCGGTCTGTTACACAAGCTACACAAACACTGAGAAAACTTTTTCAAACTTGAACACGAGATGGACTCTTGATGCGAGACACATGGGGTGCGCAGATTCCATCCCGAGAGGACTGGTGGCGTCAGAGAGGGCATTCGGTCACAAACTGTCGCTAAAATTAGTAAAACCCTTACCACAAGACCGACCCCATGTAGAAACTGGAAAAAAGCAAAGAAGAAGAAGAAGAAGAAGGAGGAGGAAGAGATGTAGGTCAACATTTTGGAGTATCCTTAAAAAAGCTGTAATCGTTGAATATTAAAGTCGTATGTTTCTGTGCACTCTGTCATTCATTGGCTTTTTCAGTAACTTTTCCTTCTTTTAAAAATACGAGGCCTGTTCAGAAAGTAAGCTTCGATTGATTGCCAAATTGAAACCACAGTGAACATCAGAAATGTTTTACTTGTAACAATTAGCTACACCTTTCAGCTACTTCTCTACGTAGTCGCCGTTCTGACTTAGACTTTTGTCATAGCGTTGTACCAACTTTTCAATAGCCTCATCATAGAAGGCAGCCGCCAGTGCTTTCCGCCAATTCTCCACGCTGGCCTACACCTCGTTGTCTGTGTCAAAATGTTGTCTTCAAAGACAGCGGTTCATGTGACCAGAGATGAAACTCAGAGGGAGACAATTGCGGACTGTATTGTGGGTAACCTCACATTTCCATTTGAAAACGATGCAGGAGCATCTTCATTGCCCCTGCAGAATGCGGCTGAGAATTGTCTTGAAGAAGAAACAGCACGACAGTTATGTAATGTTAGCTGCATAGCTTCAGGCGAAATTTCTCACCAGGCCCTCGTACTTGGCGGCAGACACTATTTTCTAGACATCTTTACGCACTCACTGCGAGCTCAGAAATGAGAAGAGCGACGTGATGCTAACTGGGGTTATACTAGAGACACTACCCAACACATCTGTGCAAAGCTTTATCGGATTTTCATAGTCGTTTCCATTTCGCGACCGATCGGAGCTTACTTTCTGAACGCCCCTCGTAATATTTCGTTAGGTATTTAATGGGCTACACTAGGGTGACGCTGTAATTTAGAACCAATATTCATGATTTTTTGCAATGAAATAACAAACAAGTAACAAAACTGAGTTCAGACATTTAATGTACACCATTGACAATGTAATACGTATTTTTTAAGCAAAAAAATTTGCCCCCAGTAGACACTACACACCACTGAGGAAAGCCTTTCGCGAGTGGTACAGGTGATTGCTAAGAGCTTTGAACGCCACAATTTTCAACGTTGAGCAGAATTTCAAAAAATACTTCGAAACTGATGTTGTTGTTGTTGTAGTCTTCAGTTCAGAGACTGGTTTGATGCAGGTCTCCATGCTATTCTATCCTGTGCAAGCGTCTTCATCTCCCAGTACCTGCTGCAACCTACATCCTTCTGAATCTGTTTAGTGTATTCATCTCTTGGTCTCCCTCTACGATTTTTACCCTCCGCTCTGCCCTCCAATAGTAGATTGGTGATCCCTTGATGCCTCAGAATGTGTCCTACCAATCGATCCCTCCTTCTAGTCAAGTTGTGCCACAAATTTCTCTTCTCCCCAATTCTGTTCAGTGCCTCCTCATTAGTTATGTGATCTACCCATCTAATCTTCAGCATTCTTTTGTAGCACCACATTTAGAAAGCTTCCATTCTCATTTTGTCTAAACTATTTATCGTCCACGTTTCACTTCCATACATGGCTACACTCCATACAAATTCTTTCAGAAAAGACTTCCTGACACTTTAATCTATACTTGATGTTAACAAATTCTTCAGAAACGCTTTCGTTGTCATTGCCAGTCTACATTTTATATCCTCTCTACTTCGACCATCATTAGTTCTTTTGCTCCCTAAATAGGAAAACTCATGTACTACTTTAAGCGTCTCGTTTCCTAATCTAATACTCTCAGCATCACCCGATTTAATTAGGCTACATTCCATTATCCTCGTTTCGCTTTTGTTGATGTTCATCTTATAACCTCCTTTCAAGACACTGTCCATTCCGTTCAGCTGCTCTTCCAGGTCCTTTGCTGTCTCTGACAGAATTACAATGTAATCGGCGAACCTCAAAGTTTTAATTTCTTCTCCATGGATTTTAATTCCTACTCCTAATTTTTCTTTTGTTTCCTTTACTGCTTCCTCAATGTACAGATTGAATAACATCGAAGATAGGCTACAACCCTGTCCCACTCCCTTCCCAACCCATGCTTCCCTTTCATGCCCCTCGACTCTTATAACTGCCATATGGTTTCTGTACAAATTGTAAATGGTCTTTCGGTCCCTGTATTTTACCCCTGCCACCGATATTGTCTAACCTAATACCTAGGAATATTTAAAAAAAACGGTTTTTAACAAAATGGCGGCACTGTCAAACAACAATTATATCATCAACAAAAAAGTCTTTATAAATGCGCACCAAAAATCAAAATTAAAATGTATCGAAAAATCCTACGTACTGTAGTAGAAAAAACGCTGAGTCACAAGTTACAAAAATACGAAATGTAATTTCATGTTCGAGTATATTTAATGTATTACAATTTCCCCCCCACATTGAAAAATATTGTAACGAAAAAGCAAACGTCTAGAGATTCATCTTGTGTTCGTCTTTTTTGGCCGATGTCGGAACACCCTCATTTTGACGAAATTATATATATTAAATGTCGTCCGCTTACCAATTGAAGCCTTTTCTCCACGATTTGGATAAATTTTCGAACCTTTCCTGTCCGTGTAAATACGTTTGTTCCTTATTTTCAAGCACTCACATGTACTTCGCACAAAAAACGAGCGAAATGACAAGTTAAGCAGACGCAGGACAAGCACGAGCTTTCACACTGTTTACTGTAAACGATTCATCTTACGAAGCGAAATCATACTGGGGATAGCAATTTAGCTAATACAGGTGCCGTCTGTGATACTATCCCAATCTAATAGGACCCATATTCCATCAGTAACTGTTAAGTATTACATCTGTTGCATTTGTGCTCATGGATGCACCATGCCCCATTCAGTAAATCGCGCTGTTTTAAAATATTTTACCGTTTATGGCACACTTTATATGAATGAATCTTAAAAGTAGACTCTCTAAGGAACGTTTTAAGCCAATAAAAAATTTGACAAATTCTTATAATCTGGTTCCCCGCCCCCCGCGTAAATACGCCAGAAAGTGCTGAATAAGTTTATTTGTATTTTATCAGAGCCCGTTTATTATAATACAAAAAATATGATCATTTAGATATTGAACTGCAGTTACGTAGTAATATAAGATGGGAAGCAATGTTCTGATACACTCCATCAACTTTCGTGAAAACTCCTAGAAAATTTGTCGGGGTAATTCGGTTTCATCCCATATTTGCCACAGTACGATGCATTATCTATTTGTATGTACTTATCAGCCGGTTAACCTACGGTTACCATCGAAGAAGACGAATGTGTGAGTTCTACTGGGTCAACCAGAACTCAACCGACAACCTTTCAGAGGCGGTATAAGTTTGATTTCGAAGGCCGTAAGTCCAGAATCGGTATGCCAATCAGGCAATATCGCCGTGAGCGTTGAGGTAACCATCGCATCAACGCACCAGGTTGAACACAGCCGTTTGGTATAACATCGTATCCTGCTGCATGAAGAAGTCCGTAACTGCCTGCTGCACATCCTCGTTCGACAGGAACCATCGGCCATTCAAGGCCGTTTTTAGGGGACAGAAGGCATGAAGACCAACACGTCGGGACACATCAGGACTGTAGGGCGGGTGTTCGAGCGTCTCTCACTTGTTGGCGTAACATCTGCGGTACGACATTTGTGCACCATTCTACAACGGTGCTTTTCGACAGGCATACTGCCCAACACACTTTCTTCATTGTCTTAAGGATGTCTACAGTTGTTTACCCGTCGGCAGCCAAGAAAAGAATAATACCACGTTCGTCCTGTTGGGACGCATTTGTTAATAACGTCGCCATAGTAGACGTTTCAGCATTTACCGCACGCGAATCTCTGCCTCCATATCGGTGCTTTTGCAGCCGCATTGGAATCGCGCCACGTCGCAAATAAGTTGCTGCAATGCCCTCAGACTGAAACTTTTACCTCATCTTACACTACCGACCAAAACAAGAAAAATGTCCAGTAAACATGGGCTCTAAAGTGCATAATTTATGAATTATGACCACCTGTCCACCGTCGCTATTGTGAAACACATTTCTTTCGCACAAAACACAAGTTCAGCATACACAGAAAACGCACACCTCATCATGCCATCCCACCACACAGAAACATGCTGCATTTAGGTCCATACTACACAGAGTACACTCTCTTATTTAGAAGAAAACACCCTTAAGAATGAGATAGATACAATAAAGAGTATTGCCATAAACAATGGCTACGCAGCCAAAACAATTGCCAATTTAGACAGACAAATACATAAAAGTTAGACAACGAATGGTCACACTGTGAAAGAAGAGAAAATATTCGTCAGTATCCCATACCTGGCCACATGTCACAAAAAATGGCTAACCTTTCCAAAAATACAAATGTAACAGTTGCATTCTCAACGAATAATAAATTAGGAAACTTACTCTCGCGTAACATTAACTCAGATACGCAGACACACAGCAACAGCGGAGTGTACAAAGTATCATGCCCCAGCTGTCCTGCCTACTATGTAGGGAAAACAGGCACAAACTTCAAAACTTGTTTTCAAGGAGACGTAAATGCTTTCAGGCTCAACCACTTCGAAAAATTAGTCATTGCACAACATATATTGGAAACGAAAAATGTCATCAACAGTCTATAAAACAATTTGGTAGTACTACATAATGAAGCCAATGGTAAGACCCTAAATCTGTTAGAACAACTGGAAATATACCTCCACAAAATCCAAAAACCAGAATGTACGTTAAATGAAGAAAGAGATTCCGCAAGCCACAGTTTTTTCAGTAATTTTAAAGACCTGTTCTCAAGTTATTTCCTGGATATGTCAATTGCTTAATAATTATATCTTTAGCACTACGAATAATTTCATCTTTGATCACACCATGCACAAAAGCATCCGCGAAGTGTTTACAAACATGTGTATGCAAATGTGCCTCTTGAATGAAGTTATATATACGAAAACGAAGGAGGGAAGAATGTATGCTGGCGCAAAAAAAAAAAGGTTAAAAACGCGTATCTTGAATTGTGTGGTAAGTTTACTGTTCATTTTTCCAGTATTTCGCAAATATTTTCCGCATTTGAGTTACGAAATTCTTAACCTGACATCAAACCTTTTCGTGACAGGAATATGCATTTCACCTCATTCAAGGGAAACAAATTAAGCATTTATTAAAACAAATAACAGTTGATGAAGGACCCACAGGGTCAGAAATGCATCGTGTATTTTATAAAACATGAAAAGTTGTGACCGAAGGCGGTTTTTAATTCATACCTCCTCTCAAAATATGGAAACGAAAGAGTTTGCAGATGAAGAGATGTGTTTCATAGTATCGATTATGAATGAGTACTCATAGCTCTTAAGGTATGCATTTTAGATCCCATGTTTACTACATACTTTTTTCTTATTTTGGTCCATACCACCCGTGGAGTTCCTTTCGCCCTGTGTGTTACTGTCCTAGAGGATATGTTGCAACAAATCTGTTTTACCAAAGCGACTATCTCGATACTCGGAACCAAGTACCAATTACAGGTTGTCTATCTAACAGCTTCCGGGGACCAAAAAAAACTTGATTTCCTATATTTCGCATTGTTTTGGATGGAATTTTGAAATTTAAAATACTGTCGTAATCTATTCATTAAGAGATATAATCCTATGTTTTGAATTTAATTTAGTGAAACTAGTATTAAAATGAGAAACTGTGTATTTGGTTTGAAGCAGCGTAACTGATGGCATGCAAAAACCCGGACTTTATTCATCTAGTATATCAGAATGCGAGCACTTAGCGATTTCCAACAAACTTTATGCATTATTTCAAACCTTTTGTAAACTTTTCCTCGCTTACATACTTAACGACAGTTAATTAACACATTAACTCATTTATAATCAGATGTGTGAAGCTGTTTTATACACGGAAGTTCAGTTTTTTGAAGAATCGGGGGTTCTCTGTGTTCTTCTGATCTCTAATTCCGGCAATCGAAATCAGGGCACAGTGTACTGGGTGTTTTATTGAAATGTGTTTTTCTCTGTAACTTACACGTTAATAAGTAAAATGGATCTTTATTTAGTCACTCGAACATAAGATACACTCTTGCTGCGAAGTTACGAACATTGTACATTTACTTATTTCACAGAGAGTTATAACAACGAGTTACAATTATTTAAACAGAAATTGTTTTTATCATATTACTGATGTATTTGAACCAACTGTGTACAAATCGATTTAGGCTAAATCAAATTTCTGTAAATTTTAGTACGGGAGCTAGAGTTTAAAGCTGACAACAATGTGCTGTACATAAATTGGCTGTATTCTGGTGGATGTTCTGGAAGTGGAATGTTCACTTAAGCGAGATGTTCAAACGAGCATCCAGTTTTCCTGAATGCACAACTCAAAGTTCCTCTGAAGAGATGTAATGTTGCTGTTGTTACGAAGCGATAAACTTCCTCGATGGATTGCTTGAAGCTAAGTTCGGGTTGATTGCGCAATATGTCCTTACACTACGATACACAAGTTGGATAGGAATGCACAATGAAAAGAGGTTCGGTCTGCCACGGATACTGACTTGGGTAAACATGGCATATAGATCCAACGAGTACAGTCATATGTTGTTATTGGCCGATGAATGCGTACACGATACCAATGAACAAGTCATGGCTGATTCCATGAGATATCGTGCTCGACGACCTCGAAAAACAGTTATTTTGAGAACGCGTCACGGTAAGAGAAGTGAGGATACGGTAGTGTCTATTATAGCCATAAAACACCATAATTATCGTATCACCTTACGAGAAGTTGCTGCCGTCACTGATGCCTGCCTAACGTATGTGTTGCGAAAAGTTCAGAGCCACAAGTTTCATCTGTGTCAACTGTGACTAACACAGAAACTGCATGGGAACGATTTCAATCGGAGAAGCGTCACGAATAATTTCACTCTGGTGCATCAACGTTCACAAGTTACGGTCCAATGAACCATCATACCGCGCGGTCTAGGAAGCCATGTCACCGACTGCGCGGCCTCTCCCGTCGGAGGTTCGAGTCCTCCCTCGGACAAGGGTGTGTGTGTTGTTCTCAGCATAAGTTAGCTTAAGATAGTTTAAATAGCGTGTAAGTCTAGGGACCGATGACCTCAGCAGTCCCTTAGGAATTCACACTCATTTGAACCATCATAATAAGTTACTCTTAACTTTTTGTATTTAATTGTCTTGATCGGGAAGTTTTTTGAACAAAATGACTGGTTTCGGTTGTGCCACAGCCGTTTTTCACAATCTACAATGGAAGCAAAACAAGAAAGAGTCACTGTATACTGTGTTAATAGGTTAAAATAACTAAACAGAATTATGATATAAACGTGATATACCCAGCTTTCTGTTACAGTACAACAAGTTTTAACCATGCAAAGATAACAAGAATCAAGGTTCTCATGTGTGCTTCTACCAGTATATATGACATGTAAATGTTATCCTAGAGGTCGTTGACGCATGCAGAACTTTAAAAGTAGCTAGAATGTATTCGTTTTAGCATGATTTCCTTAATCACATTTTATTTTTGGAACATTTTGCTAAATTCGGCCCAGCTGTAAACTGTCAGAAGACTAATAGATTCTTTTTGTATCGTTAAATATATTTTTTCTCTTATTTACATAGAACTGAGAAAATTTTTAAGATCTATACCTCTAAATCAACCTTCTTTTAATTACTTTCTACTCGTACATTTATTTCTAGGTTATGCATGCATCAACAACTTCTAATATAGCATTTGCATCGTTTAAATACTAGGCTGAAGTATCCATGGCAACTTTGATTCTTGTTATTTTTACATTATTACCGCTTGTTGCAGTGCAGCTGAATAAGAGGCATAACGTGTTTATCTTCTATTTTGTTTTTTAACGTACTAATGTAGTAGACAGTAATGCTTTCTTTTTTTTACTTCCACTGTTAATTCTGACAAAAGATATTGCATAACCTAAACTTACCATTTTCTTCAAAAAAACTTTGTGATCTAGACAATTAAATTTAAAAAAATTACGTTAAGCATATGATCTCTCTCCAAATGATCATTTTATGTCAGATTCTACGTCATAATATGCATTACTGCGCCAACGAAATTTCTAGTTTGGTACGCCATGTTGATTGTCAAAAGAAATGATCCATTAATGTATGGTGTAGACTCCTTTGAAATTAAGTCATCGGTACACTCTATTTCGCAGTGAATTGTACCGAGCTTTTATCGTCCATAATTTAGATACTCTACTTGAAAATGTCAGTCTAGGCACTGAAGGTAATGGTCATCCAGCCCATTCTGCACGTAATGTTGTGTAAGAACTGAATAACAACTTTCCTAGAAGACGATTAGGACGCCATAGTCATCAGGAATGTACCGTACTGACTCACGATATAACACAAGCATTTTTCTTTTTGATGATATCTAAATAATCGTGTTTACGTCACAGAACCTACAGTCACAGATGACTTCAAACAACGCATCGACGAACTTTGTCGCTCCTTGACACCTTGGTTACTTATAAGGCACGCAACTATTCTGTATTTATTGAGGAATGGAAAGGACTTCACGTCCGGACATGTTTTGGACTCAGTGTCTCATATTATTTTAAATGAACACAAGAAATGGGTGACAGTATTCGTAGATATGCTCAAACCGTAGGTCTCACTCGACTATTATACGGTGTTCACTGAATTTAATACATCTAATTAATTCGCTGTATTTTATGCATAATTATATGTGATCTTAAAGTACTAGAGTAGCTGTGTTCTTGTTCTGATATTCCTCTTCCGCTCAGCTCCTTTTCTAATAGATGTGTGTGTCTAACCGATACAATGGTCCACAACATCCATGTCACAATCACGTTTTGCAAAACCTGGGCAAGAAGATGTCATTCTGCTAGCTACCACGGCAGATATCTACATCTATGCCTCTATACATAGAGTGCAAGCCGCCGTACGGTGCGTGGCGGAGCGAAAACTGTACCACATACCACTACTAGTTAATCCCTTTCCTGTTCCAATCGCAAAGAGGGCGAGGGAGCAATAATTTCTCGTATCTTAACTTTGTTGTTCTTACATTAAATGTACGTTGGCGGCGGTTGAATCGTTCTGCAATCAGCTTCAAATGCCGGTTCTCTAAATTTTCTCATCTGTGTTCCTCGAAAAGAACGTCGCTTTCTCTTCAGGAATTCCCATTTAAGTTACCGAAACATCTCCTTATCACTTGCGTGTTGTTCGAATCTACCGATAACAAATCTAGCAGACCTCCTTGAAACTGCTTCGCCCGACATGATACGGATCCCAAACACTCGAGCAGTACTGAAGAAAAAATGGCTCTGAGCACTATGGGACTTAACATTTGAGGTCATCAGTCCCCTAGAACAGGGGTTCCCAACAAAATTTTCTCGAGGACCCCCTCATCGAGCATGATTGGTACCTTGTCATATCACAGTGTCAAGTACCTAAGAAAGCCAAATTAAGAGTCTTTTTATACGTTTTCTATTTTTGGTACTTAGAAAAAACATTGACATATCAATATTAAAAAAATATTGAGCGGCCAAAACAAAAAATCTGTTATCATGCGAAATATATTTAATATATTTTTATTCTAATAGCATCTTGTGGACCCCTGGGGGTCTGCGGACCACCTGTTGGAAATCACTGCCCTAGAACTTACAACTACTTTAACCTAACTAACCTAAGGACATCATACACATCCATGCCCGAAGCAGGATTCGAACCTGCGACTGTAGCGGTCGCGCGGTTCCAGACTGAAGCGCCTAGAACCGCTCGGCCACACCGGCCTGCTACTGAAGAAAAGGTCGCACTAGCATCCTATATGCTGTGTTTTTTTATGGATGAACGATAATTACCTAGAATTTTGCCAACAAGCCGAAGTCGACCATTCACCTACCCTATCACAGTCCTCACATACTCGCCCCATTTCATGCCGCTTTGTAGCTTTATGCCCACATATTCAAACGACATGACTGTGTCAAGCAGAACACTACTAATGCAGCAGTCGAACATTACGTGTCTGGTTTTCCTACTTATACACACATTCTTCTACCTTTAGAGCTAGCTGCGATAGAAGTTCAAGGAAACGAATGATAATATCTGGTAACGACAGCAAATATTGAAATCATATGGCTCGATGTCACAGCCCCTTACTTTTTATCACCTCGCTACTACAGTGTAGAGTCATGGATCGATGAGAGTAGTAAGGCTGGAAATGGAGAACAAAAAGTTGCGTCTCGAAATTATAGCAAGTAAGTCGTTGCGTAACTCGTTCCAGGCACACAGGCCAAACGAGAGCCTTCACACTCGCCTACGGACAGTATAGAGTACGATAGCGAACAGTTTCTTTCTCCGGCAGTAGGACTCTGCTATGCCTCATGCTTGTCGTCTACAAATTCCCGTACGCCACAGTTTAGCTGAATTTATTCCACTATCATACCAGTGTACAGAAGTTAGTTTACTGCATGACTTGCGCATCGTTTTGGTAAAAGCGTTTTTTGAAGTGGCTAATCTGCTTCCTAAAAACTTCGTCTCTTGACAAGTTAATTGGCCCTTCCACCTTTTTAATCGGATCAGCCGCCCGCAATATCCTGAGTCATCAATCATGTCTTCTCTTTTCACATTTTGAGAAAATATTAAGAAACAACCGATATTTACAGATTTTGTAATTTGAGTAATACCGGTAGTATTACTGTTCGCTTATAAGCAAATGAAAATAGCAGAAGGTGGGTTGCTGCGGTTTTAACTCACGGTGTATTTGATCTCTTTTCAGTTTTTACGCGGTCCAGGAACAAAGCACATTAATAACATTGCCGTTGTACGTCCACGCCCCCCCCCCCCCCAACGTTCCCATCTCCCCCCCCCCCCTCCCGCCTCCCCAGGTATACAATTTCAAAAGACAATTACCGTATTTATTACACATAATATGAATTTTTATGATATTTTGTGCACCTGGAAAACTTTGGATGTGGCCCTGTGTAACAAATTTTCCTACGGTTCAGATTCCGAATTCTCTCTTCTCGGTTACTTTCATAGGGATGTTTCGAAAGTAGTTTTATTGCCTACAACACTCATTGAAATTATAATTTTTCTAGTTTATTGCGGGGTGGTAAAAATCCCTTCCTATTACTTCAGCATCACTGAGAATTCCGCACTAGTACAGATTTTGCAATTTGAGTAATCTGCATAATTATGCAGATGAAGTTGGTTGCATGTGGAAGGATCCAAAGACTATTTTTAGTCAACTATCAGCAGCTAATTTTGGGCAATCAATTTAGCGCATAGACTTTATTTCCGCTTCAGAAGCTTTAAATTTCTCCTCAGCTGGTAGGAATACAACAATTACGGAAAAAAGCGATGCTTCCGTATATCGTAATTCTTTGTCGCTCGTAATAATTTAGTGTATTACAAAACGCTAAACATTCAAACCTGCAAAGTAGGAACTACTCGTCATGTTCTTATATTTCACTAATCACGCGGGTAGATTACTGACCACTAGTGTGACATCCTCCGATTATAGGTCCTTGTGGTCATTGGAAAATAATGTTTCTGAATTGAAAAACCTATATGAAAAGATGTGCACAATAAAGACTTTGAAATATGTAAAATAACATAGCTCTTAAAAAGAAGGCACGAACAACAAAAATTTCGTGTTGTTGCTCCAAGAAGACTAAGGTACTAATCAGGCACAATTATAGGGCAATGCTACCGTCGCAGCCACACACAACACTACGCAGAACGGCAACTGTCAAAACTTTTCGTGCTCTATTCTCTCACGCATTCCAGTAGCAGCTGCTTATACGTTTTTGCCAGGTATAGGAAGAGGTTTTGCAGCGAAGAAGACGCAATCTCTCTACCGAACAAAGATAGTCAGAACTAGCTCATAAATTTGATATTGTCGAAGACCAAGATGGCTAAACGCTTGGTTAGTCCAATATATGGGAAGAGATGTATAGGTATGAATACTGCTTTGCTGCTTTATTTGGTTACTGGAACAAAATTGACTCACAAGAAGTATTTGGCATATCAATCTCGTCTACCAAACCAGTTTCGAAAAAATTCAACAAAGTATGCTTCGTACAAATTAATTCTGACAAAAAGTACAAAAACCACCACCAGCCACTGTTAATACTGCTACTTAATTTAACAAGGTATGGGCGAAACACTGATGGTAGTGTGTGTACGCGCGCGTGTGTGTGTGTGTGTGTGTGTGTGTGTGTGTGTCTGTGTGTGTGTGTGTGTGTGTGATAATTGATCAGAAAATACTTGAATAGCTGCAAAGATCATATATTACAAAGTAATCATGAGGAGTGTAGTGTTGTGAGTGGCAGGTATGATAATTATAGAAGCTGAAGAAATGAACTAAAATGTGTACCACAGCCAGGATTTGAACCCTAGTCTCCTTACGAGGCAGATGTTCTAGGCATTACACCACAGCAGCAATATAGGTAACACAACGGCACGGACTACCCTAATCCGATGCCCTCCTCACCACAAACTTCAGTTAATGCCTTCACCCCTTTAGTCAGTATTACAGAGGCTCTCCAGTATTGGGATAGCACCCCTGCATTGTACGTAATGGGAAAATCCTGCCTATAACTCAAGTGTAGGTGATCTATAGACCTGCGAAATTAAAAGGAAAAAGGAAATCAGTGCATGTGAACAATATTGGAAAGATTCAAAATGGAAACGGAAACAATCTAAGTCCATGTGATCAGGTCAAACATATATAAACGACGAGAAGAGGTGAGATACGTTACAGAACGAAGGAGAGGCAAAAGGTAAATGAATGCAGGAATAATATAGTGAACTGGGGATAAAAACAGAAAGGGAAGAGAGTTATAGAATATAGTATACCCCGACTAACAGACCAGTTTGCCGAAAGAGTGCAACAGAAGAAGATTACAGAAAAATGGAGAGATGTGATGGATACAGATAATCTGGAGAGAACAGAAGAGTTGTAACATTTTCTCAGTGGGTGCAATGTGCTGAAGTTGTTTAAGAAAGGAGATAAAGAAATACAGTAGAATTTCCGTCTACTTTCTCTTTTCCCAGGATTCCCCAAAGCTTCAGAAAAGGTAATTTACAATCGGCTTCTTAACCATCTGACAGCTAATATATGTTCTAAAAATCACAGTTCCGATGTATAAAGCGTTCTGTTATTGAGAAGGAGGTCCCTACACTTACGGCAAGAATGTACTTGATTTATTAAATAATAAATTCCAGAATAGTGGTATGTTTTATAATATTTTAAAGGTATTTGATTTGGGAAATCACAACATCCTCTTAAGTAAATTATAATATCACAGTGTAAGAGGAAATGCTGCAAAATGGTTCATATCCTCCATATCAAGACTGTCGTTAGGAAGAAGGCATGCATTAAGCTATCAGACACCATCAAACTCGGAACTAATTACATGTGCCGTCCCGCTAGTTTCCAACTTAGGGCCCTCACTTTTTCTTGTGTATATAAATGACCTTTCAGCTCTAACATTGCCACACGTTATGTAAGCCTTATTTCCTATTATTTACAGGTGTTACTGATGATTTTCGTAGTAGAACCAACTGATCTGTATGTACTACTAATAACATCAAATAACGCAAGCACTAGTACAACCTGACTTCTGTACAAATTAAATAAAAGCGAACATCTTAAATAACTGTTGCTAAATGGTTTTACTATTTGATGATGTATGGTTACAGTAACCTAAGAATTATCATATGCACATCTATGTATTGAACATTTACATGTTTTATGGGAAGTTATTTATTATCTTTCAAAAGCTTTTACTCTCTCTTTTACGGAACTGTTTATCGTCCACGATGCATTCTGGTACAAGCCTGTATGCCAGACAAATACAGAAAAGACTTCCTATCATTTAAGTTAGTTGTCGATGTTAACGAATTTCCCTTTCTGTTTCTGTCAGCCTTCTGCCACCGAGCAATGTGTCAGCAGTGCGCAAGTAGGAGCAAGTGGCTTATTTAGCGTTCATATAAGTGTAGTAGTCAAGTTTAAAATTTGCTTGAGTGTTCTTAGCGCACTTGTTTAGTTAAATCCGTCAAATCATTATGTAGTTTCGTATTTAGCAGGGGCATACTTGCATTTTAATATCTGTGAGGTGTAAAGTCTCTTAGTCGTTTGTCATTTGTTTATTTCTTTCAAATAGTCTTTGTACGTTACTGACAGTACAGTTAGCCTTCTGCCGCCGAGCAGTGTGTCAGCAGCGCACAATTAGCAGCAATACTGCATTTACTAGGCAGTTTTGTACTTTAATAACCGTTTAAATTTTGTGTTGAATTGTTTGTGCTCTCTGTAGATTAGTTCAGACGTTCTTTACACAACAGTATTTAGCATTAATAGGGACTGCGACTGCTGTGTTCGGATGCCGGCTGGGTTGGCATCCCTTCGCTCCCAGCTTCAGGCAGTGTTGGCTTCGGTAACACGGCTTGAGGCTGTTGCCAATGGGCATCACTGTGGGAGTCTGAACGGGGGTTTGTCGGGGACGGCCAGCTCGTCCCACGCATCCCCCGATCGGACCACAGCTGTGGCTGCCTGGGATACTGTCCACATTGAGGCTGACCCCTCACCTGTGGTAGAGTGGTAGGTCGTCTCGAGGTGTGGCAGGGGGCGAAAGACATTCTGGAGGGCTGAACGGAAGGGCTCTCCAGTTTGTCGGAGGAACCGGTTTCAGGCTCTGTCTCCGGCTGATACTGATCTTCGGACGGATATGGCTGCTTGTCCTGTTCCAGAGGTTGCCCCTCAGTCTGCAAGATCTGGGCGGTCGCAGAGGGTGGACTTACTGGTAGTTGGGAGCTCCAACGTCAGGCGCGTAATGGGGCCTCTTAGGGATATGGCTGCAAGGGAGGGGAAGAAAACCAATGTGCACTCCGTGTGCATACCGGGGGGAGTGATTCCAGATGTGGAAAGGGTCCTTCTGGATTCCATGAAGGGTACAGGATGCACCCATCTGCAGTTGGTCGCTCATGTCGGCACCAATGATGTGTGCCGCTATGGACGGAGGAAATCCTCTCTGGCTATCTGATTTGGTGAAGACTGCCAGTCTCGCTAGCGGGATGAAAGCAGAGCTCACCATCTGCAGCATCGTCGGCAGGACTGACTGCGGACCTTTGGTATAGAGCCGAGTGGAGCGTCTGAATCAGAGGCTGAGACGGTTCTGCGACCGTGTGGGCTGCAGATTCCTCGACTTGCGCCATAGGGTGGTTGGGTTTCGGGTTCCGCTGGATAGGTCAGGAGTCCACTACCCACAGCAGGCGGCTACACGGGTAGCATGGGTTGTGTGGCGTGGACTGGGCGGTTTTTTAGGTTAGATGGCCTCGGGCAAGTACAGAAAGGGCAACAGTCTCAAAGGGTGAGGGGCAAAGTAAGGACACGCGGGGACCAAGCAGCAATCGGTATTGTAATTGTAAACTGTCGAAGCTGCATTGGTAAAGTCCGGAACTTCATGCGCTGATAGAAAGCACCGAAGCTGAAATCGTTATAGGTACGGAAAGCTAGCTGAAGCCATAGATAAATTCTGCCGAAATTTTTACAGAGGCACAGACGGTGTTTAGGAAGGATAGATTGCACGCAACCGGTGGTGGCGTGTTTGTCGCTGTTAGTAGTAGTTTATCGTGTAATGAAATAGAAGTCGATAGTTCCTGTGAATTATTATGGGTGGAGGTTATACTCAACAACCGAGCTAGGTTAATAATTGGCTCCTTTCATCGACCTCCCGACTCAGTAGCATTGGTGGCAGAACACCTGAGAGATAATCTGGAATACATTTCACACACATTTCCTCAGCATGTTATAGTCTTAGGTGGAGATTTCAGTTTCTCAGGTATAGACTGGACACTCAGATGTTTAGGACAGGTGGTAGGCACACAGCATCGAGTGGCATTATACTGAGTGCACTATCCGAAAATTACCTCCAGCAATTAAACAGAAAACCGACTCGTGGAGATAACATCTTGGACCTATTGATCACAAACAGTCCCGAACTTTTCGACTCAGTAAGAGCAGAACAGGGAATCAGTGATCATAAGGCCGTTGCAGCATCAATGAATATAGAAGTAAATAGGAATATAAAAAAAGGGAGGAAGTTTTATTTGTTTAGCAAGAGTAATAGGAGGCAGATTTCAGACTACCTAACAAATCAAAATGAAAATTTCTGTTTCGACACTGACAATGTTGAGTGTTTATGGAAAAAGTTCAAGGCAATCGTAAAATGCGTTTTAGACAGGTACGTGCCGAGTAAAACTGTGAGGGTCGGGAAAAACCCACCGTGGTTCAACAACAAAGTTAGGAAACTACTGCGAAAGCAAAGAGAGCTTCACTACAAATTGAAACGCAGCCAAAACCTCTTAGACAAACATAAGCTAAACGATGTCAAAGTTAGCGTAAGGAGGGCTATGCGTGAAGCGTTCAGTGAATTCGAAAGTAAAATTCTATGTACCGACTTGACAGAAAGTCCTAGGAAGTTCTGGTCCTACGTTAAATCAGTAAGTGGATCGAAACAGCATATCCAGACACTCTGGGATGATAATGGCATTGAAACAGAGTATGACAAGCGTAATGCTGAAATACTACACACCTTTTTCCAAAGCTGTTTCACAGAGGAAGATCGCAATGCAGTTCCTTCTCTAAATCCTCGCACGAACGAAAAAAATGGCTGACATCGAAATAAGTGCCCAAGGAATAGAAAAGCAACTGAAATCACTCAACAGAGGAAAGTCCACTGGACCTGACGGGATACCAATTCGATTCTACCCAGAGTACACGAAAGAACTTACCCCCCTTCTAACAGCCGTGTACCGCAAGTCTCTAGAGGAACGGAAGGTTCCAAATGATTGGAATGGAGCACAGGTAGCTTCCACTGTTCAAGAAGTGTCGTCGAGCAGATGCGCAAAACTATAGGCCTATATCTATGACATCGATCTGTTGTAGAATTTTAGAACATGTGTTTTGCTCGCGTATCATGTCATTTCTGGAAACCCAGAATCTACTCTGTAGGAATCAACATGGATTCCAGAAACAGCGATCGTGTGAGACCCAACTCGCTTTATTTGTTCATGAGATCCAGAAAATATTAGGTACAGGCTCCCAGGTAGATACCATTTTCCTTAACTTCCGGAAGGCGTTCGATACAGTTCCGCACTGTCGCCTGATAAACAAAGTAAGGGCCTACGGAATATCAGACCAGCTGTGTGCCTGGTTTGAAGAGTTTTTAGCAAACAGAGCACAGCATGTTGTTCTCAATGGAGAGACGACTACAGAGGTTAAAGTAACCTCTGGCGTGCCATAGGGGAGTGTTATGGGACCATTATTTTTCACAATATATATAAATGACATAGCAGATAGTGTCGGAAGTGCCATACGGCTTTTCGCGGATGATCCTGTAGTATACAGAGAAGTTGCAGCATTAGAAAATTGCAGCGAAATGCAGGAAGATCTGCAGCGTATAGGCACTTGGTGCAGGGAGTGGCAACTGATCCTTAACATAGACAACTGTAATGTATTGCGAATACATAGAAAGAAGGATCCTTTATTGTATGATTATATGATAGCGGAACAAACACTGGTAGCAGTTACTTCTGTAAAATATCTGGGAGTATGCGTACGGAACGATAAGTGGAATGATCTTATCAAATTAATTGTTGGTAAGGCGGTTACCAGGTTGAGGTTCATTGGGAGAGTCCTTAGAAAATGCAGTCCATCAACAAAGGAGGTGGCTTACAAAACACTCTTTCGACCTATACTTGAGTATTGCTCATCAGTGTGGGATCCGTACCAGGTCAGGTTGACAGAGAAGATAGAGAAGATCCAAAAAAGAGCGGCGCGTTTCGTCACAGGGTTATTTGGTAAGCGTGATAGCGTTACGGAGATGTTTAGCAAACTCAAGTGGCAGACTCTGCAAGAGAGGCGCTCTGCATCACGGTGTAGGTTGCTGTCCAGGTTTCGAGAGGGTGCGTTTCTGGATGAGGTATCGAATATATTGCTTTCCCCTACTTATACCTCCCGAGGAGATCGCGAATGTAAAATTAGAGAGATTCGAGCGCGCACGGAGGCTTTCTGGCAGTCGTGCTTCCCGCGAACAGTACGCAACTAGAACAGGAAAGGGAGGTAATGACAGTGGCACGTAAAGTGCCCTCCGCCACACACCGTTGGGTGGCTTGTGGAGTATAAATGTAGCTGTAGATGTAAATGCTTTTATTGGTATTCCTAGTCTACATGTTATAGCCACTCTGTTTCGGTCATCCTGAGTTATTTTGCTGCGAAAATAACAGAAGTCATTTGCTACTTCTAATTCTTCATTTTCTGATCTAACTCCCTCATCACCGCTTGATTAAATTTAACTGCACTTCATTAACATTTACCTCATTTCATGACAAGTAAGTTCCGATCAATTGCTCTTCCAGGTGCTCTACAGTCAGCGAAGTAATTAAAGTGTCATCGGCAAACCTCAAAATTTTAATTTTTCTCTCTGTACTTTTATTTTCTTTAAAACTATAGCTTGGTTTCTGTTACTGCTTGCTCATTGTACAGACTGAACAACGTCGAAGATAGGATGCAACCTTGTCTCACTCCTTCCTCATACACTGCATCCCTTTTATGTTCATCGACTCAGTTTGGTTTCTGTACAAGGTGTTACTAGACTTTTGCTCCCTGTTATTTTATCCACGCTACCTTCGGAATTTCAAAGTATATTCCACTCAACTGGCAGTCAAGCAGGATGTACGCGACACTAAAAAAAAAAAAAAAGAAATTGTGATAATTTTGATACAAACGGGTGTTAAGTTCAAACGCGTAGGAAGACTGAGACCTTTACGGAAAATGAGCGTGTTTAAAAGTGGAGTCAGTAATTTGTTCACAAACTTGACAACATGCGGGACTGCTCCTACCGCGGAAACTACGAGCGTGGGACGAGCCAACTGTGCCGGCGCTTGCGAAAGCGGCGCGCCGCTGCCCGTTCATTAGCGACTATTTACAGTATAGCCCTCCCTCCCTCCCTCCCTCCCGCCCTCTCTCTCTGTCCTTTTCACCTGCCACAGCCCTGTCCCGCTTTCCTAGTCGCTAGCGGGATTACTCCCGTTCACTACCTTATCGGCACTACCATTAAGAGTTGCTTACCCTGCAACATTTCTACAGAAGTTGATGACAAAAGATTCAGTGTGAAGGAGGCATGTAATAAACGCCAAATTGGAGTAGATAACGAAATCGCTTCAGCGCCACAACGAAAGTGATTAGGAATAATTTTATTTGCATTATGTATGTAAGGCAAACTTACGCAGAAGGTGTTACGTCAAAGTACAAGTTTCAAAACACAATAAATGCAAAACAGTAACATTTCGAACATAATTAACAAGATCTCCACCACGGGAAACTAGCTACACGTACGATATCTTACAAGACAGCCAGAGCACATAGCAAAATATTATAAAAATTTACTCCACCGCACGTAATTATTTACATAAATCACTGCAATAATACTGCTTGTAATGTCGAGTAACAATTATCCATCCTCCTCATGTTCATCACGCATTCGACCTCGACTGATAGGTAAATGTCTTTTCTAGACCGTTACGTCCATTTCGATAACAATTATAGGCATCGTTGTTGTTCTACCTCTACATCTGCGTAAATACTCCCGAAGCCACCTGACGCTGTGTGTGGCTGAAGATACTTCTGATACCATTCACGGATGGCGCGTGGGAATAACGATTTACGGTAAGCCTCTGTATTAGCTCTAATATCTCCGATTTTCTCGTTGTGGTAATTTCACAAGACGGACGTTATCTCACGTTGATAAGCAAGCATGTTGTAAGTTATTTCTTTACTGCATAAATAATTACATTTCCTTAAAATTATTCCTATAAATATCAGTCTGGCATATACTTTTCCTACTCTCCACCAACTATTTCCAGTAGATTGGCAATATGTTACACTTATTTACATTCGGGGTCAACTGCCAGTCCCTTCATCATTCATCAATCCTCTATAGGTCCTTCTGGGTATCGCTACTGGTTTCTGGTGTTGCTGCCTTCTCATAGACGACCACATCATTTGTCAACAGCTTTAAAGGCCTTTCTGTCAGAACATTTACCCTGATCAGCCAAAACATTAAGACCATTGTCCACCGCGAGGTTGGATGTCGCCCGGTGGCGTTGCGGGAACGTGACGCGGTAAAGAAAAAATATAAGTGGATCAAAGACAGCTGGAAAATCATTCTAGCGACGACAGGGGTGCCAGTGGAGAAATCTACTGACATAAGCCACTTTCACAAAGGTGAAGTTATTATTACCCAGAGCCTGCGAACGAGTATCTCGGAAACAACGTAGCTGGTCGAATGTTCACATGCTTCTGTAGTGAGCGTCCATGGGAAGTGGTAGAACGACAGTGAATCTACCACTAGGCGATAAGTGGTTGGACGTCCACGACTCTTCACAGAACGTGGGGTTTGGAGGTTTGCCTGCTCTGTAAAGCAGGATAGGTTTCGATTTGTGGAATATCTGCCGAAAGACCAGAATGCTGATGCACGCGTAAATGTTTCGGAGCACACCGTTCATCGTACACTGTTGGACAGGAGTTCCACAGCAGACGTCACCCAAGAGTTCACAACGACATCGTCAATTAAGGTTGCAGTGGCCACGGGATCCTCGAGATTTCACCGTCGGTCAACGCAAACGTGTCGTCTCGTTGAATGAATCAGGTTTTTGATACACCATGTTGTCTCCAGTAATGCCGTCACCCAAGCGCACGGCGGTTTGAAATTTGTACAGTGCCAAGGACACAGGCTGGTGGGAGCAATACTGTGCTATGGCAGACATTCTGCTACGTTATCTTGGGACCTGTGGTACTAATCTAAGACACGCTGACAGTTGTGGACCACAGGCACCCCTTCATGCTTGATGTCTTCTCCGCCGGCGATGTCATCTTCCAACAGGATAATGATCCATGTCTGACAGCCAGAACCGTGCAACACTGTTTTGAGGAGCATGATAGTGTACTCACGTCGATGTCTTGGCCACGAAATTTGTTAGAACTAAATCCAGTGGAACGCATTTGGGTCGCTGTCAGTGGCCATCAGCGCGTACAAAAATGAGAGGCCTGCTGTTTAAGGAAATTATGTGACTTGTGCTTGGACATCTGGTGCGACAAACCTACCAAGAAACTGTCGAATCCTTGATACGCAGAATATTTGATGCGTTGCTTTGCAAAGATGGACCAACACGTTATTAAGCAGGGGGTCAAAATATTTTGGCTCGTCGGTGTACATACATTGCGAACAGAAACAGTGCTATCAAACTTCCTCGGGGTACTCGCAAATTTATCTTTACATCTGTTGTTTTTATTTCATTCTCCTTTTTTTACTGACGTCTTCCAGTAAGTCATCGTCTAAGTCTTTTCATATACCTTGAAATCCAAGACACAACTTCCTTTCTTCGTTTACTATCGATTCATCTGCACATCAGCTGCCTTACAAAGTGTATCACGCAGACAGTTCATAAAGACGCTTACCTTGTGTGGACGAGCACTGACCTGCTGAAAAAGTCACGACGATACTGTCATATGAGAGCTAACACATAGGGACGCAGGGTGTCCGTGACGTACTAATGGCGGCAGAGTTCATTCGATCACCACCATCAGCGACCTGAAGTCATATCCGACAGCTTACCTGACCATGACACAATACATTAGCAGACTTGAATCTCACATCCCTCCCGGTTCTAGGCGCTACAGTCTGGAGCCGCGCGGCCGCCACGATCGCAGGTTCGAATCCTGCCTCGGGCATGGATATGTGTGATGTCCTTAGGTTAGTTAGGTTTAAGTAGTTCTAAGTTCTAGGGGACTGATGATCTCAGCAGATAAGTCCCATAGTGCTCAGAGCCATTTGAACCATTTCACCTCCCCCCCCCCCCCCCCCCCAGCTCGCCGTCATACTCACCCACGACGGTCATCAGCGGTAGTGCTGCACTGCGATTCATTGCTGAACGCATTTTGACGTCATTCATAATCGATACATGCATCGCCGTAAGGGCACCAATCTATACACACCCTACTGTGTTATGCTGTTTAGGGTAATTCTCTTGCCCTACTGCAGCTAGCCACCGACCAATGGTGCGGGATGACAGAATATTGCAGGGAGCCCGTTAGTTTGTTCTAGGATGGCAAGGGCAGATGCAAATGCAGTTTACAGTGAGCTCATTCTCCCTTGTGGTAGCCAGACGTGGTTGACTGGAACCTTCGACGAGCATGCCTGCCTTCACGTTCCCATGCAGTCGAACGTCGGGTCACTGTCAAATCCGAACGTCCCGCAAGCTTGGATATTGCACGATTCGACCTGCCGGCGAGGTGCAGACCCACAATGAGGCCAGTTTCAAATTCAGACAGGTGCTGACAACGCTGTCTTACTCGAGTACGTGGTACCTCTGCGTCCTTCACAGTGATCATTCAATATTTGATGCTTGTATACACTACTGGGCCTGGCAGAAACACTAAACACCAACAATACTAAAGCATTGTGACGGCCATTGTATCTGTCACAGAGGATCGCTGTACTAACAGTTGACATACACACTGACGTTGCGAAGTGTGCGTGTCATCTTGGTCATTGCAGCATTGTTAACTCATTACTTTCATACATCGATATGCGCACATCTCAGAGCAAGCTATGTTGATCCGCGATCTTTGGTTGTGTTGTTACACCATCTCCGCCTGAGGGCGCTCAAAGAGAGAGCATTATTACAGGGTGGGGCAAATAAAAGTGGCCCAGAGAATAGAGTTCCAGGATACAAAGAAACACAACAGGAAAGGAAATACAGTATTATTAACCTGACTGTAGCAGATGTTGAAAGTAAACACCATTCATCTCTTGGCACTTTTTGGGCCGTATTCACCAAGCTGCTGAAGGCGGATCGAAAGTGGACTACTGGAATTGCTGCAGTCTCATCCGAAATTTTCTGCTGCAGTTCTTGAATACTATGAGGATTGTTGCGATACACCTTAGACTTGAAGGCTCCCCGCACAAAGTAATCGCACACTGACGGATCAGTTGACCTGGTTCGCCATCTAGGAAAGCGAGCAGACTGACCTCTGCTAACAACTCTGTGAGGCATGAAGATTGCCGCTCGGGGTAGCCGCACGGTCTAGGCGTCTTGTAACGGTCCGCGCGGCTCCTTCCGTCGGAGGTTCGAATCCTCCCTCGGGCATGGGTGTGTGTGTTTTCCGTAGAGTCAGTTTGTTTAAGTTAGATTAAGTAGTGTGTAAGCATAGGGAGTCAGCCACCCGTGGTCTAGTGGTAGAGTCTTTGATTCATAATCAAAACCTCTTCGGTCCAGGGTTCGATCCCCGCCACCGCCTAAATTTTGATAAATAATCAGCATTGGCGGCCGAAGACTTCCGCCATAAGAAGTGAACCTCATTCTGCCAACGGCCTTGTCAAAGATGGCGGAGGAGCGGATAGAGGTTCAGGGCACTCTCTTGTCCTAGGGGTGGGAAATTGCCCCTAAAGGCGGAAGAATCAGTAATGATCAACGACATGAGGATGCAGAAGGCAATGGAAACCACTGCATTAAAGACACGTAACGTGTATCCACAGGACATGTTGCCTGTAATTGAAGAAGTGTCATGATGATCTCTCCATTGGCAAAAGATTCCGGAATAGTCCCCCATTCGGATCTCTGGGAGGGGACTGCCAAGGGGGAGGTTACCATGAGAAAAAGATTGAATAATCAACGAAAGGATAACGTTCTATGAGTCGGGGCGTGGAATGTCAGAAGCTTGAACGTGGTAGGGAAACTAGAAAATCTGAAAAGGGAAATGCAAAGGCTCAATCTAGATAGAGTATGGGTCAGTGAAGTGAAGTGGAAGGAAGACAAGGATTTCTGGTCAGATGAGTATCGGGTAATATCAACAGCAGCAGAAAATGGTATAACAGGCGTAGGATTCGTTATGAATAGGTGGGTAGGGCAGAGGGTGTGTTACTGTGAACACTGAACTCAGTGACCGGGTTGTTCTAATCAGAATCGACAGCAGACCAACACCGACAACGATAGTTCAGGTATACATGCCGACGTCGCAAGCTGAAGATGAACAGATAGAGAAAGTGTATGAGGATATTGAAAGGGTAATGCAGTATGTAAAGGGGGACGAAAATTTAATAGTCATGGGCGACTGGAATGCAGTTGTGGGGGGAAGGAGTAGAAGAAAAGGTTACAGGAGAATATGGGCTTGGGACAAGAAATGAAAGAGGAGAAAGACTAATTGAGTCCTGTAACAAGTTTCAGCTAGTAATAGCGAATACCCTGTTCAAGAATCACAAGAGGAGGAGGTATACTTGGAAAAGGCCGGGAGATATGGGAAGATTTCAATTAGATAACATCATGGTCAGACAGAGATTCCGAAATCAGATACTGGATTGTAAGGCGTACCCAGTAGCAGATATAGACTCAGATCACATTATAGTAGTGATGAAGAGTAGGCTGAAGTTCAAGACATTAGTCAGGAAGAATCAATACGCAAAGAAGTGGGATACGGAAGTACTAAGGAATGACGAGATACGTTTGAAGTTCTCTAACGCTGTAGATACAGCAATAAGGAATAGCGCAATAGGCAGTTCAGTTGAAGAGGAATGGACATCTCTAAAAAGGGCCATCACAGAAGTTGGGAAGGAAAACATAGGTACAAAGAAGGTAGCTGCGAAGAAATCGTGGGTAACAGAAGAAATACTTCAGTTGATTGATGAAAGGAGGAAGTACAAACATGTTCCGGGAAAATCAGGAATACAGAAATACAAGTCGCTGAGGAATGAAATATATAGGAAGTGCAGGGAAGCTAAGACGAAATGGCTGCAGGAAAAATGTGAAGACATCGAAAAAGATATGATTGTCGAAAGGACAGACTCAGCATACAGGGTAGATCAAAACAACCTTTGGTGACATTAAAAGCAATGGTGGTAACATTAAGCGTGCAACGGGAATTCCACTGTTAAATGCAGAGGAGAGAGCAGATAGGTGGAAAGAATACATTGAAAGCCTCTATGAGGGTGAAGATTTGTCTGATGTGATAGAAGAAGAAATAGGAGTCGATTTAGAAGAGATAGGGGATCCAGTATTAGAATCGGAATTTAAAAGAGCTTTGGAGGACTTACGGTCAAATAAGGCAGAAGGGATAGATAACATTCCATCAGAATTTCTAAAATCATTGGGGGAAGTGGCAACAAAACGACTATTCACGTTGGTGTGTAGAATATATGAGTCTGGCGACGTACCATCTGACTTTCGGAAAAGCATCATCCACACAATTCCGAAGACGGCAAGAGCTGACAAGTGCGAGAATTATCGCACAATCAGCTTAACAGCTCATGCATCGATGCTGCTTACAAGAATAATATACAGAAGACTGGAAAAGAAAGTTGAGAATGCGCTAGGTGACGATCAGTTTGGCTTTAGGAAAAGTAAAGGGGCGAGAGAGGCAATTCTGACGTTACGGCTAATAATGGAAGCAAGGCTAAAGAAAAATCAAGACACTTTCATAGGATTTGTCGACCTGGAAAAAGCGTTCGACAATATAAAATGGTGCAAGCTGTTCGAGATTCTGAAAAAAGTAGGGGTAAGCTATAGGGAGAGACGGGTCATATACAATATGTACAACAACCAAGAGGGAATAATACGAGTGGACGATCAAGAACAAAGTGCTCGTATTAAGAAGGGTGTAAGACAAGGCTGTAGCCTTTCAGCCCTACTCTTCAATCTGTACATCGAGGAAGCAATGATGGAAATAAAAGAAAGGTTCAGGAGTGGAATTAAAATACAAGGTGAAAGGATATCAATGATACGATTCGCTGATGACATTGCTATCCTGAATGAAAGTGAAGAAGAGTTAAATGATCTGCTGAACGGAATGAACAGTCTAAAACAGTCTAATGAGTACACAGAATGGTTTGCGAGTAAATCGGAGAAAGACGAAGGTAATGAGAAGTAGTAGAAATGAGAACAGCGAGAAACTGAACATCAGGATTGATGGTCACGAAGTCAATGAAGTTAAGGAATTCTGCTACCTAGGCAGTAAAATAACCAATGACGGACGGAGCAAGGAGGTCATCAAAAGCAGACTCGCTATGTCAAAAACGGCATTTCTGGCCAAGGGAAGTCTACTAATATCAAATACCGGCCTTAATTTGAGGAAGAAATTTCTGAGGATGTACGTCTTTTCTTTCTTATAGTATGAAGTCATCAGAAATTGTAATATGAATTGCAAAGCGTGTGTTATTCATTCTGCGAAAGTTAAAACAAGTTCTAGGGTTTTAATATTGAAATTTGAATTTCCCTTCAATAAATTATTTTCAGCTAAATGCGGCCCAGCATTTTTGCACTTCCTTCCTGATCCTACCGGTTCAGTTTCGATAATTTGAGTGTGAGTCGATGGCTGCTATTCGATCTTTCCGAGACAGTCTTCTCGATACCTCTGACTTTCTCGTTGTGTTGTTGTTGTTGTTGCTGTTGTCTTCAATCCTGAGACTGGATTGATGCAGCTCTCCATGCTACTCTATCCTGTGCAAGCTTCTTCATCTTACTGCAAACTACATCCTTCTGAATCTGCTTAGTGTATTCATCTCTTGGTCTCCATCTACGATTTTTACCCTCCACACTGCCTTCCAATGCTAAATTTGTGATCCCTTGATGCCTCAGAACATGTCCTACCAACCGGTCCCTTCTTCTTGTCAAGTTGTGCCACAAACTCCTCTTCTCCCCAATTCTATCCAATACCTCCTCATTCGTTATATGATCTACTCACCTAATCTTCAGCATCCTTCTGTAGCACCACATTACGAAAGCTTCTATTCTCTTCTTGTCCAAACTATTCATCGTCCATGTTTCACTTCCAATGCTCGATGTTAACAAAATTCTCTTCTTCAGAAACGTTTTCCTTGCCATTGCCAGTCTACATTTTATATCCTCTCTACTTCGACCGTCATCAGTTATTTTGCCCTCCAAATAGCAAAACTCCTTTACTACTTTAAGTGCCTCATTTCCTAATCTAATTCCCTCAGCATCACCCGACTTAATTAGACTACATTCCACTATCCTCGTTTTGCTTTTGTTGATGTTCATCTTATATCCTCCTTTCAAGACACTGTCCATTCCGTTCAACAGCTCTTCCAAGTCCTTTGCTGTCTCTGACAGAATTACAATGTCATCAGCGAACCTCAATGTTTTTATTTCTTCTCCATGGACTTTAATACCTACTCCGAATTTTTGTTTTGTTTCCTTTACTGCCTGCTCGATATACAGATTGAGTAACATCGGGGACAGGCTACAACCCTGTCTCACTCCACTGCTTCCCTTTCATGTCCCTCGACTCTTATAACTGCCATCTGGTTTCTGTACAAATTGTAAATAGCCTTTCGCTCCCTGTATTTTACCCCTGTCACCTTTAGAATTTGAAAGAGAGTATTCCAGTCAACATTGTCAAAAGCTTTCTCTAAGTCTACAAATGCTATAAATGTAGGTTTGCCTTTCCTTAATCTATTTTCTAAGATAAGTCGTAGGGTCAGTATTGCCTCACGTGTTCCCACAATTCTGCGGAATCCAAACTGATCTTCGCCGAGGTTGGCTTCTACCAGTTTTTCCATTCGTCTGTAAAGAATTCATGTTAGTATTTTGCAACTGTGACTTATTAAACTGATAGTTCGGTAATTTTCGCATCTGTCAACACCTGCTTACTTTGGGATTGGAATTATTATATTCTTCTTGAAGTCCGAGGGTATTTCGCCTGTCTCATACATCTTGCTCACCAGATGGTAGAGTTTTGTTAGGACTGGCTCTCCCAAGGCCGTTCGTAGTTCTAATGGAATGTTGTCTACTCCCGGGGCCTTGTTTCGACTCAGGTCTTTCAGTGCTCTGTCAAACTCCTCACGCAGTTTCATATCTCCCATTTCATCTTCATCTACATCCTCTTCCATCTCCATAATACTGTCCTCAAGTACCTTGCCCTTGTATAGACCCTCTATATATTCCTTCCACCTTTTTGCTTTCCCCTCTTTGCTTGGAACTGGGTTTTCATCTGAGCTCTTGATATTCATACAAGTGGTTCTCTTTTCTCCAAAGGTCTCTTTAATTTTCCTGTAGGCAGTATCTATCTTACCCCTAGTGAGATAAGCCTCTACATCCTTACATTTGTCCTCTAGCCATCCCTGTTTAGCCATTTTGCACTTCCTGTCGATCTCATTTTTGAGATGTTTGTATTCCTTTTTCCCTGCTTCATTTACTGCGTTTTTATATTTTCTCCTTTCATCAATTAAATTCAATATTTCTTCTGTTACCCAAGGATTTCTACTAGCCCTCGTCTTTTTACCTACTTGATCCTCTGCTGCCTTCACTACTTCATCCCTCAGAGCTACCCATTCTTCTTCTACTGTATTTCTTTCCCCCATTCCTGTCAATTGTTCCCTTACGCTCTCCCTGAAACTCTGTACAACCTCCTGTTTAGTCAGTTTATCCACGTCCCATCTCCTTAGATTCCCACCTTTTTGCA
Source organism: Schistocerca serialis cubense (assembly GCF_023864345.2). NCBI lineage: Eukaryota > Metazoa > Arthropoda > Insecta > Orthoptera > Acrididae > Schistocerca > Schistocerca serialis. The sequence goes on from NC_064643.1 coordinate 463,370,841, forward strand.
GTATCTTCAGTTTTAATCTACAGTTCATAACCAGTTGATTGTGGTCAGAGCTCACATCTGCCCCTGGAAATGTCTTACAATTTAAAACCTGGTTCCTAAATCTCTGTCTTACCATTATATAATCTATCTGATACCTTCTAGTATCTCCAGGATTCTTCCATGTATACAACCTTCTTTTATGATTCTTGAACCAAGTGTTAGCTATGATTAAGTTATGCTCTGTGCAAAGTTCTACCAGACGGCTTCCTCTTTCATTTCTTAGCCCCAAGCCATATTCACCCACTACGTTTCCTTCTCTCCCTTTTCCTACTCTCGAATTCCAGTCACCCATGACTATTAAATTTTCGTCTCCCTTCACTACCTGAATAATTTCTTTTATCTCATCATACACTTCGTCAATTTCTTCATCATCTGCAGAGCTAGTTGGCATATAAACTTGTCCTACTGTAGTAGGCATGAGCTTCGTGTCTATCTTGGCCACAATAATGCGTTCATTATGGTGTAGCTTACCCGCACTCCTATTTTTTTTATTGATTATTAAACCTACTCCTTCATTACCCCTACTTGATTTTGTATTTATAACCCTGTATTCACCTGACCAATAGTCTTGTTATCACACGGAAACCCCATGATATTCCCACACGAGCCTTAATCAGCCTTTCCATTCCTCCTTCTGCCTATGCTCTGGCTAGCAGTCAGCGAAATGCCGACACCTGCTTTTTGAAAGAGCAGGCGGGTATCACGTTCGAGAGAAGTAGCATCACGGTCCGGTTCAACCGCGCTTCCTTCACCAGATGAAAGTGAAAGTTTAGGAGCCTTAATTTTGAAGTAAAGTGGAGCATTTCCATTAAAGTCAATTGTAAGAGAAAGGACCGAAATGTAAGGCGGTTGAATTAAATAATCGCATGATTTAAATCGTTTTAATAGTGTAGGTACCTTTGGTAAGTGCTTGATTTGTCTCTTATGCTGTATTACACCCAATGATCCATTACAGCTGTTTGCTTGGATGGACATAATTTAACGATGTACGAGATTAGCTCACTTACCCTCCGAAACTTTGAGGAGTGTATTTCACAAAACATGTACCATCAGTTTTAGTTTTATATCACAAAGTACATTGATCCCTTTCTTACTACAAGGGTTGTCCAGAAATTAAGTTCTGATCCGACATGAAATGGAAACCACAGTGAAAATCAGAAATATTTTATTTTCAACACTTAGCTACATCTCCCAGCTACTTCTCTACGTGGCTGCCTCTCCGATTTAGACCTGTGTCGTAGCGTTGTACGAACTTTCTAATACCCTCGTCATAGAAGGTAGTTTCCACCAATTCTTTACGCTGGTCTGCCGCTCGCTGTCTGTGCCAAAATGTTGTTTTCATAGCAAGTGATTCATGTGATCAGAGATGAGAAACAAAGGGGGCCACGTCTTGGCTGTGTGGTGAGTGATGAAACACTTCCCCTCGACAACGCTGCAGGAAATTCATGGCAATTACGTTGTGTGGGGTTACATTAAATGAGGGGAAATCTACCGGCAGGCACTCATTACTTGGCGGGAGGCACTATTTTCCAGGCGTCTTTACACGCTCACAATACACTCAGAACTTCAAAGTGCAATATGATGCGATCGACGGGAATACTAGAAACACTGCCCAACACATCTGTCTAATATTTCATCGCATTTTCACTGTGTTTTGCACGCACCTCGTATTTTAACACATAGATGCTTCCCTAGAAACCATGTAATAATATTACGTTTGTCGTAACTATACACTAAAGTTTTTCTTAACATTCTGGTCACAATTAATGTCAACGTCATCATCATGACGAAAACTTACACTGCTGAAGTGGATATTTAACTGTACGGTACTGTTTTGAAGAATGCGTCGTTTATTGATGTGTCATGCGGCAGGAGTGAATTTATTCTGCACTCACTGCTTTCCTGGACTGACTGCGTAAAAGTCATACCCATTCTGTCTATAACAATGACTCCTATGCAGTTTTACCATTTTCATTGAAACAGTATTCTGGGTACATCGTAATAACTAAAATTACATGCGACCTTTGCCAAGTTTTGTATGCTACGAAGTGATCATATTGTAAGGATAGGTATCTTTACGATGCTCAGCTGATCAAGTTTCGTACAGCCTGAACGTCATTTAACACAGACTCATATCGATTACTAAATACTAAAAAGGGCCCATCTGTTGTACATGCACTGAAATTTCTTAAATATTGTACTCAATATTCAACCGGGGGCCTAGAAACGACGGAGATGCTTCTTCCCGCCGTAGCCCTCAGTGGTTCAAACCCCCACCCCCACCCCACAGCAGACCACAGCAGTCCACCCACCACACCGCCGCCCCACACCGAACCCAGTGTTAGCGGGAAGGCGTGCCGGTTCCCGAAATCGCCCGGCGGATTAGTGTCGAGGTCCCGTGTGCTGGCCAGCCTGTGGATGGTTTTAGGCGGTTTTCCATCTGCCTCGGCGAATGCGTGCTGGTTCCCCTTACTCCGCCTCAGTTACACGATGTCGTGGCGATTGCTGCACTCTACAACACAAGCATTTGGGGTTACACTCGTCTGGTATGAGACGTACCCGGGGGAGGGGGGGGGGCTGAACCGCACTATAACCCTGGTTCGGTGTGGGGCGACGGTGGGGTCAGGGCCAGCCCGCATTCGCCGAATCTGATGGAAAACCGCCTTAAAAACCATCCACAGGCTGACCAGCACACCGGACCTCGACACGTATCCGGTGGGAGGGTTCATGCCAGGGACCGGCACGCCTTCCCGCTCGGGAAGCAGCGTGTTAGATCGTGCGGCTAGCCAGGAGGGCATGCAAAATATCAGTTTTATTTTACTTAGTTACGTTTGTCATGGGTCGTTCTTTGATGCTCTTCCTTTGCATTTCAGATGAACATCGAGACACGCATACGATTCTTTACACCTCCTGTTTGTATCTATATTATTTGTTGTGTTCACAATGCATTATGAAACACACTTAAATGTTCTCCTAATGTGATATTTAAAGTTCTCCTGTTTGCAATGTCACAAAAAAATAACCTTTTCAGTATGCCTTTAGCGAAATCAAAAGTATGTGCATTACATTCTTCTTCAGTTGACATAATTTTTTAAACTTAGATTCGGGTTTCATTATTTATTTAAAAAAACACTAAAGGCAAAAAGGTACACAATGGAACTGTAAACATCATAAAACAAATTTCGGACTTGGTTCTCTATATCTTCCAAACTAATTGACTGTTATAAGGGAAATATATTTAATGCCATGTGGTGAATGAAAATTTATCGATGGACGTTGTTTAATTCCACTGTGAAAGATAATATGTTTTTATTGAGATGTAGACAACAATTGACTTGGTTCATTTCAGCTCTGAACCCTCCAAATATTTCAGCAACTTTGAATGAATTTCCATTTCCATTTTATCTTCTAAAGTAAGCTGTTTTATGACGAGACAGTATTCTACTTTATCCATTTGAACGAAAAGGAAGTAACACTGAAATGTAAAGAGCTATGTTCTGCACTTAAGTCTGACACTTTTACGCAACTGCTCAGTATGCACCAACACAGCAGGAATCAAACGTAGTCGCTACCAGCACCATCTCTATGTCAGGCCGAGACTCCTACTGTGCGTAACTGTTTGTACAGGCAAAGATCCGCTAAAGAACTCAACTGTTGAAAGCCTTAGGAAAGAGGGTTAAATTATCAAGATAGCTTTGTTGGTTCTGCTGAACCGGAAAAAGCATTAGAAGAAATGTCTCAAATTCTCAGAAAGATATGTACACGCTGTAATCAATGATCGGCATTATTGGTTATGTCTGAGATCCAACAGGGAACTATCAGAATGGGAGACCAACAGAAAAGCTTTAGAATTAAAACTGCACAAGGTAGGGACGCCGTCTCTCTTCACTACTGTTCACTCTGTATATCGAAGAGTCAGAGACGGAAGGAAACGAAAGGTTCGGAAGTGGGATTAAAATTCAGGGAGGAAGGGTATCACGACAAAATTCACTGGTGGTAGTCTAACGAACAAGCCATATGGACTGTGACTAAATCCAAGAAAAACGAAAGTATTGAGAATCACCAGAAATGAGATTAGTGAAATAAGTAACATCGAAATTGTGGACCGTGGAGAAGATAAAGTGAAGGAATTCTGCTGTCTTGGTAGCCGAATAATACATTACATATTAAACTATGAAGTCACAGGAAAAAAGAGCTTTCACCAAAAGGAGTTTACTGTTATCAAACATAGGTCTCAATTTTGGAAAGAAATTTCTGTGAGTTTTTAGGTAGAACATACAATACGCAAATATCGAGAAAGACGAGAATCAAAGCGTTTGAGAGGTGGTGTTCTAGACTTTTTAGAAAGAAGGTGAAAATTAAGAGTACTGATAAGAAAGGAGGAGTTCTTGGAGAATCTGAAGGTAACCTGATTGTGTGGAAAAATTTAACAGGATGAAGGGAGAAGACGTGCAAAGACATTAGGGAATCACTTCCATAGTACTACAGGGAGCTGTAGCCCCCATAAATTATGAAAGAGAGAGAATGAAACACATAGGACAAATAATTGATGGTGCTGTATGTATGTAAGCAATACTCTAAGATGAAGTACTGGCACAATACAAAAAATTTAACAAATAGCATCAAATAAGTCGAAGCACTGTTCCGTAGCGGTTACGTTCATTCTTGACAAACACAGCAAAAGTAAACATTAGTTGGCCGCGACGCCATGTTGACAGAAAGTCTCCTCGCCCTTTCTCCTTAAACGAGTAAGCCTTTGCAGAGGCACTGAGTCGCTAAAGAGGCTCACAGCAGTAACTTTTTTATTTATTTCGGCTCCAGCTGCCTATTTATTTAGGCAGTTACTTGTTATTTAATATAATTACAATTTCCTATTCATTTATTAGCAACCGGACTCTGTGGCCGAGCGATTCTAGGTGCTTCAGTCCTGAACCGCGCTGCCTCAACGGTCGCAGGTTTGAATCCTGCCTCGGGCAGGGATGTGTGTGATGACCTTATGTTAGTTAGGTTTAAGTAGTTCTAAGTCTAGGGGACTGATGACCGCAGATGTTAAGTCCTATAGAGCTCAGGGCCAATTGAACTTATTAGCAGTGTATTTTCGAGTCCTCTTACTATTGATTAGTTTCATCTATCAGTACAAATAACACGAACTTATAACCTTCCTTATTTTGAGAATGTAATTGGCAGTCAGAGTCCACTTGAATAAATTTTATGTGTTTCATCATTAGAAATAAGTAATCGCCTAAAAGATCCACACTCCACTCAAATAATCTTCTTCCGCTATCAATAGCTGGTGAGCAGCTGTGGAGTCAATTAGCTGTAGCTCGGTTACTTCATACTTTGGAATTTAGGCATGAGCGTCCGCCTCTTGGAAGTATTTCGCAGTGTGGTATCAGATTTTTGGCCGTTGGCTGTTGACTGCCGTAGAGTGAACTGGTGAGCAGAAGTTGATTTAGATCTGCCAGTTCTGAGCGGTAATCTTTGTAATATGGAGAGGTTAAACCACTGATTCTGTAGAAATGTGGAGGATAACATAAAATCGATTTCGCATTCTTGTGATTGATATTGTATATGGACGTGAAAATTTTAATGTTCTTTCAGCAATGAATGATTGTATCTTCGCAAAGTTTTGTCCTCTCTTCATCTGAGAGGTTACATAGAGTCGGTCCCTTACATCAAATGCCCCTACCGTTAAAGTGGTTACGAAACCCGCACGGATAGTAGAGTGCATTAGCACTTCGCTTGTGAGCAGGTGTATCGGCCAGCCCGATGTGGCGTTTAGGCGGATTTCCACATTCAAATAGGGGAATACTGGGCTGATACCCGCGTCTCGCCTCAGTTACAAGAATCGCAAACATTTAGCAGATGCTCATAACTTTCACGTGAGATAACTTTAAACGCATAGAGAGATTGGTTAGATAATTTCCGTCGTTAGGGGTTAGGGGGTTGAAGACGGGAAGGGAACCCCACCATCCTCTGTTGCTAACATTGCTAAATCCAAATGTTAACTTGCCGACCCCTGCGAAAATATGGGGTAGTCTCCAAGTAAAAAATGGAGTTACAGTCTGTATAAGGTGGATGTGTAAACAAAAGTACTTTTTCTGTGACGCTGCTCTTTGATAATTTGGTTAACAAATGAATTGTCTATGACTCCGGAATGCCCTCCCATACTGTGACGGATTAGTCCGTGTACATCAAAGAGGTAACAGTCATTGATTTTGTCTTTGTGGGGGACCAGAGTCACTCAGAGATTTTTGAAAGAAATTTCCGCTATTTGACCGTAAATTCATTTATTTCACATTATAATGATTTTGGATTTACACTATCAAGTACAGTTTGAAATCTCAGAAATATTAGTCAGCCTAAATAACATATTATCCTCGAAATAACATTTAACAAGCCTTATAAACCAATCATATTAAAGGGTATGAGTACATATCGAAGACATACAATATGGCTGAAATTGTGCATGGACGTGATGAATGCAGGTACTGGCTATCAAATACGCATTTAAGTTCGTTAATATTTATTTTCCACGGAAAGTTTCAGCCATATTACACCTATGAGCCAAAATAGTTGAATAGTCTGATGGTCCACTTTTCAAACTCAGTACAGCAGCGATTCTGCCTGGCATGGATTCTAAATTCTTTATTCTTATAGAAAACAAAGATTAAATGAAATATATACTAATATAACACATTTATTGGTATACAGGTTTCGTACTTGATAGGTTTCTAGAAGTATGTGGCGCCAGATGTCTACTGACAGATTCTTAAATTTCGGCAAATTAGGGGACGGTGTTTTGTGTGCTGCAGCTGGGGTCCGATATGTGCTGCAATGGGTATAGATCAGGGGAATCTGCTGGCTAAAGTATCAGTGTGAGTTCACTATCACGCTTCACAAACCAGTGCAGCATGATTCTGGCCCTGTTTCGGGGAGAGTTATCCTGATGGAAGGTATCATCGCCATCAGACAAGACTTCAAGCATGTAGGGATGCAGTTGGTGCGCAGTGATGTTCACGTAGTGCACTGTTGTCATGGCGTCTTCGAGTACTACCATAGATCCAGTAGAAGACTAACTCAACGTACCCGTAGCATAATTCTGCTATCACCGGCCTGCATCTGTGCCGTGGTGCACGTTTCAAACAGCCATTCGCCTGGATGATGGCATGTAAGGATCCAACCATCGATCTGGTGTAATAAGAAATGCGATTCGTTCTACAGGCGACACGTTTCTATGGATCCGTGGCGATAGCTCAGTGATGCTGTGCCCACTGCAGTCTTAACTGACAATGTCATTGGATCAACACAGGAACACGTAGGGGTCATGTGATGGGGAGTTCCATGTTCAACAGTGTCCTTTGAACTGAGTGCTCCGAAACACTCGTGCCTGCACCATTATTCTACTCTGTCGTCACATCTGCCACATATCGCTGCATATCCTGAATTACATAGTGGGGGATCCTCCGATCTCTACGTATTGTGATGAGGAGTGGACATCCAGTACCATACGGCCCAAGCGATATTAGACCATCGTTCAACCATTATCCACAGGTGCTCACGACAGTAGTACGGGATCAGCCGATTAGCTTCCCCATTTCAGAGTGTGCCCTTTGTCAAAACCACTTGTATCTGTGGATTTCCGCATTTGCGGCCCGTGTCTTTGCTGCAATGACAGCCCATTTGTCTCTCTTCCGCTTACATTCTTTCCTCACTGCGTCACGTGCCCAGAACACCGCCAGGAGTCATTCAGCCTCGCGGTGGGCAGTGGTCATAAAGTTTTGGCTCATCATTGTATGTCTCTTTCATATTTACAGATATCCTTCAACACGAAGACTGGTTTATAAGGCCAGATAAATGTTATTTCGAAGATGAGATGACATTTAGGTAGCTCAGACACTTCTGAGATATCAAATTGCAGCTGAGAATGGCTATAAATCCGAAATCATGAGTGTGTGAAATAAATGTATACATTATCATCATCATTTAAGACTGATTATGCCTTTCAGCGTTCAGTCTGGAGCATAGTCCCCCTTATAAAATTCCTCCATGATCCCCTATTCAGTGCTAACATTGGTGCCTCTTCTGATATTAAGTCTATTACTTCAAAATCATTTTTAACAGAATCCAGGTACCTTCTCCTTGGTCTACCCCGACTCCTCCTACCCTCTACTGCTAAACCCATGAGTCTCTTGGGTAACCTTGCTTCTCTCATGCGTGTAACATTACCCGATCGTCTAAGCCTGTTCGCCCTGACTGCTACATTATTGAGTTCATTCCCAGTTTTTCTTTGATTTCCTCATTGTGGACACCCTGCTGCCATTGTTCCCATCTACTAGTACCTGCAATCATCCTAGCTACTTTCATATCCGTAACCTCAACCTTATTGATAAGGTAACCTGAATCAACCCAGCTTTCGCTCCCATACAATAAAGTTCGTCGAGCCGGCCGAAGTGGCCGTGCGGCTAAAGGCGCTGCAGTCTGGAACCGCAAGACCGCTACGGTCGCAGGTTCGAATCCTGCCTCGGGCATGGATGTTTGTGATGTCCTTAGGTTAGTTAGGTTTAACTAGTTCTAAGTTCTAGGGGACTGATGACCTCAGCAGTTGAGTCCCACAGTGCTCAGAGCCATTTGAACCATTCAGCCAAAGTTCGTCGAAAGATTGAACGGTGCACAGATAACTTAGTCTTGGTACTGACTTCCTTCTTGCAGAAGAGAGTAGATCGTAGCTGAGCGCTCACTGCATTAGCTTTGTTACACCTGCTTCCAGTTCTTTCACTATGTTGCCATCCTGTGAAATATGCATCCTAAGTACTTGAAACCGTCCACCTGTTCTAACTTTGTTCCTCCTATTTTGCACTCAATCCGTTTATATCTCTTTCCCACTGATGTTTCTTTCGTTTTGGAGATGCCAATCTTCATACCATAGTCCTTACATTTGTGATCTAGCTCTGAAATATTACTCTGCAAACTTTCAAGCGAATCTGCCATCACAACTAAGTCATCCGCATATGCGAGACTGCTTATTTTGTGTTCACATATCTTAATCTCACCCAGCCAGTCTATTGTTTTCAACATGTGATCCATAAATGATATCAACAACGGTGGAGACAGGTTGCAGCCTTAACTAACCCCTGAAACTACTCTGAACCATGAACTCAATTTACCGTCAACTCTAACTGCTCCCTGACTATATATGTAAAGACCTTTAATTGCTTGCAAAAGTTTGCCTCCTATTCCATAATCTCGTAGAACAGACAATAACTTCCTCCTAGCAATCCGGTCATATGCCTTTTCTAGATCTATAAAGCCTAGATAAAATTGCCTGCTCCACTCGTAACACTTCTCCATTATTTGCCGTAAGATAAACATCTGGTCCTGACAACCTCTAAGAGGCCTAAACCCACACTGATTTTCATCCAATTTGTCCTCAACTAATACTCGCACTTTCCTTAATGAATAAAATAAATTAATGAATACAAATAAATGAATACAAATCTTACAAAAAGATAATAGTTTGTTCTCAAATTCCAAGATTGGTTTCTAGTTTGTCGGTTAAGCTCTGCGCATCTGTTGTTACGAGTATATCAGTGATGTTACGCAATGTACAGTCGTGGACAAAACGAGCGAGACCCCTCGCCTTTTCGTTATGCTGATCCGCACAGCTTTAGAGTCTGCTACACAGCATAACAGGCAAGGCGACGAAGTGCTACCAACATACGGTCAAGAAAGTGAGGCTAGTAGGGTCCCATTTTTACCCATTTAGGTGACGAAATCCTAACAACGAAAATAGCTACGACAGTTATTGAAGATGAGGGCTGCATAAGTAATTCCCCCTACTCTTTATTCGAAATGTTCTAGTTGCAGTCGATACACCAGCACATTACTCGTAGCTACGCTTTCGATCCAAATCACGTTTACAGGAATGCAAATAAAATCCATTTGCCTATACATGTGGTAATTCAAATCCCAGTATTAATGCCACCGCGTTTTAGAAGTGCGAGCATTCCCATTGCTAGCTAGCTTAAAAAACGCTTCGGCTAATGAACGTTTTCTGGCTGTGGCGAGTCTAATGGAGAATTCGAAACCTTGTAGAATACGTTTGGCAGCTATGTAACCGTTTATTTCCTGGGGTGGTGCAGAATTATCCTACTAAATTTACTCTTTAATAACAGTATTTTACCATTTCGATAAACAACCCGAATGATAGTCACATAAGCGGTGACATAAAGGTAGAAAATTCTTTTTTTTTTTTAGTCCAGGAAGCTCTATGAAACAGAAACTGAATATCATTTTACCATTTTCATTGCGAAATTGCCGGCTTATTCAAGTCTGGGGTAATAATAGAGGGCTGTTTGCCTGGATTGTCTGTTAGTGTAGTGAAAGGAGTTTGCTACTGCAAGGGAGGTCTGGTTTGTTTTCGGTTCTAATCTCGATGGAGGCAGATAGACTATGAGTAAAGCAATTTTAAGAAATTCTCGCGCCCCCAATACGCTTTATTCCTATCTCTATTCTGTACCGGCGCACCGTGGATATAAATATGAAACTCTTGTAGAATTTCATACATGTTACTGCCCACTTTTTCCGCTTCTCTCAATAACTGAATTGACTTAAGTGTGGCACTGAATGATTTTTAACTGAATTTCGTTATGAATCTTCATGCATTGCTAAATCTGCACACTTTCGTGGTAGGTCAACAACGGTAATCCAGTATGACTGGTCTGATCATTTCGCGGCCGAATGCGCGTAATATTCGTAATGATCTGGGGTCCTTTGTCTTACTAAAGGAGTTATGTTATCTCGATAAGCTGAAATTTATTTTTATTAGTACAGTTCATACTAATTAGCGTTTCTTCTTTCATTTATATCTTACATTTATGTGTTGTGTTTGAGACACTAATCAGCATTAATATAGTCTTACACATGACTGAAAAGAATCTGACAAAGTTCGGATAGTTTTTCAATTTCACGCCTGTGCATAGTATGTTGGTAGCAATTCGTCGCCTTGCCTGTTATGCTGTGTAGCAGACTTTAAAGCTGTGCGGATCAGAATAACGAAAATGCGAGGGGTCTCGGTCGTTTTGTCCACGGCTGTACATCTGAATGTCTGTCTTACTGGATGAACCTCTGCTGTAAAGTTGCTCGTTGCAGGAGGAAGCTTGTACATGTTGCGATATCGATAGGGGGACAGAAGTATGCAAGCCCTTTTTCAATCAATCGACTTAAATCCGTCAGGGTGTATCGGTATAGTTGTCGGGCACTATCCCCTTACGAGTCGGGTATTTGGCGATCCGCATCCACTCGTTCGGATATGATGCCTCACGGTGGTCGCTGTGTGGTAGTACGCCGCTGGCATTCTTCCACGCACTCCCGGGCCGCCGCCGGACGCAGAGGTTATAGTGGGGCTCCCGACGTTTCCTCGGACAGGGGAAGCTGGTCTGCGGTGGAGGGTGCGCCGGTGGCGGCGTTTGAAGCGCGCGCCATGGGGCATGGCGGCCGTCCTTGAGGCGCTCCGGCACGTGTCGCCGCGGCTCCACGTGCGCGGCCAACGACCCCGCGCGCCGCGCCTGCGGAGCGCTGACCCACTTGCCGGCGGCACGTGCGCCCGGCCGGGCCCGGCACGCAGCACGCAGCACGCACCACGCACCACGCACCGCGCTCCTGCCTGCTGGCGCTCGCTACAGCAACCTCGAAATACTTCTGACCGTTCCCAGCGGCCGCCGGCTGCTCCTCGCCCGCCACTACTGCCACCATCGTGTCCTTGGCAGGCGCACTACCTTGCTACAACCCCTGTCCTCTCGGTCTGTCGTCCATTCTGCATTCTTCTTTTCATATACCACTCTACAATTATGATGAGTTTAATCTGGCTCTCAAGCAATTTTTTTGTAATTATTTCGAGATGAATTAAGTAAAAATTTAGTTTCTACAGGATATGATATAACTTTCTTGGCGAATGCCTATCCGAGATCGATGTCTGAGATACTCCTCTGTGATACAGACAAGAGGGAGATTGAGTTAGTAATTAAATCACTGAAGACTAAGGACTCTCATGGTTATGATGGGGTGTCTACCAGAACGTTAAAGTAATGTGCTGCACATGTTAGCACTGAATTTAGCCATATTTGTAATTTTTCCTTTAGAATGGTCAGTTTCCTGAGCGATTAAAGTACACAGTAGTAAAGCCGCTTTATAAAATGGGGGAAAGGGATAATGTAGATAATTTTAGACATTCTATGTAATGTCTCTTGCAGCGCTCTCTCCGCAATATTTTCAGAAATTTTATAAATTATATAATTCAGTGCATATCTTGAAATATCTCTTCTTATCTTACCGATTCCTAAACTTTAATATACGATGATTATCAATGCAAAGTAGTTTCAAGCCCTATTATAGCTTGGAGCGTCCATTTACTCCATGGAATAGCTTCTCTGCTATCTATGTTTTCTCTTAAGAAAAGAAAGATTCAGATCTTGCCAATTAGCCGTGAAAGAAGGAAGATGTATATGTATGTATTGTTGAGCTAGTCGCCATCTTGATGAGATTGTGTATGAGAAGGAATTTAATACATGAACTAAGCCAAAGTAAGTGTGTTCGCGTATTGTTTAACTAATTATTATTGACAATGTATGCTTACTACGCTGAGTTGCACGGGATCAGTGGGGAAAGTCTGACTTACACTGGACGAATCTGCCGTTTTGTATGCTCAAGATATACAGTTTATTACTTCCAATAAATAGGCTAACACGGTCTTACCAGCAGATCTCCGGTCTTCCCCATGTGATCGTCGAAAGTTAATAATTATTACAAATGTTTTCAGGAGATCGACTGACAATTTTCGTCGCACCGAGACTTCGAAATTGCTTCACTGCCTTATGGAATTTAAGTTAAGCTTAATTTAATCAGGACAGAACAGTATTGAAATGTGTGAATGTGATAATCCTGCTTGTGAATGAAAATTCCATTAATATACGCATGTTTTTTACTATCCTGATCAGTGAAGCTAAATCAGGCCGGTGTGAGAGAGGTTTTTAAATTTTAGAGCCCACAAAAAATATTAAAAGTGTTTGCAAAAGTTATTGAAAAGGCTGTGTATGTGAGGATAACTGATAATTTTATATCATACGATTTGCTATCAAATGTACAGTTCGGCTTTGGAAGTCGTTTAACAACTGGAAATGCTATATTCTCTTTCCTCTGTGAGGTACCGGATGGGCTAAACAAAAAGTTTCGAACGCTTGGCGTATTTTTTGACTTAACTAAGGCATTCGATTGTGTTGATCACAAAATATTGCTCCAGAAGTTGGACCATTACGGAATATGGGGAGTAGCTCACAATTGGTTCATCTCTTACTTTAGCAACAGTCGGCAAAAGGTCATTATTCACAATGTCGATAACGGCTGTGATATGGGAACTGAGTGGGGTACTGTCAAGTGGGGGGTGCCCCAGGGATCAGTGTAGGGGCCACTCCTGTTCCTTATTTATATAAATGATATTACCTCCAGTATTATGGGTAAATCTAAAATATTTCTGTTTGCTGATGACACTAGCTTGGTAGTAAAGGATGTTGTGTCCAACATTGGCTCAGTTTCAAATAGTGCAGTACATGGCCTCAGTTGATGGCTTGTAGAAAATAAACTAACGTTAAATAACAGTAAGACTCAGTTTTTACAGTTTCTAACACACAATTCAATAAAACCTCACGTTTTAATTTCACAGAACGGGCATATGATTAGTGAAACTGAACAGTTCAAATTTCTAGGTGTTCAGATAGATAGTAAGTTGTCGTGGAAAGCCCACGTTCAGGGTCTTGTTCAAAGACTTAATACCGCCATTTTTACTATTCGAACGGTATCAAAAGTGAGTGATATTCGACACGAATGTTAATCTACTTTGCTTATTTTCATTAGCTTATGTCGTATAGTATTATATTTTGGGGTAACTCTTCTCATTCTACAAGGATATTTTTGGCTCAGAAATGGGCGGTTCGGGCAATAAGTGGTGTGAGTTCACGAACCTCTTGTCGACCTCTGTTCAAGAGTCTGGGTATTTTGGCATTGGCCTCTCGATATGTATATTCCTTATTGTCGTTTCTTGTCACCAATATTAGTTTATTCCCAAGAATAAGCAGCTTTCACTCGGTTATTACTCAGCAGAAATCAAACCTGCATTTGGATCGGACTTCCATAACTCTTGTGCAAAAAGGTGTGCAATATACTGCTGCATCCATTTTCAATAAGCTGCCACTCGAATTCAAAAATCTTAGCAGTAGTTCACACGCTTTCAAATCGAAGCTTAAGAGTTTCCTCATGGGTCACTCCTTCTATTCTGTCGAGGAGTTTCTCGAAAAATTAAGCTGATTTTTATTGTATTGCTGATAGCGTTTACTTAAACTTATGGACGGACTTCTTTCAGGTTCATGAACCTTTATTTTTATCTGTTATTACTTTTATGTTGTAATTTCATGTACTGACACGTTCCGTGACCTTGGAGATTTGCTCCTCAATTTGGTCCTACGAAACTTGACGTATAAATAAAATAAATAAAAATGGGCACAACCTGCTCGTATAGCCTAATGCGCAAAGGGAGGTGAGCCAAAACCGGATAGAGTCCACGCAGCCTGCCTGGGTGTGGTTTTCAGGCGGTTTCCCATGCTCGTTTAAGCAAATGCCGGGGTGGCTCCCAAATTCCGTCTCAGAGAATACTTTTATTTGAGGCGGTCTTCTGACTGGTTTGATGTGGCTCACCATTAATCCCTCTCCTGTGCCAACCTCTTCATCTCGGAGTAGCACTTATAACCTACCTCTTCAATTATTTACTGAATATATTCGAATATCTGTCTTCCTCAACAGATTTTACCTTGTAATGGTCCCTCTAGTACCGGGGAAGTTATTCCCTAATGTCTTAATAAATGTCCTATCATGCAGTCGCTTCTTTCTTCTTTTTTTTAAATTTTTTTCCACACTATATATTCCTTTCTTTTCTGATTCTGCGGAGAACCTCCTCATTCCTTACCTTATCAATCCACATTATTTTCAACATTCTTCTGCAGCACCAGATATCAGACTCTTCGAATCTTTTCTGTTGGGGTTTTCCAATAATCCATGTTCACTACCATTCAATGCTGTGTTCCAAACGTACGTTCTCAGATTTTTTTTCGATGTGTAAACAATTAAAACACTGTAACATACAGAACAAAGTTTACAAGATTATAAAACAGATGGCGCAGATGACGTCTCTTTAAACTTAGCGTAGCGTCAGGAAGAGCTTCCACCCACACCGTTAATTAATAAAATAATCTGTTTATAAACTGAAAAAGTGGGTCCCATAATTGTCAGGGTAAACAATGTGGAAAAAGATAAATATTACTTCAAGGCATGCAGTATAGTAATTTACTGACAATTTTATTTGCAATTGACTCCAGGGGCTCGTTATGTTTTTAAATGAAAACATTGTCCGTTAAGGGCTATATAGTTTTCAGAATTATTTGCTATTGGGTAGTTTCGACGTTTCAATAATTAACAAGCAAACTATAAAACTTGCCCTTTAGATATCTCTACACAAAATTTTGCGTTTTGACTGCTATATCATGGTAAATTCATAAACATCATTGTGCCCTTATCAGTACTTACAAATTTTGCAGAGTATGACTGCAATGCTGCTACGACTTCGAGACCAGAAACGACTTAGATACGTAGACACATAAATATTCAACCATCTTCCAGAGTAAATTAATTGTCTTACAGGTAATAAAGTTTAAGGTCAACATAAGGAATATTCTATTGTGAAACTCCTCCCATTCTTTTAAAAAGTTTGTTCACAGACACTGATGAATTTACTTATAACGTAACTAATTGAAATACCATAGTATGTAAGACACTAATTTATTGTACTTACATAAAAACATGAATCTTTGACCTCTTTATTGTTTCCAGGGACTCTGTATGACGCAATGAAATAATATTCTTCTAACGTACTGAGGTATTGCAGAAGAGTCGCAGATTCCAGTGCCTTGAGTGTAAAATAATATTTTAAACGTGTAGATTTCTTTAGTTAAAGAGTGTTTCCTTTCCCTGCGTTAAGAGGAAATAGACAAGCGGTCGAGTAGTTCGTTCTGGAACTCTGCAAAATCAGTTGCGAAACAGGCTTGTGCCCCTGGCACATAGGCACCCACGAACACGTTAGTTTGCACACTGATCCTCAGGAAAACTTCATTTGTCTTATGAAGACAGAACAAGCACAGAATTGAATCACAGCTACTGTAGATACGTAAGCCCGGAGCCTTTCTGCATCCAGGTTCGTCGTGGAACCCGTCCAAGATCAACACAGCAAACAGAATGCTAAAGATACAGACGGAAAAAACCGTGGAGACAACAGCTGTAATATCCTTCCTACGTAGTAAAAAAGACCAAATAACATCTTTCATACATATTGAGAATGTTGCTCACTAGTTTGCCAACATCGCAAATGTTGCGACTAAGAATGGTTTTATGGAGCTTGGAAGGACCCGAGCGCCTGTAAGTTAGATCACACAGGGAACAAAAGATTGCGGATAAAACTGCAATCTGTAAGAAATAATTAGAATATGATTTATTATTTCACTGTACTGGATGTTTATTTTCTAAAACGTAATTAAATTTATTCGCTTCAGGCACATTCCACCACTGAGACAGTAGAAAATAAATTGCAAATATTAAAGAAAACTGCGAAAGACAAAGTTTACAGTTTCTTCAAAGACTTCGTCGAAATGTACTTGGTAACTCAAAATTACTCATTACTTAAAGCGATGAGGGAAAGGTGGTTGGCTGCTTCGTAATAGCGGCACTATGCACCTACTGCAAATTTCGGTCTTCAGTTCGCAACTCGAGCGCCTGATGAATAGGCCACCAGTAGTACGCAGATTTGCAAGCTATCAGCAAATGCTCCTGCATTGTAATTTAGACGTAGCTTGCGGAAACTGGACTTTCAGATCATTTTCAGCTGTTCTTAATAAACCGTATTCACTATATCTATCCATTATCACTACGGAAATCGAAAAACAATAAACGTGGACACTGCCATAAAGTGTCCTGAGAATACTAATGGTAAGAAAGAGATATAAGATTCTGTTAATCGAAGACTTATAAATTAGTACCTATGTTGAAAGAAGGATATTAAAATGAGCACATATTTCCAATAGTAATATGAGAATCAGCTGTGTGTATTTGAACAATATACCGCAGCAGTCGAAACTGATACATAGAACACGTAAATAACATCTTTGCCTTTAATTAAGTATTTATATTTACATACATTTTAATAGTTTTTTTGGTAATGATGTAGCATCTTGTACATGCAGTTTTTTATGAGATTCCCTGTGTAAAATTTTAAAGAGACTGCCGTGTAATATGTGCAATATTCCGCTGCTATTAACAGACGTAAAGAACGACACCATAGCCATGACTAGCCTATGTAAAATTATCTGTATTTGTACTCAGATTAAAGTTTAGTATTAGGTTACTCGACCAACTGGTACAAAAGGCCTTCTTCAAATGTATGAGGCGTAAATGAAAACTGCAGGTAACACTGACACATAACTGACCGTGCTACTGAAAGTCCATACGCGCCTAGGGCACTTTCATCCATCATTATGTTACTATTTGTTGCTAAAGGGAACTGATATATTCACGACAACTCTTGTTGCTTTAACTACTGCACATGATTTTGCAGACGACATGGCGGAAAACGAGAAAAATTAAACACTGCTGTACCGATATATCATCTGCAGCAGTAACATCAGTTATTCACTTTTATGTGCAACCATATAAGGCCATACTGTACAAAGCATGCACCTACTGGCAACGAAGGCACATCCGACAAACGACTAGCTAACATATCTACTCTACAGTAAAGATCTTTCTTTGCATGATTCGAAATTTCTATGCAGTAAATAACGATATTTGTAGACCTGGTTTCGCTGTTTCAGAGGCTTAATATATTTACCATTATTAGGCCAATTTAGGAAACAGGTTTATGATGGAGTAAATATTTACTCCATGCACTTGTCTGAGTTTCCTGTGTGGATGAACATTTATATCCAGACGTCATAATACACCTTCTTTCCACTGCAGGCCACATTTCACAAAGATGTTACAAACGAATTACGGTGATAGAACATTTACGGCACTTACAGCATTCTTCTTTGCAAGGGTTACCTCCAGTGTACGTTAGCAAACTATGACGGCAGTTGACTATATGGCAGAGGATGAATTTGAAAAATTGATCCATAAAGCTACGAAATAGGCAAGAAGAGCAAGTAGAAAAAAGACAAAGGAGAGAAAAGAAAAGGAAAGATGATGTCACAGACAAAATACAACCTTAGAATTAAAATTCTCCAAAACTACATTTTTCACACGTTTCATTAGTGCAAAAATGAAGTAATTCCTCCAGAGATCAGATACTTTTGTTATGTTTTAAGATTCTCTTGCTAGTAACTAATTCTAACAACTACTTACCTATCCTCAACAGGAAAAAATAGGAAATTACGGATTATGAAAGGAAAAGCCTTTATTTTGGTAGTAAGTTTTAAAAAATTATGTAGTAATAATGTTTGGTATAAATTACTTAATTACCCTACATTTCAGAGAAACAAGTTTTTAATGTGTATTTAAAATTTCACACAGGTAACTAATGTAACTTGGCAGCGAATTATCCCCAAGTATCGATACGCAGAAAGAATTTTTTTGCTAATGCAAACAAAAATATTCTAAAAGGAAGCCAATAAGGGCACTAGTGTCATAATTATGTATTAGGATATAGGGTAACTTTACTGTTCTATAATTTTAATTCGACATTACTTCAGATTATTGCGTAATTTCTGTATAAACTCCACGGGAGTTCCCAGATTTTTCTTAGGCCTGCAGATGGCATCACGTTGTCCTTGAAGTGCGCGTCGCTGGCAAATATGTGTTCTGACGATAACGTAATTACAACATTGCGATATTGGTCTTCCATCCAGATTTTCACTGTACAAACGAAGATATTACTTACCAAGCGACAGCAAGCAATTAATAAAATGCTTTCTACAAACATAGGGTAATATCAACAGCAGCAGAGAATGGTATAACGGGTGTAAGATTCGTTATGAACAGGAAGGTAGGACAGAGAGTGTGTTACTGTGAACAGTTCAGTGATATTTTTGCTCAACGACAGTTCAGATAAGCGTCATGACGTCGCAAGCTGAGGGTGAGGAGACAGAGAAAGTATATGAGGATACTGAAAGTGTAATACAGTACGTAAAGGGAGATGAAAACCTAATAGTCTTGTGGGACTGAAATGCTGTTGTAAGGGAAGGAGTAGAAGAAAAGGTTACAGGAGAATATGGGCTTAGGACACGGAATGAGAAACGAGAAGGACTAACTGAGTTCTGTAATAAATTTCAGCTGGTAAAAGGGAAGAGTCTGCTCAAGAATCACAAGAAAAGGAGGTATACTTGGAAAAGGCCGCGTAATATGAGGAGATTTCAGTTAGGTTGCATCACTGTCAGACAGATTCTGAATTCAGATACTGGACTGTAAGGCGTACACAGGAGCAGATATAGAACCAGATCGCAATTTAATGATGATGAAGAGTAGGCTAATATTTCAGAGATTAATCAGGGAGAATCAATACACAAAGAATTGGGATACGGAAGTACTAAATAACGGCGAGATGAGTTTGAAGTTCTATAAGGCTATAGATATAGCAGTAAGGAATAGCCCAGTGGGCAGTACAGTTGAAGAGGAATGGACATCTCTAAAAAGGGCACACATAGAAGTTGGAAAGATGAACACAAGAACAAAGGAGGTAACTGCGAAGAAACCATTGACAACAGAAGAAATACTTCAGTTGATCGGTGAATGAAGGAAGTACAAAAATGTTCTGGAAGTTCAGGAATACGGAAATACAAGTCACTGAGGAATTACATAAACAGGAAGTACAGGGAAGCTAGGACCAAAAGGCTGAATGAAAAATGTGAAGAAATCGAAAAAGGAATGGTTGTCGGAAGGACTTACCCAGCATACAGGAAGTCAAAACAACATTCGGTGAAATTAAAAGTAATATTGGTAACAATAAGAGTGCAACGAGAACTCCACTGTTAAATGCAGAGGAGAAAGCGGATTGGTGGAAAGAGTACACTGAAGGCCTCTATGAGGGGGAGGATTTGTCTGGGGTGACAGAAGAAAAAACAGATGTCAACTTAGAAGAAATAGCGGACCCAGTACTAGAATCAGAATTTAAGAGAGCTTTGGAGGACTTAAGATCAAATGAGGCGGGAGGAATAGATAATACTCCATCAGAATTTCTAAAATGATTGGGGGAAGTAGCAACAAAACGACTATTCACGGTGGTATACAGAATGTAAGAGTCTGATGGCATACCATCTGATTTTCGGAAAAATATCATCCACACAATTCCGAAGACTGTAAGAGCTGGCAAATGCGAGAATTATCGTACAATCAACTTAACAACTCATGCATCCAAGTTGTTGACAATAATAATATGCAGAAGAATAAAAAAGAAAAAATGGTTCAAAAGGCTCTAAGCACAATGGGACTTAACATCTGAGGTCATCAGTCCCCTAGACTTAGATCTGCTTAAACCTAACTATTCTAAGGACATCACACACATCCATGCCCGAGGCAGGATTCGAACCTGCGACCGTAGCAGCAGCGCTGTTCCGGACTGAAGCGCCTATAACCGCTCGGCCGCAGAGGCCGGCGCTGAAAAAGAAAGCTGACGATGTGTTAGGTGACGACCAGCTTGTCTTTAGGAAAGGTAGAGGCACCAGAGATTCAATCCTGACATTGTGGTTAATAATGGACGCAAGACTAAACAAACATCAAAGCAAATTTGTCGACCTGGGAAAAGCGTTTGTCAATGTAACATGGTGCAAAATGTTCGGAATTCTCAAAAAAATAGTGGTAAGCCATAGGAGACGGGTAATGTACAACATGTACAAGAGCCAAGAGGCAATAATAACAGTGGACAACGAAGAACGAAGTCCTCGGATTAAAAAGTGTGTAAGACAGGGATGTTGTCTTTCGGTCCTACTATTCAATCTGTACATCGAAGAAGCAATGACAGAAATAAAAGAAAGGATCAAGAGTCGTTTTAAAGTTCAAAATGAACAGATAGCAAAGATTGAATTCGCTGATAAAATTGCTTTCCTGAGTGAAAACGAAGAATAATTACACGATCTCCTGAATGGAATGAACAGCGTAATGAGTAGAGAATATGAATTGAGAATCAATCGAAGAAAGACGAAAGCAATGAGAAGTAGCAGAAATGAGAACAGCGAGAAACTTAACATCATAATTGATGGTCAGGAAATAGATGGAGTTAAGGAATTCTGCTACCTAGGTAGCAAAATAACGTATGACGGGTGGAGAAAAGAGGACATCAAAACCAGACTAGCACTGGCAGAAAGGGCATTCCCTCCCTAGAGATGTCTACTAGTATCAAACATAGAGCCTGATTTGAGGAAGAAGTTCCTGATAACGAACGTTTGAAGCACAGCATTGGATGGTAGCGAAACATGGTAGGTGGACTGATAAGTTAAGGAATGAGGAGGTTCTGCGCAGAATCGGAGAGGAGAGGAGTATGTGGAAAACATTGACGAGGAGAAGGGACAGGATGGTAACCAGGAACTATTTCCATGGTATTACACGGAGCTGTAGAGGGAAAAAACTGTAGAGGCAGACAGAGATTGGAAAGCATCCAGAAAATAATTGAGGACGTAGGTTGCAAGTACTACTCTGAAATGAAGAGGTTTGCACAGAAGGGGATTCCTTGGCGGGCCGCATTAAAGCAGTCAGAAGACTGATGACTGATTAAAAAAAAAGAAAAAAATGGTGAGAAATAAGACATCTGTCTGTCAGCTACTATTGACAGCCGACAGTAATAAGAGAACAAACACGACAGCTTTCGAGTTCAAGATCGCAACCTAGAGAACTCTCTTTTGTCACTCTAGACGAGTTATCTTATCGGCAAAAACAGGTCATCTTACAATACTAAATAAAAATTATGTTGTCTTAATTTTGCAACAGATCGATATGTACTGTCCCAAGTCATCCGTTTTCTTCGATTCACGCAAATACTGTACACTGTGTTTCCGTATTTTACCAGCAACGTACATTTACGGACGTAAGTATCTTTCATTCGCCAGTATAGCGTATGAATTCGGCGACGAAGCGCCTGACGGGTAGGCCGCCAGGAGCACAGATATTTGCAGAGGTTCGCACGCGGAACTGCGTTAGGTGCGGGCAGCCTACACTCTGATCAGCCTCAACCCCTACTTGTTGCACGTGAGCAGGTCTTGCAGCAGCGCACCTACTCCAGGTAATGTGGTCGGACACGAGTGAACGTTCTCGGCAAATTAGAAAGCAGAACACGTTTTTGTGCACATGTGGCAACCATGCAGCAACGCTGTTGTGGAAGAGTTGCAGTGGCGGTGTCCATCTTCACCGTTACTGGATCATCGATTTGCTGTTCACCAAGCCGCACTTAACGTGAAGGAGAAGAACGAGTGCAATAGAAACTCGTCTATCCGGACTAGTTGGAACAGCTGGTTATCCAGATTATCGAATAACATAGGCTAAATGCCATAAACGCACACGGTGACATAAACTTATGCATTACTTTTAGAATAACTTTTGACAAAATACGGAAAAGAACGCAGTGAATTTTATAGAATGAAATGATATTTACTTTCTTTTGAGCTAGATTCGTGTAATTTTTCATATGCAACATTTCAGCAGCATTAGTTCTGCAGAAATTGCTAGCTTGAATTCCAAATAAACCATAATTTTGTCCATCTGCATTGTTGCACATATGTCATAATAAGAATCAAATTCTTCAGATAACCCATCAATACTGTCATTGTCTGCAAATGAATAGACGTCGGTAATTTCGTCAGGAGTTATCGCTGTGAGACTGAGTTCGATTATTCTTCCAATTTGAGACAATTGACGTTCCAACTCCAAATTCGCGAAAAAAAAAAAAAACAAACGGTACTCCTCTATCAGTCCTATGTAGTGCATCTAATTATTTGTCCACGAACACTACCACCTTTCAGCACTTTGATAACAAGTTACTGTCTGTAAAAAGGCGATACACTCCTCTACAATTAAACGTTAGCTTGTTAACTGACACTGTGTCAGGGCGAGTGTACGACGTTTGCATCAATTTAAATTTAATGGATTTCGTCACCGATTGTTGGCGCTATTATTTATGCACTGTCGAACACTGTACCGTCTCCGTATTTTAAAGAAACGTATCTGGGTGAACCGGAGATCCGGGATAATGAGAGCAAGATAAAAGAAATTCCGCTCTACTCCTCCCGTTGCTCGCTTTTATAAATGCATTGCTGGTTTATGTTCAGTAAAACGAAAAGTGTAGAGCAGGAATTAAGGAGCATGAAATCATTAGACACAACAAATACCCCATGTTTTATTGCCGTTCTCACAGAGTGGCGAGGAGTAAGGGAACCGTGTGGATTTTGTTCAGGCTGTTATCGAATTTTAACTGTTTGAGTGTCGTATTTTCTGAGGCGGAGTATGAAAAACGCCCTAAAGACCACACTGAGGCTCCACTGTGTACCAGACTAGCAGTCGTTAATCCGTTAATATTTGTGTGTGTGAGTCTGAGTGTATGTGTGTGTGTGTGTGTGTGTGTGTGTGTGTGTGTGTGTGTGTGTGTGTGTGTGTGAGATAGAGAGAGAGAGAGAGAGAGAGAGAGAGAGAGAGAGACAGAGAGAGAGAGAGAGAGAGAGAGAACATGACACCATTGTATGAGTAAACAAGCTTCTTTGGCGGTGCCGGCAAACATTCGCACGTAGCAGCTGAAAGCTGTCTACAACACTGGTATCTCATAAACAGCGTGCTGCATTGTGTTGCTGAACTTACGTGTTCCAGCGAGATGCTACACGCCATTAAACTATCTAGTAGTACTCCTTGCATTCCTTGTCATTAACCCTTGTAATAACAAGGGGGGGTGGGAGGGGGTTAGTTTGGGCCCACTTTTTGTAAATATCGTAATCTAGTCATGTACTTAATATTTTAAAATTTTGAAAAAAGTAGTATTTTTAATGGTTTCTTATATGAGATTGCGTAATTGCTTTAAATTTGTCAGTGAAATATAACACAAAAACTTAAATCCTATAGTGAATGCGACTTTTCACAATGAAGTCATGTTCATATTTTGAGGTTCAGCACCTTTCTTACGCAACTAAATATGTGTAAAAAATATGTTGCTAATAAAAATCAAGAAAAATTAACAGAATGTGTAATTTTTAAAATTTCTTTGTGGAGATAATAAAGTATTCCTCTCTTCAGTGTACACATTACAGAAAAGGCGTTGCGATTTCAAAGATTGTGTTAAAAAATATTATCATGTTGGACCCTACTTACAGATCAGTACCCATTTAAAAAGTATGTTTTTAGTAAAAGTTAACAACAATTAATGAAATATTTTTTAACTATCTTGTTGCGGACAGCATAAACTAACGCCTTCCCATCCCTTGGTAGCACACGTTATGGAAAATGCATTCCCAATAGATCGACTTCCAAAAGCAGTTTGGATTGAGAAAAAAAAAATTAAACGCACGCTCAAATAAGAACCACTTTAATATCAAAACTCACAGGATGGACTGGAAGAAGTGAAATAACTTCGATAACTGTGTAACGAAGTTACAGCCCGTTAACGAAAAACTCATGATATCCGCTGGTGTAAAACATTAGCCTGCAGTCGAGGAGGATGTTTCTGGAATGATATATCTGGAGCACAAATCTTTTTGGAAGTGTGAAGGGACTGGGAGAATAAACCGAGTATAAGAAACTGATCGACTGTCAACAGTTGAAGGAACACGATAGTTACAGTTCCTTTGCTCTACATTTATCCTCGTTTCGACGTAACAGAAGTCAGTGATACCATAGATAATTGAGGTAATCCTTGGTAAGTGGTCAAAACGTCACGACATCGAGTGAAAGAGGTTTTGCTTGCTAAAATTCAAGCAGATCGATGACGAACTAGTGCTAGCTGCCGGGATGCAGAGAGAATCTATTGCAGAAACAATTCAAAATCCAGTGACGTCTAGTCTACAAAGTCCCTTCAACTTCCACACACCAAGAAACAGACGTATTGCTGCCCCTTTTAACCGAAGGGTTGAACAACATAGGATGTCAAAAAAATGATTCAAGTGGCTCTAAGCACAATGGGACTTAAAATCTGAGGCCATCAGTCCCCTAGACTTAAAACTACTTAAACCTAACTAACGTAAGGACATCACACACATCCAAGCCAGAGGTGGGATTCGAACCTGTGACCGTAGCAGCAGCGCGGTTCCGGACTGAAGCGCCTAGAACCGCTCGGTCTCAGTGGCCGGCTAACATAGGATGTCAAGTCGCTGGTAAGAGTCTGGACTGAGGACGAATACTCAAGTATCGGTCGAACGAGGCTTTTGCATTCGGTCGAACGAGACTTTTGCATGAACTACACTTCCTGAGTATTCTTCCAATGAACCTCAATCTGGAGTGCGTCTTTCCCACGAGTGTACTTACGTGCTCCGACTTCAAGTCGTTCTTATGAATATTTAATAAATGTGTTTCCAGTGATTGTTCGGCAATTATGTAATCAAATACGCTTCATAGCACGCGATCTTGTTGGCATTACGGGTCGCTAGATCGCGTGGAATAAGATTTTATGGCAACTGGACCTTCTGCATTCTTCAGAAAACATTAACACTACCAATGAATAATTTCGGATGTTTCTTGTTACTTCCATTGTGACGACAGATGACGTGGGTGCTGACCTGTAAAAAACCATTACTTTTTAATCAACATGTTTTCGCTCTTGTTAATTGATGGATGATTTGCTCACATGATGCAATTCTGGATTAAGTGTAGATCGATTCCCACATTATTCTATTAGAATATGGAGACTTACAGCTTCTAATCTTCCAATTAGTTTCAACTAAGTTTGAAAACACTTTACTAAGGTTAAAAATTTTTACATGGCTGCACGCATTTTTATTTTCAGCGTGCCCCTTAGTTGTTAGTTTGCGCGTCCACACCCACATAACACATGCCCTCATTTAGATATACTGTTGCAGCCAAATGCTATTCATCTGTGCTCACTTTCCTTATTGCCTTTTTGTGGCCATACTGTAATTCAAAAGAATTCTTTAATTAACAGCTTAGAATAAAAAACGCTTAAAAATTTGCCACATCCTTTCTAAAGATTATGTTGCAGTAATAATACTAAATACATTTTCTAAATCTCTCTGTAAGACAAGTTTGTTAAATTGTACCGGTACAATATCGGAAACTTATATTGACTCTTCGTCACTTTCCTACAAATGAATCACAACGAATAAAGATTCGTGACTGAAAAGTGAGGTTAGATCATGTATATTCACCCATAAATAAAACATTGTGTTAGCACTTACACTCCTGGAAATGGAAAAAAGAACACATTGACACCGGTGTGTCAGACCCACCATACTTGCTCCGGACACTGCGAGAGGGCTGTACAAGCAATGATCACACGCACGGCACAGCGGACACACTAGGAACCACGGTGTTGGCCGTCGAATGGCGCTAGCTGCGCAGCATTTGTGCACCGCCGCCGTCAGTGTCAGCCAGTTTTCCGTGGCATACGGAGCTCCATCGCAGTCTTTAACACTGGTAGCATGCCGCGACAGCGTGGACGTGAACCGTATGTGCAGTTGACGGACTTTGAGCGAGGGCGTATAGTGGGCATGCGGGAGGCCGGGTGGACGTACCGCCGAATTGCTCAACACGTGGGGCGTGAGGTCTCCACAGTACATCGATGTTGTCGCCAGTGGTCGGCGGAAGGTGCACGTGCCCGTCGACCTGGGACCGGACCGCAGCGAAGCACGGATGCACGCCAAGACAGTAGGATCCTACACAGTGCCGTAGGGGACCGCACCGCCACTTCCCAGCAAATTAGGGACACTGTTGCTCCTGGGGTATCGGCGAGGACCATTCGCAACCGTCTCCATGAAGCTGGGCTACGGTCCCGCACACCGTTAGGCCGTCTTCCGCTCACGCCCCAACATCGTGCAGCCCGCCTCCAGTGGCGTCGCGACAGGCGTGAATGGAGGGACGAATGGAGACGTGTCGTCTTCAGCGATGAGAGTCGCTTCTGCCTTGGTGCCAATGATGGTCGTATGCGTGTTTGGCGCCGTGCAGGTGAGCGCCACAATCAGGACTGCATACGACCGAGGCACACAGGGCCAACACCCGGCATCATAGTGTGGGGAGCGATCTCCTACACTGGCCGTACACCACTGGTGATCGTCGAGGGGACACTGAATAGTGCACGGTACATCCAAACCGTCATCGAACCCATCGTTCTACCATTCCTAGACCGGCAAGGGAACTTGCTGTTCCAACAGGACAATGCACGTCCGCATGTATCCCGTGCCACCCAACGTGCTCTAGAAGGTGTAAGTCAACTACCCTGGCCAGCAAGATCTCCGGATCTGTCCCGCATTGAGCATGTTTGGGACTGGATGAAGCGTCGTCTCACGCGGTCTGCACGTCCAGCACGAACGCTGGTCCAACTGAGGCGCCAGGTGGAAATGGCATGGCAAGCCGTTCCACAGGACTACATCCAGCATCTCTACGATCGTCTCCATGGG
This sequence comes from Schistocerca serialis cubense, assembly GCF_023864345.2. Classification (NCBI taxonomy): domain Eukaryota; kingdom Metazoa; phylum Arthropoda; class Insecta; order Orthoptera; family Acrididae; genus Schistocerca; species Schistocerca serialis. The sequence goes on from NC_064643.1 coordinate 463,398,560, forward strand.
AGAATAGCAGCCTGCATTGCTGCGAAAGGTGGATATACACTGTACTAGTGCCGACATTGTGCATGCTCTGTTGCCTGTGTCTATGTGCCTGTGGTTCTGTCAGTGTGATCATGTGATGTATCTGACCCCAGGAATGTGTCAATAAAGTTTCCCCTTCCTGGGACAATGAATTCACGGTGTTCTTATTTCAATTTCCAGGAGTGTATAACAATAAATATCTTCGTCCCATACATAAAGAGTTATACGAATGCCGGCCGAAGTGGCTGCGCGGTTCTGGCGCTGCAGTCTGGAACCGCGAGACCGCTACGGTCGCAGGTTCGAATCCTGCCTCGGGCATGGATGTTTGTGATGTCCTTAGGTTAGTTAGGTTTAACTAGTTCTAAGTTCTAGGGGACTAATGACCTCAGCAGTTGAGTCCCATAGTGCTCAGAGCCATTTTTTTTAGTTATACGAATGCAACAAAATGTCTTCTTATGACGGCCTGTTTCTCAACACACAGAACTCCTCTTTCACAACTGCTTGCTGCAAGAAGCACTTTGTTCACACTGACCTTATTAAATGTCGGCTGTATATAAGGTATGAATTTTATAGTACTGGTAGAGACTGGGAGCCAGTACATGATATGCAACTGTGTTCGTTCCACGTTATTCTAGTTAAAACTTGTGTCATATGCAAAGAGAAAATTTTTGACTCATCTGTCATCTTTAGTGATAGATCATTGATATTTATTAAGAACAGTAATGGCTCCAGAGAAGAATTTTGTGCCACCCCATTCTTTACATTTTCCTACTGTGTTGACACTGTAGGACAGCCGTCTGCCTCCTACTACCCACGTATGAAGTAAACCACTGGTGAGTATTTTTCGTACTGCAAAGGTGTTCCAACTCATGCAATGTACTACTTGGTCTAAACAACAGAAAGCACTGCCTAACTCAAAAATAGCACATTTGGACATGGTCCAGGTTTTTACTCAGTCATCCATGTACAACTGAATCATCATTGATGACGTTTAGTAGGAATTTGCTGATAGCCTGACAGTCTTCCTGTGGCAAAATGTGCTGGAGGACAAGCGCTGGGTGGCTCACCGCTTCGCGCCGGCAGAGGTCAGCGGCCTGCGCCGGCAGCCGCCCTACCCGAAGAAGCGCACACGTGCCAGGGACACAGCGCAGCCCCTGCCGCGTCTGCGCAGTCCGCCTTGTCATCGCGCCAACAGTCTTCAACCCTACGTCTGTGAGCCTGTAGCACCCACAAAAATCATGTCTGTGTTGATTCATTGTGGACGTGGAACAGCGGAAGGTAAAGTACGAGGGTAATCCCAAAAGTAGGGTCTCCTACATTTTTATAAGTTCATAGACCTCCTTATTTCTACAATGCTTTACATCAGTTTGCAGCCGCAACATTTACCTATTTTTCGACATAATCACCATTTCAGTCGATGCATTTTTGTAGACGCTGTGGCAGTTTTTGTATGCCCATGTCATACCAGCTCGCCGCCATGCTGTTCAGAAAGTTACGAACCTCTTCTTTCACCTCGTCGTCGGAGCTGAATCGCTGGGATCACAGTTAACAATGACAGGTACTGTGAGTCTCTGATAAAACTCAAACGGGCAATTCAGAACCGGAGAAGAGGAATGTTGAGCAAGGGCGTACACATTCTCCATGACAACACTCGCCCACACATCGCTCGGCAAACCGTTGCTCTCCTGCAACAGTTTCAGTGGAACATAATCACCCACACACCCTATAGTCCTGACTTGGCGCCAGTTCCCTACGTTAAAAGAACATTTGGGCGGAAAGCGATTCAGCTCGGACGACAAGGTGAAAGAAGAGGTTCATAGCTTTCTGAACAGCATGGCGGCGAGCTGGTATGACATGGGCATACAAAAACTGCCCCAGCGTCAACAAAAATGCATCGACAGAAATGGTGATTATGTCGAAAAATAGCTAAATGTTCAAGCTGTAAACTGATGTAAACCATTGTAGAAATAAATAGGTCTATGTACTGGAGACCTTACTTTTGGGATTACCCTCGTATTTAACAATGAAATGCACCGACAGCCGCGAAATTATTTTGTTTTAACTATCAGTATCGGCATTCTGTTATGCCATCTTCAGGCCCCATATGCATCTTCCAAAAATTAACGATATTGGCATTCTGGGGCCGTATGTCCCTCGATGTCGTGAATTTTAAACCGTATCCCAAGTGCTTCCTTCGAAGACTTGATTGCATCTGAGCACACTGAGTTCTTGGAGTGCAAGTCCATACAACCAGTTGGTTGTGGGTAGGCTTACCATACGTCCTGGATTTTCCCTGACAGTCCTGGTAACATCTGGGCTTGTAAAATGTCTGGGGGTTTGTGAATTTTATGGTTAGCAAGGATTTTTGAAATTGAATTAATTGAATTGAAGACCATGTGAAAACAGCTAAATATATGGGTGCTATTAACACGCTATTGGTTGTAATTGATGTTCTGAGAAAGTATCAGATGCTATTGAAGAGAAAATGAAAGTAACTCTTAAGGTGTTCCAAAAGATTGACATTTCATGTTGCAATATTTCTAACAAGATTGAGTTCGTGATTTCTTTGGCTCGCCATCTCGCCATCTGTCCTAGTTAGAGTTTTTCAGTTATGGGGAACATTAGTTCTGGATAAAGTGATAGACTTCCAATATCTACTGTTAAATATTAGCTAAATGGTGAAATTAATTCAGAAGCTTTCATTTTTAATTTTATGATGTAATTAAAACAAACCCTTCTGAAAATACATCGGGTGTAGTGAAAAATACAACTGAATAAATAAAGTTCAAGACTTTGAACGAATTTCAAAACTGTGTTCTGGGTTGGAACCAAAAAGTATGGTAAGTCTAGATGTGTGGATTTCGACACAGTAAGTTGGGACAACGTGCAGAGAGGACAACAGCAGAACAGAGCTAACGTTTTGGGCGTGCCCCTGACCGCACGGTGAATTAAGTTGCCGAATTGTTATTGTATCAACGCGGTCTGTCCAACATGTCTACAGGCAATGGCTTACCACCCGCAAACTTACGATGCCACGTAAGGAAAGTGATCGTAGAAACATAATAACCAACAGACACCGGAGACGAGTGCCACGTATTGCCAATAACAATGACAGCATTTGCTGGTGTCCGTGAAAGCAGATCCAGCTCAACTAGTTTCCATACCAGCACAGCGAAGGAAAGTACGTGCTATGGACATCTGGAATCGAATACTTCGCAAAAAGTCTTATCTCACAGTGGCTCATAAACCAGGGCATCTACAGTGGGCCTGACAACACAATAATTGGACACTAATTGAGCAGTCACACTTGTGCCTCTTTGCAAAAGATCAAGGTGATAACGGCACCAGCGGCCAATTACTTGTTAAGCCTGCAGCATGAAGGGCGCAACTGTGGGCGGAAGCGTTTCTGTGGTGTTTGTTCTGGGGTGTTCTCCTTACTATGCATGGGCCGACTCATTCTGGCTACCATGAATATGACCCAGGAAGTTTCAGTTTACTCTCAGCGACCAGATATTGCATTTTCTCCTACATCTTCAGGATGTGTCTGCTATGGACATTCCTGTCCCCCGCACAGGTCGCACGCATACGAACGAACGCGTAAGAACACTCGGGCACTGTACTGCATCTCAATTGCCCGCTAAGTCTCTCTTCCTTGTCCTATGGAAAGTGTTTGTTGCTTTTTGGAACAATGGGTGAAACATAGTGAACAGATTCCCCGTAGTTTAGTAGCCTGTGGGACGTAATTATCATTGAGTGGCTTCAGATGGATGTTCCATACCTGACTCTCTTCCTCACCGACGTGATGCCATTGTTAAAGCTAGAGGCGACTATTATGAAGTTTGTGTGATTTCTTATGTGGCATGAAAAACTTTTTGTCTGGGTGATTCCATATCAGTGAATAAAGATCCTGGCCATCTTTCATCTGCTTGTGTATTCTGAAAACTGGATTACGGTGTTTGTCGGTGCGTATTTCTGGCAGCACTAACAATATTTCCTGTTCCATTCTCAAAAACTGTGTAGTAACATCGACTGTCGAAGAGCCTTCGGACAATTTCGAATTACCTTGATTTTCCTGTTCTAGTCATTTTGCGAAACGAGTGTGAGAGGAAGTAGTATTTTAACTTACTCTCCTTGGAGAGTACCTATCCTAAATTTGTTATTTTCTATGTTGCCCGTCGTTGTCCCTTCTATGTACACATCACGAGATATAGGGCAGTTGTTGGTACTTCTGTAACAGTTCTTCACTCCAGTGATAAGTTGGCTGACGGTTTTCCATGTTCGGAAAGGCAGTTGGTAACATAGCGATACTTTCTCCTTTGGTTTAATTAATGCGACGTTGAATCTCGGTTATCTGTTTATGAAATCTTTTAGTTTTACTCAAGAGTTGGTGCTCTGTTGTGTCGGTAGTTGAGAGCGCCCCTTAATTTGTTTCTTTCATTCCGCTTCCATAGTTAATAGTTCAGTACGAGAACTGACATTCCGGTCATTTTACGGATACCTGAAGTTGAATGTGCAATAAGATCTGGATTGTTACTGACTTTTATTCATGTACAAAATGTAATTTTAGAACTAATAATTACAAATGTTTCAAAGAGAAATCCTAGAACTGCCGAGAGCTTAAACTGTAAGGTTAAAATTTATCATTTACGTTCTACGCCATCGAAAACTCTCCTGAACTACATTTACAAGTGACACGGCCTGTAATTTAAAGAGAAACAGAGAGAAAAGTTCTAGGCGGTGGACGATTTTCGCAATGAAAGTCATGACGGACTACGACCAGAAAAAGGAAACTAATTCAGTCTGTCAGCTATCAGTTATTGGAATCTGTCACAATCGTCAAATATGCAATGTACTCATTCAAACTATTTTTATGATGAAATGTATACTTAAATTTAGGCTGTGGGAAAGCAAGATGGCAGTCTGAGACTCTCGAAAGACACCACCTATGAAACAATAGTCGTCCTATTGTTGAATGTTTTTCTGTCACAGTGGAACCCTTAGCAAATCGGTTTAACTAAAACGGAACAAAAGTTTTAAAGAAGACCCAAACGATTTGTGAGTTGTTCTATTTTCCCAGCGCAATAGCATCACTGAAAAGATGCAAAAATATTCACGAATGATTTACTAATCTATACAATGCCTACATCGTAAGAAAAGTCATGAAAGAGGTTGATTCCTTCTTCTCTATATACCTTCCACTCTACGTCTTACGATGGTTTCTATAAACGTACTTTTATAGTACAATATTGTTTTGCATAGTGACTTTATCAGTAGTGGTCACGCTCTTTTCTGGAACATTATGACGCTTTTAAGAACCACATACATACAATTATATACTGAAAGATACTTTCCCCTATACAGCGTGTCTATGAGCAAGTGAAAACGAACAAAATCGAACCAAGTCGATATAGCACGGCAATGTTGCTTAATACCCAGTCCCTGAAACATTTTCGTTGGGAAAGGTGGAAAGACCTACACCCTAACTAGACAGGTGTGGGGTTACGTAAAACGTTTCAAAATAGCAGGATTGTTAGAAACGCGTCGTTTCCAGAGTCCTAACGCCTCGTGATCGTGGCTTGGCGCCAAATCATTCCACGCCGACAATAGCGCAGGTTCTAGCAGTTCTTGGAAGTCATCGGGCCCACTGTGTTCTGATTCGGGTATTCAGCGTCAAATATTGACGTTAGACATAGTTACAGAACTGGTATGCCATCCACGCTATCGTGCAAGAGCGGCGAGTTAAAAATCCGCATCCAGCCATCTGACTTTAACTTTTCTGGGCTTCACTCTAAACTAAGTGATTAAAAGTATCCGGACACACTCACGTAAGGCGAAATTCACCTCCAGATGTCACGAGGGGCGGACCAGACATTATAAAATGATGCTGGGAGTATTATGTTGTCAGTAGAGAAGACGTAACAACGGAATGCGTCGGCCAGAGGAGCTCAGTGTTGTTGAACGTGAAATAGTCGCTGGATGCCACTTAAGTCCATCAGGAACATTTTGAACCTTCTAGAGCTAAAGACTGCCGACATATCATGCGACTTTAGGAAAAATATCATACACACAACCCGAAAATAGCAAGGGCAGAGAGTTGCGAAAATTATCGCACCATCAGTTTAACATCGCATGCATCCAACCTGTTGGCAAGAACAATACAAAGAAAAATGGAAAATAAAATTGAGTATCTGTTAGACGACGATCACTTTGGCCTTATAAATGTTAAAGGCACTACAGAGGCAGTTCGCTTGATAATTGAAGCAAGGCTGAAGCAAAATCAATACTAGGACTCCCCGATATAGAAAAAGTATTCAGCAATGTGAGATGCAGGATGTTCAGAAGTCTGAGAAAAATAGAAATAAGATACAGGGAGAGACGGCTGATATACAATATGTACAAGAATCAAGAAGGGAACAACAAGACTGGAAGACCAAGAACGAAGTGCTCGGATTAAAAAGGGTGTAAACAGGAATGCAGCCTTAGGCCCCTGGTTTTCAATCTATACATCGAATAAGCAATGACGCAATTAAAGGAAAGGCTGAAGAGGGGGGATTAAGCTTCAGGGTGAAAGGATATCAATGATAAGATTCGCTGATGACAGTGTTACGCTCAGTGAAAATGAAGAAGAATTACATGATCTTGTAAATGGAATGAAAAATCTAATTACAGAATATGGATTGAGAGCAAACGAAAAAGGAAAAGTAACGAGAAGTATCCGGACTGGGAAGGAGGGCATAGTCCCCGGCACGAATACATCCGGCAGACTTGTCTGTGGATAGTTCTTAGGCGGTTTTCCATCTGCCTCGGCGAATGCGGGCTGTTTCCCCTTATTCCGCCTCAGCTACACTACGTCGGCGATGGCTGCGCAAACAAGTTCTCCACGTACGCGTACAACACAATTACTCTACCACGCAAACATAGGGGTTACACTCGTCTGATGTGAGACGTTGCCTGGGGGGATCCATCGGGGGCCGAAATGCACAATAAACCTGAAAGAGTGGTCAGTGTGGGGTGGCGGAGGGGTGAAGTGGACTGCGGTAGTCGTCGTGGGGTTGTGGACCACTGCGGCTGCGGCGGGGACTGAGCCTCTCCGTCGTTTATAGTCCCCCGGTTAATATACAATACAATACAATGGGAAGTAGCAGAAATGAGAATAGCGACAAGATAACGAAATTGGTGATCACGAAGCAGACGAAGTTAAGGATTCTACTGCCTCGGAAGCAAAATAACCCGTGACGGATGAAACAAGGTCTGCGTAAGAGGCAGGAAAGCACGGGTAAAGAGGGCATTCCTTACCAAGGGAAGTCTACTGGTATCAGTTATATTTCATAATTCGAGAAAGCAGTTTTTGAGAAGTAAGTTTGGAGCACAGCACTGTGTGGTAGTGAATTATAGACAGTGAGAAAACCGGAACACAGGAGAATCGAAGCGTTTGAGATGCGCTGCTACTACAGAATATTGAAAATCAGTTGGACTGATAATGTAAGAAATGTGGAGATTCTCTTAAGAATCGGTGAAGAAAGGGACGTAATTGGATAACACTGACAAGAAGAAGGGACAGGATGGTAGGAGATTTGCTAATACATCAGGAAATAAGCTCTTTGGTATTTGAGGGTATTGTAGAGGGTAAAACTTGTAGAGGAAGATAGAGATTAGAATACAGCCAGCAAATAATTCAAAAGTGCTGCCAGCAGTCCAGCTAGTGTAATGAATGTGCTTACGGAGTTAAAAAGAGTTGGGTACAGTGGTCAAAAAATTTTCAGATGTGTGTGAATTCCTAAGGGACCAAACTGCTGAGGTCATCGGTCCCCAGACTTACACAATACTTACACTAACTTATGCTAAGAACAACACACACATCCAAGCCCGAGGGAGAACTCGAAATTCCAGCAGGAGGGGCAGCGCAATCCGTGACATGGCGCCTCTAACCGCACGGTCACTCGACGCTTCCTACAATGGTTGAGTATCTCTTTATAGCCATACATTTTTGTTGTCAACGCTAATCGACATTTGAGGTGATGTAAAGAGCGTTGCCATTGGGCAGAAGATGACTGGAAAGGAGTGATTTGGAGTGATGTATCACGTCATGCTATGTGGCAACTTGGTTTTAGTGTATACCTGGACAAAGTCGCCTGTCATCATGCGTAGTGCCAACAGTTGAGTACGGAGGAGCTGGTGTTACACTGTTGGGGCGTTTTTCGTGGTGAGGGTATGGTCCTCTTATGACGCTTAAAAAAACGTAAAATGTGGAAGGTTATGAACACATTTTACAGCATTTTTTGTTGCGCACAGCAGAGAAACATTTCGGAGACAATGACTGTTTCTGTCAGCAATACACTGAAAACTGTCGTCAAGCAGCATCTGTGGGGCAATGGTTTGTGGACATTACGTTCTCCTAGTTCGTGCGTCATTGTCACTGTACCAGATGAGCTATGTCAAAAGACTCGATTATACATTGTTTTAGATTCTTTATCAGTACCAGAAAAAGCTTTTGGTACTAAACAACTAAAACAAGAGTAGTTTGTCCGAAAGTGAACCCTGAGAAGATAAAACCTGCTGCTGGGTAAAACCGAATACCGTGTTGATCCACCTCATGTATTGTAAGATGCTTTCATCCGCCTTGGCACGCTGCCTATAAAGGGGTCGACACATTGCTGCTCAGTCATGTCCTGGCGGCCATCTGAAGTGATTGAGAGTGAGTGAGGAAGGGTTCCTGCAACGTCGCACTGCAAGTATCGACTGGTCTCAAGAATCCTCGTTCGGGATCATGCCAGCAGATACCGCAAGCCTTTACACTCGGTTGAACCGTACCTCTTGGAGGAACCTGTTCACTATGTCGACACGTTTTACTTATGAATTATTGCATTGAAACGCGAACCAATCGTGAGCTGCTACTTCTTTCAAAACTAGCTGCTAGTCTTCACACGATATAACAAACATACTTCCTGACCTAAATTTCTCCCCCAGGCAGTGAATATGAATCACTGTAGCGCGATCTGAGTTTTAACAATAGATTGGAGAAGTCAACCTTACACAGAGTGCAACGAAAAGGCGTGAGGGGCAGGTAGTTACTCGGAAGTAACACAGCTGATACTGATCACGGACATCAAATGCAAACCTCATATTACATGGCAAATGTTACCTACACTGTCTAAGAACCTGAAAACGTTGAGTTTATATGATGAATGCATTACGTCGTCTAGGCAACAAGATACCTCAACGAACTCCACCGGTGTCAGTTTGACTGGGTTGTTAAAACCCTTTTTACAAAACAGTTAATTCTAGTGGGTCACGCATGAGCAATGTAACCCCGGATCAAATGCATCGTAAGAGTAAGAAAGTCGTTTTCCCATGAAAATACTTTCAGAGAGGATTCAAGGAGGCAAATGCATTTGCTGCAATTGGTAGTTCCAGGAAAAAAGCGTGAGTTAATGAATTACCGAGGTCGAAATCTATCATAGAATCAAAATAACCTACAAGCGGGTTATGTATATACTTTCTTCTAGGTGGCTAGGTACACATATCGAATCTGAGTAGCTACCTTCCCTTCCGAACAACATCTCACAATTACAAAAGAAAGAAGGTTACAGATTGTTTGAATCATACAATCGAGCGTTGGTAAATCTGCTTGCAGGTCACATGAGTTGACAGATGCCTAGCACAACGATGGATTTATAGCACCCTGTGGTCTGAAGCAGTTAAGTGCACAGACACCCAGTATTCGGCATGCAAAATCTGTATGTAAAAGACAATATGGAAAGAAAATATTTTATATAACCTGTGAAATATCATGGAACCAGATGGTATGAACGCAGTTACAATGCTCGTGGCTTGTTGCCTGTCGCCATTACACCAAAGGTTACTGACCGACTGCATTCACATTACAAATCTCTGAAATACTGACTGTTCAGCGTGCTGACCAGGCCGGAAGAAAAGACGAGAGTGCGTTTTGCTTCATAATATAATTGGGCCGAAATGAATTCTGATATACAGGGTTATTACAAATGATTGAAGCGATTTCACAGCTCTACAATAACTTTATTATTTGAGATATTTTCACAATGCTTTGCACACACATACAAAAACTCAAAAAGTTTTTTTAGGCATTCACAAATGTTCGATATGTGCCCCTTTAGTGATTCGGCAGACATCAAGCTGATAATCAAGTTCCTCCCACACTTGGCGCAGCATGTTCCCATCAATGAGTTCGAAAGCATTGTTGATGCGAGCTCGCAGTTCTGGTACGTTTCTTGGTAGAGGGGGTTTAAACACTGAATCTTTCACATCACTATGCGTGAAACTTGCCCGCACGCGTTCAACTGTTTCTTCGCTCACTGCAGGCCGACCCGTTGATTTCCCCTTACAGAGGCATCCAGAAGCTTTAAACTGCGCATACCATCGCCGAATGGAGTTAGCAGTTGGTGGATCTTTGTTGAACTACGTCCTGAAGTGTCGTTGCACTGTTACGACTGACTGATGTGAGTGCGTATCAAGCACGACATACGCTTTCTCGGCTCCTGTCGCCATTTTGTCTCACTGCGCTCTCAAGCGCTCTGGCGGCAGAAACCTGAAGTGCGGCTTCAGCCGAACAAAACTCTATGAGTTTTTCTACGTATCTGTAGTGTGTCGTGACCATATGTCAACGAATGGAGCTACAGTGAATTTATGAAATCGCTTCAATCATTTGTAATAGCCCTGTATATCATTCCCATTGGCCAGCTCCCCTCACAGCTTTTGATCCAGCAGTAAGATAAACGTTCACTTCCTCGTTTTCACAAAAGAGAGTTCCCCTCGAGGACAGAGGCGGCTGTCTATGGATCAACTGTGGTATAGCTCTGCGACGCATGTAAGGTGATAGTTCCGAAACGGTCGTCCTTCACAATAATCGTAATGTTGACTGTTGGGCTCGACAACAGATTCCTGTCTCGATACCACACAGGCATCGAACTACCTTCGATACCACTGAGAGCCGTACGATATCTGCGCGTGATATATGTCCAAAACATGACTAACCCACTTCCTTGTTAAAACCGTGTAATTGTATGCCTGGGACGTGCATTGGTTTGTGGCAGCCTTCACCCTCTTCTACGACGATAACGAGGCTTCAGACAAATCCTGCACATGTTGGTGAAGAGAATCAGCCATTACTGATCCAGGTTCTATCTCCGGTCTTCCCTAGTTCACCTTTTTCAAGAATGCGGTTCGGGAAGGTGTTGGCAGGGGGGGGGGGGGGTTGGAGAGGGCCCGTACTGTTTTTCGCAACGGACGCCTACAGAACAAATGGATCGTGTGGCGGTTGCATACTGTCTGATTGGAGGCATCCTACGATGAGGCAGCGCGTAGTGCATTCTTCTCGACTCCTTACGAGTTGTAATTTGTGGATAATGCTCATCATCTGATGTCATCGATGGCGACGTCCAATTTTTTGTGTCTCTCGACAGCTGCTGAATCTTCGAATGACGTCCTTTTCCGCACGCCAATTCCACGGTCAACTTATTGTACCGATAACTCTTTTTGCCTTAAAGTGGCAATGCGTACAGTGACATGTTATATCGATAGGGTTATTTTCCAATGACGAATGAACTTTAAAGATATTTTTCATTTCTCTTAGAACTGAAAGTAGTCATGTCCACTTGGTTAAATTATGAAATCTGGTATTTAGCTGGTTTTTTGTTGGCTTCATTGCCTTCTTTGGAGTATGATTATTCTCATGGGCTTTGGAAATTCGAAGAAATTACGTACAAAGCTCAATTTGATGATTCACAGTACTAACCCTACTTTCACATTTGTACATTTCCCTATGTTTGGACAGACACGTCTGTATCTTGCAATCGACTCCACAAAGTTCTCTAGTACATCTCGTCCCGTCATGAGCGAGGTAGGTTAACAGAGATATTACTGTTGTATGTAAAGACTCAAAGCGTTTACATAGCAGGCGACGAAACTTTTTAAATTTCCTTTCCACGGGCTTTTACGTAAGTATTAAGAAGTCTAGTGAAAAAAAAACTGTTGTAAATAACTTTACAAAATTAACTTATTCATACTTTTATCAATTAACTACAAAACTATTGAACTGATATCAGATTAAATCAGCTGTTTACAAAAAATATCGCTTACAGATAAATGAGTCTGTATAGTTACCATTTTATGTCAAATAAATTATCAATACCCACCGGTATCAAAGTGTTCCTAATATGCATGAGGCTTGACGAAATCACAGTGCACAGTGTAAACTTAATTCGTCCGTTTGAGGTGTTTTGAGAGACTGAGCAGCACACACAAGCAGCTTTGACCCTCTTTGACTGAACACTTTAGCCTCCACTACACAGGCGGCAGTGCGTAGTGATATCTTGTGATCAAAGAGTACTGAGAAAATACTTTTCAGATCAAAAAAACATAAGGTGTGAAAATAATGACGAGATCGACAAACTGTTTGACAGGGAGCAGGCCGGTTGCTTGGAGTAGTACAGTGGCAATAATAAGCATAATTCTTAAATGGGATATTTGCACAAGCAATTTATTAACGGAAATTAGCTTTTCCTACTTCAAAATAATAAAACTTCTCAACATAGAATTTATTAAAACAACGTTTTCCTTGGAAACAGATCTTAGCATTATTAAATGAATAAAATAAAAATTTCTCCGCTCATTTGTTAGACAAAATTTGTGAAATTAGTGTGCACTGAACGCCTCGAATGAATGGTTAAGTTAATTAGATAAATCTTACTTCAGTACAATTAAAGAAATATAATTTCATTTAATAATTGACTAACACAGTAATTAGGTTCACAGGCATTGATATAAGCATTAAACCAGGCAACATGATAATACTTTGCTTCTTAACAAGCCAATGGAGACTCGGAATAGTAATAACAATCTTCACATTAGTCAGCATATCAAACGACGCAGAACTACACTCCTGGAAATTGAAATAAGAACACCGTGAATTCATTGTCCCAGGAAGGGGAAACTTTATTGACACATTCCTGGGGTCAGATACATCACATGATCACACTGACAGAACCACAGGCACATAGACACAGGCAACAGAGCATGCACAATGTCGGCACTAGTACAGTGTATATCCACCTTTCGCAGCAATGCAGGCTGCTATTCTCCCATGGAGACGATCGTAGAGATGCTGGATGTAGTCCTGTGGAACGGTGTGCCATGCCATTTCCACCTGGCGCCTCAGTTGGACCAGCGTTCGTGCTGGACGTGCAGACCGCGTGAGACGACGCTTCATCCAGTCCCAAACATGCTCAATGGGGGACAGATCCGGAGATCTTGCTGGCTAGGGTAGTTGACTTACACCTTCGAGAGCACGTTGGGTGGCACGGGATACATGCGCACGTGCATTGTCCTGTTGGAACAGCAAGTTCCCTTGCCGGTCTAGGAATGGTAGAACGATGGGTTCGATGACGGTTTGGATGTACCGTGCACTATTCAGTGTCCCCTCGACGATCACCAGTGGTCTACGGCCAGTGTAGGAGATCGCTCCCCACACCATGATGCCGGGTGTTGGCCCTGTGTGCCTCGGTCATATGCAGTCCTGATTGTGGCGCTCACCTGCACGGCGCCAAACACGCATACGACCATCATTGGCACCAAGGCAGAAGCGACTCTCATCGCTGAAGACGACACGTCTCCATTCGTCCCTCCATTCACACCTGTCGCGACACCACTGGAGGCGGGCTGCACGATGTTCGGGCGTGAGCGGAAGACGGCCTAACGGTGTGCGGGACCGTAGCACAGCTTCATGGAGACGGTTGCGAATGGTCCTCGCCGATACCCCAGGAGCAACAGTGTCCCTAATTTGCTGGGAAGTGGCGGTGCGGTCCCCTACGGCACTGTGTAGGATCCTACGGTCTCGGCGTGCATCCGTGCGTCGCTGCGGTCCGGTCCCAGGTCGACGGGCACGTGCTCCTTCCGCCGACCACTGGCGACAACATCGATGTACTGTGGAGACCTCACGCCCCACGTGTTGAGCAATTCGGCGGTACGTCCACCCGGCCTCCCGCATGCCCGCTATACGCCCTCGCTCAAAGTCCGTCAACTGCACATACGGTTCACGTCCACGCTGTCGCGGCATGCTACCAGTGTTAAAGACTGCGATGGAGCTCCGTATGCCACGGCAAACTGGCTGACACTGACGGCGGCGGTGCACAAATGCTGCGCAGCTAGCGCCATTCGACGGCCAACACCGCGGTTCCTGGTGTGTCCGCTGTGCCGTGCGTGTGATCATTGCTTGTACAGCCCTCTCGCAGTGTCCGGAGCAAGTATGGTGGGTCTGACACACCGGTGTCAATGTGTTCTTTTTTCCATTTCCAGGAGTGTATATGGGGTTATGAAAGAGTTTCCGTTCGAAGGCCATACACTCCAAAATCGGTATGACAATCAGACGAAAGTGCCGTGAGACTTCAGACCACAATCCAACCGACGCACCAAATGGAAGATAACCGTTTTGTAAAGCACCGCACCCTGTTGCGTGAAGAAGTCCGTAACTGCCTGCTGCACATCCTTGCCTGACAGCAATCGTCGATCCTTTAAGGCCGTTTTAATGGGCCGAAGGCGTGATAATCCCATGGGGATCAGACCTACAGGGAGGATGCTCTACAGCCTCCCAGCGGCTTTCATCCCCTGCAACGATGTGCTCAAGGAAAGTGTTGCGTCCTGCGTCGAATCACAACCAGCTGGAACTTGGCGCACACTTCCACAAAAAATTTTTCCACAGAAATGCTGCCCCATAGAGATTCTTCATTCTCCTGGGAGTAGGCATTAGGAGTAATTTAAAATGGAATGATCATAGAAAGTTGATCATCAGTAAAGCAGATGCCAGACTGAGATTCATTGGAAGAATCCTAAGGAAATGCAAACAGAAAACAAAGGAAGTAGGTTACAGTACACTTGTTCGCCCACTGCTTGAATATTGCTCACCAGTGTGGGATCCGTACCAGATAGGGTTGATAGAAGAGATAGAGAAGATCCAACGGAGAGCGGCGCGGTTCGTTACAGGATCATTTAGTGATCGCGAAAGCGTTACGGAGATGACAGATAAACTCCAGTGGAAGACTCTGCTGGAGAGACGCTCAGTAGCTCAGTACGGGCTTGTGTTGAAGTTTCGAGAACATACCTTCACCGAGGAGTCAAGCAGTATGTTGCTTCCTCCTACGTATATCTCGCGAAGAGACCATGAGGATAAAATCAGAGAGATTAGAGCCCACACAGAGGCATACCGACAATCTTTCTTTCCACGAACAATACGAGGCTGGAATAGAACACCGTCAGGTGGCTTGCGAAGTATGGATGTAGATGTAGATGTAGATGTCTACATGTGATTGTCCTTTGGCAGCCAAGGAAAGAATAACAACATGTTGATCCTGTTTGGATGTATTTGGTAATAATGTCGCTGTAGTTCAAGTTTCTACATTTGCTGCACTGAAGTCGGAAAGACACGAATGACACACTGATCCCCTGTCTACATGTCTGTGCTTATATACCCGCATCGGAGTCGCACTAGGTTGCATATATGCTGCAGTAAAGCCGTCAAACGGAAACTTTTTGATAGTCCTCATATATCAGAGAGGGAGAAACACAATTAAAAAGACCATTCAAATCGTTAAGTCACCAATTTAGACAAATAGCAACAATTGGCTACAAAAAACAATAATTGAGGTGCCAATTTAAACGAAAGAGCTTCTCATCAGGTTGTGACGACCTGAGGGATGTCTATCGGCCACCGTATCATTCTCTGCCTTGCGGCGGCGGCGTCGTGCGGGTGTGGTATTGAGGGACATGTGATTAGCACACCGCTGTCCCGGCCTTGTACAGACTTTCAAGACCGTGAAGCCTCTACCAGTTGGTCATGTAGCTTCTCAGTTGGCATCACGACGCTGCCTGTACCTCGCACCAGTCCTTTTACCAAAGAAAAATCCATTTCAGTACCTGGAATCGAACACGGGCCCTCCGCATTTCAGCCATCTATGTTGAAAACCCAGCCACGGAGCTGTGCTGACAATTAGATGCGAATTATACTTCGTTAAACAAATCTTAATATGGTAGATAGTCTCTGCAAACAATTACAGGGCTGCAGCTGTATACGAATAAAAGCTAACTGGTCAACTGCACCTAAAACTTTGTTCTACTTTGACATTCCCTGAATTATCACAAAGCGGACCGGAGTGGCCGAGCGGTTCTAGGCGCTACAGTCTGGAACCGCGCGAGCGCTACGGTCGCAGGTTCGAATCCTGCGGGCATGGATGTGAGTGATGTACTTAGGTTAGTTAGGTTTAAGCAGTTCTAAGTTCTAGGGGACTGATGACCTCAGATGTTAAGTCCCATAGTGCTTAGAGCCATTTGAATCATTTTGAATTATCACAAAAAATGGTTCAAATGGCTCTGAGCACTATGCGACTTACCTTCTGAGTACATCAGTCCTTTAGAACTTAATATTACTTAAACCTAACTAACCTAAGTAAATCACATTCATCCATGGCCGAGGCGGCAGTGGAACCTGCGACCGTAGCGGTCGCACGGTTCCAGACTGTAGCGCCTAGAGCCGCTTGGCCACCTCAGCCGCCCGAATTATCACAGTAACTTTAAAGATGGTTATTAATGCGCCCCTCCCCCTCTTCCTGAGGCAATAAGTTAAAAAGGTAAAACACGCCAATGAGAAAACGATCCAGAAGAGATAGGCAAGTGTGGGTAAGATGTCATTACTCACAATAATATTCGTAAACACGCCGATAAGATATTAACCATGCCAAGCAGAAAAAGTAAAAATTTCAGTGCCAATTTTGGAGTGAGATCCGTAGCGACGACAGCAACTAGTTTAATACAATGTTCTCACCAATATTTTCCAGCTGTGATCGTCCTGGGGCAACAGATCCACAGCCTTCAATGTCGTGTGCTAGATTTAATCAACTAAGGATAACATCTTTGTCAAGACGCTTCACCAAATCAAAAACCAGGCCTGGACTGCAAAGAACGCACCAGAAATAGAAAGGCGCTAAGAAGAACTTTCTTCTTCGGCCACAACATAGAGAATGTATGTGGCAATGTACCACACCTAGCCCATCACCGGTTATGCTGTCGCGACTCTCACCAGCACGCAACTTACTCGGCGAGCTTGGCCGATCCGATTAGCGTTAAGTCGGCGTTGCGCCCGCCGCCACCAGATGGTGGGACGGGGGGGGGGGGGGGGCGGAGAGTGAACTGAACACCTTCTCGCCAATTAAGAAAAAATATACTTATATGTACTATCGATCTTGTACTTTCGCTCGGAACACTGTTTTGAACTGTCTAGTTACAATTACGTTTCTGTCTTAGACATTGAGTGGACCGTAATCACGTTCTTCCATAACTAACTCTAGTGAGTCAGAGAAATTCTGTGTAAATCTTACGAATGGTCCAAATGCATAAGAGGAGGAAATAACTTTTCTGATATTTTCCACTGTATCTCAGAAGTATGTATTTAATCTGACACAAAATTTCTTATAGTTTAATATTGTCACTGTTCTGTGCACTAGAAATCCTATGGCCTCAAACTCAGACTGCTTAAGAGAGAGCAGCTAAAACGACGCCGTTTTAGATTCCACCGTGGTGCACATTCTTCATACGTCACTACATAAACCTTACCCACTTCGAAAACAAAACGGTCGACTAACCGAATCACAATACTGCCTTACTATCGTCAGTAGTTCATGGTTCTTGGTCTCGACGTAATTTCAATCTTGCTAATGTTACGGCGTCCTCCGATACAAACGCACGTTCAATTAGTATACAGTGTCTCGTTACTGAATATGATGTCAGTCAGTCATCAGAGCGAGTGCGCTTGTGGTTTCCTTCTGTGCGTTATCACAAATGGCACGAAAGGCGCGGATCTCACTGAGCCGGTACTACGTGCGATACGACACGTTCCATTAAAGGCTGCGCGACGCGATGTTTGTGCATGCAACACTCCTGTTATCACAGGAGCAATACAAGAGACAAGACACAGATGGTGGGAGTAGACTCGCGTGCGGCGTGTTACGTTCAGCCTCATTCTGGACAAATTCCGAGACTGGAAAGAGATATGGCCCTCCTTCTAGCGTTAAAAATAAGTTTTGATATGTTAGCTACGTCTGGTAAGCGACATTGCAAAACCTAAAATATCCCAAAAGTAAACCGGCCAGCGACTACATCTTTTACTGCAAACTTTCCAAAGTATCCGCTGTTTTTACTTAATTTCGATGTAGCACAATAACTATAGGCAGTAACGAAAAGAAACAGATCATCATTAAACTGTGATATCAGACGATATGACTGAAAACAAGTTTTTTTACCGAATAGTTTCCTCAAATTCGAGTGAGGAAGATTACATAGCGGACAACGCGTGCGAATCCCGAAACTATGGTTTTTAATTTACTTACGCGAAAAGTGAAAGTTTTACTGAGAAACTAACTGTTACAGAGTCGGAAGTAGCATTGTTTCAGCCACATAAAAACAACATTTAAGAAAGAAATTCGACGAAGAGCAGTGCAAATTGAGAAGTTATTTTGTTTTCGCTACCAGTAACAGAAATTCAATGTGCCATCTTCAGGCACTATATTCACCTCTCAAAAATTATCGATATTGCGTCTGTTTCTGGATGTCGTGAATTCTCAAGTGCTTCCTTCGAAGCCTTGACTGCAACTGAGCGCACCTGGAGGTGGCCGCAGTATTCAAATACCGATAATTTTTAAATGTGAATATGGGACCTGAAGATGGCATATTGAATTGCCGAAACTGGTAGCAAAAACAATATAAAATAACTTCCTAATTAGCACGGCTGTTTGGCGAATTTCTTTGTCATATATCTGACCAGCCGCTGTCCTACGTCCACAATGGATCAACAGAAACTAAAAACAATTTTTTGAGGCACATCAGATGATCTGAAATTTCCCTCACTGTGTACTGTACGATACACTTAATGTGTAACAACCAGCACTCCCTATTGCACTGGAAAATACGACAGAGAGCTGGATTGATGCTGTATCGCCGTCTTCCCAATGCCAACCAGTTACGTCGCTTCAACTACGCTTCAGCGCGTTCCACCAATAAAAGTTGCTTTTGCGTCGTATCGCTTCGAAAGTCGTATCTCCACAGTAACAACCATGCCTACCTGTCACCATTTGCAGTGGAGTAGCAGGACGGGTCCTAGTTGTGTCTTGCTGTATCACATCGAAACATGGAAATTCCGAAAAAGTCTACCAACCGACATCTTCAAGAGATGTTCTCGTCTCCGCAGATATTGTGAGTCCGTTGTTCTTGCTGCGAGGCTCTAATGGAAATACTCATCAAGTAACTAAGGCTCACTGTTAGTGAAAGTAAAATCAAAAAATTTGTTGAGATGAGATCAACTTTTTATCTTGCACATTTCATCACATAAAGCCGAAAACTGATTACAGAAATTGGGTGGTACAAAAAAAAAGTTCGCTTACAATATTCACACATTAAGTCATTAATTATTCCTGTTAATGCAAACATATTCCTTGTACACTAATGAACATGATAAAGACTATTGTTATTACTTCAGATTCAAATTACACTTCCTAAGCGTAACTACTTTTTGCCTTGCTCGCAGAATCGTGATTTTGCACACACAACTTTAGTATTATTCGGCCCTGGTTTAACGACCGCATTGGGTAGCACGAACTGCTTCACTTTATGGCCATTCAGTTCTATCTCGTAATTCAATTATTCTCCACATATTTTTTGTACTAAAATAAAGTGTTGGCTAGATCATACGTAGGAATGGCATAGTATTGAGAGATCTTCCGCTACTACTAAAAACAATATGTTAATTATATTCGAGTAACGTTTAATTAATGATACTGTGAGATCTATCGCTCTGGTCCGAGGATAGTCCCTCCATCTTCTGTCACAACAGAGAGTTAGATTACAAGACTATTCAGCTGGTATAATGTCTAACGATAGCAGGGAACACGAGAAATAGGGGCCTTGTAACGAACTTGTGACGTCACACTAGTCGCCTTCCCCACCATACTTCGCGAACTCTCGGCGCCGTACAGGGCCCACAGGAAATCAATACGTCAATGAAAAGGTACCCACTTAAGGTCTTAACTTTGTCGTGTGCTATCGAGACCTTGCATGCATTTAAACACACAGTTAAGAATAATTAAACTCAACTGAAATACATCGACGGAAAACTAATAATTAATTTAGGGTAATGAAATTTAGGGAATGCATTTATCTAGGTAACACATTTAAGTGATTAACATTGCAAGATCACAGGTTAATGTAAGCGCAAGACAAACCATTGCAATTCTGAAATGCTGGTACATTAATAACTGGTGTAACCGTCAGATTGTTGAATGCAAGCATGGAAACGTGCATGCATTTTGTTACACAGGTGTCGGACGTAAGTTTGTGGGATGGAGTTCAATGCCTGTTGCACTTGATCCGTCAATACATGAACGGTTAATGCTTGTCCAAAGATGTCCAGTATGTGCTTTGTTATAGGCATAACTCGTGATAGAGAAGGGCAAGGCAACATGTTGACACCTTTCTGCAATACAGTAGGTGGAACATCCAGCTTCTCGTATCCCTACTACACAACCTCGTTCGAAATCAGTGAGGTGTTGATAAAGGTCTATTTCTCACTTTAATGGCACCAGCTCACCATGTCCAAACTCAAAGATAACCAACGCTCACCACCGTTACAGCGTGACTTACATCAAACCTGATTTGCATCCTTGTAGTGGCGCCGTGGGCTCCATTCCTATGCGATTGGTGCGAAATCTGAATAAACATTGTCTTTCATGTAGAAACACGCCTACCAACTTTCGTTTATGTCGCGATTTTTTTGCTTCAGCGTAGTTATTCTTGGCGTAGAAAATTTAGAAGGGGTCTAGTGTCAGGAAATGCTCAATAGCACAACTCGTAGGCTATCATACTGCGACTGCAGAAACAACGAATCTGCTGCAGCGCAACTTCAACATGCAGCCATCCTGATCACCAAACGTCTGCTCTTATCACTCACTTGTATCATCATTATCTTTTACAGTTCTGAGCTCCTCACACCTACAACATGCGTTCAACTGCGACATCTCGTCGGAAAAATACACCGCATAGCGTACTGCAAACTATCCTCCCTGGCTGCAATAACGAACGACAGCCACACTGCACGAGTAACTTGTGTTACAAATCCACGAATAGGTCACGTTAAATAACAAGTTTCCTCTGTTCCGTTAGACATAATGTAGACGCACGTGACTGACTGGACTCAGGCATTCGCCAGACGCTTGTTTACTTCTAGGCTGTGGAAGAGCTCGCCACTATTTTTGTACTGCGTTCTTGACAGATTTGTAACATGTTTTGTTTTATAAACTGGAAGGCTGCTTTCGTCTCTGCTGACTTGCAGCTCCGTATATTTAAATAGACCCATCCTTTCCCCTTTCAGCCACTCACTTTATATCAAGTCAACGATGCTAGCAGGCGGTGATTACGATTCAGTGACCGCGTCCGAGTCTTGTTAGCATGTTGGAAGGACGGAAAATTTAGAGTTTATCGTTGACTATGAGGTCATTAGAGACGGAGTACCAGCTCGAATTAGAGAAAGAAGGGAAGGTAATCGATAGTGTCCTTTACAAGGAAACCATTCCAGCATTTGCTTTACGCGATTTAGGGTAACCACGGGAAACGTAAATGTAGATGGCAGGATGGTTATTTCAACCGCCGTTCACACGATTGCGAGTCCGTTGTCTTATATACCGTGATATCTCACTCCACTGAATAATATTTTACCTTAATTCTGACGTCTTTTATTTTAAGATGCAATCAGAATGGAATCGTTTCATAGTCTCTCTGACATACTGCTTATCTAACTCAAAAGTCTTTCCGGAGAGAAAAGTTATCTTGCTCCCAGTGATCTCTACTGTCGTTCTCCAAACAGTTCTGCAAAACTTTCGAGGAAATTAAATGCAACCAAGTAACAAAATTTCTAAATTCCCTTAGCTTACTATTCACTATTCACTATTGCCAAAATTTGAGCAAGAAGGAACAAAGAGTAGAATATAAGGTCCTGTTGACGATGACGTCATTACAGATGAAACACAAGCTAGAGTTGGGGATATACGGGGAGAAAATCGGTACTGTTCTTTTCGCAGGAACCATACCGGCGTGTAACTCAATCGGTTTAGGAAAACGATAGAAAACCTAAAGCTGGATATCTAGACGGATATCTGAGTCGACGTTCTTCTGAATATGGCTCCAGTGTCTTACTACTGAGCCAATTTTCTAGGAGTAAAACAGATGAGGGACTCACGAAAACGCCATTCGGGCTCTGTCTAAGCTTTCAGGGGTCACCTTACACTGACGAGGGACGTTCAATAAGAAATTCAACAGATTTTTTCTGAAAGCAGATTGGTTTTACTGAGGATTCCAATACATCATATGATTCCCCATTTTCTTTGCTACAAAAGCTCTATGTTTCAACTTTGGTTCAAAAATGGTTCAAATGGCTCTGAGCACTATGGGACTTAACTTCTCAGGTCATCAGTCCCCTAGAACTTAGAACTACTTAAACCTAACTAACCTAAGGACATCACACACATCCATGCCCGAGGCAGGATTCGAACCTGCGACCGTAGCACCTAGAACCGCTCTGGTTTTCAACTTTATCTCTGATCAATATGACGGTCTTAAGCCACATTACTGGGACGGCCTGTATGCCCACAAGCTACCACTTTGCTGGTCTACGTCTGAGCCAACATCTTGCTACATCAGTAACCTCCCCATCATCCACATTCTACTTCTCGCTGATTGTATCCTGCACTAGGCCAAAAAAATGGAAGTTGGAAGATGCGACACACGGGCTGTAGGGTAGATGAGGAAGAACAGACCAACAAAGATTTGTGAGATCCTCTCGGATGCGCGGATTTGTGTGACACCTTGCATTGTCATGAAGAAGGAGAAGTTCATTTGTATTTTTGTGCCGACGAATTCGCTGAAGTCATTTCTTCAATTTCGTAAGGATAGCACAATACACTTCAGAGTTCATTATTGCACCACAAGGGAGGACATCAAATAGGGTAACCACTTCAGAGTCCCAGAAGACCGTCGCAATTTACCAGCACAGACTGCGGCTATGAACTTTTTCTTCAGAGGTGGTGTTGCGCCGTTGTCGACTGCCATTTTGTTTCCGGTTCGAAATAATTAACTCATGTTTCATCACCTGTGACGAAATTCGACAAAAAATTGTCACGCTCAGTCTCGTGCCGCGCAAGCAGCTCCGGACGGATGATCGTTCGTTGCTCTTTATGATCTTCTGTTAGACTGCGGAGAACCAAGCGGCCACACACCTCTGAGTACCACAACTGGTGGACGAGTATCTCAGCATTACCAATAGAGACGTCCAGTTGTGTAGTAAGGTGTTTGATTGTGATATGTCGAGCACCTCCACTGAGAGTGTCTGCACGTTCCAAGGTGCCGGTGTCACAGCTGTGTGCAACCGAGCGGATCGGACAGGTTTGCGCGGCCCTGTTGCGATTATGACAAACGTCTTGCCCAACGGCTCACCGTGCTTTTGTCACTACCAGGCCTCCGTTGACATTCTGCAGGCGCATGTGAATGTCTGAGATGCTCTGGTTTTCCTCCAAAAGAAACTCAGTGACAGCTCTCTGCTTGTAATGCCTGTACGTTACAGACGTCATTTTGAAGGCTACGTATAGCACCGCCACCTATCAGAACTTCATGAAACTATAGGGGCTCAAGCGGGAATATCTCACGATGCCCTAAAACAAATTCCGCAGTTTTTCAAACTAAAATGACCAAGAAAAAAGTTGTCTTGTATTACTTATTGAACGCCCATCGTACATTTTGTCGAGCTGCTTCGAAAAATCACAGACTCTTCCCTGTCTGTATTATAAATGATTAGCTTGATCGTCCCACTCTATATTGTTCCATGATTCTATGCCTTGTTATTTAAATGGCTTTTACCGTTCCAGACGTTAGATTGCTTTAATGGGGTAAAATTCACGCTACATTTAGATCGCTTTAATTGGGTAAAGTTTGGCTATATTTAACGCACATTATCTTCCATTGTATTCGCTCCAAATACCAAAGGCTAAAACTGGATCGCTTCTTAACTTACAAACAACGCTGTATAGACACCGGATAGAGGAACCTGTCCGTACTGAGAAACACCACGTAGTGAGCGCAGCCCAGCTTCCTCCGCACATCCTCTCTCGTTATGTGTTTCTCTGATACAGAAATTCGTAGCTCCACTGTGAAGGAACTCGGGAATGCCAGAGAATTTCGTGTAGCTATTCATAAAACAGATGGCATAGTCACAGTAGTAGTACTAGTGGTAGTAGTAGAAGAAGTAGTGGCTAGTGGTAGTTTTGTGCGTCAGTAAAAAAGCACTTCAGTCCGAAACCGCGCGACCACTACGGTCGCAGGTTCGAATCCTGCCTCGGGCATGGATGTGTGTGATGTCCTTAGGTTAGTTAGGTTTAAGCAGTTAAGTTCTAGGGGACTGATGACCTCAGAAGTTAAGTCCCATAGTGCTCAGAGCCATTTGAACTGCTAATACCGCGCGGCGTGCATCTGTAGATCTCTTTTGCAGGGATATTGCAAATATCTTGGTATTGCAATTTAAGAAGAATGAAAAGAAATGAATTCACATCTACAGACATTTGGAGACTTGCATTGTCTTGTATGACAAGGATGGGGGAGGTAGTCGACTGTGACCTTATAGTGTTCCTACTAATTGCCTGAAGTCATTTAGGGAAACCACGGAAAACCTAAATCAGGATGACTGGATGATGATTGTAGCCTTCACACTCCCGAATGCAAGACCACTCTGTTTAAAGTAGTGCTACCTCATTTGATTTACCGTTAGTGTAAAGCTACACTTTTCATTCACTTCTCACTCCAAGCGCCACGCACACTACACTTACTATACACACAGCGTTTCACAACACTACACACACTGTCAGGTGACGTCACGACCATTTTGTGCATCGCAACTTCCCATTTGCTGACCTGAAAATAATATTATACAATGATTAGCTCTGGAGTAAGTTTTTCCGAAACGGAGGGAGAGAAGGAAAAAATATGGCGTGGAAGTGTTAGGGAATGTTAGATGTTTTGTTATCGTCATTATTATTTATTTGAGTTACGATTTTTACCAAACCTCTACTCTTTGTTATCTAACACCTGTTTAGTATGACTTAACATGTAGTTTTAATTCCCTCTTTAAATAGGTTTGTTTCCTTAATCTCCCAGGGCGAGTAAGACCAACCCCAGTCAATAAAAGCTTTCCAGTCATGGGAGAAGCACCTCCAGATGTAACAGGACACACAGCAGCAGAAAGTGAACAGATGACGTCGGAAATAGATCCAACGCATCTAGTGTTTGGAACTCACGATTATTCACTACGACTGAAATCCAAAAAAACTTCCTTCTTACAACATGACCAATTCCAGCTTCAACAGAAGGCCGCCGATCTAAGCTGTGGAGAACAAAGTCCCATGGAGGATTGTGGACACCAAAAGAGAAGCTGCAATCAACCGGCCATCTCTAACACAGGATGCTCAACAGGTTGAAAACAGTGGTCTAAAGGTGTCAGACAGGACTGATCTGAGGGAGTGTGGATTCATTGATGATGAACTCTTGTTGGTTTTCCGCAATCTGAGTGAACCATGCGACATGGAAGGCTTGTTTGTAACGAATGACCACTCCGATCTGGTAGCTGAACATTGGACAGACAAAGTGTGAAATCCTCTCAATCATTGACGTTAAACTGTATTTTCAGAACGTTATTTGTTTCAATGTTTTTTCTCTGCTTTCAAAAGGCAGCTGCCATTAATTACACACGTTGAATACGTTGTGTACGTCATTCTGCAGAACGTGCTAACAGCTTCATCAGAGAAATAGTGGAAAGAGCTAGCTACTCCGGTTTTCTATCTGTATATGCGCGTCCCGTTTACAGGCTTAACTTCTTGAAGCGTGTTCAGCTGAATATAACTGAAAGTGAAAAGGAAACAAGAAAGAGCTACAAAAGTAGTAAACCATCGTTCTCGTGTAATATTTAAGTGCCACGAGCACTCGGCGATTTGTAGCATCAGAAACTCTGGAAAAACTTTAGTCGAATAAGGCATCTACTTATGGAGAGTGCCAACGCTGAAGGTTCCTCCGCAACTTCCGAGATAAGGATTAAGAACCGCTAAGCGGTTTTCGGTAATGAATTGAAAGGAAGTGTGCTATTTAGGACCGGAAATTACCTTCAGGACTGCAAATATTTCTCCAGCAAGAAAGAAAGAGAACCTGTAACAGAATTCAGTTTGTTTTGCGTGTAATA
Organism: Schistocerca serialis cubense; assembly: GCF_023864345.2. Classification (NCBI taxonomy): domain Eukaryota; kingdom Metazoa; phylum Arthropoda; class Insecta; order Orthoptera; family Acrididae; genus Schistocerca; species Schistocerca serialis. The sequence goes on from NC_064643.1 coordinate 463,424,922, forward strand.
GTACTTAATTGAATTCTGTTGTATTTTATGTGAAATGTAAAATTTCCTTTTAAGCATGTTAGTGAGTTACATCATAAGGAAATTAATTTGTCATATCTAATATCTGAGACGAACTCTGCATCCATACAGCTGCATTGAGAGAGGTTAGCTAGAGATATGGAGACATGTGTTGAAAGAGTACAGCAATCACAATGGTTTCTTGGCGTTGTGAACGAGACTGAAATCTTAGAAACGCAGTAATCGAGCAACGGATGAGTAAAGGTGTAGTAGACAGCCTGTCCTTTGTAGTTAAATTTAGTGCTGCGTTCAAAGTACTTAGAACAGTTCTTCTTCACAGCCGAAAGTAATCATATTTCATTCAGAGTACCACTTACCGTGTAAGGGCGTGGTTTCGTAATTTAGATGGTCTTATGTGTAATAAATATGCGGAGACTAGCAAAAATTTTCAGTATCTTTGCACTTATCAGAAACTTCATACCTCAGTGTTTGTATAGCATAAAAGAAGTTTTCCCTTACACCCGAACTGTGAGTTTTTTAGACTGTTTTCCAGTTTTCAGAAAAGCTCAGTTCTGTCTCTCAAGAAGATTTGCACATAGCAGATAAATGGAAATAACAACTGATAATTTTCGCCTATTGGTATTAAATTTTCCGAATAACTTTGTTGGACAGCGCATCGAATGTCAAAGGTATATAAACATATAGCAGCAAGCGACGAAAGCATTCCTCAGAGAAGGTAAGATCGTAGATATTGTCATCCATGAAAATCTATCACATTCATTGCATATCAAATACAGCGTTTATAGACACTTAGGAGTTCGAGGCTCTGTAATGAGCCGGATCATCATCAATCTGTTGCACCCTTAGAGCAGAAAATCAAACGCAAAAAAATTAGGTATATGTGGGCTGATAATCTATGATAACAGTTTTATTAAATCAGTTAAAGTAATTTTGAGAAATAATTTAATTTTTTTTCCTGTGTTCAGCTATTCAACCGCAAATATCTTGATCTCAAATTGCACAGGAAATATTTTACAAAATTTCTTTTATTGGGCGTATTGAAAATTAAATTCAGTGAGAAACAAATTTCGTACTCTGTGTAAATTCTATGCAGATAAATGAACACATGTCGCTCTGACAAACAGAAATAACTCTTTTATTGGATCTATAATTGTATAAGGAGTATTCAGATGAAAAGATACATTTTGTCATAATAAACAAATCGGTTGAAATTTGCATGAAATTTGCGATAACGTAGCGAGACATCTAGGGAAGCGAATGTAGCGTCGTCATCTCCCTTAAATAGCTGAAAGTTGTACCCTCAACAGGCAAGGCAATTTAACGACGTCCGAAGTCCTATACTCTTCGAATTCCTCGAGCACGGAAAAAGCCATTAAGAATAACGTGTACTGTGAGACATTCTGTAGTTTACGCAAGTCCATCAAGAGCAAACGGCCTGGGCTGCTCATGGAGGGAGTGTCTATGATACACGATGACATGCGTCCACACGTCGTCAAGGTCCCACAAAGTGTAATGGCCAAGTTCAAGTGGAAGCAGCTTGAGCATCCGCCCCACATTCTGGACATGTCGCCCTGACACTTCAAAGTGTTGGTCAGCGAAAATAAAAAAAAGTCTCAAAGAGAAGCGCTTCAACTCGCACTATGAGCTGAATTACACAGTGAAGGATCGGCTCCTGTCACAGCCACAGGATTTCCGGGAACAGGCATTACTTCGGCTCGTGAAACAGTGGCATAGCTGCAGTCAGGCCTCTGGTGATTACTTTTGAACAAAGACGTCAGTTATACACACTGGGTCGTTTCAGGCCTTTTTTGACACCACTCGTATTCAGGTTATCCAAGTCTTCAATAATGGCCAAATAAACTGGTACACCTGCCTAATAGCGTATATGGCCCCCGCGAGGACGCAGAAGCGCAGCAACACGATGTAGCATGGAATCGTGTAACGTCTGAGGTCCCTGTATATCCATCTTTTCAGAGATATTTGCGGGACTCGTCTGACACTGACACCATGAATCCTGCACGACTGTCCATAAATCTGTAAGAGCACGAGGGGGTGGAGATCTCTTCTGAACAGAACGTTGAAAGGCATCCCAGATATGCTCAATAATATTCACATCTGGGGAGTTTGGTGGCGAACGGAAGAGTTTAAACGCAGAAGAGTGTTGCTGGATGCGCTCTGTAGCAATTCTGGACATGTAGGGTGTCGCATTGTCCTGCTGGAATTGCCCATGTGAGTCAGAATACACAGTAGAAATGAATGGATGCAGGTGATCACACTGGATGCTTACGTACGTATCGCCTGTCAGAATCATATCTAGACGTATCAGGGGTCCCATATCAGTTCAACTACACACGCCCCACACCATTACAAGGCCTCCACCAGCTTGAACAGTCTCCTGCTGACATGCAAGGTTCATGGATTCGTGAGGTTTTCTCCATATCCGCATCCGTCCATCTGCTCGATACAATTTGAAACGACACTCGTCTGACCGGGAAACATGTTTCCGGTCATTAACAGTCCAATGTCGGTGTTGACGCGCCCAGGCGAGGCGTAAAGCAGGGCAGTCATCAAGGGCACACGAGTGGGCCTTCGGCTCCGAAAGCCCATGTCGATGATATTTCGTTGAATGGTTCGCACGCTGCCACTTGTTGATGGCCCAGCATTTAAATCTACAGCAATTTCCGGAAGGGTTGTATTTCTGTCACGTTGAACGATTCTCTTCCATCGTCGTTGATCCCGTTCTTGCGGGATCATTTTCCGGCCACAGCGATGTCAGAGATTTGTTATTTTACCGGATTACTGATATTCACGGTGCACTCGTGCAATGATCGTACGGGAAAATTCCCACTTCATCGCTACCTCGGAGATGCTGTGTCCCATCGCTCGTACGCCGTCTATAACACCACATTCAAGCTTACTTAAATCTTGATAACCTGCCATTGCAGCAACAGTAACCGATCTAAAAACCGCGCCTGGCACTTGTTGTCTTATATAGGCGCTACCGACAGCAGCCCCGTATTCTGCTTGTTTAAATATCTCTGTATTTGAATACGCATGCTTATACCAGTTTCTTTGGATTTTCCGTGTAGAAACGGCGTTCTATTGGAGACTGATTTTCTGGTGACAGTGTTTTGGAGATCATAATTTATGTCTTGGAAGCACAGTGTTAGTAGTTGCGGTATGGGGACCGAACTAGGAATGAAAAAAAAAAAACTATTGGCAATGTCTGAAAAAGGTGGGGGACATGAAAAACCACCCTCTGAAATACATGTTCTTGCATACACCATTTCTCACACTCTATACTATCATCAGCTCGCAACGATAGCTAGTGTGGCAATGTACGAGTATAAGGCCGATCATTAAGATATTCCTTTTAAGAGAACTTGCTGTATTGATAGTGTAAGGCACTTCCACTACTGTTTTAACTATTGCTTAAACTCTAATCTTATTTCACGCCACAATTTGCACCCCCGTTCTTGATTTCTATTTTATTTACATTTTACATATGTCACTATAGTCGGAGGGTTGCCTGCTATCATTATTTAAATAATTGGCATTCAGTTTGATTTTTTAAACTACGTACTCACGTGGAATATGGGAAATTTAATTTCACTCCACATGCTGTAAAGCATTTTTTTATGACACTGTTGGGACCAAACTGCTGAGGTCATCGGTCCCTAAGCTTAAAGACTACTTAACCTAACTTAAACTAACTTATGCTAAGGACAACACACATTCATGCCCGAGAGAGGACTCGAACCTCCGACGGGCGGAGCCGCACGAACCGTGAGAAGGCGCCCAAGACTGCGCGGGGTAGCCGCATTAAAGCATTAAATTCAACACTATCAGAAATCATTTCAAATAATTGTGAAGGCTGAACCAGACCTCCACCGACAAACCTACGGATATGGCAGTATGGAGAAAAACAAAATGGTCTAGTAAGCATGGGCTCTAAAATGGATACCTTAAGAAGTATGTGTAGTTGTTCATCATCGCTACGGTGAAACACATCTCTTCTACTGAACAAGTGCCAATAGCTCTTAAGACGTAATTTTAGAGCCCATGTTTACTTCACATCTTTTTCTTGTTTTGTTCCATACTACCTCGTGACAAAATATGGAAGACAAAGAGTTTTCAGTAGAACAGGTGTCTTTCAGAGTATCGAAGATGAGCAAGTGCTCATAGCGTTCACGGTATCCACGTCAGAGACGACGTTAATAGACACTTTTTTTTGGGTCATACTACGACCTTTTAAAGTTTGTCACTGCTGCTCTGGTTCACCCTGTGTACAATGTTTTTCTTCCTCGGGATTAGTTCATATAATTTATCTGTGCAATATAGCACGATTTTAAAGGTAAAACATCATCAGTAAAAAGGAATTTTTAGTTTTTTTGGAAACAATGAAGACTATCTAGATATTCAGGACACTGCGAACACATATCCATCGATCTCAAAGATACAGCTGTAAATATGTTGTGTTATTTTGATAATTCAGATATTTGTGTGGCACTTAAAATAAACGAGACAGAAAACACGCTTCTGAAAATATATGACACAGAAGTCAAACAATTGCTTCCTGTAATAAGCACAAAGCATGAGGCAGGTCAGTAAGTACAAAATGTCGAACTAGTTTGAGCTATCATCCTGAAACGCAATATGGAATAATATTCCATTACTAATTTATATTCAGACACTAAATACTAATTCCACTAAAACTATTATCAGTGTGTACACTGTACACAAGTTTCTTTAGGTAACTCTGTGAACACTAGGCGTAAATCCCTTATGAAGTATGTTAACAACAACTAAAAGAAAATGGCAGCATGTTAACATGTAACTCAATAGATTGGTCTCAACTAATTCGACTGTGTGTCATTCGAAGTAGTATCCATACTGAGTGCAGGCAGACAGTAAAAAGTATTTGGAGTATTAACAAACACTAACAAATAAGTAATCCAAATATTTTACTTTTTCGCGATTTTAGGCGTCATCCTTTTCTTTTTTCACACAATGTAAATAGCATAGGTAATCCTGATAATCAATACCGCTGAACTTTTCATCTGGATTTTTTCTTGACTGTGAACAGCACCCGACCATGAATATTAATATGTTAACTTATTCTTTTGATTGAAGTACACATTAAACATTTGTGAAGGGTTAGTGAGTGCTTTCGAATTTGTCATGTTTTCTATCTATACGAAGCATGACAACTTTGAATATAACTCACCCTCTTCGATTCGCTTTTTAGCTCAGCTGATTGACAAATGAAATGGTTTACAGCCATGGCTGTCCGTATTTTGTAGAATGGGGACAAAGGGAGTACTTTACATTCAGTGGACCTGTCTTTTTATGATTCTAATATGTAGAAAGTCTACTTTTTTTCCTTGTAAGACAAAGAGTTCAGTTTAACGGGTTTAAATTACTAATATCTATATTTTTTGAGATACTTACATTTAAATTATATCCGAACAGCGGTCAGTGGACTTACTTATGGCTCCGAACCATAGGAATGAACTACGAATCTTCTGATGGCATCAAAAATTAGTAAGTGACCACACCAAATAGAAGTAAGAAAATTACAACTTTTTAGAACAGCTGCAGCTTTTGCATATAAATACCGTGTCCACCTAAATGTAAAAACTAGACACAAATTCACAAGAATTTCCTTAGCCAAAATTTTCCTTCATACTGGCTCCTCAGATCTTTGCTACATAAGCGAAAACTTTTGAAACAAAAGCGAAACATCTGTTAAATTAGTATGACGACGTAAATGGAGGGCTATTACAAAAGAAGAAAAGTTTGCTTAGACTTCCCTTTGTAGATCGTAATGAATTGGATTCGTACATTAAAACCATTAGACCCATCTTACCTCGAAATACATTCAATTCCTACGCACCGGGCCACATGAATTCGAATTTTTTGGGGTATTACATCTGAAGAGAAATTACCTTCATTCTTAGCCCTCACCTTTTTGAGGCTTCGAGGCTTAGTGCAAGCGTAAATGGTTCGAAGTAAGTGAAATACATGTTTATGTAAAACAAATGTAACAGACAATGTACGAAATTTGATTATATGCCTCTACTATGGGCTATGATAGGCAACTGTTAAAGTACACGACCTTTTGTTATATTTTCGTGTATCATTGTATGAGTTTATTTATTTTCTTGTATTTATTTTCCTTCACTGTGTTTCTCATATGGCCTCGTTTTCTGTTTTACACATAACGTGAAATTTTTCGTACAATTAAGCCGATAGCTATCTTGTCATCTCATCCTTACAAGATGGAAATAGAAAATTGTTGAAATGAAGAAGTCGCACCTTTGGTCCAGTCAACATAACCAGAGATCAAAGACAGTTATCCGTAGATTTTTGAGACAGCGAACATTCAGTCCAACATGCTTACTGCTTGGTCTCTGTATAAGGTTTTTCTTTTCCTTCACGTCCTTTTATTACCAAATTGACATTTCTTTGATGTTTCAGGATGTGTACTATCAACCGATTCCTTCTCTTAGTATTGTGTCATAAACGTCTTCTTTCCCCAATTCGATTCAGTGCGTCTTCATTAGTTATTCACTCAACCAATCTAATCTTCATCATTCTTCTAAAGCACCACATTTCAAAAGCTTCTTTTCTCTTGTTGTCTGGAGCATTTGTTGGCCATGTTTCATTCCCATACGAGACTACACACAACCCGAATACCTTCAGAATAAACATCCGAACACCTAAATTTCTCTTTCTCAGAAATGTTCTCAGCTCACATTTTAGACTCTCTCGACGTCGGTCATCGTCAGTTATTTTGCTGCCCAAATATCAAAACTCGTCGACTGCTTTTAGCGATTCATTTGCTAATAAAATTCTATCAGCATCAACTGATTTCACCCCTCCACGCTCCATTACCCTTGTTTTATCCTTGTGGATATTCATCTTATAGTCTATTTTCAAGACATTATCCATTCCGCTCAACTGATCTTCCAATTCTTTTGCAGTTCCAGACAGATTTAGAATGTAAATCAGTAAAATTCAAAGTCTTTTTCTTCTCCCTGAACTCGTATAACCCCCTTTCGAAATTTTTTAATTTGAGTGCATGACACACGAATTTCCGGACGAATGTTTCAAAATGATACACGAGATGTATTGAAAAAATTAACGTTTATTAGATAATTTTATATATTGGTTTTCGTCAATGATATCACCTTTTAAAGAGGCCCCATAACATATTACACGCCTTTAGCAGCGCTCAGGAACATGATGATTAGGATGGCTAAAAGCTCTCTCAACAAACCGTTTGTAATCTCATCTGTTTTTTTTTTTTTTTTTAATGGCGGCCGTTTAAGATTTTCCTTATATTTGATCACAGAAAAACGTCACATGAAGCTATTTCTCACGAATATGAAAGCAGAGACATCATTATAGTGTTGTTTTGGCCCCAAAATTCACGAAAAAACAAAGAAATGTGATCAGGTGCATTTTCATGGTGCAGTAGCCATGAATTCTTTCGTCACAAAGCCGTTTTTTTCTTTTTTCGGATTGTTTCACACAGACGGCATTAAAAATGTACGTGGTTCTCCTTGCTGGTTGTTCGACCTTACTGCAAGAACTCACGGTGCACTACGTCGCTAAAATTGAAGAATACTTAGAGCATAACCTTCAGTTCTGACCACATTTATCGAGATTTTCTCCGTCTTGGTAATCTAGAATGCTTCCACTGGGACGATTGTGCCTTAATTTCGACTTCATATCCGCGAACGCATTTTTCATCACCTGTTATGGCTTGTTGCAGTACTTCAGGATTGTTGCTGTTGTTATCTCGAAACCCTTGAGCAATTTGCATTCGTCGCTGGTTGTTTCGAAACTAAATAATTTTCGAAGAAATTTTTCTGTCACACGTTTAGTACTTAAAATTCCCAAAATAAGGTCATGGCATGAGCCAAGTGACATTCCAACATTAGCAGCGACCCCTGTGATTGGGATCTGACGATAGTTCGTAAACATTTTTTTTCATTTTTTCCAAAATTTCACCTGCTGGGGCGTCTAGGGCGCTCGACATCGTCAGTATCTTGATGCCTCTTTTGGAAACGCTTATACCACTCGAAAACCCTTGATTTCATCGTTTGAGACTCACCAAAAGCAATATTTAACATTTCTAGAACTTTGCTGCACTTTATTCCATACTTACAGCAAAATTTAATGCAAGTTCTGTTATCCATTTTTATTCGGGATAAATAATAACAGAAAGATTTGAATCCTTTTTGACAGCTGACAATAGACTAAATATCCGACATAGCTAACTCCGTACAGATACTTTTTAGACACGTTTACCAACACAATAAAGAAAAATTCGCATAAGCAAATTACGTAATCGTAACATTCGTATACATCGTACTTCTCTGGAGTGCAGTTTATTGGACGTTATGCTAATGCCATTTACTAAGCACCAATCTAACAAATTTATTATAATATCAAAATATTTTACATATTGCATTGTTGTTATTATTAAAATCGTCCACGTTTATAGTATGTTGAAACAGAGGACAAGAGCAAGCTATAAAATCTATAAACTGAGGTGACGAAAGTCATGGGATACCTCCTAATATCCTTCTTTTGCCCCGTGTAGTGCAGCAACTCGACATAGCAAGTCGTTGGAAGTTCCCTTCAGGAATACTGAACCATACTGCCTCTAAATGCTTTCTCTGAGAATTACGTTGAACAATTAGTACATGAGCCCTCATGAAATGTAAATGGTTGCGAAAACACACTTGACCTCTTAGCCACAAATAATCCTGATCTAATAGAGAGCGTATTGACGGATACAGGGATTAGTAAACACAAGGTCATTGTAGCGAGGCTCGAAACCATATCAACCAAAACCACTAAAAATAAATGCAAAATATATCTATTTAAAACAGCATATAACAATTTGTTTGATGCTTTCCTAAGAGAGTCTCCATTCCTTCCAAACTAATTATGTAAGTGCAGACCAAATATGGTTCAAATTCAAAGATACAGTATCGACAGCAATAGATAGATTCATACCGCATAAGTTAATAAGAGACGAGGCTGATCCACCATGGTACACAAAACACGTCAGAATACTGTTGCAGAAGCAACGAAACAAGCATGCCAGATTCAGTAGAACGCAAAATCCCCAAGACTGACTAAGTTTCACTGAAGCTCGAAATTTAGTGCGGATGTGAATGCGAGATGCTTTTAATAGTTTCCACGATAAAACATTGTCTCAAAATATGGTAGAAAACCCAAAGAGATTCTGGTCGTATGTAAAGTATATCAGTGGCGCGATAGCGATGGAAATGTTACCGCTGATTGGTGCTACTAAAGCGGAGTTACCTAATACAGTTCACCGTAGTTCCTTCACTAAAGAAGACGAAGTAAGTATTCCAGAACTGGAAACCAGAACAGCTGTTAGCATGAGAGAGATAAAAGTAGATATCTTAGGTGTTGCGAAACAACTCAGTCACCTAAGAAAGGTAAGTTTTCCGGTCCAGATGGTATACCACTCAGGTTCCTTTCAGAGTATGCAGTCACAATAGCACCTTTCTTAGCAATCATATACAACCGCTCACTTGACGAAAGGTCTGTTCCTAAAGACTGGAAAGTAGCATAGGTCACACAAATATTAAAGAAAGGAAATAGGAGTAACCTACTGAATTACAGACCCATATCACTGACCTCAATTTGCAGTAGGATTTTGGAGCATATACTGTACTCGAATATTATGAATCACCTTGAAGAAAATGACTTATTGATACATAACCAACACGAATTCGGAAAATATCGTTCTTGCGCAGCACAGCTAGATCTTTATTCCCATGAAGTAATGAGCGCTGTCAACAAGGGATCTCAGATCGATTCCATATTACTAGATTTCCAGAAGGCTTTTGATACCGTTCCTCACAAGTGACAATTAATCAAATTGGGTGCACATGGAGTATCGTCTCAGCTGTGTGACTGGATTCGTGATTTCCCCTCAGACAGGTCACAGTTCGTAGTGATAGACGGTAAATCATCGAGCAGAACACAAGTGATATCTGGCGTTCAGAAAGGAAGTGTCATAGGCCCTCTGCTGTTCCTGATTTACAGGTGATAATCCGAGCAGCCCCCTTAGACTGTTTGCAGATGACGCTATAATTTATCGTATAATAAACTCATCCGACGATCAATTTTGAATTGGAAAATGATCTAGAGAGATTTCGGTATGGTGCGAAAAGTGGCAATTGGCACTAAACAAAGAAAAGTGCGAGGTCATCGACGTGGGTATTAAAAGAAATCGGATAAAGTTAGGGTATACGATAAATCGCACAAATCTAAGGGCTGGCAATTCGACTAAATACCTAGGAGTTACAATTACGAGCAACTTAAATTGGAAAGTCTACATAGATAATATTGTGGGGAAGGTGAAACAAAGACTGCCGTTTGTTGGCAGAACACTTAGAAGATGCGACAAACCCACTAAAGAGACAGCCTACATTTCACTTGTCCGTCCTCAGCTGTAATACTGCTGCGTGATGTGGGATCCTTACCAGTAGGATTGACGCAGGACATCGAAAAAATGCAAAGAAGGGCAGCTCGTTTCGTGTTATCGCGCAGTAGTGGTGAGAGTGACACTGACGTGATACGCGAGCTGGGTTGGCAGTCGGTGAAACAAAGGCGGTTTTCTTTGCAGCGAGATCTATTTACGAAATTTCAATCACCAATTTTCTCTTCCGAATGCGAAAATATTTTGTTGACACCCAAGTACATAGGCAGAAATGACCATCATAATAAAATGAAAGAAATCAGAGCTCGAACGGAAAGATTTAGGTGTTCCTTTTCCCACGCGCCATTCGAGAATGCAATGGTAGAGAAGTAGTATGAAAATGGTTCGATGAACCCTCTGCCAGGCCCTTAAGTGTGTGAAATGCAAAGTAACCATGTAGATGTAGATGTAAATGTATAGCCGTCCATAATTGGTTGTACTGTCACTGCCCGGGATTTTGTGCACGAACTGACCAGTCTATTATGTCACATAGATGTTCGACTGGATGCATGTTGAGAGATCTGGGTGCCCAAATCATTCCTTCGAACTGTCCAGAATGTCGTCCAAACCAACAGTGAACAACTGTGGCTAGGTGACATTGCGCATTGTCATCCACAAAAATTCTGTAATAGCCGAACATAACCATTTACAAAAATGATCGGTTCAGTTGGACCAGAATATCCAGTCCATTCCATGAAAATAGGGCCCTCGTCTTTGCGAAGGCAGCAAAGTTTGCACAGTGCCTTGTTGACAACCTGGGACCATGGATTCGTGAGGTCTGCGCCACACTTGAAGGCTACCATCAGCTCTTACCAACTGAAATCGGAATTCATCTGACCAGGTTACGGTTTTCCAGTGGTCTAACACTCACTCCGTCTTCAGGCCACAAGTGGGCTACCGGGACCATCCGACCGCCGTGTCATCCTCAGTGGAGGATGCGGATCCAATCGATATGGCAACGAGACCAGGAGAGATGCTGCAGGCGATGTCGTTCTGTTAGCAAAGGCATTTGCGTAGGTCGTCTGCCAAATTTCGCCGTACTGTCCTAAAGGACACTTTCGCAGTACGTCCAACATTGATTTCTATGGCTATTTCACGAAGTCTTGCAAGTATGTTAGCACTGACAACTCTACGTAAACGAGGCTGCCATCTGTCGTTAAGTGAAGGCGTCGAGCAGCGCGTTGTCCATGGCGAGAGGTAATACCGGAAATTTGGTATTCTCGGTACACCCTTCAAACTGTGGATCTCGGGCTACTGAATTCCCTAACAATTTCCAAAATGGATTGGTATTCTCGGTACACCCTTGAAACTGTGGATCTCGGACTACTGAATTCCCTAACAATTTCCAAAATGGATTGGTATTCTCGGTACAATCTTGAAACTGTGGATCTCGGACTACTGAATTCTCTAACAATTTCCAAAATGGAATGTCCCATGCGTCTAACTCAAACAACCATTCTGAGTATGAAGTCTGTTAATTACCATCGTGCGACCATAATCAGGTCGAGAACCTTTTCACAGGGATCACCTAAGTACAAATGACAGCTCCGTCAGTGTACTGCCCTTTTATACCATGTGTACGAGACACAACCGCCACCTGTATATGTGCATATCGCTGTCCCATGACTTTTGTCACCTCATTTCATTTGGTGAGTGTGTGTGTGTGTGTGTGTGTGTGTGTGTGTGTGTGGAAGGGGGGGGGGTTGATGTGGCCGGTGGGGGGGGGGGGGGGGGGGCTGGGAGATGATAACAAAGTGTCACTCCTCCATAAAATCCAACACTGAATCCATATCTTCAATGAGATCATGAAAACAGTCACTACCATGGAAGGTGGCAACAACCAAATATTCGCCAGCAAAGGCTCTTACTGCGTGTCAGTATGGAGCGAGGTGTCTGGGAGATAGTGGAGGAAGGCGCGTGGAGCTTGATGTGGCCACGTCTCGGCAGCAGGAAGCAGGTCAAGACGCGGAGAGTGTAGGAAGCGTCGGCCAGCTTCTGCAGCAGCTGGCAGGTCGCCGTCGGCCCCGGATGTTGAAACAGCGCGCACCCATTGTGGCGCTTGAGATAGGCGGCGCGGCGCTAGGATAGGACAGGGCCGGCACTCGCAGCCCGCCGCGCCACGTCGGCCAAGAGGTAGGCCAGCACAGCCCGGCCCAGCCGTTGCGAAACGGAACGGAACGGAACGAAACGTGGCCCGCAGCGGCGTCGACTGGCTTTCGAAACGGCGCCACCTGACCGCTGCGCGCTACCGCAACCCTGCGCTCAGAAACACTCCGCTGCCCTGCCCTTCCCAGTCTACGCTTGGACTGGACGCGCCGTCATTCGCTCTGCACTGGTAGGGCTTCGCATTAGGGATGAGCTATATTGTCATATCACCCACGCCGATTTCGATTTGATTATCATTTTCTAAACAACGATGGTCGATAATAATCGCACCAAAACATTGTAGTTTAAACATTTCGCAATCATAGAATGGCGTAAAACCCAACATACCAATACATCTATTACCACACACTGAGGTGAAGATATCAGTATCATCGGTACATAAGCCATGAAAGGGCGGTGCATTGAAGGAGCTGCCATTTGTACTCCAGAAATTCATGTAAAAAGGTTTCCTACGTGATTATGGCCCCACGGTGGGAATTAACAGACTTTGAACACGTAATGATAGTTGGAGCTAGACGCATGGGACTTTCCGTTTCAAATATCGTTAGGGAATTCAATAATTCGAGTTCCACAGTCTCAGGAGGGTGCCGAGAATAACAAATTTTGGGCATTACCTCTCACCACTGACAACACAGTGCCCGACGGTCTTCACTTAACGACCGAGAGCAACAGCGTTTCTGTAGAGTTGTCAGTGCTAACAGACAATCAAAACTATGTGAAACAGACACAGAAATCAATGTGGGACGTACAATGAACGTATCCGTTAGGACGGAGCGGCGAAATTGGGCGTTAATGGGCTATGGCACGGGACGACATCGCCTGCAGCGCCTCTCCTGGGCTCGTGACCATATCGGTAGACCCTAGACGACTGGAAAACAGTGGCCTCGTGCAGATGAGTCCCGATTTCAGTCGGTGAGATTTGACGGTACAGTCGAGTGACCCCATGGAGCCATGGACCCAAATTGTCAACAAGGCACTGTGCAAGTCGGTGATGGCTCCTAACGGTGTGAGCTGTTTTTACACGGAATTGAGTGGGTTCTCTGGTCCAACTGAACCGAGCATTCATTGGCAATGGTTATGTTCGGCTGCATGGTGACCATTTCCAGTCATTCATGGACTTCATGTTCAGAAACAACGATATTGTGTCAACGGGCCACAGTTGTTCGCGAACTATTTGAAGAAAATTCTGCTCCGTCCGTCCGTCATGATTTATTTTACTGCCTACAGTAGCTAGCAGAATTACTTAACTGCATCTACTTCGTAACCATCAATCCTGATGTTATGTTTTTTACTATCCTCATTTCTGCTACTTTTCATTACTTTCTCCTTTCTTCCATTTACTCTGAAACCACATTCTGTACTCAACAGACTATTCATTACATTCAGCACATCTTGCAATTCTTCACTTTCACCGAAGACAGCAATGTCATCAACGAATCTTATTACTGATATCCTTTCACCTTAAATTTTAATTTCACTCTCGAATCTTACATTTATTTCTATCATTGTTTGTTCTATGTGTAGACAAAACAGTAGAAGCGAAAGACTACAGCCCCGTCTTACACCCCTTTATATACGAGCACTTTCTACTCTTATTATTCCTTCTTGGCTCTTTTACATGTTATATATTACCAGTTTCTCCCTATAGCTTACCCCTATTTTTCTCAGAATTTCGAACATCTTGCACCATTTGTCACTGTCGAGCGCTTTTCCAGGTTGAAAAATCCTATGAACGTGTCTTGACTTTTCTTTAGTCTTGCTTCCATTATCAAACGCAACGGCAGAATTGCCTCTCTGGCACCTTTACCTTCTCTAAAGCCAAACTGGTCGTCATCTAGCACATGTTCAATTTTCTTTTCCATTCTTGTCAGCAATTCGGATTAATGAACTCTTAAGCTGATTATGCGATAATTCTCGCTCTTGTCAACTCTTGCAGTTTTCGGAATTGTATGGATGATATTTTTTCGCAAGTATGTCGCCAGACTCATACATTCTATACACCAAGGTGAAGAGTAGTTTTGTTGCCTCTTACCCCAGTGATTTTAGAAATCCTGATGGAAATTAATCTACCCATTCTGCCTTTTTTGATCTTATATCATCCAATGCTCTTTTAAATTTTGATTCTCGTACTGAAACCTCTATCTCTTCCCTGTTGACTCCTGTTTCTTCATCAATGACGTTATCAGCTAAGTCTTTCTCCTCATAGAGGCCTTCAGTATACTCTTTCCAACCTATACCCTCTCTCATTTGCATTTAACAGTGGAATTCCCATTGCGCTCTTAATGTTACCGCCCTTACTCTTAATTTCATGGTAGGTTATTTTGACATTTCCGTATGCTGAATCTGTCCTTCTGACCGTCATTTCTTTTTAGATTTCTTCAAATTTTTCGTGAAGCCATTTCATCTTAGCTTCCCCGCACTTCCAATTTATCTCACTCCTCAGTGACTTGTATTTCTGTATTCCTGAATTTCCCTGAACATTTTTGTATTTCCTTCTTTCATCGATCAGCTGAAGGATTACCATGCTTTATTTACAACTACTTTCTTTGTACCTATGTTTTCTTTTGAAACTTCTGTGATTGCCCTTTTCAAAAGTATCCATTCCTCTTCAAGTGACGTACTGAGCTAATCCTTATCGCAGTATTTTTCAGTCTTAGAGAACTTCGAGCGTATCTCTTCATTCCTTAGTGCTGTCATATCGCACTTCTTTGACTACTGATTCTTCCTGACAAGTCTGTTAAACATCAGCCTATTCTTCATCGCCACTAAACTGTGGTCTGATCTGCTCCTAGGTACGCCTTACAATTCAGTATCTGATTTCAAAATCTCTATCAGACCATGATGTAATCTAACTGAAATCTTCTCGTATCTCCACGCCTCTTCCAAGTATACCTCTTCCTCTTGTGAATCTTGAACAGAATATTCACTATTACTAGCTGAAATTTATTACAGAACTCAATTAGTCTTTCTCCCCTCTCATTCCTGTTATCAAGTCCATATTCACCCGTAACCTTTTGTTCTACTCCTTCCCCTGCAAATAAATTCTCGTCCCCCATAGCTATTAGATTTTCATCTCCGTTTACGTACTGAATTACTCGTTCAATATCCTCATATACTTGCTCTATTTCTTTAACTTCAGTTTGCGTGTATACCTGAACTATCGTTGTATTTGTTGGTTTTCTGTCGTTTCTGATGAGAACAAACCTAGTCACTGAAATGTTCCTTGTAATTCACTCTGTGCCCTTCCTTCCAATTCATAATGAATCCTACTCCCGTTGTACCATGTTCTGCTGCTATTGATATTACCTTTTACTCGTCTGACCAGAAATCCTTGTCTTTTTTCCATTTCACTTCACTGACCCCAACTCAAGTGCATCTAGACTGAGACTTTGCATTTCCCTTTCCAGATTTTCTAGCCTCCCTACCAAGTTCATACTTCTGACATTCCACCCCTCAACCCGTAGAACGTTATCCTTTCATAGCTTATTACATCTTTTTCTATTAGCAGCATAGCTCTATGAAAGCCGGCCATCCAATAAAATGCTTTTTACCGATCTTTCCTCGTGAAGTTTTCTTATGTTACCATAAAATTTTCAGCTAATTTCTCGGACGTACATTCTATATAGTGAAGGAGAAGTAGAAACATTAGAGTGAGCATGAAGTCGTCTGCCTCTGACATTTAATTGAATAGAAACAGCTGTTCTGCGGACGATCGGTAAACCGATATTTGACTCGTCTATAAAAACCACTTCAGGCCTTAATGCTTAAACATGACATTGAAAAACGGTTTCCAAAATTCGTTTTTCGTCTTCGAGATGTTGCGTCGCTTATAAGTGTTGCGTGTCTGTTATTCCGGTAGAAGTTTACAAGAATGACTTTTCAGATTATTCGCTCGACAGATTTAGAATTGATCCCCGCGTACCAATTTTGGTAATGTAATGGCAGTTTTTTTTTATCTGCTGTTAAGGCGTACTTTTTGTAGATTTTTGATACCAACTTAAATGACGTCCTAAATCCTACAGCTGCCACAGATTTCAATAACTTCGATGAGATGCCATCAGTACACCACTAAAGAAGTTCACTTTAACACATCTTTGAGGAATAAGCAACAATATGTGTGTAACACTAATTAGGAAAACTGAATGAAGTTTACGGGTAATGGCTTCTTCAGGATGAAACAATGTCCGATGAATTGGAAGAAGGGACTATTAAGGCCGATAGACAAGGAGCACAAGCTCGGTTACGGTAGAAAATCAGATTTGTCCTTTTCTAAATAAAAAAAAACCTGGCACTTGCCTTAAGAGGAGACGGAATAATGAAAATGACGAAATTAACGGTTTTTTTTGTTTTTTCATTATAAAATTATTTGGAGTTTTCTGAATAAAACAAATCACGTTTCACCCTTCTAAGTGAATTCTAAGCGTGTTTTTTATCGCTGCAAAGTTGACGCGCTGCGTAAACGGTTGTAGCGACTTGGTGTGTCACCTCTCACGGCGCCGCTCGCTGGCTGCAAGCAGGGTATCTTTGCGGAATTAAACAGTGTTTTGTTTCTCAACATTGTATGGCTTCATCTCTGTGACAAGTGACTGTTCATATCGGTAAACACAAACGCTATACCGTGTATGTTGACTTGTGGAGTTTACTTTGTGTTGTTTAGCCGTTCAATTTTGCGTATTTGACGAATTTTGCTCGTACCTGTTTTACGTATTTGGTTTGTGGACATCAATATGCCCTATTTCAGCAATCGAGTGTTTAAGAAAAGGCACATTGAGTGGAAGAAGAAATCTTTCGTTATTTCGAAGGGAGATGCTGCTCAGACTGCTTCACCGACTATTCCAAATGAATGTGATAGAACTTCTTTCAGCAAGAAACTTTGTGACAGCAAAGAAAAACTTAAAAACTATGGAAGTGACACTAATGATGTGAATGAAATAATTAACATTTCCTTGCTCTCTGATATTTTGAAACATAACGTATTATGCCAAGTTTGCAAAGAAATAGTACACATTGGTTTGGCATGTAAAATGTTATTGAAGTGTAACAAATGTGATGCAGAAGTTTCGTTTTCTAATTCTAACAGTATTCCTCGTAGTGGTAATAGTGGAAAGAAGGTATATAATATAAATGTTTGGCTTGTGTATGGCTTGCGTTGCATTGGCAACGGCAGTGCTGCAGGGACAATGTTATGTGGAATTATGAACTTGCCAAACCCATCAACCAAGTTTGGATTTTATAATGAATTGGTGGGATCTACTGCTGAACATATTGCTCAAGCAACAATGAAGAAAGCAGTTGAAGAAGCTGTAACAGATAATGGGAATTGTAGACATTTAACTGTAATTGATGTTGATATTCTCTCAAAACATTGTAGATGTAAGGGAAATACCAAGGACGAACATAGTGAAAGTTGTTAAGCAAATTTTCACGGCACAAGTGGAGCGATAGAAGTAGAGGGAGTGAAAGCAATTTTTTCCAGATCACTGGAATGGTGTAATGTACGATACACTAACTATCTAGGAGATGGTGATTCTAAGGGATATAAAGCTGTAGAGGAACTCAAACCCTATGGCAATGAAATTGACATTAAAAAACAGGAGTGCACTGGACATGTGCAGAAACACATGGGGGCTCGCTTGTGCAAACTAAAGCAGACATTAGAATCCCAGAAGCTTAGTGATGGTGAGACCCTTAGAGGAAGAGGAAGATTGACAGATGAAGCAATTGATAAATTGCAGAGGTATTATGGGTGTACAATTAGGCAAAATACAAGAGGCATTGAGTATATAAGGAAAGCAGTATGGGCATTATTTCTATAGTGCATTAACAAATGAGCACACACAACATGCACTGTGCCCCACAGATGATGACTCATGGCGCAAGTACCAATCAGGAAAGGAATATACGCATAAAAACAGTTTGCCAAATGCTGTAATTGATGTAATTAAGCCCATATTAAGAGATTTAGCACAGCCAATTTTATTGGAAAAATGTTTACATGGGAAAACAGAAAATCCAAATGAAAGTTTAAATAATATAATTTGGATTAGGATTCCTAAAAGACTGTTTGTACAGATAAAAACATTGCATTTTGGAGTGTATGATGCATTGGAAACATACAATGAAGTAAACATTATCAAATGTGATGTGCTGAAACGTTTAGGTTTCCACCCAGGACGCAGCACCATTTCCACAATGCACCTAATTGATGAAGAAAGACTAAGAGGTGCAGGAAGAAGAGACAAAAGCCTACAACATGCAGCAAAAGGGAAGAAAAGACCATTGAAAAGGAAACTAACACTGGAAGAAGAAGAGGATGCTGATAATCTATCACTTGGGGCAGGAATGTATTAAAAAACTTTGAAAGCCATTTCCCGTAACTTTAAAATTTTCTTCTTTGAGAAACATTTTCTCAAAAACTGCTAACAGTATATCAATTAAATTTATACACAATATTGTTCACTTCTTTTCCTTCATTTTTGTGACAAATAGTAAAAAAATATTGTATAATTCTAGAGTTATAGAATAAAAAGTGCAAAATTTTAGAGAAAAAAATAAGCATATGTTTAAAAAAATTGTAAAACAAAAACGAATAAACATTTCTTAACATGGCATTATAACTTTGTAGAGAAATATTCACTGAACATGTAGTCCAAATTTCAGAGCAATATGTTTAATGGTTTTAGAAAAAATGTTCCACCTATTTGCCAAAATTAACATGGAGGAGATGGATCGTTCTGGCTCCCCTCAAGCGATTTTCAGTAACCAAAGAACACCTTAATCTTGACGACCAAACAAGGATCTGAACCTCTGTCTTTCCGAATGTGAGGCCAGTGTTCTACCCTCTCTCTGTAGTATTTAAGAAACGTGTTGCCCAAACACAATGTTCATTAGTAAAATTTAATATCAGGATCTTCCTCTGTTTTCCTTTACTAGATAGTATTCGCAGTCTGGATTATTTTTGCATCAGCCAGTAGTGTATTTTCTGAACCTCAAGAGAACAAAGAAATCTTTACTACACTTTCGACAAGTGAGTACTGAACTGGTAGGTTCTACTGTGATACTATCAATTTGTTGATGACGCAAATACCAAAACAGCTTGAAATATGAGATGCTCAATTCTTTGTTTCAACGGTTCCCCATAAAAGTGAATTTTCCCCTACAACTCAACGGCCGATCCACTTCTAGCGTGATAACTTTCAACAGCATCGTAATTACTCGAAGAATATCAATGATAAGCTTGCCCTGATAAATTTCTTTTGTTGGACTGTAGTCCACCTTCGTCTACTGTATCAGTTTTAAGTGCCTTACGTCTTATGCCTCTCGCGTTTACGACACAGCGACTCCCTTTTACACAGGAGCCACGTGGTTCCATTTCGCCACCTAGCTTAGCCGCATTTTTGGTATCTCACCCACTAAAGCGATATCTGGAAGTGTACGGCTCGTTTCGCCCGCGATAAAGATTAACGGCAGGCAGCTGATGTAGGTCGGTGTGCCAGCTTGTAGGTCACGCGCACAGGCCAATGGGCGCAGGGCGAGGCACCCCCTCTGAAGGCAGGGTGTCTCGCATAATATTGCGATAATCGGCCTGTCGCCCAGAGAACAACTCTATCAGACAAACAGTTTGAATTCTCTGATATTGTCGAAGTTTCTCTCACACTTCGCAAACATGCACTGGTGTAATTTCTCCAGGATGCTGGACGGATCAGTTCGAATTATCATCCACATCCCAGAAGAAAATAATTTCGTAGATGTTGTGGTAGAACCTGATGTGGTGGTGGTTACAGCAACAGAGGGTTCTGAATGCCGTGACGTCTTACTCCACCAGCTTAGCATTAATGCGCGTCTCAGAAACCTAAGATCGTAAGACAGCCTCCAATAATGATATTCTCCCATAGTGATGATGTGTATACTTCAGTGTGAGACAAGCAATACCATCAACTGGTGAACCAACAAATTAGAAGGTGTCTGTTTTGGAGTTCCAGGAGAACGAACACAAACACACAGTAAATTGATGAGAACTGTTTCATTAGTACATGGTTTATACGTACGCAAAAATCGAGACCGAGTGCCTCCTACACATCCATCCCCATCAGCGTCAATTGTGTGTTGTGGAATACATACATCTTAAAGATTATGGTACACTGAAACGCCGTTCGTGTACGCCTGGTGGCCATCAATATGCACACATGAGGATTTTGTACTCGTCAGTCAGTATTCGTTGCAAAGCAGTTGTAAGCAGTTTGATATGAATGTTGCGTCCATGGAACATTTTTTGTAATGTTGACACATTGTCGCGCCTGGAATGAATGCACACCCTGTGTCCGTTGGTGTATAATTGAAACTAAGTATTTTAGTGGACGGCCATGTGGTGGCAGCAGGACACGCGCCTTGTGGTAAATCCGCACCTGTATCATAAACATAGTAGGAAATATACTGCACTAAAATAACTCATTTGAAATCATTTATTGTATTTTCTAATGCTATACTGGAAATTCTGCGACTCGGGTGTATTACCTGATGTGTTGGGTAGACGTTCAGGTGGCGAAGGTAGCATTTGATCGAGTTTTTCTTTACCATTCTTACAGCATAAAAGCAGGCCGCTACCATTCTAACACTAATTGTCTGTCGTGCTAGGTACCTACACAAAAGGGTATGGATAAATCACTTCTTCCCCCCTTTTCACTGCTTAGTCAGTTATGGGAACGGCTGAGAGTGTATGGGGAATTTGATGGATACTGAGAAAGGGGGAAAGACGAGATGAACAGAGAATGGAGGAAGATGAAGAAAACAAAGACAAGGAGAGGAGAAGATGAGGTGAACAGAGAGTGGGAGAAGATGATGTGATAGAGAGAGGAAGGTAGGAGGTGATGGAGGAAGAAGTACTAAGAAGAGGGGGAGGAGGGGTTGAGACTGGGGATCAACAGAGAGAGAGGCTGGAGAACATGATAGCCAGAGAGAGTGTGTATGAGGATAATGGACAGAGAGAGTGTGGAAGAGAATGAGGTGGACAGAGAGAGGGCGAAGGAGGATGAAATTATCAGAGAGATGGCATGGAGAATGTGGACAGAAAGAAGTGCAGCCTTCTTGTCAGTGACGGAAAACCATTTCTAGAACCTGATGTGCAGGCTGCCCTGCAAACCAGGTTGATAAGTCAGTCTGACAATGTTCCCACACAACATGCCTGATATGCAGAGAAGTCTACTTCACAGGGGTTGAAAAATACGTTTACCTCTGGCTTCTGTCTTACTGGGGCAAGGAGGTTCTGGTCATAAATATGCTCTGCTGCATATTGTACACACACACACACACACACACACACACACACACACACACACACACACACACAAAACACACAACACATACAAACACAAATGTCCTATGTCTCATAATTGTTATGCTTTTGACATGAATTAATAAACTTAAAAATGTATTTTCTTTTAATCCTCAAAAAGTCTAAACACTTACACAGCACATATGAGAAGCTGACTGTATAATAGCTGAAGTCCCTGGACTTCAACAGTGAGTCATGTGATTTCGAATTTTCTGGTTGAAAAAGAGTGAACTGTAACATTATTATCTATTGAAACATCATTTTTCTCAGTGTTTCTGTGTGTTTTACAACTATTTTTCCATTATTGTTATTTCATCCCCCTCGACCCACAGGGGCAATGCCTGTTCTGTCATTGATACAATTCACTGCTATTCAGCAAGATCACTTTAAAAACTTAAAGCACATTTTTTTTTACATCGTTAAAGAAACGAATATGGCCACAAAATGAAATACAGTTGACGAGTTGGTGCGTCTAGTTCGTTTTAAGAATAAACAGCAGATTTGTTGATCGTTTAAAACATTTACACAGATTAATGAAGTGATGAGTTCATATAGACTGCCAGGAATAATGATACTATGGGAGCTGCAGGTATCTGGGTTGTGTATAATAAGATTTTATGTCGTTTTGTTGAGAGACTTGGGAGGGTGATGAGGGATATGGTTCCAAACCAAGTCATAGGTTGAGTGGTAGGGACGAGAGCCCTGACAAGGTGATAAGAAGTTGGTTCTGCAATATATGGTAGCATGGGCAAACATCTCACCGGATTTCATGATTGGACAAGGCCATGTGATTAAAGTTTCGTTGGGAGAGGATGTGAAGAGTGAGTAGGTGGAGTACTGAGCGAATGTGTTGACACAGGCATGACAAAGTACTAGGATAGGAAAATGGGGATGGGGGAGGGAAGCGGAAATGGAAGTTTTAAAATTATGTAGTGTATTCAGAGGTGGAAGAAACAGCGAATTGCAACACTATTGTCTACTGATATATCATTTTTCTCATTGTTTGTCTGCCTTTCTGACCGTTTCAAGCTCTTTTTTTTCCATCATATGTTATTTCGTCCCCCCGGTCTCTCTCCATGCCCTCCTCCTCCTCTTTTTGTCCATCCGCTGTCTCATGCCTCTCTCCCTCTCTCCACTCCCTCTTCCCAGTCTCTGTGTATCGACCTTCTCCTCCAAGTCTCTCTCTCTCTCTCTCTGTTCATTCCCACCTCCTAGTCTCTCTTCATCCATCCCCACTCTCTCTGTTCATCACCTTCTTCTCTCTGTTCACCTCATCTTCCCCTCTCCTTCTCTCACTCCACTTCATCTTTCCTCTGCTCATCTCATCTTCCCATCTCTGTCGCTATCCATCTCCTCCCCCACATTCTCTCAACTGTGTTCATCCACACTGAGCAGTGTGGCATTGTGGCAAACGGTGGATTCATGTAGGTGAGGGTAAGCAGATGAGAAAGTCTAGGTAGAGTGCATGGCGTCCTAGTATCTGAAGGGCACGATATATACAGAGCAGTCAAATGAAAACTGAACACCCATCAGAAAGGACCATGGAATAGTTCGAGTCAAAAGTAATCACCACATGCGTTAAGAAATTGTTCCCACTGGGCTGCTGACGGATCCAAACGCATTCACTCTTGCACGTTCTCGCCTGACGCATGTTTTTGTTCAGGTCATTAAAGATGTGAAAATCATATGGTGAAAGATCCGGACTGTACAGAGGATGTTGCAGTTCTTCCAAACCTAATCTCTGAACGTAACCTTCATTTGACTGGCAGCATACAAGCGGTCGTTATAGTGCAACAGTAGGATTCTGTCCAATAGCATTCCTGGCTGCTTCGACTGTATGATGGGTAACAGTTTAAGTGTCTACACATCCGTGCATTGATTGTGGATCCATGCTCGAGGAACTCAAAGAGTAGAGGGCCCCTGCAGTCGAAGACGGAGGTCATCATGACCTTTCTCGACCTTGTGTGAACAGCTTTGGGCTTCTTTCGTGGGGGAGATGTAGGATGTTTCCATTGTTAGCTTGCCATTTGTCCTCAGGTTGTCTGAATGCTGTCGGACGAAATTACCCTGTTCATGACAATGTCCACCATCACACTGCCAGTCGGGTGAAGACTGTGCTTCAGCGATTTGGTTGGGAATCACTCCATCGTCCTACGGACAGCGTGGATCTTCCAACGGGTAATTTTCACATTTTTGGTGACCTATAGAAATACATGTGCGGACATCGATTTTAATTGGATGAGAAAGTACAGGAGTGGACGCGGTTGTGGATCCGTCAACGGGCGAACGCGATCTATGAAATAGGAATTGACCATATCGTCTCCCAGTGGATAAATATCTTAATGTGTGTGGTGATTACTTTTGAATCTACCATTCCATACACCCTTTTTGGCGGGTGTGCAGATTTCGTTTGACTGTCCCTCGTGAACTAGGAGGACAGGAAATCCATGCTACATTTGCAAAACAGAGAGTGGGTCGTATCAGAAATTTATAGCTGTGGCTGTGGACGACAGTGGGACGGTGCAATCCCTGTATTTGGTCGGTTAGTAGTTTATGTAGTTTCACTATATTGTGGGCTTTCTGTCGAATGGTTAGTATGGAAGCTTATAATCAGTCGCTTTTCCCTCACTCCATTTGCGAGTGTAATATGAAAAGGAATGACTAGCTAATGGAAAAAGGAATGACCAGCAATGGCATAAGACACCATTCGCCACGCACAGTATGATGGCTTGCGGAATATGTCTGCAGATGTATGTGTAGATTCTCTGGCTACAAATCAAGATGCACATGCTTTTCTATTTGCTGAAGATACGGTCCGATAAAGTATTTTGCATATAAGAGTTCGCGTCGATTATACATGCGTAATACACATCAAGAGGAAACTGGGTACAGGATAAATCTCGTCCACTTTGCCTATGAGACCTTCGTGATTTAAACGCACTTACTTATCATGAAACCGTCCATTGAAGGCTCTAGAATTTGGTCTAATAGTTTTTATTTTTTTCTGTTTGTTGCATGCATAAGCTTTGTCCACATCTTAACAGAACAATTCAATTCAGAAAGGAAAGGTAACCCATGCGTTGGATTAAGATCGATTGATTTAGTGAACCAGTCGAGGTTCGATAAGGCGCTCGAGTGTTTGCCAAACCAGGTATGTATCCGTGCACCCCTGTGAATACAGCTGTTGTTATTTAGGAAGTATACTCTTTATGAAGACACAGAAGAACTGGTCACACTTGCTCACCGAGAATATGGACACAAACATCCCGGTGGATCACGTTCGCAATAACCTGGGAAAAATGTATCCAAGTCATAGTACTAAGAACCCCCAGAAACATCACAGAACCACTTCCGTCCTAAATTACATTCCCCCCCCCACACACACACACACACACACACACACTGCGGGTTAGCTGCCTCAATGGGTCGCCGGCGTATTCGGTGCTTTACGTCATTTGAAATCAGGCAATATCGCGACCTGTTGGAATACATTACACGCCACCATCCAGTTGCCCTCCTATTTCTGTGTTGTTTGCTCTATGAAAGGTTAGTATCTTTTTGCAACAGTGTTCTTACGTCACGTTACATGGATGTGAGTGGTACAACAGTTCTTGTCGACACGTTGGAGAGACTGCATTGAAACAACAACAAATCGGGAAACATCGTTCACGACTCATGGACTCGTTCGAGAACAATGGCTCCTTCCTGACACTCTCTCACGTCTCCACGTCGGCTCATATTAGTCCGCTGATTCCTCCATACAACCGACTGCATCAAACAGATCATTTCCCTTCGATGACGCAAGTCAGCGGTGGAGAGTTGTGCAATATATACAGTGCAACAAAGCGCCCAATGTGTTCTTTTAAGGTAGTGGCTAAAGTTTTATCCCGTAAGCTTAGATTCCTTTCCTTTTCAATACGTCCAGTTTTTAGGGTATTTACGTACTGGTAACATTGTAGATAAAATTAGCAAATTTAATTCGATATTTTATCTCTTTTCGGTTGTCCCGCTGTTTTGTGTGTCCCGGTTATTATTTTCATTTTCAACAACGTTTTGACAGCGTTTCTCTTCTTCGCAAGCAAGGCTTGGTGTCTCTTTACTTTAGAATGAATGAACCGAAAGACTAGTAAAGCAGTCTGGCCATTTCGCAGGACGAATATAGTTAATACGATGTATGTGCAAAATATCGTCTTATGTTAGTAAGTTTCGTAAGTGAAGCGTAGCATTTGAAGAACAGGGACATAGGAATAGCTCAGCGGAGCACCAAATAAATAATAAACGTGCACCACGGCGGCTGGGACTGCACAAGATTGTGCCTCGTTAATTTTACTCTACTGCGAGAAGAAAGCGTAATATCCGACGTAGCAAAAGACGGCAGCATCCAGATCTAGAACAGTAATTAAGCAAGAAAGGTAAATGACTTTTTCCGAAGTTAGTAAAAATATTGTACCTCGCTTCCTTTAATAAAGTGTGGTCAGCTTAGCTAAAAAAAAGCTGTTTGCTCTAGGAGAACAGTTAACTCATATATCTGCTTAGTGGAGACCAACGATAGCATAAAAGAGGGAACCAAACAGGGAGTCCCGTAGATAAAGAATGCGGCCTGTTCAGCTTTCCCGAGTGAGAAAAAAAGTCAAGTGAAAATTATCGAATTTTGTTTTTTTTTACATAAATGAAGCTAATAACTAAATTTAACTGCTAAGAAAATTTGTGTTGAACATCGAAAGTAATTATGATTCTCTCGTGAAATGAATCACGCTTATGACAATTAAAGGCAGTCCCTCGTTACTTTATCACGTTTCAGTCTTATCAGGTTTACAGGTTTCCGATTGAAAACAAAATGTAAGGCTATATCCGTGAGAAAATGTTTATTTTTTGCCCCTAAAGCTTTCACACCTTAGGTTACATCTATTTTAGGCATTTCACAAATGAAGTGGCCTTATCAAGATACGATACAAGCACAAGACGCTTAGAGTATAAAAGAAAATTGCTTCAGATTGCAACAAAAGCAGCTGCTGCCTCAAGTGTTTACTCCTTCAGTTCCACCTCCACTCCCAGTTGCACTTGGTAAATGACGTCTCCTGTGTATTACTTCGACTACTCCGTCTTTTTCCCTGCACGCGATGAAAAGTCAGTTGTCTCGTGTATAGCGGAACTCACTTGGAAACGTGCCTTCTGCATCGAGCGCTGAGCTTTTAACTTAGGACCAGTTTGCCCCGTCGTGAATACGGTAAGCTCGTTGTAGTTTCTTGCACGTCGTTAGGAACCAACTACACGTTTAACGTTGACGCCGTGACAGGAACCGTTTACGGTTTATCCGAGGAGCACACGCCAGAGGTCTCCATATTTCGGAAACTTCGAGTGGTCGTACATTCTTAGAGCATAAATACTTCAAAAACCACATCTCGTACACAGGCGTGTTTCCAGATTGCTAAAAAAATTTCGCTCATTAGCTTTCCTTTATTTGACAAATCGATAAGTAATCAGTTGGAGAAGTTAATGGACGTAATTTAACCTATCAACAAGTACATGGAATCACAGTGTCAAAGGATTTGTTGTGTCCCTCTTCATTTACGAGATGTATTGAAATTGAGTATGGATATTAACAATAACGTAAGTAAAAAATAAAATAAAAATAAAAAAAAACAGGATCTCGTAATGTAATGAATGACAGCTTGCCTTAGCCTTAAATGTGGGTACATTCAAGGTATACGCATGATTAGGCCAGAAAAACACGTCGTATTTGAATATAGCAGTTGTAGAATGCCGATATGTAGCTGAAATATTGCTGAACACTATGGAATAAATTCAATTGGGAGAAAATATGTGAAAGGTTTCGTGGATGAACTCAGAAACTATTTGACTTTTTGGAATCTTTATTATGACCGATTAATGCATTAAGCATGGAAGATATTGCTGGTTGCTTCGCTCAATACGAGAGCAACGCTGGGATGCTAGGTGATATGAAGTGTGAATTTTTAACATCAAGTCTAATTATTTTTGGACGAAAGTACTACAAAGCAGCCCTAATGTTCGCATTTCTAAAGTTCGTGAGAAAGATATATGACAACGATACGAAGCACATACGGTACCACAAACACAATTATTTTTCACATTCGTCGAAGGATATAGAAAGGAAACAAAAAGTAACGATGTAAAGTAACCTCCTTCATGCAGTTTGCCGGTTTTTTTTCGGTTTATTTATGCAGTTGTACAAGCAGAAACAAGTATTCGACGCAGAAACGGCCTAAACACGATTTTCTGGTGCCGATTAGTATTTTTAGCAGCGCTATTGTTGTGGTCTTCAGTCCGAAGACTGGTTTCATGCATATCGACTAACCACAATGTAATTCTTTTTCCTCCTGGACAGATAATTTTAACCCCATTCACGATTCAAAAAAATGGTTCAAATGGCTCTGAGCACTATGGGACTTAACATCTTAGGTCATCAGTCCCCTAGAACTTAGAACTTCTTAAACATAACTAACCTAAGCACATCACACACATCCATGCCCGAGGCAGGATTCGAACCTGCGACCGTAGCAGTCACGCGCTTCCGGACTGAATCGCCTAGAACCGCACGGCCACCGCAGCCGGCCATTCACAATTCCTTAATACCTCAGAAGGCGTCCTTTTAACCCATGGTTCCTTTTAGTCAAATTGTACCATAAATTTCTTTTCTTCACAGTTCACTTCAGTAACTCCTCGTTACTTATTCCCTCTATCCATCTACTTTTCGACATTCTTTTGCAGTACCACATTTCAAAATCTTTCAGACAAACTCCTTCAGAAAAGACTTAATAAAACTTAAATTCGTATTCTGTGTTAACAAATCTCTCTTTTTCACAAACTCTTCGCTTCTTATTGCCAGTCTGCATTTTATATCCTCTCTGCTTCTCTCCTCCCCCTTCGGCCCCCTCTCTCCGGTCAGTTATTTTTCTGCCCAAATAGCAAAACTCTCATTTCGTGATCTCCTGATATAATTCTGCTGTGTTCCTTTACCTTCGTTTTACCTTTGCTGATATCAACCTTACAACCTCTTTTCAAGATACTATCCAATCCGTTCAGTTGCTCTTCCAAGTTCATTGGCGTTTCTATTACAATATCGTCGAGTAACTGCAATGTAATTCTTTTTCCTCCTGGACTTTTATTGCCTTTGCAAATTTCTCCTTGGTTCCCTTTACAGCTTTATCAATGTACAAATTGAATAATGTCGGGGATAGCCTACAACTCTATCACACTCCCTTCTCAACTACTGTTTCGTGCTCTTTGATTATTACATCTGCAGTCTGCTTTCTGTATAAGTTACAGACAACTTTTCGCTCCCTGTATTGTACCCCTTCTACCTTCGGAATTTTAAAAATTATATTCTAGTCAGCACTGTCAAAAGCTTTCTACTAAATCTATGAACGTGGGTTTGCTTTCTTCAGTCCGTCTTTGGTATTGCCTCGTGTGTTCCAACATTTCTCCGGAACCCAAACTGATCTTCCCCGAGGTCGGCTTCTACCAGTTTTCCCATTCTTCTATAAACAATTCTTGTCAGTATTTTGCAACTATGACTTATTAAAGTGAAGGATTGGTAATATTCACACCTGTCAACATCTGGTTCCTTTGGAATAGGTTTTATTACATTCTTCTCGAAATCTGACGGTATCTCGCCTAACTGATATATCTTGCATACCACGTGGAATACTCTGGCCATGGCTGACTCTGCCAAGGATCTCAGTAATGCTAAGGGAAAGCTGTTTATTCCAAGAGACTTGGTTCGCGTTAGTTCCCTCCGAGTCCTGTCAAATTCATCTCACAGTATTACACTCGTCTCATCTCCATTTACACCCTCTTCCTTTTCTATATAATTGTATATAGAGTCATTTCTCTTGTAAGATTTTACTTTGATAGTGTGAAGCGGTACAAGCTAGAGTGACGGTATCAACAAACTCTTCTCTCGTTGGGAGAAAAGTATTCGTCGCCAGTGTGACTGTGCTGAGAATGACGTAGGCATGAAGAATAAAGATGTAGAATGTTAATAACATATATTCGTTTTTAAAAGCCTCAAGAGTTTCGAATAAAAAATTCGGAGGCATTACTTTTCGTTAAAATTCATGGTGACGTTCAGCTATCATTTATTTTGCGCCATTTTCTACTAGTTTCGGTCAATGACCACTATCAAGCTTAGCTTGCATAAATTCCCTCGCACAACTGCCGTGCTTGTTTTTGGGAATCGGAGAATGAATTCGTGCTCCAAGGTGTTAGACGGGACGCTTTCTGCAACTCAGTAAGGGCTAGGCGACAAAGCAACGGACTGAAGGCATTATTTTCGCTAAAGGTGCTTATCCCGGCTACATAACTCCGGCGAAACAGCAGCCACACGAAGAAATCGGCATAATTTTACGTGAACAATGTGACAATTAAGAAAACCCAAGATATATAGCAACTCCTAAAGCTGTAGTATTTCTCAGCGCAGACGGAAATATTAAACCCTCAGGTCATTGCAGTCACAGACAATATTTTCAACAAATCCGAGAGGATTCTAGAACCCAGATAACAGGAGGAAACGAGCGCCTCCTCCCCTCTCCCTCCCTTGCGGACGCTTACTGTATTGTACGATCTCTAAGGTCGAAATATGCCATTTGACCGAAGGTTTCAGATTTTTGACGTCAGTGGACGGGAGTGAGGCGCGATGGTGGAAGAAGCAACCATAAAAATTCGAGATGTGTAATTCACTTGGCCCACCAGTAAGTACTTTTGCTGGTCTCAAGTTTTGGTTCCCACGATCTGACCTGTAAATAATAAAGTAATCAAGAATAAATCTTCTGTTGTTTATTAATAATACTATCACGGGAGTTGTTGTGCCTGATCAATTCATCTACGTTGAACCCTCATGTAAACAAACGTATGCTGTGCCATTGGTCTTCGACTGTATTGTTCAAGCGTGTGGTGTCGTAAGACTGCTGGGAGTAGACTTCACTTATGTATGAGGTATTCATCGTTATTCTGCTGCGAATGAAACTCTGACGTATGCTAAAGGTTGTTACAGATTAAATGCACTGCTGATTAGTGGGTTTGTTTCATCACTGCTGGACAGCCTCGGTGATGTGCCCATAGCGAGGTGCAGCATAAAACTTCATAATCGTACACGACTCTACGCAAAGGGGAGAATCCAACGACGTAACGACAGAGGAATGTGCAGCGCACTGTTGGCACTCTCATGCCCAGCTCACGATGAACGGAGCGCAGTGACCTTCAGGCAGAATGCTCTGCTGGCGGGTGCCGCGCGACTTGAAAGTGTGCACTGCTGTTAAGCCGTGCACCTCCCCTCCACCCTCTCTTCTCGTCATTCGTCTGCTTTGTTTGTTAGAAGTATTGCTCTCTCCGTTCCGATGGATAAGATTGTTAATTCTGAACTGAAAGGAAGTCACCATTGCTTCTTTCTTTATTTTACAGATATATTTTCCCGTTACTATATTGAAGTAATTGTCTACGTTTTCATGTACTGTAGTCGAAACATAACTAATATTTTACTGTCATTGCTATACTGAAATACAGAATTTGGAGGCAAGTTTGGCAGTAAGCGAATCATTGAAAGCTGACACGCTTTTGAAAAAGATTTAAATCTCGTACAGCTCGGTCAGCAATGTGTGTGTAGAGCGTCAAAGACGTGTGAGTATTTTCGAACTGGCGTGTACGAATCTGTCGTGTTTAACAATTACGAATTCTTGTACACTCGACAGAAAAGACGTGAAGCATCATCACGATTGAAGCGCACTTGGTTCTCTTGAAAGATTCTACTTCGGTAGTGTAAAGCGGTGCAAGTTGCAGTGACGGCATCAACGAACTCTTCTCTCGTTGCGAGAAACGTGTTCGTCGCCAGTGTGACTGTGCTGAGCATTACGTAGACATGAAGAATAGAGATGTAGAATTTTAATATCGTATTTTTGTTTCTAAGCCTCAAGAGTTTCGAATAAAAAATTCGGAGGCATTACTTTTCGTTAAAATTCATGGTGACCTTCAACTGTCATTTATTTTGCGCCATTTTCTACTATTTTCGGGCAATGACCATTATCAAACTTATTGGTCTAACCATCGCTTCGTCGTTACTTCAACGTTGCTTCTTATGTGTTTTGGCGTGTAGTTAAGCAACATCTTTATCATTCTGGCCGAATTCACGCTTGATGCATGTTCCTTGTATTTCCTTCTGTATTTTATTTCTTCATTGAGGTTCATTGTTGTGACCTCTCTTATAATGTCTTCTCTTCATATCCAGAGAGGTACAGCGACCTCCTTCTAAGGAATCTCATTTCTACACCTTCTGTTCTTTTTTCGTGTTGCGGTAGAGTCCATTCACTATTCACTTCCATAATGCAATGTTGGCACTGCCATTACTTCGCAAAATTTTAGAAATGTCTCCTGTTTGCAAATTTCGAAAGTTCTGCTTGATTGTTCCACACGAAGTCTGAAACTTTTGTTGCTTTGAAGCGATGTGATGACATCATGTACGGGTGACGAGGGAATTCCTTGCTACATATAAGAAGTTGTTTACCTACTCTATTGTTCTGTTGATAACTGTATTGGTCCAAACTAGGTCACTTCCTCTGAATTTCATCCCTTTGGTCTTTGCTATAGGGATATTCAAATTATATTCCTTTGGTAATTTCGTACGTATGTGTAGCCTTCGTTCGAGATCATCTTCTGAGTCCATTAAAATCACTTTGTCAACCGCAAAAAGCAGTGTATTTAGAGTGATATCCTCAGTTCTGCAATGTGTAGATATTTCCTTTTGCCAATCATTACTGACATCAGCATAAACATGAAATAGTGTGAATGACACTGGTCACCCTTGTCCAAGACCGTGGATTATCCCAGCTTGTACCGTGTCATCTAGAATGGTGATATTCGTTTTCTTGTACGCAACTTTCTGTTATTCTTACAAGATGTGGGAGACCCTTGTTCTCTAAAACTTCAAATAACTATACACCGTTTACTCTCTCGAATGCCTTGTTTTGTGATCAATAAAAGCGATGTACGTTGGTTTTTATTCCCTTTTTTTCCTTTGTTAGCTGTGCCATAGTGAACAAACAGTCTGAAGCAACAGGAATTAGATCCTATCGACATAATACAAGCTCGCACAGTAAACGAAATGTGATCGCCGTTCTACATAGGAATATAATTCATTTTTAGGGAGATATACAAGCCTTGTATTATTTTCCCGATTAACGTGGCTTTGTTATTAAATTTTAAACTTACAGTTTTCGCTGTTAAGCTTTTTTGCTGTGAAGTTTCGATCCGCACTGTCTATTCAAGCTTCGATTGTTAGGTGTATCTCATTTGTATGTAAAATATGATCATGAGACGGTAATTCAAGGCTTATCCAGTGAATGTGTCCGCAATTGCTGTCTGGTATGTGCATATATTACACTTTGATCTGCCTGTCAAACGAAACTACATGCGGCATCGCCCGAAGTGGAGTAACTGCAGAAATTTTAATAATATTTATAAGAGATTCGCCATGAATAATATGTCATATTTTGTACGAAGCGCTTAATGAAAGATCGGGGGAAAAAATGGTTCAAATGGCTCTGAGCACTATGGGACTCAACTTCTGAGGTCATTAGTCCCCTAGAACTTAGAACTAGTTAAACCTAACTAACCTAAGGACATCACAAACATCCATGCCTGAGGCAGGATTCGAACCTGCGACCGTAGCAGTCTTGCGGTTCCAGACTGCACCGCCTTTAACCGCACGGCCACTTCGGCCGGCAGATCGGGGAATGTAAGTGGGTTAGAGTGGTACATGACAAGTATTTCACTTCACTTCATTGGTATGATATTCCAGAGGACCTATTCTTGTAAGTCTAGAAAAGTTTCCAGAGGAAATTTGCTGTCAGATCCAACGATATTTGGAATTCTACACGCGTCCAGAGCAGTTGCCACATACAACATAAATATTGATACACAGAGCTAGTTAATGAAACAGCTGTTTTGAAGTCTCAGGTGAAAGCTCTCTATATGAGTATTACGAATATTTTGTTAACAGATACTTATCCAAACATCGAAACAGCTTTGAGGATATTTATGACAACGGCAGTAACTACAGCATCTTGTGGTCGCAGTTTTAGCAAGTTAAAGATGATAAAAATCTACTTAAAGCCGAGCATGGGTGAAATCAGGTTGTCAAACTTAACTATGTTGTCGACAGAATACGACACAGATGCTAAAATTCACTTCAATGAGATAATAAATGAGTTTTCTTTGCTCAGTGTAGGAAAATTCAGAGTAAATATATGATAAAGAAACAATTCCTGAAGGAGATACTTTCCAGACTTTAATTATTGCTTTTTTTCTTTTATTTCTAATTACTAATTTGTGAGTAGTAAATAAAACCTGTTCATTACTATACATCCTGATAAAAATTATGTATAGTAGCAGCCATAAACAATAAGCTATAGATTTTTTTACTTTCAGTCTTTTTGATTTGTTGTGTGTAATCTTCGATATAGTTCATTTAAGTAACATTTTTCAATAACGCTTCATTTTTATTGAATCTGCTGACTAAATTATAAAATTTGCTAAATCTGCATAGAAAAGATTGCAGAAAAGTAATTATTAACTGGAGGGTGGAGGCGCGCAAACGTGACAGTTCTGCTAATGGCGCAGATCATCTCGGAATGGCTCTGACTGCGGGACCGAAACAATGAAACATGATAACTAATTTCTCTTTGAATTAAAATTCAACGGTGTAGATTGATATTCTGGTAAGCATAAAAGCTCTCTTCTCGCTTCCCACGCCCGGGTTCCCGGGTTCGATTCCCGGCGGGGTCAGGGATTTTCTCTGCCTCGTGATGACTGGGTGTTGTGTGATGTCCTTAGGTTAGTTAGGTTTAAGTAGTTCTAAGTTCTAGGGGAATGATGGCCATAGATGTTAAGTCCCATAGTGCTCAGAGCCATTTTTTTAAAGGCTCTCTGTTTCACTTGAAGGGCTGGTTTCTCTCACTGTTTAAGTCTCGTTCTGCGCCCTTGTGCTTTACGGGACAATGGCGAGAGGTAAGTGTCCAGTGAAAGGAAGAAACACAAGTTTCTGGCTCAGACAATATTGGTGTCAGTTTAGTACATTGTTCGCAACGTTCCGTCCATCTTGCAGACTTGCACAAGCCCTTTTTTCGGAGAAGGCAACTAGCTCTCATAATGTCTTATTTTCAGTCTGAGTATAAAATGAAAACAATACGCTTCACTCATTACATCATGTGATGAGCCGATAAGTGGCCACGACATTCGATTGATTTGCCATCGTACATCTCGTGCTCCTCCGTAGCTAGGAAGTCAGTGCATTCATAGATGCTACATACCGGCAGACCTCGACAATGAGCAACTGCATTCAGTCTGTAACACTAAAGAGGGTTCTGCTCATTGACGATACGACGGCAGTCGCGGAAGGAGAGAAACAGCCGTAGGGATAAGCACCACGGGGAAGGGCGCAGTGGCTGGCGTAGTGTTTCGGAGGCAGCTCTCGAGTCGGGCGATTAACTCAGATCCATTCGGGTCAGGTCATTTACGTCGGGCGGCGGAAGCCTTGCTAGCGATCTGGCAGTCACTTGCGAATAGTGAATGGGAACTAGCTTTTATCTAACTGCATTAGCCAGTAGCTGTGTCCGTATCGCGTACTTGTGCTTAAAAGCTTCCCTCTTTCCTCTCTCACGGAGCACCACTTTCCCCCAACCAGCAGCTTGTGTTCTCTTAATTCCGCCCTGACATTTTCCCCCTTTCAGTGAGGTAACTACGCGGTGACTTGTCTCGATTTGATCTCTCTGACAGAAGACAGTCACCGTTGTAAGCTAACAGCCTTCCCTATAGTCAGTCCTGTATAATTAAATATGCAGGCAATCGATTTAGTCAACGAACTCATGTAAAAGCTATTCACCGCAAGCATCAGTAAGATGCACATTCAGGGGTATCAAGGAACCCTTTGCCGTTGTAGAGCTGCTAGTGAATCGGGTCCCGTCAGAATGAGATGTCGTATCGTAACTGAAGGGTGAATATTAAGCCTTTCTCTGATAACAAAAATTTATTTGTGTGAAACTATGCTGGATACGGCTATGCGGATTGCTGAAAATTGTACCTTAGCTAATAAAGTTTTTTATGACTACCCTTCCATATCTCTATGTGATTTTTTTTGGAAGTTGTACCTTAATTCCTGACGTTTTTCTGGACACATTTCGACATTACCTCAGTTACAGGAATTGCTATGGATTGCTTTTCAACAAAATGGTGCATCGCCACGCTGGGCGTTCTTTGTTCGCCAGTTCTTGGACGACACCTTCCAGGACAGGTGAATCTGTAGAGACGATCCTACATCATGGGCTCCACATTCGCCGGACATAACCCCTCATGACTTTTTTGTGATGTTACGTTGAGGATAAAGAGTTCAGTTCTCCAGCTTCTGATGTGCAAACTCGTGTGCAAACTCTTACAGCAGGAATACGTAGAGGTGGTGCCGGAAGAGACTTTGGCAAAGACAGGGAGAGAAATTCAGTGTCATCTAGACGTTCTGTGACCAACAAGCGGAGCTAACTTTGTGAGCCAAGCAACTATTTGCGACAAACCACATAGCTGTAGCTAGCATCATTCCTTACAAACAAACTTTTGTATCCAGGAAAAGACTTAATCCTCAACCGTCATATCAATTTTGCTTGAATCTTACTTAATGGAGTTCTCATTTTATCAAACATATAAACCTTTAGTTAAATAAAACATTAATGCAAGTTCTGAGCTTTAGCAGTATATATTTTACTAAAAACGGCACGCATAAAAGACAGTTTTATCCATGAATTAAATACGAATAAAATTATAAACAGCCGACCAGTTGCTATGGATAAAGAATTCTTTACCTAGGTTTCAACAAATTTAAATTTGTCTTCTTCAGAAGGCGGCAATTTTACATTAGTAACGAGTAATGCACCATCGCCGTTTTTACAAATGTCGGCGTAGAGCCATTTGTCAAAATTAAAATATAGCCCTAGAAATAGGGTTTGTCACGTAAATATAAATTAGTACATGGTTCTTGCAGAGCTCACAACCGACAATAGTTGTCCTTACTAATGTAAAATTGCCGCCTTTTGAAGAAGACAAATTTAAATTTGTTGAAACCTAGGTAAAGAATTCTTTATCCATTGCAACTGGTCGGCTGTTTATAATTTTATTACGTGGAACCGTTGCTGTTGTGCAGCTATGTTTAAAATACAAAATACGAATACCAAATGTAGACAGTCTCTACCAAGTTCATTTACTAGTTACCTCCTTTTCAGAGCAGGGTTATCCGTAATACTTTTCTACCAATTAACATAAGCATATGAGAATAAACAAACTTAAAAATCAGTAAGCTGCATTCAATAATCATATTGCTTGCGTGGATGAACACTGCACCACAGTAGTCATCTACGCAGCTATGTAACTGTCAGTTTCTCAGTTTTGGCCTCTGTTTTGCAATTACCTTGGCTACAAATACAGGAGATTCAAATATGATTAATCGTTTTTGGTAATCAGTTTTCTAAGAAATCTAATGGCTGTAAAAATTCTTGTAGCACTGTCGGTCATACAGATGAACCACTATCTTTCTAGTTGCTAGTTTACTAACGCCAGCTATCAGTCAAATAGTTTGTTAGTTTCGTATTTATCCTGTCCTACGTTGTTCCACAGTTGACAGCCTTTTTCTAATGTTCTAACGAAGACTGCCTGGTTTCATAATTTTTTTTACGCCATATGA
Organism: Schistocerca serialis cubense; assembly: GCF_023864345.2. Lineage (NCBI taxonomy): Eukaryota > Metazoa > Arthropoda > Insecta > Orthoptera > Acrididae > Schistocerca > Schistocerca serialis. Next base: position 463,462,725 of record NC_064643.1, read on the forward strand.
AATAACCTATTTCTCAAACTCCTTTAGATTTTAATAAGTCCAAAACTATAGTATCCACTTTTGAAGACTTTTTCAGGTCAGATAACTAGCACCCACATAAAGAATATTTCAGCCGATTGCTCGCCCAGCACTAACACCCAGCTGCACATAGAAAATCTGTATTGAGATTACGGGACAGGTACTTGTCTTAATCATCGCTTAGTTTACTCCTATCTCCATATCCCAAGTATTGATGAAAGTGGGCTGTTATAAGCCTGCTTTAGGTCTCGCGCACTGATTTAAGCGAACGTCTGCATAATCTCCAGCTCCGCAAGTTCCCTCTGTTGACGTCGTGTATTCACTAAAATCTCATGTTTTATAAGGACAACAATCCTGCATCATTCTCTTAACGTATACCAGGATGAGATCAGGAAGAAATGCTGAGAACCCCTGGATAAAGATATATTTTGTTTATGGAGATTGACGCATCAACTCATCTTCTCACAATGGATGCATGTTATTGTTGTTGTTGTTGTTGTTGTAATCTTGAGTCCAAAGAGTAATTTGATGCAAGCCTCGACGCTACCCTGTCCTGTACGAGCACCCTCATCTCCGAATAAATACTGCAGTCAAAATCAATTTGAAACTACTTATTTCATTCTCCACCTGGTTCGGCCATCATCAGTTAATTTGCTGTCCAAATAGAAAAAAACGTCTATTATTTTAGCGTGTCGCTTCCTAGCATCGCCTAATTTAGTTCGACTATTTTTCATTATCTTTGTTTTACTTTTATTAATGTCCTTTCATATCCTTCCACTCATATAACAGCAGTTTGGTTTCTGTATATAACCTCTCGCTCCCTATAGTTGATCCCAGGTACCTTTAAAATTGAGCGTAATCAACACTGTCAAAAGCTTTCTGTAATTCCGCCAATGCTTTAAACGTTTGTTTGCCCTTCACCAATCTATCTTCGAAGTCGTGGGGACAATATTGCCTCACGAGTTCCCACATTTCTCTGGACCCGAAATAATCTTCCCCAAGGTCAGCTGCCACGGGATTTTCCATTCTTCTGTAAATAATTCGTGTCAGAATTTTGCAACCGTAACTTATCAAACTAATAATTCGATAATATACATGGTGCCTCTAAGAGTCGTTGGGCGCATTTTCTCTGGTGCTTCGGCAAATATTTGCAATTCGGTTTTTGCAACGTGTAACTAGAGTCAACCCAAACAAATCCTGCTCGTCACGTCTTTCATGCGACGCCAAGCGTCGATGGAAAGCGTCGGTTTGCTTCCTATTACGTACAAAATTATTTTTATAGTGGAATTTTATGTGCCCATCCGACACAGCTGTCTAGTATTAGTCTAGTACGATAATCGTTTTATCAGTATGCATTGACAGGGACAGTAAAACAGGAAGAATAACCAGGACTTCAGCAGCCACATCACCGCCCTGGCCAGCGCTGTCTGCTTCCGCCATACGAAATTGCGCCGCTCAGTCGCTGCTGGAGAACAGATTATTTTTCGTATTTTACTATTGCTACTAAAACACATCGATAACACGAGTCACGCACTAAACTAATCTGAGACCGCTCTATCGAATGGGCACGTAAAACTGTTGTTGTGGTCTTCAGTCCAAAGACTGGTTTGATGCAGCTCTCCATGCTCCTCTATCCTGTGCAAGTTTCTTCATCTACCAGTACGTACTGCAGCCTACATCGTTCTGAATCTGCTTAGTGTATTCATCTCTTGGCCTCCCTCTACGATTTATATCCTCCACGCTGCCCTCCAATACTAAATTTGTGATCCCTTGATGCCTCAGAACATGTCCTATCAACCGATCCCTAGTCAAGATGTGACACAAATTTCTCTTCTCCCCAATTCTATTCATAATCTTCAGCATTCTTTTGTAGCACCACATTTCGAAAGCTTCTATTCTCTTCTTGTCTAAACTATTTATCGTCCACGTTTAACTTCCATACATGGCTACACTCCATACAAATACTTTCAGAAACGACTTCCTGACACTTAAATCTACACACGATGTTAACAAATTTATCTTCTTCAGAAACGCTTTACTTGCCACTGCCAGTCTACATTTTACATCCTCTCTTCGTCGACCATCATCAGTTATTTTGCTCCCCAAATAGCAAAACTCATTTACTACTTTCACTGTCTCATTCCCTAATCTCATTCCCTCAGCATCATCCGATTTGATTCGACTACATTCCATTATCCTCGTTTTGCTTTTGTTGATGTTCAAGACACTGTCCATTCCGTTCAACTGCTCTTTCAGGTCCTTTGCTGTCTCTGACTGAATTACAATGTCACAGGCGAACCTCAAAGTTTTCATTTCTTCTCCTTGGATTTTAATTCCTACTCCGAATTTTTCTTTTGTTTCCTTTGCTGGGTTGCTCAAAAACTACGATTTAAAAATAATTTCATATGTACTGGTAAACAAACCTACGTTCTCCGAGGGCGCTGAGCGTCATACGTAAGACGCGATGAGTATTTATTTGGGCTGACTCCAGCTACACGTTGTAAAAACGAAATTGCAAATATCTGACGAGTCACCAGAGAAAATGCACCTGGCAACCCGTGAGAGAGACACTAGGTATATACCTCTCATCACCTGATTTCTTTGGAATTATAATTCTGACATTCTTCTTGAAATCTGAGGCGATATCTTCAAGATCACTTCCCTTGTAGAGCCCCGCTATATTCCTTCCACTTTTCAGTTCTTTGCTTCGTGTTGATTTGCCGTCTGAGTTCTTGATAATCACACAGTTCTTTCTCTTTTCTCCAAAAGTCTCTTTAAACTTTCTATACGTGGAATCAATTTTTTGCCTGATTGTACATGCCTTCAGAGTCTTGAATTTATCCTTTGGCCGTTCATGTTTAGAATTTTGCATTTTCTGTCAATCTGAATTTTTAGATTCTACCAGGCAGCTTTCTGTTTCATTTTTTCCCAAGTCCATATTCTCCCAGTATTTTACGTTCTCTTACCCTTCCTGCAATCGGATTCCATCCCATAAGACAAACAAATTTTCCTCTCCCTTAACTATCTCAATAATTTCTTTTATCTCATCGTACATTCTTCCAATCCCTTCATCATCTACGGAGCTAGTTGACATGTAAAGTTGTTTACTGTGGCAGGTGTTGGCTTCGTGTCTATCTTGGTTACGATAGTTCGTTTACTAAGCTGTTCACAGCATGGCGCTTGCTACAGTGACGTGGCTTGCGTGCCTCAACGGAGGAGTATCAATGGAGACATGTGGTTTCTGAAGAGGGGCAGCGCCCTTTCCAGTACTTCCAGTAGCAACAGTCTGGATGAATGACTGATATGGCCTTGTAACATCTGCCAACAAGATAGTGCTGTGCTGGGACTGCGAAAGACTGAAAGCAAGAAAAACCTACTTTTCTCGAAGGCGCACAGCCCCTACTGTATTGTTAAATCATCATGGCTTCCTCTTGGGTAAAATATTCCAGAGGTGAAATAGTCCCCCGTTTTGATCCCCGAGCGGAAACTGCTCAGGAGGATGTCGACATAGGCGGAAACAAAGATGTCATTCTATGGATCGTTGAGTAGAAAGTTAAATCCCTTAATCGGAGGGGGGTGGGGGGGAGGTAGGTTAGAAAACCACCAAAGGGGAAGTTATGGATTAAATTTATATATAGTAAGAATTAGTGATGGTGGTGCAATGCAGGAGTAGGAAATGTGAGTAAGTTATTACGAACAACTTAGTTGAAATGGCTCTGAGCACTATGCGACTTAACTTCTGAGGTCATCAGTCGCCTAGAACTTAGAACTAATTAAACCTAACTAACCTAAGGACATCACACACATCCATGCCCGAGGCAGGATTCGAACCTGCGACCGTAGCGGTCGCTCGGCTCCAGACTGTAGCGCCCAGAACCGCACGGCCACTCCGGCCGGCTGAACAACATAGTGAACCCATTATCGTAGACAGACACGAGTTCAACACGAACCGCGGAAGCACGAGTTCATGTGTCAACTAGCGCCGCAGCTGAAGAGATTGAAAAAAATGTATGATGAGATAAAAATATTATTCTGTTAAAAGAGAGGAATATTTAGTTGTGGTGCAGGCCTGGAATTCGATAGAGGGGAAAGGAGGAGAAGTAAAAGCAGTAGATGCATATGGATTGGGAGAAAGGAATGGCAGAGGAAATACGAGGGGCGTTCAGAAAGTAAGCTCCGATCGGTCGCGAAATGGAAACGACTATGAAAATCCGATAAAGCTTTGCACAGATGTGTTGGGTAGTGTCTCTAGTATAACCCCAGTTAGCATCACGTCGCTCTTCTCATTTCTGAGCTCGCAGTGAGTGCGTAAAGATGTCTAGAAAATAGTGTCTGCCGCCAAGTACGAGGGCCTGGTGAGAAATTTCGCCTGAAGCTATGCAGCTAACATTACATAACTGTCGTGCTGTTTCTTCTTCAAGACAATTCTCAGCCGCATTCTGCAGGGACAATGAAGATGCTCCTGCATCGTTTTCAAATGGAAATGTGAGATTACCCACAATACAGTCCGCAATTGTCTCCCCCTGAGTTTCATCTCTGGTCACATGAACCGCTGTCTTTGAAGACAACATTTTGACACAGACAACGAGGTGTAGGCCAGCGTGGAGAATTGGCGGAAAGCACTGGCGGCTGCCTTCTATGATGAGGCTATTGAAAAGTTGGTACAACGCTATGACAAAAGTCTAAGTCAGAACGGCGACTACGTAGAGAAGTAGCTGAAAGGTGTTGCTAATTGTTACAAGTAAAACATTTCTGATGTTCACTGTGGTTTCAATTTGGCAATCAATCGGAGCTTACTTTCTGAACAGGCCTCGTAGAACTTTTCACAGACCGTAATTTAATTACCGCCAACACTTGTGAAAGAAAGTTGTACAGGTGGAAGAGATCTTGGGGTTTTAGTTTGATAATATAATACTACGGCAGAAATTTAGGAACGAAAGCTGAAACTGTAAGCCATTTGAAGCGGCAAATGTGGTTTCTGTGCACAATTTATAGGTCGTGGACTGCAGATTAAAAGTGAATAAATTGCAAAAAGGTAAGAACTTAAGAGAAGGGACGTGAGTAAATTGAAAAATAATACCGGAGGTTGTTGAAAGTTTCAGAAGCATCGCAAGGCAACAAGTGACTGAGACAGGGGAAGGTAATACAATTCAGGATGGAGGAGTGGCTTTGAGAGGTTGAATAGTGAAATCAGAAGAGGATAAAACAAATAAAAAGGCCTGGTAGAAATCCTAGGATATCACAGGTGATATTGAATTTAGCTGATGAAAGGAGAAAATGTAGAAATGCAGCAAATGAAGCAGGCGATAGGGAATACAAACCTCTAAAAATGAGATCGACAGAAAGTGCTAAATGTTCAAGCAGAAATGGCTATAGGTCAAATGTAAGTATTTAGAAGCATATATCACTAGATAAAACTTAGGTACTGCCTACAGTAAAATTAAAGAAGCCTTTGGAGAAAAAAAAGCGGCTGTATGAATATGAAGAGCTCATATGGAAAAGCAGAATCAATCAAAGAAGGGAAAGCTGAATTGTAGAAGCAGTATATAAATGGACTTTAAAGGGAAATAAACTTGAAGGTAATGTTATAGGAAGGGGAGAGGAAGTAGATGAAGATGAGTTGCGATGTGTGATACTGTGGGAAAAATTTGACGGAGCACTGAAAGGACTAAATCGAAACAAGGTCCCTGAAAAACAAGACAGTCTGTCAGAACTACTGATAGTCTTGCGAGAGCCAGCCATGACAAAACTGTTCCATCTGGCCTGCAAGATATATGTGACAGGAGAAATACCGTAGGCTTTAAGAGCAACGTGATGATTCCAATTGCAATAAAAGCCGACAGGTGTGAATATTACCGAATTGTAGTTTAAAAAGTCAAGGTTTCGAAATACCGGTACGAATTAACTATAGAGAAAAACTGCTAGAAACCGATCTCGGGGAAGATCTGCTTGGGTTCCGAAGAAATGTAGGAACTCTCAGGGCAAACTTTAGAAGATAGCATAAGGTAAGTCAAACCAACGTTCATCTAAGCTGTAGGCTCAGTGGAAGCTTTCGACAATGTTGGCTTGAATTCACCCTTCAAAATTCTGAAGGGTATAGGACTAAAATACAGTGTGCGGATCGTTATTTACAACCTGTACAGAAAACAGACAGCAGTTATAAGAGTCTAAAGACATGAGAGGGAAGAAGTGAGACAAGGTTGTAGCCAACCCACGATGTTAATCAGTCCACACATCGTGCGCGAAGTAAAGGAAACCAAGAATAAATTTAGAAATGGAATTAAAGTTCAGGGAGAGGAAATAAAAATTTTGAGGATTGCCGATACATTGTAATTCTGTGAGGAGCAGTAAAATGCTTGGGAGAAGAGCTGAACGGAATGAAAAGCGTCTTCAAAGAAGGATATAAGATGAACATCAACAAAAGTGAAACAAGCGTCTCTGAGTGTGGTCGAATTAAATCAGGTGATGCCGAAGAAATCAGATTTGGAAATTAAGCACTAAATGTAGTATATGAATTGTGCTATTTGGGCAATGAAACAACTGACGATGGTTGAAGTAGAGAAGATATGAAACGTTGACTGGTAATGGCAAGAATGGCGTTTCTGAAAGAGAGAAATTTGTTGACAACGGATGTAAATGTAAGTGTTACGAAGTCATTTCTGAAGGTATTTGGTTGGTGATTTAGCTATTTATGCAAGTGAAACGTGAACGATAAACAGTTCAGACAAGAAGAGAGTATATGAAGATGGCATCTGTTCTTTCGGACGTCATATAGTTAAGGCTAACCGGCCATTGACCTTCTTCTTCTGTGCTGGATGCACACGCATTGCCCGAGCTCTTACGGGACTCGGTAAGATTGTCTGACGCGAGTAATGAGTGTAATGAGCAAGGGCACTACGAATGCAGTGTGTGGGCATTAAGTTGGGAATGTGGGTCCCACGGGGAGCGTTCAAGGGATAAATCCCTGCAGTCGCACTATCCTCTGTGCCCTCGGTGGCTCAGATGGATAGAGCGTCTGCCATGTAAACAGAAGATCCCAGGTTCGCGTCGCGGTCAGGCCACACATTTTCAACTGTCCCCATTGACGTAATCAACGACTGTCGACAGCTTAGGATCTTGATTTAATTATCATTTCAAGAAGGCAATAGAAGCGTGTGAAATGTGGTGCTACAGAAGAATGCTGAAAATTAGAGGTGCAGACCGCGCAATTAATCAGAAGATACTGAATATTACTGTGGAGAAAGGAAATCTGTGGCATAACTTGACTTAAAGAAGGGATCGGCTGATAGGACACATTGGTTCCGATAGTTATTCGGAGATGGGGCTTGCTCAGAATAGACTAGCATGTATAGGTAAATCAAGCTCTGTCTTCGGACTGAAAACCACAACAACAACAAGAACAACAACAACAATAACATGCTTTCCTTACCATTATTAGACCTCCTGTTTTACCCCTATTTGGTTTTGTAATTATAGCTCTGTCTCACTTGACATGAAGTCCTGTTCAGCCTGCCATCGAACTTCGCTAATTCTCAGCAGACAGTTTCATCCTATTCCTTTCTCTTTTCATATTTTCTACCGCTCCTAAACCAAGAAGGATCTGACATTCTACACTCCGATCAGTAGAATGCCATTTTTCTTTTGCCTTATGTCGACTCCTCCTGAGTAGTCCACGGCTGGAGATCCAAATAGGGGACAAGTTTACCTCCGGAATACTTTATCCAAAAGAATGCTACCTTCATTTAACTAAACATTAAAGCTGTATGCCCTCGGCAGAGACAACGGCTGTAGTTTCTCCTTGCTGTCAGCCATTCGCAGTACGGGTATTGACTGACGTTACAAGATCATATTAGTCAATCATCCAGATTGTTGCTCCCTCTTCGGCAACCGTATGTCTGTCTAGCCTCTCCACAGATACGCCTCTGTTGTGTTTGCACCTACGGCGTAGGTGCCTGTATCGTCGAGACACTCGAGCTATCCCATCTCGTAAAAGCTCATAGGGGAGGGTGAGCACTGGGTAATACATACCACGAAATATTTCACGCTACTTTGACAAGGGCCTATAAAATAGTGGGTGGTTACGATGTTTTTTCTGCCTGCTTGCAAAGGGATTCGGTTAAGAGAAGCGACAAAAAATTTCGCCTTGTGGCGCAACCCACCGCTGGGAAGTGTGCTGCTGCTAGCGGTGACGTTATCGCCTCAGGATACAGAGCAGACGCTGCACTCAGAACAGCATCTCGCTTCCATTGTTTATTTGCGGCCCCACCAAACTATTCTTTGGTGCTAACATCGTCTACAGCTCGTCGTCTTGTGGTTAGCATCGCTGACTCTCATCCACGGAACGCCGGGTTCGATTTCCGTCCAGTTCGGGAATTTACTGCAGTCGGGACTGTGTGTATGTGTGTGTGTGTGTGTGTGTGTGTGTGTGTGTTTTATCATCATTTCGAAGTAGCTAGACCTTGAACAGATGAAATTTTTGACACTTCAATTATTGATTTGCTTATATCTGTCCTTGAAATTTCCGTTTTCCCTTAAATCACTAATTTTTCCTACTACGATTACCTTCAATTTATTTTTTTATTTTTATTTTATTTATTTTTTATTTTTTGCAAAACTAGAACTCACACAAGTTAACTTGACGGCCCATATGTCCAATTCCCACTCTTTGTTTGGCTATGAAAATTCGGATAAAAGTCCACTCTGTAAATTCTAGGAAGTGTTGTCTGCACTCCGCTCAAACATTTGACTAAGACGACAGTGCCTAGAACAAAGTCTTGGAAATCATAGGAAATATTCAATTTAACTAACGAAAGAAGATGCTGCAGGAAAATTATTCTGCACCACGATATGGTTTACCGATAATTTTCCTCTCTCATACGTTCCTAGAAATTCTGCCAACAAACTGCTCCTTCCTAGGGACATCATACGAAAAGACGATGAAGTTAAAATTAGATTCGAGTCACACAGAGGCTTATCAGCAATCGTTTGCGACTGGAGCAAGAAACGGTGGAAAACGATAGGCTACACACAGTATCACTCACCTTTAACTGCCTTACGAAATGTTCACTACGTGATCAAAAGTATCCGGACACCCCCAAAAACAAACGTTTTTCATATTAGGAGGATTGTGGTGCCACCTACTCCCAGGTACTCCATATCAGCGACGTCAGTAGTCATTAGACATCGTGACAGAGCAGAATGGGGCACTCCGCGAAATTCACAGACTTCGGACGTGGTAGGTGATTGGGTGTCACTTGTGTCATACGTATGTACGCAAGATTTCCACACTCCTAAACATCCCTAGGTCCATTGTTTCCGATGTGATAGTAAAGTGGATACGTGAAGGGACACGTACAGCACAAAAGAATACAGGCTGACCTCGTCTGTTGACGGACAGAGACCGCCGACAGTTGAAGAGGGTGGTAATGTGTAATAGGCAGACATCTGTCTAGACCATCACACAGGAATTCCAAACTGCATCAGCAACCACTGCAAATACTGTGACAGTTGGACCGGAGGTGAGAAAACTTGGATGTCATGGTCGAGCGGCTGCTTATAAGCCACACATCACGCTGGTAAATGCCAAACAACGCCTCGCATGGTGTAAGGACCGTAAACATTAGACGATTGAGCAGTGGAAAAACCTTGTGTGGAGGACGAATCACGGTACACAATGTGGCGATCCGATGGCAGGGTGTGGGTATGGCGAATGCCCGTTGAACGTCGTCTGGCAACGTGTGCAGTGCCAACAGTAAAATTCGGAGGTGGTGGTGTTATGGTGTGGCTTGCACCCCTTGTTGCTTTACGTGGCACTATCACAGCACAGGCGTACACTGATGTTTTTAGCACTTCTTGCTTCCCATTGTTGGACAGCAGTTCGGGAATGGTGATTGCATCTTTCGACACGATCGAGCATCCGTTCATTATGCACGGTCTTTGGCGGTTACATGATAATAATACCCCTGTAATACACTGCCTACACGGAGTCCTGCCTGAATCCTATTGAATACCTTTGGGATGTTTCGGAACGCCAACTTCGTGCCATGCCCCACCGACCGACATCGATACCTCTCCTCAGTTCAGCACTCCGTGAAGAATGGGCTGCCATTCCCCAAGAAACCTTCGAACACCTGATTGAACGTATGCCTGTGAGAGTGGAAGCTGTCATCAAGGCTAAGGATGGGCCGACACCATAATGAATTCCAGCATTACCGATGGAGGGTACCACGAACTTGTAAGTCATTTTCAGCCAGGTATCCGGATAGTTTTGACCAGATAGTGTGGATGTAGACACACGAACAAACTGAGTAACTTCGCTAACGGCATTGCCGTGGCACTTCCGAATGCGGCATTTTTGCCATTCTGTCACGATTTCACGCCAATCTAAATCTACCTCTATATGTATCCTCTGTAGATCACACTCAAGTGCCTGGTAGAGGGTTCATCGAACCACCTTCACAATAACATTGTTATTCCACTGTCGAACATCGCACGGAAAAGGAAACACCTATATGTTTCCGAGCGAGTTCGGATTCCCTTATTTGATTACGATGATCGTTTCTCCCTATGTAGGTTGGTGCCAACAAAATATTTTAGCGTTTGTAGGAGAAAGTTGGCGAACACAACTATTCCGCGACCATTCTCAGCCTTTCATGGTACTCATGTTGCCAAACAACGAAGGAATTTTTATGGATGACAATGCATCTTATCACAGGACCGTAAGTGTTCGCTATTGGTTTGAAGAACACCTTGGGCGATTCGAGCGAATGATTTGGCCGCCCAGATCTCTCGGCATGGATCCCATCGAACATTTATGGGACATAATCAAGAGGTCAGTTCCAGCACAAAATCGTGCACCGGCAACACTTTCGCAAATACGGACGGCTACAGAGGCAGCATGGCTCAATATTTCTGCAAGGGACTTCCAACGACTTGTTGAGTCCATGCCACGCCGAGTTGCTGCACTACACAGGGCAAAAGAAAGTACGACATGATGTTAAGAGGTATTGCATTACTTTTGTCTCCTCTGTGTGCTTTTTACGGTGAATAGAAGCAGCAGGTTAAAATTTAAACGGAAAAATACTTGACAGGATGATGATCTACTGTAAACTTCCTTTTTAAGTGCTACCCCTGATGACTTATTGCCTTCAAAAATTGATTTTACAGAAGAAATAAATACAACTATCCTGTAAAATTAAATCATGAATATAGACGCTATAATTCTTTGTGGTCGTTTTGACTTCTCGAGGACTCAGTCGATAATATTCACCTACAGTAAATGGGCAAAACATGGAAAACTTAATTCGGTAATGAAGTACAGTGGACGTATGTTCTCCTACTTATAGGTTAATAGTATTTATATTGGCCCATCTTTCTCTTTTTGCTAGCCGCTGTTGTTATTTGCATTAACAGAATTAGTATCAGATTTAACATGCATCTTTACTGATGAGTGTACGCTATATTTTAAGTTCGTGACAAAGCTCGGATGTACGTTAAGAGTATAGGCCCGTATTCTGGTCTGCCACACATCTATGATCTGTCATGTAGTTTCGTTCAAGTATACACAGCACTTCAGAGCGTAGATTTCATTCTGAAAACAGCAAATGAATAGTTTAAGCGATTCTTTGCCGCATCTCTCCGACTGGCGCTAGACTAAAGAGTAACAGTGTAAATTTTGGGAAGTAAAAGAGAGATGTCGGTGGAGTGAAGCTGTCAGTTGAACCCTTATCGTCACCCCGAGGGCTCACTTGGAAGGAGACAGGGGAGGATTTGGTTAAATGTATATTTTCATCCATCGACAAACGTCATTACGGCGTAGTCCACAGCAAAGTGATTCTTTCTGGAATGCTCTTCCGTGGCAGATGATGATGAGCTTCAATCATCACGTTGACAGCTAAATCATAGAGAACTCGCTCAGCTGGACGAGAGCAGCACTGTTTTCTCAGTAATCGTCCCAGTATTCAGTTTCTGCCATTAATTGGCAAAGTATTGATGTAGAAGTAGAGCATGGGAATTGAATCCCGCTCTTTCATTATCCAGGTGCTTCGGCCACTACACCGTGCCGTTTGGAACATCTCTTACGCTGTCCGTACGATACTTCCGCACAGTTTTCTGGATTAGAATCTCTGGGAGGAAGGATGCAACATATAAAAAAAGCTTTCAAGAGGCAGTTATTTGCTGCTTCTAATTTATATTTTTTATTTTATTTTATTTTATTTATTTGTTTATTTTATTGACGATCATGTTTGCACAATAGCAGCATATCACTTGATTACGAGCAGCTAACTTCTGTTGTATGAGAGAAACTGGTTGACTGACCGTAAATGGTTAAAATGGCTGCTTTTAATAGTACATATAACTGTTGCACAAATCATGACATTTTAAAATTTACATATGAATGCTTGACGTAATTTTCTTCCAGGGTTGCTTGAGTAGCCAGCAACTCAGAAGAGCATTCGTCAAATTTGGGATAGTCAGAGAACTGTAGAAACTGAGTAAAGTTATAAATTGAACTGAGACGTCGGATTAGATGTCACTGGTGGTAAGATCATTGCACTCAAATGGCGGTAGTCCTTATTCGAGATTCAGTTTGACACGTGACTTCAGTTTTTCAGGAACTAGCATATATTTTTTTCAAATTGTCAACTGAGACGATCAGTGGTCGTACTGAAGTGCTTCTATTCCCCCTGAGCCATCTTTGGTCCCCATGCTGAGGACTCCCTTAGCCCGTGCGGAGGGGAACTTACAGGAGGGGGTGGTGTTACCTCGGCGCGGCGGCAGCAATAGCGTCTGGGAACGACGTGACCACACACGCGGCCACGGCCGGGCTTTCCCTCTCTGGTGACCTTGGTGCTGGCCTTCCCCTTCCGCCGGAGATGCTTCTTTTTATTGAGGAGCAGGGAGGCAGAACCCCACGGTTCCGGAGGCCGTCCACTGGTGCTTGCCCACCCGACGCCCTTCGCTCGTTCCGAGACTGGCTCGACCTCTTCTGTACATGATACCTGGACGTGGCCTTCGCATTCTTTGTCGGAGCTCTGTGACTGAGATTAGTCGGCCAGCTAAGTAATTAGGCCACGTGGTGTTACGCGCGGAAGGCCGAAATCGTACTTATTAACTCAAACTCAATTTTGTATTCGTAATTATCTCACAAGTCCTGGTACGAAGTGGCATCCGACTGGAGTGCTGAGCAGCACCACAGATGGCACGCAGGTTGGATGTTGTACTCTGAGAACCACCACATTCATCAGGGCGACTCGGGAACCGATCAACGATGCAAAGGTTATTGGCGTTCATGATAGAGAAGTCGTTCCAGCTCATCGTATTTTGATTGCACCATACAGCACACAGGTTTCCTACAAGAGCATGTTATTTGATGGAAAGTACCTGGACGCCTATTAGTGGACTTTCGCCTTTAAGACGGCTTGAATTCCTCCGGTGACACTTTCAGCGAGGTTTCCGAATGTCTGTGGAGAAACGGCTGCCCATTCCCCCCCCCCCATCGGGGAAGGTAGTGATGTTGGACGCTGGCGCCGGAAGTGAAGTAGACGTTCTATTTCATCCCACAGGTGTTCCATGGAGTCCCGGTTCAGACTCTGGGCTGGCCAACACACTTCAGGAATCCTGTTGTTCACAGATCATTGGCTCACAGATGGTGCTTTATGACAGGGTGTGTTGTTATGCTCATACAACCATCGTCTCCGAACTGTTCCTCTTGTACTCTGGCACAATGCTGTAAAGCTTTGAGCGTTTTCTTACACGCTATGAGGGAGCCACACCGTAAGCGCGAAAGACATTCCAATACCGTAACACCGCCTCCCCTGTACTTCACAGTTGGCAGCACACATGACAGATGACATTCCCGGGTATTCACAAAACCCAAAATCTTCCACCGGATTGACACAGATTGTGTCAAAATCATCAATCTAAATCACTTGTTTCCAGTCACCCACTGTTCAGTGACGTCGCCCTTTACATCACTTCAAGCGTAGTTTGGCAATGGGAACCGCTGCACTTTGAAACCGATTTTTTAGTCTGGAAGAAAAGTCTTCAGATTATCAAAAAAAGTTTTATTTTTATTTTTGACGAGTACCCTTCCTTAGTACTTCAGAATGAAGTGAGTCCTTTAGTATTATTTTATTGTTTCCTGTTCATGTGTATCATAGAGCTACAAGCAAAAGGACCCACTTCAAAGGCGGTAAAAAGGGGGGAGTGCAACTATTGTCATTTTCAACTGAAATTGTTGGAAACGCCGATTATTTCTCACTTTAAATAAAATCAAGTTCTTTGGCTTCACTAGCTTAAATTCAGACCAAAATATTCATTATTGATTAACGGACTTCGACTTAACATGCAGGTTCGACTTTTTGACAGTGAGATAACTAACGATAGAGCGCTTGCGGCGCTCGATCGTTTCATCACCAAGCAAGTCGCTTCCAATTTAATTTAAAAGGCCGGAAATTACTTGCATTGTATAATTAAAACAGGAAAACTGAGAGCCTGATCATTTTACAAAATACAGTCAATGTAAATGTAAACGTAGGCTTCCGCGGCCGTTGTCACAGTCAAAAAAAAATTCTTCTGGGTTTGAGGCCGCATTGTCATCTGTAAAATTCCAACGTTTCGGGGACTGCTGCAAGGCGCCTTCCTCAGGCTGTACTGCTAACTGCTGATGACAATGCGGCTCAAACCCAGAATAATTTTACTGACTAAAAATTCAAGTTTGAAATACGATGGTCCAATTATTATTGACAAAATATTACAGTGAAAACACTTTCGTCAGTAACATGCTTCTGCCAGAAAACGATCAGAAACAATGTAACGTCGCTTGTTTCATAGAGATAATAACTAAAATTTTGTAGAAAAAAGATTATCATCACGTAAGGTGTTTACAGATGTTAATTCTCTGAAGGCTTCGCTATTTTATAAGTACAATTAAAAGAAACAGTTTTTTTACTGTTCATTCAATGTAGTTGCAATGCTTCAGCGAATATTTTAAATGACATAACATTAGTAATTATTATACATAGGAATCCATGAGTGGAAATAGCACTTGACGTTGTTGTTATTAACATTACCGTTAAGGACTATTCAGTTAGGCACAAAAGTTCACCTTTGTTGTTTTATCAACAGACATGTTTTTTTTTTCTTTTTCTTAAGAATCGATTTCATTTTCGATTTGAAATAATTATTTTACTTTTCAACTAGGTTATTTTCCTCACAGAAAGATATTTATTTTCCCTGAAGAAGAACATTTACAGACGACTTCATTTTTGGCAACACCGGCAGAGGACATGGAAAAACTCCTTGATGAATGCAAAAATAAACCGATGATTTCGGCCGAAGGAGGCGTTACGCTGGCGAGCGCGAGGTGGGACTGAAACAGTGAAAGGAGATCCCTCTAAAATGTAGTGTACGTCGCTGCCGCGCTCTTGAGCGGAAATGTCCGACTCTAAAGTAGCTTGTTCCAACCCTGTTAGTAGCAGAAATTTTCATAGTAGTTGGCTGGCAAGGGGTGTAGCGATAGGGAGCACGTGGTAAGTCCGTCGAATAAGTGTGTTAAATTCGGCTGCCCCCTTGGTGCTATTCGACAGCACTGAACTATGTGCCAGTACGGTTTCATGCTACGCGTTGTAAGCGGTGTATTGTGCAATAAAAATGAACTACTTCCATTAGCAATTACGTTTTAAGCTAAAGAAGAGAACACGGCTATCACCCTATTTCCTGGTACGTTCGCTCGTTATAAGAGACGTCAGAATAAGCGAACACGTGCCTCCGTTTAATCGTAGGTGTTCGACCGTTTCTGATAAAATGACGGTCAGAGTTTTCGGCGCACATTATATGTCTTTTCAGGCGAGTACTTGAAACGAACCGGTGGTGCGCAATGCAGCTTCACAAGTTTGCGCCCGATTTCCGAAACCCGGTTTTTTAAATTTTTTGTTTTATTTTATTTCGTTTATCGATCCATGTTCGTAGAAGGTTACTACAGAAACAGAGTAGGGGATACAAGGGCGTTGTATTAACCGAAAAATTAATGCCGGGTTTCATAATGTCATACATTTATACACACATCAAAAAATTTTGCATCACCTCGGTTCAAATGGCTCTGAGCACTATGGGACTTAACATCTTAGGTCATCAGTCCCCTAGAACTTAGAACTACTTAAACCCAACTAACCTAAGGACATCACACACATCCATGCCCCAGGCAGGATTCGAACCTGCGACCGTAGCAGTCTCGCGGTTCCCGACTGCAGCGCCTAGAACCGCACGCATCACCTCGGTCCTGATAGTTCCGGCACCTGTACAGAAAATTGGAATAGAGATCAACATAAACATCATTTCCACACTTTTTATTCCTCATGAAAACCAGACTTTGCATGATGTACCTCCAAACAGCGAGACCGTCAGATGTGGTGTTCCAAATTGCTGTGCACACGTCCTCGTTCACTGTTGTATGCCTCTATTCGTCGTGGCATACTATCCACAAGTTCATCGAGGCACTGTTGGTCCAGATTGTCCCACTCCTCAACGGCGATTCGGCGTAGGTCCCTCAGAGTGGTTGGTGGGTCACGTCGTCCATAAACAGCCATTTTCAATCTATCCCAGGCATGTTCCGTAGGGATCATGTCTGGCTAACTTGCTGGCCACTCTAGTCGAGCGATGCCGTTATCCTGAACGAAGTCATTCACAAGATGTGCACCATATGGATGCGTATTGTCGTCCATGAAGACGAATGCCTCGCCAATATACTGCCGATGTGGTTGCACTATCGGTCGGAGGATGGCATTCACGTATCGTACAGCCTTTACGGCTCCTTCTATGACCACCAGCGGTGTACTTCAGCCCCACATAATGCCACCCCAAAACAGCAGGGAACCACCTTGCTGCACTCGCTGGGCAGTGTGTCTAAGGCGTTCAGCGCGACCGGGTTGCCTACAAACACGTCTCTGACGGTTGTCTGGTTGAAGACATTTGCGACACTCATCGGTGAAGAGAACGTGATGCCAATCCTGAGAGGTCCATTCGGCATGTTGTTGGGCCCATCTGTACCGCGCTGCAAGATGTCGTGGTTGCAAAGACGGACCTCGCCATGGACGTCGGGTGGCATATAGCCTATTGCGCAGTTTTAGTCGTAACACGAAGTCCTATGGCTGCACTAAAAGCATTGTTCAACATGGTGGCATTGCTGTCATGGTTCCTCAGAGCCATACTCCGTAGATAGCGGGTATCCACTGCAGTAGTAGACCTTGGGCGGTCTGAGCGAGGCTTGTCATCAACAGTTCCTGTCTCTCTGTGTCTCCATGTCCGAACAACATCGCTTTGGTTCACTCCGAGACGCCTGGACACTTCCCTTATTGAGAGCCTTCCTGGCACAAAGTAACAATGAGGACGCGATCGAACTGCGGTAGTGACCGTCCAGGCGTGGTTGAACTACAGACAACACGAACCGTGTACCTCCTTCCTGGTGTAATGACTGGAAATGATCAGCTGTCGGACCCCCTGCGTCTAATAGGAGCTGCTCATTCATGGTTGTTTACATCTTGGGACAGGCTTAGTGACATCTCTGAAAAGTCAAAGGGACTGTGTCTGTGAAACAATATCGACAGTCAACGTCTGTCTTCAGGAGTTCTGGGAAACGGAATGATGCATTTTTATGTGTTTATTATATCAGAGTATATGTTATTTTAAGGGGTTATAATTCTTTTAAATTCTCATACTCTTATAGTAAATTCTCATATCAATTCTTACATTTTCTTTTTATGTTTATTCTTCAGGAAATTTTGGTCTATTCCCTTGAATGACACCGATTTTAGAGACAATCGAAGAACTGAAATTTCGAATACCATGAGCATCGCGTGAAGGCGGGTTTACAACAGTGACATTTCTTCCTATGAATATCACCTGGGAAAAAAGCTTCATTAACATTGCTGAAGATTTCCCGTATTGACAATAATTTCGTGGCAGATCACGCATAACGGTTCGCTTTTCCGAAAACCAGCGCTTACAATTGATTATGAATTGAGATAAACCACAGGAATTTTACCGAAAATAATTTTCATTCTTTTTTTCTTTTTCTTTATTTTTGTAAATTCTTTCACTAGACAGACAATTAGTAAACGAATATGGACAATGTCATTTCAACATATATTGGAAAACATTCGTGTAGTAATCTTCTATGGACTTGTATAGATAAATTACAAAAATAAAATAGAAACAATAATCCGGATTCGAACACGGTGTGCAAAACTCTAAAGGCGCGACATTAGCCACTGAATCACTGCTCCAGTTGAAATTATCCGCTAGAAGGAACACAGCACACCTGGAACACTTTGACCGTCGGTTTCTTTGTATGGGCGCACAGACGTCCATGACTTCTTCCGACGTGGAACTGTGACACCGAAGCTCCTGTCTCCTAACGCTACAGGCTATGGTTTAAGGATATCTTTAACAGAAAATAGTTCAACGAAAAAGATTACGATTTCCCAACCAGTAGAATCTGTTGTGTTCAACTCAAACATGATAACAGTCCAGGTGACGGCCCTGTTTCCACGCTGTGGACAGCATTACAAGGAGAATGGTATCCAGCGGCTATACAAGTATTCCTTCATTCACAGAACCACACATGTCCAAACTTCGTGCACACACTAAGGTTACACGCTTTGTTCTGTCCGAAGAAGCTTCTTGATGTCGAGAGATGCCTTCTCACTATATTAAAATACAACTGTCTGTCCAAGGCAACTTAAACCAGAACTCACCTGCGAAGAACAATTCAGCATTGATCTGCAGTCCATTGTGCGTGTTGGCGTGTACACAGACGAGCGGTGGGCGATGCAGATGTTTACATTAATGAGTCAAAATATTATGCCCACTTGCTTAATAGCGTCTTTGTCTGACTTTGGAACAAAATACATCACTAATTCTGTGAATCATGGATCCAACAGTCTGTTGGTAAGTTTTAGATGTCTACGTACAGGTAATGCAATTCGCTTGAATAACGAGCCGATGATTTGTGTACGCGCTGATAGCGCCCGGTAGTGACTCAGATGGGTTCCATAGGATTTACATCAGGCGGATTTGGTCGTTGAGACATTAACATGAATTTGCTGCAAAACTCCTCAAACCACTGCAGCACAGTTCAGGCTCTAAAATGCGGACAATTGTACTCTTGAAAGATGAGATCGCCGTCGGGGAGGACATCAAGCATGAAGGGATGCAGACGGTTCGCAGTTCTCAGTGTGTCTTCGATTATAACCAAAGGCCCCACCCTAGCGCAGGAGAATTTCTCCCATAGCATAATACTGCTCGTATCAGCCTGCGTCCATGACGCGCTGCACGTTTTGAACCGCCGTTCACGTCGATGACGGCTTTTGTGGAGACGACCATCGACCTAGTACAGCAAAAATGTGATTCACCCTAAGAGCTGACGCGCTTCCATTGATCGACTTTCGAATCTCGATAGTCCCGTGCCCACTGCAATTATTACTGATGATTTCCTTGGGTCAACATGTGACCACGTAGAGGTGGTCCGCTGCGGAGCTCCATGTTCAACAGTGTACGATGAACGGTGTGCTCCAAAACACTTGTGCGGTCACCATCGTTGTGCTCTTTCGGCAGAGACGCCACATATCATCATCTATCCTATTTACAGAGTAGACAAGCCTCCAAACCCGAAGTTCAGTAAAGAGTCGTGAACGCCCAACCATTTAGCGCCT
This sequence comes from Schistocerca serialis cubense, assembly GCF_023864345.2. NCBI lineage: Eukaryota > Metazoa > Arthropoda > Insecta > Orthoptera > Acrididae > Schistocerca > Schistocerca serialis. The sequence continues at coordinate 463,482,455 of NC_064643.1, forward strand.
AGCGGTAGCTTCATTGTCCGTCTACCTCTTCCTGTAGATACTCACGACCGTAGCACCTGAACATTCGACGACCTCCGGCGTTCATATGCTCTGCAAAATAATAATCTGTCCTTTGTCAACATCGCTTATCTCAACTAATTTCCTCATTTGCAGCTCAATCTTCGCTAGGGTGAATCTCCGTCCGTGTCTGCTCCACTTACATACTTTTGATACAACGTCAGGTATCCTCAACGCCACCAACGGCATCCTACGTAGCGGTGGGCAGTGATCATTGTATACTAAGTAACCTTCTGCGCACAGTACTCACTGGTATCAACCAACCAGTAGCAGCCGCTATTGCGGTGGCATCGCGTCCCATTCGTTCGAGGGTATAGTTACAAACGCAGCTCCTCAGTGCCCTTCGCAGCCCTTCATCGGCATTAGTGGAGCCTTTTGAATGTCAGATCTGCGTTGCCTCCAGTCTGGACGGCAAATATATTGTAGTTCGAGACTTCCTGGAAGATTAAAACTGTGTGCCGGACCGCGACTCGAACTCGGGACCTTTGACTTTTGCGGGCAAGTGCTCTACCAACTTTTTTTTTTTTTTTTTTTTTTTTTTTTTCCTTGAACGCTAACCACTTTTTTTTTTTTTTTTTTTTTTTTTGCAAACACTAAATGAAATGCATCCTCTGCCAAAAAGAAAGAAAACAAAATATTTTAAAACAAATCACAAATTGAAAGGAACAGGGATGTTGTTTTTATTTATTTATTTATTTTCAATAAGGATCACTCTGTTAAAAGGAACATATAGACCATTTCATCGTATGGTATGTGCATCACATAGTGAGTGGTGAGAGAAGCGTGAGGTTCATCATCAGCTGTCAAATGTGCACACCGTCTGCACCCGGCACATCCCAACTGCGTGGGGGGTCGAGGAAGACTGCCTGAAGATAATTGGCAAAGGTTTTCCGATAGTGTGACCATCTATGAACCTCACTGTGGGCTTGCTGCAAGAAATACCAAAAGTCAAGTCGCGACGTGGCAGTATCCCCATAGAGATACGCGATCGTCCAACCTTTGATCCAGATGATCGACTGTGATTTAGTCGCCGGAAAGTAGTCACTCTCTGGATGTAAGAAGGAAGCAGGTGTAATATGTTGCGGGGTCACACGGAGGTAGCAAGCCACCATCTGTCTTCCTAGGAGCCAGACGTCCTCCACCGCGATACAAGTTAAGCGGTGATGGTCGTCATCCACTTGGTGACATTTCGGGCATAGTGGAGTGTCCACTAGTCCAATTGCATGGAGCCGTTGGTGGGTGTTGAACTTGCCACAGGCGACAGAGAACCACAGTGCCCGAACGAAGGTAGGAAAGAATTTTTGGTGCACATGTCTCCAAATCTTCGGCCAATGCAACCTGGGGTGTTTCACTTCAATTACATTACAACGTATCCGTCGTAGCAGCCAAACATAAAAATCCTTCACGCATGGCGGTCTCGTGCGCGGAAGCTCGTCTCTGATATAACTAAGTTCCACGATAAATGTTGAGACATGCGCAAAATGTGGCGTAATGTTGCCCACCGCCACCGGAGGTGTGAGGGACGCTGGAACCAGGAGATCCAGTAGGCGGGATGTAAGGGAATCACGCCCGCTACGCCATTGCTTATACATTGTGGCTAGAAGGAGCGCCGTCGCACGGCAGTGAACATTCGTAAGTCCGAGTCCCCCCTTGTCCGTAGGGAGAGTGAGCGTTTCGTATCGCACCTTGAGGGGCGATCCAATCATCACGAAATAGCCTAGTGCTGATTGAAGGCGACGTCCGAGCGTGAGTGGTAGGGGCAGGATCTGCGAAATATGCACCATTCGAGAAACCACATAAGTGTTCAGGTACTCGACTCGCTGCAAAGGATCAAGGCGCCGTAGGAGATGTTGTCGGACCATGGTACGTGTTGTCTGTAAAATACGTCGGTAGTTAACTGCTGCACTATGTTTTACAGATGAGGTAAAGTCTATGCCGAGATAGCGGAATCGTTGCACGTAAGGAAACGGACTGATTTCTTCCTGCATAAGGCCCCTTCCCACCGGCATTGCCGCCGATTTGTTCATGTTCACTGCACCACCCGCGATCACACTGTGGTCCAACAACAGTTCAAGGACCGTCTTCACCTCTTCCTCAGAACGAACGAGCAGCAGGAGGTCGTCCGCATAGGCACGACATTTGAAGGTGTAGCCCCGTAGTTCCATCCCAGAAAGAGAATTGGTGAGCCTCCCAATTAATGGTTCCAACGCTATCGCGAACAGCAGCATCGAAAGAGGGCAGCCCTGGCGAATGGATCGTCGAATTTGAATGGGCCCTGCTATACGCCCATTAACCTGTACCAAGGATTGTGCGCCCCCGTAAATCCTTCTAATGAGACCAGTAAAACGGTCTGGAAAACCCATTTGTTCCAGTACAGCATACAGATAGTTGTGGCGCACCTTATCAAAAGCACTGTCAAAATCAACCGCCACCATCGCCGCTTTAAGCCGGCACTCCTCCGCCAGCGCTATCACATCACGGCATTCGCCAGTAGCTGTTTGCACATTCACCGATCCACCCGGTGTCGTCTGTTCCGGAGAGAGAACGCTACGAATTAACATACGACATCGGGACGCTAGCAACCGTGCAAAGATCTTATAGTCTGCATTAAGCAGGGTGATGGGGCGATAATGTGTGACCGTAATTCCTGGCTTCGGTTTATGTACTGGCACCAGGAGGCCTTCCATAAAAGCCGGTGGAATAGGCGCATCGGAATTTAACATCTCGTTGTACATTTCCGTCCATCGCGGTGCCATTTCGTTGCGAAATTCGCGATAGAATTCAGCAGGAAGCCCATCAATGCCTGGGGACCGATTCAACGCACCTTGTGTGATCGCATCATGTACTTCCTCACAGCTAATGGCTTCCAGTAAGGTGCCCGCGGCTTCCACCGTCAGTGTACGGGAGACGGACGTGGCTATACGGTCGAGGTCATCGAAAGAGGCTGCTTCTTCCCGATAGATGTGTTGGTAATGGTCGACGAATGCAGAGACAATGTCAGCTTGACGCGTCACTCTTCGGTCTTCGCGGGTGATTAACTCCCGTACCAAAACGCGTCGTCGGTGCTTTCGTTCATTCACGACGTGGTGCATGGAAGGAATCTCGTGCCTTATCGTATCGTGACATCTGGCGCGCACCATGGTTCCCTGAAGATGTTTCCGAGCTAAAGCCACTAGTTTAGCTTTTATCCTTTTGCGTTCGATCCAGAAGTCCTGTCCCGGCGGGCCAACATCCAGGTCGCGCAGTGCTGCAAAATAAAAGTCGGTGGTACGGCGGCGCCATTCAGCCATTTCCCTGCTATATGAGATGAACGTACGGCGAAGCGCCGGTTTAGCACAAGTCAGCCACCAATCAAGCTTCGTCGCATACCTTCCAACCCTTCGCTCGCACATCGTCCATGTCTCAAGGATCCGTTGACGGCATTCAGGATCATGTAGATGTTGAATGTTTAGTTTCCACGGGGCCTTACTGTTCCACACCTCTCTACGGGGAAGAAGCACCGAACAGATGTAAGCGCTGTGATCGGAAAACGCCAATGGCCAGCGTTCCGCGTCCTGGACATCATTTGCATGAGCCCGTGAGATATAAATACGATCTAATCTGCTCGCCGAATGACTTGTCACATAGGTGTATCCCGGTGCAGCTCCATGTCGTAATTCCCACGTGTCACTAAGTACAAGGTCGTTGACAACGATTCGCAACTCCTGGCTGATGTTTGCTTGCGGCCATTGGTCTTTCTGGCTGAGAACACAGTTGAAATCTCCACCAATTATTACACATTCATAACGTCCATGGAATAGTGGAGCAATGTCTTCTGCATAAAATCGCGCCCTTTCCCGCCGCCGATTGTTTCCCGACGGTGCATAAAGATTGATGATGCGTGTCCCAAACGTCGTGAAAGCCATTCCCCTGGCCGACGGAAGATAACACACGTTTTCCACTGGGAAGCCATCTCGCACGTAAACTGCCACCCCACTCCCATTGTGATCTCCATGTGACGAATAGGATTGGTAGCCTGCGATGTATGGGAGTGCAGCTATGTGGACTTCCTGCAGCAAAGCAATATCCACATCAGATGCCCAAACCGTTTCCTTCAATAGGTGTATTTTGGCCGGGGAACGCACGTCATTGATATTTAATGTCGCAATACGGTTCGCATGGCGTTGAATCCCACTCTGTCGAGGCGCAACAACATCTCCCTGCACCGGCGCCGGGGGCTGAGTTAGAAGACGTTCTCTCGCCCCTCTCCCTTCACCTTCAGCAATTATTAGTCCGTCTTCGTGAGTGCCGGCTGCCTCTGTATGACGTCCGGCGCCTCCTCAATATCCTCATACCACATCTTTTCAGGCTGTGATATATTCGTGTCCATAGCCACAGCATCTGCGTCTGGAGAGCCAACTGGCTGTGATTTCTCGTCAGAATCACCACGTCCCGGTACCGTCAATGTGACTGACCGCTGTGGGTCGGATCGAACAGTTCCCAGTACCTCATCCTGTTTCGTAGAGGCTGTTGTGTCGTCTTGGTCCACAGGCACATCGTCGTCGGGGCAAGGGGAGTCATCCCGAGGAGATGTCGTGCGACGCCGCCGTTTCCTCCTTTTCGGGGAACGCTGTTTGCGTGATCTTCCGTCCGTGTCCTCAGATTGCAGGGAATCACGGCTGCCCGACAGAAAAGCATCCGTAGGAACTGGAAGTGTTTCGAGTCCCATCGTTGAACTTGGTGGGAGTTCGGTCGAAACTAATGATGTCGTCTCAGAGTGCGTTTCAGACGGAACAGCATCCGTAGTGGCTGGAACTGCTTCTTGTACTATCGGTGTGCTGGGTGGGAGTTCGGTCTCATCTGATGTCGCCGTAGATTGTATGCTCGACGGAGCAGCATGCTCTGTCATCCCGACGTCTGCGACAAGGTTTCGGAGAGTGCCATCTTGATCTTCCACCGAGGCTGTGCCCTTTCGGTCATCAGCGGACGCAGTAAGGGCTTTGGCATAGGTGATCGGTAGTACTGTCATCGCCGGCGACGGCTCCCGCACATCTGAAGGCAGTTGCGTAATCCGTCGTTGCATACAGTTCGACCTGAGGTGTCCCTCCTGGCCACATCCAGAACATGTACGTGGTTGACCATCGTAAATCACCACCGCCCGACAACCACCAATTGTCAGATAGGACGGTACATGCTTCTGAAGATCAATAGTGATCTGCCGCACTCCGTTAAGAACGGGGTATGTGGCGAATTGTGTCCAGCGTTCTGCTGTGTGACCATGTACTGTGCCGTATGGCTTAAAAGCCTCGATAACTTCGTCAGCCGGGAGCTCAAATGGCAGCTCAAAAACACGTATTGTCCGTATACCCAGACCAGCATGTTCTACAGTTACCGTGCCGACATTCCCGTCACTATGGCAAAATCGGAGACCTGCTTTTGTCGCCTGTAGAATTCTCTCACACGCCGCGTCATTTACCATCTTAACATACACCGTGGGACTAACGATGGACAGGTGAATTCCAACAATATCATTTGGCGGTATCTTGACGTCCTCTCGAATGAATCGTTCCACTGCTAAAGCCTTTGGTCGTTCGTAGTCTTTGCAGAAATTGAACCGTAATGTAGTTTTCCTGTACTTGTTCGCCATGATCGTTCTTACTAGCTCGCGCGCAGACTAAGTCCACAAGTAAACAAACACTCGCACGCGCCGCACAGGCGGAAGTATCGGACCTCCGCTTCGCACGGCCGCTAGCGCCGAACTTGCCAACTGAGCTACCCAAGCACGACTAAGGTAGGTAGGTTGGAAGGTAGGAGAAGAGGTACTTGCAGAATTGAAGCTGTGAGGACAGGTCGTGAGTCGTGCTTGGGTAGCTCAGATGGTAGAGCACTTGCCCGCGAAAAGCAAATGTCCCGAGTTCGAGTCGCGCCCCGGCACACAGTTTTAATCTGCCAGGAAGTTTTATATCAGCACACACTCCGCTGCAGAGTGAAAATCTCATACTAACATTGTAGTTCCTCCGGTAATTTGTAGGCGCGACAAAATACAACAAATCTCACTGTCTATGCTATATTTTCTCATTGCCTCACCAAAAACTGCCTTCCGTCACCAAAACATACGGTTATATAATTTATACTGAGAATGCAGCCAAATCGCAGTCAGTACTGTACTGTTGCTTTACATGTGGTATTTAAGTGCAATAACAGTGCGCTGAAAATATAGTCAACATTCTCGTCAAAACCGTTTTGCTTTCCTAAGGTGTTTGTATCATTGTGATACTTTCTCGATTGACGATAAGCAGAGTACGTTTAAAACACACATTTTTAACTGAAGTGCAATCATACAGAAATAGTTACAGACATTATGTGATCAAAAGTATCCGGACACATGGCTGAAAATAACTTACAAGTTCGTGGCGCCCTACATCTGTAATGCTGGAATTCAATATGGCGTTTGCCCACCCCTAGCCTTGAAGACATCTTCCATTCTCGCAAACATATTTTCAATCAGGTGCTGGAAGGTTCCTTGCGGAATGGCAGCCCATTTTTCTTCACGGGTGCTGCACTGAGGAGAGGTATCCATGTCGGTCGGTGAGGCCTGGCACGATGTTCCAAAACATCCCACAGCTGTTCTATAGGATTCAGATCAGTACATTACAGGCATGTTATTGTCATACAACCAGTTCGCCACAGGCCGTGAATTGCGAACAGGTATTCGAGCGTGTTGTAACAAGCAATCACCATCCCCGAATTGCTCTTCAACAGTGTGAATCAAGAATGTGATTAAAACATCAATGTAGGGTTGCGCTGTGATAGTGCCACATAAAACAACATGGGGTGCAAGACTTCTTGAAAAACACGACCACACCATAATACCACCGCTTCCGAATTTTACTGTTGGCACTACACAAGCTGGCAGATGACGTTCACCGGGCAGTCGCCATACCCACACCCTGCCATCGGATCGCCACATTGTGTACCGTGATTCGTCACTCCGTACAACGTTTTTCCACTGTTCAATCGTCCAATGTCTGCGCTCCTTACATCAAGCGAGGTGTCGTTTGGCATTTACAGGCGTGATGTGTGGCTTATGAGCAGCCACCCGACCATGAAATCCAAGTTCTCACAACTCCCGCCTAACTATTATAGTGCTTGCAGTAGATCTTGAAGCAGTCTGGAATCCCTATGTGATGGTATGAATAGATCTCTGACTATTACACATTACGAGCCTCTTCAACTGTTGACGGTCTCTGTCAGTCAACAGACGAGGTCGGCCTGTACGCTTTTGTGCTGTACGTGTTCCTTCACGTTTCCACTTCACTATCACATCGGGAACAGTGGACCTAGGGATGTTTAGGAGTGTGGAAATCTCGCATACAGACGTATGACACACGTGACACCCAATCACCTGACCACGTTCGAAGTCTGTGAGTTCCGCGGAGCACCCCATTCTACTGTGTCACGATGTCTAATGACTACTGAGGTCGCTGATATGGACTACGTGGCAGTAGGTGGCAGCACAATGCACCTAATATGAAAAAGGTATTTTTTGGGGGTTGTCTGGATACTTTTGATCAAATAGTGTAGCTACGTATCATTCCCACATGCACTTCATCTTAAGCTACACTACCATTTTTTTTGTCGCCCTATACACTAAAAATGGTCACAATCTTCAAACTACAGAAAAGGGACATTAGAATAGCAATTAAAATTGTAACCGCGCTCCCTGTAAAGAAAGATCTGTTTCAAGAGCTGATGAGTCTAACTGCACCGTGTAAGTACACCTACCAATATCTTAAGCACATGAAGAACTTCGATAATTATTTCACAAACAGCACCATTTATGAGCATGGAACGAAACCAGACCAAGAGTAAACAAACAAAAACGAAAAACAGATTTACTATGTATGGGAATACAGTTGTAAAACAAAATTCCCAAGGAGATTAAAGGGACGAATAAAATCTAAGTACTTAAAAAGTCAACCAGAACATATCTCTTGAACAGTTCACACTACAAAATTAAGGATTATTTGCGTACCACAGAGTAGAAGTGGTAGAATGTTAATGTTATTTAATATTAAACAAATGACATTTTACAGTAAACTGTCATAGTTAACGAATCAAACTAAAATTCTGTGCCCAGTATCCGTGATGAATAATTCTAGCCTATTTCCATTTTTGAGCTCAACATCACGCTCTTTGTGGTGAGGTGCTGGCTCAGCATTTTCAGTTTGGGCTAGGGGACAACACGAAAAATTCAATAGAACGCCGGATATTGCGTCTTGGTGTGTGTGTGTATGTGTGTGTGTGTGTGTGTGTGTGTGTGTGTGTGTGTGTGTGCGGTTCAGTGCAGTGCAGCGTAATGTAGTGTATGCATGTATGCAGTATGGGCAGTGACCAGTGATGACTTGTTTGCAGATGTACATATCGTGCACAGCAGGTTAATCTTCTTTTGTCAGTTAAAACGACATCTTTGGTATCATTCTGCGGACATCTATGGATGAATATATAATAATCTAACGAACTATGGACAGAAGAAAGCCGGCCGGTTTGGCCGAGCGGTTCTAGGCGCTACAGTCTGCAACCGGGCGACCGCTACGGCCGCAGGTTCGAATCCTGCCTCGGGCATGGATGTGTGTGATGTCCTTAGGTTAATTAGGTTTAAGTAGTTCTAAGTTCTAGGGGACTGATGACCTCAAAAGTTAAGTCCCATAGTACTTTGAGCCATTTGACCCATTTGAACAGAAGAAAAGCGAAATAGTAAACAAGTAAACGAAGGATTCTAAAATCTGTTCGTAATAGTACAAAACTTGACAGAAATTAATGTACAGTTTGTTTTCCGGAGTTATCACAATAGTAGATCATTCCAGTTGCTGTCAAACTCCATTAACTGCACGAACTTCTGAGCGCACCTACCAATTTGACTTTTAATGTCCATGTATCATTAACGACTCAGGAATCAGGTGACGCGTAAACATGATTAAAAGTTTCTTAAAAGACATCATAGTCGCCGTTGACTGTATAAAATATTTATTGTTACTATTGCAATTTCGGCCTTATGGCCATTTTCAAGCAACACTTCAAAGTTACATTCTGTCGGAATATAACACTAAACGATTTCGCCACTGTGGGAAAATAAAAAGGAAAAAATACGCTCTACTCTCTGAGCATTAGCTTCGTTAGCCGCCAGCCACACAATAAAGTCACAGTCAATCGTGTTTCTTGGCACGCTTTCTGAAGATGTTATCTGTGCCCGGAGCCTACCTTTCAGTACGTCCAGAATAGCGTTTCTTTGAATTTCCCCATACCACCGGCGAGTTTTTGTCATCCACCTGCGGACACGCTATACTGTCCGCAGGCTGAACTGCAAGAAACAGTGGGGGGAGGGGGTCACATTTTTAACACCACAACTGCGACCTGCCGTATTGTCCTAGGCCTGGATGTTCTCTGGCATGGCCCCTATCCTTTCTCTCGCACATAGTCTGTTTCTCCTGCTTTCTCCCCGGCGTGACTTCGCTGCCCAGTTTATGAAAGGACACCGCCGCCTACGTCTAATGCGAATGACCGCTGTCGAAGTCCCTCGCTGCCTCGCACTCGCCTGCCCCAGACGGCACAGTGCGTGCCTCTACATCTCATGATACGAAAGCCCAAGAGATAAAGAAAAAGCACAAAAAGTTAATTCTGTCCCTGAAGTCACTGCATATCCGTCCTCCCGACTCTTACTGTAGTTGCACCGTTCTACATATCATTAGCATACTACTCTGTTTCATCTCTGCTTAGGGGTGTGATATGGCTAGCCAGAAAGAGTAGCTACCGCTCATAGTTATAACCGTGACTGCCTTATAAACAGGTCCGACAACGTGTACTGGAACATGCGTCGAGGTTATTTCCAGTATTTTATTTTCTGACTGCATGTATGGTCTACAAGCAGTGGACGAATGAACACTGACGCGTGTGTAGCACGTTCTTAATTTAATTATTAATATATTATCTGAGACTTTGTAACAAGATGACTTCACTCCAGATCCCGGTGGCCAACATGAGTATTTTTTGCCGCTTCGGTTGTTGAGGACGAATGGGCTGCCATTCCTCCACAGATATTCAGATGCATCATTGAAAGTGTTCCTAGTAGAGTTCAAGCTACGATAAACGTGCAGGGTGGACTCACTCTGTAGTAATGACCACTAATAGGTGTCCAGATACTTTTGATCAAATAGTGTATTATGTGCTTCTTACTTTGTACTCATTTGCTCGACTGTTGATCGTAATATCTGAATATTGCATACAATAACATGAAATTCTGTTTCCATTGGAGCACGACAACTCAACTTTTTAATAGTTGAGAGGCTGGATTAACGACGTGGGACACTGTCTGCAAACCCGATAAACATATGGAGGACCTTGGTTAGATCCACGATGACACAAAGGGATTTATGTTCTGATTAAACAGTGCCTACTTGAGTAACCGTAATGTACTCTTAAATTAACGGGGATTTTCGCTTTGTTATATGCAGTAGGTTACACTTACTGATATTGAGAGATAACTGCCGTCATTACACTACGCATTTATTTTCTGCAAATCCTTATTGATTTGTTCACAACTTTCGTGTGGTACTACTTTCTTGTAGACTACAGCATCATCGGTAAACAGTCTAATGCCACTGTCACTACAATCAACCAGATCGTTTATGTAAATCGTAAACAGCAGCGGAACTATTACGCTGCCCTGGGACACACCTGATGTTACGCTTGTTTCAGTTGAAGTCTCCCCGTTCAGGTCGATATATTGCTCCCTGTCTGTTAGAAAACTTTCTATCCAACCGCATATGTCATCGGACAGACCTTAAGCGTGCACTTTTTGGAGCAAGCGACAGTGCGGAACTGAGTCGAACGCCTTTCGAAACTCGAGGAATATGGCACTAACCTGGGAGCCGGTATCTAGAGCCTGTTGTATATCATGCACGAAGAGGGCCAGCTGTGTCTCGCATGACCGCTGTTTCCTAAAACGGTTCTGAGTTCTGCAGATGAGCTTCTCAGAGTCTAGAAAGGTCATTGTGTCAGAACACAAAATATCTTCCATGATACTACAACAAATCGATGTCGGTGAAATTGGCCGCTAATTATGTGCATCCGAATTTCTACCATTTTTATATATTGCTATGACCTGGGCCTTCTTCCAGTCCCAGTCCCGTTGTTCCAATTATCTCTGATAGATGATGGATAAGAATGGTGCTATATTTGTAGCATAGTCAACATAATCTTTCAGGGTACCGTCTGGGCCAGATGCCTTCCTGGCGTATAAGGATCTTAACTGCTTTACAACCCCAGATACACTAAACACTATGTCAGCCATACTTGCGTTTGTTCGAAAAATGAAAGGGGGAATGGTGCTGCAGTCCTCTACCGTAAACGAGTTTTTGAAAGTTAGGTTTAGAATTTCGGCCTTCTGACTATCTTCATCCGTTACATTACCCGTACTGTCAGCAAGAGAAGATATTGAATTATTTGTAGCGTTCATAGATTTCACGTACGACCAAAGTTTTCTGGGGTTATATTTAGAATCTGCAGATAAAATATTGCTTTCAAATTCCTTAAAAGAATCTCTTATTGGCCTTTTGACAGCTTCTTTCATTTCACATAATTTCTGTTTGTCAGCGAGGCAGTGACTACCTTTAAAACTACTGTGTAAAATTCTCCGCTTTCTCAGCAACTTCCTAATATATTTTTTGAAGCAAGGTGGATCCTTTCCCTCCCCTATATTTTTGCTAGGCACATATTTCTCTAGCACGTGGTGGACAATACCTTTAAATTCCGACCAAAGATGCTCAATGTATTCGTTTCCCGCGATGAATGCTTGGAGCTGACTATGAAGATATTTATTGACACTTTTGTTTTCTCACAAAAGAAAACTCTACGCTGTTTCTTTGATTTTTTTTTTTTTTTTTTTTTTTTTTTTTTTTTTTTTTTTTTTTTGTTTTTGCAACTTCCACTGACATAGAAGCCACAACGACATTATGGTCGCTAATACTTTCTTCTAGATTAACTTCCATTAACCTCCTCAAAAATATCAGGTTTGTTTGTCGCCAAGATATCTAACATGTTCCCATCTCGAGTTAGTTTTCTAACCAATAGCTCAAGGTTGTATGTTGAGAGCGCTCCAGGAATAGCTTCACCCAAGTCTTTGCTTCTGCCCCTTGTGATAAACGGCTAATTTTCCCAGTCAATGGACGCCAGATTAAAGTCTTCACCTGTAACTAATGGATAATTTGGATATTTATTTCCTGTGTACTCAAGACTTTCCCTGAAACGGTCTGCGACGTTTCTTGCGGATGCTGGTGGTCCATAGAAACATCTATCAGCTTTATCCAGACCGTTTCACAGTTCGACTCAGTATCGATCTCAGCTCCGTTTAAACAGCTTTTGACTGCAATGAACACACCACCTCCCATAGCATCAGTCCTATCCTTCCTAAGCAACGTTTTTTACCAATCTCCACAACACAATAAAAAATCCAGATTCGTCAAGTCTGGCAAATGAGCCGGCCACGACACATCTCCTCCGCGTTCAATCCAGTGAGTTGGGAATTGTCTCTGCAACTCATTTCTAACCACCAGCGAAAAATGTGCCGGACACCCATCGCGTTGATACCACATTCTGTTCCTTGTTCCTAAACGTATTTCTTCCAATAACAGACTTAATGTTTCTTGCAGGAATGTGGTGTACTCCCTACCATTAAGATTTTCTTCGATGAAATAGCGGCTTAGAATTCTGTTCGCCAGAATCCCACATCAAACGTTCACCGACCACGTTTTTGTTGTGCAAATTGCCGCAGCCAACATGGAGTTTCAGTTGCCCAATAATGCATGTATTGCAAATTAACATTTTCATGGTTCGTGAATGTAGCTGATTCTGAAGCTCATTCCATCGGCAGAATTCAATACGATGGATACAACCCGTACCAGTTAATTCTTGCTGCTGGAGACTGATATGGTAAGGATGATATTTATGGCGATGCACAACACGAACAACATTACTCTGGCTCATGCCAGATTCAGTTGCGAACTGACGCCAACTAACACAAAGATCTTGAACCACAGTGGCAAGAGTACAAATTTCCGTTTCCTCGTTAGTAACTTGCCTTTTCCGAATATGTTTCCGATGCATTAAAGATCGAGTTGTTCTCAGTTTATCATACACATATTTCAATGTACGACGTGTAGGGTGACTACGTTGAGGATATCTTCCAGCGTATAAGTCTCTAGCTCTCATTGAATTTCGTTGGCATATTGACTTGTTCTTCGAAGAAATACATCATTCACATTCGCTTGATTCGACGATACTAGTCTTACCGTTCCTATTACTGTTGTGCTGCGAAACCGTCGAATGGTGTTTACATGTCAATGGCACGTTAGATGGATACGCCGTATTCGGCAAATATTTGCTATTTGCACGAAATACGAGAGAGATTTGTCAGAGTATGTGGTTCGATAACTGCCGAAGTGATAAGAAATACCACTCAATCCATGATAAAAAGATTGCAACACTGCATTGATGCCAATGGTCATCACTTCGAACAAGTTCTGTAAATGGACGTTGATGCCACCTTTTTGACCTCCGTTGACCTTCAAAGACCTTATGTCTACACATCATTGGATTTGTCTCGATAGCCGCTCTCAGAAAATAAGCACCAAACTATAGCATCCCATTTTAAAAAGAAAGCGACCCCACCTAGAAACAAAAAAAAAAGTCATATTATGGCCTCCGTTGTCCCATACAACTTTTGTCCCACAAACTTTTTAGTTACTATCATACCTTCGGAGTTATTCTAAGTGTCAATAGTTAGTGACTCACCCTGCATAGGAGAGGGTTGAGAAAGGGGATAGGGGCAAACGACGAAAGAGGGGAGGAGACAGGGAGATAACCAAGAAAGTACATGTGGTTCATTGAATTGCATGAATGTGCAACCTCTCACCATCGTTGTGAACTGTAGTTTTTGTGTACTACCTTAATCATCTATACTTCAGCTTATTTATTTATTGCTTATTTAGCCTGACCAGGTTATGGCCTTAAGGCCCTCTCTTATATCTGACCAGTACAAATATACAAAAAGTACTACATATGACTCACAATAACAATAATTATTAATAAAAAATAATAACTGGCAGTAATAATAATAGTAATACTAATAATGATGGTAAAGTAATGGAACCATTAATAACGATATTAATTAGTTATTATGTAACAAATGCAATAATAATTTATTAACAAAAGCAATAAATTCCAATAATAAAATAAATAATATTAATAATAAACTAAGAGAGGCATTAAGGATATTATTGATTAGCTAAGCACTTTTGAAGCTTTGTTTGATATTAGAAGAAGAGGCAGGAATATTGAAAGAGGAGAGGATTGAAATGAATGTGGCAGCAGGTTCTAGTAAAGAAGAGAAATTCAGATAGTGAACTCTGTAGACAAGGGCAATTGAAAGTCGCGGCAGAGGTAGGGTTGACAGAGTGATTTGCAAGAAGAGATAGTTTTTGTGATAGGAGGTGGGCCTCTAGCTGTCTATTGAAGTCCGAAATATTTTGAAGAAAATCGTTCTATAGTCAGGTTCCTGATGCAGAAAATCTTTTGGAGAAGAAGGTAGTGTTGTGTAGTAGTATTGCAAATACGTAAGTATTTCACATACTTGCTACTATGTCCATCTTTTTCTTAGTCTTTTCGTGGTAGTTCAGTCGCAAAAAATTTCCATAGTTGACCATTCCACTTTCTTCTCTGAGCTTGAATGATTTTGTACCCCTTACATGTTCATCTTTTAAATAATATTTTCTTTAGATTGTCAAATTGTACATCCACACCTTGTTCTAAGAATTCTTATTCTCGAAGCTTATATCTACCTCTCCTGTAGTTTTCTATTTAATTTTTATGAACCATAATTCTCTTACGTTTGACACTGTTTGAATAATGACTGGTAAAACTATAATGGATCTTCCATTTTGAATTCCCATTCTTAAATAACTGTTGATTGTTCCAAATATATTCCTAGACCCTTCCAACGTGTGTCACTTTGATGTTCATAATTTTGTAGCTCAAACACTTAAATTGCATTTCTGGTTACTGTTTTACTATTTACAAGCCTTATTCTATTGGGGTTTCTTTCAGATGTAACACATAATTTTTGTTTTCCTTCTAGATATTTTAAAATCGTGTTGTTTTGAAAAGTTTTCTCGGGATACAGAAATCATTTTGCAGCTCATCTTGATTTTCTGACATCAGAAAGATAGCAAAACAGTTTAACAATATGTATTTGAAACTTGTATTGTATGATGAAGTAAGTGTTCCATTTGTCTTTTACAGTCTCCATAATTCGTGAAAAATGAAAATAATATGTCACATTTTTGTCTGTCACCCTGTTTCGTTTTGATTTTGTTGTAACAGACTGCATAAATACGCTACTGATTTCAAAATGAATTCTGATTTTTCATCCTTAAACGTATTATTTATAGTGGATTTCCATACTGCTCTCTTACTGTCAGCAGCTGTTCCCTGTTAATACTTACAACTGGTTTTACATATCATGTAAGTTCCTTCATTTTACTATTTATTTTTTCAACTACCTGATTTATTCTAAGAAAATCAACTATTTTTTATCCAATGTTTTCCTCAATCTCATTTGCTCCCCAACTAGTTGGCTTTTTAACATCTTTTTTAGATTTTTTCACAATCCCAACACTTCTATCTGTGCTGTATCTGGTACAATGTTTCTTTTTTAATTGCTACAGTTGATGCAATCTTTTTCTTTGGTTAATATCTTGCATTTAATCCTTGTCTTTTTCTTTGGTTTTTATGGCATTGATGCCTACATATTTTAATTCAACTAAAGTGAACAACTGTTCAGGTTTAAAATATTTTCAGTTAATAGTGTTGCACTGCTTTCATGCATTTGGAGAACAGAATGACAGAAGCACCAAAAGCTATTGTAACGTTTATTTATTCACAAACAGCCTGTTCCTGTCAGGAAACAGTCTTCAAGTCAAGTACTAGCACTCTGTCATTATTAAAGGAAGGTTCTTTGATGTCAAATACACAGTTGTCTTTAGTTGTACATGTATGTGACGTACAGATGCTGCAACTAAAACATTTATGTATATGACACCATCGATCACATTCCTTTAACTTCATATAGTGTGAAACTGTGACTAAAAGATGGTAGCATGACCAGAACAGTTTGTCAGTAAATAAATGTACATTACAGTAGCTTTTGGTGGTTTCATCTTCCCATTTTTGCTCAAGGTTTAATAGTACTCTGTATCTGCCAGTTACTTTATAGATTTTCTGTTCTGAAGAAAGTCATGTTCTTTTGTTGCTTTTCTTGTAATTCAAATATGTTCTTATTATGTTATGTGATCTCTTCAAACAACCATCTGGTCATCTGTAATGTCAAAGTATTTTTAGAATGTAAAATGCTTACAGTAACATTTCTAGTGTTGTTGTTGTGTTCATCAGTCCAAAGACTGATTTGACTTAGTTATGTTAGTCTATCCTATGTGAGCCCCTTCATCGTTGCATAACTACTGCAAAATATATCTATTTGAAGTGCTTACTTCTGTATGCAACAACTAGATGCATCGAGATTCAGAAAGAGGTACGGCTGCATATTATCACCTTACTTATTCAGTCTTTATGCAGAGCACATTATGAGGAATGTCAGGCTAGGTGAAGAAGTAACCGGAATTAAAGTGGTTGGGATAAATATAAACAACTTAGATAAGCAGGTAATACCATGCCGTTCTCAGAAAGTGAAGAAGAGTTGAAGACTTTCTTGCTGAAGGTGAAAAAAGAAAGTGAAAAAGCTGGTCTTAGGCTGAATGTTAAGAAAACGAAAATTATGGCAACTACACCTACCATTTCATGGCATATAGAAGGAGAAACAATGGGGCTAGTGTCTATGTTCAATTATTTCGGTTCCCAGATTTTTGCTAATGGTGATTGCAGCCACGAAATCAGGAGACGCTTAGTGCTTTGTAGAAAGGCAATGCCGAACTTTGACAAGGTTTTAATGAGTAGAGATATAACTTGAGCAACGTTGTTGTTGTTGTGTTCTTCACTCCTTAGACTGGTTTGATGCAGCTTTCCATGCTACTCTATCCTGTGCAAGCTTCTTCATCTCTCAGTACCTACTGCAGCCTACATACTTCTGAATCTGCTTAGTGTATTCATCTCTTGTTCTCCCTCTACGATTTTTACCCTCCACGCTGCCCTCTAGTACTAAATTGGTGATCCCTTGATGCCTCAGAACGTGTCCTACCAACCGATCCCTTCTTCTGGTCAAGTTGTGCCACAAACTCCTCTCCAATTCTGTTCAATACCTCCTCATTAGTTATGTGATCTATCCATCTAATCTTCAGCATTCTTCTGTAGCACCACATGTCGAAAGCTATTCTCTTCTTGTCTGAAATATTTATCGTCCATGTTTCGCTTCCATACATGGCTACACTCCATACAAATACTTTCAGAAACGACTTCCTGATACTTAAAGCTATACTCGATGTTAATTAATTTCTCTTCTTCAGAAATGCTTTCATTGCCATTGCCAGTCTACATTTTATATCCTCTCTACTTCAACCATCATCAGTTATTTTGCTCCCCAAATAGCAAAACTCCTTTACTACTTTAAATGTCTCATTTACTTGTCTAATTCCCTCAGCATCACCTGACTTAATTCGACTACATTCCATTATCCTTACAAAGATCCGTATTGTAATGGCTGTGGTCTTTCCAGCTGTGATGTATGGACATGATACCTGGACCATTAGAAAGGCGGAACGGCGAAGACTAGACTCTTTTGAATTGTGACGTTGGAGGAAATCTCTTAGACTTCCACGGACTGCAAAGAAAACGAATAAGTCAATATTAGAGCAAATAAAACCAAAGTGTTCCCTGGAATATCTGATACTAAAACAAAAGCTGCCCACTTTGAACACATCATTAAAGCGCGTCTTATACTGGAAAAACACTAAAGCTGGGGAAGATGGAAGGCTCTAGAAGAAGAGGACATCGGGGCATGAATGAATACATGAATCACAGAAGTAATGTGTTACAATCTGGAAAGCCTACAGAAAAAAGTGCAGAACAGAAGAAATTGGCGTTCATGGTGTCATGGAGAGTCCGAACCAGCTAAACTAATAGAGAGAGAGAGAGAGATAGTGGTGGCAACTATTCAATTTCATCACTGGATTCTTTGGGAAGGAGCAGATACTGACGACTTCTAATCGCCGAGAGCATCGACGGACGGACTCAAGGCACAAGTAGGAGTGCTGCTAGTTCTTGCGAAGCGATTCGCAAGCCAAGGTGTCGGCCCTTGCCGGTGGTCGCAGCGGGCCTCGCCGTCGACAAGATGGCGGCCGCTGCCCGCTGTTGCACCGCTGGTGCGGCTGCTGGTGGTGTGTTATCGATCTGGATCCTATCCTCGACCCAGTGGGATCGCGCGGAGGTCGTCGACCCCGGCCCCCTTTCTGCGAACTGCTGCGGCCGCTGCCGACACGTGGAGCTCCCGAAACGTCCTGCCCGTGACGTCAGCACCTGTTTCCCCACCCCTGGCAGGCGCCCCCGTTCTCCGCTGCCGGCAGCGCGTCAACGCCCTCTGCCGGGCCTCCGCCGCGTGGCTTCCTCGTCCTGCTGCTGCCGACGCGACTAATGGCAAAAGCCGTTTATTTTCTGTCGCTCTCGAAGAACGTAATTCCAGGCACCACCCGGAGGACGCTCCCTTCCTTTCCCACACTACCGCGCTCCCCGGATCGCATTCATTCGCCGACCCCGTCATCTCCCCCCAGATGCATTACAATGCACCCTCAGTGGCGCACGGAGGCGGATGTCGCTCCCCAAATAGGAAGAGCATTTGCGGTCGCCGTGCTGTTTCGATGGATGACAAAATATTGGCACTGACTTATTGAGTGTTTAACTGGATCGACTGCCACACAACTCGAACAGCAAATTCCAGTAGACATAAAACATTACACTTGTTTCAACATATTTACATTCCGTGTAAGCAATGATTGACGGTTGTAAGACATCTGACTAATTTCAATGTATGTGCAATAGATACACTAGTTTCTTATGTGTTATTCAGCTGCACTAGCTTTGTATTTACTATTCTGCGCCCGATTTTGGTCTCTGCTTTTAGATATTCGTCACTGCTGTTATTTGTATTTTCATTAGGTTCATTAAAATCCTGTTTTAAATTATATTTCTTTCTGTTAATACTATTTCATTACTCTTGATCGTCTTAAACTCACTGTCATTTCACAAGTAATCATGATGCAGGAAGTACTATACGTGTAAAAGCCTGGTCCGATGTAAGAGAGGACCTACAGACCATTATCTAATCAGGTTAAATGAATAAAAGAATTACAAGATAAAAATATCGGACCATCTTCGAAACTAGTATCAGACAAATCTTTCGTTATAGTATGATCGCTTCATGATGATGCTCAGATGATCATTTTTATATCTCCTAAAAGCTGTGCAATATAAAACGAACTCCTTTGCTAAATAATAAATAAAAGACAAGTGAAACTTTTGTATACACAATGAAAATCCTCAAATTTACTTTCAAGATTTGTGACTGTTCGACAACACAATGTCACTCTAACAGGTTTTCTGATGTAGATTATTTGGTTAGGTGTGAGGGAATAGTCTGCGAAATATCCATCCACATCTTGACAGTACCTGACAACTGGGAATATTTGAAGATAAATCAAAACCAGTATACTTCAGGAACTTTCAAAAGTAGTATCATTTCAACTTAATTTCAATGACTTGCATAGGCAGTAATCGACGCATAAATAAAAAGAAGTAATTAATACATCATCGGCAAAACCTGAGGGAAACTGCCTGTGCATGAAAGGAATAGCTACATGTTATCTAGTTCACAGGATTCTGATTGAAAGAAGGTCGCGAAAAACTAGATATGTGTGAATTCATGGGAGAACACCCATATGAATACTACACTACAAACAAAGTAGTGTGGCGTAAGAATGGTACTCAGAATCAGAATTTAAAATTTGATGGATTTGATACTTAAATGTCTCATTTAGCATTTCTATTAAAATTGGTATAACAGTGCACACTTACCTGCACATTGGCTAAAAGAATATTATCCAGATGCAAATCTTTTCTCTGTCTAGTGTTCATTAACTGAACCACATATATGAAGAGTCAGTGAGTTTACTGGGATTGCTCTTCTACAGCTGCCACATGCTTGAACGGCAGCCAACAAGAAGTTGGGGAACTGAAACTGGAAACAGTTCTGTTAGCTACTGTCTGGCCTGATAATAACCATCTTCAATGCACTGAGGTACTCTACAAAGTACCACAGGACACGCAGGTTGAAAGCTCCAGGATTTTAGTGTCTATGTAATATTTCGAAGGAGAAGGTAGTAGCACTGAATTTCTGCACAAGATCGTGGGCGCAAACATTCCAGTAACGCCCTTGGTCTATCTAAGATTCTAAACGTTTGAAGTAATCTACTTCACTTATTGTTCGATGTTCGTTTGACTGTAAATTGCGATTTTACTAGAGTCTCGTTTCAAAAGCGGAACAGGGATTGAAAAAGGACAACAACTGCACTGGTTATTTCGTTCTTTTAAAAAAGTTGCTTGCCATGGATCTGTGGAGCTGCAGAATAGTTTAGAAAATGGTGTTTCACCTGTGATAGGATAGTGAAAGTGTATGTAGGATGCGATTAGGCTGCTCTAGCAGGCCACGCTCATGCAAAAAATTACAGTTTTCAACTAAGCATTTGGTAATTCTATAGTCTGCACATTGCTCACATAGTTTCAGTGAAGATGATAGTAGACTAACAACAGTTCCCAGAGAGACATATGAGCAGATATTCCTCCAACAAGAAGAGATCACAGCTTAATATAAAAGCACCATCCGTCGTACACATTACAGCGATTTGCTTAATATAGGTTTAGATATATCTACAAGTCTTGTAATTAATAAAATATATCGTAAAAACAATCTATGATTTCAGCAAATGGACAGAGACAATTCTGGTGTGCAGTGGCACACTAGTACCAAATTTTCCAAATTTGCGCACATAGTCTGTTCTTGAAGGATGTATCTTTGTAATGCTACTGTACCATGAAACAATTGTTAACAATGAATGTAGTTTGAGAAGGTGAGAGCCTCTTCGTCCTTTACTTTAAGCACTTTAAAATCGAAGTTAAAAGATTTCCCAGTTTCACAAAACAAATACTAATGTGAGCGTTACCTACAACTGTTTCCTTTTTTTCGTAGAGAAAGCTATTATTCAGTTTAATTCCTCGAACTGATTCCATCTATCTGCAAGGAATGCAGCACTTTAAAACCGATGTTTAAAAATTTGCCGATTTAAAAAAGTGAATACTAATGCGAGCAGTATCTATAATCGATTTCTCGTTTTTTTCAGCAGAGAAAGACGTTTAATCAGTATTATTCCTTGCATTTGTCCTAAGCATCTGCAAGAAAGACAGCACTTGGTAATAAATTGCAAATGCTCTACAAGTACGAACTGCAAATAACCTTAAATTATCCAACAGAGTAAATTCTGCCACCTGTAACCCCAGTTTGTAAAATAATTTGTGGAGATAGAATACGTACTCTTAATTAGTTTGACTTTTCAAAACGCAATTTCCAAAAATCTCTTTCTGGAATTTAATTTGGAGATCGCCTTTAACTTTTTCACGAATTCTCGCAGGCATGTGTTCAGGATGAATTTGGCAGGCGACTCAAGAAGGCAGTGGCGCGAAGTTCGCGTTTGCTGTATTTCTCTCGTAAATACGCAACCTTTTTGGTTTGTTTTTTAATATAGTTGAGTTATTCGATTACTTTACTAATAGTGTTTGCATTTCCGTATTCAGTCGAACGACGAGTGTTGAAGAAAATGATGGATCATGTTTCACAATGTTGCAAGAAAATAAATGCCGTATACGACGAAGAAGCGTGTTATAGTGAATGCAATATTAGTGCGTCGTATTAGTGCACTGATAAAAATGAATGTGAACGATGTGTCTGCAAACGACGCCACAAAGAATGAAGCACCGTTATGAATTTCACAGTATTGTATAATGTTATCAGCTCCGTTTGCGCACTTGCTACATCTCGCAGTAAATCGGTGAAAACAATATCGTCAGTATTTATGTCGTTATTAAGCTTCACCGAATGTAACAATTATCAGATTGGCGTATTATTTGTACCTTATTATCTAACAGTATTTTTACATAATTTGAAGTTATAGGCCTACTACAAGATGCGCTTATGTTGAAAGTGAGGGTGCGCATTCATTTATTTATTTATGTTTGAAGAGTTTGCTGTCACCTTTAAGAAGGCTCATTTCCAAACTATCCTCTTATTTCTAAGTTAGAGTGTGAGAGCTGTGAAATAATATCACATACTGCTAAGAGTGCTTTCACTGCCAGAAAAGAACATGTAGGAGAAAACGATGACTGTTGTGTAGCTAACGTAGCTGTGCTCTGTCATGGTGCAGTTCTGTTCTTTGAGATCTGCAGATATCACTCACGCAGTAAAATAGTATATTTACAGTTAATAAATAATGCGTCCTCTGTTCTGTGAAGAAATTATACAATTACAAGAGGAGGGACAGAAGAAGCTGAGCTGAAACTAATTTTGTATCCCAGTCAAAAGATTCGCAGCATAAATAAAACCAGACATTTAGATAATAACGATAACACTTCGTTTAAGCAAGAGTCTGTCAGTGAACAGTAGGGCACAGGTTATAAATTAGTAAAACCGTACACAGAGGTGAATATGTGGAGACCGTTCAGTGTGAAAAGTGACTTGGACAGTAATACTGGATGACCAACAAATAAAGAAATCCATAATTTGTAGATTTATTGTGCCAGTACTTTATAACTAAATGTAGGAGGCTTCAAAGCCATGAAGAGATATGTCTGTCCTATTTTGTGGCACTAATGAAGAGTCTTCACACAACCTTTGCATCGCAGTCGAGTGTTAATAGTGATGATAGTGGCAAGCTCATACAAACACAGTATCCTTAAAATGTTAATGAGTACCGTTACTATGAGTACCTACGTTTTGGTTCTTCGTCCACGCATTGAAGAAATATATGCAAGGGAAAACACAGAATCCAAATCAAAACTGAGATTGGTTGATCTCTGAAAGATTCTTTCAGGCAACATTCAGGTACTGTTGGTGCCTAGAAGGCTTACCTGTATTTTAATGATAGTGAGGTTAATTTATTTTCAACACCCTAGCACATACAATATGTCTTGTACCCACTACAATAACTCTTTTGTAATTGCCATAGTTGTTTTGATCATCTTTATTAGGTACCATATAGTGTTTACTTTTTACTTCTCTCCACATATTTCCTATTCTAAAGAAGGTAGGCAATCTGTTAAAGTGACCGTTGTACCCTTGTATTCTCAAAGTGTAGTCAGAGTGTAAAATCCTTACGGAAATATTAGAAGTGTTGTCGTCTTCATAGTCTTCAGTCTGAATACTGTTATTTTAAAGCAGATCTCCACTTTGTCCCATGATAGCTTCTTTATTTTTGCATATCTGCTGCAAAATACATCCAATTGAGCCTCCTCACTGTAGTTAAGCCTTGGCCTCCCTCTACAGATTGGTCCCACACTTTCTTCACTTAGAAGATTGTCTCAGGGTGTCCTATCAGCCACTAACTGCTTTTAGTTAAGTTCTGCCATAAAATTCTAATCTTCTCAATTCGACTCAGTGCCTGTCAGTTATTCCTCTGTGGTCTCACATTTTAAAAGCTTTCTTTCTCTTCTCCTTCAAGTTTTCACTATCGTATAAAGCTGCATTCAACACAAATACTTTAGGACGAAATTTCGAAACACTTAAAAAAAGTTATCTTTTACAGAAACACTAATTTTGCTGATTCCTTGCTGCAGTTTAAATACCCTCTGCTTCGACTGGCAGTCATCAGTGGCTGTAATGCGCAAGTAGACATCAACAACTTTTAGTGTCTCATTTCCTAATCTAATTTCCTCGACATCGTGTGATTTAATTCGACTACATTCAAATACCATTGTTTTGCCTTTGCTGATATTCTTCTTATAGCCTCTTTTCAAGACACTAACCATTCCGTCCAGCTGATCGTCCAAGTCCTTCGACACCTCTGATACAGTTACAACATCATCGCCTAATTTCAAAATTTTTATTTCTTCTCCCTGAGTGAGTTTGTATACAGTTAACTTTTCTGTCATATTTTTCTTTTACTTGTGTTTTACACGACACGTTTTGGGAAACTATTCTCATTTTTCTCTACCAATTTTTCATAAGGTTTTTGTTGTTTGAGGTCCAGCATTGTTTTGTTGTCTTTACTGTAATATATAAAAGCACGCAATTTTTAGTTGAGTATAGATCTTTATATACAGTTAGTGGTGAAATTTTCTCATGGTCCATTTGTGCAGAGCCTCACACATATTAAACATCACACACAATTTTCTGCACACAGTATAAACTGGGAATAACAAACTTACGTAAATAAACAGTTACAGATGTGTTTTTAGGTGTAGTCAACAGAGGTAATGCTACAGGTCTTCCACAAAATATGACATACTTTTGTATATACGGTATTTATTTTAACAATCTGGATCATAAATTTCTTATATCTACGTACAATGGTGCTTATTTCTATGTGTTACTATTTTTAATTAAGTATACTGTCGAAGAATTTGAAGAAATTCACTGATTCATTCTCAAGTTTCTCGTTTAATATTTTGTCTTCATATTTTCTGTTTTGTGAATATATCTCCGACCAGCCGGTGTGGCCGTGCGGTTCTAGGCGCTTCAGTCTGGAACCGCGTGACCGCTACGGTCGCAGGTTCGAATCCTGCCTCGGGCATTGATGTGAGTGATGTCCTTAGGTTAGTTAGGTTTAAGTAATTCTAAGTTCAGGGGGACTGATGATCAGAGATGTTAAGTCCCATAGTGCCCCGAGCCATTTTTTTGAATATATCTCCAGTTCTTATAACATATCCATTTTATGCTATTTATCTATTCAGTGGAGTACTATGACACTTTGTGCTTCTTTTCCAAGTGGGTGTTTTGCATTATGGTTACTGCTCATGTTGTGTGTGTAGGCTATAAAGAGCACTGTATACCTGGTGTTGTAATCTCAGCCTGTTTGTCCTTGGTAGCTCATGAATCATTCCTGGCATTTTACTTCGTATATTCCAGAGTATGAGTATGGGTCATGATTACACTTTATTTTATGTATTAGTTTTTGTTGTAGTTTATCAGGTGTAGGAAAACCCTATTTTTACCTTATAGTTTTTGAAACTATTTGCAGTCTTTCTTTATATCTTGCCAATGTATGGGAGACGAGATACGTATTTTTTTGTCTGTTGCTTTTGTGGTATGGTTTTTGCCTTTCTTCACTTTGTCTAGTACTGTGTCAACAATGGAAGCGGTGCAAACATTGACGGATGCAATCTGTTTCACTATATTTATTTCCTGTTGCGTGTTTTCTTGGTTCAAAAGTATTTTGGTTGCCCTACATATCCGTTAACTTTAATTCACTTTCCAACTTTCTCCTTAGTTTTGTTTCCTCTTTGCTCAATGTGCAGACTGAGTAATATCAGGGGTAGACTAAAATTCAGCCTCACTTTCTTCTCAACTACTGTTTCCTTTTCATGTCCTGCGATTCCTATAACTGCAGTCTGGCTTTTTCACTCTCTACATTTTATCCCTACTCTTTAGAATTTCAAAGAGTGTCTTCCAATCACTATTGTCAAACACTCTCTGTAAATATATAACAGCTATAAACGCTGCTTTTTCCCTTCCTGTTGTATCATCTGATATAATTCAGTGGGTCAGTGTTGCCTCACTTGTTCTTACACTCCTCCAAAAGCCAGTCTGATCTTCTGAAAGGTCGACTTCTGTAAACAAGTAGTGTTAGTATTTCAAAACGATGGCTTGTTATACTGATGGATTCATAATATTCACATCTGTCAGCTTTTTACTTCTTCGGAATCGGGACTGCACAAGCTTTTTGATGATTTAGGCTGTTTCGCCTGTCTCATGTATCGTGCATACCATATTTGGCACTTTTGTCAAGATACGTTCTTCCAAGGACCCAGTAGTGCTGAGGGAGGTGCCTTGTTTCGGCTCAGGTCTTTCAGTGCTCTGTCGAATTCTTTCCACAGTATCACATCTTCCCTCTCACTTTTATCTACTTATTCTTTCCTTACCATAACTTTGTCTTCAACTACGTGCCTATTGCTTTTGTTCTATATATTCTTTCCGCCTTGCAGCCTTTTCTTCTTCACTGAGTACTGGTTTTCCGTCATAGCTGTTGAAATTCACACAGCTAATCCCCTTTTTTCTCATCCTTTTGATTGAGCGACCTGCCCATCCATTTCAACCTTCGCCCCACTGTCTCTCTTTCCTTCCCAAGGAAGTAACCCATAGTTCCGAAAGCTATAATAGTGTGTGTATTTGTTTATATTTCTATGGGCAGAAATTGTAAATATTCCGTCTCAAGAAGGTAATTGAGGCCAGAAACTTTTTGTTATTCTCTCGAATGAATGCTCCGCTTGATATATTTTAATACCTGGTGCTATTTCAGGATTGTTACCCAGTCTTGTTTTGAGTAGTTTTTCCGCAAGTGTTCTGCACTATTTCATCTTGCACATATCCATGCGTCTTATATTTTAATTCTTTCACTTGTTTCATTCAGCCGCTGCCTAATATTTCGTGTGAAAGTTCAGCAATTCCTGACTGCTTCGACTTATTCAGGTACCATATTCTCAATTTCCTACCTTTCTAGAGATTCTTCAGTTTCGATTCGTACTTCATAATCCATAAATTGTAGCTAGAGTATTCCTAGACTCCTACTCGAAATTTTTTTACAGCTTAAAATCTAGTTTAGAAATTATTGAACAAGCTACCAGAACCCTTCCGGTGTCTCCAAGTCTTTTCCGCATACGCTGCCGTCTTTCATGATTCTTAAACAAAATGTAAGCAACGATTAAATTACTTTCTGTGTAAAGTTCTACCGAGCGGATTGTCCTTTCACTCTTCCCCGCAGTCCGACAATAGAGGGTGCCATTTCTCTTCAAATATAATCACTTGAAACCTTCACAAACCACAGCGTATTTTAATGAAAATCGTTTTTACCGCAGCTTATGATGCCATTCTTACATTTCAGAGAGGGGTTTCACCAAACATAATTGTCATTGTGGTACTTCTTTATTATGGCGGATGGTCAAGTTAGTATCTGACACGTAAGCTTTGTCGCCATTGCAATATTTTCCTAAGAGTGTCTTCACATTGACAATACTATTGTTGGTCACTTAACAGAATTATAAAACCCGAGGCCATAAGAATATCCATTCGTTAATTTTTTTATATTTCTTCCACACTTAGTTTTTTGGTCGGTTAAATTTTCGGAGGGTTTATCAGGTATGAAACTGTAATGTGTAAAGAAGTTATTTTTGTTGCATATAGGTTTTAATTGGATATTATTTGGTTATAAACATGAATTTGTACATCAGTTCGCCTAGATTGTCAAAGAATTTACCTTGTTCCTTGCTGAAACCTGCTGCTCGCTGAAAACTAGTGCTTTGAGGGTGTCCTCAGACTAAAGTCATCATGTCTTTTCACAAAATCGCAGTGAATGTACCCTTCATATTTATCTTATTGAACTGATGTTTTATTTTCAGTTACTCTGCATACTTGCAGACTAGATTTAAGAACTCATCTTTATTCAAAGGCATTAGCTGGCTACCTACCTTTTGTAACGTGAACTCTTTCGTCTGCCTCACTATTCTCTGAATAAAAAAGCTTATTATTCCGTAACAGGAGTTTCACATCCATCTGTTTTTCCATAAATACTGTCTGTCGGTTAATGTACATCATGGAACGCAATACTTTTCATTCGCCTCCTCGTTTGCCATTTCTAGGTTGCTGATTTTTTATATGGCTCCCTTCATGTTATTTCCTTCAATTTACGTTCTGAACTTTACGTGTTTCCATGTTAAAGTAAAAAAATAAAAATCTACGTGTTTATGCTATTTGTTTTGCCGGTAGAATCCGAAATATCTTTGTCCGATGGTACCCGAACATACCGCTGTGTAGTTTAACACCCTCATTGTTAGTACTTAAGCTAGACATAGTGACAGCCTAGGATTCACGATACCAGTTGTGTCTAGAGATACAGTTGAAATGTAATATTACTTACAAACACAACATTCTAAAGTTATGTTGTAACATCGAAAAATTTATACCACTAGTAATAGATAACATGTTGCCACTTCAAAATGCACTGTTATTTTCACTCAGAGCTATTTTCATTCACAATCACGTCAGTGGTGTTCATCTTCCATGGTTCACTCTTCAATGGCGTCACAGGTGCTGCCACTTGTAATGGAGCGTAGAAACAGCTCTTGTCCGACACAGTGTCAGACATTAACCGACCATCCCCTAGCGCGAAGTAGATGTCAGTCGTTTCTAGATGTACCCAGGTCAAACGGTTTGTGCAGAGGATTACGCGGATGCAGTTAATGGTTACGACTATTAAAAAGATTCTCCGATGTATATATCCGTATCACACACTCCATGGACAGGAGATGAAAAATAGTAGGAATATGTAGAGACAAATACCATACACTTCCCTTTTACACTACACAGCCTGCAGAGAATGGGGGAAGGCGCTATGTATTTGCCGAATAGCTGCGCCTTTGCCCTGTGACCATAGACGCAGTCTGCTGCTGAGCCGGGCCGCGGTATGTCAGCCAAGTGGCAAGTGGGTCGATCAGCCGTCAGCAGTTACAATTCTTCTGCCCTCAATACGGGCGGCCTGTCCTACATGCAAAGTCACCGCCGGCGGCAGCTTCTTCGGTCCACGGCTTGTATTTAATGGCCGGACATCACTGCGAATGACAATGCAAACGACTAGCCGTAGCGCAGTACCTTCCCACGAGAATGAGGTTTGAGAAAGGGCACAAGGCTACATACGAGAGGTGGAGCCCAACTCGCATGATGCTGGTATTTATTAAAACCATTTTCGCAAGGAAGGTCGTCAACAAACCCTAGTGCGATGTAGCTCGATCCACATGTAAAATGTTTGAATCCTGGTTTTGGAATAATTTTTTAATTGCCTATATCTGTCCTTCAAGGAGAGGTAAAATTGCACCTTACGTTTGTGGTGCTACGTCAGTGTCTTCATTTAAATCCCAAATCTGTCTACACTGACTTATTGAATGATTAGTTGTGATACTTCATTCCTCAGTCGTACTGGGGCGTTACTGTTCTCCTTCCCCCTCCCTTCCGACTGCCTGTGCTGTTGAAGGGTAGCAGTTCCCAATTGTCGAACTGCTCAGTTCTAATTCATTTGCAGTTGTGCAATAGCGTATTGAAGGCATTATATCGTTATGACATCTAGGCAGAGAAATTGTGCTGCTACTGTAATAATTGCCATGTGCGTGACTAGTTTATCCACTACTACAGAAAATGGTTGTAGAACGTTCATCTAATAACTTGGAGATGTGGGCTCATCTCCTCTAGATGGAAGTAAATTGCAAAGACCGTTCTACAGCTACATCTGCATCTACGTGATACTCTGCTATTCACAATAGAGTGCCTGGCAGAGGGTTCGATGAACCACCTTCAAGCTGTCTATCTACCGTTCCACTCTCGAATGGCACGCGGGAAAAACGAGCAGTTACATTTTTCTGTGCGAGCCCTGATTTCTCTTATTTTATTGTGATGATCATTTCTCCCTATGTAGGTGGGTGCCAACAGAATGTTTCCGCAATCGGAGGAGAAAACTGGTGATCTGAAATTTCACTAGAAGATCCCGTCGCAACGAAAAACGCCTTTGTTTTAATGATTGCCACTCCAATTCACGTATCGTGTCTGTGACACTATCGCCCCTATTTCGCGATAATACAAAACGAGCTGCCGTTCTTTGTACTTTTCCGATGTCATCCGTCAGTCCCACCTGATGCGGATCCCACACGGCACAGCAATACTCCAGAACAGGGCGGACAAGCGTGGTGTAAGCAGTCTCTTTAGTAAACCTGTTGCAGCTTCTAAGTGTTCTACCAATGAATCGCAGTCTTTGGTTTGCTCTACCCACAATATTATCTATGTGATCGTTCCAATTTAGGTTATTTGTAATTGTAATCCCTAAGTAGTTAGTTGAAATTACAGCCCTCAGATTTGTGTGACCCATCGGGTAATCGAAATTTAGCTGATTTCTTTTAGTATTCATGTGAATAACTTCACACTTTTCTTTATTTAGGGTCAATTGCCACTTTTCGCACCATACAGATATCTTGTTTAAATCATTTTGCAAGTCGTTTTGATCATCTGATGACTTTACAAGGCGGTAAATGACAGCACCATCTGCAAACAATCTACGACGGCTACACAGATTGTCTCCTCCGTCGTTAACATAGATCAGGAACAATAGAGGGCCTATAACACTGCCTTGGGGAACGCCGGATATTATTTCTGTTTTACTCGATGACTTTCCGTCTATTACTACGAACTGTGCTCTTTCTGACAGGAAATCACGAATCCAGTCGCACAACTGAGGCGTTACTCCGTAGGCACGCAGTTTGGTTAGAAGACGCTTGTGAGGAACGGTGTCGAAAGCCTTCTGGAAATCTAAAAATATGGAATCAATTGCGATTGTAGGTTCCCATTTGTTTTTTGGTTCATAGATTACTTACCACCTTATTTTAAACAAGTTTCAGAATTAGCACATTTCGCTTTTCGTAAAATAAGAAAAAATGTGGTAGAAGCGTACACTTCAAGTGACGTTTTTGTCGAAGTCGTTAAGTCGTCCGCAACAAAAAACTTTCAGACACTTAATTAATTTCGTTCACTCGTTATCATCTTCAGTTCTCTGAAAAGACATGCCGGCAGCTCAGCACCGGCTCCTCAATTGTATAAGTTTTGAATAGAACAACATCTAAAATAAAAATCAGTATGAATGGTAAAAAAAAGTGTAACTTTCGTCAGCTGAAACGAATCACTGTGATGTAGTGATGAATGGTTGCGATAATGATGGAATTATTAGTGCTGTAATCCTGCAGCATGTGTTGATTTTGGATTTGGTGCGACTCTAACAAGTTATGCGTTCGGTGATGAAGGTGCGAAGTACAGAGTTGTCTGGGTAGAGGTGTGTATCAAGAGGGCGGAGGGGACGGTTAATTCCCGATGCGTTGGAGAAAACGTAGCCCTCAACTTTATACGAGTAAAATGAGACAGATAGGTTACACACTGGTGAGGATTGCAAGCTGAGGCATTTCTTCAGGTCATGATCAGTTTTTCAGTTAACACTGGGTTTGAGATCTTGAGGGTTCAACAAAACGTCTTCGATGGGAAATAAGGGCACCATTCTTTTATAATTGAAGGGAACTCTGAGAAAATGCAGATCCAAAAACAGAGCTTAGATTTAGTTCCCGTTCGACCTCACCTTTTTTATGTCAAAATCAACTTCGTACATTACAGCACCGTGGAGGCTGGACATCGAGGAGGTTGGACACACTAGGACTAAAGGTTACAGAGAAGAGTTTACATGCTAGGAGGGAATGGATATCAAGATTGGAAGATTTTATTACGTTGGAATCTTTACGTTGTATAATGTGGGATATTTTTAGATTGGGAAATGGGGCCGTTTGGACCTTCACAGATATCTTTCTACCGGATTAGATTATGAAAGCCAATGTCTGGGTCGTTTGCTACTTTAATAAAATTAATTCTAATAAACTAGTATTTAGCGAAAACATTGGCTTTTATACACGTAATCTAACGTTTAGATTGAACAGAGAGTTTTGTGTTTAACAGTTTTCAACCATGTAACGTTAGAACCAAGGAAAAGATCAGAGATTTCACGCGTTACAGGAGTCCATGTGTTCGGTGATCCCATGTTTGTGTGTGTATGTGTTTTTATGCGTCGGGTGCAGAATAACAGCTGTCATTCTCTCATGCGGATCCTTTTGCAACGAGGTTTCAAAGTACTTTGATTTGGTCTAGGTGTCTAAATTAGTGCGACGTTACGTCTTAAACGGAGTGTGGACTGTCAGATGAGGCAATGAAGCAGAGTGAGATGAAGCTGTTGTTAATACTTAGACAGATGACTGTGGTGCAGTTGTGACAGTTCCATGTGGTAATGGTACGGCTGTGACCGCTGCGTGTGACGACGGTGTCGGCAGTGCAATTGCTCGATAACGAAGAATGTCTGTGGTTGCAAAAGAAGTGGTTGCTAAATTTCATGAATATAAAGACGCGAGGGTAAACTCTGTGCAGACTGCCCTGACGATGGGCTACAGCTTTACAAATATAAATGATTTTCTCCTTAATAGAAATAATGCCCCTCCTCCTGCCACACTTCTACATTGAACCATGGACAAAGTCATTATGGTGTGACTTGCATGCCTCAACGTTATACTATATCTGTACCATGGACGCATCGACATCAGAGGGGTATCTGTGGAGAGTACAGAGTAACATATGGTCCTTGTCTGTTGATAAGACACCTTCTTGGCATCAAAGAGTACAGGGGGAGGGGGGGGGGGGTGGAAAGTAGGCAGCGCGGGGGATGTAGAAGGAGACCTGACTACAGTAAATAGGTACAAGTGGATATAGATTCCAGTATTTATTGAAGATAAAAGCAAAACAATATAGATTTAACAATGCTTCTAGTGATAGAGTGTATACCCATTAGAAATATTCCATACTAAATGTAAAGTTTTTTTTATTTTTAAATGGTTCAAATGGCTCTGCTGAGCACTATGGGACTTAACATCTGTGGTCATCAGTCCCCTAGAACTTAGAACTACTTAAACCTAACTAACCTAAGGACATCACACTCAACCATGCCCGAGGCAGGATTCGAATCTGCGACCGTAGCAGTTGCGCAGTTCCGCACTGAGCGCCTAGAGCCGCGAGACCATCGCGGTCGGTGTTTTTTCTTTTTTTTTTTTTTTTAGTCATGTACAATTGTAACTGAGATATTCACAGCTAACTAGGGATGTTCTTGATTCCCTCTGCTGGTTATTATGTACTCTCCGATACCGTGAGATGACGGGTCCTGGTTAGTGCAGCGCTAGAGACAGACATATCTCTTCTGAGTCATTTCTTTTGTTGCCTAGCATAGTTTTTTTTTATTTTACTTTCTTGTTCTTATGATTGTTTTCTTTTAAATTTTGTTTCCGCCCTGTACATGTAAACTGGCTTTGTCTACGTATGCTATATGAGCCTCTCTTTTTATATTTACATTGTATTTTAAATTACAGTACAGCCCTTTGTCGTCCTTGAGAAAACCGTTTGGGTTAATATTTTTAAACATTACAGAAGCATGTAAAGAGAAATTTGTGATTGTCTGTTACTGTGTTATTACTTTGTGAACTGTAAGTGCGGCAGCGACAACTAACATGTGAAGCTGTTCACTTCAGCAGTAATTTTTTTTCTGGAAAATCTTGCACCTTAGCTCTGTAATGAACAATACTAACATGTTGTCCTATTTCTCAGCTTAGTATTTCGTTCACTTTGAAGCTGTATCATATTTTTCAGCCAAGAAAATGGGAAGTTTCGGTACACAAAATGGAAACCAAATATCTTCATAATGATCCTGATGCAAGCTAATAGTGTGTGTATTGTGTGTGCAGTGATTGATGCTGAGAAATGTAGGGACACTGTAGAACTACCTTTTTACATTATGAAATAATGTGTATATAATGTGTGTATAGTGTGTGTAGCGTGTGCAGTGATTCGTTTTGAGAACTGAATGAACAGTGTAGCACTAGCTTTTTACATTACGAAATAACTTCTTTGCAGTAATGTGTAAACAAGATGGTATTTTACGCTAAGAATAAAGTGTGTGATGTTGTGCTGTTTACTAGCTTTATATTCCAGGAGTTGGAAACTCTAAACACCTTCCGATTATCCTGGTTTAGGTTTCTTCTTACGTCATTAAATTATTTTAGGCAAGTGTTGGCATCATTCCTACCAAAAGGCGAAGGCCAACTACGTGTACCGTCATTGTGAAGCTATATTTGTATGGTTCGTTGGTTGGTTCATTTGGGGGCAAGGGACCAAACAGCAAGGTCATCGGTCCCATCGCATTAGGGAAAGACGGGGAAGGAAGTCGGCCGTGCCCTTTCAAAGGAACCATCCCGGCATTTGCCTGAACCGATTTAGGGAAACCACGGAAAACCTGAATGAGGATGACCGGATTCTGTTTTAAACCGTCGTTCTGCCGAATGCGAGTCCATTGTACTAACGACTGCACCACGTAACTCGGTTTGTAAGTATGAATATGCCTGTACAATTATGTATTTTTATCCTTAAATTGTCTTACCACGACATGTGTTCTGTCCTTGTAAATGTGACATACGTATGGTTAGTAGTCCACATGCAGTATTCCTGTAATGGTGGAGCTTACTGTATTCACAATTTTTTTTGCAGAGATCGCAAAAATAACGTACAGGCGAGGCATGCAATTATAAAGTGTTTTACATAACCCCATAGAAAGAATTCCAAAAGGGTTATATCCGTAGATCGTGGTGACTACTTGTTTCACCGACCACGTCCTATACATTGCTGTCAAGTGTTGGGTCCAGGAAGTCACGAATACGTACACTCCATTGCAATGGTGCAAAACCCTGCTGGCAGATCATATTTGGCTTAAGGGGAAGAAGCTGACGGAAAGCAAATTGCTCTAGCATGTCCATCCAAACTGCTCACGTTAGTGTTTGCTTTACAAAATCCGACTACGCTATCTATCGTCAGCGCTCACCACACATTCACTTTTTCGCTCTCTCTGATGCGAATGTTGTGGAAAGTTGCTTCGTCAGAGAAAATGACACTTCCTAGATGGGATTTTCTCTACTTTGTTCCAGTACCTCAGTGGCGGTGCTGCAACTCATTTCGCTTCAATGACTGTTTTATTTGAACTTTATTAGCGTCCCAGTGTCCCGTGCCTTGGACACGGTTGACCAAGGGAAGTTGAATTCTCATGATGCTCAGCGAACTGATATTTATAGTCTTGAAACTTCCTGACAGATTAAAAGTTTCTGCTAGACCGAGACTCGAATTCGGCGCTTTGTGTTTCGCCGAAAAGTGCGCTACCGTCTGAACTACCCAAGCACGACTCACGACTCGTCCTCGCAGCTATACTTCCGCCAGTACCTCTTCTCCTACCTTCCAGACTTCACAGAAGTTGTTCTGCGAAAGTTGCAGGGCTAGCACTCCTGGAAGAAAGAATATTGAAGAGACATACTCCTTAATCGCAGCGTAGGGGATGTTTCCAGAACGAAATTTTCACTCTGTAGCGGAGCGTGCGCTGATTTGAAACTTCCTGACAGATTAAAACCGAGTGCCGGACCAGGACTTATGACTTTGTGGTAGAGCACTTGGCCACGAAAGGCATAGGTCCCGCGTTTGAGTGTTGCTCCGGCATACAGTTTTAATCTGCCGGGAAGTTTCATATCAGCGTACACTCCACTGCAAAGTGAAAATTTCATTTTGATGGTCTTGCTTGGAAGTTCTTCCAATCTTCTTTATCGTTTTATCAGGTGTGCGTTTCCTGCTATAACATGGCTGTTTACACTCTCAGTTGCTAGGAATTTGTCGTACCAAACTTTGCCTTTGCGTCTGGTGGCTCCCTTTGATATTAGGCTGCAACTTGGCGCCATAGTTCGCACATGGGACTCGCACTCTGAAGTATGACGGTTCAAATCCTCCTCCGGCCATCCAGATTTAGGTTATCCGTGTTTTTCCTACATCGCTCTAGGCAAATCGTGGTATGGTTAGTTTGAAAAGGACACGGTCGATTTCCTTCCCCATCATTTCTAAATTGCGATCTTGTGCTCCATCTTTAGCAGTTTGGCTGTCAATGGGACGTTAAATTCTAACCTCTCTTCCTTCCTTCCTTCTTTGCTTCCTTCGCTTGGAAATTCATTCGGGAAATTATTTGGACAGCAGTGAGTGATTTGGCTTCTACATATCACGCCAAGATTGGAATCTCTGTTGAGGTGTAGTCATTTCTGCGGCACCTGCAATAATACAAAAACAGTTTGGAAAAAAATCTACACAAAACATTTTAAGAAGTATCATGTAATGCCGCAAACTGCAAGTGTCTGTGTCTCTTGGTTTTATTTTGTTTAATTGCATTTGGAAAAGAGCATTGGAAAAGAGCACAGGTAGTCCCAGTCTTCAAGAAGGATCGTCGAGCAGATGCGCAGAACTGTAGACCTATATCTCTGACGTCGATCTGTTGTAGAATTTTAGAACATGTTTTTTGCTCGCGTATCATGTCGTTTCTGGAAACCCAGAATCTACTCTGTAGGAATCAACATGGATTCCGGAAACAGCGATCGTGTGAGACCCAACTTGCTTTATTTGTTCATGAGACCCAGAAAATATTAAATACAGGCTCCCAGGTAGATGCTATTTTCCTTGACTTCCGGAAGTCGTTCGATACAATTCCGCACAGTCGCCTGATAAACAAAGTAAGAGCCTACGGAATATCAGACCAGCTGTGTGGCTGGATTGAAGAGTTTTTAGCAAACAGAACACAGCATGTTGTTCTCAATGGAGAGACGTCTACAGACGTAACCTCTGGTGTGCCACAGGGGAGTGTTATGGGACCATTGCTTTTCACAATATATATAAAAGAACTAGTAGATAGTGTCGGAAGTTCCATGCGGCTTTTCGCGGATGATGCTGTAGTATGCCGGCCAGTGTGGCCGAGCGGTTCTAGGCGTTTCAGTCCGGAACCGTGCGACTGTTACGGTCGCAGGTTCGAATCCTGCCTCGGGCATGGATGTGTGTGATGTCCTTAGGGTAGTTAGGTTTAAGTAGTTCTAAGTTCTAGGGGACTGATGACCACAGATGTGAAGTCCCATAGTGCTCAGAGCCATTTGAACCATTTTTTTTGCTGTAGTATACAGGGAAGTTGCAGCATTAGAAAATTGTAGCGAAATGCAGGAAGATGTGCAGCGGATAGACACTTGGTGCAGGGTGTGGCAACTGACCCTTAACATAGACAAATGTAATGTATTGCGAATACATAGAAAGAAGGATCCTTTATTGTATGATTATATGATAGCGGAACAAACACTGGTAGCAGTTACTTCTGTAAAATATCTGGGAGTATGCGTGCGGAACGATTTGAAGTGGAATGATCATATAAAATTAATTGTTGGTAAGGCGGGTGCCAGGTTGAGATTCATTGGGAGAGTCGTTAGAAAATGTAGTCCATCAACAAAGGAGGTGGCTTACAGAACACTCGTTCGACCTATACTTGAGTATTGCTCATCATTGTGGGATCCGTACCAGATCGGGTTGACGGAGGAGATATAGAAGATCCAAAGAAGAGCGGCGCGTTTCGTCACAGTGTTATTTGGTAAGCGTGATAGCGTTACGTAGATGTTTAGCAAACTCAAGTGGCAGACTCTGCAAGAGAGGCGCTCTGCATCGCGGTGTAGGTTGCTGTCCAGGTTTCGAGAGGGTGCGTTTCTGGATGAGGTATCGAATATATGGCTTCCCCCCTACTTATACCTCCCGAGGAGATCACGAATGTAAAATTAGAGAGATTCGAGCGCGTACGGAGGCTTTCCGGCAGTCGTTCTTCCCGCGAACCATACGCGACTGGAACAGAAAAGGGAGGTAATGACAGTGGCACGTAAAGTGCCCTCCGCCACACACCGTTGGGTGACTTGCGGAGTATAAATGTAGATGTAGGTGTTGTATATCAGGGAGGTTTCATAAGGACAAAGTGAACAATGATTATCACGATTCGTGCTTGTGAAGGGCATTACCGCTATGCATTTAATATGAGTTGCGTTAGATACCTAGATAACAGGCTGTACTTCAAAGTTAAATAAATGCCGTGCGCATGATCCGGCAACAAAGTAAAGTGAGTTAAATTACTCATGCGCCGGCGGTGAAGCCGGAGAGGTTGGGGCGCGCCCTGTGCTGAGGTCAGTAGTGGGCGAGCGAGGGGAGCCTCCCCTAACAGCGAGGCGCACGCAGGAAGCGGCTGTGCAAGGAAGGGTGTCCCGGCAGCGGCGGAGCCGGGGGCGGCGGCGCGGGCTGCGGGCTGCCACGTGCGGCCAGCCTCCACGTGGCCGGGGGTCGCTGAACCCCTCCACCGGCAGTGCTGCCACCACCGCTGCCGCTGCACAAACCCGGCCGAGTTGCGCGCCATCCGGCGGCGCCCCTCGCCAAGGTCACCCGTTACGCAAGTGGCCGCAGAGGGGGAGGCCCGGCTAGGATCGGCTCCACGTGTAGCGCCTGGTGCAAGGACCCCGCGCCGCGCCGACACGTGGCGAGGTCAAGAAGCCAACGAACTCCTCGCCGAACGCGACCGGCCGTTGACACCGCGCCCGTGGCGGACACCGCCGCTGACCACCGGACGGTTCGCGCCGCTCGTTGCGCACTAACGTGAATTTCCTCATCCGTGACAATTAACTGACCTTCCCACGCCGCGGGCGCCACTAGCGAGTGGCGAAACCACAAAAAACTAGACGCCAGTGAAGCTTATACAAGCAAAAGTGGCTTCATATCCATGTGATACAACAACTGAGGCCACGAATGGTCTGGACATGTCCTAGCTGAGCAGTCTCCTATAAAATCGCGGAAAAATCGAACCTTACCCTGAAATCTCGTAGCTCTTCACATTACAGAATGAACCTCTTAATTTCTTGCAGGAAGCACGAAATGCTGATATATTGTAATTTTCATCAAAGAACTAATGAATGTGAAATGGTTTGTGGATAAGAAACTATGGCAAGAAATTAGCAACCATTATAACACACTCCACACATCTACGTTCTCTGGAAAATGGAAATCAAACAAATAGAGGGCATCAATGAAGGTCGCACTGCACACAAATTATCAAATATACATGTTCTTACTAGCCACTACCCTGTAACATCCTCCAGTTGACAGCTAATCTTTTGTGTGAAATACCATTAGACTCCTTCTGAGCCGGCCTGTGTGGCCGTGCGGTTCTAGGAGCATCAGTCTGGAACCGCGTGACCGCTACAGTCGCAGGTTCGAATCCTGCCTCGGGCTTGGATGTGTGTGATGTCCTTAGGTTAGTTATGTTTAAGTAATTCTAAGTTCTAGGGGACTGATGACCACAGACGTTAAGTCCCATAGTGCTCAGAGCCATTTGGACCAATTTTTTAGACTCCTTCTGAATTGGCCATGTAGGCCGAACGTTACCGACCGGCCACTGTCTCATCCTCAGCCCCTAGGCGTCACTGGATGCGGATATGGAGGGACGTGTGGTCAGCACACCATTCTTGCGGCCGTTGTCAGTTTTTGTGGCCAGAGGCACTATTTCTCAGTTAGGTTGCTCCTCAATTGGCGTCACAAGGCCATAGAGCTCGTCAGTCCTGGCCGATCACCCATCCACTTGCTAGCCAAGTCCGACAGCTCTTAATTTCTGTGATCTATTGGGAACCGGTATTACCACTGCGGCAAGGCCGATGGCGAAGCACCATGGGAGCTCAACAACAAATTTGTGCTCAGTTTTTTTTTCTAACATGTGTCGGAAAAGATCTGGCTGGGTGATGTCTAAGAGACAATGAACAAATGTTCAAATGTGTGTGAAATCTTATGGGTCTTAACTGCTAAGGCCTCAGTCCCTAAGCTTACACACTACTTAACCTAAGTTAACCTAACGACAAACACACACACCCATGCCCGAGGGAGTACTCGAACCTCCTCCGGGATCAGCCGCACAGTCCATGACTGTAGCGCCTTAGACGACAATGAACAGAAAAGCGAATAAGAACTCATAATAATTTTGTGTATAGTGGACTAAAAAGCCAAATAATCCTCAGTCAAAAATCCATGGCTATGTCTTCATGAGGAATTGATATCCAAACATAAATAAAGGCAGAGTCATTTCTGTTAAGGACATCTCACATCAGACACTGCATAATCACTGATTCCTTCATTCGCATTTCCCCACTGAAATTTTGCTCGTCATTTCACTTATAAAAAAGTCCCACACCGATGATTGTGAATTTGGGGAGAAGAACATCCTATAGATTTCTTATTTTGGCTCCAAATAAGAACTAAAATAAAAAATTTTTAATGTAAAACTAACTTTTAACACTACCTGGGAGGAACAACGAAAAGCAACGATGAGTTAATAACTTACTGGAGGAAATGTTCTAGCATTCACCTGAACTTGTTTACGGAAAAGGTGGGTGGGCACGCTTCCAGCCTACTACTGCATGTCTGCCAGCCACGATTTTATTCATGGACTTCTGTTTCTCAACTCATGGAGACTGTTACATTAAAAGAGTGTTACAACTAAAAACTCTGCTCAAGAATGAAATCATCAGCATTGGTCACAGCTCATTTGAAGAAGGCAGCATATATTAAGTTTAGGGTGGTGGTGTGATACTGACTCATGAGTGTTCCTGAAAGACTTGGCAACACTGGATTTCAGTTTTAAAATGTTTTCGAAGTCTCTGTCCTCCAGGGCTTTAACCACATACCTTTAGTGGTACATTACATGAGTACTAAACTTGTTATAAGGTGGATCACAACTAATATGACAACATCTGTTTGCACATTGTGCAATCAAAAAACCAGATGGCAGGTGGCTCATATAAGCCTGCGAAGCTGTACACAGTCAAGTGGAACAGCAAGACGGCTCACGCAGGATATGTGACGCCCTGACATTACGTGCAGGTCCAACAGAGAACAATGGCGCCGGGCGAGTGGCAGATAGCAGCTGGGGCCACTGGGAAAAGTTTTTGGCACCAGCGTGCGCAGACACGGACGTGGCGGCGACGGCGGCCATCTTGTTGTTGACGCTGCCACGTGCTGGCGAAGCGGTGGTGTCAACGACCCCGTGTTCCGGTCACGGGCGTTCATTGGCAAAGGTCGCCGCGCAGCGCGGCTCGGGCTGGCGCGCTGCGGTCGAGAGCCGAGCACCACCGGGTCAACATGGCGGCCGCGGCTGCCGCCATGGTGGGCCCAGAGGTTTCGCAACGCCGCTCCGGGACAGAGCAGGCCGGGCGGCGGAGGTTCCACGCGCTTTCCGTGCGGATAGATCGCGAACACCGGCGGCGCCCAGCCGTTTGCCAATCTGCGGTGCGCTGACCCGCTCGACACCTCTGGGCTCGGGCACAGTCCTTGCGCAGCGCTGGCCGGCAACCTGGTGCAAGCGGACTGAAGTAAACGCCTACCCCCTCTAATCAGACTGCATAAGAATTATTGTCGAGAGTAGGCACAACACCTACCCCATCTAATCAGACTGCATAAGGATTATTATCGAGAGTAGGCACAACACCTACCCCCTATAATCAGACTGCATAAGGATTATTGTCGAGAGTAGTCACAACACCTACCCTGTCTAATCAGACTGCATAAGGATTGTTGTCGAGAGTGGGCACAACATAAGAAACCCACGGAGAAAAAATCTCAACAACATAAACGAAAATTGTTAGGTGTGTTTTTACCTCTGAAGGATGATGTCTATTCAATTTCGAACCAGTCGCATATGATGATACAAATCAGGTTTGCTTTAAATACACGTTTTAACGGTCTTAAGGGTTAGTTGCCTTAGAGACTGGACTTGGTGAGTTGATGTTAGTCAAGAATGCCTTTAAGGCGACAAAGACACCAGTATAAACACCTCACTGAGTTTGAACGACAAGCTGGATATTCCTTCTGCGATACTGCAGAAAGACTTGGCACTGTACATGATTGCTGGCGGTAGTGGTCACGAAAAGATACATTCGCAGCAGGACCGCGTCCTGATGGCCACGTAGCACTACCGAGAAGGAAGACTATCGCGTTCGATGTATCTCTCTGACGCATCGTACTGCATCTGCACGAGCAATTTGAGTAGCGGTTTGGCATCACAGTGACACAACAAACTATTACAAATCGGGTACTTCGAGGGCAGCTCCGAGCCAGACACCCTGTAACGTACATTCCATTGACACCAAACGACCGCCATTCGAAAACTCCGGTGGTATCAAACGAGAGTTCACTACAAGGCGGTATCGAGACTGTTGTGTTTTCTGATGAAAGGTGATTCTGCCTCGGAGCCATTGGTGGCCGTGAATTGGTTATAAAGAAGCCAGTTAGGGCCTGAAACCACCCCTGTCTGTGTGCTAGACACACAGGACCTACACCCGGAGTTATAGTTTGGAGTGCAATTTCGTATGACAGCAGGAGCACACTCATGGTTATCCCACACACCCTGACTGAAAATCTGTCGTCAGCCTGGTGATTCTATATTAATGTTACAGAGTTGATGGTAACTGGGATTGGCATAGGTCTACGCTCTAGGTACATCGGTACTTTACACGTATTAATTATTTGTCGGAAACGCGTCCAATTATTCCAAGTCTGTATATTTCCAGACCCCTTAAGAGATGTCTTGAAATTCGTAAAATGCAATTAAATGATGTAGCAAATAGTTTAACGGGCATTGTCAGATCGTCGATTACAAAAATGGTTCAAATGGCTCTGAGCACTATGGGACTTAACATCTGAAGTCACCAGTCCCCTGTAACTTAGAACTACTTAAACCTTACTAACCTAAGGATATCACACACATCCATGCCCGAGGCAGGATTCGAACCTGCGATCGTAGCGGTCCCGCGGTTCCAGACTGAAGCGCCTAGAACCGCTCGGCCACACCAGCCGGCTCGTCGATTACAGCAAAAAGATTCTCGTGTCTGATTCTTGAAAGTTTGCATGGCGAATAGAATATTCCATCATCTTTGGACATGCAGCCGGCACAGCAGTACATCTTCAAGGCGAATCAGTAACTGAATTACGAGTGTTCAAGTATACCCACTTATTTTAGTATTTAGAGGCCTGCCTCGACTCTCAGAATCCAGTCGCCGAATCGCCCTGAAGCTGGCTGTATGGTGGACAGCCGAAATTTCGGAACTTGAAGTACAGATGTCCCGGATGCGCGGCATAAATATGACGAATGATTGTCCCTTAACTCGGAAAAACACAATTCTTATAGTTTCTGGAGCATATCCATGATAAAAGCTTTCATGTTACGAAGTGATCGACTATTTTAAATTCCTAGGTATCCGGCCAACTATTAGTAGACGTTAACATGGGGTGTGTCCACCATTCGCATTTGTGGCGGCTTGAACTGTACTGGGGAAGCTTTCAGTAGGTGTCTGCAGGTCTGTGGAGGAATGGCAAACCCCTGAAACCAGAGGAGATAGTGAAGTTGTACGCTGGGCGCTTGAGCGAAATCGACATTCTAGTTCATCGCAAATGTTAATTCCAACATAATCAGGAGATGGAGAAAAGCGATCTAATTACTATAAAGAAGTCTTTACAAAATTCACAAAACCTATTAATCCTCAAGTTCGCAAATAAAACGACATTAAATACTGCCACATGTAATCAAAATATCCACGGGTGTACTGCCGGTCTACAGTGTCCAACGGGCCCGTTGCTACATGTGTTCTGCTACATGTGTTCCATTGAGCTCAGGTCAGATGTGGGCAGGCTGGTCCATTTCAGGAATCTTATTGTCCACAAACCATTGTTTGCCGCTGCTGCTTTGTGACACATTGCATTTTCATGCGGATACAAACGATTATCCTCTCAGAGCCGTTTCTCTATTGTACGCAGTACACAATGATGTAAAATGGTTTCACGTCCTTCCGCATTTATCGTTTTTTAAGGGCAATTCGAACCCATGGCGTTTTGAT
Source organism: Schistocerca serialis cubense (assembly GCF_023864345.2). NCBI lineage: Eukaryota > Metazoa > Arthropoda > Insecta > Orthoptera > Acrididae > Schistocerca > Schistocerca serialis. Next base: position 463,526,222 of record NC_064643.1, read on the forward strand.
TACTAGACAAAACGCTACCGCTAGTCAATGGGCTTGACCGTATCCTAGCCAGGAGTAACATCCCCATACGATAACACCGCCTCTCCTGTACTTCAGTGTTTGTACTACATATGGGCCGGCCGCTATCGCCGAGCGGTTCTAGCCGCTTCAGACGGGAACTACGGTGTTGCTACGGTCGCAGGTTCGAATCCTGCCTCGGGCATGGATATGTCTGATGTCCTTAGGTTAGATAGGTTTAAGCAGTTCTAGGTCTAGGGGACAAGACCTCAAATGTTAAGTCCCATAGTCCTTAGAGCCATTTGAACCATTTTTGAACTACATATGATGGCAGGCAACGTTCTACAGACACTCGCCAAAACCAAACCCTCCCATTGTGTCCTCACAGGGTACAGCGTTATTCATCACTCAAAATCATTCGAATCTATTCATCCACTGCCCAGTAGAGTCGTTGTCTACACCACCTCAAGCATCGCCCAGCACTGGCTACAGAAATATTTGCTCGATAATTGTAACCTGTTCTTTTTAAGTCGCTGCGCCCAGTCACGTGCTAGCTGGGCTGCTCGTAGCGCTCTGGAACTCAGGAGTGATTTCGTCCTCTGATTTCAAGCGATTTTTTACAACCACCCTTCGCAATGCTAGACGATCCCTGTCCGACAGCACACGAGCGCTGCCTAGTTTCGATTTAGCTGTGGTTGTTTCTTCGCGTTTCCACTTCACTCTCACATCTCCAACTGTCGACTTTGGAAGCTTCAGGAGTGTTGAAAGTCCCTGATGGATTTGTTATTCAAGTGACATTCAATGACTAGTCCACTCCTGACAGCCTCACTCTGCTGTTACCGCTTCTCTTCTGACTACGCAATACCCCTCGCCCCCTTACACTGTGGTGGGGCCGGCCTGTCGCGACATCTAGTGGTCAATTTCGCGTTACACAGGGGTGTATACCTGTAGATAGTGTACTTCCAGATGAGATTTTGGGTGGAGAATATAGGCTCATCCAGAAACAAGTACAGAATTTGTTCGATATTGTAAAGAAATGGATACAGATTTTATTTTCGATTAGTTTCCAGTAGAAGTGAAAAATGTATCTGATGTGCTGAAAGACATCCTCGTTACACACGCATTCCAATCAGTAGGTATCTTAAGTCGTCCTTCTGAAAAGAAGGGTAGGATTTCTATCATCTTATTCCGCTATACAATGACAAAATCTTTCTCCACAGTCTTTTATATGTTTCCTTTTTCTATGTGTATCTAGTCAATCTTTTTACAAAAGAACTAAGTAAGACCGATCGTCCGATAATTGTCATATGACAACCGTGCTTCTTCTAGCTGACAGAGAGATCTCTCAGGAAAAAACGGACCGCCCAGGCTCCTGCTATCATATTTATGTACTTCTAAGGAGTAAGCTCTATTTCTTCGGTAATATAACTGGCCATGTTTATTTAGTGGTGAATATGGTAGACTTATTTCGCGTTTTACATTTGCAGTAATTCAAGATGATAAAAGTAAATAAAGGAAGAACAGTGAGTCCCATATTTGTATATTCCAAGTTTTAAGTTGAAATTTAAGCGTTATGGAATACGAGAGTATTTTCTGCATATTGCTTCATATTAAAATGATCAATATTTAGAGTTTTTGCTGGGAAGGAATTGTAGAGCATGGAGTAATGGCCCGACAGACATGTTTAACGAACATTTTGGTTTCTCTTTCTGCATTCTGCAAAATCACATTTACCAAGTAAGTGGTAAAGTGAAAATTGATGACCAGACTGAAAATGAAGGACGAAGGAAAACACTGAAAAGGCTCAGGAACTGTACATGCAGAAGTAAGCATATAAACTGCAGGGCCAAAGAAACTGGTATAGGCATGCGTATTCAAATACAGAGAAATGTAAACAGGAAGATTACAAATGGCTCTGAGCACTGTGGGACTTAACAGCTATGGTCATCAGTCCCCTAGAACTTAGAACTACTTAAACCTAACTAACCTAAGGACATCACACAACACCCAGTCATAGGAAGATTACAGCGCTGCGGTCGGCAGCGCCTCTATAAGAAAACAAGCGTCTAGCACAATTGTACTGCTGCCTACAATGGGAGGTTATGATAATTTAAGTGGTGTTTTAGTTGGTGCATGAGCGATGGGATACAGAATCTCCGAGGTAGCGATGAAGTAGGGATTTTCTCGAACGACCAATTCACGAGCGTACCGTGAATATCAGGGAACTGGTAAAACATCAAATCTCCGACATCGCTGCGGCTGGAAAAAGATCCTGCAAGAATGGGACCAACAACGACTGGAGAGAATCGTTCAGCGTGACAGCCGTGCAACCCTCCCGCAAATTGCTGCTGATTTCATTGCAGTGCCCTCAACAAGTGTCAGCGTGCGAACCATTCAACGAAACATTATTGATAAAGGCTTTCGGAGGTCCACCCATGTACCCTTGATGACTATACCACACAAAGCCTTTACCGATATTCGACTGTTGATGACTGGAAACATGTTACTTTGTCGGAAGAGTCTCGTTTCAAATTGTATCGAGCGGATGGACGTGTATGGGTATGGAGAACGCTTCACGAATCCATGGACCCTACATGTCAGCAGGGGTCTGTTCAAGCTGCTGGACGGTCTGTAATGATGTGGGTCGTGTGAAGTTGGAGTGATATGGGACAGCTGACACGTCTAGGTACGATTCCGATACGTGACACGTGCGTAAGCATCCGGCATAGGTTCATGTCTACCCACAGCGATGCACAGTTGCTATTCTCTAGAGCTAATTATACTTTTATATCTGACCATTTCTGAAGAAGGTATTCAAATCAAAAAACGTGTGACCTATTGCAGAAAGCTACAGAGTCTGTAGGAACAATGTTCACTACAATCAGTTGTAATCTGTTCCAGAATTCTTCCTCGCACGGCACACATAAACAATAAGAAGTCTTGTTTTTATTTTAGATACAATCATGTAATAGGCAAATTATTCCCTGTTCGGTCAGTTTATGGCCGAAATCGTTTATGACTGTAATCACATTCTGTAATTGTGTGTCAAATGAAAAGACGTGTAGAATGCGTCAGTCAGTAGTCGGCATACTGTTTGCTGACGATGCTATAAAGTGCAGGAAAGTATCGTCGTTGGATGACTATAGTAAGATACAGGATGACTCAGACCGAACTTCTATTTGACATGATGAATGGCAACTTGCTCTTGCTCGGCTTTGTTATTACGGATTTGGCAGTGTTCATTGCAGAGGGTGGCAGGATGCCCTTCCTGACACCACCACGAACCCCCCGGGATGGAGGTAGTGTACCCCAACTTTCTGCGTCTAGTGTAAGTCATGAAATAGTGCGAACGTTTTCAGATGTCTGTGAGTCGTGTAACTGAGGCGGAACTTGGGGACCAGCCGGTATTCACCTAGCGGGATGTGGAAAACCGCCTAAAAACCACATCCAGGATGGCGGCCCTCGTCGTTAATCCGCCGGTCGGATTCGATCCGGGGTCGGCGCGCCTACCCGAGTCCAGGAAGAAGCGCATTAGCGCTCTCGGCTACCATAGCTGGTGGATAACAACTTGCTCTAAACCTGGATAAATGAAAGTTAATGCAGGTATTAGGAAAACAACCGGGTAATTTTCGAACACAGTGTCAGTGGTGTGCGGGTTGACAGTCACGTCGATTAATAAGTGTCTACGCGTAAAGTTGCCGTAGAACGTGCATGTAAGGTAGGTCGTAGGGAAGGCTAATGGTTGACTTCTGACTATTGGGAGAAATCTAGGAAAGTGTACCTCATCTATAAAGGAGGTAGCTTACAGAACACGTGCGGCTCGTTTTTGAGTATCGCTCGAGTGTTTGGATCCCTACCAGGTAGGGTTAAAGGAAGACTTCGAAACAATACGAGGGCGTGTCACTAGATTTGTTACTAGTAGGTTGGATTAACACTCTAAGATTACGTAAATGCTCGCTGAATTCAAATGGGAATCTCAGGAGGGGAGCAAACTTTTTCGCCAAACACTACTGCGAAAGTTTAGAGATCAGAAATTTGTGACAGACCGCAGCACGAAAGTGCAACCGCTAATGTAGATATCGCGTGAGAAACGGAGAGACAGGAGGTATCAAGTATCGTATAGAAGCATATAGCCAGTCGTTTTTTCTTCACTTTATTTACGAGTGGAACAGGAAAGGCAATGACTTCGACATTTAGCGTGTGGTAGCTTGCGAACTATGTACCTAGATGTACAATTTTTTTAAGTCTTCACAACAGGTAGACAGCTATTTACTTGAGGGTGTTTCAATCCGTCCGGAATATGGAACAGGTTGACCGCTGTCCAGTGAGGCTATTTCGGAAGCAGCGCCAACCCGAAAGCACCGAAGCCTCCAGATGGAGTCACAAATATTCAGGTGCCCGTGACAGCAGGCGTATCAGGTGTTGTACTCTATTTTTACATGTCACTGCTGAATAAAAGATACCTCGGCTAACAGACCACGTATGCACAGCTATCACGTGCACATTACACTTTGAGACCACATTTCCATGTATCATATATGCGTCCGTTAGTCAAACCGCTCGCTTATCAATATTTCAGACTGCTCCAGTTCATTTGCCTCCCCATTCTACTTTTGGGGCTTCTTTTGTATCTCCTTTTTCGTTAAGGACTAGTAGGTTCATACTGGACTGAAGCGTGGAACGAGCTAGGAAAGGTGAAAGTAAAGTCGAAGCCTTCGAAATGCGATTTCTTCGATCAGCTGTGGAGATGAGAAAGAGGAACAGAAAAAGAAATGGTAACATACAACAGAGACTCTAAATTTACAACTTTAATGACAAAATCTTAGAATACGATCGAAGTTGTAGATCTCGTATGGAACAAATGAGCGATGAGCGGATACCAAAATCAGGCCCACTTTCATGGTCTGTGTGGTGGTCTTCGACTCGGAGGTAAGCTCTTTCGAAATTTGATGATGGTGGATGAAAGTTTTACTGCCAGTATTTAGGCGGCAAGCGGAGGAGGGATGATGGCGTAAAGCCAATACCCTAAATTAAATTCCAAACCTCTCCGAAGTGTTTCATGAAGTGAGAACATCTGACACTGTTGATGATGATCGTATTGCTGTGTTAAGCTCGGTGCCACCCATGGCGCTATTCGAGAGGAGGCGTATAGATAGTCGTTTTCCCATCGCCCTCTTTGCGAGTGGAACAGGAAAGGAAGTGACTAGTAGTGGTACAGGGTACCCTCCGCCAAGCACCGTACGGTGGCTTTGCGGAATATCTGTATACACGTAGATTTATAGTAGCCTGTGTGCCACACCGCGATTCACCGTTTTCCTACCTTCATCATTATCATCATACATTACACACCCATATAACACTACATCATCCACACATTCATTACACTCACTTACACCCAACAAATACACATATAACGCAACTCTCAAATATCAGCAAGGAAAAGGACCAGTGTACAGGGAGAAAGAACACCCTTTCCGACAAGTGGCTGAACCCACCCAGTGCGATACCCCAGCCAACAATGCCAAACATCGTTTCATTTTTAACAAAATCAGGATACACACCTAAGCATAAAGGTTCCATAGAACGTGCATATCAAAGAGAAGATCGAAAGATCAAGCTTGAAGTTCTTAGCCGAGTGAAAAGCGTGATGTTTGAACAGTTATGATGATGATGATGATGATGATGATGAATCATGAATCAATTAGTTCAACTGTGTCTTAGCCTCTATGCTTCCCTGCCTTTCGATGCCTTTCGTGTAATTAAAGAAGAATATTTCCAATTCCCAAAAAGGCTTATTTCTTTCAGCGCTGCGACGTGTCAAGGGTGTAGGCACACAACATGCCGTCCCAGCCGTCATGATGGCGGTACTGCAGGACAAAGATTTCAATTTATTTGTGGCATCAAGGTAAATGAGAAGTCGGTGTGAAGTTACATAACCTTAATTTGAAAACGGTTACAAAAATTGCTCGAAATCACGCCATCCTGCTTGAATGCACGCAGTGCAGTCACTCTGGAGTGACTGCTGCACCCTTTTAGACACTCCTGGCAAAGTGGAAATTGCTTCGGTGGCTACCATAATGCGGGCTATCAACTCTTCATCAGTCTCAATGGGTGTTTTATAGACTATACATTTCAGGTGGCCCCAGAAGGAAAAACGAATGGGTGGCAGTTAGGGGAACGTCCACGCCATGCCTCCCGCCCACCACGCCCTATCCAGAACTCAAACAATAATAATGACTACCGTTGTGCCTGTACACACTCGTTAACCCCGTACATCGTTCTTTCCACCAAGACCTTCCTCACCAGCTGCGACATAGTCGCGAATACAAAAAGTGATCCAGATACTGCCAAATGTTTTATTATTCCAGTCTTTGATCACAATATAAAGTCCATCGATGATGACCGGTTGCAGTCTGATGGTCATTACTGACTGAAACCGGTCATCGTCGAAGGACTTTATATTGTGATCAAAGACTGGAATAAGGAAACATTTAAGACCTTCCTCTTTTCCCAGTATTGTTAGCTAGTACTGAATCCTTAAATTTCCTTTCCCCAGAATTAGTTGTATCAGAAAACATCTATTTCGTACAGTTAAAAATTCCTTTTATATCTCCCACAATTATTTGTGTTATCATTATTGTCATTATTATTACTATTATTGCGATGGTCCATAAGTTCTTAGCATTTTTCCATAAGTAATAAAAACAACACACTCAACAGAGATTTCACTTTTCAATAATATATATATAAGTTAGGGAATCCTGCTACCTAGGCAGCAAAATAACTCATGACGGTCGGAGAAAGAAGATATAAAAAGCAGACCAGCACTGGGAAAAAGGTCATTCCTGGCCAAAAGAAGTCTACTAGTATCAAACATAGGGCTTAATTTGAGGAAGTAATTTCTGGGAATGTACGTTTGGAGCACAGCATTGTATGGTAGTGACTCATGGATTGCGGGAACACCAGAACAGAAGAAAATCGAACCATTTGAGATGTGGTGCTGCAGAAGAACGTTGAAAAATTAGGTGGTCTGTCAGGGTAAGAAATGAGGACTTGCTTCGCGGAATCAGTGATGAAAGGAATATGGGGAAAACACGGACTAGAAGAAGGAATAGGGTGATAGGACATCTGTCAAGACTTGCATGTACTAGAGGGAGCTGTGGAGGAAGATAGAGATTGGAATACATCAGCAAATAGTTGAGGGCGTAGGTTGCAAGTGCTACACTGAGATGAAGAGTTTGGCACAGGAGAGGAACTTGTGGCCAGTCGCAAAAGACCAGTCAGAAGAGTGACGACTTGGTAAAAACCCTTAGATAATGTCTCCTGTTAATGGACTAGTAAGGGCGCACGTAACTTGATGTCAGAAGACCGAATTACTAAGACTATGGTACACTAATAATGAATTCCATTTACCTCCACAAGTTTCACAAGCTGCTACATTACCAACAGTTTTTTTTTTCGGAATGATGTCCCCTAGCGTCACTACAGGCATTCCATCGTCGCAAAATGTTCTGTCGCAGCCGTTCTAATATCTCCGGTATCTCTTGGACAGTGTTGCAGGCAGCGGTAATTCTTGGCCGGTGTTCCTCTTCAGCCTCGACAGTCCTCTCGTACACAAAGCGTTATACATCGCCCCACAAGAAGAAATTGAGTGGAGGAGATCAATGCTGGCCACGAAACAGGATCTCCATTGCCTACCCACTCTTTTCAGGGAATGTCTGACCCACGTGTTCACGAACCCTCAGTTCAAAGTGAAATGGGACTCCATAACGCTGGAACCACATCCCTTGACGAATATCAAGTAGGATACGTTCCAGGAACCTGGGAAGTTCGTCTCTGATAAACGCTGTATATACTGGTGCATTTAAACGGGGACTAAGAAGAAACGGATGTAGTACGTAATCATTGACTATTGCCTGCCCGTATGTTGACAAGTAATCTGAGTTGATGGTTCTTCGCAACTATAGCGTAGGAATTTTCATCGGCCAAAACATGACTACTGCGATTATTTAGCATTCTGTCTCTGGTGGCACATTCTTCGTCAGTGAAAACTACCTACACTGAAAAGTGAGGATCGACTTAAGGTGCAGCGAGAACCATTGGCGGTACACGACAGGAAGTACGGAGTCAACAGGAGTCAAAGTAGGCACTTGAACTGGATAGTGGTAGTGTAGCTGCATTTTGCGTAATACTCGGTGTTCAGTGGTCTGTGAAACAGTCATTTCACATCCAGCTGATCGCATAATGACTGTAGGAGCCTCATCCACTCGACCAAGCACTGTATCTTGTAAGTCTTGAGTCGCTGTAGTTCGTCGTCCTCCTCGGTCGTGGTTCTCTGTACTAAATGCCCTATTTCACTTAATCGTTGGAACAGCCTTGGAAACATGGTGCTATCCGGATATCTTCTACGCAGATGTTTGTTCCTGTACAACCTTTCCGCTTCTCTGCTGTTTCCATTTGCTTGCCCATACACGAAAATTATGTCTGGAAATTCCGTCACCGGGTATATCTCCATTTGGTCAGAGCTGATCGATGTTAGTACAGCATCTTGTAAACACAGAGTACAGTACACTGCACACCAGGAATGCTCATGCCAGTACTTCTACATCTACATCCATACTCAGCAAGCCACCTGACGGTGTGTGGCGAAGGAGTACTTTGAGTACCTCTGCCGGCCACGGAGGCAGAGCGGTTCTAGGCACTTCAGTCCGGAACTGCGCAACTGATAAGGCCGCAGGTTCGTATCCTGCCTCGGGAATGGATGTGTGTGATGTCCTTAGGTTAGTTAGGTTTAAGTAGTTCTAAGTCTAGGGGACTGAGACCTCAGATGTTAAGTCCCATAGTGCTTAGAGCCATTTGAACCATACCACCTTCGTGTGCTGAAGTAATTCAGGCAATGGCTTCAGACCCAGTTAGATCTCCATCAACACACCTGGCTTTATAAACACTACCTGTCCTGTTACTCTGCATGTAGGAAAAATACACTGAAGCAGTGAGAGTAGGACTACCATAAGTACGGTCAAAAGTGAAGGTAAATTAAATTCTAAATCCAGTTATATGTTTTATTAAACAGAAAACGTGCAGAGAGAAAATGTTCTGTATATTTCATTATACAGAATCAGTAAAACCGTATTACAAATATTGAAAGAATCTCAAACAAAATATAGAAGATTGTTTTAAAAATAAACAAAACATTTTCCATGGACCTCTTTCGTGTACATACTCCAACAAACTCACATTGTGGTGAAGTGTTATACGATTTATACGAAGAATAACAGACACTGATAAACAATTAAAAACACAATTGCATTATGATAATGGGGTATTTTAATGCGAAAGTAAGACAATAAGTAAAGAACAATTCTTCATCGAAAATCTAAATGTGACACCAGAAATCGCGTAAAGCATACTTCAGAAGAATTAGCTGAGAAAAACATGTTCGTCCTTTACACACACTTCCAGAAGGAAATAGTTTAAAAACATACCTAACAGATACCAGGTGGAACTAAAAATGAAACTGACTATATATTATCAAATAGTAAAAAGCTGTACAGGCTAGGATGGTCATCAACCAAATTTGGATTGCAAGTTATCATAGTCTTGTAAAACGCAGAGTATAAGTAGACAAAGAAAAGAGCTAATTAGGCAGGAAGTCGAAAATGTAGGTTGTGACAATTCCTTTGAGATTAGCATCTTTTTTGTTGTTTCGTTAGCCGTGTGATTGTTGACAGTCTCTTTATGTTGGAGGAACACTTACACCCAATGTTCATATATACTTATTGGATATATTCCAATCTCCGTTTTCAATTACAGTTTTTGTCCTATGCTGCTTCCTCTAGTACCGAATACAAGGTTAATGTACCAGGCTGAATTAAGCAACAGGTTCATGATACTAGAAAGTGAAGATCATGCGAAGGAGCAATTATTTAAAAGGCGTGCAGGAAGATAGTTGTAGGAATATGTAGTAGGAACGAAGAAAGCAACAGAAAAGGAAACTTAAGATGCAACAAGGTAACTGTTACAGAGAAGGCGAGAGTTTCAAGCACGAAATCTTAAGAACAAGATAGAATATTCTGAATCAAACCGTTAGAAAATGTCTTGGAGAGGACAGCGGCAAAAAGTCTTGGAAGCGCAGATGAACAGAACGGACAGTGTCTTGAGAAGAGGTTACAACATGAACGTTAATAAAAATATAATAAGGGTAATGGAATGTAGGAGAATTAAACGAAGCAATGCTGGAAGAATTTGATTAATACACGAGACACTAGATGTAGTAGACAAATTTTGGTATTTGCATATCAAAATAACCTATGATGCTCGATGTGGAGAGGATATAAAAATGTAAACTGGAAACACACTGACGGAAAAAAACCACGACACAAAGAAGGAGTTGTGCGATATACACTACACTCGGTAGGCGTGTTCCTACATTTGAAAGATGAATTCTATTCAGATTTCACGGCAGTCGTTACGAGAAGCTGGATGTTCCTTCTGCGATACTGCAGAAACACTTGACAGGAATGTAGCCATTGTACATGATTGTTGGCAGCGACGTTCGTACTCTCTCTAGAAGACTGGGCTCCGGACTTCCACATGGCATTATCGAGGAGGAAATTTGGAAATTTGTAGTAAGTTCCTACGGGACCAAACTGCTGAGGTCATCGGTCCCTAGTCTTACACACTACTTAATCTAACTTAAACTAACTTACGCTGAGGACAAAAATCACACCCATGCCCGAGGAGGACTCGAAAATCCGACGGGGGGAGCCGCGCGAACCGCGGCAAGGCGCCCCAGACCGCGTTGCCAGCCAGCAAGGCTTTGAGAAAGATGACCATCGAGTTCGGCGCATGGCTGTGCAAGGCGTACTGGGTCTGCAGCAGAAATTTGAGCAGCAGTTGGCACCACAGAGACACAACAAACTTTCATAAATCGGTTAGTTCAAGGGCAGCTCCGAGCCAGACGCCCTGTAGGGTGCATTCCACCGATCCCAAAGTACCACAATTTGCGACTTCAAGCAAAGCAAGAGCCCATTGGAGGGCATGCTGGACGTCTGTTGTGTTTTCTGATGAACGCTGGTTCTACCTCAGTGTCAGTGATGGCCGTGTGTTAGTTAGGAGAGACCAGTTGAGGGCCTGCAACCAACCTTTGCGCATGCTAGACACACAGGGCCTACACCAGGAGTTATGGTCCGGACAGCGATTTCGTATGTCGGCAGCAGCACTCTCGTGCTTATTCTATTGCAAACTTGTACGTCAGTCCGATGATTCGCCCTATGGTGCTGCCATTCGTGAACAGCATTCCAACGCTCACCTACACACCCTTGTTGTAACCCAGCATGCTCTATAGAGTGTCGATAATTTGCCATGGTCTGCTCAATCACCAAATCTGTCTCCAGTCGAGTACATGTGGTACATCAACGGCCGATAACTCAAGCGTGACGCACAAACAGCGTCAACCGTCCCTTTATGGACCGACCAAGTGCGACAGGCATGGAACTCCATCTCACAAACTGACTTCCGGCACCTGTACAACACAATGTATACACGTTTGCATGCTTGCCTGCAACATGCTAGCGGTTACACCGGTTATTAATGTACCAACATTTCACATTTTCAATGGCTTTTCTCACGCATACAATAATCTGTGATCTTGCATTGTTAATCACTTAAATATGTTACGTAACAAATGTATTCCAGAAATCATTACCCTACATTTGTTACTTTTTTGTTCAAAAAATGGTTCAAATGGCTCTGAGCACTATGGGACTTAACTTCTAAGGTCATCAGTCCCCTAGAACTTAGAACTATTTAAACCTAACTAACCTAAGGACATCACACACATCCATGCCCGAGGCAGGATTCGAACCTGCGACCGTAGCGGTCGCGCGGTTCCAGACTGTAGCGCCTAGAACCGCTCTGCCACCAAGGTCGGCTTACTGTTTTGGTGTTGCGATTTTTTTTCCATCAGTGTAGCAAAGAAAGTATTTCCTGAAAATAGAAATTTGCTAACGTAAAAAAGAAATCTTCACTGAAGGTATTTGTCTGGGGTGTAGCTTTGTTTGGAAATAAAACATGAATGAGAAACAGTTTAGAGAAGAAGAAAATAGAAGCATTAGTATTGCAGTACTACAGAAGATTGTGGAAACATAGGTAGAATAACAAACAAAAAGCTACTCAGTGCAACTGGCTAGGAAAGAAAATAGTTGCAGAACCTGTCCAAAAGAAGGGTTCGATTGATAGGGGTCGTCCTGAGGCTCCAATGAATGGTCAGTTTATTAATGAAGACAAATGTAGTGGTTAAACATTGTAAAGGAATGCCAAGGCTGGACAATGGTAAGAAGATTGACATGGATGTAGATTAGAGCTGTAAAGCTTCCGTAGGCTACTGTAGACTACCGTAAGTAAATGCTGACTACCGTAGTTTTCCTAATAGCTTTGGTCAGCTAAGATTGTACCCGCATTACCAGTATGTTAAGTGTGTTGCCTACCTAACGGGTGTTACATCGTAACAATCGCTTTCATTATATACGCGAGCAGTGGCTTACTAAATTCCCCTAAAAATCGAAAGTGGTGTGTTGTCTAGAAATTGTGTGAGGCTGGCAAAATGGTTATGCTCCTGCCTATTAAGCATGAATAAACAGCATTTATTGTGAAACTGTCCGCAGACCGTGGTCTTGCGGGTTCGATTCCCGGGGGCGTCAGGGATTTTTCCTTCCTCGAGATGACTGGGTGTTGTTGTGTCGTCTTCATAATCATCATTCATCCCCATTACGGTTGGAGGAAGGCAATGGCAAACCAACTACGCCAAGACCTTGCGTAGTACAACGCTGCGGGTCTCCCGCATTGTCCTCTACGCTCCTCGGACTATGGGACTTCATCATCATCATAGTGAAACTGAGACCGTCAATATTTAACTGAGGTTTTATTCGGGAATTATTCATTTGTAAAGTGAAACAGAGGGGCGTTGTAGCAAAAATAAAGGAAAGAATACAAATTGATAATACAGCACAAAACTAAAACATACAAAACATGGCTTCAATACTTCGTCGAAATATGGTTCTGTTATTCATAAACAACTTTCGCCTTTATCAATAATAAAAAGAAACTCTTGCCTTTGATCATAATGAAGAACGTTCTATTGCATACAAAATAGCAACAACAATTATTTTTAAATCTTTGTTTTTGTGCGTGTAAACTGTGCTCGTACCAAAAGTATTGCTTTGGTTGCATAAAAGCGCAGAAGTTAAACGTTCAACAATTTTTTTTTACTTGTAAAATTCAAATTAATATTCGGTAAGGTAAAAATACACAATGGCGCAACACTGAATGAAGTGGCGTTGTAAATATGTGCAAAACAAACAACCAAACAAACAAAAGAACAAAGAGAAGTCGTCGCATCCCATTTTTTCTCTTACACATTCATTTACGTTTGTTTTCCTGCCAGTGCTGCCAATACTACCTGTAATACTGCTTTTTAGTATGTCATTTATGTAGCGTAACAGAACTACCGAACCGTAGTTTTGGTGGAGCTCAACTTTAATGTAGATAATAGGGCTTATGCGTAAATGTGCAATTTACGCAGCGTTGACAGTCTTCGGACTGAAAACCACAACGGCAACAGTTAAGTGTTACCAACGCCGTGTGCTTCGAAACAAGTAGCATCCTTATACGTCTTCTGCTACTTAACAGGCGCGTGTGGGGATATTATCCGGGGCTGGCACTTGGGGATTTAACGCCGAGGTTTTTGTACCAGGTTATGCCAGTTCAGCATCAGTAGTATCGATTACTCGCGCGCCGCGATCGACGGGCGGTATTAGGGCTGCGCGTCCGTTGCCACGGTCGGCCACGTGGCCGCCAGCCCCACGTGGCTCGCGCCACGGCCCAAGAAAACGCTGGTGAGTGGTGCGTGTGGCGCCGGCGGGATGGGCGCGGCTTATCGGCCTGTTTATCCTAGGTCTAGCCGTATCGCGCCCCACTTCTGCCGCAGCGCTGCGGCCACAATCACTCCGTGTGTCTGCTTGTTTGTGTGCGACTGTTGGACTCGGCCACATTACACTGGGGCCTAGCGCTGTTCTCTTTTAATTAATCCACCAGCTGTAAATTCAGGTCATCTGGAATGAGACAGGCGGCAGCTGCCTGTTGATCTGAGGTCTGGGTGTCACCCTCCTACCCTGCTCCCTCCTGGAGCAAGTGTCCTGTTTAAGAGAGAGCTTCTCTATCTGAACGAGTTAAACAGCAAACAAACTTGCTCAAAAGGAAATTTCAGCCTTCTCTACACACTCTTTTTCAAACTTCCCGGTAAATCTAAATTGTGGGCCGGATTGGGACTAGAGTCCGGAACGTTTTCTTTCTTCGGGCAGTAGTTTGTACCTCACTGAAACGACGATGCGTGCCACAAACTGAAAAATTCGGGGATTTTCTTATTTGACATCACTGATTTTATATCGCCTAGCATTACGTAAATGTTTTAAGAATCTGATAATGGTCCGTGGACCGAAACTGGTTTTCGATAAAGAAATTTCAAGAGCCGCTCTTGACGGTAAATCAGGCCGTTCTTTCGCATATACTCATATTTTGTTTTGTTTCTTTTTTTCCGTTTAAATGCTCACCTTGGCGGCATGGTTTTTCTTTGACGTCACGAGTCAGTATCCGTAAGATGCTACGTACAAGACATCTTGCACTTTCTCCACAATATCTCGTTAACGAATCAAGTTTTCTGAAAATGCGTGTATCCAGCTTCTAGAGTTTAAACGTCCGTGTCCGGCGACAGGAAGTCCCGGTTTAAATGAAATGAGGTGTGTAGCGACATCGCTTCCCGCAAAATCGAACCAATTTCAAGCAGCCAAAAGACCATAAATACTCATTTAAAATCAATTTACACGCGTTTGAACGGTCGCCATTGAGAATTCGATGTGACGTTGGAGAGGTGATGACTTCATCCAAATGTACAAATGTGTGTGAAATCTTATGGGATCTAACTTCTAAGGTCATCAGTCCCTAAGCTTACACACTACTTAACCTAAATTATCCTAAGGACACACACACACACCCATGACCCAGGGAGGACTCGAACCACCGCCAGGACCAGTCGCACAGTCCATGACTGAAGCGCCTCAGACCGCTCGGCTAATCCCGCGAGGCTGCTGACTTAATATCTGATCATATATACACCCCTACGTAATGAGAAATAGACCACTAGACGTCAGAAGAGAAGCTGTAATAGCCAAAATGGTCACCTAGGAGAGTTCAGTAACTTCGCACATGGCTAGTAACCTGAGTAACATATCCATCGCCAGCCGGTGTGGTCGAGCGGTTCTAGGCGCTACAGTCTGGAACCGCGCGACCGCTACGGTCGCCAGTTCGAATCCTGCCTCGGATATGGATGTGTGTGATGTCCTTAGGTTAGTTAGGTTTAAGTAGTTCTAAGTTCTAGGGGACTGATGACTTCAGATGTTAAGTCCCATAGTGCTCAGAGCCATTTGAACCATTTAACATATCCATCACGTACATTTCAACCTTTCTAAAATCATCCGACTTTTGGTGATGCGATTGTGAAGTGGAAGCACGAAGGAACAACCACAGCTAAAAAAAGACCACGCGGATCTCGTGCACTGACGGACACTGACCGTTCAGCACTGAGGATAAAATCAGCGGAAGCAGTCACTCGTGAGTAGAAAAATGCCATCAGCAGTCGAGGTGGCACATATGGTGTTAGAAGAACGGGGCAGAATGGTCGAGCAGCCATGAGTAAGAGACCGTTTCTGTAATCAGTATTATACGAAGCTTGAAATATAGTAAACTGCGACGTCACCGGATAGGGGATCAGTGATAACGAGTGATGTGCAGCGACGCATGACTGCATCCTGTAACAATGCCATGGCAAAGTTTGAGTTTGGCGAATATCTGGGGAACGTTACCTGCCATCTTGTGCAGTGCCAACAGAGTTTTTCGTGATCCCCTTACTGCACTTAAGTAAACGTTAAACGAGAAAGAATGCGAATACACTACTGGCCGTTAAAATTGCTACACCACGAAGATGACGTGCTACAGACGCGAAATTAAACCGACAGGAAGAAGATGCTGTTATATGCAAATGATTAGCTTTTCAGAGCATTCACACAAGGTTGGCGCCGGAGGCGACACCTACAACGTGCTGACATGAGGAAAGATTCCAACCAATTTCTCATACACAAACAGCAGTTGATCGGTGTTGCCTGATGAAACGTTTTTGTGGTGCCCCGTGTAAGGAGGAGAAATGCGTACCATCACGTTTCCGACTCTGATAAAGGTCGGATTGTAGCCTATCGCGATTGCGGTTTATCGTATCGCGACATTGCTACTCGCGTTGGTCGAGATCCAATGACTGTTAGCAGAATATGGAATCGGTTGGTTCAGGAGGGTATACGGAACGCCGTGCTGGATGCCAACGGCCTCGTTTCACTACCAGTCGAGATGACAGGAATCTTATCCGCAAGGCTGTAACGGATCGTGCAGCCACATCTCGATCCCTGAGTCAACAAATGGGGACTTTTGCAAGACAACAACCATCTGCACGAATAGTTCGACGACGTTTGCAGCAGCATGGACTATCAGCTCGGAGACCGTGGCTGCGGTTACCCTTGACGCTGCAGCACAGACAGGAGCGCCTGCGATGGTGTACTCAACGACTAACCTGGGTGCACGAATGGCAAAACGTCACTTTTTCGAATGAATCCAGGTTCTGTTTACAGCTTCATGATGGTCGCATCCGTGTTTGGCGACATCGTGGTGAACGCACATTGTAATCGTGTATTCGTCATGGCCATGCTGGCGTATTACCGTCGTGATGGTATGGGGTGCCATTGGTTACACGTCTCGGTCACCTCTTGTCCACACTGACGGCATTTTGAACAGTGGACGCTACATTTCAGATGCGTTACGGCCCGTGGCTCTACCCTTCATTCAATCCCTACGAAACCCTACATTTCTGCAGGATAATGCAGGACCACATGTTGCAGGTCCTGTACGGGCCTTTCTGGACACAGAAAATGTTCGACTGCTGCCCTGGCCAGCACATTCTCCACATCTCTCACCAATTGAAAACGTCTGGTCAATGGTGGCTGAGCAACTGGCTCGTCACAATACGCCAGTCACTACTCTTGATGAACTGTGGTATCGTGTTGAAGCTGCATGGGCAGCTGTACCTGTACACGCCATTCAAGTTTTGTTTGACTCAATGCCCAGGCGTATCAAGGCTGTTAAAACGGCCAGAGGTGGTTGTTCTGGGTACTGATTTCTCAGGATCTATGAACCCAAATTGCGTGAAAATGTAATCACATGTCAGTTCTAGTATAACGTATTTGTCCAATGAATACCCGTTTATCATCTGCATTTCTTCTTGGTGTAGCAATTTTAATGGCCAGTAGCGTACATTTTAAGCATTGTGTGTTGTGTACTGTAGAGGAAGAGTTCGGAGACAATAAATGTTTCTACCAATATGACACGGCCCCCTGCCACAAAGCAGCATCTCTGAGGTATTGGTTTGTGGACAATACCATTCCTGAAATGGAAAAAATGGTTCAAATGGCTCTGAGCACTATGGGACTTAACTTCTGAGGTCATCAGTCCCCTAGAACTTGGAACTACTTAAACCTAACTGACCTAAGGACATCACACACATCCATGCCCGAGGCAGGATTCGAACCTGCGACCGTAGCTGTCGCGCGGTTCCAGACTGTAGCGCCTAGAGTCGCTCGGCCATCCCGGCCGGCCCTGTAATGGACTTGCCCGCCCAGACTCCCGACCTAAATTCAACTGAACACTTTCCGGCTGCGTTGGAACGTCGACTTCCCTTCAGACATCTGTGTCTCATATGACTACCTTCTCTGGTTTCAGCTGTTGAGGAAGTCTGGGTTGTTATTACTCCACAGACATTCAGATACCCCATGAAATTTGCTCCAGCAGAACTCAAGGGTCATAAACGCGAAGGGTGGTCAAACCCCAAATTAATGTCCACTAATAGGTGTCGCAGGTAGTGTAAATCAGCTGTCCACTGAAACAGCCGAAATATTGCATATCAAGTAATTACATCCACATGTTTTACTATTATAAGCGGCCCTGCAGCACAGTAGTTTTTCTGTAATTTTTTCTTGTTTTGCAGGCCCTACTGCAGAGGCCTTGGTGCATACGCGTAACTCCACCCGGGTTGAGGTTGCGTTGACAACACAAGTGAGGCGCACGGTTTCTTGCTGTGAGCTGGCCGGATCTGCTCCCCTCGCGCTGCTCCCCTCGACTACCAGCCCCAGTCGGGTGATTACGTGTGCGCCGCAGCGGGATGGGGCAGAGTGGGGTGCGGGAGCTGGCCACACGCGCGCCTCCTGCTCTCCCGCACTGCAGACACCACTGACAACAACAACGCGTCTCCTCTGTCTGTCACTTGCTGTGAATTACAATCAGCTGCGCTTCCGCTGCAGACAAAACTCTGTTCCGCTGCTACTACCATTCTTCAGATAGCTAATTCCCCACTTCTCACATGCCTGCACAAGCCTTCCACCACCCGAGCCCCGGCTACTCGCCGTAGTCATTTTGGTGAAAATACACTACCGAGTAAAGAATAACATCGCTCATACTTGTTTCAGTAGACGATAAATCATTACTTTTTATGGAGCACAGGAAACAAGAGTACCAACACATCAGAAAATAAAGATATTTGTAGGTCGTAATGCGGCCGTTGAGTTTTAGAACATAAGCACTTTCCTAGTAAGGAATGTTGACAGTTGCCTTTTCAAGACACTGAACGTCGTGATACAACCAAAAATTTCAAGCACGCTTAGTTTGAGTACTGTACCGTCCCGTGTGTATTTTCGAGGTGAAAGTATTCAATTAAATTACAAGGTTGACGGAAGTAGGGTCAATCATTTATAATATGACCTATCAGCGTTGCATTTAAGTGAAAAACTTAACACAGCCACAGAAAACAATTCACACACACACACACACACATCACTATACGTTATTTTTAAGCATGCACAAAAATAATATTGCAAATTTTGAAAACAGTGTATCGTCGAAAAAACTGAGCAGCTAGTACAGTGCTGTGAAATGAAGTGACTGTGGTGACTTTTCGATATGTAATGCTCCAAAGTATTTCAGACAGTTAAAACATGATCGTCTGAGAATTAATGTTAGTGCCAAATAGCATTAATGAAATTAAATGTAGCTATTCAGAATATCATTTCATTTCAATGCTGCAGTTAATTCTATGACAATACTGGTATTTCCTAGATGGAGCAACACGTAAAATAAGAGAAAGTCAGCCGGCCGATGTGGCCGAACGGTTCTAGGCGCTTCAATCTGGAACCTCGCGACCGCTCCGGTCGCCGGTTCGAATCCTGTCTCGGGCATGGATGTGTGTGATGTCCTTAGGTTAGTTAAGTTTAAGTAGTTCTAAGTTCTAGGGGACTGATGACCTCATATTTTAAGTCCCATAGTGCTCAGAGCCATTTGAACCATTTTGAAGGGGAAGTCAACCACTCACATACGTCGGATCGACACGTGGACCAAAATAACAGATAACAGAAAACTGCAGTCATACTACCTTTAGAGCACGGTCCTTTTACTGGGAAAAGTACCCTAACATCGTCTACTACGTGGCCCCCAAATCTGACGTTAAGCACATCGCAATGTCGTCAATGGATTTTGTTATTGATACCCTTTCACTCCGAATTTTAATCCCACTTTTTAACCTTTTATTTTGTTCGTAGTTTCCCTGATATACAGGCTGGAAAACAGAGTAGAAAGGCGCTTTTTATAACAGCATCTTTCTCTTGTTGTTCCTGTCGCTCTCTCGTAATTCATGAGAACACTTCATATCAGTTCTAGCCCCATTTGTCGTATCACTATTTTTCTAAGGATTCCGGACGTCTTACACCACTTTAAGTTTGCAAATGCTCTTTCTTTCTCAACAGGTCCTTCGAAACGGTCTTAATTTTACTTGTCTTTGCTTCCTTGAATATTCATTAGCTGTCACATCTATCTGTCCTTGCTACCTTCGAGAAAATAATTATAAAACTTAATTACAATGTTTAAATACATTAAGCGCTTGATTATTAAAATGAGCAAAATGACGGCTAAGTATTCATAATCGCGTTTTTAGACAACTTAAAATTTGACCATTCGCCCTTCACCAAACATGTCCTGCTGTCCTGGCTGCATCGTTAGTTTTGGCCCTCATTTGCAATTCTTTATAGTCGCATACCGCTATAGTCAGCTGTTCTTAATGCGATTGTGAGTTCGAAACTGGTTTGATGTCGCTGTCACGCTAATTTACGGCTAGTTTATCCTACGCAGGTCTCTACACCTTTGAATAACTACAGCAGGCTACACTCTTTTGAACCTGTTCACTGTAGTCAAGCCATGGTCTCCCGCTACAATTTTTAACCCCCACACTTCTTCCGTTATCAAAGCGACTAATCCTTTATACCTCAGTGCCTCAGAACATGTGCTATGAACCTATTCTCTCTTTTGTTCAAGACAATAGATCTTTTTTATTCATGTTATGCCATAAATTCCTTTTTTCTCCTCGATTCCGTTACCCCCACACAATGCTACACTCTAGACAAATATTCCCAGAAAAGATTTTTTAACATTTAAGTACATATTAGACGTTGAAATGTTGCCTCGTAAGACACAAAGTTTGTTCCAACCACATAGTATCAAACAGCAGTGCTGAACTTAAAGGCAGCTGCACTTGATTCTTACAAGACATTAAGTAATCTGACTTTTTTCTGTAGTCATTAACCTTTGGCGATAAATATCTTCTCGAACAATATTCAGCTCGGTATACCTTATAGAGTTTTAATATGGAATGAAATAAATCTATATGACAGCGTGAGTAATGAATCACAAGTAACAGCCAGTAAGGTTTTGTTAGTAAGAAGCGAAAACAACACGAATACAAAACAAAAATTGGCTCAACGTTAGCCTTGCACTTATACATTTAGTATGTCTACCATGAACGATTCAATAAGATAATAATGCAGCTTCGTCGTCTCAAGTAAGACTTAGAAGAAGCCATGGCTACATATTAGCACGACATGCGATGTGTTCCATATGCTAAAATGAAATAACAGTACTATTGGTAACCTGGGTTGGTACTAAAAATGTCTCCATTTTGGTGACTCGATTAATCGATGTTAATATACTTCTTCGCTTTTCTAATTTCGATATTGACAAATATCTGTCTGTACTCAGAGCACATCTCATATTTATACAACACCTGTTTCCTAAAATTAAATTTCTGAAAGCTGGAAATTAATTAAATGTTTGTTGGTCACTTCCAAACGGATTAAATGCTCTTTTTACCCAAGATCATCACATGGTAACGTGTAAGGAATTCATTTGAGGATTATCTTTGCTCTCAGATGCAAGATCTTCTTCAGCTACCTTCAGACTACACTAAACTAATACTTCGTGTCAGAGATATTATTTCCGACCCAGCTGTACAGCACTGTTGCCTATGGCATGTATGACGACCAGATTCCGACACTTAACGCTCCCGAGAGTTGGCAACAGTGCAGAGACTTGCGCAACACGGTAACCGTGCCACGAACGCTGCTAGGTTGGAAACCGCAGTGTTAACACACTGCGCAAGTTCTCCCTAACGGTGTAACATAACTGTGAGGCACAGAACGGGCCAGAAAATACTGACTTAACTTTGCGGCCAACTGTACAACATGAGTGCCGTTTCCATGACAACAGTAAGGTATATTTTATAAGGTATAGTACGTCTGAGTAAAATACAGTTTGTATAGTACGTCTGCAGACGGCTCTACATACGACGGCAAACAGATGTAGAGATTCATAACAACCACCAACAAGGAGTAGGGTTATTACAGATTAGACGTTTTGCTTTGCATTCTTATTTCCTAAATTTAGAGTCCTGGCTTGCTCAACGAAATTAATCTCTGGAAGCCAAACGTAAATAGGAGTAACTCGTCATTTCCGGGCGCAGCTTCACAAGAATGACCGCCGTCATGCTGGTATAATCTCCACTTTTTGTACGCAAGATTTCGATTCCAACTGATAAATTTTTATCCCTGTAATACTCTATTCTGAGCACGTGAAACAAACCACGAACGTATTGTAGTTTATATTATGGATTAAGTCTAACAAGAAAGGTGTCAAGGTGAAATGTCAGGTGGTACACTAAAAGAAACAATGCAGGTTTAATTTCCCACAGCTCAGTGAGTTCCCACAGCCCAATGTGTTGTCTTTCATTTTGTCAGACGTGCACAATACGATTTGTATACGTGTTACACTTATTAATCAGTACGTGGAGACAGGATACGGGATCACAACCAGAGATATAAACGGTTGAGACGAAACACTTAAGAAGGCATAAGAACTATTGTAATCCCTTGTAGCACGCTGGGTACTCAGAGAGAAAATTTGGCAGCATACATGCTGTAGCTACCTGTGACTTTCGATCAGTCTTTCTTTCTCCATTCATGGTGAACGATTCTAAATCTTGTAGACAAAGAATCATTCCAAAATTGCTACAGTTGTTAAAGACATTCTGACAACCATTCATTCCTTTCTACACATTAAGCGTTAATGTCTCTGTTATTACTTTTCTACTGAAGCTGAGCTGGCGGGAGCACATCACATGTCTCCGGCTGCAAAAACCTTGGAAACTATTCAAGACTGGACCTTGGATCCAACGCTCCGTACCTGTCTTGTCAGAGGTGATTGTTGTGATATAGTTTCATAATCTAATATCGAAGCAATGCCGATCGCGACACCGACACCTAACAACAATGTCTTTGAAACTAGCGTAGTATCTTGTTATGTGACTTCCATTTTTATGCATATGACACATTTATGACGAGAGTGCAATAGTGCTGATCGCTTGCTGATTCCATCAGTACAGTACAGTCCTCCTGAAATTGTATTTTAGGATTCCTGAAAGCAATTCATATTTCTAATGTCGAAACGACTTGATTACGTTGTGCCACATTTTGCTACGGTGAACTGAGGTTCGATAGTCACTAAAGGGCGATGTAGCATAATAAGGTGCATGTGGGACCAACTCATCTGTCCAATAATCCATTATCCATTTGTCCAGTTCTAAAATTTTGCCGCATATGAACAAATGAAGTTACTGCGTATTATTCACGTTCAATTAAATGACTGTTTTGAAAAGTAGCATTTATTCGGCAGATGCTAGAGGACAAAAGATCATGATTTACACATACAACTGTAATCCAAATAAGTCAGCTTGATTACTATTACTAAAATATAAATAGAAATGTTAAATGCAGCGGACACGCAAAATCTAAGAGCTGTTTTGGATTCAGCGCTTAAGTTCCATTAACGTAAGTAACATCGATACATAAATTCTCAGTTCTTTTAAATTCCACAAAAATTTACTTGTTTTACTAAGCTGGCATACTGGTTTCGGGATATAATAGTGGACTCAACGATGGTGGCAACCACACTGATATAGGTTCAGACTTCATATATAACACAAAAATTCTTGTAATTTAATGCAAATATAAAACAAGGAAGGGACATCACATAGCTTAAACTGGTGGAGAGAGTAATGTCTTTAAATACATTTTGTGTAGTTGCCGAGCGTCGTGAGTTAATGTTGTAGTAGGTTACGCAGATCTACAAAGCCTTTATTTTTGCTACATCCAACCGTTTGTAAGCTGTGTGAAAACATGTCAAATGACAGTCGTGCGACTTTGCTCAGTTGTTTAGAACGCAACCAGATGAGCCAAAACACTATAATCATCTGTTTAATAGCGTGTTGGTCCGCTATGCAAACTCGTGATTCTGCTTGGTATGGATGTTACAAGTCCTTGACAGGATTGCAGAAGTATATGGCACCAGATGTCTAAGCATAGGTCGAGCATTTTCCGCCCCTAAGCATAGGTCAAGCATTTTCCGCAAACTACAAGATGGTGGTTTATGGGCCCACAGCTGGCGCCCGATATGCGTTTCAGTGACAATAGATCAGGCATACTTGCTGGATAAGACATCTGAGTTCACTATGTCTCCCTCAAACAACAGTAGAACGATTGAGACCTTGCAAAAAGGATAGTTATCTGCTGGAAATCTCATCACCAGAGGGAGAGACATCAAGCATGAAGCGATGCAGATGGTCAGCAATAATGTTCACAAAGTTGACTGCTGTCATGATGCCTTCCATTACCACCACGGATGCGCGCCAGCTAGCCGCACGGTCTAACGCGCTGCTTTCGGAACAGAAAGGCGTGTCGGTCCCGACACGAATCGACCAGCGGATTAGCGTCGAGGTCCAGTGTGCCAGCCAATCTGTGGTGCTCGGCGAATGCGAGCTGGTTCCCCTTATTCTGCCTCAGTTACACTATGTTTCCGATTGCTGCTCAAACACTGTCTCCACGTACACGTACACCACACCATAATTACCACGCATACATTTGGGATTACACTTGTTGGTATGAGACATTCCCGGGGGGGGGGGGGGGGGGGAAGGGGAGGGGGGGAGTCTGTTGGGGGCCTAACCCCACAATAACCCTGGGTTCAGTGTGGGGCGGCAGTGGGGTGATGGACTTTTGTAGTCTGTTGTGGGGTTGTGAACCACTGAGGGCTGCGGCGGGACGAAGCCTCTCCGTCTTTCCTAGGTGTCCGGTTCAACACACAATACACCACCACAGATCCTATGGAGCCGAGTTCAGTGTACCCCATAGCATAATTCTGCCATCACTAGCCTGCATCTGCGGCGCGGTGCATATTTCGCGCAGTCATTTGTCTGAATTACGGCATGGGAAGACCCAGCCATCGACCTGGTGTAACAAGAAATGCCATTCATGCGACAGGCGACATGTTTCTGTTGATCGACGGTGAAAACTCAGTGATGCTGTGCCCACCGCAATCATAACTGACGATGTCGTTGTGTCAGGACAGGAACACGTGCGGATCGTGTGATACGGAGCTCCACGTTTAACAATGGCCTTTGAACGGTGTGCTCGGAAACACTTGTGCCTGCACAAGCATTGTACTCTGTCGTCGGATATGCCACAGGTCGCTTCCTACCCTGGATTACATAATGGAGGATCCTACGGTCTCGTGATCGTCCAATACCAACGACCTACTCGTTATTTCACCATCTTTCAGCCACTTTCCACAGGTACTCACAACAGTAGTACTCAAACAGCCGACTAGCTTCGCCATTTGAGAGAGCCTCGTTTCCAGCCGCAGAGCCACAACAATGTGCTCTTTGTGAAAACCGCTTACCGGTCTATCAGTGGATTCTCTCATTTGTGGCCCGTATCTTCGCTGTAATAACTGACCATTTGTCTCTCTTCCGATTACATTCTTTCATTCCTGTCTCACGTACCCGCAACGGTGGCAGGAGGCTTTCAACCTCGCGGTGGGCAATGGTCATAATTGTTTCCCGTTATCAGAGTAAATGTCTGACTATGAAGACATATTTTATTTATCAGTATTGACCACGTACGTAGCTATAAGACCTGACAGGAAAAGTGAACATGCAGATCACAAATATGGAATCAAACGCAGCCACGGAACTCATCATATTATCTTGATGAAATCCACAAGTTGGATTTGTGGAGTACTGTACTTTACTGTACTGACCGGAAAAGCAAAACTCCACATTCTGGTGCTAACAGGCCAATCGCGACCGATCACCCACCGTGTCATCCGCTGCCAGTGACATCAATGGATGCGGTATGGAGAGCAATGAAATCAGCACACCGCTCTCCCGGCCGTTGTTGGCTTTCTTGAAATTGGAGACACTACTTCGGTTTCAAGTAGTTCCTCAGCTGGCATCACAAGGTTGAATGCACCCCGTACCAGTCCTCTCACCAAGTAAAAATCCCGGCAGTACCGTGATTCGATCCCAGGGATTCCGGATAGCTGCCAGACAAGTTGTCCAATGAGCTATTCTGGCAGACATAGTAACTGGCGGCACAAGCACAGGTAACATCACAGGGTTACGTAACTCTATCCTGAATATCTAAATATTCTTTATTCAATGCAGTTTAGTCCCATGCTCCTTATAATACACAAAAGTACAAGATAGAATATATAGTCATATAAATGTAGTATACAGAATACATTAGAGAAAATAAATATATAACAATGTTCCATTCTCTCGCATAATTCGTGAGCATATTAAAACTGAGAAAGAAATTTTATCCTCTAATCAGACATACAAAGTCTTTATAATACAAATAAAATATAATCATTGGCTGTAAAATACTATTAATACTATTATGCAGCGTTTACACAATAAAGTACTTTGATGTTACAAAAAGACATTTTAATTCAAATAAATATATTAAATGTATAAAAAAGAGTTGAACTACATATTCGAAGTAAAAAATCGTGCCATCCTATAAGAACTTTATAGGAAAAAACAAAAGAAAGAGACACACTGTACTACTAAATAACAGTAGGTCCATTCGGCAGTATATACCGGTATCGTCAGGCGCATTTTCTCTCGTGTTTCAGCATATATTTGCAACTTCGTTTTTCCAGTGTGTAATTTGAGTCACCCCAAACAAATACTGCTCATCAAGTGATTCGTGCTGCCCACAGTGTTGACGGAACGCACCGGTTTGTTTACTGTCGTAAAGAAAATGATTTTTAAAGAAAATTTTTACGTGCCTATTCGGAAGAGTGGTCCCAACTTCATCTCATCGATATTCGTTTTGTCGATATGCATGAACAGGGACAGTAAAGCAGGAAGAGTAACCAGTACTCCAACGGAGACAGAGCAGCGTTGTTTCCCGGTGCTAGCAGCCAGGGCGTTGCTGTCGCTGGTCGATTACTGATTATTCTTCGTGTTTTACTGTCGCTGTTAACACATGTAGATTAAACGAATATCGTACTAGAGTAAGTCTGGAACGTTCTAACGAATGGGCAAGTAAAATTCCGGTTTAAAGATGATTTTGTTTGTAACAGGAAACAAACCAACGCTTTACGTCCGACGTTGGGCGTCGTATGAAAGACGTGATGAGCAGCATCTGTTACTACTGACTCCATTTACTTATTGCCAAAATGAAATTGTAAATATCTGCCGAAGCACCAGAGAAAAGGCACTTGACGACACCACTTATATACACTGCTAGCCATTAAAATTGCTACACCACGAAGATGACGTGCTAAGGACGCGAAATTTAGCCGACAGGAAGAAGATGCTGTGATACGCAAATGATTAGCTTTTCAGAGCATTCACTCAAGGTTGGCGCCGGTGGTGCGTGCTACAGACGCGAAATTTAGCCGACAGGAAGAAGATGCTGTGATACGCAAATGATTAGCTTTTCAGAGCATTCACACAAGGTTGGCGCCGGTGGCGACACCTACAACGTGGTGACATGAGGAAAGTTTCCAACCGATTTCTCATACACAAACAGCAGTTGAACGGCGTTGCCTGGTGAAAATTTGTTGTGCTGCCTCGTGTAAGGAGGAGAAATGCGTACCATCACGTTTCCGACTTCGATAAAGGTTGGATTGTAGCCTATCGCGATTGCGGTTTATCGTATCACGACATTGCTGCTCGCGTTGGTCGATATCCAATGACTGTTAGCAGAATATGGAATCGGTGGGTTCAAGAGGGTAATACGGAACGCCGTGCTGGATCCCAACGGCCTGATTAGATTAGCAGTCGAGATGAGAGGCATCTTATCCGCATGTCTGTAACGGATCGTGCAGCCACGTCTCGATACCTGAGTCAACAGATGGGGACGTTTGCAAGACAACAACCATCTCCACGAACAGTTCGACGACGTTTGCAGCAGTATGGACTATCAGCTCGGAGACCGTGGCTGCGGTTACCCTTGACGCTGCATCACAGACAGGAACGCGTGCGATGGTGTACTCAACAACGAACCTGGGTGCACGAATGGCAAAACGTCATTTTTTCGGATGAATCCAGGTTCTGTTTACAGCATCATGATGGTAGCATCCGTGTTTGGCGACATAGCGGTGAACGCACATTGGAAGCGTGTATTCGTCATCGCCATACTGACGTATCACCCGGCGTGATGGTATGGGGTTGCCATTGGTTACACGTCTCGGTCACCTCTTGTTCGGATTGACGGCACTTTGAACAGTGGACGTTACATTTCAGATGTGTTACGACCCGTGGCTCTTCCCTTCATTCGATCCCTGCGAAACTCTACATTTCAGCAGGATAATGCACGACCGCATGTTGCAGGTCCTGTACGGGCCTTTCAGGATACAGAAAATGTTCGACTGTTGCCTTGGTCAGCACATTGTCCAGATGTCTCACCAATTGAAAACGTTTGGTCAATGGTGGCTGAGGAACTGGCTCGTCACAATACGCCAGTCACTACTCTTGATGAACTGTGGTATCGTGTTGAAGCTGCATGGGCAGCTGTACCTGTACACGCCATCCAAGCTCTGTTTGACTCAATGCATAGGAGTATCAAGGCCGTTATTACGGCCAGAGGTGGTTGTTCTGGGTACTGATTTCTCAGGATCTATGCACCCAAACTGCGTGAAAATGTAATCACGTGTCAGTTCTAGTATAATATATTTGTCCAATGAATACCAGTTTATCATCTGCATTTCTTCTTGGTGTAGCAATTTTAATGGTTATTAGTGTACTTATATCAACATATAACCAAAACGTCAAATATTCATATGACTATATGGATATAAACTCCCTCTCCTCCATCCTCTCGTTATTGCAACGGGGGTGATGTCACTGACTAGTGTAGATTTGTCTTCATGGGCTCATCCAAACAGTAGAAAATACAATACAGTAGAAAATACAATATCTATGGTTAGTAGCTCATTTTTCTTAAATGTGCTTTTGTTCTTTCTTATGGGGGAGTGCAGTTCGTTATAGGACAATCACCTCATGCTTCTCACTCTAGTGTGCCACCTGCTCAATCTTTGAACTGTTACATCAATGTCCTCCTTAGTTCTTACGTCATGTCTTCGCATTCCTTCTTTGTTTCAAAGACATTTATTGACATTCCTATTAAATGCTTACGAGTTCAGTAAGATAGCTGGCTGAGTCAACAGCCCGTACCTTATAGCAGCTACAAGCTAGAAATACGTCACAAATGACCTCCTTAGTAAAGGAACCCGAGGCCAGGCAAGAGGCGGAGAAAACCCTACGGTCACATTTTTAGCGGTGCGGGGCAGAGTTTCCAGAGAGCAATGGCCGTGCTTCGTTTCGTAAGAGTGGTTGGTGACTTGGAAGCGAGTTACGCCAGGCAGTGAAAGCCGGCGGTCCTTGGAGAGTCCTGCGCCCCGCGCCGCACTGTTGCACAAGTAGGACGCCGCGCCACGCCACGCAGCCAGCACGCAACAGTCGCAGGTGCGTCTGTACAGCGTCGCCCAAACATCGGAATCGCCGACGTTGAGAACAGTCCATTTGCTTCAGCTACCCCGTCGACAATAAGGGTTCACACGAAACGTGAAAGAACATAAGACCAAAGCAAACTATACTTGTACCTGGGGGTGTGCAACACTTAACAAGCATCATACTTTTACACTGTCAGTCCCACTGAAGAGTATAATTTATCACTTCTTACTGATCGAGCTTACTCTGACATAGAAATAAAAAAATACTAAAATTATTGCCCGTAACTTATGGTACATCTGCAAAGTAACGAAAGTACAGAACAACCTGTAAGTTTCAGCTTATATTGAAAAGTGTTCTATCGGTAATTCCAGGCCGTTGTTTTCTGTTCCCTACAATATTAAGATTCCATATCACATAAAATTGTACTCAGTAATAGAATTAATTACAAGAAACTTATCAAGGACTCCGCACTGAAATGTTATCTTTCCTCTCAGGGTGTTGGATGTAGTTAGAAGAAAAAAAACAACAGCTAGCACACGCAATATGACAATTACATACCAAAGCAGCCTTAAGTTTTTTTTCATTTATTGGCTTTTGGTAAACGACGACACAGCCATCTCAACAGTGGAATGACGATACGACAGTGTGCTGCGACAATTCAGAATCTTCTTCATGGTCAGGCAATACCCTGGTATGAAGTTACATAGGCTTAAACTTGTCATGTCACGCCATGCACGCGAGTTTCGTGTCAGTTATAACGCTTCTAAAATAATGACAATCCAACACAACACTCAGTCTCCAAGCGGAGACAATCTCCGACCTGGGCGGGAAGCAAACCTAGGCCCCTTCAGTTAATAATCTGCAGCGCTCACTGCGCAGCTACGGACACGGATCAATGTGAATTTGTACATGAATCAATTCAAAACATAACTACACAGTGTATGCGACAATCATTTCTATGTAAGCATGCAGCAATTATTGTTACAATCAGTTATAAAGAACAATTAATTTCAATAACTGCTTAACAAATTTTTGTTGATTCTTAAATAAAAACTTATATAAAAACTTTGTTGTGCTTTAATGTCACAAAGAAAACTACTGCTCATAAAAAAATTAATTTTCATTTTCATAAAACGCCTTTCCCTGTCTCTTTTTTGTGGAATACCCGGGCTTAAGCCACGTCTCTCCATAAAGCAAACCGCGGTCAGCTGTCAGCACAACGTAAAACCAAAACACAACAGCTGACATGCTTTTAGTCTATTCAGAGCAGTATTTTGAAGTTTATTGAAACCTATAGGAAGTTTTAATGCGGAGTAATATTTTCTAACCTTACGTAAAGATATAATTTATTTTCATACGTAAGGCCCGTTATACTGTGAATATTTCTTAGAACTACAGTCGGTCTCGTGTTCCCCCGTGTGTGAAATTTCTGCAAACTGATGTTACGCAGTGCAGTCTACCTCTTAGGTGCACTTTCTACATTGCAGAAAAGTTGTCACGTTATTAGCGGGGAAACTAAATCACATGCATTATAGTCTTTACTTCCGCCCCGGTAGCTGAGTGGTCAGCGTGACAGACTGTCAATCCTAAGGGCCCGGGTTCGATTCCCGGCTGGGTAGGAAATTTTCTCCGCTCAGGGACTGGGTGTTGTGTTGTCCTAATCATCATCATTTCATCCTCATCGACGCGCAGGTCGCCGAAGTGGCGTCAAATCGAAAGACCTGCACCAGGCGAACGGTCTACCCGACGGGAGGCCCTAGCCACACGACATTTCCATTTATAGTCTTTACGATCAATCGTTAAAGATATATATAACTGTGAATTAGATTTTTTTTATCGAAGACGTACCCAAAAATTTTCGCAAAGTGATTTTGTTTCCCCACATATCATGAAAGATTGGTTTTAGTGTATTAAGTTAAATAAAAGGTAAAATAACTAATGAGGAGATACTGAATCGCAATGGGGTAAAAAGTAATTTATTGCGCTATTTGATTAAAAGAAAGGATCGGTTTATGGTACACAACTTGAACCGTCAAGAAATAGTCAGTTTGGTTATGAAAGGAAGGGGGCAAAGGAAGGACTTAAAATTGCAGAGCGAACTAAAGGCTTTTACACAATAAAAAGGTTTAAATGGATGTAGGATATAGCCTAGCCATACACAAATGACGAAGAGCGCACAGGATAGACTGCCTTGGAGAGCTCCATCAAACCAGTCTTCGGACTGCACACCAGAAGGGCAACAGGCTACTGGCTGCACGTATTTATCATATGTACAGTTTTGCGTGATACTGTGTGAGACTC
Organism: Schistocerca serialis cubense; assembly: GCF_023864345.2. Taxonomy (NCBI): domain Eukaryota; kingdom Metazoa; phylum Arthropoda; class Insecta; order Orthoptera; family Acrididae; genus Schistocerca; species Schistocerca serialis. The sequence goes on from NC_064643.1 coordinate 463,557,849, forward strand.
CACGTTCCCACCTCTAGAAACAGTTCTAATATTATATATAAAGCATTCTTCTTTTTGCAAGGGTTAGTTTGAATATGTGTAATGGTTGCTCCCTTCACAGCGCTGTAGTTTAGTGTAGCATAAACAGAAAGGCTAATTTCTGGCGCGCACTTGATTATTCTTCAACAATGTACTTCCTGTTGTTTTCAATTTTGATGTGAGAAACTTTCTTTCAGCTAAATACGCAAAGATAAAACACAAGAAAACGATGACATTATGAAATAACGAACATCCTATTCTACTGGAAGATATATTTTCTTGGTAGAATTATAAGAAATATACAACTATCGTCTTACTAACCAGGTGAGTTGCAGAGGTATTTTTACATTTAACTTAATCCACTCAAAACAATATTTCCTAATACCTCTCGATACAAAATCACTTTGCAAAAAATGTTTAATACATCTTCGATGTTAAATCTCTTTCCCAGGTTCAAAGGTATGTATATGATTGCTTGTAAACATGTGAAGACATGTGTTATCGTTTCCCCGCTAGCAACACGTGCCACGTTTCTGCAAAGTGGACCGCGCACCTACGAGGTAGGCAGCACTGCGTAACACCCGCTTGCAGAAATTTCGCACATCGGTAACACGAGACTGAATGACAGTCTAAGACGTATTCACAACATAAGGCACCTTACTTATGAAGATAAATTATATCTTTACGAGCTCTAGTAGCGTTTGCGTTATATTTTTTTATTGTTTCAGTAATATTTTTGCAAGGTTTCTGCGATATTTGTTTTTGTTTTCTGTAAAATCAAATATGTTTTCATCAAGTTTAGGATGAAGGAATTTTTATTCTCTAACTGCTTTTACGCTGTAACTCTTTCATATTATTGAGTGAAGAAGTAATATCGCTTCTTCGTTCTAACGCAAGAATATTCGCACGCGAATTGTATGACGCCTACCGCAGTAGGCAACCTGAGACACAATTCGCTACAGCTGCTTCGCCAATTCTCCTTCAGTTCCTACATCTGCGACATTCACCACAGTAGGAATTCGACTCTTACCGTTAATGGTGTAGAGCTCTATCGTTGTTTTCGTATTAACTGCTTCAAAATTTATCTCCAATGCCTTTATAGGTGCAACCATTGCAGATTTCACTTTCAAACAAATCCTCCGCAAAACTGCTTCTTTTGTAGCAACGTAAATCTTTGAAATCAAGCAAACGACAAGAGATTAAAACTGAGCAGTAATTAGATTCATCAATTTTAGAATTACGTATTATGGTCTCTGCGCCGCAAGGGAGGCAGTTAAGTAATGGACCGATCTTACAAAAACAATTTAGACCACTGAGTAGTGGCAGCCTCTGGGAACAGAACATTAAATGGGAACGGTACCATTAGTTAAATAATAACACATTGTTCTCCGCAATTCGCAAAACAAAATTTGAGCATGTGACATCTAATTATTAAATGACATCTTGAATATTTTATGAATACAAATTTTCTCATAACTTGTTTAATCTTAATGACTAGCAGTCGTAATGACAAGCAGTCCGCAACTGAGCATCGTAGCAGAGATTGAAAATATCGCTTCAGTTGTAAGGTTCTTTTTATGTCGTGTTCTAAATAAAAAGAACCTTATAACGGAAGCGATATTTCCAATCTCTGCTAATCTTAACGAATTTCTAATAGACCATCTTAATTGTGCGGCTGGATGCAATAACGGAATCGAACTCCCGAAAATGGATGCGCCTCGTCTTCCTCTATAAGAAGGCAATCAGAGGAACTGCACTGCCCTTACAGCACATGACAACTGCTTGATATTAAATATATTGGCTGGCTTTTAAATTTTATTTGTGTTTAATACTTTAGTACGAGCGTTCTGCTCAGCTGTGCGTAACCATTGTCGTGAGAATTTCTTCATCTTAAAAACTTTTATGTATGGATGTAGATTTCCAAAATATCAATTTAAACTAATACAGATTTGTCTCCTTGTATCTATAAACACATTTTGATTTTTAATCTAAATCAGTTTCTTGTGAAATAAATTGAAACTAATCATTCTCGCTCCAAGATTCTGGCTGTGCGATCTAACATATTTCGTTGATGACGTAACATAACCCATAGAATTAATATATGTTCCAAAAATGAGAAAAAGGAAATACCTAACATTCTCTTCACGCTTTAAATCTGTAGGTCTGATTTACGAAACGTCTTATTATACAACCTAGGCCGCAGGGGATTTGATTCATGCATACAACTTCCGTAATGTTAAATAAGAGTCAATCTAGGACTCGGTGCGGTGTCGCCCAGATCATGAATCGTTCAGTGAATCCCGTTAGTAACGTATGCACCGCTCCATAATGTCCAAGAGCAGAGAACGACTGACAAACACTTTAATGCAGGTCACTGAATTAAGAAGTGGCTGTTTCAGTAAGTATACTTCGTATTCGACACTGAGGATCCTGGGTAAATGCTGTCGTATTGATATATCTGTCGCTATCGGTCACTAGACATGAGGTGCTGTGGGAATAACACCAAACACGTATCATTCCCCAGGTTCTCTGGAAACCGCTTTACCCTTAGATGAGACTGGAAAAAAGCTGTGAGGCGGAGATGTCGTCAGACGTGCCCCAGGACCTTTCTTGTCCTCTCTAAACACAAACGAACTGACGGTTAGTGTGAGTAGCAGTTCGCTTCCGTTCCCTGATTACCCCATAGTGTATGGAGAAGTGTGGTCGTTGTCGAATGTAGGACGATAAAGAATGAGTTCGACAGAATTTCTATTTCATATGACGAAAGGCTGGTTACATGTGGATAAATGTAAGTTAATGCAAATGAGTAGGAAAAATAATCCTGTAACTTTCGAGCACAGTACTGGTGGTGCGTTATTTAAGACAGACACTTCAAGTAAATATCTACCTATAATGTCGCAAACTGGCATAAAATGCAACGAGTACGTAAGGTCAGCTATAGGGAAGACGAATGATCAATTTCAGTCTATTTGGAGAATTAGGGAAAGCGTAGATCGATAAAGGAAACCGCATACAGGACACTAGTGCGAGACCTTGAGTACTGCTCGAACGTTTGGTACCCCCTCCACGTCACATTAAAGCTGCGTATACTAAATATAGAATGTATGGCTAAAACTCTGTTTCTCATGACAGGTTCGCATCATGTCCGCTGCTATGATCATTTTTTGTCTGAACGGAGTCCGTTTTTGTGTGGTTATTGTAAACGTAAAAGCACCAACACAGCGTTTTGCGACAATTGATATTCTTCTTTTAAACTACTCCAAATTCCAGTAGCATCTTTTTAATTCCAACGATTGATCACACAGTTCAATAAAAGTTTTGTTTTCATCTGCTGAAATGGTCGAACGTCGTTCTTTTAAAATAAATTGGTTATTAACCCACAATTAATTTTGATATTCAATCTCCTTTTCATTTGGAAAATTTGCCTAAACGTTTCGTTCAAACCTTCGAGGTGATGCACAACTTCTTCAATACCTTCCTCTTCTAAAAATCCCTTTATTGTTGGATAAGTATCTAATTCGTTTCGGTTTCCGCTTAGTCGCTGTCTAATACAGCGTTATTCGTCATCGTTGTAGTACTAGTACCAAATGTCCAGATTAGTAAAGGGAAACGAGAGTTATTAATTTTTCAGTTTTTTTTAATTTCGTAGACCCGTTAATTTACATTGTCTTTTAATTACTTTCTTGAATGTTACGAAAAAAGTGCTTAATTTTTGCCGAACCCTTGAGTGATCTCCAAGGAAACCCATGGTCCTGCGGACAACACTGTAAGAAACACTGGATGATAGGAAGATATCGAAGCAATTCAGAAGCAAATTGCTAGGATTGTTTCTGGTAGCTTCGACCAACACGGGAATTTTACGAAGATGCTTCGTGAACTCAAGCGGGGATCCATGGACGAAAAATAACGTTCTTTTCGCGAAACACTAACAAGAAAATTTAGAGAAATAGCATTTGTTACAAAATGCAGAACAATTCTACTTGCACCACCGTACATGTTGCAGATGGAGCGACAAGACAAGATAAGTCAGTGCTCGAATGGGAGCAGGTAGACAGTCATTTTGCCCCTGAGGGATTCGCGAGTATAACAGGAAAGGGAGGGATTAGCAGTGGAACAAGGTACCCTCGCCGTACATCGTATGACGGCTTATTGAGGATATATGTGGAAGACATGGTTTTAGTGCATTCTATTATTGCTCACTCCCTTTAACGACTTATGAATGCTTGGAGCCAGGAGTAAATGAAGCGCCTTATTCCTCTGTTTGTGCTTCTTTTTTTGTCGTTACGATTATATAAAATTAATGATGGCAGCAGAGGGATTTCACACATTATAACACTTAATCTCTAATTTCAGCTACCAACACTTAGTGTGCAGACAGCATCTTTTCCCTCCAAAGAACCTCATTCCAGTTCCCTGATCATTTCCGTAATTTTACCATAAGGCCGGAACAGACCGATAACAACCCCTGCAGTACATCACTGAGTTTGTTCGACATGAACCTCCAGCAGGGCTATGAGGTTATTTTGTCAGGCTGTGCCCCACAAATCGCAAGCACTTAGAAAGAAGTCATGGTTTACCACGAAGTGGTGCTAATAAATACTTCTTTATTACAACCGAGTTCAAACTTCAGATTTTAATCAGATATCTTAGTCATTTATGGCACAGAAATATTAAAGTTGTGGCGTAAAGTAGCATATAATTCATCCTACATTGTTACTGTCAAGTGGTAAATTATTGACAAAGTATCGTATTGTGCTATTTGACAGTAGTGACGTAGGATGAATTTTATGTTATTTAAATCCACTGTTTTAAAGTTGCCATTCAAGCTGTTATAAATATTTTTTATGATACCTCTTGATGTTCTGAAGACTGAAACTGGTTGTAAGTGAATAAATATTTATTAGCAGCTCTTGCACTTGTATGCCGACCGGAGTGGCCGTGCGCTTCTAGGCGCTACAGTCTGGAGCCGAGCGACCGCTCCGGTCGCAGGTTAGAATCCTGCCTCGGGCATGGATGTGTGTGATGTCCTTAGGTTAGTGAGGTTTACTTAGTTCTAAGTTCTAGGCCACTGATGACCTCAGAAGTTAAGTCTTATAGTGCTCAGAACCATTTTGCAGTTCTATTATGAATTTTTTAAAGTCTTACTAGATTGCTGCTGAAGTCAATGAGAAAAATGTAGTAATTATTATGGCTCAGTGTTCCTTCGACGACGAGGCTACCAGAGATGGTACTCTAGAACAAACCACACAAGAATCTTTACCCGACTGGCCGACGTGCTTCACGTTCCCAGGATTTTCCCAATATAAACTGCATTTTCTGGTAGTCCTAACTGTATCTTACTTTACGAGTCATTTCGACATCATGTTGCACTATAATGGTATCATAAAGGGAAATGCTACTACCACAGCAAAAAAAGGCGAATATGTCCTGGACAGAGTTAGGGATGCAAAAGAAGGGAGCTAGCTTTTCGATTCATTTGGCAACTTGAAAGAAATTTAAATCAAAACATCTTGACATATTCGTGCTTTTTTACTTGATATTATTAGTGACCATATCATGTAATATAATGCCTCTTGTCAAGTAAAGTAAGATGACACATAATGTCACATGTTATAAAATAACACATGACATCATGTCATCCAACACGGCATTTGTCATCTCATGCAATATGGTACAACGTGTCATTAAAGTTTAGGATGCTTGCTTCCCCGCTCTGGGATACTTCCTATTACAGATGCACCCCCACTCTCAGATACTTTCTGTATTAGGATCCCCCCAGGAATAAATCCACGCCCAGAAATTTTATCCCCCTGAGAAAAAACTTTTTTAGCTATTACATGTATACGTTGTTTACTATCACTGTCGAATCTTTTGGATTTTGTGCACAGGATCAGGTACTTTAGCCTATAAATTGCAAGATGCAGGTGTTCCTACACTTGCAGCTAAGAGAAATCACTGCGCTGGAGAAATGGGGTTAACTCGTAAAGAAAGGGTGAATAAAATGGTTCAAATGGCTCTAAGCACTATGGGACTTAACATCTGAGGTCATCAGTCCCCTAGACTTAGAACTACTTAAATCTAACTAAGGACATCACACACATCCATGCCCGAGGCAGGATTCGAACCTGCGACCGTAGCAGCAGCGCGGTTCCGGACTGAATCGCCTAGAACCGCTCGGCCACAGCGGCCGGCAAAGGGTGAATATGTCAAGATGTTTTGATTTAAATGTCTTTGAAGCTACAGGATAAGTCGAAAACCTAGGTCCCTCCCTTTACATCTCTAACTCTGCCTATGACGTTTTTGTCTCTGTTGTGCTATGACATGAGCATTTTTGTTCTGGTTGCCAACTTTTACTCTACCACGATCCAGTTGCAAAGCGCATGCTGGATGCTGGAAAAGTGTCACTGTCAAAGTGTAAACTAATATAGTTTGTGTGAAAGTGTTCTGGACATCAAAATGGAGGCAGACAGATCCGAAAAAAGCCGCCTATACTGTCGCAAACCAGCACCCAGCATTATGCTTCTACCAGTAATGATGTAACTTCCCGGATCCTCCTGAAACCATCTGAAGATGAACCTGAAAAGGTTCGAAAGCCGGTTCATTGAATAAAGCATTATTACTCAAAAAAGTGACTGGTTGCAGTTGTGTATAACTTATTTACATTCAGTATGAATGAGTATTTAATAAACCTCGTAGTGCACTGCCTAACAGGTTACTCCGATGTGATGACGGGCGACAGACACCGTGACCACCTCACACGGGTAGCGTCTTCTGAAGCGTAGGTGGATTTATTAATAAACGTGTATATTCGCAGGATAACTCATGTGCCAATCGACACTGTCTGTTCCACATTGGCCGTAATTCTGGAACCAGCTGCTGGCGGCCTCTGGGTCACCGAGAACTGAGTGGCTATTTTCTCTGCTTAAGGCTATCACGCCAATTGATCAAGTTGACACCAGATTTTAGCCTCTGTTGGTGCCATTTATGACAAACTGGCAACAAATGTATTTTGTCAAGAATAGCAGCGTCGACTCATACTCGGGATACAGCAGCCAAGTCAGAAACACAACTAAGAAAAAGGGGAGGGCGGGGCGAAGGAATCTTCGATTTTCATCTGCACCAGGTATTAGTGATGTTTCCTTTGTCTTCTTTCAGGCAAAAATAGTACTACGAAATTTTCTATTGGTTGCTTACTTATTTACGAATTACTTGTTAACAGTTTTCTTAAAGCCATATGTTTCGACTGTTTGTAAGATCTCTTGCTGATCTATTAATGTAATCCCGTCGCTAAAAGAGCGTGCCACTTTGAGTTTCAAATTTATTTTTTATTCGTTTTACTGTAAATACTTACAGCATCTCTATTCATAATAATGGGCAGAACTTCTTGAGAAAAGATTACTAACGTTTCTTTCAAAAGTCATCAGTTAGTTGTGCGTATTTAGATAGTGCGATTAAGATCTCTCACTTTTCATATAAGTCTTCACAGTGGGTTCAGTTACCACAGTTATCTATTGTTTGACCCTCAGTATGAGTACACAACAATAGCGTAAGAAGAGCTAAGTGCAGGGGGACATGATCTAATTTTACAGTTTTGTGTACTGCTTGCAGTAGAGGAACAGTTGGAGACGATGACTGTACCAGCAAGACAATCTAACCTTCACAAAGCAGAATTGGTGAGGCAATGGTTTGTGAACAATGAAATTCCTGAAAAGGACTTACTTTCCCCGAGTCCCGACCTGAAGCCAATGGAACGCCTTAGGAATGACTTATGACGTCGACTTCGCTGTAGACCCCATCACTGCCTTATCTGATCTCGGCTCTTGAGGAAGACTGCGCTGCCACTCCTCTACAGGCATTCACACACCTCACAGAAAGTGTCCCCTGAAGTGTTCCAATCTCATTAAACGAAGGGTTAACACACCCACATTAATCTTCACTAACAGACGTCCGAATACTTCTGATCTGATAGTGTGTGTGTAAGGTGGTCACGTCATTTTGATTTTTGTTTGTCATCGATGTGCTCGTCAGAGAGAGAACAAGTTACGTTGTTGTTAAATTATCTTTGGTCTTGTCATGGCACACGCTTTGCCTCTGCGCAGTCTGATACATTCTTAGTTGAAGTTTGGTAGATGATGGCCGTATTTAGCAGTGCTGTGTGGATTTGTGACTGTATCTATTAGATGAAGAAAGGAGCAAGGATCAATATCATTTACTCATTTAAAGGTGAAAGGAATATATTTTGAATAATGTCGTTATTTTTTAAGAGAAGAAGTTTGAGGTAAGACTGCAGCATTGCGCAGGTTGGAATGATTATTGTCAGCTAATTAACTTGCTCGGAGCCGACAGAATGACGACCCCACTTCCCCGAGTCATGGATTCGCATATTAATTGACTAAGCTGTTTGATTTTTATAGAAATTCTCTGTTATCACTGTACCTTTTTAAAAATATTGTTCACCTTATTAAGCATAGTATTATTCAGACTAATGTCATGTGTAAAGATCACGCGAAGTATTACTCAGTCTTTTTGAATGTATATTTGATTCTAAAATCGTTGTATTGGAATATCATTTCACAGGAATTATGTCTCCCCACCCCACATTTTATCATTTCGCATTACCACATGCAACAGTTTGAATATGTATTTAGAAACAGAAATCTAGCTTAGGAGCTGCGTTATGGCTGTTGTGCTTTCGAGAAATCTGTAACAATGTTGTCAAGATGGGAATAAGTGGAAATTTTAATTAGGGCCAGATAATAGTTTTACTTCCGTTGCTCATTTGATATAAAGTCAAGCTGCATTCAGATCAGTTACAGTTCAGTTCAGTCGGCTGGTGTCACCGAGCGGTTCTAGGCGCTTTAGTCTGGAACCACACGACGGCTACGGTCGCAGGTTCGAATCCTGCCTCGGGCATGGATGTGTATGTGATGTCCTTAGTTTGGTTAGGTTTACGTAGTTCTAAGTTCTAGGGGACTGATGAGCTCAGATGTTAAGTTCCATAGTGCTCAGAGCCATTTTGAACCATTTTGAGTTCAGTTCATATTACGTTTTGTAAAGTTGGGTTAAATTTCAGACACGAACCAATATAGAAAGCAACTTAAATATATTTAAATAAACTATTTATGACAGCATGAATTCGAGTGCGTAAAAACGTGAAACAACAGTTTATTTTCATTTTGTGAAAGTACAGCTTGCATAAATGTGGGACTGCAACTTCTTAGAAATTTGTAGCACACGGAGTTATTTAAGAGAGAAATAACTCTGAAAGCATTGCTGCTATTTTTTATTTGCGGTTGCTTCACTGATTGTAATTTGTAGCACGTTGAAAGAAATAAATACTTCAGATATTCAGAAAACAAACATTTATTTAACAGATTTATGTGATGAGAACGACGTTCACCACACATTGCTGATCATTGGGCTCCGCAGCAGACGACACTCACGTGTTTCCACGTCTACGCGACTACATTGTCAAATGGTTCAAATGGCTCTGAGCACTATGAGACTCAACATCTGAGGTCATCAGTCCCCTAGAACTTAGAACTACTTAAACCTAACTAAACTAATGACATCACACACATCCATGCCCGAGGCAGGATTCGAAACTGAGATCGTAGCGGTCGCGCAGTTCCAGACTGAAGCGCATGGAACCGCTCGGCCACAGCGGCTGGCCCACTACATTGTCAGTTACAATTACAGTGGGCATATCGATATTGGACCTTGAGTCAATTTCTGGTCAGATATATCACGCTTCTTGTGACACCATGTCGATAGTCGTGACCGGATCCACTGTCATCCACTCGTAAAGCTGCTTCACAAGCATCGCGGGACGCCATCAGGCGCTGACTACATGCCCACCACACAACGGGTCGTAATTTACGGGAACTGTGTGAGCTGTTGGTAGGCATTTGGTGGTACATGCCTCTGGAAACTTAGGAAGAACTTGTCAGATCCACGTCACGATGAAACACTGCTGTTTGCGCTTCAAAGGTGGACAACATTCTGTTAAGCAGGTGATCATAATGCTTTAGCTCGTCACCAGTGGATAAGTAGATGTGTACTTGCGTAATAGGAAGAGTTCTTCGCGCATTGCAATGTTAATGACGTTATATCTCTTGAACTATGCGTCGCACAATATTATAATTTTGCATGTACATTCAGGTTTTTTGTGGATGCTGTCTGCAAAGCCTGTTGCGAATGTAATTTGTAGTAAATAAGTAAAAAATTAAAACATCATGACTGATGTTTAAGTTTTACTGTGCGACATTTTAAGCAGAAGCTACGAGCAGCGTTCAATGAGTAATACAATACTTTTTTTCTGAAAGCAGTTTGGTTTTCTTCAGGATTTAACTACACCATATTATTCCCCACCCTTCTGAATAGAAAACCTATTTTTCAACATAATCTCAGTTCAAAGCGATGGCCTTACGCCACCTTACTCCAAGTTCCTTATGCACGCATGCTACCACTCTACTGGTCGACGTCGGAGGCAATGTCTTTCTGCTTAAATAATCTCCCCATCATCCACGTACTGCTTCCCGCGGAGTGCATCTTTCATTGGGCCAGACAGGTGGAAGCCGGAATGTGCGAGATCCGGGCTGTAGGGTGGGTAAGCAAGAACAATACAATGATGTTTTGAAGGCTCCTATCGAGTGAGCAGGTTTGTGTTAGGCCTTGCGTTATCAAGCAGAAGAAGAAGTTCATTTTCATTTTTGTGGCTACAAACACGTTGGAGTCGTTTCTTCAATTTCCTGAGGGCAGCACCTTCCAGAGTTGATCGTTACCCCATGAGGGAGGACATAAAACAGAATAACCTCCCAGATGACCGTCGCCATGACAGTACCAGCAGAGGGTGCGGCTTTGAACTTTTTGTTCGCGGGAGAGATGGTGTTGCACAATTCCATGGATTCCCGTTTTGTATCCGGTTTTAAGTGATGAAAAAGTTTCATAGTCTGTGACAACGTCCGACAAAAAGCTGTCACTATCAGCGTCTTAGTGTATAAACAATTTCGCACAGATGGTCCTTCGTTGCTCTTTATGGTCTTCTGTTAGGCGACGAGAACCCAGCGGATACATACCTTTGAGTAGCCAAATGATGGACGAGTATGCCAACACTACCAACAGAGAAGTTCAGTTGTGCAATGACATTTTTGATTGTGATCCGTCGATCACCTCAAATGAGACTGTCCGGACGTTCCAACATTGCAGGAGTGGCGGTCGGCACGCGGGGGATCGTACAGGTTTGCGCAAACTTGTTGCGATAATAACAAAAGCCTCGCCCAACGACTCACTGAGCTTTTGTTCACTGCAAGTTCTCTGTAGATATTCTGCAAGCGCCTATGCTCTGTTTTTGCGCACCACCGATACAGACGCCACTTTGAAGGCTACGTAAAGCACCGCCAGCTACGGGAACCTCATGAAACTATAGGAGCTGAGTCGCAATATTTCACGACGTTCCACAGAAAATTATGTCTTTCTTCAACCGCAACTGGACGAGAAAAACAATAAGTTGTATTACATATTGTACACCCTTCGTACTTTTTCACGCACCTAAACGCTTATGACGTCAAGACTCCTGAACTATGAGTCTCATAATACTATAATTTTGCAGGTACATTCAATGGTGTATGTGGAGACTGTCTGAAAACTATGTTCCGAATAGAGTCGGTAGTGAAAAAACAATAAATTAAAAGGTCGTGGCTGGTGTAGCAGTTTTACTACACGAAAAGCGAAAATGTAGTAAGCGATAAACTTTTCTTTTCTCATCGTTTTGCTGGGGGTGTAAGCGAGAAGTAGTTTCGTATAGGTTAAAATTCTCTGTAAAGTTTTTTGGAAGTAGCAAAGTACTTTCATTCTCAAATACTAAATGAATGAAGTCCGAATATTTGCGCGACCTTCGATGCGTTGCCCCAAGAGAAAAAAAAAATGCTTTCTAACTGCAATATCTTTTCACCTAAGAATATACACTGAATAGCCAAAGGAAGTGATACACCTGACTAATATCGTACAGGGCCCCGGCGAGTACGCAGAACTGCGGCAACACGACGTGGCATGGACTTGACTAATATCTGAAGTAGTGCTGTAGGGAACTGACACCATGGCTTTTCATAGATCCGTAAGAGTACGAAGCAGTGGAGATCTCTTCCGAACAGCACATTGCAAGGCATCCCAGATATGCTCAATAATGTTCATGTCTGGGGAGTTGGTGGCCAGCACACGTGTTTAAACTCGGGCGGCACAATTGTACACCACTGAGTTTCTGCGTCCGCATGTGGTCCCTCTTAAGTGATGGTACCATGGCCCCATTTTTCAACAGGATAATGCTTGTACACATATGGTACAGTTGTCTATGACCTCTCTTCGTGATTCTGAAGTACTTTTATGGCCAGAAAGCTGCCCAGATTTGTTCCCGAAAGTGGACAAATACGGAAGTCTACTCCATTCCAGTGCCAGTATGCATGGTTCAGACGGTTCAAATGGCTCTAAGCACTATGGGATTTAACATTTGAGGTCATCAGTCCCCTAGACGTACAGCTACTTAAACCTAACTAACCTAAGGACATCACACACGTCCATGCCCGAGGCAGGTTTCGAACCTGCGACCGTAGCAGCAGCGCGGTCCCGGACTGAAGCGCCTAGAACCGCTCGACGTTCCGGAGCCAGTTTGCATGAAATCAAGAACCAGTAGCAACATTTATGGGCCAGCTTACTTCCGGAGACCATACGTCGGCCTTATGACACCTTTCCCAAAAGAACGACTGCGTGTATCCAGGCCAGAGGGGGCGCAACGACATACTTACAAATGGGCTCCTACTGCTGAGTTTCTTATAAATTTGACTCGGTATTGTAAAAACTTAAATAACATCAGTCACTTTCTCAACCCACGATATTTCATCTTGTTTTCTCCTTCTCTTCTGGATGCTCCACATTTTTGTCAGTATTGTGCAGAAACGATTTATCAGATAGGATCAGAGGCACTGTAACGTTGTTTGCTGACGGTGCAGTTGTGTACAGGAAAAAATCGTCAGTGGGCGATCATAATAACTGCAAAAAGGCTTGGCCAGCATTTCCACGCGGTAAAATGATGGCACCTCTTTTGAAACGAGAAAGAACCCTATACTATAAGATTATGGGACTATCACGTACAATTATTTCTGGAGAGGGTGACAGACTTTCCTGAAAGGGTTCTGGGAAAATGTAATGCAACGGTTAAGGAAAATCGTATAAGCTAGTGCGAACAACTGCACAGTTCCAGTGTTTGGATCCTAACAAGTAGGCATGACAACAGACGTGTAATTCAGTGACATGCTGCAAGCTACGTTATAAGTCGGTTTAGCAGATACGAAATGTAAGACAAACGCTAGGGGAACGTAATGGAAACCACTGAAAGAAACTGGAAATACTTCTTGCGAAACCCTGTTCAATAAATTAAGGAAAGCTGTATCTGCAGAAAGCCAGCGGCCTTGTCGCAGTGGTAACACCTGTTCCCGTCATATCCCCGAAGTTAAACGGCGTCGGGCTTGGCTACCACTTGGATGGGTGACCGTCTGGTCTGCCGAGCACTGTTGGCGAGCGGGGTGCACTCAGCCCTTGTGAAGCAAACTGAGGAGCTACTTGACTGAGAAGTAACGGCACCAGTCATTAAACTGACAACGGCCGGGAGAGCGGGGTGCTGACCACGCGCCCCTCCATATCCGCATCCAGAGACGCTTATAGGCTCAGGATGACACGTTAGTATCTTCCGAGACCTGTTCGGATGCAGTTTAGTTATTTCTATTTGAAGAAGACCGCGTGGCCAGTAAGCTGTCATCTACGTATTTCCCGCATAAAACTCATGAGGCATGTGCACGTTCATTTTTCCCTAGCTCACTATCCGAATGAAACACGAAAGAAAGTCGATAATATAGGTGTGATATACCCTCCGCCATGCTCTGTTCAATAGCTTATGGACTACATGTCCATGTATTTGGGATGGCCTGTCCTAGACACCTCAACCTACATACTGGTGGCATGAACAGAGAAAGTGTGCAGTGAAGGCTATTCTCAAATAGTTTCGTGTTACGCACTCGACTCACTCCCGTGGATGCCGACGACCCCTTAGCAAACTATGTCAAGGCGGCAGTAGTCGTAACCGCTACGGAGTGATGCAGGCGTTTGGCTTTCGAATGTTTCGAGCAATTTTCGTGCTAAACATTAGACTCGAGGCAGCGGCTCATTTCGGGTAGGACGGAGTATTAAGCAACCGCGACCTTGTCGAACGAATCATCATAACACTCACATGAAAGGATTTTCAGAAATCGCAGGTATTTTACATCAGAATGTCTGGATAGAGATTTGAACATTGGCCCTCTCCGCTGTCAGCCTTGTGTCACAGATCACGCTCATCACGTGTTGTGTAGCCGAGCAGAAGTACCTGAAATTTAAAACGTTTCTTGTGACTGTTTCAGCAGTTGTATTGGTCAATCCAAAAGTTGTTTGTTAAGGCGCTGCACTGAACACTATTTCCATATTAAATAGCTAGATCTAAACCAATCAGCGGTTGCTGTACTCTGTCAACCCTTTTTGTGTGGGGTGAATGTGGACTGTAACCAGTGTACGATAGCCCTTGGCCGTCAAGGCGCCTCGCATAAGCTCTGCTGGACTGATGGATGCCCGAGTGAATGTTCCCCAGAGCATAATGGAGCCGCCATCAGCTTGTCTCCGTCCCGAAATACAGGTGTCAAGGGCAGTACCCACGGAATGCGACTGTTTCGCGTCCTGTCACCGACATGATCAAGACCGTATCAAGATTCAATGAATTATCAGGCCACGCAACGCTCTGCCACTGCCGATGGCCACGAGCCTATTTCAGTCGTAGTTACCGATGTCGTGATATTAACACTGCCAGATGCATGGGTCGTCGCCTGCGTAGGTCCATCGTTAGGAGTGTTCGACGCTCTGTGTATTCACACACACTTGTGCTCTGCCCAGCATTAAAGTCTGATGTTACGTCACAGTTCGCTGCCTGTCCTGTTTCACCAGTCCGCCCAGCCTACCACGTCCGGCATCTGATGTGATGGGTTGCCGCCCAACCCCACGACGTCTGACCGTGCTTTCACCTTGGTTTTACCATGTGTTGAAGACACTCACCACAGCAGTCCTCGAACATCCAACAAGTCGTGCAGTTTCCGAAATGCTCGTGCCTAGCCTCCTGGCCATGACAATCTGCCCTCGGTCAAAGTCAGATAGCTCGCGCGCCTTCCCCATTCACACACGGACAGCACGCTCAGTGACACAACATGCGCCGTGCATATGTCTGACTAGCAGTCGTTCCTCATCAAGTGGCACTACTAACACCTGGACGGGTTTATTTCGACAGTAGTTCGGTGGTCATAGTGTTCTGGCTGATCAGTGTGTATGCCTAATACTGTGAAGTACGTAACCATGAGATTTATTTTAGTGTGTACACGACAAGAGCGATTCAGGTCAAAAGGTTATGACGATGTGTAATGCCTGCTTGCTGATACACACTGAATTAAGTAAGAATTTTTATTGATCTGAAGATGGCTCATCAGTGAACTGAAACTAGTAATCAGTAAAGGAATTTTAGCAATCCTGACCTAGGCTTTTTCCACACATTTTAGAGAAAGTTTCAGTCAAGGAGGCAAAGCGCCTTCTTTTGCCTAAAAATTGCAGTTTTCATACTAAAATTAGTTCATGAAAGACAAATGGGCTACAACCATGAAAGATGAATTGACCGAAATGTTGAAAGATCATTAAGGTATTAGCTATCAGAAAAACTGTAATTTAACTGATTAAGGAATGTAGGCGTGGATCGAATCCTCTACGTTTCAACTGATAAAATATGCCAGTCCCATCAAAAAGGAAAATCACTTGAAAAGAATGTATGTGTACTGATTACCGTATCGAGTGACGCTATATAATCTAAAATACAGGATAAATACAGACAGATGACGCAAAAGATGGGAGAAGTGTATAGCCGAAACAGGAACGTACGGAAGAATAAGAACTTGTAATTTATTATACGTACTACTCATAGTGAAACAAATACATTGTTCTCGTTTCAGAGTAATACAACAATTAAACCCTTAAAACAGAGTTGCAGGACACTCATAGTATCGAATTTCAGAGAGTGAAAGCTGCCTATTACATTGCAACTGTCACACTTCAATTTATTTGAGCCGTGCATGGCTCGCCGTCCCACCATTTGGTATTTTGCACCCTGTTTTAACGTATTTCCATCTCACCACGTTGGTTTAAATTACTGCCGTTACTGAGTTGCTGTTTTGTCTGACCGTTATCGGCGCTAGTAGCGCGTATCGATATATCCCCTCTGATAGGATCTTTGCTCGGCTGCTATTACTTCCCGGTTGTCATCTGTCGTTGAATCAGTCGGAACGTGCGAGGAGGAGAGTTCACGGCGGCAGTTCGGGCCGTGAGGTGGGCCCTGGCAGTCAGTTGCAACGCGTCTGGAGAGTAGCCCGGGCCAACAAGTCGCCGGCTTGCAGCAGTAGTGAGCCCTGCGTGGACATCGCCCGCCCGACCGTTGCCGCCACGCATCACTTAAGCCGGGCCTGACTTTTGGTGCATTGTTGGTCGGTCGGTTGGTCCGAGGACATCTCCATGCGTCCTAGTCGACTGGGCCCGCGGGCGGTCTCTGCGCAGTGTCGGAGTCTGTCTGGAGCTGTCCGATCGGTACGAGCATCGTCGATCGCCAACCCAGGACGTGAGGTTGAGTGATTTTGAGCATTACGTTCTTGGTTCCGGCGTTGCTGTTTTGGAGGTTTTCCTGTGAGCAACAACGAGTGAAGTGTTCGAGATAGCCGCCGTCAGTTGTAATTGATCAAATTAATTTACCCATAGTCAAGTGGACCAGTGGAATTTTCTGCCTTGTGGCCGTTAGTGTTCTGATTACCTGCCCTGGCCGCTAACGTAGCTTTTAGGCAGTCTTTTCCTCACCTGTTGTTTCTGCCTAACATGGTGTGTAGTTTCGGCAGCTCAGTTCACATACGCGTTTGTTTGGGGATAGTGATACTTGTAATTTTTTGGGGGGCCTTGAATTCTCGTGTACTCCGTCGTGGCAAGCAAGCGGTTGGTCGGTCGGTCCGTGACTGTCCCTTGGTTGGGTTCGCACGAATTAAGTGTAGTTGGACTCGCCACCTGTCTCGCCTAAGTGAACGAGAGCGGACCGATCCACTGGAGATTCCTGAATGCCGTTCTGTTAATTATCCTTTTGGCAGTGTTAATGTTGTTGTAATTTAACTGTATTTTATATTTTTAATTTGTCAAGGTTACTTGTGGGCCTTCAGCCCTGGAAACATGTTCTCAGAGTTTCCTTCAAGTCCAAACATTATCGCCTTCTGCTCTTGAAAGATTATTATAATTCCCTCTAAAAGATTTTACAAGTTATTGTGGGCCTTCCGCCGTTTGTGTGGAAAAAAGGAAATTTTAAAATTAATGTATTGTTTTACCGATTGTTGCAATATATATTTCCTTAATTAGCAGAATTTAACTTTGCGGCCTTCAGCCATCTTATTGCGTTTGTTTATCTCTTTTTGTCCACCTTGTGGGTCATCAGCCCTGTTAGCATCTTAAAGCATTGTGGCCTTCTGCCTTCAGTAATCATCACAGTATGTTTGGAATTTTTAAGATTTAATCCGGCGACCTTCAGCCGCTCCGCATGCTGATCTCATATGTATACGATTTATCATACTCGTAAATTTAACTGCGCGTCATGTCTTTTCAAAATTGAACTTATTCTAAAGCATCTGTTTGGAAGCCTTCAGCTGCGAAGCAAATTTCATTCTTTCAAAAGTGTATTTGGGAACTAAATGATAATAAATAACAATTGTGAAATGAATCCGACAGCAACTCCCTTGGGCCTTTCCACAATCCTAATTACCTATTAGCCCTGCATGATTTAGCGGGCGTTTCATTATTTTTTCACATTTTAATTATTTTGCTTACTTGTAACTGAACGGTTACTGCAAGAATGCATTCCTGTACCTAGTATCGGCTTCGAACAGATTGCTTACCTGTGGGATAGTCTGTGAGGTTTACGGGAAGTATGCTTTGGCTTTCCGGATGAACGAACCAATCATATCGCTACCCGCCGCGCTAGGAACGCCGGGTTTGAGTTTTAAATAGACTGCTCTTGTGTTACGCTGTGTAGAGGAAGGACTGTCTGCTGCTGAACGTCGCGTCCAGAAAATGCACACGTGCTATGTGACCTCGTTAATCATTCGCGACGAAGATGAGGTTCATGCTTAACTGTTTTCTTCATTCGCATTGCGAAATTTGTGTAATTAACGTGTGGTGGATATGTCTTCAAAATGTGAATGTCGGTTATCTCTATCTTTGTGAGTGAGTTCATATGAAAGCTCGGTACAGAATCTGCTTGCTATTATTCCTCCAAATGGTAAAACTGCCATTTTAGTCACTCTCTCCATTAGTGAATAGTTATAAATGCTTTGCGATCTATATTGAATCGTACTTGTTCAGTTTTCTTGCACTTTGGCTATCTGTAATATCTGTATCAATGTGACTTCTTCGCTGACATCAGATATACGAATTTATATTTAAACTTCCTTTATAATCAGTCTTCTGGTTGTGCATTTTGCTCTTTAAATACATTATACCGATTTGCTGGTACACTATCACTTGAACTGCAAACGTGTTTCTTGGCTACCTCTAGTGGCATAAATTCATGATTTTCTCATTTTACTTTACGTTAACAACAGTCACAGTAGCTACAAATATTATTGATTTCCATGCATACTTTCAGCAAACAAGGTAGGGCTTGGAGCTAATGCAGGTAGCACAGATTCCAATGCGTGTTCTACAGGAAGCGTTTTCGTGCGATGTTTTATATTTCGTGCATCATTGCAATAAACTACAAGTAGATCCTCATTTCACTCAAGATCGATATAAGCCACTGTTCTTAAACACTTCCATACTCATGAGATGTCGCATATAATTGTTCACGTTTCCTTAGATACCATTTCTTTTTGAAACGCGCACCACAAACAGCTGCATTCATAAAGTAAGTATTAACTGGCTAAGTAAATTTACATATATTCTTCCTAATCAGATTGCATTCTTAAATTTGGTTCGTGGATCAAAGGTTCGCACATGAGAGGGCATATTCGAATTTGCTTTCACAACATAATCCGAACTTAAAAATATAGCAGTGATCTTTCAACCTGATAGGTTTATTCCTTAATTGAGATTAAATTCGTTGCAGTATACACTGCAACGAATATATGTAACAAGCTGTAGTTGTGTACCGCACCTAGGTTAGCACTCGCACTTCTGTCTTTTGCGGCAGTGCAACACTATGTGCATGATGCATGGAATACCGTGTCCCGATACAATATGTACTTTAGAAGCCTAAATTTTATTAATATACAAACGTCATTTAGTATGACGAATTCGAATCTCATGGGGAACCTTGTAACGCCTATAGGGTGCGCCCTATGGTTACGAATAAGGGATGCCGTCAGATATGATAGGATTGTCCGAATAGTGAGTAAGAACCAATAAGGAGCCCAATTGCTGGGGGCTTGATAATGCTGGGATATAAATACAAATGCTTGTATGGAGGGCCCAGCCTGAGGTAACAGGCTGAGGTCCTGCGCAGTGGACCACAAAAACAAGTAACGACAATACACACTTGTATACAAGACTTAGGGATGAGACACTTTCGCATGATGTGTCACTGTTAAGTAACACAACTCAAGGACACTTGCACTGTATATAGAAAGGAAAGCTACAGTAAAATACAGAAAACAATGGGAAAAAATACGCAATGAGACAAACAGAAATGACATTGTTGTTCAAAGAGAATAAATCCGCTGAAGTTAAAGCGATTTATGATGGTCCCCTGGACATTACAAAGTGCATGAAATGGTACTTAATAGCATTTGTGACCACTACAGACGACAGTGCATGCTGTGTACATTGCCGCCCCCTCTCCCTTCCCCCGCCCCACGGGTGCTAAGGAGTTCTTGCAGTACGGCGCTCCATTCCCGCACCAGAGCTGTTGCTCCTGCTCTATCATCAAGTACCACTGAGTGTTTAAGTTTTGCAGAGCAGTGTAATTGGCAGCAGGTCTGAAGGCCGTGAGGATGCAGCGCTTCCATTGGACTTTTCTGGTAAAAGGCTAGTGCCCTCTTTCGGGGGGGAAGTTTTTAACACTTCAGACCTTCGCAATAGGAGAATAACGACCGCATGAATGAATGAGAAAACGACCCAAGTATGAAATTAAGGATACACAACTTGAGATTCTGGGTCGGGCAAAAGCAGCAACCTGGAATGTAAGAGGTCTGGGTAATAAATGAATCTAAGTGGAAATAATACTAAAAGAAACTCTGATATTATGGTCATCAGGGAATCCAAAAAAATCGAAGAGTTCTGTGAGATTATACGATTTTATAGAATGGTGTTCCTGAAAATAGAAGAGCCTGCTATAGAATAGCAATTTCAATAAATAATAAATGGAAAAATAAGCTGATAAGTTTTAACCACATAAATGAAATCTCTCGAAATGGAATCGGGAGTAAGACACCGAGAGATTGATTATCAACTTTATTTATCAATTGTGCATAAGAGAACGTAATGAGAGAAGGGAGGAAATCCATCACTACTAATGGTGCTGAACTGGGAAGAAACCAAAATAAAATCACCATAGATTGTCTAGCTTTCGCAGATGACATGGCATTAACTACTGACTCACTGGATAGCGCCAAAGAACAAATAACAGAACTACAGAAACAAGCAGACAAAATAGGACTAAAAATATGATTTGGAAAAACGAACTCCATAGCAAGTATCAGAGATTCCTCCATCCCCCTCCCAAATCTTAAAATTCATAACAACACAATATCTAAACCAGTTTTAAATACCTACGAGAATGGATAACAAGCAATACAAAAGAAAAGATAGCCACGGAAAACGGAGTACACTCCAAATGACAAAAAACATATGGAACTAAAAATCTTTGTTCTGGAACATAAAACTTTTATTAAACAACGGTAAGGTCTGAAACTCTGTATGCAGCAAAATCACTTAAACTAACAAGATATGAGGATCTTGAAAAAATAGAAAAAGTAGAAAGATGCAATCTCAGGAAAAGTAACAAGTCACTGAACATCTACAAATCCAAATCCACTGGGTTCGCTGAAACTGACGAAGATATGAAAAACACTGGAATTAGAATGAACATAGTAGGTACCAGAATACCTTTTACATAAGTGACACAAAGCCAGGAATTCGGGAAAGAAAGAGGTCTTCAAACGGAAGGAAATGTGCCAACAAAGAAAAGGAACGACAGTCTAGAAGGATGAAGGACGTCTAAGAACAACTAAAATTAAACACAAAGAAGCGAAACTGAAGTGGATTTATAGTACCGTCCAAAAGGGTTCAAAAAAATGGTTCAAATGGCTCTGAGCACTATGGGACTTAACATCTATGGTCATCAGTCCCCTAGAACTTAGAACTACTTAAACCTAACTAACCTAAGGACTTCACACAACACCCAGTCATCACGAGGCAGAGAAAATCCCTGACCCCGCCGGGAATCGAATCCGGGAACCCTGGCGTGGGAAGCGAGAACGCTACCGTACGACCACGAGCTGCGGACACCCAAAAGGGTTATTCAAATAAATAAATAAATGAAAGAAATGTCGCATGCTACTTTAAAATAAACAGATCTCACAGTCATAGGTGTTGTCCCCCACAAGAAGGCAGGGAAGAAGAGACGGAAAAAATTTCAAAGCCCCGCAAAAGAAGTGGAAAAAATAAATAAGAAATGGCTTAATATGGCTCTGAGCACTATGAGACTTAACATCTATGGTCATCAGTCCCCTAGAACTTAGAACTACTTAAACCTAACTAACCTAAGGACAGCACACAACACCCAGTCATCACGAGGCAGAGAAAAAACAAGAAATCTCATGCTATAGTACGTAGAGATCTAAATGCAAGAACTGGTAATCAACCGATGCTAGAAGTACCCGTCAGTGTTGGGGAACAAGAAATTAATGACAATGGACCAGAGCTAAGGCAGTTTGCGATTTATTGTCAACTTAAAATATGCAGCTCATTCTTCAGGAAAAAGGATATATAAATATACATGGTCTGCTCGAGTCTTAAAACACGTAATAGATTATTTTATTATAAAATCACAAATCAGAAATCAAGTGCAAGAAGCAAGAGCTTACAGGGGGAAGGTATATATTCAGACCATTTCCTGATAGTAGAATCTGTAACATTAATAATCAAATAGAGTAAATTCTGTAAAAAGAAACCCAGTTTTTCAGAGGAAGTATTCAAATGAATTTACTGCAAGAGAACAGCAA
This sequence comes from Schistocerca serialis cubense, assembly GCF_023864345.2. Taxonomy (NCBI): domain Eukaryota; kingdom Metazoa; phylum Arthropoda; class Insecta; order Orthoptera; family Acrididae; genus Schistocerca; species Schistocerca serialis. The sequence continues at coordinate 463,580,225 of NC_064643.1, forward strand.
CAGAAAACTACTAACAGAATTTAAAGCAGTCTCTATTACGTACCCCGACAGCTGAGAATATAGAGAATGAGTAGAATCACATTAAAGACTGTATACAGAAAGCAGCACCTAAACCATTTGGAAGAAAGAAAAATTAAGGATAAAATGATGATGATGATATGAAACTCAGAGACAGAGGAATCTGTGAAAGAAAAACAGAAAGCATATGAATCTGTACTATAAAACATAACACAAGAAGTAGGACAGCAGTACAAAAACTAATTAAATCACACTAGACAAATAATAAGAAAAGCACAGTATGATTCTTGGGATAAACTGATTACAAATATGTAATATGACTTACATGGATGGCTGAATTAGCCTATAAAACGTTGAAATTTTTAAATCAGTTGGAAAAGACAACACTGTAATTAACGTAATCATGTAATCAATAAACAATAAGGGATAAAACATTAGTGAAAAATTGTGATATAACGAAACTACTGCAAAAAATTTTAATATGCGAGTGACCAATACAATACCAATATAATAAAACAGTTGACTCACTAACATTAGACGAGTTCCAACAGCTTTTAAAGAGCGTAAAAAATGTGAGGTCCAGATAGAATAAATATCGATCTTTGAGTCAAGGCTTTTACATTATTCAGTGAATACTGACTGAGTTATAAAAGCCCTGATGACTCTAAGACTGCAGAGCTAATTTTTGTTTTTAAAAAAGGATAAAGAAATGTAATGACATAGGTGTAAGTCTTTCAAATGCAGTATATAAAATTTACTCAAAATCGTTAAATAATCACTTGAGATCAATAGCAAATATGTTCCTTGGAGAAGAACAAAGTGAATTTAGAAAAGGAGGCTCCCCAAATGATAATATCAAGCGTTAAAAGAATTCTAGAGAAACGATGTGAAGTAAATCTAGAAACGCATGTTGCTTTTTTTTATTCGCTCATGACAAACAGGCTATGAACAATAACGGAAGAAAGACAATATCCTACACATCTTATATAGACAAGGAAAAACTTATAAAATGGTTCAAAAATAGCATAGGCGGCTCCAAAATACAACACACAATAATAAAAGGCGTCTGGAAAGGATGTATCTTGTATACAAACGAAAGAAGTCAAGCATGTGAACACAATGCTTTTGACAGACGACGCAATTATAACACTGAATATGGAAACAAATTTACAACATTCAGTATACAGACACTGCTATAATCTGAAAATATCCACCACTAAAATTAAAATTACTATGGAAAACATCCAGTCCGATGAAAAATTGTTACTGAAGACAAGACACGGAACAAGTCCACAGTTTTAGATATTTAAATAATTATAATGATGTACAGAATAAAACTAAATTTCAGCACGTATGTGGAGCTATAAACAAAATAGGAAAGACACAAAGCTAAAGTTTACAAAAAAATGACTGTGCCTGTCTTGCTGGACTGAATAAAAGAAACACAAAAGGAGCATAAACTCGGCTAAAATGATATTTGAAGTTATGTAGAAGGTTCCCCAAAGAGTAATCTTATGAGAAATGTGAATATACTGGAAGAATTAGGAAATTTAACTTAAACGACAAAGTGGAAAAATATAGGGATGAATGGAGCCAACATTTTAAACATGTGGAACGAGGTAGAATTCCAGTCCTCGGGAAAAGGAGACGTTGGAAGACTGAGAAAAAGATGGGCCTATCGTAAAAACAAGCCTGGTACGGGAAAATGTCGGTAGTGGCTTTGTGACAGTCGTGTATAATATTATGTGTAGCTTTAGTATCACGTTTACGTGCTATTCATGAGAACTGCCACATTAAACAATGTCCTCTTGTTACGGAGGAACGCCCTGAAAATGCCCCGAAGGAAGCTTTGTCGATATCGAGTTCGTATTCGCAGAATTACCAGGCGGCGCGTGAAGAAGAGAAAGGTAACGAAATAGGGTCGCAAATTTAACATAGCTATTGCCTCATGCTCGGTAAGCGATGAGTCAACTTTGTGCTGTGAACGAACAGTGCAACTCGTTGCATGCTAGGTCCCATTAAACACTTGCAACTTGTCTCAGATCTTCACATTCTTAGTGTACTTGTTGGCACGTTCCTTTTAGTTGTGTTCAGAGTCTGTTCATGTTGGTCACCAGAAAGCAATGGTATGCCGACTGTCATCTGCAAAACAACATACACCTTTAGATAGCGGAACGTTCGACGAATAGGATGGTGAAAGGCGTAAACTTAAAGAAATCTTTGGCGCTGTAGGCATGATGTGACACAGCGTACTCTAAATGAAATTTTTTGGCAAAAAGAGGCTGAGCGAGAGGTAAAGGTTCAGCTTCTACAGCATACTTTGGTAGCGCTTGGCACTGACTGTAAACATCAGTGATGAAATTCACTGGTGTCCCATAATGACCTCGTCCTTGCTCAAGGAACCACTTCTGAGTTCACCTGAAAGGGATACAGTGAAAAATTAAAAAAAATAGTGCCCGTACCCATTGTTACCCTTCTCGACCGCTTGTAACTAGAAGACTCGAGATAGCTACCTGTGGGAAAGAACATACTGCGAAAAGCTGTAAGCATTTACCAGTTGATAGCAGTTCACAATATAATTTACACAAAATCTCTCTACAATCCTTGAACTCGTCTGTGGACGACTAACACAAGTATAACTCAAACAATGTCTGAACAGGCCTCAGCAAACACCGACGGGACCGACTGACCAATGTGTCATTCTCAGCCGACAGGCGTCACTGGACGCGGATATGGGGGGGAGGTATGGTCAACACACCATTCTTGCGGCCGCTGTCAGCTTTCGTGACCGGAGGTTTCGTGACCGGAGGCGCCATTTCTCAATCAAGCAGCTTCTCAATTGGCTTCACAACGACTGAGTGCACTCCGCTCGGCAGATCCACACGGCCACCCACTGCTAGCCAACCCTGACAGCGCATAACTTCGGTGATCTGATGGGAATTGGTGTTACCACTGTGGCAAGGCCGTTGGCATTACACCGACGTGACAGAAATCTTAGGATAGCGCCTAATATCCTGTCGGAACTCCTTTTGTCAGGCGTAGTATAGAAACTCGACGCGGCATGGACTCAACAAGTCGTTGGAAATCCTTGAAGAAGTATTGAGCTACGCTGCTTCTGTAACCGTCCATAATTGGGGAAGTGTATCTGGTATAGAATTTTCTGCACAATGTGGCTTCTCGATTATATCCCATAAATGTATGGTGAGATTCATGTCGGACGATACGGGTGGCCAAATCATTCGCTCGAACAGAGCAGAATATTCTTCCGTTCAGTAGCGAACAGTTGTGGCCCAATGACTGGCGCACTGACATCCATAAAAATTTCATCTTTGTTTGGGAACATGAATGGCTGCAAATGGTCTCCAAGCACCCGAACATGTCCAGGCAATGATCGGTAAAGTTGGCCAAGATGACCCAGTCTAATCCAAGTAAACATAGGCCACTCCGTTATGAAGCCACCATCAGCTTGCGCAGTGCCTTGTTTACAACTGAGATCGGTTGCTTCGTAAGGTCTGCTCACACTCGAACTCTACCAGCAGATCTTACCAACTGGAATCGGGACTCATCTGACTACGCCGCAGTTTTTCAATCTTCTAGGGTCCAATTGATGTGGTCACGAGCCCGGGAGAGGTGCTGCAGACACCGTCGTGCTGTTAGCAAAGGCACTCGCGTCCATCGTCTGCTGCCACAGCCCATTAATGGCAAATTTCACGGTCCTAACGGATACTTTCGTCATACGTCCCACATTTATTTCATGCATTGTTACTTGTCTGGCAGCACTAACAATTCTACGAAAACGCCGCTGCTCAAAGTCGTTAAGTGAAGGCCGTCGGCCAATGTGTTGTCCGTGATGAGAGGTAATACCTGAAATATGGTGCTCTCAGCACATTCTTGACGCTATGGGTCGCGGAATATTGAACTCCCTAACGATTGCCGAAATGGAATGTCACACGCGTCCAGCTCCGACTACCATTCCTCGTTCAAAGCCTGTTGATTTCCGTTGTGATGCCATAACCACGTCGAAAACCTTTTCACATGAATCACCTGAGTACGAACAAATAACAGCTCCACAAATGCACTCTCCTTTAAACCTCATGTACGCTGTACTACCGCTATTGCTATCTCGGGACTTCTGTCACTGTGTAAGCATACCAGACAAAAGTTAATCATTCCCAGGAAATATCACGCTAAAATCTTTAAACCTCGCTTCTAGCCTTATTAATTGCCTCTGTTCGGCGATGAAGAGGGTCTCTTCGGTTATGGCATATCCATCTGAAGCCACTCTTTTGATGGCTATATCCCGCACCATTACTAGTTTTGGGGATACTGATAGCAACTTTAAAACTGCTGTTACAAACAGTCCCAGACCCAGACACTGTCCGTGTAATTAAGATCAAGTGATTTTTGCGGAAAAGCCGAGGTGCAATATAGTGCAGAAGTGCATGTCGATCCAGGAAAGTATTCGTACAGCCCTGTGAGCACACGTTGCTGTCGTCTTGTAAGACGAGAATTCCCACAGTATACATTTGAGCATCGATGTGTTACATTAATCAGGGGTCATGTTCACACTAACCTGAAACGATAACCTGAGTCATAGTATGAATATCAACACAAAAACATCACAGAACCACCTCTGGCCTGAAGTATACCATTTACACACAGCAGGTTATACTCCTCATTTGGCCTTAGAAGCATCCGACATCTTGCCGCTTGAACTAAGAGCTTTTTTGAAGGACCTCACTCCAGATATCCATTTCGTGCAACTCCTTTCGCAATATTCGCTCGCAAACTGTTTCAGATGGACCTGCAGTGGCAGCTCATGATAAATTTTACAACTATGCTACAATATGGTGGCCTTTAGGGGTAGTAATCGTAACTAAATTGAATATATCAATGTTACATATACGAGGGTAAGTCAATTATTATCCTCAATTTTGTTATATTTTTGTTTATTTTGGTAGGACTGTCGTTCTACGTTTATGACGCGTGCTTTGTTGTATCTTTGAAATTTTCAAGCTGCTAGGTTAGTTTCGTTATCGCTGCCGTGCTTTTAATTATGACTGCTCCGAGTCTATTTGCACCAAAGAAGAGCAACGTTCAGTGTTACGTTTTTTGTGGTCGGAAGGCGTATCAGGGGCCGAAATTTATCGAAGACTTTCGGTACAATACGGGAACAGTGTTTTGCCACAACGGGACGTCTACGAATGGATTGAAAAATTCCGAAATGGTCGCACAACTGTTACCCACGATGAAAGAGCCGGACGACCGTTTAGCGCCACAAATAAAGAAACCATTGAGCGTTCACGTAAAATGATTCTCTTAGACAGACGATTAACTATTGACGAAGTGGCACATCATCTGTAAATTAGTCACGGTTCTGCCTACGAAATCATACACAACAGACTTGGGTTTCATAAAGTTTGTGCAAAATGGGTCCCAAAACAACTCACACAGTTGCATTAACAAACACGCTTGTTTAACTGCAAAAAACATTTGGATCGTTATAGTAACGAAGGGGACAACTTCTTAGACAGTATCATTACTGGTGACGAAACATGGATCCATCATTACGAGGCGAAGAGTAAACGGTAAAGTATGGAATGGAAACATCCAAATTTGCCGTGAAGGAAAAAGTTCAAGACCCAACCGTCCGCAGGAAAACGGATGCTTACGGTTTTTTGGGACGCACAAGGTCCAATGCTGGAACATATTGGGGAAAGGGGCACAACAATAAACAGTGTACGTTACAGTGAGGTCCTTACTGCCACGCTAAAGCCTGCAATTCGAAGCAAACGCCGAGGATTGCTGTCAAAAGGTGTGTTGTTGCAAGACAATGCCCGTACGCAAACAGCAGCCCACACTGCTGAAACGCTCCAGAAACTCAAATTTGAAGTACTGGATCATCCTCCATATAGTCCCGATCTTGCCCCTTCTGGCCATCACTTGTTTGGTCCACTCAAACAGGCAGTAAGGGGCCGTCGATATGCCTCGGACGAAGCAGTGAAAGAAGCGGTGCATTCCTGGCTCGGAGCTCAACCGAGAATCTTCTTTTATGAGGGCGTCAGGAAGCTCGTACAACGATGGACCAAGTCCATTGAAAAGCAACGAGGGTATAGAAGCCGGCCGCGATGACCGAGCGATTCTAGGAGCTTCAGTCCAGAACTACGCTGCTGCTAGGGGCACAGGTACGAATCCTGCCTCGGGCATGGATGTGTGTGATTTCCATAGGTTAGTTAGGTTTTAGTAGTTCTAAGTTTAGGGGACTGATGACCTCAGATGTTAAGTTCCATAGTGCTTAGAGCCATTTGAGCCATTTGAAGACTATAGAAAAATGATGTTCTTTAAGTTTCCTACTTGATTACAATAAAATTTTATAACTACTTTGCGGATAATAATTGACTCACCCTCGTACAACCTGATTTAAAAATACACTGACGGAAAAAAGTAACACCAAGAAGGAGTCGTGCAACGTAAACCAAAGTTTTTAGGTAGGCGTGTTTCTACACCGGATAGATCAAGTCTATTCAAATTTTGCGCCAGTCGTATCTTATACGCCACTTTGAGGATGCAAATTAGTCGTGAGAGATAGTTACTTTTGAGATTGGTCTTAGAGAGCTGATGTTAGTCATAAGTGCCTTAAAGGCGACAAAGATGTAATTATCAACACCTCACTGAGTATGAACGAGGTCGCGTAATAGAGCCAAGAGAAGCCCGATTTTCCTTTTGCGATACTGCGGAAAGACTTTACAGGAACGTAATCACTGCAAATGTCTGCTGGTGGCGGCAGTCACGAGAACGTATGGTCGCAAGAAGACCGGTCTCCGGACGGCCACGTGGCACTACTGACAAGGGAACCTCCCCATCGCACCACCTCAGATTTAGTTATAAGTTGGCACAGTGGATAGGCCTTGAAAAACTGAACACAGATCAATCGAGAAAACAGGAAGAAGTTGTGTGGAACTGTGAAAAAAATAAGAAAATATACAAACTGAGTAGTCCATGTGCAAGATAGGCAACATCAAGGATAGGGTGAGCTCAGGGACGCCCTGGTCCCGTGGTTAGCGTGAGCAGCTGCGGAACGAGGGGTCCTTGGTTCAAGACTTCCCTCGAGTGCAAAGTTTATTTTCTTTATTTTTGCATGATCTGTCCGTTTGTTCATTGACGTCCCTGTTCACTGTAATAAGTTAAGTGTCTGTGTTTTGCGACCGCACCGCAAAACCGTGCGAGTAGCAGACGAAAGGACGTACCTCTCGAATGGGAACCAAAAACATTTGATCGCGAGGTCGTAGGTCAACCGATTCCTCCACAGGAAAACGGGTCTGATATATTCTATGCGACACTGGTGACAGCATGTGCGTCACATGACAGGAATATGTTGTCGACCCACCTAACTTGTAAACTTGGTGAATGGGTAAAGAGATTCTTCTACCTTGCCCGATTTAGGTTTCCTTGTGGATGTGATAATCACTCCCAAAAAAGTGATGAAAATATAAGAGTTTGTCACATAAACTGCAACAAATGAATGCAACAGTTTCACAGTCGCACAGTTTTCCCTGTGCTCTGTCAAAACATATGTTTTTAACGTTTTCAAATTTTTCCGTGCGTAGGCCGTCAAATCCTGCATATGGCCAAGCAAATCTGAACATGTCCTGGAATTTTGGAGAGTAAAGTTGATTATATAAAAAATTAAACTCCTCACTCGAGGGAAGATTTGAACCAAGGACCTCCCGTCCCGCAGCTGCTCACGCTAACCACGGAACCACGGTGCTCTTAAGCCCACACTACCCTCGATGTTGAATATGTTGCACATGGACTACTCAGTTTGTATATTTTGCTTATTTTTTTCATAGTTCCACACAATTTCTTCTTGTTTTCTCGATTGATCTGTGTTCTGTTTTTCAAGGCCTATTCACTGTGCCAACTTATAACTAAATCTGAAGGGGGTGCGATGGGGAGGTTCCCTTATGAGTGGGAACACGATCGTGTTCAACGAATGGCCTTGGAGCGTCGTACTGCATCTGCAGCAACAATTGGAGCAGCAGTTGGCACCACAGTGATACAATGAAATATTACAAATAGGTTACTTCAAGGACAACCCTGAGACAGACGTCCTGTAGAGACCATTCTACTTACCTCAAACCACTGCCATTTTGGACTTCAGCGGTATCAAACGAGAGCTCATTGGAGGGCAGGGTGGAGATCTGTTATATTTTGATGATACAAGCTTTTTCTGCCTTGGTGGCAGTGATGGCCATGTGTTGGTTAGAAGGACGATAGTTCAGGGCTAGAAACACTGCATCTACAACTTGGGGTACAATTTCGTATTAAGGCAGGAGCACTCTCGTGGTTATCTCACACATCCTTACTGCAAATCTGACACCAGTCTGGTCATTCGACCTGTTCTGTTGCTATTCATAGACAGTAACGAAGAGAGTCTTTTCCAACAGGATAACGCCTGTCCACGTACAGCTGTTGTAACCCAGCACGCTCTACAGGTTGTCAACGTGTTGCCTTGGCCTTCTCGATAACCAGAGATGTCTCCAGTCGAGCACATATGGGCCATCATCGGATGACAGTTCGTGCGACATCCGCAAATAGTATTAACCGTCTCTGTATTCACCTACGCAGTACAGCAGACATGGAACTCCATCCCACACACTCACATCCAGCACCTGTACAGCACAATCCATGCGTCTTTGCATACTCTCATTCAACATTCAGGCAGTTACACCAGTTATTAATGTACCAGTATTTCACATTTGCAAAGGCTTATCTGGTGCCTACATTAACCTGTGATCTTGTAATGTTAATCACTTAAACCTGTTACCTGGACAAATGTATGCCCGAAATGTCATAGCTCTAAATTAATTATTTTTTGATACTGCGATTTTTTCCCATCGGTATATTTAAATTGTTTAATTAAGAATGTAACATTGCGAGGGATAAAATAAAATGAACAAAAATCGTGTTGGCAGCGGCAATCGTATCCGAGCCGACGAACTGTGTCAGTGTGCTTGACCACTCAGCCATGGCGCCGTTAAGCCAATTGCTCCACTAAATCCTTCATACTCTACATTTGCATGATACGTTACACTCACTCACAAAGAAAAATCAGACGTGCTACTGTGAGTAACTTAGCACTCAATAGTGTCTCAAGGGATGATGTCACATCAAAGCATGCGCAGTCGAAAGCAGATAGTCCCTTCTCTGAGTTGATCGTAGACCGGCTGATCATTTCAGCACTCGATACTGGCTTTTAGTTATCACGCAGAGAGGGCCACAAAATATGTTTTTGTCTGGTTTCTTTCCCATACCAGCATGCATTCGAAGAGAAATGGCGTAGATTTTGAGTGATTTCCGGCTCGCATTTGAAGAGGAATGGCACAATTTTCGTGCAAAAAATGGTTCAGATGGCTCTAAGCACTATGGGACTTAACATCTGAGGTCATCAATCCCCTAGACTTAGAATTAGTTAAACGTAACTAACCTAAGGACATCACACACATCCATGCCCGAGGCAGGATTCGAAACTGCCACCGAGGCAGCAGTGCGTTTCCGAACTGAAGCGCCTAGAGCCACTCGGTCACAGCGTCCGGCATTTTCATGCAAAATTTACAATGTGCTGTAGCACATTAGCACATGATCACCGGCCGCCGTTGTGGACCTGCATTCAGTGACAGCTACAAGTCCTTATTTCAGACCAGTTGCCATTGACAAGGTGTAACATTTGTCTGCCGTTCCTGTAGGTTATTTTTAAGATCACTGTTCTTAAGCTGTATTACATGGCTGCGAGAAATACATCCTTCCTTGCTGGCACTTTGGTTAATTTGCACTGATACTTCACAAAAACGAACACGTTCGTTCATGGTGTGATAATAGTACATCCAGACAAGACAGCTCATATCTATCATTCTGTCTAGTCTCCGTGTCAACCCATTTTATTGCGCCGATTCCATACAACCGACCGGCACTGGACACCACTTTACTACCGAGACTCCCGTCAGTTCTGGAGGATCACATAGTCGCCTGGTGATCTTCCTTTGCCACTGTCATCAGTTATGTCACGCACAATCGGTTTGTGAATCGTGTAAACCTTGTTCTGTGTGTTATTGAGTTTTAACTGCTTGCGTATAGTATTCTCCGACCGCCTAAAAACCACACGCAGGCTAGTCGGTGTACCAGGTCAACAGTCTTCAATCCGCCGTGCAGATTCGATCCAGATCTAGCTCATCTCCAGTCTCGCAAGCTAACACTATACGGACATGGCTGCTTTGTCAACAACTGCTTGAAGAAAGCAGAAGTGGAATCCGTGGCAGGAAGTATATTTGTCTGCCACTATCATGATACAATGGAGAGATCATCATGACACTTTTTCAGTTATAGGCCACATGTAGAGGGCAAAAGTTGTAGAGGAAGACAGAGATCGGAATACATCTAGCAAGTAATTCAGAACGTAGGATGCAAGTGCTACTTTGAGATTATCTCAAAGTAGCACTTGGCACAGGAGAAGAATTCGTGGCGGGCGGCATCAAATCAGTGATAAGATTGAAGACTTAAAAAAAAAGAATCATACTGCGGCTCATTCTGGGTTTCGGGTGGGAAGAACTGCCACTTAGAACATGCCGGGGTGGCCGAGTGATTCTAGCGCTTCAGTATGGAACCGCCGCAGGTTCGAATCCTGCCTCGGGCATGGATGTGTGTGATGTCCTTAGGTTAGTTAGGTTTAAGTAGTTCTAAGTTTTAGTGGACTGATGACCTCAGATGATAAGTCCCATAGTGCTCAGAGCCATTTGAACCATCTGCCATTTAGAGGGCTCCATGAAAATTCACTTGATACGTTCTTTAAAATAGCCTCACAGATTGAATGCCTACCATCGACCGTCCAGAGGTAAACCCGAGAGACTCATGGTGCTGCTGAAACAATCTGATAAATTTCGTCTTTATATTTAGATTAGTGCTGTTTTAGCAAAATAATGAACTTCAAATAAAACCAACAAAAAAGGCAATCTAGCATTTAAATGTACAAAAAATCAAATAAAAAACAGCTTGTAAACGCTCAGGATGAAAAATTCAGGCTTCCTTAGAATGCATCCGAGTATTCGCTGACCAGTGTCATGAAATTCTTTAACCAATCACACAAGAATTCTTCGAATAGTCACGTGTTTGTTATCAGCCGACAGCGTGGCACATTTCCATCTATATCTACATCTCCACTACGCAGGTCACATTTCAGTGTGTAGCGGATGGTGCTTTTGGTGCGATCATCAATTTCCCCGTCCCTGTTCCATTCGTGTCTTCATGCTTGGGAACAACGATTGTCGGTGAAGCTCCGCATGATACTTCCATGTGAGCTCTAACTTCTCTGACTTCCATCATCTTTACGCCAGTGACTGTTATAGGTTTTTTATTACACTATTGTAGTTTCGGCCTTAGGGCATTATCAAGTGCTGATATTATGGCTTTAAGCCATGTCAACTTAATGTAAGCTGACACATTTGTATGTCGTTGTCAAGCCTGTTAAATACCTATAACAGTCACTGGCGTAAAGACGATGTCCTTCAAAAAGTTTTGTATGACTGTGAATCCCAGCTACACCAAGTATATTCTCTGACTTCCTCCTGGGGATCATTTCACGAATCATATGTGGTAGGAAGTAATGTGTTGTCCGACTCTTCTTCGAACGTACGCCCTTGGAATTTCAGTAGTAAACGACTTGCTTTCTCCGTAATGCTGCAAAAGCGTGGAGCCCTTCGACCTCGTCCTCCGGTTCGGCGACGCTTCATACAACAATGTGTCGGGAAACGAGAAAGAAAGAAACGCCAGAGGTTGGAAGTTCATATGAGATGTAATGTGGGATAACGAAGTCAGATTGGCCCCAAATTTCACTAAAATTCCTCCCAGCCCAATCGCGGACGTATCACACGATAGGAAGATAGTCACACCCCCTCTTACACATATTTCCGCCCTTCTATTGGCGCCTCTGCGATGGAGCCAGAATCGCGACACTCAGTGTTGAAATCACGAGGTTTCCTTATGGGTGGCCGAGGAAAACATGTCAGACACGCCGCCACTCAGAATTGACACGAAAAGCCCTCAGGAGGTAGCATAAAGGGCGTCAATAAAACCATCCTTCCCACAGGGCGTTATTCCCACACATTTCGCTGTCGAAAACGAAAGTTGGTGTTCTGATGAGCAACGGGGTGACGTTCTTGGCAACGTTCGGCACTGCAGCTACCCTCTGTGCTTTTCAACACTACTCTCAGGGCATCGTGGGGCTGCAACGCTACTGAACGTGATATGACTCTTTGAAGTGTAGTGTAACCGCAGTTTTTTTTTCTCTGATATACAGGCTGGAGACACCAGGGACTACACTACTGGCCATTAAAATTGCTTCACCACGAAGATGACGTGCTACAGACGCGAAATTTAACCGACAGGGAGAACATGCTGTGATATGCAAATGATTAGCTTTTCAGAGCATTCACACAAGGTTGGCGCCGGTGGCGAAACCAACAACGTACTGACATGAGGAAAGTTTCCAAAAGATTTCTCATACACAAACAGCAGTTGACCGGCGTTGCCTGGTGAAAAGTTGTTGTGATGCCTCGTGTAAGGAGGAGAAATGAGTACCATCATGTTTCCGACTTTGATAAATGTCGGCCTGTAGCCTATCGCGATTGAGATTTACCGTATCGCGACACTGCTGCTCGCGTTGGTCGAGATCCAATGACTGTTGGCAGAATATGGAATCGGTGGGTTCAGGAGGGTAAAACGTAACGCCGTGCTGGATCCCAACGGCCTTGTATCATTAGCAGTCGAGATGACAGGCATCTTATCCGCATGCTGTAACGGATCGTGCAGCCACGTCTCGATCCCTGAGTCAACAGATGGGGACGTTTGCAAGACAACAACCATCTTCACGAACAGTTCGACGACGTTTGCAGCAGCTCGGAGACCGTGGCTGCGGTTGCCCTTGACACTGCATCACAGACAGGAGCGCCTGCGATGGTGTACTCAACGACGAACCTGGGTGCACGAATGGCAAAACGTCATTTTTTACGGATGAATCCAGGTTCAGTTTACAGCATCATGATGGTCGCATCCGTGTTTGGCGACATCGCGGTGAACGCACATTGGAATCGTGTATTTGTCATCGCCATACTGGCGTATCACCCAGCATGATGGTATGGGGTGCCATTGGTTACACGTCTCGGTCACCTCTTATTCGCATTGACGGCACTTTGAACAGTGGATGTTACATTTCAGATGTGTTACGACCAGTGGCTCTACCCTTCATTCGATCTCTGCGAAACCCTACATTTCAGCAGATTAATGCTTGAGCGCATGTTGCAGGTCCTGTGCGGGCCTTTCTGGATACAGAAAATGTTCGACTGCTGCCCTGGCCAGCACATTCTCCAGATCTCTCACCAACTGAAAACGTTTCGTCAATGGTGGCCGAGCAACTGGTTCATCACAATATGCCAGTCACTACTCTTGATGAATTGTGGTATCGTGTTGCTGCTGCATAGGCAGCTGTTCCTGTACACGCCATCCAAAGTCTGTTTGACTCAATGCCCTGGCGTATCAAGGCCGTTATTACGGCCAGAGGTGATTGTTCTAGGTACTGATTTCTCATGATCTATGCACCCAGATTGTATGAAAAAGTAATCACATGTCAGTGCTAGTACAATATATTTGTCCAATGAATACCCGTTTACCATCTGCATTTCTTCTTGGTGTAGCGATTTTAATGACCGATAGTGTATTAAAAACCATTCAATGAAATTTGAAAGTGGTCTCAAGCAGCAAAGGGTGTTTATGCTGTTTCAGCCCTCCTCTTCCATGGCCCCCTGTTGTGTGATAACTGAGGTTTCCAACATTGACTGTGTATGGATAAAACGGCAAAGGGTCCTTCCAAGACCCCCAGTTCGGCAACACCCTTGGTGTCACAAACGCACGTTTGTTGAGCACATTAAAAATGTGCCTGTCGGAGACATCGACACGCATTTAGCTGAGTGGTGCCACGCTGCTGCTCTAGCGCCTGAGGGCAGGCAATCCGACCTAAGGGATGTCGAAGGAGTTGTCTGCCCCTATTATTTCTATTCGTGGCATATCATCAAAATTTTCGCCTTATGTTCCTAAGATGATATTGTTTGAGAACTTTGAAACTTTCTCGGTATCACTATCCATTAACATTCAAAGTTATTTTACTTCTGCAGAAAACCGCAAAAACCGTTTATAGCCGTTTTTGCACCGTAGACCACACGTGTCTAAATAAATAACCATTGCAAATGGCTCAAATTTTAACTATATATTCTTTAGACATTTATCAAGTAACACTATTTTCCAGTTTTCAGAAAATTTCTGTCCGTAATCAAGATACACTCAAAAAATCATGATTCTTGGGTACCAAAATTATCAGTTGTGGTTATGACAACTTCTATAATTTCTGTTTTTGGCAATTCGTGGAAATTTTTACCTTGTGTTCTTGAACTTGTTTTCGGGGACCCTTAAAACTTTTTTCGATGTAACTATCCATTACCGAGATCCAGAGGTTAGACGTTACTCCACTTCCGCACGTAAAATACGCACACGGTATTCGATGAGAGGCGTATTTGTAATTTTAACTGACGTAGTGAACACGTGTCAATGGTTATAGGATCATTGGAATGGTGCTGAGGTCACAAAACAATGTTTTAGTCACCATTTTTCATCAATAAAAATTGATGACGCACTGTCACTGTGTAATGGACGCTTCGTGCGTGTACAAATTTGCCAGAAGTGGTGCTGCAGTGGCAAAAAATGGTATAAAAAGGATCTTAACAGAGCTGGAAAGAACTTAAAATAACCACCTAAAATTTTGTAAAACTAGAAACACTGAAAATATTTCTAATAACATGTTTACTCTTTAAGACATAAATCATGAGCCGCGTGTTCTAGATGGCTTGCGATTAATGGGCAAAGTATTCACAAAAAATATGAAACAAACGAACACTTGCCCCCAAAAGGGAAGGTCCCGAATTCGATCACGGCTCGGTACACAGTTTTAATTTGACAGGAAGTCTCACATCAGTGCATACTCCGTTGCAGAGTGAAAATTTCATTCTGGAAAACATCTCGTTTTAAATTTATATTAAGCGTACCTATTTGTTGTGTCGAGTGGTCTACGCTATGAGAACAACTGATACTAGCTGAATCTGAGTGGCTTCAATGCTAATTAACCCGGAATCGACGCAACGTACCGAATTTGTAGCTTAACAATTATGTCTCAGCACAACCTACCCTGCAAAACCTTACAACCTTTTCACACTGTTTCTGATCGTCCTGTATAAGGGAAAAGAAGAGGTCACAAAAAAGGCGAATATGTTCCTCTTTAAAAGACTCTGACAGGAAAGTGGAGAACTAGCTGCCTCAATCTTCATTCTGCCTTCCTCGCGAAAAATTTTGGCATGTGAACGTATTCGAGATTTTCTGTGCAGAAAGAGAGTATCAAAGAGGTAATTACGATGGAAGAAAGAGGAGACAGTGCCAGTGGGAGAGAAAGAGAGAGGAGACGTGATGGTGGGAGTCAGAAAGTGGCAGTGAAAGAGAGGTGGGTGGGGATAGAACCAGTGCGAGCAAAAGAGAGAGAAGACATTGGGAATGAAAACACAGGTGACAGGAGACCATACATAGGCTTGGGAGGACTGAACCCTCGCAGATCAGCGAATTTTATCACTTACATAGAGGGGAAGGTGCATTTTGGACGGAAATTTTAAACACCTGGTTATAGGGGAAAGTTAGAGCACCAGAATGTTTGCGCTACCGAGGCAAGGTGGAGACAGTATCAATGAAAAAAAAAAAAAAAAGACAAAAGGAGACAGTGTGTGTGAGAAAGGACAGTTGGATAGACCGTAAATCAATGGAAGAAAAAGGATGTAGTGGGAGAGAGACATATGTGTAGACAGTGGTAGCAAGGGGGAGGTGCTGAGTATGGAAGATCAACTACAAAGAGGGATTGGCTAAAAGAATTTACAAGTTCTGCGTTAAAAAAAAAAAAAAAAATTCAAATGGCTCTAAGCACTATGGGACTTAACTTCTAAGGTCATCAGTCCCCTAGAACTTAGAACTACTTGAACCTGACTAACCTAAGGACATCACACACATCCATGCCCGAGGCAGGATTCGAACCTGCGACCATAGCGGTCGCGCGGTTCCAGACTGTAGCGCCTCGAACCGCTCGGCCACCTCGACCGGCTCTGTGTTAAAAAGAGTGCCATTATGATCACATGCCAAAATGTTTGTCGAAGAAGGCGGAATGAGAATTGAGATAGCTGGTTCTCAGAGTCCTTCAAAGAGGACCCTTTACACCTTTTTTGTGCTCCGGCAGGAGCATTTTCCCGTTGGTATGAGATACGAAAGACGTGATTTCCAACGCGTGCGTAATGTAGAGGTTTCGTAGTAGTCTAGCATCTTTTTGCTAACGAGTGAATTCAACAGCTTTTGAGTTCTGAGGCTGCGGTTTTTGTACTTTCCGTTTACTAGTTTTCAGGCCAGCGAATAAATGGATTGTTAAATCTAGCATTTAGTATTTTAGTTTTCTGCTTGTTACCTTCGATTTCAGCAACAGAAAAGATGCAAAACACTGGCTCAAATGTTCTGAGACTTTCAGTAACTTTACCCATGACCTTGCATCGTAGAAATTTTTGCATGATCCTTCACCAGGGATTGGCTATGGAACACTTTCGTCGGCTTCATAGTCCTTCTTACACATGAATGAGATGTCGGGTTGTCATTAAATTTCTCAATTCTTGGACTTTCTCGTTTAGAAGAAGTGAGTGTCTTATCTCAAGGCATAACCATCTATGAACATGTAGGCTAATAGACGCAGACTAGTTGACCACGTGATTTCCAGTGTCTGAATTGAACGAATCGTCTCAGATATTATGTGTAGTTATTTAATGAAGCTGTGAAACATTTTAAATTCTTTCGCCATATAAAGAACGGCATCTCGGTCGTCTCTAATAACACCACTCGAAGCTAAGAGATTCATAGATAACATACGACGGGGAAGAATAATATGAGTCAGGTTTGAAGCAGGTAGCAGAAGCGATGTGAGAACTACACTTTATGTGTTGAACATACGTACTTTTAATCATCACCACGGAACAATAAAATTATGTAAACAATTTTTTTGTGTATAAGCGGTATACAATTGCAGTCTTGGTACACTGAAATTACCACGGCACTGTACCGTAGCACTCCGCTGGACAGTCAAAAGAAAATGAGTCAGCCCGCTGGTAAAGCGGAGAGAGACCACGCCATTTTGTTTTGACTCGTGGAGCGGCGTGCTTCGGCACTGCGCCGCGGTAATTTCAACATCAGGAATGCAGACGTGTACCCGAAAAAAAAAAATACTACCCTTCGGTCTTAGTCCATTTTATCAATGGTTCTGTCTCACTGTGTTTCGGTTAGTGCTGTGGTACTGAAGCGCAGAGAGTTCGACGGCTTTCAGAACTATAAAAATGTACCTGCAAACAAACAAACGTCAATGACTTAACTTTATTTTTTAGAGGTTATGTTTAAGTTCCTCGAAAACGTAGCTGTGGGTTCGTTCATATACTATTTTCTAATTGACTGATCAACAGTAATATGGTGTAGATCCATGTGAAATGTGCGGCAGGATGTACATTTACACTTGCATAGTGCATTGTAACTGTTGGCGGCATTTCCTTAGAGGCCGCATTGGAAGAATCACTGATTACACGCTTATGTGAGAACTGTATTATTCTGATTTCATCTTTACGGTCTCTGTCCTTGATAAAGGCCACAATCGATTGTCCTCCACATTCTTTACCAACTGAACTACTGCTCTGCCCTTAATGTCCTCAGTAACGATGAACCATTAGGCTTCATTCTTGAAATAATTGTTCTTTTTCATTTTCTTCGTCTGCACCCACTCATGTAGGGTCAACGTTCTCGGCAAGTCTTCTCCAATTTCCTCGGTCCCTTACTTCCATTTCCCTTCGACGTTCCTCCCTTAAATTTTCACATACCTAGATTATCCACCTTCTTCTTCGTCTTCTTCTCTTTTGTCACCTTCCACTATCGTTTCTACCATTCTCTTACCAACATAGGAGTAGTCGCTTCTCATGATGTGTCCGTACCATTGCAGTCTTCTCTCTAGGAGCTTCTTTGATGTCCCCTTCATTTTAATGTTACTTCTTATTCTCTCGTTTGCCACAGATTCTTAAAACTCTCTGTTCAGCCACATCCATTGCCACAAAGTGTTCTAGTTCTTGTTCATGTCTCCACTCCACACAGCACTGCATATCTCACGAGTGTCTTATACACCACTCCCTTTGTTTTCACATTTATTCTTCTATTGCACTGTACGAATTTTCTAGTTCATCCAATCTGTCTGCGCTCTACTGGCTGTTGCCGTATCTGAATTTCCATCAACAGACACTGTTGATCCTAAGTAATTAAATCTATCGACCTTCTTCAAGTGTTGTCTTCGTGGCCAGCCGCAGTGGCCGAGCGGTTCTAGGCTCTTCGGTCTGGAACCGCGCGACCGCTACGGCCGCAGGTTCTAATCCTGCCTCGGGCATGGATGTGTGTGATGTCCTTAGGTTAGTTAGGTTTAAGTAGTTCTAAGTTCTAGGGGACTGATGACCTTAGCAGTTAAGTCCCATAGTGCTCAGAGCCATTTGAACCATTTTTTGTCTTCCCAGGCACATGTACTCCACTTTATTCCTATTGATCATCATCCCTCTGTCCTCCAAAGATTTTCTCCAGCTTTCCAATCCCATTTCCAGCTCATCCTTGTTGGGGCTACGTAACACTAGATCACCTGCGAGCATTATACACTAAGAAGATTTCTCTCCAACACCTTCTGATAATACAAATGTATGGATCATTTCTGTATTTGTCAGTGATCAAGCTCCTTGGTTTATAATGTTCACAGATGATACAATTTTATTTAGTACCAACAAGGATAAGCTGGAAATGAGATAGGAAAGTTGGAGAAAAGTTCTGGAAGACGGATGAAAATCAATAGGAAGAATACGGAGTACCTCTCCTTTAAGGTAGTAGAATACTCTCGAGTACTCTAAATACTGTATATCACCAGCTCGTCCTCTCTCGTGAGCTCTGGGATAATACATACGCTCAGAAAAAAATCTCTTGGCTGATTTCGGGAGTTATCTGTCACAAACCACTAATGCGAACAGTTCATCACAATTTCACTGGCGGAGGTCCCGAGCTTTTTCCTCCGTCCTCGCGTCCACGCAGCGCGACTTGAATGACGGAAATGAGAGGTCATCAGAAGCAGCGTCCGCAGGGCGGGGCCACGCCAGAGGGCGGCGACCCGCGCCCAGCGCCCAAGGCCGCGGCCCACGTGGGCTCCACGTGCGGACCGCGTCCGGGCGGCCTTCGGCAACCCTTCTCGCTGTTACCACAGACAGGTGCCGCAGACTCTCCACTGCCCGCTCTTTGTCTCCGGCTGACCACGTCTTACGCTGCCTGTTACGCCGGCACTCGCCCTCCGACACCTGGTATCTCTTCAACTTTACTCGGTATGGGGGTGGTACACGGAGTTACAATATTCAAGCCTCATGCCTTCTTAGCCTTTTCATTTTCTAATTGCCACATGGCTTTTTACCTGAAATGAGACTACTTCTCCCTGTGTATTGGACGATATGCACAAATTTATCTGCTGGGTACAGTTGATGAATGGCCTACAAAATACTCAGGTAACTTCACACTAATTTGATCGCTGAGACATCGAAATAAACGAATGCCTGTTGCTTATGTCATTAGAATACAGTGGACAATACTCACAATCAGTTTGCGACCTCAACACAAGTGGATGTTCTTACTTGTTGTATTACTTAATTTTGTCCGTTGTTGCCATGACTTATTACTTTCGTTAAAAAGAAAATAATACCCCTTCAGTCCAAATAGTGATTTTTATTTCAATATGCCATGGAAGTCGAGCACAGAAGGTTCATCTTCAAGGCCTTGCTTAGTCTACATCACTTTTTCAAAACTGGTTACTACTGATCCTGTTAAGAGTATATACATACACTATCTGATCAGTAGTATCTGGACACTTACTAGTGGGCATAAATATAGGGTGTGCCCACATTTCGTCTTTATAACGGCTGGGAACGCTTTCAACGAGTTGTTTGTGGAGGAATGGTACTTCATTCATCCATAAGAGCCGACACCAGATGAGGTAGTACTGTTGGACACTGGAGTCTCGAGCGATGTCGACGTTCTAACGCATCCCAGAGGCGTTCAGGTCAGCAGTTTGGGAAGGCCAGTCCATTCCACGAATGTTATTGCCCACAAACCATTACCTCAAAATGATTCAAATGGCTCTGAGCACTATGGGACTTCACTTCTGAGCCATCAGTCCCCTAGAGCTTAGAACTACTTAAACCTAACCAACCTAAGGACATCACACACATCCATGCCCGAGGTAGGATTCGAACCTGCGATCGTAGCGGTCGCGCGGTTCCAGACTGTAGCGCCTAGAACCGGCCGCCCATTACCTCAAATATGCTGCTTTATGACAGGATGGACTGTCACGCTAGTACAAACAATCATCGACTCAGAACTGTTCCTCAGCTGTACACAGTATAAAGCACTGTAAAATGTGTTCACATCTTTCAGCACTTATTGTTTCCCTATGTACAATAACGGGACCTCAGCCTAACTACGAAAATCACCCCCATATCGTAGCACCACCTCCTATGTACAGCACTGTTGCCACTATACATATAGGTAACATTCCCCAGGCATTCCCCAAACTCAAATCCGTTGATGACATTGCGATATATTTAACATCAAGATTGGGGGCCACTTACTCCGAGGTGACAAAAAACATGGGACTCCTCCTAATATCGTGTCGGGCCTGCTTTTTCCCAAGGTAGTGCAGCAACTGGACGTGGAAGTCGTTGGAAGTCCTATGCGGAAATACTAAGCCGTGTTGCCTCGAGAGCCGCCCATAACTGCCAAAGTGTTGTCGGTGCAAGATTTTTTTCACGAACTGACCTCTTGCTTATGTCCTATAAATGTTGAATGGGATTCTTGTCGGGCGATCTGGGTGGCCAAATCATTCGATCGAACTGTCCAGAATCTTCTTCAAACAATTCGCGAACAGTTGTGGCTGGGTGACAGCGCATTCTCATAAAGTCTATGAAAGACAGCAATGAAGTAGTCGAACATAAATTATTTCAGTGAATGATCGGTCACCTGGAATAGAGAACCCAGTCCGTTCCATACAAACACAGGCGACACCATTATGAAGCCACCAACAGCTAGCACAGTGCCTTGTTGACAACTTGGGAATGTGGCTTCGTGGGGTCTGCCCCACAAAATGGTTCAAATGGCTCTGAGCACTAAGGGACTTAACATCTGTGGTCATCAGTCCCCAAGAACTTAGAACTACTTAAACCTAACTAACCTAAGGACATCACACACATCCATGCCTGAGGCAGGATTCGAACCTGCGACCATAGCGGTCGCGCGGTTCCAGGCTGTAGCACCTAGAACCGCTCGGCCACACCGGCCGCGCTGCTCCACACCCAAACCCTAGCATCAGCTCTTACCAACTGAAATCAGTACTCATACGATCAGGTCACATTTTCTCAGTTTCTAGGGTCCAATCGATAGGCTCATGAGACAAGAAGAAACGCTGTAGACGATGTTGTGCTGTTAACAATGGCACTCACGTCGATCGTTTGCTGTAAAAGCCCATTAACGCCAAATTTCGCTGCACTCTCCTAACGAATTCGCATGTCGTACGTCCCACAGTGATTTCTCCGGTTGTTTCGTGAAGTGGTGCTTGTGTGATGCCACTGACAACTCCACGCAGACTCCATGGTGAGAGGTAATGCCTGATATTTGGTGTTCTCGGCACAGTCTTGACACTGTAGTTCTCGGAATATTGAACTCCCTAACCATTTGCGAAATGGCATGTACCGTGAGTCTAGCTCCAACTATCATTGCGAGTTCAAAATCTGTTTCCCGTCGTGCATTCATAATCACATCGGAAGCCTTTTAACACAGCTCCACCAATTCACTGTCCTTTTGTACCTTGCGTATGCGATATTACATCCGTCTGTATGTGTGCATATCACTATCAAATGATTTTTGGCACCTCAGTGTACTTTCAGGACTCACTAGTATATACAGAACAACGCCAGTAGAGTCGCTATTATCTATCCTGGGAATATTCACCACAGAGTTGCAGATTCGAGGGTTAGTAGCTACGAAGAGAAAACGTAGGGACAGTGGGGGCAATAATGGGAAGATTCATTACAGAGGTGAATAGACAAATAATGGCATCATACGATGACAAATACATTTACTGGCAACAAGGTGCGGCTACTTCTGCCAAATGTATAAGAGCTGAAAAGAATGGACACCGTAGTCCCCTCTTGAGATCTTGTCTACTTCATCTCTGAGAAACGACTGTACCTCTCAAATTTATAAAGTTTTAAGTATAAAGAAGATGACAGCAGCCTATGTCGTCCAATTTGAACCCCGGAGCGTGTCATTCTTTATATCAGGAACACAGATCACGGTACTGAACGTTATAGACATGTTGTCCAAGCAATGTCGACGTACGAAATGCTGCGACGCAGGGAGGTGTGTGAGTGTTTGCGGCGCCTTGAAGATGTTCACTCGCAAAAGAAACTGGTACGCGTGACTGAGAGGCTTGCGACGCCATAGGCTGACGAAAACGATGTGCGACGGCGTCAGTAAATTCAAATGCTTGCCGCTGGAAGGACAGGACTATGCAGATCTCTTAGAGCCGTAAGACCGAATGCGAAATGTGGTGGTCTCTCTGAACCATCTCGGATATCGACATGTGGAAGTCATAGAGGTCTCCCGAAGGTCAGTTCCGGGGATTCTGGCTAAGAAGGCGGAGACCACGGCCACGGGGGAGGTAGCTTGGGACGAACTGCGATGAAGCGCAGCGGTGTGAGGAGAGAAGCTATGGATGGAGATTACTGTCTCTGTGCTATACGTAGACTCCTTGACATTTGTTAAGAAACAGAGACATTGTTGGATAGGAACAATAACAAGCAATGATGGATGACATGAGACACATTAGACATTTGTAACGAAAACTGGTATAGATTGCAGCACATGGGAGACCAGGATAACAGACATAAATAACTTTCTTGTTTGACACCGGTCAGACTCCCATAATAAACGTCGATATCGGACCCTCGGTATGGAATATGCCCTCCTCGGGCACTAATGCACATTTTGCACATGTTCATGCAAGTCGCCAAACTGTTTAGGAGTCCTTGGGGGCGTGGGGGTGGGGGGGGGGGGTTAGGTCAGGGGGTTCAGGTCAGGGACGTACACAGGTCATTCCTTGCGTTCAATATCTTCACTTTCCAGTGTGTCCGGCAACTCAGCAGTCCTGTGTGGGCGAGAATTATCGTCCAAAAATAGAAATTCAAGACCTATCGCACTGCTAAAGAGACGGGCATGGTCCACGATAATCTCACTGCAATATCGCTGTGCTATAACGGTACTTCACGCAAAGATATGCAGCGGCCTTCGGCCGTTGTACATAATGCCTGCCCACATCACAACGCCTAGGCTATTCCGATGACGTTCATGAACTTTCTGTGGTGTGTAAAGTGTTCCCCTATCTCGCCAAGCAGAGGACTCGTGGCAATGTAGACTAAAGTTAAGTGCATCTGTGCCTAAGTAAAATGATTCGTGTTTGAATATTTTGAAACAGAGGAGAAGGATTTGATGATGGATTTAGAGCGAAAAGAGTATGACGAGGAATGATGATAATATTTTTCATTTAGAGGCACTGCAGTAGCACTTAGTTAGGATTCATTGTCGAATGAGACTTTCATATTAGAGAACTTTAGATATTTTATTAAAGATTGTGTAATTTCCACTGTAAGGTATTTTTCATGTTTCTTAATGATCTGTTTAACATTTGTGAGAGTAAGAGTTTGGAATCGATATTGCCCTTTGTCAGTGTTAAGGAGTGTTGTAACATGAATTGCGTAACAAGTAATAGTGTATCAGATAATTAAAAAAATAGTTTGTTAAAGAAATATTTCACCTAATAGCATTGTCCACATCCTCGATCCAGGTCATTTTTATTTAAAGGAGTGTCTCACTCAGTGATGTGTACACAATAGTTTACTTGCTGTCTGGAGCATAGCACTAAGCTCTCAGTTACTGTAGTCAGAAATTTGGATTTGGCACACAGAGACCAGCAAGCCCCGCGTTTCCGAGCAATTACATTATAAGGTAAGATATTTTCATTTCAGGACCAGTTTGCTACGAAAATTATCAACGCACAGGGATCATTTCATGAACAGCATTATTAATCAGAGCATTAACACATAGGGACCACTTTTTTAATTAAAGAGATCAATAGTAAAGTTAGGGTCTAATCAGTTTGCACATATTTTATAAAGATTATAAAATAGGGCCCCTCTTTAATATTGTATTCTCGCAGGCAGATATATTTGGTTTCTCTAGAAATTGAAAATGCACAATGTTGACAATTACCTCACTGTCAGAGGCTGGTACGGGACTACAAGCCCCACCGCCACACCCCCACCCGCCCATGTTAGGCAAAATATCTCTGCCTGACTCTTGCAGAACTATCACCGTCAGAGGGTGATACGGGACCACAAGTCCCACCGCCACACCTCCAAAGTGAATTGCAGTGACGCAGTCACTGCTCTGTGGATATTTACTGCCTCACCAACACAGCTAGACCGGTGATGCTGTATTGTAACATATCACCCCGGACTACAAGTCCATTTTTTTTAACACGTTGACAACTACCAAGGTAGAAAATTATTTTCTGACGTGATCTCTTCGCTAGCACTCGCCCCATACAAGACTCAAATGTTCGAGCTCTCGCCACTACCTTCTCATCTCTCTCAAATCCAAAGCGCAAATGTTAAACTTCTTTACGTTTAACACGACGCTTTCTAGCTCATAAACAATACTAATCATAGCCTCCAAATATGCAACGTTCAATAATTTAACACAAGAACAGCACTATAACCTCAAATAAGAAATGACGATTAATAGATACACTCACAGAAATCTGCTTACCAACACGCCAAACAAAATAGGCAGGAACTTCCGTATACATCAATCTACTTTCTCTGGATAAATTTTGGCCGCAATTGTAGATCACATACTTGGTATTCCTCACATTATACGCTGCGTGAGCACTGGTTACAACATTGTTGTTACTGCATGATGTACATTCAATTGATGTAAACAAAAAAGTAAAATGTGGAATGATCACATGCTTGTCAATGTGAGAGCAGAAATGTCCGTTGTAGATCATAAGCTCAAGGCGCAATGCGTCTTGATCACCCGGGCTAACGCCAGCTAGCGTCAGGTGGCCATTGGCTAGTGGAGGAGAAGTCGTTCCCATAAGGGTAGGCAGTCCCGAGCTCTCCCTCAGGAACGTTTTTTTAATGTTTTGACATAAGTGTCAGGTTAGAAAATTAGAGAAATTATCTATGAGCTTCCAAAACAGTGATACTGTTACCAGACAGACAAGGTTTGTTCAAATGTCTGTGAAATCTTACGGGACTTTACTGCTAAGGTCATCAGTCCCTAAGCTTACACACTACTTAACCCATGTCCGAGGGAGGACTCGAACCTCCGCCGGGACCTGCCGCAGAGTCCATGACTGCAGTGCCCTAGACCGCGCGGCGACTATGTTTGGTTTATTAAATTATCGAGCAGGGTCGTACAGTAGTTAGCACGCTGGACTCGTGTTCGGGATGACAGCGGTTCAAAACGTGACAGGCCATGCCGATATAGATTTGCCTTGATTTCTCTAAATAGCTTAATGGAAATAGATGGATGGTTCCTGCCAAAAGGCAACGGCCGCTTTTCTTCTGCATCCTTCCCTAATCTGAGGTGTGCTCCATCTCTAATGACCTCGTTGTCGACGGACGTTAAACACGAATCTCCTCCGCCGGTTTACTGAATTACTAAAGCATTCAGTTCAATAACAAAGCTTTTCTTTTGCGCGATATGACGTTTACTATGAACAGACAGTCCAGAAGAGTGGTTAAAACGCCGGCAATGATTTCTGTAAGAACTTTCACATCCTATAGTGTTTGCAGTACGGATGACCGTTATGTGATTTTATTTCATGGTCGCATAAATCTAGACATGTGGTACAATGCTATAGAAAACTAATGGTAGAAAAATTTATAATGACATATATATACTAAAAACTATACTCCGTCTGAACTGTTCACGAAGGCCCAACGGCACCGACCGGCCGCCGTGTCACCCTTAACACATAGGCATCACTGAATGCGAAAATGGAGCCGGCAGCGGTGGCCGAGCGGTTCTAGGCGCTTCAGTCCAGAACCGCGCGACTGCTACGATCGCAAGTTCGAATCCTGCCTCGGGCATGGATGTGTGTGATGTCCTTAGGTTAGATGGGTTTAAGTAGTTCTAAGTTCTAGGGAACTGATGACCTCCGATGTTAAATCCCATAGTGCTCAGAGCCATCTGAACCATTTTGCGAATATGAACGGGCATGTGGTCAGCAAACTGTTCTGGTCGTATGACAGTTTTTCGAGACCGGATCCGCTACTTCTCAATCAAGTAGCTCCTCAGTTTGCCTCGCACGGGCTGAGTGCACCCCGCATGCCAACAGCGCTCGGCAGATAAGATGGTCACCCATCCAAGTGCTAGCCCAGTCCGACAGCGCTTAACTTCGGTGATGACTAGAACCGCTGTTATCAATGTGGCAAGGCCGTTGGTCAAATATACGAGTATATACAATGAAGGGAAAAAAGATCGCTACGCCAAGAAGGAATTGTGCGACATACAGTAAATGGATATTGGTAGGCGTGTTTCTCTATCCGAAATATGATGTCAATACACACTTCGTACCAGTCGCATAAGAGTGGCACTAGTAGCGCCACTATGAGCGTGCAATTCAGCTTTGCTTTAAATACACACTGTAACGGTCGCGAGCGTTAGTTAGAGTTTGGACGTGGTGAATTGATGTTGGTCAAGAATGTCATTAAGGCGTAAAGCCGCCATTGTAATAGGACTACTAGAAGCTGTATGTTCCTTCTGTGATACTGCAGAAAGACTTGTCCGGAATGCCCTCACAGTACATGACTGCTGGCAGCAGTGGTCACAGAAATGTACGGTCACAAGATCGGGCTCTGGACGGCGGCATAACACTACCGAGAGGCAAGACCACCGATGTTCGGCGTACGGTTCTGGTGCATCATACAGCAACTGCAGCAGCAATCTGAGCAGCAGATGACACCATAGTGACACTACGAACTGTTGCAAATTGGTTACTTCAAGGACAGCTCCGAGCCAAATGCCTTGTAGCGTGCATTCTACTGACCCCAAACCACCGCCATTTGCTACTTCAGTGGTGTCAAGCGAGAGCTCATTGCAGTGCAGGAGGGAGGTCTGTCGTATTTTCTGATGAAAACTGGTTCTGCCTCGCTGCCAGTGATGGCCGTGTGTTGGTTAGAAGGAGGCCTGCAGCCAACCTGTCTGCGTTCTAGACACACTGGGCCTACACCTGGAGCTATGGTCTGGGGTGCGATTTCGTTTGACAGCAGGGGCACCCTCCTGATGGTCTCACGCACCCTGACTGCAAATTTACGTGTCAGTCTGGTGATTCGACCTGTTTTCATGAACAGCATTCCAGGGTATGTTTTCTACAAGATACCGCGGTTGCAGCCAACATGCTCTACAGAGTATCGAAATGTTGCCTTGGCCTGCTCGATGACCAGATCCGTCCCCAATCGAGCACATTTGGGATATCACGACTATACCAGCGACATCCACAAACAGCTTTAGCCGTCCTATATTGACCGACCAAGTGTAACAGGCATGGAACTCCATCCCACAAACTGAGATTCAGCACCTGTACCAAAATGGATGCAGGTTTGCATGCTTGCATTCAACATTCTGGCGGTTACATCGGTTATTGATGTACAAGCATCTCACATTTGCAATAGCTTATCTCGCACTCACAGTAACCTGTGGTCTTGTTAACTTAAATACGTTACTTTGACAAGTGTATTCCGGAAATTTCGTTATTCTACAGTAATTATTGTTTGGTGCTGCAACTTTTTCTGTTAGTGTACAACTGAGCATAAAGAGATTAATTATATAAACATAGATTTAGCTGAGACTGTATGCTCAATTTAATTATAAAAAATAACAAACTATCAAATGATCATACAAAATGTAGTTATAAATAACACATGGGCATAACATAGCTGAATAGTATCTTCATATTGTTTAGCGTAACACATGCAGAATCAGTTAAAGTTTGTAGTAATAATCCGCAACTCGATCTGCTATAGTACCTTCGCAGCAGGTTGTGAGGTCACCGTTGTTGCATCTCGGTCGATAAGAAAACCTATGTAACCTATGCAAAATACGACAACGTTTGATTACTCTCCACCTGGGACATCATAAATTCTTTTATCTGCATCTACCATAGGGACACAAGTAACCGGCGCATCTCAACGCGCCTTCGGAAACCTTTATCGACACAATCCCGAAGATAGTAAGGATAGATACGTGCGAGATCAACTGTACAATCTCATGCATCCAACTTGGTGACAAGATTAATATTCAGAGTGATACAGAATAACGCATAGAAAATTTGAGAATGTGTTACATTGCGCTTGACAGTGGAAGCAAGATTAAAAAAGATAGGAGCATTTCATAAGGTTTGGCTTCCCAGAAAAAATAGGTCGGCAGTATAAAATGGTACAAGATGTTTAAAATTCTTAGAAAGAAGCCTATAGCCTTATAGGTAAAGAATGGTAATACACAGTGTGGAAACGAACCAAGAGGACAAAATAGGTATGGGGAAACATTAAATGGCTGAAATAAAAAAACGTACGAGACGAAGATGTAATCGTCCACCCTTACTGTTCAAGCTGTACGGCAAAGAATCAATAGTGCAAATAAAAGAGAGAAGGAAGAAAGCAGTAGCGGAAATAAAAGAGAGGAGGAGGAGTGGGATTAAAATTTATGGTGAAAGAATATCGATGACAAGATTCGACGGTAACAGGGCAATCCTCAATTGGAGATGGGGAAAAATTGCAGAACTTGCTGAATGCGTTGAACAGTCTAATGAGTATGCAATAACGACTGAGAGTAAATTCTCAGAAAGATGATAGTACCGAGGAGTAGCAGAAATGAGATTAGCGATAAATTTACTATCAAATTTGGAGACGACAAAGTGGACGAGGTGAATGAATTCTGGCACCTTGCATGCAAAGTGATTCGTGACGGACGAAGCAAGGAAGTCATAAAAAGTAGAGTAGGAAAAGCAAAGAGGGCATTCCTGGCCAAAAGGCGGCAAACATTAGTCTTCATTTGTTGATGAAATTTCTGAGAATGTACGTTTGGGCCACAGCTGTGTACCGAAGTGAATCATAGACAAAAAATTCGAACCATTTAAGATGCAATGTTATAAAATGATGTTAAAATTTAGGAGGACTGATAAGGTAAGAAATGAGGAGGTTCTTCACAGAATCGGCAAGGAGAGGAATAGATGGAAAGCATTGATAAGAAGGAGGAACAGGATGATATTACATGTGTTGACACATCAAGGTGTGACGTCCATGCTGTTTGGAGGAACTGTAGGGAAGAGAGAGATTGGCCCATACCAAACAAATAACTGGAGGGGCGTAGTGTAAGTGCTACACTGAGTTGATTATATTGGCACAGGAGAGGAATTCGTGTCCAAACACATCTCCTATCATCCCGTACCTTCTTGTCAATGTTCTCCACGTGTTTCTCTCCTCACCAGTTTCACATCTAACCTTATTTCTTGTCTTATCATTCTCACTAACTTTCAACACACATTTATTGCACCACATCTCAGACTCTTCGGTTCTCTTTTGTTCCAGCTTTCGCACAGTTCTTAATTCTCTACAATACAATGGTGTGCTCCAAATGGTCATTCTCAGACATTTCGTACTCGAAGGTCTATGTTTAATAGCAGAAACACCCTCTTTGCCTGTGCTAGTCTGCATTTTATGTACTCTTTGCTCCGTCCGACATGGGTTATTTTGCTGTCCAGGTAGAAGAATTCCTTAAATCCATCTGCTTCGCGATCACCAATCCTGAAGTTAACTTTTTCGCTGTTCTCATTTCTGCCACTTCTCTTTATTTTCGTCTTTCTTCGATTTACTCTCACTCCACATTCCGTACTCATTAGACTGTTCATTCCATTCAACAGATTCTGTAATTCTTCTTCACTTACGCTGAGGATAGCAATGTCATCAGCGAATCTCAACACTGGTATCCTTTCACCCTGAATTTTTATCCCACAACTGCCCATCCCTTTTATTTCCGTCATTGCTTCTTCGACGTATAGATTGAAGAGTAGGAGCGAGGGGTTGCAAACTCTCTCCGGTATCTTAAAAAAGAATAGATGTAAAAGGCTTCAAACAGCCAAGATCGCTATTTTTTGGCATTTGTTTAGATTGCCGGTTCCAGTAAACTAAGTTGCCATCTTCGGACCTTATGCAGTGCACTTCAATGACTCTCACCACTTCTCCTCAATTATTTGTTGAACATGTCTCAATCTCTGTCTTACGCAATAGCTCTTCCAAGAACAACTGGTGTTATTCCTGGATGTCTTAAGACACGTCCTATCATCCTATTGCTTCTTCTTATCAACGTTTCCCTTATGTTCCTCTCCTCATTGAATCTTTGGAGAACTTCCTCATTTCTTATCTTATTAGTCCACCTAGCTTTCAATGTGATTTCGTAGCACTACATCTTAAAGGTTTCGATTCTTTTTATGCACATGTACAGTCGGTGAAATATGCATGGCATTTTATGTAACGTTTGTTTTGTACTTCACATGTCGATATGCCATGGTTTTCATGTTCTTGAAATATCTTTTTATGATGTCGCAGAGTGTGATGTGCATATGTTCGAGATTCAATTAAATATCTTGCATAAGATTCGAAGATGGCAATTTAGTGTGTTGAAACCAGTAACCTAAATAAATGCTGGAAAATAGCAATCTTACCTGTTTGAAATTTTTGCTTCTGTTCCCAAATTAATCTAGATCGCCCCCGTAGGTGAATAATGTCCAGTATATATCATACCCTTTTTAGCGAGTACTTCATTCCTGGTTTTCCATTCTTATTTTCAAGATCTTGTATATAGTACATATTATCCGCCTTTCTCTATAGCTTACACCTATTTTCCTGAGAATTTCGAAAATTTGCATCATTTTACAGTGTCGAATGCTTCTTCTAGTTTACCATATACTATGAACATACCTCGATTTTTCATAAGTCTTGCTTCCATTATGAAGATAACGACAGAATTGCCTCACTGGTGTCTTAACCATTTCGAAAGCCAAACTGATCGTCATCTAACAGCTCCTCACTAGAGTGGTACCATGTGGGCATACAGTCCCCCCCCCCCCCCCCACCGCCCCCCATTACCCATTAAGCTGGCGTAAAGCCGTCGCATTGAGCGGGGATTATGTTGAAAAGTAGGTTTTTGTAGCCAAAAGAGTGGGGAATAACATGATGTATTGGAATCCTGCTTTCAATAAAAGATATTTGCATTACTTATTGAACTCCCCTCGTGTAGACAAGAAGGGAATAGAAGCTTTTGAAATGTGGTGCTACAGAGGAATGCTGAAGATTAGATGGGTAAATCGCGTAATTAATGAGGAGGTACTAAATAGGATTGTGGAAAAGAGGAATTTGTGGCACAACTTGACTATAAATAGAGATCAGTTGACAGGACACGTTCTGAGGCATCAAGATATCATCAATTTAGTATTGGAGAGAAGCGTGGAGGTAAAAATCGCAGACGGAGACCAAGAGATAAATACACTAAGCAGATTTAGAGGGATGTAGATTGCAGTAGTTACTCGGATATGAAGAGGCTTGCACAGGATAGAGTAGCATGGAGAGCTACATCAAACCAGTCTTTGGACTGAAGACCACAGCAATAACATCTGCATCCTGTCTAAAACCACCCAGATTTCAGGAAGAAATATGTACATTACTTATTGAACGCCTCTCGTACAAGAAATGATGCAAATTTTTGAACACATTGATTATTAACTCATTTGTCAAATATAAATCACACTTCGATCCAATGAACTGACGCACTTTGGTCATATGTTATGATATGTCATACGACGATGTACTCTGCCGTCTGCACGATGTAAGGTAAGATATATTTATGATTTATTTATTATGTGTGTTTATGATTTTATGCTGTTATAAATTTAATATGAAAAACTGCACATTGTTGCATGAGCTGCGCAGAGAGCGTGAGAGGACGTTGGTTCTTGGCGCCGCACGGGGAGTTTACGTCATCGTGTGGAATTTTCACTAATTGTGAGTCGACGGTCGTGGATCATGAGAAGAAATTCAAGGCTACACTCAGTTTTTTGGTCATTATTATAATAATAATGTAAAAAACAACTGAAAATGAAAATGTGAAGTAAAATTTTCAGTTGTATATCGATTTTTGCTCGAGCCACGTTTGAGTTAACAAACATGCAACAAACTTGCTTCAAGTTTTAATACGTGACGTGCACTGTACACTCTGGTGAAAATAATCTCTGCATGACGCTATGTGCGATAGTAAAAATGATTACATTGTTTTGATTTATGAAAGTAGATCGCTTTCAGAATCTTTATTCCCATTTGTGCTATCGTAAATATTTAAATGAAAATTTCTGATTTTTGACAAATGATAATAGAGAGGAATATTGAATATTATAGATAATAAAATACAATAATATCTTTTGTTCTACAATATTATGACGAAGTGAATTTAACACAAATTATTTCAACCAATAATGAAAGATAGGAATTTGAAGTTATCCACCAGAGAAAATAATATACTTCATTAGTTGAAAGGTGATCTGAAGGAGCACAATATCTTTAAATAATATTTGAGAATACCTGAATAGAGAGGATGAAACTAGTTGTTGCGTGGCAGTGTAACATTACCTGTGGATCCTATGGTTACAGACGATCAACTGCTTAAATAGTACGCAAAATATGAAGAGAAATTTATTTCTGAAGTAATAGGGGGCCGTTTCTGCTCATATCACATGGAATTATCGGTTAGAAAGAACCTGCAATACCTAAAAAATTCGAATAAGAAAGTGATCTACGATCTAGAACAGAGAAAGCTATTATAACTCAGTACGTCGCAAAACTATAGACTTCGCTTCTGACAGGCGTCGTAACCACTTCACAGCAAATATTTAAAAACACACCCCGTTGGATATCACTTTATAACTATGCTGGCCGACGTTAAAAGGCGGAAAAAATCATTGTACTCCATTTACTTAGTCCTTAGGTAGTTTGCAACTCGCTCTAATCTAGCTTGCACCAGATGTTTTCCAGATTTAGAACACGATCCACCAACACGGTCGGTCCCGTGACATGGCGCTCGACGGACAGAACCAGGACGCCACACTTACCTAACAGGGTTTAATATTTCAGTATTTACATGCTACCCAACAGCGTTCCTCCAGTGCGCCAACGATAAACAAGGAGTAGGACCCTTCCTAAGAAGTAGGCGGACGTGGGAGACGCCCCATACAGGGTGAACATCCGTTGACGAAATTTCGGAAATTTGTTCAGGTCTTCGGTCGCTCCTTACAGACTAATAATGCAATCGTGATTTATTCGGAGTGTTGCTCAAATTGCCTTTGTTTTTGTAAAAATACCTTAACAACTTGAAAAAAAAACTCAAACATGCAATGACCAAAACGTGCGATACAACACAGCGTAATGCAGCAACCCTCATGTGCAAAAGTACTGTGATGTGGTTACCTTTTGTAAGTAGGCTGTTTAGGTTCTTACATTGGTAACGCCACCGCCACGTAGCGCTCTGTATGAAAATCACTGGCTGTGCTGCGTGCAGTCTGTGGCTGGTTTGCATTGTTGTTGGCTATTGTAGTGTTGGGCAGTTGGCTGTTTACAGCGCGTAGCGCTGCGCAGTTGGAGGTGAGCCGCCAGCAGTGGTGGATGTGGGGAGAGAAATGGCGGAGTTTTGAGAGCGGATGATCTGGACGTGTGTCCATCAGAAACAGTACATTTGTAAGACTGGATGCCATGAACTGCTATATATATTATGACTTTTGAACACTATTAAGGTAAATACGTTGTTTGTTCTCTATCAAAATCTTTCATTTGCTAACTATGCCTACCAGTAGTTAGTACCTTCAGTAGTTTGAATCTTCTATTTAGCCGGCAGTAGTGGCGCTCGCTGTATTGCAGTAGTTCGAGTAACGAAGATTTTTGTGAGGTAAGTGATTTGTGAAAGGTATAGGTTAATGTTAGTCAGGGCCATTCTTTTGTAGGGCTTATTGAAAGTCAGATTGCGTTGCGCTAAAAAATATTGTGTGTCAGTCTAGTGTTGATCAGAATAGGTAAAGAGCGAAATGTCTGAGTACGTTCAGTCCTGCTCAGCTGTTTGAAAATCAAATAATGTAAGAGGTTAACCAGCATAGTAATTCATAAATTTTTCTAAGGGGACGTTTCACCTTTGCTACAGAGAAAGTTCAGCATAGCGTTGCTGTGCCGAGCTTCAGTGCCACTCGCGTAATCCATATACGAGGTAAATGTCGCGAATAGTTCATCAGTAAACCTATCCATACTGCTGCACAACTAAGGCTGGCCTAAAAGCAAACCCAAGACAAAACCGAGCAGTACTTAACGCACACTTCGCTCGCCCAAGCAGTAAAAGGACTGTCGAGGGATGGTTATACCTATAATAAAAACTAAGTACTACAGAAAACATAGTCACTGTACAGCACATACAGCTAATATTTCTGGTGACAATAGTATATACGAGTAGTAGCACAATTGCCCTTTTGCGCAATATAACTTTACTCAAACGAATGCCTCTCATGTCAAAATATAGAAATGTGGGGTCAGCATCAGGACAGCAAAAGAAAGCGCTTCATTAAATAAGAATAATTATGATGAAATTTCAGAAATAAGTAAAGTGGTCAGTTTTTGACAGTTGTGGATAAAACTGGTCAGATTTTCCCTCTGCTGGGTTCAAGTTCTCATCCGGCCATGCAGATTTAGGATTTAGCGCTTTCTATAAAATACTTGAAGCGAAGTCCAGAATGGTTCCTGATATAAGGCCACTGCTGACTACTGTCAGACTAGAGTATAATTACGTAAATGCCTCTGTACAGGGTGAGATGCCTAGCTTTTCCACCTAAAATTGCTTTCGACCCTTTAAAGACATTCGTAATCTATTTCCATCTAGACGAACAGTAGTCAACGGCTCATGAAACAACTGCTTCAATAATAATCGAAATATAGGCATCAACTTCGTGTTTCGATGGACGTATGCTCGTAAAGGCACCAGAGAGGCAGTTCAGACATTGCGGCTCATAATGGAAACAAGACTGAAGAAAAATAAAGACGTGTTCATTGGATTTATCGACCTGGAAAAAGCGTTCGATAATGCAGAATGGTGCAAGGTGTTCGAAATTCGAGAAAAATAGGGGTAAGCTGTAGGAAAAACGAGTAATATACAATATGTACAACAAACAATAAGAGCGCTTTGATTAAAAACGGTGAAAGATAGAGATATAGTCTTTCATCCCAACCGTTCAATCTGTATATCGAAGAAGCAAAGACGGGAATAAAAGAGAAAAGAAGGAGTGGGATTAAAACTCACGGTGAAAGGATAACAGAGTTT
The DNA here is from genome assembly GCF_023864345.2 of Schistocerca serialis cubense. Classification (NCBI taxonomy): domain Eukaryota; kingdom Metazoa; phylum Arthropoda; class Insecta; order Orthoptera; family Acrididae; genus Schistocerca; species Schistocerca serialis. The sequence goes on from NC_064643.1 coordinate 463,615,988, forward strand.
AGATTCGCTGACGAGATTGCTGTCCTCAGTGAAAGCAAAGAATTACAGGATCTGTTGAATGAAATGACCAGTGTAATGAGAATGTGGATTGAGAGCAAATCGAAAGAAGATGAAAGTAAAGAGAAGTATCAGAAATGAGAACAGCGAGAAACTTAGCATCAGCATTGGTGATCAAGAAGTAGATGAAGTAAAGGAATTCTGCTACCTAGGCAGCAAAATAACCCATGACGGACGGAGCAAGTAGGACATAAAATCCAGACTAACACGGGCAAAAAAGGTATTTCTGGCCAAGAGGAATATACTAGTACCAAACATGGGCCTTGATTTGAGGAAGAAATTTCTGGGAATGTACGTTTGGATCACAGCATTGTATAAGGTAGTGAAAAGAGTACTGTGGAAAAGCCGGATCAGAAGAGAACCGAAGCAAAAAGTTTTTGATGTTTCTGAGCAACAGTCATACGATAATTTTTGAATAAACACACCGCTATTTGACTGTATTGCTGGTTATTTAATTACGACCCAGACTTCAGCCTCCTATGCCATTTTCAAGTGACTGATTTTGTGTCCTGCAATATATATTAATGACATAATCTCAGTCACTTGAAAATGGCATAAAAGGCCGAAACCTGGGTCGTAATTAAATAAACAACAATACAGTCAGATGATAGTGTGTTCATTTGAAGAAAAAGAATCGAAGCGTTTCAGATGTGGTGCTACAGAATAATGTTGAATCTTTGGTAGATTGGTAAGGTAAGGAATGAGGAGGTTCTCCGCAGAGTCGACTAGGAAAGGAATATATGGAAAACGCTGACGAGAAGGAGGGATAGGATGATAGGAGATGTGTTAACATCAGGGAATAACTTCGATGGTACTAGAGGGAACTGTAGAGTGTATCTATAAAAAGACAGATATTGGAAAACATCCAGCAAATAATTGAGGACGTAGATTGCAAGTGCTACTCTGATATGAAAAGGCTAGCAGAAGTGAGGAATTTATCGCTGGCCGGATGAAACCAGTCAGTAGACTGATGACTAAACCAAAAAAAATTTCGTGTCCTTTTCTCGCCAGAACAGATTATCTCGAGGACAAACATTCAGTGATTAAGCTTCCTGTACATCTAACAAGTAATTATGGAATACATATACATTTAATATAGGGATTTTTCGTGCTGTTGTAGCGGACGTTGAAGGGCTTAGCGCCCGGAACGTTTCATAGAACACTGTTCGTCTAGGTGAAAGCAGATTACAAATGTCTTCAACAGGTCAAAAGTAATTTCATGTGATAAAGCTAAGCGCCTCACCCTGTAAACATGATTATTAATTACTGATCTAGACTCTTTCTCTTCAAAGGCGACTATTATGATCAAACGGATGGGGTCGCCATGTAGTGCTCTCTATCACCATGTGTGGAAAACTTGTTCATGTAGGATTTCGAAGAGACAGCTCAGCTCTGAAAAAGCTGTACTGAAGCCCACATATTTGTGCAGATATATTGATCACACATTTGTGCTGTGGACGCTGCAGTGAAACGGTTTTGGAGTTTCTCAAACACTGAACTCACCGCATCAAATTCACTATGGAAGTGAAGAATGGCGAACTTCCCTTTTTGGGCGTTATAGTCAACCGTAAAGCGGACTGCACTATGGGACACGGTTTGTACAGGAAAACCATCCACAGTGATTTGCACCTCCACGGCAACAGCTGCGATCAACCAACACATCGTCAGGGTGTGCTATGTGCACTGGTCCACAGGGTCATTGCAACATCGGACGAAGAAAACCTACCAAGGTAGCTCAACCACCTTAAGAACGTATTTAAGAAGAACGGATGCAGTGGGAGACAAATCCAGGCCCAGAAAAATGAATACAACGAGGACAGTAAGACAACGGCGTATATGCTGCAGCACACCGGTAATATCGAACAAAATCGGCAGAATCTTGGTTCGAAGTAACATTAATTGCGTTTCCGTCCATCTCCGAAATCGTGTTCCCTAATAGGTGCGATGGAAGTGACTTGTGGCACCGTAAATCGGGTATCTAACGTGTTCTTTGCAAATGTGTTAAACATACATCGGGCAGAATGCGCGGACGGTCGAAGAAAGGTGTCAAGAGCACAGAAGAGGCACCATCCTCATGCAAGCAACAAAATGTTCGGTTGCGGAACACTACGTAGCCACAGGGGACACAATCAGATATGAACAAACGTAAGATTTACGACAGACCTCGTTTTTCTGGGATTGTGTTCTAAACGAGGCTGTTGAAATAAGAGTGTGTGACGGCATGATCAACGGAGACTGTGGTTTGGTTTCGCTGTCACGGAGTTCGAGCCCGGCATTCGAAGATTGCGTCCTCCGCCTCCCTCCCCCCCCCCCCCCCCCCCCCACACACACACACCTCTCCACCTAACGCAGCGTGGGCGGACAGCGGTGTAAGTGTTGGGTAGCGACAAATGAATAAACGAGATGCGATGTGAGGAAGACGCTCATTCTACAAGGCATCAACAGATGATGATGGCAAGGAACGCTGTTGAAATACCGAGTTCCGTATGAGACTGCATCCGGATGGATATCCGAGAGCAACACAAACAAGATCTTTCCAGTTCAGCAGAATGAAGCCGTAGAGCACATAGCACACTGGACTTGCATTTGGGAGGACGGTGGTTCAAATCCCATCAGGCTAGTCACATATAGGTTTTGCAGAATTTCGCTAAATCGCTTAAAGTGAATGCTGTATTTGTTCCTTTGAAAGGTCACGGCCACTTTCCTTCCCCATTTATCCCTAATCCGACCCCGTGCTCCGTCTCTAATAACCTCGTCGTCACGGGACTTAAATCCTAAACTTCCTTCCATTCCTAAGGCACATACCAGCCAACAGTACCAAACTACATTTAAATTTCCCTTACATCCGAACATTTTCATTATTTACAACTTTGGTGTTCCTGTGAATGCGCCCTGGTCTACTAAATCCTCTGACTTAATGACGGAAAGTAGCTCTTGGCAAAAATCATCCACTGACGTTGGTTACTTAGTTTATTTACTCAAGGATATTTGACAAGTTCATCTTAACGCGCAGAAATAAAAAATTATAAAGATAATTAATTCATAAATACGCATGCATCATTAGAGATTTTTTGGTAAGAACTTATCTATAAACAAGTTAATCAATAACACACACACACAAAACTGCGCCTGCTCATGCACGCGTTCTTGACATGCGCCACACGAACTAACTGACCATGATGACGCTCTCCATAATGTTTAAAGATACTGTGTCAGCAGTCCTCCACATCTGAAAGAGTTGTTGAACACGAAAAAGTAAGAAATTTAGAACGGGATGGTTATAACTAAGGAGCAGCTACTCATGGAGGTCCAATGTCGGCTGTAATTATCGTATTACAGGGAACCTTGGTAGTGTGCTGGGACCGCTGTCGTTCTCTAGTTACACAATGATTTGGCCCACCAACATGCATTGCGCATAAGGACCGTGAAGATAAGATTCGAGAATTTAGGGAGGCATATAAATACAGGGCTATTACAAATGATTGAAGCGATTTCATAAATTCACTGTAGCTCCATTCATTGACATATGGTCACGACACACTACAGATACGTAGAAAAACTCATGAAGTTTTGTTCGGCTGAAGCCGCACTTCAGGTTTCTGCCGCCAGAGCGCTCGAGAGCGCAGTGAGACAAACTGGCGACAGGAGCCGAGAAAGCGTATGTCGTGCTTGAAATGCACTCACATCAGTCAGTCATAACAGTGCAACGACACTTCGGGACGAAATTCAACAAAGATCCACCAACTGCTAACTCCATTCGGCGATGGTATGCGCAGTTTGAAGCTTCTGGATGCCTCTGTAAGGGGAAATCAACGGGTCGGCCTGCAGTGAGCGAAGAAACGGTTGAACGCGTGCGGGCAAGTTCCACGCGTAGCCCGCGGAAGTCGACGAATAAAGCAAGCAGGGAGCTAAACGTACCACAGCCGACGCTTTGGAAAATCTTACGGAAAAGGCTAAAGCAGAAGCCTTACCGTTTACAATTGCTACAAGCCCTGACACCCGATGACAAAGTCAAACGCTTTGAATTTTCGGCGCGGTTGCAACAGCTCATGGAAGAGGATGCGTTCAGTGCGAAACTTGTTTTCAGTGATGAAGCAACATTTTTTCTTAATGGTGAAGTGAACAGACACAATGTGCGAAACTGGGCGGTAGAGAATCCTCACGCATTAGTGCAGCAAATTCGCAATTCACCAAAAGTTAACGTGTTTTGTGCAATCTCACGGTTTAAAGTTTACGGCCCCTTTTTCTTCTGCGAAAAAAACGTTACGGGACACGTGTATCTGGACATGCTGGAAAACTGGCTCATGCCACAACTGGAGACCGACAGCGCCGACTTCATCTTTCAACAGGATGGTGCTCCACCGCACTTCCATGATGATGTTCGGCATTTCTTAAACAGGAGATAGGAAAACCGATGGATCGGTCGTGGTGGAGATCATGATCAGCAATTCATGTCATGGCCTCCACGCTCTCCCGACTTAACCCCATGCGATTTCTTTCTGTGGGGTTATGTGAAAGATTCAGTGTTTAAACCTCCTCTACCAAGAAACGTGCCAGAACTGCGAGCTCGCATCAACGATGCTTTCGAACTCATTGATGGGGACATGCTGCGACGAGTGTGGGAGGAACTTGATTATCGGCTTGATGTCTGCCGAATCACTAAAGGGGCCTTATCGAACATTTGTGAATGCCTAAAAAAACTTTTTGAGTTTTTGTATGTGTGTGCAAAGCATTGTGAAAATATCTCAAATAATAAAGTTATTGTAGAGCTGTGAAATCGCTTCAATCATTTGTAATAACCCTGTAGTAGTTTTTCCCTCGCTCTATTTGCAAGTGGAATAGGTAACGATATAATCAGTAGTGGCACCTTCCGCCACGTACCGTATGGTGGCTTGCAGAATATCTATGTAGCTGTAGATGTCGATGTACATATGCTAAGCGGAACCGATTTACGCTGGAAAAATTAGTTCAAAATTTGGTCACTGGGTGCAAATCTGAAACTGTACGGCATTTCGTCGACGTCTCCAGTGGTCGTATTGAATAAATTGTGTAAGCGGCGGTTAATTATTAAATCAGTATTATGCCTTTCTCACTTGTTTGTTTTTTTCTGCCCATGTGCCGATCCTAGCCCATTACATATGGAAACGTTTCCGTACGTCTTTCTTGAATTGACAGCGCCAGATTTGCACCTGGTGGCCAAAATTGGACTAATACCTTTTCCAGCGTAAATCAGTTCTGCGTCAATGCATCAGGACATCTGCCAAGTTCCGAACATATGATAAGTACAGCACACAGTGGACCTCTGTCAGTAGCTGCACTTTAGTTATAAGCATCTGGTAGATTACCAGCAGTCCTTCCATTCCCGATTCTTTAAAGAATCGAACTCCCATGGGTGAAACAGCTTCAAACATCAGATTACTTTACAAATGAGTTAATCTCTTAAAAATTTCGCGTTCAACTTGTAAAACATTTGTGGATGAAGACGCAAAACCCATCACTCATCCAAAGACAAATGAAAAAAATTTTGCAAAACTTTAAATTAAGTTTAAAGTTCATTGGAAGTCGCTGAGTGCTCTAATTTTCATTATTGTATAAATAAAGTTTGATAATTTACGGCTGCGCGGGATTAGCCGAGCGGTCTGGGGCGCTGCAGGCATGGACTGTGCGGCTGGTCCCGGCGGAGGTTCAAGTCCTCCCTCGGGCATGGGTGTGTGTGTTTGTCCTTAGGATAATTTAGGTTATCTAGTGTGTAAGCTTAGGAACTGATGATCTTAGCAGTTAAGTCCCATAAGATTTCAAAAATAAATAAATAAATAAAATAATTTACGCGCCGTGAGTTACACTGGCCCGAGACATGTAAACAGATACTAGCTGTAGTACTTGCTTTACTGTGTCAAACCTTTAATGTAAGACTATACTTCTTAATGAGTGCATTACGATGTTGTTGTGGTCTTCAGTCCTGAGACTGGTTTGATGCAGCTCTCCATGCTACTCTATCCTGTGCAAGCTTTTTCATCTCCCAGTACCTACTGCAACCTACATCCTTCTGAATCTGCTTAGTGTATTCATCTCTTGGTCTCCCTCTACGATTTTTACCCTCCACGCTGCTCTCCAATACTAAATTCGTGATCCCTTGATGCCTCAGAACATGCCCTACCAACCGATCCCTTCTTCTGGTCAAGTTGTGCCACAAACTTCTCTTCTCCCCAATCCTATTCAATACTTCCTCATTAGTTACGTGATCTACCCATCTAATCTTCAGCATTCTTCTGTAGCACCACATTTCGAAAGCTTCTATTCTCTTCTTGTCTAAACTATTTATCGTCCATGTTTCACTTCCATACATGGCTACACTCCATACGAATACTTTCAGAAATGACTTCCTGACACTTAAATCAATACTGGATGTTAACAAATTTCTCTTCTTCAGAAACGCTTTCCTTCCCATTGCCAGCCTACATTTTATATCCTCCCTACTTCGACCATCATCAGTTATTTTGCTCCCCAAATAGCAAAACTCCTTTACTACTTTAAGTGTCTCATTTCCTAATCTAATTCCCTCAGCATCACCCGACATAATTAGACTACATTCCATTATCCTTGTTTTGCTTTTGTTGATGTTCATCTTATATCCTCCTTTCAAGACACTGTCCATTCCATTCAACTGCTCTTCCAAGTCCTTTGCTGTCTCTGACAGAATTACAATGTCATCGGCGAACCTCAAAGTTTTTATTTCTTCTCCATGAATTTTAATACCTACTCCGAATTTTTCTTTTGTTTCCTTTACTGCTTGCTCAATATACAGATTGAACAACATCGGGGAGAGGCTACAACCCTGTCTTACTCCCTTCCCAACCACTGCTTCCCTTTCATGTCCCTCGACTCTTATAACTGCCATCTGGTTTCTGTACAAATTGTAAATAGCCTTTCGCTCCCTGTATTTTACCCCTGCCACCTTTAGAATTTGAAAGAGAGTATTCCAGTCAACATTGTCAAAAGCTTTCTCTAAGTCTACAAATGCTAGAAACGTAGGTTTGCCTTTCCTTAATCTTTCTTCTAAGATAAGTCGTAAGGTCAGTATTGCCTCACGTGTTCCAGTGTTTCTACGGAATCCAAACTGATCATCCCCGAGGTTGGCTTCTACTAGTTTTTCCATTCGTCTGTAAAGAATTCGTGTTAGTATTTTGCAGCTGTGACTTATTAAGCTGATAGTTCGGTAATTTTCACATCTGTCAACACCTGCTTTCTTTGGGATTGGAATTATTATATTCTTCTTGAAGTCTGAGGGTATTTCGCCTGTTTCATACATCTTGCTCACCAGATGGTAGAGTTTTGTCAGGACTGGCTCTCCCACGGCCGTCAGTAGTTCCAATGGAATATTGTCTACTCCGGGGGCCTTGTTTCGACTCAGGTCTTTCAGTGCTCTGTCAAACTCTTCACGCAGTATCGTATCTCCCATTTCATCTTCATCTACATCCTCTTCCATTTCCATAATATTGTCCTCAAGTACATCGCCCTTGTATAGACCCTCTATATACTCCTTCCACCTTTCTGCTTTCCCTTCTTTGCTTAGCACTGGGTTTCCATCTGAGCTCTTGATATTCATACAAGTGGTTCTCTTTTCTCCAAAGGTCTCTTTAATTTTCCTGTAGGCGGTATCTATCTTACCCCTAGTGAGATAGGCCTCTACATCCTTACATTTGTCCTCTAGCCATCCCTGCTTAGCCATTTTGCACTTCCTGTCGATCTCATTTTTGAGACGTTTGTATTCCTTTTTGCCTGTTTCACTTACTGCATTTTTATATTTTCTCCTTTCATCAATTAAATTCAATATTTCTTCTGTTACCCAAGGATTTCTACTAGCCCTCGTCTTTTTACCTACTTGATCCTCTTCTGCCTTCACTACTTCATCCCTCAAAGCTACCCATTCTTCTTCTACTGTATTTATTTCCCCCATTCCTGTCAATTTCTCCCTTATGCTCTCCCTGAATCTCTGTACAACCTCTGGTTCTTTTAGTTTATCCAGGTCCCATCTCCTTAAATTCCCACCTTTTTGCAGTTTCTTCAGTTTTAATCTACAGGTCATAACCAATAGATTGTGGTCAGAGTCCACATCTGCTCCTGGAAATGTCTTACAATTTAAAACCTGGTTCCTAAATCTCTGTCTTACCATTATATAATCTATCTGATACCTTTTAGTATCTCCAGGGTTCTTCCATGTATACAACCTTCTTTCATGCATTACGATATCATTTTAAATTTTTTAAATTCGGTCAATAATCAAATTCGGTCAATAATCTGATGAAATACTGAAAGTCTAAATTATTGTTGCTCCTGGAACAGGTAGGCGACATGCAACTCGGGCTTGCACTGTGCACCGTTATAACCATTTAGTAATACAGATACGTCACAGACCGTGCGCATAAGACTCTATATTAAGAGGCACTAAATTTTGAGTGTTTTCTGTAAGGGACCACAGGTGTTTACTACCAATTTACGTTAATTTTTTAGCCAATACATACACTCTGTTCCCTTGTTAATGTCTGCTTGTGTAGTAGGTGTCATTTATGAGGATACTTTGCCGAATTTTTGTATTTCTGTGTTTTAACTGACTGTTCCATCTCCTTGCATAACAGATTGGTAGGCTCAGATTTTATAACGTCATGCAGTTAGAATACGCAACTGTTTAAACAGGTTTTTGTAGTGAGTTCAGTTACTATTGCTTTTTATTAGTCTTATGGCCCTTTTCTCTAGTTCGATGTCCTGCGAGTTCCCTCTCAAAAAATTATTCTATAATCAAGAACTGAATCCATATAGAAATACATACATCAACAACAGTTTTGCGTCACCCCTCTATTTCGAAGTTCATGGCACAGAACACAAAAATTAGCAAACACACGCATATATACATATAGTATTTATTCGCAGAACACGAAACAAAAAGCAAACACAAATTCTGTACCGACAAAATTGTCTGTTTCACATAGGGGGTTTTCTGCAGCAGTTCTGGTAACGTCAATAAGTGGTAGATCTCTTGCTCGGATGCAGGCTTGAATGTGTCGTGGTATACCATCGACGAGAGCATCAAATTGCCCCTTTTTCAGCCGTGATTCTGTGTAAGTCGCGCAGTGGTCGTTGTCGATGTCCAAAAACAGCTCACTGCAATCGACCCCATACATGTTCGATTGGATTCACGTCCCAGAACAAGCAGGGTGAAGATAGGATGCTGAGGGAACCCATTCATGAGAAAAGCACAACGAGCTCGCGAGTTATCATCCATCACGATAAAATTCTCAACAACATGTTGGCGATATGGCTTCACCACTGGTTTCTGAATCTCGACTCTGTATCGTAAAGCACTGACATTGCCCTCAACCACCACAAGGGTTGCACGGTGGCTCCATGTAATATCACCCCAGAACATCACTCCACCGCTATTTTGTTGACATGTGGGACAATTTTGGGCATTGGATATTACAGGCTTATCTCCAGATATGTTTTCTCTGATTGTCAAGGCGCGACCTTAAGACACCCGGCGTCAATCATTGGCCGTCCTTCCTGCTTGATTTCTTTCTCATCTCTAAAGGAGTCTATGGTGCTGTGATGCACGACGTGGTGCTCACCATAGTCGTCGGCAACGAAGATTCGTCCCATTCAATCGTCTACTAACAGTTTGATGCGATACGTGACGTCCTGTAGGCTGTTCGACCGCCGAATTTAGTTCTGGAGAGCTCATCCCACGGCTCCTTCGACTCAAAATTCATAGATATCGATCATCTTTTGCACCTGTCAATCATGGACGATCTGTACGGTGCAAGTCTTCAACACCACCTGTCAATATGGAACCGATACCATGTCCACGCCTCATCCCTTTGACTCCGGTTCACAGATCGAGCAATTTTCCCGGTAGCCAAACGTTTTGCACGTGATGTGGCTTCGTGGAGCGAATCACCGGTCGCGATTATCCTTATTGGTATGATGGATGTTCATTCTTCTGTTCCACAGACGTCTCTAATGCGCCTCTACTCATTCTTTGCTTTCAATTGAAATGCTGCAATCCATTTGAGTGCGGCGTGCTACCAGTAGGTGGCGCTCATGGAAACAGTGTGTAAGTTTACAAACAACGTCAAGGTGACCTTGCTATCTGTACAAGAACAGTCACAACTGCAACACATCTGCTCGATTTATCGTGGTGGTGCAGCACTTTTGCTGAGATGTCTAATTTCTAGTTAAGACGCACTGTCTGCCACTGTCTGACCCTAGAATCGTAACAAGAGAATCCAATTTTCTTTGCTAATGTCACTGTTTGGTCATGCAGCACACAGCTCTAGACTCACTGCCGTTTAAGGCAAATATCGATTTGTTTCCCTTCAAAAAGGCACGAGCGATTTTCTTCACTATTCTTGTCCAGTCCGAGCTTGTGGTCTGACACTAACGATCTCGTCACTGAAGGGACGTTAAACTCCACCTTTCTTGTTTCCTGCGTCGGTGTAACGGCACAGAGGGCTGATGTTGTAGTGATTCGTTATGGCCCTGACACACAGTCTGCAGTCGCGAATAAAATCGTCAACAGTGACGAAGCTCCCCGTACAACGTCCTGTGTCCTACAGGTAGGCTTAGAATCCGATCTAGTACGTTGGAGCAAAGTCTGGATCAGAAATTGTACGCCGGAGTCTCTCATACCCTTTCGGACCCAAAATTCTGATGATCAATATTTCTTCCGAGAGCAGGTATCGATATGGTGACTTCGGCGTGGAACTCCATTGCCTTATGATGTAAAATCTCACCTTTTTGGCAAGAGAAATACAGTCAGTCGCAGTTTCAGGATTGACGTCAGTTCAACCCCGTTCAGGATGCACGATATTCACCTTAACTCCCACGGGCCAATAAAACGCAAAGTTTTAGACGACCATGACAACGTCATACAGTAACTGCATTTCAAAATCAGAAGTGCCAGATACATCCATTTTAAATATGCGTAATGGAAACAAATCCTGATAATGTAGAGAGTAACATATATTAGCGCATGTTTTAAAAAATCCCATTATTTGTCCATATCAGGCACAAACGTGGAGCAAGTATTAACCGTGCTGGTGGCGAAATTATAACATTAAAAAAATTTACTTTGTGGACACAAACGCAATAGAACAATTCCAGCAGTTTCAGACGTTGAAAATTGATTGCTAGAAACTGCGTTTATTTCATAATAGTCCTTAAACTCTTAATAGGGAATCCCTGACATGTTGTTAAGCTAAAGAACGTTTGCCTTTAACACTCTCATCAGAAATGTACTATTGGCTGAACACTGGAAGCTAAACCCCAAAGCAAGTTAGTTTATTTCGTTTATCGCTCGCTTTTCATTATTTTTTTGTATGCAGGATATACTTTGATACAGACATTTTATGTATCGTAACAATCACTGCCATTTAAATAAGCTGAATAACAAATATAACGCAAATAACATTTACACTCAAAACAACTTACATCTAAAGTTGAGAGAAAAAAAATACAAATATGACTGCTTCCATAACCAAATGGCTAGCTTCGCTGCCTTCGGTGTAGAATCGGGGGTGTTCAATTCCAGTAGCTCGTCAGGTATGCATGATGTAGGGACGTATGGAAGGGGGTGCATTCAGCCTCGTGAGGCTTAATGAATGAAGAAACAGCGGCATCATCGGGATTCATCTGCTGCCAATAAAGAATGGAGGGATTGGCGACATGCTGATCACATAGCCCACAATCACAGATCGCACCTCGTACTGCGTTGTAGGCAGCAGTAAATATTACAAGTAATATTCACATTGAAAGACTAACAGCTTCGTACGTCAATAAATTCATTTAATGAGTGTAGGCAGTGTTCAACCAACGAGGCCTTTACCAGCATTTTGAACTGTTCAGTGTCTTTTAATAACTGTATGTGACTAGGTAAAACTTTGTATAACCTGGTGCTAGTGTGCAGTGTTGTTTTTGCTTTTGTACATACATGTCGTCCTTTTGTTTGAGTAATTCTGATAAATTTGTGAGTATTTTTACATTCATTTTTCTTTTAATATGCTTCACATTTTCCAGAATTTAGGAAGGAAGAGGATACTCCTTGGTTTTAAAAACTGGCTTGAATTATTCTCTTAGGTTTGCACCTTCCACTGGTCTTATTATCCTCCTTTGAAAGGTTGTAGGCGATCACCACTATTTCCCCAAAACAACACGCCATAGCTAAATTTGGAGTGGACATATGTGAAATACACATCCACTAATTGGTCGTTTTTAGCGCAGTTTTTTAAATATTCTCATAATGTAACGGGCTGTACTTAATTTCTAGTTAATTTTACCTACATCCATGTTTCACTGACATTGTTCCTGTACCCAAAGTCGCATAAATCATATACCGTCTCTCATCATGATTATTTGACAACACAGTTCGACGTGGGGAGAATATGGAGTTCTATTCTGGACTGCCCCTAAGTCTATAGACTAGCAACAGATTTCTCTGCGTTTATTATTAACACTAGTGTAATTCCACCAACAACAAATGAGTTTGTGGTTGACGTTAGGAACCTTTATTTCTGTTTTGATGAACCTTCGTCGTTGATTAGTGCAAATTCACTGCTCTTGCCTCTATACGTTGTGTGGTGGCGCTGCTTTCTGCTCGAATGCTGGTTGCGTTCAGAGCTGGGGCAGCACAGAGTGGGACGGACAAGAAGTTCCGCATTAGCCGCCAGTGGGGGGCGCTGCAGGGCGTTTCCGCAAGAGGCGGGCGAGGTCGACGACCCCGCGAGCTGGCAGCCGTCCGTTCTCTCGTCCATCTAGGTCGCCAGCGCCACAAGATGGCGGCACTCCCGTCATGCAATTCGTTAGCCTACAACGTAAACTGTACTGTCAAAGCGGAGTACCTAAGATGAGGAACGTTCATCTTTTTTTTATACTAACCGTACGGAATTTTTTCTGTAGTAAACAGATGACGGCACGTGTGCAGTCGACTATGGAGCGATGTGTTTCTTGTAAACATAGTGAATAATTAATCACTAGGTCTGCAGATTATTAGTGTAGGCCTACATTCTGCATAATAAACACAAAAATTAAACATCCAGGGCAGATGAAAAATGTGCAACATTGTCACTTTTTATCGAGAGCAACTTCGTTTCGGTTTATTGGTTTATTTTTTAGGGTAACGTCTTTTAACGCATTTCGCTGAAATTTTTCTACAGGTATCAATGCAGCAGTGAGTGGAAAATAGATACTAAAGAGTTCAGCACAAAGTGATAGGAAGCACAAAGTCAGTTGCTTTTCGCTTATAAGTGAAAGCTTCTCTTCGATAACCTGTATAATACTGAAAAAAATAAAAAAAGTTCTTACACAACAATATGATTTTTCTGATCTTTGTAGCGAGTCAGGTAACGAATGTCAGTGAGATATGAAATGTAGAACAAGATAATACAAATTCCAGATCATAACACAGAAAAACCAGTCTTTGTGTTGTACCAATTCGGAGACATGTATGAGAACAACATGTTGGGTAGGTCATGTACTGACTTACATGGATACGAATTTTCATTCATATTCTACCCCTCCATAATTCAGTGAGTCATGCAGCCAAAAGCTAGAGGTGCGTCCTTTTTTTCTTTAAGCGATCAGCGTATGATTCAAGCATTATCAAGCCCAAAGATTTAATCCTTAATGCTTCACAGATACGACAGAGTAGCTTATTCATTCAACAGGTATAACTGAATTCAAAATCCAGTTCTGAAAACTACCATGTTAGCTAGCACAGGAAAAATCAAACAAACGCCACGTTTATTTTATTGAATACAGTGTTTGGATGATCCTCCTTTTTCATCTCAGGCCCACAATGTATAGACATTTAAAAATAAAATAAAGGTTTGCTCACATCGCAAATATTTCTCGGACACTATGCATCCACAACCTATCTATTAGCCCACATTGAATCACGTGATAAAAGAATGTTTTCCTTTTTTTTTCTTTATTGTCAAATTCATAACATACACAAAATATAAAACCGAATTAAAAACGTCATAACACAATAATTTATATAACCACAAGAAACACGACGAGGTAAGACACCAAAGGTTCACTACTGAACCTGACGTGGGCAAGTAACACCCTATTTATTTAATGTAGCAGTTTTGAGGAGGAAACATTCTACTGCAAACAGTTTCCGCTGGAAGTAGTAGAGGATAGTTTGTACCTTACAACACTTTTCAGACTTTCACCTCTAGCGAATCTTGTAACGTAAGTTTAATATATTTTCTTGTTTCATTTTGGAATGATAGCATTCACCTCATGTGTATAGCTCTCTTTTTCTCAAGTTAAAAAAGAAAATGCGCCGTGAAAGTAAGATATTTCCATATGTGAAAAACGGTTCCAAATACCTAGGAATGAATATTCTCTTCGTACTTAAAGGCGTTGCAATTGAGAAAATCTTGTCAAAACTGATTTAACTATCTATGTGTTATATTACTACTCTACTACACACCGGTCATCAGTTACTGAAATCAGTTTAAGAAGACGTATTACTAAAAACGAGTTACAAGTTACAAACGTTCTGAAATAGAAGTTATTGAGAGCTGTCACAAATTTCCATTTTCAACACAGGGAAAATTGTTCAGACACTAAAGAAACTCAGTTAGTTTGCAAATATCACAAGTCCCATGGTAGAAGGCCTTCTGTTTAGAGTTACAAGATGCACGACCGACAAAGTATGGCCTAATCGTCCACACCCTATATAACTAGTTTTAAAAATATGCAGAATTTAAATCACCATAAAACTCTCTAACGGAAGAGTTAACAACATCCTCAAAATAGCTGTCATACACTATACAGCACTTAAATACGCAGAACAGTTAGTATTTATAAAAGCTCCACTAAACACAGTCTCATATCCCACAACCACAAAAATTGTAGAAAATGCCGGAAACTGATTATGGCGTTTTCTATTGCACATTCCTTCAGGGATTCTACACTGAAGAGCCAAAGAAACTGGTACATCTGCCTAATATCGTGTAGGGCCCCCGCGAGCATGCAGAAGCGCCGCAACACGACATGGCAAGGACTCGACTAATGTCTGAAGTATTGCTGGAGGGAATTGACTCCCTGAATCCTGCCGGGCTGTCCATAAATCCGTAAGAGTACGAGGGGTTGGAGATGTATTCTGAACAGCATGTTGCAAGCTATCCCCGATATGCTCAATAATGTTCATATCTGGGGAGTTTGGTGATCAGCGGAAGTGTTTAATCTCAGCAGAGTGTTCCTAGAGATACTCTATAGCAATTCTGGACGTGTGGGGTGTCGCATTGTCCTGCTGGAATTGCCCTAGTTCGTAGGAGTCCACAACGGGCATGAATGGATGCAGGTGATCAGACAGGATGCTTACGTACGTGTCACCTGCCAGAGTCGAATCTAGACGTATGAGGGGTCCCATATCACTCCAGCTGCACACGCCCCACACCATTACAGAGCCTCCACCAGCTTGAACAGTCCCCTGCTGGCATCCAGGCTCCATGGATTCATGAGGCTGTCTCCATAACCGTACACGTCCATCCGCTCGATACAATCTGAAACAAGACTAGACTGAGCAGGCAACAGGTTTCCAGTCATCAATAGTCCAACGTCGGTGCTGACGGGCCGAGGTGAGGCGTAAAGCTTTGTATCATGCAGTCATCAAGGATCACATGTGGGCCTTCGGCTCCGAAAGCCCATACCAATGATATTTCTTTGAACGGTTCGCACGCTGTTGATGGCCCAGCAATGAAATCTGCAGCAATTTTCGGAAGGGTTGCACTTCTGTCACGTTGATAGATGCTCTTCAGTCGTCATTGGCCCCGTTCTTGCAGGATCTTTTTCTGGCCGCAGCGTTGTCGGAGATCTGATGTCTTACCGGATTCCTGATATTCACGATACACTCGTGAAATCGTCGTACTGGAAAATCCCCATTTCATCGCTACCTCAGAGATGCTGTGTCCCATCGCTTGTGCGCCGACTATAGCACCACATTCAAACTCACTTAAATATTGGTAACCTACCATTGTAGCAGCAGTAACTGACCTATCAACCGCGCCAGACACTTGTTGTCTTATATAGGCGTTTCCGACCGCAGTTCTGTATTCTGCCTGTTTACATATTTCTGTATTTGAATATGCATGCCTATACCAGTTTCTTTGGCGTTTTAATGTAGTAACAAATGGATGGAAAATGATAGGAAACTTGTGTGCTGTATGGTGCAATCAAAATCTGATGAGTTGGAACAACTTCTCTATCATGAACGTCATTAACCGTTGCATCTTTGATCGATTCCCGAGTCTACCTGATGAAAGGTTGTGGTTCTCAGATCGCAATATCCAAACTCTGTGCTATCTGTGACACTAGACTGAAACACCGACCAAGAAACATGATAGGTGCCTAGGTACACTATACTCCAAGTACAAGACTCTCCACAGCACATCAAAGTGGATTGCCCAAAGAAAGAACAGTAGTTGTGGTAAGAAGTAGCGTGTAATTTTTTGAATTGCTGTAATGGCCTTCGCGCTATTCATCACGCCGATAGGAGTAGCTGTGACTAGACGTCCCAAACGTGAGTAGTCATGGAGATAAGTTTCTGCATTTTTTGGTGCTTTAACTCTGCCGGCACGGTAGCTCAGCGTGTTCGGTCAGAGGGCTGCGTGCTCTCTGTAATAAAAAAAAACTGAGTCAAGGAACCAACGATCAACTTGAACGGATGTCTTGTGACGTCCGCCCAGACCAAACGCAACGAACTATACCGAAAAAAAAAAACCTCTCTTTACGCATCGACCAGCAGTACTCCTGTGAACTGCATCACTGCCATACATTGCACACAAACGTTTATGTATTTCACCGTTTCTTTTTCCGCAACCAAGTGTTAAATAACTACATATTGCTTGTAAACAAGTGTCTTGCGTGGACGCCATCTTGAAGGTTCACTACGGCACTATCAGCTGTTGTAATTGTTCGAAGCTTCGCACATATGCATAAAAAATGTCACATCTGAGGCACGTAAAAGGATATTTTCCTACGTATGTTAACGGTTGTAAAAGAAATTTGAGGCATATTTACTGAAAGACCCTCATAATGCACTGATGCGACGAAAGGCGCTATGCACATATACATATGGCGGTAGTATTGCGTACACCATGTATAAAATGGCAGTGCATTGGCGGAGCTGTCATTGGCACTCACGTGATTTATGTGAAAAGGTTTCCGGTGTGATTACGGCCGCATGCGGGAATTAACAGGCTTGGAACCAGAAGCATGGGATGTTCCATTTCTGAAATTGCTAGGGAATTTAATATTGCGAGATCCACAGTGTCGAGCGTGTGTCGAGAACACGAAATTTCAGTTATTACCTCTCACCACGGACAACGCAGTGGCCGACGGCCTTCACTCAATGACCGAGAGCAACGGCGTTTGGTAGTGTTGTCAATGCCAACATACAAGCAACACTGCTTGAAATAGTCGCAGAAATCGAAGTAGGACGTACGACGAACGTATTCGTTAGGACAGTGCCGCGAAATTTGGCGTTAATGGACTGTGACAGCAGACGACCGACGCGAGTGTCTTTCTTAACACCACAACATCGCCTGCAGCGCCTCTCCTGGTCTCGTAATCATATCGATGGACTCTAGACGACTGGAAAACGGTGTTGTGCTCAGATGAATCCCGATTTTAATTGGTAAGAGCCGATGCTAGGGTTTGAGTATGGTCCAGACCTCACGAAGCTATGGACCCAAGTCGTCAACAGGGCACTGTGCAAGCTCGTGGTGGCATCATAATGGTGTGGGTTGTGTTTATATGGATTGGACTGGGTTCTCAGTTCCAAATGAACCGACCATTGACTGGAAATGGTTATGTTCAGCTACTTAGAGATCATTTTCAGCCATTCATGGACTTCAGGTTCCCAAACAAAGGTGGAATTTTTATGGATGACAATGCGCCATGTCACCGGGCGACAATTTTTCGCGATTGGTTTGAAGAACAATCTGGACAATTTGAGCGAATGATGTGGCCACCCAGATTGCCCCACATGAATCCCATCAAATATTTATGGGACATAATCAACATGTCACTTCGCGCAGAAAATCCTGCGCTCGTAACACTTCCGGAATTATGGACGGCTATAGACGCAACATGGCTCAGCATTTCTGCAGGGGACTTCCAATGTCTTGTTGAGTCCATGCTACGTCGGGTTGATGCACTACGCCGAGCAAAAGGTGGTCCGATACGATATTGGGAGTTATCCCATGAATTTTGTGACCTCAGTGCAAACGTATTGTTGTCAAGGGGACAAATCGTTGTTCAATTTGGCCTAATTTAAACTTGAGAGAGTCGCCTATTATCTGACGCCTAGAGAACAGATGTTCAGTGAAAAGTCAACAGCTATAGTTATTTTTGCGGTAACGTATGGAAAACAATAGGGCTACGTTCATTCCGAGTTTCACTATTCAGCATCTGAACGGATTAATTTCTGTAGTATATTTTTGGGACGAGATTAGAGTATACAGATCGCGCCTGAAGTGGAAGAGCAAAATTTTGTTTGTTAGGGAAAAAGTGTCATCTTCGATTGAAGTTATTTTTACAATATTTTGTAGGACAGCTACAAGACAAAGGCAACGGATGGAAGTGGGGAATAGAACCTTTTTTTCTCACACAGTGCTACCCCACGGCTGTTGACTAAATAAGTAGTAGACACGTTTTTTGTTTAAAGTATCAAAGCTGAATTTTTAATAAGTAGATAACAACCACAAAAATTTTATCTCCTATTTCTTAAGTAATGTCGGCTGGTACGTATCTTTTGGCTCTGCATGACTCTATGACCTGAAGTAAAAAGTATCTTCATTTTACACCTATGTAGAATTAAATATTAAAGAAAGAAGAGAAAAGGACTTCTTATCTAAAAAATGTTTTTCTGTTGGTAAAATGATTTTAATGAGACAGTTTGGTGCTGTTTGCAGGCAATGGATCGATTTTGATCATCTCAGCACGTTACCGCTGGCCGCCATGCTTTGCAGCGCCCTTCTAGATGGCGTGGCGGTGGCGTCGCGAAGTTGTTAATATTCCGTGTCACCGGAGGTTCTCTCTCTCTTTTGTAGTCTCGTCCGGCAGTCAGTCAGATACCTAAACTCTACTGACTTAAGACTGATATTTTGACTGTGAGCGTGTGTTTAGCGGTGCCGCAGTGAGATCGCATGTCTGCAAGTTGCGTTGTGACTATTTTGATTGAAGTTGTCCCAAATCTATCAGATGTCAGGTTCTGCAGACTACTATCTCCATAGGGTTAATCTGTTCTAACTACAGCAGAGATCCGTATATCCAGTACCTTTTAATGATTTAAGTGATACGACTGAGGTCTAGTCGAGGTACCCGACTCTGTGTGTAGAGGTCTGAAGCCATTTGCAGTCTGCAGCAAGTTGGCCGTTGATGACACGCACAGGTTTTGCAATTAATTTAAGCGTGTTGGAGACATCTTTCGGCTGCACTCAGCAAGTTGAGCATCGCATGTCTTCGGTGCATCGACGTGTTAATAGTATGACTAGAAGTTATGCTTTAGTCGAGCCAGATTCCTCTAGAAACAGTTGTTTTCAGTTTGTTAAAGAATGATTATGTTGTATTTCTTCTTTTTTAGAAAAAAAGACCGTTCGTCATTCATATTATCACGATTCCTCTTGCAATTGATTAACAGGCATTACCATTTAATGTTAATAGTGTATTGCACAGCCACTAGCTGTCAGGCTACCTGTTGTGCTCATTGTTGTGCTAATAAAAAAGGAAAGAATTTGTAAAAGAGTTATAGGCTGTGCTATCAGTTTTGCTTATGGTTAGTCACCTGCTGATTAGAGGAGATACATTAAAATGAAATCACTTTTCTGGTTGGATAACTACTTTGTTTTAAACTGATACATTTAGGGTCAGGATTGTTTCGGTCCATGTTCGCTTGCATTAATAAGTTGTACCTTGTGACTATTTTACAGTGTAATCTTTTCTCTGTTTTAGTTTAATTATCGAACTGTATCTAGCTAGTTGTGTCCATGAGCAGATGTGAAGTTGGAACTGGTTCCAAAACTGCTATGATGAAAGTCTTTTACAATTTCTATCTTCAATATTATGCAAGAATTCAAATTAACGTCTTTCCTGCTATGCAGATTGATTTCAAGTGTTCAAGTCATCTAGATCAAGTTGGTTCAACTTGTGTAAACGTTTAAAGTTTAACTATCTTTGCTATTACTTGTGAAGTTTCATAAATTAAAAGTGAAGTAAAGGTTTATGAAATTTGTTTTAGATAAGCTTTTTGTGGTCTGGTATCTTCCGCTCACCCAGATCCTCGCAAGGAGTGTCAATAGCGATTCATAAAAGTTCCTTTGTGGTAAAGAATCTAGTGTCACATTTTATGTTCTAACAGCAGAATCACTTTCAGTTAAACAACAGTAACAATTTCTAAAAAAATAATCAGTCAGAGGCGTTTTTCCAGACTGAGTAGGTTTCCAGTTTTAAAAAATTTGCGTACAGTAAATAAGGTCAGTCGAGACTCGCTAATGTGATATTTTAATAACAAGATCACAGCAAAATGAAATATTCTCACTTGACGCAATAATATTGCTAGCGTGTATGATACCAATAATATTACACTACTGGCCATTAAAATTGCTACACCACGAAGATGACGTGCTACAGACGCGAAATTTAACCGACAGCAAGAAGATGCTGTGATTCACACAAGGTTGGCGTCGGTGGCGACACCTACAACGTGCTCACATGAGGAAAGTTTCCAACCGATTTCTCATACACACACAGCAGTTGACCGGCGTTGCCTGGTGAAACGTTGTTGTGATGCCTCGTGTAAAGAGGAGAAATGCGTACCATCACGTTTCCGACTTTGATAAAGGTCGGATTACAGTCTATCGCGATTGCAGTTTATCGTATCACGACATTGCTGCTCGCGTTGGTCGAGATCCAATGACTGTTAGCAGAATATGGAATAGGTGGGTTCAGGAGGGTAATACGGAACGCCGTGCTGGATGCCAACGGCCTCGTATCACTAGCAGTCGAGATGATAGGTATCTTATCTGCATGGCTGTAACGGATCGTGCAGCCACGTCTCGATCCCTGAGTCAACAGATGGGGACGTTTGCAAGACAACAACCATCTCCACGAACAGTTCGACGACGTTTGCAGCAGCATGGACTATCAGCTCAGAGACCATGGCTGCGGTTACTCTTGACGCTGCATCACAGACAGGAGCGCATGCGATGGTGTACTCAACGACGAACCTGGGTGCACGAATGGCAAAACGTCATTTTTTCGAATGAATCCAGGTTCTGTTTACAGCATCATGACGGTCGCATCCATGTTTGGCGACATCGCGGTGAACGCACATTGCAAGTGTGTATTCGTCATCGCCATACTGGCGTATCACCCGGCATGATGGTATTGGGTGCCGTTGGTTACACGTCTCGGTCACCTCTTGTTCGCACTGACGGCACTCTGAACAGTGGACGTTACATTTCAGATGTGTTACGACCCGTGGCTCTACCCTTCATTCGATAATGCACGACCGCATGTTGCAGGTCCTGTACGGGCCTTTCTGGATACAGAAAATGTTCTACTGCTGCCCTGGCCAGCCCATTCTCCAGACCTCTCACCAATTGCAAACGTCTGGTCAATTGTGGCCGAGCAACTGGCTCGTCACAATACGCCAGTCACTACTCTTTATGAACTGTGGTATCGTGTTGAGGCTGCAGGGGTAGCTGTACCTGTACACGCCATCCAAGCTCTGTTCGACTCAATGCCGAGGCGTATCAAGGCCTTATCACGGCCAGAGGTGGTTGTTCTGGGTACTGATTTCTCAGGATCTATGCGCCCAAATTGCGTGAAAATGTAATCACATGTCAGTTCTAGTATAATATATTTGTCCAATGTACACCCGTTTATCATCTGCATTTCTTCTTAATGTTGCAATTTTAATGGCCAGTAGTGTACGCAACACATCTACATCGACGACTAAGGAGAAAAAGAACCAATAGTTAGTTCCCCATGCTTCATTTTGTGTAAGGTGCAAAAAAAAATCATTTAGAACAGTAGTGATGGGTATCTTTTGACTAACATTCAAATACCGCGCATATCAATAAAGATTAATCTCCAAGGCGCGTTGAGTTAACGCTGCGTACTAAAATACAAAATTGTAAGAAGAGAATCCAACAGGCACCCAACATCCCTGCATCAACCGTATCAGGCAATCAAGATCCTCTCAAGAGCCATGGGATTGTGTTTCGCATATAATGCGATGTCTGAGACGCCTATAGAGGTAACTTCCACCAGGATATGGGATGCTGATGGGAATCCCTTAGCCCTCCAGATAATCGTTGGAAATGTTGCGGGGATGCCTTCTATACAGGTCCCTTATAGTCAAGGTCCAGATGGCTCAATCGACACGGCAAACCCTGAAAGAGGTAATTGACCAGAGCGCCATAGCGCTTCACTCTTGCTCAAGTGTCCGAAGAGCCCATTAAATGACGTGGCTTGTGCTGTATATGGCAGTAACACTAAGGAATCAAAGTTATATGACTGGATCCACACCACTCTGTCCATAGTCGACATGGGATTGCGACAGAAAGCAAATTTCTTACATTCCGAGAAGGCGTACCGCTGCTGTCGCTGTTTAAGAGGCTCTCGGCCATCATCTCCAATTCCAATACTCTGTCACGGTAAGGGCTGGACGTCGAACCATGACAAAGCTGTAGGATAGAGCTAATAACTCTTAATGACTCACAATTGCTTGAAAGATACGCAGTAAATGAAAAATGAAAGAGGATAAAATTAGGGTATTTGGCGAAAGCCAGAGGGTCAGTGCCACTTCCACATCTCTGCATGCCTACTACATTCAACGTCATCGACAAAGTTGTTGAGGATATTGAGCGTAGTAGGTATGCAGAGATGCTGAAAACAGTATATTTTCTAGTTTCCGTTCTTTCGTCTTATCCGTTGTGTCCTTCCTGCTGAACTGTCTGTACTCGAGGACTTTGCACATTTGTCACCAATCTTACACATATAAATGAAGTACATCTGTGAATTTCCTAATTAATTATTTTAATGACTTTTTTTTTACTGTATCTACTTACATTTTCTTCTGTAACACGACATTTCAAAAGCATTCACTATCTCCTTCTCAGGTTTTTTCATTGGTCTTCAACAACGCAAAGAACTGTAAACCAAAGCACAGCTACGATTATGTAAACGTATTTTTCGTAATTAACATTCCTGTTTCCTTTTTTGTCACTCCTTTGTTATTTATATCTCAAATCACTCACTGCATAATCTCCAATCCTTTCGAAAGTGGAAGAAAAATGTTCACCGAAAGATTTAATGTTACTGGTAAAGTGTATCTAAAGCACCGTAATTTTTATTCAACATAGGCCTAAGGTTAGCCTTTTTAAATGTTGTAATTGGTTTAGAAGAGCCCAAAAGGGTTAATTTCTATTGTAGTATGGACCCCCCTCATAATGACCTATAACGATATTCCTTCTGGAGCAACTATTAAATTTATAGGTAGCAACCTCGATGTTTTTAACTATGTCGGTAATCGCTGCCTTCTTCTCTTCATTCTTATTGGTACGCCGTCACTTGTCATTTCCACTACGCTCCATGCACCTCTTTCTCCGCGGTTAGCTCTTAGACAAATTAGCCGTCGAATCGTCCTTTAGCTAAATGTAAATGATCACTATGAGTGCGAGAATCATTGTATCTAAAAGATTTTTGGTAAGTTTGCTGGACACATATCTTTGTTAAATACAGGAAACGGTAACTAACAATCTTAACTCAGTTATTTTTAACATATGCGATGATGATTGTTATTAATGTGTGGTTCTCTTTCAAAAAACTTTTGTCTAGTGTCCAAAGATTCTGATGACCTGGCAGAGATGTGACTTCGTAATGAACACGAGATCGACGCCACGGTCCACTTAATGTAAGTATATTTTTCTCTGAGTAGCAAAATAGCAAAAAAAACCTCACGCCCTCTCAGACTACCTTCTTCCACTCATCGTTAAATACATTTTCTTTGACTTATCTGTTTATCACTGGTAGGCAAAAAAACTTTCAGACTTTAAATCTACACACTGCGCAAAGAATTGGAAAATAGTAAAAAAGGCATATCGTTAATATATAATTAAAATCTCTTTCTTTCATTTTTCTTCTTTCATTCCTCTTCTCATCTTTCACTTGAAGCTAGACTGGACGAGACGCATTTTGTGTAAAATTACAATATTTGAGTTTTTCATACAATTGCATGTTACTTGCATATGTTATTCTTTTACGCATGCACGCTGAGCCATTACGAAAGAAGCAGCAATACTTGGAACAAAAAGAGGGACCACGACGACAGAAAAACCACGAAGAAACTGAAGCAAAGGAATTTTATCATTGACGCAGCAACCCAGAAACAGAGTCTTCTACCGTCGCTGGATACAATCAAGTCAGTCCGTCCCTCTGTTTATTACTCTTACATGGTGTCTATATAGAGTTGTTAAAATTCAGCAGTTCCTCCACATTTATTAAAATCCTTGCAGTAATCTTACGCTTTTCGCATTTTTCAGATTGATTTCTTAGTGTCATTTCCATTGTTGAACGTCCGAGTTGACATGTCGCTAGCCAGCTCTCCAGATGCTTGTTTGTCTTTTTCAAGCCAAGCATTAATTTCAAGTAGGCTATTATTGCTACATCGTTTCCGACTGCTAATTTTTGCAATTTAATTTTTGTGTATGTGAAATATTTCATTTCTCGTGTGAAGCAGAGCAACTAGATCACCATAAAAACACATCCGTGTTAAGTGGCTGGTCAGATGCATATTTTAGTAAATGGAGGTTGTCACTTACAAAGAAGATACTGATAAATGTGTGGGCGAGGTTATTAACAGAGAATTTAGTGATATTTTCAAGGAGAACGAGGTTCAGGCTAGCCTCCTTGAAGGTCTTTCGACAGCATCCAGGAAAGCTTTAAGGAAGAAATGAGAGAATTGAAGAGGTCGTCATCGAAGAGGTGGCAATCATTATATAAAATATTTCAACAAATAGGTCACGAGGTAGAAACAGATGATTCGTCTGCTAGTTTTATGCTCAATACGGTGTCTGGTCCGAGCATTGTAACAAGGGCACAGACAGTGCACATTCCATTGCCTGAAAAAAATGTTTCGTACGGCTTAGGTAGGACGGCAAGCGTTTACAATGGGCCGCCACTTGTAGATGTTGGCAACGTCTATGCGTGTATGATTAAGAGCGAATGTGTTATTACTTTCGACAACAAAAACTGTTCTCATATCTTCGCCCCTCCACCTCCATAGCCTCATGATTTCATTTCAAAAATCATATGAAGCAATATTATGAAAGGGATAGTTGCTACTCACCATATAGCGGTGAAGCTGTGTCGCAGATAGGCTGTTTCAACATGAGACTCTCACAACAAGATAGACTGTCACAACATAAGCTTTCGGCTAACAAGGCCTTTGTCAAAAATAGACGACCGCCACACACACACACACACACACACACACACACACACACAAACGCAGCTCACACACACATGACCACAGTCTGTGGCAACTGAAGCCACATTGTGGCAAAGGTTTTGTTGGCTGAAAGCTTATGTTGTGACAGTCTTTTCGTTGTGCCTATCTGCGGTTCAGCGTCTCCGCCATATGGTGAAGAGCAACTATCCTTTTCATAATATTGTTACATTCTATCTTGGATTTTCCATTGTTTGAAATCATATGAAATACTGATTCACAATTCAGCTGTTCCACCATCTTAGATTTCCCCGACGGACCTTCGTAAAGCTTTACTGTCCTTACCTAGCAACTGCCGAAATGCCCACGCGCGGTAATAGAAGAGAATTTCGTGCGGATCCGGCATTTCAGTGTTTCCAAACCTGAAAAGCAACTTTTCAGCTTCTAAATCTATAAACTGCATCAGGTAGTGGAAAATGGTAAAACAATCGTCATTATTATTATATAATGAAAATCTCTTTCTCTCACTTTTCTTCTTTCATTCCTCTTCTCATCTTTTATTGGATATTTGACTCTTGTTCGTGACGACTAGACGAAGTTTTGATCAGTCAACTTTTACAGTCGTGAACATAATCATCTAAGGATTGAACGATCTGCTGAAAATTCTAAAAGAGTTGTTTGATAATCTGTTCCATTATTCGTAACAATGTATCGGAAAACAAGTGAAAAATGAAGTCCAGCTTATCTAAGAACTGCTACAAAGTACAGTGACTTTTTGCTGGGGACACCAAATACAGATGAATTTGGATTCAAAAAAGGAATAGTACGTAACCATGTATCCCGGAGACGTTTTTGAACATATAAGGCACGTGGAGAAGTCTGAGCAGCTGTCCAGTGGAGTAATCGTACAAAAAAAGAGAGTTGAATTACATTAAAATCATGTTTCCAAGCACAGATCCGTATTTGTCAGGTAATCACGAGTAGTGGTGGTCGTCACCAGCGTATAAACCAATTAATTAAAAGTCAATCGATTTATCCATTAAAACCAATTTTTCCCAGTCAACTGAAACCACGCACGATTCGCTTTGGTAGAGGACTATCAAATGGTCAAATGGTGGCGGCTGAGCAATTATCATGTTCAACAATCAGTTTATGCAGAAAATTCACAAGACGGCAAAAACCGATTTCAGGTTCCAGGATTATTATTGTCGATATCAAACTACTAGCCCCGCCTGCTTTCGGAGAACTGAAGACACTAAAGGTTCTGCAACCTAGCGCCAGGAGGGCAAGGGACTCCCTGCCCAAAGCAGGCGGAACCGTTTACTTTGTCACTCTATCCCCCTCCCCGTGAATTTGGCTAGAGAAACCCGTGTTTTTTATTATTATTATTCTTATTATTGGAAAAGGCACACTGCTAAGCTGGACACGAGGTTACAAAACTACGCAGTGACGTTCTCCCAGCCCCATCTCGTTGCGGTTCACAGTTGACTTCGCTTTTATCATTAGCGGTAGTACGGAAATTGTGCCATTTTTGTCGTACATGTGTTGGCTTCCATCACTTCGGAAGCATCCATATGTAGATTCGTTCAGCTTTAGTTAAGACATCTAGCGGTAGAATGCTCGTGTCAACTTCGGCCATGATCAAGACGCGAAGGTGGTAAGCTTTGTCGCGCTGCCCCTGTTTATGTGTTCATATAACGTGCCTCCTCATGGCTAGCTACTTTCTTTTGCGATTCTCGATTCCCAAAATTCGTCCCAGTTTTTCCAAATAGCTCTCTCTCTCTAGGGAATAGACCAATTCTCGTTGTTTGTTGTTTCATTCTAACTGCTTTTCATGTACATTTATCTTGTCCTACAGCAAGATGGTGGCTCACCACAAAGCTCAAAACTGTGGGTTGGCTAATATCCATTCTTTGTGACAATAGTACCTTGCATTTATGGATTTCACCATGAATATACCTAATTTAATTACAGTTCTCTGTCTGTTACTGGTCAGTAGTTTTTCCCTGTCACCTTCATTAATTAAGTCATTCATCTAGCTTCTAGATTCTAGGTGAGAGAATTCCCTGCAGTAGGTGATGAAGGCTGATGTCTCCACGGCCCAGGAACAGAAAGTTAGCAGGTGAGATCGTTTTTATCTGCTGACAGGAAAACGGTGACAGGCAACACATCTCATTTACGGTGCATCCCAGCAAGCAGCCAAATGACAGCAAATGACAGCAACCCATAGTTCCTCCAACCCCGATTCTTTATACAATCGTACTCCAATGCATAAAACAGCTTCAGACGCCCGATTACTTTACAAATGAATAATTTGTTAAGTATTTGACTTTAAGCACGTAATACCTTTGTGGTTGAAGACGCGAAATACTAATTATGTTGTTTTTATTAGTTTTGGTTATTCATTCCTAGACTAATGAAAAAGTTTTGAAAAGATATGAAATTATGTTTAAACTGTGATCGACATCGCTAAGTGCTCTCAGTATCAAACAATGGATGAGTACAATTTGGTTAATTTGCCCTTCATTTAAAAAAAGCTAGTCTTTTAAATATCTCAGTGTTTATGACGTCATATCTCCTCTCGCATTTTGCGGGTACATTTAGTGGTATGTGTAGATACTATCCGTAAAATGTGCTGCAAATGCATTTAGTAATAGAGAAGCCATAAAATAAACAGCGTGCGTGATGCAGAATTTTTATTTCACGATCAGCGAGAAGGTAGTAAGTAATATATTCCTTACATTATTTTGTATGTGTGTATGGGGAGGGGGGTGGACGAGGGGGGGGGGGGAGAAAAAGTTTCGAAAAGCTTTCACATGGACATATACATAGTTGCTTTTAACTTCAATACTTTCTTTATTGTGTTAAACCTTAAACGTTACTTTGTACTTTTAAATGAGCAGATCAAGACAGCGTTTTAAATTTTGAATTCTGTCAGTAAAGAAATGAAACACGAAAAATCAAATGTTTGTTGCCTTGGAAACTGTTAGACAGGCAACCTGCATCTGAGATTGTGTGCCGTTTTAGTCGCTTTTCTTAGTAATATGGAGGTACCATGCATATATTGTTGTGTCTGGGAGAGGAGGGGGTGACAAAAAGCGAGGTGAGAATCAGTCTTGTTACTGGTTTGATTTCCAAGTTGTGCGTTTATATGTACAGCTACATCCGCACTCCACAAACCACTGCGAAGTGCGTAGCAGAGAGTACTTCAAACTGTAGCAAGTATAAGGGTTTATTCCTTTTAATTCACGTGTGAAGCCGGCCGGGGTGGTCGAGCGGTTCTAGGCGCTACAGTCTGGAACCGCGTGACCGCTACGGTCGCAGGTTAGAATCCTGCCTCGGGCATGGATGTGTTTGACGTCCTTAGGTTAGTTAGGTTTAAGTAGTTCTAAGTTCTAGGGGACTGATGATCTCAGAAGTTAAGTTCCATAGTGCTCAGAGCCATTTGAACCACGTGTGAAGCGCGGTATAATGACTACTTAAATAGGATCGAGGTGCCACTTAAGACCATATCAAGGACAATTCACGAGAGGCTATACGTTTAGTATAGAGAAAAAGTTTGCAAATTGCTTAAAAAAATCATATCTATTGTGTCAACCCCTGTAAATTACAACTATGAAGGAACAAGTTCTATAAGTTTTATAACAAAACCAAAAACAGACATTGAAAACGAAACGGCGTATTTCTCCGGTTTTGGCCCCTTAACCCTATAGCTAGTCATTTCCCCACTTTTGGCCCCTGCATATTATAATAAAACTGGGGCGTTAAATAACATCAGAATACATTTAATAGAAAGTAATTCGTTCTTTATACAGGCGTATAAGACAACAAACATGCATAAAATACATAAAAGTCACAGAAATTGAGTGGAATAGAAAAACAGTTAACAAAAAGTATTGAGATGATTACCTGAGAAACAACTTATGATTCATTCTCTTTCAGAAGCCATAAAAAAAGAAGTTTCATCCATATTAAAAGCTCTGTTATGATCACTTAACACATCCTTATCATTTCCTGGAACAAGTTTCTTGTTTTTCCTCCCCTGTAATAGAAACTCTAGCGCCATTAGCATAGTCAGCATGCTTTTGTTGCAAAACTTTGTCTATTAAGAAAGCCATCATGTCACTTTTTTACAAGTTGATTGCCCACAAATTCATTATCAAAACTTCGCAAATCTTCCTCTTCAATAAGTTTTTACATGAATGCGATACATTTCCCTCAATAACTGGAAACGCTATGTTGGAACAGTCCAGAATTCAGTCCATCAACTTTTTTTTCCCAGATGGAATGTGCGCCACTGTGCCCAATAGAGTTTTGGGTTATGGACTCGATATTTTATTTCTTAATGTTTTACTCGGAATATTATACTACTTCCTTTCCTTAGCAACGTTCACTCCCTCATCAGTTGACTTGAGTGCATTTTTAACTTCAATGGGAGAATATTGAAACCTCTTAATCTCAAAAACTTTTTGTTGAAAAATGCTACATTTTCATAATCCTTGTTAGATAATTTGCTATTTTACAAGGACAGATAAATTAATATGAGATGCTCAGCCAAGACTATTGATTAGGTCTATCTCCATGCAAAAAAAAGTAAATCTACTTAAATAAAATTACTGTGGTTAGAATGAATTATAGACGTTTCGTACAAATTTTTAAGAGTGGCAAAAACGGGATACATTTATGTCTCTACTTATGGCCACAAGCATGGCCATAACAGGGAGCCTAGACTGTATCTGTTAATGGCCACATAAATTTAATTATAAGCTTTTGGGTTTATCATATTTAACTAGTAAGAAACGAAAATGTAATACTAAATCTTACCTCTTCACAAATTGCGTCTCTTCTGACGTTTTATTGAAACGTGTAGAGTATGAAAAAACCGATTATGCGTTGTTTTATAAGTAATCTGATTAACAGACTAACTGCATTTCCCAGTATCCTACCACTGAAGTGAAGTCTGTCATCTGCTTCACCTCTCATTGAGAGCACGTTACCACTTCATTTCATATCCCCACAAATTGTTACATCGATATATTTGTATTAGTTAACTGATTACAGTCGTGAATCACTGACATTCTAGACGTGAGATGCTACTTTTCTGTGATTTGTGAAGAGCACAACTTAACACATCCGATCATTTATAGTAATTATCAATCTTTGCACTATTTTAAATTTTATCAAGGTCTGACTTCACATTTCTACAACTTTATCCAATTACTAATTAAATGCCGGCCGTTGTGGCCGAGCGGTTCTAGGCGCTACAGTCTGCAACCGCGCGACCGCTACGGTCGCAGGTTCGAATCCTGCCTCGGGCATGGATGCGTGTGATGTCCTTATGTTAGTTAGGTTAAAGTAGTTCTAAGTTCTAGGGGACTGATGACCTCAGAAGTTAAGTCCCATAGCGCTCAGAGCCATTAGAACCATTTTTGAACTAATTAAATCTAAATAACTTCACCATCTGCAAAACGTATGTGTTGCCGTTATCTTCAACCTCATTAACATACAACATGAACATTAGCAGTCCTAACACGCTTCCCTTCGGCAAGTGTGAAGTTACGAGGACATGCTGAAAAAGTAATGTCTCCGAATTTTTTATGTGAAAACTCTTAAGGCTTTTTAATGTTCAAATGTGTGTGAAATCTTATGGAACTTAACTGCTAAGGTCATCAGTCCCTAAGTTTACACACTACTTAACCTAAATTATCCTAAGGACAAACACACACACCCATGCCCGAGGGAGGACTCGAACCTCCGCCGGGACCAGCCGCACAGTCCATGACTGCAGCGCCCTAGACCGCTCGGCTAATCCCGCATGGCACTTTTTAATAAAACAAATATTATTAGCATTCTACATCTTTACTCTTGATGTCTACATATTTGAAGCCCTCTGCCGTTAGAGAGTTCCAAATTGTAGCGTGTAACGTAACTATGTCGGTGCATGAAAAACACCGTGCTGAATCGAGTTTCGAATTCTAAGAGTTCGTCCACACATATAGCACCCTCTCCTGCAGCATGACAATGGCAGACTACACACGAACATTACGACATCCGCAAGAATCCGACGCCTTGGATTCACTGTCATCGATCATCCTCCGCACAGTCCCGACTTGGCACCATTTGTTTTTCATCTGTTTTCAAAACTTAAAGGACGCCTTCGAGGACTTCATTTTGATAGTGATGAAGCGATGCAAGCAAAGGTGAGGTTTTGCTACCGTCAACACAGTCAGACATTCTATAGTGACTGTATCAGCAGACCGGTCTCACGGTGGGAAGAATGTGTGACTATTTTTGAGAAATCGATGCGTAAACATGATGAATAGAGGTGTAGAATGTTAATAAAGTATGTTTTATTTTAAACGCTTTAAGTGTTTTCACATATAAAATTCGGAGGCGTTACTTTTCAGAACGACCTCGTACTTTTACATCTATCGAGAATTCTCTAAGGTAACGCAGTGTGTCTTTCTTAAATTCTCAATCCAGATTTGATTGATACCTCCTGCAACAGCACTTTTGTTAATAAACATTACTTTAGTACCGAATCAAACTGTTTTCGGAAGTCAAGAAATACTGCAGCGACCTGATCACCTTGATCCTTGGCTTTGAGGTTGTCATGTGAGAAAAGTGCAAGTTGCGTTTCACATAAACGATGTTTAAGGAATCCATGCTGTTTGGCATGGAGGAAGTCAATCTGTTCAAGATAACTCACTATATTTGAGCTTAGAATATGTCCTTCGCTTCTAGAACAGATGGACGCCAACGACACTGGACGTTAGTTTTGTGGATCACTTCCGCTATCCTTATTGTAGGTAGGTGATACTTGTGCTTTCTTCCTAACAGTGGTCACTTTTTCCCCTTGGATCTACTATCGATAAGAGAGGGGCTAACTCAGCTGTAAATTCTGAATAGAATCTGACAGAGGTTCCATCAGGCCTTTGAGCCTTGTTCAGTTTCAGCGTTTCCAGTTGTTTCTCATCTCCAGTGGAATTTGTATCTTTCATCTTTGTAGTGGTGCGAGAATTATTGTGGGATAGTACGTCTGCTTCTTTCTTCGTGAGCAAATATTTGATAACGGTAATCAGTATTCCTGTTTTGCATTGCTACCTTCGTTTTCGGTTCCTGTACCACCCTTAATGCCTTCACACTACTTTTGATGCAACGGACAGCGTTAACGTATGACAAGAAATTTTTTTACTTCCTGAGAGAGCTTTCCAGTAGACACTGCTATGGTGGCTGTATAAATCTTCACGCTTTACACTTCTGACAATCAAATGCGTTTCTTTACCGTCTCTCTATCTACAGAATTATACTTTCTTCTACATCTATTGTGCTGGTTAGTCGTTGTTTCATTGAAAGATTCTTTGCAATGACTGCAAAAAATGGATGGCCCTCCCATCATGGACTGTTCTTAATTTAATCAGTCCGAACAGGTCTTAAAAGCCCAACATTACCACCGACCGACGGCCGTGTCATCCTCAACCCATAGGTGTTGGGATGCGGATATGGAGGGTCATGTGTTCAGCACACCACAATATCGATCATAGTCAGTTTACGAGACCGGAGCAGCTACTTCTCAATCTTGTAGCTCCTCAATTTGCCTCACAACGGCTGAATGCACCCCGCTTGTCAGCAGCGCTTAAATTCGGTGATCTGACGGGAACCGGTGTTACCACTACTGCAAGGCTGTTGGCCATGAACTCTTCTACTATACACGAATCTAGTCATTGGTTGGTCAACTATTCGTCTGAAGCTGATACGCAGTCCCTCTACATATCAGAGATAAATGTTTCGAATTCTCGTTGTTATGTGACTCTACTGTCACTTTCCCTAGATAATGAACATGTGGACCAACTTTTTTATAAATTGCCCTCTGTAATTTTGTAATCACTTTTTGCTCCGACTGTATAGTGATCACTGATAACAGATTCAATGTGGGTGTCAGATCTATCTGTTGCCATTAGATCTAATACTTGAATTATCTGATCTAAGTAGTATTCAAAGAGAGCATTTTATATCGTTTCATAGGATATCTTATTACGCACAGTTCTCACCAAACTGTAATTATTTCGATCGATTGTTGATTGACTAAAATCTGCTCTAAGGATAACATTATAACTGAAAGATCCCTGTAGTAACCGATTGCAAATAAGGGATGAACATGTTGAGCATCTCATATCATGTAAGTATTTAGAGATAGTACGAAGAAGTGATAAGAAATGGTACTACCACCGAAAATCAGTATTAGGGAAGGCGAATGGAAGACTAAGATTCGTTAGAAGGATTCTGGTAAAGTGTAATCCGTCAGTACAGGAAGGCGCATACAAGATGCTAGTGCGACAAATTCTAAAGTACTGTTCCTTATCAAGTAGGCATACCAACAGACATCGAACGAATTCAGACTCGCTGATAGCTGTATAATAGGTCGGTATCGCACATACGAAAGAAGAACAGAAATGCTCAGTGAACTTAAACAGAAATCCTTGGAAGAAAGACGTCGTAGTTCTCGTGATACTCTGCCAGATAAATTTAGATAACATGTGTTCTAAGAAGACCGTGCAACTACGCTGCTCTGCGAAGCTTAAGGACGAGATAGATAAGTACCATAACATATTAACTACTCAGTAGAAATGAATCAATGTGCGGAAGCATTTGCCAGGGGTCTCCCAGTCGCGCACAGAAAGTAGGACGTTACATAGCATGAGGTTATCGTGACTGTAGCGCATGTGGAGCTGGCTCCGCAACGCGAGGCAGTTGAAGGAACGGGAAATGACAATGCGTGTCAATCGGCGTACAGTTACGATGTACTGTGGTGGTGTTCTTCATTACAGTCTGGTCCTGGGACAACATATGGATGACTTCACTCGGGGAAGAAGTATCGACAAACTGGGAGGAGGACAACGTATGACCAGTGTAGCTCAGATGTCTGGTATTGCTCACAGCAATGTTTCACGTGCATGGGGAGCTTTCCGAATCACACTCACAGCTGCCCGAAGGAGCAACCGCAGCATCAGATAACCGCAACGTTGTGCTATAGCAAGAAGGGACCCAGGTGAAACAGCAGGTGCAATTGCAACAATGTTTAACAGGACAGCAAGGCACGGATTCTCACGCCCCACAGTGGCACTGCTTGGGGACGGCCTTTCTGCCTGGCGATCAGTACGTTATGTTCCGTTGACACACGCTCATCGGTGGCACCGTTCGCAGCAGTGTCAAGAGCATAGGGGACGGACCAACAAGCAGTGGAGTCGCATGCTCTTCTCGGATTAGAGCAAATTCAGTATGGGTACTGATAATGAACGTACTCTCATATGGCGAGAGGTTCGAACACATAATGCACCGAGGAACTTTGTCGAGCATGGTCGTTTCGGCGGTCCAGGTGTTATGGTGTGGACAGGCATAATGTTGCATCGGCTTACTGACCACCAAACCTTTGAACACGCTATATTCACTATACAACATTACTGTAACACTGCACACCTTCCCCATGTCTTTTAAGGGGACCACACCCTGCTTATCTAACCCATGTTAATTTAGGCTATTTGACCCACTTCTGAAAAAAAACATTTAATGCAGGACCTTAGTATTTTTACTGTATGTTAAATGATGCTAATAGATATAAATCTAAATGGCTCTGAGCACTATGGGACTTAATATCTGAGGTCATCAGTCCCCTAGAACTTAGAACTACTTAAACCGAATCAACCTAAGGACATCACACACATCCATGCCCGAGGCAGGATTCGAACCTGCGACCGTAGCAGTCGCGCTGTTCCGGACTAAAGCGCCTAGAACCGCTTGGCCACCCCGGCCGGCCGCTAATAGAGTCAACTGTATTAAAATCTAATTTATCCATTTTATAGTTTTTAAGGAATACTTTTTTAAATTTATTAACAAAAAATATTAAGTTTTTTCTGCAGAAAATATTTTTTTGTGAACTTCCTAATGGGGGAATATTAATGAATGTAGTACTAGAGGTGGCGTTTTATGTTATGCAGAGTCTCTGAAAATTTCATTTGTTTATCTATAATAGTTTCTGATATAATGGGACATATGCACTGAAAATTATAGTTTGTGGGAAATTGACTTTACAGAAAAAACTTTTGAAATTTTTTACTTACAGTTAATTAAAACTGTCCTGCTGCATATGATGGCCCTTCTTTGGCCTCTAGCAAGTCTTCCAGCTTCTTTTTCACCTTCCTGGCTGTTTGTATTGCTTTCTTGGCCATATTAGATGCAGACCTGTCTGCATCGGCTATCCTTGTTTTATCGCATTGTTGCAGCCCAGTGATCATATTTTCACCAGGATTAATTCCCAGCTTTTTCAGTACCCAGCACTTTCCAATATTACCACAATTGAATGTAATGACATCATAATGAACTCCTAGTGTCATTGTATGCTTGCCTACAAATACAGTTTTAGGAAGACGGTTCCAAATTATGCTGTTGAAACATTCATTTGGGTTCTGTGTCTTCCCATGCAGACATTTCCTTAGAAGGTCAGGATGATCTAAGTCTCTGAAAATAGATTTAATTGCTGTGATAACAGCAGCAGGAAGAGGATGCTGGTGAGAATGAGATTCTCCAGTTGCCTGAGCCCTATTGTATTTGCACCACGAATTTTCTTCTGATGGATGCAATCCATGGCATGGCTTATCATCAGTAGAAGACTTATGGAAGAATATCCCAAACATCTCTCTTCATTGCCTCCGGTTAAAGGCGCTACAGTCTGGAACCGCGTGACCCCTACGGTCGCAGGTTCGAATCCTGCTTCGGGCATGGATGTGTGTGATGTCCTTAGGTTAGTTAGGTTTAAGTAGTTCTAAGTTCTAGGGGACTGATGACCTTAGAAGTTAAGTCCCATAGTGCTCAGAGCCATTTGAACCATTTTTTTCATTGCCTCCAGATTTTCTTTATTTCTCCTAATTGCCTGGCCGTAGTATACCTGCAAGTTTTCTATTTCAGTTTTAGTTAACCGAGCCTGTTCGGTCAACAATTCTCCATCTTCTAATTTTTTTCCTCTCTTATCAACAGTTAGTTTTCTCAGCCTTGTTCCCAAACGTTTTTGAATATGGCCTACACATTCTATTTTGCTAATAATGGCATCTCCATATGGCGTAGAGTTCACCACATTGTTGTATGAATTACTGTCACCGTCGCCAAAATATTTGGTGTACCATACGCCTCTTGTTTCTACGGAGCGATGAATATTTGTTGAACTCCATGAACTTCCATACCACCACTTGTTCCTCTAAAATTAGGCACACAGTTGTGTTCTTTATGTTTATTGACTTTACAACATTGCAACATTTAGACATTACCTCCACATCTAACACTCTACCGGTGTCTACACTCGTGGCAGTCGCTACTCCATTCGGAGAAGTATGTCCTCTTTTCTGCCAACTTCCATCATTTGCAACTGCAATACCCGAACATCCATGATTTTCTTCCACTGCTTCCCTAGCAGCCAGTTTCATGCTTTCCTCACTGGCTTCACATACAGCTTTCTCTAATATTGCAGTCAGTTTTTCAAATTTATTTGTTGGTGATGTAAGTTCACCACTAAACAAAATGTTCTCTCTGCAGCCATGCCCTTGACGATGGATCGTAAGACATAAACTAATCTAGTATTAAGCCCGCTTGAGCGGGAAAGAGCGCCTG
The DNA here is from genome assembly GCF_023864345.2 of Schistocerca serialis cubense. Lineage (NCBI taxonomy): Eukaryota > Metazoa > Arthropoda > Insecta > Orthoptera > Acrididae > Schistocerca > Schistocerca serialis. The sequence goes on from NC_064643.1 coordinate 463,653,222, forward strand.
GTCCCCGGCACGAATCCGCCCGGCGGCTTTGTATCGAGGTCCGGTGAACCGGCCAGTCTGTGGATGGTTTTTAGGCGGTTTTCCATCTGCCTCGGCGAATGAGGGCTTGTTCCCCTTGTTCCGCCTCCGTTACACTATGTCGGCGATTGCTGCGCAAACAAGTTCTCCACGTACGCGTACACCACCTTTACTCTACCACGCAAACAGAGGGGTTACACTCGTCTGGTGTGAGACGTTCACTGGGGGGTCCACCGGGGGCCGAACCGCACAATAACCCTGGGTTCGGTGTGGGGCGGCAGAGGGGTGAAGTGGACTTGGCGGTAGTCGTCGTGGGGTTGCGGACCACTGCGGCTGCGGCGGGGTCGGAGCCTCTCCGTCGTTTCTAGGTCCCCGGTTAACATACAATACAATCTAGTATTGATTTCATAAGAGCCACTTGCATCTGGTTTTGAAGAACTCGTAAATGAAACCACAGCTGAGCTTTTAGCGCAAATTAAATCCAAAGCAATTGCTAGGCCTTTTCTCCCACTGGCACTCTCACAAATTTTCACACTCTGTGACTCACCACACTGTCTATATTGTACAAATTTAGAAATTACATCTGATAATATTCTCAGATTTATAATAATGTTACTGCACCTCTTGTCACTTACAGTAAATTCGTTGTAACTCTCTTGAAATGGTGAGAGCTTCTTTGATGATGCACTTGTTGAAGAATTACAATTAGAAACATCATTGCCAGGCGACATAACCTCTTCTACAGAAAGCTTTCTAAACCTGAGTCCTCTAAATTGTCGTTTCTTGAAAATTCCTTTACGTTTCATCTTCAATAAACACAACAAAACACATGCAAACAAGCACTGCAAACGTAAGTATAACAACTACTCGCAATCGCACTTGAACAAAACTAACAGAGTGTTTTGAAAGCGTGTTGTTTACAAACAGCAGAAACAAAAGAATACCGACCGTTGCATTCCAAGGATAGCCAACACACTCGGGAGTAAAAAAACAAATCCCTAACGTGCAGTGTAGGGGATACAAAGATCTAAAACATATGCAGAAAAATGGGTGACAGAAAAGTGGGTGTGGCTCATAAACACTCCTTAAGGGGTGCATTCGGCCCTGACTTCATTTTTATGAATGAAAAGGCGCGACCGCATCGAACAGCGCAAGTGGAAGAGCTGAGCTCCTGGAATGCGTTCGAGAGACGTATTACAGCGCGTCCAGAGGCACCAACGACATCCAGCAGTTGTCAACCGTGCCGGTGAAACAATGCCACGCTCCACTATAAGAACTCCTTGCCAACCTTTCGGCCAGTATGGTAGCAAGTTTCAAAGCATGCACTGCGGTCTGTGATCACACATCCTACTAACAAGGGAACCTCCCCATCGCACCCCCCTCAGATTTAGTTACAAGTTGGCACAGTGGACAGGCCTTGAAAAACTGAACACAGATCAATCGAGAAAACAGGAAGAAGTTGTGTGTAACTATGAAAAAATAAGCAAAATATACAAACTGAGTAGTCCATGCGCTCGCATCGTCCAGGACTGGTTGTGCGAACACAAGGAAGAATTGTCGCATATCCTGTGACCGTCACAGCCACCAGATCTCAAGTGTTATTGAGTCTTTGTGGTATAATCTGGGAGAAGGGTACGTGATTGCTATCCACCTCCATCATCGTTGCCTCAACTTGCCACTATTTCGCAGGAAGAATGGTATAACATTCCCTTGAAAACCATACAAGACTTAAATTTAACCATTCCCAGACGATGGGAAACTGTTTTGAGTGCCAACGGTTCTCCTGCACCATATTAGGTGTACGTGGGCTGCTTCTGTGTTGGCAGCACTGTGTAGCGCTTTGCGTTAGATCTCTGACTGCACTTTCTTTGTAAGAGACTCTGTGGCTGGTCGGACTCGTTGTTGGAAGTTAATCGCCAGTAGTGTTGGGCAGTTGGAAATTAGTCGCCAGCAGTGGTGGTAGTACTGTTGGGCAGTTGGAGGTGAACGGTCAGCAGTGATGGATGTTACATGTGAGAAGTTAGCATTGATGGAGCGTAGAGGTCTGAAGTGTTAGCGTAGGCTAGCGATCTGATGGGACCTGGATAAACTGACTAAACCAGACGTTGTACAGTGTTTCAGGGAGAGCATAAGGGAACAATGACAGGAATGGGGGAAATAAATACAGTAGAAGAAGGATGGGTAGCTCTGTTGGGTTGAAGCAGTGAAGGCAGCAGACGATCAAGTAGGTAAAAAGACGAGGGCTATTAGAAATCCTTGGGTAACAGAAGAAATATTAAATTTAATTGTTGAAAGGAGAAAATATAAAAATGCTGTAAATGAAGCAGGCAGAAAGGAATACAAACGTCTCAAAAATGAGATTGACAGGAAGTGCAAAATGGCTAAGGGGGAGGGGGGGTGGCTAGAGGACAAATGTAAGGCTGTAGAGGCTTATCTCACTAGGGGTACGATAGATACAGCCCACAGGAAAATTAAAGAGATCTTTGGAGAAAAACGAGCCACTTGTATGAATATCAAGAGCTCAGATGGAAAACCAGTTCTAAGCAAAGAAGGGAAAGCAGAAAGGTGGAAGGAGTATATAGAGGGTCTATACAAGGGCGATGTACTTGAGAACAATATTATGGAAACAGAAGAGGATGTAGATGATGATGAAATGGGAGATATGATACTGCGTGAAGAGTTTGACAGAGCAGTAAAAGACCTGAGTCGAAACATGGCCCCGGGAGTAGACAACATTCCATTAGAATTACTGACAGCCTTGGGAGAGCCAGTCCTGACAAAACTCTACCATCTGGTGAGCAAGCTGTATGAGACAGGCGAAATGCCCTCAGACTTCAAGAAGAATATAATAATTCGAATCCCAAAGAAAGCAGGTGCTGACAGATGTGAAAATTACCGAACTATCAGTTTAATAAGTCACGGATGCAAAATACTAACGCGAATTCTTTACAGACAAATGGAAAAACTGGTAGAAGCCGATCTTGGGGAAGATCAGTTTGGATTCCGTAGAAATATTGGAACATGTGAGGCAATACTGACCGTACGACTTATCTAAGAAAATAGATTAAGGAAAGGCAAACCTATGTTTCTAGCATTTGTAGGCTTAGAGAAAGCTTTTGATAGTGTTGACTGAAATACTCTCTTTCAAATTCTGAAGGTGGCAGGGGTAAAATACAGGGAGCGAAAGGCTATTTACAATTTGTACAGAAACCAGATGGCAGTTATGAGTCGAGGGGCATGAAAGGGAAGCAGTGGTTGGGAAGGGAGTGAGACAGGGTTGTAGCCTGTTCCCGATGTTATTCAATCTGCATATTGAGCAAGCAATAAAGGAAACAAAGGAAAAATTCGGAGTAGGTATTAAAAGCCATGGAGAAGAAATAAAAACTTTGAGGTTCGCCGATGACATTGTAATTCTGTCAGAGACAGCAAAGGACTTGGAAGAGCAGTTGAACGGAATGGACAGTGTCTTGAAAGGAGGATATAAGATGAACATCAACAAAAGCAAAACGAGGCTAATGGAATGTAGTCGAATTAAGTCGGGTGATGCTTCTGGAATTAGATTAGGAAATGAGACACTTAAAGTAGTAAAGGAGTTTTGCTATTCGGGGAGCAAAATAGCTGATGATGGTCGAAGTAGAGAGGATATAAAATGTAGACTAGCATTGGCAAGGAAAGCGTTTCTGAATAAGAGAAATTTGTGAACATCGAGTATAGATTTAAGTGTCAGGAAGTCGTTTCTGAAAGTATTTGTATGGAGTGTAACCATGTATGTAAGTGAAACCTGGACGATAAATAGTTTGGACAAGAAGAGAATTAGAAGCTTTCGAAATGTGGTGGTACAGAAGAATGCTGAAGATTAGATGGGTAGATCACATAACTAATGAGGAGGTATTGAATAGAGTTGGGGAGAAGAGGAGTTTGTGACACAACTTGACAAGAAGAAGGGACTGGTTGGTACGACATGTTCTGCGGCATCAATGGATCACAAATTTAGCATTGGAGGGCAGCATGGAGGGTAAAAATCGTAGAGGGAGACCAAGAGATGAATACACTAAGCAGATTCAGAAGGATGTAGGCTACAGCAAGTACTGAGAGATGAAGAAGCTTCCACAGTATAGAGCAGCATGGAGAGCGTCAAACCAGTCTCAGGACTGAAGACCACAACAACAACAACAACAACGATCTGTACGTGTTCGAATTGGAGATTGAATATCATTCATGATTATACACCTTTGAACTAGATATCAATGACGATTTATGTTTGTGTCTGAACTGGATGTCACATCATAAGTAAAAAATACGTTTTTTGGTTTGCTGCAACATCTTTCCTCTGCTAACCACATGCCTATCAGTAGTTAGTGTTTTAGTAGTTAGAATCTTTTATTTAGCTGGCAGTATTGACGCTCGCTGTATTGCAGTTGTTCGCGTAATGAAGATTTTTGTGAGGTAAACGCTTAATGAAATGTATAGGTTATTGTTAAGATTTCGTTTTAGTCAGGGCCATTCTTTTGAATTAATTATTTGAAGTCAGGTTATCCTTTTTTTTTTTTTTTTTTTTTTTTTTTGAGCATTCAGATTGCATTGCTCTAGAACATTGTGGTTCAGTGTTGACAAGATAAGAATTAGTAAAGAGAAAGTAGTTTCACTTGCATTCAGCTTCATTCAGCAGTTTAAGTAAAAAATTTAATAAAGAAGTTTCATAAGAATGGTAATGTGTTGTGTTTTAGCCGGCCGGTGTGGCCGCGCGGTTAAAGGCGCTTCAGTCTAGAACCGAGTGACCGCTACGGTCGCAGGTTCGAATCCTGCCTCGGGCATGGATATGTGTGATGTCCTTAGGTTAGTTAGGTTTAATTAGTTCTAAGTTCTAGGCGACTGATGACCTCAGAAGTTAAGTCGCATGGTGCTCAGAGCCATTTGAACCATTTTTTTTGTTGTGTTTTACGTGTACCCATACTTTTGTCCAACCCCTGTAGTTTCCTTGCCGCCCCACCTGCCTGCGTCGGCACCTCAGGCAGTGGTCATAGAACTTTGGCTTAGTGGTGTGCACCATTGGTGCCATCGTAGGCCGCTGTCTGTAACAGGTGCAGCTTGTTTCCGTAATGGCTGCCGCAACATGCTCCTAATCATGTAGAATTAGGCCTGTAGACATACACACTGGGTGTATAAGGTGCTCTTTCTAATCCATGCCTCCATTTCCATAAGGATTACTATGATTCGTAGAATGCCCGTATTACCGATGATTCACAGACAGCCACCCTTTTGCACTCAGTTTCCTCTTAAACACGACGTCCTCAGTTATTTGTTCTATATATTCTAATTTCTCTATTCCTCTAAAAATATTACCCTCTGCTGCTCCCTCCAATGCCGTAGAAGTTATTCACTGATTTCTAAACATTCGTCCTATAGTCCTGTCCCTTCTTCCGCTTAGCGTTTTCCACATATTCCTTTAACTTGTCGATTCTGCGAAGATTCTCCTCATTTCTCATCTTATCTGACCACTTAATTCTGCATCCTTCTGCAGCACCACGTCTCAAACATTTTTATTCTAATCCTTTCACGCTTTCCCACAGTCCATGATTCACTGGTGTTCAGCGCTGTGTTCCCAGAAATTTCTTTCCTAAAATATGTACACTGCCAAGAACCTCTATCCAAGTGCCTAACTATAGGCGGAAATATCTTAGGTACTGACGGAACAAAAGCTCCAAGCACCTAATAATCGGGTTATCTAATTTCCCTGATGTGAAAAGTACCATTATCTGTCACTAATACATCAAAATGATTCTTGAAAACGTGAAAATGGTGATTCTGAAATAGATGGGGCGGTTTACAACAATAGCTCTGCAAGAGAACGCTTGGCCGCATTTGTGCAAACAGTGCTTCAAAGTACTCAACGGTCAGACTGGGACAGTCTTAACTTTTCACCAACACTTTTTCTAGCCCTTCATTCTGGCAATTATTACACTGGAAAAGTTTCAAAGCATAGAGGCAGAGGAATTTTTTTCGAGCATAACTAGAATGAAGCGTTCATCCACCCCGTAGATTCGTTTCAGCACCGCAATAGTTTTCGTTGCCAAATATGAAAGTCACTTTGGATCAGAAGAATTTGCTGGGATCAACAGGGTATTGTATTTTACTGTATTGCATTGACCTGGGGACCTAGAAAGGACGGAGAGACCTTCGTCCCCGCCGTAGCACACAGTGGTACACAACCCCACAACAGGCTACAGCAGTCCACTCCACTCATCCCAAAGCTACCCCACACCGAACCCAGTGTTATTGTGCTGTTCGGACCCCAGTGGACCTCTCCTGGAACGTCTCACACCAGACGAGTGTAACGCCAATGTTTGCGTGGTAGAATAATTATGGCGTGCGCGTACGTGAAGAAAGTGTTTGCGCAGCAATCGCAGACATAGTGTAACTGAGGCGGAATAAAGCAACCAGCCCGCATTCGCCGAGGCAAATGGAAAACCGCCTTAAAAACTATCCACAGACTGGCCTTCATATCGGACCTCGACACTAATCTGCCGGGCGGATTCGTGCCGGGGACCGGCACGCCTTCCCGCCCGAAAAATCAACAGGGTACTGATGTGCATATGTTTTGGTTATTAATTCATTCACCAACGAAATTATTTTACCATTCTCAACCACTCTTCGCATTTTTCGACGCTCCTCGGCTGTGTTTTTATTATTTACAAACTGTTTAGTAATTATCTGCCTTCCGAGTCCAGATGACTAATGCAAGCTAATGCGATGCAGCTGTACCCGAAAATAAGTGCGTTCTTTGTGGAAGAGAGTTTCATACCATTATTTGGCCGGCGAAGGGACATGAGTTGGTGATGAATAATTTATTACCATCAGGTTGTGTGCCAGTTAACTTGATTAGGTGATACCCCAAGCCACTCTACTCTACAGTGTCGTATCGAGTGAGGGCATGTGACAATTTAATGGTTAATCGTCCACCAAATGGGATTGGTAAGTTCGGCGGGTTTTTTGGTGTCGTTTGAGAGTTACATGCCATGCGCTAGCCACAGGTTTCGTTCACCTTTCGCCTACCTTTCGCAATCATCGATAGTGAAACAAATTCTACACAAAATTTCTCTACACTACACCAATATTCGCTCACGCGATAATATAAGGTTTGCATTAGCAGTCTGAAACAGGACAAGGTGACAACTGCGAAAGCTCATGACATTAACTCACAACGTTCGGATTGAATAGCTCGGCAGACACCGTAAATGTTTGATAACAGTGACCTAAACGTTAAGATTTAAAAATTGATTTCAAAGCACTGACTACATCTATGAAAGAATTTTCGTGCTTAAAGGTAATTACGCATGCGACGACTGCTATCTACGGCTTTCCAACAAATGTTGCAATAAAATAACATCGCCTTCACCCTCACTTTCATTTCCAAAAAACTAAACAACGAGCCAATTATATTGTTCTATATAATAATTAATAACTGATTTATTGCGGAATTAGCCATTGCATGAGCAGCAAACAAATAACGTTTTCCATAGTTTACCTCTATCGCTCATTTCAAATGCCCCAGGATGTAATACAGTTTGGTACAATGGGAAGTAGTCACGCGTTCCACAGTAGTTAGTAGAATTTGTAAAATATAGATGTGAATGTGAATGTAGTTCATTTCGGCAACGGATATTACCAATTTGCTCACTCATCTCGTTCAGTACGAGGTTCTGCTCAGTCGCTAATGACCTTGTCGTCGACTGGATGCCGAGGTCTACTCTGTCTTCCTTTATTTCTTCTTTCCTTCCTTCCTTCGTTTCTTCTTTCCTTTTTTCGTTGCTTTCTTCTCACTAGATTGTACTCCCCCTAATTTGCGGCTAGGTTTCAGATATAATGTTCTTATTGCCATCATGAAGATAAATTTTAAAACGTTCCAGCGAATTATCCTTGTCTTAGAAGGAAAAAACTGTCACTGTAATTAATAGCGTTTAACTGTGGTGGAGAGTATTAAACTCATGTTGCCACAGGCCTAATATTGTAAATATGAGTGGAGTTCAAAAAGTGGTTACACATTACTATGGCAAGCTAAGTAACTTTTATTACATGCTGCATTACACTTCAGAGTGACACAGATAAATGATACTCTTTTTAACATAGTCAACAGAAAATCGATCCTTGGTCACAGAGCCACTCGACAAGCGATAAGTGAACGTCCTCATTTCTGGAGACTCACTTTACCCCAGGGTGCTTTCTTAGCTTGCCGAAAATGTGGGAATTGTTTGGTGCAAGATCTTCATTCCTTCCCGGTCAGTGTTGACGGCCGGCCGGTGTGGCCGGGCGGTTCTAGGTGCTTCAGTCTGGAAGCGCGCGACCGCTACGGTCGCAGGTTCGAATCCTGCCTCGGGCATGGATGTGTGTGATGGCCTTAGATTAGTTATGTTTAAGTAGTTCTAAGTTCTAGGAGACTGATGACCTCAGATGTTAAGTCCCATAGTGTTCAGAGCCATTTGAACCATTGTTTATGCCATTTCACTACGCCTGGACGTGACATTGCATCTGGTCCATACACCGTCACAATTTCACGGTAAATCTGTGTGCAATTTAGACATTTTGCCCCAAGAATCGTAATGTCCTGCACACTTCACCTTTGGAGTACGTTTACAGTAGCCGCAGTATTGCACTCCCACACTGTGATGCGCCTGCTATCCGTACCGCTGTAGAACTGCGTCTTCAGGAAACCCGGATCATGTATTCTCTTCTGACAATGCGCCACTCTTGTTGCGCAATGGTCTTGAGTGGGACGACTATGCAAAATACTTTCTCATATTATTCGCAGCCACCAATAACGCCTGAAGTAAGTAGTCTACAGAATTCAGGCGAAAAATGAAATGTATGCTGCAGTATTCAACTACCATTCACTTCAGCCATTACTTACATTTCTTTCCTTCCACCATCTTACTATCGTTTCTCCAAGTTAGCTGTAATGATATGAATCCCATAATTTTTTTCCTAATTAATCCTGCAGTCACTGACTTCTATGGTTCATACGTATGATAAATGTCATAGCTTTACATTTCTTCTAATTTAGGACCAACTGCCGTTGTTTGTACTTGCCATAATCTGCTAAAACCTGTGCAGTAATTCTCCATAATATTGTCCCCAATGTCACTATCACGAGACATGAAGCGCAGTGGTCCTAAGACGTTTCCCTGGGGAACAACGTCAATTACTTCAGTATATGATGATGGCATTCAGTCCTGTCAAGAATCGTTGCGTCCACTCACTAATCTGAACAGATAAATTTTCGCTCATGGGCATTAGTGGTGTAACAAACTAAATATTTCAAGAATGAAGATAAAACCAAATAATTACCTCTATAACTTTTTGGACAAAGTGAGACGTCACAACGGGGTTTTAAAATCTTTTAAGAATGAACATATGCTTAGCAATGCATGTATAACTCTTTATTTGTCCGTTTTCGGAAAAGAACAAAAATAAATTTATTTTGGGATGAACATCGTGTTCAATTGATTCATTTCTCTCTGCTCGAAATTCATCTCGTGATGTAAATTTGGCCCTTTGTTTTGGTTGTGAGGGCTGAACCGCTTGGCACATTTTTGAAAATTTCCCCCTTGTGTGCCGCTTACTGCGGGAGGACAAGAGAACACCACTGACAGCGTCGGAGGCGCTAGATCGACTGGGAGCGAGGGGTCGATAAGCGGTAACAAGCCGCGCGCCAACCCGCCTGCGTCCCAGCCTGGCCGTTCTTTTTATAGATGCAGCAAGCTTCCACGTGGCCGCTGGGTTGCTGTGATTTCGCGCATGTGTGGGCGTCCACGCCGCCCCCGCGCTTCCGGCTAAAACCCGTGGAGACTTCAACTACGAGTCCATTCTTGACCACGACATGTACTTTCACTCTCCTCTGTCGTTCCTCTTGCTGCTAAATTCACGCAGCAAAGTGGGCCACCGTGCCAGGCGTAAGGGAATGTCATAACTCCAAGCGACATACTTACTAGCAGCTAATGCGATTTTTCAGGTTCCAGAGACAACCAGCGTTTTACTCTTCGAAAAAGGCAGGGTGTTCTAACAAGATTTATCCGATTCCCAAGTAGACAGCTTCAGAATTATTGTTTCACGTGAGCATTGTATCAATGCCGTAGCCAGGAGAGGTCACGAGCGAAGATCTACGATTATTGCAAATTTCTGAAATATGAGCCTCCTTGACATCACGTAGACATTGGTTTTGTCATCACAAGAAATACCGGTACATGGAGAGTTCAAAAATACTTTCCCATGATGGGTGAACGATCATTCTAACGATTCCAAATAAAATAAAGTCACACGCGTCAATTGGACAGAATTTGGTACGATATCTCTGAGGAGAACGTCCAACAACTCCATCAATCAATGCCAAGACGAATAAATGCTTGCATAAGGTTGAGAGGTGGAACAATGCGTTATTGATTTTCTCAATTTGTGAAGCTCTTTCTCTTGAGTAAATCATACAGTTTTCCTGAAATTGTAATCATTTGTCTGACTGTACATTTATATCACATCTACCGATTTCCGTTCCATCTTCTCATAGTGCGTCGTTCATTCTTTTTTTTGTCTGAAAGTGTATGTAACACTGCACATGTAGCACTTGTAGTGACACAATGGTTGACGTATGTAGATGATCTGAAGATAGCAATTTAAACTGCCAACACTAGTTATCTATAAATGTATTTATTGTCGTCTAAGAAAATAATATTTTTGTAGTAAGAAACTTATATTTTTCACATAAAGAGATCGCTCTCCTGTTGCAATGTCTGGTAACCATAATCAGTATTTCCTAGGTCCAGTTCAAACCAAGCCAAGCATAAATTTTTGAAGAAAAAATCATCAGCATGGCGGGCGAATACTTCCAGTGAAAGAACTCACCCTCTTTTAGCCAACGGCCTTGCCAAAGAGATTGGAAGAGTGAACAGAGATTCAGGTACTCTCTTGTTCTTGGGGTGGGAAACAGCTCCTAAAAGGCGGAAGAATCAGCGGCATGAGGACGCAGAAATCAATAGAAACTACTGCATTAAACACATGTATATCCACAGGACATAAGGCTTATGCTTGAAAAATTATCATGATTATCTCTACATTAGCAAAAGATTCCACGTTAGTCCGCCATTTAGATCTCAGGGAGGGGACGGCCAATGGGGGGGTAACCAAGCGAAAAAGAATGAATAACCAATGAAAGGGTAATATTCTACGAGTCGGAGTGTGGAATGCCAAAAGTTTGCCCGTGGTAGCGAAGCTAGGAAATTTGCAAATGGAAATGCAACGGTTCCGCCTACGTATAGTAGGGCTAGTGAAGTGAAATAGAAAGAAGATAAGGATTTCGGGTGGTAATAATATAGGGTATTATCAACAGCACATATAAAGTGATATAATGGGAGCAGGATTCATTATGAATAGGAAGGTACTCCAAAGAATGAGATATTACGAACAGTTCAGTGATTGGTATTAGTTTGTGCCGATTCTCTTGAGAACAAGCCTAGTCAGTAGTTCATGTATATACGAGTATGCCGACGTCACAATCAGAAGATAAGTGAAAGAGAAAGTATGTGTGGATGTTGAACAGATTATTCATTATATAAAGGGACACGATAATCTAATAATAATGGGAGTGTGGAATGTGGTAGTTTGGGAAGGCATAGAAGATAGAGTTCTCGAAAAGAATCAACTTTATACTGGGAATGAGAGAGGAGAAAGACTAACTGAACTTTGTAATAAATTTCAGGCAGTAATAGAGAATATACTGTTCAAAAATCTCAAGAGGAGAAGGTATAATTGGCAATTCCGAAATGAGATGTTGGATTGTAAGACGTACACTGGAGCAAATATAAATTAGGAATATAATCTAGTAGTGATGAAGAGTAGCCTGAAGTTTAAGAGGATCGTCCGGAAGAATCAATGTCACAGGAATTAGGGTACTGAAGTATTGAGCAAAGATGAGATGTGTTTGATGTTTTCTAAGGCTGTAGAGACAACAATAACGAACACCACAGTAGACTACTCGGTTGAAGAGGAGCTGACATATCTAAAAAGGGCAATCACTGAAGTTCGTCAGACAGACGTAGGTACAAGGAAGTTAACAGCGAAGTAATCTTGGGTAACAGATTCATATTTGTAGTTCCATCTTTTTTAGATAAGTTCAGAGAAAGATAAGAATACAGCTAATAAGAAACTTAGAAATTAAACAAATAGGAAGTGCAGATAAGTCATAATGGAAAGGCTACAGGAAAGATATGAAGGCATCCAAAAAGAAATGGTCATTGGAAAGACTGATTCAGCATACTGAAAAATCAAAACGACCTTCGGTGAAATTAAAAGCAATGGCGCCACCGTCAAGAGTGCATTAGAGCTCCACTGTTTAACGCAGAGGAATGAACAGATGGTTGGAAAGTGTACAGTGGACCGAGGGGGTAGGAACTGTCTGATGACTTGACAAAATCAGCCAGATGGCTGATGATTCAAAAATAAATATAAAAATTATATAACTCAAAATTGTATAACAATTGTGTTTATTAATAATGAAATCCTACCGCTTTATATTAGTTACGTACTAGCTACAGCGTACTTGATCAAGAAAGAACAGATTGTATGAGATCTATACACATTATGTTGCCGTCAAGTAGGTAACGTTCTGATACATTCTATAACACAAAAAAAAAGTATTCACATTTCAATACATCCTGACACGGAGTATTAAGAAGAGAAAAAACATCACTGGCTGAAGGTACAATGACCGTGGAAGCTTTCAAAATCCAGGGCTATCTTTCATTTTCAGTTGCAAGGAGAACAGTGGCAAACAGCGAAACAGTTCTAAGTACGACAGATGACTCTGGTTACACTCGCTGCTAATCTGTCCATTACATGTCCTGGCTTCCTTTACACTGATACTGAAAAGACACGTTTGCCTGTCCGATGGAGCAGGTTGCGATACCAGTTCGCGAAGATCGTATTTTCTTTCTAACTGAGGGGAGAGAGCAGGTGCTCTTCCCTGCCTTTCGCTGGGCATGCCCTTGATAACTGTAGTCTATTTCAAGAGGGGTTCGGAAACTTGAAATCCACCGGGAGTGAATCAGTAACCTATGACGTTGTTAACAGCTGTGAAGTTATGAGACTGTAGCTTCCTTACCTTAACAGCTTCCTCATTACCTGCACGTGCAAAATGTTAGGGGAGAATAAAGACGCGTCATATCTTCAAAATTGCCCTCAGACATGCAGCAATAGCTTTATTGCTTGAGTATATGAGAGTAAATTCTAATAGGCTATCATTTAATTACAAGATCAGTGGTAACCTTAAGAATACCATCACTTTTAAATATACCTGGATAGTCCTTGGAACTGATTCGAAATGGGAAGAGCACACGAAATTTGTATTAGGGAAGGCAAATCGAAGGACTGTTGGTTGTTCTGGGAAACAGCTGTGCACCTGCAGAGAAAACTGCATACAAAACAATAGTGTGACTAGTCAGGCGAAGAGCTCATTAGCTAACAGTATAGCCTAGCAGTGCACCTGTACCAAATCAAGGACGAAAGGTATCTTCACCTATTTTCCCCTCCTCTATGATGTCACTAATGACGTCATCCAATATTGGCAGATTTTCCCCATCCGTCTGATATAGGTCAGCTGGAAGTTCAAAAAATAGTGGGAAAATCATAAAATTGGTGAAAAATTCTAAAGAGCTCAACTGTGCTACAGGTTTTCCCACTCTCCTGTGATGTCACTGTTGAAGCAGGGCTGCTGTCCTAAGGGTAAACTGGCAGGAAATCCAAGAAGGTTCATTGCTCTGTTGATGTGAAATTCAAGGATTGTCTGTATGACGTCATAATCCAAGCAAAGGATCCACGATGGCTGATTTGGGAATTAGAGGACAGTCTATGACGTCAGAATCCAAGATGGCGACCTGGAGATTTGAGGACAGTCTGTGTGGTTTCCAGGTACTTTATATCGAAGACCTAGGAAACCGAGTACAGACTGTGTTGTGGTTGTCAGATCACTCGCCCTACGTTTAAAATGGCGAGAAACTCATCAGTCATTGTCGTACTCACTCCTATGATGTTACAGTTCGCTTGCCCTAAGTTTAAATCCACTTGTGCTCTGCTTAAACAACTGCCACCAACGCTGGGGTAGAATGGGAACGGTTATATCTTCATTTAAACAAATACCATATCTAGAAGAGCCCTATCCACGCACCCCCCACACGCCCTCTGTCTCACATCGCACCAAATGTAGCTAACTCATCCATACTTCTGCTGGTAAAGCCTGTGGGTGCTTTGCCTGGGTCGACTCGTCACACTGGAGAGAACCGCACAACGCATACTGCCGCTCCAACTGCCTAACATGAAGTGCAGATTAATACTTCGATTTCTGGCACTAATATTCTGTTTGTGACTGTACAGGAGGATTTGAAGCACACTTACGTAATGTTTACCCCATACTGCAAATGGTGGGAAACACCTAAGTTTACAATGACCTGTAGCCCACACATATACAGGGTGTTACAAAAATGTACGGCCAAACTTTCAGGAAACATTCCTCACACACAAAGAAAGAAAATATGTTATGTGGACATGTGTCCGGAAACACTTACTTTCCATGCTTTCAAATGTGCCACATACGACAGAGAAATGGTATACTTCACATCTGCTACATGCACCTTCATTTCTTCGACTCTAATGTAAAGAGAGATTGCAACTTTATTTTTTTCAGTTTTATGTCGAAATCCAAGATTTTCACATTGAGATACGTTTCCCAGCTGTTTGCGCATAACCTAAGGCAATCGTTGTCTACAAACTCCTTTTCCTAAGGCTACAGTTTGTAGCTTAGCAGAAGCAGCGTGAAATCTTTATCTTTACAAAGAAGGAGGAGGAGGATTAGTGTTTGACGTCCCATCGACAACGAGGACATTAGAGGCGGATCACAAGCTCGGATTAGGGAAGGATCGAGAAGGAAAGCAACCGTGACCTTTTTCGTATCGAAAAAATCGCCATGTGTAACAGGTTTGCGACCGAAGAAGATGAAAGGTAGGTATCCAAAACGGCAGAATGGGAAACAGACAGAGACATTTTAGAGCATACATACAACAAATCAGTCAATTTTACGCTGAAAACAGCGAATTTCATGTCAATATATATAAAAGATTCCAAGAGAGAAATGCTAGAATTGAAAGGGATAGTCGCGTTGGTCTAGAGGGCAAGCTGCTATAATCGCAGTATGAACGTTCCATGTGTCTACAAGATTTCTAAATCATTTCTGATGGCTGCAGGTATGCTTCTTTCTGTAAGGCATTTTTCGGGATAGTGTTCACTGGCTCTCTATATAGGAAGATCTGCTGTTACGAAAAGCGCTACACTCTAGATGCAGGCTTGCAGATCGAGCAGGCAGACGAATCTTCTCTGTAGCACTTAGTTACAGGTGTATCTGGCATCGCATGTTTACATACAACTGCCATAAATTGCGAGTGTAGAGGTGGCATCCAATAAGATTCTGGATGAGTACAGAATTTGTTGACTAAGACACCAATCTGAGTGCTCCTCAGACAACTGTAGTAAGATTTGAGCCTCATACAATAGTCAATTATAAGGATGCTTGTACAGGAAAATGAACTACAATAGTTCTTAAAGATGCATGGTCAATGAGGTGAAGTTGGTATAGTATTAGTGATTGTTTTAGTAGTACAATAGTTCCGTAATTCAAACAGTGTGTTTGTTACTGTACCCAGTAAAGTAGTAGCAGATTCTTACACACATACAGATAAGCTCCCAACTGGCTGTAGTACTAATGATACTAATGAGTCATAAAACTTGAATCAATTATGGGACACATTGGCAAATTTGGGAGACTTTGTTGTTGTGGTCTTCAGTCTCGAGACTGGTTTGATGCAGCTCTCCATGCTACTCTATCCTGTTCAAGCCTCTTCATCTCCCAGTACCTACTGCAGCCTACATCCTTCTGATTCTGCTTGGTGTATTCATCTCTCCGTCTCTCTCTACGATTTCTACCCTCCATGCTGCCCTCCAGTAATAAACTGGTGATCCCTTGATGCGTCAGAACATGTCCTACCAATTGATCCCTTCTTCTAGTCAAGTTTTGCCACAAACTCCTCTTCTCCCCAATTCTATTCAATACCTCCTCATTAGTTATGTGATCTACCCATCTAATCTTCAGCATTCTTCTGGAGCACCACATTTCGAAAGCTTCTATTCTCTTCTTGTCTAAACTATTTATCGTCCATGTTTCACTTCCATACATGGCTACACTCCATACAAATACTTTCAGAAAAGACTTCCTGACACTTAAATCAATACTCGATGTTAGCAAATTTCTCTTCTTCAGAAACCCTTTCCTTGCCATTGCCAGTCTACATTTTATATCCTCTCTAGTTTGACCATCATTTTGCTCCCCAAGTAGCAAAACTCCTTTACTACTTTAAGTGTCTCATTTCCTAACCTAATTCCCGCAGCATCACCCGACTTAATTCGACTACATTCCATTAGCCTCGTTTTGCTTTTGTTGATGTTCATCTTATACCCTCCTTTCAAGACACTATCCATTCCGTTCAACTGCTCTTCCAGACTACACAATTAAGAGATTACATACATACCAACTTGGAAGTGCCCTCCACTAACATCGTTGCACAACTATACTCGTTTCACTATATTTCGCGAGTTCTATGAAGTAAAGATCGCTCACTGCATCCAGCATTCTCATCCATAGCAACAATAACTTCTTGAACAATTTGTGGCGCAATTGGCCGCCAGCTTCTTCCAGCACAATTTCCAAATCAGCAGTTAATTTGAGCTTCTGGGCCAAGTTTATCAAAACGGGTGCGGAAAGAGGAACTCCCTGTATTCCTTTAATGTGTCGATACTCACGAAGAGTGCTATTGTTTTTATAAAACAGCTTTACACGTTGAGCTCTGCTCATGTTGTCCAGACCCCTGTTGACTGTCTGCAATAGTAATGCATTCTGATGCTTGTTTCAAACCTAAGTCGCCATACCAGTACCAGCACCTAACAGCATGTCATGACACTAACACTACTAGTAATGCACAATCTAAATACTATTCCTGTAAAGTTGGTTTTTCATGTGGTAAATAATTTTCTGTCTACACTGGCGCAAGTAGCAAAAGTTTAATTATAACCAGCCTGTAGATGAAAAGTTAAACTCCGCTCATTCAGCCTATAAATATACAGTGATCTAATGTCCAGTTTAACATTGCATTTTTCAATGTCTTTAGGTGATTCCTCACCTATTATAGTGTTTTTCATTATACATAAGACTTCTAACATTTCCAGCGGATTCCTAAATGGTGACAGTTGAGGAATTTGAAGGTGTGAGCAATATATTAAAATTTCTCATGTTAGTAATCGATTATCGGGATAGTGAAACTTCTATCTGCGAGCTTGCATGCTTCCACAGGATTTCGAAATCATTTTCTCTGACAAATGCCAGTAATATTCCTTCAACAAGGACATTCACTAGTGCTGGAAGTCTTTTGCAGGTGATGATAGCGAGTGTCAGGAGATGTAATGTGAAACAACCATGTGCACAGACTTGGAGAAATTCAACAAGGTTGCTAGGTTGTAGAACACTAAGGTTTGTTTGACTGCAGTGAAATACACTACTGGCCATTAAAATTGCTACACCACGAAGATGACGTGCTACAGACGCGAAATTTAACCGACAAGAAGAAGATGCTGTGATATGCAAATGATTAGCTTTTCAGAGCATTCACACAAGGTTGGCACCGGTGGCGACACCTACGACGTGCTGACTTGAGGAAAGTTTCCAACGGATTTCTCGTACACAAACAGCAGTTGACCGGCGTTGCCTGGTGAAACGTTGTTGTGAGAGGAGGAGAAATGCGTACCATCACGTTTCCAACTTTGATAAAGGTCAGATTGTAGCCTATCGTGATTGCGGTTTATCGTATCTCTCACTCGCGTTGGACGAGACGCAATGACTGTTAGCAGAATATGGCATCAGTGGGTTCAGGAGGGTAATACGGTAAGCCGTGCTGGATCCCAATGGCGTCGTATCACTAGCAGTTGAGATGACAGGCATCTTATCCACATGGCTGTAATGAATTGTACAGCCACGTCTCGATTCCTGAGTCAAGAGATGGGGACTTTTGCAAGATAACAACCATCTGCACGAACAGTTCGACAATGTTTGCAGCACCATGGACTATCAGCTCGGAGACCATGGCTGTGGTTACCCTTGACGCTGCATCACAGACAGGAGTGCTAGCGATGGTGTACTCAATGA
This sequence comes from Schistocerca serialis cubense, assembly GCF_023864345.2. Lineage (NCBI taxonomy): Eukaryota > Metazoa > Arthropoda > Insecta > Orthoptera > Acrididae > Schistocerca > Schistocerca serialis. Next base: position 463,671,523 of record NC_064643.1, read on the forward strand.
CGAACCTGGGTGCACGAATGGCAAAACGTGATTTTTTTCCGATGAATCCAGGTTCTATTTACAGCATCATGATGGTCACATCCGTGTTTGGTGACATCGCAGTGAACGCACATTGGACACATGTATTCGTCATCACTATACAGGCGTATCACCCGTCGTGATGGTATGGGGTGCCATTGGTTACACGTCTCAGTCACCTCTAGTTCGCATTGACGGCACTCTGAACAGTGGACGTTACATTTCAGATGTGTTATGACCTGTGGCTCTACCCTTTATTCGATCCCTACAAAACCCTACATTTCAGCAGGATAATGCACGACTGCATGTTGCAGGTCCTGTACGGGCCTTTCCGGATACAGAAAATGTTCTACTGCTGCCCTGGCCATGCACCCAAGTTGCATGAAAATGTAATCACATGTCAGTTCTAGTATAATATATTTCTCCAACGAATACCCGTTTATCATCTGCATTTCTTCTTGGTGTAGCAATTTTAATGGCAAGTAGTGTACTTCTGACAGTCATCGAACTTACAGTTATTCAAGTTTGTGAGAAGCCTGATTTTATGAAGACCATTGAGAAATATTTTGAATGAAGTTCAGACATAGAATATTTTATATGAAGTGGCAATATGGTGGGGAAATTGAACAATTTATGTGCTGCACACTGGAGACCACGTAGCACCTCATACCACACATCTAAATTTTTCATCAAAAATTGTAACAAACCACTCCCAGAACTGGAACAAATCGTCACAAAACTTAACAACCTGCCCTAAAACTGTAATAAATCATCCCATCTTGCATGAACATTTGTAGCAAATTATCCCTTGTTACAGCAAAAATTGTAACAAAATACCCATGTTGCAGATTTGTAATGAATTACCTCTCTGTATACATAAATGTTGTATAGTTTTAAGCAGAGAATTCTCAAAACTGTTATCAATATATACAACTGCAACTCTCAAATGCTGAAGTGTTATTGGATTGCCATATAATGTGCATGCAGGGCTGCCCTGGAACAGCAGAAATACACACCAAGAAACCTAATGTATCCACAGTGCAGATTAGCATGGGCATAGTCCATATCAACTCAAGCAGGCTAGGAAAAAATCTTACCTTTATAGTTTTGGATGTTATTGAATTTAGCTATGTTAAAATGAAGGACTAAGTAAGAAACAAGTATTTGTTTTTCTCTTAAAAACTTTCTGCTCCAAGATACAGCCCTCCAAAGATGACACTGCACATACCATTTTGAAGATGCGAATTTTGGAAAAAAATTTAAAATGCTGTACCTCTCGAAGAGTTCTAGATATTTTGTTGTTTTTTTTTTATTTGAAAAATAATTGCTTTATGATAACAAACGAATCCTCAATTTTGACTTCTCTGTCCAAGTTCTTTTACTATAGTTTTCTGAACTTTTCTTACAATTTATGGAAAAATATTTTTTTTTCAAAAATGCCAATCCATAATTTTTTATTTTTTTCTGTTGATTAATACCATATAAGTCTACATTCCCTGAAATGGAGAGCTTCCACTTTTAGGTGGAACAGCTTTTATAAACAATTGAAATTTTTTCCATACATATAACCTGATTTATTGCCACATTATCGCATAACAGACTCATAAAAATAAAAATATAGACTTATTTAACATAGATTTAGTTTTGAAAGATGAGTAAGAGATTCATTCTTCAAGCATATTAAATGGTTCCAAAATGCAGTGAAAGGTCCATATACTTAAATTTTTCGATTTATACAACTTCTGTGCACTCTGTTTCGTGCTGACTTAGCCAGTTAATCGCCAGCTGGAGTGGCCGTGCGGTTCTAGGCGCTACAGTCTGGAGCCGAGCGACCGCTATGGTCGCAGGTTCGAATCCTGCCTCAGGCATGAATGTGTGTGATGTCTTTAGGTTAGTTAGGTTTAATTAGTTCTAAGTTCTAGGCGACTGATGACCTCAGAAGTTAAGTCGCATAGTGCTCAGAACCATTTAGCCAGTCAACTAAAAATGTGCTTCACTGCTTCAGTACCTTCCTTTAATACAGAGTGATGCCCTCCTGTTGAACCAGTAGGAACTGGAGCACTTATAGTCTTCAATATGTTGTGAACAGGAAGTGGGCACTGATGGCATTGTTGCTGTCCTTCAGCTGGAAACCGATATCCAGCAGCTGATCCATGTGGTAGCATAAAGTTCACTATAATTTTGTTTAAGTCATAACTGGTGTCTATAATCTCAGCAATCCACCAGTCACAGTGATACACACACACCACAAACATCCCCCTTCTCAGGTTGTGAATTTGAATATTATCCTGCTGTTTCTGACGTGCCATCTGAATTCCTTACATAGGAGTAGTTTGTTTGGACCATCCTTCTTTTTTCTGTTCATAGAATTCTCTGATTTCGTCTTTGGACAAAAGAATGAGGGCTGTGGATGTGTAAGATTTCACTACTCTCATAAAACCCTCAGCAATCTGAATTGCAGCTGTATTTGGTCTGGAAAGATTATGTTTTGTAGTATGGTGCTTCAGCAGGCTGCCTCCACCATCATGAGGCCCCTTCCCATGACCAGTAGCACTGTATACCCAGTCAGTTGGCACAAGCAACTTACTCAATTCAAACAGCTGATAACAGTTTTTAAAATGACTAGGAGCACCATCATAAATAATGATAATCTTCTCTCTCCCTGTTTGCAGTTGAAGAATTTTGCACATTGCTAGCAAAACAAGTGCTGAGTCAAGACCTGTGTCATCACTTATATTTGGAACACTTGTGGCCTTGTTTTGTAAAAGTCACGCCTGTAAAAACTGAAACCTGGTCATTACTCCAATGGTACCCTTGTACTTCATGTGGGAGAATAAAAGACCAGTTCTCAGCAAAATCACAGTGAAGCACTAAACATAGTTCTTCAGCCTATACACACCCTTTCACTTCTGCAATGTGTTGTTGCAATTTCTTCAGATACTGGTGTGTTACCACTTTCACTCACCATTTACCAAGTTCGTTAATGAAACTGTCAAAGGCAACAGTTTTCTTAATTAGTTTATTTTCCTCCCATGTCACATATATAATTTCTGCAGAGTTATCTGCTGTGTCTTCCAGGGCAAGTGTCTGTAAAGACGGTCCTCCCTTTCCAGGGCAGTCACCACATTTTTGATCTTTCAATATGTGAAGTTGTATAGTTGCTCTTATAAAGTGCAAAAGTTTTTTTTAATATTGCGAGTCATGTACCTCTTCACTTTCACAACTTCTTGACCTTCAGCTGTTACAGTTTAGTACCTTTTTTGTTGGCACTCAGGTGAGAACAGTCCCATATATCTTTCAGATGAAATGACTGCACTATTTGAGCTTGAGCTGCTTCTACAGGACGACCATAATAGGGATCTGGTCTGCCAAAGACTCCTTTTACAGACCTCACATATCTTAATTTGTGTACTATGTACTTTGATACTGATGGAACATGGTTCAAAATTGTTTTCTTTGAAAATGTCTCTGGAATAATAGTTAAAACTTGCACTTTTTCACTGTAGGATGCACAATATTCAACAGCTGAATTGATATTTGCGAAAAATTCCTGGCAAGAGGTGCAAGAGTGCTTTGATTCATTTTCTTCTGAAGATGGAATTTCTACATTGAAGAGTGTGGTCAGTTTTGCTGTAGTGCGTTCATCCATAGCTTTAGTCATTTCTCTGTGCTTTCTTGATGCATAGAGCTCATGACTCGACTTTACTGACCATGGTTTCTTAATAGGACTGACACCTACCTCTGTAGTTTACTGATTCAGGGTGTTTAATTCTTTCTCTATCAATCCAAAATCTGCATCATCTGCACCATGGGAGGCTTCACCTTGTTCAGATACTATCATTGTAACACAGTCTTCAATTGAGAACATTCTAAATAATCCTTATCACAAAACACACTGCAACTGTGTCAACTGGCAAATTCCTCACGAAAACACAGAACTCACTGGATGGTCTCAGATTTCGTAGAAGCCTCTTCAGTAAACAAATTAGCACTGAACAACTACAATACAGAAACCTACAACAAACAACCACAACAAAGAAACTAACAAGAAACTACAACAAAGTGTAAGAAATATCTGCAACAATGAAAGGGAAAATAAATAACTGCAACAATGAAAGTGAAAATAAATAACTGCAACAAAGAAAGTGATAAGAAATAATTGCAACAAGGACAATAGAAATAAACATTGTAACAAAGAATTTAGTAAGAAACAACTTCAGCGAAGACATACATTACCCTTGAAAGTTAAAAGAAAAAGACCTTTTTAAAATAAAACCTATCCAACTTAAAAGTGGAAGCTCTCCTTCACAGAGAATATAGTACTACATGGTACTAATCAACAGAAAAAAATCTAACTTTTCTGGATTGGCATTTTTGAAAAAAAAAAAAAAATCTGTAAATTATAAAAAAAATTCAAAAGGCAACAGTAAAAGAACTTTGACAGACATGTCCAAATGGAGGCTATCATTGTAATCATAAAACAGTTATCTTTCAAATAAAAAAAACTCTAACAAAATATCTAGAACTGTTACAGAGAAACAGCATTTTAAAATTTTTTCAAAAATTCACATCTTCAAAACAACATTCAGAGTCTCGTCTTTGGAGGCCTGTATCTCAGGGCAGGAATAGGTTTTGGAGAAAACAATGAAATTCATGTTTCTTACTTACTCCTGAATTTTAACATATGCTAAATTAAATAACATCCGAGACAATGAAGGTAACCACCCTGCCTAAAGTAATACGGATTATGCCCATGGCATTTGAGAACCTTACTGGAAGCAATATGTATGGGTAAGTCAGTTGCACTTGGCATGATGCTGAGCCCCTATTGTGTCCCCAGTGTGGGGAAGGCTCTCCTTGTTGTAGTGTAATTGTTCCCGTCTGATCCCAGGATTGGTGGCCACTGTTCCAGCATGGCAAAAGTGGACTTAAGCTTAGGGCAACTAAAATTTAACATCATAGGAGAGGGACACCAATGATTTTTTTTAATTTCACACCATTTAAAACTTAAGGTAAGTGGTCTGACAACCATGCGGGCTGTCCTCGTTTCCTTTGGTCCAGCATCTTGGATACAAGTAACCTGATAACCATGTAGACTTTCCTCATATCTCCAGGTTGCTATCTTGGATTCTGAAATCATAAAGACTGTCATATAATTTCCAGACCAGCCATCATGTATCATGACATCATACAGACTATTCTTGAATTTTACATCAACATAACAATGCATCATCTTGTATTTCTCACCTGTCTGCGTTTAGGACAAGTGTACCTCACAAGCTAAGTGGGGGTAAAAACCTGAGCCATTTTGAATTTTCCACCATTTTTTAAATTTCCTGCAATTTTGTACTTCGGGCAGCTGGCCTATGTCAGAAGAGTGGACTTACTTAGCAAAATTCCATGACACCATCCACGAAGTCAAGGGGGGAGGGAGGGGAGAAGGGTGGTGGCTCCTTTGTCATTGATCCAGCAAAGCTATACTACTTCAGCTGTTCAAAAATGAAACTGATATACTCAGGGAACTCAAAATTGAATCTTCGGAACAAAGTTGTTGTTCCCATGTAACTCTGTTAATTTTGATAATCAGTAACTGAAAGACATTATGCTACTATTCCACTGCCTCTATTGTATACCCTGCATGGAGTTTTCAAGAATAAGAGAGATTAGGACATGTACCAAGGCATATAGAGTCACTTTTCCCTCTCTTGATATGTGGTGAAGGATAGCACACAGTCACTACGTTGATATGTAGCACTTTCTCCCAGGCACTGTTCAGTGGCTCTTGGAGTAGGGCTACACAAGCAGACATGAACTGTAGCCTTGTGTAACGAATGTTAACACATGCCAGACATAGTAAAATGACAAGTACTACATATCACGGGTTCCCAGATAGATGCCATGTTTCTTGACTTCTGCAAGGCGTTTGATACAGTTCCCAACAGTCGTTTAATGAACAAAGTAAGAGCATATGGACTATCAGACCAATTGTGTGATTGGATTGAAGAGTTCTTAGATAACAGAACGCAGCATGTCATTCTCAATGGAGAGAAGTCATCCGAAGTAAGAGTGATTTCAGGTGTGCCGCAGGGGAGTGTCGTAGGACCGTTGCTATTCACAAAATACATAAATGACCTTGTGGATGACATCGGAAGTTCACTGAGGCTTTTTGCGGATGATACTGTGGTATATCGAGAGGTTGTAACAATGGAAGATTGTACTGAAATGCAGGAGGATCTGCAGTGAATTGACACATGGTGCAGGGAATGGCAATTCAATCTCAATGTAGACAAGTGTAATGTGCTGCGAATACATAGAAAGAAAGATCCCTTATCATTTAGCTACAATATAGCAGGTCAGCAACTGGAAGTAGTTAATGCCATAAATTATCTGGGAGTACGCATTAGGAGTGATTTAAAATGGAATGATCATATAAAGTTGATCGTTGGTAAAGCAGATGCCAGACTGAGATTCATTGGAAGAATCCTAAGGAAATGCAGTCTGAAAACAAAGGAAGTAGGTTACAGTACGCTTGTACGCCCGCTGCTTGAATATTGCTCAGCAGTGTGGGATCCGTACCAGATAGGTTTGATAGAAGAGATAGAGAAGATCCAACGGAGAGCAGCGCACTTCGTTACAGGATCATTTAGTAATGTTACGGAGTGTTACAGAGATGATAGATAAACTCCAGTGGAAGACTCTGCAGGAGAGATGCTCAGTAACTCGGTACGGGCTTTTGTTGAAGTTTCAAGAACATACCTTCACCGAAGAGTCAAGCAATATATTGCTCCCTCCTACGTATATCTCGTGAAGAGACCATGAGGATAAAATCAGAGAGATTAGAGCCCACACAGAGGCATACCGACAATCCTTCTTTCCACGAACAATACGAGACTGGAATAGAAGGGAGCCTCCGTCACACACCGTCAGGTGGCTTGCGGATTATGGATGTAGATGTAGATCACTGTATGTAAAGATCTCTTATTCTGCAATTATGGAGGTAACATTTGCAACAGAAGATGTTCATGATTAAAAATGAGAAACGACGATGCAGTGACATAAGTTAAAGTAATTAGAGAATTATTTGGAATAAGAGGTTCACTGTTAGTATGCAGCTCCAGCTTATCTATGGTTGTCATGTCTGTGTGACAATAACAATCCAACTGCATTCACAGGGAAGATAGACACTGTGAGTTACTGGTTTCTTCAGACACATTATGACCACAGCTCACAGTGATACTGAATGCCTACAGGAGGCATTACAGGCACATGATGTGGTATGAAAAGTACTGGGTGGTTATAATAAAACTTTGCTATTTAACACATTATAACATGAAAACTAATTATCATAAGAGGACCAAATTTGGTTGCATTAATGTCAAGAACATGGGAAAGAGAAATAATGCACAATCAATTCGATTGAAACACTTTTAATGTGCTGCTACGGCACATCATACTGTCACATTCTAGTACCAATGCTGCTACAAAAGGGGCTCCATATGGCGCCCATCAGTGTCCAGACAAGTCTGAAAGCACATGATTTCATTCTGCACAGCAGAACAAAGATGTCCATAGGTATGCTGGTTACTTCTCTTGATTTGCTGCACTTCAGATCAGCACATGTGTGAATGTCACCCTTGTAAACACTGTCCTTCAGGTACCTCAAAAGCCAGAAATCACAGGGAGTGAGATCAGGTGATCATGCTGGCCAAGCATTTGGAAACGATCAGCTGATAATTTGATCAATTCCAAATGTGTTTTGGAGAAGCAGGTGAATTTCATGAGTGATGTGCACTGGGCTCCTGTCTTCCATGAAAACTGTTGAGTTCAATGCATCTCTCTCCTGTAGGGAAGGTATGAAATGCTGGCAAAGCATATTGCAGTACTGCTGGCCAGTCAACTGCATGTCTTTGGTCCTTGAGCACCAGCCTGTTGAAAAAAGGATGGGCCAATGATGAATGTAGCTGTGAAGTCACACCATACCATGACATGTTCAGCATATAGAGGAAATTCATGCACAGTGACTGGAGGTGAAGATCCCCACACTCGGCAGTTCTGTGTGTTCACCTCACCTGTCAGAGAAAAATCAGCTTTGCCTATCCATAGGATTGTCCAGGGCCAGCCCCCACCAACTTCAATCCTTGCAAGAAAGTGGAGAGCGAAATCAACATGTTGTTGTGCATCCTGTGGGGGATGCTGCTGTACAATATAGCTCTTGTACTGATACAATTTGAAAATGATTCGAAGCACCTACCGTACAGTGGCCCACAGGACGTTCAATTGTCATGACACAGCGCGCGCACTGCCTGATGATCGGGAATTGCATGTAGTGTTTTCTGCCACAGCAACAGCAATTTCATCAACCCCCTGTGGTGCAGCCGGTCATCGGGCTCTTCCCTGAATGATGCCCTGTTCTCCACTTGATTCGAACTTCTTCACCATGCTCTGCAAAGCAGGTGGAAAAAGAGGACCCTTCCATTATCCTTTCAGCTGGTGATATTCTCAAAATGCCACTGCAGCATTACTGTTGTTTTGGTAATAGAGCTTCATCAATAATTCCCTGCCCCTTTTGCCCAAACTCATGTTGACACACCAAAAAGTGCACTGCAACTGGTCAGGTGTATGAGACTATGAATCACGATGACTGATCAAGGTACCTGGTGGCCATACTTCGAACTGGACAGTGGTGCTGTGACACAAGGACCCCATAGTATATAAGTTCACCAGAGATGATGACACAGGCCACAAATGGAGAAATCCACTGACATGAGCAATTTTGACTAAGGCAGACTGATACGGACTGGTGCCTGGCAATGAGCATTTGAGAAACATCAAAACTTGTGGGCTGTTCACATGCTATGGTGGTGAACTAGTTTATGACTGACTTAAGGAGGACGCAACTACAAGTAGGTAACATGGTGTCAGACATCCACAGCCCATCACGGAATATGGAGGTCAGCAGTGTACCCCTTCTGTAAAGTAGGGCAGGTGGCAGTCAGTGGCACATATGATGATAGAGTACAATTCTGTTGCAGGCACAAGCATTTCATAGCGCACTGTTCTGCACACATTGTTAGCATGGGGCTCCACATAATCGACCACTAATGTTCCCCTTGTTGACCCAACAATAGTGTCAGCCATGACTTTATTAGGCATGACATCATGATGTGATTGTGAATCAATGGAAACATGTCACCTGGTCAGATGAATCACGTTTCTTGATACACGAGGCCAATGGAAGTGTCTAGATATGCTATCATCCAGAAAAACGGAATCTCAAAAAGTGCAACCCATCACAAACACAGGCCAGTGGGTTCACAACTATTCTATGGGGGCCAATTAGCTGGGTTTTCATAGGACCTGTAGTATTAATCGTAGACAGCTGTAGGCTACATTACCACTACTGCAGACCACTCATATCCCTTCATACTTGATGTCTTCCCTGATGGTGATGGCATCTTCCAGCAGGATAACTGCCTGTGTCACAAGCCAGGACTGCGCTACAGTAGTTTGAGGAGCATGATAGTGCACTCATGTCGATGCCTTGGCCAACAAATTCGTTTGTTCTGATCCCCATGGAACACATCTGGGATGCCATCAGGTGCCAGCTCCATGCCCACCAATGACCGGTTCATAATTTACGCATATGGCCTGATTTGAGTATAGATCACTGATGCCACATACCTGTTGAAATCTACCAAGGACTTGTCGAATCCATGCCATGTAGAATCGCTGTTGTATGCATTTGAAATGTAGACCAACAGCTCATTAATACCTCAACTGCCACAGGAATACTGATGGCTGATGAGTAAACAGTGTGAGGCATGAAATGTCAGGTGTAAGTGAGGCTCTGCTGTGGCTGCCGACAGCCTCATGGCAGTTAATGTGTTAAGCAGTTAGTTATAATGTTTTTGCTCATCAATGTATGTCTAACAAATGGCCTAGGAGGAATATGTAAGTTACAAATGAAGCAGTAGACAGGCAAGTGTTGTGCCAACATGGGATACAGAAATGTCCTATTCAGTGCTGAGCATCAGAGCTTCTTTTTTTGAGTGTTGTGTTATGTTGGTGCATTGGTAGCTGTGCTGGTCATTATCGACATTTTGATGAAGAATAATTTCTTCAGCCATACCAAACTGCTCTGTATGACCCCATCTTGTTTAATTTTCTTACCTTCACAGCAAACATTATGTACAGTTTGACATTTTACTCTTTCTTAATTGTTTCATTTTCTGTCAAGTCATATTTGATGCTGTTTGATCTGACAGTCTTTATCAATAATTTTGTAGTAATGTCATCAAATGAGTTATACCCATATATCAGACACTCATATGTTTCTAAGTCTGATGTCTAGTTCCCAGATTATTGTTGAACAATGATACAGCCTTGATCAATATATTTCCGCTTCTTCTGAATGGTTTCAATTTTAGTCATTCTCTAATCTGACTGTAAAGTGTGCGTTTTCTATAACTGGTTAAAAAGTACCGCAGAAACCAGGAGCTGTTATCAAATCCCATCTCTTGCATTTAACCTTCCCCATATCCTAGTCTAGTCTCACGTTCTCAGGCTGAAAATATCACTAAGACTTCGAAGCATCACTAAATTTTTATGTTTCAGTAATTAACAAGCTGTTATATGAATAATATCTGATTAGAATTTTTGATTTACTGTATCCACAGCTGTAGAAGTGATATCATACACATCTTTACACTATGTATCAGTGATTAGAGTTCTTACAGGGACAACAAAGCTAATAACTGAATTAAACAGCAAGCAGTACTTTTCAAAGAGCAATTATGAACATTACATCAATTTAAGGATAAAAATAACTCACTGCATTATAACATTTTACAAAAAATTTTGTTCACTTAATACTTGCACAGCAAATGTAACGTAACATATTGTCAGTCTCTGCTGCTATACCACATGCAGGAAATGATCTTTAGTTGAATAATATTTATTAACATAACATTTAGCTGACCAGTAATATTTGCTTATCACATGTACACGTTTCTTCTGTATAATAAGTATCATAATTATGCCCATTTCAATACATAAACAGCAAAAAACCACTTATCTGCAGTTTCATATTGAACAACTGTCACTAAATAATCTGTCCAGACTGAAAAATAATATCACCACAGTGGGCAAATGTGGAAACTGCCACAGGGTAGTGAGAAATGGTTACCAGTGTGAATAATGACTACAGTTCTGTCATGTTTGAATGGAAATCTGAATAGCCCTTGGCAATATAGTAACTGTGCATATGTCTCAGTGATAATGGAGAAAGTGTAGTTGATCTTAAAACTCGAAAGATGAACTGGCAGTAACACAGGCAGAATTACGGCAGTTGAAAGTTCCAGTAGGGAGTAGCAAGTTAAGAATGGGCTAAAGGGCTGGATTCTACATCTGCACCTACATCTACATCAATACTCCACACCAGATGGTGTGTGATGGAATGTACTTCTGGTGCCACTAACTGATCCACCCATGCCCTGTTCCATTCGTGAATGATGCACGGAAAAAGTGATTTTTGGTAAACCTCTGTAAATAGCTCAAATTCCTCAAGTTTTCCCATCGTGATCTTTTCATAAGATGTATGTGGAAGGAAGTAATATGTTACCCAACTCTTCCCAGAAAGTACTCTCTCAAAATTTGAATAGTAAAACTCTCTGTGATGCACAACGCCTCTCTTGTAGCATCTGCCAGTGGAGTTTGTTGCCGGCCGCGGTGGTCTAGCGGTTCTAGGCGCGCAGTCCGGAACCGCGCGACTGCTACGGTCGCAGGTTCGAATCCTGCCTCGGGCATGGATGTGTGTGATGTCCTTAGGTTAGTTAGGTTTAAGTAGTTCTAAGTTCTAGGGGACTGATGACCACAGTAGTTAAGTCCCATAGTGCTCAGAGCCATTTGAACCATTTTTTTGGAGTTTGTTGAGCATCTCTGTAATGCTCTCACATCAACAAAACATGTCACTCTTTGTTGGATCTGCTCTCTCTCTCTCTCTCTCTCTCTCTCTCTCTCTCTCTCTTTCTCTCTTTCTCTTCTGTCGGTTTTACCTGGTAAGAGTCTGGCCAGACTGATGAACAATACTCAAGAAATCACTGAAAAAGTGCCTTGCAAGCCACTTTGTTCGTGGATGAGTTACATTTACTTGACACGTTGGAGTGTCACATGCTTAGTGATGGATGTTTCACCACCAGGCCAGGCACAAGGCATTAGGCATTTGGCATTAGGCTCTGTTGTGGCTGCCAGGGGCAACACAGGAGTTAGTGTATAAAGATTCTTCTGCCACCTGATGGCATCTGAGATGTATTCGATCTGCTGCCGATCAGGTGTATTTGGTGGCTAAGACATCAATGTGAATTCCCTGTCATCATTCTCAAACCACTTTATCACAATTCTGGTCTTTTGAAATGGACTGCTTTCTTGATGGAAGATGCCATTGCCATCAGAGATGAAATCAAGTATGAAGAGATGCAGGCGACCTAAAATCATGTTCACGTACTTCTAGGCCACAGCTGTCATGGTGTCTTTGATTATTACCATAGTTCCCACAAAAGCCCAGTTGAAAGTCTTCCATCATATAACACAGTTCCCACTGTCATTTGTCCATGGAGTGGTGCATGTTTCAAGCAGTCATTCACCTGCATGAGGGCCTATCTGGACACCATCATCAACCTAGTGTAATAAGAAGTGTGATTCATCCAACCAAGTGACCCATTTCCACTGCTGAGTCTTGATGATCCCGTGCCCACTGCAGTTGTATAAGGGACAGTCAAATAAAAACAGGGCACATGGAAAAAAGTAAGCAAACCAATTATTATTTCAAAATTAATTGCTGTAACTGTTCATACATATATCCCACTGTGAGACAAGATGGCAATGTCTTAATGGAAAAATGTTTGCAGTTGCCTATGGAACCATGATTGTACTGAGCCCTGCAACAATTCATCCAAAGCAAACTGATGGCCGCATTTATCAGAAAAGTGATAATTATTATTCAGTAAGTGAGATGGTACACAGAATCCAAATACATATATCTCCTATTATCATATCACAGTTGACAACTGAAGTGAAGTCCAAGAAGAAAAAGTCCTCGCTTCCCAACCTGTTGTTTTAAGAAAAAGTTGAAAGAGAGCTAGAGATTATCTTTAATTATTCTTACATACACTGCCTGTGAGCTACAATCAGTGATCTCTACACTATGTGGATGTTGAACTATAGCTGTCTGATTGTGCCAACCATAGATGTTAATTTTTGTTTCTTGCCAAACTGTAACTTGGCTGCTAGGAAATAATATGAAAAGAAAATACTTTTCAATTCTGCTCCCACATCAACCTTTTACATTACATGTTGATATAAAGTTCAAAACAAGAAATCAGTCTGCAATTCTTTGTCATGTACAGACCGATGGAAATTTGTTTGCCAAACTACAATGTGGTGAACGATGCACAGCACATGAATCTGCAGACACACTGCAATTCTGTGCCAGAAACCAGACTTCTACATCCAAGTTGTATAGAGATCACTGGTTACAACCAATTTTAACTCTCTTTCTTTGGCCTTATTCATTTTCTATGACATGGGCCTCACACAGAATAAATAGTTCATCACAAGAATTTTAAAAATAAATGAAAAATAATACATCTTTTGCAAGAAAAATAATATCTCTTTTACAAGATATGTCTCAGAGTACTTCAGCTCAAACTGCTAAAATCAAATAAACATGATTTCAAATTACAAAGATATGTCTGTTCTACCAACAAACAAGATCATTTACCAATAAGACTCTACATTTGTGTAGGTTTGATGTTTGAAGGAAACAAATATTAACACTACATACAGAAGCTCAAGTCACTGAAGAAATAATATTGTGTAACTGACAATTACGAACAGCAGATTTGCAAGAGTCACAGATGAGATGTCATCAAAAAATTCTAAACATTTGTTTGAAACAAAATATCTTAACAAATGCAACACTTACAAGTTACATTTCCCTGAATAGAAGTAGTACACATATGGAATTTTAATGATGTAATTAAAAAACCAATGTTGTGGAAGAGTACTTGACAATGGCTACCTCTATTATGTGTAATTTTAATCTGTACATTTATCTCTTCATAGTTTCAAGAACCCCAGTATTGAAATTGCCATAATACTCACAAAGTCATATCTCTGTACAAATCATGTTTATGGGGAGTGCTTAATGGTTCTCGATTATTTTTAATCCACTTCACAATACACAAAAGTAGAAAAATTATTACCTATGCATTTATACTCATGTTATAGTTCAGTGGTAAAATTTCACTGTTTATGTCAGCAACAAGAAAACTACTGTATTTCCTCCAGTTTAGGCATCTGATTTTTGTTTTTATTTTTCTGGAACAGACTTCAACCTTATTGTTGGCTTTTTCATTGCTAAACTACAAACTGATAACTCACGGAAAGGACTGACATTTCTCAAAATGTACAGAAGTATTATTTTTTAAAGTATACTGATGTAAACAATCCCAACACCAAGTTGAGACATAAGTTGGTAGATATATTTCTACACCTGAAAAATGATGTCTATTCAGATTTCGAGTCAACTGCATATAAGTGGCACTAGTAGTGCCTCTATGAGCATGCAAATCAGATTTGCTTTAAATACACACTGTAACAGTCATCAGCTTTGAGACTGGACATGGTGAGTTGATATTAGCCAAGAATGCCTTTAAGACAACAAAGATGAAATTATCAACACCTCATTGAGTTTGAACGAGGTCGTGTAACAGGCCTGTGAGAATTTGGATGTTCCATCTGTGATACTGCACAAAAATTTGGCAGGAATGTAGTCACTGTACATGACTGTTGGCAGCAGTGTCAATGGTCACAAGACAGCAGTGTGGCACTACTGAGAAGGAAGACGATTAGTGTTCAGCATTATGGGTCTGGCACATCATACTACATCTGCAGCAGCAATCAACAAATTGTTACAAATCTGTTACTTCAGTGACAGAACTGAGCCAACTGCCCTGTAGCGAGCATTCCACTAACCCCAAACCATTGCCATTTCTGACATCAGTGATACCAAGCAAGAGCTCACTGGAGGGCAAGCTGGAGATCTGTTGTGTTTCCTGAAGAAAGCTGGTTCCATTTCAGTTTCAGTGATGTCTGTGTACTGGTTAGAATGAGGTCATTGAGGATCCACAGCCAACGTGTGTGGGTGGTAGGCTCAGGACCTACACCTAGAGCTACACTCTGAGGTTCATTTTTGTATGACAGCAGGAGCACTCTCCTGATTACCCCACACATCCTGATTGAAAATTTGTGCATCAATCTGTTGACTCGACCTACTGTGCTCTCATTCACGAATGGCCTTTCCAGGTGTGTTTTCCAACAGGACAACACTTGCCCACATGCCACTGTTGTAACCCAACATGTTCTATAGTGCCGACATGTTGCCTTGTTTGGCTCAATAACCAGATCTATTGCCAATCGTGCACATATGGGCCATCATCGGATGGCAACTCTAGTATCATCCACAACCAGCATTAAACATCCCTGTATCAACTGACTAAGTGCAATAGGCATGAGACTCCATCCCAAAACTGACATCTGGCACCTGTACAACACAATGCATTCATGTGTTCAACATTCTGGTGGTTACACTGGTTATTAATGCACAGCATTTCACATTTGCATTGGCTTATCTTGCTCTTACATTAACATGTGTTCTTGCAAATGTTAATCACTTAAATATGTTACATAGACAAATGCATTCCTGAAATTTCATTATTCTAATTACTTTTTGGTGTTGTGATTTTTTCCCCTTCAGTGTGTACTAGCATCTGATTTTGAAATGTTTAATTTTATTTCATATATAACTAAACACATTGCAGCTATCACACACTACAATTCCTTTTCTTCATTAAGCAGTGTTACATTCCAGCTAGTAATAAGTGGAGCAGAGAGCCCAAATAAATGCTCCTATTACATGAGAGGGAACATTAAAATGATAATGATCAATATCAGAAGCATTTTCAATATAAGGAAGAGATTGTATTGTGAAGTCCTGTCAACAATGAGGTCACTACAGATGGAGCCAGATGCTCAGATTAGGGGAAGAAAGTGACCATGTTTCTTTTTTCATATTTGCAATAAAGTGCTCAAGTTTGGTCACTATCTTTGGATCAAAATAATGAAGTGACTGATAGCTAGTTGTTTATAGGACAGCTACCTTGGCAGCAATCAATCAGAGCATTAGTTTGGTCATACTTTCTGCTATGTGCACAGTTATATTGCTCTGCTAGCTCAGCTGCTGGTTACCAGTCAGCTGCTGACAACAATTGCTGACTTCAACATTACTGCCATCATTTATTCTAATATGCTTCATTTGTCTATGTTATGTGTTTCTTTTTCGGAATGTATGAAGATAGCTGTGAAAGTGCATAGAAAAGTGATAATATTACTATCCTGCAAAGCAAACTCAGTACTGCATTTTAATGGGGAAATTACAAACATACTCAGTGCAGACTCTCACAGATAACACATGAAATGTGTTCACAATTGTGAATATGGACAACCTCCAGCTGTATAACAGAATTAGAACAATGAAAATTTATGCGAGACCGGGACTTTATGCCAGATACTGTACTTGAAAGTCACTCGCCCGGTGTTGGCGGATAAATACGATATTGCAGTGCCTGTGTTATATCCTTTCTCACAGCTAATGTTGCTAGAACCATATTGCCTTTGCTCAAAATGGAAAATGGACAACATTTTCCCTTCTTAACTATTGCTCACTTTGTCATTGTGAATGTGAGATATAGTAGAAAGGTGAGAGGTTCATGCAATACTTGGTGTCAAGAGCCGTGTCAAGTTACTAATGTATAGTAATGACATCTTTATGAGAAACTTAACTCTTCACAGAATAACAGGTTTATTTGAATCAGAAATGGTGCAATCACAACAATGGACAAGGATCATAAAGTACATAAAGTATCTGTTTTAAAAGTTGAGTTTCCCTGCAAAATGATTTGGGCAATTACAATAATTAAGGTCTGTATAAATATTGTAAATTGATTGTGGTTTGTTTCAGCTCTCCTGCAGAAGCAGCTGCCATCTTCATAGAAAATATGAATTTACTAGTATGGATGCACCCCATAAAAAAAAAGTTATGTCCGTATCTCCCTCTAACCTTTGGTGTTACATGGGCAGCAGTCCCTTCCTCTGAGTCAAACGTCAAAAGTCACAACTAATTTTCTCAGGCCTGCACTCTGGTCTCTGCAGCATCAGTGGACACAGCATTTCAGTAGCCAATCACATCGACATTATCAGTTGCACTGAGAACTGGTTGTTGGTGGGCAAGCAAAGGGGTTAGCGTCTCCTCCTCTTCCTGTTGACTAATGATGGTCTGGGGTAGGTGCATGCAGTATGCAGCCAGCCAGTTATAGGGTGGACCTACGGTTTAACATAGACCGAATCATGATATATCTCTGCATTTTACTCATTAACATACATTGATAAGAAGTGAAGGAAGTGATAAGTGACAGATATAAATAAAATGAAAATATCATACAGGATTATTGGTCTCATGACCTCATCAGGGGTGCAAGTCCTTTTATTTTATGTTACTTTGGCAACTTGTGCATCAATGATGATGACAACACAACATCCAGTACCCAAGTGGATAAAATCCAACCCAGCCAGGAATTGAACCCAGACTCCCGTCATGTTGAGACAGCAACACTAACCACTCCACCATGAGATGAGGGTGATAGTTGAAAACCCTATCACCAGCTGGACATTTTGAATCATAGCCTAGTACTTACCCTCTTTATTATTTCTTCAACTAATCTTAAAACATGTAAAATTTGGACATGAATTACTACAAACATCATTTTCCTTCTTGTTTACATTACACACATTTGTACACAGAGTACAAGCCTATGACCACTAGAAGGAGAGCCACAGTTTATCAGAGACTTATTACACAATACATTCATGTCTTATTAATACACATAAAACCACCTAATGATGGTGGTTTAAACCTCTGAAATAGAATTGTGACTGGGAACAGTAAACTTTTAGTTTCAATTGACATTTGGAAGACTATTTAGCAACCTTCAACATGCTGGAAATATTACAGTTTCACAAATGGTAAATTAGAGAAAACTTCTGGTGAATCTACTATAAATGCATTCTGCAAAAAATTTGTAGAATGAACAGTGAAAAAGTTCATCTATGTTCGAAATGCATAACAGCTGTGGTCAACAAAGAGACCTAATGTTTCACAGAGAGACTGGGGTCAGTAATCATAACGAATGTGTTGTGACATTTCTTACCAAGACACAAGGCACTAAGAAAATAAATAGAAAAGTGAACCCATTCAGTGAAACAGTATTTCTCAAACAAGAGTGAAACTACAACGAAATGATACCCCTAGCCGCATACAGGCATTGATATAAGTCAACGGGGACAGTTGAAAATGTGTGCCCCGACCGGGACTCGAACCCAAGATCCCCTGCTTACATGGCAGATGCTCTATCCATCTGAGACACCGAGGACACAGAGGATAGTGCAACTGCAGGGACTTATCTCTGGCACGCCTCCCATGAGACCCACATTCCCAACTTATTGTCCCACACTACATTCATAGTGACCCTGCCCATTATACTCATTACTAGTGGCTTTTTGCCGATTCAATAGGCTAACTGGCACTTGACCATCTTGTATGGGATTAATGCACTATTGCTTGCCACAGTTGGAGATGGTCAGATTGTGGACTACCAAGTGTGCCATACAGTGTACTATTAGAACACTTCAAGTGAACTCACACTTTGTTGAGATACATTGACAATCGCAGCCTGTTCAACATACAGATGTGCATAAACACAACAAAACCTTAAGTAAGTAATTGCAGCTGATCACAATATGAAGTGACAGACTCACTCATGTCATGCAAATGCTACAGAGAAATGATAGCAGAGGTTTGAAATAGAATTGCCACATAAAATACTAGAAGATAAATCATATGTCAGGCTTAGGATGCCAAGAAACTTCTCCTTCTTTATAAAAGTGTTTACCAGGCAGTTTTATATCTCATTTTATTACAATACTGCTCAATCCACACCAGGTTCAAACAACATTAAACTGCAAGCATATGTAGGGGATGATATAGATGATAATAGCCTCATCTGATTGGTGAGAAAGTTTAAGAGAAATGTTGCATAAAAATACACTTGATCATCCAAAAATTGTGTTGATCAACAAAAATATCCCCCAACTGGTGATGGCTGCATTTCTTTAAAATTTTTGTTCAAATTCTATTATTAGAGGCCCAAGCAGCAAAATGTCAGCCAGTCTGGTCATTCATGCAGTGCTCAGTTATGAAAACTAAGTCCAGTATAAAACAATGGAGAGGAATTTGTGGACAATGGAAGACATACATGATGACAGCAAGCTCTGCAACTGGCACATTTATAAATTATAATAATAATAATTATTATTATTTTATATTATATTTTATATTATTATTATATTATATATATATCAGGAGCGGAAAGACTTACCTTAGGGGGAAAAAAGGACAGGTATACACTCGCACACACACCCATATCCAACCGCACGTACACAGACACAAGCAGACATTTGTAAAGGCAAAGAGTTTCAGCAGAGATGTCAGTCAAGGCAGAAGTACAGAGGCAAAGATGTTGTTGAAAGACAGGTGAGGTATGAGCGGCGGCAACTTGAAATTAGCGGAGGTTGAGGCCTGGCGGATAACGAGAAGAGAGGATATACTGAAGGGCAAGTTCCCATCTCCGGAGTTCTGACAGGTTGGTGTTAGTGGGAAGTATCCAGATAACCCGGATGGTGTAACACTGTGCCAAGATGTGCTGGCACTCCTAATGATCCAAATCCCCAAGACACTATCCAAATTGAACCCTGCCTGGAACAGTTCCGTCTTTCGTCACAGCGGGACCCACCTCCTCTTCCTCAAAATCACCCTCTCCAAACCTTCCAGGAATTTCTGACTTCCAGCCTTGCCTCTCAATCCTTCTTAAAAAACCTTAATCCTACTCCCAACATCACCACTGCTGAAGCCCAGGCTATCCGTGATCTGAAGGCTGACCGATCCATCGTCATTCTTCCGGCGGACAAGGGTTCCACAACCGTGGTACTTGATCGTTGGGAGTATGTGGCTGAGGGACTGCGTCAGCTTTCAGACAACACCACATACATAGTTTGCCAAGGTAATCCCATTCCTGATGTCCAGGAGAAGCTTCAAGGAATCCTCAGAACCTTAGGCCCCCTACAAAACCTTTCACCTGACTCCATCAACCTCCAGACACCACCGACATCCCGCATCCATACCTTCTACCTTCTTCCTAAAATTCACAAACCCAATCATCCTGGCTGCCCCATTGTAGCTGGTTACCAAGCCCCCACAGAACGTATCTCTGCCTACATAGATCAACACCTTCATCCCATTACATGCAGTCTCCCATCCTTCATCAAAGACACCAACCACTTTCTCGAATGCCTGTAATCCTTACCCAATCTGTTACCCCCAGAAACCATCCTTGTAACCATTGATGCCACTTCCTTATACACAAATATTCCGCATGTCCAGGGCCTCGCTGCGATGGAGCACTTCCTTTCACACCAATCACCTGCCACCCTACCTAAAACCTCTTTCCTCATTACCTTAGCCAGCTTCATCCTGACCCACAACTTCTTCACTTTTGAAGGCCAGACATACCAACAATTAAAGGGAACAGCCATGGGTACCAGGATGGCCCCCTCGTATGCCAACCTATTCATGGGTCGCTTAGAGGAAGCCTTCTTGGTTGCCCAGGCCTGCCAACCCAAAGTTTGGTACAGATTTATTGATGACATCTTCATGATCTGGACTCACAGTGAAGAAGAACTCCAGAAATTCCTCTCCAACCTCAACTCCTTTGGTTCCATCAGATTCATCTGGTCCTACTCAAAATCCCATGCCACTTTCCTTGACGTTGACCTCCATCTGTCCAATGGCCAGCTTCACACGTCAGTCCACATCAAACCCACCAACAAGCAACAGTACCTCCATTATGACAGCTGCCACCCATTCCACATCAAACGGTCCCTTCCCTACAGCCTAGGTCTTTGTGGCAAACGAATCTGCTCCAGTCCAGAATCCCTGAACCATTACACCAACAATCTGAAAACAACTTTCGCATCCCGCAACTACCCTCCCGACCTGGTACAGAAGCAAATAACCAGAGCTACTTCCTCATCCCCTCAAGCCCAGAACCTCCCACAGAAGAACCACAAAAGTGCCCCACTTGTGATAGGGTACTTTCCGGGACTGGATCAGACTCTGAATATGGCTCTCCAGCAGGGATACGACTTCCTCAAATCCTGCCCTGAAATGAGATCCATCCTTCATGAAATCCTCCCCACTCCACCAAGAGTGTCTTTCCGCCGTCCACCTAACCTTCGTAACCTCTTAGTTCATCCCTATGTAATCCCCAAAGCACCTTCCCTACCATCTGGCTCCTACCCTTGTAACCGCCCCCAGTGTAAAACCTGTCCCATGCACCCTCCCACCACCACCTACTCCAGTCCTGTAACCCAGAAGGTATACACGATCAAAGGCAGAGCCACGTGTGAAAGCACCCACGTAATTTACCAACTGACCTGCCTACACTGTGAAGCTTTCTATGTGGGAATGGCCAGCAACAAACTGTCCATTCGCATGAATGGACACAGGCAGACAGTGTTTGTTGGTAAGGAGGATCACCCTGTGGCTAAACATGCCTTGGTGCACAGCCAGCACATCTTGGCACAGTGTTACACTGTCCAGGTTATCTGGATACTTCCCACTAACACCAACCTGTCAGAACTCCGGAGATGGGAACTTGCCCTTCAGTATATCCTCTCTTCTCGTTATCCGCCAGGCCTCAACCTCCGCTAATTTCAAGTTGCCACCGCTCATACCTCACCTGCCTTTCAACAACATCTTTGCCTCTGTACTTCTGCCTTGACTGACATCTCTGCTGAAACTTTTTGCCTTTACAAATGTCTGCTTGTGTCTGTGTATGTGCGGTTGGATATGGGTGTGTGTGCGAGTGTATACCTGTCCTTATTTCCCCCTAAGGTAAGTCTTTCCGCTCCCGGGATTGGAATGACTCCTTACCCTCTCCCTTAAAACCCACATCCTTTCGTCTTTCCCTCTCCTTCCCTCTTTCCTGATGAAGCAACCGTTGGTTGTGAAAGCTGGAATTTTGAGTGTATGTGTTTCTTTGTGTGTCTATCGACCTGCCAGCGCTTTCGTTTGGTAAGTCACATCATCTTTGTTTTTAGATATGATGAGACTTACCAAACAAAAGCGCTGGCAGGTTGATAGATACACAAACAAACACAAACATACACACAAAATTCAAGCTTTCACAACAAATGGTTGCTTCATCAGGAAAGAGGGAAGGAGAGGGAAAGACAAAAGGATGTGGGTTTTAAGGGAGAGGGTAAGGAGTCATTCCAATCCCGGGAGCGGAAAGACTTACCTTAGGGGGAAAAAAGGACGGGTATACACTCGCACACACACACATATCCATCTGCACATACACAGACACAAGCAGATTGCTCTTGTTATATTACAACATCTGAAGCCGTAAATTCCACGCACAATTAATTCTTAATATATGCATGCATTCATGCATAATCCCATAAATAAGCAAAATTAAAGGAAAATCATGCAATATCAAAATTCCATCTTTTTTGTGATGCATTTTATTGTCTGTTTGTGTCTGTGTATGTGCGGATGGATATGTGTGTGTGTGTGCGCGAGTGTATACCTGTCCTTTTTTCCCCCTAAGGTAAGTCTTTCCGCTCCCGGAGTTGGAATGACTCCTTACCCTCTCCCTTAAAACCCACATCCTTTCATCTTTCCCATAACAATATGTTATTATTTTTTTTTTCTCCCCCAGCTGGCTGCTTCAATTCGTCTGAGCTGATTGCACCCTGCATTCCCACTCCCTCCCCCCTTTTCATCCAAAATTTGTTTATTGCTCTTGTTATACTATAACATCTGAAGCTGTAAGTCCCACGCACAATTAATTCTTAATATATGCATGCATTCACGCATAATCCCATAAATAAGCAAAGTTAAAGGAAAATCATGCAATATCAAAATTCCATCTTTTTTGTGATGCATTTTATTTTATTTTAAAACAAATTACAACAACAAGTTTTCCCAAATTCACCATAGACTGTGGTAGCACTGCTCACTGAGGCATTGAGCTAGCAGACCCTGGATTTTGGAGGCGATGTTGTTCAGCAGTCTTGAAAATGGTTCTGTATGATTTCTCACTTTCAGTTTATACAAATGCTGGTATTGATCCCTCAGAATAGGCCACCACCAGGTCACTGCAAAATCCCTTCTTTCCTGGTGGATTTCAATTCCCTTAAAGATGTAGCCTCTGCTGAAATGAAAAGAGCTGTATTGGAGACAAGCCAAATACCTCTTTGGAGAATCCTGGCACTAAAAGAGAATTGGTAAATAAGTAGTAATCAAAATTCTCCTCATTTAGGCTGATGTGTGTAACAGTAGGACATTCTTAACTGCAGGTTCTTTTCTCTTTTTTCTTTTTTTTTACATAAGTTCATAGCATTTTTCCATAAGTTTAAGAAACACAACAGGGCACCTAACAGAGACATGAATCATTAATAATGTATTCTCCCTCAGTATTTACAACAGTCTACTAAAGCTGGGGTAAATTTTTGATTCTGCGACTGTAGAAATCATGTGGTTTTGAGGTGAAGAACTCATCAAGCCATGTTCAGAACACATTTTCATCTGGAAAG
Organism: Schistocerca serialis cubense; assembly: GCF_023864345.2. Lineage (NCBI taxonomy): Eukaryota > Metazoa > Arthropoda > Insecta > Orthoptera > Acrididae > Schistocerca > Schistocerca serialis. Next base: position 463,695,370 of record NC_064643.1, read on the forward strand.
GAAGTTCGTTGAAGGCCGTTCAATAGACAGCAGAAAAGGTAAAAATATGAGGGTGCAGGATCAGGTGAATAAGATGGGTACAGAGTGACTCCCAATCCAACTCCTGTATAGTGTTCCTTGTTAGTCTAGCCGCAAGCAGATGGAAATTATCATTGAGGAGCATCACTTCATGCCACCTACCTGGTCATTGTTCTTGGATTATGTCTGTAAGAAGTCTCAGTTGTTGACAATAAATGTCAGTAGTGATGATACCTTGGGGAAGCAATTTGTAGTACCCATGTCATCGCTGTTCCACCAGACACATAACATTATCTTTTATGGATGCATGCAGGTCTCTGTATGTGGAATTACTGCTTTGATGTCAACCATTCCTTCCTTTTCCTTAAGTTAGCATAAAGATGCTACTTCTCATTACCAGTAATGGATACAGGATAGAAACGATTGATGTTGTTCACAAACCAATTGATGATGAGCAAACGGAGATGCGCGAACAGCCACCCACTGATTTTTGTAACTTTGGCTTAGAGCATGTGGTACCCATAACCTGATTTTTGAACCTTCCTCATTGCATGCAAATGTCACATGATGGTGGAATGATCACATTTCACCACATTTGCAAGTTCTTGGGTGCACTGGTGTGGATGATTGTGGTTTATGCATTTGAAGAATCTCGAGCAAACCCTGAAGGTTTTCTTGAATGTGAAGAGCCGCTAATGCCAAAACAATCTTCTTCAAAATGATAAAACTATTTTCTTTCCATACTCTGACAATGGCATTATTCCCATACAAGGTGCAAATGCTTCTGGCTGCCTCTGGTGTTGTCAAATACTATGGAAATATTCAGATTTCTCCACTTGGCAATCCATTTTATATCATCCACAGCTCTACCCAATATCTCTAAATGGCAATATGTAAACTCAAATGGCAATAGTGAATTTTAAAATAAGAACAACAAGAAGAAACAATCAATAAAGAAACTCATAGTTGGCATTCTGGCCTGAGATGCTGGAGATGGCGGTCATGTGCACGTGAGACGTGCTTGCTTGTGTGTAGGAATGGTGTATGTTTCTCTTGTGCTCATGAAGGCTTTAGGTGAGTGCCTGTCTGCAACTTAACATGTCTTCTTTATGGTAGGTAGCAATTTGTCTTTTCCTGCATCATTAACTGATGTATAAGACATTCTTTTAATGATTCATCCAACTGAATTTTGGATTAATTATTGCTTTAATCTATTTGAAATTATTCAAATTAATCCTTTTAGTCATATGCTTCTGATTAGCAGTTCTTATTCTTTTTAAGATGTTTTATTGTCATCTACAAACTGCAAGGTTTTTAAAATGTAGAAAATAATATAAAAAATATTTTTTGTTATTATTTCAACAGTATTTATCTTGATTTGGATGTAAGTTATTTATTTCTCAGGAAGACATTATTTAATTTTATTGTTGCTTTGAGTAAGATTTTGATAATTTGCATAGTTCCACAATATTTGCAGTAGAAGATAGCTAGTGATCATCATTTTGTCCTGTGTATATTTGCATAAAGATGGCTCATTTGGAACAGTGGTATATCCTGTCTTCAAGTTTTACTACAAGAACAATTTCCTATTGTGTAATATCTCATTCATAATATTCTTGGAACAGTGAGTCCAAACTGTCACAGCTCTAATATATTTGTAAATAAATGTCATATAAACAATAACATATGTTGCACATTGTAGGGGAGTTTATTAGCATCAAAGACTGTATAACCATATTCTCATGAACAAATACAAACTGATTTACAAGGTTGCGTATATGAGAATTCTAATTAAAACCAATGTGTGTACCAATGTTAGAATCCCAAAACTGTAGCTCACACTATTTTTGTAATCTGTTTTGTTTCATAAATAAATTGGTTGCTATAGTTTCAAGTTGACTGTTGAAATAATAATTTTAAAAAAGTTCAGTTAAGAAATTAAATTTTAATGAAATGAAAGATACTTTGATAAAATTTGAGACTGAATTGAGAAACTTGAGATGCTTCGATGCATTGAGGAAATTCTGACTTGGTTTCAGATAAGCCATATTGTTGAGAATATGTTATACTGTTTTAAAAAAAGCTTTTCTTGCTAATTGTATGAGAGCCTCCACAAAACAAATTGTGTACATAAAATAAAATAAAATAAAAAGAAAGAAAACAAATGAATGTTTTATAGAATTTATGAAAAACATGAGCCATTGTAAGGCCATCTTCAATGAATTAGACCCCACCCCCTCCCCATTTTGACAAAATCCTGGCAACGTCCTTGATGTGGGAGCAGCCATTTTAATCAGAGAAGGGAAAGATTAGAATTGGGTAGAGCAATCAGCATATATTTTCAGATGTCACCCTCATTAACCTGTACACTTCTTCGAGAACCTCCAATAAAATGGACAGGTAAAGGCTTTTTAAAGAAGGAATTATTTATTATGAACAATTTCACAACACCTTTTAACTGGGGATGATTTTAACTGTGCTTCAAACAAGAAAGATCAGAGTCCCAATTTAAATGTCTCTAAGGAATAAAAAACACGTAGTTAACAATTTAAAACTTAAAGACAAATTAAATGTCCTACATTTGTTCAGTTCACATCTGTCACTCCACAATCATGTAGCAGAACCAACAGAATCTGCATCTGAGGCAAATCTTTGATCAAAGTTGAAACAGTGCCCACATATTTCACTGACCACTGCAGCATGTTGGCTTACATCAATCTCACGCTACACCCAACTAACAGTTCAAAAACCAGTTGAACTTAAACATATCCTTATTACAAGAATATGACTTAGAAGACAGACTGAAAGAAGTATGGGCAATGTGTCTTTGCCTACCTGATAGGCAAAAAACAGTGATAGACCAAAATTGAGTAAAGTTGTTATTTAGTAGTCAACAATGATCTAGAGACGTGAAAAACAACAGAGAATTTTATTACACAATGTTGAGGAATTTATATGATCAGGCAGACATGTCCAACATTCGCTGGGAAGATATTAAGAAATCAAAACCAAATTACTAAGCATGAAGAGAAAGCAGTTGCATCAGGACACATTCAAGGAGTCTTAAGAGAATATCTAAACCCTGATATAAACTATGTTCAGAGAATAAAATTAATTACAATAGCACTCTCTCAGAAGTTGAGTAAATGGTGCAACTGTTTTCACTACCAAAAATGATAGCCAGGAAGATTATGTCAACTGTCACCAACTACCTGTAGGAAGGAGAAGTATTCAGAGTAGACAAGAACAGTCACTCTAGATTTAAAAAAAAAACCACAAGGCTTCTCCATTTTTTAAAATAAAGATCCGCTGCTATTCTAGAAGGAAGTGCAGGCTGCTTTACTTATATTTTGAAATTTTTAGACAGAAAGTCTCCAAGCAATGGTAGATGTGCAGAAAATGAATTGCCGGCTATAGAATGTATGGACATTTTCTTGGAGATGAGTTACCTCATTAATGAGACCACTGCTTCATAACAGATAATGGCCAGAGACAATATACTTCCCAGAAAGAAACATGAAGAGAGAAATGAAATAGATAGGAAATACCCAAATATCCAGTGTGATGCTGTAAGGAATAATATCAACATGGGCAAACGTCCATATTACATAGTAACAATGTGGTATAAAACTGAATAACAAAGTTGGCACAAATGAATGGCTTAACACACATTGCACTCAGTCCAATGAACCTTTGCCTCAGATGTAATTTCACTGGTACAGTAGTACAGAGATTTGCCTGTGGAATCAATACAGAGTGTTACAAAAGGGTACGGCCAAATTTTCAGGAAACATTCCTCACATGCAAAGAAAGAAAATATGTTATGTTGACATGTGTCCGGAAATGCTTACTTTCCATGTTAAAGCTCATTTTATTACTTCTCTTCAAATCACATTAATCATGGAATTGAAACACACAGCAACAGAATGTACCAGCGTGACTTCAAACACTTTGTTACAGGAAATGTTCAAAATGTCCTCCATTAGTGAGGATACATGCATCCACCCTCCGTCACATGGAATCCCTGATGCGCTGATGCAGCCCTGGAGATTGGTGTATTGTATCACAGCCATCCACAATACAAGCACGAAGAGTCTCTACATTTGGTACCAAGGTTGCATAGACAAGAGCTTTCAAATGCCCCCATAAATGAAAGTCAAGAGGGTTGAGGTCAGGAGAGCATGGAGGCCATGGAATTGGTCCACCTCTACCACTCCATCGGTCACCAAATCTGTTGTTGAGAAGCATACGAACACTTCGACTGAAATGTGCAGTAGCTCCATCGTGCATGAACCACATGTTGTGTCGTACTTGTAAAGGCACATGTTCCAGCAGCACAGGTAGAGTATCCCGTATGAAATCATGATAAAATCATGATAACGTGCTCCATTGAGCGTAGGTGGAAGGACATTGGGCCCAATCAAGACATCATCAACAATGCCTGCCCAAACGTTCACAGAAAATCTGTGTTGATGACGTGATTGCACAATTGCATGCGAATTCTCATCAGCTCACACATGTTGATTGTGAAAATTTACAATTTGATCACATTGGAATGAAGCCTCATCCGTAAAGAGAACATTTGCACTGAAATGAGGACTGACATATTGTTGGATGAACCATTCACAGAAGTGTACCCGTGGAGGCCAATCAGCTGCTGATAGTGCCTGCACACACTGTACATGGTACGGAAACAACTGGTTCTCCCGTAGCACTCTCCATACAGTGATGTGGTCAAACTTAACTTGTACAGCAGCAACTTCTCTGACGCTGACATTAGGGTTATCGTCAACTGCACGAAGAATTGCCTCATCCATTGCAGGTGTCCTCGTCATTCTAGGTCTTCCCCACTCGCGAGTCATAGGCTGGAATGTTCCGTGCTCCTTAAGACGCCGATCAATTGCTTCGAACGTCTTCCTGTCGGGGCATCTTCGTTCTGGAAATCTGTCTCGATACAAATGCACCGCATCACAGCTATTGCCCTGTGCTAATCCATACATCAAATGGGCATCTGCCAACTACACATTTGAAAACATTGCACTGACTGAAAAACCACATTCGTGATGAACACTATCCTGTTGATGCTACGTACTAACGTGCTTGGTGCTAGTACTGTAGAGCAATGAGTCGCATGTCAACATAAGCACCGAAGTCAACATTACCTTCCTTCAATTGGGCCAACTGGTTGCAAATCAAGGAAGTACAGTACATACTGATGAAACTAAAATGAGCTCTAACATGGAAATTAAGTGTTTCCGGACACATGTCCACATAACATCTTTTCTTTATTTGTGTGTGAGGAATGTTTCCTGAAAGTTTGGCCGTACCTTTTCGTAACACCCTGTACATTAAACTGAAAGTGGCCCAGAGATCAATTAGCTTCAACAGACAATCCTGTGCCAGTAATATTCTGTAAGCCGCAGGCTCAATACTTTCCTGTATTAAAAAAGCAATGCCAATCTTTTGTTACTGGCAAAGTACGCGATTTACATAACTTTAATGAACTGGAAGCTCACAACACAACTGAATTCTACATGTATATAAAGTGCAAATTACATAAAATTATCATGTACTCAGACCACAAAAGGAAGTACCATAACATAACAACAATAGGGTGAAAAAAATTATGTAACAAATTTCTGTGGCCATTGTTAAATTTCTGTTGTTGAATTTATATTTAAATATAGCTCAAGCAACACATCAGCACAGCACAGGAGAAATGTTTTGTAAGAATTTACAATCAGTTCATACTGTGGATATGAATACTGACTGATATTGCCTCCTTTCTTATCCTTCATTCATTTTTTTTACATTAATTTCTCAAATTAAAGAACTAATTTGAAGAATGGTTTGGCATCAGTCAAGTTTGTATCGAATTTTGTGTAACATCATAATTCATTGAATTACAGTACAACAAGAGATTAAGGGAAAAAAAGAAAAGAAAAAAAATTATGGATAGATGTGGCAAACTTGCAATGTCCTATTGGAAGTCAAGTCTTCCTTTCTCAAAATATTTTTTACTAATCTTCTCATTTTATAAAAGATTCAAGGACTTTCTTATTAATTTAACAGAAATATGTGCTATAATACTAGATGTTATGTACATCAGAGTTCATTCTCGCTCAGAAGTGAGTTTGTTCCATTGTGTAAACATGACAGCGAATATGTACCAACAAATTGCAAGGTTACTTTCTACATCACTGCCTGACTCTATCACAGTTCAATATTTACTTATTTATTCAGCCAAAAATCATTATAACAGCATAAGACCCATGACATCACAGAAACATCACTGTTTTGTCACACAAATTCACAAATAGCCCAGATTGAACACACACAAAACATTAAACTTCTCAAGTTTAGAACTGAAAACCTGGAAACCAAAAAGCATGGAGGGAAGCTAAAATACACAAGATCTCTCCAAAACATGTCTTTTAGAATGGCCTCTTGTGATGAAGTGTCAGAAATATGATGTTGGTGGATAAATATGCTACCTTTAGATCTTTACTCGGAGTTAGCTTTTGAGGATGTTCAGTTGTTGATTATGAAACAGAAAGAAGATACAGCACATAAACTCTTCACTAGAATGTGATATACATGGCAGTGTCACTCACCACTGTGTTGCCCTGAGCTGCTCAATTAAATCAGCCACTACATTAAATACATTTCTCTCTTCTTGTAAGCTTTAAGAGCAGCTTTCCGCACAAACAACTGTCCATTGTCAGAATCCTTATTTGTTGACACATAGGAGACATTATCTCAAGATTTACTCAAAATTTGATCTCTTAGTTCTTTTTCTGTAAAGAACTGACTTATGGGATTTCCCAGAGTGTGAGGTTTTTGGCTGAGGAACGCATTTCTTTATTGCTGCCTTTTTCACCAGAACCCTGCTTTCTGTTCCTTGCTTCACCATCTCAGCCTTACCATTTATAGGCATGAATGAGAATACTATATTTCTTCTACTTCTCATACCTTACTCTTACATGCCAAGCCAGTAACTAGACATATTTAGCCACGTTTGGGCAGGCTATTGAGGCAGTGATGCCTTTTAATTTTTCTGATTTCTTCCAGGCTAACAACAGATTATTTGAAGTAGTAACTGAGATGAGCTTTCTTGTTGAGAATTGTCCAGTAAAACTGGGTCAGGAACTTCTTTCTTTCGTGATGGTTGTTTCTCTCTTGTTTGTTGTAGATTTCTTGTTGCAAACTAATTATTGTTAAAGATTTTATTAAGAAATGTTACAGTAACTAAGGTATTATCATTTGCATGGTAAGATAGTGACAGTGTTCTTTCTTGACACTTGATGTAATACATTTTGAAATGTCCTCTGCATACAGTGCACTGACAACCATTGAAGTGGTTGTGGTATTGCTTGGTTGAGCATATTCTGTGGTGTAGTCCCAGGGCTGCCACTCTTGTGTACTGGTGACTGTGTACTTTGCTTCCTTCCATTTGTAATTTGTCATGATAGGGGTGCTGAGGAATAAATTATCTATGTCTCTTGCTTATTGTCACCTGAATTTCAAGAGTCTTGTGGTTTTTGGGGTTGACATGAGGTTATGAGCTTCCATCAGGTCTTCTACGACAAAAGTTGTCTCTGTCAAGATGTACGTTATTCTATTTTGAATGTATTTTGAGGTGCATAGAATTATTTTCAGGTAGGCAGACTTGGCTCCCTCTCATCATTTGAGTACATGGGGTGTCTAAATGTAAATCATATGCTGTACTGGGCATGACCTTTATGATGAACAGTGTCAGGGCTGTTTTTATAGATAGTATATACAGTTTCTTTATATCAAAAGTTGCCTTCTATTATTAACCTGTCTTTAATGCACTTCCTACCCCCATGAACCATGGACCTTGCTGTTGGTGGGGAGGCTTGCGTGCCTCAGTGATACAGATGGCCGTACCGTAGGTGCAACCACAATGGAGGGGTATCTCTTGAGAAGCCAGACAAATGTGTGGTTCCTGAAGAGCCTTTTTGGTAGTTGCAGGGGCAACAGTCTGGATGATTGACTGATCTGGCTTTGTAACACTAACCAAAACGGCCTTGCTGTGCTGGTACTGTGAACGGCTCAAAGCAAGGGGAAACTACAGCTGTAATTTTTACTGTCGCCATGCAGCTTTACTGTATAGTTAAATGATGATGGCGTCCTCTTCGGTAAAATATTCCGGAGGTAAAATAGTCCCCCATTCGAATCTCCGGGCGGGGACTACTAAAGAGGACGTCGTTATCAGGAGAAAGAAGACTGGCATTCTACGGATCGGAGCATGGAATGTCAGATCCATTAATCGGGCTTGTAGGTTAGAAAATTTAATAAGGGAAATGGACAGGTTAAAGTTAGATATAGTGGGAATTAGTGAAGTTCGGTGGCAGGAGGAACAAGACTTTTGGTCAGGTGAATACAGGGTTATAAATACAAAACCAAATAGGCATAATGCAGGAGTAGGTTTAATAATGAATAATAAAATAGGAGTGTGGGTAAGCTACTTCAACAGCATAGTGAATGCATTATTGTGGCCAAGATAGACACGAACCCGATGCCTACTACAGTAGTACAAGTTTATATGCCAACTAGTTCTGCAGATGATGAAGAAATTGATGTAATGTATGATGAGATAAAAGAAATTATTCAGGTAGTGAAGGGAGATGAAAATTTAATAGTCATGGGTGACTGGAATTCGAGAGTAGGAAAAGGAGAGAAGGAAACATAGTGGGTGAATATGGATTGGGGGTGAGAATTGAAAGAGGAAGCTGTCTGCTAGAACTTTGCACAGAGCATAACTTAATCATAGCTAACACTTGGTTCAAGAATCATAAAAGAAGGTTGTGCACATGGAAAAATCTTGGAGGTACTAGAAGGTATCAGATAGATTATATAATGGTAAGACAGAGATTTAGGAACCAGGTTTTAAATTGTAAGACATTTCCAGGGGCAGATGTGGACTCTGAGCACAATCTATTGGTTATTAACTGTAGATTAAAACTGAAGAAACTGCAAAAAGGTGGGGATCTAAGGAGATGGGACCTGGATAAACTGACTAAACCAGAGGTTGTACAGAGTTTCAGGGAGAGCATAAGGGAACAATTGACAGAAATGAGGGAAAGAAATACAGTAGAAGAGGAATGGGTAGCTCTGAGGGATGAAGTATAAAGGCAGCAGGGGATCAAGTAGGTAAAAAGATGAGGGCAAGTAGAAAACCTTGCTTAACAGAATAAATATTGAATTTAATTGATGAAAGGAGAAAATATAAAAATGCAGTAAATGAAGCAGGCAAAAAGGAATACAAACGTCTCAAAAATGAGATCGACAGGAGGTGCAAAATGGCTCAGCAGGGATGGCTAGAGGACAAATGTGAGGATGTACACGCTTATCTCACTAGGGGTAAGATTGATACTGCCTACAGGAAAATTAAAGAGACCACTGGAGAAAAGAGAGCCACTTGTATGAATATCAAGAGCTCAGAAGGAAACCCAGTTCTAAGCAAAGAAGGGAAAGCAGAAAGGTGGAAGGAGTATATAGAGGGTCTATACAAGGGTGATGTACTTGAGGACAATATTACGGAAATGGAAGAGGATGTAGATGAAGATGAAATGGGAGATACAATACTGTGTGAAGAGTTTAAATGATTAATGGAAAATCTCATATAAAGATGTGAAACAAATACTAACAAAGAGATAGAGGGGCTGGCCAGTACTTACCTCAACTCAGTACAGCCGATAGATACACATAAAACAAAACCGAAAATTTACGTTCCTACCTTTCGGAACAAATATTCCTTCATCGGGGAGGAGAGAGGGGAAAGGAGATTCAGTTACTCACAACCCAGGTTATGAAGCAACAGGGAAAGGAAAATAGGGAGGGTAGCAAGGATGGAGGCATGGTTGTCAGAGGGAAGCCAAAGATATTCTACTGTAAGTACTGTGCCAGCTTCAAACCAAAGAGGATGCATACAGAAGTAAAGAGGTATATAGTATAAAGATAAACACAACTATGTAGGATGAAAAGATACGTGAATGGCTAAAGAGGAAAGGGAAAGAGGATAAGACCGAAGAGTAAATGGGAGTGAGGTTGTTTAACGTAGGTTCAGTCCAGGGGGATGGCGGGATGAAAGGATGTGTTGGAGTGCAAGTTCCCATCTCCGCAGTTCAGAGGGACTGGTCTTGGGTGGGAGAAGCCAAATGGCACATACGGTGTAGCAGGTTCCTAGGTCCCTAGAATTATGCCGGAGGGCATGCTCCACTACTGGGTATTGGGCATCTCCTAGGCGGACAGTTCGTCTGTGTCCATTCATGCGCTCAGCCAGTTTAGTTGTTGTCATGCCGATGTAAAAGGCTGTGCAGTGCAGGCATGTCAGTTGATAAATGACATGTGTAGTTTCACACGTGGCCCTGCCTTGAATTGCGTATGTTTTACCAGTAGCGGGGCTGGAGTAGGTGGTTGTGGGGGGATGCATGGGGCAGGTTTTGCAGCGGGGTCGGTTACAGGGGTAGGAACCGCTGGGTAGCGAAAGTAGTCTGGGAATATAATATTGTAGGGTTTAACAAGGATGTTACTGAGGTTAGGGGGGCGACGAAAGGCAACTCTGGGTGGTGTGGGGAGAATTTTTTCAAGGGATGATCTCATTTCAGGGGTTGACTTGAGAGAGTCATATCTCTGGCAGAGTAATTTGTTGATGTTTTCGAGGCCAGGATAATATTGGGTGACAAAGGGGGATGCTTCTGTGTGGCCTGGGAGTAGGAACATTGTTGTTGGACGGGGAGGAATTTATTGCTCAGGAAATCTGTTTGTGGACAAGGTCTGCAGGATAGTTGCGGGAGAGGAAAGCACTGGTAAGGTTATTGGTGTAATTGTTGAGGGATTCATCACTGGAGCAGATACGTTTGCCACGAATACCTAGCCTGTAGGGAAGGGAGTGTTTGATGTGGAAAGGATGGCAGCTATCAAAGTGAAGGTACTGTTGTTTGTTTGTGGGTCTGATATGGACAGAGGTGTGGATGTGAGCTTCAACAAGATGAAGGTCAACATCCAGGAAGGTGGTTTGGGTTTTGGAGAAGGAGCAGGTGAAATTCAGATTCGAAAAGGAGTTGAGGTTATGGAGGAAATTAAGGAGTGTTTCTTCACCATGAGTCCAGACCACAAAGATGTCATCTATAAACCTATACCAGGCCAGGGGAAGCAGCTGTTGGGTCTTCAGGAAAGCCTCCTCCATGCGGCCCATGAAGAGGTTGGCATAGGACGGAGCCATCCTGGTTCCCATGGCCATTCCCCTGATTTGTTTGTAGGTCTGGCCTTCAAAAGTGAAGTAATTATGGGTGAGGATGAAGTTGGTAAGTGTGATAAGGAACGAGGTTTTTGAAAGATCTTCGAGTGGGCGTTGGGAGAGGTAGTGCTCAAGGGCAGAGAGACCTTGGGTATGTGGGATGTTTGTGTAAAGGGATGTAGCATCTATGGTGACAAGAAAGGTTTCAGGTGGGAGAGGGGTGGGAATGGATTTGAGGCATTCTAGGAAGTGGTTTGTGTCTTTGATGTAGGATGGGAGTCTGCGGGTGATAGGTTGGAGGTGCTGGTCTACCAGAGCTGAGATACGTTCGGTTGGGGCTTTGAAGCCTGCTACAATGGGACGGCCAGGATGGTTCTCTTTGTGGATTTTGGGTAATAGGTAGAAGATAGGGGTACGTGGCTCAGGTGGAGTGAGTAAGTCTATGGAAGCCGTTGTGAGGCCTTGTGAGGGACCTTGGATTTTTAGGATTTTTTGCAGCTCAGTCTGGATGGAGGGAATGGGATCCTGGGTAACAGCTTTGTAGGTTGAGGTGTCGGAGAGTTGACGCAGTCCTTCTGCCACATACTCCACACGGTCAAGTACAACAGTTGTGGAGCCTTTATCCACCGGGAGGATGACAATAGAGCGGTCTATTTTCAGCTCCTTAATGGCACGGGGTTCAGCTGGGGTGATGTTGGGGGTTGTCGGGATGTTCTTCAGGAAGGACTGGGAGGCAACACTGGATGTGAGGAATTCCTGAAATGTCTGCAAGGGATGGTTTTGGGGGAGGGGAGGAGGATCCCTTTGAGAAGGCAGTCGGAACTGTTCTAGACAGGGTTCAACACTGGGTCTAGTATTTGGGGGCTGTGTTTGGGTAGTGAAGTGATATTTCCAGTTGAGGTTCCGGGTGAATGAGAGGAGATCTTTAACCAGGGCAGTGTGGTTGAATTTAGGCGTGGGGCTAAAGGTTAAGCCTTTTGATAGAACAGATGTCTCTGGAGGAGAGAGGGATCTGGATGAGAGGTTTAGGACTGAATTGGGTCTGGTGATATGTGGCATTTGACTGTGGTTATAGTTGAGATTTGGTCTGTGTGGGGAATGTGCTGGGATGGGGAGATTGAGTAGGGTGGCTAGGCTAGGTTTGTTGGCTATGAGGGGGTTTGTTGAAGGTTCTGTTGTGGTTGGTGTTTGTGAGGGATAGGGAGAGGGACCCCACTTCTTAGGTGTTGCACTAGCACTGTGGATAGTTTTTTCAGGTGGTGTGTGGCATGGAACTCAAGTTTGCAGCTGGTTTCTAGGATGATGTTCCTGAGTGTGTTCTCCAAGCAAGGGTTTGAGAGGTGGAGGACTTTGAAGAGAGATAGGAGCTGTTGGGAGTGGTGGTTACATGAAGTAGTGTAGAGATTCAGGACAAGTTGGGTAAGGGCTAAGGATTGAAGGTTCTGGAAGTCCAGGAGAGACTGGTGGAAGGAGGAATTGCACCCGGAGATGGGAACTTTTAAGGTAAGCCCTTTAGGGGTAATTCCAAAGGTTAAGCAGGACCGGAGGAAAAGTATGTGGGATTGCAGTTTGGCTACGGTGAATGCATGTTTCCGGAATGAATGTAAATAATGTGGTATAGGATTAGGGTACATAGTGGGTAACTGGTGGGTAGGGAAATTAAATAACTAAAGTTGAAATAGTAATCATAAGAAGGAATAAAACGCGGAGGGAAGGACAAGAAAGACAGAAATTAATTGTGTTGGTAATGTTCAATACCAAAGGAAGACCACTAAATAAGAAAAATACGGAAAAAGTTGACCAGACCAAGCAAGTATGTCCAGATCAGGGGAAAAGAACACACGTTGCTCAAAAACAGAGATAGCGAGTGGCGAAAAAAAGATCGCGCGTGCCGCAAAAAAGAGATCGCGCGTGCCGCAAAAAAGATCGCGCGTGCCGCAAAAAAGTTCACGGGTGGCGCAGAAATATCCCAAAAAAATTTTCTTGTGACAGAGAAAGATAGCCAATGGCACAAAAATATCGCCAGCAACAAGAAATCGATGGAAATGGATGATACTGGTAGGTGTGGAAGAGATTGTTAGCAGTCATTGTTGGCTGGAAAACAGCGAATAACGAACGTTAAAATTATGGAATGTTGAATAAATAAATCAATAAATAAAAAAGAGAAGAGGACTATAAACGGAACAAGATAATAGGAGGAAGATGAAACTAGCACAGTTGGTGACGAAAATATTTATTTATGTATATATAAAACACTGAAGAAGAGAAAGTGTTAAGATGACAGACGTAAGTGATAGCTAACAAAAGAGACAAAACAATGAAGGATGTGGACCATATAGGTGATCTAAATGATTAATGGAAAATCTCATATAAAGATGTGAAACAAATACTAACAAAGAGATAGAGGGGCTGGCCAGTACTTACCTCAGCTCAGTACAGCCGATAGATACACATAAAACAGAACCGAAAATTTACGTTCCTACCTTTCGGAACAAATGTTCCTCCATCGGGGAGGAGAGAAGGGAAAGAAAGGGAAGAAGGGAAAGGAGATTCAGTTACTCACAACCCAGGTTATGAAGCAACAGGGAAAGGAAAATAGGGAGGGTAGCAAGGATGGAGGCATGGTTGTCAGAGGGAAGCCAAAGATATTCTACTGTAAGTCTGTGCCAGCTTCAAACCAAAGAGGATGCATACAGAAGTAAAGAGGTATATAGTATAAAGATAAACACAACTATGTAGGATGAAAAGATATGTGAATGGCTAAAGAGGAAAGGGAAAGAGGATAAGACCGAAGAGTAAATGGGAGTGAGGTTGTTTAACATAGGTTCAGTCCAGGGGGATGGCGGAATGAAAGGATGTGTTGGAGTGTAAGTTCCCATCTCCGCAGTTCAGAGGGACTGGTCTTGGGTGGGAGAAGCCAAATGGCACATACGGTGTAGCAGGTTCCTAGGTCCCTAGAATTATGCCGGAGGGCATGCTCCGCTACTGGGTATTGGGCGTCTCCTAGGCGGACAGTTCGTCTGTGTCCATTCATGCGCTCAGCCAGTTTAGTTGTTGTCATGCCGATGTAAAAGGCTGTGCAGTGCAGGCATGTCAGTTGATAAATGACCGGTTGGTAGGACATGTTCTGAGGCATCAAGAATCACCAATTTAGTATTGGAGGGCAGTGTGGAGGGTAAAAATCATAGAGGGAGGCCAAGAGATGAATACACTAAGCAGATTCAGAAGGATGTAGGTTGCAGTAAAAACTGGGAGATGAAGAAGCTTGCCCAGGATAGAGTAGCATGGAGAGCTGCATCAAACCAGTCTCAGGACTGAAGACCGTAACAACAACATTAATGCACTTGGAAAAGGTATGGCCTGTAACCTGCAGTGTCATTCCTAGGTATTTGTAGCTTCTGACCATTTCCAGTTCTTGTTGCCCATAGGTGAATTTGTCATAGTTTGCCAGAGTTCCTCCATTCCTGAATTTCATTGCTTTTGTCTTATCCCTATTTATGACATCATCACTTTCCTGGGACTTCTTGTAGAGGTTCTTTTCTTTCTGACAATATGATCATGTCATTGGCATACATTCATATTTTCATTTCTTCTTATATCCTTTGCATCACATCGGTGGTAAGTACACCAGATATAGAGGGACTTGGGTCTTCCTGCAGTACTCCATTTGTTTGCTGGAAACCCTGGGACTGTGTTAATACATTGCATATTCTGGTTGATTTTTCTCAGAGGATGCTTGCTACAAATTTTATGATCCCAATTCCTGCATCTAGTATTGGATGTAGTTTTTACCAATACTGTACTCCTGTTTACCCCATTGAAAACTTGTTTGTAGTCAATAAAGATTGCATATGCATGATCTTTTGTCTAAGACAGTGTTTCACTTATGAATCATAGAATATGTCCCACTGCTTGGATGGCTGACCTTCCAGGACTGAAGACATGCTGTTTCCACAGTATCACAATCATTATGCTGTCACGGATCTTTAAATATGATGATGATGAACATTATCTTGAGCAGTGCACATTCCAAGACAATTCCCCTATAGGAATCCGGTGCATTCTATAATCCTTTATGTTTGTACATCATTAATTGTCAGTTCTCACCATAATTTCAGGGCATCCACAATTTCTAAGCACTTTTTGAATAGGGCTGTCCAGAGTTTCACAGTATGCAGCATTGCTCCTTTCATTAGTTTCTTCAAGATATGTCTGGGCTGGCTGCCTTACTGGGTTTGCTTTTTTCAGTTGCTTACCATAACTCTATTATTCTTCTGTTTTCAGTTAAGGGGGTGCTGGCCTCAGTGCGTTAATGTGAGCTCTCTTCCTGGAGTGGGTTTATGAAATGGTTTTCACATACTGATGTGGAGATGGAGGGTTTAGTCTTTGTTGCTCATGGTTCCATTCTGCTTCCTGAAGTAATTCTTTTTCTTTGATCTGGGTGTACTGTATGTTTTCTTTTAGAGGTGAGTTATATTTTGTCTTTGTATGCATATATCTGTGTCTCAGATTTTCATAGCTGCATTTGTATTTTTCAGTGCCTTTAGTTTTTCCATAACCATATATCTTCTTATAAAGAATTCACTCTCAGACCATGGTTTCCTTTTCCTCTTTGTTGGTTGAGGAGACACTGGCTGAATCAGGGATTCAGTTAAGTTCCACAGTGTCATCAATGTTGCCTCTTTCTATTCTGTTTAGTATTTCTTCAGCACTTAACGTTATGCACTAGTAGGTAGGACTGGCTTTAGAATGTGTGACAATTGTTAAATTTTGGAGTTTCATTTCATTTCTGTGGTAAAATATAATGTGTTTGGTACTAAAGCTGTTGTGTGAGATATAGATTTTATTCTGAGCTTCATTTATGAGGGTAAAGTCTTCCTCTTCCATGAACTCCACAAGAGACTGTTTTACTGTTTGGCTTATATGTTCAGCACTTAATATCTTTAGATGAAGGCTTCTACCACTTCAGCTGCTGAGCATTGAAGTCTTGTATAGGTACCAATAATTTACAGTTTTTTTAAACTGTACTATCATAGCATTCTCTCTCGTCTGTGGTTTGTTTGCCCGAGAGCTGACTTGTTGTAACATGTCACCACTCCTGATGATCTTGCTTCTGCCACAACTTCAACCAGTGTGAGTATTGTACAGAAATAATTTGTATATCAGCATTCTTGGAGAAAGATTTCACAGGAGACAAGAGTGTCACTATTGTGCACTCTTTCATGTGGTAAAATATTGAGTAGGGATTTTAATCCTTGTACATCCCATAGTGAAATTTGAACATTACTCTTTTTTTATGGCAGTCAACTACAAAAAAAGAAAGTGATGGAAGACTACTCTCTGTGGGCATAATTCCTCTCTTTCTTTACATTTTTGATGTCTTTGCTGACTACCAGTTTGAAGCATTTGTTTCGCCCCCTAGTGCCTAACTGAGTGAATTTCTTTACATCCACAATACTTTCCTCATTTAGGTGCCCCATTATGTCTTCAGGTGTTGTCTTTCCACCCAGGTGGCCCAAAAATAGCCAATACAGTTCTGTTGCTGAATTTAACTTGCTAGTCTACTTTCAAGATTGAACAGTGCATTGTGCTGGTGGCTTGTAGGTTTCTGGGATGTGGTTTGTCTAGTTTGGTTGGATTTGTTGGTAATCTGTTCCCTTCTGCTCCCATCCCTCTCCCTTCATGGAATTTTCATCTGTGAAGCTTATCTTAATATTTTGTATCTTTGGCTCTCTGTGTTATTCCCTTCCAGTTGCATGTGGTCTTCAAGCTATATTCTCATGAT
The DNA here is from genome assembly GCF_023864345.2 of Schistocerca serialis cubense. Classification (NCBI taxonomy): domain Eukaryota; kingdom Metazoa; phylum Arthropoda; class Insecta; order Orthoptera; family Acrididae; genus Schistocerca; species Schistocerca serialis. Next base: position 463,712,439 of record NC_064643.1, read on the forward strand.
TCAGTGGTTTAATTCTAGGCACAAGTGCATTGCATTGTTTAACTTTTCCTTCCTGTCTTTCATTGAATTCAATACCTTTTCCATAATATTTTGCATCTGGATACTTACTTTCTCTGTAATCTGTTCATCAACTTCTGTGCTTGGATATATCTTCTATGTTCGGCCAGCAGGTATAACTAGGCTCAGGCTGCTTTCTCTTCTCTGTTGCATTTCTACTGGTTGGCCAGCAGGTGTTGTGTCTGTCTGCAACTTTCTGTACTGTGTCAACAGATGGTGCCATCTATTCAACGGGACTGCTGAGTCCTTTCTTACCCAGGAGTTCTATTCTGCTCTTCCTAGCCTTGATCTGAATTTTGTCTTTCCTTTTTTTAATGCCTAATGTGAGCTTTTTTAGTTCTGTAAAGCAGATTCTGATGTCACTCTCCACTTTCTCCATATCTTCTTTCATTTAGCCACCTGTGCCTACAATGATTGTCAGTGCTTTGAGGGCATTCTCTAACCAGTTTTCTATTGTGTCCACCATATCAACTCAGGTCACACTTTAGAAACATTAATTACTCTCACTGCCTTATATACACTTATGAAGCTGTTACAGCGCAACCAAGCCAGCAGCCATTTTCGATTACGATCAACTCAGAAATTTAGTTTGTGAGTTGTGCTGATTGCATGCTTACCTTAGATGGATGGATGGATAGATGGATTTATCAATTAATGGGTGGCTGGATGAAGATGATGAGTGATTTTCTATTCATCTACATCCACATCATACTCCACAAGACACCTAATGGTGTGTGGCAGAGGTTACTTTCAGTACCACTAACTGATCCCCCCCTCCCCTGTTGCTCTCACAAATGTCCTATGGGAAATGACTGTCAGTAAGGTTCTGTATTAGCTTTCAATTTCTTGAATTCTCTTGTTGTGGTCATTATGCGGGATGTATGTGAGAGGCAGTAACATGTCCTACTCTTGCCGTCAAGTTCTCTCTCAAAATTTCAATAGCAAACCTCTCCATGATGCAGAATATCTGCTTTCTATTTCAGACACACAACACATTTTCAGTAGGAATAAAGGAAATACCAGACAGTTATAATTTATTTATGGAATACAGTGGACACCAAACTATTGCAACACCTGTTTCATGAGTTCTATCAATTGTATATATTTTCTGGGTGGGCACTAAAGTGCGCGTCATTTATGTTGGCGGCCGAGTTTAGGTTCGTTCTGCGCATCTGACGTCACAAAACACAGTCAGCCAATGAACAGAGAACGACGTTGCCAGATCCCGACTGCAGTGCAGAGCATGGACGAGTGTCTTCAGTTTTGGAAACGTTCAGTCATAAATAAAGTAATAGAACAAAAGCAATGTCTTGATAGCAGACTTTCTTTTATACTGCTTTTTCGCAATAAAGAACAGCGGTAATTGTTTATTTCCTATTGTACTTCGACGAAGCGTGAGTAATTCATAGTTATACCAACAGTGTTTGTCAGTATTTTGCGTGCCGTGTTATAGTCCTCATGGCATTGGGCCAGCGGACGAGCCGCAATAGCGTAACGGTTAAGGTGTTTGGCTTCCATATGAAAGGTTATGAGTTCAAACTTTGTGCGGTGCTTAATATTTTCGTTACTTAAAAACAATATCGAAGTGCCTTACTTCACAAATTATATGCGTTTGAATGCAATTTTTTGAAATTTCTAGTGCTTTGTCTCTTCATTAACCCTTTCGCTGCTGCAGACGCGTGCTCCCCGCATTCCACGCTGTGGGCGATTTTTTTATCACTGCACTGCTCGCCTGTGCAGACACATGGTGTTCCCACTGCTTTGACACGCTTATCATTCGATTTCACAAAAACTGTTTGGCCCAAAAATTTGATTTTTACACGTCTTCTTGACTGATACCTTCCCCCCATAAATGACTTAATTTTGTTTCGATGTTCAACGCAGTTATTATGCAGCATTAAATGTAGTAAACCATTGCACGAAATTTTGAAGAGTTTGCAGAGGTAGAAGTCCATAGCGTATACATTCCGTATGGTCGATTTTAGTTGCCACAATGTTGAGAATGAAATGTGGACAAGATACCTAAATTTCATATAAAATTTACTGTATAACAATATCTCATTTAATTTAAGTACCACATAGGTGTCATATGTAATGTTGAGAAATATTCCGTCTTCCGCGACTGTAATAAAAGTTTTATTTACACCGGACGCGTTTGGCTTTATTTTACAGCACTTCAATCAATGAAAGGTATGGCACATACACAAAGGTACTCATGTTCTCTTTCTTGTTTTTGTTCCACAGTCGCAGTTTTACCAATGGTACTGAAATATATTCCTCTTCTGCAACTGTAATAAGCGACTTATTTAGACCAGACGCGTTTTCCTCTTTTGAAGCATCTTCAGTGGACAGTATTTTGTCTCCTCTATTGCCAAGTCACCTTTCATAGTTTTGTGCTGCGGTAACACAATATTCAGCGTTTGTGTTGGCTGATCAGTGTTTTAGCAAATAAATGATGTTTGTGTGTGCCACACACAAAAATTATATTTGACATAGCTCAGAGCACTTCACTGATAGACGGCATATTCAAGTCCTAATGTTTTTGTAAGTCCACAGTTTTGTTTAATGTATTGTCTACTTCCTTTTGATTGATTGAAGTGCTTTAAAATAAAGCCAAATGTGCTCAGTGTAAATAAAACTTTTGTTACGGTCGCGAAAGACGGAATATTTCTCAATATTACATATGACACCTATGTGGTACTTAAATGAGATATTGTTATACAGTAAATTTTATACGAAATTTAGGTATCTTGTCCACATTTCATTTTCAACATTATGGCAACTAAAATCGACCATACGGAAAGTATACTCTATGGACTTTTACCTCTGCAAACTCTTCAAAATTTCGTGCAATGGTTTACTATATTTAATGCTGCATAATAACTGCGTTGGACATCGAAACAAAATTAAGTCATTTATGGGGGGAAGGTATCAGTCAAGAAGATGTGTAAAAATCTAATTTTTGGGCCAGATAATTTTTGTGAAATCGAATGATAAGAGTGTCAAAGCACTCGGAACACGATGTGTCTGCATAGGCGAGCAGTGCAGTGACAAAATCGCGCACAGCGAGGAATGCAGGGAGCACGTCTTGGTAGCAGCGAAAGGGTTAATGCGGCCGTGGTGGCTTTACTTCATGAACTGCGCGCTCCCCCCTAAACGTAAGCTTGCGAACTATGCTATACTATGGCGCTGCTTCTATTGGCGCGTGCGTCGTGTGCAACTGGCAACGCAGCAATCTCCCGCGTCTGGGCGGGCATGCGCGAGCCGCCAAGATAAAAGAATTGAACTATAGTCACATATGCATAAGTAACACAGCTGGATTATCTTAGAAGCTGCTACAATTTCAATGAGGTGCTCAAACTATCTGGCAAAACAAATAACACTGATCGAGATATATTTAGACAGTGTAGCATCAACCAGAGCTTGTCACTGTCTTTATGTTTCTGGTGTTACTTTTATTTCATTTGTTTGGATTTTACTAGAAATGCTTCACAATTCCACAGTTTTCACTTACTAGTCTCAAATATGAATAAAGCAACTAATAACTTTTGGTCTGAAAAGGTATGTATTAGGTGGGTGTGTAAGTTCATAGCATTTTTCCATTAGTTTAATAAACACAACAGGAACACATAACAGGGACTTGGGTGGATTGGTTGGTTGGTTGATGGTTGATGTGGAGGGGGGGGGGGGGGGGGGGGGGGGAACAGTGAGGTCATTTGTTCTATGACCTAAGATAGAAATATATGGTGGAACAACACAAGCAGCACAGTCCATTCAAGTGGAAGGGGTAACAGGCAAATAAAGAGGGAAAAGGGATGTCAGGGCAGCAGAAAGAGGAAAGAACTAGAGGGGTCTGAGTGGAAGCAGGGAAAACCAGGTTGCCCCAGAAACGATACATACGGTGGGCCACCAGCACCATCGCCAACACCCAAACCAGAGCATTATCATGAGACAACAGGGATAACACCAGGGGAAGGGGACAAAAGAAAAGGGAAAACTAAACTGCACAACAGACCATATGAAATGAAGGGAAAAGGGGGGAGAACCTGTTGGGTTATGGTCCCTGTAAGCAATGCCTTTGCTAACTGAGGGACTCCAATTCCAAAGGAAAGTTCAAAGACTTAAACCTGAGAGGACTAACCACTTTTGTGAAGAAAACCGAGGACAGATGCAACCATCTGAGGGTCGTCCACTAACATCCAAGACAAGGAAAGTGCAAGGGCATATTTAGTGCTAACGACCATTAGGTAGGGGAAGTCCATTGAAATATGGATCACCGTGAGGGTAGCCCCACAACAGCAAAAAAGGGGCTGCTCATTTCAGAGTAAAAAACCATGGATCAGCTTAGTATGGCCAATTCAAACATGGAAGAGGATGGTAGATTCCTCTCAGGAGAGGCAGAAGGAAGAATACCACATGCTGGAAGTCTCTTAGATAGCGCAAAGTTTATTAAACAGGGGGGTAGCCTCCCAAGAGTTGGCACATAATTGAGCAAAAAGGGATATGATGTAAAGCCACAAATCCATCCCAGAAGGGACACAAGGAATTGGGGGTAGGTTGGGGGGGGGGGGTAGGATGTTGCCCTACCCCCATCCTTCCCACGTCCCCAGCCAGATGATCGTTAAGATCATTTCCTAGAATACCTGCATGGCCAGGAACCCAAAGGAAATTAACTGAACAACCAGCGTCACCAAGATCAGTGAGAAGGTCGTGGATGGCAGGGACCATAGGGTGGCAGGGAAAACTTTGAGCAATAGCCTGAAGGCCACTCATTGAGTCTGTACATAACAAAACTTAGGTGAGTGAGGACCATTTAAAAAAGCAGAGGGCCCAGCAGAAGGCCATCAGTTCTGCAGTAAACTCTCCACATGTGGCTGGCAAAAGATGGTATTCCATGCCAACAGAAGATGTGAAGGTACATCCCCCATGATCAGCAGATTTAGAGCCAGTGGTGTAAAAATCCTGAAACTCCCATAAGAGTGTTTGGGACAAACAATGGATCACCATTGGAGCAATGGAACCTTTTGGAGCCCACAAGAGACCCATCAGAATCTGGGGTTGAGGAGCTAACCAAGGAGAGAGTGGTTGGGAGAGAACATGGGGAAGAGGATAATGGGGGGATATGGAAGTCACAGTGGAGAGAAGTCACAGTGGAGAGAAGTAGGGTGGAGTCCAACCAGAAAGTCACCCAAGGGTGTGCAGCAGGCAGGCAACGGACCCAAACTGCAAAAAATACAACATGAGAGGTGAGCAGGGGAAGAGCGGATACTGATGACATAGGAAACCAGGAACCAAATTGAAAGGGGAGGGATCCCACATCAATGAGAAGACTACCAACATGGCTAACGGATAACACAATGGTGAACTGGGTCCAAAAGGAGCAGTGTGAAAGGGGTAACTGATCCATAAACTTGTCAACCATGGTCTAGATGAGACGTAACTAATGCCCTAAAAAGGTGGAAAAGGGTTGAACAATCTGCACCGCAAGATGTCTGGGCAAGGAAGCGAGTGACATTGAATTTTCAAAAACAGCCAACCTTCAGATGACAGATAGGGATCAACCAAGTAAGCTCGTCAAAAAGAAGACCCAAGAAATTGAACTGGGGAGACCACAGTCAAGGTAGAGCTCCAGCTCAGGATGGACTATAGTACAGTTACAAAAATGCAACACCATCAACTTAAGGGGGAAGAACTGAAAACCATGCAAGAGTATCCACTTGGAAGGATGGAGTCATTGTTCCACAGAGGCCACCCAAGCCTACATACAGAAATCATCCACACTCCAGTACAAGTCACAAGTGATGAGAGAAAGAAGGACACTTGATAACGAACCCTGTGGAATGCCATTCTCCTGGGCCCATGGAGAGCTCTGAACAGTGCCAACCCAGACTCTGAATGACAAGTGGACCAGGGACTGTTGTTATTGTAGTTGTGGTCTTCAGTCCAGAGACTTGTTTGATGCAGCTCTCCATGCTACTCTATGCTGTGCAAGCTTCATCATTTCCATGTAACCACTGCAACCTACATCCTTCTGAATCTGTTTGGTGTATTCATCTCTTGGTCTCACTCTACGATTTCTACCCTCTATGCTGCCCTCCAATACTAATTGGTGATCCCTTGATGCCTCAGAACATGTCCTACCAACCGATACCTTCTTCTAGTCAAGTTGTGTCATAAATTCCTCTTCTTCCCAATTCTGTTCAGTAATTCCTCATTAGTTACATGATCTACCCATCTAATCTTCAACATTCCTCTGTAGCACCACATTCCAAAAGCTATTCTCTTCTTGTCTAAACTGTTTATTGTCCGTGTTTCACTTCCATACACAGCTACACTCCATACAAATTGCTTGACACTTAAACTATAATCGATGTTAACAAATTTATCTTCTTCAGAAACACTTTCCTTGCCACTGCCAGTCTACATTTTATATCCTCTCTACTTTGACCATCATCAGTTGTTTTGCTTCCCAAATAGAAGAAGTCATTTACTACTTTAAGTGTCTGATTTCCTAATCTAATTCTCTCAGCATCACCTGATTTAATTAAACTACATTGCATTATCCTCATTTTACTTTTGTTGATGTTCATCTTATATCCTCTTTCCAAGACACTGTCCATTCCGTTCAACTGCTCTTCCAGGTCCTTTGCTGTCGCCGACAGAATTACAGTGTCATAGGTAAACCACAAAGTTTTTATTTCTTCTCCATGGATTTTAATTCCTACTCCAAATTTTTCTTTGTTTCCTTTACTGCTTGCTCAATATATAGATTCAATAACATTGGGGATAGGCTACAACCCTGTCTCACTCCCTTCCCAACCACTGCTTCCCTTTCATGCCACTTGACTCTTATAACTGCAATCTTGTTTCTGTACAAATTGCAAACAGCCTTTTGCTCCCTGTATTTTACCCTGCCCCCTTTAGAATTTGAAAGAGAGTACTCCAGTCAACATTGTCAAAAGCTTTCTCTAAGTCTACAAATGCTAGAAATGTAGGTTTGCCTTTCCTTAATCTATCTTCTAAGATAATATATAGGGTCACATTTCTAGGGAATCCAAACTGATCTTCCCTGAGGTCAGCTTCTACCAGTTTTTCCATTCATCTGTATAGAATTCATGTCAGTATTTTGCAGCCATGACTAATTAAACTGATAGTTCGGTAATTTTTACACCTGCTTTCTTTGGGATTGGAATTATTATATTTTTCTTGAAGTCTGAAGGTATTTCACCAGTTGCATACATCTCGCCAGATGGTAGAGTTTTGTCAGGACTGGCTCTCCCAAGGCTATCAGTAGTTCTAATGGAATGTTGTCTACTCCCGGAGCCTTGTTTTGACTTAGGTCTTTCAGTGCTCTGTCAAATTGTTCACACAGTATCATATCTCCCATTTCATCTTCATCCTCATCCATTTCCATAATATTGCACTCAAGTACATTGCCCTTGTACAGACCCTCTCTCCTTCTGCCTTTCTGTTTTCCCTTCTTTGCTTAGAACTTGGTTTCCATCTGAGCTCTTGATATTCATACAGGTGGTTCTCTTTTCTCCAAAGGTCTCTTTAATTTTCCCATAGACAGTATCTATCTTACCCCTAATGATATATGCCTCTAAATCCTTACATTTGTCCTCTAGCCAGCCCTGCTTAGCCATTTTGCACTTCTTGTTGATCTCATTTTTGACATGTTTGTATTCTCTTTTGCCTGCTTCATTTACTGCATTTTTATATTTTCTCCTTTCATCGTTTAAATTCAATATCTCTTCTGTTACCCAAGGATTTCTACTAGCCCTCATCTTTTTACCTACTTGATCCTCTGCTGCCTTCACTATTTCATCTCTCAAAGCTACGCATTCATCTTCTATTGTATTTCTTTCCCCTGTCCTTGTCAATTGTTTCCTAATGCTCTCTGTGAAACTCTCTACAACCTCTGCTTAGTCAGTTTATCCAGGTCCCATCTCCTTAAATTCCCACCTTTTTGCAGTTTCTTCAGTTTTAATCTACAGTTCATAACCAATAGATTGTGGTTAGAGTCCACATCTGCCCCTGCAAATTTAAAACCTAGTTCCTAAATCCCTGTCTTACTATTACATAATCTATCTGAAACCTTCCAGTGTCTCCAGGCCTCTTCCAAGTATATAACCTTCTTTCAAGAAGGAAGACTGGACGTCAGGGACTGATGAATAAAAATTGGGAGGAGGTCCCAAAGACCCCACTTATGGAGTAGAACGAGGAAGTGATGGTGTCCAGCTGTGTCACAGGCCTTATGAAAATCAAAGAAAACTGTGATAAGATGGAGGCACTGAGAGAAGGCTTGCTAAAGTGTGGTTTCCGATTGAAGCAGATAATCGATCAGAGACTGTAGAGACCGTCCCCCCAAAGTTGCACTGGTAAGGAGATGAAAGGTCCTGATATTCCAGGATCCAATTGAGCTTACGTGCCACCATCCATTCTAGTATGAAGGTATGACAGATCCTTACCAGACTTAAGGACGAGAAGCACATTACTGTCCCTCCATTGAGAGGGGAAAATGCCTTGGAGCCAAATACAGTTGAACACCTGGAGGAGATACCACCATCTTGGAGGACTGAGGTCTTGAAGCAATTCGTTATGGATGGAATCAGGAGCAGGAGCTGAACTGTGGGAAGAAGAGAGGACAAGAAGTAGCTCCCATTCAGTGAAAGATTCATTGTAGGATTCCGCCTGACAAGCAGTAAAACCTGGGTTCATACTGAACTTAAAAATAAAAATTAAGGACTTTTAAGCACCTTTTCTTAACTGGCAGTAGTTTCATGCAATGCTGTAATGAGGCAAAGAATAAAAGAAACATGCACAAACAGATAACTTCAGTGTAGTGTCACTATAATAAAATTCAACAATATCATCTTAATGGAAATAAGGCGCATTCTTTTAAAGCTTACCAACAATATCCTTCATTGCATGTCTGCGTGATATTCAATAAATGTTTTTCTTATAAATGCAGTTAAACTGAGCATGTCACATTCTCTAGTACTCTCTGCAATTTCCATCATACAATAACACATACAAGTAATTCCAAGTGTCTGAATTTTAATTAAATTGGGAATGAATTGTCAAAAAATTATAAGCACTAAAAAAATTAATTAATTTAAAAAGCCACAGTACAGATAAAAAACAGTAAATCATAATATGTTTTTAAGTCTGCCAGTTTTTTCATTGATCTGGCTGTCTAATGCTTGAACCTTTTCTTTCTTTTCATGATCCTTTTTTCTTAGTGCATTAGTTTGTGAGCAGAAAGAAATGATCCTTGTCTTTTTCACAATCTCTGGAAGTTCATTAGCTGATTTGTGCAATGAAGAAATGTCAGAATCAAGGTGCATTATATTCTGCTTTAAACCATCCAATTCCTGTTGCAATTTGTGCTTCCTTTCTGATAGTGTCTTGTCTTCAGCTCCTGTTTTTGTTCCTCAAGGTAAGCCACGCATTTTTTTTTCTTGCAGAAGATGCAAATGCCAACAAAGCCTTAGTAATTTGTACATTTTGCTCTCCCACACAAAATTTAAGGTGGTCATCAACTTGCCACATAGCAGCAGAGGATCTTTCTTTCAAATTCTCTATTTCCTGAGCCTTGTTGATTGAGAATGCACTCTGTGTTGTGTCTTTACAAGACAGCCTAGACACAATGAGAGGAAGCCGAAAGGCACGCGCTTAAACTCACGCAGGCTGGCGTGAGGTCTGAAACAGGATACGTAATGAATGCTATAAAGAAAAGTACGTAGCTTCTGGAATACTTAACTTTAATCCATAATTGTAGAACATCGCTCTTGATGATACATGCTTCATAATATTAATTAGCAATTGAATACAGCGCCTTGCTAGGTCGTAGCAATTGACTTAGCTGAAGGCTATGCTAACTATCTTCTCGGCAAATGAGAGAGTCTTCGTCAGTGAACCTTTCCTTGCAAAGTCGGCTGTACAACTGGGGCGAGTGCTAGTACGTCTCTCTAGACCTGCCGTGTGGTGGCGCTCGGTCTGCTATCACTGACAGTGGCGACACGCGGGTCCGGCGTATACTAATGGACCGCGGCCGATTTAAAGGCTACCACCTAGCAAGTGTGGTGTCTGGTGGTGACACCACACTCTGTACTGTTACCTGACCATGTGAACAAATTAAAATCTTCTTGCAAATGTTCCAGAATTCTTTGTAACCTCTTGAATATTTATTCTTGAACAGGAAGTCATCTAATCTTGAAATTCTAACATCAAAATCTCTACATTCTTGATATGGAATGTACTGTACAAAATGTCCAAACTTCAATAGGAGGGAATCAGAATTTTCTGCCAAAACATGGCCACTTTCAACCATACTACGAGGGTTGTTTTTTAAGTATGGGCCGTTCGCGCATATAGTCCCGTAGTTCACACGGACGCCGCAACAAGCCACCGCGTCACTTGCCAGCATGCTTCCCGTTCACACTGATGCAAGTTGGAGCTCTGTAGCTGACGTGTACGCATCGCTCTGCTACTTTATAATGTTTACAATTATTGAATCGTCTGCCGCGTGTGAGATACGGTCAGTGATACGTTTTTTGACCGCGAGAAGCCTATCAGCTGCAGAAATTCATCGTCAGCTAACAGAAGTTTATGGCTTGAATGCAATGAGTGAAGGTAAAGTGCGTCAATGGGTTAGAGAGTTTAAAAATGGCCGTCAAAACGTCCATGATGAAGAACGCTCAGGCCGGCCCTCTGTGATCACTGATGATTTGGTGGCTGCAGTCGAAACAAAGATTCGTGAGGACAGAAGATTCACAATTTCCACTCTTTCTTTGGAATTTCCACGAGTTGCAAATGTTCCACTCTTTCTTTGGAATTTCCACGAGTTTCAAGATTGGTTTTGTACAAAATTGTTTCTGAAAACCTAAACTTTAAGAAACTGTGTTCTCGGTGGGTACCCAGACTCCTTACAGAGGACCACAAAGGGAAGAGATTTGCCACTTCATTGGACTTTTTAATTCGTTACGAGGAAGAAGGGGATGACATGTTGAGTCAAATTGTCACTGGAGATGAAACATGGGTATCCCATATCACTCCCGAAAACAAGCGACAATCGATGGAATGGTGACACACAACCTCACCCGTCAAGGTCAAAGCCAAACAGGCGCTGTCAAAGTGCAAGATTATGGCAACTGTGTTCTGGAACCAGCGCGGTGTTTTGCTAGTGGACTTCATGCCACGAGGAATGACAATCAACTCAGATGCCTACTGTGCAACTCTAAAGAAGCTCCGCAGAGAAATTCAAAACAAAAGGCGCGGCATGCTGACAAAAGGAGTTTTGCTCCTGCACGATAATGCTAGGCCTCACACCTCTCAAAAGACTCAGGATTTGATTGATTCTTTTGGCTGGGAAGTTTTGGACCATGCACCATACAGCCCCGACCTTGCTCCTAGCGATTTTCACGTTTTCCGGTACCTGAAACACCATCTTGGCGGGCAGCGCTTCAATGATGACGATGAAGTGAAAGCGGCCGTGAACTCTTGGCTGTCGGAGCAGGCGGCCGAATTCTTTGAAGAGGGAATTAAAAACTTAGTTGTACGGTATGACAAGTGCTTAAATAAACAAGGCAACTATGTAGAAAAATAGGTAAAAGTGTGTAGAATCAGAAAATAAAAGTTTTTTTACAAAAGTATTTGTATCTTTTTTTTTTAAATAAAAACGGCTCTTACTTAAAAAAACAACCCTTGTATTTAGTATTAATTTCATCTTTTTCTTGCAACCACCTTCATTTTCGAATATAACTTTTGGATCAAGACAGGCTGAATTACGTAAAAAGGAATATTGTAATGAAGGTTTTTCAAGAATACTTTTAACCATTTTCATGATAAATGACTTACCTTTGTGTTTTAAGGTTAGAACATCTTTCCTGGTAGCCTTTTCCTCCTTAATCATGCTATACAAAATTTTGTCTCCAATAAAGCTTACTTTACTTAATTCATTGAGTGAAGATTGTTCCACTTCACAAGTAACAAGCTTATATGAGGAATCAATTTTCTTATATGTTTGTATCCTGTAGCATTCCAATTTCAGGTTTGATCTGCTGTTCTCTTGTCATGTGACCCAGCTCCATCCCTATTGGGTCTTGACAGTTGCCAAGAAACAATCCAACATATGCCACGCTGAATTTGAATTATTTGGCCTGTAATTTACACTTTTAAGTCAAAATCATCCTGCTATGAGAATTCTACAAAGTCAAAATCATCCTGCTATGAGAATTCTACAGCTTTGTGCCTCCTATATAAGGAAAGTGCTTGCAAAATTAAGAAAAAATGGTTCAAATGGCTCTGAGCACTATGGGACTTAACATCCGTGGTCATCAGTCCCCTAGAACTTAGAACTACTTAAACCTAACTAACCTAAGGACATCACACACATCCATGCCCGAGGCAGGATTCGAACCTGCGACCGTAGCAGTCGCGCGGTTGCAAAATTAAGAGTTTTGCAATATAATTTGTGGGCGTGGCAACCCGTTCACAGCAGCCAAGTAATTTAGCTTTACCTCTGTTACTTTTACTGTTATTCTTTTGATTGCAAAGTACCTCATCTTTCATAATTTCAAGAAATCATGACTGCACACTAATCTTTTACTGTTTGGTTTATTGTTAATCATTTGTTTCATTTATGTGTCACCCTTCTGATAAATTTTATCACTCTCTTCCTCAAATACTTAACAATAATTATTTACCAAGTCGGGACAGATGAAGTGTATTAATTACTCATTCACAATTTAATACGTAACACACATAATTTAAGCACATCAAGTCAATTCATTCTAATGCAGTTACGCACAACACGAAATAACACTTACCTTCCATATGAGCTTTTAATGCCCCTTCTCCCATCATGACTACATCAATGTCTCTTCGCAAATCTTACACTTTTCTTCATGAATGTCTTTCAGTGGCACTAGCCATTGTTTATATTTATATTGTCACACACACTGTTGGCTAAATGCACACTTTCTGACATTTTAATCACAATTTTAATTATACACCTGTTCTGTAGTGTTTCCATCAAACATGTGTTACAGGTAGGGATGGCCAGTAAATTGCAGGTTGCTACTTTGACACAGATATTTTCTTGTCACAGGTGTACTATTTAGTTAAGGTCTCTGTACACCTTACCATTTCTGCCAACTACCACTGCCGGAACTGCAGTAATGAGATTACATACAGCAAACAGTGTCAGTTACCAACACTATATGTAACCGTACCTCCACTATATTCTACGAGGGTTGGAACTTAAATAGTGGCAACTATTTATTCACAACCGATACAAAGGAATTACATGTCTGCACCTGTTATTGTCCTTCGAAGTAGTCACCGGGGTTGTGTAGAAACCATTGCCAGTAATGTGGAAGCCATAGTATACCATTAGCAGAACCTGTTCTGTTGATGGTGTGAATGGAACGGTCTACAGTTATGGTGATTCTTGTGTAAGACTGTGCTGGTGTTATCCTAATGCATTACATTCTTCCATGGCAGACCATCAATGCACAGCATTACTGTTCATTTTTGGAACATCACCTGCAATCAGCTTTGCGAAAGAAGCAGCAACACTTTCTGCGCAACCCATCCATCATTTTGCATGACAATGTGTGGGCATTGACCTGGGAAACATGACGCGGGAGGTATACAGAGGCTAATATCATGATGGAAAGCCCAGGATAGTAGCCTGGTCATTGGGAGATAAGCTGTGATTGCTCTGTTTGGTAGATGGGACTGGGAAGTACTGTACCATCCACCACACTCCCCAGACGTAAGTCCTTGTGACTTTGATTTGATTCCGAAGATGAAGGAACCACTTCATGGCATTCACTTCACAACTGTTTCAGAGATTCGACAGGCAGTAGATTGCTCCATTCGCACCATCAGCAGAATAGGCTCTGCTAACGGTATACTACACCTTCCACATCGCTGGCAACAGGTTCTACACAACACTGGTAACTATTTTGAAGGACGGTAACAGGTGCAAATATGTAACTCTTTTGTATCGGTTGTGAATAAATAGTTCCACCCCTCGTACATGCCTGAGACAGGGATAGCTTACCCCTCTCACCCGGCACGTCATGCAGCCGAGTGACCCTCATAACTGCTCTGGCCTTTGACCTATACATTCAGTCTTTTTCCCCCAACTTTTTAACTTCAGCAAGTTGATTGATTTTTAAATTTGAAAACAACTGCCAAGACAACAATAAGAACTTATAAGGGCCAAATAAGCACTTATAAGGTCTTTTATCGCACAGTATAAAAATTAAATACTTTTAACTACTTTTAAGAAATGTATGAACCCTGTAAAACATATGTGGGAAGCTTCAGCCCTCTGTTTCTGGAGGAGAAAGGTGGCTGGATAGCAGGCTGACACCAATGCCATCACAAAATGGGTCACAAAGTGTTCCACGAGAATTGATGGATTTATACAAAAGTCACCTTGAAGGACAAGGCCCAAAATGAAGACTGCCGATGACAACCTTGGAGGGTGTGGAGTGTAGCCCACACCCATGACAAGGGACAAAAGACCCTAGAAAGAAGATAAAGCATTCTCAACACACCCACTTGCTCCGTTTCATTAAATAACGGCCTTTGGCATAAAGACATTTAAAGGTAATAGAATGGTGGAGGACAGGTTCCACTTAACATGTTGCAAGGCGTGGTGAGGATCATGGATAGCGGTGGCAATGGCCATGCTATCCCACAGAACTGGCCGATGGAGAACGGGGCATGTCAAGTGGGGAATGGCAATGCCGGCAGTGCTGATTATCTTATCGGACAGATAACAGATGACTTCATCAATACAACCTGACAAAGGAGGTGGAAACAGGACCTGTGAGGTATACAGAGGCTAATATCATGATGGAAAGCCCAGTATAGTAGCCTGGTCATTGGAAGGTAAGAAGGGAATGAGAGAATCAACGGGAAGTGGTCACTACCACAGAGGCCATCATTTGGTGACCAGCATAAGGAAGGAAGAAGGGGAGGGGAAGTGAGTGAAACATCAATGGCAGAGAAAGTGCCATATGCACCATTAAAATGATCCCCCTGCTCATTGTGAAAAAGGAACAGGTCTTGGTCTGCAAGAAATTGGTCAATGAAGAGCCCGACTAGACAAAAAGGTACTGCCCCACAAAAGGCCATGGGCATTAAAATCCCCAAGGAGAAGGAAGGGAGGGGGGAATTGCTGAAGGAGGGCAGTAATGGTGGCAGATGTAGATGGCCTGTCAGGAAGAAGATAGAGATTGCAAACTGTGATAGCAGATTTCAAGTGGACCCAGATGGCAACTCCTTCCAGTGTGGTAGGAAGCAGGATCCTCTTATTAACGATATATGTACAGGCCAATATGCAAATGTCACTAGATGCCCTCAAAGGGTTGACCCAGTTCTGAAAGAAAGCATAGAACCCACAAAGGGACAGGGAGTGAGCAACAGTATGATGTGCATTCAAGTTCTAAGGCCTCCGATTTTTTTTTCTAATTAACTACTCACCCGAAATCGATGAAACTGGCGTTACTTCTCGACGTAATCGCCCAGCAGACGTACACATTTTTCACAACGCTGACGCCATGATTCCATGGCAGCAGTGAAGGCTTCTTTAGGAGTCTGTTTTGACCACTGGAAAATCGCTGAGGCAATAGCAGCACGGCTGGTGAATGTGCGGCCACAGAGAGTGTCTTTCATTGTTGGAAAAAGCCAAAAGTCACTAGGAGCCAGGTCAGGTGAGTAGGGAGCATGAGGAATCACTTCAAAGTTGTTATCACGAAGAAACTGTTGTGTAACGTTAGCTCGATGTGCGGGTGCGTTGTCTTGGTGAAACAGCACAAGCGCAGCCCTACCCGGACGTTTTTGTTGCAGTGCAGGAAGGAATTTGTTCTTCAAAACATTTTCGTAGGATGCACCTGTTACCGTAGTGCCCTTTGGAACGCAATGGGTAAGGATTACGCCCTCTCTGTCCCAGAACATGGATACCATCATTTTTTCAGCACTGGCGGTTACCTGAAATTTTTTTGGTGGTGGTGAATCTGTGTGCTTCCATTGAGCTGACTGGCGTTTTGTTCCTGGATTGAAAAATGGCATCCACGTCTCATCCATTGTCACAACCGACGAAAAGAAAGTGCTTCATGCTGTCGTTGTGCGTCAACATTGCTTGGCAACATGCCACACGGGCAGCCATGTGGTCGTTCATCAGCATTCGTGGCACCCACCTGGATGACACTTTTCGCATTTTCAGGTCATCATGCAGGATTGTGTGCACAGAACCCACAGAAATGCCAACTCTGGAGGCGTTCTGTTCAACAGTCATTCGGCGATCCCCCAAAACAATTCTCTCCACTTTCTCAATCATGTCGTCAGAGCCGCTTGTGCGAGCCCGAGGTTGTTTCAGTTTGTTGTCACACGATGTTCTGCTTTCATTAAACTGTTGCACCCACGAACGCACTTTCGACACATCCATAACTCCATCACCACATGTCTCCTTCAACTGTCGATGAATTTCAATTGGTTTCACACCACACAAATTCAGAAAACACGCTGTTCAAGTTAGGAAAACGTCGCCATTTTAAGTATTTAAAACAGTTCTCATTCTCGCCACTGGCGGTAAAATTCCATCTGCCGTACGGTGCTGCCATCTCTGGGACATATTGACAATGAACGCGGCCTCATTTTAAAACAATGCGCATGTTTCTATCTCTTTCCAGTATGGAGAAAAAAATCGGAGGCCTTACAACTTGAATGCACCTCGTAAAATGAGCTTCCTGGAGAACGACACAAGCTGCCGAGTAAAAGACAATAAGGAATTGCAACTCCGAGAAATGACGATAGTATCTATTACAGTTGTATTTAATAGGCACAGAGCAAGTATCCAAACAGGAGGTGAATGGGTTGGAGCCAATCATGCTGCCGGGTCACCATTCATCACCAATGAGGACCAGATGACATCCATAAATAAGAGGTCAAATTCAGGTTACAATAGGGGAGATGACACCTCAAGGAGGCACTGGGAATGGAGGTGATCTTGTCCTGGGACTTAAGTTTCTTCTTGTTCTCTTTCACAGGCTGAGAAGAGCAGAGCATGGAGACACAACAGGCTGCTTCAAGATCTGGGACTGAAACAGAGTGGGCAACCTTGGGGTGCACAAATGTGTGTCCTGTGGCCAAGTTTCGGTAGTAGGCCTCCAGCCCGATAGATTCATGGTGGAGGTGTCCCAGGAAGGAGCCCCAAAACCAGTGGGCACCGAAGCAGAAGTACACGTCTTTGGCCAGGGAGGAAGAGTGGCACCAGAAGGAGAGGGCATGGGGAACTGCAGGGGAAGGGGAGAGGAGAGAAGGATGGGACTGGGGTATACAAGAGGAAGGAATGAGAAAGAACCTGAAGCAGAAGTACACTAATCAGCCAGAACATTATGACCACTGACCTACTATCAATATAAAACTTGTGCAGCCGACATCATCATCACCTGGCGAGGAATGGCAGTCAGACACATGCACAATGAAATTAGTATCAGTGAGCATGCTCTCTGCGTGTAGAATGGGGAAGGTGCACAACCTGTCTGAGTTTGACTGAGTACAGATTGTGATGGTCTGTGATGGCCTCGGCACAAGCACTTTGGAAACTACGCAATGTATTGGGTGATCAAGGAGTCCTGTGGTGCATGTCTTCAACATGTGGTGAAACCATGTCTAGATGTCATGGGTTGGGCACCCACCCTTCATTACAGATGTCCAATGTCGTAGGCTCAACAGACTGGTAAAACAGGGCAGAGCTAACATCAGACTTTAATGCTGAACAGAGTACAAGAATGTGTGAACACACAGTGCACCAGACACTCCTAGCGATGGGCCTCCGCAGCAGATGACCCAGGCACATGCCAATGTTAACATCAAGACTTTGGCAACTACAGCTGAAATGGGCCTGTGACTATCAGCACTGGTTATTGGTGCAGTAGCAGAGCATTGCATCACCTGGTGAATCCCAATACCTTCTTCTTCATGGCATTAGGAGGGTGCAAATCCGTCGTCATCCAGGGGAGCAGCTCCTTGACAGCTATACTGCGGGATGGAGACAAACTCTGGGGAATATTCACATGTGCATCCACGCATCCATGCATCCAGTGGAGCTTGTGCAAGGCACCATGATGGCCAAGAACAACAATTGTTACAGATCACCTACACCCTTTCATGAGAATCATGTTTCCCAATGCTACGGCAATTTTCAAGAAAAGTGAGGTGGAGTGGTTCAAGGAACACAGTGGCGAGTTCCAATTGAAGAGCTGGCCCCCGAACTCACCAGATCTGAAACCAAATGAACATATCTAGGATGTGACAGTATGTGGCATCAGACATTGACACCCCCCCTCCTCTGTGTGTGTGTGTGGGGGGGGGGCAGAGGGGGCGGGGGGGGGGGGATGATGGCTCACATGTTGATGTGGTGAAAACTACCTCCAGTGACGTACCAAGGCTTCACTGCTTCCATGCCATGACACGTCACTGCTGTTACCTGTGCCAAAGGTGGACAAACCAGCTATCAGGTAGGTGGTGGTCATGTTCTAGCTGATCTGTGTAGAAGTCATGGCCACAGGATGAAGTCAGTAATATTTTTGATGGGCCTCAGTGCAAGGATAAATCATCAAGGGCCTTATACTCGTTGATCTCCTTTTCTTTCATATAAGCTGGACAGTCTTGGGAGTGTGGAGCGCAATTGTCGTGACAACTAACCCACATGGGTGATGGAACACAGGGGCTCCCCTCATGGAGTGAGTGTCCACATTCAACATATAGTGTCTCCTCCATACATCAGGAAGGTGTGCCCAAATGCAAACACTGAAAGCACTTCATGGGTAGCAGGACATATGGCTTCATGTCATACCATTAATGCATAACCTTGACCTTCTCCAGGAGGTTATCTCCCTTAAAAGCCAAATAAAGGAGTCAGTATCATTGCAATTGTCCTTATGACCTGTCTGCACACACTAAAGAAAATGAATGTCTCATCATTCCAGGTTGGCTGGGAGTTTCTAGTTTCTTGTAAGTTTGAAGGATGAGGTCCCTAAGGAAAATGACTCACTGAACTATATTCAAAGGCTGGTGAGGTGTAACGGACACTGTGACATGACCAAGATGAGCACAAGTCTGAAGGGCTGCAGACTGGATGGTAGAAGTAGTTTTGATCAACAAGGAACCCAACTGCACCTTACTGAGAGATGTCACTTTGCCAAATTTGTCTTTGATATGTCCACAAAAAAATAACGGCTTTGTGGCAGTGAATGTGTCCCCATCTGTCCTGTAGATCAGGTATTGAGGAAAGTGTTTCAGCACAAGCCAGCAAACCTGGCCTTCCTCCCACAGTGTAGCCAGGGAAGGAAAGGCCATATAGTCATAAGAAGCAGCATTCAATTATCCATTACCAACCAAAGAGATGGCCGTAGAAGAACAGCCAGATTTTTGCAGCTTGATACATTTCATACACAAAGCATCCGCCCTCATACCACCCGATCTGATCAAGGGTTCTCCCCATGGGCACCATCCGTCCATAGCTAGGGCTGTCTGGCACGGTCACCTTTCCTGGTAGTTCCGATGCTCCACAGTGACAAGCAACCACTCCTAGGCATACATGGGGAGGCAACAGCTCAGTTATTGGAAGAGTGATCCCTTTGTCGTCAGGGAGCTCAGCTAGATGGGTACACAACAGCCCCACCACATTGACTGGCTACACATGCTCGTGACCTAGTGGAGTGGAGGAGGGCTAAGGTGGGGAAGTAAAAGGGGAGGAAAGGGGGAGGGGAATCCATGCCATAGATGCTAGGGTGGGAATTCTTTCACAAATGGCACACACTAGAGAGAGAAGGTTTAGATGTGGAGGTCAAATCCCTAAGGGGAACCAAAAATACCAAAAAGTAGGATGGAAAAGGCAAGGCAAGGCAAGGCAAGGCAAGGCAAGGCAAGGCAAGGCAAGGCAAGGCAAGGCGAACAAAACTGCAAGGAATACAGGAAAACATGTGGATAGCAAGGTCGGCTCAAGTATGAACAATTAGACAGGGGAAAGAGATGACAGTGAAGAAGGAACAAGGACAGGGATAAAATCTACACCAGTTGAAAATGTTAAAATTTTTACATGCATTACTTCAAGATCTAACAAAATTGGTAATTTTTTTTATATACAAGGCTGTGAATTGCTGTGTTATAAAGGTCAAGTCCAGAAGAGTGTGGGCACCAGGTTGAGAAAGTTGAAACAAAGTTTGAGAGACAAGAAACTTTCTGATGGTAAAACCATAAGAGGCAGGCTGACAGACAAAATGATTGATGACCTACAGCAGTATTATTGGAAGGCCATTAGAAATAATACTGAGGATTTGTTGAAACTGAAGCAGGCAATATGGGCTACCTTCTTCCACAGACAAAACCAGTACACCACCTTTGTCCTCCTGGACCTGATTCACGCTGCAATTACTGCAAAGCTGAGTACTCAAACAGTTCATATAGACATAAACATTCCATCCCAGCAGCAGTCATGGATATCAGAAAACTTATTTACAGAGACCTGGCAAATCGTGAATTACTGAAGAAGTGTCTGCATGGTCAGGTTCAAAATCCCAGTGAGTCATTCAATAATCATATACGGACTCGCTTACCAAAAAATGGGGTTTTGTTGGAATGAAGACACTAAAGTGAGTGTCAGTGCGCTATTATTGCTTTTGAATGATGGCAATATTGGTAGGGTGAAAGTGCTACAGCATATGGGAATTAATCCTGGAGCAAACTGCATCAGAGAACTTGAACAGATGGACAAGGTTCGCATTGACAAAGCAGAATATGCAGCACAGTTGGCCACTAAGGAATCCAGAAAGAAGAAAATAAGAAAAAACTTGGAAAAAGATCAAGAGGATGACATACAATATGGTGCAGAGTGCTTCTGAGTGACTAAGAATAAAAAATTAAGCATATATTAAATGAGTTAGAGCCTTTCTGAAACTTTAGAAGCCATTCCTGAAAATTTTCATTTTCTGTTGCATTTTTCCCTAAATCTCAGAAACACTTTGAGTAGAGTATTCAGATTTTCAGGGAGTAATATCAGACGTAACCTAAGTCTACTGAACTAAAAGAACAACATAATGTTATGTATAATTAAAAAATTGTATTTCCACAAGCAGTGGCTGAAATGCAATTATTGTAGTTCAGTAGACTCAGAACATACATTTTAATGTCCTGTAAAAGTTTCATGTCAATGGCTGCAGTGGTTCCTGAAATACAGGGAAGCCAAGTACCTAAATTTAACAGTCAGGATAGGGCATTCCAAATCCCCTTAAGGACACCATTATGTGGCATGTCATATGAAATCACAGTTGTCATGGCTACCGGTTCCATATACCCTAAGTCTTCATATTCCCACATAAATTCTGTGTAGCTTTCCTTAAGAGTTTGTTGTCTCGCTTGTTTCTGTTCTGAAAGAAGCATTTTGCTGCAGTGCAGTTAGAACTGCCTACTGACTCAGCTCTTTGCGAAATGGAAGACAGACAACAAATCTGCCTGTGGAATCTTTAGTCTTGTGTTCTACAGTGTACTTTTCATTTTTCATTGCTTATCTTCTTTCGTCATTACAGCATGGTTTCATTTTTCTGTATCCCAGAATTTCTTCAAGAATGTTTGAACATCAGTGTCAATTTTTATAAAGCATGAAACAATCGGCTGCCTTGATGACATGTTCTGCTCTACCGTTTGATTCTGCCTTGACATGACCCAACCTAGTAATGCACAGGGTGGTCAGTTCCTATAGAGATAGTCCTTGTTTTCTGAATGTATGGAAAAACTTCTACTCCCAGCATCATGTCGACCTTACCCGGTAACCAAAATTCTGGATCAGTGAGTTGTACACTCAGCAAGTCCCACACACTGGAATCAATTGTTTGTTTGTGCAAGATGTCAGTTATCTTTGGCAAAGCTAAACATTCAGCAGATAACATGAAGTTGTTTATATTGGAGCTGACTCAAACAGAGACACTGTGTTCAATTTCTCTGAGAGGGTTATGAGTATTCTTGGAATCGGCACTCTGCTGTGCCATAGTTGAAGTCTGAGGCATTGAGTGCATGCTTCCAATATAAAGCAAGACTGTGACCCGGACTCTAAGACAGCACAACAAGTCTGCGATTTGCCACTGCTATCTTGCAGTCTTATTCTCGCTGTTGCAAGCAGCACTCACTTGCCAGGGCTGACTTTCAATGCGCAATAACTACGTGTACATGATAGGTGTATTTCATTGTTCTTGTTTTGCTTGTCACTTGGACAATCCTTCCTTTCTCCATCTTGTGTGTGGTGTATTTCTGCGGGTAGCAACAGATTTGCAATTAGAAGGCCTATGACCACCCTTCAGACAACTGTAACACAAACTGTTGAGCATCACAATAGCTTTGTATTTGCTACATGTGGCATGACTGAATTTGCTGCACTTGTGTAATGTGTGAGGCAGGTTGCACATTACAAAGCAGCACTAGTGGCAATGTAGATTTGCCTTGAATGGCCATACTGCTTGGCATTGGAGTCATTCTGCTGCTTGTTCCCAAATGTGCTGTGCCAGGGTGGTACTGTTGCCTTGAGGATTTCCAACGATTTGTATTCACTTTTGAGAAAAGCACACGTATCTTTGAATGTCAGAAAGCTATTGCACTCAGATTGACTTCAAATTCTGTTCTTGTAGACTGGTCAACCTTTTCTGTAAGGAGCTGTGACTTTATGCCTTGCAGGGATATGTCTAGTTGTAATGCCATATGCACATGCACATTACTTGCACCCTTGTTAAGTAGTGCACAAAGTTCGTTTGCACATGTCCTTGTCATTGATGCAGCATTAAGATTTTTTGCAGGTGCGCTGACGCAGTCAAGGGTTATTGCATATGATGCAAACCATATCAAAAGCTACCATAAAATTATTGATAGTTACCGGACGATGATCAATTATATTTTGAGCTTCACCTGTTAATGAACTAAGCAAATGGTGATAATTAGTAATGTCCTCTAGTTCCTCATTATGTACTATGAGAAACTCAAATGTGTCACAAGAATGCTTGAATTGTGTTACATCACCGGTGGGCAACTTGATGCTACGTTTTGATGCACTCGAGGCAGGCCCACATCTGAATACACCTTGTCAGCTGCGTTGGCATGATTTACATGCACTGCTCTCAGTTTTCTCAAAACCTCAAACACCACATTTTTAAAGGTTTCCCTGTCATCAGCATGTATGTCTACATCTTCAAACAATCCAAGCTGTGACTGTGCCTCTGCATACTTCTCCAAGATCTTTGGTGACTGTTCTAGCCTGACAGCAATATCGACAGTGTCCAATTTCCCTGTTATGTCAAATTTGTTTGCAAACTTTAACAGCCATGTGAGGCATGCTTTCAGCACTGAGCATGTGGTAACAAGTTTCTTTCTTAACACTTCATCCATCATGTAAGATGAAAGATTAGCACTAGCATGCAAGTGCAGAAGTGGCAGTTCGGATGAGTGGGTATTTACAGGAAGCAGGATAACCAGACCAAACTAACAGATGTGCTGTGTTGATAACACTGGTTGCATCCCCCTGCTTCTCAATTGAAGCTTGCTGCTGGTGCTGCTGCTGCACACTACCTCATCGAATCCATCACATTCCAGCCCAGAGGACCAAAATGTGAACATTCACAGATGGGAATTTGAATTGTCAATTTTATTGGAAGACCAGGAATTCAAATTACTGTAGAATAGTTCGGATACATTCGGATTGCGAAGATTGACAACATATGTAGAGAAGCACTTATTATTGAAAACAACCACATACAAAAAACATACATATTCGTCCCTTAGCATATGAGGTGTGCCACCTGACCGTGTGTCCATTTACAATTGCTCTCCCTTTCATCGTGGCATGCTCCGTTGGCCACCCTTGGAAGGATTGCGTCCTGGACATTGCTCCTCAGGTACAAATAACCCGAGAGAGGGCAGCACTCTCCAGTGACTCATGCAAGTGTAAAGAACGAACACTTGCTCTACTCTGCCTCCACTGCTGTCACTGCTCTATTGAGCTCAAACACAGGAATATGTTGGAAATGTTCCAATTTCTCCACCTGTAACTGCATTTTCTAGTGTCCACAGCTTCACTCACTATCCCCAAAAGACAAAATGATAAGATGTAAACTCAAATAGCAACAGTGAACTACAAATAAAACATGACCATCAATTAACAAACCCATAGCAACCAGAATATAAACATTCAAAACAATAACGCCCATTCCATTTCTTTACAAAATTAGACTTCATAGAGGAGACAAACTTACGGACAAATCAGCTTTCAAATGTGGCTGCTGTTTCTTACAAGCACAAAAAGAAGACAGCAGCGTCTCTTAAAACATAAATCATACGGAACACTTACATGAAACTGAGGAATAAAGGCAAGTAGAATTTCAAACACAGGTATTTGTCGTAATGCACTGTTGAGCAAGGAAACTGAATTGCCTGTTTCATACAGTATTCACAGCATTGTAACACAACTGTCAGGTCAACAATGTTGTCTGTACTATTTCCACCAGCAAGTTGCACTACTTCAAGGGTGGGGAGGAAAAAAAAAGTTGACTAAGCATGGACACCTTACAGTATAATCATCTGCCAATCCCCCCCACCCACTTAGTTCTGCTTTTATTGCACAACTGATGATTTTGAATATCATAGCTGATTTCTCACAAACCTTTCCCATCTACTTGTTAGGATTGCAAATATTTCCTTGTACACAGTCACTTGCAGGTTTTTCATTTTGTCTTTATCTGTCCATTTGTGTTTCTTCTTCAATCCTAATCACCACTTTTCAAGTTCTACAGTTTCCTCCGCTTTAAATTTTTGAAGTTTACACTCCACTGTTACACAAAACTATACATTAGACCACGCAAGGGCTACCTTTGGTGACCTGCAGGCCTGATTCACAGATTAAGCTTGCAGGCTATCTCGTCATGTGGTGTGACATGACAGCAGCATTCATAGCACATCAACTCAGTACTATAGCATCCATGACAAATGTTTTTGTGGTGACAACAATTTGAATGGCTCTTCTTTCCCAACACAGCACACCACCAAATTATGCCTCAAAACGCAAATTTTTGATACTACATTCATTTGATGTTCCTCTGATCTTCAGATGTTTACATTTATTGATTTATCAAGAACACTGTTTCTATACTTACCTACAATTGTTTACAGCAGCTCTCTTAGAAACTTCCTTTGCAAACTTCTGCAATGTCTTAAATGAAGAAACAATTTTTCACGAGACAAACAAATGTAAATAGCTGAGGACGGGATGCCAGGCATCGTGAAATGTCTTCATGGAAAAATAAAAACCTATAAAAGCAATTGATTGCAGCAAATTCATTATAAATTACCTTCAATTTCATCTATTGCAGTGTTCTAATGTGTGCATTAGACAGTCCCACAAACTACTTCTCCAGTCTACAGCCAGAACCTCTCTTACTGATGAAAGATTTGTTCATGTGCAGTTTATTTCTGAAGTTCTCCTCACATTAAATACCTTATGTGATCTTGCTCAATTTTTTCTCCTGTTATCTTCTGCATATTTTTTGTATTGGGTATTGATATTTCGATTAGTTGTGTTAATTTCTTCTTCTTATTGGTGAGTATGATGTCAGGTTTGTTACGTGGTGGTGTTTTATCTGAAGTGGATATAGGCCTAAAGGCAGAAACAACAAGGCAACATATGTTTACTAGGCCAAAAAGGGTTGGTCGTGTGAAACTCAGTGACTGTAGAATTACTGTGGTAACAAAAAACCGTTTTCATGCACTAGATTCAGATATAAATGTGGAATCCACGGAAAACTGTGACGACAACAACACGCCGAATCTATATAGTGACAAGCACATGAGCAGAAACTTCCGCAATAAACGTGAAGACAAACTCAAAGTGAAAATATTCTCTGATAGCCATGGACGTGAGATCGCAAAAATACTACATTACAGTCATTGTATACAAGCAACTAGTATTGTCAAACCAGGTGCACCCATCCAAGAACTCGTTAGAAACATAGAAACTGAAAATGATCGTCATATTGTCGTCATAGCAGGAGCCAATAATGTATATAAAAACGACCTCCACAGTGCAACACGAAACCTGAAAGCAATACTAAATTCAACAGGAAAGAAATCAGTTTTTGTAGTCGGAATTCCACATAGGCATGACCTTTCGGAATGGTCATGTGTGAACGTGGAAATCATATAAGCAAACAGGCAATACTCAAAGATTTGCAGGGCCTACCAAAATGCATATTTTATAAGTATGGACTCCTTGCAAAGAGACTGTTACACGAGACATGGCATGCACCTTAATAACAGAGGCAAGAAGATTCTGTGCTAAAACATCAGCATGATACTGAAAGCATCTGACAACCAAGAAGTAATTGCTGCTCTTCCAGTTCCTTGCTTGACGCAAGCAGAACCTGAAGAAATGGTTACTTCTATTGCAGCAGTAGAAGTAGAGGTGGAAGCAGCAATTGTACCTACACACACAACAAATGCTGCAGCAGCAATACCTACCACACTTCATCAACAGGATTCAACAGCAGCAGAAGATGAAGCAACATCCAAATCTCCACTGTCACCAGTTGCCACAACAATGCCTACAGCAGCAGCAGCAGCAGCAGCAGTACCTATCACACTTCACCAGCAAGATTCAACAGCAGCAGAAGAAGAAGCAACCACCTTATCTCCTCAGTCACCAGATGCCACAACAATGCCTCCAGACACCATAACAGCAGTTACATCAATTCCTCTAGTAGCAGCTTCATCTACAATATCATCACAAGGAGGGAAGAGTAGGTATACAACAGTAGATGTGCTACCACTCCAAGTGAACAATTTTTTAGTAAAAGGCAACAAGAGGCAGAAATCCAAAAGATAAGCCCTGAAAAACGTTTGAAAACCAATCACCATAGTGTTCAGTGTGTTAGCAATAAGAGCATGGATCTTAAAATATGTTACCTTAACGTTCAAGGACTGAAAGATAAAGAACTTATCATAAATGAGTTTGGAATTGATAACCAGTTTGATATTTTTTGTCTGAGTGAACACTGGGCTAATGAGAATGAACTTGCAGTTGCCAAATTTGACAATTTTAGTATAGTAAATAGCTACTGTAGGAAAAAGCACATTAGAGGTGGTGTGGCAATTTATTCCAACCAGTCACTCAATTGTACAATAACCAAACTAGACCTAAATTTCTTGTGTGATGAACAGCACTTTGAAGTTACGGGTATAATCATTAATAGTCATAAGCTAATAGTAGTATCCATGTACAGATCACCAAAGGGAAGCATTAACATATTTTTAGAAAAAATGGACATGCTATTGAGTGAATTAAGTAATATTAAATGGCTACATTATGATATTGCAATAGGAGGTGATTTGAATGCTGATTTTGATGTTACTAAATGTAAGGGTAGTGTTGCAGATCTGGAAAACTTGCTAAGACAATACAATTTACATCATGTTAATAACAGGCCCACAAGAAACAAAGCATGTTTAGATAACATCTTTGTAAACCTCAAGACCACTGAAAACACATGCGAAGTTGTAGTGTTACCATTCTCTGACCATGACTCCGTATCTCTAAATTATGCAAGTAAAATTCCCCTCAATAGGAGCAATGCAAACAGACCTGTCCCAACAGTTGTGATTACCAGACCCATAACTGAGGATAAAATTAACACATTTCGTAATTCCCTTGCTGACAGAGACTGGTTTGGCCATTGTAGTGTCGATGGACATTACACATCAAGTAATGATCTGCCAGCCAAAATAATATTTGATAGATTTTTTAATGCATTCTTGACCCTATTTAACCATAGTATTCCCATAAAGAAAATCAAAATAATGGACAGCAGCCACAAATCCAGATCTCAAAACAGACAAAATATATGGTACACTAAACAGCTGACAGATCTAAAGAAACAAGTTTTGTTACTGTACAACATATACAGTAGTATGAAGTCTGACTGTGCCAAATCAGCCTATGTGGAATGCAGGAATGAATACAAAAAAGCCATCCTGCAAGGCAAAAAAACCTACAATGCCAACAGCGTACATAATTCCACCAATAAATGCAAAACTGCTTGGAAAGTAATTAACAGTGCTGCCAGAGATACTAAAAAAGACAAAATTAATATCCCACCACAAACACTCAATGAGTTTTTTTATTAATTCAGTGAAAGATATAGGAGACGCAATTATCAAACCAGACATTAGTCCATCAGAGTTACTCTCCCAAAATTGGGGTAGACAGTCACTAAATACAAGCATGGTAACCTTCTCCGAAGTATCGCCTAGATATGTACAAGGGGTCATAAAACAACTGAAATCATCTGATAGCTTAGATATATATGGCATATCATCCAACCTGCTAAAAAAAGTGTGTGACTGCATTCTCTACCCCTTAACCCATTGCATAAACAAGTGCTTACGTGAGGGATATTTTCCTGATGAGTTAAAACTGTCTAGGATCGTCCCAGTATACAAAAAGGGAGATAAAGACTCTCCACCTAGCTACAGGCCTATTTCAATAGTACCCATATTCTCCAAGGTAATAGAATGCATCATGTACCAACAATTATCATCTCACTTTGAGAATCTAAGAATAATTAATGCTACACAATACGGGTTTAGGAAGAATCTGTCGACCATTGATGCAATCAACACGGTAGTCAGTTACATCCTCAAAGTTTTTGAGAACAAAGGCTTTGCTCAGGTCTCATTCTGTGACCTAAGCAAGGCCTTCGACTGTGTTGAGCACATGCCACTACTAGAGAAACTAGAATTCTACGGCATCAAAGAAAACAGTCTCAGACTATTAAAAGCTTATCTCAACAACCGTAAACAGGTAGTTTGTGTTGGTAAGGAAATGTCAAACATAGAAAATGTTAAAGTAGGTGTGCCTCAGGGATCTGTACTGGGGCCCTTCCTGTTTCTGATAATGATCAATGACCTCCCCTTGTTTATCAGATCCACCACTGTATTGTATGCAGATGATACGACTTTTCTCCATAGCAGTAACAGTCTTAATGATCTTAAAACCTGTGCTGAAAATACACTCACTCATGCAGCATATTGGTTCAGAGCAAATAGTTTCCTGCTAAATGAAAATAAAACTCAGCAGATAATCTTCACTCTAAGAGACAAGCCACTATCTGATGACCCTAGTTCTGTTAAATTCCTGGGAGTTTATTTAGACGAAAAGTTATCCTGGGGCCAACATGTAAACTATATTAGTAGTAAACTATCTAGAGTAATTTATTTATTAAGACAACTCAGAAATTGTGTACCTGAAACATACATCAGATCATCTTATTTTGCATTTTTCCAGAGTATAATATCCTATGGCATTATCTTGTGGGGTAACTGTAGTCATATACATGACATCCTATTATTGCAGAAGAAAGCCATTAGGATAATTACAAATTCTTCACATAAGGCTCACTGCAAACCCTTATTTACTAAACAAAAAATTATGACTGTAATAAACCTCTATATATACAATGTCTTAATCTTTACGAAGATGAACCTACAAGATGTGAAACGTAGAGAAAATGTACATTGTTACAACACAAGAAGCATCAAACACATATACACGCCTTACCACAGACTATCAAAATCAATAAATAGCTATGAAGTCACAGGGCACAAGCTATTTAATAAGCTGCCACATGCCATACAGGATCTTCCTGAACATACATTCAAAGAAAGACTGCATGAATGGTTTATTGCCCACCCGTTCTATGATATCAATGAATTCTTCAACTGTAAAATGTAGTAATCCAACAGATGACCCACTGTACATTTATTGTAATATAAGCTAAAATATTTCAGTAGTCAATACCTTATCACACTGTATTATAAATTGTAACTTCATTTGACGTTGTCAATTGCTGTAATGGCCTAAAGACAATAAAATCTTTATTATTATTATTATTATTATTATTATTATTATAATGGTTCTGTTCCAGTATAATTTGTATTCATCATTCTCCAGTACATTTTGTGGTGCATACTTGTATGTGGGAACATATTGTTTTATTAGTTTATGTTGTATGGCAAGTTGTTAATGTATTATTTTTGCTACATTGTCATGTCTTCTGGTGTATTCTGTATTTGCTAGTATTGTACATCCACTTGTGATGTGATCTACTGTTTCTATTTGTTGTTTGCAAAGTCTGCATTTATCTGTTGTGGTATTGGGATCTTCAATAATATGCTTGCTGTGATATCTGGTGTTTATTGTTTGATCCTGTATTGCAATCATGAATCCTTCCGTCTCACTGTATATATTGCCTTTTCTTAACCATGTGTTGGATGTGTCTTGATCAATATGTGGCTGTGTTAGATGATACAGGTGCTTGCCATGTAGTGTTTTCTTTTTCCAATTTACTTTCTTCGTATCTGTTGATGTTATGTGATCTAAAGGGTTGTAGAAGTGGTTATGAAATTGCAGTGGTGTAGCCAATGAATTTATATGAGTGATTGCTTTGTGTATTTTGCTAGTTTCTGCTCGTTCTAGAAAGAATTTTCTATAATTGTCTACCTGTCCATAATGTAGGTTTTTTATGTCGATAAATCCCCTCCCTCCTTCCTTTCTGCTTAATGTGAATCTTTCTGTTGCTGAATGTATGTGACGTATTCTATATTTGTGGCATTGTGGTTGTGTAAGTGTATTGAGTGCTTCTAGGTCTGTGTTACTCCATTTCACTACTCCAAATGAATAGGTCAATATTGGTATAGCGTAAGTATTTATAGCTTTTGTCTTTTTTCTTGCTGTCAATTCTGTTTTCAGTATTTTTGTTAGTCTTTGTCTATATATTTTTTGTAGTTCTTTAATATTTGTATTATCTAATCCTATTTTTTGTCTGTATCCTAGATATTTATAGGAATCTGTTTTTCCATCACTTCTATGCAGTCGCTGTGGTTATCCAATATGTAATAATTTTGTTTAGTGTGTTTTCCCTGGACTATGCTATTTTTCTTACATTTGTCTGTTCCAAAAACCATATTTATATCATTGCTGAATACTTCTGTTATCTTTAGTAATTTGTTGAGTTGTTGATTGGTTGCTGCCAGTAGTTTTTGATCATCCATGTATAGCAAATGTGTTATTTTGTGTTGGTATGTTCCAGTAATATTGTATTTATAATTTGTATTATGTAGCATGTTGGATAGTGGGTTCAGAGCAAGGCAGAACCAGAAAGGACTTAATGAGTCTCCTTGGTATATTCCTCACATAATCTGTATTGGCTGTGATGCGATATTATTTGAATATGCTTGGATATTAAGTGTGGTTTTACAATTTTTCATTACTATGTTTAGGAACTGTATCCATTTAGGCTCTACTTTGTATATTTCCAATATTTGTAGTAACCATGAGTGGGGTACACAATCAAAAGCTTTTCGGTAATCAATGTATGCATAGTGTAGTGACCTTTGTTTAGTTTTAGCTTGATATGTCACCTCTGCATCTATTATCAGTTGCTCTTTACATCCTCATGCTCCTTTGTAACAGCCCTTTTGTTCTGTGTTGTATGCGTCATTAATTTCTGTTTTGTATATTGTTGGTAGGCATGTTATGGGGCGATATTTAACTGGGTTTGCTGTGTCTGATTGATCTTTAGGTTTCAGATAAGTTATTCCATGTGTAAGTGTATCAGGGAATGTGTATGGGTCTGCAATGTAACTGTTAAATAATTTAGTTACATGTGAATGTGTTGAGGTGAACTTCTTTAGCCAGACATTTGCTATTTTATTTTTTCCAGAGGCTTTCCAATTGTGAGTAGAATTAATTGCTTGGGTGACTTCATGTGGCAAAATTATCACTTCAGGCATTTGTGGTATCATCTTGTATGTATCTGTTTCTGCTTGTATCCACCATGCATACCTGTTATGTTGTACCGGGTTTGACCATATGTTGCTCCAGAAGTGTTCCATGTCTTATGTTTGGTGGATTGTCTATTTTAATGTGTGTGTTATCTATTGTCTGGTAAAACTTATTTTGGTTTGTGTTGAATGTTTGGTTTTGTTTCCTTCTATTTTTCACTTTTTTTGTACCTTCTAAGTCGTTTGGCCAATGCTTGTAATTTATGCTTCTTTTCATCTAATTGCTCTATTGCTTCTTGTTGTGAGATTTTACCTAACCTTTTCGTTTTTTGTCTGACATTTCATTTCTTATAAATTGTGTTAGCTGTCTGATGTCCTTTCTCAGTTTTTCTATTCTGATCTGTAGCCTGCGTTGCCATGCTGGTTTTGTGGGTTTCTTCTGTGTGTTGGTTGGTTCTGATCTCTGCCTAGTGTGTATATTTAATGTAGTGATGCTCCTATATAAACCAGTAGTTGTAGCTCTTCCAAAGTTGTGTTTTCATTTATTTTGTTGGGTATGATTGTGTTGATAGTTTTTATTGTTGTTTCGACTTGTGGGTTATTTGGCGGTCTATGCAAGACTAGTCTAATGTCTGTATTTGTGTCTTTGTATTCTATATATGTCAGCTGAAATTTCTCTTCTATATCTAACATGTGTGTCACTTCATGTTCTATTTGTGATTGTTCTGGTGGCTGTCTTAAGATTTCGTTTTCCTCTAATTGTTTAATTGATGCGTGTTGGTTTTTGTTTGTTTGCTCTGGGATGTTTGAGTCCATTACTGTATTTTCTTCTTCTGATTGCACATTATTTTGTTCCAGTATTTGTTGTACCTGTTTGATGTTTTCTAATTCTGACAGGAGTATCCTGTTATTTTTTATTATTACACGGATCTGATCAGCTAGCCGTCGTTCTGTTAAAAATTTTAATTCTGGGTATCTGATAATAAATGTTGTGTATACTTGTGATATGTATCCAGTTGTGTTGGTTCCTAGGTTTGTTGCTTGATAATAACAGAACATGAGGTGTCGATTAACTTCATCTGACCATCTCATCCTCTGTCTGTTTTCCTTCTAGGGTGGTTGCAGGAAGCATATCCTGCAAAACACCTCTATTCGGATTTAAATCATTTTCCAGTTGGCTAGCAGTGTCGTTACCATTGTGGGCAGGCATAGGGTTCAAACGTCGTCCCCGACCATGACAGCGCTTGTCCGAGGCTTCTTTAGTTCTGTCCTGAACCAAGTAATCACACTAAAAGGGGGGTTAGCCCTATTAGTGGTTTGTTCTTTTCGTCGCCTTTTACGACTAGCAGAACATGCCGGAGGCCTATTCTTTTCCCGGGCCTCCACGGGGGTTATTATTATTATTATTATTATTATTATTATTATTATTATTATTATTAGTGTATTAATTTTCAGTTGTTCCACTGCAGTTTTCTTCATCCTCAACATCTATGCTGGGTTAAAACATGTTATCAGCTCCATCCAACCACCCCCCTCTGACTTCACAGTTTCTTGTCTTAAGAATCAAGTTGTGTGTGCCTTATTATTGGTTTCTCATCTCCTCCTCACTTTTCTATTTTCGTTTGCTATTTCATTTTTTGTTTTGATATACAGATTAAACAACAGTGGTGGTAAAAAATAACACTAACATGTTTTCACTTATTACTAGGTTTATGTACATATTTTGAATTAATAATCTCTAATTTGCCCCATTCTTTTAGGACTCCGTATACCAAGTCCATGTTATGCAGTCTTTGTCTTTATCAAACTTGTCAAATTCTCTTGTTTGTATTATCTTCCCTCAAACAGACACGACTTCTGCTCCTACTGTGTAAAGTTTTCTTTCCATTCTTCTTCATGTTACCCCAGTCAACAGATTCAGCATGCTAGATATCAAGCTGATTGTGCAATAAATCACATATTTATCCATTTCTTTTGCGGTAGTATGCCAATTTGATTACAATTGGAGACGTGTTGGACCTATAATTGTTGCTATATATCTACGACCTCATTAATTCATCTTGATATTAAGTATCACTCAGCCTAGCCTGCTCCGTCAGATGGAAAACCTACTGACACTACCATTCTAGTCATCTGCTCTTTACACTGAGTCCCAAGCCTGAGAACAGCTCATACAGTTGGCGCTCTGCAAGCTTTCCGTACCCTGGTTTGAGCAGACTCCCTGCATTCCCATTGTTTTAATTGTGCTCAAGGTTCCCTTTAGGTTGGACATGCTGGGGGCTGACCTCCACATGGTGTTGCCGTAGTGTGGATGTTTCTGGTGTTATTTCAGCATTTCAAGGATAACCCTCACTCGTCCAAAACCACTGCATTTATGCATGGTACTGTAGTTTTCATGGGTTTCTTGTACTAGGAACCCATTATCCAATAAATAGGTCAGACTTTTTGATGAATATTGAAATCATGAAGCATTTAAATGAGCCATTTAAAGTTTGTTCCAAAGTGGATTTTCTTGAAAGTCTATAAATTGTTTTGCTTCTGAATTAAACGCAGAAACAATGACAA
This sequence comes from Schistocerca serialis cubense, assembly GCF_023864345.2. Lineage (NCBI taxonomy): Eukaryota > Metazoa > Arthropoda > Insecta > Orthoptera > Acrididae > Schistocerca > Schistocerca serialis. The sequence goes on from NC_064643.1 coordinate 463,746,957, forward strand.
TCCACTATTACTGTTCCATAGTTCTACATTATTTTGCTTGTGAAATCTGCTAAGTTACATTTCCATTTTGTTCTCAGATGAATTTTCACCTCCAACAGTGCACATTACACTTCCTGACAATGAAGGTGGTACTTCACATGTAGTGCTGCCTTCAGAGCTCCATGAAAGAGATGATGTATTTGTGTTGAAAAACCTTCAGATGCAGAATTTGGATGAATTACATTAGATGAGCAGCTATAACTGTCTGAATTCAAAGAAGGAAGTGAATGTGTGGCAGAAGTGGATGACAGCGGCAGTCCTGATTTTTCCCAAGCCCCCCCCCCCCCAAAAAAAAAAAATCAACAATACAGTAGTACATCAAGGCAGAAACTAAAAAGTATGAAAAATCCACTGGAGATAAAATGAGACTAACAAATAACATGGATCCCACAAGCATATGGAGTACATGAAATGGGGCAAAAGACATGAAATGTATTTGCTCTTCACTGTTACAACCCATATGTATCCAGTACAGAAAAACAGACTGCTTGATTACTGATCTACAAATAACATTGCTTCCACACTGTTTCCAAGCTCAGTTCTGACTAGAAATGGGTTCTTTGCTAGTCTTTCTGCATGTGAATGACAATACATTAAAAAAAAAAATAGCCTGGTCATGATCCTATGCATTAAAATAAAAATTAGACCTTTCCTAACTTACCTGCTTTCACAGTTTCCAGCATTGTTTTCATCTGATGAAAACTGTACCTTTGATGAAGGTGCATGTCGATTCGGTTGAAGAGTTATCTTTTATGTCCACAAAAAAACTAAAAAAATAAAAAATTAAAAACCTGACAAAGTGGTATCAAACTGTTTACCTAATGTGATTCAAAGACGGAGCATGTTTCACACACTTAAGTTTCAACAGAAAGCGTACAAGGACAATTCAGTTGCTGCCATTTTTCATAGACTTTATTTAGCTACCTCAACGAGTGACAAGCCATTTAATAGACAGATCTTACAGTTCACAGCTGTTTTCCATTTTCTATAGGAGAGCAAGAACAAGGATGTCGGAACATGTGTATTTGATCTTCGCAAACTTCCTAAACAAAAGTGTAAAGAAACGTGATGCTATTTATGAGGAAGAAACATTTGTTGTGTCTGAAGTGGAAAGACACTAAGGATGTTCTGTGTGTGTCAAGTCTTCATAAGACGACAGAAACAGAAGTAGATGTTTGTAGGAAAACTGGGATCATAAAGAATATAAAACCTGAAGACATTCTGGACCACAATCTCAACAAGAGAGGTGCCAACAGGAATGATCAACTCATCTTACTACCATTTCAAGAGACAGCATACGGAATGGTGGAGGAAACTATTTCTTTCTTCTGGAATTAGGTGAGGAATTTGTTAAGAAAGGGGCTATACTTCGTAGTACTGATACTCCCAAAACGTGTAGGAACATTCTTCTAGGAAGGCATTTTGCCAATTGAATTTCTTCCATGAAAAAGATGCATCCTACAAGAGTGTGTGGAGTTTGCACAGAAAAATCAAAACTGTCCAGTGGAAAGTCTTCAAGAAAGGATGGTACCCAAATGGAAAGTTAAACTGTACATGCCAGAGTGTTTCAAATTATACCATATAAGGGTAAATTATTGTTAATTGCAGTAATAAAATACACACAGAACTTTTTTACACTAAACATGTATTGAAATTTTAAAAGATCATGAGCTGAATTTGTAGTAAATATGCCATAGTTTGTAACTAGATTAAACTGAACCTTTCTACCCAAAAAAATATTCATATTTGTACATAAGATCATATGTACAAAATGGTAGGCACTTGAAGAGATGCCAAAAATGCCCAGGATTCTATGACATGCATGCTGCAAAGGGCCTGGGACTGAAAGCGTTAACAGATGTTTCACATCATCTCTCTAGATAAATTATCTTCAACTTCCTTTATGCAGTGTCACCTTTTTCTTTCTGGTGATCTCTTATCCATTCCAATTATGCTTCACCACACTTCCTGCTTCATGCCCAGGCACACCTATGCTGCAGGATTCACAGTTCACTGTTTTGCACAATTTTATTTTCTTCATTCTTGATTATTCAAATTAGGTGCTGTAACTCTGGTTTCACTATGCTTGTAGTCCATCTTTATTAGTGTATTACAATCTTCCCCTCAAACAATCTACCCTCTTGTGCATGCTAATGGGTCTACTCTGTAGTCTTTTCAAGTCCTTCATTTTGTCATGGCACGATGTCCAATAGATACTTTCCTATGCCTTTGTCTTCATTAAGTATCCCTTCTATCGTGGTTAATGAATGTGTGTGCACTATAATAAGTTGAAACCCGTCCTGGAACTCTAGGAGCTTTTCTCCCCTTATTTCTTTGAAGCATTAATATTCCCCAGTAATTCTTCATTCTTTCAACTCCTCCCTATTATTCCCCCATTCACTAGGACAAGAAGACTGATGGCTATTGGTAGAATGAAGGTGACTGCCAGAAGTGTTCAGCTACCAAAACTTGTTATTTTTCATAATTTGTCAGTGACTGGGATTTGGCCTTGTACTTTTAGGTCAATAATGAAATAAATCACAAAATACATTAAATGTGCAAATGAAAAATATCAGGAGAGCAAAACTTTGGAGGAAGTACTTAAAGTTAAAGGCATTTATGCAGCTGCATGTATCACTCAGAATTTGGGAGACAGAATTTGATACCGCAACAGGAAGCAATAAAACACTGCTTTAATTTGTAACTTAAAAATTTCTATTTCATATAACAACAATAATTACATCTCTGAGCTTCTGATCACATTTTTTGAGGGACTTACATTTATATACATTATACATGTGCAAGATCTGCCAGCGTAACTAATAAACTAATACAAATATAATAAAATGCTCTAATAAATGCAAAAGCTTACTAATGTTAATGCAACATAGTTAATGCAACATAGTTCACTGACTGTTTGGAAAAAATAATCATTTTTCTTCTTAAAAAATCAATGCCTGAAGACACACCTGTAACTGTGGCACTTAATTATTTGAAGCACGTTAACACTAGAAAAAGTCCATAAATAATCAATGCCTAAAGACACGTCTATAACTGTGGCACTTGAAACAATTATTTGAAGCATGTTAACACTAGAACAAGTTCATAAAATGCGGTGTAGCAGTCTTGCACATATCTCCTATAATTGCAAATGACTTCTGCTGTAAAAAGTTACTCAAGACAATTATAATATCAAACCCACAAGGAAACACTTTCACAACAAAGTACTAACAAAAATTGCTTGACACCTCCAGTTTGTCATTGAAGAGGTTAAAGATAACACGAATACACATCACAATCTCACTGGTTGTCTAAAATATCGGTCTGCACGGACCTGTAATTATAAAGACAGCTCATATTATATCTGACGACAAAAACGCAAAGCAAAAAATACATCATTAACAAACATTGTAATGATACTAACTGATATGTGAATTGAAGCACTGTTACCTGAATTCATCAGCATGTGCAGCATACACCATTTTATTTTGTTACTTGATGTATTCCATGGGCAAGATATTCAACATTTTTCGTTGTCACACCAGCCATTGAAATTCTGCCATCTTTCGTGAGGTAGATACTGAATTCCTTTGTCAGACGTTCTGACTGAAAGATATAAAAAATTGTGAATTATTTGTTTAACAGGCAACCTTCTATAAATTACTGAAGGTGAAACTCTAAATTGTAGCTGCCTCAAGCCAACTCTTCAATAATTCCTTTAGTACCTCATTAAAAGGTACAGTGTACTATAATTTATCAAACAGCTGTCAGTGTAAAAAATTATTCCTCCAAGTCCATTTAAATGAAGTAAAATATTTACTTCGGCTGCAAATAAACCAACAGCATTTATGGCAATTAATGTTTTTCGAATTCTATATTTATTGCAACAGCAGAACTTCATGTTATGTCCTCAGAACTACTTCAAAATCCGGGAATCTGCAAATTTTGGCCATCCACCAGTCTTTTCTCTGATTTCCACAGTTCATTGTTCATATCTGCACTCTTACTGTAACCAACTGTATGTGTAAATGATTTTCTTTCACTGTATTTCACCTTATTTTATTTGTTCTTTTCCAGTTTGTATTGTTTTGACAGGAAATGTTTCTTGTCGAGTCCAAAGTACACAAGCCACGACTGACTTAAATCAGTTCTTTGGAACAATTGAGGCATGAGGGGCAGCATCAGGTGTACAATTTTTCAAGCAAACTAAGATTTTTCTGCAGTTGCACTGTCGTTTTTTACATTTTAGAACATCTATGTCAGGAGATTTTGAAAGGAGCTGTATTAGGCCACTGTCTTACGCGGATTTTTTGTTTGTGTGTTTCAGAGTATCTGTCAAGTTTAACCATGGCCTTATCAGTATGAAGAAGTAAAATTTCCACACAAGGTCTAATGAGCATGAGATAATAAAGTAGAAATAAGAAGTCAAGTAGACAATGAAATATCCCACATTAATCATTTCGCCACTTTTCTGGCATTCTGCACAAAGTCCCTAGGCAAAACATACCCCACTTACAATACCAGTGACATTTAAATTGGCACAAAACCTGAAATTCAAGGGCTGATGCTGTTCTGCACAGTTATGTCAATCACAAAAGTGAAAACTAGACCGGGTAGCATCTACTAGGCCTTTAGAATGACTCCGTTCACAAAATCCACAGGAAGGGGCTCTTATGAAATTTATAAAGTATCTGAAAATAGGAGTGTTCCAAAAGAATCCACACTGGATATTACTGAAATGTTTCAGGGTTTTTACGGAAACTAAAGCACCAGAAATAAATGAAGCAGAGGAATGAAGAAAATTAAGGTGGTAAGGCAAGGGAATACATGAGTGAGAAAAAGAAGACAAAGTTATAACTGATAACTGCAAATCCTGGAAGTCCAAGAATTATGCAGGATGGTAGAACACAAAAAAAAACAGGAAGAATTAGAGGTCTATGGGAAAACAGAAGCTGAGCATAGATTAGAGACCAAAGAAACACTAGATATAACACTGTTTAACATGTAGAGGAAATCCATTATCAAGTCAAGAGGATGACTGAAATCAACTGGAAAAGCACAGAAAATTGGAAAAACATGTTGAAGGCATCGAGAATAAAAGACAAGAAACTAAAGTTAATCAGTAGCAACTGTTCTACTTTGCAGCAGGTCAAAGCACGGTACATCATTTCTCCGTCTTCTGGTTTTCTCTGTAGTTCCATATTGTTATCGCTTTCCTCCCTGATAACATCCATTACATGTTGTATTTTCCCCTCCTCTGTTTCCCTTTATCATCTTCAATTCCTTGTTGGAGTAAGCACAGTTCTCTGAAGATATGGCCTAGCCAATTCTTCTAATTTTTTATTATTAATGCGTCTAACATGTTCCTGTTCTTTCCAACTCCTCTTAACTCCACGTCATTTCTCACCCAGTCTTCCCAAGCTACACCCTGCAGTTTCCTCCACACATCCAGTTCCAGTGCTTCCAACCTTCTTTAATTATCTTTTCAGAACGTCCATGTCTTCGCTCTGTTTAAAGCTATGTTGCATATACTGTATTTGGCCTCTCTCTCCCTCTGATTTTTATTCAGTGGCCCACATAACTTTCTTTTCGTTTTTCTTTTTTTTTTGTTTTGGTTTTAAGGCGCAAAACTGCTATGGTCATTAGCGCCCGGTCTGTGACTTAGGAAACAGTAATCAACTGAAAATGGAAACCAGCAGCAATGGGAACGAAACTCAAAAAATTGGAGAAACTAAAAGCAGAAGGAAGGCTTAAAAATCCACTACAGAAAGGGGTTGGTTGTCCCCAAAAAAAGCTTCAAATGACTGACGTCATTTCACTGGCACTAATAAGCTCTAGAACGCGATCGGCCGAGCATGTGTCATCTGCTAAAATTGACGATATATCAGGCGACAGCTGTAGACGGGCGTTTAACGGAGTAAAATAGGGGCACTCAATTAAAAGGTGTCTTACTGTCCACAGCTGAGAGCAGTGGGGACAGAGTGGGGGAGGATCACCGCTTAAAAAGATGTCGATGGCTAAAAAGACAGTGCCCTATCCGGAGTCTAGTTAAAATTACCTCCTCCTGACAACGCGTTCGGGAGGAAGAGGTCCAAGCACAAGGAAGAGCTTTCACGTCCCGCAATTTATTATGGGGAAGTGTCGACCGATGTGCGTGCCAGAAGAGAACAACACAACGACATAAAACGCTCCGTAGATCGACGAAGGGAATCGATTGAATAGCTGGCCGAAGAAGAGAGACTGCAGCCTTGGCCGCTATATCGGCCGCCTCATTTACACAGATACCAACGTGTCCCGGGAGCCAGAGGAATGCCACCGAGACGCCCCCCAGGTGGAGCAAGCGCGGACAGTCCTGAATCTGGTGGACCGGAGGGTGGACAGGGTAAAGAGCTTGGAGACTGAGGAGAGAGCTGAGAGAATCTGAACAGATAACATACTGTATCCGCTGATGGCAGCGGATGTAGTGGACAGCCTGGAGAACAGCGTAAAGCTATGCAGTATAAACCGAACACTGGTCGGGAAGCCGAAATTGATTTGGGGTGTCGCCAACAATCTAGGCACTCCCTACACCAAATGATGTTTTTGAGCCATCAGTGTAAATAAATGTGGCTTCCTTCATTTGTGCACATAGAGCAGAAAATGCCCAACGATAAACAAGTGAAGGGGTACCATCCTTGGGAAACTGACGAAGGTCACGGAGCAGGCAGATCCGGGGACGGAGCCAAGGCGGTGCTGTACCCCAAGTTCTCAAGAAGGTTTTAGGAAAGTGGAAGGAAAGAGAATGGAGCAGTTGACGGAAGCGGACTCCCGGTGGTAGTAGGGAGGAGGGGCGGCCTGCATACCCTACATCAAAGGAGGTGTCGAAAAAAATGTCATGGGCTGGATTAGCAGGCATGGAAGACAGATGGCTTGCATAACGACTCAGAAGGACTGCTCGCCGATTGTACAGCGGAGGTTCAGCAGTCTCAGCATAAAGGCTTTCCACAAGGCTGGTGTAAAAAGCTCCAGACACTAAACGTAATCCACGGTGGTGGATAGAGTCGAGACGCCGAAGAATAGACGCCCGAGCAGAGGAGTAGACTATGCTTCCATAGTCCAATTTCGAGCGCACTAAGGCGCGATAGAGGCGGAGAAGGACCACTCGGTCTGCTCCCCAGGAGGTACCATTCAAGACACGGAGGGTGTTGAGGGATAGGAAGATAGGAAACGTGGGAGGACCAGCACAGTTTTCTGTCAAACATAAGACCCAAGAACTTAGCGACGTCCGAAAATGGAAGGTTGACAGGTCCTAGATGTAAGAAGGATGGAAGAAACTCCTTACGTCACCAAAAATTAACACAAACGGTCTTATTGGGAGAAAAACGGAAGCCGGTTTCGATGCTCCAAGAGTGGAGGCGATCGAGACATCCTTGAAAACATCGTTCAAGAAGGCTGATCCGTTGAGAGCTGCAGTAGAGCGCAAAATCGTCCGCAAAGAGTGAGCTCGAGACATCAGGAAGGAGACAATCCATAACTGGATTTATGGCAAGGGCAAACAGTACAACACTCAGCATGGAGCCCTGGGGTACCCCGTTTTCTTGGGAGAAAGTACGGGAGAGAGTAGTGTTCACCCGCACTCTAAATCTGCGCTCTGCCATAAATTCGCGAAGAAAAAGGGGCAGCTGACCTCGAAAGCCCCAAGAGAACAGTGTGCGGAGGATGCATGTCCTCCAACAGGTATCGTATGCTCTCTCCAGATCAAAAAATATTGCTACTGTTTGGTGTTTCCGGAGAAAATTGTTCATGATATAAGTGGAGAGAGCAACAAGATGGTCAACTGCAGAACAATGCTTTCGGAATCCTCATTGGGCAGGTGTTAAAAGACTGCGGGACTCCAGCCACCAAGCTAAACAGCAATTCACCATACGCTCCAAAACCTTACATACACTACTCGTGAGAGAAATGGGTCAATAGCTAGAGGGGAGATGTATGTCCTTTCCAGGTTTAGGAACAGGAACGACGATAGCTTCCCGCCATCGTCTGGGAAAAGTACTGTAGGTCCAAATTCGATTATAAAGTCGAAGGAGGTAACGCAGACTATGGGTTGATAAATGCAGCAACATTTGGACGTGGATACCATCCGGTCCTAGGGCGGAGGAGCGAGAAGAAGAGAGTGCATGTTGGAGTTCCCACATGGAGAAAACAGTATTGTAGCTTTCGCGATTTTGAGAGGAGAAAGCAAGAGGTCGCACTTCCGCTGCACGTTTCTTCGGGAGAAACGCTGGCGGGTAATTTGAAGAGCTCAAAATCTCAGCAAAGTGCTGACCCAATGAGTTAGAAATTGCAATTGGGGTCCACTAATGTATCATGCATGACAGTGAGCCCAGAGATCAGGGAGAAACTATGCGCACCTGAGAACCGTCGAAGCCGACTCCAAACTTCCGAAGAGGGAGTGAAGGTGTTAAATGAGCTAATAAAGAATGTCCAGCTTGCCTTCTTGCTATCGCGGATGACGCGACGGCATCGCGCACGGAACTGCTTATAGCGGATACAGTTGGCCAAAGTAGGATGGTGTCGGAAAACGTGAAGAGCACGTTGCCGCTCACGTATTGCGTCACGGCACGCCTCGTTCCACCAAGGAACTGGGGGGCGCCGGGGCAATTCGGAGGTGCGTGGTATTGAACATTCCGCAGCTGTAAGAATAACGTTGGTAATATGTGTGACCTCATCATCAACGCTGGGAAAGTGACGGTCATCAAATGTCGCTAGAGACGAAAAAAAGTGTCCAATCGGCTTGGGCAAACTTCCAGCGTCGCGGGCGCATATATGGCAGTTGAGGCTGCAGTCTAAGGACACATGGAAACTGGTCACTCGAGTGTGTATCATCAAGGGCGAACCATTCGAAGTGCCGAGCTAGCGGAACAGTACTGACCGAAAGGTCCAAATGAGATAAATTTGTCGTGGAGGCAGACAAAAATGTAGGGACCCCAGTGTTGAGGCAAACTAGATCCGCTTGGTGGAGGACGTCTAGCAATAGTGAGCCATGTGGACAAGGATGTGGAGATCCCCGAAGCGGGTGGTGGGCATTGAAGTCCCCAACCAGCAAATAGGGGGGTGGAAGCTGACCAAGAAGATGAAGGAGATCAGCTCGTGCCATTGGTGTGGACGATGGAATGTATACAGTACAAAGAGAAAAGGTATATCCAGAAAGGGAAAGACTGAGAGCGACAGCTTGGAAAAAAGTGTTTAAGTGGATTGGGTGATAACGTAGAGTATCATGGAGAAGAATCATGAGTCCTCCATGGGCTACAGTGCCTTCAACAGAGGGGAGATCAAATCGGACGGACTGAAAATGGGGGAGAACAAAGCGGTCATGGGGACGCAGCTTTGTTTCCTGAAGATAGAAGATGACTGGCGAGTAGGATTGTAAGAGGATCGACAATTCATCCCGATTGGCTCGAATGCCGCGGATATTACAGTGGATAATGGACATAGGATGAACAGAAAATGGAGGAATGTGACCAAGGTTGCCGTCAACTCAACGACTGCTCAGAGCTTGCGACCGACAGCATGGAATGGCATTCAGCCGAAGGCAGAAGATCCTGATCCATACGTTGTTCAGGAGCAGCTCCTGCCACCAGCGATTGGCCGGTTGATCAGCCGCCAGCAGTGCGCCTCGGCGACACAGAAGACGGCCGAGGGCGATTTCCGACAGGTGGTGCTGTAGATGGGACACGCCTTGGCGGAGAAGGAGATGAACTGGGTTTCTTAGTAGCCTTCTTGGAAATATGATGTTTAGATGGAGGAGGAACCGAAGGTTGTGAAGTTGGGGTACGTAAAAAATCTTCACGAGTATTCTCTTTTTTCGAAGTCTTTGTGTCTGATTTTTGGGCTCAAGATTTAGCAGAACCCGATGAAGGGTGAGCCATAGAGTGGGCACGCGAAAGTGGTGAGGTTGAAGGGGCGATCTTTGCACTGGCCGATCTGACGACTGTGGCACTAAAGGTGAGGTCGCAAGTCTGCGTGGCCGCCTCCTTTGTTGGTCGAGGAGAAGCAAGGACAGTGCTGTATTTTCCTGTCTGAGGCACGGTGGGCTGTCAACTGGCGAATAATTTTCGAGCAGCAAAGGTCGACACCTTTTCCTTCACTCTGATTTCTTGGATGAGCTTTTCGTCTTTAAAAACGGGGCAATCTTGAGAGGAAGCAGCGTGGTCACCCATACAGTTGATGCAGCGAGGGGATGGAGGTGGACAAGCACCCTCATGGGCATCCTTGCCGCATGTAACACATTTGGCCGGATTGGAACAGGACTGGCTGGTGTGACAGAACCGCTGTCACCGATAGCAACGCGTAGGGTTTGGGATGTAAGGGCGAACGCAAATTATCTCATAGCCTGCATGTTCGTGTCAACCCTTTTCATAACTCTATGAACAGCCGTTACGCTCTGGTCAGACAGGTAGTGCTGAATTTCTTCGTCAGACAATCCATCGAGGGAGCGTGTATAAACGACTCCACGCGAGGAATTTAAAGTGCGGTGCGCTTCAACCCAGACAGGGAAGGTGTGGAGCAGTGAAGTACGTAGCAATTTTTGTGCCTGGAGGGCACTGACTGTTTCTAACAACAAGGTGCCATTCCGTAATCTGGAACAAGACTTTACAGACCTGCAATTGCGTCGACACCTTTCTGAATAATGAAAGGGTTGACCGTGGAGAAGTCGTGACCTTCGTCAGACCGAGAAACAACAAGGAACTGTGGCAACGACGGAAGAACTGTCTGTGGCTGAGACTCAGTGACTTACGCTTGTGAGCAGACATAGTGGAAGGTGAGGAAACCATTGCGGAAGAATCCCCATGATTACCGGCGTCTCAGATGGCGCGCTCCTCCCTTGTGGGTGCCCTCTCCGAGGGCACTCCCGCCTTAGGTGATTGTTCACGCCTCAGGTCACACCTCCCGACAAACGGACGGAGGGACCAATCGGCACTTTTGGAAGGTATCAGCTCGGGTAATCACCCCTCCCTGGGCCTGACCGTTACCAGGGGTATGTACGTGTCCTACCTGTCTACCCGGGGTGGGGAATTACGCGTTACCCCGTCACCGGCTACGCACAAAAATGCGTGGGTCGGCCTTCAGACACGCACAGGAAGGAGGAAGCAGAAAGGGAAAAAGAAAGAAAGGGAAAGGAAAGAAGAGAGGTCTCAAACGCCACAGCGGAGAAAAGGGTAAAGAGAAGAGGTAAGGAAAAGAGAAGGGCAAAGGAAGGATGAAGACATACAAGCAGAGAAGGCGAAGAATGTGCGACATTTACGAGCATCCTTCTCCGGACGTAGGCACAAACCATACTCCCAGAGGGGGAGAAAGGGAAAGAAAGAGCCAGAGGTGAGGGGAGTGGGGGCGAAGATGGGGGGGGATAGGGAAGGATGCGGAAAAGGAAGGTAAGCAGCCCGGAAAGGAAGGAGGGCCACATTTGCTCGGGGTCCCGTGCTCGCTACACACGTATCCACAAAAGAGTTGTGGACCCCCTGGGGGGAACTTTCTTTTCATTGACAGCCTCTAATGCTTCCTTATTAGTCTCTGCCTTATGTTTGCATCACATGTTAGGTCTTCTACGAGGGCGAATCAAATATGAATGGGATTTTATTTTTTATTTAAATTCATTTATTGAAAAAACTCAAGGCAATTACAAATTATTTTTCCACAGTCTCCAGCTCTGGAAATGCACTCATCCCAGGACATGGGCAGCTTTTTGATGCCCTCTCATAAAAAAAACTAGGTCATGTCACCAGACAGTTGTGCACAAAGTCTTCCACATTCTCGTCATCTTCAATCATCGCCCTCCTAGAGCTTCTTTAAGCGGTCCGAATACATTGAAATCGCAGGGCGATAACTCCAGGCTGTAAGGAGGATGATCAAGTGTAGTCCAGTGCATTTCCTGTAGCTTGGAGACAGAGCTGCAGTATGGGGTCGCACATTGTTGTGGAGGAGGATGACCTGTCGAATCGATTGATAACGTCCTTTGCAGCAATATGCAACTTTCACCTTGTTCCCAGTAGTCAGCAGCAATGATTGTGCATCGCTCATGCAGAAAATCAACCAGCAAAATGCCTCGCTGATTTAAAAAAAAAAAATGGTTGAAAGAACCTTGCCAGCTGACAGTAGAGTCTTGGATTTCACTGGTGCTGCCTGGCCTTTCCTCCGCCACTCCTTACTGGCTTGTTTGGATTTTGGAGTGTAGTGGTGAACCCACGTTTCATCACAGGTGATGATCCAACTCAAAAATGCATCACCTTCTTCTGCAAACCTAGCTGTAAGCCTCTGACAGACCTCCAAACATCTCAACTTCTGATTTTTGGTCGAAAGTTTAGGGACCCCACCTGGAGCTGTAGGTCATTTGTGACTGCTCGACAGCTCCTGTGACTGATTCCGACTTTGTGTAATTTCTGATACTATCGCCTGTCAATCGTTGTCAATAATGTTTTTAAGCGCACAATTTTTTTTCTCTGTAATATTGGTCCGAGGACAGCGATCGCGTTGCTGATTTTCCACACATTCTTGTCCTTCCTTGAACTTTTTATGCCAGGCAAACTTGCGCATCCTTGATAATGTTTTATTACCAAACTGTACAGTCAATCTTTGGCAAATTTCCACTGCTGTAACTCCTTCACAAGCAAGAAATTTGATAATTATGCATTGCACAATAGAGGGGGTGCACCTGTTGCTCATAAATCTTGAGCGTTACTGATGAAATGGTGGGAAATATCTAAAAGCACGCTCTCCTCACTTCTAACAGTCCCGCCCAAACATAGCAGAAGAGCGGGGCCAGTTCTACCAATTACTGATGTTCAGAAACAAAAATCCCTTTCATATTTGATCCCCCTCATACCATACTTCCCTTGTATTTGGATTTTGCAACCAGCTCTAGTAATTATCCATTTATCATGATGTTGGCATTCTCTCCTTTTCCTTGCAGTATAATGCTTTAGGTCAACATAAGTTGAAACACAAAATATCAAAATATGAGGACTAGCATAGCCAGATTCGAAAGGGGCGGGGGGGGGGGGGGGGGGAGGAGCAGGGAGAGGGGGAGAGAGAGAGAGAGAGAGAGAGAGAGAGAGAGAGAGAGAGAGAGAGAGTCATAACCAGTCCAAAAGTGGGAGCAGCCTTGCCTCAAACATGCATAAGAATCATTTTAACAAAAAGGTACCTGCATCCCATTGATTCATAAGGGCTTGCAAAGGTGTACTAACTAGAAAGAGCAGGAAAAAATTCATTTTGTGTAACTATTCAGATGGTGAAACCATAAGCTGGAGTACTGACATTTCTGTGGAAATGAATAGTTATCAGCTATTCAAGCACAAGTTACTACAGTGCAGTGCTGCTCAAAACAAAAATTTAAATACAAATATCATTACTCAGTGTACCTAGCTACTAGAAGACTAATGGATGATTAAATCAATCTGTAGGGAAGCAAAATTCCACAATCATATTTAGAATCCCTGATCAATATTTTAGTTCAAACACCTGTACAGGAGAAATTTTTAAGCTGAACAATCAATAACTAAAAACGTTTTCAACAGGTTTGAATCAGATAGGGGGAAATAATGGACAGCGATGGGTGAGGTGATCAAGAGGGGTGGCAGAAGCAGGGCCAGTTTAAGGATCTAGTGATGCAAATGGCTGCTTAAAGTGCCAGAGGAATCTGCACTCAAAAATTTGTTGACAAGATGTACCATATTTGTTGTGAAAACCACCTATTCCCACACTAATTACATATAAATTTATTTTTAAATATATTGCCAAAACCCAAGGAAAAGCATGTAATGTTTTAGGGAGGGGGGAAATGGGGAGGGCATGAAAAGATGTATTGCTTAGGTGGAAGTGACTGTAAACTGCAGAAGAGATAATCTGGAAGGAAATCTCAGATCTGAAAGAGGACACTTCGACTACAGAAGAGAATGGCCTGGATTTCAAGGTGAGTGATTAGGCACATTTATCCGGAAAATGGACAGCAGAACAACAGATGATATAAAAGTAAAGAACTATGGGAACCAAAAGAACCATGCTGTTGGAATGAAGGAAATAAGGTTGGAAGGGACAACAAGGTCATTAGAGACAGTACAAATTTAGGATTAGGGAAGACTGGGTAAGGAAATCAGTCATGCTCTTTCAAAGGAACCAACCAAGCATTTGTCTTAAGCGAATTAGGAAAATTCATGTTACATCTAAATCTGGTTGGTCAGATGGGGATTTAAACCATCTTGCTCCTGAATGCAAGACCAGTGTGTTGTTACATCAGAACGAAGAAGTGCTTCCATGCAGAAGATAGAACGAAGAGAAGGAATCAGAGAACTAGAAAAAACCGTAGATTCAGCCTGCTCTGGAATAGTAGTAACAAATATTAATAATCAGGAAGGAAGAACTAAGCCTATAACAACATGAACTAGTGGCCAAACTAACCGCAATGAAAAAAGAACACAGAGTACTAGTCAGATTAACAATAAATAGATTGAAAATTTGAATGCTGCTAATTGTTTACAATAATCAAGTGTACATTTCAATGAAGCTATATGATAACCACCTTGAGGCAAGAGATTAGCAACCCAGTTTTACAACTTGGCCTATTCTCATGGGTTTTCTATTATTTAGTCACAGATTTTTGTATCAAGCTCTGATGCACGAGCTATCCAAGTCAGCTGTTCAAGATCGGCCCAGGAACTTTCATGCCCTAAAATTTGTGGCATGAACAGGTGAATGAATTTTTGAATTGCAGCTACACGTTTGCTTTCCAGTTCAAATTTCTGCACAGGGAGTGGCAACTGACCCTTGACATAGACAAATGTAATGTGTTGCGAATACATAGAAAGAAGGATCCTTTATTGTATGATAGCGGAACAAACACTGGTAGCAGTTACTTCTGTAAAATATCTGGGAGTACGCATGTGGAACAATTTGAAGTGGAATGATCATATAAAATTAATTGTTGGTAAAGCGGGTGCCAGGTTGAGATTCATTGGGAGAGTCCTTAGAAGAGCGGCGCATTTCGTTACAGGGTGATTTGGTAAGCGTGATAGCGTTATGGAGATGTTTAGCAAACTCAAGTGGCTGACTCTGCAAGAGGGGCGCTCTGTATCGCAGTGTAGCTAGCTGTCCAGGTTTCGAGAGGGTGCGTTTCTGGATGAGGTACCTAATATATTGCTTCCCCCTACTTATACCTCCCGAGGAGATCACAAATGCAAAATTAGAGAGATTCGAGCGCGCACAGAGGCTTTCTGGCAGTCGTTCTTCCCACGAACCACACGCGACTGGAACAGGTAAGGGAGGTAATGACAGTGGCACGAAAGTGCCTTCCGCCACACACCGTTGGGTGGCTTGTGGAGTATAAATGTAGATGTAGATGTAATTATAGAAACATTTTCTTTGGCCATTTGCAACAAACTTCTAAGGAATATTGCGTAGAGATTTAACTTGTCCGCCTAAAGGTACTTTCATTCAGCTGCTACAAGTATTTACTTACGTGCTGATACTATGTAACATTTCTTCAGCAGAAACCACAACCCTTCAAAACCCCCATAGTTCAACCAAAGAATGTATAGATTCTAAAGAAAAAGTTATGTACACAGTAAATGTAAAATAGTTAGCATCATCTTAAATTTTGCATGTCTGGAAATGCTAAAATCTTCTCACCTGTTGTGGGTTCATGCCTGTGAAGCAAAACATGCCAATCTGGTCAGTTATGTGTGACCAGTCCCTGGTGGAGCCTTCCTTCTTCAAGTTGTCCCGCAACTGTGCGCGCACAGAAATGATTCTGTCTGCCATTCCTTTCACGTCCTTCAGCCTTTAAAAATGCCAAAATATTATTGTAAAATGATACACATTTGGTTCTGTATGAAAAAATAATTACATTGAAATGGTACACAAGTCTCTCTTTTCTCTGTTCTGTATTGTTCATCTGTGGGTGGAACAAGATGCTTACGGTTCATAAACTTATTTCAGTATGGTGCAACAGCTTCACAGCAGCCTACATAAACTGCTAAATTACTTAACATTTATTTTGTTTATACAACTCAAACATTCATTACAGGAGGCCAATTATAATAAATATACAAAAAATCAACACAGGACAATGTTGTTAAAATCAACAACAACAAAGAACAAGAAGTGGAAGAGCTAGGGATATCTCATCTTACATGAAACATAAAACTGCAGAAGACACATGAGGAGCACATTTCCCAGCCACAATCTATGAAGGAAACAAGAGAGAGAGAGAGAGAGAGAGAGAGAGAGAGAGAGAGAGAGAGAGAAGGGGAGAAAGGGAGTGGCATATGATATTTTGCTTTTTTGATACCAGGACTCTATACTAGCAATTTCTTTCACCCTTCTACTTTGGCTGCTGTTCACTCACATACAAGCTTACCGTAAAACCAAGCCTTCAAATTTCACACAAACAGAAACTATTGAGCCTGCATATGTGTCATCTCTGTGCAATTTTAATCACTTTTGTGGAGCATCATTCTACACATCTGTAAAGTTTGGATTATCTCAGCAGTTTAAGCAGAGTGTTGGAACTTTTAGAACTAATAATGTAAATTCACAAATATTAAAGTGTTTAACAACAGCACTGACACAAACCGGGAGGCAACTGCTTCATCGCAAGATCTCAGATTTCCAGGTTGAAACTCCAAATTTTATTCAATCCTTTTTTTCCTTGCAATGTTTGCAGGAAAGCTTCTGTAAAGTTTGGAAAGTAGGAGACAAGGTACTGGCAGAAGTGAAGCTGTGAGGACGGGGTGTGAGTCATGCTTGGGTAGCTCAGTTGGTAGAGCACTTGCCCGTGAAAGGCAAAGGTCCCGAGTTCAAGTCTCGGTCCGGCACACAGTTTTAATCTGCCAGGAAGTTTTGTTTCCTAAGCCATTCGCTCCCACTGCGACAGTGTCAGTTGGTCGCCAGATGTTCCATCTTCCATCTGCACCCGCTTCTGCTGTTTTCCCCAGTGGCAGCTGTTTCATAGCGTACCCTAGTAAGTCCTCGCCCGCCAGGTACGCTCCTAGCACCATCGACAGACTGCGTTTGCTGTTAGTGACCATTCTGACTTTCTCCGGCACCCCTGTCATTCTCCTGGTCTTGTGTTTTCTACCGTTGTTTTTGTAATAGGTCCAAAGCCGGCTTCCACACCGTGCTGAGTTGGTATCCAGCTCGCCGGTTTATCAAGTTCTCTCATCTTGATTTCAATAGATTCAGTTATGACGCTATCCCAAAATTTGGGGGTCTGAGATAAGACCCTGGTTTTATCATAATTCATGGTGTGCTCAAGTTCCAAGCAATGTTCTGCTATTGCTGATTTAGTGGCTTGTCGTAGCCTGATACGCCTTTGATGCTCTTTACATCTTTTGTCAATGGTCCTGATGGTCTGGCGAAAGTAAGACATACCACATTCACGTGGTATATGGTAAGTACTAGGTTTTCTCAATACCAGATCATCCTTAAGTATTCCAAGAAGCGCCCTGATCTTGTTTGGTGGGCAGAACACACAAGATATTTTGCTTTTTCAGTATTCTGCTAATCTTAGCAGATATTGGTGCTGCATACAGTAGAAAGGCTATCCTCCTGGTCTCCTCTTCTGGTTCTTCTCCCTCAGTATCAGGTCGTCTGGAGGGATGTAACGCCTCTCAGATGTCCCTTGTTGAGTATCTGTTGTCTGCAAACATTTGCTGTAGGTGTTCTAACTCTGCTGCCAAGCTGTCTTAGTCTGACAGTGTATTGGCCTGGTGACCAAGTGTTCCAGCACCCCATTCTTCTGTGCTGGATGACGGCAGCTGTCCGCCTGTAGGTATAAGTCAGTGTGTGAAGGTATTCTATACACACTATGACCTAATGTGCAGTCAGTCTTCCTTTTCACCAGGATATCCAGGAAAGGAAGTTGACCATTATTTTCTAGTTCCATTGTGAACTTAATGCTGGGGTATCTCAAGTTCAGATGGTCAAGAAACTCTGCAGTTTTCCCGACCCTGTGGCCACATGACAAACGTCATCAAGGTACCTAAAGAAATAGGTCGGCTTGTAGGCATCGGTCGTAAGTGCCTCATCCTCAAATCAAAGGTTGGGAAAAACTGCACAGAGTTTGTTGACCATCTGAACTCGAGATACCCCAGCATTAAGTTCACAATTGAACTAGAAAATAATGGTCAACTTCCTTTCCTGGATGTCCTGGTGGAACGAAAGACAGACTGCACATAGAATACCTTCACAAACCGACTTATACCTACAGGCTGACAGCTGCCATCATCCGGCACAGAAGACTGGGGTGCTGAAAACACTTTTTCACCAAGCCAAAACATTGTCAGACTAAGACAGCTTGACAGTAGAGTTAGAACAACTACAGCAAGTGTTCGCAGACAACGGATACTCAACAAGGGATATCTGCAAGATGCTACATCTCTCCAGGCAACCTGATACTGAGGAAGAAGAACAAGATGAAGAGACCAGGAGGTAGCCTTTCTACTGTATGCAGGACCAATACCTCCCAAGATCAGCAGAATACTCAAAAAGCACAATATCAAGAGTGCATTCTGCCCACCAAACATGATCAGGGCGCTTCTTGGAATGGTTAAGGATGATCTGGTATCGAGAAAACCTAGTACCTACCATATACCATGTGAATGTGGTATGTCTTACATTCGCCAGACCATCAGGGCCATTGACAAAAGATGTAAAGAGCATCAAAGGCGTATCAGGCTACGACAAGCCACTAAATCAGCAATAGCAGAACATTGCTTGGAACTTGAGCACACCATGAATTATGATAAAACCAGGGTCTTATCTCAGACCCCCAAATTTTGGGATAACGTCATAACTGAATCTATCAAAATCAAGATGAGAGAACTTGATAAACCGGGAAGCTGGATACCAACTCAGCACAGTGTGGAACCCGGCTTTGGACCTATTACAAACACAACTGAAGAAAACACAAGACCAGGAGAATGACAGAGGCACTGGAGAAAGTCTGAACGGTCACCAACAGCAAACACAGTCTGTCGACAGTGTTAGGAATGCATCTTGTCGGCGCAGACCTAGTAAGGTACCCCATGAAACAGCCACTACCTTTAAAAACAGCAGAAGTGGGTGTAGACGGAAGATGGAACATCTTGCAACCAACCGACACGGTCACAACAGGAACAGACAGCTTAGGGAACGTCAGACATCTTTCAGACAAAAATACGGGTCATGGTCAGTCCGTCGTTCAGTCACAGGAAGCACCTGACGAAGACGCCAAGGTACGATCTCGAAATATTGTGTTAGAAAAATGCAGACCACCAGCCGTACACTTGATTCAACGAGATGTCATTTATATTATGTCTAAATGGTCATGATCATTGGCTTTTGAGCCAAGGGTGAAAGCATTTCCAAAACACATAAGTCTGTAAAATTTGTGTGTCACCATGATTAAAGTGTACCATGCATGGCAAAATGGCACTATCCTAAACTAGTGCCAAAGCAACTGTGGTGCACCATGAGCAATAGATGATGTGTGAACCACAGCCGCAGAGATGTTTATGGGCGAATAGACATACAACTGTTGAGGAGCTGACTACCCAGACTAAAGCAAAGGACTAACAAATGTCTCCCCTCACTGACCATTCAGCAAAAGTTGTTGGATATGGGTCTTTGCAGCAGGCACCTAGTTCATGCACCCAAGCCAACTGCTGTTCATCGGCGATGAAGGCTGGAATTTGCATGCTTTACTGCAACAAGACATCAACTGAGTGGCGACAGATGGCCTTTTCAGATGAACCACATTTCATGTTCCATCAGAAAGATGGGCATTTGTGTATACAGTGTGAAACATCTGAAAGCAAAGGGTCCAGGCCAGAGGAGGAAGTGTTATGGTTTGGGTAATGTTTTCACAGCATTTCAGAGTGATATTTTGGAATGCACAATGGATCAGCACAAGTATGCATCTGTCCTTGGGGACCATGTCCACACCTACATGAAGTTTGTTTTTTCCTCAAAATGATGGCATCTACCACACAGCTCACAGTGTATGTATGGTCCAAAGAGCACCAAAATGTGTTTACTATACTTCTCTGGTCACTAAGCTGCCCGTATTTAAACCTAATCAAGAACCTGTGGGACCACCTCATTCAGCCTGTTCACGCCATGGATCCTCAAACGAGAAACATGGTGCAGTTGCTCAAAGGCACTGGAGTTGGCATGGCTACACATCCCTGCCAGTACTTCCCAGAATGTCACAGACTCGCAGTAGTTCATGCAGAAAAATGTGGTGTTTCACACTTCTTACAGGGGCTCACAATTTGACTGCAGAAAATGTCACCACTTGTGTCTCTATGCTGTTCATTTTTGGAACACAACCTACGACCAGCTTTGAGACAGAAGTGATTACACTTTCTGCAGAACCTGACCATTTTGCAGGACAATACTCAAGCACGTACAATGTTGTTGTTGTTGTTGTGGTCTTCAGTCCTGAGACTGGTTTGATGCAGCTCTCCATGCTACTCTATCCTGTGCAAGCTTTTTCATCTCCCAGTACCTACTGCAACCTACATCCTTCTGAATCTGCTTAGTGTATTCATCTCTTGGTCTCCCTCTACGATTTTTACCCTCCACGCTGCCCTCCAATACTAAATTGGTGATCCCTTGATGCCTCAGAACATGTCCTACCAACCGATCCCTACTTCTGGTCAAGTTGTGCCACAAACTTCTCTTCTCCCCAATCCTATTCAATACTTCCTCATTAGTTATGTGATCTACCCATCTAATCTTCAGCATTCTTCTGTAGCACCACATTTCGAAAGCTTCTATTCTTTTCTTGTCCAAACTATTTATCGTCCATGTTTCACTTCCATACATGGCTACACTCCATACGAATACTTTCAGAAATGACTTCCTGACACTTAAATCAATACTGGATGTTAACAAATTTCTCTTCTTCAGAAACGCTTTCCTTGCCATTGCCAGCCTACATTTTATATCCTCTCTACTTCGACCATCATCAGTTATTTTGCTCCCCAAATAGCAAAACTCCTTTACTACTTTAAGTGCCTCATTTCCTAATCTAATTCCCTCAGCATCACCCGACTTAATTTGACTACATTCCATTATCCTTGTTTTGCTTTTGTTGATGTTCATCTTATATCCTCCTTTCAAGACACTGTCCATTCCATTCAACTGCTCTTCCAAGTCCTTTGCTGTCTCTGATAGAATTACAATGTCATCGGCGAACCTCAAAGTTTTTATTTCTTCTCCATGAATTTTAATACCTACCCCGAATTTTTCTTTTGTTTCCTTTACTGCTTGCTCAATATACAGATTGAACAACATCGGGGAGAGGCTACAACCCTGTCTTACTCCCTTCCCAACCACTGCTTCCCTTTCATGTCCCTCGACTCTTATAACTGCCATCTGGTTTCTGTACAAATTGTAAATAGCCTTTCGCTCCCTGTATTTTACCCCTGCCACCTTTAGAATTTGAAAGAGAGTATTCCAGTCAACATTGTCAAAAGCTTTCTCTAAGTCTACAAATGCTAGAAACGTAGGTTTGCCATTCCTTAATCTTTCTTCTAAGATAAGTCGTAAGGTCAGTATTGCCTCACGTGTTCCAGTGTTTCTACGGAATCCAAACTGATCTTCCCCGAGGTCGGCTTCTACTAGTTTTTCCATTCATCTGTAAAGAATTCGTGTTAGTATTTTGCAGCTGTGACTTATTAAGCTGATAGTTCGGTAATTTTCACATCTGTCAACACCTGCTTTCTTCGGGATTGGAATTATTATATTCTTCTTGAAGTCTGAGGGTATTTCGCCTGTTTCATACATCTTGCTCACCAGATGGTAGAGTTTTGTCAGGACTGGCTCTCCCACGGCCGTCAGTAGTTCCAATGGAATATTGTCTACTCCGGGGGTCTTGTTTCGACTCAGGTCTTTCAGTGCTCTGTCAAACTCTTCACGCAGTATCTTATCTCCCATTTCATCTTCATCTACATCCTCTTCCATTTCCATAATATTGTCCTCAAGTACATCGCCCTTGTATAGACCCTCTATATACTCCTTCCACCTTTCTGCTTTCCCTTCTTTGCTTAGAACTGGGTTTCCATCTGAGCTCTTGATATTCATACAAGTCGTTCTCTGATCTCCAAAGGTCTCTTTAATTTTCCTGTAGGCGGTATCTATTTTACCCCTAGTGAGATAGGCCTCTACATCCTTACATTTGTCCTCTAGCCATCCCTGCTTAGCCATTTTGCACTTCCTGGCGATTTCATTTTTGAGACGTTTGTATTCCTTTTTGCCTGTTTCACTTACTGCATTTTTATATTTTCTCCTTTCATCAATTAAATTCAATATTTCTTCTGTTACCCAAGGATTTCTACTAGCCCTCGTCTTTTTACCTACTTGATCCTCTGCTGCCTTCACTACTTCATCCCTCAAAGCTACCCATTCTTCTTCTACTGTATTTATTTCCCCCATTCCTGTCAATTGCTCCCTTATGCTCTCCCTGAATCTCTGTACAACCTCTGGTTCTTTCAGTTTATCCAGGTCCCATCTCCTTAAATTCCCACCT
Organism: Schistocerca serialis cubense; assembly: GCF_023864345.2. Taxonomy (NCBI): domain Eukaryota; kingdom Metazoa; phylum Arthropoda; class Insecta; order Orthoptera; family Acrididae; genus Schistocerca; species Schistocerca serialis. Next base: position 463,769,542 of record NC_064643.1, read on the forward strand.
TTTTGCAGTTTCTTCAGTTTTAATCTACAGGTCATAACCAATAGATTGTGGTCAGAGTCCACATCTGCCCCTGGAAATGTCTTACAATTTAAAACCTGGTTCCTAAATGTCTGTCTTACCATTATATAATCTATCTGATACCTTTTAGTATCTCCAGGGTTCTTCCATGTATACAACCTTCTTTCATGATTCTTAAACCAAGTGTTAGTTATGATTAAGTTATGCGCTGTGCAAAATTCTACCAGGCGGCTTCCTCTTTCATTTCTGTCCCCCAATCCATATTCACCTACTATGTTTCCTTCTCTCCCTTTTCCTACACTCGAATTCCAGTCACCCATGACTATTAAATTTTCGTCTCCCTTCACAATCTGAATAATTTCTTTTATTTCGTCATACATTCCTTCAATTTCTTCGTCATCTGCAGAGCTAGTTGGCATATAAACTTGTACTACTGTAGTAGGTGTGGGCTTCGTATCTGTCTTGGCCACAATAATGCGTTCACTATGCTGTTTGTAGTAGCTTACCCGCATTCCTATTTTCCCATTCATTATTAAACCTACTCCTGCATTACCCCTATTTGATTTTGTGTTTATAACCCTGTAGTCACCTGACCAGAAGTCTTGTTCCTCCTGCCACCGAACTTCACTAATTCCCACTATATCTAACTTCAACCTATCCATTTCCCTTTTTAAATTTTCTAACCTACCTGCCCGATTAAGGGATCTGACATTCCACGCTCCGATCCGTAGAACGCCAGTTTTCTTTCTCCTGATAACGACATCCTCTTGAGTAGTCCCCGCCCGGAGATCCGAATGGGGGACTATTTTACCTCCGGAATATTTTACCCAAGAGGACGCCATCATCATGTAATCATACAGTAAAGCTGCATGCCCTCGGGAAAAATTACGGCTGTAGTTTCCCCTTGCTTTCAGCCGTTCGCAGTACCAGCACAGCAAGGCCGTTTTGGTTATTGTTACAAGGCCAGATCAGTCAATCATCCAGACTGTTGCCCTTGCAACTACTGAAAAGGCTGCTGCCCCTCTTCAGGAACCACACGTTTGTCTGGCCTCTCAACAGATACCCCTCCAATGTGGTTGCACCTACGGTACGGCTATCTGTATCGCTGAGGCACGCAAGCCTCCCCACCAACGGCAAGGTCCATGGTTCATGGGGGGCACGTACAATACAAGCTGTTATTGATTTGTTTGACTGATGGGGCTGCTAAGTGCTCTAACACCTGCTGCACTCCCCTGACCTAACACCTTGCGAGTTCAACTTTATTTCTAAACTGAAAGAAACACTTCACAGCATTTGCTTCAGAACTGCTACAAATTCGTCGGGCAATAGCCGCGCCACTCAAACTATCAACACAACTGGCACTGCCAAAAATATCCTACGACTTCGACATTGCTGGCAGCGGGTTATACACAATGCTGGTGACTACTTTGAAGGTCAGTAAAACTGAAACACGTATGTATTTTGCACAAGCTGTAAATAAATAGTTGCCACTATTAAAGTTCCAACCCTCGTATCTTTAATACAACTGAAAAGCCACCTTTGGTTTTGAGTGAATAATTCACAAACTGAATGAATTGTCACCATATGGCACAGTTTACACTGATTTGAAACATCCCGGCACATTAAAACTGTGTCGGACCGGGACCCTAATTGGGGACCTTTGCCTTTCATGGGCAAGTGCTCTACCGACAGAGCTATCTTAAGCAACACTCACAATCTGCCCTCGCAGCTTTACTTCCACCAGTACTTTATGTACCTTCCAAACTTCACTAGTTTTCCCACGTACTTTGCTGGACTAGCACTGCTGGAAGAAAGGATACTGTGGAACCATGGCTTAGCCGCAGCCTCGGTAATTATGCCCAGATGACAATGAATTCAAAGCTACAGGACAAAATTTCGTGTGAATATTAAGTGTGCCCTTGTAAACTGTGCAAAGGGAAATAGGGAGCCAAAATAAAGATTCCCAAGCTTGGCAAACATGCAGGAGGTAGATGCAACTGAGCAACCAACAGTAAACCAGTTCAATGTCTTTCGACATCTTTCCTTACACAAGTTCATAACTGTGTTTCCAAGGGCAGAATTTCAGAGTGATTTGTAACAAAATATCTCTGATCATTTCTTTTCTTCAATGGCTAGTTCAATTGTCTCTCAAGTCTATCAGAGTTCCACAAACTTGAGAAGTAAATTCAATTTCCTTGAGAACTCTTAATTCTACAAGTTTTTCAGACAAATTGTTACACTAAAATGTATATAAAATTGAAATAATGGCCTTTACAAATGTCTGCTTGTGTCTGTGTATGTACGGATGGATATATATATAGTTATATATTTCCTACGTGGAATGTTTCCCTCTATTATATCTAAAAACAAAGATGATTTGACTTACCAAATGAAAGTGCTGGCAGGTCGACAGACACACAAACATACACACAAAATTCAAGCTTTCGCAACAAACTGTTGCCTCATCAGGAAAGAGGGAAGGAGAGGGAAAGACGAAAGGATGTGGGTTTTAAGGGAGAGGGTAAGGAGTCATTCCAATCCCGGGAGCGGAAAGACTTACCTTAGGGGGAAAAAAAGGACGGGTATACACTCGCACACACACATATCCATCCACACATATACAGACACAAGCAGACATATTTAAATATGTCTGCTTGTGTCTGTATATGTGTGGATGGATATGTGTGTGTGCGAGTGTATACCCGTCCTTTTTTTCCCCCTAAGGTAAGTCTTTCCGCTCCCGGGATTAAATATTAATTATATTAATTATATTTATTATATATTATATTATTATATAATAATATATATAATAATATATACTACTACTAGTAGTAGTAGTAATATAATAATATATATAATAATATATAATATATATTATATTATTAATTATATTTATATTAATTATATTTAAATATGTCTGCTTGTGTCTGTATATGTGTGGATGGATATGTGTGTGTGTGTGTGTGTGTGTGTGTGTGTGTGTGTGTGTGTGTGCGCGCGCGCGAGTGTATACCCGTCCTTTTTTCCCCCTAAGGTAAGTCCTTCCGCTCCCAGGACTGGAATGACTCCTTACCCTCTCCCTTAAAACACACATCCTTTCGTCTTTCCCTCTCCTTCCCTCTTTCCTGATGAAGCAAGAAGCAACCGTTAGTTGCGAAAGCTTGAATTTTGTGTGTATGTTTGTGTGTCTATCAACCTGCCAGCACTTTCGTTTGGTAAGTCACATCATCTTTGTTTTTTGAAATAATACTTATCAATACATAGTGAAAAATTATGAAGCAGTACAATTATTTTAACTTTTTTCCATTCTCCATGAGTTTTTATGAATGGATCCTTTCAAATATGATGTGGGAATTCCCCCATGCTTGAAATAGTAGTAGTAGTAGTAGTAGTAGTAGTAGTAGTAGTAATGTATGGCTCTATGCTACTGGTGCCTAACTCACATAAACAGATTTCTGTATCATCTAACAAACCCATATTATTTCTGAAAGGAACTATACCTGGGCCGCTGAAACATTCCACTTGATGTATGCGTATGAAGTTGGCAGCGTAACAGAGTAACAAGTGAAGAACGATAGGCACTAGGCGTTCAGCGTGGGGCGCCAGCCAATCACAGCGCAGTGAGCACTGCTGTTACTCACGTGCTGTGACGTCAAAGTTCCTGCGTCGCCGGCTTTGTTTAGTGAATGTGTATACAACGTGAATTGTATGTTGTTTACCGCATGTTTTCGTTGTACTGTGTGCTATATCGTTGTGACTTTTGTTACGTTGTGAGTGTACATACTTGGAAAATGCCACTGAAAAGACTTCATTCACCTAGTGACAATCCTTTGTGTCGAGGGGTGCCGCTAAACAGCCAGGCACTGGAGTTACTACGCAGAACTCTTGAGTTTTACGAGCAGGAGAAAAACTACGTAAGCATTCATGGACAGCCATCAATTCCTGCCGACAAAGTGGTGGAACGTACCTCGAAAACTCTTCGTATTAGTGCAAGAACCGTAGTAAGTAAGGGAGTATTACGACAAAACTTGGAAGATACTGAAGTGAGCCGTAATGATTCCGAGCTGTCTGGATCAAATAATACATTTTTATCAACCCCGGGAAAAAAGATAAAGTGGCCTAGTCCTATCACAGATTCAGATTCTTTCCAGACTGATGCAATTCGTAGGCATGTTTATGCTTACTACAGCATAAAAGAGTATCCGACTGTAGCTAAGTTATTAATCTCTTTAAAAGAAAGTGAACTCTTCAGGGGTGGTAAAACATCACTAAGAATTGTGCTAAAAAACATGGGTTTCCATTACAGAACACTAGACGGACGCAAAGTACTGTTAGAGAGGGCACATATTGTTACCGCTCGAAGCATTTTCTTGCACAAAATTGTGGGCAGAGACATTCATTCCATAATTTGGCTAGACGAAACGTGGGTTAATGCCGGGGAAGCTGTCAGTAAATGTTGGATGGATAACACACCCAGCAGTAGCGGCCATCAGCCAACGGGAAGAGGAGCTAGATTAATTGTGGTCCATGCAGGCTCCTCCAGTGGTTTTCTCCCTGACGCACTTTTAGTTTTTAGATCAAAAAAGACTGGTGATTACCATGAAGATATGGATCAAACACAATTTGTTGAATGGTTCAGGAACCTTCTAAAACAATTTCCTGTCCCTAAGACAATTGTAATGGACAATGCTCCATATCATTCGGTGATACAGAACAAAGTCCCAACCACAAATGATGGGAAATAAGTTATGGTGCAGTGGTTACAGGCTCGAAATATTGCAGCGGATATGAGTATGACGAAGGTTCTGTTATATTCTCTTGTTAAAGAAAATAAGCTTACGACACCTACATATGTAGTAGACGAAATTGCCAAGGAGCATGGTCATACTATAATAAGGCTGCCACCATATCACTGCCATTTCAACCCTATTGAGTTAATATGGAGTGATGTAAAAATGTATGTAAGGAACAACAACAAGTCCTTTACAATAACAGAGGTGGAAAAGCTGTTGCGTGAAGCTCTTGTGACTGTGGATGCAGCCTCATGGAGAAAAAAAGTAGAGCACATTGAGAAGCTTATACGAGCAGCACAGACAATAGAAGGCATTATCAGTGGGCATGAACAATTAATGATTTGTCTTGCTGATGACGACGATGAAGATGGTTTAGGCGATGAATCGGACAACAGTGACGATGGCGAGCTGGATGGAATTGCGCCATTACCGCTGTAAATTGGTGAGTGAAAAATTACTAATATTGGTTATTTATTGCAATCTCGGTTATTATTTATTTCGTAAACTATGTACATTATTGATTTTAAAGTACCAGTCGTCAGATGCTTGTTTTTTGTATTTCTTTGCTCCGTTACCGAAAGGGTGCGCATTGTTATGCTTTTACATGCATTATTATACGGTTGTTTACGTCCTGTCATTGTAGTACAACTAAAAACGAGTTTTTATATACACTGTAATTGCTCAATCGTTTGCATTTACGAGACGGGACGGAAAACTGTATCGTCTGCTGTGTGTATAGAGGCTGCTGTTGCAACATCGCTATTACAGTATAGCCAACCTAACTGGACAAAAAGCGAACTGTCAAGTGCAATGTTTCGCCGGCAGGGGTATAGGGGCACCAACACCTAATAGTATAAAAGCAATGTGAGATGCTATATTTCTGTAGCACTAACTTTGGAGATAATGTCTCCTTTCTACATAAGAATGAATTACTTCAAAATAGCTTAAAATCATGCAACTTTCAATCTAGGATAACTACCATCCTCTGAAGATTTCATTGAATTGGACCAGCAGCCACTTAAAAGTTAACAGCCATGGCATGTACAATATTCTTATAAGCTGCAGAAGGGTATAGTTTGAATTTTAAGATTTAATTCTAGGGAATAGTAACATTTGTTTAGCTACACAATCAAGATCTAAATTAAAATTCAATGTTCAATTACAATTTAACATTAATTTAATAGATGTATCTAGCTAATGGGTTACAAGCTATCTGAAATCTGTTACATTTTATTATGTTTTGGAGATGGAAATACTTCACCATAACCTTCACAAATTTTATACTTTTAAGTGGTGTTTCTCACATTCAGGGTAAATAAGACAGAATTTAACAGAATGAAACCAATTGATGTTACAGTAATTTATTTCCCTCCAAAAGCATTACAAAGTGGAACTGTCATTCCAATCTTAAATCCATCAAAGTGATCTTACCACTTAGCTTTGAGAGTTGGGTCGGACAGAATTTCTGTAACTATGCGAGCACCATTAATGGGTGGATTGGAGTACATTGGCCTTACTAAGATCTTCAGCTGAGACATCGTTGTATCGGCCTCTTGCTTGCTCCCAGCAATAAGTGAAAACGCACCAGCTCTTTCACCTATCAAAACAAAAGTGAATTTTTAATAAAAGGAACCTTGACAATGTTTTCTTTTGTATTATTGCAGTGTCAACTACTAAGAGGCAAAGGTACCTCTAACATAATCATATTGTAGGTTCCATGCAGCAAAGGGAGACCAATCATCGAAATAATATAGGACTATGACTCAAAACTGAGGATTCCAACTGCTTCTACATTATGAGGACATAATTCTCATTTTTGTGAAGTATTTTTAAATACACCTCATTCTTCATTAAAGTGTGTCTGGCTGCAGTGTTCCTTTATATATGCACAACTGATATATTTGGCTCATTAATAAAAAAGCTGGAAAAATTATTTACTTCAGGAAGGTACATTAACAAACAACATATTGTTATTTGTTGGACAGTAGCCATGTGTAAGTGGGGTGAGCTTTGTTTGCTTTTTGTGTGCGTGTGCGCGCGTGGGGGGGGGGAGAGGGGTTCCTATTTTGGAGGGGACTTTTTATGCTAAAGTTTAAATGTTTAATAATCTTTCTCATTGTGCCTGTCTCTACACCAATTTAATTGTTCGTTATTGGATATCTGTTGACAGTAGGAATATTATTACAAAAAGTCAAATGAGATCTTTGAAGTGCAGATGTTACATGCTTTTATTATGCATTATATTTACCATATAATCCCATGTTCTTGGCATATGACTGGGTCAAAATTATTTGATGACCTTCTTGGACAAAGTACCTTACTGCAAAAGCATCACGAGTTACATCACCTGCCAAAAGTAAGTTAGAAATTAGTGAGAATTTGCAGTTGCAACTAAATATTACTTATGTGTAGTTGAAAAACTGCTGTATTTACATCATCTGCTCCACCTGTGGTCAAATTTTAAGGCTAGTAAATATATCTCATTCATAACTTTCAATAGACAACATACATCAATAACATTCACAGATTTAAAAAAATGACAAACTGAGAAACCACCAATATGTACAAAGTGCAAACAGAGAGAGCTTTCCTTGAACACTAATAACTGAATAAAAAGCTGTGCAGGGGACACAAGATAGTTGATAAACAACACGTGGTTTCACAAGCTGCTCTGCCTTTGATACTGTAAGACTTATTAGTGAAGGGGCTTCTTCTTTTATCTTAATTCTCCCCCCAACATATTCTCATTCTCTCTCTCTCTCTCTCTCTCTCTCTCTCTCTCTCTCTCTCTCTCTCTCTCGCACGGGAGGGGGGGGAAGGGGAAATATTTCAACTGGCCTGAGAATGTCCAGCAACTCTGAGGTAAACCTACTCCTTGCCATGAAAGTCAATAGGACAGAGTGAGTTGCAACAGATTGCTGCAAGAGAGATGGCTTTTTGATCAGTGCACGCGATGAAGATTTGAAACCAGAGGAAACAGTCTAAAATTGAGCATAGGGATGAGCCATTTCTCACATGTCAAGGCCCATATCTGAAGACCTGGTACAGACTGACCATGTAGTGGCAACTGAGAACACACAGATGACATGCCAGCATATGCAAGGACAGAAAATGGCAGTTATGATGCAGGCAAACGTATCTTTTGATGTGGAAGAAATGCCTTATCCAAAGCAGCAAAGAACTTTAAATGCACTACAGTCCATATATTTTTTCAAGCTTCAATAAATACAGATCAGTCATTTTTTAAAGATATACAAACTTTAAAAATGATAAAAATATCAAACAGACAAACAAAGATAACTGTACATTTCTTTACAAAAGTATCACTGTACATAATTTTCCTGTGGCTACCCTGTTGCCAAGCACACTACAAAACAGCAGCAGTGACCAAGTAATGTTTTATGCACTTTTTCTCTTCATTTTTTTTTAACTCTACTCTCACCATTTCTCATTCTCCTCTGTTCATCCCTTACTAACTGCCCACATCTCTCTCTCATTGCTTTTTTCCTTTTTCTTTTCTTTACTCTATTGGCGAGGCAGCCAACATGCACATCAAACACACTCCATTACTCATGACCTTGGCTGTTGCTCTTGAGTGTGGCAGTGAGTATGTCGTGACTCAAGCACATGCAATCACTAGCAAGGTGATTGTCAAAATCTTAGTGGAGGAGATATCAACTAAATGTGATAAATAGCCTGCAAGGAAAATTGCATGCATGACAAGTAAATGTTTAATGAATACATTATTTCATCATTATAATATTTCCATTTTTGTATGTTTCCTTCTCTCTTGCTCAGAAACATCATAGTATCAGAAAATTAGTTACACAATTCACTTGTTCCACATGTGCCTAAAAGAGGAACTTGTGTCTGCTATAATCATATTCAAGTTATGAAGTCATTTCATGAGAGTTCAATGAAGAAACAATACTCTCTATGACATGTAAATGGAAAGATAAAAGTGGCAAGATAAATGAGACATAAAATAGAATCAGTTATGTTAACACAGTAGAAGTTAAAGAAACCCCAATAGTACATGACAGCTGTGTGTCTAGAACAGAAAAAAAAGATTACTTTGAACAATAATTTCAGGATATCAAACTGTATACTACACGAATATTACACAAGTAGACACTATTTACACAGATTCTTTGTGGTTCATTTCTTAAGATACTATTGTCTTCATAAAATAATATACTTGTCCTCCTTATTCTTGGGAATTACCTTTCATTGACATGATCTGGACCAATACCACAGCACTTCTTTGATATAACTAAGCCTGCTCTGCTAAAGTTCTTTCACTTGCAGTGTTATGAGTGGAAATGCATAGGGCTTCCTTTGCCACTTTGGGAGTTTTGGGAAGCCACAAACATTAGCTTTCAACCGAGACAAAACAATCTTCAAGTCATCACCTGCAACATTTAGGTTCGAATATCTCTCTACTTCATCTTTACATCTTTAAGTTGATGAATGCTTGTTCTACCACTTCTTTACAGGAGAGAAGATGGGACACACTCCTTCTTCCACAACTATGCTAACCTTTGATGAACAGTATGATTTTTGTCCCCTCCTTTTCTTTACTAAGGACCACCAGTCCTTTGAAACAAACGAAACAATGAAGCCATCTAATGAGAATCAGGTAGCTCATTAATAACCTCCTCTTTATGCAGGTTGTATTGCAATGTCAACTTCATTTGAGCATGAATCTAGTAAACAATGCCCATAGCACAACAAAAGGAGGGTTGGTGCAGCATCATCCTCTAGGTCATTTGTGGCTTTCTTAAAAGATGGAATTTAATTATGTCATCCAAAGATATCATTTCCTCCTTGTTTTTCTCCAACAGCAAATTCTCAAAGTAATTTCATTGCAGATGAAATTAATTCACCATCACACAGATGTCACTCCATCTACCTTCAACATCACCATGCCTCTGAACCTGAACATTTATTTCCTACAGTTCTACACACTATCTGGACAGATTTTTAAATGAAAGGCAATTCTTCACTAACGAACTTTCGATCCAATGTGTGCCTTAATGCTGCGTTTATGTAGTACACTGGCAGACATATGTGGTGTTTAAGAATGTTCTTTATCTATCTTTATCTCAGACATTTTATCATATAACTCTGTAGGTATATTTTCACTTTTTTAAATATCTGGAAACATCATTGCAAGAAACAAATTTTCTTTGTTCACACCTGTCCTCAGAGTCCACAATAACACTGTATGTTGCATTATCATAATATAATCTGTAATAATTGTCAGACCATAGATTGTACATCGTAGCACTACTGTCCTTGTGAATGGCTTCCTATACTTCGTGCAACATCTCACTTCATTGGCTATATCTTGTGCTTGACAGACAATGTTCTTGGAGTATTCATACAAATCTTGTAAAGTGTTCTAAAAAGTTATATTAACACAGAAATAACAATAACTCATGCTTCACATGAAGCTCAAATCGTCTCCTTGCTCTCGGCTGAGTTGACAATATTTATTCCATAGTTGGGCAAGAAATGGTATGGTATGCTGGCGAATGTGAAACAGAGATGATCTTATACACCTGATGCACCATGAAGAACTATCACTGCATCAAAGAGACTGATTACAAGTCCTGTCCACTCCCAAGACTTGACTAAGGCACTTTGAGATACTGAGTGCTTTCAGGATCCTTGTCTTCAGGGCATTTAGGTGTGGCAACCAGGATAGTTCTAAATCAAATATGAGACCACAAACATCACTACTAAGTGTTTAAATTTTAAAATGATGGCCTTCATTTATAATAGCAGTAAATTAAAATTATGGTGAGGACAATCACAAAAAAACAACACACACACACACACACACACACACACACACACACACACACACAAAAACTAAGAAGAAGAAAGATTAAAACCTGTCTTTGCAAGCCACTCTTCCATACTCTTAACTCCAAGTTGTGACCAGTAAGATGCTGTTTAAAACCAATTGAATGCTGCCATTCCACCTTATGCCTCTTAGCACTTTTGTGCCTTGCCATTAAACCGATGTTTCAGAGTCCAGTGGCATTACTCTAATAATGTACTCAACCACCATGAAATCTTTCCTCCTAGTTTTATATAAAATTTGCATGTCCACTTAAGACAAGCTGCTGTTTGTTGCAAATGGATGTTCTTGTTGTTGTTGTCTTCAGACCTGAGACTGGTTTGATGCAGCTCTCCATGCTACTCTATCCTGTGCAAGCTGCTTCATCTCCCATTACCTACTGCAACCTACATCCTTCTGAATCTGTTTAGAGTATTCATCTCTTGGTCTCCCTCTACGGTTTTTACCCTCCACGCTGCCCTCCAATACTAAATTGGTGATCCCTTCATGCCTCAGAACATGTCCTACCAACCGATCCCTTCTTCTAGTTAAGTCGTGCCACAAACTTCTCTTCTCCCCAATGCTATTCAATACTGCCTCATTAGTTATATGATCTACCCATCTAATCTTCAGCATTCTTCTGTAGTACCACATTTCGAAAGCTTCTATTCTTTTATTGTCCAAACTAGTTATCATCCATGTTTCACTTCCATACATGGTTACGCTCCATACAAATACTTTCAGAAACGACTTCCTGATACTTAAATCTATACTCAATGTTAACAAATTTCTCTTCTTCAGAAACGCTTTCCTTGCCATTGCCAGTCTACATTTTATATCCTCTCTACTTCGACCATCATCAGTTATTTTGCTCCCTAAATAGCAAAACTCCTTTACTACTTTAAGTGTCTCATTTCTTAATCTAATTCCTTCAGCATCACCCGACTTGATTCGACTACATTCCATTATCCTCATTTTGCTTTTGTTGATGTTCATCTTATACCCTCCTTTCAAGACACTGTCCATTCCGTTCAACTGCTCTTCCAAGTCCTTTGTTGTCTCTGACACGATTACAATGTCATCGGCGAACCTCAAAGTTTTTATTTCTTCTCGATGGATTTTAATACCTACTCCGAACTTTTCTTTTGTTTCGTTTATTGCTTGCTCAATACACAGATTGAATAACATCGGGGATAGGCTACAACCCTGTCCCACCTCCTTCCCAACCACTGCTTCCCTTTCCTGTCCCTCGACTCTTATAACTGCCATTTGCTTTCTGTACAAATTGTAAATAGCCTTTTGCTCCTTGTACTTTACCCCTGCCACCTTCAGAATTTGAAAGAGAGTATTCCAATCAACATTGTCAAAACCTTTCTCTAAGTCTACAAATGCTAGAAACGTAGGTTTGCCTTTCCTTAATCTTTCTTCTAAGATACGTCGTAGGGTCAGTATTGCCTCACGTGTTCCAACATTTCTACGGAATCCAAACTGATCTTCCCCGAGGTCGGCTTCTATCAGTTTTTCCATTCATCTGTAAAGAATTCGCGTCAGAATTTTGCAGCTTTGGCTTATTAAACTGATAGTTCGGTAATTTTCACATCTGTCAATACCCGCTTTCTTTGGGATTGGAATTATTATATTCTTCTTGAAGTCTGAGGGTATTTCGCCTGTCTCATATATATTGCTCATCAGATGGTAGAGTTTTGTCAGGACAGGCTCTCCCAAGGCTGTCAGTAGTTCTGATAGAATGTTGTCTACTCCGGGGGCCTTGTTTCGACTCAGGTCTTTCAGTGCTCTGTCAAACTTTTCACGCAGTATCACATCTCCCATTTCATCTTCATCTACGTCGTCTTCCACTTCCATAATATTGTCCTCAAGTACGTCGCCCTTGTATAGACCCTCTGTATACTCCTTCCACCTTTCTGCTTTCCCTTCTTTGCTTAGAACTGGGTTTCCACCAAAGCTCTTGATATTCATGCAAGTGGTTCTCCTTTCTCCAAAGGTCTCTTTAATTTTCCTGTAACCAGTATCTATCTTACCCCTAGTGAGATAAGCCTCTACATCCTTACATTGGTCCTCTAGCATCCCTGCTTACCCATTGTGCACTTCCTGATGATCTCATTTTTGAGACATTTGTATTCCTTTTTGCCTGCTTCATTTACTGCATTTTTATATTTTCTCCTTTCATCAATTAAATTCAGTATTTCTTCTGTTGCTCAAGGATTTCTACTAGCCCTCATCTAGGTCCTCTGCTGCCTTCACTACTTCATTCTCCTTCTACTGTATTTCTTTCCCCCATTCCTGTCAATTGTTCCCTTATGCTCTCCCTGAAACTCTGTATAACCTCTGGTTCTTTCAGTTTATCCAGGTCCCATCTCCTTAAATTCCCAACTTTTTGCAATTTCTTCAGTTTTAATCTACAGTTCATAACCAACATATTGTGGTCAAAGTCCACATCTGCCCCTGGAAATGTCCTACAATTTAAAACCTGGTTCCTAAATCTCTGTCTTACCATTATGTAATCTATCTGATACCTTCTAATACCTCCAAGATTTTTCCATGTATACAACCTTCTTTTATGATTCTTGAACGAAGTGTTAGCTATGATTAAGTTATGCCCTGTGCAAAATTCTATCAGGAGGCTTCCTCTTTCATTTCTTAGCCCCAATCCATATTCACCTACTACATTTCCTTCTCTCCCTTTTCTTACTACCTAATTCCAGTCACCCATGACTATTAAATTTTCGTCTCCCTTCACTATCTGAATAATTTCTTTTATTTCATCATACATTTCTTCAATTTCTTCGTCATCTGCAGAGCTAGTTGGCATATAAACTTTTACTACTGTAGTAGGCGTGGACTTCATGTCTATCTTGGCCACAATAATGCGTTCACTATGCTGTTTGTAGCAGCTTACCCACACTCCAATTTTTTTATTCATTATTAAACCTACTCCTGCATTACCCTATTTGATTTTGTATTTATAACCCTGTATTCACCTGACCAAAAGTCTTGTTCCTCCTTCCACTGAACTTCACTAATTCCCACTACATCTAACTTTAACCTATCCATTTCCCTTTTTAAATTTTCTAACCTACCTTCCCGATTAAAGGATCTGACATTCCACGCTCCGATCCGTAGAACACCAGTTTTCTTTCTCCTGATAACGACGTCCTCTTGAGTAGTCCCCGCCCAGAGATCCGAATGGGGGACTATTTTACCTCCGGAATGTTTTACCCAAGAGGACGCCATCATCATTTAATCCTACAGTAAAGCTGCATGCCCTCGGGAAAAATTAGGGCTGTAGTTTCCCCTTGCTTTCAGCCGTTCGCAGTACCAGCACAGCAAGGCTGTTTTGGTTAGTGTTACAAGGCCAGGTCAGTCACTCATCCAGACTGTTGCCCCTGCAACTACTGAAAAGGCTGCCGCCCCTCTTCAGGAACCACACGTTTGTCTGGCCTCTCAACAGATACCCCTCCTTTGTGGTTGCACCTACAGTACGGCTATCTGTATCGCTGAGGCACGCAAGCCTCCCCACCAACGGCAAGGTCCATGGTTCTTGGGCGGGGGGCAAATGGATACTTTACCTAAATCTTTGTGAATTTAACTGCACTTATTGAATGATCTTTTTTCATACACCACAGAATCCTCAGTAAACCATCTAAGATAGCTGCATCTACCCAGACACTCCACAGACCACCGTAGAGTGCGTGGCGCACGGTACCCTGTACCACTGCTTTCATTTCCTTTCCTATTCCACTCACAAACACAGCGATGGAAATATGACTGTCCATATGCCTCTGTGTAAGCCCTAATGTCCTGTATCTTATCTTCATGGTCCTTATGTGCAATGTATGTTGGCGGCAGAAGGATCATTCGGCAGTCAGATTCAAATGCTAGTTATCTAAGTTTTCTCAATGGCATTTCTCAAAAAGAATGTTGTCTTCAATCCAGGGATTCTTGTTTCAGTTCCTAAAGCATCTCTGCAACAAATGATGTTAGAACTTACTGGTAACAAATCGAGCAGCCCACCTCTGACTTGCTTCTATGTCTTCCTTCAATCCGACCTGGTACAGATGCCAAACAACCTAGCAGTACTTAAGAATAGGTTGCACCGGTGTCCTATACGTGGTGCCCTTTACATGTGAACCACTGTTTTCTAAAATTCTCCCAATAAATGGAAGTCTACCATTCACCTTCCCTATCACAGTTTTCACTTACTCATTCCTGATCTTCATATTGCTTTTCAGCGTTACGCGTAGATATTTAAACGACTTGACTGTCTCGAGCAGGACACTAGCAACAGTGTATTCGAACATTTCAGATCTGATCTTCCTACCCATCCACATTAACTTACATTTTTCCACATTCAGGGCTAGCTGCCATTTGTCAAGCCAATTGGAAAGTTTGTTTAAGTCATCTTGTATTTTCTTACAATCACTCAGCTTCGACACCTTACCATACACCATGGCATCATCAGCGAACAACCACAGATTTCTGCCCACCCTGTCGGCCAAATCATTTATAAGTGTGGAGAACAACAGTGGCCCTATCACACTTCCCTGGGACACTCTTGATGATGTCCTTGTCTGTGATGATTACTCGCCATGAAGGCAGCATACTGGGTTCTATTATTTAAGAAGTCTTTGAGCCATTCACATATCTGTGAACTTATTCCATATGCTTGTACTTTCATTAACAGCCTGCAATGGGGCACCATGTGGAAGGCTTTCCAGAAATCTAGAAATATGGAATCTTTCCACTGCCCTCCATTCATAGTTCGCAGTGTATCATGTGAAAAAAGGGCAAGCTGAGTTCAGCACGAGCGATGCTTTCTAAAACCATGCTGATTCATGGACATAAGCTTCTCAGTCGCAAGAAAGTTGTTGATATTCAAACTGAGAATATGTTCAAGGATTCTGCAGAAAAAAGAAGTTACAGATATTGGTCTGCAATTTTATGGGTCCATTCTTTTACCCTTCTTATATACTGGAGTCAACCGCGCCTTTTTTCCAGTCTCTTAGGATTTTGTGCTACTTACACTGACTACTGTATGCTTATATATGCTAAGAGCAACAGAGATCCTTTCACATTTCCTTTATCATCTCAATTTTGGCATCATTTTTTATGAATACTCTACATCCAAGACAACAAGCTGGTTTCTTCCAGTCAAGAATCAGTCCGAGCAATCGCACATATTGGAACATATAACAAATCAGGACAGGCATTCTAGCAACATGAAATAACAACACACTTTGCACAACATGTAATCTTGGAACTATTTATAACATCTTCCGTGAGGAGAGGAAGTCAGCTCACACAGGGTGATGCAAAAGGGAGGTGAGGGGGGGATGGGGGTGGAGGGGGTGCATGAGCATTCTGAATAATATTACATAGAACTTCACATACCTGAAGCAAATCCTTGATAAGCCATATCAAAAAATGGAAATAGCTTCTTCTGTTTCACAACATTCGCTATTTCTTTCCACTGTTCAGGTTTTGGGTCTACACCAGTGGGATTGTGAGCACACGCATGGAACAGAATTATCGATTTTTCTGGAATTTTCTAGAAATGAAATATGGCATAACATAACTCAATTATGGACATAATGTGACACATTTAGAGCAATCCTACGCTCTTAAATATCTTCCTCTAATATAGCAAACATTAAGTAACACATTTTAAGAAAATTATGTCACATGAATAGGATATTTTGCTCATGTCCAATTAAAATAAATTACGAAAATGATGTTAAATGAAGAGAAAATTTTACTCACTGCTATGTCCTGCAAAGCACCTTGGAAATCAAATCCACAAGTTTTTGGATCATAATAACGGTACTGCTTTACATTAAGGCCAGCATGCTTAAAAATTGGGGTATGGTTACCCCATGATGGGGTTGGCAGATACACTTCTTTGTTGCCTGGGAAGAACTTTTCAAGAAATGCTGCACCAATACGTAAGGATCCAGTTCCAGAAATTCCCTGCAAGGTAGCATTCTGGAAGGAAGAAAAAAAATGTATTTATGGATGATACACATTTATCTTACTTTCATTACAGCTAAATGTTCCACAAAACACTATGAAAGTTCTAGAAACAGTTACCTTTTGCTAGTGTGTGACAAACTTACAGCAAACAAGCCGGAATGTATAACAAGTGCTATTACAAATTACACATGACAAATTTACATCAAAATTTGCTGATACAGTCAAGAGGTGACATCTCATGCATAACTGCATAACATGAACATTGCGAAGTATTTTCACATTAAAAAAAATGAAGTCAGTCTCATGATTGACATTGTCAGTCTGGGGGTGATCTGCAATGTATGATTAATTGAAGAAAACTTCACAAGCCAGTATCACTAAAAAAGCATTTTACTGAATGACCGGTTTGGCAGAACTATGCTGTCATAATTGGATCTTATACACACTAAATTTTTTTAGAACATATTGTCCATCAGCATTCCATGTTGCTTCACATTACATATGTACTTCCCACTACCATGTAGAAAACCACCCACTGGCACGCTTATATTTGACATGCCAACGTGCAATGATCTTCATGGATGTGGGAAGTGCATATGCAATGTGAAGCGGCTTTGAACACTGGTGGACAATATGTTGTAAAAATTTTAATGCATAAGATCCAACAATGGAAGCTAGTTCCATAAGAAATGGCCATCCAGTAAAATGCTTTTCTAGTGATCTTGGTTTGTGAATATTTCTTCAGTTAACACACACATACTATACACAGTTAGGCATAAAAAAGAAATACACTAGCATCTGCACTGTGTGTACATGTTCCACTGTGTGATATCTTACAGAAAATTTGCAAAATTGATACAAACATTTAAAATTTGTCAAAATTGTGCAGGTTGATACATACAAATTTTAGAGACAGCTTAATTTCAAAGCTATTAGCCAAGAAACAGTTGTCTCCAACAGAAACATATCCCAAGTGAAAGACAAATTACTACAATGTTTTTTTAATTTAATTTTTATTCTGCTGTCATCAGTTTTTTGGCTGGTTTAATGCAGCGTGCCATGACTTCCTCTCCTGTGGTAACTTCATTCCAGACTAGCTCATGCACCCAGTGTCCTAAATGATTCATTGGATTTCTTCCAATATCTGCCTTCCCTTGTTTTACCCTCTAAGGCTCTGATCTAGTACTATTGGAAGTTATTCCTCATGTCTTAACAAGTCTTACCATCCCTCCCCCTTTTCTAGTCAGTGTTTTTGGTACTTTTTTTTCTCCTTGCAGATTCAGTAGGAACATTTTGTAATTCATCAGTGCACCTAATTTTCAACATCCTTCTACAGCAATACCTATCAAATGCTGATTTTCTTCTTCGTCAATTTTCCCCACAGTCCACAATTCACTTCCACAACATATAGTGCCCCAAATGTACATTCCCAGAAAGTTCTTCCTCAAAATTTAAGCTGATTTTTTAAACTTGCATGATTCTTCTGGCCTGGTATACCTTATTCATCTGTGGTGGTCTGCATTTTATGTTCTTCTTGCTTCACATGTCTTATGCTAGTTCCGTAACTTCCTCGTCACCAATTTAGACATTATATTTATTGCTGATCTCATTTCTGTTAATGCTCATTACTTTCATCTTTCTTCAGTTCACACTCAATCCAAATTCTGTACTCATTACACTTTTCATTCCACTCAACAAGTTACGCAATTCTTCCTTACTTTAACTGATGATAGCAATGTCGTCAGCAGAATTTTAACGTTGACATGCTTTCACCCTGAATTTTAATCTCATTCCTGAAGCTTCCTTTATTTCCATCACTACTTCGGTAACATACAGATTGAACAGCAGGGGTAGAAGCCAATATCTGATTAACAACCTTTTTAAGTCAAGAACTTTGTTGTTCTTCATTTTCTTGTTTGCATATTATCTTTTTATTTTTTCTCACAATATGAATGTTTTATTTTCCTCATTAGTAATAAGAAACTGGTACATTGCTTCAGAAGACAGCAAAGATAGGAATTTAAAATAATCTTTGTAACAAAAGAAATTTCAAGAGAATATTCCATTTTTTTTACGACGTTTGTTTCAATCTTGCTTGAGAGTACTTACGTTTTAGATCTCACACAAGGACATGTAATTTTTACTGCTGTGTCAACAATGAGTATTTTAAATACTATGTGTGATAAAAATGCAAAAGGAAAAAATTACATATTACGAGTTATAATAGACGCAAGAATATTTTTTTATTTCTATGCATGACTTTTGCCTAGAGTGAGTGTGTAAAATAATCAGAACAATTGAGCACATGTTGCTGCAAAACATGGTTTGCGTGACTTCAGTATTGGTAAGTTGCATTGTATTTTTCTTGCGTTGTGAGGAAGACCGTTCCTGGTGCCAAATTTAGTATCAACAAGAATTCATGCATCAATTCCAGTACTGCAAGTAGTATTTCTCATTACATAAATTTCATGCTGATTCATACTCTGAGTTAGCTGATGGGCTGCCTCCTAGCATGGTTATTCCAAAATCTACCAAGAGCTAACATGTTCTCTTTTTTTTATGCATATCATATTAAGCACCTTTCTCTAGAACTTACACCTATTTTCAACATCTTACACAAACACTTTTTCTAGTTCCACAATTCATATTAATATATCTTTATTTTTCCCCAAGTCTTACATCATCCGCTATGAAACCAACATCAGAAATGCCTCTATGGTGCCTTTACCTTTCCAGATGTCAATTGCTACCTTTGGGATGGTGTGGATGGTATTTTCCCAAAACAAGGATGGTTTGTCTTCAGTCTCATGGATTATACACACCAACTTTAACAGTTGTTTGGTTGCCAATGAAGATTTGCATAATAACTACATGGTAAAGTACTCTTCTCTTTGTCTGCTATAATTTTCCAAAATCTCATTTTGACACCACACACTATTTTGGAAATATGAGGAATTTGTCGATATGGATATTTCACTCTGGCTTTATTGCTGGCACAGTGCGATTGCAAATCAATGTGTTACATCAGATCAGTGTTCTTCAGATTGGAGATAGGTACCTCCATCCAGGTCTAAAGAAAAATTCAATATGTTAGCTAAATTTGATAACAGCAACCTATTATGTAATACGCACCAATCACAAAATAATAGCGACCACCACCGTATTTACTCGAATCTAAGCCGCACTCGTATCTAAGCCGCATCTGAAAAATGAGACTCGAAATAAAAGAAAAAAAAAATATCCGGAATCTAAGCTGCACATGAAATTTGAGACTCTAAATTCAGGGGGAGAGAAAAGTTTTAGGCCGCACCTCCAAATCGAGACAAAGTTGGTCCATTGTAATTAAGACACAATTTAGGTCGAATGAATAATGATACAGCTACAGTAGTTTGGTTCGAGTCGTAAGCTTAGCAGTTAAGCTTCACCAGGTAGCCATTGCTATGCGTCAGGCGCTCCGTCCGTATTTATACGGGTACCCTTCCTTTTTCACTTGCTTCGTCTGGTTTGAATCGATTGCTTATTTTGCTTTGATCTGATAAGTGCCATTTTCTTTGTTATAGATGTTTACGTCACTGTAAGCTGAAAATGCGTTACTGTCATGCATGTCACGTATTGTTTGTCGCATTCTGATAGTGTATGTTTACGGCCTGTCGCCGATCGCGGCATGGCTTGCTTTTGTGATCGCTACTGCCGCTTTTTTAAAAAAAAAAAGGAGAGAGAGAGAGAGAGAGAGAGAGAGAGAGAGAGAGAGAGAGAGGAATCGTCTCATTAGCGAAACAATGGCAAAAGATTGCTATTTGTTGTTACTTACACTGCTGTTTTTTTGATAATGTTTAACAAGAACCAAATAATAGGCTGCATATGATAGAACATGTTCTGAATGAGAGTTAGGCGAAAATTTTTCTCCGTTTGAAAATCTTTGCGGCCGCTTCTTTAGTACATCAAATTCTGCACAGAAATTAGTCATCTTGCCATGCTTCATTTCTGACTGTATCACTATTAGGTATAAGAATAATACAAATATGAACATGACAGGATATGTACATTCTTCCGCGTTTGCTGTTGTCTCACTCTAGTTTCGTAGTTCATTAGGCAGACAGGAATTAAATGAGATAGCAGCAAACACGAAGGAATACATGGCAAAATGTTTATATCCACATTCTTTCTTATGGTGAAGAGTATACTGCATGTGATTCGCATTTCATCAGGTTCCTATTAGCAACCATCTCTTCTCACAGGTAGGAAAAAATTTAGAACGTAGAGTTGGCCATATTGACTAACATCCCAACAGTCTTGCCAGTCGGATTTTCGTAGCACATTGAAATTCTGCTACATTCGAAGATGAACAATACGGAATTTGTACTTACTTCATTGGATAATGTATGAAAATGCAGTGGTCGAAACTCAGGGCGGAGAAAAAAAGCTCGTCTTCCACCCTTTTTTTTAAAAAAAATTATTTACTGACGCAGAGGTTTTGGCGCCAGTATTTATCTTTGTGCCAACAAAGCATGCCTGTATAGCGCTACATATATTCGATGGGAGAAGTTAGTTGTGGCAGCACCTACCAACATTTTTCAGAACTTCCGCTTGCTTTGCACTCGATTCTAAGCCGCAGGCGGTTTTTTGGATTACAAAAACCAGAAAAAAAGTGTGGTTTAGATTCGAGTAAATACAGTATATTTCATTGCAAACTTTTTTGAATTTTGCACAGTGTCTTACTTCCATGTAAATATCCCAACAACTATGATCATTAACAAAATGGTGGTCACATCATGAACCTGACACAGCTGTAACTACTGCAAAAAATGATATTTTTTACTGAGTATTTTTTATAAAATCATCTGAGAAAGATTGCAGGGAGTGCACCTCGATTGTGTCATTGCCAACCAGCCAAAAGGTGTCTGCCTCCCCTTCCAAACAAACATATTAACTCTCCCAGCATTTTGGATGAGAACTGATCACTACACATCGGTCATCGTATCCTGTTCAGACGTATCTTATGTCCTAACCAGGCATGGCTGACACTTCTGCCAGCATCTCTCCCTGTTTCTCAGTTGCCCAGAAACTCACCTGTAAGGAACACAAGAGAGCTTTGTGAACTTTGAAAAGTAGGAAAGGGGTACTGGCAGAAGTGAAGCTGTGAGGGCAGGTCATAAGTTGTGTCCAGATACTTCAGTCTGTCAGAGCACTGAACACAAAAAAGACGAGGTTCTGGGTTCGAGTCCCATTCGGGAACACAATTAGAATCTGAAATAAAATTTCAAGATCAGACGAACTGATATCTCAACAGTGAATCATATGTCTCAATCTTTCATGTATTCTAGAAAAATAATGAATTTGTGATACCTCAAATGCATATTTATCTACAAAACTGCAAAGTAACTCCTTAAATAACTAAATGCCAACAGCTTAAATTGTATCTTTTGTTACTGTTTTCCCTTCAGCAGATTTGTTCTTATTCTAACCAGCTCACAAGCATGACACTTCTACCAAACTCACAACCCATGAGACAAACAACATATTAAATCTCTTCTAAATGTGCTTTGCATTAATTGCAAATCAGACAATCTATTGTACTAGATGACTTAGTTCCTCTGGTTCATAAGTAGCATTTTTTATGCAAGTAAAAATGCAACAAGGAACTAAAATCATTCTAAAATGTGTGTTGTCCGTATGACCATCAGACAATTCTGAAGCAGTCACACATTGTTGACAAAAAATTAATTTATTACTGCAAAAATAAAGAATGTCATGTTTCAAAGTACATTGTTTCCTAAATCAAAGATATGCACTGTTAATATAATCATTTGCAAATAAAAATTAATGCTACACTAACATAAAAGCATGGAGAATTAATTAATTACTTACCAAACCATTTTTCACAATTTCACTATCATCTCCCAGTGCCAAGAGTATGGATAGCTTACAATATTCTGGATTTCCAGCAATTGGTGCATATTCTTTGTCCATATTCTTTGCTCTTATTTTGTCTTCTGCCTGTCAAAAAGATATCAGCCTCCATCAACTTTATGAATTACACTGCATCACACACAACAATATATCCATAAATTTTATTTCTGTTCATGAAATGCAAATGCTGCCACTAGTCAAGTTATGTAACTATCTTTCTTTTTGATTACATATAACCAAGGCAATTACCTCTCTAACACTGGGTAGAACAAATGGTTTCCCATTATCATCTCTGTAAGCACCAACACCTAGGTTAATTTTCTTTGGGTTGGTATCTCTCTTATAAGCCTCTGTTACTCCTAGAATAGCATCTGGTGGTCCCATCTCAACATGAGACCACCATGAACTGAAATTTAAAATTAACAATCATAATAAAGAAGTGAACATCTAGAGCACTAAACAAATGTAGCATGAAAAATATTCAAAGGCAATATTAAGAAAAACTGAAATAGAAGACAACAGAAAGATGTACTCACTAGTCTGTATGCACATACACTACAGTTAAAACTGAGCACAGTACCATGACTTAAACATACTTATAGAGATGGTGCAAATGATCTTAATGTCTCAGCAGCTTACACTAAAAAAATGGGATAGAACAAATCATCTGAAACTTCCTTTGAATGGATTAATATTCACAGCCACAAAACTCTGAATTCTAGATAACAAGATATAGGAACAGGTGTATCAAGGCAGTCTGGTGACATTGCCACTCTCACGACTTAATATGACAAGCAACGCTTTTCAGACTTACGGAAGCAGATCTTTATAACAAATATTATTTATTATTATTATTATTTCTATTTTTCTCAGACCTTAGGTCTGGTTAAAAATGGAAAGTGACGCGGACCTTCATGAAGCGTGACTTCCTTTTAACTGTATGGTATATGTTACATTGTATTTAGGAACTTTCGGGTTATTGAACACGTATCAATAATTACGGATTTCTGTAGTTGTATATATACATTTGGATGTAGCTGTATTGCATTGATGTACTGGTGGATATTGTGTGGTATGACTCCTGTAGTTGATAGTATAATCGGTATAACGTCAACTTTATCCTGATGCCACATGTCCTCGACTTCCTCAGCCAGTTGGATGTATTTTTCAATTTTTTCCTCCTGTTTTCTTCTGTATATTTGTTGTATTGGGTATGGATATTTCGATTAGTTGTGTTAATTTCTTCTTTTTATTGGTGAGTATGATGTCAGGTTTGTTATGTGGTGTTTTTTTATCTGTTATAATGGTTCTGTTCCAGTATAATTTGTATTCATCATTCTCCAGTACATTTTGTGGTGCATACTTGTATGTGGGAACGTGTTGTTTTATTGGTTTATGTTTTATAGCAAGTTGTTGATGTATTATTTTTGCTACATTGTCATGTCTTCTGGGGTATTCTGTATTTGCTAGTATTGTACATCCACTTGTGATGTGATCTACTGTTTCTATTTGTTGTTTGCAAAGTCTGCATTTATCTGTTGTGGTATTGGGATCTTTAATAATATGCTTTCTGTAATATCTGGTGTTTATTGTTTGATCCTGTATTGCAATCGTGAATCCTACCGTCTCACTGTATATATTGCCTTTTCTTGGCCATGTGTTGGATGCGTCTTGATCAATGTGTGGCTGTGTTAGATGATATGGGTGCTTGCCATGTAGTGTTTTCTTTTTCCAATTTACTTTCTTCGTATCTGTTGATGTTATGTGATCTAAAGGGTTATAGAAGTGGTTATGAAATTGCAGTACTGTAGCCGATGTATTTATATGAGTGATTGCTTTGTGTATTTTGCTAGTTTCTGCTCGTTCTAGAAAGAATTTTCTTACATTGTCTACCTGTCCATAATGTAGGTTTTTTATGTCGATGAATCCTCCTTCCTTTCTGCTTAATGTGAATCTTTCTGTTGCTGAATGTATGTGATGTATTCTATATTTGTGGCATTGTGAGCGTGTAAGTGTATTGAGTGCTTCTAGGTCTGTGTTACTCCATTTCACTACTCCAAATGAGTAGGTCAATATTGGTATAGCATAAGTATTTATAGCTTTTGTCTTGTTTCTTGCTGTCAATTCTGTTTTCAGTATTTTTGTTAGTCTTTGTCTATATCTTTCTTTTAGTTCTTCTTTAATATTTGTATTATCTATTCCTATTTTTTGTCTGTATCCTAGATATTTATAGGCATCTGTTTTTTCCATCGCTTCTATGGAGTCACTGTGGTTATTCAATATGTAATCTTCTTGTTTAGTATGTTTTCCTTTGACCATGCTATTTTTCTTACATTTGTCTGTTCCAAAAGCCATATTTATATCATTGCTGAATACTTCTGTTATCTTTAGTAATTGGTTGAGTTGTTGATTGGTTGCTGCCAGTAGTTTTAGTTCATCCATGTATAGCAAATGTGTGATTTTGTGTGGGTATGTTCCAGTAATATTATATCCATAATTTGTATTATTTAGCATGTTGGATAGTGGGTTCAGAGCAAGACAGAACCAGAAAGGACTTAATGAGTCTCCTTGGTATATTCCACGCTTAATCTGTATTGGCTGTGTGTGATATTATCTGAATTTGTTTGGATATTAAGTGTGGTTTTCCAGTTTTTCATTACTATGTTTAGGAACTGTATCAATTTAGGATCTACTTTGTATATTTCCAATATCTGTAGTAACCATGAGTGGGGTACACTATCAAAAGCTTTTGGTAATCAATGTATGCGTAGTGTAGCGACCTTTGTTTAGTTTTAGCTTGATATGTCACCTCTGCATCTATTATCAGTTGCTCTTTACATCCTCGTGCTCCTTTGCAGCAGCCTTTTTGTTCTTCATTTATAATTTTGTTCTGTGTTGTATGTGTCATTAATTTCTGTGTAATGACTGAAGTTAATATTTTGTAGATTGTTGGTAGGCATGTTATGGGGCGATATTTAGCTGGGTTTGCTGTGTCTGCTTGATCTTTAGGTTTCAGATAAGTTATTCCATGTGTAAGTGTATCAGGGGATGTGTATGGGTCTGCAATGTAACTGTTAAATAATTTAGTTAGATGTGAATGTGTTGAGGTGAACTTCTTTAGCCAGACATTTGCTATTTTATCATTTCCAGGGGCTTTCCAATTGTGCGTAGAATTAATTGCTCGGGTGACTTCATGTTGCAAAATTATCACTTCAGGCATTTGTGGTATCTTGTATGAGTCTGTTTCTGCTTGTATCCACCGTGCATGCCTGTTATGTTGTACCGGGTTTGACCATATGTTGCTCCAGAAGTGTTCCATGTCTTATGTTTGGTGGATTGTCTATTTTAATGTGTGTGTTATCTATTGTTTGGTAAAATTTCTTTTGGTTTGTGTTGAATGTTTGGTTTTGTTTCCTTCTATTTTTCACTTTTTTTGTACCTTCTAAGTCGTTTGGCCAATGCTTGTAATTTCTGCTTCTTTTCATCTAATTGCTCTATTGCTTCTTGTTGTGAGATTTTACCTAACCTTTTCGTTTTTTGTCTGATATTTCCTTTCTTATAAATTGTGTTAGCTGTCCGATGTCTTTTCTCAGTTTTTCTATTCTGATCTGTAGCCTGTGTTGCCATGCTGGTTTTGTGGGTTGGTTCTGATCTCTGCCTAGTATGTATGTTTAGTGTAGTGAGTGCTCCTACATAAACCAGTAGTTGTAACTCTTCCATCGTTGTATTTTCATTTATTTTGTTGTGTATGATTGTGTTGATAGTTGTTGTTGTTGTTGTTGTTGTTGTTGTTGTTGTTGTTTCGACTTGTGGGTTATTTGGTGGTCTATGCAAGATTGGTCTAATGTCTGTATTTGTGTCTTTGTATTCTGTATATGTCAGCTGAAATTTCTCTTTTATATCTAATGTGTGTGTCACTTAGTGTTCTATTTGTGTTTGTTCTGGTGGCTGTCTTAAGATTTCGTTTTCCTCTGATTGTGTAATTGACGCATTTTGTTCTTTGTTTGTTTTCTCTGGGATGTTTGAGTCCATTACTGCATTTTCTTCTTCTTCTTCTTCGTCTTCTGGTTGCACATAATTTTGTTCCAGTATTTGTTGTTCTTGTTGTTTGATGTTTTCTAATTCTGACAGGGGTATCCTGTTATTTTTTATTATTACATGGATCTGATCAGCTAGTCGTTGTTCTGTTAAATATTTTAATTCCAGGTATCTGGTAATAAATGTTGTGTATACTTGTGATCTGTATCCAGTTGTGTTGGTTCCTAGGTTTGTTGCTTGATAATAACAGAACATGAGGTGTCGATTAACTTCATCTGACCATCTCATCCTCTGTCTTTGTTTTCCTTCTAGGGTGGTTGGAGGAAGCATATCCTGCAAAACACCTCTATTTGGATTTAAATCATTTTCCAGTTGGCTAGCAGTGTCGTTACCATTGTGGGCGGGCATAGGGTTCAAGCGTCGTCCCCGACCATGACAGCGCTTGTCCGAGGCTTCTTTAATTCTGTCCTGAACCAAGTAATCACACTAAAAGGGGGGTTAGCCCTATTAGTGATTTGTTCTTTTCGTCGCCTTTTACGACTGGCAGAACATACCGGAGGCCTATTCTTTATTATTGTTCTGGAAGAATGGAGGGATTAAATCCCACTCTTATCACATAATTATTTCTGTCAGCTGCATTACGTCTAAAGTTCCTAACCTAGAAATAAAATGCAATCAATTAAACTTTTTCAGAAGTCCAGGATATCCCTCAAAGAGACATAGAACTGAGTGACTGATGTCATTTTACACATACCCTTTAAATTTTCCTCATTTTCCCCTCATCATGGGGGGCTTAATCATGCTCAAAACACAAAAACAATAAGCACTGATTGTTGGACTAATAGGGTTGAGGGACAAAGCAGAGATAATCAGTCCCTCAATCCTTCGTGTATCAAGACATATCCTGATGAACCCAATTGTAGCAGAGAATCAAAAAGAAAGAGACACAGAAGCAAACAGAAGTGAGAGGGCTAAAAGGGTGAAAGTGGTAGAGTTGCCCTGCACAGAAAGCAGCTGTACGTCCCCGGGATACAACATGAAATGGGAGACATTCTCTGCATCTGACCGGTGCTTCCACACTATTACTGCAAGAAACTAGCAATATGAACAAGTCGTTAAAATATCAGGACAAAACAACAATGACAGTTGTGAAAGAAAAGAGAATTTAGACAGTGGGAAGGGCAGGAGCCAGGTCAGACCATCAAGCAAGGGCAGCCATGGGCCCACTGGGTCGGCACAGGTGATGACACACCCCTCCAATCCCTCAAGCAGCCAGTGAGGCTAATGTGCCCTGCTTTACAGAGAGCAGAAACCACTTTCATGAGTAAAACATAAAAACCAGATCAATCACTTTGGCATCATCCGCTATCACCAGAAGTAGCATGCCAGCAAGTTTAACATTTCGTTGTAAGGTGGGCAAATTGGGCTAGTCCAGTAGGATGTGGGCCACCGTCAGACAGTGAGGTGAATCTTGCACTGGAGAATGTTGGCATGGGTCAGCAAAGTGCAGCCAATGTGAAGCCAACAGAACAATATACTTCCTGACAGAAGAATGAAGAGAATACTGCCAAAATAGTCATGGACCTTTTTATGATTCGCAGTTTATTTGGAAAAACCAGGGCACACCAACCCATGGGGCCTTGTCTCCAATAACTGACAGTACAGTCAACTGAAGGTCCTGTTCCATTACCCACATTTCAAAGGTCGGCATCCTAGTAGGCAACTTTGCCAACCGGTCAGCATGTTCATTCCCTAGGATCCCAATGCAACCTGAGGTCCATACGATGATGACTGAACATCCAGCTTGATAGAGATCACAAAGGTGACCCTGGATAGTCACAACCAAATGGGGTTGAGGGTAGCAGTGGTCAACAGCCTTACGACTATTCACTGCTGATTAAAACTGTCTCACCATTGTAGAAATGAATGTGGCAATTGTTGCCAATTCTGCAGCCATTCAGCAATGATCATAATTCACTGAACACAACATGAGTGTAGGCAAAACCAGTTTGTCCTCAACTATTGACCCGCCAGTGTATACCATTTCTAAGCCCAGAAACACGTCAAGGACAGCTAGGATCAGGCGGTAAACAACCATGATATCAACAGCCTTTCTGTACAAAGCATACATCAAGACAGACTGAGGATGGGGTACACACCATTAGGGCAAATGTGATTGTTTCCTACAAAGAGGCAAAGTGCAGGTAGTTTGAGTTCAGAGGAGAGACACCGTATGTGAAATGCAATCCAGAATCCAGCCTTGGGCCTCTGTTGAGGTGGGTGGATCTTCCTACCAGGAAAAAGGACATGGTAGTGCACATGCTCAAG
The DNA here is from genome assembly GCF_023864345.2 of Schistocerca serialis cubense. Lineage (NCBI taxonomy): Eukaryota > Metazoa > Arthropoda > Insecta > Orthoptera > Acrididae > Schistocerca > Schistocerca serialis. The sequence continues at coordinate 463,798,465 of NC_064643.1, forward strand.
GGAGCAGTGAATGTGCATTGCATATTAGTTGATGCCTGATCTGTAGATGAGGGACTGAGGCTGTCACAAATAGGCTATTCACAGGGCTGGTCTGAAAGGCACCTGTCACAAGTCTGACCCCACAGTGGTGCATGAGAAACAGCATCCACAATGCTAAAGGCAATGCCAAGCCATATGCCAGACTCCCATAATGAAGACAGGACATGATCAGAGCTTTGTAGAACTGCAAGAGTTTAGAGCGGTATGTACCACAGATTGTGCTACTGAGGCAGTGAAGAGTATTAACCCTAGCATTACCAAAGTAATTTTTGTTATAAGTAATACCAGTGGGGGCCCATAAAGAAAGTGGCAATTTAATTTGTCATAGTGTGCACATTTATTTACCTCTGGTATCACTGAGAAAACTTAGAACTGCATAGACATTATTTCTGTATACTGGATAATAAAAAATTAAGTTATAATAGGAACAGAATCAAATCATAAAATTCACTTTGTATAATTTTTCCAGTAACGTTCATAATTGTGTTCTCTTACAAAAAACAACTAATTTCAGTCCACTTCATGAAGCTAACAGAATTTACTGTCTTGTTCCGAAACACATTTTTCACACAACACTGTCTTCTTGCTTTGTTTTCCACAGACAAGTTTGAGGCACTAAGAGTGGTAACAGTTGATTTTCCCAATTTTTTGTAGTTGATCTTTATAGATGCAGCTTCTTGGTAGCATAGGTGGCACAATCTGTGTGTTCATGGCTCTGCTGTTGGTGGTGAAGGTTCCATAATGCAGCTAAGCTTCCATTGTGCGATGCTTTCCACTACCATTATTACTGGCTTCTGAAGCCTGTACAAAATTCAGGTCCGTCTATCTACACAAGGGCTTATTAGTACAACTGTCTAAGTTATTGTAAAAAACTCTTATGCAATTTAACTGATTCTTTTTGCATTTTGGAAAGGTGAGACGGAAGACTGAATATGTGTTTATTGCTGCTATATCAATGAAGGTGCAGACATCACCTTGTTTCTCTCTTCATGCTGTAATGACCTGCCACCTAGAGTCTATGGTATCTGCATCTCCCTTTGCAGAATTATAAAAAAGATTTACATTAGTCTTTTTTTGAGTCTTTACTAATCATCCTCTTCTTAGTGATAATTGAAAAGCATCAACAGCAGTCACTTTGATTTCTCACAGACTAGAGTTGATGCAAGAGTAACTGTGTCTGAGTGTCAGTATATGCAAAGGTGGATGACCATACACTGTGGCCAGTTGTCTTCAGCTCTTCAGGTATCATGGACAACAGGGTGCCAACAAGTGTTAGGTGAAAGTCATTCCACAGAGTCTCAGCAAGCTCCACTGAAGTGTAGCACCGATCCGTGGTAACACTGTGGCCTGATTCTCAATGAGTTTTATTAGTGTCTTTACAATATCCATCGGAATTAGAAGGAAGATCAGCGTTGGCCGCAATGTTGGTTTATTGATAGCAAAATCTATTTTCAATCACATAGTTATCATCTTCAGTGCTGTTGCGTACAAATTAAACTCTTAGGCACTGGGATCAAGTTGTTATCAGTAACCAAAGCTTTTTCTTCTTTTTCACCCTTAAAAGGCACTGAAGTTGGTGATGGTGATTTTTTTTTGTGGTTTTAGGGCGCACAACTTCAACGGTCATTAGTGCCCAGACTACGTTAGGAATGCACCGTGAGTCACAAGTTTAAAATAGCAACGAAACGGAAAACACGATAAAAGACAGACTGACAGGCATAGGATTTAAAAAAAAAAAAAAAAACAGCATAATCAAATGTCCTTAGAGAGGGTTGTCAAGTTGATAAAATGAAGAACGCGAGCAGCTGCTCGTGGGTCATCCACTAAAATGGCATCTAGAGTACATGGCAGGCCAAGATCAAGACGCAGTGTGTTAAAATCCGGACAGGATGTTAAAATGTGGTGGACCGTCAGCAATTGCCCACATGGGCAGAACGGCGCCGGCGCAGCCGTCAGCAGATGGCGATGGCTGAACCGGCAGTGTCCAATTCGTAACCGGACCAAAACTACCTCCTCCCGCCGAGAAGGGCGTGAGGAGGACGTCCAAGCCACGGGAAGAGGTTTCAAGGCCCGAAGCTTGTTGTCTGTAAGTGCAGCCCAATCGGCATGCCACAGCGATAAAATGCGCCGACAAATGACCCTGCTACAATCTGACGAAGGGCCACAACAAGAAGCTGTCCGAGGCTGGAGGACCGCAGCCTTGGCCGCGGCATCTGCAGCTTCGTTCCCAGGGATACCGACATGGCCAGGAACCCACATAAAGCTAACCGGAGAACTGACGTCCACCAGCTGCTGAAGAGAGCGTTGGATCCGGTGCACCAAAGGGTGAACCGGGTACGGATCACTGAGGCTCTGCATGGCACTCAGGGAAACGGAGCTGATGACATATGCAGAATGTCTGTGGCGGCAGATGTAAAGAACAGCCTGGTAGAGGGCAAAGAGCTCAGCTGTGAAGACCGAACAATGGCCATGGAGCCGGTATTTGAAACTTTGTGCCCCGACAATAAAAGAACACCCGACCCCGTCACTGGTCTTAGAGCCATTTGTATAAATGAAGGTCATATTAATGAACTTCGAACGAAGTTTGACAAAACGGGAGTGGTAGACTGAACCGGGGGTAACCTCCTTTGGGAGCAAGCTGAGGTCAAAGTAAACGCGAACCTGAGCCTGGAGCCAAGGTGGCGTGTGGCTCTCGCCCACTCGAAAGGTTGCAGGGAGTGAAAAATTAAGGTGTTGAAGGAGGCAACGAAAGTGAACTCCGGGGGGTAGCAGGGCAGAGACATACAACCCGTATTGACGGTCGAGAGAGTCGTCAAAAAAGGAACGATAAGACGGGTGGTCGGGCATTGCCAGTAGCCGACAGGCATACCGACAAAGCAGTATATCGCGCCGGTAGGTGAGTGGCAATTCACCAGCGTCAGAATGAAGACTCTTGATGGGACTAGTATAAAACGCTCCGATCGCAAGTCGTAAGCCCCGATGTTGTATGGAGTTGAGGCGGCGTAAGATGGATGGCCGTGCAGAGGAGTATACGAAGCTCCCATAATCCAGCTTGGAGCGGACGATCGACCGATATAGGCGAAGTAGGACGGTTTGATCCGCTCCCCATGACATACCACTGAGAACACGGAGGACATTTAGAGAACGCGTACAACGGGCAGCCACATATGACACATGTGGAGACCAGCTAAGTTTCCTGTCAAATTTAAGACCTAAAAATTTTGTTGTCTCCACGAATGGGAGAGCAACAGGACCGAGTCGTAAGGATGGTGGGAGAAACTCTTTGTAGCGCCAGAAGTTAATACAGACCGTCTTCTTGGCAGAAAAACGGAAGCCATTGGCGACACTCCAGGAGTAAAGACGGTCAAGAAAACGCTGAAGACAGCGCTCCAGGAAACACGTACGCTGCGCGCTGCAATAGATGATAAAATCGTCCACGAAAAGGAAGCCTGATACATCAGCTGGGAGGCAATCCATTATTGGATTGATCGCTATGGTGAAGAGAGCGATGCTCAAAACTGAGCCCTGTGGCACCTCATTCTCCTGGCAAAAGGTGTCTGACAGGACAGAACCCACACGTACCTTGAACTGTCGATCCATTAAAAAGGAACGAATAAAAAGAGGGAGGCGACCGCGAAGGCCCCACGTATGCATGGTGCGGAGAATGGCCGCCCTCCAACAGGTGTCGTAAGCCTTCTCCAAATCAAAGAACACAGCCGCAGTTGGGCGCTTCCGCAAGAAGTTATTCATAATGAAGGTTGACAAAGTAACCAGATGGTCAACAGCAGAGCGGCGCCTACGAAATCCACATTGTACATTGGTAAGTAGGCGTCGAGATTCGAGCAGCCAAACCAAACGGGAGTTAACCATTCGCTCCACCACTTTACAGACACAGCTGGTAAGCGAAATGGGTCGATAACTGGAAGGCAAGTGCTTGTCCTTCCCCAGCTTAGGGATCGGGACAACAATAGACTCGCGCCAGCATGCGGGAACATGTCCCTCAATCCAGATGCGATTGTAAGTACGAAGAAGAAAACCTTTACCCGCAGGAGAAAGGTTCTTCAGCATTTGAATATGATTAGAATCAGGCCCTGGAGCGGAGGACCGTGATCGGCCAAGTATGTTTTCGGGTTCCCTCATGGTGAATGGGGCATTATAACTTTCACGATTCGAGGAGCGGAAGTTAGGTGGCCTAGCCTCCTCTGCCTGTTTGCAGGGGAGGAAGGCAGGGTGGTAATGAGCGGAGCTCGAAACCTCTGCGAAAAAGCGGCCGAAGGCATTGGAGACAGCCTCAGGGGCCACAAGGACGTCATTCACGACCGTCAAGCCAGAAACTGGTGAGTGGACCTTAGTGCCAGATAGCCGGCACAGGCTACCCCAGACAACAGAAGAAGGAGTAAAACTGTTGAAGGTGCTTGTGAAAGCAGCCCAGCTTGCTTTCTTGCTTTCTTTAATAATCCGACGACACTGTGCACGTAATCGTTTGTAATTGATACAATTCGCCAATGTAGGGTGGCGTTTAAAGGTGCGTAAAGCACGTCGACGAGCACGTAAAGCGTCTCTACATGCTGCGGTCCACCAGGGGACCGGTACGCGACGTGGAGAAGAAGTGGGGTGAGGGATGGAATATTCAGCAGCAGTGAGAATGACTTCCGTGAGGTGTGCGGCCTGACGATCGCAGCTTGTGAAGGTTTGATCCTGAAAGGTCGCCCTGGAAGAGAAGAGCCCCCAGTCTGCTTTGGAGACAGTCCGACTAGATGAGCACGGAGAGGGGGTATGCTGCAGGAGATGGATAACACACGGGAAGTGGTCGCTCAAATATGTATCAGAAAGTGCATACCACTCAAACCGGCGTGCAAGCTGGGGAGTACATATAGAGAGGTCTAAATGGGAATAGGTGTGAGATGTGTCCGAAAGGAAAGTAGGGTCGCCAGTATTGAGGCAGACAAGATTGAGCTGGTTGAAAAGGTCTGCTAACAGGGAGCCCCTCGGGCAGGATGCTGGAGAGCCCCAAAGGGGATGGTGGGCATTGAAGTCTCCAGTTAACAAAAATGGTGCAGGTAGCTGAGCAATAAGTTGCATCATGTTTGCCCTGGTAACGGCAGAAGAAGATGGAGTGTAAACGGTACAAATGGAAAACGTAAAAGTGGGGAGAGTAATTCGGATGGCAACTGCCTGCAGGCCGGTGTGCAACGTGATGGGATCGTAGTAAATATCATCCCGGACCAGCAACATAACCCCTCCATGAGCCGGGATACCTACCACAGGGGGTAGGTCAAAACGCACAGAGGTGTAGTGTGCCAAGGCAATTTGATCGCATGGGCGTAGCTTCGTTTCCTGGAGGGCTACGACGAGCGGACGGTGCAAGCGGAGCAGCAACTGTAAGTCCTCACGGTTGGAGCAAATGCTGCGAATATTCCAGTGAATAAGTGCCATCGTAAGAAGAAAAGGAAGATTAAAAAAGGGGGTCACCTCGAAGGCCGCTGAGGGCCTGGCTTCGAGCGAGCACTGCCGCCGCTATCAGTAGGCGGACAGTCATCGTCCATTGGTTCTATAGGTTCATCGGCCATCTTGGTAAGATGGCTGGGAGGGGGAGCTTCCTCCGCCGGTGAACGGCCAGATGTTCGGCTACCAGCGGTGCGGCCAGGCGAAACGGATGACGGCCTGGGGCGGCAACCGCTGGGTGGCGCAGGAGAAGAAATGCGCCGTGGCGGAGAAGGAGAACTGTGCTTCCTATGAGCCTTCTTGGAAGGTCATTTGGTGGAAGTACCGGTCGATGGCGGGGAGGTCGAGGTACGTAGGAAGTCTGCACGGGACGGTTCCTTCTTGAAGGCCCATGCATCTGACTTCTGGGTCTTCGTCTTAGCAGAAGCTGGGGTGATGGGAGGAAGAGGAGACGTCGACTGCGCGATCTTAGCACTGGCCGAATGGACGACCGTGGTGCTGAAGGTCAGATCGCATGTCTGGGTTGCCACCTCCCTGGTAGTCCGAGGAGAGGCGAGGACAGTACTGTATTTCCCTGCTGGGAGCAGCGTGGGCTTCCTACTAGCCAATAGCTTGTGAGCAGCCGAGGTGGACACTTTCTCTTTGACCCGAATTTCTTGGATACAGCGTTCTTCCTTATAGACGGGACAGTCGCGGGAGGATGCTGCATGGTCACCCTGACAGTTCACACAACGAGGAGACGGAGGTGGACAGTCACCCTCATGGGCATCCCTGCCACAAGTGACACATTTAGCCGCATTGGAACACGACTGTCGAGTGTGATTGAAACGCTGACACTGGTAGCAGCGCGTAGGTGTCGGGACATAGGGGCGAACAGAAATAACCTCGTAGCCCGCCTTGATGCGCGATGGCAGCTTAACACTATCAAAGGTCGAGGAAAGTGTCCGGGTCGGTACAAGGTCATTGTTGACCTTTTTCATGACCCTATGGACAGCCGTCACGCCCTGCTCAGCGAGGAAAGATTGAATCTCCTTGTCAGTCAATCCGTCGAGGGATCTAGTATAGACCACACCACGAGACGAATTAAAAGTTCGGTGAGCCTCCACCCGGACAGGGAACGTGTACAGGAGTGTGGCTCGAAGCAGTTGCTGTGCCTGAAAGGCGCTCTCAGTTTCTAGTAACAAGGTACCATTACGCAACCCCGTACAAGACTTAACAGTACCGGCTATGGCATCCACGCCCTTCTGGATAACGAAAGGGTTGACAGAGGAAAAATCCTTTCCGTCCTCAGATCAAGAAATGACGAGGAACTGTGGAGTAGACGGTAATACTTTTGTCACTGGGGGCTGGTCATGTTTCCGTTTATGGGCAGAAGTCGAGAGAGAAGAAGAGAAATCCATTGCGGAGGAATCCCCCATGATTGCCAGCGTCTCCGATGGCGCGCTCCTTCCTTATGGGGACCCTCTCAGAGGGCACTCCCGCCTTAGGTGAATGTTTACACCTCAGGTCACACCTCCCGAGAAACAGACGGAGGGACCAATCAGAATGGTCAGAAGGTATCAGCTCAGGCAATCACCCCTCCCTGGGCCTGGCCTTTACCAGGGGGTACGTGCGTGCCTTACTTGTCTACCCAGGGCGGGGAATTACGCGTTATCCCGTCACCGGCTACGCGTGCGAACACGTGGGTCGGCCTTCAGGCGCGCACAGGGAGGAAAGAAGAAGAAGAAGAAGAAAAAGGAGAGAGAGAGGGAGAGAGAGGACAGACTGTCTCAAACGCCGAGGCGGAGACCAGAGAAGGCAAGGGAGAGAAGGCAAGGGAGAGAAGGCAAGGGAGAGAAGGCAAGGGAGAGAAGGCAAGGGAGAGAAGGCAAGGGAGAGAAGGCAAGGGAGAGAAGGCAAGGGAGAGAAGGCAAGGGAGAGAAGGCAAGGGAGAGAAGGCAAGGGAGAGAAGGCAAGGGAGAGAAGGCAAGGGAGAGAAGGCAAGGGAGAGAAGGCAAGGGAGAGAAGGCAAGGGAGAGAAGGCAAGGGAGAGAAGGCAAGGGAGAGAAGGCAAGGGAGAGAAGGCAAGGGAGAGAAGGCAAGGGAGAGAAGGCAAGGGAGAGAAGGCAAGGGAGAGAAGGCAAGGGAGAGAAGGCAAGGGAGAGAAGGCAAGGGAGAGAAGGCAAGGGAGAGAAGGCAAGGGAGAGAAGGCAAGGGAGAGAAGGCAAGGGAGAGAAGGCAAGGGAGAGAAGGCAAGGGAGAGAAGGCAAGGGAGAGAAGGCAAGGGAGAGAAGGCAAGGGAGAGAAGGCAAGGGAGAGAAGGCAAGGGAGAGAAGGCAAGGGAGAGAAGGCAAGGGAGAGAAGGCAAGGGAGAGAAGGCAAGGGAGAGAAGGCAAGGGAGAGAAGGCAAGGGAGAGAAGGCAAGGGAGAGAAGGCAAGGGAGAGAAGGCAAGGGAGAGAAGGCAAGGGAGAGAAGGCAAGGGAGAGAAGGCAAGGGAGAGAAGGCAAGGGAGAGAAGGCAAGGGAGAGAAGGCAAGGGAGAGAAGGCAAGGGAGAGAAGGCAAGGGAGAGAAGGCAAGGGAGAGAAGGCAAGGGAGAGAAGGCAAGGGAGAGAAGGCAAGGGAGAGAAGGCAAGGGAGAGAAGGCAAGGGAGAGAAGGCAAGGGAGAGAAGGCAAGGGAGAGAAGGCAAGGGAGAGAAGGCAAGGGAGAGAAGGCAAGGGAGAGAAGGCAAGGGAGAGAAGGCAAGGGAGAGAAGGCAAGGGAGAGAAGGCAAGGGAGAGAAGGCAAGGGAGAGAAGGCAAGGGAGAGAAGGCAAGGGAGAGAAGGCAAGGGAGAGAAGGCAAGGGAGAGAAGGCAAGGGAGAGAAGGCAAGGGAGAGAAGGCAAGGGAGAGAAGGCAAGGGAGAGAAGGCAAGGGAGAGAAGGCAAGGGAGAGAAGGCAAGGGAGAGAAGGCAAGGGAGAGAAGGCAAGGGAGAGAAGGCAAGGGAGAGAAGGCAAGGGAGAGAAGGCAAGGGAGAGAAGGCAAGGGAGAGAAGGCAAGGGAGAGAAGGCAAGGGAGAGAAGGCAAGGGAGAGAAGGCAAGGGAGAGAAGGCAAGGGAGAGAAGGCAAGGGAGAGAAGGCAAGGGAGAGAAGGCAAGGGAGAGAAGGCAAGGGAGAGAAGGCAAGGGAGAGAAGGCAAGGGAGAGAAGGCAAGGGAGAGAAGGCAAGGGAGAGAAGGCAAGGGAAAGAAGGCAAGGGAAAGAAGGCAAGGGAAAGAAGGCAAGGGAAAGAAGGCAAGGGAAAGAAGGCAAGGGAAAGAAGGCAAGGGAAAGAAGGCAAGGGAAAGAAGGCAAGGGAAAGAAGGCAAGGGAAAGAGTAAGGAAGACAGTGAGATGGAGAAGAACAAAGAAAGGAACCAACCAAAGAAGGAAGAAACGAGAAGTGAAAAACCAAAAAGACCACAAATATAGGTCGTGGGACCGTCCGTCTCCAGACGCAGGCGCTAACTACCCCCCTTGAGGGGGATGGACTCCTTTTAGTCGCCTCTTACGACAGGCAGGAAGACCTCGGGCCTATTCTAACCCCCGGACCCGCAGGGGGGGGGGGGGGGGGGGGGTGATGGTGAGGAGGGTGGTTGGAGAGTGCAGGTACTATTAAATATCCAACTGCTCTAGTGGGCAATGGTTTAAGAAACATTGGGAACCACTGATTTAGATGCTGTGCATTTCCAGACTTTCCTGTATAGACATCCATGCTGATCACACATGTGGTCTCAGAATCAGACAGCATTCTAATTAGAATGTCATAGTTTCCAGGTTTTTCTTTACGAAATACCCTGAATGGGTAGTGAACATGGAAGAAAGACAACAACTCATCCAATGTTGTGTGTAGACCAGGTATGAAATACAATGGAAATTAAGAATTCCCACTTTTGGAAACTTCCCTCACTGGAGCAAACTTGTCAGTCTGGCGATGAATCTCTCTTGTATTCTGATCATAATACCTCAATATTTTAGTCAGTTCAAAAAATTGGGTCCAACTCATTGATCCATAGGATACTTGTCAGCCCTGAAGCATACACCATAAATCTTGGACAAGTATCTTATTGTCATGATTTGAACCCATGATTAGCAAGAGCCGTGCATGACAAAGTAACTCACCACCAGTGAGATGAATATCTGGTCAACAAGCCTCTCCATTTGGATGTAGTTTCATTGGTTTCATAACATAAGGTGTAAAGCAGAGCCTTTTTCGAAGGCTTAGGTTTTCCTTGTTATCTTATTCTTTTTTTGCTGACTATATTTTGTACAGTACAGAATGTCAATACTGGCCAGATGTCTCTGTAACATACTCATGCCCACTTCTGGTAATGAATTTATCATAGTTTGTATCATTAGCACCTGGTGGGTTGAGCTGAACCTCATCCTCATTCTCAGATGATGAATTGGTTCCAATTTCTTTCACATCATCCACTTCACTCTCATAAATCTGATAAAATTATTTAATTGTATAAATAAAAAGATTTACTCACCAAGTGGTGGCAAGCTTTCAGACCCAGTGGTTCCTCCTCCAGGCAGAAGGGTTGAAGGGGAAGGGATCCGCAGTTCTACCCCCTTTCCTAGACCTCTCCAATCGTTTTCCTTCACCCTTCTTCCTTCCCCTTCAACCTTTCTGCCTGAAGAAGGAGTCACTGGCTCCGAAAGCTTTCCAATCACAACAGTCTTATGTGTGTGTTCTGCCACCGCTTGGTGAGTACATTTTTTATCCATCCAATTAAATAATTTCATCTAAATCTGATTCGTTCAAGACTTCAAGCACTCAATAGAACTATCACATAAATGTTTTATATTCATGTTTCTTGTTCAACACCAGCAGGAATAATGAAAATAAAAATCGTCGATTTCATGAAAATCTGCTTGAAGGATACAATGCAAAAGTCTGTTTTGTTTTAAATATTTAAAACCAAAGTCTCGACCACTGAAAACTTTCCTCGGTAATACCGAGGGCGGGGGAGGGGGGCCTTGCCTGCTATGGCCCATGGAGAATAAAATTAAATAAGTAAGTTTTAATTAACTAATTCTATTATCACTTAATTGTAAATAACGAGTTAACACACCTACATTGAATCAGTGGTCCTACGAAGCTCGTTTCATTCTGAGCTCACAGTGAGAATGTAAAGATTGCTAGAAATTAGCATCTCCCACCAAGTATGAGGGCCGGCGAAAGATTTTGCCCGAAGCTATACAATCCACATAACTGTCATGTGGTTCATTCTACATGACAATTCTCAGCCACACTTTGCAGGGGCAATGATGATGCTCCTGCAGCGTTTTCGGTGGGAAGTGTTTGATCATCCACAATACAGCCCCTAATTGGCTACCCCTGAAGTTCATCTCTGCTCAAATGAACCACTGGCTACGAAGACAATATTTTCACACATACAACGAGCTGCAGTCCAGAGTAGAAAATTATCGAAATGCATTGGCGGCTGTCTTCTACAATGAGGTAATTGAAAAGTTGGTACAACGCTACAACAGATGTCTAAGTGAGTGGCGACTGTAGCTGGCAGGTGTAGCCAACCCTTGCAAATAAAACAATGTGGTTTACATTTCGCGGCCTATCATTCCTTACTTTCCGAATAGCCCTCTTAGTAGTCTCAAGGGAGGGTCAAGACAATTGGAAAATGATCACCACCACAAAGGTAAAAGGACTCTCATATGGAAGGAGGGGAGAAGACCTGAACTGCAAATGGAAAGATTAATGGCCAAATAAGATTCATATGCTACACTGAAGTGTGTGGAAACAAAGTATTCAAGAGGCAAAGATCAAGCTCAGCAAGCCAGTTTTCAATAGCTGTATCATTGCCACTGGTCGAAGTTTTACCCCATGGAGTGTTGCAATCATTGAAGCCACACAATATTAGGAACGGTTGCGAGCTGACAAAGCAGTGCAAAGCATCCCGGCACACTTCAACATCAGGAGGGAGATACACATTACTGACAGTGAATTCCAGAAATGTCCTAAACCAACAGCCACAGCCTCTAAAGTCGTATCGAGCAGCGCATGTTATCCGTAGACAAAGTCCACAACCTAAGTGCAAACACTGCCTGACACAAGGTCAGTACAATTCTAAAAACAGCCCTGATAGCAGCAGAAGGTATGGATCTGCACTGCTGCGAACCAAGTTTTCTGGAGGGTAATGCCAAATCAGGGGAAACATAGAAGAGACATTGTGGCTCAGCCAGGTGACAAAACCACTACAGTTCCACTGGAGAATCGCACTATCAGTACAACGCGGGGGCATGGAGGGACCAAGAGGGAAGGTCACACCTCGGGGCCAATACATATTGGTTCTGAACCCAGGTTTGTGCATATGGGGGATGGGGGTTACAGGACCACAGTAGCCACCAGGGATGCCATCTATGACAAAGGCAAGGCAAAACAGGCCGAGCTTGGTGGCACAGGGCCCACCAGGCTCATTACCTCCTCCTCAGACGATACCACTGTCAGAGAGGACTTCTTTGCCCCAGATTCTGGGACAGGAGAAGGAAAGCTAAGGCCTGCAGCCCGCAGCCTGTGGCCATTTATTCCACTGGCTGGTACCTGGCTGCAGATCAGTAGATTCCTGGGAAGGGAGCATCCCATGGGACCCATTCCTCCCATTCCTGGCAACAAGCCAGAGGGGGCATTGTGTCTGGTGGGGCTTGGGACCTGATGTCCTGAAAGGAGTTGTGGGGAAAGCAATAGGAGGGCAGTGGGTGTAGTTCAGTGTCCGTATGTAGAACACACAAAGGACAACAGTACAGTCAGTACAGAGAATTTAATCATACACATAGCATACATCATCATGCAACTAAGATGTAGATGAACGGATCTTTGCCTCTTGATACATGGTTTGGGGAAGAGCCTTGTATTCTTTGATTTTCTTTTCACTTTGGCAGAAAGTGCAGTCCAGTGAACAGGGAGTGCTTCTCCCCAAAGATGATACAGACAGGAAGGGTGCAGGGGGGGGGGGGGGGGCACAAATTGAGTTAATGTGCATCTGAAGTCAGTAGTCCCTACAGATGGGACTGGCATTTCAACATGATATGTATGCAAAACTCATGCATTTGGAGCACCTCATTAGAGGGTGAACATAAGGCTTACATCGCATCAATACACCATCATCTTGAGCTTCTCAGGCAACATGTCATCTTCAAAGACCAAGATGAAGATTCTAGCATTAACCCTATTGTCCTTTGGCATCCACTGATGTATCAGACAAAAATGCACACCCCCCTCAATACAAACTGGCACACAAGTCAGTCTGTAAAAGGAGATTATTGTTAAAAACAACACCATGTACCCGACAGCCTGTTATTGGAAATTATAGTAACAGGAATGTAAACCTCACTTGTCACAGGCGAGCAGTGCCAGTGGCTGGGCATGGGAGACCATTTTAATCAGAACAGGGCTGCTTTTCATTTTTTAAATTGTTGCAGCATCTCCAAATCTGTCCTTGAGGTATTCAACGAATAAAAGTGGCTTTGTAATCAATAAGAAAACCCCGACAGTCTTAGAACAAACTACGTATTGGAGGGAGTACTTCTCTCCTTGTCTCTGGGCCCTATATTCCTCCCACAGGGCAGCCAGAGAAGAAAACATTTTGGGGTCATATCTCTCCATTTTGTAATACATCTTACCTTGAGGAGTGACTGCTGAGGCCATGCAGCCAACAGCAGAAGAAAGTTTAATTCACTTCATATGTACGTCTCCCACCATGGTGTGAACCACTATGAACAAGGGCTCTTTCCACGGGCAGCACCCAGCCCAGCAAGCGTGCCCACGACCCAGTCACAGTGGGCACATACTCCACTGCACATGTGGGGAATTTCCAGCTCAGGCACTGGCAGTGCTATCTCTGCGTGGTCAGAGGACTTCCACCACACATGTACTGACAACCCTGGCCACAACAGAATGGCTACCATGCTGGATTTTGGGCATAGTACCTTCCCATGAAAGTAAAGGAGCAAAGAGAAAAAGGAACAAAAGGTGGAATATATGGTGCATTGGAGGTGTCCTTGTCAGCATTATACATACTCCAGTAAAATTTGGAAAAAAGTATTAGGTCAAACCAACAATGGGGATCATATGGTGAAGAGTGAAAATTTGTTGAATACCAGAAAGGAAGAAAATGAGTGTCCAAAATCACAAATAAAACCCAAGCACAATCGGCACCAAGAAGACTGCCCAATGGAAAGGCAGAGAGGAAAATAGAATAGTAGCAGGACAGACTTGCAGCACACAAAGGGTAGTAGTACTGCAAGCACCATGGAGTCCAAGCATGTACTCACAAGACATGTGAGCCTCTAAGAAGATATCATGCTTGCATACACATCTCATTACGCAATGTGTCCTATGTGACAGGTGTAGTAGAGTGAGTGTGTGCGCGCACACTTTTTCATAACTTACAGATTCTCTGAAGGAGGACTATTTCAAAGTTACATTTAGTGATGTGCCCTTCTGCTGTTTAACATACTTCCATTCTGTGAGTAATGATCTGTCCCATACACATGTAACGGGAAAGTTCCAGGAACTAAAATGACCATCCCTGCAGGGGGGGGGGGGGGGGGGGGGGGGGGGGGGGGGGAAAGACATTCTTTTCCCGAAAAACTATTGAAAATTTTTAGAGAACCCACATTTGGAACCAACTGCAGAATGATTCAACTGCCTTGAAGTTACATCTTGTGTCACAATCGTAAAGACAAGATAAACAAAATCAGGACTCATACAGACGCACGTAGGCAATCGCTTTCCTTCACTCCACTTATGCATCTGACACGAAAGAGCATGACTAGGCCATGGTACAATGTAGCCTCCGCCATGCACTGTATGGTGGCTTGCAGAATATGTGAGTAGATGTAGAACTAGAGGGCACTATATGCAGCAAACAGGAAGCCCAAACAGTCATGAAGGCAAAGCAAGTGAAAAGCATTTGAGAGTTACAGAAGAAGTGTAAATCTCTTCTCTATGAGCCTCGCAACCTCTGTCTCCTCCTCTTAAAAACATCTCAAGAACTTAGAAGCAGGTTGGATACTTCTGACAGAATCTCAAAATTCTTACAACATTCATTGTGTCATTTGATCAAATACACTCCTGGAAATTGAAATAAGAACACCGTGAATTCATTGTCCCAGGAAGGGGAAACTTTATTAACACATTCCTGGGGTCAGATACATCACATGATCACACTGACAGAACCACAGGCACATAGACACAGGCAACAGAGCATGCACAATGTCGGCACTAGTACAGTGTATATCCACCTTTCGCAGCAATGCAGGCTGCTATTCTCCCATGGAGACGATCGTAGAGATGCTGGATGTAGTCCTGTGGAACGGCTTGCCATGCCATTTCCACCTGGCGCCTCAGTTGGACCAGCGTTCGTGCTGGACGTGCAGACCGCATGAGACGACGCTTCATCCAGTCCCAAACATGCTCAATGGGGGACAGATCCGGAGATCTTGCTGGCACGGGATACATGCGGAAGTGCATTGTCCTGTTGGAACAGCAAGTTCCCTTGCCGGTCTAGGAATGGTAGAACGATGGGTTCGATGACGGTTTGGATGTACCGTGCACTATTCAGTGTCCCCTCGACGATCACCAGTGGTGTACGGCCAGTGTAGGAGATCGCTCCCCACACCATGATGCCGGGTGTTGGCCCTGCGTGCCTCGGTCGTATGCAGTCCTGATTGTGGCGCTCACCTGCACGGCGCCAAACACGCATACGACCATCATTGGCACCAACGCAGAAGCGACTCTCATCGCTGAAGATGACACGTCTCCATTCGTCCCTCCATTCACGCCTGTCGCGACACCACTGGAGGCGGGCTGCACGATGTTGGGGCGTGAGCGGAAGACGGCCTAACGGTGTGCGGGACCGTAGCCCAGCTTCATGGAGACGGTTGCGAATGGTCCTCGCCGATACCCCAGGAGCAACAGTGTCCCTAATTTGCTGGGAAGTGGCAGTGCGGTCCCCTACGGCACTGCGTAGGATCCTACGGTCTTGGCGTGCATCCGTGCGTCGCTGTGGTCCGGTCCCAGGTCGACGGGCACGTGCACCTTCCGCCGACCACTGGCGACAACATCGATGTACTGTGGAGACCTCACGCCCCACGTGTTGAGCAATTCGGCGGTATGTCCACCCGGCCTCCCGCATGCCCACTATATGCCCTCGCTCAAAGTCCGTCAACTGCACATACGGTTCACATCCATGCTGTCGCGGCATGCTACCAGTGTTAAAGACTGCGATGGAGCTCCGTATGCCACGGCAAACTGGCTGACACTGACGGCGGCGGTGCACAAATGCTGCGCAGCTAGCGCCATTCGACGGCAACACCGCGGTTCCTGGTGTGTCCGCTGTGCCGTGCGTGTGATCATTGCTTGTACAGCCCTCTCGCAGTGTCCGGAGCAAGTACGGTGGGTCTGACACACCGGTGTCAATGTGTTCTTTTCTCCATTTCCAGGAGTGTAGGTAACACACGGACAGCTAAACTAGTCTGTCCTCTTATCAGGATAAGAAACACAACCAATTATAATGCTCTGTACTGAAAACTGTCGAACGGCCAAAATTGATTGGGGAACTTTAAGCAGAGTCCTGAGCTGCAATAAGGCCACTGCCACCCAGCAGGTGTTGGTCACTGAACTGCATGATCAGCACTGTATGGTCTGACTATGAGTACCAGAACCAGGCCACCAGTCCAAAGTCGTGTTATCTATGCATCTTGGCCGACCTACTGTCAGTTAAGCCACACTTTCTGGTCATCAACATGCTACAGACACTTTGACACAACCCAGAAACATTACTGTTCCTATGGAATCAGCAGAGGGAATCTATTTAACCACATCTGAACCAGGTTGCCACTGTTCAGCCAGATGGGCAGTAAGTGACACCCAGTCAATGTCTGCCTGCACCACTGTCTTAACTCTGCCACCATCAAGTCATTAAGGAGGGTCCTCTGCCTGTCTGCACAGACGGCTAAGAATGCTCCATCAGACTGCTCCTGCTATTCAGCTTCATCCAGACTTCGACTCTGGGCTGCGCCATCACTGTGCCACTGCGACAACGCAATCTTCCACAGTAAAGAAAACTTGGGGCTGCTCATGACTGCATTGCAGCTGTCTCCTGCTCACCTTCCATACCAGAGATGCCAGCATAGCACTGTCTCCCAGGCAGAGATCTCCAGGTCAAGCCAGAGAATAAAGCACACACAGAATAATGCCTGAACTTTATGAATTAGTAAAGAAGTAATAAAGAGGAGTTTTATCTTCACCAGGATCTGCCTCTGCTGCTTTCCTAACCACAGACATGTGGGAGATGAATTGTTCACTTCACCACTAACTGCTGTATATTGTCTGTCATCCCCAGCCACTCATCTTCCCATTGACATGATTGTGCTCTTCCAGTGAGGAGAGTGTAAGGAGAGAAATATTACACAACAGAATTTTCAGTACATGCTTCCTGGCCAACACATTCTCTTGATTTCCATGTTTCTTGGCACATAGCAGACTTAACTCCTCCACACCCCATCCTTTCATGTGGAACAGATTATCAGGGATGTTCTGGACTGTTATCAGTTGGACACAAGACTTTGTAGATTGAAGGGCACTAAGGAGCTCGAGCAAATAACAGATCCCTCCTCACATATAAGGTATAAGTTTCATCTGCACCAGAACCCTCAAGATCATACATCATCGAACTTGGAAAATTCTGTTTTGAAAAAAGATTTTTGTGACACTTTGGTACCAACAGAGAGCTGCCAGGGCACTATTCTGCTCGCACCCATTTGTGAAAACTGCCACATGGTAAAGCACTCATAAAAATTTTAAAGGACTTTGATTTAAAAATAAATTTATGAGTGAAGTCCCTCCAGTACTTCAGCAAAACAGTTTTGGGCATCTGCATGAACTGCTCCAATCCCGGATTGCATTTTGTATTCATTCCACACAATATGCAACCGAAGATTAAAGAGTCACATATCATGATAATGAATGGTTAACAAATGATTATTATTTAATATTCTGAAAGATTTGTATAATATATGAGACTGACTTAGTTCACTAAAGCTCAAGTCATAACACCCACATTACACAAAATGAGTGCTCATGATTCCTATATATGTACCATACTGGCACTAGATGATGTCCAAAGTTTAAACAGATTGTAAATCACACTCTGGAGAAGAATGCGATGAGTAAGCTTATTAAGGGTAAAAAATACTGTGGTTTACTAACAAATTTTAGAAAATTCTGAGGAAGTAGAAACTGTTGCACCTTTGGTTAAAAAAAAAAAAAAAAAAAAAAAAAAAAAAAGCTGAAATGTTGACAGGAAAAATATAGTACATGGTGAGGCAGAAAGGACAGACAAAAATTTTGAACAGATAGTATTCAGGCTCAGTTAATAGAAGTGGGGAGGAATGATGTGATCACATTATTGGTAGGCTCCTGCCATTTTGTTTAGTCAAGGTCATGAAGCCGTTCGTCACCATTTCAATCTTGCAAGACATGATAGTGTTCTCACTCCTAACACCATTTCATGTTGCGCTGAATCATTCCATTTATGAGAAACAGCGACGAATAGAAAACTGCCAGGGGCTCCTCGCTCAGTAAGCAATGCAGAAAATGTTGGAAAGAGTTCAGCCAACCATACTCCATAGGCCTAGACAATCTGCTAGGAGACATTCTGCTTAACTAGTCTCAATAATCATTCAGTAAGGTGTACTTGCATATTGATCTAGGATTTCATCCCTACAAAATAGCCATGGTGCAACAATTGAACTCTACAGATTATGTACAGCGGCTAAATTTTACTTGAGAAATGGAGACCATACTTGAGCAAAATGACAACGTTATTTTGTTTATAAATGATGCTCATTTTCATTTGAAAGGCATGGTAAATCAACAGAACTGTCCTTATTGGGCCAGTGAAAATCCGAAACTAATGCACGAGAGACCATTACATAGTCCCAAGGTGACTGGTGTGCTGCATCTGGTACAGATGTTATTGCTTCATCCTTTTTCCAAGACAATAATGGGAAAACTGTAACTGTATCCTTGGAATGTTATAGACAGATGATCACTGAATTCTTCCTAACTGAACTAAGAAGAAAACTTATTCCCAACCAGCGAGTTTGGTTTTTCAGTAGGATGGGGCCTCAGCTCACACAGCAAGAATATCAATGGAAGCTATTCTGACTGGTTTTCATGGTCATGTCATTTCCTGGTTTGGTGGCAGTTGGCCTCTTCATTCCCAGACTTGTCCATATGCAACTACTTCTTGTGGAGTTACCTCAAGTCACATGTATACGAGCATAAACCATGTACACTTGAAGAAATGAAGGACACAATTCACGTGGAAGTCTTCAAATTGACAGAGCGATGTTGGAGAGAGTGGAAGCCAACTTCCAAGAGCGGCTTGAGAAGTAGATTGGTGAAAACGGCTGTCACCTGGAAGATGTTGCTTTCCAGCATTAATTCTGTAAAATTATAACATTATTTGAGTATTATTCTGTAACTAAATAATTTTCTGAAGCACAGGTAACTACTTTTTAATTCTGTCCTTTATGCCTCACGCTGTAGAACTTTGTCCGACTATAGAAAGGTTAACGAATGAGACATAACTTCCAGTCATATGTTAGCAACAGAACTTGCTGAGAACGAGAAAATTCTGGTCCTACATACAAATCATTACACTTGTTGACCAGTCTTGTGTCAGAAGGTAGCAGAGAGAAGGCTGAAGTTTTAAATTTCACATGTGGAAAAAACATTCAAACAGGAGGACCCTACAGACATACAATAATTTGACCATTGCACACACTCCTATATGGAGGACATATAAATAGGCATTCCTGGCACTGAGAAGCAAATAAAAATGTTGAAAACAATTACATCAAGTCTAGATGGAACCCAAAATCGGTTTCACACTCTTTGGCATTAGTTCCTTGCTTAGTTGAAATTTATCGCAAATTGCTTTCCCAGAGCCAAGTTCCAAATGACTGAATAAAAGTGCAAGTGTCTCCTGTACTTAAGATGGGTAAAAGAAAGGACCCGCAAAATTGCCAACTAACATCCTTAATATCGGTTTGCTGCCGAATTCTTTAACACATTCAAAATTCAAACAGGATAAATTTCCTTGGGGTAGGAAAGCTTCCATCTACAAATCAGGAAGGATTTAGAAAGCATCGCTCACACAAAATTCAGCTTGTCCTTTTATCACACAATATCCGGCGAAATGCGGATGGAGGACAGCAGGCAGATCGCATATTCCTCGATTTACAGAACGCATTTTACATGGTGCCTTATTGCAGACTGTTAAAGGTCCAATAATACAGATTAGATTCCAAGGTATATGAGTGGATCGAAGACTTCTCAAGTAACAGAACTCTGAACACTGTCCTCATTCAGAGACAGGCGTATCATTAGGACTGTCTGACAGAAGTGTGGTAAAACAACTCTTGTTCTCTATATACATAAATGATCTGACATAGTGTAAGCAGCAATCTGCGACTGTTTGCTGATGATGCTGTAGTGTACAGAAAGTGTCACCGTTGTCTGACTAGGAGAACACAGAGTGATTGACATGCTTTCTATTTGGTGTGATGAATGACACTTGATTTAAACAAAGAAAGATTTAAATTAATGCTGATGAGTAGGAAAAATATCCAAATACAATATTGGTAGTGTGTTGCTTGACACAGCCAGGAAAATTAATTATCTACGTGTAATGTTGTAAAGCAGTATGACATGGAATGAGCACATGTCAGCCATAGGGAAGACAAATGGTAGACTTTTGTTTATTTAGAGAATTTCTGAGTGCTGCTTGAGTGTTTGGTATTTCCATCAGGTAGGATTAAATGAAGACATCGAAGCAATTCAGAGGCGTGAAGCTAGTTTTACAACCAGCAGGTTCGATCAACATATGAATATTACAAAGATACTTAGTGAACTCAAATGGGAATCTCTGGAGTTCCACAAACTTCTTTCTACAAAACACTAATGACAAAATTTAGGGAATCAGCATTTGCAGCTGACTGCAGAACTATTCTACCAACATACATTTCCCTTAAGACCTGCGAAGATCAGATACATTAGGGCTCATACAGGGGCATGCAGACAGTCTTTTTCCCCTTGCTCAATTTCTGAGTAGAACAAGAAAGGGAATGACAAAGTACCCTTCACCTTGTTGAGTATGTACGTAGATGTAGAAATAGACCAGTAGTGCACATGGCTTGATATTTTGTAACAGTACTGATCCATGAACCTCACCGAGTGTTTTATGGAGACAACTATTTTGAGTGGAACAGGTGGTACCATCAGAATTTATACTTCTTACAAACAGCAATGGTTATAGAAACTAAGTAAATCTGCAATGAATTAAAGAATCTGTAGGACCACCTGAACTTAAAATTTTAGTAGTATTTCTCACTCAAGGAAACAACTCTGTCAAATTCATAATGGCCTAGTTTTACAAAAATTAACTATGACGGGACAGGAAATAAAGTGACAGACCTGCACAAACATTGAGAACATTTGCGGGTTAGTTTCACCATGTTTACAGTTGGCACATTCCAGACATGTGTGTCACGGCTTGTTGGCACAATAAATCGATTATGAAAGTGTTTCTACTAGTAGAGATTACAATAGATCTTGTGCAAATCGCTCAGACTAATCACAGAAAAATGTGAAAGTTCCATAAGCAATTTTAAGTGTGTGAGATGATAAACAGAGGTAAGTCATGACAAACAGCTTTGGGCTGAGACCCTTTGGATTTAAATTATATAAGACTCTTTCCAATTAAGTGGCACAGAAGGAGGATGGGAATATTAAGATATCATTTATCAGCTGTGCATGTACAAACTAGTAAGAGATGCATAATTAAAGCAACATGCAGTAGTTGGATGACTATCAACTACTGCAGCCAGGAATTTCTGGCATCAGTTGTGACTAAAGCCAAAAAAATATGTCCGTATCACTTTCTCCTATATTCCTACAGAAAATAATAGAGCCAGTAAATGGCAAAAGTTCACCGAAATGAAGGACCAGATAATATGAAAAACTGGCCTGCTACTTCATTGAAAATGATAATTTTCCTCTCGGTTTCAGAACAAGGATTGCTTAGTGCGTGGGTTTTTTGTATACGATAAGAAGCTATCTTAAAGATAAGAGAGAAAACTCAAGTAAGCATTATGTAATAACAAGATACACAGGTGCAAGGACATAAGTGATCCAAGTTCAATTATTAACAGAAGTAAAATTTCCTGCAATAAACACCCTCTTAGAACTGACAACAACAGAAACTGAGTCCACCTTGACGCAAAACACCTTGTTTGTTTACTTGTTTTATTTTCCCAAACTAGTTTCGGCGACAAATACCACCACCATCAGTGGATTTTTTAAATCTAAAACATGCAGAAAATAGCATAGTTATACAAACACAGTGACACAGTATTACATTTTTACTATTTGTTTTTGAAATATAATTTTCTATGGATACTTTAATGTTACCTTATTTATTGTATGTTATAGCATGTTTTTGAGAATTATTGTCACTGCTTCTGACATTTTTCTGTGCTTTTTTTTCTGTTGCAGTTTTTTCTCAGCAAACATCTGCAACTATGTGAGTGGCTGTTAGTAAACAAAATACTAGAGGGTGAACTTCGTAAGTTACTGTCTTAGAACTGAAACACCAAAAATTTCAACACAAAGAAGTGTTTTGCTGGTTCACATGTATTAAGTGTCCTAGGTGAAACTGAGCTATCCAACAGGCCTAATAAACCCACTTCAACATTTTATCTTATAATGAAAATACAAAAAGCTTTTAGTTTGAGCTAAGTTCTCGCTTCCCAACGATATACAGTTGACACAACTGAACAGTTTCTTCAATAGGTGGCCTATGTCCTCTAAAATGTCACTAAAATTAAAATGGCAGGTATTTGTGAGATCATATGAACTAGGTAACGAAAAATAAAAGGATGTAGCAGTTAGGTAGAAGCAATAGCCTGCTAATAGTCTTCTGCCTTGGGGGTACGATGTGCTATTAGTGGAAAAATCAACAGCATAGGATGGAGAAGGTAATGGAAATTAAGGACAAAAATGTGTGATCACAGGATAAACCATTTAATAGCAGACTGGAAGAAAAAGCGTAAAAGTAAATGAAATACTGACAGGTCAGGAATGTATGGAATATGTTGGAAATTGGAAATTTTGTGAGGCAGGGACCACTGAGCAATATAAAAGAACCACAGTATGGAATACAACAAAGGAAATAAGGCTCGGCATGAGAGAGAGAGAGAGAGAGAGAGAGAGAGAGAGAGAGAGAGAGAGAGAGAGAGAGAATAGCCATCAATAATAAGGAATGAATTGAAGTCACTGGTAAATGTCACAAGGGGACCTTATGGCCCGACCCTCTGATTTTCTCCAAAGTTATAAGATTTGCAGATTGGTGCCCACACATCAATTACCTAATGCAGTACAGTGTATTTATCAAAAACACTTTTAAAAATTACCTTTGAAGATCAGATCCAAGTGCAATATACTCAATAGTAGGTAAGAGTGTTATGTAACAGGAATTTAACTATAATGTAGTTAGTGGTGTTAATTTTTCTACTTTTATTTAAAGTCCATGTTTATTAACACACATAATTCTTACTTAACAAACACTGAATTCTATTTTTTAATATATTTTATTTGTATTAGTAGTTGCATGAAAATGAAAGTAGCCTATTGAGAGGAAATTAAAATTTGTTATGAAAACGTGAAACATCAAACAAAAATAAAGTATAATTTTATTTCTGAAGACTGAAAAGGATTATTGAGAACATAATTTTTATTCATTTAACAAAAATGTAATTAACATGACTTATCAAATATTAATTTATTTTAATATGATCAATAATAAATAGTGAAATGTTTTAACTTAAAATTATGATACGATATTTGTTAATTAACATTTCCATTTGTTCATAAATGATGTTGTTGTTGTTGTGGTCTTCAGTCCTGAGACCGGTTTGATGCAGCTCTCCATGCTACTCTATCCTGTGCAAGCTGCTTCATCTCCCAGTACCTACTGCAACCTACATCCTTCTGAATCTGTTTAGTGTATTCATCTCTTTGTCTCCCTCTACGATTTTTACCCTCCACGCTGCCCTCCAATACTAAATTGGTGATCCCTTCATGCCTCAGAACATGTCCTACCAACCGATCCCTTCTTCTAGTTAAGTCGTGCCACAAACTTCTCCCCAATCCTATTCAATACCGCCTCATTAGTTATGTGATCTACCCATCTAATCTTCAGCATTCTTCTGGAGCACCACATTTCGAAAGCTTCTATTCTCTTCTTGTCAAAACTATTTATCGTCCATGTTTCGCCTCCATACAAATACTTTCAGAAACGACTTCCTGATACTTAAATCTATACTCAATGTTAACAAATTTCTCTTCTTCAGAAACGCTTTCCTTGCCATTGCCAGTCTACATTTTATATCCTCTCTACTTCGACCATCATCAGTTATCTTGCTCCCCAAATAGCAAAACTCCTTTACTACTTTAAGTGTCTCATTTCCTAATCTAATTCCCTCAGCATCACCCGACTTAATTCGACTACATTCCATTATCCTCATTTTGCTTTTGTTGATGTTCATCATATATCCTCCTTTCAAGACACTGTCCATTCCGTTCAACTGCTCTTCCAAGTCCTTTGCTGTCTCTGACAGAATTACAATGTCATCGGCGAACCTCAAAGTTTTTATTTCTTCTCCATGGCTTTTAATACCTACTCCGAATTTTTCCTTTGTTTCCTTTATTGCTTGCTCAATATACAGATTGAATAACATCGGGAATACGCTACAACCCTGTCTCACTCCCTTCCCAACCACTGCTTCCCTTTCATGCCCCTCGACTCTTATAACTGCCATCTGGTTTCTGTACAAATTGTAAATAGCCTTTCGCTCCCTGTATTTTACCCCTGCCACCTTCAGAATTTGAAAGAGAGTATTCCAGTCAACACTATCAAAAGCTTTCTCTAAGCCAACAAATGCTAGAAACATAGGTTTGCCTTTCCTTAATCTATTTTCTAAGATAAGTCGTACGGTCAGTATTGCCTCACATGTTCCAATATTTCTACGGAATCCAAACTGATCTTCCCCAAGGTCGGCTTCTACTAGTTTTTCCATTCGTCTGTAAAGAATTCGTGTTAGTATTTTGCAGCTGTGGCTTATTAAACTGATTGTTCGGTAATTTTCACATCTGTCAATACCTGCTTTCTTCCGGATTGGAATTATTATATTCTTCTTGAAGTCTGAGGGTATTTCGCCTGTCTCATACATCTTGCTCACCAGATGGTAGAGATTTGTCAGGAGTGGCTCTCCCAAGGCCGTCAGTAGTTCTAATGGAATGTTGTCTACTCCCGGGGCCTTGTTTCGACTCAGGTCTTTCAGTGCTCTGTCAAACTCTTCACACAGTATTGTATCTCCCATTTCGTCTTCATCTACATTCTCTTCGATTTCCATAATATTGCCCTCAAGTACATCGCCATTGTATAGACACTCTATATACTCCTTCCACCTTTCTGCTTTCCCTTTTTTGCTTAGAACTGGGTTTCCTTCTGAGCTCTTGATATTCATACAAGTGGCTCTCTTTTCTCCAAAGGTCTCTCTAATTTTCCTGTAGGCAGTATATATTTTACCCCTAGTGAGATAAGCCTCTACATCCTTACATTTGTCCTCTAGCCATCCCTGCTTAACCATTTTGCACTTCCTGTCAATCTCATTTTTGAGACATTTGTATTCCTTTTTGCCTGCTTCATTTACTGCATTTTTATATTTTCTCCTTTCATCAATTAAATTCAATGTTTCTTCTGTTATCCAAGGATTTCTACTAGCCCTCCTGTTTTTGACTACTTGATCCTCTGCTGCCTTTACTACTTCATCTCTCAAAGCTACCCATTCTTCTTCTACTGTACTTTGTTCCCCCATTCATGTCAATTGTCCCCTTATGCTCTCCCTGAAACACTGTTAGTCAGTTTATCCAGGTCCCATAATTCCCACCTTTTTGCAGTTTCTTCAGTTTTAATCTACAGTTCATAACCAACATATTGTGGTCAGAGTCCACATCTGCCCCTGGAAATATCTTACAATTTAAAACATGGTTCCTAAATCTCTATCTTACCATTATATAATCTATCTGAAACCTGTCAATATCTCCAGGCTTCTGCCATGTATACAACCTTCTTTCATGATTCTTGAACCAAGTGTTAGCTATGATTAAGTTGTGCTCTGTGCAAAAATCTATCAGGCGGCTTCCTCTTTCATTTCTTATCCCCAATTCATATTCACCTACTACGTTTCCTTCTTTCCCTTTTCCTACTACCGAATTCCTGTCACCCAAGAGTATTAAATTTTTGTCTCCCTTCACTATCTGAATAATTTCTTTTATTTCATCATCATACATTTCAATTTCTTCGTCATCTGCAGAGCTAGTTAGCATATAAACTTGTACTATTGTTGTTGGTGTGGGCTTCGTATCTATCTTGGCCACAATAATGTGTTCACTATGCTGTTTGTAGCAGCTTACCCACACTCCAATTTTTTTTATTCATTATTAAACCGACTCCTGCATTACCCCTATTTGATTTTGTATTTAAAACCCTGTATTCACCTGACCAAAAATCTTGTTCCTCCAGCCAGCAAACTTCACTAATTCCTACTATATCTAACTTTAGCCTATTCATTTCCCTTTTTAAATTTTCTAACCTACCTGCTTGATTAAGGGATCTGACATTCCAAGCTCCAATCTGTAGAACGCCAGTTTTCTTTCTCCTGGTAACGGCATCCTCCTGAGTACTCCCCGCCCAGAGATCTGAATGGGGGACTATTTTATCTCCGGAATATTTTAACCAATCATGCCCATAATAAGGATGAACCAGAACTCAGCAAGTTGGGTTTATTGTAACTTATGGGTACAGTGAGATCATCTGGCAACAACACTCATCAAATGTGGGAAAATTCCAAAGGCAATAGCCTATAATCATGTTACTTAGCAGTGAGAAAACAAATATTCCACTGTCTCTTATGATGCTTATGTTTTGATGATGTGTGAGAGAAACATGAGAACCAAAACTGGTAAGTTAGCTTCCATATAAACAGCATTTGATATGATAGGACATAATTTCCAGAAATAGTTCTCATGAAGTGATTATGTTACTGTGGTCAACAACTGTTAGCATTTAGGGGTACAATAACAGTCCTTTTCAGCAGCTCATACTTATCAAACCTAAGTACAACCTGAAAGTATTTGCAGCTCATGCTAAAACAGTATATACAAAAATTTAGAAAATTATACTGGTTTGCTGTCTGATGGACCTTATAAACAAAGCAATACCCCATATGATTTAATAACAAGAATATTGGAGAAAATTGTGGGAGCTAACAGAAATGGTTTTCAGCATATTCCCTTACAGAAAGCCTCAAATCAATTATCTAATTGATGTGGGAGCACTTAAAGAAAAAACAGGAAACACCTTTAGAGTTTCTTCCAAAAGGACAAGACCCTTATTTCATACTGTCTCAAGGAGACTAAAGCTGTCAATTTCTGCACTCCACCATGATGATTATGTAGACAGTCATACAGGGGATGCAAAAATATCTGAGATTATAATATTTTACAGCATGATAAAGGCTGCCCAGCTGTCACAAAAAAATGTCAAGACTAAATGCAGCAAGTCCCTGGCCGATGGTAGTGTTCTACGATCCACTAAATTTAGTTGTAATAAATGCACTTTGTATTTATAAAACAAATAAAAACTAAGATAAAGCAGTGAAGAGAAATAAATTCCTAACAAATCTCATATGGGAACTTATAAATCCCCTAACAGAAAGGAGATGCAAGCACTGCATGTTCCTTAGGAGATCAGGATGTGTGGTCTTTCATTGCTTAGAATGGAACAGACTAAACTAGCCACAAGAGGGGGGAGAGGGTGAAAGAGGAACATGTTAAGAGTGTTGTAGATCAAGGGGCAAATCAGCTGGGAAGTGGTGTATCAGACGCAATAAATGTACCCACACTGGTCATTTGAAGGAAGTTTGTATCAATTGTTTGGACAGTCAGACTGAATTAACACTTCTGTCAAACACTAATTTTGAAAATACTGATTTAATTGCTGTATTAGTGAGGTTAGTATTCATTTTTACTGTAATACAGGCCCACTTCTTTTTTGTCCATTACAATAGGTTTTGCATGGATATTAGTATAAATACGGTGGATTCAAGCTGAGTTGAGTAAAGTAATTAACTGAATCCTCTGAAGTACTATGTATGTGGTATTTTGTTTCGTCATTCACAATGAATACAATTCTGGGTGGCATCTGTCACAAACAAAACCAATAATGTAACAGAGCTTCACGTGACTATGGCAGGGTTAAAGAAACCTACAGAGAAATGAGAAGCAGCTGCATGAATATCAATAGCTCACCACAGTCACTCAAAGCCGCTATGGCATTTAAATCTTATGATGAGTTTAGCTCGCAAATGTGCAGTTCACTGTATGAATACATGGAGTTCAATTTCTAGCTACAAGATTGCTCCAAAATTTATTTATGCTGAAATCAGCACACCCACCTGTGTCACGTGGTAGATTACATTAATAAACAACCAATACAGAAATGAGAGTAGTTCATTGTGATGAGGATTGTTTACAGACTCTCACTGATAGTGTTTCAACAGTGATGGGGAAGTAAGTGATTCGTAAAAATAAACACAGTATTTAGCTACACTTGGTTGTAGCTAAATACTGTGTGTGTGTGTGTGTGTGTGTGTGTAAGCAATCTGATGTGGATACCACAAGGCAGTGCCCTCACCAGCAATGCATCTAGCTACACTTGGTCCACAACATAATGTTCTTGTAACACCATCTGATGATGAGCCTGCAGTGGCTCTAAAACATGTTTATGGTTGAATAAATCATAAAAAAGTGACTGGTTGCATATTTATTACCAGATAAATGCCAGTTTAAATCACAGTTGCAGTTCATCATCCACAATGGATATACTGAAATAAGTGATCTGTATTTCAGTGATTCAGATTCTGAAGAACCACAAGCAGTAGTTAAATGTGCCCATCAATATCAGAAGGGAGTGGATGGTGTACATTTTTCAAGACCAGATAATAGCTCCCTTTCCTAACATGAAACACCCTGTGAAGGAGTACAGCAAGATAGTTTATCTTACTGATCTACATATTTTCCAATTTATTCATTGTTTATCACACGCTCAGTGGAAATAAAAAACAGCTACATCGACTTCAGAATCAATACTACACAGCAAATGCTAGAGTGCAGAACTACCTGAGTATTCTGACTGCAGACAAGTATCAGCAAGAACTATTCTATGAGGTTTCATAAAACCTAAGTTGACTTCCCTCCGACATAGAAGAAAAAATTTCACAAAAAGTTGTATTTTATGCTATGCAAGACAAAAAATAAGTGAAACTGTATATGGATTAGCAAAAAGTGTGTGGTGTTATACATTTAGAAGGCCGTTTTCAGGTCTACCCAACTCACCACCACAATAGACATGTAAATCAAGCATACTAGCAGATACCTGTTAAATTTGATTTCATGACAAAAGTAGGGTATTTAAATATAATGCCATGGGCAAAAAAAAGCTGAGAGCTGGGAGGAATATATACAAGGGCTATACAAAGGAAATTAACTTTAGAGATTACTGTGGCGAGGGAAGAGGAATTAAAGAGGAGATTTGATACTGCAAGAAAAATTTGTAAAACCTTGGAAAAACCAAAGCAAAGACACCAGGAGTAGACAAAATTCAGTCAGAATTATGTAAATCCTTGAGAGAACCAATCTTAACAAAAATGCAATATATATTAGACAAGTGAAAAACATCAACTTCAAGAAGAATGTTAATTCCAATTTCAAAGAAAACCGGCACTGATATGTAAATATTTTTAAGTTGTCAGTTTATTAACTAATGGTTGCAAAATAGATACATAAATTACTGATATTTATAAGAAGAGGACTGCTTGAAGTCTAGCTCACAGATAATTTGGGTTTCAGAAAAAAATTTTCAAGTAACACACACAGTAATATTGACCTCACTACTTATCATAGAAGACAGCCTGATGAAAGGGAAACCTATTTCCAGCATTCATAGATTCACGTGAGGCATTTGCTCTTTGAAATTATTAATGTAGTAGAACTAAAATAAAGGAAGTGAAATGCCTAACTCTTACAGAAAGGTGAATGCTGATACAAGGGTGGAAGTGCATGAAAGGGAAACTAGTTAACGACAATAGTAGCCTGTCCTATTTCCTCGTCTATACAGATCAAGAAGTAAAGGAAACCTAAGAGCAATTTGGAAAAAAAAAAAAAATTTTAATGTCAGAAAAAATTGCAGTCTGTCAATGGCACTGCAAGTCCGTCGCAGATGCCAACAGTCTTTGAAGACTGATTATATGGAATGGATCATGTCTTGAAAAAACATAACAATATGAATGTCAACAAAAGCAAACAAGGGTTTATAGTCCAATTTTATCAGGTGATATTGAGGGGATTGTATTATAAAATAAGATACTGAAACTAGATGAGTTTTGATATTTTACAGTACTGGTCAAAGTAGAGAGGATATAAAATGCAGACTATAGGAAGTAGAGGTTTTCTGGAAAAGACAAATATGAAAATATCAAATATAAAATTAAATGTTTGGATATCTTTTCTAAAATCATTTGTTTGGAGTGTAGCTTTGCACAGAAGTGAAATGTGGACAAATATTAGTGCAGACAAGAAAAGAACAGAAGCTTTTCAAATGTGGAGCTGAAGAAGAATGCTAGAAATTAGCTGGGGAGATTAGGTAAGAAATAGAGAGATACAGAACTGAATGGGAGGAGGGAGGGATGGATGGAATAAATTTATGGAAGAAGTTGACTAGCAGAACATTCTGTGGTTCAAGAAATCTTCAATTTTGTAATTGAGGGAAGTGTGTGGATGAAAACTGTACAGGGAGATCAAAAGCTGAACTATAATAAGCACGTTCAGATGGATGTAGGTTGCAGTAGTTATGGAGATATGAAGAGGCTTGTACAAGCTAAAACAGTATTTAGAGCAGCATCAAACCAGCCTGTCCATACAAAAAATATAATAAACACACACACACACACACACACACACACACACACACACACACACACACTGAAGAAATTACTGATAAATGCCTTAAATTTGTAGAGAAAGATTTGAGAACAACAGATGCGAATTCTTGTTTGTTTATGTTTATGACCACGTACCAGTCAAGTACTGCCACTAGCACAATATATCTTTGTGAAACATGAATTTTTTGGCACAGTAGTGAATTGTTTTTACCCAAACAGTTATTTTTTTGTGACACACGAGGTAGAAGCAGTTACAGTGTTGCTGCCGGTAAAAATCTTTAATAATTAAAACAAACAGAAAGTAGTGTTAACTGCCCCACAGACACAAGAGGTGCACTTTTCACTTTATGAACTTGTAAAGGCACAACTGCAACCAGCACTGTGCCATTATACAAATCATAAACTGAATTGAAGTGAAATTTATTTACATAAAATTTAACTATTTTGTTAGTAGCAAGTGCATTTCTGTAAGAACCCTATCACATTACTTTCACAACACTATTTCCTGCTGAAATGAGACCGGCAAAAGTAGCAGTCGGCAGGTGTCAGTGAAGTATTGAGAGAAGTGGAATGACTACCACCAGTCATTCAAGCCTTTCTTCCTTATCCACTGACCAATCATAAAATAGTAAAAGTCTGATAGTGTATCACATACATCATAGTTTACATTCAACATATGCACATTAATATGCATCAGAATACTCAGATTTGTCTGTTACCTTATCCAATGAAGCAGGTTTCAATACAGTGCTGACAAACATTCAGCTACACTGCATCTACATCCATGCTCCACAAGGCATCTTATAGTGCAGGTCGGAGGATAATTTGTGTATCACTGGCACTTCCTCCTTTCCTGTTCCAGTCACGAATAGTTCAAAGGAAGAACAAGCCACTGTGTCAGCTCTAACCTCTAATTTTATCGTCAAGCCTTTTTTGCAAGATATGTTTCGGGGGAGGCAATATATTGGTTGCCCTTCCTAGAAACATTGGCTCTCAGAGTTTTAAAAGTAATCACTTTGATACAAAATGCCTCTATCGTAGCACCCATCACTGGAGTTCGCTGATGCATCTCCATTACGGTTTTGCACTTACTAAACAAACATGTACTGAAACACACTGCTCTTCGTTGGATCTTTTCTATTTCCACTGGTACAGAATTTCACCTAATACAAACCCCAGATGATGAGCAACAGTCAAGTACTGGCCAAATGAGGGTTCTGTAAGCTACCTTCTTTGGAGATGTACTATTTCTTGGGGGGTGAATCACAGTCTGGCATCTGCCTTACCTTTGACAAGTTTTATGTGGCCCTTCCACTTTAAATCACACCAAAAGCATAATCCTACATATTTTATGCATTTTACTGAGTTGTAGTGACTGCTCTGCAATTGTGTAATCATGCAATAATGGGTCTTTCTGTCTGTTTATGTACAATGCATGAAATTTGTCCATGTTGAGTGTGAAATGCCAATTCCTGCACCAAGTGTCAATCCTCTGCAAGTCTTCCTACATATCACTACAATTTCCTACCACTGTGATTACTCGGTTTACAACAGCATTACCCGCAAAAAGCCTCATGGAACAGGCAACATTATCCACTGGGTCATTTTTTTTATATATATATATATATATAAAAAACAAAGATGAGGTGACTTACCGAACAAAAGCGCTGGCAGGTCGATAGACACAAGCATACACACAAAATTCAAGCTTTCGCAACAAACTGTTGCCTCATCAGGAAAGAGGGAAGGAGAGGGGAAGACGAAAGGAAGTGGGTTTTAAAGGAGAGGGTAAGGAGTCATTCCAATCCCGGGAGCGGAAAGACTTACCTTAGGGGGAAAAAAGGACAGGTATACACTCGCACACATGCACATATCCATCCATCCATATGTGCATGTGTGCGAGTGTATACCTGTCCTTTTTTCCCCCTAAGGTAAGTCTTTCCGCTCCCGGGATTGGAATGACTCCTTACCCTCTCCTTTAAAACCCACTTCCTTTCGTCTTCCCCTCTCCTTCCCTCTTTCCTGATGAGGCAACAGTTTGTTGCGAAAGCTTGAATTTTGTGTGTATGTTTGTGTTTGTGTGTCTATCGACCTGCCAGCGCTTTTGTTCGGTAAGTCACCTCATCTTTGTTTTTATATATAATTTTTCCCACGTGGAATGTTTCCTTCCATATATATATATATATATATATATATATATATATATAGACACACACACACACACACACACACACACACACACACACACACACACACACAGGGTGTTTCAAAAATGACCGGTATATTTGAAACGGCAATAAAAACTAAACAAGCAGAGATAGAAATACACCGTTTGTTTTTTTTTTTTTTTTTTTTTTTTTTTTAGGGCGCAAAACTTCTATGGTCATTAGCGCCCAGCCCGTGACGTAGAAAACAGGAAAAAAACGAAATTTAAAATCAGCAGCAATGGGAACAAAGTCATAAAATTTGAGAAACTAAAGGCAGAAGGAATGCTTAAAAATCCACTATAGAAAGGGGTTGGTTGTCCCCAAAAAAAGCTTCAAATGACTGACGTCATTTCACTGTCACTAATAAACTGAAGAACGCGGTCAGCTGAGCGCGTGTCATCTGCTAAAATCGACGATAGATCAGGCGATAGCTGTAGACGGGAGCGTAACGGATTAAAATAGGGGCACTCAATTAAAAGGTGTCTGACCGTCCACAGCTGAGAGCAGTGGGGACAGAGTGGGGGAGGATCACCGCTTAAAAGATGTCGATGACTGAAAAGACAGTGCCCTATCCGGAGTCTAGCTAAAATTACCTCCTCCCGACGACGCGTTCGAGAGGAAGAGGTCCAAGCGCAAGGAAGGGCTTTCACTTCCCGCAATTTATTATGGGGAAGTGTTGACCAATGCGCATGCCATAAATGAGCAACTTGGCGACATAAACCGCTCCGTAGATCGGTAAACGGAAGAGACTGAATAGCTGGCCGAGGAAGAGAGACTGCAGCCTTGGCCGCTATATCGGCTGCCTCATTCCCACAGATACCAGCATGTCCCGGGAGCCAGAGGAACGCCACTGAGACGCCCCCCAGGTGGAGCAAGTGCAGACAGTCCTGAATCCGGTGGACCAGAGGGTGCACAGGGTAAAGAGCTTGGAGACTTAGGAGAGAGCTGAGAGAATCTGAGCAGATTACGTACTGTATCCGCTGATGGCGGCGGATGTAGTGGACAGCCTGGAGAACAGCGTAAAGTTCCGCAGTATAAACCGAACACTGGTCGGGAAGCCGAAAGTGATTTGGGGTGTCGCCAACAATATAGGCACTCCCCACACCTAACGATGTTTTCAAGCCGTCGGTGTAAATAAATGTGGCTTCCGTCATGTGTGCACATAGAGCAGCAAATGTCCGACGGTAAACAAGTGTAGGGGTACCATCCTTGGGAAATTGACATAGGTCTCTGAGCAAGTCGATCCGGGGACGGAGCCAAGGCGGTGCTGTACCCCAAGTTGTCAAGAAGGTTTTAGGAAAGCGGAAGGAAAGAGAATGGAGCAGTTGACGGAAGCGGACTCCCGGGGGTAGTAGGGAGGAGGAGCGGCCTGCATACCCGACATCAAAGGAGGCGTCGAAAAAAAGGTCATGGGCTGGATTAGCAGGCATGGAAGACAGATGGCTAGCATAACGACTCAGAAGGACTGCCCGCCGATTGGACAGCGGAGGTTCAGCAGTCTCAGCATAAAGGCTTTCCACAGGGCTGGTGTAAAAAGCTCCAGACACTAAACGTAATCCACGGTGGTGGATAGAGTCGAGACGCCGAAGAATAGACGGCCAAGCAGAGGAGTAGACTATGCTTCCATAATCCAATTTCGAGCGCACTAAGGCGCGATAGAGGCGGAGAAGGACCACTCGGTCCGCTCCCCAGGAGGTACCATTCAGGACACGGAGGGTGTTAAGGGAACGCAGACAGCGAGCCGAAAGATAGGAAACGTGGGAGGACCAGCACAGTTTTCTGTCAAACATAAGACCCAAGAATTTAGCGACGTCGGAAAACGGAAGGTTGACAGGACCTAGATGTAAGGAGGGCGGAAGAAACTCCTTACGTCGCCAAAAATTAACACAAACGGTCTAACTGGGTGAGAAACGGAAGCCGGTTTCGATGCTCCACGAGTGCAGGCGATCGAGACATCCTTGAAGACGTCTTTCAAGAAGGCTGGTCCATTGAGAGCTGTAGTAGATCGCAAAATCGTCCACAAAGAGGGAGCCCGAGACATCAGGAAGGAGACAATCCATAATTGGATTAATGGCGATGGCAAACAGTACAACACTCAGCACGGAGCCCTGGGGTACCCCGTTTTCTTGGGAGAAAGTACCGGAGAGAGTAGTGTTCACCCGCACCCTAAATGTGCGCTCTGCCATAAATTCGCGAAGAAAAAGGGGCAGCCGGCCTCGAAAGCCCCAAGAGAACAGTGTGCGGAGGATGCCTGTCCTCCAACAGGTATCGTATGCTCTCTCCAGACCAAAAATATTGCTACCGTTTGGCGTTTCCGGAGAAAATTGTTCATGATATAAGTGGAGAGAGCAACAAGATGGTCAACGGCAGAACGATGCTCTCGGAATCCGCATTGGGCTGGTGTTAAAAGACTGTGGGATTCCAGCCACCAAGCTAAACGGTAATTCACCATACGCTCCAAAACCTTACATACACTACTCGTGAGAGAAATGGGGCGATAGCTAGAGGGGAGATGTTTGTCCTTTCCAGGTTTCGGAACGGGAACGACAATAGCTTCCCGCCATCGCCTGGGAAAGGTACTGTCGGTCCAAATTCGATTATAAAGGCGAAGGAGGTAACGCAGGCTATGGGTTGATAAATGCAGCAACATTTGGACATGGATACCATCCGGTCCTAGGGCAGAGGAGAGAGAAGAAGAGAGGGCATGTCGGAGTTCCCGCATGGAGAAAACAGTATTGTAGCTTTCGTGATTTTGAGAGGAGAAAGCAAGATGTCGCACTTCCGCTGCACGTTTCTTCGGGAGAAACGCTGGCGGGTAATTTGAAGAGCTCGAAATCTCAGCAAAGTGCTGACCCAATGAGTTAGAAATTGCGACGGGGTCCACTAAGGTATCATGCGCGACAGTGAGCCCAGAGACCGGGGAGAAACTAGGCGCGCCTGAGAACCGTCGAAGCCGACTCCAAACTTCCGAGGAGGGAGTGAAGGTGTTAAATGAGCTAATAAAGAATTTCCAGCTTGCCTTCTTGCTATCACGGATGACGCGACAGCATCGCGCACGGAGCTGCTTATATCGGATACAGTTGGCCAAAGTTGGATGGTAACGGAAAATGCGAAGAGCACGTCGCCGCTCACGTATTGCGTCACGGCATGCCTCGTTCCACCAAGGAACTGGGGGGCGCCGGGGCAATTCGGAGGTGCATGGTATTGAATGTTCCGCAGCTGTGAGAATAACGTCGGTAACATGTGTGACCTCATCGTCGACGCTGGGAAAGCGACGGTCATCGAATGTCGCTAGAGACGAAAAAAGTGTCCAATCGGCTTGGGCAAACTGCCAGCGTCGCGAGCGCATATATGGCAGTTGAGGCTGCAGTCTAAGAACACATGGAAAGTGGTCACTCGAGTGTGTATCATCAAGGGCGAACCATTCGAAGCGCCGAGCTAGCGGAACAGTACGGACCGCAAGGTCCAAATGAGATAAATTTGCCGTGGAGGCAGACAAAAATGTGGGGACCCCAGTGTTGAGGCAGACTAGATCCGCTTGGTGGAAGACATCTAGCAATAGTGAGCCACGTGGACAAGGATGTGGAGATCCCCAAAGCGGGTGGTGGGCATTGAAGTCCCCAACCAGCAAATAGGGGGGTGGAACCTGATCAAGAAGATGAAGGAGATCAGCTCGTGCCATTGGTGTAGACGATGGAATGTATACCGTACAAAGAGAGAACGTGTATCCAGAAAGGGAAAGACGGACGGCGACAGCTTGGAAGGAACTGTTTAAGGGGATTGAGTGATAATGGAGAGTATCATGGAGCAGAATCGTGAGTCCTCCATGGGCTGGAGTGCCTTCAACAGAGGGGAGGTCATATCGGACGGACTGAAAATGAGGGAGAACAAAGCGGTCATGGGGACGCAGCTTTGTTTCCTGAAGACAGAAAATGACCGGCGAGTAGGATCGTAAGAGGATCGACAATTCATCCCGATTGGTGCGAATGCCGCAGATATTCCAGTGGATAATGGACATAGGGTGAACAGAAAATGGAGGAACGTGACCAAGGGTGCTGTCAACTCAACGACTGCTCAGAGCTTGCGACCGACAGCATGGAATGGCATTCAGTCGAAGGCAGAAGATCCTGATCCATAGGTTGGTCAGGAGCAGCTCCTCCCACCAACGATCGGCCAGTTGACCGGCCACCAGCAGTGCGCCTCGGCGACACAGAAGATGGCCGAGGGCGATTTCCGCCAGGTGGTGCTGTAGATGGGACACGCCTTGGCGGAGAAGGAGAGGAACTGTGTTTCTTCGTAGCCTTCTTGGAAGTATGATGTTTAGATGAAGGAGGAACCGATGGTTGTGAAGTTGCAGTACGTAAAAACTCTTCATGAGAATGCTCTTTTTTCGAAGACTTGGCGTCTGACTTTTGGGCTCGAGATTTAGCAGAACCCGACGAAGGGTGAGCCATAGAGTGGGCAGGCGAAAGTGGTGAGGTTGAACGGGCGATCTTTGCGCTGGCCAATCTGACGACCGTGGTACTAAATGTGAGGTCGCAAGTCTGCGTGGCCGCCTCCTTTGTTGGCCGAGGAGAAGCAAGGACAGTGCTGTATTTTCCTTTCTGAGGCACGGTGGGCTGTCGACTGGCGAGTAACTTTCGAGCAGCAAAGGTCGACACCTTTTCCTTCACTCTTATTTCCTGGATTAGCTTTTCGTCCTTAAAAACGGGGCAATCTCGAGAGGAAGCAGCATGGTCACCTATACAGTTGATGCAGCGAGGGGATGGAAGTGGACAAGCACCCTCATGGGCATCCTTGCCACACGTAACACATTTGGCCGGATTGGAACAGGACTGGCTGGTGTGATTGAACCGCTGACATCGATAGCAACGCGTAGGGTTTGGGACATAAGGGCGAACGGAAATTATCTCATAGCCTGCTTTGATTTTTGATGGGAGTTGAACTTTGTCAAATGTCAAGAAGACAGTGCGGGTTGGAATGATGTTCGAGTCAACCCTTTTCATAACCCGATGAACAGCCGTGACGCCCTGGTCAGACAGGTAGTGCTGAATTTCTTCGTCAGACAATCCATCGAGGGAGCGTGTATAAACGACTCCACGCGAGGAATTTAAGGTACGGTGCGGTTCCACCCGGACAGGGAAGGTGTGGAGCAGAGAAGTACGCAGCAATTTTTGAGCCTGGAGGGCACTGTGTGTTTCTAACAACAGGATGCCATTCCATAATCTGGAACAAGACTTTACAGGACCCGCAATTGCGTCGACACCTTTCTGAATAATGAAAGGGTTGACCGTGGAAAAGTCGTGACCTTCGTCAGACCGAGAAACAACAAGGAACTGTGGCAACGATGGAAGAACTGACTGTGGCTGAGACTCAGTGAACTTACGTTTGTGAGCAGACATAGTGGAAGGTGAGGAAACCATTGCGGAAGAATCCCCCATGATTACCGGCGTCTCCGATGGCGCGCTCCTCCCTTGTGGGGGCCCTCACCGAGGGCACACCCGCCTTAGGTGATTGTTCACACCTCAGGTCACACATCCCGACAAACGGACGGAGGGACCAATCGGCACTTTTGGAAGGTATCAGCTCGGGTAATCACCCCTCCCTGGGCCTGGCCGTTACCAGGGGGTACGTACGTGTCCTACCTGTCTACCCGGGGCGGGGAATTACGCATTACCCCGTCACCGGCTACGCATGGAAGTGCGTGGGTCGGCCTTCAGACACACACAGGGAGGAAAAAAGAGAAAGGGAAAGGAAAGAAGAGGGGGTCTCAAACGCCGCAGCGGAGAAAAGGGCAAGGAGAAGAGGGAAGGAAAAGAGAAGGACAGAGGAAGGACGAGGACTTTCAAGTCTAGAAAGCAAGGAATTTGGAACAGTTTCGAGCGTCCGTCTCCGGACGTAGGCACAAACCATACTCCCATAGGGGGAGAAAGGGAAGGAAAGAGCCAGAGGTGAGGGGGGGGGGGGGGGGGCGGAAATGGGGGACGGGGAGGGATGCGGAAAGAGAAGGGAAGGTATGCAGCCCGGAAAGGAAGGAGGGCCACATTAGCTTGGGGTCCCGTGCTCGCTACGAACGTGTCCACAAAAGAGTTGTGGACCCCCTGGGGGGACACCGTTTGTTGCAATACGCTTGGGACAACAGTACATTTTCAGGCGGACAAACTTTCGAAATTACAGTAGTTACAATTTTCAACAACAGATGGCGCTGCAAGTGATGTGAAAGATATAGAAGACAACGCAGTCTGTGGGTGCGCCATTCTGTACATCGTCTTTCTGCTGTAAGCGTGTGCTGTTCACAACGTGCAAGTGTGCTGTAGATAACATGGTTTATTCCTTAGAACAGAGGATTTTTCTGGTGTTGGAATTCCACCGCCTAGAACACAGTGTTGTTGCAACAAGACGAAGTTTTCAACGGAGGTTTAATGTAACCAAAGGACCGAAAAGCGATACAATAAAGGATCTGTTTGAAAAATTTCAACGGACTGGGAACGTGACGGATGAACGTGCTGGAAAGGTAGGGCGACCGCGTACGGCAACCACAGAGGGCAACGCGCAGCTAGTGCAGCAGGTGATCCAACAGCGGCCTCGGGTTTCCGTTCGCCGTGTTGCAGCTGCGGTCCAAATGACGCCAACGTCCACGTATCGTCTCATGCGCCAGAGTTTACACCTCTATCCATACAAAATTAAAACGCGGCAACCCCTCAACGCCGCTACCATTGCTGCACGAGAGCCATTCGCTAACGATATAGTGCACAGGATTGATGATGGCGGTATGCATGTGGGCAGCATTTGGTTTACTGACGAAGCTTATTTTTACCTGGATGGCTTCGTCAATAAACAGAACTGGCGCATATGGGGAACCGAAAAGCCCCATGTTGCAGTCCCATCGTCCCGGCATCCTCAAAAAGTACTGGTCTGGGCCGCCATTTCTTCCAAAGGAATCATTGGCCCATTTTTCAGATCCGAAACGATTACTGCATCACGCTATCTGGACATTCTTCGTGAATTTGTGGCGGTACAAACTGCCTTAGACGACACTGCGAACACCTCGTGGTTTATGCAAGATGGTGCCCGGCCACATCGCACGGCCGACGTCTTTAATTTCCTGAATGAATATTTCGATGATCGTGTGATTGCTTTGGGCTATCCGAAACATACAGGAGGCGGCGTGGATTGGCCTCCCTATTCGCCAGACATGAACCCCTGTGACTTCTTTCTGCGGGGACACTTTAAAGACCAGGCGTACCGCCAGAATCCAGAAACAATTGAACAGCTGAAGCAGTACATCTCATCTGCATGAGAAGCCATTCCGCCAGACACGTTGTCGAAGGTTTCGGGTAATTTCATTCAGAGACTACGCCATATTATTGCTACGCATGGTGGATATGTGGAAAATATCGTACTATAGAGTTTCCCAGACCGTAGCGCCATCTGTTGTTGAAAATTGTAACTACTGTAATTTCGAAAGTTTGTCTGCCTGAAAATGTACTGTTGTCCCAAGTATATTGCAACAAACGGTGTATTTCTATCACTGCTCGTTTAGTTTTTATTGCCGTTTCAAATATACCGGTCATTTTTGAAACACCCTGTGTGTCTATATATGGTCGACAGACACACAAACATACACACAAAATTCAAGCTTTCGCAACAAACTGTTGCCTCATCAGGAAAGAGGGAAGGAGAGGGAAAGACGAAAGGATGTGGGTTTTAAGGGAGAGGGTAAGGAGTCATTCCAATCCCGGGAGCGGAAAGACTTACCTTAGGGGGAAAAAAGGACGGGTATACACTCGCGCGCGCGCGCGCACACACACACACACACACACACACACACACACACACACACACACATATCCATCCACACATATACAGACACAAGCAGACATATTTAAAGACAAAGAGTTTAGGGCAGAGATGTCAGTCGAGGCAGAAGTGCAGAGGCAAAGATGTTGTTGAATGACAGGAGAGGTATGAGTGGCGGCAACTTGAAATTAGTGGAGATTGAGGCCTGGTGGATAACGGGAAGAGAGGATATATTGAAGAGCAAGTTCCCATCTCCGGAGTTTGGATAGGTTGGTGTTAGTGGGAAGTATCCAGATAACCCGGACGGTGTAACACTGTGCCAAGAAGTGCTGGACGTGCACCAAGGCATGTTTAGCCACAGGGTGATCCTCATTACCAACAATGTCTGCCTGTGTCCATTCATGCGAATGGACAGTTTCTTGCTGGTCATTCCCACATAGAATGCGTCACAGTGTAGGCAGGTCAGTTGGTAGATCACGTGGGTGCTTTCACACGTGGCTCTGCCTTTGATCGTGTACACCTTCCGGGTTACAGGACTGGAGTAGGTGGTGGTGGGAGGGTGCATGGGACAGGTTTTACACCGGGGGCGGTTACAAGGGTAGGAGCCAGAGGGTAAGGAGGGTGGTTTGGGGATTTCATAGGGATGGACTAAGAGGTTACGAAGGTTAGGTGGACGGCGGAAAGACACTCTTGGTGGAGTGGGGAGGATTTCATGAAGGATGGATCTCATTTCAGGGCAGGATTTGAGGAAGTCGTATCCCTGCTGGAGAGCCACATTCAGAATCTGATCCAGTCCCGGAAAGTATCCTGTCACAAGTGGGGCACTTTTGTGGTTCTTCTGTGGGAGGTTCTGGGTTTGAGAGGATGAGGAAGTGGCTCTGGTTATTTGCTTCTGTACCAGGTCGGGAGGGTAGTTGCGGGATGTGAAAGCTGTTGTCAGGTTGTTGGTGTAATGCTTCAGGGATTCCGGACTGGAGCAGATTCGTTTGCCACGAAGACCTAGGCTGTAGGGAAGGGACCATTTGATGTGGAATGGGTGGCAGCTGTCGTAATGGAGGTACTGTTGCTTGTTGGTGGGTTTGATGTGGACGGACGTGTGAAGCTGGCCATTGGACAGGTGGAGGTCAACATCAAGGAAAGTGGCATGGGATTTGGAGTAGGACCAGGTGAATCTGATGGAACCAAAGGAGTTGAGGTTGGAGAGGAAATTCTGGAGTTCTTCACTGTGAGTCCAGATCATGAAGATGTCATCAATAAATCTGTACCAAACTTTGGGTTGGCAGGCCTGGGTAACCAAGAAGGCTTCCTCTAAGCGACCCATGAATAGCTTGGCGTACGAAGGGACCATCCTGGTACCCATGGCCTTTCCCTTTAATTGTTGGTATGTCTGGCCTTCAAAAGTGAAGAAGTTGTGGGTCAGGATGAAGCTGGCTAAGGTAATGAGGAAAGAGGTTTTAGGTAGGGTGGCAGGTGATCGGCGTGAAAGGAAGTGCTCCATCGCAGCGAGGCCCTGGGAGTGCGGGATACTTGTGTATAAGGAAGTGGCATCAATGGTTACAAAGATGGTTTCTGGGGGTAACGGATTGGGTAAGGATTCCAGGCGTTCGAGAAAGTGGTTGGTGTCTTTGATGAAGGATGGGAGACTGCACGTAATGGGTTGAAGGTGTTGATCTACGTAGGCAGAGATACCCTCCCGACCTGGTACAGAAGCAAATAACCAGAGCCACTTCCTCATCCTCTCAAACCCAGAACCTCCCACAGAAGAACCACAAAAGTGCCCCACTTGTGACAGGATACTTTCCGGGACTGGATCAGATTCTGAATGTGGCTCTCCAGCAGGGATACGACTTCCTCAAATCCTGCCCTGAAATGAGATCCATCCTTCATGAAATCCTCCCCACTCCACCAAGAGTGTCTTTCCGCCGTCCACCTAACCTTCGTAACCTTTTAGTTCATCCCTATGAAATCCCCAAACCACCCTCTCTACCCTCTGGCTCCTACCCTTGTAACCGCCCCCGGTGTAAAACCTGTCCCATGCACCCTCCCACCACCACCTACTCCAGTCCTGTAACCCGGAAGGTGTACACGATCAAAGGCAGAGCCACGTGTGAAAGCACCCACGTGATCTACCAACTGACCTGCCTACACTGTGACGCATTCTATGTGGGAATGACCAGCAAGAAACTGTCCATTCGCATGAATGGACACAGGCAGACAGTGTTTGTTGGTAATGAGGATCACCCTGTGGCTAAACATGCCTTGGTGCACGGCCAGCACATCTTGGCACAGTGTTACACCATCCGGGTTATCTGGATACTTCCCACTAACACCAACCTATCCGAACTCCGGAGATGGGAACTTGCTCTTCAATATATCCTCTCTTCCCGTTATCCACCAGGCCTCAATCTCCGCTAATTTCAAGTTGCCGCCACTCATACCTCACCTGTCATTCAACAACATCTTTGCCTCTGCACTTCTGCCTCGACTGACATCTCTGCCCAAACTCTTTGTCTTTAAATATGTCTGCTTGTGTCTGTATATGTGTGGATGGATATATGTGTGTGTGCGCGCGCGAGTGTATACCCGTC
The DNA here is from genome assembly GCF_023864345.2 of Schistocerca serialis cubense. Taxonomy (NCBI): domain Eukaryota; kingdom Metazoa; phylum Arthropoda; class Insecta; order Orthoptera; family Acrididae; genus Schistocerca; species Schistocerca serialis. The sequence continues at coordinate 463,841,697 of NC_064643.1, forward strand.
CTTTTTTCCCCCTAAGGTAAGTTTTTCCGCTCCCGGGATTGGAATGACTCCTTACCCTCTCCCTTAAAACCCACATCCTTTCGTCTTTCCCTCTTTCCTGATGAGGCAACAGTTTGTTGCGAAAGCTTGAATTTTGTGTGTATGTTTGTGTGTCTGTCGACCTGCCAGCACTTTCATTTGGTAGGTCACATCATCTTTGTTTTTTTTATATGTATATTGTGTAAAGCAATGGTACTATAACACTCCCTTGGAGGACACCCAAAGTTACTTTTACATCTGAAGACTTTTCTCCATTGGGAATAACACACTGTGTTCTGTTTGCTTGAAACTCTTCAATCACACAACTGGGCTGTAGTACTTACACCTGTATCTTGTTCATTAGGCAGCAGTCCTGAACTGCACCTAGTGCATTTCACAAGGTGTGGGACACACCATCTAATTGAGCACCGATATCTACAGATTTCTGGGTCTCGTGGACAAAGAGAACGAGCTGTGCGTGAGTTACATGGTCTTAGTTTTTGGAATCCTTGTTAACTTCGAAAAAGGATATTCCCGGTCTCCAGAAATGGCACAATATGCAAGCATACAACATGTTCCTAAATTCTATAACAGTGTGACGACATTTCTTGAAAATGGGAATCACCTACATAACACCCCCACCCACTCAACTGCAAATGCTTTGCTCCTTGAGAGACCAAAGGTACACTGCTGGTTGAAAAGGAGCAAGTTCTTTCACATACACTATGTACAATCATGCTGGTATTTCATCAGGTTCAGTTCAATTTCCTCTGCTCAGTGATTCCACTTGGTTTTCTATCCCACTATCACTTATTTCAAAATCTGTCATTCTGACATTTGTCTGATGATTTAAAGAAGGAACTAAAATGTGATATTCCTCAGTGAAACTGAGAAGAGTCAGTGTTTCAGCCTTGTGTGCAGGCCTCCAATTTGATGCCATTATGATCACAATGTGTCTGTGCTGATGGCTTTGGCCTGCTAACAGTTTAATATGACACCTGAAATTAAGATTTTCTGTCAAGCCAGTGTACGTAATTTTACTATTGAGTTATTGTGCATTAACATTCATTGGTTCTACTGAAGAGCACTGTCACCACAGCCAAGATTTCACGGTGGTGGTTATTATCGCACCCTAACTAAGAGCAGTAACACCTATAGAGCAATGTTATATAGTCAGGAGGTTACCCTGTAGGAAAAACAGTTGCACTAAACTTTAACATTACAGAAAATTTTTTGTGGCTCATTACAAATAAAAACTTATCAGTTTCGAACCACATTCAAAACAGTCTGCAAAGCATAAAGACTTAACTGTTTATTTCAGAAGGGATCATTCTTTCCATTTGTAACTGAAATTGTCCCCACAGACTCTTCTTTGTCACTAAACACGTTTTGTTTAAACAAAACAGGCACCATACTACTACCACTTCAATACTTCTAATCCCCCTTCGATGCCATCTGTGGGAGAGAATAGCTACAAGCCTCTTTGACAATCATTCTGGTTAGTTCATCCCACCTGGTTCAAAACGGCTAATTTTCCTTCTACAGACTGCTGGTTTTAATAATATTAAATGGAAAGTATGTTCCAGACTCCATTTCAACATCTTGGTTCATGGTGAAACCCTGAACTGACAGCATGTCAATACCTTCAGTAAGCATCAGGTTTTAATGGTCCAGATTACTAATTCGTTTCTGTGCTTGCGTTGCATACATTTAATATCTGATACACGGACATTAAAAGCCTCCCAATTGTTTCTCAAATGACACGAATTTTATGTTGATATAAAGGTAATTTGGAAAGTCTTAATTCGCGAAAATTGTACATTATGGTAACAGTTTCCTTGTGCACACATGTCTGCTAATGTTGGGAAACCTTTAAACTGTTTTAAGGTGGCTATAAAAATGTAACTGGAGATACAGGCATAGTCAATCCGCAGAATATATTTTAATTATTAAGAACATGGAAGCTACATACGAACTGACCTCTACTGAAATAGTACGGAAAGAACCGAATTCTTTCTATTCCTGTTTCGTTTAGAGATAACCTACTGGTGGCCTCTAAAAAACTTTCTCCATCCCAACTGCCAGCTTATACACACACGAATGCATTTCGTAACATACAGAGCTAACTACCGGCTGTACACAATTACTGACTCGAAATCGGATGCAGTACACCGGCCAACGTTCGCTGGCGAAGTCTCAAATCTTCCGCCGCATTACTAGAGGTACTTCAGCCGTGACCTCTAAAGGTCACATGGGATAAAAACTGTAAATTTCTGTATACATAACACTGGTAGTGTATAAATTAAAATACGAGACTGTCATTCGGTATTTCAGTATCTGCGCAGAGTAACTATGACTACTAGGTCACAGGTCCTTAACAGGAAACTGTCCGCAGGTGTTTGGCTAGTGCACCAAGATAATGTTATAGTTATCTACACGGGCGAAAAACACTATATACTTGCCTGGCTCTCGTAGCAACTGCTGAAATAACATTCTGATTACTTTTCAATAACGAACTCGACGCCAATGCCACTCTTGCTGTAGGTGCCATATCCAAGATGTAAAACGAATTACTCTTCCACAGTTGTCACACACCCCCTACCGGCAAGTACCCAGAGCTCCAGCTGTTTTTAGCTATTGGGTTGGCACGCAATGGAACCAGAGATGTTACGTTGAAAGTGTCGATAATTCTCTTTAGATCGAGATACGAAGTCGATTTATACGGCACGTAAACAGAGTGGCACTGTCAAGTGGAAATGTGCTAACACAAACAGAGCGTCAACACAATGTCATTCCACTTAGTACAACACTAGAAATGAAAGTAATGTTATGGGGTGTGCAACCAGGCAGCATTTGATCAACGTCCGACATGGGACGAATTAGTAACGAGTACTTTACATGTGTCATATCTTTGAACATAGTTCAGTGCTTCATACCTACTTGTGTTGCGACGTTTGCTGTATATGTGCTGCTCTTCAGTGTGTTGAATTTCTCTCGAGGTCCTTAACTACAATCCGACGTAATGAACCTGACACCTACCCCAGTCATGACAGAGCAGCAAGGACTACCAGGAACAGGTTCTTCTCTACACATGCCTACTGTACCTGAGCCATCTCCTGCCTCTCCTGGCGAAACGCTATCAAGACAGGGTAACGTAAGTCTACCGTATTTTGCGTCTACGAAGCCTCAATTATGGTTTGCACTGACTATAAGGACTCAGTTATGGATTGCAGAAATGGACGCCATTTTTAATTGCGCAACATTGCTTCAGATGTGGACTAATCCACCATCGTCGTTTCACAGCTGGGCTTGAATATCATCGAGCAAAAGAAGGTCATTCTGCCTCATCGCTCTTTTGCCGTGTTTATGGAGATTATCTTGCGGAAATTTCTTGTCCCTCCAGAATCTCTCTTGAAAAAGATTATGGATAGTATTTTGGTATAAGAATACCTCCATCTCAGTTACTATGATCGCTCCATGTTTTGGCAGCTTTGGAACTCCTTTCAGACCAGTCCAAGAAATTATTTTGGTCGTGGTGGCTCCCATAGGAATTTCATCTACATTTCCTGAACTGTCTGAGGACGAACTGGCGTTGAAAGCAGATGCTGTGACACTTATGTGTGGCGCAAATGTTAGTTTGTGTTCACCAATAAATGAAGACATGGGTCCCGACCCTGAAGCATGCATATCTTTCCCATTAAGTTATGTTTCACACACTGAGCATTCAGCTGAGCACTGGCAGAGCCATCTATGGAGTGAATCCTCACTGAACTGGCAAGATTCTACATCAGGGTGGTAACCACAGTAGCATATGGCGCGTTGGTGATTGACCTCCATGGCATCTCAAGTCGTGCTGGTTTCATAGACACTTAGAGCCTGATGCTAGATAATGTTCACAACCTTGCGAGTTCCCAAACAACAACAGATGCATATAGGTATGCAAGTCTGTTCCAAATCTGTCAAGCACCTTCCTCAATTACATAATACTACAGTTGCTGCCAGACGCCAGATTCACGATTACTTGTCTTGGATGAAAGATCTGGAATGGAATGTCTGGTCGGGACCAAATCAGAAATAAGCATCATTCGATGGGACATGAAGGATAAGCCTCTCTGTTATGGTATTCCTATATTAATGGAACTCAATCTACAATTAAGTCTATGGATGGAGATATATGACTTTGACTCTGCAGGATGGTTTTTTTCTCCCTCATGGCGTTCCTTAATGGCCGACATTACTGGCTCCATACTAGATGCTGGCTTTCTTAAATTCTTCTCCTTACCTACAGACATCCATAATCATCTTCTTGTACAGTCTCCTCTGTAGCAACACTACCATCCGCCTTGGACACCAGATTCCTTTCCATCAGCATGGAAGATATGAAGATTTCCGTGTCTTCCACATCACAGCAACTTCTCTCCATCCCATGCTTGTCCCACTGCAGAACACAGTCACATGGGTCATGCAAGAAGACGGTGTTATATGATTCACCCAAGTACAGGAAGCTGGCTTCACTTTGGCAGCATTGTGCTACATTATAGCAAGAGATTGAACATTTTACTGAGCTTGTCTGAATAGGAGTTTGTAAGAGTCTTGACTGACAGCAATGATTGTCTGAATTAGCGGATCGCTGATATAGAGAAGGCTCTTCACAATGCCCGGGCAGAAGTACTAAGTTTAACAACAACTTCCAATGGGCCTCCAGATGGTGCCCAAAGCTTTCCTTAATCTTTCTCTTCTTCTCGCCATCGGGCCAACGATGTTGCACAGCTGTTGCTTCAAGAATTTCCTGCCAATATGGATCTGGTATCGGCGCAGTACCAGTGGAAACGTTCTGCCATGCATCACATTTAAACAATGCCTGGACAATCATCACATACCATCCATAGCGACTACCACTGGAAAAGTTAACAGCAGCAAAAGCCACTTTCGTAGAAATGCTGGCAGATGGAACAGTGTCTTGCTTTGACAGTGACCTGGGAAACCCTGTTACAAACAGTTCGTAAAAAAGGTGACACTTGTCGTTTGTTTGGCGATTATAAAGGACTAAACTCCCGCACCTTGCCAGACTGTTCGGAGAGTGACTCTGTATTCAGCGTTATTGACTGTACTAAAGCTTTTGTGCAAATCCCAATGGCAGAAGTAGATATCTATAAGACTGCCTTCATAATGCCTTTCACGTTATTACAACATAATGTCATGCCTTTTGGTCTCCGCAATGCTGTTCAGAACTAGCAGCGTTTCATGGACGACATTCTGCAAGACTTAAATCACTTTTTTTGGCAGGTGGACAATGTGTTGGATTTTTCTGACAACATTATTTGTGACGTGTCTCACTTGCATGCTGTTTTCTCCCGCCTGAACGCGTACAGCGTCAAAATAAAAAAAGACAAATATGTATTTGCTCAAGGCAGAGTCCATTTCTTAGGTTACCTTGTATCCAAAGACAGTATTTCTCATAACCCACAGAGAATGGAAGCCATTTTGCATATACCCCTTCCCACCAAATACAAAAACTTACACTGGTGCACTGTGAAATTGTTAGTGGCAACACCTGCCAAGACTTGCAGGAACTATAGAATCTATCAACAACATGATGAAAGGCAAACACACTTCTAGTGTCAGGGAGGTTCTGTGGCTGAGTGCTGTCAGGGAGGCCATTGAAACATTGAAGCTGACCATAGTAAATGCTGTATAATTGGTTCATCCCATCCCTTACACACAGGGCAGTTTTTGTCAATGCTATCCTGTTTACTGTAGGCACAGCACTTACAGCAGTGGGCATCATGACCTTGGCGGCCACTAAACTTCTCTTCAAAAGATCTGTCTCCACAGCAAAAGACTTGAATTGCGTTTGACAGAGAGCTGCTTGCTATATACCTCTCTGCCAAACATTTTTGTAGCGCTTGGAAGGCGTGGAGTTCAAAAGCTACACAGATCACAAACCCTTAACTTCGCTTTTCAGTGGGTTCCTGATTTAAATTCCCCACATCAGGCACATTATGTAGAATTTATTGCCCAGTATTTTACTGATATCAACCATATGTCAGAGTTTGACAATGATGTTGTGGAGGTTTGATGTGTGTCGATTGAGCAGCTATAGCAACAGACCAAGAATCTGATGCTTTTTTGGCAACCATGCTGCTTCGATCCTGCAACTAACAGTTTGAAACTTCAAAACATGTGCAATTGCAGGGTTCTCAATGCCATTTATGGTGTGACACATCTCACAATATGCTGCTACCTCCAATTCGCGGGCGAAAGGCCATCTTTGATGTTTTACACATCTTGTCATATCTTTGCATTAATGTTTCGTCCAAGTTAGTAGCCTCTAACGTGATATGGCTTGGAGTATGAAAGGACTGTCAGCGAATTCCATATTAAAAAAAAATAAAAAATAAAGTAGGTTGTCATACGACTTCTTCTATGGGCTTTTTCCTACCACCTACAGGTCTCTTTGCTCACATTCTTAGGGACATTGTAGGACCTGTCCCATGTCTGGAGGGATTCCGTTACGTGGTCCCCCTAATTGACAGATTTATGAGGTGGTCGAAGACTTGCCGAGTATTTGACATTTCTGCTTGTTTCGTTGCTAGTTCTGACATATCCATACGGTTCTCCCAGTTCGGTATTCCAAAGATGATTGCTTCTGATAGAGGCCATCAGTTTGATTCTCAATTATTTCATGAATTAGAGTGTCCGACAGGTTGTAAGCATCTAAAAATTACGAGCTACAATCCCTGTAGTAATGGGATGGCAGAAAGTATGGACTGTACCCTTAAGTGCACTAGCCTGTCAGGGCAGAGCATGGATGGCGGCCAGACTGATGGTTTTGTTGCGACTATACAGTAGGTTAAAAGAGGATATTAGATACACGATGGCACAGTTAGTCTATAGTGAAGTCTTAAAGATCCTGGGTGAATTTTTTGCCTCATCCCCTGTGCGTGATTGGGGAATGGGTGAATATGGCCAGTTTCTGCAAAAATTGCAAACTTCCAAGAGCTTGCTGCCGCCTCCTCCCCTACTGCAGCATGGATCTCGACCATTCATTTACCTCAAGGACCTTTTCACCTCTACTAAGATTTGGATCTGCGATGATGCTTTTGGGCCTCCACTGGCTCCTCTTTATTCTGGGCCATTCACTGCAATCTTCCACAACCACAAGACCTTCGCCTTTGATAAAAACGGAAAAAAAGTCACAGTCTCTGTCCACCACCTGAAGCTACCACTTACCAAGATGCAGCAGCTGCCTCGCCTCTTGGAATCTCCAGCTAACCCACCCCAGCCACCCTTGCCAGTTCCCCCTCCACCCTCTGCACCCCATACACATTCCGGTAAGAATGTCAAGTGCGTTTTCGCCGAGGTCAGGGCTGCTCCAGACTTCCATCATGACAACGTAACTTAAAGGTGTGTTCAAGCATGATTCTCCCAAATGGAGGAAGGGGGTGCCTAATGTGGTGTGTATGAGTGCAAAATCAACAACCAAGATAGGTCTAATTAGTAACGAGTACATTATATGTCTTCCCCCCCATTGAACCATGGACCTTGCCGTTGGTGGGGAGGCTTGTCTCTCTCAGCGATACAGATGGCCGTACCATAGGTGCAACCACAACAGAGGGGTATCTGTTGAGAGACCAGACAAACGTATCGTTCCTGAAGAGGGACAGCAGCCTTTTCAGTAGTTGCAAGGGCAACAGTCTGGATGATTGACTGATCTGCCCTTGTAACCCTAACCAAAACAGCCTTGCTGTGCTGGTACTGCGAACGGCTGAAAGCAAGGGGAAACTACAGCCGTAATTTTTCCCGAGGGTATGAAGCTTTACCGTATGATTAAATGATGATGGCGTTCTCTTGGGTAAAATACTCCGGAGGTAAAATAGTCCCCCATTTGGATCTCCGGGCGGGGACTACTCAAGAATACGTCGTTATCAGGAGAAAGAAAACTGGCATACTACGGATCGGAGCATGGAATGTCAGATCCCTTAATCGGGCAGGTAGGTTAGAAAACTTAAAAAGGGAAATGGATAGGTTAAAGTTAGATATAGTGGGAATTAGTGAAGTTTGGTGGCAGGAGGAACAAGACTTTTGGTCAGGTGAATACAGGGTTATAAATACAAAATCAAATGGGGGTAATGTAGGAGTAGGTTTAATCATGAATAAAAAAAAACGGGAGTGTGGGTAAACTGCTACAAACAGCATAGTGAACGCATTATTGTGGCCAAGATAGATACGAAGCCCACACCTACTATTATAGTACAAGTTTATATGCCAACTAGCTCTGCAGATGATGAAGAAATTGATGAAATGTATGATGAGATAAAAGAAATTATTCAGGTAGTAAAGGGAGACGAAATTTTAATAGTCATGGGAGACTGGAACTCGAGAGTAGGAAAAGGGAGAGAAGGAAACACAGTAGGTGAATATGAATTGGGGGAAAGAAATGAAAGAGGAAGCCATCCGGTAGAATTTTGCACAGAGCACAACTTAATCATAGCTAACACTTGGTTCAAGAATCATAAAAGAAGGTTGTACACATGGAAGAATCCTGGAAATACTAGAAGGTATCAGATAGATTATATAATGGTAAGACAGAGATTTAGGAACCAGGTATTAAATTGTAGGACATTTCCAGGGGCAGATGTGAATTCTGACCACAATCTATTGGTTATGAGCTGTAGATTAAAACTGAAGAAACTGCAAAAAGGTGGGAATTTAAGGAGATGGGACCTGGATAAACTGAAAGAACCAGAGGTTGTACAGAGTCTCAGGGAGAGCATAAGAGAACAATTGACAAAAATGGGGGAAAGAAATACAGTAGAAGAAGAATGGGTAGCTTTGAGGAATGAAGTAGTGAAGGCAGCAGAGGATCAAGTAGGTAAAAAGACGAGGACTAGTAGAAATCCTTGGGTAACAGAAGAAATATTGAATTTAATTGATGAAAGGAGAAAATATAAAAATGCAGTAAATGAAGCAGGCAAAAAGGAATACAAACGTCTCAAAAATGAGATTGACAGGAAGTGCAAAATGGCTAAGCAGGGATGGCTAGAGGACAAATGTAAGGATGTAGAGGCTTATCTCACTAGGGGTAAGATAGATACTGCCTTCAGAAAATTAAAGAGACCTTTGGAGAAAAGAGAACCACTTGTATGAATATCAAGAGCTCAGATGGAAACCCAGTTCTCAGCAAAGAAGGGAAAGCAGAAAGGTGGAAGGAGTATATAGAGGATCTATACAAGGGCGATGTACTTGAGGACAATATTATGGAAATCGAAGAGAATGTAGATGAAGACGAAATGGGAGATACAATACTGTGTGAAGAGTTTGACAGAGCACTGAAAGACCTGAGTCGAAACAAGGCCCCGGGAGTAGACAACATTCCATTAGAACTACTGACGGCCTTGGGAGAGCCACTCCTGACAAATCTCTACCATCTGGTGAGCAAGATGTATGAGACAGGCGAAATACCCTCAGACTTCAAGAAGAATATAATAATTCCAATCCGGAAGAAAGCAGGTATTGACAGATGTGAAAATTACCGAACAATCAGTTTAATAAGCCACAGCTGCAAAATACTAACACGAATTCTTTACAGACGAATGGAAAAACTAGTAGAAGCCAACCTTGGGGAAGATCAGTTTGGATTCCGTAGAAATGTTGGAACACGTGAGGCAATACTGACCCTACGACGTATCTTAGAAGAAAGATTAAGGAAAGGCAAACCTACGTTTCTAGCATTTGTAGACTTAGAGAAAGGTTTTGACAATGTTGATTGGAATACTCTCTTTCAAATTCTGAAGGTGGCAGGGGTAAAGTACAAGGAGCAAAAGGCTATTTACAATTTGTACAGAAAGCAAATGGCAGTTACAAGAGTCGAGGGACAGGAAAGGGAAGCAGTGGTTGGGAAGGGAGTGGGACAGGGTTGTAGCCTATCCCCGATGTTATTCAATCTGTATATTGAGCAAGCAATAAACGAAACAAAAGAAAAGTTCGGAGTAGGTATTAAAATCCATCGGGAAGAAATAAAAACTTTGAGGTTCGCCGATGACATTGTAATCCTGTCAGAGACAACAAAGGACTTGGAAGAGCAGTTGACGGAATGGACAGTGTCTTGAAAGGAGGATATAAGATGAACATCAACAAAAGCAAAACGAGGATAATAGAATGTAGTCGAATTAAGTCAGGTGATTAGGAAATGAGACACTTAAAGTAGTAAAGGAGTTTTGCTATTTGGGGAGCAAAATAACTGATGATGGTCGAAGTAGAGATGATATAAAATGTAGACTGGCAATGGCAAGGAAAGCGTTTCTGAAGAAGATAAATTTGTTAACATTGAGTATAGATTTAAGTATCAGAAGTCGTTTCTGAAAGTATTTGTATCGAGCGTAGCCATGTATAGAAGTGAAACATGGATGATAATTAGTTTGGACAATAAAATTGTCCAAACAAATTGGTTCAGAAACTTTTCTTTTACAATAGTCGCTTTAGCTGGGCATGCTGCAAATTATTGATGTGCCCTGATTAGCAATTTGGAAATTTATTTTTGTATTACTTCTCATGTATTTAGTTCCTTGGGTTATTTTACTATTTTTATTGTGTCTCTGTTATAGGTTTCTTTTACTCTGGCCAAATATGCTAAATAAAAACTTACATTGGAACAAAGTCTGCAAGTAAACGATTATTAGGATTCCTCACATGTAAAGTCTCAACAAATGGAACATGTGAGTGTTGAAATTATTACCCTCTAGAATTTATGATTCACTTTTGTCGAAGGTACAAGGTAGTAGTGGTAGTAGCTTTATTCATCCGTACATCTCTTTTTACAATGATATAGTACATGTCAAAGTATTTAAAATAAATAAAAGCTAATTCGTATACACATATATTTACAGATTTCTAGTTAGACATAATCATTAGATGTACTTCTGGTATACAATACTTTTTTTACAAATAACTTATTAAATAATGTAATGCCACACCTTCACTCGTATCTCACTATCAGTCACTGCACACACTATACACACATTGTTTCATAACACTTCACTCAATACACACACACACACACACACACACACACCACACACACACACACACACACACACACACACACACTGGTGATCTCTGGGCCATTTTCTGTACCACAACTTCCCATCTGCTATCCTGAAAAACTGAGTCAGCATCCCTCCATAATGAGTGAGATGTTGCACTCAGAAAGAGGAAGAGATGTTAGTATTGTGCTATCCATAGATTGGGCGTAAGTATTTCTAGGAAGGAAAAAAACATAAAGTGAAGGTGTTGTGTGTAATGTTGGATGTTTTATAGTTATTATTATTATTATCTATTTGTACAACATTTTTATCAAACTTCTACTCTGTTTTATCTAAATAATCCTTCAGTGTATAAAATGTATTACATAACAGGTACTTCTTAACTCCCTTTTTAAATAAGTGTATTTTTGCAATTTCTTTAATTTCTTTTGGTAATTTATTGTACAGTGTTATTCCTTGGTAGGAAACCCTGTTTTGAGTTTTATGTTTATTGTTTCTTGGTAAATGTAGGTTGAGCCTATCTCTTGTTGCATGGTCATGGACAGAACTGTTTGTGTAGTAATTACCGATGTCATTTTTGATGTGTATAACTGACTGGAAAATGTATTCACATGGAGCAGTTAAAATCCCCAGTGTTTTGAACAGATCTTTACAATGAGATCAACTAGTATTTTTGGTTATTATTCTCATGGCTCTTTCCTGGAGTTTGAAAATTGTGTTCATATTTTGTGCGTTTGTTCCCCAAGAAAGAATGCCATAGCTAAGAATTGAGTGTACATGTGAATAATATGTAACTAAAAGACACTGCATATTACACACTGAAGATAGGATTCTCAGGGCATAACATGCTGATAACATTCTGTTTGCAAGTACCTTTGTGTGTTCAAACCACTTCAACTGAGAATCAATACTGATTCTTAGAAATTTTGCATTTCTTACACAGTCTATAGAGATGCTGTCTAAATTTAATTTAACATTGTCGTTTTTCCTCTTCAAACTGAAATTCATGGCATTAGTTTCTTTATGTTCAGTGTCCCTTTATTGCTTATTGACCAATCATAAACTTCCTTGAGAGTTTCATTTGCTTTCTCAGCAAGGAGCACTCATGTTTTCTCAGTGACTATAATATTTCTGTTATCAGCAAAGAGAATTTTTTCACCATGAGTAACACTAGTGGAAAAGTCTTTGATGTATATCAGGAATTGTATTGGTTCTAATATGCTACCTTGCGGATCCCCTAAATTAATGTATTTTGGTTCTGATAAGTGTTTTCCTAAATGTTTAGATCTATTTGAAGTATGTGTTATCTCTACTCTTTGTACCCTATCTACTAGGTTTGATCAAACCCAGTCATCAGCTACACCTCTTATTCCTAATGCTTCTAATTTATTTAATAGAATCTTGTGGTCGACTTTACCAAACGGCTTAGAAACATCCAAAAATATGCCTGTGACACACTCACCTTTGTCAAGAGCATCAAGTACAACTTTTGTGAATTTTACTGTAGCTGACTCCGTATTTTTGCCACTTCAGAAACCAAACTGTGATTCGCTTAAAAGATTGTATTTCCACGGATAATTCATTAATCTGTCTTTCAGAATTGCTTCTATTATTTTTGATAATGTTGACAGCAGGGAAATGGGCCGGTCAGTTTCTATGTCAACTGGATTACTTTCTTAAGCAAAGGTACAACTTTTACCTGTTTTAACTGCTCTGGAAATGTCCCTGATCTGAAGGATTCATTTATTATATTTGTTAAGGGGCCTTGCATAATCCCTATGCATTGTTTCAGTACACATATTGGTACTTCATCTAAGCCTATTGACTTTTTATTTTTTAGTTTTTGAACAGTTTTATTGACTTCAATCTCTGTGGTTGGAAGTAACATCATTGTATTTAGAGCAGCATTATTTACAGGTATTATATTTGTTTTGGGGAATTTTTGCTGTAACTTCTCTGCTATACTTGTAAAATGCTGTTTACATAGTTTGCTAACTGTTGTGGATCATTTATTACCTTATCCCCCACCCTTGGCAGTATGTTATTCTGTGATTGTTTTCCTCTTCCTGTTTCCTTTTTTATAACATCCCAGACTGGTTTGCTTTTATTCCCTGCATTATATATTATTTTGTCATTAAATGATTTTTTTTTGCAGCACCTTCCTATAGATCTTTTTGTATCTATGATAGAAATTTAAGAATTCTGGATCACTGCGAACTTTTTCATGGAACTGAGGTGTTTAAGTGTTTGGGAGGGCTTCTTAATACCTGCTGGTATCCATCTGTTTTTGTGAGATGTTGATACAGACTTGCAGACTTTTGGAAATGCCTTTTCAAAGTTCAATTTAAACGATGTGGAGAATTTAGAGAATTTCATATTCACATTGGTTTCCTTATACACTTCAACCCAGATATGTTTGTCTAGTTATTTTGAAAAATCTTTTATTTTGATTTGTGATAGATGTCGTTTGTAGGCTTGTAGCTTAGGGAATGATTCAATGCCTGATTTTACTGTTGTTATTTGACAGAGATGGTCTGATAGTCCGAGATCTTTTATAGCTACATCACTTTTTTCCCTGTCCATATTTGTGGCCACATGGTCAATTAATGATGCAGTCATTGTAGTAACCCTTGTTACACTATTGACCAATAGGGACATGCCAAAACTTTGAAGAATGTTTATGAAGGTGCTGCTGAATGTCTCCACACAGAATTATGTTGACCTTTGTACTTGAGACTTTATCTAGAACTTCTGTTAATTTACTGAAAAAAGTTTCCACACAACCACTGGTAGATCTATACACACACAAAATGATTAATTTCTTGGTGATATCAAGCTCTGTTAATTCAACAGCTGATATTTCAACGTATTTGTCTTTTCTTACTGTACTGATGTCATGTCTTCATTTAAAATGTGTTCCTTTTCTGATATAAATGCATGATCCTCCACCCCTTGAAGTAGTTCTGCAGTAAGAGTTTGCCCTTTCATACAATGATAATACTACATGATGGATTTCTGTGTCTCTGCACCATTGTTCAGTAATGCAAACTACTCTGCAGGTCAAAGATTGGAGCTCAACTTCTAATAGTTGCACTTTATTTTTCAATGATTGCATGTTTTGATGGAGGATTGTTAAGTCTGTGAAGTGCCCCATGTTACTCTTTCCAATGGTTTGTTTCTCTTTGTGACATATGGTATGTGTGATATCTGAAATGTTAAAATCTGTCTTGCGAGTGATTGTTTCAGTATTTTTTAAACTGCTGGAGATACTCTTTTGGCAAGGGAACCTGTTGTCTGGATTTATTCTTCAAAAACCTACTTTTCCTACCTATGACAACAGGTATTTGACCGTGTGTGGCCCGAGATCCACCCATTTGACCGTGTGTGGCCCGAGATCCACCCCGTATACTTTCATTAATCAGCTGTACCAATCTTCCCTTCCTAGTCCTGTTTAGGTGTAGACCTTGCCTAGTGAAACCCCATCTGTTGATAGTCCTGAAGTGCACCAGAGAAACATGAGCAAAGTTGGCTGTCCTCAGAGCCATTCCTAACCTCGCATTGATTCACCTCACAGCTCCATCAAGGTGTGGTTGATCATGACGTCAGAACACCTCAACAAAGTGTACGCTGGTGTCATGAGTCAGGGAAGCTATCTTGTCCAGGTCACCACATACGTAATATGCCCCATCCCTGTCCAAACTGTTTCCCTCTCCACCCACTTTCACTACATGGTCTTCTTTTGTAAAGTCATTACATAAAGATCCTAGGTCTTCTATCACATGTCTTAGCTGTGCATTTGGCTTGCAGATACTGGTGTCCTGGTGTGCTTACCCCTAAATTTTCCTGTAACTGAGGGCCTACACCTCGCCAATGGCTACTGCCTAGCAGCAGTACTTTCTTCTTCCTAACACTTCGTACATTCCTAGGCTTTTTAGCCTCGGTTGAAGTGTGCTGCATATTTCCTGCTCCTCGTTCTACCTGAGGCTCTTCTCTACTTAACTCTGGCAATGGTAAATACCTGTTTTTGGTGTTGATGATAAAACTGTCAGATTGTGTCCTCTTTCTTCCTATCCTCCTACCAGCTGCCAGTTCCCAACCACCCTCCTCTCCCTATTTCCCTTGATCCTTATCAGTTCCTTCCTTGCTTCCTCCTACTGTGCCTGAAGGGCACAGGTTTTCCTTTCCTGTTCCACAATCAAAATGACGATGAAAGCCAGAGATCCAAACTCATCTGAAGATGACTGTATACCTACTTGCTCTCAAAGATACCGATTTGGAACTGAAAATCAGCCTTCAACAAGCTGTGGCTTAATCACAGAATCTCGATTGCAAACATCATTACAAACATTAGAATTCATGTTAAATATGAATTAAGGAGCGGTCCTAGGCGCTTCAGTCTGGAACCGCACGACCGCTATGGTCGCAGGTTCGAATCCTGCCTCGGGCATGGATGTTTATGATGTCCTTAGGTTAGTTAGGTTTAAGTAGTTCTAAGTTCTAGGGGACTGATGACGTCAGATGTTAAGTCCCATAGTGCTCGGAGCCATTTGAACCGTTTTTGAAATATGAATGAAGACCAGCAAGATCTGACTACAACTAATGAACATGTCAATCTGTTTTTGATGCTACAATAAAACCTACCGGCTCAAAAATAAAAAAAGACTTTCTCTATAAGATGATCTGTTAATGTGGGGGAAATAAAATGGACACAAGTAACACTTTATATTGCCACTAGCTCGCCAGTATTTATCAGCTTCTCCCAGTAGTGTAGCCAGTGAACAATTATTCAGTGGAGCTGGCCTCATATATGAAGGACATCGAAATATACTGAAGGGTGAAAAGGTGGCAAAATTACTTTTTGTTAAATATAATCTGCCATTGATAAATTTTGAGTATTAATACAATAAAAATATGGTGTTTAACAAAGAATCGTTACTTTTTTCTTAGTAAATATACTTCCACTTCCATTTCTGCTTATGCTAAAATTTGCTTTAGACATCTGTTTCCATTTCTGTTTCTGTTATCACACTTTCGTCACATCACTAATTATATGTGTGTCATATCTTTGAACTGATATTTCAGCGCTTTGTACCTATTTGTTTTGTGATGCATGCTATATATGTGCCCCTCTTCTGTGTAATTACATTGAACATTGTTAAATAACGAAGGTGTGTCAAAGTGCTCGTTGTGTGTCTCGTCACCACACAACATTATGTCTTACCATCTGTGACACAAATGGAATGTCAAAACATCATTTCACTTGGCACATTACTAGATGGAGATAGTGGAGTTATGACAAAAGTTAGAATATGGGGTAAGAATTAGGAACTAGAAATATTAGTAGAGTTCATCAAATGCCAAAGCATAATTCATAACAGACGTTCTTGAAGCAGGTGGTAAGCTAAATTTCCCACCTTGCAGAGCACCAGAGGGAAGTGGCAGCAAAGGATACAAAGTTTTGCCTTGTGCACTCTGTGTGTTCCAGCAGCCATTGTGAAAAATAGGCACAACCAACTGCAAATTGCATCGTGTGCTGAAACGATCAGTGCCTGTCATCTGAGGTCCAAGATCACACTTTATTACTTTATTTATTCCAGTGACTGGCAGGGAGGGTTGAGAAGACCAGCCTTGCTCACCGAGTTTCAATGAAACTCACAATCTGCAGAATTTTCTACAGAACTATTGGGGCTCTGAAGCATAGTCCCAGTACTACATCGAAAACACCATCTCACTATATTGTTGTGATGAAATAGACAATCGCTTATTCGATAGTGTATGGTCTATTAGCTTATTACAGCAGGGTCTAAACGCATTCTAGTTACTAAAAACAAACAGATATTTCCTTTATTTTTTGAAGACCTGCCGACACTGTGATGAATATCTTTTTTGAGCATATGGTGCAATCTTCTGGAAACATGCAGAGACGGAAAACAAGTAATGCAGTGAAAGCGCATAGCGTAAAGTTATGTTACAATTGGGCACAGCAAGGGTGGCTTATTCCCTGGGCTAGAAAAAAAATTAAATTTTGATGTAGCATGCATGTTATAAAGATGTGCAGCTTCGTACAGCCATTCAACATGATGAATCCTCACACCATGACGCCATCACCAGCAGACCTGACATTTTCTCGATGTTCCTGGGGTTGTATCAGCTACCAGGTTCTCTCCAGCGTAATGTGCGACGAGATTCAATGTGAAAACTGAAGCGAGATTCATCTGTGAAGAGCGTATTCGAAGTTTGATGTTGCATGGTCGAAGTTTGATGATGTTGCCAACTCCACAAAACATGGGCCCATTCACTGTGTTGGAGTGAGTGGGATGCACATATCCAGATGTATGGCAAACAGTCCTGCTGTTCTGAGCCTCCGATACACAGTTTGCCAGGAAACAGCAACACCTGAGACAGCTGCAAGCTCTGCAGCCAATTGTCTTGCAGATGTACTCCAATCTTGTCAGGCAGTTACAACCAGATATCAATCCTGCTCTGGTGTGGTTATTCTTGGTCGTCTTTGTATTGACCTACAATGGACATCTTCTGCGTATCAAATCCATCGCCATGGCCTTAATATGACACTTCGTGCCACATCCAAATATACAATGACTTAGGTTTGTATCTGGACTGCTTAAAGGCAGCCGAATATTCTACCCTACAAAAGAGAGGGTCCAAATGGCGCCTTTGTGCCATTACACTGTCAGTTTCATCTTGAAATTGCACTCTGCTGAGTATTAATGGACAAACAAAACTGAGATATGAGTGGATTGGTGCACTGTTTATTCACAGCGTGGAGTACTGCTTTCCCACACAGAGTTAAAAGACAATAGCGCTTTTTAGGTACATATTTATGATGGTATTGGGTGATTTCTCACTTTTTCTCTTTGCATTTTCGTGTGTACATGATTATGTTCAACTTTTGGACTCTAGAGTATATATGCTCCCCATTCAAACTATCATAATAGTAGAACATTTTAATCATTCAAAAATGTATTAGAATAATTACAGTTTTGCAAGTGGTGAGCGTGACAAGACATCCTATGAAACATTACTAACTGCCTTCTCTCAAAACTGCCTAGAAAAAATATTTCAGAAACCTGTTCACGAAGAAAATATATTAGACATAACCGCAACAATTAGACCTGACTTCCCTCTGGATGACCATATTGATACTGGTAGGTGACAGTTATGGCAAAATTATTATTATAGTGCAAATGGCAGTTAAGACAAGTAGGAAGATTTATATGTTCGGTAAGCTATATAAAAAGGAAATCGTGTCATACCTCACAGAAGAACTCAAATCATTTGCCTATAGGCAGAAACATGTAAAGGAGCTGTGACTCAAGGCTAAGCAAATAGTTGACCATACACTGGATAGATATTGTCATGTCGTCTGTAGAAGCAGGTCCAAATCCGAAACCCAAATCGTCAGTGAAGTACAGCACTTACCAACTGAAAGCATGTTAATTATGAACACCAGCGTACCAACAGAAAGAAACAGAACTGAACTCTTGGACAGAGAATACTACTATTTATACAAACATCAAATGTTTTAGAGCGTACAAACATTTCAAATATAAGAAATTTCGAGAAATTTCCAGAAATGTTAAATGTTAAATAAAAAGTAATTGCTGGTTGTTGGGTTTGAACTGGCAACCCACAGCATGACAGCCAGCGATATTAACAGCTAAGTAACACTGCATGCACAAGGCGTCACATCACTGTTTTCTGTCCTGGAAAAACAGCAAAATGCTGTTTCAGAAATTATCAAAGAGCTGAACACAGAAACCTGGATCTAGATTTGTCAGTGATCCTCTGTATGGCGGCACTGGTTGACCCTGATGTTCTGGTCATGTTATTATAAGAAGGGGGGCCAGACTGGTGGAGCGCATTTTGGTAATATAGGTTGCCTACAACAGGGGCAGGTATGCACTCAGGGGCAAACCTACTGTTCTCCTTTGGTTAACAGTACTTAACCTATTGTTTTGTTAAGTGGTTTCCATGTCACCACATTTAATCTATTGTCCCCCCACCCCTCCCATTCCCCTCCTCCCTCAAGAAACCTCCCATCGCTGTTACAGGTATACATTCATGTCTGAGTTACTGGAATATCACCTGTCACTACTATCAGTTTGACTACTTAATTACATTGATCAATTAATTAACCTCTCCCCCACTGGTAAATCCCCTCCCCTCCCACCCTCTCCTCCCTCCCGGAAAATGGCGGGAAAAAGACTCAGTTGATCGGTCATTTGGAGGAAAATCGATTGCTCTGTATGGAATCTTGTTTAAACAATTTAGACAATGTATGGAATAAATGGAAAGGGTATATTGTTTGTTTATAAAAAAATTCAGTTTATGGGGGTTGGATTTCTCTTGCTCATCATTCTCTGCTGCTTGGAAACATCTAGGTCTTACAAGAAGCAATTACATGGCGCAAACATGGTGGATAACCTAGTGTTCGGCACTGTACTCTGGGTGTCTTAACCTAATATTTGGGCCTTTGTCGGCACTTCACCTATTGTGCTGTTAAGTGGTTTTCCATATCATCCCCATTTCCTTAAACTATTGAACCGCCTTTGATAGCAAATTAAGTAATTAGTTATCTCCTCCCACCATTTTCTGGTACACTTTTCGAATTTCACATGCTTTTGAACGCCATTTCTCGCGCATTCTTCTCTGTCATCCAACCCACCCTTTATTCAAATTAACTTAGTGTTCTGCACTTAACCTGCTGCTCTCCTCTATGTCACCTACTCACGCACACTCTCCCCTTAATTATTGTACCGCTAACACCACATCGATCTAAAAAAATTATGCAAATTAAATAAATCGATATTTTTCACATGTATGGGGTAATTTTGTTTTGTTCACTTCATCCTATTGGTCAGTGAAATCGATGGAATAAACAAAAGATGACTAATAAAAAACACATCCCGCCAATAGACGCCCACGTGCCGCCGCCCCCGCCCAGCCGCCGCCACCGCCGCTGCCCCCGGCACCGACCCCACCCCAGCGGTGGGGCTGCAGCAACCAGGCTGCTCGCAGCGGCCCGATTCCGTAGCGTCTCCTCCTCTGCCATCATGTCCTCACCGATCACGTCAGGTACAGCACGCACCCCTGTCCACCTCATCACAGAACTCCAAGGCGCGCTCACACTGACCCCATATGCGAAACGCCTCTAGGCAGCACGTGTGTTTACCTTTGCTGACGCTATACCTATGAATACTGACGTCGCAGATCGCGCTATAGAAATCTGTTACAGAATAGCACAGATTGCTTTCTCCCTAGCGATCCTAACAGAACATACAAGCTGCGTCCAGCTGTGCTTATCTGCCCCAGCGTGAGTGACACCTCAAAGGGAAACGTCCACGTGGCGACTCACCATCTAAAAGGTTCTCAATGTTATTCTGACGTCACATTGCTATGTAAAATAAGAGCCAAGTCGACCTTTCGGAAATTGTATAGTGTCCCAGAAATAATTAACAGTCGCTTTTGTAGGAGCTTTTATGGTGCCTCAGCTTGTCCGCATGGAAATTCGTGTCCCAACAGAACCTGTTTACGAAAATAGCGTGGAATAACGCCGAATGCATTCCTCCTGATAGTCCTAACGTGGCATCCCGTCCATCACATCTTACCCTTCCTGCTTTCAACATACACAAACGTTCTCACCGCTATATAGAGACGCCTATATGCCAGCACAATGGATGTCTTGTGAAATGAATGGAGCAGTATGATTAGCTCTTATCGAATCTACCCTCTGAATGACTGATGTTGCTGGTGTGGAAGCACCGACCACCCTTTTTTTTCTGAAGACCAGACTTTCAGTGGTTCTTTTACACAGATCGCCATATTGCACTGGCAATTAAACCTTACAAACTACCTTACATACCGTCAAATACGGAAAGACACTTACTCAATTGCACTGCTCTCCCACCGAGGACAAGAGCTCGAATATTAAAACGTGAAACCAATCTCTGACCCATTAATATATCACCACATACTGTATCGATCTAGTAAACACGCAATTCGTATCCTGCGCCATACAAAGTCATCCCTTTTACATAATTTGTACATATACCGCAAAGACAGACAGCACAGTACGTATACTCGCAGCCCTAGATATTTACTGCGAGGTCGGGCAGGCATCCACCCCCAACGCGTGACCAGACCGCCCTCAGTGGATGGAAGTCACTCTCTTTCAGAACTGTTCTACAAATTCGGCCTGTTTCCTCCCTCAACACAAACGCGTTACTGTTTCTGGTCCGGACCTGCTTGCTTGCATCCTCGCTTTTCTACACCCATCTCCAGACTCTGGGATTACAAGAACATAGGTAATTTCGCGTGGCTTGCTAGAATATCATACCATTTTCGCGGTAATTCTCGATATCAAACACATATCAATATCGCTTGTATAGCAGTACCGCTCGTGCGGTATGATTCCAAAGATATAGACTAGAAATTATTTCTCTAGAAACCCGAAACGCTAGCTAGGTTGGGCGTGCAGTAAACCACTGACTAATTAGACACTTGTCACATCTGAGAAGACATTTACTCGGAAACACAAAAAAAAGTAGAGAAAACTGATATTTCCACTCGTCAATACCGATGTCGGTGATGTAGCAGATTCCAAATCATCCCTATAATTTACAAGGTCAACGAAGGTGTTTCTCATGTCTAGAGAACCAGCAAACTTGTCTTCCACATGCTAGATTCACACACCACAATCGATCTTCTCTCAACTGAAAAAAGGAGCGAAATGTTCAGAAGCAGTCAGCTGAACAATTTACATTGGAGGGAATAATGGTCCAGTGCAAATGCACCTCCATATTCAATCTTCTCAAATTTCCACGCGATCACGAAAGCTATCCAACACATACTAAGTGTCATTTCACTATTCGGTCGTCTAGGGGACAACCAGGTCAATTTATCTACATTCCTACAATTCAACAGGCCTTTCCATTCTGACAGCTCCTACCATTAACGGGAAACGTGAATCACCCCTGCACAGGTCACAGGCGCTTCAGGCCGAGCACGCACAGGTAGAATCATCGTCCTAAGAAATAGGTCACAAATACATTTTATTCCTGTACTTACAACTAAATATTATGATCGCAGTCTCAGTTGAATGACATTGGACGATGAGCAAAGTATCGGCAATACATCCTGTTGTGTTTGATACCGAGAAGCACAGCGAAAATGGTATGATATTCTAGCAAGCCACGCGAAATTACTTATGTTCTTGTAACCCCAGAGTCTGGAGATGGATGTAGAAAAGCGAGCAAGCAAGCAAGCAAGCAGGTCTGGACCAGAAACAGTAACGCGTTTGTGTTGAGGGAGGAAACAGGCCGAATTTGTAGAACAGTTCTGAAAGAGAGTGACTTCCATCCACTGAGGGCGGTCTGGTCATGCGTTGGGGGTGGATGCCTGCCCGACCTCGCAGTAAATATCTAGGGCTGCGAGTATACGTACTGTGCTGTCTGTCTTTGCGGTATATGTACAAATTATGTAAAAGGGATGACTTTGTATGGCGCAGGATACGAATTGCGTGTTTACTAGATCGATACAGTATGTGGTGATATATTAATGGGTCAGAGATTGGTTTCACGTTTTAATATTCGAGCTCTTGTCCTTGGTGGGAGAGCAGTGTAATTGAGTAAGTGTCTTTCCGTATTTGGCGATATGTAAGGTAGTTTGTACGGTTTAATTGCCAGTGCAATATGGCGATCTGTGTAAAAGAACCACTGAAAGTCTGGTCTTCAGAAAAAAAAGGGTGGACGGTGCTTCCACACCAGCAGCATCAGTAATTCAGAGGGTAGATTCGATAAGAGCTAATCATACTGCTCCATTCATTTCACAAGACATCCATTGTGCTGGCATATAGGCGCCTCTATATAGCGGTGAGAACGTTTGTGTATGTTGAAAGCAGGAAGGGTAAGATGTGATGGACGGGGTACCACGTTAGGACTATCAGGAGGAATGCATTCGGCGTTATTCCACGCTATTTTCGTAAACAGGTTCTGTTGGAACAAGAATTTCCATGCGGACAAGCTGAGGCACCATTAAAACTCCTACAAAAGCGACTGTTAACTATTTCTGGGACACTATACAATTTCCGAAAGGTCGACTTGGCTCTTATTTTACATAGCAATGTGACGTCAGAATAACATTGAGAACCTTTTAGATGGTGAGTCGCCACGTGGACGTTTCCCTTTGAGGTGTCACTCACGCTGGGGCAGATAAGCACAGCTGGCCGCAGCTTGTATGTCCTGTAAGGGTCGCTAAGGAGAAAGCAGTCTGTGCTATTCTGTAACAGACTTCTATAACGTGATCAGTGACGTCAGTATTCATAGGTATAGCGTCAGCAAAGGTAAACACACGTGATGCCCAGAGGCGTTTCACATATGGGATCAGTGTGAGCGCACCTTGGAGTTCTGTGGTGAGGTGGACAGGGGTGCGTGCTGTACCTGACGTGATCGTTGAGGACATGATGGCAGAGGAGGAGACGCTGCGGAATGAGGCCGCTGCGAGCAGCCTGGTTGCTGCAGCCCTAACCCACTAGCCTGAGGGAGGGCGGCCCATGGACGCCAGAGCAATGCTGTGGCTGCCACCACTGATGTGGGGTCGGTGCCGGGGGCAGCGGCGGTGGCGGTGGCTGCGGCGGGGAAGGCGGCGGCGTCGGCCGTCGAGTGGCGGAATGTGTTTTTTGTTAGCGCTCTTTTGTTTAAACTGTATTCCATCGATTTCACCGACCAATAGGATGATGCGAATTAAAAAGACTTCCCCATACATGTGAAAAATATCGATTTACTTAATTTGCATGAATTTTTTACGTCAATGTGGTATTAACGGTACAGTAGTTAAGGGGAGAGTTTTCATGAGTGTGTGACATGGAGGAAAGCAGCAGGTTAAGTGCAGAACACTAAGTTAACTTGAATAAAGGGTGGGTTGAATGACAGAAGAATGCGCGAGAAATGGCGTTCAAAAGCATATGAAATTCGAAGAGTGCACCAGAAAGTGGTGGGAAAAGATAACTAATTACTTAATTTGCTATCAAAGGCGGTTCAATAGTTTAAGGAAATGGGGATGACACGGAAAACCACTTAACAGAACAATAGGTGAAGTACAGACAAAGGCCCATACATTAGGTTAAGACACCCACACTACAGTGCCGAACATTAGGTTATGCAACATGTGTGCTCCATGTAACTGCTTGTTGTAAGACCTAGATGTTTCCAAACAGCAGAGAATGAACTGAATTTTTTATAAATCTACAATATACACTTCCATATATTCTATACATTGTCTAAATTGTTTAAATAATATTCCATACAGAGCAATTGATTTCCCTCCAAATGACCGATCAACTGAGTCTTTTTCCCACCATTTTCCGGTAGGGAGGAGAGGATGGGAGGTGAGGGGGTTTACCAGATGGGGAGAGTTTAATTAATTGGTCAACTTAATTAAGTAGTCAATCAAACTGATAGTTGTGGTAGGGGATATTCCAATAACTCAGACATGAATGTGTACCTGTAGCAGTGAGGGGAGGTTTGTGGGAGGGAGTGGGGGGACAATAGGTTAAGTGTGGTGACATGGAAAACCACTTAACAGAACAATAGGTTAAGAACCTGTCATCAAAGGAGAACAATGGGTCATGTACCTGTCAATCAAAGGAGAACAACAGGTTTGCGCCTGAGTGCAATCCTGTCTTGATGTAGGCAAGTGACACTAACAAAATGCTCTTGCATTGACCTAGCCCCCCTACTATTACACCCTCTTTCTTGTGTCACTCATTGGCCGACTACTGCCTACCATCCACAGGTGAATAACCTGACAGAATACTTGAATAATACGTTGGCAGATATGCTCTCGATGCACATTGATGTCAAACAGAAGGACTGGAATACAATTATGTTTGACATGCCATCTGCATACAACGTGGTGAAATAAGACAGTACTGGTTTCACACTGCTTTTTGCCCCACAGCTACTAGAACAAAACGACGATAGATGCACTGTTCAAGTGGACCATACTCAGAATGATACGTGAAATACCTCATTAACAGGATCAAAGAAGCAATGCAGCTGGTTCGCATATGAACCCTGGATGCCTGGGAGAAAGACCAAGAGCGCTATAACGCCAGACACCAGTCACTGAGATACAGCTCGGGGGACTTGGTACATCTTCTTACGCTTATGACTATGAGACAAGTTACAAACCGCTGCTTTGGGGTATATTGTATCCATTGTTGTCCACCACATGTTCGAAAGTTGCTGGAGCGTTACACAATCCAAGCAGCATAACTTGGAACTCATAGAGACCATCGGGAATTATGAAAGCAGTTTTCTCTGATCATCCTCATCAACCTCGATGTGCCAGTAGCCAGTCTTCTTGTCCATAAGTGAAAACACTTTGGTCCTCTCAGGCAATGTGTATATGTGCCCTTTTGTGATTTTGATCAGTCATTGGTGGTCGATGCAGAAACTCTATGTGCCATCCTTTTTCTTCACATGGATCACAGGAGAAGACCAAGGACTCTCTGAAGGTTCAATGATGTCATCTTGCAGCATCTTCTCTACTTCCTCCCAGTTTTTCCACCATTTAGTTGTCAAAACACTTCATGAGTGCTGCCCAATTGGTGGACGATCCCCAGTTTACTTATGGTGTTTTAACATGGGCCACTTGGTCTGTCGTTTCTCACTCCAGATTTGAAAGCATCTGAATACTGATGCAGACTGACACTAGCCAATGTTGTTCCTCAGTCAGGCCAAATCTTATTCGCAGTTCAGTAATAGCTTCCTCCACTGCATTTTGTGTAGTAGTAGCGGAGTACGATTGTTTATCGATGGCATTAAGTTGCCCTTCCTGGTCTGGTTCAGCTGTGCACATATCTTTAGGGATGTGTTGTAGCTGCTTGTCCCAATTGGTGACCCCCTACAATGCTTTTGATCGTATTTGTCATGGAGATTTTTTGGTGACCCTGCATACCTTTCTGCAATAGAAAAAAGGTTCACAGTTTAACTGAGCATCTCGCCTGGCGACTGGACTTCGTCTTGTTGATTCTGATAGGATAACGACTTCTTCAATGGAAAACAGTCACCAAGAGAAATTTTTGATACATGTGCTTGTTAAAAGAGCTTCGTCAATCTGGAGGTCTGCTCTTCCATAGTCTATGGCTGCTTGTGATGTCTGTAAGAAGTCACATCTGAAACGAGCGTTATGATCACATTATGATAAAACGACGAATTCGAAAGGCTGTGTTCCATCATTGTTAGTTGTTCTTGCAATACAAGTTCCTGAAGCTGGACATATTTCCCATTTCCAATCTTCAGCACAGTCGATTTCGTATCACAGAACATAGTCTTCCTAAGCTCACAACGATAAGTATTCCACATCACGTAAATGGAAGTGCCTGAGTCACGTAGCATACGGACATTTTAGCCATCGATGATGACATTAATGAGATTTACCGACATCTTGTTGACTGTTGATTTTCATCTGTGGCAGCCTCATTTCCATAGATGGACGCCTCGCTTAGTTTTTCTGAATTCGACATCTAGGCTAGAGGCTAGTACCTCTGTACAGCGACAGGGAAAAGCTATAGCATGCCGTCCAGGGTATGACAACGGGTTTCGTCCAACAAGTCAACTACAATCGTTTGCTGTAGCCTGGTGTGAATAGAACTATTGCGGTGGGCAACGTCAGGTGGTGTAGAAGACGTCGAAAACTCGTCGTCTTTCTGTGCAGCAGCGTACAGAGTGTCCAGGGCCTCCATAGTGGAAACATAATAGTGCATCTGCTGTCCACTAAATGTCTGTTCTTCTGCTGGGCATCATACTTGATGGAGGACTTGGTTGTACCATTGTAGGTCGGATGCTGGGCTGTAGTTTTAAAAATGCTCCAGGTTGATCGAGACAATTATATTATGTCGCCTTCGACTGGTGGCGGAGTTTGCTGCTAAAGATTGATATAACTGTTCTTCAACATTTTCTATTACGTCATCACATATGGCGTCGACATTCGTGGCTGCTTCTTGCTTACTCGGCCTGACAGTTTTGGCTGCCATAAAGTGCTGTATCTCTTTTGGTTACAGCTTTGTGTATGAGAGAAGCGAGGTCATGACGGTCTTCCATAACCGCCATGGGGACCACATTCGGGAAAGGTCATACTTCTTTCATTTGATACATTTCCTCGATACGATAGCACCACTAGATGGACTTCTTTGTTGTTGTGACATTCTTTACTTGAAGAGCTTGTAACATGTCTTCTGGAACTCCTTTCACGAAGTGTGAGATTTTGTAAGCTTCTTTCATATTCAGATTTACAATAGGGCCAAAATATTCTGTGTATGAGACTGTGTCGTTTCCCCCTTACGCTGGGTCTTGTTCTTGAATTAGTATTCCGCTAAACAGACTTGATCTTGATTGTTCACAAACGTTTTCTTCAGTTCGGCCTGGAATTTATCCTGGCTATTGAGATTCTCCCCCTCCCCTCCTCCATTAACCATTGATCTTGGCGTTGGTGGCAAGGCTTGTGTATCAGTGATACAGGTAGCTGTACCATAGGAGCAACCACAATAAGGAGATCTGTTGAGAGACCAGATAAATGTATGGTTCCCGAAGAGGGGCAGCAATCTTTTCAGTAGCTGCAGGGCAACAGTCTGGATGTTTGACTGATCCGGCCTTGTAACATTAACCAAAACGGCCTTGCTGTGCTGGTACTGCAAATGGCTGAAAGCAAGAGGAAACAACGGCCATAGTTTTTTCCCTAGGGCAGGCAGCGCTACTGTATGGTTAAAAGATGACGGCAGCCTCTTGAGTAAAATATTCTAGGGGTAAAACAGTCCCCCATTCAGATATCCAGCAAGGGACCACTCATGAAGATGATGTCATTAGGAGAAACAAAACTGACACTCTACAGACTGGAATGTGGAATGTTAGATCCTTTACTTGAGCAGGTAGGTTAAAAAATTTAAAATAGGAAACGGATGGGTTAAAGATAGATATAGGGGGAATTGGTGAAGTTTGGTGGCAGGAGGAACTAGACTTCTGGCCAGGTGAATACAGGGCTATAAATACAAAATCAGGTAGGGGTAACGAAGGGTAGGTTTAATAATAAATGAGAAAACACGAGTGCGGATAAGCTACACTCCTGGAAATTGAAATAAGAACACCGTGAATTCATTGTCCCAGGAAGGGGAAACTTTATTGACACATTCCTGGGGTCAGATACATCACATGATCACACTGACAGAACCACAGGCACATAGACACAGGCAACAGAGCATGCACAATGTCGGCACTAGTACAGTGTATATCCACCTTTCGCAGCAATGCAGGCTGCTATTCTCCCATGGAGACGATCGTAGAGATGCTGGATGTAGTCCTGTGGAACGGCTTGCCATGCCATTTCCACCTGGCGCCTCAGTTGGACCAGCGTTCGTGCTGGACGTGCAGACCGCGTGAGACGACGCTTCATCCAGTCCCAAACATGCTCAATGGGGGACAGATCCGGAGATCTTGCTGGCCAGGGTAGTTGACTTACACCTTCTAGAGCACGTTGGGTGGCACGGGATACATGCGGACGTGCATTGTCCTGTTGGAACAGCAAGTTCCCTTGCCGGTCTAGGAATGGTAGAACGATGGGTTCAATGACGGTTTGGATGTACCGTGCACTATTCAGTAACCCCTCGACGATCACCAGTGGTGTACGGCCAGTGTAGGAGATCGCTCCCCACACCATGATGCCGGGTGTTGGCCCTGTGTGCCTCGGTCGTATGCAGTCCTGATTGTGGCGCTCACCTGCACGGCGCCAAACATGCATACGACCATAATTGGCACCAAGGCAGAAGCGACTCTCATCGCTGAAGACGACACGTCTCCATTCGTCCCTCCATTCACGCCTGTCGCGACACCACTGGACGCAGGCTGCACGATGTTGGGGCGTGAGCGGAAGACGGCCTAACGGTGTGCGGGACCGTAGCCCAGCTTCATGGAGACGGTTGCGAATGGTCCTCGCCGATACCCCAGGAGCAACAGTGTCCCTAATTTGCTGGGAAGTGGCGGTGCGGTCCTACGGTCTTGGCGTGCATCCGTGCGTCGCTGCGGTCCGGTCCCAGGTCGACGGGCACATGCACCTTCCGCCGACCACTGGCGACAACATCGATGTACTGTGGAGACCTCACGCCCCACGTGTTGAGCAATTCGGCGGTACGTCCACCCGGCCTCCCGCATGCCCACTATACGCCCTCGCTCAAAGTCCGTCAACTGCACATACGGTTCACGTCCACGCTGTCGCGGCATGCTACCAGTGTTAAAGACTGCGATGGAGCTCCGTATGGCACGGCAAACTGGCTGACACTGACGGCGGTGGTGCACAAATGCTGCGCAGCTAGCGCCATTCGACGGCCAACACCGCAGTTCCTGGTGTGTCCGCTGTGCCGTGCGTGTGATCATTGCTTGTACAGCCCTCTCGCAGTGTCCGGAGCAAGTATGGTGGGTCTGACACACCGGTGTCAATGTGTTCTTTTTTCCATTTCCAGGAGTGTATTATGAACAGCATAGTGAACACATTACTGTAGCCAAGACAGAAATAAAATCTGCACCCACCAACGTAGTACAAATTTATATACCAATTATCTCCACAAATGATGAAGAGATTGAAGAAATGTATAATGGGATAAAAGATAGTATTCAGATAGTTAAGAGGGACGAAAATTTAATAGCGACAGGTAACTAGAATTCAATAGAAGAAAAAGGAAAAAAAATGAAATACTGTAGGTGAACATGGACTGGAGGAAAGGAATGAAAGAGGAAGCTGCCTGGTAGAATTTTCCACAGAGCACAACTTAATCGTCACTAACACGTGTTTTAAGACTCATGAAAGGAGGTTGTACATGTGGAAGAGACCTGAAGACACCGGAAGTTTTCAGAATGATTATATAATTTAAGACAGAGATTTCGGAATCAGATTTTAAACTGCAAGACATTTCCATGGGCAGCTGTGGACTGTGACCACAATTTATTGGTTATGAACTGTAGATTAACACTGAAAAAATTTCTAAAAGATATGGAACTAAGGAGATGGGGCCTGTATAAGTTGAAAGAACAAGAGGTTGTTGAGAATTTCAGAGGGAGCGTTAGGAAACGAATGACAAGAACATGGGAAAGGAATACAGTAGAAGAATGGGTAGCTGTGAGAGATGAAGTACTGAAGGCACCAGAGAATCACGTAGTTAAAAAGATGAGTGCTAGTAGAAACCCATAGGTAACACATGAGATATTGAATGTAGTTGATGAAAGGAGAAAAATATAAAAATTCAGTAAATCAAGCAGGAGAAAGGGGATAAAAACGTATAAGAAGTGAGACTGACAGGAGTGCAAAATGGCTAAACTTGAATGGCTAGAAGACGAATGTAGAATCATATACCACTTATTTAATCGTATGGCTAGGGCCCCCATCGGACAGACCGTTCGCTGGCTGACAGTCTTTCAATTTGACGCCACTTCGGTGACCTGCAGTCGATGAGGATGATAGGATGATGATGATGTTGAGGACAGCACAACACCTAGTCCCTGGGTGGAGAAAATTCCCCGACCCAGCCGGGAATCGAACATGGTCCCAGAGGATTGACAATCCGTCACGCTGACCATTCAGCTACCGGAGTCGGACCATATACTACTAGGGTAAGGACAGATGCTGCATACAGGAAAATTAAAGAGACCTTCAGGGAAAAGAGAACCATCTGTATGAATATCAAGAGCTCAGATGGGAAACCAGTCCTAAGCAAAGAAGGGGAAGCAGAAAGGTAGAAGGTATATATAGAGGGTATATATAAGGGAGATGAACTTGCAGGCAATATTATAGAAACAGAAGAGGACTTAGGTAAATATGAAATGGGAGATATGATAGTGAGAGAAGAATTTGACAGAGCACTGAAATATCTGAGGCGAACCATAGCCCTTGGTGTAGACGACATTCTGTCAGATCTACTATAGCCTTGGGGAAACCAACTGTAACAAAACTCTTTCATCAGATGTGCGAGATGTATGAAACATGCGAATTACCCTCCGACTTGAAGAAGAATATAATAATTCCAATTCCAAAGAAACGAGATGGTGACAGGTGTGAATATTAGTGAACTATCAGTTTAATAAGCCGTGGTTGCAAAATACTAACAAGTATTCTACACAGAAGAATGTAAAAACTGGTAGAAGCCGACCTTGGGGAAGATCAGTTTGGATTATGTAGAAATGTTGGGACACGCAAGGCAGTACTGACCCTATGACTTCTATTAGATGATTGGTTAAGGAAATTCAAATCTACTTTTATAGAAAAAGCTTTCGACAATGTTTGTGGAATAATCTGTCTGAAATTCTGAAGGTAGCAGAGGTAAAATACAGGGAGCGAAAGGCTATTTACAACTTGTACAGAAACCAGACGCAGATCTGTCAAGTGGTATGTAAGGGAAGCAGGGATTGTGAAGGGGGTGAGAAAGGATTATAATCTGCCTCCGATGTTATTCAGTCTTTGCACTGAGCAAACAGCAAAGGAAACCAAAGAAGAGTTTGGAGTAGGAATTAAAAGTCCAGGGAGAAGAAATGAACAAAATTGAGATTTGCCAATGACATTGTAATTCTGTCAAAGACAGCAAAGGACGAGCACTTGAATGGAATGGACAGAGTCATGAGAGGAGGTTGATCATCAATAAAAACAAAATAAGGATAATGGAATGTTGTCGAATTATCCAGATGGTGCTGAGGGAATTAGATTACGAAATGAGAAACTAAAAGTAGTGGATGAGTTTTGCTATTTGGGCAGCAAAGTAATTGATGATTTTTTATTTTACTTTACATTCCCAGTTCTATATGATCAAGTTGCGGAGCAAATCTACACAGGCATATGACACGTCAGTACATTATATTACAATGAAAAAGTATTAATAGATAAAATAAAATGTTTATGAATCCTAAAAAGAAGACAAGCTACGGGTTTATGTAAACTTAATCATCAATATAACACAGGCATCAGCTTATTGCTGAAGTAGAGAAGATATAAAATGTGCACTGTCAATGACAAGGAGAGCATTTCTGAAGAAGAGAAATTTGTTAACATTGAGTACAGATTTAAGTGTTAGGAATCTTTTCTGAAGGTATTTGTCTTGAGTGTAGCCAGGTATGGAAGTGAAACGTGGATAAACGGTTTAGACAAGAAGAGCATAGTGGATTTTGAAATGTGCTGCTACAGAAGAATGCTGAAGATTAGATATGTAGGTTGCATAACAGGTGAGGAGATACTGAACAGAACTGGGGGACAAGAAATTTGTGGCAACTTGACTAAAAGAAGACAATTGTTGATAGAACACTTTCTGAGACATCGACGGAAAACCAATGTAGTACTGGAAGGAAGTGTGGCAGGAGGGGAGGGGGAGGGGAGTAAAGATCGTAGTGGGAGACCGAGAGACGAATACAGTAAACATATTCACAAGGATGTAGGTTGCAATAGTTATTCAAAAATGAAGAGGCTTGTACAGGATAGAGTAGAATGGAGAGCTAATCGAAGCAGTCTTCAGACTGAAGCCGCAGCAACAACACTGAGATTATC
This sequence comes from Schistocerca serialis cubense, assembly GCF_023864345.2. Lineage (NCBI taxonomy): Eukaryota > Metazoa > Arthropoda > Insecta > Orthoptera > Acrididae > Schistocerca > Schistocerca serialis. The sequence goes on from NC_064643.1 coordinate 463,874,354, forward strand.
TTCACTGTTCTTCAACCACAGTTGGGCTGTGACGCCAGTGATTAAAGAAAGCACAGATCATAATCTTCCAGTTATGTGGCTCTTATCCCAGAAGTGTAGTAGAAGTTATGAACAAAACTACCGTCCAGTATCACTAACATCCATCTGTTGTAGAATCATACAACATATTCTGTGCTCGAATCTAATGAGTTATCTCAAATGAAATGGCGTCCTCCATTAAGATCAACATGGCTATCAAAAAAATCAATCTCGCGAAAGCCAGCTTGCACTTTTCTCACATGATACCCTGAAAGCCATGGATCAAAGTAATCAAACGGATGCAATAGTTAACTCGATGCCACAATAATATTTATTAACAAAATTACGATTGCATAGGTATCAAACAAAATTGGTAAGTAGTTTGACGATTTCTTGGTAGGAAGTAGGCAGCATATTATCTTGGATACAGAATTATCAGTAGAAGTTGAAGTTGCTTCAGGCATGCCACAGGGAAGTGTGCTGGGATACTTATTGTTGATGCTGCAGACAATATTAATACTGTAATACTTTGCAGCCTCATGCTCAGGACTAAAGGATACCACTTAAGCAAGGCCTGGATATAGTGAGACTTTCCCAAAGGCACCGGAAGACAGATAGGTATGGTGTACATGAATTGTTTGATTCTCTCTGAAAAGTATGTCCCATTCGAAAACTGATTGACAGTTGAGGGACACACTAAGTTCCAAGCGACTGACTTAATTGAGCTAAGGCTTCAAAACAAACCCTCTACAAACAAGTGGGTTTGTTGTTAAGAAGCAGCCTTACTGACAACTCAGCTATACACTGGAACACCTGAACTAATTCTCAGCAATTTTCACTGGAAGAAGTGCAGCACCTAAGCCACTACGAAACCACAAGCCAACGCTAGCGATACAGCAATGGGGGACGAGACAGCGTGATAATAATGTGGAAATCTTCGTGTTATACGCTCGCAGCTGTCCAGGGCCTTTTTGAAACAAAGAGGGAAGTCTGGCACTCTATACAAAGCCTGCCAGGTGTGGTTACCCAACGTCGATCGTTCATTGGACGATGTTGCAAATTGAGCTCACCAATTACAAAGTCAATAGAACGGGAAAATCACCTGCCCTGAAGGAAAGAGTGGGGGAAAATGAACAAAAGTGCTGAGCAGGGGCAGCCCTAGTTAGATCGTTCACAGTGAGCTGAATCCTTCAATCGATGAGTATGTGACCATGGTGAGCTCATAGAGGATTTTGTCAGTCAGAAGTCTTTCAGAGATTATTCCGAGATCTCGCTTTGGGAATTCATTCTGAGGTGACACAGGCATTGCACAGGAGACTCTTAGGTGTTATGCTAAGTGATTTGCATGCTCTTTCACATACAGAATTTTGACTTCACCTTCTGGACGCATGTCAACCTATTTTTGACTCAGTTTTCAGACTGGGAGTCTGATCATTGGAATCATTCTGATGCCTGTAGTCACTTAGTGAAATTTTAACTTCCACTTTGTGTCAGACGGTTTTTCATGGAGCCTGATGGTCGAATCCTTAAGCATCCGACTGTGTTTCCCCCATGTGACTTATGTTCCAAATACACCACTGAAACCACTTCTGAGAGCTAAGTACTACAGACAATAAATGCTGTGAGCATTTTGGGAGCTTGAGACTGTCTACTCATTTTCGCAGGGACGATAGCTCTGTGTTGGCTGTTGGACAGTACTCCACCTAGAAAGGTACTAGGCAGGTAGTGTGAATGGAGGAAGCAGTTATGACACTCAGAGCATCATCTTCAAAGTCACAGTACATGAAGATCAAGGCCGGCAGCTGTCAACCAAAGGCCAAACGATGACAATACGTATTTTGTGGGAGACTGACACATTGCACCAATACCAGACCAGCCACCCACACTTGCGCGTAACACTAACTACATCATGTGATGAGATTAAGAGTGTAATCCACTACTCCCCTCCCCCCCACCCCCCCCATGTCCAGTTACTGAGTCACCTCTATGCCCAGTCAAATCGGCCTTGATTTTATATTTGTAATAGCGAACCTGACAATGCTTCACAACTGCTAAATAGGTTTGGGAATTGGATATACATCCTAATCTCCTTCTCTCCCCTCTCTCTACCATCTCCTCCTCTCCCCTTTCCCTACGCCCCCCCTCTGTCTATCTCCTCTTCCCCTCTCTCTGTCTGGTCCTGAGCCTTCTTTATTGTTGTTTCAAATCCAGATTCCGTTATAATATTCTAAGCATAGGCAGATAAGCAATAAATAAGTTTCCTGTTCTATGTGAAAACGACTACGAGGAAGAAAGCAAAACAGCACATTTTTGTATGATACATAAGGTTAGTTTTTACAAAGATATATAATGAGAAACAATATAAACAGGAGAAACAATTTGCCTAATGGTTCAATGCCCTCCTGTCATAGTTAAAACAATACTGCACATTTCCACAGCAGAGCACAGCCAGCCAGTTTTGACGGAATAGCTGTACATTGTTGTCCAAAAAATATATAGTCCACTTCCATCTGGATGTTTAGCAGAGTATCGTGTAGTAATATGAAGGAAATTGGTCTAGAAGTTTTCGAGACTTTTGGTGACAATGTTTCCCCTTTGCATATATATAGCCTGTATTCTTCTGAATGTTCATTGGAGTAACTCTAACTCGTGTGTCCGAAGAGACCTGGGAAGGCCCAATGGTGTTGACCAACCTCTGTGTCATCCTCAGGCTATAGGACTCACTGAATACGGATATGGAGGGGTTTGTGGTCAGTGCACTGCTCTCCCAGCCATTGACAGTTTACTACATCGGAGTCGCTATTTCTCAGTCAAGTAGCTCCTCAATTTGCACCCCATTTGCTGACAGCACTTCCAGGTGGTAGCTAAGTCTGACAGGACTTCAGAGATCTGATTGGTATCAGTGTTACTTGTGTGGCTTCATTGAAGTGTTGTGTAAGTAATTGAAATAAGTCGATCATTAACTTTTCGAGAGTTTTGGTAACAACGTTTCATCTTTATACAGCCCATAGTGATTTTTTATTCCATAAATCTCATCAAAATAAAGATGAAATGCTAGATTGCATTTGATTAGTATACTAACTGTTCTGAGGCGGGGTAAATCACAAAGGCTGCAGCAGGAGTAAAAATGTTGATGTTTAGGTAGCAGTTAAGATAGTATTTAAACAAAATTCTCTGCAGAAGCTGATTCAGTGCGTTGTTACCATAATTTTTCCCTTTTACGAAACCAGGCAAAGAGATCACTGTAGAGACTGAAAAGTTGGGAGGTGGTTGACTGTGTTAAAGTGCGGCACAAATGAGGACATATGTCGAGTGATTATATTATATTAATATTTGTTCCATAGGTCATGAATACGACACTTCATAATGATGTGGAACATCTCAATTTAAGTAAAGGGTTCTTTACATGCCATAAGTCAATGTCTTTTATTTATTTATTTATTATCATTTGTTTCGTTTAATTTGTTTTTAAATGTTGGTTGGCTATCTGTCAGACTTTTGATGCTATTTGGAAAGTGACCAAGGATTTTTGTGGCAGCATCAGTCACCCTTTTTTGTGCCAAAGTTAGATTTAACACAAAATAGTGAAGATCAGCCTTTCTCCTAGTGTCTAGCTATACACGTTGCTGTTGCTTTTGAACAGGGCTGGGTTATAAGTGAATATATACACTATGTGATAAAAAGTATCCGGACATCTGGTTGAAAATGACTTACAAGTTCATGGCGCCCTCCATCGGCAATGCTGGAATTCAGTATGGTGTTTTCCCACCCTTAGCCTTCATGACAGCTTCCACTCTCGCAGGCATACTTTCGATCAGGCGCTAGAAAGTTTCTTGGGGAATGGTGACCCATTCTTCACGAAGTGCTGCACTGAGGGGAGGTATAGATGTCGGTCGGTGAGGCCAGGCACGAAGTCGTTATTCCAAACCATCCCAAAGGTGATCTATAGTATTCAGTTCAGGACTGTGTGCAGGCCAGTCCATTACGGGGATACTGTTGTCGTGTAACTACTCCGCCACGGGACGTACATTATGAACAGGTTCTCGATCGTGTTGAAAGATACAGTTGCTATTCCTGAATTGCTCTTCGACGGTGGGAAGCAAGAAATTGCATAAAACATCAGTGTAGGCCTGTGCTGCGATAGTATCACGCAAAGCAAGAAGGGGTGCAAGCCCCCTCCATGAAAAACACGACCACACCATAACACCACCGCCTCCGAATTTTATTGTTGGCATTACACGCGCTGGTAGATGACGTTCACCGGGCCTTCGCTACACTCACACCCTGCCAGCGGATCGCCACATTGTGTACCGTGATTCGTCACTCCACACAACGTTTTTCCACTATTCAATCGTCCAATATTTACGCAACTTACACCAAGCAAGGCGTCGTTTGGCATTTATCGTCGTGATGTATGGCTCATGAGCAGTCACTCGACCATGAAATCCAGGTTTTCTCACCTCCCGCCCTCCTGTCATAGTACTTGCAGTTGGTCCTGATGTAGTTTGGTTTTCCTGTGTGATGATCTGGATAGACGTCTGCTTATTACACACTACGAACCTCTTCAACTGTCGGCGGTCTCTGTCAGTCAATAGACAAGGTCAGCCTGTATGCTTTTCTGCTGTACGTGTCCCTTCACGTTTCCACTTCACTATCACCTCGGAAACAGTGGACTTAGGGTTGTTTAGCAGTGTGGAAATCTCGCGTACAGAAGTATGACACAAGTGACACCCAATCATCTGACCACGTTCGAACTCCGTGAGTCCGGCGGAGCTCCCTATTCTGCTCTCTCACGATGTCTACAGAGGTCGCTGAGATGGAGTACCTGGCAATAGGTGGCAACACAGTGCACCTAATATGAAAAACGTATGTTTTAGGGGGTGTCCGGATACTTTTGGTCACATTGTGTATATTGCGAAGCTACTGTGAGCACTCCTAGTTCTTTAAATAAATGTCTGCAAGATGATCTTGCCTGTGTTCCATCTCTTATTCTGGTTAACCACTTTCGTGCAATGAATATTTTTTACCTTAATGATGAATTACCCCAAAATATGATGCCAACAACTTGACTAGAAGAAGGGATCGGTTGGTAGGACATGTTCTGAGACATCGAGGGATCACCAATTTAGTATTGGAGGGCAGCGTGGAGGGTAAAAATCGTAGAGGGAGACCAAGAGATGAATATACTAAGCATATTCAGAAGGATGTAGGCTGCAGTAGGTACTGGGAGATGAAGAAGCTTGCACAGGATAGAGTAGCATGGAGAGCTGCATCAAACCAGTCTCAGGACTGAAGATCACAACAACAACATGATGCCATACGAAAGCAATGGATGAAAATAGACGTAGTAAATTAATTTACTTACATGTTTATTGCCAAAATTTGCAATAACCCTAATAGTATAATTAGTTAAACTCAAACGTTTCAGCAGATCATTAAGATGTGTTTACCAGTTCAATCTCTCATCAATGCACACATCCAAAAATTTGGCGAATTCTGCCTCAGCTACAGACTTCTGTTCAAACTCTATATTTAACAGTGGTGTTGTACCATTTACTGTACAGAACCGTACATATTGTATTTTATCAAAATTTAATGAGAGTCCATTTGCAGAGAAACACTTAATAATTTTGTGAAAGACATTACTTACAATTTCCTCAGCTAATTCTTCTTTACTGGGAGTGATTAATATTGTGTATTGTACTGTGTATTAAACCGGGGGCCTAGAAACGACGGAGAGGCTTCGTCCTGCTGTAGCACTCAGTGGTTCACAACCCCACAACAGGCCACATCAGTCCACCCACCCCACTGCCACTCCACACTGAACCTAGGATTATTGGCGGTTCGGCCCTCAGTGGATCCCCCCCTCCCTCCCTCCCTCTGGAAAAGTCTCATAACAGACGAGTGAAACCCTAAATGTTTGCATGGTAGAGTAATCATGGTATATGCATATGTGGAGACAGTGTTTGCACAGCAATTGCTGACATAGTGTAACTGAGGAGGACTAAGGAGAACCAGCCCACATTCGCCAAGGTAGATGGAAAACCGCCTTAAAAACCATCCACAGGCTGGCCACCACATCCGACCTCGACACTAACCTCCCGGGTGGAATCGTGCTGGGGACCGACATGCTTTCCCGCTCGGGAAGCAGCGCGTTAGACCGTGTGACTAGCCAGGCAGGTGTGATTGTTACACTTGTATCATCAGCATAGAGAACTAGCTTCATATCTTCATGAATATAGAGTGGCAAGTCATTAATAAATATCAAGAAAGTGCAGTAAGAATACTCGCACCTCATATAACAAAAAATTTAAACTGTCGGTTCTAAGAAAAACGATGCAAATATCCATATGATACCATTCTGATGGCGCGTGTTGTCACATCACCAAACTTTAACTTCCTAGTGGTATTAACTTGTTGAAAAATGTAATAAACCTGTCCAGACAATTAGCGATATTTAAGGTACATGTTCAATAAATAGTAAGTTATTTGAACTCAACTGCAAAATTATTATTCATAATTAACTTAAAGCTATGGACGTGACGATCCTACTAGACAGAGTGTGACAGACTCTTCCATTGTTTCATATAAAAAGAAGAACGAAATTATTCCATCGACTCTAACACATCGAGTTCAAGGATATATGTACCTGTCTGTGTGATATTTAATAAATTGACAATTTGTTATATTGCTCCATTGAATGATTATGACAAGGACTGCAACAATTTGGAGAAGCCGGTCAAATGCATTATCAGGGCGTTGTTTAATGAGACATAGAATGGTTACATATGATTTACAGTATTACAGTTACAATTAGTTTGTAGGTAATTGTATTGTTCAAGTGTTTGTTGATGGGTGCTTACCAAGGTTCCACATTTGTATTACCATATCAAGTAATAGTGGTGCACAGTGCTATTTTCTTCTGTAGTCAGTTAGTTAGATAAAACAGTCATTACATTTTGTTTAAACAAGGCTATTGCAAATGATTAGTATGTAAAAAACGCGAATTACTGGTCAGAGTTGTTGTTTGAGAATATTTTATGATCAATGATGTAGTACAGTCCATTTCCTTCGAAGCTTGCAATTCTTACTATCAGTTTATATTAATTGCAAACAATTTAAATGACCTGTTATTACTTTTAGTGTCTTTCGGTTTTAAAATCATATTGACTTAACAAAAAGTGGTCACAATGCATAGCTGATTAATGTTTTCTCGTGGTACTGAAATACGTGCTCTGCTTAGTGCAGAGCAGTATTTTGGAAGTGGATAGATGTTGCATCAGATGATGACCAGGGGTATCGGAATCAAAGGCACGGCACAGATGATGTCATTCATCTGCGTTAGGACCTACCCTTGTACTCAGCTTCTTAACAGAAGATCATCATCTGGAACAAAAGGCATGAATCATCTGTGCAGTATGCCTGGCATCTCAAAAAGTTACCCCAGTCAGTACAGGGTTTTCCATGTGCATGAAATAATTATAAAACATAATTAAAAATATTTAGTACATGACCCTTGCAGAACATACATAAAGAGAGTGGTTGTTGATGCACCGTTAATGTTTTACATACACAGAAAAAATTATTTATAGTTTACGTGAAATCTATTCGTTTTTTCGCGGGAAATATCTGAATCTTTTACTATAAGTGCATCACTTCGTTGTTTTGTATTCTCACAGTTCGTTATAAACGACTTCATTCACTCAAGTTTACATTTTTATTAACGCCTTAGAATTAACAATATGAGTATCTCTGCTAGATAACCCATAAGTTCTTAATCAAAGTTCAAGTCAATAATGACGGCGCTCAAAGTAGAGTAACCGACAGTTAGAACTAACGTCACGCCATGTATAGCGGTTAGCTCAGGTCAAGAGGCAATTGTCTCCTGCTCATCAGCCGTGCGGAATTCGAAGTGAGTGCTTGTGATGTGTATGTAAGGAGCCATTACTCACAAAGAGGCCAGTTTTCATTATTCTGCACGACACCAGATCTAGTTAGCGAGTGGCTAAGTCGATCTCAAGGTATGTACAGAACCCAACGCTTAGCATATGTCAACATTTCGTCTGTCACGCACACACTCCCACACTGTACTATTCCAACTGTACCGTTGAATGTTCACAGTGTACACGTCCATCACTGTCACAAAATAAATATATCTCAGTGTAGAAAACTTACCTATTGACAGTCTGATAGATATATTTACATTCATTTATCATCTTCCTACGTGTGGTTATGGACTGACACATCTGATATTGTTTCAGGAAGGTAACATAATTACGTAGGTCGGGAAACATTGTCTATTACTGGGTAAAATTGAATCTTTGTACTGAGTCACCCACCAAATCAAAATCAGAATTCAAAGAAAACAAGAAAAGAAATAAAGCAAACACTCAGAGCTGAGTAGAATACATATTCATACTTATAATTCGTGAAAAATCAAAGAGGAGTACTCATATGAAGCCTGCTTACTCCCTTACCTTAATGTCTAAATAGCCTTGATATGAGTAACACTAATAATATTTTTCAATCATAACTTTGTGTAGTGAGAGCGTCTCCCCTTTCTGTTGAGTCTAAAATAGTTGTCTCATAAGTGATAATCCTTACAACTACTATTTACATATGTATACATCGACTGGAAAGTATTCAGTTGGTTAAGGTAGCAGTGTGCCTAGCAAATTATTCCTCCTCCTGGGTAATAACATTTACAAGGCCTCATAGTCTTGCGAGTACCTAAATATTAATTTTCGTAACTTAATAGTATTTTGTCTTGGCATTCCTGTTAGACATTACGGCTTAACCAGTTATAAATCACCTTCAGTAAGTACAAACATAAATACAGTAATGTACAAATTAACTGGGAGAAGCAAATATTTTAAAAGGAACTGGAATTGGTTGACTAAAACTAGTTTTATTTTCCCAGTTGTAGGGCTCTTGGCGAGCTATTGTCGCCCTGACTATGGACAACAACTGTATATACCCACCACTTCAGTTGAACACTTGTATTTGTAGCAGCAGTGTGTGTTATTTCTCTGTTTTCGAAAGAAAAATCTTTGTCATTTTGTTAAAATGGACATTACACCTAAGAAGCGGGATAAATAGCTGCTTTTCATGAACATACTTCTATGACTATAAGAGACATTGCCTCTGTTGTTGATATGGGAAAATCTGGTGTTTCAAGTCTTCTTAGTGATACTGCTTTATTGTCTCCAAAGGGAAAAGGCAAGTTGACGAAAACGAAAACCATTCCCCGAAGAGACAAAACTCTATATGGAAACAGTGAAAGTCATACTCACAGGACAAATAAGAACCTGAAACAGATTTATTAGTTACTAGAGTTGAAACTGTCTCTTCAACAGTATGGCATAAGCTTCTTGGTAATAGGTGAGAGGCACTAAAGCCAATAAAGAAGTAGTTATTAACACCCGACAAGAAGAAAAAACGTTTGGCATGGGCCAAAATATATAGATCTTGGACCTCTAATGACTGGAAATATGTAATTTTCAATGATGAGTTACATTTTATTGTTCAGTGTCAAAGAGCAAGGGTCGTCAGGCAAAGCACCTATGAGGCAGTGAGGACTGAATATCCTGAACAGAATTTAAAATACTCTCCCAAAGCAATGTTTTGGGATTTCTTCACTGCTAGTGGCCCTGGGGCACTAGTTCCTCTTGACAAGATGATGAATTCGACCAAATACATGGAAATCCTTAGGCACATGATTACTACAGACCTTTGCAGATTATGGAAAAACATTAGCACATGATCTGGCCCCATACCACATTTCTAAAGCAGTTACGAAGTTCATGGAAGAAAACAATATTAATATGCTTCAGTGGCCTGATATTTCATTTGACTTCCAGTAAATGTGCTAAAAGTGTGGTTTCATGTGGATGAAATACGAAACAGTTGCTCTAACTTGGACGATTCTATGACACAACATGTTCACACCTGACATCTAAGCTTCTGTTAGTTTTTTAAAGGCACATTGACGATCCTCTAACCAAACAAATTCTGAACCTGCCTTCAGTAATAGCGCCAATGGACTGCCAACATCCAAAAATCCATTTACGAATCTTCAGTAATAATTTACAATTCCAAGGAATGATTGAAGATTTTACATTGACTCAGGCACAGAAAATTCAAGTATAGCCTTAACCAATCTCTGGTGTGTCTGAATCCCATCTTTACTAATTATGTGACCAAGGTAAGCCACCTCTTCCAACACTTTTCTGTAGTCAGCGTTAAATTCGCTGCTCTCAATCTCAGGAATACTTCCCCTGAGTGTTGTACGTGCTGTTCCATGTCACTCGCATAGACGATTCTATCATCAAGTTATACCAAGCATTGACTTGGTTTAAATCCTCTAAGAACTCCGTCTAATAATTTATGAAACATCTCAGGTGCGATCTTTAATCCGAAAGGCATCCTCTTGTATTGACAACGAACCCACAGCAAAGAAAATGCTGTTTTGGGCCGATCCTCAACAGCGACTTCTAGCTGATGGTAGCCACTCCTTCAGAACATTGTTGAAATTACTTCCACTGGCCCAAATAGTCTATCGGCTCTGTAATGTTTGGCAAAGGGTAGGCATCCGTTATAGTATTAGCTTCCAAATGTTGACAATCGCAAAAACAACCTATACTTCTGTGATCCATCTACTGACTTGTTGGGCACAGCGACAGTTCTGCCCCCCCCCCCCCCCCTCCCGTGGCCTATTATTCTCCTCAGTAACTCCATCCTTCAGCTGCTGATACATGAATTCTTCCTAAATCGGTTGTAAGTACCTCAGGAGTTTGTATGATTTTAGGTAAACAGGTGATTCGTCCCCTAAAGGTACTCAGTGGTGCATAATATGCTTAGTGGTGATGGCCCCTTTGGAAAAAACAAAGTTCCAAAGGTAACTCTTCCATCCATTCCCCATCACTTCCCTTTAGGTGTTTTGTCTTCCTCATAATGTAGGTTCAAGAGTGTTTGATGAGTGTCCATGGCTGACACCTCTTGTGTCCCACTCGTCCTTCTCCAGAAGATCCACATTAGCGATCAACAAACCATTTGATAACTATAAATGCTCGGCGTTGAAAGTATCCACAAATACAGATACTGTTTTCTCATCATTTATCTCTTGTATACACACAACTCTTCTCTTCGCTAAGCAACCTGCCTGATCCAATACTTCATTTACTTACACCAGTTGCACCACACTCAGTATTCCTACCAGTAAGCTAAACCCAACGCTAACATTTCCTGCTGTCATTAGATACACAATTGTGTGAACTGAGTCTTAGTGTAATTGGTTGCAGTTTCAGTGGTTTGCATTTGCTGTAGACTCACCTGGTGACAGATCTACACTAGCAGCAGTTTCACCGAACTGAAACATTTTCCCCATCAAGCTCTACCATATGCTGCTGAAGATCGATTTGACACAATGCAAATACAAAAAATCCAAGGACAGAACCATATCATGGCCTTCACTCACAGGTGGTACAATCTCCACACATTGTTTGAAGTGAACCGTACCTAGGCAAAAATCTATGTCCACCAATCCCAATGGTGCAACATCTTTATCCCTCTTCCACGCTATCTATAACGTGTTGGGTTCCATTGCTTAGCCTCCACCAGATCCCCACTGGCAACCAACACATGCACCCCTGTGTCCAACAACATCCTGCAATTCCTGTTTCCTACTACTCCTCTGACTCTACAGCCCACCTCTACATACGACTTTGGAGCATCTAATTCTACTACGAATGATAGTAGGTAGACCTTGGGTTCCAAGGTTGGCGACATTGCCTCCTCATATGCCCCATTTGTCCACACCTATAACAACCTTATGTTGGTTGAGAACACTGTCTGTCTGACCTGCACTCTAGCTGACATGTCAAATTCTCCACTTTCAATGCTATTCAAACAGCTGTGTAAGGCAGTCGGAGCCCCTGTCCATACTCTTCTTGACATGTCTGAAGGTAATCCTCTTACAAGAGCGTCAAGCACCCTCTGCTCAATCTCTCGTAAAATCACCTCATTCACTATAGCACTCTGTCCCAGAATGTAAGTACACCCACTGATCTTCCTTATATCTTCACCATATTCTTAAGATGTTCTAGAAACATTTGCATATCCGTAGTTGATTTACTACCAACGAAAGGAGCACCTAAACTTGCAGCTGACAAATCTGCACCTTGCCATGGCGATTGCAGTTCCACTGGACAACCTAATTCCTTATTAATTGCTGTCAACTGCACTAATCTTTCCGATAATATGCGAAATGTCTCCAGTTCTGACACGCCTTGTGGCTCTGACTCTGCAGAATCCTTGTCCTTCCCAACACTGTTTTTGAAGTACCAATAATCAAAATGCACACAAAATAAAATATATTAATCTATTTCTTAGGTCTAACCATTAATCATTTCGACTCTCAGCACTGCCTAGATACTGATCCTTTACTCGATGCTGAATGACTTTCTAAGTTGCACTACGTATACCTAACAAGTATTGGTCAATTGTGAGACACATTACCTCTGAAGTGCGACAAATCTTTCTAAGTTACACTATATATATCTAACAAGTACTGGCCAATTGTAAGACACATTACCTGTGAAGTGCGACAAAAGTGCCGACTCTTTACTTATAACAGAATTAACCTTACAAAAAGCATGGTGGTCAATCTTCTTTTCCATGACTAAAACACTCAAGAACAATTAAATTGCCTTGACTCGCCACACCATTGGCTGTAGGTTCAGACGTTTCTCTAACAAGGCGACATCAGTTTCCTGATACCAGTCAAATACTACTACAGCCAGTAGACACATACTAAATACTTCTGCAATTGCTGGTATTGAAACGCTTCCCCCTTCTTCTGCTTAGGTGCTGCTGTGTCAACTATTTCCACACCTCACATGACTGGCTCACCTTGCAAGGTGCTATGACTGTGTTGTGCTGCACTCCTGCAGCTGGCTCTCCTGTGAACTAAATCCTACTCTGCATGTGGTTTGTGTGCTACACCACCGATGTGCCAGGTTGAAGATATCCCTTTGGTAATAGACAGTGTCCTGCTGCACAAAGAAGTCCATAACTGCTTGCTGCACGTACTCGTTCGACAGGAATCGTCGACCCTTCAAGACTTTTTTAAGGTACTGAAGTCATGGTAATCAAATGGGAAGAGATAAGGACTATAGCGTAGATGCTCAAGTGTCCCTCACTTGACTTGACGTAATTCCTGTGTTAACAACGCTTGTGGCATGGGAACATGCATAATCATGAAGCACCCCCCTCACATATCATTTCACAATGGTGGTTTTCAACAGACATGTATTCTTCATTCTCTGATATACACCTACCGGTGTTTGTTGCTTGGCTGTCAAGAAAAGAATAACAGCACGTTGGTCCTGTTTGGATGCATTTGGTAATCATGTCGCAATAGTTCACGTTACTGCACGCTCACCTGAAAGACATGAACACCACACTAATCCCTTGCCTACAAGCAGTACTAATATACCCACATCAGAGTCAGCTACATTGCCTATATGAGGCAGCAATGACCTCAAACGGAAGCTTTTTGATCACTCTTTATATGTGTGCATCCTTGTCCAGGGCATGGGCTAGCTTCACCCTGTGTTAGAGTGGTATGTATAGCATATGTCCTGGCGGTGTACAGACACAACTGGAAGGCAGGTTGCTTACTCAGTGAATGGCGAGTCAGCAGATGCTGCCATTGTGGTAGCAGTTGGCACACTTGATATGGCTCTGCTGCTGGCTAGTGGCAGCCAGTTTGTCTTCTAAAGTAGCAGCTGATGATAACATCACCCAGAATCAAACTCTGTATCCTTGACTGGAGAGCAGCAGTATGTAGCTAGTGGTTCCCATTCGCAAGGAGCCAGCTAATTTTCCGTTCATGCCTTGGCATACCTTGGCCCATGAAGCAGCTGCAGGTTGCACTGTGGGCAGTCTACCAGATGCGATGGTGGATTTTTGAATGCTTCACAAGTATGATGTCGCCTGTCACAGCATAGCCCACCTGTATTGATTATGAATGCATCAGTAGGATGTTGTCGGGTTTGCAGTGGGTACTAGAATACAGCAGAAAAAATTACATAGCCCTGCCTTGCTGAAGACATACGTAGCTCTGCTAAGGTTTAAATACAGCTGCCTAGTGCATAACATGCAGAACATGTACACTATTATGAGATGGGGAGGTCATACGCAAATTTCCTGAACTGGGTCCAGTCTCTGAGGCCCAGCTGTCACCATGCAGAAGGTGGTCAGTATGGAAGCAGGCACAGGGTAGAGGCCTGCTGTGTCAGCACGTTCATTCTCCATGGCTGCTAGTGCTCAAGATATGGCGCTGGGTGCTAGTTTTTGCCTGTGATGATACATTTCTTCACTCTAGAAAAAACTGCTCCACTGGATTCCAGTCGGCGACTTGGAGAAAATAGAATCATTAATGTGTTACAATTGCTTTTATACTTCACATTATCCATTTTGAGTCAATAGTAAACACTCTCGTACAACTATCACGCTTTTATCTACATTCAGTTCACTGTCTCACAACTCAGAGTTTTTAGTTCCTAATTTGCACTATTTTTCTTCAACTCTTTTTCTTTCAGTCCAGTTAGTAGCTGTGTTTTTTCACCTTATGGGAAGAAGGACGGGTCTTAGTACAGCACCCTATAAGTATAACCTTGCTACTCTACCCACTTAATTTTTCACACTAAATCTACTAATTTTTTTCCCTGAGTTCATTGGGACTGTTGACTAAAAGCCTCTCCATAAGTGCATATCATACTAAAATGCGAATCTCACACATTCTCATAACATACACAAATCATAACTCTAATAACTACTAAAAAATTCTCGTATATCTCATTAACTGACGCCCTGCACTGAACTACAGAAACAATACTATGCACTCTCTGGCGGTCAAAATCAAAAGCCAGGCACTTCTTGGCCATTGCGAATTCATTTACGTTAACCTACTCTGCTGCCTTATCGCTTTGACGGAGCAAATAAGGAAAACTGTTTCAAAAAGAAGGGAGTCGGTGGTAGCTACTCTATGGTCGCTTTTTCAGATGCACTGACATGGGAAAAACACAATTTTTCTTTGGCTCAATGACCCCATTCGTCTTCTAAATCACTAAAGCAAGCTTCATGCTCACAAACTTCATCATCTTCTGTAATAAAACGTAATCACAACCCTATCTCATCATCAGAGTAGTATCACCTCATAATAAATCCCATTTCATGACAAGAAACCTTAATACCTCGACTCACAGTTACCTTTCAGCACAACAGACTAGTCTAGTGCCCCACTCCTATACCACAGACTTACTTCCTGGGCCACAATTGCTTTTCGGCTACCCTCTTGTGACGTTAGTGCACCTTTTATGCTTTGTCACGTTTCTTAACACCCAATTCGTTCTCCTGTAATATGAAATCTTTACTGGAGAAAGATATCGTGGGTGGATTTCTTGCTATTATGCTCGCTGTATCTTGATGGACCTGGAATGATTTAATGGAGATGTCACACCTAGCGATAACCTCACATCAGTGTGGTATCTCAGCAAACTGCTGCTTTGAGTCAGTGTTGCATGATACAAAGTGTGTTGTAACTCTGTTTGCTACTACCTTATCATCTGGGAACTAAATAGTATTCACTAGCTGTAGTCTTGGTGGTCATCTTACCGTAATATTACCTTATTTTCTTGTACATCCTTTATTAAATATTCAAAATATTGCATTACAACATATCATTGTTTCCTAAATTAAACACTTGGAGTTTCTGCTATTCACACTGCTACAGTATGTATTGCACGTAATAGAAGTTCAACCTAAAAGTTATTTTACTTAAACACTAAATTCATTTATTCTCAGTACTCAGTCTTCTTCACAAGTTACATCAGAGACATTAATATTGACTACTAAATTCCTACTTTACGACTAACAACAGTCCATACTCGTAATTAACTATTATTTATATCATCCTAAGCTTTCTCGATATCCATAGCCTTCCTCACTTTAACCTCAAGCTCTCTTTGCATGGCTGGTGTAGTGCACTTTCTTTCAGCATAATCGGCAAACTAAATCATGTGATTCAGTGCATGGAGCTGAGTCTCATGGCAAATTACACTATGTGCATACCACAGGTGCAAATGATTCCCCCCACGGGCCCTTACCAGATACTGCGACTGAATCTAAACTCGATATAGTGAAAAATAGAATAGCAGGATTTCAAGAATACACAGACATGATGACACCATAGCGTTGAATTCAAAATATGAGCTGCTATTTACGTCTTTTGCTGTTGTCAATCAAAATTGCAATTTCTATCTGCTGCTGTTACAAGAATCAAGTGAGGTATCTTCTTCTCAATTGAACAGTCAGCCTCGAGGTCACCCCATTCCTGATTTCACAAGGTAATGGGCAGGGTTGCAATGGCTACTGCTGGATGATGGGAGCTGTCTTAGCATTTGTCAGGGGGAGTTCAACTCCCACCTGGGGTTTGTGTGACAGCAAGGTAGACAGGAGTGATTCCAGACTGTTGTGCTGTAGGAAGGCAAGGGAGACAGGCTGCAGATAGACATGAGTGTTAACATAACAATTTTTATCCTTCTGTTGGAGCTGGAAATATTATATGTGGATGCCCTCACCCAGAGCATGGCTCGGTGTCAGCCCATTTTATGTTTGCGTCAGAGCAGCATGCATAGCGTACAGCCCCATGATATACGCGCATAGCTGGATGGGAGCCTGCTTACTCTAAGAATGCTGACTCAGCAGATGCTGACACAGTAGTGGCAATTGGCACACTTAACATGGCTCTGCTAACATTGCAGCAGACGATGGAGAGCAGCACCAAGCGGCTGGCAGCCCCAAGGGGCATAAGCCAGTAGGTTATGCGTTCATGCCTTGAACCAAGAGACAGTGACAGATTGCTCACCAGACAGTCTCACAGCAGCAGTGATGGAGTATTGGCTATGTCATAATTATAGTATCATTTGGCACATCATAGCTCAGATGCACCTACTGTGACTGTGTCAGTAGGACATCATCAGTCCAGTGGCAGCAAATGATGCATTTCAGGCGATGTAACATAGTCCTGTCATACCACTGACCTACTCAGCTGGGCTGGAGGTTTAAATGCAGCTGTCTGGAGCTGATCACACAAAATATGTACCACTACTGCTTACCTAAGTCATGCTGGAAGTTCCCTGAATGGGGATCAGTGTACTTGACTCCAGCTGTCGTCATGCAGAAGGAGGTTAGTGCAGAAGCACGCACTTAGTAGAGAGTTGATGTCTCAGTTAGAGATGGGTGATCCATTCCTGAACTGATTCAACGAACCAGATCATTCTAATGACTGAGCGATTGGTGACTTCGAAAAAAAGCAGTGGAGCTCCTGGCAACATGAATAACTTAGAAGTAGATATCCTCAGTGTTGTAAAGCAATTTAAATTGCTTAATAAAGGCAAGCCCTCCAGTCCATAATGTATAACAGATTCGTTTCACGGTATGTTGATGTAATAGCTCTGTACTTAACAGTTATATGTAACTGCTTACATGATGAAAGATATGTACCTAAACACTGGAAAGCTGCACGGGTCACATCAATAATCAAGAAAGAAAATAGAAGTAATCCAATAAGTTACAGGCCCACATCACTAACATCAATTTTCAGTTGTATCTTGGATCATATACTGTGTTAAAACAATATACAGTAAATTACCTCGAAGAAAACGATCTATCTGCACACAGTTAGTACAGATTTAGAAAATATCAGTCTTTTGAAACACAACTACTTCTTTATTCTTATGAAGCAGTGTGTGGTATCGATAGAGGATCTCAAATTGATTCTAGATTTCCAAGAGACTTTAGGTACCATTCCTCATTTCCCTGTGGAGTATCGTCTCATTTGTACAACTGTTCGCTGGGTGCTGGTCTTTTAATTTGACTCCACTTCCACGACTTGCAGTCGATGAGGATGATGATGAGGACAGCACAACACCCAGTGCCTGGGCGGAGAAAATTCCCCGACCCAGCCGGGAATCGAACATGGCCCCAGAGGATTGACAATCTGTCACACTGACCATTCAGCTAACGGGGGTGGACAGCCATAAACTAAAACAGGATGATATCTGGAGCTCCATAAAAAAGTGTGAAATGTTATAGGCTCTCTGCTGTTTCTAATCTATGTAAATGATTTAGGAGACAATCTGAGCATCCATCTTAGATTGTTTGTAGATGATACTTTCATTTAGCACCCAGTAAAGACATCAGAAGATCAAAACTAATTGTAAAATGTTTTAGACAAGTTATCTGTATGGTGAGAAAACTGGCAGTTGAAAGTAAATAAAAGCCATAGAAGTCATACACATGAGTACTAAAAGAAATCCGTTAAATTTCGATTACACAATACATAAAACAAATGCAAAGACTGCTAATTCTACTAAATATCTAGGAATTACAGTTCAGAGCAACTTAAATTGCAATACTCAGTCGGCCGTTGTGACCGAGCGGTTCTAGGCGCTACACTCTGGAACCGCGCGACCGCTACGGTCGCAGGTTCGAATCCTGCCTCGGGCATGGATGTGTGTGATGTCCTTAGGTTAGTTTGGTTTAAGTAGTTCTAAGTTCTAGGGGACTGATGACCTCAAAAGTTAAGTCCCATAGTGCTCAGAGCCATTTGAACGATTTTTTGCAATACTCACATAGATAATGTTGTGGGGAAGGAAACCAAACACTGCATTTTATTGGCATAATGCTTAGAAGATGCAACAGATATACTAAAGGGACTGTCTACACAATGCCTGTCCATCCTATGGTAGACTACTCCTGTGCTGTGTGGGATCCTTACCAGATAGGATTGGCGGAGGGCATAGAAAAATTCAAAGAAGTGCAGTTCGTTTTGTACTGTCGCGAAATAGTGGAGAGAGTGTCATGGATATGACAAGTGAGTTGTGGTGGAAATAATTAAAACAGAGGCCTTTTTTGCTGCAGTGAGACCTTTTCAAGAATATCATTCACCAACTTTCTCGCCGACTTACACAGGGAGAAATGATCATTGTCATAAAATAAGAGAAATCAGAGTTCACTTGCAAAGATATAAGCGTTCGTTTTCCAACGCATTGTTCAAAGGTTGAATGGTACAGAAACAGAGTGGAAATGGTCCAATGAATCGTCTGCCAGGCACTTAAGTGTGAAGTGCAGAATAGTCATGTAGATGTAGCTCATCTGATAAGGAATGTCACTCTTAGTGATGTTCGTAAGCGGAAAGGAGATTCTGTGGCGAGCTGCTGCAACAGTGCCCCACGGCAAATGCTGAAGGAAACCTTTCCCAATAAGCAAAAGAAATGTGCTACAGACCATGTTCATGTTTGGATTTGCATATCATACTAATGCGTGCAGCTTTTCACAGCCATGTGTATCATATCGACCACATTCAATCAAAAAATACGCCAGACGGGAAGTGAATTGCGACAGAGCCAGCTGAAGATGGGCGAAAGTGTTATGCATTGCAAAGCAAAAGACGGCCAACTGACGTTGCGAAGCAGAGATAACTGAGATAGCTGAGTGCAGTATATCAACAGCTGACATTGTAGTACTTAGTGGAAGGACAGAAGCCTTTCCTTAGATCCTAAACGAACATAATCCGAAGCATATAAGTACTCAGCCATTGATGTATTAAAGCGTTCTCATCTCAGTATCAAAGCCTACAGCACAAGCCTGTGACACCCGGAGCAGCATCCTGGAATGCAGTACGGGGTACACTGTTCGACCATGGGACAGGGCAGTCTGCCCTCAGTCAGAAGAGAGCCACCCGGTCGCTGGAGAAAGTTCACAGCCATCGTCAGCTGCGCCACTATGCCGTCATCACGGTTGCAGCCTGAGACGTCGCTGACAGTGGCGTATGAGTGATGCCACGCTACGTTCCACTCCATGAGCTATCAGCAATGCTGGATGCCTACTGTTTTGCATGATAGGCAACTGGACGCCTCCACCAAGCTGCTACTGATGTATTACGGCTGAGGGCTGGAATAAAGGAAATCTGCGGTCCTACGGACGTCTCTTTTTACTCTCCATGGGTGACAATCTAAGGGTCATTTAACACAAGAAAAGAACAGAAAATGAAGAAAGATCAACTCTTCAGAATGCTGCCTTAATGCAGGTAACAACTTGTCGCCTTATACAGGGTGTAAACGATAACTGTTAACAACATACCGGTACCTCAGTGGTGCAGAGGAAGTCGAGATGAACCGTTTTATATACAATGAGGCCACAGAAGTAATGGCATGAGAGAAACTGGGATGGAAAGGCCCACCTAAAGCTTGAAGCAAATTTTAGAGGCTCAAATAATGGAAATAGTTTCGGAAAAATTAGGAACCGTTTATTCAAACATTTTCGTAATAAAATTTGCGAATGAAGATAACATAAAACAATATATTTCGTTTGTGAAATAGCTGCCTTTCGTTAAGGACGTTGCTGACCACATAGGAAAAATCCCGAAGAAATGGAACAATGCAGTAGCCTACAAACCCAGCCAGAAGATACAAGATTACCTAAAATTGACCGAGGATGCTCGCCAGCCACTCGAAAAAACAGGAATTTATAGGATTCCGTGTAGTTGTGGGGAGGTGGATATGAGTACTAAAAAAAATTACGCTGAAAAAACTACCAGAAGAGCGCAAGGACAGCTGCACAAGAAAAGGGGGGGGGGGGGGGGGGCAGACTGACAGGTCAGCTGCTGCAAAACATGCTTTGCAGCCAGGAGACCACCACGTTCATTTTGCTACGGCGAAGTACTGTCACCCACAAGCGGATACCATGAAAGGCTATACAGAGAGGCCGTAGAGATTGTAAAACACCCCAAGTATTTCAGTAGGAAGGAGGCTTGAATGACATCTGGATTCCGATACCAGTCTTCCACCACGGGGTGATAGCAACAGTGGGCGATGGCAGTTGTCAACAGCCATATGCGCTTGGGTATTCAAAACATGTGACGTCACGGAAGAAAGCATGAATGAAATTTAACTACAGTCAGTAACGAGTCAATGTCAGATATTATTCTCTTTGAAAATGTGCTCCGGAGGGTGGGACGAAACGTTGGGTTTAAATGTGAAATCCATTCGACAACGGCATAATAGCCCAGAACATTTTATTAATTATATTTCATTTGCAGTAACATAAATACCAGCTGTTCTCATTTTTTGTGGAATGGGTGCGGGCATCTGTTTCGATCTTCAAGCTGATATTCTAATCTGCACAGATCTTTCATAGTAATACCAAAACGTCACTTTTGCAGATCCTTAACATATCTGACAAGTTATAACTCTTGCCACTTAATGAAAACGCACTTATATATTCCGCAAGTTTTGTCAGTTGTCGAGATGGGATTGTCCTTCTCCACTTTTACGTATCGTTTTCAAAAGGCACGACAAATTGTTTCGACACTTTTTTGTGGGTCAGTTACCAATTCAATATCTTGTTCCATGTTTTTCATGGACCAGCTTTTTGTCTCTCCGTTTTCCATACATAATGACGTACCATCTTCAAACGAGACAGGCAAACCACGCGGTCGAAATCGTCAGCTGAAGAATAAAAGGCGAATGGGGAGGAACAGATTATATTAGTGGACCATCCCTTCCCTAACGCGTATCTTCTGAGAAAATATTCAGTAACCACCGTAAACAATTTTTTTTCCAATTGCGTTGTACACAAAGATAGCTAAGAATATGCTGGTTCAGATAGACTAAACGTTGATTGGTAAGAAAAAAGATGACAGACTTACCTTAGTTAGATATGGTCTGGAAACGTATAATAGAACAGCGAATTCGACCACTTCTAGGCCGACTACGCAAACTCGCGCCCAGTAACAGTTGCAGCCTTACTAAACCGTAACAGGCGTTGGTTTGTTAAGCACATGATAGTCTGAGCGCCTCTAGAAGACCGTTCTGCCCCAGTATTCCATTCTGCCCCAGTCTCCCCTACCTCCTAATATCGTGTGAGCGCACCAACTCGACGTGGCATGGACTCAACAAGTAGTTGGAAGTCCTCTGCAGAAATATTGAGCCATGCTGCCTCTATAGCCATCCACAACTGGAAAAGTGTTGCCGGAGGAGGATTTTATGCTTGAACTGGCCTTTCAACTACGTGACATAAATGTGAATTTTAAACCTTTCCCGTCGAATTGACTGTTCAAACAAATTTCGGGCTTGCAGCCGGTCGTCGTTCAATACTTCGCACGATATTTCAACTGGGCACCTGCCAGTCATCTTCAGGTGAGCCATCGCAGACTGGCGAAAACTTTTTTTTTCTTTATTGATTTTCAATTCCCCCCGAAGGGGGTGGGCTGGCAGCAGCTTAGTACGCTGCTCTACAGCCTACAGACTTTTTTAAAAACGGAAGAAGAAAGAAACAAGAAAAACAGGCGATAAAACGGTGACTTGAAGTGTAAAATGGCGGAAAAATGCGGAAAGTTAAAACAGAAAGCAAAAGGGGTTGGCAATGTTAATAAAAAACACAGGAATCAGACAAGTAACATTGTAGACACACAATTAAAAAACATGGCGACAGTCTGGTTTCTGTTCGCAAGAGATAAAAAGTCACCCCCAGCGACAGTATGATGGCCGTTCGCAACACTTCCCAAAAGACATAACCTGGAACACTCACTGTAAAAACACTCACTGTAAAGCACTGCACGAAAATGGCAGCACAAAGATGACACTCCCGAGCCAAAGGCAGATGGGGGGGGGGGGGGGGAGTACCTGGAGGAGGGGGAAAAACAAGGAGGGAGGAGAGGAAAAACCAAAAAGGGGGGAACCAAGGAGGGAGTGGACTAATAAGGGGGGAGAGGGGCAGGGCAGACCCGAGAGGGAATGAGAAGAGGCAGAGGAGGAAAATGCAAAAGGACTTGGGGGAGAGAAGGGGGCAGAGAGAGGGGAGGTGGGGGAAAAAGAGGGTGGAAGGGGGGGGAGAGGGAGCCCGGGAAAAGGACAGAGGAAAGGAGGGGGAGTGAGGATCAGAGTTGATAGGAGGGATAAATGGAGGGAGAGAGGGCGTCATCCAGGAGGGGGAGTTGATGGAAGCCACCATGGGAAAGGAGATGAAGGGTGTAGAGATGGAGGGTAGGGGGGACACAACAGTGAAGACGTGGCAGGGGGCAGGGATGAGAAAGGAGAGGAACAACCAGGGGGTGAGGGGGATCAAGGCGGCAGGAGGTGTAGAGGATGCGGATATGTTCGAGGAATAAGAGCAGATGGGGGAAAGGAATGAGGTCATAGAGGATCCGCGTGGGGGACGGGAGGCGTATACGGAAGGCGAGGAGGAGTGCATGACGCTCAAGGATCTGGAGGGACGTATAGAACTTGGGGGGGGAGGGGGCAGATATCCAGGCGGGACTGGCATAACAGAGGATGGGACGGATTAAGGATTTGTAGGTGTGGAGGATGGTAGAGGGGTGCAACCCCCATGTCCGGCCAGAGAGGAGCTTGAGGAGTCGGAGGTGGTTGTGGGCTTTGGATTGGATGGAGCGGAGATGAGGGATCCAGGTGAGGTGACGGTCAATGGTGAGGCCAAGGTAGGTGAGGGTGGGGGTGAGGCGGACAGGACGGGCGCAGGCGAAAACGTCCTCCGTTCCTCAATATATAGCGTACTGTAACTATTCTGCACATACGTCGAAAACTTGACAGATGAACCACACTGCCCGCCGGCAGCGCCCTCGCTGGTCGAATAGCGAACTCAGTCGCCCTCTGCGTTGCTGTTTGCCACGGCCGTCGACGCACTCTGTCGTCTTCGATTTGAGCAAATCGTGGAGATGATGGGATTCCATGCACTGTCCAGCTGGTAGCCGCTGTCACGGTTTAACAGATTTTCCGCCAGTCGTATTTCTACGGATTCTTTAATAATGGAGTCCCAGAAAGACGTTGCTGTGGACAAAATCATTGTTTTCTCATACTCCATTGAATGTCCAGTAGAAATACAATGTTCAGTAATAACGGACTTGCTTGGCTGCAAAAGGCGGGTGTAACGTTGATGTTCAGTACAGCGTTCTTTCACGGTGCGTGTGGTTTGAGCTATGTAAGCCATACCACATTGGCACGGTATCTTGTAAATTCCTGCCTTTCGTAGTAACAGATTGTCCTTAACTGATCCCACAAGGTCCGCAATCTTTGATGGTGGGCGGAAAACCACTTTTACCTGAAATTTTCGGAGGATTCTTGCTATTTTAAACGAAGTGTTGCCAACGAAAGGAAGAAAATCTAAAGATTGTTCCGGCATGTTCTCCTCTTTATTCACTTCCTGCTTCTTAGTTTTAACTGTTAGTGCCCTGTTAATCTGCCGGATGGAATACCCATTTTCGCTGAATACTGTCTTTATGTGGGCGAGTTCTTGAGGTAAGCTATCTAGATCTGAGACAGTATGAGCTCTATGAACAAGTGTTTTGATGGAGTGACTTCAGCCAAGTTCGAGTGGATCCACAAGGATGCTAATTGTCGGCAGATATCAAAATTTGATCGCCTGTTGCCACAGAAGCCGTCGCCAGAAGGGATAATGGTACGACGTTCCGTTGTCAATCTCACGGAGAAGAATTTGGACGACGCGACGCTGTATTAAGCAAGGGACTCAATTTTGCACTTACACCTACAGCAACGCCATTAATAAGTATTTTGAGTGGTGCTGAAGAAGCTGTACGACGTCGTCCTTTGGATGCTGCAGACGAAATAGAAGGGAAACTTGCTGTGCTCTGTTGAAGGCTCCTACTCAACGCAGTAATTTAACCTCTGCAGAAAGGGTTGCATTACGAAATCTGAGAGGGGACCCTGACGTGGTGGTATTGAAAGCTGACAAAGGTAATGCAACTGTTTTGTTACCTCGTGGTGTGTATAAAGATAAGATGTATGGTCTGCTAAGTGACTCTACCTATAGGAGGATTGATTACGATCCTACAGGACGTGTGCAACGGAAAACATCAGCACTATTAAATTCCTCCGCCTTACCGCAAGAGACCATCAAGAGGTTAAGACCACATGGTTGTGCACCTCCAAGACTGTATGGCCTTCCAAAGATTCATAAAGAGGGTCTTCCTCTGAGTCCAATAGCGAGCAACATTGGAGCTCCTACATATGATTTAGCTAAACATCTCGCTTCCTTACTGAGGCGTTTCGTAGGCAAGTGCTCACATCACATACGAAACTCAGCTGATTTTATCAGTAGACTGGGGGCTCTTGGTCTTAGCAGTGTAGACCTTCTAGTAAGTTTTGATGTGGTCTCACTTTTTACAACAGTTTATCTTGCAGACTCTTTGACACTGATTGGTAACATGTTTCCTGTTGATATCACTCCTTTGTTCAGGCACGCTCTTTCCTCAACTTATTTTATGTTTAATCAAGAATATTTTGAACAGACTGACGGTGTCGCCATGGGTAGCCCTCTGTCTCCTTTGGTGGCTAACCTTTTTATGGAGGATTTTGAAGAGAGAGCGCGTGAATCAGCTGCCCTGAAACCAACAGTTTTTTGGTGGTATGTGGATGACACTTTCATAGTGTGGCCTCATGGAGAAGATAAATTAATGGAGTTTCTACATCATCTCAACTCCATTCATAGCAACATCCGGTTCACCATGGAAATAGAGAAAGATGGTTCTTTGCCTTTCTTGGATGTCCTGGTTCGAAGGAAGAATGATGGTTCTCTAGGGCATTCAGTTTACCGGAAACCCACTCATACTGATTTGTACCTGCAAGCATCGAGTTGCCATCACCCATCGCAAACCATGATTTTGCTTAAAGCACTTGTTCATAGAGCTCATACTGTCTCAGATCTAGATAGCTCACCTCAAGAACTCGCCCATCTAAAGACAGTATTCAGCGAAAATGGGTATTCCATCCGGCAGATTAACAGAGGGTGACTGAGTTCCGCTATTCCACCAGCGAGGGCGCTGCCGGCGGGCAGTGTGGTTCATCTATCAAGTTTTCGGCGCATGCGCAGAATAGTTACAGTACGCTATATATTGCGGAACGGAGGACGTTTTCGCCAGTCTGCGACGGCTCATCTGAAGATGACTGGCAGGTGCCCAGTTGAAATGTCGTGCGAAGTATTGAACGACGACCGTCTGCAAGCCCGAAATTTGTTTGAACATGTGACATAAATGTTCTACGGGATTCCTGTCAGGCGATATGGTTGGCCGACACATTCGCTCGAACTGTCCAGAAATTTCTTCAGACCAATCACAAACAACTGGGGCCTGTTAACATGGCGCATTGTCATCCATTAAACTTTCATTGTTGTTTGGGAACATGAAGTCTATGAATGGTTGCAAATAGTCTCCAGGGAGCTGATGGTCCATGTAAACACAGCCCACACAATTGTGGAGCCATCGCCAGCTTGCACAGTGTCTTGTTGACACCATGGGTCCATGGCTCCTTAGGGTTTGCGCCATTCTCAGACACTATCATCAGCTATTACTAGGCCAGTTTACAGCTACCGCAATCACCACAGCTCGTGGGCTCCACTTTAGTAGTGGGACAAAGAGAGAATGAAAATAATTTGTTAGAGTGGGTTTCCTACTGCAGGGGCAAGTATGCACTCAGGGACAAACCTATTGTTCTCTTTTGATTGACAGGTTATGACCCCTGGGGATAATCCTTCCTTTTGATTGATAGGTCCTTAACCTATTGTTCCCCCACCCCTCCCCCTCTCCCTCCTCCTCCTAACTCCTCAGGAAACCTCTAACCTACCCTCTCCCCTTCGCTGATACAGGTAAACTTTCAGGTCTGAGTTATTCGAGTAGCCATCTCCCAATCTATCATTTGATTGACTATTTACTTAAACTGATCAATTAATTAACCCCTTCCCCAATGTCCCCCTCCCCTTTCCCGCTTCCTCTGTGGTGGGAAAGAAGGACCTCATTAAAGGAAATTCAAGCATATATTGTTTATTTATAAAAAATTCAGTTTGCAGGGGTAGGATTTCTCTTGCTTATATGTCTCTGCTGTTTGAGAAGATTTAGGTCTTGTAAGACATAGTTACACTGATCGCTTTTTTAAAAATTCCGATCACGCAATGAATATCTTCATCAAACACCCATCACTCGTAATTACGCTGTTAAAAATCTTTCGATCACGAAGAATGCACAGCCCACCGTCCCCTGTCCACTGGACCACATAGAACGCCATCTCAGAGTCTCCGCACCCTGCTGGAAGAGAGGCAATGTGCTGAGCTCCCTGCCCCAAGTCTCCGCGCCGCCTCACGTCAGGGCCAGGGAATGCACCGGCATACGGCACAGTCACACGTTAGCCGCTAAGCATTTTCTGTCAATTGGAAATACCCGCGGCCTCCTTCCTTCCCATCCCTGGTGTGTAGATAGCCTTCTTTGTTGAACATGAACTGCTTCAGGAGTTATTACATCTGGTGTTGCGGAATATTGTTACATGCATAACTTGAAGATATCACACGGACTAAATGTACCACTGCACAGTGAGAGAGAGAGAGAGAGAGCTTTGCAGATGATACGAGAATATTTAAACAATTACACATTTTTTCCGAGGAATATCGCCACTGCCACACTTGAACATGGACTCTTAAAGAAAGAGATAGCGCGACTCAGTTGTGAAACCATCCCAGAGATACTTCACGCCCTTTTGTGGTAAATACACTTGTCTTTGAGCATGACCTGCTTCAGGAGTTACTAAATCCAAATTAATATGCCTCTAAACGCACTCTCAAAAATATCGATGCACAATACTTTGCTTAAATTTGTGGACTCTAAAAAGATTGCAGCACACTTGTGAAAGCTCCCTGAGACATTTCACATGCTTTTGTGGGAAAAAGATCCCGAAACCAATATCAGCTGCAATATCTGATTACACACATCAAAATGACGATATTGGGAAGTCGAAATAAATATCTCTAAAAGCAGGACGCTCACCACTTTTCGAGTTTTAGTTGCTTTTTTGAAGGCAATGCCAGAGAGAGAGAGAGAGAGAAAGAGAAATTACTGAGTCCTACAGGTGCTGTGGTGTTCATCACTTTCCTGAAATGGCGAGTGGGCTAGTTTATATTTGTTGTTGCTGGAGTCAAGGATGTTATTTTTTCTTCACTTCTCAAAGCAGCGTCTAAGCACAGGCAGGAAAATCAGTAAAATTACGCAAACAGAATCCGAAACACTGTCCTACAGATGAGAAAAATGGATTGACCATCTGGTGAATATTCGGTGTTCTGCAGCTGCCAGTCTGGAGACGCTCTAAAGGCGCAATGACAGATGAAGGACAGCATACCACCAGAGATGGATGGTCTGCTAGAACTTGTCTTTGAGCACTCAAACAAAGAAGACCTCACGTTACTCTCAGAACGTTCTTGTGGATACCTTGCCCCCGTCTTATTCAAACCCGTCTGTAGAGGCTCCTATGCCCCACACAAAGTATGTCTTGTGAATGAATGGAGCATTCTGATTGGCTCTTACTGAATTTACCCTCCAAACTGCTGCTGCTGCCAGTGTGGGTGAAATGTTCCCCATTTTCTGCAGATGAGACTTTGTGGCAGTACGGTTTTATGCAGATCGCCATATTGCAATGACAATTTAACCCCGCAAAAGTGGTCAACAGATCATGAAATTCGGAAAGACACTTCCTCAACTACACTGCTCTGCTATTGTCGAGCAAAGCTTGAATTTTTCGTTGTGAAACCCGAAACTACTGCTGTGTGAGAGCACTGTCCGCCATTTCTTTTTCTCCAGAAGACACTTTGAGTGGCAAGACTATTTTGTACAAATCGAAAAAGGATATACAGCACTCGTATTGCAATGACAGCTAAACCCTGCAGTCTGCAGCTCGTGGTCGTGCGGTAGCGTTCTCGCTTCCCACGCCCGGGTTTCCGGGTTCGATTCCCGGCGGGGTCAGGGATTTTCTCTGCCTCGTGATGACTGGGTGTTGTGGGCTGTCCTTAGGTTAGTTAGGTTTAAGTAGTTCTAAGTTCTAGGGGACTGATGACCATAGATGGTAAGTCCCATAGTGCTCAGAGCTATTTGAACCATTTTTAAACCCTGCAAAGTGATCTAGAGCATGAAATACGGAAAGACAGTTTCTCAATCACACTGCTCTGCTACTGTCGAGAAAAGCTTGAATTTTTCAGTGCGAAACCAATCTCCAACCGGGCTATACCACCACATACCACATGATGCAGTTATCACACAATCGTATCCTGGACCATACAAAATCATCACTTCTACATTCTGCTTATAGCCTTCGACCAAGAGACACTCGTACATATACCGCAAAGACCTTAGTTACTCCTCACAGCACTAGATATTTCCTGTACGGTCGGGTGATCATCCACTGAAGCCAATGGTCATGAGGCAACTGTCCCTACACACACGCTAGCCCAACGTGTGATCACAGCGCCCTCCATGGACATTGGTCAGTCTCTGAACTGTTGTATAAAGGCTGGACCAGTTCCCCGTTTCAGAAAGACGTTATTGTTTATGGCCCTGACTGCTTGCTTTCTTCACCCATCGCCAGACTCAGGGATTACAAGAACATATGCATTTGAAAAGGTTTGCCAGAATATCACACCGTTTATGCAATAGTCCTCAATATCAAGCATATAGCAGTATGCTACTGATCGCTTGCATACTATAATTCTGAAGATAAAGACTGGAAGTTATGTTTCAAGAAACCCGAAACTTTAGCGAGGTGGAAAGTGCTGCAAACCACTGAGTAACTAGAAGCTTATCTCGTCTGCGAAGATCTTTACGTGAATACTCGAAAAAAAAGACGTAACTGGTGGTTCCACTTGCGAATACCTATGTCAATGATATAACAGATTCCAAATCACCCTTCTGCTTTACAAAGTCAACTAAGGTGTTTCTCATGTCTAGAAAACCAGCACACCCGTCTTTTACTATCTGGATGCACACAGCACACACCACAATCGATATTCTCTCAACCAAATAAAGATGGGAATTGTGCAGAAGCAGTAACTGGACAACGTACATGGGAGAGAATAATGGTCCAGCACAAACACACGTCCATATTGAATCTTCTCAAATTTCCCCAGAGAACACACGCGATCACAAGGGCTGCCCAACACATGCTGAGTATTAGTTCACTATTCAGCCATCTAGAGGGTGACCGGGTCCGGTCAGTTACATTCCTGCACCCCAACCAGCCTTTCCGTTCGGACGGTTAACGCCGTAAGCTGGAAACGTCAATCGTTCCCGCCTCAGGCCACTGCCGCCACGTACCCTCTGCACACCAGGCAGAATCGTCCTAGGGGTGTTACAAAAAGGTACGGCCAAACTTTCAGGAAACACTCCTCACACACAAATAAAGAAAAGATGTTACGTGGACATGTGTCCGGAAACGCTTAATTTCCATGTTAGAGCTCATTTTAGTTTCGTCAGTATGTACTGTACTTCCTCGATTCACCGCCATGTTTTCATACGAGATACTCTACCTGTGCTGCTAGAACATGTGCCTTTACAAGTACGACACAACATGTGGTTCATGCACGATGGAGCTCCTGCACATTTCAGTCCAAGTGTTCGTACGCTTCTCAACAACAGATTCGGTGACCGATGGATTGGTAGAGGCGGACCAATTCCATGGCCTCCACGCTCTCCTGACCTCAACCCTCTTGACTTTCATTTATGGGGGCATTTGAAAGCTCTTGTCTACGCAACCCCGGTAGCAAATGTAGAGACTCTTCGTGCTCGTATTGTGGACGGCTGTGGTACAATACGCCATTCTCCAGGGCTGCATCAGCGCATCAGGGATTCCATGCGACGGAGGGTGGATGCATGTATCCTCGCTAACGGAGGACATTTTGAACATTTCCTGTAACAAAGTGTTTGAGGTCACGCTGGTACGTTCTGTTGCTGTGTGTTTCCATTACATGATTAATGTGATTTGAAGAGAAGTAATAAAATGAGCTCTAACATGGAAAGTAAGCGTTTCCGGACACATGTCCACATAACATATTTTCTTTCTTTGTGTGTGAGGAATGTTTTCTGAAAGTTTGGCCGTACCTTTTGGTAACACCCTGTATATTTGATTCCTGTACTTACAATTAAATATTACGATTGCATCCTCAACTGGACGGTATTAGACAATGAGTGAAGTCTCGGAAATAGCCACTCCTGACAAATGTGACTCTGTAAACAGAAATATCTGTACCATTCTTATGACTAGACATAATTTTCCAAGTAAAAAAAAAATCTTTCATTCCCTTTGCGGCTACCGCAGTTTTCCACATCAAATCCATACCTTCCTTACTACAGGAAATAGTCATTTTCTTTGCACATGCCGAAACACACACATACTTTATAAGCCTGCTGCTCACGCCGAATCTCTCACACGTACCCTACTACTAAGTACAATACTTCGCCAATAACTGAATGCTGGCAATACGATACAATACTGCTTTTGGAAATTTGTGGTAAGGACTAAGGAACCAAACTGCTGAGGTCATAGGTCCCTAGGCTTACACACTACTTAATCTAACTTAAACTAACTTACGCTAATAGCGTATAGTGTTCCCACACCGGCAGTGGCAGCAATTTGGAGGGTAAATTCAGTAAGAGCCAATCAGGATGCTCCATTCAATATCAAGATATCCTTTGTCGGGAGCAGACTGGTTCGAACAAGACAGAGGGAAGATATCTATGGAAAGTTCTGAGAGTAACGTGATGTCTTCTTTGTTTGAGTGCTCAAAGACAAGTTCAGACAGACTGTCCATCTCTGGTGGGATGCTCTCCCTCATCCGCCATTGTGGCTTTAAAGCATCTCCCGACCAGCAGTTGTAGAACACCGAAAATTCCAGCCATTTTTCTCATCTGTAGGACTGTACTTCGAATTCTGTTTGTGTAAGTGTTCTGATTTTCAAAAAATGGTTCAAATGGCTCTGAGCACTATGGGACTCAACTGCTGAGGTCATTAGTCCCCTAGAACTTAGAACTAGTTAAACCTAACTAACCTAAGGACATCACAAACATCCATGCCCGAGGCAGGATTCGAACCTGCGGCCGTAGCGGTCTTGCGGTTACAGACTGCAGCGCCTTTAACTGCACGGCCACTTCGTCCGGCTCTGATTTTCCGGGCTGTGGTTAGACACTGCCTCGATAAGTTTCATAAGTGTGCTGCGATCTTTTTAGAGTCCATATTCGAGTGTGGCGGTATACATCACAAAATTGAAGCAAACTACCATGCAGCGATCGTTTTGAAAGTGCGTGTAGAGCACTTTTCAGCTGGATTTAGTAACTCCTCGAAATAAAACATGTAATTGTTTAAATATTCTCATGTCATCTGCAAATCTCTCTCTCTCTCTCTCTCTCTCTCTCTCTCTCTCTCTCACTGCACAGTTCTGTGATATCTTCAAGTTGTGCATGTAACAATATTCTGCAACATGAGGTATAATAACTCCTGAAGCAGTTCATTTTCAACAACGAAGGCTATCTGTGAGCAGGGGTTGGGAAGGGACCGGGGCTGTGGGTATTTCCAACATGACAGGAAGTGCTTAATGGCTACTGCATAAGCTGACACGCTCCCTGGTCGTGACATGAGTCAGTGCGGAGACTTGGGGCAGGGAGGCCAGCACGTTGCATCTCTCCCAATGGGCCACGGAGACTAGGGGGTGGCGTCTATGCGGTCCAGTGGACAGGGGACTGTGGGCAGTGGGTGCTTCTCGATCAAAAGGTTTTTAACAGCGTAATTGTGTGTGATGGGTGTTTCATGATGGGATTCCTTGCATGATCGGAATAAAAAAAGCGATCGATGTAATTACTTATTACAAGACCTGCACCAACCCAAACAGCAGAGAATGATGAGCAAGAAAAATTCAACCTCTGCAAATTGAATATTTTACAAATAAACAATATACCCTTGAATTTCCATCTTGAGATCCTTCCTCTCCACCACAGAGCCGCCAATTTCCAGGTAGATGAGGGGAGGTATGGAGGGGAGTTGATTTGGGCGGTTTACCGGAGGGGGAGGGTTAATTAATTGATCAACTTAATTAAGTAGTCAATCAAGTTGATAGATAGAGCGGGAGATGAATAACTCAGACCTGAAAGTGTAGCTATATCAGCGAGGGGAGGGGGAGGGGTGGGTTGTAGGTTTCCTGAGGGGTTGGAAGGAGGAGGGAGATGAGGTGGAGTGGGGGAACAATAGGTCAATCAAATGGAAGGATTATCCCCAGGGTGTCATAAGCTGTCAATCAAAAGAAAAAAACTGCCCCTGAGTGCATACTTGCTACTGATGTAGGCAACACATGCTAACAAATTATCTTCGATTTTTCTTTGTCCCACTATTCACTATGAGCCCTGTAAATATTTGTTCTTACTTAATAAAGTCAAGTTTCCTGTTAAAAGAATTTTTTTTTTAACTTAGAACATTGACAGAGACCACCTTCAATGTTGATTCTATTTTTTCTTGAACTGGACAACCTTTATGAATACTGCAGCAGTCATTCTGACAGTGAACGAAAGAAAACAGGAATTTCTATTTCTGTCCCAGTCGGTCGCCGGCTTGTGCAGAAATGGCAGAAACGCTTGATGTCACTGACCGGCACAGTTCACCTTGCCTGGAGGACAAAGTGCACCGTGTAGGCAGGATTTCCACTGCTAACCAACGGTGGACACATTTGAGTAGAGGTTGCGAATGTTTACGGTATCTTGGTTTAGGATCTCAGTCAGGTGTGAAGTACAAAGGCAGTCTGTGGTCTGTGTCTCGTGCTATTGGAGCCCGTGATTTATTTTATGATAGAATGTAGGATGGCTTGTAAATACTTGTCAGGTGCCTAACAAAGAAGAAAACAAATAAAATGTAAAAGAATGAAAAAAAGAAAGAAAAGAAAACATTGGTGTGACATCCTAAACGAGCAGTTGCGGCAAAAAGGTTCAATAAATATATTTTTAAACCGATTTGACAGTGTTTCAGTGAATTTACAGCGAGATGTGAAAGAATGTAGTGTTATTGAAGCTTCATCAGTTCATAACGTTAAGGAATCGTATTTCCGACCAAACAAAGTTAGTGGCTGATGAACTTGTTCCACTAGCGGAAATAGCTAAAAATGATGTTACTACATAAGGAACTGGAGCAGGCCAAGATCTACAGGATGAAAAAAAAAAAAAAATCTAATGAAGGTAATGGTTTTCAGGATGCCGACGATCTTAGCGATCCACGATCCTGGCCAGATTCTAAAAATGATAATTTAGCATAAGAGCAATTAAGGAAAGTCTGCAAGACATTAGTGAAAAAATATCACATTTCCTGTGGATAGTGAGACAAGAAGGTGTTTTACTGTTTTTCATTGCTCCCATCAACTTTCAAACAATTACAAAAGTTAAGCAAACGTGGCTTATATATTCTCGAACAGAAGATACTGTGTACTGCTTTTGTTACAACTTTTTCAGTTCGAGTGCAGCCACTATCACAAGAAATGGTTTAAGAGGCTGCCAAAGCTTATCAAAAGTTCTCTCTAACCATGAAGTGTCGTGCAATCACATTATTAAAATCTACAAGTAGAAAGAGCTTCCGCAGAGAATTAAAAACTCAAAATTAATTTATCAGGCAACTCAAAATCGATCTGATCAGTAAGAAAAGAGCTGGCGATTGGTTTTGTTAGGGTTATCTTCCATACTACATTTCCTTGACGAAAGAACTCTCAAAGTACGAGGCGACCACGAAATGTTGGGAAATCCAGTTCATGGAAACTTTTTAGGGCAATTAGAACTAATGGCCAAGTTTTATCCTCTGTTAAATGATCGTATTAATTGTGGGTCTAAACCTGGTTGCTTGGTTAGTTACTTATGTAAGGCTATACAAAATTAAATCATTACCATAATTTCTGATGAGAGTGTATCTATCATGAAAGATACTGCACTAAAAATAAATATTATTCAATAATATTGGAATGTATACCAGATTTAAGTCACAAGAAACCATTAAGTGTGGTTTTAAAACTGGTAGATGTGTTTTCCAAATCGATTGCAACTCAAGAATTTTTTTTTCTTTTAAGTGGATGACACTACTGGGAAAGATCTTATAGAACTGTTACTTCAAATAAGTACTATGTAACCTTGGCATATTGCATGCAAATTGTAGGGGACAGTCTTATGACAACGGGAACAACATGAAGGGCAAGAAGGGTGGTATTCAAGCCCGTATCTTCGTAGAAAATCCAGAGCTCCTTGCTATGCTCATAGCTTGAAGTTGGTTGTTGGTGAGGCAGTTAAATCATCTATAATTGCGCTACATTTTCTATGTAGTTCAAAGACTATTCACATTACCTACTGCCTCTGTGAAGTGCTGGGAAGCATTCAAAAATCATGTAAACATGACTCTAAAGCCGCTGAGTGATAAAAGATGGAAGGCTAGAGCTGAAAGTGTTCAAGTTGTGAGATATGAGCTTAATAACATAAAGCTTGCATTAACAGAGTTAAAAAACACATACAAGAATGAACCAATATCTTTCAGTGAAGTATCTAGTCTCTTGAAACAAATCTCAGAATTTAAGTTTCCTCTGTGTGCTGTGATGGCATAACGTCCTTTACCATGACAACAGATTCAATAAACCAGTTCAGCAAGAATCTACCGGTATTAAATTAGACACTAAGTAAAATTAAGAAAGTCAACACTTAGTGTTATTGATGACTATAGAGCCAATGGTTTTGAAAAGTCATCTTGTGTATTAATAACCGCTTCAGCTGTATTCAGTCCTTTATTATTGGATCATTACTGGTTTCGTGGCACTAAATGTCACATCTTTAGGTGAACGTATGACTAAAACATTAGGGCGGAAAATCTCATCATATGTTCACCTGAAGATGTGGCTTTTAGTGCCAGAAAACTGGTAATGATCCGATAATAAAGGACTAGATACAGCCAAAGCGGTTATTAATGCACAAGAATGACTACTCATAGGTGTAATGGTCTTTCTATCAAGCTAAAAAAGACAAATTGTGTGCTTTTTTCCTCTAATACAAATGTTACCAATGTATGAATCTAAAAATGGGTGAAGATGAGAGAGTCCTCCAAAGCAAACTAAGGGGCACTACCATATTCGAGATATGTGTAAAAGATTAAGCTCAGCAACATTTGCCTTGTAAGTCATATCAGACAGCATGGAGATGACCATAATAAAAACAGCATGCTTTGGCTCTTTCCATCACCTTAAGGACTACAGTGTAATATTCTGGAGAAATCAACTGATGGCAGAAAAGTGTTTCATGCACAGAAGCGAGCCATAAGAATTATGTGTGGAGTACATCCTAGGCACTCATGCAGTAATCTATTTAGAGATCTTCAAATCTTTACAACAACTGTTCAATATATAGGGTGTTACAAAAAGGTACTATCAGGAAATATTCCTCGCACACAAAGAAAGAAAATATGTTATGTGGGCATGTGTCCGGAAACGCTTACTTTCCATGTTAGAGCTCCATCGTGCATGAATCACATGTTATGTCGTACTTGTAAAGGCACATGTTCTAGCAGCACAGGTAGAGTATCCCGTATGAAATCATGATAACGTGCTCCATTGAGCGTAGGTGGAAGAACATGGGGCCCAATCAAGACATCACCAACAATGCCTGCCCAAACGTTCACATAAAATCTGTGTTGATGACGTGACTGCACAATTGTGTGCGGATTCTCATCAGCCCACACATGCTGATTGTGAAAATTTACAATTTGATCACGTTGGAATGAAGCTTCATCCGTAAAGAGAACATTAGCACTGAAATGAGGATTGACACATTGTCGGATGAACCATTCGCAGAAGTGTACCCGTGGAGGCCAATCAGTCGCTGATAGTGCCTGCACACGCTGTACATGGTACGGAAACAACTGGTTCTCCCATAGCACTCTCCATACAGTGACGTGGTCAACGTTCCCTTGTACAGCAGCAACTTCTCTGACGCTGACATTAGGGTTATCGTCAGTTGCACGATTACTTCGAACGTCTTTCTGTCGGGACACCTTCGTTCTGGAAATCTGTCTCGATGCAAACGTACCGCGCCACGGCTATTGCCCCGTGCTAATTCATCCATCAAATGGGCATTTGCCAACTCCGCATTTGTAAACATTGCACTGACTGCAAAACCATGTTCGTGATAAACACTAACCTGTTGATGCTATGTACTGATGAGCTTGATGCTAGTACTGTAGAGCAATGAGTCGCATGTCAACACAAGCACCGAAGTCAACATTACCTTCCTGCAATTGGGCCAACAGGCGGTGAGTCGAGGAAGTACAGTACATACTGACGAAACTAAAATGAACTCTAACATGGAAATTAAGCGTTTCCGGACACATGTCCACATAACATCTTTTCTTTATTTGTGTGTGTGGAATATATCCTGAAAGTTTGGCCATACCTTTTTGTAACACCCTGTATATTTTCCATGATGTGCTTTGTTTAAAAAGATAGCAACTTATCTAAAACTAATAGTTCGTACCATAATTGTACACCAGAAGAAAACCTGATATTCATTATGGTCTAAAAACAAAGAGCATGGTGCAGAAGGGGGTTTTATACAGTGCCAGCCAGATTTTTAATGCCCTTCCAACAATAATTAAAGAATTGGTTGGAAACATGCCCAAGTTTAAAGAAAAGGTGAGGCAGTTCCTTCTAGATGGATCTTATTATAGTACAGACGAATTTCTAAGCCAAAGTGTATAATATCTCCTGAGTATGCTTAAATTTATTTTTGTGGCTTTTATGACCTAATCATCTTTGTCTATCTACAGTGTAATTTAAAAACTGATATGTATGCATATCTGTATGTACAACTGTATATTCATTCAGAACTCAAGTATGGTAACTCATACATAAGGTTATATGTTAGCTTATCTGTTCCTGTTATTTATATGATAAGAACAATGTACTCGCACATTAAAGAATAATATGTAAAAATCTGACTCATTCTATATTCAGAGATATATTCTCATATGGATCTGCAGAACTCGAAATAAATAAATAAATGTGGTTGTCCTACCTACAAGGTTGTCCGCCCCAGTAGCTGAGTGGTCAGCGTGACGGATTGCCGTCCTCTGGGCCCGGGTTCGATTCCCGGCTGGGTCGGAGATTTTCTCCGCTCAGGGACTGGGTGTTGTGTTGTGTTCATCATCATTTCATCCCCATCCGGCGTGCAGGTCGCCCAATGTGGCGCCGAATGTAATAAGACCTGCGATATGACGGCCGGACCTGCCCCGCGAGGGGCCTCCCGGCCAATGACGCCAAACGCTCATCATCATCATCATCACCTACAAGGTTGTCTGCAGGTCTTGAAAATGCTAAGAGAGAAGCAGAGGAGTTGGTTGCATCTTTAGGAAATATTGGTGAATTAACAGAATCCAGATCGCCAAACACTTGAAGGCAGTTTTCTTACAAAAGTAAGGATTAACCCATTTCAGGGAAAGAAAACCGCGTAAGGCTACACTTCTTCAATGTTCTGGCAGACACCGCCATTATGCCTATTGCCTCTGAAGGAACGGTTTCAGCAGCTCAGTAACTGCTGTGACGTGTTCAGTGTCAATTTTGGTATTAAGAACTTGACAACAAAGAAATGCCATCTCAACAGAGAATGTAAAAATTTTTCAGAAGCATTGAGAGACCCTAAAATGTATTTAGGAGATAAATTCGCAGGATCTCGCAAAGGAATTGGAGCTGTTGTCACCCGTGCTTCCACAAACTGCGGACATGTTTAGAAGTACTTCGGTATATCTTCGAAATGAAGTTGCAAGGCTTTTCCCAAATATAACAATTGCATTAAGGATATTTTTGTGCATACATGTCTGCAACTTCTGCAGAATGTAGCTTTTCCCTGATAAAGATTGTTAAAAACTGTCTCAGCTCTTCAATGAGCAACGAACGACTGAGACTCCTTCCGTAACAGCATTGGAAAGACAGATTGTGAGTTCGCTCGACATTGAGAAACTGGTGAAGGGCTTCCCTGCTCTCAAAGCAAGAAAGGTAAAGATTTAGGTGAGTAATTTTACTATATTAGTTGTACAATTTAGTAGGATTTCCTGGTCGTATCTACTGTTAGAATCTATTAAATTACATGCCTAAGTTTGCATGGTCATAGCTGTGCATGTAAGTTAAGCCTATACTACTAAGTCAGCCGGGCTTCGCTCGAAACTTGTGAACTGTCACTAAGGTGTGGATATTAGTGATAAAAAATAACGAAAACAAAATTTATGAATGCATATACACAGTTTATTTCTACGACAGCTCTCATTGGCTGATTGCCTTGAATGTAAAAACAGATCAACGTTTCACGCAATCTGCAAACCCAGTGTTGAATCAGCCACTATCTCTTATTAAAAAGTAAAAACTATGATGAAACATAGAGTCAGTATAGCCGCTGTAATATCTGTAGTAATCTGTGGTCCCCTCAATTTATATGACATACTGTAAGTAAGTTTTTTAGTAATTTCAAAATCGCTATATACTTGCTTGCTGTTATAAGTTATCAGGCCTTATGATTCTGGACGTACTCCGAGGATTATTGTACTTGCAACATTGCGACATTGAAGTTCTGCTTCGTACCATAATGTGACGCAGGTGTTTTTCGTTTTTTTTTTTTTTTGTTTTTGTTTTTGCAGATGTTAAAAGTGCTATGATGAAAACTACACTCCTGGAAATGGAAAAAAGAACACATTGACACCGGTGTGTCAGACCCACCATACTTGCTCCGGACACTGCGAGAGGGCTGTACAAGCAATGATCACACGCACGGCACAGCCGACACACCAGGAACCGCGGTGTTGGCCGTCGAATGGCGCTAGCTGCGCAGCATTTGTGCACCGCCGCCGTCAGTGTCAGCAAGTTTGCCGAGGCATACGGAGCTCCATCGCAGTCTTTAACACTGGTAGCATGCTGCGACAGCGTGGACGTGAACCGTATGTGCAGTTGACGGACTTTGAGTGAGGGCGTATAGTGGGCATGCGGGAGGCCGGGTGGACGTACCGCCGAATTGCTCAACACGTGGGGCGTGAGGTCTCCACAGTGCATCGATGTTGTCGCCAGTGGAAGGTGCACGTGCCCGTCGACCTGGGACCGGACCGCAGTGACGCACGGATGCACGCCAAGACCGTAGGATCCTACGCAGTGCCGTAGGGAACCGCACCGCCACTTCCCAGCAAATTAGGAACACTGTTGCTCCTGGGGTATCGGCGAGAACCATTCGCAACCGTCTCCATGAAGCTGGGCTACGGTCCCGCACACCATTAGGCCGTCTTCCTCTCATGCCCCAACATCGTGCAGCCCGCCTCCAGTGGTGTCGCGACAGGCGTGAATGGAGGGACGAATGGAGACGTGTCGTCTTCAGCGATGAGAGTCGCTTCTGCCTTGGTGCCAATGATAGTCGTATGCGTGTTTGGCGCCGTGCAGGTGAGCGCCACAATCAGGACTGCATACGACCGAGGCACACAGGGCCAGCACCCGGCATCATGGTGTGGGGAGCGATCTCCTACACTGGCCGTACACCACTGGTGATCGTCGAGGGGACACTGAATAGTGCACGGTACATCCAAACCGTCATCGAACCCATCGTTCTACCATTCCTAGACCGGCAAGGGAACTTGCTGTTCCAACAGGACAATGCACGTCCGCATGTATCCCGTGCCACCCAACGTGCTCTAGAAGGTGTAAGTCAACTACCCTGGCCAGCAAGATCTCCGGATCTGTCCCCCATTGAGCATGTTTGGGACTGGATGAAGCGTCGTCTCACGCTGTCTGCACGTCCAGCACGAACGCTGGTCCAACTGAGGCGCCAGGTGGAAATGGCATGGCAAGCCGTTCCACAGGACTACATCCAGCATCTCTACGATCGTCTCCATGGGAGAATAGCAGCCTGCATTGCTGCGAAAGGTGGATATACACTGTACTAGTGCCGACATTGTGCATGCTCTGTTGCCTGTGTCTATGTGCCTGTGGTTCGGTCAGTGTGATCATGTGATGTATCTGACCCCAGGAATGTGTCAATAAAGTTTCCCCTTCCTGGGACAATGAATTCACGTTGTTCTTATTTCAATTTCAAGGAGTGTATTTTGACAGATGTAAGGATGGCCTTTTGAAACATTTGGAAAGATGTTTGGTAATTTATTATAACAGACACAATTAAAAACCGTTCAGCATTGTTTCAGCACTGCTGTAACGTCTGCAACAGCTAACAAATTTTTAGATTTCTGTTTTTCCAGTTATATTTGGTGTTGGTTTTAGGTACAGGTTCGTTCATTTTAAGTGCATTTTAGCGTAGGTGCAGGTTCGTTCAGTTTAAGTGCATATTAGTGTATTTTTGGTTCACATTTTCTTTGTTTTAGTTTATATTTCGTGTAATTTTTTGTGCATGTTTTAATGCAAAAATATTTGCATTTAACACGGCAAAGCTAGCTGGCGATCTACCTGCGGCAACGGCACCATCTGTTTACATTTTAAAAAAAGATGAACGGAGGTACCGGGTATTATGAAATCTACACTGTCCGATATTCTTACGACTCAAGGTTGACACGTTATACTCCATATGAAAAATATATGAATGCGTTTTTACTAACAAGTACAAGCTAACCTGTGACTTCGCATAAGCTTACCATGGGAAGTTGTGTGTAAGCCTAGTACTTAATAAACTACTGATCTGTTTGTTGATAAGATTCAAAGAATCCTCAATCCGCGAATTTCATCGAAACGTTTTGAATTGCATACACACACACACACACACTCATAAAAAAAAAAAAATAAATATATATATATGGATCTTAGCGATCCACGATCCTGGCCAGATTCTAAAAATGATAATTTAGCATAAGAGCAATTAAGGAAAGTCTGCAAGACATTAGTGAAAAAATATCACATTTCCTGTGGATAGTGAGACAAGAAGGTGTTTTACTGTTTTTCATTGCTCCCATCAACTTTCAAACAATTACAAAAGTTAAGCAAACGTGGCTTATATATTCTCGAACAGAAGATACTGTGTACTGCTTTTGTTACAACTTTTTCAGTTCGAGTGCAGCCACTATCACAAGAAATGGTTTAAGAGGCTGCCAAAGCTTATCAAAAGTTCTCTCTAACCATGAAGTGTCGTGCAATCACATTATTAAAATCTACAAGTAGAAAGAGCTTCCGCAGAGAATTAAAAACTCAAAATTAATTTATCAGGCAACTCAAAATCGATCTGATCAGTAAGAAAAGAGCTGGCGATTGGTTTTGTTAGGGTTATCTTCCATACTACATTTCCTTGACGAAAGAACTCTCAAAGTACGAGGCGACCACGAAATGTTGGGAAATCCAGTTCATGGAAACTTTTTAGGGCAATTAGAACTAATGGCCAAGTTTTATCCTCTGTTAAATGATCGTATTAATTGTGGGTCTAAACCTGGTTGCTTGGTTAGTTACTTATGTAAGGCTATACAAAATTAAATCATTACCATAATTTCTGATGAGAGTGTATCTATCATGAAAGATACTGCACTAAAAATAAATATTATTCAATAATATTGGAATGTATACCAGATTTAAGTCACAAGAAACCATTAAGTGTGGTTTTAAAACTGGTAGATGTGTTTTCCAAATCGATTGCAACTCAAGAATTTTTTTTTCTTTTAAGTGGATGACACTACTGGGAAAGATCTTATAGAACTGTTACTTCAAATAAGTACTATGTAACCTTGGCATATTGCATGCAAATTGTAGGGGACAGTCTTATGACAACGGGAACAACATGAAGGGCAAGAAGGGTGGTATTCAAGCCCGTATCTTCGTAGAAAATCCAGAGCTCCTTGCTATGCTCATAGCTTGAAGTTGGTTGTTGGTGAGGCAGTTAAATCATCTATAATTGCGCTACATTTTCTATGTAGTTCAAAGACTATTCACATTACCTACTGCCTCTGTGAAGTGCTGGGAAGCATTCAAAAATCATGTAAACATGACTCTAAAGCCGCTGAGTGATAAAAGATGGAAGGCTAGAGCTGAAAGTGTTCAAGTTGTGAGATATGAGCTTAATAACATAAAGCTTGCATTAACAGAGTTAAAAAACACATACAAGAATGAACCAATATCTTTCAGTGAAGTATCTAGTCTCTTGAAACAAATCTCAGAATTTAAGTTTCCTCTGTGTGCTGTGATGGCATAACGTCCTTTACCATGACAACAGATTCAATAAACCAGTTCAGCAAGAATCTACCGGTATTAAATTAGACACTAAGTAAAATTAAGAAAGTCAACACTTAGTGTTATTGATGACTATAGAGCCAATGGTTTTGAAAAGTCATCTTGTGTATTAATAACCGCTTCAGCTGTATTCAGTCCTTTATTATTGGATCATTACTGGTTTCGTGGCACTAAATGTCACATCTTTAGGTGAACGTATGACTAAAACATTAGGGCGGAAAATCTCATCATATGTTCACCTGAAGATGTGGCTTTTAGTGCCAGAAAACTGGTAATGATCCGATAATAAAGGACTAGATACAGCCAAAGCGGTTATTAATGCACAAGAATGACTACTCATAGGTGTAATGGTCTTTCTATCAAGCTAAAAAAGACAAATTGTGTGCTTTTTTCCTCTAATACAAATGTTACCAATGTATGAATCTAAAAATGGGTGAAGATGAGAGAGTCCTCCAAAGCAAACTAAGGGGCACTACCATATTCGAGATATGTGTAAAAGATTAAGCTCAGCAACATTTGCCTTGTAAGTCATATCAGACAGCATGGAGATGACCATAATAAAAACAGCATGCTTTGGCTCTTTCCATCACCTTAAGGACTACAGTGTAATATTCTGGAGAAATCAACTGATGGCAGAAAAGTGTTTCATGCACAGAAGCGAGCCATAAGAATTATGTGTGGAGTACATCCTAGGCACTCATGCAGTAATCTATTTAGAGATCTTCAAATCTTTACAACAACTGTTCAATATATAGGGTGTTACAAAAAGGTACTATCAGGAAATATTCCTCGCACACAAAGAAAGAAAATATGTTATGTGGGCATGTGTCCGGAAACGCTTACTTTCCATGTTAGAGCTCCATCGTGCATGAATCACATGTTATGTCGTACTTGTAAAGGCACATGTTCTAGCAGCACAGGTAGAGTATCCCGTATGAAATCATGATAACGTGCTCCATTGAGCGTAGGTGGAAGAACATGGGGCCCAATCAAGACATCACCAACAATGCCTGCCCAAACGTTCACATAAAATCTGTGTTGATGACGTGACTGCACAATTGTGTGCGGATTCTCATCAGCCCACACATGCTGATTGTGAAAATTTACAATTTGATCACGTTGGAATGAAGCTTCATCCGTAAAGAGAACATTAGCACTGAAATGAGGATTGACACATTGTCGGATGAACCATTCGCAGAAGTGTACCCGTGGAGGCCAATCAGTCGCTGATAGTGCCTGCACACGCTGTACATGGTACGGAAACAACTGGTTCTCCCATAGCACTCTCCATACAGTGACGTGGTCAACGTTCCCTTGTACAGCAGCAACTTCTCTGACGCTGACATTAGGGTTATCGTCAGTTGCACGATTACTTCGAACGTCTTTCTGTCGGG
The DNA here is from genome assembly GCF_023864345.2 of Schistocerca serialis cubense. Lineage (NCBI taxonomy): Eukaryota > Metazoa > Arthropoda > Insecta > Orthoptera > Acrididae > Schistocerca > Schistocerca serialis. The sequence continues at coordinate 463,918,915 of NC_064643.1, forward strand.
ACACCTTCGTTCTGGAAATCTGTCTCGATGCAAACGTACCGCGCCACGGCTATTGCCCCGTGCTAATTCATCCATCAAATGGGCATTTGCCAACTCCGCATTTGTAAACATTGCACTGACTGCAAAACCATGTTCGTGATAAACACTAACCTGTTGATGCTATGTACTGATGAGCTTGATGCTAGTACTGTAGAGCAATGAGTCGCATGTCAACACAAGCACCGAAGTCAACATTACCTTCCTGCAATTGGGCCAACAGGCGGTGAGTCGAGGAAGTACAGTACATACTGACGAAACTAAAATGAACTCTAACATGGAAATTAAGCGTTTCCGGACACATGTCCACATAACATCTTTTCTTTATTTGTGTGTGTGGAATATATCCTGAAAGTTTGGCCATACCTTTTTGTAACACCCTGTATATTTTCCATGATGTGCTTTGTTTAAAAAGATAGCAACTTATCTAAAACTAATAGTTCGTACCATAATTGTACACCAGAAGAAAACCTGATATTCATTATGGTCTAAAAACAAAGAGCATGGTGCAGAAGGGGGTTTTATACAGTGCCAGCCAGATTTTTAATGCCCTTCCAACAATAATTAAAGAATTGGTTGGAAACATGCCCAAGTTTAAAGAAAAGGTGAGGCAGTTCCTTCTAGATGGATCTTATTATAGTACAGACGAATTTCTAAGCCAAAGTGTATAATATCTCCTGAGTATGCTTAAATTTATTTTTGTGGCTTTTATGACCTAATCATCTTTGTCTATCTACAGTGTAATTTAAAAACTGATATGTATGCATATCTGTATGTACAACTGTATATTCATTCAGAACTCAAGTATGGTAACTCATACATAAGGTTATATGTTAGCTTATCTGTTCCTGTTATTTATATGATAAGAACAATGTACTCGCACATTAAAGAATAATATGTAAAAATCTGACTCATTCTATATTCAGAGATATATTCTCATATGGATCTGCAGAACTCGAAATAAATAAATAAATGTGGTTGTCCTACCTACAAGGTTGTCCGCCCCAGTAGCTGAGTGGTCAGCGTGACGGATTGCCGTCCTCTGGGCCCGGGTTCGATTCCCGGCTGGGTCGGAGATTTTCTCCGCTCAGGGACTGGGTGTTGTGTTGTGTTCATCATCATTTCATCCCCATCCGGCGTGCAGGTCGCCCAATGTGGCGCCGAATGTAATAAGACCTGCGATATGACGGCCGGACCTGCCCCGCGAGGGGCCTCCCGGCCAATGACGCCAAACGCTCATCATCATCATCATCACCTACAAGGTTGTCTGCAGGTCTTGAAAATGCTAAGAGAGAAGCAGAGGAGTTGGTTGCATCTTTAGGAAATATTGGTGAATTAACAGAATCCAGATCGCCAAACACTTGAAGGCAGTTTTCTTACAAAAGTAAGGATTAACCCATTTCAGGGAAAGAAAACCGCGTAAGGCTACACTTCTTCAATGTTCTGGCAGACACCGCCATTATGCCTATTGCCTCTGAAGGAACGGTTTCAGCAGCTCAGTAACTGCTGTGACGTGTTCAGTGTCAATTTTGGTATTAAGAACTTGACAACAAAGAAATGCCATCTCAACAGAGAATGTAAAAATTTTTCAGAAGCATTGAGAGACCCTAAAATGTATTTAGGAGATAAATTCGCAGGATCTCGCAAAGGAATTGGAGCTGTTGTCACCCGTGCTTCCACAAACTGCGGACATGTTTAGAAGTACTTCGGTATATCTTCGAAATGAAGTTGCAAGGCTTTTCCCAAATATAACAATTGCATTAAGGATATTTTTGTGCATACATGTCTGCAACTTCTGCAGAATGTAGCTTTTCCCTGATAAAGATTGTTAAAAACTGTCTCAGCTCTTCAATGAGCAACGAACGACTGAGACTCCTTCCGTAACAGCATTGGAAAGACAGATTGTGAGTTCGCTCGACATTGAGAAACTGGTGAAGGGCTTCCCTGCTCTCAAAGCAAGAAAGGTAAAGATTTAGGTGAGTAATTTTACTATATTAGTTGTACAATTTAGTAGGATTTCCTGGTCGTATCTACTGTTAGAATCTATTAAATTACATGCCTAAGTTTGCATGGTCATAGCTGTGCATGTAAGTTAAGCCTATACTACTAAGTCAGCCGGGCTTCGCTCGAAACTTGTGAACTGTCACTAAGGTGTGGATATTAGTGATAAAAAATAACGAAAACAAAATTTATGAATGCATATACACAGTTTATTTCTACGACAGCTCTCATTGGCTGATTGCCTTGAATGTAAAAACAGATCAACGTTTCACGCAATCTGCAAACCCAGTGTTGAATCAGCCACTATCTCTTATTAAAAAGTAAAAACTATGATGAAACATAGAGTCAGTATAGCCGCTGTAATATCTGTAGTAATCTGTGGTCCCCTCAATTTATATGACATACTGTAAGTAAGTTTTTTAGTAATTTCAAAATCGCTATATACTTGCTTGCTGTTATAAGTTATCAGGCCTTATGATTCTGGACGTACTCCGAGGATTATTGTACTTGCAACATTGCGACATTGAAGTTCTGCTTCGTACCATAATGTGACGCAGGTGTTTTTCGTTTTTTTTTTTTTTGTTTTTGTTTTTGCAGATGTTAAAAGTGCTATGATGAAAACTACACTCCTGGAAATGGAAAAAAGAACACATTGACACCGGTGTGTCAGACCCACCATACTTGCTCCGGACACTGCGAGAGGGCTGTACAAGCAATGATCACACGCACGGCACAGCCGACACACCAGGAACCGCGGTGTTGGCCGTCGAATGGCGCTAGCTGCGCAGCATTTGTGCACCGCCGCCGTCAGTGTCAGCAAGTTTGCCGAGGCATACGGAGCTCCATCGCAGTCTTTAACACTGGTAGCATGCTGCGACAGCGTGGACGTGAACCGTATGTGCAGTTGACGGACTTTGAGTGAGGGCGTATAGTGGGCATGCGGGAGGCCGGGTGGACGTACCGCCGAATTGCTCAACACGTGGGGCGTGAGGTCTCCACAGTGCATCGATGTTGTCGCCAGTGGAAGGTGCACGTGCCCGTCGACCTGGGACCGGACCGCAGTGACGCACGGATGCACGCCAAGACCGTAGGATCCTACGCAGTGCCGTAGGGAACCGCACCGCCACTTCCCAGCAAATTAGGAACACTGTTGCTCCTGGGGTATCGGCGAGAACCATTCGCAACCGTCTCCATGAAGCTGGGCTACGGTCCCGCACACCATTAGGCCGTCTTCCTCTCATGCCCCAACATCGTGCAGCCCGCCTCCAGTGGTGTCGCGACAGGCGTGAATGGAGGGACGAATGGAGACGTGTCGTCTTCAGCGATGAGAGTCGCTTCTGCCTTGGTGCCAATGATAGTCGTATGCGTGTTTGGCGCCGTGCAGGTGAGCGCCACAATCAGGACTGCATACGACCGAGGCACACAGGGCCAGCACCCGGCATCATGGTGTGGGGAGCGATCTCCTACACTGGCCGTACACCACTGGTGATCGTCGAGGGGACACTGAATAGTGCACGGTACATCCAAACCGTCATCGAACCCATCGTTCTACCATTCCTAGACCGGCAAGGGAACTTGCTGTTCCAACAGGACAATGCACGTCCGCATGTATCCCGTGCCACCCAACGTGCTCTAGAAGGTGTAAGTCAACTACCCTGGCCAGCAAGATCTCCGGATCTGTCCCCCATTGAGCATGTTTGGGACTGGATGAAGCGTCGTCTCACGCTGTCTGCACGTCCAGCACGAACGCTGGTCCAACTGAGGCGCCAGGTGGAAATGGCATGGCAAGCCGTTCCACAGGACTACATCCAGCATCTCTACGATCGTCTCCATGGGAGAATAGCAGCCTGCATTGCTGCGAAAGGTGGATATACACTGTACTAGTGCCGACATTGTGCATGCTCTGTTGCCTGTGTCTATGTGCCTGTGGTTCGGTCAGTGTGATCATGTGATGTATCTGACCCCAGGAATGTGTCAATAAAGTTTCCCCTTCCTGGGACAATGAATTCACGTTGTTCTTATTTCAATTTCAAGGAGTGTATTTTGACAGATGTAAGGATGGCCTTTTGAAACATTTGGAAAGATGTTTGGTAATTTATTATAACAGACACAATTAAAAACCGTTCAGCATTGTTTCAGCACTGCTGTAACGTCTGCAACAGCTAACAAATTTTTAGATTTCTGTTTTTCCAGTTATATTTGGTGTTGGTTTTAGGTACAGGTTCGTTCATTTTAAGTGCATTTTAGCGTAGGTGCAGGTTCGTTCAGTTTAAGTGCATATTAGTGTATTTTTGGTTCACATTTTCTTTGTTTTAGTTTATATTTCGTGTAATTTTTTGTGCATGTTTTAATGCAAAAATATTTGCATTTAACACGGCAAAGCTAGCTGGCGATCTACCTGCGGCAACGGCACCATCTGTTTACATTTTAAAAAAAGATGAACGGAGGTACCGGGTATTATGAAATCTACACTGTCCGATATTCTTACGACTCAAGGTTGACACGTTATACTCCATATGAAAAATATATGAATGCGTTTTTACTAACAAGTACAAGCTAACCTGTGACTTCGCATAAGCTTACCATGGGAAGTTGTGTGTAAGCCTAGTACTTAATAAACTACTGATCTGTTTGTTGATAAGATTCAAAGAATCCTCAATCCGCGAATTTCATCGAAACGTTTTGAATTGCATACACACACACACACACACTCATAAAAAAAAAAAAATAAATATATATATATATATATATATATATATATATATATACAAAAGTCATACGAAATGTAAACAAAATTACATTCCAGAAAATTTGGGTGCCCCTAACTGAGACTTCGCAGGGGTCCCCGAAGTTTCTTAAACCAGCTCTGGCTCTTACCAACCAAAATCGGGACACATCTAACCAGGCAACTTTTTCCCAGTCTTCTAGGATCCAACCGATAATATCACGAGCCCAGAAGAGGCGCTGTAGGTGATGTGCCCGTAGCAAAGGCACTTGCGTCAGTCGTCTGTTGCCATAGCCCATTATTCCCAGATTTCGCCGCACTGTTCCAATGGATACGTTCATCGTAAGACCCACACTGATTTCTGCGGTTATTTCACGCAGTGTTGTTTGTCTTTTAGCACTGACAACTCACACGATCGCCGCTGCTCTCGGTCGTTAAGTGAAGGGCGTCGGCCACTGCGTTGTTGGTGGTAGGATGGTTCAAATGGCTCTTAGCACTATGGGACTTAACATCTGAGGTCATCAGTCCCCTAGAACTTAGAGCTACTTAAACCTAACTAACCTAAGGACATCACACACATCCATGCCCGAGGCAGGATTCGAACCTGCGACCGTAGCGGTCACGCGGTTCCAGACTGAAGCGCCTAGAACCGCTCGGCCACACCGGCCGGCTTGGTGGTAAGAAATAATGCCTGAAACTTGGTATCTCGGCACACTCTGGACACTGTGGATCTTGGAATATTGAATTCCCAACTGTTTTCTAAAATGGAATAGTTCCAACTACCTTTCCGTGTTCAAAGTCTGTTAATTCCTGTCTCCATAATCACGTTGGAAACCTTGTCACATGAATCGCCTGAGTACAAATGACAGCTCCGTCAGTGCACTTCCCCTTTATAGCTTGCGTACTTGATACCACCGTCAACTGTGTATGTGCGTATCATTATGCCATGACTTGTGTCACCTCAGTGTAGGACACTTATGGTTTATCAAGTCGGGAAACTACCTCAAACTGACCTACAAAAACTAACAGTACATGCATGTCGCTCGAGATTTTCAATATTCTCTCGGTCTCTTCACACAAACTATTAGCCCTGCGGGAAAATATTGGAACTTTTTTGTAGGGAATTTAAAATATTTTAATTTTTTACTGTGATGCGTTTTCGCTAAAGGCAGCGTTTATCGAGTTATTTAAAAAAAAAAAAAACGTAAAAATGTGACCTTCAAACGCACTCCCATCCTCACTCTCAACCCCCCTTCCCTTCCCCCCCCCCCCCCCCCCCCCCCTCCCCTTTCATATCCGACACGATTTCTATTGGCCCATGACGTTCATGCGATTTCTTCCTACCACTGTACAAAAATGTGCAACAACGCGAATTTTTCCCATATTCAACTTTCTTAGTCTTCATTGTATGGGATATTATGCTGCCGGCTAAGTCAGGTACTTACAAATAGCGAAACTGACGTCTGTGTAAATTATAATTGACAGTTTTTTTTAACTTTACCAGCATAATATTGACAACGAAATATGTTGTTCGTCTCGTCTTCTTACTAAGAGACAGCTATGTTTTTTTAAGCGTTAAGTTTAGATGGAAATGTAAACGTAATTAGTTTTTGCACAACGTTTACAGAAGCTCTTTTTCTTTCATTACTGTCACAGGAAATTTTAAATTCGTAATGTTAACAAAATAGCCGACTAAGCCCGTGAGCATAATTGTCCAGTCAATGAAGGCCAACAAAGGTCAAATACGGGAACTAATTCTTCTAGTTGCACATTTTTGCACAGTAGTAGCAGGGAGTAGCATGAACAGTCTACTCGAAATCCTGACCAGTTGTCTGGGGGGGAGGGGGGAGGTTCAGTGTGTGGATGGTGATGCATTTGACAGTCATCTTTTTATGTTTTTCCTGATTAACTCTAAAAATGCAACCTCTATCGGAAACGTATCTTAGTACATACGTAAACTACATTAAATTTCCTAATTCACTTTTTCTCTAGGACTAATAGTTTGCACAAAGAGAGGGAGAGAATACTGAAAATCTCACGCAATGCGCATAGGTTGTAGGTTAGGTAGTTCTTTAGATCAGTTTGAGGTACTTTCCTGACTTGATAGACCCCAAGTATTCTGTATCAAACTGTTCATCTTGGTTTCCTCTAAACCACTGCATCACTTCATGAACAGTTATTGTTTACACCTTGTATTTCTGCTCTTAATTTGAATAGAAAATGTCAAATTTCAGAAGCCCAATAAATGCTTAGATACTTTTGAGTGAGTTGTTACTTCTTATCCTTTAACATACCACTGCACTCAGAATATGCTGTTGGCTGTCGTGTGAGTCATCCGAGCTGCGGTTTTCAGGCAGTGCTCAAATGGAACAGATTACAAAGTGACTCAGGAATCACTCCCCTCCCAGTGGCTCACTGCTCCCCATCGCTTACACATAGCAGATTGCAAAGCCACTTAAGACTTACTCTACTCCCCATCGCTTACACGGAGTGGATCGCAGAATGACTCAGATGTCTGCACTATGGCTCAATCCCTGATTTAGCTCACAGCACTTCTCCACCTGAATTCAGCTTTACTGGATACTGTTCTTTGTAGTGATAATGGTATGTATATTCCACTATTATTTTTACATGTGTGATGTGCCTATATATATTATTTGTTTTCATTTTTGTACTAGCTAACCCAGCAATGCTCCAAAATTGCTAACACGTATGGTATTGGATATACATCCTAATACCCTTTTTCCCTCTCACTATGCCCATTTCCTCCTCCCCCTCTCTCTGTATATCTCCTCTTCCCATCTCTCTCTGAACTTGAGCCTTATTTATTATTATTGCAAACAAAACCTTGGTTGGGAATTGAAGTCACTTAAACTGAGCGGATAAATCAGCTGGAATCATTGGTATATGGGGTACGGCAGAGACATGTGAGGACAGTTAATGACGTATTTCACGTAGTTTTAATATGCAAATAGGTAGGATTAGAAAGTTTTGAATGATTCAGATTCCTTTGTAGTGCTCTAGACGTAACCTAATAAGTTTCCTGTTAAAACCAAGTGCGAGGAAGGAAAAAAAAATAAAAAACAGCACATTATTGTCTATACAACTTTTGTTTAAAATTATGTATGAAGAGACAGAATATCTACGGGAGGAACAGTTTTCTAAAGATTTGAGTGTTCCACTATCATACTTAATACTGACTGTGAAAAAGGAAACTTAATCACAAATTTTCACAGAACAGCAAAGCATTTTTCAAAAAACTCTTCAACCGCTTAGGGTTGGAATTTTGAAAAATACCTTCTTAAACAACACCTACAGTATAAGATCCACACCTTCTCTAAATGTCAAGTTTCTGTACTTGGCAGTTTGGGCTGGGCGATGGTGAGGCAGTCAGCCTGTCAGTCGGGACGTTGCCTCTTATACACTGAAGAGCCAAAGAAACTGGTACACCTGCCTAATATTGAGTAGGTCCCTCAAGAGCATGCAGAAGCGTAGCAACACAATGTTGCCTGGACTCGAATAATGTTTGAAGTAGTGCTGTAGGGAACTGACACCATGAATCCTGCACGGCTGTCCATAAATCCATAAGAGTATGAGGGGGCTAGAAATCTCTTTTGAACAGCACATTGCAAGGCATTCATGTCCAGGGAGTTTGGTGGCCAGTGGAAGTGTTTAAACTAAGAAAAGTGTTCCTGGAGCCACTCTGTGGCAATTCTAAACGTGTGGGGAGTCGCATTGTCCTGCTGGAATTGCTGAAGTCCTTTGGAATGCACAATGGATATTGATTGTGTTGTGTTGTATGAGTAAAAATTAGTGGAGAAATGTGATTGGCCAATGGAACCACATTAAAATGGCTGGAAATCCCAAGCTCTAAGATTCACTAAGATTCAAGCTCCCCCTCCTGATCCTTTATAACTAGTTCAGTTGCGCAGACCTCTTCATTTGAAGTATGTGCACCTGAGGAAGAGGTTTAGGTTTGCAACAAACAAATTATTATTAACAGTAATACTATACTGAAATGGTCAGGAAACAATAACAATGATACATTAACTAATGGTCTATTAATAATATTTTTCCATTTTTTATTAACATATCTTTTTTCTTTTGTTGATTTATTTACAAAGCTATTTGTTTCTGGTGGACAATAATTTGCAAAGCCATTTTTAGCTAATGCCTTCTATACATTGGTTTATTTACAAAGCTATATTTTTCTGATGAACCATAATTTGCAAAGCTATTTTTTTATGACCATACTAATTAAGATAGCTTATCTTGAACCATGGACCTCCTTGGGGAGGCTTGCATGCCTCAACAGTACAGATACCCATACCATAGGTACAAACACAGTGGAGAGGTAGCTGTTTAGAGGCTAGACAAATGTATTGTTCCTGAAGAGGAACAGCAGCCAATTGACTAACCTGGCCTTGTAACATCAACCAAAACAGCCATGCTATGCTGGTACTGCGAACCGCTGAAAGCAAGGGGAAACCTCAGCTGTAATTTTTCCTGAGGGCATGCAGCTTTACTGTATGGTTAAATGATGATGGTGTCATCTTGGATAAAATATTCTGGAGGTAAAATAGTCCCTCTTTTGGATCTCTGAATGGGGGCTACTCAGGAGGATGTTGTTATCAAGAAAAAGAAAAGTGGCATTCTGCAGATTAGACTGTGAAATGTCACATCCCTTAATCAGGCAGGTTGGTTAGAAAATTTAAAAAGGGAGATAGGTTAAAGTTAGATATAGACGGAGGTTGCTGCATACTCCTGGACTTTTCTATAAGCTATGAAGTGAAAACAGATTTTAATTTTTTAAATGAAGATTGCATATTCGAAAGTTGTTGCATAGAGCTTTAAGAGCTTAATATGTTGATCATTTCAATTTATAGAATTCCAGAAAGGGCTTTAGTCACGCCATTCCTCTCTAAATTCCAGTGCTTGCTAGATAAACTAAAGAAAGAAAAGAAGAAAACATTGTAATAACAGCAGATTCTAATATAAACATTGCAAATGACAATAAAGAATCAACAACATTTATTTATTCAGTTAATAAGTCTGGTTTTAAACTAAATTTTTCAGAGTTCACCAGAGAAAATATCCACTCAGCAACATGCATCGACAACATTGTAACAGATTACTACTTTGATAATGTACATAAACTATGTCTAGACTTAGGACTTTTCGATCACTGAGTCTTATTTGTCTCACTGCCAAAAACTGATAAACATAATGTAAGAAAATCATATATCGAAGGAAGTTTCAATAAAACAAATATTGAAGTATTCTATGAGAAACTAACTTAAGTTAAGTGGTGTTTTGGGGATGTGGATCCAACAAATGAAAACTTTAGTACATTCTTAAACAGTTTTCTTGAAGTATTTAATGAAACTTTCCCACCAAGATCATATTGCAACAAAACATCAAGCAAGATAAGATGGATCACACCAGGAATAAAAATATCGAGTGAGAGGAAAAGGAAGCTACACAATCAACTGAAGTACAACAAAGATCCTGATTTTGTAAAAGTTGTTAGAAACTATAAATCTATTTTTAAGGAAGTTGTGAAAGCTTCAAAACAAATGGCAAATAACAAATTCATTCTAGGGCAGAAAAATAAAACAAGAACAGTATGGTCTGTAGTTAAGTCTTAATTAGGTGTCCGAAATCATAAACAAGACTTTTCAGAAATCAAACTTAAGGAAAAATCGATTGTAAATCCAGCTCAAATATCTGAGTGCTTCAATGAGTACTTCATAAATGTAGCAAAATCTGATTTAGACATAGCAAATTATGAGCAGAAAACAAATAGTTTTGGGTGAAAAGGCAATACCAGTGAATGTCTCAAAAAATTCAACACAGTCTCAGCAAAATTTGTTGAAAATGTCATACTCTCCTTAAAAGACAAAAACTCTGCTGGCTGGGATGGGATACTCACCAAAATAATTAAAAAGTTTACAACATAATAGCTCATCCTCTCTCTCTTATAATAAACAAATCCTTTGAAGAATGTCTGCTTGTGTCTGTGTATGTGCCTCTCCCTGGAGGCACCACCTTATCGTAGCACTGTCCGTGCGGGTGGGAGAGTTTGCGTGTTCCTGTGATGCTGAGAGCTATACCGGTGGTAGCGTAGCTACTGGCAGGTTCAACCTAGCCGGTCAGGTCTCAGCAGAGGAGCCAGACGAAGTGTGCCTCACAACGACCTACCGTCCTTTCCTCCCTTTCCCTTCCAGTCTCCTCCCTTTCCTTCTTCCCTTCTGTCAGTCTCTTCATCGGTGTAGGAGGCGGGTAATATTGATAGGTAAACACTCACGGCTTCTGTACCGACGAAGCAAGGCACCTGTGATGTGCCTTAAGGGCGTATGTCAGGATACTTCCAGTGGCATATGGCCTTTCACTGCATCCCCTGCCTCTTGCCAGTCGTATCGGCCCTACGATCCACTGCCAACCAGAGGCAGAGGACGAGAGAGTGGATCTGCATCAGTGCAACTGCTTGTCCTTTTTAAATACCTTCACGCGCAGATGACTCTGGCAAAGTTTCAATGGACTATTGAGCTTTGAAAGTCCTGCGGCGATGGAGTACTGATGGTGAGGCAAGGGTTTGGTGTACCTGAACCTTAGTTGGTGCTCTGCACGTTAGGCGGTCACACGGTGATGGTCGTTCTGGTACTCGTGAGAGACGGGAGGTCTGGTTCGGCAGCTCGTCAGATGACAAAACAGCCCTATTTAGGATCGCTTTGCTTTCCCTAATCCAGGGAGGGGCCTAGAAAAGGTGGCCTAAACATAGCCCGTCTCAACCCAGCACAAGTGGCAAACTGCGGTCACTTGTTCACTAACATATGCGGTCAAAAAAATAATAAAATAAACAGTTACCTTAAATATCTAATGATTGGAGTCTGGAACGTCCGTACTTTACAGGATAACGACCATAATCAGTGCCCAGAGAGAAAGACAGGACTTATCGCAAGGGAATTGGCTAGATATAACATCGACATTACCGCCGTAAGTGAAACACATCTTAGTGACTCTGGACAGTTATGTGAACCGCTCGGAGGTTATACCTACTACTGGAGTGGAAAATCATCCACTGAAAGGGCAGAAAGTGGGGTACGCTTTGCCATACACAATAAATTGGCATGTCCACTAACAGAACTCCCAAAAGGTATCAGTGACAGAATAATAACACTCAGACTTCCCCTGGCATCCAAGAAATATCTTCACTTGATCAATGTATATGCACCTACATTGCCATCTCCAGATGAAGAGAAGAACAAGTTCTACCAAGACCTCCGACATGTCCTTAGAGATATTCCTTCTGCAGATAAACTTCTGTTACTTGGTGATTTTAATGCTCGTGTTGGGAATGATTTCAGTGCTTGGAATGGAGTCCTCGGTCGCCATGGGATTGGAAAATGCAACTCGAATGGTTTGGATCTTCTAACTCTATGTGCCGAGTTTGAACTCTGTCTGACAAATACATATTTTTGTCTGCCTGCAAAATATAAAACGACATGGATGCACCCGCGATCTAAACATTGGCACCTTCTGGATTATGTGATACTACGGAAAAACATCTTGGTGACGTACTGGTCACACGTGCAATGAGAGGCGCTCAGGGATGGACAGACCATCGACTCGTGAGGTCCAAATTAAAGATAACTTTGAAGGCACCACGCCGAGCTTCACGCAAAATACCAACAAAATAGTCCTGCAAAATCTTGGCCAATGATCAGATTATGAGAGCAAAACTGGATGAAAAATTTGGTGTCGATGGCCTTTTGATATCTGAATCTGCCCCTGTAGATGAACAGTGGAGTGCATACGCTAGCAGACTGCGTGTCTGTGCTTCAGAAGTCTTGGGAAAGCCTCAGAAGAAGCACCAGGACTGGTTTGACGACTCAGATTCAGAGATCAGAAAGCTAATTAATGATTTCAGAACCTCTCTTCACACCCCTGATGATAACAAGCGTAGAGCAGCGCATTACAATCTGAAAGTGAAGGTACGTGCTCTCAAAGACAGTTGGTGGGCAAATAAAGCAAACGAAATACAGTTATATGCCGACATACACCAAACGGGCAGATTCCTTGAGTCCCTGAAAACTATCTTTGGACTAAGAGTTGGGAAGATAGCACCAGTCTATAACAAAGACAAAAGTTGTCGGCTGACGCAACAGAGTGACATCCTGTCTCGGTGGGCGGAACATTTTAATGACGTTCTTAATCCCGACCATCAGACAACCGATATTGAAGCACTTGAAGACCTGCCAGTTGAGGAACAACTTGCGGATGCCCCTTCCTACGATGAATTCATTTCAGCACTGGCTAAGCTGAAAAATGGCAAAACAACAGGATTAGATAACTTGCCATCAGAGCTATATAAATATGGGGGGCCAAACATCAAGAAACCATTGTTTGCTCTGATCTTAGGATTTGGGAGTATGAAATGATTCCACAAGACTGGAAAGATGCTTGTATTTCCAAGATCTATAAAGGTAAGGGTGACATATCAGACTGCAGCTCCCACAGGGGCATTTCTCTTCTCTCAGCAGCGGGAAAAGTCCTTGCCCACATAATTAACACCCAGTTAACACACTTTGCAGAAAAACTGCTACCAGAGACCCAGTATGGCTTTCGCCCAAACAGAGGAACAGTGGATGCCATATTTGTTGTCAAACAAATGCAAGAGAAAAGCTTAGAGCAAAAGCTTTGTTCATGTGCTTTGTAGACCTGGAAAAAGCTTTTGATCGTGTCCCAAGGGAAGCTCTCTGGATCATACTAAAGAAAACTGGGTGCCCTGACAAAATTGTCAGTTTGATTCGGCAGTTTCATGAAAACATGATGGCAAAAATCCGCCATGAGGACAAGCTCTCAGAACAGTTTCCCATGACATGTGATGTAAAACAAGGCTGTGTTCTGGCTCCTACACTCTTCTCACTTTACTTTGCAGTTGTTATGAGAGATGCGACCAAAGCCTGTAGTAATTAAATTAGTCTCGACACAAGGACAGACAAAAGTGTCTTCAACATCTCTCGCTTCAGAACCAAAAGTCGCGTAACCAAACTATCCATCTTAGAGATTCTCTATGCGGATGATGTATGCATGATGGCTAATTCTTGCGAAACTCTTCAGACTTACATAAATCTGCTAAATGCCTCCTACAGAAGATTTGGCTTAGCCATTAGCATCACTAAGATGCAAGTTCTCAAACAGCCACTTAGAGGTCTTAATGCAGATGACTCCAGTATTGAGATAAATAACAAACCCTTGCAAAATGTGTCAAATTTCAAACACCTCTGAAGCCAAATTAGAAGTGACAACAGCCTGACAACGGAAATTGCAGCGCGTATAGCCAGCGCAGCCTCAGCCTTCGGTAAGCTTAATGACCGAGTTTGGAAATCACATGATCTCAAACTACAAACAAAAATTGCAGTCTACAAAGCAGTAGTATTATCCACCTTACTCTATGCCTCGGAAACCTGGTGCTGTTATAAAGCTGACATTAAGAAGCTAGATAAATTTCATCTTCGATGTCTGAGATCAATTCTGCGCATCAAATGGGAAGACTGTGTCCAAAACACAGAGATTTTGCGCCGCGTGAAACTGGCTGGTATTGAAGCTTTAATAATGAAACATCAACTGAGATGGAGTGGTCACATAGTACGCATGGATGACAGTAGGCTACCTAAAGCGGTGTTCTACTCGCAGCTTTCGTGCGGGAAGAGGAGGAAAGGTGGTCAACACCTGCGATATAAAGACACCATTAAACGCCACCTTGCAGCCTGTGGCATTCCAAGCAACCGTTGGGTGGAGCTAGCATTGTGCTGATCGGAGTGGCGATCAACTGTGCATAAGAGCATCGAACAATTCGAGCAAAAGCGTCTAATGAACCTGGATGCTAAAAGAGAGCTCCGAAAATCTCAGCTCAAGCCTGTCTACATGTATACTTACAACTCTGCTGGTCAACTTCACTGTGCTTCATGCAACAGGATATTCAAAGCGAAATTCGGATTCGCGAGCCACATCTGAGCCTACCACAAGGACAGAGAAGACTGACGGAGTCGCTGTCGCCAGACACGGCGAGGAGGACATCATCATCATCATCATCATGTGCGGATGGATATATGTGTGTATACCTGTCCTTTTTTCCCCCTAAGGTAAGTCTTTCCGCTCGCGGGATTGGAATGACTCCTTACCCTCTCCCTTAAAACCCACATCCTTTCGTCTTTCCCTCTCCTTCCCTCTTTAAATATGTCTGCTTGTGTCTGTATATGTGTGGATGGATATGTGTGTGTGTGTGCGAGTGTATACCCGTCCTTTTTTCCCCCTAAGGTAAGTCTTTCCGCTCCCGGGATTGGAATGACTCCTTACCCTCTCCCTTAAAACCCACATCCTTTCGTCTTTCCCTCTCCTTCCCTCTTTCCTGACGAAGCACCATTGGTTGCAAAAGCTAGAATTTTGTGTGTATGTATGTGTTTGTTTGTGTTTCTATCGTCCTGCCAGCGCTTTCATATATATATATATATATATATATATATATATATATATATATATATATATATATATATATATATATATATATATATATGGTTATAATCTTTCCTGATGAGGCAACAGTTTGTAGCGAAAGCTTGAATTTTGTGTGTATGTTTGTGTTCGTTTGTGTGTCTGTCGACCTGCCAGCACTTTCATTTGGTAAGTCACATCATCTTTGTTTGAGCGGAAAGACTTACCTTAGGGGGAAAAAAGGACGAGTATACACTCACACACACACACACACACACACACACATATCCATCCACACATATACAGACACAAGCAGACATATTTAAAGACTGTCTTTAAATATGTCTGCTTGTGTCTGTATATGTGTGGATGGATATGTGTGTGTGCGAGTGTATACCCGTCCTTTTTTCCCCCTAATCCCGGGATTGGAATGACTCCTTACCCTCTCCCTTAAAACCCACATCCTTTTGTCTTTCCCTCTCCTTCCCTCTTTCCTGATGAGGCAACAGTTTGTTGCGAAAGCTTGAATTTTGTGTGTATGTTTGTGTTTGTTTGTGTGTCTGTCGACCTGCCAGCACTTTCATTTGGTAAGTCACATCATCTTTGTTTTTAGATATATATTTCCTACGTGGAATGTTTCCCTCTATTATAACTATATATATATATATATATATATATATATATAAAATAGGGAAACATTCCACGCGGGAAAAATATATTTAAAAACAAAGATGATGTGACTTACCATACGAAAGCGCTGGCAGGTCGATAGAAACACAAGCAGACACATACATACACACAAAATTCTAGCTTTCGCAACCAATGGTTGCTTCTTCAGGAAAGAGGGAAGGAGAGGGAAAGACGAAAGGATGTGGGTTTTAAGGGAGAGGGTAAGGAGTCATTCCAATCCCGCTCCCGGGATATATATATATAATAATATATATAATATAATATTAATATTCACTTAAAGAATATGTTATAGAGCTCAGTAATCTGTTGTACTATATTTGACCACTAATGCATGGACTATGGTCCGTTGTTTTTAATTTTGTTCTTTGTCTGTAGTAGCAGTGTTTATTTCTTGTATTATAGGCATGCATATCGGAGCACTTTGTTGCTTTGTTTTGGTGTGTCACAAAAAATATAATTAATTAGTAAAGATACAGTGAGTAGACTGTGAGGTATTTATGATGAACAAAGATTTCCCTGCATGAATCTCTATACCCTAAGCCATGGATAATTCTGATTGCTCTTTTCTGTAGTGTTAATATTCTGTTCATATGTATGCCAGCAGCACAACCCCATATCTCTATCCCGTAATTAATCTGTGCAAAAATGGTTCCATAATAAATTGTTTTTAATGTCTGATGTGGGACTACTTTTGATAACTGGCTGATTAGATGTAATGAACTGCTGATTTTATTGCATAAAAATTTGATATGGTTTACCCATCTTAGATTTTCATCTAGGTGAATACCTAGAAATCTGCAACCTTCTGTGTCCACTACTTCAATTCCACCTATGTTACTGATAGAGGTTTGGTGTGATTTTGTAAGTTTAAATGGCAATAACTGAGATTTTCTGATATTAACTTTCAAACCTTGATCTTGGAAATAAGTAGTTATTTGACGTAGTCCCTCAGTTGCTACCAACGTTAACTCATCATTTTGTTTAACAAGAAATAACAGTGAGGTATCCTCTGCATAGGTTACCAATTGGGAGTTGAAAGGTTGCTCTATATCATTTATGTACACTAGAAAAAGGAAAGGGCCCAAAATTGAGCCCTGGGGTACACCTTGTGTGACTGTCTCATATTTGGACTGGAAATTAATGATATGATTATTGATTTTGTAAGTCAGCTTTGTACACTGCTTGTGGTTAAATAAATATGTAGCCAGCAATTGCATGGATGCAGCATTTACATTGTATGACTCAAGTTTACTTAAAAGTAACTCATGGTTTACCGATTCAAAGGCTTTAGTAAGGTCTAGAAATATGCCAGCTGTTTGCATTCCTTGATCAAGGGCACCATACGTTTTGTGAAGAAATTCCGTAATTGCTGTGATAGTACTATGATCTATTTGGAATCCATGTTGTGTCTCTGTTAGGAACTTATTTTTGAAGAAATAGTCACTAAGTTGTGTGAGCAGCACAACTTCAAATACTTTGCTGAAGATAGGTATTAATGATATGGGTCTGAAATTTGAAACCTCTTCCTTGGATCCTTTTTTATGCACTGGTTTAACTGTGCTCCATTTCAATACATTTGGAAATGTATGTTCTCTGATACTGCAGTTTACCAGGTGGGTGATTATTTTAACTAATTCCTTATTACATTTTTTAATCACGATACTACTCAAACCATCCCATCCAGATGAGAACTTATTCTTTAGGTTATTTATTATCCTGCCTATTTCTTTTTCACTTACTTGTTTGAATTCAAAAGGTGGCTCTTCAAAGGGGCAGAGCTTTACTTCACTACTCACAATTGTGTTATTAGCTGGACTAACAGCTGCAGATATAAAGTATTTATTGAAAACATTGCAGACTTTATTAGGATCTTTAATTGTGTTTCCTTCATGTCTTGTATTTACAATTTCAGTTTCTGGCTTCAGTGTGGCTTTGCGAAATTGATTTACAATTCTCCATGAGGTCTTGGCTATATTGTCTGATTGAGCTATTTCACTGCTGTATATCTGTTTTCTTAGATTTGAAAGCTCTTTCTTAAAGATTTTCTTGGCTTCATTGTACTTGGCCTTAAAAACCTGCAGGTTTGTTGACTTGTGTAACACATCCAGGTCCTGGATGTTTTGCCTGAGTTTTATCATATTTGCTGGAAGTATCAGTCTGTTGGTTTTTGCACTTTGGTTATGGGTGAACACTTTGTATTTTCTTAACAGGGCAGCATCTGTCAAAGGGTCTTAGCATAGTATCATAGAATTTGGCCCATTTGTTTTCAGATCCTTCAGTCTGGTAAACCAGGGCAAGGATGTTACCATCTTTTAGGATTCTTTTATTTTCGATAACTTTTGTCATTTTTGGGATGCTTGTGTTTACATACTCTACAAGCTGGCATTTGTGGTCAGAGTAGTGAAAACCCATATTCCAGCACCTAACACTGTCTTTAATATGTTTACTTAGTATAACGTAATCAGTTCTGCTAGATGTGGACTTTGTTACCCTGGTATCACTATTTACTACATTTATGAGATTATATGGGTTAAGAGTATCTATTAACCTCATATTACACAAACTGGAAGATTTTGCCTCAATATTCAAATCACCAAGTATAGTTAGGTCACTGGGACCACAACGTCCCACTACTCTACTAAATATGTCTATGAAGCTAACTACATCAGCCTTTGGTGGGTGATAAATCCCAATAACTTTATGTTTTCTCATAACCTCTGTACACTCTTTGGTGTGGACTTCAATGCCTGTCACTTCAATCAAGTCTTCTTTGTTGTACAGGTCTAGATAGTTTATTTTCTTGTACTCGAGATTCTCACTAATGTAAACTGCCACACCACCACCCTTATGTTGCTGTCTACAATAACTATTTGCTAAGGAGTTGCCTTCTAGTTTACAGTAAATAATTTCATCAGATTTTAATCCATGCTCCGTTAACAATACTATATGAGGTGACTGTTCATTTACAAAAACCTGTAATATATTAAGCTTATTTCTGAGGTACTGTATGTTTAGGTGCATGAGCCTTAGTGGTATTTTTAACTGGTCACTCTGATTATCTTCCTTTAAAATGCACTGAGTTGGTTCATTTACATAAGTTCTGGATACAGGCATTAAAAGGGTTCCTGTTCAGTGGCGAACTTGCTCCGTACAGTCCGAGAAGTTGCCGGACTGCCTGGTGTTGCAGTAACTGGAGTTGTATACTCCACCACATTTGATTGAGTAAGTGATGCTGAAGAGTCTGCAGTTGATGCCACAGCTTCTGTTGTTTTAACTAGCTGGCTTGGCAAGTTGTTTTTACCCAGTCCTGGGAATTTGTTAGTTGCTTTACTTTCCCTCAAAAACATGTCACTTTGAACTCTGGGTTTTATTGGTCTTGAGGATCTTCTAGGAGCACAATGTGTTTCTGGACTTTTGAATATCCTGTTGTTGCAAACTGATCTTCCTACTCCATTGTTCATTACTGTCCTCTTGACAACATTGTGATTGATTTCTGGTACTGTAATTTTTTCTTGCTGTGGTATTATTTGCTCAGTTCCATCTGGATCCTTCGACTCAAGTGATATTTCAGGCTTTAGTTGATTTTTTGGAGAGATGACTGCATGTAAAGTTATGGCCATTTCTTCCTTGCCATTAGCATTTAGGTGTAGTCCGTGAGAAGTGTACCAGTCTCTGTTATCAGGGCCTGTTACAAACTGAGTGTTTTGGAAAGATTTCACTATTTTGGTTATTTTCCTATTTGTTCGCCTGGTTTCATCGTTTACACAAGACCAGTTTTCAAGATCATATCTATGGAGTATCCCTACTATGATTACATTTGTGTGCTGAAGCTTAATTAATGCTGATGTTATAGCATTTAATGCCTTGTCTGCTTCGTTTTTGGCTACATCATTTGCGCCACCCCAGATTATAACTGTGTCATTCATTGTGAGATTCTGTAAGTTGTTACAGCTTTCAAGTATTGAAGTTAATGGTGCACCTGGTATAACATTTCCTTGGATTTCGAAATTATTATGACTTTGATGCATTAAGTTAGCTGCAACTGATCACCCATGGCTGTCTGCAAACACTGTTATTCTTTTTTTGTGTTTAGGTGAGCTTTTTATGTTACTGCTGTGTCTGTTGCACGAATGTTTGTTGCTGCTTATGCTGTTTTCTTGAACTATGAAGTTTTTATTTACCTCAGTGCTTTGTTGTTCACAATTTTCATCTTTTTGTAGCCCATCAAACCTGTTTCTTGTCGTAATGTGTAACAAGGAACCATTCGCAATTTTTTTCACACATACTTAAGAAGCATTTTGGTGTGTATTATGCACATATATCATTTATAAACTATGAAAAGCACAAGCAGGCAGTGGAGCGAGGCATTTCGTATTTCTCACTGACATTTTGTGTCATCATGCTTACTATTAGCATTACTAAAAGTGATGTTATCTTCAAAATCTTGATGACAATTCAAATGTAATAAATAGTGCATTAACACTTCAAATTCCATAATGAAGGAGGACTTTATAAGCTGCTAATTAGAAGATTTACCAAGTACTGAATAGCAAACATAGCAACAAATTTACTGAATTCGTATAAGCCAAAGTTTAGAGGTCACCCTTTGTGTGGGTGGACATCTGGTTGGTGTTTGTTCTCATATGTACCATAATTTCAACAAAGTTGACCAGTAACATTGTTACTTTCACATGTGATCTCAGGAGTAGTAACTGATGAATAAATAAATGGTGCAGGTCTGACTGTAATGGGAGATGTGTGAAGAATGTAGTGATGAATGAGTGGAAGTTATAAGCTTAAAGGAAAATGTGATTAAGTTGTTTTAATTTAGAACTTCTATTGGTCGATAATGTCGTACCATGATTAAAATAACTTTTTGGTTAACAGATTGCAGTGGTGGATAATTGGGGGGGGGGGGGTGTTGTGTGGTGGTGGCAGCGGCGAGGGGATGGAGGGGGTGGGGGGGAGGGAGCAGTGTTACAGGCATACAGCCACTTGTGCTTAACAGGACTCCGAATGCACCAGAACAAGTAACATTGCAAGAATGAATTATGGCTGGCTGACAAATGGCTCCTCGCTCTTAGCTTGCTGAAACACGAATCACAGAGTTATTTTAACAGAAATACAGTTTTTACATTTCAGAACTTGCAAGCAATTTAAGGGATTCAGCGTGTGCTTGTGTATTTCAGATCAGAAGAGCAGGGGAGGGAAGGAGAGTTCTATGGTTTCCTTTACTGTTTGTTCAGTAAACAGAATATCATTGGGGATATGCATGGTAAATTGCCCCAAGTGTAAGTTTCACCTTTCTTTATGTATGAGAGTTTCTTACTCATTCCTAATCATTTCTATGACACTATTTTTTCTTATTAGTATTACATTATTTATCTGCCTGCCCTCTGTTGTAGCCCAATGATCTACTTTGATAGGTATCTACATCATGATTACTCTGCAGGTCACACTTAAGTGTCTGGCAGGGGGTTCAGCAAACATCCTTCAAGTTATTTCTCCACCATTCCAGGATAAACAAAAACTTAAATGTTTCCTTCTGAGGTCTGATTTCTCTTATTTTATTATGATGATCATTCTTCCGTATGTATGTGGGTGGCAACAAAATATTTCCAGATATTGAGGTTAAAGTTGGTGACTGAAATTTCATGAGAAGTATGTGCTGCAACTGAAATTGCCTTTGCTTTAATGATTGCTACTCCAACTCATGTATCACACATGTGGCACTCTCTCCACTATTTTTTGACAATACAAAATGAGCTGCCCTTCTTTGAACTTTTTCGATGTCCTCCAGCAGTCTCATCTGATGCGTTTCCCACATCACACAGTAGTACACCAGAAGAGGGCAGACAAGCATAGTATAAGCAGTATCTTTAGTAGACCTGTTGCATTTTATAAGTATTCTGCTATAAATCTCAATCTCTTGTTTGCTTTCCCCACAACATTATCTATAGGATCATTCTGATATAAGTTATTCATAATTGCAATCTGTTATTTTCAGTCTTCAGAGTTGTATGATTTAACATATAACCGAAGTTTAGTGGATTTCTTTCACTGCTCATGTGGATGACTTCACACTTTTGATTGTTTAGAGTCAGTTGCCACTTTTTGCACCATACAGAATGTTGTCTAAATTGTTTTGCAATTTAATTTGATAATTTGATTTTCTGATAATTTTATAAGATGGTAAATGATAGCATCATCTGCAGACAACTTAAGAAGATTGCTCAGACTGTCTCATAAATCATTTATATAGATCATGAACAGCAGAGGGCATGGGGAACACCAGATATTACTTCCCTTTTACTAGATAACTTTTCATCAATTGCAAGTAAACTGTGACCTTTTTGACTATAAATCAAGAATCCAGTCATACAGCTGAGACAGTAATCCATATGTATGTAATTTTATGAGAATCCACTACTGAGGAATGATGTCAAAAGGCTTCTGGAAATCTAAAAATATGGAGTCAATTTGACATTCCCTGCCGATAGCACTCATTACTTCATGAGAATAAAGAACGCATTGAGTTTCACAAGAACAATATTTTCTGAATCTCTATTGGCTGTTTGTCAGTAAATCATTCTTTTTAAGGTACCCATAATGTCCGAACACAGTATATGTTCCAAAGTCCTGCAGCAAACTGACATTAGCGATATGGGTTTGTGATTCAGCAGATTACTCCTATTTTCTTCTTTGGTATTGGTATGACTTGTGCAACTTTCCAGTCTTCAGGTAGAGATCTTCCAATGAGCAAGTGGTTGTGTATGATTATGGCCATTGTGTCAGGATATGCTGAAAGGAACCTGACTTGTATACAGTCTGGACTGAAGGCCTTGCCTTTATTAAATGACTTAAGCTGCTTTGCTACATCTAGGATATTTACTTCTCAGTTACTTATGTTGGCTGTTGTTCTTGATTTGAATTCAGCATTATTTAGTTCATCTTCTCTTTAGTGAAGGAATTTTGGAAAACCGTGTTTAGTAACTCTGCTTTAGTGGCATTATCATCTGTAACATCACCTTTGACATCACGCAGTGAGGGTATTGATTGTGTCTTTCTGCTGGTGTACTTTACATATGACCAGAATCTCTTTGGATTTTCTGCCAGATTTCAAGGCAGAGTTTCGTTGTAGAAATTATTAAAGGCATCTCAGATTGAAGTTTGCGCTAAGTTTTGGGCTTCTGTAAAACTTTACCAATCTTGGGGGTTTTGTTTTCTTTGAAATTCAGCATGCTTTTTTTGTTGCTTCTCCAACAGTATTCTGACCTGTTTTGTGACTTGAAAGATCGGCATCATCTCTTATTAGTTTATTTGGCATATATCTCTCAACTGATGTTGACATTGTTTCTTTGAATTCAAAACACATCTGGTCTGTACTTACATATCAGATTGGAAGAGGTGGAGACTGTCTCTTAGGAAGGCATCAGATGAATTTATAGCAGCCTATATATTGTGAGTTTCTTTTTGGTGGGCTTTGATGTTATAGTATTTGGTCTCCCTTCAACAATCTTGTGGTCACTGATCTCTGAATCCATCATGACGCTACCTACTTCCTCAGGATTATTTGTTGCTAGAAGCTCAAGTATGGTTTTGCAACCATTTACTCTTCATTTGGACTCCTGAGCTAATTGTTCAAAATAATGTACTGGGAAAGCTTTCAGAACAATTTCAGAAGACATTTTATGCCTACCAACAACAATGAACATGTATTTTCATAAATATACTGAGGGTAGATTGAAGACATCACAACTATAATTGTTTTTTCTTTGATCTTTTCAGCAGTTTTATTATCTGATTTGGAGGGAGGGGGGAGTGGTAAAAGGAACCAGTTATTAATATATTGACAAGTATAACCTCTACCCATACTATATCACAGGAAGTATCTACTTCAATTTCATTACAAGGTAAACTTCTTCTGACAGCAATAATCACTCCAGAACCTACTGTGTGTAATCTATCCTTTCTAAACATGGTCCAAATTTTGTCTGAACTTATTTTTGGCTTT
Source organism: Schistocerca serialis cubense (assembly GCF_023864345.2). Taxonomy (NCBI): domain Eukaryota; kingdom Metazoa; phylum Arthropoda; class Insecta; order Orthoptera; family Acrididae; genus Schistocerca; species Schistocerca serialis. The sequence continues at coordinate 463,942,878 of NC_064643.1, forward strand.
AGCCAGCTTTCCATACCTATTACAATTTGAGCTTCAGTGCTTACTATTAGTGCTTGAAGCTCTAGTACTTTTGCAACACAGCTATGCCAGTTTATGAGTAGAATATTGATTGTTTCTAAATGTACCTTTGTGTGTTTGTCCTGTACCCTTTTAGACTGACACCCTTTCTGTAGTGCCCCAAGACACACTAACCTAAAAAACCATGTAGTGCCATCCACATAGCCCCTGCCTCTCTCTCTCTCTCTCTCTGTCTTTACTTTACTGCAGGGTTTTCCCTTTGTAGCATTGCTTTTGCCCTTCAGAACCTTCATTAACATGTCCAGGGACTTACATTCTTTGCTCACTGCCTCACTTATGAATAGTTCACAATAGTTCACTTAGTCACACCCAAGTGAGATTCAGGCTCACATGGAGGTTTACCAACAACAGTTCTTCCTGTAGATGATTCTCAGCTGGAACAGTGGTATGCAAAGTACCCTCCTCCCCACACCATTAGGTAGCTTGTGGAGTATAGATGTATCTGCATTGTTGTCTGCTGTGACGGGTAAGGTCCCAGCTTGATAGCACTTGCTATTTGAGAAGTGACCATATAACACCTCTCTGCATTTGTCAACACCTCATTTCTCTGGATCTAGTTTCTAATGACTTCCATGTCCTTCTGCAGAATCTCACTGTCTTACTTCCTTGTACCATAGTTACAGTTACTTCTGTTATCTGGGCTTGTACACTACTATGTCACCAGCAAACAGTCACAATTCTGAATTTAACTCTTCCCTAGTATCAGTGGCATAAATCAGAAAAGCAAGGACCCTAATTTTCTGCATTTAATGTGAAATCTCTCACACTCACCACCTATTTTCTTTGGTATAGAGATGCTGTCATCCAACATACCACTCTTTCATCAATACCCAGTATTAATTTGCATTACCCAGTGAATCTCCCAATCAGAAGCTTTTGAGAGAATAAAGCTATACAGTCAAGTGGCACTCTCCTGTCAGTCATTTCTGATAAGTTGAGGGTGTGTGACAAAAGTTATATAGTTGCATGGCCGATGCATTATAAGTGCTTCCCCTGATGGATGGACACTTACAGTACTTACAGTATTTTATTTTTGAAGCCATCCCAACAGGTAACTGAAGATGAGACAATATTGTCTTGAAGTTTATCACTGAGGTGACAAAAGTAATGGGATAGCGATACGCACATATATACAGACGGCAGTACTATTACATAAAAATGTACAAAAGGGAAGTACATTGACAGAGCTGTCATTTGTATTCAGGTGATTCATGTGAAAAGGTTTCTGATGTGATTGTGGTTGCAAAATGTGAATTAACACACTTTGTATGGGGAATGGTAGCTGGAGCTAGATGCGTGGTACATTCAGACTTGAAATCATTAGGGGATTCAATATTCTGAGATCGACAGTGTCAAGAGTGTGCTGAGAATATCAAATTTCAGGCAGTACCTCTCACCACAGTCAATGCAGTAACCAACGGGCTCCACTTAACATCTGAGAGCAGCAGTGTTTGCGTAGAGTTGTCAGTATTAACAGACGAGCAACATTGCTTGAAATAACTGCAGGATCTATGACAAATGTATCTATTAGGACAGTGTGGCAAAAGTTGGCATTAATTGGGCTATGGCAGCAGATGACCAACATGAGTGCCTTTGCTAACAAGACATCACCTGCAGCACTTTCCTGGGCTCGTGACCATATTGGTGGAACCCTAGATAACTGGAAAAACATGGGCTGTTCAGATGAATTCCAATTTCAGTTAGTAAGAGCTGATTGTAGGGTTTGAGTGTGGTGCAGATCTCATGAAGACATGGACCAGAGTTGTCAACAAGGCACTGTGCAAGGTGGTGGTGGTTCCATAATGATGTAGGCTGTGTTTACACAGAATGGACTGGGTCCGTTGGTCCAACTGAACCAATCACTGACTAAAAATAGTTATGTTTGACTATTTTGAGACCATTTGCAGCCATTCATGAACTTCACATTCCCAGACAATGATGGAATTTTTGTGGATGGCAATTCACTATGTTATCAGGCCACAATTCTTTGGACTGATTTGAAGAACATTCTAGACAATTTGAGCGAATGATTTGGTCACACAGATCACGCAATATGAATACCATTGTGTGTGTATGGTGCATAATCAAGAGTCCAGTTGATGCACAAAATCCAACACTAGCAACACTTTCACAATTATGAACAGTTATATAGGCAGCATGGCTGAATATTAATGCAGGGGACTTCCAACTACTTTTTGAGTTGTCACATCGAGTTGTTGCAATATGCTGGAAAAAAGGAGGTCTGACACAATGTGAGGAGGTATCCCATGTCTTTTGTCATCTCAGTGTAGTACAGATATGACATAAAATAAAAAAAAATTACAGCCACAAGTAAACTGTCTTTCATTAGAAAAAATAATTAACAATTGATAATTCTGAGTATATTGTATATTGGGTATGTAGCCAACTCTACAAAAACAAAAAAATACTTTTAGGTGAAATTTTGTCATTCCAATATTTAGTACATTGCCAGTGAAATGATTAATCACTTTTTCAATGTAGAGGTCCTTCAGGAATCAAAATTATGACTGACTCAGAACCACTTATTTGCAGATATCTTGAACCGTTACTAAGCGCATCACCTTTTCCAAAACTTTTGAAATGTATTTGAATGTTTCTTACTTCTGCATCTCACAAGCAATCTTATGCTGATTTAAACTGTGCTTAGTGGATTAGGAATCAGTAAGTAAATCATAATCTTGTGTTCTTTTTTTCATCCAGTGATTCACGAGAATTTGTGTACTATACTGTGATAGCGATTAGATACATATTTTTATCCCATTATCACCAAGTTTTCCTCCATTACCATTTGCAGATAGTCATCTCCAATTGTGGTGTTGAACTAATTACGTAGAATGTGAGACTGGCAAGCAGGGTGACATAGAATGTTCTTTGATTCACTGTAAATTTTCTAAGCAATATTTTTTGTTATGTAAGTTCACACCCTTTTTTTAACTTCAGCTAGTTCACATCATGCGTAACCGCAAATTGCACGTGGGTTTTGATGTATACTCCCTAGGAGAATGTATTCAAATCCAGTTTTGGACCTGAAAATAAGCAAATGCTTGAAACTAGCCAGTAGTTATTTTAATCTAACAGCCTCGTCGAAATGATGCCTTGGTGCCAACCCCAAAGATGTGAGCTATATGGATATTCTGTTTTGCAAACCAGTGGGGAAATACGTAGAGTATATAGAACATTTTTTCGGTATACTTCAATATTAAAGAGTTTAGTATCTTTTGAGGAGACGGGGGCAACGCTCTGAGTAGGTGAAATCACCTTTCATTTATTTTCCTTCTATCTTTCTTTTCACTAGCGTTTATCCCATCTAGAAGAGGATCCGCTTTCTATCAGAATTTGGTAGTTTTTATTTTTTTATTTAACTTTGTTGTCAGATGCCCTTCCTGACAAGGGTGGGAAGTCGCATGCGGTAACTGCCTGAAAACCACACTCAGGCTGGCAGATGTACCAGACCCCGGTCGTTAATCCACCTTATGGATTCGTGTCTTGCAAGCTAGCGCGCTGCACATTACGTTTTACAAGCAGGTCGAGGAAAAATCTTCTTTTCACCAGAACAAACTTATGTATCTCGCAACAAAGATCGAATAACATCTAGAATCTTTTCTGCACTGTTTTCACCCAGCAATGGAACAATCTCGCCCTGAACCAGAGAGTTCATTCACCTTCTCATACTAATAAGCCACCTGTTAACAGATCATGGATTTTCCTTAATGTTACAGACATCGCCATCGTTTTCCATACGTAGGTGACTCTAAGTTTCTTACCTTTTAAATAAATTTCTTTCCACAAACGTATATTTTCATCACTGCTAACATTAAATTATTATCGTCAGCAACTCCCTTTTTGTCCACAGCTTGTGGTCTTGTGGTAGTGTTCTTGCTTCCCGTGCACATGTTCCGGGTTGGATTCCTGGCGGGTCAGGGATCTTTCCTGCCTCCTGATGACTGGGTGTTGTTGTGTCATCTTCATCATCATCATTCATCCCCATTACGGTCAGAGGAAGGCAATGGCAAACCACCTCCACTAGGACCTTGCCTAGTACAGCGATGCGGGGCTCCCGCATCGTCCCCTACGCTCCTCGGAGTATGGGACCTCATCATCATCATCATCATCAAATAAATGTACTTTTTTATTTTAATTCCTTATTTCAGTGGAATTCTCCATCCGGGCAAAAATATCCACTGAGAAAAAAACCAAAATTATACAGTGGCTTCAAACAAAGCCATTTTGCAGTCATTTGGTAGAAACATGAAAATACTGTCTGCATTCCCACAGTACTTCATTGTATGGTGAAATTTGCAGTTAACAAATGCTTGTGATTTAGAAGAGCAGTAACATTCACATCATACTTAACAAACAGAATGCAGAAGGTCGTGGAAGAATAATTCAACCAATGTTGGAAAGGTAGAAAATTTTAGTGGCTGGAAAGAAATCACAAAAGGAGTCCCACAGGTATCAATTATGGATCCATCCTATTCCTTATATACACTCCTGGAAATTGAAATAAGAACACCGTGAATTCATTGTCCCAGGAAGGGGAAACTTTATTGACACATTCCTGGGATCAGATACATCACATGATCACACTGACAGAACCACAGGCACATAGACACAGGCAACAGAGCATGCACAATGTCGGCACTAGTACAGTGTATATCCACCTTTCGCAGCAATGCAGGCTGCTATTCTCCCATGGAGACGATCGTAGAGATGCTGGATGTAGTCCTGTGGAACGGCTTGCCATGCCATTTCCACCTGGCGCCTCAGTTGGACCAGCGTTCGTGCTGGACGTGCAGACTGCGTGAGATGACGCTTCATCCAGTCCCAAACATGCTCAATGGGGGACAGTTCCGGAGATCTTGCTGGCCAGGGTAGTTGACTTACACCTTCTAGAGCACATTGGGTGGCACGGGATACATGCGGACGTGCATTGTCCTGTTGGAACAGCAAGTTCCCTTGCCGGTCTAGGAATGGTAGAACGATGGGTTCGATGACGGTTTGGATGTACCGTGCACTATTCAGTGTCCCCTCGACGATCACCAGTGGTGTACGGCCAGTGTAGGAGATCGCTCCCCACACCATGATGCCGGGTGTTGGCCCTGTGTGCCTCGGTCGTATGCAGTCCTGATTGTGGCGCTCACCTGCACGGCGCCAAACACGCATACGACCATCATTGGCACCAAGGCAGAAGCGACTCTCATCGCTGAAGACGACACGTCTCCATTCGTCCCTCCATTCACGCCTGTCGCGACACCACTGGAGGCGGGCTGCACGATGTTGGGGCGTGAGCGGAAGACGGCCTAACGGTGTGCGGGACCGTAGCCCAGCTTCATGGAGACGGTTGCGAATGGTCCTCGCCGATACCCCAGGAGCAACAGTGTCCCTAATTTGCTGGGAAGTGGCGGGGCGGTCCCCTACGGCACTGCGTAGGATCCTACGGTCTTGGCGTGCATCCGTGCGTCGCTGCGGTCCGGTCCCAGGTCGACGGGCACGTGCACCTTCCGCCGACCACTGGCGACAACATCGATGTACTGTGGAGACCTCACGCCCCACGTGTTGAGCAATTCGGCGGTACGTCCACCCGGCCTCCCGCATGCCCACTATATGCCCTCGCTCAAAGTCCGTCAACTGCACATACGGTTCACGTCCACGCTGTCGCGGCATGCTACCAGTGTTAAAGACTGCGATGGAGCTCCGTATGCCATGGCAAACTGGCTGACACTGACGGCGGCGGTGCACAAATGCTGCACAGCTAGCGCCATTCGACGGCCAACACCGCGGTTCCTGGTGTGTCCGCTGTGCCGTGCGTGTGATCATTGCTTGTACAGCCCTCTCGCAGTGTCCGTAGCAAGTATGGTGGGTCTGACACACCGGTGTCAATGTGTTCTTTTTTCCATTTCCAGGAGTGTATGTGAATGAACATTCAGCAAGTAGAATTGCTACATTTTGCATATGATAGTTGTGTTGTAATAAACCCCATTAGAGAGAAAGCAAAACCACAGAGACCATTAATGATGTTTTCCAAAGAGTTATTAAAGTAATTCTCTGAAAATGGACTCTCTCTTAATTGTGAGAAAATGCACTATGTTCAGTTCTGTACAACAAACAATATCATAGCAGCAACTGAAGTAGCACATGAAAAGGAGTCAGTAAATAGGATAGAATGCTCTAAATTTTTATGTGTACATATTGATGAAAACTTGAACTGAAAGAAGCATATTACTGAGTTTATCAAATAATTAAGTTAGGCTACTTTTGCTATTTGTGTAATTTCTAGACTTGGTAACAGATGAACCAATCTCGTTATATATTCTGTCTATTTCTGCTCAGTAATGTCTTATGGAATAATCTTTTGGGGTAACTTATCACTTAGAAAGAAAATATTGATTGCAAAAAAGCAAGCAGTAAGAATAATGTGTGTTCACCCTCTTCAAGGAGTTAAGCATTTTGACTGCACCATCACAATACAGACAGTCACAAATGAAATTTATCATAAATAATTCATCACAATTTGAGAAGAGTAGTCACATCCACATGGCCTTTATTATCCATTATTAAAGTTGTCAGTGGTGTAGAAAGAAGTTCAGTATACAGCAACAAAAGTTTTTGATAATTTGCCCTATAACATAAAATGTCTGACAGGTAGCAAAGCCACGTTTAAATCTAATCTAAAATCATTTCTCATGGACAATTCCTTTCCCATGGATGAATTTCTGTTTACAAGCTGGTGGCCAGTAAAATAAATAACTAAATAAAAATAAAAAAAACCTAATTTTAAGTATACTTTCATGAGCAGGGCTAAAACAATAGTGTCCATTAATGTTAATGCCATACGTTTATACATATCCTATAAACTAACTTATTCTACATCATTTCAATAAAAGAATCATTCAAATGATCTATGGAACATGTAACTAACTAAAAGATATGATGCTAGGGCAGCTACCCTCCACTATTATCTACTAAATATGAATAGCCAGTTAACAACTCCATGATAATCATGCAAAGAGAATAAATGTCTTGTTGATAACCTAAATACATTCAAAAGCAGAGTATAGTTGTTTTGCCATGATAACTTTTAGATCACACAACATGTCTTCAACAGGAGGAGGCCATAAACCACAATCTCAAACTAACCATTGTATTTACAAGTATAAGTTTTGGTTCATTATGCATGATTTCTTTGCAAATGGCTTGCCCTTCACAGGAACCCTTTTGCTCATTTCTCTTGTTGCTCACAGCCTGGCACAAGCCTTTCTAGTTGAGGCCTGAGGCAGTAAGCATATCAGGTGTCTTTAAATGTTTTGTATAGGTGACAGAGATGAGTGCATAACCTATTGGTATGGATTAGTATCAAAATTATCACATGGCTTTATTCCATGAAACAAAATTACATCACCATGTATAGCCAGCAACAGGAGAAGAGGAGGTGGCATACAGTTCTTGACCTCCAGAATCTACACAAAAATCACAACATGAATTCCAAACTTCTCTGCATTGCCTCTTGGAGTGAGTGCATGTGACACTGTTGATGATAATCTGTCTGCCTTGCAAGAATTTTATGGTTTGTGCCCCTATGGTGGTCGTGTTCAGGTCTAGTCTATGTGCTGGCACTGGCATCCACTGTCTACTTTCTATCATCATCAACAAACATGACACAACATTATACACATACTCACCACGTATACACAATATAATAACGCTCAAAACCTTTAACAAGCAATCCTCCCAGGTGAAGCCCATTAGCAAGGTTCTCACTCAACTGTGAGCCATGCATGTTAATAAATACTGCAGTAGGAAAGAACATAGACTGTTGTTTCATGAGAGAATTTGGTGGAGATATATCTATAAGAAACTGTTGTTAGCCTTCTCTGATCTTCAGATGCTGTTGTTTTGATAATAAAGTTGCCAGATCAGTCCAAACTAATTTATACTCCTCAGGACTTTCGAAATTACTTTCTCAAGCCCACAGCCTATTATTTCTCTCTTGTCTTCAAATGTCTGTCAGGATTCAAACACAACCACTGATAAACAGGGAACCCATCTTAAAATTGAGCTGTGAATTATGGCACATTGAATTGGTTCATGGTGTGGGTTCCTGTAGTCATGTCCTAGTTCATGAACCACGGGCAACGTATGAGTGGCCAAGTAAGTGGTCCCGACAGTCGGGATACCAGTTACTTTGGAATAAGGCTGGGCATCTCGGACATATTCTGAGTCATGGTCACCTTTGTGCTCGTACGGCAAAGACTACCAAATCCACCGGTTAGTCCCTCAGCCGTTAGGGGTAAAACCCAATGGGACTCGGGGCAAGTAAGGCTAGCAACCTGCTTCCCTGGTACTTTAAATATGATGCTGGCAATAATCAGAGCAAAATGCCTCGGACCTTTGGAGGTGATGGAGTCCCACCTCTAACTGACAAACCAGGGACTCCTAAGATACGACTTGGCAAACAAATGGTAATGAGATGGGGAGCTATTAATATCAATGGGGGCTACTCTGGGAAGAAGGTAGAGCTGGCAGAGGCTGCAGGTAAGATGGGGCTGGACGTTTTAGCTGTTAGTGACATTCGGGTAAGGGGTGAGAAAGAAGAGGAAGTGGGAGAATACAAGGTCTACCTGTCAGGAGCCAAAGCAGGAATAGCACAATGGGGTGTAGGGCTTTACATCAGGAAAGAAATGGAACCCAGCGTAGTTGCAATAAGGTATGTAAATGAACGACTGATGTGGATAGATTTGACAGTGTCTAGCAAGAAAATTAGGATTGTGTCAGTATATTCGCATTGTGAAGGGACAGATCAAGATAAGATGGATAGTTTTTATGAGGCTCTCAGTGATGTAGTTGTTAGAGTAAAGGACAAGGACAGTGTTCTGCTCACGGGTGATTTTAATGCCAGGATTGGAAATCGAACAGAAGGGTATGAAAAGGTTATGGGTAAATTTGGAGAGGATATGGAGGCCAACACGAACGGGAAACAACTCTTGGATTTCTGTGCCAGTATGAGCTTAGTAATCACAAACTCCTTTTTAAAACATAAGAACATTCGCCGGTATACTTGGGAAGGCAGGGGAACCAGATCTGTCATTGACTATGTAATAACAGATCAGGAATTCAGGAAGGCTGTTAGGGACACACGTGTATTCTTTGATGACACTGATCATTATTTAATCTGCAGTGAAATTGGGATTGTGAGGCCGAAAGTGCAGGACATCAGGTCCATATGTAGGAGGATAAGAGTGGAGAAACTTCAGGATAAGGAAATCAGGCACAAGTACATAACAGCGATCTCAGAAGGGTACCAGTTAGTTGAATGTAGTCAATTACAGTCATTGGAAAAGTAATGGACAAGGTACAGGGAGACAGGACTAGAAGTGGCTAAAGAATGTCTTGGAACAGTAGTGTGTAAAAGTAGGATGAAGCAAACAGCTTGGTGGAATGACACAGCCAAGGCAGCCTGTAAAAGGAAAAAGAAGGTGTATCAAAAATGGCTACATACTAGAACTCAGGTAGACAGAGAAAGTTATGTTGAAGAAAGAAACAAAGCCAAACAGATAATTGCAGCATCCAAGAAGAAATCTTGGGAAGACTTTGGAAACAGGTTGGAGACTATGGGTCAAGCTGCTGGAAAACCATTCTGGAGTGTAATTAGCAATCTTCGAAAGGGAGGTAAGAAGGAAATGACAAGTATTTTGGACAGGTCAGGAAAACTGCTGGTGAATCCTGTGGATGCCTTAGGCAGATGGAGGGAATATTTTGAAGAGTTGCTCAATGTAGGTGAAAATAAGGTCAGTAATGTTTCAGATTTCGAGGTAGAATGGGATAGGAATGATGATGGAAATAGAATCACATTTGAGGAAGTGGAGAAAATGGTCAATAGGTTGCAGTGCAATAAAGCAGCTGGGGTGGATGAAATTAAGTTGGAACTCATCAAACACAGTGGAATGTGAGGTCTTAAATGGCTACACAGGATAATTGAAATGGCCTGGGAGTCGGGACAGGTTCCATCAGACTGGACAAAAGCAGTAATCACACCAATCTTTAAACATGGAAACAGAAAAGATTGTAACAACTACAGAGGTATCTCTTTAATCAGTGTTGTGGGTAAAATCTTCTCAGGTATTGTTGAAAGGAAAGTGCGAGTATTAGTTGAAGACCAATTGGATGAAAATCAGTGTGGGTTTAGGCCTCTTAGAGGTTGTCAGGACCAGATCTTTAGCTTACGGCAAATAATGGAGAAGTGTTATGAATGGAACAGGGAATTGTATCTATGCTTTATAGATCTAGAAAAGGCATATGACCAGGTTCCTAGGAGGAAGTTATTGTCTGTTCTACGAGATTATGAAATAGGAGGCAAACTTTTGCAAGCAATTAAAGGTCTTTACATGGATAGTCAGGCAGCAGTTAGACTTGACGGTAAAATGAGTTAATGGTTCAGAGTAGTTTCAGGGGTAAAACAAGGCTGCAACTTGTCTCCACTGTTGTTCATATTATTTATGGATCATATGTTGAAAACAATAGACTGGCTGGGTGAGATTAAGATATGTGAACACAAAATAAGCAGTCTTGCATATGCGGATGACTTAGTTGTGATGGCAGATTCGATTGAAAGTTTGCAAAGTAATATTTCAGAGCTAGATCAGAAATGTAAGGACTATGGTATGATGATTAGGATCTCCAAAATGAAAGTAATGTCATTGGGAAAGAAATATAAACGGATTGAGTGCCAAATAGGAGGAACAAAGTTAGAACAGGTGGATGGTTTCAAGTACTTAGGATGCATATTCTCACAGGATGGCAACATAGTGAAAGAACTGGAAGCGAGGTGTAGCAAAGCTAATGCAGTGAGCGCTCAGCTACGGTCTACTCTCTTCTGCAGGAAGGAAGTCAGTACCAAGACTAAGTTATCTGTGCACCGTTCAATCTTTTGACCAACTTTGTTGTATGGGAGCGAAAGCTGGGTGGATTCAGGTTACCTTATCAACAAGGTTGAGGTTATGGATGTGAAAGTAGCTAGGATGATTGCAGGTACTAGCAGATGGGAACAATGGCAGGAGGGTGTCCACCATGAGGAAATCAAAGAAAAACTGGGAATGAACTCTATAGATGTAGCAGTCAGGGCGAACAGGCTTAGATGGTGGGGTCATGTTACATGCATAGGAGAAGCAAGGTTACCCAAGAGACTCATGGGTTCAGCAATAGAGGGTAGGAGGAGTCGGGGCAGACCAAGGAGAAGGTACCTGGATTCGGTTAAGAACGATTTTGAAGTAATAGGTTTAACATCAGAAGAGGCACCAATGTTAGCACTGAATAGGGGATCATGGAGGAATTTCATTAGGGGGCTATGCTCCAGACTGAACGCTGAAAGGCATGTTGTTGTTGTTGTGGTCTTCAGTCCAGAGACTGGTTTGATGCAGCTCTCCATGCTACTCTATCCTGTGCAAGCTTTTTCATCTCCCAGTACCTACTGCAACCTACATCCTTCTGAATCTGCTTAGTGTATTCATCTCTTGGTCTCCCTCTACGATTTTTACCCTCCACGCTGCCCTCCAATACTAAATTGGTGATCCCTTGATGCCTCAGAACATGTCCTACCAACCGATCCCTTCTTCTGGTCAAGTTGTGCCACAAACTTCTCTTCTCCCCAATCCTATTCAATACTTCCTCATTAGTTATGTGATCTACCCATCTAATCTTCAGCATTCTTCTGTAGCACCGCATTTTGAAAGCTTCTATTCTCTTCTTGTCCAAACTATTTATCGTCCATGTTTCACTTCCATACATGGCTACACTCCATACGAATACTTTCAGAAATGACTTCCTGACACTTAAATCTATACTGGATGTTAACAAATTTCTCTTCTTCAGAAACGCTTTCCTTGCCATTGCCAGCCTACATTTTATATCCTCTCTACTTCGACCATCATCAGTTATTTTGCTCCCCAAATAGCAAAACTCCTTTACTACTTTAAGTGCCTCATTTCCTAATCTAATTCCCTCAGCATCACCCGACTTAATTAGACTACATTCCATTATCCTTGTTTTGCTTTTGTTGATGTTCATCTTATATCCTCCTTTCAAGACACTGTCTATTCCACTCAACTGCTCTTCCAAGTCCTTTGCTGTCTCTGACAGAATTACAATGTCATCGGCGAACCTCAAAGTTTTTATTTCTTCTCCATAAATTTTAATACCTACTCCGAATTTTTCTTTTGTTTCCTTCACTGCTTGCTCAATATACAGATTGAATAACATCAGGGACAGGCTACAACCCTGCCTCACTCCATTCCCAACCACTGCTTCCCTTTCCTGTCCCTCGACTCTTATAACTGCCATCTGGTTTCTGTACAAATTGTAAATAGTCTTTTGCTCCTTGTATTTTATCCTGGCCACCTTCAGAATTTGAAAAAGAGTATTCCAGTCAACATTGTCAAAAGCTTTCTCTAAGTCTACAAATTCTGGAAATATAGGTTTGCCCTTCCTTAACCTAGCTTCTAAGATAAGTCATAGGGTCAGTATTGCCTCACGTGTTCCAACATTTCTACGGAATCCAAACTGATCTTCCCCGAGGTCGGCTTCTACTAGTTTTTCCATTCGTCTGTAAAGAATTCGCGTTAGTATTTTGCAGGTGTGACTTATTAAACTGATAGTTCAGTAATTTTCACATCTGTCAACACCCGCTTTCTTTGAGATTGGAATTATTATATTCTTCTTGAAGTCTGAGGGTATTTCGCCTGTTTCATACATCTTGATCACCAGATGGTAGAGTTTTGCCAGGACTGGCTCTCCCAAGGACGTCAGTAGTTCCAATGGAATGTTGTCTACTCCGGGGGACTTGTTTCGGCTCAGGTCTTTCAGTGCTCTGTCAAACTCTTCACGCAGTATCGTATCTCCCATTTCATCTTCATCTACATCCTCTTCCATTTCCATAATATTGTCCTCAAGTACATCGCCCTTGTATAGACCCTCTATATACTCCTTCCACCTTTCTGCTTTCCCTTCTTTGCTTAGAACTGGGTTTCCATCTGAGCTCTTGATGTTCATACAAGTGGTTCTCTTATCTCCAAAGGTCTCTTTAATTTTCCTGTAGGCAGTATCTATCTTACCCCTAGTGAGATAAGCCTCTACATCCTTACATTTGTCCTCTAGCTATCCCTGCTTAGCCATTTTGCACTTCCTGTCGATCTCATTTTTGAGACGTTTGTATTCCTTTTTGCCTGCTTCATTTACTGCATTTTTATATTTTCTCCTTTCATCAATTAAATTCAATATCTCTTCTGTTACCCAAGGATCTCTGCTAGCCCTCATCTTTCTACCTACTTGATCCTCCGCTGCCTTCACTATTTCATTCCTCAAAGCTACCCATACTTCTTCTACTGTATTTCTTTCCCCCATTCCTGTCAATTGTTCCCCTATGCTTTCCCTGAAACTCTGTGCAAACTCTGGTTCTATCAGTTTATCTAGGTCCCATCTCTTTAAATTCCCATCTTTTTGCAGTTTCTTCAGTTTTAATCTACAGTTCATAACCAGTAGATTGTGGTCAGAGTCCACATCTGCCCCTGGAAATGTCTTACAATTTAAAACCTGGTTCCTAAATCTCTGTCTTACCATTATATAATCTATCTGATACCTTCTAGTATCTCCAGGATTCTTCCATGTATACAACTTTCTTTCATGATTCTTGAACCAAGTGTTAGCTATGATTAAGTTATGCTCTGTGCAAAATTCTACCAGGTGGCTTCCTCTTTCATTTCTCTCCCCCAATCCATATTCACCCACTATGTTTCCTTCTCTCCCTTTTCCTACTCTCGAACTCCAGTCACACATGACTATTAAATTTTCGTCTCCCTTCACTACCTGAATAATTTCTTTTACCTCATCATACATTTCACCAATTTCTTCATCATCTGCAGAGCTAGTTGGCATATAAACTTGTACTACTGTAGTAGGCATGGGCTTCGTGTCCATCTTGGCCACAATAATGTGTTCACTATGCTGTCAGTAATAGCTTACCCCCACTCCTATTTTTTTATTCATTATTAAACCTACTCCTGCATTACCCCTATTTGATTTTGTATTTATAACCCTGTATTCACCTGACCAAAAGTCTTGTTCCTCCTGCCACTGAACTTCACTAATTCCCACTATATCTAACTTTAACCTATCCATTTCCCTTTTGTAAATTTTCTAACCTACCTGCCCGATTAAGGGATCTGACATTCCATGCTCCGATCCGTAGAACGCCAGTTTTCTTTCTCCTGATAACGATGTCCTCTTGAGTAGTCCCCGCCCGGAGATCCGAATGGGGGACTATTTTACCTCCGGAATATTTTACCCAAGAGGACGCCATCATCATTTAATGATACAGTAAAGCTGCATGTCCTCGGGAAAAATTACAGCCGTAGTTTCCCCTTGCTTTCAGCCGTTCGCAGTACCAGCACAGCAAGGCTGTTTTGGTTAGTGTTACAAGGCCAGATCAGTCACTCATCCAGACTGTTGCCCCTGCAACTACTGAAAAGTCTGCTGCCCCTCTTCAGGGACCACACATTTGTCTGGCCTCTCAACAGATACCCCTCCATTGTGGTTGCACCTACGGTACGGCTATCTGTATCGCTAAGGCACGCAAGCCTCCCCACCAACAGCAAGGTCCATGGTTCATGGGGGGAGGCTGAAAGGCATAATCAATCCTAAATGATGATGATGATGATGAAATCCCACCACCCTACACAATGTGTATGCCCAGTGGTTGCTTATTGCTGGTCACCTTTTGTGCAGTGACCTGTCAAAAGTGCTGCCACACTCAAGCAGTAGAGAACTACTGTGGAAGCAAAACAAGGGAGCAACAGAGATGGGTGTGAGCTGTATGGAGAGCTGCTAGTTCATGTGGCCAGCAGTGAGACATTCTGGTTGGGTCTGACCCTGAGCTAGCAGCTAACAGAACTTGTTATCAATGTGCAAACATAAGTTCCTATTCTGGGTGGGCAGACAGTGACTGGCATCTTCATTCCAGGGGACGCATGCTGATGGTACACCCGCAGTGTGTACTCTTGGGAGGTGGTGCACATGAACTGTGTTGTGCAAGTGGTGCTTGACGAAAGTGCTGGTTATGCAATCACCTGCATTCTGATTGTGATTCACATTCACCTAGCTGTTGGAGGGTTGTGAGTTTTCCTGTTTACTGTTGTCCTAATACTGGGGCTGCTGTAAAGTTTAAGTGTGTTCAGCTGCAGTACACTTCAGTTGTTAAAAAGATGGTGTAGCATTTTTGACCAGGAGACCCCATCTGAGGTTGTTCAGCTGCCTAGAGCAAGTCCTTTTGTTTGATGCCACTTCAGCAACTTGTGTGTTGGTGATAACGAAATGATGATGATGACACCACATCACCCAGCCCCTAGGTTGATAAAATCTCTGACCAGGCAGGGAATTAAACCCAGGTCCCCCACATGGTAGTCAACCACTCTGACCACTCAGCTATGGGGGCAGTCAGTTGTTGAAAATTTATGTGAATTGGGCCCTAGGGGTGTGTTCTTATGTTATTGTTAATTTGTTTTTAAATGTGCTATCTTCTTATGTCTAATCAGTTGGCTTAGTGATTGATTTCGCTGCACTTGTATATCTGGTCCATATTCCAGCATAGTGTCGGCCTTTTTCTGTATGGTTTAATTTGTCTCTTTTGTTCTGCCTTTAGTTATTTGGCAGAATTAAAATTAGCTGTAATTATTTTTGTGTTAGTTCTTGTCCGTACTTCATTTATGAATTGTATCCTGAACTTGTGCCTAGCTTCCTTATTTCCAATGTTGTTCCTTCCACTATAGTGACTTACCCATGAATGAAGATGAAATAATTATGAGGACAACACAACACTCAGCCCCTAGATGGATAAAAACTCCAGTCATGTGAGGAATCAAATCTGGGTCCCCTGCGTGGTAGTCAACCACACTGACCAGTCAGCTGTGGAGGCTGTCAGTTGCTGCAGATTTATGCAAATTGCACCATGGGGATATGTTATTGTATTATTGTTGTGTGTAAATGTGTTATCTTGTGTCTAATCAGTCGGCTTAGTGTTTGATTTTGCTGGACCTGTGGATCTCACCTCTTTCTATGTGGTTTAAGTTGTCTGTTTTGTGCTGCCATTAGTTGGTTGGCAGAATTAATGTAGCTTTTGGTGTTTTTGTGTCATTTCTCATTTGTATTTTATTTCTGAATCGTATCTTGAACTTGTGCCACATCTGAATAAGCATAATTTGATCCCTGACAGTTGCAATGAAGCAGCTTTGCTCACCTGCCTCAACCAGTCATGTTACATGATTTTGTGAACATCTCTATGGCAATGCCTCATTGTTGTTACAGCTCTTTTCACCTGCCGCCATTTGCACTTCACAGTTGAAAGCTGGCAGCAGTGCTGCAAGCTGTCGGGGATCTTCTTATGCGTCTTCTAATGGGACACACTTTTCTAACATACCCTTTTTTTTTATATATATAAGTAGCCGATACCAGGATTAATCCTGAATCTGGTATAGGTGAACACTCTTGGCTGTTTCATTGAAGGAATTTCATTTGATTTTGTATACAATGTATCATATTTCAGGCTAAAATGTATAAAAAGAAATTAATTTGTTAGTACTCTGTTCGTACAGTTAAAATTACTCTTCATTTATAAATATTTGAAATTACAAAATATCTAGCTTATTTAAAATTCATATTATAAATTGCACAATCTAATGCTAATTATTAAACTTATTTCTGGATTCATTTATAAAATAATATTATATCTTGGTGAGGTTTCTTCTTTTGTCAAGAAAGTTTGTAAACTCCTTTGCCTTGTAAACTCTTCAGAATATTGTGAGTACCTCAGAATGTTAGTAGTAGTGGGCATGCCTGTGATGGAAGTGCACGTGTTTTTTAATTTTGTCTGCAACAATGTAATTGAAGGTTTTATGAAAATGGAGATTGTGAAGTCAGTGTGGTATAGAAGAATGGGATAAAATAAGAAGATATTCTTAGCAACAGAAGAATTCCATCAGTTAATCAGTTCAACAAGAACCTATAAAATCAAAAATTCAGCTGTAAGAATGTACCCCTAGATGCAATAATTACAGCCAACAACAAAAAGAGAAAATGAATATAAGAAAAAAGTTTTCTTTTGTATACCTTACACCTCTTGAAGCTTTTGAAACTTTTAGAAACAGAGAAATTTAATGTTGATGTGTGGGTGGGTAAGATTGCAGACTACAGCTACCCAGTTCCATTATCATTCCTTTCAGTCTGGAAAGTTACTCAGTTGTAGGCTTGTTGATTTACCTTGTTCTCTCCTGTACATTTATTTTAAGGACAAGTAATTTTGCCTGGTAGGCATTATGTGTAAACTATTAAGTTCATGTGTATTTGTTGAATTTGAGCACAAGTAATATTTTCTTATGTTTTTTGTTATGCTCATGCACTCTGATTTGCTTGATTGTGTCATTAATAAATGTTTTGAGCTTCATAAGTATTTATGTCTCCACAACCTCAAGCCACTTACCACTCCCAATGTTTCCTGTACCACAAACTTCAGTCCATAATATATATGTTAAACTGGAAAGATATAGAGCACTTGTAGCTCTGCAATTAGTTCTGAACACTGGATGAACTACTTCTGTGGAGACGAACTATGGTATGAGGAAAGGCAACCACTCACTGTATAAAGTAAGTGTTGAGCAGTAGGTGGGCATGCAAACAACAGTACAAGTATTGAAATGAAGCTTTCAAACTTGTAATCTTCTCCAGAACATACACACCCACTGCTGTTGTTGTTATTTTCATCATCAGTCCAAGGACTGGTTTGCCATTGCTTTTCAACCTAGTCTGTCTCATTCAAGCCCCTTCTCTGTGCATAGGTATTGAAACCCGAATCCACTTGAACCTTCTAACTACAGTGAAGCATTGGTCTCCTTCTAGTTTTTACCCCCTCTCCTCCATAAACACTTCCCCCTATTGGCAAATTAATTTGTTTGATGCATTGGATGAATACCATCAACCTATCACGTCTTTAATCAAATTGTGCCATAAATCTGACTTCTCTCTATTAGATTCAGTACCTCTTCATTAGTTACTCAATCTACCCATGTAATCTTCAGCTGTATTCTCCTTTGTTTGTTAATACTTATTATTAAAATTTCACTACCATATAATGCTATGCTACAGACAAATACTCCCTAACACTGAAATTTAACTTTAACAGTGACAAATGTCTCTTTTTCAGAAACACTATTCTCACAGTTACCAGTTTTCATTTTATATTATTTTTACATCTGCCATTGTCAGTTGTTTGGCTCTCAAACAGCAAAACTCATTTTCTACTTTCATTGTATAATCTACTTTCATCAGCATCTCCTGCTTTGATTTAGTTACACTCCATTACACTGGTTTTAATTGTGTTGTTGTTCATCTTAAAATCATTGTATGAGACACTATCCATTCCATTCAAATGATCTTCCAAAGATCCTGTTTGCATTTAATGATATGCTGATGAGACAGGGGCTTCTGTATGTGGCAGCAGCTTTAAGACCAAAGTCAAACAGATCCATTTACCTTTTTTTATTATGTAATAAAATAAAAAAGCTGTTTTTCAGCATTAATATTTGCAGAATGAACTACAACTTAATAAAATATAAATAACAATTATTCACATTTTTCTTTTTCATTACCATTTACACAACATCGTATTTACAGTTTTGAAGATTTCCCTTTCTCGTTTTAGTATGTGGATGTTCATACCAGACACACAAAAGAATTGTCCTTTAAGGATGCAAAGGGCATCCAAGTTACCAGCATTCCATGACAATATTCTGATGATTGTTCTTTAACATAACAAAACATATATAACATTTGTCTATGTTACATTTGTACTTTATGGTCATAATTCGAGTGAAGTATATGCCTGAAGTTCCTTAATGCTGATGTGATTCTTTGATATGGCTCACTATTGTTCAGCAACCCGTACATGGTCAAAATGTTTGCTTATAAACCCATTGTTTATTAAAAACTTATGTAAGTGACTGGTTAAATTGCTACTCAAGGTGCTGAAGAAAATGTTTAAAAAGCAGTTTTATGTACCAAGAAGCATATTTCTGACTTAGTTTTCATTCCTGTTAGAAAATTTAAGTATTCTGTAACATAACATGTCATATTGTGTTTCAAATCCTTATTAAACTGTTCACAATGATATCAGTTACCATCCTGATTAAAATTATAGTTGAAACTGAATTGAGAATATAATGATGCACCAACAAAAATGCTCAGTTTCAGAATCAACATTATTTCATTTAAATCCTAGAAAGAGGCAGTCAATTAATAATATTCTGTGGCACATTTGTCACCTCAATTCAATTCAAAATACAAAATTTCCAATGTAATAGGATGTTACAAATACCAGCACTTGTAAGTTTGGAAGACACTGGAAACCAACACAGGACGTTGTTATCAGTACAATGAATGAACAGCAATTGGCTGCATTGCTAGTTCAAAAAGTGAAAAAATGCACATGAATTTTCAAAATAATGAACATATGCCAGTTAGAATATAGGGAATACTTCGAGTTACAGAAGAGAAATTTAGTGTAATTCAGACACTGTCAATGTTATTATTATGACTTCATGATAAATTTCTTGTTACAGAGTCAAAGATGTGATTTTTTTTAATGGACCATTTGTGCAAGTCTTACAGGATGATGTTTCCTAAATGTGGATCAACAAATGGATTCCTCTCAGATAATTATAGACTGATGACAGAATACTTTTGCATGACTTAAGTAGTATATCATGTGACATATGATGAACCAGTATAAAAGTAACGTCTAGTTTTTCCTAAAAATGAGAATACTGAAATGAATTTACAGGTTCATGTTTGTGACTGATGAAAGGTTACTGTATATGAAAATTGAAACATGGAAATGAGAATGCTGCATACTTTTGAGTTTGCTGCTCATGATCATTTGTATGGAAAGACAATGAAATAGGATCATTATTTATAGCACTGTTACACTTTTAGTGCCATTTGTAATGACCCATAAAAATATTATATAATTCTAACAGTAAAAAGTGAGATCACATTAATGTTGGCTACAGCTAGTTGCCTCCACAAAGTTATCATACAGTCTTTGGTATATCACACAGGATTGCAGATGTCTGCATATCACATTTGTCATCACGTTTCCACTTTCTGTCAGCTTTCACTCATTTGATCTGAACTCATCTGAAAAAGAAAAAAAGTAAATGAACAGATAGCATACAGGTTTTTAAATTCTCTTCTATATTTAAAGAATTCTTACAACTCACCAAACAAAAAAAATTCTGTACACATTATTTTATGTTGTGTCACTGAGTATCAAATTTTCTTGCTCTTTTTAAAATCGGTAGAATTTGTATAGAACATGTAGATTATACAAACACAACAAATTTTGTTTAAGGTTTGGCTCCACTGTTGAAGGGTATATAAGGTACCGTATTTCACCACCTGTCATCAAATAATGAAATGTGCAGTTATCATTTCACCCTTGTGCTTGGCGAATGGAAGTTGCATGGATAATTTTTTGGTGGGGCAGGGAAGAAGGGAGCACATAATGTTTCTCTGCAGGAACTGTTCACACAAGGTAAATGACAAGAGTTACCTGTGGACAAGTGGCAGTAGTGATGTTTTGGTGGAGAAAAGAGCAATGGAGGATGATTAGATTTGAGTTTTGATAGCTGTGACTTAGGAGCAGAAACATTATTAAAGAAACTGTTAATGAAAACAAATGTCTCATTTCCTTGTGCCACTATTCTTTTTTATTTTTTTATTTATTTATTTTTAAATGCTTGCATGAACCTTCCATCAAACTGCATCGTATCTGCAAACCTTAGATATGAACCATGCAAACAGATAATGACTGAAGTCTATGATAGTATTAGTAAGAAACTATCATAGACAGTTATCACATCATGACTAATTTCATTCGAAAGAACATCATCAGGTTAAACTCCCAAAAAACTTCATAAGAATCCCCCTTGGGGGGGAGGAGGGCAAACAGCAGTGGGAAGTGGTAGCTGGGAACAGGGGCCACAGAAAGAGGACATTGTCTGACAGTTTCCCAAGTGACACAACCAATAGATTTGCCTTGCTACCACAGTTAAGTAAGGAAGAGGCTCCAGTAGAAGTAGATGTAGTTAAGATGCAACAGAATTTCACTAGGAAACCAACTGTTTCAAAAAAAAGTAGAAAGTAAGAGGAAAGTTCTGTTGCTAGGTAGCAGCCATGGAAGAGGTGTGGGCCAGATTTTGCAAGAAGAATTAGGTGACAGGTACCAGGTCACAAACTTTTTCAAGCCAAGTGCAAGTCTTAGCCAGGTGGTAGAGGATATAGGTTCCTTGTGCAAGGGATTCACAAAGCAGGATCATGTGATGGTAGTGGGTGGAGTGGGAAACAGTATTGATAGGGATCAGGGCTACAGCATTGAGTGTGACCTGGTGAAAATAGCCTCAGTAACGACCCATACCAATGTTGGGCTGGTGCCTGCTTTCGTGCTGCATGATCATCCCCAGTTGAACCACTCTGTCAGGAGGGTAAATATGGAGTTGGATCAGTTGCATAAGGCGGCCACTCTGTCAGACATTGGATTGGTTCCAGTCGAGGCTATTGATAGGGGGGATTTCACAAGGCATGGCCTACATCTCAATAGGAAAGGGAAGGGTAAACTGGCAGGGTTGTTAGCGAAATCTATAAGGGGGGACACTAGTACTCTTTTTCAGGCTAATATCAATGTGAAGTTCAGGCAGGCAGGTGCTAAAGATGTCCAAAACTCACAACATTCTCACAACAGGAAAGGAAATAATAATTTTACCATATTTAACCAAAATATTGGTGGATTAAAGAAAAAAGTAGATTCTCAGAAAAGTAAAGTAAAAAATAATGTTACCATTTTTCACCAAAATATTCCGGGATTGAAGAATAAAGTAGATGAGCTCCTGGTTTGTTTAGATGACATTGAATCTAATAATGTAATAGATATACTATGCCTGTCTGAGCATCACATTGTGTCTGATATGGAAAAGGTAAATGTCAGTGGTTATAAACTAGCTGCACATATGAGTAGAGAGAATAAGGTGGCAGGAAGAGTTGCCACATATGTCAAAAGTTATCACTGTGTAGAAAGCTTAGATACAAAAAAAGTTTTGTCTAGAGCAACATATAGAAGCATGTGCCTGTCAACTTAAACTGAAGGAGGGCTCTTTTATAATTGTAACAGTATATAGGTCCCCTTCAGGGAATTTCATTTATTCCTGGAAAACTTGGATGCCTTGTTGTGCTATCTGTCAAATAGGGGAAAGCAAATTATTATTTGTGGGGACTTCAATGTTGATTCATTGAAAGAATGTAATAGGAAGAATGACCAGGAAGTCCTGCTCGGTTCTTTCAATTTGACATCTGTCATTAATTTTCCTACTTGGGTAGTAAAGGACAGCAGCACATTGATAGATAAAACTTTTATAGACCAAGATAGGTTTAAAAACATAAATTCTTGTCCTGTTGAGGATGGGCTTTCTGATCATGATGCTCAGCTAGTTACAGTATATGACATAGCTCCGTTCAGTAATTCAAAACTGTTGTGTGTTAAATTAATGACTCAACAATTATAAATTTCAGAGAAAATCTTCAGCAGTTAGACTGGGATGAGGTGTACAAGGAACCCGATGCTAATTTAAAACATAATTTATTTCATGATTCACTTGTAAGAGAATTTGAAAACTGTTTCCCCAAGAAAGCAGTTAAATCTAATTATAAGAAACTATGCAAAAAACCTTGGCTTACTGAAGGAATAAAAATATCTTGTAACCACAAAATGGAACTGTATCTAACAAAAAGAAAGAGTAAGGACCCAGAAACAGCCAAATATTATAAAAACTACTGTGCTACATTAAGGAAGGTTATTAAAAAGTCCAGAAGCATGTGCATCATGTCTGAGATTAATACCTCTGATAACAAAATCAAAACAATTTGGAATATTATTACAAGGGAGACAGGACAACCAAGAGTACAGGATGACGGCATCACCATCAAAGCGAATGGAAACTTGATAAACAACAAGTCGAAAGCCGAAAACATTTTGAATAATCATTTTTTAAATGTTGTACAGAAAATAGGGTTCATCAGAAGAAGCAAGGCAGTTAATGGAAGAGGCCTTACCCACCATTTGATACAATTGAAATTCCACTCACCTCTCCACCTGAAATTAGGAAGATAATAAACTCTCTCAAGAATAAAAGCTCACATGGGATTGATGGCATTTCCAGCAGGATAATAAAAGCTTGTTCCCAAGAAATAAGTGGGATTCTTAGCCACATATGTAATAGCTCTCTGAAGCAGGGTATTTTCCCAGATAGACTGAAGTATGCCATTGTTATACCACTGCACAAAAAAGGGGATATGTCTGATGTCAACAACTACCGCCCAATCTCTCTTCTGACTGCCTTATCCAAAATTTTTGAAAAAGTTATGTATTGTAGAGTAGCTTCACATCTTTGTAAAAATAAATATTTAACAAAATGTCAGTTTGGCTTCCAGAAGGGTTTTTCAATGGAAAATGCTATATATACTGTTATAACCTTTAAACACCAATAATTGCATGGATATTCAAACACACTCACTTAGAAACAATAGCTGGTTACATGATAACAACTCAGTATCTCTCATTCGACTGCCGTGCCATGACATGCGGCCGGCGCCGTTCGTAGCTAGGTGGCGCTCCCGCACTCAGCCGAGTTGCGGAGTGCCTCTATCGCTGTTTGCGCGTACTGTCATGGTGACACTGTTATATGTCGTGGCACTATTACAACACTTTTCCCCCCTTGAAAAAAAAAACACTCACTTCCTTGGAGACATGGACAGCGCTGAGACATCCATGGCTTCTTGTGAGGCCCCGAGAAGATCCCGTGGAGAGACATGAGAGTATGGTCTAAAATGTCCAGGACGGAAGCTCACCGAGTATTTTCCCGCACTAGGGGACACAACACAAGGCCTGACAGGGTGAAGCAGGTGCAGTAGAGTGCGCGGTTGGCAGCCATGCAAGAGTTCAGCAGGGCTGCAATCACCCAGAGGCGTAAAGCGATAAGAACTCAGAAATTGCAGCAGAGCGTCATCTGTGGAAAAATCACTAAGGAATTTTTTCATCTGGCTTTTGAAAGTGCGGACAAGGTGCTTGACCTCCCCGTTCGATTGCAGATGGAAGGGCGGTGCTGTAACATGATGAATCCCTTGTCCAGTACAAAAATCACGGAAGGCCTGCGAAGAGAACTGAGGGCTATTGTCCGTGACGATCGTGGATGGAAGACCTTCTAGCGCAAAGATTTTGGACAAAGCCAGCGTCGTCGCCGCAGTGGTGGGTGACAGACACCGAACAACAAATGGAAACTTCGAGAAGGCATCAATTAACAGTAGCCAATAAGTACCGAGGAAGGGGCCGGCAAAGTCAGCGTGCACCCATTCCCATGGCTGCGCCGGATCAGGCCACGGAGAGGGCATTGTACGAGGTGCAGCCAGTTGTTGAGCACACTGACCACACGCAGCAACCATGTGGGCGATGTCCGAATCAATACCGGGCCAATAAACGTGCCTGCGGGCCAGGGACTTAGTCCGAGAAATCCCCCAAAGGCCGTTATCCAACAGTTTGAGAACATCTTTGCGAAGAGAGGCTGGCACCACGACCCGTGGAGATGCGCCATCCGTGGCCAGAAGAACAACACCATCATGAACAGACAGACGAAGGCGCAAGGCATGGTAGTTGCGAAGGGGATCCGATGCCCGGCCCTTGTTCCTGTCCGGCCAACCCCGTTGAACAAAACCGATCACCTGACGCAGGACCGGGTCCTGCGCAGTAGCCAACCCGACCTGCAAACCTGTAAATGGAAAACCCTCGACCGCACGATGTTCTTCCTCATCAATGTGGAAACAGAGTATTTCATCACGATCGAAAACCGGGTCGGGGCCCATCGGCAATCGCAACAATGCGTCAGCGTTGGCGTGCTGGGCTGTGGGGCAATAATGAATCTCATAGTGAAAACGAGACAAGTATAAGGCCTAACGTTGCAGGCGGTGAGCTGCCTTATCCAGAAGCGACGCCGATGGGCTGAACAGAGAGACCAGCGGCTTGTGGCTGGTGATGAGGTGAAACTTAGAACCATACAAAAAAAAGCTGAACTTGTTTAGAGCATAAATGATAGCGAGTGCCTCCTTTTCGATTTGAGAGTAACGCCTTTGCGCATCGTTGAAGGTCTTGAAAGCATAGGCGATGGGTCGTTCCGACCCATCCTCATATCGATGGGCGAGAACAGCCCCTAGGCCATATTGTGATTCGTCAGTTGCCAGAACCAAGTGCTGACCCGGACGGAATGTGGCAAGACAAGGCGCCGACTGCAAATGAGCCTTCAGGCGGACAAAAGCCTGCTCACACTCATCGGACCAACAGAAAGGGACGTTTTTGCATAACAGCTGATGCAGAGGATGAGCTACCGCTGCCGTGGATGGAATGAATTTGTGATAATAAGCAATCTTGCCTAGAAACGCCTGAAGTTCTTTGACCGTAGACGGCCGGGGTAGAGCATTAATGGCCGCAACGTGCTGACGTAGAGGACGTATACCCTCACGGGACAAGTGGAAACCAAGATACACAATGGAGGGTTGGAAAAACTGTGACTTGTCCAGATTGCACTTCAACCCAGCCGAATGCAAAACCCGAAACAGTGAACGCAAATTGCGAAGGTGCTCCTCAGTGGAGGCCCCCGTGACAACAATGTCATCCAGATAGTTGATGCAGCCGGGAACGGAAGCCGTGAGCTGTTCCAAAAACCGCTGAAAAATGGCCAGCGCGCTAGCGACGCCAAGTGGTAACCGCTGGTACTGATACAACCCACAAGGAGTGTTGATGACGAGAAATTCCTTGGAAGAAGAATCCAACGGCAACTGATGGTACGCCTCTGATAAGTCAAGTTTGGAAAAGAACTGGCCCCCAGCGAGCTTGGCAAATAACTCCTCAGGACGAGGAAGAGGATAAGTGTCAATGAGGCTCTGAGCGTTGACGGTGGCTTTAAAATCACCACACAATCGCAGACTCCCATTTGGTTTAGAAACAACCACAATTGGCGATGCCCATTCGCTGGAGGTAACAGGAAGGAGAACCCGAAAAACTGGAAAGCATCATAACCGAACAGGTTTTCAGTGCCCGCATGATCCACCACATAAAACGTGAGGGGCCTAACAACAGACTTGTAGGCAGTGGAAGCATCAAACTGGCCAATGATAGGAATTTTCTGTTTATTATAAGTTCTCAGATTTCGTGTAACTGGAGACAAGGGAGGGGAGCCCAACTCCAAATACGTGTGAGAATTAATGAGAGCTACTGCAGAGCCAGTGTCCACTTGCATGCGAATGTCTTTATCCAGAACACGAACAGTAACAAACAACTTATTTGTTTGAGAAAGCACACAGTTAACATCCATGTCCGATGCCTCGTCCTCGTCGACAGGAACTTTAGGGGACTGACACACAGAAGCAATGCGGCCTTTTTTCCTACATAAATTACACGTGGCCCAACGTTTTGGTCACGTGACCCTGTCATGCTGTACGAAACAACGTGGACAAGAAGGAAGTGCGGAACGAACCTGCTTTTGTGGTTGCTGTTTTCTCTGCGAGCGTTGCGGCCCAACGCGATGTTGTTTACGCGAGTGAACCACCGCCCCATCTTCGTTCTCCTGTGAAACAGGCAAATTGTCCGTGTCGAAAGTTGACCTACATCACACCATGCGCCTATTTGCGCACCAGCAGCGTGAGGCACTTCAAAGGATTGAGCGATGCTTAGAACTTCCGACAACGACGGGTTTGGCAGTTGTAGGGTACGTTGCCAAACTTCTTTATCAGGAGCAAGCCGTAGAATAGCATCCCTAACCATTGAATCAGCATAAGACTCATGATGAGTGTCCATGACAAACTGACATTTCCTACTCAGACCGTGTAGTTCCGCTGCCCAAGCCCGGTAAGATTGATGGGGCTGTTTACGACACCGGTAGAATGCTACGCGGGTGGCAATGACGTGGGTGTTTTTGCGGTAATAGGTAGACAATAAGTCACACATTTCTTGGAAGGACAGGGAGGCAGGTTCCCGCAGAAGGGCTAACTGAGATAGTAGCTGATAGATCCATGGGGAAATCCAAGATAGAAATAACGACTTACACATAGGAGCGTCGACAACGCCGAAAGCCAAGAAGTGTTGCCGCAAATGCTTCTCATAATCCTCCCAGTCTTCAGCGGCCTCGTCGTAAGGAGGGAATGGAGGCAGAGAAGAGGAAGACAGACGATGAGTAATAGCAGCCGTCAGCTGTGTTTGTTGTTCAATGAGCACTTGCATAAGCTGCTCCATGTCTGCCCCGTCACGAACACACAAATCCACAACGCAGTGAAAATATCCGACCTCGTCACCAAAAAGTGTTACAACCTTTAATCACCAATAATTGCATGGATATTCAAACACACTCACTTAGAAACAATAGCTGGTTACATGATAACAACTCAGTATCTCTCATTCGACTGCCGTGCCGTGACATATACTTTCACTAATGAAATATTAAATGCTCTGAGTAACCGGAAGTTACCCGTTGGGATTTTTTGTGATCTATCAAAGGCTTTTGATTGTGTAAATCATGGAATACTTCTAGATAAGCTCAAGTACTGTGGTATGAATGAGACAGTGCTCAAATGGTTTAAATCATACCTAACTGGAAGAGTGCAGAAAGTTGAAATAAACAGTTCACATAATATGCAAAAAACTGTGATTTCTCAAACTGGGGAACAATCAAGAATGGGGTGCCGCAAGGTTCGGTCTTGGGTCCTCTGCCGTTCTTAATATATATTAATGACTTGCCATTCTATATTCACGAAGATGCAAACCCATGCTTAGAGCTGAATAGGGTTGACTTTTAGCCTAACAGTAAGTAACATAGGTGCACCAACTTTTTGAATGATCTAATATTTAATCTTGAGGTTTAGACCTTTTATCAAGAAATGTAAGCACAGCATCCATAAGTCAGTGAATTTTATTAGTAGATTAAAAAAATTCAAACCTAACAGATGTGATTTATTAGTTAGCTTTGATGTTATCTTCTTGTTTACAAAGGGACCTAGTGTTGATAATTATCAGTAATTATCAACAGCTTTGAGGAAGAGATGAAAGCATGATTTAAGAATGTGTTAATATCCATTTAACTTTTCATGTAATAACCAGTGCTTTGAACAGATGATGATGTCGGCACAAGGAACCCCTTATCACTCCTTCCAACTAATTTATGTACAGAGTTTTTGAAGAGAAAGCACTCAACTCTGCAGTTTTAAAACTGATTGTGTTCTGGTAATATGTCAATGATACACTCATAGTGTGGCCCCACAGTAAGAATAAGTTGAAGTTTTGTGAACTCTTAACTCCACTCATGAAAATACCTGGTTCACCAAGCAAAAAGACAAGAATGGCTGTCTGCCATTCTTGGATGTACCAGTTTGGGTTTCTGGGACACTACATGTATTGTAAGCCTATCCATACCAATTTACACACAGAGATGTCCAGCTGCCATCATACATTGGAAACCATGAGCAAATTTAAAACATTGGTTCACCAGGCTAATTTAGTATCTGACACTGACAGCCTACAGTACAACTGAAGGCGGTATTTAGAAAAAATGGATATGAACACCAGATTAAGAGAGATTTGTCAGTCACAACAGCAAACCAACCAAAGAAGAGCAAGATGAAAGAGATGTAAAGTCTAGATTCTTTTTTACTTATAAGGGAAATGGTTCTGCAAAAAACTGCCAGAATCATGAAAAAACATAAAGTGAGTGTGATTGTCTGCCCAGCTGCCAAGATAGCAGCTCTGACAGGATCTGTGAATGATGATCTGCTTTTAAGAATGGTGGGAATCTGAAATTTCTTACCAGTGTTGTAAAATCTGTATAGCAAAAACAACATGCACTGTGCAAGAACAATATATACGACACCAACACCACACCACCCTTCTTCAACCTAACAGATCAGTAGTGGCTGAGCATTGTATTTCTGCCAGCTGTTCCACGGAGTTTGCAAAAGTTATGAGATTGGTCACAGCTCATCCTAATGGTAGTCTGTGGTCAATGAGGCTGTGAAAACAGAACTGGCAGACAAACTGCTCGACTGGCAAACAACCTGTTCAACAGAGATGAAGGCTTCCATCTTGCAATTCATAAAAACCTCTTATTTCATGTGTGCACTCTCAAAGGAACTCTTGTTTTCAATCTTTACTTGCCTACATCTGAACATTTGCATTTGGTGTATGTTGTACTGCAGACTACCTTTCTTCATTGTAATGATGGATGATTTTCACGGTAAATGAATACTTGGTTTAATTATGCACTTTAACAACATGCTCTGGTTTGAAATATAAGTGTTTGCATAGTTTTGATAGATATTTGTATTACATACCAATAAGTATGTCTGCCTGCTAAAGCTAAGTGAGCATGCTCAACAATATATTTTTGTTTGTACAGCTCATGAGTTAGTTTATTGGCTAAGTATGCACACATTTATTTGGCATTTATTTTTTTAAATGAGTACATTACGTTAATCATAAAATAAAATTTGGAACATAGTTTTTTGTTCAAGTTCTTTATTTTTATATATATTAGGAGGCTAATGATAAAATAACATACCAGTGACTGTTCTTTCAGTTTGTCCAGTTCCTCTTTCTTGGTTCGTTTGAAAAATCCAGCCTGAAAAGACGAGTACTCATTATTACGCTATCATTAAATATTCTCCTACTCTATTTGTAATGGAAAGAAAATTATTCTTGTGATATTAGTGTGTTTTAAAATTAGGTGAATCTTGTCCAGAACGAATTTTTTACTTTGGAGTAGAGTGTGCACAGATATGACACTTCCTGGCAGATTAAAACTGTGTGGCAGGTCAGGATTTGAATCTGGAACCTTCGCCTTACATGGGTAACTGTTCTACCAACTGAGCTACCCAAACACAACTCGTGACACACCGCACAGCTTTACTTCCACCAGTACCTCATCTTCTACCTTCCAGCCTTCACAGAAGTTCTCCTGCAAGACTTTGTAAAGGGCCACCCTCCTCGAACATTACCTTTATTCAACAGAAGTAATCAATACCAAAAGTATTTTCCACTCTTGTATAAGTTAATATTATCTCAGCTGTTTTCCTACAGAAATTTCATATGATTTTGTACATGATGTATTATATTTCAGGCTAAAATGTATAGAAAGAAATTAATTTATTTTTTGTTGTTACAATTGATGGATGTGTTTTTAATTTTGGCAATAACAATGTAATTTTTGATTTAAAAGAGGACATGGTAAAGCCGGTGTGAGATAGGAAAATGTGAAAAAATAAAATTCAAGATAAAAATAAGTAGTTCTCCAATAATTATCATGTCATTTGGAACCTACAATGTCAAAAATTTCAGGCTCAAGAATCAACCCCTAGACATGAAGTACTGGAGCCAACTATGAGGAAAGAAGGTAAGTAAATAAGTTACTTGTACATCTTACTTCTCTCAAAGGTTATTAAAAGAGTTAGTTATTTTGAAGAGTGACAACCAACAAATAATGTGAGAGAGGGTAAGAATACAACTTGTAGGCCTAGCACTACTGGAAGATAGAATATTGTGGAGACATGGTTTAGCCACACTCTAGGGCTTGTTCCTAGAACGAATTTTTCACTATGCAGTGGGATGTGTGCTGATATGAAACTTACTGACAGATTAAAACTGTATGCCAGGCTGGGTCTTGAACTCGGGACATTTGCCTTTCGTGGGCAAGTGCCCTACTGAGTGAACTACCTAAACATGACTGATGACCAATCTTCACAGCTTTACCTTCACCACTACATCTACCTTCCGAACTTCACAGATTTTCTCCTGTGAAACCTGCAGGATAACATCCCTGGAAACTAGAAAAAAAGAATTTGCGGAGACATGACTTAGCCACAGCCCAGGGGATGTTTCCAGAATGAGTACTTCAGTCTGAATTGGAGCTTAAACTTTCCCACAAGAGGCAAAAGTCCCAGTTCAAGTCTCAGTCTGGCACACAGTTTCAGTCTGCCAGGAAGTTTCATATCAGTGCACACTTTGTTGCAGCATTAAAAATTAATTCTGGAAACATTCCCGAGGCTGTGTCTAAGACATGTCTCTGCAATATCCTTTCTTCCATGAGTGCTAGTCCTGCATGTTTCACAGTAGAATTTCTGTGAAATCTGGATGATGGGAGATGAGGTACTGGCAGAAGTAAATCTATGAGTATGAGTTGTTTGTTAGTTGTGCTGGGTAGTTCATTTGGTAGAACACTTGCCCACCAAAGGCAAAGGTTCTGTGTTCAAGTCCCAGTCTGTCACACAGTTTTAATCTGGCAGAAAAGTTTTGATCAATCTTGTGTTTATAAAAAGGGAAAGAAGTAAAGTTAGAATTTAATGTTTTGTTGATATTATTTTTGTGGTTTTCTACATGCCACATGCAACAGTTGTGCTCCTAGTCATAAGAGTAAAATAGTGTTTTAGACATTTCTCAGGCGACCTACCAAGGCTAAATAATACTTTTTTTAAAGGCATATGATAGTTAATATGCTTCTTTGTATATATTTACCATTCAAAAAATCTGTAATCTCTGTCAATCATTCCATTTTGTGCAAACAGTTTAGTCTTCACATTTGCTGCTCTCATTTTTAAACAAACCTTTATAAGTTTTTAGATGAGTATCTATTATCAATATTTTGTCAAATCTTATTAGCAGCCAGCATTCATAAAATAATGTTAGGTTATGTTAAACATTGAAGTGAGATACTTAACCCCTCAGAACTTTAGCAATAATTTGTCCATATTGGGGACAGTCACTCTTTGTCATTATGATTTCACTTAACTAGTAGGCAGTCAATAGCAATCTGATGCTTCCATCACATTTAGGCATTGCAACAAGGGAATTATGAAAGTCATTAACTGCCTGTTCAATCAAACCCACAATCTAACATTCAGTAAGTTTATTTGTTGACTGCTTCCTTCCTAGCAACATGTATCTGGTAAAATTTTTTGAAAAAGGCTTGTCCAGGTTTAAATGACACTCATAATTTTTCATGACTCCTGGCTGATTCGAAAATACATTGTGATAGTTGGTTAACACTTTTCATAATTCTGGTCATTGACCACAGGACATCTTTTCAGCTGACTGTATTTTAACCTCTGTTTCTTCCAGAATATATTTTTCTTATTTGTCAGCATCCTGACTGTTTCTGCTGAATCCAGTACCTTCCTCTCAGTACCTTTTAGTTTTCATTACTCTAATGGTCAAGTCCCATCTTACATTATCATGAACAAAATGCCTTTTCAATAAAAGCCACAGTATATAAACCAGTAGTTTTTGTGATTAAAGCAGATTGTATCTTGATGAAACCATATATTAACTATCCTTTAAATTTCACAGTGGTGGTGAATTTCATCTGTTTAACACTTGAGTAGTGGTTTACTGTAATTAAAAGTTAATTTATCCAGAACCTACCGTATTTACTCGAATCTAGGCCGCACTTGAATCTAAGCCGCACCGGAAAAATGTGACTCGAAATAAAGAAAAAAAAAAATTCCCGAATCTAAGCCGCACCCAAAATTTGAGACTCGAAATTGAAGGGGAGAGAAAAGTTTTAGGCCGCACCTCCAAACCGAATCAAAGTTGGTCCATTGTAATATGAGACACAATTTAGGTTGAATGAATGACGATACAGCTGTAGTAGTTTGGTTCGAGTCGTAAGCTTAGCAGTTAAGCTTTACCAGGTAGCCATTGCTATGCGTCAGGCGCTCCGTCCGTATTTATACGGGCACCCTTCCTTTTTCACGTGCTTCGTCTGGTTTGAATCTATGGCTTATTTTGCTTCGATCTGATAAGTGCCGTTTTCTTTGTTATAGGTGTTTACGTCACTCTAAGCTGAAAATGCATTACTGTACTGTGTCATGCATTGTTTGTCGCATTCTGATAGTGCGATTTACGGTCTGTCGCCACTCGCGGCATGGCTTGCTTTTGTGCGCGCTACTGCCGCTAACAATAAAAAAAATAGAGAGGAATCGTCTCATTAGCGAAACAATGGCGTGAGACTGCTATTTGTTGTTGCTTACACTGCTGCTTTCTCTGATAATGATCAACAAGAACCAAATAATAGACTGCGTATGATAGAACATGTTCTGAACGAGAGTTAGGCGAAAATTTTTCTCCGTTTGAAAATCTTTGCGGCCGCTTCTTTAGTACATCAAATTCTGCACATAAATTAGAGTCATCTTAGATTTGAAAATCTAGTCAGCTGCCGTGCTTCACTTCTGACTGTATCACTTAATACGAATATAAACATGACACGATACGTATATTCTTCCGCATTTGCTGTTGTCTCACTCTAGTTTCATAGTTTATTAGGCAGGCAGGATTTAAATGAGATAGCAGCAAACATGAAAGAAAACATGGCAAAATGTTTATATTCGTCTTATTCTTATGGTGAAGAGAATACTGCATGTGATTCACAATTCATACAAGTTCCTATTAGCAACCATCTCTTGTCACAGGTAGGAAAAATTTCAGAACGCAAAGTTAGCCATATTGACAAACATCCCAAACAATCTTGCCAGTCGGATTTTTGTAGTACATTGAAATTTTGCTACATTCGAAGATGAACAATACGGAGTTGTATTTACTTCGTTGGATAATGTGTGAAAATGCAGTTGTCGAAACTCTGGGCGGAGAAAAAAAGCTCGTCTTCCACCTTTTTTTTAAATTTATTTACTGACGCAGAGGTTTTGGAGCCAGTATTTATCTTTGTGCCTACAAACCATGCCTGTCTAGCGCTACATATATTCAACAGCAGTTCGTTGTGGCGGCACCTACCAACATTTTTCAGAACTTCTGCTTGCTTTGCACTCGATTCTAAGCCGCAGGCTGTTTTTTGGATTACAAAAACCGGAAAAAAAGTGCGGCTTAGATTCGAGTAAATACGGTAACCTTTGTTCTTTCAGAATGAGACACATGAGCAGAAATCAGCTGTTGGACATATTTTCTTGTCTGTCAAAGCTCTATGTGTACAAACTTCAATAGCATCTTTGTAGGATACTGTCAGCCATCTTGTCTCTGTTCTAGACAATAACTGTAATACATTGCTACTTACATCCACATTCTCATTTGTACTTAGCAGCTACAATATATTGCATGACAAAGAGTTAAAAGTGTATCAGAATCATTCCCTCCTCCCTTCATATTACACTGGTGAAAGGTATATAAAAAGAGCTGGATACTCACCTCCAACTCTTGCTCCCTGCCTCTTTCTCCCTCTACCCAACACATCTGACACAACTGCCATCCTAGTTCACCCACCTTCTTCCCAAAACTAGCAAAGTGTGTGCTTGTTGATGACCCAGTGCTTCTGCTATATGGTGAGTGGACTCCTTTACTCCTGAATTACATATATTCCTCCAGAACTTTTCTTACTATATAATTAAGTTTTATTATGTAACAAAAAATTAAAAGGTTTGTAAATGGAGCTCAGTTTTTCTCTATTTCTCTACTTCTGTCACTTAATATTAGTAATGTGACATCCTATGCAACACAGCCAATGTGCAGCATCACAGGAATAATAAAGTATTCACTTGGAGAACAGATTGAGTCAGCTTATTAGTCATCAAGAGGAAAATAAAATATTAAAAATTTTCCTCTCTTACTTAATTTGAAAGTATGAATCTCTGGACTCGAGGGAAATGTCTTAATTCTGAAGTTCACTGACTCAGTTAAGAAGAAGTAATCAGGAAATAAATATGGCAAATATGAAGATTTCACTGTAAACTTTTGTGCAGGTTTCTTGTACATGCTCAAATTAAACTGCCACATGCTAACATGAAGTAAGGGCTTTTGACTGCTCTCATTATTCAGCAGTCAAATATTAGAAAACGTTTACAATATTTATTATATTAGCTTTATAAATGAAAAGAAAGAGAAGAAAAATAGCTACAGATTGTAATACTCTCTCTCTCTCTCTCTCTCTCTCTCTCTCTCTTTTCCTAGAAGTAAAAGTCAAAAATATTATTGCCCTTAAGCTCTACATGTAAAATCATAAAGTCATACAAACCTTGATGAGACCAAGAATAATGAGCAACAGAACAAGGACACCACTTATGGCTGATATAATAATAATCCATGTATCAACCTTTCGTAATGGTCTACTGGCTAGCAGAAGTATTGTTGCTGCTGCTTCATCAGTTCTGGGGAAAAAATGAACAGTAGCTATCAGTCATTGATTTCTGAAAAACATTTCTAAAACTATTGCAGCACATATTAATAAGAAAATGATCCATTAAGTCTCATGAATATAAGAGAATGCATATGAGGTATGTTCTTTTCTGTTTGATTACTGCCTAAACGCTAGGAACACCTGGTATACTTACAAGCACTGTATTTATTTAAAAATAGATGAAAGTATGTTCTGGTATGATAGTCCAGCTATTGCACTTGTTCGATAATAGTAAAAAAAGAAACAGTATTAAGGAGACTGAGACAG
The DNA here is from genome assembly GCF_023864345.2 of Schistocerca serialis cubense. Lineage (NCBI taxonomy): Eukaryota > Metazoa > Arthropoda > Insecta > Orthoptera > Acrididae > Schistocerca > Schistocerca serialis. The sequence goes on from NC_064643.1 coordinate 463,978,592, forward strand.
AATCAGAGTTTCTTCTTCTGTAAATTGAGGGAATATAAGTAATGAATCATTTAGCTATATTGGAAGCAGGTGGTAAACAAAATTAATAAATCCACTTGTTTCAAATAATAAGCACATAGGTGTTTTATAAAATCCACAAGATCCATAAATATGTCACTAGTCATTGTTATTTGAAGAAAGACAATAAGGAGGTGATGAGGTAATGAGAGACAGGAGCGAAAAGCTATTTCTCAGTTGTAGCAGCAAAATGAGATTACATTACGTAACAATCACAAAACTAGAGAGTGGAGCATGAGAAAGGCAGAAGAGAGGATAGAATATTGGCATAGTTTTTCAAAGGGAAAATCACAACAATAGAGAAATAAATAAGCAAAAATGAGGTGTGAAAAACTCATAATAAAGTGCTGAGCTATAAGTAAGAGAGAGAGTTTGAGAAAAGTAATGAGTGATGAGGTTATTGAAATAGGAAAAGTTGTTGATTCAGAAGCTATGCTGAGTAGAAACTGAACAGCTGTAGAGTTTGGAAGTGCTGCAAGCTTCATTTGAGATGTAAACAATCTTGTTAGTGGAAATGTGATGTACATGGAACAGAGTTGAGTGTCGTTGTATGTATTTTACTGCAATCTGCTTACCAAGAAACTGATTAAATGTCTAGATTTTAAAAAAAGGAATCATTAACTATGCAATACAGGATGGTTACTGATAAAAGAGTTTTTTGTTGAATTAAAAAAAGATATACATCACTGACATATTCTTGCGTGACAGTCATTGAAAAAAGTAGGTGTATGTTGCCACTTGTCCTGTTGCCTGAATTTAGTTATTCAGTGAAGGATATACCTGTTGAATACTGTCTGAATTTTTGATATTCACAAGGAAATTGGAATGACATTACCTGTTTCCTGATGACAGCACATAAGTTGGTATTTTGATTCTTGCAGAACTGGTGATGCTAAGGCTTCCTCCTTCCTGTAGTACTGGTCCTGAAATCAAGAGCATATCTGTTTGGTATCTGCATCATTTTCCCAGATTGGTTAAGTAAGTAGACCTAAATTCAAAGTACTGGTAAAGTAATAAAAGGTATGAGGCCAACAAAACTCAACATTTACTTTGTCAATAAAATTAAGCAGATGTGCAAAATGGATCATGGTTTAGAGTGACTCTTTTACCCATCCAATGCCTGTTTATGTCCTCATCTTTCCTATTTGTATCTTCCACCCAATAAAGAAACTGCTAAAAAGTTCTGGAAAAGAGACTGAAGATGAATATGTCTGTGTTATCTTAGTATCTATTACCAGTGATCTCTGTTCAGCTTTCAAAAGTAGTATCTCAGTTGATCCATCACACTACTTTGCGGTACACTGGATACTATCTCTAATTCTCATGCATCTCAAAAAGAGAATAAAGAAGATTTATGGGATAAAATGAAGGCACTTTCCTGTCTGCATATGTCTTATAATGTGTTGATAGTGAATCACAGCACTGCATAAATGAAGTGTCATGTACTACCTATCACTATGTACTATGATGCTACATTTGCGGTGGAAATCATGTACCACCCTATGCATAGTCTGAACATAGGTGTCTTGGCGTATTAAAATGTGAGTGCTAGTTTTTGAAACTAAGAAGAAGGTGGCATACTGTTCACGTATGAACTTGCAAATGGCAAAGGGCATGAAGTCGCGCATCTGAAATGGGAGCTTTTTCCTTCCAGACAGCAGCCAATGTACAAGATATTTGCAGTGCTACACTAGTATGTTTATGAAAGAGGTTCTATACTGGCTCTCTGAATGGTTGTCAACTCTCTTACACATGATCATTCTGCTCTGGAACAATGTATGCTGCGATGTGTGGACTATGATCCGGTTATGAGTATGCAAGCAGTGGGCTGTGAAATGTATGTTATTTATTTGTCTGTGTGGCATATATAGGTGTTTATGACTTGTACGTATACCATCTGCAAAGGGCCTCAAGGGGCAGATTTGCAACTAATGGCCCAATCTCTACCAGTAGTCTCTTCACATGGTCACTACCAGAGTGATGTTTGTGTTGTCTGTTTCTTTCAATGAGGAGGCCTTCATGATGTAATAAATTTACAGGTGGATGGATATTCTGTTTGCCAATTATCAACACTGATTCAGGCTCAATGTATGGTGCAGTATTATCTTGGTAACTTGACTGGTCCATGAACTGAATGGATCAGCATGCTTGACCTTCCTGAGGAATGTACTATGTCCACTATTGGAAAATATGTCCCCGGTAGTTTGCTACATCTAGTGGTTCATGTGGGATAGTGCTCTAGTGCACTTTAGTTTGCATATGCAATCGGTCTTGTAAAATATCTTCTCAAGAAAATGGTTCATGCAATGATGACCAACACAGTGGTTTAACTACTCTCATGACCTTAATCCACATAAATTTTAGTTGCAGGAACATGTGAAAAGTATGGTGCAAGCTACTCCAGTTAGTAATATTGATGACATGGAACAGTGTTCAACTGTAAAGCTGCGGGATAAATCTCTGGTATTGTAAAGCAAATTTACTGAAACATGGGGCATTGCCCTGCCACGCATCCATTAATGTTCTTGGCAGACATCTCCTATGATTTAGTCACTGTGTGTTGGAATTGAACTGACCAGCAGAGCTCATTTGGTTACGTATAGTACAGTATTTTATGACACTTGAAGTACTGGACCTCAGGATACTCAAAATATAAGAGTTCATGATACAGATGACATTTTTCTGGGAATATACTAATTCTTGATTTTGTCATCACAGTTAAATCCTAACAAACTATCTTGTCAACATACAAGCATTAAAGCACCTTTAATTAAAATGTTAATAAAAACATTTGCTCATTTATTTCTTATATTTATATGTCGACTATATCAATAATCACTATCAATAATCTTATTTATTTCACTTTTAAATATGAAGAAGTGATATTAGACAACAAAATACAAAATGTACTTTGAAAAGTTTTGTAAATGTAATTCCAATAATCAATGTATGCATTTATCATCTTTGGACTTCCATGTACCCTCTGTCACACACCATACAGTGGCTTACAGGGTATCTATGTCGATGTTGATGTAGATGTATCACATCTTTTTGTGTATCTCACCAGAGAAACACATTACTCATTCCATTATGTGTTAGGATGTGGGATGGATGTATCGAGGTGCTTTGTAAGAGAGACGTCTTTGTTTATTGTATCACTAACGAATGTGAACATAGCAATTAGCTGATCATAACAGTAAACTAAAACGGAAGTTTAAACTGCAACACACATCTGAAACTCTTTTTTTTGTATGGTTAGCATTGTATGAGAAAGTGGACCCATTACCTTTTTGCAGCCAAGCAAGAATTAATCATGCGCTTAGACAAAATGAAACCAACATACCACATGGAGATAATCTACAAGATTTGAGCAGAATAAGCTAAGTGAACTGATTTATAACTGTGCAAATACAATTACCATGGTCAAAATTTGTGCACTATTTGGTTTTGCATGAATGCATTTAATTTTCAATAAAATCTGACTAGATTTTGTCCATTATTAGCAAAAGAAATAACAAAAAAATGAAAAGGACCCGGTAAGAGTTTACAGTACACTTAAGCGTGTAACTTGGTAACAAGACTGTGTACAACATGGGTTCATAGACAGCAGTTATTTGGTTTTGCAAGGAATCCTTCCTACCCCTCACCCTCTTCCACTTTTGGAGGTCTCACCTGCTCGCTGGCAGGCATCAATTTTGAAAGCAATATTCTGTAACCATTGTTCAATTACAATGACAGCTTAAAATATGCCCTTTTGAATTTCAGTACCAGTATTTTGCCAGACACACATGGGTAATTTGAAGACATAATCACATTTATTTTGACTTCAAAGTCATAGGTATCATTATTCTCTGTCAAATGTGGGTGGTCTGTGCGTTTTAGATACTCGACATTACCTGTCAGTTGGAACTGATTCTACATCTGCACCACATCACTTTGACTCTGATGCACACATCAGTCAACTTCCCTGGCCTTCTGAGCATTACATGATGATGCAGACCTGATAATTTATCGCAATTGGGTCCTTCGTGGCATGATGGATGTTCACTCTACTGTTCCACAGACGTCTCTAATGTGTTCCTACTGGTGCTTTACTTTTAAATGAAATGCTGCAATCCAATCAAATGCAGTGTTCTACCCACAAGTAGTGCTCATTGTAACTATGTGTATGTTTATAAACAATGTCAAGAATGACCTGATCCATATAGGAACAGTCACAATAGCAACACACACCACATATTGAGGTGATGCAACAACTTTTGTTGATGTGGGTAGATGCAGAGATAACATCTAAACTGTCCACAAGACAGCCTCTCTGTAGTTTAAGCAACAGAAAAGCAGCAAGGCATTCAACAAGATGGGAAATGAAGTACATATTGCACACAGGTTGCCATCACTATGTTTACTATAGCAGTTTTCATTCTTTTGTTATACTGTACTTGCAGTGTTCGTAATACATGTTTCCTATTTTATAATACTCCTATGTAATAATTCAGATTTTCAAAAGACACTAAAATCCTATTTCCATTTAATCTCAGTAAAAAGAACATCCTGTACATTTCCATCAGGAAGTATTAAAATTGCCATTTTTTTGTATTTCCGTATACAGCATTTATTTCTAGATAGAAATACTCAGAAATGAAATAACTGTATAGGTTTTACTCACCCCATGAGGTAATAGGAGTGAGTTTTGCAGTAAAAGTAACAAGCACTCTTGAAGTAAGAGGTGCTAATAGGTCAACAGTGCAGTACACTTGAAGGCAGACCACATCTCGATGGGAACAATTGAATGATTGTACACTGGTGGATAAATCTTCAACCTCTTTTTGTGTCACTTGCCGTTTTCGGCGTCGTTGTTGTATGACGTTAATACCACTCCCAAGAAAGTCGCCCTCAGGCTCACCAGAATCCCAAGTTTCCATTGAAGTAAAGTCCAGTGGACCTACATGATGACAGTTTAGTGGTTCGTCATCAAGATATGCCTGCAAAGATAAATTTATGATTAATCATCACTACATATGCATATCTTGGATGTGTCCTCTTATTATTATAACAGACATAAATGTATTTGTAAATGTATTCCAAGTATCACTATAACTTATTAAAAACAGACAAAATTGTTATTGTTGTTCAAATATCATTCTAAAGGAAATCCCAGAAAAAACATTTTGTTTCCTACAAGAGCTTAACTTGACCTGCTCAAAAACGTTATCCATATCTTACAACATACAGACTTTATTTCAGAATAGGAGATTAAATTTAAGGGAATTATGATATCCATAGTGACAATGAAGTTACAACATAATTCATTAAAACAACAAAATATTACTGACGAAATGTCAAACTTGTGCCTCATTAGTGAATTTCATTAACTTTTGATTTCACAAGTTTAATATAAACAGTAAACAATTAATACAGTAAAGACAATTCTCTACCTACAAAAGTACTTGAAGACACTCATTTTTGGACATATTTTTTGCATATTGAATATTACAATTACCTTTGGTTTATAAATTTCAAGGAGGGTTATGATAGAGTTCTTCATCTTGACCTGCACAGGAATATGGAATTCAAGGCCAACATCCTGCACTGGACTTGGTCCATAATTAACAACCTGTGAACATAATGTGTTTTTTTGTGTGTCTGTCACATATATTGCATACAGTATAAAATCACTTTATTACAATTAACATGTTCATTGAAATTTTTGGAATATGAGGTCAGTTTTGGACTGCACATCCCTTTTCCTATTTCCCTACAACTGAGGGTCACACTTAATGTTATTAATTTCCCTTTTTTCTCATTCTTCCAGTTCTGACTATGTAATTTTTCTCATTCCTCTTTCTGATTCTTCTTCCATCTTTTAACGTTCTTTTGATCTTTTTCTTTTGTTCCTCTGTCTTATACCTCTGATTTTACAAGTTCACTTCTTTTTTGTGTGTCTCGGACGTGAATGATTTTTCTCTGTTCTACCATTTACCTTGTTATTAGTATCTATGTATTAAGATTATTACATAAAATAAGGCAAAGGCAATCACTCCTCTATAGTGTAGAGACACTTGGAGCACAGAAACATGTAACAGGAAACAACATCCTCACTAGCTTTCAAGCTTTTGCTCTGCCAAAGTACACACACTCACATGTACATGAACATGGACCATGTTCCAAAGACTTGCCTTTTTCCTGCTATTACCTTCTTGTGTCCTTCCCTACCTCCACTCCACCTCCCTCAGCTCAGCCAACTGCTTTCAATAATTGAGTATCAATAATCAGTCTCGCTGTGATCACAAGAGTGTGTGTTCAGGTGTCTGTGTGGTTGTGTGTGTGAGTTTGTGTGCATTTGCTGTGAAAAGAGCAAGAGCTCAAAAGCTTGTGTGAATGTTGTTTTCTGCTATGTGTTTCTGTGCTCCACCCATCGGCCCAGTAGAGGTAAGTGGTTACTGTTGCGTTATTTTACACACTGCTCCAGCCAGGATTTACCATTATTGTTATTAAAATTATTAACAGCTCCTAACTCACTGTCCAAGTTTCCACCGTCTTTCTTGTCTCTTTACCCTTTAGCTTCTAAATGATACCTTAATTTAAAATTTCAAGATACAGTGGTGCATTCTGTGTATTACCCTCATTTTTGCTATAAATTCTTTACATATAAATGAATAACAGCTCATTGAGAGAGTATATTTTGGGAGGAAAAAAAGCCTTCATCTAAACAAATATAAAACAGAGCTTCCATTATGATTATTAGATATTTTTCACTTGCTTTTAGCAGAATATATTGTTCCCTCTGCAATTATTTTATTAAACTCTAGAACTAAAACATTGTTCAGAAGCCTTACTTTTACATGAAGAGCTTGGCTGTAACAGTGGTATGGGGCAATTTGTTTGTTTTTGGAAAATTGCACAGTACAGTTTCAATAAAATTTCATAAATAAGAGATTTCAAGTAAATTAATTGTGATTTCTTTACTCAGATTTGGCAGTTTTTAAATACCTCCAGAGTAACAACATATAAGCTGTTGATTGGAAAACAGATAGTGGTACAGAAAAGCCAGCAGATGTAATTAAACCCCAGTGATATTACTGGGCTAGACTGCCTTCTGTTGACAAAGGCATCTCATCTCCCTGCAGGAATTTCCCACTGATGCTAATATAGATCTGTTTTACCTAGTTGGTTGTCAACACTAGTAAGAACTGTGCAGATGAGATCACTAGGTAAAGTGGAAGTAGAGCCAGTTACTGTTGCTGCAGCAGACAGTCTAAACATAAACCTAAGTTATGACTAAATGTGAATATTGGAGAACAGTTACAAGAAGTCAATTTAGTTATGCATTCAGAGGAGATGGTGGACATGGCATCAGCTCATTGTCTGATTGTGAGCTACTAGGTAGAGGAGTGTCAACTAAAGCCACTAATGAATACTTCACACAATGGAAATCTGGTATGCTATGCATTCTATGTGGCCATGATCACTAACACGCTGCTTGTCCACAGGAATGACCACTGTCAAACTGTGGCCAAGAAGCAGATGGACAACCCAGCTGCTGACCATGGCATCCAGTATGATGTGCTTGACTTCAGCAACTTCTTCACAGCCTTTGCCACCTGGATTTCTCCCACCAATATGGTCCTTTGTCAATGGCATAGGTAGGAACTCACCCTGCAACATGTCCTTCACTCCTGTAACTGTCCTGGCCCCTATCCTTGCTAGTCTCTTTCATCCACCTGCCTATTCCCTTCCTTGCTCCTTCTCCAACCCTTCATACTCCTTTTACCCTGCCAGTGCAGCAACATAGTCATCACTCCTTCTCTACTTTTCTCCTCTGTCCTTTCCCTTCTCCCCCAGCACAGCTTTCCAATTCTGCACCTAGCAGGCAACTGTCCTGATCATCCACATCATATACTTGTATACTCCGACAGGCAGTACTACAATTTCCCACCAACTCTTCTTTGCCATCGCTTCCCTCCCCACTCCATACCTCTTCTGTAGCCCCACTACCCAAACCAGGAAAGATTTCTGCTCACTTCAGATGCAGTTGCAGTTGGGCCTTACCACCCAAAGACAACAGTCGCAATGTGTTTAATTATTTCTGGAAAATAATTCATCTAAGGAATACAGCGGATGGCCAAGCAGGTATTCCTTTAACATATATCTGAATAGCATTTCATTTTCTCTTGTACATTTATTATAATTAAGGAGTGCATTAAAATTCTTAATAGCAGCATAGTTACTCCCTTCTGCACAAGTGACAATTTTTTTATTTCAGAATGGAGATCATCTTTACCTCCAGTGTTATCGTTGTGGTATGAACAATTTATTTCATACAGAGCATAGTTTCTGATGAATTTTGTCATTAAAAATTATGCTCAGTATGAAACACATTGTTCATACCACAACTATAATGCTACAGGTAAAGATGATCTCCATTTTGAAGTAAAAAATTTGTCACTGGATGGAGTAAAGTATGCTGCTATTAAGACTTTGAATGCTCTGCCTAATAATATTACATGTACAAGAGAAAATGAAATGCTATTCAGATGTACATTAAAAAAATACCTGCTTGACCATCCGCTGTACTCCTTAGATGAATTCTTTTCCAGAAATAATTAAAAGTTTCCATATACACTTTTAATGTACTCCTTGAATAAAAAGATACATCTTGTTATTCAGTTATTAAATGAAAGATACAATACTATATTAATGTTAGACAGTGAATTATAATACTAGATAAATGTTCGCTACTAATTAAGAAAAATTGATGCCTACTATTGTTTATATTATTGTACTGTTATTATTATTCTGTAGTATTTGTTGTATTTGTATAATTGTATTGACACATTCCACATCCAAGTGAATTACTTGCATGTATGGATCCATGGAATACACATACCAAATAAAACAAATGGATGTGAGTTACATATGTGTGAAGTGCAAGTTTTTGTTTTTTCTTTGTCTGATGAAAGACTTCATCCAATAGATAATGATATCTAGCAGTCTTTTTTACTGTGCCTGCCCACCACTTAGTGCCCCCTCTATGCAGTGAGTGGTAATCTGTTCTTTTCATCTTCAGATGGACTCAAGGAGGTTGAGCAAAGGAAGGGTAATCTAGAGCATAAATAAGATAAAAATAGCAAATGTAGAAGAGAGTTGCTGAAGAAGAGCAAAAACTGGAGGTAAATTCTGAAGATGAAAGATGAATTTTGCTTAAGGAAGTAGAAGTATGAAATGTAGTAAGCTGGAATCTAATCCCTCTCTTACATTTTCTACTCCCAAAAACAGCTAAGTTTTTTTATGCTTTCAATCTATTCCTAATCCTGTTGCACATGTAATTTGTACAGAAACAGATAAATTGTTATTTAATGAAATCTTATTTAAACTTATAGATCAGTAGTTTATATTTTTCTTCCTCATAACAATGATGCACTTGATTTTATTGGAACACTGAGAATTAAAAGTTACAGTTAAGTGAAGTACCAATAATGTCATATATGGTAAAACATTTTGAGCTAATGAGCAACAGAAGAGGTATTGTTGCCAATTATTTGGAAGCAGACATACCCAAAATTCTGAAAATATAATTGAAATTATCTGTATTTAGTTAACTTGCAAAATAATTGACATTAAAAATTTGGACCCAAAAAATTTAAATTGCCTATTTTGCTTTAATCACTGCAAATTCTGAACTCTGACAGTGTAATATTTTTGCTTAAAATTTTTGTAATAAGACAAAACCTCTTACTAACTAATTCAGTGGGTAATTAAGCTTTCAAATGATTTAGAATCATAAATCATTTATTTCAGGATGGTTATACTCATAAATAGGGGATTTCAGATGACATATAATAATAATGCTCTGTACACTTTTGAGAATTAGTAACCTGAAACATTTTTCATAAACAAACAATATTTACGTCTTTGAGTCCATTTAAAATAATAAAATCTAACCCAGTCAAATTTCAAAGCATTTAGTATTTTCAGACACCACATCAAGTTCTTACACTTATCTTTATATAGCCATCCCTGCCCCAAAATCAGCAGTCAGTGACCAGCCAGCAGACAGATGAAATCTGTATGCCCTAAAGGAATGTTGGAAATTAATATAGACACATGAAGTATGAAATGAAGAGGCTTCAGAAAGAACAGACAAGGGAAACAAATCTGTGAAAAATCATTGCAAAAAAAGATGTGTATGTTAGTGAGATGTCCTATGGCAATCAGGATATAAACTTGTCACAGGAAAAAGTACTGAAGAGAAGTAAAGACAAACATGAAAATATATTAAATAAATTAATGATGTTTAACCTAGTAGATACCAATATGAAGTGATGTAAATGTTAGAAAAGACTAGAAGAGATGGATGATGGCATCAGAGCAGTCAAAGTTATGATGATGGAACAAAAATATCTACAAATTATCCTCAGGTTTTTGTGTTTTCCAACCTTTATATTCTTACACAAGCAGACAGCAGTTAACTTTAATAGATTAACAGCAACCTGAAATTCAAACAAAAATACTTTGATGGTCATAGAATTAGATATTACTTTAGCATTACATATAAGTAACAATAATGTTCTTACAACATTTGACTCTTGTGCTAAAAGTTCCACTGTACATTGGTAGCTAATGTGGTGGATAGAAACTGTTTCCTGCAAATACATTTATTTACAATTGCATTACTGATCAACTTTACATTCCTGAAGGTTTCCTTCTATACTCTGCTAAGTGAGTAGGGGTATGTATGTACACTTACCTGAAACAAATGCCTGAAAACTCGCTTCTTTTCTAGAGCTTCATTTGATTCAACTGCGCTGCTGTTGGTAGTAAGAAGAAGCTGCTCATGACTGCTTTTCCTGTAAAATTGAGTTATACTTTTTCAAGAACCTCTGCACATAATGTAAAAGTTCATAATAAATGATGGAATGGACAGAGTGTCTATACTTACCAAGATCACTAAGAATTTGATATAGGTGGTATGAAAAAAAAGGAATAAAGATTTGGGTTTAATGTCCTATAGGCAACGAATTCTTTTAAAGTAGAGCACAAGATCAGACTGGGCAAGAACTGAGAAAGAAACTGGCTGTGACCTTTTCAAAGGACTGATATTAGCACACGTGTTAACTAACTAGGGAAACCACGGAAGACATAATTCTGAATGGTCGATGAGGATTTAAAGCCTGCATCTCCTGAATGTATCTTAATCATTATACTGCCTTTCTGAATAAGAGTATCCAAGACTCAAAAAGAATGTCTGTAGCATACAGAACACAGGTTCTCTCCTCTGGAGAAAAATAAAATGTAGAGATGTTATTAAAAAAGGTGGAGGGGGGAGGGGGGGGTTGTTCTCCTAGGTTTTGTCCAGAATTAAAGAAAGTAAATACAAATGAAAGAAAGTTCACTAGTAATTACAGTCAAACTATTTGAAAATTTGACTTAGATCAAGATCTTTATTGATCTAAATAGCCCCCTCTTTGATTTCTTACAACTTTCTTTCTCTCCAGAGTAAGGAACATGATTTCTAAACACTTAAATTGGATAGCAACAATACCGAGTCACATTGTGCTCTAGTTAAATCCCTGTAAATTCCCTAATATTCCCTGCCCAAGCTAGAACTCTGTTTCAAAGGTATTCTAAAAAAAAACAGAGCATTAAACCCTAAACTGCAGTTTTTCATAAAATTATTTTAACTATTTCTTCTGTCCTCACAATATTCCTATCAATTTTAGTGTGCAGAATGCCATCATTCAGTAATCATTTATACATTATTAAATGTATTAACACAACACTGGAAAATCATGGATGGATTACACGTAATAGAAGCAGTAAAGCGCTAAACAGGCATAATCAATATCAAAATTGTTTGTAAGCTTTCTGACAATGTCCTCCTTCAGAGCTGACTAATAAAAATGTAGACTCTAATACTGTTATATTATCCTGGGTAGTTACAGTACTTGGAATGGCACAGTTTGTGAAGCAGTCATTGAAGTCAAGCATGTTGTGCTTGACAGTGTGTTGCAACACTGAGTGCTCAACTTTACTCATAGCCACAGTTTAGCAGTGTCCATTCATTCAGGTAGTTGCACTCACTTAAAGGGCACTGGAAAAGTTACAATAGAGTTGGTATATTGACATGACTGCTTTCACATGTGGGTCTGCACCTGATAGAATAGGATTTGCCTATGACTCAACTGGAATAGACCACAAGGATATGCCCCTTGTGGCAAGAAATTGGAAGGAAGCATGAGATACGGATATTTTATAAATCAAGTGGGCAGTGGTATATCAATTACAAAGAGTTGGTAAGGACATTGTTTATTTCAGAGTACAATGAAAGATAGTCAAAGCTCTGGCAGAGGATGTGAATACACTGTTCCAAACCGATAGTGTGGACAAAAATGGGAGTCCTCCTTTGCAACTAGTTTGTGGTGTTAATTGGAAAATTAGGGGCATATGTAGGTATGGTGCAGGAGATGTGTTCATGGACTACATTTGGAGGGTAATGTCTGTTTGTGAAATCCACAGTATGTACTTTTGTTTAATGGGCAAGGAATTACTTTGCCACTCCTGTTGAGCCATCCACAGAGGCTAGACAGTATGGGGAGACTTTTTAGTATGGAAGGAATGACAGTTATTGAAGTGGAGGTACTATTGATGTTTGGTGGACCTCATATGGACAGAGGCTTTTATGGAGCCATTGTAAATGTGGTAATCAATAGCCAGAAAGAGGGTGCTGTGAGCTGAAGAGTACCAGGTAAAATGGATTTGAGAGGAAATGTTAAGTCAGTAGTGGAATGAAAATACAGTGTCTTGACCATTAGTTCAGACCATCATCAATAAACATGAACCAGAAAAGGGGTTTAGAATGTTAGGTGGATAGAAAAAGTTCCGCTGGATGTCCCATAAAGAGGTTGGCTTATGAGGATGCCATGCAGCATCCCATGGCTGTGCTACAGATTTGTTTGAATATCTTCCCCTAAAATTTAAAGTAATTGCTGAAAAGTATATAGTTAGTCAGGTGTGTAAGGTATGATGAGGTGAGTTTGATGTTGGAAGTGGTAATGGGGTAGTGATGGTGAAGAGGCAATGAAGGACATGGATCAAGTTCTTGACGTAGCAAGTTAAGCTAAGGGCAATGGATTGGAGGTGTTTATCAGGACTGAAATTCTTTCTGTGGGAACACACTAACAACATTGATATTGCTCCATATAACATTTATTAATTTGTATTTGCTCAAATTAATAAACATTATATGGAGCAATATCAATGTTGCTATTAAGTTGTACGTGCTCATCTCCTATAAGTCCAGCCCGTCATCCAAGTCATGGGAGATGGGCAACAGCATGAAGTAGGGGATTGCCTATAGGAGCGAAGTACAGTGGGGACTGTGTGTGCCCCAGGACTGCTACGGTAGCTGTGAAGGTCCTACAGGAACCCTGAAAAGTGATGGCTAATGGGGCTCTGGCGAAGCTACGGTAGGCCCAGCAAGCCACTAGTGGATTATGATTTCTGCTTTCAAAAATAGAACAGGCCATGAAAGGGACAGATTTAATCAATGACAAACTGGCTATAAACAAGGACTAAGATTTGGAACATTAAATATATAAAAATTGACTTGAAAGGTGGAGGAGATGGTAGACACAATGGAAAGAATGAAGTTAGACCTATTAGGGTTAGCTGAAACGAGGTGGAAAGGAGAAGGAAGGAGAGAACTGAGGAAAGGCTACCAACTGTAATGGAATGGAAATGAGGAGGGAAGGAGAAATGGAGTTGGAATAGCAGTAAGAGATGGATTAATAGAGGAACTGAAGAGAATAAGTGATAGGATGATGAAGACCAAAATATCACTCAAGGGGACGAACATAGAGGTAACACAAGTGTATGTGCCACAGGTGGGTTGCACTTCTGAGGAGAAGCAAGAGTTTGAAGAGGAAATGCAGAAGCAGATGGAAGGAAGAATATGATAGCAATGGGGGATCTAAATGCACACGCTGGAAGAGAAAGACAAGGCTGTGAAAGTGTGCTTGGACCAGAGGGTTGGGGCTGCCAAAATGATGAAGGTGAAAGACTATTGGAATTCTGTCAAAGAAATGGCTTTCTGGTTGGGAAAGAGAGAGCCACAAGATTACCTGACTTAAAGAGAAAGTCGATAGTTGACTACTTCCTGTATGATAGTGAGATGAATAGGAACATCATTGACACTAAGGTAATACCATCAGAGGCCTTGGATAGCGACCACCATTTGCTGGTTAAGAACCTGAGAGGGACTAAGGACAATAAAGGGACAGAAGACCAGGGAAGATGTATAAGGGTGTGGAAGTTGAAGGAGGAAGAAAGCAGGCTACAGTACCTACAACTAGTAAAGGAAAGCATGCCAAAGGATGAACCAAAAATGGTAGAAGAGGAATGGGGTAGATTCAAGGGAACATTAGTAAGTGCAGTGGAAGCAATATGTGGGAGGACAAGCAACAAAAGAGAAGAAAAGAAACACCTTGGTGGAATGATAAAACAAAGGATATAGTACAGAAGAAGAATAAAGCCTTTAGGGTGTGTTTCCAGAAGAGAGCAGTAGAGACAAGAGAAGAGTATCAGACAAGAAAGAAAGAAGCAAAAAGAGTGGTAGCGGAGGAAAGAAGAAAGTGACTGAAACAGTGGACCAGAATGATGGAGGAGGATATTGAAGGTTCAAGGAAGGTATTATATGGGATGATTAAAAATAAGAGGAAGAATGGTATGACAGATTATGCTCGAATGGTGAACAAAAGTGAACAAGATGTAGATAATAAGGAGGAACTCAAGAATATGTGGAAGGAGTATTTTGAAGAACTCCTGAACCCGAATGGAGACCTAGATGAAGAGGAACAAGCTGAGGAGAAAAAAGAGGAGGAACAGCAAATAGAAAAAGACTTTACATGGGGAGAAGTGGAAGAGGCACTCGGAAAGATGAAGGGAGGGAAGTCAACAGGTGTGGATGAGCTAAATGTAGAGATGGTAAGAGCAGCAGGAGTGGTGGGGATGCAATGGCTATATCGAGTAATGAAAATTGTGTGGAGAAATTTAGTATAAGTAACAGTGAGATGATTATCACAACAAGAAAGCAGGAGAGAGAAACAGCTGGAATAACAATTGGTGGTGGACGATTGAGGAGAGTGGAGAGTTTAAAGTATCTTGGAAGCCTGATAAAGGAAGATGGAAAAAACACCAGATAAACAAACGAGCGGGGGAGAAAAGCAGAAGAATTTCGGAAGAGTGTCAGAAGCCTGATATGGAGAAAGGATGTACCCCAAATCAGTAAAAAGGTTATATATCAATCATACTATGTCCCGATCCTGACATATGCATCCGAAACCTTGGTTATGAAAGGAAGAGAGAAAAGCAAAGTACAAGCTAGTGAGATGAAATTCTTGAGAAACAGTATTGGAGTGACACAGATAGACAGGTTAAGAAATGAGAGGATCAGAGAGTTAATGAAGGTAGAACCATTACAGGAGGAGATAGAGAAATCAAGGCTGAGATGGTATGGGCACATTAAGAGAAGAAGATACCCAGGAGTATACAAGAGATGAAACTGGAAGGAAAGGGACCAAGAGTAAGACCGGGAGACAGAGAGCTGAGAGGAGTAGAGGAATGTGTCCAGAAGAAAGGAGAAGGCTGGACCAAGGTGAACACAGAGAGATGGTGGCAAGACAGAAGATGATGGAAAGGCCTATGTTCCATACAGACCCAGCCAGAGGCTGGAAACTGTCCAAGATGATGATGATAATGATGATGATGATGATGATGATGATGATTTGTACTTGCTCACTAATAATTAAGCAGTGAACTAATGCATATTATATCTCCACTTTTGCGAAACTGGACACTTAAACAAGTGCAGTCGTTCTGGTACTCAGAGACTGCTTCCCATATGGCACGTATGGCAGGTAGGATGGTGAGGGCGGCAGTCTGACTACAGTGACTTGCAAGGGAAGATGTGCTTATAGGACATGCAACAGTGGGAGAAACCAATGGCAGCAGCTGTAAGCGTGGTGAATGCAATAAAAGAAGAAATCACAGATTATCAGATGCAAACGATTATGTGAAGTAGTGGGTGTAGCAAATAACCATAAATGCCCAGTGAATGTAAGTTCAGGTCCTAAGAATGACAAGAAGAAAATCATTGCTTCTAATATCCCTAACATGGCCTCAGAAAGAACAGATGGCTCTCAAAAAACACCTATTGTAGAAAAAGTGTGTGCATCATCTGTCAATATCATAAACAATAATTAAAACACTTCACAAAGTATTAGTTGTGCCTCCAATCTCCCAAGACGTCTGACCCATATGCTTTGCCTGCAGATGTAAAAAATAAAAATATAGGCACACTACGCCCTATGGCAGTTAGGAAGCTGCTCCACAGCTCTATTTCTGAAGCAAAGCATAACATGCTAGACATTTCCAGGTGAGGTATAAACAGCTTAAAATAGTGGTAAAGAGTCTAGATGTTGCTAATAATACTATGAAGTCACTAGTACTGGCATGAAAGATACTGATATATACATTCCCTATTATTTGATAATTAAATAATGTGTCATAAGAGGTGTGCATCAGACAGTAACAACAGAGGAACTGTTCTTAGAAATGCAGTCACTTATTAAAGTTGTTGATGTAAGAAAGATGAGCAAATTAGTGCTCCAAAATAACAGTCCAATAATTAACCATATACTATTTTGTCTAAAACTGACAGATGAGACTGTGGCTGTGTACAATTAATGTAGGTTAATTCTTACAAAGAAGAAGACAATAACCAGCCACTATTAATACTGGTATTTATTTAGGTAAATAGTGCCGTTACTGGTTTTGAACTGGCAAGTTCATCATCAGATGGCTGTTCACGTGATTTGCAAGATACACTTTACATTATTGTCAGTTTTCGATTTTTATTTTTCCACTGTGGCAAAATATTTTTGGTGTGTTGTTGCCGTCGAAAATTCCACATGATTTTGTTGCGAAGTTGCAGGATTGTATTTTTCGAATATTCCAAAATATATCCAGCACTTATTTGTAAATCTGCAATCTTTGTGATAACTTCATATGTGGCAAATTCATTTGGTGTATGTGTATGTGTGTATGTGTGTGTGTGTGTGTGTGTGTGTGTGTGTGTGTGTGTGTGTGGTGCTTTGCACAATATGATGATGTAAAAATTACACAAGTGCCTTTGTCAGCACCAACTCACCAAAAATATTTCGCCGCAGTGGAAGAATAAAAATCGAAAACTGACAATAATGTAAAGTGTACCTTGCATACCATGTGAACAGCCATCTGATGATGAACTTGCCAGTTCAAAACTGGTAACGGCGCTGTTTACCTAAATAAATAGCAGTATTAATAGTGGCTGGTTGCTGTCTTCTTCTCTGTAAGAATTAACCTACATTAATTAATCATATATGTCACCGGTCTTACTGCAGTCTCCATATATGTTTTGACCAGGCTGATGAATTTCTTAAGGCTGCCATATTCTGCCATGATTTCTCATTTCTCATACCGTTTTTTCTGTGCACCAAAACTTAGGCTGTCATGAAGTCAAGAACAAGCCATGGATGTTCTTATTGTATTCCATTAGTTCTTCATTGATGGTCTTGATGCAGAATATGCTGTTTGTTGTTGTTGATCCACTTTTCCAAAAAGCATTCTGGTAGTCCCCTATTATGCCCTTGATTTAGGGGATTAGTCCTTGGAGTATTATATGGGACAGTACTTTGTATGCTGTGACTGTGACTGGTAGAGAAATTCCTCTGTAATTCCTGCAGTTTCCTTTATCTCCTTCCTTGTATATAGGGATAGTGATTAATTCCTCCCATTCATCTGGTACTTTTTCATCTCACTAAATTTTAACACAGTCCATTCACTACCCATAAAAATTATGGGTGTTTTGTGATTCTCCTAACTGTCAGCACTCAAGGAATGTCTGAGTATGGCCTTCATGATTGTTAATTCATGATGCATTATTTCCCAGCAGTGATGGCTTGTAGTTAGCTGTTCACTCTTTTAATACTTCTGAGAGCTGCTAGATGGATGTTCTTGCTTCCACAAAGTGTTATGTAACTTGAAAAACAAATTACAGGCATGATAAATTCCCAAACATTCATTGTTGCAGTGTGCTTCTGTAGTTGTCTTGATTGCAAAAGTTTGGTGTGAAATGGGAGATGGTTGATTGATGAGGAAATTCTGCAGCCACTTGAAGAATCTGGATCTGAAGTTGATTATGATGCTTTTGAAATAGATGGCAGTATTTCTGAAACAGATGGTCATCTGATTTTTTTTCTTTATCTTATAAGCAGGAGCCACAAAAAGAAGTTGAACAAGTTTATGACTTCTGGGGGCTGCAAAACTCACTTTGGCCCAACTGGATTGTGTTAAGAATAAAATGAAACAATTGTTCATGACATTTCTATCAAATGTCAGCAATTACAGTGGCATTCTACCACTTCCAGCTGCTTTGTGGTTTCTCAATTTTTTCAACCTGCTGGTTACTGCTTTGTATGTTGGGCAAGTTTTCTCCAGTTTGTTGCCTGTTTCTGTACAGTTCAGTTAGTTGTCAAAATACTCTTTACAAGTCTGTAATATCTCATTTGATCCAGTTATAATTTTTCTTTTTTCTCTTGGTAGCACGTTGATTGTTTCCTTCTGTCTCCCTGTAGCCATGTTCTAAATCTTCATCTTTCCTATCCTGTAGCGCCCACGCCTTCCTGGCTGTGTTGCTAACATCTACCACCATTTTGCATGTATCATTGAACTATTTCTTCATCCCTCATTCTACTTTTGTTAATGTTTTTGGCTGACATTTGATTCACTTCTTGAAGCATGTCCAGAGTATATTTATGTCTTAGTTTCACTTTAATTCATTTCCTTTGCTGTTTTGTCAGGTGCTTCAAATATGTTGCTCACAAAACCCAGAGCTTAAACAAACTCAACTGTTCAACAAATACAACTGTTCAACATGTTCAGGTGGTGGTAGTTGCTGTTGTCACTGCTGCAAAATGTGTGGCCAGGCCAGGAGTAGGAAACATGTATGTGAGTGGATGCACTCACAGTTGGATGACAGTGGTGCTCACAGCACACCCTCAGAGAGACAAAGAGAGGCCTTCCATGCATACACACTGGGTAATGAACTGTGCTGCTGGACACTCCTGTAGTTATCAGCTAAATTAAACCTCTGCAGTGCAACATGTCTGGTCATTAACCAGAGGTTCTTGTTTCTCTTGTTTTCATTTAATGGCGGGTAGTGCTGGATGCCAGGCAGTGCTTATTTGAAAACCTGCACCCCTATTAAAATTGTCCTCTGTATGGATATGTATGGCCTTCTTCAAAACACAATCCCAGAATGATGATGCCAAGGATAAAATGTCAGTCTTCTCCTAACACGTGATGCCCTGTGTTCAGGCAGTGCTCTGCTACAGCTGATTTATCAGGTTGGCCCAAGTATGTATGACAGACTAGAGGCATTACCTATGTCTCTCCAGCATTTGAACTCACTCCATCCAAATATTCAGTCCACCATGGAAGTGGAAGAAAATAGGATCTTACTATTCCTGGATGACATGGTTAGAAGAAAAGTTAACAGTATGGTGGGAGACAGTTTCTGCTGCAAAGCACCTCGCACAGAGTTATATTTGCAGGTCACAAGCTGTCATCATCCTGCAAAATACAGTAGTGTCTTACACTCTCTGGTACACAGAGCATATGTGGTCTCAAATGCTGACAGTCTCCCTGGTGAGCTACAACACCTAAGAATCATGTTACAACAGAATGGATACTCTGATTGACAGATATGCAATGCATTACATTCTGAGCAAGTTCAGTGTGGGGATGTAAATAAAGATACAGAGATACCAAACAGTGGCCTTCTTCTAATATTTTGGCAGAATGTCAAGAATAGAAAGAACCTTCAAGAAACACAACTTTGTATTGCCTACCATATTCGTACATGCCAGTGCATGACAAGAGGTTTCGACCACCTCCCATCACATCCTGAAATGAGGACTGTTCTGCTCACTATCCTTCCCACCACTTCCACAGTGGTATTCCACCACCCACTGAACCTACAAAATATCCTCGTCCATCCCTAATCAAGCCCTGCTTCGAACCTCTTGCCTATGGTACATATCCTTGTAGCAAACCTAGATGCAAGACCTGTCTCATAGATCCTCCCGCCACCACTTACTTGAGTCCAGTCACAAGCATCACCTACCCCTCAGAGGTGCAGCTACCAGTGAAACTAATCATGTGATCTACAAGCTAAGATGCAACCACACTGCTGCTTTGCATGTGGGCATGACAACCAACAAGCTGTCTGTCCCCATGAATGGCCATCAAAAAACTGTGGCCAAGAAACAACGGGACCACCCACTAGCTGAGCACACTGCCCAACTCAATATTCTTCATTTCAATGACTGCTTCACGGCCTCTGCCATATGGATCCTTGCTACAAACACCAGCTCTTCTGAACCGCGTGGGTCGGAAGTCTTACTGCAATATATCCTGTGTTCCCATGGCCCTTCTGGTCTCAATCTTTGTTAGTCATCCTCTTCCTATATCCTTCCCTGTTTCAATTCCAACATTAAACAGGCTTGTATTCCATCAATGCACTCAAAGTCTGTCTGTTTCTCTCCTTTTCCACCCCCTCCACCCCCGCCCCCCTCCCCATCACCTTGTTCTCTGTCTAACCTCTCAACCGTACCTAGCTGCCCTATTCTCTCTCCATCTCATCCCTGCTCCCACAAATAGAATTTTACCATCCCCCTTCCCTACCCACCTCCCTGACCCAGCCTCTTCTTTATCCCCAATGCCCAGATTGCTTCTCCCATCACGTGCAGTTGCTGGATGTCTGGCCTCGGCAGCCAGAGACAGTGGTTACATGTGTGTGATTCTGTTAGTGTGAATGTGTGTGTGTGTTTTGCCTAATGCAGAAGAAGGCCTTCTGGTCATAAGCTTTCGTGTTTAACAGTCTTTTCAATGTAATTGTTTGCAACTCAATACCTTAATTAGAAAATATCATTAATTGAAAATATTCATGCAGTACAACTCTGCAGACTTGGTGCAACCTAGGAGACATATTTCAGTAATTGGACCTATAAGGTTCAATAATACAATAATCCAACATAACAATAATGCATTTTATTTTTCCTGAAATTAATTATCTTTCATGATAATTGAATTTGGAGTTCGGAGACGCAGGCACTTTTCATTGTGAATTCTGTCATAGCTGCTGTGGCATTCTGGACTTTGACTACATAAATTTGTTACCTTAATTTTTCTGTATAGAATGACACACAGCATTGATTGATTAACTCACTAATTAATAATTTACTTTAAGTAGCAATGTGATGCTCATTCATGTAAACAATGGATTCACATCTGTGTAAGTATAATAGTTCCATAAAATATTTTGAATTTGTAACTAGCAACATTTTTTATAATCCAGAAGTCTATTGCTTCCTTAGTCCATCAATAACAGTAAATTCCAACCTGGCCGAATTTTAAAGCTTTATGTGGTTTTCAAAGTAACAGTTTGTTCCTACACTATCCTTTACAAGTTCCTGCGGGAACACTACTCTCTGTGCCCTCAGTGGCTCAGATGGATAGAGCGTCTGCCATGTAAGCAGGAGATCCCAGGTTCGAGATCCGGTCAGGGCACACATTTTCAACATGTCCCCAATGATGTATATCAGTGCCTGTTTGCAGCTAGGGTGTCGATTTAATTATCATTTTATTACAACTCATCCATGTATAACCACTGTCTCAGGCCATTGTGGCCAGACTGGCTAAGGGTTCATGGGAAAGTAGGATGCATTGAAGGAAGAGTTCCTCCTGCACAATTCAGAAGAGCTGCTGTTGGCAGCAAGGATTCAGATGATGCAAGCTGTGAAGAGTCATTGAAATGAAGCACATTGTATTCGGCAGCACTTCAGCAAATAGGTGATCCAGCTCTCTCTTGGCCATAGTTTGTCAAAGGCCATTCATGCAGACAGACAGCTTGTTAGCTGAAAGCAGCACAATGGTTGCAGCTTAGTTTGCAGATCACATGACTGCTTTCACTGGCAGCCCTACTTTGGGTGGGATAAGAGATGCAAATGTCTGGAATGGATTAGGTGGTGGTGGAAGCACATATGGGACAGATCTTGCATTTAGGTCTATTGCAGGGATATTAGCCATGAGGCAAGGGGTTGGGAGCAGGGATGGAGTATGGATGGACAAGGATATTACATAGGTTCAGTGGGCCATGGAGTACCACAGTTGGGTGGGGGTGGTGGGGAGCATAGTGGAGAGGATATTCCTCATTTCAGGGCATGATGAGATGTAGTCAAAAACATGGTGGAGAATGTGATTCAGTTGCTCCAGTCCTGGGTGGAACTGATTCATGAGGGGAGTGCTCCTTTGCAGCCAGATGGTCAATGTGTGGAAGCTAACAAGTAATTGGAGAGTCGAGGAGCAACAAAGCAGGTGGATTCCATCCAGCTGTTATGTTTTCCTTGCCCCCAAAATTAATATTATTTTTTCCACATTTTGTAATATATTCAATATGCTCAACTGTATGACATGTTCACAGTACATAAAGATCTTGAATACTGATTCAGGTCCCCTCCTGTTTAACTTTATTATCATTCTTTTGGTTTACTAGGAGTTAATGAGCCAGTCAATTTGATAAAAATTATGATAATTACAGAATACCACTAATCTAAGATTTTGTTATCATTGTTCATATGTAAACATATACCTGACCACTAACTTCCTGATCGAGTAGATGAATCCCTTGTTTTGCAAATCAGTCAGCATAAATAATAGAAATTGTCATAGTACGTAAAGTTGTTTCTGCAACAAATCTTCTTCTACTATTCAATTCCTCAGAATCATAATTCTTTAATTGGAAGTTGTGAAAGTTCAGTAAACAAGATAGCTAACTTTATTTCTAATTGTAGTAAACTTATAAACAAGAGGTGCAGGAAGTCATTTTTAGTTAGTCTGCAGTGAGTCTGAAAGGAGCAAAATCCATGTTCACCAATACTGGAAGTGTATTGCAGACAATTTAGTACAGTTTAAAGTTGGAAAAAATACTTTGAATAATCTAGATTTCAAGTCTCAAAGTTGGTTCCATGGTTCAGTGACTGTTTCTTACTGACTGATGTGGTTAAACTTCAATGATAGCTAATGCAAACTGTGACAATAATACTGGAGTGTGAACTGAGTTAGTTCTGAATATCAATTACTGTGGACATCTTGTTCATACTGATTTGTCTGTTAGATATGAAAGTGTGCATTAAAAGAATAATTATTTGACTGTGTTAAATGTATGTTTGCCACATATGAACTTGGGCGAATGACCACTTCAGTGTTATTTTACTACACACAAATGATTGCATTGTAGAACACCACTGAGTGTAATATGTGACTAACTGTTAATCTGTGTATAAATTATAATGTGTGAGACTTGATCTGGCCATAAACATTAGTTCATTCATCACCAAAATGCAATTAAAATGTGTGAACTTCGAATCTCATGTAACCTACATCATTTGAAATAATCTAGTTTTAGACATCAATTTTTGAGCCAGATTCGATGGAAGCACAGTTACCAATGTCATATTTGTACAGGTAAATATGGTTACACTACAAAGGCACAGGAGATCTGTTTCTGTACAAGAATGGGAGGATAATTTTGACCCGTGAAGCCATTAGCGAGGCACTTAGTGTATCTGGAGAGGCACTGCCCATCACTACAGTAGTGTAGGCTGTATAGAAGAGACTGCTCTGTATGAAATTGGTGGCAGTTATCAATATGGAGGAATTGCTTGTGGTTTGGTGGGCTTGATATGGATGGAGGTATGGATGTGACTTTCTGTGAGATGGAAGTCAACATTGAGGAAGGAGGCTTGTTGAGATGATAAAGATCAGTTGAAGTGGATGGGAGAGAAGGTGTTGAGGTTCTGGAGGAATGTGGGTAGGGTGTCCTCATCCTCGATCCAGATCACAAAGATATCACCAATGAATCAGAACCAGGTGATGAGTTTGGGATTCTGGGTGGTCAGGAAGGATTCCTCTAGACGGCCAATGACTTGTTGACATAAGATGGTGCCATGTGGATGCCCATTGCTGTACTATTGATTTGTTTGTAGGGAATGCTTTCAAAGGAGAAGTAGTTGTGGGTAAGTACATAGTTGGTCATGGTGAGCTGGAAGGAGGTTGTAGGTTTGGAGTCAGTCAGGTGTTGGGAAAGATAGTGTTTAATGGAGGCATGGCCATGGGCACTGGGGATGTTAGAGTAGAGAGAGGTGAAATCAACAGTGATGAGTAGGGTGCCATGTGATAAAGGAACAGGAACTGTCAGTGGAGGAAATGGTTGGTGTATTGTAGGTATGAGAGCAGTTTATAGGTAATAATCTGAAGGTGTTGGTCGATGAGAGCAGAGATTCTCTCTATTGGAATACAGTAAATGGCCACAATGAGTCATCCTGGCCACAATGGGGCATCTGGGTTGTTTGGCTTATGGACTTTAGAAGGCATGTACAAGGTAGGAACTTCAGGAAGCATGTCCAAGGCAGGAGTGCGGTGAGTGGCAGTGGTGAAGAGAGAGATAGATTCAAGAAAGAGGCTCTGAGATGGGCCTAAGAATTTGAGGAGTGACTGGATCTTCTGTTGGATTTGTGGAATGGGATCACTGGATGAATATGACAGTTGGTAGAGTTGCTTCACTGGGTAATCCCTGTGGGTCGAAATCACAGTGGTGGAGACTTTGTCAGCAGGTAGATTATAAGGTCCTGCCTCAGCCTTTGTTAGTGCCGGTCCTTTACCTACCTATCGCCTTCGCTGCCCCCACTCCAGCACTACACAGCCTTCTATTCTGCCAAAGCACGCACTATTTATTCCCCTTCTCTACTTCTCTCCTTTTCTACTCCCTCCCTCCCCCTCCCCCAAACCTCCCAACTGGATCTAGCAGCCCTAACCTGTCCCCACCACATTCCTGCCTCTTCACACAAGTAGCAATACATCTTCCCTCCTCTGCCATCTTTCCCCTCACCACCCCGTACCTCCTCCTTACTCCACGTCAGATCACTGTTCCCATAAGGCACAGTTGCAGCCTGCAGTCTGGCCGCAGTGGCCAGAGAAAATGGTCAGGTGTGTGTGCGAGTTGTGCTTGTGTGTGTGTGTATGTGATTTCTATTGCAGAAGAAGCTCTTTAATATATAAAAGTCTTTCAGTTGTGTCTGTCTGTGTCTCAGTGTCTCCTCTATATAGTGAGTAGCAATCTATTCTTTTCCTAATACTGTTTTATGGGAAATGTACTGCAATCAATCCAGTTGATACTATACACCAAAAAATATACCACATTTGTGACTTGTTTCATATTCTACCTTTTACTACTCAATAATTCAGTGACAATTCGTGATATTATTTTAATGTGATCCTATACATGATACCAGTGACTGTGTCAGTCATTAATAGTGACATATAATGACAATGTTGATTAATAAGAACAAAGTATTGCTGTACACTTCTAAGTTGTTGTTGTTGTTGTGGTCTTCAGTCCTGAGACTGGTTTGATGCAGCTCTCCATGCTACTCTATCCTGTGCAAGCTTCTTCATCTCCCAGTACCTACTGCAACCTACATCCTTCTGAATCTGCTTAGTGTATTGATCTCTTGGTCTCCCTCTACGATTTTTACCCTCCACGCTGCCCTCCAATGCTAAATTTGTGATCCCTTGATGCCTCAAAACATGTCCTACCAACCAATCCCTTCTTCTAGTCAAGTTGTGCCACAAACTTCTCTTCTCCCCAATCCTATTCAATACCTCCTCATTAGTTACGTGATCCACCCACCTTATCTTCAGCATTCTTCTGTAGCACCACATTTCGAAAGCTTCTATTCTCTTCTTGTCCAAACTGGTTATCGTCCATGTTTCACTTCCATACATGGCTACACTCCATACAAATACTTTCAGAAACGACTTTCTGACACTTAAATCTATACTCGATGTTAACAAATTTCTCTTCTTCAGAAACGATTTCCTTGCCATTGCCAGTCTACATTTTATATCCTCTCTACTTCGACCATCATCAGTTATTTTACTCCCTAAATAGCAAAACTCCTTTACTACTTTAAGTGTCTCATTTCCTAATCTAATCCCCTCAGCATCACCCGATTTAATTTGACTACATTCCATTATCCTCGTTTTGCTTTTGTTGATGTTCATCTTATATCCTCCTTTCAAGACACTGTCCATTCCATTCAACTGCTCTTCCAAGTCCTTTGCTGTCTCTGACAGAATTACAATGTCATCGGCGAACCTCAAAGTTTTTATTTCTTCTCCATGGATTTTAATACCTACTCCGAATTTTTCTTTTGTTTCCTTTACTGCTTGCTCAATATACAGATTGAATAACATTGGGGAGAGACTACAACCCTGTCTCACTCCTTTCCCAACCACCACTTCTAAGTAACATTAATAATTCTATATGAGTGGAAGGACAGAATATTGAGTGATTTCTTAAGTGTCAGTGTTAATTGCTTATTTGCCACATTTGAATAATTGTGATTAATTACACCGATGTTAAGTTACACTCAAACTATACTGTAGAACGTCAGCTGAGCAAAGTATACAATTATTCATTTATCTGTACCCAAACTGGCCATAAAAGAGAGTTCAGACAATCTCAAAGTGCAGTTAAAGTGTTTTAACTTCGATTTTGGTGTGAACTACATTATTGACAGTAGGCTACTTTCACCATCAACTTTTCAGCCAGTTTTTGATGGAGGCACTGCTACTGAAGACTTCTGTGCATGTAAAATGGGTAGTTTGGAAACCTCCTTGACAGCTAAGAAGCAGATTACAAAATGATGTGATCTCAGGCTGCAGGGTGTTGGTTATCACTGAATGGAAGGAAGTGGTACAAGACAAAAAGAGAAGGAGATAGATTATGAGAGCAGCCCAGAATCATCACGTCCTGAAGAAGCCAATGTCGTGAGTAAAAGAATAACTACTAGGTCGAGAATGGGTGTGTTGGGTGTGTGTTTCATTGTGTGTGAGGGAGAGCTTGTACTTAAACTAAAAAGAAGAGATATGGCTTGAAAGATAGGTAAAGTACATGCATCTGTATACTACACATCAACCAGTTACAGGTGAAAGGTTTCCTTTCCTCAGTTTTGTTTATTCATTCTTTATAATGCAGAAACAAAATGTGAAGCCTGAGTTATAATTTACTCACCCTATCACTTCTACATCTGCTGCAGTTACCACTGGAATTTGAAGAACTACAATATTATCTTCAGGAGTACTCTCTGTGCCAGCACTGCTTGCAGTCACATTGACAGCTATAGACTCTAATCCAATGGCTTCATCTCCAATCTGAAGATACAACGAAAGACGTTCCTGCAAATAAATAATGAAGTATCCCATTATAACACTGAGCATTTGCTATTTATCTTTGTTTGTACTATGTACAAGCAAAAAATAAACATAATCTGAAAGAGAAAAACATATCAATTCACAATACATTCCAAGTGTGTTGTCCCAGTCATTAATTCAGTTCTCAAAAATGTAAGCCATCTTCATACAAGATAATTAGATGTTGTTGTTGTTGTGTGGTCTTCAGTCCTGAGACTGGTTTGATGCAGCTCTCCATGCTACTCTATCCTGTGCAAGCTTCTTCATCTCCCAGTACCTACTGCAACCTACATCCTTCTGAATCTGCTTAGTGTATTGATCTCTTGGTCTCCCTCTACGATTTTTACCCTCCACGCTGCCCTCCAATGCTAAATTTGTGATCCATTGATGCCTCAAAACATGTCCTACCAACCGATCCCTTCTTCTAGTCAAGTTGTGCCACAAACTTCTCTTCTCCCCAATCCTATTCAATACCTCCTCATTAGTTACGTGATCTACCCACCTTATCTTCAGCATTCTTCTGTAGCACCACATTTCGAAAGCTTCTATTCTCTTCTTGTCCAAACTGGTTATCGTCCATGTTTCACTTCCATACATGGCTACACTCCATACAAATACTTTCAGAAACGACTTCCTGACACTTAAATCTATACTCGATGTTAACAAATTTCTCTTCTTCAAAAACGATTTCCTTGCCATTGCCAGTCTACATTTTATATCCTCTCTACTTCGACCATCATCAGTTATTTTACTCCCTAAATAGCAAAACTCCTTTACTACTTTAAGTGTCTCATTTCCTAATCTAATCCCCTCAGCATCACCCGATTTAATTTGACTACATTCCATTATCCTCGTTTTGCTTTTGTTGATGTTCATCTTATATCCTCCTTTCAAGACACTGTCCATTCCGTTCAACTGCTCTTCCAAGTCCTTTGCTGTCTCTGACAGAATTACAATGTCATCGGCGAACCTCAAAGTTTTTACTTCTTCTCCATGAATTTTAATACCTACTCCGAATTTTTCTTTTGTTTCCTTCACTGCTTGCTCAATATACAGATTGAATAACATTGGGGACAGGCTACAACCCTGTCTCACTCCTTTCCCAACCACTGCTTCCCTTTCATGCCCCTCGACTCTTATAACTGCCATCTGGTTTCTGTACGAATTGTAAATAGCCTTTCGCCCCCTGTATTTAAGTCTACAAATGCTAGAAACGTAGGTTTGCCTTTTCTTAATCTTTCTTCTAAGATAAGTCGTAAGGTTAGTATTGCCTCAAGTGTTCCAACATTTCTACGGAATCCAAACTGATCTTCCCCAAGGTCCGCTTCTACCAGTTTTTCCATTCGTCTGTAAAGAATTCGTGTTAGTATTTTGCAGCTGTGACTTATTAAACTGATAGTTCGGTAATTTTCACATCTGTCAACACCCGCTTTCTTTGGGATTGGAATTATTATATTCTTCTTGAAGTCTGTGGGTATTTCGCCTGTCTCATACATCTTGCTCACCAGATGGTAGAGTTTTGTCATGACTGGTTCTCCCAAGGCCATCAGTAGTTCTAATGGAATGTTGTCTACTCCCGGGGCCTTGTTTCGACTCAGGTCTTTCAGTGCTCTGTCAAACTCTTCACGCAGTATCTTATCTCCCATTTCATCTTCATCTACATCCTCTTCCATTTCCATAATATTGTCCTCAAGTACATCGCCCTTGTATAAACCTTCTATATACTCCTTCCACCTTTCTGCCTTCCCTTCTTTGCTTAGAACTGGGTTGCCATCTGAGCTCTTGATATTCATACATTCATTCATTCGCTTCTCTCCAAAGGTCTCTTTAATTTTCCTGTAGGCAGTATCTATCTTACCCCTAGTGAGATAAGCCTCTACATCCTTACATTTGTCCTCTAGCCATCCCTGCTTAGCCATTTTGCACTTCCTGTCGATCTCATTTTTGAGACGTTTGTATTCCTTTTTGCCTGCTTCATTTACTGCATTTTTATATTTTCTCCTTTCATCAATTAAATTCAATATTTCTTCTGTTACCCAAGGATTTCTATTAGCCCTCGTCTTTTTACCTACTTGATCCTCTGCTGCCTTCACTACTTCATCCCTCAGAGCTACCCATTCTTCTTCTACTGTATTTCTTTCCCCCATTCCTGTCAATTGTTCCCTTATGCTCTCCCTGAAACTCTGTACAACCTCTGGTTCTTTCAGTTTATCCAGGTCCCATCTCCTTAAATTCCCGCCTTTTTGCAGTTTCTTCAGTTTCAATCTGCAGTTCATAACCAATACTGGAATGTTGTAGTGTAGGTTACAAACTACATTATTTTTCTGAACATGCAGGCAGAAATATACATAAACAGCTATATAATCCCAGCATTGCAGGCAAGAGTTTGCTTTTGATGAGCGACTGAGTTAAAAAGTAAAAATGCAAACTGAAGATAGCACTACAGGGAAGGGAAGAGGATATCAGAGGATGCAGTAATGAATACAACTCCTGAGAGAGACATAGCTTTGGTATGGCCACAGATTAAAATTGTGGTACATATAGAGATATACAGCATGAAGGTTCAGAGGAGGGGTGATTCAGGATTGAATAGGAAGAAAGAGAGTAGAGAAAATGATGTGTATGAAGATTCATTGACTTGTAGGTCTATAAACTCAACTATATTCAGAGATTTAGGGTGGTGTAATGAGAGGAAAGGTGGATGTAAACAGGGATGTGTAGAGATTTAGGCCAAAGTCATTGTGGGAGCTAAGTTTTTGAGTGTGGGATGTAATGGCATGGGTCATGAAATGGCCGTTGAGGTCAACTGTGAATTGTTCAGCAGTGTATTCTGCATCTAGATTGTAAACTTTGTCTTTGGCCACAGTTGTACAGTGGCCATTCACAGGAGTCGAAATTTGGTTAGTGACCATACCCACACAAGAGGCTGCTCAGTATTTGCAGCAGAGTTTATTTATAAACATGGTTGTTTCCAAAGGTATTCCTGCCGTGTAAATACTTGTTGCAAGCTTAGAATTGTATACAGTACACTTGGTGAGTGTATGGGACAGGTCTTTTTCACAGATACAACTGATTTGGAAGGGGTTGGACGTAGGAGTGGTACAGGATGGTCAAAGATATTTCTCAGGTTGGATGTGCAGTAAAAAACCAGAGAGGTGTCAAGGATTAATGGATGATCTTCCTCATTCAAAATCTTCAAAGGTAGTCTAGGCTCTACCGAAGGATGTGGCTCTTCTGTTCCAATTTTCATTGACTTTGTTTAACAAAAGAATTGCTCCTTTCTAGCAAGGTAGTGTATGTGGTAGCAGTATTAGAAGCATGGGAGAAAGTGCCACACCATAGCTGTTTGTGGAACAGCTGTGAGGGTTAACAACTATGTAGAGGGTTGCTGTGTAAGTGATCGCAGACTGGTAGACCATGGACAGAAGTTTTATGGTGACATTAGAGATGTGAAGGATGATATTCAGCTTCATTCACCTCTGCATTTCTTGTGTTGTGGCCTGATATTTGTGAGTGTTTCGTATCGAGCAACTTAACCTCTTACCCGTGTTTACATTCCGCGCTGACCAGTTGCAGCTGTAGCGGGACATCGAAAGCTAAGTACTAATTAATTGTTTGTGTATAGTAGTTTATTTAGGAACTTTAGTAGTCTTCAACCAGTGTTCTTGGTGTTTTCCGGTGAAATAACTTCAGAAGAAATTTTTGCGAACTGCTTTCAGTTTCGTTACTGTCATTAGACGTTTGATTTTCTTTCTGTGTTAGTATTTGTTATATTCTCATTTGTTGTTGATTAATACTGTCAATAATAGTAGTTACTTCCCTTGTAGAGCAAGTTTGTGATAATTGTAGTCAGTTTTTAACATCTTCTTATTGTAGTAGCGGAACTTAGATAAAGTTGTTTTCTTGTTTCAATAATTGTAAAATTTTACCATGAGTGAGAAGTGTGGGCTTTGCCGTAGGTTCATGAGTAGTGGATTGCGGTGTGAGACTTGTTCGAAGTATTTTCACTGGGGGGAATGCAGTGGGGAAGCCAGTGGGCATTCTGGTGAGATCCTCTCCTGGAACTGCAGGTTATGTAGCAAGAGTAAGTTGATAGAGGAGCAGGAGCGTAAGATCTGTGCCCTTCAGGTGCAGTTGAAAAACGCACAGGAGGAGCTAGATAGGATGAGGAGGGAGAAGGGGGTTGGGGAATGGGAGCTGGCTGTTGGCAAGAGATCTGCTAGGAGAAGGAGATTTTCAGATAGTTTTACTATTGGTGTTTGTAATAGATATGACCAACTGTCAGAGTCTAGTGGAGAGGAATCTCTAGTAGCTGTAGATGTAGGAAGTATACAGCAGACCTCAGCAGTTACGGTGGCTAGGACAGTTGCAAAGTCTAAGAGAAAGAAGAAGGTTCTGCTGTTAGGTAGTTCTCATGGTAGAGGTGTAGGCCAGCAGTTGCAGGAAGTTTTGGGGAGTGAGTACCAGGTCACCAGCATTGTGAAGCCTAATGCAGGATTGGCTCAGGTGACTTTTAACATAGGGGGGTTACGTAGGGATTTTACTAAAGAGGATCAGGTAGTGATTGTGGGTGGGGCTGGTAATAGTATTGATAGGGATGGGGAGTATGACATAGATGGTGACCTGGAAAAGATAGCCACTCAGACTGGCAACACGAATGTGCATTTCGTGGAACTGTTTCAGCGTCACGATCGGCCTCATCTTAATACAGCCGTCAGGCGTAATAACATGAGACTTGGGGGTGCGCTGATGACAGAAGGCATGAGTCACATTTCAGTGGTGTCGGTGGAGTCTATCAGTAGGACGGGTTTCACTAGACATGGCCTGCACCTCAACAGGTATGGGAAGGGGAGGTTGGCAAAACTTATAGGTGACAGCATAGGTGGGGGTGGTGGGATCACTCATGGGAAAATTCCGGTAGTTGTGGGTGTTAGAGCTGTACCTTTTTTAGATTGAAGTCAGCTGATAGGTATTCCTGCTTAAGGGAAGTCTCTCTAACAAAGAAACCACTTTCCACAAAGCTTGGGTATCCGATTAATGAGGGAATTAGTATATTTCATCAAAATATACAAGGTATTAGAGATAAAGTTAGTGAACTGCTTATAGATGTTGACTCTGAAATTATTGGTATATCTGAACACTTCTTAAATAAGGAGATAATTCAGAGGCTTCCTTTACCAGGATACAGGTTGGCTGGCAGCTTTTCTAGGAGCACTTTGCGGTGTGGGGGAGTAGCCATGTAGGTGAAAAACGGTATCCCATTTGAGTCAATTGATGTTTCAAAGTACTGCACTGAAAAGGTGTTTGAATGTTGTGCAGGTGTGGTTAAATTTAGTGGAGCTAAACCTCTTACCGTTGTTATTTATAGATCCCCAGACTCCGATTTCACAACATTTTTGCTAAAGCTAGAGGAGGTTCTTGGTTCACTTTATAGGAAATACAAAAAGTTAGTTATATGTGGTGACTTCAATATTAATTGTATAAGTGATTGTGCAAGGAAAAGGATGCTGGTAGACCTCCTTAATTCATATAATCTTATGCAAACCGTATTCTTTCCAACGAGAGTGCAAGGGAACAGTAGAACAACCATAGACAATATTTTTGTTCATTCGTCATTATTAGAAGGGCATTCTGTTAGCAAAAAGGTGAATGGCCTTTCAGATCATGATGCACAAATTTTAAGTCTAAAAGATTTTTGTGCTGCAACACATGTTAAATATAGTTACCAACTTTTTAGGAAAGCTGATCCAGTTGCTGTACAGACTTTTGTAAACCTTATCAAGGAACAAGAGTGGCAAGATGTTTATAGTGCTGATACAGTAGACGATAAATATAATGCTTTCCTCAAGACTTTTCTCATGCTCTTTGAAAGTTGCTTTCCATTAGAACGTTCAAAACAGGGTACTAGCACAAACAGGCAGCCTGGGTGGCTGACTAAAGGGATAAGAATATCTTGTAGAACAAAGTGGCAATTATATCAAAACGTTAGAAACAGTCAAAATCTAAATGCAGCAGCCCATTACAAACAGTATTGTAAGGTGCTTAAAAAAGTTATTAGGAAGGCAAAAAGTATGTGGTATGCAGATAGAATAGCTAAGTCTCAGGATAAAATTAAAACCATATGGTCAGTCGTAAAGGAAGTGGCTGGTCTGCAGAGACAGGTCGAGAATATAGAATCAGTGCGTAGTGGGGATGTCCGTGTTACTGATAAGTCGCATATATGTACAGTACTTAATAATCACTTTCTGAATATAGCAGGTGAACTAAATAGAAACCTAGTCCCAACAGGGAATCATATAGCGCTCTTAGAAAAAAGTGTTCTGAGACTGTTACCTGAAATGCTCCTCCATGATACTGACAAGAGGGAGATTGAGTTAATAATTAAATCACTAAAAACCAAGAACTCTCATGGATATGACGGGGTATCTAGCAGAATACTGAAGTATTGTTCCACGTATGTTAGCTCAGTACTTAGCCATATCTGTAACTTTTCCTTTAGGAGTGGTCGGTTTCCTGACCGATTAAAGTACTCGGTAGTGAAGCCACTTTATAAAAAGGGAGACAGGGATAATGTTGACAATTACAGACCTATTTCTATGCCATCTGTGTTTGCTAAAGTTATCGAGAGGGTTGTATATACAAGGTTACTGGAGCATTTAAATTCACATAATTTGCTGTCAAATGTACAGTTTGGTTTTAGAAATGGCTTAACAACTGAAAATGCTATAGTCTCTTTTCTCTGTGAGGTTTTGGATGGATTAAATAAAAGGTTGCGAACGTTAGGTGTTTTCTTTGATTTAACGAAGGCTTTTGACTGTGTTGACCACAAAATATTACTGCAGAAGTTGGATCATTATGGAGTAAGGGGAGTAGCTTACAATTGGTTCGCCTCCTACTTTAAGAACAGAAAGCAGAAGGTAATCCTCCGCAATATTGAGAGTGGTAATGATGTTCAGTCCCAATGGGGCACTGTTAAATGGGGCGTTCCCCAAGGGTCGGTGCTGGGGCCACTGCTGTTCCTTATTTATGTAAATGATATGCCTTCTAGTATTACAGGTGATTCAAAAATATTTCTGTTTGCTGATGACACCACCTTGGTAGTGAAGGATCTTGTGTGTAATATTGAAACATTATCAAATAATGTAGTTCATGATATAAGTTCGTGGCTTGTGGAAAATAATTTGATGCTAAATCACAGTAAGACTCAGTTTTTACAGTTTCTAACCCACAATTCAACAAGAACTGACATTTTA
Organism: Schistocerca serialis cubense; assembly: GCF_023864345.2. Taxonomy (NCBI): domain Eukaryota; kingdom Metazoa; phylum Arthropoda; class Insecta; order Orthoptera; family Acrididae; genus Schistocerca; species Schistocerca serialis. The sequence continues at coordinate 464,013,313 of NC_064643.1, forward strand.
ATCAGACAGAATGGGCATGTTACAAGCGAGACGGAACAGTTCAAGTTCCTTGGCGTACGGATAGATAGTAAGCTGTTGTGGAAAGCCCAAGTTCAGGATCTTGTTCAGAAACTAAATGCCGCTTTATTTACCATTAGAACAGTATCTGAAATAAGTGACATTTCAACACGAAAAGTAGTATACTTCGCATATTATGTCATATGGTATTATTTTTTGGGGTAATTCTTCTGATTCAAAAAGGGTATTTTTGGCTCAAAAACGGGCTGTTCGAGCTATGTATGGTGTAAGTTCGAAAACCTCTTGTCGACCCCTATTCAATAGTCTGGGAATTTTGACATTGCCCTCACAGTATGTATTTTCTTTAATGTCGTTTGTTGTTAGCAATATTAGCTTATTCCCAAGAGTTAGCAGCTTTCACTCAGTTAATACTAGGCAGAAATCAAATCTGCATGTGGAATGCACTTCCTTGACTCTTGTGCAGAAAGGAGTGCAGTATTCTGCTGCATCCATTTTCAATAAGCTACCACAAGAACTCAAAAATCTTAGCAGTAGCCCAAACACTTTTAAGTCTAAACTGAAGAGTTTCCTCATGGCTCACTCCTTCTATTCTGTCGAGGAGCTCCTGGAAGAGATAAAAAATTAAGCAAATTCCAGTGTTACATTCTTGATTTTCTTTATTTAAACTAACGACTTGTCGCCTGAATATGTTTCTTATATTTCATTTTATCTGTTTCTACAATCGTGTTATAATTTCATGTATTGACTCGTTCCATGACCATGGAGACTTCTCCCAAATGTGGTCCCACGGAACAATAAATAAATAAATAAATAAAATAAATAAAAAGATGTCTTGACCTGAAGAGGAACAGGTGGAATGAATAGTAGAGAAGATGTTAATTTAATAAAGGAATTATAATGCCTTGACCTTAGGTCTAGGTCTTGGAGATAATGTGATAAACATGAACCATGTAAGGGGACTGTAGTTTTGGATGGTAGAGAAGGATTTCTCGAAGTAGCCTATAAATAAGTTGATGAATGGGTTGATGATTACAGGTGTGATGTGAGAGCCAATCACTGTGCTGCAGATTTTTTTGTACATGTGCATTTCTTTATATATCTTCCCCTTAAAGGAGAAGTAGTTGAGAGTGTATCTATAGTCATCTGTATACAGCATGAGGTAGTATGTTTGGAGAGAGACAGTGTTTGATGTCTTCAGATAGGTTCATTTTAATAGGTTAGGTGAGAAAATGAAATGAGTACACAAAGTCTGTGGGATCCATACCAAACAGCACTCTCAGATGATATTGAACATGTACAAAGAAGGGCAGCACATAATGTTACAGGTTCCTTTGACCCATGAGAGAGTGTTACAAAGAGACTGAAGGGCCTGAAATGGCAGACATTTGCTGAGATCAACAAACTATCTTACAAATTTTGAGACTCAGTCTTAAGTGGACAGTCTATGAACATAATGTAATCCCTTATGTATCACTCCTGTAAAGACCACAAGGACAAGATTACAATGTGCACAGGGGCATTTAAGCAATCATTCTTCCCACACTCCCTGTATGAATGAAACAAGAAAAAGTTCTAATAAATGGTACAATAGGAAGTACTCTCTACCGTGCACTCCACAGCGATTTGCAGAGTATAGATGTGGATATAGATATCTTTCACATATGGTGAAGAATGTGCAAGTATTATTATTTTCAGTTATAAAGACAAATAGGTGATTGGAATGTAATATTCATTTTACAATACACTATACAATCATACATTATTATAAAATTACTTTAAGAAATAGTACTGTGTTTAAAGAAGGTACTGTTTCAAATATTTTTAAAATTACTTTAAGAAATAGTACTGTGTTTAAAGAAGGTACTGTTTCAAATATTTTTAAAATTACTTTAAGAAATAGTACTGTGTTTCAAGAAGGTACTGTTTCAAATATTTTTAAAATGTAGTTAGGCCACTAATACTGGATTTGAAATTGTCTGGAAGAGCATTAAAAAGCAAGACTCTATGTGCAAATTATGCTTATTTCTTATATTATGCTTGTGATATCTTTTTTCTTCATTCTGTCCAATCAAAAATTCTCAACAAAAAATGACATAAGAGAAAGAATGTAATGCAATATTATGGTGAAGATTCCTAGTTGTTTGAGTAAGTTTACAATTCCTTTATGTATGTGTCTGACTTGGTAGTTAAACAAAATTGGCAATCTTATGACAAACAATTTGTTTAAAGAAGCAATATTTGAAGGGTTTACCATTTCTCCTGTAATGAGGTTTCCAATACTACATGTCAGTAGTACAGGTGATGTCCCATCTTCTTGGCATTTATGAGGGAGACGTACCAATGACACTTCTGGTGGTAGTGAAACATAGACATTTGTCACAAAAGCAGGTTCCATTGTATTGGTTACAGAAATGTCAACTGACACATTATAAGCAGCAGCTGTTCCCAAGGTAATTGGATCTCTGTGGAGAAACAAAATAAACATAAGAAAAATAAAAATGTGGTCTGTGAAGTCCAAAAGCTCCAATGTTTGAATAAAACATTTATCACTGACAATGAAGCAACAGAAACTTTAGCTTCCTTAATGACTTTTATTGCTTATACATTTGTGTGAATGAGGATCCAAGAAAAGGAAACCTATGTTGTAAGTAATGATATTTGAACACAGAAAGCAGCCTGAAGTGAATAGAAGAACAATTGCAGTTTTTTGCACACAGTGAGTACTGTAATATACCTGACAGTATTTGGAGTAATTGAATGTCATCTGAGTCTTAAAGTTGAGACACAATTTCATAATGAAGATTGCAAAACAGGATAATTTGGAATATTGTGTATATTATAATGTAACAGCTCTAGATTCTTGTATGGGACCTTTCGATAAATTTTTAATGAAGAACACAAAAGTCATAATTTTTCTTATGAAGGTGTACATTTATGTTCATATTTCAGTCCTAACTTATATTAATCATTTTTTTCACAAGATTTGAATCATTACTGTAAGCACCTGAATCTAAGCTGCAATTTTTTCCAATTTTCGGGCTCCAAAAAACTGCCTGTGGCTTGCAATCAAGTGAAAAACAGAAGTTCTGAGAAATGGTGCTAGGAACCATCACAACTAACTTTTGCTGCCAAATATAAGCATTGCTACACAATCATGCTTTGCAGGCACAAAGATAGATTTCAGTGTTAGTAAAAATACAAAATAAAAGGAAAAAGACAAATCTACAATTTCTTCTTTTTTCTTCTCTTTTGTTTTTTCTTTCTCAAATCTAAACTATTGTGTTTTAATACATCACCCAATGCAGAAAACAGAAATTCAGTATTGCTCATCTCCAAATGTAGCAGCCTTTCAAATATTCATAGCAACAAAAATAAATTTCTTTTCATAAATACCAACAGTGCATACAACTTTAGGATTCTTGCATGAGCTGGTAATCTGTGGCTCATTCTGGTTTCATGAATTGTTTCATCGAATTTTGTGAAGGCTGGTGTTAGTGAACTATAATGAAGCTCTTTCATTAAAGTGCCAAATTCAAGAAGGAATTTATTTCTTTTGCAGAAAAAGTTCTAATTGTGTTGCAGGTCTGCAACACAGGATTGGTGAGAGCAACGTCAATGATGGTAACTGCAAAGCGACAAATTCTTTGAATGTTCTATGAGCAGGAAAGTCTTTAGTGGGCCAAAATGTGGTCAATATTGTGCTCTTGAAGTAATTTTAAATGAGTTTCTTAAGGAACGGTGTCAGAAATGTCTGCCTGTGAATGCTGAATTTTAAAAATTGTGGCAAATGAAATTGCTTGAGTGCACAAAATCAAAAATTTTAAGGCTGGCCACAACTAAATTGGTCTTTTTGTGGAGTGCTGAAGTTTTTCACTTTTGAGGTGAACTTCAATGGTGCAGAAGCTGCTGAAAAATTATGAAAAATAGCTTATGGAATTTCAGCACTTCATAATCAGGCTGCACACTGAAAACCAATACCTTCTTGGCTAGATAGGGAATGTGGCCAAATTTGCTTGCACAGCAGATGGGCACAAAATACCCCCATTCATAGTTTTCAAGCAAAAGACTTAAGTGAAATCAGAAGTGTTTCCAAAAACTGTGATTGTACAAGTAAATTAAAGTGAGTGTTTTTTGGAGAACATAATGATGGAATGGAATAGACTTGTATGGAATCACTGTTCTGGCATAATGTTTCATTTACACAGTGTGCTGGTGTCAGATGTGTACACAGGTCATAAAACACCTGCAGTAATACAGAAATTATTAGAAAGCTAAATGGACTTGGCAGTAATTCCAGGTGGGATGACATCAATTCTGTAACCATTCAACAACTGTTTGAATAAACCATTTAAGGAAAAGCTTAAATGCATGTACATGGATTGGCTTTTGGAAAATGACATACAACTGACACCAACAGGACGTGTAAAATGTCGAACTGATGATGCATGGAAGTGTGTCCCAAATCAGACTACAACAGGCATTTAAAAAAAGTTCAATATCGAATGCACTAGATGGTACAGAGGATGATGCTCTACACAAATAACTGAGCAACGAGGAATTGAGTGATAGCAGGGCAGCAAATGATACTGATTCAGAATTGTCTGATTGGTATTTTAAACATTTCATAAAATTTATATTATAAATTTAATAAAATTCTGTTTTATATTTTTGCTTTACATTTCTAAGTTATTTTCATTCTTATTTTGTAATTGTTGCTACTCATAAATTTAAAGTTTTCACTAAAAATAAACTACATAAAGCTGATTGGCATGTCTGTGTTTAAGATTTATGTTAATATGGCCAACCCTACATCTTGAATTTGGAAATTGAGAGGTGTAGTTACTTCTGAATATATGAGACTGACATATTTTGAACATTCGAGTCTCACATTTCTTATCGACTGCTGGTATGTGGGCACTCTTCACATGTAAGTGACACATTGAAGAAACAAAAAATAGGCATAAGAGAAATGTCTAGGGCTGGACGATGAGATCACTGTTGACCTTTGTTTATAAAACTTAAGATACTCTCAGTTGTAAACCTGTCTATACCAGTATATGTCTTGTCACTATACATTAAACAAAGTGTAAAAGAATTTCAAACAAGAGGAAATATTGACTTGCACAACACTAGGGGAAAATTTAAATGATTGTTCCAAAATTGCACCCTCAGCATGTCCATATCTCGGAAATTATTTGAAAAAAACTTGTATAGCTGGTTGACTGAAAATCCATTTTATAATATAAAGTAGCATTTTGATGTACTGGTAGTGAACATATGTCAAAATCCAAAATGTATGACTAGACATCTGTAATTGAGTATTTAAATGAGTATTTGAATACTATGTGTAAGAGATGAAGCAATTCCAGTGTATATATCATCCATGGTGAATAAAAACTTACGTAATATTATGAAGAAATGCAGTCAAATGAAGATCAGTGATGCAGTTCTCAACATTTTTACAGCCATTTGCAGTGTGCACAGTTGTGAGTAACTTCCGTGAAGCATCTGGATCAATTGTAGGACATGTCTTGCAGAAAGAGTCATCTGTAAGAATGCAAATTTTTGGTGCTACAACGTTTTACCAGCATCTAAATTAACTCTACACTCTGTTATGTTACCTAAGTGCAAAAAAAACAAATATGCACATTGTAAATGGTGACTTCAGAATGTTCCAGTGATGTCACTAAACATATTCAAATTACATTACATAGAATTTTTTCCAGTGTGTGACTACACTTTGAACACAAAAGTTACTAATGATGGCTGTTAATGAAATGAAAGGAAAGAAAAAAAAATGTTTTAATTTGCCCTAACTGAAACAGCTGTTATGGCACCAAAGAAAAGAAACATCAGTGAACCATTGTCTCTGAAGTCCTAGATTGTGAGAGCTTCTTCTCTGGATGTATGGTCACAGAAATAAAAGAAAAACATATTTCAAAAAATTGTAGGAGTGAAGATTCATAAGGTAGCAATAGATGTAAGAATTAACAATGAAATATAACAGCAAAGATACTAGACTACTAGTAATAATCTCTGCGTTACAAATTGATTGGGGAGAGAAGAGAGGATGAAGAAACCATACACTATGAGTGTCATAGAAGCTGTGTTACATGAAGGGGAAATTGCTGTTTGTTCTTATTGTGTAAGCAAAAATAAAATGCGATCAACTTTTTGTGTTTCATATGAGGCATCCATAATGCTCAAAAGTGGTGATGTAATTGATGAATGCACAAATGTCTTCACTAACTAGAATTGAAATGGCTCTATAAACTGACAGATCCACATAATTTTATAAACATATCTAAAAACACAGATGGTGTGACTTACCGAACGAAAGTGTTGGCAGGTCAATAGACACACAAACAAACACAAACATACACACGAAATTCAAGCTTTCGCAACAAACTGTTGCCTCATCAGGAAAGAGGGAAGGAGAGGGAAAGACGAAAGGATGTGGGTTTTAAGGGAGAGGGTAAGGAGTCATTCCAATCCCGGGAGCGGAAAGACTTACCTTAGGGGGAAAAAAGGAGGAAAAAAGGACAGGTATACAGTCGCACACACACACACACATCCATCCGCACATACACAGACACAAGCAGACATGTCTGCTTGTATCTCTGTATGTGCGGATGGATATGTGTGTGTGTGTGTGTGTGCGAGTGTATAACCACTTTTCATCATGTACAACATGTCAAAAGTTTTATCAGATACATCTTTCGGGTTGACAGAAGCATCCGATCCAACGCGTCGGCTTTGACCCGTGACGTAAGGGTGTTGTCGTGTGTGACGCCATGACGGCGCGGAGTTTGGTTTGAGTGTGGCTGTCTCCAGTTCTGTTTTATCTTATTTTATTTACTTTTCTGATCTGTTCATTCTATCTCGTGAGATTTTTTTTTTAAATTTAAAAACACTTATTACTTATTTTAATTATCTGTTTCCTCGAATTTCTGTTTTAGTTTATTATATTTATCTTTCTGATCTGTTCATTCTATCCCGTGAGATTTTTTTTTTTAAAAAAAGACAAAAAACACTAATCAGCTACTGAAGCATCTTTATCTTCTATGGGTTGCAGAGGTTACGACCCCTGGGGAGGTGGGTAGGCATTCATGCATGGCTGTCTTCACTTACACGTTGTAGCTACGCAAGGCATCTAAATTTGTTTATATTTAGTTTGCCCCCACCCAAAACACCCCATTCCCCGCACTTGTCCCGTTAGTGTCATTAGGCTTCTTGTGGAAAGTGTGTGTGTTTGTTTTTGTTTCCGCCATATTTGTGACGTCATGGGTCAAAGCAGACGGGTGGGATCGGACGCTTCCATATTTCCCATCTTTCAATGTTTTATTAAGATAGTTGCTAGCAATTTCACAGTTTTCCTCAAAGTGGCTTCTATATTCTGAAAATGATGTCTGAATTTAAAATTGTAGATTTTACATTGCAGTAAGATACACAAACAATTCTTTCACTATCTTTCATGTAGTAAGACTTTGCATTGCAGTAAGATACACAAACAATTATTTAACTATCCTTCCTGTAGTAAGACAATCTATCTTACAGATATGATTTTAATTTGCCCTTAAAATAATTTTTATTACTTGTTAGACCCTTCAGAATAGGTCAATAATTGTTGTTATTGCATACCTAATCCTTCTCTGATGGATTCTATGGCTGAATGATGGACAATATAAGCCACGTTTCTTTCTAACATTACTTTATGGAAGTGTTGTTGTTCTTAAACTGTGAATGTGGTTGTGAAATTATAGAATGAAAGAACTGTACAGTGAAGATGTTGGTCAATATGCCAGTCATCAAAATAGGTCCAGAGGTGGACTCCCCAACTTGTCATTTTAATACATGAGAAAATCTGCAGTTGGATGACACTTATCATTTGTGATGTCCATCCACTAGAGGCACAGTGGACCACAATACATGATAAAAAAAACTTCAGAATGGAATAACAAATCAGGGTTTACAGTGACTTCCCAATTGTGAATCAGGTTCAGCATAACTTACACTATTTTGTTCATATTTTCATTGTTATTGGCTGAGAGAATGAGTAAGCACTTTACTTTTCATTTTGAAGTTTATCTTAGTAGACTCTAGTAGGAGCCTCAACATTATATTGAATCATAGTGTGCTTTGACACAGCCATCAACCAAGAAATATTTATAGGCTATTGATGATGACTAGTCCATTGAAACCAGTATAGCCACCAAACAATGGTCATGTTAATGTTAAGAAACTAAATGAAACAATTACAGTGGGGATACACAAACATTATTTAATTACTTACTGTAATCCAGTATGGCCCTTCGTTTTCTTTCTTTGTCCAGATCAAACTCCATTGTTATGTCAATTGGTTTGTAGAATTCCTCAACATGAGTCTGTAATGAATGAAGTAACTGACTGTCAGTGCTCTGGATTGTATTTAACAGAAATAACTTTTTGTGGTAAAAACTGAGTAGAAGTTTAAATATGACCAGTGGATTCAATAAGTGCTGCATTTTCTTTTTTTTAAAGCTATTGTGTACATAGGAATGGAATATAACTCAAATTTACCGTTATTGAAATGGTGAAAGGCTTGCATGTTGCTTTGTCTGGATAGACTTCAGCTGAGAATGTCACGCTAGTGTCCATGCCAGACTCGTCTGTTAGAAACTTTGCTCTTCCTTCACTGGAGGTGACATGGAGCTTCACTCGCACTCCTAGAAATTGATATAAATTTTTATTAACCTAATATGTTGATAGTGCACAAAAAAGTGAAACAACTTAGAAAATTTTACAGATGAGTGTTATATATTTTGCCACAAATATTTTTATACTATAAAGAGATATGCATCGGAGATCTGAACAGTGAAAGAAGAGAGGAGAGTAGAATCTACGCCAGTGAAATTAAATTCCTAAGAAGCATGTTAGGGAAAATAAGGAGGGGCAGAGTGAGAAATGAAGATGTTAGGAATAAAATTGGAGTAGAAAAATATAATGAAAGAATTGAAAAGAACAGGTTAAAATAGGTTGTACATGTCAAGAGAATAGGAGATGGAAGAGTACCAAAATGTATGATGGAGGTCAAGTTTGAGAGCAAGGGGGAACTTAGAGCAAGATGGACCAACTCAGTAAACACAAGTTTAAGGAGAAGGAATCTGGACTGGAACAAAATAGCTGAAGAAGGAGTATGGTGGAAAGACTTAGGAAAGTGGAGAAGTACCACAAATGCCCCAACTTGGCCTGATGCTGGATAAAGAGAAATGATGATGACAGTGACCAGTAAAGAGAAGTGTTACAGATTTTCCTACAAAACTGGTCAAGATAGACTGAAAATTACTTTCTGGCTAGAGATCTGCATCTGGTTTTAATCCAGAAAAATGTTACACCCTTGTTGATCATATGGGAGCATCTGCCTGCAACATATAAAGTTGGCAGTGTTCCAAGATATGCTTAATAAATCTCAAGTGTTCCTGCTTGGAAAGATAGCTTGAAGTGAAAGATAGCTTGAAGCTCTTCTGGCATTTAGGGAGGTATTTTTCTATGTAGCTCTTCCCAACAACTGTTTTCTGACAGCTCAATTTTACTCATATTAACATTTTTTTTTTTTTTTTTTTTTTTTTGCAAAGGAATCCGCCATATTTCTGTCCTTGGAAAACTGAATTTTATTATTCTAACACTTGCACTTTCATCGTTATTGAAAAGTCATATTTTTTCTTACGTAAAATTGCTGTAACATAGTGAGACATTTCACTCGGAAATTTTTATTTTAGATATTCTATACGCCATTAAGCATGGGATGCTCTTAGGTCAAGGTCTGTGGTACCTATAAAAAGCAAAGAATTTATCAATGTGATGTTCTCCTACACACTGAATGATTTGAACAATGTGCAGACAGGCACAAAGCACTGCTGGTATGATATACTCCACTCTTCCTTTATTAATTTGTACACTTCAGCAAAATTCTCTTCAGTGACCAATGAGAAAATTTAGCATTAGTGGAGAGCAAACTTGAAACTGGAGTTAACTTCCTGGAATGTATGAACTATATGAATATGGTAGAAGTGGGTAAGATTCCTAAGTATTTGAGGCACTTTCTTGAATCACTGAACCATCTGATGAGTGGATATAACAACATTTAGTGAGAAGAGTTCAACCAGTTGTCTAGAATGTACAAAGGGATAATTGTAAAATATACACAGAATGGCTTATGAAATGTCCAGCTTGATCTCACACTGTACTGACTTGCTGTTAACCCTCAAGGTTCTCCTTTGTTAATATTATTTCTTTTACTTCTATTTTTATTTACATTGATGAGAAATCCAGGACTGAATATGGCATGTACATGAGGGGAGATCATTATTTCCTAAATAGAAAATCCACTGATAAGTGGGTGACAACTTGGATAGCTTGTTTCTTGATTCATTCCAGTGTACAAACAGAATAAGAGCAAAAGAAAAGAATAGTTACTTACGAGCCATCGGTGGTGGATACTGTGCACGGTAGCCTATACAGGCTGATATATTGAAGCTTGTATCATTGATAGAGATAACTTTGGGTGCAAGTATTTGTGGCAGCAATGTTATTACTGGGTATGACCGTAGAACAATAGTATGCCCAGATCCATAAGCACCTATGGCCACATCTGTAAAGTCAACGAAAAACAACTATAAATGACTCGGTGTTGTGTTAACACTTAACACTTAGGTTAACCCCAAGTAATTCTGTTGCTGCAAAGATCTATTATGTGCATAATAGAAAATGGTATATAAAAAGAATTCATTATTGCATTATTCTCGCTACTAGTATAGTTACTGTTGTTCTATTATACTCCTATTTGATAGGCAAGCAACCTTGATTTACAGTGCCAAATCTTGAAAGTTACTTGTTACTTTTATTTTCAAATTAGTGTAACTTTTTTCCAGTAACATTTTATTTCAGTTTGTTAAGTGTGATTAGCATTCCAAATGCTTGACTTCAGCCACCCACCTGAGTATAAGATTGTTTATGACACTTAACAAAACAGTCACTCCTGTGAATGCACTGCTGGTGTAAAAAATGTGATGTTGCGCTCTTGTTTGCAGTTTACTCAAAAGACGAGGGTCTCTTAAGATGGCTGAACAAACTAGTTTACAAATTGGATGAAAGAAAGGACAGATATATGCAATAGAACCATGTATTGTGTAGTATAGTGTTGTGCAAAGAAACCGTTTACTTTATGAGTGTCCTGCTAATTTTTCTTTCATCGACCATGAATCAACATATTACATTCAGGAATAACAACATTTCCTGTAAGGTGAAAATTTTCTGAATTCCATTATGCCAATTGCTTACCTAGTGATGCAATTATATACTTTTAAACGAATCCTCAAAATTGCTATAAATTTGTTTTATATGTAGCTCATGCGACAGTGGCTCTACTAACAATAAAATGTGTCTGTGTTCAAACAGTGCTGTAGAAACTGAGAGTGTTTTCGTTAATTTTATTTCCCTAAGCTTCACAGAAAATGCCCATTTATAGAGTAACCATTTCTAATATTGAGGCCTTAATAGAATGTTAACAGTTATTCTTTTACATGTTATTTCTACTAGCTAACTTTGTTAGATACACTTGTATAGAAGAGAGAAGTCTTACCATTGTAGTGGTTGTTATCGACATCAAAACCCCTAGAGATGCTAATCCCAAAACCCATCAACAAAGGACTGAGTTCAGAGGCAGCTATGCGCTGTGAATAAGGCATTCTCAGTCCTGTCTTGCTTGTACCACTACCCATATACACATAGACAGCACCACGACCTTCATCTTCATATGGTGCTCCAACAGCAATGTCTGAAATCCATATTTCAGTAAACTGCTAATATACTGTTGAATAAATTAAATAAACTTAAAATTACTCTAGATTAATGCATCTAGAGGAAAAGGCAACAAATAAAAGTGAGAAGAGGGAAAAATGAAAATGGTCAAATGTGAAATTCATTCAGATAAAAATAGGAAAACAAATCCTCTCTTCATATTATACAAACTGTGACAGTTAATTAACAGTCATGTTAAAAAGAAAGCAAGATAAGATAAGTTTTTTTTATTCCATAGATTCATAGTGAAAAGATCTTCAACTATGTGATGATATGATATTTCTTGGCTAGTATAGCACAGAATCATCAAATAGAAAAATCATTTTACAGCACTTACTTACATTGAATGTATTACTGCAGTGAATTTGTTCAAGACACAGATTGTTTGCAATACTTGCATTATTTGATGTTACACAAAAATATGTGCATTTGTGAATGGGATAGAAGTAGTTGGCCAGCAATAAATACTTTAGTCTCTTCTTCTTTTGAACTTCATTATTAGTTAACCTTTTATGGCTACTGTCAAGTTATTAAAAATGTGATTCTTGAATAATGGATACTTTTCTGAACCAAAGTAAGTGACTAAATCCTTATTAAATATATTTTTATTTTCAGTAGCGATTCCATGAAATTAGTAATAAATTATGCAGTGTGAAAAAAATTTTTAAGAGTTGGATGGGCTGGGCACAAGGAAAGTGTAGTTCACTGGAAAAAGTAGCCATGTATGTGTATGTTTGTGTTTTTGTGAATTAGCTCTAAGGAAAACATTATCTGAAAAAATTTCAACAAATCTAATCTCGATTAGGTGTCTGTTGACTCCTCATTCCTTAACTAGACAGTGAATGGTAACTTTACTCCTTCAGTCATTTATATGCTATCAAGGACTTTCCAGTAACATATTAATCTTTTTAAATGTTGAGATATGACAATCACTAATGACCCATGTGAAGAGAATTTCTAGGATGGAAAACTTGGCAGGTTGAGTAAGCATGAGTGTCAAAAAAAGCACTTTCAGGGAAGGGAGGAGTTTCCTCTTGATAAAGTGCAAAAGCAATGGACAATTTGACTCAAAAGATGGGGGAAATAGTGAAAAGTGCGTAGTATCAAGTCAAAACCCAAAGAAAAAATGAAATTTAGATTGAAATGGAAAATAGAGGAAAATAATTAATAAATTAAGGATGATGTTGTGGGAGGGACAGAAGAGAAAAAGTGGAAAAGGATATAGAAGTAATGTTGATTCAGATGATGGAACTTTGGGAGAGCTGCCCCAGAATCCTACAATCTACCAATGTGAAACCTATGTATACTCCCCTTTTCCTCTTTTGTTTTCTTCTCACTCCTCTATTCTTTCCTTTTATTCATGCTTCCACAACTCTTATCACAATTATCTTCTGTTGTTTTCACCAGTTTTTTGCCTTATTGTGATAGTCAACACACTGTCTGATGCCTCCCATGAAGAATAACTAAAGATACTAAATATAATATAATGTAATATAAATAATATAAAATAATGAATGTAAAAAATTCACAGTAAGTGAATCAATACTACAGCTGTTGTTTTCTTATTCTCTCTAACTGCTACATTTATCTGTGGAAAATAATTTGTTTACCTGGAAATCCATCCATGTTAATGTCACCAAGGTTTGATATTGCGGAACCAAATCGGGACCAAGGACTACCTGAACCAACTATTTTGTGACTTTCACCAATTTCTTTAAATCGTCTCTGTAAATCAGAATCACTGTGTAGTGAAAGCATTTCACCAATTGTACAAATGCTACAAATAAGTAAGAGACAATACAACACATTACTTTTTTCTAAGAAGATCTAAAAATGTGGTTTTCTCTAGATGCTGATTAAGTTGCATGACTAATTTTTATGAATTGTTTGTTGTAACTGACACTGAATTAAACAATTTTACTGTATGTGAAACATAATTAGAATTGCATCTTAACTTCAAAAGGAGTCCCTAAAAGCAGTATATTTTAATAAAAATAATTTTGTATAGATGTTTAAAAATATCATGAGGCATTCAATAAGTATAAGTAAGGTAACAATTTTTTTTCTTTCCCCAACCAATTTCAGTTGAAAAACTGCAGAATTTATTGTGGGACATCGTGGAATACTCTTGCTTCAGCTCCTATAGTTTCATGAAATTCCAATAGGTGGCAGCACTGTAAATAGCCTTTGAAATGATGTCTGCAAAGGTGATGCTTTTCAAGCAGAGAGCTGTCATTGCAGAATATCTCCAGAGACCTGGCAGTGAACAAAAGTGCGGTTAGTTGCTGGGTGAGGCGTCCATCATCATGACAATGAAGTCGCAAAATCCTGTCCGATCTCCTGTGCGCCAGCCTGCCACAGCTGTGACTCCTGCAATGTTGGAATGTGTGGTCACTCCTATTCGAGGTGACCAATGGATAACAATCAAAAACCTTGTTCTCAACTGGATGTCTCTGTTGGTAGTACTGACACACTCAACCACCAGTTGGGGTACTGTGAGGCTTGTGCCCACTGGGTTCCTCACCGCATAACAGAAGATCATGAAGAGCAATGAAGGAACATCTGTACAGAATTGCTTGCATATTGTGAGGCTGATTAACACCAATTTTTGTTGAACATCACCACAGGAAGTGAAACATGGGTTCATCACTTCAAATCAGAAACAAAATGGCAGTCCAGAGAGTGGTGACACGCCACTTCTCCTCTGAAGGAAAAGTTGAAAGCCGCACCCTCAGGCAGAAGAGTCATAGTGACAGTATCCTGGGACTCTGAAGGGGCTATTCTGTTTAATGTCCTCCCTGATGGTACAATGATCAACTCTGAAGCATGTTGTACTACCACCAGGAAATTGAAGAAATGACTTCAATGTGTTCACTGTGACAAAAATGCTAACAAACTTTTCCTTTTCCGTAACAGTGCAAGGCCTAACACAAGTATGTGCACCTGAGGGAAGCTCACAAAACTTCACTGAACTGTTCTTCCTCAATCACCCTACAGCCTGGATCTCATGCCTTCCAACTCCAGTCTGCTTGATCCAATGAAGGATGTACTCTACGGGAGCAGTACATGGAGGATGGGGAGGTTATTGATGCAGTAAGACATGGACTCTGACATCAATCAGTAGAGTGGTGCCACATGCACATAGAGGCCCTCTCAGTAAGGCGGCATAAGATCATTGCATTGAATGGAGATTATGCCGAAAAATAGCTTTTTATTGTCAAAAGAGTGGGGAATAATATGGTGTATTGGAATCCTGAATATAACCAGTCTTCTTTTAGAAAAAAATGTGTTGCATTACTTATTGAACATCCCTTCTAAAAACTACACTTTGTTGCTAACTTACTAGTTTTTATGTTCCTGTAGGATGTGAATACTCGAGGATTAAAGGAGACCACTCACAGAAAAGTGGAAACATTGAGTTGTGAATAGGCACACAGAAAAGAAAGAAAACTTGCTAGCTTTTAGAGTTATCCTTTCATGAGTTAGAGTTCAAAAACACAAACATACCCACAAACACACATACATATGCCTATTGTGTGTGTGTGTGTATTGCCTTTCTTACTTAAATCAGCTTTTATTTTCTTGCAACACTTCACACAGGTACTAAGATTTTTTTTTTTTTTCACCAACCTATAGCAACTTTTTCCCCTATCATCATCCTGTTGAATAGATATTTCAGCACTAATTATCATGAAGTCTACAAAATCTCATTGTCTAATGTTTCTTTTATCTCATCTGCTTTTTGGTAGGTCCACAGTACATGTTTTTGGGTCAAAATGCTGAATACATGACACCCAGTCAATGCAATATAAAGATAAAAAAGATGTTTTTCATGGAAAGGCTTTATTAAGGAGAATATGCAGTTTATTTTCCACATGATATTACAGAGGAAAGCCTTATGGTCCTTTTGGTGGAGCTTGTCCATTTCAACTTTTCTACTCCATAAAACGAGAAAGATGATTATTATATTTCATGGTAAAGTTACAGGTATAGTTTTTCTGCATAATATTCAGTAGCTCCCAATGACAATCCACCATCCTAAATTACAGATCCAGTTTACTGTCTATTCAGAACAAACCAAAAATTTCAGAACGGTTGCTGCATACATCCCTGAAATGATGGACTATAATTTGTAAACTACAGATATACGAGTGTTGAATGAAAAGTAATGCCTCCACCTTCATTAATTCGGTTTGGATGGGAATATTTTAATAAATCAAATGCAGAATAATCCTTAGAATGTGATCTTTAATTATCAATATTCACTTTTCCACATAATCACCAGCCATTTGGATACAATTCTGCCAATGATGAACAGGTTTACTGAAGCCATCATGGAAGAAGTCAACACACTGTTTCCACAACCACAGTCTCACAGTTCTCTCAACGTCTTCATCAGAAGTGTAATGACATTGTAATGGTGTACCCACATTTCATCTTCTGTCACAATTGAATGGAGAAAGATGTCACCTTCACTCTCACAACGCAAGAGGAGTTCCTGGCAAACTTCAAGTCTGTGCACTTTCATTTCAGAAGCCAGCATATGGGGTACCCATTGTGCATAGATCTTCCGATAGCCAATCAAAGCAATAATGTGACCTACACGTTCTTGTGAAATGCTGACTGTGCTTGCAATTTCTTTCTGAGTGATACAATGATCATGAATCAATCTGTCAACATTTTGCATGTGAAACTCAGTGGTGGCTGTCAGAGGACATCCAGCTCTTTGTTTGTCACACAGGTCAAATGTTCCCACCTCAGCATCTTTAAACTTACTTGCCCAATGACGCACAGTACTCCTATCAACAGGGTCTCCATAAACAGCTTTCATTCTCTGATGAATCGCCTTTGGGGGGACACCCTCTGCTGTCAAGAATTCAATGACTGCATGTTGCTTAAATTTCATTGACCGACCATCTGCGCAGGGTTCCATACTTTACACTGTAACAACACAATCATGTAATGCTAAGGCTTCCCGCCATCTGGAGCTGTACTGAAGAAGCTCCGGAACAGGACAGTACCTGCTGCATACCAATGCTGCCAACTATTGAAAAGTTAGGAAGGTGGAGACATTACTTTTCAGTCAACTCTCGTAATTCAGATTTTTGTGCCAAGAGGAATAGCAGTTTTGCTTACTCCTCACCTAAGTAGTTGATGTTGGTGACTCCAGTTTTACGAGGGAGTCTTACATCCAAAAGCACTTCTTTTTTTTTAAGGCCAACTGAAACAAGACTGGAGAATAGCTACCTCATGATACCAATTAATTCAGTACCAATCAACAATATTCCACTATACAATGCTTCTCATGTAGCTCTGAAGATACATTGTAAATCATGAAAGACTATATTACCTTACATGAACAAAAATGAATGTAATAACTTGAATTTTTGTAGTTAATGCTTCTGCAAGCATGTGATAAACTTCTTCAGGGTTACTCAATATGTAAACAAGAAAACACTGATCTCCCTTCATTTTTATCTTACCCTTCTCTCATTTATTTTTCTCCAGCAAGAAATACAATGGATTTCTCTAGCTCTTACCCCCACTTTAACTGATCATTGTGAATTGATCCACCTGTCAGGGATTCACCAAAGTGTGGAGTACTGTTACAATCATAGACTAAATTTCCTATTAATGGTATAATTTTCTTTTCTTGCCCTGAGATATCACATTGGCATTATCAAACTTATTTCTGACACCCTATACAGAAAGTCATAACTGAAAGTAAAAATTTTCTGTTTTTTCATGGTATGAGAATAGCAGCAAGCAGATATGCACTATCAGAAGCACAGATGCCCTGTAGGATACTGTAGTAGGAAGTAAGAGGCTTTGAAACTCCGTAAGTCACCTAGTGCCATGCTACAGCTCTTTATATGTGTAGGTCTACGTAACTGCTAGACTACTGAATACTGAAATCATTTAACATCATCCATTCTTGTAAGCTATTGATGCAAACATATACTCTTATAGAATCCAATTGAGGGTGCAAAGGTGCACCAACCAGAATGTCATCAAGACCATCTGATTGAGTTTGATAATGCTAACAGCAGCCATGTTACAGTTTTTTATATGTTTAGGTCCACATACCTGCTAGATTATTGAATACTGATATCATTTAACATCATCCATACCTGTAAGCTATTGATGTAAACATATACTCTTCCAGAATCCAGTGGAGGATGCAATGGTGCACCAACCAGAATGTCATCAAGACCATCTGAATTGAGATCGACAATGCTAATGGCAGCCCCAAAGTATTCTCCCATTACTTTTCCTTCATATTCACTGATTATAAAAAGTTCTGATTTTTGCCTCTCCTGGTCTATTTTAACTGAAAATATTAGAATCTGCAACACAGAAAGATGTAAACCTTAAACATTAAAAAATTCCGTTGTAAAATTATGTGGAAGTAATGAATGTAGAGAGATCCACTTCAGTTGTGCTAATTATTTATTCAAACCATGACCACTTTCAGGATTTTAAAATCCCATCTTCAAGTGTATGAAACTGTGACATACAAAGGAGAGGAGGGAAGAAGATGGGGGTTTAAATTCCAAAAACCAGTCATGGTTTGAATTAATTAGTACAACTCAAATGGATCTTTCTAAATTAATTATCATGCATCACAGTTGCAAATGTCCTACATACCAAATCATGTGTAAACTGAAGTAAGTTCTCTCTTATGAGGTAGTAAGTTCTCTCTTATGAGGAAAGAGGGGGTGGCCATAAACACAAAAGTGTAATGAGGTCTGAGGCCATGACTTCAGTGAGCACTGCACTGAACAGCTCTTTGAGTGCTGCACTTCAATGCTAGTCTTGAAAACACAGTCTATATGCCCCAGCAACAAAAGGTTTTAAAATTCGTTAAACAATCACCAATAAGAAAGAGCATAAGTAACTGGGAAGTAACTACACATTGAGATTCCAATATATACACATCGAAAAAAGTTTTGCTTCACCTCAGTTCTGAGATTTCTGGAACATGTACAGAAAATTGGAATAGAGATCAACATAAACATCATTTCTGACCTTTTTATTGCTCATGAAAACCTCACACTGCATGTTATACCACCATACAGCGAGACCTTCAGAGGTGGTGGTCCAGATTGCTGTACACACTGGTACCTCTAATACTCAGTAGCACATCCTCTTGCATAGATACAAGCCTTTATTCATCATGGCATACTATCCATAAGTTCATCAAGGCACTGTTGATCCAGATTGCCCCACTCCTCAATGACATTTCAGCGTAGACTCCTCAGAATGATTGGCGGGTCACATCATCCATAAACAGCCCTTTTCAATCTATCCCAGGCATGATCGACAGGGTTCATGTCTGTAGAACATACTAGCCACTCTATTCGAGCAATGTCGTTATCCTGAAGGAAGTCATTCACAAGATGTGCACAATGAGGGCGCGAATTTTCATCCACGAAGATGAGTGCCTCGCCAATATGCTGCTGATATGGTTGCACTACTGGTCAGAGGATAGCATTCACATATTGTACAGCCATTACAGTGCCTTCCATGACTACCAGCGGCATATGTCAGCCCCACATAATGCCACCCCAAAACTGCAGGGAACTTCCACCTTGCTGCACTCGCTGGACAATGTGTCTAACGCATTCAGCCTGACCGGGTGGCCTCCAAACACATCTCTGATGATTGTCTGGTTGAAGGCACATGTGACAGTCATCAGTGAAGAGAACATGATGCCAATCCTGAGCAGTTCATTCCACATGTTGTTGGGCCCATCTGTACCATGCTGCATCGTGCCACGGTTGCAAAGATGGACCTTGCCGTGGACGTCGGGATTGAATTTGTGCATCATGCAGCCTATTGCTCACAGTTTGAGTCATAACATGACATGCAGTGGCTGCACAAAAAGCATTATTCAACACGGTGGCATTGCTGTCAGGGTTCCTCCGAGCTATAATACGCAGGTAGCAGTCATCCACTTCAGTAGTGTCCCTTGCGTGGCCTGAGCGAGTCATGTCAGCAATAGTTCCTTTCTCTCTGTATCTCCTCTACATCCAAACAAAACAATTTGATTCACTCCGAGATGCCTGGACACTTCCCTTGTTGAGAGCCCTTCCTGGCACAAAGTAACAATGTGGACACAATCGAAGCACGGTATTTACCATCTAGGCATGGTTGAACTACAGACAACAGGAGCTGTGTACCCCTTCTTCATGGAATGATGGGTCGTGATTGGCTATCAGACCCCCTCAGTCTAATAGGTGCTGCTCATGCATGGTTGTTTACATCTTTGGGTGAGTTTACTGATATCTCTGAACAGTAAAAGGGACTGTGTCTGTGATACAATATCCACAGTCAATGTCTATTTTCAGGAGTTCTGCGCACCGTGGTGACACAAAACTTTTTTTGATGTGTGTAGATTTAATATTGGACAGTTCTGATAAAGGATACCTTGAATTCTCCATAACCAGAGATCAATGGGCTAGATGGAAAATTAATTTTCAGACAGTCTATGCATCTCTCTCTAGGGTTCAGAGTGAAGTTCAAAAGTCTATAAAAGGTTGCTAGTATATGTCAGGCAGCTAATTAAAAGTCCTCAAATATTCAGAGACAAAATAAAAGAATACAGAATATCTCATTAGTCACTCCTCCTACAATTTATCAGACTATTTGGACCAAGGGATGTGTATTTTATATCACTGTAATATTTATATTAGATCTTGATTTTGCCACAATTGTAATTTTTAACTGTCAAACACTTCAAAGATGATTTTATTTCATAGATGAAAATATAGTTGCAATGTTACAGCATAGTGCGTAAACAGAGACTCAACATTCAGTAAACATAACAGAACAAATTGTCAATTAGTCATATAATAAAGTTCAGAAGTGGGCTATGAACAGAAGTGATCATGTGGCTTTAAAATGTTTGGCTCAATAATTTGTTCCATTTAAAAAACAAAAAATGGAACACTTGAGGAAGACTCTTAGTCTGTTCCTGAATCTTTCTTAAATAAGTGGGATCCTGTCAGACTGGATTAATAGCAGACATCAAGTAATGAGCACTGACAGAGACAAGTGGACATTAGGTTTCAATGACAGTATCAGTAGTCAAAATCTGTTGTGAAAAGGTACTTGTGAAATATCAAGGACCAATTTCCCATAAACAGCATAGTAATAATTACAGTAATAATGGAAAATCTTTTTATTAATGATAGCACTTACAGAGAGTTATGGGAAAGAGTTTTTACATTATTGTATTCAGGAGTGATACAGGAATGACTGCCTATAACATTACTGTATTAAAACTTCACTGCCATATACATCAAGTGACTTTCAGTGTCTTGAATAAACCTATTGTTGGGCATAGATAAATTTAATGAGCATCTTGTGAAATGTGTCATTCTCTCTACATATGATCTCTAATTTTGCAAATTCACTGTGTTAGGGAGCCAATGGGTGCCTCAGATACAGCCATGAATTGTTATGTCATAGAACAGAAAAGAGCCTGTTCTTGAGAAATTTTCCTACTGTAATACTTTGCAGCTTGCCACTCTAAACAATAGGGTTGAGTTAAGCTGCACTTTGTTATTGTGAGACTTTCCACAAAACCACAGAAGATAGACAGTTGTGGTTTGTATGTGTTATACTTTACTCTGAAAATGGTATCCTGTTCAAACACTGACTGACAGGTGAAGGACGTCATCAAGTTTCCCAGGACCTGAGACACTTGAGAAGGAGGTGTAAAGGGTTTCATGTTACAGTAAAATGGACCTGCTGTAAAGTTGCTGCCTTCTTGGAGATCAAGGGAAGCAGAGACAGAACATCTGAAAACATTCACAACCATTTCTCAGGAGAAATCCAACAGGGTATTTTCTGTGGGTAGAGGCTGATGCAGTGACAAGAACACCACTGGAACACAGCCTGAAGTTCATGTGTTTCGTGCTGGCTGCTGTCCAGGGATTTTTGAAATCAAAATCAAAAAGGTTGGTATCCTATAACCATGACTGGAAGGATGGAGGAATTGAATGAATCATTCATTGGGAGACATAGCAAAACAACACAATATGATCAGAAATTCAGCATCCTGAAGCATAAGAGTAGGGAAAGAAGAACAAAACTTCTGAACAGAAGCTTTCAGAGGGATATTTGTGGAAGATTTTCATTGCAAGTCATGTTTAAGTGATGTACATGTTGTTTCTCGTAGAACTTGGAATTCTGGAGAGATGTCATTTCATTTCCCACTCTGTTTTCAGACATTGAATCTGATTCCTGTATTCATCCTGGGGTATATTGGCTTTTTATGAGATCATTAGTTCCCTTTCTGTGTTAGTTAGTTTTCTTTTCTGTCCAATGATTGGATGCATGAACATTTGACTGAGTTCATGCTGTCTGGCTTACATCACCAAATACAACTTGAATACTGCCTCTGAAGTCTAACTGCAGCAGTCAAAAGACACTGCCTGCACATCAGGCATCAGGAGACCGTGAGTGACTGCTGCAGCCCAGACATTTGCACTATGCCAACTTTCAGTGGTGCTTTTACTTGGTGAGTAATTAAGAAGGAAGCCGTGGACAGGATGTGAGTCATGCTGCTCTGAGCATCACCGATAAAGATGCAGATACAAAGAAATTCAGAGATAACCATTACTGGCTAACAAACAATGGCTTTGTCACACCACACCTGCTTGCCTGGAGATCAGTATGTCGCACTGACACCACAGTAGGTGCCTATGCTTTCATACACCACTGACTCCACCATGTGGTTAGGTAAAATGGTTAACAACCCAACATACCCAATACTGAGTTGTCTCTATGGGCAGTCAAATAGGAGTTGAGAAATTTTTATTTATAATTTATGTAGTACAATAAATGTGATTATATTTATACATTACATTTGTTAGGTAATGCAGGCTACCAGATTTCAGTTATCATGGTAAGATCATACACTTAACTTAGGACATGTTGAGGGAGGACTCAACAGAGAACATTAAATTTTACCTTTTATTATTTTTAATATGTGCCAAATAACTTACAGATAAAGACAAAGGCAAAATTTCAAACTATTTTCAAATAAAATTAGAATGCACTATATGAAATTAGGACCATAAAATAAAGTATATATGAGCGCACATTCTCTCTCACCTTCCCCTTGCAATCTGCACCACGTGGAACTCCACTTACGTAGAATACTTCATTTGTATCAGCATAGAATTTTCCTGTTCCCAGTGAATAACCTTAAAAATGTACAATGCTATTAGAAACTGTTGAAAATCAGTCACAGAGAGATTATACTAACTCTGTTTTTACTCACCAAAATACGAATCTTCTTTTAGTGATGGAGTATGCCGTGGATTTGGAACTGCCACTTTGGTGTATTTAGATTTGTCACTTTCCTCTGTTCTGAATATGATAGCAGATCCTTGAAACACATCAAATATAAATGTTGAAGCTAATAATTATTGTAATATGGTGTTTTGTACTGCATTGTACTTATTTGTTTCCTCACAGAAGGTACAGGATGTGGAACAGACATTGGGTCTCTCTCTGCCTTATGGGACTTTTAATCAGTTCCTTCGTTAGCAAAGAGATACGGTACAAGTAATAAGATAAATTAAAGCAAAGATGAGTAGCTGATAAATAAAAGTAAATGTAGTCCCAACCCCCGAAGCATTGAAAAACCAAGATGCTGAAAAGGCATCAGAAGCTACAACAGTCGATCAAGCAAGATTATAGTATTAGTTTACCGGTATTTTTTCTATTTTTTGCACATTCTATGAGTCATATTTGTGGCAGTTCAACATGATATGAAGCATTTCATTATGTTCACAAGGAAGATACGTTTTATTAGTGAAAACATGGTTACCTGTTGGCAGTTTACATAACTGGATTATTTTGTTTAGGTCTACAACAAAATTTGATAAATTTAACCCCATTACATCTACATTTTCTGTTAAAAAATTCATTTATGGAATAGAGAGAGTTGTCAAATGTAAATTATTCCTATGTGTTTTTAAGCATTTTATTTATTATCTTTCAGCACCTTTAATTCAGGAAAGAGGTGGTCAAATATTTTTATCGGTGCATACTTTGCTTCTTTCTGTGCAACAGTATGATCAAGTTGTGGATAGTGGACGTTATTTTTATTCCTAGTGTTATAGTTATGAACACTACTATAGTTACGAACACTACTATTATTCTGAAATAATGTCTGTTGCTCCACAACAAACTTCGTAAGAGAATAAATGTAGTGTGACATTTATGCCTAATTTTCTTTAAATATTTGCCTGTATGAAATTCTTAGAGGGACATCAGGTATTTATTCTTACAGCAAGTTTCATTGAATGGAAGTATATAAAGTAAGCTAATATGCAGACTCTGTCACTAATAGTTAAACTATGGGAATCAATACTTGCATGAAATCACAGAATACAGATGAAGATAAGAGATACAGAAAACATTGATAGGGGTGAATGAAGAGAGGGGTAACGCTAGATGAAAGGGGGAAATAAAATCAAAAGTCATGAAAACTACAACAATTAAAAATAAGTATGAAATACTGATGAAAGTAAAAATATTTAGCTGTACAAACATAAGGTGCATGGAAACAGAGAAAATAGGAGGATGTAAAGATAATTCAGAATGTATGAATGAGAAGCAAAAAAAGTTACATAAGATAACAGAGAGGAGTAAAAAAGGAAGAAGGCAGTAGAGCTGTAAAGAGAGAAGAAAGTAGTATATATTGAGTGGTGCTTCATTAAGAGATCCAGCTAAAGAGTTAAAAATTATTGTTGTTGAAATGCAATTTGTGGCACAAATATTCATTCCCCTCTATTACATTCCAGTAAATACTCATTGGTGGGATGTTTGTGATGTTTGATACTGATGGGATAATGTTAAACTATGAATGTGGTGTGTTCATGCCAATAGAATGTTAAGTAAGAGTGGCTGTTCAGTTGGCTCGCCACATATCTTGCTTCTTGATTATGTATGTTTGTTTTGAAATTCAACATTTATTTCTTACTTTTAATGCACCATTATGCTTTAGGATTGTACATTCTGTGTCAGTACACAACTAAATGGAAACAGGGAACTTAATAATTAATATGAGGCTGAACATTTCAAGTAACTCTAAAGGAAACAGTGCCACAAGTGAAACTTTGATTATAAAAGCTAGAAAGTCTTGATAGACTTGAGCAATCATGATACACTTATAAAATGACATATTGTCTACAGTTATAATTCATTCTGGCAGACCGTCATCATCAGATCC
Organism: Schistocerca serialis cubense; assembly: GCF_023864345.2. Taxonomy (NCBI): domain Eukaryota; kingdom Metazoa; phylum Arthropoda; class Insecta; order Orthoptera; family Acrididae; genus Schistocerca; species Schistocerca serialis. Next base: position 464,038,421 of record NC_064643.1, read on the forward strand.
TCAAAAAAAGAACTGAGCAATACAAGGTAACATGCCAATTCTTGTACTGCATATCCCAATGCACAAGTACTATGTGGATAAATAAAGAGTGATCCAGGCACCTCTTTCCTCACATACATGTCAAACTTATGTTCTTAGCTAAGTCATAACTTTACTAACTAAGATTTGCATTCATCATTTCAGACAGACATTCAATCTGTGTACTGTGCATAATATTTGTATGAGATAAAAGATGAAACTCAGAAAAAGAATGACCAACTGTAATTTGTATAAAGTATCAGGATAAAACTCTTAGAATTGTCTGTTGTACATAGGATGGTTCATATAGCTGAGAACTGATGTGAAAGGACATGGCTTGTCAGCATGGTTCAATACCAAATAGTTTGTAATGTAATGCCACTAAACAATCGAATTTTCATATAAACAGGCTTACACCTCTTTTATTTAACTGTATGTATTATTACTATTTTTAAATGCTGAAATTAAAAAGAATTGTCATTTAATATATAGCAACTAAACACAGTCATTCATCATACAACCCGTCTTGTCATCTTCAACACATTTTTGGTAACTATTTGCTGGTAACATGAACTCACATGAAGACACAGTGGAAAAGCTAGTGCATGGATAGCTTAATGGCTGTTCATAATATTACACTGGCTCAAAATGTATGACACTGCTCACTGTACTAAGGAAATTTTTATCATAATGTATTAGTGCATAACTGTTTTTAGATTTTGAGCTTTCCTCATGTTGTGACAAGAGTAATCAAAACTGCTCAACTCAGAATCAATGAGTGAGAAATTTACTATAGATGTGTTCTTCAACTGTAACACAAGCCAAAACTAATCAAGCCTCTGCGCAATCTCACAAAAAAATATGTGCAGAAAGATGTCAATGAATGAAAGAAATGAGTGTAGGTATATGTGGACTGAGGTGGGTCCTACTTTGAAAGTAAGTGCCATTAACTGAACATATTTAGTAAGTATCCAGATTTGCATCAGTTTTGCTTCTTTCTGTCAGTCTCTTAAAATATTTCCTTGAGAAGCAGAGTTGAAAAATTTTGATGAAACTTACACAGTGTAATTAACTAAGTGAGGTCAAAAACCAGTTGTGAATGAATATTGCCCTGTTAGTGTGAGCAGTCACAATGCATTTGTGTTTATATGGTATGTAATTAAGATATATGCACCTAAAGAGGTAACAGAAATTTTATTTCTTTTCTAATCAACATCAATTTCATGAACCTACTTCTCTGAAAGCAATGATTTTTCATGATTGGTAACAAGGATCATTTGATATCTAGATGCTGGCACAACAAAAATGAAACTTTTGGAAGTTTCTTTAAACACTTGACAGCAGTAACATAATGCACACATTTCGATGTGAATATTACTTTACTTGATTAAATGGAGAAGAACTCTGCAGTGCTTACCTTTCCAGACATATATACCAGGTGCACCAATTATAATTTCAGTATCATTCTGAAAAAGAAAGTAATACATAAAAAAAAAAGATTTTTAATGTCATTTGTTTGCTTTATTTTAAATTGTGATTGTGAAATATGTTTAGTTGAGTTAATTAAATGAAAAGATTTGCACTTCGATATGCCTCTTAAATAAAAATGACATTTACAAAGACAATTCATACACACTGTGTCATGAAAAGTATAATGTTTATAATGTGCCACTTAGTCTGTTGAATAGAATGCAAATAATCTGGTGCAATGTCCTATTTCTCATTTGAAAGTATCTTTCATTGTGTTATTTTAAGTGTTTACGGGAATTAAATTTCAGTTTTCATTGAAGTATTATGTTGTTCAACCAGTACAACAATTCAGATACAAAATGAGTTTGTCATATTCACTGATGCATTTCCTATAAGTCCTCCTGCATATATCACCAACAATATCCTGCACTCTTTAATGTGCTGCTGTTGGGAGATTTATCTATAAGCAACCTTCTTTCCTCTCTGAGTGCTGCAGAAGATGGTTATGAAATTTTGCACACCAACAGAATTTGAGCTGACTAACACTTTGGTGACCAAGCCTGACAGTAGCTCAGGGCACAAAACTGTCTTCAAATGACTGCACCCAAGTACATCTCAGGCTGTGATTTTCATGATGTGTGAGCTACTTACCACTTGAAAACAGAGCTAGTTTTGTATGGGAGCAATATACAGACACCATATTATCTACCCCTTGACAGATTCTGCATTCTCTTGAAAATTTCTAGCATTATTTCGAATGTCAAATGTAAGAACATTGAGCCATTGTGTGCTCTTGTTGGCATGAGTTTCATGTGTGAATTTTGTATTTTGTTATATTTCTGCTAAATATGCCATGCTTGCTGGGTGAACAAGAATGTTTGAAAGCTCAGGATGAAGAATTCAATGATTCTACAAAGGGGGGAGAAATAAATATCTGAGTGAGAACAATCTGAAGAAGATTAATGTTTCGGTAATATACAGTCAGCTACAATTTTTCTTTGCTAATGTTGTTGCTACAAATGCTGCTGCTGAAGTTACAGTTTAGTTCTGTTTCATTTGTCCTAATTTCATCTTTTTTACAAATGAATCTCATGGTGAAGCAGTACCGAACATGGGTTTTCAAAATTTGTTTGTTGAAGTCAAGACAATTTAGTGGCAAAACAAACAGCAAAGAAATGAGCTGATATTACCCTGATTGCAATGTATCTCTCTGCATACAAGAATGCTACAAACATTTCTGAATAAAAACCATTTAGGTGCCAAATTATTCAAGAACTCACCTCATACTTTTTTTTGGAGGATAATTATACTTTCCACCATAATTATTGTAAAAATTTGTAATCCATAAAAGAACTAAAATAAATATAAAAAATAAATCTTGAAGATTGGCCTTTTTTAAATGTATATTAACCCTTTAAATATAATAGAGGGAAACATTCCACGTGGGCAAAATATATCTAAAAACAAAGATGATGTGACTTACCAAACAAAAGTGCTGGCAGGTTGATAGACACACAAACAAACACAAACATACACACAAAATTCAAGCTTTCGCAACCAACGGTTGCTTCATCAGGAAAGAGGGAAGGAGAGGGAAAGACAAAAGGATGTGGGTTTTAAGGGAGAGGGTAAGGAGGCATTCCAATCCCGGGAGCAGAAAGACTTACCTTAGGGGGAAAAAAGGACAGGTATACACTCGCACACACACACATATCCATCCGCACATACACAGACACAAGCAGACATTTGTAAGGGCAAAGAGTTTGGGCCAAACTCTTTGCCTTTACAAATGTCTGCTTGTGTCTGTGTATGTGTGGATGGATATGTGTGTGTGTGTGTGTGTGTGTGTGTGTGTGTGTGTGTGAGTGTATACCTGTCCTTTTTTCCCCCTAAGGTAAGTCTTTCCGCTCCCGGGATTGGAATGCCTCCTTACCCTCTCCCTTAAAACGCACATCCTTTTGTCTTTCCCTCTCCTTCCCTCTTTCCAGATGAAGCAACTGTTGGTTGCGAAAGCTTGAATTTTGTGTGTATGTTTGTGTTTGTTTGTGTGTCTATCGACCTGCCAGCACTTTTGTTTGGTAAGTCACATCATCTTTGTTTTTAGATATATTAACCCTTTAAGATATATCAGACACAAATGTGTCATAAGCATTTTAAATCATGTATAAATTGCTGAGCTTTTGGGCCTAGAATGTTTCTAAGTGGCTGGACCACAAAGTGCGGACACTGTGTTGAATGCCATAACATTAGTATGCTTTTCTAACCTCAGGTTTGAATGTTGATACTTATCAAGTCAGCCAAACACCACTATCAACTTTTCACCTCTGAATGCTTTATTCACTTTTTATATTACGAAATGTTTCTCTTTAATGATATGTGTAACAAACTGCTAGCAGTTCTAGCATTTAGCATATGTTCGCTCTCTATTGTCTTACAGAACATTCAAATGGCTTGTGATCTACACTAGTATGACACAAACTTTACAAACAATTTTCACTGAGACTCTGCAGATTTCACTAGATATGAAAGTGACTTGCACTATCAAATCCACTACACTATGATCACTGTAAGTCATTAAATTAAAAATTTCAGTACATATTAATTCCAGATTGCCTTTTTCAGTATTTAGTCGTTACTTTCTATATAGTCTTTCACTTCTTTTTCATATGGTCTGCCTTACTACACAGGTGTTACATTTTCAGTAAACATTATTCAGTAGATCTTTAACAGACTAAGCCATCTTATAACACTATTTTGTAACTTGTAACACACTGTTTCTGTGTAGATCCACTATTCCAACACCTCATATGTATAGTTTAATGATGTTTCACAGAAGCATTCCTGTGAAACTTGCAGTAATAGCTCTCCTGGAAGAAAGAAAACTGAGAAACGTGGCTTAGCTACAACCTGGAGGATGTTTATTGAATGAAATTTTCACTCTGCAGTGGAGTGTGCATTGAGATAAAACTTTCTGGCTGATTAAAACTTAGACTGGACTGAGACCTGAACTCAAGACCTTTGAATTTCACTGATAAGTGCTCTACTGACTGAGCTGCCTGAACATGACTCACGACCCATCCCCACAGCTTTACTTCCTCTAGTACCCATTCCTTCATTCTAGAAATTCATAGATGGTGGTGGCACCTGCCAAATGTAGTGTGTTTGTGGTAGTAATTCAGTGCTGCCTTCATGTTAGTTGTTACTGTGGAAAGATGTATTTCTGTCTAGTGATATAGGATTTTTTAATAAAGGAAAAGTAAATCGAAACAGTTGCTGGTTACTGACTCAACTACAAAAATATTATATTTCACAGAGCTGAGTGAAATTTAAATATTTTCTTAGTTGTACATTTTCCATTTGAAATTTTACTGCACAGTGAAATACATTGACTGTTGTAATTCTTCATGCTTTCCCGGCGATCTGTTGACATCTTGGATATTCGGGAATCCAGCCGGATGTTCGCGTCGTTCTCGCACGATATTTCAACAGCGTGCCTCGCTGTCTTCTTCAGGTGCTACCTGAAGAAGACAGCGAGGCACATTGACTGTTGTTCCAACAAAATACCTCTAGATTTTCCAAGTATATGTTTTGTTCACAAATGTGATATTTCTTATTTCACAAATTTTTGAATGGTTAATCTTGTAGTAGGAAATGGTTGTCTTTACTCATCCATTCTTTGCATTATGTCCACAATTTTACAATGAAGAGTCAACGTGTTTATTCACTAAAACAATTATGTACCAAAGAGATAGTCAGAATCTTCAAAGATGTAAAATGGTGTAAAATATAACTTGATCGAACAAATACAACCATGCATTCAGCAAAAAAGCTGCTCCCTTTCAATTTAACTAATTAGCTCTTGTTTATCTACATTTGCTCATTTACTTTAACACAAATTCTTAATAACTATCAAAGGACAGCAGTTACTGATATACTGTAAGATTAGAGGCATTTACACAGTGATTGTTGTTGCTTTTGAAACTAGTAACAGTAATTTTCAATTCATGTATCTGTAGTGCAGACAGGCTGATTCAGCAGCCCCCACCAATCTCATTTTATGCAACCTGCTATGTTATATCTAGCTTTCAAGTCCACATGAGAGATTTTCATATTCTCTTGCTCACTACACCCAAACTAGTAGTTCCTTGAAAAAAAGTATGAATAGGATCATTTTTAGGAAATTTAATGTAGTTAAATTTTGTTCTGAGATACGTTTTCATTGTACCCCATTGTTTTATAATTATTCAAGAAAAACAGTTAAAAAGACCTTCAAATGCACCCCCACTCCCACACTTACCCTCCAATTGTCAGGATTCCTAGTATGTTGTTCATGGTATCCCTCCTACCTATGTAAAAATGTTGTAGCTGCACAAATTATTTCCCACATCTGACCTTTTTTGGTAATCATTGAATGGTCTTATTATGTCTCTAGCTTAACTGAGCACTTACAAATTGTAAAACTGATGTCTCTGAAAATTTCCCCTAAAATTTTGGGAATTTTAACAGCATAAAATAAAAAATTACATTGTTGTATTCATCAGGTCTTCAGAATACAAAACTATTGTGCTTGTAAGAATTAAGTCTGGATCAAATTGTCAACATGATTAGTCTTAGTCTAAGATTTATGAAAGTCAATTTGCTTTCGTTACCCTCATGGGCACATTTAAATTAATAATGTTGATGGAATAGATGACTATGTTAACATTGTAATAGCCCAGCCAATAGAGATAAAAAAGGTCAAAAATCAGGAATAATTTGTTACTCAGAAATTTTAGCACTGTGGTAGGAGGGAGTGCCTTGAACAACATACTGGAAATCCTGACTGGTGATGGATGAGTGTGGAGATGGAGGTGTCTTAGAAGATCACTTTTGTATGTTTTCCTGTATAACTTGAAAACTGCGGCCTCCAGCAAAAATGTATCCCAGTATAAATTTTAACTACTTTAAATTTCCTATGAAGAGATCCTGTTCTTTTTTTTCTGTAGGACTAATGGTTCACATGTAGCTAGCAGAAAAATATGAAAATCTCATGTTTCATTTTTGAAGGCCAGATATAAGAGTGTGGGTTGCATAAAATGACATTGATAGGGGCAACTGAATCACTCTGTATATGATTTAAACTTTCTACTGGACTGGCAGGGATTCCCTACAGACAGCTTGTAGAAGACTTTTGCACAAGGTTATATAGCTCTATTCTGAACCCTAGCGAAGGCAGAGTCTTCGTGAATAATATTTTTGAGTGGTGTGTTGCGTATTTCTAAACTGCAGTTAATCTGAAATTCATTTAAATAGCTAGTAAAGGGTACATGTATAGAAAGTCAATGCAATAATTCTCAGATTTATGAAGAGACTTCTGCAATATGTGCAGCTATTATCTTTGCACAATATTTTTAATTCTTGATTTGGCAAAATGGTACTTTATTGACTACATCACCAAAGTAAATGTTCTGCAGACCAACAAGAAGTTGAAATATGCACAACAAAGTAACATTTTTTTTCAGCAGGACAGTACAGTGAATAATACTTCATAGTGTAAATGAAACTAAACTGATTTAGAAAAGAAAAGCTATGAAAATTCACTAAGTGCCATACTTTTTGGATTGCAAAGTGATAGCTTCTATGGTGTTTTATTTTGATTACATGTAATATGAGGGATTCTTGTGTCAGTATAGTGATATGATGCTGTTTCAGAATAAAAGTGTACTGTACTATGTCTGTTTATCTCAATGATACAGGTTTGAATTATACAGTACTTTGGCTTGAGAACAAGATGCAAATGAAAAAAAGAATAAATTATTTACAATAACTGAACCAGAAAGTTATTTGGAACCCATTTAACATATTGTACCATGAAAAAATTTGTTAACTTGTTTTTTGCAGACTGATAAATCAATTTTTGAACTTACTTTTGCAAACTGAACTGCCAGTCCAGCTTGTCCATAGCTGTAATAGTATTTTATAGCCTTCTCACCATTTTCTATTTCTTCATAACCTTGATCCCCTGCAAACAAAATAGGAAATCTCCATAAACAATTTATTGTGTGTTCATTTAAGCTAATTACTAAGTAATTCAGTAATTGGGTCAGAAAATATTGATATAATTAAGTTTTGATAGATTCCTTTAATTGTGGTTTTAACTAAGAAAACCAAATAATGGTTTGCTGTTACTTTAGCAGTGCTATAAAAATTGCCCTAGTGATTTCTTATCAGATAACATATGTTATATACGGTAATAGATATTTTCATTTTTTTTTTTTAATATGCTGGAGGTCTCGGCGAAATGTGTGAAGAAATATGATACCAGGGGACATATTTTCAGTGTTCAAACTTGTGGTGACGCTGTCATTTCATCAACTGCAGATGAAGTGTTCATGATATTCTTAATACTAATCATTGACTCTTTGTGATAGTTGTTTGAGTGTGTTATTAATCTTATTTAATACATTCCATATTTCTGAAGCTCATCCTTTGCTATTAAGTGAGGGCAAATCAAAAGTACCATAGGTTCTCTGCTTAGCACTTAGAAGCAGAGGATAAATCTGTTAGCTGAAGCATCTTTCATACACTGTGTTAAAGTGCATAGCTTAAAAGTAATGTCAGTGCAACAGCAGGTACAAGATTTTTGAGAGATAATTGGAGGTACACATCAATTTATTTGCATTTTAAAGGTAAAAACAGAACCTCTTAACATACACAGAACAATGATATGTCTCTGTAGGGAGCAGAACTAACAGAGTGAAATTTACAGAGCATTAAATGATTGGGAGAAAACAGAAGGTGGTGTGGTGATTTATTGAGATGAAGTGCCCTGGTGTAAATCGAGTCGAAAATATACACATAAACAGGAGACTGATTTTGAGGTAAAGGTAATAAAAGTGTTGAGTCATTAACAGGCATGTGAACAAGGCTAAAAACTTCACCAGCTGTACCTGTAAATATCTCAACACTTTTACTATATGGCGGGTTGTTATATTTACTCCTTAATTATTTGCATTCTGCCATAACCTGCCACACCATATTTGTAAATAGTATAAGTTGAAGGTAACTTCATTTTTTTCACAAGGCTTTGCTTGGACCTATCTCCAAGTTTGTATTATGAAGTTTTGTTCTGAACAGTAAACATAAGACTATGGGAAATAGTCAAATTATTGATAAATGTTATAAGCTATTTTATTGACAACAATTCCATACATGCATATAGGTGTATAACAAAAGGAAGTGGTGCCAGCACATGGATAAATTAACCAAAAGCTCACTTCTGCCTGCTTTGCACTTAGAAATCTCTCTAACTGCATTGAATTGAGGATGAGATTGCTAGTATAAATTGCACACTTTCAATTTATGGCACATTCTTCTGGGGCAGTGATTCTAATGTCAAAAGGTAATACTTATCGAAAAGTACCCAGTAAGAATACTGCATAAAGTAATGAACCAAACACCTTGCAGAAACCTCTCCAGGGATATTAGGATTCTTACACTTACATGCCGAAACACTTATTCCATAACTTTATTTGTAGTTATTAATAAGAATGAAACCTTTATGAACTGAGAAATTTACAACCATTATTTGACAAGTAAACATAGCTTCCATATACATTATGCTTCTCCATTTATGGTTCAGAAAAGTGTTATACTTTCTGCTGAAAAGGTCTAACAAGTTGTTGGCAGACATCAGGCAGGGAGTTGGACATACGCAAATATTCAAAACTAATGTAATCAAGAACTTTATTAACCATTCCTTCTACAATTTATTGGAATGTCAGAGATGTAAATTCTAGCTAACAATAATATTCACATTACCCAGATATTAACCTGACTAAACAGGATGAGTCAGGTATGGAACATCTGCTGCACTCATGTTAGAATTTCAGCAGAGATATCTGAAAAGGCTGTTGTAATATGTCACTGCATATCACTGGATGTAGTTGGTATGTCCTTGTAGACAAAACCTTTCAGCTTCCCCCTCAGAAAAAAGTCTACAGGTGTAAAATGCAGGAAACAGATTGGTCAAGGTACAGGTCGTCTGCATCCTATCCAGTGATTTGGAGACAATTTGTGAAGACATGCTGTAGTACTTTGTGCACTATGAGCCAGACAGCCACCACGTTGGTATCACAGGTTTCTCCTAGCCTGCCGAGCGACGTCTTCTAGTACCCATGGAAGACTGTCTGCTAAGAGGCTACTGATGTATAATTCTTGCATCCATTCAGTGTTCTATGAAAATGGGCCTATGAGCTGATGTTTCACTATCCCACACTATATGTTTGCACTCCATGGACTCTGAAATTCTGCTAGAAAAAGTCAATGGAGATTGTCAACAGACCAATAATGCATGTTTTGGTGGTTTACCTGGCCATGATTGGTAAAACTGGCTTCATTACTAAACATGATACATGACTGATCTGGAGAAGTCTTAATGCCCATGAACAGAAGTTAACATGATTGTCATAATAGTTTCCATGTAGCTTTTATTGAAGAGAGGTATGATAGGGATGGAACCTATGTCAATGGAGAATGCCTGACTCATGCCACTTTCTCATGCAATTATGCAAGAGCTAAAGTGTGGATCAACTGCAACAGCAGCAAGAATATTACTGTCTCTGTCTTCTGTTGTCACTTCTTTCCTTCTGTTACACTGTTTAGGCGTTACAATACTTTCCACATAACTGATTGAACATGTTGATAAATAATTGCCAAGATGGTTGATGTCTATTGGGATATCTTGTACCATACGCCACACCTGAATGAACTGCATTCTTTCTACACTCTCCATACACCATGAACATGTTGGGTTTTTCTGCATTGGTCAGTCCTGTCATCCACTCACAACCTTAGGCTTGGACTGTCACACACTAACTGACAAGCAAGCTGCAATGCACTCAGGGAACACACAAGCACACTGTAAGCAAACATAACAACATCTTATGATGACACAAACAAATATAGGTATGGAAACTTTTCAAAATATGGTACCTCATAAATGACTTGCACTAGAATCTTGCACAAACACCACAGACATTCCAATTTACCCAACTTCTAGTCTGTTAATGTCAATAGGCACTGTTCCCTTTAAAAAAGTGTATGTTTGCACAAAAAATACTCTTTCTGAGCATTATTACAATCTCTTCACTGGATAACAATATGAGTCCCTCACTAGCAATCCATTCCTTGAAAACAGTACGTCAATACCATTTTCCATTTTCACAATATTTGTGGTGCAGGTTTTAAGTGATGTACACTGTATATAGAGAACTGACAGTACTCTGTGTAAAGTCAGACACATGCTTAGTCTGAAATACTCCTTAAAAACAGTGGCTCGGTAATGTAAGAGGATGAACAGTGGGATTTAGAAAGTAATTACTTTTATACTATTATATGAGAGTAAATTTATATGGTCTAGAACTCATATACTACTTTCAGTTATTGTTCTTTTATGTCCATTTTAATAATTCTCTTTTATTCCCTATGATAGTAGCTTCTGATATCCTTATGTTATTCTGCAACATGGAATTTAAAAAAAAATGTGTTTGGAATGGGAATACCCCAGACCACCAAATCTAAACAGTGTAGGAGATCTGCATGTGGCAGCAGGTCAAGATGACATCTGTCTTTTGTGATACTCATAAATGACCCTAAAAACTGGGGCACAGCAGGAGATATTAGTTATTATTAAAAAGCCATTCAGTAAAGATGACATTAAAGCAGGTAAACCTGGGTGTCACATTCTGCATAATACAAGAGAATAACTGTCCCTATGATAATGTCAGTTTGACTGTCACCTGCAGTGCACTCTGAGATACCTTTGCCCATCATCAAACATAAATTCTTGAAATCATGCTACTAGTCTAAATTACTTCATTTCTTCAATGAAATGGAAAACTCACTATAGATTGAATTTCAAAAATATTCAGTACATACGTTGAAAAATAGAGTTATGTCATCGAAACATAAGAATCTTCTTCAAACCATGTTTGTTTGTTAACTTCTAACAATTAATCTAAACTTTGTCCATACATACACAGCCAGCCGAAGTGGCCGTGCGGTTAAAGGCGCTGCAGTCTGGAACCGCAAGACCGCTACGGTCGCAGGTTCGAATCCTGCCTCGGGCATGGATGTTTGTGATGTCCTTAGGTTCGTTAGGTTTAACTAGTTCTAAGTTCTAGGGGACTAATGACCTCAGAAGTTGAGTCCCATAGTGCTCAGAGCCATACATACACACACACACGGTTAATTGTGCACATGCATCCACAAATATACGTGGGTTCTTAAATACATGTCATACAAACCATTGTAAATAGAGAACAAAAATGCATCTTGCTGTAAAATAAAGAAAATTATTAAAGAGAAAAATTGCTGAGATGAATAAGTCATATAAACAGAATTGGAAATCATCAGTAAGACTACAGAAACTTACTTCTCTGAATAAGTGGCATTATTTTCTGGACCTTTGAATCTGCTTGCTGTGTGTCTTTTAGAAAATAACAAATTCCATTGATGAGGTAGTAACCTGTATAGAACTGATTTATCCATCGGCTTCCACAAGCCTGTAAACAAAACAATAATTGCTATGTCTAAAACTGCATAATAGTATAAAATCTCTTAAAAAATTAGGCTTTTGTCATTTAGATCACAATATTTTATTTAGTAATATTGCGTACATCATATTTAATTGCTTAATTTGTATAAGTCTTAACAAAATTTTATCTGTAGGGCTTTTTTATCAACTAACATCTGTAACTGAAACTGTGCTGTGTAGTTTCAGTTTGTATCATTACAAATGACTAATATTTATCAAAAAGCAGCATAGCACATATTTGGTGTGCAACCTATCCAAACAGCAGCACACATTAGCATGCAGTTTCTGGGATTCAGGGAGATATGTCATCCCAGGACTGAGACCAACCAAAAATTAATAACAGAAGTTGGTGTCCCACATCCAGCTAGCTGAATTCTGAGCTGATACCTATGACCCTCCTCAGTTACATGATTCACATACATATGGAAAACATTCACACATTTTCACATGGGATAACACTAGGCATAGGATAACATGAGATGCAGACATACTGGTTACATAATTTCTGGGGAAGGGGAGGGGGATGGGTAGTGGTGGCAACAGGAAGTCCATCCTCCACCACTCACACTGCCAAATCCAGTATTAACACGCAGAACCTGTGAAGGTTTGGGGTAAAGATCAGGAAAAAGAAGAAGAAATATTTAACACTTGGTAGCATACTGCATTTTGTCAAGGTTCGAAATTGTTGCTCTCTTACTGGAGTGAAAATGATTGGTGAAATTGCTGACATTTTACTTCCCACGTAATTGAAAATAATTTTGGATTTTAGTGACATAGTAGTGTCATCTGAACATGGAGAATTATGTGTAATAGATTTTTTATCATAAACCAAACAATTCAGTTAATTTTGCAAATAGTCTTTGCGGTTCTTCATAGCACATTTACATTTTGTGAGCAATATAGCACATACCACAATGCCTGGTCCATTCTGTTGGACATCAAGGGAACCACCAAGCCACATATCGTCTTTGTGATGCTTGACATCAAATCCATCACCCAATCTCTGCTCCACATTTCCTGTTAAAAAATTAGACAAGGATGGTTATAGGGATTAATACTCTCAGCTGGAGTGTTGTGTTTTATCATACCACTTGATACATATGTAATATACAACAGTATAATACTCTTCATAATTCAGGTTCTGTTTGTGATTACTATATAAGAAAAGTAACATTTTTTATGTAGGTATCAATATTTGTATCTATTTTTTAAGTAGTATTTTAAGAATGGTATCGTGCAATCACTACTGAATAGAATCACAAGATAAATCTGCAAATACTTCAAATTATATACTAAATATTTTGGTTTAGTTTATCTTCAGAAAACAGATCTTTTTTTTCCAATGTCTCTGATCACTACATAATGTATTTCCTCAGGTGAATCCAAAGGTATTCTTCAATGTTACTCTTTCTTTACAGTTCCATTCACCAGTAATATGTAAAATTATGTACAGTTTGTAAAATATAGTATGTGCAGAGCATGATGTAACTAAATTAATGAAGTAACTCACCTGTAGGATCAAGTGAGAGGCGTATGCAATCCTTGCTGCCTAGGACTGCACATTGATAGACTACACCTGGCTGGTGGATGCTTGCATGAGCTGGATACGTTGAATTGGCTCTGGGTGCACCAACTACAACCCTGAAAAGATATATATTTATTCATTTCATGTGGATAAGAACCTACAGACGAGTCAGCCTTTAGAAAGTGTATAGTACATGCATAAATTGGTTAAATGTACTGTGTGCTCTGTTACGTGCTAGGTAATGAAGGGATATGAAAAATAAGGAGAAAATGTGATGTAAAAAGATAGTTGCTCATTAAGTAAAGGGAGCAGGACATGTTTTATCAATGAGCAATTGAATTAGAAAAATATCATTGGTAATGTGTAACAACAATCTTGTGTTAATAGCACCAACTTGTCACACCACGGAGCCAGTGTGCAGTCATGCTTATCCATGATTACTCAGTGACAATCCTCAGCTCAACAGAGACCTGTCCGAGCAACATAAAAGGGGTACATACCTCTTCACAGCATCCCAAACATATTCAGTTGCAATGATAAAACATGTATGATATGGTCTGTTAAGAATTAATCTGTCCACTCTGATTTGTTTTGAAAGCTATAGTGACACCACTATGGTCACACTTCGTCTTACTAAGCAAGCAGACTCACAGCCCTATATGCATGATGGACAAATGAAAGCATATTATCTATATCTATACTCTGAAAATCATTATGAAATGCATGTACGTGTATCATTTTACTGTGTGGAGTGAGGGCAGACATAACACTTAAACACATCGTGGCTGACATCTCTGCCTCCATACATGGCACTCTCTCTCAAACATGACAATTCCCACTAGGGTAACTGTCCATGCTGAAATGCCAGTATTACACTCCACTGGTCTGAGGAATATGTTGATGAATTTAAGTTGTTAACCTAGTGCCCACATTATTAGGATATTAACACTACTGCAAGCATTTATAATGTGATCAGACACAGTATTCAATAAATACTGTCCTTGGCTAGAAATGACTGGTTCAAATATTGGTAGTGGAAGAAATTTTGATAACCAATATATGCCCAGTGGGAATGTACAGTTTTTAATCACCAGTCTGAGAGTCAACATCGTAAGTCTTGAATCCCTCCACAGTTTCATGAAGGCTGAGGGTAGCAGACTCCTGTTAATTCTAACTGACCCACCTCCATAGCCAGAGCCTCTAACACACATATGTGCACAGTGCCACTCACTTCAAAGGTAAGCCAGTTTGAATCCTGGTGGTGGTTGAAATTTTTACTGCCAGTATTTGGCAGGCATTGGGAGGACGTCTGGTGGTGTAAGGTGTCTAATAATCAGTCGTGTAAAGACTAGATTAAATTTCAAATCTCTCCAATGTGTCTCATGAAGTGAGGACATGTTCACCATTGATGATGATCTGTCCATTGGCTGCCCCCTTGGTGCTATTTGAGAGGAACAGGCTATGTGCTGGCACCAAACCTCCCCCTTCTCTCATCATCGTCATTCAACACAAACATAACACTATGCTTTACACACATCCATTACAACCACCTATATTCTACAAGTATATGTACAACACACCACTCTTTCTTATGACAGGCATCTGTGGGGTATCCCGGTCAACAATGGCATACAGAATTTAGTTTTACTGACTAGTAGGATTTGATGGACTCTTTGGTACTACTCTGTTAATAGCTTACTTTCTAATATCAGATGCCATCCACTTCCTTCTCCCTCATTGTCATCAGCAACACAAAAATTTCCCTACCTGCTAGATCGCTCACATAATCCACTAAAGGTCACTCTCTGATGCAGTCAAAACTAAGCAGGATGAAAGAAGGGTGAAAATAAAGAACATCTTTTTGGGTTAGGTGCCAACACTAAATAGTTTCTGAAAAATAATGGTCAAAGCTTTGACATGACTTCATCTGTCCTCTGGCATGGCACATAACTGATTGAGGTGGTAGTGAAGTAGCTAACAGCAGAGCTTCGCAGTCTTGTATCCCACATTCATATCCAATGTTATATTGTTGTTTTTCTCTCTCTTTTGTTGTCATGAAAGAATGTGACATCATTATGTTTTGTGACATCTTGAAATACAATGGAATTATTGACAAAAGAGGTAAGCATTTCAATTCTTATTAAAATCAGTTTTTATCATCACAACTCACTCAGATTAACACTTTCCAGGAAACTGTTACCAATGTTTCTTTTTTTTTTGTCTCCAATACGTCAGTGGGAAATTTAGTCCATGACTCCAACAAGATGTAAACCAATTAGTGAAATGGCAACAGAATGTGTACCTGCAACACCACAACATCAGGAGAGCACTTATCATCGGTTTAGGACTAAGTTTGTGACCTTACACAAAAATGCAGCCTTATTTCTATATTATTGACATCTGGGTGGGCAAAGCAATCACTCCTTATGCAACTGGCTGATTGTTAATGAAATGGGAATATTGATGTTTTTGGTAAAAGTAATTCTGTCAAAGTGTATGCCTTTATGTTAATTGTAAAACATATGCTTTTACTGACAGGTGAAGATTGACATTCACTGATTCCAGTAGAGACTTATTTTCATCACACAGTGAAGGGAAACCACAAGTATAAGTGATGCAAATTAAAATACAGGGTTTGGTCCATAATCAATTGCAGGCTCCAGCTTCTAAGCAAACGATTTGATACACTTGATTTGCCACAAAATGACTGCCAAATTAAGGGTATTTAGCTATGTTAACAAGGATGCTTTCCTAATGGTATCCATACTAATAAATATGACTGTGGCATATGTGCCTTCCCACATTGCTTGTGTTGCTCCAAATTTTTATATGTTGAATGTTCTTGTGATAGATATGGCCATGGAGGGCACATGATTCTGTTGAAGAATGAAAGCAAAAATGAGAGCAGAACACGAAATGCTACAGGTCAATTTTCAGTTATCATTAATTATGTAAAATTTGCAATAATAAAATCTATTTTTAATATGATATGAAATTCTCATTTCTTTTATCAATGATTCCATTGTATGAGCATTTCACAGTGTCACCAAAAATATTTATGTACATACTTCTGTGATGACAAAAGAGGGAAAAAGGATAAAAGACTGGATTTGAACATGGTGTGCAAAAGTTTAATTCTGTGGTCTAGTAATTATGCTACCAACTCACTTCAAGGCACAATGTGAGAGAGGACTAATCAAGTGGCGTCTAAACTTTGACTGCCTTTTCTCGAAAACTACTGCATGTTGGCACCGAAGCTAAATAAGTGTCCCTTTATTTTCAACCTTCTTTCATCCCACCATGTGACCTACAATGGGCTTCCTTTCTAGACAGGTATACATTGATGAGCCACATTATTATGACCAGTGTCCACTGTAAGACTAAATGCCACCTGGTGGCATTGTAGTCGCATGACACAGCGAGGAAAGTATAGAAGCATAACATGGATGAATCAGGAATCATCCATGCAGTGATACAGCCCACAGTTGGGTAATCCAGGGACATAAACAACTTCGACAAGGAAAGTCTGTTATGGCTTTGTGCCTGGGAACAAGCATCTCAAAAACAGTGAAGCTGGTCAGCTGTTTGCGAGCTGCTATCCTGAACATCTATAGAAAGTACTTGAACATTGGTGAAACGATGAGTAGGCAACAAGGTGTTGGACATACACATCTCAACACAGAGTGTGGAGGTCAGAGGCTTGCCCGCTCTGTAAAGCAGGATATGTGGTAATCTGTGGCAGATATGATGATGGAGTACAACACTGGTACAGGTATACTGTATGAGTTTCAGAGCACACTGTCATTGCACATTCCTGAATGTGGGGCTCCACAGTAGATGAAACCAATGTGTTCTCGTGTTGACTCAATGAGATCATCAATAACAATTGAAATGGGCGTGGGATCATTGAGTCTGGACTATGACTCAATAGCGGCACGTGAACCTGGTCAGATTGACTATGTTTCTTGTTACATCAAATCCGTGGTGCCCAGATATAGCATCATCCTGGTAAATGGCTGCTGGAAACATGCACCACGTCACAGACGAGGGCCAGTGTGGTCATTGTTGTGCTAGGGGGGTCAGTCACCTTTGCTCCCATGGTACCTGTGGTCGTGATCGAAGGTCCAATGATGACAGTGGACCACATGAACATTGTTGTGGGACACCTGCATCCCATCATGCTCGACATCTTCCCCAATGGTGACGCCAACTATCCATTTCACAACGTCCGAAAGTGCTTTGAAGATCATGGTAGTGAGCCCATGTTGACATGTTGGCCACCAGATTATCGTGGAATGAATCTGATGGAACATACATGGAACAAACCTGGAGCCAGCTCCGCGCCCACAAACTATCAACCATTAATTTACGTAAATTACGTTACTTAAGCATGGAGGTCTGGTGTCACTTACCTCTGGAAACCTATTAAGGATTTTTCGATCCATGCCACGCAGAATCGGTAGCGTATCGTGTTCTAAAGGTGGACTGGCATGCTATTATGCAGGTGCTCGATAAGTTTTAGTTCACTGGTGTTAAGTTGCACTACTATTTGTCAATAGGATAAGTTTTAACAGTCCGATTTACGCCAGTAAAATATTTTCATTGAATGATGTTGGATTTGTAGAAAGTTCGTTTTTGTGTGTCAGTGTGTAAGGGGAAAAATGTGGAAGACATTGCAATTCCTTGGTCGTGTCTTTACGTTGTTATGTAACTACAGTTGCAGATTCCCTGTTGGCCCTTTGCTACCGATTTCTGATAAATATAGACTTCGATTAGAAATTGGTAGCTAAGGTAGAATATTCAAAATTTCTAGGTGTATGCATTGATAAGGGGTTGAACTGGAAAAAACACACTGAAGATATGCTGAAACGTTTGAGTTCAGCTTCTTATGCTATTGGGGTCATTGCAAATTTTGGCGATATACATCTCAGTAAATTAGGTTACCACGCCTATTTTCATTCTCTGCTTTCGTATGGCATCATATTCTGGGGTAACTCATCATTGAGTAAAAGAGTGTTCATTGCACAAAAGCGTGTAATCAGAATAATTGCTGGAACTCATCCAAGATCATCCTGCAGACACTTATTTAAAGGGCTAGAAATCTTCACTGTAGCCTCACAATATATATATATTCACTTATGAAATTTGTTATTAACAATCCGAACGAATTCAAAAGTAATAGCAATGTACATGGCTACAACACTAGGAGAAAGGATGATCTTCACTGCACAAGGTTAAATCTAACTTTGGCTCAGAAGGGGGTAAATTATGCTGCCTAAAAGTCTTTTGTCATTTACCTAACAGCATCAAAAGTCTGACAGATAGCCATACACCATTTAAAAGGAAACTAAAAGAATTTCTTAATGGCAACTCCTTCTACTCATTAGATGAATTTTTGGACATATACTAAGTGGGTAATTCCCCCAACCCCCACAAAAAAAAGAATTAAAAATATTAAGTGTCGTGTAATGTTTTGTGTAATGTAATATCTTGTATATAGACACCTTTTATTAACCTGCCACGTTCCACATCATTACGAAGTAATCTAATTTAAGTACCAAGTAATCCTCCTATAGTGGTGTCCGGCTGTAAGTTATATCGGGGTGCAGTGCGTGGGAAAACTGACCACAGTAGGCATCCTGAGACCGAAGTCAGCGACGCTTGCTGACGTGTTTGCAAAAAAAACAGGATGTGGCAGCGACACAGGAAAGACACCGACTGCTGCCGCTGGGCTTCAAATGGTGAGCGTGTCCGACCGCAGACGTTTATCGAGGAGGGGGCTGAGGGGAGGAAGCGAGACCCTAAAATTGCCACGGAATAGTAAGTTATATAGAAATTACTAAAGCCTTAACATTGACCATTGTGAATAACACAAGTGATACAAATGGCAAAACGACAGGTCTGCCGCTGGTTAGGTTAGGTTAGGTTATCACGAGAAATCACTTATAGAAGTTTATGAGGATCCTGTAATGACTAAAGCTCTGTACTCCAAATTTCAGTGGGAGGGTGGGATTTATTCTCGCGACTTCGTATACCGAAACTACACTTCTCGATCCGCATCGGAGTACTACGGGGTTTTGATTGTAGTAAAAGTCTCATTACGTACGAAGCTAGCCAGACGAAAGTCGACATACGGTGCTACCTCCAATAGAGACCATACTGCACTTTGGGCTCGGCGTATCATCGTACGGAGCTCAGATCGCTAACGAGAGGAGTATGATTCCATTACACTTTCTGAGAAGACTCACCACAGATTTCTGTAACTACGAGAGATTAATGACACTCCGAAAATCAGGTTTTCATAATTTTTGTATACAGCATTCACGTAATGAAGCGTAAGAATTAGTAATCCGCCGGTTTAATGCAAATCTGCCATCCACACACATTGTATTGTGTCACTTTCGGGTCACTGTGTTTCGTCTCCACAGATTTGTATGTTTTCTATGTCCAACATATTACTCTCTCATCAGCCTCGTTGCAAAACCAGCCTTGCATTCATTAAGATGAAAATGAGAAGAACGCAAGACACTGATGGCAAAGACGCCAATCTTTTTCAGTTGATCTGTCATGCGGATGCAACTGACGTCCAGCATCGAATTGTTATATGGTGTGGTTAAAGCTATAACAGATATGATAACAATCGGAAGAGTGTGACATTTTGTCAAGTAAAAGCTGCGAGTTAACTAAAATGTCGAAGCCAACACTTTACCAGACAGCGTCCTCGACATTTCAACAAAAGAAATGTGTACTAATCGTAACAACCGATAGAAGAAGTTGCGGCAACAGTGAACCGTATGGATACTCGTTTATTTCTCGTTGCGTAGCTGCACTGGCTATTGTAGAACATAATACCTACTAATGCAGTGCACCCCAGAAAACCACTAAACGCTCTACTCCAGATTTTGACGAAATATGTTCACGTACATCCTGTTTTTAGAGATTAATTTCGTCCATTTTTGCTGAATGAGAGGCCGTGCTTGCACGCAGTTTTCAGGCTTTACTTGTCAGCTTCAAAGACAATGTTCGGTAATACTAATTACGTTTTTAAACACACGACGAGTTTAGGGAGAGCATCCTCTCATCACAAGAAAAATAGACGGATTTCTCTGCCACGCTTCCAAAAGAAATTATTTACGCTATTAGATGAGATATCGCGATTGTGTCACGTTATTTGTCAGCTTCAACCGTGCCGGACTAAGTAGGGGGCGGCTCGCCACGGTCCTCTCACCCTGGTGTGGGGGTTCCGAATCTCGAGGACCTCAGGATTTGGCCCCCGTACCCTCTCCACCACGACGATATCATTTTTAATCAAATCTCTAACAAGGGCAAAACATGTTCAGTAAATAAGAGACAGCACGTGCGCAAAATATAAAACATAGGTACCTAATTACCTTTTATTATGGTTTGTCAGTTGTCAATGGGTGTGTTCAGAATTTCTGTAAAACGTTGCATGAAGCTTAAAAGCTGTAAAATGGTAACCAGTTGCCTGCTAGACGCAATTATTTTACGTGAAACGTTCTTTGACACCTAAGCCATCCACACAAGTGTACTATAAGTAGAATTCAAAAATATGTGCAGAAGTGCAGTGAAAAGCTTACCAGTGATATATTTTTTTTTTAACTAAAGTATTACAGTCTAAAAATTACTTTTTCATAGGTTATACTGTTTATTTTATGAATATGAAAATTCAACTAGATCAACTGCATGATACGTCAAAAAATAATCAACAGCTGCTGGAAAGTGAAGGGCTGCATATTGCGTTGTGCAGGGCTTAAGGTTATAATAACGTCCCGTCAGTGTTACTTGTATTTGGAGAGTACAACGAAAAATTCGAGAAACCAATCCAAAAGCTCCGTTCAGTCCCGGTGCTAATCATTCATTCATTCCTTAAATCTTTGTGGAGTTCACACATTCACATGTGTTCCCTCTAGCGTCACCTGTTTAGAACTGTAGATAAGTTACATTCATTCATCTCATATTTTACATATAGATGTGAATTACTCGTAGTGAAAACAGGAGAAAGTCTGAAACGATTGTCTGCTACTGGCTACAGGGCTCATTACAGTGTGAAGAAAATGTGGGAACAATTGTGAGCACTTTGGATCATATGCGAGATTCATGCAAGCTTACTCCTTCCAACTATATATGTTTTCACGTTTTTGAACTGTATTAACTTTTGGCACTCGGTACTGGAGGAGGTGAAACAATCCTAAATTATCTACAATCCCCAAAATGACTTTAGATTAAGGACTCGGCAAATTAAAAACTCTGAATGAGGTTTCAGCGACAGAACGGCCCACAATTATTGACAATGCTGTTACTTTCGGGCCTAAAAAATATGGACATCAACAATCCACGACGATGAAAAGTAAATAAAACAAACTCTCATGACGCTGGATCATTGATTCAGGAAGAAGTTTGTTGATCAATGTTTGAATGCATAGATCGATTTATACAAGACTTGCCAAAATGATACATGGCCCTGAAAAAATCACCATAATTTTCCATACTGTTGAAATAAAATTTATGCTTGAAGCTTCTGATGAGGCTCTGGCTGTATCACTGGAGAATCTGGTAGAATTTTACGATGAGTTTGGTAAGGAGCAGAAACTGCCAGAAATAAGGAGGTATCATAAGCTCCCGTGCAGCCGATAAGTGTGGGTACTTAAGTGTGGATGATCATGTTGCTGCTAGATGGACAGTCCAAGATATCCTTTAATTTGTGATTGAACTGGACTTCAGGGAATCATTACCCCGTACATCACTCATAATTAAATACTTCTGGACCATGTGTGTGTCAGTTACCTCATGCAAGACAAGTTCTTCTAAACTGGAACTAACAAAAAAACTATCTTCGCTCTACGATGAATCAAAAAGGCATAGCCTTTCTGTCCATTTCATCAATTGAAAGAAAACTTTCAAATCAAATAGATTTCAACGACCCTATTGAGGATTTCAGTAAAATAAAGCCACGAAAACATATACTGTAATAATATCAATAACAATAACTATCTCGTACTAAAGCTACGGATCTAACCAATATTATAATTGTACAAACTTTGTTTCCAGACGCATAAAATAGAAGGTAATTTTCTTATTCTATTCTTTGTTATTTCTTTGCACTCTACCTAATGGTTGCTGTGCTAAAACTTGATTCGTATCGTAAGCTTCTCATCTATATCTCTAAGTGTGTGTAACGCAGTTATCAAAGCGCAGAGTACACACGTTATAATAACTTGATTTCGAACAGATCCATTTCTAAGCAGACTGAGCCCCGTTTAATTTCGCCAGCCCGGTTCTCCAACGGGCTTAGTTTAGCACTAGCTGCAACCACAATGTTCACTACTGCTAATTACATTGCAAAAGGAATGAAACAATTCTTTTGGAAGGTAAGGCAATGAGGTCTATCTAAGGCATCTCCCTGCGACTGGGACGCATAATCGCTTGGAACACGTCGTGTGTACAATCATGTAATTAGCATTATTGAACATGGTGGTTACAGCTGACAAGTATCTTTCACAAAGCTTACAGGTTGTTTGAAAGTGGAAAGTTTTCTGAGAAATGCGTTACATTAGTGGACACCAGAACCACCACATCAGTATGCAGAAATTTGTATAAATCAGATGAGGATTGCGTACCACATCAATACAATATGTATTCTGTCTTGCAGACAAATACAGTTTCTGCCAACAAGTCAGCCTGTGACACTCTTCGGCTGTAAATCCGCTCCTGAGATCAACTTGAGCAAGCACACAAGTGATATTCCACCATAAACAAAGATATCGATTGATCTGCAGCGGATACTAATTTGAGTTCCGGCAGCAAGCATCTCTGAAATCATCGCTCGTTGGAGCAGAAGAGCAGAATCGTCGAGAACGCTGGACACCTTGTGTTAGTCAGACAATGGAACTGTCTGAAACAAAATGAAAATAGATTTTTCCGCCTTACTCTGGCCAAGTATGTCAGCGAGGTTTTCGCAGAGAAACAGTTTAGCAAACAGAAAACGGTGCTTCCCCGACAACTGGCTTGCAGCGACCTTGCGCCACACGTTTACTCCAGCCGGTTTCTGGGAATCAGACAGGCGAAGCGCGCACGCCCTACACGCCAGAAGATTCTGAGTAGCTCTGTTGCCCGTCAGGCGAACTCGGGAACGGCGGTATGCGAAAATGGCGCTACGTGATTCACCTGAAGAGAGAATAATTTCAGTATTCCACAACGTCTGGAGGCGAGTACGACGCGACATCCAAATGCAGCGCTTATGATGTAGTCACGCCCTCCTGTTCAATGGCATTACACCGCGCGAACAACAACAATTTCATTGGTATTATAGTCGACCATTAGGCCCAAGCAATTAGTGACCGACAGAAAATTTATATCCGCATCGGCTCCGTCTGACTTACTTTTTATTTCTCGTTCTTAAGTGGCTGAATGGATGCAGAAATTGTCCGCTATGCAAAACTATGACCGAAAGCTTCTAAATTTGTTGTCAATGTTTTTAGGGCACAGAGATGGTGTTGATAGCATCAAAAATTTATTTCCGTTATGTTGGTACAAGGCGCAGTAAAGCATGTTAAATATCAACTTTTTCTACTTGGTTCTGGTTGTCTGGCCTTCTAAAAAACCGCACAAGCGTGAGTAGGAATCGCGCTCTGAGACTTCTGCAGAAACTTAATTACGTATATAGATAGTTAATCCATAGGTTCTGATTGACTTTGCGAGTATCAAGATATGTGACATCAATGGCTGTATATTTTGACTGCATTGACTTCGAAACTTAATTTTTTTTGCACCGCCAATGGTTCGTAAATCCTAGTATTTGGCATAAATTTCTATCTGATACCTCTACCCGTTCATTAGAAATAGGGATCTTAAAGAGACGGTCAGATAGAGAGGCGGTCAAGAAATGGTAAAAAATATTTATTATGTCATATAATTACACGTTAACGTTTTTCAGATTTTTTTCTTTACTTACTGCGAATCCTTTTTCGTGACAAATTTTATGGTTCAATATCAATGGTTTTGAAGAGTGAGTTCGCAAGTATCAAATTATGGGACATAAATGGCCGTATCTTTGGATTAGAGTGATTAAATTTTTTTTACACCGCTAAGGGACCGTGGACCTTGGTATTTCACACACATTTCAGCTTAACACCTCAACTCCTTCTTGTGAAAAAGGGTTTTAACAATCGGACTGACAGATGGACAACAAAATGATCGGATAAAGTTTCCGTCTTTACCGATTGGGGTACGGAACCTTAAAAAGACGTATTGTTGGTATTGCATTAAAATACATGAACTGGTATACCACAGCGACATAAAATGTGTTTCTGTCTTCATTTCCAACATTTTTCCGATATCCTACCAATGCTCCGAAGCCTGGTCCCTGCTTTCTCTTGAAGAAACAGTTCACGGCTTACAAGAGGAAGGAACCATAAGAAAGCTTGATGCAAGATGGGTACCGCAGTTGCTGGAAGCTGACAAAAAAACAAAAACAAAAATGTGAAAGAAAATGGAATCTCAGAAGTGGACTGCATTGGTTTTACGTGGCGAAGAATGACAAACACGCTGTTACACGCATTGTCATAATATTCTGGTTGATGGGGCTGACATGCTTTTCAGGGGAGATATCTGAGCCACAATTGGCCGCATGTCTGTATAGCCTGTATAACCTCGTCGCTGGCGCGTCAGCTGCCGGCGGTATGTGATATGCATGGCAGACGCAGTGACCTCCACTCGTGGCGTGACGTCATAGCCGCGCTCACCGGGGCCGAGCGCTCACCTTGTGTTGTTGGCTGTAGACGCAAGCTCCGAAAGCCCGAGGCGCCAAGAATTCTGTACCTCAATGCTAAAACCACTCGCGTGAGTATCTCGCTACGTTGACTAGTTACAGTGAAGGTAGTTTTGCTTTTAAGGTATAAGGGCGTTCAACAGCAGTGCTGCAAATTACGTGACACTGCGATTGACAAAATGTACATCCAGGAGAGGGACTGGCACGGACCACAGTGAAGGGAGTTTTTCTTTTTACGTATAAGGTCGTGCACCTGCAGTGCTTCAAATAACTTGAAATACTGCCAATGTCAACTGTCCATGAGAGGAACTAGGCACGGACTCAAGGGGATGCAAGGGGTAGGCCTGGGGGTGGGGTGGCGGGAGGGACGGACTCTCGTCCCCAAAGGATATTTTACTAAAGGCGTTTATATTTTTACGTATATCATTTACATGTTTCTTAGATAACTTTCGGAAAACACACATGAAAACAATCTAAAAATGGCAAGAAATTCTAGAAAAATTCAAGCTATGTTTAACGTTGGACCATTTTCTGTTGTAACTAGATGGCCTGCCTACATGGATGCACTTGTGGGTTGTCCGACTGCAGCGAGTATTCCAGCCACAGCGTCCATCACAGGCTGAGCCTGCCTGCTGACAACAAATCCGACAGGGTTCGTGAGCACACAGGCAGGTTGTATATTATACTAGGGAAACCGAAAACGCTTCGTAATTGCTAAATACGTATGGGAATTGGATGTACGTCATAATCTTCTTCTCCCCCTCCTTTCTCTGCCCATCTCCTACCCCCTTCTACTCTCTCTATTTCGTCTTCCCCCCTCTTTCTTTAACTGCTCCCTCCTCTGTTGCTCCATCTCCTCCCCCTCCTGTCCCTCTCTCTCTCTCTCTCTCTCTCTCTCTATCTGCAAACGAAACCATGATTGGGAACTGAAATCACTTAAAATGAATGGCTAAATTGGTTAGGATGTTTGCTATTCGGGGTAGCTTCAATAACAGCTAGTCTAACGATATAAATGCCCTGATATCGTAATCAAAACTGACTGTGAGATATTTATCACTGTATCTGGTAAAAATCTGACGCACATCGGTCGAGAAGCAACCGTCGAAATGTTTATTAGAGAGTAGTGTAAAAATTGCAAAAGTCTGAAATAAATCAGTCAAGAACTTTTCAACATTTGGTAACAACGGTTTATATCTATATAGTAGTATCGATTATTGTTATTATTATTAAAACGTAGGTAGCTGTGGTAAGTTATAACTGGCACTGTCAGGCAAACCCAGCTGGTGTGCTATTTCACAAGCACTACGAGCGCGCTAAGCGCACATCCCGTTGTCTACTGCTGAGGAATGTACACGTCATATTCCGAGAACAATGGAACCTTAAAGATACTATCGATGCAGTATATTTTCTTAGTCCAGTCAGCTCCATTAAAGTGCGACAATCCAGAACGAATGGAGATAGGTAATGGACAACAGCGCGGTTCGATGTAGGCCATACGTGATTAGTTTTACTCACTAGATAATGTACCACACATCCAGGAACAGTTTCCGACGTTACAGTACTTCTACAATGAGAATAATATCTCTGTTCCTGTGATGGCAATCGACTTTGTTACCGAACGATGTAACTCTGAGGTTCTGACAATTGAGTAATTTTTAGATGAAAGTAAGTTGATATCCCGTCTACTACCTGACTAAAAAGTACCATTGAGTTTTAACTCAGTAGGCCTGCAATTCGACTGTGGGCGTGTATGCAGTATCATCGTTATGCAAATGCACCTGCGAGGTGCTAAACTCGACAGACAGCTCCCATTAAGAGGTAACTTGAGCGTATGCGCCACCGAGCCAAGTTTTGGCACAAAAGTAGTGACGTGCTCCAACACTCTTCAATGTAAAGCTCACCTGAAGATGGCTGAATGGTTGCCAGCCGAAAACTCGTGGCAAAATGTCGATCTCATCTGGCTGCAATCCCAAAACCTCAATAGGCGGGAAAAACTTCAAGAATCAAGTATTTACTTCCTTAAAAAGGCATGAAACATCTTCTGCCCGTTTCCCAGCGTTTGTGGATGGTAAAAGAATAAATACAAAATAAATAAAAAATGATGTACATACAAAAAAGCCACGTGGATTTCTGCCCTCCAATAAATGTCGCAAAATTCTCACTTCTTATTGCTAAGATTTTGATTGTGATCTGCATGACATGTATCTCATGTCGTACGTCGCATGACATGCAGAAATGAATGAGGTAGGTAATGGGACTGACGTTTACTTATTATTTACCGGTAACAGCCCCGCCCCCCCACCCCCCCCAACCCCCACCTTCCCCATAGCCTCGATTCTTCAAACAATCGAACTAACATGTACGAAACAGCTTAAAACATCTTATTACTTTACAAAAGACTTACTGTGTTAAATATTTCACATTAGGCATGTAAAATATTTATCTTTGAAAATGATGTAGTTTTCACGCGTCTCAAAGTTTATGACGTCATATCTCCTGAACTACACTACTGGCCATTAAAATGTTTGCTTTAGACGGTGCTCCTTATATAATCAAAGCAGGAAAAGCT
The DNA here is from genome assembly GCF_023864345.2 of Schistocerca serialis cubense. NCBI lineage: Eukaryota > Metazoa > Arthropoda > Insecta > Orthoptera > Acrididae > Schistocerca > Schistocerca serialis. The sequence goes on from NC_064643.1 coordinate 464,066,367, forward strand.
CTGCGAGTATTACATCACAATTTGATTCATATGACGTGCTGTGCTCATGGAGTACATCGCCTTGCTGAAGAAGTACGTTCCACGTTTGTGAATGTAAATAAACCTCATCCACAAAGAAAGTGTTTGTAAAGGCTCTTGCTCGCATCAAGACCTACAAAGAAAAACTATCAAATGTGATTTTACCTCCCGAACCAGTGGTAACTCGTTGGGGTACGTGAGTCGAAGCTGGGTTGTTATACAGTGAACATTTCGAGGCCGTTGGAGGTGTAGTAAACGGCTTCGATAGTGCAGAGGTTTTGGGAGTTTGCCAGTGCAAGGAAGCTTTTAACGATTCCGGTATTAACGAAGACATTGCTGTGATTAGCACTCATTTTTCTCATATACCTGAAAGTATTATAATTTGAAGTTTTACCAGAAACAGTAAGTGCCAACAAAGCATCTAAATTCAAATACTGCCCAGTTACCTCAGTCGATGTAGAACGGTCCTCTTCTGCTTATAAAGATGTTTTGAGTGATCGAAGACACAAACTTACTACCGAACATTTGGAACAGCACTTGGTCGTTTATGTTTACAACAGTAGAAACATTTAAAATAAATTGTAAATGATGCTTTGGCCCAGTAGTACTAGTTAAAAGTTAATGCTGTTCAAACAAATTCAAGATTGTATGTTGTTTTTTAAATAAAATATTACGCAGGTTTTGAGCGTGCCCCTCTGGATGGGATATATCCCGAAGTTGGTCGTTTATATATAGATTGTTTCGCTGCGACTCACTCGCATCGCATCCGCTTGTTACCGACAACAATAACAAAGAAGGAACAATTCCTGACACACGATATGCGTCTCCATTTTGCAAATATTTAGAAAATAATCCCAGAAAGGCCCCCTTCCTAACCTCTACCAGAAAGTATTCAGAAAACGTACCGATTTTTCGCTTGGCCGGTGCTCTTCCTCGTAATTGGTATGCACAGGTTCGACTTTGAGATATAATGCAGGCAGTAACTACAATGTTTTTTTTATTATTTGATCTTGCATATTTCGACACATTTCATGCATTTTTAAGCATTTTGAGGTTCTTATGATACATATGATCCGGTCTCTAATCATAAAAAAAAAATGGTTCAAATGGCTCTGAGCACTAGGGGACTTAACATCAGTCCCCTAGAACTTAGAGCTACTTAAACCTAACTAACCTAAGGACATCACATACATGCATGCCCGACGCAGGATTCGAACCTGCGACCGTAGCGGTCGCGCGGTTCCAGACTGAAGCGCCTAGAACCGCTCGGCCACACTGGTCGGCTCTCTAATCATCACACAGCCTCTCAATCCATGATGTTTGATTTCGTTAACTCCTCCCCTCAAGTTTCTTTCTCAGGCAGTGAATGTGGAAGCACATCGATCGTCATGTTCGTTGTGTGAATCCTCCGCCACCCTCCATTAGTTGTGAGAAGAACGTGTAGACAGCGTGGCTCTAGATATCAGTGTCTAGCTATCAGCATCAGAGTGAGTCACTTCCAGCTCGTCTAGATGTTGTGTGTGCTGAACACGGCGAGCACTCTGGATACTGCCAGGTAGCTCAACAACGTACTGTCAGTATGTGTACCGGGGAGGAGTGCCCACCGCAGAAACGGGGTTTCCTGGTAGCGTGTCTGGGGTCACGCCGCTTAGCGGAACGGGCTGGCCGGCATTGGCCGCCTTATCAGTGGCGCGCCGGATGCGATGCCCACCCTGCTCCTCTCTTTTTACGCGCCGACGGCCCACGCCTTATCGCAGCAAGTGAACCCGCCCTGCAGCGTCACGTCCGCCCGCCAGCCGGCTAAACGCGCCATCCATCCGTCCGTCGCTGCAGTTGCCGCTTCTGTTGGCCGGAGGGAGAGCTTCGGTTTACACTGAGGTGACAAAAGTCATGGGGCACCTCCTAATATTTTGTCGGACCTCCTTTTGCCCGGCGTAGCGCAGCAGCTCGGTTTGGCATTGACTCAAAAAGTCATTGGAAATCCCTTGCAGATACAGGGTGATCAAAAAGTCAGTATAAATTTGAAAACTTAATAAACCACGGAATAATGTAGATACAGAGGTAAAAATTGACACACATGCTTGGAATGACATGGGGTTTTATTAGAACCAAAAAAAAAAAAACAAATTTCACAAAATGTCCAACAGATGGCGCGTGAAAGATCTCTTGCGCCCGTCGTTTGGTGATGATTGTGTTCTCAGCCGCCACTTTCGTCATGCTTGGCCTCCCTTGTCCCCAGACCTCAGTCCGTGCGATTATTGACTTTGGAGTTACCTGAAGTCGCAAGTGTATCGTGATCGACCGACATCTCTAGGGATGCTGAAAGACAACATCCGACGCCAATGCCTCACCATAACTCCGGACATGCTTTAGAGTGCTGTTCACAACATTATTCCTCGACTACAACTATTGTTGAGGAATGATGGTGGACATATTGAGCATTTCCTGTAATGAACATCATCTTTGCTTTGTCTTACTTTGTTATGCTAATTATTGCTATTCTGATCAGATGAAGCGCCACCTATCGGAAATTTTTTGAACTTTTGCATTTGTTTGGTTCTAATAAAACCCCATGTCATTCCAAGCATGTGTGTCAATTTGTACCTCTCTATCTACATTATTCCGTGATTTATTCAGTTTTCAAAGTTATACTCACTTTTTGATCACCCAGTATATTGAGCCATGCTGCCTCAATAGTGGATTCATAACTGCGAAAGTGATGCCGGGGCAGGATTTTGTGCAGGAACTGCCCTCTCTATTATGTCCAATAATGTTGGACGGGATTCATGTCGAGTGATCTGGGTGAACAAACCTTTCGCTCGAATTTTCCAGAGAGTTCGTCAAACCAATCGCGAGCAGCTGTGGCCCAGTGGCATGGTGCATTGTCATCTATGAAGATTCTCAAATTGTTCAAATTGGCTCTGAGCACTATGGGACTTAACATCTGAGGTCATCAGTCCCATAGACTTAGGACTACTTAAACCTAACTAACCTAAGGACATCACACACATTCATGCCCACCTGCGACTGTAGCAGCAACGCGGTTCCGGTCTGAAGCGCCTAGAACCGCTCGGCCACAGTGGCCTACCTAAAGATTCTCATCCATAAAGATTCCATGGTTGTGTGGGAACATGAAGTTCACGAATGGCTGCAGATGGTCTCCAGGTAGCCGAACATAACCATTTACAGCCAATGATCGGTTTAGGTGGACCAGAGGACTCAGTCCAATCCACGTAAACACAACCCACACCATTATGGAGCCTCCACCAGCCTGCAGAGTGCCTTGTTGACAACTTGGGTCCACGGCTTAGTGTGCCGCACCCGAACCCTACCGTCGTCTCTTACCAACTGAAATCGGGACTCATGTCACCAGGCCACAGATTTCCAGTCAAGACGCAACTGTCACGACCACGAGCTCAGGAGAGGCGCTGCAGGCGATGCCGTGCTGTTATCAAAGGCGAAGCCCATTAACGCCAAATTTCGCAGTACTGTCCCAACGGATAAAGTTCGTCTCTCACTGGTTTCTGCGGTTATTTTACGCAGTGTTGCTTGTCTGCTAACATGACAACTACACACTAACACCGCTGCTCTCGGTCGTTAACTGATGGCCGTCGGCCACTGCGTTGTCCGTGGTGAGAGGTAACGCTTCAAATGGCTCTAAGCACTGTGGGACTTAACATCTGAGGCCATCAGTCCCCTAGACTTAGAACTACTTAAACCTAACTAACCTAAGCACATCACCCACATCCATGCCCGAGGCATGATTCGAACCTCCGATCGTAGCAGCCTCGTGGTTCCGGACTGAAGCGCCTAGAACCGCTCGGCCACATCGTCTGACAGAGGTAACGCCTGATATTTGGTATTCTCGGCACACTCTTGAGACTATAGATCTCGGAATACTGAATTCCCTAACGATTTCCGAAGTGGAATGTCCGATGCATCTAGCTCCAACTACATCTCCGCATTCAAAGTCTGCTAATTCCCATCGTACGGCCATAATGGCGTCGGAAACCTCTTCACATGAACCACCAGAGTACAAATGACAGTTCCGTCAGCGCATTGTCCTTTTATATCTTGTGTACGCGATGTTACGCAATCTGTATATGGGCATATCGCTATCACTTTTATCACCTCTGTGTAATAAGATGTCTAACAGGCATGGATACCAGCCATACATAGCGTAAAACATTTTGATATAAGTAACAACGTCAACATCTATACATCTGGGTACATAATAAGTGTTTGTGATAGCCTGCGGACGTCCTGCATTTATACAAATAGCTGTTGCCAGTGGAGAGTAGCAGTGCGAGAGTAGCTCTGTAATCAGTATCGTACATCCAATAGTTAAAATGTAATATCCGTAGTAACCACTTAAAATTATTTCATGTAGCAAAATGAGCGTCTGATAATAAAATATAAATTGACATACGGTATGTGGAAATAAAATCCATACTTCAGATCCACGTAAAAGGTATAAAGGGTAATGACAGAAAGCTCCTACCATGGCAACGTAAATAACACAACATTGTGTAAAAGTAACATGAAATATATTACTAGCAATTAAACGTATTCGTAAGTAAATAACTAATAATACAATTATTATTTAATTATACTCATGATAGTTGTTAACACATTCGGCGCCGAATCTCGCCAGCGCCGCCTCGCGGCCTGTCTGTAAAAAGCTTTCGTATCCCTGTGGCGGAGCTTGCGGAAGAAGACCCAGTCTCCTCACAGCCTTTGCACAATGATGTGTTATTTACGTTGGCAGGCTAGGAGTGGCGGCCAGAAGGTTTCTATCTTTAACCTTTTATGCGTTTTATGTGGGTCTGAAGTGTGGATTTCATTTCCACGTATTGTGTCAGTTCATGTTTTATTATCAGAAGCTCATTTCGCTAATAAAATAATTTTAACTAACGGCTATGCATATTACATTTTAACTGTTGGGTGTACTATACTGATTACTGATGTACCCTAGCATTGGTGCCCTCTACTGGCTACAGTTATTTCTATAAATACAGAGCGCCCCCATGTCATCACTAGCACGTAATATGTACCTCGATGTATACTATATATATTGATCTGACGTAATTATATTCTCAACTTCACCTTCGATAAGGGTAGAAGCTGAAATAATGAATTAAAATTTGTGCCAAAGCCTTATAGAAGATAAAGCTGAGACTCTCTCTAGGAAAATGTAATTACATCAGACCAATAGATCAATTACGCCTGAGGTACAAGCAGGATTTCCTAATTATGTACAAAGCTGGGGTGCTATTCCAGTGTTGGAGAGCCTCGGCAATACTGAATATTTAAGAAGGGGAAAATCAGAATGAGCTGAGGTTTGAATTCAAGTTTGTGGTAGCGAGGGCTTTGATCTAGGGTATTCCATGGAGATTAGTTAGCCAGAACGCGCACATGGTGTCGTGGATAGCACATCTGCCACATAAGCAGAAGACCTGCGTTCGAGTCCTAGCCTTGGTACAAATTTTAATTCAATACTTCAGCTTCCATCCTTACTATATATACTGATGCTGATACATCAGAATTTTTACGGTATATCAGGGTGATATAAGTATATTAGTCATATTATTATATTTTTTAATTATGTATTCTTCAGCCTTTTGTAGATTTAGCTTCAGATAATTGAAAGCCCGCATCTCGTGGTCGTGCGGTAGCGTTCTCGCTTCCCACGCCCGGGTTCCCAGGTTCGATTCCCGGCGGGGTCAGGGATTTTCTCTGCCTCGTGATGGCTAGGTGTTGTGTGCTGTCCTTAGGTTAGTTAGGTTTAAGTAGTTCTAAGTTCTAGGGGACTGATGACCATAGATGTTAAGTCCCATAGTGCTCAGAGCCATTTGAACCATTTGATAATTGAACTTGGTTTGTCCCATCGTTGTTTTAACTCCTTGTAACAGATCTGGTTATGACAACAGGCAAAACCAGTAATTTTGAATTTACAACTTATGTGATCAAAAGGGGTCTTTACAAATAAAGTGCCATAATACGACCGCAGACTCATTTACAGACTTTATGTCTTCAATTCATAATACTCCAGTGCCTACTGTGTCATCACGTGTGTTTGTTATTAGCTTACGAGAGTTAGTCATAAAGTTCTAATCACCATATCGAAAAACCGAATTGCGTAATTAATTAATAATTTGTTTGCAGGTACATGCAAGCAGTCGTGGTACACATTGGAGTTAAAATGAATAGGGTACAACAGTCGAACAGCTCTTTCTGTACTCATTGCTAACCGAAGCTTGAGATGTAAAAAGTAAGGCCACTAGACAATGGATGACTGGAAACGAATGATTGGGAGTGATGAATCATGCTATACCGTGTGGTAATCCGATGGAAAGATTTGGGTTTGGCGAACTTTGCGTGCCATAGCGTATGGTGGCAGCAATGAAGCACAAAGGAGACGGTGTTTTTTGCGATTGCGGTATGGTCCCATCATTGCGCTTAAGAAAATGTTAAATGCAGAAGCAGTATGTACTCTGCATGCAGTAGCGAAACAGTTCGGTGACTATGTTGTTGTTTTTTTTTTTTTTGTATCAGCACAACATCACAACCGCGCACAGTTGACTGAGTGAGGGCGCCAAGCGTTTCCTCTCGAGGTTTCTTATAGGCTATGGGGATTTCTCGGACACCTGTACGGTGTACAGACTGCATAATATGTGGATAAATCGTCATTCTGTTGTGCCAGTTTTGGAGTATAGATTTTTTATTTTCTTCTGTTAAAAACTTTAAGTCAAGATGGGAGTTAATTATTGTGTTGTTAGCGCAGAGGCGAAGTTCCCACTCTGAAAGAATTACCGTAGAAATGAGAAGCGAGGATCCTGGTTTTCAAGCACAGCCGCGGGTTGTTATGTGTCGACATTCTAAGACTCAATTTAGTACGACCTGGCTTTAGCTACACATCGTGGAGATACGTATTTCGAAGCATCGTATGTGTAATCTACAAGGACGAATACTCAGAATGGCCACTGGTGTCTTGTTGCTATCGATAGAACTACTCGCGTGACGCTCGCGTTGCTGCCAAGAACAAGGGTGGTAGCAAATTATTGCAGCGGGACATAAGGGAGAGCACACCGCCAGTCTACATGTTGGCACTATCGGGATATCGTTGTTAGCTATGGCCGTGAAAAGTGATGCAGCAGGGCGTACTCTGTGAGTGCGGTTATCGGTCGTTGACCTCTGTCTAGGGCGGTCCGAAGAATTCTCCTATAAAGATTCAGTGCCTGCGCTGTTACTTCAGAAACAATGGTGTGTATCAACTGTAATCGTCTGTTCCAGTCCAGTGAATTGTCGTGGGGGCCGCAGCATGATGTTGGACTACACTGATGAGCAGTCACTAGAATTAGTCAGGACAGTCATACATGAATAGGTATCCAATGAGAGCAGTTAAAGGTGAACTGCCAATTAGAATTCTACTGTATTTGTGGGGGTAGGTAGATACTTGGCTGAGATACGCTGGAGGAATCCTACAGAAGGGTAATTCATCTGCGGTGGAGCTCACTCACTCGTGAAACTCTCGTCTGGCCTACCGGGTGTAGAAGTATGCAACCAGAATTTGGTTGCAATAATTACACGTCTGTTGTTTGAAATCGCCATTGCTATTTATACATTTCCCCCACCTCCTTGGCAGGTTGTAAATGTCACGCAAAAAAAAAAAAAAAAAAAAAAACCAGTTCTTCTTTTGAAGCGAACCAGCCAGCGAGTCATTTTCGTACATTTTCATACGAATTGAAGCGTGTCCCGGTGATGCAAATAGACGATAACCGGACGGAGCCAAGTCTGGAGAATAAGCCGTATGCCCTAGTATTTACCAACTGAACGCCTCGAGCGTTTCCCTGACCTGTTTTGCTGTGTGCAATGGGGCGTTATTATGGAGCAATATGACTTTGTGCTACCTTTTTCCATATCCCGGTCGTTTCTGACGCAATGCTCGATTTAAACCGATCATTTGCTGTTGGTAGCGATCAGTGTTATCCGTTTCGCTACGTTTTAGCAGTTCATAATAGATGACACCCTTCTGATCCCACCAAACACAGAGCATTGCTTCTTTCCAAAGCGATTTGGTTGTGCAGTGGACGTCGATGGTTTGCCTGGATTCACCCATGATTTACGACGCTTAGGATTCTCACAATATATCCATTTTTCATCACCTGCCACTATTCGATGGAGAAACGACTTTCTTCTGGCGAGCAGCATTTCACAAGTGGTCTTTCGATTTGCTTGCTGTCTTTCATTCAGTTCAAGCGGAATTCATTTTCCCAATTTTTGCAACTTTCCCATAGCTTTCAATTGTTCTGCGAGTTCCTGTTGAGTTTGAGTATCATCTTCATACAATAAGACCTGCAATTCTGCAATTCGTTGTCTTAGAACTTTTTCGGTGTTTTCCCGCGCTCGTCGTTTCTCATGTCAAAATCACCGCTTTTGGATTTTTTGAATCACTCGAAGCCGGCTCGGAAGGACGAGCGGTTCTAGGCGCTACAGTCTGGAACCGCGCGACCGCTATGGTCGCAGGTTCGAATCTTGCCTCGGGCATGGATGTGTGTGAGGTCCTTAGGTTAGGTAAGTTTAAGTAGTTCTAAGTTCTAGGGGACTGATGACCTCAGAAGTTAAGTCCCATAGTGCTCAGAGCCATTTGAACCATTTTGAACCACTCGAAACACTGTTTTCCCAAGAGCATGTTCGCCAAAAGCTTCGGCAAGCATTCGATGCGATTCTACACCAGTTTTCTTCAGATGATAACAGAACACCAATGCTGTCGGCGGATCGTAGGCGCAGAACTCGACATGTTTACTGGTTTGGAACAGATAGAGATGAATGGAACATTGTATTGACATTCGTCGTCAGCCGCTACAGGTAGCAGATGGCGCTGCAGACGCGGCACAAGGGCCCTTTACTGACGGCTAGCGCCATCTTTTAGGGAAATTCCGGTGTCATACTTCTACATCTGGTATTCTTATCGTGCGTTGTAATGGAATTATCTGAACAGATAGAGAAAGCTCAAAAAATAATAGCACGATTCCTCACAGGCATTGAACACGAGCGTGATATGAAGATGCAAGGCCGGCCGCTGTGGCCGAGCGGTTCTAGGAGCTTCAGTCTGGAACCGCGCGACCGCTACGGTCGCGGGTTCGAATCTTGCCTCGGGCATGGATGTGTTTGATGTCCTTAGGTTAGTTAGGTTTAAGTAGTTCTAAGTCCTAGGGGACTGATGACCTCAGATGTTAAGTCCCATAGTGCTCAGAGCCATTTGAACCATTTGTTTGAAGATGCAAGAAGTCCCAGTGGCAAGTGCTACAAGACAAGCGTTTCGTGTCACCAAAATCCTTGCTTCTTGAAGTCCAAGAATGAATTTTGACGACCAGTCAAGATTAGTGTTGCCTCGTCTCCTCTTCCATCGAAGTTGGAGCGCCTGCGGAGTTGTATCGGCAGTCGTTCTGCTCGCATAACTTCCTCGAATGAAATACGAAGCAGGAAAACTTCTATCAATATTCAACTGCCAACTGCGCTCATATTCTACGACTTTCTGCATCGCCTTTCACAGCCACATGCAGCAGTGATAGGGCGATGGCAGACTTGATGTTCCAGGAACTTACAAGACCTGGTCCAAAAATCCCAGTGTAAATACCGGACATAATCTTGATTACAAGTGAAAATTACAAAAGCAACTTTACCGCAGGTGGTACCAAATCCATCCCTCAATGAACGGCAACCAGGCATTCAGTTTCTGGAGAATATGGGTTATCATGATCACAGAGAAATTCGTAGTTCTCTGACGAACGACCAGCGAAGAATCATACGTACGCTGGAACCTTCAACATCAACACCTCAATTCAACATGGCAAAATACACAACCTCATATCAGAGCTATATCAGCAAAACATACAGAAACTAGACCTTCAGAAGAAACGCTTCACAGGCAACAACACTACAGGCTACGGCAACTAAGATATTTTCAAGAGCAAACCAAGTGAGTCGGAAGGGAGGCCACCCCACTCTTGCGTAAGGCTGTTGCCGTAAACAGGAATATAGCCTATTCTACCAAAGATCCGGTAAACAACAGGATCATGCCAATGCGCGTGCAGTGTGCAAACAGGAAATAAACGTTGATTAATGTACATGTTCCACAAACATCGATAACAAGAAAGATCCTGAAAAGGTTGAACAATGTTGAATTAAACTGAAGGAGATCTTTGGTAAAATTCCTAGCGAAGATACAAGAATTCTACTAAGCGATTTCAACGCATAACTTGGCAGAGAATAAGACACCAAAAAATCGCTGACAAGTTCCCAGCACATGAAGTCCCCCAATATGACTGGAACCAAACTCACTGCGCTGTGTCAACAAAATACTTTGAAAATTATTTCGATCTCACTGGAAGCATTCTCGAAAGCAAAAGACCTGGTCACTCACACAACTGCTTGCTGGATATCAAATCGATTATGTAACTATCACATACGTTTCGAAGAAAGAAATTTGGGATGTACAAGTCCGCAGAAGGGCAGATCATTATCATTTGAGCGCCAAAATTACATAATACACAGCAAACGGTGGCGAAGCGTGTATAGGAGCACTGGAATTGCCGCTTACCCAATAATTTCAAAAGAAGAAGAGAAACAAAATCAACTCGAAACAATACTTTATTCGCTCTGGATACATTTTTAAAATTTGTTTGCGAACATCTACTGTGCTTCGGGCAGTTGTATAGTTGTCGAAGCTCGAGTGACCAGTGCCGCTGGCTGATTCAGTACTGAACAATACGGAACGTTTTCATATTCAAGCAGTCTTAACCTCTTCGCAGTTTTCGGTTGCAATCGGATTCGCCTGTAACTTCGTAGGTTTCCGAAAACAGTCGGACCCGTCGGTAACTGTTAGGCAGCGTTGCAAGACGTCACGTGAAATCTCTGTAGTGTGCAAAGTAAAGATTATTAATTTATTTTATGTGGCGCATTTAAACAGAACTGGAATATGTTTCAATAGCAATAATTAGTGTAGACTGGTATTTAGTACTAAAGAATAGGGATTTCTTGTGAAGTTTTAAGTAATTAGCAAAATCGTATAATTTTCATAGTTTCTCAATTTTAGGTTAACATTGCTCTCGGTGTTGATCAGCTGTAGCAACTTCTGATTGGAGTGGAGCGGGGGAATGTGTCTGCTTGTAGGTGTGGACAGTCTTGCAGGGCAAGAAGGATCTATGTGCGCTGACTGTATAATGGAAAGAATACTGAACAGTACGTTTGGTTCTTTCAGTTATGAGGAAAAACTAAATACAATTAAAAGTGACATGCAGAAAAAGCTTCTTATTAATGATATCGGTAAGCAAAGCAAAGGTGTTAAAACATTTAAGCGTCAATTTAATGAAAATATATATGACACAATTCCATGATTATGTGGGTTTCACAGGTCGCGAAAATTTTTTTGCTTGTTATTTCGCAAAAAAATAAAAACACATGGAGTTAAGCAGATTCTGGGGACTTGAATAATTTACGCAAAGCTCAGGAAAGGCGTCAGGGATTGTAAAAGGACATTATTTGTCTCAAACAATTTATGCAGTTAGGAAAACACGGATTTAATCGTATTTAAGTAAGCGATTCTGGCTCACAATACAGAAGCACAATGAAAATGTAAGAAGAAATAGGAAAATTATTTCGCAAATGATAGGCTAACTATAGTACCGGTATGCTTTTTGGTAAAGCAGGAACTCGCATTTCGAGGACATAACGAGTCCGAAAGATCTTTGATCAGAGGAAATTATGTTGAAATGTTGAAAGAATTAGGAGGCTGTGATGCAGACTTATTAATTGTGAAATTCGACATTTTTTTCAGGGTTGTTCTGTGACATAGAGGATGGTATTATTTATTCTTTTTCGTAACTGATGGGAAACGAAATAAAGAAGAAAATTTCTAAAGCTTCTTTTGTGGTAATTATTATGATGAGGCAGCATATATTACAATGAAATCACATCTATCAGGGGTAGATATCTGATAAAAGATGCAAGTACGAAAGAAAGATGTCTGTGTTTAGAGACGTCGCTGTCGATAGAACAGCACATCATGTGCGTGATATCTTAAAAGAATTTAACTGGAAAGACGTTGATGGGGCTACTGTGATGTCAGGAGAACACATTGGTCTTCAGATGATAGTAAGAGAACAATGCCCACAAGTTGTAGTTGTGCATTGCTATACACATACAGTGAATTTAGTTTTGTCACAAACTCTGAGCTTCGTTACACAGATTAAAATATCTTTGACTTCACTTTCTGATTTTGGTATTTTTGTTACATCTAAAAAGTGAATGACAGCACTCGATTATGAAATAAGCAAGAGATTTGCAACATTAGCTTTAACAAGATGTAATTATGGTAATAGGCTATTACAAACTATGTACGAATACAAACAAGATATAGAAGACTTGCTAAATTCAAAGATCGAAAATGTTGATAGGTCTTCTTTTATCATTACATGAGTTTGGTTACAACTAGTTTCTTCATGTGCTCTACTGTCTATTTCCTCGGGCTGACATACTATACTCTAAAAGAAGGTTTTTTCTTTTAATTTTTGCCGTAAACAAGTTGACAAATTTTCTATGCGTGTTACGAAACTCAGAAGTGATTTTGAATCTATCTGGTATAAAAAAATCTGATATCTGTTGCAAGCCTGGCCCCAATAAAAGACTTGGAGTAGTTACTTCACCAGGGGAAAAGTGCATCAACTTATTATGAGATATTCTCGGAAATTTTGGCGTATTGAAGAGCAATATTCATTCCAGACTTGCTGACTTTCGACCTTTAAACAATTTGCAAAACAGTTTCCAGAAGTCGGGTTTTTGAGTTTAAAGTAGAGCTTTGGCAAATTCTTTGACTTTTCGATTTTGAGAAGTTAATTGCGCTATTCAGAGACATTGAAATGCATCGTGAAATTACAGTATATCAGTACGTGATAGAGACGGGATGTGTTGTGTTTCAAGGACTACATAAATTTGTCGTTTTAGTAATTACCATTCCAGCATCTGGTTCATTTGCTGAGAGGTTACCATCAGCAACGAAAAGGATTATATTTTGTCTTCGAAACAGTCAATGTCAGGAGAGACCTCGTTAACTAGCTCTTCAAAGCATTGCAATGTCCTTGCTTACAACTTTGCAGACCCGTTCTTCTACGATGACATGTTTGATATCTTCGGGAGGAAAACTAGAAGGATCGTTGAGCTGTACAAAACATAAGGTACGATATTTAATTTACTCTTCTTTGTGAATATATGGTGTTCATTGTCTACTTATAAGAATTTAAATGTATTTTTTTTTCATCGAGACTGAGAAAAAAATATAGATACGACATTCATTATTCTCTTCCTTTTAATGACAGTTATTACTTGGAGCTTCTCTTAGGCTGAAAGACACGCTTCTCCACGGACTGCAAGAGAATCAATCTTTTTAAAGAATACTGGGAAAAAGAAAACTAGTGTACGTTATAACAGTTCCAAACGAAGATCCTACGAAATACCAAAAAGCTAATCCTGCGGAAGAACAACACAAAATCATCCTTGGTGGAATTCAGCAATGAAGATCTGGAAGAACGGAAGAAAATCTTCAGGACATATAAGAGAAGAAAAATGCTAAACTACACTTTTATGGGATGAAAAAGTTGGTGGGGAAATTAATTGGTTAGATAAAGATGAGACACATGAAAGAACAACCTCACAGAAGGCAACACACGTGACGCTTATAGAACTTTCGGAGGAAAGATACGTGGATACACACCACAGAACCTATGCTTCAGAAAGTAGGATGGTAAACTCGCCCTGACAAATCACGTGAACTGTAAAGAGCGAGAAATGTAAGGTTGTGACTTGATGAGTCAAACACGTTGCGAAAACTGACAATATTTCGGAGCTGAAGATGACGAACCTGCAATGACTTGTTGTTCGAGCCAACAATCTTTAATGATTTGCTCTTGCTGTAAAATGCTATTGATGGAAATTTCTTACACCATTGGTACTTTACTGAAATTAAACACGAAGTAATGGCAATTCATGAGGGTCATACACTTGAAGTCTCTCGGTGAGATCATAAAACCAATGGGGCTAGACTAGAAATGGGACCACAAAGAATTCGATTACAGAAACTCAAGAGAATAAGAAGTGCATGTACACACATACAAAGGTTAGACTGCACAACAAGCTTTGTACGCAAGCGAACCTAGTTCTCAACGGAAAAGGCGATCAAGAAAACATCCTGTAGGAGGAACGAAGTATTATGAGGGGAATTCTTGGGGCAGTCTGAGCAGTTTTCTGTATACTACTTCCACAGATTCTATGTGGGCCCTCTCGAGTTTTTTCTAACTCGTTTGATCCATGGCGTATTATTTAAATTTCTTTTACATGTTATAATTTTGTGTGTAATCATCATTGTTGGGAGTCTTTGAACACGTCTGTAGAGTTTCAGTCTTCGTGTTCTAATTTCAGCTGCCAGATTTGATAATTTCTCTGTTACTTTGCCAGATTTCAGTCTGTATCCATCCTCTGTTTTTTCTATGAGAGAGGGTTAAGTTTTGTACAGAGTACACCAAATACCAAGGATAATGGACAAATATTTTTGTCCGGATACTTAAGAGCGACACAGATTTGCACTGCTGCAGCCGTAATGTAGCAGAGGTACAATTATTTTAGGCCTCGCGCTAGAGGGGAACGGTATCAAGGCGATATTTGTGGCGCCAGTGTGGTGATTAAGACTAGTTCCGGAGTCGGCCGCGACAACAGCACGGCGCTGACAAACAAGGTCACAGGTTTGGCTGCTGAGTAGCAGTGACCTTGATAGTTCCCTATGGGCTCCCACCAACATTCCAAACTGTTAAAGGACGCGTACGTCTTTGACGTACTGTATGTACATGGATATCACAGTGGACACATCGTAGTTGGCGATTTGGTGGTTTTCACTCTACAGGTCATCGTGTTAACAGTCGTATGTGTGGAGGGAGGTAAAGTAGGTTGCTGCTTTCTTGTAACAGCCAGTCGGGCAGCTTTCAAGTTTCAAGATCCGGCGCTAATCGGCAGACAGTATGGCGGCTTGGATATATATAAAATACTCATTTTCGCAATATGTACGTAAAGAAATAAGGGGTGATAAACCATCTTTACGGTAGACGTTTCATACGAATTTTGTCTTCAAGCTTTGCGAAACTGGTATGCGCTCAAATGATGCAAGATCATATTTTGTTAATCAGTGATTTAAGAAGCAGCAACTCCATTCACGAAATCATTCATTAGGGTAATTAACGACTTAACTATATATTTCTGGAACTGGGTTGTCTTGTAATAGCAATACGTCTCTGTGGATAGTACGTATTAATGAAGACGTAAAACAAAGTTTCTGCAAGTCCACCGAAGACAGTGAGACAGCAGCAAGACGTGAAGTAAATGACTAACGATAGTTGAAACCAACAGCTGTATTGTAATTCAAACGTTGTTGTTTCATAACGTGCTTCCGGTTTCGACCCGAAAAAGCGTCATCTTGAGTTGTCTGACCAATGGTGGGCTGTTTACCGGAAGTTATGGAATCCAATTGATTTCGGCCCCGCTACATTCAACTTTGTTGGTTGCACATGTTGGCCTAACAAGGTTAACAGGTTGTACCGTCTATCCAAAGACTCCGTTTGTCTATGTCATTGTGGATCGAACATTGATGGGAGATTACGCTTGGTGCCTGAAAATGACGCTTTTTCACGTTAAAACTAGTAACACGTTTTGAATTAATGACGTTTGAATTACAACACAGCTGTTGGTTTCAATTTTCTTTATTCAAGTAAAACGAAGTTAGAGCGTGAGCAGTTGTTAATGAATCAATTTGAGTACCTGATTGTATGCCACAGGGACAACCATATTTTGCGAGCGATTACTGTAACTGGTTTAAAACTTAGTGGACCTTCATTTCTCATCATTTTTTCTGAAAATTACTGGCGTTTTGTGAGCTTATTTAATCCAGTCAATCGCTCACATCAAAACGAAATTTCATATCATGAAATATCTCTTATGCGTTCTTCCCTTGCGTGATAGCGTTCATTACCCGATTCGAATTGAGAATACGACGCACACTCGCAGTGATAATTATTTTGTGAGCTTGAGGAACGAATTTTTGGTTCTGACAGATGAAGGGGCAAAAGGTCTCATATCAGTAGAGTCCGGATATGCATATTTTTCGTTCTGTTATCCTCGACCTCTATCCTCGACTTCGTTCCCATCGTTCTTCCCTTTCCCCCCACCCAACACGAACACAACCCATTAGTAGTGTGTTTACATTTTACTCCTGTTCCATATTTAGTCTTGACTAGGCCTCTGTTCTTTGCTGCAGTTGCAACGACCTCGTTAGTCGTACCAGGAATAAGCAGATATGATATGCACATTTGGGCAAGCGAATAATGATAGGGTACGGATTTATAAACTTTTCCTACCCATTTTCGATATTTTACCAAATGAGTGTTCAATCCTGACCCTCCACAAAAAAGTGTCTAATCGTATGTCGAATGTTTCAGAAGTTGGATATTTTAGACTTGAAAGGTAGTGAATAAAAGTTTCAGCGTGGCTTCTTCACAACATCCATGTAAGCCAGGTACCAACTTTGATACATCGATAGTTCTACAAGAGCACATGGAAAAGTCGTTAAGATAGATTATGAAACACACTTGATTGATGAAAATGGCAATCACCAGCATAATCAGAGTTCTAGAATTCTAGTCAGATGTCGAACTAGCAATTTTCACACAGTTTGCTGAGAAAGCTGGCCAGAGTGAAGACATGGAAGGAATTCTCAACATGGGAAAGTAGTTTCTTAAACGAACTTAAAACTGATGCTTGTAAACCTGAAAAGACTGATTCCGTGACTTCTCCTTAGTCTAACTTTGTTTTGAAGTGTCAGATGGACGTCTACGATAATTACTTTCATACCAGCTTTATGCTTGATGCCGCATGTTGTTTACCTGCATGTGCGCTCTGTGACAGTGTATTGGCGCGGCCGTCGTCGCCTGCGCTTGATGCACATAAGACGGAATCACGACCGAGCGAGGTGGCGCAGTGGTTAGCACACTGGACTCGCAATCGGGAGGACGACGGTTCAATCCCGTCTCCGGCCATCCTGATTTAGGGTTTCCGTGATTTCCATAAATCGTTTCAGGCAAATGCCGGGATGGTTCCTTTGAAAGGGCACGGCTGATTTCCTTCCCAATCCTTCCCTAACCCGAGCTTGCGCTCCGTCTCTAATGACCTCGTTGTCGACGGGACGTTAAACACTAACCACCACCATCACCACGGAATCACGATAAATACACCAAACGAATTTTTAGATACGAGCGAGAAGGAGGCCTGCGGTTGAATGAACTATTGAAAGGAGGAAGAGTGACTGGAAATGGGGGATGGGAAGCTACGAATGGTAAGGGAACGACTCGTCTGGTCGAACCTCCATTCAGGCATCCAGGCAAAGCAGAGCGCTGTTAACGTGTCTCTGAATAGACACTGTCCTTTGACAAGCGGCTTTCTTCTCCGCCGAGGGTCCCACCAGAAGGATCTCTCCTCTGTTCAGTATAAAACAGCTTCTACATTTTTGTGCGAACTTCTAAATCCATACCCAAGTTAGGGAAAAATATTTAGCTTGTTGAGCGGATCGGTGCTAGCAAGACTACTAGCATTAACTATTTATATTACTTTGTAATGTATCTTACAATTTATTTTCTTGATTTTTGTCCATTGATTCTCTTATTATTCTGATATAATTTTTATTTAATTTACTTGCTAATTCATTTACTCGTGCACAGTACTTTATAGCGCAGCTATCGTGCATCCGAATTCAAAAAACTACAGAACTCAGATTGTCTGTGAATTCAATTAGATTCCTTGTGGATAAAGTTAGTGTTTTAGTATAGCCATAGCTGAAAGTTTTGTGAAACAATTTCATAAAGCTGTAAACAGATACTTTTGTTTTACGATTATATGACGCACTTCTTCCTTCTATAACTTCAGTATCGTGTGTTTTCTGATTACATTAGTGAATTATATTTGCTAAATTTGTTGTTCGGTTTTGTAGGTAACATGCATGATATAAAAACTTCAAATACCGTAGTAAAAAGCAACGTTTATAATAACTCTTTTTTGCTTTATTTTTATGGTAATATTGCACAGAATTACTCTGAGTGTGTCATTACAGATCAATAAAAGTATTAAAAATTGCTACTTTCTTCTGACACTAACATGATGTTTAACATATGATACACATTAGTTTTTACTGAAATGATCTCATGATGTAGTACAATAATAGGAAACCGTTCACGATATCGTAAAATAAAATTGGCTTATTATAGATATTTTATCATTTTAGTTTAAACCGAAAGAAGGTAAGTAAGATTTCAGTGGTTGTAATTGCCATATTCACTTTTGCACGTACTGTTTACGGCTAACAAATGTCGTCCAACAGTGGACTATGAAAGATTTTTATTAAAAAGTAGAACGTAACTCTATGCATCATCATTCATGGTTAAATAACTTGCTGTGAGTGGTGGCTTTGCTGCGGTAGTTGCATGGTGGAGCGAGTATCAAGATTATCGGCTCCTTGAGTTCTTTTAGAATGAAAATAGCGAGTGTTACATTGAAGCTTTCTACCATTCTTTTTCTAAAGTTCAGCGCGTGTCGTCTTACACCAATATCCAGATTTATTTTTCAAATACCAACGCTAACGCTGTAGTGTGGGGGGTATTATTCTTCTGTGCATTTGGTTAATTTTATCGGTTTTTTCAAACAACACCTGGTATCTTAAATAAAACTGCACTTTCATCTACGCAATGATTTATTTTATGTGATGTTCTTGTTAAATACTATAATTTTTACAGATCTGATGATGCCTGCATATGACGGGGGAACTAGTTATAAAATCAAATTGTGTGCGACTTATGGTTGCTTTATCCATACACTAAACTACTTCAGGTTTATTTTTTTATTTTTTTAAAAGTCGCCGAATTACGCGCGGATAATAGGGAGCTTAATTTCATTCACTGTAATCAATGTTTCTAGAAAGTCTGCGACTGTGTCGCTGTACACAATAAAAAGCAAGGAGAAAAAATTCTCAGTGACAAACTAGACAGTGTATCGATTAATTTCTTCAAATGTTGCTACTCTATATAACAGCTACGGTAAATGCTAAATATATGTTCATTCCTTTACTCATTCCACTCTGTATTTGCAACAAGATAGTATAAAATACAATACAAAGCGTAATCACTCATTTAAATAGTCAGTAGTGTTAGGATAGAAGTTATAAATGACATCTTGATCTAAATAAAGTAATAGACGCAAAATGGAACACCTCTGTATCCAAGTTCTTTGAGAAGCCGTACTGTCGTAATATCTTTGTACTGTATTGTGATTTCGCATGAACAGTGTGAATGATGTTTTGCGAGTATTCGAATTTCTGTACAATGAAGGAGGTACTGTATTTGTAAGTAAGCAGACAAAAAAATAAAATTTTTCTTAGGTGAGTGTCTTCAGCTGTTAAGTATTTTTAAAAAGCGCATTTGCGTCGTCAATTGCACAGTTGTATGCAGGATGAGTCAGGAGGAAGGTACACGCTTTGAGGAGTGATAGTATTAGCAGTTCTAAACAAAACCCTTCACATAGACGTATGCCCTATTCCAAATGGTTTCCGAGACAGAACGCATTTAATGTATATTACATTTAATGTAGTTTATTTTCTGTACTATTCAGACATTGTCATTGTTTACAACCCACCACAGTGGAGTAGAGGAAGTCTATACGAACAATCTGATACAGGACACTTGTAGTCCATCAAGTCGGGAAACTACCTCAAATTGGCCTACAAAAGCTACCTAAGCTACAGCGCATGCGCATCGCGCGAAATAGTATTTCCGCGCTCTCTTGGCGCAAACTATTAGTCTTGCAGAAAAAATGAACTCGACTTTTATCGTAGGGAATTTAATGTAGTTTAATTTTGTATTGCCCCACATCTTCGCTGGAGGTTGCGGTTTTCGAGTTATTCACGAAAAATGTACAAGAGTGACATTAAATGTGTTCTCCGTCGGCAAACATTCCGAATGGGATGTTTGTCTATCACAAGTTTTTTGTTCAGAATTACTAATACTGTCACCCATCAAAGTATGTAGCTTTCCTCGTAGCTCAACCAGTATTTATTTTCTACCGATTTTAGTTATAACAACCATCTTCACAGGAGTAAAACTTCATACATTCATAACGATCACGTATTTTCTAAATTTAGTTGCGTCGTATTCGACGAAGGTTTATTTTTGATCCATTGACGTATACTGTTTTCTCCTGTGAGGATGGTTGTTGTAACTGAAATCGATCGACAATAAACATGCAGTTGTACAGCTGATGGCGCAAATATGCATCTTCGGGAAAGACAAAAAATACTTTTTCTAACATTAGCACGTCAGACAATCAAAAGATTTGAAACTTCCTGGCAGATTAAAACTGTGTGCCAGACCAAGACTCGAACTCGGGACCTTTGCCTTTCGCGGGCAAGTGCTCGCACACTCCGCTGCAGAGTGAAAATCTCATTCTGGAAATATCCCCCAGGCTGTGGCTAAGCTATGTCACCGCAATATCCTTTCTTTCAGAAGTGCTAGTTCTGCAAGGTTCGCAGGAGAGCTTCTGTAAAGTTTGGAAGGTAGGAGACGAGGTACTGGCAGAAGTAAAGCTGTGAGGAGAGGACGTGATTCGTGGTTGGGTAGCTCAGTTGGTAGAGTACTTGCCCGCGAAAGGCAAAGGTCCCGAGTTCGAGTCACGGTCCGACACACGGTTTTAATCTGCCAGGAAGTTTCATATCAGCGCACACTTCGCTGCAGAGTGAAAATCTCACTCTGAATCACAAGATTTATATTTTTCGATTGGCGTAAAACCACAGAAATGCTACTGTGGAGCAAGAGAGGCAGAAAATCATACACGGAAGCATCACGAAAAGTACAGTCAACGGCTTTGCATTGTTGACTACACCAGTTCTCGTCACATCATTGAAGTTAATTGACGTGGGGCGTGGCCGGTATTTGGATGGGTAACCGCCTGGGTACGCCACGTGCTATTGGCTGCTTTCCCTCGCCTTCGCGGCAAAGGGAAGGAGAGGTCGTGGTGTTAAGTTCTTGTTCACCCGACTTTGCGCCAATGACCAGGATTAAATTTCAAACCTCACGAAAGGAAGGCATGTGAGCATGTGACACTGTTGATGGTGATCCGTCCTTCGTATGGGGAGATGGGGACGTTAAACTAGGCAGCCTCCTTGCTGCTATTCAAGAGGAATATGTTATATGCCTACACCAGGTTTCACCCTCTCCCCTCTGTTATCATCGTTCAATGCAAACATGACACCACACTACACACTCACACAACACAGTTACCGACACTTACACATGCAACTCCCACAATTCAGAAAGCAAACGTGCCATTGTGTGCGAAGGACAGAAAAAACTTTTTATTACGGCGGCTAAACTTGCCCTTCGGGGTCTTCTAGACAACAATGCCATTAGCCTTTACTTTTAGTTAAAATACTAAACTAAATATTTGCACTTGATAATAGAATAAATTCTCGGAACACTTCGTCCTATGCACGAAAAAATACTGTGAAGTGTTTTATTATTTAAATAGAATGCTAGCAGTTTTTAACTTGCGACCAGAGACCACGGATCCTTTATACCAAAATACACAGAAAATATTACCGAACAGCTTCTGCAGTTTAGTCGGTGGTGTTGCAGGTTCATCTTGTAGAGGGAGATCGCACTGTGATCGGCGAGACTATCTTCCGAGGACTCACCACGTGCCGAGTTGGTCCCTACGCAGGCCGACGGTGAACCCGAAATAGCTGCCACGCTGCGCGTTGGGGTCGGCAATGATCCTGGCCAGCTCGGGGTGCGTTTCTAGATTGAAGGCTGCGGCTCCAGCCAGGAGCAGCAGCTGCCAGCGGCAGGCTGCGGCCGACCACACGCCTTGCGCCTCCATCACTGGCGCTCGCCGTCTGCACTGTGCCGGGATCCGGAGGCGCCTATCGCAGTTTCCGGCAGCGAAGGCGAAAATAGTGGCGCGCCAGCTGCTGGGTCCCACAGCAGAGCGCTCGCGATGCCAGAAGGCTGGTCAGTTCCGTGAGAACAGTCTGCCTACAAGCTGTGCGACGGCTCCAGTCTTCGAGAGCCACCCAAGAAGATGTCAGAGGTCTAACTCTGCCATTGATGGTAACATTTCTGGAACTCATCTTCTGTAATATCCTCCAAGAACTTCGTCATAGCTTTTTGGGCATCTTGTGTTGTTCGGAAATGGTGTTCCTTGACCGCCGTTTTGACTCTTGGAAATAGAAAAAAGTCACACGGAGTGATATCTGGTGAATAAGGTGGCTGTGGTAGTACTGAAATTTGTTTCGGGGTTAAAAATTGCTCTACTGACAGAGCAGTATGGGATGGCGCATTATCGTGATGCAGAATCCAATTATCAGCAATGTTGGCACGGACACGAAGAACTCTTTTACGAAGACTTTCTAAAATTTCTTTGTAGTAATATTGGTTAGCTGTTTGTCCAGGAGGCACCCACTCTTTATGAACAATTCCCTTGGTATCGAAGAAGCACACAAGCATGCATTTTGTTGTGTTGGCAGAAGAGCCAACACCGTGTTACTAGAGCAGGCCGAAATGCACGCGTTTTAGCTCACGCAGGCTGGCGTGAGGAGGGAAGAACTATATTGACGTGAGGTCTGGAACATGACAAGGAATTAGAATTCAGAACGCGGACGTAGCTAGTTTGATAGTTAACTTTAATCCGTTAATGATGAACGTCGCTCTTGACGGTACATGATTCACAATTTGTGTGTTCAAAATTCATTCTAATTACTGAATATGGCGCCTTGCTAGGTCGTAGCAAATGACGTAGCTGAAGGCTATGCTAAACTGTCGTCTCGGCAAATGAGAGCGTATGTAGACAGTGAACCATCGCTAGCAAAGTCGACTGTACAACTGGGGCGAGTGCTAGGGAGTCTCTCTAGACTAGACATCCCGTGTGGCGGCGCTCGGTCTGCAATCACTGACAGTAGCGACACGCGGATCCGCCGAATACTAACGGACCGCGGACGATTTAAAGGCTACCACCTAGCAAGTGTGGTGTCTGGCGGTGACACCACACAATTCACTTTTGACTTTGACATACGAGCTTTTTTTGGCCTGGGTGATACCTTTGAGCACCATTGCGAACTTTGGCGTTTTGTCTATGGATCATACTGAAAAAACCAACTTTCATCACCAGTGATAACACGGCTCAAAAGTTCTGGATTGATTTCCGTTTGCTCTAACAGATCGGCTGCCACATTTTTCCGCGTTTCTCGCTGTTGTGATGTGAGATTTTTGGGGACCATTTTTGCACAAATCTTTCTCATACCAAGATCTTCAGTTATTATTAGACGAACCGTTTCTCGATTGATGTTCAGTTCTTCTGCAATCATTTTCACGGATAATCTTCAATCAGATCGTACGAGTTCACGCACCCTGGCCAAGGTGACATCCATCCGTGAGGTTGATGGTCGTCCACTGCGGTCTTCATCTTCAACATTCGTTTTGTCTTCACTAAACATTTTATGCCAACGAAAAACTTGAGCTCTTGACACAACCTCCTCTCCAAACGCCTTCTGAAGCTTACCGTAAGTTGTCGTAGCGTTTTCACCCAATTTAACGCAAAAAGAAATGACATACCTTGCGCAATATTATGCGGTTCCATTTCCGTGACGAGAGACACAAGCACGTGTTAACTTATTACAGCACAACTCACGACTGAGCAGTTGCATCGATGTGCCACTTGGAATAGAAGCAGCTTATACACCAAGGTCAAAAATATTGTGCCTACGCAAGCATGCAAGGTTGCCACATATTGCAAAGAAAATCAGTCTCATTACTTTATTGTTACACCTCGTAAAAAAGGTTACGCACCCAGAAGACATGGTCAGATGCGAATGTAGCTTTGTACACTTACATAACACTGGCAGGTTGTTGTTGTTGTGATCTTCAGTCCTGAGACTGGTTTGATGCAGCTCTCCATGCTACTATATCCCGTGCAAGCTTCTTCATCTCCCAGTACCTACTGCAGCCTACATCCTTCTGAATCTGCTTAGTGTATTCATCCCTTGGTCTCCCTCTACGATTTTTATCCTCCAAGCTGCCCTCCAATACTAAACTGGTGATCCCTCGATGTCTCAGAACGTGTCCTATCAACCGATCCCTTCTTCTAGTCAAGTTGTGCCACAAGCTCCTCTTCTCCCCAATTCTATTCAATACCTCCTCATTAGTTATGTGGTCTACCCATCTAATCTTCAGCATTCTTCTGTAGCACCACATTTCGAAAGCTTCTATTCTCTCCTTGTCCAAACTATTTATCGTCCATGTTTCACTTCCATACATGGCTACACTCCATACAAATACTTTCAGAAACGACTTCCTGACATTTAAATCTATACTCGATGTTAACAAATTTTTCTTCTTCGGAAACGCTTTCCTTGCCATTGCCAGTCTACATTTTATATCCTCTCTACTTCGACCATCATCAGTTATTTTGCTCCCCAAACAGCGAAACTCATTTACTACTTTAAGTGTCTCATCTCCTAATCTAATTCCCTCAGGATCACCCGACTTATTTCGACTACATTCCATTATCCTCGTTTAGCTTTTGTTGATGTTCATCGTATATCCTCCTTTAAAGACACTGTCCATTCCGTTCAGCTGCTCTTCCAAGTCCTTTGCTGTCTCTGACAGCCACACACCGTTGGGTGGCTTGCGGAGTATAAATGTAGATGTAGATGTAGATTACAATGTCATCGGCGAACCTCAAAGTTTTTATTTGTTCTCCATGGATTTTAATACCTACTCCGAACTTTTCTTTTGTTTCCTTTATTGCTTGCTCAATATACAGATTGAATAACATGGGGGATAGGCTACAACCCTGTCTCACTCCCTTCCCCACCACTGCTTCCCTTCCATACCCATCGACTCTTATAACTGCCATCTGATTTCTGTACAAATTGTAAATACCCTTTCGCTCCCTGTATTTTACCCCTGCCACCTTCAGAATTTGAAGGAGAGTATTCCAATCAACATTGTCAAAAGCTTTCTCTAAGTCTACAAATGCTAGAAACGTAGGTCTGCCTTTTCTTAATCTTTCTTCTAAGATAAGTTGTAGGGTTAGTATTGCGTCACGTGTTCCCACATTTCTACGGAATCCAAACTGATCTTCCCCGAGGTCAGATTCAACCAGTTTTTCCATTCTTCTGTAAAGAATTCATGTTAGTATTTTGCAGCTGTGACTTACTAAACTGATAGTTCGGTAATTTTAACATCTGTCAAGACCTGCTTTCTTTGGGATTGGAATTATTATATTCTTCTTGAAGTCTGAGGGTATTTCGCCTGTGTCGTACGTCTTGCTCACCAGGTGGTAGAGTTTTGTTAGGATTGGCTCTCCCAAGGCCATCAGTAGTTCTAATGGAATGTTGTCTATTCCCGGGGTCTTGTTTCGACTCAGGTCTTTCAGTGCTCCGTCAAACTCTTCACACAGAATCGTATCTCCCTTTTCATCTTCATCTACATCCTCTTTCATTTCCATAATGTTGTCCTCAAGTACATCGCCCTTGTATAGACACTCTATATACTCCTTCCACCTTTCTGCTTTCCCTTCTTTGCTTAGAACTGGGTTTCCATCTGAGCTCTTGATATTCATACAAGTGGTTCTCTTATCTCCAAAGGTCTCTTTAATTTTCGTGTAGGCAGTATCTATCTTACCACTAGTGAAATAAGCCTCTACATCCTTACATTTGTCCTCTTTTTTCTTCTGTTACCCAAGGGTTTCTACTAGCCCTCGTCTTTTTACCTATTTGATCCTCTGCTGCCTTCACTATTTCATCCCTCAAAGCTACCCATTCTTCTTCTACTGTATTTCTTTCCCCCATTCCTGTCAGTTGTTCCCTTATGCTCTCCCTGAAACTCTGTACAACCTCTGGTTCTTTCAGTTTATCCAGGTCCCACCTTCTTAATTTCCCACCTTTTTGCAGTTTCTTCAGTTTTAATCTACAGTTCATAACCAATAGATTGTGGTCAGAGTCCACATCTGCCCCTGGAAATGTCTTACAATTTAGAACCTGGTTCCTAAACCTCTGTCTTACCATTATATCATCTATCTGATACCTTTCAGTATCTCCAGGGTTCTTCCATGTATACAACCTTCTTTCATGATTCTTAAACCAAGTGTTAGCTTTGATTAAGTTATGCTCTGCGCAGAATTCTACCAGGCGGCTTTCTTTTTCATTTCTTAGCCCCAATCCATATTCACCTACTATGTTTCCTTCTCTCCCTTTTCCTACTCTTGCATTCCAGTCACCCATGACTATTAAATTTTCGTCTCCCTTCACGATCTGAATAATTTCTTTTATCTCATCATACATTTCATCAATTTCTTCGTCATCTGCAGAGCTAGTTGGCACATAAACTTGCACTACTGTAGTAGGCGTGGTCTTCGTGTCTATCTTGGCCACAATAATGCGTTCACTATGCTGTTTGTAGTAGCTTACTCGCACTCCTATTGTTTTATTCATTATTAAACCTTCTCCTGCATTACCCCTGTTTGATTTTGTATTTATAACCCTGTATTCACCTGACCAAAAGTCTTGCCCCTCCTGCCACCGAACTTCACTGATTCCCACTATATCTAACTTTAACCTATCCATTTCCCTTTTTAAATTTTCTAATCTACCTGCCCGATTAAGGGATCTGACATTCCACGCTTTCTCCTGGTAACAACGTCCTCCTGAGTAGTCCCCGCCCGGAGATCGGAATGGGGGACTATTTTACCTCCGGAATATTTTACCCAAGAAGACGCCATCATCATTTAATCATACAGTAAAGCTGCATGCCCTCGGGAAAAATTACGGCTGTAGTTTCCCCTTGCTTTCAGCCGTTCGCAGTACCAGAACAGCAAGGTAATTTTGGTTAATGTTACAAGGCCAGATCAGTCAATTATCCAGACCGTTGCCCCTGCAACTACTGAAAAGGCTGCTGCCCCTCTTCAGGAACCACACGTTTGTCTGGCCTTCTGGCCTCTGGCAGGTATGTAAATGATAAGAGTTGCAATACTGTGTAACAGGTAGAATGGCCACCAGAATGCATTAGTCTTGTTCAAATGGTTCAAATGGCTCTGAGCACTATGGGACTCAACTGCTGTGGTCATTAGTCCCCTAGAACTCAGAACTACTTAAACCTAACTAACCTAAGGACATCACACACATCCATGCTCGAGGCAGGATTCGAACCTGCGACCGTAGCAGTCGCACGGTTCCGGACTGCGCGCCTAGAACCGCGAGACCACCGCGGCCGGCCATTAGTCTTGTTCAAGTTAGTGTTGCGACCAGGCCTGGTAGGGTGTACGTGGGGCGCAAACAGTGTCAGATGTCTAGTGATCAGAATGAAGGACATGGAGCGTGGATCTCCATTTGGCCAGTTGTTCATATCGTGCAGTATCCAGTTTTGTGGGGTATTCAGATGTGACAGTGGCCCAATATTGGACTGTACGAGGACGTGAGGACAGACATTCTCCTTGTCGAGGCTCCAGTCGACCGTATCTGAACACCACATGGGAGGATAGCGGCACTATGCGCCGAACGAGTTGTTTCCCATCTGTGCTTGCCGTCCCAGGAAAAGTAATGGACTCCCAGCAACATTCTATGTCGTCATGCACCACCGCTCAGAAACCAGCAGCAGCTGGACAAGGAAGTTACCGTCCCATGTGACGGCTGCCGTTAACATTATAACACAACGGCTGCGTCTGGAGTGGTGCCGTGGCTGGAAAGCATGGACTACAGTTGAATGGCGTCGCATTGTGAATCGCCGTTTTGCACTACTCCGGATGACTATTATTGATAAGTATGGTGGCGACCTGGGGAGAGGTCTCATTCTTCCAGTGGTGTGGGGAGCCGTCGGATATGACCAGTTCATGGCTGGTTGCGATTGAGGGAACTGTGACGGCACAACGGTACTTATCAGACGTATTGAGTCCTCATCTGTTACCTCTTATGTAACAGAATCATGGTGCCATTTTTCAACAGGAAATTGCTCGTCCTCACTTGGAATGTGTCTCTATAAGCTGTCTGCGTGATGTTGAGGGGCTCCAGTGCCAGTACCCGGGATATCGAGAAGCGGTTACAACAGCTGTGGGCCAGCTGGGCTCAAGAGATGATACAATGGCTTTACAACACCCTTCCCAAATGAATCAGTGCATGCATTCAGGCCAGAGGAGGTGCAACGTCATACTGATAGTGCCAGATTCTTTGTAAATATGACTCGATTCTGTAATCACTGAAATGCCACCACTTACCCTGTCTACTCATAAAGTTTCATTTCGTTTCCTCCTATCCTTCTGGGTGCTTCACATTTCTTGTCAGGCAGTGTACATTTAAAATAAAAACAAATCTTTGGTCAAGTCCTGAGGGCTGCGCAATGCCGTCTAGCCGCTGTGTCATCCTGTGCCATATGGCGTCATTTGTGATGCGTTATGGAAGGATGTGAGGCCAGCGCACTACTCTTCCAATCGTTGTCGGCTTTCCAGACCTTGGAGCCGTTACTTCTCATTCAAGTACCTACTCAGCTGGTATCACAAGACTTAGTAGACTCCGTTCCTGTTCTCCAAACGAGGAAAAATTTCTGGCAGTACTGGAAATTGAACATGATCCTCTGCATGGCAGTCGCGCTGACTTCTCAGCTCCAAAGACGGACTCTGCATCGGTATCTATATCAATAATCTGCATACCACTGCAGAAGTGCTTGGCAAAGGGTACTTTACCATTTACTAGGGCTTCTTCTCATTCTATTCACGCATGGAGAGCGGGAAGAATAATTACTTAAACGTCTCTTTGCGTGCTGCAACTAGTGTGTTCTTCTCTTGGCGGACAGTACGGGAGCGATACTTTTGAGGTTGTAGTATACAGGGTGTTTATAAACGAATATCGGGGTTTTAACGCTTTATAATATTTATTATATTAAACTTACAGCTATAAATAATATGTCAAATGAAAGAGCAACTCAAACAGTTTTACCAAGAACCTTATAAATGTTCAATGTGAGCACCATTCGTCACACGGCACACATCAAGTTTATAGCCGAGTTCTTCTCAAACGTTGATAAGTGTCTCTTCAGTGATTGCAACAACAGCTGCTTCAATCCGGCTTCTTAATTTAGGGAGGTCTGCTGATAGCGGAGGCACGTACATACGATCCTTGATGAGGCCCCAAAGGAAAAAATCGCATGGCGTTAGGTCGGGTGAACTGGAGGCCATGCAAAGCAAGCGCTGGCCGGTGGGGCCGAACGGTTCTAGGCGTTAGAGTATAGAACCACGCGACCGCTACGGTCGCAGGTTCGAATCCTGCCTCGGGCATGGATGTGTGTGATGTCCGTAGGATAGTTAGGTTTAAGTAGTTCTAAGTTCTAGGGGAATGATGACCTCAGATGTTAAGTCCCATAGTGCTCAGAGCCATTTGAACCTTTTTTTTTTTTGCAAAGCAAGCCCTGTCGTTGGGCCCCTTGAGGCCTATCCAGCACTTGGGTACAGTGAAGTTCAACCAATCGCGTACTTCGCTTTGCCAGTAAGGTGGCGCACCATCTTGCTACAAATGAAGTTCTCTGGCTCATCTTCTTCCAACTGAGGGAAGAGCCATTGCTCTAGTGTATTAAGGTAAGATGTGCCAGTTACAGTAGGTTCACCAAAAAAGAAAGGCCCATAAACTTTCCACCGGGATACGGCACAAAAAACAAAAAGCACATGCGCACTGGTGCCAAACACAACTTTTGAGTTGCTCTTTCATTTGACGTATCATTTTTAACTGTAAGTTTCGTGTAGTAAATGTTATAAAGCGTTAAAACGGCGATATTGATTTATAAACACCCTGTATTCCTAGATGCCTCACATAATGGCGGTTCTTGATTCTTTATAGGCAGGACTTTATATGAAGGATAGCGTCTGCCTTCAAGTGCCTGCCAATGCAGGTTTCCCAACATCTTCATGACGCTCTGCCATAAGTTAAACAAACTTGTGACCATACGTGCAGCTCTCCTTTGTAAACTTTCAATATCTCCTGAGATTATTGTTGGTATGGGTCCCACACATCTGAACAATATTCTAGGATGGGTCGCAAGTGTGTTTTGTAAGCAATCTCCTTTGTAGACTGATTGCGTTTCCCTGTATTCTACTACTGAACGGCAGTCTGCCAACTGCTTTGTCTATGACCGAGACAATGTGATCTCTCCACTTCATATCCTTGGAAGGCGTTACAACGAAGTGTTTGTGTGAGTTGACCGATTCCAGTTATCACGCTTTGATACCGTAGTTATAGATATCACGTTTTGTGAGGCGCACAGTTTTACATTCCTTAACGTTTAAAGCTAGTTGCTAATTCTTGCACCACTTTGAAACCCTGTCAAGATCCGACTGAATATTTGTAGAACTTCCCTCAGACGCTCCTTCATTACAGATAACTGTATCACTTGCGAGAGATCTTTTAACATTGTCTGTAAGGTCAATAACAACAACATGAACAGCAAGGGTCCTAATACACTGTCCTGGGGCACTCTGAAGTTACTTCTACATCTGTAGATGACGCTTAGTCCACGATAACATGCTGTGTCCTCTCTACCAAGAAATCCTCAGCCGAGTCACAAATTTCACTTGGTACCCCATACGATCGTACTTTTTATAAATATGCCTAGATGTAGTACTGAGTCAAATGCTTTTCAAAAATGGAGAAATACTGCATCTACGTGACTACCTTGATCCGCGGCTTTCAGGGTGGCATGTGAGAAACATGCGAGTTGCGTTTCACGTGATCTGTGTTTACGGAATCCAAGATGGTTGTCATGGAGGAGGTAATTCTGTTCGAGATACTTCATTACATTTGAGCTCAGAATATGTTTCAGATTTCTACAATAGACAGATGTCGAAGACACTGCACGGTAGTTTCGTGACTCGTTTCTTTACTTTGAGTGTGCAGAATTATATGAGGATCTAATTTCTACGTAGGAACAAGAAACTTGATACACTGCTTCAGGCTCTGGACTCGTGTTCAGGAGGTACGGGATTCAAATTTCTGTCAGCGTATCACTGATGCTCCGTCTGAGGTTAAACCCTAAACTTTTTTCTTCCCGGAACTTATTTTCTGAGTCTAATGCCCTACAGTGCTACAGCATCTCTGCAAATGAATTGCAAACGGGTAGCGGAGGCTGTGTGGCGTGGACTGGGCGGTTTTTTAGGTTAGAAGGCCTCGGGAAAGTATGGGGTGGGCTGCAAGCTCAAAGGGTGCATGGCAAATACAGGACGTGCTTGGATCAAGGAACAGTCGGAATTGTAGTTGTAAATTGTTGTAGTTGTGCTGGGAAAGTCCCTGAGCTTCAAGCGCTAATAGAAAGCACAGAAGCTGAAATCGTTAGAGGTACAGAAAGCTGGCTAAAGCCTGAAATAAATTCTGCAGAAATTTTTACGAAGTCTCAGACGGTGTTCAGGAAAGATAGATTAGGCAGAATTGGTGGTAGAGTGTTTGTGTCTATCAGTAGTGGTTTATCTTGTAGTGAAGTCGAAGTAGATACTCGGTGCGAATTGGTATGGGTGGAGGTTATACTTAACAGCCGAACTAAGTTAATGATTGGCTCCTTCTACCGACCCCCAGACTCCGATGATATAGTTGCTGAACAGTTCAGAGAAAATTTGAGTCTCGTAACAAATAAATACCCCACTCATACGATTATAGTTGGTGGGGACTTCAACCTTCCCTCGATATGTTGGCAAAAATACTTGTTCAAAACCGGTGGTAGGCATAAAACATCTTCCGAGATTGTCCTAAATGCTTTCTCCGAAAATTATTTCGAGCAGTTAGTCCACGAATCCACGCGAATTGTAAATGGTTGTGAAAACACACTTGACCTCTTAGCCACAAACAATCCAGAGCTGATAGAGAGCGTCATGACTGATACAGGGATTAGTGATCACAAGGTCGTTGTAGCTAGGCTCAATGTCGTTTCTTCCAAATCCACCAGAAACAAACGCAAAATAAGTTTATTTAAAAAAGCGGATAAAGTGTCACTAGAAGCCTTCCTAAGAGACAATCTCCATTCCTTCCGAACTGACTATGCAAATGTAGACGAGATGTGGCTCAAATTCAAAGATATAGTAGCAACAGCAAATGAGAGATTCATAACTCATAAATTGGTAAAAGATGGAACTGATCCCCCGTGGTACACAAAACAGGTCCTAACGCTGTTGCAGAGGCAACGCAAAAAGCATGCGAAGTTCAGAAGAACGCGAAATCCCGAAGATTCGCTAAAATTTACAGACGTGCGAAATTTGGCACGGACTTCAATGCCAGATGCCTTTAATAGGTTCCACAACGAAACATTGTCTCGAAATTTGGTAGAAAATCCGAAGAAATTATGGTCGTATGTAAAGTACACAAGCGGCAAGACGCAGTCAATACCTTCGCTGCGCAGTGCCGATGGAACTGTTACCGACGATTGTGCCGCTAAAGCGGAGTTATTGAACGCAGTTTTCCGAAATTCCTTCACCAGGGAAGACGAATGGAATATTCCAGAATTTGAAACACGAACAGCTGCTAGTATGAGTTTCTTAGAAGTAGATACCTTAGGGGTTGCGAAGCAACTCAAATCGCTTGATACTGGCAAGTCTTCAGGTCTAGATTGTATACCGATTAGGTTCCTTTCAGATTACACTGATACAATAGCTCCCTACTTAGCAATCATATACAACCGCTCGCTCACCGATAGATCTATACCTACAGATTGGAAAATTGCGCAGGTCGCACCAGTGTTTAAGAAGGGTAGTAGGAGTAATCCATCTAACTACAGACCTATATCATTGACGTCGGTTTGCAGTAGGGTTTTGGAGCATATACTGTATTCAAACATTATGAATCACCTCGAAGGGAACGATCTATTGATACGTAATCAGCATGGTTTCAGAAAACTTCGTTCTCGTGCAACGCAGCTAGCTCTTTATTCGCACGAAGTAATGGCCGCTATCGACAGGGGATCTCAAGTTGATTCCGTATTTCCAGATTTCCGGAAAACTTTTGACACCGTTCCTCACAAGCGACTTCTAATCAAGCTGCGGGCCTATGCGGTATCGTCTCAGTTGTGCGACTGGATTCGTGATTTCCTGTCAGGAAGGTCGCATTTCGTAGTAACAGACGGCAAATCATCGAGTAAAATTGAAGTGATATCAGGTGTTTCCCAGGGAAGCGTCCTGGGACCTCTTCTATTCCTGATCTATATAAATGACCTGGGTGACAATCTGAGCAGTTCTCTTAGGTTGTTCGCAGATGATACTCTAATTTACCATCTGGTAAGGTCATCCGAAGACCAGTCATCAGTTGCAAAGCGATTTAGAAAAGATTGCTGTATAGTGTGGCAGGTGGCATTTGACGCTAAATAACGAAAAGTGTGAGGTGATCCACATGAGTTCCAAACGAAATCCGTTGCAATTCGATTACTCGATAAATAGTATAATTCTTAAGGCTGTCATTTCAACTAAGTACCTGGGTGTTAAAATCACGAACAACTTCAGTTGGAAAGACCACATAGATAATATTGTGGGGAAGGCGAGCCAAAGGTTGCGTTTCATTGGCAGGACACTTAGAAGATGCAACAAGTCCACTAAAGAGACAGCTTACACTACACTCGTTCGTCCTCTGTTAGAATATTGCTGCGCGGTGTGGGATCCTTACCAGGTGGGATTGACGGAGGACATCGAAAGGGTGCAAAAAAGGCAGCTCGTTTTGTATTATCACGTAATAGGGGAGAGAGTGTGGCAGATATGATACGCGAGTTGGGATGGAAGTCATTAAAGCGAAGACGTTTTTCGTCGCGGCGAGATCTATTTACGAAATTTCAGTCACCAACTTTCTCTTCCGAATGCGAAAATATTTTGTTGAGCCCAATCTACATAGGTAGGAATGATCATCAAAATAAAATAAGAGAAATCAGAGCTCGAACAGAAAGGTTTAGGTGTTCGTTTTTCCCGTGCGCTGTTCGGAAGTGGAATGGTAGAGAGATAGTATGATTGTGGTTCGATGAACCTTCTGCCAAGCACTTAAATTTGAATTGCAGAGTAGTCATGTAGATGTAGATGTAGATGAACTACACGATGCTTATGGTGTGTGTGGCGCTCTGTTAAAATACCGACATGTCGCGCCCTCCAAACTGCAAACAATGGCCAGCGTTCAGTGTCCGATTATAGGTGCCTTCTTGACAGTAATCTAAATTTTACTTGAGGTATTGTTTGTACGGTCACCACAGCGTACAGCGTACGAAATTCATAACCTTACACCAAACCTTTTCATGACAGGAATATGCATTTCGCCCCATTCAAGAAAAAGAAAATACAGCATGTATTAAGACAAATTATACCTGATAATGGACTCACAGGGTCCGAAATGCACCGTGTACTTAATAAAACACGAAAAGTTGTGACTGAAGGCGTTTGTTAATTCATACTTCCATTGTATTGAATACAATCACGTTTGAAGTTGCGAAATATGGATAAAATTAAGAAGGGAATCTTGACTAGTGACAAGGATGGGATGCCACTAAAGTAAATAATTACGTCTAATAAGGACATCACGGCTATGAAAGTGACTGCTGAACTAAACTTCTTTCTAGACAGCACAGTATTGTTCAAAATGTTCAAATGTTCAAATGTGTGTAAAATCTTATGGGACTTAACTTCTAAGGTCATCAGTCCCTAAGCTTACACACTACTTAACCTAAATTATCATAAGGACAAACACACACACCCATGCCCGAGTGAGGACTCAAACCTCCGCCGGGACTACCCGCACAGTCCATGACTGCAGCGCCTGAGACCGCTCGGCTAACCCCGCGCGGCAGCACAGTATTATTGAGGAAACTATGTAAATAAAGCATTTGTGGCAGAGCTTCTGAATTCAAGTCTTTTGTAAATAAGGTAAATACAAAGACGATTTTAGTAAACAGGAAGTGCTACGTGCGGGT
Organism: Schistocerca serialis cubense; assembly: GCF_023864345.2. Lineage (NCBI taxonomy): Eukaryota > Metazoa > Arthropoda > Insecta > Orthoptera > Acrididae > Schistocerca > Schistocerca serialis. The sequence continues at coordinate 464,101,478 of NC_064643.1, forward strand.
ATCACCGAGGGAAGCATAAATTTAAAACTGCCTCCTTCCAGTTGTTGAGTGACGCTGAATCAGATGGAAGCTTCTGACGTGAAGTATCATGGGATGCGAACTTCATGGGTCGCATCTGTGCTTCATAGTAGAGTCAGTCGATCCGTTATCTGCTAATGGATGGAAATTGTGAAATAGATCGCTTAAATGGCTGATTAGTTACAACCTTTTCTGATTGTATCTGTCACGCATGCCTTCATGTCATTCCACCCCAATTTGTTATTATGACTGGCCCTTATGTAACACTCGTTTTCTGCTATGTACGCGCCGGCCGCTGTGGCCGAGCGGTTCTAGGCGCTTCAGTCCGGAACCGCGCTGCTGCTACGGTCGCAGGTTCGAATCCTGCCTCGGGCATGGATGTGTGTGATGTCCTTAGGTTAGTTAGGTTTAAGTAGTTCTAAGTCGAGGGGACTGATGACCTCAGGTGTTAAGTCTCATAGTGCTTAGAACCATTTGAACCATTTTTTTGCTATGCGCGCGGCAAAAATTATCCTCCTAACGCCGTGTGATTAATACGTCTGGGTAAATAACGCGTCAGGTAAAGGTAGAGTGAATCTCAGACTTCAACGGACTACTGACCGCGAAAAGATTGTTTGTCCTCCAAGCAGATCGGAATATTGCATTGCAAAGCCGTCTACTTTAGTTTGACCTGCTCATAATGAAATACAGTTTGCAATGTAGAGAAGTGAAAGAGACTGACAGAACCCACGCAGAGGATTAAGCACCTTCTTATTTGGCGATTGTGGGTATGGGTTTTGGCGGTTTTTTCACAGTATCTAGGCGGATGCTGTCGCTGGTTTACCGTGCCCATCTCAGAGTCACACACGTGCAACTGACGAAATCACGCGGAACAGAATCCGATTACTCGTAAATGGCGATAACGACACTTATTTCCATAGGTTAACATGATGCTGTGGTGTCAGGAAGAGCATACGGCCGCTGAAACACGTTCCAGGTCCGCTAAGAGCAAATCTTTATCAGGCAATAAACGCAATGTACAAGGAAGAAATAATAAACCCTAGCAATGATGCTGTACATCAGATCTGGTATGATTGGCAGTGTGTTTAGATGTACCGGGTGATCAAAAAGTCAGTATAAATTTGAAAACTTAATAAACCACGGAATAATGTAGATAGAGAGGTAAACATTGACACACATGCTTGGAATGACATGGGGTTTTATTAGAACCAAAAGAAAACAAAGTATTGCTAGACGCGTGAAAGATCTCTTGCGCGCGTCGTTTGGTGATGATCGTGTGCTCAGCCACCTCTTTCGTCATGCTAGGCCTCCCAGGTCCCCAGACCTCAGTCCGTGCGATTATTGGCTTCGGGGTTACCTGAAGTCGCAAGTGTATCGTGATCGACCGACATCTCTAGGGATGCTGAAAGACAACATCCGACGCCAATGCCTCACCGTAACTCCGGACATGCTTTACAGTGCTGTTCACAACATTATTCCTCGACCACAGCTATTGTTGAGGAATGATGGTGGACATATTGGGCATTTCCTGTAAAGAACATCATCTTTGCTTTGTCTTGCTTTGTTATGCTGATTATTGCTATTCTGATCAAATGAAGCGCCATCTGTCGGACATTTTTTGAACTTTTGTATTTTTTTGGTTCTAATAAAACCCCATGTCATTCCAAGCATGTATGTCAATTTGTACCTCTCTATCTACATTACTCCGTGATTTATTCAGTTTTCAAATTTATACCCACTTTTTGATCACCCGGTAATTTACGCTAAGCACTATTATAAAAGAAGATTCCGTAGAAAAATGGCTGAGGACAAGATCATGGCAATGCTCACTGGAGTGAGAAGGTTTGGCACTTACAGAACGCCCTACTATGGGACACGATAGCTATTTTCATTCGATTCAATTGTTAGCAGCTGTAGCCTTATTTCCATCCTGGATAAGAATGATCTCTTTGTAATGTTGGGACATCTGTTGCTTTATTGTAATGTACTTGATTGTCGCCAAGTACACAACGTATAGTAATTGTACAAGAGATATTTATCAAATAATTCTCAACAGCAGTAGCAAGAGGAAGAACGTTGAGCGCACTCCATGTCGAACAAAGAAGTGCATTGGTAGCTTAATACTAGAAGAGGCCGTATCATCTGGCGCGCTTTGGTACATTACGTCATGGTGTAATAGAATCAAATTACGCAAAGCACGCTGGGAAATGTTTACTACTTGAGACTACACTGCGAATCAGCATTTGTTCATCGCAGTCAGTGAGGCCATTAGTATAAACAGTAAACAGAACTATACAGCGGACAAGTTTTGATGGCTCTGGCGCTCGCAAGTAAAAAGTTTTGTCTTGCGCAGCAATCAGTATAGAGAGCACCGCTAAATATGAGTAACTAATATTTAAGAACAAGATGGGCAGAGAGCAGACAAGCATGGAGCTTGACGTATGGTACGCTCTCCACTTATCAAACGGATGGCCAATCGAAATACTACTACAGCTATATCAGGTTTTCTATAGGAACACGAGAAAGTTACGTTTATGCCACTAAACTAATTCAAGGGGTCCAGCGCGCGCAACAGTGCATGTGCGTCGTACACGTGTGTGCACGTGTATATGTATGCGTGAACAAAAGAACAGTGGAGACGATAACAAAGAGAACATACAGAATTGAATGCCATTTGCAAGACCGTTGCGAACTGATTCGTGCTATTGAGCGACGCAATAGAAGCATACCGTCGTGCTGATCTCACGTGTACATGAAATAAATTTGGTGACGTCACAGGGGCGATCGAACGCAGATGTTTGGCTTTGGTCAACAGGTCTCCTTCTGATGTTGAACAGATTGTTTGTTCGAATGTTAAAACAGGCTATCAGTATTATGCTATCTGAAAAAAACACTATCCAGTCGTTAAATAATTATTATAATGTTGTATTCTATGTAGCTACATCGTTCGAGTGAAAGACTCATCAGGCTACACTGACACGTTCACGCTACACTTCTAGGTAATGCACATTTTACGCTGGCTTCACCCGATTGAAAGAAATGGTTCAAATGGCTCTGAGCACTATGAGACTTAACATCTGAGGTCATCAGTTCCCTAGAACTTAGAACTACTTAAACCTAACTAACCTACGGACATCACACACAACCATGCCCGAGGCGGGATTCGAACCTGCAACCGTAGTGGTCGCGCGGTTCCAGACTGAAGCGCCTAGAACCTCTCGGCCACACTGGCCGGCTCACACGATTGAAAATGATTTCAAATTCCTAGTTCTTCCCTAATCTACCCCCATACTTCTTTTATCTCAAATCTGTTTCAGCGACCTTCTTCAGTTTTGTATAAGGCTTTATTCACTTAGCTCGGCCGGCCGGTGTGGCCGAGCGGTTCTAGGCGCTTCAGTCTGGAACCGCGCGACCGCTACGGTCGCGGGATCGAATCCTGCCTCGGGCATGGATGTGCGTGATATCCTTAGGTTAGTTAGGTTTAAGTAGTTCTAAGTTCTAGGGGACTGATGACCTCAGATGTTAAGTCCCATAGTGCTCAGAGCCATTTGAACCATTTGAACTTAGCTCGAAGCTTAGAATTGACTTCTGGTTTCCAATTTTTTACGGATAAGTTAAAATAACGGTCTAGTCACTGAAATAAATTTGAAGTTTTCACCGTATTGACACTATCATAAGATATGTTTACTGTTGTCATGCGCCGTCGCGAGTACACTGCTGTTGATGGTATATTGCGGTTCACTACCCTTCATATAACTATGCTGTGCGTGAAGTCTGTTTTCTAGAGTGAAGATTCTTAAGAATGTAAACTTTATATTGTGAAAGGAACGCTGTTCTTCGTAACACAATCATTTAAGTCTTTGAGACCCTGCAGTATCAGGTAATATCTTGAGTCACAAATCGCCCTCTCCCTTCTACTCCTCTTGATGGCTAGACTCCAGTAATGCATCTTCCTTCCACTAGCGTTTTCCCCAACCGCCAGTCTCCGAGCCGTTATAGCGTTGTGTTAATGCAGCTTAGGAACACTTCGCACGCAAGAAGAAGTACGGTTTGCAGAACAAAGCCTGCCCACTGCTGAATCTTCTGTAACTGTCGTTCTTGCCAGTCTGTGTAAAGAGAAAAATGTGTGGGCCCACCTTGGGGAAAAAAACTTAAAGGGGTTTAACGGGTTTCTCAGAAGGGGTTTCAGCAGAAATTATCACTCTACGATACCAACATTCCTGTAAGAAACAACAGGTTTCAACAGGCAACAGAAGTCATGGGATATTTACTAATATCGTGTCGAAAAACTTAAGCTTATGTGTACTATTACTGACTTTCGTTTTCTTGTTAATTAGCTTGTTTAGTGTTAGTTATAGTGTTAGCTTTTCGTTGGTTACATTTTAGGCCTTTGTACCCTGAACTAAAATTGACCATTATTTTCGTTTTTACTGTTGTGTTGTTATTTTTAGTATAACATTTTTTACTCACGTTATTATAAGGTTGGTGAAATTCGAAGGGACGGATTATTTTGTCGGGTATTATAGCGTGTTAGGTATTAAGTTCTGCATGTTGGTGAACTGAGCGTGGAAAACCTTACTTGCGTTATCTTGTGTATGCGCTCTGAGTTGCTGAAACTGATTTATAAATGTTTTTAAATTACGCCCACACAACCCCATCCTCCTTCCACTCCCACCGTTTCCTGCGCCACAAGTTTCGCAGTGCTTTTGTAGACATTAGGTGATTCCTTTTATCACTTAAATCTAACAACCAAATCCCTAAGCCTGTTGTAAGGAATGTACAGTTCAATGTGACACACAAAGCAAGGTGCGCCTTACACATTTTGAAACGTCCCCTTTGAACAATTATACATGACTATGCTTAAACTGACACACAATATTTTTTGGCGCAACGCAATCCGACTTTCAAAAATCCCTACAAAAGAATGGCCCTGACTAACATTAACCTATACCTTTCACAAATCACTTACCTCACAAAAATCTTCGCTACTCGAACTACTGCAATACAGCGAGTGCCACTACTGCCAGCTAAATAAAAGATTCAAACTACGGAAGGCACTAACTACTGATACGCATAGTTAGCAAATGAAAGATTTTAATAGAGAACAAACAATGTATTTACCTTAATAGTGTTGAAAAATCATAATATACATAGCAGTTCATGACATCCAGTCTTACGAATTTCAAAACTCCGCCATTTCTCTCCCCACATCCACCACTGCTGGCGGCCCACCTCCAAATGCGCAACGCTACGCGCTGTTCACATCCAGCTGCCCAACACTACAATGGCAGACAACACTGCAAACTAGCCACAGACTGCACACAGCACAGCCAGTGATTTTCATACAGAGCGCTACGTAACGTTGCCAATAAGAAAACATAAACAGCCTACTAACAATTTCATCTGGTCGAAACATTCCAGTACAATCAAGCAGAGAATTATGTAACTCGCCAATAATTGGACCCCAAACTGCTGAATTAATAATTCAGTACGGAACAGAACAATCAACCTACGTATTGTTATGAGGCAAGTTACACCGGTACCAACGCACTGGATTCACGTTCTATAGGAGAAATCCTAGTAACCTCGTCTGGCCCTCCTGATTTAGGCTTTCTGTGATTACCTTAAAATACCACAACGTTTCGCTCAAAAGGATTCAGCAGTTTTTCTGCCCTTATCCTTGTCTACTTCCGCTGCCGCTATCGAGCAGGTCGTCGACAGCACTTAAAACGATAATATTTCCTTTTTTTAGTACAAACGGCCTCATCTTTTATAACGCTGTAAAAAAAGTTATAGACCTCTAGAAACTTCTGAAAGTTGTCGGTAAACAGGCCTGTTTAAAATCATAATTCAAAAGATGAATCTGTACTTCTTGTACCCACCAGAATGACGAAACAGCAGACGCGGGAAAATTACGTACCACGCCTGTACAGCGAACCAGGCTGCATTTGTATCGCTAATCTCGCTCTTTCCAAACCGCTTCCTCTTCCAGTTCAACGGCTGCGGTTCACAGTCTACATATATTTCCCGTGACAAGAAACAATCTGTCAGGTCAGACACAAGCAGATAAGGGCGTTGACCTAGCGCTGCAGCTCTTATCACAATAGCGGGCAGTAGTCTTCAACAGGCAGTGTCGATTACGCTCTCATTATGAGCAGAGAAAGTATCGATACTGTGAGCTACGAAGTAGTTTACGAGATGTAAATTTTACATTGTCCGTATCTGCATGTAGTCATCGTTACCTAGCACATTCCTCCAGTGCAACATGACATCTTAATCAAGTTCGTTATTTTCTTGCAAGTCTCAGTGTCATGACTAACGGCAACTGATGAAAAATTTATTGAATGTTAAGCCTTAACTTATGCAAACGAAGGTTTGTTTCGGTTTCTAAAAAGTTTTACAAAGTATAGAAAATATTGTATTTTTTAGCATCACATTAGTATTTTATGTACAAGTTCCTAAACACTCATTCACTTTTTCAATACACAACCAAATAAAGAATGGACATTCACGAGAGTAATGCAGGATGAGGCGTATTTTCCAAATAATTTTATCTCAGCAGTGTTACAGAACTGAATAAGTTTTTCTCTTTAGCTTACAGCTCGTTTCCGAACTGTATCTTTAGCTTGTATGTATGTATTGAACTGCGGATGTAGAAAAGACGGAGAGGCTTCGTCCGCGCCATTGCCCTCAGTGGTTCACAGCCCCTAACAGGCTACAGCAGTCCACTCACCCCACCGCCGCCCCACACCGAACCCAGGGTTATTGTGCGGTTGGGCCCCCAGTGGGCCCCCCGGGCACGTCTCATTCCAGACGAGTGTAACCCCAATGTGTGCGTGGTAGAGTAATTATGGTGTACGCATACGCGGAGACAGTGTTGCGCAGCAATCGCCGACAGAGTGTAACTGAGGCCCGCATTCGCCGACGCAGATGGAAAACCGCCTTAACAACCATCCACAGGCTGGCCGGCACACCGGACCTCGACACTAACCCGCCGGGCGGATTCGTGCCGGGGACCGTCGCGCTTTCCCGCTCGGGAAACAGTATGTTAGACGCACAGCTAGCAGGGCGGGCTTATCTTTAGCTTACCGCTAGTTTACAACAGCTCTGGAAGGCTGAACACTCAATCTTATAATGAAGGTATTTGGAAAGGTAACACAAATCAAATGAATGTTTACCTGTATTGTTTTTCTCTACAGTACAGTTACAAATGCATGTCATCGCATAATGTGTGTGTGAGTAGATGAAATGCTATAGCTGTATTTCAAGATGTGTAACATTTTTGAAAAATCAGGACCCATTTCATTCCTCTGCCTACTCGGAGCTGACCACAGAGCTCCCGTCATAATCACTACCTGAAGCGTGAAGATTACTTATTTTTGTTTAAACAACGTTGAATTATTTTTTAACGTACGACTGATGAGCAATCATTTTCTGCTGCCACTCATTTCTTCCCCCTTGGGGAATAAAATGAGAAAAAAATCTCGAAAGTCTGAAGAGAAGTATTAACATAAATATGTGGGAGAAACACATTTAGCGTGCCATACTGAGGAGTTCCCTTTTAAAAATTAATTAGCGCTGTATTTTTTTTAACTCATTGCCTTGTTATCTAATGCGAGTTGCACTGTACATAAAGTTTCTGACCCAATTTACATTATAAAAAAATTGTTTAATTTTTAATCAATTTAGAGCTAAAAGTACTTAAAAGATGCACATTAAATTTAATGTGTATGTGCAGTACAGTGAGATGACATTATATTACTATATTACAGTAGAACGTAAAAAAATGGAAATCCATATAGGTTTGCTGGCAGAATAGCAGTGTGGTCAACAAAACACGTTTCATCGTTTGTAAATATTTTCATAATCGAGAATAAAACCTGACTTAGGATACTACTTCCACCGCGAAAAGTGCCTCGTTAAATTGATCACGCCATTTTTCATAGTGTGAACTAACATGCCGTTACACTCTAAAAATGAATAGGTGCGGCATCAAAGCTGTTCAAGACCAACGTATAAGTGAGGTATGTATGTGTATGTAATGTATTTTACATTTCAATACCTTTATATGGAATGGAATGAGCTGTACTCTGCAGCAGCCGAATTTAGTGACAGTCACACTGTGACGGGTCCTGACACAAGAGATGCTTTTATTCTATTTCGTTACTGTTTCTGGCTGTAAGAGTAGCCGTTTTAACGAGAAAATTGGGTTTTCGTGTATGAAGTAGCTTCTCATATGTTTCGTTACTATTTAGAACAGTTGTTGTCAAACATTTTAGCTCAAGAGCCAAAACTAACAAGGAAAGGACGCCTACTCGTCATCGCCGAGTTCGTTTATGGTACATGTAGGGCGTGGTGAGACAAGAAAGTGCCTCAAGTGGGAACTCCAGACGGCCAAACGTTTAGGAAATAAAAGGAATTTTGATACGGATCTATCACCAAGTTCCAGGCGGCCTTCGGTTATTTTGTCAGTAAGGGTTGGGTGTTCGAGAGCCGTTACGAGACGCTTTAACGTTGCCCACACGTGCAGGCGGCATTGGAATGATTAACGTGCACAACAGAGCGCGCGGCCTCTTCCTGCGGACGATACATCGCCTACGTAGTTCGGACAAGGACACCCTCCTTGGTAACTGATTGAGGAGGTGGTGCCTCAATCCCTCCATACGCCGATTCCTGTTGGACATACGAAGAGCTTATTTCAATAGTGGTACAAGTCCATTGCCTCCACTTTGCTGCCTATAATGCTTCTGAAATTAATGATCCAAACAAACAGGTTCATTTCTATAAAGAAGCCATATGCTTGAATATTTCTGGTATCTCAACTGCAGATTTTTCAGCGCTCATTTAACTTTAGGACTCTGTATCTCAAAATGAACAAAAATGGACTTGTACCACTATTGAAATAAGCCCTTCATATCACTCCGCACTGTGTCACATTCGCACCTACCTGACCGACATGAGTTATCAGTTGGATGTCTTGCCGACCATTGCGGGATCCTAGAACCAAGGACTTCTACTGTTCCTTTCAACGGACGCTGCCTGCTAATGTGATTGAACGCCGACATCCGGCAGTTGGCTGGAGGCGGGTGTGGAGTAACATACACTGGTCTTTACTTCCCACCACGGTCAGGGCGCTGTGGTATGTGACAACGATCGAAAAATTCACCATCCGACAATGTTTACACATGATACAGACCTATATCACTGACGTCGGTTTGCAGTAGGGTTTTGGAGCACATACTGTATTCAAACATTATGAATCACCTCGAAGGGAACGAGCTATTGATACGTAATCAGCATGGATTCAGAAAACATCGTTCTTGTGCAAAGCAGCTAGCTCTTTATTCGCAGGAAGTAATGGCCGCTATCGACAGGGGATCTCAAGTTGATTCCGTATTTCTAGATTTCCAGAAAGCTTTTGACACCGTTCCTCACAAGCGACTATGCTGCGGGCATATGCGGTATCGTCTCAGTTGTGCGACTGGATTCGTGATTTCCTGTCAGGAAGGTCGCAGTTCGTAGTAACAGACGGCAAATCATTGAAGTGATATCAGGTGTTTCCCAGGGAAGCGTCCTGGGACCTCTGCTATTCCTGATCTATATAAATGACCTGGGTGACAATCTGAGCAGTTCTCTTACGTTGTTCGCAGATGATGCTGTAATTTACCGTCTAGTAAGATCATCCAAAGATCAGTATCAGTTGCAAAGCGATTTAGAAAAGATTGCTGTATAGTGTGGCAGGTGGCAGTGGACGCTACATAACGAAAAGTGTGAGGTGATCCACATGAGTTCCAAAAGATATCCGTTGGAATTCGATTACTCGATAAATAGTACAATTCTTAAGGCTGTCATTTCAACTAAGTACCTGGGTGTTAAAATCACGAACAACTTCAGTTGGAAAGATCACATAGATAATATTGTGGGGAAGGCGAGCCAAAGGTTGCGTTTCATTGGCAGGACACTTAGAAGATGCAACAAGTCCACTAAAGAGACAGCTTACACTACACTCGTTCGTCCTCTGTTAGAATATTGCTGCGCGGTGTGGGAACCTTACCAGGTGGGATTGACGGAGGACATCGAAAGGGTGCAAAAAAGGGCAGCTCGTTTTGTATTATAACGTAATAGGGGAGAGAGTGTGGCAGATATGATACGCGAGTTGGGATGGAAGTCATTAAAGCGAAGACGTTTTTCGTCGCGGCGAGATCTATTTACGAAATTTCAGTCACCAACTTTCTCTTCCGAATGCGAAAATATTTTGTTGAGCCCAACCTACATAGGTAGGAATGATCATCATAATAAAATAAGAGAAATCAGAGCTCGAACAGAAAGGTTTAGGTTTTCGTTTTTCACGCGCGCTGTTCGGGAGTGGAATGGTAGAGAGATAGTATGATTGTGGTTCAAATGGTTCAAATGGCTCTGAGCGCTATGGGACTCAACTGCTGAGGTTATTAGTCCCCTAGAACTTAGAACTAGCTAAACCTAACTAACCTAAGGACATCACAAACATCCATGCCCGAGGCAGGATTCGAACCTGCGACCGTAGCGGTCTTGCGGTTCCAGACTGCAGCGCCTTTAACCGCACGGCCACTTCGGCCGGCTAATTGTGGTTCGATGAACCCTCTGCCAAGCACTTAAATGTGAATTGCGGAGTAATCATGTAGATGTAGATGCGCCGCTGTCGACACCGACATGCACCGTTTCATCATTTGTGGTACTGCTACTGACTGCTGGCTCCTCACACGGCGCATGTTGGCATTGTTGCTGCGACGGACCCCTCAGTCCGTAGAGTTCACAGAACTAATCCATCCCGACGTCACTTACTTCCCTGCTACTCGTCATAAAGCCACGGTGTGGGTATGAAATTGTCATACTTTTTTAATGAGAGCGTTGCAGGGGTGTTAGATTACTGGCATTATTTAACGAGTAACTATACGATTTTACGGCGCAAAGCGTCGTATGGTACGCTCTTTGCGAATTACTTGGGGTCGTTGTTTACGCGCCCTCCAGACCATTGGGGTGTACCGGGTGTCAGAAGAGACTGAGTTGTTGCATATGATGGACTGATGGGAGACGTCAACGGTAGTTATAGGGTGTTTCACCTTCGCTGAACGAGAAGACGACTAGGATATCCCGCCGTCTGGCTACTGTGGACACCCCCGAGAAAAAAAAAGATATAACAAAAAAGAATTGCACATAAAAACATTAGAACAAAATGAGCAACAAATAAAATATAATAAAGTATTGTACCCCTTCCTTTATCCTATTCTTTTTTTAACAAAATGTTCAGAGGCATATTTAATTTTTGTTCGTGGGCGGAGCCTGAAGTGGTGGCGCACGACCGTCCTACTTAGCTTTAGGGTGGAAGTGGCAGTGGCACTAGCTTTGTTTTTGTTTTTAGGTTAGAAGGCTTTTGGGGGTAGTATGGGTGATAGGGGCCAACGCCTGAAGTGGAATAGGTCTAACTAAACACTACATTAAAATACGGTATATAAAAAAAGGCGGTTGCGGCAAAAAGTGGTAAGAGATCGGATGTGCCTTGAAAGGGTCGCAGGTTCGACTCTGCCCGGTGGCAAACCAGTGATAGACCGTTCACAACCCCAAGTTTGCAAGATAATAAGCTTCTTTTTTTTTTTTTAAAAAAAAAAAAAAAAGAAAAGACTGACGTCTCATGGTGATGTGCACATAGAAATACAAAATAACTTATGTGATGTTGCGGTTAATTGTGACGTCAGTAGTGAACGCATTGCCAAGGAGCACAGAAAATATTTGCCGCTGGGCGGAGCCGACCCGGCGACCCTTTTAACAAATCCGTTCTCTTACCGCTTTTTTTAAATCTCATTTTGTTCGTGACTGTTAGTTCTATTTGTTCGGGTCGGATGTCCCACGACGCTTGTTCAAGTTCATCGTCGTTCCATTAACTCAGTTTTTTTTAATTACGGAGGGCAGCTAACCCTCTGACCGAACACGCTGGGCTACCGTGCCGGTATAGCTGAGCCAAACACCGCTACATAAACACATTGTCACAGGGACAATTGGTAAGGTGCACATGGTGATAGATCCGTATCAAAATTCCTTTTATTTCTTAAACACTTGGCGACCTGAAGTTCCCACTTGGGGCCCTTTCACGCCTCACCACGCCCTACATGTACCGTGAATTTGGACGAATTCGGCGATGACGAGTAGGAGCCCTCTCCTTGTAAGATATTCGGGTAGCACCTCGGGTCACTCAGGTACCGATCTCATTATTAATTAGTATGTTATGTCCCTCACATCCAATAGACTAGCTAATAGTAAGGACACGATAAGGTGGACGCTGCCTCCAAATATCCACAGCTCAAAGTCGGTACCATTCGGAACCCTTTACGTCGGCTGTTCTCTCTTTGCTTGCTACCACCCTCAGTTATCCCTAAAGTTCTGAAACTGTAATTGCCTGAGGAAGTGTTGCTGAGTTGTCTGTGTGAGCGGGTAATTAACTGATTAATAAAAGTAATTATTCTTTTAGTTGAATACACTATGCAATACGATAAACAGTCACAGATGTTCACTATTATAAATGTTTTGAATGCCATTTTTCTTCTGCTCATCGCGCTGTATTAATTTAATTTCACATTACTTGCTACAAATGTGAACCCTCTACCACGTCCCCTCTCCCTTCAACGATACATCAGTCTCCCCTCCACCCAGCTTCGCCCCTGAGGTGACCGGACAACTTTTTGCGCGTCTACCATAATTCCTCCAGTATATTTTTGATTCAGTGAAGGAGTCGGATATGGTTATCAGTGGCATATGGTTTTTACTCCTTAGCGGTCCTGAATATACCTTTGTTATACATCTTCAGAAGCTATTAAACATTAACACCGGTTACAAATGGAAATATATATTCGAAACCGGTAGAGAATAAGTACTTACCATTCAAAAGTGTTGGTTGTTCCTCTCTTCTTCGTCGAATAAAATTGTTGGGCAGTTGGTGATAGTGATCAGGCAAGTTTATGACATTAAAATCCTACAATAAGGAACACGAATTTTAAATTTCTGCACCATTTATCCCTGTCACCCTGAGTAAGCGGAAAATTTTAATTAGCTCACAGCCGAATTCACTAACGCCAAAATTAAGCACATCTTAAAATATTACTGTCTCTGTAAGTATTTTGATTACTGAGCATGGAAATTACACTCTTAACAATCTCACAACGTTAGCTGACGTTTTCGGATTCGGATGCATCTCTATAAATAAAAATCAACTGCCACATGTAAGAAACATCACTTGAGAACAACTCTACCGATTTGGCTGATTGTTTTGTTGTCCGAATAAGGTTTCTGCTAAAAAAAAAGTTTGGAAACTCCACATGAAAAGTGGAAACCTGGATGGTATTTTTGTACGAAACTCTCAATGAAAGGAATGTAATGTTCAGTTTTACAGTTCTGCTGTCACATGTTTTCTTTAAAAAATGTAGGTTTAATTTCAGTTCGTGGTAATCCGGTGTATTGCAAACATTAAAAAAAAATGGCTCTGAGCACTATGGGACTTAACATCTATGGTCATCAGTCCCCTAGAACTTAGAACTACTTAAACCCAACTAACCTAAGGACAGCACACAACACCCAGTCATCACGAGGCAGAGAAAATCACTCACCCTGCCGGGAATCGAACCCGGGAACCCGGGCGTGGGAAGCGAGAACGCTACCGCACGACCACGAGCTGCGGACCTGCAAACATTCAATTGATTTCAGTTTGTGCTTTATTTCTTTGGAAAAAATGCAGCCAATGAGGGGTCGAAATATCGGTTGGTGAACGCGCATTGCAGACCAACTGAATGATCGTTGAGCCAGTGATACAGACGAAGAGCGTACACAGCGTTTGGTGGGAAATTGAATAACAATATACAATCAACTCTTGCTGCTAAACCGGCTGTGAGAAAGAAGATGTTACTCTGCGTTATGAAAATGTGCTGTTTTGTTCCATAAAATTTCGGGCGTGCAGCCGCATAAATTCAGCTTCTTCTAATATTTCGGCTGAATACTGTCCAGATATCTTCAGACTGAACCGAGATGACTAACGCTCCGGCACTTGCTCCGTCCTTTTAAACCTGAGGACCGAACCACTGCGTATGCGGCCAAAGATACACAAGGCGCCAGAGACGTTGATAGGCGGCCAAGAGGTGTAACATATGCATGGCAATTAAATCTATCGCTGCGTAGTCGATCCACACGGTGATATCGATGTGTGACGGAGAGCTGCTCCATCGCGACGTCTTTGTGATTTAATTACAGAAATTGCCGGATTCCACGATTTGTCCAAGCTGAAGCCGCCTTAGCTGTTAGACGCCTCTTCCCTGCAGTCTGTGCCGTGTCGGACATCTCTCTGCGTTGCCGCTGGCCTTGGGTGTCCTGCGGTCCCTGGCATCGCCGCTCCTTGGAGGCCAAGGTCGAAATGAATAACCGACCGCCGCGATAGTTGGGAAGCCAAACACAGCCGCCTAGGGCCCGCCGCTCTGACATGCCTTTCCGGCACGAAAGCACAAGGAATACAGAGGCCACTACTGCGTGCTTCGGAAATTCTTTCTTGTACTCGAACAATGAATTCTTATGAATTGGCTCTCTCAGATTTTCGTCATACATGTAGCATTTGAAGGTCATTGCCCAGACACCAAATCCTAAAGCAGCACGGCGCAATTCTTACATTAAAAATGAAATAAAAAATTGTCGCCTTTGAAGATAAGAATATTTCCTAGCACTCTGAAGCAGATCTTCCGAACCCAGATCATGTTCCTCTCCCAACCACAAAACGCAATGCTGTGAACTAGATTTAAGGACAGACGGCACTCTACATGCTGACAAAAGAAAGAAAATGCAAGGAAGATTTTTCACTGTATAGCACTACACAGCATTACAACTTAACGAAAACAGAAGAAAAAAGGAAAAGTTCGCAATCTGAATCTAATGATTACAGAACAAAGCAGTGACTTAACTGAAAACGATTAGAAGAAACAGAAGCTAAACAAAAGTTGACTAGGAAAAGCTTCAGAAGCAAAGAAGGATTATTCATTTTCATTTTATATTTTGACAGTTTATCGGCAGTGGGTATCAATTCAAAGTTGATGACGGTTTACAGGCGCAAATCCCATAGAAAACACAAATAGTATTTTCACTCAATTTTCCATACTTAATATTAAACTGTGTTACAGTGTGCGCAATACTTCATAAACTGGTTTTGTTTATATACTGCAGCGATGTTTTGGGGATGTGATGTGTAATTTTAATTTTGTTAAATGAAGTTTAAATAAATGCGTAGCCTACAAGTCTAGCAATTACAAAGTCGCTTGTTTGACTCGTTACGAGCAACTATTTTATTTATTTTCCTTAAAATTTTATGTTTCTTATGAAATGGAAATGTTAATTCACAAATACTGAATCATGGTGTTCAATTAAAATAATATCTTTTTATTTTTAATCATTGGTCATATGAAAATGTATTAAAATTTGATACTGCCATGAAAAATCTCTTGCCGTTAACTGAAAAAATAATGTACATCAATAATACTTTTAACGGTCCATAAATAAATAAAACTCTTTCTTTTGTATTCTGTTTTGTATTTTTGTGCCTAATTTGAGTTCGTCGTTATTACCTTTTCCATGTGTTCAGTAATTAAAAATAAATATATATTATTTTTATTTGTGAAATATGGTTTAATACTGGCTATTAACATTTCTAATTGTTAATAAATATCGAATTTGAATCAAAATAAACAATTTGCTACTAGCGAGATTTGAACCAGTGCTGTTATGATTACATGACTGTTACACTACGCTCTCATCTACGGGCTGCTAAGTTAATTTGTTTTGTACTTAACACCACTTGGAAATATTCTTATGTTTAAATTTATGTCCGACGCTTGAACTTTAAATCCTATAAGGATGAAGAAACTTGAAGACGGCCAGTTTGTAGAGTCTCCTTGTTGACTAAAAATAAAAACAAGGTTTTGGGTGATTGCAATTAAAGGGGCCAGTGTTATGCGATATGTAAATTTTTAATCCACTGAGACATTTTGGAATTAAACTTCACACAAAAAGGATGGGAAATATCCTAAGGTTCAAAGGCAAAGCTCCCTATGTTTATGTACGAAAGCAAATCAAACTTGCAAAGCGCTGATTTTCTTCACATTCGTAAGTAATTGACTGCAATTGAACTGAAGTGGGTGGAATTTCGACCAAATTTTGTTAAAAGACTGTAGCTTTCTGTACATGTGGTCATGACGACACGATCCTTGAGACGCTTGGTATATTTAACGGGGGTACATCTCCGAGAGTCTCTTATTTGAGTTGTTTTATTTGCTGACAATCGGGATGTAATGTAAGAATTAGGGAATCTCCAAGAAACACTAAAATCTCTTTAAAGGAAATCATACTACTGGGCAAAACTATTGCAGCACTCTAAATAAGTAATCAGGAAAGCATAAAACATTGTTCAATATTGACACAATTTAATGATAAAAGTTACGATCTAATACAACTAAGTCACCGACAAAAGACTAATATTCCAGTATTTTGTGAGGGCTAATCAACAAAGACTGAGACTGATTTTTTCTTGTAACTTCCGTGATAGTTTACTACGAATATTTGAAAAGAGCCGGTTTTCATGTATAATGTCTATAGGTGGTAGCACTCTCGTGTTGATAGGTTGATACCACTGATGTCTCTGGTTGGTAATGCTCAATTTTGTAGACGCTATTTTCCATTTCGCGTATCAAAAAATGGACTTGACGCGAGAGGAACAGTACTGTATGGCACAGTAAAATTCTGTGTTCATTCGAACCATACAGCCACTGAAAATTAAGAAAAGGTGCTGCAACCTTACGGTGAAGACGCACTACCTCGTGCAACAGTGTTTAGGTGGTTCAAGGACGTCAAAGAAAGCCAATTTGTATGTGTTAAGCAAGATGAGCCTGGTGTTTCGGCTTTCGCTGTGACTGAAGTCAGCATCAAAACAGCTGGTGTGACCGTCCGTGAGGATCGGCGTATAACATTGCGTAGCTTAAGCGAATATTTGAGATATTCAGTGTCTTTACGATTACGCATTATTATCTCCATATGATCCGTGTTTGTGCCCGCTGGGTGCCACTTCTGTTGGTTTCTGATCAAAAGGCTGCGAGAATGGAGACAAGCGTGAGGTTCTGGGTTTTTTAGCTGTTGGAGGGGATGCTTTTCTGGAACCGATTATCATCGGTTGTGTGACATGTCTGCATTATTACGATCCTGAAGGAAAACGAGCCATTAAAGTTTGGAAATCGCAAGGATCTCCAACACCGAAAAAGGCGAAAGTTGTTCCATCTGCTGGCAGAGAGATGGTGATCACATTTTCTGACTGTCGCGGAATGATTTACCAGCATGCAGCTCCCCCTCACACTACTGTTACAGCAGCACACTACACGTCAGTATTGCTATACTGAGGAAGCACATTACCAGGAAGCGACCAGATCTGTCTCGAACTAGGTGGCGACTTCATCATGACAATACGCAGCCTCACGCCGCAAATCAATTCATGCAGTTTCTGGGTCAGTTCACATTACCTGTGTGCCGAATCCGCGTTATACCCTCGATCTTGAACCCTATGATTGCTTTTATTCCCATCACTAAAGGCAAAGCTCCAGGGCAGTCCATTTGAGAACTCTGAAGAAGTGCTCAAGAAAAGTGAGGCGATTCTCAAGAACGTGACAAAAAATGTCCTGTACCATGTGCTCGAGGACTGGCAGAGATGTTATAAAAAGTTAAAAAGTGCATTCAAGTGGGATGGGAGTACTTTGAAAAAGATCAAGTAAACATTGAAATGGAGTAATAAACATTTTTGAAAAAATTAGTCTCAATTTTTGTCGATTAGCCCTTGTACTTAGAGCGACAATACAGCCTTATCGTCGACACAAATGAAGACGTTGAGTTTCTCTCGGCTTACCTACTGGTTGTCTTCGATTCTGATGTACAGCTCATTTTTGCTGTTATAGTGGGGTATATTGTGGGATTCTTTATCAAGATAAATGCCTTTTATTCCGTAACATCTCAGGCAACAGGTGGACAGGGAAGAAGAAATGTGTGGTGCGTCCGGAGTAAGTCTCCCCCATCGCAAACGACACGTAACAAGGAGTCGTGAGGTTAGAATTCAGGCAGTGGAGAGTGCTGTCTGGTGGTAACGACTTCTAGTCAAACTTGCCAGGCGCTTTAGTTTCTGTTGGGAGTATTCACTATTTGTAGTAGTCGTATTCGAGACACGTCATGCCTCCTATTGTTTCGGCAATTAACTTCACAACGGATAAAGAATCGTGGTGGTCCCAGACAGAGATGTTGCCAATTTATCGTTGGCCATTTATTGATCATATCATCTTTTTGTTTCATGCGGCACATGCTTTACGATTTTTGGGACTTAAAAAATAACGGCGGTTAGCGGACTTCCTGAGTCATCTGCCCAGGCATCTGTTCCACTGAACTGTTTGGCATTCTGCGAAGCCCAGTAGCGTCTGCTACGTGCTGACACGGAATGCGTCACGGGGTTCCGTGGCAGTGACTCAAAGAAGTCAGCGGCGCCACGGCCGCTGCATCAGCTTACTGAGCTAACCTTCTGCCAGTCACTGTCAGCAGAGTGAGGCGGGGGAGGGCTGGGGGGGGGGGGGGGGGCAGTGCGGTGAGTCTGGCCTCTACGCTGTCGTGTCCACGGCCCCTAGAGTGACTTACTTATTCATTACGGTCTTTACAGATTTCACCATTCCCATGCACGGTTTTTCTAAAATATGTGCCTTCATTACATTTATCTTAAGAACTGTCATCAAGTTCTTCGCGTTGAAGACGTTCAGGGAATCGAAAATTGTGAGATTCTGTTGTTACAGTAGAGATTCAAATGGCTCTAAGCACTAAGGGACTTAACATCTGAGGTCAACAGTCCCCTAGACTTAGAACTACTTAAACCTAACTAACCCAAGGATATCACACACATCCATGCCCCAGGCAGGATTCGAACCTGCGACCGTAGCAGCCGCATGGTTCCGGACTGAACTGCCTAGAACCGCTCTGCCACAGCAGCCGGCTGTTACAGTAGAGATATTCGTGCACTGATCATGGTGTCCGCCGTGAACATCGTAATGGATAATGAAGTTGATCTTCATGTAATAGGGGTAACACCTTCAGATTGAAACGTCCCCTTAGAAAAATTAATGAATGCCTGTGCTGATAAACCTCTTACATTGTTTGATTTTCAAAGAGCTGAGCAAAACTGAACGTACTCAGACATTACTCTCTTTACTTATTCTGATCAACACTAAACTGACACAGAATATTTTTAGCGCAACGCAATCTGACTTTCAATAATCCCTACAAGAGAATGGTCCTGACCAAATTAACCTATACGTTTCACAAATCACTTACCTCACAAAAATCTTCGTTACTCGAACTACTGCAATACAGCGAGCGCCACTACTGCCAGCTAAATAAAAGATTCAAACTACTGAAGGCACTAATTACTGATAGGCATAGTTAGCAAATGAAAGATTTTGATAGAGAACAAACAATGTATTTACCTCAATAGTGTTCAAAAGTCATTATATATATATATATATATATATATATATATATATATATATATATATATATACACACACATCAGTTCATGGCATCCAGTCTTACAAATTTACTGTCTCTGTCCAAAACTCCGCCATCTCACTCCCCACGTCCACCACTACTGGCGGCTCACCTCCAACTGCGCAACGCTACGCGCTGTTAACAGCCAACTGCCCAACACTACAATGGCAGACAACAATGCAAACTAGCCACAGACTGCACACAGCACAGCCAGTGATTTTCATACAGACCGCTACGTGGCGTTACCAATAAGAAAACTTAAACAGCCTACTTACAAGATGAATTCATAGTTTTTTATTGCCATCGATTTCGTTATTCCATTACACCATCTTCAATATACTCTGTGATACCAAGTGATACTATGGATACGAGTAATCATTATTACAGATCGCAGAGAGGTTATAAGAAGTCTATAACCGCTATGCTGAGCGTGCTTTCTGTTTAGGGTTTGATCGGCGGTAGCAAATCGGCTAGACAGGAAAGCAGGTTCATCATAGTGGACACGGAGTTCCTTTATGCTCTGTGAGGTGTATAATGATGATTACCCAGCATCCACATTATTTATTTATTTATTCGTGTAGAAAGTATTAAACTTCAGCATATAAGATAAGCATATATCCACATGTAACACCACTTATAAAGTAATTTCTAGTTTAAAAATTTGAAGACAATGTTACGTCTTGCAGAACATCGTTCACACTGGTGTAGTTTGTTAAACTCCAGTCAAGGTCACCTGCAGAGTAATGCTAATTTGGAATTTGAAGAATATATTACAGCATTGTTAAAAGAAATAAAGACAAAGATGATAAACTAAGCAACTTTAGCCCAGTATTTGGCAATCACGAGGGCCACACAACTTTGCGGACATCAGTCCATCAGTGATATATCTTGCTGAACATAGTCGGCATTGGCACAAGTGCTCTGTAGTTTGTTGCGCTTCACGGTCACAAAGGGCTGATGATGTCTTTTGAAATTGCAACCCGTGTTCTGGGCCTTTTGAAGAGTGTTCCGTCGGGCCATTTTTCAGTGAAACCAGCAGCTTGATATTCCGATGACGTCACCCAGTGGTGTTCACATCTCATCTTCCACATAGGAAACCGGGAACACATCTGTTGACCAGTGTTACCTGTAGCTCTTATGAAACTTTTCCTGAACGTCACTCTTGAAGGAGGAGGATGGTGATGATGTAATCAGTGCAATATTTACTTGTCATCAGATGACCAAAATGAATTGAAAAATGATTTAGGTAAAATATCTGTCTGATGAGAAAAGCAGCAATTGACCCTGAATAAAGAAAAGTGTGACATTTATCAAATGAGTACTAAACGAAATCCGCTAAATTTCGATGACGAGATAAGTCACACAAATCTTAAGGCTGTAAATTCAACTAAATACTTAAGAATTACAATTACAAATAACCTAAATTGAAACAGTCACATAGATAATGTTGTGGGTAGAGCAAACCAAATACTGCGATTCATTGGCAGAACACTTAAAAGGTGCAACTGGTCTACTAAAGAGACTGCTTACACCACGCTTGTCAGCTCTATTTTGGATTGTTGCTGAGCGGTGTGGGATCCGCACCAGGTGGGACTGATGGATGACATCGAAAAAGTTCAAGGAAGGGCGGCTCGTTTTGTATTATCGCGAAATAGGGGAGATATTGCCACAGACATGATACGTGAATTGGAGTGGTAATCATTAAAACAAAGACGTTTTTCGTTGCGAAGGGATCTTCTCATGAAATTTCAGTTACCAGTTTTCTCCTCCGATTGCGAAAACATTCTGTTGGCACCCACCTACACAGGGAGAAATGATCATCACGATAAAAGAAATCAGGGCTCGCATAGAAAAATTTAAGTGCTCATTTCTCCCGTGGGCCGTTTGAGAGTGGAACGGTAGAGAAACAGCTTGAAGGTGGTTCACTGAACCCTCTGTCATGCACTTTATTGTGAATAGCAGAGTAATCGCGTAGATGTAGATGTTGTCAACGGGCGTCCCCTGGGCAACGGCTGATCCATTCAATACGTGTATTATTTTTGAGTGACATTTCTTACAGTAGGATCGCTATATTTTTCACAGACCGTTTAGACACACTAATCATTTAGAAAAAATGTATTAAGTAATGAAGTACGAAATTCTGAAAGAAAGCCCGTGGAATGTTGCAAACAAACTTTGGAGGCACAAACAATAATTAAGTGTTCTGGATGCTGAAAAATTCGTGATAGTCCTACTGAAATTACTATAGCATTTCCAGATTGGATTTTTCTGTAAGTAGCCTATGTTTCTTTGTAAAACCTCAAAGACTGTAAACACCTATTAGAGACGCTATACTCACGCAGAGCGCTTATCACGGCGGACAGCAGTCGTCATTTTTAAACTCTAGTCATTGCCCGTTTAAGCAGTGCAATTTTATTTATTTGGCTATGATCGGTTGTATTGGATATTAGACTGTAAAGATGAGCCATCTATCTGAGACGTCCAACATTAGTTATTGTATACTGAGAACCGATGCCAAATACTACGTATTCTGAAACAGTGAACTTACCACGGGAAAATGCGTAATTTTTCCATGCCTGCTGTCCATATAGGTTTTAGTCGGTCAGTGATAATATTTGTGCATAACATTTCAGATATAGTAAGCTTCCATGTCCTTTCCCTACAGTAAGTAATCCTGGGTCGTGTTTCCAGTCCAGATATATATACAATTTATAATGAGATACGGGGCTAATATAAACAATATACAGTAGCATTTCTATGTTGGTTATGTGACATCACGTTTGAATTATGCCCACACTCCCCCTTATCATGCCTTATGACACTAGCGGTTCACTCTCCGATTATTTTTAATGAATTCCTCTTGAAAAACATTTAAAGAGAATTTTTGAAAATCTCACTCTAGAAATATATATAGAATACTAAAGAAATTCAATATTTTCATAGAAAAGTTTTTTCAAAATTACTGATTTTCTAATGATTTTATAATCATTTTAACTGTTATTGGAACAATTCTCAGTTGTAGTCTATGGAGCTATGTTCACTCTGATGTTAAGTATGAAAGATCCAGTTTTTTCAATATACCCTTCAATGTAACGTTCTATTAAATAAAAAAAAATGAAAGCCGTTGTTTAAGTCCCGAGTGAAAGCTCGGAAGAGAAAAGCGAAAGGCCGGCCGCGATGGTCTAGCGGTTCTAGGCGCGCAGTCCGGAACCGCGCGACTGCTACGGTCGCAGGTTCGAATCCTGCCTCGGGCATGGATGTGTGTGATGTCCTTAGGTTAGTTAGGTTTAAGTAGTTCTAAGTTCTAGGGGACTGATGACCACAAATGTTAAGTCCCATAGTGCTCAGAGCCATTTGAACCATAGAAAAGCGAAAGCAACTGCACGTAGGAAAACCGAGCTATTTTTAAGAGTACTACCAACAACAATTCTCGGTTTTTTCTCAAGTACTATAAACACGTGTGATACCTCAAAGTGGGACGGGAGACTTTGATCTTATCTGTGTATTTGAATACTTGACTCCCTACACTATGTCACCTATCCTTTCGATATCAGGGAAACTTAGGTTATTAAATCCGATGCTTGGAACTTTGGTAACTAGAGTGTATGTCCACTGTGGTCAGCAACCCACGATCTGTTTCACTTGGAGACAGACTTCACGACCCTGTTCATAAATACTGCAAGTATCTTATCCGGTTCATTCCTCCAAGCGTTTTCTGGCTGCCTCTGCCAACGAGTATCTTCAGAGCTGGGTTTCCGAAACTTTTTCTGTGACGGAACTGCTTGAGAATTCTGGTACTTGTATGGAACACCTTCTTTACTTTGAGTTTAAATAAAATTAAAAAATTTTTAAAAAAGAGAATCATAACAAATAGCATAAAAATAATAATGAAATTTTTAAAAAATCTGTAAAACTGGGATGTCAAACTCGGAGACTCTTTTCGCGTTATTCGAGAAGAGCGTGTGACGTACTGATGCTGTATTTTACCATATTCTGTTCTGAATTCCAAGAATTATTCGTAACAACACATACATGATACACAGAATTTATCACACTCATTCACTTGACACAGGCACACATTTGTCTAAGGAAATAAGAGAGAGCCTGCCTTGGTATATAATTTTGTCCCAATGACACCCGTGAAAATGGGTCAGAAGGTTCGGATCGAGCTAATCATGAGTCAAACATCTATATTCTGCTTCATTGTCGAGGTCACTGTAAACTAGCAACTCCTCCAAATAGTGTGATCCGTTAGGCTCGCAGCCTTGATTGCCCACTAATTTCCTCGCAGTTGGCTTCTAACAGTACGTTTGGCGAACAGCTGCCAGACGTTCATAAGCTCCTTCAGTATACTACCACCACACATCGTACATTCGTTTATAGTTCGTTTTGCATAACCTTCAGATGCGCTTTGATTCTTACGAGCGCTTCCTGCGTTTCAAGTGCGTGTTTCTCCATACACTAAAGTCTTTTTGTTGGTTCAGTTATCTCGACTGATGTGTGACAGTTTCTCCAGTGGCCTACAGAAAACCAGAGGGAATCTGTGCTTTACAAAACAGCGCACTACCTGTATCGAAGGCACCAAACTACGTTTGACTCTGTCGGTGTTGTGAGTACCTTTCGAAATAATCCGCTTATGCATTACTGTTTACGATCTGTTTGGAACACGGGTAAAGACCTACATATGGAAACGCTTCCCAAGTTTCATTGCCCGCCATCGTACAGTCAAACAATAAACGAGATACAACAATCCAATACAAAGGTCAACATTTTTACATTGTGCAATCCCGCGTATTCTTTTTAGTTTAAACATAAATATACAAATCACATCGTCGGTAACATGATTCTTATAAACTCACTTCGGCTCTCTTTTCACAAAATTTTATCCTTTGTGGATTCTGTATTGTCTTCAATTTTAGCCTTGTTGAGTACTTCAGTGGAAACTGATGACGCGTTTATTCTTTGGCGCGTTTATGTTTTGATATTGCGAGAATCGGACATCGAGCAGAAAATACTTCCAAAACATTAACAATTGTTAACACATAAACACATATATCCTCATGTGATTTCAAGTTACATATAAACGAAAATACTTTTTGTTGCTGGATTAACCTTTCCGTCGGTTCCTTCCCATGCTTTAAACGAGCATTCGGTATCAGGATTTTAGAGTGCTCTTAACTTCGCGACTGGCCTTCACCTTTCGCTGAACACGTTTGCCGTGTAGCCTCACGGCCGCACCGCTTCCCCTTCTGCTCCTAAAGCGTTTACAGTAAATGGCGCCTCGAACTGAGAACTACAAGTCGTACATGATACACAGACTATTACTAAGTTACGTATAGGCAATACTTCATTTCTTTCCTTTTCCTGTGAGATTAAAACTGAAACTGTGATTATGATAATAATAAGTCCCGTTTGCCTATCAAGAAATCTTTTGAACAGGGGAAATGTAGATGCAAAGTAAAAGAAGGGAAAATGGATGTCATCCTCGAAGCATTAAAAGGCGAGCTGACTTCGGTAGTTCATCATAGTCGAGTCCCGATTCACGTTTTGATGGAATGTTAAAGAAGCTCCTGCTGCAGATGATTCCTTCAGTTTTTTGTAGCAATGTATGTGAAACGCGAGGTCACTAGACACAAGAGCAGCGCAATGAGACAAAAATGGTGCGGATGATGGCGGGAAGTCAAGCCTCGTGATTTAAATGAAACGATTCAGAATTTGCCTGGAGGGATGTAACTGAATCACAGGAAACCGCACCCGAAAGGGCTGACCAGGGCTTTGCTTCTGGGTCGCGATAGTCTGTTGTCTCATCTGCGCCGCTTTCTCCAAAATCACGTTATTATTCAATTTAACTCGGAGGGAAGTTCTATTTAAGCTTCTTCTCAGTCTACTACGAGACTTTTTTACAGTAGTCTGCCTGTGACCTTGTGCTAATTGAATCAAATAAAGATACTCTCCTCCCAGGTCTGCAAAACTGAGCGCCTGCGTTCTTGAGAATTCTTGTAGGAATCCACGTAGTCCTGCAAGAAACTTAAATTCTGCCATCAACATTATAAGTGGGTGTAGAGCTAAACCTACTACTGCTTGGATGAGGATGGTTAAGGGGAAAAAACCTCACACATCAAGACTAGTCCATATAACCCCAAATTTTAACTCCTGAAACCAGTCAGAGCACATCGGAAGTCATGCACCAAGTCCATTCAGTTCTCGCTTTTGTCTTCGTTGCTGCCATAGTCAAAAGTCTACTTCCATTTTCATGTGGTGGTTTTCGAGTACTGTGTGTTAGAATGAATGAGGAGGCAGTTCCAAGTACCTTATGATACTAACTACAACGCCTCCCAGAAAGAGTCCTAACTATCCACAATATAGGTAGACACTTGTTACAAAACATGCTACCTCTGCACCACTCATCTCCGTAGCAACTGTTACTTCACCCGTACTTCGCATCCACATTTAAAATCAAATAAGTTAAAAAAATGCGTGCATTAGACTTGCTATTTGTAAATCACTTGACTGCTGGACACCTTACATCTGAATTGTCAGAAACTGAAAGACTTCATGCTGCTTATACTTTTTTCTGCCCACTGCCACTAATAATAATAGCAACAATTGATAATAATGTATAAAGCAGTATGGTAGGCATTATGTAGTTCTGGTTGTTTGGCGCTGGCAGTTAGTTCGTTTATCTATTTCAACGAGCGATTTATGGGCTACTGCTGTCTCACTTTTATTGTCACAGACGCACAGTGCAAAAGCACAAAGTATATGGATAGGGAGTGGATATAGGAATATGTTGTTCATACATTCGATCCACTAGCTGTAACCTCCACCGAATCGTGTCATGCATTAACGATAAAATTTGAAAGAAAAGTAATTGTTCATATTATGTAATCGATATTAAAATCTTACAATATTTATATTAATGATAATGATCTTTTAAAAATAGTTTCGTGACTGAGACACAATCCAACACTTTTGGTTTTATCCCTCGGAAAAATTCATTTGATCCTCCCAGGGGATAATTTCTCCCAGGTTGGGAACCACTGCGTCTGGCGATAGCAGGACGAGGGTTACAATTTGTATACTTTCGGTCAGCTCCTTACATACCAGCAATGATCTTTCCTTCACGCACACTAGCCTTGTTGTCTTTCCTTTTTTCCCTTCAAGCCTACCTTGTTTACCAGCAATGAAATAAGCGATCGTTGTGGAGCAGAGCCACGTTTCGGAACAGCCCACGAAGCACGTAAGTATTCAGTTTCTTCACACTACAGCTGCCTTATTCTCATAGACTTTAAAAAGTGTCTTCACATGATAGACGAAAAAACAAAAAAAAGTAACCAGCCCACCACACCAAAAATGCTCTCGGAAAGGTGATTTAGCTTCTCAGTTGAGTTCTCAGTATTACTTCAAACCTACACGGGTATGATTTTACATCTACATCTACTTGATTACTCTGCTGTTCACAATAAAGTGCCTGGCAGAGGGTTCAATGAACCACCTTCAAGCTGTCTCTTTACCGTTCCACTTTCGAACGGCACGCGGAGGAAACGAGCACTTAAATTTTTCTGTGCGAGACCTGATTTCTCCTATTTTATCGTGATGATCATTTCTCCCTATGTAGGTGGGTGCCAACAGAATATTTTCGCAATCGGTGGAGAAATCTGGTGATTGAAATTTCATGAGAAGATCCCGTCGCAACGAAAAAAGCCTTTGTTTTAATGATTGCCACTCCAATTCACGTATCATGTGTGTGACACTATCTCCCCTATTTCGCGATAATACAAAACGAGCTGTCCTTCTTCGTACTTTTTCGATGTCATCCGTCAGTCCAAACTGATGCGGATCCCACGCCACACAGCAATACTCCAGAATAGAGCGGACAATCGTGGTGTAAGCAGTCTCTTCAGTAGACCTGTTGCACCTTCTAAGTGTTCTGCCAATGAATCGCAGTCTTTGGTTTGCTCTACCCACAATATTATCTATGTGATCGTTCCAATTCAGGTTATTTGTAATTGTAGTTCCTAAGTATTTAGTTGAAATTACAGGCTTAAGATTTGTGGACTTATCTCGTAATCGAAATTTAGCGGATTTCGTTTAGTACTCATGTGAAAAACTTCACACTTTTCTTTGTTCAGAGTCAATTGCCACTTTTCGCACCATACAGATATCTTATCTAAATCATTTTGCAAGTAGTTTTGATTATCTGATGACTTTACAAGACGGTAAATGACCGCATCGTCTGCAAACAAACGAAGACGGCTACTCAGATTGTCTCCTATGTCGTTAATATAGATCAGGAACAATAGAGGGCCTGTAACACTTCCTTGGGGAACGCCGGATATTACTTCTGTTTTACTCGATGACTTTCAGTCTGTTACTACAAACTGTGTTCTTTCTGACATTCCATTAAATGGAATAAAATGATCTGTAAAGCTGCGTTGTCAGATTTCTGACAACTGACTGCGTTTATTAACTGACGCCACGAGTAGCCGCAATATCTGCAAATATGGTACACGTGAATCATTGTTGGTTATTGCATTGCCTACAGTCAAGTCGAACATCACGATAGTGCCATCTTCAGTTACAGCTGAGGAGATTGTGTGAAATCTTATGGGACTTAACTGCTAACGTCATCAGTCCCTAAGCTTACACACTACTTAACTAAATTATCCTAAGGACAAACACACACACCCATGCGCGAAGGAGGACTCGAACCTCCGCCGGGACCAGCCGCACAGTCCATGACTGCAGCGCCTGAGACCGCTCGGCTAATCCCGCGCGGCAGTTGAAGAGATACTGCTCACAGAAACAGATCGTTATAGATGGTGTAGTGATTAAGACTCTAAACACGCATTTTAAGGACGGTGGTTCAAATCCACAACAGGCCATCCAGATGTGTATACTCTATGGTTTCCCTAAATCGCTTCAGGCAAATCCCTTTGTGGTTCATTTGAAAAGGCCACAGCAGAATTCATTTCACTATCCGAGCTTGTTCAAAATGGTTCAAATGGCTCTGAGCACTATGGGACTTAACATCTTAGGTCATCAGTCCCCTAGAACTTAGAACTACTTAAACCTAACTAACCTAAGGACATCACACACATCCATGCCCGAGGCGGGATTCGAACCTGCGACCGTAGCAGTCCCGCGGTTCCGGACTGCAGCGCCAGAACCGCACGGCCACCGCGGCCGGCCTCCGAGCTTGTGCTCCAAGAGTTGTCCTCGTTTTCTTCGGGATTTTAAACCATAATAATACCTTGTTTCTTTCAGAATAATGATACAGCAGTAGATCACTGCCTTTGTATCTGTGACTTTCGTTGCATCAGTAAGGAGTGCTACGGATAAATTATAGACGGTGCCAAGCAGTCAACGACAGTGTTCTAGAATCTATAGGAAGGTGACGGATGGTTCTTATGCGACGTGATGAAACTGTAACTTCTCCAGCTACAGTCCAATCTCTGCTGCGTAGGCCAGTTAAAATTTTCCCCGTAAATATAGTGTATGAACGTTAGCAGTCATAGAGTCACGTCAACTTTGGTCATCATGCGACATGCAGGGGGGTAGTTCCATGCATCTTGGCGCTAACATCACGTTCATTAAGTGTAAATGAAAACTTGTTCTTGCACTATAGCATGGTGTGCCAACCTTCCTTCCGGGTGTTCAGTTCCGATACAAATTTTCTTTGTCAGTGATTATTGATGGTGTGACGAAATATAAATCAAGTTTTACAGAAAGTTGATGTGATGCCATATTAATAATGTACGGTTCCCCATTGTTTCTTCATCTGCCCTTCGTTAGAATGGATGTGCAGGCAGAAAGAGAGCATTAACCAAGTTGAAACGTATATATGTAACACCAGTAAAACTAAACTAATAATTAGAACAAGATAAATACTTCAATATTTGTTTATTTTTATTTTATTTTATTTTTGGGGCGCTCAACTGCGCAGTTACAGCGCCCGTTCAAAGTCCCAATTTTTCCCCAGTCCAATTTTTTCGCAATCCAATCTAGCCACTGTCACGAATCATGATGATGATGAAATGACGAGGGCAGCACAAACACCCAATCCCCAGGCAGAGAAAATCCCGAACCCGGCCGAGAATCGAACCCGGGACCCCGTATCCAGAGGCAAATATTTGTTGTTGAAAGACTATTTGTCTCTTCAAAACATTTATCACTGGTTACTCTATTACCCCGGCATGAATTGGAAAAAAATCTCAATATTTGGTTTTACGCACGCTGTAAAACAGTTTCGCTGCCTGTTCCTGCTTGTATTATGTGGAAGAGCGATGTGAATTCTGTAACGAACATGCGAATAAGTGGTTCTTGCATAGCAGTTCTCCTTTTACAAGAAACCGTTTTATGTTAGGATATGCCAATGGCAAGAAAGGAAGATCTGTGTTTAATATCCCACCGTCATTGAGATCTTTAGTGATGAAACATCTGCTCGTATACGACAAGGAAGAGGATTGAAATTAGCCTTGTTCTATTCAAAGGAAGTACCCCGTGATTCAGGTTAAACGATTCTGGGAAGCCGTGGGGAACCTAATGTCGGATGACTGGAAGGAGATTTAAACATCAGTTCTCCTGAAAGCGAGTGTACTATGGTGACTGGAGAGCCACATCGCGTGGTTCATACCAGAAGCGTGTTTGGTTGCCTGCAATCACTTCCCAGCGAGGTCGATACAGACTCGGAATGTGACCTCGGAACGGAAAACGAAAGACGAACAGCGGTGAGTGCCTCTTCCTGTAGATCGGAAGGAAGTTTCCCGTCTTAATAGTTTATTCACAACATCGGTTTGTTTCCTAGGAAGAAGTTACAACATAGTTTCCTGCTCGAGATCCCATGGTGGTAATATTTTCGTTATTTTTCGGGATGCGGCTTGATGGCAGAATTACGTTCACGGAGATATACTGTTTCTGGAGTCAGACTTGGGCGTACGTAAAATATTATTAGTTAAGAGATGGTATGTACTATGACCAACATTGTGAACCTAACAAGGGGACCATCAGACCTGTTAATCAAGTGTTTTGATGAGTCTTCGGTGTGTCTTCGGTACGTAAGTCTGTAGTAGTGGACACCGGAAGATCCTGAGGAACATCCCAGCAGAGGGGTCGAAACGTCGACTATTTTAGAGGAAATATGACGCGGTCTAGTAATCCAGAAGATTTTAACTTCAGACTTCGGTACGTTCTAGAAGGACTAGTGCTGAGAACCTGGATAGTAGCTTTTTATGTGACAAAATCGATCATGAAGTTTCATACGTACCTACTACACTCGCAATGTTTATTGTGTCCCGAGCAAGCTAGAGTAGCGCAGTGGTTAAAGTTCATGGCTATGACGCCGGCACAAGTTCAAGTTTTGCCCGTGTACTTTTTTTTCAGTTTCATAATGCAGAATGTCATTAAATAGTATACGTCATGTAAAATTATTCAAAAGCAGTCACTTTAGCCGTTGTAATTTCATTAATAAATCAATCACTACAGTGAACTTTCCTCAAATGTTTGTTTCGTTCGTTACAGAATAGATTACGGAAATGTCTTACTCGCCCGCTTTCATCGGTTGCTGTGCTAGAACAGAATTACGGATTGTATTTGTTGCAGACGCAATCGAAATATAAATTCGCAGAGCACCACGCACATTTAACATTGTTTCTTTTTCGATCAAATTCGATACTTGATCATTCCTGTGGAAGCATGTACACCAAACTGATGCGCAGACATGTCAGAGAACAGCGGCTCTTGCCGGATGAGCATTTCCGTTTTCGGAGGGGGCTCTCCACTAAGCAACAACTTCTTAGACTAGATGAGCAGGCAGTAGAAGCGCGGGACCGTTGAGAGTATCTTGGGGCAGTTCCATGAAACGTGTCAAGGCTTTTGACAGCGTGTGGCATGACTGTCTCCTATTCAAGCTTCCTGATTTGAGAGTACCGGTGTCACACGTGCCCTTTGCTCAAGTCGTACCTCAGAACATTTCATCCCAGAGCCAACGAAGGCATCTCGGCTGCTCGACAAATCAAGGTTTTGTGCCGCAGAGGGTTCGTACTCGGCCCCTGCTACGTACTCTATTCACCTCTGTTACCCCAAGAACACCGAGGGTCGAACTGGCGTTATGCGCCGACGACATTGCACTATTCAGGCGCAGTATAAAGGCACACATCGTGCGACATCTTCTGCAACAGGACTCCGAGTGGAGGCTCAAGATGAACACGGTGAAGAGCCAGGCTCTGATTATCACTCCGAAAAACTTATTATGAACTTAATTCCGTTCCGCATTGTGGGAGGCTCCATCCCATGGTCGCGAACAGGAAAATACCTAGACGTGACCCTTGACAGGTACCTGACGTAAGCACCACAAGGCCACGAAGTTTGGGGTAAAGCGTTGAGACGAATGGAGACGCTTTACTCCTTCCTAAACTCAGCCCAACGTTATTCGAAAATTGTGGAGTTACACATTAACTCACTACGGAAGGTACTAAACAGAGCGTTACGCTCTCTCTTTATCTACCAAGGCGTTAGCTGAGCAATAGAGAAGTTCACGACCAAGCAGGGGTCCAGTTATTAGGAGACAAATTCCCACATACCGCTCGTCAGTTTTACACACTGGCACAGCAGTCTGAGATCAGGCTTATCGCCAAACTGAGAACCAGATGTGATGGCGACCGTCCACAAGCTGGTTGCAACTGCTTCGTGTGCGGTAACCAACACGTAGCAAAAAATGGTTCAAATGGCTCTGAGCACTATGGGACTCAATTTCTGGGGTCATTAGTCCCCTAGAACTTAGAACTAGTTAAACCTAACTAACCTAAGGACATCACACACATCCATGCCCGAGGCAGGATTCGAATCTGCGACCGCAGCGGTCTCGCGGTTCCAGACTGCAGCGCCTAGAACCGCAAGGCCACTTCGGCCGGCAACACGTAGCAAGAGACTTTTGCGTTAAAACTGGATCATAATATGAGCAGAGATACCAAAAAGAAAGGATAAAATATTGCCGAACTAGCGAATTAAGTAGGCAAGGCATCAAGAATGCTAAGGCTACGAAAAAAACAAGATCCAATAATCCTCTGATGTCAGTGTCGTGTCGTGGTCCTTGGTGCGACTCGACAGGTAGCCCCTCGTAAACATAACGTTATGTCAAAGGAAACTTCCAGCCCTGAGACGACACAAAAGCAAACACGATGTTCAGTAAAGATACAGCACACACCGCAATACACATCCGGCAATATTCTGCACCCTATGTGTAGAATGAAGAAGCTCGGTGGCCGATGACGAGTCAGATGCGAAGAAAACCCCACAGCTCCGATAAGCAATGAAGGGGGTCACTATAGATCTGGTTACTGCCATAAGAGATGTTACGACAACTACACTAGGTGCAGAAAGCGCCAAGATGACATCCGTGGGGCAAAATAAGGTGGCAACGGCAGGAAATCCGGTCAGAGCTTTCGGAGGTCCTTCCCTAGATTCTCCAACAAAGAACCCCGTCCTCCATAAACAAAGTAAAGAGTGCCAATGCAATGCCAGAAAACAACTGACCGCCATCTTCTTCAAAGATGGAGCGAGAGTTAAAAAAAAGAAAAAGGAAAAAACTGACGCGCCCGTACCATGGGCTCCGACGGCAAAATGCCTGGGCACTGATCGGCAGCTGACATGGAAACATGGCGTCTGGAAGAATAAAACTGCCATCCTAGGTGCCCTGTACCCAATGATTAACGAACGATCTGCACTCTCCGAAGAATGCGAACAACTGCTCTTTAGAATATCAGTCCGATCTGTCATGAACTACGCTTGCCTGCATGGAAAACCGCAGCCAAGACGCGTATAGAATAAGTTCAACGGATCCAGAATAAAGCGCTACGGCGCATCTATCACCTTTCCAAAAATTTTCCAGCCCGCTTACCTCCATGAACTGCAGGGGAAAGACAAGTGCTTCCAACGATTCTTCATTCGCCAAATTCTCTCCTGCGATGTCGAGGTCAGCACCATTAAGAGACAGACCACTTTGAGCGGCCGGTGGCCCTGCTGGACATTCAATTGGCCCACAATAGACTAGCTAGTAGCAAATAAAAATTGGTGTCCGGGAAAACAACGGTAGTTCAGAGAATGCAACAATCATCCTATTTAGCAGGCAATAAGTACGCGTAAAATACTGCACCCTATGGGTAAATAGGTTGAACGAATTCAGAAGAGGTCTACAGTTTCAGGTAGCACCTGATCAAGCCGACGAGTCACGCCACCCATGTAAGAAGACGACAGTGTCTGGCAGTACACCCGTCAACTTAAGAATGTCACACTAACAAACTGAATACTCAGTACTGTGTACGACAGCGCCACATTGGGAGTCATACATCTTCAGAAGCGGCACAGGTGTTGGCGGCACTCACCAAGGCCCCCTGTCGTCCCTCCGCAGCGCCACACTGTATCCAAAGTAGCTGCCGTCCTGGCCCTGGGGGTCTTGCAGCACCGTGGCAGCGTCGGGGCTGTCCGCCAAGTTGAAGGCGCCGGCAGCTGAGACCGCCGCCAGCAGCAGCAGCGTCCGCGCCGCCATCCAAGTCCGTAGAGCGCGCGTGGCCATCGCCGACTGACTGACGAGCGACCGCTGGCGTCCAGAGGCGCTGGTGGGGGCGGCGGTGGTGGTGGCTGCCAAAGAACCGGCGCCGGGTTCCTCGCAGCTGCTTGAGTCACGCAGGCGGCAGGCAATCCCTGCGAACGTGACACGCCCAGGCGCGTGACGTTTCACTTGTGGCGTCCGCGGAAACGATCGACTCGGCGAACAGCGGAAGTCAGGTTGCCGTTGCACCACGGTGACTCACCTAGCGGACCTTTTGATGTTCTTTTTTTTTTAAATTCCTTTATTCAGTCTTTATTACACTACTCGCCATTAAAATTGCTACACCACGAAGATGACGTGCTACAGACGCGATATGCAAATGATTAGCTTTTCAGATCATTCACACAAGGTAGGCACCGGTGGCGACACTTACAACGTACTGATATGAGGAAAGATTCCAACCGATTTCTCATACACAAACAGCAGTTGACCGGCGATGCCTGGTGAAATGTTGTTGTGATGGCTCGTGTAAGGAGGAGAAATGCGTACCATCACGTTTCCGAGTTTGATAAAGGTCGGATTGTAGCCTATCGTGATTGCGGTTTATCGTATCGCGACATTACTGCAATGACTGTTGGCAGAATATGCAATCGGTGGGTTCAGAAGGGTAATACCGAACGCCGTTGTGGATCTCAATGGCCTCGTATCACTAGCAGTCGAGATGACAGACATCTTATCGGCATGGCTGTAACGGATCGTGCAGCCACGTCTCGATCCTTGAGTCAACAGATGGGGACGTTTGCAAGACAACCATCTGCACGAACAGTGCGACGACCTTTCCAGCAGCATGGACTATCAGCTCGGAAACCATGGCTGCGGTTACCCTTAACGCTGCATCACAGACAGGAGCGCCTGCGATGGTGTGCTCAACGACGAACCTGGGTGCACGAATCGCAAAACGTCATTTTTTTCTCTTTACAGCATCATGATGGTCTCATCCGTGTTTGGCGACATCGCGGTGAACGCACATTGGAAGCGTGTATTCGTCATCGCCACACTGGCGCATCACCCGGCGTGATGGTATGGGGTGCCATTGGTTACACGTCTCGGTCACCTCTTGTTCGTACTGGCGGCACTTTGAACAGTGGACGTTACATTTCAGATGTTTTACGACCCGTGGCTCTACCCTTCATTCGATCCCTGCGAAACCCTATATTTCAACAAGGTAATGCACGATCGCATGTTGCAGGACCTGTACGGGCCTTTCTGCATACAGAAAATGTTCGACTGCTACCCTGGCCAGCACATTCTCCAGATCTCTCACCAACTGAAAACGTCTGGTCAATGGTGGCCGAGCAACTGGCTCGTCACAATACGCCAGTCACTACTCTTGATGACCTGTGGTATTCTGTTGAAGCTGCATGGGCAGCTGTACCTGTACACGCCATTCAAGCTCTGTTTGACTCAGTGCCCAGGCGTATCAAGGCCGTTATTACGGTTCAAATGGTTCAAATGGCTCTGAGCACTATGGGACTTAACGTCTGTGGTCATCAGTCACCTAGAACTTATAACTACTTAAACCTAACTAACCTAAGGACATCACACACATCCATGCCCGAGGCAGGATTCGAACCTGCGACCGTAGCAGTCGCGCGGTTCCGGACTGCGCGCCTAGAACCGCTAGACCACCGCGTCCGGCCGTTATTACGGCCAGAGGTAGTTGTTCTGGATACTGATTTCTCAGGATCTATGCACCCAAATTGCGTGAAAATGTAATCACATGCCAGTTCTAGTATAATATATTTGCCCATTGAATACCCGTTTATCATCTGCATTTCTTCCTGGTGTAGCAATTTTAATGGCCAGTAGTGTATTATACATGATAAACCACTACCTTACATAATTAGTGGTTCGTAGTAGTGTTACAATAAATGATTGTTGCAATTGGTTTGCAATCTACAAGTAGTGTGTCAGTAACTGATCTGCTACAGGGAAGCTACGTTGTTAGTTTTAACTATTATGGCTATGCATTAAAGTTATTCTCTGCTAATCAACTACACTACCTCCAGCATCAAAGGTTGTGCTTGTTTGATATAAACCTACTGCGAGATGGCCATGCCCACTGAGCTAATCCTAGTGGGCGTGCCCCTGGCAACAACATCAAAAGCCTTAAATTATAGCTGCTGTCCTTAGTCCGATACCTATGGATCAATTGTGTACATTCGTCAAGACATGCAAGAATATTCGGGACTGCGAGCTACCAGGAAGAGAACACTGAAATCATAATAACCAACCTAGCAACAATCCAATCACAGCATTATACAAACCACCTAATGAAACGTGACAAAATCCCGCATTACCAGACGTACCTCATCCTGCAATTTATATAGGGGACTTTAACAGTCACCATGAAATGTGGGGTTACAGAGCAAATATACGAACGGAGAAGCTCTTGCAGCTTCGATCGAAAATCACCACGTCTCATAAGATGCAAATGACTTGAAAACCTTTCACTCAGCCCGATGGCAGATTATACAAACCCAAATATCTGTATTTTAACAACTGATCAACAACACACCCCAGTACCCCACACGAAGAAGGTGTTATAAGGTTTCCCTCACAGCCAACACTGACCAGGGCTCGTAGCCATCGGAATTCAGACTCCTCTAATCAGATCTGTCGAAAAACCAAGATGGAATTCAAACATAAGCAACTGGATGTCTTATGCGAAGGAAGCTGATGGACATCTCCTCTGGATCCCAGCGACATTAAGAAACTACACGCGCTTTGTTGGTGTCATTATAGGAGCAGCAAAACACAATATACCACGTCGTTTCAGGAAGGAATATGTGCTCTGCTGGAACAAGGAGACGGAAGTGCTCTGCAAGAAAAACGGAGCCGATGATGGCCCAGAGGCAGGCAACAAGGTACTCCAGTCTCTTTAGAGCCAAAGGAAAGAAAGATGGTTGACAACTACCAAAGAACTGGACTGCACCCCCTCAAGCCGCAAAGAATCGTCCCTGCTCAGACGACTAGGGGCAGCAACACCAAAAATCAGACAGAAACCACAGATCACCCCATCGCGGATTGCACAACATATCAAGTCACGAGCAGACAATGTTCCTCTGGACCTCAGCAGCACAAAAAATTTACAAGAAGAGATCAAAACAATAGGTGGCACCCTCGACGGAAGTTCACCCTTCAGCTCTCCTTTTACTGACAGCGAAGCTGAGAAAGCCATAAGATGCCTAAATCTAAGGAAATCAGCAGGTGTAGGTGGAATGTTCCCAGAATTTATCATCCATCTTGGCAAAAGTGGAAGGACATGGCTACAGTGATTCTTTACAGACTGCTTGTGAAAGCGACAGGTACCGGCAGATTTTAAGATAGCAAAAGCCCTTGCAATCCTCAAACCAGGAAAACCGAAAGACGATGTCTCAAGCTATCGTCCAATTTCCCTTCTCAGCGTCTGCTACAAACTACTGGTACGGCTAATCTACAATAGGATCTACCAAACTGTGGCTTTCTACCAAGCAGGCTTCAGGCAAAACCGCAGCTGCTGTGAGCAGGTATTGGCGTTCACTTCATATATCGAAGCTGGTTTCCAGAATGGGCTGAAAACTTCAGTAGCATTTGTAGATCTAACTGCTTCTTACGACACTGTGTGGCTGGATGGACTAATGTTAAAACTAAAGCGAACTGCTCCATGCTTAACAACACTGCTGTCCAGCATCCTGAAAAACCAATATTTCCGAGTGTGTCTTCATGACAAAGCGAGCAAGTCATATAAACTTAAGAACGGCCTACCACAAGGATCTGTCCTGGCCCCACTATTGTTCAACCTGTACATAAATGACATACCTGAAACTATATCTAGGAAGTTTGTAAGAGGTCCGAGCAGATGTAATTTCCATGTATTGCTCATGCGCTGCCTGCGATATGCAAGGTATAAGAGAATCGCTGACCAGAGAGCAGTGTTGACTGTACGAACTGTGTAGCAGTAGCAGTAAGTTGTTGCCAGTGTGTGTGTCTGCTCTGGTCTGGTCTGGTGTGTCATATTGGCCGGGCCGGTCGCGGTGCAGCGATGCCGGAGCCTGAGTATTATTGTATAAGCTAAAAAAAGCAGCCTCGCGCATATCTAGTAATAATATGTAAACTCCCATGTATATCTTTTAAAAATGTCCTAATAATAACAAGCATTCATTTCAATTTAAAGAATTTAATATTTTTTTTCAATGCATGGTCATTCCGATTGTTGCAAAAGAAAAATCATTTGCCTCCTTTCAAAAATAACAAATGTATAGGCCACCATTGCACAGAGCTGTGCCGGAAAAGAGCTATTGTAAGAGCAGATAGTTGCCGACTTTATCGAGCTGAGAATTTTTGCTTTTTATTCAGAATGATCTTACAGGGCCATGACGCAGCACTGATGTCGTCCAAATTTTACCAGGTTACTGAATTTATTTTTTATTGCGAGGTTTAGGAATTTTTCTGTTTCGAGCTTACATTAAATGAGAAAAGAATTTTGTGGATACATTAAATGGGAAACAAATTTTGTGTGGAGGTTAAATGTGAATGAATTTCGGGAGGTTACACTAAAATAGAATCACATTCATTATTCATATTAATATTTTAACAATTTTTCTGTGGGGAGGTTACACTTGGCTTATTGTTTTCTGCAGAGAGGTTACAAGTTCTGCTACATTGACGATACCGCCATTGCATATCAAAGCAAGCACCTAGAGGAGGGAGAAAATGTGCTCACACAAGACCTTAGAGTACTTGGTGACTATTACACAAATTGGAGATTGTGCCCTAACCCTACAAAAACTGAAGTGACAGCTTTCCACCTCAACAACCGATTAGCAAACCAGCCACTAAATGTCACCTTCTTAATAAATCAGTTAAAAACAACCCTCATCCTAAGTAACTTGGAATCACACTGGACCGATCACTCACGTACAGGATTCACCTCACGCCACTAACGGAAATGTTAAAGACCAGGAACAACATTATCTGGAAACTAGGTGGAACTTCCTGGGGTGCACACGCTGACACTCTCCGTACAGCGGCCTTATCTCTCGTATATCCTGTGTCTGAACACTGCGCACCTATCTGGTACAGGAGTGTACATGCCAATAAGGTTGATGTTCAGCTGAATGACACCGTGAGAATTGTAACGGGAACCCTGATGTCAACACCACTACCTTGGCTGTCTGCTGTCAGTAACATCGCCCCACTACATTTGAGACTATAAGAAGCAACGACACGCGAACGGGAAAAGATTAATAACGTAAAGCTTTCCCAAAGGCTATCCGCCCAGGAAATACTGCTCAATCAACCCTGCAAGCGTCTCAAACCAAGGAAACCATTCCGCACAGCTCGAGAACCCGAACCATTCAAGATTGAAGATATGTGAAAGGAGACATGGAAAAACGACACCAGTATAATTCTCTGTGGCCTCGAAGACCCTACATGCATACCAGGCTTCCAACTACGTGGAAGCACCTGGTGCGTGCTCAACAGAATCCGACGTGGGCATGGAAGAACTAAGTCCTTCACGTACAAATTGGGACCCTCAGACTCCCCGATGTGCGACTGTGGAGTAGCAGAACAGACTGTTGAACACATTGTAGAGGAATGTTCCAACAGATGTTCTAGTGATGGCTGGAACGACATAATCAACGCCTCGCCAACAACACTGGATTGGATACACTCTCTGGATATCTCTTGTACATTCCTTTTGTTATGTATAAATATTTCTTTTGTATTGTGTAAATATCGCTGTAAATTGCATGTGTATGATAAATAATAATAATATAAATAATAAAATCGCTGCAGTCTTCAATCTATCTAATACTACCCTAGCACTAATTTCTACCATACTAACCTATCATATGTCAAGTTTGGTGCGATTGTCAGGTCACGTCTTTGGCATTCTCCTCCCCCTAGTCCAGAGCGTGGCGGATCCAATTCGTAACGGCGGTCGGGCAGTTTACGCCCTGGGGGTACGGGTTGGTGTGACCACGTGTACATCTCATGGTTTGCTAATTGTCGCAATTATCCCTCAAATATTCCTGAAGAACCCTGCGTGATACCTATTTGGTCAGGTTATTTAAGATTTGAAATGTACCCTCTTGCCGCAGTAAGTTGAAAGTGTCATGGGGGGGGGGGGGGGGGGGGTTAATTGCTGCCGTAACGCAGCTGCCACTTCATCGTGCCACATCGCAAACCGGCACAAATATTCCGAATATGGTCCAAGGCTACATCTACATCTATGTGATTACTCTGCTATTCACAATAAAGTGCCTGGCAGAGGGTTCAATGAACCACCTTCAAGCTGTCTCTCTACCGTTCCACTCTCGAACGGAGCGCGGGATAAATGAACACTTAAATTTTTCTGTGCGAGCCCTGATTCCTCTTATTTTATCGTGATGATCATTTCTATGTCGGTGGGTGCCAACAGAATGTTTTCGCAAGTGGCTAGTGAGAAAGTGAAATAATCCCCTCCTTGGTTTGAACTACCTCATAGTTAACCATTCCATAACATCTGGCAGGAGTTGAAACGTTCATCCTCGCATCCTTTTGATGTTTATCAGTTGACTAGTGAGTACAAGTAATAATGTCTAGGTATTGCAATTAGCGCTATTGCTATTCCACCCTTCCATTTTCTTCTGCCGCGGATACGGAATATTGCAACTTATGCGGACAGTTATACAGTTTAGAAAACATTCTGTGAGTAACTGTTTCTACAAGGATAGCCAAACTAATGAAAATCTGCTGAGGCATGCTGGAATAATTAATTAGGCAATGAAGGAATGGCAGATTGTATGCAGATGATGCTGTCGTTTCCCCTTTAATAAACTCGTTAGAAAATCAACACGTATTATAAAATGATTTACACAAGAGATGGCTATTGACCCTCAACAATAAACAGTGAGGTCCTCCACTCAGTACTGCTGCCGCTAGTCGTATACTCCTAGCTCACTCATTTGTTACAAAGTTTAATTCTTAATTTCTTTGCGTGTTTTTGGTACTTGCATTGTTTAATTCATAAATTTCGGGCGTATTATAGTATTTGAGAGTTGTAGCATCACGTTTTAGTACCTGAATAGTGTAAATTCGCGTAGTCGTCTATCTTCTGTTTTTGTTTTGAACGGCCAGTGTCGGTTGGTCACAGTCAGTGTGCTCCCTGCCGCCGTTGGATAAGCAGCTGCTGCAGCAAGTCGTATACTCCTATCTCACTCATTTGTTACATAGTTTAATTCTTAATTTCTTTGCGTGTTTTTGGTACTTGCATTGTTTAATTCATAAATTTCGGGCGTATTATAGTATTTGAGAGTTGTAGCATCGCGTTTTAGTACCTGAATAGTGTAAATTCGCGTAGTCTCCTTCCGCCGCCGAGCAGTGTCAGCAGTGCGCAAGTAGCAGCATTACTGCATTTACTAGGCAATCTTGTATTTTAATAACTGTTTAAATTTTGTCGATTTGTTTGCGTTCTCTGTAGATTACTTCAGACGTTCTTTGCAAAACAGTTTTTAGCATGGATAGGGACTGCAACTGCTGTGTTCGGATGCAGGCTGAGTTGGCATCCCTTCGCTCCCAGCTTCAGGCAGTGTTGGCTTCGGTCGCACAGCTTGAGGCTGTTGCCAATGGGCATCACTGTGGGGGTCCGGATAGGGGTTTGTCGGGGACGGCCAGCTCGTCCCACGCATCCCCCGATCGGACTACGACTGTGGTTGCCCGGGATACTACCCGCATTGAGGCTGATCCCTCACCTGTGGTAGAGTGGGAGGTCGTCTCAAGGTGTGGCAGGGGGCGAAAGACATTCCGGAGGGCTGAACGGAAGGCCTCTCCAGTTTGTGTGACGAACCGGTTTCAGGCTCTGTCTCAGGCTGATACTGATCTTCGGCCTGACATGGCTGCTTGTCCTGTTCCAGAGGTTGCCCCTCAGTCTGCAAGATCCGGGCGGTCGCAGAGGGTGGGCTTACTGGTAGTTGGGAGCTCCAACGTCAGGCGCGTAATGAGGCCCCTTAGGGATATGGCAGCAAGAGGGGGGAAGAAAACCAATGTGCACTCCGTGTGCATACCGGGGGGAGTCATTCCAGATGTGGAAAGGGTCCTTCCGGATGCCATGAGGGGTACAGGGTGCACCCATCTGCAGGTGGTCGCTCATGTCGGCACCAATGATGTGTGTCGCTATGGATCGGAGGAAATCCTCTCTGGCTTCCGGCGGCTATCTGATTTGGTGAAGACTGCCAGTCTCGCTAGCGGGATGAAAGCATAGCTCACCATCTGCAGCATCGTCAACAGGACTGACTGCGGACCTTTGGTACAGAGCCGAGTGGAGGGTCTGAATCAGAGGCTGTTCTGCGACCGTGTGGGCTGCAGATTCCTCGACTTGCGCCATAGGGTGGTGGGGTTTAGGGTTCCGCTGGATAGGTCAGGAGTCCACTACACGCAGCAGCCGGCTACACGGGTAGCAGGGGTTGTGTGGCGCGGGCTGGGCGGTTTTTTAGGTTAGATGGCCTTGGGCAAGTACAGAAAGGGCAACAGCCTCAACGGGTGTGGGGCAAAGTCAGGATATGCGGGGACCAAGCAGCAGTCGGTATTGTAATTGTAAACTGTCGAAGCTGCGTTGTTAAAGTACCGGAACTTCAAGCGCTGATAGAAAGCACCAAAGCTGAAATCGTTATAGGTACAGAAAGCTGGCTGAAGCCAGAGATAAATTCTGGCGAAATCTTTACAAAGGTACAGACGGTGTTTAGAAAGGATAGATTGCATGCAACCGGTGGTGGAGTGTTCGTCGCTGTTAGTAGTAGTTTATCCTGTAGTGAAGTAGAAGTGAATAGTTCCTGTGACTTATTATGGGTGGAGGTTGCACTCAACAACCGAGCTAGGTTAATAATTGGCTTCTTTTACCGACCTCCCGACTCAGCAGCATTAGTGGCAGAACAACTGAGAGAAAATTTGGAATACATTTCACATAAACTTTCTCAGCATGTTATAGTCTTAGGTGGAGATTTCAATTTACTAGATATAGACTGGGACACTCAGATGTTTAGGACAGGTGGTAGGGACAGAGCATCGAGTGACATTATACTGAGTGCACTATCCGAAAATTACCTCGACCAATTAAACAAAGAACCGACTCTTGGAGAAAACATCTTGGACCTACTGATAACAAACAGACCCGAACTTTTCGACTCTGTATGTGCAGAACAGGGAATCAGTGAGCATAAGGCCGTTGCAGCATCCCTGAATATGGAAGTTAATAGGAATATAAAAAAAGGGAGGAAGGTTTATCTGTTTAGCAAGAGTAATAGAAGGCAGATTTCAGACTACCTAACAGATCAAAACGAAAATTTCTGTTCCGACACTGACAATGTTGAGTGTTTATGGGAAAAGTTCAAGGCAATCGTAAAATGCGTTTTAGACAGGTACGTGCCGTGTAAAACTGTGAGGGACGGGAAAAACCCGCCGTGGTACAACAACAAAGTTAGGAAACTACTGCGAAAGCAAAGAGAGCTTCACTCCAAGTTTAAACGCAGCCAAAACCTCTCAGACAAACAGAAGCTAAACGATGTCAAAGTTAGCGTAAGGAGGACTATGCGTGAAGCCAAAACCTCTCAGACAAACAGAAGCTAAACGATGTCAAAGTTAGCGTAAGGAGGACTATGCGTGAAGCGTTCAGTGAATTCGAAAGTAAAATTCTATGTACCGACTTGACAGAAAATCCTAGGAAGTTCTTGTCTTACGTTAAATCAGCAAGTGGCTCGAAACAGCATATCCAGACACTCCGGGATGATGATGGCATTGAAACAGAGGATGACACGCGTAAAGCTGAAATACTAAACACCTTTTTCCAAAGCTGTTTCACAGAGGAAGACCGCACTGTAGTTCCTTCTCTAAATCCTCGTACAAACGAAAAAATGGCTGACATCGAAATAAGTGTCCAAGGAATAGAAAAGCAACTGGAATCACTCAACAGAGGAAAGTCCACTGGACCTGACGGGATACCAATTCGATTCTACACAGAGTACGCGAAAGAACTTGCCCCCGTTCTAGAGGCGTGTACCGCAAGTCTCTAGAGGAATGGAAGGTTCCAAATGATTGGAAAAGAGCACAGGTAGTCCCAGTCTTCAAGAAGGGTCGTCGAGCAGATGCGCAAAACTATAGACCTATATCTCTGACGTCGATCTGTTGTAGAATTTTAGAACATGTTTTTTGCTCGAATATCATGTCGTTTTTGGAAACCCAGAATCTACTATGTAGGAATCAGCATGGATTCCGGAAACAGCCATCGTGTGAGACCCAACTCGCTTTATTTGTTCATGAGACCCAGAAAATATTAGATACAGGCTCGCAGGTAGATGCTATTTTTCTTGACTTCCGGAAGGCGTTCGATACAGTTCCGCACTGTCGCCTGATAAACAAAGTAAGAGCCTATGGAATATCAGACCAGCTGTGTGGCTGGATTGAAGAGTTTTTAGAAAACAGAACACAGCATGTTGTTCTGAATGGAGAGACGTCTACAGACGTTAAAGTAACCTCTGGCGTGCCACAGGGGAGTGTTATGGGACCACTGCTTTTCACAATATATATAAATGACCTAGTAGATAGTGTCGGAAGTTCCATGCGGCTTTTCGCGGATGATGCTGTAGTATACAGAGAAGTTGCAGCATTA
The DNA here is from genome assembly GCF_023864345.2 of Schistocerca serialis cubense. NCBI lineage: Eukaryota > Metazoa > Arthropoda > Insecta > Orthoptera > Acrididae > Schistocerca > Schistocerca serialis. The sequence goes on from NC_064643.1 coordinate 464,146,351, forward strand.
GAAAATTGTAGTGAAATGCAGGAAGATCTGCAGCGGATAGGCACTTGGTGCAGGGAGTGGCAACTGACCCTTAACATAGACAAATGTAATGTATTGCGAATACATAGAAAGAAGGATCCTTTATTGTATGATTATATGATAGCGGAACAAACACTGGTAGCAGTTACTTCTGTAAAATATCTGGGAGTATGCGTGCGGAACGATTTGAAGTGGAATGATCATATAAAATTAATTGTTGGTAAGGCGGGTACCAGGTTGAGATTCATTGGGAGAGTCCTTAGAAAATGTAGTCCATCAACAAAGGAGGTGGCTTACAAAACACTCATTCGACCTATACTTGAGTATTGCTCATCAGTGTGGGATCCGTACCAGATCGGGTTGACGGAGGAGATAGAGAAGATCCAAAGAAGAGCGGCGCGTTTCGTCACAAGGTTATTTGGTAACCGTGATAGCGTTACGGAGATGTTTAGCAAACTCAAGTGGCAGACTCTGCAAGAGAGGCGCTCTGCATCGCGGTGTAGCTTGCTCGCCAGGTTTCGAGAGGGTGCGTTTCTGGATGAGGTATCGAATATATTGCTTCTCCCTACTTATACCTCCCGAGGAGATCACGAATGTAAAATTAGAGAGATTAGAGCGCGCACGGAGGCTTTCAGACAGTCGTTCTTCCCGCGAACCATACGCGACTGGAACAGGAAAGGGAGGTAATGACAGTGGCACCTAAAGTGCCCTCCGCCACACACCGTTGGGTGGCTTGGGGAGTATAAATGTAGATGTAGAATAAAACAACTGTATGTTGGTTACACGATAAATCATACAAATTTAAAGATTGTCGGTTCAACTAAATGGCTAAGGACTGCAATTAAGAACAACTTAAACTGGAACCCTCTCACAGAAAATGTTGTCGGGAAAGCGAACAGAAGACTTCGTTTTGTTGGTAGAATGATCAGAAGATGTAACAAATCTGCTAAAGATACTGCCTACACAACGCTTGTCCGTCCTCTTCTGGAGTAACGCTATGCTTTATGGGGTCCGTACCAGGTAGGACTGAAGTTCGAAGAAGAGCATTACTGCGAAATAGAAGGGAGAGTGTCACCAAGCGAGTTGAGATGGCAGTCATTAAGGCAAAGAGGTTTCTCGTTGTGGTGAGATCTTTTCAGGAAATTTCAATCACCAACTTCCTCCTCCGGATGTGAAAATTGACTCCTACCTATGCAGGAAGAAACAACCATCGTGATAAAATAAGAGAAATCAGAGCTTACTCAGAAAGCTCTACATAAATACAAATCACCGATCACAAATCCTGGAGATCATTAGCCGACCATACAATGTTCGCCCATACATGGCGATCTAGTGCACCCAAGGCCACCCAGTTGCTGAAGGTCTTCCTGCAGTTCATCCTCTCACCGCTTTCTTGGTCGTGCAGTTTGACGGGTTCCATCAGGTTTAGCTGTAAGCACAACTTTCGCCTGACAAGTGTCTGGCCTATTGGAAGTGTGCCATGCCAGGCGTATTCTCCGCGCTTTCATTTTCTGTACGATGGTGAGTTGTATAATCCGGACTGCGGCTTCTGCTTCTTTCTACGTGTCCAAGTATTCTCTTTTCCGTTTAGAAATCAACTGGTTCTCTTCATCGCTTTTTGTTGTGCTTAACGTTTCCGTCCCAAATAATAACACTGGTACTATCACTGCCTTATAGATGTGTTCATTCTCCCCAAGTGATACACGGGAATGGAGAGATCAAGAAATAGTCTGTAAACGCCGTAGCAAGGCAATTACGAGAGAAAACCATGTGTCACCTGTGCGTAAATAACGGTAATATAGTGCGTCCACAAGGAAGACACTAGGACAAATGCAGATTTCTGGAAGTGTGTTCGGATAATCGAAATTGTTAAGGCGACCGCTCGCGATAAGCAGGAAATCCAGGCTTGAATTGTGGTCCGGCAAAAATTTCCATTTCCTCACGTATGTCAAACAGCATTCTTGCCATCACACGGTACATCACCAATAAACGACTTATTCCTCTTAAAAAGCGTTCATGATAGCAAACGGATATACACTTCTGGAAATTGAAATAAGAACACCGTGAATTCATTGTCCCAGGAAGGGTAAACTTTATTGACACATTCTTGGGGTCAGATACATCACATGATCACACTGACAGAACCACAGGCACATAGACACAGGCAACAGAGCATGCACAATGTCGGCACTAGTACAGTGTATATCCACCTTTCGCAGCAATGCAGGCTGCTATTCTCCCATGGAGATGATCGTAGAGATGCTGGATGTAGTCCTGTGGAACGGCTTGCCATGCCATTTCCACCTGGCGCCTCAGTTGGACCAGCGTTCGTGCTGGACGTGCAGACCGCGTGAGACGACGCTTCATCCAGTCCCAAACATGCTCAATGGGGGACAGATCCGGAGATCTTGCTGGCCAGGGTAGTTGACTTACACCTTCTAGAGCACGTTGGGTGGCACGGGATACATGCGGACGTGCATTGTCCTGTTGAAACAGCAAGTTCCCTTGCCGGTCTAGGAATTGTAGAACGATGGGTTCGATGACGGTTTGGATGTATCGTGCACTATTCAGTGTCCCCTCGACGATCACCAGTGGTGTACGGCCAGTGTAGGAGATCGCTCCCCACACCATGATGCCGGGTGTTGGCCCTGTGTGCCTCGGTCGTAGGCAGTCCTGATTGTGGCGCTCACCTGCACGGCGCCAAACACGCATACGACCATCATTGGCACCAAGGCAGAAGCGACTCTCATCGCTGAAGACGACACGTCTCCATTCGTCCCTCCATTCACGCCTGTCGCGACACCACTGGAGGCAGGCTGCACGATTTTGGGGCGTGAGCGGAAGACGGCCTAACGGTGTGCGGGACCGTAGCCCAGCTTCATGGAGACGGTTGCGAATGGTCCTCGCCGATACCCCAGGAGCAACAATGTCCCTAATTTGCTGGGAAGTGGCGGTGCGGTCCCCTACGGCACTGCGTAGGATCCTACGGTCTTGGCGTGCATCCGTGCGTCGCTGCGGTCCGGTCCCAGGTCGACGGGCACGTGCACCTTCCGCCGACCACTGGCGACAACATCGATATACTGTGGAGACCTCACGCCCCACGTGTTGAGCAATTCGGCGGTACGTCCACCCGGCCTCCCGCATGCCCACTATACGCCCTCGCTCAAAGTCCGTCAACTGCACATACGGTTCACGTCCACGCTGTCGCGGCATGCTACCAGTGTTAAAGACTGCGATGGAGCTCCGTATGCCACGGCAAACTGGCTGACACTGACGGCGGCGGTGCACAAATGCTGCGCAGCTAGCGCCATTCGACGGCCAACACCGCGGTTCCTGGTGTGTCCGCTGTGCCGTGCGTGTGATCATTGCTTGTACAGCCCTCTCGCAGTGTCCGGAGCAAGTATGGTGGGTCTGACACACCGGTGTCAATGTGTTCTTTTTTCCATTTCCAGGAGTGTATTTACCAGAAGAATTTAATATTCTAAAGTTACAGCTGTTACATTCAGAGAAAAATCCTGCAATCCCTGCCATATGAACAATATCGACTGATTTTTGTGACGAAGTAGAACATAAGTTTTGGATATTGCAGAACTGACATGTTCAGTGTATGACAAATATAAGTCGACTGTTCTGAACTTGATTTGCAGATAAACATGACAAAGATACAACTCAGATACAGATTTTGAATAAGCGGTAACAACATCTAAGACTTAAAATAAACTACATAACGGAAAACCAGACTAGTTTTACGAGATTAAACGTTTCGAACGTTTGAGGTCCAGAAAATCAGTGATAAAGAAAGCAATCTGTATGGATTACCGGAAGAAACTTCCGTTTCCTGATATTTCAACCAGTGGAGTGCATTACTGCGGGCAGATATTATTTTATTCGCATTCATTCAAAAGTCATTTGCTTTCTTCTGGGACTTTATATATACATGACGAAACACTTTCCAAGAAAGGACTATCAAAATGTGTAGTAAACCCTTAAACGACGCAAGCTGGCGTTTTTGAGCAAACAACTTTCACGACTCGAAACAATGAAACCACCTGAAGGTAAGATGTCCGCCCCCGGTAGCTGCGTGGTCAGCGAGACAGATTGTCACTCCTAAACGTCCGGGTTCGATTCCCGGCTGGGTCGGAGATTTTTCTCCGCTCAGGGTCTGGGTGTTGTGTTGTCATAATCATCATCATTTCATCCCCATCGACGGGCACGTCGCCGAAGTGGCGTCAAATCGAAAGACTTGCACCCGGCGAACGGTCTACCCGACGGGTGGCCCTAGTCAAACGACATTTACATTTAAGGTAAGATGACGGACGTTGGCTTCAAGTGTTTGACATCATGACAACTCCACTTGTTTTTACCTCTGTAGTTGCTGTCCGAGCCGTGGTCGAAGGGCTGCCAGCACGGTAACTCACCGTGTTTAGTCAGAGGGCTGGCTGCCCTCTCTAATAAGAAAACTGAGTAAAGGAACCAACGATGAACTTAAACGGGTGTCCCAGACCAAACGCAGCGCACAGAATGGAAATAAAAAGGGGGTAGTGTCTTTAATTGGTAATCACGACGTTCTCGGTTTCGAACCTCACCACCACATAAATTTTGAATTAAAATCATCAGCACTGGCGGCCGAAGACTTTCGGCATAAGAGGTCACACTCACTCTACCAATGGCCTTGTCACAGAGAGTGGAGGGGTGGGCAGGGGTTCAGAGCACTCTGTTGCCTTTGGAGTGGGTTGGGTTGGGTTGTTTTGAGGGAGGAGACCAGACGGCGAGGTCATCTGTCTCAGGGGATTATTGAAGGATGGGGAAGGAAGTCTGCCGTGCCCTTTCAAAGTAACCATCCCGGCATTTGTCTGGAGCGATTTACGGAAATCACGGAAAACCTAAATCAGGATGGTCGGACGCGGGACTGAACCGTCGTCCTCCTGAATGCGAGTCCAGTGTGCCAACCACTGCGCCACCTCGCTCGGCCTATGCAGTGGGAAACTGCCCGTAAAGGAGAAAGAATCTGCAATGATCAACAGGATGAGGGTGCAGAAGGTTTTGGAAACCACTGCACTTAAGACACATAATGTGTATCCACAGGACATGTGGCCTGTAACTGAAAAAATGTTATGATAATCTCTTCATTGGCAAAAGATTCCACATTAACCCTTATTCGGATCTCCAGGAGGGGACTGCCAAGGGGGAGGTCACCATGAGAAAAAGATTGAGTAACCAACGAAAGGGTAACGGTCTACGAGTCGGGGCGTGGAACGTCAGAAGCTTGAACTTGGTAGACAATCTAGAAAACCTGAAAAGGGAGATGCAAAGGCTCAATCTAGATACAGTGGGGTCAGTGAAGTGAAATGGGAAGAAGATAAGAATTTCTCGTCAGATAACTTGAGGGTAATATCCACAGCAGCAGAAAATGGTGTGACGGAAGTAGGATTGGTTATGAATAGAAAGGCAGGGCAGAGAGTGTGTCATTGTGAATAGTTCAGTAATCGGGTTGTTCTCATCAGAATCGACAGCAAACCAACACAGACAACGATATTTCATGTATACATGCCGACGTCGCAAGTTGAAGATTAAGAGATAGAGAAAATATATGAGGATCTTGAACAGATAATTCAGTACATAAAAAAGCACTCCGTCTTCAGGCCACAAGTGGTCCATCTGGACCATCCGACCGCCGTGTCATCCTCAGCTGAGAATGCGGATAGGAGGGGTGTGTGGTCAGCACTCTACGCTGCCAGTCGTTATGATGGTTTTCTTTGACCGGAGCCGCTACTATTCGGTCGAGTAGCTCCTCAATTGGCATCATGAGGCTGAGTGCACCCCGAAAAATGGCAACACCGCATGGCGGCCTGGATGGTCACCCATTCTAGTGCTGGTCACGTCCGACAGCGTTTAACTTCGGTGATCTGACAGGCACCGCTGTATCCACTGTGGCAAGGCCGTTGCCAATTCGGCACTTAAAGGGAGATGAAAATCTAATAGTCATGGGGGACTGGAATGCGGTTGTAGGGGAAGGAGTAGAAGAAAGGGCTACAGTGGAGTATGGGCTTACTAATAAGAATGAGAGAGGAGAGAGTCTAATTGAGTTCTGCAATAAATTTCAGGTAGTAATAGCCAATATTCTGTTAAAGAATCACAAGAGGAGGAGATATAACTGGATAATTTCGATAGATATGGGAAGATTTCAGTTAAATGGGGGGTGAAGTTTAAGGGATTAATGAGTAAGAATCAATACGTAAAAAAGTGGGATACAGAACTGCTAAGGAATGAAGAGATATTCTTAAAGTTCTCTAAGGCTATAGATGCTGCAATAAGGAATAACTCCGTGAGCATTTCATTTGAAGAGGAAATGATGTTTTTAAGAAGGGTAATCACGGAAATTGGAAAGAAACACATAGATACAAAGAAGGCAGCTGCGAATAATTTCTTGTTAACAAAAGAAATCGATGAAAGATGGAAGCAGAAAAATATTCAAGGAAATTCAGGAATACAGAAATACAAGTCGCTGAGGAATGAAATAAATAGGAAGTCCAGAGAAAGAAAGACGAAATGGCTGCATGAAAAATGTGAAGAAATCTAAAAAGAAATGACTGTCGGAGCGACTGACTCAGCATATAGAAAAGTCAGAACAACGTTCGGTGAAATTAAAAGCAAGGGTTGTAACATTAAGAGTACAAAGGGAATTCCACTATTAAATGCAGAGAAGAGAGTGATAGCTGGAATGAGCACATTGAAGGCATCTATGAGGCGGAAGATTTGTCTGATAGAAGAAGAAACCGGAGCCGATTCGGGAGAGACCGGGGGTCCAATATTAGAATCAGAATTTAAAAGAGCTTTGGAAGACTTAGGATCAAATAAGGCAAAAGGGATAGATAACATTCCATTAGAATTTCTAAAATCATTAGGGGAAGTGGCAACAAAACGACTATTCACGTTGGTGTATAGATGTATGAGTCTGGCGATGTTCCATGTGACTTTCGGAAATATATCGACACAGTTCCAAAGACTGAAAGAGCCGATATGTGCGAGAATTATCGCACAATCAGCTTATCAGCTTATGCATCCAAATCGCTAACGAAAATCAATCACAGAAGATCAGAAAATAAAACTGGGGATGCCTTAGATGACGATCAGTTTGGCTTTAGGAAAGGTAAAGGCACCAGAGAGGCATTCCTGATGTTGCCGGTGTTGCGGTTGATAATGGAAGCAAGACCAAAGAAAAATGAAGGCACGTTCATAGGATTTGTCGACCTGGAAAAAGGGTCCGACAATGTCAAGTGGTACAAGGTGTCAGAAATTCGGAGGAGAATAGGGGTAAGCTATAAGGAGAGACGGGGAAAACGCAAATGTACAAGAGCGAAGAGGGAATAATAAGACTGGAAGACCAAGAACGAAGTGCTCGGATAAAAAGGATGTAAGACAAGGATGTAGTATTTTGCACCTACTGTTCAATATATACATCTAAAAAGAAACGATGGAAGTAAAAGAGCCGGCCGGGGTATCCGAGCGGTTCTGGGCGCTACAGTCTGGAATCGCGCGACCGCTACGGTCGCAGGTTCGAATCCTGCCTCGGGCACGGATGTGTGTGATGTCCTTAGGTTAGTTAGGTTTAAGTAGTTCTAAGTTCTAGGGGACTGATGAACTCATAAGTTAAGTCCCATAGTGCTCAGAGCCATTTTTTTGAAGTAAAAAAAAGGTTCAGGAGTGGAATTAAAATTCATGATGAAAGCATATCAGTTGTAAGAATCGCTGATGGCATTGCTTAGTGAAAGGAAAGAAGAGTTACATGTTCTACTGAATGGAACGAACAGGATAATGAGTAGAGAATATGGACCGAGAGTAAATCGAAGGCAGTTGGAAGCAATTACAAGCAGCAGAAATGAGAAAAGAGAGAAATGTAACACGAGGATTGATGGTCTCAAAGTAAATGAAGTTAAGTAATTTATAACACTAACTTGCCGTGAAACACGCTAATGTTACCCTCTGAGAGGATTTCGAAGATTGACTGCACATGTGTGTACTGGACAAAGGTATCGGACTATAATTTTGAATTTCGTGAAATTAACAGAAAAACCAAACGGACTTTAATCTTGGGAGTTAATGAAAGTGATAAAATTATAAGTGAATGAAAAAAAAGAACGGTTGCCAGCCCAATTAGGCACATTAATTTGGAAATATATGTTTAAGGAAATTGAATATTGGTTACTGAAGCTACTTTCTTGAGATTTCGCTTTGAATAGCACACGGGATACAAACTGACACAGTGCACTCTGAACTGTGTGTAGCAGCAGTTACCAATAACGCGCAGACCAGTAAATTATAGGAAGTAAATTTGCACCAAGCTCATACTAACGACAGCTACACTCAAGAGCATTACTTAATCAAATATTGAAATGTTACTGTATGCAGTGCCGAACTAAATTTGGACATGAGGGTTTTTTATCTTAACTGGCATGAAAAAAACAAATAAAGATGAATAATATCATAAATACACTGTTTAAGCTTCTCTACATAATAGTTTAATTTTTTCCTAATAGGTGGAGAATATGCTGGGGGCCCATTAACTAGTATAGTTTCACTAGTCGACGCTCTTTGATTATTACAGTAGTAAAGACTAATTCAAAAAGCTAATCATTCACTTCACTTCGAGTAATACAACACTGGGCTTAATTAATTTCAAACAAGGCACTATTCATGATAGAAATCAAAACCACTCTATTATTTAAAATGAGCATAACTTCTTTGCCTTCTTATCACCAATGAAGCAGGCATTCTAGACAATAATACCTACACAATCTCGCATTGTAATCCTACAAAATTACATTTTGTGGTAAACTAAGGATATTTTAGCAAAAGCCTGTCCAACTTCACTTTTGTGGTTTTAGCTTAACTTTTAGTACTACTTTTACATTAGACAAAGAATCGCTTTTAAACACTTGAATGTAAGAATTGTTCACTTAAATCAGGATACTCGGTTTTAATAGCACTTAGGTTACGACCCTGCATAGGTTCGTGATCAGGATAGAAAATATGGTTCCGGACACAATTTATGTTTTTGTGATTATTATTGAAACAACACACAGATTAACTGGTCCATGCCCGTATACATTACTAAATGTATGAAGTTTGTGAAGCAGTGGCGAAGATTGCTGGCAAGCGGCATGGTGGCTAACTGTACTCACGGCTCTATATGTTTGAATGTTCTATAAAATCTCTTCTTAGTGTTGGATTTTCAACATATTGGAGCCATTCCTTTACGCCGAGAATACCAATTAATATCCAGATCCACATCTAAAGCAAAATTCTTGATAAAGCAGCTTCCAATTGCGTCTCTTAGCACCGCCGAAGCCCGTGCTATGGCTAGCCACATACTGCGCGCCGTTCACACAATGGGGATCCCAGTTCGACCGCCAAAACCACCTTTTCATCGAGCTATTTCACTTCCGTTGCTTTTTTTTTTTTTGAACATACACATATTATAATAATTTAACATTTTAACATATCCTTTTGTTTTTTCATATATACATTACAAATTCTCATTTTCTTCCCACAGATCAAAAAATGGTTCAATTGGCTCTGAGCACTATGGGACTTAAATTCTGAGGTCACCAGTCCCCTAGAACTTAGAACTACTTAAACCTAACTAACCTTAGAACATCACACACATCCATACCCGAGGCAGGATTCGAACCTGCGACCGTAGCGGTCGTGCGGTTCCAGACTGTAGCGCGTAGAACCTCTCGGCCACTCCGGCCGGCGCCACAGATCAAGGAGTTTAAATAACATAGAAAACGCACTTCATAATTGCAGCTACACCGTTATATAATATAAATCTATCTCTAATCGGTATAAGTGTTACAAATTCTACTTCCTAGGCAGCAAAATAATCGATGACGGACAGAGCAAGGAGAACATAAAAAACAGACTAGCACTGGCAAAAACGACATTCCTGGTCAAGAGATGTCTACTAGTGTGAAACATAGGTCTTAATTTGAAGAAGAATTTTCTGAGAATGTACATTTGGAGCACAGCATTATATGGTAGTGAAACATGGACTGTGGGAAAACCGGAATAGAAGAGAATCTAAGATTCTGAGATGTGGTGCTATAGGCAAATATTGAAAATTAGGTGGACTGATAAGGTAAGAAATGACGAGACTCTGCCCAGAAAAGGAGTATATGGAAAATATTGACAAGAAGAAGGGTCAGGATGATAGGATATATGTTAAGACATCAGACAATAGCTTCCGTGGTGCTAATGGGAGCTGTACTCGAAAGACATAGACTGGAATACATCCAGAAAATAATTGAGGACGTAGGATGCAAGTGCTACTTTGAGATGAAGAGGTTGGCACAAAAAAGAGTTAGTTCAAATAGACAGTCTTTGCTCGCTTGAAACAGTGGAATATTTGACAGCTGGCGTGGCGTATTATTGGAAGCTAATAACAAAAATGTCTCTCGAAGAGTTAAGGTTTGAAAAGAAAAAGACCTCGCCAAAGAAGTCTTGTTTGGTATCCGCAATCGAACAATTTTCAGATGGCGCAACGCTCCGGGATATTAAATACGGCAAGCAGCGCGTGGAAGAAAAGCTGCCATTACACACTCGGCTTGACGACACTTTACACAACAATCTCCCGAACGAGGAACATAAAACGAGTATCTTGACAAGGCGAAACAGTCAAGTTTCAAGGCCAAAGAGGGTATTCGAAAAAAAATTTCTGCTTCTACCACGACAATGTATTCGAATGTCCCAGTCTCGTACGTGCTTCAGTTTCCTACGACAATTAAGCTCCCATCTATTAATCTTGAACCCTTCTCTGAAGACACTAAGACCTGGGCCAGATTTTGGGAGCAGTTTCAAAGCTATATCGGTTGTAGTGCTTCTGTGTCTACTAATATCAAACGCGTGTTCTTAACAGGATATCTCGAAGGCGAGCCCAAACAACTGGTCGATGGCTCCAGTGATTGCTTCGACTTATGAAGACTCTAAGCGAATTCTTAAGACAAGGTACGACACCGCAACTACAAAACGCAGGCTCACGTAGACTCCTTAAAAGAACAGCGAGCCATTCGTGTTAAATGTCTTCAAACTATTAATACAACATTCATAGAGTGCAATAGACGGGCCCAAGTCCTGAAATACTTGGGTGAGGATGTAAATGCCCACGGAAACGTTCTCACGCCAAAGGTTTGCGCCCATTCCCAGCAGATATTAGTTGGCGCTGTCCGCCCCCATAGCTGAGTGGTCAGCGTGACGGATTGCCGTCCTACGGGCCCGGGTTCGATTCCCTGGGTCGGAGATTTTCTCCGCTCAGGGACTTGGGTGTTGTGTTGCCTTCATCATCATTTCATCCCCTTCCGGCGCTCAGGTCACCCAATGTGGCGTCGAATGCTATAAGACCTGCACCAAGGCGGCCGGACCTGCCCTGTAAGGGGTCTCCCTGCCAATGACGCCAAACGCTCACTTCCATTTCCATTTGTTGGCCCTGCGTAATCTACGTCAAGAGGATGAAACTGTTCGAAGGGAACTACTACGTTAAATGAAATTTTTAGGCACGGAGGCCGATGGTGCGCTCACTGCGCAAAAGACACGCAAGGACACGCCATTCACAAGCATGTTACCTCCTGTCACAGCCACTCTTAACATTAATTCCAAACAAGGTCGTTCGAAGCGCAAGATCACTCATACCTTGAAGCTTTATTGTGCTTTTTGTGAACATAGCGACTTGTCTGAGTCAAGGCTACACTGCCAGAGACTGTTCGAAGTAAGCAAGGGCGGCCTGCTCTTACTGCAATGGGAGTCATCAATAATCAATCTGTGATGTTCCGAATCAGTCAAAATCATCCTACAAACCATTTGATTCTCTGAGCGTCCCCATTAAGAGTGGAGGGGCAATGTGGTCACGGAATGCTCAAGTTTCACGCACCTACAGATGGCATGCGTGTATGTAATAGGGCTCATAGGCGACAGCCAACTCACACGCTGTATTTTGGAAGGAGGTAGCCAGTCCATATTCATTTGCCGAAATATGATCAATAATCTAAATCTTCAGGTTATCGATATTCAGCCTTTGTCAGAGGGTGCATTTGAATCTTATTTGATGGCCGTGCCTCGCAGATTTGTGCGTTTCAAGCTAAGCGGCGTATGCAAGAACGATCATGATATGCTTAATGCCTTCGAGAGTTTACATAGCTTCACGAAGTATCCGACTGTTCCCAAGAATGTCAAGACAAACCAAAATATCAAACACAGTTGGCAGACCCCACTGGAGTGGAGGTACACCACTGGCCATTAAAATTGCTACACCAAGAAGAAATGCAGATGATAAACGGGTATTCATTAGACAAATATATTATACTAGAACTGACATGTGATTACATTTTCACGCAATTTGGGTGCATAGATCCTGAGAAATCAGTACCCAGAACAACCACCTCTGGCCGTAATAACGGCCTTGATACGCCTGGGCATTGAGTCAAACACAGCTTGAATGGCGTGTACAGGTACAGCTGGACATGCAGCTTCAACACGATACCACAGTTCATCAAGAGTAGTGACTGACGTATTGTGACGAGACAGTTGCTCGACCACCATTGCCCAGACGTTTTCAATTGGTGAGAGATCTGGAGAATGTGGTGGCCAGGGCAGCAGTCAAACATTTTCTGTATGCAGAAAGGCCCATACAGGACCTGCAACATGCGGTTGTGCATTATCCTGCTGAAATGTCGCGTTTCGCAGGGATCGAATGGAGGGTAGAGCCACGGGTCGTAACACATCTAAAATGCAACGTACACTGTTCAAAGTGCCGTCAATGCGAACAAGAGGTGACCGAGACGTGTAACCAATGGCACCCCATACCATCACCCCGGGGGATACGCCAGTATGGCGATGTCGAATACACGCTTCCAATGTGTGTTCACCGCGATGTTGCCAAACACGGATGCGAACATCATGATGCTGTAAACAGAAGCTGGATTCATCCGAAAAAATGACGTTTTGCCATTCGTGCACCCAGGTTCGTCGTTGAGTACACCATCGCAGGCGCTCCTGTCTGTGATGCAGCGTCAAGGGTAACCGCAGCCCTGGTCTCCGAGCTGATAGTCCATGCTGCTGCAAACGTCGTCGAACTGTTCGTGCAGATGGTTGTTGTCTTGCAAACGTCCCCATCTGTTGACTCAGGGATCGAGACGTGGCTGCATGATCCGTTACAGCCATGCGGATAAGATGCCTGTCATTTCGACTGCTAGTGATACGAGCCCGTTGGGATCTAGCACGGCGTTCCGTATTACCCTCCTGAACCCATCGATTCCATATTCTGCTAACAGTCACTGGATCTCGACCAACGCGAGCAGCAATGTCGCGATACGATAAACCGCTATCGCGATAGGCTACAATCCGACCTTTATCAAAGTCGTAAACGTGATGGTACGCATTTCTCCTCCTTACACGAGGTATCACAATCACTTTTCACCAGGCAACGCCGGTCAACTGCTGTTTGTGTATGAGAAATCGGTTGGAAACTTTCCTCGTGTCAGCACGTTGTAGGTGTCGCCACCGGCTCCAACCTTGTGTGAATGCTCTGAAAAGCTAATCATTTGCATATCACAGCATCTTCTTCCTGTCGGTTAAATTTCGCCTCTGTAGCACGTCACCTTCGTGGTGCAGCAATTTTAATGGCCAGTACTGTAGATATTGCTATGTAGTCTTTGTGATCTATACTCTGAAGTTTGCTTTGATAGAGCTCCTTATGCTACTCTATACTATGCGAGCCTCTTCATCTCTGAATAGCTACTGCATCCCATAATCCCTCTGAACCTGTTTACTGTATTTATCTCTTGGTCTCCCTTTGCGGTTTTTATTCCCCACATTTCCCTCCGGTACTAAATTGGTGATCCCTTGATGTCTCAGAATGTGTCCCACCAAGTGATCCCTTCCTCTAGTCCGGTTGCGCCACGAATTTCTTTTCGCCCCAATTTGGTTCACGACCTCCTTGTTAGTTACGTGATCCACCGATCTAACCTTCTGCGTTCGTATGCAGCACCACAAACCAAAAGCTTCTATTATGTTCGTCTTTAAACTTTTTGTCGTCCATGTTTAGTTTCCATACATAGGCTACACTCCATGCAAATACTTTCAGAAAAGACTTCTTAACACTTAAATCAATATAAATTGTTAACAAATTGCACTTTTTGAGAAGCACTTTTCTTGCCATTGCCGGTTTGTATTTTATATCCTGCCTATTTCAGACATAATCAGTTATTTGGCTGCCCAAATAACAAAACTCATGTACTACTTTAAGTGATCGTTTCCTGTCTAATTCTCTCAGCATAACATGATTTAATTCGACTAGATTCCGTTATCCTTGTTTTGGTTTGGTTGACGTTCATCGTATGTCTTCCGTTCAAACACTGTCTATTCCGTTGAGCTGTGTTTTCAAGTTCTTTGCTGTCTCTGACAGAATTACAATATCACCGCCAAAGATGAAAGTTTGTATTTCTTCTCGCTGAACTTTAATTCCTATGCCAATTTTTTCTTTGGTTTCCTATTTTACTTGCTCAATGTGCAATTTGAATAACATTGGGGATAGGCTACAATCCTGTCTCCTTTTCTTGTCAACCACTGCTTCCCTTTCATGCTGATAAGTGCCATCCGGTTTCTGCAAAATTTATAAATAGACTTTCGCTCCCTGTATTACACCCATGCTACCTTCAAAATTTCAAAGAGAGTACTCAAGCCATCATTGTCAAAAACTTTCTCTAAGTCTACAAATGCTACAAACGTAGGTATGCCTCTCATTAACCTACATTTTAAGAGAAGACGCAAGAACAGTATTGCCTCGGGTGTTAATACATTTCTCCGGAATCCAAACTGATCTCCCCCGATGTTGGCTTCTACCTGTGTTTCCGTTCTGTAAAGAATTCGTGTTAGTATTTTGCAGTCAAGACTTATTAAACTGGTAGTTCGGTAAAATTCACAATTGGCAGCACCTACTTTCTTTGGATTTGGAATTATTAATTCTCCTTGAAGTCTGAGGGTATTTCGCCTGTTCCATACATCTTGCATAACATGAAGAGTTTTGTCATGGCTGGCTCTCCCAAGGCTATCAGTGGTTCTAACGGAATGTTGTCTACTCGCGGGGCCTTGTTTCGATTTAGGTCTTCCCTCCTCTATCAAATTCTTCTCTCAGTATCATCTTCATCTTCGTTTCATTTCTATAATAATCCATTCAGGTGCATATCTCTTCTATAGACTCTCTATATACTACTTCCACCTTTCAGCTTTCCCTTCTTAGCTCAGGATTGGTTTTCCATCTGAGCTCTGGTAGTCATACAGCTGTTTCTCTTTTTTCCAAAGGCCTCTTTAACTTTCCTGTATGCCATGCCTATCTTTCCCGTGGTGATATATGCTTCTAAATCCTTACATTTGTCCTGTAGCCATTTCTGCTTAGCCATTTTGCTCTTCCTATCAGTCTCATTTTTTGGACGTTTAGAACCCCTTTCGCTTGTTTCATTTGCTGCATTTTTATATTTTCTCCTTTTATCAATTAAATTCAGTATCTCCTGTGGAATACAAGGATTTCTACTAGGCCTTGTTTTTTTACCTATTGGATCCTCTGATTCCTTCACTATTTCATGTATCAAAGCTAAGCATTCGTCTTCCACTGTGTTCTTAACCACTGTTCCAGTCCATCGTTGTCAAATACTCCCTCTGAAACTTTCGAAAACCTCTCGTTCTTTCAGCTTATCCACGTTCCACCTACTTAATGTCCTACCTTTTTGAAATTTCTTCAGTTTTAATCTAGAAGTTATAAGCAATAAATCGTTGTCACAATACACATCTGCCGCTGGAAATGACTTGGAGTTTAAAATCTGGTTCCTAAATCTCTGTCGTATGATTACATAATCAATGTTTAAACGTCCGGGTCTCCAGGTCTCCGCCACGTATACAATCTTCTGTTATGATTCTTAAACAAAGAGTTAGCAATGATTACATTATACTCCGTGCAAAATTCTTCCAGGCGACTCCCTCTACCATTCCTTTCCCCCAGTCCATATTCACATACTATTTTACTATTTTGCTTTCTCTTCTTTTTCCTACTATCGAATTCCAGACCCTCATCAGACCCTCATCATTTTCATCTCACTTAACTATCTGAATAATTTGTTTTCTGTCATTGTAGGTTTTTTCAATCTTTCGTTGAGCTAGTTGACCTATGATCTTGTATTACTGTGGATCGTGTGGGCTTCTTCTCTGTATTGACTACGATAATGCATTCACTATGCCGCTCATAAAGCTTACCCGCATTCATCTTTTCTTACTCATCATTAAACCCACTCCTCCATTGCCCCTATTTTATTTTGTAATTATAAATCTGTACTCACCTAACGAGAAATGCTATTTCTCCTGCCACCGAACTTCACTAATTCCCACTACATTTATCTTCAGTCTATCCATTTCGCTTTTCAGGTATTCTAACCAATCTGTCCGATTAAGGGATCAAAGAACTAACTTCACAGTCAAGTGAAATAATACGAACTGAATTATCTAGGTCAGACAGCTATGAAAGACAGAAAAAGGAGACAACTAATTTTCGTTAGCACTTAGAGAGTCCGAAGGAAACAGGTGCCCACTCATCCTCGTACTGCAAAGGAGGCATTAGAGCAATTAAATGTTTAGATATTTTAACAAATCGACACGAAAGGTTCTGCTTCGTAGACCTGGAAAATAATATAAACTGATTGGAAAAATCGCAGTTCCAAGAAGCAGTTGTACGACATAAAAGAAAGATTTTGTATGTCCATCCTTGTGGTTAATAGCCTGCAGAACTTCGGCTCTTCACTTACGTAATAAAATGAAATATCTGCAGCCGTCGATTTGATGTTATTTAGATGTATTGCAACCAGTTTCGGTGACGTAATACATCATCTTAGACTTACCTGCCGCTGTGGGAGTGAACTCCAGTCGTAAACGCGATCCCATCTGTGGTTAATATCTATGAACTGGTTTCCGTAGAATATTGTAAAAGCGATATCGGCAGTGATGGCTGCAGACGCAACATCGCTTTTACAGTATTTACGGAAACCATTTCATAGATGTTGGCCACTGATGGGACGGTGTATACGATTGGAGTCACGAGATTGTACAGTCGCAAGAAGGCCGGGCTCCGGATTGCCACGTGGCACTGCCGAGAGGGGAGGCCATCGTGTTCGGCGTATGGCTCTGGCGCATCGTACTACATCTGCAGTAGCAATTTGAGCAACAGATGACGGCGCAGTCACTCAACGAACTGTTACAATCGGTTACTTCAAGGACATCTCCGAGCCAGACGCCCTGTAGAGTGCATTACACTGATCCCGAATCACCACCATTTGTGACTTCAGTGGTGTCAAGCGAGAGATCATTGGAGGCCAGGATAGAGGTCTGTTGTGTTTTTTGATGAAAGCTGGTTCTGCCTCGGTGCCATTGATGGCCGTGTGTTGGGTAGAAGGAGGCCAATTGTGGGTCTGCAACCAAACTGCCTGAGTGCTAGATATTCCGGAACTACACCTGGAGTTATGGTCTGGGTGCGATTTCGTATGACAGCAGGAGCACTCTCGTAGCTATCCCAAGCACCACGGCTGCAAATTTTTACCTCAATCTGATGATTCGACGTGTTGTGCTGCATCCATGAACAGCATTCTAGGGGCTGTTTACCAAGAGGATAAATCTCGTCCACAAACCGCAGTTGTAACGAAACATGCTCTACACAAAGCGACATGCTGCCTTGGCCTGCTCGATCACCGGATGCGTCTCCAACTGAGCACATATGGGACATCATGGGACGACAACTCCAGTGTCCCTGTATCGGCCAACGAAAGTGCTGCAGGCATCGGACTCCATCCCAAAAAATGGCTCTGAGCTCTATGCGACTTAACTTCTGAGGTCATCAGTCGCCTAGAAGTTAGAACTAATTAAACCTAACTAACCTAAGGACATCACACACATCCATGCCCGAGGCAGGAGTCGAACCTGCGACCGTAGCGTTCGCGCGGCTCCAGACTGTAGCGCCTGGAACCGCACGCTCAATCCGGCCGGCCTCCATCCCACAAACTGATATCCGGCACTTGTACAACTCTACGCATACACGTTTGCGTGATTGTATTCAACATTCTGGCGGTTACACCGGTTATTAACGCACTTGCATTTCACATGTGCCATGGCTTATCTCGCGCTTACATGTTCAAATGGTTCAAATGGCTCTGAGCACTATGGGGCTTAACATCGGAGGTCATCTGTCACCTAGAACTTAGAACTACTTAAACCTAACTAACCTAAGGACATCACACACATCCATGCCCGAGGAAGCATTCGAACCTGCGACCGTAGTGGTCGCCTAGCTCCAGACTGAAGCGCCTAGAACCGCTCGGCCACCCTGGCCGGCTGCGCTTACATGTAAGTGTGATCCTGCAATGTTATTCACTTAAATATGTTACCCATCCAAAAGTATTCCCTAAATTTAATTACTCTAGATTAATTATTTTTTCGTGATGCGATTTTTTCCGCGACTGAAGTAGTTTCCACATGCGAACAAAATCTGCAACTTCTGCGTAGTAATATGCCTAATGTATTAGCGGATGGGACATTTTACGTTTCGATCAAAACACTTCTATCAGCTTTACACGTTTCATAGACATTCTACCTTGGGGTATGTCCAAGTTATGTCTTGTTCAGTGTTATGAAAAACTGTATCAGCGTAGGAATGCATGTGGTATTTGTAGGTTGTGCACAAAAAGTTTTAACCCTGAAACATTAATCTTAGATTGAGAAGTTGCAGTTCATGTGGTGGCGCAGAAAATGTCTCCACGTGATAACATTAAAGGCTGCAGTTCTCTCTTAAGCCAGGCATGGTATCGAAAGACAAACGAACTTGAACTTCGTGCTGAGTATATCAGTTCTCAATTAGAAGTCTCAAAGTTTCTAAAATATATATGTTTGGTTTAAGGTTTCGTCCTCCAAACACAGTCGGGGATTTGTTTGTAGAATTGATAAAATTTCTCCCAATCACACTCAGTAAATTTTTTTAGTATTATGTACTTGAAAATTATCCAAGTGAAGATGCTAAACTGCCCGCTAATTTATGGGCTAGAACACCAACAGATGAAAACAGAATTATAAATGGTGTGTAGAGTCATTACATCGACATTTAAAACAATAATTTTTCAAACCTTTTCCTAGTATCCAAGAGTTTACGAAAGTTTTAAAGTATCTGCAGAAAAATTTGAAAAGAACCATTTTTGAAACTACTTCCTTGTATCCAAGAGCTTACGGAAATTTTAAAGTAACTCCAAAGTGAATCTTATCTCTGCTTTGACACAGTGGATTATGAAGGGAAAATAAATATTCCTGACCGTGAAACTCGTCGTGTTGCTACTGAATTGTGCGGCAAACGTCGAGAATTATCGTTGCTGGAGTACGTAAAAAGAACATATCGATTCCAGCTTATTCCACTCTAGAACAAGTGTTTCACTAGAGTAAACACTATGCTGCGCTGCCCGTTTTAAAGGTAAGCTGTTGTGCACTTTATATTTTCGGTAGTGATTTCTGATATTTTGCGGTAAAGATATGTCCAATTTTCCGGTAGTGAAACTTGGATGTTATGCGGTAAAACTAGGCTGTTTTGCGGAAATATAACCCGCCTTGTATGTGTCCACACTAGAGTTGTGTTCTGCCAAAACTATAGTGCGGTAGTTTTTTTACACTACATAAATCACATAGGAAATGGTATTGGTATAGTTGGCAGGGAAAGAAACGTAAATGAGCATGTAAGAGAAAAACTGGGAGCCGACGGCGTTTTGCACATAATTAGAACCACACATCCTTATATATATATATATATAGGGTGTTTCAAAAATGACCGGTATATTTGAAACGGCAATAAATAAACATAATGGCAAAAAATCATGTCGACAAGTGACATAAGTGTACTCGCACTGGAGTTCAGCGAATCGAAAAAAAATGTAGAACCCATGAACATAAATGATGTTAGCAAAAAATGATTTTCACTATGTGACAAGAATTAGGATAGGAAAGGGAAGGATTGCATCATGGTTGAAGCACTCTAGATTGCACACAGCTGTTCTGAAAGTCCATATCTTTCCACAGCAGTACCACACCAAGTGACACAATTTGAAGTTCTTTTCCCATCAGAATTTATCAGTGTTGCCAAGACACTGAACTGTCGTAGTAATATTCCATGTTTTCATTTTAGCAGTACATTAGGTACACCAAACAGTGGGACCATAATAACGTCTTCATCGCTCACGGTGGTGGACAGCATGTCGTGTCAACACCACGCTCTTACAAGGCACACCAACGTAGAATTAGTGCAAAACCAAAGATAGTGCTCCATGATCACTAGGATAGACAGGACAAATGGACATTGCAGTAATTCAGGGTAGTTAGCTCATAAGGTGAAGGACATTAAGTCACATACCATTCTTCATTAGTAGTTTGCGGCATTCATAGCCCAGTTATTGAACATTTCTGTACCATGTATGTAGTAATACAGAAAAATGTTCATTAATTGTTTTACATAGAATCAGTAACCTTCTTTTCCTAGTTACAAAGCATTATTAAATAATCGCATTCTTTTCCAGTTACAAAGTATAGCATAGTTAATTAATCATTTGTCATTCCAATATAGTATTAATCATTAGCCTTCTCCTAATTACAAAGCATTAGTAAACAATTGCATTCTTTTCCAGTTACAAAGTATGTCATAGTTAATTAATCATTTGTCATTCCAATACAGTACGAATCATTAGCCTTCTCCTAATTACAAAGTATTATTAAACAATCGCATTCTTTTCCAGTTACAAAGCGTAATTAATCATTTGTCATTTGAATATAGTAAGAATTATTAGCCTTCTCCTAATTACAAAGCATTATGAAACAATCACATTCTTTTCCAGTTACAAAGTATAGCATAGTTAATTAATTATGTGTCATTCCAATATAGTAATAATCATTAGCCTTCTCCTAATTACAAAGCATTATGAAACAATCACATTCTTTTCCAGTTACAAAGTATAGCATAGTTAATTAATTATGTGTCATTCCAATATAGTATTAATCATTAGCCTTCTCCTAATTACAAAGCATAGCATCATTTGTCATTTCAATATAGTAAGAATCACATTCTTTTCCAGTTACAAAGCATAATTAATCAATATAGTAAGAATCATTAGCCTTCTCCTAATTACAAAGCATTATTGAACAATCACATTCTTTTCCAATTACAAAGCATAATTAATCATTTGTCATTTCAATATAGTAAGAATCATTAGCCTTCTCCTAATTACAAAGCATTTTCATTTCCAATTACAAAGCATAGCATAATTAATTAATCATTTATCATTCCAATAGTAATAATCATTAGCTTTTTCCTAATTACAAAGCATTATTAAACAATCGCTTTCATTTCCAATTACAAAGCATAGCATAATTAATTAATCATTTGTCATTCCAATAGTAATAATCATTAGCTTTTTCCTAGTTACAAAGCATTATTAAACAATCACATTCTTTTCCAGTTACAAAGTATAGCATAGTTAATTAATTATGTGTCATTCTAATAGTAATCTCATTCTTTTCCAGTTACAAAGCATAATTAAGAATCATTAGCCTTCTTCTAATTACAAAGCATTATGAAACAATCGCATTCTTTTTCAATTACAAAGCATAGCATAATTAATTCGTCATTTTCCAAGTGACATATTATTCATTGCTGATTAGCATTACTCAGAACTCTCTTAAACTGGTATCACTATTTGGGACTGGTAATACATTTTTTGTTAGCAATGCATTGCGTTGGGATCGATAATTAATTGCTGAGGCATAACACTATTTGCTTTTGACCTATTGCTGCAAATGAGGATAGGTAACGTCATTCGTCATGAGTCAGCTGTAGCAAGGTTATGTAACAAGGCAGTATATGTGATCACATTTATAAATGATAAACACAAATGGGTAAAAAAATAAAAATGCAAGTACTAGAACAGGTATAATAAGTAACAGGTTTAGTAAGTATCATGAAAAGCTTCTCCCAAAAAAAAATACAAAATGGATTATTGAGCTGAAAGAAGAAACGCACACTATGCTGAAAAGTAGTGAACTTCGAACTAACAGGTAGTGAAATGTGTATAAAAATGTGTTCCATAGCTGTCCTTTCCAAAACCTTCAGTCATTATACTGTGCAATATAACACCTGCTGTCAAAACGAACTGCAACAAATACTTAAATAACTACATAGCCTAAATACATAACTTCAACATTATCCTCATCTGTAAAGAAAAAACTTCATTATAAATCACTTCATTACCCACATTATCATAACTTCATTATTATCATCACCTGTAAAGAAAAACTTCATTATTCATAATAGCATATTCTTCATCATTATTCGTCAGCATTCATTATCATCTGCAAAAAATCACTTCATTACTCATTACACAACTATTCCTTATCTCTAGCATATTTCATCACTAACACTAAGATGTGTAGTTCTGTCTGACAGCCTGCATCAATCACCTTGTATTCTGAAAGAAAAAATTAGTTAAGACTGCTATTCTACGATGAGTATAGTATATTCTTGTTAATGCCTGCCAATCCTGATCCATTTACTCTTCCTCATAAAGTTATTGCATCTTCTATCGTTTATTCCGTAGGTGAAACTCCCATTTCTGTTGAATTTATTTCTTACACGCATCATTTCTTTCTGAAATTGATGAACAGAGATTAATGTCTTGCATTTAAATCATATACCCACTAAATAATGACTAGTTTATGGTGACATAATTAACCATACAGCATAACATGACAGAAAACGTAATATGTCAAAGACATTGACAGTGTTCAGATGCAAAAATGTACATAGAATATCACAATGCAAAAAATGTAAAACAGTCATGATCTTGAGATGTCATAGGGCAAAATAATGTCAAAGTCAACTGGTGTGTTATATCTTAACTATTTCACAATACATACAAACAAAACTGGAATACAATCATACACACAAAAAAAATGGAAAATGTGCTCGGTCTGATGTGTAACGACAAGAAAAGCGACCTGCTAATCTTACCTTGCCGGGCACTTGCCAAGAAAAAATACGATAATCATCAGTAATTAGTCAGGTGAATATAATTGCATTAGTAAATGGCATCATAGTGTGTTGAATCATAAAGTGTCTTCATTCAATAAACGGTTTAATGTTTGAGATATGGTGATTGCCTTTCGATTTTCTGGTTCTCAAAGTTTCGACGTGTACAACATTGGGGTGAGGGATGCTGCGAATCCGATATGGACCTGCGTATAGAAATTCAAATTTACTGCACTTACCTTTTAATTTACTGGATAAATAGTGTGTACGTACTAATATTTTCTGTCCAACGTGAAAGTCTCGGCGTGTACAAACCTGTTTTTGCTGTCTTCTCCGGCGCTCTGCAGCACATTTGATGTTGTTCAGCGCAATGTCAATTATTTCGTGGTGTCTTAGTCGACGACATTTGGGGAAGTTTACTAATTCTTTAATTTTGTTTGGTGGTTCAACGTTTTTCAGTATAACAGACGGAGATAGCATAGTGGATTCATTTGGAATGGAATTAATTACATCTTGGAATGAGAGTATGTGTGTATCCCAATCAATATGTCTTTTGTGGCAGTATATTCGGCACAGCTTACCAATTTCTTTCATTAATCTTTCACAGGGGTTCGAAGAAGCATGGTACTTGGATATATAAATCGGAGAAATGTTTCTAGCTCGTAACATACGTGTCCATACGCCACATCGAAATTGTGATCCATTGTCAGAAATTACTTTCATCACATGCCCTACATGAAATAGAAAATGTTTTACAAATGCTTTCGAAACAGTTTTAGCAGTAGCTTTGCGTAATGGAGTGAAAGTAACAAATTTTGAAGTGAGCTCAACAGCGACAAATATGTAGCAAAAACCTCTGTTAGTTCTCGGAATTGGACCAAAAATATCTACAGCGGCCATATGTCTTAATTTAACAGGTATAATGGGATATAATGGAGGAATATGTGAGGTGGTGTCTGATTTAGCTTTCTGGCAAATTTTACAAGAGGCTAAAACTCGTCGTATACGTTTCCCCATGTTAGTAAAATAACAGTTCTGTCTCAGTATAACAAAACATTTTCGTGCTCCGTAATGTGCGTAACTTAAATGAGTGTACCAGATTAATTTGTTAACCAATTCGTCAGGAATGCATAATAACCAATTGTTGCTGTCAGGATGAGAGCGGCGAAACAGAATGTCATTGCGTACAGTGTAATGGTTTCTAATCGTAACATTATTCTTATCTTGCCAAAAGTGTTTAATTTCTTTCCACACATTGTCTTTATTTTGTTCTTGTGCTATGTCCTGTAATGACGACGAAATAAAATTTTCAAATGCTACTTGTTGAATGTACATGACACTGAAATTTGCTTTGCAGAAGTTGGTTGCTACGTCTTGCTGATTGTTGCTGAGAGATCGCGATAGTGCGTCTGCTATAACATTTTGCCTGCCGGGAATGTGAACTATTGTAAAATTAAATTCCTGTAAATAAAGTTTCAATCTGCTTAATCTGTCGTGAGTGAATTTAGCCGAAAGTAAAAATTGTATCGCTCTATGGTCTGTGTAAACGGTAGTCTGTCTGCCATAAAGAAAGTGCCGAAATCTCGTAAAAGCCCATACAACACATAATGTTTCAAGTTCTGTAACAGAATAATTTCGTTCAGCAGGTGACAAAATGCGGCTTGCAAATGCGATGTTTTTGATTACTGTAGACCCATCTTCTTCAATTTCCTGGAAAATACGTACGCCTAAAGCGGTGTTTGAACTGTCGGTGGCAATGGAAAAATTTCTAGTAAGATCTGGGTGCGATAAAAGTGGTGCATTCAACAGAGCATGTTTCAAATAACATTCTCGTGAGCAAAATTCTGCGTGTCAAAAGTAATGTTTGCGTTACTGTAATATGCAATCTGTGCTGTATCTGGTTAAAATCTATCGTACGTGTTATTATTTACGGGAGAATGTCGTGGCATATCCACTATATGAACTGTTCTGTTATTTCTTACTGACGTGTTACGCTATGGATGACACCTATTGTCTGTTCCATTCATGATTATTTGTTGTTGCTGATGTTGTTGCTGCTCATAAGATCGACTGTTATTAAATGTACGCTGAAAATTGTGCTCATTATTTTTACGTTGGTCATGATAGTCACTTCTATACGGTGCATTGCGATAAGAATTCAAATACTGTGTTTTCTATACGTAGTTGTTTCCTTGCTGCCGTGCATTACTATTTGTTGGATCTGGGACTATACGTGCACGCGGCGGAACATTAAAGTTTGGTTAACCTTGTAGACTGCATTGTTGGTTAGGTATGCTAAGCGGCTGACTTTCATGCTGTTGTGGTGAAAAGGTCTATTGTTACCAAAATGTGGTTCCTGTTACTAATAATTTTACACATACTGATGATTACGATTTTATCTGTAATTAAAATTACGGCGGTAGTTGTCATTACGGGAGTGCCTACTAAAAATTGTCACATTCGGTAAAGATTTGTCATATCCGGTTTTCATTACATATTCTTAATCCTAGATAGAGCAATAGTTAAAGAGCTGTTTGGATAGATATATAGGATAGCAGAAGAGAAGGCAGCAGTGCAGAAAACTAAAGATGAAACAGCACTACTACAGCTCGGGGCCCTATGCTCGCTACGGCACATATTCATTAAAGCGTAATGAATCCCCTGAGGTCAATTACGCACTGAGAATAAATTTTAGTTTTTGCGTTGCACGCAATAGCGGTAAAAATTCAAAAGTAAATTGTTGTAAGCACGTTAATTCAAGTTTCCTCATTACACGCAATGCTGATAAAAATGCAATACCAAATTGTCGCATCAGGTTCAAAGCTAGTTTCTGCATTACAGGTAATAGCGGTGAATGTACAAAGATAAATTGTCGTACACAGTGCAAAGCGTGTACCTGTACGCTGTCATTATTAAATTCTTTACATTTCCTTACAAATGCAAACTGCTTATTATCAACGTTCTCGTCACTGAATTTGAGAACACGTTCGGGTTTGTGTGAGAATTTGTTTGTCTGTGTCATTTCGTACTTCAAGTTACGTAGCTTTTCAGATTTTAAGTCGCGTGTCTTTTCGGATTTTAATTCGCGTAGTTGCTGTAAATTGCTCACATTATACACGCTGTGGGACTCTGACAAATGCTCGCAACGTGGCGGTTTCTGTGACGTATTGGTGACTGAAATAGTTTTCAACTCTGTTACTGTAACACTTTCGTCAATTTGGTTGATCTGTCGTGCAAATTTCTCGTCAACTTCCGTATTCGGAGTGTGTGAAACTTCCACTGACTCTAAATTAACTTCGTCGCGAATCTGTACTGCGTTTTTAAGGCATTGTTCGGTGACTGCATTAATTTCGTGTATCTGTGTTGCGTTTGCTGAACATTGTTCAGTGACTGCATTAACTTCGCCTTTATGTAATTCTGTTGTGCTTACACGTGTACTATTTAATTCTTGTGCAACAGTGCCAACTTTTTCATTACTGTTATTAGCACAAGTCTTAGTATTCACACGTAATTGTTCTTTAATGTCCTGGCATTGCATGGTAACAGCTGTAATCTGTTCGCTAGCTTGTTTGTTCTGTTCATTAAGGTTATCGTGTTTTTTTCTCGGCTGTTTAATACCTTCAGAAAATTGTTTGTTCCGTTCTCTAAATTGTTTGTTCTCTTCTTCCAGTCGTTTGTTCTGCTCATCAAGTTTTTCATTAAGTTGTTTGAAATAATCATCCATCCTTTCTAGTCTTTTACTATCTTGTAGCAATATTGCCATAATTTGACCCAATGTAACATTATCTACTCCATTCTCTGTACTATTTGACGGTGTATTTGCAATTGTCGCGTTTTGTGTGACCATTTGGTCATTTTGTAATTTACAAAAAGGTTTATCACTCGAGTCCGTCGTATTTTCGGTACACTGACCACTTTCATTAGACAAATTTGTCTGTTCGTCACGAGAATTTTTCAAACCGGGTGTGTTAGGCTGGGCAGCGCTCATTACAATAGAGCGTCCCGCGTCATCAATTGTCGTCAAATTAACAGAGGAGACAATTGAGTTCGTTTGTTCATCATTAGTGGTTGGAATGCACTGATTGTTAGTGAACGCAGGATTGTCACAATTACTATCGGTCACGTTGTTTAAGTCGGTAATTTCGTTCATAATACCTCGCGATACACTATTCACAGTCTTTCGCGGCATTTTTACAATAGTCAAAAATTTTCACAAAATAAATAAGCACAATGCAAAAACAACACACAAATACAACAGAGCAACGAATTGCCGTTGACCTGTAGAAAGAAAGTCACAAGATTAGAAAACGCGTTGCGCCAAATCCTAATTATATCTAAGCAAATAAGAGCAGATATCTGACTGTTTTTCAAAAGACTCTCAACGAAATACGATCCTGGACTGGGTGTCGCCAAGTGTAACCTCCCCACAAAAATTTTAAAATTGTGACAATATTATTTATGAATGCTAATGGACATTGCGCTAAGTGTAACCTCTCCACCGAAATTTTAAAGACAGAAATAATAAATGGATGGGAGCCAAGCGTAACCTCCCCAATCGCAATTTAAAAGACAATATTATATAGAAATGGAGCCAAGAAACAATATCGTCCCCACAGAAATATTTAAATAAAAAATATAATAATCAATGGGAGCCAAACGTAACCTCCCTAGCAATTAAATTTAATGACAATAAAAGTGAGAATCGCAATCTGACCCAAGTATAAGTTCCTCACAAAAAAAATTAAAGTCCATTCAATGATAAGAAAATCTCAGTGATAATGATAATTCAATTAAACCGAAATATCGGTCTTTGGCCCTGTGCAAAAATCATAATTAAATTCTTACCTCAGTATAACTGCATGTCAAATTTCTGCTCTTATTGTTGCCCACGGGTTAGAGGAACTGCATTGCAAATAATATATTTTTTTTTTTTTTTGAAATTTAACTGAAACTTTTCTTTAAGGGAAGTGGAAGGAAATCGTTAGTTTAATTAAATAAAAATTATTTTTTTTGTAAAAATTGCTTTGAAATCAAAATTATTATTGGGGTACTTGTTGGAAATTAATTACAATAAATAAACTTTACATTATCTGATGATTACCTACATTAATAATATACCTCATTCAGCCTCTTGACCAGAATGCCATGTCGACGCTCGCCGACTGCGTCCCGCTCGCGACCGTGACAGGACTAAACCACTACTGCCGACAGACTACATCACACAACCGCACTGGGCTGCTACTACTGACCGACTGCTCTGCATGACGACTACTAGCGTACTGCTGGATGCAACTGAACTGAGCTACTGCTATCGACAGACTGCACTGGCCTACTGCTACTCGCGTACTGCTCGCAACACTCGCGCGGTCAAGCGCAGACTAACTACGATAATAGGCTCTCTGGTCAAAGATTTTAACGTGCCACACCATCGCTGCTACGTTACATACGTGTTTCAATATATATATATATATATATATATATATATATATATATATATATATATAGTTGCTATTTTGTACTTAATAGAACGTTCTTCATCATGATCAAAGCCAAGAATTTCCTGTTGTTATTGGTAAATTTGACAATTGTTTATGAATAACAGGTACATGTTTCACGTAAGTTCAGCGAAATACTGAAGCGATGCTTGATATATTTTTGGTTTGTAGATTTTTATTTTACGTTTCTGTTGAGGAAATTGGGTTTTCTAGCGCTGTATAATAAATCTGTATTGTTTTTTTGTTTTTGTTTTTACTACAACATACCCCTCTATTTCACGTTACAAATCAATGATTTTCAAGTAAAATCTGAATTAAATGTGGGCAATTTCAATTTTGCTATTAATACTCTTTACTCGTAAGCAAGATACAGGAGGATAGCTACACAGAATAAAATGTTCCATAGGCTGACTGGTGCTTTATAGAAGCTCACTCAGCTTCTAGACGGTTCATGTCTTCCGGTTTTTAGGGCAGTCTAGTAAGACACTGATTGCTTACACAAAGACAGCGAACGTTACGAGGTAACGCCCAATAGGTATGCGACACACCCAACGTAACGGTAACGCGGTAACTGACCAAAGCTACCAGGAAAACTACCTTAGTCTGCACTGACTTACGATAGTCTATGGTACCCTACGGTACTTTTACAACTCTACTCCTCACACTACGGCCACGTCCTACGTCGATTGTTAGTAGGTCCCCAGTCCTTGCTGCTTGTCATAGCAACTCTACAGTAGGTTTCGTCCTCCACTGTCCACCGACTGACTACCATGGTGACTCGCTCCGTACTTGCACCTCTAACTGCCGCCACTGCGACGCCTTCTGCCTGTTATGCTGCTTTGACGAGTCGGGTCAACGTCCCTACACAGGTCTGGCGCTACCCAACGATTCGTCATCCGCTGGTACCAGGGCTACCGGCGGAGGCTCCCCTTACTGTCGCCGCATCACTCGCTCCGCTACCCACGCCTCCAAGCGTACACTGCTTCAACATCTGTCGCCACTACAACTCGGTCACACCCCGCACCGACTACCGGCGTCGCCGCTGCCGTGCCGACCGCTCCACTACAGACACGCCACTCGCTTCCAAGAGAGGTTTCCTGTTGCGAGCCGAGCAGGTGACTGTCCTCCGAAGAACTGCGTTTGGGTTCGTCTGCATTGCCAGTAACATTCTTTCACCAGTAGTGTAGTGAAAGGTGCCAGCTATCCTGCGGAAGTCTACTCAAAAATCTTCAAGAACCAATTTTGGATGAAAAAGCATAAATGTACCACGACCCCTACGTATCGCTACCCATAGGATCATGAAGACAAGATTACGCTAATTACAGTCAGCCCAGAGACATTTAATGACTCATTCTTTTTCCACTCCTTACGTGAATGGGCGAAAAGAGACCCTAATACGTGACAGAACGGGAAGTTCCCTATACACTGCACTTCACAGTCGTTTGCAGATTAAGGGGGGAGACATATTTCGCGAGATTAATGGCAAACGTTTTGTTTGGATGCTGAGAAGAGATTCTGTTTTGGCACCAGTGATGGTTGCGAGTGCGCCTCGAGCAGGTGAGGGACAACCGTCTGACCAGGTCTTAGCATCATAACTTCTAACGTTTGTTGACGCTTCTGTTGTGACTTGGCAAGACAGCCAATCCACTATGAGGTAGCCGAAAGGCACGCGTTTAAGCTCACGCAGGCTGGCGTGAGGTCCGGAACAGTTAAAGGAGTTGAGTCTACTAAAAAAAGTACGTAGCTTCTGGAATACTTAACTTTAATCCATAATTGGTAAACATCGGTCTGACGGTACATGCATCACAAGATAAATAGCAAATGATAATGGCGCCTTGCTAGGTCGTAGCAAATGACGTAGCTGAAGGCTATGCTAACTATCGTCTCGGCAAATGAGAGCGTAATTTGTCGGTGAACCATCGCTAGCAAAGTCGGCTGTACAACTAGGGCGAGTGCTAGGAAGTCTCTCTAGACCTGCCGTGTGGCGGCGCTCGGTCTGCAAACACTGATAGTGGCGACACGCGGGTCCGATTTAAAGGCTACCACCTCGCAAATGTGGTGTCTGGCGGTGACACCACATTTTCAGTGTATGTCTAGGCAGCCCATTCTGTTGCAGCTACTTCAACGTCAAGGAGATGTGATTGGCAGGAGACAAATCCCCATGCACACTTCTCACGTAACCATTTCGCTTTGCAAAATATCCATCAACTCTGGTAACAGCACGCTCGCTGGACCTTTTCCTCAATGAGCAAGTATGCGACACCATGGAAATGCGTTTGGCTTTGTCTGTATTAGCAGTAGCATTCCTTCTCTAAATGCTACAGCATGTGATTACTGCACGGAACACTACCACCGAAGATCAGATCCGACACTTCTCTAATTCTCTCTATGTACGACTGTAGTAGTACATTGCAGCAAGAGGAGGATGTACAAGATTTTGAAATTCATATCCTAGACAATATGATTACCGCTGAGTGATCCTGGATTATTATCACGTATAGTTTACTACCCGTATGATATTTTAAGAAACTTCAGTCATGTGTGAACTAGCTTCAAAATGTTCAGTTTTTAAAAGACCACTTGAATCAGAGCACCATTCAAGATCTTCGAGCTGGCTTGGAAGCGCAGGGAATACTGTAGTATCACGAAATTGTCGACGACACTTGCTACCAGTGAATCGTCGACCGAGTGTATGTACAATCCATTTTACAATTTGTGTTATTCGTTAAAACACGCGTTAGTTATGTGACTTCAGAAACTGTATTTTTTTCTTTTCACGCAACTGCTGGTAACGGGGAGAATGTGTGTTAGCATTTTATGACGGGCCGCGCTGTCTAATATCTCGTCACAAGCCGCAATGCGCCGAAGTAACGGTCGCGTATAGAGAGTGGGGAAATACCGTTGCCTGCTAACTATCACAAGACAAGGACTTGACACTCACATTATAGCAGAAACGTTAGCTTGTTATTTAGTTTATGGCTACTATACATTTAATGTGGTGTTGTATATTAGTCATTTACTACAATATTCCGGCAAATAATGGGAGTCGACAAGGGAAAAAAATATTCATATGGCTTATATTAGACGCTCTGAAGCGCTTTCTGCGTTTCCTGTTTGGATATTCGTTGCTAAAGTTAGTGGCCTCCAAGCTTTATATGCTTTTTTTTCCTTCTTAGCTTAATACGGTACAGACGAGATCATTGTGGACCTAGAAACTATGCATTAAAGCGGAAAAAATCAGAAGACCTACTTAGTTAATGATGTTTAGAAACGCCAAAGAATGAGAGCATGGTAAAACAATTTCACCGTAGCTGATTTTCGAAAACGAAACTGCCGTTATTACGGATTCTCGCACTTTCATGCGACTAGTAATTAAACATAAAAATATTATGATTCAAGAATTGATAACTGATATTTCACTACGATAAAGGCATTTCAAATAACGGTAAAAAATTGGGGATAGCGAGAATCGAACTGCCGACGGCACGATATATGTTCTTGAATGCTGCTTACTGAGCGACACATGACATTACGACGAACAGAAGAAACGTTTCATAGATAATAGTGCATAGAAATTATCGAAGTCGATGTTTTTCTTCCCAAGAAAATAAATCTGCAGACGTGGTATGTTATGCCGATAAAATTTTCTCGGGCTTGCAGCCGCGTGCAGTAATTTAAAATCCACGAGCTTTCGGCCGAGCTCTCCTCGGCCATTGTCAAGTGGTGACTGTCGAATGATTGCTGCTGACGTCCTTAGATAATCGCGCTGTCTTCAGTGACGTCACTGGCGCTCGCTCCAGCGCCAAATATGGTAATGTCTTCATTGCGCGCTTGCCGCGCCCGCTTCAACTTTCCGATGGCTGGGCTCCAAGTTGTGCTTAGCTGCAGGCCGCTCTTTATTGAGGATATTGTCAGAAATTTTTAACTCGATCGCTTCTTTTATAACACTGTCCGAAAAACTAGCAGTCCGTGTAATAACAGATGTCTCGGTAAATGTAATACGGTGTCCGTTTTCTAAAGCATGTTCCGCCACCGCTGATTTCCCAAGATACCGCAGGCGAAAACATTTCTCGATCCACACGGCGCTGTTCAATAGTACAGTCTGTCCAATATAGAATTGTCCACACCCACACGGTATTTTATGTACTCCTGGCGTTCTGAGTCCAATATCATCTTCCACAGGCCTCATTAGCTGTCGAGTTTTAGCCGGTGCCCTAAAAACCGTATTGAGTTTATGCTTCTTTAGAAGCCGGCTAATCTTTCGTGTTATTGAGGCACAGAACGGCATGAACGCAAGCTTCTTCGTGCCCTCCTCGGAGGTATGCTGCTTATGTTTCTTCGGCAGGATGTCTTGCGAAATCTGGCGGTTGTTGTAGCCGTTTTCTTTGAAGACTTCCCGTGTGTGGCTCACTTCCTTCGGAAGGCTTTCAGCGTCTGCAAAGGCTTCGACTCGATGCCCCAATGTCCTCAGAACAGAACTTTTCTGCGAAGGGTGGTGATAGCTGGTAGCATGCAGGTATCGGTCTGTTTGGGTGGGTTTCCGATAAACACTGTGGCCGAGACACCTTTTCTTTCTGGTGGACGACGATGTCTAGAAAAGGCAAGGCACCATCTGTCTCTACTTCCATCGTGAATCTGATGTTATCATGAATGCTGTTGATGAGGTTGAAAAATTCTCCCAGCTTTTCACGCCCATGACGCCAGGCAACGAATATATCGTCGACGTAACGATAACAGCAACTAGGACGATGTTCTCAAAGTACTCCATGAAGAGGTTGGCTATAACTGGATCTAATTGGTTTCCGATCGCGACGCCGTCCATCCGGTTAAAATTATATCCATCATACAAAAAAATACGTTGATGCCAGAGTGTGCTTAAATAAATTCACAACAGTGTCGTCAAATAACTGGGAGTGCAAATCTAAACAGCCTTTGATGGGAACCCACGTGAACAATGACACCACATCAAAGCTAACAAGCATATCTCCTTCTCATAGACGCAAGCATTTAATTCGACTGATGAAGTCTGTCGTGTTCTTGATGTGGTGCTCACGATAACCAACGTGCGGAGTAAGGAGGCTGGTCTGATGCTTAGCTAGTCTGTACGTTGGTGATCCAATGGTGCTTATGATGGTGCGTAGAGGAGTGTGCTCCTTATGAACTTTGGGAAGGCCATACAAAGTAGATGGACGAGCTGCCTGATGGATGAGCTTTCTACCGACATTCTCTTGCAGTGAGGACCTACTTAGAAGCTCCGACGTCTTCCTCATTGCCCTGGATGTTGGGTCCCTTGAAAGTTTTTGATACGTCTCCTCTTCCAGCATCAATCGGATCTTTGCGACATAGTCAGATCGTTCCATAATGACGGGTGCATTGCCCTTGTCCGTTATGTTATAAACTGAATGAGTTTTCCAAAATACGAGGGGTGTCCGTAAAACAAGGTTCCCAATTTTTTTTCAGTGTAAAACACGTTTATTTCATGACTGCGTACATTTTTGGAAAGTTCAGACTTCAACCTATTTTTCTTCACAGTCGCCACTGAGGTCAATACATTTTTGCATGCGGTATATTAGTTTTTGAATGCCCGAGTCAAAAAAATCAAAGTGAGAGAAGATACCTGAGAACCGCTTCTTCTAGCTCTTCTCTGTTGCCGAAATGCGTTCCACCCAGGTGTTTCTTCATGTCAGGGAAGCGATGGTAGTCACTTGGGGCTAAGTGCGGGCTGTAGGGTGGGTGACTGACAATACCTCATCTAATTTTGCGATGGGCTCGTTGGTGGCTATAGCGATGTGCGATCGAGCGTCATCCTGATGCAAGCGCACCCCCTTGGACAGCATACCCCTCCTCTTGTTTTGAATTGCACGGCGCAATTTTTGCAGTGTCTCGCAGTACCCGGCAGCGTTGATTGTTGTATCGGTGGGCAAGAACTCGCACAACAATACCCCCTTCCTGTCCCAAAACATTGTTGCCATCACTTTGCCGACACTCTGCGTTTGTTTGAATTTTCGCGATCTCGGCGACTCTTGAGTGCTTCCATTGTTTGGACTGTTCTTTGGTTTCGGGTGTGCGGTAGTGCACCCAAGTCTCGTCTCCAGGGATCTTGAATAAGTTCTTGGGCCGCTTCAACGCGTTGACGGTCAACGTTCTTGGCACCCATCTCGCGCAAACCTTAGCATACCTTAGATGCTCCGTCAAAATCTTGTCAATAGAGGTTTTGCTGACATCAGGGATCATATCGGAGAGCTCACGAGCCGTCACTCTTCGATCTGAGAGCACCGCTGCCTCCACTTTTGCGATTGCTTCGTCATGATGGTCGTCAGTACGCCCGTTCTTGAACTCTCTGCGCCATTTGCGCACGTGTTGGACGCTCATACACTTGTCTACATAGATTTCGCATAGCTGGGAATGGATTTCTGCCTGCGCAATGTTTTTTGCAGACAGGAAACCGATCACCGAGCGCAGCTCTCACCTGGCGGGCGAAGCGAGGGAGAGATCCATCACTTACGGCTGCCAAGCCAAGACTGAGCTCCGCAGGCAGCTCGCTAGGGAGGGGATTTGGAGTGGGGGAACCAAGGTACAGTACAGAATCGCGGGATCCACCGTAACAGCGCTTTTCAGGACTGTAGCGCCATGGGGACCTTATTTTACGGACAACCCTCGTACTTAACAATCCAGCTCCTGGAAGCACTGCGAACATACGAATCGAGAGAGACGCGTGGCAAGAAACTGGCGTTGCAGGTGATCAGCAAGTCACGTGTGATTCCACCAATGGCGACTCTCTTCTCTACAAAGGCTGTCTAGTCACATATTGTCCATGTCTGAGTCGCGACATTTTTATTATAATTCATAACGTCATTTTAATGGAATTGGTTTTCATTTAGTCCAGTTTATCAATATAAGCTTGTACACATTAATTAAAAAACCTACAACATCAGTGAATCTTTATTGGAGATTGAAAGCTAAGGAAATAATTCCTGTGGATTTAAATATGCTGAATTTTATGGAGATGGAAATTATTTTATCAGACGAATATGTTTTAATTTCTATTATACGCTGAAGCCTGGAGATGAGTTTATGGGACGTAGGAAAAAATGTTGGTGAATTATTTAGGTATATGAAGACAACTTTAAGAGAGAAAAATTTGATTTAAGATTTTTGGAAGGTATATTGAAATTCTACCCCTCTCGGTGGCGATTTAATGAATGCTATTGTTGATAGATATGTTTGAACTTTATCACGTTCGTAATCCCTGGTCTCTGTATCTTAATATCTTTTCGATATCACGCTGTACAAAGTCGAACTTGCAATTTAAAAAATGAAAATTAATATGATCAATCAATGTAAAATTCTGGTACACGGCAGAGCACATACAACTCTGAGTGAGATTCTTTGAGCGTTCAACAGGCTTGAAGGAGATCAAGTACAATAAGTAAAAATTACGACTAGATGACAAAGCCAAATTGTGAACAATTATAAACGGGGACCGCTCAAAGAATAGCGTAGATTACTACGAAAAACTTGACTTAAAATCAGAATCATTCTTCAGCGAGGAGTCAAGAAATATCGAATAGAGCCCTTCACAATCTTCACAAAAGGACTGTTCTGATAACTCCGAATTAAATGTTGTTCTTACAGAGCTACATAAGAAATAATTCTTCCAACTTAGCATTGGTGAGTACAAGTGTGTGTTAGAATGCTGGCCATAAACTTGTTTATAGTGCACAGAGCAAGAACGCAAATGTAAACGCTAAAGGACTGGACTAACCAGACATTGAGGGAAATACATCGTGTCGTAACGAATCCGTAGGCTTTAAATCTCAGCCAACGATGAATCTTCTTTGCCCCTTTTTTTCTGGGAAAAAGAGCGCTAGAGATTCATTCGAAGCGTGTCAGTGGATTTCGTAGCATGATTTTACATGCGA
The DNA here is from genome assembly GCF_023864345.2 of Schistocerca serialis cubense. Classification (NCBI taxonomy): domain Eukaryota; kingdom Metazoa; phylum Arthropoda; class Insecta; order Orthoptera; family Acrididae; genus Schistocerca; species Schistocerca serialis. The sequence continues at coordinate 464,182,923 of NC_064643.1, forward strand.
AGTGGGAGCTGCACGTCGTCACTGAAGCCGGACAAACAATAAGTGGCAGTCAGGGAGTGTGCATGACAAGTTACCTGTTCTCGCCGCCTTTCGCCGGAAGTACGTGACTGGACTCGGCCGTTTGTGTCCTAGGGAGCGAGGCAATCGTTATCACCACTCCTGTGTCTGTTGGCGCATGCCAGTACCATTCTGCTGTTGTCTACAAGATAAACTTTTCACTTAACAAAACGGTAAAAAGACGAAAGCTCCTCACTCAGCAATAGACTATATTGTGATCCGCTTTCCGCTGTTTCGCTTATCATCATTTTGTTCTTAAAGCAAGGACGTTCGTTACGTTCCAGTAACGTGCATCTGGAATCTTCGATTAAGCAGAAATTTACGGCAGACGTACGGCAATCAACAAATCTGTGAAGAACTTGCAGTGAAACCTTGCGTCTCACCTCAACATTGTAAGGCGACCGATTGAATTAATATATCTAGCAGGTAGGGGACATAAAGTTCCTGACAGGCTGGGAGAATAAAATGGTTTAGGACTACATGTGAGTGATGGCGGTTGTACGAGCGATAATTGCCTACGCTATATACCGGGTGATCAAAAAGTCAGTATAAATTTGAAAACTTAATAAACCACGAAATAATGTAGACAGAGAGGTAAAAATTGACACACATGCTTGGAATGACATGGGATTTTATTAGAACAAAAAAAAAAAAAAAAACACCCCATATTGCTAGACGCGTGAAAGATTTCTTGCACGCGTCATTTGGTGATGATCGTGTGCTCAGCCGCCACTTTCGTCATGCTTGGCCTCCCAGATCCCCAGACCTCAGTCCGTGCGATTGTTGGCTTTGGGGTTACCTGAGGTCGCAAGTGTATCGTGATCGACCGACATCTCTAGGGATGCTGAAAGACAACATCCGACGCCAATGCCTCACCATAAGTCCGGACGTGCTTTACAGTGCTGTTCACAACATTATTCCTCGACTACAGCTATTGTTGAGGAATGATGGTGGACATACTGAGCGTTTCCTGTAAAGAACATCATCTTTGCTTTGTCTTACTTTGTTATGCTAAGTATTGCTATTCTGATCAGATGAAACGCATCTGTCGGTCATTTTTTGAACGTTTGTCTTCTTTTGGTTCTAATAAAACCCCATTTCATTTCAAGCATGTGTGTCAATTTGTACCTCTCTATCTACATTATTCCGTGATTTATTCAGTTTTGTAGCAGTTCTGGACGTGTGGGGTGTCGCATTGTCCTGCTGGAATTGCCAAAGTCCGTCGGAATGCGCAATGGACATGAATGGATTCAGGTGATCAGGCAGGTTGCTTACCTACGTGTCACCTGTCAATCTTATCTAGACGTACCACGTGTCCCATATCACTCAAACGCCTCACACCATTACAGAGCGTCCACCAGCTTGAACAGTCCCCTGCTGATATGCAGGGTTCCTGGATTCATGAGGTTGTCTCCATACTCGTACAGGTCCATCCGCTCGATGGAATTTGAAACGAGACTCGTCCGACTAGGCAACATGTTTCTAGTCATCAACAGTTTATGGTCGGTGCTGACGGGCCCAGGCGAGGCGTAAACCTTTGTGTCGTGCGGTCATCAAGGACACACGAGTCGGTCTTCGGCCCTGAAAGCCCATACCGATGATGTTTCGTTGAATGCTGATGGCCCAGCATTGAAATCTACAGCAGTTTGCGGAATGGTTGTACTTCTGTCACGTTGAACGATTCTCTTCAGTTGTCGTTAGTCCATTTCTTGCAGGATCTTTTCCCGGACGCAGGGATGTCTAAGATTTAATGTTTCACCTGATTGCTGGTATTCACGGCAGACACGTGAAATAGTCGTACGGGAAAACCCCCACTTCACCGCTAACTCGGAGATGCTGTGTCCCGTCTCTCGTGTGCCGACTATAACACCACGTTCAAACTCACCTAAATCTTGATAACATGCCATTGTAGCAGCAGTAATCGATCTAACAACTACGCCAGACACTTGTGTCTTATAAAGGCGTTGTCGACCGCAGCGCCGTATTCTGTCTGCTAACATATTTCTGTATTTGAATACGCATGCCTGTACCAGTTTCTTTGGCGCGTCAGTGTATATCTACCTCGGAGTGGCGGTACGTTGCATATACGCTACAGAAACGCCAACAAACGGAAACTTTTTGATCACTCCTTATATAAGCCAGAAAATTCAGCCATATGTTCACGGCAAGGACAAGGAGTCGAGCAAATGATGAATTCGGTCTCTCACCTAAAACGGAACTTCAGAAACAACAGAGTGTTGTAAATTACGGAGAGGAGTCAGAAGTTGTTTTGTAAGGGGACAGAAAATGGGGCCTCCTGTGTGAATTTGTGTAAGTATAACTAGAAGATGGGTGCAAAAAATAAGCAATCAAGTGCAGGAACTGTCAAGGTTACATGCTCCAATAGTTCACGGTATATAAACGCATCTCATACGAGGAAGTCAATGTACTTCATAAAACAACAAAATATTATGAAAATAAATTAAGTGCTACGATGTGTTGTGATAGATTGGTTAAAGTCAAGTGGTCCAGTAGAATGCATGTTTCCCGCCTCGAGACGTTTATCTTGTAAAATAAGTATGCGGAACATGGTTTTGAGAAGTTATGATATCCATTCTATACGCAAATAATGCGGGCTCGATGATCCAGTAGATACGGTTATAAACTTCCGCGTCAAAACGTTTTGACCATAGTATGCTGTTCCACATTTGGAACGCAATACATCAGCGATTCTGCGTGGCAAGCATTCGAAAAGTCTCTTGTAGCTACCGGGAGGTATGTGACACAGACCAAGAAATTCCCCTAAACTATGGGCTGGTGATTTTTGAGCACGGAGCTGGCACCATAACGGCCCATACGTGTTCATTTGGATTCAGATCAGGCTAGTTTGGTGGCCACGAGACCAATGCAATTTCACTACCGTGTTTCTCAAACCACTGTATCATGAGTGCGGCCTTGTAACATGGACAGTTATCCTGCTGGAACATGCCATCGCCGTTGGGGAAGATGTCAACAAGGTTGTCATGGTACCTTTGATTACTACCACAGATCCAGTGGAACCCCAGGCGTGTGTCCCCCGTGGCATAGCACTGCCCCAGTCGTCCAGTGTCTGTGGCGCAGCTTATGTTTCGAGCAATAATTCGCTTGAATGCCGGCTTATACGGAGATGACGATCGATCTGGTGTCGCAAGAAACGGGATTCGTGCGACCAGTTGACATAATCCAATATCATGATCCCGTGGCCACAGTAATAGTAACTGACGATGTCATTAGGTCTTGCAAGGAAACATTTAGGAGTCGTCTGTTGCGAAGCCGCATGTTCATCAATGTGTGCTCAACGGTCTGCTCCGAAAGACTTGTGTTGCAGTAGCGCTGTACTCTGTCGTCATTTCCGCCATAAATCGCCGCTTTTCGGCCGTTGTGGCCGAGCGGTTCTAGGCGCTTCAGTCTGGAACCGCGCGACCGCTACGGTTGCAGGTTCGAATTCTGCCTCGGGCATGAATGTGTGTGATGTCCTTAGGTTAGTTAGGTTTAAGTAGTTCTAAGCTCTACGGGACTGATGACCTCAGATGTTAAGTCCCATAGTGCTCAGAGCCATTTGAGTCAAATCGCCGCTTTCCTTCTTTACAGATCGGCAAGCCCTCGACCTTAGCGTAGATGCCAAACATCTTGATGCCTACTCGGGGCTCCGCCGTCGTTAATTCACTTTCCATGGATACTCGCCGCAGTAAAACGCGAACAGCCGACGATATTCTCCGTTTTCAAGCTGCCCATTCCCATGTGCCGGGACATAAAAATCTGCTCTTTGTCAGGGTCGCTTATGCAGTGAATTTGCCCGTTTTCTGCCCGTATTGTCACTAGAGTGAATCCCCATCCGTCTCCGTGCCGCTTATATACTTTCCTTACCGCGTCACGTGCCCTCAGCGCCGCCAATCGGCATTCACTCTCACATTTCCATCACTCTGTAATTACTCACAACAAACAAATGTACAATCTTTTGTGTGAAAGCGCGGGCAGCCCTCCCTCTGTCTGATCCTTCAATTACCCCACCTCTCCCTCCGCCAGCAGGCACCAGTTTTTGTCTCGTGGTGCTATTTCGTAGAGTTATAGTTTGTAGGAAAGAACTTTTCATCGACCAAACCAGTTACTTATGTTGTAACTGAAATCTTCTTAGCACAAATACGAGAGGCGTTCAGTAAGTAATACAACACTTTCTTTCTCGGCCAGTTGTGGAACATCGTGTAATATTCCTGCTTTAGTGTCTATAGTTTCATCAAGTTCCGATAGGTGGTGGCGCTATACGTAGCCTTCAAAATGGCGTCTGTAACGGAAGTGAATTTCGAGCAGAGTGCTGTCATTGAATTTCTTTTGGCAGAAAACTAGAGCATCGCAGATATTCCTAGGCGCTTTCAGAATGTTTACGGAGGCCTGGCGGTGAACAAAAGCACGGTGACTCGTTGGGCGAGAGTCTTTTATCATCGCGACAAGATCGTGTAAACCTTTCCGATCTCCTGCGTGTCGGCCGGCGGCACACAGCTGTGACTCCTGCAGTGTTGGAACGTGCAACACTCTCAGTCCAGCTGATCGGCGGATCACAATCAAATACCTCGCTTCACAACTGGAGGTATCTGTTGGTAGTGCTGACACACTCGCCTGCCAGTCGGATTACTCAAAGGTTTGCTCCCGCTGGGTTACTCGTCACTTAACAGAAGACCATAAAGAGCGACGAAGGGACATGCCAATGAAGGATGCCATCCACGGGAAAGATTAAGTGGGTATGGGCAGCTACTGCCGTCAACCAGTGAGGTGCGTAACACCCTGATGAACCCCAAAACCCAATTAGGAAAGACCATCATGATGTAAAGTAGGGAAAAGTCATCCTGACAGGTACGACAACTTTGGCGATGATGTAACACCAGAAAGTCTTGATAAACACCAACATTAAGCATTACGGAGTGTGTTTTGGTAGAAAGAAAGAAGAAAGAAAGGTCATCTTTAGTTATTTGCCAAACATCTACATAATAATTGCAAATTAATACCATGAAAGTTAAGTCCAAAGAAATGTCGGTCAGAGATAACTTTTATGTGGAAGAGAGTTGTAAACGCAAGGAAGAAATTCAATGCATCTACAATACTCATTCACGGAAAAAGTAAGTCGCTTGCTAGCTATCGTGCTATGAAGTCATACGAGAGCAGCTCTTGCCCTAGTTGAGCGACCGGAGCGCGACGAGATTGTTTTACTTTCAAGAGTCGTTGTGGCGTGACATAGACGCACGGATTTTGTGAACTGATATTCAGACTAGAGACTTGAACCGAGATAGTATGCTGACTGTGTATACCGAGTTGTTGGACTTTATTACCGCAAGTAGGCAATATTGGACTCAACATTCATATAAGTGAACTTATAGAAAGGAATGGACAAAGTTTCAAAAGACTATAATACACGTACAATCTCGAGTAGGAGACATTGACACGAATACATGAAGAAGATACAATTACGCCGAGGGTTAAAGCTGTCGTAATTGTCACGATACTTGAAACTAACAGAACTGCCAGTGATAATTAACCGTGCGTGCGTGTGGCGTGCTGTTTATAAAGTATTTAGCGAAAAGGAACAATAAAATTGTTCATCAAAAGTGGAAATTCAACGTGTCGCCTCCATCATTCTATGAATATTTGGTAATTGCTCATCAAAAATTAATGAACAGTGACTATTTAACTTGGAAGTAAATTTGTGGACTGTTTGTTGTGACAAGGAGGATTTGGATATACATAATACTACGACGCAACATAATTAAGACATTGTTAAAGAGTATCTGTGGCTCTCGCGTCATATAGAGCGAACAATTTTACTTAGCAACGAACAAACAACGACCAATACGATCTGCAATTGAACTTTTTCCTCGCTTTTCGTGGTGTGGACGATGCGCATGAGAGAAGATTCATCAATTACTGCACTAAAGTGTTAACCGGGTGCATAATAATTCAACTTCAAACCATAAGAGACAATCAGAGTGCGCAGTTCGCATTAATAAGGAAACTGTGCGGACTCGCTATCACACTTTAATCATTATGCGAGGAACGATTTCTTAAGAGCTATTTCAGATATTGTCTCTCGTTAACCGACGGAGACATCCATCATCGCGCATGGCGTCTCGACTCCAGCGACCGAGTTGTAGCAGTAACAAACAGTTCCACGGAGTCGACAACACCAGCACGCGGCGGAGAGGGGACGTCACAGGTGGTACTATGCGGGAAAACAGGCCCTCCCAGTAAGGTGACGTAGGCTGTCTCATTGAACGGAGATTCTGTTAAAAATATGTTTTTCTAGCCAAAAGAGTGGGGAATAGTATGGTATATTTGAATCATGAATAAAACTAACCTGCTTTCAGAAAAAGTGTTATATTGCTTGTTGAATGCCCCTTGTACATGGAACGCCGTGGTGAATATATTTACAAAGAATATTTTCGAAGACACGTATTATGTACTATTTTTTAACCAACTGCCCAGTTTTCTACCGTCAGCTGTTCACTATACATAATCTCGTGGACATTAGATATACTATAGATGCTCGTTACTATTTGCTAACCTTTCAGTGCTTCGTCTAATTTGGTATCGATTGGACGCAGAGTTGGCAGCTGAAAGACGTTTATAAACTGCGCTGCAGTCGGTGTGACTCTGTGGAGAAGTACGCGTGTGACTAAGGCGCCAACCACTGCCGGTTCGTCCGGCTGTGCGTCACTGGCGACTTGCCGCGGCGCGCCTGACACGCCAGCCGAACGACAGTCATCAAGGTCATCCCTTTCATGGCCCTCCATCGGGCTTATTATAGGCTGCTGAACGTAGCAATCGTTTCTATGTGCCGTTACCATTCAATGTTTCGAATTAAAAGCGCAGGGGTTCCTGTTACCACACCTTTCTCTCGTTCTCGGCGACCATGATGTGAACGGTACGTGAAAGCTTCCAAAAAGCAATGACCTGTCCACCGTTCAACTCGTAGAATAAAGTAGTAATAGCATTCGTAAATACTAGCTGAGTACACGGCCTATGTATTCCAATCATCTGTTAATCTATCACCTCCTTCCCTCCCCCTTCATCTGCACGTTCCTCCTCTCTCTGCCCACCTGAGCCTCCTCCTCCGCCCCCTCTCTGTTCATCTGCCCCAAACCTTCTCTGTGTCCATTGCCTCCGTCCCTCCCTCATGTCCATCTCCTCTTTCCCCTCTAATTGTAAATTCATCTCCTTCTCCCCCTCTCTCTCTGTCCATCACTTCCTCCCCCTCTCTCTGTAAATCTCCTCATCCCCCTGTCTGTCAGTTTCCTCACCCCCCTCTCTCTGTCCATCTCCTCGTCCCCCACTCAGTGTCCACCTCCTTGTCCCCTTCTTTCTGTCCATCTCCTCCTCCCTCTCTGTCAGTCTCCTCAACCCCCCCCCCTCTCTGTCCATCTGCTCATCCCCCACTCAATGTCCATCTCCTCATGCCCCTTTCTCTGACCCTTATCCTCCACTCAATGTCCATCTCCTCGTCCCCTTCTCTCTTTACAACTCATCTGCTCTATCTGCCAATCTTCTCATCCCCCTCTGTCTGTCCATCTGCTCAACCTTCACTCAATTTCCATATCCTTGTCCCCTTCTCTCTGTCCACCTCCTCTTCCCTCCCTGTCTCTGTCCATTCCTCATCCCTCTCTCTCTGTCAGTCTCCACATCTCTCACTATTTACCCCTTCATCCTCCTTCCTCCCTCCTATCTGTACCCATCTCCTTTTTCTTTTATACTTCCATCTCCTCCTTTACACCTTCTGTCACCCTCACCAATCTATCACCTCGTCTCCAACAGCTGGCTGGTGTTTCTTACATCCACGGTAATTCTTTCTGGATGATAAGTAATATGTGTACCCAGTTCGGCTGAAATCGAAACAGGGGTTTAGGAGGAGCGTTTTACTCGCAGCATTGCCACAGTACACACATGTCACAAATATTTAACATACTTCACATAGATTTGTACACATATTTTACCTGTATCTGTAGCGAATTTCACCCTACGTTTTCGTTTTCATGCATCTGAATGTTTTTGGCGTTATACCTTCCAAAGAATGTGTCATACAACGACATAATTTTTCAGGTACATGTGAATACTGTCTACAAATGTGTCGTGAATACAGTTGCAGTAAGGAAATAATAAAATGCCTGATGCGGTAGTTTTACTGCATTAACAGTGAAAATGTAGTAAGCGGTAAACTTTTTTCCTTTCATTTTTAGAGTGAGAGGGGTGGAGTTGTCAGCAGAAAAAGTTTTGAAATGGCTCGAAATTATGTGTAGATTTTGTTGCAAGCCACTAAGTGCCCTCATTCTCAAATGCTGGATGAATGAAGTCTGAGAATTTACGCGTCGTGAGCTACGTTTCTTTTTTACCCCCGCCCATTTGATAGGTGCGTGGTTCTTACCCCCACAGCGATTCTTTCCAGACAATATGTGATATGTGTACCAACTTTGGTTGAAATCGGTCCAGTGGTTTGGGATGATACATGGAACATATACTGAGGTGACAAAAGTCATGGGATACCTCCTAATATCGTGCCAGACCTCCTGCCCACCGCAGTGCAGTAACTCGACGTGGCAGAGACTCAACCAGTCGTTGGAAGTCCCCTGCAGAAATACTGAGCTATGCTGCCCCTATAGCCATCCATAATTTCGAAAGTGCTGGAGGTGGAGGGTTGCAAGCTTGCTACTTTCTTTTGTAATCAAGACTTTAATAAATATGGCAAAGGTAATGTTAATCTGAACACAGGGAGGAGTTGTGATCGAAATAACAATAGCTTTATTCATTCTTAACATCATCAGACAAAAAATGGCTAAAGAAACGTCACATTTTGACTTGACAAAAGCTTTCACTAATATCGGGTGTATGGTCGACAAAGTGGTCAGCTGGGGATTGACGCACGACACTAACCAGAACACTAATCGCTTCCTCTTGTAAGTAGGCTGTTTAGGTTTTTTTTATTGGTAACGCCACCTCTGTATGAAAATCACTGGCTGTGCTGTGTGCAGTCTGTGGCTGGTTTGCATTGTTGTAATACTCGCCATTGTAGTGTTAGGCAGCTGGCTGTGAACAGCGCGTAGCGTTGCGCAGTTGGAGGTGAGCCGCCAGCAGTGGTGGATGTGGGGAGAGAGATGGCGGAGTTTTGTAATTTTTCATGAACTGCTATATTTATACATGATGATATCAAGGTAAATACATTGTTTGTTCTCTATTAATATCTTTCATTTGCTAACTATCCCTATCAGTAGTTAGTGCCTTCCATAGTTTGAATCTTTTATTTAGCTGGCAGTAGTGGCGCTCGCTGTATTGCAGTAGCTTGAGCAGCGAAGATTTTTGTGAGGTAAGTGATTTGTGAAAGGTATAGTTTAATGTTAGTCAGGGCCATTCTTTTGTAGGGAATTTTGAAAGTCAGATTGCGTTGCGCTAACAAAATATTGTGTGTCAGGTTAAGCACAGTCTTATGTAGAATTGTTCTAAGGGGACGTTTCATACTCTGACTTCAGACACGTGAATCCGGGGTATATCACAAAAACTACGCCACCATCAAGCATCTATACTCTACTATTCCAAAAGGAAAAATGTGATTCGAAAGAAAAGGGTTTTGCGAAACATACGTTGGAGCCTTGTACCATAGCAGCGAATACTTTACCCTTCTGCTGGTCAGGGCGGCACACCACAATCCTTTCGGCGACTGTAATCGTGGATGGCAGCAAACTGTTTTCAATGGTGGACGCCCGAAAAAATGCGAGTACGCGGTCTTGCGTTCGGCTAATTCGGAACGCAGGTACTTCCCTATGAACATCTGGAACGCCAATGGATTCCAGCGTGCAGATGGACACGTTTGCTGGTCTGCCAAACCAATTTGACTCCGTCCCACGACTATGCGCGACGGAATATGTCAAATGTTTAGACGGCCGACTCAAGATAAATAAGTACACCCACGCATTAGTCGTTGTGTGTGTGATGCTAGAAGCAGTACCTCTGACGGTTCAGATGGTGACTGGCACAGGCTTTAAGTGGCACACTATCAAAGGACACAAGTCTCACCGTTTAGGTAGAGACATGCAGTTCTTTACTAGCAAAGTACCAGTACAGGAGTGACTACTTCTCTCTCTCTTCACTTTCCTCGCCAGCTCGGTAGCAAAGCACATTTACATAAAAGACTACTCCCACACAAGCCAATCACGAGTTGGAGTGCCGCATTCGAAGATGCGAGACTGCTCCTTGCTCTGCATACACAGATTTGACCAGAGACATTCAAGTTAATTGGGAGAAAAGGAAAAAAGGTTCCGCTTCACGGCCTCTTTCTCACGCATTCACGCCGTGTCATTTGCTAACAACATGACCAGGACGAAACCGCAGCCCCCTATAAAAAGGTCGCTACCTCCCCTGTTGCGTCTATTTCGAAGTTTCCAAAGAACGGCTATAAACTCATTAAAAGCCTCATGCCTTCACAAATCTGTCTCGTAACAGAGTCTGGACGTCTGGGGGCCAGTGACCTGTCCCACAGAAATTCGCAGAAAGCTCATAGTTGTCTCGTCAGCTTCCTGCCTAACAAAGGCCCATCCTCTGCTTTATTGCCCATTGCAACGGCATGTCCTCTGCGCTAGTCAGCCTACCTGGACGCGACCCCCGATCGACCGGCGCCATCCAATGTGACTGCGCAATGAGATCGCAGAACTCGGCCGTCTGAAAATGTTTTCACACAGGTTCCACAGAAAAAACGCTCCCCTCGACCGTCAGTCGCTGTACGCTTTTACTGCAGTCATTTAAATCATCACCCTATTCCTTTCAACACAGGTAAAGCTTACCGCTATTCCTTCACTAGAGCACACGAGCAAGAGCGTTAACTACTGCCCACCATTTCATCATGATGTATGAAGTCAGATAGTATATAGATTATCTTCCATAAGAACATTAAGCGGCTTGATTGCAGCCCAGTAACAGGGCGAATTGCCATCCATAGAAATTCCATATTTGTTTGGGAACATGGAGTCCCTAAATGGCTGCAAATGGTCTCCAAGTAGCTGAATATAATCATTTTCAATCAATGATCGGTTCAGTTGGACCAGAGGGCCCAGTCCATTCCCTGTAAACACAGTCCACACCATTATGGAGCCTCCACCAGCTTGCACAGTGCCTTGTTGACAAATTGGGTCCGTGGCTTCGTGGGGTCTCCGCCACACTCTAATCCTACCATCAGCTCTTAACAACTAAAATCGGGACTCATCTGATCAGGCCACCGTCTTCCAGTCGTGTAGGGTCTAACCAATGTGGTCATGAGCCCAGGAGAGGTGCTGCGGGCGATGTCGTGCTGCTAGCAAAGGCACTCACGTAGGACGTCTGCTGCCATAGCCAATTAATGACAAATTCCACCTCACTGTTCTGACGGAGACGTTCGTCGTAGGGCCACATAGATTTTTGTGGTTATTTCAAGTAGTGTTGCTTGTCTCTTAGCACTGACAACTCTACGCAATCGCCGATACTCTCAGTCGTTAAGTGATGGCCGTTGGCCACTACGTCGTCCGTGATGTGAGGTAATACCTGAAATTTGGTACTCTCAGTACACAACTGACACTGTGGGTCTCCGGAAATTGCATTCTATAAAGATTTCCGAAATGGAATGTACCATGTGTCTAGATCCAACAACCATTCTGCGTTCAAAGTCTGTTACTTTCCGCTGTGCTATCATAATCAATTTGGAAACCTTTTCACATGAACCACCTGTGTTCAAATCACTGCTCCGCCAATGTGCTGACCTTTAATACCTCGTGTGCGCGATAATACCGCCATCTGTACATGTGCATATTGCAATCCCATTATGTTTTGTCATCTCAGTGTACATACGTACGTCCATTTTTATTTCATGTATTGATGTACAAATCTTCCTTGTGAATCCGTCGATGTATCAGTGAAAACTGTATCAAAATACCCACAGTGGTTCCTCAGATCAGCATTCACATATAGACAGGAAAAATCGGCGGGGGCCTTTAATTTATAATACGTACAGATTATCTTTGGGATGCAAGTTTAGCGGGTCTTTAACTATGGGAACACAGGATGAGGTTAGTTCAGATTTTTCCATTCCGTTGGTGGTAATTAATCGGTGAAATCGTTGGAAGATGATATTGACAGCGGCAAAAACAGAAGAGCTGTCTATTCTGTACAGTTGACAGACGTGTTTCAGTTGCTGACGCTGCTGTTGGTACTGGTGGTACTGTAGCAGTCTCGTTACTGCAAGCTACTGTATAAATGCTGTTACGATCGTGCTAACCTGCGTATGATGCTAATAACGCCGCAAGTTGTCCTAATACCAGAAGACGGAACTCATAAACTACGATAGTCATATTTATTCAGAACTGAACTGAACTGGGAAATATTTGTAAGCCTGACTTGGTAATGAGCCTTCTCAGTGAACAGGAGAACTGCCCACCCAGACAGTTCTGGAACCTGTCATTTCGATGTCCTAATCGGTTGCTGTCACATGCCAGTTTATGCCCATTTCCCACATTCTCTGTCCCGAGTACTTCGCTGTGCCATTACGTTTGAGTGAGTAAGAGAGGTAGATGTGACCAGCATAGTTCAACACAGAATGGTGCAGACGATAAAACAGTGCGTGTTCACTAGCGAATAATAATCGAAGCGAGTGGTAAACTTGTACAGAACTGTTTGCGCAAGAATTAAAGATTAAAAGTAATTTGGCAAAACCTACAGCCACGTCTGTATTGAAAAACTTACTTGCAAAATGACGCGAAATGGGATGTATAGCGAATAAAACCATAACTACCTGAAAAGCGTTCGAACACCAGAAAAACTGCTCGAATGAAGGAGAGTTTGGAACAAAGTCCGACGAAATGTTATCAAAAAGGACTTGCGTCTCAGTCTTTACAAATTTTCTGTTGTGCGTGGGTTAAAGCGTTTATACGAACTTTCGCTTGTTGAGTTCCTCAGGGCCGTTATATAACCTCAAGATTAGTGTTCCGTGCCCAGTCTCTCGTGCCCGGATCGTAATACGATTCTTTCACCAAACTGTTGGTGGTAATCAGTATACCCAGAAAGTGTTTAATCCGTAGGTGGATCGACTCACAGAAGCTAAGCGACTATATGGATACTTTCAGCAAGACGGAGCAACAGCACGCACTGTTAGACGAAATTGTCCTGAACACAAAAGGTGTTCGGTGAGGAGAGGACAATGAGCAGAGACAGCACTATCTCTCGACCAACTCGAACTTCTGATCTCTCTTCCTGTGATTTTTACATACGGGGCAAATGGAAGTGTTATTTATACTCAAATATTCTTCAAACACTGGAAGAGCTACTCTAGAACACTGAAAACGCTATTGCTACTGTCCATCAGGTACAGCTGCTATGGCCGGCCGTGGTGGATGAGCGGTTCCAGGCGCTTCAGTCCGGAACCGCGCGACTGCTACGGTCGCAGGTTCGAATCCTGCCTCGGGCATGGAGTGAGTGATGTCCTTAGGTTAGTTAAGCTTAAGTAGTTCTAAGTTCTAGGGGACTGATGACCTCAGATGTTAAGCCCCATAGTGCTCAGAGCCATTTGAAACATTTAGAGCTGCTATGCGTGACTCACAGTTTGACAAATCGAGCGTAGCTCTTCATCGAAGTCACGGTTGTCGTTTGCAGCATCTTCTGTTATCTTGATCAACAAGGGTCAATTCTGCGTCAGTTGAAAATACAGTGCCTGACAAAAAAAGTAAATCATCCAAAAGACATTGACGGATGTCAGTGTAACTTTCTACGTGTATACCATTGCCGGTTGTGTAAATACTTGTGAAAGGTAGAATGGCCACGAGAGTCATTAGAGTTGTTCGTGTTTAGTGCTGTTACCAGACATGGTAGGATGTACTTGGTGTGTGACAGTGTCAAATGTAGAGCGATCACTGTAAGCTACCCCGAGATGCCGCGTATCTGACAGCGTTTGAAACGGACTTCTTTGTGGGTCTCTCTTCAGCCATCTGATCGAATCGTGCGACCTACAGATTTTTGGAGCATTCGGATGCGACACTGATTCGATGATAGACTACATGGGAATGTGATGCCAGACATACCCATCGTGAATGTTCCGCTCGACCACGTCTGACTACCACAAAGGAGGATCGCTGTATTGTGCACCGAGCACTTCATAACTGCTCCCTCCACACCTGCGCCAGCCTCCTAAGAACAAGTAATGGATTCCCTGCAACATTCTGTGCCATCCGCACCACTGACTGGAGACCAGCAGCGGTCGGACTAGGAAATTACCGCCCCGTGCGTAGATTGTCGTCCATACCGCAACACAAAAGGCTGGATTCGGAGTGGTGCCGACAGGGAAGCGCGGACTGATGTTGAATGGTATTACATTGTGTTCAGAGGCGCTTTGCGGTTTCGCACTATCCCTTATGACCATCATCGGAGACTGGGGCAGAGGTCCCATTCTTCCTATGTTTTGGAGAGACACAGCGATGATACCAACGTTGGGTACGATTCCAGGTCACAGCTGGTGGTGATTGAAGCAACCCTGACGTCACACTGGCACATCACGTACATCCTGCGTCCTCAAGTGTTACCTCTCACGGACAGTATTGTGGTACCGATTTCCAACTGGACAATGCTCGTCTACACATGGCGTTCGTATCTATGAACTGTCTGCATGATGTTGAGGTACACCTGTGGTCAGCAAGCTCTCCGTCTTCAGTTGATATTTCATGTGTGAGGCCAGGACGTCAATGCCATCCCAATGCCATGTGATATATCAAGAATCACTTACGTTTGTAAGCTAGCTTGCCTCTGGAGACGATGCAACTGCTGTACGACACCCTTCCCAACCGAATCAGTGCAGCCAGTCAGGCCAAAGAGAGTGCAATGTCACACTGGTAAGTGGATTCACACTGCCAAGTTATTTGTAAATTTGATTCGATTTTGTAATCACTGAAATAGCACAACATACCTATCAAACCATGAAGTTCCATTTCGTTTCCTTCTCGCCTTTCGGGTACTTCACTTTTTCCGGGAATTGTATTTTCTGGGGTGAGTTTTATTTTACTTACAGTGTGTAAACAAATGAAGCATGACGGAGATGATAAACATTTGAAATGGGGATAGTCAGAATACTCCCACATGGATAGCGGAGACCGATTTGCAGTATATTTTGTCCACGGACAGATTCTTGAATAAAAATGAGGAAAACAGGTTCTATGAGCATGTGTCCGGAAATGCATCGTTGCCACGGTAGATGGCTTTGACGAACGAAAGTTCCTCTGATCATGTGCCGTGTGTTACTTGTGCGTCGCAGGGTGTATGATTGACACATTAAGCACCAGAATGGTCCAGTACCGATGTCGGGAACAAGCCGAGATGGTGTTTGTGTATGGCCAAGCATATGGAAACGGTCGAGAGGCAGCACGGCCACACAAAAACAAGTACCCTCACAGACGCCAACCACATCACACAACATTTCAACCCCTTGCTAGGAGTCAGTCTGAATGGACCCATGATCACACAAACACCCAAAATGGGGTTGAAATGTTGTGTGATGTGGTTGGCGTCTGTGATTGTACTTGTTTTGTTACAGCCCTGCTGCCTCTTCGACCGTTTCCATCTACTTCATCTACATCTACTTCTACATGGATACTCTGCAAATCACATTTATGTGCCTGGCAGAGGGTTCATCGAACCACCTTCACAATTCTCTATTATTCCAATCTCGTATAGCGCGCGGAAAGAATGAACACCTATATATTTCCGTACGAGCTTTGATTTCCCTTATTTTATCGTGGTGATCGTTCCGCCCTATGTAGGTCGGTGTCAACAAAATATTTTCGCATTCGGAGGAGAACGATGGTGATTGGAATTTCGTGAGAAGATTCCGTCGCAATGAAAAACGCCTTTCTTCTAATGATTTCCAGCCCAAATCCTGTATCATTTCTGTGACACTCTCTCCCATATTTCGCGATAATAAAAACGTGCTGCCTTTCTTTGAACTTTTCTTGAATATTGGTGTGACCTGTGCAACTTTCCAGTCTTTCGTCGAGCGAATGGTTGTATATGATTGTTAAGTATGGAGCTAAAGCATCAGCCTACTCCGAAAGGAACCTAATTGGTATACAGCCTGGACCAGAAGACTTGCTATTATTAAGTGATTTGAGTTGCTTCACTACACCGAAGATATTTACTTTTACGTTACTCATGTTGGCAGCTGTTCTCGATTCGAATTCTGGAATATTTACTTCGTCTTCTTTTGTGAAGGCATTTCGGAAGGCTGTGTTTAGTAAATCTGCTTTGGCAGCACTGTCTTCGATAGTATCTCCATTGTTATCGCGCAGAGAAGGCATTGATTGTTTCTTGCCGCTAACATACTTCACATACGACCAGAATCTCTTTGGATTTTCTGCCAGGTTTCGAGATAAAGTTTCGTTGTGGAAACTGTTATAGGCGTCTCGCATTGAACTCCGCGCTAAGTTTAGAGCTTCTGTAAAGGATCGCCAATCTTGGGGATTTTGCGTCTGTTTAAATTTGGCATGTTTGTTCCACTGTTTCTGCAATAGTGTTCTAATCCGTTTTGTGTACCAAGGAGGATCAACTCCGTCGTTTGTTAGGTTATTTGGTATAAACCTCTCAATTCCTACCGATACTATTTCTTTGAATATAAGCCACATCTGGTGTACACTTATATTATTAATTTGAAATGAGTGGAGATTGTCTCTCAGGAAGGCTCAAGTGAATTTTTATCTGCTTTTTGAATAGGTTTATTTTTTGGAGGATCTGGGGATTACAATATTCAATCTCGCTACGACAACCCTGTGTTCACTAATCCCTATATCGGTTTTGATGCTGGTTATTAACTCAGGATTATTTGTTGCTAAGAGGTCAAGTGTGTTTCCACAACCGTTTACTATTCGCGCAGGCTCATGAACTAACTGCTCGAAATAATTTTCAGAGAATGCGTTTAGCACATTGAACATGTATTTTCGCCATCATATCGAGGGTAAATTAAAGTCACCACCAACTATTATCGTATGAGTCAGGTACGTGTTTGAAATCAAAGTCAAGTTTTCTTTGAACCATTCAGCAACTGTATCATCTGAACTGGGAGGTCGGTAAAAGGATCCAATTATTATTTTATTCCGGTTGCCAACAATGACCTCTGCCCATACTAACTCACAGGAAGTATCTACTTCAATTTCGCGTTAAGTTAAACTACTTCTAACAGCAACAAACACGCCACCGCCAACCGTGTTTAGCCTATCTTTTCGGAACACCGTTAGGATGTTCGCAAACATTTAGGCTGAGCTTATATCCGGCTTTAGCCAGCTTGCAGTGCTTATAACGATTTGAGCATCAGTGCTTTCTATTAGCGCTTGGAGCTCTGGTACTTTCCAAACACAGCTACGACAATTTACAACTGTTATACCAATCGTTCCTGTATCTATGTTCTTCCTTTGTTCAGCCTGCACCATTTGTGACTGAAGCCCAACTTGTGTTTTCTCGAGACCCTCTAACCTAAAAAACGCCCAGTCCACGCCACACAGCCCCTGCTACCCGTGTAGCCGCCTCCTGCGTATAGTGGACACCTGACCTGACTTGGCAGTACACCAACACCATCTCGACCAGTTTCCGCCATGAATGCCGGACCATTCTGCTGCTTGCTGTACGCTGCATCAGTCACACGGCCTGAAACACACAAGGAACACCGGCACGTGATTAGAGGAACTTTCGTTCGTTAGTGCCATCTGCCGTGGCAACAATGCATTTTAGGGACGCAGGTTCATAGGACCTTTTTTCCACCATTTCCAGTCAGGAATCCGTCCCCACAGTTTGCCGGTTTTATTAATGTTCATCCTATATATGCGAAAAAAGTCTTATTTCAGAGCCAGAAAGAATTCCTGATGTAGCAAACTTTTGTTAACTACCAGTGTCGATCAGCCGCTCATCAACAGGAATGATACCATTATTTTCATCAGGCTACCGGCAACATTCTTACTATAGCGTCAAGAATAATGTAAAAAAAGATTATCTTGCACCACTAAATTGCTATTAATAGAAAACTGTATTAATACAGTCAAATAAACTTCATGCATTTTGTATGTAGAATGCATTTCCACCTGAAAAAACCGACAACACACCATTTGTCATTTAGTTCTGTTTTATAATAATTAGGACGTAAGTTTTCAGAAATATGATTTTCTTATTTTTTATTACTTTTCAGGATAACGACAGAAATGTGTTCCAAACTTTAATTTAACACGCTGATTACGTTATAGTTCACAAAAATGTACGTATGTCAATCATTCTGAAGCAATTAACCTGTCACTTTCAGACATCACAAAGTCATCCAACAAACTCTCGAGCTATAAACAATATTCAGCAGATACAGCAACCGTAAAAACTGAGTGCCTTAATTAAAGCATATCGACTTTTAAGGAAGACTGAATTTGTGAATTGGTTTTTGGGGACAAAGGAAACATGCATGTGCTGAAAGCGGAACTCCACTTAAAGACATATACCGTTAAGGGTGATCACAATAATAAACCAATGGAATGCACATAGTAAAACAGAAATCAGAACTTTTTTCATCATGTGGTTGTGAGTGAGTGGAAATAAGTGGTATGGCCAAAATGAAGTCATATCTGTTCCGAACACTATCCCATTCTAGAAAGATGTACAGCAAATAACGCTAAATTATTACCTTTAGAGTAAAGGACCTATAGTAATAATTGTTTATACTGTTTGCACTTAAAAGGCAGGTGGTATGGTGGCTATTAGCAGATGTGATAGTAAATGTAAAATAAAAGTGTGTTGAGAAATGGCAGATTCGCCATAGAATTATTTGTTTTTAAAGCAGGATACGACCAGAAGATTTGGTTTCAAGGGCAAACAACAGCTTTAGTTTTTTCCCTTTGTATGAAAGTCGTTTTATACTTAATTGGCAAATCAGCTTCTGTCGATATTATTTCCCACTGTTTCGTGTTTCGTTACTCAAACATGGTGACCACCCAGGGTCCTTAAAAAATAAAAAAGTGACCGGTTTGATGCTTTATTTTTTCTGTTTCTACAATTAATTACGGTACATACGCTCTCATTTGTAAAAACCATCATAAACGATATTATACTCTCTCACCCGGTACCAAAGTCAACAATTCAACTTTCTGGCCGCTTGGCGCCTTGGTACCGTATTTTATAATAAACACGAGTGGAAGTATGGCATTGGCAATAATATTTTGAAAAAACTGCGGTACGCGCCTTTATCTTATGCGTGGACAGAAGAAATAAACAACATATTAACAAATTCATTATTTTTTAAGGGAACGGTAGGCAATTTTTTCTTAAATTGGAGACGCAGCTGCATCCACTTTAAGTTATTAGAGTGTCAGATTCCATAACGGTTACATTTTTCTTCTGCGAAACTACTTGACGATCACGACGGGAGGAAGGCGGAAGGAAGGCGGAAGTGTGGAAGATTGTCGCTGTATCTGGTGGATGACATCAGCAATGAGACGTCTGATGGGATTGTGTGGTGTATGGAAGATGCTGCATTCCGAAATCCATTGCACTCTTCCATCCGCAATACCTTCAGTCCCTGTTTCAAGGACAGAACGGAAATTACTAAGTACCTAAAAAATTGGTTTCGTTGTCTTACGTGTCGTAATAGGAAAATGAATTTTCAGCCCCAGCACTGAAAAAATAGGAACGTTTGTAAAAAAAGGTTTGTTCTACAAAAACAAAACAGAAAATAGAGACTATAGTTATATACAGCTGCGATACATACTTGCTATCGGCGTGATCTGCTCTCTGTGAAGTAACGTAAAAGCTGTATTGGCAGCAGAGCCCATTCCCGGGAAAAACATGTAACCTACCTGTTCTCTCTTGTTAAATTCGGATTACACGCAAAAATGTATCCTGACATATGCCCTCTTCTATATAAAGCTTACACTCAACAGTACCGAGCGAGGTGGCGCAGTGGTTAGCACACTGGACTCGCATTCGGGAGGACGACGGTTCAATCCCGTCTCCGGCCATCCTGATTTAGGTTTTCCGTGATTTCCCTAAATCGTTTCAGGCAAATGCCGGGATGGTTCCTTTGAAAGGGCGCGGCCGATTTCCTTCCCCATCCTTCCCTAACCCGAGCTTGCGCTCCGTCTCTAATGACCTCGTTGTCGACGGGACGTTAAACACCACTAACCTAACCTACACTCAACAAATTATGGCTCTGAGCACTATGGGACTTAACATCTGAGGTCATCAGTCCCCTAGAACTTAGAACTACTCAAACCTAGCTAACCTAAGGACATCACACACATCCATGCCCGAGGCAGGATTCGAACCTGCGACCGTAGTGGTCGCGCGGTTCCAGACTGAAGCGCCTAGAACCGCTCGGCCACACAGGCCGGCAACAAATTATGTTATAACGTTATCTGACTACAATATTTTAAAGTAACATAATGTACTGAAAAACAGGTAAAGTTTACTTGTCATAGATTGTTTTCAAGAACGTTTAAGCAACCCACCTAGTAGTAGGCAAGTTACATGCAGTAAATGTGTTTGGTTCAGTCTGTGAATATAATCTTTTCTAATGAGAAATCTGAAAAACTGAAGACACATAACAATTAGCTCGTGCATGAAGCGATTCATCGCAGCTTTATGCGTTTCCAACCGATGATTTGTCTTCTGATCTGAAAAACATGTAAAGAAATAGCCAAAGGGTACTGCTGACTGCAGTCCTGAAAAACGTATATAGTAATTGTAATACTAGCCTGTTAAGACTGGTATATCCTCCAAAGGCAAAAGTCTATAACATACATGTGACAGCTCAATGCGGGTTACAGGCTGAACACTCTATGCTAAAGATACTAAAATGTTACACAGTCACAAGGGATCACGAATAATCAACATAAACTTTGACTCAAGCGAATGTAAATTTATCTAAAGCGTAATCATAGCCAGAAGGAAGCACCGTAAAGGAAAGATTCAAATAACAAGAATTTTATACGTATTAGAAAGTGCTGAACACAGTCTAATAGACGAGGATGTGATGAATTCAGCGGTCCTAGTATTCTGATGTACTAACGTACCCCCGGTTTTGTATCATGCTTGGTAAAACTTTCTGTCTCACCTACCAACGAATTTTAAGTTTGAGTATAGATAAATACAGGTTAAAGAGGTGGAAATGTGCCAATAGCGTGACGCCAGACCACTCAGTGTAAACCAGAAGCTCAGTAAACATTTGTAACACGAAATCAAAGAATTATCAACAGAAAGTGATTTCAGATTCTTTTTAATACATCACTCAACCACAGCAGTGCGTCTGCCCTACGAGAAACGTCGACTGGAACCTTTCAGACAGACAAGAACTCCCTTTTTCCAGAACGTGCAGCGCATTGTTTAGCGCTACGCCTCGCCATAGTGTTACCACCTGAGATATCCCGTCCCATTTAGTAAACGACTGCGATATTTTCAGTGACCGATTACCCGGTACAGAAAGATCCTTGCAGAATGTCTGCGATTTAGCATACGCTGAAGGAAAATCGATTCTAAAAGTTGTGATTGTGACTGGTAACTTTCAGACTCTAAGGAGATATGGAAATGCTCCTGCTGGAGACTAAACGGATGGAGCTGGCGTTCCCAAAGCATTGCGCACGTGCTCTAAGGAAACCATAACTGTGGATACCTTCACCTAAGCCCAACTTACTGTGCAGAGCAACTCATTGCGGACGTACATTATCGTCCGTGAAGAAAAACTGTCTGAAAAGTGGCACACGTCGTCGCGGTATCTTGTATTTGTACTCCTAGGCGTTAACGGTATTTCCTCCACAACCAACGAAGATAAGAAGCTCAGTATTCCCTCTCCACGCTCCAAAGCCCCACAACGGTCAGTCTTGTCTCTTCCTCCTCATTTCCTGTGACTGCACCAGATACCGCTTGTCCATTATAAGACTGGGTAACGAAGTTAAGTGTGAAAATTGAAGCGGAATACGTGTGTGAAGAGCACGGTCGTGGTTCCATCTAGATGATGCTGACTTCACAAGACACGCTATCTGCAGTACTGTGAGCAGGACACTCGCGGTGGGCGCAATGCGTACAGAGTAGCTACACTGAGCCTCGACAGTTTGTTGGGAAACTGCGTTTCCTGAGACAGCTGCTAGCTCTCAAGAAATCGTACACTTTCCTCATGCAGTTACGGCCGGTTGTCAGACCTGTTGGCCGACCTTGCAATACCCTACGACATCTGCGTCTCGGAGCTATTGCAAGAGTCTTGAGAAGACACTTTATGGAACATCGAATGCTGTTGAGACTGCAGCCCACGTTGACCTGCTTTAAAACACTTGAGATTCGTAGAATGCAGAACAGGTTGTCAGTGTGCATCTTCATGTTTTCGCGGCGTAAAGACTGTTCCTTGAAGTTCGGGCGTGCAGCGGCGTAAATTCAGTTTCTTCTTCTAATATTTCGGCTGAATACCGTCCAGCTATCTTCAGAGTGAGCCGAGGTGACTATGCGGCCAAAGATACACAAGGCGCCAGAGACGTCGGCGAACATTTAAAACCATCTCCTCCCCGAATAGGTACTTGATGTGCATCTTCATGTTTTCGCAGCGAAAAGACTGTTCCATAAAATTTCGGACGTGTATCTTTAGCCGCATAGTCACCTCGGCTCACTCCGAAGATGGCTGGACGGTATTCAGCCGAAGTATTAGAAGAAGAAACTGAATTTTTGCGGCTGCACGCCCGAAATTTTATGGAACAGGTTGTCAGTGTGTAACCTCTCCCTTACTAATCTGCCTACCCTACTTGCGATATAAAATATGATCGTGGATCGCGTGTATACTTTATGGATTTTTACTTATTGGATAAGGCTATCTTTCCCGAAGTAATAATACCGATAAGTAGGAGGAAAGTATACAACAGACCCTTCTGACGGAAAATTCTACTAAAATTAAAAGTAATTAAACCGAACAGGGTTATAATTTGGGAAAATGAAAGTTATTTTGTGCATTCACTCACGAACAACACTGGACAGAAAAGGGGTACCATTGATCATGACTCCAAAACCTACACTAATGAACGAAAAGGAAATAATTAACGGTCGCCTGCTCACTAGGGCAATTTACATCCAAATTCCTGTACAAGATGATGGGAAAGAAAAAAAACATGTATTGTTAAACACTGACGTGGCAACTGAAGGTTGTCACGTATTTTTGACACTAATTTTAAGTGAGTATGTAGTGATAAAAAAACTGAGAAGTCACTCTTATGTTATGTTTGTCATTAAATTTTGAAAAAAAAATCGGGTAATGATTTTAAAATGTGCAATTAAACTGTATGTTAGTATTGAACATCGTTACATGAACAATGACTTTCAGTGGCTTCAACGTAACGTCATCAAAGAAATTTAGAAAAAAAGCAAGCACTTTTACTTTGCAGTTACTTATTTTGCAAACTGGATTTCAAATTATTGTCTGAACAACTGACCCTTTTTTTACTGACTTGGACAGAAATAAATAATAGAATACGTACCAAACCAAACAGCCATGTGCTCCAAGCTATATGTAAAATAAATAAAACTTCTGCACTCTTAATTTGTGCATTTCTTTCGATTTGGATTTTTTCCAGTGATTGATTCTCAGAGCTGAAAAATGAAATTGCGGTAATTTACTCATTTACTGAAGCCTCTGTTGTACAACAGTTAATTGAAAGTAGACTGAGGCTAAAATTCTTAAAACTGAAATTATTCATTAATAAACTAGCAGTTCTAGGCGCTTCAGTCTGGAACCGCGCGACCGCTACGGTCGCAGGTTCAAATCCTGCCTCGGGCATGGATGTGTGTGATGTCCTTAGGTTAGTCAGGCTTAAGTAGTTCTAAGTTCTAGGGGACTGATGACCTCAGACGTTAAGTCCCGTAGTGCTCAGAGCCATTTGATTTGAATAAACTAGTTGTAACTATTCAATTTGTTTCTTATGACACTCAGTTATCATATAAGGAAAAAAAAGGAACAAGAACCCCGCTTGGTAACAATGTCTGAGGGCAATGAGAACACAATCGCTCTGAGTTTAACTGATTATTATTTAAACAAATTTTATCAATCAAATCACATTCATCTGTGCTGCTGGGTTAGCCGTTAATACTTTCTACCAATGAACAGTCTTGTTTCAGTGCTGTGCATACTACAAAACTCGGAGCCGACGACGAATCTATGTTGCTGGAACTTGTGGTGTCACCGCCAGACACCACACTTGCTAGGTGGTAGCTTAAATCGGCCGCGGTCCATTTAGTACATGTCGGACCCGCATGTCGCCACTGTGTAATCGCAGACCTAGCGCCACCACCAAGGCAGGTCTCGTGATACGAGAGAGCACTCGCCCCAGTTGTACGAGAACCTAGCTACCGACCAGATGTACGAAGCCTTTCTCTCTCATTAGCCGAGAGACAGAATAGCCATCAGCTAAGTTAATGGCTACGAACTAGCAAGGCGCCATTAGCCATACAGTGATTGTACTTAAAGTCTCCTGTGTATCGTCAAGATCGATGTACCACAAGGATTAAGTAAAGTTAAGTATTAAACCTGCTCCGTACTTTTCTTCCTAACATTAATTACGTATCCTGTTCCAGTACGTCACGCCCGTCTGCGTTAGTCTAGCTTGCCTTTTCAGCCATCTCAACTTCACGGTGTCGGCCCAGATACCGACACAACAGAACTGCTGCTGTTGTTGAAGATGGTATCATCTTGTGGAGCACGGCTAATTACAGGAAAGGACAATCGTAATTAATACAGCCTCTTTCGCCCGTCCACTGTCCTTACTCCTGCTGTTAGACATCTGGCCGGTAACTCTACTGCGAGAGCGTTAACACCACACTTCCGTACACTACAAGTGCTGGAACCCATCTCCCTCTCTCCATGCGCTCCGCGCAACAACTCCCTACCCAAAGATTTTACGACGCACAAGCACTGCTATTATAATTGCCAGTCGATGCAAATAACAATTCTTTTGCGTTTCTCCAGAGTTTATAAGTTTCACAGTAGACACAGATAAATACAGTAGTATGTCAACAGACTTCTACCTAAATTTACACATACAGTGAAGCAATGTCCTTACTTATTAAAAGAAAGCATTTAAATTACAAATATTTACATACAATTCAGCAAAAATTTATATATCGGTAGGAGGTGCCATGCATCCTGCATTCTCGGTGTTACAAGTGGCTTTACGAAGGGACTACTATACACCCACAAGGAGAATGCAACGCCCTGTTGCCTCGATGAGTGACGGTTTCGGACACAGGTTTCCATTAGCAGTTTATTACATGATGGCACCGAAATGGTGCTCTCTACTGCAAGAGGAAAACCTCTGAAATCTCCAATGTTTTTCGGTATGCAGGAGAAAAATAATCTGCAAATGGAAAAACTTGTGTCCGAAACCGTCAACCACCAAGGTTACAGAGCATCACATTCATAGAAGACAAGGCCCGTGTACACAGCCGGCAGCTCCATCTTCTCCACTGGCGAATGTGGCAATCAGTCGTGACCTTTGCTAAACAAACAACATAGCAGACGTTCCGTCTACGGTCCGTCAGCGTGCAAAATAACGTTTGCTGCCAAAGCGGTGGCCTACAACTTCGGCGCTCTTTAGTGATGTTGGATGAATTTTTCGGACACGGGCTCCTGTCCTCGATTTGTTCCTCAAAACACTCTCTACAAACCCTCGACGTTTGTCGCAACATTTCTGGGACACCCTGTATATGCTGCACAGAGACGAAAGAGCGATCTTTTTAGCGACGATACCGACCGCAAATGAGGAGCATCTATGGAAACTGGATGAACGACAGTTGTAACCTCCCCTCCGTAATTTTTTTTTAAAGGAAAAAGACAATACTTAATAGAAATGCGAGCCAAGTGTAACCTCCCTGCAATTAAATTTAATGACAATAAAAGTGAGAATCGCAATCTGACTCAAGTATAAGTTCTTCATAAAAAATTAAGGTCCATTCAGTGATAAGAAAATCTCAGTGATAATAATGATTCAATTAAACCGAAATATCGGTCTTTGGCCCTGTGCAAAAATCAAAATTAAATTCTTACCTCATTGCAACACCTAGTCAAATTTCTGCTCTTGTTGTTGCGCACCGCTTGGAGGAACTGCATTGCAAATAATAATATTCCGTTTCTTTTTTTTTTTTTTTGTAATCTAATTGAAAACTGAAACTTTTGTTTAGGGGAAGTGGAACGAAATAGTTACTTCAATTAAATGAAAATTTTATGTAAAATTGCTTTTGAAATCAAAGTTATTATTGGGGGCACTTGTTGAAAATTAGTTACAATAATTAAACTTTACATCATCCGGTGATTATCTTAATTAACAGTATACCTCATTCAGCATCTTGACCAGTGTTGCCGCCAGACCACATCACGCCATCCCACTGGACTGCTACCACTGTCCGACCGCTCTGCATGACGACTACTAACAGAGTACTGCCCTCAACTAGACAGAGCTACAGACTCGCAACGACTGACAGAGTACTGCCCTCAACTAGACAGAGCTACAGACTCGCAACGACTACTGACAGACTGAGAACCGCTCGCAACACTCGCGCGGTCAAGCGCATACTCTCTGGTCACAGATGCTACAATGCCTCGCCATCGCTGCTATGTTACATACGTGTTTCATAACCCTCCACTAGGGGGGCAAAAATTTGGCAGCGATGGTGAGTCATTTGGACTTGCCAAGCGCGGCAAAATTTTCTTTAATTAACAAAATTCTACAACTTACAGAATATTTAAATGTTGTGCACACTCACTAAGTACAAAATATATCAGACAAAGACAAAATGTGAGTACAAAACATAGTAGCAAATCAGAAAAATGTATATACAAATTATTTGACAGATAACAAAGTGCACAGGCACTGAAAAAAAATTCTTTAGCATATTCAGAACAAATAAACAGACTGGCAAAATATTATGTTGACAAGTGACATGAGTGCACATGCACTGCAGTTGAGAACATATCAGTAATTGATGAAATGTATGTACAATTAGTAACAAATGACATAAGTGCATTCGCATTAAAGTATTGAATATACAGAATAGTAGAAATCATATTGAAAAATGAGAAAAGTGTAAAGGGACTGAAGTTCAGTAGAAAACATATTAACACCTAACAGAAGTGCACATGCACTGTAGTTCAGAAAATAAAAAATGTATATACAATATAAAAGACAAAAGTGCACATATACTGTACTTCAGAACAAATCAAAAAAATGTCTTTTGCATTTTGGCAATAAATAAACATAATAGCAAAAAAAATATCATGTCGACCAGTGACATAAGTGTACTCGCACTGGAGTTTAGCGAATCGAAAAAAAATGTATAACCCATGAACATAAATAATGTTAGCAAAAATGATTTTCACTATGTGACAAGAATTAGGATAGGAAAGGGAAGGATTGCATCATGGTTGTAGCACTTTAGATTGCACACAGCTGTTCTGAAAGTCCATATCTTTCCACAGAAGTACAACACCAAGTGACACAACTTGAAGTTCTTTTCCCCTCAGAATTTATCAGTGTAGCCAAGACACTGAACTGTCGTATTAATGTTTCATGTTTTCATTTTGGCAGTACATTAGGTACACCAAACACTGGGACCATAATAACGTCTTCATCGCTCACGGTGATGGACAGCATGTCGTGTCAACACCACGCTCTTACAAGGCCAACGTAGAATTAGTGCAAAACCAAAGATAGTGCTCCATGATCACTAGGATAAACAGGACAAATGGACATCGCAGTAATTCAGGGTAGTTAGCTCATGAGGTGAAGGACATTAAGTCACATAATATTGTCAATTACAGTAGTAGTTTGCGGCATTCATAGCCCAGTTATTGAACATTTCTGTACCATGTA
Source organism: Schistocerca serialis cubense (assembly GCF_023864345.2). NCBI lineage: Eukaryota > Metazoa > Arthropoda > Insecta > Orthoptera > Acrididae > Schistocerca > Schistocerca serialis. Next base: position 464,210,888 of record NC_064643.1, read on the forward strand.
TGTAGTATTACAGAAAAATGTTCATTAATTGTTTTACATAGAATCAGTAATCTTCTTTTCCTAGTTACAAAGCATTATTAAATAATCGCATTCTTTTCCAGTTACAAAGTATAGCATAGTTAATTAATCATTTGTCATTCCAATATAGTATTAATCACTAACCGTCTCCTAATTACAAAGCATCATGAAACAATCGCATTCTTTTCCAGTTACAAAGTATGGCATAGTTAATTAATCATTTGTCATTTCAATATACACTCCTGGAAATGGAAAAAAGAACACATTGACACCGGTGTGTCAGACCCACCATACTTGCTCTGGACACTGCGAGAGGGCTGTACAAGCAATGATCACACGCCCGGCACAGCGGACACACCAGGAACCGCGGTGTTGGCCGTCGAATGGCGCTAGCTGCGCAGCATTTGTGCACCGCCGCCGTCAGTATCAGCCAGTTTGCCGTGGCATACGGAGCTCCATCGCAGTCTTTAACACTGGTAGCATGCCGCGACAGCGTGGACGTGAACCATATGTGCAGTTGACGGACTTTGAGCGAGGGCGTATAGTGGGCATGCGGGAGGCCGGGTGGACGTACCGCCAAATTGCTCAACACGTGGGGCGTGAGGTCTCCACAGTACATCGATGTTGTCGCCAGTGGTCGGCGGAAGGTGCACGTGCCCGTCGACCTGGGACCGGACCGCAGCGACGCACGGATGCACGCCAAGACCGTAGGATCCTACGCAGTGCCGTAGGGGACCGGACCGCCACTTCCCAGCAAATTAGGGACACTGTTGCTCCTGGGGTATCGGCGAGGACCATTCGCAACCGTCTCCATGAAGCTGGGCTACGGTCCCGCACACCGTTAGGCCGTCTTCCGCTCACGCCCCAACATCGTGCAGCCCGCCTCCAGTGGTGTCGCGACAGGTGTGAATGGAGGGACGAATGGAGACGTGTCGTCTTCAGCGATGAGAGTCGCTTCTGCCTTGGTGCCAATGATGGTCGTATGCGTGTTTGGCGCCGTGCAGGTGAGCGCCACAATCAGGACTGCATACGACCGAGGCACACAGGGCCAACACCCGGCATCATGGTGTGGGGAGCGATCTCCTACACTGGCCGTACACCATTGGTGATCGTCGAGCGGACACTGAATAGTGCACGGTACATCCAAACCGTCATCGAACCCATCGTTCTACCATTCCTAGACCGGCAAGGGAACTTGCTGTTCCAACAGGACAATTCACGTCCGCATGTATCCCGTGCCACCCAACGTGCTCTAGAAGGTGTAAGTCAACTACCCTGGCCAGCAAGATCTCCGGATCTGTCCCCCATTGAGCATGTTTGGGACTGGATGAAGCGTCGTCTCACGCGGTCTGCACGTCCAGCACGAACGCTGGTCCAACTGAGGCGCCAGGTGGAAATGGCATGGCAAGCCGTTCCACAGGACTACATCCAGCATCTCTACGATCATCTCCATGGGAGAATAGCAGCCTGCATTGCTGCGAAAGGTGGATATACACTGTACTAGTGCTGACATTGTGCATGCTCTGTTGCCTGTGTCTATGTGCCTGTGGTTCTGTCAGTGTGATCATGTGATGTATCTGACCCCAGGAATGAGTCAATAAAGTTTCCCCTTCCTGGGACAATGAATTCACGGTGTTCTTATTTCAATTTCCAGGAGTGTAGTATTAATCATTAGCCTTCTAATTACAAAGCATTATGAAACAGTCACATTCATTTCCAGTTACAAAGTATGGCATAGTTAATTGATCATTTGTCATTTCAATAGTAATAATCATTAGCTTTTTCCTAATTACAAAGCATTATTAAACAGTCACATTCATTTCCAACTATAAAGCATAGTTAATTAATCATTTGTCATTTCAATAGTAAGAATCATTAGCCTTCTAATTACAAAGCATTATGAAACAATCGCATTCATTTCCAGTTATAAAGTATAGCATAATTAATTAATCATTTGTCTTCCAATAGTAATAATCATTAGCTTTTTCCTAATCACAAAGCATTATGAAACAATAGCATAGTTAATTAATTATGTGTCATTCCAGTCTAGTAAGAATCATTAGCCTTCTTCTAATTACAAAGCATTATTAAACAGTCACATTCATTTCCAATTACAAAGTATGAACATTGAAAACAAGAGCTAATTAATGGCATAATTAATAACAATTCATTAAGTGACACTAATTATTGGCACTCAGTGGCCATCAGGTATCGAATAGTATAAAGCATTGTTCCTCATTCATTATTATTCAGATCATTACGAAGTCATTATTAAAAATCAGTTAATTATAGTCATAGCATTAATAATCATGGGGATTATAAGTAGTCTCATTACAATAACAGTGGCAATTACTAGCCAGTTACTAAGCATTATTTTATATATATGTGTATTTTTGTTGTCTCATTAAGAAGTCATTACTCAAGTGACATACTATTCAGAGCTAATCAGTATTATTCAGAATTTTCTCAAACTGGTATCACTATTTGGGACTGTTAATACATTTTTTTTGTTAGCAATGCATTGCGTTGGGATCGATAATTAATTGCTGAGGCATAACACTTTTTGCTTTTGACCTATTGCTGCCAATGAGGATAGGTAACGTCATTCGTCATGAGTCAGCTGTAGCAAGGTTATGTAACAAGGCAGTATATGTGATTACATTTGTAAATGGTAAACACAAATGGGTAAAAAAAAATAAAAATGCAAGTACTAGAACAGGTATAATAAGTAACAGTTTTAGTAAGTATCATGACAAGCATTTCCTGGAAAAAATACAAAATGGATTATTGACCTGAAAGAAGAAACGCACACTATGCTGAAAAGTAGTGAACTTCGAATTAACAAGTAGTGAAATGTGTATAAAATGTGTTCCATAGCTGTCCTTTCCAAAACTTTCCGTCATCCTACTATGCAATATAACACCTGCTGTCAAAACAAACTGCAACAAATACTTAAATAACTACATAGCATAAATATAAAACTCCAACATTATCCTCATCTGTAAAGAAAAAACTTCATTATCAATCACTTCATTACCCATATTATCATAACTTCACTATTATCATCACCTGTAAATAAAAACTTCATTATTCATAATACCATATCCTTCATCATTATTCATCAGTATTCATTATCATCTGCAAAAAATCACTTCATTACTCATTATACAACTATTCCTTATCTCTAGCATATTTCATCACTAAAACTAAGATGTGTAGTTCAGTCTGACAGCCTGCATCAATCACCTTGTATTCTGAAAGAAAAAATTAGCTAAGGCAGCTATTCTATGATGAGTATAGTATATTCTTGTTAATGCTTGTTAATCCTGATCCATTTACTCTTCCTCATAAAGTTATTGCATCTTCTTTCGTTTATTCCGTAGGTGAAATTCCCATTTCTGTTGAATTTATTTCTTACACGCACCATTTCTTACTGAAATTGATGAACAGAGATTAATGTCTTGCATTTAAATCATATACCCACTAAATAATGACTGGTTTATGGTAACATAATTAACCATACAGCATAACATGACAGAAAACGTAATATGTCAAAGGCATTGACAGTGTTCAGAGGCAAAATGTACAGATAATATCACAATGCAGCAGCAAAAAATGTAAAAGAGTCACGATGTTGAGATGTCATAAGGCAAAAAAAATGTCAAAGTCAACTGGTGTGTGTTATATCTTAACTATTTCACAGTGCATACAAACAAAACTGGAGTACAATCATATACACAAAAAAGTGGAAAATGTGCACGGTCTGATGTGTAACGACAAGAAAAGCGACCTGCTAACCTTACCTTGCCGGGCACTTGCCAAGAAAAAATGCGATAATCATCAGTGATTAGTCAAGTGAAATAATTGCATTTGTAAATGACATCATAGTGTGTTGAATCATAAAGTGTCTTCATTCAATAAACGGTTTAATGTTTGAGATATGGTGGTTGCCTTTCGATTTTCTAGTTCTCAAAGTTTCGACGTGTACAACATTGGGTTGAGGGATGCTGCGAATCCGATATGGACCTGCGTATAGAAGTTCAAATTTACTGCACTTACCTTTTAATTTACTGGATAAATAATGTGTACGTACTAATATTTTCTGTCCAACGTGAAAGTCTCGGCGTCTACAAACCTGTTTTTGCTGTCTTCTCCGGCGCTCTGCGGCACGTTTGATGTTGTTCAGCGCAATGTCAATTATTTCGTGGTGTCTTAGTCGACGACATTTAGGGAAGTTTACTAATTCTTTAATTTTGTTCGGTGGTTCAACGTTTTTCAGCATAATAGACGGAGATAGCATAGTGGATTCATTTGGAATGGAATTAATTACGTCTTGGAATGAGAGTATGTGTGTATCCCAATCAATATGTCTTCTGTGGCAGTATACTCTACACAGTTTACCAATTTCTTTCATTAATCTTTCACAGGGGTTCGAAGAAGCGTGGTACTTGGATATATAAATCGGAGAAATGTTTCTAGCTCGTAACATGCGTGTCCATACGCTACTACGAAATTGAGATCCATTGTCAGAAATTACTTTCATCACATGCCCTACATGAAATAGAAAATGTTTTACAAATGCTTTCGAAACAGTTTTAGCAGTAGCTTTACGTAATGGAGTGAAAGTAACAAATTTTGAAGTGAGCTCAACAGCGACAAAGATGTAGCAAAAACCTCTGTTAGTTCTCGGAATCGGACCAAAAATATCTACTGCGGCCATGTGTCTTAATTTAACAGGTATAATGGGATATAATGGAGGAATATGTGAAGTGGTGTCTGATTTAGCTTTCTGGCAAATTTTACAAGACGCTAAAACTCGTCGTATACGTTTCTCCATGTTAGTAAAATAAGAGTTCTGTCTCAGTATAAGAAAACATTTTCGTGCTCCGTAATGTGCGTAACTTAAATGAGTGTACCAAATTAATTTGTTAACCAGTTCGTCAGGAATGCATAATAACCAATTGTTGCTGTCAGGATGAGAGCGGCGAAACAGAATGTCATTGCGTACAGTGTAGTGGTTCCTAATCGTAACATTTTTCCTATCTTGCCAAAGGTGTTTAATTTCTTTCCACACATTGTCTTTATTTTGCTCTTGTGCTATGTCCTGTAATGACGATGAAATAAAGTTTTCAAATGCAACTTGCTGAATGTACATGACACTGAAATTTATTTTGCAGAAGTTGGTTGCTACGTCTTGCTGATTGTTGCTCAGAGAACGCGATAGTGCGTCTGCTATAACATTTTGTGTGCCGGGAATGTGGACAATCGTAAAATTAAATTCTTGTAAATATAGTTTCCATCTACTTAACCTGTCGTGAGTAAATTTAGCCGAAAGTAAAAATTGTATCGCTCTATGGTCTGTGTAGACGGTGGTATGTCTGCCGTAAAGAAAATGCCTAAACCTCGTGAAAGCCCATACAACACATAATGTTTCCAGTTCTGTAACGGAATAATTTCGTTCAGCGGGTGACAAAATGCGACTTGCAAATGCGATGTTTTTAATTACTATTGAACCATCTTCTTCAATTTCCTGGAAAATATGTACGCCTAAAGCGGTGGTGGAACTGTCAGTGGCAATGGAAAAATTTCTGGTAAGATCTGGATGCGATAACAGTAGAGCATTCAACAGAGCATGTTTCAGGTTCATGAATTCAGAATGTGCTTGCTTATCCCAAGACCAAATACTGTTTTTACCTGTTAATTGACATAATCTGGGTGTGTCTAAAGCAGAATGATGAATAAATTTACGAAAAAAGTTAATTAAGCCCAAAAAACTGCGTAGTTGTTTCTTCGTCGTAGGAACGGTAATGTCACGTAGAGCTTGAAGTTTTTCCGGATCTGGTGCAATGCCTTCTGCTGAAATTACGTGTCCAAGAAATTTTATGGAAGTTTTGCCAAAGTGCGATTTACTAAGATTAACTGTAAGTCCTTGTGCATGGAAAGTTTGTAACAGTTGTTCAAGAATCAGATTGTGTTCAGACCAGTTAGCTTCTGCAATAAGGATATCGTCTACATACGTCGTAATTCTGTCTTTAAGTTCCGTCGGAAGTATTGTGTTCAAACCGCGAATAAAAGCTGCAGCAGAAATAGTTAAGCCGAAAGGTAATTTGGAAAATTGATAACAGTCGCCGAAACAGAGAAAAGCTGTATATTTTCTGCAATTCGGATGAAGTTGAATTTGCCAAAATCCCGATTTCAAATCTAGTGTAGAATAAATAGCAGTACCGTGAAATTTCTGTAAAAGTTCCTCTAGTGTCTGTGGTCGATCAGTTTCATTAATAATAATGTCATTAATGTGACGTGAATCAAGTACGAGGCGAAGTGAGCCATCTTTTTTCTTAACAATATGCAACGGGTTTATGTACGGACTAACTGCTGGTTCTATAATTCCTTGATCAAGCATATCCTGCAATTCTTTTTTAACTTGTTCTCTGTGAATATATGGAATGGGATAATGCTTTGCTTTAAATGTATCGTGCTGTTTGACTTGAAATTCATACATAAATCCGGACATAGTACCAGGAACATTGTCAAAAACTGGAGCTTGCTGTAAAAGAATTTTGTGTAACTGCGTTCGTTCGTCGTCTGTAGTTGCACTGCTCTCTTTAACCTTATCAGAAATCAATTGCATTACGTCGTAGTCAGCTTCGTCTGGAGTATTATAGTTGTGTACGTACGTATCTGTGAACAATGTGGGATTACAGGCTATGTTACGTGTTGCGGAAATGACCTCTGTGCGGTTAATTGTCTGCTCTTCCGCAGACAATGAATGCTGAAACTCTAAAGCCAATTGTACATTTTCGTCCTTTAGCATTAAATAAGAATTTTGAAAATCAACCACTGCATCGTGTTGTACGAGAAAATTAGTACCTAAAATTACGTCTGTTGTCAATAAAGGAACAATCCAAAAATTTGAGTGGAAAGTATGACCTCCAATACAAAATGATAAATGCGTCTGTAATTTAACGTCTACTCCTTTATTTGTATACTGCTCCCTTCACTTTGGTTTTGCCTAAAGGTAATGTCGGATAAGTATTCTCTTTATTGCACTCGATAAAAGTCTCCTCATTTATTACTGATATAGGTGAGCCGGAATCAATTACTGCTGAGAATTTCGATGAACCAATTTTAATTTCGATAACAGGATGTGAAATGGTTTTCTGAATAACTGGTCTTTCCTGCAAGAGAGTGTCTCTGATATCGTCAAAAGTAATTACATTTTCGTGAACAACATTTTGCGTGTCTGAAGTAGTGCTTGTATTATTGGAAAATGCGTTCTGTACAGTATCTAGTCAGATTCTATCTGACGTGTTATTATTATTAGGAGGATTCTGTGGCATTTCTACTATTTGAACTGTCCTATTACTTCTTCCAGACGTGTTGCGCTCTGGATGGTACCTACTGTCGGGTTCATTCATGAGAATATGTTCTTGCGTATGATTTTGCTGTTGGTGAGACCGACTGTTATTATGTGTACGCTGATAATTGTGCTCATCGTTTTTATGTCTGTCGTAATAGTCATTCCTATACGGTGCATTACGATAGGAATTGAAATACTGTCTTCTTTGTACGTAGTTGTTTCCTTGCTGTCGTACGTTACTATTTGTTGGATTTTGGACTATATGCGCACGCGGCGGAACATTAAAGCCTGGTTGACCTTGTGCATTACATTGTTGGTTATGTATTCCAATCGGCTGACTTTCATGCTGTTGTGGTGGAAAACGTCTATTGTTACCAAAATGTGTTTCCTGTTGCTGAAAATTTTGACGATATTGATAATCTGAATTTTGTCTGTGATTTAAGTTCTGGTAGTTGCCGTTCCTAACGCGTCTGTTACTTTTCCTATTGAAATTACGTCCCTGATCATAATTACCGTAAGTTTGTTGACCTTGGTTATTATACGAAAGGTTTTTGTTTACAAAAGAATAATCAGATTGCTGTACTTCCAAGAGCTGTAAAAGATCTCTGAATGCTGAAATGTTTTCTTTTTGCTGGCCCGTTAGAAGTGACACTCGTAATGACCGTGGTAATTTAGAGATGCATAATTGTATAAGTGCGGATTCACTGTACGGTTCACTTAGGTACTGGTTTTGTTGTACCATGTGCTCAAAAAATTGCGTCACACTGGGAAAATTGGAGTTCTCGTAATTCGGCAAACTAATCAACTGATCTTTAATTCCGCGCTGTGTCGTCTTCGACCAGTACGCTGACAGAAAAGCATTCTGAAATTCCTCTACTGAATAGCATTGCCTCGCGATCGGTCTCATACGAGTTGCCGGTTCGCCTTCCAAAAAACTGCAAATAAATTCAAGTTTATGTGTTACAGGCCAAGTCGGTGGAAGAGCAAAGCTAAATTGTTGAATCCAATCCAGTGGGTGAATCTGCGTTCTATCGTTTTTGAAAACCTTAAACTTTCTCACTGACAGAAAATGTTTGTAGTCGAAATTATCATCTCTGTGTAATGGAACAGGTTCAGGATCGTAAGAGAATCTATTGAACTGTGGTTGATCGGAATCTAAGTCCCGTACTCTCTGTAGCTTACCCAAATTATACGCGCTGCGTGAGTCTGACACATGTTCATAAAGTGGCGTCTGTCGTGGTATGTTATTAACTGAAATGTTTTTCATCTCTGTTACTTCTTCTTGTAAATTTGACAACTTCCTACGTAACGTGTTGTTAGATGAATCGATCTCATTAATTGTCTGCTGTAAATTTTGAAATTCAGGTGTTTGGTTAAATGAAACCGGTGCAGTATCGTCTGATTTATTGTCATTAGTATTTTCGATAACATCAATACGACTGGCCAATTCATCACATTTTTCAGTCAGTATTTTAACCTGATCGTCGGTTTTAGAATCAGACGCATTAATCTGTTTTTGCAACTTACGCGTAGTTTCGCTCAGTTTTTTAACATCAGCTTTGATGACATCGCAATCCTGTGTTAGTTCTAATTGTTCGAATCTGTCTGTCACTGTTTGAATATTTACTGTGTGTGTATCTGTTTTTGATTTAAGATCAGAAATTTCATCCCGTAATTCCGCGTTCAATTGTTCTATGGTATTAATTTTGTCGGACACTGTAGTAATATTATTGTCTACATACGTCTTCGCTTTCGCGAACATTTTACGTTTGTCCTCTTGTCTTTGTGCAGTGATTGTTTCCATGACTTGTCGTTTTACTTTGTTTTGATCTTGAATAAATTTGCGGAAACGCGTATCACTGTTTTGCATGTGAAGATTAAAGCGTTCGTCAATCTGAGTATTCTGTTGTTCGAATTTCGCGTCTATCTTTGCGTCCATTGTGCGCGAAAGTTCTACCGTCATTGCTTTAAACTCGTCCCGTAATTGTGTAGCTTTTTCAGAGCATTGTTTAGCGACTCCGCTAATTTCGTCTCTGAGTGTTTCTCTTGCGGCTGTTTGCATTTCCCTTAATTCCTGCGCAACAGACTTAATTTCTTCGCTATTTTTTTTTTGAACAAGCCTCAATTTCCGCGCGCAACTGTTTCTTAGTGTCATGGCACTGCGCGGCAACGGCTCTAATTTGTTCACTAAGCTGTCTGGAATTGTCGTCTAATTTTTCATTTAAGTGTTGTTTGAGATTTTCATTATCTTGTTTGTTCTGTTCCCTAAGTTGTTTAAGATCTTCACTCTGTTGTCTGAAATTGTTGTCTGTTTTCTCACTCTGTTGTTTGATATTTACGTCATTATTGTCCAGTTTTTCATTAATTTTATTAAATTTTTCGTCCTGTTCACTAAGTTGTTTGCTCATTTGTCGCAACAAAGCCATAATTGGATTCGACTCAAGGTCAGCATTTCTATTCTCTGTGCTGTTCAATAGTGGATCTGGAATTGTTTCACTTTCTGTAACCATTTGGTCATTTTGAAATTTACAAAAAGGTTTGTCAGTCAAATGTATACTATCAGTCATTGTTTCGGAATTAAATAAATCTGTCCTACTTTGTGTGATCTGTTCATTTTCATTAGACAAATTTGTCTGTACATTACTTGAGTTTTCCGAATCGGGTGTGTTAAGCTGGGCAGCGCTCATTACAATAGAGCGTTCTGCGTCATCAATTGTCGTCAAATTAACAGACGAGACAATTGAGTTTGTTTGTTCATTATCAGGGTAAAAGTCATCACTAGTGGTTGGAATGCATTGATTGTCAGTGAACGCAGGATTGTCATCATTACACTGCGTGTCACAATTACTATTGGTCACGTTGTTTAAGTCGGTAATTTCGTTCATAATACCTCGCGATACACTATTCACAGTCTTTCGCGGCATTTTTACAAGAGTCACAATTATTCAAAAACAAATAAGCACAAATGCAAAAGCAACACACAAATACAATAGAGCAACGAATTGCCGTTGACCTGTAGAAAGAAAGTCACAAGTTAATAAAAGCGTTGCGCCAAATCCTAATTATATCTAAGCAAATAAGAGCAGATATCTGACTGTCGCTCAAAAGACTCTCAACGAAATACGATCCTGGACTGGGTGTCGCCAAGTGTAACCTCCCCTCCGTAATTTTTTTTTAAAGGAAAAAGACAATACTTAATAGAAATGCGAGCCAAGTGTAACCTCCCTGCAATTAAATTTAATGACAATAAAAGTGAGAATCGCAATCTGACTCAAGTATAAGTTCTTCATAAAAAATTAAGGTCCATTCAGTGATAAGAAAATCTCAGTGATAATAATGATTCAATTAAACCGAAATATCGGTCTTTGGCCCTGTGCAAAAATCAAAATTAAATTCTTACCTCATTGCAACACCTAGTCAAATTTCTGCTCTTGTTGTTGCGCACCGCTTGGAGGAACTGCATTGCAAATAATAATATTCCGTTTCTTTTTTTTTTTTTTTTTGTAATCTAATTGAAAACTGAAACTTTTGTTTAGGGGAAGTGGAACGAAATAGTTACTTCAATTAAATGAAAATTTTATGTAAAATTGCTTTTGAAATCAAAGTTATTATTGGGGGCACTTGTTGAAAATTAGTTACAATAATTAAACTTTACATCATCCGGTGATTATCTTAATTAACAGTATACCTCATTCAGCATCTTGACCAGTGTTGCCGCCAGACCACATCACGCCATCCCACTGGACTGCTACCACTGTCCGACCGCTCTGCATGACGACTACTAACAGAGTACTGCCCTCAACTAGACAGAGCTACAGACTCGCAACGACTGACAGAGTACTGCCCTCAACTAGACAGAGCTACAGACTCGCAACGACTACTGACAGACTGAGAACCGCTCGCAACACTCGCGCGGTCAAGCGCATACTCTCTGGTCACAGATGCTACAATGCCTCGCCATCGCTGCTATGTTACATACGTGTTTCACAGTCAAACCGTGAGTTGACCACATGGTGTTCGACGCACACGCCTCACCACAGAACGTGGAGGACGAATGTTTGCCTGCTCTGTGAAGCCGGATTGGCAGTGATCTATATGCAGAGCAGTGGACGACCTCTAAACGTTGCCATGCTGATCTAACGATGTAGCCAGTTGCCACTGTAGAGGACACAGAATTATCGAGATTGGGCTGTGGTAATTGGAAACGTGTCTGGTCGGATGGATCACGTTTCTTTTGACACTAGGTCGATGATCATGTCCGGATACGTCGTCGTTCAAACGAAAGGCTGTTGGAAACACACACCGCGCCTCGGATGCAGGCCGTTGGGTGCAGTATTATGCTATGAGAGACATGCAGCTGGTCACCCAGCAGATTTGCTGTAGGAGTGTTGTACTTAGAGGATAGTGTAGCTAGGAACACGTGACTTATTTTGGGCGGTACTTCTGTCTAGCGACTTATTTTAGAAGGAATCAGCAATGGAGGACGTTATAAGCAGTTTCCGCCATTTTCGACAGTTTTTGTTGTTGTTATTAGACATGGGGTTGTGTCTTACGCAACATTTGTAGATATAACGCTTTCTACACATTTAATTGCTGTGTAATGTATTGAAGCTATTTGTCAAGAGCAGAATTTTATGATGACTAAAATGCTATATATTTTTAGGAATATTAATATAACATGTGGACAGTTGAGCTATACTTCGTCACTCGTGCACCATCTTGTTCCTTGGATCAGAAGGAAGTCATTTACCATGAAATATGTGATACTTGCAAATGAACTAGCTTTCTTTAATGTTATGACAATTTTGCCTAGCTTGGATATGTTAGTTTCCAGTAGCTTCAATCTCAAATTGTATACAACTTGTAACTGGTTTCTAGGCATTTCAGTCTGGAACCGCGCGACCACTACGGTCACAGGTTCGAATCCTGCCTCGGGCATGGATGTGTGTGATATCCTTAGGTTAGTTAGGTTTAAGTAGTTCTAAGTTCTAGGGGACTGATGACCTCAGATGTTAAGTCCCATAGTGCTCAGAGCCATTTGAACTATTTGTAACTGGTTTTTGGTAAGACTTCTGCTTAATTTGATTTCAATTACTGATTATTTGTGAGTAGTAGAATAATAACGTAACAGATAGATTATTTAATACACTACTGAGGAAATTTTCTCAACTGTAACACTTTTAAATTTCAGCGAAATATTTGTTCCGAGGTACATGAGCTTTTTGTATCTTTGTAACATGTTTTGACATTTCGAAAAACCTTAATTTTCCAGAACAATTTTTGTAATGTCAGGAAAAGACTGCAGCACATAAAAAGTGAAAGCCATTATTTAAAAACTGATCAATAACATATATTATACTACAGGGCTGGCTAGAAGCGGAAGTCCGGAAAGTCTACCAAAGGCACTTTCACAGCCCAGGACTACATGAACGTTACTGCGGACCACCTGCATTCTTTCAAGTTCGATGTCTTCCCATTCGTCGACGGCACCTTCCAGCAGGATAACCGTCCGTGCCACAGTGACATAATCGTACTATAGGCGGGGAATGATAGTGAACTCACGTAGCCACCAAATTTGCCTCAGTGTAAGGCGATGGAGTACAAATATGACGCTAACAGGCGCCAGCTCCTCGTTCCCAAGCCATTGGCCCGCAATTTACGGGAATTGCCTGACCTGTGCTTTCATATTTATGGAAACCTACCAAGGACTTATCAAATCCCTGACACACAGAATCGCTGTTATATTACTACAAGATCAACCAACACCATATTAAGCAAGTGGCTAAAATTTACCGTTAATCAGTGTGTTATATGGAAAGGACATACCTGATGGTTATAACTAAAGTGCAGCTACTCACAGAGGTCCAGTGTGGACTGCAATTATTGTGAGACAGCGAAACTTGGTAGGTACAGTAATGGGTCAATGTCGACCCGATTTACGCTGAAACAAAATTAGTTCCAATTTTGGCCACCGGGTGCAAATCTGGTGCTGTGAATGAGAGAAAGATGTATGGGAGGTTGGCAGAAAAGATCAAACAAGTGAGAAAGGCATAATGTTGATTTTATTGTTGATGTCACTTACGAACGTTTTTCAGTATGAACACTGAGGATATCGAAGAGATGCTGCATCCTTAAAACGATATGATCAACAATTGGTCGCAGCAGATCTGCTGGAATCTGAGCAATGTGTTCCTGTTTACTGGCCTTCAGATCAGGTAAAGAGTGAATGTGTCCGTGGTAAACGAGTTCATTTAGATATCCACAGAGCCCAAAAGTCACGTGGACTCAGACCAGATGAACCTGCAAGCGATGCATCTGGAAAATCTCTGGAGATAACACGTTCTTGGAAGGTTGCATTAGGCAAATACAGTATATCACTGGGCGAGGGACCCGAGATGTTGCCGCATCTTGAATGAAAACAGTTGCGCTCTCCCAAAGCAGGAATCACATGCTATACAACGAAATCTCGATAAGACGCAGACGTCACGGTTGACCTGACAGGCTCTCTGTGTATATTCTATTAAAAAAAGGACGGACCGAAAGTAAAGGTGTTTATGAATCCACACCTCAAAGTCACATTCCGCAAATGCAGCGGCTCTTCGTGCATAAGACACTGTTTAACAGTACCCCAGATTTGGCGTTTCTGATTTCTCACTGCACCCTGTAGCGTAAAATGTGCGTCGTCAGTCCATAGAATATTGCCATGCCACATGTCATCAACTTCGATCTCTGCCGGAAACCGAAGATCAAATTCAGAACTTTACTACAGATCATGAGGTTTCAGTTGCTGCACCATCAGGATATTGTTCGGGTACCAGTGTAAAACAGATCTCAAAACTTTCCCTACAGTTGACCATGGGATGGACAATTATTGAGACACTGCAAGAGCACTGGCATTACTCAGGCAAGAGATGCATGGTCAGTTACATAAACAACAACCTAGTCAATAAACACCACAGGTGTATGACGCCTTCCTCTTCCAGGTGCCACTCCAAGCTCATCCGCGTTTTCTAATTTCATTATCATCTTCTTTAAAATATTTAATGTCATCGGGTCTCACCTTAGACCTTTCAGTCAGTGATACTGTCTCAATGCAGCACTGTAATTGCTGCATTCACATAAAACGTCTCTTCTCGATAGCCATATCAGATGACAGTCTGGATTTCATACCGTCATATAAACAGTGTACAGCGCCAGATTAGTACCTGGCGGCCAAAATTGGAACTAATTTTTTTCCAGCGTAAATCCGTTGCGCATTAGCACATCCACCAAGTTTCGCTGCCGTATGACAGTTGCAACTCACTCTGAACCTCCATGAGTAGCTGCACTTTGATTATAACCAGCCAGTATTTCGAAACCGAGTGTGCTGTTACTTGATATCTGACAATGGTGGATAATTCGGAAATTTTAACAGGTTGCCATCAAGGCGAAGAAAAGCTGTACATGCTCTCATCTGGAGAGTAAAACTAATGAAACGTTGTAACCTCCCCACCGCAATTTTAAAAGAAAATAAAGCAATACTTAATAGAAATGGGAGCCAAGTGTGACCTCCCCACAAAAATTTTAAAAGAAAAGGACGATACTAATTAGAAATGCTGATGGACATGGCTCTGTGCGTAACCTGCCCACAATGAAATGTACTGACAATGGCAACAAAAATGTGAAATTCGCAATCTGACTCAAATATAAATCCTTCAAAAAATTAAAGTCCATTCAGTGACAAGAAAATTCAATAAAACCGAAATATCGGTCTTTGGCCCTGTGTAAAACAATCAGAATTAAAGTCTTACCTCAGAATAAATGGATGTCACATATCTGCTCTTGTTGTTGTGCACCGCTTGGAGGAACTGCATTGCAAATAATAATATTCTCTTTTTTTTGAGATTTTAGTGGAATTTTTCTTCAAAAGAAGTGGAATGAAATGGGAAGTGCAACGAAATCTTGAGTTCAATAAAAAATTAAATTTTTGAGAAAATGCTTTTGAAATAAAAAAATTATTATTGGGAGACTTGTTGGAGAATAATTACAATAAATAAAATTTTTCATTATCTAATGATTATATTAATTAACAGTATACCTTATTCCTCATCTTGACCAGTGTTGCCGACCGCCTACATCACACAACCGCACTGGGCTGCTACTACTGACCGACCGCTCTGCATGACGACTACAGACTGAGTACTGCTCTCAACTAGACAGAGCTACCGACTCGTAACGACTGACTGACAGACTCGCCACGACTACTACTAACAGACAGAGAACCGCTCGCAACACTCGCGCGGTCAAGCGCATACTCTCTGGTCACAGATGCTACAATGCCTCGCCATCGCTGCTGCGTTACATACGTGTTTCATAACCCTCCACTGGGGGGGCAAAAATTTGGCAGCGATGGTGAGTCATTTGGACTTGCCAATCGCGGCAAAATTTTTCTTTAATTATCAAAATCCTACAACTTACAGAATATTTAAATGTTGTGCACACGCACTAAGTACAAAATATATCAGACAAAGACAAAATGTGAATACTAAACATAGTAGCAAATCAGAAAAAAGTATATACAAATTTTTTGACAGATAAAGTGCACAGGCACTGAAAAAATTCTTTAGCATATTCAGAACAAATAAACAGACTGGCAAAAAATATTATGTTGACAAGTGACATAAGTGTACTCGCATTGGAGTTCAGCGAATCGAAAAATGTATAACCTATGAACATAAATGATGTTACCAAAAAAATTTTTTCTTTATGTGACAAGAATCAGGATAGGAAAGGGAAGGATTGCATCATGGTTGTAGCACTTTAGATTGCACACAGCTGCTCTGAAAGTCCATATCTTTCCACAGAAGTACAACACCAAGTGACACAACTTGAAGATCTTTTCCCATCAGAATTTATCAGTGTAGCAAAGACACTGAACTGTCGTAGTAATGTTCCATGTTTTCATTTTGGCAGTACATTAGGTACAC
This sequence comes from Schistocerca serialis cubense, assembly GCF_023864345.2. Lineage (NCBI taxonomy): Eukaryota > Metazoa > Arthropoda > Insecta > Orthoptera > Acrididae > Schistocerca > Schistocerca serialis. Next base: position 464,227,232 of record NC_064643.1, read on the forward strand.
CAAACAGTGGGACCATAATAACGTCTTCATTGCTCACGGTGGTGGACAGCATGTCGTGTCAACACCACACTCTTACAAGGCACACCAACGTAGAATTAGTGCAAAACCAAATATAGTGCTCCATGATCACTGGGATAAACAGGACAAATGGACATTGCAGTAATTCAGGGTAGTTAGCTTATGAGGATAAGCACATTATGTCACATAATATTGACAATTACAGACTTAATTAGTAGTTTGTGGCATTCATAGCCCAGTTATTGAACATTTCTGTACCAAGTATGTAGTATTACAGAAAAATGTTCATTAATTGTTTTACATAGAATCAGTAGTCTTCTTTTCCTAGTTACAAAATGTAGCATGGTTAATTAATCATTTGTCCTTCCAATATAGTAAGAATCATTAGCCTTCTCCTGATTACAAAGCATTATGAAACAATCACATTCTTTTCCAGTTACAGAGTATAATTAAGAATCATTAGCCTTTTCCTAATTACAGTTAATTAATTATTTGTCATTAATTAATCATTTGTCTAATTACAGTTAATTAATCATTTGTATAATTACAATTAATTAATCATTTGTCGTTAATTAATCATTTGTCATTCTAATATAGTAAGAATCATTAGTATTCTCCTAATTACAAAGCATTACTAAACAGTACCATAGCTAATTAATTGTGTCATTCCAATGTAGTAAGAATTATTACCCTTCTCCTAATTACAAAGCATTATTAAACAGTAATTAAGATTCATTAGCCTTCTAATTACAAAACATCCTAATCACAGTTAATTAATCATTTGTCATTCCAATCTATTAAGAATCATTAGCCTTCTTCTAATTACAAAGCATTATTAAACAGTCACAGTCTTTTCTGGTTACAAAGTATCAACATTGGAAACAAGAGCTAATCAATGGCATAATTAATCACAATTCGTGGAGTGACATTAATTATTGGCACTCAGTGGCCAGCAAGTATTGAATAGAATCATCATTCAGTATTATTCAGATTATTACGAAGTCATTATTAAAAATCAGTTAATTACAGTCAAATCATTAATAATCACAGGCATTATAGATGGTAACATTACAATAAACAGTGTTCCTCCTTCAGTAGTATTCAGACCATTACAAAGTCATTATTAAAATCAGTTAATTACAGTCAAATCATTAATAATCACAGGCATTATAAGTGGTATCACTACAATAAACAGTGTTCCTTATTAGCTAGTGACAAAGCATTATTTTGAATATAGTCTCATTAAGAGGTCATTACTCAAGTGACATGCTATTCATAGTTGATCAGTATTATTCAGAATTATCATAAACTAGTGACATTATGTGGGACTGGTAATACATTTTTTTGGTAGCAATGCATTGCGTTGGGATCGATAATTAATTGCTGAGGCATAATACTTTTTGCTTTTGACCTATTGCTGCAAATGAGGATAGGTAACGTCATTCGTCATGAGTCAGCTGTAGCAAGATTATGTAACAAGGCAGTACATGTGATCACATTTATAAACGATAGACACAAATGGGTAAAAATATAAAAATGCAAGTACTAGAACAGGTATAATAAGTAACAGGTTTAGTAAGTGTCATGAAAAACTTCTCCTGGAAAAAATACAAAAACGGATTATTGACCTGAAAGAAGAAACGCACATTATGCTGAAAAGTAGTGAACTTCGAATTAACAGGCAGTGAAGTGTGTATAAAAATGTATTCCATAGCTGTCCTTTCCAAAACTTTCCGTCATCCTACTATGCAATATAACACCTGCTGTCAAAACAAACTGCAACAAATACTTAAATAACTACGTAGCATAAATACATAACTTCAACACTATCCTCATCTGTAAAGAAAAACTTCATTATCCATATCATCATAACTTCACTATTATCATCACCTGTAAAGAAAAACTTCATTATCAATACCATCATAACTTCACTATTATCATCATCTGTAAAGAAAAACTTCATTATTCATAACACCATTTCCCTCATCATTATTCATCAGTATTCATTATCATCTGCAAAAAATCACTTCATTACTCATTATACAACTATTCCTTATCTCTAGCATATTTCATCACTAAAACTAAGATGTGTAGTTCTCTCTGACAGCCTGCATCAATCACCTTGTATTCTGAAAGAAAAAATTAGTTAAGACTGCTATTCTGTGATGAGTATAGTATATTCTTGTTAATGTTTGTTAATCCTGATCCATTTACTCTTCCTCATAAAGTTATTGCATCTCCTTTCGTTTATTCCGTAGGTGAAATTCCCATTTATGTTAAATTTATTTCTTAGAATCATCATTCCTTTCTGAAATTGATGAACAAAGATTAATGTCCTGCATTTAAATCATATACCCACTAGATAATGACTGGTTTATGGTAACATAATTAACCCTACAGCATAACATGACAGAAAACGTAATATGTTAAAGACGTTGACAGTGTTCAGATGCAAAAATGTACACAGAATAATACAATGCAGTAGCAAAAAAATGTAAAACAGTCACGATGTTGAGATGTCATAGGACAAAAAAAAAATGTCAAAGTCGACTGGTGTGTGTTATATCTTAACTATTTCATAGTGCATACAAACAAAACTGGAGTACAGTCATATACACAAAAAAAAAATGGAAAATGTGCACGGTCTGATGTGTAACGACAAGAAAAGCGACCTGCTAACCTTACCTTGCCGGGCACTTGCCAAGAAAAAATACGATAATCATCAGTAATTAGTCACGTGAAATAATTGCATTAGTAAATGGCATCATAGTGTGTTGAATCATACAGTGGTTTCACTCAATAAACGGTTTAATGTTTGAGATATGGTGATTGCCTTTCGATTTTCTGGTTCTCAAAGTTTCGACGTGTACAACATTGGGGTGAGGGATGCTGCGAATCCGATATGGACCTGCGTATAGAAGTTCAAATTTACTGCACTTACCTTTTAATTTACTGGATAAATAGTGTGTACGTACTAATATTTTCTGTCCAACGTGAAAGTCTCGGCGTCTACAAACCTGTTTTTGCCGTCTTCTCCGGCGCTCTGCGGCACGTTTGATGTTGTTCAACGCAATGTCAATTATTTCGTGGTGTCTTAGGCGACGACTTTTGGGAAATTCTATTAATTCTTTAATTTTGTTCGGTGGTTCAACGTTTTTCAGTATAACAGTCGGAGATAGCATAGTGGATTCATTTGGAATGGAATTAATTACATCTTGGAATGAGAGTATGTGTGTATCCCAATCAATATGTCTTTTGTGGCAGTATATTCGGCACAGCTTACCAATTTCCTTCATTAATCTTTCACAAGGGTTCGAAGAAGCGTGGTACTTGGATATATAGATCGGAGAAATGTTTCTGGCTCGTAACATGCGTGTCCATGTAGCTTGCTGTAAAAGAATTTTGCGTAGTTGCGTGCGTTCGTCGTCTGTATTTGCACTGCTTTGTTTAACCTTATCGGAAATCATCTACATTACGTCGTAGTCAGTTTCGTCTGGAGTATTATAGTTGTGTACGTACGTATCCGTGAACAATGTGGGATTACAGTCTATGTCACGTGTTGCGGAAATGACCTCTGTGCGGTTGATTGTTTGTTCTTCCGCAGATAATGAGTGCTGAAATTCTAAAGCCAATTGCACATTTTCATCCTTTAACATTAAATAAGAATTTTGAAAATCGATAACTGCGTCGTGTTGTACCAGAAAATTCGTGCCTAAAATAATGTCTGTTGTCAATAAAGGAACAATCCAAAAATTAGAGTGGAAAGTATGACCTCCAATACAAAATGATAAATGCGTCTGTAATTTAACGTCTACTCCTTTACTCGGTACTGCTCCTTTCACTTTTGTTTTGCCTAATGGTAATGTCGGATACGTATTCTCTTTGTTGCACTCGTTGAAAGTCTCCTCATTAATTACTGATATAGGTGATCCGGAATCGATTACTGCTGAAAATTTCGATGAACCAATTTTAATTTCGATAACAGGATGTGAAATGGTTTTCTGAACAAATGGTCTTTCCTGCAAAAGAGTGTCTCTGATGTCGTCAAAAGTAATTACATTTTCGTGAATAATATTCTGCGTGTCTAAAGTAATGTTTGCGTTACTGGAATATGCAATCTGTGCTGTATCTGGTTAAAATGTATCGTACGTGTTATTATTTACGGGAGAATGTTGTGGCATATCCACTATATGAACTGTTCTGTTATTTCTTACTGACGTGTTACGCTATGGATGACACCTATTGTCTGTTCCATTCATGATTATTTGTTGTTGCTGATGTTCTTGCTGCTCATAAGATCGACTGTTATTAAATGTACACCGAGAATTGTGCTCATTATTTTTACGTCTGTCGTGATAGTCATTCCTATACGGTGTATTGCGATACGAGTTGAAATAGAGTGTTGTCTGTACGTAGTTATTTCTTTGCTGCCATGCGTTACCATTTGTTGGAGCTGGAACTATACGTGCACGCGGCGAAACATTAAAGCCTGGTTGACCTTGTAGACTGCATTGTTGGTTAGGTATGCTAAGCGGTTGACTTTCATGCTATTGTGGTGGAAAACGTCTATTGTTACCAAAAAATGCGTTTGCTGTTAATTTTACACATACTGATGATTACGACTTTTATCTGTTATTTAAATTACGGCGGTAGTTGTCATTACGGGAGTGCTTAATAAAATTGTCACATTCGGTAAAGCTTTGTCATATCCGGTTTTCATTACATATTCTTAATCCTAGATAGAGCAATAGTTAAAGAGCAGTTTTGATAGATATAAAGGATAGTAGAAGAAAAGGCAGCAGTGCAGAAAACTAAAGATGAAATAGCACTACTACAGCTCGGGGCCCTATGCTCGCTACGGCACATATTCATTAAAGCGTAATGAATCCCCTGAGGTCAATTACGCACTGCAAATAAATTTTAGCTTTTGCGTTGCACGGAATAGCGGTAAAAATCCAAAAGCAAATCGCTGTATTATTGCTAATTCCAGTTTCTGCATTACAGGCAATACTGATGAGAGTACAATAGCAAATTGTCGTATACAGTGCAAATCGTGTATCTGTGTTCTGCCATTATTAAATTCTTTACATTTTCTTGCGGATAAAAATTGCTCGTAATCTACGTTCTCGTCACTCGGTTTAATAACACGTTCGGGTTTGTGAGTGAATCTGTTCGTCTGTGTCATTTCTGATTTCAAGTTGCATAGCTTTTCAGATTTTAAGTCGCGTGCCTTTTCGGATTTTACGTCTCGTAGTCTCTGTAAATTGGTCACATGATACGCGCTGCGTGACTGTGACACATGTTCATAAAGTGGCGTCTGTTGTGGTATGTTATTAACTGACATGTTTTTCATCTCTGTTACTTCTTGTTGTAATTTTGATAACTTCCGACGTAACGTGTTGTTAGATGAATCGATTTCATTAATTGTCTGCTGTAAATTTTGAAATTCAGGCGTTTGGATAAATGAAACCGGTGCAGTATCGTCTGATTTATTGTCATTAGTATTTTCGATAGCATCAATACGACTGGCCAATTCATCACATTTTTCAGTCAGTATTTTAACCTGATCATCGGTTTTAGAATCAGACGCATTAATCTGTTTTTGCAACTTGCGCGTAGTTTCGCTCAGTTTTTTAACATCACCTTTGATAACATCACAATCCTGTGTTAGATCTAATTGTTCGAATCTATCTGTCACTGTTTGAATATTTACTGTGTGTGTATCTGTTTTTGATTTAAGGTCATAAATTTCATCCCGTAATTCCGCGTTCAATTGTTCTATGGTATTAATTTTGTCGGACACTGTAGTAATATTATTGTCTACATACGTCTTCGCTTTCGCGAATATTTTACGTTTGTCCTCTTGTCTCTGTGCAGTGATTGTTTCCATGACTTGTCGTTTTACTTTGTTTTGATCCTGAATAAATCTGCGGAAACGCGTATCACTGTTCTGTATGTGCTGATTAAAGCGCTCGTTAATCTGAGTGTTCTGCTGTTTGAATTTCGCGTCTATCTTTGCGTCCACTGAGCGCGAAAGTTCTACCGTCATTGCTTTAAACTCGTCCCGTAATTGTGTCGCTTTTTCAGAGCATTGTTTAGCGACTCCGCTAATTTCGTCTCTGAGTGTTTCTGTTGCGGCTGTTTGTATTTCCCTTAATTCTTGCGCAACAGACTTAATTTCTTCGCTATTTTTTTGAGAACAAGCCTCAATTTCCACGCGCAACTGTTCCTTAGTGTCATGGCACTGCGCGGCAACGGCTTTAATTTGTTCACTAAGTTGTTTGACCTGTTCATTGAGTTGTTGTTTGAGATTTTCGTTATCTTGTTTGTTATCTTCCCTTTGTTTGTCTAATTTTTCGTTCTGTTGTTTGAAATTGTTGTCCATTTTCTCACTTTGCTGTTGTATCAAACTTGTCATAATTCGTACCAAGTCAAAATTAGCGTTTATATTCTCTGTGCTGTTTAGTGGTGGATCTAGAACTCTCTCGCTTTCCGTGACCATTTGGTCATTCTGTAATTTAGAAAAAGGTTTGTCAGTCGGATGTACATTGTCAGACACTGTTCCGGAATTAAATAAATCCGCCCTATTTTGTGTGATCTGTTCATTTTCATTAGACAGATTTGTCTGTATATTACTTGAGTTTTCCGAATCGGGTGTGTTAAGCTGGGCAGCGCTCATTACAATAGAGCGTTCTGCGTCATCAATTGTCAAATTAACAGACGAGACAATTGAGTTCGTTTGCTCATCATTAAGGTAAAAGTCATCATTAGTGGTTGGAATGCACTGATTGTTAGTGAACGCAGGATTGTCATCATTACGCTGCGTATCAGAATTACTATCGGTCACGTTGTTTAAGTCGGTAATTTCATTCACAATACTTCGCGATACACTATTCACAGTCTTTCGCGGCATTTTTGCAATAGTCACAATTATTCACAAAACAAATAAGCACAATGCAAAAGCAACACACAAATACAACAAAGCAGCAAATTGCCGTTGACCTGTAGAAACAAAGTCACAATATTATTAAAAGCGTTGCGCCAAATCCTAATTATCTAAGCAAATAAGAGCAGATATCTGACTGTCGCTCAAAAGACTCTCAACGAAATTCGATCCTGGACTGGGTGTCGCCAAGTGTAACCTCCCCACCGCAATTTTAAAAGAAAATAAAGCAATACTTAATAGAAATGGGAGCCAAGTGTGACCTCCCCACAAAAATTTTAAAAGAAAAGGACGATACTAATTAGAAATGCTGATGGACATGGCTCTGTGCGTAACCTGCCCACAATGAAATGTACTGACAATGGCAACAAAAATGTGAAATTCGCAATCTGACTCAAATATAAATCCTTCAAAAAATTAAAGTCCATTCAGTGACAAGAAAATTCAATAAAACCGAAATATCGGTCTTTGGCCCTGTGTAAAACAATCAGAATTAAAGTCTTACCTCAGAATAAATGGATGTCACATATCTGCTCTTGTTGTTGTGCACCGCTTGGAGGAACTGCATTGCAAATAATAATATTCTCTTTTTTTTGAGATTTTAGTGGAATTTTTCTTCAAAAGAAGTGGAATGAAATGGGAAGTGCAACGAAATCTTGAGTTCAATAAAAAATTAAATTTTTGAGAAAATGCTTTTGAAATAAAAAAATTATTATTGGGAGACTTGTTGGAGAATAATTACAATAAATAAAATTTTTCATTATCTAATGATTATATTAATTAACAGTATACCTTATTCCTCATCTTGACCAGTGTTGCCGACCGCCTACATCACACAACCGCACTGGGCTGCTACTACTGACCGACCGCTCTGCATGACGACTACAGACTGAGTACTGCTCTCAACTAGACAGAGCTACCGACTCGTAACGACTGACTGACAGACTCGCCACGACTACTACTAACAGACAGAGAACCGCTCGCAACACTCGCGCGGTCAAGCGCATACTCTCTGGTCACAGATGCTACAATGCCTCGCCATCGCTGCTGCGTTACATACGTGTTTCAACGTCCCCTTTGAACAATTATACACGAGACTGTGCTTTAACTGACACACAATATTTTGTTAGCGCAACGCAATCTGACTTTCAAAATTCCCTACAAAAGAATGGCCCTGACTAACATTAAACTATACCTTTCACAAATCACTTACCTCACAAAAATCTTCGCTGCTCAAGCTACTGCAATACGGCGAGCGCCACTACTGCCAGCTAAATAACAGATTCAAACTACTGAAAGCACTAACTACTGATAGGGATAGTTAGCAAATGAAAGATATTAATAGAGAGCAAACAATGTATTTACCTTGATATCATCATATATAAATATAGCAGTTCATGACAAATTTCAAAACTCCGCCATCTCTCTCCCCACATCCACCACTGCTGGCGGCTCACCTCCAACTGCCCAACGCTACGCGCTGTTCACAGCCAGCTGCCTAACACTACAATGGCGAGTATTACAACAATGCAAAGCAGCCACAGACTGCACACAGCACAGCCAGTGATTTTCATACAGAGGTGGCGTTACCAATAAAAAAACCTAAACAGCCTACTTACATAGAGAAAACATAAACAGCCTACTTACATAGAGAAAACATAAACAGACTACTTACATAGAGAAAACATAAACAGCCTACTTACATAGAGAAAACATAAACAGACTACTTACATAGAGAAAACATAAACAGCCTACTTACATAGCCCCCATGCTCCCCACAAAAAATTTTTACAAATGGTGTTGGGCACTGGCCAATACAGATTTGACAAAAATTTTTCACAATTACAGTAACAAAGAAATCAAATGCACACACTTATTGATACAATGTTGGTCAAAAGCTAAAAATTTCTCACAGTCCATAAAGACAGTCCTGATTCATCACAGTAAAATTGCAGTGTTTTTCTCAAAGTCTGAGCAGTAAAAGAAAATGCACACGGAAGTAGTGGATTTCCATGCAGTCTTGAAGAAGTAGTGTTGTCCTTCCAGACAGTGCTGACTCTTGACATGCTGACAGGTAATGGGCCACAATGGAGCAAACCCACAGCAGAGTCATTCGAAGTTTTGAAGAATATTGGTAGGTAGGTCATCACAGAGCAGACCCACTGTAGTCCTGGTAGAGAGTATGGTATTGGTGGGCCACCAGAGGTGCAGACCCACTGTAGTCCTTGTAGAGATAATGGTAATGGTGGGCCATCAAAGATGCAGACCCACTGTAGTCCTTGTAGAGATTACGGTACTGGTGGGCCACCAGAGGTGCAGACCCACTGCAGTCCTTGTAGCAATTGGTGGGCCATCAAAGATGCAGACCCACTGTAGTCCTGGTAGAGACAGCCAGCAGCCATCTGTTGCAAATGTGCAGGTGCACAATCACCATCGAAGAGTCTTGCGGACAATATAGCAAGTCCATAAACCACCACTTGTGCACTCACAAAGTTTCTGGAATTGTCCTTAGATCCAGCAATGCTGTTGTCCAGTCCCTTGCTGAATCATTAACACACATGCAAACACTATCAGTCCCTACTTCTCACAAATTGTCCATGTACTATGACCAACAGAAACGTGTGCAGTGAAATGTGACTAACAAGTTAATAATATCATGAACTGGTGACAATTACAATTTTATAACATAAGAATACAATAACAAAATACAAAATACATCATTAAAAACATAACAATACAGATAACATTTGTAGTACAGGCTTTACAAAAGAATAGAAATAGACATATACATCAGTGTTACAGGAATTATGACATAAGTAAATACATAAAGATCACAAGAACTTTTGAAACATCACCTTCACATGTGAGCATTAGACAGAACAGAATTAATAATGTCTAACATCTTTACAAAGTAAATAACATATTATTAATGCCAATTATATTCGAGGAACTCGGCTAGCAAAAGCAATGGTTTTCTGAATGGTAGTGTCATTTTCTATGGCTTCTTGAAATAAATGGGCACCAAGACCGACTTTAGAAGAATCCGTGCTAAGGCAGAAATCTTGTGACAGATCTGGATGAGCTAAGATTGGCGCGTGAAGTAACGCTTCTTTCAAAGAATTGAATTCCAACTGTGCTTGTTCGTCCCAGTTCCAAATAGTATTTTTTCCAGTGAGAGAACAAAGTTTTGGTGTAACCAGAATTTGCATATTCAGAAAACGACGGTAAAAATTTACGAGACCTAGAAAACTGCGGACTTGTCTTTTTGTGGATGGAACTGGAATGGCTCTGATTGCTTCTAACTTTTCAGGATCCGGCTGAATGCCTTCAGAAGAAATAATATGTCCCAAAAACTTCACCTTTGTCCTACCGAATTCAGACTTTTCCAAGTTAACTGTAATTCCAGATTCTGCAAAAGTACGTAACAAACTGTTGAGGATGCGATTATGTAGTTCCCATGAAGCTTCTGCTATTAGAATATCGTCCACATATAAGGTGATGTGACGTTTTAAGAACTCAGGTAATATGGAATTTAGCCCGCGAATGAATGCTGCTGAAGAAATGTTCAAACCAAAGGGAAGTTTCCGAAACTGATAACAAACGCCGAAACAAAGGAAAGCTGTGTATTTTCTACATTCTGGATGAAGTTCGATCTGATAAAAGCTGGATCGGAGATCAATGGAAGACAACACTTTTACACCATTAAAATTTTGAAGAAGTTCTTCCAACGTTTGCGGCCTGTCTGTTTCAGGAATAATGATCGTATTGATTTGTCTCGAATCTAAGACAAGCCTGATCGATCCATTTTTCTCCTCAACAACATGCAATGGATTGTTGTATGAGCTTACTGCAGGCTCAATAATGCCCTCGTCAAGCATAGATTGTATTTCTGTTCTAACACGGTCCCTATAATGTGCTGGAATTACGTATGGTCTAACACAAAATTTAGTATGCTCACGAACAAGAAATTGGTATTGAAATCCCTTGATTGTTCCTGTTTTGTGAGTAAAAACTGTGGAATGTGCTTGTAAAATCTCAAAAAGGTCCTGCCTATCAGTGTCATTACAATTCTCAATTGTTTGAATTTTATTCTGAATTAACTTATTAGTGTCAAATGCGCCGTCGATATCATCCCTGTCAGTACTTGCAGAGTGATTGTTAGTGTCTAGTTCCGTAGAAAATTCCGAACTGTTGTCTAACAGGAGGTAAAGCCGATTAATTTCTTCGTCATGGTTTGAGAGCCAATCTTCAAATTTCAAAGCTACTGACTTACCTTCTTTTTCTAAAGTTATTTCAGCATCGTGAAAGTTTAAGATTGCCTTGTATTCATTCAAAAAGTCTACTCCCAGTATAATTTCCGTCGACAATAATGGAACAATAAGAAAGTTCATAGAGAAGCTGTGGCTTTGACAAAAGAATTCTAAGTTGGTTTGTTGGCGTACATCTACACTTTTTCCAAGGATTGCACCTTGTAATTTAATCTTACGTAACGGAAGTGTGGGGCAATCGTTCGATTTGTTGCATTTGCTAAAGGCTGTTTCACTAATTACTGAAATGGGACTGCCAGAGTCAAGTACTGCCGTAAATTTTACATCATTTACTGTAACGTGAATCACAGGATATGCAATGTTGTTATGTTTTACGTCGTGTTCTTGGAGTAAGATGTCCCTAATGTCTTCCATTTTTACGTAATTACTAGCTACGGCAGCTGCGTCGTTAGTGTCATAAGAACGTTTTGTGGCTGCCAGCGGTGTGAGTCATTGCCTATTGTCTCTTTGTTGGCGAGCGTCGTTATTGGGATTTGGAGACCTAACTTCTACAAATTCACCGTGACGAGAGGGCCCTGCCCTGTTTGAATCCCGCCAGTTCTGATGCAATTCAGGTCTGTCGTTACGATCACATCGTCTGTCGTCATGTCGGTAGTTCCTGTAGTTTCTTTCTTGTCGGTTAAGTGGTGGAGAATTTCTCCCTGAATCGTAACTGCGCGCTGGACCGTTGCATCTAAAGTTATTCTGTCTCCCGTAATAATAATTATTTTCGTTCCCATATTGTCTGTTTCTCTGATTGTCTCTGTGATAGTCACTACCGCGGAGAGGTGATCTTTCCCTGTAATTATTACTACTCTGCCAACGGTTGTCGTATGGGTGGTGTCTATTTTGGTCACGATTTGCGTTGTGAGAATAGACCTGTCGTGTCCAGTTATTGTTTCTGTCGTCACGGAATTGTGACGGAAGTGACCTGTAGTGATTGTTTTCCTGTTTTCGCATCCCGCGACTGTCTGTGTCAATTTCCAGTTCTTGTAACAGTCCCTGAAAAGCCTCAATGTCTTCTTTACAACGTCCTGCTAAAATAATATGTCGTAAATGTTCAGGCAATTTGAGTAAGCAAATGCGGATGAGTTCTGAGGGGCTGTATGGGTTTGAAAGATACTGATTCTTATGCAACATGTCTTCAAAATATTTCACAAGACTGGAGAATTCAGATTGTTCGAAATGTTTCATCATTATGATGCCATGTTTTACACGGTCTTGTGTAGCTTGAGACCAATATGCTGAGAGGAAGGCATGGTAAAATTCTCCTTCACTGTGGCAATCGTGAATTACCGATCGCATTCTTACAGCTGGTTCATTCTCCAAGTAGCCACACATAAATTCTAATCTGTGTTCCAACGACCAGTTGGGAGGAAAACAATGAGAGAATTGATGGAGCCATGCTTGTGGATGAATGTCGTTGCCAGAATTTTTAAATGTTTTGAATTTACGTGTAGTAATGAACAGCTTATAGTCAAAATCATCATGTCGGCGAGTCACATATCGGTCATTGTTAGGTCGTGTCGGCCGTTCCATCTCAAAATTCGGTGCACATTGCCAATTTCTTTCATAACTTCCGAAATGCCCTGTGTTATTATTTTGCGGCTTTTCCGTATTTCTAAGTCCCTCTTCCCGTGTTGGAGTGCCAGTGTCCTCTGAAATACGTAATTCTTGTATTACCTGTGTCAGCTGATCTTGTACTTCCCGGATTTCTCTTTGGTGTTGTGTATTAATTTGATTCTGATTTTGTTTGAATTTTCTTATTTGTTCATACTCTTCTGTGTCAGTGAAGGCTACGGGTTTTGTGTCATTCAGATCATCATCTACCTTTGTAGATAAGTTAGTGACCTGATCCGAAAGTTCGGCTACTTTCTCCGATAGTGAACACATTTCCTCAGTGTGTTTTTCTGAACCAAGTTTCAGAGTGTCCATTTGTGTTGAAATCGAATCTACTGTGTTCTTTAAGTTTTCCTGAGTTTTTGCCAGTTGCGTAACCGAATCGGTAAATGCAACTGAGTCAATTTTAGCCCACAAGGTCTCATGATTTTCATGAACAATGGTTTGCAGCTCTTTTATGGCTGCTTCGTGATTCTGTAATGCATTTTCATGCCGCGAAAAAATAGGTTGAAAATGCTCACAAATTTGTGTTTTTACGTCATTACAGACTTTTTGACATTTCGATTCGATTTTATGTAACTCAGTAGTTAAATCTTCACGTGTTTTTTCAAGTGTGGTGTCTAACTTTTCAAGCTTTTGCTGTGTTTGTCTCTGATTTTGTTCCAGTGTGTCTAACTTTTGAAGCTTTTGTCCCATTTGTTGCATTAATTGTAATAACAATGCACTGGTGTCCGAAACATGTTCCTCAGTGCTTTTCGGCAGTGAAGTTGCACCGGCAACATTCACATTTTGACAAGCGGAAAATGTGTCTTGACTCATTTGAGAAAACGGTGAGAACCCAAAACCTGAGTCTACAGTATTTGCGAGATCGTGTCGTGTCATTTCGGCTTCCTGAGGCGAGCTATTGCCGACCGATCGATCGATAATGCTTCCCTCTTCACTAATTGTTTCACTGTCCACGCCATTGTTTGACGCCCGCTCCGTTTCCCTGTGCACAGTTACCAAATTACTACTTTGAACATTAGTAAATTCATTACTCTGCGGCGCTGATAAGCTACGCTCGTCGTCACTATTATTTCTCAGTTTAGTTTGGAGCCTAGTGTTACGTTTTTCACACGCCATAATTGTCACAATACTTCACACGATAACACAGAAAAGCACAATTTGAAGTGCAAAAATAGGAGAACACATTAACATAGCTCTGAAAATAATATCTAGTTAATTGCAAGCGTAGCTGCGAAATACTTGGTGCAAATCTATATGCATGCCACAACTGTTTTACTGTACAACAATGAAAGGCTACAACTACAAAGGAGATTCTCTCTACAATTACGCACTAGCAATAAACAAAAGCTACACTAAATACACAAACTACAAGAAAAAAATCAGAAGGTTCCAGTGAGGTATACTAGGCTAAGGGTCGACATATGAAACGTCCCCTTTGAACAATTATACACGAGACTGTGCTTTAACTGACACACAATATTTTGTTAGCGCAACGCAATCTGACTTTCAAAATTCCCTACAAAAGAATGGCCCTGACTAACATTAAACTATACCTTTCACAAATCACTTACCTCACAAAAATCTTCGCTGCTCAAGCTACTGCAATACAGCGAGCGCCACTACTGCCAGCTAAATAAAAGATTCAAACTACTGAAGGCACTAACTACTGATAGGGATAGTTAGCAAATGAAAGATATTAATAGAGAGCAAACAATGTATTTACCTTGATATCATCATATATAAATATAGCAGTTCATGACAAATTTCAAAACTCCGCCATCTCTCTCCCCACATCCACCACTGCTGGCGGCTCACCTCCAACTGCCCAACGCTACGCGCTGTTCACAGCCAGCTGCCTAACACTACAATGGCGAGTATTACAACAATGCAAAGCAGCCACAGACTGCACACAGCACAGCCAGTGATTTTCATACAGAGGTGGCGTTACCAATAAAAAAACCTAAACAGCCTACTTACATAGAGAAAACATAAACAGCCTACTTACATAGAGAAAACATAAACAGCCTACTTACATAGAGAAAACATAAACAGACTACTTACATAGAGAAAACATAAACAGCCTACTTACACTAATAATGAAGGAAATTATACGCATCATATGGAGATTTATCTATAAATTAATTCCGAATAGTCGCTCTGTCTCCTGTAGACGATGCCTGCGGTTGCGAAAAGAATTAATATAGTTACTCTGTAATCGTTTCTCGCGACACTCAAGACGCGAGAGGATAATTGTAGCAGTTGTGGAGTGGCGCAGAAACAGGCGAAGCCTTCATAGCTGCTGATCATTAATAAGATGCGTTCAGACATGTGCAGTTGACACTGTATCGACACAGTGTGACATAGATTCAGAGAAACGATGTCCGCATGCTTAGCTTAATGGTAATGTAGCTGCCTCCCATGCAGTGCGCCTG
The DNA here is from genome assembly GCF_023864345.2 of Schistocerca serialis cubense. NCBI lineage: Eukaryota > Metazoa > Arthropoda > Insecta > Orthoptera > Acrididae > Schistocerca > Schistocerca serialis. The sequence continues at coordinate 464,242,558 of NC_064643.1, forward strand.
GGTTCGGTTCCCGGCCGGGTTGGAGATTTTCTCCGCTCCTGGACTGGGTGTTGTGTTGTCATCATCATTTCATCCTCATCACCGGCACGCAAGTCGCCCAATGTGGCGTCGACCGAAATAAGACTTGCACTCGGATGCCGAACTCCCCCAGAAGGGGCCTCCCGGCCACCAATGCCATTCGATCATTTCATGGTAGAGAAACTTTATGGCAGAGTGGTAAGGCACCGGACTCACATTCGGGAACACGATATTCCAATCCCTGCTCGACCTATCACAATTCCATTTTCCTAATTCATATAAGGGGAATGCCGTTACTGTTCCTTTGGAATCGTCCCAGTTCCTAAGTTTTCACTCGTCTTTCATTTTATTACCTCGTCTACGGGAAGTTAACCTGAATCTTTCTTCCTTCCTTCTTCAGTTTTCTGTGCTAGAACAGTTGGCCGAGTTGTAAGGTGTCAGGCAAATCCAACACCTTCCATAAAAACCTTGACATGATAAGCAAATCCAGTAGTATGTCACATAGCTCCGAATAAATCCTGACATTAAATTAACCAAAGGAATACGAGTAACGAGTGAGCAAATGGAATACCACAGACTAACACAAGAATGCCTAAATGCATGTCATACCTTCCCACCGTGAGACAGACGCAGTTCCGAGAGGAGAAACGAGAACAGAAGCCGAGAGCAGAACCGTGTTAATCTGGAAGGCCCTACGATAAGGGACGGACACCCTCGTCGCCAGCTAACCGCTAGGACCACCCCCAGCCCATTTATAAAAGATAGAGCCCTCCAGAAGAACAGTATAGATCTTACGATAACACTAAAAGGACCACACCAGCTGCAAGTTTTAGCGTGAGACTTTTTCGCATCTCTGTTCGTTACGAACTTTAAAAACATTGCCCCACCACGAAAAGTATAACGTTTCTCATTGGATAGACAGAATTTTTGTAGGCGGAGCTTAGGGTTAACATTGAGACCCTGATTGGTCAGATGAAAACACAGCCAGATAGTTTTTTTTTAAACCAACTTCGGTAAATTGTAGTAAGGAGAAGTTAGGAGAGAGTTGCTTCCGAGACGACAAGGAGAGCGGAGCTGTGCTGCCTGCCGCCCCCTGACAAACACCGACAAGGTAATGAACGCAAGCGATGCCACATAACAGCGCATAAAGCTTCACTCAGAACTGCGGAAGTCTCATCTGTTACGCCCCCTTTTTGCGTAATACTAGTGTCGATCGTCAATTAAAGCTCATGGTGTTCACATTTGCCACTTGAAGTAAAAATCTGAAACGCGATGATTTTTCTGTTATATAGTTATTGAGAAGCCACATCAGCCACTGTAATTTACGACAAGTTAGATAAGTAATTAAAGATAATTGAGGGTCACTGTAGACCATTTTGATAGTTTTCTCTCTTGTGAAACTTAATTTAAACCTACATTATAGATGTGATATGGCATAGGTCATCCTTCGATCCGTTGTAGAACTTTGAAACCCATTCAGGGAATATTCGTTCACATTTTTGTTGAACGCAGTTGGTTTTTACCATCCTGTATTAAAACATTTCCTTTTATCAATAGTGCAATTTATAAACAATGTTTTGTGAGTAGAATAAAATTTCCAATGGTAAACTTAACTGCTTTTTCGACGTTATTTTACCAGCTAACTAAAAATAGGAAAGCCTTGAACCCCTTCCACTAAATTTAGTTAGTATTAAGATACTTCTACAGGGAGTGCAGTGGAGCTGACGCTGAAATCATTGAGTAGTTGGTTATATCATCGCTAGTAGCACTGAACTCTTCTGAACTCTACATGTCATGTGTGGTCTGGCGTCTCCTTACCAGCAACAGGTCCCAGGTTCAAACTAGTCAATTCCCTAAAAAACACGCTCAGAGCGTCGTTGCGCGAAAGTGGTAGGGAGACATGATATAGAACCAACAGACACCACGCAGAATGTTAGAAAATGGCGACCCTGCCAGGATGGTAAAATACCATGATTGAAGGTCGACCACATGCCTAACTAGGTCAGAAAAATATCCTGTTAAAAAATTTTCGGAATAAAAAAACAATTTTTTTTGAAAGGCATACATAGTCGAAAACAGTAGCTGCAGCGATAGATAGTAAGAAAGTATTCAATAAAAAGTGAGACATTCTAGCAGAGACAATAGCATAATTAAGTTATGAATTTTAAAAATAGTTAGAATTAAGTTTTCTCCTCAATGCAAGCGCACAGGTGGCGGATACATCGTTGACAAGTTGGTTCTGACCCAACAAGTAAGTGAATGGATTGTCAGTCTTGGGTATAATAAGTGTCAAGTCGTGTGGACAAAAAGTTTATGAAACGCGTGAGATCGTATGAGCGCATGTTGACTCGAAGTAGGACGCGTGAATTGCTTTTAAAACAGAAAATAAGGGATTCGGAAAGATTAGCAATGGCAAATCGAGACCTTGACCGAATTGAGGTAGAGACCCAGCATGAAAATGGACAGAGAATAGAGGACAGTACAACAGACGATGCAGTATCGCGAGAAATAGGACATATAACGCACCATAAGGAGGATAATGTGCGCCAAGGCGTAGAAAACGTAAGTCAGCATACGACAGAGGAGCAGAAAAGTTGAGAGACAGTCGATGGGGATTCTAACTTGCGTGTTGAATACGTAGAACCCATCGTACAAGTAATAAGAGCTCCCTCACCACAGAGTACAAGGAATGCGAGCAGAAACGTGTCACAGCACAGTTCAATGCAATCGGTTGCAAACCAACACTTGGGCGAAAACACAGAGCGTAGGACGTCGGAAGAAAACGCAATAGGACCCACCAATCTGGCAGAATTATTACAACAAATTATGGAAACCATGACATGGCAAAATAAAGACATAGCGAACCAAATTAAAATTCAGAATGCAGAAACCTCGAGACAAATGCGTGCGATTAAAGAACAAATGAAAAAAATCAGTTACACCTAAGTCATATTGAAGACGAGGCAAAAGAATCTCGAGAAGTGATAGGAAACTTAATAACAGGTCACAATCAATTGAGAACAGACATTGACAAGGTACAAGCGGACGTACAAGCATTGCGTAATGACATTCAGGACGAGATCAAAACATTACGTAACAACACCCAGGGAGAAGTCAAGAAACTAGAGAAACAGATAAACGAAATTACTAGACAAGCAGCAGGGACAGCGCGTAAAATTGTTGAAAACAGTGTGTTACACAAACGTATCACAAAAGCAGCGCTGAAAAGATATGATAACCGCATAGTCAAAATAGAAGCGCAAACGAAGCGACAATTTCAGAAATTGCGAACAGAGTTGTTGCAAACCATTGAAGAGCGTAGTGAACAGGATCGAACAAGCACAGAGTCTGCAACCACATCCGTATCTGTAACAGCACCGGAAAAACAAGCAATTAACGAAGATATTACGCATTTGCGATTCCAATCACAGGCGGAAAGTAACATACGTGAAATCAGACAGCATGCACAGCAACAAACACGTTTCGAAATTCTTGATGAACAAACGTCATCACAAACACATGCGGAACCACAAATGTATGTTTCAAGACAGTTTGGATCGTGCAATGAAGCAGCAAGGTTAGCCAGACAAGATACCGAACCAACACCTGACAATGGAAAACCAGGTCGCTAAGAGTACAGTGCAATGCATTCAGCTACACGTTCACAACCGACGGAAGAAAATTATTGCATACCACTCCAACGATACTACGCAAGGGTAGACGAAAGTCACAGTGGACAATATCCAATGGATCTACCACAACCGGAAAGAACGACGGGAGAAATGATCAGAAACAAAAGTGGCGAAGAATCGCGAATTTCATATGGAACTATGACGAAGTACGACAACGATCATTTCCTCAGTCAGAAATTTCAACACTTTCGAGAAGGAAACTCATTACATCCACGAACTTTTATTGTTCAATTCCGAGTAGGATTACCAGAACACTGGACGCTAGCACACAAATTAGACTTTATATGTGCACACATGTCAGGAACAGTCGCAGAAACCATGCAGAATGTTGCAGCGACATGCCGATCATACGAAGATTTCAGAGATAAGTTTCTCTCACGATATTGGTCCAGCGAAGCACAGAACGGAGTGAAGTACGAATTATTACAGAACCCATATTTTGAGAATTCAGGCGAGAAGAGTCCCGTGAAATTTTTCGAATTAATGGCAAAGAAAAATCAATGCTTAGATGTACCATACAGTGACGGAGAGTTGATTAAATTATACACGATGAAGCTACCATTGAAATACTGCGTCTGCAGCTCGTGGTCGTGTGGTAGCGTTCTCGCTTCCCACGCCCGGGTTCCCGGGTTTGATTCCCGGCGGGGTCAGGGATTTTCTCTACCTCGTGATGACTGGGTGTTGTGTGCTGTCCTTAGATTAGTTAGGTTTAAGTAGTTCTAAGTTCTAGGGGACTGATGACCATAGATGTTAAGTCCCATAGTGCTCAGAGCCATTTTTTTTTGAAATACCAGCAATCATTAGTAGGGCGCGGAGGAAATGACGTCGAAGCATTTAAAGATATTCTAAGGGAGCTAGAGTTCATATTTTTGGAAGATGACGCAAGAAAAAGACGAAGCGCACGTGACAGAGAATATGGCAATAACTATAATTCACCCAGGAACGGCAACAACTATTACAGAGGGAGTAAAGACAACTGGAACGGGTACTGGAGAACCAATAGACCGACAAATTATCAACAAAGAAACCACTATCAACAAGCTGAACAAGAAAAGAGAATACAGATAGAAGAGGTGGAGGTAAGACCACCAAACCCCGATAAACGTTCGAATTGACAGCTAAGCGCCCATGCCAAAGAGAATGACGCACCGACCCAGGACAATTGCAGCACCTTGAAGAGAGAAGTAAAAATCTTATCACGAGAAGAGAAGAAGGAAGAAACAAATCTGCAGGGACCAGATGAAAACGAAGACAAGAAAATAAGAATATCGTGTTGGGACGAAATTAATTGGGAGAATACTGACGAGGAAGATGAATTACCAGAGGCATGCACAACGAATGTAGGAGGAAAGGACGAAGTAATGAGTATTCCAGAGCTATTTGAGATGGAAACCAGGGAAAGCGAATTCAATGAGGATAATGCGCAGTCGACAGAAGTTGAAAATAAGTTACTAGTGGGCACACAACCCAACGTACATAATGAAGGAAGTTATGAAGCGATAATTAGAGCATTTAGATGCGATTATGTGGAAGTAGCGACGAAGAAGGGGAAGATAGAAGAGGATGAGGAATAAGTAGAGGATGCTGAAGAAAGCGTAAATGAAGGAAGAAATAGAGAAGAGGAAATAAAAGAGAGAGAAGTAGCAGTCGAAGCTTATCCTACAGAAAGTTCGAATTCACAAGGGAAATTCCTAAAAAGACTCATGTATGATTCAGTGGAGGATTCGTTGATGCAAGAAGAAGAAGAACAGAACCAACCCTTTCAACTTCAACCAATTGTGAAGGCCATGGTAAAGCATATCCCAGTCAATATTGTAATTGATAGCGGAAGTGAACTGACCGCGATCTCAGAAAATTTATTCATGCAGTGTAATGCCAATGAGGAATTGCCAGTTCTGAAAACACGTAAGATTGAAGTAAGAGGTCCTATTAGAAACAATGCTGTGGAAGTTACGAGACAAACAAGATTAACTCTTTCGTGTCAAGGTCAAAAAATCGAAGCCAACTTCGTGATTATACCTAAACTAACTGTAGATTTGATTATAGGTGCAGATTTTTTAAATGAGAGACGAGCGATAAAAGATATGGGGAAAGGTAGCGTAACATTCGGGAATGTCACACTTCTCTTTGAGCAAAAGCTAAAATTAGAAGAAATACCAGTTATAAACAAACAATTAAGAATGATGTGAGATAAAGAGGATGAAGAATTAGAATGGTATGCACAAAAGGGGGAATCACCTCAACTCATGTTAGAAGTCCATAAAGAAATCGACGAAAAATTGCAAGAAGTTCAAGGTATTTCGGAACACAGTAAAAGAGAATTAGAGGGTATTTTACGAGATAAAGCAGAGGTGTTTTTACCTAAGACTGGCAGTATTAAACACTTTCAGTACAAGTTTGAAGATTAATTTTATTACTGGTAAATAATCAGCACAATATTTCAAGATTATGTTGCAGATAAGATCGTCAGGAGAAAGAAGAATGAAGAAAGTGGAAGGCAGGAAAAAGAAAGTAGTTTCAATAAAATAAAAAACAAAAATAACACCAATAGTAGCATAGATTAAGGTGAAGGGATAAAGTGTAGATAGTCTAACAGCATGAAATGCTAAAATGCTATACACCATGACACTACACAAAAATAAAAAACGAATTTGAGGGTTCTTGTAGAAGTTAAGACTCAAAATATCTTAGAATTGTAACATGGAAAGGGCGCTGAAATTTCTAAAGCTTTTTAAGAAGGCATAAACCAATGTAGGTACTAGACATATGTTAGATGATTATAAGTAAAACTTTTTGTAAGAACCATTGTAAAAACTCCAACAAAGACCAGATGCAACAACCCACAAGTTGCAATGCGAGAAGTATCAAGAAAGAAAAGGAAGTAATTAGCAAGACACGATTCCTACAAGGCAGAAGCGTTGAGAGATGGGAAAGGACAGCAAGGCCAACAGAGGGCAGCTGAAGTGGGCAGTAAATCTGCTGAACCACAGGGTGGCGGAACCCTGCTGGGACAGAAGACGGAACCGCAGAGTGGTGGAACACGGAAGGGACCGGTGCAGGGACTGACAAACAAACACCAGACTTTCACCGCTTGTAAACCCCAGGACGCCCTGACTCAGCGGAGCAAGCAAAAAACGGCCCGACGAGAAAATGGCTTGGGCAGGCCACCACTGGCAAAAAAATATGTGTAAAAGTCACACTACCGATATTAAACAGCACGCTGCTGCACGAAACTGAAGAAAAAGTCCACAAAGTAGAAATGACATGCCCAAAACATTTATCAAACTGTTACTAGGAGGAGAACTTCAAAACGACTAGTTATCAATAAACATTTCCATATCCTGCCCAGAGAAGAACCAAGAATCAGGTAAGAAGCAGAGAAAAAGCAGGAAGAACAGAAGTTGAAGTTTCGCAAGATTGAGACCAAGAAAGAAGATGGGTGAAGAATAGACGACATACCTTCCCAAATCCCTATCCTATTTTAAACTAGTCGTCTGTGAAGTATTACAACGAAAAACGACTGCTTTCAGCGACACATAATGATGACTTTCACGCATACAAAGCAAGTAAACCATGAGATTCTGCACTCACAGCTCCATTCCATTATGGGACCTCCACAAGAGCAACACACACTTGCAAAGCCAACAAGGAACGACGAACGAAGCTGTACATCAAATACTTGCCCACATCCATCTCGCTCAAGTCCATCACCTTCGTGCAAAAACATTCGCCAACCTCATGCTTAAACATTCATAGGATTGTGTGAATGTGTGAAATCAAATTATGTGATGTAGGAATTGTGCAAAAGAAACATGTGAAAAAATAAATAAGTTAAGCAAACCAGATGGCTAATAAACTACAAAATAACAGTCATTGACTATGGACTTAAGTAAAAAATAGACTATCGATAAAAATAAGTCATTAGTTCTGAAATGGACAGTATATAAAGAACAAAAGTAAGGCATAATAAACACAAAAACTATATGCCACTAATTTTCTCCTCATAAAAATAAAAGAATAACTATATTTCACTTATTTTCTCCTTATGAAAACAAAGAATAAAAAATTATCTTGTTGGGTGTTTTCCCTTTTTTTTAACATTTGTACCACTTGTGGGATATTATCTCAATACTTGTATATGTATACTTCTTTGTCAAAGCAATTCTTGGAAATAATTCTTATTTGTTAGTGTAACAATGTTGAACTGAGTGTCTAGAAACAAAAACATTTTACTTGTACATTATACACTCCTGGAAATTGAAATAAGAACACCGTGAATTCATTGTCCCAGGAAGGGGGAAACTTTATTGACACATTCCTGGGGTCAGATACATCACATGATCACACTGACAGAACCACAGGCACATAGACACAGGCAACAGAGCATGCACAATGCCGGCACTAGTACAGTGTATATCCACCTTTCACAGCAATGCAGGCTGCTATTCTCCCATGGAGACGATCGTAGAGATGCTGGATGTAGTCCTGTGGAACGGCTTGCCATGCCATTTCCACCTGGCGCCTCAGTTGGACCAGCGTTCGTGCTGGACGTGCAGACCGCGTGAGACGACGCTTCATCCAGTCCCAAACATGCTCAATGGGGACAGATCCGGAGATCTTGCTGGCCAGGGTAGTTGACTTACACCTTCTAGAGCACGTTGGGTGGCACGGGATACATGCGGACGTGCATTGTCCTGTTGGAACAGCAAGTTCCCTTGCCGGTCTAGGAATGGTAGAACGATGGGTTCGATGACGGTTTGGATGTACTGTGCACTATTCAGTGTCCCCTCGACGATCACCAGTGGTGTGCGGCCAGTCTAGGAGATCGCTCCCCACACCATGATGCCGGGTGTTGGCCCTGTGTGCCTCGGTCGTATGCAGTCCTGATTGTGGCGCTCACCTGCACGGCGCCAAACACGCATACGACCATCATTGGCACCAAGGCAGAAGCGACTCTCATCGCTGAAGACGACACGTCTCCATTCGTCCCTCCATTCACGCCTGTCGCGACACCACTGGAGGCGGGCTGCACGATGTTGGGGCGTGAGCGGAAGACGGCCTAACGGTGTGCGGGACCGTAGCCCAGCTTCATGGAGACGGTTGCGAATGGTCCTCGCCGATACCCCAGGAGCAACAGTGTCCCTAATTTGCTGGGAAGTGGCGGTGCGGTCCCCTACGGCACTGCGTAGGATCCTACGGTCTTGGTGTGCATCCGTGCGTCGCTGCGGTCCGGTCCCAGGTCGACGGGCACGTGCACCTTCCGCCGACCACTGGCGACAACATCGATGTACTGTGGAGACCTCACGCGCCACGTGTTGAGCAATTCGGCGGTACGTCCACCCGGCCTCCCACATGCCCACTATACGCCTTCGCTCAAAGTCCGTCAACTGCACATACGGTTCACGTCCACGCTGTCGCGGCATGCTACCAGTGTTAAAGACTGCGATGGAGTTCCGTATGCCACGGCAAACTGGCTGACACTGACGGCGGCGGTGCACAAATGCTGCGCAGCTAGCGCCATTCGACGGCCAACACCGCGGTTCCTGGTGTGTCCGCTGTGCCGTGTGTGTGATCATTGCTTGTACAGCCCTCTCGCAGTGTCCAGAGCAAGTATGGTGGGTCTGACACACCGGTGTCAATGTGTTCTTTTTTCCATTTCCAGGAGTGTATTTAGAAAATGTGTTAGGAATAGATTTTACTTAATTACTACATTTATAAAAACTATATTTCTAAGAAAACCGATGTGAAAGACTCCTCACTTTCGATAACAAACTTCTTAAAAAAACAAACTTCACAACTAAATAAAGAAAGAAAATAATTAGAAAATAAGAATTATAATAGAATAAAAATATTCTTCCCTTGTCAATATAAACATATTTTTGATAATAATATGGAAGAATATAAAAATATAAATTAGAAATACAAACTAGGACAGAACAGAATCATGTGGCTGAACAGTAGGCAACAAAATTTAGATAACGGAACAATTTTTGACTGACTTAGACAATGAGTCAATCATTGCCTAATTTCAGTGCAAACATTAAGTTCGAAGGGTGGTGATATGTAAGGTATCAGGCAAATCCAACACCTTCCATGAAAACCCTGACATGATAAGCAAATCCAGTAGTATGTCACATAGCTCCGAATAAATCCTGACATTAAATTAACCAAAGGAATACGAGTAACGATTGAGCAAATGGAATACCACAGACTAACACAAGAATGCCTAAATGCATGTCATACCTTCCCACCGTGAGACAGACGCAGTTCCGAGAGGAGAAACGAGAACAGAAGCCGAGAGCAGAACCGTGTTAATCTGGAAGGCCCTACGATAAGGGACGGACACCCTCGTCGCCAGCTAACCGCTAGGACCACCCCCCAGCCCATGTTAAAAGCTAGAGCCCTCCAGAAGAACCGTATAGATCTTACGATAACACCAAAAGGGCTACCCCAACCGCAAGTTTTAGCATGAGACTTTTTCGCGTCTCTGTTACGTGAGGACCACCCCCTAGCCCATGTATAAAAGATAGAGCCCTCCAGAAGAACAGTATAGATCTTACAATAACACTAAAAGGACCACACCAGCTGCAAGTTTTAGCGTGAGACTTTTTCGCGTCTCTGTCACGTTGCAAACTTTAAAAACATTGCCCCACCTTGAAAAGTATAACGTTTCTCATTGGATAGACTGAATTTTTGTAGGCGGAGCTTAAGGTTAACATTGAGACCCTGATTGGTCAGATGAAAACACAGCCAGATAGTTAGGAGAAAGTTGTTTCCGAGACGGCGAGGTGAGCGGAGCTGTGCTGCCTGCCGCCCCCTGACAAACACCGACAAGGTAATGAACGCAAGCGATGCCGCATAACAGCGCATAAAGCTTCACTCAGAACTGCGGAAGTCTCATCTGTTACGCCCCCTTTTTGCGTAATACTAGTGTCGATCGTCAATTAAAGCTCATGGTGTTCACATTTGCCACTTGAAGTAAAAATCTGAAACGCGATGATTTTTCTGTTATACAGTTATTGAGAAGCCACATCAGCCACTGTAATTTACGACAAGTTAAATAAGTAATTAAAGATAATTGAGGGTCACTGTAGACCATTTTGATAGTTTTCTCTCTTGTGAAACTTAATTTAAACCTACATTATAGATGTGATATGGCATAGGTCATCCTTCGATCCATTGTAGAACTTGGAAACGCACTCAGGGAATATTCGTTCACATTTTTGTTGAACGCAGTTGGTTTTTATCATCCTGTATTAAAACATTTCCTTTTATCAATAGTGCAATTTATAAACAATGTTTTGTGAGTAGAATAAAATTTCCAATGGTAAACTTAACTGCTTTTTCGACATTATTTTACCAGCTAACTAAAAATAGGAAAGCCTTGAACCCCTTCCACTAAATTTAGTTAGTATTAAGATACTTCTACAGGGAGTGCAGTGGAGCTGACGCTGAAATCATTAAGTATTTGGTTATATCATCGCTAGTGTCACTGAACTCTTCTGAACTCTACATGTCATGTGTGGTCTGGCGTCTCCTTACCAGCAACAGGTCCCAGGTTCAAACTAGTCAATTCCCTACAAAACACGCTCAGAGCGTCGTTGCGCGGAAATGGTAGGGAGACACGATGTAGAGCAAACAGACACCACGCAGAATGTTAGAGAGTTGCTTACCCAACAGTAAAAGTCTTCCAAGTGCTTACTAGACATACGAGGTAGAAGTCAAATTCGGGTCACGGCATTCAGCAAATACCCTCTTCCTTACAGAAAGTCGTCCATCGTATAAGATCTATAGAGCCTTTTAGTCCATCAAAAGCAGTTGAACGACGTAAAGGCGAGGAATTTCTTTCCTAAGTCTTCCAGTCAATAAAGAGCCTTTTTGGATGATTCAGGCCTACTGTGTACATATTGATACTTGCTCATATCGTCCATTCAACGCCAGCGTATTGGAACTTCCTACGAACAAATTTTTAACTTCAGCAAAAACGGTTTTGATAAAGTTAAAAATTTTCTTTCGAGGTTTGGCACTTAATTTCGCCACGATAAAAACTAAACATGCTTCTGTTCGGAGCGTCTCGTGTATGATGATCCTCATCCCGGTCACAGGACTGCAGTATCCTGATGCTGATCATTGCATCATGTTCCTACCAAGGTGAAACTATTGCAAACAATTTGCGTTAACATTCGGCGTCCTGTTGCTGTTTGCAAGGCTTGCAGCACTGAGCACCGCAGGTCCGCCTACACAGATGTTGTTGAAAGTGCTCGAAATTCAGATATTTTTAAGAAACAGTATCTTTTTCGAAAGCTACCCAGCATACGTGAAGGTACACTTCGTAACACTACACCGGCATCTGCTGTAACACGCTGTGGATGACCAGATCTCCATTGTCTCACCATTCTATAAATATCAGTATACAGCATCTACATTACACTGAAGAGCCAAAGAAACTGGTATAGGCATTCGTACTCAAATACAGAGAGATGTAAACAGCCATAATATGGCGCTGCGGTCGGAAACGCCTGTATAAGGCAAAAAGTGTCTGGTGAAATTGTTAGATTGGTTACTGCTGCTACAATGGTAGGGTATCAAGATTTAAGTGAGTTTGAACCTAGTGTTACAGTCTGCACACGAGCGATGGGACACATCATCTCCGAGGTAGCGATGAAGTGGGGATTTTCCCGTACGACCACTTCATGAGTGTACCGTAAATATCTGGAAGCCGATAAAACATCAACTCTCCGACATCGCTGCTGCCGGAAAAAGATAATACAAGAACGGAACCAACGACGACAAGAGAATCGTTCAACGTGACAGAAGTTCAACCCTTCCACAGATTGCTGGAGATTTCATTGCTGGGCCATCAAGTGTTAATGTGTGAACCATTCAACGAAACATCAGCGATGTGGCCTTTCGGAGCCGAAGACCCACTCCTGCACCCTTGGCGCCTGCCCGAAACATAGCCTTACGCCTCCCTTGACTCTCCAACACCGACATTGGACTGTCGATGACTGCAAACATGTTGCCTGGTCGGACGGGTCTCGTTTGAAACTGCATCGAGCGGATGGACGTGTATGGGTATGGAAACAGCCTCATGAATCCATGGACACTGCATGTCAGCAGGAGACTGTTCAAGTTGGTGGAGGTTCTGTAATGGTGTGGGGCGTGTGCAGTTGGAGTGATATTGGACACCTGATACTTCTAGATACGACTCTGACACGTGACACGTACTTAAAAATCCTGTCTGATCACCTGGATCCATTCATGTCCATTGCGCATTCCGATGGACTTGGGCAATTCCATCAGGACACTGCGACACCCCAAAAGTCAAGAATTGCTACAGAGTGGCCCCAAGAACACTCTTCTGAGTTTAAACACTTCCGCTGACCACCAGACTCCCCGGACATGAACATTATTGAGCATATCTGGGGTGCCTTGCAACGTACTCTTACGGATTTATGGACAGTCCTGAAGGATTCATAGTGTCAGTTCCCTCCAGCTCTACTTCAGATGGTTAGTCCATGCCACGTTGTGTTGCGGCAGTTATGCGCACTCGCGGGGGCCGTACACGATATTATGCAGGTGTACAAGTTTCTTTGGCTCTTCGATGTATGATTACGTCAAAAATTTGGTACGTGATAGTCTCCAGGCTGCGGACAATACGCAAATCACAGCTTTGATTCCCAATAAATCAACAAGACGAGCCAATTCTCAGTATGTAGTTCCACGTCAGACAGTCCTACGTGTTACTCATTCTTAGTTTCCCATGTTTCCTAACAATATTGCAGGGGTGCATTAGCGCACTTTGAGAAATATGGAGTGGTCACCACATTCTTTAAAAAAAAAGAGGATTCTTTTATTTCACACAAGCGTTTGCCCCTTTTACCTAGTCCACCCTCCGTGTTTTTCTATTAAATTAAGGACAATGGATGGCATCAAGGGATCACCAAGTCACAGGAAGGAAAACAGTCTGCTTAATACTCGTATTTCCCAATGTTACACTACTCATAACACATTTGTGAGGAAATGTTCGTTGCAAGTGAACGACGTAACTATGTAAGCCTCTGGTTCTTATCTAAACCAGGATTCTGATGATGGCTAACACCGTAACGCCGAAATATGGATTAATAAATGAAGGAATACTGGTTTCTAGTTACTCTGCATTACAATTCCTTCATCTGCGACCAATTCAGCGAATTGCAGACTACGAAAAAAAAGAAAAAAAAAACATATATCTGCTTCACTGTTTATAAATCTGTCAGAATATAAATTAGAAATTTTTTTGTGGTTGACTAATGACTGCCAGTGCTTGCTTCCCACACTAGATAAAAACATTCGGTGGAAAGTACGTAAAAATAATGTAATAATGTAATAAATCTAATAATGTAATAAATACATATTGTGAAGAGAGTAATATAGTAAAAGTGACGAAATCTCAAATTTTCAGAACGATGTTCCCGAAGAAGTATATATATACCAGAGATTTAAGACATTCTGAATCTCTTTTTACTACAGAAGACCATTTGACGCTATGAAATGACAGCACCCATTTCAAACTTGCAGACGGTACCTCGGTCTGATAGTAATACAAACAGACGAATATTACCAGATAGGTGTATTAGAGAATACTGAGATATTACTCAACACGTGGAATATTCAATGATTTTGTCAACTTCCCGCTCTAAAAAAATTTTTTCATTGCTGTAGTTAATTTAAATGAACAGTACTGAAGATCCAGTAACTATGAAAAGAAATTTTTGGCTACAGGTGTCCGGCAATTGGAACTGTAGACAGCCCTTCTTCTATCTTGGATTTATCAATAAAAGCGAGATCCTCCCTCTCGTTTTCTCCGGCGCTGCAGCGATAGAGTTCCTCAAGTATTATGCGCTAGTTACGTCAACAACACCTAAGCCCGAGGAAACGAATAACGAGGATGAGCTCATTTAAAATCATACCTTACACACCTGACAAACTGGGAACACGTAGTCGGTATTTGGGAATACGGTCACGTGATCGCTCGTATTGCAGAAGCAATTGACGCTGCAGTAGTTATTGCGAAAATGCGGATATGAAGGTATCAAGAGGAGACGAAGAAGGTCTTCGAACTCGTCAAAAAACGGGAAGGCGTAAAGCGGCTAGTAGTGACCGAAAAGCCAGTGCCGAGAAACGGTTCATGTCATGCGCAGCAGCAGGCAGAAACCACAATCTGACAATGAGTACGACTCTTGTTTACCGATACCTTCATGCTGGTGGTTTCCACCATTGCGAGCCAGCAGGCGAACATGCCTTTACGTCTCGTCATCCAGAAGCGTACATAACGTTCTCACTCCAGTATCTCCCGGCGGGCAAAAATTTCTAGGACTTGATGGTACTGTCCAACAAAAAAAGTTTTTTGTTCGAACTGGTATGGCTGTCTATCTCTACAGTGACCATATAATACATGCTTCGCACCAAATCGCATTGATGTCACAGCACAAAGCGTAAATATCAAGCCGAAACCTCATCCAGAATGGACAACAGTCGTTTTTTTAGCCGGCAAAATAGATTCATTTCATCCATTTCCACATAAAATCTCCTCTATAGGCGGGACAAAACGTTGGGGATTTTCAAGACAATCGAATCGACCATGGAATAACAGACTAAGAAATTTTAATTCTGGCGACATTCGATAGTGTAAAGTTCAAATGACCTAACAAAAATTTCGGATGACAGAGTTCAATTTAACATGAATTTGATTACTGAAGGTGGATGCAAGAAAAAGTCGGTAAGTTAAGACATAGTACCATACTTTTAGTAGTATAAGTACGTCTTTACAAAGGGAAACATAAACTAAAAACTCGAACTCAACATAATGTTTAGTCTTTAGCAGTTTTACTATTTTTTATACATTTTAACGCTTGAAACGAATTTCCGATACTACACAACAAAACTTCAGTTTCATTTATTTTTTCATGCTGAACAAACTGAGTCATCAAAGTGGGCATTTTCTCCACAAGTCATCATAAAAACGAAGTTTAGTATTTTTTTTTATTGAACCACCTGACTTGCGGTGAAACAAACAATGCCCAGACTAACAGCGAATGATTTAGGACGATTGCGATACCAGCAAATATGGCATAGTTTTGAGGGAGGGCTGCATTACGTTGTAAAGGGAGCATAAATACGCTCATTTTCGTCTTGTGACCTCTCGCCGTCTATTGGAAACCTCCGCTTGTTCTTATAGCAACGTTAAAGTCTCGACATGGCGTGGCAACTGTTGTATTGTGTCTCTTATTTATTGCAGCTCTTCCTGGATGTCTGTAGAGCTCTGGCGTCATAATGTCGCGACTACTTCTGTTGTCGCTCTTATCTGTTATTTTGGGAACTCTGTAACTGCTGCCGGTGGAAGTGAGAACGCTTTCTGCACTCGAGTAGGAACCTCTGACACCATATGTACGCTCAATTCCGTGCATGAATTTGTTATGGTTTGTACCGTCAAGCAGCTTATCCACAAAACCCGAGGCAATGAGTTCGGTTCTGATGCGTCAGATGCAAAGCTTCCTCAAAGCCAGGGATACTGTGAAGGGGTTTTGTCCACCATCTTTTCATGATATAACAACTAAACAATTTGTTGTTGCAATGATCTGCATATCTGTTGCAACTGCACCGACTTCAAGTGTTCGTAACAACTGGAAGTTGTGGACTGACTGTATCTTCCACAATATGTGCGAAGTTTTGGTCAAGCTGGCTGACACCGCTAGCGAACTTCCACTGCAGAAAAAAAATTGCTTCCACTTGTGTGAACTAAGTTTTTATACTCTCTGGCTAAAACGGCGGCAAACAAGGGGCCACTTGCGAAATCAAACTTGTGTCTGATGCTGATAGACGTGGATGAAATTTCGACAAGGGCGGCTTGTCTCTCACTGTTTCCTCTGTCATGCTGTCTTGTAACTGTGAGTAAATTCTCGTCTTGTGTTGTGATTTACACATATGCAACCTATGTCCACAAAACTGGTACAGTGTTCGAAAAATCATGGTCGCCCCTGTAACTATGTTTGTCTACCGCAGTTAAGTCACACGAAAGTATCTTTGCACAATGCTAAATTCCTTTAGTAATTACACCGGTTAATCTCATTTTGGGGCTTGCATAAAAGTAGGAGTTTTTTGATTGTTTCTTGGAGCTGTCAACAAATGTGGTATCAGATTTCCTCTAACAGCGACAATTCTTACATAATTATGTAATTCTGCTTCTTTTCAAATTAGCGAGAAACTATGTACAGTTGTCAATATCACAATAATCGATATATTCTGATGATATGTTCACACAAAAGCACTGCTACTGTTTTAGCTTGGTTTAAAAGTGTGCTTTTTGTAACTCTTACATTTACCTTTGCGTTTAAGTCAATCTACAAATGGCGAGCTCTTCAAGACGACTGTGTGTAAACAATCCCAACTGGTTTTCTTTCATCTATGGCTCGTTTGCTTTTGAAGGCAAGGGGGGGGGGGGGGAGAACGTAACCTCGTTCGTGGCATTCGTGAATAAACCTTACCTGTGTACCTTATTTTGGTGTCAAATTAGGCGTCCAATGTGAAACACTCGCGTCACATTGTTTGTGTCATACGTGTGTTACAGGAGTTCAGAAAATGGGTCCACGGGAGGCAGAAAGTCATTACCTTTTGCAATTCCTATGAAGTGGCGAGAGAAAACAAACCACATCGATGGTTGTCATTTTTGCATGGTGAAGGCTGAGGGTCATGACAAAGAGAGTATTAAAAGCACCATATATCCAAATCTGAAATCAGTCATTAGGCCGGTACCAAAGGGACGCAACATTCCTGGACCTACCCCATCTTTAACTCTACAGTCATCATCATTATCGTCATCATCATCTGATTCTGCAGACGGGATTAGAATTTTGATGCCCACAGAAGAGCTGAAACCAAATATCTTTACGTAAGGCGAACTAAATGACTCAATAGGAGATCTGGATCTCTCAAAGGAGTTGTCACAATTTTGGGTTCTCATTTAAAGGAGAAAAAACTGCTAACCCCTGGGATGGCATTTTCCTTGTACTTCAATTAAGATAGCCATCATCATTACCATAATAAAATTGAAGGAGTAGTATTAACAAATGGACTCACATGCAACAAAAAAGCATTGAGGTTTATTAATCCATGGAACCTAAGGAAATATCAAGGACGTACTGGTACACATTACCAATAAGTATCGTCCGATACCAGTAGAGTATTCTGACGTTTTGAAGAAAAACTACAAAACCCTTGCGATGGTATTAACGGCAACGAAATATTCAAAGCACGAATGAGTTGCATTTGGTGATCTAAAGGTTTTAGGAATGCTTCTTGGACATCATCCAGGCTACACAAAATATCCCTGGTTCCTCTGCCTGTGGGATAGTCGTGGACGTTATTTACATAAGATTAGAAAGGAATGGGCGGCTAGAACAAATCTGGATCCAGAAGACAAGAACGTCATACAAGCAAGTTCCCCGAAAAGAGAGAAAATCTTTCTGCTATCTCTCCACAAAAAACTCGGGATCACGAATCAAAGGGACTGAATAAAAATGGTGAATGTTTTAAGTATATTTGTCAGGAAACCTCTTTCGTGACTGCTGCTAAACAGAAAGACAGAATCTTCGTGGGACCACATATAAGGAATCTAATGAAATACATACGATAAAAGGAGTTGATGACTTACGAGGAAAGAACGGCGTGGGTAGGATTCAAGAACGTGATTAACGATTTTTTTGCGAATGGAAAGCACCTAGACTACTAGAAATTTCTGTAAGATACACTGATAAGCAAAAAAATTATGACCACTGTCCCACCGTATCGTTGGAGGCTGCCTTGTGGCGTTGCGGGCACGTGACATAGTAACAAACGTACGTAAGAGGAGCTGACACGGACGGCGGATCAATCTTGTGAAGATATGGGCTGCTGATGGAGAAATCCATTGAGTTAAGAGACTCTGACAAAGAGCAGATTATTATTAGCCGAGACTGTGAACGCGTACCTCGAAAAGGCGAAACTGGTTGAATAATCACGTGCTACTGTCGTGAGCTTCTACGCAAAGACGTAGGACAGGGACACCACCACTAGGCGCTGAATGATTGGACGTCCACAACTCTTCACAGAACGTTGGTTTCGGAGGCTTGGTTGCTCTGTAAAGTAGGATAGATGGTCATCTGCGACAACTCTGCCGAAGGAGCACAATACTGGTGCACGCACAAGTATTTCGGGGAACACCGTTCATCGTACATTGTTGAACGTAGAGGTCCTCAACAGACATGTTGACCCAACGACATCGTCAGTTACGACTGCAGCGGGCAAGGGACTATCGGTATTCGACCGTCGGTCAACGGAAACGAGTCGTCTTTTCGGATGTATCATGTTTTTGCTACACTAGGTCGTTAGTCGCGTCCACAAAAAAACGTAATCGATGTGAACGGCGGCTCGAAAAGTGCAGCGTATCACGGACGCAGGCTGGTGAAAGTAGTATTGTGCTATGGGAGACATTCTCCAGCGCTTGCATAGGACCTGTGGTGGTGATCGAAGACACGCTGACAGCTGCGAAGCACCTGCATCACTTCGTGCCTGATGTCTACCCCGACTGCGATGTCATCTTTCAGCAGAATAAATGTCCATGTCTCGGATCCAGAATCTTGCTACAGTGGCTTGAGGAGCATTATAGTGAACTAACGTTGATGTCTTGGCGACGACATTCGTCTGATATAAATCCTATGGAAGCCATTTGTGTCGCTATCGGGCCCATAAACTCATACGCAAATCAGCGGCTCATTATTTACGCCAGTTACATGACCTGTGTTTAGACATCTAATGTCAAATACCTCCGCAAACCTACCAACAAATTGTCGGATCCCTGATACGCAGAATCAGTGATTTATTTCGTTCGAAAGATGGACAAACAAGCTATTAAGGGAGGTGGGACGTCAAACGGGTCGACTTGGAGCAGGAGAGTCACCACAGGACATTTTAATTTCTACTGTCTATACTTTTACAAATAAATTCATAAAACTTTGTCACCATGACCTGGAAGGATTGAGGACTCACACTCATCACAGTGGAAGTTCAAAAACTTAGCTAAATACCTTTTTTTACATGTGAAATTTCATCATTTCTTCACTTATTACTGGCTGCATTTGTTGCTATAGGTACACTTTTCTTCCTAAGTAAGAGATTCTTCGATGAATTATTCATAGCATACAAACAGTAGTTACAGGTGTATGGAACTCTAGAATTTTACAAATCTATTAAAAAACTGTGGAAAAAATTGAGATAATTGACTATAAAACTTTAATTTTTTCTAAACATGAAGTTTAAAATGTAATAGTTCATTCATTTTTCATAAATTAAATAACTTCTAGAGTTTCGTACACCTGTAACTATGGTTTGTATTCTGTGCAAAAGTCATCGAAGAATCTCTCTTACTTAGGAAGAAAAGTGTACCTATAGCAACAAATGCAGCCAATAGTAAGTGAAAAAATGATGAAGTTTCACATGTAAAAAAATGTGTTTTGTTACTTTTTTAGCTTCCACTGCTATGAGTATGAATCCTGAATCCTTCCTGGTCATGCTGTTAAAGTTTTATGAATTTATTTGTAAAAGTATAGACAGTGGAAATTAAAATGTCCTGTGGTGCCTCTCTTGCTCCAAGTCGGCCCGTTTGACGTCCTGCCCCCCTTAAGCAGGTGGTCATAATGGTTTGGCTTATAAAAATTTGGAAATTTGTGGTAAGGTCTTATGGGACAAAACTGCTGAGGTCATCAGTCCTAAAACTTACTCACTACTTAATCTAACTTAAACTAACTTACGCTAAGGACAACACACACACCCATCCGTTTTCATGTTTATGGTCACGTAAAGTTCAGAACTTAAATATCAATCCACCAAAACTGATCAATACAATTCTCCCAAAATTTTCAAGAAACTCTACTTTGAAGTTTTATCAGGAACATAAATTTACTAAAATTAAGGTGACTGTCTCGACGGGCTGCGTGGCTCACTCGGTAGCCTTGGAAAACGGCAAGTGTTGATCAGTGGAATACAACAACATTTAAATATAGAAATAATTAACTATGGTCATTAACACATGTACAATCATAATTTTTATGAAAAATATATGTCTTATTGTTTCCAATTACATATCCCACGCATTGCAAATATAAATTCTTAATATCGATATTTTATAGAAGATTGTTAATAAAGATTCTTTGACTTAAAGAGCATATTACAAATTTATTAAAAGTCCTTTATAAAATATCGATAATTAAGAATTAATATTTGCAATGAAAACTGGAATTTGCATGTGATACGTAATTACACACACGAAGATGTGCATTTTTCATAACAATGAAGATTAGATATGTGTTAATTAGCATACATTTGATGAATTTTATATTTAAATGATACTGGTATTTGTATTGAACGTGAAAAAGAGGAAAAAAGACATTCTCACGACTGAATCAGCGCCCCATTAATCACCAATCTTACAATTTTCCAACGTTACTGAGTGAGTCACTCGGTCTGTGGCAGCAGTCACCTTAATTTTTGGAAATTAATATTCCTCAGAAATCTTCAAATTCGATTTTCTTGATATTTTTGAGAGTTGCATCAAATATCTTTGTATGATTGACATTTGAATTCTGAACTTCAAGTATCATAAATATAAAAATTTAGAAAAGTCTGATTGCGGTTGGTGTCCTTGTAAGACTAATTTCTATGACCGTAAGAATCACTTTAGTCTCTCGGCATTACAGAATCCCTGGACATTCTGTTCATCTAGAGCAGGGTTCCCCAAACTGTGTTCCACGAACACTGGTCTTCCGCAGGAAGAGAATAAGTGTTCCGCAAAAAACTATTAATAAGACGGCATTTTTTCAATATTTCGACGATACTAATTATTTCTTAAGATTTTATTTTGATTACTGTGTTATTAGTTACAGTTTAAAACTGAAGTAATCACAGAATAAAACAAGTATTTGTAATGTTTAAAAATTTAACTGACCTTCAACATAAACATATTGTTCTATCAAAGAACAAGGATCCTCCAAGTATTACGTCGGAAGAAAACGTAGGGAACTCCTGGTCTAGAGTTACAATCTCTTGAGTGAGTGATCGACTCATTGGCTAATGAGATCGATTTCTATCGGTGGAAACGGGCAAAATCGATGTCCACCGAGAAGTAAATAAGAGACAGATTAATCGCTCAAATAGTGAAGGCCGCCACCCTCATAAAATTTGTCTTGAAAAGTTAGTTGTAAATTATTAGTGTGCTTTTAATCATTAAATTACTTCAAAAAATGCTTTTTGTGATCGTCACTTTTATAAGGTTTTCTTTATGGACAAAAATCTATTTCAAAGGACCCCACGAGATCTATGGCATCATTTGTGGCTTCAGTACGGAGGGGCATACGTTTAAGCACGTATTGCTCCGAGTTTTTTCATTTGTGTTGTACCGAACCGGAACCGGTGCTTCACGTACTAGTAACCTCTCATTTGTAATCACAAGGCTGATCTTAATCTGTGCCAGTCCACGAAAAAAAAGTCGTTGATAGTACCGGCAATACATTCTCGGCCATCACACGTTGCGGCTCATCTAGGAACCCGTTACGTAACACACATGTTTATGTGCACTTTGTATCTGAAAATTGTGATTGATACCGTCTCTGAGCTATTGGTCATTTTAAGAGTACGATGTACAGGGTTATTACAAATGATTGAAGCGATTTCACAGCTCTACAATACCTTTATTATTTGAGATATTTTCACAATGCTTTGCACACACATACAAAAACTCAAAAAGTTTTTTTAGGCATTCACAAATGTTCGATATGTACCCCTTTAGTGATTCGGCAGACATCAAGCTGATAATCAAGTTCCTCCCACACTCGGCGCAGCATGTCCCCATCAATGAGTTCGAAAGCATCGTTGATGCGAGCTCGCAGTTCTGGCACATTGTGTCTGTTCACTTCACCATTAAGAAAAAATGTTGCTTCATCACTGAAAACAAGTTTCTGCTTTAGCCTTTTCCGTAAGATTTTCCAAACCGTCGGCTGTGGTACGTTTAGCTCCCTGCTTGCTTTATTCGTCGACTTCCGCGGGCTACGCGTGAAACTTGCCCGCACGCGTTCAACCGTTTCTTCGCTCACTGCAGGCCTATCCGTTGATTTCCCCTTACAGAGGCATTCAGAAGCTTTAAACTGAGCATACGATCGCCAAATGGAGTTAGCAGTTGGTGGATCTTTGTTGGACTTCGTCCTTAAGTGTCGTTGCACTGACTGACTGATGTGAGTGCATTTCAAGCACGACATACGCTTTCTCGGCTCCTGTCGCCATTTTGTCTCACTGCGCTCTCGAGCGCTCTGGCGGCAGAAACCTGAAATGCGGCTTCAGCCGAACAAAACTTTATGAGTTTTTCTACGTATCTGTAGTGTGTCGTGACCATATGTCAATGAATGGAGCTACAGTGAATTTATGAAATCGCTTCAATCATTTGTAATAGCCCTGTACATTGTATTAGTACAGGAAGGACAAATTAAAAAACAAGAAGAAAGAGATACAAAGAAACACACAGCGTGTGACACGGACGGTTAATATGCGGCGTAACAAATTATTTATTTTATGATGAATTTGCACTACTCAGCAGTACGACTGATTCCTGATTTCCTGTCAGGAAGGTCGCAGTCCGTAGTACCTGACCGGAAGTCTAATAGTGACACGGAAGTGATATTTAGGGCTCTTCAAGGACGTATTATAGATCTCTGATGTTCTTCATCTATACAGGGTGGTCAGAAACAGTCTGGAAAGCTCATAAGAGTATTGCAGAGTATTTTGTGCTGAGGAATAACTGCAAAGAAAAAATTCGATATGTTACACCGTTTCCGAGTTAATTAGCATTGGATTAAGAAAATCGGGCCGTTGCGCGCGAAAATTCGAGCAGCTCGCCACAGACGTCGTCACCGAAAGTGTTCTTCGTTTCGTTTCCTAAAACCGAACAAGAGAGCGGTACAGAAATTACACATGGGACGGTAGTAAGGATCGAACCGGAGCCAAAGGACGAGCAGTCTTGCTCGCTAACGTCTACGCTCTGATAACATCTGACACTAATAAATTGTATCTGGCGGACCGCTTGAATTTGGCGGGTGCAACGGCCTGATTGGCTCACTTCAGTGCTAATTATACGGAAACTGCGCAACTTATCTATTTTTTTTATTACCAATTATTTCTCAGAACAGCCGATCCTGCAACACCTTTACAAGCTTTTCAAACTGTTTCTGACCACCCTATTTCGGAGACAAGTAGCCGTCTTACATTGCTTACAGATGAGTCTGTCGTTTAGAGTTTAGAACCATCGTAAAAAGATAAAAAGAATGACAAAATTATGTAGATAAGATATTTGCATGCTACGGAAAGTGGCAGTTTACCATGAACAATAAAAAGGTCGTGTTCTCCACGTAAGTACTACAAAAAATTGCGTTAAATTTCGATTAACCGGTAAATGACACAGATTTAAAGGTTATAGATTCAACTAAATACCTAGGGATTGTAATTACAAAGAACTTCAGTTGGAACCATCTCATAGAAATTGTGGGAAGGGTGAACCAAAGACTGAGTTTTTTTTGGCAGAACACTTAGAAGATGAAAGAAGCCTTCTAAAGGGACGGCCTACAACATTTCCTCTTCTCGAATATTGGCCCGAGATATGGGATATTTACGAGGTGGGATTGAAGGCGACTCCTTGTGCATTACCGCGAAACGCGGAAGAGAGTGTCACTGCTATGATAACCGAGTAGGGGTGACAATCATTGCCGGCCGATGTGGCCGTGCGGTTCTAGGCGCTTCAGTCTGGAACCACGTGACCGCTGCGATCGCAGGTTCGAATCCTGCCTCGGGCATGGATGTGTGTGATGTCCTTAAGTTAGTTAGGTTTAAGTAGTTCTAAGTTCTAGGGGACTGATGACCACAGATGTTAAGTCCCATAGTGCTCAGAGCCATTTGAACCATTTGACAATCATTGAAAGAACGACGTTTGCGAAATTTCAGGCTCTAACTTTCTACATTCCCATGTACATCTACGTGATTACACTGCTATTCACAGTTACGTGCCAGGCAGAGGATTCAAGCTATTTCTCTATCGTTCCACTCTCGACATCGTGCGGGAAAAACGAACACTTAAGGCTTTCCGCGCGACCTCTTATTTATTTCATTACGATGATCATTTCTTCCTATGTAGGTTGGTGCCAACAAAATGTGTTCATACTCTGAGGAGGAAGTTGGTGGAAATTTCACGGGAAGATCTTGCCGCAACGAAAAACACCTTTGTTTTATTGATTGTCACTTCAATTCGCATCGTACGAAAAGACTTATTTGTTTATTTTGTCCACGTGCTATTCAAGAGTGGACAATCGAAAATAGTCTGAAAGTGGTTCTATCAGATCTTTGTCAAATTGTGATTTACAGAGTAATAACGTAATTGTAGATGTAAATGTGAGAAAGTTACTTGTTCAAATAAATGGTTCAAATGGCTCTGAGGACTTAACATCCGAGGTCGTCAGTCCCCTAGAACTTAGAACTACTTAAACCTAACTAACCTAAGGACATCACACACATCTACGCCTGAGGCAGGATTCGAACCTGCGACTGTATCGGTCTCGCGGTTCCAGACTGAAGCGCCTAGAACCGCTCGGCCACCTTGGCTGGCAGTTACTTGTTAAATGCGATGATTCTTGTGTGTTTCTCCAGTTAACCAGTCTTCTGAAAAAGATGTGATGTTGGTCTTGAAATAGCTGTAAAATTTGTCAGTATCGTAACGCAAAAGTCACAATGATAGGTTTTTAAGTAGCACATGTTGAACAGGTGGACTAGTAATTCAAGCGAGGAACTGCATAAATAGAAATCATGTACAAGATGATGTTCTGCAAACGGAGTATTAAGTTGACGTGAGTCACAGCGGACCACAAAGGGGGACTCATTGCCTGCGTCAACATGTGGCCAACAGCCGTGGCCCTGCGGAGCCGCCTTCGCCACCTGCCGTATTTACTGCCGGAAGTTCTTATAAAGCACACAATTAACGTACAATAAAATTTCCTAGGACACGTGCCTGAAGTTCGTATTAACCTGTGAAGTCAGCGGTGATGTAGTGCCAGCTACGCCAAATCCGAGTTCAGAAAGACGTCAGCGCATACCGACGCCGGAAGAAAACAGAATATCGTGGCGAGAAAAATGCAGCCACTGGGAAACAGCGTTCATAACTCGCAAACGCCAGTGCTTCCAAAGGACGCATCACCTTGCACTTTGATCTGCCTGCACGTGGCCGCACTTGTTTCTTACTTGGACAGTGAATCACCGGCTGCTCTGTTGCACAAGATTGAAGCAAAGCCCGGAGCGATTATTGGTAATCTTTTAATCAACAAAATGACTAACACTAGTCAACGTGGAGTTTGGACTACACTGCTATAGCTAATACTACCACTTTGAACCACGAATAACCAGTTTTTTATGTTGTACCTAGTATTAGTCACGTCTCAAGATGTTAAGCCGCTATTTTTACTTAAATATCAGCAGAAGTGGCATAAAGTAATGCCTATTTATGTGTACAAAACTAAATTGTTTGTCACGATTGTAAGCTGAAATGTTTGTCAATACCTAACTGCACTAACGAGGGAAAAAATAAGCAAAATAAAATCAGTGAGCATTCTAAGCTGAAGATGCGTAACATCGAGGGAACCCGAAGAACTACGACGTTGTGGTTGTGTGATCATGGAGTTGGCCTACAAAGGGGGAAATCCGTCTTCAAATCTCCCATATGCTTTTTTTTAAAGCTAAATTATGAACTTCCAGTCCGGCGGTCACTGACGTGTCTGTTCTCCTTCTGTAGTCTTTCCATCTGTCACACTATGCACTGCTTATAGAATATGAGTCGTGTGGTAAGAATATTTTACCGTCACAAGCAAATGTGAAGAATAGTGAGAGCAGGCGAGAGGCCGTTTAGACCTCTCATAGAAATGAAAACAACAACTAAACGGGGGTGAACTATGTTACAACAAAAGAATTAAGGAGTCAAAACTTTCAAAACGGAACTCAAGAGTCGTAACGTGTGGTACTTGTATAGAACAAATAGGAGATAAGTACGTCTGGAGGTCCTTCCCTTACAAACGGACGTTACGTCACGACACAGACACAAATTTCACTACATCGAAGAGACACGTCAATGACCGATCCGACAGATAGTAATTTTGTGAAAAAAAATGGGGCACGAGGAAAATTTGAACACGCCTCTCCCCATTTGCAGTCCAACACCGTGACCACCTAACCATAACGCTGTGGCTATTGAAATTCGCTCGATGTTGCACATCTTGCGCATGGACCGTTCACTGATTCTATTTTGCTTCTTTTTTCACAGTTCTGTAACTCATTTCCTGTTTGCATGCTTGATCCATGTTCAGTTTTTGACGGGCTGTCCACTGAGGGGGTTCCGATGGGGAGTTTCCCTTGTTAGTGAAAGCGTGTACCTTCTGAAGATCATAGTTCTGTAAGTGTCCACAGCTCGTGGTCCACCGGCTCGGTAGCTCAGCGTGTTCAGCTGGGAGACCGGCCATCCTGAAGTTTTCATTGTCGGATTGTGAGACGTGTCAAGCGACATCCGTACAAAACTGCTAACGAAAAATGACAAAGAGAAAGACAGGGACAAAAAGCGGTCTAGTGGTTAACGGGGCCGCCTCTAGATTGCAAGGTCCTGGCTTCGATTCCCGACCGGATCGAGAGTCTTGTTCGTTCGAGCACTGGGTGTCTGTGTTGACCTAACCATTTCAGCTCGTTATCTTCGACACAACAGTCGCTTACGTGGCCGTCAACTAGAAAGACTTGCAACAGGTGATCGTAAAACTCCAGAATCCTGGGCAGTAATGCCGTACAATTATTTCATTTATGTAAGTGTGGTAACTGAGAATCGATATTCACATAGCAACAGTTCACTTTTAGGGTGGATATGATGATGATATTTTTTGGTAGTTATTAATTTGGATCTGTATAATGCAATTCATTTTGATACACGTAATTGCTGAAGAATCTTGTTGGAACTTGTGATGAGCGTTAACACTGGGTAGTGCCGCTGTGTTTGTTTGGTGATAAGAAAAATGGACGAATAACAACGGGAAGTTCATATTGAGAATGATGGCAGGCGGGAATCCAGCATGAGTAATATATGTAGTAAGTGACAGGAAACTGCGCAAGAGATGTGAAAATGTGCAGGGAACAGATACCAGCTCAATGGCCTGCAGTCGACGCTGCTCTTCTGGCTAAAAGTAAGAAGTACACTATCTGATCAAAAGTATCTGGAGACCTGTAACTGGACACTACTATGGTGTCGGTCCACCCTTCAACTTTATAACAGCACCAGCTCTGCTGGGGACACTTTCAGCGAGACGCCTGAACGTCTGTGGAGGAATGCCAGCCTGTTCTTTCTCAGGAACCGAAACCAGAGAAGGGAGTAGCGTTGGACTGGAGTAGAGGGACACTGCCGGTACTAGCCAGGAACCTGTTGACAGCAGCATCAGCGTTCCTGGAATTTTGTCATCATCGCTTTTGGTCACCTGCACCAAGCCCAAGACATAGTCACTCCAGGAATTCCGACATCATCACATCTCAAAGGCCATGGCATCATCATTCCTGAAATTCTGACATCTCTGTGTCACTGTCCCATGCAGCTCACCCCCTACCCTGTGTCTGCCTGCCCCTCGAGCCCCCACGTTCCACGCCCACTGGAGTCCTGTGCCATCATAACTAATTTGCATGTGGTGCTGCTGCCCTTATACTTTAGAGAAGAAGTGAGATGATGAAGCCTTCAATTTTGACATCATGATAAGAACTTAACACATACGCTATTTGCAAATTATTTTACTGTTGATTAGCAACATTAATTTTTATTGTACCACTGTATGTTGCAGAGTACATCGTAAAAACGCAATATGCTATTTCTTGCCAAGCCAAGGCCTTGACAATACTGATAAGCCTCTCCATGTGCAGGAATTACAGCAATTGTGGCAGTACAGGGTGTAGACACTTGGCGACATGTGCAAGTTTGGGTTGCTCCCAGAAGTGTGCTCATATGGTTGAGGAGGTTAACGTGGGAAGTACAGATCCGAGTCCCAGTCTGGTACAAATTTTCATGTTACCAATATATTATGCAGCTGGAATCTTATCATATTCGAACTGAGTGTACATTTATTGTGTTTAATTTTTATAATTCGATTCTGTGTGCGCTTTCATTTCTGCATTGTCTGTACATATGTCTAGGTCTTGTGTGACCACTGCTCGTCATGGAATTAATTTGCATGTGGTGCTTTTTAACTCGCTTTTGCAAAGACTTTATTTGTTATAAGCATAAATGTGCTCAGAAGTATCCAAACGATATACATCACACATATATTACATGTGTGTCACATGTGCCTCACAGTTGCAACACGTTGGTGTAACAGTGGCACCTCACATGCAATACATAAATGTAACGCTACATTAATGTCCGTAATTAATGTAGTGATCATCATTTGCTGCCTGTACTTTATGTTGAGTTTAGTGCACTCACAAGCATCTGAACGACCTGTGCTGTTGCTCTCCAAATATTAACGTAACACACTTGGACATTAGAATGGTGTATCATGTATTCTGCAATGTGCTCAAAAAATATTCATTATTTTCCTCCAATCATAACTCTACTGCTCTCGACCATTTCGATTTTCATTCTAGGCCTTTGCTCTGTAGTGAGAGGAACAACATTTGAGTATTTGTTAACAAATTTATTTTACGATAATGATCGAAGCCGAATAAATGAATTAAAATTTGTGCCACAGCCGGGACTTGAACCGGGTCTCCTTGCTTAGTAGGCAAGATTATGATTAAATTTTTCTCTAGACACTTATGTTTCGAGGAAAATTTAATTATAAGACCTATACAACCACCTGAGGTACAGGACTTCCCCATTACGTCTAAGACTGGGGTGCTATTCCAGTGCTGGAGAGCCCTGGTAATAGTGACGATTTAGGGGGAAAATAAGCTTAAGATATGAAGTTTGTATTGGGGACAGTATTGGGCTTAAACAGACAGTGTAGCAATCTTAGATGTAGTGCTGCGCTGGTGTAAGGTTAGTATTCCTGCATAGTAAGCACTGAGACCCAGGTTCAAGTCCTAGCCGTGGCACAAATTTAAATTCATTTATTCAGCTTTGATCGTTATTTTAGATAAGGTTAGACTTAAATATCTCGAGGAAAATTTAATTATAAGATCTATATGATCACCTTATCCGCCAGAGCAGCCTAGAGCCCTAATGCACTGCTTCCTGGACTCGGGTAGGCGCGCCGGCCCCGGATCGAATCCTCCCGCCAGATTAACGACGAGGGCTGGTATGCTGGCCAGCCTGGATGTGGTTTTGAGGCGGTTTTCCACATCCCGCTAGGGGAATACTGGGCTGGTCCCCACATTCTGCCTCAGTTACATGACTGATCGTCATTTGAAAACGTTCGCACTATTTCATGGCTTACACTAGACGCAGAAAGCTGTGGTACACTACTTACGTTCTGGGGGGCTCGGGGTGGTGGCAGGAAGGACATCCGGCCACCCTCTGCAACTAACACTGCTAAATCCGAAATAGCAAGGCCGACCCCGCAATGAAGTGGGACAAAGGCCCAAAAAAAGAAAGAAAGAAATCTTTATGATCGCCTTAGGTACAGGATTTCCCCATTAAGTCCAACAGAGGAGTGCTATTCCAGTGCCAGAGAGTCCTGGCTATAGTGAAGATTTAACAGGAAAATAAACTGAAGATATGAATTGAAGTTCGTTTTCCAGAGGACATTTGGCTTTGGTAGTCCACGCAGCAGTGGTGTAATGGCCTAGTAAGCAAGGTGAGCTGGTTTCAAGTCCCTGCTGAGGCACAAATTTTAATTCGTTTATTCAGCTTCCGTCATTATTGTACATAAAGGTGAGTCTTAAAATTCTCGATGGAAATTTAAGTATAAAATTTATTTTAATAATATTCCAGTTGTGCTTTGAGGTCTCTAGGCCACAGTCAGAAAACCATTAGCAGCAGACTTTAAGAATGGTGATAAGTGTTAACGTAAGACACTTCGACTTACAGTTTGTAGGCAAATTCTGCTGAATGATAATAAATATTAACGTAAGATATTTTGTCGTAATAGAGTGTGTAGAATATAATAATAAATTCTGCAAAATGACAGAAAAGAAATGTTCGTCCTCTAGACGAAATGGTTCAAATGGCTCTGAACTCTATGGGATTTAAATTCTGAGGTCATCAGTCCCCTAGAACTTAGAACTACTTAAACCTAACTAACCTAAGTACATCACACACATCCCTGCCCGAGGCAGGATTTGAACCTCCGACCGTAGCGGTCGCGCAGTTCCAGACTGAAGCGCCTAGAAGCACTCGGCCACCGCGGCCGGCGCCACACTTGTTTCTTCCTTGGACAGTGAATCACCGGTTGTGCTGTTGCACATGATTAAAGCAACGCCGGGAGCGATCATTGAAAATCTTTTAATCAACAAAATGATTAATTCTAGTTAACGTGGAATTTGTATTACACTGCTATAGCTAATGCTATTACTTTGGACCATGAATAACCAGTTTTTGTTTTGTTTTACCTAGTAGTAATCACGTCTCAAGATGTTAAGTTGGTATTTTTACTTAAATATCAGCAGAAGTGGCATAAAGTAATGCTTATTTATGTGTTCATTAACTATTTATCGATTAAGCAGGAACAAGCTTGAACTAAATATTTTTGCTAGTCTCACCGTGTTCTGAGGAACATACATTTAAATTCCTATCTAGTTGGTGACTGTGAGTTGACTAAGTACTTTAGCAAGCCCCAACTAGTTAGGACTTGCAGAGGTGGTAAAGTACGAAATTACGTACATAGGTTAGGCAGTACCGATGGAATAAAATTGTTTTTGGGTACCAGTCCTAATTGGACGGTATCGTGGAAACCATGTTCCTCCTGCTTCAATACAGCACTTCTGTGTCATATTTATTGGAGCCAGTGTGTTTTATTAAAGCTGTATACAGACAGGACATAGTGGATAACAATCTAGATTGGCTGGATGGTTGACCTGTAAACCAGTAGACTAACTACAGAGCGTTGTTAAACACCACACAACAAATGTTAACTGACACCACATGAAAGCCCCATGTAAACACCGTTTGTTGGTGCTTAAAACACTTGTAGTTTCTAGTGCAAGGTCAAACGTGTGCCTACCGACGAGTTTACTCGTTTCTGGGTTTAGACACTGGACTCGCATTCGGGAGGACGACGGTTCAATCCCGCGTCCGGCCAACCTGATTTAGGTTTTCCGTGATTTCCCTAAATCACTCCAGGCAAATGCTGGGATGGTTCCTCTTAAAGGGGACGGCCGACTTCCTTCCCCATCCTTCCCTAATCCGATGAGACCGATGACCTCGCTGTCTGGTCTCCTTCCCCAACCAAACCAACCAAACCAACTCGTTTCTGGGCTTGTGACTTGATATATAATTTATTATATATATTTAAGGTACAGCTGGAGGTCATCCACGTCAAGCAGTCAGTCCCAACTGTCTTATCATAAAGTATAGCACTAGGTATATTTTTATCTACAAGATATCACGTAGGCAATTTTATAGACTAACAAAGGAACGCCAGAATTTACCTTAGCCTACGCTCACTATAATGTATGGTGGTGTAATGCAGTTTTGTTGTAACAAAATGATTTATTGAGCAATCAGTAACACAGTCACCAACGTAAGTATTATGAAGAAATGCTACGATGCTTCACTCTGCAGAAACGGTCTCAGCTGTATCATTGTCTTACCCCTTTCCTACAGTCTGGAGAGTTTTTCTTAAGATTTCAGAACATTTACTGTGTTCGATGTCTCCAGACAGTTGTGTTTTTAAATCATCACGTTACATATTAGCGTTAAGCGCTCTTACAGAGATCTCTGGTAAAAACATGCCTTCCATTGCTGAGCTGGTAATTCTGAAGTAAGTTACTGAGCTTAAAAGTTGACGTGTTCTTCTTCATGGAGTTTCTGCTGTTGTTACTTACAAAAAAATGCCCAAATTCAGCCTCCATATAGCTTTCCTTTATTTCAATATGGCCGGTTTCGCGCCAGCCGCCAGTCACCAAATCATCTGTTACACTAAGAGAGTAAAATGTCGAATATGGAACTCAGAGTTCAATAGCTATGACTGACAATATGGAACTGAAAGTTCAATGTCTGGCTGTGACCGTGAACCTCCAGTTCCATATTCGACAGGTTACTCTGAAACTGTAAGAAATGATCCGAACATGGGGAGCTGGACCGAAGCCGGTCATATCAAAATAAAGGAAAGCAATCTGGAGACTGAATTTGGATACATTTTTTTTATAAGTTACAAACGATATGTGATATTATTTGTACCGTATCCCCGACGACCATGCCATCTATTCAATACATTGCATGAAATAGGTCGCTCGTAATATTACCGAAAGAGTAAAGAAACGTATACCAAGTACCCTTCCGTCCAGTTACACGACTACCAAATTGTAGTGTGACAGATGTTTAGTACGAGTACAAATACACTTTTTAAGGTCTTCTTTGCTCAACGCTACCGTCACGTCAGCTGAACGCAAGAGACCTCCATAGACTTACAGACATCGAAGAAATAACAGCGCTCATGCGTTTTTTTGGTGTTTTGTGACATTGATGTGTGAGGTTTTCGATGTGTGTGTGTTGATGTATTATTTATAAGGACCAGTGAACATCATATCTCTGTTGACATTAAGTAAAATACAAGGTGTACAACTTTGCTTCCGCCGTTTTTTCCACAACATTTGAGGATTTTATGAAACAAATTGGTTACACATGTATCATTCAAAGTATTTTCTATCGCTGTCCACTGCTTTCTCCCATCTTTTGGGCAGTGTATGAATCCCGCGTCGAAGAAATTGTTCATTTTTTTGAAGCGATTCACGAATCGATCCAATTTGTGACTTCTTCATGAGATCGGAAGTGTTGGTCAGCCAGCCATGCGCCATTGATCTAAACAGGTGATAGTCAGAGGGAGTAATGTCTTCGTCGCATCTACACCACGCTTTAATGCTATCATCAGCTCTTGCATCTGAAATCGGGACTCGTCTGACCAGACTACGGTTTTCCAGTCGTCTAGGGCCCAACCAATATGTCACGAGACCACGAGAGGCGCTGCCGGCGATGCAGTGCTGTTGGCATAGGCACTCGCGTCGTCGTCTGCTGTCATAGCCCGTTAAAGCCGAAGTTCGCCGCACTCTCCTAACGGATACACTCACCGTACCCCCTCATTGATTTCTGTGGTTATGCCACGCAATGATGCTTGTCTGTTAGCACTAACAACTCTACGCAAACGCCGCTGCTTTCCGTCGTTAAGCGAAGGCAGTCGGTCACTGCGTTAGCCGTGGTTGGAGGTAATGCCTGAAATTTGGTATCCTCGGCACAAAGTTGACACCATGGATCTCGGAATATTGAATTTCCTAACCAATTCTGAAGTGGAATGTCCCGTATGTCTGGTTCCAGCTACCATTCCGCGTTCAAAATCTGTTAAGACCCGTCGTGCGGCCATAATCACGACGGAAACCATTTCACATGAACCACTCGAGTACAAATGACGGCTCCGCCATTGCACTGCCCTTTTATACCTTGTGTACCCAACATAGCGCCATCTATATATGTGCATATCATTATCCCATGATTTTCGTCACGTTAGTGTATTCCCTTCTGCCTGTTTCATTTGCTGTATTTTTATATCTGCTCATTTCGTCAATTACATTCAGTATCTCTTGTATTTTTGAAGGTTTTCTACTGGATCTTGCAATAAACTGCGGCGGTGCGGGTTACAAAAGTATTTGCTCGCACGTCGTACTGCTCCTGTAACGCCGGAAATGCATATCCTCCTATTTCCATCTATTGTACTATAATTTGTTTTCCTTATTTTTGTTACCTGAGTATATGACATTTCTGTGTCTTTACATATTGTAATTGTTTTACTATTTGTATATATATATTTATGCATTTATGTCGATGTATAATTGGTTTGTTTCGTAAATATTATTTGCATTTTTACGCTGGGTCTTGCCTAGGGAAAACTGCTATCGAACGATTACATCGATAGGTCGTGTGAAGACTCAAAGTGTGTAGGATCTTTGGTAGTGTTAACTCTGCCGCGTGGAGCGCGGGCAGAGCTGTCGGAGTCTGGCTGGAGTAGCGAGTGGAGCAGGTGTGTTGTGTGACGCTCCCGCGAGTTGCCGCGCTTTCGGGGTTTGGCAGCATGTAATTGCGCTCGACTCGCGATGATAGTTTCTGACATGGTGTCGCGGACGAGAAGCATTAGCTGGCGCACATCAAGAGCCCGTTTCGCCTGGTGACCGTGTCGAGAAGAAGGCGCGCCAACATCCAGCTTCTGCAACAGCGACGGCCGATAATGAGTGACTGCCGCCACCTCCTCGATCGACGGCTTCAAACCTTCAATCAACCAACAAGGAAGACTAAAAGCACGTAAAGTTTCAGAACTGTATGGCAGACCTCAGCTTTTCAAATTGTTCCATTTGCCTCGCAAAATTACAGCAACTTAGCATGAACCTTTGTTGCTCATTGTCCCAATTGCATTGCCAAGCAGGGTCCCTTCCTTTTCCGAAATGAACCCGAGTGTCGTTGAAATTCAAACGCCAGCATAATTCCATTTCACTGCTTTAATTTCAAAGTTCAATTTAAGTATTCATAGCTGGCTACAATAGTTAGATTACACAAGCACAAATTAAGAGTGCGAGTTTTGTTACCGTATTTTAGCTTACCTGTGACTGCAGCTCAGCTTGGTACGTACTAAATTTTACTATTGTTAAGTGTTCAGAATCGTTTAATTCAAGTTCAAAGTTAAATCTCTTCTTTCTAAATTGCGTAGATTCAAGTAGCTTTAGAAATGATTGTTGTGGTAGTGCAAGACTAACTGTATTTCGATGTGCTTCAGAAAGAAAGCTCACTGTTAACTTCAGTCACTAAATTAACTTTCGATTTTCCGGTTTCATTAATTCTTTTGCTAAATTAAGTGTAGCGAAATTTATTACTTCTTACAAACTTTCAGTTTTCACACTACACGTGTCAACCTTCAGTTGCCACGCTTCTAGTGCTAATTATATGTGTAATAACCTTTCCTTTTCAGTTATTATAGTAATTGTCCATAGGACTGGCGACCGTAATTTCCCCCAAATCTCAAATATCTAATTACCGCTAGTTGATTATTAACGTAACGGCCGCACATTTACTTTCTTTATTAACTTTATCCCTATTTCAAAATTAATTTCCACCAGTTTCACTTGCATTTTTCCTTTCATTTAGATGTAACCCTTTCCTCCCTCTTTACCGACAGGTTACCTTCGGTGACGATTGCTTTTCCAAAATTCCCATTAGGTACACGCGGTTTCATTTTTCACTGTCATTAAGGTCGATAAGTGAGGGGGAGGTTACACGTGGCGACCTGGTGACAGGACAATCTTCAAATTTGAGGTTGTTCTGGACACGAATTTTGCATTGTACAAATCTCGTAACAAAGTACTGGTTACGAAATGGTCGATACGTCAGCGAGAATATTAGTGTGAGGAATCCTAATTAGATTTGAGATTTGGCATTTATATTGAAAATTATTAAAATGAGTGAAGGCAACAATTACCAAAATTTGGTAGGCTTGGATAAGGAACAATCGGTCGAACAGTGGGGAACGGGCACCGCGGTACCCATTGTTCAGGGACAGGCGGCTCGCATGAAAGGCGCGACCGTCGAAACGCAACAAAGAGCAGAAATGGAATTCCACACTTCAGAAAATGTTTCGGAGTCGGAAGTGAAAATCAAATGTGAATCCCTTGATGACGAATACGGGGGGACAATTAAAGAGGAAGCCGCTACGGAAGTAAAACCGGTAGTTTCCGGGAATTTAACTGATTTATTGAATGTTTTGATTAACGAAATCAAGAGTCAATCGGCCAAGCAAGAAGCTCAGTCTGAAAAAATTGAACGAAAGCTAGACAGTCACAACAAAGCTATTAATGTTGTTAACAACAATGTTGGAGTTGTTAACACAAAAGTTGATAAAATCAAAGAAGATATTGTTGTGATTAATAGCGAAATCGGTAATCTTAAACAGGAAATGATAGGCGTTCAGGCGGAAATTGCGAGCATAAATACTCGTTTTTATTCCGAAATTAGCAGAATCGAGAAAAGTGTAGGAGAATCAGTTGCTCCGATCATCGAGAATAAGGTGACGGAACAAATTCAATTAGTGAAAAAAGAGGATCAAAAGAAGGGGGAAACTTTAAAGGCTTTAGTATCCGAAGTAGATACCAAAGTGACGAAGCAGGCTAATACCTGCGAAGAGAAAAAAAGGGAAGTAGAAACGCTTGCGACAACCACTTGCCAAGTAATTACGAGAGTGTCGGAATTAGAAAAGAAACTTGACGAAAAACAGAGCTATGTGCCAATCTATGCACATAGTTCGGAATTGTTGACGAAAGAGGAGCGGTTCGACCCCTTGAAAAAAGGCGGTATACACGCGACGGATTTCATTAAGAATTGTGAAAGAGTTTTACCCAGATCATGGACTAATGAGAGAAAAATTAATGCGATTATTGATGTGTTGGCTGGTGATGCCAAGCGTTGGGGCTTAAACCTCAACATTACGGACCTGACTTTTGACGAATTTAAAAATTTGTTTCTGGCTGAATACTGGTCAGAGCAAAAACAGCAAAGTGTCTGGCGCGAATTTGTCGTATCGAGGCCTTTCGACGCGAATTCGCGCGGCTGGATGAAGGAATTTTGTGAGGGCTGGATTCGCAGGTTGGAATATTTGCGTGATCGCCGCACAGAATCCGAAATAGTCTGGGAACTCTACATGAAGCTTCCAGATGCTACAAAACGCTACGTAGGAAGCAATTACAGGACAATCAATGATTTCCTGGAAAGAGTTGAGGACGAGGACAATTGGCGCAATAATCGCGATACTGGTAGAGGCCGTGGTAACAACAACGGGTACCACAGCAACCACAACAATGATAACTATGGGAATAATGCATACCGCAACCATGGCAGCAATAATAATAATGGTTCGGATCGTAATAACAATCGGTACAATGCAAATAATAACAGGAATGACGGAAACCAGTATCATACTAACGTGATACGGGCTTCACAGAATAGTAATAACGCCAGAGGGTGTGATCAGCCGCCTCAGCAGCATCCGGGGACCGTATCTGCTGGGACGAGACAGGGAAACCATTAGCCGCGCCGGTGAGGGGCCGACCGGGCGTGGAGAAATTTTGGCGGCCCAATAGCAGGAGAAAACCCAGGTGTCGTCGATATGAAAATTCCGTGTGGAATAATCAACGGCGGGAGAGTGTGCCAGTGTTAGGAGAAAGGAGTGCGCCCACAAGTAGTAGATCAGCTGTATACACGGCAGTAGGAAGTACATTCACTGTCAGTGAGAACAATTTAAGTGGTGTTCCGGAAATCGATTATAAAGTGGCAGCTGTAATACCCACAGCGGAACTGGAGATTGAGTTTAAGAATGATTCGCAAGTGTTGAGAGAAGATCAGATGTCGGATAAAACGTCCGTCATCGAGCGAGGGGATGCAGAGAGGGATGAGGTCTGGTTAAGGCAGTTCGGCCGCTTATACGACGAACTAAGAGATTATAGGGGCCTGTATGGGAGAAGTGTTTATGGGGAGCGCGTGCAGGATTTTCCGCGTCTCGTCCCGCAGGAAGATAGTGTTTGTGAAATGATAGAAAGTTCTGGCCCTAACCGGCAGACTTTACTAGAAATAGTTGATGTTAATGGGGAGCACGAGCAAGATTGGTCGTGTTTCGTCCTGCAAGAGTTGGATGTTGAAGTAGTAACGGAAAGTTCTGGCCCTAACAGGCAGACTTTACCGAAAGTTTCAGTGGTAGAAGTAGCCGACCCATCCGACACAAACCTCCAGTTTAAACATTGCGAAAGTATTAAGGAGAAAGATTGCGAAAATTTTAGTGATAGCCGGACACGATTGGTAGAAAACCACGTAGATTACAGTGTGTATGAGGTTAGAGCTGACGTTATACGGTCAGACGATAACAGTGTGGGTTGCGCAGATCTAGAGGAAGTAATTGCAGATACTACTGGGCACATTTCTCCAGTAGATTGGCAGATGAGATCAATCTGGCTAAAGAGGAATCAACGAAGGTGACAATTAGTGAATTGATAGCAAAGCAACACTCGCTAGTTGACGAGTTACAGGAAAAGGTTTCGGTATTGGAGGCGAAGCTACAGACAAAGCCTCAGGACAAACGTGTTGAAATTAAAACTGCATGTGAACAGAGGCTGAAAAAGCCGCCAGATAAGCCGGATTTGGGATCAAAGCCGGATGGTTTTTTCTGGAATGACCTGGATATAGACGAGGATTTACTGTGGGAAAATAAAGAAACAGTCGAGGACAAGTGTAGACGGGTAGTAGTGTCTGTTAATATGCACGACCTACAACTAAACGTGTTGATTGACACCGGTGCAGAATTGAGTGTTGTATCTGGGAAAATATTTGAGTTACTGAAAGATAGACCTGGCATCGTAGTTATGCCAGTAACAGGAGTGAAAATTATCGGTGCTACTGGGAAGGCCAGTAAACCGGTCACAAAACAGATTTTTGTCCACTTCGAGATATGTGGGGCACGATTTGAACAAGAGTTTGTCGTCGTGCCAGACTTGACTACGGAAGTAATTATCGGGTTAGATTGGCTATTAAAGTACCGTGCAGTGATTAATTGCGAAAGCAAAACTTTGACATGTACGTCACAAGATAAAACAATAGTAGTTAGTTTTGACGAGGCAGGAGACGGTGTGCATAGGCAATACCAGCCTCTACACATTGTTAACTGGCCGGATGCTACTGACGTAGGTATGAATTTGAACTACTGTAATGTGAGGAATCTCGGCATTGACAATTGTGTAGAAAGTGAATTGGAAAGTATTGTAGACGGTGTGTCAAACGTAACACACGAACAAAGACGAGACCTGTATGAAGTAATAATGAAGAATAAGAGTGTGTTTTCAGACAAACCGGGACTTGTGGAAGGATATAAATGCAAGTTGCATGTGATTCCGCACGAACCATTCTTCGTGAGACCGTATGCTATACCGCTGTCCAAAAAGGAAGCAGTGCAACGGGAGATAGATAAGATGATCGAATGGGGAGTGATTGAAAGAAGTACGAGTCCATATAATAACGGTTTGGTCATTGTAGCAAAACGGGATGGTAGTGTGCGTATTGTGATTGACGCACGCACGTTGAATAGGGTCGTTCAACGTGAAACAGACAGACCAGAGAGTATGGAGGACATTTTGCAACGTTTTCATGACGTTAAATTCATGACTAGTCTCGATCTGACGGCTAGTTACTGGCAAATAGAACTCGAAGAAGAATCTAGGCCATACACCGCCTTCTTGTTTGCGGGCAGGTGTTATCAGTATAGAGTACTGCCGTTTGGACTTAATATATCTGTGTCCGTATTCATCAGGGCCCTAGATAAAGTCCTAGGACCGGCTTTGAGTTCAAGATTAACTGTATATGTTGACGACCTATTGTTTGCCAATGCCACTTGGCATGACCATTGTGACCTGTTAGATGAAGTTTTTAGAGCATTGCGCCGTGGCGGAATGACTCTAAAGCTAAAGAAATGCGAATTTGTGAAGCAGGAACTGAAATTTTTGAGGCATGTAATTACCACAGCTGGTATTACAAAGGACCCAGAGAAACTAGAGGCAATAAGGAATTGTCCTCCACCCAAGTCTAGGAAACAGTTAAAAAGTTTTCTAGGGCTAACAGGATTTTACCGTAAATTTGTAAAAGGACAAGTGTTTAATGATGAAAATTTGAATAACCTCTTACGCAAAAACGTTCCGTTTGTGTGGACTGACGGGTGTCAGGCCGCTTTCGAGAGATTAAAAGACGAGTTGTTGAGATCTAACATACTATTTCATCCTGATTTATCGCTACCCTTCCATCTGGGAACGGATTCGTCGAATTATGGGGTGGGGGTAGAACTGTTCCAAGAAGTTGGTAAAGGAGAGGATAAGGAACACCGGACGATAGCGTTCGCGAGTCGAACTTTATCAAAAAGTGAGCGAAACTACACAATTTCTGAGAAAGAGTGTCTCGCTATCGTGTGGGGATTCAAAAAGTTCAAGGGTTACCTATGGGACCGTAAGGTGATTATTCATACGGACCATAAGGCGCTCACTTATCTGAAGGACTGTAAACTACTTCACGAAAGACTGACTAGGTGGTCGCTGTATTTACAGCAATTTAACTATGACATCTGTTACGTAAAAGGGACCGACAATTGCGTAGCGGATGCGCTGTCGCGTTTGCCCGAGTCTAATCAAGAGATATTGAAAGATGAGTCAGATGGAGTGGTCAAATTATACTATTTTAAAGAAGTTGAGGGACGTAAGTTAATAATGAACATCTGTAAGAATCTACGTCGTCATCAGAACGAGGACGGTTGTTTAAATATGGTGAAAACTCGATATGACGAAAGGAGTCCAGAAGGAGAAAAATTAAGGAAGTATTACAAGATATACTGTACGATCATATCTTGCACATATGTAAGAGTGAAGATAGTAATATTTGGCGGGTATGCTGGCCCACCAAATACGTCACGGAAGTAATTGACTACTACCATTTGGCGTATGGTCACTGTGGACCAAAGAAATGTACGGAAAAGCTGAGTGAAGTAGCGCATTTTAACAACATGTTAAAACGCGTTACTGACAGAGTGAAAACTTGCGATTTATGTCAGAAGGTGAAGGTTACCAACTGTACGAGTCGTGGTCCTATGCAAAGTATAAGGCCTAACGACACCTTTGAATTACTGTGTGTGGACTTGTACGGACCTTTGCCCAAGTCATCAGGAAACTTCGCCTACATTTTAGTAGTGCTAGAAGCTTTTTCCAAGTTCATCAAACTATACCCGATTAGGAAAGCTACAGCCAAAGCGGTCTATAGCAAGCTTGTGAACGATTATTTTGTTCATATTGGTAAGCCCAAGGCGATTCTATCAGACAATGGGGCACAATTTACTTCTAAGTTGTGGAATGAAGGCATGGAAAGTAATGGGGTCGAGGTGATCCATATTTCAGCTTATTGTCCGGCTGGGAATCCCGCTGAGAGGTATATGCGCGAGCTAGGCCGACTTTGCAGTACCTATTGCCATCACAACCATAGGGCATGGGGCAAATATGTAGCAGTATTTGAGAGAATTATGAACACCTTGAGACATGAATCTACGGGATTTTCTCCAGAGGAAATCCTGTTGGGTGACAGAAGTAAAAGTTTAGTGGAAGAGATAATCAAATTCCCTCCACGGATTGACATTAGTATTTGTGTGAAAAAAGATCGTTTGCGAGAAGTAATGAAGCTAAAAGCCGATGCTCACATACGTCGTCATGACGCTAAAGTGCGTTTTGCCAAGTTTGCAATCGGAGACTTAGTACTTGTAAAAGGTCATGAGAAATCGAGCGAGATAGACAATGAAATCTCTAAATTTAAGTTTGTTTATAATGGACCATATAAAGTCATTGGTATACCTCACACAAATGCTTATTGCTTAGAGTATCCAAGCTCTGGAAAACTATTAGGTATATGGAACATTGTAGACCTGAAATTGTACCAACCTAGGATTGATTAATACCACAGAATGGGTAATTTGTACCGTATGTAAAATAGAGTGTAAGATTTAACGATCTGCTAGATTGCCATGCTTTTGACTGACCAAGGTCATTAAAGAAGTTGTAATTAATAAGTAATTAATTTTGATTAATTAATTTAATTTTAATCAATTTAATCATGACCTAATCAACTGAAAAATCCAAGCTGCTAGTTTAAGTTTTCAGCTGAGTCACAGTAGATTAAGGAATGTAAATATGATTTTGTAAATAGCTGTAAGATTCCATAAATATGTGATTTACTAGTCATCGCCGATGTACTTAGACGCTGTTTTAAGTTTCAGGCTAGTACATGCGTGTGATGATGGACAGTGTTGAGTTATCCACTGTGATAGTGTTTATGGACTCCTTGAGATTACTCGGGAGTGAGTTTTACCGAAAGAATTCAGTGAAACGGACGTTCTGGAAATGCCGTTACAAGGGCGAGAGAGATCAAGCGTGCCGCACAGGCGGGCGCAACAATACTGGCGGGGCGGAACCGCTGTCGGGTCTTGTGCCGCTGTCGGCTCTTGTGCCGCTGTCGGCATTCTTTGTACTTGCGAGTACGGAAGGCGGAGTTGTTTTTCTTCCCGGACAGCTGATATGAAAGAATTCTGTTGTCAATACTTATGTTTTTGTCGATCTGCTGTATATTGTTTTCTTGTTTAGCGTTAAGTGCACACTCATGACGAGAATATTAATTATGAATCGTTTATATAAAATACGTATTCTATGTAATTAATTATTAATTTGCGTATTTTGATATACCTGTTTTCGATGACCATGTAATCTGATTAATTTGTAAATAGTATTCCATTTCTTGATACTGCTAGGAATTTAGATTTTTAGAATAGCTAAACCATTTTCTATGTTTTCTATGAATTTTAATATGTTGTCAACCTGTTTTATTTTGATCAAGATGACAGAGTGGAATAAGATTAGGAGTGTCTCCACTCAATTATTATCGTCTAAAAATTGGTTTATGGTTAATTAGGCGAATGCTAAATTTTGTTGATGTTTTGAGCATATGCATTTCCGCTGTTTCTTTTTTTTGGACATTTTCTGAGTCTGTTTACGTTACACGAACATCCTCAGACAATGTG
This sequence comes from Schistocerca serialis cubense, assembly GCF_023864345.2. NCBI lineage: Eukaryota > Metazoa > Arthropoda > Insecta > Orthoptera > Acrididae > Schistocerca > Schistocerca serialis. Next base: position 464,286,155 of record NC_064643.1, read on the forward strand.
GGGCACGTGTAACGCCGGAAATGCATATCCTCCTATTTCCATCTATTGTACTATAATTTGTTTTCCTTATTTTTGTTACCTGAATATATGACATTTCTGTGTCTTTACATATTGTAATTGTTTTACTATTTGTATATATATATTTATGCATTTATGTCGATGTATAATTGGTTTGTTTCGTAAATATTATTTGCATTTTTACGCTGGGTCTTGCCTAGGGAAAACTGCTATCGAACGATTACATCGATAGGTCGTGTGAAGACTCAAAGTGTGTAGGATCTTTGGTAGTGTTAACTCTGCCGCGTGGAGCGCGGGCAGAGCTGTCGGAGTCTGGCTGGAGTAGCGAGTGGAGCAGGTGTGTTGTGTGACGCTCCCGCGAGTTGCCGCGCTTTCGGGGTTTGGCAGCATGTAATTGCGCTCGACTCGCGATGATAGTTTCTGACATGGTGTCGCGGACGAGAAGCATTAGCTGGCGCACATCAAGAGCCCGTTTCGCCTGGTGACCGTGTCGAGAAGAAGGCGCGCCAACATCCAGCTTCTGCAACAGCGACGGCCGACAATGAGTGACTGTCGCCACCTCTTCGATCGACGGCTTCAAACCTTCAATCAACCAACAAGGAAGACTAAAAGCACGTAAAGTTTCAGAACTGTATGGCAGACCTCAGCTTTTCAAATTGTTCCATTTGCCTCGCAAAATTACAGCAACTTAGCATGAACCTTTGTTGCTCATTGTCCCAATTGCATTGCCAAGCAGAGTCCCTTCCTTTTCCGAAATGAACCCGAGTGTCGTTGAAATTCAAACGCCAGCATAATTCCATTTCACTGCTTTAATTTCAAAGTTCAATTTAAGTATTCATAGCTGGCTACAGTAGTTAGATTACACAAGCACAAATTAAGAGTGCGAGTTTTGTTACCGTATTTTAGCTTACCTGTGACTGCAGCTCAGCTTGGTACGTACTAAATTTTACTATTGTTAAGTGTTCAGAATCGTTTAATTCAAGTTCAAAGTTAAATCTCTTCTTTCTAAATTGCGTAGATTCAAGTAGCTTTAGAAATGATTGTTGTGGTAGTCCAAGACTAACTGTATTTCGATGTGCTTCAGAAAGAAAGCTCACTATTAACTTCAGTCAGTAAATTAACTTTCGATTTTCCGGTTTCATTAATTCTTTTGCTAAATTAAGTGTAGCGAAATTTATTACTTTTTACAAACTTTCAGTTTTCACACTACACGTGTCAACCTTCAGTTGCCACGCTTCTAGTGCTAATTATATGTGTAATAACCTTTCCTTTTCAGTTATTATAGTAATTGTCCATAGGACTGGCGACCGTAATTTCCCCCAAATCTCAAATATCTAATTACCGCTATTTGATTATTAACGTAACGGCCGCACATTTACTTTCTTTATTAACTTTATCCCTATTTCAAAATTAATTTCCACCAGTTTCACTTGCATTTTTCCTTTCATTTAGATGTAACCCTTTCCTCCCTCTTTACCGACAGGTTAACTTCGGTGACGATTGCTTTTCCAAAATTCCCATTAGGTACACGCGGTTTCATTTTTCACTGTCATTAAGGTCGATAAGTGAGGGGGAGGTTACACTCCCTGCAAAAGTTCCACCTACCTCAGTACGGCAGCAGAACACCAGTCCGTTTCTCTGCAGACGTGTGTACTGCGCTGACGACGTAGAAGCAGCGTTGAAGAAAACGCCGTTAATACCTGCATTACAAAGTCCGTGTAAACTCTGGTAGGAAGCTATCCTGTAAATTCTTATAATACTTTTCGGGCGGAAAGTCGTTGCTTCTTTCCTTCAGCAAAATGTCAAAATTCTAATACAAGTCTTTGTATTTTCTTTAGCTCAAATGCAAAAAACCTGCCGTCAAGCCCGCATGTACTTAACTAACAAAACTACAGTTCTCAGTTCACAGTTCATGCAGCCCAGACCACACGCAAAGCAGCCAGAAATGTACTTAAGTCCAACCCGAAGTATTACGCGATTTCATAGTCAATACTCCGCTACTATATCTGAGTTTCACATTCAGTCCTTTTCAGTGGATTTCTATTCAAGAAATTGCTCGCCAAATATTCCATATATGGATACGAAACATGCCAGGCCGAAAGTTCATACATGTTTATCTTTCAAACAAAACAATTCTAGAACTTATAAACTTCACAAAACTGTCCGTAAATGTAACTGTTTCTACGGCAACACAATCTGGACGCGAAGTACCAATAACTTCTTCAAAATGGCTGGCTCTGAGCACTATGGGACTCAACTTCTGAGGTCATTAGTCCCCTAGAACTTAGAACTAGTTAAACCTAACTAACCTAAGGACATCACACACATCCATGCCCGAGGCAGGATTCGAAGCTGCGACCGTAGCGGTCTCGCGGTTCCAGACTGCAGCGCCTAGAACCGCACGGCCACTTCGGTCGGCTAACTTCTCCATTTTGCACATTATGCAGACGGACACGTTCGACATGACCTGCACATTCAGTAGCTACCAGGCGACTCCTGGATGCTACTTCTACCACAGCATATCTAACTAGCAGTGCGAGGGAACGGCTTAACTCTAATAGGCCGATTATTATGGCTGGTCTATCAGAAGAATTGTTTGAGATCATTCTCGCGCCAAAACTGGTCTGCGCCAATCATATTTCACACATGCATTTACGTGATTCCAACATGCAACTACTGATATAAGATTTAATAAAACCAAACGAAAAGAAAATTAATCTTGGAGTAAATTTAGAATATGATTTTACTTTCAACTGTTATTCTGGCTGCCTCCTTACAACAGCAAGTACACATAGACATACGTCATCAGGAAAGTGGGCACAAACATCTTTCCCACGCTATAATTATGTAATGTATTACATAAATTTAATCTTGAAATTTATGTATGTCCCACATACACACTCTCACTCACTCTCATTTACTCCCACAACAATATTAGACACAATTAATAATTTTGTCTGATTTTTATATTACGAAAATGTAAAGTAGTTGAAGTTTTTAAATTTAATCTTAATTAAATAATTCTGCCCATTGAGAGTTCTGGTTATGTTTTCAAATGATAACAAAAGGTAAAATATTATAGTTCCTAACTGAATTTAAATACCTAAGTGTTGGTATTTTGCTTGGTAAGTAATTTTCTTTATCTCTGAAACTATGATAGACACAACATTGAAATTTTTATAAATTCTTCTCCTGAATAACAAAAACTAGTGTACCGCTTTTGAAAATGATTGAATAATATTTAATATAGTTCATTTAGATTCATAGGTGGAATGAATATAAGTTCCTGACAAGTGACACGCTGGCGCGTTCACACGCTGCAGTTGCAACAGGTCCACATGACTCATTGCTAGGACACAGCTTGTTGTCTCCTTCGCAGCCTCCGGCTCCAGTATTGAGGGCTGTACTACAACGTAGCTTACTGCAATAATTGTTATCGCGCATTTAACTTGCGATGTCACAACACGCTTCTATTCATTAATCTCAGTAAAACTTTGGCCGCAAGTGATATTTGACGTCTACGCTCCTCACATTTTCTCGTCTGGTTTTTCTTTCCGAGGGGTCCTAGATCGGTTATAAGAAATTGGCAGCGCACTCTCCCTTCAGTAGCTCTTCCTCTCCTTTCCTATCCAAGGCTTTTAATATTTCTGATGACAGCTCATCAGTTCCTGTAGACTTTCCGATGTAATACAAACAACAAAAGAAAAATAAACACTGACATAATTGACTACAAGAAAGAGAATGAGTGACAGTGTTGACAAATAGTGCTGAGTTATGTGCTTACAAAGTGTTAGAGTTTGCATCGATTTTGCGTAAATTTAACGGCAAACAATACCTAATGTCCAAGTGGAGGAAATTAGGCTGTTTGGTACAAAGGTGAAGAAACGAAGCAGGAGGAAGGAGGAATTTAATGTCCCGTCGACAACGAGGTCATTAGAGACGGGGCACAAACTTGAATTAGGGAAGGACGGAGAAGGAAAGCGTCTGTTCGCTTACGAAGGAACCATCCGGACATTTGCCTGAAGCGATTTAGGGAAACCACGGAAAACCTAAATCAGGATGGCCGGAGGCGAATTTGAACAGTCGTCCTGCCGAATGCGAGACCAGTGTGCTAACCACTACACTACCCCGCCGGATGTGAAGAAACAAAGTGCTCGCAGACGTGAGACACCATGAATGTCTCACATCGTCATTTAATTTCTTTGTAGCATAACGTAAGATCTTAATGTATTTTGAATCATCACATGATTTTTATGGTGGTTCTAGATTCTTTGCTTCACGGTACACTCCAAGACATTAATATCTTTCAAACGGCATGGGCTTGTAATCTGAAGCCTAATTCGTTAAGAGAGAAAAGTTGCGAAAACAGTTAAACAATGAGTTTACTTGTGTAATGTTATCATTTGTTTATTCTTTTAACAAATTTGAGGCAGCCCCGTCTGTCTGTACGCCTGCTCGTCATGCCGGGAACGCTGGTATCTTTTCCCGGAAGGAGTGTCAATGGTTGTATTCTTCCGCTCTGGCCTTGTACAGTTTCCGCAGTGCGTGGGTGCCTCGTGTGCAAATCATTCGTGCGTCACCGGATACAGCGACAACCGCTCAGCGATGCCTTCTATAGTCCTTGCATCCTCTCTGTTGAGACATACGGCAAATAGTGACTATTCCAGCCTTTTGTCCTATGTGTCTATGTTTGGTAATCCTGAAACGTTAGCCCATTTCAAAGCACGAATGAATTTTCAGCAGTGAAATAAATATATATTTATCAACAGATTTTTTTTGTGTGATGAACACAGCATGTTGTTCTCAATGGAGAGACGTCTACAGACGTTAAAGTAACCTCTGGTGTGCCACAGGGGAGTGTTATGGGACAATTGCTTTTCACAATATACGGGGTGATTCAAAAAGAATACCACAACTTTAGGAATTTAAAACTCTGCAACGACCAAAGGCAGAGCTAAGCACTATCTGTCGGCGAATTAAGGGAGCTATAAAGTTTCATTTAGTTGTACATTTGTTCGCTTGAGGTGCTGTTGACTAGGCGTCAGCGTCAGTTGATGCTAAGATGGCGACCGCTCAACAGAAAGCTTTTTGTGTTATTGAGTACGGCAGAAGTGAATCGACGACAGTTGTTCAGCGTGCATTTCGAACGAAGTATGGTGTTAAACCTCCTGATAGGTGGTGTATTAAACGTTGGTATAAACAGTTTACAGAGAATGGGTGTTTGTGCAAAGGGAAAAGTTCTGGACGGCCGAGAACGAGTGATGAAAATGTAGAGAATTGGCTGTTCCCTCAGCTCGAACAAGAAGCACAACAATTCATATTTCAGCAGGATGGAGCGCCACCACATTGGCACTTATCTGTCCGTAACTACCTGAACGTCAACTACCCGAGGCGATGGATCGGCCGCCAGGCAGCCCGTGACAGAGCACTTCATCACTGGCCTCCAAGAAGCCCTGATCTTACCCCCTGCGATTTTTTCTTATGGGGGTATGTTAAGGATATAGTGTTTCGGCCACCTCTCCCAGCCACCATTGATGATTTGAAACGAGAAATAACAGCAGCTATCCAAACTGTTACGCCTGATATGCTACAGAGAGTGTGGAACGAGTTGGAGTATCGGGTTGATATTGCTCGAGTGTCTGGAGGGGGCCATATTGAACATCTCTGAACTTGTTTTTGAGTGAAAAAAACCTTTTTAAATACTCTTTGTAATGATGTATAACAGAAGGTTATATTATGTTTCTTTCATTAAATACACATTTTTAAAGTTGTGGTATTCTTTTTGAATCACCCTGTATATAAATGACCTAGTAGATAGTGACGGAAGTTCCACGCGGCTTTTCGCGGATGATGCTGTAGTATATAGAGAAGTTGCAGCATTGGAAAATTGCAGCGAAATTCAGGAAGATCTGCAGCGGATAGGCACTTGGTGCAGGGAGTGGCAATTGACCCTTAACATAGACAAATATAATGTGTTGCGAATACATAGAAAGAAGGATCCTTCATTGTATGATTATATGATAGCGGAACAAACACTAGTAGCATTTACTTCTGTAAAATATCTTGGAATATGCGTACGGAACAATTTGAAGTGGAATGATCATATAAAATTAATTGTTGGTAAGGCGGGTGCCAGGTTGAGATTCATCGGGAGAGTCCTTAGAAAATGTAGTCCATCAATAAAGGTGGTAGCTTACAAAACACTCGTTCGACCTATACTTGAGTATTGCTCATCAGTGTGGGATCCGTACGAGATCGGGTTGACAGAGGAGATAGAGAAGGTACAAAGAAGAGCGGCGCATTTCGTCACAGGGTTTTTTGGTAAGCGTGATAGCGTTACGGAGATGTTTAGCAAACTCAGGTGGCAGACTCTGCAAGAGAGGCGCTCTGCATCGCGGTGTAGCTTGCTGTCCAGGTTTCGAGAGGGTGTGTTTCTGGATGAGGTATCGAATATATTGCTTCCCCCTACTTATACCTTGCGAGCAGATCGCGAACGTAAAATTAGAGAGATTCGAGCGCGCACGGAGGCTTTCCGGCAGTCGTTCTTCCCACGAACCATACGCGACTGGAACAGGAAGGGGAGGTAATGACAGTGGCACGTAAAGTGCCCTCCGCCACACACCGTTGGTTGGCTTGCGGAGTATAAATGTAGATGTAGATGTAGATCGCTGAATGAAGAGATCTCGAAAATTGTTAAGATTCTGTGGAGTTCGTGAGACATAAATATCATTCAGTCTTAACGTTAAGCTGTGCTTTATTTACCAATCGCTAACGAAGAAGTGATGAAAATTTCAAGAGCACCTTAGGTGAAATGGGAACCGCTAACAGTGTTCCGAAAAAAAAAATACTGTTTGAGTATTAAAAGAAGTTATAGGAAAAAGCTGAGGAAATATCTCTGCAGGAAGAATGAAATAAAGCACGAGAACATGATATAAACATAAAATTTCTGTGCAAAACTTGCGGAAGGGAGTGTGAGGCTGCTTGAGAACCAGTCACAATGAAAATGATATTGCGTGTGTTTAAAGTAGAGTCATTTTCAGGAAATAACGATATGAAACATATAGTACGATATATCTGCTGTATCAGAAAAATTTACACAGTTCCTGAATTCTCGGTCAGCTGTTTTACGCAGGATTCATCAAGTGATGTTAAACGGACAATGTAAATATTTAATTGAAATATGAATGGAGGAAATAAGTTCCTAAGTTTGGTGTGCTACATTACTAACCTATTACATGTTTAATGTCTTACAAAACACTTGTGACCAAAATGAATAGCTATTTTATGAAACCGAGGGAAGTGGAGCAGTGGTTAGCAAACTGGACTCACATTCTGGAGCACGATTGTTCTACTCCGTGTCCGGCCATACAGATTTAGGTTTTCCGCACGCTCCATAAATCGCTCCAGGCAAATACCGGAATTGTTGCTTTAAAAGGATACGGCCGATTTCCTCCGCCATCCGAGCTTGTGCTCCGTTTCTAATGATTTCAATATGGACGGAAGTTAAACCCTAATCTTCTTTCTTCCTTTGTTTTACGATATATCTGTAGATATTACAGTATACAAGGTAGTCAGATACAGACTGAAAAGCTTTTAAGGATGTTGCAAGGTACGTTGTGATGAGAAATAATTGTTATGGAAAAAAGTTCAAGACGTTGCACAGTTTCCGAGTTAATTAGCAGTGAAGTTAGCCACTCAGACAGTTGTGTGCACAAATTCGAACGGACCGCCAGGGACGGCGTCTCCAAACGTGCTCTGCGTTAGTTCCCTAAAACCGAACAAGACAGCGGTGCAAAAACTGGACATGGAACGGTTGTAATGATTGAACCAGAGCTAAAGGCTGAGCAGTCTCGTGCGCTGACACTAACTCTATCTGGCGGGCGGCTTGAATTTGCGCGCGAAACGGCCTGATTAGTTAACTTCAGTGCCAATTAACTCGGAAACAGCACAACGTGGCGTACTTTTTTCTTAACAATTATCACTCGGGACAACCCGCCCTACAACACCGTTACAAGCTTTTTAGTTGTTTTTACCACACTGTATATTCAGTACATAGGGCGAATTACCTAAAAATGCACCGCAAATATTACGGAAATATGAAGTGCTATTGATGTGCGGTTTTCACAGAATGGATTGGTAATCACGGGCTCGTATTGTTAGCCAATCGACAGATTGTGATAATACTGAGAAAGTGTAATTTTTGTTCAAACATACACTTTTTTTAAAATGGAACAACGCCTATTGGCGTTAACAAACTAAAAGTAGGGTAAACTAGAATGTTAGTGGTGTTCGTGCAGAATTGTAGTGCGAGCCATTTACGAGATATCGCATATTGAAAAGTTGCCACAGTTGTTTGTACCGTTATTCACGATACTGCCTTCATCTGTATACAGGGTGTTACTAAAAGGTACGGCCAAACTTTCAGGAAACATTCGTCACACACAAAGAAAGAAAATATGTTAGGTGGACATGTGTCCGGAAACGTTTACTTTCCATGTTAGAGCTCATTTTATTACTTCTCTTCAAATCACATTAATCATAGAATGGAAACACACAGCAACAGAACGTACCAGCGTGACTTCAAACACTTTGTTACAGGAAATGTTCAAAATGTCCTCCGTTAGCGAGGATACATGCATCCACCCTCCGTCGCATGGAATCCCTGATGCGCTGATGCAGCCCTGGAGAATGGCGTATTGTATCACAGCCGTCCACAATACGAGCACGAAGAGTCTCTGCATTTGGTACCGGGGTTGCGTAGACAAGAGCTCTCAAATGCCCCCATAAATGAAAGTCAAGAGGGTTGAGGTCAGGAGAGCGTGGAGGCCATGGAATTGGTCCGCCTCTACCAATCCATCGGTCACCGAATCTCTTGTTGCGAACCGTACGAACACGTCGACTGAAATGTGCAGGAGCTCCATCGTGCATGAACCACATGTTGTGTCGTACTTGTAAAGGCACATGTTCTAGCAGCACAGGTAGAGCATCCCGTATGAAATCATGATAACGTGCTCCTTTGAGGGTAAGTGGAAGAACATGGGGCCCAATCAAGACATCACCAACAATGTCTGCCCAAACGTCCACAGAAAATCTGTGTTGATGACGTGACTGCACAATTGCGTGCGGATTCTCGTCAGCCCACACATGTTGATTGTGAAAATTTACAGTATGATCACGTTGGAATGAAGCCTCATCCGTAAAGAGAACATTTGCACTGAAATGAGGATTGACACATTGTTGGATGAACCATTCGCAGAAGTGTACCCGTGGAGGCCAATCAGCTGCTGATAGTGCCTGCACACGCTGTACATGGTACGGAAACAACTGGTTCTCCCGTAGCACTCTCCATACAGTGACGTGGTCAACGTTACCTTGTACAGCAGCAACTGCTCTGACGCTGACATTAGGGTTATCGTCAACTGCACGAGGAATTGCCTTGTCCATTGCAGGTGTCCTCGTCGTTCTTGGTCTTTCCCAGTCGCGAGTCATAGGCTGGAATGTTCCGTGCTCCCTAAGACGCCGTACAATTGCTTTGAACGTCTTCCTGTCGGGACACCTTCGTTCTGGAAATCTGTCTCTATACAAACGTACCGCGCCACGGCTATAGCCCCGTGCTAATCCATACATCAAATGGGCATCTGCCAACTCCGCATTTGTAAACATTGCACTGACTGCAAAATCACGTTCGTGATGAATACTAACCTGTTGATGCTACGTACTGATGTGCTTGATGCTAGTACGGTGGAGCAATGAATCGTATGTCAACACAAGCACCGAAGTCAACATTACCTTCCTTCAATTGGGCCAACTGGCGATGAATCGAGGAAGTACAGTGCATACTGTCGAAATTAAAATGATCTCTAACATGGAAATTAAGCGTTTCCGGACACATGTCCACATAACATCTTTTCTTTATTTGTGTGTGAGGAATATTTCCTGAAAGTTTGGCCGTACATTTTTGTAGCACCCTGTATGTGCATATCACTATCCCATCACTTTTGTGACATCGGTTTGTATGTGAGAACTAGGGTCTTTGCGCAGTACTCGGCTGTATTTCTGCTTAACGTCTACGTTTCAGCTGTTGTGACGATTCTTGAACCACTTGGCTCTTTACAGAAGCAACGAAATCCATAACTGGTATTCACGCATAGTAAAGGTGGTCGTTAGTCACACCAGGCGATCTACCAATAGGTTATGTGAAATACTAGAGTGATCGTTGAGTCGTAGTAAAAGGTTGCGTTACCGTTATGATCCACACTGGTAGATTAGTTTAAGCACATTAAGCGCATGAAGGGCACTTTTGGAGTTCCGCTTCGGTTTTTCTAGAGTTTTCAGTGCACGACCACGTTGACACAATCAGCTGTCAGAAGCGAGGAGAAGTGGATGATAAATCCGACCCTCTGGGCTGAGAGAATATTTTGGGCTGGTTATTCAGTCTTTGACCTCTGGAATAAGAAGTCACCCTCGTTCTACCAACGGCCTTGTCAAAGAGGACGGTGGAGCGGACGAGGTTCAGGAAACTCTCTTGCCGTTGGGGTGGGAAAGTTCTCTTAAAAGGCCAAAGAATCAGCAATGATCAACGGCACGAGGGCGAAGAAGACAATGGAATCCTATGCAGTAAGGTTCCATTCTCTTCAATCGGCCTATAAAATAAGTGATATTTTCGATTTTTATTTTTGGAAAAACTAGTGAAGTAATCAACGCAAATATTTTTGCATATTATTTATTGAATCTTGGACAACAGATTCTAAACTTTTTAACAGATTCAATCATCCTCATTCGAGGAGTTAAACTTGCCCTGCCCAAAATTAAATGCGTCTGTGACGGAAGTCCTATAGTCCGTAGATCTTATCCGAAAAAAAAACCTTTCTTAATTTATAAAATTTACGCGTTGAGTAATAGCACCAGTCATTTGAAATTTTAAAAAAAATAATAAAATGGCGGGCCTCTGAATAAACCAAAATTAATAAAATACCCTATTACTCCTTGCAGACATGCTCGAGGATTACTTCAGCCAAATTTCAATAAAGGTTCTTTATTAGTGTGCCCGCCGGCCATTGCGTCAGCTTGAAATACGATACATTGTATCTCAAGCTGATGGATTGAGGGCCCACTAATAAAGATAGTTATCTGAAATTTGGCTGAATTACTCCTCGGGATGTCCGCAAAGAATAATAGGCTACTTTTTTATATTAATTTATTCATTAGTTATAGCAAAAATGTGACCAAAAACACACGACAAAACTACATCTTTTTTTCAAAAGCCTGCCGTTTTATTGTTTTATTATTTTGTGCTATTACTCCGTGCACAATATCCTACAGATTAAGAAATATTGTCTCTTTTTGTTCTCAGATGATATTTGCACACTGCAGGGCTTTCCTCGTGGACACAACACCTTATTTTGGACAGAGAAAGTTTAACTCCTCGGTTGAGGACTTGATGATGACTGAATTTCTTTAAAAAAAATTAGAACAATATTGGCAAAGATTCAATAAATTATGTGCAAAAAATTTTAAGTTAATTGCTTCATTAGTCTTTCAAAAAACTCATGTAAATCATTTATTTCAAAGGATATCTGGGGAGAATGGACACTTAAAGACTCACAATGTGTATCCTCAGGACATATGACCTGTAATAGAAAAAGTTGTCATGATGATCTGTCCATTCTCAAAAGATTCCGTATTAGTTGCTCACGTGGATGTCGTGGGGGCGGGGGAACGTCAGAACTTTGAACGCTAGAAAATCTGATAAGGGAAATCTCAAAGCCTTACCTAGCTGCAGTAGGGGCTAATGACTTGAAATGGAAAGATGACAACGATTTCCGATCAGACGAATATAGGGTAATATCAACAGCAGCAGAGAATGATATACCTTGAGTTGGGTTCTCTATGAATAGGGGTAGGGCAGAGAGTGAGCTGCAGTGAACAATTCAGTGATAGGGTTGTTCTCATCAGATTCGACAGCAAACCAACACTGACAACGATACATGCGAACGTCATAAGCAGCGGATGAAGAGATAGAGTAAGTATATGAAGATATTGAAAGGGTAATTCAGTTGTACAGTGAGATGAAAATCTAATAGTCATAGTAGGTCGGAGCGCGGTTTTAGGGGATGGAACAGATAGGTAGGTTACGGTAGAATATAGGCTTGGCAGTATAATGAGAGAGGCAAAAGCGAGAAACCTAACATAAAAATTTGTAAGCACGACGTAGACAAAGTTAAGGAATTCTGCTACCTTGCATGCAAAATTACCCAGGATGGATGAAGCAAGGAGGACATAAAAAGCAGACTAGTACTGGCAAAGAGGGCATTTTACGGTAGTGAACTACAGACTCTGAGAAAACAGGGAAAGGGAAAAATCGAAGCGTTTGGGATGTGGTGCTACAGAAAATGCTGACAATTAGGTATACTGAAAAAATAAAGAATGAGAAGGTGCTCTGCAAACGGCGAAGAAACGAACATACGGAAAACAAAGACAAGGAGAAGGGACAGGATGATAGGATATTTATTACAGGGAGGGAATAATCTCCATGGTACTAGAGGGAGCTGTATAGGGTAAAGATTGTAGAGGGAGACGGATATTTGAATACATGCAACAAATAATTGGGGACTTATGGTGGATTTACTACTTTGTGATGAAGAGGTTAGTATAGGAATTCTTCGTGGGCCGCATCAGACTAGTCAGAAGACTGATAACTCAGAAAAAGAAAAAAATTCAGTACTTCGTATCTGCAACTAAAAGCTGTTGGCGGAGAGTCTTTCAGTATTTGAGGTATCACATATATTTACTGCCTGTACTTTATAGTAAAGTTCTCTTTCTCCCTCGAATACGGTGTACCCATTCTGCTCAGTGAAGCGGTTTAATTAATGTAGGCAATGATAAGATGTGTTCGCTGCTCTACTGCATGTGAGTTTCTGAACCAGCAAATTCCTCCTCAATTGCACGGCTATCACTCTTACGTCCACGAAAAGCACATTGGCAGATAAAGAATTCAGAGCTCCTAGACAGATTCGTATAGTGCGGTACTGTAGAGTATCGATTGTGCTTAGTACGGATGTCGGAGCATTACCAGATAAATGTTCCCCTGGCGGATCCATCGGTACCGACCGACCGCCATTTCATCCTCTGACAATGCCGTCATTGAGGGGTGTGGGGGTTAGGACACTGCTCTCCTGTCCGTTATGAGTTTTCGTGGCTTGGAGCCGCTGCTGCACAATCAATTAGCTCCTCAGTTGGGCTAAAGGGGTTGTGTGCACCTAGAGGTGTCCTACCTCCAAGGAAGTACAAGTGATCAAACGCAGGTTCTCCACATGGCAGTCAGTCACACCGCCCATTCATCTACGGAGGTGAATCATTACCACACAGCATGTATCCATAATCCAATATAGAACGAATCATGCCATGGTAAAGGGTGAGCAGGACTGTAACATCAGCTCCTCATCTCAAGTGAGGAGTGATCGATCGACATTGTCGGTCAAATATTGCACAAGGTGCACTCTTGTCAGTCCGCTGTCAGCTTAGAGCACAAGCCATTTGACAGAGCTGCTGACAGGCATGGTGAAAGATCCTAATGGTATCTTGGGTGTTGTTATTGTCCACCTCTGCCGTGGAAAGATCACCACTGAAGATTTAGTGTCTGCAGGAGTGAGTCCAGTTCTGCACGTATAGGAGAAGAACGCATATACCGTTCAATCCACTCACATTAGTGTCATTCTCAGGCTTAGACAAAATGTGCACATTCAGACGTCGTTGGCGCACATTACGGTTTTTACTGAAGGAGAGAAGGTTGTGTCAGGATGTATGCACTCGTAACGTGGAGTAAAGATTGCGGGTAATGAGGTCAGGGATCCCCATCGACTGAAGCTTCTGTATCAAGATGTTCAAGTCCATGCTGTCAAAAGCACTGGAAACATTTAAAAACAGTGACATTATGAAGCCAATAAAAGCCTGGAAATAACAATGGCAAATCTGGGCAAAAGAAGTTTTTAGTGGTCACAGCGGCTCATGTATCGATATTTAGTCTGCACCTCTTGGTTAAGAAGAAACTTTATTATAGATTACGTGAAGTAAGGGACAATGAATGGCATCATTGTGGTGATTTCTGTATTGGAGAGGGGAATTTTCGAGAGCATATAGAAGTATTGCCACATGTCAGTGAGGGATACTTCGCAATCCTGGGGTTGGATTCCTTGAATAAGCATCATGGCACGTTGTCAGGCCCAGTGGAATATTTTTGTCACTGGGAGAGACCGCTGCAAATAATAAACTGCCACAAGGTTCTCTTAGCACGAAGGTGGAACTGATTGAAGTGTGTACACCATTATTAAGGCTCAGTATCTACAATAAAGCGCCAATAGGTAGAAGAAAACTACTCTCTGTAAGCTTAGGTACAGACCTACTTCGTGGTACCTTGTGAGTTATAGAGCCATTGGAACACAATTTATGCTTGGATATACTGCGTTGTTTTGTATGTATGAGTGTGGCATGCATGCAGGGAATGAATGGGAATACATAGAGCCAGTTAAGGTGAATAATTTTGGCGCCAATGAAGTGGTGTTGCTAAACACATTATGGCTCTGAGCACTATGGGACTTCACATCTATGGTCATCAGTCCCCTGGAACTTAGAACTACTTAAACCTAACTAACCTAAGGACATCACACAACACCCAGTCATCATGAGGCATAGAAAATCCCTGACCCCGCCGGGAATCGAACCCGGGAACCCGGGCGTGGGAAGCGAGAACGCTACCGCGCGACCACGAGCTGCGGACAAACACATTATAAGTTGCCAGTTTGGACATCCTAGATGAGGATGATTTACATGGGTCAGATGTGAACTTTTTCCGTAGGCTAACGATCAATGCATCTGCGTTATGCGAAGAAAGTACAGCATTTGAAGGGGAAGGATAAGGTAGCTATAAAAAAGCTACTGACACAGTTTTCATTGTAGTCCAATCCTAGTAACCACCTGTGACGCAATATGGGATCTTATTGGGGGATAATCCTCCTGTCTGTAAGAAGCTGTACAGAATTCCTCATCACCAGCAACCAATAGTAGAAGAGTTCATCTATCAACAATCGAATGATGGTATTATTGTAGAGAGTGATGCCTCCTGATGAGAACCTATTGTCATCATGTGAAAAGATCATCGGAATGGAATGAGGAAATACAGGTTCTGTTGCAACTACTGTTACTCAAATGCCGAACTGTTACAGGTATATATCCTGGTCAATGTGTCTGAAAACTGGTTACTGCCATTTGGTAATAGTATCAGAGCACCAGCTAAAGATCGCTTTTACCATCTCATGGGGTCATCTCCAATATCGGTGCATGCCTTTAAGGCTTATCAATGCACCGGCCACATTTGAGCGGGTCTAGTTAGATGATATTACTGTTTTTCCTATGGATATGAGGGAGGACATGCAATGGCGGAAAGAAGTGATTAAGCAGTTGCGTTCAATACAATTAACGTTGAGAGTTAAAAAGTGTTATTTTGCACTCGTAGAAGTGAGCTACCTAGTGTAGCATTATTTTCCCAGGTGATATTTAAAAAGCTAACTTACGGATAAAGCAAGGAAAATGAATTATTGTGTAAATTCTGTAGAATATTTCTTTTATTTCAGTAGCAAATCAACGAATTCTTTTTCTTGAAGCCACAGAAAGCATTTATTCACAATGAAGCTTTTGGAATTCTCTTAAATGTTTATTTTATATAGCAGCTAACACAGAAAGAGACTGATCTTCAGCTATCTTACGTTTTCCATTTATAGCTTTCACTGGTGTGAGCACTTCGGAAGTGATATAAATGTAAACTTCTGGCTAATGATTATGTTATTAATTGCATGTAGTTGTGTCTATGATTTTATAGCTGTCTACCTCACTTATTTCCATGTCATGAAAGTGTTTTGTATTGTATTTTAGGAATTTTTCAGAGAATGAATGAGCGTAGTTGGAAGCAGATTTTTCAGTGGTAATAATGACTGAACACTATTTTTATTCTTCTTTAATTGAAGATAGAACCCCCTCTGGACGGATTTTCTGATCACCTTTTTTTTTACCTTACGTGATTTCATACGTAAGAATTGTTCCTGAGTGATCGTCATTCGCGATTGAACAATGACATCAACCAACGTACTCACTGGGCTGATACAGCCCAAGATATTATTTTAATGGGTGGTGTATATTAGGTAAATGAAAACCTAAATTCCAAATTAATCAACTGGTCTGGTGCTTTCAAAAAACATTTTACACCATTGTCATTGTGATGTGCTTTCGTATCACGACTTTTAAATTATGCAAAGCTTTATATTCTTTGCAATGCTTTGTAATGTCGCTTATTGATAAACTTTCATCGGAATATCTGAATACACGAAAAAAAAAATCATCTGGCGTCCATCATGGCTCATGTTAAAATTTTTACTGTTCGTCATACATAAGGTTTTTTCTGTTACATGTTCATTGACCAACATTGGAGAGAAAACCAATATTACGCGAAAAAATTATTACGAAAGCTGCTGTAAAAATAAAAGAAAAATATCAGATTGGAAATGATAAAGAAGTTGGGTGATATCCAAGGGAGCAGCAGTTACAATAGGAAAGGTGAGGGCATCATAGTTCTATCACTTGCCTTTGCATTTTACGATTTTTCAGACATTGTATTGAGTGATTTATGACCTATATTCAGCTAATGTAAGTTTTAAAGTGAAAATGTTTTCAATTTGTAAATTACATTAGTGTGAAATGTCATGTACAACATGGCAGTTTTGGTGCAGGAGGAAGGCAAGATGGATTGAAGACGATCTCTTGCTGTTTCACGTAGCAGCGTCTGTCTTGTCGATTTGTACCTTAAATTAATTCTGCTGCATACAGTTTTCATTAAATTACGTTGTTTGTTACAAAATAATCAATTTTAATAAAATTTATTGCCATGTGGTATGATTAAATGTGGAAATGGAGCAGAAATGTATATGATGAATGATGTAGATGCGGAATCTAATGTCGATGGCAGCAATCTTGCCGATTCGACGCTTCAGGACCTGAATCCCGCCACTTCTGAATATGAATCAGATGTGCAATCCCAGTCTGGTGAGGAAGTTCTAACTAGTAAAGCTACTGTCCCATTTAAAGAAATAAATTAGCCACTATGATGAACAGTAATTTTGATCAGTTCACATGGGAGCACGTCATTCAAATAAACACTGCTGTAACAAATTGCTGAAGACCAGTGTGAACACATCGACACCACCTTTGACCGAATTTCAAAAGAACGATTAAAAGTGAATTTTGAGCAAATTGCTAAAGAGCAGACGGAACGTATCGGTATAACACTTGACCGTGTTACCAAAGAACAAGCAGCACATATCAGGGACTGTTTTGAAAGCACTGCGACAGAGATATCCAAGGAATCCAAAATTAATGGAAGTCTTGTTGCACAAGGAACAAAATTGTCGGAGGATTTTAATCAATGAGTGGGCGAGAAACTGAAAAACTAGAGACTGAGGTACGTGCAGCTGTACAGTCTGTTGGTACAGAAGTTTCAGTAGAACTGGGTATCGCAGATGAGGCTATCCGAAGGTAATTACAGCATCATATCCGAGTGGCAGAACAGCGCGACTTCCCGGGTCACTGACCTATGTCATGAAATTACCATGATGAAAGGCATGGTGCGTGATAAGTCACCCATACCTTTTTGCCTGAGTAAAATGTGTGAGGCAACAAGCTCTTATAATAGAGTCAGTCGTGATGAAGCACTGGAGGTTAGCCCATTCACTGAATATTAGTTCGAATGGGTGAGGTCAGCACCCACTTTTACAGCGGTATTTTTAGAAGAAAGTCTTCTAGAGCACCGCCAGTTTAAATATTCCCTATGGAGAAGGGGGGACTGAAACTGCAGAAAATTGCAGTACATATGATCAGAACAAAAAAGCGTTCTTGGATAAATACTGGCCAGGATGCATACAAGAACGACTCCTAAAGGAAGTCTTCAATCCTGAAGTGTATAACACCAAACGAGATCGCCTCAGGATATGTTTTGAACAAAACATCAGCAAAAGGCGTACTTCTTATCAGTCCTTGATTCTACAGGTCTCACACAAGAGGATTTTAGGAACAACGATAGCAAGAGCGTTGCACAGTCTGTGCCTTTCATTGGACCTGCCAACGATCGTGGTCATAATGATGAACATAGTGGCAACGCGGCAGCAGCGCATGCTGGTCTGGTAAACCCAAACAAGAATGTAAATATGCAGAATGCTCCGCATTTTTATTGACGGCTGAAGAATAACAACAGTAGATACAGTCCGACATATAACATGAATCTCAGTGGACCACTTGGCACTCAGAGGTAGCTGCATTAGGGCAATCAGTGGCCACCGAACATTGGGAACCAGTCGTAGCTTCAGAAGAATAACCACAGAAATAGACGGGTAGCAAACGTGGGACCGCTCCGAGTTGGGTACAGCCACAAAGTTCACATAGCTGAGGTGACAGAGGAATGGCCCTCAGCTACAGGCGAGACGTGAACGAGACGTAACCTCATTGAGCTACCAGATGATGGTCGCGGGATGTGATAGACGCATCAGTTCTAACGAACAGTTTTATCTGTGTAATGAGACATTGACATCCGACAGGAGTTATGTGATGAGTTTGAATCGTGCAGAGAACAGCAACTTATTTAAAAGAATATTGAGACAACTGGTCGTGCGGTAGCGTTCTCGCTTCCCACGCCCGGGCTCCCGGGTTCGATTCCCGGCGGGGTCAGGGATTTTCTCTGCCTCGTGATGACTGATTGTTGTGTGATGTCCTTAGGTTAGTTAGGTTTAAGTAGTTCTAAGTTCTAGGGGACTGATGACCATAGATATTAAGTCCCATAGTGCTCAGAGCCATTTGAACCATTGAGACAACTAATGTGCTTACTCTGCTGGTTCAAAATTGTGCATTGTCTGGAGCTATTGGTGCTAGAGTTCAGAATGTAAATAGTTTTCGAGTGCAGAGCCAGAAGACGCACCTTTTTCATGGTCAGTGATCTGGCTGAGAACTGTTTGATCAGAATGGATTGCTTGCAAGATGATAGGTGGAAGGAGCATTGTTTTAGATTTATTGAGAAACAAGGCACAAAATGGCAGTTTCTGCCAAAGGGTAAAAACTAAGGCAGTGAAAGCCAAGGTGCTGTGTACTCAACAATTACCAACCCTGCTCTCGTACTGCACCAGATGTGCAATGTAACTCGACTGACATCCACAAGAAAACCATGGAATTAGAATGCTTACGTGACTAACCGAGAGTGGAGCTAGGGGATTTATTATTATTATGTGCCTTTTTCCCCGTAAACCTGGAATCATAAAAGGATACCAGTATCATATGGAAGTGGTGCCCCATGAAACATAATGCAATAAAACATACTCCATCCTATGGACAAGAAGTGAGGCCGTGAAACGAGAAATTCAGAAGGTTTTTGTACGTGTCTTCTACTTTTAATGTTGAGTTTTCTATGATTTGTGCATGTGTCTGTGTGTCTGTCTGTGTGTGTGTGTGTGTGTGTGTGTGTGTGTGTGTGTGTGTGTGTGTGTGTGTAGTATGATGAACTTTTGTCTCCTATTGAGAATCTCAAAATAAGCTTACAAATGAAGTATTCATCTGCTCTAGGATGAGATTAAAGCATTACTTGCACATGTCTATATGTTGTATGTACATCTATATGGTGGTTTCCTAAGATATTATTCGTAATCTATAAATGAAGCATGGTTGACAATGAGGACTTCAATTTTTGCACATGTGTGTACAATCCATACACTGTCACAAGAGACAATTAGTTGACTTTTGCTTGTTAACATCTTGTAAATGTTTGTATAAATACCAAGTGAAAACATATGTGCTTTTATTTTGCATTTTCTTAAGAATATTTTTACCATATGAACAGTTCTGGAAAAGAGGAAAGTGTCAAGTTGTGTGTTCAAAACACATACTTGTATAGTGAATGTGAATTAATGAGTGACCCACATTTTGAATCCAGTATGTAATTTCTGAGGCACTTCACGATCTTTTATGATGCACCAGTTAAATATATGGCATCTTCTAGCTGTAAAGTGGAACTGTTGAGAGCAGAATATTATCTATTCAAACAATTAAAGGCTAGATACCTCAGTTTTAAGGTATGCAAAAAGCAGAGTAAAAGGTTTCTAACATACCATTACACATGACGTGTTTTATACTTGTTAACTAGAATGAAATGATTTTCACTAGAACTGGTTAAGTGAATTCTTAATCTCCGCACATGTAAATAACCTAATGTCATGGCACTAGTTGTAAAGTTGGCCACGAATTGTTCACTGAATTTTGAACGTAATGGTGGTGAACGCTTTATGTTGTGACTTGTTTCCACTTTTCTTTCCGATTCGTTCTGAGGCATGTTAGTTTTTCTCCCATGCGGGTGTAGAACAGTGGTGTCCTGAGTATTGAAGTAAGCAATTTTATTGTTTAAGTAAAAGATTCTTATCTGTAAGCATCAAGCCACTGAGTTAAATCACAGAAATATGGCCAAATTTTCCGAAAAAGGAGGGTTTTGTATATAATATACTAACTAATGTAAATTTGCATGATCTTTGCTATGACAAAAGGAATTTTACGATCCATGGGATTTAAAGATATAGAGTAATTACGGATTAAAAATGTGTGAACTTTTAGTGCTTCGTAGTAAAGCTCATGTTTACTTATGTACACGAAGCTCTTGCAAGTGATGTTATAACGTCATGCTCAAGGACAAACATTTAAAATCATTTGGAGGCACACGGTGAATGTGTACTCACCTCAGACAAACTGGAAGTAACGTATAATTGTGTGATTAATCCGCGGATGCCTCCTATCTTCCGTGAAACTACCAGGTGATCTTAAATCCAAAAGCCAAAAAGCCAAGGACTTATACGCATACACGTGGGAACTGTACAATTGCAGCAAAGGAACTGAATTTCTGCCATGCCTGCAGCCAACGATAATGTTTGCTGCAGACACCATTGTTGTCTTGTGTCAATCTACAAGCCTCAGACACTAAAGTGAGAGCAGAATGTTGTATACTTTGTTTTGAACTGTGAGAGACGGTTCAGTTTAAGGTACTGTAATACAGTAGGCTAACAGGGTTACCAGTTAGCAGTCCATGGAAAAACAAGTTCCAGTAAATGCAGATTGCACTGATGTGTGTATAAGTAAATTAAACTTTCTAATGAAATGTTTGTATTAACCAGATTCCATTCCAGGGCATTGTAGCGTATGTAAAGTCATGATTTAGTGTTGACTGTTTTATGTAATCCTATGATGAGCGGTTTGACGATGAGTTGCCAGTCTTACCTGCGTGAGACCATTGGCTGTTTCCTGTAACTAAAACGCCAGGATTTGCGTCGGATCATCAAACGACATCGAGGTCACCCATTTGGTGTCAACTGACGTCAAACCTTCGCCTCGCATTCTCGCAGCCACACTGCAATTCTACGTCTGTCGATCGACCAATGTCGATATACTTTTTCTTTGTATACAGACGTATAAGAAGAGAACCTTTAAAAGAAAATATGTAGTAACAAAGAAACGTAACTACCTTCAGCTGGTCAATTTGCATTTTAACAATCCAAATGCGTCATGCGGAAGTAACGTTATTAAATCTTACCAAAAATTTTATTGAAAACTGTGCAGTTTTTGTACATTAAGAAAACAAGTGTAACTGGATATAAGTTTTAAAATACAGTCGTGAGCCATTAACATATAATCTTTCACTTGTCGCTAATTTGTGTGAAATGGTCAAATGTGAACTGTGAGGCAAATGAGAATTTACACCCGTCACTCTGGTTATTGTTGGCTCTTTTCCCCGTGTGCTGCGAGCACATGGGGAGGGAGAGAACGTGGAAACTAGTTTTGCATGAACCATAAAAGGCTATTCACTTTTTTTAATTTGTCATTTAGCACTGAAGTGACTTAAAACCTGTATCAATCCAAGCATACATGGCGCAACAGAGCTAGTCAAAATGAATATCAAATAATAATTGTAAGTTTTATAACCAGGCCTTAGTACGAATACTTTTACTCCTTCCATGGCGTATGAAGCTTTGGTTAAAAATTAACATGTATTATGTTGAAATTCACTACACCCCTGATGTGACTGAATTCCTGAAGTGTATGCTATTTGAGCCATAACTTCAAGCATCGAAAAGGACTATGTAGCATTATTTTTCTTTAGTGATATTTAAAATGCTAACCTGTGGGTAAAGTAAGGACAATGAGTTAATGTGTATATTCTGTGGAATATTTTTCTTTCAGCAGGAAATTAACGAACTCTTTTCTTGCAGTCACAGAAAGCATTCAGTTCACAAAGAAGCTTCCGTAATTTTGTTAAACGCTTATTTTATGCCACAGCTGACAAACGAAGAGACTGGTATTTAGATATCTTACCTTTTTCACTTGTGCAGTTCACAGATTTGAGATCGTCGAGAAAGGATGTGAGCTGTGTAAACCATGAATTTCTGACTAATAATAATGTTATTGATTGCATGTAGTTGGGTGTATTATGTTCTAATCATCTACCTTCATTATCTGCTCGTCATAAAAGTGATTTTTTATTGTGTTTTATGACTTTTTCAGAGACCGAATGAAAGGAGTTGGAAGCGAATTGTTCAATGATAAAAGGACCAAACACTGTATTCGTTCATTCATTAATTCTTCTATAATAGAAGACAGAACCACCCCCTGAGATTGATATGCCGATCATTTCTTTTGCGTTACGTAATTTCATGCGTAAGATCTGTTCTTGATTGATCTGTCATGCGTCATTGAACAATCACATCAACCAGTGTACTCACTGGCTTGGTACAGCCCCAGATATAATTGTTTTATCAGGTAAATGAAAATCTTAAGTCCAGATTAATCAACTGGTTTGCACTACTTGGTGCTTTCAAAAGAAATTTTACGCCATCGTCATTGTAACATGCTTTCTTGCCACGACATTTGGATTGTGCGAAGCTTTACACTCTTCGCAACACTCTGCAGTGTCGCTTATTGAAGAACTTTCATTAGAATATATCAATATACGAAGTAAGAAAACTTCTCACTAGGTCATCTAATTAGCCATGATGGCGTGAAGACCGAAGATTGGTATATGAAGTCTGTGATTTCACGCTGCTACAAACAGAGAACCCACTGCAGTCATTTTAGGGTTATGTAAATATCATAGGAAATTTGTAAAGGGATTTGCCGACGTTGCTGCACTATTAAAGCATTTGTCAAAGAAGGATTGAATTTTCAGTGGACAGCTGACTGTCATTCCGCATTTAAGGGGTTAAAAAAGGCCTAAAACTTGTCCTATGTTAGTATTTCCAAATTACGGAAAAGCGTGATGCAAAAACCCAGGTGATGGGATGCGTTTTGTGTCTGGAAGTGAATAGCAATGAGCCACCAGCAGCGTATGCATCAAGACAGTTAAATAGAGCGAAACAGAATTGCTCAAGTACGGTGATGGAGATGTTTAGCCTAAGCTACGTATCAATTACTTTGTCACTTGTATGATATGAAATTCATAGTTCTAATAGATCATGCAGCATTAACGTTACTATTAGGACTGAAAAATCCATCACACAGATTGACTCGATGGGCATTAAAATTAAGTGAATCTGATTTTGAGGAAGTGCACAGATTCGGCAGGAAGCATGACAGTATGGATTGTTTGAGCAGAAAAATTGGGATCATACAAGTGCCAAACTCTTAAAAAGTAACAAAATGCACAGACCGCTCCGATGCGCTTCAAAACGCAATTGCTCTTCCTTATGCGAGATGCGCTACTGTTCAGGCCACATGTCATGGTAACTGCACCACTAAAGGAAGAAATATTAAAAGAAGGTCGTGATCACGTGTTAACAGCACTTGAAGGGCAGATAACAACAGACCATAGAGTAGTTGAATGGTTTTGGTGGAGATTCCAAAGATAGGAAGTTGAGAGGTACATGAAGAATTGATTGCCATGTGCAAAAGGAGCCGATCTGAGTCAACAACGAATACCGCTTCGAAAAGTACTGGAGGCGTACAAGCTGTGCGAAATGGTGGGGATGGATATATTGAGTCTTAACTGCACACTGGCGGATAACCGCTACATGTTAACCCTCATAGGAAAGTTTTTACGTGACGAAGCGATGATTGCCGTCCCAAATCAACAAACGAGTATTGTAGCATAAGCAGATGTGAACAACTAGTTATTGACGTTTGGCATCCCCAACACAATACTTACAGATTTGGGCGGCAACTTCATGTTGTAGTCTGGGATGTTTCATTAATGGACCTTCATGTGATTCAAGCCACAACAGCTCTACAACCCACGTCCCGGCGCGGAAGCAGCACCATTTCCTCGCCTACAGGCGGCCTATTGCTTCGCCACTGTCAAGAGTCAGCTCTCAGTCTCAACAACACAAACTAATACTCCAGATACAGAAATGCAAGTTGACAGTGGTGTACGACTACAAGAACTTAATGCTCTCTGCGGCTACAATTAGGTAACACCTCCGATTCCTGGAGCAGAAAGTTACGGAATTTATTACGGTGATATTTGTAACTCAGGAGTAAGTTGCCGCTAAATGCTGTGTACACACAGTCCGATGAGGCATCAATACGACAGCAAATAACAGGTCAAGCAAACAAACAGTTTATAAATTATATATGACGTAGCATCTGTTCCCGAAAGAACAGATACCATTGATGACCGTGCAGCTTCTCTAGAATGAAATGATAATTAAATAGACACCCTAGCTGTAAACAGGCGTTGATATACATCATTGGGGACATGTTGAAAATGTGTGTCCCGACTGGGACTCGGACCCGCGATCTCCTGCTTACGTGGCAGACTCTCTATCCATCTGAGCCACTGAGGGCACAGAGTATAGTGTGCCTGCAGGAACTTATCCCTTATCCCTATATTCGTAGTGCGCCTAATAGATGTAGTGGTGTGGACATGTTGGGAATGTGGGTCTTACGGGGAGCGTGCAAGGGATAAGCCCCTGCAGGCGTACTATACTCTAAGCACTCGGTGGCTCAAATGGACGTCCACGGCTCGTGGTCTTGCGGTAGCGTTCTTGCTTCCCGCGCACGGGGTCCCGGGTTCGATTGCCAGCGGGGTCAGGGATTTTCTCTGCCTCGAGATGACCGGGTGTTGTGCATCTTTCATCATCATTATAGCCGGCACGGTAGCTCAGTGTGTTCGGTCAGAGAGTTAGCTACCCTCTGTAATAAAAAAACTGAGTTAATGGATCAACGACGAACTGAAACGGGTGTCTTGCGACGTCCGCCCCGATTAGATGCAACGAACTAAAAAACGAACAAAATGAGATTTAAAAAATGGATAGAGCGTCTGCCATATAAGCAGGAGATCCCGGGTTCGAGTCGCGGTCGGGGCACACATTTTCAAAATGTCCCCAATGATGTATGTCAACGTCTATTTGCAGCTAGGGTGTCGATTTAATTATCATTTCAGCTTATAAATTCACCAAATGACAGGACGACTGACAAGATTTCCAAGGAACTGAATGTTTCAAAGTAAGTGCTTCGCATAATTGAAGAGCATATTATAGGAAAATAAAAATACTCTGTTATTTTTATTTCATTCTTAGATTAACAGACGAGCACTTGGGCTGCTTTCTCCCGTTGCTCGAAAATGGAATCTTAACTTCAATTTTAAGTCAAAATCAAAATACATTTGGAGAAAAGACTGGACGTCATATACTCACAGTTTAATCATGTCGTTCTTACAGAAGTGTATAGCATACATTAGCCATGTTTTTGAAAAAAATTGATTTGCTAATAGTTCTTAGAATTAGTTTAGCCTTAAAAGCGATGTGTCATGAAAACTTCGTCAGTTGCGTCGCTCTGCTTACTCAGTCTTCTTCCATGAGTTTCTTAGCCTCGGCTAAGTTTTCATCTGAAAAAAGAGAAATATCATTAATGAATGCTCATTGAGATCTTGCAGTGGAAATCAAGCATTCGATGTATCGCTCAAAAGTTAGAAGTTTCATTTATGTGTATTTCAGACCTTTTTATGTAATAAAGGCTAATACTCTCTAAATGCTACAGAATATTACAGTTGAATTTTATTTATAAATGGTATTCAGCCGACTTGTTACCGTAACCGCATGGGGTTACTGACGCCGATTTTTTTTAGGTTAGGATCACCATTTTGCCTGATTTGGAATACGTAATGCGTAATCTCTAGAAAATTGTGTACTTTTTGCGTGTGAGTAACTTCCAAAGTCGCAAACGCTGTAAACAGTTCGTTATGAGTAACTTTCCAAGTCGCAAACGGTTTAAACAGTTCGTTTGAATAAAATTCTTGATTTTATAACCAAATGGCTGTATAGTTCGAGATCTGACTTCCAGTCAGAAAGCTTGACATAAATCCAGAAAAACAATCCTAATATTGTCTGTTGTGTCGGTAGCTGGGCCGACACCGTGAAGTTGAGATTGCTGAAAATGAACTCTAGACTAACGCTGTAGCCGATAGTGCACGCACGGCATAAAGCAGACGGGCGTGAAGTCTGGAACATGAGAACTTATAAATGAATAAGAAGAAAAGTATGTAGATGCTTTTTACTTATCTTTTATTTAGTCCTTGGAATACATCTCTCTTGAATACTCGTAAGCTATAGGCACTGATACAAATGGCGCCTTGCTAGTTAGTTGCCATTAACTTAGCTGATGGCTATTCAGTCTCTCGGCTAATGAGAGCGAAAGGCTTCGTACATCTGGTCGGTAGCTAGGTTCGCGTACAACTGGGCGATAGCTAGGTTCGCGTACAACTGGGCGATAGCTAGGTTCGCGTACAACTGGGCGATAGCTAGGTTCGCGTACAACTGGGGCGAGTCCACTCTCGTATCACGAGACCTGCCTTGGTGGTGGCGCTAGGTCTGCGATCACAGTGGCGACACGAGGGTCCGACATGTACTACATGGACCGCGGCCGATTTAAGCTACCACCTAGCAAGTGTGGTGTCTGGCGGTGACACCACATTATCTACAAGAGTTTTTATTAGATTCATTATCCCAATAATTGTCATAATCCTCGCAACAACTCTATCAAAAAAGAAAACTATTTATGAGCAAGAAAAAAGACTACCATTTGAATCACGGAATTTTTTTTGAAAATATCCAAATACCTCTGTAGAAAATGCTGCAATGAGAACATGAATTTCCCCACTCGAATTGTTTACCATTTATAAACGATTATCAAAGTTCTTACGGAAGATACCACAAACTGGTAACAGTAGTTTAATCCAAGAAATAGGTGTCCAATTGTTTTTCGTATATGCAAATTGCTGCTCGTTATTTTCCAGACTGTCAAACCCGGTGATGGCATTTGAAATAAAATTATTGTCGCCTCCCCTTATCAATAATTTACTGCATTGAACAATTATTTTACAGGACAGACTTGCGTGAAGTGTTAAGAACCACAGGGCATGGAGCTATGAGCTTTGATGGGCGTTAAATGCCACGCCGAAAGGTTCCGTCTATGTCTGTCAGATGACAGCATTACTTAGCTGAAACTCAGAAGGCCGCTAAAATGCTAACGGCTTGGAATAATTATAGTTCTTACAGCTCTGAAGTACCTTTTTCTAACTCATGTACACTGAGGTGACAAAAATCTTGGATAGCTCCTAACATCGCGTCTGGACGTTCTTTTGCGCGGCGTAGTGCAGTAACTCGACTTGGCATGTATTTAACAAATCATTGGAAGTCGAACCCCACCCCCCTCCCCAGAAATATTTAGCCATGCTGCCTCTATAACCGTCAATGATTGCGAAAGTGTTGCCGGAGTAGGATTTTGTGCACGAACATATCTCTCTATAATGTCCCATAAATGTTAGATGGGATTCATGACGGGCTATGGTGATGGTCAACTCATTTGCTTGAATTGTCCAGAATCTTCTTCGAACCAATTGTGAACAATTATGGCCCGGTGACATGACTTCGTTGTTTGAGAACATGAACTCCATGAATGGCTGAAAATGGTCTCCAAGTAGCCGAACATAACCATTACCAGTCTATGATCGGCCCAGTTGGGTCAGAGGACCCAGTCCATTCCGTGTAAACACAGACCACGCCATTATGGAGCCACCACTAGTTTGCACAGTGCCTTGTTGACAACTTGGGTCCATGGCTTCGTGGGGTCTGAGCCACACTAGAACCCTATCATCAGCTCTTACCCACTAAAATCGGGACTCATCTGACCGAGCCACGGTTTTCCAGTCGCCTGGGGTCCAATCGATATGGTCACGAGCCCAGAAGAGGCGCTGCAGGTGATGTGCTATTTGCAGAAGTTCCAGCGTCGGTCGTCTGCTGTCACAGCCCACTGACGCTAAAATTCACAGCATTGTCCTAACGCATGCGTTTATCGTACATCTCACACGGATTTCTGCGGTTATTTCACGTATCATTGTTTGTCAGTTGTCACTGACAACTCTACGCAGACTCCTCTGCTCTCGGTCGCTAAGTTAAGGCCGTCGGCCTCTGCGTTTTTTGTAGTGAGAGTTAATGCCTGGTATTCTCGGCTCACTCTTGACACTGTGGAGCTCGGAATATTGGATTCCCTAACGATTTCCGAAATGGAATGTCCTATGCGTCTAGCTCCAACTACCTTTCGGTTTTCAAGGTCTGTTAATTTGCGTTGAGCGGTCATAATCACTTCGGGAATCATTTTACATGAATTATCTGAGTACGAATGGCAGCTCCGCCAATGCACTGCCCTATCATCCTTTGCGTACCCGATACCATCGTCATCTGTATATGTGTATATCGCTATCCCATGCCTTTTTCACGTCAGTGTGTGTAGGTCATCATCATCCTCTTGGACAGTTTCCACCCTCTGGCCGGGTCTGTATGCAACATAGGCCTCTCCATCGTCTTCTGTCTTGCCACCATCTCTCCGTCTTCACCTTGGCCCAGTCTTCCCCTTTCTTCTGGACGCATTCCTCTACTCCTTTCAGCCATCTGGCTCGCGGTCTTCCTCTTGGTCTCTTTCCTTCCAGTTTCATCTAGTGTATCCTCCTGGGTATCCTCTTCTCCTCCATTCTCTTAACGTGTCCATACCATCTCAGCCTTGATTTCTCTCTCTCCTCCTGAAATGGTTCCACCGTCATTAACTCTCTGATCGTCTCATTTCTTGCCGGCCGAAGTGGCCGTGCGGTTCTAGGCGCTGCAGTCTGGAACCGCGAGACCGCTACGGTCGCAAGTTCGAATCCTGCCTCGGGCATGGATGTGCGTGACGTCCTTAGGTTAGTTAGGTTTAACTAGTTCTAAGTTCTAGGGGACTAATGACCTCAGAAGTTGAGTCCCATAGTGCTCAGAGCCATTTGAACCATCGTCTCATTTCTTAACCCGTCTATCTCTGTCCCTCCAATACTGTTTCTCAAGAATTTCATCTCACTAGCTTGTATTTGCCTTTTCTCTCTTCCTTTCATAACCCACGTTTCTGATGCATATATCAGGATCGGGACATAGTATGACCGGTATATAACCTTTTTACTGATTTCGGGTACATCCTTGCTCCATATCAGGCTTCACACACTCTTCCGAAATGCTTCTGCTTTTCTCCCCCGCTCGTTTATCTCTCTGTCGTTTCCTCCATCTTCCTGTATCAGGCTTCCTAGGTGCTTGAAAACTCTCCTTTCACCTCAGCCTTTCCCCACCAACTGTTATTCCAGTTGTTTCTCTCCCATTCTTTCTCGTTCTGATAACCATCTCACTCTTACTTATGCTAAATTTCACCCCATATTCTTGTACTGTTCGTTCCCATACGTCCAACTGGTCTTCCTCCTCCTTATTCCCCCAAATCATCAGATCATCTGCAAGTATTTGCATCAAATGTCTAAGATAACAGATCAAGTCATGCGGAACACTTTTTTTAAGTGTTCAGTGACACTTACCGACTGTTCTAAAGAGACGACCCTAACACGTCGAGATTTCATCGAACTATCAGTGTCTAATAATCGAGTGTGCTGCATGCTACTACCTACCACAGTAGGTTGATAGAATGATTTTCAATAAGAAAAACTTAAGAACGATTGTCTCTATGTGGAGAAAGATATTTTTGAAGTGAGTCAGGAACTTGAATTTTGATGAGCCTTCCTCTTGACATGTGAAGCAGATGACTGTATTAGAGGCAACACTCACTGCATACGCACGTTGCACATTACCCATGCCACCCCGCCTCTCAATTGGAAATTTATGGAAAGGTCTGTGGGACCAAACTGCTGAGGTCATCGGTCCCTAGGCTTACACACTACTTAATCTACCTTAAACTAACTTACGCTAAGGACAACACACACACCCATGCCCGAGGGAGCACTCGAACCTAAGACAGGGGCAGCCGCGCGAACCGTGACAAGGCGTCCCAAATCGCACGGTTACCCCGCGCGGCTGCCGCCTCTCGGGGGCATAACCAACACAAAAGCATGCCTAGCGTCACTGGGGCGTGGCAGCTAACACTTTGTCTCTAATAAAAGTCGTTCTCCATGACTGATCTATCACCCCTAGACGTTTGATGTAAACACTTTGAAACGGCCTGTTATTAATTTCAAATGCTTAAACAAATCTGTATGTAGGGTGTCTAATAAATAATGCGACAAACGTCGAGGGGTTGTAGAGGGCGTCTTGAGGATACTAATCGAGGATAGCAACCCGTATCCAGAAATGTCATCCAACGATGCTGCAGAGCGTAGAAGTTATAGGCATCGGCACTTGCCACTAGGCCACCCCTCCAGCAGCAAATACGACTTTGTACACTGAAGGATCATAGGCGGAATGTGTCACAAAGTTGTTTATTATTCAATGATCGCAACTGATTGCTACGATCGCCGGTGTAGAAGATGGAGCTAGCTGCTGCGTAGAAAGGCTTTACCGAGGGGATATTTTCCACCCACAAGGAGAGTGCAATGCTCTGTTGCCTTGGTGGTTGCCAGTTTTGGACATTGGTTTCCATCCAAAGTTTATTTTTCTCATGGAACCATCTAAAATCTACCATGTTTTTCGGTATACAGGAGAAAAATAAAATGCAGAAGCAAACCCATGTCCACGACTGTCATCCACCGAGGTAACAGAGCATCGTATTCATAGGAGACAAGCATTGTCTTGGCAGCAGCTAGGTCTATCTTCTTCACTAGCGATCGTAGAAATCAGTTGCAATTACTGAATAACAACGAACACTACGAGACGTTCCACCTATGGTCCGTCAGCATATAGTCACGTTTGCTGTTGAAGGGGTGGGCTAATGGCAGGCGCCGGTGCCTATAACTTCTACGCTCTGTAGCGTCGTTGGATGAAATTTCTGGAGGAGGGTACCTATCCACGATTTCTTCCTCAAGAAACTCTCTACAACATGTCGAAGTATGTCATTACTTTCCTGGGACACCCTTAAGCTTAGATTCTATATCAGTTACAAGTTAGATTCCTGAACAGCCTCTACTCTGTTCTTTGAACGTAACATTTCACCACCTGTGTTAAAAATATCTGAATAACAACATTTCACCCACTATTTTTTTTTTTTTTTGATCTGACCAAGGAAATTCGACAGTGAAAATCACAAAATTCTTTTGGATAATCTTTAAGGTTAGTTTTGTAGGTTAACAGTTGGTGCTGAAAGGCAAAATGAACACAACAACATGCAGGTCAATGAAAGGACAATCTATAAGTTTCTTCTTTAATTTAATCTTCTTTCCACAAGAAGTACTGCAGGAATCTTTACTCCGATATCACCATAGAAGGAATGACGCACTCAACCAAGGTTCGCTGCTACAACGCATGTAAAACAGATCACATTTTTGGCATGCTTCAGAAATCATCACTTCAAGTGTAGAAAACAGATCAAGACACACTTTAAAATGCAGACTAGGTGGTTCACTGCTCAAGAATAGATATTAGATGACGCAGAGTCTTTCATTTACTTCTGCACTGAAATTAGATCATACAAAGTAAATCCTTTGAGAAAACAAAAAGTAAAAATTACATTTGCAGGATATTAATCACTGATAGTTCCTATACTACAGAATAAACATTCAAAAGTGGTGCAGCTGATTAATGACACGCAGAATGCAGTAAGAACTTCACATTTCAGAACAGCAGTTGTAGTAAAAGCTGCTTGGTAAATTCTTGCAGTCAAGAGAATCACAAATGTAATAGTCTTGAAGTATACAAACAGGAAGTGATATGGTGGGACGCAGGTTTCTTTTATACGGGCATCCATTCCCAAAAGACATTAGAACAATAATGGTGACTATGATGACAAGTGACGCATATCATTGCCATATACTGCGTATCAGAACAACATCGTCGAGAATAAAGTCTGGTCAAGGAATGTGTCGCTACCTTATTTCAAGAATAGATCTCGAGATTCTGCTGTGTCTCCAGCCCGAAGCTTATATTCCTTTGAACAAACAGCATTATAGATTATTATACTTGTTTTCGTCAGTAAACTTCATTATTACTTATATTCTTCTTTCTTCTTTTTCTTTTTCCGTCCCGCATCTTCGCCGCTCCGTCCCCCCTCCCACCCCTTCCCCGCCACCCCCCTGCGAAGAATGAATGTGTGTACCCCAAGTGTCTGCGTGTAGTGTTATTCACGTGAAACTGTAGGAAAGTTTTCTAAATGTTTGCGCATCGTGTAACCTAGGAGGGACTGGGGTACCAACTTGGTATTCTCCTACTGGGATGTGGGAAACCACCTAAAATCCACAATCAGGCTGGCCGGTACATCGACCTCGTTGCAAATCCGCCTGGTGGATTCTACTCGGACCGGCGCACCTCCCCGTCTCGGAAGCGACGTTTTAACACGTACTGCTATCCGGCAGTTTGCTACTAACATTATTGTTTTAAATACATCACCAAAGGGTGCAAAATATTATCGGCAAATTTAGCTATTAAGTGTTTTTATGTACAATGTCTCGGAAAAATGTGATGTTGCTCCCGAAATAGCCGTAAATCTGGTCTTTATCTTAATATACAAACCGTAGTTATAGCTGGTTAAATTGCGCAAATTGGTTGAGTAGGCTGCCTATTTCAAATTTTACAGTCATCTCAGAAAAGTACCTAGTGTGGTGTACAGTGTTGCTGTTGGATCAACACTGACATATCTGCAGATAGAGTGCCAGGAGTAGGAGTTTATTTAACGTCGGGTTCTGACAAAGTTTCAGCGACAAAACGGTTCGCAGCAGCTTTCGAGATGGAAAGTTGCTATTTTAAACTCGCTGAGATCGGTCGGTGAACACTTTGTGAGGTGAACTTTCCGGGCGTCCACTGACTGGAAAGCGGTGATCGCGGCTCCCGAATTAGAGCCACGTCACCTTTCACACCGAAGATATTGCAACGCAGCGGCAAACAGTATGAAATTGTTGCGAGCGTGCTCCTGCACGACGGAGGAGACTAGCGCGTAAAAAAAAGGAACGATTTCTCCTACCTTCTACGTAACAGGCTGAATAGCTGTCTGAGTACAGTCACGTCGAAAGGCGTGGAACACTTGTTCTCTGCATTCTTTGCTTCTTCGCTGAAATGAAATAGTCACTGGCTGACGCAGCACTGTTGGTAGCTAGGCGGCAAGCACAAATGGGTGCCACACGGACGTCCTGGATTTGACCCCCGGTAGCATCAAGTGAGTCCGCTCGTCCCCGAGAGGATGACTGAGGGAGGGAGAATGCTAGCCACATGCCCCCCCCCCCCTCCCCCATTACCGCAGACAAACGTATTTAGGCAGAGACTAAGCAGGGATCGGTCGGTATCGCTTAGTTCTCTGGCCAACATAGCGGTTTTTTAAACTATTCTTATCTACTATGGATGAGGAAGACCGATGCTGCGACCCGTAACGGTTTTCAATAATGACTGCAACGGCTCGCTTTTTGCGATAGTAACGATTTTATCTTCCCATTTCCCTTTTCAAGTTGCCTAGCTACTCATCACTAGATGATATACTTAGTAACCGTTCATATTGGCGTCGTTGTGTAATTATCTGATTCTATAGGCTTACACCTGGTGCACAAATCACTTTGGAAAATGTTGTTTATGTTCGCTGGTTATGTTACACTACTGGCCATTAAAATTTCTACTCCAAGAAGAAATGCAGATGATAAACGGGTATTCATTGGACAAATATACTATACTAGAACTGACATGTGATTACATTTTCACGCAGTTTGGGTGCGTAGATCCTGAGAAATCAGTACCCAGAACAACCACCTCTGGCCGTAATAACGGCCTTGATACGCCTGGGTATTGAGTCAAACAGAGCTTGGATGGCGTGTACAGGTACAGCCGCCCGTGCAGCTTCAACACGATAACACAGTTCATCAAGAGTAGTGACTGGCGTATTGTGACGAGCCAGTTGCTCGGCCACCATTGACCAGACGTTTTCAATTGGTGCGATATATGGAGAATGGGCTGGCCAGGGTAGCAGTCGAACATTTTCTGTATCCAGAAAGGCCCGTACAGGACCTGACACGCGGTCGTGCAGTATCCTGCTGAAATGTAGGGTTTCGCAGGGATCGAATGAAGGGTGGAGCCACGGGTCGTAACACATCTGAAATGTAACGTCCACTGTTCAAAGTGCCGCCAATGCGAACAAGAGGTGACCGAGACGCGTAACCAATGGCACCCCATACCATCACGCCGGGTGATACGCCCGTACAGCGATGACGAATACACGCTTCCAATGTGCTTTCACCGCGATGTCGCCAAACACGGATGCGACCATCATGATGCCGTAAACAGAACCGGGATTCATCCGAAAAATGATGTTTTGCCATTCGTGCCCCCAGGTTCGTCGTTGAGTACACCATCGTAGGCGCTCCTGCCTGTCATGCAGCGTCAAGGGTAACCGCAGCCATGGTCTCCGAGCTGATAGTCCATGCTACTGCAAACGTCGTCGAACTGTTCGTGCAGATGGTTGTTGTCTTGCAAACGTCCCCATCTGTTGACTCATGGATCGAGGCCATTGGGATCCAGCACGGCGTTCCGTATTACCCTCCTGAACCCACCGATTCCATATTCTGCTAACAGTCATTGGATATCGACCAACGCGAGCAGCAATGTCGCGATACGATAAACCGCAATCGCGATAGGCTACAATCCGACATTTATCAAAGTCGGAAACGGTATGGTACGCATTTCTCCTCCTTACACGAGGCCTTACAACAACGTTTCACCAGGCAACGCCGGTCAACTGCTGTTTGTGTATGAGAAATCGGTTGGAAACTTTCCTCAAGTCAGCACGTTGTAGGTGTCGCCACCGGTGCCAACCTTGTGTGAATGCTCTGAAAAGCTAATCATTTGCATATCACAGCATCTTCTTTTTGTTTGTTAAATTTCGCGTCTGTAGCACGTCATCTTCGTGGTGTAGGAATTTTAATGGCCAGAAGTGTAATTACAGGACATACACTCTGCCACAAGTAACAACTTCCACGTATTTTACAACCCTTCCCTGACATTGGCGTGACGAGGCTGAGTGCGTTCTGTAGCAGTACTCCCATCAAGAACAATCGCTGACACTATCAGGAATTGAACCCGAGCCTTTCGCATAGCAGCGGCGGCGACGAATTCTGCTCCAGTACCATTTCCTCCTCCCAAACAGTCACCCCCCCCCCCCCCCCGGTCGGCCCCTACGGCGACGCCCCACAGCTCTTTAGATGCAATTACCTAGTTAATTCGTTTTCATTTTTTTTATTTTTGCATATTAAATTGAGGTCAGATGGCTCTGCCGACTGAGATATTTTGGTACTTCACACGCAGTAACTGAAAAGCATCGAAATTTATCTCTCAGAAGACTGAGCCTTGTAACTGCGAAGTAGTCAGGTGTTTTATGTCGGTGACGTCAGTGGCATAAGACGGGAGTGCCTGAACAGTTCTTAGCTCAAAGCAGAATGTTATCACACGTTTTTAGAAGTGCTCGTAAAATAAACGGCATAAAGAAGATGAGAAAAGGGCAAAGGTTATCTAGTTCGCAAGTTGACAATGCTTTTTCCACCAAGGCTGTCATTTCACATTAAAATTTAAGTTTATTGCATCTCAGCTAACCTCTCCCAGTCCAGCAGGATATTTTTAAGTGCTAATAAGTAAGTTATTCATCATGACCATCAAAACAACGAAATATCATTATGTTGGTGCATAGGTTCGTAGTGCTTTTTTTTACATGATGGAATTCCGGTTGCTTTGCGTTTATTTATCGATTCTCATTCTTTAATTGTAGTTCATTGTTGCTATTTGAGTTTACGTTTTATCGTTTTGTCATTTGGAGATAGTGAACGGAGCTGTGGACGGTAGAAAATGGAGTGCCAACTGGAGATACTGGAACATTTCCGACAGATTCTTCTCTTTGAGTTCAGTAGAGAAGTGACGGGATAGGAGGCAGCAGAAACATTTGCGCCGTGTGTGAGGATAATGCCATTGGACAGAACACGGCAAGAAAATAGTTTTAAAGAGTATCGTTTCGACATTGGTGACCCTCCACGTTCAGGAAGACCTTCGGGGTTTGATGAAGATCGTTTATACGCAATAATCTACAATGATCCACGTCAGTTTACCCGAGAACTGGCAGATATGATGAACTGCTTTCATTCCATCATTATGCTACATTTTCATGCAGTGGGAAAGGTTAAAAAAAGGGGTATATGGGTACTGCATGCTCTAAACCCACAACACAAAAATTAGCGGGTGGCCATAACTGCGTCTGTGCTAGCTCGTCATCGATTGGCTCGTGAGGAACACCGACCAGTCCTGTCCACTATCGTTACTGGAGACGAGAAATGGTGTCTTTATGTTAACATAAGGAAAAGAAAGGAACGGTTCAGCTCAAACGAAGCAGCAAGTCCCCGTACAAAGACCTGTGCGCATCCACAAAAGATAGCGTTTAGCATCTGGTGGAATAACAACAGTGTGGTGCAATACGAATTGCTATCCCGAGGTGTAACCATCACTCTTGATATTTATTGACAACAATCAAGACCTTTTGCGCACGCAGTCCAAGAACAACGACAAACAAGACTGCCTGAAGTGATGCTACTCTACAATAACGACCACCCGAATTCTGCTACACTGACAAAAAACCCTGTACAGAAGTTGCGTTGGAAGGTCAATTCGCACCCAACTTATTCGCACCCTCAGATTTTCACCTTTTACGCACTCTAACGAACATCCTTCAAGGAACTTCCTCTCAGGATGAAAATGCGCTCCGAACATGGCTCGACGAGTTCATCGCGTCAAATCCACGTGATTCCTACACTCGCGGAATCGAAAAGTTAGCCCAGCGTTGACATATTGTTGTAAATAGTGAAGGAGAATATATTATTGATGTCTAAAGTCTCTGTTACGTGTATCTGTTGTGTTTATTAAACATATGGAAAAAGGACACGAAGTTACGCACCAACCTAATAATTCACTTTAACAGATATACAGAGTAGCATGACACATATAAATATAATAAGTATCGTCCCACATAATAATAACCGATTACTATCCACATTGTGTTTTGACATGTACAAACCGATATCGTCTGTACCTAGGCTTTTAAAGAAGATGCGCTATTTTATATACACGAGATAAAAAAAAATTAAATGAGCGCTGGCCTTATTTTCTGAACCACCTGATTAAAGAAAATCTCTGAAAGTCTGTATCAGGATTGCTGAGAAGAGATTAAATTATTGCAGGTCTGTAATACATCTCATCTGCTCATATCGCTAACGCGCAGCGCGCTGTCTTGCGAGACGGGAGATGAGCCAGAAACGGATAGGCATCTGCAAGGCGTATTAACGACCACTGGCCTGGTACAGCGGCCAGCCTGTGAATTCTGACGGTTTTTCACGCTCTTTTATGCAATAGCTGGGATGTTCCCAGATCTCCGCCTCAGGTAATACGGTTAACAAGCATTTAAAATATGTTAAGCTGGTATTACACGACACACTCATCGTACGAAAGTGTGCACCAGTGTCCCAAGTATACAAGTCTGGAATCACCATTTTTTTCAAAGTAAGGTTCTAATATCACTGCTTAAAACATTTATTGATTATTACGACATCTGCTTCGGAAGATTTCCATTTGCAAGTATGTCTACGTTGACCTGACGTAACATCTGGTGTAACTGTATCAGGTAACGGTTCTCGTTATACTTCACATGAAATTCTAAAACATCGGTTTCACGTCGACTTTGTGCTGCTAATACAGTTTGACGTAATATTTTGATCTAATATTGTAGATATTTCCTGTAATTTTTTGACAGTACAATAGATGTTTTTATTTACACAATATGCAAAGATAAAACATAGTATGTAAATGTAAAATATCTATGGTGTGAACTGTCAAAAAATTACAGGAAATATCTACAATATTATTGCAAAATATTACGCCACATTATATGAACAGCACAAAATCGACGTGAAATCAATATTTTAGAATTTCGCGTGAAATGTAACGAGAACGGTCACCAGACACAGTCACACCAGATGTTACACAACGTAGGCATACTTGAAAACGGAAATCTTCCGAAGCAGCTGTCGTAATAATCAATAAATGTTTTAAGCAGTGATACTTAGACCTTACTTACAATGTTCTTTCAAAGACATATATCTCATTGCAGGTCCAATCATAAAGAAACGCCAATTTTTTGGGTAACTCTGTCACATGGTATACATAAAGTGTGTCTGCACCGGCGCCCCAAGGGTACATATTCGGAACTGCAGGCTTGTTTACGTCGATGAGTGCTATTTACTCATACTGACACTTCTGAGAGCTCTGAGTTTCTATTTGTTAAGCAGTTATTGTAATCTTGTGCAGCTAGAATAAAATTACGATGTGATTATACAGAATTATGGACTAAAGTTTTCGTTTCAAATGCAAACAAATGATTATCCGTAGAGACAGGAAGATCAGCCAGCCACTAAAGTGAAAATTATGCTAAATTTAGCCAAATCAGCGGACCATATTCGACGCGATAAATATAAGAAAGAGACAACACTAGAAGACATCTATATCTGCCACAGTAAAAATTATTATACGGTGAGCTGATGAAATGTTCAAATGTGTGTGAAATCTTATGGGAGTTAACTGCTAAGGTCATCAGTCCATAAGCTTACACACTACTTAACCTAAATTATCCTAAGGACAAACACACACACCTATGCCCGAGGGAGGACTCGAACCTCCTCCGGGACCAGCCGCAGAGTCCATGACTGCAGCGGCTAATCCCGCGCGGCGGTGAGCTGATGAGATATCTTTATACTGTACCACATATTATTTACTTTTCAGCCCTGTTCGAGTCGGTGAAAGAAGCGGGAAGAATGTCGCGCTGTGTTTGTAGCATCTGTTGTTTCCCTCAAGTAGTCTGTATGGGAGCCAAAGTACGGGACTAAAAATAATATTTGTAGATTAACCGGTATGTATAACGAAATTTTTGTGTGATATAAGGCACTAATCTTTAATTACCCGCCATTTAGGAGTTTTCAGCTTATCTGTCACATTTTGTAGTCGGATAAGTTTGTGTCCATCCATGCAGTCCTCCTTCGTATGATCGGTATCCTCCGTTACACTAGCCTCATAGGCCCCACACAATTTCGTAATGTTTCATTGTAGACCACACTAGTGTTTTAAAAGCAATTATGCAAAGCAATTATGTAACGGTCCAATTAGATACGTTTCATTTTACTTCCTCGTAAAATAATAGTCTTAAATATAAATTAATAAAATATTAATTTCAAATTGTTGTTGACTGACGGGAGAAGGCCGACAAGTGAGGAAAAATCTTTCTTATTACAGGTTTTTGGAAAAATGTGTTACATGTAACTGACATAGAACTTCCTAGCAGCCACGTTTAAAGTTCTGGGAAATGCAGTAACCAGAAGATGGATGTGGGTGAGGTGGAGGAGCGGAATACAGGGTCAAATCTCACGACGTCCGCAATCCGCTGTGGATGCCCAGAAACAAAGAAATTAACCTTGCGTATCAGTCATTCACAGTTTGTCTGCATTTTGGGATGACGTATTCATAGTTGAGTCAGGCTAGGGGTATTGCAGCTAACATTAATGTTTTAAGAGACTATGAGGAATGTTACTTCAAGGCGCAGTGCCTGTAATGTTATTGGAGGAATATATAATTTAGTTGTTGATCCAGTTGTCAATCGTTTCTTTTACAAAGTGAACTAAAGCATAGTGAGATTATTTTAATTTTGGTCAGTTTGCATAGGGTGCAGTTTTTTTAAAATTGTCGTGTGGAACTACAGCAATAAATTGTTCCTTGTTTTATCATTTAGTTTACGACGGAACAATATTAATAACAATCAGACGCGTATACTTAGCTCATTACTAAACTAGAAAGACTTCTCCATGAAGCCAAGCCCTGACGCAATACGTCACAGCCGCCATGGTAGGTCAAGGCAAACAGTCAAATTGTTCTACAAGTGGCGAAAAACTCACAGAAGATGGACGACGCAACAAAGAGTCAAATTCAGTCTCTTCTGCCCCACAAATTCGCCGCTCTACAACCTGAGAGGGATCAAGTGGATGTGACACCACAGCCAGACACGGAAGGAACAAGTTCCGACACTGCAAATGCACTTACTCGGTCAAGCAAGACGTCACTGGCGAAGGTTTGCCAATAACAGTACAATGTACAGGGCTCTATCTCACTCTCAACGCTGAACTCAAGAAGCAATTCAAACGAACTATCAAAGCGATCGGTAAAGGAGACACAATTAAATACCACTTCGAAACAGTAGAAGACCAGCGACTGGGCTTGCAACTTTCCAACCTACGAAAATCCCGTTTTTCACCCAAACAGTGCCAATACACACGATGCTGATAATGGTAGGGAAATACTGTCCAGAACTGACGGCAGAAGGAGAAGTGGAGCAAGAACTGCGTGCCATCGGCTTGCCGCAGGCCGCAGTCCATCAGTTCACGATCAGGGACGAAAAGACGAACAAGCTGACCCCCAGCCGGTGTATTGTCGCCCTACCGACTGGATCAGCCATCGAGTCGGTTTACGAAGTAAGAAATTTGTCGGATACGGAAGTCCAGATTGAGACATACCGCTCGAAAGATGGCCACCCCAATGCATCCCAACGCTTCTTGTAACAACAACTGTACATATAATAATTTTTTCTTCTGATTTTCGATAAATTAGTGTAAGCAATGTTTTGATTTCATTTCTTTTCGATGTGAATATTAATGTTTATGTCAAATTGCAAGCAATATTATAACAAAATGGAAATGTAAGAAATGTTGAAACTATTGTAAGATGTTA
Source organism: Schistocerca serialis cubense (assembly GCF_023864345.2). NCBI lineage: Eukaryota > Metazoa > Arthropoda > Insecta > Orthoptera > Acrididae > Schistocerca > Schistocerca serialis. The sequence goes on from NC_064643.1 coordinate 464,327,455, forward strand.
AAGTTGTAATTGTGCGCCTGGTCCATACGTAGGCAATGTATTAAGATATGTGGAGTGCAAAACCTTTGGTGAATACCCTGTCTGTAGGGGAGCGGTAAAAGGTGGATGGCAGGCGAGCGCGGGAAAATGCACACGGGCGCGGCACGGCATAACGGGCTCAGCAGTAGTAGCCGGAGTTGGGCATCGGTCTGAGAAACACGCTCTGGATCGAGGAGGCTCTCCTGGAAAATGTGATTTCATTGAGCCTCGGATGTGCTGTCTCCGACGACTATACAGCATGGCTATATTCCATAGGCACTAAATGGAAAAGGATTGCGACGCTAAGAAGAAGCAAAGTGCCGATACATCAAGAGCCATAGCTGTGATTGTACGTGAGTTGTGCGCCTCGCCATCTCGCCGCCCGCCAACCGCCGCTTCGACACGAACAAATGGTTCAAATGGCTCTGAGCACTATGGGACTCAACTGCTGAGGTCATTAGTCCCCTAGAACTTAGAACTAGTAAAAACCTAACTAACCTAAGGACATCACAAACATCCATGCCCGAGGCAGGATTCGAACCTGCGACCGTAGCGGTCGTGCGGTTCCAGACTGCAGCGCCTTTAACCGCACGGCCACTTCGGCCGGCCGACACGAACAGGTTGAAACATTTAGTACTGTATTCGTGTGGACCAGTGTTACTTTTGTTCCCGACTGTTCAATAACAACTTAACTTTTATCAGAATTGTCCTATCATTTAATTATCCTCATCACTAACCTAGACAGGGTCCTTTCCACATGTTGTGCAATCCGAGTGTCCCGAAATGAAGATTTAAAGTTTATATTAATAAGAATTACCTGCAAACCTATCTATGCTAGAATGATGTTTAAGAAACTTTATTGTTAATGAATATACAAGTAAAGAACATAGGTCTGACAAAGTTGGAAGATAATGTTGAAATTGGTTTAGTAATGAAGTATAATTAATTTGAGACAAAAATAATGGTAGTTAAATAAGCAAGAAATAAGACAAAAAGAGTAGTAATTCATATACTGGAGACCATGAGTGCTTAATGAGTTCAATAGTCAAAGAATTTCAATACAGTGACAATTACAGTTTCAGGGTCCCCCCCCCCCCCAACGCCCCTTTTTTTCTATTAATTTAAATTCTGAAGTGTACTGAACTGATTTGACCAGCAAAGTTAAAGTTAATATAAAAAATAAATTTATCAGTGTTTTACCCTTCTTAAAATTGACATTGTATGTGTGTTTCAAAAGTGCTATTTCTAGGGTAACCTATGCCCGATTTCAGTCGGATCAATAGACAAAACGCAGTTTGTAGTAATCATTATAGTGTAATGTTGTGTATTTATAGCTTGTCCAAATTAGTACAGAAAGGGAAAATATTAGTTCAGTAGATTTTTCTGGTTCTAAAATTTACCATATAATGCAGTATACTACGTGTTGTTATGCTTGTACGTACATCCTCTTGTACAAGGAAAAAACTCACTTAATGCCTAATCAGGCTGGCGACCGTATTATTAACAATTGGTAGCATCTGCTGTGTATGTTTCTTGCCCGTCCTAACGTGTAGTTGCACTTTAGACTTGCTTGACGTATCATTGTTGTTACTGAGTGGGTGTAAGTCTGATTTTGCCTCCATTCAGGTACACGCAGTCAACATATTTACTAAAATCCTTTCTTATACGGTGAAGCCCGTCAACTTACCATAGTACAGGCTTTAAAGAGTTAACGTACGCCCGAGCGTAGACGTTACAAGTGGCTTCCCGGTGACAGGACATCCAATTGTTATCGGTCACAAATTAATGTGAATACCGAACAGTGGATGTTCAGTGGCACGAATTGCAATATTATTTAGTAAAATAAATAACAGTGAACGTAAAATACGATAGTGTAGTGCAATTTGCATTCAGTATGGACGGGAGAGTAGACAGAGTAGATGTGCCGAGCGTAATGGAAGAGGCGCATGGCAATAGCAGGAGTTTACGCGGCCAGATAACAGATGGCGTTAGCGAAAGGCAATTGGCGTATACAATATCACGAACATGTTAATAAACAGATTGAAATGTCGAGATTGCCTCGAACACAGCAAGAGATAAAACAAGAAGTAGGGGATGACTTTTTAAACAATAGTGGGTACGTGAACGAATCCACTGACATGTTTGATTCTCCAAAGATAAAGAAAGAACCGAAAGAAACTTTTGAGGTAGGATCGGAACACACTGATTCCGTAGAACAAAACAGTATGAAAATTTTAAGCATGAACGATTTATTTGAACAATTAATCAAACAAATTGTAGGACAGAGTGATCAGCTTCAGAAACAAGTCAGTAATCAGGTTAGTCAGCTCAAAACACAGAATGATCAACTTAAAACACACGTTGCAGAGCAGCTCAAAACACAGAATGATCAGCTTAAAACACAGGTTATTCAGCTTAAAACACACGTTGACGAGCAGCTTAAAACACAAAGTAATCAGATTAAAGTACAGGTCGAAGAACAAGGAATTAAAATTAGTAAACAAATAGAACAGGTAGAACAAAAAGTGGGTAATTTAAGTTCTGTGGTAAATACTATAAAATTTTAAATTGACACAATTAACAAAAATATGGATACTATGCAGGGGGAAATTGACAACATTAACAGTAGGTTTGATGTTGAAATTCTCAACATCCAAGAGAAAGTAGAGCCTCTTGTTGAAACGAAAGTAGACGAAAAAGTTTTCGGTCTTAAAACTGAGATCGTAAACGAATGTCAACACGGAATATCACAGTTGAAAAAGGCAGTTTCAGACACTGAAAGAGAATTAGGCGAAAAGGTGACCGGATGTGTACTGAAGTGTGAACAAAATACATCGAAAATTCAAGGCAAAATTTTCGATCTTGAGGGTAAAATTAAAGATAGGCCTGGTGTTGTCTGTAATGGCACACCACTTACGAAGCTATTGGAAGGTGAGGAACGCTTCGATCCCGCCAAGAAACATAACGGATGGCATCCGTTAGATTTCATCAAAAATTGCGAGATAATATTTCCTGAACACTTGTCTGATCAGGAAAAGATAAACGTAGTAATTAGCGCCTTAGCAGGTGACGCTAAGCGCTGGGGAATTAATTTGAATACCGAACGAATGACGTTCGAAGAATTTAAGCAAAAGTTTACGGAAGAATATTGGTCCGAACAAAAACAGGATCATTTGTGGCGCGAGTTTATCATGGCCAAACTTCATGATAACAGGGGCAGGAATTCTTTAAAAGATTTCTGCGAATATTGGTACCGGAAGTTGACGCATTTAAGAGGAAGAAGATCCGATTCTGAAATAATATGGGAGTGATATAAAAAGCTTCCAGAAGATTCGAAGAGATATGTGGGAAGCAATCATCGTAGCTTCCAAGCGTTTCTCGAAAGGGTCGAAGACGAAGACCACTGGCGCGAAAGTCGTGCCAATTATCAAAATATTGGTAACAGGAATAATCGTAATAATGACGAGAGAAATGACGGCGAAGGGTTTCGCGTCAACGTGATACAAAGAGGAAGAGGCAGAGGAAGAGGAAGGGGAAGTTATTTAGGTCGCGGTAGAGGGTATACCGCGCAAGATAATAACGACGCGGGAAACTGATTTCCGCGAACGTTGCGGGGCAAACGGATGCGGACAGTATATACCGGCCCCGATTTAAGAAATGTTACCGGACCGACAGTAAAGTTATGAGACAGGTTAGAGACAGGCGTGGAACGACGCAACGTGTTGTTGCGAAACAAGCGTCAGGTGCGGGCATAAATCAGTCATCGTTGCCGCGCAGAGCGCTACATGTTAACAGGCGAGTGGAGCATCAGAGGGCAACGGCCCAGCCTAGCAAAACAGCTGTTCAGAGAGAAACGGATAGCAATGCGGCAGCATTAGATACGAGCACTGCCGTAAGTACTGGTGCATACATTACGAGTGGTAATTCCGTGGCGAAGGAAATAGTAGATGAAACGGTGGAGACACAGAGAGGCGCGGCTAGCAGTGTTAGCAAAAAAGTAAATGGCGAGAATGATCTAGCAGAAGTAACTGATTGGTGTGTGCAGATCGACGATCTGTACAAGGGCCTAAAGCAATGTGAGTGGGAGGATTTTAAGAAGGAGTATGAGGCAAGGAAGTTGATTAGTGAAAAAGGAGATAATAGGGACGTCGATAAGGTGACGTGGCCCAAAGCTGAAGAGGAGAGAGTAAACAGCGCCGCGCTGAGTACGCGTGCTGCCGATAGGACGATGATTAAAGATAGGAAGGAATTGGAGGATGAAATACTAAGCATTGACGAGGAAGTAACTTCTGTTAAGGATCCGCCAACAGTACGAGCTGCTACCGAAAAGCACCGTGAGGAAGGAGCAGGTAATTACCTGAAAGTAATTGAAGTCCAGGAGGATTACACGAAATATGAATTAACAGTAGATGTGAGTATAGCTGATAATGAGGACGTTTTGCCGAAAGAGGATACTGAGTTAAAATCTAAACCTGACGAAAACGCAGAGGAAGAACTTAGTACCTGTCTCAGAAAAGCTTTTATGTTACAACCTGAAAGCGATCCAGAATGATCGGATTCGGACGATAGTTCAGATGACGAATATTTCGGTACTGGTGAAAATAATGGGGATGCAGCTAATTGCGATATTGTACCTAATGATGACGAAGTTTCAAAACAAAATCCAGATGTTGAGACCGAACAAAGAAAGGAAAGAGCCACCTGACGACTCAGGGTCTATTTTACAAAGAGTTCAAGTAATCAATGACTTTGAACTCCCGGAACTAAAGAAAACGCCAGATATAGGTGGGGTGAATGTTAAAAGCATATCTTGGGACGATGTTATCGTCGACCCGGATTTGCTTAGGGAAGATCACAACAATGAAAAACATTCGACGGTGAAACAAACTGTAATACCAGTTGAAATTTATAATGTGAAATTGCAGGTACTTCTTGATACGGGATCTCAGATAAGTGCAATCTCCCAGTCGTTTTTCGAACACATTTGCGATGAGCCTGGAATAGTAATTATGTCAGTGACGGGTGTAAAAATTGTTGGTGCTACTGGCAAAACTAGCAAGCCGGTAAAGAACCAGATTTTGGTTGAATTTAGTATAAAAGGACAAAACTTTGAACACGATTTTTTGGTTGTGCCAGACTTGAGTACCGAAATGATTCTAGGAATAGATTGGTTGGATAAAGAAAAGGTTATTATTGATTGTAGCCAGGAAGTGATCAAAATTGATAGTACATCTAGGAATTCAGAAGTAAAATTTGAGGAAAATGGGAAGGTGTTCGATTCAGAAATTGATTCTTTATTGTTGGAGATTGACCAAGGGAATGATAGTTTGACAAACAAGTATGAGGTGTACCATGTCCAGAGGTTAATAAATGAGAGTGACAAGCAGGGGCATGATTTTAAAGAAATGGTGGAAAATTTGAAGGGAATATCTCCCGAACAGAAAACAGAATTGCTTGATATTTTAGAAAGTAACAGCACCGTATTTTCGGACAAACCTGGCCTAGTTAAGAACTTTGAATACCAGATTGAGACAATAGAGCATAAACCTTTCTTTGTAAGACCGTTTTCGATACCCATATCAAAGAGGCAGGCTGTGCAAGTGGAAATAGATAAAATGATAGAATGGGGTGTAATCGAACGGAGTAGCAGCGAATATAATAGCCCCCTTATCATCGTGAACAAAAGGGATGGGGGAGTAAGAGTAGTTATTGACACCAGGACTTTGAACAAAATTGTAAAAAAGGAAATAGACAGACCTGAAAATCTGGACGAAATGCTTCAAAAATTTTATAATGTGAAGTATTTAACCAGTCTGGACATGACCGCCGGATACTGGCAAATTCCTTTGAGTAAAGAATCCCATAAATATACCGCTTTTCTATTTGCCGGGAAATGCTATCAGTATAAAGTAGTACCATTTGGGCTTAGCACTTCGGTGGCAGTATTTATTAGGGCACTGGACTTTGTATTAGGGAGAGAACTGAGTTCCCGGCTAACCATTCATGTAGATGATTTACTGATTGCTACAGAAGAATGGCAAGAGCATTGTGAATTATTGCATAAAGTTTTCGTTGCTCTACAAGCAGGTGGCATGACGCTTAAGTGGAAGAAATGTGAATTTGTGAAATCGGAGATAAAGTTTCTGGGGCACATTATTACTACGACCAGTATTGGCAAGGACCCGGAGAAATTAAGTGCAATAGCAGAGTGTCCAGCTCCTAGAAATAGAAAACAGTTGAAAGCCTTTATGGGTTTATGTGGGTTCTATAGAAAATTCGTCAAGGGGCAAGTTCTTAATAGTCCTCATTTGAATAATCTACTTAAGAAAAATAGTGCTTTTGTGTGGACCGAAGGGTGCGCGAGAGATTTTGAAAATTTAAAAAGTGAACTTTTGAATGACAAAATTTTGCATCACCCCATACTGTCAAAACCTTTCCATATGAGTACTGACAGCAGTGATTATGGAATTGGTATAGAAGTTTTCCAAGAAATCTGTGATGGCAAGGAAATCGAACACAGGACTATCGTATTTGCAAGTAGAACTCTAACAAAATACGAGAGAAACTACACTATATCAGAAAAGGAAGCTTTAGCCATTATATGGGGGTTAAAGAAATTCAGAAATTATTTGTGGGGCCATAAACTCATCATACATACTGACCACAAAGCTTTAACTTTTCTTAAGGATTGTCGTTTACTTAATGGCAGGCTAACTCGTTGGGCTTTGTACCTGCAACAATTTGATTACGAGATTTGCTATGTTAAGGGTACTGAGAATTATGTGGCAGATGCGTTATCTCGATTGCCTAATGGTATGAGTGAAGTGCCCAATGAAAATGGTGAAGAGGGTACTTTTCAGATAAGGCATATGAAAGAGGTTTCAGGAAAAAGGAAAATTGAACAAATATGTAAAAATATGAGATACCATCAAAATGAGGATCCGACATGGAAATCTGTGAAAGTAAATTTTGACAGTGTGCAGTATCCTCAAATTAAGAAGTATTACAAAATCTTTAAAGGCATTTTATATAGGAGGAAAGAATTAGCCACTGAGGAATGGAGAGTATGTTGGCCACACCAGTTCGATACCGAGGTCATAGACTATTTTCATTTAGCATTGGGGCATAGTGGTCCAAAGAAATGTTTGGATAAACTGAATAATGTAGTAGTGATTGCTGGTAGTGTCACTAAGAGGGTAAAGGAACGAATTAAGTCGTGTGGTGTCTGTCAAAGGGCCAAAGTACCGAACAGAACTAATAGAGGTCCAATGCAAAGTACATTACCTGAAGACACCCTAGAATTATTATCGGTAGATTTATATGGTCCCCTCCCAAAGACTTCGGGAAATTGTGCATATATTTTAGTAATTTTGGAAGTATTCTCAAAGTTTGTGAAATTATACCCCTTGAAAAAAGCAACAGCAAAAGCTGTATTTAGTAGGATGGTAGAATACTTCAGGACCATCGGGAGACCCAAGGCAGTACTATCTGACAATGGACCCCAGTTCATATCCAAAATTTGGAAAGAAGGAATGGAACAAAATGATGTGGAGGTTAAATATATCGCAGCCTACCATCCAGCTAGCAACCCGGTGGGTTGAAAGGTACATGCGAGAAATCGGGAGATTGTTTAGAACGTACTGCAGTCATAACCATAGAGCCTGGGGTAGATTTATATCGGATTTTGAGAATATCATAAACACCTTACATCATGAATCTACTGGGTTCCCACCGGAAGAAATTTTGTTAGGCAGCAGAAGTAAAAGTTTAATTGAGGAAAAACTAGAGTTTCCACCTGGTACAAGCTTGGGGTTGAGTCAAAAGAAAGAATTAGTCAGAAAAAGGACAAAGCAAAAAGCTGAATCTAGATCTAAAAGACATGAAAAAATCTGAAAGTTTCAAAATTAAAATTGGGGATTATGTTCTTTTAAAAACCCACGAAAAATCTAGTGAACTGAACCATGAAATTTCCAAATTTAAATATATTTACAATGGGCCATATATAATACAGAACATTCCACACGATAATGCTTACTACCTGATCTACCCAAAATCCAAAAAACCTTTAGGTGTAAGAAATGTTGTGGACCTGAAACTGTATGTTCCTAGGAGTGAGTGACCTAAGTACACTCAGAGAGCAATTTGCAGTAAATGTGCTGTATCTTATGCTGAAACTAATTTATTCCAAATGTAACTAATCTTTGTAAATATACGTGTACCAATATCAGTGTGCTAATGTACTTATGTGAGTTTCAGATTACCAAATGTACTGTAAATGTAAAGATGTATGGAGAAAAGGGATGAAAAGAAAGGGTAAATGCTGCAAGCCAAATAAAAGATGGGACTGTCAAAAATCAAAGTGGGCAGTATATGAGTCATAATATAAAGGACTGCCAAACACCAATGAGGGCAGATAAATAGTCAATGGAGAATTGTAAGTGTGGTACAGGTGATGTGGTAAAATGATGCGAAATGGACTGCCCAAATCTGAATAATAGGCAGCAAATATGTGTAGTAAATTTTCTGAATGTTATTGTGTGATTTTTTTAGTAAGTAAGGAAATGGACTGCCATTCAATGCAAGCAGCAACAAATTGTCTTATAGTGTATATAGATATTTGCATTTGCTTTTGTAGTTAAATGTTTGTGTTCCAGATTTTGAAATTACTTCTTTGAGAAATTTAGTAAAAATGAGTAATTTGCTATTTAAATAATGTTGTGATAGGAGATTGGACTGTGCCAAAGGCACTTAAGTAAATGATAAGTAAATGTTCTTGATATGTTAAAAAGTGTAGACCTATATAATGTGAGTGAAAGGAAGCTTGTGGTATAAATTTTTTTTTTAGGACATTCACACAAAGATTCAGAACCACTGTATAAATATAAAAATTAGTGTTCCCATCAAATTTGTACTTAGTAAAATTTACTGGAAACAGGGGCATGTGTAACAACAACTGTACATATAATAATTTTTTCTTCTGATTTTCGATAAATTAGTGTAAACAATGTTTTGATTTCATTTCTTTTTATTTTCGTGTCATTATGTTAAAGAAATTGTAAGCAACTTTCGATGTGAATATTAATGTTTATGTCAAATTGCAAGCAATATTATAACAAAATGGAAATGTAAGAAATGTTGAAACTATTGTAAGATGTTAAAGTTGTAATTGTGTGCCTGGTCCATACGTAGGCAATGTATTAGGATATGTGGAGTGCAAAACCTTTGGTGAATACCCTGTCTGTAGGGGAGCGGTAAAAGGTGGATGGCAGGCGAGCGCGGGTAAATGCACACGGGCGCGGCACGGCATAACGGGCTCAGCAGTAGTAGCCGGAGTTGGGCATCGGTCTGAGAAACACGCTCTGGATCGAGGAGGCTCTCCTGGAAAACGTGATTTCATTGAGCCTCGGATGTGCTGTTTCCGACGACTATACAGCATGGCTATATTCCATAGGCACTAAATGGAAAAGGATTGCGACGCTAAGAAGAAGAAAAGTGCCGATACAGCAAGAGCCATAGCTGTGATTGTATGTGTGCTGTGCGCCTCGCCATCTCGCCGCCCGCCAACCGCCGCTTCGACACGAACACCGAGCGAGGTGGCGCAGTGGTTAGCACACTGGACTCGCATTCGGGAGGACGACGGTTCAATCCCGCGTCCGGCCATCCTGATTTAGGTTTTCCGTGATTTCCCTAAATCGCTCCAGGCAAATGCTGGGATGGTTCCTCTGAAAGGGCACGGCCGACTTCCTTCCCTGTCCTTCCCTAATCCGATGAGACCGATGACCTCGCTGTTTGGTCTCTTCCCCCAAAAAAACCAACCAATCGACACGAACAGGTTGAAACATTTAGTACTGTATTCGTGTGGACCAGTGTTACTTTTGTTCCCGACTGTTCAATAACAACTTAACTTTTACCAGAATTGTCCTATCATTTAATTATCCTCATCACTAACCTAGACAGGGTCCTTTCCACATGTTGTGCAATCCGAGTGTCCCGAAATGAAGATTTAAAGTTTATATTAATAAGAATTACCTGCAGACCTATCTATGCTAGAATGATGTTTAAGAAACTTTATTGTTAATGAATATACAAGTAAAGAACATAGGTCTGACAAAGTTGGAAGATAATGTTGAAATTGGTTTAGTAATGAAGTATAATTAATTTGAGACAAAAATAATGGTAGTTAAATAAGCAAGAAATAAGACAAAAAGAGTAGTAATTCATATATTGGAGACCTTGAGTGCTTAATGAGATCAATAGTCAAAGAATTTCAATACAGTGACAATTACAGTTTCTGGGTCCCCCCGCGCCCCCCCCCCCCCAACGCCCCTTTTTTTTCCTTTTAAATTCTGAAGTGTACTGAACTGATTTGACCAGCAAAGTTAAAGTTAATATAAAAAATAAATTTATCACAGTTTTACCCTTCTTAAAATTGACATTGTATGTGTGTTTCAAAAGTGCTATTTCAAGGGTAACCTATGCCCGATTTCAGTCGGATCAATAGACAAAACGCAGTTTGTAGTAATCATTATAGTGTAATGTTGTGTATTTATAGCTTGTCCAAATTAGTACAGAAAGGGAAAATATTAGTTCAGTAGATTTTTCTGGTTCTAAAATTTACCATATAATGCAGTATTACTACGTGTTGCTATGCTTGTACGTACATCCTCTTGTACAAGGAAAAAACTCACTTAATGCCTAATCAGGCTGGCGACCGTATTATTAACAATTGGTAGCATCTGCTGTGTATGTTTCTTGCCCGTCCTAACGTGTAGTTGCACTTTAGACTTGCTTGACGTATCATTGTTGTTACTGAGTGGGTGTAAGTCTGATTTTGCCTCCATTCAGGTACACGCGGTCAACATATTTACTAAAATCCTTTCTTATAAAGTGAAGCCCGTCAACTTACCATAGTACAGACTTTAAAGAGTTAACGTACGCCCGAGCGTAGACGTTACATACTTCCACATGGCAAATTATTATTCCTTGTCCCCACGGTGTGTACAAAGTGCGGGTAATAACACATCAAACGCTTGTCAGAAACCTGTTCGAGAAAGCGAAGTGTGTCAACTGCAAAGGCGAACACTCTGTCATCTGGAGGGAGTGTACAACATTCCAGGAAGCCATACACCTCCCTGCAGCACAAGTAAAAGCAACACACCTGATTACAACCACCGACTGCAGGACTCACGCCGCCTAACCTCAGCGACCAAACCACTTTTCCACCACAACCAACTCAGACGAAGTCTGTCATCACCGCCCAACGCTCTCGCGCATGGACGAGGCGTCAGCAGCAAACAACCCCAAAAACATCGGAGCAGTCAACCTCCGATTTTTCGGAGATCAAAAAAATTTTTGAGATTCACTGACTTCCTGGCGGCGCTCCGACGGCAAAACATTTTTCAAATTCTACGGGTAACGATGCATCAGTTCAACAATGCATCAGACATCATTTCAGAAATCGTTATCTTGTTCATTGGAACCTTGAAACCGTTTTCTGCAACAAATGGCCCATAGACCAAACAGAAATGAAGATCTCACATTCTGTACGTACAACCCCAAAGGAGTTTACAACAAAAAACCGGAATTAGAGGAATTTATTCAGCGTTTCCACAGAGACATCCTTTCCCTTACACAGAGACATCTCTGAGCAGCATAACCAACACCCGCAACATGGTTGGCTGCCGAAATGACCGCGCCATTAGCAGGGGTGCTGGTGCAGCAATCTTCATAGTGGGGTCAATCGCGTAGTGTCACCACAGTTCCAATCACTGGAGGTGTCAGCCATAACCATCTCAACCCATCGCGGACACAACGCCTTTATTGGTGCCTATCTCAGCCCCACAAGGTCATTAGTGGAAGGGTATTTCACAACTCTGTTTTATCAACACAGCAAATTCCTCCTATCTTAACGCGAAGCATTTTGTGTGGAACTCGCGGTGCACAAATCCGAGAGGAATCCCGCTATACGCATTTGAAGAACGACTGGAAGCGATTACTTACGGATCGGAAGATCAGACGCACGTCCCTGTCAACCCTCACCATCTGCCAGACGTGCTGGGTATTGCGACCTAAAACAATCGTCGATTGGATCTGTACCTGCAGGCGATTAACGATTTTATTTCGGTCTACCTCTCTGTCATGGCAAACTATCGGAGGCATTGGAACATGTTTGGTCACCAATAAGGATTGCCACCCACTGGAACCAATTCCAAAGCTTCTTGAACAACAACATCTGACCCACTGCAGATGAGCCCACCTCATCCCTCGTGTAGGAGGCAGTGACGGCACTTACAGTCAAAATCAAACGGGTCTTTCGCTGGGCGACGATCACTCCGAACGGCATGTACCACATCGAGATGAAATTTCCCCACTTTTGCAGCATCTCAAAACGCTCAAAAATCGGGTACGGAAGCGGTGGCCGGATTATCGAGAGCTAAACCACCTCTCTCAACATGAACACTTCCGAGTCGGAATACCGACACGAGATATGGAAATATATTACAATTACACTTCAGTCTCGCGACGAATGGAGTTTGGTCTGAGCACTTAAAATACCTGCAGCCACCAAAAACAGCGCTCCGAGAACCGACGGGCAACCTATTCGACCCGCTAATCACAGGTGAGTTGTTCGTTAACATCCACGACGTTAAAAAATCTCCTGCCCACCTGGATGCTAGCGCCCTGAAGATCACTGGGGCAGGAGACAGGCAGAAGAAATGAGAAACGTCGCACGATGGACTGACTCTGTTCTAACTACACCAGCAGAAACCAAGCACGTCAATTGCCACCAGCTGAAGAATCTGCCGTGGAAACCTGTGGTGCTGCTGACAAGAATCTGCAATAGCTGTCTTATTCTCGGCTACTCCCGACGATTTGGAAAGCTGTCCTCGACGTGCCAATCCCCAAACCGGCGAAAGACTTGAGCTTGCCCCACAACCACAGGCCTATCAGCCTACTTTCAGCTCCCACAAAAGTCTTTGAATGGGTTATTCTTTAACGTCTCCGGCAAGTAGTCTTCGACCACAATGTCATACGATCTGATCGGTTTGGTTTTCGACCGCGACTACTGGCAGAACTGCAATTACTTCAGGTGCCAGAATACATTGCGTACAATATTATCTGCGTCAAATACATCGTGGCTGACTTCCTGGATATCGAAAAGGTGTGTGATCGAGTTTGGAAAAATAAACTTCTCAGCAAGCTTCACTACCAGAGAGCCGTCCCCGACTACTGCATGAAAGTTATTGACGGTTGCCTACAAAACCACCACTGCTTCGTTAAAATAGAAAATCAACGTTCCAGCGTGGAATATCTTATCGAAGGAATCGATCAGGGATCTGTCCCGTCGGCCTTGCTCTTTATACTCTATGTCAACGGTTTTCCAGTGCTCCCCCAAGTGGTTCTAGCACCCTCTGCAGACGATACAGAGATTCTGACCAGCAACCAATGTATCAACGCCGCAGTCTGGCGCCTTCAGAGACAACTCGAAATAACAGAACAAATAGCAACAGCCAACCACAGTCAGCTGAATGCTGAAACGACTTAGATGTCATGTTCAATAGGGGTCGTTCTGATCTACGAAATTACCTAATGATAGGAATCGTCGAACTCCCTCGATTGGACGAAGTTAAGTACTTGGGTGAAGCTATTGATAGATCCTTCGTTTCGAATCATATCTTTGCAACAAGAGGACTCATATCCTACGGCTAGTGCACCAGTTCTATCCGCCGCTCGCCATTACACACATGAACACCCGCACCAAACTGCACTTATTTCCAGAAATCGATCCTACCAGTCATCCTATATGGCTGCTCCTCGTGGGGTACCATCTACAACTCAACCCTCAAGTCAATTCACACCTTACAACATGGGTATTTGAGGATTATCATAGGAGACCCGCAGGTGGGCAGGCATCAGTGATTTACATCAAGAACTGCACATCGAGACTCACCAAGAAGCCAACGAAGCATCCACACGGAAACTGATCAAAAATATCGCCACTCTTCGACCGACATCTTGCCACTTGAAGTACGTGGGGTTAGTCGCTCTAGAAAGATGGCATCGCATTCGGAAACATCGGGCTTTCATCGAAGTGCCCCACTGAATCCAAACTAACAAACTCATCACAACCCTTAGAAGGGCTGTAGCACCCAGAACGCGGCAACTTTTTAACCATCGGTGGCATTTTTATTAGATGGTCATTCTCTGCCTTCGTCTCGAGTCGCCAGCGTCCGATGTATAGCCCTGTGGAGATGTGCCTTCTCCCTCGGGTGAACAGTCGCACCGTTTATGGTCTGAGGTTAACATTCAGCGCCTGGCGGCCCTGTCTCTGACAAGCTGATTCCTCTGACGTCTACCCTCGTCGACGACGCACCATTCTAGGTAGTTCCTCGGTATTGTGATGTTAATAGGAGGTGGAGTGTAAGCTGACAAAGTAATGACCCTTCCAACGTCACCCTGCCTTGACTTGATCTGGATCGTGGTCTTCGATGACATGGGCTTACTGTCCACGGCTGGGGCCTGGACACCTCGTCCCCTTCGCTTCCGATGCCTGTATATAGTGTATCCGAAGCCCGGGCCGTCGTCATCGGTTGTGCACCGTTCATAGCCAAGTCGTCTTAAACGGAGTGGCTGAGGGGGCCGCCAGCAGGGCAAGTTCCGCCAGACGGCAATCGGCCAACTCCTGCGCTGCAGAGTCGGCTGCCTCGGCCGCACACGCATGCAGTCAGCTCTCTTCGGCATCGTACTCTGACTGCATTCTGAATTTACGTTTGAGGGCACTGCTGCAGCGCATATGCAGCATAGCTCGACTCCGATGCAGCTATAAAAACACCGACATATAGAAAAGAGGTTAGTGTGTCATTCCTGTCTTTACCACATGCTTTAAACGCGGAAACATAAACTATGGCGACGTTATTGCCAAATGTATCCGAACAGGACCAACGTGCTGTTATTCTGTTCGTGGCTGCCGAAGGACTAACGCCAGCAGATATTCATCGGAGAATCAAGAATGTGTACGGAGAAAGATGTCTGTCGAAAAGCACCGTTGTGGAATGGTACATCAAGTTCTGTGCTGGTCGCGATTCAACAAAAGGAGCCGCTTGATCTGTGAGCCAGCGTAATCTATTACGGATAACAAAACTCGAGCACCCGCCCTATAGTACTGATCTCTCTGCATGCAATTATGACACCTTCGGTCCCTTACAAAATGCATTGAAGGCTACACGATTCCTATTGAACGAGGATGTGCACCATGCTGTTACCGATTTCTTCACGCAAGCGGGACACTGTTTTACCAAACACTTATTTGCAGTCTGGTGTATAGGTGGAGTGCTTCAACGCTCACGGCGATTTTCCCTGATTGGCATACCGATTCTGGAATGTACGGCCTCCAAACGGAAACTTTTTGATGGCCCAATATACACTACTGGCCATTAAAATTGCTGCACCAAGAAGAAATGCAGATGTAAACGGGTATTCATTGGACAAATATATTATACTAGAACTGACATCTGATTACATTTTCACGCAATTTGGGTGCATAGATACTGAGAAATCAGTACCCAGAACAACCACCTCTGGCCGTAATAACGGCCTTGATACGCCTGGTCATTGAGTCAAACAGAGCTAGGATGGCGTGTGCAGGTACAGCTACCCGTGCAGCTTCAACACGATACCACAGTTCATCAAGAGCATTGACTGGCGTATTGTGACGAGCCAGTTGCTCGGCCACCATTGACCAGACGTTTCCAATTGGTGAGAGATCTGGAGAATGTGCTGGCCAGGGCAGCAGTCGAACATTTTCTGTATGCAGAAAGGCCTGTACAGGACCTGCAACATGCGGTCGTGCATTATCCTGCTGAAATGTAGGGTTTCGCAGGGATCGAATGAAGGGTAGAGCCACGGGTCGTAACACATATGAAATGTAACGTCCACTGTTCAATGCGAACAAGAGGTCACCAAGACGTGTAACCAATGGCACCCCATACCATCACGCCGGGTGATACGCCAGTATGCCGATGACGAATACACACTTCCAATGTGCGTTCACCGCAATGTCGCCAAACACGGATGCGACCATAATGATGCTGTAAACAGAACCTGGATTCATCCGAAAAAAATGACGTTTTGAAATTCGTGCACCCAGGTTCGTCATTGAGTACACCATCGCAGGCGCTCCTGTCTGTGATGCAGCGTCAAGGGTAACCGCAGCCATGGTCTCCGAGCTGATAGTCCTTGCTGCTGCAAACGTCGTCGAACTGTTCGTGCAGATGGTTGTTGTCTTGCAAACATCCCCATTTGTTGACTCAGAGATCGAGACGTGGCTGCACGATCCGTTACAGCCATGCGGATAAGATGCCTGTCTTCTCGACTGCTAGTGATACGAGGCCGTTGGGATCCAGCTCGGCGTTCCGTATTACCCTCCTGAACCCACCGATTCCATATTCTGCTAACAGTCACTGGATCTCGACCAACGAGAGCAGCAATGTCGCTATAAGATAAACCTCAATCGCGATAGGCTACAATCCGACCTTTATCAGAGTCGGAAACGTGATGGTACGCATTTCTCCTCCTTACACGTGGCATCACAACAACGTTTCTCCAGGCAACGTCGGTCAACTGCTGGTTGTGTATGAGAAATCGGTTGGAAACTTTCCTCATGTCAGCACGTTGTAGGTGTCGCCACCGGCGCCAACCTTGTGTGAATGCTCTGAAAAGCTAATTATTTGCACATCGCAGCATCTTCTTCTTGTTGGCTAAATTTCGCGTCTGTAGCGCGTCATCTTCATGGTGTAGCACTTTTAATGGCCAGTAGTGTACTAAACAGGAGAAATGAAGTTACTGTTTACTGATACTACATGACGCTGTCTAGGTTTAGTTTGTAGTTCAAAAACAGAATCGCTCGAAAGCCGCAAGAACGAGGAGTACTAACAATCCCGAGTGCCCCTCGCCAATATGGCGTCCTCGCCAAACACTGTGAAGCTTTTCTATGCAAAGACACTTTTGAGTTGTCTCTCCAGTTTAGTACTGAGCCCACTCGATACGTATTATAGGGCTTCAATCATTATTTTTACACAGGTAAATTAATGCCTCCGGGAAAGTTTATTTTAGACCTTTTATTGCGGTGTTTCATCCGTGACAAACTATAATCTTCAGAACACTAGAGGCGATTCCGTTAATCAATATTTAGATAAGGCAGCCGCCACAATGTACTTTATAGAGGAATTGCAGTTTTTCAAAACCACACACATGTACCAAAGTCTTTCAAAGTGCTTTTCAAACAACTGATAGTTTTCACACCCCGTACCCATGCCTTATTACTACCTCGTAATTGTATAACGTGTTTCCTTGCTGCTGCGACACATTAATTGTATATTAAAATGCTAAGAATCAGACTTCTCAACAAATGCGTCACCTGTCAGAGCTATTGTGGTGTGATTTTGCTACTCTAATTGACGCATCTCGTATAAGTAACGTGTAAATAGCAGCAATGGGCGTTCCTAAAGCACAACGTATGTACATGTTATTAAGGATGATTTTGGAATGAAAGGTAATGAGAGGCCGAAGCGCAGTGTCCTTCTACAGTGTACTTCTCCCGAAAAGCAGCGAAGGAGCTGCTAGGCTTAATATGTTCCTTTCAAGACAAATCACCGTTGACAACGTCGAAGGTGACATTCCACAAGACATTGTGAAGAAGTATTCGGGTGACGGAGCTTATCAATTGCTTTTCATATGTGCTGCTGAAGTCAGTCCCGTGTTTATAGCGTTGACATCTTATAAGTCGACAGCTGCCTTGGAAAAAAATGACGTTACAACTATGTACTCATTTTCCCAGATGGCAAGAGAAACGCCTGTAGTCGTCTTTCCTCGAATGAAGCATGGAGTCTCTAGCGTCACGAACCAAACGTAAATAACTAAAAACGCTTCCACTTCCAAGAATACCGTTGTTTATTGATAATCGACCTCACAGTTTTTTATAAAGTTCACAACACACGCGCAGAAACAGTCATCGGCTAGTTTAACATTGGACTAATACCAGACTCGCTCGCCACACTCTTTGTGTGAACTTCATCGAAGCTTCAGGGTGGCTCTGTGAGACGCCGCAGGTGCGTGCCAACACTCACTGCAGGTATGATGAGAACAAGACCGTCCAAATGGTATAGACTTGCAGAAAATATTTGCGTCAACATTCGACCTAAGTGGCTTATCTTTCATTCGAGAGAATGTGTAACTGAACGTAAAAATGACAAATTTAGGGGAGAATACGATGTGTCTGAAACGATTAGCAAAACAAAAAGCTACAGCAATCATTATTGAATTTTTTGTCTGATAGAAGACTCATTTGCTTGTAAAAGGGGTAGAAAATGTACTCTGGAGCTGACAATAATTTATCTTCTTATTGTTTAAATATCTGATTCATTAATTTCACGTTTAATGTTATTCAAAGCTGCAAAAGTACATGTTTTAGTTTTGACAGACAAAGCTACTTGGAACCGAGGGTGACGACTGCATACCAGGGGTTGGCCTGAGGATGGTACGTGTGCCGAAATGGTAGCCAGTAGACAAAACAAATAAATTGCGACTATAGACTAAAACATATTTTATCGGGATTTTATAGGTCGATGTTCCACCGGCACTATGTTGGGAATATGTAATGTTATTCAGTTATTCTTTGGATGTAGATTGGATCATCGCGCTCGAAGGGGAGCCAATTTTCATTCCACTGTGCGGAGAGTTATTTATACAAAATCTGAAAGATCATATTTTTACAAAGGTTTAGTTCATCGAAATTTATTAGAAATCGAGCAGATCACGTCCGAACAATAAAACGGGAAAGTCATGTACACACGTTCCATAATGTAATGAATCTGTTGGTTCCGGCATAGTTGGGATAATATTAAGCCACTAAGCAGTAGAAAAGTTTTAGAATGGCCACATACTTGAAGCAGTTATTTGTACATTTCGATCAGATACTAAACTGTAAAACTAAGAAACGAATCGATAAGCATAAACAACCAGAATTTAAGAAACGTTTTATTCACACAGTCGCCAGTGCCGTCATTTTGCTTAAGAGGAAACGACGGAAATGAACAGGACGTGTGACAAACATCAAATAATAGTTATATCAATTGTAAAACATCATAAGAATCTCTACAGACGCTGACAGATTCGGCGGTAGCCTCCAGCTGTTTTATGGTCGTAAGTTTAGAATTAAGATTAGCGAGCTCAGTAAGGACGTAAACTACACGGTGGTATGAAGAAAATTATTGGATGAAAGTGCGATACCGTAATCGAGTTGTACCAGTCATAATGATCTTAGCAGTGACAATTTGTTCATATATGTCGATCTTATTCACACGTATAGTGTCTTCGTGATTGTTAAATGATTTTTTGGGCGGACATAACATTCGCAATAAAATTAAGGGGTCACTTTTTGAAACCCCGTCACTCCCCCCCTTTGGGACGCAGAAGTTCGAAACTGGTCTCGAAGTTACTTTCCCCTGTTTGTGTGCAAAATCGTGGCGCCCTGCGACTTCACCCTCGCGCTCGGCGACAAATCAAACAGCGAGGAGGCGTCACCTGGAAGGAAACAGCCAGAGCTCAGAAGGTCTTGTGAAGTGTAGGGTGGCTTAATAATGCCACACGGGCACCACATTTCGCCACAATTCTGTCCAACGCCACTTCGATGTCATGGGAAGATAGTCACGCCTTTCCTAATCATGCCTCCATCCTCCTATTGACGCCCCTGCGAAGGTCAGATCGCGATGCACATAACTGAAATCATGCGGTTTTCTTTCAGATGGACGAAGAAACCATTTCGGACACACTCCTGATCAGAATTTACACGAAAAAGGCCTCAGGAGGTCTCATAAAGGTAACTGAAACCACCCTTTCCATTGGGAAATTCATTTTCACACATTTCGCGGTCGAAACCGACAGTTTGCAGTGCAATGTGCAACAAGACGACGTTCTTGACAATTTTTGACACTGCCGACACCGCTTGAACGATTTCACCCTTCGCTAAGGACAAGGGAGGGGGCGCTGCTGCTGCACTGAATATTATCTCGTCCGTTTGGAGTGTAGTGTGACAGCAGTTTTTTCTCTGGTATGCCAGGTATAACTGCCAGAGACTACCTGATCCGAAGCAGACAAGGCGTTCATGTTTTTTGTCCCTCCACTTTCAGGTACGGTACTCTTCTGGCGTGTGCAATGGCGGGAAGGGTGGGGATGGGGATGGGAGGGTGTGTGTGGAAGGGGCAGCTGAACACTGACAGGCAACTGAGTAAAACGGCAAATGGTCCCTCCGAACCTCCCCCCCCCCCCCCCAAATCACCATCTTCAATTCAATAACACCCTCTCATCACCATAGTCACACACGATTGTTGGACATTTTAAAAATATCCGTGTGCAGGCACACCATTTTGTAAACCAAAACAAGCACTCCCCTGCTGTTTGACCATAGTGTGCTTTAAACCCGTGTGACCACTACAGGAAACAGTAACGAATTTTTTGAGGTTGTCCTAGTTTTATAAAAATTGTTGTCACAATGTGTCGCTTTGTTATACGGTTATTTATTGTTGACCGGTAGTAACCTCAGTTTGAAATATTATGTAGGCTGATGTGAAAAGAGACCCCATACCTCGATAGGCATCATGCATTAATATAAAAGTCACGATTTGTGAATGATCGCTGTTCGCTTTTTCTTTTACACTCCAGTTCCTCGCACTTGGATGAGCAAGTCGATATTTGCAGTATCCTTAGCATGCACTGGAAACAATTATGATAACAGGATAAAGAAACACACCACACTGTGCGAGAACTGTCTGCAGAATAATTTGATTGTGCATCAAAACAAAACAGCAGAGTGGCATTATGCTGCTGAACCACCACTTGCTGGCCTCATGTGGAGCCTGAGCGGTGTCTAAAGAGTTGCCGATCCCTCCAACGCCTAGGAACTGGTGAATCATGTGTCGGTACACAGACATTTTTAAGGCGTCCAACAGGGTGTAGCCAAACTAGGGGGTGCTAGACGAATGATTTGCCATTTTACTCACATGCACGTTACTGTCCTCCTCCCCCTCCCTCCCCCACTCCCCCCTCCTCACGCACATCCCGCAAGAGTTCTCGAAAGAGGAGGGACGAAAAACCATTAACACCCTTTTCTGCTTCGGATAACGTTGAAACTTCGTTAAATGATCTTGAACGGTCCCCAGTGGTTCCATCCTGCATACCAAAGCAATAAGTGCAGCCACACTACACTCCAAAGGGACGAGACCATGCTGAATGGGGTTGCAGCTCTATAATGTTCTTAGAGAAAAGTTGACTTGTTTCGAGCTGTCAGTAGTGTCAATGAATGCACTTTGCGAACTGACGGTTTCGATCACGAAAATGAATGTCCTAAGTGAAAAGTATGAAACTTTCTACGGCTTTTTCGTGTCATTTCTGAGGAGGGGAGCGTCCGAAATGTTTCCCTCGTCCACTTATAAGAAAGCTGCGTGATTTCAACATTGGACGTCGTGATCTGACTTCCATCGCAAACATGTCAAGAGAAGTGATGCGGTTTGCGCAGGAATAGTGTGAGTACCTTACTATTTTGTGACGCGTTCATGGTGGCAGAGTGCTGAATTGTAGTGAAATGTGATGCCCGTGTGACTTTATTAGGCTACTTTACATTTCACATGACTTTCTGAGCTCTGGCTATTTCCTTGCATGTGGCAACACTGTGCTGTCTGAAGCGTCGCCGAGAGCGAGGGTGACATCGGGGGGCACAACGATTTTGCAGAAATACAGAGGAAGAGTGTAGGTACCTTCGAGCCAAATTTCGAATTTCCCTCACAAGGAGAGGAAATGACAAGGTCTCTATAAAAGAATCATTTAATTTTGTTGTCCAGTTTATTATTGTAGAAAGCCATGCCACACACAGACGGAAACCCAACAGCACGGAGGCAGATTAGGTGGCCATTGACCCCAAACAATAATAATGGGGCAAAGAACTGTAAACATGCAGTAGTAACTCAAACTGCAGTAGAGTTGGTTGAAATAGTTGTATGAACTTTGTAGCAGCTGTAATCCTGAACTTTTTTATTTTAAAACTTGCGACTTTTGGCATGAAAGCCATACGGTCAGAATCCTTAATTTGCAGGAGAAAAACTTCAGTGAGCGCCGATATAGCTCTACAGAAAGATCCACAATTAGTAAATCTTTACCTGCGCTTCTCAATGACCTGCACCTCTCAATTCCGTGCGCCTCTCAATGAGCTAACATATACATATTAGGTATGTATTGCTAAATATACAGTAGCAGGAGCAGCGCATAAAAAATCCGTGTATCGTGCGTCAAACACTAGCAGCAGCAAGTATCAAAGCTGACAGACGCCAGCATGTCTCGTTTATTTTATGTTATGATGTGTACGGAACGTACGCTCGACAGATGTTATCACTGTGTTGCGGAAAGGTTGATGCGTAGTATAGACCTCTGATTGGAATGAATCGACAGTCACGGGAAATACAGAATATCCTCTAAAGGAAGGCGCAATTGACCGAAGTAAGCACTCGTATCATGTCCGCGTTAATACCATGTAGCACAACTTTAGCCTTTGTGTGATCTCAGTTACACAAGGAACAGAGGCCACAAGTTTCTTCAGGCATGTCGTATGAGGCTGAAGCCTCTCACTGAAGATTAAATCCCATACAGATACCAAATTGTGAGGGTGTTGATTGTTATATTTCACTCCCTGTTCCAAATAGTCTCACAAATTTATCTGTGGCAGCAAACCAGAGTGATTTGGGGGAATTAGTCAAGACCTGGCAGGACGCTTAAGTGTTCTTCAAATCAAGAACGTATGTATGCAACTCACTGAACATGGCCCTTGACATCTTGGAAGACCAGGAAAATGTAGTTGAAAGACTAACATTTGATCTCCGAGAATGGTTGAACTAAACACCCTTTTCAAGGTGACGTCAATGACTGGCTCCGTCGTGGTATGAAAACGCCCTCAAAACATGACGGAACCAGCTACTGCCTGAAATAATCCCTCCACACAGTGTGAGTGAAGGGCCTCATTAGACCATCGGTGTACCTGAGGCCTTGCATCGTCACAAAAGAGTTAAAATGGCGACTCGACGGACTACACTATTCGTCTCCAGTCTGCTATTGTTCAGTTTCTGCGCCGTTTGATTCAATGTGGTGCTGTGAGCAACGGTCTTTTGCGAGGTACCCGACTCCCATTGTCTAGTCCATTAAGTTCCCTTCAAAATCTTCACTCGGAAATGGGTTGTGATGGATCTTTATTCACTGACAGCAGTAATTCGTATCTGGTTTGAAAGTGATTGTCACTAAGAAGGCGTGTCACACATCCCTAGTCCCCTATCAGTTGCACTGTTATTGCGCCACAGTATATTGCTGTGAGGACACGTGTTTGTAACACATCGTATTATGAACTCTCCCAAGAATGTCACGTGCTGCTACGAGCACTTGGGTGGCCGCGCAAGGCCGAAAACAAAGGATGAGTTGACAAGTAATTAATGAATATGAAATCAGGTGACAGGTTCGGGACCTTTTGAGGAGGAGCAAACCGCTGTGCTACCCATATTTTGCATATAAATTTTTTTTTGAAGTATCTAAAGATTCAACTGCGAATTAAAGCATCTAAATAACTACTAAAACGAAAGAAACCTTGTCTGCTGGTGTCGTTTTGAGAGAAATTAATAAACTGTTCAAAATGGAGGCGGTCGTTAACAAGATTCATCTTGAGAACACAAAACATCCTGCGATCCGAACGGCCGAGGCTGCGTTGGGTTCGGAAACTTTTGGGGCAAAAAGGAAGGAGTCATATCTATGGCCCAGTAGGCGACTGCTAGTCGCTTGACCACCAAGAAAGTTAGCACAGGAGCTACTTTTTCAGCCGTATATCCACTAGTGTGCGGTGTCGATCAGCTAACAAAAGCCCTGAGCACCGCCACTTCAGCTCATTCTGGAACGACTTGGAAGGTCGCCCGCGACCGCCTATTCTCCAAAATTATGCTTCACCATGCGACGGTAAAGCTTAATGGTTCATGACTTCGGGTACCGACTAATAATGATACTCGGAGTCGATCGCCAGTTCGGTCGTTTAGCGATCGCAAGTATTTCACGATATTATGGGGCAGCAGCAGCGCCAGCCATGGAGTAAGGTTCATCGAATTCAACCCCCCCACCCCCTTTTTGTTGCTGAAACCTAGTTCTCATGGTACAGTATTCTCACTCCGAAGAGTTCTCAATTCAACTTATGTAGCTACAGGTGAATGCTATCTCTGTACGTCTTTCTGGGAATGTGTCTACGTCAGTGGGGGCTGCCCATGATTAAGAATACGTTGTTCTGTGCTTGTTACAGAATATATGTCTTTGTGCTACAATAGGTTGTTCTGTGCTTGATACAGAATATATGTTTAGTGCTACTTTCCAAATGTTTTATTTTATGTTCTGATTTCTACCACCTTTCCCCAGTACTTACTTAAATCAGTGGCTTCCTGCAAGTAGGCTCGTAAAGCATGCCTTCCCACAATCTGATATTGGGTAGAATAATAACATGAGACCCCGACGGCCTGTCAATCTATATTCGTCCACTAACTGGGACAAGCTCATTCAGGCCACATGGGATACAAAAACTGGGGCAGTCAGCTTGGGTGTGGTAGTGCACGTTGGATAGTCCACGTTGATACAAAAACAAATCGGACCACTTTATTCATGGTGTGGTCTTGGGCACGTCCAAATACAATACCTCCCGTCTACCATTCTGTTACATCTCCACGTCGACACATCTCACTTTCCTGGTTCCATTCAATTTACTGGTGTATACACAATGTGTCCCAGTCCCTTTAGGACACTGGCTATGAAAAATAAAGCAGTGGATTATGTTTACAAAATTATTGTATTTATTCAGAGTGTTCTTTCCCTGAATCAGTACGCGACTGAAATCGTTTTAAGATCTGAAACAGTCACTGTAGTCCTTTTTGGAACTGCATTTAGTACTGTAGAACAGTTTCCTTAATGTTCTTAACTGCATCGTAATGGTGTCCTTTCATTGCCAGATTCAGTTTGGGGAACAACCAGAAGTATGCTGGGACCAAATCCGGCGAATACGGCGGCTAATCCAGGACTGTGGTCCGTTTGTTAGCAGAAACCTCGCGCACGATCTTTCCTTTGTGGGATGGGGCTTTGTCGTAAAGGAGCAACAAGGAACCTGCCTCTCGGTATTCAGGTCGAATCTGACGAATTCTCCCCCGCAAATATAAAGCTTAAAACTTGGTGTCACCTCGCTGCTTCAATGTCGTTTCTCGACGTTTGTCGGGCACATACTATCACGTTCGTGGCGAGGACGCCTGCTGCACCGATGCTAGCGCTTTGACCTGCTAAACGGCTGTTGATGAAACTTCAAGGATCGTAACGTCGCATCTCGCCACGAGATAGTGTTGTAGTTTGGAATTTCACACGAGCAGTCCTAACGAAACTGGGACGCACTGAGTGCATTCCACTTCACTGCCATGGCTGACGTCACGACTGCGTGGCACCAGCTCTACACCGCGCACAACGCTCCAAAGAGAATATTTTATTGTTTTAAGCTGACAGTGCAAACAGCAGTGAAAACTAAAGTGCTCATGGATTTCAAATTCACACAGTTTCCACATCGATATTCTCAAATAAAATAGATGAACGCCCACTAATCACGCCACAACTTTATAGAAACTTATTTCAGCAAAAAAGCCCATAGAATTGTGTTCTTGCAAGAAGACAGATCATAATAGTCGTTTTACGAACACAGGGAAAGAAAAAAAGCTTTGTTCCGTCTCATATTTTCTTTTCCTTTGCGTATTTCTGAAGTATGAATAATCGCTAATGCGTAGTGCCTCACATAGACGCCTTACGTAGGCGAAACTGCATGGGGAATGAAAAATAGTGGACAATACTTAAGCTCGGTCAAAGAAACGTTTATATAATGTAGGTTCGCAAATGCTTGGTTTCCAACTTGCGGGAGTTTCCGTTGTTGAGCTATGAAACGATGACACAACCATGGGACGTGATGCGGTATGGAATTTCCAACATCAGTGCTTGGCGGAACATTTAAATCTGCATTCTAATACCCAAGAAGTCTCAGGCGCGATTTACTCGTACGGGTATTTCGGGGTTGATTACTTGGGTGACTTTCACTGTAATTCCATTAAAGAATGCTCTTCATACACGACGGCACAATGGCACACCTCCACACTTCAGCTAGCGACAGACTACATCTTATTGCACACTAGCCTGGTCATTGGGTGGGTACCGTACTTGCGGACAGGTTTCTTCGTGTTCCTTAGACTAAAATCTGTTTGACATCTTTCTGTGAGGTTTTGTTAACTCGACAGTTTATGCAGCACCAGTCACTGAAGAAATACGTCTTAACTCATGAGATGTGGATGTATGTCAGTGTGTGTTGTATGCCACGTCTATACCAACCATTTTAGGAAGTCATTACGGCAGTGAGCTGAAATCTTCGCTGGTCTTGAGAGAGAATCGTTCCTTTGTAATTGAAGGGAAGGCAGTCTCTTGCTGAAACTTCAAGGATCGTAACGTCACAGCTCGCCGCGAAATAGAGTTGTAGTTTGGAATTTTACACGAGCAGCTGTAACGGAACTGGGACGCACTGTGTACATTCCACGTCACTGCCCTGGCTTACGTCACGACTGTGTGGCACCAGCTCTACATCGCGCACAGCGCTCCAAGAGAACATTTTACTGTGTTAAGGCGATGATCAATATTTTTTTTTTGCTGTCAGAGCAAACTCTTTCCTAGTTGCAGGGGTTCTATCTCGATTATTCAAAAAACTGAGTAGTTGATAGTGATTACAATAATCAACGAAATAAGTTTATCATTAAAATATTCGTGTATTGACACCAGCTGCGCTGCATCCAATGTGGCGTAATGCCTAGCATCGTCAGCTGGGGTACTGCTGGTCGCCAGCGCAAACCGGATCACCAGTATTATTTTTTATTCAGTAGTTACCATTTTTGGAAGCTTCTTGAAATGTCAAATGTTTGTAATGTCTGATTGTTCTGGATTATTCGATATCTGTATAAATGGCGGCACTCTCCTTCCAGGACTCCAGTTTTATTCTTGCTGTACCAAGATCACCGGAACAAACGTGCTATTAGTTGTGTGTTTGTACTTCATTGACGACCCTGATTTCGGATAGGGAATTGAGCGTGGTTGCGACGTGACAATATTAAACGAAGAATTGTCTTATAGCAAGAATAGCCTTCATGTAAAAACAGATGTCTGAAAGAACTCAGTCTAGAAGACTATAAGCAAAATAATGAGGATTGAAAACAATCAGGCAGTGTTAATAAATTACTAAACAAATAGTGGCTACAGAGTGGCGGACAACGTGCCGTTACTCTAGGAATTAAATACTGATCAGCCGCAACATTATGACTACCGACCTACTATCGATATAAACCCGTCCAGGCGATAACAGTGTCACCTGACGAGGAAAGACTGCTAGTCAGATACACACACGGTGCATATAGTACCAGTGCGCGATCTATCTGATTTTGGCCGACTGCACATTGTTAAGGCCTGGAGGCTCCACACGAGCTATTCGGAATCAGCACGACTTATCATATGTTCGAGGAGTGCTGTGATGTGTGTCTTCAACATGACATCCAGACATCGTGCAGTTGGGCAGTCACTCCTCATTAGAGATGTTGGACGTCGTATGCTGAACAGACTGATAAAACAGGACAGGCAGAAAACCGTGGTTGAACTAATACCAGACTTTAATGCTGGGCAGAGTACGAGTGTGTCTGAACACGCAGTGCACTGAACACTCACAATGATGGGCCTCCGCAGCCGATGATCCATACATGTGCCAATCAATGTTAACACCACGACATCAGCAGCTACGACTGAAATGGACATGTGACAATCAGCACTGGACGTTGTCGCAGTGGCAGAGCATTGCATGGTCTGAGAATGATACCTTCTGCATCAGGCCGATCGGAGGTTGGGAATCCGTCACCTTCCAGGAGAACAGCTCTTTGACACTGTACTGCGGGAGACAAGGTGGTGGTAGCTCCATTTTGCTCTGGGGAACATTCATGTGGGCATCCATGGGTCCAGTGAAGCACGCGTAAGACACCATGATGGTCAAGGTATATCGTACACTGGCTGCAGACCACGTACACACTATCATGACGATCATCTATTCCGATGGCAGTGCGGCATTTCTCAACAAGGTAATGCGCCATGTCACAAGGCCAGAAATGTGATGAAGTGGTTCGAGGAACACAGTTCCAATTGATATGCTGGCCCTCCAACTCACCAGATCTAAACCCGATCCAACACATCTGGGATGTGATTAAACGTGGCGTCAGAGCTCGTCGCCCCCCTCGCTCGATTTACGGGAATTAGGCGAGTTGTGTGAGCAGATATGTTAGCAACTCCCTCCAATGACCTACCAAGGCCTCACTAGTTTCATGCCACGATGTGTCGTCGTTGTTATCCGTGCCGAAGGGGGACATATTGGCTATTAGAAAGGTGGACATAATGTTCTGGCTAATCAGTGTATTTAACCTGTGTACTGCAGGTTTATTCAAAAAGATGGACCCAATATATTTAATTTGCATTTCTCGACATATGAAAAAGACATGAACAGTATACGTACTGAAGGAAAGAAGGAGATCCAAAATTTTGTTTTATTAATGACTAGTGTAAAAGGCAGCTCGGGCGGCGGAAGTTGCATAAACCTGCGCTAGGGTACTCGCGCCAATGGGCAGTTGTGAATAATATGCCTATGATGCACCAGCACATTTTCAGCGTTCTTGTATTTGCGAGAAGTGAGTCGCTAGTTAATGTGCAGTGGGAATTTCGCCTCTGATTCGACATATAACCAAAACTAGGAAAAGCATATACTGTTGTTTTAAGCAGTTTCAACAAACTGGATGCCTCAGCAAAGAAAAAAAGCGTAGGCTGACTGCATAAGTCAGAGGATGACGTGAGAGGAATACAAATTTATTCGTAGTCCATGTCGTTTTTGTTGTGGTTTTCAGCCAGAGGATTGGTTTGATGCAATTGTCCATGATACGCTATCCTCTACTAGCCTCTTTATCTGAACATAAATACTGTAACTAACATCCTTCTGAATCTGCTTACTGCATTCATCTCTTGATCTCCCTCCATGTTTCTGTTCACTCCTCCCACTTCACCAATACCAAAGAAGTGACCCCTGCTGTCCCAGAATGCGACCTATCAACTGATCCCTTCATTTAGTCAAGCTGTGCCACAAATTTCTAGTTTCCCCAATTATCTTCAGTACCTCTTCATTAGTTACGTGATCTAAGCATCCGATCTTGAGCCATCATCTGTAACATCGCATTTCAAAAGCTTCTCTTCTCTTCTTGTCTAAACTGTTTATCGTCCATATTTCACTTCCATACGTGGCTACACTCCAGACAAATACCTTCAGAAAAACTTCCGAACACTTAAATCTATACTCAATATTAACAAATTTCTTTTCTTCAGAAGCGCTTTTCTTGACATTGCCAGTCTAGTTGTGACAGCTTCGGCTATCATCAGAAACTTTGTTGTCAAAATAGCAAAACTCATATATTGTTTTAAGTGTCTTATTCCTTAACCTAATTCCTCAGCATCACCCAGTTTAATTCGACTACAGTCCATTATCTTTGTTCTGTTTCTGTTGATGTACATCTTATACTCTTCCTTCATGACACTGTCAAAAAAATGGCTCTGAGCTCTATGGGACTCAACTGCTGTGGTCATAAGTCCCCTAGAACTTAGAACTACTTAAACCTAACTAACCTAAGGACATCACACACATCCATGCCCGAGGCAGGATTCGAACCTGCGACCGTAGCGGTCGTGTCATGACACTGTCCAACTGCTCTTCCAAGTCCTTTGCTGTCTCAAACAAAATAACAATGTCATCGGCAAACCTGGACGTTTTTATTTCTTGTCTCTGAACTTTAAGTGCTACTCCGAAATTTTCTCTGGTTTCCATTACTGATTTCTCAATGTACATGTTGAATAACATCTGGGATAGGCTAAAACCCTGTCTCACTCCTTAATCAACCACAGCTTTCCTTCAGTGCCACTCGAATCTTTATGACTGCCATCGGTTTCTGTACAAGTTGTAAACAACCTTTCTCTCCCTGTATTTTACCCCTTCTACCTTCACAATTTCAAAGTCAATATTCCAGTCAGCATTGTCAAAAGCTTTTTCTAAGTCTATAAATGATATAAATGAAGGTTTGCCTTTCTTAATCTATCTTCTGAAATAAGTGGTATGGTCAGTACTGCATCGCATGTTCCTACATTTCTTTGCAATACAAACAGATCTCCCCAAGGTAGGCTTCTACCAGGTTTCCATTCTTCTGCGAAGAATTCGTGTTAGTATTTTGGAATCATTACTTACTAAACTGATAGTCCTGTAATTTTCACACCTATCAGCAACTACTTTCTTTGAAATTGGAATTATTATATTCTTTTTGAAGTCTGAGGGTATGTTCCTGTCTCATACATCTTGCACACCTGTTGGAAGAGTTCTGTCATCGATAGCTCTTCCAAGGTTACCAATAGTTCTGATGGAATGTCGTCTACCCCGGAAGCCTTGTTTCGGCTTTGGTCTTTCAGTGCTCTGTAAATTTTTCTCGCAGTGTCATATATACCATGTCATCTTCAACTACATCCTCTTTCATTTTTATGCTATTGCCTTCACGTTAATCTCCTTTATATAGACCCTCTATATACTTCTTCCACCTTTCTTCCCGGCCAGGTTGGGGATTTTCTCTGCCTGGAGACTGGGTGTTTGTGTTGTCCTCATCTTTTCATCATTATCATTTGTGACAGTGACTAGATTGGACTGTGAAAAAAAAATAGACTGTGCAAAAATTGGGACTTTGTACGGGCCTGATGACCGCGTAGTTGAGCGCCCCACAACCCAAACATCATCATCATCATCCGCCTTTCAGCTTTCCCTTCTTTCTTTAGGACTGGTTTTCCATCTGAGCCCTTGATCTTCATGCAGCGTAAGACGACCTATAGAGCTAGTATGGTACTAGGAATACTGCAGACAACTGTATAGCGAGTTTTGGGACGGCGTTTGCTGTACAAGCCCTACTACTTACGACTTGAGAATGAGAAATGACTGCGTACTGAATTTTGTTGTGATATGCTAAAAATGACGTAGGATGATGTTTCTACCACACCTAATTAATAACCGATGAAGCTACGTTTAATCTTAGTGGAAAAATTAGTAGACGAAGTGTTCGCATATGTGTTCTATAAAATCCCAGTACAACACTGTTGAATGAAAGTGACTCGGCCGAGTTAAACGTGTTCTGAGCTGTATCATGGAAAAAAGGGTATGGACCATTCTTGTTCGTGAAAGCTCTGTAAACAGAATAACATACCTGGACATTTTGGAACGATGACTTTTCCTCAACTTATCAAAGATCCGCAAGACTTCGTTTTCAAACAGGATGGATCCCCGCCCCAATGGCACTGTCGAGTCCGAGCAATTTAAAAACGGTACCCTCCTCGGCGTTGGATAGGTCGCATGAGAAATCAAGACCTGGCTCTACACTTCTGGTCACCGAGATGTCCTGATCTCTTGTACTGTGACTTTTTCTTGTTGGGCTATGTTAAGGAGGCTATTTACGTCCCACCACTGTCAACAAATTTGGCCGACCTGAGGAACCGCTTCTTCGCGTATGAGGGCAAGCATGGCTACTTCTTAGATGTTTGCCATGAGAAAATGGGGGAGACAGCGAGCGCTGTAACCTGTGCTAAGAGAATTTTGAAACATCGCGCTTTCATTGGGATGTAGATAGTTCATGTACAATTTATACGCTTTAAGACAAAAAAATAGGGGATGCACCACGAAGGAATTATCCGAATGGGATGGAAGTCGGTAGATGTGATGTGCTTTTACAGTCAAACAAATAATAACAATTTAGAAAAATTAGATAATTTATTCAAGAGAAAGAGCATCACAAGCCGTGGAAGTCAATAACGCATTGGTCCACCTGTGTCTCTTATGCAAACAGTTATTCGGCTGGAATTGATTGACGGAGTTGTTGGGTGTCCTCCTGAGGGATATCGTGCCAAGTTCTGTCCAAGTGATTAGATCGTTAGAAACCCGAGATGGTTGGAGGCCCTACCCATAATACTCGAAACGTCCTCAAATGGGGAGAGATCCGGCAACCTTGATGGCCAAGGTAGGGTTTGCCAAGCACAAAGACAAGCAGTAGAAACTCTCGCCATGTGTGGGCGACCATCACGGTTATCGTTCCGTATGGCGGTGGTATTCCATCGCTGTCCGGGCGTCTCCAGTAACGTCTTCGGCCTGCAATCCCATTGACTCTTGGAGGTCTTCACTGATGACTCCCGCTTAGAACTGAGCCCCAATGCCCGCCCTCACATGGCGACAGTTTCTACTGTTCGTCTTCGTGCTTGCCAAATCCTACCTTGGCCGGATAGGTTACCTGACCTCTCCGAAACTGAGAACTTTTGCAGGGCCCTCCAGTCAGATCGAGACTATCTAACCCGTCGACTGGACAGAATCTGGCACGATATCCCTCAGGACATCCAACAACTCTGTGAATCAATTCGAGTTGAATAACTGCTTACATAAGAGCCACCGTTGGACAAATGCGTTATTGATTTGCTCAGTTTTTGAAGTTCATTCTTTTGAATAAATCATCCAATTTTTCAGAAATTGTAATAATATGCTTGCCTGTACATGTACATCACATCTACCAATTTCCCTCCCACTCAGATTATTCCTTCGTGTTGCGTCGTTTCTTTTCCTTCGAGTGTTTTTCGTGAAATACAAATCAATTAAAGCGGGCACATTTTCTGAATAACCTGTGTCCCAGACAGATAAGAGCGAGATCATTGCACTCAGGAGGGTTCGGTCGAAGCGACAAAAGGTGTGTGGTTGCGATGTTTTCTTCCATCTGGCGATGTCGAAGGTAGCTTGCAGCATTCATCCGGATGCTACAACGTTCCTGCTTGAAACCAATATTAGTGCCGCGTCAAAGCAATGGCGCTTTATTGCAGGCGTCATTACACGTCTCTGTCCGAGGTAATGAACAGAAGAAATTTAACGGAAAGTGCCCGGAGACGAATGCGATAACTGTTGGCGTCTTCCAAAAGAGCAACCGTTGATGTCCGCACAACGGAAGTGGGTTGAGAAGGCTGCGACTCCGAGTTTCATTAACTTGGGGTGACCGTTACTGTGTAAGCTTCCTAGTCCAAATAATATGTCTCCTGCCAATTGCTGAGAATGGCAGCGACAAAGTTCTGCCTGCTGGGACACAGAAAACAGATAATGTCTTCGTTTGTCAAGGTTTCCCATCCTGCCTACCGATGTGCAGGACGATGTATTTTATATCTGGGTGCCTCTTTTAATAAGAAAACATTCCTCAGAATTTCAAGAGATCAAAATGGCTGTCTACCTTTAGGAGAAATTAATAAGTTTTCTTGTGATGTTAGTATCATACACTGGTGTCTAAAATTAAAGCAAGAAACTGCTATTTCCCCGTCCCGTGACTAATTTACGATCTAATCACACAGACTGTCAACAGATATCGTTACGATTGTGATCTGCACGGAAGATGGCATTCCTATCGACGGACAACCACGCCAGCAATGACGTCAGGGCACCTATAAAGCGGGGTAGTGTTTGCTGAGCAGTCCCACATCCACAGCTCAGATGGTGCTCTATAGGGTAGAGATGACGCCTACAGACTCTCTGCTGTGGAGAGCCATAGGAAGAATGGAAGCAGGAGAGTCGCAGACTGATGTGGCCCGATGGGTTAATGTGAATCGTTCTGTTGTTTCTCGGATGAGGCGACAGTTTATAGAGACCGAAACTGTATACCAGAGACCAGGACAGGGCAGACCATGTGTAACGTTGGCTGTAAGGGCACGTCGGTACCGCCTCATTACTGAACTGCAATTGGCATCTGACCTCGCAGCATCACCTGGACGTATTGTATCGAGGCAGAGTGGCCTTTATTGTTGGAGACCTGCTATCTGTTTACCTCTGGCCTGCCTTCAAAGAAGGGAACGTCTAGACAGGAGCCGTCAACATGCTACCTGGGCGGTCGAACGGTGAGCATTGTTCTTTCCACGAGTACCGATTTGAGCTGGAGGGTGATTCTCGATGGATTCGCACCTGGGTGGGCACATGGAACACGATTTTTGGACCGAAACATTGTAGAAAGTGATCGATATTGAGGAGGATTCCTAATGGTGTGGACAGGGATACCTCTTCATGAAATTATACGGCTGAATCAAAAAGATTTAACCGCTGTCAGGTACCGCGAGGAGGTGTTGGGCTCTCATGCGCGGGTGTTGAGAGGTGCTGTGGGTCCAGATTTCATATCGATGGACGATAATGCTCGACCTCAGAGAGCACGGGTTGTTGACGTTTTTTTTTTTGTTTTTTTTTTTTTTTTTTGAAGCGGACGATATTGGACGCATGGCGTGGCTTGCTCGCTCTTCCGATTTGAATCCCATAAAGCATTTCTGGGATGCACTAGGGTGACTGGTTGCATCACGTCATCATCCAGCAACCACTCTCGACGAAGACTTGTGAGCAGCTCAGCAGGAAGAATGGGTGTTATTGCCTCAACATGAGATTGATGACATCATTCACAGTATGTCCCGTCGTTGTCAGGCCCGTATTGGTGCCATAGATCGTCACACCCTATATCAAGCACATTAACCAGACGTCAGATTGTGTGTGCAAATGAGTTAAGTTGAAAAAAAAAGCGAAGAACATTTTTGTCTGCCGTTATGCTCTTTGCAGTTGATTACGTGCTGTATTCTTTACGTTGTTTCTACTTCACTATCTCTGTTTGTTGCTTTAGTTTTGGACACCTACGTCAGAATCCGGGTTGCTGTTCTGCACTAGGCGAGGAATCTGGATGAGTATTTACGCTCTGTTTTTTCCTTGGGAGAGAGGGGGGAGAGGGTGGAGGGGAACTGCAACTGAATAAATACGTATATCAAAATAAAATTAATGTAAAGAAATGTAATCTATCAAATTGTTAACCTTAGTGATGCTGTCAATTTCATGTAGGAATTTATTTAAGAATTTAATTAATTGGGGTCTCTTTCTATATCTGAACTACTGCGAGCTCTCATGAATACATATTACTCGGCACGTGGAGATCCATTCGTAAAATACTGCAGACTATCAGTTACATCTACCGATATGCTACCCACTAGTGTATAAGTAATAATATATGCTTCTCTTAATACTTGACATGAAGAATCCCACCCCATAAGGTCCCTTAAATGCTTCCGATGCACCCTGTATAAATATGTGCCATGCGTAATTTACTGTTGCTTTAATTAAACTTAGCAAGAACGTGTTACCTCAAAGGACATGGAAATCAAGACTAGGTTATGAAGACGACCTTATTGTCCCATTGTTGGTTGGTCTTCCATATTAACTCCGAAAGAAATCGTAGTTGATATGCTTGTTTGCATCCGAGTGGACGTGGGGAATGTGTAGTCATGCTGACTCCGGCGGTAAAATTAGCTTCCCACTTACGTCATTGCTTACACTACCTGAAGTGTATACGAGCATCGACGGAATTTGCGGTGACAGATAATAATGTAGTAGAAAATAAACGTAGCACATTTGGCGGTAAAATGTTACCTTAAAAGGTCGATCAGGAAATTACTTTATCCAATGTTTACTGCCTCTACCGCCGTCTAATTCGTGCTATCCATTCATCTAATACATCGAAAGAGAAACACATTGATAAAACTCTAAATAACAGCAGTTAAAACTTCAATAGGAGTGTTCGAAGTGTGTTTATACACATGGCACTGAAAACCCAAATACGCAAGAAGTTACGCTCTGTCCTTGACCTCACATTTAGTGAAGCATCTTTATCTATTAATACTGTGTGCTATAATTTGTCAGTCGCGGGTATAGTTCTTGTTAAAGGGAGATACCAGTGAAATTTTAAACCCAGCTATAAAAAAATCGCAGATGGCTGAATTTTTGTTTCATAACTTATCTTGGCTGGTTGCATTCAGTGGTTAAATCTAATTTGCTAAACAAATTTTTTCATCACTTTTTAGTTTTTGAGTTTTGAAAAAACCATTATTTTTTTAAACCCCTACGTAGATTTCTTGGTTATCAAGGAATGTATTCGCAAAACAAGTTTGAGCCAAAAATGTGAAAAGTTGACGGAGGAGTAGCACTTTTTTTACTGTGACCATTTTAACTGAAACATTAATTTTATATGAATATGTCTGTTTATGTGTATAAACTGAGCGTACATCTGTAATCATGTGTGTATATGTGCCTTATGTATATCTACATTCGAAATCAATGTTAATAAATAAGTGTAACTATAGTTTAAATTTTTTTGTAATTTCGAGACTGCCGGTTTACGTTCGCGGCGGACTCAGTTGTGAACTGGAAAGTAAATATTTATAAAGGTTTCCGGTCCGGGATGGATGGCGGCGGGGTGTGAAATTCTTAGGTCGAGCAGGTAATCAACGTTCGAACACAGCCCAGTTACTTTACATAGTTTCGTTGATACCACGATACATACGTACGCTCTAGAGGTAACGTCCCTGTAGTCTACCTATTCTGGCGGCCAGAAATGACCCACTTTCATTTCGCGTGGCCAGCTATACCCCCGGCCGACGCCCGCCCATGCGAACGCTGTGGAGACGGGAATGTGTGATGTAATACGTAAACGAAAGTAAAGAATGCAGTTTTCAAACGTATCAAGTCGTCTTTTATTTACTTTACTTTCATACTGGGCCGAACATTGTATAATGTCGTAGGAATCTTATTTTACGATAAATTCTTGTCACATATTATAAACACAAAATTTTTGTGATATTGATTTACACTTTTCGGATGCATCTAGTGTTAAAAAGGTAACTATTATTCAATTTCTTTGAAAAAATCAAAATGATCGAAAGAAAAAAAATGTTACTTCTCTGACAATTTTAAAATTTTTTGTGTTGAAACGTTTTTGTGAATTCAGTCTGTGATAACCGACAACACCACGTATTGGTTTGAAAAAATAACGATTTTTTTTCCAAAACTCAAAAATGAAAAATTTTGTTTAGAAAATTGGATTTACACAATGAATCCAGCAGGTTAAGAAGAGCTATGGAATAAATTATAAGTCCACTCCGATTTTTTTTTTTTTTTTTTTTGCAACTGGGATGAAATTTTACTGGTACCTTCCCTTAAAGAAGCCCGTTTTCGTCAGTTGTAGCTTCCAGGAGTATGAAGCAGTGTTAAACCAGCAAAACCAGGAATAGAAGAGAACTTAAGCGTTTGAGACGTGGTGTTGTAGAAGGATGTCACCTATCCTGCTTTACAGAGTAGACAAGCCTTCGATCTCCGCGTCCTGTGATGTATGGGCTTTCAACGCCTGGTCACCTGCTCATGATTTCACCGTCCTTCAACAAGTTTCCATAGAGCTTCCGACAGTAGCACACGAAGTGCCGACCAACTTTGCCGTTCCCGAGACGCTCGTTCCCACACGCCAGGCCATAACAATCTGCTTTCCCTCAAAGTCTCTGATATTAGTATATTTCTCTGCTTTCGGCCCATATCATCTTCCATTCGTCTCTCCTCCGCTTATTTACTTTCCTTACCGCGTTACGTCCTTTGACCGGCACTAGGCGGTTTTAGATCCCTCGGTGGGAGGTCGTCCGTAACGTTTTAGTCCATCAGAGTATACTCATAAGCTTGCGTACGTAACTAGCTCGGCAACATTCAGGTTAGATTAGAAACACTCTGAAAGACATTGAACATACAATAGAAATCACTGAAAAAGGAAAACTGATACAAACAAATCTCAGTGCACCTTCCCTCCGATGCCAACTAAAGCTACACAAGAAAGATCTCCTCGTCAGAACTATTGTGAACTATGGAAACGCTCCCACTTACCGACTTGCAGGATACATGTTGAAAATCTTATCATAAAAATACAAATTACAAGATGACAGGACTATAAGAAACACCACATATTTCTTGGAAATCACCATAAAGATTCAAAACAACCAACACACATTTGCCATATACCGAAAACCGACGACAACAGACACAATTATACATGAGACATCACAACAGCAGGCAGTACTTAGATACATGCTCCACAAACTAAACACAGTGCCATTAGATACAGACAATTACGAAAAAGAATCATATAATACAAATAGCTACAAACAATGGATACAAAGAGAACTTAGCAGCAAAGCTGAACAAGAAAATCAAGAAAGAGAAAAGAACAAACACCCAACTGTCACCAACACAAGGACAAAATCACACACAAACAAATACACAGAATACAAGAATAGAAACAACACTAAGTGGGAAAGAAACAGAAAGTACAAGATGGTACAGAATGACATACAACCACAAATACACACACAGAGTATCCAATATTTTCAAAAAACAAGGTATAAAAATAGCACACCACACCAACAACTCAGTTCAGTAGTACTTACCAAAAACAATAGAAAAAAACTGATCTGTATCAGAAATCAAAAATATACCAACTGAAATGCAATACATGTGATGGAAGGTACGTAGATATGACCGGGAGGACATTTCACACCAGACACAAAGAACATGTAAGAGCATGGAAGTATAGGACAAATCATTCAACTTTTGCAGAACACTTACACCAACACCAACATAAAGTTACAACCAGAGACACGGATATGGAAATCATGAGGATAAACAACAACAAAAAACACCTCACCGTACAAGAAAACGACCACATCCAAAAAACCATAACAGGAAAGAAAAAACACATAAATGATCAGATCAACATGGCAAACCACACACTCTTTAAACTGATTGACCACTTAATATAACATTAAAGGACACATATAACCACAGGCTCCATTTACCACTACTATTTCCTCCCAGATCTGTCCCATGATCCCTGTTCAGGCCATCCCTGTCTTTCCTCCCTCCCTACAACCCCCCCCCCCCCTTCCCACACTTGCTGAAAGGTAGTGCCTCCGAATTTTTTATTCTGTTCTCAATGTTGATTGAGGTATTACATGTCATGCATTTTACTCGGTCGACTTCCCCGCTTCGCTGACGCAAGTTACAACCTTCTGCCGCTAGGGGGCTCCGAATTGTAGCGTGTAACATGGCGAGCGAAATAGCGTGCTGTAACCGAGTTTAGAATATGCGCTCTTCGTCCATACATGGAGGACCCTCTCCTTCAGCATGACACTGAGAGACCAGAGACGAGTGCTGCGACATCTGCAACAATCCAACACCTTGGATTCATTGTCATCGATCATCCTCCGTACAGTCTCGACTCACGGAACACCTTCTTGGAGTTCACTTTGATAGTGATGAAGCGGTACAAGCAAAGGTGAGGTTGTGACTCTGTCAACAACACCACAGTAACGGTACCAACAAACTGGTTTCTTGTTGGGAGAAAGGTGTTCGTGACCATGGATACTATGTTGGGAAATGAGTCTGTAGACATGAAGAATATTGATGCAGAATGTTAATAAGGCTTGCTGCTTTCAAAAAGCTTTAACAGTTTTCACACAAAAAAATTAGAGGCAATGCTTTTCAGTACACCCTCTCATATTTAGTCAGAATTTGCAAAATAATACCTTATGGAGGCGATAACTTCCTTTTGTTGATATAATTTGTTCCCACCAAGAGGATTCTTGAAAGTAGAGGGTAGAAACGAATTATTTGGAGCTAAATCATGAACTTAGATTGGACGAGGAAACATCAGAATTGCAAAGCTGTCACCGTCGCGACTCCAACTCTGTAGATCATAAAATTGTTGTGATAAAAGGTCCATTTGTCACATGTCAACCATGTCGTTTTTCAGTCATGAAGTGTAATGCGCACAAATACGATCTCTACTTAGTGTCAGGAATCAATCACGATGCCAAAAATCGGTGACTATCACCTTAAAAAATATCGCTTACTCGAGAGCACTATCACTAATCTTTGTCTATCGTTACTAGTGTTGTCTGACGTCTGGCGTGTGAGATGAGTGTAAATCGAACTCACCGTTACAGACCTAAACGTTGCCGGACTCTGCACTGAAATTATTGTGGCCAGACGAAACTACTTTCGTTATGCCATCACTGTTGGTTCTTTGATTGCTCTGGGAGAAGGCTTACCAAACTAGACCACATGAAATATTAGTTCACTTTATTACATAATTGAATAAAATATTTACTTAGATTTACCACACTTCTTTGCCACACGAATACTGGATGATTTACAGCTGTAACTAACTACGAAAGCATTACTTGATGCACAGATTAACAAATTGTCGCCTTGTACTACAAAATGCAATATTTACGGAAGTATATTTCATCAGAAATTTAACTATCACTGTACTACATGATGTTGTTGACTGGTGTAGCTGATGTTTCATTTGGCGCTGAGCTCTTGCATGCACGACTCTGTACTGACCTCAGCGTGACAGTCCTGATATGCTGGAAGGGAGACGTGCCTTCCATTGGTTGTTGCAGACTGCAGCGAGTGATATCGATTCGCGTTGTCGACTTTTTTGTGGCACCAAGATCTCTGGACGATACCACAGAAATATTTTTATGAATCTGTCTTCCGGTAAACATCCACCAAGTACCCAGTTTTCCTTCGCCCAGCCTCTCATTCACGTTGTTGCCCACAATTTCAGTATAGGAGGCTGTTTGAGATCTGGCTCACTGTAGACTCATCGTACTTTCAGCCAAATATTGGGCGAGCTGGCAGTGGGGCAGGTGAGCAGGTGAGTACCAAATAAGAATATTTGAAACGAGGCTTCCAGTTCTGACATTTGTATTTCAAACAAAGAAACCGTCCAGAAATCCTACACTCACACGCACAGCTGTTCACATCAAGACAGCTAACGATGTGTGGGGAAGGGTACTTTGTCTATCACTTTCAATTTCACCCTTTCTTGTTCCAGTCGTGAATGATGCGCTGAAAGAATGATTTTTCGTAACATTCCATGTCAGCTCGAATCTTCTTGATTTTTAACTTCATGGTCTTTTCGCGAGAGAGACTTCAGACGAAGTAACGTATTGGTTGACGCTTCTAGGAACGTCCAGTGTGATGCACAACGCCTCTCCCTCTCTTGTAGTGACTGACACTGGATATGGATGAGCATCACCACGGCGCTTTCCCGTCATACAGTTACAGGTCTTCCTGAATACTTATGCGCAGTACATTATATATGACATTCTGCAGTTTTCCTGAATTTCGCTACAATTTTCTAGCGTTGCGACTTCTCCATGTACAACAGCATCAACTTCCGACGTTATCCACTAGGTCATTTGTATGCAGGCCGAACCAGAAGTGTGCGGAACAACTTTCAGAGGTGATAGTATGGACGAAAAGAAGAAAAAAGATTAGCAAACATGCGCTTCAAAACACATACCTTAAGAGCAATGAGCACTTGTTTGCCGCGCGGAGTGGCCTCGCGGTTAGAGGCGCCATGTTACGAATTGCGCGGTCCCCTCCCGCCGGAGGTTCGAGTCCTCCCTCGGGCATGGGTGTGTGTGTAGTTCTTAGCATAAGTTAGTTTAAGTAGTGTGTAAGTCTAGGAACCAATGACCTCAGCAGTTTCTTCCCTTAGGAATTCACGCACATTTGAACATTTGATTACTTGTTCATCTTTGATACTGTAAGATACATTTCTTCGACTAAAAGCTCTTTGCTTTCCATATTGTAGAAGGAGGTAGTATAGATCAAAAGAAGTAAAAATTTGCAGTAAACATTGACTCTAAACTGTATACCTTAAGAGGTATGGACACTTGTACAGCAGAAAATATTGTTTCACAATAGCGACGATGAACAAGTGCACAAAGCTCTTAAGGTACGCGGTTAAGACCCCATATTTACTAGACCTTTTTGCTTGTTTTGCTCCATACTATCACTTCTCCAAATACTGAAAAGCAAAGAACTACTTCTTAGAATACACATTTTAGAACCCATGTTTACTAGACTTTTTTTTGTACGTACATACTATCACCTCTCAAACTTTATTGGTGTAGTTATCGTTCATCCTGTATATTGTGAAACTAATGGTCCAGTAACATTTGCGTGGGTTACTTTTCCATCTGAAGATTCTTTTCCGCTAAGAATGACATGATGCTCTCTGTTTGCTAGAAACTCTTGAATCCAATGTTCAAATGTGTGTGAAATCTTATGGGACTTAACTGGTAAGGTCATCAGTCCCTAAGCTTACACACTACTTAACCTAAATTATCCTAAGGACAAACACACACACCCATGCCCGAGGGTGGACTCGAACCTCCGCCGGGACCAGCCGCATAGTGCATGACTGTAGCGCCTTAGACCGCTTGAATCCAATCACAGAGCTTATCTACCATGCACTTCTGTTCAGTAGGGGACAATTTCGAACCGTATCGAAGGAACATGGCATCATTCTTGGCTCCAGTATTTACTTTCCTCTGGATCTCGTGGACGAACGGAGAGAACTATGTTTCACACGATCTGTGTTTGCGAAACCCATGCTGATCCTTACATAGGCGACTTTTGATCTCGAGAAATGTTAAAATACTCGAGCCTAAAACATATTCCAAAATTTTGCTACATCGAACGCCACAGACATATGTCTTTAGTTTCGTCCGTCTGTTTGATGACCATTCATACATCCTTGGTCAGAACAGGGGGACTTTAATCCTGGGATAAAACCTCTATGATATAAGAATGTAAAAGTCTAGTGTATGTTTACCTGTATTTGTTAATGTGTAAACATAGTAAAGTCGATGATTTAGTCTTCTTATGGCGTCTACCTATGCTGCTGGTTATCAGCATTGCGGATTTGAGTGGCAGAGTTCTTGGCTGATTTACCAATCTGTCCTTTTACGGCAGTGGAGATTCTGCCATCTAGTACGAAATACTCTTCATGTCAAAAAAAGTGAAGCACCTGTAAGACATGGTAAGATGTCGATGTAACTTATTACATGTACACACCGTCAGCGTGTACACCACGGTGCATTACTGCTGTTACCATGTCTGGTAGGTTATATAAAGGGCGTGAATAGCGCCAGACATTGAATAATCTCACTGAAGAACACGTGGATGTCGTGTGCCAGTGTGGGACACTGTTTTCAGCATCTGATGTAGTTTGAAAGAGGCCTCATTGTGGGTCTCCATTTGGCCGGCTGGTCGAATCGTATAGTATCCAGATTTGTAGTGTATTCGCATGTGACAGTGGCCCGATACTGGACGGCACGGGAAAGTGAGAGCAGGCGTACTCATTGTCAACATTTCTGTCGACCATGTTTGACCACCACATGGGAGCACTGACAAATTCTCCACCAAGCACTTCGTAACCACTTCAAATTCACAGCTGCCATCCGAGGACAATTAATGGACGCCCTGCTCATTCTGTCTCATCCCGCCCCATTGGTCGGAGAACAGTAGCAGACAGACTAGGAAACTACCGTCCCACGCACAAGCTCACGTTATCACCACAACACAAAAGGCTGCATTTGGAGAGGTGTTGTGGTCAGCAAGCGTAGACCGCAGATGAATGTTGTTAAATTATTTTTTACAATGAATCGCAATCTATACTACGCAGATGACCGTTGTCGTCTAGTATGGTGGCGACCTGGAGAGACGTTCCAT
Source organism: Schistocerca serialis cubense (assembly GCF_023864345.2). Classification (NCBI taxonomy): domain Eukaryota; kingdom Metazoa; phylum Arthropoda; class Insecta; order Orthoptera; family Acrididae; genus Schistocerca; species Schistocerca serialis. The sequence continues at coordinate 464,371,160 of NC_064643.1, forward strand.
ACTGGCAGTGTTTTGTAGAGGTACAGCGGTGTTACTGATGGCGTCATGGTGTGGAGAGTCATTGGGAATGACTTTAAGTCAAGGCTGATACTGAATGAGAGAACTTTGAAGGCACAACGGTACGCCACGGACATTCTGCGTCCTCATCTTAATTCAGCAGGACAATGCTCGTCCACACGTGAGACTTGTCTCTGTGAACTGTCTGCGTGATGTTGAGGTAATTCTGTGGTCAGCAGGATCCGCAGATATGTCCCCTAAACGATATGTGTGTCACCAGTTCCGACGTCAACTCCGTCCCTGAGCCAGTATCGAGAAAATGAAGGATTTGTTACAACAGTTGTCGGCCAGCTTTCCTCAGAAGAGGGTACAAGGGCTTTGTAACACCTTTCACAACCGAATCAGTCCATATATCTAGGTCAGAAAGGGTGCAACATCATACTGATAAGTGGACTCATTATTTGTAAATTTGAATCGAATTTGTAATCACTGAAATAACATCAGTGCTATCTCAGCCTGTGCAGTTTAATTTCGCTTCCTCCAACCCTACTAGATGCCTCATTATTTTGTCGGGCAGTGTAGTGGGAGGTGACCAGGACGATAACTCCTGCCTCTGCGGGCAACACTTCTCGCTTCCTTGCATTGCGGGCAGTCTGCTTGTAGGTTCCACTGGACATCAGTGTATGCGGTCTACGAACAGTAACTGTTGTCGTCGACAGATTATTTCTGTACTTGAATCGCTAATTCTGTGCTGTGCATCCGTTAATAGTCCTGACAGACATTACGTTTGGTACGTCTTCTCGTGATTGTGGAACTACTGATTTCATGCTCACATTCACAAAGCATTAAAGAAAGACCGAAAAGTATCCATATTGCCTTTTCCAAGCTTTCTTCTCTTTTTTGTTTATTTATACTGTTGACAGATACAAGCAAAATTAATATGGTTTTGAAATCTAAGGTTTATCTGCATATATTTACTTATTTATTTGTTTACACGTCTAGTTCCGTAGGACCAAAGTGAGAAACAAATCTCCAAGGTCATGGAACGTGTCAGTACATGAAATAACAACATAAAAGTAATAACAGATTAAATAAAATGTTTATAAATCCAAACATAATCAAGTCATAAGTTTAAGTAAACGCTATCAACAATATAACACAAGAATCAGCTTAATTTTTCAAGGAACTGCTCAAGAGAATAGAAGGCGTGACCCACGAGGAAGCTCTTCAGTTTGGATTTGAAAGCGCGTGGATTACTGCTAAGATTTTTGAATTCTTGTGGTAGCTTATTGAAAATGGATGCAGCAGTTCACTGCACACTTTTCTGCACAAGACTTAAGGAAGTGCGATCCAAATGCAGATTGGATTTCTGCCGAGCATTAACTCGGTGAAAGCTGCTAGTTCGTGGGAATAAGCTGATATTGTTAACAAGAAACGACAGTAAAGAATATATATGTTGAGAGGCCAATGTCAAGATACACAGACTAGTGAAGAGGAGTCGACAAGAGGTTCTCGAACTTCCACACTTATTGCTCGAACTGCCCGTTTCTGAACCAAAAATGTCTTTTAGAATGGGAAGAGTTACCCCAAAATATAATACGATACGACATAAGCAAACGAAAATAAACAAAGTAGACTGATTTTCATGTCAAAGATCACTTACTTCAGATACCGTTCGAATAGTGGAAATGGCAGCATTGTCTTTGAACAAGATCCTGAACGTGAGCTTTCCACGACAGTTTATTATCTATCTGAACACCTAGAAATTTAAACTGTTCAGTTTCACTAATCGTAGGCCCATTCTGTGAAATTAAAACGTCGGTTTTTGTTGAATTGTGTGTTAGAAACTGTAAAAACTGTGTCTTACTGTGATTTAGCGTTAGTTTATTTTCTGCAAGCCATGAGCTTATGTCATGAACTGCACTATTTGAAACCGCGCCAGTGTTGCACACAACATCATTTACCACCAAGCTGCAGTCATCAGCAAACAGAAACATTCTAGAGTTACCCATAATACTAGAGGGCATATTATTTATATAATAGGGAACAGGAGTAGCCCCAACAATTATCCCTGGGGCACCCCCCATTTGACTGTACCGCGCTCAGATCCCACATAGCAGCCATTTTCAACACTGGCTCAAATGGCTCTGAGCACTATGGGACTTAACAGCTGTGGTCATCAGTCCCCTAGAACTTAGAACTACTTAAACCTAACTAACCTAAGGACATCACACAACACCCAGTCATCACGAGGCGGAGAAAATCCCTGACCCCGCCGGGAATCGAACCCGGGAACCCTGGCGTGGGTTTTCAACACTGTGAATAATGTCCTTTTGCTGTCTGTTGTTAAAGTAAGAGGTGAACTAATTGTGAGTTACTCCATGTATTCCGTAATGGTCCAACTTATGGAGCAATAGTTTGTGATCAGCACAATCAAACGCCTTAGTTAAGTCAAAAAAATGTGCCTAGCGTTCGAAACCTTTTGTTTAATCTATCCAGTACCTCACAGAGAAAAGAGAACATAGCATTTTCAGTTGTTAAACGACTTCTAAAGTCCAACTGTACATTTGAGAGCAAATTATGTGATATAAAATGATCAATTATCCTTACATACACAGCCTTTTCAAAAAAGTTTAGCAAACACTGATGGCATAGAAATAGATTTAAAATTGTTTACATTATCCCTTTTTGTGAAGCGGCTTTTCTATTGAGTACTTTAATCGTTCAGGAAACTGACCATTCTTAAAGGAAAAATTACAATTATGGCTAAGTACAGGGCAAATATGTGCAGGACAGTGCTTAAATATTCTGCTAGTCACTCCATCATATATATGAGAGTCCTTAGTCTTCAGTGATTTAATTATTGACTCAATCTTCCCCTTGTCAGTAGCACAGACGAGTAATTCAAGTATAACTCTTGGAAAGGCATTTGTCAAGAGAGTTATATGATTCCCTGTAGAAACAATTGTTATTTAATTCCCCAGAAATGCACAGAAAATGTACATATATCTGACTTACCAGTAACAGAAATATTTTTTCTACGAACTGGCTTCATATCGTCCACCTTGGGCTGGTGACCAGACACTTTCTTCAAAACTGACCATATGGTTTTAATTTTTTTTAATTTTATCCAGTGAATTAGCTGTTCTATTTGCTTGCCACACACTCTTGTCTTCCTAATAACATTTTTAAGCACCTTACAATACTGTCTGTAATGGGCTACTGTAGCTTTATTGTGACTATTCCAACATTTTGATACAATCCCCGCTTTGTTCTACATGATATCCTTATCCGACTAGTCAGCTACCAAGGCTGCTTTTTACTGCTAGTACCCGTTTAGAACGTTCTAATGGAAAGCAATTCTCAAAGAGCATGGGAAATGCGTTAAGGAAAGCATTATATTTGTCATCTATGTTATCGGCACTGTGAACAACCTGCCACTCTTGTTCCTTAAAAGAGATTTAAAAAACACTCTATGGCCCTTGGCTTATCTTTCCTACATAGTTTGTAATGATATGTGGCATTTGTTTCGGTACAAAAGCCTTTTAGTGTTAAAATTTTTGCATCGTGGTCTGAAAGGCCATTCACCGTTTTACTAATAGAATGCTCATCTAGTAATGAAGAATGAATAAAAACATTGTTTATGACTGTGCTACTGTTCCCCTGCACCCTATTTGGAAAAAGAAAACACAATGTAAATCAGACCATATGAGTTTAGGAGATGTACCAACATCCTTTTTCTTGAACAATCAAATACAAAATTAATATTGAAGTCACCAAACATAACTAACTTTTGGTACTTCCTATAAAGTGAACCAAGAGCCCTCCCTAGCTTGAACAAAACTGATCTGAAGTCAGAGTTAGGGGATCTACAAACAACAACAATTAGAAATTAAGTTTCACTAAATTCAACTGCCCCTGAACAATATTCAAATATCTGTTCAGTGCAGTGCTGTGATATGTCTATGGACTCAAACGGAATACTATTTTTTACGTACATGGCCACTCGCTCACTCCGCAAGGAGCTCCTTGAAAAGCAGCCAGTTAATCTGTATCCTGACAAAGGAAGCCGCTGAATTGTCAAATTATTTAAGTGGTTCTCCGATATACCAATAATGTCAGAGTCAACATCTATAAGCAGTTCACTAACTTTATCCCTCTTATTATATTTTGATGAAATACGCAATTCCTTCTATACTTGGATACCTGACCTCCTCTGAAGGTGATTCCTTAGTTAGAGGGACTTCCTTTAAGGAGGTATACCTATCATCCGACTTCACTCTAAAAAAGATGCAGCTCTAACACCAACTACTACAGGAATTTTTCCATGATTGATCTCACCACCACCCACTACACTCTCACCTATAAGCTTTCGCAGCCATCCCTTCCCATACCTATTGAGGTGCAGGCCATGTCTAGTGAAACTAGATCTACTGATAGACTTAAGTAGCACCACTGCAATGTGACTCATGCCTTCTGCCATCCGTGCCTTCTCCAGCCCCATGTTAACACACCTAACAGCCGCTTTAAGATGAGGCCGATCGTGACGCTGAAACAGTTGCACGAAATGCTTATTAGTGTCACCAATTTGAGGATCTATCTTTACCAGGTCACCACGTACATCATATTCCCTGTCCCTCTCAAGACTATTCCATGCTCCACCCACAATCACTACCTGATCCTCTTGCGTGAAATTCCTACATGGCCCACACCTCTGTCGTGCGAACTACCTAGCAGCAGAACCTTCTTCTTTCTGTTAGACTTTGCAACTGACTTAGGTCTCCTAACTGCTGAGGACTGCTGCATGTTTCCTACACCTACAGCTAGAAGAGGCTCGTCCCCTCTCAACTCTGACAGTTGGACAAATCTATCGCATATAGGCAAAGTATAACTGTCTGAATATCTCTTCCTCCTAACTACCTTCTTGCCAACTGCCAGTTCCCATTCCCCAGCACCCCTCACCCTCCTCAATCTATCTAGTTCCTCCTTTCGTATTGTAACTGCACCTGAAGGGCACAGATCTTACGCTCCTTCTCCTCTATCAGCTTACTTTTGCTACAGATTCTATATTACCAAGAGAGGATCTCGTTAGAATGCCCACTGGCTTCCCAACTGCATTCCTCCAATGAAAATTCTTTGAAAAAAATCCAACACCATAACAAACTACTCACAAACCTACGACAAAGCCCACACTTCTCACTCATGGTAAATTTTTACAGTTACTAAAAAAAAAACTAAACGTTTACGTTACCTAAGTTCAATTACACCAGTAGAACTATTTATAGAGCTAAAAATAGTGGTTTCGAAATTCTCTCTCTACTAAGAAAGCAACAACTTTTATTAATATTACTAAACCACAACTAATACCAATACCAACAAAATTTCACGTTATTTGTTAGGTAAAAACAAAAATTCAAGTGGCCACTGGAACACTCAACGAAGTTGAAACAGTGAATGAAAATTTTACAGAAATATTTCACTAAAAACAATTAGAAACATCAGCTTAAAACTATCGTTATTAAACGACTTCAGCGCACAGATAACTCTAAAAGACGCAGTGAGCGAACGTTTCCAATAATTTATCACACCGTTATTTCACCAGATACAGCGCTACACACCGTTGGAAACTACTAAATTTAATAACTGTATAACAGTGCACAAACAACTTTGCCAGAACTTTATAGCCACTACAGCTGCAACGGCACGCAGCGAAATGTAAACACACTACTCCACTGACACTGTAGGACCGAAATAAGTAACCACTGCGTTCTCAGTACAACTTCAGACAAGCCTTGTTACGCAGTAGATGACTTGACAGAGCCAATTCGGTACACTCATTTACATCTACAGGGCAGCAGAATGATTTTTGGGTATCATGCTCTACAGGAAGAATGAGAAGCAGTCCCGCATACAGGGGAATTTTATTTCCAGAAAAAAAGTCTGCTTTTCTTAGATTCACTTCACAGATGATTTTACGCTATCAACGCACAGAGCAACAAGTCGATAGGAGACTTATTCGTTGCGAAAGCGGGCAGCGAAGCCTGACCACGCCGCACTTCTTTCCAACTTCGTAGACAGTTTAGTTATCTACCTCCATTTTGGAAATTGTCCCTAGACACACGCTTAGCCGGCCGGAGTGGCCGTGCTTTTCTAGGCGCTACAGTCTGCAACCGCGAGACCGCTACGGTCGCAGGTTCGAATCCTGCCTCGGGCATGGGTGTGTGTGATGTCCTTAGGTTAGTTAGGCTTAAGTAGTTCTAAGTTATAGGGGACTGATGACCTCAGAAGTTGAGTCCCATAGTGCTCAGAGCCACACGCTTACCTCGTTCAATGAAAATATCCAGTACTTCTGACGAATTACTCTGAGCCCTCTCAGTTTTAATTCATTGCATTTAATTAGCGTTCTTTTGTTTGCGTCATGAAAATACTAACAACTAAGTAAATAAGCAGTATGTGTTCATCTTACATTAAGGTGACGAAAGTCACGGGAGAGAGATATGCACGTTTACAGATGGCGGTAGTATCGTGTACACAAGGTATAAAAGGGCCGTACACTGCATGAGTTATCCTTTACACTCCGATGATTCATGTGAAAATATGTCCGACGTGGTTATGGCCGTACAATGGAAACAGACGCTTGCAACATGGCACATTCAATTTCGTAAATCGTTAGGGAATTGAGTATTCTGAGATCAACGATGTCAAGAGTGCGCCGAGAATACATAATTTCATGCATTACCCCTCACCATGTACAACGCAGTGGCCGACGGCCTTCGATTAACGACCGAGACCAATGGCGTTTGCTTAGAGTCATCAATTCTAACAGACAAGCAACACTGAGTGAAATAACCGCAGAAATCAAGGTGGGACGTATGATGACATATCTGCTAGGAAAGTGAGGCGAAGTTTGACGTTAATGGGCTATGGTAGCAGACGACCGACGCGAGTGTCTTTGCTCATAGCATGACATTGCCTGCAGCACCTCTCCAGGGCTTGTGACTGTATAGGTTGGACACTACACGACTGGAGAACCGTGGCTTGGTCGGATGAGTCCCGATTTCAGTTGTTAAGAGCTGACAGTAGGGTTCGAATGTGGTCCAGTCCTCACGAATCAAAGGCCCTAAGTTGTCAACAAGACACAAGTTGGCGATGGCTCCGTAATAGTGTGGACTGTGTTTACATGGAATGAACTGGGTCCTCTGGGCCAACTGAACCGATCATTGACTAAATGGTTACGTTCGGCTACTTGGAGGCCATTTGCAGCGATTCCATGGACTTTACAGTACCAAAGGACGATGGAATTCTTATTGATAGCAATGCATCATGTTACCGAGCCACAGTTGTTCGCGATTGGCTTGAAGAACATTGTCCGACATGAATCCCATCAAACTTTTATTGGACTTAGTCGAGACATGCAGAAAATCCTGTACTGGTACACTTTCGCAGTTCTGGACGTCTATAGAGGCAACATAACTCCATATTTCTGTAAGGTTCAACAACTTGTTGAGTCCATACCACGTCGAGTTGATGCACTACTTCTCACAAAATGACGTCCGAGACGGTATTCGGAGATATCCAACGATTTTTGTCACCTCAGTGTATGTTACTAATAGACACAACATCAACGTATGTCGTGGTGTTTAATCTTCCTAAACGTAGACGGAGGGAACCACCTCGAGTCGTACGCACCGTCAAATGCCAAGCTAGCAGGAACTGGTTTCCTTACGTCGGATACATGTGCCTCAAGGCGTACTGCGTGTCGCAGATTGGAAACGACAGAGAATGGGACTTGCCCGTCACCACCTTAGAGCCACACCTGTGATCCGCTGTAGATTCTACCGGCGGACTCATTTTTATTTTCCGCCGGAAAGCTACCACGTATCGGCGTTATCAGCTGGCAGTTCCTCCAGTCACAAGAATTCAGACGTAAGGAGCTGTTTGGTTTAGATTCGTCTGAACTCCGTAAACAGCTCTGTAATCGCGACCACAATGAAGCACAGTTTTCCGGAGATTTCTTGTTGTACTGATTTTTTCAGAAATTGTGTTTATTTGCCTTCGTCTACGAGGGGTATTCAGAAAGGTGCCACTTTTCCCGTGTCGTATACAGAGTGACACAGAATAACGGGAATGTCTGAAATGAGTAATGGCAGCCATGGGCAGGTGGCAGCACTGCGGGTTCGTGACAGTTCGCCATTTCAGTAATCATGTGTCAGTGGAACGAACAACAGCGTGCGTTAGCCATGAAAATGTTTCATGAAAACAATGATAGTTTGGTAACAGAGGGAGTTTCGACGTTTTTAGAATTTACGACGTCATGATGCCGTTCCGTCGAAACACGCGATAAAACGTTGGATCAATAACTTTGAAGAGACTGGATCTGCCCTTAAGAAGAAATGAACAGGACGAGCAAGAAGTATGCATTCTGCAGCGAACACTTATGTACGCGAGTCCGTCCTACGGAGCCAGCGGTGTTCCATTCAAAAGCAAGCAGCAGTGGTAGGAATATTCCGGGAGAGTGTTCGCAGAATTCTTAATTTTGATTTAAAATTTCATCCTTACAGACTACAGATAGTGCAACAATTGAAAGACAACGATTACCAGTTAAGATTAGAATTTTGTCAAGAAATGATAACAATGACGATGAATTTCTAAACAAGTCGTGGATGCCAGATGAGGCACATTTTCATCTCACAGGTTATGTGAATAAACAGAACTACCGTTACCGGGCAAACACAAATCCTAATGACTTTCATGACCGCCCTTTACCCGATAGTAAAGTGACAATATGGTGTGGTGTTTCATCACATGGGATTATCGGACCGTATTTTTTCACAAATGAACAGGGAAACACAATAGCTGTCAATGCCGATCGTTACGCGGAGATGTTACGAACTTTCGTTACACCTGCATTGAACAACTTTATAAACGTTTAGGAAGCCTGGTTTCAACAGAACAGAGCAACATCACACAGTGCACGGCAATCGATGGCATGTGTGCGAGGCAACATTCCTTGGCCCCCTAGATCGCCAGATTTATCCGTTTGTGATTTTTTCTTGTGGGCTACTTCAAGAGCAAAGTCTACACGACTCGACCAAGAACCATGGATGAGTTAAAACAGAGAATTCGGGATTCAGTTCACAGTATCCCAGCTGAGATGTTGCAGAAGTCAATGAGGAATCTCAACAGAATATTTCACGAATGTATTCGTACAGGAGGACGCCATCTAAAGGACATAATTTTTTAAAAAATGATAGATGTTCAAATGTGTGTGAAATCTTATGGGACTTCAGGTCATCAGCTTACACACTAATTAACTTAAATTATCCTAAGGACAAACACACACACCCATGTCCGAGGGAGGACTCGAACCTCCGCCGGGACCAGCCGCACAGTCCATGACTGCAGCGAATGATAAATGCCATCAATGTTTCGTAAGTGGCGAAGTTGTAAGATTTCAATAACTATGAATGTAATTTCATTCCTTCATCGGTTCTAGTTTCATTGGATTGTGTAAATGTTCCCGTTTTCCTGTGTCACCATGTATTTACCTTTAACTCGCAGTTAGGCCAACTACGTTCGTTCTGTACCTAGTCACTCCTTGTTTCGCATTCATATACATACCGTATTTGATCAAAAGTATCAGGACATCTCTCTGTAATGCGAAATTGACCACTAGGTGTGACGAGAGCGAATCCGCTGGTCTAAAAGAAGAAGGGAGCATTGTGTTGTCAGCTGAATAATGTTGACAGCAGAATAAATTCGTCAGGAGATCTCAGTGACTTCTGGCATGGACTAGTCGTTGGGTGTCACATGATTAATAAATCCATCAGGACCATCTGAAGCCTTCTAAAAGTCGACTGTTGATGTGACTGTTAAATGGAAATGCGAAGGAAAAGCGGCATCACAAACCTAAACGAGGCAGACTTCATGGAGTGGCGGACAGGGAGATTCGAACACCGCATAGGCTGGTTGTAAAATATCGCAGAAGTTAATGGGAGGAATCACTCGTGAGTTCCGATGTACTGCCAGCAGTCCAGCTGAAGTGATGAGTGTGACTATGAAGTTAAAAAGGATCGGGTACGAGGGTAGAGCAGCTCCTCGTAAGTCACACATTTTTGTAGTCACTTCTATGTGACGTTTGATGTGGCCTAAAGAACGGCGGCTCTGGATAGTGGATGACTAGAAACGAATGATCTGGAGTGATTAATTACGCTGTACCCTGTGTCAATCCGGTGGACGGTTTGGGTCTAGCGAACTTTTGGAGTACATTACCTGCCATAATGTGAAAAACGGAAGAGGTGGTGTTACGGCAGGATGTTGTTTTTTGTGGTCACTGGTGGTCTTCTTACTGCGCTTAAGAAAAAGCTACTTGCGGAAGGATATGAACACTTTTCACAGCAGTGTGTAGTGCCTATAGTAAAGGAACAGTTCGAAGATGATTTTTTTGTATCAGTATGACAATGCACCCTGTCGTTAAGAAGCATCCGTGAGGCAACGGTTTATGGACAATAACATCCCTGAAATGGACTGGCCTGCCGACAATGCCGACTTGAACCAAATGGAACATGTCTGGGAAGAGGTAGAACGCCGACTTCGCTTCAGACCTCAGGGTCCAGCGTCATTACCTTCCCTGGTTTCAGTACTTGAAGAAGAGTGAGCAGCCACTCCTCCACAGACATTCACACACCTCATTGAAAGTCTCTCCAGCAGAGTTCAAGCCGTGGAAAAGGCGACTGTCCAGTAACAGGTGACTGGATACTTTTGATCAGATTTTATAATGCCTGCACTTTTAGGTATAAATTCGAAACAAGAAGTTCAAGATACTCAATAAAAGTAAGTGTAAGTAATTCTAAATTGGATGCAAATACGAGATCCGGAAAATGTCTTATCTAAAGGAACTGTTATTTTGTACAGCATTGCAGTAACGTTCAGTATGATGCTTAGCTAACCGGACCAGATATTAGTCACTAGAATAAAAGAGCACACTGGTTGCTGCAGAATTGGTACCAGGCGGTGACATTATCCTCCACAGCAGACATAACTCAGGGTAGTAAAATGACGTGTGGAAGACAGTGTGCTGTATGGAACAACGGCAGCAAGATGTGTCCACGTGGAGACATGACAGGTTGACAGAAAGGAGCTGTCGAGTTTTGATGTGCCCACCACACAACCATGAATGAAATTGCCCAATCTGTTGGTGTATCAACGTGGACAGTCCAACTTGCCAACAATGAACGGCCTACGCACCGCAGCCATGTACCAAACGGTGTACGAATAGTGGTCGTAGAACAGGGACTGTTAACAAGTGTCACGCTTTGTCGGTGAGAATCAGATTCCATTCCGGCAGCAGTTGATGGTATCGGTGAATGCAGGTTCATCTCAACCAGTTTCCGAGCGAATATTGCGATAGGAACTGCATGCAATAGACATTCGGAGTTGGGTCCTCGCAGACGGCCATTGCTCACTGCGGGGTATAAAACTGCACGTCTTCAGAGGCCAAACAACCCAGAAACTAGGCAGTAACTGGAGGCGTGTGGTGCAGTCCGACGCGTCGAGATTTTGCTTATGTTCAAATGTTGCAAGGCGTCGTATGACCAATGGTGCAATGAGTCGTTTAACCTGCAGTGTGTGGAGAGTGAGGTTCAGGTTGGAGTTGGGTCTGTGATGTTTGGGGATGTATTTTGAACTATGACTCGGGCCCACTCACGAGGTTACGGTGAGCTTATTTATTTCACCATTGCCGGACACTGTCGCCGAGCGGTTCTAGGCGCTGTAGTCCGGAACCGCGCGACTGCTACGGTCGCAGGTTCGAATCCTGCCTTGGGCATCGATGTGTGTGATGTTCTTAGGTTAGCTAGGTTTAAGTAGTTCTAAATTCTAGGGGACTGATGACCTCAGATGTTAAGTCCCATAGTGCTCAGAGCCATTTGAACCATTTATTTCACCATTCTCCATGCCGGAGTACGCCTTGTCTTCTACATCTGCATGATGAGTATGTTGTGGCCGCTCCCGTCTTTCAGTATGGCAACAACCGTGTTCACAGGGCCCCACACATACGTTCCTGGTTTGAGGAATACTGATGCATCCTTTCACACCTTGACTCTTTAATAACTTGATCTTAGTACCACAGAAAAGGCGTAGAGCTATTGAAACAGCAGGTGAAAGTAAGCAGTTAATATGCTGCAATTTGATAGCACTACGGGATGAAAAAACCACAACGAATTGCTTCATCTGCTTGTGGGGTACCTACAGAAACGTGTGGACCGTCTTGCTCGACGAATTGGTGCCATTATCAAATAACGCGAAATCTCCTGCCAACGACTTTTTTTTTGTCCGGTGTAGGGGAGAGCGTTGTACCTTGACAGTAGTATATTTAGGAACACACGAGGTTTTCTAGTTGGTGTTTCAGTTTAGTGACCGATTTTAAAATCACATCACGGAATTCGCACTACAGTCAACATAAGCAGTTTCCGCCATTTTCTAGTGTTTTTGTTGTTGTGAGATATGAGGCTATGTTTTGTGTGTTATTTGTATGTACACTGCCGGGAACAAAATTAGTACACATGGGAATGGTCCACACCCACGAGAACCATCACATTTTTTGAGTCTATTAAACGAAAACTGAATCTAATCTAATCTAACCTAAGAAAGTCGACGTCGATTTTGATCCAATGGCGGCATATGCCACTTGGGGGACAGTAGATGTACTGATAATGATATCAGCGTCGTCCTCTAAAGGACTGCGTAGTGCATAGCTACCTGATCGGCAGCTGTGTCCAATAGGGATGCTCACAGCCAGAAGGCTCAGTGTGGTGCAAACGTGTCAAGCAAGCAGGCGATCATGCCACAGAGACACACTCGTACTTCTTACAGCCAGCCGAGCGAGTCTGAAAGGGATCAAATTGTGGCCACACAAATTCGACATGCTGCATCACTTGTGCAACGATGCTGGTATCAGCGGTCACGCGAACATTCTCAGGCCTGTAGGCGAGATTCTGGACGTTCAAGTAGTACAAACGCCCACCACGATCGTCGTATTGTAAGGGCAGCAGTGGCAGATCGTACAGCTACCGCAGCACACATAAGAGGGCTTTTGAGGCAAGACGTCTCAACACGAACTGCTGTGAACCCTGTAGCGCTAAGGCTGTGGGCACCCTCACCTCTAGCCCGTCTTCCACTCATGCCGCAGCCTCGACGTGCACAGGTAGACTGATGCCGATAGAGGATCTCTTGGAAGATGGAATGGTGCGCCATGGTCTTCAGAGACGATAGCAGATTCTGCCTGCACGCAAGTGATGTGGTTTGCGCTTATGGGGTACACCCGGTGAGCGCTGTCTCGAAGAGTTTATTTGTCCAAGACACAATGGCTAAACCCCAGGCTTTATGGTCTGGGATGCGATAAGGCTGGTTGGTTTGGGGGGATTCAAGGGACCAGACTGCGACGGTCATCGGTCCCTTGGGATGCGATAAGCTACAACTCGAGTTCACCTTTGGTGTTTCTGGAGGGAACGCTATCCATCCTTCTTACAGCAGGAAGGTGATGTGTTCTTCCAACAGAATAATGCTCGTCCACACACTGCTCGTGAAACTCAATGTGTTCTGCAAGACGTGCAGTAACTACCCTGGCCAGCATGGTCGCCGCACTTGAATACAATCGAGCACGTGTGGGATATGATGGGACGAGAAGCGACTCGTGCGACCCATCAACCAACTACTCTTACAGAACTACGTGAGCAGATCGAGCTGGCGTGGCATAACGTATCCCAAGACAGTATATGCCATGTGTATGATTGACTGGATGCCATAGTCAGCGCCTACTTTGCCACCCGTGTATCTTACACCACGTACTACACTCCTGGAAATTGAAATAAGAACACCGTGAATTCATTGTCCCAGGAAGGGGAAACTTTATTGACACATTCCTGGGGTCAGATACATCACATGATCACACCGACAGAACCACAGGCACATAGACACAGGCAACAGAGCATGCACAATGTCGGCACTAGTACAGTGTATATCCACCTTCCGCAGCAATGCAGGCTGCTATTCTCCCATGGAGACGATCGTAGAGATGCTGGATGTAGTCCTGTGGAACGGCTTGCCATGCCATTTCCACCTGGCGCCTCAGTTGGACCAGCGTTCGTGCTGGACGTGCAGACCGCGTGAGACGACGCTTCATCCAGTCCCAAACATGCTCAATGGGGGACAGATCCGGAGATCTTGCTGGCCAGGGTAGTTGACTTACACCTTCTAGAGCACGTTGGGTGGCACGGGATACATGTGGACGTGCATTGTCCTGTTGGAACAGCAAGTTCCCTTGCCGGTCTAGGAATGGTAGAACGATGGGTTCGATGACGGTTTGGATGTACCGTGCACTATTCAGTGTCCCCTCGACGATCACCAGTGGTGTACGGCCAGTGTAGGAGATCGCTCCCCACACTATGATGCCGGGTATTGGCCCTGTGTGCCTCGGTCGTATGCAGTCCTGATTGTGGCGCTCACCTGCACGGCGCCAAACACTCATACGACCATCATTGGCACCAAGGCAGAAGCGACTCTCATCGCTGAAGACGACACGTCTCCATTCGTCCCTCCATTCACGCCTGTCGCGACACCACTGGAGACGGGCTGCACGATGTTGGGGCGTGAGCGGAAGACGGCCTAACGGTGTGCGGGACCGTAGCCCAGCTTCATGGAGACGGTTGCGAATGGTCCTCGCCGATACCCCAGGAGCAACAGTGTCCCTAATTTGCTGGGAAGTGGCGGTGCGGTCCACTACGGCACTGCGTAGGATCCTACGGTCTTGGCGTGCATCCGTGCGTCGCTGCGGTCCGGTCCCAGGTCGACGGGCACGTGCACCTTCCGCCGACCACTGGCGACAACATCGATGTACTGTGGAGACCTCACGCCCCACGTGTTGAGCAATTCGGCGGTACGTCCACCCGGCCTCCCGCATGCCCACTATACGCCCTCGCTCAAAGTCCGTCAACTGCACATACGGTTCACGTCCACGCTGTCGCGGCATGCTACCAGTGTTAAAGACTGCGATGGAGCTCCGTATGCCACGGCAATCTGGCTGACACTGACGGCGGCGGTGCACAAATGCTGCGCAGCTAGCGCCATTCGACGGCCAACACCGCGGTTCCTGGTGTGTCCGCTGTGCCGTGCGTGTGATCATTGCTTGTACAGCCCTCTCGCAGTGTCCGGAGCAAGTATGGTGGGTCTGACACACCGGTGTCAATGTGTTCTTTTTTCCATTTCCAGGAGTGTATATGGATGTTCCAGCACTGGTCGATACCTGGTACTTCACAAACGCTTGCACTATTGATCTGTAAATGCAATCACCTCATGTTTTCTATATCCACAGTTACAACAGTAAATCTTGAGTGAATTGGAAACCTCTGAAAGAATGCCCTAATTTTTTTCGGCAATATATATATATATATATATATATATATATATATATATATATATATGAGGAGGTTCTGTACAGAATCGGAGAGGAAAGGAACACGTGGAAAACACTGAGAAGGAAGAAGGAGAAGGGATAGAATGATAGGACATCTGTTACGACATCAGGGAATGACTTCCGTGCTACTAGAGGGAGCTGCAGAGGGCAAAAACTGTAGAGGAAGACAGAGATTGGAATACATCCAACAAATAATTGAGGACGTATGTTGCAAGTGCTACTCTGAGATGAAAAGGCTGGCACAGGAGAGGAATTTGTGGCGGGCCGCATCAAACCAGTCAGGAGACTGAAGACTTCAAAAAAACAAAAAACAAAATAGCAGGAGTAAAACGTGGGTAGTGAAAGGCTATTTACAATTTGAACAGAAACCAGACAGTAGTTATAAGAGTCAAGGGGCATGAAAGGGAAGCACCTGTTGAGCAGGGAGTGAGACAGGGTTGTAGCTTATTTCCGCTCTTATCCGATCTGTACTTTGAGCAAGTAATGAAGGAAGTCAAAGAAAGTTTTAAAAAGAGTATTAACGTTCAGGGAGAAGAAATAAAACTTTGAGGTTTGCCGACAACATAGTAATTCTGTCAGAGACAGAGAGGAGTTGAATGGAATGCACAGTGTCTTGAAAGGAGGATATAAAATGAAAATCAACACACGTAAGACAAGGAGGCTCTTTAAGTAGTAGATAGGCTTTGCTGTTTGGACAACTAAATCGCTGATGATGGTCGAAGTAGAGAAGACATCTAACAATAATTTATGTGTGAGAAAGCCTTTTCTGAAATATTTGTATGAAGTGTAGCCATGCATGAAAGGCCGGTCGCGGTGGCCGAGCGGTTCTAGGAGCTTCAGTCCGGAACCGCCCGACTTCTACGGTTGCAGGTTCGAATCCTGCCTCGGGCATGGATGTGTGTGATGTCCTTAGGTTAGTTAGGTTTAAGTAGTTCTAAGTTCTAGGGGACTGATGACCTCAGATGTTAAGTCCCATAGTGCTCAGAGCCATTTGAACCATTTCAACCATGCATGAAAGTGAAACACGGACGATAAACAACTTAGAAAAAAGAGAATAGAACATTTTGAAATGTGGTGCTACAGACGAATGCTGAAAATTAGGTGGGTAGATCACGTAACTAATGAGCAGGTACTGAACAGAATTGGGAGAAAAGATATTGTGGCACAACTTGACTGAAAGAAGCGATCAGTTGATAGGAAAGTTTCTGAGACATCAAGGGATCACTAATTTACTACTGTAGGGAGGTGTGGAGGGTAAAAACCGCAGAGGGAGACCAAGAGATGAATATAGTAAGGAGACTGAGAAGGATGGCCGGCCGCGGTGGCCTTGCGGTTCTAGGCGCTTCAGTCCGGAACCGCGGGACTGCCACGGTCGCAGGTTCGAATCCTGTCTCGGGCATGGATGTGTGTGATGTCCTTAGGTTAGTTAGGTTTAAGTAGTTCTAAGTTCTAGGGGACTGATCACCTAAGATGTTAAGTCCCATAGCGCTCAGAGCCATTTGAACCATTTGAGAAGGATGTAGGTTGGAGTGGTTATTCGAAGATGAAGAGCCTCGCATAGAGAACATCATTAAATCAGTTTCGGACAGAATACGACAACGACATTTGGTTCTACACTCTTCAGTGCTACATAATATATTAAAACTATGTTAATGCTCCAGTTAAATAATTTTATGTTGATGAAAATTCTGTATATTTTTAAAACTACTTATGTAACGTGTGGACGGATGAGCCATACTTCGTCGGTCATGCACCATCTTGTACCTTGAAACGGAGGTAGTTGTTCTGCTGGGAAACATGTGATAGTTGTAAATGATCTGAGTTTCTTTAATATCTTAACAAATATACCTGTCTTGAAAATGTATATTCCTGGTAGTTCCTGACAGCTTCCATTGCAAAGTGTATATTACTTGCAACTGGTTTTCGAGAATACTTCTACTTAATTTGACTTCACTTACTGACTATTTGTGTGTTGTAAAGTAATAATGTAAAAGACTATTTAATACAGTACTGGCAAGATTTTTTCGACTGTAACACTTATAAATTTCAGTAGAATATTTGTTCCTAGGTACAGGACGATGTTGTTCCTTGTACCATTTTTTCACACTTCGAATAGCCTTAATTTTGTGGAGATATTTTGTAATTCTAGAAAAAGACTACAGCGCGCTAAAAGTGAATGCTATCATTTGAAAATAGAGTAAAAATTATGTTAAACGTCCATTACAGGACTGGCTGGAGGCTAAAGTCTGGAAAACGTTCCTATATTCAACACTCTACCCTACTTATGAGCATATAAGTGTATTTGGTCAACACAAAATGAGTGGAACCTGAAACGCGCATGGCGTCAACAAAGTTACATAAAGAGTGGCGGGTTACTGTAGTTTTTCAATTAAGTAAGCCGGTCTGAGTGGACGAGCGGTTCTAGACGCTTCAGTCTGGAACCGCGCGACCGCTACGGTTGCAGGTTCGAATCCTGCCTCGGGCATGGATGTGTGTGATGTCCTTAGATTAGTTAGGTTTAAGTAGTTCTAAGTTCTAGGGGACTGATGTTAAGTCCCATAGTGCTCAGAGTCATTTGAACAATTTGAACCAATTAAGTAAACAACGAGATAACATTTGGACGAAGATAAACTAATTAACTAAAGAGATATGAACTTGAGAATTAGTTGTGGCCTAGCTCTCACCGCAAATAATAGAAGAAATACCCTCCCTATGTAGGAGGCAGGTAATAGTTGTCGCACCTTGATTTATCGGAAGGTGGATATATGGAGAAATACCGCCTTGTCTAAATTTTCCAAGCATGTAGTGAGACTATTTTGAAAACTTCCATTTTTCGTAGCAGTCCATCATCTGGGATTCATACCAGACATAACTGCCGTTTTACCTGAAGGGCCAGGGAATAACTTCAGATGGAAGTCTGTAGATGCAGTACCAGGACTATACGGTGTATACGTTGCATCACTTATCTCAGCTTTTTGGGAAAATGTGCGTTAGCATTGTCGAGTATCAGCAGCACATCTAGATCAAGTTTGCTCTGAATAGGCCGTAGCAATTTACGCAGTTGTAAAACAATCGACATGCGAAACCCATACCTGCCTGCTCTTGACACTAGACAGGGGTGACAATGTGATTAGATCGGCGTTACGTTCTGTGGGTTCAAAAACCTTATCTCAGACAGGAACTTGCAATCAGCGTAGCTGCTACTTTCAACCGGAGCAAAAGGAACGGTGCAAACAACTGGGAAGCATTAACTGTCGCACATGGCAGTCACATCGTGGTTTTCACTTCGTTCGCTAGCTTTCCGCAATGCGTTGCCCATTTTATTTTGATAGTCTGGGGACTTACTTTATGTATGATGTTTCTTTTATTAAACTGAGTGGCAACAAGCCAACGGAAGAAATTGTATTGAAATTGGTAAGGCGGTTGCTGTAGCCTTTGCGCTTATTTGCCTGCGTGCAGTCCTGATAGATATGGGTTCTTGACGCCCCACCCACAGATGGGCGGCGATCTGAGCCACACGATATTTTCGATCGCCCTGCGAGGGGAGGTGACTTGCATCCGTAAAACACTTGAGGTCGACCTATGCAGCGATTTGCGCATATGGAAGCTTTGTCTCTGCGATACTGAAGATCTACCCTAGGCACTGTTTACACCGTAAATCAGAATTCCAGTGTAATCTCTGTTATGCAACGACTCATACGTCTTGCACTGATTATCAAGCCAATTGAAAAACGGTGTTGCCACCCTCACTTAACATCTGTTTATAACAGACTGCTGATATATCGTCTCTGCTCTCGCGTCAAACGCTCTAACTAGTCGCAACGTTCGGACATCTTACAGAGTACGCGAAAGAACTTGCCCCCCTTCTAACAGCCGTGTACCGCAAGTCTCTAGAGGAAAGGAGGGTTCCAAATGATTGGAAAAGAGCACAGATAGTCCCAGTCTTCAAGAAGGTTCGTCGAGCAGATGCGCAAAACTATAGACCTATATCTCTGACGTCGATCTGTTGTAGAATTTTAGAACATGTTTTTTGCTCGAGTATCATGTCGTTTTTGGAAATCCAGAATCTACTATGTAGGAATCAACATGGATTCCGGAAACAGCGATCGTGTGAGACCCAACTCGCTTTATTTGTTCATGAGACCCAGAAAATATTAGATACAGGCTCCCAGGTAGATGCTATTTTTCTTGACTTCCGAAAGGCGTTCGATACAGTTCCGCACTGTCGCCTGATAAACAAAGTAAGAACCTACGGAATATCAGACCAGCTGAGTGGCTGGATTGAAGAGTTTTTAGCAAACAGAACACAGCATGTTGTTATCAATGGAGAGACGTCTACAGACGTTAAAGTAACCTCTGGCGTGCCACAGGGGAGTGTTATGGGACCATTGCTTTTCACAATATATATAAATGACCTAGTAGATAGTGTCGGAAGTTCCATGCGGCTTTTCGTGGATGATGCTGTAGTATACAGAGAAGTTGCAGCATTAGAAAATTGTAGCGAAATGCAGGAAGATCTGCAGCGGATAGGCACTTGGTGCAGGGAGTGGCAACTGACCCTTAACATAGACAAATGTAATGTATTGCGAATACATAGAAAGAAGGATCCTTTACTGTATGATTATATGATAGCGGAACAAACACTGGTAGCAGTTACTTCTGTAAAATATCTGGGAGTATGCGTGCGGAACGATATGAAGTGGAATGATCATATAAAATTAATTGTTGGTAAGGCGGATACCAGGTTGAGATTCATTGGGAGAGTGCTTAGAAAATGTAGTCCATCAACAAAGGAGGTGGCTTACAAAACACTCATTCGACCTATACTTGAGTATTGCTCATCAGTGTGGGATCCGTACCAGATCGGTCTGACGAAGGAGATAGAGAAGATCCAAAGAAGAGCGGCGCGTTTCGTCACAGGGTTATTTGGTAACCGTGATAGCGTTACGGAGATGTTTAATAAACTCAAGTGACAGACTCTGCAAGAGAGGCGCTCTACATCGCGGTGTAGCTTGCTCGCCAGGTTTCGAGAGGGTACGTTTCTGGATGAGGTATCGAATATATTGCTTCCCCCTACTTATACCTCCCGAGGAGATCACGAATGTAAAATTAGAGAGATTAGAGCGCGCACGGAGGCTTTCAGACAGTCGTTCTTCCCGCGAACCATACGCGACTGGAACAGGAAAGGGAGGTAATGACAGTGGCACGTAAAGTGCCCTCCGCGACACACCGTTGGGTGGCTTGCGGAGTATAAATGTAGCTGTAGATGTAGATGTAGATGATGAGCCAGAACATTATGACCACGTCCATAATATCGTGTTGGCCCACCTTTGACCCCAACAGAGTAGGGATTCTGCGAGGCGTGCATTCAAAAATTCTCTGGTGGGTTTCTGGAGGTTTGTGGCAATAGATTCCCATGCTCAGGTCAGACAACTCCCGTAATTTACGGGCCAGTGGTATGTCGACGCAGAGCTGACATCCAATTACGTCACAGATGCGCTGCATCCGTTTCACAATAGATGAATTTAGTGACCAACTTTTTCACTAACACGCTTCTCAGACCACCGTAGCCCGATTGTGGCCTTGTGAACTGAAATTATCCTACCTGGCGACAAGTTTTCATTGATTCACGGTCCAATCTCATGGCCCCGTGCCCACTCCAGTCATAATTGATGATGTCGTTGCGTCAGCATGGGAACACATAGGGATGATCAGCTGCGGAGTCCTCTGTTCAACAATGTGTGCCGAACGCTGTACTCCGGAACACCTGTGTCCACATTAGTAGCGTACTCTATCACCATATCTGCGACATTGCCGTATGTCCTGCTTAAAGGTGCTTTTTCCTAGCGGCGGGTATTTCCCGCAAAGTGATGCGTGAAACACGAGCGGGACCACGCGTCCCACTCACACAATGCAAACATGCAGACCGTTTTCCTGAGGTGCGAACAACGCAATGCCGCTGTCTAGTTAAAAGTTACCTACAATCATTCGTTTTTTTAGTTTTTATAGATCCACATTGAACGTTACTTTGGTTACATTGACATCTGAATGTATTTATTCATTTCATTTCTTTGATATTTTGATCCAATTCAAAGGGTGCATCAGACAAAGAAATTTGCAAACTGGTCGAAGAAAGTGATGATAAAGTCTATCCAGACTTTTCAGACCTAGGGCAAAGTAAAGCAGATTTGAGTGATGAAAACACTGAACAGGTCCCGGACCATGACAGTGAATTTGAACTTGCAGATGAGGATGGTGATCACCTCGAAGAGCTAGCAGATGTACGAGAGTTCTCTATTGAAAAGAAAAAGTTTCGCGTTGGTGTAAAAGCGAGTGTGCCAAAACATCAAAAACCAGCAGAAAAAACATTGTGCAAATTCTACCAGATCCGAAGAGAAAGGTGATGGGTACAACTGATGAAGTTAGTGCTTTTCTGAAAATAACTGATCCCGTCTTTTATGACGAAATCGTAAACTATACAAATACCTATATAAACAAATAGCAAGACGCACATCAATTCTCGCGTGAAAGAGATAATAAAGTGACGAAATAATGGCTGCGTCGGGATTTTTTTTAAGAAGAAGAAAATGCCACCATGCTAATGTGCTGGAACTCTGGGTGGTAGACGGAAGAGGAATGCAAGTGCTTAGGTCTGGAATGATATGGAAACGAGGAATGACAGGAGAAAAACTGATAAGTTGGTCGCAATCCGTACAGTATTGGACCCTTCTGTTGCTAACTGTCAGCGCTCTTACAGCCTGGTGAATTCACCACAATAGATGAAGTGCTTCACCCCTACGGAGACCGCTGTAGATGGATTCAGTACATACCCAGCAAATCAGCTAAATATGGCACAAAAATATTTGCACCTTGTGATGCAAAAATATTTTATTGGAAGTTTATTGCGACATGCAACTGAATGGCAATAACGGATATCTAATGCTCCTGAGGACATAGTGAAAAGGTAGGTGGTGCCTATACAAAATTCTAACAGGAACCCTAGAACTGAAAATTGGTTCACAAGATACCTCCTTTCTGAATATTTGCTGCAGCAGACTATCACTTGCATTGGTACAATGACGAATAACGGACGCGAAATTCTCCCAGAATTTCTCCCAAATAAAACAAGAGAAATTGGAAACGAAAGGATAATACCTTAATTTCATATGTTCCTTGTAAAAATCATGCTGTTATACTTTTGTCTATTGTGCATGACATGACGACAGTGGGTGAAGAAACACACGAACCTGAAATCATGATTGACTACAACATGACAAAAGGTTATGTTGTAGGTAAACTGTGTTCCTGATACTCCGTTTCAAGAATTACAGGGAGGTGGCCATTTGGTATTTTTCCATTTTTCCGAACATTGCTGAAACTAATTCACAAACAAATTGTCTGTCCAAGTTGTTATGAAAGTGAACATATGTCAGAAAAATTGGCTAAATCGTTATTTAAAGAAGTAAAAGAGCAAAAACTTTTGTTATAAATATTGAAGATAGTGAATGTGAACTGCTTTCTTCAATAAATATAATAGGTTGTTTAAGACAAGTTTGTTTTTACTAACAAATGACGATGTTGTAAATTTTACAACGCGTGCCTGCTCGTGTGATAACGGTAGGCGCGCCTGTCGGAATGTTAAGCCGTACTCAGTGTTACGAACGGTTCACACGGTTTAAAAATGGTCGGACGGAAGTTAAGGATGGCCCTCGTTCAGGACGCTCTTGGACGTCTACTGACGACGCTCTTGTCAGGATCGTCAACGAAATTGTGCGAGCCAATCGAAGTGTGACTGTCTGAGAGATTGTAGAGGAATGTAGCGTTTCAGTTGGATCATGTCGTGGAATCCTGACACAGCGTCTTGGAATGCATCGTGCTGCAGCCAAGTTGGTCCCACGGCTCAATGAGTCATGCGTGACTATTGCACAAGATACGAAGTCACTGTGTTACCCTATCCTCCGTACTCTCGGGACCTGCACCCAGCGGACTTTCTTTTTATTTCCAAAGTTGAAAACCCCGTTGAAAGAACGAAGATTTGCAGTGATAGACGAGATAAACGAAAATTCGCAGACGGCGCTTCGCGCGATCAAGCAATAGGCGTATCAAGACTGCTTCCGGAAGTGGGTACGCCGTTGGTAGCGGCGTATCAATGATACACGAGAGTATTTCGAAGGAGACCAGGCACAATATATAAAAGGTTAACGTAGAAAAATTTTGTGGGCAAACAAACAGATCTCGTACACTGCAACTTCATAGTTTCCTGACACCAATCCTCGTTCGCACAACTAATGCCTAGTAACTGATTTCTCTCTGTCTTCACTCACCAACGTGTTTCACAAACATATTAAATCAATCGTTAAGCAGTTATGAGCAGACAGTTTGTAGTCCCAATAATTGAAGGGGTGGACTGCTGCACCACCAAGGTAGCTGTTACACAACTGTCCAAATGATAACCATACTGGAGTAAAGAATGAAATAGAAAGCGAAGACGTTTGCACTCGCTCAAAAGAGGAAGAATTCACTGGAAAGAAATGGTTGGCCCCATGAATATTTCACCAATAGAATCCAGTACGTTATACCGGATGAAGAGCGTTCCGCCGGAATGAAAGGAACATCCTCCTAAATACGTGCCATTCCTTCTACACTTGTAAGAGGTTTACTATCTGCGCTTTATGGCTTAACATCTTTTCCACAATTCGTGTTCCGTTTTCCTTTGTGGGAGATCAGTTTTATCTGCAAACCATCTTTTGTGCAAATTCTTTACTTGTGTGTTCTGAAAATAATTGATGTTTCGGTACAATCATAACAGTTACAACAGAAAATTACCGGTTTCGGCCGTCACTGGCGTATTCAGATCACAAGACAGCTGCAGTCGTTTTTTCCAGCCATTGAGGAAGTCACTTTGTCAATGTTTGTTTCTCATCCATTCTGATTTCGCCTCTTCTTATTTCCTGTCACATCCGTTGCGTTCTTTCATCCTCTGCTTTCAAAGATGAGCTGCAGTATCTCCTAAGTTATCCACGGGTTTTTCGCTTCGGCTTTCACTGAATCTGTAGTGGCCTGGTTGTGTTTATTGTATCTTTCTGAAGTAGAGGAAATGAAAATTTCCTTGATTAACGCAAGATGGCTCTGAGCACTATGGGACTTAACATCTATGGTCATCAGTCCCCTAGAACTTAGAACTACTTAAATCTAACTAACCTAAGGACATCACACACATCCATGCCCGAGGCAGGATTCGAACCTGCGACCGTAGCGGTCGCGGAGTTCCAGACTGAAGCTCCTAGAACCGCACGGCCACACCGGCCGGCTGAAAACGCAAGATGAAAAGTGTTAATTTCCAATCAGCGCCGAATGTATCGATAACGGCAGCGTACATTGCTCTATAAAGGTTGCACTTGGATAAGATCTGCACCCGTAGAACACACAACAATGAAGCACTGAAAACATTTGGAAAACAGTAAATTTATGCGGAGATGTTGTAAAATAATATAATTGTACTACACATTATGGCTGACCTTGCTGTACAAAAATGACCAAAACTGGACATAACGAAGAAATGCAAGCATGCTACTTTGATAAGATGTCCGAACGTTTAGATAAAACGATGTAAGTGTAAAATTTTGTATGACAATGTTGACGGTGTTATCCCAAGGGGATGGGTTAAGCGGCCTGTCGGTAAGCATGTTTTTCTCCGCACACGCGTTGTATGTGTATGCGTATTTGAAAAGTGTAGATGGGTGTAACGGACGCGTGTTAATCTCATGTTTGTGTCCTAGGATGATGGTGATGAGAAATGGGAGAGGGTGACACTTTGTGCCAGCAAACAGCGTACGTCCCTGTAAAAGCATCACGGGGGTCATCTAGCTTAACGTCTCCATCCCCCGGTCGGATCACTATTAACAGTGTCACATGCCCTTGGTTCACGAGGCACTGCGGAGGGATTGGGACTGTAACCCAGGACACTGGCGCAAAGATTAGTGATCTGGAACTTTGCGCCACCACCTCTCCTCAGCTTGCCTGTAAAATACTGGCAGGAAAAATTTCATCCACCGTCAGGATTCGAACCGGCTTACCTCCGAAGAGCACCACCGCACAGGCACTTGCAAGAGATGAACATAATTACTAAAAACTTAGTTGAAAACGGCAGTGTCAGTTAGCTCAGTTTCAAAAATATATGCAGCTAAAATGACGTAAAATACTATATCCAGCGCAGACTCTTTAGCTTTCTTTCCTTACTGTTGCCCAAGGAATGTTGGAGCTGTGTGATGGACTGACTTCATTTCTTATTAGCCAGTGAGCAAAAGAAAATTTTAATAAGTTCGAAGACACTCTAATCTTGCTGCGTGATTCATTTATGAAACTGTTTTTTCTGTTTCTAAAGTGGATTTTGCAACAAATTTAATACAATGATTGCTTACCTCCAACGTTCAAAGATGTAATGCTAAACTTAAAGAAACAACTGGAAAAATTTTAAAGACTTTTTCTAACCTACATAAAACAGGATTATGTTCACAAAGACTCTCTGGTTACAGTGTAGGGGTTGCAAATGAGACCAATTTTTTGACATTAACAGTAGACATTAACAGTACGCATTTAGATGTAGAATTTCTGGAAGCAATGAAGTCGAACGATGTTATGGCCGTGCCTCACCTTATAAGAGAATTTAGTGAGAGATGCCACAACTTCTTAGTTTGTCGATGTAAGGGAATTCAGATGCGGTTTACATTTAATGACCCTTTGTTAGAACATTTATCTCCTCAAATGGTTCAAATGGCTCTGAGCACTATGGGACTTAACGTCTGAGGTCATCAGTCCCCTAGAACTTAGAACTACTTAAACCTAACTAACCTAAGGACATCACACACATCCATTCCCAAGGCAGGATACGAGCCTGCGACCGTAGCGGTCGCGCGGTTCCGGACTGTAGCGCATAGAACCGCTCGGCCACACGGCCGACCATTTATCTGTATTATCTCCAAAAATAGCCTTGTCTCGTACAGAGAGAGAAGTTGCACCTACTTCACTGGCACATTTTGTACCACCTGAAACGCAGAAAGTGGATGATGAATGAGCTCTTTGCCCTTGGATGTGCCTCCAACAGAAGTTTCTTCGGAATCTGAATCTGACAGATTTTATCACAAGGTACATTCAGCTTTACATAATAATACGCTGTGTACGAACTTCAAAAATAATTTTAATTAAAATCCGTATATGAAGGGTAAAAATGTGGTGCTATGTTTTAATCGTATATAAAAACAGGACTAATTAAGGCGCAATGTGCATACTTTCCAGGTTGGAGAAATCTCATCCCACGATGGTGCGTATTTGTATGGTGATACTATGGACTTCACCCTGGCAATACTGTCACTTTCGCATTCCACAGCGGAATATTATTGCCAGGAGATTGTAATCTGTTTGGTTTTACTGCTACCACCCATATCGACAACTAGTTAGATTATTTAGTAAACGAGGATGAGTGAGAGATGAGACATACCAATTTCAAAATTTAAAAAAAAAAAAATTTTTGTTTTCAGCAAGATATTCAGAATGAAAAACAAGTTGAGAAACCGGCTGTCTATGTCTCCAATGAATCGAACTCTCATAGCATCACAGTGCGTCAAATGGTCTGGCGAACGCTACACTACGTTGTTGTCGATTAAGTCTGTGATTGGAAGAGTGATGTAGATGGAATTGGTAAGTTTTCAGTTACAGAGACAGTTAAGCTGATGTCAATGACAGTGACTAGATTCATCGAGACAAGTGTAAACAGTTCTAACAGTGACGTTGTTTATTTTGTTAAATAGCTTTTTGTAACTATGGAACAAAGACGAATTAATGCTATCAGTGTAGGCTGAGATGGTAATAGGTGGTTAGATCCACTTGCAGTGACTCCCAAACAGCAGTGGGTGAAAACGTAATCCTGCTACCGACTGGCTGCTGATGGGTCACACTGTAATATTGGCCCACAATGTGTTATACATTGTGTACTGTAATGTTACTTAAACATCGATGAACTATCGGTTAATCGATAGTGTACCGCTATCATCAGTATCGATAGTCTGGTTTAACTATCGAATCATATCTTGTATAAGTTAATTCTTCTTTAATTGGCTCGCTAAAAATTGTCAGATCCTATTACCTCCATGGCGTGTGGAGTGCAGAGGGAAAACAGGTTGTATGGAGGTATTTAATCACCATACGTATGTTGTTGATAGATTGGCCGCTGTGGGGGACGGGACGTTGGAGAGGGAATTTTCTCGTTTGTCTTTCAGTGATAACTCACAGTCGTTTGCATGTTGTACCGATCAGATGCTTATGGTACAAATTATACACGTAAATAAGATGGATTCATGAATATGCATTATGTAGTTGATCATCTTCAAATGTGTGAGGATACTTTTTTGTAGCAAGGAATACAAACGTAAAAAGGGTGTTGTAATAAAACGCAATTATCAGAGGCAAAAAAATGACATTTTAAAGATTTGTTACGCGTTTGTGATTGTATTGCACAGTGTATTTTAAAATAAATACGGTTATTATTGTTTGTTATTAATTAAAAAACCACTGTTGCCCTCTTTTGAGTCCTTATTGTACTTACAAGTGTTTTCAGTTGTACGTGTTGATGTTTAAGGTGATTCGAAAACACAAAATATCGACGCGAAACTAAAGCGCCTGCACCATACCCACTTTTGTAGAAGCACAAATATCGTTCATATGTTGGTTGGCTGCGTTGTGTTCGATTAGCACAGCTTGTTCCTTCAAGGACGCACCGATTCCCGGAAAATTGAATATAGTAAAAGCACAACCTGTTTAGTCTCAAATTTTTTTATTTGTATGGTGGCTGGACATAATCATTAAAATACACTCCTGGAAATTGAAATAAGAACACCTTGAATTCATTGTCCCAGGAAGGGGAAACTTTATTGACACATTCCTGGGGTCAGATACATCACATGATCACACTGACAGAACCACAGGCACATAGACACAGGCAACAGAGCATGCACAATGTCGGCACTAGTACAGTGTATATCCACCTTTCGCAGCAATGCAGGCTGCTATTCTCCCATGGAGACGATCGTAGAGATGCTGGATGTAGTCCTGTGGAACGGCTTGCCATGCCATTTCCACCTGGCGCCTCAGTTGGACCAGCGTTTGTGCTGGACGTGCAGACCGCGTGAGACGACGCTTCATCCAGTCCCAAACATGCTCAATGGGGGACAGATCCGGAGATCTTGCTGGCCAGGGTAGTTGACTTACACCTTCTAGAGCACGTTGGGTGGCACGGGATGCATGCGGACGTGCATTGTCCTGTTGGAACAGCAAGTTCCCTTGTCGGTCTAGGAATGGTAGAACGATGGGTTCGATGACGGTTTGGATGTACCGTGCACTATTCAGTGTCCCCTCGACGATCACCAGTGGTGTACGGCCAGTGTAGGAGATCGCTCCCCACACCATGATGCCGGGTGTTGGCCCTGTGTGCCTCGGTCGTATGCAGTCCTGATTGTGGCGCTCACCTGCACGGCGCCAAACACGCATACGACCATCATTGGCACCAAGGCAGAAGCGACTCTCATCGCTGAAGACGACACGTCTCCATTCGTCCCTCCATTCACGCCTGTCGCGACACCACTGGAGGCGGGCTGCACGATGTTGGGGCGTGAGCGGAAGACGGCCTAACGGTGTGCGGGACCGTAGCCCAGCTTCATGGAGACGGTTGCGAATGGTCCTCGCCGATACCCCAGGAGCAACAGTGTCCCTAATTTGCTGGGAAGTGGCGGTGCGGTCCCCTACGGCACTGCGTAGGATCCTACGGTCTTGGCGTGCATCCGTGCGTCGCTGCGGTCCGGTCCCAGGTCGACGGGCACGTGCACCTTCCGCCGACCACTGGCGACAACATCGATGTACTGTGGAGACCTCATGCCCCACGTGTTGAGCAATTCGGCGGTACGTCCACCCGGCCTCCCGCATGCCCACTATACGCCCTCGCTCAAAGTCCGTCAACTGCACATACGGTTCACGTCCACGCTGTCGCGGTATGCTACCAGTGTTAAAGACTGCGATGGAGCTCCGTATGCCACGGCAAACTGGCTGACACTGACGGCGGCGGTGCACAAATGCTGCGCAGCTAGCGCCATTCGACGGCCAACACCGCGGTTCCTGGTGTGTCCGCTGTGCCGTGCGTGTGATCATTGCTTGTACAGCCCTCTCGCAGTGTCCGGAGCAAGTATGGTGGGTCTGACACACCGGTGTCAATGTGTTCTTTTTTCCATTTCCAGGAGTGTATACAGCTGTATTTACATGCTATCTGTTTCCATGGTATTGCAATACATATTCATAAGTAATTCGGGCGACATGTGAATCTTACAATGGATGTCAGACAAAACTAATCTCCTCTTCGTCACTTAACACTTCCGAGCTGAGATGCCGTGGTCCACACAGTTCGCCCATTGTCCCTGGAGGATGCCTTCCGCAGTCGATGGCGAAACGTCAGGGGAGAGTTTTATGTATGGACCACGGCATCTCAGCCCGGAAGTGTTAAGTGATGCCAACACCTGCCGTGAAAGCCTTCATTCTATGAATAATCTCTTCTTGCCAAGAGTTGACCATGAATGTCTGGGAATTTTTCGCAAAAACTCCTAATCCTGTAGATATTTGATAAGCTCTTTCCTGTTAATGCTGAAACCCCTTGATGAAATTTGTGCAGCGGGGGAATTAGCTCACCATTATTTTTACTTTTTTATTTTTTCTGGTTTACAGCATTCTGCGTCCAGACTAATAATTTTTCGAGTGTCGCGAGTAAGAATGTTGCCTATAAAGCTTCTAGTTCTGTGACTTCAGTGTGCCAATGATGGCTTCTTCGCCTCTCATTTCGTTATTTAAAAGCCACACAACAGGATTATTCTTCATCACGCCAACTATAGTGGCACAACTGTTGATCGCTGTCGTTGTCAGCAGTGAGACAAAGAGCACAGTCGCCATGAAGTGTTTCGAATGGTGCTGACATGAAACGGTCAGCAGTTTTCGCGCGCCACCGACAGTCTCTACTGGTCGAGGAAATCCTGCGCTTCCAGGATCACTTTGTTTATGTGACAAGTTCATAAATAGTCTTTTGTTATTGTTTTGAAAATGAATCGAAAAATCAATCATTGGCATGGAATTTTTTCAAGGAAGTGGGGGATAATAGTTTGTGAAGTGTACCATCTGCAGTAAGAATATAAACATTCAGCGTATACGACTAATTCAAGAGATCACTTAAAAACAAAGCATGTTGAAAACCTAGAGAACCATGGATTGTATTGTATTGTATTGTATGTTAACCGGGAGCCTAGAAACGACGGAGAGGCTTCGTCCCCGCCGCAGCCGCAGTGGTCCACAACCGCATGACGACTACCGCAGTCCACTTCACCCCTCTGCCGCCCCACACTGAACCACTCTTTCAGGGTTATTGTACTGTTCGGCCCCCGGTGGGGGCCCCTTGTTTGCGTGGTAGAGTAATGGTGGTGTACGCGTACGTGGAGAACTTGTTTGCGCAGCAATCGTCGACATAGTGTAGCTGAGGCGGAATGAAGGGAACCAGCCCTCTTTCGCCAAGGCAGATTGGAAACCGCGTAAAAACCATCCACAGACTGGCTGGCTCAACGGACCTCCGAAGTCCGCCGGGCGGATCCGTGCCGGGGATCAGGCGCTCCTTCCCAATACGGAAAGCCGTGAGTTGACCGCACGGCTAACCGGCGGGAGAACCATGGATTAGTGACAGAACTGAAATTCTAGGGATCAGCTTGTGAGCTAGATCAAGTGCAAGAGGTGCAACCAAAAATATGTAAAAGCTCTATAAAAATGTTTTAACAGAAATCAGCTGTACGACGCCAGTTCAAAGAAAAAAAAAAAAAAAGAACTTGTTTCTCTTTATGTACAGATGATCGCTATCAATATGCTCCCATACAGAGCTTCCGACCATCAAATTTAAAAAAATTTGTTCATGCCTTAGACAGAAGATAAAGAACAAATTTTTACAAAAGGCCTTCCAAAATGCAATTTTTTTAGTCTTACAGCGGAGATATGGACAAGCAACGCGAATGAAGGCATATTGGCATTGACTTGCTACTCTTTAATGGACGAAAAATCAGCTTCACCCATATTAAAAGTGACAGAAATTGTAGGTTATCATAGCGCAGAATCCGTGGCACATGTAAGTAACAGTTTTTAAAATGTTTCTTTTTTTAATTTGTCAATGCCATGCTGTGTTTCAGTTCATTCTTGTGATCCATGCAAGTTGAGTCGGTGTAGCTTGTAAAGTTTTTGCTAGCAGTTTTACCTCCCCCCCCCCCCCTCCCGCCCCTCCCACTTGTCGATAGAAATTAGAAGCCATCGCGTCATTTTTGTGTTCCGTTTGCGGACACTGCCAGCCTTAACAAATCATTGAATAATTGTGTTACGACACGTTTAATTTAGTTTCTTACTCATTACTATAAATAAGCAACACATTTGAAAGCAGATGTCTCTATAAAGCGCTTTCTCGAAACGTTGTTACTTACGCGCGTCACTATAGCGGATCGCCCAAAGCTTACACTTAGAGAGATGCATTTCAAGTTTGTACGATAACAGAGTAACAAGTGAGAAACGAACGCGCACCCCAACACCGTCTGCACCAAAATTAATATAGCATAGCAAAATCATCTGGTCGTGGTGTTACAATTACTGTCTTGCTGTCTTCCGAATATTTAAACAAAGTGCTTTGGGGTGTGATTTATGCGGAAGTGTTGTCCACTGTGTTAGCGAATCGGAACAAAATTAAAACTACCGGTGAGTATAAAATAGCGTTAATATTAATGCATATTTCTGGCCAAAAAAGGCTAATCATAGCAAGTTGTAAAGTTGACCGCATTAACTGAATCGGAACTTTCCAACGTTAGTGGAAAACTCTCAGTTATTGTGTACTGGAAGCTGTTATATCGCATCTACAGCGAAGCCGACGAAACTCCGTCCATCAATATCTGTCAAGAGCAAATTTTGGGCGGCCCGGATTTATTATAGGAATAATCGGTATGACGGGTGAAGATACTAACACTGCCGTCTTTCCCCGCCCCTTTCCTTGCCCTTCATCACTATTTTCCTCTTTATGCTTCTCCGTGCGCTTCCCTCGGCGAACGCCACAATTCCCAAGAAAACTTCTGCAAGCTATACACTTCGTGTCGACTGCATTAAGATCACGAGTGGCGCCGACCTCGGCGCTGTAGCAGCTGTAGCACTACAGTAGAGTGATGGCACTATTCTTTTGTATTGACCGTCATCTCTACTCATAAAAAATACAAGGAGCAACGAAGCCACCCCTGGTTTTTTCAGTACGCTTTCACTAAACCTTGTTATTCCTGTAGGCAGTTTATATCACATCTGCGGCAGCTCATCAGCATGTACGCCTAAGGTAGCAGCATTGCACGGCAGACCAGTAAACATTTCCCCTCTCGTATACCTATTCATCGTGGTGACCGCCTTCTTCTTCTTCTTCTTCTCCTTCTTACTCTTCCTGCTGTTCCCGTGTTTCTAAGACGCTGAAGCTACACTGAGCATCGACAAGTAACATATAGACCTAATTTTCATGAGAATTATTTTTCTGTATACGACAGTAACTTTTCAGATAACAAGATACTGAAAAAACAATTTTTTTGAGAACATTATGCGAAATTTCGGACATATTGGCAGATAATTTTAACATTACTGATTTTTTTTCCAGGTCATCAATCAAATCTCACAGGAGTACAATATTAGTGATAAGACAGTAATAGTGGTTACAGACAACGCTGCAGTCATGAAAAAACTGCCGAAATCTTAACGATTTGACATTCACCCTTTTTGTCCAGTGCATCAACTTAACAATACAAGATTGTTTCGAAGCAGAATCATTTTCCGAAGTTTTATTGAAAATAAAGTCTATTGTGACTTCCTTTCATAACACTACACCCGCCAGTGAAACTGTGCAATGCTCAAAAAAGAGCAAACAAAAAGAACTGATACTGATACAAGAGGTGCCGATTCGATGAAGCAGCTCATACCACAGGCTCAAAAGAATTTTTGAAGTACGAAATGAGCTTCCTGTTGCGATCAATGAAAGTTCAAAAGCACCGCCTTTACTCGCAGCAAAAAACTGCTTAGCTATACAAGAGATAATAGATCTTCTTGAATCTTCCGAAGAAGCAACAACAACAATCTCAGGGGAGTCATACGTCGCTGTTTCTTTAATTATACCTCTTATACAAGGTATTTGTGCAAAGCTGTCAGACATGTAAACCACCTTAATGAAGCACGAAGTGTTCTGGATTCCTTGATTAAATGAATCGATGAAAGACTGAAACAATCTCATACACGGGCTGTTCGTATCCTTGCCAATATTGAATCTAGGTTTAAAAAACTTGGCTTCGGGACATTCCAAGAGGCAGACAACGCTGCGCAATTACTTCAGAAAGAGTATGCTACTATCCTCACTTCAGCACTAGTACCTGTAACGGAAGCATCCATGAGCAATGCTAGAACCGCTATTGCTACGTCTACCAGTTGGAAATCGGATGATGCACTTGTGGTGTCACCGCCAGACACCACACTTGCTAGGTGGTAGCCTTTAAATCGGCCGCGGTCCGCTAGTATACGACGGACCCGCGTGTCGTCACTGTCAGTGATGGCAGACCGAGCGCCGCCACACGGCAGGTCTAGAGAGACGTACTAGCACTCGCCCCAGTTGTACAGCCGACTTTGCCAGAGATGGATCACTGACAACTACGCTCTCATTTGCCGAGACGGTAGTTAGCATAGCCTTCAGCTACGTCATTTGCTACGACCTAGCAAGGCGCCATAGCATTTGATATTGAGATTATAACATGTACCGTCAAGAGCGATGTACACCAATTGTGGATTAAAGTTAAGTATTATATCAACTACGTACTTTATTTGCTACTATTAATTCCCTTAACTGTTCCAGACCTCACGCCAGTCAGCGTGTAATTAAACGCGTGCATTTCGGCCTCCTCTAGCAACACAGTGTTGGCTCTTCTGCCAACACTTCAGCACTATTTTTGTCCAATCAACGTCGGTGTCGTTACACCAGTAAGTGATTCCATAACTGAGTTACGCCAGTATTTTGAAAAAAACCTGCAGCAGACAAGCACGCTTGTGTATTAGAATATTGGGAAAAATTGGGTTGCCCTATCCAGCTGGAACCTGGTCGGCTCACTCTGAAACGGGGGTGTAGAAATTAAGTACAAAATGTATTTAATGTAATTACTTTTTATGTAGAACACGACTACTTGGAAGTTGTTGCGGAAGAAGTAGTTGGTAAACCATATTTTTTCGAAAGATTTCAGTTTTTTCAGCAAGTCTTTTTTCCCTTTTACGTATTTATAAAACTCTATGCAAGTTAGCTTATAGTTAAACTGGCACTGTAAGACTGATTCCACAGTCCCTGGCAGCAGCCGATTTATTTCATCAGGCCACTGGACCGATATCAGCGAAAATACTCTTTCCACAGTGGCATTGTGTGCCGGAATGGAAAACAAATACTCGCATAATTTTAGCAGTAGGCATTTGTTCAAGACTCGGTTTCCTTAA
The DNA here is from genome assembly GCF_023864345.2 of Schistocerca serialis cubense. Lineage (NCBI taxonomy): Eukaryota > Metazoa > Arthropoda > Insecta > Orthoptera > Acrididae > Schistocerca > Schistocerca serialis. The sequence continues at coordinate 464,406,231 of NC_064643.1, forward strand.
GAAAGTAAATCCACCTTTCTTCAACGTAGGGTTTAGACTTGCATTCTTTCGAGTCATGCCTAGTTTCTAAAAGATCTTCAGATACGCGTATTCCTGAAAACAATTGTCGCCTGAAGTCTCCACACCGTTTTTAGTCGGGTACATAACAGTGTTTTCAATCATCACCCAGTCTCGGGTTTCAGATAGCATCACCCGATCAAATATTTGATATTTATTAAAAGAAATAGCCCATTTCTCTAAGTAATCAAATGCTACGGTATGGAAAGCCATTGTCTCTTCCTCAAATTTCGAAATCAAACTAATTATTTCTTAGTTAGGGTTCTCATTCTTTAATTTGTTCAAATTCATCTTGGTTTGCAAGTCAATAAAAATGGCAGTTTTATTTTCATTCCGACATCTTCAGTGTCGGTTAATATATTTCTTATTTCATTTATCGAGACTCTATTCTCCTCCAAGCATTTTTTTTTTTTTTTAACAGAGCCATGTTTGACTGTAGAAACATGAAGTAAAAATCTCTGATCGCATCACTGAAGATAATCTTAAATTATTTTAGGTGGCCTGTCTTCGACCAAAAAATTATTTTAATGGATTCCTAAACTTAAGAATTCTCTCAACTGTTGGCTTTAACGACAGCCATCTTGTTTTTGAGTGAGATAAAAAAGTCTGATGATTGACATCAACGCATAAGCAGAATTCTTTCAGATTCTCTGTCATTACCACGTATAGTGAAATATAATCAAATATTTTCATGACGACTATTTCAATATCGACAGTTAAGACTCCAGCAGAGCTTGGTAGAGTATTCGGGTAAATATGGGCAGAGCATCCATTTTCTTCGCCATTTTTTCCTAGTTCTTCTTTAATTTGGTGAAACACATTCCGCTGGCCGTGTCGATGAAGCCCTCCGAAGTCGGTATTGGATTGTCCTCACAAAAAGCAACTCACTTATTTAATGGAAATTGTACTTGTCTTACAGTGTCTGGACAAAACTTTGCAATTGTTTCCGATGTTACGTTATTCAGCGTATCAAACTTTAACAGCTTCTGCTGGATTCCGTCAGTTTCAGTGAAGTATTGAACAACTTCTAAGTAGGCTGTTTAAGTTTTTATGTTGGTAACGTTACGTAGCGCTTTGTATGAAAATCACTGACTGTGCTGTGTGCAGTCTGTGGCTGGTTGGCATTGTTGAAATATTCTCTATTGTAGTGTTGGGCAGTTGGATGTGAACAGCGCGTAGCGTTGCGCAGTTGGAGGTGAGCCGCCAGCAGTGGTGGATGTGAGGAGAGATGGCAGAATTTTAAGAGCGGACGATCTGGACGTGTTTCCCCAGAAAGAGAAAATTTGTAATACTGGATATCATGAACTGATATATATATAATGACTTTTGAACACTCTTCAGGTAAGTACATTGTTTGTTCTCTATCAAAATCTTTCATTTGCCTAGTATGCCTATCAGTAGTTAGTGCCTTCGGTAGTTAGAATCTTTTATTTAGCTGTCAGTATTGGCTCTCGCTGTTTTGCAGTAGTTCGAGTAACGAAGATTTTTGTGAGGTAAGTGATTCATGAAAGGTGAAGGTTATTGTTAGTCAGGGACATTATTTTGTAGGAATTATTCAAAGTCAGATTGCGTTTAGCTAAAAATATTGTCTACATCTACATCTACATCCATACTCCGCAAGCCACCTGACGGTGTGTGGCGGAGGGTACCTTGAGTACGTCTATCGGTTCTCCCTTCTATTCCAGTTTGTGGAAAGAAGGATTGTCGGTATGCTTCTGTGTGGGCTCTAATCTCTCTGATTTTATCCTCATGGTCTCTTCGCGAGATATACGTAGGAGGGAGCAATATACTGCTTGACTCTTCGATGAAGGTATGTTCTCGAAACTTCAACAAATGCCCGTACCGAGCTACTGAGCGTCTCTCCTGCAGAGTCTTCCACTGGAGTTTATCTATCATCTGCGTAACGCTTTCGCGATTACTAAATGATCCTGTAACGAAGCGCGCTGCTCTCCGTTGGATCTTCTCTATCTCTTCTATCAACCCTATCTCGTACGGATCCCACACTGCTGAGCAGTATTCAAGCAGTGGGCGAACAAGTGTACTATAACCTACTTCCTTTGTTTTCGGATTGCATTTCCTTAGGATTCTTCCAATGAATCTGTCTGGCATCTGCCTTACCGACGATCAACTTTATATGATCATTCCTTTTTTAATCACTCCTAATGCGTACTCCCAAATAATTTATGGAATTAACTGCTTCCAGTTGCTGAACTGCAATTTTGTAGCTAAATGATAAGGGATCTATATTTCTATGTATTCGCAGAACATTACACTTGTCTACATTGAGATTCAATTGCCATTCCCTGCACCATGCGTCAATTTGCTGCAGATCCTCCTGCATTTCAGTACAATTTTCCATTGTTACAACCTCTCGATATACCACAGCATCATCCGCAAAAAGCCTCAGTGAACTTCCGATGTCATCCACAAGGTCATTTATGTATATTGTGAATGGCAACGGTCCTACGACACTCCCCTGCGGCACACCTGAAATCACTATTAGTTCGGACGACTTCTCTCCCTTGAGAATGACATGCTGGGTTCTGTTATCTAGGAACTCTTCAATCCAATCACACAATTGGTCTGATAGTCCATATGCTCTTACTTTGTTCATTAATCGACTGTGGGGAAATGTATCGAACGCCTTGCGGAAGTCAAGAAATACGGCATCTACCTGGGAACCCGTGTCTATGGCCCTCTGAGTCTCGTGGAAGAATAGCGCGAGCTGGGTTTCACACGACCGTCTTTTTCGAAACCCATGCTGATTCCTACAGAGTAGATTTCTAGTCTCCAGAAAAGTCATTATACTCGAACATAATACGTGTTCCAAAATTCTACAACTGATCGACGTTAGAGATATAGGTCTATAGTTCTGCACATCTGTTCGACGTCCCTTGTGTATCAGTTTAGTGTTGATCAGAATAAGTAAAGAACGAAATGTCTGAGTACGTTCAGTTCTGCTTAGCTGTTTAAAAATCAAATAACGTAAGGGGTTTATCAGCACAGTAATTCATTAATTTTTCGAAGGGGACGTTTCAAACTAAAGGAAACATCTTTTGAGCCTTGTTGTTCGTGTGTCAGTGTCTATGCCGTAAAATGAAACTTCTTGGAATTGTTTTATGCATTCGGACGCGGTGTGTGGTGCGAGAATATCTTTCACAACCGCTGTAGCTCTGGTCCCGGCGGTAGACTGCTTTGCGGCGACTTAAGAGTCAGGACACCCTGCAGCATTCAGTTTTACGGTACAGTCAAGAGCACTTCAGGATTGTTGACGCTTAACAACTTTATAAACTGTTGTTAGTTCTGCAGCAGCAGGGAGCACTTGTTCCTGAGTTTCTTCTTTAATCATGAATATAGACGCAGGCTTTGAGGTCGATGCTATTGTGAATCTATTTGTATGATTCTTTGTCGATATGTGATGCCACATCTACCTTACCTCCGTGAGTTACTGAGAAGAAACAGCTACAAATCTCACATACCGCTTCCTGATGCGTACGTCCTTTCCTGACAAAAGACCTCTCTATTATATAATCATCCTTAGGCATTTTCGTAAGCTATGATAAGTTTATCAGACGATAAACAGTCGACAATAACACTTTAGTCATAGAGGTACATGTTACTATACACTTCACGCCCTACATATCCGTAGTAGTTGTTGTGGCCTTCGTCTGCGAGTAACTAGTGCAATTCTGTATCTGCTTCTGTATTCATCTCTTAGTCTTCCTCTATGATTTTTACTAAATTGGTGATCCCTTGATGCCTCAGAATGTTTCCTACCAACCCATCGCTTTTTCTAGTCAAGTTATGCTACAAATTTCTTTTCTCCCCAATTCTGTCCAGTACCTCCTCATTAGTTATGTGATATACCCATCTAATCATCAGCATCTTCTTGTAGCATCACATTTCAAAAGCTTCTATTTTCTTATTGCCTAAACTATTTATAGTCCATGTTTTACTTCCATACATGGCTACTCTCCATACAAATACTCCCAGAAAAGACTTCCTAACACTTAAATCTGTACTCGGTGTTAACAAATTTCTCTTGTTCACAAACGGCTTCCTTGCCATAGCCAATCTATATTTTACATCCTCTCTATTTCGACCATCATCAGTTATTTTACTCCCCAAATAGCAAATCTCATCTACTACTGGAAGTGTCCCATTTCCTGATCTAATTCCCTCAGCATCACCTAATTTAATTCGACTACATTCCATTATCCTCGTTTGGCTTTTGTTGATGTTCATCTTATATCCTCCTTTGGTGACACTGTCCATTCCGTTCAACTGCTCCTCTAGGTCCTTTGCTGTCTCAGACAGAATTACACTGTCGTTAGCAAACCTCAAAGCTTTTACTTCTTCTCCATGGATTTTAATTTCTACTACAAATTTTTCTTTTGTTTCCCTTACTGCTTGCTCAATATACAGATTGAATACAGCAAGGATAGGCTACACCTGTCTCACTCCCTTCTTAATCACTGCTTCCCTTTCATGGCCCTCGATTCTTATAACTGCTATCTGGTTTCTGAACAAATTGCCGTTCGCTGGCTATGTTTTACCCTTGCAACTTGCAGAATTTGAAAGAGAGATTCCAGTCAACATTGTCAAAAGTTTTCTGTATGTCTACAAATTCTAGAAACGTAGGTTTGCCATTCCTTAATCTATCTTCTAAGACAAGTCGTAGGGTCAGTATTGCCTCGCGTGTTCCAACATTTCTATGGAATTCGAACTGATCTCCCCCGAGGCCGGCTTCTACCAGTTTTTCCCATCGTCTGTAAAGAATTAGTGTTAGTATTTTGCAGCCATGACTAATTATACTGATAGTTCGGTAATTTTCACACCTTCAACACCTGCTTTCTTTGGGATCGGAATTACTATATTCTTCTTAAAGTCTGTTGGTATTTCGCCTGTCTCATGCATCTTGCTCACCAGGACGTAGAGTTTTATCATGGTTGGCTCTCTCAAGGCTATCAGAAGTTCTAATGAAATGTTGTCTACTCCCGGGACGTTGTTTCGACTTAGTTCTTTCAGTGCTCTGTCACGTTATTCACACAGTATCATATCTCCCATCTCATCTTCATCTGCGTTCTCTTCCATTTCCATAATATTGCCCTCAAGTACATCGCTCTTGTATAGACCCTCTAAATACTCCTTCCACTTTTCTGCTTTCCCTTCTTTGCTTAGAACTGGGTTTCCATCTGAGCTTTTGATATTCATACAGGTGGTTCTCTTTTCGACAAAGATCTCTTTAATTTTCCTGTAGGCGCTATCTGTGTGGTGTCACCGCCAGACACCACACTTGCTAGGTGTTAGCTTTAAATCGGCCGCGGTCCATTAGTATACGCCGGACCCGCGTGTCGCCACTGTCAGTAATTGCAGACCGAGCGCCACCACACGGCAGGTTTAGAGAGACGTACTGGCACTAACCCCAGTTGTACGGACGACTTTGCTAGCGACTACACGGACGAAGACTCTCTCATTTGCCGAGAATATAGATAGCATAGCCTTCAGCTAAGTCAATGGCTACGACCTAGCAAGGCGCCATTTATCCTTTGCCATGTATCTAATGAAGCATTTACAGTAACAAGACCAATGTTCACCAAGTGTGGATTAAAGTTAAGTATTCCAGCAGCTACGTACTTTTCTTTATAGCATTCATTATGTATCCTGTTTCAGACCTCACGCCAGCCTGCGTGAGTTTAAGCGCGTGCCTTTCGGTTACCCGTCACTGTCGAGTGGCTGTCTTGTCAGTCCACTACAATCTGTCTTACCTGTAGTGAGATATGCCTCTATATCCTTAACATTTGTCGTCTAGCCATCCCTGCTTCATTTTTATATTTTCTCCTTTCGTCAATTAAATTCAATATCTCTTCTGTTACCCAAGGATTTATACTATCCCTCGTCTTTTTACCTACTTGATCCTCTCCTGCCTTCAGTATTTCATTTCTCAAAGTTACCCATTTTTCTACTATTGTATTTCGTGACCCTGTTCTTGTCAATCGTTCTCTAATGCTCTCTCTGAAACTCTAACTGCGGAATATTTTACCCCACAGGACGCCATCATCATTTAACCATACAGTAAACCTGCATATCCTCAGGAAAAATTACGGCTGTAGTTTCCCCTTGCTTTCAGCCGTTCGCAGTATCAGCACAGCAAGGCCGTTTTGGTTAATGTCACAAGGCCCGATCAGTCAATCATCCAGACTGTTGCCTCTGCAACTACTGAAAAGGCTGCTGCCCCTCTTCAGCAACCACACGTTTGTCTGGCCTCTCAACAGATACGCCTCCGTTGTGGTTGCACCTACGGTACGGCTATCTGTATCGCTGAGGCACGCAAGCCTCCCGACCAACGACAAGGTCCATGGATCATTGGAGGAGGATACCCCGTAGGAAATGCTTCAAACGTTACGAACTTGCACTCGCTGTTGATATACGTTTAGAAAGAATCGTTTTATCAGATCGCTATTCAAACGGGAACCGTCCGGTTCTTTCGCGTGGCGCTGCTAGTAGTTCCAGCCCCGTTCTACTGGAGAAGTCTGGTGTTACAGCACTCTCCCGCCCTACCGTCCATCATCCCCCTCACTCCCAAACCAAGTTTCCCACAGTGGTCGCCGCACTGGGCCACCGCTGGCGGAGCATTGCTTCTAATGGGGCCTTCACAAGGCGCTGCTGACCGGCCAAGTCGCCAGTCGCTGTGTTTCAACAATCAGCACACCTCTGTCGGCTTGGCACGCAGTAGAAGTAGCGGCAGTATCAAAGCTGTTCACAGCAACAGCTGCGCCAGCTTAGAGTTGAGGCGTGGCACTCTGCCCAGTTTGAAGGATTGCGCGCCCCCAAGAAGAGCTTCTCACGGTGCAAACAGTCACCTTCTGTTACGACCACTTGTGGCCTGCTGCGTGAACTTGACGGTACAAAATGCTTAAACGTAAACGTGTTGTCCTTTCTATGAAGGACAAGTACGAGATTATTAAAAGGTCAGAAGGTGAATCTGCAACCACTTTATCCAATGAGTACAAGGTGGGGAAGTCGACAATTACGGATATAAAAAAAAACATGTACAGTTCGATTATCCGAACAAATCAGTTTTCCGAAGACCCATGTCCCCCAATTACTTCGGATAATCGACGCTCTACTGTATCTCGAATGATGGCGCTAGATTTAAAAGATGCTTGCATCTTCGGTCCAGGATAATCAGCTTGAACTTGCTGGCATGAATAAAATTAATTGAGCCTGCTTTTACGTGTTGCACTAACAGATGGTGCTACTTCAGTACTTGAGCCAAGCTCATAACAGTATTTTGCAAAACCGGAACAAAATTTGGTGTTGTCGGGACAAGAAGGTCCATGACGCTGACAGTCCCGATATATCGGGACGGATGACAACCCTAATGTTACGTGTAATTGACACCAACAGATTAAAGGAGAAGAATCTATATACCTTACTTTTTATAAAACAAAATTTGCATACCTTGTATTTTAATCAACGGACAAGAATTCTAATGCCTTACTTTTTTAAAAAACTTTTGTAAGGCATATCTGCGTAACTAACTTCACATTTTCAATACCTGCCTCAAGCATTACGTAACTTTTAATAGAAATACCTTAAAATTTAGGATGTTTAAGTAACACAAACGAATGACAGCGTTTGAAACACCATCTGCTACGTAACTTTTAATAGAAATACCTTGAAATTTAGGATGTTTAAGTAACACAAACGAATGCCAGCATTTGAAACACCATCTGCTACCTCCCATCAATGAAAATGATCTTACAGCAGTAGATCAGTTACAGCGTCAATTTATTCAATGCACATGCTTAATTCGACTGCGAGAGAGTTGAGCGCTCAATGTGCTGCGGCATTTACTCCGTGACATCTCACAATTTACAAAAAAAAGAAACTGAGAGAGACTTATGTTCGGGATCTTGCACTAGATGAGCGATATGATCGATGTTCTTGCGACTAGATTCCTTTGTAAAGCCTAGGCATTGCTGGCAGCTGCCATTGCATAATTTTTAATTCATGTTCAGCTCTAATCAAGGCTAAGGGTGGGCCAACATCATACTGAATTCGAGCATTACCGATGGATGGCACCACGAACTTGTAAGTCATTTTCAGTCAGGTGTCCGGATACTTTTGATCACATAGTGTACTTCTTGAAGAATGGTGCATCTTTCTCTGTATACTATAGATAGCATAATTTTGTCTTTACATTTAAATTCAACAAACACTGATGAACCAAAGTCTATGACCACTGTCTACTGCGAGATAGAATGCCGCACGTGATGCGGTTACGATAGTACAGGGTGGTTCTAATTAAACATTCGCTACCTGAGAGGGCCCATATGGAAACGAGGACAATGGAACTTTGTGGGAACGTTTTTAAGCACATGCAGAAGAGAAATAAAGTCTTCTGCCAGCGTGTGTAGTGCCAACAGTAAAATTCGGATGCGGTGGTGTTATTTTGTGGTCATGGAAGGATACGTTTTCATTTCCACATGAGAGGGTAACATTTTTTAATCGTGTACCATGTTAACTTTCCAATCTACAAACGTTGCTCGATGTGACGACTATCTTCAACTGCAACCGCAGTAGGGATAACATTTCACAAATGTTCACAGCACTTTTCGAACGATCTACTACGGAATGTGCATCTGTCGTGATAGCTCGTGCACAGCTTGAAGAACGCACTTTGCGTCCAGCGTCATCAACCGTGCCAACAGTAAGTTCTTCAACAATTTGTGGTGCAATTGGCCGTCGGCCTCTCCCAGGGCTAACTCCCAAATCGCCAGTTAATTCAAACTTCCGAATCATGATTTTCAACTAGATGCAGAAAGAGAACCCCTCCCGTATTCCTATCGTTCGTCGACACTCGCTAAGAGCAGCAGGACTATTGCCGTCGTTTTGATAACACAGCTTTACGAGTAAAGCCCTGTTCACCTTGTCCAGACCCATGTTGTCTGTCTGCAGCTGTAATGCACACTGATGTCTGTGTTTCAATCCCATGTCGCCGTACCTAACGGAAATTCATGACACTAACACTAATAACAACGCAAATCCCGTAGCGCACAGTTTGAACATCATTCGTATGAAGCTGGGTACCCATACGGTAAATAGTTTTCCGTCTACACTGACTAAAGTAGTGAAGGTTTAATTATAACCACCCTGTATGCAAGCGGAGCTAAGGCGAGAGGATAATCACTCTAGCAAAGCAACATACAGGCCACAAATTTACTGATATAAACGACTTCGATAAAGGACAGATTGTTATGGCGTGGATCGAGCAGATAAGAAACAGTGAAGCTGTTCGCATGTTCAGTCATGAGCACTAGAAGGTGAAATCATGAGAAGCAACGTCGCCGCCTCATTCCAGATCGTGGAGGTCGAAGGCTTGCCCGTTCTGTGAAGGAGGACAGGCGGCAATCTGTGGCAACTTGGCGACAGAATTCAATGTTGATGCAGGCGCAAGTATCAGGAGCACACCGTTCCGCGCACATTGTTGTTCGTGGGGCTCCGTAGCAGACGAACTCTTACGTATTCCCATGCTTACCCAACGAAATCGTCAATTACGATGGCAATGGATTCGTGACCGACGAGATTAGGACTGTGGATCATTGGAAACGTGTCGCTTGGTTGAATGAATCACGTTTCTGGCGACAACAGATCAAAGGTCGTTATCAGAGGAGCAGTAAGAATTCAGGAGGAACAGATAGCAATGGAGAGGTTGGAGGACATCGTATCCTACCTCACAAAGAAGAGAAAACACGCTCCACGAAATGAAAAGTATACTTAGCACAGTACGTGGAATCAGGATAAAGTCAGCTAAGGTAGCCTCTTAGAGAGTTCTTGGGGAATATTTAGGTGTTTAATATCAGTATTGGAGATACAAAGTTGTTGAACGAACGCAAGAATTCATGTACGGTACCTGGAATGCGAGATTACGCAAGATGACCAAAGCAAGAAATATACCACAAATAGGTACATTCAAGCGAATAAATCTTATCGATAGATAAAAACTGATATGAAGTTGAAGAAGTTCCTGGAAGTGTTCATCAAGAATACTGCTTTGTATCGAATTACTGAACTCAAACATGTAACATACGAAAAATAAGAAACTGAAAGTGTTGGAAATGCGGTGCCGTAGAAAGTTGTTAAAACTAGTCAGATGGATTACCAGCGGAAGAGATACTGGAAAGAATAGGTCAGAAAAGAAATATAAGAAACTTCGATTCAAAAAGGGAGAAATATTTTTCTCGGCATCAAGTAACAGTTGATCTAAAGCAGCAAGTGTTTGTGGAGAGGAAAACTGAAGGGGCAAATAAAGACAAGAATATGTCGAACAGATTACGGAAGATGTTGCATGTAGTAAATATGTAGAGACCAAGAAAGTAGCAACACATAGGAAGAGAGCGGAAACAGTATCACGCTATTAAGACAGTCGAAGAAACATTGCGTGAAAAAAAAAAAAGTTAATCTATCAGTGAAGGGCCGATCTCTCTGATGGATATAGACTCAGACTGCTGTAAAAATTTTACATTTCAATTGACATTATCATATATATGAATGATCAGGTGATATCTGAAGACTTAATTTATAATTCCAAAATCGATAATGTTCTAAACTGAATTTATGAATAAAGAACAACTATTGGACCGTTTCACCCCTTCGAACATGTTGCAGCTGCAGACTATGTCTCTGCGTGAAAACTATGATGCAGGAACTGGCGTTCTGTTGTTAATAACTTACCAAAATTTTTGAGTACGTGTGGGAATTTTTACAACGTTTTCTAGTAACACCCTGATACTTATAGAGAGCGATACATTTCAAGAGTCGATAGCGTTGTTTGGATAGCCCTATCTCTCCAGATACTGACAGGCGCGATGCATGAACCTTTCTTCTCCTTCGCTTTTCCCCCATTCATACTAAGTAGCGATATTTCCATAGTATAAAGCAGAGCTTTACGACAATATTTCGCTGGGATTTCTACAGTCGGTTTTCTCACCTAATCAGATATATTTGCTTTATTCGTGCGACATATCGCGTTAATTAGCGAAGCCTGAATCCACTGTCTTTAGTACTGGATTGGTGTATAAGTTCGTCGCGTATTTCCACAACAGATACACGTAACAGAGACTTTGCTCATCAATAATATATTCTCCTTCACTATTTGTAACAGTCTGCCAACGCTGGGGTAGCTTTCCGATTCCGCGACTGTAGAAATGACTGTAGAATGCATCGAGCTGCGTGGCGGAGCCCATTTTCCTACAGAAATGAAATTCCTTGAAGATTGTTCGATGTTGTTGTTGTTGTGGCCTTCAGTCCTGAGACTGGTTTGATGCAGCTCTCCATGCTACTCTATCCTGTGCAAGCTTCTTCATCTCCAAGTACTTACTGCAACCTACATCCTTCTGAATCTGCTTAGTGTATTCATCTCTTGGTCTCCCTCTACGATTTTTACCCTCCACGCTGCCCTCCAATGCTAAATTTGTGATCCCTTGATGCCTCACAACATGCCCTACCAACTGGTCCCTTCTTCTTGTCAAGTTGTGCCACAAACTCCTCTTCTCCCCTGTTCTATTCAATACCTCCTCATTAGTTACGTGATCTACCCATCTAATTTTCAGCATTCTTCTGTAGCAGCACATTTCGAAATCTTGTCCAAACTATTGATCGTCCATGTTTCACTTCCACACATGGCTACACTCCATACAAATACTTTCAGAAACGACTTCCTGACACTTAAATCTATACTCGATGTTAACAAATTCCTCTTCTTCAGAAACGCTTTCCTTGCCATTGCCAGTCCACATTTTATAGCCTCTCTACTTCGACCATCATCAGTTATTTTGTTCCCCAAATAGCAAAACTCCTTTACTACTTTAAGTGTCTCATTTCCTAATCTAATTCCCTCAGCATCACCCGACTTAATTCGACTACATTCCATTATCCTCGTTTTGCTTTAGTTGATGTTCATCTTATATCCTCCTTTCAAGACACTGTCCATTCCGTTCAACTACTCTTCCAAGTCCTTTGCTGTCTCTGACAGAATTACAATGTCATCGGCGAACCTCAAAGTTTTTATTTCTTCTCCAGGGATTTGAACACCTACTCCGAATTTTTCTTTTGTTTCCTTTACTGCTTGCTCAATATACAGATTGATTAACATCGGGGATAGGCTACAATCCTGTCTCACTCCCTCCCCAACGACTGCTTCCCTTTCACGTCCCTCGACTCTTATAACTGCCATCTGGTTTCCGTACAAATTGTAAATAGCCTTCCGCTCCCTGTATTTTACCCCTGCCACCTTTAGAATTTGAAAGAGAGTGTACCAGTCAACATTATCAAAATCTTTCTCTGAGTCTACAAATGCTAGAAACGTAGGTTTGCCTTTCCTTAATCTTTCTTCCAAGATAAGACGTAAGGTCAGTATTGCCTCACGTGTTCCAACATTTTTAAGGAATCCAAATTCATCTTCCCCGGGGTCGACTTCTACCAGTTTTTCCAATTGTCTGTAAAGAATTCGCGTTAGTATTTTGCAGCTGTGACATATTTGTTCGATAGAGAGCGGAAAGGGTGAAAATCTGAGGGCGCAAGATCGGGTGAACAAGGTGGGTGCGAAATGATTTCCCAACCCAACTACTGTATAGTGTCTCTTTGTTAGTCTAGCAGAATGCGGGCGGGCGTTATGGTGGGGTAGCGTCACTTCACGAAGCCTTCCCGGTCTTTATTCTTGGTTTGATTCTGCAAGAGGTCTCAGTTGCTGACAATAAATGTCAACAGTGATAGTTACACCTCGAGGAAGCAATTCGTAGTACATCACACCGTCGCTGTTCCACGAGATGCATCTTTTGTGGATACACGCTGGTCTTTATACGGGGAGTTGCTGCTTTGATTGGACTCAGTCATTCCTCTGTTTTCCTTTTATGTTAGCAGAAGGACTCCGATTCTCGTCACCAGCAACGATACAGGATAGGGGCGGTCGGTGTTGTTCACCACCCACGGGTGACGAGCAAGCAGAGATGCACATGTTGACACCTGCCGATTTTTGTGATTTTGGCTTAGAGCATACGGTACCCATATACCTGATGTTTCAAGCTTCTCCACTGCATGTAAATATCGCACGATGTTAGAATGACCACAGTTCATCAATTTTTCCAGTTATACAGGGTGTTACAAAAAGGTACGGCCAAACTTTCAGGAAACATTCCTCACACACAAATAAAGAAAAGATGTTATGTGGACATGTGTCCGGAAACGCTTAATTTCCATGTTAGAGCACATTTTAGTTTCGTCGGTATGTACTGTACTTCCTCGATTCACCGCCAGTTGGCCCAATTGAATGAAGGTAATGTTGACTTCGGTGCTTGTGTTGACATGCGACTCATTGCTCTACAGTACTAGCATCAAGCACATCAGTACGTAGCATCAACAGGTTAGTGTTCATCACGAACGTCGTTTTGCAGTCAGTGCAATGTTTACAAATGCGGAGTTGGCAGATGCCCATTTGATGTATGGATTAGCACGGGGCAATAGCCGTGGCGCGGTACGTTTGTATCGAGACAGATTTCCAGAACGAAGGTGTCCCGACAGGAAGACGTCCAAAGCAATTGATCGGCGTCTTAGGGAGCACGGAACATTCCAGCCTATGACTCGCAACTGGGGAAGACCTAGAACGACGAGGACACCTGCAATGGACGAGGCAATTCTTCGTGCAGTTGACGATAACCCTAATGTCACTGTATGGAGAGTACTACGGGAGAACCAGTTGTTTCCGTACCATGTACAGCGTGTGCAGGCACTATCAGCAGCTGATTGGCCTCCACGGGTACACTTCTGCGAATGGTTCATCCAACAATATGTCAATCCTCATTTCAGTGCAAATGTTCTCTTTACGGATGAGGCTTCATTCCAACGTGATCAAATTGTAAATTTTCACAATCAACATGTGTGGGCTGACGAGAATCCGCATGCAATTGTGCAATCACGCCATCAACACAGATTTTCTGTGAACGTTTGGGCAGGCATTGTTGGTGATGTCTTGTTGGGCCTCATGTTCTTCCACCTACGCTCAATGGAGCACGTTATCATGATTTCATACAGGGTACTCTACCTGTGCTGCTAGAACATGTGCCTTTACAAGTACGACACAACATATGGTTCATGCACGATGGAGCTCCTGCACATTCCAGTTGAAGTGTTCGTACGCTTCTCAACAACAGATTCGATGACCGATGGATTGGTAGAGGCGGACCAATTCCATGGCCTCCACGCTCTCCTGACCTCAACCCTCTTGACTTTCATTTATGGGGGCATTTGAAAGCTCTTGTCTACGCAACCCCGGTACCAAATGTAGAGACTCTTCGTGCTCGTATTGTGGACGGCTGTGATACAAAACGCCATTCTCCAGGGCTGCATCAGCGCATCAGGGATTCCATGCGACGGAGGGTGGATGCATGTATCCTCGCTAACGGAGGACATTTTGAACATTTCCTGTAACAAAGTGTTTGAAGTCACGCTGGTACGTTCTGTTGCTGTGTGTTTCCATTCCATGATTAATGCGATTTGAAGAGAAGTAATAAAATGAGCTCTAACATGGAAAGTAATCGTTTCCGGACACATGTCCACATAACATATTTTCTTTCTTTGTGTGTGAGGAATGTTTCCTGAAAGTTTGGCCGTACCTTTTTGTAACACCCTGTATAGTACACACGTATAGGTCGTTGTGGATCAACGGTTTAAACGATCTTCATCAAACACCGAAGGTTTTCCTGAATGTGGAGAGTCACTAACGTCGAAACAATCCTCAAAACGAGAAAATCGTTTTCTTGCCGTGCTCTGTCACATGGAATTATCTCCATACACGTCGAAAATATTTCTGGCTACCGCTGCTGTCAACCACCTACTGAACTCAAACAGAAGAATTATGTCGGAAATGTTACGATTTCTCCACTTGGCACTCCATTTTCTAGCATCCGCAGGTCCGCCCACTATCTTCAGATGACAGAATGACAATACGTAAACTCAAATAGCAACAGTGAACTGCAAATAAAAAGCGACAATCGATAAATACTCCTATAGGAACAGAAATACCAACACGCAAAACAAAAACGCTACGAACTCACGCACCAGCCTAATATAAGTTTGCGTGTATAGACGACAGTGATTAGTACGTGTTGTATGTTGGATTTGTTGGTGTTCAGTCAGCGATCCAGGTCACGAGGCCGCAACAACTCGCTGGCCCATCCTTGTCCAATTCGAGTAACTGCTTCCTCTATAGTATTATCTTCATCAGCGGAACGTTGTATTCGAATCTTCCATCTCTCTGCCTTGCTTTCTGTTTTCACAACTACTAGTGTATTAATTGTGTAAGTGCTGTATTTACTTTAAAATCTAAAGACATTGTGCTGAATAATCAAGTCATATGCTTCGTACAAAACTGAGCACAGCCTGGATTGATCAGTTACTTTTTATAGATAAATAACCCATCAACTTACCTTCTGCTTCTGGTCTCCTTGCTGTGGGTTTCTTTCGCTTGAAGAATCCCATCTGCAACCACATAACAAACCGCGTTATTAATATCAAGAAATACCTGAGGTATAATACATACATAAACAAGAAGAAGAATCATAATCCTTGTTAAATGGATTTCTAAATCTCTAGCAGGTGTGGAAAGACTGTATCTTGAAGATCAACACGTACCTGTATCGAAAATCACTAAATGAAATCATTAATGAAAGACATACGAGGATTGCCCAGAAAGTAGCGCACCACATTTTATTTTTCTCAGCCGAAAACAATGCTGCGAATGCGAAACGTTACGTATGTATTACTTTAAAGTCTCCTGAGAAAGCGTGACAAGTTTCCGTCACTTACGACAGATAACGTAGCTGCATGACAGTTTCAAAATGGCGTATGTAGGTGATGTATGTTACAAGCGAGGTGCAGTCATTGAATTTCTCACTGCAGAGAAAGAAACCGTGAGGAATATTCACGAACGCTTGTGCAACGTCTGGGGAGCATCTGTTGTCGACGAAGTACACTTAGTCGCTGTGCAAGGAGGGTGAGGTCATCAGAAGGCGGTCCGGCGGAGCTCCACGATTTGCAGCGATTGGGGAGACCATCCACGGCTGTCACATCCGACATGTTGCAGCGAGCGGATGTTGTCATTGGCGAAGACAGAGGCATTGCGACTCGGCAGTTGGAGCTGCATCTGTCAATCAGCAAAGGAAATGTGGATGTAATCATCCACACTCTTGGATATTCAAAAGTGTGTGCGAGATGGATCTCGCGATGTCTAATGGTGGATCACAATTAGCACAGGAAAAAAATTTGTCTTGATTTGTTGCAACGTTTTGAAGCTGAGGGAGAGGCTTTCTTGTCCCGAATTGTGACAGGTGATGAAACCCGGGTTCATCGGTCGATGGAATTGCGCCATTCCCACTCCTCACAGGAGAAAAAATTCAAAGCAACTGCTTCCGCCGGTAAGGTCATGATCGCCATGATCTGGGACTGTGAAGGTGTGATTTTCATTGATGTGATGCCAAGAGGCGGTACCATTAATCCAGAAGCATATGTGAACACATTAACAAAATTAAAGACACGCTTACGGCGACTTCGGCGCCACAGGAACCCAGGAGATGTTTTGCTGCAACACGATAACGCTCGGCCCCGGTCTGAGGACTGCTGAACACATCTAAAAACACGGTTGGACAGGTTACCCCATCCACCCTCCATCCCTGACCCAGTCCCCTCGGACTTCCACTAGTTTGGACCATTAAAGGATGCTATTCGTGGAAGACATTTTGGTGAGTGAAGCACAGGCTCCGCCACCAAGACAAGAACTGGTAACGACAGAGCATACACGACCTTGTTTCGCGCTGGAGGAAGGACATAGAATGGGATGGAGATTATGTGAAGAATAGGGTGTGTAGATAGAACACCATTCTTTCGTGTGTGTAATTCTTATTCGGTTCAGTAAAAAATTATTGAAGAAAAAATGCGGTGCGTTACTTTTTGGGCTACCCTCGTAATTATGCAGCCACACCATCCGCTGCTGTATAAATGGGATTAAAATGTGCTGCTAGAATTGGTCTGTATGACTATCTACTGTCATTTGTCAACAACTCGTTACAGTATTTTGGTGTCTGATCTGTTAAACATTTTATACTAACACACTTTTGATATCTGGCCCCGTGAAAAGGAAAATACACATCTTGTAAGACCTGTCCAAGTTATGCTTGTTATGTTCACATCACAACTGTTGCGAGAATTTCGTAAATTACATTGTTTTGCAGATTTATTGTGTAACTTCAGTTCCGCGATCACTGCGAAATTATTTCAACTCCATTGATGAAAAACATATTCCACCTGTATGTGGGCTCTTGTTTTGCAGATTTACTCTGTAACTTCGCATATGACCATCAACTACGTAAGATCATCTGTGTCCATCATACAAGTAAAAAAAAAAAAAAAAAAATCAGATTAAGCTTTCAAATTTTCGACTGATGTAAAATCAAAGAACAGTTTGCCAATACAGTAAGCAGTTTGCCCGGTCAAAGAAAGTACCAATATTCAAGAAATGTAGTAGGAGTAATCCACTAAATTACAGGTCCATATCGTTAACGTCGATATGCAGCAGGATTTCAGAACATATATTGTGTTCGAACATAATGAATTACCTCGAAGAAACTGGTCTATTGGCACACAGTCAACATTGGTTCAGAAAACATCGTTCCTGTGAAACATAACTAGCTCTTTATTCACATGAACTGCTGAGTGCTAGTGACAAGGGACTTCAGATCGATTCCGTATTTCTGGATTTTCACAAGGCTTTTGACACTGTACCACACAAGCGGCTAGTAGTGAAATTGCGTGCTTATGGAATATCGTCTCAGTTATGTGACTGGATCTGTGATTTCCTATCAGAGAGATCACAATTAGTTGTAATTGACAGAAAGTCATCGAGTAAAACAGAAGTGATTTCTGGGGTTCCCCAGGGTAGTGCTACAGGCCCTTTGCTGTTCCTTATCTATATAAATGATTTTGGAGACAATCTGAACAGCCGTCTTCGGTTGTTTGCAGATGACGCTGTCGTTTATCGACAAATAAAGTCATCAGAAGATCAAAACAAACTGCAAAACGATTTAGAAGAAATATCGGAATGTTGCGAGAAGTGGCAGTTGGCCTTAAATAACGAAAAGTGTGAGGTCATCCACATGAGTGCTAAAAGGAACGAGTTAAACTTCGGTTACACGATAAATCAGTCTAATCCAAAAGCCGTAAATTCAACTAAATACCTAGATATTACAATTACGAACAATTTAAATTCGAAGGAACACACAGAAAATGTTGTGGGGAAGGCTAACCAAAGACTGCGTTCTATTGGCAGGACACTTAGAAAGTGTAACAGACCTACTAAGGAGACTGCCTACACTACGCTTGTCCGTCCACTTTAAGAATATTGTTGCGCGGTGTGGGATCCTTACGAGATAGAACTGACTGAGTACATCGAAAAAGTTCAAAGAAAGGCAGCACCTTTTGTATTATCGCGAAATATGGGAGAGAGTCTCACAGAAATGATACAGGATTTGGGATCGCCATCATTAAAAGGAAGGCGTTTTTCCTTGCGACAGAATCTTCTCACGAAATTCCAATCACCAACTTTCTCCTCCGAATGCGAAAATATTTTGTTGACACCGACTTACATAGGGAGGAACGATCACCGAGATAAAATAAGGGAAATCAGAGCTCGCACGGAAAGATATAGGTGTTCATTCTTCCCGCGAGCTATACGAGATTGGAATAATAGAGAATTGTGAAGGTGGTTCGATGAATCCTCTGCCAGGCACTTAAATGTGAGTTGCAGAGTATCCATGTCGATGTAGATAGAAGGGCTAGTCAAACGAAAACTCAACACTCGCCACAACCTATGTAATGGTTCCATTCAAAATTAATTGCCACACGTGTTAAGACATTTATGCCACTGGGAGACCAGACGATCAATTCCTGTTTCATGGAACGCAATGGCCGCTGACGGGTCTCTACCGCACCCCATTCTTGCACTTCCTCGTCCAACTGAAACCGATGTCCGCGCATGTCTTTCTTCATGTCGCCAGAGATGTAAAATCACAAGGTAAAAGATCCGGGCTGTATGGAGGATGGTGGAGTGTTTCCCAACCAAATCGCTGAATCGTAGCTTTGTCCGATTGGCAGTGTGCGGGCGGGCGTTTTAGTACAACAGGGTGATTCTGCTGGACAGGATTTCAACAGTCCGAGAGCAACCGGCAAAGCGAGCAGTGGAAATATTTCACATCTCTCCAACAAAAGAAATACAAAGCTGTTCACTTCAGTTCCGGTAAGGTTACGACGACCTCTTTCTTCGACTGCAGAGGCCCTCTGCTCGTTGAGTTCCTTGAGCATGGAACCACAATCAGTCCGTTGCGGTATCGAGACCTTTTTGAATCGCTATGAAGACATTTTGCAGAAACTGCGACGCACCATAGAGCCAAAACGCTCAGGAACGCTGTCGGACGATAACGCCCGTCTTTATACTGCCAATCGAGAGAAGGCTACGTTTCAGAGATTAGGTTGGGAAGCACTGCAACATCCCCCATACAGCCCGGATCTTTCACAGTGTAATCCTTACATCTTTGCCGACCTGTAGAATACTGTGTGTGGACGTTGGTGTCAGTCAGACGAGGAAGTGCAAGAATGGATGCGATTGTAGAACCGTCAAAGCAGTCCACCGCGTTCTGAGAAACAGGAATTGATTGTCTCGTCTCCCAAAAGAACAAATGTTTTAACGCGTGTGGTGATTGCTTTTGAACGGAATCAAATCATTGTCCAACTGTGGTGGGAGTTCGGTTTTAATTTGACTGCCCGTCTTACATCACAGGGCATCAACTACTCTGAATCAAGTTTTCTACGCACTTGCTTTGGTATCGATTCATTTTTGCCTCCTACCTTCGAGCGCCTTCTCTTGGTAACTCAGTTAGAATTGTCCCTCCGATGGACATTACTGAATATACATAGGATAACTATGAATGTGTGAGTTAACTATAAGGTCAAGTTAACTGTAGTGACAGTATCGCCTCCACTGTCACAACGTCGACCTCCACACATTCTTCCTGTTAGTCGATAACTGCTAGACACGGAGTTTCATCGTTCATACGTCGATCTGCCACGATGAAGCACCGAACCACCCATGCACTTAAACACAACAGAAGAGAAACGGACGATGGGTGAAGTGGTTTGAATCACCATTTATAAAGAACAACATAAACGCCAACTTAATTGGTTCTGACTTTACTTTCAGTGGACGCAGTCGCCTCTGCACCACTCTTCCGAGTCAACGTTCAGGATTAACTCTGACGATAAATCATTGTTTATAGGGTTTATTTCCTTCACACTCCACGGGAAATTTATATTGGAAACTGATTGCATTCCACGTGGGAGATGTTTTTGTTGTTGTTCTTGTTGATATTCCAGAATGATATATTCACTCTGCAGCGGAGTGTGCGCTGATATGAAACTTCCTGGCAGATTAAAACTGAGGAGACGAGATACTGGCAGAAGTAAAGCTGTGAGGACGGGGTCGTGAGTCGTGCTTGGGTAGCTCAGATGGTAGAGCACTTTCCCGCGAAAGGCAAAGGTCCCGAGTTCGAGTCTCGATCCGGCAAACAGTTTTAATCTGCCAGGAAGTTTCATTGTTGATATTGTTGTCCTCAGTACGCAGACTGTTTTGCTGTAGTTCACAGTGTTGAACTATCCGGGAAAATCATCTTAATGTG
This sequence comes from Schistocerca serialis cubense, assembly GCF_023864345.2. Classification (NCBI taxonomy): domain Eukaryota; kingdom Metazoa; phylum Arthropoda; class Insecta; order Orthoptera; family Acrididae; genus Schistocerca; species Schistocerca serialis. Next base: position 464,427,071 of record NC_064643.1, read on the forward strand.
CGAATAACATCCATATGAAGCTTCAGCCAACCTTTGATCTCACTCTACAATTTTTCCTCACCACACTTCCCTCTATTACCAAATGGACGACTCCATGATGTTATACGACGCTTTCTCAAAGTCTATTAGTTCCTTAAGTTGTGTCATTTTTGTATCCTCAGTTCGATTCAGTACCTCCTCATTAGTTAACTGGGCTCTGAGCACTATGGGACTTAACAGCTGTGGTCATCAGTCCCCTAGAACTTAGAACTACTTAAACCTAACTAACCTAAGGAAATCACACACATCCATGCCCGAGGCAGGATTCGAACCTGCGACCGTAGCAGTCACACGGTTCCGGACTGCGCGCTGAGAACCGCGAGACCACCGCGGCCGGCATTAGTTAACTGATCCACCGATTTAATTTTCGGCATTCTCCTACAGCATCACATTCTAAAAGCTTCTCTTCCTGTCTGAATTGCTTATCGTACAAGGCAACACTAAAGATAGCTCAATTTCGGAAAGGAAAGCAACTTTGTAATGATTTTTCACCTACAAGCTAGGTGGGTTGGTTTAATTTTGTTGTATGGATTAGTGTACCTACCATAGCAGGATTGCACCCATTACTGGAGGCAACTGACATTATAATGTTCGTTTCTTTATGTCTTTCACAATCCTGCTGTTACAGATACACTAATCCATACAACTCATAACATATTACCTTTAGCTGCAATAAGGATTATATCGTTTCGCTAATATTCCAGACCATATTAATGTAAGAATACAAAACAAGACAATAGTTCATTTGAAGTTTTGTTCTTGTTGCTTTCAAATGTAAATTTCATGTTCAAAGAAAGAGTTACAAATTTTCGCAAATATTGTATCTTTCTTTTATTTCATTTTTGGACATTCAAGCTACTGTTAGTTTTGATTTAAGCGTCGACTGTATAGTGTCTCTTAGTAACGTACATTATTCCTTCGTATGAAGTTCTTTGTAACAAGCACCTGCTGTATCGTACATGCTGTGTGCTGGCTATGTTTCGTAACCATCGATATTTATATAAGTTGCCTGTGAAAAGTGAGTGATGTGTTACCAACTGTCAATCACAATGGAAGCTGGTACATATATATTAATAACAAAGTCGCCAATAATGTCACAAAAAGCACAGAATTCATTTTTGGGTCAAAATCGCCCTATAAACAATATTAATGATGATATTTTAAAGCATGTTAAGCATGTTACATCTTATTGTCACAGAGACAGCTCCCACCATTACGCTATGAAATAGTCATTTAACTTCCTCTGCATCATCTGAAGATGAGCTTGAGAAGATTCGAAACATTTGAAAAAAGTAGCTGGTTGCTGTTTTCTGTGTTTATATTGAATAAACATTCAAGAGTTCTAAAACAACCTAATCGATATGTTTAATAAATTGTACCAGTCACTAGCCGCTACTGATCGAACTTAAACGTAGGTAGAGGAGCGAAGTTGTTATGAGTGAGCAATCAAGACGCAACCTTTCTTACATCTGAATTTCTTGTCCACTATTTTGAGAGCAGATGTCCATTCTTCTCCCAGTTTTAACTTTAAAGAAGCCCATTGTTGATTAAACGACAAATCCTAATCTTCCATCTTTCTCCTCCTTAATACTGATATTTGCATGTTCCCGGATTGCTATCGTATACCGTTCAGAAACAAACAAAACCGCTATGGATGCTTTCTTTCAGCCTTCGAAGCGACGCCTTTACAGGACTCGCAACACAAGGTTTCCTCTCCCACTGCAATACTGAAGCAGCCGGTCTAAGACTTTTCTGGAGATTAAAATGGCCAGGCAAGGGAAAGCCTTTGGGTTGTACAATTCCGCGCTGAACCGATTCTTTCTGTCTGATGAGACTGCTGGGGCCTTGTGCAAAAATTTGATCCTCTTGATTGCAGATCATCCACCATGGCGTTACACACTCCACTTAGGTGTTCTCCCAATGGATGCCACCCCGTCACAGCAATGGCTGCCTGAAGTGGTAACCATTCCTCGGAGTCCGTGTGCCCCAAATTCGACACGCACATATTCCAAGGTACGCAACAGGAGTTAGTATCGCTGAACAGTGCGTTCCCTACATTTTTAGGGAGCTGCCACCTCTTGGGTACTTATCGACCCCCCTACAACAGACTGGCTCCCGTGTTCGATTTTTGGCGCCTAATTCGACCACTCACATAAGAGGTGCTTCAGACAGAATTGTGCAGAATGTAGAACGAGCGCTACGATGGACGTCCTTCCTTGTACTTAAAAATTTGGAAAATGTATGTAGATCTGTCCCAGTCCTTGGTGTCAAACATATGTTAGCGGAAAAGGTGTGGGAAAGATGTAAAAATGGTTTAAATAAGCAATACCCTAGATAAAAGACAGGTCGACAACATGGAAACCATCCTACAGACTGGCCAGAGGGAAGGTACAGTCAGAGAATATGACTGTTGCACATGGGAGGGGGGTGGTGGTGGGGGGAGGGGGAGGCTAAACTAATACTCAAGAAAACGTAAAACAGTAAGATGCGGACTAACTAATGGGATATTACCAATTACCTCTAGAAACATTAGACATTAGCCCCCCCCCCTATTTTTCGAGATATCAACAACTGTATGATACCACATTCACAGCAAAATCATGAGCCTGCTTTAAAGTAAGTACCTTATAAAGGACGGCCACTATAGCAGCATAGATGAGCAGGGCGACCACCACCAAAACGATCCACACCCAAGGAGCCAATGCCGCCCTCTGGATGTTGGGACTCAGAATGGTAGTCGTCGTATTTGTTTCGCTGGACCTGAAACATGGTACGTGATACATTCAGTAAACGTCTTGTTGTTGTCCTGCGCAACACACATTAGGTGTAAGTTTGAGTAATAGGTTTTACATTCACATTCTACAGCTCTAGATTCATTTGTGGAAGACACATATGAGGTGTGATTGGAAAGATTTAAGAATGGGCTTGTAATTGTACAATGGTGGTACTTACATGCTACTGCGATGCATCTTCTTCAAAATAGTCCCCTTCTGACTGAACACATCGACTGCAACGGTGTTTTCAATTTTGGAAACATTCCTGGAAATTTTTTTTCCTGAAGTGTGTTACGGACGCTCTCCGTATCTGCCTGGATGTCTTCAATCGAGTCAAATCGCTTCCCTTTCAGAAAAATTTCAGTTTAGGGAACAGGTAGAAGTCCGCAGGAGCCAAATCAGGGGAATATGGCGGTTGTGGAAGCACAGGAATTTCGAATTTGGTCAAAAATTCAACGATGGAGGAGGCACGATGAGCCGGAGCATTGTCATGGTGTAGCACCCAATTTCTGTCATTCCACAATGCAGGCCTTTTCTTCGGCACCTTTTCGGGCAATTGCTCAAGGACACATTTGTAGTATTCCTGGTTAACTGTCTGTCCTCCAGCGGTAAATTCCTGATGCACAATACCGGTAGAATCGAAAAAAATCACCAACATTGTCTTCACCTTCGACCGACTTTGCCATGCTTTTTTCGGTCGTGGTGAACCTGGAGTTTTCCACTGTGAAGACTATGCTTTGGTTTCAGGATCATATCCACATACCCACGATTCATCACTTGTAATTGCCCTATTTAACAAATCTATGTAATTTTTCGTCTGATTAATCACTTCTTGGCACGCTTCAAGTCCGTGTTGCCAGTGGTCACTTGACAACACTTTTGGAATGAACTTTGCGGACACTCGGCGCATGTTCAGATCAATAGTAAAAATTGACTGAACTGCATTGAAATTTAAACTAAGTTCATCAGCCATCTCCCTAAGTAGCGAACTTTCACATTTTCGTTCGTTTTTGAGGTGGAAGGACAGGCGGATCGTGGTTCATCTTCACATGATTCGTGGCCATTTTTAAAACTGTTGAATCAGGCAAAAACGTTTGACTGGCTCATACAATTATCTCCAAAAGCTGTTTTTAATAGTTCGTAATTCTCAGAAGCTGATTTACCGGTTTTAAAACAAAATTTCACAGAAACTCGTTGCTCCATTTTATGTCAATTTTCACGCAGACAGAATCCGGCAACGAGCCCTAAGAGACCCACACTCAGCCAGCTGCCACAACGAACTGACTAAAGGAAACGCAGTTTCCTGTCAGAGGGAGTTCAAGGACAAGGCAATGACTCACTCCCCACCCTCCGTGTACCTGTCCGCTAAACCAAGCAGTAGCGTACCCATTCTTAAAACTTTCCAATCACACCTCATAAGAAACTTGCCAAGCGGTTGCTATTGCTGCCCCAGCAAGTGAACATAAACCGATAATTTACAATAAAAGAGCGTATTTATAATCGCAAATGAGATATAAATTAAAGTAGTATCTACACTGCTGAATAATCACCGTTGTCTGACATTCTGACAGGGTGATAAATAAGAAACTAATTGCTAATCTAATAAATAATGAAGCATATGAACAAGTACGTATTTATTCATTGAAAAGTCGGGCGCACTGCCATATGGTATAGTGACATGCTGCCACGATATGTCGGCTCAGAGTCTTCTAGCCATCTTTAGATGTACACTGGCGAAAGTGTACTGAGCTTCCACATTTAAGATCCTGCTGGCGCATGCTTGGGATATTGAGTTGTCATTGCTTGTACGGTGCTTGAGCGATTGCGCTTCTGTCACCGGCTTCCGCGCGCCTCATCGGTATCTGATCGCCCACCTTCACACGGTAAAATTCACGGAACGATGCCGTTTCCAATTAGAGACCGCACGGCATTCCGTCATACTAGAAACATCGTTCTCTGCGTAGCTGGCGCCGTTCTGCTATTTAACGGTGTGGAGTCTGTCGATGAGGCGAGATTTCACTACGGAAGGTGCTGGGAGCAGGGCACACAGCTGCTGAAGAAGCTCATGCGTTCAAACAACGCATGCGCAGTGACAGTCTGATATACCGTGCATGCGCCGACGGAGTCTTCAATAGGGTAGCTCACAAGAGAAAAGCATGAAAATGTGCTTAGAATATAAACAGCGCTTCCCAAGAACATTAGTATGAATTATAGTCCAGTAGAATTAGCATTCAAAAGCATACAAAAGGTTTTATTGTTTTAATGGATTCGTTTGTGTCCCAATATGACTATCCTAGGTTTTCCCCCTCGTCGGAGTTGTGGAAAAGTGGTGGGGACAAAAATGTACCCGAAAAAGGGGTATTGTTTCGGTTTTGTGATTATATCTCGTAAATGACTCACAATATCGAAAACATAGTGGAATTAAAAATTGTAGGGCATGCAATTCTGCATTGAATGAGACATCCACATATTTTTTGGACCACCCGTTTCCATACTAGTGCTCTTCAAAATTGGACCAATTTTACATGTTCACGAAAAATTTTCGTTTTAACCTCTGTTTTTTGGTAATATCGTTGAAACTAACCCACCTATCAATAATGTCGTTCATAAAAAAGATATGGACGGATAAATTCTGAATTCGATGAAACCAAAAGTGAATTTATTGGCCCACCCAATTGTGTACAGCTCCTCATTAAAGTTGGACCATTTCTCACCGTCAATGAGGACAATTTCAAATGTAGTTCTTCAGTAATTCTTATGTACACTCTTTTAAAAACTGAACTATAGCAACCCATTATCTTGTACTTATTTAATATAGTGATAGAATAAAATATTAAAATTTTGTAAAATTTGAAAAATAATATTAAAAAAGTTTTTCTTATATCGAGGGTTAAGAAATGAGACCTCGTATCTGACAGATGTCAGAAAAAGTCCTGGCTCAAAAAAAACTTGCAAGTTGAAGAAATATATGTTATAACAAAATTATGCAAAAAACACAACGCACAACCTGAGAGTAATAAATGATTATGCTCTAAACAAAAAAATCAAAGCAATCAAAATATTTACTAAAAAGGTATATTTTTTAGCTACCCTGTAAAATTTGTCTTTTTGTCAGATACGTGGTCTCCGTTCTTAACCTTCGATATAATATAGTGATACTCATTCAACTCATATGAAGGCGGGGAGTTAAGTAGTGGTTATTATATTCCGTAATTACAAAATTTTACATAAATGTATGAGATGAAAAGGGTAAAAGTAGGTATGTACACAAATTTCACATACGTCGACGTCTGTCATTGCAACACTCGGCTCCTCAAAGTTAGTAATTTTCATCACCTCATATATACAGTCCAGGTCTTCGTCAACATCTGGTTCGTCCGTTTCATCTGGTTGGAGGGAGTTAGTGCGTGAATTCCCCTTGCAATTGACACAAATTAATAAGCACTTAATAGCACCCTTCCGACACACACAACTACCTGCACAGCCCTCGTTGCATTTTCAGGAAATTGTTGAGAGAAGAGACTGTGGAACTGATTCTTTGGAGGTAGGAACGGGGCCAAGACCAAACTCTGAAGCCTGCCATCCCCAGAGGAGCGGATCCGTCTCGTGTCCTATCCACATTTGTACTTGTAAGTAGGTCCTCAAGCAACACTGTTGAGCTGCTTCCGTCGTTGGTGGTAGGGATGCTAGGGTGAATCTGTATTTCACAGTCGCTTTGGAAAACAGATCGAATCGCAACTTGTCTAAAGTGTCTCCTGCCGTACCTCCATAGAGGGTTGTTACAAATCGGAGGCCAGCTTCGACAATACCTTCAGCTTGAATCTCATGCTCTAAGAAAAGTTTGATATCTTCCAGAAGACATTTATTTTTGACCAGTAGATTGACCACCTTCTTCTTGCCCTGACCGAAGAGTGCTGGAGTTGTGTCACATCCACTTACGGAGTGGAGAAATATGAGTGGCCTTCTGATGTTGTTTGCCAATTTGAAACTACTAGAACCAAATACTTTTGATGAGGTCTTTCCTCTTCCAGGTTTCAAGAAATATATATTTGCTGATGGTGTGGCTAGGGCATTAAGCATGATGAGAAGGTCCGTATCCTCACCAACAACCACAACCTTCTCATGCTCCTGTGATACCTCAAGCGCTGTGGCAACAATTTGGTGGTCTGCGTCTTCATTAGCTTGCTTTACTGAGAAGCCTTCATCTTCAAGCCTCGAAATAAGCAAGTTAAGGAGACGTGCTTTATTTCTGTCATTGGAAAGGAATTGCTCCTGAGTCTTAGTCACCATCATTAACTCGGTAAAGATGACCTCAGGAGCAGTGTTTCTTTTGCTTCGGCGGAGGCGCTCAGCATATTTGATGTTCTTGGTGGGCAGGTCGTCTGGGTAACTATCGAACACCACACTTGTCGCACTTCCGCTGTAGTGTCTTGATAAACTGCACACTCACATTATGCACAATATTCTAGTAAAGCAAAAGCTGCTCTTCCAAATAGTGCATTTTAAATGAAAATCAGAGGTGACCCATATAAAATATATTTGCCTCCAAATTTGGTCAAATGTAGGGTTCTGATTTTCTTGCAGGTAACTTTCTGGACGATTACCTTAGGAGTTACAAAAGATACTCTTTTGTCATTATTACACTGGCTTGCCAAGCAGAACATATACACAAAGGCAGAATAACAACGTGCAAAAATGCTTTGCCGTTTAATAAGGGGTTGCCAAAGTTGACCTTAAATTTCTTGTCACGGAATTTACCCCTGACTTTGAACAGTTTTTTAATTTTTTTTCAATCTATACTCATGATAATGTTATTTTTGAGTTCTCTGCATAAAACTGATCTAGAGACCTAGATTTGTAAATGTGAAGTAGCTTACATGCAAAGCAATGAAAGTACAAACTTAGCCGTACAGAAACGGGTGGTCCATTTCACTATTGGTCTCATCAAACGCAGAATTTATTCCTCTATATCGTTTGTAGGAACCACTTTATTGATAAATGAGTAGTTTCAACGATGTTACCAAAACACAGAGGTTAAAACGAAAAAAAAAATAGTTCAAATGGCTCTGAGCACTATGGGACTCAACATCTATGGTCCTCAGTCTCCTAGAACTTAGAACTACTTAAACCTAACTAACCTAAGGACATCACACAACACCCAGTCATCACAAGGTAGAGAAAATCCCTGACCCCCCCGGGCGTGGGAAGCGGGAACGCTACCGCACGACCACGAGCTGCAGACTTGAAACGAAAATTTTTCATCAACATGTAAAATTGGTCCAGTTTTGAAGAGCACTAGTATGGAACGGGTGGTCCAAAAAACATGCGGGTGGTCTCATTCAATGTAGAATTTCATGCCCTACAATTTGTAATTCCACTATATTTTCTATATTGTGAGTCATTTACGAGATATAATCACAAAACCGGAAAAATACCCCTTTTTCGGGTACATTTTTGCCCCCCACCACTTTTCCGCAACTCCGCCGTGGGGGAAACCTAGGACAGTCATATTGGGCCACAAGTGAAGCCGTTAAAATAATAAAACCTTTTGTAGCAATTATTTCCGATTTGTATAATTTTTAGGTTTAACTCCACTGGACCGAGCGAGATGGCGCAGTGGTTAGCACACTGGACTCGCATTCGGGACGACGGTTCAACCCCGCGTCCGGCCATCCTGATTTAGGTTTTCCGTGATTTCCCTAGATCACACCAGGCAAATACCGGGATGGTTCCTTTGAAGGGGCGCGGCCGACTTCCTTTCCCATCCTTCCCTAATCCGAGCTTGTGCTCCGTCTCTAATGACCTCGTTCTCGACGGGACGTTAAACACCAATATCCTCCTCCTAACTCCACTGGACTATTTTTCTAATGAAGAATTCTGCGTCTTACTGGGAGAGGCATTTGAAATGATTACCCATTCCTTAGCTAAGAAGGGAACTTAGGTACTGGGAAGGAACAAAATATCAATATAACAGAGCCAAAAACACACAAAGTCGTGACTTATTGCTGTATTTCCCTCTGCTTAAAATAATTATGCTATTCGAACAACAAACTACAAGACTCTTAATATGAAAAACCACAAGTAAAGTTATTACCCGATTGTCATTCCATCATCAGGCTTCGCTGTGTGATACATGATATATCATCAACATTCTGCATTGAAGTATAACCATCTGTTACAATATGCTTGGCAAAAGGCAACCAATACCATCGTTTCAAAACATAATTAGTGTGGCATTTTATAGTGGGCTGCTTCATTGCAAAAGTGATGACTATTGAAAAGTGCTTGTAGTCAGACGTGTATATGTTCTGTTCCATTTCAGCTGCGCAATACTACTAGGTCAGTAGAAAAAGTTTGTTTTTCAGATAGCAGAATCATTTTCAGCAGAGGGAAATACAGCAATATGTCAAATGAAACTATACGTTTCCAGAGAACTTTTCAAGTTTCAAACATCTATGATGTATATATGCAGACCGAAGAGACAAACGGAAATTATTACCAAGCCCGGGATTCGAATCGAGATCTGCTGCTTAGTAGGCAGATGCGTTAACGACTATGCCACCCTGGCACATTGGCGTTTTACAACTGCAAGGAATATCCTAGTACACCTTTCTAAAAAAAACCAAATTCAATGCTGTTCGAGTCTGGAGGAGTGCCAAATGGGCTGAGGCGTGAATGGCAATCTGGACTGAGGGGGGTAGACCATGTAGTTGTGAGAATTTGTACCGAGACCGAGATTCGAAATCATTTCTCAAGTTCATTAGGTAGATGAGCTAACTACTACGCCACCCTGGCACAGTGGCGTTGTACAACTGCGCACACTACTGTAGTATTCCCCCTAATCAACCCAAATTTAATGCTGTTCGAATTTAAGGGAAATGCCAAGTGACCTGACGTGTGAATGGTAATTTAGATTGCAGAGGGTGGCAAACTAGGGCAATCCATGCAGTTGTCGAAACTCACTTTGCTAGGATGGTATAGTGGTTAGCGTATCTGCTTAGTGAGCAGGACACCAGGGTTCGAATCCCACGCTTGGTACAAATTTTCATTCATCGCTTCAGCCTGCAAATATACATCAACATGTCACAACACTGAAATATGTGTGTTTCTGGCCCCATATATCGATATTTTGTTTCTTTACAGTACCAAATTTCCTACTGTGCTGTATGCCATTTTCCACCGCCCATCTACCATAGTGTGCTGCAGCGTTAATTTAAAAGACCCGCTGTTTCAAACTGTTCAAACTGTTGCGTAGTGGGTAAGCAGGCAGTGCCCTTTGCGTTAGCCAGGAGAATGGCCAGTGAGTCGGCCGGAGCCTTCGCGGTGGTCTGTGCCGTGGGCTGTCGACACTGTATTGTCTTTGAGAGTTGAAGTGAGCGGTTTTACCCCCCATGTTAGCCGAGACCGCTAATCCGCTGCTTCCTGGACTCGGGTAGGCACGCCAGCCCCAAATCGAATCCGCCCGGCGGATTAACGATGAGGGCCGGTGTGCTGGCTAGCCTGGATGTGGTTTTTAGGCGGTTTTCCACATCCCAGTAGGTGAATACCGGGCTGGTCCCCACGTCCTGCCTCAGTTACACGACTCGCAGACATTTGAAAACGTTTGCACCATTTCGTGGCTTACACTAGACGCAGACAGCTGGCGTATGCTACTTCTGTCCTGGGGGGTACGGGGTGGCAACAGAAAGGGCGTTCGGCCACCCTCTGACACTAAAATTGCCAAATCCATAGTAACATGGCTGACCCCGCGTTGGAGTGGGACAAAGGCCCAAGGAAATGATGATGATGAGTTGAAGCGAGTGGTTTTGTTTTCTGATGTTTTCTTGTCAATGTCCACGAAAGAACCGCGTAGATCATTGATTACTACAATATGCTTCCAGCTGTCATATTGGCAGGTTCAACATTGTTGTGTTTTTCTGTTGACGTTAGGTGTTATTAAACGAATACAAGCAGGGACTAAGAATTTGCCACTCTTAGCGATGTTTGTTGTACCTGTGTGCTTTTCCTTAAGAGGAATTCGTTTGACAATGTTATTCTGTGGTTTGCATAGCTCTAGCTGTTCTTTAAATATTTATGTGTTTTAACACTACTATACTGAGGGGATGAAATGTTATATTGCTACTAAACCAACCCAAATATTACTAATCCACTTTTTATTCAAAGGAAGATTGTAACCTCCCCACAAAATAAATATTATGAATAATATTCACATTTAGTGTAACCTCCCAAAAAATAAATTGCGTAACCTATTAATAATAAAATGTGACTAACCTCCCAATTATATTGCGACTCACTTATAACCTTTCAATAATTGACTGTGAATTTAAACTGGGAAATTTTGGACGTCAGCAGTGCTGCGTCATGGCCCTGGAAATTCATTCTGAATAAATTGAAAAATCTTACTTCAATTAGGTCGTCGGATAACGCGTATATATATCTGCTCCTATAAGAAATTTTTCTGGCGCAGCTCAGTGCAATGCTGGCCGATAGATTTGTCATGTATAAAAAGAAACAACTGATATTTCTTTTCAATAATCGGGATGACGAAGGTTTGGAGAAATTAGTAAATTCTTTAAATTGAAATGAATGATTGTCAAAAGTTACTTTTTATGAGAAAGATTATTACTAAGAGACTTTTTTTAAAACATTTACATGGACTTGATATAACAGTGCTACATATGCGCGAGGCTGCTTTTACCTTATACTACAACGCTCAGGCTCCGCCATCGCTCTACACGACCTGCCCAGCCAACACGATACACCAGACTGCTCGCTACTACTACTACTACTACGACTACAACTAACACACAGTTCCTAGTGCAGTCAAGACTGCTCTTTGGTCTGAGATTCTCTTATAGCTTACATATCGCAGGCAGCGCATGAGCAATCCATTGAAATTACATCTGCTCGAGTGCGCTAGCAATAAGTTCCTTAATCATGGACCTCTTACAAGATACAATTTATTGGTTGCGCATTAACTGATTACAATTATTAGGTACATACAGATTAAGTACAAAATGCCTTTTTTATACCCTACTGTAACTGTAAATTTTGCAGTGGTTTTGCAAAGTAGTGTTAAGTGATGCACCGATTCGTTTGGCAGCTATTAAATATGGTGCGATTATACATCGCTGCCATTTTACTGGTACAAGTCCGTCGCTGGTAGAAATACTCATGAGGAGTTGGTTCGATTCCCATGTAAGCGTATCAGTTGAAGGGGCATGCCTTTGGTTGCAAGAATTTCCTTATTGTGCGTTTATAAACAGTAACAGAGTGACGTTGCTCGTCTTTATATTCCAGCGCATCCGGAATTGAGTAAGCTTAGATCACCAATTTCTTTTAATATGTCGTTAGTTGTTGGTGCTTATACACTCCTGGAAATTGAAATAAGAACACCGTGAATTCATTGTCCCAGGAAGGGGAAACTTTATTGACACATTCCTGGGGTCAGATACATCACATGATCACACTGACAGAACCACAGGCACATAGACACAGGCAACAGAACATGCACAATGTCGGCACTAGTACAGTGTATATCCACCTTTCGCAGCAATGCAGACTGCTATTCTCCCATGGAGACGATCGTAGAGATGCTGGATGTAGTCCTGTGGAACGGCTTGCCATGCCATTTCCACCTGGCGCCTCAGCTGGACCAGCGTTCGTGCTGGACGTGCAGACCGCGTGAGACGACGCTTCATCCAGTCCCAAACATGCTCAATGGGGGACAGATCCGGAGATCTTGCTGGCCAGGGTAGTTGACTTACACCTTCTAGAGCACGTTGGGTGGCACGGGATACATGCGGACGTGCATTGTCCTGTTGGAACAGCAAGTTCCCTTGCCGGTCTAGGAATGGTAGAACGATGGGTTCGATGACGGTTTGGATGTACCGTGCACTATTCAGTGTCCCCTCGACGATCACCAGTGGTGTACGGCCAGTGTAGGAGATCGCTCCCCACACCATGATGCCGGGTGTTGGCCCTGTGTGCCTCGGTCGTATGCAGTCCTGATTGTGGCGCTCACCTGCACGGCGCCAAACACGCATACGACCATTATTGGCACCAAGACAGAAGCGACTCTCATCGCTGAAGACGACACGTCTCCATTCGTCCCTCCATTCACGCCTGTCGCGACACCACTGGAGGCGGGCTGCACGATGTTGGGGCGTGAGCGGAAGACGGCCTAACGGTGTGCGGGACCGTAGCCCAGCTTCATGGAGACGGTTGCGAATGGTCCTCGCCGATACCCCAGGAGCAACAGTGTCCCTAATTTGCTGGGAAGTGGCGGTGCGGTCCCCTACGGCACTGCGTAGGATCCTACGGTCTTGGCGTGCATCTGTGCGTCGCTGCGGTCCGGTCCCAGGTCGACGGGCACGTGCACCTTCCGCCGACCACTGGCGACAACATCGATGTACTGTGGAGACCTCACGCTCCACGCGTTGAGCAATTCGGCGGTACGTCCACCCGGCCTCCCGCATGCCCACTATACGCCCTCGCTCAAAGTCCGTCAACTGCACATACGGTTCACGTCCACGCTGTCGCGGCATGCTACCAGTGTTAAAGACTGCGATGGAGCTCCGTATGCCACGGCAAACTGGCTGACACTGACGGCGGCGGTGCACAAATGCTGCGCAGCTAGCGCCATTCGACGGCCAACACCGCGGTTCCTGGTGTGTCCGCTGTGCCGTGCGTGTGATCATTGCTTGTACAGCCCTCTCGCAGTGTCCGGAGCAAGTATGGTGGGTCTGACACACCGGTGTCAATGTGTTCTTTTTTCCATTTCCAGGAGTGTATTTATTATTTTACTATTAAGTTTGAATAATTGTTTGTGTCTCAGTGGGTTTCCAGATTAGTTTTCTCTGGGGGGTTACTGGTTTTCGATGTTGTTAAGTTGGAAATTTATGGGAGTATCCAGGAGATTAACTTTGTTGTAGTATTAATGTTGTTTTTCTCTTTTTAATCTGTTAGTGGCTGTCATTTGCAGTTCACCTTTAGAGGCCTTAAAGTAATCCCAAATTGAATCGTAGTTAATGACCGATGTATCTTATGTCGGTTAAGGGTTCTCACTTACTGTATTTAGATTATGGTCTCCATATGAAGTAATACTTTAGCGTGCATGAAGCTGAACATGAACGCATTTCTAAGTACGTTGTAAACCACGTATAACCCTAAGCCTTGCAGAGTCGCTTAACAGCACTAGCTGGTTGTTGGTTCTGGTTCCTCACTTTAGAGGTCGTTCAAGTATCGTGAAACGGATAAACCCCAGCTCTCCACTGAGGTGTTGCTCGAAGGACCGAGCGGAGTTTTCTTTTTTTTAGCCCTGGAATGGGTCATCATTCGAACGTTTCCCGCGGTAGGAAGTGCAGTTTTGCTTATGAATGTCTCCTAACACTGTTATCTGGATGAGAGGCTTATGTGATAAATACATTTTTGTGCGTTCTGAGCGTGCGAGGTGACACGCTTCCCTTGTCAGTGTGCTTTTTTGCCAGTGGACAAGTAAATACCGTCACAAGACTCTGCGCCGATATATAGTGACAGCAAATTGTAGTTCGCAGAGAATTTCATGGAATACTTCATGGGAAATGCTTAAAAGTAAGCAAACCATCCGTAATTCTATATGCAAAGTGTTGTGAAACGACTGTTACGGGTATCTAAATTGATGTAATGTCCTGAAGAAAACCGTTAATACTTACAGTTCTGAAGTTAGCAGCACACCTTGTGGCATGTGCAGCCTGGCGCGGCCAATAACGTCCACGTCAGCGCGGGAAAGCACGTCCTCTGCAACAGTAATACATTCGTTATCATTTTAGTTTCGTCGAGGAAATGCAGATTTTTTAAAGGATCGAATCCCCGCATAAAGAAGAATTCGAAGGCCACATTGTTTCACAAAATAATGAGTTAAGTTGTTAAGTATTTGAAGAGAAGGTAAACGACAAAAAGTTTACAAAAGGATTGAAATTGTGTACAAAGTGCTCTCAATATGAAATACTGGATGGATGTAGTGTGGGTAATTTGCACTCTGTTTTAAGCACAAGCAAATTTTTCAAGCACATCAGTGTTTATGGCACCTATCTCCTGAACTATGTGTTGCACTGTGATATAAGTTTGCAGATATTTACAATGGTATGTATGGATAATGTGTGCAAAATGTTACGAATAGAGTTAGTAGTGAAGGAGCAATAAATTTAAAAGGCATGCCTGATGCTATAAAAATGTAATAATCGACAAACTTTATCCGTTCGCCATTTTGTGAGGGGGAGGGGCAGGGTGTCAGAAGGAAAATAGTTCGAAAATGTTTGAAATTATGTAGAAAATTTGTTGGAAGTCGCCAGTTGCGCCCATTCACAAATACTGGGTGAGTATAGTCTGGTTAATCTGCGTGTCATGATCAATGCTGCCTCAAGACTTATATACAATTTCCAGTTGTAATATTTGTCTTGCTGTGTTAAAAATTTAATGTATGATTATACCTCTTAATGAGTAGATTATGAACGGAATTTAAATTTTTAAATTTGGTCAATAATGACTTGAAATATAGCACTCCGTCTTCAGGCCACGAGTGGCTTACCGGGACCATCCGACCGCCGTGTCATCCTCAGCGGAGGATGCGGATAGGAGGGGCATGGGGTCAGCGCACCGCTCTCCCGGTCGTTATGATGGTATTCTCGACCGAAGCCGCTACTATTCGGTCGAGTAGCTCCTCAATTGGCATCACGAGGCTGAGTGCACCCCGAAAAATGGCAAAAGCGCATGGCGGCCCGGATGGTCACCCATCCAAGTGCCGACCGTGCCCGACAGCGCTTAACTTCTGTGATCTCACGGGGACCGGTGTATCCACTGCGGCAAGGCCTTAATGACTTGAAACATAGCAACTCAAATTTTTGCTGCACCTGAAAACCGTTATATAAGCAACCTACCATTCGGCCATACCCAGTGAACTATGGACCATGAACCGAATTAACCGTTTGGTAACACAGATAGGGGAGGCGTGCATAAAAAAGGCAAATCCCCTGCAGAGGCCTCATAAGCAAATTTCCTTTGAGCCCTCTCGCTCATTTGCTTTAGTTGGCCTTGTGAGCGTACAAATATCAATGGCGCTTCGATAGATCGGAAGTTATCCCTACCGTTCTCCGCTAAGCCCAAGATCCACATGGCGTGCAAATCCCCCGTGAGTTACGGAGTGTGGTGAGTGTTTGGTGCCTGTCGAAAACACGGGTAGGCAGTTGGTCTGCCGTATCGCATCATGTGGCGAATAAGTATGTGGGGGCGCGGTCTCTTTACGGCGACCGAACGAAATCGAATGGGACAATAACTAAGTTAAGTGAAAATGGCGTGTGTGTGTGTGTGTGTTCAGGTAAGCTGAGTGGACTGAAGCTTGACGTAAGAACGAATTTCAAGATCTCGAGATACACTCGTAATAAAAGCTGTGTTATTCATAAACTGTTTAATTTCAAGACACATTTTCATCATAATGTGTTCAATGAGTGAGTAACACTTAAGAAATGCAGTAGCAGACTTGGCACGACACGTGTCACACAGGCACATGGTTATTGCAGCGAGCCGGCCGGAGTGGCCGAGCGGTTCTAGGCGCTACAGTCAGGCGCCGCGTGACCGTTCCGGTCGCAGGTTCGAATCCTGCCTCGGGCATGGATGTGTGTGATGTCCTTAGGTTAGTTAGGTTTAAGTAGTTCTAAGTTCTAGGGGACTGATGACCACAGCAGTTAAGTCCCATAGTGCTCAGAGCCATTTGAACCATTTATTGCAGCGACATGTGCACCTCGGCAATTAAGATGTCTGGAAATGCTGTCTAGAAATAGTTTCATTCCGAATCAATATGACCGCAAACAAAATGTCAAGAAAATGAACAGTTTATAAAATAGTCAAACGAGGGGGCAAATTACTGCCTACTCTCCCCACTCTGCCCCCACTTTCTCGCAGCTGAGCCCTTGCACATTTAAAGAAGGAAATCAGATGTCGATCCTACTTGACTTTCTGGTCCCAACAAGTTGTCCCTTGAGTAACGAAGTTTCCTATGATCTGCGAGACCGAGTCTACTTAATGTGAGGTTATGGCTGAGGCCTCAATGCACCTGAGTGATCTGCACCTTCCGACATTATTGTTAATCAGATCGCTCCTCTTTGGATCATTGCAGGTGTCGTGCAATAGATAATTTAGTGAATTGAATTTATTAAGCAAGTCTAGACGTAACATATGTAAAATATAGTAGCTGTATTTCACAAGATGATAAAAATCGGGATTTCTTCAAACAAACGAACGGTTACTATAAAACCCCATTCATTACAATTCCCTGTAGATTTCAAGTTAAGCACAAGTGCACGAAGACAGGAAACTGTTACGTTCATTTAGTCGTAATACAGATTACGATGGGATTAAAATACCAGCACCTTGGCAAAGATGGGATAATGAGAGGAAGTGAATGTTTTGAAGTCAACACAACACCTAGGAAAACAACTAACTTCGCAGAAGTCACACAGTGATTCCCGAATGTTAATCAGAGAGGAAAGAAAGAACTACGGAAAGAATCGTGTATGCACCAGCTACGTATCTTGATTGAGCACATATTCAGCTCAGGATTGCTAATGAACGTACTTGAATAAAAAGGGTGAAAACCCTAATGTCAATCTAAAATCTTCACATACATCCAATAACTCGATATGTAAATTGCTCATCATAACACATTATCGCTACCCACGAGTGACGGCTCTGGTGGCAGAAATTTATACGTCGTCCGGCGTGTAGCGAAGGATGCTCTCATTCGGAGCCCAGAGTAGAGGTACCTCTGTCGGCTAAAGCATCCCCTGGGGAATCTCGTTTGGAAGTAAGATCTATAGATTTTTACTGTATATGTTAAGTGTGAGCTCTGTTCATGATTTTGCTCACAAATGACAGTGATTCTTTCGAGCGCCGACCTATCACGTCCATTCTAACGATCCAGCAATCTCCGTTACATACTAAATTTTAATACGATCAACCAATTGTTGGGTTTGTTAGTGGTGGAACTTAGAAATATGCAATGTCTGACACCCACCATCTGCTCTATTTCATGTTACAGCCAACCAGGTCTTCTCCAAGTACACACAAACGAGTTCAATTCTCCGACTGAAGAATTTATTTATGCACTGAGGTGATAAGTCATGGGATTCCTCCTAATATCCTTCGGACCTTCTTTTGCACGGGGTAGTGCAACAACCGAAGTCGTTAGACGTGCCCTTCAGAAATATTGAACTACGTTACCTCTATAGTAGTTCATAATTGTGAAAGAGTTGCCGGTGCAGGATTTTGTGCACGAACTGACCTCTCGATTATGTCCCACAAATGGTCGATGGGACTCGTGTTGGGCGATCTGGGTGGCCACATCATTCGCTTGAATTGTCCAGAATGTTCAAGCCAATCTCGAACAATTGCGGCCTGGTGACATGGTTGGGAACGTGCAGCCCATGAATGGCTTAAAGTGGTCTCCAAGTAGCTGAACATAACACACCACACTATTTTTGAGCCACCACCAGCTTGCACAGCGCCCTGTTGACAAATTGGGTTCATGGCTTCGTGGGGTCTGCACCACTCTCGAACCCTAGCAACAAATCTTACCACTTGACATCGGGAGTCATCTGCCTAGGCGCGGTTTTACAGTCGTCGAGGGTCCAGTCGATATGGTCACGAGCCCAGGAGAAGTGCTGCAGGTGATGTGCTGTTGACAAAGGCACTCGCGTCGGTCATCTGCCGCCAGAGCTCATTGACGTCAGATTTCGCAACACTGTCCTATCGGATACGTTCGTCGTAGCCCACATTGATTGCTGAGGTTATTTCACACAGTGTTGCTTGTCTGTGTTCACTGACAGCTCTGCGTAATTTCCCCTGCTCTTGGTCGTCAAGTGAACGTCATCGGCCGCGACGTTGTCCTTGGGGGGAAATTTGGTATTCTCGTCTCACTCCTGACACTGTGGAGCTCGGAATATTGAATTCTCTAAAGATTTGCTGTATCGAGTGTCCCATGCGTATAGCTCCAACTAACACTCCGCCTTGACAGTCTGTTAAATCCTGTTGTGCGGCCAGCGTCACGTCGGAAACTTTTTCAGATGAATCATCTGAGTGCAAATGGCAGCTCCGCCAGTGGACTGTCCTTTTGTACTTCAGTACGCGATACTACTGCCATCTGTATATGTGCTTATCGCTGTCCCATTACTTTGTCATCTCAGTGTATTATTCACAGTAGCTGCTTTTACTTTTTCTTAGTTGGGTCGAAAACAATTCAGTTAACTTGACGTCTGCCTGGATTCTGCGGGTGGCGTGTCCCTAAGCACAGAAGAGCTGAAGGACCTCTACTCTGGTTCCACTTCAGGAGTCCTCTCTTTGCACCATAATGAGCCTAGCGGTTCCCAGAATACAGGCTACATGCAGGGCACAGGGCGTTCCGAGACTGTACTCCCCGTCGTTGTCAGCTCGCGACGCACCTCCTTGGCGCCAGCGGACTCGCGAATTCAGAAACAGTACACAATAGCTTTCCATCATTTAGGACGCAAGAACGGATGGTGCTCTCCAGCGGAGCTTTGGCCAAACGTAATATACTGGTCTCAACTCCACCTGGCTTCTCCTTCCCCTGATGTGGCGGCAGTGTCTGTCCAAAGGATAGGCAAGCCTGTAGCATTCCAAACTACACATTTAAACAATCATCCTGAATAAGAAATCAATATAGAAATCTAGCAACTAGATCCGGTAATCACTTACGTTACCCTCATAACTGAGCACTAATGTAGATCGGCTGGTTTTATTAATTTAATGGAGTTTGATTATGGTATGTGGCAATATTGACAAAAAATGGTCGTATAACGTTAGTACCTACAATGTGATGGTGGTCGAGTCACAGATAATCATACATAATCTAAATGACTTTCAATTAATCGTACATAATTTATACGATTTCCAATTAAAATGTCTCTTCTCTACTGGAATATACGAGGGTTGGAACTTAAATAGTGGCAACTACTTATTCACAACCGATACCAAACAGTTACATGTTTGCACCTGTTACTGTCCTTCAAAGTAGTCACCAGCATTGTGTAGAACCCGTTGCCAGCGATGTGGAAGGCGTAGTGTACCGTTAGCAGAGCCTGTTCTGTTGATGGTGCGAATGGAGCGGTCTACTGCCTGTCGAATCTCTGGAACAGTTATGAAGCCAGTTCCACTAAGTGGTTCCTCCATCTTCGGAATCAAATCAAAGTCACAAGGACTTAAGTCCGGGGGGGTATGGTGGATGGTACAGTACTTCTCAGTCCCATCGACCGAACAGAGCAGCCACAGCTTGCGCTGTATGCTCCTGCGCATTATCGTGCAAAATGATGGGTGGGTTGCGCAGAAAGTGTCTGCTGATTCTTTCGCAAAGCTGGTCGCAGGTGATGCTCCAGAAACGAACAGTAATATTGTGCATTGACCGTCTGCTGTGGAGGAACGTAATGCGTTAGGATAACACCATCACAGTTGTACACGAGAATCACCATAACTTCAGACGGCTCCATTCACACCATCAGCAGAACAGGCTCTGCTAACGGTATATTACGCCTTCCACATCGCTGGCAACGGGTTCTACACGACGCTGGCGACTACTTTGAAGGACAGTAAAAGGTGCAAACCTGTAACTCTTTTGTATCGGCTGTGAATAAATAGTTGCCACTAATTCTATTGAATTATCCGCACTTTTTGTCAGTTCCAACCATCGTACATAATGAATGTAAAAGAACAGCGTGTTGACACTTGGTTGAAGACATGAGGAAGATTGGGTCTGGCCATGGAGCGTGTTCGGATAGCCTAATGGTAAGACGACTGCTCGTGATAAACGGGAAATCCGGGCTCGAGTCCTGACGCGGCACAAATCTCCATTGTGGTCACTCCATTACAAAGCTGACGGTTGATCATATTCGCAGCTGCGAATTCATTTCGCATATTTGAAAACGGCTGTAGTCGCCGCAGTGCATGTTCCTTCGGACATGCATGCGTATCCAAAGGAATATTGCGTCGAAAATGTGAACAACACAGGCACTGTAATATCGTACGTAATTGAGGTGCTGGCCACAACTTTACTGGTGGATAGTTCAACCACGGAAAGAGAAAAGGTAATGGCAAAGAGGCTACGTTACAGACGAGTGTACTGCTGAACAATAAGCCCACACAATAACAATATTTAGAAATTCTTGACTACCCGAACTCTTCAGGGCTGTTAGTAGCGAACATTATGGGATGATGCTCACCAAAGAAATATAGTTCATACGAGTAAATCAGAAGAGTATATGTATTTGGTACAAAAGAGGAAGATCCACTTGTACTTAATGGTACTGTGATATAATTCTATTGAATTATCCGCACTTTTTGTCAGTCTAAGACCGATTACAATTTCTCGAACTACAGATGAAAAGTCCTTTGTAAAAAATTGTACGTAACAAATGTTGGTTTTGATGTAACATAACACACTCTTAGGTACTATGCAAAATTGCTTGCAATTATCCCTCCCTTTTCGTATCGAACTAGTGTTTGTCAGCTTTCTTCGAGTAGTTCAACTTTTCGTATATATTTCTAATTTGGAAATTATGCTAACATTACTGCAGTGTATTGGTGGTCAGAACCAGCTCTTGTTCGTAGTGACGTAATAAGTTTTGGGGGGTAGCTTCCAAGAAGTAATCCCCCAAACCCTGATACGAAAACACTCCACACCTTAATTTCGATATTCTTGTTCAAAATGGTTCAAATGGCTCTGAGCACTATGGGACTTAACATCTGAGGTCATCAGTCCCCTAGAACTTAGAACTACTTAAACCTAACTAACCTAAGGACTTCACACACATCCATGCCCGGGGCAGGATTCGAACCTGCGACCGTAGCGGTCGCGCGGCTCCAGACTGAAGCGCCTAGAACCGCTCGGCCACTCCGGCCGGCGATACTGTTGTATAAGAGCCTTTTGGAGCTATTGAGGTATTTCAGTCAGAGCTCGAGCTCAAAGTATCTCGATTCCGATAACTAGTTTCATTTAAAACATGATGTTTTAATAACTATCAGTTAATTAAAGTCAATCTATACACACTGATAACTCTCGCAACACTTTTCCTAGACAAAAACCAATTAAAATTTATTAATCCTCTGATCAAACGGAATAAAGTTATATACATCACAAAAACATTGATAGATTTTTAGTTTGACGTTTTTATCTCTTCCAGACCCTTTCAGTCAGGTTAAATCGATACATTAACAGCACAGTTTGCATTTGAAGAGAATAGCCAATTTGTAAGGGACAACCTGTGCCACTTGGATGCAGTGAATTGTCCACACAGTGTATCCCAAGAGGAGTGGTCAGTAATCAGCGATACGACAAGAACAATCATCCCAAGCAAAAAAGTCTAGTAAACATGGACTCTAAAATTCGTGCATTAAGAACTATGAGCTGGCTTGAGGCTATTGTCATTCCCATACCTAAGCCTGGTAAGGACAAACACATTCCTTCCAGCTACCGCCCAGTTCCCTCACCAGCAGCGTCTGCAAGGTGATGGAACGCATGAAAAATGGTCGCCTGGTGTAGTGGCTCGAGTTTCGGAATCTCATCACTAGCGTCCAGTGTGGATTCCTGGGCATCGCTGTGCAGTTGATCATCTCGTAACCTTGTCAACTCATATTATGAACAATTTTTTGTGGAAGTGCCAAACTGTGGCCGTGTTTATTGATTTGGAGAAGGCGTATGACACCTGTTGGAGGACGGGTATCCTCCGTATTATGTACGAGTGGGGCTTCCTGGGTCACCTGCCTCCTTTTATCTGGGAATTTTTAAAAGACCGTGTTTTTAAGGTACACTTTTATTCAAGAGGACGGGATGCCTCAGGGGTCTGTGCTCAGTGTCGTCTTATTTGCCGTAGTGATTAACCCTATTATGGAGTGTCTGCTGCTAGATATCTCAGGATCTCGTTTCGATGATGACTTTGCGATCTACTGCAGCTCTCATCGAACCGATCTACTGGGGCAGCGTCGTCACGATGTCTTGATAATCTTTACTCGTGAGTATCAACAATGGCTTCCGCTTTTCCGCTGAGAAGACTGTCTGTACGAACTTCCAGCGGCGCCGAGAGTTCCTCCCCCATCTCTACGTCTCGGCCCATTCCTTCATTCGTTCGTTCGTTCTTTCGTTCGCTGGGACTCACGTTTCACGGTTATCTGGCACCTCGTTGTACTCGCTCCCTCAATATTCGACGTGTTTTATGCGGTACCTCGTGGGGAAGGGATCGGACCATCCTCTTCCCTTAATACCGGTCCCTTGTTTGTTCGAAAGTGGATTACAGATTTATCGTATATTCATCCGCACGTCCGTCTATCTTACGTCGTCTTAACACCATCCACTATTGTGGGATACGTTTAGCCCTGGTGCCTTCCACTGAGCGTCTTTATGCTGAAGCTGCTGACTTACCGTTGTCCTACTGGCGGGATGTTCTTGTCAGTCCTTAAGCGAGCCATCTGTAGAAGACAGACCTTCTATGCCCGTCCACCCATCCTATGCTCCGGTTTTTGACGATTCCCTCGATCTCCAGTATTGACTGCACCAATCTTCCCTGTTGCCTTCCCTTTCACTTTCGTATGCTTCTTCGACAGTTCCTCTTCACACTCCCTGCCACGTTGCCATGGGTGCCACGAGCTCTTCACCTCCCTGACTGTGTGCAGAGGTATGTGTTCATTTCAGACTCCACTCGGTTGCTAAGAACACTACTCCTGGTCTAGTGTATCGCTGCGAGAGTCTCGCACTTCGCACAGTGTCCTCGGATACACCGACGGTTCCAAGAACTGATCATGGTGTCGGGTGTACCTTTGCACTTGGCGATGATCATTATCAGTATCGGCTTCTTGAGCAGTGCTCTTTTACCGCAGAGCTCTGCGACTTTTACCAGGCCACCCAGTACATTCAGTGATACGGGATTCCAAATTGAGTCATCGGCTCAGAGTCTCTCAGTGCTCTTCAGGGCCATCGCGTGCGTGCTCAGTCCACCCTTTAGGACAACGGATCCAAGACAGCCTCCACTCGCTTACTGTGCAGGGAGACAATGTGGTGTTCCTGTGGGTTGCTGGTCATGCCGGTGTGCCAGGGAACGACGCTGCTGCTGCTGCAGAAAAGGCTGCAGCTCTTCCCTCGGCCTGCTAGTCATTCTCTCCTCGGATGATCTTCGTGTCGCTGTCTGTCGGCGTGTAGTATTACTCTGGAGTGCACAATAGTCTTCTCTCCAAGGAAACAAACTCCGGGACATTAAACCTCTCCCAATAGCACGGTCGCGAGGAAGTGATTCTAGCCTGGCATGGTATAGGACACTGTCGTTTCAATCACCACCATTTATTAAGTGGCGACCCTGCCCCACTACTACTCTCAGCCCTTGACGATGCGCCACTTTCTGATCCGTTGCCCATTTCTTCACTGTTTATTTTTACGTCTATGTTTGCAGTCTACTTTTTCCGATGTTTT
This sequence comes from Schistocerca serialis cubense, assembly GCF_023864345.2. Lineage (NCBI taxonomy): Eukaryota > Metazoa > Arthropoda > Insecta > Orthoptera > Acrididae > Schistocerca > Schistocerca serialis. The sequence goes on from NC_064643.1 coordinate 464,451,383, forward strand.
AGCGGATGATATGCTTTCTATTTATTGCGTCTTACTTTCGCTTCGCCGCAGCGGTATGGTGAAGCAAACTTCAAGCGTCCCGTATGGACCTCCGCCATCTCAACGAGGTTTTGAGAAATTTTACCCGTGGACATCCTTGACTTAGCTGCTTCTCTTTTAAAGTTAGTAGGTTGTTTTTTTTCTTTGTCGCCTCACGTTTTTATTTAGTACACCTTTTTTCTTACGTTAGGATACGGGGACTTACGGCCTTAGCAGTTTTGCGCCCTAAAGCACCAGAAAAAAAGAACGCTTGGTAAAGAAAGATTGATAAGAACGCACTTGTCTCAGGGACACTGACGAGTAGTCTTGCTCCAGAGTGTCGGAGAGAGAGAGAGATGTCTCCAGCTGACAGCAGGCTACAGAGGGCAAGCTGGACTCAGAATTTCCAGCTGCCACTGCAGCTGGGTTCCACATTCATTCCATCCAATAATGGTAAGCTTGAGGCAGCGATTCAATCAGTGAGCCAAGGTGGATCCAAAGCAAATTAATTTGCATTAGGGTTTAATTGCACAGATTTAACGTTAGCATCCAGCTAGTAGCACCCATCGTGCACTTTGGCGAATCTATTGGTATTCATACTTGCTTTTCTGTGGTCCTTTCTTCAAATTACTAGCTAGTTTCCCAGTCATTTGGCACACCCATGGCAGTTTCAGATTATGCCTTCATGTGTCCACTGATACGTGTCAAGGCATGGTTATAGCTTTTTGCCCATTTATTAAATGTTCGTACGCTTGATCCGGTGGGCATATGATTTTATTTGTTGTATTACGAGCTATGTCGGCTCGTAATGTTTTCCAGGCATTCATCGAACCCAAACCCTACCATTCGCACTACAGTAGGGGGGTGGCGAGAGCTCGTGTGCAGCGCAGCACGTACCTATGGAGCGTCGGAGCAGGACGGCGGAGACGCTGACGTCGACGCTGTCCCCGTCCGCTTCCAGCGGCCCCGCGACGCACTGGAACGTCTGGCAGCGCGTCCTGTCCAGCCTGGAGCAGTCTGCAGAGGCGCGCAGCTCGCTTCCAAACGCTGCCGTGCTGATCTGCACAAAACATTTCACCTCGCGGTTCCTTACGACATTTAGAAAAGATTATTATTTAAATTGTTTTTTGTCATTGCTGTCGTGTTAATTGTTTTGTACTGCTGCATTGCCTTGTCCCTTAGTTTATGCTTCTGAACTCAGTAAATTTAAGTTAGCTTAAGAGAGGGTAGGCTATATAAGAAAATGAGTTGTGATGAATTGGAAGAAATGCAGTGAGAAGTTATATGAAAAAGATTTGGCCCAAATTAGTATTGCAAAATGAGAAATAATTATTTTGAAAGAGGATATGAATAAAATACAGAAAGCATGCTTGGATAGGATTTTTTTTTTTTTTTTTTTTTTTGAGGAACAAATGTTGAAATAAGATGAAGGGTCTATGGAATGAAGTTTTGGGTTGGACTGCAGTACCAAATGTTACACTGAAAACAAACCCTGTCCTTTCCTTTTGTGTTATTCCGCTATGTGTTTGTGTACCCTTGTGTATTTGTGTTTTTCCTGTCTTTATGTGTTTAGCTAATAAGAGTTATGTTGTAGAATTTTTCTAACACTAAGCTAAATTCACTATGATGAGGAATACTGTTATACTCAAATATAATTTGCATTAATAATATGTTATTTACTTTGTAAAGATGTTTAGACATTATTTTCGAAAGCTATTCTGATCTTTTATGTATTTACTTATGTCATAATCCCTGTAAACCTGATGTATATGTTTATTTCTATTCATCTGTAAAGCCCATATTACTACAAATGTCGCGTCCGGCCATCCTGATTTAGGTTTTCCGTGATTTCCCTAAATCACCCCAGGCAAATGCCGGGATGGTTCCTCTGAAAGGGCACGGCCGACTTCCTTCCCCAATCCGATGGGACCGATGACCACGCTGTCTGGTCTCCTTCCCCAAACCAACCAACCAACTACAAATGTTATCTGTACTATTACGTACTTTAGTGATGTATTTTGTACCTTTGTAATTGTATTCTTACATTGTAAATTTATAATTGTATAGACACCCGTGCTTCAAATTAAGTTTCATTTCACTGCACACCTTTCTGTTGGTCATAATATATGCACAATATGTGAGAAGTTGGGATTGTTAGTGTTTGCACGTGTGTCAGTAATTCAACAAGGGACTGGTTAACAGCATTGCTGGTTCTAAGGACAATTCCAAAAACTTTGTGAGTGCACAAGTGGTGGTTTATGCACTTGCTATATTGTCTGCAAGACTCTTCGATGGTGATTGTGCACCTGCACAGTCGCAACAGATGGCTGCTGCCCGTCTCTACAAGGACTGCAGTGGGTCTGCACCTTTGATGGCCCACCGGTACCATACTCTTTACCAGGACTACAGTAGGTCTGCTCTGTGATGACCTACCTACCAATATTCTTCAAAACTTCGACTGACTCTGTTGTGGTCCATTACCTGTCTACATGTCAAGAGACAGCACTGTCTTTCCGTTGGAAGCACAACACTACTTCTTCAAGACTGCATAGAAATCCACTACTTCCATGTGCATTTTCCTTTACTGCTCAGACTTTGAGAAAAAGAAAGAAAACTGTAATTGCTGTTGTGATGAATGATCAGCACTGTCTTAATGAGAACAATTTTTGCTTTTGACCAACATTGCATCAATAAGTGTGTGCATTTGATATCTTTGTTATTGTAATTATGAAAAATTGTATCAAATCATTATTGGCCACTGCCCAAAACAATTTGTTAATTTTTTTGTGGGGAGCATTGGGGCTATGTAAATAGGCTGTTTAGGTTTTTATGTTGGTAACGCCACGTAGCGCTCTACATGAAAATCACTGACTGTGCTGTGTGCCGTCTGTGGCTGGTTTGCATTGTTGGAATATTTGCTATTATAGTGTTGGGCAGTTGGGTGTGAACAGCGCATAGTTGGAGGTGAGCCGCCAGCAGTGGTGGATGTGGGAAGAGAGATGGCAGAATTTTGAGAACGGACGATGTGGACGTGTGTCCATCAGAAAGAGTAAATTTGTAATACTGGATATCATGAACTGATATATATATATGATCACTTTTGAACATTATTAAGGTAAATACATTGTGTGCTCTCTATCAAAATCTTTCATTTGCTAACTATGCCTATCAGTAGTAAGTGCCTTCAGGAGTTAGAATCCTTAATTTAGCTGTCAGTATTGGCGCTCGCTGTATTGCAGTAGTTGAGTAACGAACATTTTTGTGAGGTAAGTGATTCATGAAAGGTATAGGTTATTGTTAGTCAGGGCCATTCTTTTGTACGGATTTTTGAAAGTCAGATTGCGTTGCGCTAAAAATATTGTGTGTCAGTTTAGTGTTGATCAGAATAAGTAAAGAGATAAATGTCTGAGTACGTCCAGTTCTGCTCAGCTGTTTGAAAATCAAATAACGTAAGAGGATTACCAGCACAGTAACTCACTAAAATTTCTAAGGGGCGATTTCATAATGAACAAATCAAAATAAAAAGGTAGCCTATTAGTCCTTGCGGACACGCCCAAGGAGTATTTCAGCCAAATTTCAGAAATATGTCATTATTAGCGTTCCCGCGATCCCTTCCGTAAGCTTAAAATATACTGTATCTGTAGATGACGGAACGGATTGCGGGCACACTGATAAAGATATTTTTCTGAAATTTGGCTAAATTACTCCTGGGACATGTCCGCAAGGAGCAATACGGTAATTTTTTTTATTTACTCAGTAGCTATTGCTCAAGACGTGACCGAGCGAAAACGACAAAACTACACCTTTGATTCAAACATACGTCAGTTAATTATTTGGTCAAATCTATAAAAAAAAACTGTTCTATTACTCCGTGCACAATATGATAGAGATTAAGAAACTAGTATGGTTGTTTTTTAATTTCAGGTCAGATTTGCAAACTGCAGGACGTCCGTTACAGACACACCTCATTGTGGACACAGCAACTTTAACACCTCGAATGTGGGGCTTAATGATGACTGAATTTCTTAAAAAATTCCTAAAACGTTCTCCAAGAATCAATAAATAATGTGCAAAAAGTTTATGTTAACGGCTGCATTAGTTTCTTTTTAAAAAAGCCGCTTATTTTATAGATTGACTGAGGACAATGCAAACCGCGACAGCTGTTGACCAAGTGTTTAAGCGGGGCGAAAACAAGACTGAGAATTCCACAATGGACTATTCTCCGAATTTTCGTAGCTAAGCGAAAATTGGGAAATGCACAAATGAGGTATTAAACTTTACAGATAACTTTGTTCGTTAACGAAATACTCCAGAAAACGATCGTCTTAAGATCCATATGTGTGCCAAATAGTTAAACGGCTCGTGACGGTGTTGCAAGGTCATGTAAGCGTTGTAGCATGAAATTCTGAAGATTTAAGATGAGTTCATTTTTATAAACATCTTTTTTGGTAGTAGTTTTTATACTACTGCCAATTGCTTATAGTTATAATACATCACTTTTAAAATTGAAATAGTGATTTTTACAAGCACATAAATTTCCACTTTTGTTGTCGATCTTTTAAGCATATAATTCTTCACAGCGCAGTTAATAATTCGTGTTTAATATCTCAATGATTTGAATTCCTTTATCACAGCAATTCATTAAAAGCAGCACAATTTTATACAGTTAATTATGAAAATACTGATACGCTGTGTTACAGGTTTTTTAATTCCAAAAACTGCTCTAAAATGAAAATTTTGCGGTTTAGTTAACGCTGGCAGGGCCCGCAGCCTAGAGCTCTACACATCCTAGCTACGGTCCTGCGGCAGATTATGTCACATCTCTTAAGGAAGGAAGGAAATGCAACCTCGAAAAGGACCATTTAGAAAAAAAATACTGTTGTCTTCAAACCAGTATATGGATGTTTCATTAACTCGTCCCGAAAAAGGGCTGATCGAGAGATACAACTCAGTGAGTATAGCCGTACACCTGCATGCAGGACATGGGCATCCCAAACAAAATGCGAGGCACACTGATTTAGGTATTCCGATATCCCTGAATCATTAAAGGCAAAAGTCAACATAGTTCCTTTACAAAGTCCGCTATCGATTTCCTTTTCCCCCTTGTCCATATCGAGATGGTGACCAATCTACACACAGCAAAAAAGATTTTGCATCACCTCGGCTCCGAGAGTTCCAGAACCTGTACAGGAAATTGGAATAGAGATCAACATAAACATCATTTCCGCTCTTTTTATTGCTCATGAAAACCACACATTCCATGTTGTACCACCATACAGAGAGATCTTCAGAAGTGGTGGTCCATATTGCTGTACACACTCTACTACCCAGTAGCACGTTCTCTTGCATTGCTGCATGCTTCTATTCGTCGTGGCATACTATTCACAAGTTCATCAAGTCCAGATTGCCCCATAGTGCTTAGGGCCATTTGAACCATTTTGAACCTCAAAGTGCTTGGTCGCTCACGTCATCCACAAACAGCCCTTTTCAATCTATCCCAGGCATGTTCGATAGGGTCCATGTCTGGGGAACATGCTGGACACTCTAGACGAGCGATGTCGTTATCCTGAAGGAATTCATTCACAAGATGTGCACGATGGCGGGTGCCAATTGTCGTCCATGAAGACGAATGCCTCGCCATTATGCTGCCAGAATGGTTGCACTATCGGTCGGTGGTCGGCATTTACGTATCTTACAGCCGTTACGGTGCCTTCCATGACCACGAGCGGCATACGTCGGCCCCACATAATGCCACCCCAAAGCGGCAGGGAACCTCCACCTTGCTACACTCACTGGACACTGTGTCTAAGGTGTTCAGTCTGATCGGGTTGTCTCTACAATTGTCTGGTTGAAGGCATATGCTACACTCATCGGTGAAGAGAGCGTGATGCTAATTCTGAGCGGTCCATTAGGCATGCTGTTGGGCACATCTGTACTTCGCTGCATGTTGTCGTAGTTGCAAAGATGGACCTCGCCATGGACGTCGGGAGTGAAGTTGCGCATCATGCAGCCTACTGCGCACAGTTTGAGTCGTAACACGACGCCCTGTGGCTACACGAACCACAATCCGTAGGTAGCGGTCATCCACTGCAGTAGTAGCCCTTGCGCGGCCTGAGCAATTCATGTCATCGACAGTTCGTGTCTCTCTATATCTCCTCCATGTCCGAACAACATCGCATTGGTTCACTCCGAGACGCCTGGACACTTCCCTTGTTGAGAGCACTTCCTGGCACAAAGTAACAATGCGGACGCGATCGGTATTGACTGTTTAGGCATGGTTGAACTACAGACAACACGAGCCGTGTACCTCCTTTCTGGTGGAATGACTGGAACTGATAGGCTGTCGGACCCCCTCCGTCTAAGAGGTGCTACTTATGCATGGTTGTTTACATCTTTGGGACGGTTTAGTGACATTTCTGAACAGTCAACAGGACTGTGTCTGTGATACAATATCCACAGTCAGCATCTACGACGGTTGTTTTTTAAGTAAGGGCCGTTTTTATTTTTTAAAAAAAGATACAAAGACTTTTGTAAAAAAACATTTATTTTCTGATTCTACACACTTTTACCTATTTTTCTACATAGTTGCCTTGTTTATTAAAGCACTTGTCATACCGTACAACTAAGTTTTTAATTTCCTCTTCAAAGAATTCGGCTGCCTGCTCCGACAGCCAAGAGTTCACGGCCGCTTTCACTTCATCGTCGTCATTGAAGCGCTGCCCGCCAAGATGGTGTTTCAGGTACCGGAAAAGGTGAAAATCGCTAGGAGCAAGGTCGGGGCTGTATGGTGCATGGTCCAAAACTTCCCAGCCAAAAGAATCAATCAAATCCCGAGTCTTTTGAGAGGTGTGAGGCCTAGCGTTACTGTGCAGGAGCAAAACTCCTTTTCTCAGCATGCCGCGCCTTTTGTTTTGAATTGCTCTGCGGAGCTTCTTTAGAGTTGCACAGTAGGCATCTGAGTTGATTGTCGTTCCTCGTGGCATAAAGTCCACTAACAAAACACCGCGCCGGTCCCAGAACACAGTTGCCATAATCTTGCGCTTTGACAGCGTCTGTTTGGCTTTGACCTTGACGGGTGAGGTTGTGTGTCGCCATTCCATCGATTGTCGCTTGCTTTCGGGAGTGATATGGGATACCCATGTTTCATCTCCAGTGACAATTTGACTCAACATGTCATCCCCTTCTTCCTCGTAACGAATCAAAAAGTCCAATGAAGTGGCAAATCTCTTCCCTTTGTGGTCCTCTGTGAGGAGTCTGGGTACCCACCGAGAACACAGTTTCTTAAAGTTTAGGTTTTCAGACACAATTTTGTACAAAACCGTTCTTGAAACTTGTGGATATTCCAAAGAAAGAGTGGAAATTGTGAATCTTCTGTCCTCACGAATCTTTGTTTCGACTGCAGCCACCAAATCATCAGTGATCACAGAGGGCCGGCCTGAGAGTTCTTCGTCATGGACGTTTTGACGGCCATTTTTAAACTCTCTAACCCATTGACGCACTTTACCTTCACTCATTGCATTCAAGCCATAAACTTCTGATAACTGACGATGAATTTCTGCAGCTGATAGGCTTCTCGCGGTCAAAAAACGTATCACTGACCGTATCTCACACGCGGCGCGCGATTCAATAATCGTAAACATTATAAAGTAGCACAGCGATGCGTACACGTCAGCTACAGAGCTGCAACTTGCATCAGTGTGAACGGGAAGGATGCCGGCAAGTGGCGCGGTGACTTGTTGCGGCGTCCGCGCGAACTGCGGGCCTATACGCGCGAACGGCCCTTACTTAAAAAACAACCCTCGTACTTTCAGGAGTTCAGGGAACTGGGATGATGCAAAACTTTTTTGATGTGTGTGTATATAGAAAAGGACTCTGACTTATTTACATGGCGCCCATTGCTTGTGACACCGTTGTAAATTGAAAGTTAAGTATTGTCAGCCTTCTTTTTTTGGAATAAAAACTATTAATGTGATTTGCTCGAATTGTTGTATAGCATTCCGAGAACGCAGCATCCTTTAGGCACACTATACGAGACGAGTGGGCAGGTCCCGACACATACAATTTGTAGATTTTGTGAAGGTTTTTGAGAATGTTGACTGGAATCCACACTTTACATTTCAGAATGTGGCAGGGGTAAAATGCAGGGAAAGGAAGGTTAGTTACAAGCTGTACAGAAACCACACTAAAGTCACATGAGTCAAAGGGCATGAAAGGAAAGCAGTGGTTGAGAAACAAGTGAGAGGGGATTTTAGCTCATCCACGATGTTATTCGGAGTGTACTTTGAGCGGCCTGTGAAGGAAAACAAGGAGATTCGGAAACGGAATTAAAAGTCAGGAAGAAGAAATAAAAGCTTTGACGTTCGCCAATAGAGTTGAAATTCTGTCAGAGACAACTTTGGACTTTGAAATGCAGTTGAACCGGGATGGACAGTGTCTTGAAAGGAAGATACAAAACGAAAGTTTACAAAAGCAAAACAATGTTAATGGAATGTAGTCCTATTAATTCAAGAGACGCTGAAGGATCTGGATTAGGAAATAAGCTACTAGAAGTAATAGAAAAGTTTTGCTATTTCAGCAGCAAAATAACTGATGATGGGTAAAGTTGCGAGGATATGAAGTGTAGACTAGCAGTGGCAAAAGAAGCATTTCAGAAGAAGAGAAATTTGTTAAAATCGAGTATAAATTTAAATGTTAGGATGTCTATTCTGAAGGTATTATCTGAATTGTAGCCTTGTACAGAAGTGAAATGTGAACGATAAGCAGTTCAGACAAGAAAAGAATATAAGTTTTTGAAATGTGGTGCTAAAGAAGTCTGCTGAAGTCTAGATGGGCACATCGCATAACTAATGAGGAGGTACTGAATTGAAATGGGGAGAAAAGAAATTTGTGGCATAACTTGAGCAAAAAAAGACGGATCAGTTGATAAGATACATTCTGAGACAACAAGAGTTCGGCAGTTATGTGTTAGGAGGAATTCTGTTTGGGAGGTGATAGGGGGTGCGAATTGCAGAGGGAAATCAAGAGACGAGTACAGTAAGCAGGTTAAAGCTGCTGTGGGTTGCAGTAGTTATTTGGAGATGAAGAGGCTTGCACAGGATAGAGTAGCGTGGATTGCTGGACACCAACAAACATGTTCTACTAAATTAAATTACATTCCACGTGACGTAACGGAGGCATGGCTAGGCCTTTGTAACTGCCAGACTGTAGTCCTTATTCAGATGATACCTGCTCATTACTTGACTGATACCATCAGCAATTACTTCGACGACTCCGTCGATGCTGCCTCAAATGTCAGAAGGATTCAAGTCCTTTTCCCACTTTTTATTGTATTATGCTGTTGTTGTGATGTTATTTTATGTCTTATGACCCTTTGTACTTTTATGAGTAATACTACCCACTGACCGAAAGTGAACGCAACATTAAATAAACGCGACTTAGACTGCTTTTTACAATCAAGGTATAGTAGCCCCTGCAGTTCCGCAGCAACTTTTAAAAATACACATGGAGAAGGGTGGGGAAAGAAAGCTCTTCTGGCCCACTTTTTAGATGTGAGGAACTGTGAAGAAACGAGGAACTAGCAAAACTATAGAAAATCTAAACCTGCATGGTCATACGCTGATTTTTCATACATAAGAATCCGGCGTGTCTACCGCGTTGGTTCCTCTCCGGTCATCGAAAAATGTTTTATGCAAGAAATTTGGTATTTTTCCATACTACTAAGAATTGGTCTCACCTGAGAGATCCAGCCCGGTGACCCCTGGGAAGATGGCGCACCGCTCGTCGGAGAACCAGATGAGGTGGCGCACGTCACCTTGTTTGGCGTGCTCGTCTGTTAGAGAAAGCAAGAACTGTAAATGAAGCGTCTGTGTACAGCTAAATGCGTCTGACATGAAAGGAAATGCTGGAAGCAAAGAGCAATGAATTAAAGGAATCATAACTAAAAATTTGGAAGAAGTGGAAGATTTATTTTGACTAAATTTTTATACCTTTTCCGTCATCTTTCAACATTGCGGTGGGAGTACATTCATGGCAGTTGAACACGGACATACTTGATCAATCGAATCTGTTGCGTTGGAAAGCTACGTAGTGGTACGTACATTATCAGATTATCTAATCAAAAGTTACCGAATACCTACACTACGTGATCAAAAGTATCAGGAGACCTCCAAAAACCTACGCTTTTCAGATTAGGTGCACTGTGTTGCCACCTACTGCCAGGTACTTCTTAACATCAGCAGTCATTAGACATCGTGAGAGAGCAAAAATGGAGCGCTCCGCGGAACTCACGGACTTCGAACGTGGTCACGTGATTGGGTGTCACCTATGTCGTACGTCTGTACGCGAGATTTTCACACTCCTAAACATCCCTAGGTCCGCTGTTTCCGATGTAATAGTGAAGTGGAAACGTGAAGGAACACGTACAGCACAAAAGCGTACAGGCCGACCTCGTCTCTTCACTGATAGAGACGGCCGACAGTTGAAGTAATGTGTAACAGGCAACATCTATCCAGACCATCACACAGGAATTCCAAACTGCAGCAAGATCCACAGATAGGCGAGAGGTGGATTTCATGGTCGAGCTAAGGGTGGACCAAGACCATATTGAATTCCAGCATTCCCGGTGGAGGGCACCACGAACTTGTAAGTCATTTTCAGCCAGGTGTCCGGATGCTTTTGATCACATAGTGTATTAGAGGACATTAATATGGGATGTATCCACCCTCCACTCTTATGACGATTTCAACTCTGCTAGGGACGCTTTCAGTGCGGTTACTGAATGTCTGTGGAGAAATGGCTGTCCATTGTACCTCAAGAGAGACGAGAGAAGGCAGTGATGCTGAACGCTGTGGTCTGGAGAGAAGTCAGAGAGTAGCGTGATCCGTCTCTCCAAATCACTAGTGTCCGGTCAGCCCATGTCCAGTGGCGTCGCTCTTTGCACTAAGGAGTCGCTCAGCACTGACTACAGAAATGTGTGGCTTATGAGCTGCTCGAAAAGTGTGTCTCATTCTTTTTAACTCCCTACGCGCAGTCATTTTGCTAGCTGGGCTGCTGGCAGCACATTGGAACTCACGAGTGCCTCCCTCTGGTTTCAGCCAACCTCTGCAGTACTCGACGGTCCCAGCCGGTCACTAAACGGAGTCTGCCTGGCCTTGGTTTAGGTGTGTTTGTTTCTTCGCGTTTCCACTTCGTAATCACATCACCAACTGTCGACTTGGGCAGCTTTAGAGGGGTTGAAAAATCCCTGATGAATTTGTTACTCAGGTGAAGTCACTGAGCTCTACTGGCCAATCCATTCCGCTGTTACTGCTTCTCTCCTGGTGACACAACACAACCGCGGGACTGCTACGGTCGCAGGTTCGAATCCTGCCTCGGGCATGGATGTGTGTGACGTCCTTAGGTTAGTTAGGTTTAAGTAGTTCTAAGTTCTAGGGGACTGATGACCACAGAAGTTGAGTCCCATAGTGCTCAGAGCCATTTGAACCATTTTTCTGACACAATACTACCGTCTCCTTGTATTCCGGCAGGTCCGTTTCTCGTGACAGATAGTGGCCAATTTCAAGTTACTTTAGGCTGTCCACATTCTACTGATCAGGTGGTTTATAAGCATAATTTGTGTACGAAACGTATGTTTCAACTGATTCAATTTGTACAAAAAAGAAAAAAACGACTTTCCGGCGCACTGACTTTGGTGGTCCTGGGTAGGGAGACGATAACAATCGTCGATTATATGTCCACGGAGTTAGCCGCTATTCGTCACTCATGACTTTTTCGAAGGAGAGAAATATGAGTCACATTAACTTACAGTCTTGTATGTTGCAGCAGGATGTAGTACCAACAACCCGAACGAATGTACAGATAAAAATTTTCCAACAAGATTCAAAAGAGTGGAATCTTCAAGTCACAGAAAGTTGGAACTGTTGTCAAAGAAGAGAAAAGAATTCGCGCAGCATAATTTGAGAGGCTGGATCTTGTGCAAAAAGCGCCACCTATAAGTATACATAAGATTTTCCGCGGAGTACACATTTCGAAAAGTGCTATGTGGAAATTCTGACCTGCTCATAATACCTGAGAAACAGGGCCATGAGTCAGACCAGCATTGAATCTGTGTGGCGGATTAACGACCGTTTCGCACGCTCGTTTAGCCGAACGCTGTGCTGTTCCCCACATACTGTCTCAGGAAATGCGATAGAAAAACGCTTAAAATACGATAACATACAGAACACACAAATGGTGCACACGACTCTCCTTGACAAATCCTCAAACAGTGTACTGTGTACTAGACAGGATAAACGCTAGGGAAAAAGACTGTTTGGAGAGATTCGCTAGATCAGCAATTACGTGTCCGTCATTGACAAAAAGTATTGGAACTGGGACAAAAGTAATTTCAATGTGGAGTTCACATCATTCAACCGACGGACTGCCCATCACTGTACTCCTATGGACAACATCTTATTGTTTTTATTGTCCACTTATGACACCTGTTTCAGCAGAGATTGGTCTTAAGTGGACGAAAATTTGATAAATATTTATTTCTGATTGTTGGTAATCTGTATCAAAATTCGTGTCTTTCTTTGTCTGTATTATTTTGGCATACCCCAGCGTCAAATTGGGGTGCCCGCAAGATTTCTAATACCTACGGAGGTATCGCTCGATCACATTCATTGTAAATGTCGTCATTCACCATAACACTTTACACACCAGTACAATTTAAACCAGCATATTTGATTTTCCTGAACTTACTGATTCACTAGTGCGCCGAAAGTTCTACAATTACGACAGAAGCATCCGGAAAGGATTTGCTTCTCAGTTCCCTTAAACATCAGTGAGCTGGGTATTTGAATCGATGTGAATTAGTGGTCAGAGAATCAGAAACACGTCACAGGTGTCTTTATTTTGAGGTCATGGCGTGAAGAGACACATATTATTCACAAAATAATCATTATGAAACAATCAGTTTTCCATTTTAACTTGTTTACTTATCCGAGAACTATTCATGTTCCGGTATGTTTTACTTAGTACTTCAGTTTTGTTTCTTAGAAAGGCCTGGGAAATAATCGCAAGTTCTTTACCGACCTGATGCCAGATTTTTTGTTTCAGCATAGGAGAGAGAATTTCACGTACGTACAAGAGGGTAAGTCTGCTCAGGGCTCATTATCACCTTCGGCGTTTCGTAGTGGATCCCACCGTACTGCCGTCCTTCGTAGTCAAGCCCCAGAGGTAAATGCAAGCTGAAGTTGAAACTCTGCAGACGGTACGCGCCAGCGTTAATAACCTGTTGACAAAAGAATTACAGATTCACTTTATGTATTGAAATCACACATGCAGCCCGCAGCTTCAATTTACAGATGGTAAAGAATTAAACTCCGTACATTGCCATTACATACATATACGAATAAAACATCCAGGCGTATACACAACACTGAACATCCTATAATAGGACTAAATCAAAAGCAGATACGAGCACATCATTCCGAAAGATAAAAAAAAAAATTGTTGAAATAGCTACAATTTATTACAACAGACACAGTTTGTTCAAAGACTTTTAAAATATCATTGGAAGAACGGGTACTGCCTAAACATAGAAAATATGCTGGAAGAAGAGCAACTAACATGGAGAAAAATTATTAAATAGCTACTCGTATAACAGCGTTTAGATGATCTTTATATGTAAATCAAAATGTTCTTATAGTTCAAATGCATGTGCCAAAAACGAATCATGTCAACAAACAAGCTGTCGAAGTCAATGAGAAAATAGAGAAAAAGTGAAGTGGCACAATGATGAAAATACTGGATCTGCACTGCGGAACAGCAGCCTGATTAATGTTTTCTGAATTTCCCACATTACAGTAGAGGTAACGCTCTATCAACCACACAGTATGCCACGTTGTCGCAGGTGTTGTACTTGTAGTTAGTTTTTGTAACGGCAACCCACCATAAATTTAACATCAATGAGAAGAATGTGATTATGTGAGGCTGTACTACAAATTAAGACGCGTTATACGGTATGTAAATTTATCTGTGAAAGTTTTTAACTATTTCACTCTCAATGTCATCTACACGTTGTGCTTGCACTTTAATGGTACCCAGACACCCCCAAAACCATACGTTTTTCATATTAGGTGCATTGTACTGCCATCTGCTGCCAAGTACTCCATGTCAGCGACCTCAGCAGTCATTAGGCATCGTGAGAGAGCAGAATGGTACGCTCCGCGGACTTCGAGCGTGGTCAGGTAATTGGGTGTCACTTGGGTCGTACGTCTGTACGCGAGATATCCACACTGCTAAACATCCCTAGGCCCACTGTTACCGATGTGATAGCGAAGTGGAGACGTGAAGGGGCACATACGGCACATAAGCTTAAAGGCTGACCTCGTCTGTTGACTGACAGAGACCGCCGATAGTTGAAGAGGGCCGTAATATGTAATAGGCAGACATTTACCCAGACCATCACACAGGAATCCCAAACTGCATTAGGATCCACTGCAAGTACTATGACAGTTAGGCGTGAGGTGAGAAAACTTAGATTTCATGGTCGAGCGGCTGCTCATAAGCCACACATTACGCTGGTAAATTCCAAACGACGCCTCGCTTGGTGTAAAGAGCGTCAACATTGGACGACTGAACAGTGGAAAAACGTTGTGTCGAGTGACGAATAAGGTACACAATGTGGCGATCCGATGGCAGGGTGTGGGTATGGAGAATGCCCGGTGAATGTCATCTGCCAGCGTGTATAGTACCAACAGTAAAATTCGGAGGCGGTGGTGTTATGGGTGTGGTCGTGTTTCTCATGGAGGGGGCTTGCATCCCTTGTTTGCACTATCGCAGCATAGGCTTACATTCGTGTTTTAAGTACCTTATTGCTTCCCACTGACGAAGAACAAACCGGGGATGGCGATTGCATCTTTCAACACGATCGAGCACCTGTTCATGTTGCACTGCCTGTGGCGGAGTGGTTACACGACCATAACATTCCTGTAATGAACTGGCCTGCACAGAGTCCTGACCCGAATCCAATAGCACACCTTTGGAATGTTTTGGAACGCCGACTTCGTGCCAGGCCTCACTGACATCGAGACCCCTCCTCAGTGCAGCACTCCGTGAAGAATGGGCTGCCATTCCCCTTGAAACTTTCCAGCACCTGGTTGAACGTATGCCTGCGGGAGTGGAAGCTGTCATCCTGGTTGAACGTATGCCTGCGGGAGTGGAAGCTGTAATCAAGGCTAAGGGTGGACCAAGACCATATTGAATTCCAGCATTACCGATGGAGGGCACCACGAACTTGTAAGTCATTTTCAGCCAGGTGTCCGGATACTTTTGATCACATAGTGTATGCCCGAAACTCGTAAGCAAATATAATTTTTAACAGCAAGTAATCTGGTGATTTTAACCACCTAAGAATCCAAAGAAATAAGACGTGCTCAGAGTTTAGATATTGGTCACAGGCTTCTTGTGCGACTTCGTGTAGTAACTTAAGCTAATTTTAACTAATTCTGAATTGACTTCATTTAATCTAACTATATGTTTTCCGTGGAATTGGATAGACGAGATAAGTGTGTAATTTTTCCTCCTATCTATGTAATTATGTAGTTCCCAATTCGTTCGAGCAATCAGTCATTTATAATAGGAAACACAGTCATAGCTCAGTCACTCAAAATGATTCAGAAATTTTACTTGTTGGAATGAAATCAGGCGATGATTCTTCTTCTCTGCAGGCTCGTGCTTTGTGGCAGGCTGCTAATCTGTACAAATAAAATGTCTCGTATTTTTGGGAGCGTTGTATAATCAGTCGGGAAACCTCAGAGCGGATATTTGGCTTTGATGAAGTTTAACCTTCCGAAGAAGTAATGGAGCTCTTGGATTATTAAATGCAGGTTCGTATCCAGTCTTTCGGAAGTTCCCTCCTGATTAACCACTACGCAATATATCGATGAATATCAGAATATCATTAATTCTCAACTGTCAAATAACGTAAATGGTTACAGACCTCTTGTATGAAAAAGATATATATATATATATATATATATATATATATATATATATATATATATATATATATATCCCTTTGAATCGTACAATTTCGTATCAGTTATCTTTTGTCATAAATCTCAATATTCAGATTACAATTCTTCAAACAATGCTCAGGCTAATCGGCACAAAGACAATCTCTAACAACCACCAGAGAGAGTACTACAAAGAATAATTATGCGCTCATGGCATAGCTATTGTATGAAACTACTTTGCTCATGGATTCTGCGAGTATGAAGATAGAAAATTAGTAAACGTCATTCAAGGGTAGAATTGTATCAGAATAATTCATCGAATATAAAGAGATATTACAAGTGGGAATTCATCAAATAGTAACAAGACAATAACGCCGCAGGCCACTATCGTGGCGTCAAGCGGAAAAAACTCACAGAAGTTTGTCCTACTAGTGAAGGTTCGTGTGATCATTATTATCACTCATATCAAGTGCTAGAAATGTTGACCTCGAACATGGATGCATACTACAAATCGATACCACATGGACGATACTGCCCACTGAAACTTATCGCAGCATACCCCATATAATACGTCGTTTCAGGTGTTTAAGAGACGTCGACGTTTCTTCGCAGGCTCTAGTTTCAGTTTTCCGCGCAGATATAAGTGCGGAGGCGATATGTCTGCTAAACGTTCAGGCCGTTTTGTTTTTCCTAAACGACCGAACCGACAGTCCCCAAATGTTCTGTGAGGAATTTGTGGTAAACCAGGAACACTGGTACCATATGGATTGTCTTATGTCTTATGGGATATCCAATAACTGCGACATACCTGTTAGGGACACCTGTGGTCATTTAGAGTCTCATCAGTAAAACAGAGACCAACGCTGCGATTTTTGAAATGCACACACCACACTTTGACAGGTCAAAGTAGCTGCTTCTCCACTTCTCTCAGCCAGCATGGATTTTTAAATTACCAGAAGATTAAACTGCCCTTGATTTGTAAACGATGCTTCACCTGTAAAAAAGTTTTGAATAGAAGCGCCGCATCATGTTGCAGTTATCGTTGACATCATTACTAGACCTGTAACCGATTTTGGCAGTCATTACCATGAAACTGTTGATCAAAAGAAATGTGGACAAGATAAAATGCATTGGACTGTACTATTCGCAGACGACTGTTTTGATTGATTCCGCTCGCACGGTCGGAATGCCTCGTACTGAAATGGATTACCTGGTACCGCTATTAAAGGCTTAGTCATATTTTCTCATCAGAGGCTCATCTTCTGCGATGGTGCATTATGTTTGTCAAACATCCATTTTCATGAATTTTTCAAATAGTATTTTTCAAGGTAGATCGTGACATCTCGGTGAGTACAGGATATATTTTAGCATACGGTTGCACCGCTTTTCTAATAGTGTGCCGATAATCGCCATAAACGAAGACCATAATGACATTTTAACTGCCCTATACATTGTGGAAATCCGAACATCTTGTTTGACCGTGGCAACAGCAGGGCACCGACCGATGCGCTTCAAGTGCACTAGTGAACACATGAACCGTTCCTGAATTATTTATTCGCATTCATTTTGCATTAAAGAGCAAACATTAGTGGGACCCCTTCTCCTGATGGCAGGACAGCGGTCTGCGTTTGCGACGTTGTCATCTTGTTACTATTTCATCAAGTTTCACACATGTTATGTCGTTGAACTTCTCTCCATAGGCTCTTTCCAGTGCCACAGAAAAAAGTGTACAGGTCCATTAAAAAAAAAGTCAGTTTAATACACCGACAGGTACAAAAGCTAAAAATTTTTTCGGGTGCCAAGAGACGTACGCTATAACTTAGCGAAAATCGCATGTCGGTATATTTACTCGCTCTGGAAATATTGAATGTGGCCCTAGATTACCCATTCCACATCGAATGGGTAAACTGATAACTTTCGGATTATTTATCGTCATTGTCATGAGGAAAGACATAGTCATATTCGTATGTTTCAACAACAGTCGCAACGTATTGTATTGATCTGTGATTTGCCCACATATAAAGCACACATGAAATTGACCAACGTAATATAAGCCTCGTTTCTGCCTTACTAGCAAGAGCCAAGGAGGGTAAATAATCTGATATATAAATATGAACAATAGTAGCTTGTGGGACACAGTTAGGCAAGTCAATGTAATGAAGTTTTTAAGTGTTACGCAGACGGCTATTTACGTGATATACTTACCCTGAAGAACTGTGTGAATTTGTAACTTTCCCTGCCATCCGAAACAGCAGAAATGTAGCGTGGCTCTGTGCCTCTGGAATGAGAAAAGATAAGTTTGTTAATTTCATCAACCATACAGTGAGTTTCTGTAAAGTTTGGAAGGTAGGAGACGAGGTACTGTCAGAAGTATAGCTGTGAGGACAGGGCGTGAGTCGTGCTTGGGTAGCTCAGGTGCTAGAGCACTTGCCCGCGAAAGGCAAAGGTCCCGAGTTCGAGTCTCGGTCCGGCACACAGTTTTAATCTGCCAGGAAGTTTCAACCATTCAGCGGTTTCTATGCAGTCATTTTTCCTCCTGCATCTTGAATATAATTTTGCTGTCTAAATTCATATTTAAATGAGCGTAACAGAAATTATGTTATACTCTGGTGTGCAAATGGTTCAAATGGCTCTGAGCACTATGGGACTTAACATCTATGGTCATCAGTCCCCTAGAACTTAGAACTACTTAAACCTAACGAACCTAAGGACAGCACACAACACCCAGTCATCAGGAGGCAGAGAAAATCCCTGACCCCGCCGGGAATCGAAGCCGGGAACCCGGGCGAGGGAAGCGAGAACGCTACTGCACGACCACGAGTTGCGGGCTCTGATGTGCAAAATTTAAGGACAAAAGTAACTTTCACATGATGTTTCACTGCCAAGCAACATAGCTCGATGAACTTGGGCCATACATAGAAAGAACTGTTACGGTATAATTTGGAAGGTAACGGAAATAAATTCGCAGTGAGACGAATAGAAATGACACCTTAATACAAACACAATAATTGCTTTTAAATCACAGTGATTCATAAAGGCACCCTGGACGTGATAGAAAATGGGTCAAGATTCTTAATAGGATGTGTGAACAGCACGGACAGAAATGCATGCTCTGCAACGCGCTCCCACGCTGGCCACAAGGTTGGAAAGGAGTTCTTGTGGTAGGAGGCGCCATTCCTTCAGCTGCGCGGTTGACAACCGCTGGACGGTCGCCAGTCCATATGGACGTCCTGCAATACGTCTTCCCATCACATCCCACACGTGCTCAATGGGATTTAAGTTGGAGGAATGGGCGAGCCAGTTTATTCGCCGAATATCCTCTCGTTCCAGGATCGCCTCCACCTGCGCTGTTGGATACTGTCGCGCATTGTCATCCACCAAAGTGAAGCGAGCACTGAATGTGTCCCTGAAAAGACGCGTAGGGGGAAGGAATACATTATCACAATACCGTTGACCAGTGAGTCTAGCGTATTCAAAGATTTGGAGGTCAGCACACCTGTGCAACATTACGCCACACCGCAGCTTAATATCTGGACCACCAAAACGATCACGTTCAGCAATGCTCCTAGATGCGTTAAGTGTTCCCATCTCTCCTCATATGAAGGTACGTCCAGTCCTCGTTGGTCCAGTCCTTATGCTCTTGGCATCATCGCAAACGGTACCGCCGATGTGCGAGTGTCAACGGAAGCCAACGTACTGGTCGACGGGAAGACCACCCCAATGCAGTCGCCGTGCCACTCTGGGGCGCGAGGTTGCGTGTCATGCATTTCTCCTATTCAGTGAAGTTGCAACTGCATCCGGCGTTTCACGTGTGTCCCTTCTTGCCTGTTGCACAATGTAGTGGTCATCTGCTGCTGTAACTCATCGTTGTCGACTTCGGGCAGCGGTGCTTGTAATTCGAAACGCTCCCCATACATGTGTAACAACGCTGTGAACAATACCAGTCGCCACATATCACACTCCTTCGTTTCCCGATGATTCTTCCCCTTGCGAAACCATCCAAATACTGTCTACAGGCCATGTTGTAATGAAAAACAGCACGACGGTGCACCGTAACTGCTCTCTGATTGACACACAGTATCTTTTCCAACTTGCTTCAACCGGTTTGGTGTTGCGGGGCCAGCCGCATTTGGCGCTAAAGTCATGTCGACTTCACGCTATGTGCCGTCCACCTTTCTGTGCACGAGCTGGATATTTCTGGAAACATGCTCCTACACTTTCATTCACTTCCACCGACTTGTTAATTCATCTATTTCGCCCTTACGTTCTGCAGAGCAGTAGTTACAGTAAACTTAGAAAATCAATTTTCGATTTTTGTAAGATTTTTTTTTTGTTTCTGTGGAGGTGTGAACCATTTTGTGTTTATGTATGTAGCAAACTGAAGCGGTGGGTTGGAATGATCGCAATGTGGCAATCTCTCAAACTCCTCTCTGTCTTCTTCTTCTTCTTCTTCTTCTTTTGCTATTGCATTTATCCCACATTGTGCGCAGGGTCGGCGGGGTTATGTACGGAATTGGCATTGTTAATTTTAAGGGGTGCCCGGATGCCCTTCCTGCTGCCACCCCATACCCCCCAGGACGGAAGTAGTGTACCCCAGCTGTCTGCTTCTAGTGTAAATCGTGAAATAGTGTGAATGTGTTTCAAATGCCTACGAGTCGTGTAACTGAGGCGGGACGTGGGGACCAGCCCGGTATTCACCTAGGAGGATGTGGAAAACCGCCTAAAAACCACATCCAGGCTGGCCGGCACACCAGCCGTCGTCCTTAATCCGCCGGCCGGATTCGATCCAGGGTCGGCGCGCCTATCCGAGTCCAGGAAGCAGCGAGTTAGCGCTCTTTTTTTTAATTTTTTTTAAAAGTAATGATCGAGACTCGAACTCGGGACCTTTGCCTTTCGCGGGCAAGTGCTCTACCAACTTTTTTTTATCTTTTTTGTTTTTGGTTTTTTTCCAACTTTTTTTAAAGAAAAAATAAAATAAAAATAAAAACGCGGTTCCTCCGCTTTATGGTCCAACAATGCGACCACTTTTTTTTGGGGGAGGGGGCGGGGGTGGGGAACAGGAAGGCAGGCAAAACAAACAATCTTTATTCGTACAATTGTGCTGTCCTACGGATAAGAAAAGTATCGAGACAGCAAAAACAATTTGGAAACCATAAAATCAACGTAAAGGCCGCCCTCTTTTTTTTCTTTTTGTTTGTAGCATGAATAAAGTAAATGACAATCCTAGTCACGGGCGGGAGTGAAAATGAAGTTATCATCTGCATCACAATCCCTGCAGCAAGCGGTGTCGCATCATAAATCTGGCAGAAAGCCATATAATCTTGACCATTTCTGCCATTGTGGGCGGCATGTATTTCTCCTGCGTCGACCATTCGAAGGACCATTATCTGAGGGGGTTTAGGTGTTTACCATCGTTGTGTGTGTGTGTGTGTGTGTGTGTGTGTGTGTCTGTGTGTGTGTGTGTGTTTTTTTTTTTTTCAAGTTAACATAATCTAGTCATAACTGGGGCCAACAGGTAGGGGCCAGTTGTCTTCTCAGTGTGCTATATGCCAATATAATTGAACTGCGCAGTACTGTCTCTAGTCGTTCTGCTACAGGAGACTTCTCAGTTCTGGAACACCCAGTTGTTGGGTGGATTGTGAAAAACACTTCCTAAAAAATTGGAAAAGTAAGTCCTGTATTTCGTATGACTCCGTATGAACTTGTGTTGTTCTTGTAAATACATCCAATAATCCATCACGGACTTAATATCGTACGAATACAAATATTTCGTCGCATGGCCAGCGATCCAATTGACCGCATATGTCTTTTGTTTGGGAAAAAAGGTCTTGTCTGGTAGAAAAAGTACATCCGATGTGATTTCTGTGTAGTTAGTGCGCCGAAGGAAGGCCAGTATTCGACGCGTCAGCATCCAGACGTCCCTCGCTGCGCCACACACTAAACCAATGTCTTCCGTTGCTAACAGTCCACAGTTTGTGCAAAGGGGAGAATCGACCATATGAATTGTATGTAATCGACTCCTGGTCACAAGTTTACGGTTTATAAGAATATACCACATCAATCTCGCGGCTGTTGACAGTAATGGAGTATGCACTGCACACCAAATGTGGTTCTACGTTCTCGACGGGTTTTTGAATTCCATTATGTTGCGGCTATGGTGATCCATCAAGCACCTATAGATCTCCCGAGTCGTGGGTATTCTCGTCGAAGGTACTTTCAGACGAACTTAACTGTAATCAACAAGAAATGAGGCAATGTGTACAAGAGAAGGAGAAATATTGCCCACTGCAATAGGGGGTTCGTATGAAGGTGAAACAAGTACTTCTATCAGAGCTGACGTTATAGTATGCTTTCGTTGTTGCCAATTTCGTATCATCGCTCGCACGTAAAGCGCCAGAGCTTTGTTTCGCACGTTTGTGAGGTTGAGGCCACCGTTCCGGAACTGTAGCGTTAACGTGTCATATTTGATTTTAAATAACATCCCTGTACTAACATAATAACCAAAGGCAGCCATGAGGCGGTCTGCAATACCCTTCGGTATTGGTAGGATCTGCGCTAAATGGGGCATTCGTGACGCTATGTGAACGTTGGTGTATGCCACACGTTGGATCATGTCAAAGGCTCTCAGTGAGTTGTTGCGTATCGTCAGACGAGCATTCTGCAGAAGCCGCCGAGAACTCGCCGCCGCTGACCGCCGTAGTGAACGGGTAAATGTGATCCCCAGACATCTCAGCGATTCCACCGTCTGAAACGGTCCCGGTACGTCTTCCAGCCCCCGTCCAATGTGCATAATTTTGGATTTCGTCATGTTAACGACACTGCCTGCCGCCGTCCAATAAGAGCCTAGATGTTCAACAGCCTGACGCACTTCATGTCCTGATCTGACAAGAAGGATCAGGTCGTCCGCATATGCGCGACAAACGAAAGAGTTGTCATTAAGCGCTATCCCAGTAAGTGAGCGCCTCATAACACACATCAGCGGCTCAAGCGCTATCGCAAACAGCATCATGGAGAGTGGGCACCCTTGTCGGACTGAGCTGTTAATAGGAATCGAGCCCGCTTCCCGACCGTTTACAATCACCTTTGATGTAGCCCCTCGTATTAGCCTCATAACGATGGAGATGAAAACTGGTGGAATTGCCATTCGGCTCGTGACTGACGCCAAGAAGTCATGGTTTATCCTGTCGAACGCACGATCGAAGTCCACAGATATCATCGCTGCTCGCATTTTACACGTTTCCGCAAGGGCGATAACGTCACGGTATTCACTTAACGCCGAGGAGATGTTGCTTCGCACCCCTAGGCAAGCCTGATCAGGGGATATTGTCCTGGATATCGCCAGCTTGAGACGAGACGCTAGTAGTCGTGCAAAGATTTTATAGTCGATGTTTAGCATAGTGAGAGGCCGATACTGATTAACACTGCGACTCCCCGCCATCTTTGGGATAGGAAGAAGAAAGCCCGTCACAAAATCCGACGGTAGGCCTCATTGTACATCGACACGAACTGTGGCATCATCATGTCCACGAACTCTCGATAAAACTCTAGCGTAATCTCATCTGGCCCTGGTGATTTATGGGCCGCTCCTTTTGTGAGTGCCACCTTTATGTCGTCTTCTGTGAGTGGCTCCATAAGCGCTGCCTTATCCGTCTCTGTCAGTGTCGTTTGCAGATATTGCAGTATCTCTTCCCCCATCCGACGGTCCGTCGATGTACCGGCATAGAGGTGGCGGAAATGCTCTAAAAATTCATTTGCAATGTCCTGTTGTGTTGTCAGTTGACGGCCATCTAAACCGTGGAGCACTGTTACCAATGCCCGGCGGTAACGTTTATGTTCCCGCGACACATGGTGCATCGAGGTACGTTCCTCAGTGATGGTGTCGAGACATCTTGCCCGTATTGGGATGCCACCCAGTCATCGTCGAGTGATCGATAGGATTTGTGCCTTGACACGATGAACTTCCGCATGATGTTCTGCAGACGGCACCTGGAAAGACAGCTCACGAAGCATGGTGTAATAATAATCAAGAGTGTCTCTTTGCCATCTCGTCTTATCCCGACCATAGTGTACTAGAGCTCTTCTTATTGCCGGCTTAGTAAACTCGAGCCACCATTGAAGCACGGAGGTATATGTTGGTAGACGGCGTTGACATGTGGCCGATACCTCCTCGACTCTCTGACGACATTATGGGTCCGCCAAAAGTGAAGAATTGAGCTTCCATGTCCCGCGGCTTCTCCACACATTTTGCCTAGGGAGTGATATGGTACAAATGTAAGCCAGATGATCAGTAAATGCCGCAGGCCATCGTTCCGCGTCGACCATCTTATCCTGTAGGCCAACCGAAACATATATTCGATCGAGTCTGCTCGCTGAGTGGCTGGTAAAAAAAGTATATCCCTCACGGTTCCTATGAATCATGTCCCAGGTGTCACTTAACTCCAGATCCCGGCATAGCAAATGCAATTCACGACAGGTACTGTAATGTGGAGTCTGGTCTTTTTGGACTAAAACAAACTGAAGTCGCCACCTATAATGAAATTATCGAATCTGCCGGTAAATAAGGGCACAATCTCTTCCGAATAATATCCCGCACGCGCCCGTCTGTTGTCTGTGCCGGAAGGGGCATAAACATTGAGAATGCGAATTCCATTAACAGTTATCGCCAGTCCTCGTGCCGAAGGTAGATAAGCCAGGTCGCGAACCGGAATCCCGGCCCGGACCAATATCGCCGTTCCACTGTCGTTGTTCGAGTGCGGCGAGGTGTAGGAGATGTATCCATGTACTTCCTGGAACTCAGGAATGTAAATTTCCTGCACCATCAGTATATCCACATTCGACGCGTATACCACGTCCCTAAACAACTGCTGTTTCACGGGCGATCTAATGGTATTTACATTCACTGTCCCTATTCTGTATGCCTGGGATCGAGTAGCTGTCATCTCCACATGATGTTAAAATGACAAAGTTTCACCGTGTCGATAGTCCCTTTGAACATCCGCAGAGGGTCACCCGACGGACGTGTACCTGCGGCATTAGGTTTCTTGAGATGCGGACGGATGCGAGTCCCCACCAATAGAATGGTCCACATCGGTGATTTCGTCGTCCTGCTCATACCAGCCGATATTATTGGGGTGCTCCAAATTTTCTTGTGCGCATTGATGTGTGACATCTGTTGTTCTTTCGCAGCTTTAGACTCCGCCGCAGAAGGGGTAGCAGGCCCCTGAGCGGGTGCGTCGTCTGAACGACATGACATCTTTTCACTGTCCGAATTCATATGGTCTGCGAAATCCGAAGCTTGTGGTTCCAAGTCAGACAGGTCCATAGTGTTAGACTCATCTGGGCTCCCAAGAAGAGAAGGGAGCGTCTCCGCAGAGTTTAGTCGGCGCTTCTTGCGGCGCTTTGGCGAGCGTTGTTTGCGGGCCCTAACCTCGGCCTTTGATGTTCGCGAATCTTGCATCTCCTGCGTTCTCGCCGCCGCCACAACGCCCTGGAGCCGTTCCACTTCAGCTTCCATGCCTATTGTGATGCTGTCATCCTCTTTCAGCACCACCTGTAGTGTCTGAGATTGGAGGTTGGTCGGAGCCATTCCGTCGTCAGTGGGGTCCGAAGGCGCCTCAATCAACTGCGGCGTCGTTTCGATAGTGCGCTCCGACCTCGGCGTCGCCTCCCGGCGAAGCGCCGTCACGTAAGTCATCGGCAGTGACGTTGGTGTAGTCGGATGCTGGAAGTCTCCGCTGGGGAGTTGCACGAGTCTCTTCTGCATAAACGCAGATCGAAGATGTCCTTCACCACCACACCCAGAGCATGTCCGGGGCTGTCCATCATAGATGACAATAGCTCTACAGCCGCCGATGTTTATGTACGATGGCACATGTTTCGTAAGGGCAATTCGCACCTGTCGGACACCATTGAGCACTGGATACGTGCTAAAACTTGCCCAACGTTCGGCCGTATGACTAATAACTCTGCCATATGGCTGGAGTGATTCAGTTCAAATGGCTCTGAGCACTATGGGACTTAACATCTGTGGTCATCAGTCCCCTAGAACTTAGAACTACGTAAACCTAACTAACCTAAGAACATCACACACATCCATGCCCAAGGCACGATTCGAACCTGCGACCGTAGCAGTCGCGCGGTTCCGGACTGAGCGCCTAGAACCGCGAGAGTGATTCAGTGACCAATGATTCGGGTACCTCGAAAGGCAGCTCGAAGACTCGAATCGCACGCACGCCCAGGCCCGAATGAGCAACTAAAACTTCGCCAATATGACCATCGGAGTGTCGGAACTGGAATACTCGCTTGGCGGCTTCAGTGATCCTATCGCATGCTGCGTCATCAATCATCTTTACGTAAAGAGTGCTGCTCACGATAGATAAATGAATTCCAATAATCTCCGTGTAATTAAGATGCACTTCGTCCCTCAAGAAACGTTCGATTTCGAAAGCCTTCGGTCTTGCAGTCTCGTTACAGAACGTGAACTGTGTCGTGGTTTTTCCGAAATTGTGTGCCATTGCGTTCGATTCAAACAGTAACACACGCGAGTGACGACGGTGTAAACACCGCTACTTCCGCGAACGTTCGCAGCCGGGACGTAAACAAGTCCGAGCTGCTCCGCGGCTAAAGGCGGACTGCTCTTGGCTGCCCTGGCGGCTCCTCAAACTCCTCTCTGTAGATGAGTTTTATTATTAAAACGATCGAAGTTCAACGAAAACTGTACTGCAGCAAACGATAACATTTTTAAGCAACACATAGGTCGACAGGCTGATAATGCGAAAACTCTACTACGTTTGTGCATTTGTGAAGTTTTGTTTCTCCCCCAAATGAGTCGATTTGGCCTGCGATCTCTGTTTAGGGCAGACACATTGAAGGCCAGATAGGGTGGGACTAATGCTGTGACTCACTGCTGGAATCCAATGCAAACGGAACGTCAAGCCATTACATATTCTTGCACACCTGTGTAATTTCTACTTAGCACAAGAATTATAAACTGACATAGAATGTTGCTGAGGAAATCTAATGCTACGATATTTACTAACGGAAGTCGTAAAGTCTGCAAACCATTCCGTGACTATGTTTGGTACTTTATTCATAAATGTCCGTCTTGATCACAAACGCTGCACAATTCCCAGTAACTGGTTTCGGCTCATTGTTGTAATCAGTTTATTAAACGTACGTATCATATACCACGGTGTATATTGTAATTCTGTTTTGGTTGAACACATGCAGTACTTACGATGGACTGCCTTGTACTAGTTACCTACTTGCACCTGTCTATAAATGCTGGTGTACGTAAGTCTACAAGAAATATATTAGCCACCCCTCTTAAAAGAGCACTCTGGGGCGTTTGAAACGCTGTGTGCAGTGTCGAACTGGTACCGTGCGGTAATGTGACCCTCCACCGCTGACGTAAGTAATGACAGTGCTATGCTATGAATACGCCAGTCGGTTTTATGGAATCAGCGCATAAGATGGGGTGACGGCGAGACATGACAGAATGGCAGAAAAGACCCATCGTGTTTGTATGTGCAAGCGACGACACCTTGAATTGTTCCTCCGTTTGTTAGTTTATCAACGCAGACTGTCCAAATTGTGCTATTCGCAGGCTTGAAACAGCATCATATCAGTGGTCATCAAAACATCCGCACTAGAGACGAGTTTCACGCCTTCTTAATGACAATTCCAGATCTGACAGGAAGTGCTGCTGTTAGTAAATGCAAGAGTATCTAAACTCGTTTCCGAGCGAACATTGGGAAGGAAAGTGCATGCAGTTGTCATCTGGAGTCGGTAAATCGTAAAAGACCATTGCTCATGGCGGCACAAAAAGCTTTTCGTCTTCAATGGGCCAAATAACGCAGCATCTGGACAGTGACTGACTGGAAGAGGGTACTATGGTCCGACGAGTCGCCATTTTGCCAATCGTTGGTTGCATATATGGCCCAATGAGATGCTCAGCCCGCAGTGTGTGCTGGGTGTAGTACAGACCAGACGTCGTACTTTACTGAAACTTCCTGGCAGATTAAAACTGTGTGCCGGACCGAGACTCGAACTCGTGACCTTTGCCTTTCGCGGGCAAGTGCTCTTGCCCGCGAAAGGCAAAGGTCCCGAGTTCGAGTCTCGGTCCGGCACACAGTTTTAACCTGCCAGGAAGTTTCATATCAGCGCACACTCCGCTGCAGAGTGAAAATCTCATTGTGGTACTGTACTGTTTTGCGCGGGGGTTCTTCATATCATAACTTAGGGCCACCCATTCAGGTAACTGTGAATATGAATTAGGATGGTATATTTCAATATTCTTGGCAACCAGCTGTTGCTACTTCGTTTACGTGTTCATGGCGGGTTTGCTGTGGACATTTCAGTCTTTCAAGACGACAATAGTCGCCATGACTGAGCTGTACTCATACGTTCCTGCGCTGCAGGACACACAGGTAACTTGTCGCACCTCTATTGTTCCGCTGAAGTTCCCGATCTGAATTTCACAGAAAATGTCTGGGAGCTATTTGGAACAGTGGGTGAAGGTAGTACTCAACACCCCACAATCTAATCATCAATAAGTCGCTTCAGGTGAATATGGTGTATTTAAAGAAATTTGTGGACGCTCTTCCTCGCGGAACTGAGACCATTATCAAGGCTAGAGAGGGTGTCACTCGGTGTTAGAACCTATTACATGGTTTTAGCATCATGTGGGCTGGGGGTGGGTAATAATTCGTCATGGGTGCTTCTTTTATGATTAATAACGAAGATTCGTGTACAGTATCACTCAAACATTCAAATACATAGTATTTGACTACTATCCGATCATATTTTTGGTAAACTGCTGTCAAAACAGTGGTTTTTCAATTTTTTTTAATTTCTAGAGCTGTGCTCCTTTGTAGTCTCTAGACGTGACGGGTCTAAAAGCGGTCATTTTTTTAAAATGGTGTCGCAACTACGTAGTCATTATTAACGCTCTGTCCGTATGACTTCTAATTTCTCATGATTCTCTCCTCGTGGTCATTTTGTGAGACATTTGTGGGAGGAAATAATATTCTGCCCGATTCTTCTTGGTCCTTATGTTATCGTAATTTTAACAGTAAATCTCTCCATAATGCAAAACACCTCTCTTGTAGCCTTTGCCACTTCGCTCATTCCAAAAGATCTTGTCGTGTACAGTGCCGCTCCTACTTGTGTCTCCGTTAATCCAGCCCGATCAGGGTCCTATATTGATGAGCAATACTTCAAAATGGTTCAAACGAGTGTCTGATAAGCCACTTCTTTCACGGTATTTTACTGTTATACTTTACTTTTTGTTGTATATTCGTTTAAGTGATTTATAGCCTTTAATGTAATAGGACAGCTTCGGATTCCTACCCCTAAATGTGCACAATATCTCATAATTATTTACTTTAAGGATCAACTAACATTTGCAACACAAATCTTCGATCCCCTGCAGTCTTCCTGTCCTGCGTCTCGCTAGAGACTTCTCACGTTGCATTCTTCCTCCAGAGAAGGGCATCATATGCGCTCAGCCTGGTGAAGCTTCCATTACAAAATTTATATACAGGCTTATTCAATACGATGGACCTATTTTAAAGAATTTTTATTTCACTAAATATAAAGCGGATACGAATAATCTATATCAGATGGAAACATAAAGTTTAAAACATCACAAAAAACAGTTTATAAAGTTTCAACGTTTCTCCAGCTGACGAATTGTCCTCATCTGACACATGCAGATGACCCGCGTGTCTTCCTTTGGAGAGACATCCAGTTTGCTGAAATTACTTAAAGCAACAGCTTCTGTTTCTCTTAATTGGAGGATCAATATACAGAATCGGAGGGAAAGTGCCCTCTGCATTGAAACTGCGAACTTACTCCTTCCAAACTCAAAACGCAGAAAACCTTACGTTGCATGGCAGCCATATTGCACGGACTGGCTGTCTGTTCCTGCGAGTACTCTAGTGGTCGATTAGCCAAGTATCTGCGCTCTAGCAGTAGTAAACAGATTCTTAGATCCTTATCGTTTCAGTGGTGCCTACTGAAGCTGCTCTGAAAATTACGAGTGAGGGATGAGTTGTGGCGCGGGGGAGGGGGGGGAAGCAGAAAACAGTCCTTACCCTCACTTCTTTCCGCCTTGAGAGTTCCAAGGGTGAGTGATATTGGCTAACCTAAAAATTTTGCCCTACTAGCAGACCCGATGCCCTGCTGTGTCATGTTTCGTTGTTCGCATTCAATCAGTATGTTCCCTTGCAATATTCGACCAAGTCACTATAAACAACTGCCCTCTCTGGATTTTTTTATATCTGAACGAGATTAGACTGAAGGCAGCCCCGCCCAACAGCGCCAACAGTACACTGTCACCCAGCGAGAGTCTAGCAGTGACCGCAGCTCCAGTCTGTCGATTATTCTAAGCTCGTGGCCTGAGGGCGTTATACATTAAATACCAAACATGTGTAATTCGATGCATAATTATTCACGTAAATCGTGAATTATATGTGCTTCACCAACACCTATTAATTCTATGTCCGAAAGAACAGACAAAACGCAGACTCTGTAGCTGTGAAACAGTATATGTAAATCGAAGGGATCACTGGTGTCCGCTGCAGTGGGGCATTAAGCGGACTCAGTGGGACAGGTGGAAACGTGTACCACATGCGGATTCAGACCCGGGATCTGCTGCTTGGCAGGCAGGTGCGTTAACCACTGCACCATTCGGGGATATCTTCATAGTCAGCTCCAAGTACCAGTATTCACCGCGGGACAGAAAGACATTGAGCATCTTTGGTCGGAACTTAAAGGTATTGTCCACCATATGCTAGAGAAGTATATGCCTAGCAAAAGTATAGGGGAGGGAAAGGATCCACCTTGGTAGAACAGACATAACACAGTAGCTGAATTAATGCATTATTTGTTCAGCAGCTACTAATACAATGGCCAAACAAATGAAGAATTCGACCTTTATTATTCCAGAAGTACGAGCAAAGTGAATATGTATGACGATTTAGTATAATCACATAGTATACATGTAAACAAGTAAGCTACACAATGTTCACATAATTGCTTCGACGACAATATTTTTAGAACTCCGGGCATTTTCTGCTACAGACTACGCCACAGTGCACGCCCAACATGCTGCCGCATTCCTCTCGCAGGCATTTTTCTCGGTTGCGGACAGCAGATTATTCACATCCAAATCATATTTTGCGGGATAAAAATTAATTAAACGTGTTCATTTTTCGAATAAACTTGCGTATTTTAAACAGTAATGACTCTATATCATTCCCTGTCGATTTTGTACCGTTAAAATCGAAGTGTTGTGCTCTATCTGCTCGGAAGTCCTGAATACAATCACAAATTTTGTTGAGTAAGCTATTGTTTTGTATATTAAACGACAGCGCCGAACCTTATCGCATGTGTTCAGCAGCAGGTGCCGATATAGATTTCAGTTCTGTGGGTGGTCACAGTGTATTCGTATTTTAGGATACTTTTACAAATGTGAAAATATGATTTACCTTCATCTTATATGGTAAGGCGCGTCGGTGGCGCGGGGGGAGCGGTGGGGAGGGAGATCAGAGAGGCGTCTACATCCATTCATCCCTTCCAGAATTTTATTGTAGGTGTTCAAAATGTAAATTACTTTACTTTCAGTACAGATCATCCATGTCCACTACAACTGCCACCCCTTCACCTCAGTAACAACATGCCACATATACTTAGGATTTTCGTTATTATAACAGTAAACATTTTAAAGTCACACACATACTAAGGATTTTCGTAATAATGAGAGTAACCATTTTAAAATAACAATAACCCAGCTTTGATAAAGCCATAATTTACACGATATAAAATCAAAGTGTGCACCCAACATTATCAGCATTTCACTTACCAGTATGATTGTAACAGTGTGCAGACTAGGGCTATGCAAGGATGTCATTTGAGTGAATACTGTTTGTTTCGATCACTTCCGCCCACGTTTGAAAACGAGAAATCTTGATGTTTTTCTTCGTTTAAGTCTGTCTTGCATTACTCAACCTTCATGGACTCATGAGCGTGTGAGACCCTTACCGTTCACGTTACGTTATTTGGGTCAATTTGAGCCTTTGATGTTGATGTCGGCTTTGAGCGGCGCAACGTTGGGTTCTTTTACTTGAGGGTACTTGTAGTTTCTAAGTTGTAGTTTGCATTGAGTTTGTAGAGGGCGTTGTGAATTGTGGTGGCATGGGGATATTATTACGTTTACAAATTTAACTACTTGAACAGAAGACAACGAGACTACGTTTAGTTGTCCTAATCACGAGCCTAAACAGTGATTGTAACTTACGTGTACTTGTAATTTCTTATAAATATATTTTCGTTTACGGTATACAATTTTTGCCCGGCATGCTACTCGGTTTGAGAGATAGAGGCTCAGTTTGTGCGTTATAGTGGTGTTGAACTATTATTTCTCTGTGTCGCGGCGATGGAAAGCTGTACTCAAGCTAGAGCGAGACCAATAGCCCGGTCACGGGCTTTCGCCACAGACTTTTCTTTTATCGGTCTTTTCATTTGAATATGTATGTCAAATGCTGTTTTCGATACCGTGTTTCGTTAACTGTCGCGAGTTTTGTGTAACTGTATTGGTATAGCATTTTGGGTTTCTATATTGGTATCGGTTTTTCGATTTCTGTATTGGCATCCGGCTTTTTAGTTGAGCTGCGTAGGTCAAGTGATGTTACTAATACCGCGTTTCCTTAACTGTCGCGGGTTTTAGCCAACTGTGTTGGTATCGCACTTTTCCTTTCTGAATTAGTGACGGATTTTGGGTTTCTGTACTGGTGTCATGCTTTTTAGTTGAGTGCATAGGTCAAAGTAATGATTTCAGTGCGACTTAGATTCAATAGTTTGCTAATTTTTTGCGTTTTTTTATATCAACCATGGTATTACGTTTTTCAGTTTTTTATGTGTATATTTTCGATTTTTTGTGATTTTATTGTTATTTTAGATTTTAGTTCATTCCCGCCCATAACTTACAACTTCCCACAGTTATCCGATTATGTTAAATATTTATTACCATGCAAAATTTACAAAATTCCGTAATTGATGTTTCGTATTTTCACTGCATGAGAATTATTGATGTCCTGGTCACCATTTAGAAGACATGCTTCTGTTACATTTCGGGGCTTGTGAAGACGTCAGTGGTCAAAGTCGACAGGTAGTATTGGAGCTCTCTTTTATTCCAACATCCTCTACATGTTGACTAAAAAGTTCGGAAATAATACGTATAAAGTATAAACGGTTCTAAAATCTTGAATTTGGCTAAATGCTGTAGTTTTAGAATGGAATATTCATGAAGATAAAGTTAAATACAGCCAAGCTGTTGCAGCAGTGAAAGATTTATTCAAAAGTGTGAAACACCTCACTACCGTACAACAAAAACACTGGTCCACAAATTTCCCCTTTTATTTTTTGGGTTACAGATTTATATACACTGAAAACGTATATCAAGGTTAAACTTGTCTCCTATCTCAGGGTTAGAAGTACATAATGTGTTTACATTTCACAATCACAGTTATGGGACATTATAAGAGCTACATGCAAGGGCATTGTGACAAGGTTTCCTATGCTGTGAGTTAGTGAGGTGGACGCTTCCACGAAAAACTGGCAACACTGCTTTATACCATGACTCATATGCGCACCATCCAGTTACATGAGCATTGTCGAATGTAGAAACCAGACGAGATATTAGTTGTCGTGTGTCACAGTTGCTTGCTGTTGTACTGCGTTAGTTCACTTCTTTTTGGAACGAGCATCGTTGTGGTTGGAGGTGAATCTATGTCAGGTAAAGCGTTGAAATTCAAGAACATTGTTATTCTGCCTATGTGTGCTTTCACAAAAACGTGCCGTACCTGCAGTGACAAATCAGATAACTTTTATTACATTTGTGCCGATGTTATTTGAGGTTCAAGAAGGCGACCATTGACTAATGCAGTGAAAGAAGCATATTCCTTGTATTTCAGGTTGTCGAGTTGGGGGGCAAGATAAATTGTGGGCTCCATACAAGTGTTATGCCACATGTTTTTCTACACTGAATGCTTGGGTAAATGGTAAAAAGTCTCCATTAAGTTCTGTGTGCCTACTATTTGGGGTGACCTACAAATCATGCAAGGGATACTTATTTTTGTATGTTACGTCCCCTGAGGAAAGGAGTCAATACCAAGAGGAAGATATACTGACATCCCATCTGCCATTTACCAGTTCCTGTTCCACCACATGTACCAATGACGATCAGTGATAGCGGTGATACTGAATAGACATACTGAGCTGAAAAAGTGCAATAATTTCTAGTGACACTAACCCTACATTTATACCAACTTCGTTATCTGGAGAACCACACAAAGCCACGCAATGTGGACTCAGTGACCTCATTAGCGATTTAGATCCTCCAAAGCGTAAAACGGAACTCTGGGCCTCACGACTGCAGCAATGGAGCCTTCTCGCTGTCACAGTACATGTGTGTGTTTCGGGAGAGTCACATAAAAATTTGAGTGTCATTTCAGTTCTGAGGATGACACCACATTATGCAATGACATTGAAGGTTTGTTGAAATGCCTCAACGTTACATACAAACCAGGCAAGAGGAGAGTCGCTACAGATGGCTTAAAAACAAGCCTGAGGGCAGCACTATTACAGAATAGTATTAAGGGCCATCATTCCTGTCACATATGTTACCTTAGCTACGGAAAATTGCACCATGTTGAAAGCAGTTGTAAACTGTGTTAATTACAGTAAGCGTGAATGGCTGGTACACGGAGATTTCATAGTCATTGTAATGCCGTTGGCTTTACAAGGAGGTTACAATCACAATTGCTGCTACCTGTATGAACGGGACAGCCACGGAAGAGGGAAATATTAATACAGAGTGGATGGCCTTCAGGAACGACTCTGGCGCCTAGGTCAAAAAATATTTCCGAAGAATCTCTACAGAATCCAAACAAAAATGTTCTCCCACCATTACACATTAAGCTGTGACTCATGACAGCATTTATTAAGACTGTGCACAGGAATGGAGCAGCATTTCATTATTTATATAAGTTTCCACTATCCAGCAAAGAGAAGATCATGAAGGGGATATTAATTGATCCACAGATACGACAGCTGTTTGTGGATGCACACTGAGTCCACTCTAATTCCTGATCAGCTGCACGTCTGGCAGTGTTTTCGTAACATGACGACATTGTTCTTAGGAAACACTAGAACCGAAAAATACAGTGATCTTGTGGACAAACAAATTCATGCTTATAAGGTGATTGATGCAACATGACCCTGAAGATGCACGTCCTGTACTTCCACCTCGATGTATTCTCAGTAAACTATGGTGCATTCAGTGAAGATCAGGGCGAGCGGTTCCACCAGGAGATTTCCCTCATGGAACAGCGGTACACAGGATGATTGGCTACCGCTATGTTGGTTTTTTCTGCAAGATACTACAGAGAGATGCTCCAGACACCATCCAAAAAGGAAAGAATATAAGCGGCACGAATAAACTCCTAAAGTTTAACTGATGTATATGTATTGTATTCATTACGACAGTAATATACGTGCAACGTAGAATCCCGTATTACTTGCAACCGTGAGGTAGCAGAGAATTTTTATCGACATGTTCGTGTTAAGGGCATTGAAATCTACAAAGACCGTCTACTTTGGTTCCTGCAAAAAATCCAATGTGGACCAGTGTTATTCACACTTATTGGTTGAATAATGTAATCCGTTGTATGGCAGTGAGTTATGTTTCACTTTTTCTGTGTGTCTGTATTTCAACATGTGTATAATATCAACTATTGTAGAGTTAAACATTGATACTTCTGAAGAGGAAGTTTCTAAAGGCATCGAAACCTAGGTCAGAGATCTTGAATAAATCTTTGATTTCCGCAATTGATTGAGTGTATTTCACTTTATTCTCACGAAGATAAACGGTTTTGGTAAACTGGTGTCTGGAAGGTGTCACGGTCCACATGACTTTCCCGTTGAATTCGTTGTTTATAGCGATCTGACTCTTGGGCCGAATAATGTCAGCTGGAAGATCGACAGTATGACTCCTATAACGTGAGCTAAAATGTCCGCCATGTTTTCCCCAAAGTATAGGATATTCGTACTCATTTACATACGAGTCACGATGCGAGAAGAGACTTCTAATTAAATGTACTTAAAAATACTTCGTAAATAAGGGTAGTTGCACAACTGTGAATTGCATTAACTAATGAAAAAATTGTTTTCACGTGTTTAGATTTCCTAGTCACCCTGAATGAAGAAAAATATGGACCATAAACTGACGGAGAGACAATTGGAACCATTCGACGCTAAGTTGTGTATTCTCAATGTAAGTTAATAGAAGTAATTATAAACATGAAACCAGCTGTTTGCAGTTGCATTTCTTCCCAGTCGAAAACTGAAGCAGTTCGTCTCAAAATTTGGCGATTCCTCAGATTTTTTCGCAATTGGTCAAGTGGATAGGAATATTTTTGATGTATTTAAACGTCTTATCATAAACATACATCAACAAACTGAATAACGCTTAACGCAATCTCTTATATAGGCACGGTAAAACGAGTGAAAATTCTGATATTTTTATAGCAGATTGGTCATTGTGAGGGTACCTGCACAAGTAGCACTACTTTAAAGAATAATTTTTTTACCATAACTCAGCAAGCAACAAATCTGTCATGAAGTACATAAAATGAATGCTGGTTATATGACATGAAATTACACTACTGGCCAATAAAATTGCTACACCAAGAACAAATGTAAATGATAAACGGGTATTCATTGGACAAATATATTATACTAGAACTGACATGTGATTACATTTTCACGCAATTTGGGTGCATAGATCCTGAGAAATCAGTACCCACAACAACCACCTCTGGCCGTAATAACAGCCTTGATACGCCTGGGAATTGAGTCAAACAGAGCTTGGTTGGCGTGTACAGTTACAGCTGCTCATGCAGCTTCAACACGATAGCACAGTTCATCAAGAGTAGTGACTAGCGTATTGTGACGCTGTAGTTGCTCGGCCACAATTGACCACACGTTTTCAATTGGTGAGAGATCTGGAGAATGTGCTGACCAGGGCAGCAGTAACATTTTCTGTATCCAGAAAGGCCCGTACAGGACCTGCAACATGCGGTCGTGCATTATCCTGCTGAAATGTAGGGTTTCGGAGGGATCGAATGAATGGTAGATCCACGGGTCGTAACACATCTGAAATTTAACGTCCACTGTTCAAAGTGCCGTCAATGCGAACAAGAGGTGACCGAGACGTGTAACCAATGGCACTCCATGCTATCAGGCAGGGTGATACGCCAGTATGGCGATGACGAATACAGGCTTCCAATGTGCGTTCACTGTGATGTCGCCAAACACGGGTGCGACCATCATGATGCTGTAAACAGAACCTGGATTCATGGGAAAAAATAACGTTTTGCCATTCGTGCACCCAGGTTCGTCGTTGAGTACACCATCGCAGGCGCTCCTGTCTGTGATGCAGCGTCAAGGGTAACCGCAGCCATGGTCTCCGAGCTGATTGTCCATGCTACTGCAAAAGTCGTCGAACTGTATGTGGAGATGGTTGTTGTCTTGCAAACGTCCCCATCTGTTGACTCGGGGATCGAGACGTGGCTGCACGATCCGTTACAGCCATGCGGATAAGATGTCTGTCATTTCGACTGCTGGTGATAGGAGGCCGTTGGGATCCACCACGGCGTTCCGTATTACCCTCCGTATTACCGATCGCTTCCATATTCTGCTAACAGTCGTTGGATCTCGACCAACGAGAGGAGCAATGTCGCGATACAATAAACCGCAATCGCAATACGCTACAAAATGGCTCTGAGCACTATGGGACTTAACTTCTGAGGTCATCAGTCCCATAGAACTCAGAAATACTTAAACCTAACTAACCTAAGGACATCAGACACATCCATGCCCGAAGCAGGATTCGAACCTGCGACCGTAGCAGTCTCGCGGTTCCAGATTGCAGCGCCTAGAACCGCTCGGCCACTCCGGCCGGCGCGATACGCTACAATGCGACCCTTATCAAAGTCGGAAACGTGATGGTACGCATTTATGCACCTTACACGAGGCATCACAACAACGTTTCACCTGGCAACGCTGGTCAACTGCTGTTTGTGTATAAGAAATCGGTTGTAAACTTTCCTCATGTCAGCACGGTGTACGTGTCGCCACCGGCGCCAACCTTGTGTGAATGTTCTGAAAAGCTGATCGTTTGCATATCACAGCGTCTTCTTCCTGTCGGTTAAATTTCGCGTCTGTAGCACGTCATCTTCGTGGTGCAGCAATTTTAATGGTTAGTGGTGCTTTAATAAAAATTCGTTTCACTGCAAGATGGAATTATACTCGCCCCATACACTTCTGTACAATGAAGATGCGGCATTTCGTAAAGTACATCCTTTTGAATAAAAAATAAACAGCTCTTTTACAAGCGGCTATATACAGGAAAAGTTAATAAATAGTCACAGGTTGTTGCTGTGTAACACCCATATGTGACGACATTGGTACCGAGTTCCTAACTCACTACATTTAATATTTACAAGTTCCAAATCTATGTTTCTATATAGAAACGACATTCTATATATTTCTATTAATATTAATTACTGTTTGGTTTACCTCGTACAAGCAATATCAAATATTTTAATGAAATACTCTAAAACGTTGTGCGAATAGGTTAACCACCAACAAGGTAAAAACTGCTGAATCCTCAGAGACGGGGAAAACATGGCGGACAAAAAAATGTGTGTGAAATTTCATGGGACTTAACTGCTAAGGTCATCAGTCCCTAAGCTTACACACTATTTAACCTAAATTATCCTAAGGACAAACACACACACCCATGCCCGAGGGAGGAGTCGAACCTCCGCCGGGACCAGCTGCACAGTCCATGACTGCAGCGCCCTAGACCGCTCGGCTAATCACGCGCACATGGCGGACGACTGAGGCCGTTATATAGGAGCTCTAACGGAGAGTGGAGGCAACCGTGCGACGGTGTGGAGTTGGGGACTGTCGAGGAGCGCAGGCGAAGCCTACCCGGTGAGCGCGAGTCCCGCCGGTGCGTCGAGGCGCAGCGCGCCCACCCGCTGGTTGTCGTCCGGGCGGAGCTCGTGGCCACGCAGGAAGGCCGTCGCGTTCCAGCTCAGCGTCGCGACGCCCGCCGCCTGGCCCTTCAGCGCCACCTTCATCCGCACCGTCTCCTGCGGGCACAACACAATCGCTTTCACCGTACAGGCTCAGCATACAGCTGGAAGCAGCTTATACAGAGATCGTTCAGTAATTAAAATCCAACAATTTTTTTTTTCAGATAATACGCCTAAGAGAGAGAGAAAAGCGACGCACCACCACGGAATTATCCCAATGGGACGGAAATCGGTACATGTGATGTACATATACAGACAAACAAATGATTACTATTTCACAGAAATACGGATGATATACTCAAGAGAAAGAGCGTTATAAATTAAGAAATTTAATAACGCGGTAGTCCACCTTTGTCCTTTATGCAAGCAGTTATTGGTATTGACACTGACTGATTGAGTTGTTGCATGTCCTCCTGAGGGATATCGTGCCAAATTCTGCCCCATTGGCGCAAGAGCTCATCAAAATGCCGAGACGGTTGGAGCGCCATATCCGTAATGCCACTGATGTTCTCACTTGGGAAGAGATCCAGCAATCTTGCTGGCCAAGGTATGGTTTGGCAAGCACGAAGACAAGCAGCAGCAGTTCTCGCGTTTAGAGGGCAATCGTTATCTTGCTAAAATGTAAGCCCTGAATGGCTGTCGATAAAGGGCAAAAAGACGGGGCATATAATACACTACTGGCCATTAAAATTGCTACACCACGAAGATGACGTGCTACAGACGCGAAATTTAACCGACAGGAAGCAGATGCTGTGATACGCAAACGATCAGCTTTTCAGAGCATTCACACAAGGGTGGCGCCGGAGGCGACACCTACAACGTGCTGACATGAGGAAAGTTTACAACCGATTTCTCATACACAAACAGCAGTTGACCGGCGTTGCCTGGTGAAACGTTGTTGTGATGCCCCGTGTAAGGAGGAGAAATACGTACCATGACGTTTCCGACATTGCAGCTCGTGTTGGTCGAGATCCAATAACTGTTAGCAGAATATGGAATCGGGGAGTTCAGGAGGGTAATACGGAACGCCGTGCTGGATCCCAATGGCCTCGTATCACTAGCAGTCGAGATTACAGGCATCTTATCCGCATGGATGTAACGGATCGTGCAGCCACGTCTCGATCCCGGAGTCAACAGATGGGGACGTTTGCAAGACAACAACCATCTGCACGATCAGTTCGACGACGTTTGCAGCAGCATGGACTATCAGCTCGGAGACAATGGCTGCGGTTACTCTTGACGCTGCATCAGAGACAGGAGTGCCTGCGATGGTGTACTCAACGACGAACCTGGGTGCACGAATGGCAAAACGTCATTTTTTCGCATGAATCCAGGTTCTATTTACATCATCATGATGGTCGCATCTGTGTTTGGCGACATCGCGGTGAACCCACATTGGAAGCGTGTATTCGTCTTCGCCATACTGGCGTATCACCCGGCGTGATGGTATGGATGCCATTGGTTACACGTCTCTGTCACCTCTTGTTCGCATTGACGGCATTTTGAACAGTGGACGTTACATTTCAGATGTGTTACGACCCGTGGATCTACCATTCATTCGATCCCTGCGAAACCCTTCATTTCAGCAGGATAATGCACGACCGCATGTTGCAAGTCCTGTACGGGCTTTTCTGGATACAGAAAATGTTCGACTGCTGCCCTGGCCAGCTCATTTTCCAGATCTCGCACCAACTGAAAACGTCTGTTCAATGGTCGCCGAGCAGCTGGCTCGTCCCAATACGCCAGTCACTACTCTTGATGAACTGTGGTGTCGTGTTGAAGCTGCATGGGCAGCTGTACCTGTACACGCCATCCAAGCTCTGTTTGACACAATACCCAGGCGTATTAAGGCCGTTATTACGACCAGAGGTGGTTGTTGTGGGTACTGATTTCTCAGGATCTATGCACCCAATTTGCGTGAAAATGTAATCACATGTCAGTTCTAGTATAATATATTTATCTAATGAACACCCGTTTATCGTCTGCATTTGTTCTTGGTGTAGCAATTTTAATGGCCAGTAGTGTATATTCGAAGTAACGCTGTACCGTAACGGTGTTGTGGATGACAACCGAACGGATCCTGCTACGAAATATAATGGCACCCCAGACCATCAATCCTTGTTGTCGGGCCATATTGTGGGAGACAGATTGGTGCCCCACCAATGTCCGGGGAGCCTACAGACACGTCTTCGCTGTCCATCGGTGCTTAATTCGGAGCAGGACTCTTAAATGACGACAATTCTACCACAGTCAGTGAGAGTCCAGGCCGAATGTGCGCGACTCCACTGAAAACGGATTTTTGGTATAGAGAGGTCAGTAGTGATCAGTACAAAGGGCGCCGTGAGCTCAGCATCCTTTCGGGCTGTTAATGGTCCTTGTGGTCGCTGAAGCAGCAGTTGTACGTCGGATCGATGATAATGATAATTCAGTGGCTTTGATTGCCTCTCCGACGATTGCTGGGTCCTCACATTCCGTTGTCTCTCTAGGTCGACCGGTTCCTTATAGACACTGTATTCGACCATGATTCATTCATTCTTGCCAACATGGTCGAATAGTCGCATCATTCCTATTCAATAGTACGTTGAAGGCCTGTAGGAGGAAAAGGACCAATCAACTGATGCAACAGATGAAATGGGAGTCCATATGGAAGAAGTTCGGGACGCAGTATTAGACATAGAATTTACCAGAACTTGGCGGGACTTGTGATCAAATAAGGCAAAAGGTATAGACAAAATTCCATCGAGGTTTCTAAAATCATAGAGAAAAGTAGCAAGCAAACGACTATCCAAGTTGGATTATAGAATTTGTGAGTATGGAGATA
This sequence comes from Schistocerca serialis cubense, assembly GCF_023864345.2. NCBI lineage: Eukaryota > Metazoa > Arthropoda > Insecta > Orthoptera > Acrididae > Schistocerca > Schistocerca serialis. Next base: position 464,493,388 of record NC_064643.1, read on the forward strand.
TACACTCCTGGAAATGGAAAAAAGAACACATTGACACCGTTGTGTCAGACCCACCATACTTGCTCCGGACACTGCGAGAGGGCTGTACAAGCAATGATCACACGCACGGCACAACGGACACACCAGGAACCGCGGTGTTGGCCGTCGAATGGCGCTAGCTACGCAGCATTTGTGCACCGCCGCCGTCAGTGTCAGCCAGTTTGCCGTGGCATACGGAGCTCAATCGCAGTCTTTAACACTGGTAGCATGCCGCGACAGCGTGGACGTGAACCGTATGTGCAGTTGACGGACTTGGAGCGAGGGCGTATAGTGGGCATGCGGGAGGCCGGGTGGACGTACCGCCGAATTGCTCAACACGTGGGGCGTGAGGTCTCCACAGTACATCGATGTTGTCGCCAGTGGTCGGCGGAAGGTGCACGTGCCCGTCGACCTGGGACCGGACCGCAGCGACGCACGGATGCACGCCAAGATCGTAGGATCCTACGCAGTGCCGTAGGGGACCGCACCGCCACTTCCCAGCAAATTAGGGACACTGTTGCTCCTGGGGTATCGGCGAGGACCATTCGCAACCGTCTCCATGAAGCTGGGCTACGGTCCCGCACACCGTTAGGCCGTCTTCCGCTCACGCCCCAACATCGTGCAGCCCGCCTCCAGTGGTGTCGCGACAGGCGTGAATGGAGGGACGAATGGAGACGTGTCGTCTTCAGCGATGAGAGTCGCTTCTGCCTTGGTGCCAATGATGGTCGTATGCGTGTTTGGGGCCGTGCAGGTGAGCGCCACAATCAGGACTGCATACGACCGAGGCACACAGGGCCAACACCCAGCATCATGGTGTGGGGAGTGATCTCCTACACTGGCCGTACACCACTGGTGATCGTCGAGGGGACACTGAATAGTGCACGGTACATCCAAACCGTCATCGAACCCATCGTTCTACCATTCCTAGACCGGCAAGGGAACTTGCTGTTCCAACAGGACAATGCACGTCCGCATGTATCCCGTGCCACCCAACGTGCTCTAGAAGGTGTAAGTCAACTACCCTGGCCAGCAAGATCTCCGGATCTGTCCCCCATTGAGCATGTTTGGGACTGGATGAAGCGTCGTCTCACGCGGTCTGCACGTCCAGCACGAACGCTGGTCCAACTGAGGCGCCAGGTGGAAATGGGATGGCAAGCCGTTCCACAGGACTACATCCAGCATCTCTACGATCGTCTCCATGGGAGAATAGCAGCCTGCATTGCTGCGAAAGGTGGATATACACTGTACTAGTGCCGACATTGTGCATGCTCTGTTGCCTGTGTCTATGTGCCTGTGGTTCTGTCAGTGTGATCATGTGATGTATCTGACCCCAGGAATGTGTCAATAAAGTTTCCCCTTCCTGGGACAATGAATTCACGGTGTTCTTATTTCAATTTCCAGGAGTGTATTATCGGACGTTCGGAGAAATGTCACCCACACACTCCAAAACATAGCAAGGCAGATAAGTTTGAGAACTAGCGCTCATTCAACTTTACAACACCAAGCACACATGTTTCTGGCAAGAATAATGTGTAGAGGAATGGAATATTGAAAATCTATTAGACGAGGATCAGCCTGGCTTTAGGAAAAGTAAAGGCACCGTTGAGATCTGACGTTACGCTTAAAAATGGAAGAAATGCTTAACAAAAGTCGAGATACGTTCATAGGATTGTCGATCTAGAAAAAGCGTTCGACAGTGTAAAAAGGTGCAAGATTTTCGAAATCCTTAGGAAAACATGCCTAAGCTATAGAAAAAGACAGGTAATACACAACATCTACAAGAACCAAGAGGGAACATTAAGAATGGAAGACCACGAACGAAGTGTTTGGATTAAAGAGCCTTTAAGACAGGGATGCAGTCTTTCTTCCGTACTGTTCAATCTGTACGTCGCAAAAGTAATGACGAAAATGAAAGAAAGGTTCAGGAGTCGGATTAAAATTCAGGGTGAAATGACGTCAAAGGAAACATTCGCTGATGACATTGCTATTTTTCGTGAAAGTGAGGAAGGATTTCAGAGCCTGTTGACTGGAATGAACCGTCTAAAGAAACCAGACTATAGACTGAGAGTAAACCGAAAAATGGCGAAAGTAAAGAGGAGTAGCAGAAATGAGATTAGCGATCAACGTAACACCAAATTTGGGGACTACGAAGTAGATTAATGAAGGAAGTCTGCTATACTGGAAGCAAATTTACATATGACAGCTTGAGTAATAGTTAGAATTACATAAACGGGCTACCACAGGCATAGAGGACATTCCTGGCCAAAATAAGTCTATTAGTACGAAACATCGGCATTAAGAAGAGAAAGAAATTTCTGAGAGCGTACGTTTGCGGCATAGTATTGTGTGGAAGTGAATGAAGGGCTTTCGGAAAGTTGGAAAAGAAGCGAATCGAGACATTTTGGATGTAGCGTTGTGGAAGGATGCTAAAAATTAAGATAGACTGATAAATCAAGAAATGAGGAGGTATCTGCAATGTTTCGAAAACACTGACAAGGCGGTAGGCAGTATGACACAACATATTGAGTTCAGACATCAAAGAGTAACTTGAATTGTACTTGAGAGAGGTGTACGGGGAAAAACTGTTTGGGAAGACAGAGTTTGAAATATAATCATAAAATTATTAAGGACGTTGGGAGCAATTCTACTATGCTATGAAGAGATTGACACAGGAGAAGAACTTGTGGTGGGTCACATCAAACCCGTCAGAAAAAATTAATCTTCAATGAGTGACTCGAGCTGGATGTGGCATTCATAAAGTAACTTTTGGATGCTCTTCTCCGCTGAACCGCGGCCATTATCAGCACGATTTCTCCTGAGAGTGAGTAATTTTTTGTCCGGTGTGCTTATTATTACACATTCAGAAATTATTCTCATCAGTAGAAAGAGTTGTGAAGTAAATATGACTTCGGTTTGTGTTTCAGGCTAATTGTATCACCTATTACTCTCTTTACACTACTGGTTAAGTAACATACTAAAGCTGAATAACAAATAGCGTAAGTCATTCTTTCTTCTTGTGTTATATTTATGAATCTGCTATTCTCGTATTGTGACATTATTGACCACAAACCTCATAAGAGAATAAATGTTCTCTGAGGATGCCGCTGATATGGACGCAACATACAGCTACGGAAAAAAATCGCAGCACCAAGAAGATGCTGTGGAACATAAAAGGTAGTTGGTGAGCGTTTTTCTTCATCTGAAACATAACGTCTATTCAATATTCACGCCAGTAGGTTAAGGGTAGCGCTAGTTGCGCCACTACGAGGATGCAAATCAGGTTTGCGTTTGTTACTTAAGAGATTGGACGTAGTGAATCGATGTTAGTCAAGAAAGCCTTTAAGACGACGAAGATGCGATTATCAGCATCTCACCGAGCCTGAACGAGAGGTCGTGTAAGAGGGCTACGAGAAACTGGATTTTCCTTTCTTGATGCTGCTGAAAGACATATCAGGAATGTAGTCACTGTACATAACAGCTAGCTGCGGTAGTCACGGTAAGGTGTGGTCGCGAGAAGACCGGGCTTCAGACGGCCATGTGGCACTACCGAGAGGGAAGACCGTATGGCTGTGGAGCATCGCATTGCGTCTGCAGCACCAATTGAAGTAGCAGTGGTCACCACAGTGACACAACGAACGGTTACAAATCGGTTACTTCAAGGACAGTTCAGAGCCACACGCCCTTTAGTGTGCATGCCACTGACCCCAAACCACCGCCATTTGCGGCTTCAGTTGTGTCATTGACAGCTCATTGGAGCCGGCCGCGGTGGTCTAGCGGTTCTAGGCGCGCAGTCCGGAACTGCGCGACTGCTACGGTCGCAGGTTCGAATCCTGCCTCAGGCATGGATGTGTGTGATGTCCTTAGGTTAGTTAGGTTTAAGTAGTTCTAAGTTCTAGGGGACTGATGACCACAGATGTTAAGTCCCATAGTGCTCAGAACCATTAGCTCATTGGAGAGGGGGCTGGAGGTCTGTTCCGTTTTCTGATGAAGGCCGGTTCTGCCTCGGTGCCATTCATAGCTATGTGTTGGTTAGGCGGGCAGATGAGCGCCTGCAACCAGTCTGTGTGTGGGCTGGGCACACTGGACCAACACCTTGAGTTATGGTCTGGGGTAAGATTTCGTATGACAGTAGGAGCACGCTTGGGGTTATTCCACGCACTCTGATTGCAAATTTGTACGTAATTCTGCTGATTCGCCCTGTTGTGCTGCCATTCAGAATAAACGTTCCAGTTAGTGTTTCTAAACAGGATAACGCTCGCCCACATACCGCTGCTGTAATCCAACATTCTCTACAGAGTGTGGGGTCTTGGCCTGCTCGATCAACAGATCTCTCTCCAATCGACCACACACGGGACGTCATCGGACGACAACTCCAGCGTCATCCACAAACAGCATTAATCGCCGCTGTATTGACCGACGAAGTGCAATAGATGTGGAACTCCATTCCACAGACTGGCGTCTCTGTTGGTCGCTCTGACACACTCGTCCACTAGTTGGGGTGCTCAAAGACGTGTGCCCGCTGGGTTCGTCGCCGCCTAACAGAAGACCATAAAGAGCAACGAAGACCATCTGTGCTGAGTTACTTGCGCAATACGAGGTTGATCGTGACAATTTTTTGTCGAACATCATCGCATGCGATGAAACATGGTTTCATCACTTCGAACCGGAAACAAAACGGCAGTGCATGGAGTCAGTCACACGGCCTCTCCTCTGAAGAAAAGTTCAAAGCTGAACCATCAGCCGGTAAAGTCAGAGAGATGGTCTCCTGGGACTCTGAAGGGGTTATTCTGTTTGATTTCATCTTTCGTGGTGGGACGATTAACTCTGTAGGGTGTTCTCCTGCCCTTGGGCAATTGAGGATACCACTTCAGCATGTTCGTCACCAAAATAATGCAAACGAACATCTATTTCTCCATGGAAACGCAAGACGTCGCAGAAGCCTGTGCACCTGAGAGGAGCTCACAAAACCTCATTGTTATTTCTCATCCACCCTACAGCCCGATATCGCACCTTCCTTCTTCCATCTGTTTCGTTCATACTCGGTGGGTTCCAGTACGTGGATAATAGGAAGGTTGAAATCTAGTGGGGATGATGTGAATGATGTGTCTGTGTGAAGCAATGATAGTCTATTCCTTCTCCAGAACCGAGCATCAAGAGCTCTTATTTTTAAGAGCCAAAACCAGAGATATTAGTGACGTTGGACTCGACGTTTTAAGTCATCCGAAAGCTGTTATCTTCGGTTCATCTCGGAACTCTGGACTGGCCGGTCCATTTCAGAAAAGCTACTGTTCACAAGCTGTTGCTTCACAGATGCTGCTTTATGACAGCGTGCCTTATTAAGCTGTTACAAACTATAATCGTTTAAAAACCATTCCTCCACTGTATGCAGTACACTATGCTGTAAAATGTGTTAATATTCTTCCGCATTTAGCGCTGTCTCAAGTGGAATAAGGGCACCACATCCTAGGCACGAAAAACACCCCATACTGGAACACCATCTCCTCCATACTTCACTGCTGGTACTACACATGATGGCAGGTAATGTTCTCCGGGCACTCGCCAAACCCAAACCCTTCCACTGGATTGGCACAGGGTATAGCGTTCTTCATCACTCGTTTCCGGTCATCCACTGTCGAGTGCCGTCGCTCTTAAAACCACCAGCGTCGCTTAGCACAACTACAAAAATATGTGTCTCTGAGGAGCTGTTCGATCGGTATATCGCATTCTTATTAACTCCGTTTGCACAGTCATTTTCCCAGTTGCTAGAATGCTGGAGCATTTTGGTACTCACGAATGATTCCTTCTGCTGATTTCATGTTATTTCTTACAACACAGCCCCCTCATCCGCAATGCTTGACGGCTCTTGCCTCTTAGTGCATGATGTGTGCCTGGTCTCCGTTCAGCTGTGATTGCTCCCTCGCGTTTCCACTTCACAATCACACCACCAACAGGCGACTTGGGCTGCTTTGGAAGAACTGAAATGACCCTGAGGGATTTGCCGCTAAGGAGACAACCAATGACTAGTCCACGTGAGCGATGGCGCCTTTCTCGCAATGCATCGATATAACTATTCTTATGATCTTTGATTAACATGTTGCCATTGGACCGCAGCGCCCTCTGGTGTGGCGGCTCCGGGCGTGGTGTCCTGTCTGGTGAGCAGTTTGAGCCGAGGAACGAAGTTGTAACGAACTTTCCTTGGGCTCTCTTCACCGTGGTGTTAACGGGCGACAAATATTGGGGTCATGATACCCCGTGCAAGTTATTGAATATCGACATGGTTTGTGCTTTGATTTATGAGAAGGGCGCCGAGCTGTCAGGGCAGTGTTCACTGTCATTTTGGTCTGTCTTCCTTCTGCTTGTTGGGTCGGACGCCCGTGTCTCCATAGTTTCCGAAGGGTAATGTGATTCCAACATCTGCTAGACATTTTAGACTCATTCATTGGCTGATATCTTCTTATAATTTCTGTGTTAACCTTATGCATACGTGGCGCTTGTGAACCTTTGCCGGCCGGAGTGGCCGAGCGGTTCTAGGCGCTACAGTCTGGAACCGCGCGACCGCTACGGTCGGAGGTTCGAATCCTGCCTCGGACATGGATGTGTGTGATGCCCTTAGGTTAGTTAGCTTTAAGTAGTTCTAAGTTCTAGGGGACTGATGACCCTTCGATTCCCGGCGGGGTCAGGGATTTTCTCTGCCTCGTGATGACTGGGTGTTGTGTGATCTCCTTAGGTTAGTTAGGTTTAAGTCGTTCTAAGTTCTAGGGGACTGATGACCATAGATGTTAAGTCCCATAGTGCTCAGAGCCATTTGAACCATTTGAACTGATGACCTCAGAAGTTAAGTCCCATAGCGCTCAGAGCCATTTTGTGAACCTTTAGCCAGTGTAAAGCACCGTGTTCCAGTAGAAAGCTTATTTCGAAGGTTAGCAACGTGCATTAGTGTATGCGTTACCCATTCCTGCCTACCTCCCATCAATTCTTCTGATTGTGAAAGTAAATTATTGGTCATGCGATTTTCAGTTGGAGGCGCAGTAAAATGTTTAGTATTACCAGTTACCACGGATATTTAATAGTTCATGTCAGAATGTGTGGTAATTTTGCAATTTTATTGACCTGTTTATAATTTGATTTTGTTGTTCTGGTTTCCTTGAAGCTAGTGCTAAGGGCCTGTACTGTCTAAGAAATTACATATGGCATCTGTTCTATTTAAGTGGCTCAGATAAATTTTAGTCTTCTTCAGGACGCATCTGTTTTCTCCGAACTGCTGTGGACGAATATGTATAGGGATGAGCTTTGAATGTCATGCGAGTGCCCTTGTGGCTGATTTGATGGTTTACTAAAACATAAAATTTTCTGATATTACTGTTTTATTGCTGAAATTATTTTTTAAAAGTTTTTGTAGAGGGTTTCTTAAATATTTTGGTTAACTTATTAAAAAAGCAGATAAGTTGTAATGGTCTTTTGTAAGAACTCAAATTAATTAATTCTATCCTAAGAAATATCTATTTGATGCACGACTGTCTGTGCGAATCCTAATTAATATTACCTGTGCTGCAGAAAACTTTTGTACTGCATTGCTGATACATGTTACCCACGAAGGGCCCCCTTTATGCTCCGTCAGCTTGCTTAGCCGCTTGTTTATGTCATTTGGAGTGCATTCACTTGACAGCTCTCGCCACCGTTGTCTGTCTTTGAATTGTTTCCTTCAACCGAAGACACACTACTTATCGTTCCTGTTCAAGTTAAGGTTATACTTGGCATAATTCTGAATTTGTATCTGTTAGCTTGTTGCCTTCACCTTAGCAAATTTTGGCGTGTGTTTGGATCCGAAAATATACCTTAATCTGTTATAACCTAATTAGGTTTGTGTTATTGGACAATGTGTTAAATCTTCAGTTGATGTGTTCCTGTGTTTAAAATTATCTTGCCTAGATATTAGTGTTAAATTGATTTTCATTGTTTTAAAAATGGTGTCAGGTGCTTGCTAATCTATAAAATGCGTGTTTGACCATCAGCTGCTTTTGGTTTAAACCCAAATATCAACTGGTTTCAGTTATGGACCATCTTCAGGGATAAGGATTAAAATGCTTTAAGCCACCATATGAAAATTGTCATTACTTAAATAATGTGTAGAGCATGTCATGAATATCAGTATACGGCACAGGACTTTTAGAAGCAATCATACTAAATGTACACAGAGCAGTACTGACGAGAGGATCATGACTTCTAATCTGTCGGGTTTAAATCATGTATTATTCTCACCATTTGGTAATTAAAGCCCTTCTGACGTTTTCTGGTACTGCTGTTTAGATTTACGTCTGCCTTTATTACTGCTTTACCCTCATTACATCCTGTGACGTGTATAGGACATGTCTTGTCTTAAAGAATATGAAGTCATCTTGGGTTAAAGTTCATCTTAAATCTTCTGTAAATTATTGAAATTGGCATTGAGTTTTAAGCGAGTCTCATTGCTTGGCCTTTTGATTAATTTAAAAAATAAAAATAAAAGTTTAGTTGGCTGCTATCTGATTGGAACTGCGTAAAATAAAATTGTGTTCTACCTGTCAATGAAGTGTGTAAAATACCCATCGGTCCAGCCCTTCCCGACTGATTTAAGAGATCGTAATTAGCTCCATTTCACCACGTTCGAGTTCAGTGAGCTCTCCTGACCCTTTATTCTGTGCCATTGCTTCTGCACTGATAGCCGGCCGCTGTGGCCGAGCGTTTCTAGGCGCTTCAGTCGGGAACCGCGCTGCTGCTGCTGTCGCAGGTTCGAATCCTGCCTCGGGCATGGATGTGTGTGATGTCCTTAGGTTAGTTAGGTTTAAGTAGTTCTAATTTCTAGGGAACTGATGACCTCACATGTTAAGTCCCATAGTGCTCAGAGCCATCTCCACTGATAACAAAATACACTGAGGTGACAAAAGCTATGGGATGGCAATAAGCACATATAAAAATGGCACAGTATCGCGTACACGAGGTATAAAAGGGCTGAACGTTGTTGGAGCGCTCTTGTACTCAGGTGAGTCATGTCAAAACGTATCCGACTTGATTATGGCCTCACAACTGGAATTAAGACTTCGAGCGCGGAATGGTAGTAGCGGCTAGACGCTCGGGATATTCCGGTCGCAAATTGTTACGGAATTCGATATTCAGAGATGCACAGTGTCCGAAAATACCAAATTTCAGGCAATAGCTCTAACCACGGACAATGCAGTGGCCCACGGCCTTCAATTAACGACCGAGAGAAGAGCTTTTGTAAGGAGCTGTCAGTGCTTACAGACAAGCAACACTGCGTGAAATAACCGCAGAAATCAATGTGGGACTTACGACGAACGTATCCGTTACGACAGTTCTGCGAAATTTGGCATTAATGGGCTATGGCAGCAGACGAACGACGCGAGTGCCTTTGCTAACAGCACTACATCGTCTGCAGCGCTTCTCCTGGGCTCGTGGCCATATCGGTTGGATCCTAGACGACTGGAAAACCGTGGCCTGGTCAGATGAGTCCCGATTTCAGTTGGTGAGAGCTGATGGTAGGGGTCGAGTGTGACGCAGGCCCCACGAAGCTATGGACTCAAGTTGCCAACAAGCCACTGCACAAGCTGGTAGTCGCTCCATAATGGTATGGGCCGTGTTTACATGGAATGGACTGAGTCCTCTAGTCCAAATGAACCGATAATTGACTATAAACGCTTACGTTCGGATACTTCGAGATCATTTTCAGACATTCATAGACTTCATGTTCCCAAACAACCGTTTTACGTCACCAGGCTACAACTGTTCGCGACTGGTCTGATGAACATTCAGTACAATGATCTGGCCACCCAGATTGCCCGACATGAATACCATCGAATAATTGTTGTTGTTGTTGTGGTCTTCAATCCTGAGACTGGTTTGATGCAGCTCTCCATGCACCGAATAATTATGGAACGCAACTCAGAGATCAGTTCGTGCACAACACCCAGCACCGACAACAGTTTCGCAATAATTGACGTTCATAGGGGCAGCACGGCTGAAAATTTCTGCAGGGGACTTCCAGTGACCTTTCCAGTCCATGCCACGTCGAGTTGCTGCACTGCACCGGGAAGAAAGGGGTCCGACACGATATTACGAGGTGTCCCCTGAGTTTTGTCACCTCGGTGTCTCTTCTTACAGTGGTGGGTACACCTCTTGTGACGTCTAGTGGACTATTAGGCATTACATAAGGGTGTCTGGACACTCTTAATTGGATTATGTAAGTTCACAGAAAAATCTCTCCTCGGATTTATTTAACATTGTCCGTTACGTCAGTGCTATCTAGATACCACATTTGGCCTACTTTTCCAATATTAATAATGAAAACAAAAACTGAGTTGCTTAAAAATTGTAACTTTTGGTTTGTGAAGCGTCTGGGTAAATGAATGTGGAATTGGCTTGTAAGTAACATAACGGCTTGCATGTAGGTGACGCACCCTCCAGCCGGGGCGCATCTTGAGCATGCGCAGATTGCAGCGTAGCGCGATGCTGGAGGCGTTGGGGGCGGGCAGGACTTCACAGTCTGCGCCGCTGGTGTCGGCCAGGCGGAGGCCGCCCCACGCCGCCTCCGGGGGCTGCACGGCCGCCTCCAGCCGCACGCCGGCCACGTGTGCCGTGTCGTAGCCCGGCGTGTTCTCCACCGTCGCCAACAGCTCTACCGGGAGCGCCTCGCCCTGGCCCACTACGGACCTGCGGAAGGAGCGGCGTGCAGCGGTGTTACCTCACGTGCAGTATTTTACTTTGTCTTTCATCCGTCCTAGATTTCCAAACAAGACAGAAAGTAAAAGATAACAATAGATACAAATGATAATAAATTTATAGTTGTAATGAAACGCAACTAGCATCACTGACTAGCACAGATTACACTGCAAAGGTAAAGCACCACCGAGAATAAACTGTCAATCTAGATGTCAAAAGTATTTCACGAAAATATTATGTACAAACAAAACTTATTTGATTATAACGATCTAGCTACAAATGTCGACTTCTGCTCACTGATGCAATATGTGGCATCTATTTATGCATACTGACATTTATGTTCAATGTTTATAAAAGTAAGTAGACTAACCAGATATAACATCCACAGGTTTACTCTAGAATGGCGCTACAATTGAAGCAAACTTGTAGTAAAGAAGAAGCGTTTCTAATTAAACCTTTTGCAGCTACACCTGGGATTACTCATTACGTGACATATTCTATGCTGCGGGCCTGGCAGAAAAGAAGATTTTGCCAAATACGTTAATCTTAGAAAAGGCATCTGAAAGCGTCTGTAGAAGTAAGGTTTGGAAACCACTAGAAAAAAAGGGTATGGAAAAAGAGACAATAAGTAGAGTGGAGGATATGTACTTTAGAAAATTGAATTGTGTGAAAGTGGGAAATGAAAATATGGATTCCTTCTGGCAAACATGTGGTATGAAACAGGGAAGTGTATTTTCAACTCTCCTCTTCATTGTGGTCTTGGATGAGATAATGACTAAGGTGGCAGGAGAAATTGGAGAAGAGAAGATGATCTCGGGAAACAGGGAGGTGGAATTTAGGAACAGCTGGACGTTTGGGAAGAAACTGTGAGATAGTATAGAGTGAAAATTACTGTAAAAAAATGTGAGATCCTGGTTACAACCAGAAAGAAAGATAGACCAACTAGCGGAATACAGAATACGGAGGTGAACAACTGAAGAAGGTGGAAGTGTCAAGTACTTAGTAATTGTGATAGAGGAAAATGGAAGAAATAAGAAGGATATATATATATATATATATATATATATATATATATATATATATATATATATATATATATATATATATATATTGAAGTTACTGCATCACAATACTGAACTAAGAACCTGAAATATGGGTAATGAACAAAAGAGATGTAAGCTGGTAACAGGCGTGTGAAATGAAGTTCCTCGGAAGTAGAATAAGAGTAACAAGGAGAGATAGGATGAAGAATGTGAAAGGTAAGGGAAACAGTGAAAGAAGAACACTTACAGAGCAGAATAGAAACATCGAGGCTAAGATGGTATGGGCACTTAAAGAGGATGGGATACAAGAGGATTACCAAGAAGATACACGAAATGGAGACGTGAAGGAAACGCCCAAGAGAGAGACCAATGAGTAGATGGCTGAAAGGTGTGGAAGAGTGTGTTGAAAAAAGAGACAAGGACTGGATGAGAGTGAACACAGAAAGATGGTGGGAAAGTAGGACTAGGTGGCGAGGCTTATGTTGCGAGCAGACTTAGCCTGGCGCTGGAAACTGTTCAGGATGATGACGATAATGTTAATGTTAGAATCGGGAACATTCCAATGTGTTGTCTGAATGTGAACTTCAATCAGCTTGTATTTAATGGGGTTCTAAAGATGTTGTTCCACCATGAGGCCATCAAAAAGAAAAAAATTTGTTATTGAAGGTACAGTCTTCAATTTTTTCTTGCATAATCGATGTTTCAATCTCCCTGCTAGGATCTTCTATAGGATTTTCCGGTTCAAAGAACATTCTCAAACGCTAGTGTCACATTCACTTGTAAAATGGAGTTGTTTTGCGCTGGTTCCGGACAAGTGAACTTATTGCGTGAAATTTTTCCGGCTACTTTTAGTATCCCATCGTCACTGGAGAGGCGGCACCAAAATAGACAGAGAAAAAGAAGGGGAATATTTACCAAAATATCATTGGATGCAGTAAAACTGCTAGAGTCGTGTCCAGAGCATGGGTTTTGCAAGGGATTGAGCGATTGGGAGGCGGAGAAGGAGGTGTTTAACGTCCCGTCGACAACGAGGTCATTGGAGACGGAACACAAGCTCCGATTAGGAAAGGATGGAAAAGGAAATAGATAGAGCCTTTTCAAAGGAACCATCCCAGCATTTGCTTTAAGCGAATTAGAGAAATCACTGAAAACCTAAATCAGGATGACCGGGGGCGTATTTCAACCGCCGTCCTCCCTAATGTGCGTCCATTATGCTAACCATTGTGTTGTCCCGCTCGGTGAGCGACTGGGGTCCGTGCTAAAGCGAATTCATCTTGTTGATCGAAGTGACAGGGAGACTTGCTTGTCCGGACGAAATGCCCTTGGTTGTGTACGTATAGCATAGAAGGATGATTAGTTGACTGTACTTCTCATACAATTAATTTCTAAGTACACAAATGACTTCCCTAGCAGAGGTGCTTCCACTCCCGCAGCAAGTTCCTACTACAGTGACAGTGACTATTTGTCATCGTTCTGTCTGCTTAATGGGATCCTCGTACAGTTCTAAGACCAGCAGAGCTCTGCACCTAAGTAACTTCTTCCCAGAGAATCCAGCCTGCAACCCTGGCTGTGTCTGTTTGTAACTACTTCTTACTGACTCCAACGTCTAATTCCATAACTGACTGCTTACTGATTGCCTCTCCACACTCGATCCTACAGGTTCTTCTCGCTTTTCTCTTAGACTGCTTGTCCTGGACATGACGTAATGTTGAGCGGCTTCTCAGTCGCCTTATTGGCTACTCTGATGTGTTGTTCTTCAGATGTTCCTTAGAGGGTCAGTGGAGGCGTTGGGAGTCTTTCCCTGTATGTTCCCTCACTACGAATATGTTCTAGGCTCTTCAATGGCTTCTCTTAATGTACCCTCCCTCTCTCTCTCTCTCTTTCTCTCTCTCTCTGTATCTCTCTCTCTGTATCTCTCTCTCTGTATCTCTCTCTCTCGCAGCTCCCCGCCTTCCCCCTCTCTCTCAATTCTTATCCCTTTTTGTTAAGGACCTTGGTTCTATAATTCTGTCACATTACTTATTTTGGTATCGTCTAAGGCCTTTTCCTCATTAATTCTACCACATTACTTATTTCAGAAGCCCCCTTGTTCGTTCATGCCTCTGGCCTGACCGTGTTAATTTCTATGCCTGCTTCTGTCAAGTTCATCCAATATACTCTTCTATCCCAAATTTATTTTATAATCTGATGTAACATGACACAAACTTTACAATACAGTATAAGATTTCTTGTACTGTCTGTTTCTTTCCACACTTTCATTTAACGAATCAAATGTCTAAATATGATTCAAGTGTTGATTTTTGTTTTCTTTTTTGAAAGTACGTCTACTGATGATAAAAAAATTCGATAATTTTTTTTATTGGGCAGCTACCTCAGTTTTGACGAGACTCAGGGAAATCAGCAGTACTACAAAAGAATAATAGTTTTAAAAGAAGAAGAAGAAAGAAAATGATATCTCTCAGGGGGCGTTGCCCCATGTAGAAATGAAACCTTGGTTTAAACGACGTTTGGTGAGATTCCTCTCTATGCCGAACGCATTTCATTTTCAAGGAGATGTAGATGATAGATTTGTTACAGTTACAGGAGAAAAACATGTGTGATCACCACAGTACGACACTCCTCGCTTTCGAATACAGACTGCCTCAGTATTTCATAATGTTCTACCTGACGGACCCAGAACTTGTGCTCGACGATACGATCTGGTTGATTGATTTGAAGAGAAATAACCCCTGTATTATTATCGTATTCCATCAAGTTATTCATTTTCATCAATACACATCCATGGAAACATAGACACGCCCCACCTTGTAAAAGCGCAGTTCAGTGATCTGATGTTCCCGGTTGAACATCTGGTTGTGTAGTAGAAGCGCGGTGAAAGTCCGAAAGGAGCTGCCCGTACTATGATAAAAGCTGGAAAACTTCGATAATCCGCTAATGCAATCATAGTTCGAGAGAGCACTGAATAACGGCCTGTGGTGTCGAGAACACCGTGTAGGAGGTTTTTTTAAGGTGTCTCGAAACTAAATTCCTCCATCCCTGTACAAATATTTCATATGGTACTTGTTTTTGACAGTACTGACTCGTTCAGAACAAACTGTACCATTTATTCTGTGAACAACAGGCGTAAAACTGAATTACACATCAATAACACTTCCTTCATCATTGTACAGGAGAGTGTCCTCTGTTAACGACGTTTAATTTTCAATAGGCTACCAGCAGAACTGAAAATCTACCTGATAAACTCCAAGTCTTCAGACGTAAGCAGTGGTAGTGACACATTCCTTCTATTCTGTGTAGGAACTCTTCGCAGTAGTTAGGAACTTTCCTCTGTAACCATTTTGTTTGCTCACAACAAGTTAAATATGAACATGGGAATTACAGCCTTTCAGTGCCATTCACACCAACAAAAACCGTTTCTATCCCTTTACCTTTGCTGATTCCACATATAGTTCTGCACATTACAAATTTTATAATTCCCTGTAAGTCGGCTTCAAATTCATAGAGCACATTCGGAAATCATCAATCAGAAAACTCCCATCGCGGTCCAACCTGGTCACTCCTACGCATCTACCAGCACACATCTCCTTCTCCTCTCCTCCATCCACTGCACAAGCTTTCTCAAGATAGCGTCTGGTTCCTGATCCAAAAATGCGTACAGAAATTTATCATTCTTATCGGCTGTAGTTCAGCCTTTCTTCTTCTCTCCACAAATCTACTCACAGCTGCCTCCTTCTCCGTGTCCCATTCCACATCTCTAACTCCCACTCGACAACTAAAAATCTTTGCAACGTTACTAAAAAACGCCCAGCAGGCTCTTGTTGGGTGTACTTGTATTATAAGGACGGTAAAAAGGTTTCTGATCGAAGGCCGTACAGTCCAGAAACGGTATGCCATATGGGATAATCGCAGTGAGCATTGATGCAATCAGCCTACCGACGCACCAGCTTCAAAACATCCGTTTGATAAAACACTGTGTCCTGCTGTGTGAAGAAATATCCGTAACCAGCTGCTGCACATTCTCGTCCGACAGGTATCGTCGATCCTTTAAGGCCTTTTTTTAAGGGAACGAAGACGTGATAACAGCATGAGGAGGGATCAGGGCTATAGGGTAGGTGCTTGAGAGTTTCCCAATTGAGTTGGTGTAAGTTCTGCATTACGACATTGGGGAGATGGGGAGGTGCGTAACCATGAAGAATGAGAAGAGACAGAAGCAGTGGGAATGAATGAATGAATGAGGTAGCGGAGGATAGAGAGAGCAAGAGGAAGAAGTGACAGTGAGAGGAGACAGAAGTAGTAGGACAGAATGAAGAACACGGTGGCTGTGAGACAGGACACGGTGACAGCTAGAGCGAGACACAAAGAGATAATCACAATGCGTTGGGCTGAATGAATGAGTGAGAATGGGCAAGTGGGAGTGGATGGGTATGAGCGACTTAGAGTGATGGACCAGTGGGTGTGAGCGAGCTAGAATTAGGAAAAATGGAAATGAGCGTTTGGCGTCATTGGCCGGGAGGTCCCTTACGGGGCAGGTCCAGCCGCCTTGGTGCAGGTCTTATTACATTCGACCCCACATTGAGCGACCTGCGCGCCGGATGGGATGAAATGATGATTAAGACAACACAACAACCAGTCCCTGAGCGGAGAATATCCCCGACCTAGTCGGGAATCGAACACGGGTCCCTGAAGACGGCAGCCCGTCACGCTTACCACTCAACTATCTGGGTGGACCAGAATTAGGAGAGCTTGTGTGAGCGAGAGGTGAGTTGCTTATTAAGAAGAGCGCGAGTAAGTTCGCATGCCGTAATTTTTGCGAGAATTCTTAAATACGGTGAGGAAGGTAGAATGAGGCAGCTGATATACCACTTATCACTCACACTTTTAAACAGGACCATTCTCACCCTTTCTGTGCTCCATATGGAGCATTTTCCCGCTGGTTCATAATTCTATGATTTTTTTCTAGAATGACTTATTACTGTTTTCTTCATTTGTTTACTATCAAATATTCCGTCTTAGTTAGCCTTCCCATTGTATTCATCAGTTCTTCGAAGCTTTCGTTATTATCAGTGACAAGCACTATGTTTCATGCGTAGTTGTCTGTTGCTTTTTATCTTTGATTCCTGTTTTAAATTTTGTAAATTCGTTGGTTGCTTCTTCGACATACATGTTAAAAGACACTGATAAAAGGTTCAACACTGCATTTCACGTTTCTTAACAAGAAATCAGCTTTCAACACCTTGTCGCACGATTCAACCAACGGTGTCTTCCAACAAACATGATGGCTGGCCCATTCATATTCTTCATTCTTCAGTGGTTGTCTATGGATGTTTGTCCTTCGGCAGCCAACAAAAGATTAACAGCACTTTGGTCCCGTTTAGAGGCATTTGATAATAACGTCGCCATAGTTCAAGTCTCCGCATATACCGCACCCACGTAGCGCTACTTTGCATATACTGCGGTGACGCCCTCAAACGCAAACGTTTTGATACGCC
Source organism: Schistocerca serialis cubense (assembly GCF_023864345.2). Taxonomy (NCBI): domain Eukaryota; kingdom Metazoa; phylum Arthropoda; class Insecta; order Orthoptera; family Acrididae; genus Schistocerca; species Schistocerca serialis. Next base: position 464,510,651 of record NC_064643.1, read on the forward strand.
CCTTATATTTCTCTTTCCAGTGATTAATAAGTGGGCACTCATCCCTTCACTTACACTTACCAGGAGCAGTGCACAGCCAACCCCTCGTGAACATCACCATATTCATCAACAGTTTTTACATATTTTTAACTCTTTCTTTTTAACATCATCCAATTTCCTAAACCAGTCCGGTATGTTTTAAGAACTGTGTAGACCAAATGGTGCCTTTGTGGCAGCTGACTTCCGGCCCCACAGTGGGAACCGAAAGGGAAACTGCTCTTGAAGCAGAGTCCAAGCTTAGCCGAGCGGTCTAAGGCGCTGCAGTCATGGACTGTGCGGCTGGTCCCGGCGGAGGTTCGAGTCCTCCTTCGGGCATGGGTGTGTGTGTTTGTCCTTAGGATAATTTAGGTTAAATAGTGTGCAAGCTTAGGGACTGATGACGTTAGCAGTTAAGTCCCATAAGATTTCACACACATTTTGTTTTTTGCAGAATCCAAGCATCTTCATCAAGATGACCCAAAGACTAATGAATATAATGTTCGGACACGGCTCTGACTTCCTTAGTTAAAACTGCTAATACGCAAACTGCGTTCGAATAACTGAAGAAAAGATGGGTTTTAAGCAACCCAGAATTGACCGGACCAGAAATTAAATCGCTCGTGCTTTGGCTTTTGCGTTATATAGGTGATATTTCGCACTTGTTAACAAATGAATTCTTTCAGACCTTATAAATGCTGACTATACGCATGGGCATCGCCAAACGGACTATAGAGAAATAAAATTGACGACGTATCACGAAAAAAACGTCCGGACATCAAAAACGTTACAGGGTGCCGACTGCAATTGAGACCATCAGTTACTAGTATCCAGGGTTCAGATGAAGTTGGATGACCTAAAAACATCATGCAAGCCGCTAAGTACGAGACGGAAAACAAAGGGTGAACCAAAAGTCCCTTAATATTTGAAAATTTAATTACTTCACGGAATAATGCAGGTTAAGATGTAAAAACTGACAAGGGATTTTATTGAAACCAAAAGAAAAGTGCACAGAATGACAAACAGATGGCGCTTCATATGATACAAAGCAATAATTAGTATAACAATTAATTCGTAGGAAAGACGATGATATTTATAACAAATGCTCAACATATCGGGCCGTCATTCATCAACAATGCCTTTAGTCAAGGGACAATGTTGTGAACAACACAGGAGAGCATATGAGTAGGTATGGTGAGAAAATGCCGCCGGGTGCTGTCTTTTAGCATCATTTATTAGGTCGGGCGGTCGCGGTAGACTTGCGACTTCAGGTAACCCCGCAATCAATAATCGCACGGTTTGAGGTCTAGAGACATGCGAGGCCAAGCATAACAGAAGTGGTGGCTCAGCATGCAATCGTCACCAAACGATGTAGACAAGAGATATTTCACATGGTTAGCAATATAGGGTGGAGCGCCATCTGCATAAAAGTCGTACCTTCCAGGTGTTTATCAGCCAGGCCGGGGATGACGCGATTCCGTAACATGTTGGCGTACCTCGCACAAGTCACGCTGACATTTTGAAAAGCGGCACGCCACATTTTCTCGAAGAAAAAGGGACCAATCACGACTGATGTAACAGATCCACACCACACCGTGACTTTCCCATTATACAGTGGGGTTTCCACGACAATTCTAGAATTTTCGGTAGTCAAAATTCTGCAGTTGTGGGAGTTGACAGATCCTCAGGATGTAAAATGGACTTCATTGGCCGGTTTTTGCCCTGGGTTTTAGTTTCAGTAAAACCCCATGACAATGCAGGCACGTGTGTCAGTTTTTACTGCTCTACCTGCATTATTCCGTGAATTAATGAGTTTTCAAATTATAATGGATTCCTGGGTCACCCTGTATTTTAGAAAATTACGCTGTAGAGAAAACGGACAGGTTCAAATTACATGGTTATGTCGACAGCGATGTAAACGAGTTATGGGAAAACATTAAAACAACAAGTAAAATATCGGCTGACATAATCATTCGTGCAGACGAAAAGCGAATCGGAACACCATGGCTGTCAGAAAAGCCACTGATACTGGTGGGAAAGAAGATGCAAGAGGGGTTCGCAGTGCGATCACAAGGCACAATTACGAATTCCAAAACCAAGCTAGAAAAGACAAATAGAAATATCCCCCCCCCCCAAAAAAAGTGCAGTAACAGAAAAACAATAAAAATGGGTAAGAAAGCACATGGTAAAAGAGATCAAATGCCTAAACAAAACATTCCAGCTTGCTATGCGCTTGGTAGAAGGGAATAACAGTGAGATGCCAGTTAAAAGGAATGATGTTCTTAGAAGATGCGCAGAGCTTGCGGAAAACTTATACAAAATAATAAATGTATGAAAGACAATCACGAGACAATGTGGTATAGCAGGAAACCCAAGTATAAAAGAGGAGGTTAGACGTGCCCTAAAAGAAATTGTAGGAAGAAGAACTCTAGGGTTTGATGGCCTCCAAACAAAGATTATAAAAAATTCAGAAAATTAAGCAACTGAAAAATTGTACCAAAAATTGGTCTACCTGTATGTGGCATAAAGACTGGAAAAAAAATTTACGTACCAACCCCTGAAGAAAGGGAAGCTAGAAAAGTGCGAAAATTACAGAACAATGTCTTTTATATCAACTGATAATAATATTTTCTTGAAAATCATCTAGAACTGACTGAAACCATATTTGGACCCAGAGTTGCCAGGGGAACAAGCAGGGTTCAGAGATGGTAGAATGACAAGTGACCCAGTGAAGAATGTGTGATGAATCATGGAAAAAGCTAGATAACATAAAAGACCTCAGCAAAGCATTTTACTGTGTAAGTTATGCTAAACTCAGGCAAGTACTGGGCTTTTAGAGACATCAGATCACCTTACACAACTGTTCATAAACCTATAAAATAACCAAGAAGCAACAGTAAAAAAGCAGGAATATACAGAAGATTTCGAGATAGGAAAAGAAGCCAGACAGGGACGCAATATATCTCCGTTTCCTTCCAGTTTGTGTTGTGCATGCCTAATGAGAACTGTAGATCTAACAGATATGTAAACTGGAATAAAGATTAGAGTGAGTTTAATCAATAATCTTTGACAGATGACACAACACTTATAGCACGCAGTGAAAATAACGTTAAGGGTGTTTTCCGGTCTCGGAGCCTTATTTTATGCTCATATTCACCTTTTTTCTGCAAAGGAATATTTTTTCGTCCAAACGATTATTAACAAACGCAAGTACATATCTTAAATACTATGTAAACAATTTTTGGCCTATAAATTGATGAACCTAGGCAACAAAAAGCGCCGGCCAAAATACATGTGCGCGGATTGCGCAGCTAAACGTTTCGCACGACTGAGGGCGAACTATAGGTCTGCAAACAGAATTAAACATACGTAGATTATCAGAATTAAATTCTCTATGGCGTGAACTTCGAAAATCAAATTTCTGAAGTGCATTTCAAATCGGCGGCCACTTGAAAAAGTAGGTACTGAAAATCGATCTATTTTGTTGCCTTTAAGAAAATAACAAACATTACGAAAAAATCAATTGATTTTTGAGGTTCACGCCAAAATTACAAGTCATCCAATTTTACCTAGTCATTTTTTTTAATCATGCAAACCAGTTTAACAAACGCTGTCTCAAGTGATGCGGATTTAAAGGTTTGAGTTCGAGTTTTAGGTATATAACTTCAAAATCTTTCAACTTACCATTACTTTGTTATTTCTGGGTCATACAGTAAATCTTCCTCTTGAATTCGAAGACCCCATTTTCTAAAGCGCGAGTGTCTCTAGGCCTTATTCTAACGTTGACGCCGCTCTGGGAGGAGCACCGGTCCGAACGCTTGAGGCGTTTCTCTTCCCTTTCCACGACGAATGAGCAAGCCGTAGCTCTGATAACGATCTCCTTGACTCCCATGTTTTGCAAGACACCCTTCAATCCGTCATTAAAGATGACGCACGCCCGATTTTTAGAAATTTGGGCGACTTTTGCACCAGAAAACATGTTTTGGAGCGTAAGTTCAAACAAATGAATTCAGTGCTTCATTGTTATTCTCCGTACAGGCTCCTAGGCATCTCTCGATCAAATTAATGTCAGTCAGATGTTTGTATACATCAGCGATAGCTTAAATAACTTAACTCCTTAATGGTGGCTTATACTCGAAAGTATCCAGTGTCCCATTCATTTCAGTTTGCTGCGAATTGTCATTCGTTGAACACCTGTTATAATGTGTTGCCATGACCGCTTCTTTCATGCCACTTTTTTGGAAAGCATATATTTGAGACATTTTGTGGGCAAGTACACCTATATCGATATGTTGTTCAACCTACAACGCTACAATAACTTCACAGAGAAGGAGATATCGATCCGACTCGCATTCAGCCTAAGCATCGAGAGGGCATGTGCATGCTTCCATTGAAATATGATTTTCAGATATAAAGAATAATTTTCCGACAACATCCTTTCGATCACATGTACTTAAGATTGTAAAGAGTCAAAATAAAATAAACAATTTTTTGAAACCTCTTGACCGGAAAACCCCCTTAAGTATGTTGGAAAAACATGAAAATAGTGTGAAAAATTTAACCTAGGACTAAATTAGAGGACATAAAAATTCCGACAAAATGAATGAAGATGGAGAAATCGTTGATGAAGTTGAAAAATATAGATGTACATATATAAAATCTACGATAGCAAAAAGCAACTGCTGCACTGAGGAAATGAGAAGGCTACAACGTGGAAAGGGTGCAACGATTAAATTAGGCAAGTAGCTAATGGAAAGGAAACTGCAACTTCTAACAACCCTACCACAACAAAGGTCAGCGTTTAATAACGATTGTGGTGTTGCTCACGCTGCTAAATACTGCATTTTCGGGCAACAACTAAGTTATTATGTGGCAGGTGTCATTAGAGCACAGTTAATAAAGTCATTTCATGTAATAATCAAAAAACTAGGCACTCATCTTTTTGTGTTTCCCCCGCTGGCCTCGTCGTTGAAAATGTAGGTGGTTATGATTCCAAGCTCGGATGTAAAGAGGCCTAGGTTTTATTCTGCTATATTCAAAAGTTATGTAGATGCGCTTCACAAACCATCCTTGAAGGTTACACTTTTTCTGGACAGTGGTGATGGAAAAGAATAATCAGCACTCCGAAATTAAGTTACACTTCTTTTTAATTGCTTTTATTGCAATATCACGTAAACACAAAACATCACTTCACAATACGAAACATACTTGAAAACATCTCTCTCACAGTCACTGTTAAAGTTCACATTTTATAAGCGGACTACGTTATGCGTCTTTCCAACATGACGTCCAACACTTGACTTTCTCAAGGTCGGACTCTCTAACAACTCAACAACTAACTAACAATCGCTTACGTGCCCAAAAATCAGAGTTACAAGTACGTCAAATATCATAATGACAAAAGAAAGAATACACATAAGAATAATATCATTGCAATATAAATATATCGATGTATCAAAAGTGAAATCAAATCTGAATATTGTTTCAGAAATATGTTAAGTAGTTAACAGAAATACAGTAGAATATTACTGGTATCGAGAAGTTTAGGTGAGGTACCATAATGGTTACGTAATTCAAGTACCATTACAAACTACTGACCAAAATAAAGATCACAAACTGTCAGCTCCCGCATAGTATTGTGCGGATATGACTCGCAGAGACTGAAAGAAGTAAATCAGAAAAAAATCGATTCTCTTTAGTGTGGATTTGGAAAAGGGTCCTGAGGATTACAAGGTGTGAAAAAAAGTAACAAATAAGTCCTGGCAAATTAAACGAAAAACATCACTGCGGACCAATGGAAATAAGGTACATTGGGCATAACATGAGGGCTAAAGATTCACTAGAAAAAACTGTAACGCTTGGAAAGACAGAAGTCAAGGATTAGAGGAAAACCAAGGAGAAGGTGGGTAGATGACATCAAAGAAAGCACCGGAAAGATCCTGGGAGGATTGAAGGCTGAAGCAACGTCGAGAAGTGCGTGGTAGTCGAAGACGACTTGTTGCATCGTAAAAACGGATGTACAGTAGTATGCGATACAGGGAGTGACTCACGGCTGCCAGGAGGCGTCCACGGAGAGGCGCAGATCGGACTCGCAGCGTGCCTCGTTCCGGCAGCCCGTGTTGAACGGGATGAGCACCGAGCCGCCCACGCTACGCTGCGGGTCCGCCACCGGGCAGTCGCCGCAGAACGCGCCGTCTGCAACAGCGAGAGGCCTCCTGCAGTCCTCATACCTCGGACGTCATTCTGCAGTCCAAAAGTACCGATGTAGTCAGGCAGCAGCAGCCGGCAGAGACGCAAGCAACAAAGGGGAAGTAACCGATTTTGTGACATTTTACGAGTTCCTAACCAGGAGCGAACTGTATAATTTCATCTGTGTGCTTCAGTTGTTTAGTTTCTCGAGTTTCTACGTGTTAATTGAACGTTCAGTAGACACGGTACTCGTGTTTTCGTTTGTGTCGGAAAGTAAACCGATTTTGTGACGTATTACAAGTTTATAATAACGAGCGATTTATTTAGGGTCTCCTGTGTGCTTTGGTAGTTCAGTTTTTCTGTCTCTGCATATTAAGTTACTTTATTAGACTCACTTCTTGCGTTTTCGTCAGTGTATGCAGTACAGTTTCATAGCACATGTCGATAGTTCTTTGTTTGTGTAGTGTAGTTTTCCACTTTCTTTAGTATAGATAGGGACTGTGTGACTGCTGTGTGCAGATGCTCTCGGCTCCAGGCTGCGATGGCTTCGGTTACACTGCTTGAGGCTGCAGTGGATAGGTATCACAGTTATAACCCAGCCGTGTGGATCCAACGGACGTCCAGCACTACCCACGACTCCGCCGATCGGCCTGCACCAGTGGCCACGTGCAGAAGCTCCTTACTCAACAAGCATATACAACCACTCGCTCAAAGAAATATGCGTACCCAACGACTGGAAAGTTACACAGGTCACACCAACATTCAAGAAAGGCAACAGGAGTAATCTACTAAATTACAGGCCCTTATCATTAACGGCGATATGCAGTAGGATTTTGCAACATAAGTTGTGTTCGAACATTACGAATTACCTTGAAGAGAACGGTCTATGGACACACAGTAAACACGGACCTAGAAAACATAGTTCTTGTGAAACATAACTAGCTCTTTTTTCACACGAATTGTCCAGTGTTATTGACAAGGTATTTCAAATTTATTCAGTATTTCTAGATTTCCAGAAGGCTTTCAACAGTGTACTTCGCTACTTCGCAAGCGGCTTGTAATTAAATTTCATGCTTACGGAATATCGTCTTTTAGTCGAGTGGATACACGATTTTTTGTCAGAGAGATCACAGTTGGTAGTAACTAACGGAAAGTCATCGACTAAAACATAAGAAATTTCTGGAGTCGCCCAAGGTACTGTTACAGGCTCTCTGCTGTTCTTTAACTGTACAAACGATTTAGGACCAATCCGAGCAGCCGTCATAAGTTGTCTATAGATGACACTGTCGTTTACCATGCAGTAAAGTCATAAGAAGATCAAAAAAATTCCAAACGATTTAGAAAAGATATCTATATGGTGCGAAAATTGGAAATTGTCCCTAAATAACGGTGATTGTGACGCCATCCAAATGAGTGTTGAAAGAAATCGGTTAAATTTCAGTTACACGATAAATCAATCAAATCCAAAGACCGTAAATTCATCTTCATGCCTGGGAATTACAATTACTAACACTTTAAATTCGAAAGAAACATAGAAAATGTTGTGGGAAAGGCGAACCAGAGACTGTGTTTTATTGACAGAACATTATAAGATGCTACAGATCTGCTAACGATAGCCGGCCGAAGTGGCCGAGCGGTTCTAGGCACTTCAGTCTGGTACCCCGCGACCGCTACGGTCGCAGGTTCGAATCCTGCCTCGGGCATGGATGTGTGTGATGTCCTTAGTTAGTTAGGTTTAAGTAGTTCTAAGTTCTAGGGGACTGATGACCTCACAAGTTAAGTCCCATAGTGCTCAGAGCCATTTGAACCATTTGCTAACGATAGTGCCTACACTACGCTTATCTGTCCTCTTTTGGAGTACTCTGTCCTCTTTTGGAGTACCGCTGCGCGGTGTGGTATTCTTACCAGGCACGATTAACGAAGTACACCGAGAAAGTTCAAAGTAGAGCAGCACGTTTTGTACTATCGAGAAAGAGGAGAGAGAGTATCATGGACATGGTACGGATTTGGGGTGGACATGATTAAAATAAAGACGTTTCTCGTTGCGCCGCGATTTTCTCACGAAATTTCAGTCACCAGCTTCCTCGTCGGAATGCGAAAATATCTTGTTAACGCCGACCTACAGAGGGAGAAAAGATCGTCATAATAAAATAACGGAAATCGGAGCTCGCACCGAAAGATATAAGTGTTCGTTTCTTCAGCATGCTGCTCGAGAGTGGAGTAATAGATGTTTATTGTGAAGGTGGTTCGATGAGTCATCTGCCAGGACTGGATTTGCAGAGTATCCATGTAGATGTAGATGTAGATGTAGATATAAACCAGTCAGTGTGGCGGGCTACAAGCGTTTATAATAGTCTCCACAGAAATACACTCCTGGTACTAATAAAAGTAACACGAACAAGGAATCACACACATTTGGTTTGCAAATGTATGCAAGTGTTATATCCTTTGCAGATAGACCGTGTAAAACATTTGAAGTGAGCATGTGCATCGGGCAAAAATTATGCCCCGATCAAAATAACAAAATGGCTGAGGATCGAGCGTGGGAGGGGGAGAACGCTGGCGGTCCACGTTTGTCTGCGTACACAATATCGCTGCGGCAGCAATAGCTGCGTTCTCCATCTGCATCTACATCTATATTTGACATAGAGAACTTACCATGCACCAGTTATTAGGGCCCCTTCTTTCCGTTCCATTCACAGATGGAGCGTGGGAAGAACGATTGTTTAAATATCGCTGTGCGTGCTGTAATCAATCTAATCTTGTTCTCACGGTCCCTATGGGAGCAACACGTAGATGTTTATAGTATATTCCTAGCCATCGTTTAAAGCCGGTACTTGAACATTTGTAAGGAGGATTTCTCATGGTACTCTGCATCTATCTTCAAGTGTCTGCCAGTTCAGTTTTTCAGCATCTCTGTGACATTTTCCCACTCACCGAAACAAACCTGTGACCATTCGTGTTGTCCTTCTCTCAAGCGTTCAGCATCCCGTATTAGTTTTGTTTAGTACGTGCCCCATGCAAGTCAGCAATTTTCTGTCGGTATGCATGAGTGATCTGTAAGCAATTTTCTTTATTAACTGATCGCATTTCCCTAGTATTCTACCAATGAAGCGCAGTCTTCCATCTGCTTTACCTTCGCTGAACCTATGTGATCATTCCATTTCGTATCCCTACATAGCTAGCATGCACGATTCTAATTGTGAATAAGAAATAGTTACTGAACATAAAATTTTTCTTTTACGACATTTTAGAAACCAAACAAAGTTCTTTGCTAGAATGAAGCATGAAGCACATATCTCGTCAGATGAACCCGCCGAGACTGGTCAAACACAACTAATATATCATGTAACGGCGGGATAGAATGTTAAACAAATAATCAAACTGAACGGAACATAATAAAGTCGTACCACCTGGCCAGATTGGTACAGAGGTAGCACCACACTCATAAAAAAGTGTACACATCTAAATAGAATACATAAACACGTTTTTCTAGTTTTGTGAAGTGTTCAGTTTTACATTTTAGATCACTTACAGCGAGTTGCCAATATTTACACCACTCTAAAATCTTACCAGGATCTGATTGATATACCTGTGCAATTTGTACACAACTGCAACATCTGTAAGAAACTGAGGTTACTATCAATATTATCTGCAAGGTCATTAATATATAACATGTACAACCAAGGTCCCAACACACTTTTCTGAGCATACCCGAAGTTACTTCTGCATCTGTCGATAATTCTCCATACAATTCATCATACTACGTCCCATCAAAACATCCTGAATCCAGCCTCAAATTTCGCTCGTTACGCCATATGATACTACTTTTGATAATAAGAACAGATGTAATACTGAGTTAACTGTTTTCCGGAAATCGAGAAATATGCATCTACCTAACCGTCTCGATGTATCGATTTCAGGTATCATGTGAGAAAAACGCGACTTCTGTACCACATAATCAGTTAAATATATCTCATTACGTTTCAGCTCAGAATCTGTTCCAACACAGCAAACGAATATCAAGGATACTGGAAGGTAGGTCATTTCTGCTGTCCTTATTGCAGACGGATGTGATCTGTGCTTTCTTCCAACTAATGGGTACGGTTCTTTGTTCGAGGGATCTACAGTAGATTATAGTTACAAGAGGGAGTAACTTAGCCGCAAATTCGGTATAAAATCTGATAGGGATTCCATCGGGCCCTGTAGCTCTGCGCGATGTCAGTGATTACAGCTGTTTCCCCAACACCGACGACACTAACAAATATCTCACTCAACTTTGCAGTGGTACAATAATTAAACTGGGACACTACCCGTGCATTTTCATTTGTAAAGGAACATTTGAGAATACAGTTCAGCGTTTCTGCTTTTGCTTTGCTATTCTCTGTTTCAGTCTCTGTCCAGTTGATGAATATCTGGACATTAACTTTGGTACCACTAACACCCAATACATATTAATAGTTCTTTGAATAATTAAAATGAATGCTCAAAAACTAGCTGCAATAAGGTAATATATTTCTTTAAATATTTTACATGGCAGGCCAGTTTCGGCTTATTGCCATTACCAAGTGACCTGCGAAAGTAACGTTGGTAAGATTATGTAAATCGTATCTGTTTTATGTTTACGATTGCATTCGTACTTAAGTACAGCTGGAAGTGACGACTATATTGCATGTATAGTAAATTTTTTCTGCCATGTCTTGGTAAAAATATTACTTTTTGTAGTTACAATACGTAAAATTACGTTTTTGTCAGATACTTTGACAGTTCAAGTTTGACAGTTCTTTACTACGGTGCTATATGTTAACAAAGTATACATAGCTCACCAGAGATGATGTTACATTACGTTGTTCTTAGTTTGCTCTAAATTTTATCTATGGTCTGTGGCAATTTTGCTTACCCTAAGACTATGTCTTTTCGTATTCTGTCAATAAAGCTTTTGAGATAGTATTTATGATTAAAATCTGTATGTCCATTTAAAATTTCGTGTGGATATTTGCTTGTATGAATATAAATTTCCAGATCTCCGAGAATGTTCATAATAAGCACTTTCGGTATTTTATCTAATATTTCTAACGCTGTTTCGATTTTCTCGGCTTTGTGGTGCTGAGTTTCCAGATGTAAATAGAAGCTTGACGGATTACTATCACCGTTTCTAGTGTGTTCTTTAAATCTGGTAGTAAAATCTCGTCCGGTTTAGCCAACATAGAAATTGTTGCAGTCGTCACGTGTATGTTGTTCTCTGTCTTGTTAAATTTTCTCTGGTACGATTCTTGTCATCATGTATTGTGGTGGGTTTCAGTTTTCTGTGTTTGATGTATAATTTTGTCAGTATGTCTGGATCAAAATGATTTTTGTAGGCTATGTGACAGTGTCTTTTCATTTCTTTTTGTGTAGCTGGTTGTTCGGTTGTTCTAGAGGTAAATCGATTGTTCTGTTACTTATGGAGTGGAAGAAGGCCTGCTTTTGTGTTTTAGGGTCGCGGTCTGCTTTTGTGTTTTAGGGTCGCAAGAGTTGGCATTTATTATCTGTGATGGTAGGTTTTCTTCGTATGTCATTCGGGCGGCGGTTGTTGTCTTTGCTAATTTTCAGGTCAAGACAGTTTATTGAATTGTCTATTTCCAATTCCATAGTAAATTTGATATTGGGATGGAGTTTGTTCAATGCTTGATGGATATTATTGATGTCTGTATTGATTCCATCAGGCAGCATTAGCTTGTCATCTACGCATCTATGAAAGTAGATGATCTTATTAATTATTTGCTACTTTGAGCTGAAACTTTTTCTTCTAATGTGTTGAGAAATTATCTGCAGTTGTGCCGGCCAAACAGTTTACCATAGCTACTCTATCTGCTTGGGTGTAGATTTTTCCATTGAATTTGAAATAATTTTGTGATAAATTCGTTTTAAGTAGATCTATGGTTTCATAAGTCGCTGCAATAGACGTCTGCAATAAAAGTTTTCTTGTGCTGTAATAGAATTTCTATTGTTTCCTGTACTGGTATGTTGGTATATAGGTTTTTAATGTGAAAAGAGACAAATTTGCCATTAGGTGGAATCTGTATGTCTTTTATTGCTCTTTCTAAACTACGTAAATTTTTTGTGGTATATTTCTTGTTGTATGTATACAGCTCAGTTAGTAGTTTGTTCAATTTTTTACTTATCAAATTTATAGAGCTACTGGTGTAATTCACAAACTACCGAATCGGAGTCGATATTATATGTACCTTTGGTTGAGCATGTAACGTTGGTGTGCGTGAGTTCTTAATAATATATTATTTCTTTAAGTATTTCGTTAGTATTACATTGCAATTTAATACTTTTCATTAGTTGTGCTTTGTGTTTCTTTACTGTGTTATGTGACGGTTCTGTGATGTTAGTTTCGAGAAATGTCATAACTTTATTTATGTAGTCATTTTGGTTGGTTATAACGGCATAATTTCCTATGTTCGATTTTACAGTAATTGCATTGTTTGCATGTAATTTTTGATTGATGGCTTTAAGAGTGATGTGTTCTAACTTTTGTTTCTTATGTATTTTCGCTTTATGTAATTCATTTTCCACAATTTCTGCTACATGATGACATACATCTTACCAGAGAAACCTTAACAAAAAATGGAACAACCTACATACCGACAGTTTACCTAGGATGAATATCAAATAAGATAAATACACTGTTTAAATCGACATTCATACAATTGGCTTTCTGTACAAATAACACTCTTCTAAGAAAATTACGTTCAAGCACAACCAAATCTCTTGATATGCCACTTCTGGAATATATAACTCTCACAATTTCTTTATTGGCCAAACCAGCCGAAATTTTAATGCCAGATTTAAAGAACACACTAGAAACGGTGATAGTAATCCGCCAAGCTTCTACTTACATCTGAAAACTCAACACCACAAAGCTGGGAAAATCGAAACTGCATTAGAAATATTATGGTAAATACCGAAAGTATTATTATGAACATTCTCGAAGAACTGGAAATTTATATTCATACAAGGGAATACCCACACGAAATTTTAAATGTACACACAGATTTTAAACATAAATACTATCTCGAAAACTTTATCGACATAACAGAATAAGAAAAGATATAGTCTTACGGTAAACAAAATTGACACAGACTATAGATAAAATTCCGGGCAAACTAAGAACAAGATAATGTAACATCATCTCTGGTAAGCTGTATATACTTTGTTAACATATAGGAAAGAACTGTCAAAACTGAACTGTCAAAATGTCTGACAAAAACGTATTTTTACGTTCTGTAGGTACAAAAAGTAATATTTTAACCAAGACATGGCAAAAAAAATTACTATAGATGCAGTATGGTCGTCACTTCCAGCTAGACGTAAGTACCAATGCAACTGTAAACACAACAGACACGATTTACGTAGAGATAATCTTATCAATGTTATTTTCACTGATCACTTGAGAATAGTAATAAGGTGAGACATGCCTGTCGTGTAAACTATTTAAAGAAATATACAACGTTCTTGCACCTAGTTTTGGAGCACCCATTTTCATTATGTCTTATACTGAAGTATACTATGCTACGGGTCCAATGGAACGAAAGAGTTTCATTGGTTTTGTGAGAGATCCTTCAATAATATACTACTATGCTAGTCGTTAAAGGTTTCACGCATTGCCCTCTTGACAGCCAAATGCGTTTCATTCAGCAGTTCGCAATCTCTAGCCCTCTGCCTTGTTTTACATTGATTATACAGTGGTCTTTGTTTCTTTAGAAGTTTTTTTTACAGTGACTGCATACCATGCGCGGTATGGGCCGCTATCCTGTCGGCCGCTTTTCCTACAGCCGCCACCGCGGTATGAGGGCGCTGCGACGAACGCTGACGTCGTTGCCAATGATAAGCAAGCATCCCCTCTCCGGAGCTGCAAGGGCGGGTCTACTTAAGTTCCTACAGAGTAGATTCTGGGTTTCCAGAAATAACATGATACGCGAGCAAAAAACATGTTCTAAAATTCTACAACAGATCGATGTCAGAGATATAGGCCTAAAGTTTTGCGCATTTGCTCGACGACCCTCCTTAAAAACTGGAACTACCTGTGCTCTTTTCCAATCATTTGGAACCTTCTGTTCCTCTAGAGACTTGCAGTACACGGCTATTAGAAGGGGGGCAAGTTCTTTCGCGTAACAAATTGATTGCCGATATTCTAAAGCATCGCAACCCCAGCCTCAGTGAACTAAGTTATAAATGCACGCGGAGTTTTACACTTAGCGGAGCAAGATTTCTTCCTTACAGTTATCGCTTCACTTGAGACAAACAACCCATGCCCCAGCCACAGCCATGGCCCCAGCACTCGCAAATCATCAGCGCGTAAACAAGGCCGGACACACAACCACACACAGTGTTTGCCGCGCCGCTGCAACGCTAATTCCACTCACTCAGCTCCGCGCAAAGCGAAGTCGTGTGTGAAATGCTATGTCTCCCGTTATCTGAAGACAAGCTGAGTGCAATTTTTGTCATCGAACGGGACATACAAAACGGGTCTGCCTGCAAAAGGTTAGAAGGCCCTCCTCTGTTTCACACGGGAATAATGCGAAGTAATGAAAAGCAGGAACACATTTCATTTCATGTTCAGATTCTGCGCCTCGTCCTGCTCAAAACTCAGACAAGCGAAGATGTAGAAAACGCACAGACGCGCGTTCAGAGGAAATACCATACACTTCAGGCAGGCTCTTCCAGTCTCGAAGTTCACGAAAGCGCTCCAGCTCGCATGTGGAAACAGAGAACAGTTTTTCACAACACGAAATGGACAATTGTATTCCGAGAAAACGCCGAAAATTGTGGATTACATTGCAAATTTGTAAGCAGTCAGTACCTTGTCGAACAGATATCAGAGCTTCTGTCACGTTGCTTAATCTAGATACACACGAAAACATCAGCCAACCACCTTCGCAAACATCGAATCTGCACCTCATCGCTTACAACAGCGCAACTGCGACAGCATTCCAGTGTTTGGAACGTGCCACTGAACTGAAAAACACAGAAACACGACTGAAGAAGTGTCCGTCAGTGTAGTTCGCTCACGCACGAGTTCAAATATTTTCGATAAGGATGCGTGTATTTCCTTCGAATTAGACATACAGTAAAATGTGCATGTCATCGCCACAAAAATTTCATATGCCACAATCCAACAACCCTGTGACAAGCATTAACATTTGTTCGATGGTACTCTGGGATGTGCAAAAGATTTTCACGCTCACATTACGCTGAAAGCTAATGCGCACCCCAAATTTTGCCGCTCACTGCTTGTGCGGCATGCATTAACGACGACGTTATTACATAAATTCAGCGACTGGAATCTGTTAGTGTCTTAAAACCTATTTCTGTGGGCAACACCCTTAGTCGGCATTCGTAAACCAAATGGGAACATTCGTCTTAGTACGGATTTCAAACGCACGGTAAATTGAGACAGTTATTGATTCCCACTCGCTCCAATATATTGAGAAAATTTTAGATCGCTTAGCGGGAGTAAAGTTCTTCTCAAAAATTGATTTTGCAGACGCCTATCTTAATTTACCATAGGACGACGAGACAAAGAGAATTATTGTTCTGAACACTCATATTGGCTTGTTTGACTATCAGCACCAATCTTTCGAATGTGCTTTCGCGTCTGCGTCGATTAAAACATTTCTCGAACAAGTAACGTGCCTTCTTGTTTTAATTACCTTGATAACATAATCGTCTCCAGACAAATATTGGAACAACACCTTCATAATCTGGACTGCCTTTTTCAAATTCTCTCTGAGGCGGGCCTTGAGTGTAATTTTCAGAAATATTTTTCCACACAACGACTGAATACTTACGTAGGACACATCGACGCCAGTGGCGCTCGTCCTTCGACAGAACATTTGCAAGGAATTCAGAAATAGTCATCTCGTAAGAATTTACGTGAACTGAAGGTGTCCTCGGAACGTTGACTTTTCACATGAAATTTAGTCCTTACGTGGCGTAAATTGCCGCACCTGTGAGTCGCCTCAGACGCCAAAATATTCCGTTCCGTTGGACGAAAGACTGTGACCAAGCTTTTCAAAGACTGCTCCATCAACATTCTTTATGCACTACGATCCGCTCAGACGACTTGTTCTTTCTGTAAATGCCTCGTCACATGACAATGGGGCGGTTTTATTCCACAAAATTGGGAGCACAGGACGCCCCATCGCATTTGCTTCCAAAACTTCGAACACAGCTCAGATTAATTATGGTTAGCTGGAGATGGAAGCCCTGACTATAGTAAATATGGTGTCACAAAATGTCGTCATTACTTGTATGGCAGAAAATTTTTCCTGTTCACGTACGATAAGCCATTGCCTGCATTGTTTCTTCACTCGAAACAAGTTCCCGAGAGCACTGCGGAAAAGCTTCAGTGCTGGCCTCTATTAACGTCAAATTACCAGTATGAAATTGTGTACCGCCCGATGGCGCAACATGCAAATGCCGACATATTGTGTCGTTTACTTGTCGGCACACTTGCAGCATTTGACGCATCGGAAGCTTCTCGTTTACAGATTGATTCTTCTGGTTCGCAAGTGCTGGATTCTTTTCTAATTGATTCACTGTGGGTCGCACAAACCATGGAGCATGACCAGTCACTAAGATTACTAAAAAGTTACTCGCGGAGAGATCGACCGTGCTCTCAAAAATACATTCCCGATCCCTTAGTGCAAAGGTAATTTGTGAAACGCAGCGGTTTCCCTCTTGTGAACTGTCTAATTCTGCTTCCAGACTGAAGCGCCTAGAACCGCTCTGCCACCCCGGCCGGCTAACTTCAGAATTCCCCAAAAAGTTTCACCCGAACGGCAGAGTTCAATATCGAGTGTACAACAAGCCACAGTTGTGAGAACCTGGCTTTCTCATATCAGCTGGCAGTGTGCAGCATACCACTTACGGGTGCAGGAACGTACCGGCGCCACCAAAATCATGTAAGGCTCAGTGAATTCAATAATCCTGCCGCAGATGAAACTGTTTCGGCTTTCTTCACATCACAGCGTCCGGCCGCCGTGACGCAGCCTCCTACGCAGCATACCGAACGGCGCGTCCACCTGCGGCCGTCTCGCCGACGGAGGTCGACGCCTGACCATCTGCGACGCCATTGCCATCAACACCGCAGATCGCCTCTCCCATGGTCATCGACGCTGTCTCCTCGGCTAGTCTTCGTGGACCCTCTGCAGCATCCTCAATTCTCTTACGTGTCCCCTCGGATGCGACCTGCGCGGTATGACGGCGCTGCCACAAATGCTTACGCGGCTGACAATGATATGCAAGCATCCCCTCTCCGGAGCTCCAGCGACGGTTCTACTTAAGTTCAAACATCGACTTCTTTTTTTTTTTTCTCACTTGTTTGATGCGACCCGCCACGATTCCTCTCCTGTGTCAGACTTCATCTCGGAGCAGCACTTGCAACCTAAGTCTTCAATTATTTCTGGATGTGTTCCAGTCTCTTTCTTCCTCTACACTTCATGCCCTCTACAGCTCCCTCTATTACCATGGAAGCCTTAAGAGATGTCCTATCATCCTGTCCCTTCTCCTTGTCAGTGTTTTACACGAATTCCTTTCCTCTCCGATTCTGCGCAGAACCTACTCATTCCTTGCCTTGTCTGTCCACTTAATTTTCAACATTCGTCTGTAGTAACACATCTCAAATGCTCCGATTCTCTTCTGTTCCCGTTTTCCCACAGTCCATGTTTCGCTACCATACAATGCTGTGCCCCAAACGTACATTCTCAGAAATTTCTTCCTCAAATTAAGGCCTATGTTAGATACTAGTAGATTTCTCTTGGTCAGGAATGGCCTTTTTGCCAGTGCTAGTCTGCATTTTATGTCCTCCTTGCTCCGTCCGTCATTGATTATTTTGCTGCCTGGGTAGTACAATTCCTTAACTTCATCTACTTCGTAGGCATCAATCCTGATATGTTTCGCTGTTCTCATTTCTGCTACTTCTCATTACTTTCATCTTTCTTCGATTTACTCTCAATCCATATTCTGTACTCATTAGACTGTTCATTCTATTCAGAAGATCATGTAATTCTTCTTCACTTTCACTCAGGATAGCAATATCATCAACGAATCTTATAGTAGACATCCTTTCACTTTGAATTTTAATTCCACTTCTGAATCTTTCTTTTATTTCCATCATTGCTTCTTCGATGTAGAGATTGAACAGTAGGAACGAAAGACTACATCCCTGTCTTACACCCTTTGTTCTTGGTCGTCCACTCTTGTTATTCTCTCTTGCCTCTTGTACATATTGTATATAACACGTCTCTCCTTATAGCTTATCCCAATATTTCACGGGATTTTGAACATCTTACACTATTTTACATTGTCGAACGCTTTTTCCTGGTCGACAAATCCTATGAAAGTGCCTTGATTTTTCTTTAGTATTGCTTCTATTATCAACCGCAACGTCAGGATTGCCTCTCTGGTGCCTTTACCTTTCCTAAAGCAAAATTGATCGTCATCTAACCCATCCCCAATTTTCTTTTCCATTCTTCTGTATATTATTCCTGTCAGTAACTTGGATGCATGAGCTGTTAAGCTCATTGTGCGATAATTCTCTCACTTGTCGGCTCTTGCAGCCTTCGGAATTGTGTGGATGATATTTTTCCGAAAGTCAGATGGTATGTCGCCAGACTCATACATTCTACACATCAACATGAACTGTCATTTTGTTACCCTTCCCGCAACGATCTTAGAAATTCTAATGGAATGTTACCTATCCCTTCTGCCTTATTTGATGTTAATTCTTCCAAAGCTCTCTTAAATTCTGATTCTAATACTGGATCCCCTATCTCTTCTACATCGACTCCTGTTTCTTTTTCTACCACATCAGACAAATCTTCCCCCTCATAGAGGCCTTCAATATAGTCTTTCCACATATCCGCTCTCTCCTCTGCATTTAACAGTGGAATTCCCGTTAATGTTACCACCTTTACTTTTAATTTCACCGAAGTTCGTTTTGACTTTCCTATGTATATGCTAAGTCTGTCCTCCCAACAATCATTTCTTTTTCGACTTCATCATATTTTTCATGCAGCCATTTCATCATAGCTTCCTTGCACTTCCTATTTATTTTATTTCTCAGCGACTTGTATTTCTATATTCCTGTGTTTCCCGGAACATTTTTGTACTTCCTTCTTTCACTAATCAACTGAAGTATTTCTTTTGTTACCCATTGTTTCTTCGCAGTTACCTCCTTTATACCTATATTTTCTTTCCAACTTCTGTGGTTGCCCTTTTTAGAGTTGTCCATTCCTCTTCAACTGTATTGCCTACTGAGCTATTCCTTATTGCTGTATCTACAGCCTTAGCGAACTTCAGGCGTGTCTCGTCATTCCTCAATACTTCCGTACCTCACTTCTTTGCATATTGTTTCTTCCTGACTAGTCTCTTAAACTTCAACCTACTCTTCATCACTACTAAATTGTGGTCTGAGTCTGCATCTGTTCCTGGGTAAGCCTTACAATCCAGTACCTGATTTCGGAATCTCTGCCTGACAATGATGTAATCTAACTGAAATCTTCCCGTATCTCCCGGCCTTTCCCAAGTATAACTTCTCCTCTTGTGATTCTTGAACAGAATATTCGCTATTACGAGCTGAAATTTATTACAGAACTCAATTAATCATTCTCCTCTCTCATTCCTTGTCCCAAGCCCATATTTCCCTGTAGCCTTTTCTTCTACTCCTTCCTCCAGAACTGCATTCCAGTTCCCTGTGACTATTAGATTTTCATCTCCTTTTATGTACTGTATTACCGTTTTAGTATCCTCATATGCTTTCTCTATCTCTTCATTTTCAGCTTGCGACGTCGGCATGTGTAGCTGTACCATTGTTGTCGGTGGTGATTTGCTGTCGATTCTGATCGGAACAACCCTATCACTGAACTGTTTACAGTAACTCACTCTCTGCCCTACCTTCCTATTCATAACCAATCCTACTCCCGTTATATCTCTTTCTGTTGCTGTTGACTCATCCGACCGGAAATCCTTGTCTTCTTTCCATCTGGCTTCACTGACCCCTACTATTTCTAGATTGAGTCTTTGCATTTCCCTTTCCAGATTTTCTAGTTTACCTACCACGTTCAGACTTCTGACATTCCACTGATTATTCAGTCTTTTTCTTATGGTCACCTCCTCTTCGCAGTCCGCCGCCTGAGATCCGAACGGGGAACTTTTCCTGAATCTTTAGCCAATTGAAGAGATCATCATGACACTTTTTTAATTACAGGCCACATTCTCTGTGAATACACGTTATGTGTCCTTAATGCAGTGGTTTCCATTGTCTTCTGCATCCTCATGCCGTTGATCATTGCTGATTCCTTCGCCTTTAGGGGCAATTTCCCAACCCAAGGGCAGGAGAGTGCCCTGAACCTCTGTCTGCTGCTCCGCCCTCTTTGACAAGGCCGTTGGCAGAATGATGGTGAGTTCTTACGCTGGAAGTCTTCGACTGCCAATGTTAACTATTAATCAAAATCCAAGCGATGGCGGGTTTCGAACCCGGGACCAATGATGTTTTTGACTACTAATTTTGTGTGTTTGCAGTTCATAACATTTACAGATTTTCATAGCGATCAGGGTTCCTCATCTATAGAACCGTTATTGTATTGAAGAAGAACTGAATTGTAAACCTTTGTACGTGTATGTTTTTCAACATTCGTATCAACTGTTAGCAACTGACGCTGCAACTGCAGCAAACAAATTTACTTGTTACTTTTTATTTGATATTAGACGTAGAATAAATTAATACCCGATTTCTCTGTCCACGAACTGCGTCTGTTCCGTACTCCTGTATCCACTAAGGAACCACAAAGTGTACACAGGAAGTTACAGCACCATGGAGGGTCATTCTCACCATGAACTGTTTTAGTAGGTATATATCTATTAAGTCTGTGGTCAGCTATTCTTCTAAGCCTAAGCCACAGTCCTTTTACATGCTCCTCTCCAGAGCTAAGTGTTTGGAATTCCTCACTGAGATACGATACTGCTGCCTCTTTATCTAGGTCACTAAAAATAGAAAGTCTTCTACTTCTTTTGGTTGATCTTTGTACTTTGCTAATCATTACTGCTACAGCTGCCTCATGGTCACTGATGAAAATTTCACAGTGGACATCGTCATAGAGGTCAAGTCTGTTGCTATTAGATCCAATATAATCCCAACATGAATGGGATTCTGAATAATCTGTTCTAAGTAGGTAGCATACAAAGCATTGAGTAATGTTTCGCAGGACATCTTGTCACGCACACTACTTACAAAACTGTAATTTTCCCGTTGCATTTTTGAATGGTTAAAGTCTCTTCCAACTATAACAATATGATTAGGGAACTCACATCTTGAGGTTTGGAGTCGGTTGGTCGATAGAAGGATCCGAATATAAATTTATGTCCACCTTTGATACTGAGTATTCCCCAGACAATCTCGCATACAGTTTCAATTTCAGTCCCATTGAAAGTAAGTTTCTTGTTTTCCGTGACTAATATGCCTCCTCCTTTTACCAATGACCTATACTATCGATATGTGTTGTGGCGTAACAAGCTAGCTACGCCACACTGAGAAGGGAGCCGAAAGGCACGCGTACACACACGCCAACTGGCGTCAAGTCTGGAACAGGATACGTTATGACTGCTATAAAGAAAATACGTAGCTTTGGAATATACTTAACTTTATTCTTTGTTGGTTTACAACGTTCTTCTTGAGACATTTATACGATAACTCTCAAACTAGGTAAGGCTAATGGCGCCTTGCTAGGTCGTAGCCATGGACTTAGCAGAAGGCTATTCTAACTGTCTCTCGGCAAATGAGAGGAAGGCTTCGTCCGTATTGTCGCTAGCAATGTCGTCGTACAACTGGGGCGAGTGCTATATCGTATCTCGAGACCTGCCTTGTGGTGGCGCTCGGTCTGCGATCACCCAGTGGCGACACGCGGGTCCGACATGTACTAAATGGACCGCGGCCGATTTAAGCTACCACCTAGCAAGTGTGGTGCCTGGCGGTGACACCACAATATGCACTTAAGTTATCATCGAATATCTCACTGCTATCAAATTCAGGCTTTAACCAGCTTTCCATGCCTTGTATAATGGATCACTTCAAACTCTGGCACTTCGTTTAGAATGCTTCGGCAGATAATCACAATGATTTTAACACTCTCGCCTGTACTGCGTATTTTTTTTGTATCTTATACTGACATTTACGAGTTCCCTACAGCTATCCTTATCTACACTGGATGGAAAGTCGCCTAATCTAAAAAAAATCCTTTTGTGCACCCCCACAAACAGTCAATTACCTTGGTAGCAGCCTCTGATGTATAGTGCACACATGGGCCATTTAGGGGAATTGTACAATTATCAACCCTATGGCATAAGTGCAGGAAGTCGCAGAACCTTCGAAGTCTTTGGTTCAGTGCTTCCACTTGTCTCAGAGTCAGGAGGCCCCGATTGTTTTGAGAAGAATGCTGCAAGTCGTGAGCTTCGTTATAACAATGTGTGCAAGCCTGATCTTCTCAGCCTTCTCTGCCAGTCGTTGAAATTATCCTTGTATGACTTCATTCCAGACGATAGGCATAGTTCCTTTTTTTCACAGCAGAATTGTAATTGAGGAATAACCAACTTTGACAACACTAAGTGGACTACATCCCTCCAGTATGTGACAGTGGCGTAACCAATGTCAACACTCGGAAGAGCTGAAATACAAACAAGTACCATAGTGAGTTTTCTGCCTCAGACTGTAGGAGAGACAGTGTCAAGAACACGTGATTCAGCATCTTCCCAACAGGGCAGAACGGACAAAACGATAATTTTGTCAAATGAGCTGGATGTAGTTACCACACCTAGGAACGATGCAAAAATGCTTTTCAAGCTGTAAACTTTGCATAAAAGGACACTCTGTAGCTCTGAAGCTAAACATTAGGCCAGCCAAGAACGGTGACTGGTTCCAAAACAGGAGCACATTCTGACACACACCAGTACATGGCCATGGTATGTTCGGCTACCATAAAACCCTCGCCTCGCTCGTAGTGAAATTGTGTGCTTATGGAATATCGTCTCAGCTATGTGACTGGATTTGCGATTTCCTGTCAGAGAGGTCACAGTTCGTAGTAATTGACGGAAAGTCATCGAGTAAAACAGAAGTGTTTTCAGGCTTTCCCCGAGGTAGTGTTATAGGCCCTTTGCTGTTCCTTATCTATATAAAGGATTTGGGAGACAATCTGAGCAGTCGTCTTCGGTTGTTTGCAGATGACGCTGTCGTTTATCGACTAATAAAGCCATCAGAAGATCAAAACAAACTGCAAAACGATTAAGAAAAAACATCTGAATGGTGCGAAAAGTGGCAGTTGACCATAAATAACGAAAAGCGTGAGGTCGTCCACATGAGTGCTAAAAGGAACTCGTTAAACTTCGGTTACACGATAAACCAGTCTAATCTAAAAGCCGTAAATTCAACTAAATACCTAGGTATTACAATTACGAACAACTTAAATTGGAAAGAACACATAGAAAATGTTGTGGGGAAGGCTAAGCAAAGGCTGCGTTTTATTTGCAGGATCCTTACCAGATAAGACTGACGGAGTACATAGAAAAAGTTCAAAGAAAGGCAGCACGTTTTTGTATTATCGCGAAATATGGCAGAGAGTGTCACAGAAATGACACAAGATTTGGGCTGGAGACCATTAAAAGAAAGGCGTGTATCGTTGCGATGGAATCTTCTCACGAAATTCCAATCACCAACTTTCTCCTCCGAATGCGAAAATATTTTTTTGCCACCGACCCACATGGGGAGAAACGATCACTACGATAAAATAAGGGAAGTCAGAGCTTGTACGGAAATATATAGGTGATCATTCTTTCCGCGCTCTATACGAGATTGGAATACTAGAGACTTGTGAAGGTGGTTCGATGAACCCTCTGCCAGGCACTTAAATGTGATTTACAGAGTATCCGTGTAGATGTAGATGTACCTTCTGCGAAGGCCGGAGTGGCCGTGCGGTTCTAGGCGCTGCAGTCTGGACCCCAGCGACCGCTACGGTCGCAGGTTCGAATCCTGCCTCGGGCATGGATGTGTGTGATGTCATTAGGTTAGTTAGGTTTAATTAGTTCTAAGTTCTAGGCGACTGATGACCTCAGAAGTTAAGTCGCAAAGTGCTCAGAGCCATTTTTTTGTACCTTCCGCTCACTCTCAGAGTCTGGTCACTCCATCTGCATCACTGATACGGATGGAAGGCCAGCTAGTTTTGGGGATTACCTGGTGAATACGACAGTGCGTTGCCAGCCGCTGCCAGCTTGGAGTCCACTGCTTGGAGTCCGCAGCCATCTGGCTGTGGACGAAACTTCAACTCTGTGCGCTGATGACCGAGCAGTTGAGCGCTCGTCAAACCAAACAAACATCAACTCTGTGAGCTACATTCCTGACAATCACAGCCTGACTATCTAAACAACGAGGGGCAGGCCAACCCTCCGTGGATGAAGAACCGATCTGCCCATCTGCGAGTGGGTTACTTTGGGAGCAGTAAAAGTACTACCTTACTAGCTGCATGTTGGCATCGCCTCATAGTCTATCCTCCATGTCGCAGTTGGGTCTTCTGCCTACACGACATCACCCAGCAACTGACAACAGGGGCATGCAGATTATTGTGGCCGCGCCTAAGCGCAGCTGCTCTCAACGAGAGCGCTGAGACTCGGACAGACGTCCACAGCAACGTCAGGCTGCAGTGACTCTCCGGCCGCCACACCCTCCGGCGACGGGGCCTCGCCATTGACCTGGGGCTGTGCCAGCAGATTCCTCGCCGGGTGCTGACACACTACCCTTTCCCTCTGTGCAACGGTCCCGGCTTCAGTTCCCGGCCGGGTCGGGGATTTTCTCCGCCCTGGGACTGGGTGTTTGTGTTGTCCTCATCATTTCATCATTCGGGAAAGTGGCGAGACTGGACAGTGAAAAGATTAGGAAATTGTGTGACCGTTGATAACCAAGTAGTCGAGCGTCTCACAAGCCAAATACTGTCATCATCATCATCATCATCATCATCATCATCATATCATCACCTGTGCAAGGCGAGCACAGCATGTCCGCTGCTAGGTCGCTCTGGGAAGAACACAGAGTGATTGTAAAACTCTCGGAAATAAATGCTGTTAATTCAATGATGTCTTATTAGTGCTTTGGAGCAACACAGAACCCCACTTCCACTGAGTGCACCTGGTGTCCGTATCGGCAGTTTTCATCAGAAGTACATTTGAACTACTGACGATTAATTGACCTTTAGCCTATTGCATTTGCTTCGTCTTGACTCACGACACAGCTGGTTTCCGAAACAGGTGACGTTCATCTCACTGCCAGTTTCGTTTTCAGTGAAAGACAGGACCTCAGACTTGTTGCTGAGAGGTTTCTGCCCCTGCCTCCTCTGTACGGGGTGCCAAGCTCTACTACTGATTCGCCACTCTCACTCTAGTGGACTAATACCGATAGATCCCTTATGTCCTGTACTACAGACAGGATCACAGGAGAGGATAAAACTTGAGGTACCTTTGGTATCTCTGGTACCCGACTCTTAGGAAGCTCCCAATGGTTTAACAATAAAAAAAATGTTCAAATGTGTGTGAAATCTTATGGGACTTAACTGCTAAGGTCATCAGTCCCTAAGCTTACACACTACTTAACCTAAATTATCCTAAGGACAAGCACACACACCCATGCCGGCCAGAGTGGCCGAGCGGCTCTAGGCGCTTCAGTCTGGAACCGCGCGACCGCTACGATCGCAGGTTCGAATCCTGCCTCGGGCATGGATGTGTGTGATGTCCTTAGGTTAGTTAAGTTTAAGTAGTTCTAAGTTCTAGGGGACTGATGACCACAGATGTTAAGTCCCATAGTGCTCAGAGCCATTTTTGAACACACACCCATGCCCGAGGGAGGACTCGAACCTCCGCCGGAAGCAGCCGCACAGTCCATGACTACAGCGCCTCAGAACGTTCGGCTAATCCCGAGCGGCAGTTTAACAATAGCCAAGGCGATTTCCAGCTGCTTACGGACGTCAACTTACTCATCCCCTGTTTGAGACCAGTATTCGCAGTGGGGCTTCATTGCGGCTTTTTCAATGTTTTACAAAACAGTAAACAAATAACTTTAAAATCAGCCTGCGGATTCTCTTTTAATTGCTACATCTCTTGCGCTAAAAGTATTACTAATTCCCGTTAAGAACTAAAGGAATTATTGCACGAAACGAGAGTTCTGTTCAGGGAACAGAGAAACATGGGATAAAAGTTACTAATTACCTAGATCGTTTTGGAGGTTATAATCGCTTACAAACCCAAAAACAGCGTTACATTTTGGTACATGCAGATAATATCCGATCTGGATAAATTCAGGTGCTATTCGTTAACGTGTAGTACATGGCTTTCTTAGCAGGATGGTAATAGTCTTGCCACTTTTCTGGGCACTTTCGCAACTAATTTAGGAAATTCTGTCTTATCAAATAAATACGCCGCCCAGAGAAACAACGAAAAAAACTAAAAGGAATCTAAGTTGTTGCTTTACCGACAGCAATCGTCGACTTCATCTGACACACGAGGTAGCAGAGTGATAAGACACGGTGAACAGAACAGAAGGCATGACCAAGCACATTCTCTCATTGGTTATTGCTGTTTTATGTACACTGTAAACAGATAGCTGTCAGAGAACGTTAAAATAAACAAGTCGGTTCCTATTTACGCTAACATGAATGTGTTGGCCTACTAATGGTACGAGAAACACCCTCAAAGCATCGCAGAACTACACTGCGCAACCCAATTAAAGGATCATTTTTTCGAAACCCCTTAAATGTCTCCCATTCCGACGAATAACTTTGACGTTTGACTCAAAGTTGGCTGCAACCTTCCCCTGTAATGATGTAAATGTGGGGCGCCCTACGACGTCACCCTGAGTCTCGTCGACGCTTCGAACAGCGATGTGGCAACACACACGGAAAAACGGCCACAGCTCAGAAGTTCGTGTGGCGTTGAACGTGGGTTGATAATGTCACGTTATCACCAAATTTCACCACAGCTCTTCCCAACGACACCGTAGAGGTGTCGTACGATGCGGTCGTCACAGCCCCTCTTAACTCTTTTGACGCCTCTGCGATGAAGGTCAAAACCGCGACACCTAGCGTTGAAACCACGCGCTGTTGTCATGGTTGGCCGAGGAAAACATTTCAGACATACCGCCGCTCAATAGAAACGAAAAGGCCTCATGAAGAGGCATAAAGGGCGTCAATGACACCATCCCTTTCCTTGGGGCGTTGATTCCCACACATTTCGCAGTCGTGATGGACGGTTCGCAGTGTGATGGGCAATAGGAAGACTTTCTTTACAACCTTAGACACTGTTGACACCTGCGGACGTTTTAACCCTTCTCTCTGGACAGAAGCTGCATCCCCACTAAATTCCCGGCAGGGTTGGAGATTTTCTCTGTCCGAGGACTGCGTGTTTGTGTTGGCCTCATCATTCCATCATCATTCATTTAAATGACTATATTGCACTGTGCACAAATTGGGAATGTGTACGGGCGCTGATAACCGCGCAGTTGAGTGCCCCCCAAACCATACATTATCATCGTCATCATCATCCCCACTGAACATGATCGCATCTCTTTGGAGCGCAGCGAGCCCACAATTTTTACTCTCCTGTACAGGTTGGAACCACTACAAACTGTTCAAAACCGTTCGACGAAACTTGAACGTGATCTGAAGCAGCAAAGCGTCCTTATGCTTTTTCAGTGTTCCTGTTTCACACCCCCTTGTGGCGTGATCACAGAGGGGTGCGACATTGACACACACAAGAATACAACGGCGAAGGGTCCCTCTACGTTTCCCTAGTTTGCAAAACCTTAGGTGGCATCCGTTCGCATTTATCCAATATTTTAATAATGTGCCATTAAAGAGAAAACCTGCAATATACTCCTAGAGCCTGCAGGTAGGCAACTGACCTCATACAAATCAAGTGGCGGCGAACCTGCAGGCGCCTCAGGCTACACGTAAAAATACTTTTTTAAAAGTCGCAATAAATGCGGGTAGTTGCTATCGAGTGTTTTTTGGGACTGGGGGATCTTATAGGGATGTGAAACAGGAGCACTGAAAAGCATAAGGCTCCTTTGCTGCTTCTAATCACGTTCAAATATCGTCAAATGGTTTTGAATCGTCCATATTGGTTCCAACCTATCCACAAGAGCAAAAATTCGGGTATTGGTGCCCTCCAAAGAGCTGTGATCATGTTCAATGGCGATGCAGGCCTATGAGTACATACAGAAAGGGTGAAACGTCTGAGCGTGTTAGCATTATCAAAGATTGTCGGAAACATCTTTGCACTGTGAACTGTCGTTTACGACGTGAAGAATGTGGGAATCAACGTCTCAAGGAAAGGGTTTATTTTATTGGCACGCTTTGTGTCACTCCCTGAGGCCTGTTCGTTTCGATTCTGAATGGTGGTGTGTCTGAAATTTTTTCCTCGGCCATGCATAACAACATCGCGTGATTTCAACACTGGGCGTCGCGCTTCTTTCCTCCGTCGCAGAGGCATCAAAAGAAGGGATGTAATGTGTAAAAGAGGCGGTGCGAGACCTCTCCATCACGTGACACGTCTACAGTGGCATTGGTCAGAATTTTGTTGAAATTTAGTGCCTTTTTTCGCAAGTGTGGATACCTTGCTGTTTGAAGCGTCACCGAGCTTGAGGGCGCCACACTTCTGAACCATTACAGAGCAAGGTTGTAGGCACCTTTGAGCCAAATTTCAAACTTGTTCCTCTCAGTGGGAGAAAATTACAGTTTTTCGAAAAAGTGATTCATTAATTCTGTTGTGCAGTGTATGTTCGACTTGAACTACACACTCCACACACTACAGGTTAAACACCTCATTGTCCAATCAGTGCACTCGACGCCTAGCATCATTTGAAAAATGGCACTTGGGTCCCACTCTATACACCTCCAATGATCTATAGCCCAGTTTGTTTCCCCCACTGTGGAATGGCCTCCTGTGTGGTACCCGACTTGAACAGTCTACTGAATGCAGTTCTCTCCCGAAAGTTAGCTCTGATATTGGTTGACATGTACTCACTGACAGCAACAATTCCTGTAGGTTTCGAAATCAGTTTTCAGTGACAGGGCGTGACACTAATCTCGAGTCCATGTTTGTTAGGATCTTTCTACGACCACTGTTGTTAAGCCATATTACGTGACTGCAAGTGGTGCACCAAACATAGTAGACACGTTTGAGAGTCTGTGTTGGTACACCAACAAATCTGGTATGTTTATTCATGGTATGGTCATCAATAAGTTCAAACAAGATAGCCCTTTTCTCTCATTAAGTCACGTCTCCACAGCGACCCATCTTATTGTGTTGTTACCACACAACCGACTCAGGTACAAACCACTTTACTGCCGATACCTAAGTCAGCGTTGAGGGTTGACAAGACCGCCTGATGGCAGTTCTATACCATTAGCACTCCAAAGAGACCAGTGTCCTCTTTTTAGGGGGTGACCAGTACTTTGTCCGGTGTGCTAATTTTGGATTGCTTTTATACATCGTAGAATCAAATAAGATAAGAATAAATTTGACTGAAGAATATCACTTTCAGCTCAACATCAAGTTACTCGACGAGAGTCAAGAGTAAGTCACTGACGGACGAAATCCCAGGGATATTCAATGGAGCGACTGGCTTGGCTAGGGAACAAGCGGTATTTGTGTTACACAGCAGAAATGTTGAACATCCAGAGCAACATCTGAACTGCTAGTGTCCTCTTGGTGTTATGTCTACAACTTTGCTTCCGCCGTTTTGCAATAGCTGGCAGTATCGGTATGTGGTGGTGCACATGGTAGTTCGTACGTGTCATACAATAAGGACAGGCATTTGAAATATATCGCCTTCAAAATATTAGGCGATTTGTGATAGCATCATAAAGTTATTACTGATTGCTTACGTCAACTCGTGAGCCCAATTTTTGTCATTTGCGGTTAGTTTTAAAACAAAATGATGGGAACATCTATGGTGAGGCACCTATTCGCGAAAGAACGTGCAGAGAATGGTTTTAACGCTTCAAGAACAGTGATTTTGACGTCGAAGACGAACATGGGGGGGGGGGGGGGGAGGGGGGGGTGAAGGAGAAAGGTTTTCGGCGCTACTGAAACTTACGGAAACAATAACAGGAAACCGTTTTCGAAAGCAACTGACGCCTTTGATCTGAGCACGAAAGACAAACGGCCACATTGCAGCGATAGACATGAAAAAGTAGTTTTGCAACATGACAATGCTCGACCGCATGTCGCAAAACCCATCAACACATACTTGCAAACGTTGAAATGGGGAGTCCTAACCCCCGCCGTATTCTTCAGACATTGATCCCTGTGACTACCACCTTTTTTTTATCAATGGCTCACGGCCTGGCTGACCATACTTCCGGTTATGTGAATAGATGCAAAATTTGATCGATTTATGGATCTCCTCAAAAGACGCCCACTTCTTCCAGGGTGCTTATGGAGCAATTTGTGTAACTGGGTCATGTGCCACATGCTGAGGACTGTCACCAGCTAACTGGGGTGCATGTGTGACAGCCGAGTTGCACTGGGTCGCCACCGGCCTGCAATCCTGCATCAACTACCCAGCGTCACTTATCCTGTACTGAAAGTCAATATCACATGGAATAATATTCTCCATTAATCTACTTGCTGGCTCGAACGACGACTTCCTTGCACGCTCTGTCAGCTGCTAACCAGCTGCATGCAGGGAGCTGTCCGCGTTTTGCTTGATAGATTCGGTACTATTTTCCTTGTAAGGTTCCCTGAATACTACCTGCACTGGACAATCAGGAATCCTTTTTGAGGTCTAACGTGACAGCCTGCAGGGCTGAAACTGTCAGACAACGCCGGTTAACTCTTCAGATGAAGAAGAATTTCACGTGCCCACCAGCCGATCGGCAATCTTTCTCAAACGGTTTTAAAGAAACTATTCGAAAATAAAATTGATTCTCTCACATCTTGTAGTTTTAGTTGTCAGTTTCATGATGAACTCCTATCATTTCGTTAAGGATCATAGTTATTGGGATTTTAGAGAGTAGGTAAAGTACTGCAAGAAGTTCTTAAAATTTGCAGTGAGAAATATGGGTCACTATGAAGCAACATTTGGTGCATGTTACGACATATGTTGCTGCATATGAAACGTGTATAACATATTGAACCATTCTTTAAACTTGGAAAGATATCGCTATCTGTCTGCATTCTAGACAAAATGGCGAGAAAATAATATTCGCCTTATCCCTTGTATCTCTTAAACAATTTAAGATAACAAAAAAATTTTTTGGAACGTGATAGCAAGCAAATAGGAGATTATTTTGTCATATGATTAACATGCTAAACTTCCATTTCTAAAACGATATTTAAGCAACCACAATTTTTCAGTGAAATGTAGTTTTTAAGGGCTTTCGATAGCTAGTGAAACGAGAATTCTTGTGAGTTTTGCAACAATAAAGTGGAAAAGTTACACATTAATTTTTATACTGACAATGGGCTTTTCCATAAACTAACGGCCTATTTTCCACTCAGCTGTTAGTTTAATAATAAACAATACAGGAAGCAGTCACCTCAAACACATGAGGGGCTAAACAAGATGACCCACACAAAAATAACTCCAGCGGAATAAAAATTTGAAAGTTACAAGAATTAATAACCACAGCAACTAAAATTAACATACTTACCATTTTTATCCCGAATTTCTCCCCGGACCTTGACATGTACTGGTTCAAGCTTGTCCCTTGCCTGTACACAAAGATTATGTTTAATGACAATGGAGAGCAATTCGATTACATATTAGAGAGACAGTGGTGCTCACCCAAGCCAAGCTGACACTCAGTGCAGTGACTGATGGGAGAGATATATTATCTCTCATTACCGAGCAGATTGTCAACATGGTTTGCGTAGGCAAGATGTATTGTAGAGCAGCCTCAGATATAATGAAATGCTCTGCCTGACAAAAAAATTGAAGCACCCAAAGAAGCAAACGAAATGAAACTTCACGGTTTGAGAGGGTGTATGATGTTATTTCACTGATTAAATATCGAGTCAAATTTGCAAAGAACTTGGCAGTATGAAGTTGTGGCCCCCTGACCCAACTGCACGGACTGTTTCAGTTGAGAAGAATGTCATAAAGTTCTTTTATTCTCTTCTTAGGCAAGCTGGCTCACAATTGTTTAAACGCTATTTAATGTCCCTGATTCTGGCATTGTGATGGAGTTGACGTCTGGGTTAGTCCCACATATGTTCTATCAGCGACAGTTCTCAGGATCTGTTGACCCCAAGAGTACTTCAACATCACACAAACAGATCGTAGAGACATCTTTCGTATGTGGACGAGCATTGTCCTGCTGGAAAATGGCAACACGATATTGTCGCATGACAGGTAGCACATGAGGACGCAGCATTTCCGTGGCGCACTATTCCCTCAGTCACTACCAGCCATGAGCCGAAGGCATACGCAATGGCTCCCCACACAACGGCGCCAGGAGTAGCACCGCTGTGCCTCTCCATAACGATGGAAGAACGAATCCTCCCCAGAGATCGACACCATACAACCCAGTTCCTTCCCTTTACAACCCCTTCCAGGCGTGGTAACAGCACTAAGCACGAATAACACTAACGTACACTGGTGGCCGTCCTATCTCTTACAGGGAATTGCAACTAATCGTTCACATTCCCGCTGATGGTGTGTGCGTGTATGAAGTTACGTTGACATCCGATCATGTCACTTTTTTGTCGGGCAGTATATCGCGGCGATTCATTAAGTGATTCAGATGCTATAACACGAGTTAAAAGTAAGCAACACGCATATTCTGCCAGAACGCAGTATTTCAGACTTGTACACGTAAGAGGACAGCACAAAGTAAACATAAACAGTACCTATCTTCCTTTGTAAAAACATTTGAGATATAAGATATATTTGTCAGTAAAATTATCAATCAAATGAAAGGGCTTTTATAGTAACTGACTGTGGTTCAAAGATGGTAAGAAATATGCAAATTTTAATAGCATAATTGAAAATCACATAACAGAAACGTTAGAATGACAGCACTATTAATCAGTAAAGTAATATTTACATACGTTTTCTTTGTTTGATGTATTGCGATAGACTGACAGATTGCAGTTGTATAAAAATTTCAGCTACCAGTCACAATAAAAGGTTATTTATTTGTCACGCGACCGATTTCGGGCTTGCGCCCATCCTCCTGTGTATTTCCGCTACCAGTCACAATAAAAGGTTATTTATTTGTCACACGATCAGTTTCGGGCTTGCGCCCATCCTCAGGTCTCTATACATTCATGTACATGTTTATATTGCTGGAGATCACTGTCTGCTCTGTATGAGCAACTTCTTTACACCTGCTGCGTCTAAGTTCTTTGATCACAGCTCACATGTTTCTATGTTAACACAATGTATTTCACGAGTGCACATCGTAATAGTGAAATATGCAGCTAAACTTTTAAAACTGAAAAATGGGCGTGAAAATGATAATAAGTGTGTAACTAAGTGGAAAAACTGACACCACAGCGTAACTATAATAATGATGCTTCATCTTTATGTAAGTACAGATATATTTTCGACAAATGCTGCCCTGCCACTTACAATTGTCCCGCTTGTATCTGTTTAGTCACCAGCAAATAAATTTTTTGTATTTATACAGTGACCTCCAACAATATAAACATGTACATGAATGTATAAACACCTGAGGATGGGCGCAAGCCAGAAACCGGTTGTGTGACAAATAAATAACCTTTTATTGTGACTGGTAGCGGAATTTTTTATACAACCTATACAGGAACAGTCACGGAGTTCAACAGCATCCACTATGGATAAAATTCACTGACAGATTTACGACTACTGACGAACTATGTTTGTGACTGAAGGAGAATCAACAGGTGTAGAACCGACTATAAGGTTTCGAAATGAACAGCATGAAAAGACAAAATATTGTTGTAGTAATCTTATCGGAATGAATCTGTAAATTTAAATGAATGGCCTTTTCTAAGATGTACACTAGGCGGTTGAAGCATTACAGTTGCAGGGAGGAGTTGAGAACCTATTTAAGAACGCGCATTACGTGCTTCATGGTTTAAATGTTTTCCAGTTGATTAAAATCTCAGTGAGTGATGGGAAGTAAACTCTTTCTGAGTGGATCACTGCGCAGTTCAACCGAGACATTTTCAAGGCTGGAATTGGAGCATCACAAGTGATTCCTGGATTCTAAAACTTTTCTGGAAAGATTAACTTCATGTGAGCATTAGACTACATCGTTGTGAAGAAATTTCTGCTCTGAAGTGGTGCTTTGGACTTAGTCACATTTACAACCAGGGAATAAAACATGAACTTTCAGTTTCTAGCGATACTTAAAATCTTGTGTTAACTTTGCTTGATGCTAGTACGCTGTACTACAAGAACACAGGTGTGTGTGAACTTGCACTGTACTATAAATTAAACTCTGGTCTGTGAAACTACGTCGGAAACTCTGGCAGTGTTATAAAACCTATGCCCGATAGATGTTTTAGAATCAGTTTGTGTTATTGGATTTGGTATGATCCGACCGAACTACTACATGCAACCGGGTGTAGTTGGTAAATTCATTTCGCTAGCGCGTTTTGAAATTGTACGTTTAATGAATAAGTTATATTTTTCATCCAATTTGTTAACGCTGTACCGTCTGTGCTCCCAAGCTATGGGCATATACTTATGGGGCAGACACCATGAACATTCATTTGCCGACTACATGCATTTTCTGGTAAGACGACGTATGAATGTGAGTGTATGAGACCCGACCCTAAGGCATAAGTGACGGGACATCGCTATTCAGTTGAGGATCAAACATGTTAGTCCAACAGCATACAGGGCGAGAACTTTCACTTCCTTACATCCCCACACATCTTAGCTGCCCCATATCAAACGCAGTTACGAATATAACTATTGCACCTTATCGTCATTTCATGTATCTTCAGTGCTCGCAATTAGCCAACGACGTGCAAATGGTCACTGCTACTGCAGTGCAGATCAGGCCTATTGCAATAAATATCCATATATAATAATTATCGTCAATAATCACACCAGTGTAATAATAGCTGAGTGTGTCCTTAACTGACATGTTGGACAGATATGCTGACACGATTTTTCGCTTCAGGAATTCAAGAAAACATTAACAGAGAGAGAAAAAATTTCGTTATAAAATAACAACTGTGAGAGGAAATAATAATTATCAGTATCATATTAGAAAGCATGTAATACCTAGAATGTACTTGCCTTTATAGTCCATGTGACGTTTTCACAATGGGTCTTTCCTTTTGATATAGTTACTGGTCGACTATCTGCTGATCCGTCGCCACTGAACACCATTGTCGCTTCTGGAAAAGTATCGAAAGATACATCTGGCAGAAATATGGACGGCAAAAACAAATTTCATAGTCTAGATTAATTGAAAGTAAATTCTTTTTGGTAACTGTCCCACACCACATCCCTCTTCAAAGAGGAATATGACGTCATTTAATTACAGTGACAACGGCTGAAAAAGGTCTGAACCTATAATTACCTAATCTTACATAGACTTGTCCACTATTACAGAAGGCACAGGTGCTAGGTAACAAAGAGAAACGTGCTGCAGTCGTTAAAACATTGGATTTTAGTTATGGTCGGAGTTCAAATTCCCATTGGGCCATGGTTCAGTTTCTATGCAAAGCCGTGGTTGAGTTATTCAAACAATGTTAAGACGAGAGAAAACTTTAGTGACTGGGGAAAAAAATCGCAAATAATGTCCCACAGGGTTCACCTTTTAGTCCACTTCTATTACATATGAATGACCCTCCACTTAACATTCATCAAGCAGAACTGGTACTTTTTGCAATTGATTCTAGTGTTTCACAAAATAAGATTAGAGAGAAAGTGATAGAAGAAATTGATGATGATTTTCAAAGACTTATTAAGTGGTTCTCAGAAAATGGGCTATCCCTAAGGTTTTAGAAAGCTGACAATACTTAGGTACAACAAATAGAGTCATACCAACAACTGATGTAACACATGATCAAACATTAGTAAAGAGGATAGCATGTTCCAAAAATTTTGGGTGTACAGATTGATCAAAGACTGAACTCGCAGAAATTTGTTATTGAGTTTCTCAAACAATTAAGTTCAGCTACTTTTGCTCTTATATATTTGCGTCTTGGATACAGTCGAAAATACACTCCTGGAAATTGAAATAAGAACACCGTGAATTCATTGTCCCAGGAAGGGGAAACTTTATTGACACATTCCTGGGGTCAGATACATCACATGATCACACTGACAGAACCACAGGCACATAGACACAGGCAACAGAGCATGCACAATGTCGGCACTAGTACAGTGTATATCCACCTTTCGCAGCAATGCAGGCTGCTATTCTCCCATGGAGACGATCGTAGAGATGCTGGATGTAGTCCTGTGGAACGGCTTGCCATGCCATTTCCACCTGGCGCCTCAGTTGGACCAGCGTTCGTGCTGGACGTGCAGACCGCGTGAGACGACGCTTCATCCAGTCCCAAACATGCTCAATGGGGAACAGATCCGGAGATCTTGCTGGCCAGGGTAGTTGACTTACACCTTCTAGAGCACGTTGGGTGGCACGGGATACATGCGGACGTGCATTGTCCTGTTGGAACAGCAAGTTCCCTTGCCGGTCTAGGAATGGTAGAACGATGGGTTCGATGACGGTTTGGATGTACCGTGCACTATTCAGTGTCCCCTCGATGATCACCAGTGGTGTACGGCCAGTGTAGGAGATCGCTCCCCACACCATGATGCCGGGTGTTGGCCCTGTGTGCCTCGGTCGTATGCAGTCCTGATTGTGGCGCTCACCTGCACGGCGCCAAACACGCATACGACCATCATTGGCACCAAGGCAGAAGCGACTCTCATCGCTGAAGACGACACGTCCCCATTCGTCCCTCCATTCACGCCTGTCGCGACACCACTGGAGGCGGGCTGCACGATGTTGGGGCGTGAGCGGAAGACGGCCTAACGGTGTGCGGGACCGTAGCCCAGCTTCATGGAGGCGGTTGCGAATGGTCCTCGCCGATACCCCAGGAGCAACAGTGTCCCTAATTTGCTGGGAAGTGGCGGTGCGGTCCCCTACGGCACTGCATAGGATCGTACGGTCTTGGCGTGCATCCGTGCGTCGCTGCGGTCCGGTCCCAGGTCGACGGGCACGTGCACCTTCCGCCGACCACTGGCGACAACATGGATGTACTGTGGAGACCTCACGCCCCACGTGTTGAGCAATTCGGCGGTACGTCCACCCGGCCTCCCGCATGCCCACTATACGCCCTCGCTCAAAGTCCGTCAACTGCACATACGGTTCACGTCCACGCTGTCGCGGCATGCTACCAGTGTTAAAGACTGCGATGGAGCTCCGTATGCCACGGCAAACTGGCTGACACTGACGGCGGCGGTGCACAAATGCTGCGCAGCTAGCGCCATTCGACGGCCAACACCGCGGTTCCTGGTGTGTCCGCTGTGCCGTGCGTGTGATCATTGCTTGTACAGCCCTCTCGCAGTGTCCGGAGCAAGTATGGTGGGTCTGACACACCGGTGTCAATGTGTTCTTTTTTCCATTTCCAGGAGTGTACCTTCTAATACATTTTGCACATTTCCACTCTGTTATGTGTTATGAAATAACTATTTGGGACAACGCATCACTTGGAAAGGAACTGTTAACTACAGAAAAGCGAGCAGCAGGAATGAAATGTGAAGTTGAAATTAAGTCATTTTGTTCACACCTCTTCAAGTAGGCATGTAACAGCATCTTCTAAATTGGCCAAACTGCAGAAAAGAATCCCTGAGAGGTTAAGGAGTAAAAGAGGTCATATGGAAATATGGCCTGAAATGTGTTCAGGTTTCAGCGACTGGAAACACACATGAGAATACACCAGGTAAATAGGAATGTTCTGCCTGTACTAGTGACTGTTACCCGCTCAAGGGAGCAATCAATGGAGCATCATCATGCAGCAGACCCTTCACCCTTTGTGCCACAAAGGACACGTCATCCAGCAGAGGAGGTAGGGTCATCCGCAAGAAGTACAGTTAAGTCTCGCCTGTGAGGAACTGTGAAAGGATTACTGGTCGGCCAGACGGTCGGCAACGATCCCTGTCCACACGAGGAGGCTGAACTAGAGCTGACGGTTCATTGCCACCATATCATGAGGATTCTCCATAACTGACAGGTGTTTGTCTGGAAGGTTGACAATACTGCCCATCGTAAAGATAGCCTCATCTGTAAATAGGATGGATGATAGAAATTCCAGCACTACGGTGGCCTGTGCGGCGAACCAGCAAGTAAACCGTCGCTGCAAAGGCAAATCCGGAGCCTGCACACATTGTAAGTGATATGAATAGTGGCAACTGTAGTGGAGCATGTTCCACACGGTCCTCTGGCTTAACCCCTGCTGGCGGGCCACCTGCCTGGTGCTGATACTAGAGTCACTGTCAAAGATCTTTTATCTCCACCTTCAGACACGTGTCCTTCTCTTGGAACATGTTTCCGGCCATATGAACATTTTACCTGTTTTGATTCTTATCCTATTATGGATCATTTCCTGCGCTTTTCCCTCATTTAGAAAAAAACACTCTGTAGGTCCACTGATGTAATTCATCATAATTAATGCATCCCAATTTGAGAAAAATAGTGATGACCATACCAACAAAAACAGAAGTAAAAATTACCTTTATTATTCATTATTAAAGCTGCCTGTGACTCAAAAATGAATTCAATATGAATCAACAAACATGTTTGAACATTTGCCCAACAACATAAAAACGCCAGCAGATTGTACAACAAGTTTTAAGTCTAATCCAAAGTCAATCACTTCTTCTAGGCAAGTCCTTTTATTCCATAGACGAATTTTATTTAAAAACTGATAGCCTGTAAAGAAAACTAGTTTTACATATACCTGCATAAGTTAATATTCAGTTTAGGCCAGTGTGCCATTTAGGAACCTGTAAATCACCAGCACGTAGCCATCCACTGAAACTAATAACACATACATGTTACGGATACTAATCGTTCCACATTATTTACCTAAGAAATTGTTCATTGGATGTATGGAACATGAAACTAACTAATTAATTAACCTACACAACACTGCTATGTTCTCTAAATAATTTTCTGTATCAAGAAGCCGACTTCGGAACAATCTTCCTCAAAATATCACGGATATTAAACTCCTTTCAAACTTCGGAAGACAGCTGATGACTAGCCCTCCACAATAGCTGTCTCTTCTTGCAGGGCACTCTCTGCAAACTTCCCTCCCACTCCACTTTTCCCTCCCCTTGTGTAAAATATTCTCTATTGAAATTCTCTTCTTTTCGAGCAGTCACTGTCACGTTCACTTCAATACTCTCCTCCTTCATGATCTCCTCCACTCTTTCTAGTGCCTAGACAGTATCATTATTAATGTCTCCATTGTTTAAATTATTAATAGTGTTACTACTACTATTATTATTCTTATTGCAAATTATTAATTTTTGCTAATAATGCAAATTATTATCATATATGTTCTTAAGTAATAGCTAATTAATATCATTCTTAATTCATCCGCTGTTTTATCGTCATTATTAATGTTACTACTATCATCATTATTATTGCCAATTATTATTTTTATTAATAATGCAAATTATTATTAGTGTGGCTGTTATGTAATATGTTTTGGGTTTTTCCTGGTCAGATGTAAGAGAGAGCATTTAGGTCGTAATCTGCTCAGGCTAAATAAGCAATAAATAAATTAATAAACCCACATCTACCCCAGTGACGGGGCGTTTGACACTGCTCTACAGATAACGCTCCAATGATAAGCGAAGAAATTCTTGCCCTGTAACTACCATCAGTCCGAAGGAGACTGCTTCAGATATGTCATATTTATGGCATTGGTGTTATTGCTGTTTTTATAAAGCTAACTGTGACTACAAGGAGGTATGCAAATTACGCAGAATGGTACAGAAATAATGTTGCTATTAATAAAACTTTGTTATGTTGGTCCTTTTTGTACATTAACAGAAATGAAGTGTCAATTTGGACTGCCTTTTTGACAGCCGTTTTGTGAGCGCCTCGTTCAAATGGGTAAATTGGAATACTACACAGTAATAAAATTCTTTCTTTTGCAACAAAATATTTGTTTATCGTGAAAGTAAATTCGTTCCAAATTTGCGGACGTTAGAGGAAGCCTTCTCCTTCCGACAATTTACATATGAGTTGGCGCATTAAAATATAGCTGTACTTCTTTCGAGGCGTATTACGTGAAGACGACTGTAAACTGCAACCATAGATGGATACTACAGGACGTGTAGAACATTGTATTGCACAATCAACGATTAAAGATACGTGTATCATATGATCTCTATGGTCATATTAGGAGAAAAAGAAGGATGTCTTTTAAAGGCATTAACTATGGGAAATGTCTGAGTTGCATAGCTGTGTTTAATGCTGGCAAATGCTGAGATGAACGATTGAGTTCTTTATTTAAAGAACATAACTGATTTTCTACGCTAATTCGTTATTGCATTTGAGACTTGGATCCTGTAATTATCATCATAAGCGAATCTGCTATCAATTCAATGAGAGGATGGTGCACTTGGGAAGACGAAGTCGATTCCATCTGCTGGAAAGGCTACAGCCAGTGATTTGTGAATATCCTGCGTGGCGTGTTCCGTATGCATGTACAGAACATTTTGGTGTGCATCTTCTTTCGAAGAATCCACTGAAAAGGACCGAATGTGAACTCGTTTTGTCACAGTGTGTTGCCTGTGTGAATCTCGTAATATTTCGGGTTGGACTTAGCACATTTCTGGCTGTCTTACGTGTGATATAAGCTGCACGAACTAGAAGTAGATGTACTACCGACGTAAATGTGGGCTTGGTGACCCAATAAATGAAAAGAACCGTAATAAAACACCAGTATCTACAAACAAACGCTATAAATGAAGGGAGGAAGCACCTACTTTGCCCGTTATGAATAGAGATTTACGGGTTTATCTTGTTACTGGTGTCACGTGGACTTCGTAATCGTACGTATGGACGGTGGTTTTCTTCAACGCTGCTTTTCTCATCGTCTACATAGTACCTACGAATGCAGAGCAACGGGTGGTGAATGGACACTATACTCAGGTAGGTGGACATTAAATAAATCGCAAAACGAGACCCGCCAACCCCGCCCCGCCGCAGTGTGCGAGATGAGATATGATCTGAGAATACCAAAGAAACAAACTGTCTCTAGCCATGTAACATCGCTTACACAACTGTGCATATAGCTGTCACGAGACATCATCGTGAAATAAAGTTTCATAATTCGACAACTACATAAATAACTATCCTAACAAAAAATTTAACATCTAATACATCTTCAACATGTAAAGTAATGTGGCAGTAACTGAAGTCATGACGTCATATGAATATCAAGGCCACCTTATGTACATAGTAAAGCATAATTATATGATAGGTTGAGCCATGTATGGAGCGCATTTTCATCCGGAAAGGAAGTTCCTTGAAGGTTATTCGATAAAGAGTGGAAAGACCAGGTGAATAAGGAGGGTGTGGAATGACTTCACAACTCATCTCCCGTATCAGTGTAGCAGAATG
This sequence comes from Schistocerca serialis cubense, assembly GCF_023864345.2. Lineage (NCBI taxonomy): Eukaryota > Metazoa > Arthropoda > Insecta > Orthoptera > Acrididae > Schistocerca > Schistocerca serialis. The sequence continues at coordinate 464,552,536 of NC_064643.1, forward strand.
CTGGTGGGCGTTATCGTGGAGTAGCGTCACTTCAGGAAGTCGTCGTGGTCGGTGTTCTTGGACTGCGTCTGCAAGACGTCCCAGTTGTTGACAATAAATGTCAGCAGTGACAGTTACACCTTGGGAAAGCAATTCGTAGTGCACCACACCGTCGCTTTTCCACCAGATGCATAACAACATCTTTTGTAGATGCGAGCAGGTCTTTTTACAGTGAGTTGCTGCTTTGTTTGGGCTCAACCATTCCTTTCCTTTCCTTATTTTAGCAATAGGACACAACTTTTCGTCACCAGTAACGATACAGGATAGGAATGGTGGGTGTTTCTCACGAGCCAGTTGATGACGAGCAAGCAGAGACGCACTTATGGGCCACCTGCTAATTTTTGTGAGTTAGGTTTACAGCATGCTGTACCCATTTACCCGATTTTGGAACCTTCCCCACTGCGTGCAAATGTCGCACGATGGTGGAATGATACAATTAATCACATTTGCCAGTTCACGAGCTCACTGGCGTGGATCGCTGTGAATCGAGGGGTTTAAACGATCATCACCAAACTCGGAAGATCTTCCTGAAAGTGTAGAGTCACTAATCTCAAAACGTTTCTCCTTAAAACGAGAAAACCATTTTCTTGCCGTGCTCTGTTCAGTGGCTTCACCCAAAATACATATGTTTCTGGCTACCTCCGCTGCTGTCAACCATCTACTGAACTCAAACAGCAGAATTATGCTCCCTCCTACGTACATCTCACGAAGAGACCATGAGGATAAAATCAGAGAGATTAGAGCCCACACAGAAGCATACCGACAATCCTCCTTTCCACGAACAATACGAGACTGGAATAGAAGGGAGAACCGATAGAGGTACTCAGGGTACCCTCCGCCACACACCGTCAGGTGGCTTGCGGAGTATGGATGTAGATGTAGATGTAGAAATGTTCCGATTTCTCCACTTGGCACTCCACTTTATATCGTCCGCAGCTCCACTCACAATCTCCAGATGATAAAATGATAATATATAAACTCAAATAGCAAGAGAGAACTACAAATAAAAAATGACAATCGATAAATAAACCCACAACAACCGGAATACCAACATTCAAAACAAAAACGCTATGAACTTATGCACCAACCTAATACTTCTGACAGAGAACCTGAAGACGATAATCATGCCGAAAGAGGCCTATTGTAATAAACAATATAATCAGACACATCAGAGTCTTCGGTCTCACAATATATAGTATAATAATGTCATTATGTGACAAATACGACGCAGCGGGCAGAGATGAGTACAAAGAGGATAGAAGATTTTGAAATATGGTGTTACAGAAGAATGATGAGGATTAGATTGGTAGGACAAATAACTAATTATGAGATACTGAGTGAATCGAAATTGATAAAGTTATCTGTTTTTTCGGACATGTCCGAAAGAACAAATACCATATAGTTAAGGCTCACCGGCCATTTGACCATCTTCTTCTGTGCGGATGCACAAACAGTGCCCGTACTCTTACGGGAATCGGCAAAAAGCCACGAGTAATGAGTGTAATGGGCAGGGGCACTATGAATATAGTGCGGGACAATAAGTTGGGAATGTGGGTCTCACAGGAGGCGTGCCAGAGATAAGTCACTGCAGTCGCACTCTCCTCTGTGTCTCAGAAGGATAGAGCGTCTGCCATGTAAGCAGGAGATCCCGGGTTCGAGTCCCGGCCGGGGCACACATTTTCAACTGTTCAAATGGCTCTGAGCACTATGGGACTTAACATCTATGGTCATCAGTCCCCTAGAACTTAGAACTACTTAAACCTAACTAACCTAAGGACTTCACACAACACCCAGTCATCACGAGGCAGAGAAAATCCCTGACCCCGCCGGGAATCGAACCCGGGAACCCGGGCGTGGGAAGCGAGAACGCTACCGCACGACCACGAGCTGCGGACTGTTCAACTGTCCCCCTTGACAGCTAGGGGTATTCATTTCATTGTAAGAACAAAAATTGTAGAGGGAGGCCAGGCTTGACTGAAATAAGAAAGGTCAAACGGATGTAGGATGCAGCAAGCTATGCAGAAATGAAGACGCTTGCACAGAATAGACTAGCATGGGGAGCTGCATCAAATCAGTATTAGGACTAAAGATCACAGCCACAAGTAGTAATTTACATTTTTACATTTTGTTGTATTTCTAACTGTGTTTAGTTCAGCAGTCATTTAGGAAGATGTATAAGAACTGATTTTACTTATGTTATTAAGCTGAAGGAAGGAAGATTAGGAATCGATGTCGCGTGGAAGATCATCAATGACGGAACACAAGCCTGGACAGGAATAGAGGAGAAAATCCGTGACAAGGAGTTACTCGACTTACGAAACCCAAAAGAAACCTAAATCTGTGCAAGCGGACGGGCCTTAGAACCACCATCCTTCCGAATACGAGTTCCATGTCTTACCATTGCGGACCTAAGTACAAAATACTACAAAAAGTCATTCGAGATCAATACGAGGGAACTATCACATTTGCTAAATCAAAGTAGAGGAAACTATGAAGCCAAGAAGATTGAAATACAAATTAGAACTTCATTACTACTCTAACGGGAAAAAATCGCAACACCAAAGAAACAATTTGTGTAGAGTAATGAAATTTCGGGAATACAATTATCTAGGTAAAATATTTAAGTAGTCAACTTTGCAACATCATAGGTAAATGTAAGCACAAGATAAGCCGTTGCAAATGTGAAATGCTGGTACATTAACAACCGGTGTAACCGCCAGAATATTGAATGCAAGCACGCAGACTTGCATCCATTGTGTTGTACAGATGCCAAATGTCAGTTTTTGGGATGGAGCACCATATCTGTTGCACTTGGTTGGTCAATAATAGAGCGATTAATGCTGGTTGTGCCTCGCGGGATTAGCCGAGAGGTCTAGGGGGCTCGAGCCATAGACGGTGCGGCTGGTCCCGTCGGAGGTTCGAGTCCTCCCTCGGGCATGGGTGTGTGTATTTTCCCTTAGGATAATTTAGGTTAAATAGCATGTAAGCGTAGGGACTGATGACCTTAGCAGTTAAGTCCCATAAGATTTCACACATATTTGAACATTTTAATGCTGGTTGTGGATGATTCTGGAGTTGTCATCCGATGACATCCCATATGTGCTTGCTTGGAGACAGATCTAGTGATCGAATAGGCCAATGCAACATACCAATAGTCAGTGTGGCATATTGGATTACAACAGCCGTATGTTGGTGAGCGCTATCCAGTTGTAAAACACCCACTTGAATGCTGTTCATGAATGGCAGCAAAACAGTTCGAATCACCAGACTGCCGTACAAATTTGCGGTCAGGGTACATGGAATAGCCGCGAGAGTGCTCCTGCTCTCAAGTGAAATCGCATTCAAGGCCATAGCTCGAGGTGTAGGTCCAACGCATTTAGCACTGGCCTAATCCTAACTGACACACAGCCATCATTGGCACCGAGGCAGCTTTCATCAGAAAACCCAACAGATCTAAACACTGCCCTCCGACGAGCTCTCGGAAATAGCTGTGGTTCAAAAAATGGTTCAAATGGCTCTGAGCACTATGGGACTTAACTTCTGAGGTCATCAGTCCCCTAGAACTTAGAACTACTTAAACCTAACTAACCTAAGGACATCACACACATCCACGCCCCAGGCAGGATTCGAACTTGCAACCGTAGCGGTCGCGCGGTTCCAGACCGTAGCGCCTAGAACCGCTCGGCCACTCTGGACGGCAATAGCTGTGGTTTGGGGGTCAGTGGAATGCGCGCTTCAAAGACGTCTGGCTCGGAGCTGTCTTTGAAGTAACCGATACGTCACTGTGGTGCCAACTGCATCTCGAGTAGCTACTGCAGATGCAGTGCGATGCGCCAGACCCATACGCCGAACACGATGGTCTTCCGTCTCGGTAGTGCCACGTGGACATTCGGGTACCGGTCTTCTTGCGACCGTATATTCTCGTGACGATCTCTGGCAGCAATCATGTACTGTGGCTACATTCCTGCCAAGTTGTTCTGCAGTATCGCAAAAGGACCATCCAGCTTCTAGTAGACTCAATGAGGTATTGATAATGGCGTCATTGTTCGCCTTACAGACATCTGCTCATAACGTCCAATCTCAACGGTCAGTCACGACCGTTAGAGCGGGTATTTAAAACAAACGTGATTTTCATCCACATAGTCGCGCGACTAGCGCCACTCTTATGCGAGTGGCCCGGAATCTGAATTCACATCATCTTTCAGATGTATAAACTTGCCTACCAACTTTCGTTTATGTAACACAGCCCCTTGGAGACGCGATTTTTTCTCGTCAGTGTATTTCCTGGACGTTCGACTATCTTAATATAAAATAGCCTAAAGCCTATCGTAGGCCCAATAAATGGAAAATAATAGATGATTTTCTGAAAGTATCTGAACCTCTAGATGTGATTTACATGATAAGAGAACAAGTACAAAAAATAAATAAATAAATAAAGTTCTACTGACGCAATACCTTCACTGCTTCAATCCCGAAAACGCTCAACAGAAACGAAAAAGATAAGCATACGTGTATCCGACACAGAGTTATTTAACGCGCGAGCTAGTTGGAAAAATAAAAATGCTCGGCCACCACGCAGCGACCGAATGTGGGGCGGTGGAGGGTCGCGGCGGCGGCAGAGCGGTGTACGTCACAACGGACGTCACGACCTGCGTCACAGAGTCTCGCAGCATCCGCAGGGGGGACGGTGGCTACGGGCAGACTACTGCCAGGCTCAAAAAACTGACTACTGCGCACTAGTTCAGCACTCATCAGACGAGGACTACATGACTCACAAAATGCCACAGCTTGCGTGCCGCCAGGAAGACGTAAGGACATTGCGTCAGCAGATCAAATCACACGGGCAGCTTACCTGTTCCTGACATTTTAACTGCCGCGCTTCTTGTATGTACGTCCATATTTCAACTGACACTGTCTACAATACGGTCTTCACTCTACGCTGAAACAAACGCTTGGTAATATTTGAGGTACACAGTGTGAAGTACAGTTTTTCGAAACTTCCGAGGAGTAAAATTTCTACCAAAATGACCTGTAGTTCGTGGACTTCAAATTGCTTCCAAGTCACGACTCAGGGTCACGGTTAGTAACTATTTGCGCAGTTCTTCATAATCATGGAACGAAATTCCTAGCGAAGATATTGAAGTGCTTGACATTAAGTAAATTTTACTATTCCGTCATTTGTCTCACAATAGCTGTAATGATATCACATTACACGTCATGATATCACTTACATTGTTTTTCTTCCCTTTCTTGTACCGTAAAGCGTAGTTGTGTGAGATGTAGTTAATTTGTGCTGATGTGTTAGTACGTACGTGCCATTCGTGGGTAACTAAACAAATCACACGGAAAAAAACGATTAGTCACACCGAGGCTGCATCACTTTAATTCAGTGGAACACTTCCTCTTGGCTTTACGATGGCGATTGCGAGGAAAAGAGACTACCAGTTTCTTGAGGTGTGCAGGTGTGCCGTAGCTAGCTAAAGCCAATGACTAAATTTCTCTGCTGGATACACAGTAGGTACCGCAGTAGTTATTGGTGGTGGTAAACAATGTTTATTTCTTGTTCTTGAGGTATGAATGATTCTATGATTACAAGATTGCTATTCTGTTTTGTTATCCCACATAACCCTCTACCAGGCACTTTATTGTGAATAGCAGAGTAATCACGTAGATAACACCAATCACTACTTAGTTTGGGGCTCTAATAAACGTTATTAGTACAGTTGGGTACCATATTCGGATTCTTTGGTTTAAGGGATAAAGTAGTTATCCGTTGCATTTTCTTTCTGAAGATGCCTCATCAGACGTAGATCTTACATGGGTCAGTTAATCAAATACGCAATTAAAAAAATTTAAGAGTACTTAAAGAACCTTATGAAATCAGAGAAAGTAATTGTTACGCATGACGATATTGCAGAAAAGATGCATATCGTTTAGTGACTTCCCAGAATCAACAGTATACTGTTATTCGGCTCGCCTTCCCAGGATCGTAGAGTTTACAGATAACAGGAATATTTTATTTGGCTGACCTTCCCAGGATACATTATTTTACGCACAGTAGTAATCTTCTTTTGGCTCCCTTTCCCCGCGTCATACCGTCTCTTGATTAATAAACTACTTTTACTATTCGACAAGGCCTGTAATTTATCCTCATTTTCACAGAGGAGAACATGTATTTACCTTTGAACGCCTTTCAGATAAGCTGAGCACTTTGTTGAGGAGGCACACGTAGTACAAGTTTCGTGAAAAAAGTAATGAAACTGATTTTTTATCTACGAAGTTTTTTTTTCAGACAAAATTGTCTCATTCAAAGTAGTTTCCTTTGGCAGCTACACACTGGCGGAATCGTTGTTCCCAGTCTTGATAGCAGCGCTGAAAGCCTTCAACAGATAAGGCCGTTAACTCGTTAGTCACATTTTTTTAATGTTCTCCAGAGTCCCAAAATGAAATCTTTTAAAACATTTTTCAATTTCAGGACAAGAAAAAATTCACAAGGACTCAGGTCAGGTGAGTAGGGGGACTATGGAAGAACAGGAATGCTCTTTGAGGTCAAAAATTCCGTTATAGAAATGGCCGTCTGACACAGTGCGTTCTTCAGCATCCACTCGTCTGCAGTGTCCGGTCTCAATAGATTCATCCTTTTCCTGAGTCTTTTAAAGAAATCTTTGTAAAACACTTGGTTGACAATCTGTCCAGGAAGAACAAAGTCTTCATACACGATACCCTTACTATCAAATAAGCAAATCAGCATCGTCTTCATCTTTCGTTTGGTCTTTCGAGCTTTTTACGGTCGAGGAGATGTCTCAGTGTGCCACGCCTCACTCTGCCGTTTTGACTCAGGATCTTACTCAAAAATATGTGGTCACACAAATGAACCATTCGTGTTCATTGCCAATCCTCTCAAACAGATAAACGCACACGTTTCTTCGACTGTCCTTCTGCTCAGTTGTGATGTTTTCCAGCGTCATTTTGGCACGAACTTTCGCATGTCCAAGTCTTCTGTCAAAAATTGATATCCAGTGAAAGTGTTTAACACGTCACCCATAATCCTTATTGTTAAATGTCGGTCTCATCTTACAAGAGTACGCACACGTTCGACTTTTTTGTCGGTTTTTGAAGTAGGTCTCCGAGCGAGGTTCATCTTCAACGTATTTTCTGCCTTCCAAAAATGATTTGTGCCGGAGAAAAGCTTGTACTCTTTATGAGGACTGTCCCCTACAGGATAGTTTCAACTTTTCAAAGCTCACGCTTGCGGATTACCCAAGTGTAATACAAACTTGATGTCATAACGCTGCTCTGAATTCCGCTATTCCATTTTTGTAACACATAGTAAAACACAACTTCACTGATGGTGCTCTCAAAAATCGGGTAATAGATATACGGAGCTGAAATTCAGACTGAGCATCTGGACACCAGTCTACATAAGAAGTCATAGAGCAGCACAGTGTTGCCAGATCGCTTACAGTGTTTTCAGTTTCATTACTTTTTCTGCACGCCTCGTACGTATGCAGAAATGAATAAAAAATAGGAAAAGACAAATGAAGGAGTGCAGCAAAACATCTGAACTTACCAACATCGTCCTGGAACCTGTGGCTGGTGTACGTGAGGCAGGCGGTGATGTTTGTGCGGCGATCGGCCAGCCTCAGCGACTCTGGGCCCGTCACCGAGGCCACCAGCGAGACGGTAGGCCTCGCCAGGAACACCCGAGCGCGGCCCTCCATGTACGAGCCGACCACCACGTCTGCAACACCACACGCCTCCAGCCTCAGCAGCCAGACCCAATTTGCCAAGGTCGTTGTGGCGGAAACGTACTTGCTTCACAAAACGCCTATGGGCTAACACACCGCAAACACAATCGCTGCACTGTTGTCAACAAAAACTGCACGACTAATGTAAGTGATGACACCTTTTACGAACAACGCTGGACACCTTATGTGTGCCCTCTACATGTAACCATCTCTATGTTTGTCTCAGTAATTTGACCACTGCAGGCTACCTCAGGGCAGTGTTCTCGCCCCTATAATATTTAACATACGAGGGTCACTCCAAAAGAAATGCACACTATTTTTGTAAAAATACAGTTTTCATCCTGCATGTGTTTTACAGTTTTACAGTGTGTAGATACATCCTTCCCGCTTGTTTTCAAACTCAGTTCAACCTGTTCCCGTGAGTGGCGCAGTCACAGCATGCCTTCAAGATGGCTGCTACACTTGACGTTCGTCAGAAGCAATGTGCTGTCATAGATTTCCTGTGCTGTGAAAACTAGACAGTGGGAAACATCCACAAGACGTTGAAAAAGGTGTATGGAGGTGCTGCTGTCGATCGTAGTACAGTTAGTCGGTGGGCAAGCAGGTTACGTGATGAAAGCAGGCACGGCAATATTGAGGACTGTCCTCGCAGCGGCAGGCCTCGTACTGCACACACTCCAGACAACGTGCAAAGAGTTAACGAACTGGTGACTGCTGACAGACGTATCACAGTGATCTAATTGTCACGCCGCGTTGGGATAGAGGAAGGAAGTGTTTGCAGAATACTGAAAGTATTGACGTTAAAAAAGGTATGTGCCAGGTGGGTTCCCAGGATGTTGACAGTGGCTCACAAAGAAACAAGAAAAACGGTATGCAGCGAACTCTTGAAACAGTACGAGAATGGTGGAGATGAATTTCTTGGAATAATTGTGACAGGTGATGAAACATGACTCCATCATTTTTCACCAGAGACGAAGAGGCAATCAATGGAGTGGCATCATGCAAATTCACCCAAGGAAAAAGAATTCAAAACCACACCTTCTGCTGGAAAAGTTATGGTTACAGTGTTTTTCGATTCCGAAGGACTCTTGCTTGTGGACATTATGCCAAGTGTAACCACCATAAATTCTGATGCATATGTGACGACACTGAAGACACTTCAAGCTCGACTGAGTCATATTCGACCACATCGGCAAAAGCAGGATGTTTTGCTGTTGCATGACAATGCACAGCCACATATCAGTCAAAAAACCATGGAAGCGATCACAAAACTCGGATGGACAACACTGAAACATCCACCTTACAGTCCTGACCTGGCTCCATGTGACTATCATCTCTTTGGGAAACTGAAAGACTCTCTTCGTGGAACAAGGTTTGAAGATGATGACTCCCTTGTGCACGGTGCCAAACAGTGGCTCCAACAGGTTGGTCCAGAATTTTACCGTGCGGGTATACAGGCGCTGGTTCCAAGATGGCGTAAGGCAGTTTAGAGGGATGGAAATCATGTGGGGAAATGAAAATTGTTCCTAAAGGATGTATCTACACACTGTAAAACTTTCAAACATGTAGAATAAAAGATGGGTTTAAAAAAAAATAGTGTGCATTTCTTTTGGAGTGACCATCGTATATACAAATAACCAACCATTCCCGCTACACATCAAAAGTTTTCTGTATGAGGATGACCTCGCGTTGGTCACCCAGGGAAAGGATTTCCGTGGTGTTGAAAATTACCTGTCTGTAGCATTGGAAGAACTACGACTGTTCTACTAAAATCGGTGCTTTCCATTTGGAAAGGAGACAGGTCAACCAATAACTAAATATTTCACGGAAGGGCACTCAACTCGAACATTCCTTTTACCGAAAATACTTTGAGGTGACCTTAGACCACACCTTAACCTTTAAAACGCATTGCCATAACACCAAAATGAAGGTATCCACAGGTAATATCACACGGAAATTAAGGGGACCTAAGTGCGGTGCACAACCAGCCGCTTCTGGATTGGCACTGTGCTGTTCTGCGGGTGAATATGCAGCGCCTGTCTGGCATAATTCCTGCTGTGCTAGGTAGGTGTACACCGCTCTGAATGAGACGTACCTAATAATTACTGGATGGTTTAGAACAGCTAAAGTGTAGCAGGTACACGTACTAGCAGCCATAGCTCAGCATGACATCAGGCGTGAAGCACCTGTCCAAGCAGAAGGATGTACAGCTTTGATCTCTGATACTCATCCACTGTTTGGTCTCTCGCCAACACCGTCATGTTTGAAGTCCAGAAAGAGTTTTATAAGAGTCCCTGACAACAACGACATTACAACCCAGGGGCTAAACAAGTGGAAAAGAGAACAGAGAACGCTCCTCTAGGCAAGAAGAACTGTCTCCTGGTGACAACGAAACTGGTGTACCTAGAAGTCCCCCAACTGGTCGCGAAACGTTGCTGGGCGGTGTACAGAAAATTTTGAGAGTGGGGATACGCTAGTGGACTGTCAACCTTTGAGTGAGGGGAGGAGCAGACAATGTATCACACGCGCAACTGCCGCCTGTGGCCGCCATCATGGATCGAAGAATATCTGATGTTGGCCCACTATAATTCCTTGAACGTAGCCCGTCTTTGAACGAAAATAGATTAATTTAATGTTTGTTATTTCGTCTACCATTAAATGTATTTATACTTACAACTGTATGCTAGCTCTAATGCCTTGGACGTAGCTTACTTGCAAGTGAAAGTGACTTCCGACTGTCATGTTTGTCTATATCCATGTTTAACTGTATTAATGTCTATTGTTCATGCATGCAAGTTTATAACTGTTAGGATTTTTGTTAGCTCCCTTGTAGCTGATGAAATTGACACAAAAAAACACTCTGCAGCTATACACAAGACGGTCGCGGTGGTCTCGCGGTTCTAGGCGCGCAGTCCGGAACCGCGCGACTGCTACGGTCGCAGGTTCGAATCCTGCCTCGGGCATGGATGTGTGTGATGTCCTTACGTTAGTTAGGTTTAAGTAGTTTTAAGTTCTAGGGGACTGATGACCACAGCTGTTAAGTCCCATAGTGCTCAGAGCCATTTGAACCATTAGCTATACACAAATCTACACTGTCCGTAAACAAACTTACACACAGAAGGGGAGCAGGAAATGACATTAAACTGCAAGTGTCGAGAGGGTACGTGATATTATTTCAGTGATTATGAAAATGAGTAAAATTTACAAAGAATTTGACAGCATGAGCCCACTGATTAGTATGACGTTGCGCCTCCTTTGGACTGGATGCATGCGCTGTTTCGGTTGGGAAACGTGTCATAAGTCCGTTGTATCATCATCTGTGGTAAGCTGGCACACAACTGGTGACACACATGTTCCGTCGGGCATAGATCAGAGGACCTTGCTGGCCGCAGGAATCAACATCATGCAAGCAGTTCTTAGAGCCAAGTTCCTTGTATTGACCAACATTGCCTTGTTCAAAAATGGCTCCACCATACCGTCGCAAACGTAGTACACTTATGACTTATTACCTAGGTAAAAATATATGTACACTACTGGCCATTAAAATTGCTACACCACGAAGGTGACGTGCTACAGGCGCGAAACTTAACCGACAGGAAGAAGATGCTGTGATACGCAAATGATTAGCTTTTCAGAGCATTAACACAAGGTTGGCGCCGGTGGCGACACCTAAAACGTGCTGACATGAGGAAAGTTTCCAACCGATTTCTCATACACAAACAGCAGTTGACCGGCGTTGCCTGGTGAAACGTTGTTGTGATGCCTCGTGTAAGGAGGAGAAATGCGTACCATCACGTTTCCAACTTTGATGAAGGTCGGATTGTAGCCTATCGCGATTGCGGTTTAACGTATCGCGACATTGCTGCTCGCGTTGGTCGAGATCCAATGACTGTTAGCAGAATATGGAATCGGTGGGTTTAGGAGGGTAATACGGAACGCCGTGCTGGATCCCAAAGGCCTCGTATCACTAGCAGTCGAGATGACAGGCATCTTATCCGCATGCTGTAACGGATCGTGCAGCCACGTCTCGATCCCTGAGTCAACAGATGGGGATGTTTGCAAGACAACAACCATCTGCACGAACAGTTCGACGACGTTTGCAGCAGCATGGACTATCAGCTCGGAGACCATGGCTGCGGTTACCCTTGACGCTGCATCACAGACAGGAGCGTTTGCGATGGTGTACTCAACGACGAACCTGGGTGCACGAATGGCAAAACATCATTTTTCGGATGAACCCAGGTTCTGTTTACAGCATCATGATGGTAGCATCCGTGTTCAGCGACATCGCGGTGAATGCACATTGGAAGCGAGTATTCGTCATCGATATACTGGCCTACCACCCGGCGTGATGGTATGGGGTGCCATTGGTTACACGTCTCGGCCACCTCTTGTTCGCATTGACGGCACTTTGAACAGTGGACGTTACATTTCAGATGTTTTACGACCCGTGGCTCTACTCTTCATTCGACCCCTGAGAAACCCTACATTTCAGCAGGATAATGCACGACCGCATGTTGGAGGTCCTGTACGGGCCTTTCTGGATACAGAAAATGTTCGACTGCTACCTTGGTCAGCACATTCTCCAGATCTCTCACCAATTGAAAACGTCTGGTCAATAGTGGTCGAGCAACTGACTCGTCACAATACGCCAGTCACTACTCTTGATGAACTGTGGTATCGTGTTAAAGCTGCATTGGCAGCTGTACCTGTACACGCCATCCAAGCTCTGTTTGACTCAATGCCCAGGCGTATCAAGGCCGTTATTACGGCCAGAGGTGGTTGTTCTGGGTTCTGATTTCTCAGGATCTATGCACCCAAATGGCGTGAAAATGTAATCACATGTCAGTTCTAGTATAATATATTTGTCCAACGAATACCCGTTTATCATCTGCATTTCTCCTGGTGTAGGAATTTTAATGGCCAGCAGTGTATGTTAAGGCACTTAACCCTACTGACGGCAGTGGAAAACTAGTGCCATGTACACTTAACTTTCGAATACCTGAGGTAATTTCGACACAACTTAGTACAAATATGGCGTGCATAAGCATAGGCAGCTAGTGTTGACGTCAACCTGTTATAGAATCATGAACATGATTTATGCTCACGCTTTAAGTCATTTTTGGAGAACAAAAATCTGCTTTATAAATATCACATAGTTTCTGCAAACAGAAATCTTGCGAAACTTCATTGGGCCAAACAAATGGAAGTAGAAATTCCGCGCTATAGGGCGAATCAGGAAGAACGGCCCAGTGAAGTTTTGTGAGCTGCTCTCGGGTACGCAGACGTGTAAGGCGTTGCGTTGTCGTGGAGAAGCGTTTTTGTGTCGACGAGCACGTTGAAGTCAATACCATTACGGTGGCACAATACACTTCTGAACTGATAGTTGCATCATGAGGGAGAACATCAAACACAATAACCCCTTCAGAGTCCCGGAAGGCCGTCGTCATGACTTTTCCGGCTGAGGGTGTGGCTTCGAACTTGTTGCTTGGAGCAGAGGTGGTGTTGCGCCACTATAAGGGTTGCTAGTTCTTCGTTGCCCTTTATGGTCTTCTGTTTAGGTGGCGAGGAACCATGCGGGTACACACCTCTGAGTACCCCAACTTGCAGACAAGTGTGTAAGCACAACCAACAGAGACGTCCAGTTGTGAAGCGAGCTGTTTGATTTTGATCCTTCGATTACCTCGAATGAGAGTGTCGGCACGTTCCAACATGGAAGGAGTCACAGCTGAGTGTGGCCGCCCGGCACGCGGAGAAATCGGATAAGTTGCCGCGACCTTGCTGGGATGATGGCAGACCCCTCGCCCAACGAGTCACCGTGCTTTTGTTCTCTGCCAAGTCTCCGTAAACATTCTGCAAGCGCCTATGAATATCTGTGAAGCTCTCGTTTTCCGCCAAACGAAACTCAGTGACACCTCTCTGCTTGGAACGCATCTCCGATACAGTCGCCATTTTGAAGGCTACATACAGCGCCGCCACCGGTCAGAACTTCATGAGACTACAGGGGCTGAAGTGTTAATATTTCACTATGTCCCACAACAAATTCCGCATGCTTTCAGCCGAAACTGGCAGACAAATTTTTTTTTGCATTACTTACTGAGCGTCCCTCGTATGTCGAAGACACCGTCCACTATGGGGAAATTACTCTCTCTGTGAGCCATGGAGGCTCCGGCTGCAATCCATTTAGGAGAATCAGGGAATGTCCAACCTACCTTTTTCAGCCCGAACAAGAGCTCTTCCGGCTGCACATGGACTGACACAGACGATTACATTAATGAACCTATGAGCAATCACGAAAAGATATGTTACATGTCGTTGTTCTTTCGTTCCATATGCAAGTGGATCAGGTTCAGTGGATTGTGTAGTATGTACGTACACTGCCGGAAAAATATACAACATCCCCAGGGACTGTGTGCGTGGCACCAGGGTATAATATGTGCGTATTGAATGACTGCTGTGTTGTGACTTGCTTGTGACGGTCATCGGCGATGAGATGGCGCTCAGGAGGCATGGCTGTGCACCGTCTGTTTTGACTCTCCAGGCATTAACTGTGCAGAGTTTAGAGATGAATAGTGTTTACAATATTCATTGTAGGGTACAACCATGCCCCACCGACGACTACGTACTCATGTTGCACAGCCTCAGAACGAGGTCACATTGTGGGCGTGGTAGAGGCTGCACGAACGTATCGGGGAACTGCTGTACATGTTGAGCACAGTGTATCGGTGGTGTGTCGGTACTTTCAACAATGGCCTTTAGAACATTTCCTTATTTGTAGGTTAGGTTCTGGACGTCCGCGTAGTACAGACGCACGTGAAGATCGATGCATTGTGCGGGCTGTGGCGGTCTACCAAACCCCATCCAGGAATTCAGTATAGGCGCATCTTGGAACTGCTGTCTCACCAAAGACCAGTGGGAACCGTCTGGTTCAGTAGGACTTGGAAAACGTATGAATGTGGCCAGGATACCGATGACACGACGGCACCACCAAGCATGGCTAATCTGTTGTTGTGAAAGATTCCACTGGGAAGTGGAATAGCACCCTGTTGCCTTCAGTGATGTGAGTAGGTTCTGTCTGTATGTGTGACGCACCTACACGTATAAAATGGTTCAAATGGCTCTGAGCACTATGGGACTCAACTTCTGAGGTCATTAGTCCCCTAGAACTTAGAACTAGTTAAACCTAACTAACCTAAGGACATCACAAACATCTATGCCCGAGGCAGGATTCGAACCTGCGACCGTAGCGGTCTTGCGGTTCCAGACTGCAGCGCCTTTAACCGCACGGTCACTTCGGCCGGCGCACCTACACGTATATGACGTAGATCTGGTGATCTGTCTATTCCAGAGTGCTTTCGCCCATGACATAAAGATCTCATATACATCTACATCTATACTCTGCAAATCACCGTGAGGTGCATGGCAGAGGGTAAATCCCACTGTATCAGTTATCAGGGTTTCTTCCTGTTCCACTCACGTATGGAGCGCGAGAAGAATGATTATTTGAATGCCTCTATGCGTGCAGTAATTATGCTCCCGATACCTATGTGAGCGATACGTAGGGCGTTGTTGTATGCCCTCATAGTAATCATTTGAAGCTGGTTCCTGAAACTTTGTTAAAAGAATTTCTCGGGATAGTTTATACCTGTCTTCAAGAGTCTGCCAGTTCAGTTCCGTCAGTATCTCTGTGACACTCTCCCACGGATTAAACAAACCTGTCACCATTCGTGCTGCCTTCTCTGTATACGTTCAGTACCTTCGGTTAGTCCTATCTGGTATGGGTCACACTCACTTGAGCAATATTCTAGGATGAGTCGCACAAGTGATTTGTAAGCAGTCTCTTTTTGTAGAGATTGGTAATCTACTAACAAATGGAAGTCTACCACCTGACTTACCCACGACTGAACCTATGTGATCATTCCATTTCATATCCCTACAAAGTGTTGCGTCCAGGTATTTGTATGAATTGGTTGACTCATTGATATTATAGGTAACCTAGGCGTCATGGCGTGGGGCTGTCAGTTACAGGTCATTGTCATATATAATGTAAAGTAACCCGCTACATTGCACAGACTGTTATCCCCGCGCTACTGCCATTTGTTCGACAGGGAAGTTGTGTGCTTCTTCATGAGGACAATGCACGTCCATATACGACCGCTGCAAAACAGCGTGGTCTTCGTGAGCCACAGCAACTGTCCTGGTCGGCAAGATCGCTAGATCTCTCACCAACTGAACACGTATGGGACACGATGAAGCGGGAACTTACTCGTTCTCCAGGGCCTGCAAGAACCATTGCCGAATTGCGACAAAAGGTGCAGAATGCTTTGGAAAATTTATCGCAAGATGTCATTCAGTACCTTTACTATCGTTTGCATGCGATAATGCACGCCTGCATTGCCGCCAGAGGAGGGTACAATGTGTAATTATACTACTGTTTGGGCACCGTTTCCTGTGACATGTTTGTTTCATTTGGTCTGAATTTGTTATCATATACTTCTCTGACACCTCACTTGCGAATAAAATGAGCGTCGTGTTTTCCTGGCAGAGTAGCGATAGACGCAGGAATCAAGAACCGCAAGAAAAATATGTACACCGCCGGAAACAAAAATTAGTGCAGCTGGAAAGACGACGTCAATTTTGATCGCATGATGGCATATGCCACTTGGGGAGGATAGTAAATATACTGATAATGGCTTCAACGTTGTTCGCCAACGGATAGCTACCAGAGCCCCATCTGTGTCTACTCATTAATAGAGAATTCTCACAGCCAGAAGGCTCAGCCTGGTGCAAATGTGTGAAAGCAAGCATGCAACCATGACACAAAGACGCACTTGTGCTTTCTACAGTCAACTGAGCTATTCTTCGAGTTTTAAAGAGGTCAGACCGTGGCAGGAAGGTCCTTTCAAGAACTGACTTACAAGTTGGACGCGCTGCGTTAGTTGTGTAAAGATGCTGGTATCAGTGGTCACGTGAACATTCTTACACCTTTAGATGAGGTTCTGGATGTCCACGTAGCACAGACGCCTATCAGAATCATTGTATTTTAAGGGTAGCAGTGGCAGGTTGTACGGCTACCACAACACAGATAACAGGGCTTGTGAGCCCAGACGTGTCAACACTTGCCAACCAGTTATTAGCAGCGAGACTACGGGCACACTCACCTCTAACCTGTCTTACACTCGCGGCGAAGCATCGACGTGCATGGCTCGACAGGTGACATCAGAGGATCACTTGGGATGGCGAACCACGGTCTCCAGCGATGGAAGCAGGTCCCGCCTACACGCAGGTGACGGTCATTTGCACGTACGACACTGACCTGGTGAGCGCTGTCTCGTAGAGTGCATTCGTCCAAGACACATTGGCCCTGCACCACGCCTTATGGTCTGAGGTGCGACAAGCTAAAACCCACGTTCACCTTTGGTGTTTCTGGAGGGAACGCTAACCAACGGTTGGTATGCGCAGAATGTTGTTAGACATATTCTTTTGTTGTTTTTGGAAGAGGAAGGTGATGTGTTGTTCCAACAGGATAATGTTCGCTCACACATGGCCCATGGAACTCAATGTGCTCAGCAAGACGTGTAGCAACTTCCCTGGCCAACACTCTCTCCTGACATGTCTCAAATCGAGCACGTGTGGGACGTGATGGTACGAGAAGTGACTCGTGCAACTCGTCAAGCAACAACTTTTACAGAACTACGTGGACAGGTCGTTCAGGCATATCTCAACGCATCTCAGGACCGTATTCGCTACCTGTACGATCAACTGGACGCCAGAATCATCGCCTGCATTGCCGCCTGTGGAGGCTACGACACGTACTGGTATGAGTGTTTCAGATTATGTCGATACCTTGTACATCAGAACCGCGTGTACTGCTGATCTGTAAATGAAAATTGTAATACTGTCATGTACTCTATATGCACTGATGCAACAATAAAGCTTGAGTGAACTGGAAACCTCTAAAAGGGTGTACTACTTTTCTTTCCGGCGGTATATGTTGAAAACTTGCCATGTGTTTGCTATTCTGGAACCCTTAATTGATATGCAGGTTAGGGGGCAGAATCCCGATGTTATGCGAAACATATCCAACTGGGTTTATACTGAATCTGCACAACGTATGTACCACAATCTTATAATAGCCCCGATATAAATCCTACGTGGGGTGAGTAGCTTCTCATATGCTTTATTCATTAAAATAATTGATCAAAGTTCCTCTTCAAAAATAGTGATGGAAAAGGATTCTGGTGAGTGTGACTATTTAACAGATAAATACCATCCTAAAAATTACAATTACGTTTATTTTCTTTCAGTGGAACTCAAAACTGATCATGAATTTGTACAAGGAACAATCATGTCTGGGAATGTAAACCAAACATGTAAATAGTACTCATCCCACAGAGCTGTTGGAAAGAACCTAGTACAAACAGCACTGCATGGGATCTAGTACGCTTCTCTCCTACGAGAAGGGGGTGAGGGAGGGTGGAGCAAAGGGAACAGGTGAAATTTATAGTAACAATAAACAAGTGCGTGATAGGATGCATTCCCACAGTATCACCTAAGAAACCGAGCGAGGTGGCGCTGTGGTTAGCACACTGGACTCGCATTCGGGAGGACGACGGCCATCTTGATTTAGGTTTTCCGTGATTTCCCTAAATCGCTCCAGGCAAACGCCGGGATTGCTCCTTTGAAAGGGCACGGCCGACTTCCTTCCCCGTCCTTCCCTAATCCGATGAGACCGATGACCTCGCAGTCTGGTCTCCCCCTCCACAACAACCTCAACCTCATCTAAGAAGGCAAAGTGGTTTCACAAATGCCGCTGCTGTGAAAACTCAGTTCCAATTTCGGGCGGCTGAAATATCAACTGAAACTCCTTCAGGCCGGAGCTGCATATATTTCCGACGGTATGGTGCAAGGCAGCGAGCTGATAACGGCTGCTACTCGTGGTCGGCTTCGCTGCATGGAAATGGGCTCGGCCTTAGAGACAAATAGAAGCGCGAGCGAGGAAAAACCAAGTGTTTGTCCAGGTGGACAGACAGGTGAAACTAGAATTAAATTACTCTCCAGCAAGGGCGGCAAAGTACGCGAACGACTCCTGCGGCGGCCAGGAACCAAATCCCCAAATTCTCTTCCGCCCCGTGCCCGGAGAGCGACCGCTCGGCTTGTGCAAGATTTTGGCCAGTCGCCGCCGACAAAGAGTTTCGCTGGTTGTGGCCTTACAACAAAAAATGGCTCTAATCTCTATGGGACTTAACATCTGAGGTCATAAGTCCCCTAGACTTAGAACTACGTAAACCTAACTAACCTAAGGACATCACACACATCCATGCCCGAGGCAGGATTCGAACCTGCGACCGTAGCAGCCGCATGGTTCCGGACTGAAGCGCCTAGAAACGCTCGGCCACCGCAGGGCCTTACAACAATTCGTCTAGACTCCCACTACCGTACTCCATCAAACTAGACGCCAATACCACTCCTTTCGCCGAATCCCGACGGTGACGGCAAACGTGTGGTGATGTAATAGTCGAGCAATCTTTCCTCGTCTCTGCCAGGGCTTTTTGTGGAAAGTTTTCTGGAGACTGGCACCAACAGACTATGACAATTGGAGTGCTTCGTGTGGTGCCGTTCTGTTGGCTGTCCCGTGGAGTTCGGCGACCGTTTCTCTGAAACGTCCCACACACGGCTGGTGTGTTCCTGCCCAAAACATGAAGCTTTCGTGAAAAAACTGCCTCCAGCCATTGCAAAAATAGTGAGCTTTTGTCGCTGTTAAGGCCCAACTTCAAGAGAGAAAGTCACCTGTCACAGGTCGGGAGTCGTCCGCAATGCCGAGTGACTAGATGACCGCCCCCCCTCCCCCCGCCCCTTCTCACATTTCGCTGCTATTGTAAGCGGTTGGCCTCCTAATAGCCCAAAAGCTCCCCTTCGTCTCCTAAGTGAAATGAACAGAATTATGATATGCATGCATCCTACTCCCGATCATGTGCGTTCCAGTACATATCATCCAATTACCAACTACTTTGCATGACAGTGTGATACGGTGGCAAAGTGACATTAATTTGTAGTTGTGGAAATTCAGATTTTGTAAATGCAAGGTGGGCTGGTTTGATCGGTCTCGGAAACTGACATACTGCCGGGAGAGCGGTGTGGTGACCACATGCCCCTCCATACCCGCATCCAGTGACGCCTATGGACTGAGGATGACAAGACCGTTGGGCCTTCATGTTCTGTTCGGGAGGAGCTTAGTTTTTTAGGCCGATCTGATGACCGTTAATAATTGTACGAAGAAACCACAAGGCCGCCATCTTAAGCACCATCAAACCAGGCTATATTGCATTTCTAAAATCTACATTTGCATAAAAATCTTTGAGTTCTGTCTTGCGGCAGGTCTTGTCATGGGAGAAGCCTCGTCAGGGAGGTCCACCGCATGAGCGTCTAGGAGAGTGATTCCAGTGGTGGTTTCCCGTTGCCTTCGACTGGTGATGATGAAATGATAATGAGGACAACACAACACCCAGTCTCTGAGCCGAGGAAATCTCTGAGCCAGCCGGGAATCGAACCCGGGCTCCTTGGCGTGACAGTCCGCCGCGCTGACCACTCAGCTATCGGGGCGGACAAATTTGCATAAGTGATGCGTAAATGATATACAGGGTGTTACAAAAAGGTACGGCCAAACTTTCAGAAAACATTCCTCACACACAAATAAAGAAAAGATGTTTTGTGGACATGTGTCCGTAAATGCTTAATTTCCATGGTAGAGCTCATTTTAGTTTCGTCAGTATGTACCGTACTTCCTCGATTCACCGCCAGTTGGGCCAATTGAAGGAAGGTAATGTTGTCTTCGGTGCTTGTGTTGACATGCGACTCATTGCTCTACAGTACTAGCATCAAGCACATCAGTACGTAGCATCAACAGGTTAGTGTTCATCACGAACGTGGTTTTGCAGTCAGTGCAATGTTTACAAATGCGGAGTTGGCAGATGCCCATTTGATGTATGGATTAGCACGGGGCAATAGCCGTGGTGCGGTACGTTTGTATCGAGGCAGATTTCCAGAGCGAAGGTGTCCCGACAGAAAGACGTTCGAAGCAATTGATCGGCGTCTTAGGGAGCACGGAACATTCCAGCCTATGACTCGCGACTGGGGAAGACCTAGAACGACGAGGACATCTGCAATGGACGAGGCAATTCTTCGTGCAGTTGACGATAACCCTAATGTCAGCGTCAGAGAAGTTGCTGCTGTACAAGGTAACGTTGACCACGTCACTGTATGGAGAGTGCTAGGGGAGAACCAGTTGTTTCCGTACCATGTACAGCGTGTGCAGGCACTATCAGCACCTGATTGGCCTCCACACTTCTGCGAATGGTTCATCCAACAATGTGTCAATCCTCATTTCAGTGCAAATGTTCTCTTTACGGATGAGGCTTCATTCCAACGTGATCAAATTGTAGATTTTCACAATCAACATGTGTGGGCTGACGAGAATCCGCACGCAATTGTGCAATCACGTCATCAACACAGATTTTCTGTGAACGTTTGGGCAGGCGTAGTTGGTGATGTCTTGGTTGGGCCCCATGTTCTTCCACCTACGCTCAATGGAGCACGTTATCATGATTTCATACGAGATACTCTACCTGTGCTGCTAGAACATGTGTCTTTACAAGTACGACACAACATGTGGTTCATGCACGATGGAGCTCCTGCACATTTCATTCGTACGCTTCTCAACAACAGATTTGGTGATCGATGAGTTGGTAGAGGCGGACCAATTCCATAGCCTCCATGCTCTCCTGACCTCAATCCTCTTGACTTTCATTTATGGGGGCATTTGAAAACTCTTGTCTACGCAACCCCAGTACCAAATGTAGAGACTCTTCGTGCTGGTATTGTGGACGGCTGTGATACAATACGCCATTCTCCAGGGCTGCATCAGCGCATCAGGGATTCCATGCGACGGAGGGTGGATGCATGTATCCTCGCTAACGGAGGACATTTTGAACATTTCCTGAAACAAAGTGTTTGAAGTCACGCTGGTACGTTCTGTTGCTGTGTGTTTCCATTCCATGATTAATGTGATTTGAAGAGAAGTGATAAAATGAGCTCTAACATGGAAAGTAAGTATTTCCGGACACATGCCCACTTAACATTTTTTCTTTGTTTGTGTGTGAGGAATGTATCCTGAAAGTTTGGCCCTACCTTTTTGTAACACCCTGTATATATCTGCACTTCTACTGGCAGTGCCTACCATCATATTACTTTATGTAGCCTGAAGTACTCTTAGCCAGCACTCACAGCCTCTACTATGCAGCATAATTGTGCTGCGCAGTTGAGGCCATGGACACCGTTGCCAATGCAGCACACATGGAAGTGTCTGCTCTGTGGTGTTATATTTATTTACTTACTTACTTTTTATTACTTGCCCTTATTTTTTAAAGAAAAAGACATCAATTCGGGAATAGGAAATTATAAATCTACGGCATATTTTAAGAAGAGAACACGAAGAAAACAGGAAAGAGTAGGTACAGGTGTCACTTCACAACCCAGGGAAGGGGACTTGGTACTGAACTTCATGTCTGTATATGTGTGTCATGTTCTGCATCTGACATGTTGTTAGCGATTCTATTCAGCAGTGCCCATGTGCCTGGGTTCCTAAGTGTTTCGTGTAGTCTATTTTCTGTTATGTGTTCTATGTTGTTACATAAGCCTCTGTATCTAATGGATTTCAAAAGGAAGTGTTCTGCGGAACCAATTTCCCCATATCTGCACCGATTCCATTCTGAAAGAAGCGACACGCACAGCACGTGTGTGGGACAGGGACTGTGTCCAGCCTAAAAATGAACCATGCTTCGGCCAGAGTTGTTGTGCATCCATAACCACTCTTTTTGCCAAGTAACGCGCCCACTTTTTAGTTGGTTCCTATCCTCTACGTGCTGCCCAGGGATCTGCAACACTCTCAAGCCTATCCATCTTCAACTAGTATGTTACAGTCTGACATATTACATTTCGATCAGATGTATTCCAAGTACCGAACGATCGCCCCAGATAGTTAAAGTAGCACATCCCTCTGCCCTCGCTTAACAGTGATTTTGTTCAATACGACAGCGAGTCTACGCGCCCATGTAGTAGCTGCAAAGCTCTCTACCGACTCAAAAACTGGACGGTGCTACGTTCGTATGTGTGCAAGTGGGAGTCTCTGTAGTGTCGCGTTCAGTGTCACTAGTTTGTGAATTAAGCTTTCCGCTTTGTTAGTGATCAGTCGTTATGTGTTCGTTGAAGCTGTATCGTTCGTCAGTGAGTACCTCCTGGTGTCTGTCTTCTTCTGTCATGGCCCATTAACACCACATTTCACACCACTGTCCTTACGCAAACGTTCGCCGTACGTCCCACATTAATATCTGCGATTATTTCACGCAGTGTTACTTTTCTGTTAGCATTGACTGACGCAAACGCCGCTGCTCTCGGTCGTTAAGTGAAGGCCGTCAGCCACTGCGTTGTCCGTAGTGAGAGATACGGCCTGAAATTTGGTATTCTCGGCACCTCTTGACACTGTAGATTTCGGAATACTGAATTCCCGAACGACTTCCGAAATGGAATGTCCGATGCGTCTGTCTGCAACTACTAAGGCTGTTAATTTCGTCGTGCGGTCATGATTCGTCGGACACCTTTTTACATAAATCACTCGAGTACAAATGACAGCTGCACCAACGCACTGCTCTTTCGATACTACTGCCATCTGTATAAGTGCATATCGCTACACCAGGAACTTTATCACCTCATTGTATGTTAGCAGACGTGATACTCACCGACATAGCCGTTCCCGTCGACGTCGACGCCGCCAGCGACGCTGATGCCGAAGCCGGGCTGCGTGGCCGCCGGGTGGCCGGAGCTGGGCAGCCTCTGCGGGCCCAGGAGACGGCCCATGCGCCGAGCGTCGCCGCTGCCCAGGTACACGAACACGCTGCCGCCCTGATCGCCGTACGGCGCACCCACCGCCACGTCTGCAATCGCCCGCACCACAAAACTTTACGCTCTCAGTCGTCAAGCGGCTAGTCGAAAGTTATAACGAATGGCGTAGACGTCCATTTTGAGACACTACAGGTGAAGCCCGTCTCGCCATGTGCCAAGTCGCGCACATGAGCGCCGAGGGAGGTCAAATAACAGACAAAGAGATGTCCATGAAAAACACATACTGTTTAAAACATGCACCAAATCCACAATTTGAAGATACATCAATAAAATTCAGTACCATGCTTTACATGAAATTAACAAATTTTACTGTATAGTTCGTTGAATTATAAGTCCGCAGCTCGTAGTATATGGGCTAGCGTTGCTGCCTCTGGATCGCGGGGTCCCGGGTTCGATTCCCGGCCGGGTTGGGGATTTTCTCTGCCTGGGGACTGGGTGTTTGTGTTGTCCTCATCATTTCATCATCATCAATCGTGTAAGTGGTTAGATTGGACTGTGTAAAGATTGCGACTTCGTACGGGCACTGATGACTGCGCAGTTGAGCGCCCCACACATCGAACATCATGATCACCTTTTGGATTATATATATTCGTCGGGGTATGGAATTTGGACCGTCTCCGGAGGTGTCCGAAGAGGAACATAGATCTGTGGCCTTTCTTCCTTATGCTGGAGGCTTATCGTTTAAGATTGGACGAATTTTAAGGAGTTTTAACATTAAGAGTGTGTTCCGTCCACCCTCCAAGATTAGGGCTCTGCTCGGCTCTGTGAAGGATGATTTGGGACTTAGGAAACCCGGGGTGTACAAAATCCCGTGTCAATGTGGGAAAGCTTACGTTGGCCGTTCTATTCGCACAGTGAATGACAGGTGTGTGGAACATCGCCGTCACACGAGGCTACAACAGCCGGAAAAATCGGCCTTAGCAGAACACTGCCTGAATGAGACATAAAATGAAATTTGAGGAAACTGTTGTAATTGCCAACATTTCCGGTTTTTGGAATAGTGTGTATAAAGAGGCGATCGAAATTAGGTTGGCTGATAATTTAATCAACAGGGACAATGGGTTTCCTCTTAGCAAAACGTGGAATCCTGTATTATCTCGCATCAAAACTGAACGTTCTTCGGTGCGGCCTTGATTGCGATATATCGTTGCCAGCAGTGTTTCACTAAGGGCGGCGCCACCTCCCTGTTTTGGAAGTCAGAAACCGTGATGGGCGGCGCATGCGCCGTGTACTGAACGGTGGCCTATATATGACGTCGAATTGCAATCTTGCGTCAGTTCTCAGCGGGACTCATCAGCAGAAGCAGCACTTCCTGAAGATGGCGAACAGTTGGATCGCCGAAATATCGAGTCAAGTTGATTTTAGGATCCGGCAGCAAACCCGAAAAGACTTTCAAGACTTATCACGCCGGG
The DNA here is from genome assembly GCF_023864345.2 of Schistocerca serialis cubense. Lineage (NCBI taxonomy): Eukaryota > Metazoa > Arthropoda > Insecta > Orthoptera > Acrididae > Schistocerca > Schistocerca serialis. The sequence goes on from NC_064643.1 coordinate 464,577,692, forward strand.
AAAGCCTACGTAGTCACATATATATATTTAACTTTCTTTATAGAATTTAAATGTTTAATTTTCAAAAAATAATATATGTGTCTTTCCTCAGATACTATTCAAGAGATTTCTACAAAATTTTCTCTGCTTAGTGTCTTTGCGTATAGTAAGCTCCTATCATGAATTGTTTTGAATATATCGAATTGAAGAATTTCAATGATTTTTTAATTGTGATTCTGTAAGTACAATATAAAACATATGGAAAATTCCAAGCTCTTTGTCCCATATCTCGGCTCACACTGAGAATTTCAAATTTTACTCTTGGCACAACATTTATTGGCTTTATAGAAAGAAATGTACAAAACTTCGTAATTATAGCCGTTATAGATTCAGAGAAAAACGTACATAAAACTTTAATTTTCAGAAATGCATTTTAAAATTCATCCTAACATTGATGTCACTCCTCGAGGGTCCCAGATTTGTACATAGGAGACCTCTTTCTCTTCAAGGCTTCTCTTCTGGTTTCTTCTTTTATGCATTCTTTCCTTTACCTGGCCTTCAACAGGCATTCCAGCTGCTGAGAGACGTTGTAAATCTACTTTTCTCAAGATATCTTGAGTGTAATTTTCTGTCTTACACCCCATTCTCTCTAATACCTTCATCCTCTCTACGTCATATACAAGAACCTCATCATAAGTTGCAAATCTGACAGATGTAGCACACGAAAATATGGTTTTAGGGCATATAAGCGAATTTAGAGACTCATTTCCATTCGGGGTTTTGCCGTGAACGCACATTTTAAGAAGTTCAGGATCTGCCAGAAACCTGTGCGTGGGGGTGACAACATGCAGGATACAATATGGAAGCCTCTCCTTCTGGCACAGCCGGCCGGTGTGGCCGAGCGGTTCTAGGCGCTTCAGTCCGGAATCTCGCTGCTGCTACGGTCGCAGGTTCGAATCATTCCTCGGGCATGGATGTGTGTGATGTACTTAGGTTAGTTAGGTTGAAGTAGCTCTAAGTCTAGGGGACTGATGTCCTCAGCTATTAAGTCACATAGTGCTTAGAGGCATTTGAACCATTTTAATGTGGCAGAGATAATGATTGCGATGTTCATTCGTCGACACCATATGGCAATATGTAGCCCATATTGCACTTTTCACGTCATTTACACTGGATAGGTTCTGGCAAAACAAGAATTCCTTCTTCACAAACAGAGCAGCTGATTTGTTATTATTTCTTAGATACGGAATAGAGTCACAGATGATCTTTAAAACCAAAGAGCATATATCACAGCCCTCTAGATGTATCGCGTGCAGCTTGACTTGAAAGTAATCCACGGATCCGTTGCTAGTATTGAAGTGTTGCTTCAAAAAGTGGGCGCGGCAAGAATATCGTGTCACACATGTCATTATTTTTCAGGCACTTTGGATGTGGTTTCATCGTTGAAGGCTTGGGAACTTATTGTCCACAAGTTCTACTAATAAATAAAAAAATAAACTGGAAATTGACATTTTCGGTGCGTTTCATGAACGTCCCCCCTTAATTAAAGCTAGATTTATGTTCCTACGGAATATTGATCCCCTAGTTACAAATAACGCTTTGGTGCATTTCATTTCTTAATATTATTTTTTCGAGAGCAGCCTCAAGAAAAGGTCTCCTTTTTTTTTGTAAACATACTGTTAACCCTGTGGTGAATGATTGTCTCTGCAGTGGACAGTTTTTAATGGCCACTTCTCTGATGTTTTCATTCAACCTTGAGGCTACAAATGCATGCAGGGTACAACAACAGCAGGGAGTGCCCACTGCAGTGGACTGTGTGTATGTTCAGCCTCAGGAATGTCTGAAAACGCCAAAGAAGCAACCACTAACAGCTCTCCCCTGTAGTGGCTGCTATGTTCCACAGGGTTAATAGATTCTTCACCACGGTGTTGTGAGTGATGCTACCTCCACTTGCAAATACGAGGTGTGCCTATAGAATAACGGAGCTGTTGCTGTAAAACATTTTATTTATGAAAGATATATATTTAGTTATTGTCACTCTCAAAATACTACTACCCTCCTCTACCCCTACAACGCTACAGGCGAATTTTCCTTTGATGGAAACAGTACTGGAAGTCTTCCTCTGTGAGCTCTTTGATTACGCGTGTCGTTTTTCCTTTCACTCCTTCAACGGACTGAAATCTTGTTCCTTTTAATGCAGATTTGACTTTGGGGATTAGGTAAAACTAACAAGGCGCTGAGTCATGCGAGTAAGGTGAGTGGTCTAACACTGGGATGCTGTATTTCGCCAGAAACCTCTTAACAGACAGTTTTGTATGAGCAGGTGCGTTACCTTGATGCAGAGTCTATGACTTGTTTTTCTTCTTTTCGGAGTTGAACAATAACCTCTAGTTAGTAAAGTTGGTTAATAGTTTGGCCTTCAGGAACTCAGTGAAGATATACAATTTCGTATATGGAGAAAAACATCATCGTCGTTTCGAATCTTGATTTGCTCATTCGAGCTTTTTTCGCTCTCTGTGAACTTGGGTCCTCCCAGTACATGTATTGGTGCTTAATTCCTGGATCATAAGAGAAAAACATGTTATAACTCTTTCCAAGAAATCGGGATCATATGCAACGGTATTCAAAGTGTCAGTACAAATATTTTCTCGGGCTTCTTTTTGTTACACCACGAGAATTTTCGGCACCAGTTCTGCATACACTTTTCTCACGTTAAAATGGTTATTATCTGAAACTTGCCTTATGTATTCTTTTTCAATCGACCGAATACTCAACACACGGTCAGATCGAATCAGATAACCTACTTTTCAATATTTTCATCCCTGTTTGATGTTGAGAGGCGTCCCGGATGTGAGTCATCTTCAGCGTCTTATCGGCCATCTTTGAAATGCTCGAACCACTTAAAAACTCTTGTTCATGATAAACAGTCTTCGCCATACACTTGTTTTAGTAAAAGCTAGGCTTCACCAGAAGTGTTTCCAAGATTCATGTGAAACTTCACGACGATTCGTTTCTCTGTTATTATATTTATCATTTTTCCGGAGAAACAGAATAACAGCTCTTACGCGAACGGAGGCTGCGACCACACTGGTTTCTCTGCAGACACCAGAGATGCCGCATTCGACTGGCTTCATGCTTCACCTTTGGCGTTTGCGTGCTTACTCTGTGACAGCATAGTCCCGCTTTTTTTTTTAGCCACTTCGTACAAACACGCTCGCAACCTCTGTCTTGGTGTGGCAATTATTCAAAAGGGAGCTCCCGTTGAACGATACCGCCAAGTGCCAAGTTCGTGCAATTACTCGATTTTTGGACGAAAAAGGTGTTAAACCGGTTGAAGCTCACCAATAATTGTCAGACGTCTAATGGCAGCCGTGCATCGATGTCAAAAATGTTCGTAAGTGGTGTAGAGAGTTTACAGGAGGTCTTAACTGAAATCCACGAAGCAGAAAATAGCGATGGGCCGTCATTTCTCGACAAGACACTTGCGAAGGTGGAGGAAACCACGCTTAAATATCGGAGCATAATTCTGGATGTTCTCTGCATTTTGGTTTCTGAGGTCTCCCGAAGCTCCATCCATAGGATTTTAAAGTAAAAGTTGCAAAATAGGAAAGTATCTGCAAGATTGGTATCGCTTATGCTGACAGGACATCACAAGCAGCAACGAATTCACTGTTCTCGCGAACTTCTTCGCCTCTTTGGAGATGAAAAGAACAATTTTTTGGAGTCCATTGTCACGGCGGCCGCAACCTCTGCTTTCTACTTTCCACCAGAGACAAACCAACAGTCATACGAGTGGCAGGATCCCTCTTCGCCCAAGCCGCGAAAATTCAAATAAACACAGTCTCTTGGTAAAGTCACTACAGGTGTGTTTTAGCCCCGGTCGGTACTACTGTTGGTCGACTTTCTGCCTGCTGGGACAACAACCAGCGCTGACAGGTACTGTGTCACACTGAAGAAACTCAGAAGAACAATTCAGATCCGGAGAAGAGAAATTTTAAGGAAAGGCGTACAATTCCCCATGGAGCTAGGTGAAAAATCCATTAACTTTTTAGACCTTAACATAGATATCACCACAAATACACACACTTTAAAAACTTACAGAAAACCCACAACAACAGACACAATAATACCCTCATGTTCACAAAACCCAATAACACACAAACATGCAGCCTTCCATTCCATGGTACACCGCGTCACATCCAGCGTCAAAACAGAAATTCCAAATAGAAGTAGACACCATTAAATACATTGCATATAACAATGGCTATAACCCTGAATTAGTTTACAAAATCCTGCACAAGAAACAAAGAAGGAAAATCTTGCCCTACATTTATGCCCCCTCTGCAATAACAACTACACCAAAAACCAACTGGTGCACTATACCATATCTAGGTAAGCTATCAGACAAACTAGCCAAACCACTGAAAGCCCAAAACTATAAAACATCATTTTATGCAAGAGGTACTACAGTTACTCTCCTATTCAACAGCAAGGACAAAACAGATAAACTAAGCAACAGTGGGGTCTACAAAATAACCTGCACTGACTGCAATAAACTGTACATTGGTCAAACTGGCTGGGCCATATCAATAAGGCTGACTGAACATGAACGCAGCTGGATATTAAATAAATCAGACTCCACCTTTGCTGAAGATGTGCTCAAAGAAGGACACAAATATCTAACACACATAGAAGTGCTACATATAGCCAACAAAGCCAGAAAACTCAGCCTACTAGAAGCACTTGAACACTTAGCCCTAAATCCCCAACCGGTCCTAAATGACCAATTGCAACTGAGCCCATCACCACTCTTAAACTTTACACAATACAGTAAACCTGCTACTAACCACAAAGTGTTCCAATAATAAACAAATTCACACACCAATATAATGTAATATCCCTTATGTGTTTACATTCCTAACTGTAACAATGTAATATTTGGTGTACATTAATGCACAATTTTCTAATAACAAAATGTAACCGCCAAAGAAAACATCGTTGTTGTACAACCAACAATTAATGTCCAGTGCAACTGCTCACAACAAATACCAAAAAATTGTAAATTTGTTATAATGTGTATTGTAAATATTTATAATTATTGTCATACATGGTACTGACAAACCATAAAATGTGATTTTTTTATGTTAAAGAACAGTTTTATGCAACAGAAAGTCAAAAGACTCGTTTGACAATTCCAAAGACAATACCACAACTAAAGATCGTATGTAAGTGTGTTGTATTTTAGTCCAGAATGTCTGGTTCGTAAGAACACAAGCCCCTTGTTAACAATAGCCAGCAGTTATCTGAAGATGGCCTAATAAGCCGAAAACTAGTTCATACAAATAAAAATCAGTAGAACAAAAAACCGCCCAAGTGTTATTCAACCCTCAAAAGGCGTATGCATTCAAATAACAACGCTCGCCCACACGTCGCCCGTCAAACCATCGATCTGCAACCAAACCTTGACTGATTATGTAAAACAATAAAGTATTGTTCAGCATTTAAAATGATGTAACTATCACAGAAAATAAACGGTTGTTTGTACAAGTAGAAATACAGGAGACCTAACTTCTGGCATTTCTCTCGTGTTTCGATATGTACATAACTTTACTTGCAGATTTTTCTGTCAAAGAAAAATTGGATACTCAAACAAAAGGAAGAAGGGCGAGATGGCTGCAGACAGGGCTTTTTTTATGACAGTGCTAATTACTTCGCCTCTGGTGTCAAAAAATAGGTTTCCTGCAAACTGCTGAGAAAGGCAGCAGTCAAGTTCTGCCTACTTGACCACAGGAAGCAGATAATACCTCTATTCCTCACAGGTTTCCCATCCTGCCTGGGCGTCAACCGACCCAAAGGAAGACATTTTCTGTATGAAGGCGCCTTTTTGGAGAAAAGGAGTCGTTCAAATTTACAGCGCATTCTACCGTTTGTCGCCATTTTAGATAAACTGTTAAGTTCTCTCATGATTATCAGTTCAGAGATGAAATTCCAGAATACTGTTTTGCAGTATGTAAGGACCTAAGCACTCTGGCACATTGTTGTGCACTCCGCAATATGGAAACGAGGGAAATATCGCCATACGTACAATAGTATTTTTAATGTTTCATAAGAACTGAACGCAAAGAATAAGGAGGTTGGACTTTTTTTTTGGGGGGGGGGGGGGGGGGTAGACAACCGGCGGCCCGCGGTCTGGATATCCGGTGCACGATTGGTTTCAGCCAGACTCGCGGAAGAAATTCGTGGGAGAGAGAGCGAGAGAATATTAGAACACTGCAACCGTTTAAACTGAAGGTAATTTACAACGGCTTTTCGAGATGTAAGGTCCGATCGGTTGCGAAATGGAAACCACTGTTAAAATCAAAACTGTTTTATTTGCAACGGATAGATACACCTTGTAGCTACTTCTTTATGTAGCCGACGCTCGAAGTTAAACATTTGTCGTATATAAGCCAGCCGTCTATGTTTTCCGCCAATTCTCTACGCTGGTCTACAGCACGTTGTCTGTGTCAAAATGTTGTCTCATAGCCAGCAGTTCATGTGAGCAGAGATGAAACTCAGAGGGAACCAGTTAGGGGATGTATTGCGAGTGATCCAACACATGTCGTCGAAAACGGCGTAGGAGCATTTCATTGCTCCTGCAGAGTCCGGTCGAGAATTTTCATGAAGTAGGAAAAGCATGACAGATATGTTAAGTGCGCTGCATGACATCAGGCAAAATCTCTCACCAGCCTTACATACTTGCCGGGAGACACTATTTTCTAGGCATCTTTATGTGCTCACTGTGCGCTCGGAACTGGATAGAGCGACGTTAGGTGATCGATGGGCATACTTGAGACACTACCCAACACATCTGTGGAGAGCTCATCGGATTTACACGATGTTTTTCCATTTCGCGCTTGATCTGTCCTTTCTTTCCAAACAGCCCTCGTATAATGAATTGCCTGAAACCAGTTGCTTTTATGCACGCTTATTTTTCCATGATAATACTTCAAGATGCCTGGCTTCCCATCTTCATATGTTTACGTTTACTTAAATATTTGGCCACCCGCGCCGGCGGTTCGAATCCTTCCTCGGGCATGTGTGTGTGTGTGTGTGTGTGTGTGTGTGTGTGTGTGTGTGTGTGTGTTTGTGTTGTTTTTAGCATAAGTTAGTTTAAGTAGTGTGTAATTCTAGGGACCGATGACCTCAGCAGTCGGGTCCCTTAGGAATTCACACACATGCACACTTAAGTGTCGTGAACATTGTTTTGTCACTGATGGCGTTGCAGGATTTTATAACAGAGACTTTTGAGACAGCTAACGTAAAACTTTGTAAGTAAAGAAACAATGTTCACGATGCTTAATTAAATGTAAACAACTGAAGACGGGATGAACATAAATTGAATGTACTCCAAAAACGTGTGTTTTGAGGCGTAATTTGCCGGCATGGCGAGTCAAGAAATGGGTGCCATTCATACTGATGCGTTACCGAAAAACATTAATATCACGGACGCCATAGTTTTGACTTAATGCGCAAGGAGAGTTGCTGTTGTGCTACGAGGCCGCCCGCGATCTTAAGATTCCATACTCCTCAACCAGCCTACAAAATAAGCGACTTTTACGATTTTCTTGGAAAATCTAATGAGGTATATCTTTTTGCACATTATTCATTGATTCTTGGCCAACATTTTTTTTATTTGTTTAAGGAAGCCAGCTCTCATTAAGCCCCCGTCCTAGGAGTGGAAATTGCTCTGTCCAAAATGATGTGTGTCGGCCAAGGACGTCCTGCAGCCTGCAAATCTTACCTGAAATATAATAAACAAACAATTTTTCTTAATCTATAGAACATTGCGCACGAAGTAGCTGCACAGTTTGTGAAACTTGAAAAATTATAAAATGGCAGACGTTTGAAACAAAGATGTAGTTTTGTCGTATGTTTTTCGTCACGTTCTTTGCAGTAACTAATTAATAAAGTAAAATGAAAAAATTGGCTTATTACTCCTTGCGGACATGTCCGAGGAGTAATTAAGCCAAATTTCAGATTGATATCTTTTTAAGTATGCTCCGAATGTATTCCGCCAGCTTGTGCAAATTCTATATGAGGGTGAAAGATATAAGGAAAGGGTTCCAATGCAGAGCAGTTTTTTGTAACGATAAGGACGGAAATCTGTTTGGAGAAAAAGATCAGATTTTAGATAGATGGGTGGAGTATTTTAGTGAACTATTGAATACAGAATGGAAAACGAAGGTGAAGTTGATGCTGCTATGGTAGAAGAGGTGTATATGGAAGTAAACAGGAATCCGTCGAGCAACCTACGCTGGAAGAAGTTAAAACTAGTATCAAGACTCTTAAAAACAACGAAGCTCAGGTAGAAGACAACATTACAGCGGGAATTGTAAAATATGGTGGAGAAAAACTAATAAGGGTTTTGCATGAGATTATAGTGGAAATATGGCGGAAAGCAAATCTGCCAGAACAGTGGAATACAGCAACGCTTTGCCCTACGCATAAGAAACATGACAAAGCCGACTGTGTGAATTATAGAGGAATTGCACTGCTCTGTATAGTATGTAAAGTATTAGGAACAATCATGGCGTGGAGGCTCAGAACATATGTAGAAGATTATCTAGGAGACTACCAGAGTGGTTTCAGAACTAATAGATCTGCTACGAATCAGATTTTTACTGTCGGACAGTTACTTGAAAAATGGTACAATATTGATGTCCACCACTTGTTTATTGATTTCAAACAAGATTATGATAGTATCAAGAGGGATCAACTCTGGAAGGCAATGCAAGAGGCAGGAGTACCCAGAAAACTAATAAGACTGGTTAAAATGACTTTGAGAAGAACAGCATGCAAAACAAAGGTTGAGGTCACTTTATCAAAGGCATTTGAAGTTAGCCAATGATTCCGACAGGGTAATGAGCTCTCCACTGTTCTATTTAATATCGCCTTGGAGAGGCATTGCGATAAAGATACAAAGCGGCACCGCTGGGGAATACTGTTTAATAGAGTGATGCGGGATCTTGCATATGCAGATTATATTGATTTGTTATCCAGTAGGAAACAGGATCTGGAAGAAAAGCTTGAAAAATTAGAAAGATGCAGAGCGTAGATGGAGTTTACAATTAATCAGTCAAAGACCAAGTATATGTTAACATCTAGGAAAAGGTATAGTGAAGGAGAAAGAAGCATGACTTTGAACGGGAAAGAATTTGAACGCTGTGAGAGCTTTAAATATCTTGAGTCACTGGTAACTGAGACTAATGATATGAGAGAATAAATACATGCAAGGATTACAGCTTTTAACTGGGACTACTATGTACTTATTAAAGTATTTAAAGCATGAAGCCTTAGTAGGAATATGAAGCTCACAATGTATCGTACACTAGCGAGACCTGTGGTGATGTATGGTTCGGAGACGTGGACAAAGACACAAAATGATGAGGAGTCGTTACAGAGATAGTAAAGGAAGATACTTAGGGCCAGTGAATTATAGGGAATTTTGGCGAATCATAAATAATAAGGGAATCAGAGAGTTGTATAACAAACTAGTTATCGTGATAGAAATAAAGAGAAATAGACTACATTGCTTGGGACATGTAGAAACAACGGTGGAGAGCAGCACAATTAAGAAAGTTTTCAAAGAAAAAGCAGGTGGACGCCGTATAAGGGGCAGACAAAGGAGGAGGCAACGTGGAGGAGGATTTGATAAAAATGGGGGTTAGAAGAAGGAGAGTCAAGACAGCCAGTAGAGAAGAGTGGGCGGAGATTGTCCAGGAGGCCAAGGCCCAACCCGGGCTGTAGCAACAAGGAGTAGCCGACCGGTGTGGCCGAGCGGTTCTAGGCGCTTCAGTCCGGTACCGCGCGACCGTTACGGTCGCAGGTCCGAATCCTGCCTCAGGCATGGATGTGTGTGATGTCCTCAGATTAGTTAGGTTTAAGTAGTTCTAAGATCTAGGGGACTGATGACCTCAGATGTTAAGACCCTTAATGCTCAGAGCCATTTGAACCATTCTGAACCAAGGAGTAAGTAAGTAAGCTTGAGATACAGTATATTTCAGGCTGACGGAATGGATTGTGGGCTCACTAATAATAATATCTTTCTGAAATTTGGCTGAATTACTCCTCCTTACTTCAATTTATTTTGTAGATATTGTAAAAAAGTGACCAAAAATGCCCTACAAAGCTACATCTTTAAATTCTGTAAAATTTAATGAACAACCATGCTATTACTTCCTGCGTAAATACTATTGATGAAGAAATTTCTTTGTTTTCTGATTTCAGGTAATATTTGCAGATTGCGGAACTTCCGCAGTGGACACACCTTATTTTAGACTAATAAACTTTCACTCCTCGGATGGGAGAACCTGAAGATGACTGAATTTATTCTCAAAAAATCAAGATGTTATCCAGGAATCGATAAATAATGTGTAAAAAGATTTACTTTTATTCCTTCATTAGTTTGTCCAACTAAGTCGCTTATTTTGTACGCTGACTGAGCAGAATGGACCGTTAAGTAAGTAAGTGAATCAGCCCTGTGAGTCAACAAATGCTGCCCGTGCCTGGTTTAACTGGTTGCGTCACATAACGAGGGAAATTCCTCACGCAGGACAGGGCGTGAGCGGTTTACGCAGCTGCCGCACGCTGCAGTATCACTGCTGCGCCTGTTGTTACTTCCGGCAGACTGCAAACATTGCGTCATAGCCCGCTGGCTGCTGTTACGCGAGACAGAGGAAGTCGCTTATCGCGCGAATGCCGCTGTGACTTTGGAAATTTGTGGTAAGATCTTATGAGACCAAACTGCTGAGGTCATCGGCCCCTAAGCTTACGCGGTACTTAATCTAACTTCAACTAACTTACACTAAGGACGACACACACACACCCATCCCCGAGGGAGGACTCGAATCTCCGACGGGGGAAGCCGCGCGGACCGTGACAAGACGCCCCAGACCGCGCGGCTCTCCCACGCGGCTCCGCTGTGACTTTACGAAGGCAAATGTCTTCCCATCCTACAACATTTCTCTGTTGAAACATCTCGAAAACATTCGATCACTTTTATCAACATGAAGTTATATTTAACATGTGTCACTATGTTTATCTCTGCTACAAAATCTCCAAAAAAATTCATTCTGTATAATCACACGAAATTAAATTCAGCACGTGTGAATTTGTTTCTGTTCAGTCCGTCGTAAAAGACTGAGATTGGCTTCGAATGTGTTATTAATTTCAGAGACTTCACATTGACAAACAATAATGAAAAATACACTTATCAGCCAAAACATTATGACCACTGCCCACCGCGACGTTGGATGCCGCCTGTGGCCTTGCGGGTGTTCACCCTAGCGAAGATATTGACTGAAAATGGAGAAATCCATTGAGATAAGCGACTTTGACAAAGGCAGATAATTATTACGCAGAGACTGTGAACGAGTATCTCGAAAACGGCGAAGATGGTCGAATGTTCACGTGCTACCGTCGTGAGCATCTATGGCAACTGGTAGAAGGACAGTGAAACTACCATTAGACGCTAAATGGTTGGACGTACACGACTCTTCACAGAACTTGGGGCTCGGAGGCTAGTGCGCTCTGTAAAGTAATATATGTTATGATCTGTGACATCTCTGCCGGAACAGCACAATACTGATGCACGCAGAAATGTTTCGCAGCACACCGTTCATCGTATGTTGTTGAACATGGGGCTCCGCAGCATACCACCCTCACGTGTTCGATGCGACATCGACAATTACGATTGCAGTGGGCATGAAACCATTTGAATTCGACCATCGATCAATGGAAACGTGTCGGCTCTTCGGGTGAATTACATTTTTGTTATACTAAGCCGCTAGTCGTCTCCACAAGCGCCGTCATCGAGGTCAACGGCGGCTCGAAACATGCGGAGCACCATGGACGCAGATTGGGGGGAGCAGTATTATGCTTTTTTTTTGGTCATCAGTCTACTGACTGGTTTGATGCGGCCCGCCACGAATTCCTTTCCTGTGCTAACTTCTTCATCTCAGAGTAGCACTTGCAACCTACGTCCTCAATTATTTGCTTGACGTATTCCAATCTCTGTCTTCCTCTAAAGTTTTTGCCCTCTACAGCTCTCTCTAGTACCATGGAAGTCATTCCCTCATGTCTTAGCAGATGTCCTATCATCCTGTCCCTTCTACTTATCAGTGTTTTCCACATATTCCTTTCCTCTCCGATTCTGCGTAGAACCTCCTCATTCCTTACTTTATCAGTCCACCTAATTTTCAACATTCGTCTGTAGCACCACATCTTAAATGCTTGTATTCTCTTCTGTTCCGGTTTTCCCACAGTCCATGTTTCACTACCATACAATGCTGTACTCCAGACGTACATCCTCAGAAATTTCTTCCTCAAATTAAGGCCGGTATTTGATATTAGTAGACTTCTCTTGGCCAGAAATGCCTTTTTTGCCATAGCGAGTCTGCTTTTGATGTCCTCCTTGCTCCGTCCGTCATTGGTTATTTTACTGCCTAGGTAGCAGAATTCCTTAACTTCATTGACTTCGTGACCATCAATCCTGATGTTAAGTTTCTCGCTGTTCTCATTTCTACTACTTCTCATTATCTTCGTCTTTCTCCGATTTACTCTCAAACCATACTGTGTACTCATTAGACTGTTCATTCCGTTCAGCAGATCATTTAATTCTTCTTCAATTTCACTCAGGATAGCAATGTCATCAGCGAATCGTATCATTGATATCCTTTCACCTTGTATTTCAATTCCACTCCTGAACCTTTCTTTTATTTCCGTCATTGCTTCCTCGATGTACAGATTGAAGAGTAGGGACGAAAGGCTACAGCCTTGTCTTACACCCTTCTTAATACGAGCACTTCGTTCTTGATCGTCCACTCTTATTATTCCCTCTTGGTTGTTGTACATACTGCATATGACCCGTCTCTCCCTATAGCTTACCCCTACTTTTTTCAGAATCTCGAACAGCTTGCACCATTTTATATTGTCGAACGCTTTTTCCAGGTCGAAAAATCCTATGAAAGTGTCTTGATTTTTCTTTAGCCTTGTTTCCATTATTAGCCGTAACGTCAGAATTGCCTCTCTCGTCCCTTTACTTTTTCTAAAGCCAAACTGATCGTCACCTAGCGCATTCTCTATTTTCTTTTCCATTCTTCTGTATATTATTCCTGTAAGCAGCTTCGGTGCATGAGCTGTTAAGCTGATTGTGCGATAATTCTCGCACTTGTCAGCTCTTGCCGTCTTCGGAATCGTGTGGATGATGCTTTTCCGAAAGTCAGATGGTATATCGCCACACACCAACGTGAATAGTCGTTTTGTTGCCACTTCCCCCAATGATTTTAGAAATTCTGGTGGAATGTTATCTATCCCTTCTGCCTTATTTGACCGTAAGTCCTCCAAACTCCAAAGCTCTTTTAAATTCCGATTCTAATACTGGATCCCCTATCTCTTCTAAATCGACTCCTGTTTCTTCTTCTATCACATCAGACAAACCTTCACCATCATAGAGGCTTTCAATGTATTCTTTGCACCTATCTGCTCCCTCCTCTGCATTTAACAGTGGAATTCCCGTTGCACTCTTAATGTTACCACCGTTGCTTTTAATGTCACCAAAGGTTGTTTTGACTTTCCTGTATGCTGAGTCTGTCCTTCCGACAATCATATCTTTTTCGATGTCTTCACATTTTTCCTGCAGCCATTTCGTCTTAGCTTCCCTGCACTTCCTATTTATTTCATTCCTCAGCGACTTGTATTTCTGTATTCCTGATTTTCCCGGAACGTGTTTGTACTTCCTGCTTTCATCAATCAACTGAAGTATTTCTTCTGTTACCCATGGTTTCTTCGCAGCTACCTTCTTTGTACCTATGTTTTCCTTCCCAACTTCTGTGATGGCCCTTTTTAGAGATGTCCATTCCTCTTCAACTGTACTGCCTACTGCGCTATTCCTTATTGCTGTATCTATAACGTTAGAGAACTTCAAACTTATCTCGTCATTCCTTAGTACTTCGGTATCCCACTTCTTTGCGTATTGATTCTTCCTGACTAATGTCTTGAACTTCAGCCTACTCTTCATCACTACTATATTGTGATCTGAGTCTATATCTGCTCCCGGGTACGCCTTACAATCCAGTAACTGATTTCGGAATCTCTGTCTGACCATGATGTAATCTAATTGAAATCTTCCCGTATCTCCCGGCCTTTTCCAAGTATACCTCCTCCTCTTGTGATTCTTGAACAGGGTATTCGCTATTACTAGCTGAAACTTGTTACAGAACTCAATTAGTCTTTCTCCTCTTTCATTCCTTGTCCCAAGCCCATATTCTCCTGTAACCTTTTCTTCTACTCCTTCCCCTACAACTGCATTCCAGTCGCCCATGACTATTAGATTTTCGTCCCCCTTTACATACTGCATTACCCTTTCAATATCCTCATACACTTTCTCTATCTGTTCATCTTCAGCTTGCGACGTCGGCATGTATACCTGAATTATCGTTGTCGGTGTTGGTCTGCTGTCGATTCTGATTAGAACAACCCGGTCACTGAACTGTTCACAGTAACACACCCTCTGCCCTACCTTCCTATTCATAACGAATCCTACACCTGTTATACCATTTTCTGCTGCTGTTGATATTACCCGATACTCATCTGACCAGAAATCCTTGTCTTCCTTCCACTTCACTTCACTGACCCCCACTGTATCTAGATTGAGCCTTTGCGTTTCCCTTTTCAGATTTTCTAGTTTCCCCACCACGTTCAAGCTTCTGACATTCCACGCCCCGACTCGTAGAACGTTATCCTTTCGTTGATTATTCAATCTTTTTCTCATGGTAACCTCCCCCTTGACAGTCCTAATGGGGGACTATTCCGGAATCTTTTGCCAATGGAGAGATTATCATGACACTTCTTCAAATACAGGCCACATGTCCTGTGGATACACGTTACGTGTCTTTAATGCAGCGGTTTCCATTGCCTTCTGCATCCTCATGTCGTTGATCATTGCTGATTCTTCCACCTTTAGGGGCAATTTCCCACCCCTAGGACAAGAGAGTGCCCTGAACCTCTATCCGCTCCTCCGCCCTCTTTGACAAGGCCGTTGGCAGAATGAGGCTGACTTCTTATGCCGGAAGTCTTCGGCCGCCAATGCTGATTATTAATCAAAATTTAGGCAGTGGCGGGGATCGAACCCGGGACCGAAGACGTTTTGATTATGAATCAAAGACGCTACCCCTCGACCACGGGTACTGCTATCGGAGACATTATCCTGCGCTTTCGTGAGACCTGTGGTAGTAATCGAAGGCACACTGAGAGGTGCGAACCACCTGCATCCCTTCATGCCGGAGCCAGAACAGCGCTACAGTGGTTTGAGGAGCATTATAGTGAACTCACGTTGAGTCTCGGTGACGAAATTCGACTGACGTAAATCCTATGGAACCCATTTGGCTCGCTATCGGGTGTCATCACCGCGTACGCCAATCAGTGGCCCGTTATTTACACTAATTACATGATCTGTGCGTAGACATCTAATACCACATACCTCCACAATCCTACCAACAAACTGTCGGTTTTCTGAGACGTTAAATCAGTGGTATATTTAGTTCCAAAGACGGACAGACAAGCTATTACGCAAATGATCATCAATGTATATACAGTATATACCTGGTGTCTGTTCTTTCCGACATGTCCGAACTCTTACGGGAATCGGCAAGATGCCGCGAGTAATGAGGCTATTGACCAGGAGCGCTTCATCAGTAGTATGTGATAAAAGTTCAGAATTTGGGTTTGACGGGTGGCGCGCTAGGGTAGTCCGTTCGGTTTTGGTGACCACTGTGTCTGGATGTCGTAATGGTCAGTGCATCTGTCTAGTAAGCAGGAGACACGGATTCGAATCCCGATTTGGTACAAATTTTCAACTTGACCCATTGATATAAATCAGTCCCCATTGGTAGCTACTGTCTTTAATTCCTTTTTGTGCTGCATAAATAAATACCTGTTCCAACCTGCAATACCATTTATGTTCGATTACCCAGTACTCATGTATCGTACGGTCTTCCACCTTGCACATAATATGCGTTATACACCCGACACTACCAGTGGGCCCCTAATGTTCTTCGTCAATCGGAGACATTTTTTGATCTTCTTGGTCGGTTTGTAAACAGTTTTTACGTTGCGTACTCGCATAGGCAAACGAGACCCCTTCGGAATGTCGGGAAAGTATTACATGCTTTGTACATAGCTTTCACTGTGGAGAGCTATTACGCTCGTTTCTTCAGAAGAACCATCGGAATTCACAAATATGACTATCATTTCAAGAAGAAAGCCCGAAGTTAAACATGTTGTGGATACCCGTACCGCAGCGGACGACCCTTGCAGTTATCACGAGGAGAACCACAACGGTAATGGCCAAGGAAAGGCTCTCAGGCTTGAAGCGATAGTAACATACCCGGAAGCGCAAATACAGAGATATGTAAACAGGGAGAATACGGCGCTGCGGTCGGCAACGTCTATACTGTATAAGACAATAAGTGTTTGGCGCAGTTGTTGGATCGGTTACTGCAGGTTATCAAATTTTAAGTGAGTTTGAACGTGGTGTTATAGTCGGCGCACTAGCTATGGGACACAGCATGTCGGAGGCAGCGATGAAGTGCGGAATTTACCGTACGACCATTTCACGAGTGTACTGTGAATATCAGGAATCCAGTAAAACATCGAATCTCCGACATCGCTGATCCCGGAAAAAGATCCTGCAAGAACGGGACCAACTCTGACAGAAGCGAATCCTTTAACGTGACAGAAGTGCAACCCTTCCGCAAATTGCTACAGATTTCAGTGCTGGACCATCAACAAGCATCAGCGTGCGAACCATTCAACGAGACGTCCTCGATATGGGTTTTCGGAACCGAAGGCCCACTAGTGTACCCTTGACGACTGCACGACGCAAAGCCTTACGCCTCTCCTGGGCCCGTCAACACCGACATTGGACTGTTGACGACTGGAAACATGTTGCCTGGCCAGACGATTCTCGTTTCAAATTTATCGAGCGGATGGATATGTACGGGTATGGAATCCATGGACCCTGCCACAGGGCACTGTTCAAGCTGATGGAGGCTCCGTAATGGTGTGGGGCGTATGCAGTTGGAGTGATATGGGACCCCTGATGCGTCTAGATGCGACTCCTACAGGTGATACGTACGAAAGCATCATGTTTGGTCACCTGCATCCATTCATATCCATTGTGCATTCCGACGTACTTGGGCAATTCCAGCTGGACAATGTGACACCCCACACGTCCAGAATTGCTACAGAGAGGGTCCAGGAACACTCTTCTGAGTTTAAACACTTCCGGTGGCCACCAAACTCTCCATACATGAACGTTAGTGACGATATCTGGGGTGCCTTGCAACGTTCTGGTCAGAAGAGATCTCCAACCCGTCGTACTCTTATGGATTTATGGACAGCCCTGCAGGATTCATGGTGTGAACTGCCTCCAGCACTACTTCAGACAGTAGTCGAGTCCATGCCACGTCGTGTTGCGGCACTTCTCCGTGCTCGCGTTGGCGCTACACGATGTTAGGCAGGTGTACCAGTCTCTTTTGCTCTTCAGGGTATAATCTCCGGCAGCGAACTCGACCTCTGTCCGCCATCAGCAATGGAAGCTGAATCTTAGAAGATACCAGCCACTGGTGCTGGCCGAAGGTCAGGAAAGTAGTTTTAAAACCGTTGGCCGAACATCTCGGCACAAAAACCAAAAGGCAATAAGTCAAATAGTGGCCAAGACAGGATCCGCTTGTAGAAAAAGAGAATCGTATCTACACATTTATGGAGAAACATAAACAGGCACATGCAGGTGATGTCTGCGATAACCAACACTTTGCTCTTACAGCGTACAATTTCATTGCATTCTTATGAACTATGTTTTCATTCTACAGTATACATATAAATGGACTTCCAGAAATGAACAATCCAGGATACGAAACATTCATCATTCCCCAATTCTTCGAAAAAATATAAAAATGATGTAATGAGAACGACACATAAACGAATCTGAGAATGTGTGCCAACTGCCCAGTGAATGCTCCCCTAGTTAGTGTAAAACTTGTTGCAGCCCTCCGCTCACAAAATAAAAGGTTTTTCCATGTTTACTCTTTTGGCTAACTGCAGAGTATTGCTTCGAAATACGACGTAAATTAAGTTTGTTGAAGGCAAATTATGAATAAATTTGTCACGTTCATGGAATTTTCCGTCGGTACTTGAAGAAACGTAGACATATTAAAAACTGTAATACACAGTAGTTATGTTCCACAATGACATTTATTTTATAATTCGTTGAGAACCGGCTTCATAAAATAAGTATTACTGTGGAACCTCAATATCGCGAATTTCAGTTTTTATAGATGTATGTTACAAGCACCGTTATTGTACATAGAGGAAATGAACGTAATCCGCTGTCTCGAAGTCTATAACATTACTTTCATACTCGAAACTAGGGATTAAGACTGGCAACTGCCCTATGATAAAAAACCTTCTCTCTCCCTGAAGTCGACTATGAAAGTGGCATTCTGAAGCTTGAAACGGGTTGGAGTACAATCTTGTGTTGGTGATTTAAGAGGAACCACATATCTTTACTGCTAGAGATAATTCCATTCGTAGCCAGTGAGTCGCGATTTTGAAATCTGCTTCCGAAACTCATGACACTTACAAAGATTCGGGACTCGTAGCAGTTTATACGCAGGACTTTACGTGCTTTATTAGTGATGCCGTCTTTTGCTGCGACTGCCTTTTACACAGAGATAAGTAAGTCACTTCCATAAAATAATACCGCTGCGAAATGTAGATTGTCGGACGTAATTACCAAGAATAGATACAACTATAATCAAATTAGGAACTGTGTATTTTGTCTTGGACTTACACGAAGCGTCACCTGAGGTACAGTCTTTTATGCGTCAAGTGATAGTGATATTTGGGGTGTTTACAGCACATGGGAATCAAGTTCATTTTTGTAACTCTTCAGGCTTTCCCGGCGATCTAATGACATCTTGGGTTGTCGGGTGTTCTGCCGGATATCAGCGTCGTACTTGCACGATATTTCGGTCACGTAGCTCGAGACCTTCATCAGGTGCGACCTGAGACTGCTCCTCAAGTGGACCTGGTCCAGTATTTATGCCTATGGCCTTCCCCCTCCACCAACGGCTGCAGGCGCTTCCTCTGTGGTCCGCGCCCATTCCCTGTGACCTGCTGGAGCGTTGCTTCTCCGTTTTCCGTCCGCTGCGGTTTTAGGTGTTCCCTCTGCGGTCCGCGCCCACCAGACCCGATCCTGGGGGTTTCATCTACGGTCTGGGGTACCAGGCGTTCCCTCTGCGGTCCGCGCCCGCTCACCACGACCTGTTGGAGCGTTCCCGCTCCGTTTTTCGTCTGCTGCGGCTCTGGATGTTCCCTCTGCGGTCCGCGCCCACCAGTCCCACTTCTGGGTGTTCCATCTTCGGTCTGGTGCTCCTGGCAGTCCGTCAGGGGCTCGTTTACCATCTCCATTTCTCTGGTTCTTCTGTTTGTGTAGTGTTGCAGCTGGCCCCGTTGCTCCTTTAACAATTCCAGAGCCGGATCCCAGGCTCTGCTTAGCTGGTACCCTGTGTCACGATTCATAAGATCGTCAGCCACTTTAATCTCAATCGATTCTCTTATAACACTGTCCCAAAATCTGGGTGTTCGTGCTAGAATATTGGTATCCTCATACTTCATGGCATGATCTAGTTCTAGACAGTGTTCAGCAATGGCTGACTTAGTCACCTGTCTTAATCTAGTGTGCCTCTGATGTTCTTTGCACCTGATCTCCACAGTTCTTGTCGTCTGGCCAATGTAGGACATGCCACATTGACAAGGTATATTGTAAATCCCTGGTTTTCGTAACCCCAGGTCGTCTTTGACACTCCCCAGCAGTCCCCCGATCTTGTTGGATGGACAGAAAACACACTTGATATTGTGTTTACGCAGGATCCTACTGATTCTGGCAGAAATAGAGCCAGCATAGGGCAGATATGCCACCTTCCTTGCTTCATCTTGGTCTTCTTCAGGAACCTGTGGTATAGTGGCTGGTCGGAGTGCCCTCTCAATTTGTCTGTCCATGTATCCATTCTTGGAGAAAACTGTTTTGAGACGTTCTATCTCTATGGGTAGATTCTCTTGGTCTGATAGGGCACGTGCTCTGTGGACTAAAGTCTTCAGAACCCCATTCTTCTGTGCAGGGTGGTGACAACTGCTGGCCTGCAGATATAAATCAGTGTGTGTAGGTTTTCGGTACACACTGTGGCCAATTGATCCATCTGCTTTCCTCTGGACTAGTACATCCAGAAATGACAGCTGGCCATTCTTTTCCAGTTCCATGGTGAACTTGATATTAGGGTGGCATGAGTTAAGATGTTCAAGAAACTCATTGAGCCTGTCCATCCCATGTGGCCAGATCACGAAGGTGTCATCCACATACCTAAAGAAGCATGTGGGTTTAAATGTGGCTGTCTCCAATGCCCTCTCCTCAAAACTCTCCATAAACATGTTGGCAACCACAGGGGACAGTGGGCTGCCCATAGCTACACCTTCAGTTTGCTCGTAATATTGGTTTCTGTACAGGAAATACGTGGATGTCAGTGTATGACTGAACAGGTCCAACAGAGCACCATCAAATTTCTCTGCAATCAGTTCTAGTGAGTCCTTCAGTGGGACCCTGGTGAACAGCGATACCACATCAAAACTAACCATGATGTCCGAATCTGTGATGTGCAGTTGCTTGAGGCGTTGCAGGAAATCTTCTGAGTTGCGGATGTGGTGAATACATTTCCCCACATATGGAGCCAGGAGACCTTTCAGGTACTTGGCTGTTGTGTACGTAGGTCCACTCGAGGAGCAGTCTCAGGTCGCACCTGATGAAGGTCTCGAGCTACGTGACCGAAATATCGTGCAAGTACGACGCTGATATCCGGCAGAACACCCGACAACCCAAGATGTCAAGTTCATTTTTAATCATTTTCGACTTATTCCGTTTTTAAGTACTATATATGAAGGTGCGTCCAGAGCGTGAAAGATTCACGTCGAGGTATCGGTGTGTGAGCTCTAATTGAATCGGACTGATGTTAATGTCAGGGTTTTTAGCTCAGGAAAGCTAATAATTACTTTGGAAGTTTGATAAGTGGCAATTAACTAAGGAGTTAATAACCGGACTGGGCTGTTGAGCCTAAATATGTGACAACAATAGCTTATGGTACCTTCACAGTTCTTGCATATTTTTCTTTGAATGGAGGTGAGGACACAGCTGCCGAGGAAGTGATGCTTCTGCTGCACCAGCTGACAATAACGTCTGCCATCAAGATGGAGCAGACATCAGATGAAGAAAACGTTCTTGACAGCCTGAGAACTGGAAGAGGAGTACTAGGCAATGGCAGCGCAACTGTGGGCAGGAATGTACTATGAAGAAGAGATCCAGCTAAAAGCTCCCCCGCTCCATGCCGCAATGCCACAGTCAACTCGAAGAGGAAGAGAGACAAGACATATTTCATTCCTTCTGGAAATTTAATGTTTACAGTGCGCAAAATGTTTCTCTTCGGGGACGTGTTCAGCCCGGTAGGATTATGAGGTCACGACAGAGAGTTGGTTCCAGATATCCTAAAGGAATTAGCTTCAAGTATTTCTTAAGGATTAAAGTTAGATCTAAATATAAAAAACCAATCTTATGCTCAGATTGTTGTACCATCAAAAACAGGAAATCTAAAAAATGTCTTTCACGAAGCTAAGTCAAGATCCAAGCGCCACGTCTCAGACATTGATCACAAATTCTTGGTAAGAGGAAATTCTGATATACCAAACGACAGCGATTTTGGTTTAGTGGAGAAAGCCACTAGGAAAATTTCGCACTGTTAAACACATCTTGATTGGATGGGTATCGTTAGGCAAGCAAATAAAACGTACCCCAGAACTGAGGCGATTCAAATGATATTCTCAGAATTTTTATCCTCCAGAAACTTGGGTAATTCAGTAACACTCAGAAAAAAGGTCGATGGTTATGGTACCAACTGGCTTACTATGCGATCGTTACGTTATGAAACAGAATCTCCTTTCACCCTGATGTTCAAGCACAGTCCGAACCCTGATATGCAATTTGACAAAGCGGACTTAAGACAGAAGGTCGGCTATTCCATGACATACATTTTTAACATCCAGCATGGCCCTCTTAATACCAAACGTCGACCAGTAACAAAAGTGAAGAAAAAGGACACGGGGGATTTACTGCTATATATTCCGTATGTGCGTCACCATTTTGTCAAGAAATTACCATGTGACATTAACACAAGAACTTCCTCAGTTTTTCCGCAGCAGAAATGTGAAAGTGGATACATTTTCCTTGGAATCTATCCTGAGTGGAAATATTTGTTAGAACCAGACGCAGGGAATAAAATTATAAGTATATATTAAGGAAATGTATTTTCTGTACTGTTTTCTTAATAAAATTTGAAGTCTGGAATAAATAGGAAGATACAAGTACAATACATTCAGCGCAAATCCAAAATTTTACTTTTCTATTCACGGGAGCGTCTAATAGCACTTAAATTTGCCCTTATTCATTATGAGAACTCGTTATAAAAATATTTTCTACAATTAAAAAATTTTAAATGTCATAAAATTTTTGCTGTAGTTAACTATTCAGCAAAAACTTTTTTGTCTATTTTCCTCAAAACTTTCTTGTTATGATTTGATTCCCTTTTGCACTGATATTCTCATTATGCTATACTCTGTAGGATAAATACCGGTAGCTAAGCATTCTGGACGTGTTTTCTAAGAAATATTAAATATTATTCTCGTTTTGGTTTGGTGTACTAAGTCCATTTTATTAGGCAGATCATAAAGTCTAGTTCATTTCTTATAAAAAAAATTTATTGAAGACTGGGAAATTTTTAACAATTATGTGAAGCCAAAATAAATTTATTGCGTTGTGTTATATTTTTTACGCCGGAAAATACCCTAAATTGTGAAAGTATAATATTGTGTAAACTAATTACTGTTGACGTGATCTTTTCGCTACGGTGGCTCATTTTGTATGATTTTATACTGCGGCCAAATCCTAATTATTTCACGTATTTTCGATTTTGTTAAACACTGTCGTGAGACAAACTATTACTAGCGAGATCATCATAACTAGCTTGTAAATCATCAAACATTCTTTAGTTAGCGCAACAGTCTACGGTGTCAAACCTTACATAAACATAAATAACAGTTTTAATAATAATTAAAGTAACTAAAAATTGTTAATAAGAGTTTTTCTAATGTTATACTTTAGATCGCTACTAAATCACAAGGCAAATAAGCCTTTAATATGTTTATATGTTTTTGTTTATATGTTTTTGGCGAATCTCAAAATTTTGTGACATCAGGCGCGCGTCCTAGCAAAATACGCTATTCCGATCGTTGAACTATTCACACACAAAGCGAATGAGAAAGCTTTACCATATTAACCGGCTACATTACGCAGCTTTGCTATCACAGAAAAGCATGACTTGAATGCGTTAAGAGTTTGTCTCTGCTTTATATTAGAGGCCTAACAATTTGTTCCTGCTGCGGATGACCTCATTGTAGGAGCACGCGGCTGTTGCCTGACAACGGCCGTTCAATAGAAGTTCGCCGCTCTAACCGTCTTGAATTATTTGGATACGTTTTCGTCGAGTTCGAGAGTGCGTCGAGTTGAACTCGGTCCACTAGCCAGTTCGAATCGAGTGGCATGTTGTGAGTGAGTAAACAGTTCTGCATTATTCATATCCATGTCTTAGCGAAACTTTTTTTTTTAGTCATTACGTACACTTCTGAATGGTTTGATGCGCCCGCCACGAATTCGTTTCCTGTGTGAACCTTTTCGTCTCAGAGTAGCAGCTGCGACTTACGTCCTCAATTATTTGCTGAAGGTACTCCTGTCTCTGTGTTTCTTTAGTTTTTACCCTCTACAGCTTTTCTTGTACCACGGCGGTTATTCCCCCATGTCTTAACAGATTTATTATCATCCTCTCCCTTCTTCTTGTCAGTGTTTTCCATGTTTCCACTCCTCACCGATTCTGCGGAGAATCTACTCATTTTTATCTTATCAGTTCATCTCATTTTCAACATTCTGCTGTAGCACCGCATCTCAGATGCTTAGATTTTCTCTTGTTCCGGTTTTCCCACAGTCCATGTTTCAGTACCATGCAATGTTGTGCTCCAAGCGTACATTCTCGGAAATTTCTTCTTCAAATGAAGGCTTATGTTTGATAATAGTAGACTTTTATTGACCAGGAACCCCCTTTTCGCCAGTGCTAGCCTGCTTTCTACGTCCTCCTCGCTCTGTCCGTTACCGTGGGTTGTTTTGCTTCCTAGGATGCAGAATTCCTTAACTTCGTCTACTTCGTGATCTCCAGGTCTGAGATTAAGTTTCCCACTGTTCTCATTTCTGTTCCTTCTCATTACGTTCGTCTTTCTTCGATTTACGCTCCGTCCATATTGTGTACTCTTCAGACAGTTCGTTCCATTCAGCAGACCATAATTCTCCTGTTCTTTCACCGACGATAGCAATGTCATCAGCGAATCTTATGACTTATATCTTTTCACCTTGAATTTTAATCCCACTCTTGGATTTTTCTTTCATTTCCGTCATTGCTTCTTCGACATATAGATAGAACAGAAGGGGCTAGAGACTACATTCTTGTCTTATACCCTTTTTAATCTCAGCATTTCGTTCTTCATCTGCTACTCTTATTGTTCCCTGTTGGTTCTTGTATATATTGTATATCACCCGTCTTTCCCTATGGCTTACCCCTATTTTTCTCAGAATTTCGAACATCTTGCACCATTTTACATAGTCGAACAATTTTTCCGGGACAACAAATCCTAAGAACGTATCTTCATTCTTCTTCAGTCATGCTTCCATTTTCAACCGCAACGTCAGAACAGCCTCTCTGATGCCTTTACCTTTCCTAAAGACAAACTCACCGTCATTTAACACATCCAAAATTTTCTTTTCCATTCTTCTGTAAATTATTCTTGTCATCGACTTGGATTCACGAGCTGTTAAGCTGATTGCGCGATAATTCTCGCACATGTCGGCTCTTTCTATATTAGGAATTGGGTCAACGATGTTTTTCGGAAAGTCTGATGGTATATCGCCAGTCTCATACATTCTACCGACCAAGGTGAATAGTTGTTTTGTTGCCACATCCCCCCAATGATTTTATAAATTCCGATTGAATGTTATCGATCCCTTATCCTTATTTGCTCTCTAGTCACCCAATGGTCTTTTAATTTCTGATTCTAATACTAGATATCCTATCTCTTCTATATCTACTACTGTTTCTTCTATCACGTTATCAGACAAGTTCTCCCTCTTGTAGAGGTCTTCAGTATATTCTTTCCACCTACTCACTCCCTCTTCTGCATTTAATAGCGGAATTCTCGTTGCACTCTTAATGTTACCGCACTTGCTTTTAATTTCACCGAAAGTTGTTTCAGCCTTTCTGTATGCTGTTACTATGTTATTAAATTAATGTTTGCACCCTGTCAGCAGCCCACCATCCATGGGAAGAGTGGGAACTTTGAACCAGGGCTCCAGTCATTCGTGAATCCCAGTACAGCATACCAAACAGTTACCGGCTGCAACTATTGGACACTCTCTAGCAGAAGAATGAGGCGAAACCTACCAGGTTGTCAACCAGCTGGAGTGCTCGCAGCAAATCACTTTCACCTGATGAGGTACAATTGATGTTGTCATATCCCTTCAATGCTGGAACAACGGAACGAGAATGTGCCTGAGGAGCGTTAGTTAAAATCAGAAAGCTCTGTGGAAAGAGAGGACTCCCGAATTATCTGTAGCAGTATCTTATTCAATTACTTGGATATGATGGTAACCAGTGTGCCTAGATCCGTAGCAAGTACTGATTCTGGAAAAGTTTTCCACAAGCACGAGAACAGTCACGGAACCATTTACGAAGGGGTTTGCGATACTGGCCGTCAGCTTTGACCAGTGATTTTATGTCACTTCTTGTGCGTACTTTGCTTTAATTTCTTTATAGCGATAGTCACGGTTTTTTTTAACGGCTGCTGGCTGTAAGAAAGAAAATACTGTCTGCTCAGTCTCGGCGAGAACTTAATATTTCGTCGATTTATCATTATTTTTTATAAGACAAACGATTTTTTAATGCGTTCTGTGTATTGTGGTCTTCATTACAAGTGTACAATTTTTTTAGTGTTCCTTTTTTCAGTCGGTTCTAGGCGCTTGAGTCTGGAACCGCGTGACTGCTACGGTCGCAAGTTCGAATCCTGCATCGGGCATGGATGTGTGTGATGTCCTTAGGTCAATTAGGTTTAAGTAGTTCTAAGTTCTAGGGGACATGACCTCAGAAGTTGAGTCCCATAGTCCTCAGAGCCATTTGAACCATTTCTCAGTCGGTGAAAACGGAATCCTTACAAGATCATTTTATTGTCTGTCTATCTGTCTGTCCATCTGTTAAGATCCCTTCTTCTCAGCAACGGCTAGAGGCATCAAGCTGGAATTTACGTTAAATACTACGGTCTGCGATCCCTTGGCGGTTTACAAAAGTTAAGCTTCTAAGTCAATGCAATGATATGACCATCTATACCACATGTTTAGATACTCGCAAACTCATTCATTAAAACTTGTAGATGAACTAGCTGTATACTAATTATGTTTGAACTGAGCCCTCAGATCGCGAGTCCTACTCTTACATGTCCGATTTTTTTTTTTTGAAACTCTTGACGCATACATACATACGTACATATATTGAAAGGAGTCTAATGGGGTACACTTACATGTGGCACCCGAATATGATAATATTGCTAATGTAAACTAAAATGAAACCGTTATATTATAAATGATACATGTCTCTGATAGGCTTTATAAAGCGGATCGCCAAATGTGTACGACCGCAGAGCCAAAGATACTGTTTCTGGTCTGCGACTGCAGTGTTAGAGTAAGAAAGCGCTTGGCGCGCAGCAGTGGCTAGCTGTCTGTGAGCGAAAGAGAATGGAGTAGGCTGTATTTGTGGTGTGATCTGTGAAGCCATTAGGTGTTAGATTATAATGTAGGAATTACGAGTACATGTATTGTTGGAGGTATGAATGTGGAAGCTGAAGTTTTCTCGCAAGCAAGGTGAAGATGTCAAAAATTTATGACTCTCGTTTTACCAGCGCATTAGTGTAGATGAGTTGGCTGATAATTTTCAATTGCTGAATATCCCCAGAATGTATGTAAACATTTGATGTAAAAGCTAGTTAGATGTTTCCTTTTTGTGAGGTTCCTTAGATTTGTTAACACAGCTATACGTAATTTAATGATCTGTCTTTATGATTCAATTACCAAAAAGGATGTAATTTTTCTGAATAATGTAATTTCAATTGTCGGATGTTTTGAAAAGCCAAACTTAACTTCGAATACAGTTTCACTATTGAAAAAAATCATTATAAGTAATTCATCTCAATCAGAACCAGGCCAGGCCCTGGCCAGGTCATACGTTTTTCAAAGACACTAAATAATTCTTAAATGTTTTCATTTATCAGCCGAAAGAATTTCATGCACATTTCAAAGTATTACGGCCAGCATTGCACGCCGCTGAGCTGTAGCTAGTATATTTTATTCTTCTTCATGAGAGATCATAATATATCGCGATCCTCCGTTGCTGCTTCAGAGATAAGACAATTGTGTTTATTTGTTATGTGCACAGGGCCCAAAGTTATCAGTTTTTAACAGGACCTGTGGACTCAGTGCTTAAGGGGCTGAATGTATTTTTCGATGACTGTATTTCTGTATTACAAAGAAGAGATATTTTAAAGAACGTTAATAAGTAAAATCAGTTGCTCAAACTCTTCATTCATTTATTTAAAAATTATATAAAGAACGTTACAATACTGATTAGCTAAAACATTACGACCACATGCTTAACTGCCTGTACGTCCGTCTTTGGAACTCACTGAAGCAGCGGTAATGTGTGGCACAGACTGTATAACTCCTTGATAGGTGTCTGCAGATATGTGGCACCAGATGTCAGCCTCAACGGTCACACAAATCCCTTAAATTATGGGCCGCTGGTTTGTGGACGTGGAGCTGGCGCACTATACCGTCCATGCTTTCATCTGCTTCAGATCAGGCCAATTTGTTGGCCAAGACATCAGCATGATTGACGCTCCTCGAACCGCTACAGCAAAATTTTGGCCATGTGGCACATGCAGTTGTCATGCTAGAAGGTGCTATCGCCGCCGGGGAAGTCGTCAAATATGGAAGGAGGCAGGTGAGCCGCAATAATTTTCGCCAAGTCCCAAACTGTCATGGTGCCTTTGAATACCTTGGAAGTAAACGTGGTGGCAAGTCATAATGGTGATGGGGAATTGGGAGGAGAGAGAGAGAGAGAGCAATAAACGGTCAACACCCGCATTCTTTCTCCTCCCCTACAGTACGGAACGCTGTATCGGCTGCTCACTCTGCATTGTAGACAGTAAAACTGCTTGGTAAACAAATCTTGAGAATAGGATAAACCACTGGGCGGTCAAGGCCGGCCAAGACCAGAAAAAAGCTGGTCAGTCATAAGACCACTTCCAGTCGAAGTGGTACTTCCCGCCGGCCGCTGTGGCCGAGCGGATATAGGCGCTCACTCACCAATCGCGCGACTACTATGGTCGCAGGTTCGAATCCTGCCTCGGGCATGGATGTGTGTGATATCCTTAGGTGAGTTAGGTTTAATTAGTTCTAAGTTCTAGGGGACTGATTACCTCAGATATTAAGTCCCATAGTGCTCAGAGCCATTTGGTACTTCCCCACTGGGGGTGGTATGCACCGAAATCCCCAATCAGGAGAAAAGGGTGAAAGGGGGTGGAGAGTGAGTCGCTCGATTGTAGGTGTCATCTCAAGACAGGTAAATGCACTGCCTGGAGATAAATAAACGTTATAAGTGGTGATCGCTGGCGTCATTAACACTCGTACTGCTATGGCTTCCAGTGTGGTATAGAGGAGAATGCACTCATTGATGACGTTCTTGCGAAGCAATCTACAGAGCCTCCAAATGCTCTCTCTCCATCAGTACGGTTTCGAAAGAATTCGCGGTAACTTCGAGGAGTCAGGTTGGTATCCCACCATTATCTGGGGTGTCTCCAGATACGTCTTAGGGTCATTAGTGCTCAATTCGAAACAGGTCTCTTCACTGAATGCAATCCTTCTCCAGTTAATGAGATTCCAGGTCGAAGACGTATCTCGAGATGCCCCAAACAGCGGTGTGATACTAACCTGACTGCCGCCCACGATACAACCGACAATCTACATCTACATCTACATGATTACTCTGCAATTCACATTTAAGTGCTTGGCAGAGGGTTCATCGAACCACAATCATACTATCTCTCTACCATTCCACTCCCGGACAGCGCGCGGGAAAAACGAACACCTAAACCTTTCTGTTCGAGCTCTGATTTCTCTTATTTTATTTTGATGATCATTCCTACCTATGTAGGTTGGGTTCAACAAAACATTTTCACATTCGGAAGAGAAAGTTGGTGACTGAAATTTCGTAAATAGATCTCGCCGCGACGAAAAACGTCTTTGCTTTAATGACTTCCATCCCAACTCGCGTATCATATCTGCCACACTCTCTCCCCTATTACGTGATAATACAAAACGAGCTGCCCTTTTTTTGCACCCTTTCGATGTCCTCCGTTAATCCCACCTGGAAAGGATCCCACATCGCGCAGCAATATTCTAACAGAGGACGAACGAGTGTAATGTAAGCTGTCTCTTTAGTGGACTTGTTGCATCTTCTAAGTGTCCTGCCAATGAAACGCAACCTTTGGCTCGCCTTCCCCACAATATTATCTATGTGGTCTTTCCAACTGAAGTTGTTCCTAATTTTAACACCCAGGTACTTAGTTGAATTGACAGCCTTGAGAATTGTACTATTTATCGAGTAATCGAATTCCAACGGATTTCTTTTGGAACTCATGTGGATCACCTAACACTTTTCGTTATTTAGCGTCAACTGCCACCTGCCACACCATACAGCAATCTTTTCTAAATCGCTTTGCAACTGATACTGGTCTTCGGATGACCTTACTAGACGGTAAATTACAGCATCATCTGCGAACAACCTAAGAGAACTGCTCAGATTGTCACCCAGGTCATTTATATATATCAGGAACAGCAGAGGTCCCAGGACGCTTCCCTGGGGAACATCTGATATCACTTCAGTTTTACTCGATGATTTGTCGTCTATTACTACGAACTGCGACCTTCCTGACAGGAAACCACGAATCCAGTCACACAACTGAGACGATACCCCATAGGCCCGCAGCTTGATTAGAAGTCGCTTGTGAGGAACGGTGTCAAAAGCTTTCCGGAAATCTAGAAATACGGAATCAACTTGAGATCCCCTGTCGATAGCGGCCAATCAGGGGTAATCGTCTGTGATACCATTTCTTTTAATAGTAACACCCATTTGCTTGTCATCCGCTGCACCCACACGGCACAGCGGTACGTTTACAGCCATGTTAGTTGCCCTCCATGGCAAGCCATTCTGGGTTTACATTTCGGCACGGCGAGAGTTTCTACTGGTTGTCTTCGTGGTTGCCAAACCCTACCTGGATCTCTCCCCTATTGAGAATTTGTGGAGCATCATGGACAAGGCCCCCAACCAGCTCGGAATTTTAACTATCTAACGCTCCGAATAACTGCCTGCACAAGGGCCAGAGGTGGACCTACGCATTATTGACTAGCAAAATTTGTGAAGATCTTTCTCTTGAATAAATCATCAAATTTTTCTGTAATTGCAGTCATTTGTTTAGCCGTACAGGTACATCACATCTACCGATTTTCGTCCTATTGAGATACTTCCTTCCCGGTGCGTCGTTTTTCTTTTCTTTTCTGTTTTGTCTCAGAGTGTATTACTCCCCGTGTGGTGTTTTCTATTTCTCCTTGGTCAGAATCCCATTCATATAGCTCATTGTCAGATGAAATTCCACCACTGCACGTTATTAATTATGCATACAGTAATGTTAAGCCACTTTATCTTCCAGTAGTAGATTAAATTGTTTGCTTCTAAAGATCAGATAATCCTCTGCATTGCGCGATATCAGCATAATTATCCCTTGGGAACGGCTACATTATTTTAAAAGCAGCAACAATTACGGCTCCTTGCACTTCCGAGAGCTAACTGATTGATTTTATTCAGAACTACATTTTCTTGTCGATTGTGTCTGTAGCGTGGAAGTGCTGTTTGGAATGTAAATGTGAATGCAATTTATTTTCAGGTTATTCTTGTTCTTGGCTTTTCTTTTGCGGGAAATCGGTGTGCTAAGGGTACAATCATTAAGGAACCGTAGTAAAACAGTTTTAGAATTTAGTATGGGAAAAATTTGATTGGTTGATGACCTCAAATTGCACTAATTTCATTTCAGTAATTACTTCGTAATACTTCTAGCGCAGTGAGCACGGATACGAACTATTTCACATCGTTTAAAAGATATAATCTGTTTGTTGCTCTACATGGTTCGCCTGAGTCAATCTGAAATTCCCGAAAGTTTCGGCCCACTTATTTCAGCAGTTAATATGCCAAGTGAAATGCAGCTCTATTCGTAATGACACACGTTCAAATTAGAGTAAGGAACTTACTCAAGAAGCACCAAAAGCAATACTTCATCCGTTAAATTAAGTGCCTTCTGAGAAATCCAATGTTATTAGAAATTTTAATTTTGACAGTGTCATTTCATTAGGCACTCGTATTGTACTTGTCCTGCTATCGTCTCTACGCTAGAGCTAGAGTAAATAAAGTACTGATGCAGAGCTGACATTTTCAATTATATCAATTTATTCTACTAAATTTCAATATCAGAAAATAGTCTATTGCCACAGTCAGTTTCCCGTCTTACTGTGAACAGTGCTTTAGTAAGAGGTATTTGAGCTGCAGATAAGTATCGTTACTACAACATACGTTGGCTATTCATATGTGGAATGGATCAGGTTCAATATAAACTATTCAACAAGGGTTCGCTCGTGATACTTCCTAGACGTATAGGAACCTGTTTCCGGAATGTTGAGAAAAAACGTCTTCGACAATACCACCTGTCAACGTTTAAATAGACCTGACGTTGTCGTTGAAAAACGAATTTGGCGAATATCAAACAGGTTTTAGACTAAATAGACCTTACACACAACAAATTTTAGTTCTGAAACTAATTCTCAGGTAGCAAAAAATCTATAACAAGAAAGAACTTGGTACCTTCGTAGATCTAAAAAAAAGTCATGACTCAGTCAAACATACGTTCCTCTTCCATGTTTTGAAAGAACGTTACTAAAATTATTGTTGGGGATACTACACTGTACAAAGTTAAAGGCATAATTAAGGGGAGAAATAACGAAACTTTAAATTAAAACAGAGGCGCAGGAGCGAGGCAGTATCAGGGACTCTCTCCATCACTTTTCAGCTCTATCTTAGAAAAGTAATCTAAAAGTGGCGAAAATAAAAACTGGCGCCTAAAATTGAAGAAAAAAATAATTTTGGTAGAAACAATTCTAGGATAGACTGCTTAGCTTTTGGAGATAGGGACTCTATGTGAGGACATTCAAACAGCATGAAAACCAATATAAATTCCTTAAAACAAAGCAAAACACGGACAGGAAGAATCGAAATATCATTTTAAAAAAGAAAATACATATCTAGCAACCCGGCACCGAAAATTCTAGAAACTAAATACGAGAAAATCTAGAATTCTTCCGTTCAAATACCAGGCGAAACCATTTAGGAAACTGGTCTGGAAATGAGTGATTACGAAATTCTTTGTCACAAAATGGAATCAGCTTTCAGGCTTGCTAAAGATGTCTATAACAAAATAAGCATCTCAAAATACACAAAACGGGGACACTAAAATAGACTCATGAAACCAGACTGACTTTATAAGGCGCAAAGACTCCGTTTTAAAGCGAAAGAGAGATTTAAATAACCAATAAGAGAGAACGTAAAGTAATCAGAAATATTTTATGTCCAAATTATACTGAAGAAGCAACATGACTAAGAGAAGATGAAGAAATTGAAAAGTATGTTAACATGTTCTCAGGTGCGTAAAAACGTATGCTAAAATTCTATGGGCATAGTACAAACCAAACCAGTTAGATAGGTTGTACGAAACCCGTAGTGAAGCTAAAACTGAAACAATAATTTGAATCGGCGCAGTAAAAGAATGACTGAAGGGAGCAGACATAATACAACACGATGTATCAGACAAAAAAAATGTAGGCAGAAAATTCATGATTGCACAGTTGGCCTGGAGAAAAAATCCGAAACGACCTAACAACTTGGTCTGGCGATCGGGAATGAGAAAATTAGTTGTGAAATTTTGAAACTAATGCAAGTAAAAATATAAACACTTCTACTCGAAAGCGTGATGAATATGATGAATATCTTTATTCTTCATGTGTATAATTTTATTTCTCAACATAGTAAACTCTACCGACAAACACATTTTTCCCAACGAGAGACCACTTTGTTAATACAGTCACTGTAGAATGTTTGACTTCTTGATGGATCCACAACCTCACCTCTGCCTGCGTCGCTTCATGACTCACAGTGAAGTCCTAGAAGGCGTTCCTTAAGTTTTTGAAACAGCCAAAAATCGGATGGGGCCAAATCGGGACTGTCTGAAGGATGACCGATGACAGTCAACCCTAGGTGTCGGATTGTTGCAGATGTCGCAGCGCTCGTGTGTGGTCTGCCATTGTTATACTGAAGGAGAGGGTGCTCCATGTGTGGACGAATTCTTCAAATTCGAAATTCGATTGCAGCACTCCGTTTCTCAAGCACCGTCATAGTTATGTTAAACGCAGCTATGTTACACGCTACAATTCGGAGCCGTCTAGCGCCAGAGGGGTGGATATTGTAGGCATGAAGAATAAACATTTAGAATGTTATTAAGATATGCTTTATGTTAAAAGCCTTAAGACTTTTCGCATAAAAAATTCGGAGGCATTACTTTTCAGCACACCCTCGTACAATGTTTTTTGGATGGGCATGACCCTACTCCGCCTTTTGGATCCGCGCTTATACAGAGTTGCACGCAATCTTGAGGGCACTGCAGCTGACTTGCGTATCCGTGCAGAGAAATTCTTCTACAGCCCCGATACCCTGAAGGCGTCCCTGGACGAGGACGAGGAGCTAGTGACGTCACCATGTGGAATTCCACACTCCACTACATTGCGAAGAGTGAGAGGAAGAATCTGTTATGGTAGATTGTTGCTTCGTGGAGAGGAACGTGGTCAATAAGATGCAGCATCGCTTTTGCATCAGCGGCAGCTCTCAGGAGACGCCATATTGTATTATGTCAAACACAGCAGAACTCAATATTTGGTGGTTTTAATGTTATAGCGTATGTGGAATGAGAATAAGGTGTTTCAAAGCACCAGCACATTGAGGACCTGTCGAACTCGTTTTAGGTACGATATCTTACAACAAAAGATATGTTTCGTGCTCTGAAAGTAAACCGCTTCACTGCTAACCCAGAATGATGGTTTATCGAAACTCGTCGTTTTTGGTGCAATTTGTCATAATTAAATATAAAATAATGATATCTGTAGTTAAAACCTTTAGACATTGTATACCACACAACCTAGGTGCTGCTGTCAGATTAAAGCCGTAGAGTAATCGATGGTGTCGTAAGTATAAGGAGAAAGGTAGGAGGTTCGTGTCTAGCTATTTCCAAACGTTTTTTAACGTTCCTCTATCTAAAAGGTTTGGGACTTCCATATTAATCTAAGTACTATCTGTAGTAGTTGTGGTATTAATTATAAATAGCGTATTTGCTGCAAATTCTTGTTGCATAGTCCAACGACTGCAATGTTTCCCCAGAGACCAAAAATCTTAACGAGACTGCTAGTCACTGTCAGAAAGTAAACACAACTTACACGCTGTAAGTTCTCGGTATCATGAAACTTAGTGTTGCAGATAAAACTAATAAACTGCAGGGACGAATTGCTGCGTGAAACGGAGGAAAAAAGGCCCTAAGAACATGTGTTCGGAAATGAATCGTTGCCACGGTAGATGGCGCTGACGAATTACAGTTCCTCTGGCCACGTGCCGTGTGTTCCCTGTGTGTTGCAGGCTGTGTGGCTGACGCAGCATACTTTAAGCTGCAGGATGGTCCGGTATTCATGTCGACAATAAGCTGAGATGGAGTTTGTATGCGGCCAAGTAGATGGTAATAGTCGAGAGGCAGCACGGATATACCAAAATACGTATCCTCAGAGACGCCAACAACATCACACAACATTCAAAGTCCTTTTTGGATGCTTGTGTGATAATCGGTCCTGCCTGCGTGCAGGGTAGGTAATGTGGGTGAAAATGGGAGAGACTGATTGCAGTTTAAAGTGACATTAAATTTTCGGCACTCTTAGTTTTAACTCTTTTAATTAAATTCGTTGCAGACTATTTTAGCAAATCTGATGGCACAACGGTGCGTCACGGACATCCTGCGTCCTCGCGTGTCGTATCTCATGCGACAGCGTCGTGATGCCATTTTTCAATAGGACAAAGCGCGTCCAGAGATGGCACATGTCTTTACGGTCAGTCTGCATGGTACTGAGGTACTCATGTTGCCATCAAAATACCCGTATCTGACCCCTATAGAACATAACTCCGTCCCAATGCCAGTGACTAGGACATCAGACCAGTTTGACAGGTGTGGGCCAGCATTGCTCAGAAGAAGATACTACTACTTCTTGACACCGTTTCCCGCCGTATAAGTGCATGCATCTAGGCCAGAGTGGGCGTAGCGTCATACTGATTAATGTGCTCCACTCCCAAGTTTTTTTATAAACTTTACTCTCTTTTGTAATCACTAAAATGACATCACATAACCTCGCAACCTGCGAAGTTTCCTTTCGTTGTAGGCGTTCTTACGTGGACAACCCACTTACAGACCTGGCCACTTCTAAATTCAACGGAAGGCTTCCATTCGTTCGCATACTATTGGAAAGCTGCATTTCATACGCCAAACATCTGCTAACAGAGTGTCAGCTACAAACGAATACTATTTCGCATGTGTTTGGAATAAGGTAGCATACTGAAGTAACGCGGAGAACGTCTAATGAATTCACATACTTTGTTTATTTCACAGAAGAAAATTGCGGAAATATTCGAACTTACAAGTGGATGGAAAACACTAATTCCAAAGACTGACATTACGTAATAACTCTTACGTTAAAATATGTTCTAGAAAAATATTCTGCCCGTCTAAGCAAAACGTTCTTCTTTTTTCATGCTTCAGCATTATTATCAGATGCCAATTATTTTCGTAATAGCACATACTGTTGTTCATATAACTGTCTTTCGTCTGCAATACATCTGTTTTAGTTAGTTTTGTCTCCCGCCATTTTTTTATTTTTATTTTTTATTATTATTATTTTTTTTTTGTTTCCATATGGTCATGACCACGAAAAGTGTACTCACAACAAACACAAACGTAAAACTTTTATGTTTAGTGAATAGCGATACTGTGTGTGTTTGCGAGGACTGTTTTGATAAAGTCATGACAACGCTGTAGCCACAAAAATTACAGATGGCAAACTGCACCATAATATCAGCTTTATTGCAGATGGCAGACAGCTACATGAATAATAATATCGAAAGACTCGACACTAAGCAATGCAAAGCCTTGTGTATAGTTACTGCGGCGTTCGTGTCAACCCCAATCAACGCATTACTGGTTGAAGCGAATGATTCAATGTTGAAATTGCGACGAATACTTCTCTCCAAGGAATTCTTCTGCGGCTCTTTCTCGACGCATATGAATCCCTTGACGAAAAAATCCGGAAATTAGTACTGGATAAATAAACAACTTCCACCAGCTCGGCGAATATGCAGGGTGCGGCACTTAAATTCGGACAAATGAAACATTTTTTAAAAGCTAATTTATTAAGACAAAATACAAATGAAAATCCTTTAACATATAAGTAGTGGTATCTTTCAAAAGTAACATTACTAGACATAACCCTCTACAGGCGCAATGACCTCCTCCAAACTTGTACTGAATCGCTCGCACGCACTCTTTAAAACAGCGCTGTCCATATCCGCGAATGCTGCTTCGATAGCGGTGCGTAGAGATGCGACATTAGGGTGCCTCGTCCTATTGGTAAATCATTCGACTACGCTCCAAACGTAGTAATCGAGGACGTGCCAATTCGGGCTATTCCGTGGGAAAGTATTCCTTTGACGAGAACATGTCAACGTTATCCGAGAGACAGTTTTGGACTAAATGGCTCGTATGAGGTCCTTCTCTGCCATCCGACGCATTGTTCGCTCGCCGACATTCAATACTGACGCTAGTTACCTGTGCGACTGCCTCGGGTCCTCCGAAATCAGCGCCTGGACCTTTTCGATGACTGCTGTTGTTTGTGACATTCGTTTGCTCGAATAAGGTTTCCTCACCGGGTTAGCGGAACCTTCCCCAGACTTCTCTGAAGCATTATACTTGACCATAACAACGTAAACAGTTGATCTCGGGTACCCGCAAACTCGAACTATATCAGTGGGCGAACGCCCAGCGCGAAGACTTTCCATAATCGAGGCTCTTCGATTGTCCTCCGCAACATCTTGTACTCCGTAACATCTTGGTCATTTTGAGCTTTTGAGTGTTTTCTAAATGCCTATGGCTTTCAAGAATTCCAACCGCGACCTCCAGAGGAACTACGATATGGCGGGAAATTCAAATTAAAATTTGTCGGGATTTAAGCGCCGCACCCTGTGTGTAGATGCAGGCATTAAGGCACAAGGTGTGGAAAAAGCCTCTTACACCGAATTACAACAGGTCACACGAAATGTCGACTCTCCAGATTGATGCCAGGGCTGGTTTAACGTTTCAGAACAAAGAAACGTCTATCTCAACTGCAAAGAAATTCCTGTCTCACTATCACGATGCATGCGTGGTGTATGCGAATGGGTCCAATTCTAGAGAGGGCGTTCGTAGTGCCGAAGCAAACGACAAGGCTTACCACAAGCAGATCCACACTCCACTAGAACGACAGCCGAGTTGATTGTCATTTTGGAAGGTCTGATATTCACACAGACGACCACAACAGACACATTGGTCATGGTCACTGATAATGTGTGAGCACTACAACTGATAAGACGCCATTACACTAGTAGTACCAACCCGATAGTTGCCGCAATTGTCGACGTGGCGTTTCGGATGCAGCGGAACTATCGGAACATCGTGATGGTATGGGTAAAAGATCACTCTGGGATAGATGGAAATAAACAATAAGATTTTCTAGGAAAGCTAGCATCTCGGCATGGAACTCTAAAGTATGATAAATTCCGTCTCACAGATAAGATAGCCATACTCAGAAAAAGGTTGTCATCAGA
Source organism: Schistocerca serialis cubense (assembly GCF_023864345.2). Lineage (NCBI taxonomy): Eukaryota > Metazoa > Arthropoda > Insecta > Orthoptera > Acrididae > Schistocerca > Schistocerca serialis. Next base: position 464,616,058 of record NC_064643.1, read on the forward strand.
CTGACAAGAGAAATGGTCGAGGATATCTAAGATCAAAGGCAGTCACTACGCACTAATTCAAACCACGATTCCAAGAGCCGGCCAGGGTGGCCGAGTGATTCTAGGCGCTACAGTCTGGAACCGAGCGACCGCTACGGTCGCAGGTTCGAATCCTGCCTCGGGCATGGATGTGTGTGATGTCCTTAGGTTAATTAGGTTTGATTAGTTGTAAGTTCTAGGGGACTGCTGACCTTAGAAGTTAAGTCCCATAGTGCTTAGCGCCATTTGAACCATTTGATTCCAAGAGTATCGCGGTATAATGAGACACACACATGAAGGAGCTTCCCGACAGTTATAACACGGCTGAAATTAAGTCAGCCGGCCGGTTTGGCCGAGCGGTTCTAGGTGCTACAGTCTGAAACCGCGCGACCGATACAGTCGCAGATTCGAATCCTGCCTCGGGCATGGATGTGTGTGATGTCCTTAGGTTAGTTAGGTTTAAGTAGTTTTAAATTCTAGGGGACTGTTGACCTCAGAAGTTAAGTCCCATAGTGCTCAGAGCCATTTGAACCATTTTGAAATTAAGTCACTGAAAAGTTCAAGGAACACCTATATCGGCTCAACCTCAGCGCCGCCCTCTATGTGTTTGTGGAGAGGAAGAAGATCCAAACCATACATTCCTACAGTGTCCTCAGAACACGTATCACATAAATGTCCTTGCAAGTATTCTGCAGGCTATTGGTATCACTTTCCTAGTAGCCTCCAAACACTGTTGGCATCCAACGGTATAGCAACGTATAAATTACTGTACGAGTTGGTCAACAGTTCCAACATCAAAATATAACTGCCTGCGGTACTAATCTAACGCTCTTGATAATTAGAAAGCGTGTTCCTATATAGGCGGCTGTAAGACCAGATCTGTTTCTTGCATAATATTGTCCTGTTTTGTGTAGATAGTACTTATAGACCTCCACAGGTACTCAGCCTTTGAAAAAATTCTTGCAAGACATAAAAAAAACATTTTCTTATTAATTTAGATAAATAGTCGTGAGTACGGATTGTATAGGGAATATCCCAAATGTGTACCAACTGCAGTTTATTGTTTCCTGATGGTTACGTTTAGGACTTTAATAGCACACTACCACTGTGTATCGTGTGTTACAATTTCGCCTTGTTTTCTCGTTTCATTATACTGTGGCTGTAGGACTTGTTCTATGTCGGAATCAAACCTTTGTTAAGCCTGTGTAACTTTGTACCTGTGTACGACTTAATGTCACAACAAACTGTAATATACCGTTTCTAGTGTTAAAATGGCTGTTTGGACTGTTACGAAAGCCAGAAAATAAAAAATAAATAAATAAACAGTATGTGCTATTAAAAATTTAAAAAAAAACCAAATGATGATGGTGAAACTTCGTGGAAACCAATGTGGATGAAATAAGGCGCAAACTGTGGTTCCTCAAGGCAAATTCATTTTCCGAAACATATTTATTCGGAAGTAACTACGGTCATAAAGTGTGTGCTCCAACTTAAATTTAATAGCTTTTAGATTTTTCTGATAGTCTTCTAAATACTCTCAGGTAGGAATTAGGAACTGGAAACAAATTTTACTACAGCTTGAAGAGAGTCATACAAACAACCAATATGGCTGAAGTTTCTCGTAAAGAGAAATGAGAGGAAACGATCTGTATGTACCTTAAAGAAATTTTTTACAGCCAAGATCTAAAAGTCCAAAGGGCTCTGAGCACTATGGGACTCAACATCTTAGGTCATAAGTCCCCTAGAACTTAGAACTACTTAAACCTAACTAACCTAAGGACATCACACACACCCATGCCCGAGGCAGGATTCGAACCTGCGACCGTAGCAGCCTCGCGGTTCCGGACTGCAGCGCCAGAACCGCACGGCCACCGCGGCCGGCAGCCAAGATCTCGTCCAAAACTGTTTTTTATTGACCGGTTTTCATGGCTCATCTTTACAACACCAAATACCGTTCAGCTACACTATTTCGAGTAAGAGGGTTCCAAGATGTACTTCATTCATCATGTAAATTTAAACACTTGCATAAATGTGGATTTTAACAACTGATGAGCATCAAAGGAATACTGCGTATGTACGCATCCGAAGCTGCTGAAGGTGCATTTTAGCTGTGTACATTTTTACTTGTGACAAACCTATTTGTAATTTTATTTTTGACACTTAACTTTTAACATGGCGTGAGTAATGAACGCATCATGGAATATCATGTGCAACCAAAAAAGTTTTTAAACGTATTTAAATGTATAACTGCCGTTTCCTCATTTGTAATGTCTAACAAAAATAATTATAGCAGATGAATCAAATGTAAATACACTACTGGCCATTAAAATTGTTACACCAAGAAGAAATGCAGATGATAAACGGATATTCATTGGACGAATATATTATACTAGAACTGACATGTGATTACATTTTCACGCAATTTGGGTGCACAGATCCTGAGAAATCAGTACCCAGAACAACCACTTCTGGCCCTAATAACGAAATAGTTCAAATGGCTCTGAGCACTATGCGACTTAACTTCTGAGGTTATGAGTCGCCTAGAACTTAGAACTAATTAAACCTAACTAACCTAAGGACATCACACACATCCATGCCCGAGGCAGGAATCGAACCAGCGACCGTAGCGGTCGCTCGGTTCCAGACTGTAGCGCCTAGAACCGCAAGGCCACTCCGGCCGGCCCGTTATAACGGCCTTGATACTCCTGGACATTGAGTCAAACAGAGCTTGGATGTCCTGTACAGGTACAGCTGCCCATGCAGCTTCAACGCGATACCACAGTTCATCAAGAGTAGTGACTGACGCATTGTGACGAACCAGTTGCTGAGCCACCATTGACCAGACGTTTTCATTTGGTGAGAGATCTGGAGAATGTGCTGGCCAAGGCAGCAGTCGAGCATTTTCTGTATCCAGAAAGGCCTGTACAGGACCTGCAACATGCGGTCGTGCATTATCCTGCTGAAATGTTAGGTTTCGCAGGGATCGAATGAAGGGTAGAGCCACGGGTCATGACACATTCGAAATGTAGTGTCCACTGTTCAAAGTGCCGTCAATGCGAACAAGAGGTGACCGAGACGCGTAACCAATGGCATCCCATACCATCACACCGGGTGATACGCCAGTATGGCGATGACGAATACACGCTTCCAATGTGCGTTCACCGCGATGTCGCTGAACACGGATGCGGCCATCATGATGCTGTAATCAGAACCTGGATTCATCCAAAAAATGGCGTTTTGCCATTCGTGCACCCAGGTTCGTTGTTGAGGAAACCATCGCAGGCGCTCCTGTCTGTGATGCAGCGTCAAGGGTAACCGCAGCCATGGCCTCCGAGCTGATAGTTCTTGCCGCTGCAAACATCGTCGAACTGTTCGTGCAGATGGTTGTTGTCTTGCAAACGTAACCATCTGTTGGCTCAACGATCGAGACGTGGCTGGCTGCACGATCCGTTGCAGCCATGCGGATAAGATGCCTGTCATCTCTACTGCTAGTGATACGAGGCTTTTGGGATCCACCGATTCCATATTCTGCTAACAGTCATTGGATCTCGACCAACGCAGGCAGCAATGTCGCGATACGATAAACCGCAATCGCCATAGGCTACGATCAGACCTTTATCAAAGTCGCAAATGTGATGGTACGCATTTCTCCTCCCTACACGAGGCATCACAACAACGTTTCACCAGGCAGCGCCGGTCAACTGCTGTATGTGTATGAGAAATCGGTTGGAAACTTTCCTCATGTCAGCACGTTGTAGGCGTCGCCACCGGCACCAGCATTGTGTGAATGCTCTGAGAAGCTAATCATTTGCATATCACAGTATCTTCATCCTCTCGGTTAAATTTCGCGTCTGTAACATAACATATTCGTAGTGTAGCAATTTTAAAGGCCAGTAAAGTACATAATGTTACAGATCTGAAAACCTGACCTGTCAAAACCGGTAGATAAAATAACAGTTTTTAATGCGGTCTTGGGTATAAAAATTTTCTTCACCAGTATTCAATATTTACATTCATCAATCAATAAAAGCACAGAAAAAAATCTGTCATAAGCTACAGAGCAAGCCGCCCATAAGCGCTACTCTGTGATTCGTAAAGATAAAAATATCCAGACTACAGTCCCAATATATTTTTCAGTACAAGACGTCAATGGAAGAGTTTGTGAAGTTTTTTGTAGAAGACATTCACGGATCAAGACGATATAACGAATGCCATTGGGGGTGAAACTGAAGCGCCACAGTCTGTTCTCTCTCGGGTTGTTCTGGAGCGTCCAGAGGGCGAGCTGCATCTTTCTACGCTAGGAGCGGTCGTGTTACTGCTGAAGCAGAGGCAGAGGCACGTAGCCTTCACGTGAGGCCGCCACGGAACGCTTGGCTCGGGTTGTATAAACAGGCCGGCTCTACCCAGCGACAAACAAGCCAGCTAGCGCCAAGGTGAACGCGCACTGCCTCTCCAGCGACAGCGTAGCCTGGAGGAGGTGAGGATCGACTCTGCTGATTTTCCTGATAACAACGCATGCCTCAGACTCGTGTCAAACGAATCCCTACGAATAAACAAAGGAAATAGGACCGTGGCTCGAAGAATCTATACAGTATGATAAGTCGCTATTCCGGAACCCGGTTTCCGTTGCAAGTTGCCCGTCTAACAGCTCTCCCCCCCCCCCCTCCCCCCCCCCCTGCTCGCTGTACATATCTTATCCCACACTCTCTCCATCCATCTCCTTGTCCCTCATTTCTCTCTCCGGATCCTCCTTCTACATCTACATACATACTCCGCAATCCACCATACGGTGCGTGGCGGAGGGTACCTCGTACCACAACTAGCATCTTCTCTTCCTGTTCCACTCCCAAACAGAACGACGGAAAAATGACTGCCTATATGCCTCTGTACGAGCCCTAATCTCTCTTATCTTATCTTTGTGGTCTTTCCACGAAATGTAAGTTGGCGGCAGTAAAATTGTACTGCAGTCAGTCTTAAGTGCTGGTTCTCTAAATTTCCTCAGTAGCGATTCACGAAAAGAACGCCTCCTTTCCTCTAGAGACTCCCACCCGAGTTCCTGAAGCATTTCCGTAACACTCGCGTGATGATCAAACCTACCAGTAACAAATTTAGCAGCCCGCCTCTGGATTTCTTCTATGACCTCCCTCAATCCGACCTGATAGGGATCCCAAACGCTCGAGCAGTACTCAAGAATAGGTCGTATTAGTGTTTTATAAGCGGTCTCCTTTACAGATGAACCACATCTTCCCAAAATTCTACCAATGAACCGAAGACGACTATCCACCTTCCCCACAACTGCCATTACAAGCTTGTCCCACTTCATATCGCTTTGCAATGTTACGGCCAAATATTTAATCGACGTGACTGTGTCAAGCACTACTCTACTAATGGAGTATTCAAACATCACAGGATTCTTTTTCCTATTCATCTGCATTAATTTACATTTATCTATATTTAGAGTAAGCTGCCATTCTTTACACCAATCACAAATCCTGTCCAAGTCATCTTGTATCCTCCTACAGTCACCCAACGACGACACCTCCCCGTACACCACAGCATCATCCACAAACAGCCGCACATTCCGCACATTGCTATCCACCCTATCCAAAAGATCATTTATGTAGACAGAAAACAACAGCGGACCTACCACACTTCCCTGGGGCACTCCAGATGATACCCTCACATCCGATGAACACTCACCGTCGAGGACAACGTACTGGGTTCTATTACTTAAGAAGTTTTCGAGCCACTCACATACTTGGGAACCAATCCAATATGCTCGTACCTTAGTTAGGAGTCTGCCTTCTTTATATCCATTTCGTCCACCCCTTCTCTTTCCAGCTCTTCCTCCCCCATCTCTCTCTGATCTTATTTATTGTTATTGCAAACATAATCTTGATTGTGAATAACGCCCATATAAATGGGTAAATCGGCTGTACTAATCAGTACACGAGAAATGAGGTAGACCTTTCCCGCCGCTGCATCTGTGTGGATAGTAGCTTTAATGACAGTATTTCAGAAAGTTTTAATCTTCGAACATATAGGATCATTAAGTTAGCCATTAACACATCTTTCTTGTTTTTTTATTAAAAATGATTGCGAAAAGGAAAATAAAACCGCTCATTTTTCACAGCACGGCTTAGCATGCTCTTTCTCGTAGCCGGTTGGTCAGAAGGGATTTATCTAACCGCATCTTTCCTTGAATATGTTGTACCGATATCTGGTGATGACATTAAATAAAGTGAACGTTTATATTCGCTTTAATATTTTTCACTATACGCAAAGACATTGACAGCGGCATGCGTAAAGAAAAAAGGAACTAAAATCAATTTAAGAATTATGTCGATAAGATCGGCATAGAAATTGTATAATAATAAAAGAAACTCTTTGTTTTGTGTAATTAGAATGAAAATGAACCGGCATAGAATTTGTATAATAATGAAAGTATTTGTTCTGCCTAACTAGGATGAAAAGACTTTATTTGTTAGACATTGTGCACGGACAAAGAATTCGCTATTAGGTTTGTCTTGTTCTGGAATTCAGACAACGGTCGGCCATTGAACATTGTAAGTCAGCAATAATTTACTAATTGTTAAAATATATTATAGAAAGAGTTATTACTGCTCCATTTAAGTTGACACTCCTTTCCCACGCAGGGCAGATCGCGCCAATAAAAGCCATTGTTGGCCGTCATTACTGGCCATAACATTTGTTGTAAACGCCTGAGAGTGTGTAAATAATTTCTCTTTGAATGTATTTGTAACTTTATGGCATTTGCAGTATTTATCGCAATTTGTGGACTACCAGATCAGAGATTCAAATAGGCCGCTTCACGGCGATCGATTGCCGTTTCAGAGACTATTTTGAGATAAAAAAAAGGTTCAAATGGCTCTGAGCACTATGGGACTTAACATCTATGGCCATCAGTCCCCGAGAACTTAGAACTACTTAAATCTAACTAACCTAAGGACATCACACACATCCATGCCCGATGCAGGATTCGAACCTGCGACCGTAGCAGTCGCGCGGTTCCGGACAGAGCGCCTAGAACCGCTAGACCACCGCGGCCGGCTATTTTGAGATAAGAAATAATAAACCATTTACGTTTCCTTACGAAGAGACAGCAAAATTTCGCCACGCGACACGCACAAATAATAATATTTTCTCATGCTTAAGTCTATGAGATGTTTAGTTACTCGATACATCAAGTGAACATTTTACGTGTAACATTTTGAGGCGCCTCACGCTACACATCCATAGCAAGGCTGTGCTCCGTTATTTAAAACAAAAGTTACTTTAATTAAAGAATCAGAGCAGATTACGGTATATTGTTCTCCGTTTGTAGCTGGAGTTCTATCCTTTTCTGTAGTATATGTTTCACTACAGTACTTTTAGTATAATTCCCCCCCCCTGTAGGATGGAAAAAAGCAGTACATTTAGGCACCAGTACAATGTGTAAACCGAAGAAAAACAGTTTCACTTAGACCATGAAATTATTGAAATGAAATAAATCAGAATTCATTGCTTTGACAATAATTTGTTTGTGTTTTTAATACGTTCACCGCGACGCTTGGTGATGAACATTTTTTGTCTTTCATTCTGGAGAGAAAACGAATAGCGCAGATGGCTACCGACTCTCGAGAACATCTAGAGCGCTTCAGAAATTCTTATTCGATTTGCCTCCAAACGCTGTATACGCTCTTCATCAGTCCCACTGATTCGACGATCATGTAGTTGGCCGCGTTGCGAGTGCGCTGATCGATATTTCGACGCCGCAATCGATATTTCGACGCCGCACACGTGGAGTTTTTTCCAAAGAAATAAACCACGAACTGAAATCAATGGAATGTTTATAACACAGCAAATTACCACGAACTGTCATCAATTCTATCTTTGCGACACACCAAATAAGTGATCACGACCGAAAACACACTGAAATATCGCTTTCAATTGTATTCTTTTTCGCAAAATATCAGTAGTCAATGAGGAATTTGTTGTTGTTACCAAAACATGCAACAACAGAACTGTCAGACAGAACGTCACTTTTTTTTATTATGAAAAAATATAGCAGCAGAGCTCTCAAACCGACCCCCACATTTCTTTCATTGGGATTTTCATACAAAAATACCACCCAACCCGACGGATCTTCCAAAAATTTTCTTTCGTACAAACCTTGCCCTGATAATAACGAACACAACAGAAAACAAATCAGCCAAATCGACGGAGCCATTCTCAAGTGATGATCTTTCCTAGATGTGGCAATTGATTTTTATTTATATAGAATTGAGAATGATAGCACTTAGCGACTTCCAACAAACTGAACACATAATTTCAAAACTTTACCAATTTTTTTCTCGCTGACCTCCCAACTCCAACTCATACAAAGTGATGAAAGGAAGAAGTTCATCGCTTACTACATTTTCACTGTTCATGCAGTATGACTTCAGTGTAAGACGTGACTTTTAATTTATTACTTCTTTACTACCGACTCTGGTCGCAACACAGTTGCTTACATTATCCACATATACCACTGAATGTACCTCTAAATTATGTCATTGTTCAAGACATAGTCCGCTATAAATGACTTCACAGACATTTAGATGCGTGAGAAACTAGCTTCTGATTAAAATGGCGTGCAGTGCAATTTCAACATCATACATGAAATTTTAATTTATTACTTCTTTACCACCTAACTCTACTCGCAACACACATTACAGACAGTGTCTGCATATAATACCGAACTCTCCTGCAAAATTCTATCATTCTACAACACCAGTTCAGGAGACATGACGTCATGAAAACTGAGATTCGTGAAAAACTAGCTTTTGCTTAAAATTGAGGTCCAGGTTACCCAGGCTATATTAATTCAGTATTTCATAATGAAAACGTTTAGAGACTTGCAGCAAACTCGAAATACAATATCACATTTTTTCTAAACATGTACTCACTTACATGCTTCAGTTCAAATTTCTAACACATTAACTCATTTATAACGTAATTAAAAGTTTGGGGCTGTTATATACATGCGAATTCGATTTCTTAAATCATTGTGGGTTTACTGTTATGTGACTAGTACAGGATGCCATCGTGATATAGGGGCAGCGTCTTTGACAAGTAAGCAAAAAACCTGGGTCTCTGGCTAGACTCAAGCCGTTCCTTAAACGTCGAATAAAAATAATCATCAAATATTGCCCAGTGACTCCCGGTATAATTAGTCACCCTTGTTCTGCAAACGACCTTGTCAAAAAGGGCGGAGGAGTGGGTGGAGGTCTTATAAAGGCACATTTGCATGCCGAGCGTGAGTTTCCGCGGAAACGCGAAATACTAATTAAATAAATAATCAGTGACAAATAAATAAAGCCTATGGCACACAACTGCAGCGCTGTGTCGCTGATAAAACAAAAGCACAATTACGTTACTCTTATGTTTGATTAAGAAATGGAGAGCTCTGGTTGAAGTGGTGCGAGAAGCACGTATTTTATTTTATTGTCTGGCACACCGCCATATTTCATGATATAGAAGAATACTGCGAGTTGCAACCACACTAGGCACTCGATTCTGTAAAGAATTTATATTTATAAAAGTAAGTAGGATTATGAACTGTAGGCTTATTCATTGAATATATCTGATTTAACTAACTGTGTAACTTTTTTATGTTTAGTAGACAATCACCTCTGTACGTCGCATTGGCATGGCTGGCAAATTATTGTAATATTGAGATTTAGATTATGAGTCCGCACCTACCGCAGCAGTCTTTGGAAACGATTTAATTACGAAGTCCGATTATTCAGTTTTATTTCACGGTCAACTACGAGTAACATTGCCTTTACGAAAAAGCCATTGTCAAGCGTCTGATACCGAATAATTGAACGTCCACATTCCAGATAAGCAAATACAATTGCAATCACAATCACCATCATACAGATAGAATAATTAATATATTTAAAAAAATAACAACAACATATTATTTTATTTATTTTATTTATTTTATATTGGCGACTGCGTGTCGGACTTGTTATTTTGTCATTTGTTACATTGTTCTCTTTGTTTCATGTAAAAAATCAACTTTCTGGACCTGGACGTCAATGTATGAGAGATAACAAAATCTGAAGATATTTTCCAATTCTGAAATTTTGCGGGAAGACGCAATGAAACTTCCAGCAAAATAAGGTAAGACGCAGCATCTTTGCATTGGTAGGCTTGACCAGACGTATAATTCAGTGTATTAGCTTTTCAGTAAATTCTGTACTGTTTCTTTTCTGCATAACAGTTTCAGTGATAAATTTCATTCTCAGTACTTTTCCCTAAACAATAACGTATGCAACAATACCAATACACGAGTGTACAATATGGCCGACTTCTGTACGATATCATGTAACATGGCCAGCAGCCATTACCAATAATCTCAAATTCAGTTTATATTTTTAAATTAACAGACAGCCATTGTTGCTACGAGCGATTCATGCTCAACTACATTTTATTTTAAAATCAGTGTCAAAAATTTTCTTGAAACATATATCACGTGTGGCATGGTAATAACTAGAAAACAATACGCAAAAATGGAACAGCAAGGACGTACTATTCAGACGCAATCCGACTCGGACGTGAGACAAGTGTTAGAAAATGACTTTACGACAGCAACCGGTAGTGACGATTCATCAAACATTGACGCAAGTGTTGACGAAAATTTTGACGATAGGCCGTCCACTACAAAAATTTCAAAATCTCAGTCAGAGCCCATGTTAATGCATGACGTCACGTCTAATGACGCGGCGGGGGCAGAGACCTTGCAAACGGTAAACATTGCCGACATGTTACAAATGCTAATGAAACAAAACGCCGAAAACATGGCAACCTTAAAGGCACAATTAGAGACACAAAATGAACAGTTAAAAACACAAAATGACGAAATCAAATCTGATCTCATAGCAATCAAGATAGGTAATGACACTTTATGTAAGCGTGTGGAACTTATAGACGCCACACTGACCAAACAGATGACCGAACTCAGTACTAAATTTTCCCAGCTCAATACGAGACAGGAAAAGACTACAACTGACGTAGCACTTTTACAGACACAAGTAAAAAACCTTAATGTCACGTGTGAAGTTCTTACTGAACAAATTCAAACATATCCTTCAGTACATGACAATCTTGAAAAACGAATTACTGACGTACAGAATAAATTTGACAATGTTGAACAACACCTGACTGACATCTTACAATTAGATGCCACAACCACTTTTGAACAGTAAACATCTGCTAAATCTACTCAGAAAGAATCAAGTTTGGATCTGGTCGGAACAGTGCCAGAATGACTTTAATACAATTAAACATGCTTTAGTGAATGCTAACATTTTGAGCCATCCAGATTTCAATTTAGATTTTTGTATGACTTGTGACGCTTCACGTACTGGCTTGGGCTGTTGCTTATTTCAAGTTGTAAAGAATAAAGAGGAGGAACAGATAAGAATTATTGGGTTTGCGAGTCGCACTCTAACTGAATGTGAGCGTACATACTCCACTACTGAGTTAGAAACACTTTCCATAGTATGGGCATTCAAGAAATTCAATTATTATTTATTTGGAAAACATACGGTAATTTACACCGATCACCAGGCCCTGACATTTTTGTTAACTTGTAAACTTGTACATCCTAGACTATCACGATGGGCAGTTACACTTCAGAACTACTCTTTTGAAATTAAGTACATAAGAGGTAAGGACAACACCATTGCAGACACTTTGTCTAGACTTCCACAAGGTATGAATGATACCAACAGTGACTTAGAAAATATAAATGACTACAGGATTCTCTTAATGCAAGACAAGCAGTATCACCAATATTATATTGATATGTGCAGAAACATGGCTGAATTACAAAAATCTGATCCTCACTGGTATAAGATAATAACATTACTGGTAGAAAAACACAATCATCCTTTGACTAAGTATTACAAGTTACACAATGATGTGTTATTTTACCGCCGACATCCAAATGCTACTAACTGGTGTGTATGCATTCCCAAAGAGTCTGAACGTAATCTAATTTGGCACACACACTTAGTTTGGGGTCATTATGGGACGAAAAAGTGTTTGGCAAAGCTCAGCACATACTGTTATTTTAGCAATATGAGAAGAAAAATTTACAGGGAACTAAAAACATGTGTCATATGTCAAAAATCAAAACCTCAGAATTTATCCACAAAAACAGATTTACATTCTATTTTACCCAGTAAACCCCTGGAAATTCTGTGTACTAACATCAGTGGACCGCATCCAGCAAGCTCTGGAGGCGTCAAATATATCTTAGCTTTTTACGATATATTTTCTAAACATGTAAAACTTTATGCTTTAAAATCCGCCACTGCAAATGCTATAATACGAAGATTCTCAAGTGATTACCTGACGCACGTGGGAAAACCTAAAGCAATTCTATCAGATAATGCAGCATACTACTCTGGGTACAAATGGAGAAATTTCTTGAAGGACAATAACATTAAAAGTATATTTATTTCGAGGTTTAGTCCACAATGTAACGCGACTGAGAGACTTTTCCGAGAATTAAATCGATTCATGAGGACCTATATTTCATCAAAACATACTAATTGGGTGTCCTGCCTAAGTCTTTTCGAAGACGTACACAATAACTTAAATATTTACGATACGAATTACACACCTAACGAGATCATGTTCAATTGCAAACAGAACGATCAGTGGATAGAACCATTACCTAAGTTGTCAGACAAGGAAATCACACCTGAACAGAAAATAAAAGAAGTGTTGACTACATTGACACATCACGCACAAATACGAAACAAACATCACAGAAACATAATAAAAAGAAAACAAAAATTCGAGGTAGGAATGCTTGTACTACTTCGTACTCATCATAAATCTGTAGCACTCAAACGACGCAACGCTAAGTGGCGTCTGCTATATGAAGGACCTTATATAATTGTTAACATACCGCATCCTGGTGCGTATCTGTTACAACATCCTAGAACTAACAAAATTATTGGGCTATACGCACACCGAGATCTTAGAGCATTTCATGCTGAATAATGTCAAAGTCATACCCAGCAAAATATTGCTAAGCAACTCGAAAAACTCTGTTGTTACAACACAGATAATAAGTAGTACAGAAATTTTCATTTCAGCGGTTCCAGTGACGCAGTTGAAGACAGAAGAACTTTTCTTTCAGCGCGCGCCTCCACCTGAAGGACGGAATATTAAAGTAAAATTTATGATTACGTAGCAGTGGATGACATATTAATTTTTCACGGAACATTTGTTACTGAAGGTACCACTGACTTGGTGTGACACCTGACGAACTGACAGACGTCATCTGTGAAGCGATCTTTTACTTTGAGAAGTAGATTAGACACACATCTCTCAACACGAAAAGCATCTATCAGTAGTCAAGACCACACAGACACTCTACACACACGCACAAAACGCGAGGAATCGAACATTTTCTCTCTCTTACTATTTTGAATATTTATTGAGTAGTGAAAACGCCTGGTCTTGCCTACTGATGTAATGAATGTTGTGTCTAACCTATCTGAATTTCAGATGACATCACAAAAAAAACATCGATAATATCCCAGCAAAACCGCTAAAGAGGATGTAAATATCTGCAATTCATGAAATGGTTCAAATGGTTCAAATGGCTCTGAGCACTATGGGACTCAACTGCTGTGGTCATAAGTCCCCTAGAACTTAGAACTACTTAAACCTAACTAACCTAAGGACAGCACACAACACCCAGCCATCACGAGGCAGAGAAAATCCCTGACCCCGCCGGGAATCGAACCCGGGAACCCGGGCGTGGGAAGCGAGAACGCTACCGCACGACCACGAGATGCGGGCAATTCATGAAATCAAATGTGACACAATGTAATAAACTATAGCGATGTAATGATGATGTAAACATGTTTATGTGCAACTATATTATGTTTATGCTAAGAAAATATGTGACGTGTGTATGTATAATTACTTATTTTTTTAACTGATGTATAGTGTAACAGTTACTATGTAAAAATTTGAACAAAACGAGTGCCAAAAAGACATTGCATAGTGAACCACTGTTCACGGACATTAACGAACATTACTAACTCTGCAACTACGCGGAAACCTATGTGAAAGAAACTGTTAATGCCATTCATTATGCAGCGTATCAATGTAAACGCGATGAACGATTTCCTTGATTAATAACTACGAACATTTAGGTGAGCTATATTCAGCAAAAAACTGAAAATGTGAAGTGCATAATTCGTGCATCGTCTAGTGATATTGCTACAGTACCCAACTTCAAGATGTTAACTGGATTAAATGGACACAAAGTGCCTGTCCAGAAAACAACACGACGGGTGGAAGAATTTTGGTTGGAACTTCAGGGAATGAAATGTTCTCGAAATGTGACGGACACTCTTACCTGGACTGTCCAAGGATCGACGCCAGCTATGTGCCGTCCGAGGTTCTGCAACCAAGCTTCCACGGAATGTAAAAAACGAACTGCACGTGGACCAATTACTCGACGGGTCACGTCTGATCTGTAATAAGCAATGCTTTTAGTCACAACAAACTGCATCACTACGACTATAATGGAAATGAGAAATGGACACGCTTATGTATTAATCACGTTGTTATACAACGATGTTACTGTGATCAAAAAAAAACTTTACCACGACGATACTGACCTGTAAAAAAAATTATTGTGCAGCGGATGAATATGAACTGTAATAACGACACGATGTGTATAGGTCTACGCACCTGAAAAATACGGACATTTTTCTTTGAAGTATTTCAAAACAATACTATGTAACTAAGAACATTCGACAATCTAAGTTGTATTGTGTTATAACAAATATTGTAATTTTAAAACTAAGTTACCTGTCATAGAATGTAGTCTTCATAGGTAATCTTGGTTGAATATTTTCTTTGTGCAACGACTGAAATACGCGCGCACACGAACAATATGAACTGCAATACTGTGCCGCGTGATCTAACTGTATGATATAACGGCAGTGCCGCAGTTACACAGACGCTTCTGCGCATGCGCGCACTCTATCTGCCAACATTAGAACTTTTACGGCGCACCCGCGTCATTCAAATTTTGTATATAATGTGTATAATGTGTAATGTAAGTCATGTAAATAGTTGTAGATAACTTAGATTTTCTTGTGCCTTTAAGTGAATTGCTCGCCTGCAGGTGTGTCCTTTCGCCTCGCAATTCAGGGGGCAATATAAAGGCACATTTGCATGCCGAGCGTGAGTTTCCGCGGAAACGCGAAATACTAATTAAATAAATAATCAGTGACAAATAAATAAAGCCTATGGCACACAACTGCAGCGCTGTGTCGCTGATAAAACAAAAGCACAATTACGTTACTCTTATGTTTGATTAAGAAAGGGAGAGCTCTGGTTGAAGTGGTGCGAGAAGCACGTATTTTATTTTATTGTCTGGCACACCGCCATATTTCATGATATAGAAGAATACTGCGAGTTGCAACCACACTAGGCACTCGATTCTGTAAAGAATTTATATTTATAAAAGTAAGTAGGATTATGAACTGTAGGCTTATTCATTGAATATATCTGATTTAACTAACTGTGTAACTTTTTTATGTTTAGTAGACAATCACCTCTGTACGACGCATTGGCATGGCTGGCAAATTATTGTAATATTGAGATTTAGATTATGAGTCCGCACCTACCGCAGCAGTCTTTGGAAACGATTTAATTACGAAGTCCGATTATTCAGTTTTATTTCACGGTCAACTACGAGTAACATTGCCTTTACGAAAAAGCCATTGTCAAGCGTCTGATACCGAATAATTGAACGTCCACATTCCAGATAAGCAAATACAATTGCAATCACAATCACCATCATACAGATAGAATAATTAATATATTTAAAAAAATAACAACAACATATTTTTTTTATTTATTTTATTTATTTTATAGTCTGGAGCACCCTCTTGGCCTTGAGAAGGACGACAGTCTCAAAGAGGAGGAAGAATCAGTAATGATCAATGTCATTAGGATGCAGAAGGCAATAGAAGCCACTGCATTACAAACACACAATTTGTAACAGCAGGACTTGTGGCCTGTAATAGAAAAAATGTCATTATGATCTCTCCAATGATAGCAGATACTGGATTAGTCCCCCATTCAAATCTCATGGAGGAAGCTTGTTAATCATGTGCAGCTCAAAGTTGCGTCTCCCTTAGGGAAATGACAGCAAGGGGTGGAAAAAATCATCTTGTGCATTCAGTGATTATGTCTAGAGACCGCAATGAACGTGTTCATAAGGGTGAACTGCAGCCACTGAGGGAGCAGGGTGCAATCAAGTGCAAACGGTTGCACTCGTTGGAACGAACGATGCCTGTCGCGTTATCTCCGAGATCATATTTGGATCGTTCCAGCGGCTGGTGAAGAAGTTTGACATGACTATCACTGCGCACAGAATTTCAGCGAAGATCACAAGTTGCAGCATCGTCCCCTTGTTCTGAGTCGAGTGGGAGGCTGTGACAAGCTAAACTGCGACTTCCTACACTTGCGCCATATCTTTCAGAACATTGTGGTCCTCATAAACGGTCAGAGCTGCACTATACCAGAGGCTGCTTCCCGGGTAGCTGACTGTGTGTGAATCGCACAAAAGTATCCTTTTTTTAGATTAGGCAACCGTCTATCAAGTCCAGATGACGACAGCTGTAGGACAGCCCAGAGCATTAGTGTAAGAGCCAAAGAAATGTCGTGCATGGGCAAGAGTGTTAAAATCCTAAAGGTCAAATGCCGAAGCATGGGGAATAAAAGTGCAAGACTTCGAAGCGCTCCGAAAAAGTGGTAGAGCAGACATATATAATACTAGGTACTGAAAGCTGGTTAAAAATCAAATTGACGGTAGTGAAATTTTTGGGGTAACACTAAGTATATATCGAACGGAACGGCTAACTGGAAACGGAGGTGGTACATTTCTCGCGTTAGACAAGAATTTCATATCCGCCAAGGTAGAAATTGAAGTGGCTTGCGAGATTATTAGACAAAGACTCAAATTAAGGATGGGTAGACGGTTGTAGTTGGGTTCTTCCCTCGACCTCGACATATAACCGAAAATTTTAAAGAGTATCTCCGCACGTTAGTATGTATGTACTACTATCATGTATCACTGGAGGATACCGAACAATCCACTGGGATAGTAACAGATTTATAAAAGGTGAGCCTAATCTCTAGAAGAGAGTCATCGACAGTTCAAAGGTACATTTCCCATAGGCAAATGACAGCAAGAGACAGAAAAAAATCACCTTGTGCATTTAGTGTGTATGTCTGGAGATCTCATTAAACATGTTGAAGAGGCTGTATCAGCAGATACTGAGGGAGCGAAACAAAGCTAAATGCTTCTCTGTAAACTACGTGGAAGAGGCATCTCGGAGGCTAACTGATAATGAAAAATATTAGACCTAATGTCAACAAACTGTCGTCAATCTCTTGTTGCCCTTACTGAAACTGATATCAGTGAGCACCCTTACTGAAACTGATATCAGTGAGCAAGAGCCAGTTGCACGAACAATGATTACGAAAGTGTAAAGAGTAATAAAACCAAGCAGAAAGCTTCATATGTTAAATAAACGAGGTGAAGGGGCAATAATGTCACATCTCAAGGAGGAACTTTTAACATTTAGTTCTGGGCAGGAACGTCGGAAGAACTGTGGTTCAAGCTCAGAAGAATAGTTGATCAAGCACTGAGTACGTGTGCCCGCATCTCGTGGTCGTGCGGTAGCGTTCTCGCTTCCCACGCCCGGGTTCCCGGGTTCGATTTCCGGCGGGGTCAGGGGTTTTCTCTGCCTCGTGATGGCTGGGTGTTGTGTGACGTCCTTAGGTTAGTTAGGTTTAAGTAGTTCTAAGTTCTAGGGGACTGATGACCATAGATGTTAAGTCCCATAGTGCTCAGAGCCATTTGAACCATTTTGAACCACTGAGTACGTGTTTTTCTACTAGGACAGGCCGTGATGAGTTGGGATCTCCATGGCGCACAGTTTAAGTAAGCAAATTTCTAAAGAAAATACGAATACTGAACAATAAGTGCAAAAATATAGGGCAATAGATAGGATACGCCTTTGGTTATCAAGAGGACGACGTATAAAGCCTAGAAGCCGAAGCAAAATGTTATTGAAAGACCCCTCATAAAACTCAGAGACACTTTCGTGATATGTTGGCTACCAGTGGCACCAAAGTTAGAATACATATATTCGTGGATACCATGGGAACTGAAACTGAAGATTAGCAAAGCAAAAGCAGACATTCTGAATTTCGTTTTTAAATGTTGCTTTAAAAAGGAAGATTGTGGATGTTTCCCGAGTTTAGTACTCGCTCCACTCCAGGGACGAGTGATATAGACGTTAGCTGAAACTGATAAAACTGAAAAAAATTGTAGGGCCCGATAGGGTCCCTATCAAATTCTATACACTGTTTGCAGAGGAGGTAGCTCTCATTTTAACCACATTACACTGTAGAGCGCTGGAACAAAAGAAACTGCCCAGTACATTGAAGGAATCACAGGCTACATTGGAAGAAAGCAGAGGTTAGATACGTCTCCAAGAAGATCAGCAAAAAATGTTATTGAAAGGCCCCTCGCAAAACTCAAAGACGTTGTCGTGAGACCCACGAAACTATCGTCCAATATCCGTGACATTCATCTGTTGTGTAATCTTAGAGCATTTCCCGAGCTCAAACGTAGAAAGATATCTCGAACAGAATGATTTCCTCCACCAGCATGGATTCTGAAAACAATGGTCGTTCGAAAACCCAAATCGCGTTATTCTCACTCTACGCCCTGAAAGCCATAGACCAAGGCGGTCGGGTGAATGCAGTATTTCTTGAATTCCAAAAAGGATTTGAATCGACATCAGACCAACGCTTGTTAACGAAAGTACGGTTCATGGGGCACCAGACAAAACCTGTGACTGGATAAGATATCTTGGAAGGGACGCCGTAAGGAACATATCTTGGCTGGAAAGTTATCAACACATGTAGAATTAACTTTAGACGTGCCGGGAAGTGTTACGTGAGCTTTGCTATTCATGTTGTATGTTAAAGACATAGTAGATCATATTAACAGTATCGGTGCTGTCAGTCCCGTTTTATAACGTTTGTCCCTTGGCATCTCCAATCCTGTTGTTAATACATGACTCAAATTAAATCTCACTCTTCTATTGTTACAAGGAGCCTCTGGAGGAAGGATGAGGGGGATAATGAGTTCTTTATTAACAAATGATGCCTTTTGACCCATCTTCCGTCCCGTAAACCTTCCTGAGGGATAAAATGGATGGAGCAGTTTCTGGAGGAAGGATGAGCGGGATAATGAGTTTTTTTATTATCAAATTATGCCTTTTTGATCTACCTTCCATCCTGTAGATTCTCCTGCGAGATTAGATTGATGGAGCAGTTTGTTCTGAAAGTGCCACGGGTAACTAGAGGATCAATACCTTTATGCATGAGCTATGGTAGCCTTACAGTATTCTGGTACTGAAATTCAGCTACTCACGGAGATCTACATCTACATCTACATCCATACTCCGCAAGCCACCTGACGGTGTGTGGTGGAGGGTACCCTGAGTACCTCTATCGGCTCTCCCTTCTATTCCAGTCTCGTATTGTTCGTGGAAAGAAGGATTGTCGGTATGCCTCTGTGTGGGCTCTAATCTCTCTGATTTTATCCTCATGGTCTCTTCGCGAGATATACGTAGGAGGGAGCAATATACTGCTTGACTCTTCGGTGAAGGTATGTTCTCGAAACTTTAACAAAAGCCCGTACCGAGCTACTGAGCGTCTCTCCTGCAGAGTCTTCCACTGGGGTTTATCTATCATCTCCGTAACGCTTTCGCGATTACTAAATGATCCTGTAACGAAGCGCGCTGCTCTCCGTTGGATCTTCTCTATCTCTTCTACCAACCGTATCTGGTACGGATCCCACACTGCTGAGCAGTATTCAAGCAGTGGGCGAACAAGCGTACTGTACCCTACTTCCTTTGTTTTCGGATTGCATTTCCTTAGGATTCTTCCAATGAATCTCAGTCTGGCATCTGCTTTACCGACGATCAACATTATATGATCATTCCATTTTAAATCACTCCTAATGCTTACTCCTAGATAATTTATGGAATTAACTGCTTGCAGTTGCTGACCTGCTATTTTGTAGCTAAATGATAAGGGATCCTGTATGGGCCGTAATTATCTTACGGCAGTGGAACTCGGTAGATATGCTAATGCGTTAATGCGGAACCGATTTACGCTAGAAAAACAAATTAATTTCACATGT
Organism: Schistocerca serialis cubense; assembly: GCF_023864345.2. Taxonomy (NCBI): domain Eukaryota; kingdom Metazoa; phylum Arthropoda; class Insecta; order Orthoptera; family Acrididae; genus Schistocerca; species Schistocerca serialis. Next base: position 464,636,399 of record NC_064643.1, read on the forward strand.
TCCCCCCAAGGTGCAAATCTAACGCCGTATACTATTTGTCTGACATTTGACAAGCCGTAATATGAGAAGAGAAGAGAGACCGTGCGCTGTTAGGGAAATTGTTTTATGTGAACAGCCAGCAATTACACCGCTGCATTGAGAGAGTATCGGCGACTGAAAGGTTGGAGGAGAGGCCCGATGCCTTTTAATGGTTAAAAGAAGATGCTAATGAAATTCGAAAACACAGGTGAGCCTGGTGTGGCGCCTGAAAAGAGAAAGGCTTCCTATCCGAGTGGAAGTTACTGATGCGGTTGCTGTTGCTGCAACTTACGATGCAGCACGTACCCCGGTTAGTGCTAATGCTCGATCAGTGCTACGAGAATTATCCATCCCATGGTCAACAGTACGTAAACTTTTATGGTCTATTTTACACTGTTACCCGTGCAAGATACTGACGATGTAGCAACTGAAATCTCATGATGCCCAACAACGTTCTGAATTTGCTCTTCGGTTTCTGGCACGGACTGAAGTTAATTAAATGTGGCCAGACAATATTATATGCTAAAGTGTAACAGTAATAATACTTCTTCTTCTTCTTGTTCTTATTATTATCATTATTAATATTGTGATTATTCTTAATACTTAGGCATGTCTATTGTAGTTCTTTATTTTATGTTACGATTGTTTATATTTATTCTGTGAAACTACAAATGTGCTCCAGAGGTTTGCTACTTGCAAATAAACGACGCAAAAGCGGACTGCCAATAGAACATTTCTATAAACTCCGGACAGCCCTTTTGCACGTCCGGAACATGTTATCCCATATAACAGTTTCACACGTACTACAATACAAAAACTGCTGTGACCAGAGCTCGAACCCAGGACCCTTCGTACGACAAAGTAACGCTTTACCGACTTCCCCATGGCAGATCCACGTGACAGATGCTCATATTTATGCTTTTCCCCTGCTCCGTGGGTCAGATGTTACTTATGACTTACCGTTTACGCACATTCCCCGGAACGACAGTACACAGCACAAACTATATCGGAGTTTTGGTTGATACTCTGTCGATATACAAGCTTTGGTACCAATCTGACTGATATCTGGTGCTATTGGTGTCAGTCGAAGCTCGCCCTGAATTGTTTCAACGCAAATATTATCGCCTTCAGTGGTAGCATTCAGTTCCTTCACGCCGTGTCTTTGGGAATATTTTATCCGAGTTACGGGATTTCCACTCAATGATGAACATAGTCGTAATAGGAAGAACTAGCCACATGTCCTATGTCTTGCATCAGGTAAGTACTGCTATGCTTGGTACTGTCACTCATAAAATTACGGGCGGAAATAGTACCGACATACGTAAAGAATTTCTCCTTAACTTGCATTTGTGTAATTCAAGGTGTTTTTCACCAGTTCGGTATATGAGCGCTAATATGCCTCTGTTCATCCTGATTCTACTCCAGTCGATTTAATTATAGTAGCTAAACGCTCATAGACTCCTAGTAGATTTACTTCTTGACTCTAGCATACTAATTTTCGAGGGTTTGAGTGAACTGTTTCCGTTGCCTTTGTCCTATGCAACCCTCGCTGTCCACAGTATACATAAAGCAAATTAAATCCTTAGTAAAACCCCAATGTCCATGAACTTGTATTATATATTATTTTAGTGGATCATGTAGTTAAAACTGTGTCATTATTCTCTTTATCTGTGTTCCATTTGCCTTTTTGTATAGACTGATGCTTATTGTACGTCTTAAGAACCAATAACTGGCCGTCTTTCGTGTTCAGTGACACGCCATCTCTTATTGATACATCGTATAGATTCAAACTTCATCCCTTCTCGTAATTTAATCTGTTTCAAGGACGTAACGAGTACTTTCGAAACGAAACGAATTTAATTATTGCAATGTGTATTAGGCCACTCCATGTACTATCACATACCCTTGAGCTCGTTTATTAATGAAAGCTGTCCTTTGGACATAGAATTGATGTCAATGGTATTAGTGGACCAGTTTAACTCAGAAAGATTCAGATCTTTCATAAGTCCACAGACCTCATACAACCTCAGTAACACATAGATAATATGAAGTGAATATATGTTACTTAAAATATCCCCATTTATTTGATATTACATCCTTGAATCCCTTTATAATCACAAAGCAGAATTATTTTATTAAACACCATGTTCTACTGTTTGAAAAAAATTGGTCCTATATCAATCATATTTTAATAATCCATCAAAAATATGGTGCAAATATTGGCAACTTGTTTTAAACGCTCAGAAATAACATTATGCACTTCACAGAACGAAAAAATGTAATATCGTATGACTGCAATATCAATGATTCACCGTTAGAATGAGGAAAAATCTGTAATACTTTCCGGAATTATGAAATGGAATGATTACATAGGTTCGGCAGTAAATGAGGCAGGAGGAAAACTTCGATTTATCGATATGATACTGAAAAAATGCAGTTATTCTACAAAGAAGACTACTTACGAGTGTTCTATCTTAGAATATTGCTTAAGAGTGTAGGCCCTTTATCAGACGGGACTAACAAGCGACACTGAACGCATACAAAGCAGGGCAGAACGAGCGGGAGTGCGACACGGAGATGCTGAAAAACTTGAATTGGCAGACGCTTGAAGCCAAACGTCACAAATCCGGCGAAAACTTAGTTTCGTGGACGAGTTTATGTGAGGAACCTATTTCTCGTTTCCGCAGGGGCTGGAAAGACGAGTTACGCTAATTACAGCTTGAACAGAGGCGTTCAAGCAATAATTCTTGCCGGTCTCAGTACTGTAACACAACACATACGCTCAAGAAATAATCCACAGAAAAGTTGTAAAATGTCTCTTGAGAGTGCGGCCTGGCTACTAAGCCTTTCCTAAAGACCGATGTGTGTCGACAACGGACCAGCTAACCATGGACAATAGTGTGGTCTTTGCCCATTAGTAGGTAGAAAGGGGCGGACCTGCATCCTGGGCTGTAGTGACGGTCCGGTACTATGCCGGCTTCTGCTGAAATATGAAAGATGGCCATACTGAAGTACCTCATAATTCGATGATAATTCGATGTTTCAAGGTACGACAAATCCAAATGTATTTGCTTGCTTGCGACATTGAGGTACATTTATTAAGATCTTCATATTACAAATATGACAAAAACTGTAGAAGTTATTTGAACACACTTAACACATGTACTTAGCACAGCCAATGCAAATTAATAAATGCTGAAAGCTTCATACGATCTTTATTAACGAAGTATTGGATGAATAGCTCAGGGCTCTAACTACCATTTTGATAATCACACATTGGTACACATTTTATTTACTGAATTATTGCGCTTTATATCTTTCTGTTGTGGAAATATGTCAGATCATACTATCCTCTACAGGTACACATCTAGTGAAAGCAGTATGGCAATTCTTGCGCCTACCCATACGTGAACATATTACGTTTATATAAATTATTAACTCTTTCTGAATGATAACTACTAACAGTTACGTTAGACATATTAAAATCTTAGTAACTTAATAACGGGAAATGATCCGTAAGATATAACACCATAAATAGACTGAGGGTAAAAAGACGCGTCAGCTGAGCAGGCCAAACTTATATTTCATACGTTTTAAAGATAATCCTTTGTTATTTGTTATAATCACGTAAGTGCTACACCATGTTTAATTACTTATGTCTATGCTTTTAAGTGTACAGTTTCGTGTTTGGTCTCTACAGAAGGGGTAGAAAATATTTGTACTTCAAGCCATATGCCTAATCTGTAACTTTATTATTTTGCAAATAGTGGTTCATTTTATAGATTTTAGTAGATCTTGCTACTTGGTGGGGGAGCGAGTATTTCCCAATCGCGCGAGCGAAGAGGCTGTCAGACATTAGAATTCGTGAATTGAGCCAGGATATCTGGGAGAGATAGAGAGTTGAAACACTTGGTGTAGACTGGAGATAGGGGCAGTTCGCGTCGCGACTGGATAGAGAGAAGACTTTCTGTGGAGATATGATACAATGAACTTTGTGTCGAGACCAACAGAGGAGAGACTTGATGTTGCAAAGCAGTCAGTCGGGCAAGGTGACAGAATATCAGGGACTAGCGGTCACGAATGCTGTAAATTTGCCCATCTTAGTGATGCTTCGAGGCTAGTTGGACTCTGACTCAATGAGTTAGCATGAACTTCAACTGTGAGCTATTATCATGAGATTTGCTTCAAGGAAGTTATTTTCTTGCTGTGCTGGGATTATTTGTGCCTAGTTCAAAGCAAAGGAACTTTGTTATTTGGCGAATTACTGGTGCTTTGTGGATTTCTGCGGAATCTGCTACCATTCTGATTACACAGATTTATGCAATCTGAACTACTATTGAATATTACCAATCTATATCTTTGAAACTGAATTATTGTGGAACTACCATTTCTAGATATTCTTTCATGTGGTTGATTGGGTAACTTACCGGGTTAATCACTGTATATTTTTGGTGGCGTCTACATCAATTTATTAACAGCAGGTAATAACCATTCATCACCATTTATTATTAATCATTAAACTGAAATTTGTGTTTATTTAAATTTTGTTTAACTTGCCAGTGCTTTAGCTATGTAGGGTCGAGCCGTGTACATCTGCTTTCGAGCCCATTAGTCAAGGCAGCTGAAATAGCATTTACTGGAGGGTCGCAACGTGTAAATGCTCTTTTAGATACCGGTACCTCAGATAATGGGTATGAAAGCAGAGCTCGACCTTATGACGACGGTGAAGCTCATTTTTAGAATAGAGGCGTGCATAGCACAGATACCAACCCTTAACTATGGTACGTCACAATTATGTTTTCTCGTCAGGGAATCTGATTAGAAAATATACTCACGTTCATTAACATGTAGTATCTCATAGTATGCAACTGGATTGATAAAAAGCCCTAATAAGTGGTACAGAGGGAGGTACCCCTATCAGGAACTCCATACCGATTTGCAAAGTATAGATATTGTTGCAGGTGTAGAAGTCAAAATTTTTTCGAAGTTTATACCTTCATTCGTGTAGAAGATGCAGGCATATCAAAGCGAATGAATCTGTTTGAAACACGCGGCATGTTGCTGCCTCATATGGGTGTTACGAATCATCTAAAGCGACGTGTGAGGGGCCTGTGGAGAGCTGTGCTGCTGCTAACCTTGGAAGCCGTCGCCATCGATGTCTCCCACAGCGGCGACAGACGTGCCAAACTGGGAGCGCGGTGCGCCGTCCCCCTCCAGCGTCACCGCCGGTGAACGCAGGTTGGGACCCTGGAACACAAGCACAAGGCCGTGGCCTACACTGACACAGACAGTAAGCTCACGTCTGTAGGTCCCTGTTATAGTGCTCGGGAAATAACAGAGTAGTCCACGTGTAGATACACTATCTGATCAACAGCATCCGGACACCACTGTGTAAAGCGGAATTGGCCTCTAGGTGTCACGAGAAGCGTATCTGCCAGTATTAAAGGAGATGGGGAGTATTGTGGTTTTCAACTGTAACAGTAGAAGGCCACTACACTGAAGAGCCAAAGAAACTGGTATACCTCCCTAATATCGTGTAGGGACCCGCGAGCACGCAGAAGTGCCTCAACCGACGTGGCATCGACTGGACTAACGTTTGAAGTAATGCTGAAGGGATTGACACCATGAGTCCTGTCCATAAATCCGTAAGAGTACCAGGGGGTGGAGATCTCTTCTGAACAGCACGTTGCAAGGCATCCCAGATACGCTCAATAATGTTCATGTCTCGGGAGTCTGAAGGCCAGCGGAAGAGTATCAACTCAGAAGAGTGTTCCTGGAGTCACTCTGTAGCAATCCTGGACGCGTGGGATGTCGCATTGTCCTGCTGGAATTGTCTAAGTCCGTCGGAATTCAAAATGGATATGAATGGATGCAGGTGAACAGACAGGATGCTTAAATACGTGTCACCTATCAGAATTGTGTCTAGGCGTATCATGGGTCCCGTATCACTCCAACTGCACACGCCCCACACCTTTACAGAGCCTCCACCAGCTTGAACAGTCCCCTGCTGACATGCAGGGTCCATGGATTCATGAGGCTGTCTCCATACCCGTACAGGCCGATCCGCTCGATACAATTTGAAACGAGACTCGTCCGAGCAGGCAACATGTTTCCAGTCATCAACAGTCCAATGTCGGTGTTGATGGGCCCAGGTGAGGCGTAAAGCTTTCTCTCGTGCAATCAAAATGTCAAAATGTCAAATGTGTGTGAAATCCCTCGAGACTTAACTGCTAAGGTCATCAGTCCCTAAGCTTACACACTACTTAACCTAAATTATCCTAACGACAAACACACACAACCATACCCGAAGGAGGACTCGAGCCTCCGGCGGGACCAGCAGCACCGTCCATGACTGCAGCGCCCCAGACCGCTCGACTAATCCCGAGCGGCTCTGTCGTGCAATCATCAAGGGTACATGAGTGATCCTTCGGCTACCAAAGCCCATATCGATAATGTTCCGTTGAATGGTTCGCACGCTGACACTTGTTGATTGTCCAGCATTGAAATCTGCAGCAACTTGCGGAATGGTTGCACTTCTGTCACGCTGAACGATTGTCTTTAGTTGTTCTTGCAGGATCTTTTTCCGCCCGCAGCGATGTCACAGATGTGATGTTTTACCAGATTCCTGCTACTCACGGTACACTCGTGAAATGGTCGTACGCGTAAATACCCCACTTCATCGCTACATCGGAGAGGCTGCGTCCCATCGCTCGCACGCCGACTATAATACCACGTTTAAACTCACTTAAATTTTGACAACTTGCCATCGTAGCAGCAGTAACCGATCTAACAACTGCGCCAGACACTTGTTGTCTTAGGTAGGCGTTGCCGACCACAGCGCCGTCTTCCGCCTGTTTACATATCTCTGTATTTGTATACGCATGCCTATATCAGTTTCTTTGCCGTTTCAGAGTATAAATGATTTATTCGTTTCCAAAGTGCTATTTTCCAAAGTATTACATCTACAAATACGATTGATGGATGAACAGAACAAGAATAGTTAACTCTCCGAGGTCGCATGGGTCCCACCAGTTACCGTTTTCAGTGCAGTGGTTTGAAAAAATGGTGATAAAGAAAGAAAATAATTTTCTTGTTTTGCAATATGAAGCAATATTCTATTCATCTTGAAAGATAATCGTCACACAGGACTGGCTCCGCCCTGTGTGGAATTTTCATGACCCCGTCCCACCCCCCACCCCCTCCCCTTCCACTGACTCCGGGCCCTCATTACTTTTTCAGTCACATTCTTTTCACAGTGCCATTCATCTACGTCGTCTCATTTTTACATAGCAGACTTACTCGTATGTCTTTTTGACGTGACTACGTCTTTCAGACCAGAGCTAGGCCACGTGTGGGGTACCAGTCAGTCAAATAGTATTGAAACGTTTACAGTGCAATACATTAATCATGCAACTAAAATCAAGTTACGTCACTCGCAGGGTACATAGCTAAAATCTCTTCACTTTCTCTCGTTTCCTGAGAAAAGGGGGGCGTGCGGTGCCAGACACGTTGCAACTTCAGCATTGCATTGTTAGTGGAATAGTCGTCGCTTCTGCCGTACAAAGTGGATGGTCCAGGACAGCCAGTCATTTACGTAGAGAGACTTTACTTGTTGAAGAAGTGTATAAACCGCCAGTGACTGTTTAGTGTGTCCGTAGTAAGAAAAACGGCTGTGATCGAACATAGAGAAGGCGTGCTTTCCGATATGCCACGACTTCGATTTATGGCTCAAAACAAGCAGCTTTGAAAGCACGTTTATTTATTGGAGTGAAAAATAACAGTTATATGCCGAATAAAGTTGTTAGAACGCAAACAATGTGAAATACGACGAAACTAGATAAGCAGTTTGTGCATTTTAGATGCTTCAGATCCAAAATATAGTTTTACAGATTTTTTTCCATGTTATCTTAAATATTAATATCTATTTATTATGGCTTCAACACCGAGAAAAAAGGGAATGAGGAAAAACTTTAAAGAAGCTACAGACAAAACAGAAAAAAATAGTTTAAAGGCCCGTGAGAAGAAGAAGAGAAACACAAGTACAAATAGTATTAATGGCAGATCCAAATGAGAGAGAGCAGTGGGGATTGGGAGGGAGGGGGGAAGAGGATGCCATTCATCGTTCCACGTACAAACACCCATTTTAATCACAACGTTTGGATTGAGAAGATTATAGCATGTGATTGGCAGTGCGTAGTTTACTTCTATTTATTACAAAGCGTTATTCTCAACGATACTACTACACTTGTTGACGGAATTGTTGCACCGTCGTATGCTGATATTTATTTTTATATCCTTATTATGAAATTTTTCTCTTCTGTGGTGGCTCTCAAGCTGATGTAGGTGCATAGGAAGTGTTGTGCAGGCGCATGGTAGAAACGGAGTGGCCAACACTGCCAGTTGCGATCTTTGCTATTTTGAAAGACGCAACCAAAGCGATCAACTCCAGCGCTTTCTTTGAAATTTATTTCACAACACCGTAGACAGTTTCCTGTAGGACAATAGATTTTATGAATGATTCGTATTTACAATTTATTCTCACCCTTCTTCGTCTATATAGTTTGCGTGCTTGCTTACCCTATAGTGGGCCCGGCTTCAATTAACGGCTGGGTTGCAAATTTTCTCCGCCCATGGGCTAGGTGTTGTGTTGTCCTCATCATCATTTAATCATCACTGAAGCGCAGGTCGCCCAATGTGGCATCACCTGAAATAAGATTTGCACCCAGCGACCAAACTTCCCTGGACGGCACCTCCCAGCCATCAATGCCACGCGATCATTTCATTTCATTTTTTTTTTTCATCTATATAAAACTTTGATTATCTTGTTTAACTCGTCCTTTTGGAACAATGTTAAATTATAACATTTTTCCGCCCCCAAAACCCTTCTCTCCCCCTCCCTGAACGGTGACGTGGCTCTGCCTCCCCCTCCCCCATCCACCTCCCCCTTCCCCCTCCCCTGTCACCCCTGAGGCGGCTCGCCCTCCACCTCCTCCCCCTGCCCCATACCCTATCCCCCTCCCCCCCTTTCCCAGTCTCCCTTCCCCCCTCTCTAGAGCCTGTGCTGTCCCCACAAAGTAAGAGCGTGGGGCACTGAAAATTCTCAAGAAATTATGGCAACTGAACGAGATTCACGGAAGATGTCACAAAAAAATGGTTCAGATGGCTCTGAGCACTATGGGACTTAACATCTGAGGTCATCAGTCCCCTAGAACTCAGAACTATTTAAACCTAACTAGCCTAAGGACATCACACACATCCATACCCAAGGCAGGATTCGAACCTGTGACCATGGTGGTCGCGCGGTTCCAGACTGAAGCGCCTAGAACCGCTCAGCCACATCGGCCGGCTGCTATGTCACAGACGAAGCTCTATGGACGGTTTCATCTGAGGGAAGACTGTGATCGGTACCTCTTACCTTGATATGTTCCAGTTGTAGTTATTTCCACTACTGCACAACGATTTCCACGTCGCTGCTCTGGGCATATTTATGAAGACGATGTTGCCTCTACTCCCTTGGCCTCCCAAGTGGGGTACTGCTTGTGACTTTTTCTTTTGGAGTACATTAAGGACGGTGTTTAGTTGCCCCAACTGCAAGAACTCCGGACCAGTACAGAGAACACATCAACACTGCTGTGATGACCATTGACAGAATGCTGCTGCCGCTTGGACGTGTACAGTGTGACCAAAGGGAGACTCATAGAGCACTTGTAGAGAGAAAAATGCGAAGTTGGTGAGTTTACGGTTCTATTCATGCTCAATGATATTTGTGCATCTAATACTTTGTAAAATACAGAACTCAGAAAACGAATGAATAATTTATAGTAGCCCTGTAGAATAGGTCAGTCAGGAAACCTCAGTGATTTCGAACGTGGAGTAGTCATTGGATGTCACTTGAGTAAGTTCATCAGTGACATTTCATCCCTCCTACAGCTCCGCAAGTCGACTGTTGGTCACGTGATTTTGAAGTGGAAATGCGAAGAAACACCCACAGCTAAACCAAGACCAGGCAGTCCTCATGTAGTGACAGACAGGGAACGTCGACCATGGCGGAAGGTGGCTGTAAAAAAATCATGTAAAATCAGTGAAAGGAATCACTCGCGAATTCCACAGTACTACCATCAGTCAAGCTAATATGATGACTGTGCGTATGGAGTTAAAAATGAGGTACAAAGGTCATACATCGCCTCATAAGCCACACATTTCTGTTGTCTATGCTAAGAGACGCTAGAGGTGGTTAAAGAATGACGCCACTGAACAGCAGATGACTTGAAACGATTGGTTTGGAGTGATGGATTCGCTACGGCAACTCTATGGAAGGGTTTGGGGCGAATGCCTCGAGAACGTTACCTGCCATCATATAGAGCAAACGATGAACTAAGGAGGAAATGTTGGTGTTACAGTATGGGGTGTTAATCGTGGTTAAGGTGTGGTTCACTTATTGTGCTTAAGAAAACAATAACTTATTTTACAGCACAGCATACTGCGTACAGTATACGGTGATTGTTTGAATCAGCATGGCAATACACTCTGTCATATAGCACCATCAGTGAGGCAATGATTTTGTGAACAATAACATTTCTGAAATAGACAGGTCTGCCCACAGCCCTCGCCTATACCCAATGGAAAACCTCTGGGATGAGTTAGAGCGTCGACTTCACTCCAGATCCTCCAGATCCGATAACCTTCTCTCGTTTCAGCTGTTAAGGAAGACTGGACTGGCATTCCTTTACAAGCATTCAGATAAATCACTGAAAGTGTCACCAGAAGACTTCAAGACGTTACAAAGGTAAATGGTGGACATGCCCTATATTAGTATAGATTGTGACATAATTGTACTGAATTACCCGCGGCTTTTGTTTGTCTAAGATCGATTACAATCTCTCGATCTTCATCTTATTTATTGCTTCAGATGAAAGCTCTTTGTAAAGTATAAATTAAAATTTTACGTACTAGAAGTTAATTCCGATGTGCCGTAACAGATATTGTAGGCCAATGCATAAAATTGCCTGAAATTATTTATCCCGTTCTCTTTTCACTCGTGTGTTCTTCATCAGCTTTGTTTCCGTGGTCCTTTTTGATAAATTGTCCCCAGATTTAGTAACATTCGTTGGAAATCAAAACCACTTCTTATTCTAACTGACGTAATAGATTTATGAGGAACACTTCCATGAACTAATCGTGCAAAACCTGATATGACATTACTACTCGTCTTAATTTTGAAAGTTTTTAGAAAGAACTTTTGAAGCAATTGAAATATTTCAGTCGAAACATAACATCAAATTCTTATTTCTGATGATCATCTGACTCCGTTGCCTTTCCATTTTCCATTTTCCTTAATTCTTCGACAACCTCATCCTTGGTGACTGCTGCAGTAGGTCCCTCTACTGGAGTTAACACTGGAATTGGAGCATATGGAAACTTCTCACTGCAAACTTCCTCAAAGTATTTTCTCCATCGCTCTGCTACTTTCTTTCTGTTGGTGATAAGTTTGCCTTCTTCATCATTGATTCCACAGAATTTTTCAATGTCTACAGTTTGTTTATGGCGCTGCTTCACCAGTCGATAAATTTCTCGTTCTCCAGTAGGTGTTTCCAGTTTATCGCAGACTTCGCTGAAGTAGGCTGATTTGGCTGCCGCAACTGCCTTCTTTATTGCATTCCTAGCTTCACGGTAATCCTTCCGTTTTCATCTGTCTTAGAGGGGAGGAACTTTTGGTATAGCTATTTTTTAAAGTGCCCTCTTCACCTCCTCAGTCCAGAGCCATGTTTGTCAATCGATTTTACGTCGGCCTGATTATGTGGTGGCTAATTTTTCCTGAGTCAGTAACATGGGGAAGAGTGATGGATGAAATAACGTCTCCTTCTGTTTCTTTGAGTCGCCACCATTTAGTACGCGCTGGGCCATTGCATCCTCTCTTCCTTTGATTTGGAGGTTTGATAGGCAATTTGACCACTAAAGGGCGGTGTTGTGTAGCAGCGGTTTCGTATGGAATAGCTTTTGCATCCAAAATGAAGTATAGCTCGCGTCGCCGTACAAGAATGAAATCTATCTGTCTCGCGTTGTTACCACTGTAGTGAGTCCAAAGATGGGACATCCTCGCCTTGAAGTAGGCGTTCGTGATGACTAGTTCGTGTGTTTCTGCAAATTTCAATATTCTCTCCCTATCTACATTCCTATGTCCAGCCCCATTACTACCATGTCATCGATATCCATCTACATTTGAACCAATATGACCACTGACATCACCAGATACGATGAGAGTATCTTCAGGTGGCACCTCTCTTGATATTATGCACTTCACATCAGCACATTCGTGAATGTTCCCCGGGTAAACCCTGTCCTTGAGGTAGCCCCACAACTAGAAATCACAGGGAGTGAGGTCAGGTGATCGTGGCGGACAAACAAAATTCAAAAGTCATTTTTTGTCTTTTGAATGCAGCCGTTTGCGGAGCGTAAAACGAGAATATGAGGTTGTTCCTCTCGTCCGTAGCCAAGACAACTTTCATCAAACGGTCGTCAAATCGCTCTACTTTTGCTACAGAGTCCAGAAATTTCAAGCTAACAGTTACTCCAACTCCTTTGACTGATTTTGGGCTATCATTATAGATGATTTTATAATCATCGCCAATATCTCCACTCCACCTGGTCTCCTGCGCTGTGCAAATGTCAGTTTTACGCCTTTTTAATGCTGCCGCTACTTCACGTGCTCTTCCTGTCATAGAGCCGACATTCAGAGTGCCAAATATTGTTACTAGAGCTCGCTTGTTTAGCCGACCTCGCTCTGAAAAAGTCGGTAACCCTTGCTCATTTCCCACGCCATTCGGGCCCGGATGACGCGCGTCGCCCCAGCCTTTTCCATTCCTTTATATTTCGACATTGAGCCATGATGATGGGACGGAAGTGTATCGGCCGGCCTGTCACGAGGGTCTGTCGCCGATCAACAATTTTAAGCTGTGGGCCTAGTCCTTGATGAGCCAACATTGGACTTCGGGATGGCAGTTTCCCTGTAGGTAAGCGAGAGGTATTTCATTTGCGAGGTGCCGGGGCTAGCAGTGTATTTAACACTAAATTCTTCTCGAATCTTCATATGGAAATGATCCTCTAAGCCCCCCCTTTTCTAACTCCTACTTTTGCTGTTGCACATGGATTAAGAAGAAACGCGAACTGACTGCAATCGACCCTGCAAGTGGAGTAGAAAAGAGTTTGGCACCTGCAATAATTTAATTTGATAGACATTAATTAAATAAAGGAAAGTTTCAGTAACGTAGTGAGAAATGAAAGGGTTGCTCTACCGATTAACATAATGAAAGTTCTGTCCAAAATAACAATTTGATTTATTATGACTAAACTCAAAATCATAAACAAAACACATGAAACATTTACAATACATCAAATTGGATCAAATTGGATAGTCAAATAAATGCTGTGAAGGTGAAGTTGTCCATAAACTAGATTGTGACATTTATGATGAAGTGGTATGTGGAGCCAATTCCTTGCAACTCAAATCTTAAGAGAAACACCCAGCCAACCCAACATTAATTGCTGCTACAGTAGTGAGAACTCAGACAATGAACATCCAAGACAGAACCACGCAAGAAAAGACGGGAACAGGCGCGCTCTGCTGAGCTCTGATTATCATAGAGTAAATTCCGTAATCTGCCGATGCTGCGGACATACATTACCAAGCTGTCTTCTTAACTGCAAGGACACAATCTGGCGTACCGGAAGCGATGGCTGGTTGCTTCGACGTCCCATCGTGGTGATGTTAATGTCGCGAGTATAGCCCAAAACAAATTATCCTGGTCTGGTTGTTCCAGACTAAAGACTTCCTATCAATACAAAAGCGCCTCTGAGGGAGACGAAGAAAGCCCGCCACACAATCACTGACGGTACATATGACAGCCAACGGAAGGCAGGCTGTCCAGAGCAGCGAGAGCTCAGTCTTGTAACCTACTCCGACCGAAAGGCGAGAGCCGACTACCACAAGAGCATCCATACAAACTGAACACAGAACATTCCCGCCCCCACGACAGTGGCCGTGGTTAAACGTTCCAATCAGCAACTTGAAAACCGGCAGAAAATTCCACTCTATTGCCGAAGCACTACCATTCCACCAATGGAGATTCTTGGCGCCAATTTCTGCGCCGATTTTGCTACGTCCCGGAGCTATGCCTTGAGCAAGCCAATCACAGTTACGATTTTGCAGAAAACGCGGGAATTTGCGCGCCAAGACTGCCTGGGTACACAAGTCATTCCCACGCCTCGCTGGTAGCCCACCAGAAAGTGTTTTCGCTAAGTTTCTGCGAAGTAACGGAACCTCTAGCCCAGCCGCTCCTTCAGGCCACTGCGGGCGTGTCTCCGCAGCTATTATGACAATGTCGGCGTCTGGAAAGTATTCACTCGACTCCCTCATGCCCGTCGGCTTAACCCTTTCAAGATCAGAAGAGCCCGCCTGTCACTGGACCACCCAGGTGAGGAGAGACGCTGTGTGGGAAGTCTGCGTGTGAAGGAATAGCAACTTTTCACCACATGCAATTAGAGAGGAAAATCGAATTACTCAGAGTAAGATAGAAATATGAGAGGGGGCTTCTGCCACCTCTCACATTTCCCTCCTACCACCCATACCTGGGAGGCATTCCCCTATCCGCCACCTGGGGATGTGCCCTCTAACGCTTACAGGTTCCCCCCGAGGGACCCACTGCAGGTACCTGTAGTAACATAACTCGTCCGAATGCTGGAGATGACAGTAAACAAATAGAAACACAAGGAAAATGCACAGTGGTCTGTCAGTCAGCCATAGCCGGTTGAAGAAATGTAAGAGTATAATGTAAGTCAACAAACAGGACGTAAAATGCTACTCGTCTATGGAGAATTTGTGTTAGCAGATAATAACTGAAACAATGTTTCCTTACAGACAATACGGATAAATGTAATACAGTTTTGTAGTGCTTTTAAATTATATGCAGTGTACAGAATTACATCTTCATTACTTATAGAGGCTGTTACAAAAATAATGACCTGATTTCAAAACTACCCATAAAAACATACTACAAACATGGTATGAATTACAAAATACACAGAAAATCTTAAAATTTTACCTATGCTACTACAAAATCTCTGTGTGTCCACCAGCAGCAGCATGAACAACATCCAGGTGACAGCTAAATTCTTCACTTCTTCTATGTTACGAGATAAAGGGGAGATGAGGGGAGATGAACATACTTTCGTTCACATATTCCTACAAGAAAAAATCGTATGGGGTCATGTCTGTCAATCTTGGAGACTGAGGATGCAGGGCAGTGTGTTGAGGTCCTTGGCAACCTACCTTGCGTTGAGGCAGAGTGTCGTTGAGAAACTAATGTATGTTGTTGTGCCAGTGTGGTGGAGTTCCATCCCGCTGGAAAATAAAATGATCGGAGTCCTCCTAAAGTTGTGGAAAAAATCAATTCTGAACCATTTGAGGGTATCCGTGGATTTTTTCTTGTGGAGATATGTGAACAAAAGTATGTTCCTCTCCCCTTCACTTCGTGACGTAGAAGAAATGAAGAATGGAGTAACAGCCGCCATAACTTCTGTAAAAGCAGATACATTGTGTAAAGTTAATGACGAATTTAGTTATCGTCTATATGTTGCTTGTGTTGCTGCTGGTGGACACATAAAGCATTTGTAATAGCATAGCGAAAACTTTAAGGTTTTGTATTTTGCAACTCGTCCCATGTTTGTAGTACGTTTTTATCAATAAATATGGAATTCTGAAATCAGGTCATTCTTTTTGAAACTCCCCGTATTTTATTGCGGTTCAGTTACTCTACAGAGAGCGACATCCTGTCAAAAACCCACCTTCTTGAAGATTGTTTTCTCATATTGTTGTGACGATCAGGAACCAGTAAGTTTCAACCTCGACAGACGAAGTTACAGCTCTTGTGACTGTTGCAATGGATCCACAAGGGAGCAAACAACAGCTTGAACTGGATATTGGCGTTCCTAAAACCAGTGTACATGGCAATGCACAAGTATCATCTTTATCACGTACACTTACACCAAGAACTGCTTAGGAACGATTTCCAGATGGTGTTCAGTTTTGTCTGTGGGCGCAGTATCAAATCGTCGCCAACCAGAACTACTTCTCAGACGCCCTTTTTATCTATGCATGTTCCTTTAAAACAAAAGACAGGTAAATGCAAAAACGCCACATTATTGGTCCGGCGAAAACCCGAGATGGCTTAGACAGGTGGAACATCAGGGTAAATTGAGAGTCAGTGTTCGGTGTTGTATGCTTAGTAGAGTACATACAATATCGCTTGTCCCCCAGCTGAGCGGATGGCGCGGTAGGCGAGGGGAGAACAGTAGTGGTGGGGGCCCCCTTGCTGTGGGGACAGCACGGTAGGGAAAGTGGGGTTCCACAGCTGAAGCGTTCACAAAAACCCGCATCATGCAGAACTTGTAAAATGCAGCTAGCGAGTCCGCAAATCGGCTGTATTGAGAGGTCGTGTCAGGACGATCAATAATTGGACAAGTTGACTGTCTACTATTAAAAACAGAATGGGTACAGGACTACACTGAAATTACAATAAATAGAGCAATTTGCTTTCGCCTATCTAATACACCTTTTTTAGGATTTAACACCTTAATTGACAACAACGGAACTCTTATAGGCTTGTCCGTCTGTCTGTCTGTGTTTATGTCCAACTGTTAAGAACCCTTCTTTTTAGGAAGGCGTAGACGTAACAAATCGAAATTTATGTCCCATATTAAGGTCTGTGACCCCTTGACGATGCAAAAAATGTAGCCTTGTACGCCAATAAAATAAAATGATGCGGCCATTTATGACACGCGTTTTGAGACTCGCAAACTCGCAACTTCCTGTTGACATAGAATCATGAAATTTGGCAAGAACTAAAGTTAGGTAATATAAGTATGGGAAAAATTCGAAAGTTGTTAATTTTTAATAATAACACACGAAAAATATTTGTTTACAAATTATTGTCCGACTGTCTGTCTGTCCGTCTGTTAAGAACCATTTTTCTCACGATCGGGTGCACGTATCATGTTGAAATGTATGTCAGATCCTAAGGTCTGTAGGCGCTTGGCAGTCTAAAACATTTAAGCTTCTATATCAACGCAATCAAAAGACACGGCTGTTTATGTCACTTATTTTGATACCTCGCCAGTACCCATATCGGTAACAGGCAAAAATCCTCGAAATTGTCGACTTCCAGAATGCATGAACTATCTATATACAGGGTGGTTATAATTAAGCTTTCATCTACATCTACATCTACATTTATACTCCGCAAGCCACCCAACGGTGTGCGGCGGAGGGCACTTTACGTGCCACTGTCATTACCTCCTTTTCCTGTTCCAGTCGCCTAAGGTTCGCAGGAAGAACGACTGCCGGAAAGCCTCCGTGCTCGCTCGAATCTCCCTAATTTTACATCCGTGATCTCCTCTGGAGTCATAAGTAGAAGGAAGCAATATATTCGATACCTCATCCAGAAACGCACCCTCTCGAAACCTGGAGAGCAAGCTACACCGCGATGCAGAGCGCCTCTCTTGCAGAGTCTGCCATTTGAGTTTGCTAAACATCCCGTAACGCTATCATGCTTACCAAATATCCCTGTGACGAAACGCGCCGCTTTTCTTTGTATCTTCTCCATCTCCTCTGTCAACCCGATCTGGTACGGATCCCACACTGATGAGCAATACCCAAGTATAGGTCGAACGAGTGTTTCGTAAGCCACCTCCTTTGTTGATGCACTACATTTTCTAAGGACTCTCCCAATGAATCTCAACCTGGCACCCGCCTTACCAACAATTAATTTTATATGATCATTCCACATCAAATCGTTCCGCACGCATACTCCCAGATATTTTACAGAAGTAACTGCTACCAGTGTTTGTTCCGCTATCATATAATCATAAAGTAAAGGATCGTTCTTTCTATGTATTGGCAATACATTACATTTGTCTATGTTAAGAGTCAGTTGCCAATCCCTGCACCAAGTGCCTATCCGCTGCAGATCTTCCTGCATTTCGCAGCAGTTTTCTAATGCTGCAACTTCTCTGCATACTACAGCATCATCCGCGAAAAGCCGCATGGAACTTCCGACACTATCTACTAGGTCGTTTACATATATATTGTAAAAAGCAATGGTCCCATAACACTCCCCTGTGGCACGCCAGAGGTTACTTTAACGTCTGTAGACGTCTCTCCATTGAGAACAACATGCTGTGTTCTGTTTTCTAAAAACTCTTCAATCCAGCCACACAGCTGGTCTGATATTCCATAGGCTCTTACTTTGTTTATCAGGTGACAGTGCGGAACTGTATCGAACGCCTTCCGGAAGTCAAGGAAAATGGCATCCACCTGGGAGCCTGTATCTAATATTTTCTCGGACTCATGAACAAATAAAGCGAGTTGGGTCTCACACGATCGCTTTTCCCGGAATCCATGTTGATTCCTACCGAGTAGATTCTGGGTTTCCAGAAATGACATGATACGCGTGCAAAAAACATGTTCTAAAATTCTACAACAGATCGATGTCAGAGATATAGGTCTATAATTTTGAGCATCTGCTCGACGACCCTTCTTGAAGACTGGGACTACCTGTGCTCTTTTCCAATCATTTGGAACCTTCCGTTCCTCTAAAGATTTGCGGTACACGGCTGTTAGAAGGGGGGCAAGTTCTTCCGCGTACTCTGTGTAGAATCGAATTGGTATCCCGTCAGGTCCAGTGGACTTTCCTCTGTTGAGTGATTTCAGTTGCTTTTCTATTCCTTGGACACTTATTTCGATGTCAGCCATTTTTTCGTTTGTGCGAGGATTTAGAGAAGGAACTGCAGTGCGGTCTTCCTCTGTGAAACAGCTTTGGAAAAAGGTATTTAGTATTTCAGCTTTACGCGTGTCATCCTCCGTTTCAATGTCATCGTCATCCCAGGGTGTCTGGACAAGCTGTTTCGATCCACTTACTGATTTAACGTAAGACCAGAACTTCCTAGGATTTTCTGTCAAGTCTGTCAAGTCATTTAGCTTCTGTTTGTCTGAGAGGTTTTGGCTGCGTTTAAACTTGCAGTGAAGCTCTCTTTGCTTTCGCAGTAGTTTCCTAACCTTGTTGTTGAACCACGGTGGGTTTTTCCCGTCCCTCACAGTTTTACTCGGCCCGTACCTGTCTAAAACGCATTTTGCGATTGCCTTGAACTTTTTCCATAAACACTCAACATTGCCAGTGTTGGAACAGAAATTTTCGTTTTGATCTGTTAGGTAGTCTGAAATCTGCCTTCTATTACTCTTGCTAAACAGATAAACCTTCCTCACTTTTTTATATTCCTATTTGCTTCCATATTCAGGGATGCTACAACGGCCTTATGATCACTGATTCCCTGTTCTGCGCTTACAGAGTCGAAAAGTTCGGGTCTGTTTGTTATCAGTAGGTCCAAGATGTTATTTTCACGAGTCGGTTCTCTGTTTAATTGCTCAAGGTGATTTTCTGATAGTGCACTCAGTATAATGTCACTCGATGCTCTGTCCCTAACACCAGTCCTAAACATCTGAGTGTCCCAGTCTATATTTGGTAAATTGAAATCTCCACCTAAGACTATAGCATGCTGAGAAAATTTATGTGCAATGTATTCCAGATTTTCTCTCAGTTGTTCTGCCACTAATGCTGGTAAGTCGGGAGGTCGGTAAAAGGAGCCAATTACTAACCTAGCTCGGTTGTTGAGTGTAACCTCCACCCATAATAATTCACAGGAACTATCCACTTCTACTTCACTACAGGATAAACTACTACTAATAGCGTCAAACAAGCCACCACCGGTTGCATGCAATCTATCCTTTCTAAACACCGTCTGTGCCTTTGTAAAAATTTCGTCAGAATTTATCTCTGGTTTCAGCCAGCTTTCCGTACCTAAAACGATTTCAGCATCGGTGTTTTCTATCAGCGCTTGAAGTTCCGGTACTTTACCAACGCAGCTTCGACAGTTTAAAATTACAGTACCGACTGCTGCTTGGTCCCCGCATGCCCTGACTTAGCCCCGCACCCTTTGAGGGTGTTGCCCTTTCTGTACTTGCCTGAGGCCATCTAACCTAAAAAAAACTGCCCAGTCCACGCCACACAACCCCTGTTACCCGTGTAGCCGCCTGCTGCGTGTAGTGGACTCCTGACATATCCAGCGGAACCCGAAACCCCACCACCCTATGGCGCAAGTCGAGGAATCTGCAGCCCACACGGTCGCAGAACCGTCTCAGCCTCTGATTCAGACCCTCCACTCGGCACTATACCAAAGGTCCGCAGTCAGTCCTGTCGACAATTCTGCAGATGGTGAGCTCTGCTTTCATCCCGCTAGCGAGACTGGCAGTCTTCACCAAATCAGATAGCCGCCGGAAGCCAGAGAGGATTTCCTCCGATCCATAGCGACAAACATCATTGGTGCCGACATGAGCGACCACCTGCAGATGGGTGCACCCTGTACCCTTCATGTCATCCGGAAGGACCCTTTCCACATCTGGAATGACTCCCCCCGGTATGCACACGGAGTGCACATTGATTTTATTCCCATCCATATTTAACACGTTATAACACGGTAACTAATTATCATACGAGCACCAAACTTGGTAGCATTAATGTCAAGGACATGGGGAAGAGAAGTAATGCAGAATCCATTCAAATGAAACACCTTTAATGTGCTGCTACGGTACAGCATACCATTACATGCCGGTACCATTACTGCTACAAAACGGACTCAATACGGCGCCCATCAGTGTCCAAAAGAGTCTTAAAAATGGTTCAAATGGCTCTGAGCACTATGCGACTTAACTGCTGTCGCCTAGAACTTAGAACTAATTAAACCTAACTAACCTAAAGACATCACACACATCCATGCCCGAGGCAGGATTCGAACCTGCGACCGTAGCGGTCGCTTGGCTCCAGATTGTAGCGCCTAGAACCGCACGGCCACTCCGGCCGGCAAAAGAGTCTTAAAGCGCAGGATTGCATTCTGCACAGCAGAACGAAGCATGTCCGTAAGTATGCTGGCTACCTCTCTTGATATACTGCACTTCACATCAGCACATGCGTGAATGTTCCCTTGGTTAACCCTAGTCCTCAGGTAGCCCCACAACTAGAAATCACAGGGAGTGAGATCAGATGATCGTGGCGGACAAGTATTTGGAAAAGATCGATTGATAATGGATCGTTTCCAAATGAGTTTCGGAGAAGAAGGTGAACTTCACGAGTGATGTACGGTAGGGGCCCATCTTATGTGAAAGCTGCTGAGTTCAATGCTTCTCTCTCTTTTAGGGCGGGTATCACATGCTAGCGAAGCACATCACAGTAACGCTGGCCAGTCACACTGCACGTCTTTGGTCCTTGAGCGCCAACCTGTTCAAAAAAGAATGGGCCAATGATGAATGTAGACGTGAAGCCACACCATACGATGACATGTTCACCAGACAGAGGAACTTCATACACAGTGACTGGAGGTGAAGATCCCCACACTCGGTAATTCTGTGCATTCACCTGACCCGTCAGAGGATAATGAGCTTCGTCTGTCCATAGGACGGTCCTGGACCAGCCCTCGTCAACATCCGTCCTTGCGAGAAAATGGAGGGCAAAGTCAACACATAGTTGTGCGTCCTGTGGTGCAAGCTACTGTGCGACATGGATCTTGTGCGGATACCATTTGAGAATGGTTTGAAGCACCTTCCGTACAGTGGACCACGGTATGTTCAACTGTCGTGGCACAGCACGCGCACTGCCTGACGATCGGGACATGCGCGCAGCATTATCTACAAGTCGTCGGCCTCTCTCCGCAGCGACGCCCAGTTCTCCAGTTGATTCGAACTTCTTCATCATGTTCCGCACAGCAGGAAGAGAAAGAGGACCCTTCCGTAATACTTTCTGCCGGCGATATTCTCGAAGTGCAGCTGCAGCATTACTTTGTTTTGATAACAGAGCTTCACCAACAATGCCCTGCTCCTTTTGTCCAAGCTTATGTTGACACGTTAACAACTGCACAGCGACTGGTCAGGTGTTAGAGACTATGAATCACGATGACTGATCACGGCACCTGATCGTCATAGTTAGAGCTCGACGGTGTCCCTGTGACGCATGGAAATCATGCTCCCCATACTCTGGACATTAATGCTAGCAAGTTTGGTGCTCGTACGGTAATTATACCGTGTTAAATAGGGGAAGGTTAATTATAACCAACCGGTACATAATTAAGTTTGGAGCCGGCCGGTGTGGCCGTGCTGTTCTAGGAGCTTCAGTCTGGAACCGCGTGACGGCTACGGTCGCAGGTTCGAATCCTGCCTCGGGCATGGATGTGTGTGATGTCCTTAGGTTAGTTAGGTTTAAGTAGTTCTAAGTTCTATGGGACTGATGACCGCAAATGTTAAGTCCCATAGTGCTCAGAGCCATTTGAACCATTTGAATTAAGTTTGGACGGAACCCTCGGTGCACGGGTCCTACTTGCACTTGTCCGAATTTCTTTCCTTCTCTTGTGTCCGTGTTAAAATCAGATTCTTTTGCCCATACACAGTAGACTTTACAGAATTCCATCTCTCTAACATGCTAATGCAGTTGTAGTTATGACAGAATCCTGAAACGATCTATTATTAGGGTTAAACAAACAACTGAGGACAAGTAAGATCAACAGCTTATGAAAAGCTCGTTCTCGGTATAAAAATAAACGCTTGATTCCTTCACTCAAGTTGTTACAAACTCAATATAACTCTTATTTCACCAATTATCGATGGCCCTTAAAATAATCACATTATTTCATTGAAAAGCCTGTATTCCGTCATACATCGCTTTAAATAAGAAAGTTTCGGTTGTTAACTATATGGCAAAGCACTCTTCGCTTTGTGTGATGTCATTTGCCAAAAACGTGTTTCGATATGTGCTCAGAGCCATTTGAACCATTTGAATTAAGTTTGGACGATTTATGAGATTTGAGGGATGTTACGAGGATTTCATTTTCACTCAGTCGTTTGTGTTTATGACCAGAAGTGAATGTACTACACACAATCCGTTTCTCGAGATTGGAGTAAAATATAGATCTGCCTCCAGTTTATAGGAAAATTCAATATGTTACCTTCATTTCGTACACAGCAATATATGATATGTCAGAATATCACAATAACTACGACAGTTAACGAAATGACAGGCTGCTCATCTAGAATCTGACGAAATGGGCTGTGAGATGCAAGAGAATCAAATTTTTTTTACAAAATAGTTTCCCAAAAATCGTTTGAGTAAGATTGTAGAACAGCCAGCATGAATACCTCTCCATTCCTGCAGTGTAGACAAGTGAAAATAGCATGACTTGTTCGTAACTGATGAAGTGCACATCGAACGTAGGTGGTCGCCTTTCGGAACAGGGGAGTGGACCCACCCAGCCCTGAAAGTGAGAATGCGTTTCTGCGCAAGGGCCAAGTTAGCTTGCGGGAGGTCTGCTTCAACTATTGGCCCTTATTTTAACAGTGGTAACCCAACTGGCGGGGAATTTGCACTCGAATTCTTCTTCTCCTTGAGAGTGAAGTGCTGCTAAGATCCAGACTGCTTACGTGGTACCAAGTGGTGGATGTTCAGCACATTATGCCTTGTGTGCACATTTTGTTCTGAACCGAAGATATCCTGCTAGATGGATTGGTCGCGGGGGAACAGTGGATTGGCCTGCTCTGTCACCTCACCTAAATACCTCTGGATATTTTGCTTTTGGAATCCATAAAAGACATTGTCGATCGCGATATTCCAATTCCAGATGATCTGCGGAAACATTAGCATGCAACAATGGAAGCGGCAATGAATTATTTCATCCAATGCATAGGCCGGTGCATCACTGTCCATGGTCACCACTTTGAGGACCTTTGAGTGTTCTACCCCACTTCGTGTACTCAACGAATTGAAGTGCTACAAAATGGTGTTCAAGATCCAGTTTCTGTTTCCTGTGAAGTTGAACGTTGTATTTACGTGAATACTTGGTACGTTTTTGAACAGGTTTTGAGGAGAGGAAGTGAGTTATCGAATAAAAAAAATACAGGGCGCTGATTGAAAAAGACGTACTGCTGCTCATACCTTCGTAACAGTTGTTACTAATATGTTGCATTGTGGTTGGCTGTATAATCAAGAAACCAAAAGTCAATAAATAATAAAATGGCAACGAATTCCATGGCGTTTCATTCTTTGATTTATTTAGAATGTGTGTGCTGTTTCACTGCAGCAGCTTAAACGTCGTCTAGCAAAAGCGTGACGACAATAGCAAGACAAAGCGCTATCAAATTGAGCATATTTGACTGTATACGATTGCATAACATTATGTATAGTCAAGTGCAGCCGCATCTACGTTTTTTTACCGTCGGAACGCCATATAAAATGGCGCTTAATATACAAATATTCTTGTTCATTGCAGGAGGGGATGGCGTGTTGCTAGTGAAAATAGTAATGTAAGAGGTGTGGCAACTAAATAACGAGACTGCGCACCTCCTACACACAGCCGCGTGGGGGCTGGTTGGTACTGGAATGCAGTTGGCCTTGAACGTTCAAGAGGTACCACTGTTCGTTTCGTCTTTTTGTCTGCTTTAGTTTGTTTTTGAGCCTTGGTTGTAGAGGACATGGTTCAGTGATAGTACCGCGATCATGGTGAACTTAAAAATCGAGCAGCGCGTTTACCTGTGATTCCTCTTTAAATTAAAGAGTCTACAACGGACTATTTTCTTACATTAAAGGAGGTGTTTGGTAATAATGGTATATCACGTGCGCGAGTTTTTGAATTGCACAAATTGTTTTTTAAAAGGTCAGGAGGAGGCTGAAGATAATGGAATTCCCCGTCCATCTGTGAGTTCAAGAACTGAACCAATGGATAGGGTCCGCAGCTCGTGGTCGTGCGGTAGCATTCTCGCTTCCCACGCCCGGGTTCCCGGGTTCGATTCCCGGCGGGGTCAGGGATTTTCTCTGCCTCGTGATGACTGGGTGTTGTGTGATGTCCTTAGGTTAGTTAGGTTTAAGTAGTTCTACGTTCTAGGGGACTGATGACCATAGATGTTAAGTCCCATAGTGCTCAGAGCCATTTGAACCATTTTGAACTAAAGGATAGGAAAATTTATGAAATTGTGGGGAAAGACCGACGTCTGCGCGTTCGGATGATCAAAGACTTGAACAAAGATACAGTAAGAAAAATTTTGCTTGACGAGTTAAACATGATAAAAGTTTGTGCAAAATAGTTCCGAAAAACTTCTTTCAGAAACAAACAGAGCACGGTAAGAACATTTGCTCTGATGGAATTGAATGACTCAGTGAAGAACCTTACTTGCTCATACACATCATCACGTTTGATGGAAACTGGATCTTCCAGGACGACACACAAACAAAGTGTCACCCGATGCACTCGAAGACTCTCACTCCGCTAAGAATGAAAAAGAGAATAACTGAAGGCAGTTGTGATCGGTTTTTTAAATCAGGAATATTATAATGACTCAGTGGGTGCGTTTTAAAGGTTAAATCGTTGATCATAAATACAGCAAAGCAGTCCTACTCAAGTTGGGGGAAAGAGTAAGGAAGAAAAGACCAGATTTGTGGAAGGACGACGCATGGATTCTGCACTAGGACAATGCGCCAACCCACAGTGCTATACCTGTGAAACAGTTATTAGCGGACACGCGCATTCCTGTGCTCGAACATCCTTCCTATTCGCCAGATCTAGCTCCCTGTGACTTTCATCTGTTCCCAAAAATGTAGCGAGCATTGAAGGGAACACATTTTGAACCTCTTGAAACGGTAAGAGCAAACACGGCAGAGTTGTTGAAAAGGGTGACAATGGATGAGCTACAGAAGTGCTTTGCACATTGGAACACACATATGCAGCGGTCTATAGGTAGAGGAAGTGAGTACGTTGGAAGGGATAAAGGCAAGTTGTAACTTGGTTAGCAGTAAAACACATTTCTTACATCAGTCTCGTTATTTACTTGCCACACCTCGCAGTGAGAAACGTTTGACATCCGAAACTGGGCATCATGGCACGAAACCAATTATGGCACTGAAATAGAGCATTTTTAGAAGTATCTGAAAATGCACTGAAGAGCCAAAGAAAGTGGTACACCTGCCTAATATCGTGTAGGGCCCCCGCGAGTACGCAGAAGTGCCTCAAGACGACGTGGCATGGACCCGAATAATGTCTGAAGTAGTGCTCGAGGGAAATGACACCATGAGTTCTGGTAGGCTGTCCATAAATCCGTAAGAGTACCTGGGTACCTGGGGGTAGAGATCTCTTCTGAACAGCACGTTGCAAGGCATCCCAGATATGATCAATAATGTTCATGTCTGGGGCGTTTGGGGCCAGCAGAAATGTTTAAACTCAGAAGCGCGTTCCTGGAGCCACTCTGTAGCAGTTGTGGACGTGTGCGGTGTCGCATTCTCCTGTTGGAATTTCCTAAGTCCGTCGGAATGTCAAATGGGCATGAATGGATGTAGCTGATCAGACACGATGCTTACGTACGTGTCATCGGTTAGAGTCGTATCTAGAAGTATCAGGGGTCCCATACCACTCCAACTGCACACGCCCCAAACCATTACAGAGACTGTAAGGGGTTCATTATGTAAAGGGTTTACTGTTCACTACCCTACTGGAGCAAAGGTAATTTCGATGTATTGCTCACGCGCTGCCTGCAATATAAAACATCTCTGCTGCAATAGAATCGCAAGTCAGAGCAGTGTCGGCAGCAGTTGTGGTCGCTCGCTTCTGCAGAGCGGTCGCAGTAGTTCGTTGTTATGGAGCAGTCGCAAAAGCTCGCTGTTACGGAGAAATCGTAGTAGCTCACCGCTACAGTACAGTTGTTAGCCATGTAAGAGCAATAGCAGTCGCCACTGGAGCAGCACAGTTCATTGCCACGAAGTGTAAGGTAACCTTTATTATTCTTCATCGCCAGGCGCGTACTTAAATTTATTGTATGAGATGCTAATATGGATTTGTTTCAATCTTTTCGTGATTTGTCAGCACTAATTAAGTCAGACTTGTAATGTTCAATTTTTTATGTAATGGTCAGCAGGAATGTTTTCAATAATAAGGTTTTTCAGAACATAATTTTTACCAGTCATTTACATGCATTTAAATATTTTACAAATTTTCCCAGATAGTCATGTGTTGTTTAATAATCAGAGGACCATCTATGCAGCTGTGTCAACAAGCAAAGTCAGTTTTTTATCTACACTCCTGGAAATTGAAATAAGAACACCGTGAATTCATTGTCCCAGGAAGGGGAAACTTTATTGACACATTCCTGGGGTCACATACATCACATGATCACACTGCCAGAACCACATTCACATAGACACAGGCAACAGAGCATGCACAATGTCGGCACTAGTACAGTGTATATCCACCTTTCGCAGCAATGCAGGCTGCTATTCTCCCATGGAGACGATCGTAGAGATGCTGGATGTAGTCCTGTGGAACGGCTTGCCATGCCATTTCCACCTGGCGCCTCAGTTGGACCAGCGTTCGTGCTGGACGTGCAGACCGCGTGAGACGACGCTTCATCCAGTCCCAAACATGCTCAATGGGGGACAGATCCGGAGATCTTGCTGGCCAGGGTAGTTGACTTACACCTTCTAGAGCACGTTGGGTGGCACGGGATACATGCGGACGTGCATTGTCCTGTTGGAACAGCAAGTTCCCTTGCCGGTCTAGGAATGGTAGAACGATGGGTTCGATGACGGTTTGGATGTACCGTGCACTATTCAGTGTCCCCTCGACGATCACCAGTGGTGTACGGCCAGTGTAGGAGATCGCTCCCCACACCATGATGCCGGGTGTTGGCCCTGTGTGCCTCGGTCGTATGCAGTCCTGATTGTGGCGCTCACCTGCACGGCGCCAAACACGCATACGACCATCATTGGCACCAAGGCAGAAGCGACTCTCATCGCTGAAGACGACACGTCTCCATTCGTCCCTCCATTCACGCCTGTCGCGACACCACTGGAGGCGGGCTGCACGATGTTGGGTCGTGAGCGGAAGACGGCCTAACGGTGTGCGGGACCGTAGCCCAGCTTCATGGAGACGGTTGCGAATGGTCCTTGCCGATACCCCAGGAGCAACAGTGTCCCTAATTTGCTGGGAAGTGGCGGTGCGATCCCCTACGGCACTGCGTAGGATCCTACGGTCTTGGCGCGCATCCGTGCGTCGCTGGGGTCCGGTCCCAGGTCGACGGGCACGTGCACCTTCCGCCGACCACTGGCGACAACATCGATGTACTGTGAAGACCTCACGCCCCACGTGTTGAGCAATTCGGCGGTACGTCCACCCGGCCTCCCGCATGCCCACTATACGCCCTCGCTCAAAGTCCGTCAACTGCACATACGGTTCACGTCCACGCTGTCGCGGCATGCTACCAGTGTTAAAGACTGCGATGGAGCTCCGTATGCCACGGCAAACTGGCTGACACTGACGGCGGCGGTGCACAAATGCTGCGCAGCTAGCGCCATTCGACGGCCAACACCGCGGTTCCTGGTGTGTCCGCTGTGCCGTGCGTGTGATCATTGCTTGTACAGCCCTCTCGCAGTGTCCGGAGCAAGTATGGTGGGTCTGACACACCGGTGTCAATGTGTTCTTTTTTCCATTTCCAGGAGTGTAATAATGCAAATCACAAGCAAATGTTGTCCAGTAGTAGTAGAAAGGCCAGCATTGCACTAAGCTGTGCCTTTTGGGAGCAGATATATAGACAGCGTTATCCGGCGACACCATTATGAAGTAAGAATTTTTCAGTTTATTCAGGTTGACTTCACAGGGCCATGACGTAGCGCTGCTTACGTCCAAAATTTATCAGTTTTAATTCTCAGTCAATTTTGTAATGAAAATTTTTATATACCAGAAGGTTACAAGCTCCCACCAGGTCGAACAGCCCCTTGCTGACATTCAGTGTCCATGGATTCATGAGGTTGTCTCCATACCCGAACACGTCCATCCCCTCGTTACAGCGAGACTGCTACGGTCGCAGGTTCGAATCCTGCCTTGGGCATGGATGTGTGTGATGTCCTTAGGTTAGTTAGGTTTAAGTAGTTCTAAGTTCTAGGGGACTGATGACCTCAGAAGTTAAGTCCCATAGTGCTCAGAGCCATTTGAACCATTTTGAACCCTCGATACAATTTGATACGAGACTCGTCCAACCGAGCAACGTGTTTCCAGTTATCAATAGTCCAGTGTCGTTGCTGACAAGTCCAGGAGAGGCGTAAAGCTTTGTGTCGTACAGTCATCAAGGGTACACGAGTGGGCCCATATCAATGATGTTTCGTTGAATGGTTCGCACCTTGACACTTGTTGACGGCCCAGGGTTGAAATCAGCAGCAATTTGCGGAAGGGCTGTACTTCTGTCACGTTGAGCGATTCTCTTAAGTCGTCATTGGTCTGCCGGCCGGAGTGGCCGTGCGGTTCTAGGCGCGACAGTCTGGAGCCGAGCGACCGATCCGGTCGCAGGTTCGAATCCTGCCTCTGGCATGGATGTGTGTGGTGCCCTTAGGTTAGTTAGGTTTAATTAGTTCTAAGTTCCAGGCGACTGATGACCTCAGAAGTTAAGCCGCATAGTGCTCAGAGCCATTTGAACCATTTTTTTCGTCATTGGTCTCGTTCTTGCAGAACTTTTCCCGGCCGCAGCTATGTCGGAGATTTGGTCTTTTACCGGATTCCTGATACTCACGGTACACTCATGAAATGGTCGTACGGGAAAATCCCCACTTCACCGCCACCGGAGATGCTGTGTCCCATCGCCCGTGCGCCGATCATAACACGACGTTCAAACTCACTTAAATAACCTGCCATTTTAGCAGCAGTAACCGACCTAATAACTGCGCCGTTCACTTGTTGTCTTATACAGGCGTTGCCGACCACAGCGTCATATTCTTCCTGGTTAAATATCTCTGTATTTGAATATGCATGCCTATACCAGTTTCTTTGGCGCTTCTGTGTAATAAAAATGCGCCCTGGACAGGTGACCTTTTACTTGGGTGCGTTATTGCGTCGCTGCGCGGAGTGGCCGCGCGGTTAGAAGCGCCATTTCACTAATCGCCGGAGGTTTGAATCCTCCCTCGGGTAAGGGTGTGAGTGTTGTCCTTAGCGTTAAGTTAGTGTAAGTAGTGTGAAAGTCTAGGGACCGATGACCTCAGCAGTTTGGTCCCTTAGGAATTCACACGCATTTGAACATTTTTCGTTGCTGCGTCGCTACGAATTGACAGCCGTTATAGCCGCGCAGTGTACTGTGATGCCAACCCCGCACGCGCAGCCGCAGTTGCTTGGCCCACCTGCAGGCCGCCGAAGTAGACGTAGACGGCGCCGGCGTCAGCGCGGCCGGCCCGCGGCGCGCCCACCAGCAGGTCGTCGCAGCCGTCGCCGTCCAGGTCGGCCGCCGCCAGCGCCGCGCCGTAGCCGTCGCCCATGCGGCCGCCGCTGCCCGCCGCCAGGCGCGAGTACGACACGCCCGTCTCCACGTCCAGCGGGCCCTCTGCCGCCAGCCACACCTGCCGCACACAGCGCCCTCTCACCAACCTACAATGTGTACTCACCTCCTGTACAATGGCCACACTAGAAACGTGGAAAGTATTCCCCAAAAAATTAAGAAGTCAGAAAAGTAGAACCTTTCCTAATAGTACAAAGACTGAAAGCCTTCTCTTATAAACGACTTATTCGGGGTGATAGGGTAAGGTCGAGTAAGAGTACGCTTCTGGTAAGAGTTCTCAGTGGCATTTTCTCTGCATTGGCAACACTGACCGACAGCGAAATACTACATTTAGTATTGGTTCTACATTCTCTCTCTTCTCAGCGATCACAGGCCCTGTAGACCACCCGCTGCATCAACGATCAGCTTCCACCGCCTTCTATCTCTCGCAGCCTCTCTCCACCCTGCAGAAATTCCTAATGCTGCGATGTCCTTCTCTATGTCATCTTTCCACCTCGTCGGCCCAATGGTCTTGTTGCCTGGAGGGTTCCTTCAAATGCTTTCTTATTGATTCTGTTGTTTCCCATTCTGGCCACATTTACACCCCATTGCAGTCACCTAGTTTTTAATTTCTGGGTGATAATGGGTTGCTTTATTAACTGATAAATTTCATTGTTCTTTCGAATTCTCCATACGCTATTCTCTAACACAGGTCCCCAGAGTTTTCTCATTACTTTTCTTTCAAAAGCATTCAGTTTTTCTCTTTCATATTCTGTAAGCATCCAGCTTTCTGAACCGTACAGTACTGTGGGGCAGATAATAGTGTTGTATATCTTCATCTTTGTGATGATTGACAAAGCTTTTCTTTTGAGTGGGTTGATTAGTGAGTACAGACATCTTGACCCTGAGGCTATTCTTTCATTTATATCCATTGTTAAGATATTTCTACTGTTTTGAAACGTGATCCAAGGTATAAAAACTGGAGAACTTTTCTGAATTTAGAATGTTGGTCAATTTCAAAGTAAGGATTTGGGGTTATGACTTTATCTATTTCCATATATTCGGTTTTCTCTTGGTTAATCTAAAGCCCGATTTTGCTGGCACTGTGCCTGAGAGATCTGTGCATCTCTTTCAGTTTCACTCATCAACACTATTTCATCTGCATAAACCAGGAGTCTTACTTCACTGTGTTCGAATCGGAGACCATTGTATAGATGTAATTTACTCTCCCGAACCACTTTCTCTAATGCAAGGTTGAAGAGGACTCATGAAAGTGCGTCTCCCTGTCGTAAGCCTGTTTTAATTGGAAAGGTGGGGGATATGGATCCTCTGAACTTCACTGCTGCCTGGGAGCCATCCATGCACAGTTGTATCATCCTCATGATTTTACTGGGTACACTAAATTTACGTCAGGTGTTGTAGTGGCTACTTCTGTGGATGCTGTCGTAGGCTCGCTGGAAATCAATGAAGAGACAGTGGATGTTTTTGTTAAATTCCCAGTATTTCTCAAAGATCTGTCGTACAGCAAACAAATTATCAGTTGTGGAGCGGTTTGCTCGAAATCCAGCCTGGTAATCTTGAATAATGTTTTCCGCATAAGGTTTAAGTTTTTCCAGAATGGTCATTGACAGGATTTTGTATGTTATGTTCAGCAAACTGATTCCTCTGTAATTTCCACATTCCATTATGTTTCCTTTCTTGTGTATGGGACAAATTATTGCAGTTTTCCAATCTTCAGGCAGCGTTTCAGTTTTCCAGATCATTGTAATAAGGTTATAAATTTCTTTGTGTAGTCTGCTTCCGCCCTCTTTTAAAATCTCTGTTGATATCTGGTCCTCTCTACATTGGTGTCCATAATTAAAGCAACGAACGAAAATTTTTCAAGGTTGCTTTTATTTTACCACAGAACCGTATAAACAGGTGATAGTAAATTAAAAACTATGTAAAGAACAAAGAACGTAAACTACTGCTACATGCATAAAGGAAGACAAAAATATTCTTCATTTTTTCCAACTTAAAGGGTTTTCACACAGCTGGTTAATGTGCTTAGTGTGATTTGACCACCTCTGGCAGCAGTATAGGCCTGACAACGACAGGGCATGCTGTGAGTGACGTCATCAATCTCATGTTGTGCCAATAACGCGCATTCTTCCCGCAGAGCTGCTCGCTAGTCTTGGAGAGTGGTTGGTGGATGGGGACGTGGCAAAACCCGTCTCCCAAGTACGCCCCATATGTGCTCTATGGGATGCAAATTCGAAGAGCGAGCAGATCATGCCATACGTGCAATATCTTTCGTTTCCAAGAAAATGGCCGGCCTCAGTAACCGAGCGGTTCTAGGCGCTTCAGTCTGGAACCGCGCGACAGCTACGGTCGCAGGTTCGAATGCTGCCTCGGGCATGGATGTGTGTGACGTCCTTAGGTTGGTTAGGTTTAAGTAGTTCTAAGTTCTAGGGAACTCATGACCACAGATGTTAAGTCCCATAGCGCTCAGAGCCATATGAACCATTTTGAACCAAGAAAATGTCAGCCACCCATGCTCTATAAGATCGAGCATTATCGACCATTAATACGAAGCCTGGGTCTACTGCACCTCGCAGTAACGACACATGAGGTCCCAAGATCTCGTCACGATACCTCACAGCAATTAAACCTTCCCAATTCGCCCATGCAATTTCATGACGAGAGAAACAACAGAATGATTCACATGGGGACGTGGCACAACCCGTCTCCCAAGTACGCCCCAGATGTGCTCTATGGGATGCAAATTCGAAGAGCGAGCAGATCATGCCATTTGCGACTGTCCTGCTTCCATTCTTCCTTTCGCAATCCATCGCAGGGAGCCTGGTAGGCGTCTTCTCTGTGCCATACTGCACCGTCTGTTGCTGTGTACACAGCGACTGTGGATGTGGGACTGGCTCTGAGCACTATGGGAATTAACATCGGAGGTCATCAGTCCCCTAGAACTTAGAACTACTTAAACCTAACTAACCTAGGGACAACACACACATCCATGCCCGAGGCAGGATTCGAACCTGTGACCGTAGCGGTCGCGCAGTTCCAGACTGAAGCGCCTAGAACCGCTCGGCCACACCGGCCGGCGATGTGGGACTACACGCAAACACTACCCCGTTTGAAAGGTGCCCTGATGTCATCGGTGCTGTGGTTGTCCTTGACCGGAATGTCATCCTCCGTGCAGAACGCGGTCATACGGACATCTATTGACGGTTTGTATGACTAATGCAGGACGGGGAAATAACAGTTTGTTGCTTTAATTTTGGAAACCAGTGTATACTGACGCCATCACATGTAATCTTGAAGATCTCCGCCAGATTTATTGGATGTAGCAGGTAAATAGAAGCTTTTGTTTCAAATTATGTAATCCTTAAGTTATATATCGTAAGCGGTAAGCACTGTTTAGATATGCATTAGAAAATGCCAAAAGAATCACCGTTATGTGAGGAACAAACCACGTCACGAGGAACAGCGAAACCGAACAGAAACTGCCATTTCTGGTATTATATTGAACTGTGTAGCGCATTGGTTAAAGGTACGCTGTAAGATAGCGAGAAATACTACGCGCCTGCTCTTAACCCCTCCCCCCCCCTCTCCCCCCCTCCCCCCCCCCCCCCGCCCTCCTTCTCCGTTTCTAACGGTTACTAATTCAAGATGACCCATTAGTCAGTCAGACGCGATTGCTTTGTTTAGAGCTGCATATTCTACAGTACCCCCAATGCAAACAGCTGAGATGTCCTTCGAGTGAACGGGAATATTCCCGTTCAGTCCGCAGGTCTTCTCAACAGAAGACTTTCCTCCATCAGAAACCACTGAGAGAGTCAGATTTCTAACAGCTCAAGAAGGCAACGGTGTTTAACAGGAGCTCACGGACGAATGCTGCTCCCGAGTGACAGATGATTTGTCTGTACAGTCACCAGGAAAAAAACCAAGAATGTAACACAAATGAAGTTCAGAGAGCTGATGTATGAACAGGTGTAGGCCTAGCCAGTATTTACCCACTTCACAGAAGCTCTCCAGCCAAACTTGCAGAACTAACGCTCCTGGAAGAAAGGATGATGCGGAGACATCGCTTAGCCACAGCTTGGGGGACGTTTCCAGGATGAAATTTTCTCTCTGCAGTGGAGTATGGGCTGATCTGAAACTTCCTGGCTGGCCGAGACTCCAACTAGAGATCGCTGCTTTTCGCGTGCAAGTGCTCTACTAATTGAGCTACCAAATCACGACTCAGGACCTGTCCTCACCCGCCAGCACCTTGTCTCCTTGCCTTCAAACTCCACAGAAGCTCTCCTGCACAACTAGGACTCCTGGAAGATGGAATAAGTTATGAGGACAGCCGGTTGAGTCGTACTTGGGTAGCTCAGTCGGTAGAGAACTTGTCTATGAAAGGCGAAGGGCCTGAGTACGAGTCTCGGTACGACATACAGTTTTAATCTGCTGGGAAGTTTCATAGCAACAAACAGCCCACTGCAGAGCGAAAATTTTACTCTGGTTCCAATTATTTTGTCTAGTTGTGTTGTTGCCTCTGTGTCATTATGTATTCAGGTTAAGCAACACCTTCATCAAATAGTCCATCATCACTATCTTTATCGACTGCAGTGAAACAAACTGCGGTAATTTCGTCAGGATTCATCATTTTGAAACAAAACTCATCAATTTATTTCCGGCCGTTCTTTCAGGCTTACACCGTTGAAGTTTCAACATCAAATTCAGCAACAAAGTTTTTCAAAAAGTCTGTCCAGTACGGAAACTAAATAATGAACTACCACAGGGATCTGTTTTAGCCCCATCACTATTCAATTTATACATTAGTGATTTACCAACCACAACATCAACTAAATTCATCTATGCTGATGACATCGCACTAGTAGCATAGTGCAGTAATTTCGGAGATGGTGAACGAATTCTTATGGAGGATCTGGAGAAGATGTCAACTTTTTTAACACCTGGATGGTGATCCCAAGCACACCAAAAACTGAAGTCTCTTGTTTCCATCTAGCGAATCGTGCTGCGAACTACAAACCAAGAGTTCTGCTCAATGGACAAACGTACAATCCTTTCCCAAAATATCTCGAAATCGCTCTAAATAGAACCCTGAGCTACAAAGAGCACATCACCAAGCTTTCTCACAAAGTTGCTGCAAGGAACAACATATTACATAAGCTCAGTGGTACCACCTGGGGAACCTCTGCTGACTGACTGCGTTTAACTGGCATCAATATTGTGTACTCTGCTGCCGAGTACTGTGCACCTGTCTGGTTGGAAAGTGTACATGTGAAGAAGGTAGACACAAAACTTAACGACACAATGCGCTGCATTACTGGTTCCATCAAATCAACCCCATGCCACAGGTTACCTGTACTGAGTCACATCCCTCCACCTCACTTAATGCGGAAACAAGCTCTACTGAGGGAGGCCAAGAAAATCTCTGCATCACCCTCTCTACCACTTCACCAGGAATTCTGTCATCCGCCACAGTAACGATTGCGATCAAGAAGGCCAGCAAGTGTTACTGCAGGACAACTCATCGCGGATGGGTTTGATCTAAATGAAAGCTGGAAGCATGAATGGTCAACAAAAACATTGGGAACAAGAACCCATCACCTTGATCCCACAAAGAAGCCAAAATGTTTTGACCTACCGAGGAACCTTTGGTGCCGCATCAACAGGTTAAAGACTGGACATAGTTGTTGTAGGTACTTCAGGTACAAATGGGGCTGGATCAGTTCACCAATGTGTGAATGTAATCAAGAAGAGCAGACAACTGAACATTTAGTCCAACGCTATCCACATCATTCATACCCTGGAATTCCAGATGACTTGTTCACTCTCACACACAGCTTAATTAACTGGTTGAAAAATCTTGTCTAATATCATATGTATATTGTATAAAATCATTTGCCTTATATCAACTGTATATTGTATAAAATCACCATACGATTAAATAATAAAATGTAATTTATTGTCTGTGGACAAACACCTTCCATCTCTTAGATATCCCATTTATACTCTCAACAAACGCGCGCGACCCAAAACATTACAACTCAGTGCCAACTTGTTAACTGTCTCCGTGCCGGGAGCTGTGTACGGTAGGGTTGCCAGACTAAATTGACAAAATTACCGAACGTGGCCTGGCGAAAGGATTTGCTGAAGTGAGGGCTACGGCTGAACACAATAAAACACTTGGTAAAAGTTAAAAATTATACTTGTTATTGCTAGTCACAGCTTTCAACAAATTTTTGTTACCTTTGAATTTTTGGTAAAAGTCGTTGCATGTTTTAAACGTGAAATTACAATGAATACATAATTCTGCTTTTACCATATCAACACTCAGTTCGTTTCTAGCATCCATCACACCATAAATGATTCATGTGACTTTCAGTTAGGCTTTTCTGTCTGGAGCCGCCATTGTGTTTATGATCACCTTTTATGCTAGGTGTTTCTTCTCTATCTAGACCCGTTTTCCACGAATACGTTTTTGTGGACGTAGAAGCTTGACTTCGCAACTGTTCCAGAGTTGTACGTAGTATACCGATCTCTTCGTGTAAGCTACCGTTATCAGTGACTTCTTGAATACGCACCACCTTTGATGCTTGTACATTTTTTTCGTATGTAGGAGCTACTTCTCCTAAATCCACGTAATTGAAAATCTTTAAAGAGGAGTTTTCATAGTCAAACTACTTTTTACGATAATCTTCGGCTCTTTGGTAGGCAACGAGTGATAC
The DNA here is from genome assembly GCF_023864345.2 of Schistocerca serialis cubense. Lineage (NCBI taxonomy): Eukaryota > Metazoa > Arthropoda > Insecta > Orthoptera > Acrididae > Schistocerca > Schistocerca serialis. The sequence continues at coordinate 464,673,578 of NC_064643.1, forward strand.
GAATAGAATTCTAAAAATACCAAACGGACACCGAACCGTGGCTGAGATACCGAACACTTCGATAAAAAACCGATCACCTGGCAACACAAGTCTATGGTGATCGGCAAAATTTAAATTTAATAGTTGTCGTCGTCAATTGTCGCCACTGTTACTTCTGTAATATCAAATACTATGTAGTTACTGTACTAAAAGCAAAAGAAGTACAAACCGTATGAACTGGAATCCGAATTAATGAGTCCCTCATGGACGAGGATCGGCTGTACTTTAATTTTGTCAGGTTTCTCCGAATCGTCACAGCACGGATGCTCGTTCACAGGCACGTTTTTCTCCCGAGCGTTTTCTGCGCTGGTTCTGCGCCCGGAACATGTCGCATTGTCCGTGTTGGCTTTCATCGGGAACGCGCGAGATGTGCGGTATTGTTCTCGCGTCCATCAGCTAACAATACATTGCAAACCCAGTGAGATTAGCCTTTGTTAAACGACTTCAGGTAAAATGCTGCTTTGTTCAGAGCAATCAATGAATAGGCTGTAGCCGGTAAGAACGAAAATTAAAACTGAGTGCAGCGACTCCTGCCATTCTGGCGCTGTGATTAGTCGTCGCTGTGTGCAGTCTCCAGCTCCCAATAGCTACTTACTTGCTTACTTCTGAATCTTAAACACAACCCATCGTCCATATCATGGGAGTAATAACTGTTGAAGCCGTCCGCTGAGACCGAGCGGTTCTAGGCGCTTCAGTCTGGAACCGCGCGACCGCTACGGTCGCAGGTTCGAATCCTGCCTCGGGCATGGAGGTGTGTGATGTCCTTAGGTTTAAGTAGTTCTGAGTTCTAGGGGACTGATGACCTCAGATGTTAAGTCCCATAGTGCTCAGAGCCATTTGAATAATTGTTGAACAGTGGAAATCTCACAGTGAAATGTTGAAGTTTCAAAGATCTCGTGATGTTTGATGTCTCTGGTTTCTTACCAGCAGTGTTACTAGTAATGAAGATGACACTGATTTAGTTTTTGAGCATCTAATTGTAGATGTGTAACTTCTTTTAGTAATTTTGCAGCCAGCAAAAATAGAAGCAATACATGGCTCACACAATGAAGTCTTTTGTTTTTGGTGAAATGTGAGTTGTGGTGAACGTTCAAGACTCGCTAAAACAACCAACACTTACGGCTAAAAATTGTGCGTTTACAATTCTCAACTGAAAAGACAAGAGACATCTTGAGAATCAAATTACGAAACCTTAAAAACTCTTTTTGCGTTGATGGGATGCTCGTTATAAAAAGTAATAACGAAGTTCTGAAGATGAAAGCTAAGCTTTGAACCATAGATAAAGAGATTACACCCAGTTGCATTGTAGGTCGTATGTATTATAAACACAATTTTACTAGGCTGATGCCCAATCTTAAAGACTAACTTCACAGACTGATATCTGTTCTTGAGATATTAGATGAAGGTTTTGCGGTGACGTGATCAGATACACATGTGAAACTATATGGTTCCAGAGACCTTTCCAAGTCTCAAACATCTATGACGGATACACGCAGATTGAGCGACGAATAGAAATTTGTACCAAGGCCAGGATGTGAATCTGGGTCTCCTGATCTCTAGGGAGATGTGGTAACCACTATGCCCACTTGGTGTTCCCCCTAAACTGGAACAGTATTGCAATGGCTCTCCAGCTGTATTGGGATAATACCGAACAAAATGGGAGATCCTGCCTGAAACCCAGGCATAAATAAGTAAATCAAATGAAAATACGCGGTTCCATAGATTTGATGAAAGCATCAGTGCCTGTGTACCAGGAATAATCCACCATTTCGTTCCACTGTGCTATTTCAATACAGTTGGAGAGCCTCTGTAATGCCGTTCGAGTTGAGGGGAAATACCAAGTGGGCTGAGATGTGAATGGTAGTTTGAATTGAGAAGGGATGCGTGTTGGGTGTAGTCTGTGAAGCTGTGCAAATCCATTGCGGCGGGGTGGCGTAGTGGTTAGCGCACCTGTCTAGCGAGCAGGAGACCCTGGTTCAAATCCCGCCCTTTGTGCAACTTTTCGTTTGTCAGTTGAGTTTGCATATATTCATTTCCAGATATAAACACAAAATTCCAAAAACGGCAGCATTGTTGTTAAGGAAGAAATTTCCAAGCAATTCACAATATAAAGTCGACTACCTAAAATATCCTCTTAATGTTAAATATAGGCACAAATGCAGGAAAGGAGCATAGCGTGCTTTTAAGAGGCAAACTATATTACTGTTAACGATAATTAACATATCACTTCAAACGACGCGTGCGCTGCTTCGAAATGTAACCGAAAGCACGATATGACCTCTTTGCCCGTAGCTGCTTCGCTACTCATCATGGAGCATCAGCGTGCTCTGCTGCACAAACTTAACGGCGGCCAGCATCGGCTCACCCTCAGTCGTTTACCACCGATAGCTGGAAGATACCGAGACCAGGGCAAGTGCTGAAAGTCATGTGGAACGTGGACGCTATGAGCAATTAAAGGGACTGAATATTATCTCGAGCGATTGAGTAATGGTATTCCATCAACTTACGAGCCCGAGAAGCATGTCGCTCGAATTTATTGAACGACGGCCCTGGAACTCAATCTGCTATTTATGGCTACAGAATTCATGGGCAAGGTTGAATCACTGGTCGTAGTTATTGGTGCCTGTTCTACTAGCTTGATGAGCTCAGTAGTGTGCAGACTGTGCCAATTTTTTGACTATCCACCGTGATCCTTGTATTGTGTGTTTTATGGTTGACTTAATCTGATTTTATACTTTACCGGTAGCTAACTTACTCTGGTAAAGGTACCTTCCTTTCATGGTACAGTTATTCTTGTTTAGTGGGTTTGAGTTCGGTGCTTTTAATTTATCAATATTTGTGCTGCCTGTGTAGTTATTTAATTTTGTACTTCTTGTTAATTTGACTGTTTGTCATTTCACGTGAAGCATATGGGAGTTGTGGTTTAAACTTCATTTATATGTTCTTTGTGAATCCAGCCAGAGACATTTATATTTTACCTAAAGAGTTTAATATGTCTTCTTCAGATTTACCTGAGATCTGTACCCAGGACAGAACGAAGGTCAGCATCGGTCGTAATGTAATTTGTCTTTTATATTGCATTGTAGACCTAGATTTCAACCGACAGTGCAGCTATTGTCAGTGCTATAAATGCAAATAATGCAAGAATCAGACATAGAAACAGCACATTAATCAAACGCCATGTTACAGTTCTACATCTACATGGATACTCTGCAAATCACACTTAAGTGCCTGGCAGAGGGTTCATCGGGCCACCTTCACAATAAGTCTATATTATTTCAATCTCGGACAGCGCACGAAAAAAAAAAAACAGACACCTATGTCTTTTCGTGCGAACTCTGACTTTCTTTATTTTATTATGATAGTAGTTTCTGCCTACGTATGTAGGTGTCAACAAAATGTCATCGCATTCGGAGGAAAAAGTTGGTGATGAAATTTCGAGAGAAGATTCCGTCGCAACGAAAAAGCCTTTGTTTTAATTATGTCCACCCCAAATCCAGTGTTATACCAGTGACGCTCTCTCCCCATTTCGCGATAATATAAACCGTACTACTCTTCTTTCAACTTTCTCGGTGTACTCCGTTAATCCTATCTCGTAAGGATTCCTCACCGCGCAGTACTACTCCAAAGAGGACGGACAAGCGTAGTGTAGGCAGTCTCTTTAGTAGATTTGTTACATATTTTAAGTGTTCTGCCAATAAAACGCAGTCTTTGATTTGCCTTTCCCCCACGTTTTCTGTGAGTTCTTTCCAATTAAAGTTGTTCGCAATCGTAATTCCTAGGTATTTAGCTGAATTTACGGCCTTTGGATTTGATTGATTTATCATGTAAGCGAAGTTTAACGGATTCCTTTTAGCACTCCTGTGGATGAACTCACAAACTTTTCATTATTTAGGGTCATTTGCAATTTTCGCATCATACGGATATTTTTTGTAAATCGTTTTGCGATGTGTTTTGATCTTCCTATGACTTTACTAGACGATAAACGACAGCATCTTCTGCAAACAACCTAAGACGGTTGCTCAGATTGTCTCCTAAATCGGTTAAATAGATAAGGGAGACCAGAGGGCTTATGGCACTACCTAGGGGAACTACAGCAATCACTTCTGTTTCACCTGATGACTTCCCGTCAATTACTACGAACTTGTCCTTTCTCACAGGAAATAACGAATCCTATCACGTAACTGAGACGATATTCCACAAGCACGCAATTTGACTACAAGCCGCTTGTGTGGTACAGTGTCTAAAGCATTCTGGAAATCTAGAAATACGGAACCAACTTGAAATCCTTTGTCAATAGCACTCAGTGCTTCGTGTGTTTCACAAGAATGATGATTTCTAAATCCGTGTTGACCGTGTGTCACTAGACCGTTGTCTTCGAGGTTGTTCCTAATGTTCGAACACAATATATGTTCCAAAATCCAGCTGCATATCGACGTTAGTGTTGTAGGCCTGTAATTTAGTGGATTACTCCAACTACATTTCTTGAATATTGGTTCTTGAATATTGGTGTGACTTGTGTAACTTTCCAGTCATTTGGTACGAATCTTTAGTCAAGCGAGCGGTTGCATATGATTTTTAAGTATGGAGATATTGCATCAACATACTCTGAAAGGAATCTAATTGGTATACGATCTGCACCAGAAGACTTGCTTTCATTGATGTAAGTTGCTTCACTACTCCGAGGATATCTACTTCTAGGTTACTCATGTTGGCAGCAGGTTTTGATTAGAATTCGGGATTATTTACTTCGTCTTCATTGGTAAAGAAATTTCGGTAGGCTGTGTTTCGTAACTCTGGTTTAGCAGCGCTGTCATCGATAGTATTTCCATTGCTATCGCGCAGAGAGAGGATTGATTGTGTCTTGCCGCTAGCGTATTTTACATACGACCAGAATCTCTTTGGATTTTCTGCCAGGTTTCGAGACAAAGTTTTTTTGTGGAAACTGTTATACGCATCTCGCATTGAAAACTGCGATAAATCTCGAGCTTATGTAAAAGATCGCCAATCTTGGAGATTTTGCGTTCGTTTAAATTTCTACAGAATTACAATTCGACAATTGCATATCGTTTAACTAGGCATGTAGACCTGTATATAATTAAGTATATGACTAGTTATAACGGAGTGTAATTTTAGAATTGTAATTGTGTACAACTGTGACGTGGCGTTCGATCAGTGTGCTGTTTCTATGTCCGATTCTTGCATTATTTGCGTTTATGGCACCGAGGATAGCTGCACTCTCAGTTGAAATCTAGATGTGCAATGCAACAAAAAAGACAGATGATATTACGACCTATGGTGACCTTCTTTCTGTCCTGGATTACATCACGGTCGTGGAGCATAGTCATTCCCATGGAATCGATCACGATAAGGTTTATATGTCATGAGTGCCGATTGGTTGTTGGGTTTGCTGGACTTGACAGATCTCAGTTCATGTGTTGATTAGTGACATGTCTGATTTTTTAAAATATTTGTTAACGGACACCTTTCTGGTGTTTTCTAGTAAGCCCTGAATTTTATACTAGGCCATTTGAAATTATTTTGTTAGAGGGTCCATCCCTTAAGCGTTTTCAAACATCTGTTGAAATCATCTCAATCTTGAATTACTGAATTTTTGCTTCCCTGGAATTTTTGAAGTTCGTGTGTTTAAAAGACAAAAAGGAAATAAAATAATTTTTTCAATGAAGTCTTTTCGGGATGATGTTTTATCTTTTTGTGGCCTGGTATTTACCACTCCCAGCTTCTCGCTTGTTATCGTATTTCATCGAGGAAGATTGTCGTAACGTTCACCAATGAAGAGAGAATAGCCCCAGGGTCACACATCGACGGACACATTGTCATCGATGATACTATTAGGAATCTGCAGTCACGAAAAACAACGGACGTGCAGGAATCCGATATCGCCTCGGGGCAGGATCCTCCGAACTAATTCCACCTGTTCCGTCAACTGCTCGAGTGATGTACTGCAAGAGACACTGCCTCACCATAACCAACTCACGCTGAATAGTGGACAAGTCTACCGCTCGTGCTGGTCAGGGGACTTAATGAAAATCTTGGACAGCGCTCAGAGTGACACTATACGATACACCGTTGCAAAATAGAATGGTTCTTTCGATAATAAAAACGTAGTCCTATGCATACGTTGAAATTCATCTCAAATTTCTATCTCCATTCATGCAAAAATTATAGGCTTGTGAACGAGGATTATTAGTTTTGAAACATCTTGTATACGGCTATTCGGAAGTACTGCAGAAGATGTAGAGCAGGTTGGTGTTTTTTACCTGTCCCCTATACATGGCTGCTCGTGGAGCTCCCACAGCGTAGACAATGGAGGAGCCGCACATGAATCTGCCAGATGCTACCGCATACCCTGGACGAGAACACAGAAACACAACAGCTGAATAAACAGTGGCCGCTGATGTGACGTTGACTAGACATAATCTATGAACAGTAACTACATCGCTCCATAAAATATTAGGGCTGCACGCCCGAAATTTTATGGAACAAATGGTTCAAATGGCTCTGAGCACTATGGGACTTAACATCTGAGATCATCAGTCCCCTAGAACTTAGAACTACTTAAACCTAACTAATCTAAGGACATCACACACATCCATGCCCGAGGCAGGATTCGAACCTGCAACCGTAGCGGTCGCGCGGTTCCAGACTGAAGCGCCTAGAACCGCTTGCACACACCGGCCGGCTTTTAAGTAACAGTCTTCGCGCTACGAAAATATGAAAATGCAATAATTACATCAATAAATACGACCTTTTCCAGACTCCCGAAGCATCTAGTACCACGCCTTGAACAATATATTGATGACTGTATTATCACAACCGGTTAGAATAATGCCGGCTACTAAAAATAAGTAGAGAAGTTGCAGATGAGATACATGAGTGAATAAATTATTATCAAAGAGAGTGGCACAGTAGTCAAGACATTGTACTCTGTGTTCAGATCGCCGTCCAGCTATCCAAACCTACGTCATAATCCGAGTTTTCCTCAGTTTTTCTAATTCAATCCAGGTAGGACTGTTCCTTCGAAACGACCAGGGTTGATCCGTTCTCTCATCCTCGCCCAGTCCTGGTTAGTGTTCTTTCATCCTCGTCAGGTAGAGTAGACGTCCTTTGGTAATTTTCAGTCGTGTCTCCTAGTCCATATTCCGAATTACGTTTTACTTTTTTCAGCTTCCTTCATTATGTTCGTCACTATTAAACCATGGAAAATTTTGTTTGTTGTGTTCAAATTTAAAAAATCTACATGTACATACGGTCTCCACAGTACACCATACAGTTCACGGTGAAAGGCGCTTTGTACTACAGCTAGTCGTTCACCTTCCTGTTCCCCTTACAAATGGAGCAGGAAAAACAACTCTTTCTATGCTTCCGGACAAGCCCTGATGTCTTCTATCTTGTCTCCGCGGCCCTTAAGGAGATGTTTGATAATGAGAGTTGGAAAGTTCTGCAGTCATCTTCAAATACCTGTTTTCTAAACTTCCTCGATAGTGTTCCATCAAAATAACATCTTCTCCCTCCGGGGGTTTCCATTTGAGTTCACTTAGCATTTCCGTAATAGTATCACGTTGTTCGGACCTATCGGTAAGAAGTCTAGCAGGAAGCCTCTGAATTGTCTCGATATCTTTCTTTAATCCTACCTGGTGGGGATCCCAAGCAATCAAAGAGTAATCAAAATTGGGTCGAACAAGTGTTCTTTACGTAGTCTCCTGTAGAGAGGATCTGCACTTTCCTGGATTCCCCCAATAAACCTATGTCGACCATTCTCCTTCCTTACAAGCGACCTTATGTACTTGTTCCATTTTATGTCGCTTTGCTACGAATTACGCCTAGACATTCAGTCGGCGTAACTGTGTCAAGCAACACACCACTGATACTGTATTCAAACCTTATAGGCTTGTTTTTCTACTCGTCTGGCGAAATTTAAATTTATCCACATTTAGAGCAAGCTGTCATTCACCACACCACATAGAAATTCTCCCCAAGTCACCCTGCATCCTGCCACAGTCATTTAAAGACGACACTGTTCTGTCATCAGCAAACAGTCGCAGACTGCTGTTCACACTATCCATCAGGTCGCTTATGTACCGTATGTAGACAACAATAGCGGTCCTGTCACACTTCCTTAGGGCTCTTCGAACGATACCCTTGTCTATAATAAACACTTGCCTTCCGGATAGTGTACTGAGTTCTAGTACTTAAAGTCTTCGAGCTACTCAATGTCGAAGAGTACTTTCTGCAAAATCGAGTTCGAATTCCATCTTGACCTGGACCCTTTTATGTATTTAATTCTTTCAGTTGCTTTCTTCGCAAGGATGCCTATTTCTACGTCCCCCTCAAGGGAGTTAGTGCGGCGGTCAAACGATGTGTCTGTACGATCCTCCTGCGTGACTGATTTCTTAAACACGAAATTTAAAACTCCGGTTTTCCTTTTCCTGTCTTCTATTGCAACACCAGACTAGTCTACGATTGGTTGAATTGAAGTCTTCGGCCAGTTTCATAATTTTACATAGGGCCAAAATCTTCTAGGATTCTCGCCAAGAAATTTTGCTAACGTATGACGGTCAAAGTTGTAGTACACTTCGTGCATATATACACTTCTGGAAATGGAAAAAAGAACACATTGACACCGGTGTGTCAGACCCACCATACTTGCTCCGGACACTGCGAGAGGGCTGTACAAGCAATGATCACACGCACGGCACAGCGGACACACCAGGAACCGCGGTGTTGGCCGTCGAATGGCGCTAGCTGCGCAGCATTTGTGCACCGCCGCCGTCAGTGTCAGCCAGTTTGCCGTGGCATACGGAGCTCCATCGCAGTCTTTAACACTGGTAGCATGCCGCGACAGCGTGGACGTGAACCGTATGTGCAGTTGACGGACTTTGAGCGAGGGCGTATAGTGGGCATGCGGGAGGCCGGGTGGACGTACCGCCGAATTGCTCAACACGTGGGGCGTGAGGTCTCCACAGTACATCGATGTTGTCGCCAGTGGTCGGCGGAAGGTGCACGTGCCCGTCGACCTGGGACCGGACCGCAGCGACGCACGGATGCACGCCAAGACCGTAGGATCCTACGCAGTGCCGTAGGGGACCGCACCGCCACTTCCCAGCAAATTAGGGACACTGTTGCTCCTGGGGTATCGGCGAGGACCATTCGCAACCGTCTCCATGAAGCTGGGCTACGGTCCCGCACACCGTTAGGCCGTCTTCCGCTCACGCCCCAACATCGTGCAGCCCGCCTCCAGTGGTGTCGCGACAGGCGTGAATGGAGGGACGAATGGAGACGTGTCGTCTTCAGCGATGAGAGTCGCTTCTGCCTTGGTGCCAATGATGGTCGTATGCGTGTTTGGCGCCGTGCGGGTGAGCGCCACAATCAGGACTCCATACGACCGAGGCACACAGGGCCAACACCCGACATCATGGTGTGGGGAGCGATCTCCTACACTGGCCGTACACCACTGGTGATCGTCGAGGGGACACTGAATAGTGCGCGGTACATCCAAACCGTCATCGAACCCATCGTTCTACCATTCCTAGACCGGCAAGGGAACTTGCTGTTCCAACAGGACAATGCACGTCCGCATGTATCCCGTGCCACCCAACGTGCTCTAGAAGGTGTAAGTCAACTACCCTGGCCAGCAAGATCTCCGGATCTGTCCCCCATTGAGCATGTTTGGGACTGGATGAAGCGTCGTCTCACGCGGTCTGCACGTCCAGCACGAACGCTGGTCCAACTGAGGCGCCAGGTGGAAATGGCATGGCAAGCCGTTCCACAGGACTACATCCAGCATCTGTACGATCGTCTCCATGGGAGAATAGCAGCCTGCATTGCTGCGAAAAGTGGATATACACTGTACTAGTGCCGACATTGTGCATGCTCTGTTGCCTGTGTCTATGTGCCTGTGGTTCTGTCTGTGTGATCATGTGATGTATCTGACCCCAGGAATGTGTCAATAAAGTTTCTGCTTCCTGGGACAATGAATTCACGGTGTTCTTATTTCAATTTCCAGGAGTGTATTTTTATAGACGCACGAATGTCTCCTAACTTTTACCTGTTGACTTTTCTGTATTTATTATTTTTTATTTTTGTTTTTCTTTTTTTTAACCGAGGGGATAAAAATCGGTTTTCTCAGAATTTTTAGAATTTTATTACTAAAGCACAGTGGGTATTTTCCATCCTTAATCCATTTACTAGGCACACACTTCTCCAGAGTGTGATTTACAATCGGTTTAAACTTTAGCTTCCTTGATGCATTTATTAATCTTGGCAACCCACTGTAGTTGTGCTGTATCGCGATAGCTAATCCCTGTGTGTATGCTGAAACTTGATAAGGTCACGCCTCTTTGTGGCTTCGATGTCTAAAATATTTCTATAATATGTCGCAGTAGTAAGTCAAGACAGGTTTTGGATGAAGTGTTCTGAAGTTCTTGGCAAGACTGTCAGTCTGTAACACATGCAACAAATCCGTATAGTTCCTCATCTACACTCGGTAGATCGCGTCCAAGTAATAGTGAATGATCACGGTACTACCACGGTATCGAGTGCAGACTTTCTTTCGTCGAATGAACGTTAAAAAAAAATACTACGATAAATTTAAGTTCACCAACGTGTAAGTTGGTTTCTCGGGTCCGGATTGGTTTCGACCTTGGTAGACATAATATTTTGTTTATTGCAAAGAACACCCCTTCTACGATGTTTAACCCATCTTTTGGATACAACTTCCATGCCTCGTTAAATGTATCGTAGCTTTCTACCAGGGGTTTTCAATAAGTAATGTAACACATTTTTTTTCTGAAAGCAGTTTGATCTATTCAGGAGTCCAATACACGATATTATTCCCCACCTTATTGGCTACAAACACTTGTTTTTTCAATATAAACTCTGTTTAATGCGACGGCCTTATAGCACCTTACTGGGAGGGCCTGTATGCCTGCACAACGCCGCTCCAGTGGTCCACGTCGGAGCCAACTCTTGCTGCATTAATAACCCCCCTCCCCCATTATCCACGCACTGCTTCCTGCGCAGTGCATCCTTCTTAGGATCGAAGAGACGGAGGTCGGAAAGTGCGAGACCTGAGCTGTAGGGCCGAAGAGGAAGAATACTCCAATGAAATTTTGTCAGACCCTTTCGAGTGCCGAACTTGTGTGTGGCCTCGCGTTGGCTTGTTTACATGTTTGTGGCGACTAACACGCTGAAGTCATTTCTTCACTTTTCTGAGGATAGCACAATAAACTTCACAGCTGATCGTTGCACCACGGTCGAGGAAATCCAACAGAATAACCCCTTCACATTCCCATAAGACCGTCGCCATGATTTTACCAGCTCAGCGTGCGGCTATGAACCTTTTCTTCGGAGGAGACGTGGTGTGTCGCAACTCCATGGATCGCTTTTTTGTTTCCAATTCGAAGTGATGAATCCGAGTAACATCACTTTTGACGATGTTCGACAAAAAAATTGTCACAATCAGCTTCGTAACGCTCAAGCAATTCCGCACAGATGGTCCTTTGTTGCTCTTTGTGTTCTTCTGTTAGATGGCGAGGAACCCAACAGGCACACACCTTTGAGTACCCCAACAGAGACGTACTGTTCAGCAGCTTGGTACAGGACTGTGATTCGTCGATCACGTCGAACGAGTGTGTCCGCACGCTCGAGCATTGCACGAGTCACAGCTGTGTGCAGCAAGCCAGCACGCGGGAGATCGAACAGGTTTGCGCGACCTTGCGACAATGACAGACGCCTCGCCCAGCGACTCAACGTACTTTTGTTCAGCGCCAGGTCTCCGTAGACATTCTGCACGAACCTATGAATATCTGGGAAGTTCTGGTTTCTTGCCAAAAGGAACTCACTGATAGCTCCCTGCTTGGAATGCACTTCCGTTACAGACTCCATTTTGAAGGCTTCATGGAACTGAAAGAGCAGGAGCGGGACCATTCCATGATTTCCCACAACAAATTCCGTAGTTTTCAACCAATATCGGCCGAGAAAAAAAGGGGTTGCATTACTTATTGAACGTCGCTTGCACTTCGGTTTATATCCAGATCTCGGTATCGAGTACAATTTGAGCGAGACGTCAGGGCCTTCGCTACAAACACTTCTGCAATCTACTGTTAAAACCTTTGCATTCCAAGTGTCTCTACTTTGCACGCGATCAGATTTTGCTCTCTGCTCATTCACTGGCGAGTATTCACTACAGGACCCCAGACTATCGCGTAGAGTAAATAAGTGTGAACTTTACATGTACTCTGCGACCCGAGTAGCCTGTTTAGTTCACCCCTGTCCTATCCAAGCGAATGCTACAAGTCTCCTCCTAATAAATCTGGTCCATAAATCAACCAAGATCGTTGCAGCCTGGATGGAGCCTCTCAACAGAGACCCTTCACTTGCCTCCAAATCGAAGGATCCCGATCAGTCGTGGTTACGGTATTGTAAATTGTAAGCTCTGCTTGGACCCAGCAACAAAATCAAATATCTTCACTACTTGCGCAAACCACCAGTGGGATTCGACAATGTCCTCAGAACCCAAGTAACAGGCGTCATTGATGTCAATATGAGCCAAAACTTGAAGATGAGTGCACCCAGCACCCTGCACCATTGACAGCCGCAAGCAGGGCCTCCTCCACATCTCAGACCCTGCTGAACGTATAGGGGAGGCCAGATGGTCTGTCGCCACACATATCGTCTGCCTCGAGGATCATGAATGCGTTACAACCTGCCAGTCATCCTAAGGTGAGCGAGGGTCCCCTCCTATCGGGTACGTTAGAAGATACCTCGGCAGCACTGTTCGCGCGCGAAACAGTCGTCGCGCCAGTATTTCCGCTGCAGCTAAATAATATCCCTTTAAACTTCTTGAATTTGTTTATAACTTCATTCCATAATCTGTGTTTGTACCTTTTAATTGGTTTGGACAGTTCTCTACATTGGAACATTTTCTTCATTTAACCCAACGAAATGCCGTTTCATTGACGTCTTGTTCGTGTTCTTCGCGTTCTTCACAATACCAACAGTGACACATTGAAACTTCAGACTGATCCATACTTAAAAAGACACGAGTGGGTATGATATCAGGAACGCAGAGAATTTTTGACTTACAAGGAAAAGCCACGACGTTCGGATCACGGACTTACTTCCAACTTTGTACAATTTTAGCAGCCAGTTGGGAGAAAATAATGTGCAAGTAGTAATGCGTACTACTTAAGCGATTTCGAGAAAATAGCAAGAGAAGTTTTACGCGTCAGTGATGTACCGTTGCAATCCTGAACACTAAATGGCGGAGGTCATGTGGTTAGAGTTCAAGCTCCTCAGTCGGCGACTCGCTGGATCGAGTCCCGCTCATGTTTTTTTTCTTTTTTTATATATATTTTGTCAACACTAGTCATATTATTTCACACATATAGCATTTGAAAGGTAATATGATGAAGAGATATGTATATTTTCACGAACTTTTATTGAATTTCCAATGTTATGTGCTGTTTGGTACTTTTTAGCATCACATCAAATATTATATTTATAATTACTGACAAGTAAACGAACAAATGGTTATAATTTTCCTGAAAATATTTGCCTATAGTCACATCCAAAATACCTCACACGTTCTGTCGGGTAAGGCACCGAGAACTGCTTCGCACCTGGACGATTCGCTCTGCAGACACACGTTTCAAGGACGAGGGACACGGTTGGAAAGCCCAGGTCAAACATCGATTAATGAAGGTGTAAATAACTTCATTCAGAAATACAAAGAGTTACAATAAGCCCGAATATGAGGGTAATTACTATTAATCATCGTATCTGCTTTCAACATTGCAAGCTGCAGGATGATATTTTTCATACAGACACGGAAAATATAAATTAAAAGTACATCTACTGCATCGAATGAATGCACAATTATCCCACATCCTCAAGGAGATTCTAACAAGGTAACAAGGGAGCTCTCCATCGCAACCCCCCCCCCCCCCCAGATTTATGGTAAGATGGCCCAAGGTGTAACATCGAGCGAACTGGCATCGCCACGGCATCATGGTTATGTGGTCATGGTGTTGACTGCAAAGTCCATGTTCAAATCTCCCTTGTGCCTCTTTCTTTTTTTTTCACAAAAATTATGAACTGTCTGTCTGGTCATTGACATGTCCATTCTCTTTTTCTAGTCTTGCCAATTCGGAGTGGCCGAGCGGCTCTAGGCGCTTCAGTCTGGAGCTGCGCGACTGCTACGGTCGCAGGTTCGAATGCTGCCTCGGGCATGGATGTGTGTGATGTCCTTAGATTAGTTAGGTTTAAGTAGTTCTAAGTTCTGAGGGACTGATGACCTCAGATGTTAAGTCCCATAATGCTCAGAGCCATTTTGAAGTCTTGGCAATTGTCATACTACACATTGGTTATAGAATATGAGTCACGTGGTACGAATGTATTACGGTCTCAAGTAAATGTAGTGAATAGTGAGTGCGGCGAGTTGCCGCGTAGACCTCTCTCAGAAACGAAAAGAATAAGTAAACAGGTGTGAACTATGCTACGATAAGGGAATTGAAGAGTAAAAGCTTCCAAAACGGAACACAAGAGTCATAAGATGAGGTACTTGTGTAAAACAAATGGGGAGTACTTACGTCGCAGGCTCATCACCTTATAATCACGGGATCCCAGTGTCGAGTACCGGTGAAAACACAAGATCTCGGATACAAATCTGCTAGTGATTCGAACCCGACTGTGAGCTGTAGATCCCATATGCAAGATAACCGCGCTGAAATATGAGGACGCTACGCCTAAACAAACAAACATCGAAACAAAACGAAACAACGATGGACGTCAGTTGACTACAGTGCACGGCGGAGAGAGGGTTCCTGTTGACGAAGCCGCGCAATCAACATCTCTCTCCGAAATCCCAAGACATGTTTCGATTAGCCTGGACATATGCAGGGTTTGATGGTGTATACGTGGAAACCAAAAATGTTAAAAACATATGTTTTGATAGAGCACAAGGAAAACTGTGTGGTTGTGAAACTTGCGTTCATTTATAGCAGCTTTTCTGACAAACTTTGTTGTGGGAGTGACCACATTCATGTTCATACGAACACCTAAATCGGCCAGAAGGCACATCTCACTCACTCACGAGGCGTACAAGTTAAATGCGTCGATAAGAGATTCCTATCATATGACAATCATAGTGTCACTAATGTCGTGTATGACACGCCAGAGTGATTTCCGGTGGACAGTTCGATTCACTTGTCGCATTGTCATCAAACGTTTGCCGTTCCCATTCGAAAGCCATTTTCTTTCGACTTCTAATAGAGTAGTTGTGCGCTATCAACTTTCGTTATAGGTCCCTTCCTTACACTTCGCTAACGGAAGTTACAGCGAGACACAGATACAAATGTTTCCGTCTTTTAATTGGTTTGGACAGAACTCTACAATGGCGTATTTCTTTCATGTAAGCCAACGACATGCCGTCTGATTGGCGTCGTACCATTCATTCCTCGTGTGAATCAGTAACGTATCTTCATCAACACACTTACTATTTTTTAAGAAATATAGGAAATAATGATACATATATGGCACAATCGTCCGACTCCTTAAGGAACATGTAGATTCCTTGAAATTCGGAAAATGTTCATGGATCTTGTTATAAAAGTCGCGAGCTATATTTGCTGGATTCATATTGCCCACAGAATATCACTCGTGTATTTTAACACGCCAACGTCCAAGGCGCAAACAATGCACTGCTTGCCGTGGTTCTTCCAATTCGCTTGTTGTTGCCTATCTTGAGCTTGGACCGTTCACTGTTTCTATTTTGCCTATATTTTCACAGTTCAGTACATCTTCTTCCTGCTTTGTGCTTGATATGTTTTCAGATTTTGACGGGCTATCCACTGAGTCATCTTAGCATTAAATCTGTTGGGGATGCGACGTGCCGGCCAGGGTGGCCGAGCGGTTCTAGGCGCTACAGTACAGTCTGGAACCGCGCGACCGCTGCGATGTTCTAAGTTCTAGGGGACTGATGACCTCAGCAGTTAAGTCCCATAGTCCTCAGAGCTATTTGAACCATTTTTTTGATGCGATGTGGAGTTTCCTTGTAAGGAAAAACAAAGCTCGTTGACATTTTGAAAAACTTCTTTTTTTCCCGACAATCTGGATGCAAATCATGCTTAACGTAACATTTTCATAAATAACGTTGCCCAAAATTGGAAACGTATTATTGAATGAGTTTTAACGAGAACCAATTTCTCGTTCGTTGTCAATGAAGTATGAACAAGTCTGAGCGTGCTTGATAAAGTTTTTAACTTGTCTATACAAATGAGAGTAAATACCCACATATCACTGGACATTCGATAAAAGTTCACACAAATACACGTGTCTTTTCATCATATTACCTTTAAGAGTAATATGTACGAAATAATATGACTAGTCTTACAATGAAGGCTTTCACGACCAGATGTTTCAGCTGCCGAGAATTCTTCCTGGTTGTATGGCCGTGGTCCATAGAACTCTTCTATTCCTGACGTTTCGTCCAAAGCTAAGTTGGACATCTTCGGATGTGCTCCTGGTTGTGCAAGACTCAGTACATCCGAAGATGTCCAATGTAGCTTTGGACGAAACGTCAGAGATAGAAGAGTTCCATGGACCACGGCCATACAACCCGGAAGAATTCTCGGAATATGACTGGTATTAAAAAATATAAACTTAAAAAAAAAATGAACGACTCTCCATCCAGCGATCCAAAGATTAAGAGGCGTGTACGCTAATCACATGACCGCCGCCATCTTCCGCTAATGGTCGCAAAGCTCCGGTACCTCATTCACGGGTAAAACTTCTCTTAGATTTTCTCGAAATCGTCCAAGTAGTACGCCTGACTACTTGCACACTATGTTCCCCTAATGGAATATTAAATGTACAATCTTTTACAAGCACCCTCCGTAGCTCTAAATAGCCCGTGTCCGTCAGTACATGAGCTCTGTCTGGTCTTGGTTTAGCTGTGTTTGGACCTTCGAGTCTTCACAATTACATCACCAAGAATTTACTTGGGCAGTTTTAGAAAGGCAAAATTAATGCCCCTCGTGGATTTGTTATTCAGGTGCCATCCAACGAGTAGTGCACGTTCGAAGTCGCTCAGCTTTCCTGACCGACCCATCTGCAGTTGCTGCTTATCTGTTGACAACAGATTACTTCTCGCCTCCCTTTATACTGGTAGTTCCGCCTCTCGTGTCATCTATTTGCTACTTACGCATTATATAGTCGTATCCGGATACTTTTGATCGTATACGTACAGGGTGACAATTATTGAACTACATTAAATAAACGTAAATTACTCACAAACTATGGCGTACACACACTTTATTCAACATGGAAACGTCACTACAGATATTCTGATTTAGGTTATGACATGTTCGATCTGCCTGCCATCTTTGGCGATGATGTGGCGCAGACGAATAGCGAAATGCTGCATGACCCGCTGAAGTGTCGGAACATCGATGCTGTCGATGACCCCCTGAATGGCTGTTTACAGCTCAGCGATAGTTTTGGGATTATTGCTGTACATCTTGTCTTTAATATAGCCCCACAAGAAGGAGTCAAATGTGTTCAGATCCGGAGAATATGGCGGCCAAACGAGGCCCATGCCAGTGACCTCTGGGTACCCCAGAGCCAGAATGCGGTCCCCAAAGTGCTCCTCCATGATATCAAACACTCTCCTGCTTCGATGGTGTCGAGCTCCGTCCTGCATGAAGAGTCACTTTGGATAATGGGCATGAAATCATCTTCCAAAACCTTCACGTACCGCTCGTTACTCGCTGTGCCATCAAGGGATATCGCACCGATTATTCCGTGACTGGACATTTGACACCACAGTCACCCGTTGAGGGTGAAGAGATTTCTCGATCGCGAAATGCGTATTTTCAGTCCTCCAAATGCGCCAATTTTGCTTATTGACGAATCCATTCAAATGAAAGTAGGCTTCGTCGCTAAACCAAACCATGCATGCGCATACTAACCCCCATCAGGCCCCGCAGCCGACTGTGGAGTTTGAACTCCTAACGCAAACCGTTCAGAAGTTATGACGATTTTATTTCTTACAGTTCAATAATTGTCACCCTGTATGTGCATCTTTAACTGTGAGCTGTGACTGATTTTTGTTTCTTGTAGTGAATTATTTTTATTTGGGTGACTGTAGAGGCAGATTAAGAATTTTAACTCCACGTTGAATCTAGTTTCTATTGATGGAAACAGGAAGAAGAATGCAGTTTTGCCACATTGAGAACTCTCTACTCAAAACACGATGCATCCAACATGCTCGCTAACCGTCCTCTCCAACCCACTCTTGGTACACATTACACTTTTAACTGGATGTGCAAGTTGACATAAATAACCATTGCACACACTCGCTTGTCTCAAGACAGGACGCGTTCCTTTCGGCCTAGAGCTACCTGACTCGCGTTCTGGAGTTTAAAATCTTCGTCTCGCCATCCAGATTTCCCGCAGTTCTCTAAATTGCTAAGGCAAATTACGTAATTGTTCCTTTGAAAAGGGTACGGACTATTTCCTACCCCTTTCTTCTCCACTCCGAGTTTGTACTGCGTCTATAATGATCCCATCCTCCACGGGAGGTCCGGCGGTATTCTGCCTTCTCTCGAATGTCTTCCTAATAGCTGGTTGCCCCTCTACTCCTTAAGCTGGAATTTCCTGGCCTCCGAGAATCTTAAAAGCTGAAATTTTCGTCACTGTAACTGGGCACCACGTGAAAATAACACCACAACGAGGACATTTGTTTCTCAAGACATTTGTACTGCTTCACAGTTGCTAAGGAACAAATGACACTTGCTAAGGAACAACTGCCAGTTCCTGTGCAACAACAAACGAGTGCTACAGTACACCCGACCAGTGACAGTAAAATGACATGTAGAGAGCGAGACCTATTAACTGCAGCGAAGTCTGTGCACGAACGCTTGTATGCATTCGACAGTTCACGTATTACGCTGATTGAGGGAGATCGTTGTGGAACCGATTAGTCCGACATTCCGTGTGCCGGCCGGTGTAGCCGAGCGGTTCTACGCGCTTCAGTCTGGAACCGCGCGACCGCTAGGTCGCAGCTTCGAATCCTGCCTCGGGCTTGGATGTGTGTGATATCCTTAGGTTAGTTAGGTTTAAGTAGTTCTGAGTTCTAGGGGACTGATGACCTCAGCTGTTAAGTACCATAGTGCTCAGAGCCATTTGGACATTCCGTGTGGTACGCCAGCGTGTCTACAAGACATCATTTCAGTGCTTGCAGTTGTGGATGAGCAGGTGGACGACTCGAAACTGGTGAAAATGTCACTACTGTGGCCGCAGTAATGGTTGTATCCGGAAATATCATCTCGCGATTTAAAAAGACAATGAAGGGGGAAATGCTATGTGAAAGCACGCCGAGCTCGTAGATGGACCACCGCGCCGCAAGAGGATCGATACGCAGCCCTTGCGAAAAGGAACAGATATCTCAATCCTAGACTGATCGCTGCAAACCTTGCAACTGCTACCGGTACGCGTATCTCTGTCAAAGCCATTTCATGGCGATTAAATCAGGATGGTTTCTATGTTCGGAAGCCTGTTAAGTGCATCCCACACCAACCAAACCATCGTCGGGAAAGAGTTAGTTGGTGTAGGGAGCATGCTGTTAGGGACAGCAACACTGGCCCAGAGCGATGTTCTCCAACGAATCCTGCTTCACGGTGGCAAGTGATTCTTGCCATCAGTTGATGTGGAGAGAGACGGGAATACGTTACACAACACAGAATATTCATGGACGTCATCGGTATGGTCTAGGCGTTATGGTGTGGGAAGGCATTATGGCCGAACACCACTTCATATATTTGCGCGAAGTACCAATACAACTCAGCGGTATTGCAGGGAGATCATTCTGGATGGTCTCCGTCTGTTTAGAAGTGCGGTAGATCCCGACTTCCTGATTATTGACGACAATGTGGTTCAAATGGCTCTGAGCACTATGGGACTTAACATCTGAGCTCATCAGTCCCCTAGAACTTAGAACGATTTAAACCTAACTAACCTAAGGACATCATACACATCCATGCCCTAGGCAAGTTTCGAACCTGCGAACGTAGCAGTCGCGCGGTTCCGGACTGAAGCACCTAGAACCGCTCGGTCACGGCTGCCGGCTATTGACGACAATGCCGGCCCACATATGACCACTGAGGTGCCGGACACACTGGAAAGTGAAGATACTGAATGCGTGAAATGGCCCGCGTACTACCTGGACATGAACTCTATAGATAATGCCTGGGATGCTCTTGATGGACGTGTTTCTCACAAACACCCCCACCCCGAATCGTGCGAAAAATGAAAAAAAACAAGGACTCCTCAATAGTTTGGTAGGCCGGCCGCTGTGGCTGAGCGGTTCTAGGCGCTTCAGTCCGGAACCGCGCTGCTGCTACGGTTGCAGGTTCGAATCCTACCTCGGGCATGGATGTGTGTGATGTCCTTAGATTAGTTAGGTTTAAGTAGTTCTAAGTCTAGGGGACTGATGACCTCAGATGTTAAGTCTCATAATGCTTAGAGTCATTTGAACCATTTGAATAGTTTGGCAGGAGTATGAATAACAAGTGCAAAATGTGCATTAATGCCCGAGAAGGGCTTATGTCCTACAGAGAGCCCGATATTGACCTTTATGTTGGGAGTCTGATCTGTGTCAAACATGAACGTTACTTACGTGTGTTATCCTGCTTTCCCATGTGATGAAATCTTTACCATTTTTCTTTATAAATATGCCATTCCACCTCTATTATGTATGTATAGTGTTTCGTGTCGCCCATCATTGCCTGTGATTATTCCTGTGCAACAGTGTGGCTATTGCTTAGCAAATGTCAAGTAGTGTATCTATGATAAGACGTGCAACATTTCTTAGTTACTCTTCACTATGATGTATATGGCCACTGCAGCACTACGAGTATTCCTCAGACTATAGATCTGTGCAGTTAATTTTCGAATGTTTCTGAAAAACAACAAAGCACTGTTTGTGTCTAATTACAAATTTTTCTTGCAGCCATTTGCACTGTATATTCTCCAGTCATCAACAGTGTTATGAAACGAATAACATTTATACACGCCGTTCAGATTTTCTCATAACCACACTATTTTACTTGTGTACTGACCTCCATATTCGTTGCCCAGTATTCCTTTCTCTTGACAAGGTTGAATTCCTGCAATTATTCCATCGTCTAGGTTGCCATTCTCATCTATACGGTACCGCAGAATGGTTCCTACAATTGACAAAAGGAAGTAGTCAGATCTTCACTTGGATTCCTTACAGTCTAAATAACGAAATTGATAAATTATAAAAAGGATCATACCTACAGACAAGTCGAATCCTGGAGCACCTATAACTAGTTCTTGTCCTTCCTGCAAAAAAGAAAAGACAAGACTGCGCCTCAAGAAAATCATTTTTGCAAAGTGAAGCATGTAAATAATAATGGGGCTATCCTATGGCTGAAACGATAGTCATTGATGTCATTGTGCCAGCATTGCTTTGCCTATGGTAACAATTCAAAGTATAATGGTTACAGATAACTCACATTTTGCGCCACTGGAAAATACCTTGCTTGCCTATGCACTGCATATGTTCAATTTCTGTAGAGTGAAGTATAGCAATTTTGTTAGCCAAACAGTGGTCAAAAGCATTCAAATGCAAAAACAGAAACTTTTCTTCTAGAAAAGTGCGGTGGTTTTCATTGGCCCAGAAATCAGACTTTTCTGCCAATTACACTTGAGCCGTAGTCATATGGGACGTGAAACTAAGCGGATACATGGACTTGGTCGAGTCTTGGGACGTCACAGCGTGAACTTTCACATTTCAAGGCACACCCAAGCGTCAAAGATAGAATCAAACACGATGGATTTTTGCTTAGAAGATAGGCACATGATCAATGAGACGTAATATAGTATTTACATCACAAGCAAAACTTAAGGGGCGCCACATCGGTTTACGTCATTTGCAGTTGAAGTCTTTTGCTTTTTGTATTATAACTTACTTTCTATGGTTACATGTTGTGTCAGAACACCGAAACGTTGAGGATTTCTCAAAAACGAGTCGTTTTTGTTATGTCATTGTTAATAAAATGATGGGATACGACATATTGGTGGTTAAATGTTTTTCGTATATGGTGCTTTTCGTTCTATAACTTGAGTGCAGTAAGAAAATGAAGTTTCAAGATTTATCATAATCGTCTGACTTTTGGTACTAATCGTTATAGTTAAATGTCACTTAATGATGTACCGGTGGTTAAGTCCTCCAGGACATTGTAAGAATAAAGACAAATGTTTAAATTACATCTACTAGCTTTAGTTTAGTGGACTGAGAGGTGAACTGGGATGAAAAAGTTGCCGATTTCTATCCGCTTTCTGCAAATATTCTTTATTCACCTTCATATTTTGTAAAAGATTCTGGGACTTTCTGAAATATTTTATAAGAGGTATGAATATGAACGTTCTCCGTTCTTCCGTACTAAGAACATGCCAGTATAGTGTATATTGCAGAGAGATAACATAGCTATAGTGTGGATAAATGAGGAAATGTGCGTTTTGGTAGATGCCGTGAAAGAGGAGCAGTGTTCGTGTAATTTTAAATGTAACAACTACCACAATAAACACTGCCCCTTATTTGAAATTGATTTGAAAGGATTTCGAAAACAAATGTTTAAATATGAGTAACAATTCGTTGTCCAGTCTATCGCTGTGCCTACAATCTTCTTCGCTATTTTCTATGCTCGACATCGGCGATCGCTAACGGGATCAACGTAGCTTTCTTCGTAAACAAAATTTGTGATTTTGGGAGCCAGATAAAGCCGACAGTCGGCGGTTACAGGAGAACGCTGCGGCCGCAAATCGCGTTGAGGAGTACGTTGCAAGTGATGAACCACCCACGTTGAAATCACGTCTGGTGTGCTTCATGATAAGAAACACGTCACCGTCCTTACCTTTTTGTTGTTACAGTGTTCAGTCCGATGAATCGTTTGAGGCAGCTCTCCATACCTCTTTATCCCGTACAAGTCTCTTCATCTACGAATAACTACTGCAATCTATATGTTCCTGAATCTGCTTACTGTATTCATCTCTCGGTCTCTTTCTACGATTGTTACCCCCTTCACTTCCCTCCAACATAAAAATTGTTACCTCTATGTCTCAGTATGTGTCCTATCAACCGATCTAGTCAGGTTGTGCCACAAATTTCTTTTCTTCCCAATTCTATTCAGTATCTCCTTATTAGTTACATGATCCAACAGTTTAATCGTCAGCATTCTTCTGTTTGGCATATAAACTTGTCTACTGTGGTGGTGTAGTCTTCGTGTCTATTATGGCTACTATAATGCATTCACTATGGTGTTTATTGTACCTTAACTCGCATTCCTATTCTCTTATTCACTATTAAACCTACTCCTGCATTACTCCTATTCGATTCTGAATTTATAAACCTGCATTCACCTGATCAGAAATCCTGTTCCTCCTGCCATCGAAGTTCACTAATTCCTACAATATCCAACTTTAACCTATCCATTTCCTTCTTAAATTTTCTGACCTATGTGTCCAATTAAGGGATCTAACATTCCATGTTCCGATCCGTAGAACGCCAAGAGATCTGAATGAGGGACTATTTTACCTCCGGAATATTTTACCCAAGATGAAGTCATTGTCATTTAGCCATACAGCAGAGCTGTACGCCCTCGGGAAAAATTACGGCTTAGTTTTTCCTTGCTTTCAGCCGTTCACAGAACCAGCTCAGCAAGAGCGTTTCCGTTGTTACAATCCTCCAGACAACTACCCTTGCAACTACTGAAAAAGCTGATGCCCCTCTTCAGGAACAACACATGTGTCTGGCCTCTCAACAGATACCCCACCGTTTTGGTTACACCTGCTACGGATATAAGTATCGGTGACGCACGCAAGCCTCCCCACCGACGGCAAGGTCCATGGTACGGTAGAAGGGGGGGGGGGGGGAGAGGGGCGGAAGGGGAGGTTGAGAACTTTACCAGTTCTTAGTGCAGCATTGTATTATCCTTGTTTTAAATAACAACTTACTTATCCCTCAACAATTTGCAGCTGTAACAGCGAGTTGCTATCTCCATAAAAATTAGTAGCAGAAATTTCAAATGCGATGGAATGTTTAACATTAAGTTGGGTAATAATTTAGGTCCTGCTCACTAACTCCATCTAACAACATGACTCACATACAGCAATGTCGCCGCTTCCTTTCGTTCTCTTTGTCTACAGTATTGTAATTAATTCATGTAAACGAAATTACCCTTTAATTGTATACTTGTAAGTGGATATACACGTCCAGTCCAAAAAGTTTAGAGACTCTGTTAATAAAAAATAGAAAAAACTTTGTATGGTGGTTTTAATGCTTGAGGTGTTCTACGTAATCTCTCCCCACTTGAGTATAAACCACAGAGCGCTCATACAACTATTTGGAACTGTCAGAAAAGCCCTTCTTTGGGATGTTGTTCAACTCGCTCATGACATTGGCTTGAATGTCGGTCGTATCGTCAAAACGTCGACCCTTCATATAAATTTCTGTACCTTGTTGTTTTGCGGTAGGTTCGTGTTGATAACACCAAGACTCTTCACCTGTAATTTTTTTTTTTCAGAAAAGAATTGCCCATATTATGCATTTCGATCAGGTCGTTGAAGGCGTCGACGCGTCGCTTCTTCTTTTCCCCAGGAGACAATGTGTGCAGGACAGATTTTGGACACTTTTCCCCTTCTTCAAAACATCCTCGAGAATGTCTTGAACTATTGATTTAGAGAAGTTACACTATTAAAATTTGTAAGGCAACAACATTGAAACTCTATACGTCCACTACCTAACATTGCCTGCGAAAGACTGACTGGTCGACTGAAAATAAGCTGTTTACAGTTGTTGGTGCAAGCTATTTCCGTAGTTACTGCGCTGACGTCTCCTATACAAAGGAATAAAATCAGTCTCGGAACATTTTGGATAGCCGGTGTGACTGTGTACTCTCGTTTAATCATAACCACAGATACGGTAAGAATATAAACGAATACTAACCTGCGTAATGAGTACGGAAACGCCCGCTTGACCGTTGGCGTAATAGGCGTGAGTAGAACTCCCAGACACACTGTGTCCAAGGTGATCTGCAATTGGAAAACATCGTGCATGGGCAAACAACAAATTTAATCTCAGATAACACTAACACACATGGCCATAGAAAAAAAATCATATTGCATTCTATTTCACATCATAAACAAAAGGCCATGGATATAAAGAAATTAAAAGAAGTACAGAAGATAGTTTTCTTCCTGAAATCACAGTTTCATGTTAATAGCGCGTCGCTGCTCCACAGGCCCTCAAAACAGCAGTTAAACGTCGGGGCATGGACTGCACGAGGAGATGGGAGCGTTGTGGAGGGAGGTACTGACGTATCTATCTTGCAGCGATACCCACAAATGCTCTTATATATTCATGCTTTCATTTATTTGGTATTCCGTTCAGTGAACGTTCACATGTATCAACAGCATCCAGCATTTGCACGACTGGGTGAAAATCCGATGATCTGGAGAAACCAAACCACGCTCGCGAATTCACTGTGTAGAGTACCACATTTACGTGTCAGTTTTCTTTCCTATGGTGAGAATGATCGAATGTGAGTCGTAATCTGCGTGTATATTACCGTAGGAGATGGAGATATCTTCTCAGTGCGATAAAAATTATAGTCTAAATTTAAATATTTTATTTTGTGAGCTAGGCAGGAATTAGGGGAGTGCAAGGTAATAATTAGTTTTTGTTTTCATGCTGCTAAAAAAAACTGCTGCTGAGTTATTTCATCCCTCAAAACTACCTATTAATATTCTACTCCATTCATTTCATCTGTTCTACTCAATCGTTGCCAAATGCTCCCTCTGAGACTCTTAGTAACCTCTGGTCTTTCAGTTTATCCAGTCCCATCTCCTTAATTTCCTAGCTTTTTGCAATTTCTTCAGTTTAATTTGCGCTTCATAAACAATACATTGTGGTAAGAGCTCACATCTGCACTTGTAAACGTCTTACAATTTAAAATTGGTCCCGAAATCTCTGTCTCACCATTACATAATCAATCTGAAACCTTCCGGTGTTTCCACGTCTCTTTCATGTATTATGTAGGAGACGACCCGAGAAAACGATGGGAGTGCCATCTAGTTGCGGTCGGAAAAAAAACTTGTGAGAGAGTGAGATAGAAAGAAAGAGACAAATAGAGAAGAGAATGAGCGACAGTTTGTTTATTAGCGCTCGGTGACCTTACAAAAATGTATAATTTTCTATCATTTAGAGGTATAACAATGATGTAGAATTTCTGTAGTTGTGAATAGAGTAGGACATTGAAAAAAGTCACTCGAAATTGTAAAGGTGTGTCTTGTAATTCATTCTACACTGCAATACAGTGTATGCTACTGAAAAGTACTATTTCCTAGTGTCCAGACTGCAGCCTGCAATTCTGAAAAAATTCACGCACAGAGAAACGAATCTAGGATTTCGAGTTTGCTGTGGAAGTGAACGTAGTTCTTTTCGAGTGGCAGGAACACGATGCACTTACGTACAACCAACTGTTACTTCCTTTTCCAGAGAGCAGCGTATCTTCACGCCTTTTTTCAAGTAAGTAAAGAAAGAAACTTGCTTTACGATATTTGGCTGGAAATATAATCTATCTCGTCACAGTGGTTGTACAATATCTGTATTCATTCATAGTAAAAAGTCTGCTGGCTGTTGCTTGCTATTAGAACAGACATCCGCTTGCTTACCTGTATATTCATGGTAGTGGTTGTCTCTCAGTGTGTGACGCTGTAGGTGCAATCACGTTTAAACTTGAGTACCTTTTTTAAGTTTGTGGAGAGTAGATTGCCTCTGTTGTATGCTCCACATAAACATTACGGAAAAGAAAGAAATTTCTCGTGACACACGCATCAGAGTAGGTCACAGTTTAAGATTTGTAAAAATTGTTATTTCACGAAATATGTATACGGTACAAGAAATGTATGGTCATTAGATATTGGTCAGGGATTAGATAAAGCAGTAACTATGTACTGTAAAAATTAAGAGCTCATCTAAGATTTGACAGAGATACACTCTAAGACGAAAGAGAAACGACGCACCACGAAGAAATTATGCACATGGGGCGGAAATCGGTTGATGAGATGTTCATGTACGAATAAACAAATTATTACAGTGAAACTTCCTGTCTGATTAAAAATGTGTGCCGGACCGAGACTCGAACTCGGGATCTTTGCTTTCGCGGCAAGTGCTCTACCAACTGAGCTACCCAAGCACGACTCACACCCCGTCCTCACAGCTTTACTTCCGCCAGTATCTCGTCTCCTACCTTCCAAACTTTACAGAAGTTCTCCTGCGAACCATGCAGGACTAGCACTCCTGAAAGAAAGGATATTGCGGAGACGTGACTTAGTCACAGCCTAGGGGTATGTTTCCAGAATGAGATTTTCACTCTGCAGCGGAGTGAGCGCTGAAATGAAACTTCCTGGCAGATTAAAACTGTGTGCCGGACCGGGACTCGAACTCGGGACCTTCGCCTTTGCCTTTGGAAGTTAGGAGACGAGGTACTGGCGGAAGTAAAGCTGTGAGGACGGGACGTGAGTCGTGCTTGGGTAGCTCAGTTGGTAGAGCGTTTGCCCGCGAAAGGCAAAGGTCCCGAGTTCGAGTCTCGGTGCGGCACACAGTTTTAATCTGCCAGGAAGTTTCATATCAGTGCACACTCCGCTGCAGAGTGAAAATCTCGTTCTGAAATTATTACAGTGTCAGAAAAATTGGATGATTTATTCAAGGGAAAGAGCTTCAGAAATTGAGCAAGTCAATAACACGCTGGTCCACCTCTGGCCCGTATGCAAGCAATTATTCGGCTTCGTAGTTATTGATAGAGTTGTTGGCTGTCCTCCTGAGGGATATCGTGCCAGATTCTATACCACTGGCGCGTTAGATCGTCAAAATCCAGATCTAGTTGGAAGGTGCTGTCCATAATGCTCCAAAAGTTTTCAACTGGGGAGAGATCCGGCGTTCTTGCTTGCCAGCGTAGGGTTTGGCAAGGACGAAGACAAGCAGTAGAAACTCTCGTGAGCGGGCTGGCATTATCTTGCTGAAATGTAAGCCCGGGATGGTTTGCCATGAAGGCAATAACACGGGGCGTAGATTATCGTCGACGCTCCGGGACTCAATTCGAAGCGGGCTCATCAATGAAAACAGACAATTCTACTCCAATCAATGAGATTCGGGGTCAGAGACGTATCTAGAGACGCCACGGACAGCAGTGGTATACCAAAATGAGTGTCACCCGCCATATGGTCCGACAACCAGGAGTGATGGGCTGCTGAGCCATTTCATTCCATAGCAGCACCCCTTTGGTTGTCAGCTTACAGCACAGCCTTACGTCGACGGTATTCCACGTCCCGACTCGTTGTCGTTCATACCAAGCTGTCATGGGCTTATATTTCAGGAAGTTGATACCCGCACACACACGGCAAGAGATTCTGCTACATATCTTCGTGCTTGCCAAACCCTCCCTTGGCCAGCATGGCCGCCGGATCTCTTCCCAATTGAGAGCGTGTGGAGCATTATGGGCCGGGACCTCCAACGGGATTTTGACGATCTAACCTCTTTCCATCTTCCTAAATTTCTATCTTCTATTCATAAATCCTTAATTTTAAGATTTCTGTTTCTTAATTGCTTTTAAGTCTATAAGTATTTAAGTCTGCAACATTATTAATCCCGTATACAAATAAGAAATATCAAATACATTCCACATTCTGTACACGTACAATTTCATAATGTGAAAATACGACCTGTCTTAGTAACTAGGTGGCAGGTCATTTGTAAATGGTAGCATCAAATAAATAAATAATCTAATATTTCAGTTGGACAGAATGTGGCGCAATTTCCAATACGAAGACGTCCGACAACTCTGTCAATCAATGCCAAGGCGAATAAGTGCTGCCGGCCGATGTGGCCGAGCGGTTCTAGGCGCTTCAGTCTGGAACCGCGCAACCGCTACGGTCGCAGGTTCGAATCCTGCCTCGGGCATTCATGTGTATGATGTCCTTAGGTTAGTTAGGTTCAAGTAGTTCTAAGTTCTAGGGGACTGATGACATCAGATGTTGTCCCATAGTGCTCAGAGCCATTTGAACCTTTGAATAAGTGCTTCCATTACGGCCAAAGGTGGACCAATGCGTTATTCACTTGCTCAGCTTGTGAAGCTCTTTCTCTTGAATAAATCATCCGATTTTTTTCTGAAATTTTATTCATTTGTTTGTGTGTGCGTTTACATCTCATCTAAGGATTTCCGTCCCT
Source organism: Schistocerca serialis cubense (assembly GCF_023864345.2). Lineage (NCBI taxonomy): Eukaryota > Metazoa > Arthropoda > Insecta > Orthoptera > Acrididae > Schistocerca > Schistocerca serialis. The sequence goes on from NC_064643.1 coordinate 464,702,949, forward strand.
TTCAGATAATTGCTTCCTGGCGCGTCGTTTTTTCCTTCTTTTGTCTCAGAGTGTAGCTAGGTGCTTCATCTAGGATAGGAGAGATTGCAGGGCGTGCAGAGCGAGCTAGAAGAACGCTAGTAGGGAGGGGAGTTTCTAATGAGCTGTCTGACCGAGAGGACGTGATACGCATAGCAACGGAAGAACTAGTGTATTAAAAGTCATACAAAATTTATTTGGGAAAATGCGTGACAGAATGGTGCCCTGCAATATTTATTATGACGGGTTCCGGTCATTGAACATACTCCACGTAACTGTACAACGACAAAATTGAATAAATCAGAATGTAACATCAAAACAGAACATAAGATTCTATGAAATTAAACAGTCACTTGAAATACTTACCACAGATTAAAATCACATTATATATAACACATGTCTTCGCATACAAAGAATAACCTGAACATAATCAACTTTTTGAAACAACGATCGTAGGTTTCCAGTTCTAAAGCAATATATCGCGATTTATGGTAGGAAATACACCGGGTGTCAAGTATACAGGTACGATCTGAAGTCAACAAGTTAATAGACAAAATATCATACACACAAAGACTGTATGTGTGAATAGTAACGTAGAACCACTTGTACCTAATATTACGTCGTAAGTTAGTATAAAAGTACAACAGTGAAATGGCAACGTTCAGCTTAGAGTTTTTTTGCACTCGTCGTGACCGAAAACACCAAAACGCACATATTATTTACATGTATATGTCATATACAATACAAAAAGCTGTGGACAAACCCAAACTTAAGTCAAGTAATCTACTTACACCACATATCTGAAAATATATTACTATCCATATGCGCGAAAAGTACAATAAATGAGCGTAAGACTCCATGTCTACTCATTAAAAGAAATCATTGTATAATAATACATTATGATAAAAAGTGTGATGACGTAGTGAAGTAAAAGAAGCGTGAACCAACAAAAGTATATAAAAAAACCTCTGTTTGGGTTTGTATTGTGTTTGTATGACATGTATATGTAAAGAATATGTGCGCTTTGTACATGTATTTTCGGTCACGACTAGGGAAAAAACTCCCTCCCTTGAACATGGCCGTTTCACTGTTGTATTTTTACAATAACTTACAACATATTATTACATAGAAATGGGTCTATGCTGCTATTCACAACCTATAGTCTTTGTCTGTACGATCTTTGATCTGTTAATTTGCTGACTTCTTGGGTCGTACCTGTCTACTCGACAGCCACTGTATCGCTTGCCGTAAGTCGCTCCACATTGCTTTAGTACTGGAAACTTGTGATCATAGTGATACACATTTTGTCTATGTTCAAGTTACTCCTCGTAAAACATTTTTGGAATGTGACTATCATCAGGCGTCAAGTACTGTATAAAAGGCATGTTTGATCCACTTGTTTTTATGTAAAACCCAAATATTGGCCTGTTTCAGTGATACGCCATCATCACGTATTAGGGTTAGAGCAGTTCAAGCCTCATCACGTCCGTCATTACTTAAATAATAGCCACGCCTTGAGTGTAGAGCACGTCATGAATTCCAGTACACAACGCAGGATTTTTAAAGGCAAAAACATACTAGTATGTTTGCTTTTAAAAGTCCTGTGTTGTATACTGGAATTCATGACATGCTCTCCACATAAGATGTGACCATTATTTAAGTAATGACAGATGTTAAGTTATGGCTTAAACTGTTTTAACCCTAATCCGTGAAGATGGTCTATGACTGAAACCGTTCAAACATGCATTTTATACATTAGTTTTGGTATGTGAAGACGTGTATGTGACCATGTGATTCCTGGTACTCTGTTTTGATGCTACATTGCGATTTCTTGTGTTTTGTCGTTGTACAGTTACCGTGAGGATGGGCAGAGATCATAAAAAATATGTATTACAAGACAGCATTCTGACAAGTGTTTTACCAACTATATGTTATATGCTGTAAAGTGTCGCCTGAAAAAAATGTTTGACTTTAAAAATTATGAATGGTTGCATCACTACTATATTCAAAGTATCATTCCATTTCATAATCATTCAATAATTTAATTTGTTTCAAGTTCCCTAATATTTTCTTTTCGGATGTGACGTATTAATGTAATCAGTAACACGTCTATAAATTTTTGGTCTTGACATTACTGTGTTGATCTATACAGCGCTGCAGTCATTTTTGTTACGGGAGAAAAGTTACTACAGAAGTCTTGGCAGACGAAGCTGATGATAAAGGCTTACATGGTTCAGAATAATACTAAGTAAAGTTTGTAGTTAAATATTAACAAGAGGAAATATAATCCAAGACAGCCTAACTAAATTCCCCAATGATTGATTCGAACTATATTTCCCAATGATAGATTTATGTTCACTAACAAGCTAAATTTTCCATAAAGGTTAATGCTAACTTGAAATTTCGGTGTTTCTAAATTATATCGCTATAGTGAACAATAATTAGAATTTCGAATTGGTCTGTGCATTGCTTATCGTATTTTAAGTATGTTCTGTAGAAGTACACTAAACTTTCGCTGATAAGCAGCTCAAAACAGCGTGGGTGCTTGGGGACTAGCGATTTTTTTTAATTCCATGTAATGTAAAATCATACGTGCTAAGACTTACAGATATCCTATTTTAATGCACTATTCTCTACCCTTGTGTATTTTGATGCCACTAAAAGCGCTTTTCCAGTTTCTCTGGGTAAAACACAATCACGGTCATTTGCAACTAAAATAGAAACACTTAACAACGTGTAGCAAAACACCTGTAGTTATAACTTTAACTATGGATATATTTACTCATCGATCATACAACAGTATCCCCTCTCCCCCGCCCCCCCCCCCCCCCTTGTGACACCATTCGATGTCACGCTAGCTCAATATCACTCGATCTTATAAGATCACAATTTAATTCAATGACACTTCTGGGCCGCATCTCACGAGCAGCCAAATTATTTTTTCAGCTTTTATATTGTTTCCTCGTAATTCACTATCCCCCGTCTCAGCAAAGAATCGTACACTCATTTGCTTACGTAAATTCTTAGGAAAGTTTTTACTACCAGATGTAATCGATTTTCTGAGAAAATATGTAAAATTTATTCTCGACATAAGACATAAATTGAAACGATGTAACAATCGTCCTTCATACTATCACTGAATGCTAATTGGCGTGTGAAATGTTATTCTGTTAGGAAATAACTATTCCCGCAGTCACTCTGACACGAATCGCGAGGCTCACACTGCAGCTTAATGAAGATGGAGTGGCGATTTTTCCCCCAGTACGTTACGCAATTCCTTTTTCCAGCAACTGCAACATGCAGCGCAGGCACTGGATTCCATAGAGCGAGGTGGCCTAGTGGTTACCGCACTAGACTCGCAATCGGGAAGACGACGGTTCAAATACGACTCGGGCCATCCGATTTACGTTTTCCGCGATTTTCCTAAATCGCTCTAGGCCGGGATAGTTCCTTTGTAAGGACGCGGCCGATTTCCTGTCCCATACTCGAAACATTTCGATTTCGTGCTCCGTCCCTACTGACCTCGGTGTCGAAGGGACTTTAAACGCCAATCTTCCTTCCTTCTTTCTTTGTTGAAATCCAAATGGATGACTCATTTTCATCGCCAGCAGTCAGTCACAGCTCGTCTCACTGACAAGTTTCCAGAGGCAAACGAAGGACCCGTTAAGACATCCAACATCAGTATTTCTCCACGAAGAGGAGACAGGGGCAAGTGGACATTCGGCGTGGGGTGACTAATCACTTAGTCTAAATTTATTTTTTCAAATAGGATACTACAAATGCTTCACACGAACTCGTACACTGAAAACGCGGCCGCCAGATCAGTGTGCGTACGGTATCTGTCGTGTACTTTGCTTGACGTATTATAATTTTCAAGATACTCAAGCTGCTGCTAGATAACTGGTAAGATGTGTTTCTTGACATTTTCCCGGTGGATCGAACATTCCATAATTTTTCGGGTGTGCATCCGAGACATTTTTAACTCATGTTCCGATATTTCGACTGACAACCTTTCAGCCGCTTCTGAGTTATTAGGCTTTAGATGGCGGGTGTATCGCTGCAACGTTCTTTTGCGGTGCGTATTGTTTGTTCTTTGCACCTTTAACAAACTCACAAGGAATTTCCCCCACTCGCCTTTCGTTAAAGCACATTATCCTTCACAGATCCCAGAAGAGCTGCCGTCTTGGCCGGTAGAAGGAAGATCATACACATTTTACGCTTCTTCATTATTCTCGTATTTTTTCAAGAGATATATCCGGCATATGGCAGAAACACCGTAGACTTTTCATTTCTTTCTTCTTGCTCTTTTTCAGGTTGATCTGGCGTATGCGCTTGCAGATCTCTTTTAATTTTATGTTTCGTATATCTACTTTTATTGAATAGTTCTTACAAGTGTATCAGTTGACTCTGCAAACTGTTAGGTCGGACACTGCATGGCCCCTACGTACTAAAGTCTTAAGTACACGCATAGTTTGTAAAGGATGGTGACAGATAGACGCCCGCAAGTGTAAATCGGTACCGTTGGCGTATGGTAAACGCTGTGTCTTAAAAACCCAACTTCCTTACGTCATAGTAATACATCCAGAACCGGTAGACAGCCATTCGTTCCCGAAAAATATGGAATAACTGGTAAGATATCTGGTTATTATTTGTATTACACACTGAAACGCCAAAGAAAATGGTATAGGCACGTGTATTCAAATACAGCGATACGTAAATAGGCAGACTAAGGCGCTGCGGTCGGAAACACCTACATAAGACAACTGTCTGGTGCAATTGTTAGATCGGTTACTGCTGCTAAAATGGCGGCTTATCAAAATTTATGTGAGTTTGAACGTGGTGTTATAGTCGGCGCACGAGCGATGGGATTCAGCATCGCCGAGGTGGCGATGAAGTGCGGATTTTCCCGCTCAACCGTTTCACGAGTGTACCGTGAATATCAGGAATTCGGTAAAACATCAAATCTCCGACATCGCTGCGGCCGGAAAAGAACCTGCAAGAACGGGACCAACGTCGACTGAAGAGAATCGTTCAACGTCGCAGAAGTGCAACCTTTCCTCAAATTGATGCAGTTTTCAATGCTGGGCCATCACCAAGTATCAGTATGTGAACCATTCAACGAAACATCACCGATAGGGGCTTTCGGAGCCGAAGGCCCGCTCGTGTACCCTTGATGACTGCACGACACAAAGCTTTACACCTCGCCTGGGCACGTCAAAACCGACATTGGACTGTTGATGACTAGAAACATGTTGCCTGATCGGACGAGTCTCGTTTCAAATTGTATCGAGCGGATGGACGTGCACGGGTATGGAGACAACCTCATGAAACAATGAACCCTGCATATCAGCAGGGGACTGTTCAAGCTGGTGGAAGCTCTGTAATAGTGTGGGGCGTGTGCAGTTGGAGTGATGTGGGACCCCTGATACCTCTAGATACGACTCTGACATGTGACACGTACATAAGAATCCTGTCCGATCACCTGCATCCATTCATGTCCATTGGGCATTCCGACGGACTTGGGCAATTCCAGCAGGACAATGCGACACCCCACACATCCAGAACTACTAGAGTAGCTAAATAAACACTCTTCTGAGTTTATACACTTCCGCTGCCCACCAAACCCTCCAGATATGAAGATTATTGAGCATATCTGGGATGCCTTGCAACGTGCTATTCAGAAGAGATCTCCACCCCATCGTAGTCTTACGGATTTATAGACAGCCTTGCAGGATTCATGGTGTCAGTTCCCTCCAGCACTACTTCAGTCAGTAGTCGAGTCCATGTTACGTCGTGTTGCGGCACTTCTGCGTGCTCACGGGGACCCTAGACGATATTACGCAGGTGTAGCCGTTTCTTTGGCTCTTCAGTGTATGACTGAATAGACAATATACTTCCACAGTCGCCGTTTGTTCATGTGTTATTGTGTGTGAATGCTGCTCCAGAATTCAAAGACAAAGAGGTATGATCAAAACGCCAAAGAGTCCTTCTAAGACCCCCCAGTTCGGGAAAACCTTCGGTGCCACCCACCCACCTTTGTTGAGCATCCTAAAAATTAATTGTAAACCAATATTTAAAACCATTAGATATTTCGAAAACTGCTTTTTTTCCTTTTTTCTCTTGTGGCAATGAAGTAATAACACCTTCCTCACCTTATCCACCTACTCGTAGTATGACGTCACTTTCTAGGTAGCACTTTCTGTGATCTCTCGATGTTAGCGACATGTTCTTCTGCCTCCCACTGTTCTTCATTACTTTCATCTCTATTTCGTTCATCATTAACGTGTGTTCATTGCTGATCAGCAGTCCATTCAATTCAAACACATTTAATTTTTCTGTTTGGTGAAACCAAGTGCATCAGAAATGATGTTTTATGCACATGGCATTACGTTTTTCGGGATCTGGATGAACGTAGAAGTTTAACAGCGTAGGCTAAAAGGAAAGTTATATAAAGAAGGGGATACAAGTAATACTAACTTATAAAAAAATGGCTCTGAGCACTATGGGACTTAACATCTATGGTCATCAGTCCCCTAGAACTTAGAACTACTTAAATCTAACTAACCTAAGAACATCACACACATCCATGCCCGAGGCAGGATTCGAACCTGCGACCGTAGCAGTCGCGCGGCTCCGGACTTATAAAAGAATTTGGGTATATATAGGTGTGTTGTAAGATGAGTATAAAAAAGTAAAATGAGGTAAATGGAATGTAGTAGAATTAAACTAGGCGGTGCCGAAGAAATTAGGTTAGGAAATCAAACCCTAAAAGTAATAGATGAATTTTGCCGTTTTGACAGGAAAATTAGTTACAGTGATAGAACTAGAGAGAATATAAGATGTAGACTGGCTATAGCAAGATAAGCATTACTAAAAAAAAGGGATTTGTTAACATCGAACATGAATTTAAGTGTTAAGGTATTTGTCTTGAGTGTCGACTTGCGCCGAAGTGAAACGTGGACGATAAGGATTTCAGACAAGAAAAGAATAGAAGCTTTTGAAATGTGGCGCTACGGATGATGCTGAATATAAGATGGGTAGGTCGAATAAGTAATGAGGAGATACGAGATAGAACTGAAGAAAACAACACTATTAGGCTAGAAGAAGTTTTCGATTGATAGGATACGCCCTGAGGTGTCAGGGAATCGTCAGTTTGATGGAAGGAAGCGTCGATATGTAGAGGGAGACTAGAGGCCCAAGCATAGTTAGCAATTTTATGTGGACGTTGGTTGCAGTAGCCATGCGGACATGGAAACTTGCTCAGGAAAGCCTTGGGTGGAATCAAACCAGTCTTTGGACTAAAGACCACAATAATCAACAACATTAGTTTTTGGTTTGTGTAAAGTGCTAATTTGCGCATTTTCTTTGTGTTCGCGTGGGCGGAGGAAATGTCGTGTTCCCAAGATCAGTATTACAACGCCCACCTCCTCAGCTGAAGCTGTAGTACAAGTTGCTGGTCGCTGTCTGCGTCCGCTCAAAGACTGGGAAGTACGGACTACCACTGAAGCGACTGTTACGTCCCACACGGATGACACTGTCATTCAGGGGCGGTGGCAGAGGGGAGGGGGGGGGGGAGCAACGGGGCTATAGTCCCCCACCCAATGGAGTATCATATTACACTGGACAAAATGACTTCAGAAATCAGCGAATGTATTACTTCAACAGATTCAATCAATTTTTTGATAATTATGTAGCAATATAGGTTGCAATGTATTTCAAACACATTTTAACAAAAGAATGAGAGTGGCTAATAGTTTACTATCTAAACCAATAAATATCATTTCACTTGAAATGGGCGTCTTATTATTTATTAATATACATTGGATGTATATTAATGTATGAGTACCACTTACAAGAAAGCTAAATATGCCCGGTATGCCTACCAGCACTTAAACTGGTGACCCCAGACAAAAACTTCAAAACCGCCGGACATCTGGGTCAAATAGTATTATTTTCTTGGGCACTCACTTACTGTAGACACATTTTTATCCTGAACTTCAAAACAATTACAAAAAGCTACTTTCAGCAACACCAAATTTTACCAAGTTGTCGGTGGAGGACCTCAACTCTCCTTTTGTTAAGCGATATTCCATATCCCAAAACCTCCTCCCTCGCCCCCCCCCCAGCCTCCCCGCCATTAGCCGCTCCCCCCTTGAAGTACCTCTGATGATAAAGGCCACGAAAGATTGCGGACTTATATAGTTATTATTTCTTTCAGTATGTAACGCCGGAAATTCATATCGTCCTATTTCCATCTATTGTACTATAAATTTTTTCCTTATTTTGTTACCTGAAGATATAACGTTTCTGTGTCTTCATATATTGTAATTGTTTTACAATTTGTATGTATATATATATATATATATATATATATATATATGCATTTATGTCGATGTATAGATGTACGAGGGCAGTTCAATAAGTAATGCAACACATTTTTTTTCTCGGCCAATTTTGGTTGAAAAAACCGGAAATTTCTTGTGGAATATTTTCAAACATTCCCGCTTCGTCTCGTATAGTTTCATTGACTTCCTACAGGTGGCAGCGCTGTACGGAGCTGTTAAAATGGCGTCTGTAACGGATGTGCGTTGCAAACAACGGGCAGTGATTGAGTTTCTTTTGGCTGAAAACCAGGGCATCTCAGATATTCATAGGCGCTTGCAGAATGTCTACGGTGATCTGGCAGTGGACAAAAGCACGGTGAGTCGTTGGGCAAAGCGTGTGTCATCATCGCCGCAAGGTCAAGCAAGACTGTCTGATCTCCCGCATGCGGGCCGGCCGTGCACCGCTGTGACTCCTGCAATGGCGGAGCGTGCGAACACACTCGTTCGAGATGATCGACGGATCACTATCAAACAACTCAGTGCTCAACTTGACATCTCTGTTGGTAGTGCTGTCACAATTGTTCACCAGTTGGGATATTCAAAGGTTTGTTCCCGCTGGGTCCCTCGTCTAACCGAACACCATAAAGAGCAAAGGAGAACCATCTGTGCAGAATTGCTTGCTCGTCATGTGGCTGAGGGTGACAATTTCTTGTCAAAGATTGTTACAGGCGATGAAACATGGGTTCATCACTTCGAACCTGAAACAAAACGGCAATCAATGGAGTGGCGCCACACCCACTCCCTTACCAAGAAAAAGTTTAAAGCCATACCCTCAGCCAGTAAAGTCATGGTTACAGTCTTCTGGGACGCTGAAGGGGTTTTTCTGTTCGATGTCCTTCCCCATGGTCAAACGATCAACTCTTAAGTGTATTGTGCTACTCTTCAGAAATTGAAGAAACGACTTCAGCGTGTTCGTAGGCACAAAAATCTGAACAAACTTCTCCTTCTTCATGACAACGCAAGACCTCACACAAGTCTTCGCACCCGAGAGGAGCTCACAAAACTTCAGTGGACTGTTCTTCCTCATGCACCCTACAGCCCCGATCTCGCACCGTCGGATTTCCATATGTTTGGCCCAATGAAGGACGCAATCCGTGGGAGGCACTACGCGGATGATGAAGAAGTTGTTGATGCAGTACGACGTTGGCTCCGACATCGACCAGTGGAATGGTACCATGCAGGCATACAGGCCCTCATTTCAAGGTGGCGTAAGGCCATAGCATTGAATGGAGATTACGTTGAAATTTAGTGCTGTGTAGCTAAAAGATTGGGGAATAACCTGGTGTATTTCAATGCTGAATAAAACAACCCCTGTTTCAGAAAAAAAATGTGTTGCATTACTTATTGATCTGCCCCCGTATAATTGGTTTGTTTTGTAAATATTATTTGTATTTTTACGCCAGGTCTTGCCTAGGGAAAACTATGCTATCGAGCGATTACATAGATAGGTCGTGTTGAGAACCAAAGTGTTTAGGATCTTGAGTAGTGTTAACTCTGCCGCGTGGAGCGCGGCCAGAGCTGAGTCTGGCTGGAGTAGGGCAGTGAAGCAGGTGTGTTGAGTGACGCTCCCGCGACTTGCCGCGCTTTCGAGGTTTGGCAGCATGTAATTACGCTCGACTTGCTATGATAGTATCTGGCACGGTGTCGCGGACGGGAAACATTAGCTGGCACACATCAAGAGCCCGTTTTGCCTGGTGACCATGTCGAGAAGAAGGCGCGCCAGCATTCAGCTTCTGCAACAGCGCCGGCCGGTGTGGCCGTGTGGTTCTAAGCGCGTCAGTTTGGAACCGCGTGACCGCTAGATCGCAGGTTCGAATCCTGCCTCGGGCATGGATGTGTGTGATGTCCTTAGGTTAGTTAGGTTTAAGTAGTTCTAAGTTCTAGGGGACTGATGACCTCAGTAGTTAAGTCCCATAGTGCTCAGAGCCATTTTTTTTTCTGCAACAGCGACGGCCGACAATAAGTGATTGTCGCCACCTCCTCGATCGACGACTTCAAACCTTCAATCAATCAACAAGGAAGACTGAAAGCATGTAAAGTTTTAGAACCGTATGGCAGACCTCAGCTTTTCAAACTGTTCCATTTGCATCACTAAAATACAGCAACTTAGCATGAAACTTTGTTGCTCATTGTCCCAATTGCATTACCAAGCAGGGTCCCCTTCATTTCCAAAATGAACCCGAGTGTCGTTGAAATTCGAACGCCAGCATTAAAGTAATATCATTCCATTTCACTGCTTTAATTTCAAAGTTCAGTTAAAGTTTTCATAGCTGGCTACAATAACCAAACAGAACTATATTTAGATTACACAAGCACAAATTAAGAGTGCGAGTTTTGTTACCATATTTTAGCTTACCTGTGACTGCAGCTCAGCTTGGTATGTACTAAATTTTACTATTGTTTATTGTTCAGAATCATTTAATTCAAGTTCAAAGTTAAATCTCTTATTTCTAAATTGTGTAGATTCAAGTTGCCTTTGAGATGATTGTTGAGGTAGCCCAAGACTAACCTTATTTTATGCAATTTCGTAGTGCTTCAGAAACGAAATTCACTATTAATTTCAGTCACTAAATTAACTTCCAATTTTCCGGTTTTATTAATTCTTTTGCTAAATTAAGTCAGAGTGTAGCGAAATTTATTACTTCTGACAAACATTCAGTTTTTACACACAACAGGTGTCAACCTTCAGTTGCCATGCTTTTAGTGTTAATTATATGTGCATTAACCTTTCTTTTTCAGTTATTATAGTAGTTGTCCATAGGACTGGCGACTGTAATTTTCCCCAAATCTCAAATATCTAATTAACGCCAGTTAATTGTTAACGTAACGACCGCACATTTACTTTCTTTATTACTTTACCCTTTTTCAAAATTAATTTCCACCAATTTCATTTGCATTTTTCCTTTCATTTAGATGTAGCCCTTCCTCCCTCTTTACCGACAGATTAACTTCGGTGACGATTGCTTTTCCCAAACTTCCATTAGGTACACGCGGTTTAATTTTTCACTGTCATTAAGGTCGATATGTGAGGGGGAGGTTAAAAGTAACTGCCAGAATCATTATTACCATTAGTATCTGCAATAATGATAATTACCATCGTGCGGACTTAAGAAGGCACGTATTGTTTATCATCAGGACAATTGTGTATCACTAGGACAAAGGCTGACTCGTAGAGTGCCACAGCTGGACTCACCACCATCCGTGAGCGGCACTAGCAGGTCTGCGCGTTCGGCGTCCGCGTCGGGCTTCCAGTAGCAGCCGCCGTTCACCCAGCGGTTGTTGTGCGAGTGGTTGCTCGACAGCAGGCTGCCGCACACCTGCACACAATACGTCACAAGAACTAAGAGGGCTGGCTACAGAAGCCACCATGCTGTACGGAGGAAAAGTGATCTCACTGTATGTACTGGGGAGTTTCCACGTAATGCTGTACCCCAAGTGTTGACGACGACTCCTTGAGACATCAAAAGAGACAGTAAAGCATGATTAGCACCTTCGTACACTAACAGAAATGGATATAGTGTTACACCATGAAGCACCCTTCCAAAATTCATCAAACGTTATGGAAAGGTTCGTGATGAACGAGTATTAAGTGATTAACCTTTCATTCCATTCAGAAATGATGCCCAACATCAACATCAGTATGAGATGTGCTCACCATTGGCATGAATACACTCTTTTATTTGTTTTGGCATGCAAGCAAAACAGCTTCTGAATGTCATCGTTAGGAATATGTTGCCAGGTGTCAGTTCAACAAGAACGCTGGCTGGAGGCTGGTACGAATGCATACATGTTCCCATCAGGTACATACAACATTTTTGGACTCAGAATGAGTGGATCACGCAGCCCAGAAAGGCATCTTACACATCTCAAGTCTTTGTAGTGCAAACCGCATTGTGATGGCTTTGGTACCCTGCTCATGGCAACGACCTTGCCGCAGTGGATAACCGGTTCCCGTGAGATCACCGTAGTTAAGTGCTGTCTGGCGTGGTCGGCACTTGGATGGCTGACTATCCAGGCCACCATGCGCTGTTGTCGTTTTTCGGGGTGCACTCAGCCTCGTGGTGCCAATTGAGGAGCTACTCGACCGAATAGTAGCGGCTTCGGTCAAGAATACCATCATAACGACCGGGAGAGCGGTGTGCTGTCCCCACGCCCCTCCTATCCGCATCCTCGCCTGAGGATGACACGGCGGTCGATGGTCCCGGTAGGCCACTTGTGACCTGACGACGGAATGTTTTACATTGCTCATGAAAGGTATCACAACAGTGTTTACCATTCGTGCCTTATACTGGCGAGCAGTCAACCTCCCTTCAATAATTACCAAATCAGTCCTGCAGTCATATCGACTACCTCCCCAAGCCGTGATTCCAGGAGGGGTTATGGGACTCAAGAATCGCGACTTCCAGTGACCTTCCATCAGGTCGTCTAAGGACATGTTGGTGTCGATCTGACCACCACAAACAGAAGCGATACTCATTGCTGAACCTCACAGATTGCTTCTCAATGGCGCAGTTGAACCTGCCTCCACACAATTCAAGTATATTTTATTTGTTGTATGGCGTCAGTGGTGAACGACGTATGGCAATTGGAGACCTGAACCCATCTTCAGTAAACCGATCCAGCAGGTTCGTGATGACACTATGCCCATAACCTCCGCCCAGCTTTCATCTGTTGACTTTCGTCCATTCGTCACAGCCAGTCGAAGAATCGTACGATCTTCTCGACGTGTTGTCCTGAAAGGACACGTGTCTAGTCTTCTTGCCACAGCGTTGTCATGGCACCACCTCACTACCATTCGTGCTGCATTCATTGCGCAAGTCAAGCGTCTGTGCGATCTGTCGGTATGGTTCTCCCATATTTCATGTCAATGATTCGACCTTTCTTGAAGTCCGAAAGATAACGATAAACTACACTTGCACATCTCCTGCGCGTAGTATGTTGCGATCTCCACCTGAAAAGTTCCTTTAACGTTAGAAAAAGCCAGTAGTCATTATTTACTCACACCATTCTCCAAGTGTAGGAATGGTTTTTTCTGTACTGAAAATACTGAAAATAACTCGCTTCAGGATGAAACTAAAATCAAGATACCCTAAAAATATGGAAACAGTGGAGAATCAGTTTGTTCGGTAAGATATCAATGGTGTAAAACTTTCCATTCCAGACAATGTAGCCCCTTACCATCTCTTGTTAAGTAGCATGTTTAGTGTCTCACCTGTAAAACAACGACGCAGTCCACTTTTTCTGTAGCGTTATGACATTGTGATCTGGCTCGCCAGTTACTCTGTGAATGTTGCGGTCTATTTATCAACCGTCATATCAAATTCAGAGACTACCAACCAGATAAAATTGTCAGTGCCTGTTCAGTTGATGCATCGTTACAATAAGAGAACCTAGAAGTTGTGTATCTTGCATCATGACAATATACAAAAGACATGAAAACAATAATTCAACAGACACTAAACTTACTGATAAAAGGAAGACAGCATTAAAGTCAGTTGATAACTTTCATAAGAAAAAAGATACAGTCCCTGGAAAGGATAAGTTTACTTAGGCTACTTCATGATCTTCCACCTTTCGTGTTAAATGAAAGCTATACTTCTACTGCTGCTCAACGATATTTTCTTAGAAAACACGTTCGTGCCCGAACAGCTACTCAGCTCTGTGCCTGTGCCCAAAGCTGATAAGCATCCAGCTTCTGCGAACTCCTTTCGCCTCATTTCTTTAATCTCTTGTCTCTGGTAGTTTATGTGCAACATTATTGATAACAGACTGGAATGGTCTCTAGAACGCAATAACAACCTTCATGACAGAGTAGTTTCCGTGTAAATCGTAGTTCAATAAACGTGCAGCTGATCTTATCTGTTAGTTTTTGCAGAGCTGCAGCCTATGGCAAAGTCGAAGTTCCCACTCTTCGACAGATATTGTCTCATAAGGGTACACTATCAAAAATGATTATCTGGTGCTAAAATATCTGCACCATAGACTTATAAGAACAAGCATGGTTTGTGATTGGATGGTTATCAGAAACCTGTACAAAGGCTAACCACAGGGAGATCTTTTAGCCCGAAACTTTTTAACCCACATTTTGTGGACACTTGCAAACGATTATTTTATCCTCTCATCTTCTTAAACTACGCAGGTGACTTCGTGATTTAATCGAAAAGTAAACACGAGGACAGAGCCCTCAGCTGTATTTAGAAAGGTGTTCCCGAGGTAAATGTACTTTAAACGATAAAGGAATATCAGTTGGACAATTGCGCCAGGGTCAGATGAATACCAGATGTAATATCCTTACAAATATACTACTATAACATCGTTGAGTCCTTAGACGTTAAATTTTTGGACATGCGGCTTGATGCTCGACTTTCATGACATAGAAATTTTGAAGAGCTCTAACCACAGCCCTCATAAGTATTAACATTCAAAAAGCCCTCTCTTATACTGGCTGGGGAATACATCCTGCTACACTCTTCTTTTATTATTACTTTTCATTCCGTGTCCTCAGCTCATGGTCTAGTAGTTAGCGTTTCCATTCAAGATGCTGGGGTCATGAGTTCCGTTCCTGTCCAGGTCGGAGGCTTTGTCCGCCGCTCGGGGTTGGGTTTTGTGATGTCTTGATGTCCTCATCACCATTTTATCATCATCCCGAAGCGCAAGTTGGCGAAGTGGCGTCAAATAAAAAGCCTTGCACCAGTCCGTCCAACAGCTCCAGTTAGTACCTCCCTGCCAGTAACGCCATACGATCATTTCAGTTTTTTATTCCCTACCTCCATATGTAGTGCTGCCTGTTCGAGTAAGGATCCACAGTACAGTCAGGGAAGTTTCAGCCAAATACCAGACAGAGCTGGTAGTGGGGCAGAGGAAGGAATATTTGGGTGGGGATTTCCAGTTCTAACATTTGACCTACAACTAAGGGAAACCTCCTGAGAACCTTGCTCACAGCTGGGTGATGGGAACTATTTTCAACTTAATTCTGGAATGATACGTCACAAACAAAAAATCTGAAGTCTAGTGTACGCGAATGTGTATTTGTTCGTGTGTATACCGGGTAAAGTCGATGACTTTTTCGACAGTACACTGTAGGGCTTTCTTACTTCTTTACAGGATTTTAACCCGTATCAAGATGGAAAATTGCTGCGTGTTATATGATTCTGCCTCGTTTTCTGAACTGAAAGTTTTAGGTTGCTTTCAATCCGACATTCTGCGCGTCCGTGGGGGTTACATTAGAATAACACTGATTTCCGTTCCTGGCTATCCCACCACTCATCTCTTAGAGGGAAACTTCTAAGTTCAAGATACATGTTGAGAATAAGATCTGATTCCCAGATTACTGTACCTTGTGGAGGATAAAGCATTTTGCAAGAATAAACACAGACCACTGTTACCAACATTGTATCACATGGTAATGTCGCGGAACATTTTCCGGTCCAATGTTAATATCATATATACTGGGGAAACATGGTGCTAACCAACAAGAAACATTCCCAGGTGTAAATAAAAGAGCTTGGTGATTTGGCGGGTATATAGAGGGGAAAAATAACGCAATACATTTTTTTCCGTTTTACCCAGTTTCACTTTTAAAGCATAAAACGTACCCTGAAGGGTAATTTGGCATATTAGGTTTAGAGGAAATACCTTCAAAACCGTGAGACATAAAAAATGTTTTTCATACAACTTTTAAAATGTAATTATGTTCTTGAAAACTGTATAATCAACTTTTGTAATACTTATCAATTTTGCATAATACACCATCACCATTAAGAAATTTTGAAAAATGGAAACTTTTGTTACACCATAAATTAAAAGAAGCCTACATGTCACATCCATGCATGTGTAACAAAGCTGTTCCTCAAATACCATTTTTGGAAAATAAGCTGTAGGCAATGTGCTGTCAAGTATCGTCAATATACCTAATTAAAATATCTAAAAGTTCATTATTATTTTAATTATTTGTTTGATTTATTCTTGTTTTATGTTTTAGATTGATATTTTATATATTAAATCCTTTTTTGTTTTTTTAGTTTACCATTTCACATACGCGTACTTTGTCAATTGAAAATAATAAGTAGCTCGTTACTACTATACAAAATCATTGCAATAATGATAGTCTGTAAAGAAATACGTAAAACATAGCTTATTTACACCATGCACATAAAATGAAAGAAATTCCTTCATATAGTACACATGACAGAGAACACAATATAAAGCAAAATTCATTAGGATTCGCACATTGTGGCAGGCGATCCTCTAAATATCCTGGTTTGTATCCGGCATATTTCAGTACAATCTTCGCAAAGAGAATTGATTATGTTCTAGTGACAGCACTTTGATTACGTTGTTTCTCAAGTCGAGTTTGACACAATAAACATTCAGCAGAACTAGATCTGAAAATTTTCTCTCGAAGTACTTCCATCATCAAATGCTACACATGTCCAACAGCTGTAACTGTCCTGGTAGCCTTTTGGGATCACAAGAGGAACAAATTCCTTGTTCTCAGCTACGAGACTCGAAATGATTATTTCACATCGACCACGCGAAGAATCTAATAATAATACAGATTTTTCTCATGTACTGAGAAAGAAAAGAAAACGATTCTCGAGTTCTCAGTCCAAACTCTCCATAATTTTGTTTTAAAACTATGAAAAGGGAGTGATCAGTGTGAAGAAAACGATTTGTGCAACATACCTGTCCCCAAGGAATTGTTCATTCAGTAATTCCAAACGGCCTCCAAGACAGATACAGCAATTGGAACATATATGGCTTACGATGTTGGAAGAACTTTGTGACAAGCTTTTCAGATCTAATTCTACTGGATTATTATGAACTCAATCTCCACTTGAGATTCAATACTATCAGGCAGGAGTAACTAGTAAGTAATCAATTCTCTTCTCTTCGCCAAGGTTTTCCAACACCCTGAAATATGCCTAGTACAAATCAGGATGTTTAGAGCAACACCCACCTCAATTTGAAATCCTCATGAAATTTGTTTATAAGCATCTCTTTAAAGATTATCATTATTGTAATGATTCTGTACTATAATTATGATTTACTTATTATTTTCAATTAACAAAAACATATATGTGAAACTGTAACCTAAAAACACAAAAAAATTAATATATAACTTAAAATGACAGTTTAAACCATTAAACAACAATAAGTAAAATAAATTATTAGAATAATAATGACTTTACATATTTTAATTAGGTATGTTGAAAATACCCTGACAGCACATTGTGAACAGCTTATTTTCCAAAAACGATATTTCAGAAACTACCTTCACTACACATGGATGGATGTGGGGTGAAAGTTTCTTTAATTTATTTTGTATCATTTTTCAAAATTAATTAAAGATGGTGGGGTATTTTGCAAAATTTCAAATTATTATCATCGTTGATTATATAGTTTTCATGAACTTTAATTACATATCAACTTCTAGATGAAACACATTTTTATATATTATAGTTTCAACGATATTTACTCTACATTTAATATGGCAAATTACCTTCTGGGGTATGTTTTACCCCTTAAAAGAGAAACTGGGGAAAAAACTAAAAAATACGTATTGAATTACTTGGACCTCTCTATATACCCAAAAAATTTCATCAAGATCATTTACGAGGTGCATTCAAGTTCTAGGGCCTCCGATTTTTTTTCTAATTAACTACTCACCCGAAATCGATGAAACTGGCGTTACTTCTCGACGTAATCGCCCTGCAGACGTACACATTTTTCACAACACTGACGCCATGATTCCATGGCAGAGGCGAAGGCTTCTTTAGGAGTCTGTTTTGACCACCGGAAAATCACTGTGGCAATAGCAGCACGGCTGGTGAATGTGCGGCCACGGAGAGTGTCTTTTATTGTTGGAAAAAGCCAAAAGTCACTAGGAGCCAGGTCAGGTGAGTAGAGAGCACGAGGAATCACTTCAAAGTTTTTATCACAAAGAAACTGTTGCGTAACGTTAGCTCGAAGTGCGGGTGCGTTGTCTTGGTGAAACAGCACACGCGCAGCCCTTCCCGGACGTTTTTGTTGCAGTGCAGGAAGGAATTTGTTCTTCAAAACATTTTCGTAGGATGCAGCTGTTACCGTAGTGGCCTTTGGAACGCAATGGGTAAGGATTACGCCCTCGCTGTCCCAGAATATGGACACCATCATTTTTTCAGCACTGGCGGTTACCCGAAATTTTTTTGGTGGCGGTGAATCTGTGTGCTTCCATTGAGCTGACTGCCGCTTTGTTTCTGGATTGAAAAATGGCATCCACGTCTCATCCATTGTCACAACGGACGAAAAGAAAGTCCCATTCATGCTGTTGTTGTGCGTCAACATTGCTTGGCAACATGCCACACGGGCAGCCATGTGGTCATTCGTCAGCATTCATGGCACCCACCTGGATGACACTTTTCTCATTTTCAGGTCGTCATGCAGGATTGTGTGCACAGAACCCACAGAAATGCCAAATCTGGAGGTGATCTGTTCAACAGTCATTCGGCGATCCCCCAAAACAATTCTCTCCACTTTCTCGATCATGTCATCAGACCGTCTTGTGCGAGCCCAAGGTTGTTTCGGTTTGTTGTCACACGATGTTCTGCCATCATTAAACTGTCACACCCACGAACGCACATTCGACACATCCATAACTCCGTCACCACACGTCTCCTTCAACTGTCGATGAATTTCAATTGGTTTCACACCACGCAAATTCAGAAAACGAATGATTGCACACTGTCCAAGTAAGGAAAACGTCGCCATTTTAAGTATTTAAAACAGTTCTCATTCTCGCCGCTGGCGGTAAAATTCCATCTGCCGTACAGTGCTGCCATCTCTGGGACGTATTGACAATGAACGCGGCCTCATTTTAAAACAATGCGCATGTTTCTCTCTCTTTCCAGTCCGGAGAAAAAAAAATCGGAGGCCTTAGAACTTGAATGCACCTCGTACTTACACCTGAGAATGTTCCCTTGTAAGTGACATTGAAGCTCGGGTTCATTATTCAGTATATTATTATCAAGATAGCAGCGCAACTGTCTCCACGATTGACTTGGAAGTCTCAACTCTGTATAAATTATATTGCTTTTTGAGTTACTGAGGCAAAGTGTTTATAGGTGAGGCGGCAACATTAGGCATCGCTGCGGGAGATGCATTCTATGTTGCGTTTGATGGGTAGGTCAGACCCTACAGTGCAGATCCTATACGTACGAACCTTTGTACTAACAACTGAGTCATTCCCTATGTTACAGCCCACATTATATGTTACGGAGCTAAAACTAGACAAAATTCTGGTATGTACTATGAATGCTCTTTTCACCCTTGAACCAGCAGCTTCCAAAAAAGTGTGAGCTGTCTATCGCAGGTTATCCAGTGACATTCAACGAGATCGGAAGATCTACGTAAATCGCTTTGTTACAGTGAATATCGGGTCACCTCGGCATAAGGGGCAATGAACTAGCTGACAGTCTTAACAAAAGCATGCAACAACTCGCATCCACTACAGTATCCATTCCTCACTGTGATTACTATCCACAGTTTTCAGTTAGAGCCAAAGAAGAGTCCTCATAATTATGTAATGAGGGCATTAATTTTAAAGGGGCTTGATAGAGGGCAATTCAGTAGCTGCGTGTTTTTAGTTGAAGGCATTGGTTAGAAATCAGATATGTCCACTTTTGGCCAAACTTGAGATTTTACTACCTAATAGTTTGAAAACAGGTCGATCACATGTTACAAGAATGAAAATTGTCCGAGTGGAATGGACTTGTTGACGATTGCTGTTTTGGGGTAAGAACCAGATATGTCCGTGACTTGCCTTGCCATTGCACCAAACAGCTCTCAGCGTCTAGCATATGAAAGGATCAGAACATAACACATGTATTTCGGCAGTGTCGTCCTTGTGCACATAGATACAGACTTCTGGCCTCACTCGAAAAAGCTGTTTCTGTGCAACATTAAGAATGACGATAATGAGAAGTTTACTGTTTAAAATTACAGGTTCTTTGAATGCAGCATTGAACACAAGCATATACTTCGCTGTAATGCATCATTATCACAACTGATTTATCATGAGTTCGTCATTCAGAAAGCCTCAACTACATTGACTTTTTCCTGTGGAAATCTTTGTATAGTGGTTCTGCTTTGTCATCTGAAAACTACTAGTATAAAGATGTCACAAGGCTTGCCAAGAAGTATGTGCCCGCCTCGGACATGGAAGTTTATAATACGTTGATATGTGACAGAACTGTTCTGCATGCTACATCCAGTACATCAGAGGGAGAAGCTCAATGCATTGTTATTAACTTTCACAGCTATGACGTTTAATGCTCTATCCATTTTTTTGTAATTCTCAGATTCCTCATAACATTGAGCAATCTGTAAAGTGCTTATAATTATTTCTTTCATTACTTGTTTATTCATTTGACGTCATATTGATAAAAAAGTTGTTTGGTGGAAGAGAGACAAGCCCATTTTCTTAAAAAAACTTCAATAGATGCCATAATGAATCTTTGTACGGATATGTGATAACCTACTACAATGTACTGGTGGCCAATACAAAGGTCGGGAAAAGACAAGACCGATGAAAAATGTTTTACAATTTGAGCTGAGCTTTTATATTTTACTCGAAAGTATGTAAAAATGACTTACGTAGTCACTGCACCAGTCTTCAATTCTGGTCTTAGGTGAAAGGAAATTGTCACCATTAATAGGTTAAGAATAGAGCATATGATCACCAAAAAAACGTATGTTAAAGTTAATACCCTTTCCAACCTGCTATTACTCTACGTTTGAAGAATATGAAGAGCTCAAAACAGTTTTTGGACTATTAAACCTGTGAATCTATTTCTAAATTCTGTAGACTTTGTAACAGGGAATTTTAAGGAAACTTCAAATTTGTACTGGTCACCTGATTACTTTTCTTTTGGTGGTTGTTTTAAGGATAAGGTTCAGTATGAACAACACAATGTTCTTCGCCCTTGTGTTCATTAAAACGATGTGTACAAATTTTAAATTTAAACATTTCACCTTGTTCATGTCTTATATGGAAGACACTCACAATTTATTAAATCATGTCATCTTGCATTTCGCTGTTAGTGTTTTATTTTACTATTGCAATTTCAGCTTATGTGCCATTTTCAAGCATAAGATTTATGACACATAAGTTGTCGTCACGCAGTGATAACAACGTAAATTCTGCCTAACGTCAATCTATATGTCGAAAATCTTACGCTTTAAAATGGCACAAATGTCGTAATCACAATATTAAATAAAACTCAAACAGCTAAAAGCAGGGCGGCATCATATTAAAAATTATAGAAGTTGTGTCCCATATTACAAGAAACTGATCACAGTTTAATCTCACGTTTCTGGATCTTTCACACATTGCCCGAAACCATTTGAAATAAAAAAATTTAAAATTGTAATTGAGACGCCCTTATCGCGAGGTGTTTTCCGACGAGCTGAGAATACGAAAATTAATCGAGCCCGCAACTCGACCGTAACCAAATCCAAGAGTCAACTGGGCACCAAAGATTACAAGAGGTACCACGCTTCAATAAACACATTTTCTTTACAGGCACAACGTGTGTCCCAAGCAAATAAATACAAAGCTGATTGGGTAATAAATGAAGCAAAATGCAATCGTCATTACGTTGTTCTTCTGAGAAGTTACAATAATCATCTTGTAACGATCTAAGACACTAAAAAATCACACCATAACATCATAAATTAGCTATGATCGTTACTTTAAATTTAAAAATTAAAATTTCGTCAACATTTTTTCACTTCAGTAAAATGCTTGGTTGAAGACAAATTGAAATAAAAATCAGAAAAAATGTGGCCATAAGGAACCATTACTAAGGAAGACACACAAGAAGTCTTGCAAAACTTACCACAATTCCTTTCCCGGACCGTTGAACATCCACGGCACTGCCAATCCAAGCGTCGTCTTTCAGTATGTCCCGTTCCTGCTCAACTGGCAAAACCAAAAACTGATTACAAGCGAGAAATCTGTTTTAACAGTGTATCTGGCAGCAAAAATTGTATCATTAATCATGACAACTTTACGTCACGTATTTCGTCGAAGACTGCTCAGTTGAAAATTAAAGAAGACAGAATGAATCGTATATAAAGAGAACTACGATCAATTACTAATGTGTAAGACGAGGCTCTAGCAGTGTTTTCCTATATTTTGACCTAATAACGACGGCGATGTATCTTAGCACTGACTCCAAGAGGGACAGAATATTTCGGAGAGCAATCTCGATGAACGCATTCACAACTCATGAACTGTGGTGGGAATTGGATCCAAGATCTGCACATCACGCGCAATGGCTTCTCCAATGAGCACAGTTGGATCGAGGGAAGTTGAATCTATGAGGCAGACTGGGTGGAGTGGGGGAGGCGTGGGGGGTAGGGGACAGAAAAGAGGTCCGGCGCCCAAACAACCTCAAATCTGCGGAGTGTTTCTCGAAGCATTCTAACGCAACTTAGGAGTGTGGTGTTGCTAAATACGCTGACAGCCTGTGCAGGTAGCCTGAGATATGTTGTAGCCAAATGCACACGATTCGACAGTAAGTTCATATATCATACGCCAGTGACAGATGATGTCAGATTACCAGGAGCATCATTTTTTTCCACGGATGCGGCTCTCACACGAAACTGACTTCGTAATCTCACAATCCGCTCCTCGAATAGTGTCAATGGGGTAGTAAGTTTAACGTCCTCATGTTACAAACTGCAAACTGTCGATATTGTAACATCCCTTCTGACTGCAGAGAGCTATGAGACTTAAGACACTGTCACACCGACCGGCTCTCAGGAATAAAATGTAACTGTTAAAACTCTAGCGGCGATAATGTCTTTCATCAACAGGATTCGAGTTTATTTCAAGCACCATCGCACCAGTGTGCGTTAGTGAGCTTGTTGCTGTAACCAGTACCCATTGCTACCGTGTGTATTTCATTGATGCAGACGCGGGAGCGCTGCCCAATAAAAGGATGGAATACCTTTAAATGTCAGCCTTGCGAAAAGAGACGGTGCAAATTAGCAAAGTGTGCGATCCACATTCATGGTCGACACCGACAGTCCTTTAAATTTCTTAAACTCCTCAGTGCGAGAGGAGAAACTTTTGATCACAGATACGGCGTGTTTGAAAGGGTACTCGTTGTGGGTCTCCATTTGGCCGGCTGGTTGAATCGTACAGTATCTAGTTTCGTGGGCCATTCGGAAGTGACAGTGGCCCGATGTTTGACGGGATGGGAACGCAGGCATACTCCTCGCCAAGGATCCTGTCGACCACGTCTGGCCACCACAAGAGAGGATCGCCGTACTGTGCACCAAGCACATAGTAACCCCGACACATTTGCGTCTGCCGTACAAGAACAACAAATGGACTCCCTGCAACTTCCGTGTCCTGCTGCACCATTCGTTCGACACTATCAGCAGACAGACTAGGCAATTACTGTCCTAAGCGTAGGCTACCGTTAACATCACAACACAAACGGCTGTAAACTCCTCCGGGCTAAGTTGCCGTGGTCGATCTGTAGAACTTCTTCTCCCTGACGTTTCGTTCTCAACTGCGGAGAACATCTTCCGAGGTGAGTCGACGACTGGCTGCTAGGAGCTGGGGCCGCCGCTTATATAGAGATCGTAGGGGGCGCCACCACACGTCACATGGCGTCGATGTGCAGCTATCTCTGGCTATCGTCTGTTCTCTCGATTGCAGGCAATCGATTGTCACGTGATTGATGCAACGTCGACCGCCATATCTTATCCAATTTTAATCCTTCTTCTTTACGATTAAAATTGTATTGATGTTTGTGGATTTCAATTGCCTCTCTATACATACGTGTATAATAGTGCGACGTCCTCGCTAGCACGCTTGTTTCACCAAATTTTATGTCGTGATCTCCATCCTTAAAAACATGTTCCGCTACTGCCGATTTGTCGATATGTCCCAAGCGACAGTTTCTTTTGTGCTCCGTCAACCGTGTATTGATGCTTCTTTTGGTAGTTCCTATGTAAACCCTGCCGCAACTACACGGAATTTTATATACCCCTGGGGTGGCTAGGGGGTGACGAGCATCTTTTGTTGATCTTAGGCATTCACTAATTTTCTTAGTAGGCCTAAAAATGGTCTCTATCTGAAACTTGGCTAGTACTTTTCCAATGCGATCCGTGATATTATGGATGAACGGAAGAAATACTTTTCCAGCTGATGGTTGTTGCTGTCTCCCATTTTTAGGCATTTTTCTATTTGGGTGAAGTGCTCGATTAATCTCGTTTTTTGTATAACCATTTTGCGCAAAGGCCATTCGTAAATGATTTAGTTCTTCTTGTAAGTAGCCTGGTTCACAAATATTATTGGCCCTATCCACCAGTGTTTTTATGACCCCCCTCTTTTGCCTAGGGTGGTGGTTTGAGTTCTTATGGAGGTAGCGATCGGTATGTGTACCTTTCCTGTAGACCTTATGGCCTAAGGTCCCATCCGCCCGTTTGATAACTGATACATCCAAGAAGTTAAGTTGTCCATTCTTCTCCTTCTCCATAGTAAATTTAATCTTTGGGTTGATGCTATTTAAGTGTACCAGAAAATCATTCAAGTCTTCTTCCTCATGATTCCATATTACAAAGGTATCATCCACATACCGATACCACTTCGAGGGGCTTTTTTTGGCCGACTGCAATGCTTGATGTTCAAAATATTCCATGAATAAATTCGCAATTGCGGGACTTAGGGGGCTTCCCATGGCTACCCCATCGATCTGTTCATAAAATTCACCATTATACTGAAAATAGGTTGAGGATAGACAGTGTTGGAACAAGGCTACTATATCAGTAGGGAACATATTGGCTATATGGGAGAGAGCTTCATCAACTGGAACCATCGTGAACAAAGACACTATATCAAAACTGACAAGTATGTCATTAGGACCGACAGTAATTTCCCTCAATTTCTCAATGAAGTGTAGAGAGTTTTTAATATGACTCTCAGTTTTGCCTATGTGAGGTTGTAACAAAGAGGCAAGGTGTCTGGCTAGTTCTTGGGTAGGAGCTCCAATTGCGCTGACTATTGGTCTCAAAGGAACATCAGGTTTATGTATCTTTGGTAATCCATATAATCTCGGAGGATAAGCCTCCGTTTCACAAAGATACTTTTTAACTTCTGTAGGAATTGAAGACTGTTTTATCAGACGCTTGGTGGCATTCAGCACATTCGTTGTGGGATCCTTTTTCAACTTCTTGTATGTGCTGGGTTCCAGGAGATCACTGATCTTCTTGTGATAATCCTCAGTATTCATTAAAACAGTAACATTTCCCTTGTCAGCGGCAACTATAATAACATTCTTGTCTGCATTGATCTCCCGCAATGCCTTCCTTTCCCCTTGAGACAGATTGCTGCTGGGTGGCTTAGCTTTGCGTAATATCCTGGAGGTTTCCATTCTAATTTCATCAGCAGAATATGATGGTAACTGACGAATTCCTGCCTCTATATTAGCAATAATGTCCTCCACAGGAATCTTGGATGGAGTTATTGCAAAATTCCCTCCTTTAGACAGAACAGAAAGTTCTTCCTTAGACAATTCTTTTTCCGATAAATTAATAACCGTTTGGGAATTGTTTGGAATCGCTGTTTCCTGTCGACCCTCTTGTAGACGATCAAACTTGTCCTTCTGCCTATTGGAAGACACTTCTGCACTAATCTCCATAGATCTAAATGTTAAACTGTCCACTTTGTTCCAATGACAAAACTGCATAGTATTGCTAATAAGTAAATGAAGATTTAGCAGTTGGCCATCACATACCGCCAGTCCTCGTCGTGTCTGATGTATCCGCTCACGTAGTAATGCCAGTTCCATACGAGAATAAATACGGTTAGCTTGTGGCGAATGAAACATTCTTCTCACTTTTAAAAACTTGGGAACTATACCGGTATCACGACAGCGTAGCAGAAAAGTGAGTGAGCAAAGTTGCCTCGGGCATGGATGTGTGTGATGTCCTTAGGTTAGTTAGGTTTAAGTAGTTCTAAGTTCTAGGGGACTGATGACCTCAGAAGTTGAGTCCTATAGTGCTCAGAGCCATTTTGAAAGGGAACTGACACCATGAATTCTGCAGGGCTGTCCATAAATCCGTAAGATTACCAAGGGGTGGAGATCTCTTCTGAACAGCACGGTGCAAGGCATATATGCTCAATAACATTCATGTCTGAGGAGTTTGTTGGCCAGCGGAAGTGTTTAAACTCAGAAGAGTGTTCCTGGAGCTACACTGTAGCAATTGTGGACGTATGGGGTGTCGCATTGTCCTGCTGGAATTGCCCAAATCCGTCGGAATGCACACTGGACATGAATGGGTGCAGGTGATCAGACAGGATGATTACGTACGTGTCACCTGTCAGAGTCGTATCTAGACGTATCAGGGGTCCCGTATCACTCCAACTGCACATGCCCGCACCATTACAGAGGCTCCACCAATTTGAATAGTCCCCTCCTGATATGCACGGTCTATGGATTCATGAGGTTGTCTCCATACCCGACGCGTCCATCCGCTAGATACAATCTGAAACGAGACTCGTCCGACCAGGCAACATGTTTCCAGTCATCAACAGCCTAATGTCGGTGTATGCGGGCCCAAGCGAGACGTATAGCTTTGTGTCGTACAGTCATCAAGGGTACACGAATCGGCCTTCGTTTCCGAGAGCCCCTATCGATGATGTTTCGTTGAATGTTTCGCACAATGACACTTGTTGATGGCCCAGCACTGAAATCTGCAGCAATATACGGAAGGGTTGCACTTCTATCACGTTGAACGATTCCCTTCAGTAATCGTTGGTCCCGTTCTTGCACAATCTTTTTCCGGCCGCAGCAATGTCGGAGATTCGATGTTTTGACGGAATCCTGATATTCACGGTACACTCGTGAAATAGTCATGCGGGAAAATTCCAAATTGATCGCTACTTCGGAGATGGTGTGCCCCATCGCTCGTGCGCCGACTATAATACCACGTTCAAACTCACTTAAATCTTGATAACCCGCCACTCTAGCAGCAGCAAACCGAGATAACAACTGCGCCAGACATAGTTGTCTTATACAGGCGTCGCCGACCGCAGCGCCGTATTCTGCCTGTTTACGAGGGCAGTTCAATAAGTAATGCAACACATTTTTTTTCTCGGCCAATTTTGGTTGAAAAAACCGGAAATTTCTTGTGGAATATTTTCAAACATTCCCGCTTCGTCTCGTATAGTTTCATTGACTTCCGACAGGTGGCAGCGCTGCACGGAGCTGTTAAAATGGCGTCTGTAACGGATGTGCGTTGCAAACAACGGGCAGTGATCAAGTTTCTTTTGGCGGAAAACCAGGTCATCTCAGATATTCATAGGCGCTTGCAGAATGTCTACGGTGATCTGGCAGTGGACAAAAGCACGGTGAGTCGTTGGGCAAAGCGTGTGTTACCATCGCCGCAAGGTCAAGCAAGACTGTCTGATCTCCCGCGTGCGGGCCGGCCGTGCACAGCTGTGACTCCTGCAATGGCGGAGCGTGCGAACACACTCGTTCGAGATGATCGACGGATCACCATCAAACAACTCAGTGCTCAACTTGACATCTCTGTTGGTAGTGCTGTCACAATTGTTCACCAGTTGGGATACTCAAAGGTTTGTTCCTGCTGGGTCCCTCGTTGTCTAACCGAACACCATAAAGAGCAAAGGAGAACCATCTGTGCGGAATTGCTTGCTCGTCATGTGGCTGAGGGTGACAATTTCTTGTCAAAGATTGTTACAGGCGATGAAACATGGGTTCACCACTTCGAACCTGAAACAAAACGGCAAGAAAAAGTTTAAAGCCATACCCTCAGCCGGTAAAGTCATGGTTACAGTCTTCTGGGACGCTGAAGGGGTTATTCTGTTCGATGTCCTTCCCCATGGTCAAACGATCAACTCTTAAGTGTATTGTGCTACTCTTCAGAAATTGAAGAAACGACTTCAGCGTGTTCGTAGGCACAAAAATCTGAACGAACTTCTCCTTCTTCATGACAACGCAAGACCTCACACAAGTCTTCGCACCCGAGAGGAGCTCACAAAACTTCAGTGGACTGTTCTTCCTCATTCACCCTACAGCCCCGATCTCGCACCGTCGGATTTCCATATGTTTGGCCCAATGAAGGACGCAATCCGTGGGAGGCACTACGCGGATGATGAAGAAGTTATTGATGCAGTACGACGTTGGCTCCGACATCGACCAGTGGAATGGTACTGTGCAGGCATACAGGCCCTCATTTCAAGGTGGCGTAAGGCCGTAGCATTGAATGGAGATTACGTTGAAAAATAGTGTTGTGTAGCTAAAAGATTGGGGAATAACCTGGTGTATTTCAATGCTGAATAAAACAACACCTGTTTCAGAAAAAAATGTGTTGCATTACTTATTGAACTGCCCTCGTACATATCACTGTATTTGAACACGCATGCCTATACCAGTTTCTTTGGCGCCTCATTGTACTTCAGGTGACGGTTCGTAGTGACTGAGGAAACTGACGGCGCTACGGTACGTTACGGACATCCTGCGTCTTCACGTTATCCCTCACGTGGAAGTATATTTAAGCCCCAGGACAACGCTCTCTTATTCATGACAGGTGTTTTTATGAAGTGTCTGCGTTTTCTTAAGGTACTCACGTGGCCAGCAAGACCCCCAGATGTGTCTCCGACAGAACATGTGTGGCTCCAGCTCGGACGTCAGTTCAGTCCCAGTGACAGTATCCTGGATATCAAGGATCAGTTACAATATTTGTAAACCGGTTTACGTCAGGATAGGACACAACTGCTTTGTGACACCCTTCCCAACCGAACCTGTACGTGCATCTACGCCAGAAGGCGTACAACGTCATACTGACGCGTTGTATCATACTGCCAGGTTCTATGCGGATTTGACTCGATTCCGTAATCACCGAAGCAATGTCACATGCCGTCTCAATCCACGAAGCTTCCTCCTGGGCATATGGGTGCTTCACATTTTTCGTTATGCAGTGTATTTCTTCAGTCCCACAAGACTTTTGTAATACATTACCTCAAAGGCAATATCTTGGACTAGACACCAGATTGCTAAAATTATTTCAGTGTTTGGTTCATCTCATGCATGTAAAAATCGTGCAATTGAGGAGGATGCCAGAGTTGCGGCCAGATACGGCTGCTTTCCCAGTGCCCAAGTGCACAACATAAAAGAAATCACGGCCAGGACAGGTTTTTACGACGTGTGTAGAATACTGTAAGGAGGAGCTACTGGTACCGAAAGGAAGTGTACCCTCACCGTAAATTAAACATTTATATGTGACTAGGAAAATGGAGGGGGGCTAAAAAATGTGCTATTTTCTACAGGACCGCTGCGATATTGAAATACAGTCTACTTATTCAGATTGATAATAAGTACATAACCGAATGTAACCAAGATGAACGAAAGCCCGAAACAAATGAAAGAGTAAACAAAGTACAAAAAAGTGACTTGTTCAAGTCATTTAACACAAAGCCACACTCTTCAACCACCAGTGTCATGGCTGAAATAATGGTTGGACAGTTTCACAGCCGGCCGCGGTGGTCTCGCGGTTCTAGGCGCGCAGGCCGGAATCGTGCGACTGCTACGGTCGCAGGTTCGAATCCTGCCTCGGGCATGGATGTATGTGATGTCCTTAGGTTAGTTAGGTTTAAGTAGTTCTAAGTTCTAGGGGACTGATGACCACAGCTGTTAAGTCCCATAGTGCTCAGAGCCATTTGAACCATTTTTTTGAACAGTTTCACAGACAAAACAAGTACTACGCCGTCCAAGTTGCTGAACAATCGACGTTGCCACAAATTGAATTCTGTCTAACATTTTACGATTATTTTTGTATCCATCCTGTTTCTATTTTTCCAGATGTACGTAACATTGCTGTAGTTACAAGACAAGATACTCTCTCTCTCTCTCTCTCTCTCTCTCTCTCTCTCTCTCTCTTTCTCTCCCTCCCTCCCTCCCTTCCACCCCCTATTCTGACTTTCTCTCTCTCTCTCTCTCTCTCTCTCTCTCTCTCTCTCTCTCTCTCTCTCTCTCTCTTTATCTCTATCTCTTTCCTACTTCGGATGTGCATAAATGATGTTTATAGCTGACTCTTCAAGATTTGTGTAAATTAAGTTGAAACATCATGAAACAAATGCAAGTTCATGGGAATTACCGGACTGCGAAAGGATTAGGTAAATGATGAGAGTGAGCTGCAAAGTAGCGCTTCTAACAGCCTTTGCGGGTGGGCGTTTTGCTTCAGCCTGTTTCAGTTCTGCAGTATTCAGTGGTGTTTATTTGCTATTGAAGAATTCCTACTATCCTCATGGACATAGAAGAAGCCGTGTAGAAGGTCTGCAACATTCCCTCAGATTGGAATACTGCTCAGTGACAACATCAGATGCTTTTTTGGATTCCCAGCATGCTGGGTTCATGACATGTGGGGATAGAAAGTTGTTTTAACTAGTTTGGTGTAGAAAACAACCAAAATTGCGAAATTCAGTTCTTTCTGTGTAAGTGATGACCGCTTTCGGGTATCAGAAACCATTCTCAAATCATCCAAACAGAAAAAAAATGTTATATTCCACGATAGCATGCAAACCATGTTATATTGTACATATTTGCGTCTGAGTCAAGTTTTTCAGTGTTCATTGGCAAGACAAACATACGAGTGTTTTATGTTAGCCCTACCAATGGTCCCCGAAAAATCTGATTTGCTGCACGCCAGTCTTCGGACTGAAGCCCACGGCAGCAAAATCAACAAAACAACATATATTCCATAATAAATTTTCACATATGAAGGCAACACCTTTTTCGACTAAATCATCGCACATTTTTATCAGATTTTTGCACTTAGAAATCCTAGAGTAGTAGTAACCTGACTGTGTGAAGATGCAATATTCTGACTTTTCTCCTTTTCCTTGCCTTCATTCTCCTGACATTTTATTAGCTATCTTTCTGCTGGTCCTCGTTTTTACAATTAAAAGTCGCAGATTATATTAAACAAACTTCCGATGTGTTACAATAATTCTATTATCCAGTTATACATCTAATATTGCGTTGTAGAATAGGTTTTTGGACTGAGAGGTTTAGACTGATTGGCATGTAAAATTTCGGGGCATCGACAACGGATGACAAATACATTACATCTACTTGCACATGGATATCTGTATCTACACTCCTGGAAATGGAAAAAAGAACACATTGACACCGGTGTGTCAGACCCACCATACTTGCTCCGGACACTGCGAGAGGGCTGTACAAGCAATGATCACACGCACGGCACAGCGGACACACCAGGAACCGCGGTGTTGGCCGTCGAATGGCGCTAGCTGCGCAGCATTTGTGCACCGCCGCCGTCAGTGTCAGCCAGTTTGCCGTGGCATACGGAGCTCCATCGCAGTCTTTAACACTGGTAGCATGCCGCGACAGCGTGGACGTGAACCGTATGTGCAGTTGACGGACTTTGAGCGAGGGCGTATAGTGGGCATGCGGGAGGCCGGGTGAACGTACCGCCGAATTGCTCAACACGTGGGGCGTGAGGTCTCCACAGTACATCGATGTTGTCGCCAGTGGTCGGCGGAAGGTGCACGTGCCCGTCGACCTGGGACCGGACCGCAGCGACGCACGGATGCACGCCAAGACCGTAGGATCCTACGCAGTGCCGTAGGGGACCGCACCGCCATTTCCCAGCAAATTAGGGACACTGTTGCTCCTGGGGTATCGGCGAGGACCATTCGCAACCGTCTCCATGAAGCTGGGCTACGGTCCCGCACACCGTTAGGCCGTCTTCCGCTCACGCCCCAACATCGTGCAGCCCGCCTCCAGTGGTGTCGCGACAGGCGTGAATAGAGGGACGAATGGAGACGTGTCGTCTTCAGCGATGAGAGTCGCTTCTGCCTTGGTGCCAATGATGGTCGTATGCGTGTTTGGCGCCGTGCAGGTGAGCGCCACAATCAGGACTGCATACGACCGAGGCACACAGGGCCAACACCCGGCATCATGGTGTGGGGAGCGATCTCCTACACTGGCCGTACACCACTGGTGATCGTCGAGGGGACACTGAATAGTGCACGGTACATCCAAACCGTCATCGAACCCATCGTTCTATCATTCCTAGACTGGCAAGGGAACTTGCTGTTCCAACAGGACAATGCACGTCCGCATGTATCCCGTGCCACCCAACGTGCTCTAGAAGGTGTAAGTCAACTACCGTGGCCAGCAAGATCTCCGGATCTGTCCCCCATTGAGCATGTTTGGGACTGGATGAAGCGTCGTCTCACGCGGTCTGCACGTCCAGCACGAACGCTGGTCCAACTGAGGCGCCAGGTGAAAATGGCATGGCAAGCCGTTCCACAGGACTACATCCAGCATCTCTACGATCATCTCCATGGGAGAATAGCAGCCTGCATTGCTGCGAAAGGTGGATATACACTGTACTAGTGCCGACATTGTGCATGCTCTGTTGCCTGTGTCTATGTGCCTGTGGTTCTGTCAGTGTGATCATGTGATGTATCTGACCCCAGGAATGTGTCAACAAAGTTTCCCCTTCCTGGGACAATGAATTCACGGTGTTCTTATTTCAATTTCCAGGAGTGTACATATCGCAAGCTACCTCGTGGTGGGTGGCGAAGGGTACTGAAGGGTATCACTGCGGTTCGCCCTTTC
This sequence comes from Schistocerca serialis cubense, assembly GCF_023864345.2. Lineage (NCBI taxonomy): Eukaryota > Metazoa > Arthropoda > Insecta > Orthoptera > Acrididae > Schistocerca > Schistocerca serialis. The sequence goes on from NC_064643.1 coordinate 464,736,019, forward strand.
CTGTTCCAGTTACAAATGGTGCGCGGGAAGAATGGTTGTTGGAACGCCTGTGTGTGAGCACCATTTTCTCTAATTTCCTCCTCATGGTCTTTCCGCGAGATATGCTATGGAGAAACCAACATATTGATTGACTCTTCAAGGAACGTACGCCCTCGAAATTTTGATACTAAACCAAACCTTAATGCACAACGTCTTCGTCACACCGTATGCCATTGGAGCTGGACAGATATCTCCGTGACTTTCACGCTTATTTAAGCGATCCAGTGACGAAATGCGCGACTCTTACTCAAGTAAGACGACACTGTGCATACAGCCGCCGCTCCAGTTTAGCTACGTATATTTGGACAAACACCTCGTATAATACAAAGAAAAACCTGCGCCACTTGAGATGACTAAACATGTTTCCCATCTGTATCCCTTTTCATCTGCCCGCTACCAATAACTGCACCGCTTTTGACCGTGTTACTCTAAATTTCAATAGGTTACAAATAAAAGCACATTATTTTCATAAGGAATTGTACAAGAGCAAAAACACATTGCCATGAGAGCTGTCTCTGCTTTGAATAGAAACTCCTCACCTGTGAAATTAGAAATGGCGATGGGGTCACACTGAAGGTCTTCCAGTGAGCACGCGAAGACAGCGCCCGTGCCACCGTATCGTGGCGCCGACACCACCAACCTGTCAGACAGATCAACACACATAGTTCATATGTCTGTGCCCCAAAAATGTACCTCTCACCACGCTCTAAGCAGCTTCGATGCCAATGGGCACATACGAGCAGTACAAAAAGCCGCAACTGCCCAGCCTTAATTTCACAGTGTAGCTTGCGTCTCTCCAAAACCAAAACTGTTCCTTTCCTATGTCTTTAAATACCATGCACTTCAATTCGCCTTCCATATTCGTCTTCCCTCTCCCACAGGCAGTCTGTGCATGCTAATAAATTCTCCCATGTTCTCAATTTCTCAGTTTTCACAAATCCCAGACAGTTTGAGGATTATAACTTGCAGGATAGACTTCCAATGGTCTTTTGTGGGATTATTCACAAAGTACACACTGCTCTCAGCAAACAGCATTCACGATCGAGATATTATGGACCCTGTTCTTCGTTAATTTTGTATACATCCCTGTTCTTTCCTACACAAAGAGCTCAAAATTGATATGCCAGGAGGCCGGCCGCAGTGGCCGTGCGGTTAAAGGCGCTGCAGTCTGGAACCGCAAGACCGCTACGGTCGCAGGTTCGAATCCTGCCTCGGGCGTGGATGTTTGTGATGTCCTTAGATTGGTTCGGTTTAACTAGTTCTAAGTTCTAGGGGACTAATGACCCCAGCAGTTGAGTCCCATAGTGCTCAAAGCCATTTGAACCATTTTTGATATGCCAGGAAACAGTGAACCACATTTACAGTGACTGCTACCTTTCACACTACTGACCATTAAAATTACTACACCACGAAGATGACATGCTACAGACGCGAAATTTAACCGACAGGAAGAAGATGCTGTGATATGCAAATGATTAGCTTTTCAGAGCATTCACACAAGGTTGGCGCCGGTGGCGACACCTACAACGTGCTGGCATGAGGAAAGTTTCCAAACGATTTCTCATACACAAACAGCAGTTGACCGGAGTTGCCTGGTAAAACGTTGTTGTGATGCCTCGTGTAAGGAGGAGAAATGCATACCATCACGTTTCCGACTTTGATAAAGGTCGGATTGTAACCTATCGCGATTGCGGTTTATCGTATCGCGACATTGCTACTCGCGTTGGTCGAGATCCAACGACTGTTAGCAGAATATGGAATCGGTGGGTTCAGGAAAGTAATACGGAACGCCCTGCTGGATCCCAACGGCCTCTTATCACTAGCAGTCGAGACGACAAGCATCTTATCCGCATGGCTGCAACGGTTCGTGCAGCCTCGTCTCGATTCCTGAGTCAACAGATGGGGACGTTTGCAAGACAACAACCATCTGCACCAACAGTTCGACGACGTTTGCAGCAGCATGGACTATCAGCTCGGAGACCGTGGCTGCGGTTACCCTTGACACTGCATCACAGACAGGAGCGCCTGCGATGGTGTACACAACAACGAACCTGGGTGCACGAATGGCAAAGCGTCATTTTTTCTGATGAATCCAGGTTCTGTTTACAGCAATATGATGGTACCATCCGTGTCTGGCGACATCGTGGTGAACGCACATTGGAAGCGTGTATTCGTCATCATCATACTGGCGTATCACCTGGCGTGATGGTATGGGGTGCCATTGGTTACACGTCTCGGTCACCTCTTGTTCGCATTGACGGCACTTTGGACGTTACATTTCAGATGTGTTACGACCCGTGGCTCTACCCTTCATTCGATGCCTGCGAAACCCTACATTTCAGCAGGATAATGCACAACCGCATGTTGCAGGTCCTGTACGGGCCTTTCTGGATACAGGAAATGTTCGACTGCTGCCTTGGCCAGCACATTCTCCAGATCTCTCACCAATTGAAAACGTCTGGTCAATGGTGGCTGAACAAATGGCTCGTCACAATACGCCAGTCACTACTCTTGATGAACTGTGGTATCGTGTTGAAGCTGCATTGGCAGCTGTGCCTGTACACGCCATCCAAGGTCTGTTTGACTCAATGCCCAGGCGTATCAAGGCCGTTATTACGGCCAGAGGTGGTTGTTATGGGTACTGATTTCTCAGGATCTATGCACCCAAACTGCGTGAAAATGTAATCACATGTCAGTTCTAGTATAATATATTTGTCCAATGAATACCCGTTTATCTTCTGCATTTCTTCTTGGTGTAGCAATTTTAATGGCCAATAGTGTACCATTTCTATTTTCCCAGGCGTAGGTAAATTTTGGATGCTAAACTGTATTCTAAATTGCAGTCAAATACGTCGTCACCGTCTGGGCAGTAGGAGAGCCCCTCCAACTCAACTGTCATCGTACAAGTGATTCTTGCATTTCCGTTAGTGTTTACCAATGTGCTCCCTCCCCATCCCACTCTGCTGGGGTATGTCTTTGGTCCCTCTGGGGGAGAAATAGACGTTTCATTACGAATCTAATTCCCTTTTGAAGTCTTCGCGTTTTCGAGAGGTTTGATTTCGTCGTCCTCCTCCCTCTGCTCCTACACTGCGTTAACAGTTCCATCCCTGCATAAGTTTTGTACCCAATATAGTCTATGTCATGTTTAAGACATTAAAAGTCAGAGTAGTCCCATAGTCAAGGAAAGAGCAATGACTGCCGTTGTATCCAAGGTCCTAGTGGAGATGATTTATCGTTACCGTCCGTCGGCCTGGCATGAGGTGTCTAGTGCGTAACTGTGTCGTCTACATGAATGTGATGATTTGCGTGTACACTGTACTGTTGAGTCTTTGTTGTTACCGATAAAAGGAAGCGAGAGGCTGAATCCCGGTGTCAGCGCCGGGTCTACTCCTCTCGAATAGCACGAAGGAGGCCGCCCAGCTTAACGTCCCCAGGCGACGAACAGATCGATATCACCAGTGAACGGAGGTGTTTAGAATTTAATCAAGGATGAAGACTGGTGATCAGGAGCTTTACGCCAATACCTGTCCTCCCGTTGCTGGCCAAGTACTGGAAGTGAAAATGTTCCACCAGCAGGAATCGAACTGGCCTACCTCCGAGTCGAGCGCCGCCGCGTTAAGGGAGAATACGCTGGTGCTTACTTCACTACTGACCATTAAAACTGCAACACAATGAAGGCTGTATGCAACAAATATCAAACTGGCACAAAGAGTACTACATTCTTGTATATACAAACGATTAGCATTTCAACGCATCTGCACAAAGTGCCTAGCAGACCGTCTTCTACATTTTCTATACAAGGAAAGATTGCACGGTTGGTTTGACAGCAAGAGACACATATAAGAAGATCGTGTTATTCGTAGTGCAAGAAGGAGAAAAGTCTACTAACGTGTGTCGGAGTACAACAGCGTCAGGATCACTGGTCTTTTGGGGCAGCTGTTTGTTTTTCTACGATATTGTCTCTCGCATTAGCCGGGATCCCACAACTGTCATTCGAATGCTGAATCGATAGGTTGAGGGTAGCCGTACTCAACACCACACAGGTTCTCAACAACCCCACAACACCAACAGGACAGACGTGTCTTCAGTGAAACTGGGTTTATTTGCTATTCACAATATATAGAGGGTGTTACAAAAAGGTACGGCCAAACTTTCAGGAAACATTCCTCACACACAAATGAAGAAAAGATGTTATGTGGACGTGTGTCCGGAAACGCTTAATTTCCATGTTAGAGCTCATTTTAGTTTCGTCAGTATGTACTGTACTTCCTCGGTTCACCGCCAGTTGGCCCCATTGAAGGAAGGTAATGTTGACTTCGGTGCTTGTGTTGACATGCGACTCATTGATCAACAGTACTAACATCAAGCACATCAGTACGTAGCATCAACAGGTTTGTGTTCATCACGAACGTGGTTTTGCAGTCAGTGCAATGTTTACAAATGTGGAGTTGGCAGATGCCCATTTGATGTATGGATTAGCACGGGGCAATAGCCGTGGCGCGGTACGTTTGTATCGAGACAGATTTCCAGAGCGAAGGTGTCCCGACTGAAAGACGTTCGAAGCAATTGATCGGCGTCTTAGGGAGCACGGAACATTCCAGCCTATGACTCGCGACTGGGGAAGACCTAGAACGACGAGGACATCTGCAATGGACGAGGCAATTCTTCGTGCAGTTGACGATAACCCTAATGTCAGCGTCAGAGAAGTTGCTGCTGTACAAGGTAACGTTGACCACGTCACTGTATGGACAGTGCTACGGGAGAACCAGTTGTTTCCGTAACATGTACAGCGTGTGCAGGCACTATCAGCAGCTGATTGGCCTCCACGGTACACTTCTGCGAATGGTTCATCCAACCATGTATCAATCCTCATTTCAGTGCAAATGTTCTCTTTACGGATGAGGCTTCATTCCAACGTGATCAAATTGTAAATTTTCACAATCAACATGTTTGGGCTGACGAGAATCCGCACGCAATTGTGCAATCACGTCATCAACACAGATTTTCTGTGAACGTTTTGGTAGGCATTGTTGGTGATGTCTTGATTGGGCCCCATGTTCGTCCACCGACGCTCAATGGAGCACGTTATCATGATTTCATACGGGATACTCTACCTGTGCTGCTAGAACATGTGCCTTTACAAGTACGACACAACATGTGGTTCATGCACGATGGAGCTCCTGCACATTTCAGTCGAAGTGTTCGTACGCTTCTCAACAACTGAATTCGGTGACCGATGGATTGGTAGAGGTGGACCAATTCCGTGGCCTCCACGCTCTCCTGACCTCAACCTTCTTGACTATCATTTATGGGGGCATTTGAAAGCTCTTGTCTAAGCAACGCCGGTACCAAATGTAGAGACTCTTCGTACTCGTATTGTGGACGGCTGTGATACAATACGCCATTCTCCAGGGCTGCATCAGTGCATCAGGGATTCCATGCGACGGAGGGTGAATGCATGCGTCCTCGGTAACGGAGGACATTTTGAACATTTCCTGTAACAAAGTGTTTGAAGTCACGCTGGTACGTTCTGTTGCTGTGTGTTTCCATTCCATGATTAATGTGATTTGAAGAGAAGCAATAAAATGAGCTCTAACATGGAAAGTAAGCGTTTCCGGACACATGTCCACATATTTTCTTTCTTTGTGTGTGAGGAATGTTTCCTGAAAGTCTGGCCGTACCTTTTTGTAGCACCCTGTATAAATGACCTTGTGGATAACATCGGAAGTTCACTGAGGCTTTTTGCGGATGATGCTGTAGTATATCGAGAGGTTGTAACAATAGAAAATTGTCCTGAAATGCAGGCGGATCTGCAACGAATTGACGCATGGTGCAAGGAATGGAAATTGAATCTCAATGTAGGTAAGTGTAATGCGCAGCGAATACATAGAAAAAAAGATCCTTTATCATTTAGCTGCAATATAGCAGGTCAGCAACTGAAAGCAGTTAATTCCATAAATTATCTGGGAGTAGGCATTAGGAGTGATTTAAAATGGAATGACCATATAAAATTAATCGTCGGTAAAGCAGATGTCAGACTGAGATTCATTGAAAGAATCCTAAGGAAATGCAGTCCGAAAACAAAGGAAGAGGTTACAGTACACTTGTTCGCCCACTGCTTGAATACTGCTCACCGGTGTGGGATCCGTACCAGATAGGGTTGATAGAAGAAGAAGAGATAGAGAAGATCCAATGGAGAGCAGCGTGCTTCGTTACAGGATCATTTAGTAATCGCAAAAGCGTTACGGAGATGATAGATAAACTCCAGTGGAGGACTCTGCAAGAGAGACGCTCAGTAGCTCGGTACGGGCTTTTGTTGAAGTTTCGAGAACATACATTCAGCGAGGAGTCAAGCAGTATATTGCTCCCTCCTACGCATATCCCGCGAAAACACCATGAGGATAAAATCAGAGAGATTAGAGCCCACACAGAGGCATACCGACAATCTTTCTTTCCACGAACAATATGAGACTGGAATAGAAGGGAGAACCGATAGAGGTACTCAAGGTACCCTCCGCCACACACCGTCATGTGGCTTGCGGAGTATGGATGTAGATGTATATGTAGAAGACAAATATCCACATGGACAGTGTGACTACGTTCACCAACCAACGACTGTCAACAATGTGATCATTATTGCGGCTTCTCTTGACGCTGCAGCACAGAGAGGCACACCGAAAATAGTGCGCCCAGCGATACCACTGGGCGCAGGAGCAGCACCATGTCCTCTTTTCAGACGAGTCCCGGCTCTGCATATAGTATCACGATGGATGTATCCATGTGGAGAGGCTTCGAGGAGAACGACTATTGCCACATTGATCCGTCATCGTCATATGAGACTGTAAGGGCCGATCAAAAGTTTCTACCTGAGGGCGCCGCTGCAGCCAATACGATGCGGTTACATAAGCACCGGCATGATGGTAAGGAATTAGTGTGGCATTTGTATCTTTCCGACATGCATGTGGTAAATGCAAAAACATGAACTACGGCTCTGTTATTACCAAGTGCGTTCAAACAGGGCCAACGTACTGTTATTCTTTTCTTGGCTGCCGAAGGACAAACATCGATATACGTCCATAGGGGAATGAAGAATGTGTATGGGGCAGCGTGACTGTCGAAAACCACCACTGTGGAATGGTGCTCCAAGTTCCACACTGGTCACGACTCGATACAAGACGCAACACTTTCCTTGAGCATGTTGTTGCAGGCAGTAACAGACTTTTTCACACAGCAGAACACGGTGTTTTATGAGGCGGGTATCTTCAACCACCAGGTTGAAGATACCCGTCTGATAAAACACTGTGTTCTGCTGTTCGACTTGTCAACAATGTGGGGAACGATAACATAACACGACCTAGGCTACACATATGTAACTTATGTATTCTGACATGGTTATGTCACATTTTATTGTATTTTAATTTATTTTATTATTCATTTATAGTAGTTAATCATTTTAAAAAATCTTCCACTGGGCATATGATTGTATGCAGTACATTTGATTGTTGTGATGCATGGCCTATTACTACTGGGTGGTATGGGTTTGTGAATAATAGCGTATACATATGTTCATCTATTATACTATATTCGAGTAAAACAGTGGAAACTATTAACAACAGCATGGCACAGGCAGAAGCATATTTGTCCTAATGTTGCATGTAGTTATAATGATATACAATATGTCCTTTTGAGCCACTTACATAGTTAACATAGATATCTGTCAGTTGTTAACATATGTTCTGTATATATTTTATAATAGTACATTTGTTCTTCTCATTGTAAAACAGTGGAAACTATTAACAACAGCATGGCACAGGCAGAAGCATATTTGTCCTAATGTTGCATATAGTTATAATGATATACAATATGTCCTTTTCAGCCACTTACATAGTTAACATAGATATCTGTCAGTTGTTAACATATGTTCTGTATATATTTTATAATAGTACATTTGTTCTTCTCATTGTACAGGGGCCTGAAGATGGCATCAATGTAATGCCGAAACTGGTAGCATATAAGAAGTTCATAAAATAAATTTCTATAATACAGGCGGCTGTTGGTAAATTATTGTATTAAGAAATACGTGCCAGCCGTTGTCTAACCGTCCATAATGGATCAACAAGCCTGCCCTATAGACATGATCTCTTCCCACGCGAATATAATGCCTTAGGTTTCTTCAAAAAGCCCTTGAAGAGTTGACCATTTCTGTTGGGCGACGATATGCGGCAAGCTGTTATGGACTTCTTCATGCAGCGGGATAAGCTGTTTCGCCACATGGGTATCTTTAGACTGGTGTGCTGTAGGATGAATGCCTCAATGCTAATAGCTATTTTGTCTCATTGGCATACCGCTTTGGGACTATAAGGCCTTCGAAAAGAAACTCTTTGACTGCCCCTTATATTCTGATTACAAATAAATTTGTTAATATTTGCAGCTATTTCTCCTCAGTTGTTACTTCAGTTATGTTTTATCATATAGGTAAGAAAAAATTCCGCCTTTTGCAACTGAATATTTAATTGGCGTGCACCAAATATATTTCAGTTAGTCATGCTAGGCATCTTCAGTGGCCTACAGTATAAAGAAAAATATTCAATTCTCAAAATATTTGTAATTAAATAATTTTATTAATATTATAGACCACTGACCATGCCTTAAATGAACAGGTAAGACATGTTTGGTATGCACAAGTAAAACATTCAATTGTAAAACAGGAAATTTTTTCTTGTCTTTACAATAATTGTCGTCGGAATGATGCTCGTAGTGAACTAATTTCTCATAAAAAAACAAACACCTTGTCTTAGCACTTTTCTACAAGAATTTCGTAAGCGTTTTCCTCATATCCCAGTTGGAATGGTTTTTTGATTTTACTTCCGACAAGGATGGCCACTCTCTACATCTACTGAAGAAACAGGCCCAAAACTCTTTGTTATCTTCAAATGACACTGTCGAAGCAGCAGTGTCGAGATCGAGAGCGATTAGAATCAGTGAACAACGCAGAATCAGACACTGTATCACTGCACTTCGACCAACTCTCACAAGCAACCCCTTAACTTCAATCTTTAGTAAGGCTCATTTTAAAGTGTTGTGTTAACAATTATCACAGGAAAAATGTTAAATGCTAATGACACACCGTATGCATCAGAAAAGTGATGGAAAATGAGTCTCCGGGAGCTGCAAAGGTTAACCCCTTATGGGATATACGTATTACATTTCACAAAATGGACATCGTCGACATTCAAGTAATGTTCAAAACAAACCATTACCTTGCACCATGAAGAACGAATGAACAATGGCAAGGCACAGTGACCACAAATGTTCGCATCATCAGGAATGAAGGTAGCTCCTTGGAAGTTACAAATCGTCAGGACGTTCAGCTAGGTATCCACTCTTAAAGAATGCATATAGAATCATATTGCTGTAAGGGGGTGAAGAAACTGATGAAACGTGATGCCATGCAAATAAATGCGAATACAAACATCCAGGAGCTGATTTTATACAGCGGTTGCAGGTCGTATGAATAACAATATCAGGCTCTTTTCAGGAGGGATAGTTTGCTGTAAAGTAGTATGATTTTTATACGTAGACCTGAAATGAAGCAATAGAAAGATATTTTGACCAGCTATTGACCAAAAACAATGTTCAAACCACAGTTGTAGTTCTCTTACGCCACTTTCCCTTTCTTGCTTGTTGTATCGTAAATATTCCCTACCGCCCTTGCAACATCACACACACGAGAAAGAATCGTAGGGTGCAGAGCACCTCCAACTTCTCGCAACTCAATAAATAACTCTCCAGGCAATTTACCATCCAGATTAACAGTCGGCGTAATTGTGTACGAATGCGCTAAGGCATTGATGTTCGTGATCTTCATACAACTCTCTTGATACCCCTAATTTCAGGGTTCCTTTCACATGCATTTCTGTTTAAAATCCTGACTGGCTGGAGTTGATAACAAATTGTTTACTGCACGATGAGGTAAGTTTTTTTATCTCATCCATAAATTTTCGGGCCGATTCCACCGTTTGCCGCGCATCGTCAAGTTGACGTTTTGTTTGAAATTTCGTTGTTTTACGTCTTCCTATTCTGTAGTACTGTTTGAAGTTAGGCACCCAACCAATGCTTTCCTTGAAATCACTATAATTTATGTCATGCGCAATTTGATGTGTATAACGTAATTGGTCACTATCATCCACATCCTATAAATTGCATTGAGCATCCTTCAAACTCGCAAACACCAGTTTTTGTAACTAGTGCGCCTTGTACTCAGTTGAATATCCGTCGTTTTTCTTATGCACTACACAGTCATATTGCTACGGACTTATTCGAAAGCTGTTCACAATATTTTTTTTTTACTACGCTGCGGATTATCTTCCATGTACGTAATTGTGTTTATTACCCGTTCCTTAGATAACGATTGTCCAAGTTTCGCTGGAGATGGGATTTGTGCCTCCCTGCCCGACAAAATTGATGAACTATATGACTCGACACCTGTTTCAGCACAACTCTACTTGTTAAGCACATATCGCCAGCATTTTACTCCTCAAGTACATTTTACGTACAGTCGAACGGATACGACACCAAACATTACACTGATTCATCTTACAGAAATGTTAATATTTCATTTGCCCCTTCTTTCTCATTCTGCGAAATTCCTTGGGTTCCTTTGTGACGAAATGACAACTTAGACAACTATTGTTGTAGATATAAAGTAATGTTTGCTTCGTTTATCTTTATAATTGCTCTACTTTGTATCAACACCAGTAGCACCATAGCAATGTTGTGAGTTACTCGTCAACTATGCAGTTCAATTACGCTCCGTAGCCTCATGCTGTGCTCACCACTGGATACTGCCAGTTCTGCCCTCTGTTGCCATTAGCAGCCAATACTGTGGTTGCATGACAGACAATATGTGGGGCGTCTAATCTCGTAAATATCATTCACCTTTTGCGACCTCGCAGTCAAGGGATTCCTTGTCAGAGTCAATATGGCTGCTGCCCCTACATAGACGTAATCTGTGATTGCGAATTACTCAAATTTATATTTATGTTATTTGCTACGACATATATTACAAGTCAGTTAGGACGAGTTTTCCTTTGGTGTCCTTAGATTTTAGCTGAGATTCTTTGTTTTTTGCTATTTACATTTAAACAGTGATTTAGCCTCATTTCCTACTAATTATTATTAAACTTGATGAAACCTTTGGGAAACAATTACAACAATATGAGGTCCCTACACTAATACTGAAAGATGAAGATGGAAGAATGACACACAGTAACAAGGAAAATGCAGAAATCATGGCAAAAGCATTTAAGAAACTTCTGAATTGCGAGGAATCCAAAGAACCCTTAGAAATCAACATAAATACCCCAATAAAAACCAAACCTAACAAACTAGATCCTCCAACTTTCCAAGAAGTAGAAAAAATTCTTAAAGAACAAAAAAATTATAAGGCATGTGGAGAAGATCAGGTTTTTGTTGAAATGTGGAAATGTGTGAGTGACACAGTCAAGACCTCCTTACACATGGCTCTAACAAAAATTTGGGTAACAGAACGATTCCCCGAACATTGGACCATAGCTATCATCCGCCCACTACACAAAAATGGAGATAAGAGCAACCCAGACAACTACAGAGGAATCTCTCTCCTAGATTGGACATACAAAATTCTATCCAAGATCCTATATGAAAGAATCAAGGAGCAATTAGAACAGGAGTTAGGGGAATATCAGGGAGGTTTCAGACCATGGAGAAGCTGTGAAGAGCAGATAATTAGTTTAAAATTGATTATGGCATACTACAAGAGACGGAACAAACCTCTGGCAATAACATTTGTAGATTTTTAAGAAGGCATATGACTGTCTCCACAGACCTTCAGTATTATAAATTTTAAGAAATCTAGGACTCCATCCAAAACCAATTAAAATAATACAACTCACTCTAACCAACACCAAATCAAAAGTGAAGTTTAGAGGAGAAATTTCGGAACCATTCCTCATAAAAACAGGCTTAAGACAAGATGACTGCCTATCACCATTACTGTTCAACTGTGCACTGGAATACATAATGTTTGAATGGTACAAGGACAATCCAAAGATGATAAGAATTGGAAGTGCAAAAGATGATATTAGCTTAAACTGCTTGGGATTCGCTGATGTTCTTGCTCTCCTAGCCAACACCGTTCAAGAAGTCAGGCAACAAGTGAAATCACTACGAGAAATAGCAGAGAATGTAGGCCTTAGAATATCATTTGAAAAAACGGAGATTATGCTAATTGATCCACCACTTGCAAACAAAATTACAATAGGAGAACAGGAAATCAAAATTGTTGATAAATTTAAATATTTAGGCGAAATAATAACATACAAGCTAAATGAGAAGCCATCATGGCAGAATAGAATAAAAAAACAGAACTACGCAAATTATATTACCAAAATTACATACAACAAAAAAAGCCTATCTATAGATGCAAAATTAAAACACTATAAAACAGTTACACAACCAGAAATAACGTATGCAGCTGAAACTATCTTAAAAACAACTAATACAGCAGAAATTGACAGAATACTAAAAATAGAAAGAAGAATAATTAGGACATGTATAAATAAACAGTATAAAATAAATGGACATTGGAGAATAGCATCAAATGAAACAGTATGTAAGAAAATAGAACCAGTCATGAGTGCGATCAGGAAGAAACACATCTCATTCTTTGGATATCTGATGAGAACTCCAGAAAACAGAATTAGTAAAAAAATAATATAAAAATTGTGGAATAGCAAGAGCGACTTTAAATGGATAACAGAAATTAAGGAAGATATAAAAGAACTCCAAATTACAGTAGATGACCTAAAAACAAGACAGAGAAAACCAGAATACTGCAAGACCCGCAAACCAGACTACAAATGAAAATCAATAAAAGGAGTGCAGGAAGAGTGGTCTCAGATGAAGAAAGAAAGAAAATATCTGAAAGAATGAAGAAATATTGGGCAGACGGAAGAGCAAAACACCTTTCATATAAGAATAGACTCTAATAATTATATTACCTAAATATCATATTTAGTTATTGTTGAGCCAAATTGTATCACTGTGTAACAACTTGTTTACAACTTTGTATTCTTGACTAGAGTGGTCCAATGAAGGCCATAAAATAAATAATCTAAAACTTGATGAAAGTACATGGCTATAGACAGCTACAGTGGTCTACTACCTATACTATCACTACATTTACTGAATTGTAATTTACTTTGGGCTAAAGTATGGTTTTACTTCTCGGATTGACATTCTGCCTCATAATTCAAAATGTATTACATTGATAAAAATTATGGAACTGTATTTGGATATAACTGTTAAAGCGCTATTTGTGAATATTTATTTCTTTCAAATCAGTTAAGGTGTTTAGAATTTATTAATTTTTAATCTCTCAAGTCAATAGGTATTTTCCAGTCTTACATCTACAATGTCTTTAGTACTATTTTTTAATAAGAGGCTGCTTAGACACACCTTTGAATATCATTTGCACCTCTCATTTTATGTTATTGCCTAACCAGTAACTGTAATGTTTAGATGTGAAACGGATTTTCGGCCACTGACTGCGAGCCTTGGCTGTGCTTCACACTACCAGCGCCCTGCAGCGGCCAAGTAGCCAGGTTTTATCTAGTGGCAGAAACCTTCCAGGCTACCTGTGTCCTGTTAGTCAGCTTGCTTCATGGCCTCTCGTTTCCGCCAGTTGCAGAAGGTTGGAATGTCGTCTGCTATTCCATTCGCTACCTCCTCACGAGTGATGCTCGCCTACGCCCAGTCCCCCACTCACTACACTCTTTCACTTGTGAAAACAGCGCGCCTAGCCACACCTGCCCGTAAGGGCGACCATACACAGGCCGACCGGTCATCCAAGCTGCTCGCCAAAAGGATCTGCCCTGATCCGATCGCCTGTGTATGGATGAAAGCTCGCGGTTGGATCCATGGTGTAGGTGCATTGGTTAACCAACGAGCTGCTGCTTAAGGCCTCCTCCCACAGACTGACAGGTTCACTGACCCATCTCTGAGTAGACAGCCCTGATCCACTCACCTACATGTGGTCAGTGGACTCATGACTGAGTCTGTGGTTCGCCATTTCCTCCAGCGAACTTCTCCCTGATTATCCCGCCCGCTATCTCAAATGGTTCAAATGGCTCTGAGCACTATGGGACTTAACATCTGTGGTCATCAGTCCCCTAGAACTTAGAATTACTTAAACCTAACTAACCTAAGGACATCACACACATCCATGCCCGAGGCAGGATTCGGACCTGCGACCGTAGCAGTCGCGCGGTTCCGGACTGAGCGCCTAGAACCGCTAGACCACCGCGGCCGGCTCCGCCCGTTATCTGCCAGCCCACACTTCATCAGCACAGGCGACCAGATTCTGCCAAGCGCTCACCGATGTACACACACAATCGGACAGGTCGCAACTAAGGTTGGCGAGCAGCTTGAACGACCCTTCGGGCTGTGAACAGGCTACCTGCCAAAACACACACTGTCAGCAGCAGCAGCCTTATTGGCTTGATACAGTTCATTGTAACAGTTGGTCGAGGCTATATGCATGATTGTGTGAGCGGCGTGCCAGTGGCAGCCTTAGGCGATTGAAATTAATTAGGTGACAGTTTTTTGGACTTGTAAAATTTTGCACAGGAGTTTTTAAAACTTAGAAAAGTTTCGATAGTTAGTCGTTTTCTCTAACTGTGACCGGCTACAACGTCTGGACTCAAAAACATTTCAGTGGATAACCATGTGAATTATAGTATTTTGCATATTGCATTTAAACCTGTAAATTTTTAGGCGTTACTTGAGCTCACCGTGTGCAAAGGAATTTGGATCTTTAAAACTTTTTGATAGTTGGCTTGAAGAACTTTGACCCTGAAAGTAATGTTGTGTGCCACACTTAGTACTTTCATAATTAAGAGGGACTCTGCCATTGCGTTTCTTCTACGATCTTAAAGGTTTCGTCATTTTTTTATGTCTAAACATTAACTAGCTGGTGTAGAAAAAATTTATATTTTTCGCCACTGACCACAATTCTATTTGCAATTAAAAATTATTAAGAAGTTAACAGAACTATTTGTTCGGTAATGCGATAGGAATGTGACTGTTCCCTATAGTCGAGAAGGCGCAAGAAGATCCCTAACAGCTCCCAGTACTGTTGGCAGCTTTCACGAAGCACTAATGGCTGTGGTCGAAGATAGTAGCCGTCTACAGAGTCGTGACAACACGTAGATGTTGCCTGAAAAAAAACATTTACAAAACCGCGTTTTTTACTGGTTGAGGTTCACCCACGAAGCTGCTGCACTCAACCCACTGCAGTTATCAGCGATCAACTAACGCCGCTCAACTATAGACATCAATGTAGCCAACACATCTAAACCCATTGACTTGCCAGGACGCTAAAGATATTGAAGAGGGGCAAGTACTTCGCAGCCTATCCGAAGGAGCAAACCCAACATTCAGCTACGTCAGTTAGGGAAGCTAACTGCAAAACTGGCGATACACAATAAGACACTACACATGGGCAAAAGGTGTATTTATTCATGCTACATTTTGAAGATGTAAACGGATTACTCATGTCATGAATCATTTCGATGTCACATGAACAATATGAATGAAAAAGCAAACAGCATGAGATCAACAGCAGGAGGGAGGAACTGAAACGCTGTGACAGGTTCTATAGAAACATCGCAGGCAACGAAGGCATGAAACGAGAATTAGTATAAGCAACTTCAAAACTCTTCTGACCTACGATACTACACAGATAATTCACAAAAACTGAATGTTTCAGACAGTGGTGCAAATAAAACACAAATTACTAGGATTATAACACATTTATCTATCCCTCTGCAGAGCAGATTTGAGCATATGGAGAACAGACTGCCTCTGGCTGGTGCAAGCTAAACGATAGCAGATTAATTTCCGGAAATGAGGCAAAGAAAGTCAAACTATACTAGCATAAGTGCAAACACTGTACTGGGAACTGAACTCTTTTACTTTGTGTTCCAAAATGCGTTACATGTTGGTGCAGATTGACACTATGGCCCAATCATCATTCAAATGACTCAGCACTCCTTATCATCCTCATTCAAACATTGAAAATTGTACAACCCAAGTTTTCACAGCGGGTATTTACATCCTTCATAATTTAGCTATGGGCTGGCTGTTGTCTAAGGCTTCCGTTTACTAGTGCTGCAGACACCATGAGAGGCTATAAATATTTCGTTCGCTCAGCAATCCCAAATGTTCACATGTAACTCCGCAATGTCCAGATCTTGATGTCGTCCAATAGGTGTCAAAGCTCACAAAGTCATGCTGTTGTGTGTTATGGTGCCTGTATTATTAAAGAGTGATTGCCATTAGCCATATTCAACTCAAGGCCCACAATTTGTTTAATTTCAGTCCTTTTCTGCTAAAGTTGTTTCCGTGTCTTCGAAATGCTGTGGTCTCCGTGTACATTCACGAGTATTGGTTCAAATGGCTCTGAGCACTATGGGAGTTAACTTCTGAGGTCATCAGTCCCCTAGAACTTAGAACTACTTAAACCTAACTAACCTAAGGACATCACACACATCCATGCCCAAAGCAGGATTCGAACCTGCGACCGTAATGGTCGCGCGGTTCCAGACTGAAGCGCTTAGAACCGCTCGGCCACACCGGCCGGCACGAGTATTAATGATTGAGCTTTTATTGCAGAATTATGGATCAAAATTGGTGGCTGTGTGGTATCAAGGCAAGATCCTGACAAACAAATGTATTACACAACGGCTTAATGGCCATATAACATGTAACTAAAATCACCAAGGTTGAAAACCTTTCCGTCAACTGACTCCAGCAGTTCCAAGGCACAATTTGTGTAACACAATCTTAACGCTGCCTGGAAATGTAATTTTAATCTGAAGTGAGCATTCGTTGAAAGGATCGTCAGCGAAAGGCAAAAAATATGAGTACAAAAACATGAAACAAACATTATGACTGAGTGTCCAGTAAACATATTTTGTGGTGAGCTGAATAACTTGATCCAGTCAAGTAATCATTTCTGCGCACTAGCTGGCTGCTTTCAAATCACGTTATATGAACGACGACTAGGAGTACAAATGTGAAGGCCAGATATCACAAAGACACTGCTCATATGTATACTTGCTATTACTCCGGTACCATGGCCGTCCGCAGAAATTTCTCTTACAAGGGGCGACATTTTAAAAGTACTATTTTTTCTGTAATTAATTCCGAGAGATTGAAAATGTACTGTGCCCAAGAAATAAATCTGACAGAAGGTACACAAAGCTTATTGTAAGCTAAACGACTCATAATCATCAACTCAGTTTGTGCCAGTACGGAATATTCTACTCAAGATAGATTACTTCCATACCCAAAGCGTAAGCGAATTTCATTACTACGAGCTAAATGCGTCTTTTAATATTATTAGTAAATACATAAAAATAAAAAAATTTGTGTTAAGGATCTCAATAACATCCACAGGTGATTCAATCAACCTGATTGGATGACCTAGGAAATCAAGTTAGAAAACTGTCTCGAAAGAGATTTCTTCTATTCATACATCAATAGTGTTGGGTTGTACTGAAAATTTACAAAAAAAAGAAGTGCAACAGACACAAAGAACTAAGGAAAAAATCCTTCTGGATACCATCAAAAATAACTAGAAAAAATAGGTCTGCTCAGAAGTCTTCATAATGGATAAATAGGATATAAACTTTAAAAACGCCCGTACAACTTTGTTGCCATCTATAACGCTTTGTTTTTAAGAAGCCTCACTTCTTACCTTGTTAAGGGATGTATAACGTTATTTTTATGCAATCTATTTTTTAATATTGGCAGTCATAATTAAAGTTCAACAAAATGTCTTTTGAAAGTTACATTTCGGAGTTTTTTTGGTAAAGAGTAACCCACGATCAGCATTCAGTTAGAGGGACTGTAGGATACATCACCAACGCTAAGTATACGGTTTAATAAAATCACTGAATGTCAGTTCTATAAATACGTGAGAACTCTGCAATGAACTTATAGTTTTGTATCCTAGACCCCAGAAGGGCCCTTCCCCAGAGGGCGCCCATGTCTGGAACCCAGAAGTTTAGGCGTATTCGACGAAACACAACGCACTTTTGCTGAAATTCCTTAGAACTGCTAATATTTATGTAAAAGTAAACAACGAACAACAACTATAAGAAAGTATTCTTTCTTAGTTTAAGACTAATTGGCGCTAAAAATCACACCACCAGCAACCAACTCAATCAGTGACTGGCAGCATGATAAATATGAAATTCTGAAAGCTGAACTGTATTACTGAGTTATTTCTTACCAAGTCAAATTCATTGCAAAAGTAGTACACATTTCTGTTACACATATAGCCACAACATGAAGTACAACATCACACTGAACTTTAGAAATACGTTTATAGTTTTTGATTTGCGTTTCCAGACTGATGTAGAACATGCTGCACTTATAAATAAAATACTCACGTTTTCGAAGTGTCTGCCGAACGAAAAGCCACAGCATATCCAAAATAGCTGGAGTCACTGGAAATAACAGTCTGCGTATCTGATGGAAACGTTACGGCATGCTGTTCATCTAAATTAAATGAGAGGACGCCGTGAACAAAGATCAACAGTATCAGTTGTTTCCCCGGCATTTTAGACACAGCGCAGTCACAAATGAGACGCAGATTCGTTTGAAATGTTCTCGCACATGGCGCGCCGAGCACGAGACTGGAGCAGCGGGGCCGCTGTTCGGCTGATTATCTCTTGATACCTGCCACTTTATCTGTTTACAACGCCGTCTTTCAGTGAATTGGCGGCTGTACTCACCTTCCGAGACCCGGTCTGTACGTAAAATAGTCGAACTTTACCAGTATACAGGCTGTTGATAGTGCTCTGGGTAAAGTTACAAAACTCCTGGTATGAAGTTGTAGACCAAAATAGCAGGACACAGGACAGACAATCATGGATAAGTGCATCAAAACTGTCTTCGAAGCAGATGAGTAGTGTAAGGAGAAGAGTTATGAGTTTTCTCAAAGCAGATGTTTTATTCCTCATATACGCTGTCATCTGTAAGTACACTGCCTCACAAAAAAAAGTGAAGCAGCTTAAGGAAGAGGAGGAAACTACACTACTGGCCATTAAAATTGCTACACCACGAAGATGACGTGCTACAGACACGAAATTTAACCGACAGAAAGAAGATGCTGTGATATGCAAATGATTAGCTTTTCAGGGCATTAACACAAGGCTGGCGCCAGTGGCGGCACCTACAACGTGGTGACATGAGGAAAGTTTCCAACCGATATCTCATACACAAACAGCAGTTGACCGGCGTTGCCTGGTGAAACGTTGTTGTGATGCCTCGTGTAAGGAGAAGAAATGTGTACCATCACGTTTGCGACTTTGAAAAAGGTCGGATTGTAGCCCATCGCGATTGCGGTTTATCGTATCGCGACATTGCTGCTCGCATTGGTCGAGATCCAATGACTGTTAGCAGAATATGGAATCGGTGGGTTCAGGAGGGTAATATGGAACGCCGTGCTGGATCCCAACGGCCTCGTATCACTAGCAGTCGAGACGACAGGCATCTTATCCGCATGGCTGTAACGGATCGTGACCCCTGAGTCAACAGATGGGGACGTTTGCAAGACAACAACCATCTGCACGAACAGTTCGACGACGTTTGCAGCAGCATGGACTAACAGCTCGGAGACCATGGCTGCGGTTACCCTTGACGCTGCATCAGACAGGAGCGCCTGCGATGGTGTACTCAACGACGAACCTGGGTGCACAAATGGCAAAACGTCATTTTTCGGATGAATCCAGGTTCTGTTTACAGCAGTATGATGGTCGCATCCGTCTTTGGCGACATCGCGGTGAATGTACATCGGAAGCGTGTATTCATCATCGGCAAACTGGCGTATCACCCGGCGTGATGGTATGGAGTGCCATTGGTTACAGGTCTCGGTCACCTATTGTTCGCATTGACGGCATTTGGAACAGTGAACGTAACATTTCAGATGTGTTACGACCCGTGGCTCTACCCTTCATTCGATCCCTGCGAAACCCTACATTTCAGCAGGATAATGCACGACCGCATGTTTCATGTCCTGTATGGGCCTTTCTGGATACAGAAAATGTTCGACTGCTGCCCTGGCCAGCACATTCTCCAGATCTCTCACCAACTGAAAACGTCTGGTCAATGGTGGCCGAGCAACAGGCTCGTCACAATACGCCAGTCTCTACTCTTGATGAACTGTGGTATCGTGTTGAAGATGCATGGGCGACTGTACCTGTAAACGCCATCCAAGCACTGTTTGACTCAATGACCAGGCGTATTAAGGCCGTTATTACGGCCAGAGGTGGTTGTTCTGGGTACTAATTTCTCAGGATCTATGCACCCAAATTGCGTGAAAATGTAACCAAATGTCAGTTCTAGTATAATATATTTGTCCAATGAATACCCGTTTATCATCTGCATTTCTTCTTGGTGTAGCAATTTTAATGGCCAGTAGTGTACATAGAACTTCACGGTTGACAGGTATATGATGATATTTCAGTAATTACAAAATAGAGTCAAATTTACAAAGAACCTGGAGTATCCAGAATGAAATTTTCACTCTGCAGCGGAGTGTGCGCTGTTATGAAACTTCCTGACAAATTAAAACTGTGTGCCGGACCGAGACTCGAACTCGGAACCTTTGCCTTTCGCATGCAAGTGCTCATGCCTGCGAAACTCAAATGTCCTGAGTTCGAGTCTCGGTCTGGCACACAGGTTTAACCTGTCAGGAAGTTTCATAGCAGCGCACACTCCGCTGCAGAATGAAAATCTCATTCTGGAAACATCTCTATAATATCCTTTCTTCCAGCAGAGCTAGTTCTGCAAGGCTCGCAGAAGAGCTTCTGTGAGGTCTGGAAGGTAGGAGACGCGGTACTGGCAGAATTGAAGCTGTGGGGACGGGTCGTGAGTCATGCTTGGGTAGCTCAGCCGGTAGAGCACTTGGCCGCGAAAGGCAGACGCCCCGAGTTCGAGTCCCAGTTTTAACCTGGCAGGAAGTTTCAAACTGGAGTACGTTTCCACTCATCAGTAGGACGTTTCATCCACTCTTGCCTGGATGCACGCACTGGTTCGGTTGGGAAGGGTGTTATAAGGCCGTTGTACCCACTTCTGAGGCAAGAACTGGTACTTGATATCCCGGATACTGGCACTGCGACGGAGGTGACATCAGAGCTGGACTCACACATTTTCTATCGGAGACAGATCTCGGGAGCTTGCAGGCCACAGGAGTATCTCAACAACACGCAGGCAGTTCATAAAAACTCGTGCCACGTGTAAACGAGCACTGTCCTGTTGAAAAACTGTACCATAGTACTGTCGTATGAGAGGCAACCCCCTGGGGACGCAAAATGTTCATGACGTACCATTGTGCCTACATAGATCCCTCAGGCACAACCAACAGTGACCTGAAGTAATGCCCAAGGGCTCTCCATGAAATCACACCAGGGGTAAAATCGCTGAGAGTCTCCAAAACATTGGAAAAATGGGACATCTACCGAGGCCGCCACCCTACTCGCCGACGACGGTCATCCGGGGAAATTTAGAGTGTGATTCATCGCTGGAGCAGTGTGACGCTATTCATCAGCAGCTCATGCTCCCCGTCATGGTACCGTCCGAGACGCAGTCGTTTTTGTTGCGGTATGAATGTCAGCCTACGCATGGAAGGGTAATTCCCTAGTCCGACAGCTGCTATTCCCCGACCAGTTGGGCAGGATGCCGCGGAATGTTGCATGGAGTACGTTACTCGTTCTCGGATAGCAGGTGCAAATGTGAAGGCGTTACGATGTGGTCCGTGCACAATACGGGGATCCTCCATTCAGGTGGTCAGGCACGTTGACCACAGACGAGTACGCTATCTGATCAAAAGTATCTGGACACCCCAGTGTAATGCGGAATTGCCTACAAGATGTCACGAGGGGGTCCCACCAGTATAAAACGTGGCAGGGTGTATTATATTGACAATGGTGAGGCAGGAACAGCACAATAGATCGATCAGGACCGCCCAGTGACTTGCAACGTGGACTAGTCATTGAGTGTCACCTGTGTACAAATTCATTAGGGACATTTAAACCCTTCTAAAGTACTGCTGGTGATGCGATTGTAAAGTGGAAACGCGATGCAAGGATCACAGCTAAAGCAAGACCACAAAGACGTCTTGTACTGGTAGAAAGTGACCGTCGAGCTTTGGGGGGAGGGGGGCGGCGTTTGTAAAATATAATCGCTCGTGACTTCCAAAGCGCTACCACCAGTCCAAGTGCTATCACAAGTCCAGATGGCACAATGATTGCGGAGGGAGTTGAAAAGAATGGGGCGCAATGGTGGAGCAGTTTCTCATAAGCCACACAATTCTGTTTTCAACGCAAGGTAATCATGAGGAGGTGTAACGAGCGGCGCAATATACACGAAGGCAACACCCATCACAGTAGCACATGTTTATACGCCAACTAGCTCTGTAGATAATGAAGAGATTGAAACAACGTATGATGACAAAAAGGGCATAATTCAGATAGGTAAGGTAAAGAAAATTTAATTTTGTCTGGAGACTGGAATTCGGCAGTAGAAAAAGAAGAGAAGGAATAATAGAGACTGGGGTAAAATAATGAAAGATGAAGCCACAATCTTGAAACAAGACTGCATGCGTGCAAAAGACCTGGGGGCACTGAATGGTTTCAAACTGATTGTATAAGACAAGACGGAGATTACTAAACCAAATTTTAAACTGTAATACATTTTCGTGGGCGGATGTGGGCTCTCGCCATAATTTAGTGATTATGAACTCCAAATTGTAACTGTAGAAACTGCAAAAAAGTAGAAAATAAAGGACATGGGACCTAAATAAAGTCGAGGAACGTGAGGTTATTGAGAGTTCCGTAGGAGCATACCTAGAGGAGAGAGAGATGCTGCCTACAGCAAAACTGAAGAGACCTTTGGAGGAAATAATATATGAATATCACGGGCTCAGGTGACGAACCAGTACTAAACAAACAAGAGAGCTGAAAGGTAGAAGGAATATTCAGAAGGCAATATCATTCAAAGGAAAGAAGATGTAAATGCAAATGAGATTGAAGACATGGTAGTGCGAGAACAATTTGACAGAGCACTAAAAAGTCTAAGAGGTGACAAACCCCATGGAGTAGACGACTCTCCAGAATTACTGAGATCCTTCGGAGAGCCAGCCATGACAAAACTACTCCACCAGGTGTTCAAGAGTAATGAGATACTCGAAATACCCTCAGACTTTACGAAAATTGTAGTAAGTCAGACCCAAAACCGCACATGCTGACAGGTGTGAATACTAATGAACTGTATGTTTAATGAGTCATGGTTGCAAAAGAATAGGGGAACTGGTAGAAGCTGACCTCGGGGAAGCTCGGTTTGGGTTACGAAGAAACGAGGAAACACGAGGTGTAATATTGACCCTATGACTTATCCTAGTTGACAAGTTGAAGGCAGGCAAATCTACGTTTATTTATGGCGCTTGTAGATTTAGTGAAAGGGGCGTAAAATACAGGGAGCGCAAGGTTATTTACAAAATCTAGACCTCAGTTACAAGAGGCGAAGGACATGAAAGGTATATCGTAGTTAAGAAGGTAGTGAGACAGAGTTTGTATCCTACCCCTGATGTTATTCAGTCTGCATGTTGAGCAAACGATAAGTAAAACCAAGGAGAAATTTGTAAAGAGAAATAAAGTTTGTAAAGAAGAAACGAAAACTTTAAGGTTTGTGAGCGACGTAGTAATTCTGTCAGAGATGGCAAAAACTTTGGAAGAAGAGATAAACTGGAGTGGTCAGTATACTGAAAAGAAATTATTAGATGAACATCAACAAAAGTAAAACAAGGATAATGGAGTGTAATCGAATTAATTCAGATGGTGGTGAGGGAATTAGATTAGAAAATGAAAAACTAACAGTAGTAGATCAGTTCTGTTATTTGGACAGGAAAATAACTGGCGATGGACGCAGTAGGGAAGATATAAAATGCAGAAGAAAGAAAACCATTTTTGAGAAAGAGGAATTTTGTTAGCATCTAACATCAATTTAAGTGTTAGAAAGTCTTTTCTGAAGTTATCTGCTTGGTATGTAGCCTAGTACGGAAGTGAAACGCGAACGATAAGCAGTTGGGGAAAAGAAGAGATCAGGAGCTTTTGAATTGTGATGCGTTAGAGGAATGCTGCAGACTGGCTGGGTACATCGAATAACAGACGAGAAGATACTGACAGTAATTGACGAAAAAAGACGCTTATGGCCCAGTTTGACCAAAAGAAGGGATCAGATGATAGGACACATCCTGAGATACCAAGGAATTGTCAGGTTGGTAATGTAAGGAAGAGGGTGGGGGGATTGTAGAGGCAGACAAATGCGCTTAAACAGCAAGCAGGGTCAAATGGATGTAGATTGCTGTAGTTATGCAGAGATAAAAGGGCACGCACGGGACAGACTAGCATGGCTAACTGCATCAAAACTGTCTTCAGACTGAAAGCCACGAAAATAAAACAGCCATTTCTCATTTCATTAACTGAAACGTTGAAAATCGTTGTCCATATTTCATTGTTGTACCTAATTTTTTAACAACAGTGCAAAGTATAGGTAATATTCTTGAAAAATTACCTAACAACAGTTGACTTTCTTCCATCATATTGCTAAATCATCTCTCATCATTCATGAAGTGACATTCAATAGAACTATGGGCATGTACCTTTCTTCTTCGATCAGGCTATGCGTTGCATCACACTACATATTCGTGTGTCCTGGCAGTAAAGGTTTCTGTTCATTTACTTCCAGTTACGAGTTCTGAAGGACCACCATGCTCTTTACAACAGCATAAGTGCACTTGTTTATCACTGCTATCGCGCCCTCCGTTCTTGTCTCATTCTATTCCTTGTAATATTTCGAGTTAGTGTTTCAATATTTAAATTTTCAGTGTATGTTGCAACCAGCCGAGGCAAACGCTCTGTTATTTATTCTCTGAAGCTGAAATATTCTCCGAATAAGAATTGGAATATAAAAGCAGCGTATTGTAAAAAAATCTCACAGCAGTGAAGTAATAGCAATTTCAGCCGATAGCAAACGTCGAGAATACAGTCGGTTTTTGGATTGAAGTTCTGTCATAAGAAGATGATGGAAATCGATATCGTTCAAAGAATTGTGCACTCTTGCATTTACTGTATTGTCATTGCCGCATTGAAATGCAGAGATAGCACTAATTTTTAGTGCCATGAATATGGTCATATCAAAACTTTGTAATCGCCTTGGTCTTACTACATTGAATTCTGTTTTCATGATCAAGAGCACCTTAAAAAGAATTAATAAATGTTTTAACTATTAGTTACCAGCAAATACGCTAATTGTAAGACTTACTGAAACCAACAAATCATACTTATTTAGGAGTAAAGATGATAGTGATGCATAAGCATCAACTTCAACTCTGGAACAACTTCAACACACTTTAATTTATCTAATTGACAATTTCGACGACAACGGTGATGAATAAATTGCTTTTGTGCTCTTTTCTTCGTTTAACTGTTAGACGAGCAAAAAATTTTGAAATAATAAAATTATTTATAAATATTTTTGTGTTTCGTCAGTCCTATCAAACTATTTTAGCGACATCTAGCGACTTTTCGTCTTCAGTCTAGTGAGATTTGGTTAAGTCTTTATTTATTTATTTTATTTATATGTCAAGTTCCGTAGGACCAAATTGAGGAGCAAATCTCCAAGGTCATGGAACGTGTCAGTACATGAACTTACAACATAAAAGTAATAACAGATAAAAATAAATGTTCATGAACCTGAAAGAAAATCAGTCCATAAGTTTAAGCAAACGCCATCAGCAATACAATGAGAATCATCTTAATTTTTCAAGGAACTCCTCGACAGAATAGAAGGAGTGACATATGAGGAAACACTTTAGTTTCGATTTGAAAGCGCGTGGATTACTGCTAAGATTTTTGAATTCGAGTGGCAGCTTATTGAAAATGGATGCAGCAGTATACTGCACGCCTTTTTGCACAAGAGTTAAGGAAATCCGATCCAAATGGAGGTTTGATTTCTGCCGAGTATTAACCGAGTGAAAGCTGCTTATCGTTGGAAATAAACTAATATTGGTAACAAGAAACGACAATAAGGAATATACATATTGAGAGGCCAATGTCAAAATACCCAGACTCGAGAAAGAGGTCGACAAGAGGTTCGTGAACTCACACCACTTATTGCCCAAACCGCCCGTTTCTGAGCCAAAAATATCCTTCTAGAATGGGAAGAGTTACCCCAAAACATAATACCATACGACACAAGTGAATGAAAATAAGCAAAGTAGACTAATTTACGTGTCGAAGTATAACTCACTTTCGATACCGTTCGAATAGTGAAAATGGCAGTATTAAGTCTTTAAACAAGATCCTGAACGTGGGCTTTCCACGACAGCTTACTATCTGTCTGAACACCTAGGAATTTGAACTGTTCAGTTTCACTAATCATATGCCCGTTCTGTGAGATTAAAACGTCGGGTTTTGTTCAATTGTGTGATAGGAACTGTAAAAACTGAGTCTTACTGTGATTTAACGTTAGTTTATTTTCTACAAGCCATGAACTGAGGTCATGTACTGCACTATTTGAGACCGAGTCAATGTTGCACACAACATCCTTTACTACCAAGTTAGTGTCATCATCAAACAGAAATATATTAGAGTTACCCATAATACTAGAGGGCATATCATTTATATAAATAAGGAACAGGAGCGGCCCCAATACTGATCCCTGGGGCACCCCCCACTTGACAGTACCCCACTCAGATCCTACATCACAGCCGTTATCAACATTGTGAATAATGACCTTTTACTGGCTGCTGCTAAAGTAAGAGGTGAACCAATTGTGAGCTACTCCCCTTATTCCGTAATGGTCCAACTTCTGGAGCAATATTGTGAGATCAACACAGTCAAATGCCTTTGTTAAATCAAAAAATACGCCAAGCGTTCGAAACTTTTTGTTTAGCCCATCCAGTACCTCACAGAGAAAAGAGAATATAGCATTTTCAGTAGTCAAACGACTTCTAAAGCCGAACTGTACATTTGATAGCAAATCACGTGATACCAAATGATCAATTAACCTTACATACACAGCCTTTTCGATAACTTCTGCAGACACTGATGGCATAGAAATAGGTCTAAAATTATCTACATTATCCCTTTTGTTGTCGACAACAGTACCACCTCGCCCTCCCCCGCCACTCCAACAATGTACGGACATATCCTCATCAGGTAACACACAAAAAGATTATTAGGCACGTGAAAAAAGTTTCAGATCATCTTCTTCTTGTATTTAGGGCTTTCTGTATATTTGGCATAATTATGTCGCTATTTTTCAGTGTTCGTTTTCAGTACGAGATAAATAGTGACAGTACGTTGCTGCTCGCTATTGTGGTAGTAATATTACGTCTGCGTGTCTTACGGCTATAAGAAGGACCATACCACAACATAAAACAGACAAGTTTATATTTAAAAATTTTTGTTGCGATCCTGTAAATTGCACCCAAAGCGGTCCTGCTCTACAACCCCTCGAAGTTTGTCAGTGTGTTTTTGTTATACCCTAAGTGGATGACCCTGCATTACCTCGTAAATGTAACAGTGAGAGTCATTTTCAGTTCACAGCTTATATCATCTTCCTCTGTCGTGGATTAAATTGCTTCACTTTGCAGATAATTACTAAGATCTGAGGCATGAAAACAATGATAGTGTCACTTTCTCCGTTTTTTTTCTGTTTTTGCGCCATATCGTCATCGGAACTGTAACGATCAGTCACACAAGGCAGCTTAATGTGCGTCTTCAACAGATTATCACAGCCAAGAATGGCTTCAAGTTCTTTGAGATCTACGGCCGAGAACATAACTACAGAGTGAAAAGGGTTACACAGTGAAGTATTTATCATAATGCATTGAGGAAAAAGGAATTACGTAGGTATTTTGAAGTCAATCTTACAGCCTGAGTCGATGTTAGCATCTTCCTCTTGCTCGTATGTTGCCGCTCCCATTCTTTTCCTCGTGATGATGGAGTTATGTGAGCAACATACAAAAACAGTGCGTATCGTATACGCCTTATATCGAGAGAGACAAACACTGAAAAAAATCATTTGTGATCTTCGTGGTGTCCGGTCCCGGTGTCTGTATCAACATACTGTCGTGCATTGAAGAGAGGATCTACAACAGTCGGTGCTACAATCGAGTTGTACTCCGCTTTCCTGTAAAACACCACTCGCACGACCCACATCATGTTATTACCGGGTTATAGAGCACCATATCCAAATACAAAGATCCCATAAACACATTTTTCCCAACTGACCATTTTCGCCACCGCAGTGACTAGCGATAGTACGTAACTTATTAATCCAGCACAGTCGCACTTCATGAACTGAAGGGTCACAGTTGCGTATCTCTTGGTAGAGTAGTAACTGGACTTACACCTACCTACTTTATTGTAGTCTTGTTTTACTGTAAGAGGTCTGTTCAAAAAGTTCAGCAACATTCGTAATTTCGCACCAATGGTGTGTTGGAACGAAATGTGGTTGGCATCCCTGCACCCCTGTGTTTAATGTCCAACAGCCGGAAGTTTCATTGCCCGTCTGTTAGTTACTGTTCAGTAGTGTATTTAATAGAAAGTTGAGTCGCACAGTTTTGCGAATTTCGAGATGGCAGAGTTAGAGGAACAACGTGTCTGCATTAAGTTTTGTGTTAAACTTAAGAAAACCTTTACAGATACACATCAAATATTGCAGGAAGCCTACGGCGTTGTATGTTTAAGCCGTAATCGGTGTAACGAATGGTTCACACGGTTTAAAAATGGCCGGACAGATTTACAGATGGCCCTCGTTCAGGACGCCCATTGACATCTACCGACGACGCTAATGTCACGAACGTCAACGAAACTATCGAAGGCTGACTGTCCGAGAGATTGCAGAAGAATATAACATTTCAGTTGGATCATGTCATAAAATCCTGACACAGCATTTAGAATACATCGTGTTGCTGCAAAGTTCGTCCCACAGCACATGAGTCAAGACCCGAAACACCTTCACCTAGTAATCTATGAAAAGCTTTTGGATCGCGCAAAGGAGAACGAGATGTTCCTTAACAGAATCATAATTGGAGATGAGACGTGGGTCTACGATTATGATGTTCAGACCGAGGTTCATTCTTAATTATGTGTCGGAAAAGGTTCTCCAAGACCATAAAAAGCTCGTTATGTCAATTCAAATGTCAGAGCCACGCTATGCTATTGTTTGACTTTGAATGATTAGTTCATCATGAATTCGTGCCACAGGGATAAACTGGTAATGGACGGTACTACCGAGAGATGCCGCGACGCTTGCGAGAAAATGTATGAAGGAAACGCATGAAATGTGGTAAGACAATTCATGGCTCTTGCATCACGATAATGCACTCGCACTTTCATCTGTGTTGCCGCATGATTATCGCACAAAAAAACGAAATCACTGTGCTGTCTCATTATCCGTACTCTTCAGACCTGGCCCCTGTGGACTTTTTTTTATTTCCAAAGTTGAAGACCCCTTTGAAAGAACGAAGATTTGTAATGACAGACGGGATAAAACAAAATTCGCGGACGGCGCTTCCCATGATCCAGTACGAGGCGTACCAAGACTGCTTCCGGAAGTGGAAACGGCTTTGGGAGCGGTGTATCAATTGTGGAGGAGACTATTTCGAAAGAGACCATGCAAAATAAGCAAAAGGTTAGCGCAGAAAAATTTTGTGGACACAGTTCTGGAATTTTTTGAACAGACCTCATATATGTCTGCACTGCTAACTGATATTGGCTCCCTTTGGAGGTTGCTTCAAGTAACAAGCAACAAATGCCCCCCCACCCCTCCTCCCAGACACACACACACACACACACGATTTCTGGTACATATCATCATGATCATCATTTTTCCTGCTTAGGCTCGCCTTTCACATTTGCTTCCTTGTTCGGGGCTTCGATTTCCTTCTTTTTTTTCACATACTTTCATGCATACTTGAGAACTGCGCATTCCACAATAGTCGTTCTCTTCGATCTCATCAACTGTCTGCAAGCATGGTTTCTCTGGTTCTAGAATTCTTTTGCACATTGAGATACTTATTAACACCCCTCTCTGTATCTTTTGTTAAGATCCCATGTGTGGTAATACTGCCTACTATACTGCTATTACACACAATACTACACTCCTGGAAATTGAAATAAGAACACCGTGAATTCATTGTCCCAGGAAGGGGAAACTTTATTGACACATTCCTGGGGTCAGATACATCACATGATCACACTGACAGAACCACAGGCACACAGACACAGGCAACAGAGCATGCACAATGTCGGCACTAGTACAGTGTATATCCACCTTTCGCAGCAATGCAGGCTGCTATTCTCCCATGGAGACGATCGTAGAGAGGCTGGATGTAGTCCTGTGTAACGGCTTGCCATGCCATTTCCACCTGGCGCCTCAGTTGGACCAGCGTTCGTGCTGGACGTGTAGACCGCGTGAGACGACGCTTCATCCAGTCCCAAACATGCTCAATGGGGGACAGATCCGGAGACCTTGCTGGCCAGGGTAGTTGACTTACACCTTCTAGAGCACGTTGGGTGGCACGGGATACATGCGGACGTGCATTGTCCTGTTGGAACAGCAAGTTCCCTTGCCGGTCTAGGAATGGTAGAACGATGGGTTCGATGACGGTTTGGATGTACCGTGCACTATTCAGTGTCCCCTCGACGATCACCAGTGGTGTACGGCCAGTGTAGGAGATCGCTCCCCACACCACGATGCCGGGTGTTGGCCCTGTGTGCCTCGGTCGTATGCAGTCCTGATTGTGGCGCTCACCTGCACGGCGCCAAACACGCATACGACCATCATTGGCACCAAGGCAGAAGCGACTCTCATCACTGAAGACGACACGTCTCCATTCGTCCCTCCATTCACGCCTGTCGCGACACCACTGGAGGCGGGCTGCACGATGTTGGGGCGTGAGCGGAAGACGGCCTAACGGTGTGCGGGACCGTAGCGCAGCTTCATGGAGACGGTTGCGAATGGTCCACGCCGATACCCCAGGAGCAACAGTGTCCCTAATTTGCTGGGAAGTGGCGGTGCGGTCCCCTACGGCACTGCGTAGGATCCTACGGTCTTGGCGTGCATCCGTGCGTCGCTGCGGTCCGGTCCCAGGTCGACGGGCACGTGCACCTTCCGCCGACCACTGGCGACAACATCGATGTACTGTGGAGACCTCACGCCCCACGTGTTGAGCAATTCGGCGGTACGTCCACCCGGCCTCCCGCATGCCCACTATACGCCCTCGCTCAAAGTCCGTCAACTGCACATACGGTTCACGTCCACGCTGTCGCGGCATGCTACCAGTGTTAAAGACTGCGATGGAGCTCCGTATGCCACGGCAAACTGGCTGACACTGACGGCGGCGGTGCACAAATGCTGCGCAGCTAGCGCCATTCGACGGCCAACACCGCGGTTCCTGGTGTGTCCGCTGTGCCGTGCGTGTGATCATTGCTTGTACAGCTCTCTCGCAGTGTCCGGAGCAAGTATGGTGGGTCTGACACACCGGTGTCAATGTGTTCTTTTTTCCATTTCCAGGAGTGTAGAAAGTATTGCCACCATTAGGGCAGCTGCTTGTGCAATCTTTTTCACAGGACTCACTCTCCATATTTGGGTGTTGCATAACAGCAAACGCAAAAGTTAGACGTTTAATACCATCTACATATGCACATTGTTTAAAAATACTTCCAACACTATGGATAAGTCGTATTCGTACAAAAAAGACCCTTATACGACATTTGACACTACAGTATCATAGCCAAAAATGGAGGTTAAGTACTTGGTTGGTCTCCTCGTCATAGTGCACTATTCGGTTTGAACGCAAGTGAGGAGCGAAGAGCTGTGCCACAGACAGCTTCATAAAATGCAGGTGATTGTGCCTCACTTTCCACAACTCTTTTCTCGCTGAAAAATGACGTTGTGCCATACAGCAAGGTCATACAGACAAGTTTTTGCAGTGTGCCACAGTAGTTTATGTATTGACCTCCTTTAATTCCACATACCTAATTAGTTATCCCAAATTCAATACAACCTATGGTACCTAACAAATTACATGTTCACCTTAAGATTTTTTATGCTTTGGACAGTATCTCAAATATTCCAAACTGATTTTTCTGCTGGGTACACAAATTGGAGGACAGTTTATCAAGGGTTTCTTGTCATTCCAGTGCACGTTTCCCGCGAAGGAAGAAAGGTTGTTTGGCGTTCCATAAATGACGTAGTGATTGGAGTTAGAGCACGAGCTCGGACTAGACAAAGATGGAACATGGAAAGTGGACGTGTCCTCTCTTACAGGTCCCACTCTCCATATTGTGTAATCGTCCCAACGGTAAACACAAAACTTAGGCAAAGGACGTTTAATTACCGCTTCATACGTGCACTGTCTACATTTGACACATGTTGCTAGCGCTTACATGCCAAGATGGCACTGGTGTGCCCAAGGCGTTTAACATTCGGAGAAAGGCAACTGATTGGCAATAAATGGTTGTTTACTCAGACGTAAAAATCCAGCTTTCATGCATGCTGGAAGATTCAGTACAATTACGGAAGAAGCTGTCTTATCCTTTAATGTTATACATAATGCTTTTCCTTTCCATCACTCCAGACTGATCTGAACTTTATGACATGGTTACTCTCTGATGTATTGGCGATTGCAGTTCCCTTCCACAGACAGTTGATGCGCCTGTAGCATCACTGCAAGGAAAGTGTAATATTCAATCACTATGGATGAAATCGACCACAACCTTCTCAAATAAACTATCTTCACATTTGTCTTAACACGCTGACTGCCGCACGCGTAGTGATGGATGTTTCACGTCAGGCCGAGTCACGCCACGGCGTCAGGCGCTACTGTGTTTGCCGGAGGGCACGCCGCCTCAGGCATATAAGTGTGTGTCCAACTAGCCAGTAACTTCCGCAGGCACTTACTGAGGTGTTTACATTAGAACAGAAACTTGCGCAAGCTTACTCCTGCAAGTTCCGTGGGTAAGTTAATTTTAGGAACTTGTTGCAATTACTTGCAAAACTGTTTCCACTACAGTCACATCGTGAGACAGGCAAGTGGAAGATTACAGTGTCATGCTTAAAAACAAGAGTAGCGCCATCGTTATTCCATTATTATCTATTATCATTATTATTATTTAAGAAAAAGCATTACAAAAACCAAAAGTTAACAAAAAGATAGGCGTTTGGGTGAAGAAATGGCTAGAGAAGCGTACATGTCTAAGTCATCAAGAAACACTGCTTAATGAACAAAAATCAGAGGAATCCGCTCGTATTGAGAACTCTCTCAGAGAGTCGTATGCAAATTTCGAATCTTTCTTTTCTATTATCGGTCTACAATCAAACAGGCTATTTGAAAACAGGACACACAAATGCGGCACGCTATATCAGCGACAGATCGCCTTTTAATTACTCTTCCACTTTTGCAAAGAAGTTATTACTTTTACTGAAAATGTAATGCATGTACGTTTATGCTAACATTAAAAAATCAGCAAAAATTTAAAGACGTCTTTACTGATATTCTGATTCCCGTTCTGGTGAAACAAAGTAATCGGTAAATTGATTTTGCACTTCCTCGGCTGACGATGGCCTATTACTTAAGTTTAGGAGTACACATGGTAGTTGTGTTTCGGCCCACCTGTCTTTGCCTCCTCCTCCTTTTGGATGCTGATATTTTCGTACCGGTATTGAACACGCAAGACTCCTGCAAGTATACGTTCAGCAACTGACAAGTATCTGCAGCAAGACGCAAGAAACTATTTCCACTAATTTGTGAGCGTTCTGGAAGTTGACGAAGCTTACGGAAGTCGACTTGCTGGGAATGTTTTCATGTCAAATAACTTCCGGAAGTAGCTTCTGCAAGCGACTTGCGGCAGTTTGCTTGCAAGTGGTCTCATCTTAAAGGCTCCGCTGTGGCCGCCAGCGACCTCGTGGCAGTCAACGTGTTAAATGATTTAGAAAAGTCACGTACAACTTGTATGTGGATAACTGGATGGGGATTTGGGCCCCTCTTCTACTCCGTATGAATTTATTTACACAGGAACACTTCGCCATTTTTAGTGCGGTTTCTGTCCATTCCACTGCTGTTTTGTTTCTGGATTTAATCAGTGGATCTACGCTACGTATTATAAACAGTGAGAAACTGGACAACTTTTTTTCCAAAATTCCTCCAAACACGGGTTCCCCATTTCCTTTCTGGTCAGCATTCAACAAATGCAGTATCCATCTTGCACGAAGCTTTCTCAGAGTTATTTTATCACTTCTACAAGCTCTCTTCCTTCTGACACAAACCCACAGTGTCAGCTATTTCATACACCTTCGATAGCCGATCGAAAAGACCTGGTTGTAGGCCTACGTGGTCCACTTTCCCTCAGCGGTTAAATCTGGTTGTTACTGGAAGTTCTGATTTGGAACCTATTTCTACCATTACGCTAATTAAACTGATACTAAACACAAGAATATTGAAATATTTTGGATCACAGTACCTAACATTAGTGCCACGCTACATTAACGGTTTTTAAAAGAGGGATATATTTTAAAACTAGCAAAAGTCTGAAGCATGCATCAGAACAATTGCACCAGTACTTACACAGTGACGTTGAAAATTATGTGCAGTGTATTGTTTAATTATAGAATGTTCATTGTGAAGTACACCGACCGTATTTGGTCATAAATGTGCAAGGTTGGAAGTGAACTTCAGCAGTACCAGCTACAGGAAAGTGCAGATGTTACACTTTACATTATATAACACAGCCTTCACAACATAGAGAAGTGAGCTGACCTGGCAGGGTGTGGAAACAGTTGACATAGCAGTACCCAAGTTGTAGATGCCCTAAGCCTTTCCACTGGCAGCCAGTGAAATCTCTAGCATACATGCTGCATGTCATAACAAAGACCAAACAAGTGCAGTTCAAAACCATATAAACACCTAGCCATTTTATACTAAAGTCACTTCTGTTAGTAACACAGATCTGTCATCATGGAGCACTATTGCCTGGCCACCATCTGAAATGCTGTTTGTGGACCAGAGTTCGATTCTGCATCATAGCAGTCCATCCCAAGACCGTAGAATTTGGAGCTGCCATCTCAATGGGTCCACACTAACCAGCTATTGAATTGGGAGTGGGGTGGGGGGGGGGGGGGGGGGGGGGGCAGTGGGTCACTGCCATTACATCACAACGCTGCCACCTTCTGGACAGTACTGGGACACAAGCCATGTCACACTGCATGCAGTCGGAAATAGCCAATACTTCCTGGAGTTTGAATCACCACTGACAGAGGCAGTTGTGTCTCAGACTGCTGACCAGCCAACACTACACTCTGTCAGCATTGTGGGGCAACGACACACAAGAGACAACAGAATCCTGAGACCAAACTGCCACTTTCCATACTGAGCTATGGAAGGGTGCGGTAATAAAGCATTTAAATTACAGGCTGAATAACTAGTGCCACAAGATTAGGGCCTCCTTCTCCCCCCCCCCCCCCAAACACAAATTCAACAGTATTTTGTAATATAACTAGTGTCAGAGCACTGGCGTCATCTTATCAGCACATCATCTGGGATCCAGCACCTACAGTAGGGTGGGGCAAGAAATTTAATTGTTCTCGTCAAATTGTCTTTCTCGTAGAAAAGAAACTTGACTACGACACTTTTGTACAGCAAGTATTGTTAAACGTACGGAGCCAATGGCTTTGACATACTTTAGAGGTAATGGGGGACATGATTTGCAACTTCCTATCAGATATACACAGTATAACATCATTCACCACCATGTACAGGATCAGTAGCAGTAGATGTTTCATATGTAACCATTACTAGCATGTGGCTAGACAGTGCCAGTAATCAAAATGACTGACGACTAGACTTCAGAATTAAGCTGATATTTTTTATTCTGTATGGTTTGTAATTGTTGGTATTCAAAATGAGTACCGGGAAGGGAAGGATTTGGTGGAGTCAGAGACAGAAGTAGTCTCAGAGCCAGAGGTGGTGTGTATATTATCAGAAAGGGAGGAACAATTAACAGCAGTTAATATGTAATTGCATTGTCTATTACAGATCAGTCTCAACAGCTTTTGTCAGCCACAAGTTTAGTTGCTCCTTTATCTGGTAAATTAACAGAGGAGGTGCAAGTGTTTGTGGAGGGTCTCAGGAATTTAGCAGAGATGTAAGATGGTCTGACAGAACTTCTGAGGGTAGCAACATTAACTGGAGAAGCAAAAGCTTATGCAAGTTATACAGAGGCTCTCAAACATGCTGAAACATTTGACGAATTTAAAAGAGCGTTAGTTCAAAGACAAAGGAAGCAGAAGAGTGCCAGACATTTGAGAGAACAGTTGGGCATAGTAATAAAGAGACAGGGACAATGGGTAGAAGAATTCATAGATAAGATACGGAAGATCAATATTTGTTAGTGCAGAATGCTGTGGTGAATGAAGTAATTTTACAGGAGGCTGAGTAAAGGACACTTTACACTTTCCTAAGAGCATTGCCTTTGGAAATGCTGAGGATAGTACAAACAGGGGTTCCAGCTGATTTGAAGCACAGCTGTTACATAGGCAGTGGAATGTGAGACAACTGATGCAGCAACCGGGTTGCAAGTAAGACTGACAATGTTTTCGGCCAATAAAAGGTGTTATGGGTACAGACAGACAAGGCATGTGTGGAAGCAATGTCACCAACCGTGGAACACTGGTAATAGAGGTGGAGGTCAGCATGGTGATAGCTTGAGTTCCAGAGGTAGGAGACCATGAAGGAAGCAGGCATTAAATGCCAAAGGAAATCTGACATCCACCACTGGCATTTCCAATACACTTAGATGCTACAAAGTCATATTCACAGGTGGACTCAATGGTGGGAGGAGTAATGGGAAAGAAGAATTGCAAGATGTTGTTGGACACGGAGGAATGTGGGATCTGGTGGAACATAAGCAGTGGAACCACAATGGTATACATTGTGTGGAGTGGGGGACAAAGATAGGATCAGTGGATGTAGATTTTTGCCGCGTACAGTTAAGCTCAGACAATATGTATATATTGTGCCACATGTAAATAAGGAACATGACTTTATTCTGGGGTTGGATTTCTTACATCAGCATTGTGCCAAAACCAACCTTTTGCAAAACGTGGTGCAGCTAGATGAAAAAGTTTTTCAGTTTGGTGAAACTGTTACCCATGTAGGGGTACAGTGAAGCGAGTCTATCAAGTATGACAAACCACTTACACTGCAAACAATTACACTTAGGCTTAATTCACAAGTTGTCTTCCTAAGGGTACCAGGAAATCACTTTGGGTTAATATTAAGTCAAATTTACCAATAGAGATGTTGTGTGTAGTGGAACTGTTGGAAGTAAATGAAGTATTGTATCAGGCATGTTGCTCACTGAAAAGAAGTGAGATAAATTGGGAATAAATTGTACCTGCATTTGTGAATAATTCTGTGCCAAGGATTTAAGGTTAATGATGGGGCTATTGACTGCTAATGTGGATAACCTGGAGGAGGAAGAGTGGGGCATGAAGAATGTCAGCCATAAACCACCATCATAAGCCACTTAAACTGCATCACAAGAGAAAGTGAAGCACCTAAAAGAGAATGATAAGGAACAGATGGAAAAATTATCATTGGAGTTTACAGATTTGCTTTTTTGCAAAACGGTCATTGCCGTCAAAGTATGTTACACAGCACCAGATGCAAATGGGGAATGAATCACTGGTTTACCTCTCCCCCCTTCAGTTATGCAACATGGTCAGCACCTGACAATTTAAAACAGCTGCATATCATTCATAGCAACGGACTCATCCAGTGGTGGCACTGCATATTCAAGGCAGCTCTCATGTGCCACAGTTGACTATGAACAGAGGCATTACTGTGGGTACTTTGGGAGTCCAGATGGCTCACAATCACAATCTGGGAGCCTCACTTGCTGAAATTCTATACGGTGGAGTGCTATTGTTGCCAGCGGACTTTGCACTCCCAAGACTCTTCAGTTACATCTACAGACCTGACAGACCTAGTCTCACAAAAAGTTGAGCGACACATCACTCACCTCCATGTACCACCTCCTCTTCCGCATTCAGTGCCCAAAGTTTTCATCCACAAGGCTTGCGAGTTTGTGATGTTACGCGATGACACAGTATGACCAGCAGTACAACCCTGTACTCCTGCCCCATACATGGTACTTCGAAGGGACAACTGCACCTTTGAGATATTGTTAAATCCAGACCTATGACAGTGTCCATTAACTGTCTTAAGCTGGCAAAGACATTGCAAGAAAGTTTATTGAGTGAGGATTCCTGCCAACCTCACTCCAATACTTCATCCAAAGACTCTCTTACTACAGCCGATGTACCTCCCACCTTCAAGTTGTAACTTGATGTCCATGACTTACTCCCCAAGGTCCTCAACATTAAGTTGACTGACGACTACCTCCTCATTGAGAGGCAACACATGGACTTCCTGACCACAGTCAGCCCTATCGTCCGGCTCTTCTTCAAAACACTTAAATTACCACACAACATCGATACTGCTGCTGCATCTCTCACTTTGCTGCCAATGGTATGCTCACAATCACGACTCCAGGCCTTCATCCTCCAGATCACACATCGCCACCACCCACAAGCACCATCCAGCCCTGGTGACAACACTGCCTCACGCCTGACCTCTAATGCCACTATGCGCTCACACTTTGGCCTCCACAATTATCACCTGCATGCCATATGGCGTACATCACCTCTCAGCATTGACCTCACAGCTGATGGCATGTCCAAACAGCCTCCAGACAACTTCACCATCTTTATGTTATCCAGACTCCATGAACCTTGTGTCACAGTACTCTGCACTACCGAGGAAGATGGGAGGGGGGGGGGGGGGGGGGTGACAGCTGTGTGCAAACTCCGTAACTACAAAGAAAATTGCCGGCAACTCAGCTCACATATACGATCTTTGAGTTAGTTCATTTAACGGGTTCTTTGTGTACAGCTGTATCTGGCTTGTATGGCCTTACACAAAATATGAAAGTTGCTGTATCTGATTCATGTAGTATTATTACAATTCCTGCATATTATGCATCTCAGTTTAGTGAATTGGATATCTTTTTAATAGGCTGGTGGAAACAGTCTGAGCGAAAAGGTGTCACCTTGCCTAAATCTTTTCTCAAATCTCAATTTTTCACTTTATTAATCAAATGGAAGCTGTTGCCCTGTTGCACATATTCTTCCAACTGATGTGGATAGATTCCATTCCTTAGTTCTCAAGTATTATCAGTGTTGATTTTACTGTGACAGCTTTCTTACAGCCTGTAATTCCCATACCAAGTGGTCACTGGTATTCATTGCATCTTTAAATTAATTGACAATCATTGTGGTTCCAGTAATTCATTTCTTCTGGTTCCACTTTTGGAATGTACATATTCTAGTCTATGTTAGAAGCACTAAACAGATTTTTCAAGAAATCTTGAAACATGTTTAGTGTGATCCCACAATTTGTTGAAACAGAGCTATGTGACGTACTAACTGATGTGAAATGATGTATATCCAGTATGACTTCTTTCTTCAGTTTTTCTCATATTTTGACTTCTCATAAATGTTTGTGAGTATTTTGTTTAGTCCATTTATTTCTATCTCACATTATTATTCACATTTAATTTTTTATTAAGGGGAGTTAGAATGGAAAAAAATTCACATTTTTGGATTTTTATCTCGTCATAAAATGTGCAATTTTCTGAATAAAATCATTTTATTTGGAAAAAACACACACACACACACACACACACACACACACACACACACACGTGGGAAGTACTTTATTTTTTTAAATATAATCTACACCAGTTGAAAACGTTAAAATTTTTACGTGCATTACTTCAAAATCTAATAAAATAGGTAATTTTTTATATAGAAGTCTGTGGATTGCTGTTTTATAAAGGTTAACAGTGTTGGTCATGTCCAGAAGAGGATCGGCACAAGGTTGAGGAAATTGAAACAAAGTTTGAGACACAAGAAACTTTCTCATGGTAAAACCACAAGAGACAGACCGACAGACAAAATTATTGATGAACTACAGCAGTATTATGGGATAGCAATTACAAATAGTACTGAGGATTTGTTGAAAATGAAGCAAGCAGTGTGGGCTATCTTATTCCATAGACCGTCAACTGATGAAAAACTAGAGCACCACCTTTGCCCTCCTGGACCTGATTCATGGTGCAATTACGGCAATGCCCAGTACTCAAACAGATCATACAGCCATAAACATTATATCCCAGCAGCAGCCATGGATATCATAAAACCTATTTACAGAGACCTGGCAAATTCTGAATTACTGAAGAAGTGTCTGCATGGTCAGACTCAAAATCCCAATGAGTCGTTCAGTGATCTTATATGGACCCACTTAACAAAAAAATGTTTTTGTTGGAATGAAAACAATAAAGTGCAGGGTCAGTGATGCTATTTTTGCTTTTAATGATGGCAACAGTGGTAAGGTGAAAGTGCTACAGCATACGGGAATTAATCCTGGAGCAAACTGCATTAGAGAACTTGAACAGATGGACAAGGTTTGTTGATAAAGTAGAGTATGCAGCACATTTGGCCACTAAGGAATCCATGAAGAAGAAAAAAACTTCGAAAAAGATCAAGATGATGATATACAGTATTGTGCAGGGTGCTTCTTAGTGACTAAAAATAAAAAATTAAGCATATATTAAATGAGTTACAATCTTTTGAAACTTTAGAAGCCGTTCCTGAAAATTTAAATTTTCTGTTGCATTTTTCCATAAATCTCAGAAACCACTTCGAGTAGCGTATTCAAATTTTATGGGAGTAATAACATACAGATCTTGAGTCTACTGAACTAAAAGAACAGCATAATGTCATGTATAATTAAAGTTATTTCAGATAACATACAAAAAGTACACAAAATTTTAACCATGTAATTAAAAAATTGTATTTCTGAAAGCAGTGGCTGAAATGCAATTATTGTCCTTCAGTAGACTCAGAACATACAGTTTAATGTCCCGTAAAAGTTTCATGTCAATGGTTACAGTGGTTCCTGAAATACATGGAAGCCAAGTCACTAAATTTAACATTGTCAGGATAGGGCGTTCCAACTCCATTTAATCGATTGTCTTGCGTCCTCCAAAATTCTATTTTGTTTGTTTCAGTATAACAATTGCTAATCAGAAAGGGGAATGCCTGGTGAATGGAAATTACATCCCTTTACAGGTCTCCTTCACTCAGTTTGCAAAACATGGTTTGGCATTGTCATGAAGTCAAATGACTCGCATCTCTGAATATAGCACAGGCATTTGTCCTTTAAGAGTGCAATTCACACTGAGTATTTGTCTATTAGTCTTCAGCATTCACATTTCGCAGTAGTTCATGAAACACCACATGAACTAGGATGCATTTTGTCACCTCAAAATTGTTGTCTTGGAATCACTTACACCCATTTTCGCACATTATTTCTGACAGAGCATGTGCTCTATATGGTTACACCAGCAAACAATGACCTTCCATAGCAGATATTAACATGCCAACAGAAGAGTCACAACTGATACAAATGCTGCTTCGTAGGTACAAAATCTGAAATTTTCACAGTACTTTCTTTTCACTCCACTCTAAAGTCAAACACAGATCTGAAAGCTTACCATTTCTAATGTTAAATAGGTCTCATGTCACCATATATTATGCTGCACAAGTGCAACTGCTGCTCTCTTCGTCAATAGTGAGAAGTAATTGAAGTTATGTGAACTGAAAGGAGCGGCGGAATAAAAGAAAGGGAAGGGAAGGGAAGGAAAGGAACTAATAGTATCAGTTGCATCAGGACTTTATGTGGAATCAGCGGTGACGAGTGAAAGTGTGTGTCAGACTGAGACTCTAAGCTGGGATCTCCTGTTTATTAGTCAGTTGCGGTTAACACTGCACCACACGGACATTGCATTTATTGTAACTGTGCGGACTACCTTTACATGCTCACCAGCCGACTCTCATTCCCATTAGTGCCACCTATCTGCAGTCTCCATCTATGTCTTCAATTCTCATAAACTTTAGAGTGCCACTACAAGTCAAACGTAAATGTACATCCACACTGAAAGTTGTCGATTCCTTTATCATCATGGCGAATCAATTATATGAATTGCATTATATCTGTTCCAGTGGAAATGCCCAAATGAACAGACACCATGCATGCATTTAATTACTTCTTCTAATAGCCCTAAATCTCATTTCTTGATTTTGTTTAGCTCTTTACATGTCCATTTTCGGCCTGGGTTTTTCTTGAATAATGTAGGATGCATATTTCAGCCTTCTCAGTGACTTCAACTAGCCTGTCCTCTCTATTATTACTGGTACCAAATCCCTACTGAAAAGTTATTTTACAACTTTGGTTGCGCTTTTGCACACTTAGTCGGCCTCTCATATTCTATAGCATGAATTG
The DNA here is from genome assembly GCF_023864345.2 of Schistocerca serialis cubense. Taxonomy (NCBI): domain Eukaryota; kingdom Metazoa; phylum Arthropoda; class Insecta; order Orthoptera; family Acrididae; genus Schistocerca; species Schistocerca serialis. The sequence goes on from NC_064643.1 coordinate 464,778,644, forward strand.
CTTTTGTTTAACAGTTCCTGTAACTCTCGATAAAGTTCTTCAACTTCATCATGGTGTAAGGTTGCTGCAGCAAAAACTCTTAGAATTTCCAGTGAGAATCTGTTATTTGTTTTCAACACTATTCTTGCAACTCTGTTACATTCTAACAATATGCTTTTTAATTTTTTTGTTAATGGTAAAACAACTCCTATCAATCTTGTTCAGTCATATCTATAGTGAAGGACTGCCACTTCACCAGACCCTCTTTCTTTCTTCCTATACACCCAGTGCTGTTATTTAATTCTGCTTCCAGTGCTAGTAGCCTGTCATCAGTTCTAAGCATACAGCAGTTTATACAATGACTACAGGTATACAGAGTGCCACAGTAACAGTCAAATCTTTATGAGGCAAATTTTTGTTTTAACCCAATTTTGTGTAGCAAGTTATGAGTTAGCCACGCCCCACATTTTAAATACACTGCCTGACTTTGCTCAGTCCAGCAACCCCAGTATGTTTTAACCCATGCGAACCTACCACATCCAATAATCTTTAACCCAGGCAACTTACACATACCAGTAGGGCATCTGACAAGCCTAGCTATTGTATATGAGGTCGAAGAATTTTGAGAGCTACATCCAATGCTAAACCTCAAGGCTCAAATTAGTTACAGCCCATTTCCAATTGCTACAAAATTTGTGGGACAGATATTAACATGACCAGTTCACATACAGAGCAGAGTTCATACTGTTATGGTTAGTCAATGCAGTCTATTAATTTTCTATAACAATGTGGTCAGTCTTCAAGATAGCAGACTTCTACTCACTTTCTAGCTTTCCACTTAAGTGATGTCTGCTTTGGCTATGATGTTAAGGGTGAAGCTGCATAGGCTGGAGTAAAAGTGGTAGGATATTGGTGGGGTATTATAATGGATTCCCTAACTGTACCTGGTTGTACATCTTCTTACCACAACCAGTTAGGAAGACCAAGGATGACTTTTGATTCTTTACCCAACTCACATTACATGCGATACATAATAGCATCCGATCCTGGGGCTGTATCTGTAACAGTAGACAAGGCATTTTTCAGTTACCCTAAAAACTGCATTGTTCTCACCTGTCTGACCTGAAGTCCAACTGGGCACACCCTAGAGCTTCTTTGTGACAGAAGTTTATAAGCTTCAGATGTTACTTTCACAGAAGGAATTACCCACTGCACTATGTCAACTGTAGAAAATAAAACAATCCTATCCTTTATTACATCAGAGAGAATTTTCAGCCTGCCTTATCACAGATCCTCCAAAAGTTCCCATTCTCTTGCAAATAGCTCTGAATGATTAACAGTGTTCCTGTGCCCTCACCACCCGAAAGGATGTTGGGGTCCCTCATATAACAAAACCCATCAGTCCACAACGCAAATAGCTTTTATTTTTATGGTATTTTAATGTTTCAGTTTCACACACACCATCATCACTCTAGTAATGCTCCAATGATGATGTGTGGAGAAGTGCGGAGCCATATTAAGTACAAGACGTACCAGTTGTCACCAGCTCAGAAGCTGACAAGTGCTTCTTGTACTTAAACAGCTATGTGCATTGTCTCCGTGTCACCAATGGAGATATTATTGGTCTGATGTTGGTCTATGTACTACTGAAACTGTTTACCATGCCACAAAAATAAACAATAAAAAAAATTGCGATCTGGATTGATTCCAGTTATGAGTTCAAAAATTTTCTCCCCTAATGGTCTGGTCTTGAATCTTCACCGTGTTACCTGCCTGTACCTCATTACCGTACACCATCTGTTTTTTTTTACTGGGAGACTGGCCTCTTACGGCATTTGAAGGCCTTCGGAATGGAGTGTATGGCACCACAGTGGATCACATTCTCAATACTACAAACCCAGACTTGAACAGTTCTGTTTGCTCACAGCTAACCTACTGTACAGCATCAAGTTCAGTGTGCACTGAATACCAATTTTCACACGTCTTTTTTGGGTCTCTTCTGTAAAGAAAAGTGGTTGCTTCAGTGATATTGTCCACTCCGCATTCTGCATTATCTGGGACAGCAATAAAACCAAAGGAAATGCCAATGGCCACGGGAAACCCTTAGGCTGACATGAAATGGGCTGCTTGACCTCTATTCAGAAGACATTTCTGATGTGATGCGACTAAAAAATTGAAGCCCTGATAGAGCACATGATCTACATCAGTATCACCCAGTAGGTAGTACACTGTGCGTATGATGATTTTTGGCAACACTTATGTCTACAGCAATTACCTTCAAGTTGACAGAGGTGTGGTAAATGTTCCTGATAAATAACACACTCCACTCTTACCCTTATCCCTAAAATGGTCAGCTTTTCTGTGGAGAATAGTTACCTAGCACATGGATATCAACTTTTTTCAAGTGCATCATCCGCAGACAAAAGTACACCCCTCCCTCTCTCAACTACTATCAATGCATTCTGACAAAACTATACCCTTCTGCTCTTCTCATTTCTTTTTCCGTGAGAACTGGCCCTCAAACCTCTCTGTCATACAAGTTTTAGCACTTCTTGATGGTCCAACCTTTCTGTAAGGAGTGTGAGTTTTCTTTAAGGAGTGTGAGAGTCAGCAGTAAGAACAACTTTGTTCCCATGAGGTGTTACTAATATTAATGTTTATCGTGCACCCAGAACTCACTTTCCTGGATAAGCCTTGAGAAAACAAAGGCCATCCTCCCACTCAGCAGGTAGCACACCATTAGGATGACGTTTTAATTGGAAAAGTTTTTACTGGCGTTTTGATCTGGGCGGTTAAATCCACTGCCCAGTACACAATACATTCCAACACACATCCCACATTAATCATTGATGATGATGATACGAACTGTGGGGCACTCAACTGCACGGTTATCAGCACCTGTACAAATTCCCAACCTTTACTCAGTCCAATCTTGGCACTTTCATGAATGATGACGAAAAGATGAGGACAACACAAACACCCAGTCATATCGAGGCAGGTGAAAATTCCTGACCCCGCCAGGAATCGAACCTGGGACCCAGTGCTCGGGAAGCAAGAGCACGACCGTGAGCTGTGGACAGTAATCACTGAAGCATGCCGAGAGTTTACTGACCACTCCACAATTTGGGAAATCTGGGATGTGCAGGTCCTTACCTAGGCATTACCTGCGCACCTGAGGCGGAATAGGACAGACAGAAATTGAGGCTTCTAGCACGACATGGAAACTAGTGCTGAGAAGGTTTAAGGCTATGTTTGTAAATCATACATTCATGTAACTGCTGTGAGCCCACTGGAGGAGACTGAAGAGGGAGGAATCACAAAAGCATAAAGAGAAAGCCTTGAGAAAACAAAAGCCATCCTCCCACTCAACAAGTAGTCCTATTGGTGTGTAATAGGATGACGAGACAGTGTTGGGAGACAGCTAGTTCCAAAAGCTATATAATCACTTATGTATGTCTCTTGGTAATAAGAGGCTAGAAAAAAAAATGAAGATGAAGGCTTGATGTCCCTTTGCCTACCTCACTGGAGACTGACCCATGAGCTGGAACTGGGATAAGACAGGGAAGGAAATCAGATACATCCTTTCGCAGAAACAACTACTACATTCCCCATAAAGAAGTCAAGAAAATCATGGAATGCCTAAATCTTGATGGTGGATGGTAATTTGATCTGCTGTCATCCTGGAAAGAACAGGCTATTCAATTATTAAATTTCAGGAATAGAAAGGAAATTCATATGCAGAGGATCTGAATTGGAAGAAGTCATTCTACCTATAAATACCCTCCCCCATTTTAACTACATAATAATATAAGTATATTGTGTGTGTGTGTGTGTGTGTGTGTGTGTGTGTGTGTGTGTGTGTGTGTGTGTGTGTGTGTGTGTGTGAGAGAGAGAGAGAGAGAGAGAGAGAGAGAGAGAGAGAGAGAGAGAGAGATGTGGGGGGGGGGGGGGGGGGGGGAGAGGAGGGGAGTGTACTTTTAATGTTGAAATCAATATAATAAAGTTAAAGAAAATTTAGAAGAACTATGTCTCAGTTTATTTATGATACATTGGTATCAACCACTTTCTTTCTTTAAATATACACAAATTTCTTACACCCCAGCTGTGGCAATTCCGTTACATATATCAATAAGTGTCAATTAACTTATATTACATCTAACAAGCTCTATATAAAAAACGTTTGTGAATAAAATATCAAAACAATATTACATTGCTGATGGTCCTAATTTGTTTGAAAGATGGGAAGAAATTACTTTTAGACGGGTTCACAAGTGAATTTAGACGAAGCATTTGTGAAGACTTATTTGGCATTGCTACAGCGGTATAGTCCACAGTAGATATTCTATATCAACAAAGGACTGCTCTTTACAATATACACTTTAACTACAACAGAAATAGAGATATTACCCTTACTTTGAATACAGGGTACATTGAGTTCCAAATTTGTAATTTAATTAACGATTTTGTAGTTGTCAGAACTTATGCTAATAAGAAGAATGTGTGTTTCACTGGTAGAACTATGAAGAGGTATTACACAGATTTTTATGCTGTTCATACACTGTACAAGTAGTAAATGAATACATTTTTCACAATAAAACAAAATGAAACCCCCGTGGAGTTAAAAATCCTCAAGTTCACAGCAGTTATCACCACAAAATACAGGTAAACAGCTTACAACAGAACTGTGTCACACACAAAAGCAGCCACTGATGCACATATCTGCAAATATGACTAAATAAATTATATATACAAGCAACTTAACAGTGATCACAACAGTTTATTCAATACATGCAATATGTAAGTTCTCTGTTAAGTGATCTGAATCATTCCAGTTAAAGAAATAACAACACTATGAAACCCTAATTTTCAATTCAATTAATGAATTAAAGTACACAAAGTCATATGAGTAAGTGCAACAACATTTAAACACCTCACATACAATTTTTATCATTTCACTCCCTCAATTAAACCACAAAACAAGTTTTTTAAACAGAAAAATTATGTTCAAAAAGTTATCACTGTAAAATGAACCACAAATAAGGTAGTAGTCAATCGTCATTTACCACTCCAGCATCTGGCACATGTTTTGATTGGCTGGAAGATATGGAACACAAGTGAGGTACTGAGTTCTAGTGATTTTAAGGAGAGCTGCTCATAGACGCCGGATCCAAGCGCGGTCTTTTCCTAGCTACTGAGTCATCAGACGTTTCAACTGAGACATGGTCCCTCTTCTTTTGTGAAGCCTGGAAGCAAATTAATGATTTTTTTTTCCAAGTGATACAAAATGAAGCAAGAACAGATTCAAATTATTACTTGATTTCTCATTTCTCAAATCCTTAAGCCGAAGTAATAAATATTTCAGAACCATGAACTAACAAATTTTAGCTTCAACAATGACTTGTAGGCACGTTATGAAGTGTGATAATATCAATCCACAACACAAATCTTTGTGAAATTATCCTCTACACCATCCCAACATGTTGCATTGGCCTGTTCCATCAACAGACCTGTCTCCAATCGAGCACATATTGGATGTTATAAGACAACTCTAACTTCATCCACAACCAGCATTAACTGCCCTGTACTGACCAACCAAGTGCAACAGGTATGGAACTCCACCCCACAAACTGACATCTGGTATCTGTACAACACAATGTATGCACATTTGCATGCTTGCATTCAACATCGTGGCAGTCACACTGGTTATTATGCATGCACATTTGCATGCTTGCATTCAACATCGTGGCAGTCACACTGGTTATTAACATACAAGCATTTCACATTTGCAATGGCTTATCTTGCACTTAAATTAACCTCTGATCTTGCAATAATAATCACTTAAATATGTTACCTAGACAAAATTATTTCCAAAATTTCATTACTCTACATTAATTATTTTTTTGTGTGATTTTTTCCATCAGTGTAAATTTAAGTTTTAAAATTACACCCTGTAATACAAAACCCATCCAAAAGATACTGTACACACACACACACACACACACACACACACACATGCTGTTTGCTGAAGTTTGCATGGAAAGTAGGAAAGCTTGCAATTTAATTTTTTTCTTTATTTATTTATTTATTTTTGCAGCTGTTGAGAAAGAATAATGGAATGGTTGCTTTGAGCTAGATTTAAAAGTGTGTTTAACTAGAGGCTGTCATTAATCCTTCTGATGTACACCATGAAAATAATATTAATCTTAAAACTCAATTGCCCTCTAAAATTGTAATTGACATACTTGAATATTTACATGAAACTGGAATTGCTCCTCTTGAATTACTGAGTGTGGATGCACAAGCGTATGAGGGGAAAAATGGAATAGAAGACTGTCTGCAACAAGACATTGTTTGCAACCCAGGACCTATGATTAAGAAAGAAAGAAGGGGCAGCACTCTTACACTTTAGAATGTCACCAAATCCATTTTAATCCACTTTCAGACAATCATCATTCCTTTACAGGTCCTCTCCTGTTTACACCAATTTATTCTTTCATTCTGTGTTGTCTTATTGTAAGTATTTTTTTTCTTTTTTATCTGCTTACTGGTTAAATGAATAACACTTGCTGATTACTCTCTCACAACCCTGTGACTAGTTCAATCGGAACTTACCACGGTCTGAACAGATTATCTCTCACCTATTGTACTCCATAGTTTGATTGCTGCCTTATCCCTAAGAGAAGAAAGTGAAAATAGAAAATGTAGTTGTGATCTTGCTACACCCCTGTACCACCAAAAAATTTGTAACAGATTTTTTTTTTTTTCCTTTCTTCCGTATCACTATAGGCCAATATTGCACTGAATACAACATTCTGCATTTCTCAACAATATCTTCCAAAAAGGAAGGAAAAATAATAATGCAAATGATTGTATTGGAAACCTGCAGTACACTCAGTTTAAAAACAAATCAACAAGCACAACACCAAAATCAGAAAGCTTATGGGAAAAGAAAATGAATATTAAAATAAGAAATAATGGGGCAGACCAACTACAGCCTAATGGCTGGTTTGGGACTGACCGTCCACATTTTAACAGTCCACTGGTACAAGGTGGAATATGACTGTTTCTACAATTTCTTTGTTTAATCTACATTAATAAGTTCTCCTGTAACTATCAGCAGTACCAATGTTAAGGTGTATACATATAATGTATTTCTGTAAAGTTGCTTATTAATACGTGAGCAAATTAACTTTATCCTAAGGAATTGTTTGCTAGTCACGCACAGCATTGTAACTAAAATATATCAAATTAGAAACCAATAACACGTCTGAGATGTTGGTGGTGGTCGCCTCAATGCCTGGTAGTAACAACTTTTCTATAGTACCAATATTCAGAGCCTTCCTGTGTGGAAAATCACAGTATTCTCATAATGGACAGCCATCACAGCATTCAGAGATAATGAGAAACAGCAAAAACAATAAAAGTGGATGCGATTTAAAAATTCAACTAAGAGTGGACAATATAGTACTTTTTCTACATGTGACATGCTGCACCCACCGTATTTTGAATGTGACAATCAGTCCAGAGCATGTTGACTCACTTGATGATCAGAGTCTTTAGATCATCATCAAATATTCAAAGTGGGCACTCCTTAACAATATCTACTGACAAAGTAAGGAAGACTTTGAAGAACTGCAGAATGGTCTTGACAGGTTACTGGGCAATGCATGTGTGCAAATAAAATGATACTTTGGTGAACATGAATAGAAGGAAACAGAAAACTGATACAGAATTAAAAAATGAAGATGAGGAAAAAGACTGAAAAATTGGGTATCTAGAATGGACGACAATACAACAAAAGATTTATGTTTACCAATACACAAAACTGTCATAGCTGTTCCAGTAAAGTATAATCCTCTTTATGTGAAAGATAAAACTTGCGAAATGCGTACAGTGAGTATGAAAACAAGAAAGAAATTTCGACTAGATTTTGGAACGTTCTATTGAGGGTATGGTGATTAATGAGACAGCACAAGTTTTGATGTGTCAAGGATGGGCAAAGGAATCAGCAATGTGCTTCTCAAAAGAACCATTTTAGCATTTGCCTTAATTTAGAAGAACCATAGAACACCTAACTTGGAATGGGAATTCTGACAGTGCTCCTCCCATATGAGAGTCCTGTGTTCCTTAGCATCATCTCACCTGATGAATCTGATTAAATGTTTGAAATGTGTGGTTACAGTGAAAGTTAATGGGTGTTACATAGTGCAAAATATGTAACATTACTCACTGTCAAAATTTTTAAGGAACTGGTAAGCAAATAAGCCCACAGTTTGATAGCAATTTTGTGACAGAGAGAGAGAGAGAGAGAGAGAGAGAGAGAGAGAGAGAGAGAGAGAGAGAGAGAGAGAGAGAGGCCATTCTGCTCATTGTTAACTTGACACTGCAGAAAATGTTGGAACTAAGTGCACTTACAGTGTCAGCAGCTCTTCAATTGCGTGCTGATGTTGGCAATTTGTTGACAGTCATCGTAGCCAAACGTGATACTATGCAGTAGCCAATGAGAAGCACTGAATCTAACAATTTCTCTACTGATAACAGAATGTCGTCTCAATGCAGACCACTGCATGGTAGAAGAATGCTGCTCACATTGTGAAATAATAAATGCCATGTTATTGTCCTGAATTGTAGCTTCATAACTGTAGATTTGTTTTCCAACAACGACAGGTATTTGAAAATCATTTAGAGTCACTAATTTTCAGACCCTACTCAAATAGGAATAGAATCAAAATCAACAGATTTGTACTTTGCAACCAACAACAGGATGCAGAATTTTAGGGGAATCATAAACAAGTGGCATTTTATAGTTAATCTTTCACCATGTATGCCTGAAGTGTGTACTGCATATACACAACAACTTGGTAGCAACAACACACCATACATTATCTTCACCCTATAAAAATAATGGATATTTCACTTTTCTATTTTGTATGTTACTAGCAAACTTTTGTGACAGTGACTTTATACAGGTTACCAGGCCCAGGAAAGTTTTTTGTCAGCTGAATGTGTAATTTGTTGGAAATAGCCTCATTTAAAAATGCATACATTACATTACAAACCAGTATTTACATTACATACCAGTATTTACATCTAGTAACATAGCAAATCTTACACCAAGTTACTGGTCTTTATTTCTTAATTTTCCACTTTTGTGAATACTATAGATCACTCAACGTGTGTGCACTTATTCCTGTTTTTATTATGTACACCATCTTATTTCACTTTCCATCTGAGATTACTTTCAATGGATTCACAAATTCCATGGAGGTATTCTTGCTGCCCCCTCCCAACCCCTCTTCGTACATATTTCCATCACTAAGGAAACAATATCAAACAGGGATTTGATACAAACATCTCCAAAACAGGAGTTTCTTGTACATGCACTTTACTGAATCTCATCCTTGTCATAGCCCAGCCCACACTGAAAATGTTCGTGGACAACATTTACTGGAAATCAGGAAAATGAAGTAACACTATGTGTAAGTTACCACAGTCACACAGAGATTAATATGAAACTATATGCACAATATAATGTATGGATTTTTTGACGAGATTCCTTCAAAAGTCCTACATAATTCCACAGAGAATCAGTAAACAATATCTTCAGGAGCTAACTGATAATTTACCTTTTATGAGTGAAACAACAGAAATGGAAAAAAGTGCTAGTTAGCACTACCTCCAACTTGCAATCAGTATTTGAGGACTGCTCTGTATAGTTACCAAATAATATTGCATTTACCATTCTTCATGCAAGCAACTATCTGAAGAATTACTTCACATGCTTTAGTGAAAGCTGGCAATTTCAAATTCCCAAGGTTCATAGGAATTGTTGTATAGTCTCATTTATCAAAACTTTTTTTTGAACTTTTGCCTTCTTTAAAAACATTAAATATGCATTTTACTAGATAAATTTTGTATTCACTGATAGATTTCTGCAATTGGTTTGAATACTTGCAAAAGTATTACAGTGTTATTTAATTAATAAGCCAAAGAACTTAGCCAACTTTCTGTTAAACTGACACTCAAGACAACTGGTTTAGTTAAAGAGTATTGAACCAGGCAAAGCGGGGAAGAAGAGACCTCAGTGTATGAGTTATGTTAGAGATAACTTACCTTTTTGTCCCATTGCTGGTGCAGGTACCTTAACAGGATGTTTGTTTTTTCTGTTACTATAACTGCAATAAAGAAGTTTAATATTATTCACTCCCACAAGTAGATTTATTCACAAATATAAAGAAGCTAACACTACTTACTTTGTTCAGATGGATAATCTTTTGTTGGTAAATAAACTGATGGACGTTTCACGCAAGTACGACTTCCACTGTCTGTGTGGAACCGTGCAAAATTGTTTTCATCATAGGATGGAAGACCTTTCAGGAATTCTGCGACGGACTGAATGAAAGAACAGCGATCAATTTGTCATACAGTAAGGCTCTAAAGCTAATAGCATTACATACACAAGCAATGACACAGACAATGGCACAAGGGTATCTTTAAGTCTCTATTGCAATTCTAACATTAATATCTAGAGGAGACTTGTTTCCTCCTCCCTGTAATCCAAAATGATTACCACAAGAAACTAATCGGCAACACGTATTACACATAGGCCATCGTTAACTGCAACTTACACATTTGCGAAAATATAAGCAGTCCTCACAGGAGGTTGCATACTCTGACACTCAAAAAGCCTATGAGCCACATCTCATCCCAAAGTATGTACTATTACCCTGATTTTCCATAAATAACAGACAGAGCTTTCAATTTATTGTGAGGTAATCTGTGTTTATGACACGTATATGTGAAACCAAAACCGAGAGTGTGTGTAAGGAAGATTAAGCAATGGGCAATTACTGACAACGTTGACGTTCATAAGAAAATTTCGGTTACAACGTAATCACAGTTTACCACAATCCTTCTGGCTAATTGGTTGTCTTTTTGTTAAGGAAATGCAAATAACTCTAGCTCACATTTCATAAATCTTTCGAACAAAGTGCGAGCAATACGCCGACTTAAGTATTCCTTACTGCCCATAGTACTCTTTTACACCTCGCGTCTTCAGGAATTTGAATACTAATTGACTTGTTAATTCATATCCTCAAAAAGACATTACAAGTCTTATCAGATCCTTATGATCATTTGTAGCATTATTTTGTTTACATCACATGAGACGACATTTCGAAGGAGCTAGCATAATTTTTATAACAAATTCCAATCAAACTATAATCTATAGCTTATTACAGTCACTCCAGACAATGAAATACTGCCGACACGTTAATGTTGCAAACTTCGTCGACTTATTACTGCTACGAAACAAAAAAAATTGTATAGACATGGAACTGACGTTGTAGGCCTAATTAATGCCTAGTGTGTAACCCTAATTTCATTAAATTGTGTCAAAAAGTAAAAATAGCTGCACAGCATATTGTAACGAACTTCAAACTCTCTATCTTATTTACAACAATTACCGTACATCGAACGTCTGCTACAGTCACGAAAACTTAATTTTCTGAGCACGACACAGAAAAATTATTACTTTGTTACATTGCCTCTGGCAATAACAATCAAACAGAATGTTTCATAACTTTGTTATCACACATAGGTACAAATAGGTGATATGTTTCTCGTGAACTATTTGTAAATATTTCTCCTATGATCCACTTAAAAAAAACACCTAACTGCATGTCTCTGAACCACGCCCTCTAGAAACTAGAATAATCAATAAAATTTTTGAAATATGTTGTTCATGATTATCGAATAGAAAACCTTTTCCCTGACGGGAGAGATTATCAAACACAATTGCACACATTGCCACTCATATTTTGATGAGCTAAGCAAACTTAGCTGTATAGTCAATGCAGATTTGATTCTCATGGAAATATCTCATGATAAACCGGCGAACACACACTGGCGATACAAATATTTGGGTTGTTAATTACCACCTTACCATTTTTAATATCTATCACGACCCTTCCCCAACAAACATCAACATGCAACTATCGACACCTATCAAGTAGGGAGCAGCACGTGCGTACGCAATTGAGTTGCTCATGCCAACTTAACGCACATCTTGTCAGACAGAAGCGAACTTAATAAAATTTAGTTATTCGTTACTGAGCATGGTCTCGGAAACCTGTAATTGTTTACTTGTCTTATGAGCTTTAATCTCACTGTTATCTTTTATACTCTGTTTTATATGAATTCCATTTAGTAAAAATGTCATCTTTCTTGCGTCACCGTTCGCTTCTATTTCGACAATAGCGGTGCTATGATGAACCCAAGTGTACATCGTAATAAAAGTCAGGAACATACCAAGAAGCAAAAATAGTGTCAAACTGTCAGTATTCTATCAAGCAACCGATAACATTTTTATACACTTGTGTAAAGACGGCCTTAGTTGACGAAAATCTGGTGCAACGAAGCAGCAGCAGAATGATATACCATACCTTTGAGAAACAACTACAAGTACAATGCAAAGTGCTTCTGTTTTAATAGTTTTTAAACAATAATTATATTTTCGTGTTTTTAAAATCAGGGGACCTGAAAAAATATTACTATCGCACATCATTGGATGAAATACTTTTTTTCATTCTAAGCTACCAAATATAGGCCTATATACACCGTACTAGAAAGTACTCATCTACTGTCGTAAATACTGTAGGTTGTTCTTCAAAAAAGGAGATGCAATCTTTTCAAGGAGAAATACGTTTCAGTATGGTAGTCTAAATATGGCATTCGAACTGCAGACTCCAGACTGGATGCCATTTTCCTACTATCCAGAGATGAAGGAGATGAATCTCGCATATTTATTGCATGTTAGAATAATAACGCCATTTAATGACAGTTTCTAGTCTCTCTGTGTTGAGGAAGAGGAAAACGAAAATTAAACTGATGGCTCCACAACGCTCTTTTGACTGCACAGTCTTTCTGGCTAACCATAGCTGGTGCAGTGAATTAAGTGTTCGGCGATTGGTCATACTTTGCCATCAGATAGCATTGGGTCATATTTTACAAGAAGAACATTGAAGTATGGTATGAACGTCTGTATACCAAAGGCGACACAAGAGGAAAACTGAAACATCCACAAGGTATATAAATCTCGAATATAGAATACAGCATAAAAAGATTCCATCGTGGGAGCAAAAGTACTTCGAGTACAGTGTAGATTGTTTGATGGATTCGCTGCATCCAGGGACTGTTTGTGCCAAGCAGCTAAGTTAGTCACGGGCAGATCCACTTTGTGTACAGTGCGCTAGTGAATATTGTGTGTATATTTTCAAAATGTACTGTAAATAAATTTTCTTCTTGTTCGCCGTTTCTATACGCCTGTTATTTATTGTGGCTAACATACCCACAAACCAGTGACCCTGAGAAGCAAAATGGAGACAAAAAGGCAATAACCTCAAAGTGAATCAGCAGTGGATAAACAACAGAAAATGTTACGCCGAAACAGCAGTTCAGACAGCACCATGCAGCCAAATACAGTGTAAACAGTGACTTTAACTTTCAAGCCTCTTCAAATAGTGAAGGACAAATATTTCCGCAAAGTTCGGCATTGCTCGTTTCGGCGACAATAATTTTACCCAGAACATGCAGTGTCTCAATCGCATTGCAAACGAAAGTGGAAATATCTCCATATTTCCCACAGTAACCAGCAAAATGGTTATATATGCTGTAACTTACTTTTACCACAAGCAGTGTTTTAAGTGACGAAATGCAGTTTATACTAACAACGAATGCCTTGAGGTTCAACTGGAAGCAACACATTGATGGTCTGCTGAAACGTCTAAGTTCAGCTACGTATGCTATTAGAGTTATTGCAAATTTTGGTGGTAAGAATCTCAGTTAATTAGCTTACTATGCCTACTTCCATTCACTGCTTTCGTATGGCATCATATTCTGGGGTATTTCATTGTTGAGTAGAAAAGTACTCGTTGCTCAAAAACGTGTCATCAGAACAATTGCTCGAGCCCACCCACGGTCATCCTGCAGACATCTATTTAAGGATCTAGGGAACCTCACAGTAACCTCACAGTATATATATTCACTTATGAAATTTGTTGTTAATAATGCAACCCAGTTCAAAAGTAATAGCAGTGTGCATAGCTATAACACCAGGAGAAAGGATGATCTTCACTATGCAGGGTTAAATCTGACTTTGGCACAGGAAGGGGTAAATTATGCTGCCACAAAAGTCTTCGGTCACAAACCAAACAGCATCAAAAGCCTGACAGATAGCCAACTAACATTTAAAAATAAATTAAAAGAATTTCTAGATAACAACTCCTTCTCCTCATTGGCGGAATTTTTAGATATAAATTAAGGGATAAAACACAACAACAACTTAAACATTAGTGTGATACAATATTTTGTGTAATGTAATATCTTGTACAGATATCTTTTATTAACCTGACACGTTCCACATCATTACGAAGTGTCGTATTCATGATCTATGGAACAATTATTAATCTAATCTAATCTTGGATTCACATGTACTGATTTTAGTGTCTGTCATTATTCTAAATTTGCCTGTGCAAAATAGGTGCCAGAATCCATAGACCACCTTATTAAGAGTTTTTGCAAATCACAGTATCAATGCATTCAACAAGTGTTAAGCAATGATGATATTGTGATGTTTAAAGCTTTCCTGGTGTACTGATTGTTCCATTAAAACATGGGAGAACTGCCGGATATCAGTAACGTCCTGCCACGATATTTCAGCGCAGAGTCTTCTGGCCATCTTCAGGTGAGTGCCACTGTAGTAATAGTGGCGAGTACGTGCTGAGCTATTTAAAGACGTACTGAGGTGACATAGCGCATGCACTCACCTGGCACTCACCTGAAGATGGCCAGAAGACTCTGCGCCGAAATATCGTGGATTAGATTAGAGATTAGATTAGATTAGATTAATACTTGTTCCATAGATCATGCATACGACACTTCGTAATGATGTGGAACGTGTCAGGTTAATAAAAGATGTCTGTACAAGATATTTCATTACACAAAATATTGCATGACACTAATGTTTAAGTTTTTTTCCCCTTAATTTATATCTAAAAATTCAGCCAATGAGTAGAAGGAGTTGTCATCTAGAAATTCTTTTAATTTATTTTTAAGTGTTGGTTGGCTATCTGTCAGGCTTTTGATGCTGATTGGTAGGTGGCTAAAGACTTTTGTGGCAGCATAATTTACCCCTTTCTGTGCCAAAGTCTCAACAAATTTCATAAGCGAATATATATACTGTTAGGTTATTGTGAGGATCCCTAGATCCTTGAATAGATGTCTGCAGGATGACCATGGGTGGGCTCCAGAAATTATTCCGATTACACGTTTTTGAGCAATGAATACTTTTCTACTCAACGATGAATTACCCCAGAATAAGATGCCATATGAAAGCAGTGAATGAAAGTAGGCAGAGTAAGCTAATTTACTGAGATTCTTGTCACCAAAATTTGCAATAACCCTAATAGCATATGTAGCTGAACTCAGACGTTTCAGCAGACCATCAATGTGTTGCCTCCAGTTTAACCTCTCATCAATGGACACACCTAAAAATTTTGAAAATTCTACCTTAGCTACAGACTTCTGTTCAAAGTCTATATTTATTACTGGAGTTGTGCCATTTACAGTACGGAACTGTATATACTGTGTTTTATCAAAATTTAAAGAGAGTCAGTTTGTTGAGAACCACTCAATAATTTTGTGAAAAACATCATTTACAGTTACATCACTTAGTTCTTGGTTTTTGGATGTTATTACTATACTTGTATCATCAGCAAAAAGAACTAACTTTGCATCTTCATCAATGTGGAATGGTAAGTCACTAATGTACGTCAAGAACAGTAAAGGACCTAAGACTGAACCCTGTGAGACCCCATACTTGATAGCCCCATCCCCCCCCCCCCCCCCAGTTTGAGGAATCAGCTGTTGTTTTAACATTACATGAACCACTTATTTCAACTTTCCGCATTCTTCCAGTTAAGTATGAATTAAACCATTTGTGCACTGCCCCCCTCAAACCATAATGATGTAGCTTATCTAAAAGAATTCTATGATTTACACAATCAAAGGCCTTTGAGAGATCACAAAAAATACCAATGGGTGATGTCCGGTTATTCAGAGCATTTAATATTTGATCAGTGAAAGCGTATATAGCATTTTCTGTTGAAAAGCCTTTCTGAAAACAAAACTGACATTTTGTTAGTACTTTATTTTTACAAATATGGGAGGCTATTCTTGAATACATTACTTTCTCAAAAAATTTTGATATAGCTGTCAGAAGAGAGATTGGGCAGGACGTTACTGATATCCTGCAGTTCTCCCTTGTTTTTCTGAAACAATGATGATTTTGGTGACAATTATTGGTACCACATACGTGCTACTGATGATCAATAAGAGATAACAATGTCATATCTTATTCATCTAGCTGTCGCTACCAGTTAAAACAGCAGTTATAACATGCGAAAAAAATGAAAAGATTTCACAAATAGAAGTTGCAGATGAGGTCTACTGTCTGCATCTGCACGAAAATGTGTGGTCAATGATGTAAATCCCAAGATGATGTTACCATGACGGCAGCCACAGTCGTTAAACAGGAACACCAACCAATAGTTTACGAGTGACTTAGGACTTTGCGACACAGTTTGGATGCACTCAAACAACAGATTACCAAGAAGGCATACAAGATAAGAGGCTGTGGCACACAAGAAGACACTACTGTTTCACAGCTCTACATCCCAAGACGGTAAAAAATGGTTCATGAAGCAATGATCGCCCATGTACTGGTACCAGAGCTGCCTCGATGTATTAGTCGCCCACAGTATTACTGCACCTGGGGGTGAGGGCGCTTCAGTCGGTTTATTGTAAGTTTTTATCGTGATATTTTACAAGCATTTTCTGAACAACTTGATATTATATGCGTAACTGCATTTTCCTTAGTTACCACTGTACTTGTTTGCTTTAACATCACTGCATTTTTCGGATAACGACTGTGGGAGGCCAAGTGCGATATTGTCATGCTCGGCTACTACAGGCTGTGAAGTGCATTACATCTTGTGTTTATGCACATGTAAACGGTGTGGCTGGCTGCAAAGAAACTTACAAGCACTTACTGATCAACGCGCTCATGGTGCCAATAAAACATCAAAACCAGCTGTCAGAACAAATCAGCAGCCATTTGGTAGTTCCCTCATGAGTGGTTACTGTCAAACAACAGGGATCATAAGCACTGTGCTCACTCATGGCCAATACACTGTTTTTAAAGGCTCCCAACGACGACATACATGACAAATAATTTGCCTTGAACATATCTGGTGGACTGTGATTCTGACATGAACAGCTTACTCGTAACAACACAGCAACAAAGGGAGACTCTGACACATAGATTACTTACCACAGCTAGCAGTTCACCTATTTCCAATTACAGTGAATATGTGATATTACGGCAGACATGGACTTTGGAACTGGCTGAAGTTTCTGAGTCCATATTAGACACTGACTTCTTCCATTGTCATAATCGGAACTCAACTTATGTGCAGGACTGCTTAGCTTGGGGACTGAAATAACTGCTGGACAATTAGGCAGGACATTTATGCAAAACCGCAACAGATATCAGATAGGGGCATCAAAAATGGGAACAACTGCACCTCATCCAAACTATTATATACAAATCCAAAGAAAGTGGACACATGCAACCTCCAGAATACACACTAGATCTTTCAAAGTTAAAGAATATGTGTGTAGTTTCGCAATCTAAGATACACGTCTTAAAAGTAGAGAAAGAAAACTAAATAAAGGTGAGTACTCGTCCTGTAAAATCAATTTATGGTCACAAAGCGCAATCTCCAATCAATTTACAGATAATGGATCAAGCAAAAGTGGCACTTCATTGAGGCAACATCTCGCCCATGTCTTGCCCAAAACTACGTTAGTGTCACTTAACAGCTTGCAGTCAGCTTCTTGTTACCTGCCGACAGCTTAGAAACACAGCATCACTATTCTTTGTCATCAAATGCCACAAGCGAGTGCAGTGAGCTGCATACAGTACCAATGCCTACACCACCATCACCTAGCCGGGACACCCTTAGAGCTCCAAAACTGTTGACACCAGTTCATATGAGACCCAGATGTCTAGCTAGCAGCCAGTTCTCGTAGATTCCCAGCTGGGCGTTGGGGGAGGGGGGGACTATTTAGGGGTGGAAGTACAGTGTGCCAAGCAGCTAAGTCAGTCTCCCTCTGGTACCAGACACATTCAATCTTGTATAGTGAGCAAACTAATATTGTGTTAATATTTCCTGTATAAGCATGTTATTTATGTAACTAACATACCTACTCCCACACCCTCAATGTCATGCCGTCATTGCCAGTATACAAGCAATCCAAGAGCTTAGCTCTCCTAACATTTGTTGTTACTGCTTTCTGGCAATGAATGTTGCTTCTAAGTTATTTATTGTTCTGTTGCTTTGAAACATGTATGTTGTCAGACAATTACTGCGCTTTTACATATGTAGCTTACAATGTGAGCCTGGTGTACAGGAGCCAGATTGTGCATCAAATCTACTCTACAATGAGTAATTAGACAGCAGTCCCCTCATACGCAACAGAGAAATAGTGAGCACTTCAGTGTGTTGACAGAAAGTTCCATACATATAACACAAACGTTTCAGAGAACATTGCTCTTGATAAACACCCTGATAATAGAAAAATACAAGGCAAATGACATTTTTGATCTTTTATTGCAATAACATTGTAAGTGGGGCCCAGATGTTTAAGCAAATAATTATTCTTTTACTTCACTCCTACACAGTTAAAAGTGTAATATTTACGAACTTTTTTGCCAGACTGATATATTTCATTTTAACATTGCATATTTTAAGTTTATTCTAGATAAAATTACATATTATTGCAGTTTTACGTCATGTTTCCCCACACACTTCAGCAGGACCTCCTTTAGAAAAATACCTGATTTAGCATAAAACTTAAAGACAAGATGTAAATGACCCCTAAAATCATGTTTTAAGGCAATAAAATATGATTTATTGCACTTTTAGTTGGATCATTAAGGATATATCTCTCTTTAATTCTCTTCTCAAAACCAAAGCAGATATCATAACAGTACTATGTGTAGTTGTAGTAGGTGTTACTGTGTTCAGCAAATGGCTTTGCGTGGTGTTAAGATCGGAAGTGGGGCAAGTACATAACTAGTGGCCCTAAGTTACCCAGCTATTAGCAGATTCTGACGATTCAAAATCAGGAAGTTCATGTGGCAAGAAAAGTTTGCCAAAAAGAATCCCTTAAGAGTTCTCAACTGTTTATGTTCAGTATTCCTCCTGTTGTGTCTAATTATCATCTGAACTAAAACCTTCTCTTACGATAGATGACACTTTCACTATTTATGGAGAACGTGTTGTCTGTCAAGCATGAAAAAAGTAGAACAGATGCTGTATTAAAGTCCCAACATTAGAAACATATTCATAGTGATGTGGACATAGAGAGTAAAGGAGTGGAATCTTGTGAGAAGCAAAATTAATTCCACTGACATTGATGCAAAAGACTCTACATTTCTCATATGTATTTCTTCATGATATGTACTTCACTACGGTTACTGTGAAAATTCCATGGTACAAATCTCAGGTGCCTGAATGCTGCACATTTCTGCAAATGTACTGCTGACAACAATTCCTGATGAACCAAAATCAAAGAAAAACTATGTAAATTTTTGTTACCAGTAGGCTCTTAAAAGTGTACAATGCTATATAACCATCACATACGGATACACATTAACGAAATGGAGGATATTTCATTGACAAACACATTAATGGCAAATTCGATCAAGGAGAACACTCAAAGTCATTTTTTATTTCCTGCAAAGTGGTGGAATGCTCAAATCATTCAGCAGTAGCTAGTTTTATGAATAGCAATTTCAACTATGGTGGCCTGAAGGAATTCAAGGAGGAAAAGATCTTATTATGTTAAAAATTGCACTATAAAATACACAACTGTCCCATTATTTTTTATTGAAGACTAGGGTCATTCCCACAACTTTGTCTGTGTTTGCTTTCAATTCATATATTGAACATACCTCTTCTCCCCTCTCTGTGTCCACAACTTCCTCCCTCTGTTTGTTAATCTCATCATCCTACCTCTTTCTGTCTTTCTTCTCGCCTCACTATGTTCCTTCATCCCCTGCGAACCTTGCATTGCTGCGCGGGATTAGCCACGTGGCCTAAAGGCGCTGCAGTCATGGTCTGTGCGGCTCGTCCTGGCGGTGGTTTGAGTCCTACCTCGGACATGGATGTGTGTGTTTCTCCTTAGGATAATTTAGGTTAAGTAGTGTGTAAGCTTAGGAACTGATGACCTTAGCAGTTATGTCCCATAAGATTTCACACACACTTGAACTTCTTTTTTTTTTTTTTTTTTTTTTTTTTTTGAACCTTGCAAAACTAGCACTCCTTTCTTCCAGGAGTGCTGGTTCTGCAAGGTTCGCAGGAGAGCTTCTGTGAAGTTTGGAAGATAGGAGACGAGGTACTGGCGGAATTAAAGCTGTGAGGATGGCGCGTGAGTCGTGCTTGGGTAGCTCAGTTGGTAGAGCACATGCCTGCAAAAGGCAAAGGTCCCGAGTTATAGTCTCGGTCCGGCACACAGTTTTAATCTTCCAGGAAGTTTCAAGAAAAAGACTAATTGAATTCTGCAATAAATTTCAGATGGTAATAGGGAATATCCTATTCAAGAATAACAAGAGGATGAGGTAGATTTTGAAAGTGCCAGGAAATACAAAAAGATTTCAGTTAGATACACCATGATCAAGCAGAGATACCGAAAAAAACATTGGATTGCAAGGCGTACACAGTAGTAGATATAGACTCAGATCACAATTTAGTAATGATGAAAAACAGCCTGAAGTTTAAGAGATTGATCAGGAAGAGTCAATGCTCAAGGAAGTGGGATACGAAAGTACTAAAGAATGAAAAGATATTCTTGAAGTTCTCTGAGGCTGTAGATACTGTGGTAAGGAATAGCTCAGTAAGCAGTTCAGCTGAAGAGGCATGAGCATCTCCAAACAGGGCTACAGTAGAAATTGGAGAGAAAAATGTAAAATCAAAGAAGTTAACTGTGAAGAAACCATGGATAACAGAAGAAATACTCCCTTTTATCGACGAAAGAATGAAGTACAGAAATGTTCATGGAAATTCAGGAATACGGAAAAACAGTCACTCGGTAATGAAATTAATACGAAGTGCAGGGAAGTTAGAAGAATTGGCTATATGAAAAATGTGAAGAAATCGAAAAGTAAATGATTGACGGAATTGCTGACTCATTATATAGAAAAGTCAAAATACTCTTCGGTGATATTAAAGCAAGGACGGTAACATTAAAAGTGCAATGGGAATTCCATTGTTAAATGCAGAGGAGAGAGCGGATAAATGGAAAGTACACTGAGGGCCTTATTGACGGAGAGGACGTATCTGACGACGTGGTAGAAGAAGATATAGGAGTCAACAGCGAAGAGACAGCGGCTCCCATATTAGAATCAGCGTTGAGAAGACTTATAAGCAAATAAGGAGCAAAGGGTGGATATCAATCCATCAGAATTTCTAACATCTTTGGGGGAAATGACAATAAATCGAGTATTCAGGCTGATGTGTAGAATGTATGAGAGTGGCGATATACAATCAGACGTTCGTAAAAACATCATCCATACAATTCCTAACATTGCAAGGGTCGACAACTGCGAGAGTTATCGCACAGTCAGCTTAACAGCTGAAGCTTCCAAGTTGCCGACAAGAATAATATAAAGAAGAATGAAAGAGAACACTGAGGATCTATTAGGGGACGACCAGTTGGGCTTTAGGAAAGGTAAAGGTATCAAAGCGGCAGACTGACGAAAAATGAAGAGACATTCATAGGATTTTTTGATCTTGAGAAATCGTTCGACAATGTAAAATGGAGCCAGATGTTGGAAATCCTGAGGAGTAAGCTATAGGGAAAGATAGATAATATAAACGTATAAGAACCTTGAGGTAACAATAAGAGTGGAAGACCAAGGACAAAGTAGATGGATGAAAAAGGGTGTAAGACAGGAATGTAGTCTTCCGCCCCTGCTATTCGATCTATACTTCGAAGATGCAAATACAGAAATAAATGAAGGGTTCAAGTGTGGGATTAAAATCCAAGGTGAATGCATATAAACCTTAAGATTCACTGATGACATTGCTATCCTCAGTGAAAGTTAAGAAGAATTTCATGATATGTTGAATGGAGTGAACAGTCTAATGAGTACCAAATATGGATTGAGAGTAATCGAAGAAAGACGAAAGTAATGAGAAGAATCAGCAATGACAACGGGGAGGACCTTAACATCATAACTGGAGCTCATGAATTAGGTTAAATTAAGGAATTCTGCTAGCTTGGCCGCAAAATAATTTTTGGTGGACGGGGTGAGGAGGACACGAGGACACGGACTTGCACTGTCAAAAAGGGCTTATTTGGCCACGAGAAGCCTACAAGTATCAAACACAGGGGTAGTCTGAGAAAGAAATTTCTTAGAATATACGTCTTGAGCACAACATTGTATGGTAGTGACACATGCACTGTGGGTAAACGAGCAGAAGAGAATAGAAACATCTCAGATGTGGTGCTATAGACGAATGTTAAAATTAGGTGGACTTATAACGTAAGGAATGAGGAAGTTCGTCGCCAAATGGGTGAGGAAATAAGTATATGAGAAACTCTGACAAGACGAAGGGACAGGATGCCAGGACACCAGCTAAGACATTTGGGAATAACTTCAATGGTACTAGTGGGACTCAAAGAGGGTTAAAACTTTAGAGAAAGACTGGGGTAAATCCAGAAAATACCTGAGGACGCAGACTGCAAGCGGTACTCTGAGATGAAGAGGTTGACACAGGAGCGGAATTCGTGGCCTTATGCAGTTCTCTCCTCTCAGTTTTTCCATGCGGCATCTTCCAGCGCTCATTTACGCCAACGCTGTCTTTCTTCTCCGTTGCATAATCCTAATGCATGTCAGTATCTTAAAACTTCCCTGAATAAATCATAATTTCTCTCTCACAAAACCTCGTTCACATAAAAAACTCACATCACTACCTCATGTATCACCGAGCGAGGTGGCACAGTGGTTAGCACACTGGACTCGCATTCAGGAAGACGACGTTTCAAACCTACATCTGGCCATCCTGATTCAGGTTTTCCGTGATTTCCCTGAACCGCTTCAGGCAAATGCAGGGCACGGCCCACTTCCTTCAACAACCTTCCCTAATCTGCTGGGAGGAGTGACCTCGCTGTTTCGTCCCCACCCCCAAAACAAATAAACCAACCAAAATCATGTATCTTCATTAAATATCGACGACGGCACTTTCCTTCAAAAACTGTGTTCCTGTTATATCACCTTTTTCATCACCTTTAACATTTCATCAACAAAATAATAACGTATAATAATATGCCGCACCAATGGTCAGGTTGGATTACCACCATAAAAATCTCGAACAACACCGAAGGTCCAAAGAAAATCGTACACGCATGCGAATTCAAACACAGAGAAATGCAGAGTATGTAAACAGGCAGAATACGGCGCTGCGGCAGGCAACGCCTATATACACTACTGGCCATTAAAACTGCTACACCACGAAGATGACGTGTTACAGACGCGAAATTTAATCAACAGGAAGAAGATAATGTGATATGAAAATGATTAGCTTTTCAGAACATTCACACAAGGTGGGTGACGATGGCGACACCTACAACGTGCTGACTTGAGGAAAGTTTCCAACCGATTTCTCATACACAAACAGCAGTTGACCGGTGTTGCCTGGTGAAACGTTGTTGTGATGCGTACCATCACGTTTCCGACTTTGATAAAGGTCGGATTGCAGCCTATCGCGATTGCGGTTTATCGTATCGCGATATTGATGCTTGCGTTGGTCGAGATCCAATGACTGTTAGCAGAATATGGAATCGGTGGGTTCAGGAGGGTAATACGGAACGCCGAGCTGGATCCCAACGACCTCGTATCACTAGCAGTTGAGATGACAGGCATCTTATCCGCATGGCTGTAACGGATCGTGCAGCGACTTCTCGATTCCTGAGTCAACAGACGGGGACGTTTGCTAAACAACAACCATCTGCACGAAAAGTTCGACGACGATTGCAGCAGCATGGACTATCAGCTCGGAGACCATGGCAGCGGTTACCCTTGACGCTGCGTCACAGACAGAAGCGCCTGCGATTGTGTACTCAACGACGAACCTGGGTGTACGAATGGCAAAACGTAATTTTTTGGATGAATCCAGGTTCTGTGTACAGCATTATGATGGTCGCATCCGAGTTTGGTGACATGGCAGTGAACGCACGTTGGAAGCGTGTATTCGTCATCGCCATACTGGCGTGTCACCTGGCGTGATGGTATGGGGTGCCATTGGTTACACGTCTCGGCCACCTCTTGTTCGCATTGACGGCACTTTGAACAGTGGACATTACATTTCAGATGTGTTACGACCCATGGTTCTACCCTTCATTCGATCCGTGCGAAACCCTACATTTCTGCAGGATAATGCACGACCGCATGTTGCAGGACATGTACGGGCATTTCTGGATACAGAAAAAGTTCGACTGCTGCCCTGGCTAGCACATTCTCCAAATCTCTCTCCAACTGAAAATGTCTGGTCAATGGTGGCTGAGCAACTGGCTCGCCACAATACGCCAGTCACTACTCCTGATGACCTGTGGTATCGTGTTGAAGCTGCATGGGCAGCTGTACCTGTACACGCCATCCAAGCTCTGACTCAATGCCCAGGCGTATCAATGCCATTATTACGGCCAGAGGTGGTTGTCGTGGGTGCTGATTTCTCAGGATCTATGCACCCAAACTGCGTGAAAATGTAATTACATGTCAGTTCTAGTATAATATATTTGTCCAATGAATACCCGTTTATCATCTGTTTTTCTTCTTGGTGTAGCAATTTTAATGGCCACTAGTGTAGTTTATTTACTACACTGATACAAAACAGTCGCTCTGACGTGCTTGGGGTCACAATACACAGCCTACAGACCTGAAAACTACTCGTAAATTATCTAAATAATGCAGTACACTGGTCTATAGACACGCAAACAACTCGTAATCTGAAAAAATAATACACATATAATGCTCTGCAAACACACTTCCTAATTCTAAACTGTCGAAATAATGCACAGAACAGCCAAGACAACTGCAGACTACTCGTAAATCACCAAAACAATGCAGTTCATTGCTGTGCAGATGCGTTCACTAATTATAAACTGTCGAAATAATGAATACAATTTATTTAGGGACGGATTTATTTATCACACTGATACAAAACACTCACCCTAGCGTGCTTGAGGTCGCAGTAGCTAGTTTACAGACCTGTAAAATACTCATAATCACTGAAATAATGCTTTGCAAACACACTGGCTAATCGTCAACTGTCGAAATCATGTGTTGCACAGCCTGCACACCTGTTCACAAAATAATGCAACAGACACGAAAACAACTCGTAAATTGTCAAAAGATAATGCATGTGTAACAATATGCAAACATGCTCACTATGCTTAAACAGCCAAAAATAATGCAGTGTACAAACAATCATTGCACTTAAAAAAACGGTTTCAAACTACCGTCAACTGCGAAATATCAGCAAACTGCTCCCCTACAGAACACCAAGGCACACAAGCCGGGTGGTGGGCTCATTCCGGTCCCAGGTCGCGCTATAGAAATCTCTTCCAATATTTCCCGGAATAGTTTAGGGTGCATTGTTCCGAGAGATTCTAACGACACATGTGATCTGCGTCTAGTCGTGCACATGTGATTACCTCCCCTGCATGACTGAAGCGTTGCCGCGAAATGTTCGGGTAGCGACTCACCATCGACGGTGAATCTAAAAGGTTCTCAGTGTTATATGGACGTCACAAGACTATGTAACTAAGAGCCAAGTCGACCTGTCGGAAATTGTAAAGTGTCACAGAAATAGTTAACGGTCGCTTTTGTAGGAGCTTTTGTGACGTTTCATGTTGCCTACATAGAAATTCTTGTCCTAACAGAACCTGTGTACGAAAATAGCGTAGAATAACGCCGAATGCATTCTTCCTGATGGTTCTAACGTGGCACCCCATCCATCACATGTTAACCTTCCTAGAAATCGTTAAGTCCTGCTTTCAACAAACATATCTGAAACGCAAACGTTCTCACCGCTCTATTGACACTCCTATGTCCCAGCATAAACGATGTCTTGTGAATGAATGGAGCATTCTGATCGGCTCTTACTGAATTTACCCGCCAAATTACTGATGCTGCCGGTGTGGAAGCACTGTCCACCTTTTTCTTTCTGTAGACGAGACTTTCAGTGGCAAAAAGCTATTTTGTGCAGATCGCCATATTGCACTGGCAGTTAAACCCTGCAAAAACGGCCTACAGATCATCAAATATATCCCACGTACTCACTGTGCCACAGTGCAGCTACGACGGAGGAAATAGCCACTGTAAACACAGCCCACGATCACAGCTGTGGAGGCGCGTGTCAGCCAGAGAGAGGCCTGCCGGACGTGGACGACCCCTTACCCGAGGAGCATCTGAGTAGTAGGAGTTCGGACACTGTCAATACTCCCAGTGCAAACACTCATTGTGTTGACTCTTCTTAAATTTCCGCGGAGTATACATGCAACACAGCCGGTCCTGAAGGTAACTCAGCGCAAACTGGGTATTAGCTCACTATCTACTATTTCAGGAGGAGCTGCCAGCCAAATCATCATTAAGTCTAAAGCTTTCTCGGACTCACCGAACCAGTGTACAAAGGATGGCATGCTTGCTTGCTGCTACGATTTCTACAGTCATCTCTAGACACACAAGTGGGATATTAACAGGGCTGCATTCCACACGACTGATAGGTCAGAAACTGAAGCGATCTAACATTATAGCCTGTTTTAAGCGCAGAACCGTGTAGCCTTAGGAGTTATTGTGTTAATGTTCTCTCTTACCAATACTCTCCTGGTACTGATCTCATACACTAGAACAATACTTTAAAATTGATAGTGTAGTTGATTTACATACAATACTTCGAACTCTGGAGCTCCAGCATGCAAAAAACCATCCGTTTCTTGTTCTTCTTAATCGTCTGCTATTACAATACTTTCAAATCTGTTACTATAAGCAGATAAGGGATGCTAACCTCCTTGACATGGGTGTATCTGTAGTAATCTTGTGCACTTGGTCGGGCGATGACTCGGCAAGGTCCATTCATTCAGAAGACGCGGAATGTGGTGGTATGCATCTGGTCAGCTGCAGATTAAAACGGCAATGGTGCTGCAGGGCGGCTTGGTCAAAGACAGTGTGAGGGGGTCTTTCATGCTTAAATTTATTCTAAGACTGCGAGAATACTCTTTGACTCCCATCCGCGTAGAGATAGACTGTAAATTATGCACTATACTCGAGGTGCTGGAAATATGTAAAGCGCTGTCTACTGTTCTTTGGCGAAGTATATGTTCGAGAATTAGCAACAAATGGACGTATTGCACAGTCATCTACCTACATTCACAGTGACACTCGCAAAGTAGAGAAAGGGCGATTTAGCGATGATACTGAAATTGGGAAACATGCTGTTGCATCGTTGGTCGATGTTGAAATTACTGTATAATTGCTAAAATTGTTCGCACTATCAACTGTGATGCTTATTATTACAGTACACCGACGGTGTCTTTTCCATGCCATCCGTCCACTGGTATGCTGTTGGTTACCGCATAGTGATTGACTGACATCGTTTGTTTGAGATGGGGAAAGAGTTTTGGTGGAAGGCAACACCTTATGGGGGGTAGCTAGCACCAAAATAGTGATCGCGTACATGATTGCAATATGAGGAATCAGTCGAAATGGAACGCAGAGCCATCAGCTATTCCGTGACTGTGACAGATGAGTTTAACTGTAGAGGTCGTCTATCACCTTCGGACTGCAGTTTGGAAACGCTCCACAACGCCGCCAAACTCTTCCTGATTCCTTATGTTGTAACTGTCTTTTATTTAAAATCTTCCAGTGTGTGTGGTGTGTAGCAGCAGAAACTACATGATTTATACCGTGCGACGTCTAGTTTTCTGCGAGAGGCAATGGACTCAAACGTGTTAATGTCAGTATAGAACCTAACACTGACCGCGAAGACGCGGTGGAAAAACGAAATGTATGGCAGTGTATAAAGCGTGTTACAGTAGAAACAAAAATGTTTCAAACAACGACACAGGGTCACAGGGAGCGTCTCTTGCGACTTACAGTATAGTCTGTGGCATACGGTCATCCTCCTACAGTACAGGTGATGAAACTTTAAACTGGTCCTTGCAGTGGATCAACCCCTGTATATTTAATAGGATCGCAACATGTGCTCTGTGCTGGCTTGCATACAGTAATTGTTTTTGATATATGGGAGGAGAGAGATGCAGTAAAAATCTTATCGAGTGCTCTGTTGGGTGAAGTTAATAGAGCATTCAGAGTTTGTAATTTTATCTGTTGGATGGTACAGAATAACGATGATAGGATGTTGCGGTGATAGATGTGAATTGGCCCTGAGGGATGCGAATCTGCTGTGGACTCCAATAGCTGTATGTGGTTTGGAGAAGCACCACAATAACCACAACGCAGTAGCAAAACCCTCGTACTTCTCCCAGTTCCTATACTGTCTTTTATATTACCTAGTTTTCCAGGAGAGGGCTTCGTTTGGCGCTGACCTTACACAACGTGCACAGTTGGCAGTGTTATGACAACATCTTCCCGTTTCCATCGAATGCTAAAAATACAGTCCTGTCACACTAACTCAGCTTAGCCTGTTTCTTCGCGGGTTGCAGAAGGTGGTAGATATAGCTTTCTCCTACTTCTACTCATTTCCGACTTAAATTGGAATGATCATATGCACAATTCTACAGAAATGTCTCGCAGTTGCAAGAGACATATGGACTAACAAAAATTTTACTGTAGCTTATATGTTCGAAAAAAGTGAATCGTTTCAAGATGTGGGAGTGCCAGAAATATGATTCACTAGTGGCTGTAGTCATTAAAGGACGTCTCCATTGGATACAACATAGGTATGTGGCTGAATGGAAAGACTTGATTCCAAATGATAAACACTATTTCTACCGATAGCATAGCACTAGAGATGTGAAAAGCTAGTGTACATTTCTTACGACCTCAATCAGCACACCATCTACTACTGCTTGTGATCCTTCTCAATCAACCATCGCCTACAACCCAGTCGATATATCACCGAACCTCTGACATGGCATTGAGACAGAATGCCTTACAAATACTGGAGACATATCTGGGGGGCGTCATGAGGGAGTTGCAAATACCGGTTTCATACCACGTTCCTTACCCGAATCGGTTTCTAAATTCGGTAATTTTTTTTACGAGGGTGCACCGTCGGCGACGTGTAACCGCACTGCTGGTCTGATAATATACACTCCGGCGATCACCGTCTATATTCAGTGTAACGTCATTCGTCTGTAGAAACCACGTCATTCGGAGATAATGCCATAACTGGATTTATAAAGTTGGTATAGCTTCTACCATGGATACTAGTGTGAACCTGTAGAACTAAGACCGCTTGTGAAAGTATTTTAACATCTGGCGGTTTATAAGACGATTATGTCTCTGTTTCCAAAACAGAGTGCTACCACTCGCAAAAAAATCTTATGAGACATGTCCACCAATCGCTGATTTTTGGTCAGTATTATTTCGTATCGCCAGCAATCAGTTATTGAGGAAGTATTATACTTAGTGGTAGGGGGTGTGTGATAGGTTAGCCACGAGCAGCAGGTTTATTAAGTTTGTGTGTGTGTTTCGAAATGTGCAATAAAAATGACTATGTCCAGCAGTAAGGAAGGTATGGACTTGACGTGGAATACTGTGATAGCAAAGGCAACATTATGTCAAGTCATAAGAACGGTACAGATATTTCTATTTCCAGAGCCACAGCTGTCAGAAGGGTGTATTTCCGATACTTCGCTCATTGTCGAATGTCGTCCAAGAGACGAGCGATGAAATACGTTCGTGACTGGTTTTCCTAAAATAATTCTGTCTAGGGGAGCGTGGCCCGCTAGCGGTGACCTGTGGCGGGAATGATTCACATTTCCGGCTAACGGTAGGAGCTGTGTGAATGGAGAGGCCTGTTAGGATGCAGGAATGTAGCTGACTTAACGGTGTCGTCCTCTAGACGGCCGAATAGCAAACTAACACTTAGTATGTGTTGGGTAGCTTTAGTGACCGCTTGGAAATTTGAGAAGATTAAATATGGACGTGTGTTTGCGCTGGACCATTATTCCCTTCCATACAAAGCGTCCGGTTGAGTGCTTCTACACATTTCGCGCCTTTATTTAGTTGAGAGAACATCGATTGTGGTGTGTGCATCTAGCAGGTGAAAGACGGGCCGAAGACACTACTCCAGGTTCTCTAGACATGAGAAACAACTTAGATGACTTTGAAAATTATAGGGAAGGTCTCTGAGGATGGGGTAAGTTTCTAGTTACTCAATGGCTTACAGCAAGCTCCACTTCGCTAAGTTTCGGGTTTCTACAGAAATAATTTCCAGTCTACATCTTCGCAATTATGTTGCGTGAACGATCGGTAGCATGCTGCTATCTGCTTGATATCGAGAAGTACTGCATTGATGGTGTTATATTCTGGAAAACCATGTGAAAATGCATGTGTTCTTATACTCCCAGAGTCTAGAGATGTATGTAGAAAGCAAGCAAGCAAGTAAATAGGTCTGGGCAGAAACAGTGACATCTTTGTGCTGAGGGGAGCTGACCCAGCCTCTATACAACAGTCTTCGCAGTATATTACGATGGTCTGGTGGTCGCTAATGCGTGTCCTATCGTGAGGGAGGTATAGATTTAGCACATCGATAGGTGTAAGGAGAATGAAAAACATTTATTTACTTGGAAAATTATGTGCGCTATAGACCTGAGATTCGTTCCAGGACTACTTTCAAAAAATGGCTCTGAGCACTATGTGACTTAACATCTTAGGTCATCAGTCCCCTAGAACTTAGAACTACTTAAACCTAACTAACCTAAGGACATCACACACATCCATGCCCGAGGCAGGATTCGAACCTGCGACCGTAGCAGTCCCGCAGTTCCGGACTGCAGCGCCTAGAACCGCAAGACCACCGCGGCCGGCAGAACTACTTTCGTAAAGAGGAAACATGTCCAGTACATTGCTCGGTCTCAGACTGCCACAGCAATCCTAATATTTAATTGCAGTTACACTGATAAATATGTGTCTGGTTCCCAATATTCTTGTGAGTCTGGAGATGGCTGTAGAAAATGTAGCAGCAAGCAATCATGCCATCCTTTATACACCGGTTCAGAGAGTCCAAGAAGGCTTTTGACTTATGATGATTTGGCTGGCGGCTCCGCCTGGATGGGCAGATAGTGAACTAATACCCAGTTTGTGTTGAGTTGCCTTCAGGACCGATTGTGTTGCATGTATACTCCGCGGAAATTTAAGAAGAGTCAACACAATGAGTGTTTGCACTGGGAGTATTGACAGTGTCCGAACTCCTACTACTCAGATGCTCCCCGGGTAAGGGGTCGTCCACTTCCAGCAGGCCTCTCTCTGGCTGACACGCGCCTCCACAGCTGTGATCATGGGCTGTGTTTACAGTGGCTATTTCCTCCGTTGTAGCTGCACTGTGGCACAGTGAATACGTGGGATATATTTGATGATTTGTAGGCCGTTTTTGCAGGGTTTAACTGTCAGTGCAATATGGTGATCTGCACAAAATAGCTTTTTGCCACTGAAAGTCTCGTCTACAGAAAGAAAAAGGTGGACAGTGCTTCCACACCGGCAGCATCAGTAATCTGGCGGATAAATTCAGTAAGAGCCGACCAGAATGCTCCACTCATTCGCAAGACATCGTTTATGCTGGGGCATGGGAGTGTCTATATAGCAGTGAGAACGCTTGCGTTTCAGAGATGTTTGTTGAAAGCAGGACTTAACGATTTCCAGGAAGGTTAACATGTGATGGATGGGGTGCCACGTTAGAACCATCAGGAGGAATGCATTCGGCTTTATTCTGCCCTATTTACGTACACAGGTTCTGTTAGGACAAGAATTTCCATGTAGACAACATGAGACATCACAAAAGCTGCTACAAAAGCGACTGTTCACTATTTCTGTGACACTTTACAATTTCCGACAGGTCGACTTGGCTCTCATGTACGTAGCGCCATGCGACGTCCGTATAACACTGAGAACCTTTCAGATTCACCTTCGATGGTGAGTCGCTACCCAAACATTTCGCGGCGATGCACCAGCCATACTGGGGAGGCAATCACGTGTGCACGGCTAGACGCAGCTCACATGTCTCGTTAGGATCGCTAGTGTAGTGGTATCAGACACCAAATGTGGCGTATTAAAACTATGTGAGAACTTTCCAAATGATTTATTTGTTTTCACTACAGTGCTCCGTTCACCTTGGTCTGTGTCACTGGGACCCGCAATGCCGACGAAGCACCCCAGCAGCCTGTGCGATGCAACACTGTGTCATGCCGGCCTTGGCTGGCTCGCTGTGTTCCGATGATGTCAGGACGGCTGTGCCAGCAGCTGCCTCAGTGGCCACCATCCTCATTGTTGTCTCTGCCCTGTTCCACCGGGAGCCATAACCCGGCTCCATTGCTGTTTCTTCCTCACTGGCGTAGCTGAGAACGCGGCAGCAACGACCGCCTGTGATCCAGCGTTTTGTCTTTTTTTTTTTTTTCAATTGCCGCCCTGATTTTACGACCCACCACCTAATTGCTTAAGGTGGGTCTTTATTGACCACTTAGCCACTGCGATCGGTATATGGGCACTGATATGGCTGAATCTCCACACCAGTTCCCACATCCGATCGCACCGTTGCCCGTGTCCCGCCACGTGGAGGCGGGTCATAGTTGATCGTGTTTTGTTTTTGTCTCTTTTATTTTGTTTTCTTTTACTTGGTTAGCTTTGTTTGCTATTTATCTTTCTTTTCTTTTCTTTATGGCAGCTTTCCCAAAACGTTGAACAACAATTTACATGAAATTTAAATTTTGAAAAAGAAATACAAAATATAGTTTAGAATGAAGAAGAGGAAAGATGATAGGAAAGGAAGAAGTTTATAGTTCGCCGGCCGCGGTGGTCTAGCGGTTCTAGGTGCTCAGTCCGGAGCCGCGCGACTGCTACGGTCGCAGGTTCGAATCCTGCCTCGGGCATGGATGTGTGTGATGTCCTTAGGTTAGTTAGGTTTAAGTAGTTCTAAGTTCTAGGGGACTGATGACCATAGATGTTAAGTCCCATAGTGCTCAGAGCCATTTGAACCATTTTTTGAAGTTTATAGTTCCTCCACCCTGGGGAACTGAGAATGAAAGCTTTGAAATTAGTCGTCAAGCCATTGATCCTCAGTCTCCGATCCTTTGCTTACCTTTAACTAAGAAGATCTACGCTAATCTAATTTCTATGCTAATTAATAAAGCTGTTACTGAGATAATTACGCTATTAACAGGTGTAAAGTGCCGTGTTGGCCTGTGGCATTTGCAACGGTGGGCCGACACTGTTTACATCTATTCATGTTGAACTTTAGTTATGTGTAATCTATTGTGATATCTGCGCATTATGTTTAGACTAATGCGTTTCTGTCGGTCTTCTTTCTGTCTCGGTTTTCATCCTCCACACTAAGCCGTCTATGTAGGTGCTGCATCTAGGTTTGTCGTCTGTACGGTTTTTTGCACCTGTACTCTTTATGGCATTCATCTGAGACTTTTTCTGTCAGTACGTTTAGTTCGTCCTATAATTCTGGTGTTATGATTGCGTTGTATATGTGTCGTTCAGTTTGTAAGTGTTGTATTCCTGGTGTGTTCCTGTGTTGTCTGTATTTCCCATAGAATAGGATTGTGTGTTTGGGGGTTCCCATATTTTCCGCATGTACATGTAGATTTGTCTCTTAGACTCACCCGGTTCAAGTGCGTGGGGTAAGGCCCATGCCCAGTCCAGAAATGCACCATGCCGCGGCTAGGATCGGCATGTTTCTTTCTTAACCTTTTCGTGATAGCCGCGCAGGATTAGCCGAGCGGTCTAAGGCGCTGCAGTCATGGACTGTGCGGCTAATCCCAGCGGAGGTTCGAGTCCTCCCTCGGGCATGGCTGTGTGTGTTTATCCTTAGAATAATTTAGGTTAAGTAGTGTGTAAGCTTAGGGACTGATGACCTTAGCAGTTGTCCCATAAGATTTCACACACATTTGAACATTTCTTTTTTCGTGATAAGCGGAAAAAATGTATGTACTCTCCATCCCTTATCACTTGTGCCCCAATCTTCTTGCCATGTATCGACTTTCCATTGTTTGAAGTCCCGCTTGTTGTTCAGCGGAGAACCAGTTATTATATTAACCTGGTCTAGTTTGCCCATCTTTAACCAGTACCGTGCGGCCCGATGCCTAACTGTTATATCTATCGGGAAGATTCCAAGCACTACACACAGCGCTTCAATCGATGTCGTGCCAAATGCTCCAGAGAGTCGCATTAGGGCGCTTCTCTGTCCTCGCCTAACTGCTGTTCTGTTTGTGACGAGGTTGAGTCTGTGCGCCCATGTACTGGCCACAAAACACAGTACTGATTCGAAGAGTACGCAGTGGTGGGTTCGTGTGACTGACAAAGGAAGTCTGTATTGTCTTGAATTTATCTTTGCCAGTTTGTGCAGTATTTTTTCGGCCTGGTCTGTTGATACTCTAATGTGTTCATGGAAATTCAGCTTTTCATCTATGTGTACGCCCAAGTAGCGGGTTACTTTCGTTCTTTTTCTGTTGTTTTCCCCTATTTTGACCAATGGGTTGCGTTTTAAT
This sequence comes from Schistocerca serialis cubense, assembly GCF_023864345.2. Classification (NCBI taxonomy): domain Eukaryota; kingdom Metazoa; phylum Arthropoda; class Insecta; order Orthoptera; family Acrididae; genus Schistocerca; species Schistocerca serialis. The sequence continues at coordinate 464,813,480 of NC_064643.1, forward strand.
TGACCTTTCAGAAGCGTGTATGTTTTTTTGTTACCCACTATTTTGAGCTTCTTTGTGTTGCACCACTGTGTTATTGTTTGCAATGTGCCACTCGCCTTCTCCTCTAGCTGGGCTCTGGTGTTTGCTGAGATGACCACAAGCAGGTAGTCTGCATATGCGACAACTCCATCTGTCCTATTGTCCCCATCCAGCAGTTGCAGGAGGGGTTCAAAGCTTATGTCCCAGAAGATGGACCCACAGATCGAACCCTGGGGGCAACCTTAGTAATTTTCCTTATTACTTTCTGGCTGCCCACACGCCATTCCACTATTCTATCCCTACAGTAGTCTAATAGACTATTGTATAGGGCTGCGGGTACTTCCATCTGGCGTAACTTCAGAAACAAAGCTGGCCACCACAAGTTGTCAAAAGCCTGTGCGATGTCAATCATAATTGCCAATGAGTATTTTTTTCTGTTTTTTGTGTAATTTTGAGAGCTCTGTTAATTGCATCATCAATGCCTTTGCCTTTTCTAAATCCAAACTGGTGTGAGTTTAGCCCAAGTAGGGCTCTGTGAGCCTGTAAGCGGTCACACAGTAGACTCTCTTGGACTTTTGCCACGATATTTATTAGACATATTGGTTGGTATGATTTAGCATCTGACGGATCTCTGCCTGCTGATTTACGTATAATAACTGCGCTTAAGGTTTTCCAGATTGTCGGTATGCGGCCTAGCCGTAAGGTGTCATTTAACAGTTCTGTTAAGTAAGGGGTGATCTGTGGTGCTAGCCTCTTAAGCACCTCTGCATGGATCCGATCCGGTCCTGGTGCTTTCTTATTTTTTAGTTCTCTTATCGCTACCGCAACTTCCTCGTGCGCAATGCGGCAGGTGACAGTAATTGTGTTACATGGTTCGTGTAGTTTGTGCCTTAGTGCAGTCTGTTCCTGTGTGTCTGTGTCGATGACGTCCTCCGGAAGGAGTTTGTTCAGCAGATATTGTGCTGTGTTTCTCCATCCCACTGTCATTGTACCGTCCTCCTGTCGTAGCGTGCCTAGTGCCAATGGGGTCTTAATTTGTCTGTCAATATTTTGTATTGTTCCCCCCATATGTTTTGTTGTGTATGTGTGGCCACGTAGCTTTCCCATTGTTGTTGTCTGGTTTGCAACAAGGCTTCTTTTTTATAGGTCTTTAGTTTCTCTACATGCAGCCAGTCTTATTGGTCTGTCTCTTTGTATCCAAGTTCTCTGATACAGTCTTCACTTTCTTGTCATGTCTCGTTTTAGTCTGGTTAGTTCGTCTGACCATGGTGTTAGCCGTTCTCTGTGATTTTGATCTTAGGTTTGGCTGATTCTTGGGCTTTCTGTTTTATTTCTGTAAGTTTATGTGCCCTAAAGTCCATGCTTCCTTGTATGTTCTGTATGTTTTCATGTTGAACCATTTGTTGTAGTCTAATCCAATTCGCCCTTTTGAAACTGAAATGTGTTGTGTTGTATTTAATGTGGTTATTGTTTGCTGTGAGTTTGATTTCAATTATGTTATGGTCGCTAGTAGTGAGAGAGTCGTGTGTGGTCCATCTTTGTAACCGTCCTAGTGCTTTATCGTTCATTATGGTAATGTCGATTTTGCTACTGGATCCGTCTGCTGTTCTATAGGTAGGTGTGGGTCCGTCCTCGTTTATGATATGTAATTGTGTCTCCTGTATGGCGTCATTGACTTTTCGTCCCCTGTCATCTGTTCTGTCAGAGTGCCATAATGTGGATCTGGCGTTAATGTCTGCACATATAATTAGATTCTTATGTCTAGAGTACAAAGCTATGTCCTTAATCATTTCTATATATGGTTCTATATTATCGCTATACTGTGCGTACAGTGACGCAAGCACCCATGTGTCTCCTCCTTTAGTTAGCTCTGCAGTGGCCAGATGACTATTGCATAGTTGCGAGATTTTTATCTTGTTTATCTGTCTGCTTAAAACCACCAGGGCAGCCTTGCAGGGCAAATTTGTCAATTTACCCTGAGTTGTTGCGTAGGGTTCCTGCTGGCAGAGAATGTCCGCTTGCAAGTCTAGTGCAACCCGCGGCAGTTCTGTGCTTACAAGGGTACTTCTATTCGTGTTTAATTGAAGTATGTTCATGGGTGTTTTACGTGTAGATAAAATTTACTGCATGTCTGTGTGTAGTCAAAGTCAGTTCTACCGCTCGCCCTCACTTGGTCCGTGTACACCTGGTGTGGGTTGTAGGTTTCTTCCCTCCGCCTGCACGCAAGTATAACTAGTTTTTACAATTCAGCAGGGCCAGTAGGGATATTTTCTGTCTTAAATGTCATTCTGTCTGATTGTTCAATGGTCGGGAATCAGACGTAGCCACCAAATGGATGGAGTAGTCTGGTCAGTAGTCTCTGGGCCGTAACAAAGATATCTTTATGTTCTAACCTACTTCATCTAAGATTTAATTCTACATTATCCTAGTCAGTATGCCATTGTTTTTGACTGACTTTACGCTTCCGATCTTTTTCTGTGTACGGGATGATTCCATCATATTTTTCCCGTAGGGCGGTTGACACCGGTGTGGCCTCTTGCTGGGTCTTCTGTGATGTTGTTGATCTGCTGGCTGCAGCTCTTTACCTTTCACCGAAACTTTCCTTTTTATTTACACTACCGGCTGCACTCTCCTCACTTTCCTTCTTATTTGCACTGTCGTCTACACTCTCATCATCTTCACTATCGCGATTGTCTGTTAGGAGGTTTTCATCGAGAGGTATTACTCTCTTCCCTTTAGTTTCGCAGCCACTGGTATGCTGTTGTGATTGCTTGTACTGAAGTGTTGCGCTGTGTTGTGAAGGGGATGAGGGATTAATTATCCCTCCCGACACAACATTCACTGGTTTTATGTAGCCTGTGCATCGTTTAGTGTCATACATCTGTGTAGTGTCTGACGTATGGTCTTTCATGTGAGCGTTCGTAGAGTGAAATCGTTGCTATGTTCTCCTTTTAACATCTGGTTTTATACTATCCGTATGTCTAGCTGAGGTATCAGATTGTTCTGTGTGTGTTGTTGTTTGTGTGTAATTGTCTTCTTTCTGCGTGTGTTTGTCTGCATAGTGTGTCACTTCGAACTCCAGCTCATCAATTCGTGCGTGTAGTGCATTCTGATAGTTTACCCAGTAGTAAACCTGCTGTTTCAATTGTCTGGCTACTTCGTAGTGTATGGCACCGTTCAGTGCCATGTCATCTACGTAGTCTATGGTATTTAAGTAGCTTTCTTGCAGTGCTTGCATTCCTTGAAGAGATGGAATATCTTGTACGAGTGCAGAGTCATTGGGGAGCAGTCCCAACTGCCTGCGCCAGTTTACTGCTCTCAGATTGTTGCGATTTGTGGTCGAGGGTTATTTGTGCTTCGTTTTGTGCTTCCTGGTCAGAGGCAACGCTGGTTTACTGTCACTCTCCATAGTCGAAACTTTGAAGCAATCTATCTTGGAGGAATCTGAGGCTCTGGCACTCGCCTCCACTCAGTTTTGCGCACTGTTTCCCGCGGTTTTTACAGGGGATGCAGCTGTTTCGTTTGATTGCCCTGCACTGCGATTTTATGTGTTCCTTCCTCCGGCAGTTGGAACACGTGACCGTTTTTGTGCACTGCTTTGTGGTGTGTGCAAGGTCACAGCACTTGAAGCAGGTGGGGACTTGAGCAAAGTTTTTCACGGTTAGGGACTGAAATGCTATGTAAACTCTGTCCTGTTTTGTCAGTATTTTGTCTAATTTCGGTGTGACCTCAATTACCTGGTGGTTGTAGCCCCTGCCTCTTGATCCTGTGCGGAATTTGATTTTAGCCTCTTGCAGGGAATCTTATTTATCGATTTCTTCGCTGAGGTTTAATTCATATAGGCTTTCGAGGAAATCTTTGTCACTGATTGTGTCAGGTACGTGGTGTATGACCACCAGTGGTCTTCTCCTCCGAGGCGGCTCACACCTAATTGTGTTAATGTCTTTGGTGGACTCAAGCAGCTTTTTGCAGTTGTCCTGCGTTGCGGTTTCGACTATGGCTGCTGTTGCTGTGGTTTTGACCGCCTTGATTTTTATTTTATCCTTTTTGGGGTTGATCGTTTGTGTGAGGGTTTGTCTCACTGTTTTAGGATCCTTGTTTTCGTAGAGGTGATAAACAGTGTTGTCGCCTGCTTTTCCCTAGCTTGTTCTATTTTCAGTGACTCTTTTATCTTCTGTTCTGTTTTGACTATTGTGGCAAAGGATGGCAGTGTTGGAAGTGTTACTGGCTGTGCTGTTTTTGCCTGTTCCAGTTCTTTCGTTAGTTCTTCATTTTCTCTTTTAAGAGTGAAGTTGATAAGCCTGAATTCCTCTACTAGAACAGACAGCTTGTTATTCTCGTCTTTGAGAATATCAATCTGCCCCTCCAATCTGGCGTGTATGAGAGAGTCTGTTGCTTCTAGATCGTGTCTAGCTGTAGGTTCAAATGGTTCAAATGGCTCTGAGCACTACGGGACTTAACATCTGTGGTTATCAGTCCCCTAGAACTTAGAACTACTTAAACCTAACTAATCTAAGGACATCACACGCATCCATGCCCGAGGCAGGATTCGAACCTGCGACCGTAGCAGTCGCGCGGTTCCGGACTGAGCGCCTAGAACCGCTAGACCACCGCGGCCGGCTAGCTGTAGGAATTGTCTGTATTTCTACTTGTTGTCTTAATCTAACATTCTCTTTTTCAAGGGCCTGGATTTGTCCTCAAAGCCTGGCTTGTGTCACTGCATTGCCTATTAGTTTATTGCGGAAGGTTGATAGCAGGTTCAGTGATAATTTCTTAGCTTTTAATGCTGACTGAATTTCAGTGATGGATGACTCTATGGCATCGACCTTTACCTCGTCGACTTTAATTGATTGTTCATCCATCTTTGTGCATCGGCGAGGCGTATCTGGCGTGGTTGAGGCATTACTGGCTCTTCTCCTAGTAGTGGCCAGCTTGGCTGCCGTCGACTCCTGCACTTCGCTCCAGTTTTCCCAACTAGTGCGAAAGTGGAGCGCTACGCAGTGAAAGGACTAGCACAAGTATCAAGTTTCTTCGACGCCGAAGAAGTTCAGCCCATGCCAGCTCAAAGCTGGACAGCGACTAGCATAGTTGGTTTTAGATTAGCCTCCACACGGGTGATTAATGCACTGATCGCGCTACGGAAGCACTACTGGAGTCCAAATCTGTGGCTCTCGCTTCGGAAATCTCTGGCGTGTGTCGGGAACCATGACGACTGCCCACGGTAGCGAGCCGAAGCGTGGTTCACCACTGGCTGGCTGCGGACTCCATGTCGGCCTCAGAGGGTCGAACCAACGACCTGCCGTGGACTGGGATGCTGTCGCCCCATCTGTTGCTGCGTGTAGCCCGGCGGTGTGATACGCCCCACCATCCAGGAGAGCTGCAACACTTGAATGAATCTCGTTAGAAAACGGCACCTATTTAAACTCGTCTGTGCGCCTCTGTTTTGCCAAGCACGCCGCTTCACGTTACATATGCACAACACTTAGGTTGGCCAGTGGCCCTCTTCTGCCTGTGACTTGCGCCATGGAAATTGCTGTGTGCGCCCTATCCGGCAGTTCTACGCCCTTGTGGCCTCTATTTGCCTTCGCAAGTGCTGGTATGGGTAACTTCTTGCAATCCGGCCTGCACCTGGCTGTAACTCATGCTACGAATATCACACAAAACTAACTTTCCCTATCCTAAACGGTGGTGCCAGTACACTAGGAACAATGCACCCTGAGCTATTCTGGGAAATATTGGAAGAGATTTCCACAGCATGACCTGTAACGTCAGTATCCACAGGTAGAGAGGTATCGCGCCAGCAAAAGTAAACAAGTGTGCGGCCCAGAAGTGTCTTGCATATGGGACTGGTGTTAGCGCGCCACCAAGTGTGCGTGCCTTGGTGTTCTGTAGGGGAGCAGTTCGCTGATATTTCGAGGTTGATGATAGTTCAAAAGCGTTTTTTACATGCAATGGGTGTTTGTACACTGCATTATTTTTGGCTGTTTAAGCATTGTGAGCATGTTTGCATACTGTTACACATGCATTATCTTTTGAAATTTACGAGTTGTTTTCGTGTCTGTTGCATTATTTTGTGAACAGGTGTGCAGGCTGTGCAACGCATGATTTCGGCAGTTGACGATTAGCAAGTGTGTTTGCAAACCATTATTCCAATGATTTACGAGTAGTTTACAGGTCTGTACACTAAGTACTGCGACCTCAAGCACACCAGGGTGAGTGTTTCGTATCTGTGTAATAAATAAATCCATCCCTAAATAAATTGTATGCATTATTTCGACAGTTTATAATTAGTGAATGCATCTACACATCAATGAACTTCATTGTTTTGGTGATTTACGAGTAGTTTGCAGTCCTGTTGGCTGTTCAGTGCATTATTTAGACAGTTTAGCATTAGCAAGTGTGTTTGCAGAGCATTATAAGTGTATTATTTTGACAATTTACGAATTGTTTGCGTGTCTATATATTAGTGTACTGCATTGTTCAGATAATTTATGAGTAGTTTTCACGTCTGTAGGCTGTGTATTGTGACCCCAAGCAGGTCAGAGCCATTGTTTTGTATCAGTGTAGTAAATAAATTATATGAAATCCATCGGTAAATAAACTGTTCCAGAATAAATAAAGTGCACACCATCCTCTCTCCAACAGCCCAGAACAGGCTTTTCCCGCCATTTTCCCCACCCCGCACTGCCTTCTAGGATTAAATCACAGGAGGGACAACAGCGTCTCTGGTGGCAGTACTGTGTACTAGGTCAGCTGGACTCCAGACCTCATGGTGAACACACTGGATGGAGCTACTGCCTCAAATTGTTTAAATAAACACTGCATGCAAAATACAGACGCACATCCATCCCACCCAGCAGCCCAGCATAGGCTGACAAGGGGAAGGCCTCAGACACGGCCAACTGATTTGGCTCAAATTTGGCAGGTCGCTCATGTACAACCCAAAACGAAGGACTCTAAGATATTTTGGGTCAATACTCCCACAATTTTGAGAAAATCACCCCTAAAGGTTATGACGATCAGTCGACTCAAAATTGGAGGGATCGATAGATAATCGTAAATAGAGCATTTTTTATCATCAGGTATGGGGTCCTCAAACGCAATATTTTACAGAAATCGAGGAAAGAAACTTTTGCAACTGCTGCTTCTGTACCCACATGGTAAACGCTTTTCGCCAACAATGCCGATAGTGCAACGACCGAGGTAACTGGCCGGGAATCAGAAAACCCAGGTTAGAATCTCGAAGAGACCTAGTGGATGTTATTCTTTTCGTTTGCATTTTTCCATATCTCAATTGATAGGGATAGGAGGGTTAATAAGGCAAGTAAATCAATAAGGAATGATAATAATAAGGTAGGCAAACTAATTTCCCAAACGCCGTGAGTTTTAATCCCTGTCACATGAAAACAACTCTGAGTAAGAGTGCTGCGAATTCCTCACGAGGGATCACAGGTAGCCAACCGGGTGACGCTTGTTTACAATGAGGCACGGGACAGAATGCACACTGGGAGAGTAATGCTGTCCCGGTTGCCTCTTCGTCATATCATAGTTGTGAACCTGGAAGAGTGAAGGTGTCCGGTACGAGCCTCATGGAAGTCAATCGGAAATAGCTATTTTCCATCATTAGGCTGCCGCAAACCTCGAGGATACATGTAGTGATTTTTCCATCATTAATGCGCTAAATGAAATGCATTTTATGAATGAATACAGCGTTCCTCCGTAAGTAACAAATGACGAGTACTGTATGTAGTTTGTAGTAATTAGCTCGTCTGTTTATGCCGTAGTAACTATTTATTGTTTGTTGTGCCATATCTTTCAGGTGCATAATCTGAATAATGGAGGATGTACACCCTTCGACTAGCGCTGTAATATATAGTTGGGAGCCTGTCACAGACGATGGCAAGTGTGAAGTTACCGACACTGTGTTTTGGTTTGTAGAAGTGTTGCAAGACAGATGCATTATCAATGCACTACCGGAAGCAGGCAGTTCTGTTTCTCGGCATTCCAGATTTATAGCAGTGGCTATCGTCGGGCGATTTTTGGAGCTGATGAACGAAATGACTTTTGTTGTTACTGAAGTACTATACCATGAAGACGAAGCAGAAGGTGATGCAGTGAATCACAACATGGTCATAACACTTTGGAAATCTCCACGTCGCTGGGAATATGTGCTTCATCTGTTCCCGACGACTATTACGAACTGGTTACTAAACGATTGAACTACGGCGCTATACCTCTTGAAGTAAAAGTAAAGGCGGTAGCGATAGCCAGGAATCATTCAAATTGGAACTTACAAACAATGCAAAAGAATGGAGCAACAACAGCCCTGAAAAGGAATGACTTGAAATTGTGAGAAAGTGATATCGTTAAAGGAGGGACAAGATACGACAAATACCGGGCGATAAATAAGTGGACATATGACCGATTTGTCGAATCTCGTTGTCGTAACGAGAACGTAACAACGAGAATACTTCAGGAGTGACCTGCAGGGGAAGCACTTCAATATACGACCAACAAGGCTTTTACGTTTGCTGCATAATTATCTTGAGCAAGAAATTTCAGATCGGAGTATAAAATTCGTCAACGGCACGTCACTAAATACGTCTCTCATAAGGAGGTACAAAATATAGAAAGTACATAGAAAGTACGGCGTCACTTATGACCGGTTTTAATCGTGATTACGTGATCAACATCGATCAAACAGGATGCGATTATCGGGTGAACATTCAAAAAAAATGGTTCAAATGGCTCTGAGCACTATGGGACTCAACTTCTGAGGTCATTAGTCCCCTAGAACTTAGAACTACTTAAACCTAACTAACCTAAGGACATCACACACATCCATGCCCGAGGCAGGATTCGAACCTGCGACCGTAGCGGTCGCGCGGTTCCAGACTGCAGCGCCTAGAACCTCACGGCCACGGTGAACATTCGACGCACGTTATCGCATAAGGGAGAAAAATGAAAGCTTGTCGCAGTTGGTAGTAAAAACGAACTAACACATTCATACACGACGCAATATGCCATCACAGCCTGTGGAAAAGTGTTGCCTAAGGTTTTCCTGTGTTTACAAGAAACGAATGTTACATTTGGTCCTCAGGTTATAGAAGAGGTCAATCGTTTAAGCGACTCGTTGAAAAATGTTTACATTACCTGCTCCAAATCCGGGAAACCGACGAATACGACTTACAGAACATTTCTTGTGAATGTTTTAAACCATACTTTTCTGATAACAAGTTTTGTCTAATATTGGATTCCTGGAGTGGACAAATTAATACTACAATATATGACACAATGTTTATAGCGGGCGAGGGTCAGCCGACGTGCACAGTAAAAGTAATACCGCCAAACTGCACACCTGTATGCGAGCCGTGTGATGTTTATTTCTTTTGCCAGGTTAAAAACTTTATTTCCAGGCTTCAGAATTGCAGTGTGCTTCTGGAAACCCAGCGGGAATTGCACAACCGAACTGATGCAATAACTATTCACAGCGTAATTCATAATCAACTTTCAGCACCGATTTTTCAGGGAATGATATCGTATGCGTGGTACGAATCAAAATTAATTTCCGAAAAAGACATATTTTTAAATGTAAACCAAGTTGGTTTTCCGCCGACTCTTCGGAAGGAACAGTGCAGCTGTCAAAAAATAGCATTCATTAGATGTTCTTGGTGCCGTGAATATATTTGTTTTGAATGTTTATATGACAAGTACCATCCATCTAGTTGTTCGAAGAAAAGTGAGGACACGTAACAGTGACTGGAAGAGCCATTGTAAACTGACCTGGAGTAACATTTTAGTTGTTTATTATCCCAAGAGATTTGAGAAATTGGTTTGCCTACTTTATTATTGTCATTCCTTATTGATTTACTTACCTTATTAACACTCCTATTCCTATCAACTGAGATATGGAGGAATACAAACGAAAAGAAAAACATCCGCTAGGTTTCTCCGAGCCCAGCCAGTTACCTCGGCTGTTGCGCTATCAGTGCTGTCAGCGGAAAGTTTTAACCATGTGGGTACAGGAGGGGCAGTTGTAACAGTTTCTTACCTTGATTTCTGGAAAAGTATGCGTTTTTGGACCCCATACCTGATGATGAAAAATGCGCTATTTACAATTATCTATCGATCCCGCCAATTTTGAGTCGATTGATCGTCATAACCTTTAGGGGTGATTTTCTCAAAAACGCGGGGGTGTTGACCCAAAATATCTTAGATTCCTTCGTTTTAGGTTGTACACAAGCGACCTGCAAAATTTGAGCCGAATCGGTTGGGCGTGTCTGAGGCCTTCCCCTTGTGAGACCTTTTTCTGTCAATTCCTAAGAAGAGGTGGCTGTTGGATGACTTACGTTAGAGGAGATAACACAAGTGACCTGTTTTCCAGCAATTTTCTTAGGTCAGTGGAAGTAGCCGTGGTGTGTTGCACTGTCCTGCTGGAATTTGAACTTCCAACCATTTTTTTTGGGGGGGGGGGAGGGGTGGGGGGGAGAGGAAGGGGTTAGGTTAGTGGAGTTAGCCCAATTGACCTACTTTCCCGGCCAAAATTCGACTTCCCGACATGACGTGATTGCGACATTACCATGTCTATCGCCGTCATGCCGGATCCGCCATTTTGAATAAATTTGGCACTAATGCAGGGTGGGGTGGTGGCACTTTGCCCTACTTGTATCAATTACTGGCGAGCCACGATTGACACACACTGCAGCCGGACTGCTGCCTTCATGTCTACAATTTTGCATTGCGGCACAACTGCGACTTGTGCTGGCAGATCAGTCTCCCGATGTAACTCAGCACTAACATAATTAGTGGCCTCATCAGTTGCACCATCACTATCAATGATTACTTCGCAGATGTGACAGATTATCTGCATCTGACCCCACAACCACCCATTTGTTTTCTGACTACTGCTCATCAATTGTATCACTTGTTGCGTTGTGCTGCAGAACTGCAGTTTTGCATAATCTATCGCATCTTCCGTCACAGTGTTGTCTTCCACAAAATTACGATTAGACTCTTCCTGCATTGATTTGTAAACATTAGAGAAACGTTTTTCACGCCTCTGCAAAAAAAAATGGCTCTGAGCACTATGGGACTCAACTGCTGTGGTCATAAGTCCCCTAGAACTTAGAACTACTTAAACCTAACTAACCTAAGGACAGCACACAACACCCAGCCATCACGAGGCAGAGAAAATCTCTGACCCCGCCGGGAATCGAACCCGGGAACCCGGGCGTGGGAAGCGAGAACGCTACCGCACGACCACGAGATGCGGGCACACGCCTCTGCAAATTATGAATTCATGAACTATATTAGCTGTGCCTATCTATGATCTGCATTGTACTTCAACTTTGCGTTCAACTGTATTAACATTTCGTTTCCTAATAGCTTTCGATTCTTTTGTTTCGTCACTATTTACCTCTCTTCTCTCGTCCACAGCTCGAGGTCTAGTGGCTAGCGTTGCTATCTCTGGATCACAGGGTCCCAGGTTCGATTCCCAGCCGGGTTGGGGATTTTCTCTGCCTGCGGACTGGATGTCTGTGTTGCCCTCATCACTCCATTATCATTCATGAAAGTGGCTAGACTGGACTGTGTTCAGATCGGGAATGTGTACGGGTACTGATGACAGCGAAGTTGAGCGCCCCACAAACCAAATATCATCATTATCATCTCTTCTCTCACCATGATCTGTCTCAGTCTTAGTCAAATTACTTTCTGAACAATTAGTTGTACAATTAATTTTCACCCTTGTCTCCTCCGAACACATCTCCATTAACTATTGACGCCAAAATCAACTAAATTCATTCGTCAATTTCACTGCTATATCGAACTGAACTACTCACACTAATCACTCCCAGAAGAAAACAGCAAGATCAATACCACACAGCCAGGCAACGCTGAGGCTACACGAATGACATAGAAAATGAAACACAAGAACTCACAATTGAAACAATACTCAACATGATAACCACATTCAGAGAACATACAGCTCACAATAAAGCACCCTGTTCGTCAATCTACTATTAACTACTTGCCCTGCCATTCCATTACTTTAAGTTAATAGTAAACAGAAGTTTTCTTTTAATTTATAAAAACAATGTCTTAAAACAGCAAGAAATGGGCATTTAAAACAAAATAATGAACAATGGGCAGTTAATATCAAAACGTCCCCCACGCTGGGTGCCAATTTATGAAGTTGTCGAAAATTTTAAGGCCATTACAACATATATATAAAACTGCAGTTGAGTGCCGCATAAGCATATTCAATAAAAATTACTAGTAGCACCGGCAGGAAGAATTTATGGAGATTGGTCGTAAATATGAGGGGCGTTCAATAAGTAATGCAGTACATTTTTTCTCGGCCAATTTCGGTTGAAAAAATGCGCGTGAAATATTCACCCTTTAGCCCATATAGTTTCATGAAGCTCCGATAGATGGCCGTGCTATACATTGCCTTTAAAATGGCGTCTGTTATAGAGGTGCGTTCCAAATAGAGAGCTGTCATTGAGCTTCTTTTGGCGGAAAACCAGAGCATCGCAGATATTTACAGGTGTTTGCAGAATGTCTATGGATATCTGGCCGTGAACGAAAGCACGGTGAGCCGTTGGGCGAGTCGTCTGTCATCATAGCAAGGAGGTCGTGCAAACCTTTCCGATCTCCCGCGTGATGGCCGGCTGCACACTGCTGTGACTCTGGCAATCCTGGAACTGCGGACACTCTCATTGAAGGTGATCGACAGATAACAATCAAACACAAATGGACGTCTCTGTTGGTAGTGCTGACACACTTGTCAACCAGTTAAGGTACTGAAAGGTTTGTGCTCACAGAGTTTCTTGCCGCCCAACATAAGTCTATAAAAAGCAACAAAGGGCCATCTGTGCAGAAGTGCTTACGAGTTACAAGCCTGATCGCGACAATTTTTCGTCGACCATTGTCACAGGTGATGAAACATGGGTTCATCACTTCGAACTGGAAACAAAACTGCAATCCATAAAGTAGCTTCACATCACTTCTCCTATGAAGAAAAAGTTCAAAGCCACACACTCAGCCGGTAAAGTCATGGCGACGGTCTTCTAGGACTCTGACGGTGTTATTCTGTTTGATATTCTCCCTCATGGTGCAACTATCATGTCTGAAGTGTATTGCACTACCATCAGTAAATTGAAGAAACAGCTTCAGCGTGCTCGTCGCCGCAAAGATACAAACCAACTTCTCTTCTCCATGACAGTGCAAGGTTTTACACCAGGTCGCAGATAGGAGCTCACACATCTTCATTGGACTGTTCTTCCTCGTCGACTCTACTTCTGGCTCTCACACCTTCCGACTTCCATCTAATGTTCAGATGTGTGTGAAATCTTATGGGACTTAACTGCTAAGGTTATCAGTCCCTAAGCTTACACACTACTTAACCTAAACTATCCTAAGGACAAACACACACACCCATGCCCGAGGGAGGACTTGAACCTCCACCGGGACCAGCTGCACAGTCCATAACTGGAGTGCCCTAGACCGCTCGGCCGACTTCCATCTGTTTGGCTCAATGAAGGATGTACTCCATAGGAAGCAGTATGCAAATGATGTGGAGGTTATTGATGCTGCAGAACGTCGACTCAGATGTCGACCAGTAAATTAGTACCATGCAGGTGTACAGGCTCTCCCAGAAATGTGACGTAAGTCCAAAGCACTGAAGGAAGATTATGATGAAAAATAGGGTTTCGTAGCCAGAAGAGAAGGGAATAATATGCTATATTGTTATTCTGAATAAAACCACCCTGCTTTCAGGGAAAAAAGTATTGCATTACTTATCGAACGCACTTCTTATTTATCGGCAGAAGAAAAATGCCTCAGGACCACATTTATTCAATTACAAATTACATATATTCATAAGGAAAAGAAACAAAAGATTGCCAATTATCAGCTACAAAATTATCAAGGTCGAGGTGGCTATGAGACAAATGGAGCTGGCAGGCGGACTTAGGTGAGAGCTGAAGTGTGTTTTTGCCATGCAGTGTCCAGGCTGATATCAGTGTGGAGGAAGTCGTGCTGCAGACGGCTGGCAACGTCTCGGTACCGGCATACTGCATATATTACAGCAAAAGGCCAAAATCGGCCAAAGCGATCACTGGCTGGCCAAGTCGCAAAGTGGTCAATGTCGCTTTTAATTGGCTGATCAATGTCTGATCTTTTCCTGATTTCTGGATCGGCTGGCCAGTTTGCGAAATGGCTGGGACCAGTCGACTGAACTCTGAAGAAATAAGCAAAGCAGATTTGATTTGGCAACTTCAATTTGTCTAAGTATGAAATGGCCAACATTGCTGTCATTGTTGTCAAATTTACTCCAGATGGTGGATCCCTCCTGTCCCCCATCACCAATCCCCTCTCCTCACCTCCCCTCCCCTCCCCCATCTGGAAATTGGTGGGAAAAGGACTCAGTCTGTTCTGGGCTGCTGGATAGGGTGGACTTAAGTCTTTATTTTGTATGCAGTGTGGTATGTTGTTTATTGAAACAAATTGTGTTGTTATAGAAAGTAGCTTCATCCAGTGTGTTCACCTTGAGGTCTGGAGCCCAACTGACCTAGTTCACAACCCCAACAGTAGAGGGCACTTATGGCCCTCTCACTCCCCTCCATCTCTTCTCCCTTGACGTAATCCAAGACAGCGATCCGAAGAAAAATGGCGGGAAACTCGCTAGTCTGTGCTGAGCTTCCAAAAGGAATGGACCTAATTGTTTACTGTGTGCTATGTGTTCAATGAATGAGATGTCTGTGCTGGAGAAGAAGGAATTCAATGGGTCTATCAGATGACATTTGCGAAGTTTTTATAGTTCTAATTTTTTTCTGTTAGGTGATACAAAATAACAATGATAGAAAAGATGTTGGGGGACAGACATGAATGCAACCTGAGGGACGCAGAACTCCTTCAGACTGTAGTACCTATGTGTTCGAAATAGGTGACTCGTTTCAAGGTATCAAAGTGCCATAAATAAGATTCATAGTGACTGTAATCATTAAAAGACACCTCCAAAGAATTCAATGCAAGTATGTGGTTGAATGGAGAGACTTGATTCCAAATGACAGACAGTACAGTGTATCTACCGGAAAGCATAGCACTACTGATCTGAAGATCCAGTACATTGGTCACAGAATTTTGTATATTTCTTATGACCTCAACCTAACGTTGGATTCTTAAGTGAATCGTCACGTAGCACAGCAGCTACTGTATGTGATAGTACTCAACCAACCATCACCCTCTGTTGCCTATAACCCAGTGGATTTATTGCAAACCTCTGACACTGCATCGAGATAGAATGTGTTACAAATACTATTTGCTACTGTCAGAAATATCTAGCAGTGGCATTTGGGAGTTTCTAATATCGGACTAATACTACGTTCCTAAGCCAAATCACTTTCTAAATTCGGTGATTTATTATGAGCTTAGACCATCGGTGACGTGCACCGACGTTTTCGTTCTGTTAATACTCACCCCATCGATCACCGTCTATATTGAAGATCGCGAATTCGTGGGGAAGACCACTTCACTAGGAAGCAATACCATATCTCTGTTTATAAAGCTTGTAAAGTTTTCAACGTGGATATCATTAGCGACAATTGTGTACGCTGGTAGAACCAACACCGCTGTTTATGCACGGTGACAGTAACATAGTCGCTGCTATTGTGTTTTTCATAGCTTGTCGCTTATAAGACGATTTCATCTCCCTCTACAAGAGAAATAAGTGAGACATGTCTACCCATCGTGAATTTTCACGTAACATTGATTGGTATCACCAGCAAACAGTTATTGGCAAAGTATCGTACTTAGTATGGGATGTATGATAGATTCACTGTGATCAGCAGACTACAAAGTATGTGTTGGGCTATAAAGTTACTGTGGTCATTGTTCCGACTTGTGTGAAGAAAATGGCTTTGTCCTGTTGTAAGGCCGGCCGCTGTGACAGAGCGGTTCTAGGCGCTTCAATCCGGAACCGCGCTGCTGCTACGGTCGCAGGTTCGAATCCTGCCTCGGGCATGGATGTGTGTGATCTCCTTAGGTTATTTAGGTTTAAGTAGTTCTAAGTCTAGGGGACTGATGACCTCAGATGTCAAGTCCCATAGTGCTTAGAGCCATTTGAACCATTTTGATCCTGTTGTAAGGAAGGTATGGATTTGACGTGGAAAATTGTGATTTCAGTGCATCTACAGCCATAAGGGAAATGAAAGACTTTTTTTTTTTACTTCGAAAATTATGTACAGTCATAAGAATGATACAGATTTTGATATTTCAAGAGCCACAGTCGTCAAGAGGGTGTATTTCCGATACTTCGCCTATTGTTGAATGTCATCAGATTGAGCCTGCAACCACAATATTTCATTTTAAGTACAGTGCTAAATATGTGGCTGCTTTCCTAGGACGGTTCTGCCTGGAGTGCAGGGGCCGGAACGATTGAAATTTCTGGCTTACGGGCAGAAGCCGCCGACTGGACAGGCTGGGGTACAAGAATGCAGCTGACCTAACCCTTTCGCCCTCTAGGGGGGTGAACAGCGAACTAATATTCAGCATGTGTTGGGCAGCCTTCGTGATTGTATGTGGCGCGAGTATTCTCCATGGAAATACGAAAAGATTCATCTGGGCGAGTGTCTGCACTGGACAGTTATTCCCCTCCCCAAGTTAATTACTGGTTGACTGCTTGTGTTGCCATTCTACACATGGCCTGTCTTTATTTGGTTGAGGGAACATCGTTCGTGATGTGTGTCGTGTGTATCTAGACGGTGAAAGAGACGTCTGCTGGTTCTGTAGTTGACTTAGTAAGGTGCACGAATTCTCTGGAATCTATGACGCCATTGACATTGGTATTTGTTAAAAAATGCGAGTGGAACGAACAGTTTCCTCTTTTTTTTCGAGTTTTCACGTAAAGATCTTCGCATACCACTAGTCAATGGTTTGAAGCATGTCCCACATGATGACCACACTAAAGTTTCACATTGCTATAGATATGATTTCCACTCTTCATCTTCGGAGTTACACTACGCAAGCGACCGGTAGCTTACAGCTATGTGCTTGATATCGAAAACTATCGCGTAAATGGTATGATATTCTGGCAAACCATATGTTCTTATAATCCCAGAGACCAGAGATGATCACATCTCTTTGCAGGAACTACTGTAGCAAGCTGGCCAGATCGTAAGCAATATATCAGCGGACGGCTTTGTGCCGGGGCAACCAGCCCAGCCTTTCTAAGACAGTTCAGAGAGTGACCGTGGTCCACAGATGGCGCTCTGATGGTGCAACAGGCTGGCGTGGTCGGTGGGCAGTTGACTCGTGATCGTTGGGCGCGTTGGATGACCAACCGACTTCGTTTGAAATATCTGGTGCTGCGATTGTATACGACGCATGTACTTATGTTTTTTGGGATATGCCTGTCTGCGGTATATGTATGAGTGTCTGATAGTCGATAGCTATATGCAAGTTGCAGAAGTGATGGTTTTGTCTGGTGCAGGTTACGTATGTGCTTACTGCATCGATATAGTATGTTGGCGCAACCGGTCGCGGTGATATAACCTGGTTGGAGGTTTGTTTCACGCCGAAAAATTCAAAGTTTTCTCGACAATAGCAGAGCTGTGTAATTGAGGAAGTATTTTCGGCTGTAGTTTCCATATTTCATAATCTATGGATCACTTTTGCAGGTTTTAAGTGTCAGTGCTATATTACTACTGTAGGTTTATACTATCTGTACAAAAATTTACGCTGATAGTCCGCCTACAGAAAGTGATGGATAGTGCTCCCACACTGGTAGCAACAGTTTATCAGGTAAATTCAGTGAGAACCAATCAAAATGTTCCATTCACAGGAAGTTCCATGACGTTAGAAAGTTACATACATCCTTTGAGCGGTTCATAGGAGTCTCTACAGACTGGTTCGAACAAGACAGGAGTAAGATATATAGGAAATTTCTCTGACATATGAGAGTCACATGATGTCTTCTCTGTTCGAGTGCTCAGAGAGGAGTCCAAGTAGACCATCCTCCTCTGCTTTGGACAGGCGGGATCCTGTCCCCCACTCGCTATTGTGGGTTGAGAGCATCGCCAGACCAGCAGCTGTAGCATATCGAAACTTCACCGAAAACGCCAGCCATTTTGCTCGTCTTGAGTCTAGTGCTTCGAATTACTTTTATTTATTTGTGTGTATGTGTGTGTGTGTGTGTGTGTGTGTGTGTGTGTGTGTGTGTGTGTGTGTGCTTTTTCGTTCTTTTAAGATCTTTTATGGGTTTAGAAGTATGTATGAAATTTTAGATATGTAATTGTTCTGATTTTCCCATCTGTGCTTAGACACCAGCGTGTTTTTATACGCGAGGAGAATAAAAAATATGAGCCTTAACGTTCCTGACTCCAGCAGCAACCCCACTCAGAGTTCAAGAAAAGTGATTAAGACCACGGCAGCGTGGGACTCAGAAACTCAGAAATGTTTCTCTCTCTGGCAGTACCTTAAAAATGCAGCTAAAACTCGAAAAGTGGTGAGCGCCCTGCTTAAACTTACAGAGACTTTTATTTCGAATTCCCGATATCGTAGTTTTGGTGTGTAAAATCGGATGTTTCAGCTGATATCAGTTTCGGAAACTATTTGCCATAAAAGCCCCCGAAGTGTCTCCAGAAGAAAGGCTAGGATGTTTCACAATTGTGCAGCAATCTTTTTAGTGTCTGTGTTCAAGTGTGGCGGTATGCACCGCTAAAATGAAGCTAATTACCGTGCAGCGACCTTTTGAAAGTGTATTTAGAGACATATTCAGTTGGATTTAGTAAATCCTGTAGCAGCTTAGACTCAAGGGCAATGGAAGGATGTGGTATTTCCTACAAAAGAGCGCGAGGTATCTCAGGGAGCTTTCACAAGTGTGCCGGGATCTTTAAAAGTCAGTGTCCGAGACTGGTGGTGGTATTCCTCGAAGTAAATCACTTAGTTACATCACAAATTGTTTAAATATTCTTGCATGATCTGCAAAGTTCTCTTTCTCTCTCTCTCTCCCTTTGTCCAATGTTACATTTAGTTCCATGACATCTTCAAGACACGTATGTGACAATATTTCGCACATTGCTGAAACACCAGATTTAATAACTTCTGAAGCAGTTTGTGTTCAGGGACAAAAATGTATGTAAAATCTTATGGGACTTAACTGATAAGGTCACCAATCCCTAAGCCTACACACTAGTTAACCTAAATTATCCTAAGGACAAGCACACACACCCATGCCCGAGGGAGGACTCGAATCTCCGACGGGACCAGCCGTACAGTCCATGACTGCAGCGCCTTATACTGCTCAGCTAATCCTGCGCGGCTGTTCAGGGACAAGGGGCATCTTGAGCCAGGAATGAGAAGGAGGAAGGCTGTAGGTATGTCCAGGGTAGCAGGAAGTGGGTAGCCCGTGCCCGCCCTGTGGCCGCCGTGTGATGTTGCTGTGAGCTCTTGTGCTGGAGTTGGTGAACATCTTACACTTCAGAAGACTGATTGGGTTTTTATCAAATGATTTACAGTTACAGCACATGCATTTACCAGCATGATTTGCGAAGTGTACCATGGCCCCATTCTGGTGCATCTTCATTATTTGATGAAGCATATTTCTCTTCTTCATACATTCACCAATTATCATCGTCTATCAAGCATTGGCAGATGGCTATGGACACTGTCCTGAGATGCATGATTACAGCTATTAAACTCCTTATACTCCAGGATGGACATCTCGTCCATTGAACACATGGGATACAGCAAATAATTACATCTGTCCCCTCAGGAAAATGAGTACAGGCTGAGCGTATTTCCTGCCATTTTTCCCTGGGCCACTGCCTTGGATTGCATCACAGGTGGGGCGGGGGAGGACAAGGGGGATGGAAGGGGGTGAAGGCCAACAACGCCCTCTACTGGTAGTGTTGTGAACTAATTCAGGTGGGCTCCAGACCTCAAGGTGAACACACTATATGGAGCTACTGTCTGTGACAAAAAAATTGTTTAAATAAACAATATACCAAAATGCGTACAAAATAAAGACTTAAGTCCATCCTATCCAGCAACACAGCACAGACTGAGTCCTTCAACCCCCAATTTCCAGATGGTGGAAGGGAGGAGAGGGGATGGTGGATGGTGGATGAGAGGGGAAAGGGTGATGTTAGGTTAGTGGAGGTAGCCCATTTGACCTATTTTCTCTCCAAAATTTGGACTTCTCGCCATGATGTCATGCGATATTGCCACGTTTATGGCTGTCATTGTGGATCTGCTACCTTGAATAAATTTGGCAACAGTGCAGAGTGGGGTGACGTCAACTTTGCCCTGCTACTACTATACCCCCTCAAACATTATTCCTGTAACTGAAATACTTCTTTCAAAACGAAAAATTGCTTAAAGAAATGTACAGAGAACTAAGGTTTCATTTCATACATATGAATCTCTGCACCGAACTCGTCCAAGTGGCTTTGTCACAAGATAAACCAGATGTTTCTTTCCGTTAATATTTTCTAATCTAATTTCATCATTTATAAATCTGTTATGGCAATAGAAGTATCAGGCCTCTACATGTTTTGATTGTCGGTGATATTCAAGGCTTCTTTTCCAGAAGAGTGAGAGTTCTACATATTTTGACTCTCAGTTATATTCAAGGTTTCTTCGCTGTTTCTAATGAACTAGCATTTTCAGTGTAAGGTACTGGAGGTTACTCGGTATGTACAGGATACTCCAAGCTTTGGGGAGCGGTCCTTTACACCAAAACAAGAAAAGCTGTTCACGTAAACAAATGTTCGAAAATCCTTTGTTTTCGAGTTATTAATGAAAGTTGATGTACAACGGCTTTCGAATCGCAACCCAACAATTTCACTTAGCCACGCAGCTGTTCGACTCATTACGTCACAGGTGGCATTGTGTTTCCAGAGACGCTAGATTATGTTCGTCATTCGTCTGTCTTCATGTCCATTGTCTACCTGAGCTACATGTACTGAGTTAACTGAAAGTGTTCGATTCAAACATGGCAGGATAGTCATTTCGTGAGAAGCCAGATATGATTTTTATGTATAGCAGTGCGAATGGTAATCAGTACGAGGTTGCACGGCTGTTTCAGATGGCGTTTCCAGAACGAAGACATCCGAGACATCCAACCTTTGGTGCTGTGAATCTTTGCATTGCCGAGACATGATCTGTAGAGCCACAGGCTACCGATCGAGGGAAACCATGTATTGCTCGTATGCCTGACCAGGAAGAGCACGTTCTACAGGCTGTCGAAGAAGAGCCAGGTATCAATACAAGACGAGTGTTCCTGGCATGTGGTACATCTCCAGCTCAAAATGGAGGATACTTCACGAGCAACTCATGCATCTGTATCATCATCAACGTGTGCAAGGCCTTACACCTGCCTATGGTCCACCACAGGAGAATTTTAGCCAATCTGTTGTTTGTCTCTTCAGTTTTGTTTACAGACCGGGCAACGTTTGTTAGACATGGAATAACAAGTTTCCGCAACCAACATGTATGGGACGATCGAAATTCTCATGCTACAGTACGGGCTAGACTGCATCAGTTTAGGATTACTATGTAGACTGGAATTGTAGATGACTGTCTGGTAGAGCCACACGTTCTCCCTGCACGTCTTACAGCTGCTGCCTGCAGTGACTTTGTTAACAACACCCTCCAAGATCTGCTAGAAGACGTGCCCATGCAGATAAGAAGAAACATGTGATTTTTGCAGATGGAGCTCCAACACATTTCAGTCTCAATGTAGAAGAAGGAATGGCATCTACCATGACAGATGGATAGGTAGAGAAGGGCCAGTTTCATGGCATGCACGTTGCCCCGACCTCAGTCCTTTGACATATTATCTCTGATCCACCTTAAACAAGTGGTCTATGTAGCAAGCCATCCTGATGCAGAAACTCTTCATCGGTGTGTCATGATAACCTGCGAAACCATTTGAAACCGCCAGGGAGTATTTAAAAGGGTGCGAAGGCCCATGATCCGCCGAGTGCATGCATGTTTAGAAGCTAGATTGGATATTTCGAGTATTTAAAAATGCTTCAAATGGCTCTGAGCACTATGGGACTTAACTGCTGAGGTAATCAGTCCCCTCGAACTTAGAACTACTTAAACCTAACTAACCTAAGGACATCACACACATCAATGCCCGAGGCAGGATTCGAACCTGCGACCGTAGCGGTCGCACGGTTCCAGACTGTAGCGCCTAGAACCGCTAGGCCGGCTCGAGCATTTATTACGAGCTTATGTACTGATGAGCTCCAGTCACCTAAATTGTAATCTTTCGTCTATAATCCGAAAACGAAGAATTTCGGAGACACTTTTATGTGAACTTTCTTCCTTGTTTTGGGGTAAGGAACCTATCACCAAAATTTGTAAAAGTATTTTTGAAACACCCTATATATTACTGAATAACAAAAATAGCCACGGTTTCATTTGCAGGCTATCTATCTAAAGGCTTCCAGAAGAATAAGAATTTGATTTTCAGTGCGTCATACTATTATTGATAGAACTGAAAAATTTAAAATGCTATAATAATCTACTCATAAATATAAATAGTCTTACGTTAAAGTTTTTAAAAATCAGTCAAGTATTAAAGTTAGAAACTCTCTACAGGGTGTTACAAAAAGGTACAGCCAAACTTTCAGGAAACATTCCCCACACACAAAGAAACAAAATATGTTATGTGGACATATGTCCGGGAACGCTTACTTTCCGTGTTAGAGCTCATTTTATTACTTCTCTTCAAATCACATTAATCATGGAATGGAAACACACAGCAACAGAACGTACCAGCGTGACTTCAAACATTTTGTTACAGGAAATGTTCAAAATGTCCCCCGTTAGCGAGGATACATGCATCCACCCTCCGTCGCATGGAATCCCTGATGCGCTGATGCAGCCCTGGAGAATGGCGTATTGTATCACAGCCGTCCACAATACGAGCACGAAGAGTCTCTACATTTGGTACCGGGGTTGCGTAGACAAGAGCTTTCAAATGCCCCCATAAATGAAAGTCAAGAGGGTTGAGGTCAGGAGAGCGTGGAAGCCATGCAATTGGTCCGCCTCTACCAATCCATCGGTCGCCGAATCTGTTGTTGAGAAGCGTACGAACACTTCGACTGAAATGTTCAGGAGCTTCATCGTGCATGAGCCCCATGTTGTGTCGTACTTGTAAAGGCACATGTTCTAGCAGCACAGGTAGAGTATCCCGTATGAAATCATGATAACGTGCTCCATTGAGCGCAGGTGGAAGAACATGGGGCCCAATCAAGACATCACCAACAATGCCTGCCCAAACGTTCACAGAAAATCTGTGTTGATGACGTGATTGCACAATTGTGTGCGGATTCTCGTCAGCCCACACATGTTGATTGTGAAAATTTACAATTTGATCACGTTGGAATGAAGCCTCATCCGTAAAGAGAACATTTGCACTGAAATGAGAATCGACACATAGTTGGATGAACCATTCGCAGAAGTGTACCCGTGGAGGCCAATCAGCTGCTGATAGTGCCTGCACACGCTGTACATGGTACGGAAACAACTGGTTCTCCCGTAGCAGTCTCCATACAATGATGTGGTCAACGTTACCTTGCACAGCAGCAACTTCTCTGACGCTGACATTAGGGTTATCGTCAACTGCACGAAGAATTGCCTCGTCTATTGCAGGTGTCCTCGTCGTTCTAGGTCTTCCCCAGTCGCGAGTCATAGGCTGGAATGTTCCGTGCTCTCTAAGACGCCGATCAATTGCTTCGAACGTCTTCCTGTCGTGACACCTTCGTTCTGGAAATCTGTCTCGATACAAACGTACCGCGCCACGGCTATTGCCCCGTGCTAATCCATACATCAAATGGGCATCTGCCAACCCCGCATTTGTGAACATTGCACTGACTGCAAAACCACATTCGTGATGAACACTAACCTGTTGATGCTACGTACTGATGTGCTTGATGCTAGTACAGTAGAGCAATGAGTCGCATGTCAACACAAGCACCGAAGTCAACATTACCTTCCTTCAATTGGGCCAACTGGCGGTGAATCGAGGAAGTACAGTACATACTGACGAAACTAGAATGAGCTCTAACATGGAAATTAAGCGTTTTCGGACACATGTCCACATAACATCTTTTCTTTATTTGTGTGTGAGGAATGTTTCCTGAAAGTTTGGACGCACCTTTTTGTAACACCCTGTATATGCCTTTAAGCAGTGTAAGTCATGGCGTGCTAATTAACTGGACTATAATTATCCAGTATTTGAGACTAGGAGCATGTAGTGGCTACCAACAAACTTCACACGTAAATTCGAAACTTCTTCCTCGCTGACGCCTTCCACAAAATAATGAAAAGGAGTAAGTTTATCGGTTACTACATTTTCGCTATTCATGTACTAAAACTGCAGCGTCAGACAAGGCGCCGTAATTTATGACTACTTTACCAGAAACTTTATTCGCAATACATTTTGCAGACATGTTAAATCCAAAATCTTTAACACAGTAACTCAGTTGTAATCAGAAGACTGAAGTTATTGAATAGTTTGGAGTTCTATTCTTTAAAGTATCGGGCATGTTTGTCAATGGGAGGGGGGGTTCAAAATGGTTCAAATGTCTCTGAGCACTATGGGACTTAACATCTGAGGTCATCAGTCTCCTAGACTTAGAACTACTTAAACCTACCTAACCTAAGGACATCACACACATCCATGCCCAAGGCAGGATTCGAACCTGCGACTGTAGCAGCAGCGCAGTTCCAGACTGAAGCGCCTAGAACCGCTCGACCACAGCGGCCGACTGCAAAAGCTATGTCTGGACGGGACGCTATTGAAAGATACCTGAGACACCTGTGTAGGTTATCAAAACAGACTCATTCAATGACCCATTTGTTACTGATCCTTTATATCGAGATTACTAATAAGGACATCCGGTGTCAGGTTACACACTTGGCACACTTATATTCAAGGTCACCCCCGCCCTCTCTCCCCTGGGGAACCATCAAGAATTTATCAAGGTCACCCAAGGCAACTTCGAGTACCTCCCTCCTGCTCCTCTTCCCCTCCCCCCCCTCTGAACAAAAGAGGATGAAGCACTCGTTTCTCCTCCTCCTCCTCATCGTCATCGTATATAACTGGGACACTTGAGAGGAAGGAATTCACTCTGCATCTGAGGAGCTCAGGGAGAGGATCAGATTGCGTTATTACGTTAGGTCACGTCGCTTGAGTTCTATAGTATAACTATTTGTTAATAACAGTTTAATATTACATCAGTCAAGCCATCTGCTGAGATCAGATCCAGGCAGATACGTAAATACTCTCATTCTTCCATAGTTTTACGTACAATGATGGTAGAAAATCGCGACGCCAAAAAATAATTAGTGTAGAGTAATTAATTTCAGGGAATACATCTTTCTAGGCGACATATTTAAGCGAGTAACATTGCAATGTTGAGTCCAAGGATGCAATCGTGCATGCATTGTGTTGTACAGGTCCCAGGTGTCAGTTTGTGGGATGGTGTTCCACGCCCGTTGCATTTGGTCGGTCAATACAGGAACGGTTAATGCTGGTTATGGATGACACTGGGGTTGACGTCTCATATATGCTCGATTGTAGACAGATCGGGTGATTGAGCAGGATAAGCAACATCTCGCCATTCTCTAGAACATGTTGGGTTACAACAGAGGTACGTGGGCAGGCATTGGACAAACCCCCTGGATGCTGTTCTTGAGTGGCAGCACAACAGGTCGAATCACCAGACTAACGTACAGATTTACATTCAGCGTGTGCGGGGTAACCACGAGAGTACTCTTGCTGTCATACGAAATCGCACCCCGGACCGTAGCTCAAGGTGTAGGCCCAGTGCGTGTAGCACATAGACAGGTTGGTTGCAGACGCTCAGCTGGCCTTTTTCTAACCAACACACGGCCATCACTGGAACCGGGACAGAACTAGCTCTCACCAGAAATCACGTGCGTCCAATGAGCTCTTGCTTAAGGCCATTGAAGTCGCAAATGGCGGTGTTTTGGCTCGGAGCTGTCCTTGAAGTAAACGATTTCTAACAGTTCGTTGTGTCACTGTGGTGCCGACTGCTGCTCAGATTGCTGCTGTAGATACAGTATGATGCGCCAGAGCCATACGCCGAACACAATGGTCTTTCATCTCGATAGTGCCACGTGGCCGACAGAAGCCCGGTCTTCTTACGACCTACACTCCTGTGACTGCCACTGCAAGCAATCGTGTACATTGGCTACATTCCTGCCAAGTCTTTCTGCAGTATCGCAGAAGGGACATCCAGCGTCTCATAGCCCTATTACACGACCTCCAAACTCAGTGAGTTTTTGATAATGGCGTCTTTGTTGCTTTAAGGCATTTTTAACTAACACGAACTCACCACGTCCAGTCTCAAAGGTAACCAACGCTCGCGACCATTACAGTGTGTATTTAAAGCAAACCTGATTTGCATCCTCATAGTGGCGCTTCTAGCACCTTTCTTATGCGACTGACTCGAAAATTTAATAGACATCATATTCCAAATGTAGAAACACGCCACGCCTACCAGCTTTCATTTGTGTTGCACAACTCCATCTCAGTATTGCGATTTTTTTTCCTATCAGTGCATTTTTCCATATTTTTCAGATTTTTCGTATTTTCCCCAGTTTTACGTGTTTTTCTTCCAAATTTCCCGCAATTTTACATATCTCTCCACAGTTCTCGTATTTTATCCAATTACGCAATATCCACCCCACAGTGTATGACGTGACGTCGATGTCGATCCTCTCAGATAATCACAGTGAGCATGTGATTGAATTAGACATCACTGCTATTGGAGCTCCCCCTCCCTAACTCCATCGCCGGCTGCTGTGGCCGAGCGGTTCTAGGTGCTTCAGTCCGGAACCACGCTGCTGCTACGGTCGCAGGTTCGAATCCTGCCTGGGGCATGGATGTGTGTGATGTCCTTAAGTTGGTTAGGTTTAATTAGTTCTAAATCTAGGGGACTGATGACCTCAGATGTTAAATCCCATAGTGCTTAGAGCTATTTGAACCATATGAACCCAACTCCATCTTTTGAAACTGAGACACTCTGGAGCTGGCCAGCATAGGGAGAGGTTATAGGTTGTGTCTATTTCTTTATTTTTCAATAAAAAATTACGTTAAGTCATGTCACTTGAGTTCTATTTGCTAATAACAGCATTAATTTTATAATTAGAGGCACCAGCAGAGGCTTCACGCAGACATATTTGTAAAGTACCGTCATTTTACCCAAATTTTACCTATCTTTTCTGTATTTTCCACAATTTTATGCATTTTACCCAATAATGTCGCATCGCGTCACGACGTCGCCTTTCAACGTTGCGTCGCGATGGTGTCATAATGCTTTCGGCCATGCACAAAGCAGCATGTTCCCTAATTGTGTATTATTGTTTAAATTTTTACGTGGAAATCAATTACGCAAAAGCATTGATACTATTTTGTTGCCGATCTAATGGTTGAATTCAAAGGTACTCTACCGGACATCAGACAGACGTGTTGTCTAACCGGAATCATCCGGAGAATTACAGTAAATACTATTGACTTACGTGGTTGCTCATACGTTCCATATAATCAAGTACGATAATTCGTTACAACGCTATGTTCTATATGTCTATAGTTTCAATTATTTAGCGTTACTATTTAGGTAATTTCTGCTCTAGTTACTTCCTATATACCTAACAGTGAAACTCACCTTGTTATGCTCTCTCAGGTATGACTGAGAGAAATATGGTTTCTTCAGATGTACAGGGTCATTATAATTAAACATTCAAACCGCTGTAGAAATACCGCCACTGGTCAGAATGACGTCAGATTGCAACGGAATATTATCGGAGAAGAGGGAAAATGCATGGTAGAAGAAAAATATTGTTACAAAATGTAGCAATAGATGGAGCTTTAAGCATCATAATTTGATATCGGTCGAGTACAAATGGCAAATGAATCATACAACAATGCCTAAAGTGTACGTTTGACGTTAAACAAACTGTACTACTCAGTGTGCATGGGTGTACAGGTGTGATACTGTTAGTTTCGTAAGCCTAGTCATCACGGCAAGGTCATATCACATCGGATAGGAAAAATCGGTTTTTAATTGTCCTGAGGCCAGAAGCTGCTTAAAAAGCATCAATCACGTCGGTTTTTAACTGTCTTTAGGCCAAAAATCGCACAAAAAGCATCAATCTAAATCAAATAGGATTATTAATTTCTGTGTGACTGGAGCAAACATACTCAATATGCTGTCCACCGGTTTCTGTAACAAGTTGAAATCAAGAAACAGCATGTTCCACAACTGATCGAAATGTTTCTTGGGTCACGTTCAGAATGTGTTGCACAATGTGTGCCTTCAATGCAGCTAAGTTTGCAATCGGAACACTGAACACAACATCTGTCAGACAGCCCCACAGCCGGAAGTCACACGGATTAAGATCAGGTGATCGGGACGGCCTGGCTGTAGGGAAATGGAAGATGATAATTCTAGCATTTCCGAAATGGCGCTTCAGTTGCTTAACTGGATTTTCAATGTGCGGAGGTGCTCCATCTTGCATAAAAGTGATCCCATCCACACATCCACGCTGTTGGAGAGCTAGAATGATGTGGTTGCGCAAAAGACACTATAGCGCTTACCAGTGACGGTACGGGTAACAGGACCGGAGGTACCTATCTCTTCGAGAAAATACGGCCCTATAAGAAATTGCCGTAAACCCGCACCACACAGTGACAGGATAAAGTGGTACTGGTTGATTTGCGTCTGTATATTGCGTTGCCCATATTCGACAGTTCTGTTAATTGACAAAAAAATGGCTCTGAGCACTATGGGACTTAACTTCTAAGGTCATCAGTCCCCTAGAACGTAGAACTACTTAAACCTAACTAACCTAGGGACATCACACACATCCATGCTCGAGACAGGATTCGAACCTGTGACCGCCCGGCCACCTCGGCCGGCATTTAATTGACATATCCTGTCAGATGGAAGTGGGCTTCGCCTGTCCACAAAATCTTCCACGGCCAATCATTGCCCACGTCCATGCGAGCAAGAAATTCTAAAGCAAAAGGTCTGTCTCGCTGGCAGGTCAACGGGAAACAACTCGTGCACAGGGGTAAATTTGAATGGATAACAAAGAAGGATGTTTCATAGGGTTTTACGCACCGTGCTCACGGTTTTGTCCAATGTTCGGGCATTCTCCGTGCACTACACGTTTTCACACCACCACTCGTCTCCTCCTGCACTGCTGCGGCCACTGCTTCCACTGACGTCGAATCAGTTCGTTTCCTCACTCTAGCAGGTTGCACGCCAAAAGAACCAGTCTTTTCGTATTTCCGAATCATTTTCTCCAGACCCACGGCAGACATCAGACCAACGCCTTTTTTCAAACCCTTCAGTGTTCGAAACTTCTACAGAGCGATGTGTTCACAGTCACCATTCTTGTAATACAGCTTTACAAGCAGAGCGCGATCCTGTATTGAGACAGTCATGGCGAACGACGCAGACGTGAAAAGAGGAAAAGCCCTGTACCCGGCGTGTTTATACCAACATAAATGTGTCGTGCGTATGACAGGTGTTTTCATTTACATATTCTGACTGGCACATATAGCGCTATCTATTGATCAATTTTCCCATTATTTTTTTTCTTCTGTCATATGTTTTCCCCCTTCTCCGATAATATTCCTTTGCAATTTGACGTCATTCTGTCCAGTGGTGTTATTTCTACAGCGTTTCGAAGGTGTAACTTTCACTATAATCACGCTGTATTACTGTTCCACCACGCACTGCTAATGTCAGTATAGTGCTGTAAATAAATACTTACGATTGGCCTTCGGATCTACAAGTATTTATCAATAATAACGTGTTTAAGGCTTGTATGGTATATTACTACAAAATACGAGATTTGATGACATTCTGAGACACAGGTTGGTTTAATGGATGTGAGCTATATTTATCGCAAGAACTACTTCCATAGAAGCTTATTTTACTGACAGTCGAGTGCTTCGATATGAGTATTTCCGACCAAATATTAGACACAGATTCATTCTGTTTCATTCTTTAAAAAAAAATCTTATCCAAACTGTAGGTCGCTTATTAGACACACACGCGTTATGGTACCCCGTGCTACTCACAAAAACGGTACTAGAGAGGAACACGTCTATCGATCCCTAATTTCTCCTAACTTACGTGAAAATCACGCTGGCTGTGAATGTTACATCTCAATAGTGTTTTCACCAAAAGAATATCGACCAACTTGAACTCACGTAACACTAGCTTGTTGATTGAATCCACAGGTACCAAATTCAGCAGTACGTTAGTGGTTTTTGGAAAGTTCTTCTGCTTACTAAGGGCTGTATTACAAGCAACAAAATATTCACTGTTACGAAGTATGGCCAACAACCTTATAAAAGACGTGGGTTGATCATGACCTTTTTTCTCTTCTTCGTAGGAAACAGTGTGTGAGTTGGTCTTGTGATGATGCCGAGCGGTTCTAGGCGCTACAGTCTGGAACCGCGCGACCGCTACGGTCGCAGGTTCGAATTCTGCCTCGGGCATGGATGTGTGTGATGTCCTTAGGTTAGTTAGGTTTAAGTAGTACTAAGTTCTAGGGGACTGATGAGCTCAGAAGTTAAGCCCCATAGTGCTCAGAGCCATTTGGTCTTGCGATGGTTCGACCGTAATTTACCACTACAATACATAGCAATTACACATTTTTAATGGCTCCCATGACGATAGAAAACATGACACAAGTCACTGTATATTTCTCTCACAATGTTTCTTTTTTTTTTTTCCTTATTACAAACGACTTAATAAATTCTCACTGTGCAGGCAATGTCTGCTACCGTTCCTCTCAGAAATATCAGGCTCTGCACTTGACTCCGATATTAGTTGACCTGTGCTGCGTCGTCAATGACTATGTCGTAGACCGGTCATATGTGAACTGGGGAAGAGGTGGACTCATGGTAAAATATTAACTGGCAAAATTTTATACCAGGTGATATTATTGTAACTAGTACAAGTAGGGTGATTTTCTGCTACTAATTAATACGTTTTTGGTAATAAAATCCTATCGGTAAATCCAGCAAATTAAAAACGTGTAATAAAAATAATTTTAGTGCATTAATATTCATACATCTACCCCTGACTGTGTAGCGCTTTCGACAGGTGACACACAACGAAGCTTATGAAGCACAGGTTTCTTGCGATTAGAGCGACATCGCTCGCAGTGTATTCACGCCGGTAGGCCCAGCTGCGTCGCACTCTCCTGAACGATCTTATCATGGGCGTAGGAAGAGATATTTCTTGGCCATTACTGCTCGTGATACACACAAGTCGGGGATCTCCTCCATTTATCAGTTTGCCTGGGTCGTGTTTCCCTACGGTTACTTGGAGTCAATGAGATATCTCTCCCTAGGGACTAGTCGCTGCAAGTATGGATAGGTGATGGACTGTCGCGGTCTGGTTACTGCTCCCAGGGTTGGCTACAGGTGTGCGGCATTGGGGCAGACGCCACGGTCAAAAATGGTTCAAATGGCTCTGAGCACTGTGGGACTTAACTTCTGAGGTCATCAGTCCCCTAGAACTTAGAACTACTTAAACCTAACTAACCTAACGACATCACACACACCCATGCCCGAGGCAGGATTCGAACCTGCGACCGTAGCTGTTGCGCGGTTCCAGACTGTAGCGCCTAGAACCGCTCGGCCACCTCGGCAGGCACGCCACGGTCCCTGGCTCGTTAGTGCTGACTGGGATGTGCAGTATCTCGTCATAAATATGTTTCTGTTTATGCTGTTAATAGTACCTACAGCCCGTTTCCTTTCCTGCAGTTATTATGCGTGTGTGTGCATGTGCTGGTCGCAATTTGGAACTACATGATGCTAGGTTAATAGTAACTGAGTCTTCGGAGAATTGTTTCGTCAGCAAACTAAGAGCGAGATTTATACTTCTTTGTTTATCGCATAGCGAGAGGTGCTTTGACCACAGTGAGTCGTTGACTTTATATGTAGGAACAGTTTATTTTTGTAGCACTATGCCCATTGCTCAATCTCATTTGTTTATGGCGAGTCCGTATACTCGGATCTTTTCCACATCTATTTACGAGTCTTATAGTGATGTCGCATTACTAACATTGTGAGACGTTTTATTCTGCCTAAGAGCGCTGGCGGATCTCATCCACAGTCAGCGTTCTTCTAGCATAGCAGTGTCACAAACTATAGTGCATTTAAAATTATGTCTGTCACTTGCCACTACAGTGTCGTCATATCGGCCGCCGGCTACCACACAAACCCTGCAAGTCACTTCACAATTGCTGTTTAATGTGTAACGCGGAGCAGTGTAGGAACTGGCGGCCGTAAGGTACGTCGGAAATGCGATATGCTCTGTCGAAAACTGATTTTAAGTGACGAATGACTGACCTGCGGCAGGGAACACGTTCTGTAGCCATGATTTTAAACTCATGTCCTAAGCTAACTACAACCTCGTGATGTGTAATGTATCCAAGAAAGCGGTGATCAACAATCTGCGGCAGATCGAAACTCACGATCGCTTTGTTCTTGGCGATTAAAGCTGAGCTCTGTGAGCAAACTTAAGACAGTAAAAGTTCAGTTTTAGCGCTAAAAGAAAATGTAATTTCTCGCTATCATAGGTTACCTGGAACTATCGTGTAACTGGCTCCACAAGGTGGCGCCTTACCAACTGATGAGCTGTCCTCGTTGGCACTTGGTTGCAGATTATTGATGATACAGGCTGATTCCAAATGAAAAAAGAATGATAGGCAGAAAAATAAGAGCAAATAATGTCAATTCAGTGGTAAAAATGGCATCTTAAAGAAACAGAATAAAAAATTACATTTAAACCTATTAATTGAATAAAAATGTTACTCTTTTGATAGGATTTAAAAATGAACAAAAATTTACATTTGACGAGATTCAAATCTACGGTCTCCAACATACTGAGCTAATACACTAATCATTAGTAATAGAGTGATGGGGTTGCAACCCCAATTTTGGTATCAAACTGATACGCAAAGTAATTAAATTGCTCAACTAATTACCCCCAGTCGGCCAGAATGGCCGAGCAGTTCTAGGTGCTACAGTCTGGAATCGCGCGACTGCATGGTAGAAGGTTCGAATCCTGCCTCGGGCATGGATGTGTGTGATGCCTTTAGGTTAGTTAGGTTTAAGTAGTTCTAAGTTCTAGGGCACTGATGACCTCAGAAGTTAAGCCCCATAGTGCTCAGAGCCATTTGAACCATTTTTAATTACCCCCCAACCCCAACCAGCATGTGAGCTCCCACACTCTCGAACCTCCTAACCCCTCCCCTCCCCCTTCCCCACCTACCCTAATGGTGGGAATTTCGAATTTTGGAGGGAATTTAGAGCCGTATGGTATTAGCCGAGCGGTCTAAGGCGCTATAGTCATGGACTGTGAGGCTGGTCCCGGCGGAGGTTCGAGTCCTCCCTTGGACATGTATGTGCGTGTTTGTCCTTAGGATAATTTAGGTTAAATAATGTGTAAGCTTAGGGACTGATGACCTTAGCAGTTAAGTCCCATAAGATTTCACACACATTTGAACATTTTTTTGAGCGAATTTAGAATTTCGGCGGGAAATTAAAAAACAGTGGGAATTTCAAAAATGGCGGGAATTTCATTGCCGCAAGGCTGTGCAGTCGTGCCATCCCCAGCCCCCACCTGGGAAGTGGCGGGACATTCAAAACGGCGCCAGCCGTGGTGGACGAGCGGTTCTAGGCGCCCAGTCCAGAACCGCGCGACTGCTACGGTCGCAGGTTCGAATCCTGCCTCGGGCATGGATGTGCGTGATGTCCTTAGGTCAGTTAGATTTAAGTAGTCCTAAGTTCTAGGGGACTGATGACCACAGCTGTTAAGTCCCATAGTGCTCAGAGCCATTTGAACCATTTTTTTCAAAATGGCGGGTGTTCTTCCTGGGACTCTAGCTCCGGTCCTTCTGGGCGGGAAGCCGAAGTGCACACCCCATCACAGGGAAACTGTCCAGATGCAGGAGAGGAAAGTTAGGTTAGTGCACTTTATTTATTCTGAGTGGAGCACTGAAATAAAAATCGGTCCTAATTACATAATTAATCATAAATATCTGGTTAATTACACATCTTTATTCATAGCACTACACAAGGAGCACCTGAAATCGCAATACAACTCATAATTGACAATGTCATACAAATGGTATCGTCGTGCTGGGAAAAAATTTCACAGTATCACTCGAACCTAGTGGCAGACGTATTGAAACTCTAAATAGGATGAGCCTTCACTTATAAGTTGGCGGGAAAACGGCAGGAGCAGAAGATATTACCTTCATTTTTGACGGGAACTGTGTTCAACTAACAAGATGCAGGTGTTGATCAGAGAGGAGTTTAATAAGTGTATTACCTGTAAGCAAACAGCTGAGAACTGTGTGTATCGCTGTTTGACACCATAGCGCCTCCAGCTGCACTGCTCGACAAATGCCCTGCAACCCAGGTACTCGAAATTCAGGAATGCCAGCTCATGCTACCACCACTAGTGGAAATTGGTTAACTGTTCTAATAACACATCGAAACTGTAGTGAACAAAAAAAACAGCATTCGTAAATAATGAGTCATAATGCAATACAAGTACTGGGGATTAGGAAATATCGTCGTAATAACACAACTAATTCAAAAACCGACCCCAAAAGATAGCATCATGTGAGAGGGGAGACAGTTGCATATGTGTTCTCAATGTGCGTTTACGAACTAACTTACTTAAAGCCAGTCTTACCTCCTCCCCTACCATCCCTCATCCCTCCCTCTCCCAGATGTAGGTGGGGATTACAGCTATTGATGAAAAATCGATATATAGATATATCAACACTTTCTCCAAAGAATGTCGATATATATCGGTGACATTATTTTCACCGATATAGCGACATATCGATATCGAAATGGGTGTGGCAAGTGCTGATATTTTTATTTTATATTAGTTTTTTACATTTTTCGATAAATATTCGAAGTTATTCTTTTGAAATTGCAGTAGAACATATTTTTTTGTGAAGCAGTCTTATTGCTTTTTGGGCCTTCATCACGTCCAGTCTTTCTCTTTGACTGTGTGAAAAATGGCTCTGAGCACTATGCGACTTAACTTCTGAGGTCATTAGTCGCCTAGAACTTAGAACTAATTAAACCTAACTAACCTAAGGACATCACACATATCCATGCCCGAGGCAGGATTCGAACCTGCGACCGTAGCGGTCGCTCGGTTCCAGACTGTACCGCCTAGAACCGTGCGGCCACTTCGGCCGGCGACTGTGTGAAGCAAGTATAGATGGCACAAAGAAGAAGTCCGATTGCACTGGGGACAGGGATGGAGGGAGAGTAGTGGTAAGAATGGAATAACAATGTCCTGTCTTTATTTGGTTGAGGGAACATTGTTTGTGATGTGTGTCGTGTGCATCTAGATGGTAAAAGAGACGTCTGCTGGTTCTCTAGGCATGAGGAAGACTTTTGTTGACTTTGTAAAGTCTCTGGTATCTATGACGCCATTGACATTCGTATTTGTTAAAAAATGCGAGTGGAACTAACAGTTTCGTCTACTTTTTCGAGTTTTCACGTAAAGATCTTTGCATACGACTTGGCATTGGTTTGCAGCATGTCACACATAATGACCACACTAAAGTTTCGGGTTGCTATAGATATGATTTCCACTCTTCATCTTCAAAGTTACACAATGCAAGCGATCGTTAGCTAACTGCTATGTGTTTGATATCGAAAACTGTCGCGTAAATGGTATGATATTCTGGCAAACAATGTGAAAATACATACGTTCTTATAATCGCAGAGTCTAGAGATGATTACATCTCTTTGCAGGAACCACTGTAGCAAGCAGGCCAGATCGTAAGCAATACCATCAGCGGACGGCTTTGTGCCGGGGCAACCAGTCCAGCCTATGTAAGGCAGTTCAGAGAGTGACCGTGGTCCGCGGAAGACGCTCTGATCGCACAACAGGCTGGCGTGTGCGGTGGGCAGTTGACTCGTGACCGTTGGGCGCGTTGGATGACCAACCAACCTCGTTTGAAATTATCTAGTGCTGCGATTGCATACGGTTCATGTGCTTATGTATTTTGGGATCTGTCAGTCTTTGCGCTATATGTATGAGTGTCTGGTGGTCGATAGCTATATGCAGGATGCAGGAGTGTTGATTATTGTATGGTTCAGGACACGAATTGTGTTTACTACATCGATATAGTATGTCGGCACAATCGTTCGTGGTGATATAACCTGTTTGGAGAACGATTTCAGCCCGAAAAATTCAAGCTTTTTTCGACAGTATCAGAGCTGTGTAATTGAGGAAGAGACTATGAATCACTTTTGCTGGTTTCAACTGTCAGTGCTCTATTACTGCTGTACGATTTGTCGATCTGTACAAAAATTGCCACTGATAGTCTCGTAATTAAACTGCCTACAAGAAGTGGTGGATGGTGCTCCCACACTGACAGCAACACTAGCAGGTAAATTCAGTGAGAACCACAGGAAGTTCTATGACGTAGGAGAGTCACAAAAATCCTTTGCGCTGGGCATAGGAGCGTCTACAGACTGGTTCGATCAAGACAGGATAAGGTATATATGGAAAGTTCTGTTACATATGAAAGCCACGTGATGTCTTCTTTGTTCGAGTGTTCCAAGTAGACTGTCTTCCTCTCGTTTGTACAGGTGGGATCCTGTCCCCCAACCGCCATTGTGGGTTTAGAGCATCACCAGACCAGCAGTTGTAGGACATCGAAAATTCACCGCAAAATCCAGCCATTTTCCTCGTCTATAGGACAGTTCTTTGAATTCTTTTTTTGTGTGTGTGTGTGTGTGTGATTTTTTTGATTTTTTTACTATCTGCTGTGCGTTTCGAAGTATATATGAAATTTTACATATGTAATTGTTCTGATTTTTCCCAGATGTGCTTAGACACCAGTTTGTTTTGAGAAGCGAGGAAAATAAAAAATAAGAGCCCTTACATTCCTGACTCCAACAGCAAGCCCACTCAGAGTGAAAAGTGATTAAGTCCACAGCAACGTGGAACTCAGAAACTCAGAAATTTTTCACTCTCTGGGAGTACCTTCAAAGAAAAAGCTAAAACTCGAAAAGTGGTAAGCGTCCTATTTACAGTTACAGAGATATTTATTTTGACTTAATGGTAAGCATCCTCTTTAGACTTACAAAAATATTTATTTCGACTTTCAGATATCGTCGTTTTGCCATGTAAAACGGGATGTAGCAGCTGATATCAGTTTTGGGATCTATTTGCCATAAAAGTCAGTGTTCACGTGTGTTGGTGGTATTCCTTGGAACAAAACGTGTAATTTAATTTCAAATTACTCTCCCCTGTGCACCAGGGATGAGAAGAAGAAAGGCTGCATGTATTTCCAACACGACAGGAAGTACTTAGCGCGGCTGCCCTCCGGCCGCCGTGTGCTGATGCCCTGAATGCATGAACGGAATGGGTGAACGTCTTGCCTGTTGCACTTCGGAAGACTGACCGAACTTTTATCAAATGATCTATAGCTGCAGCGCATGCGTTTATCATCATGGGTTGAGAAGTGTAACTTAGCCCCATCCTGCTGCATCTTCATTATTTGATGATATGCATTCGTATTCTTGATACATTCATCAAATATCATCACTTTTCAAGCATAATGCTAATGGCTCTGGACACCGTCCCCAGTTGCATGATTACAGCTAATACACCCGTTAAATTCCTCCTTCTACATCACAAACATCTCATCCATTGAACACATAGCACACAGAAAACAATTAGGACCAGTCCTTTGGGAAGCTCAGCACAGACTAGCGAGTTTCTCACCATTTTTCCTCGGACCGCCATATTGGATTACGTCACGGAAGAAGGTAGTGAGGGATGTGAGAAGGGAGAGGGAGGGCCACAAGTGCCCTCCACGGTTGGGGTTGTGAACTAGGTCAGTTGGGCTCCAGACCTCAAGGTACACACACTGAATGAAACTACTTTCTATAACAACACAATTTGTTTCAATAAACAACATACAACTTAAGTCCATCCTATCCACCAGTCCAGAACAGACTGAGTCCTTTTCCCACCAATTTCCAGATGGAGGAGGGGAGGTGAGGAGAGGGGGATTGGTGATGGGGGATGGGAGGGACCCACGGTCTTGAGTAAATTTGACAACAATGACAGCAATGTTGGCCATTTCCTACTTAGACAAATTGAAGTGTGCAACAGCTCAGAGCAGAGAACTGCTTTGCACCTGATACCACAGGGCTCTGGGTGATTTCAGGGAGCTCCTTTTCCAGCACTGCCAGACAGGTACAGAGGAAGGTAGCCAGATCTTGAAATCCAGCACTGATGTTATCAATGCAGCACTGTAAGATATATTCCCGAAAGTACCTGCAACCACAGAGTGGTCCAAAGTGGCTACTTGATTTACCTGGTGTTGGTGAGCAAGGTGGGATGTGGGGCTGCTATTGCTAGACTAGGGATGGCATGACAGCAATGAGATGGATGGTACTGCCCTGCTTCTGTGAGGCCGGGGGGCAATAGTCTGACAGCCACAGCTGAGGTGACACAGACTCTGATGGCAGCACCCTGCTACCACTAGACTGAGGGCTGTAGGATGACAGCTCTTAGTGAGCTGACCCAGACAGTTACGGCACTGCCCTGGTGCCACTGTACTGGTGCGGTAGCCTGATAGGTCTGGTTGAGGTGACGCAGACATCAATGGCACCACTCTGCTATCACTAGGCTAGGGGTGGTAGCCTGACAACCCCAGACGGGATGACGCAGACGTTGACGGCACCGTCCTCCTATCGTTAGGCCGAGGTGACGCAGACGTCGATGGCTGAAACAATGAAGGGTCCGGCAGTGATACTGTGAGCCCTCCTGTGGAAGCTGTTATACACCTTCTGCAACAGAAGAAGAAGCGAAATTGATTAGTACCATACACACACAGATACAAGCAATAGACATGTACATCCACCAATGATAATTAATTTCTGGTACTTATGTTGAGGTTCATCAATGATAAGTGCTTTCAGCCAGTCATCATCCTCATTACTAATCACAATGTTATGCGTTGCATATTACAAATTTTTTCGGTTTAGTTCAGTTTTCACTGTCCTTGAAATCGTCAGCCTCCTGCACATCTAGGAAAAAATACTGTACGTAACAATAAAAAGTTATTATTACTGATAGAAGAAGTATTAACACTACTATTCTTGTAACTCCCTCTCAACGACTGGTGTTATCCCCCATGAGCTCTGACTTGAAGAGAAATGGTGTTGTTTGAAATCGTAAGGGGGGGGGGGGGGGGGAGTGATAAAGTGCCTAGACACTTTACAAACATACCTTGAAAACAGATTTATGGTTAATCTCTTCAAAACTGCTGTGACTGCCCACTTCATACATCGTAGCACCTACTATATCAGCATCCCACTTCGCGTCCAACCAGCACGGGATGCCTGCATCATAGGGCGTATATTCACCAGGAAAATCTACGTTGTCTGCGTTGTCAACACAAATATTTACCGGTGGCCACAACACAACCCCAGGTCTCCACCAACAGCCACCAGGGACTGCCACCTGTTCGCAGAGCCTGCAGAACACCTTCACCAGAGGTCGTAGCTAGCCCAGGAACTACTTTCATACGCCAGATACGTAATCGCAAATAGATCCGGCTGATACATCCGCCAAACGGGCTTTATAGGGCGGCACACTACCGGTAAAGGGCAGTTAGACGCAGTGCTTGGAAGTCTACAGGCCTGCCACCCTGGCAAACACGTCTAGTTGGTCGATCTCTTGCAGATGGACTTAGTATAGTCGACAAACGAATTATTTGTTATTTTATGATTGTGACGATCTGCAGTTGGAATCGAGTCTGTTGTTCTTTTGGAGACTGTATTATTGTTTCGTTTTGGCGAGTCCAATAAATTGTTTTCGGACATGTGTTTTCCGCATTTCCATTCTGCTAGCGCAGATACTTCCGTGGCGACGAGTTGGTTTACGAGTTTCCCTCGTTTGCTCAGTTGTTGTCTGCTATGGCAGACGGTATTCCAGGTATTGATGAACCCACAGCGCGAGCCGTAGCGCTGTTGGAATGCATGCAACAAACGAACGAGCTCATTATTCAGTGTTTACGGGCGATGTCCAACCCCGTCCCTCCCCATTGAGGTGCCACGCCCCCTGCATTTCCCAAGTTCGACAAATCCGTTGAGCCTTGGGTAAACCATGTTTTTTCTCGCCTTTGTGCGCCTGGAAGTTCATCACGTTCTGCAACAGTTGCACCCCAATACAGAACCTCATGCTCTCTCTATGAGGCGTTGACTTCTAGCCTATTGGATTATTTTGACTCTCAGGACCACGTGAGGGCGGCACATCACAAGTTCTTCTGATGTCAGAAGCTTCCAGCGAAGTCATACAGGAAATGGACTGGGATGCTGCAAGGCCTCTCCCGTGACTGTCGTTTTTTCTGTGGCAACCCCCATTGCAAGCAATCTTATGGTTCGGCACTCGTTTGTGATATGATTCTTGTCCATGCCCCAGATGATACCTTACGACCAATCTTCTGAAGCTGAAAGATCCCTCTTTAGACAACTGTTTATCCATTATCCACTCTCATGAGCAGTCCTTTCGCTCTGCTTCCATGCTGCAGTCTCCAGTGCTGGTATTCGCCACCCGTTCCCCGCAATGCTGGTTCACATCACTGTAGCCACCACAGCAGCGTCAGGGGCCCCCTCCTGAGGTTTCTCCTGCCCTCCAGGACCAGGGCGCCGGTCCCCACCAGCGCCAACGGCGGCTGCAGCAGTAGCAGCAGCGATAACAGTTGCCCTCCTCTAGTCAATGCTTTGTCAGACATCAGAAGCAAGATTGCCATTTCTGGATGGTGACCTGTTTAACCTGCAGAGAGCAGGGTCACAAAGCAGAGACCTGTCGGTCGTCATTGTTGATGGCTGTGGACTACACTGCTTTGGACTCCTCCGACTCCATGGTAGATGAAATGGACCCACTGCTGCCAATTTCCATCGTGAAGTCGGTTTTTCCACTCACAATGGCAGCGATCACTCTGACTGTGTGAATATCGGCACTCCTCTCCCTTTTCAAGTATAAACGGGGTCCTTCACCACCATTATCGATGGGGATTCCCACCGTCAGTTGGGCTCACTGCTGCTTTGTCCATTCCATACTTCCCTGAGGAGCTACAGCAATGACGTCATCTGACTACAGGGGTGGTTCTTGGCTTCGGTCCAGTACCTCACTCATGATGTCATGGCCAGATTTTGATTCTTGCCACCTACAACACTACCAACTTATTGGGAATGGATCTTTTTCCACTACTGGGCCTCAAATACACTACTTGGGCCTGGTCATCAAGTCGTTGTCAACAAACAATCACTTGCAGCAGCTTCTGTATGACTTCCCAAACGTGTTCTCTGCCTTACCTCTGTGCATCTCTTGGTTCAAAGCCCATATCGAACTTCTCCCCTCAGCAGTCTCGAAGTTCCACGAGGCTCACTCAGTGCTATTCACCCTCCATGACAGACTCCAGCTTCGTCGCCTAGAGGCTGAGGGCGTCCTGACCTTGGTCCACCATAGTTTCTGGGCTATGCCCATCGTTGAAAAGCTGAAATGGATCTCTTCACGTTTGTGGGGATTTTAAGGCCACTGTCAACACTCCATCTGTTATTGACTCCTCTCCCATACCCAAGGTCAATGCCATCCTGTCCAGGTTGGCTGGTGGCAAGATGTTTGCCAAAATTGAACTATGGGATGTCTACCTTCAGTTGCCTTTGGACGAGTCATCGAAATCGATCTTGGTAATCAATATGTCTTTTGGGATGTTCCATTGTAACTGCCTCCCTTCCGGGGTCGCCAGTGCTCCAACTGTCTTCCAGTGCTATTTGGAAACACTGACAAGAGACATTCTGGGGACAGCTAACTACCTTGATGACATCTTGGTCGCTCTTGTCTCCACCGCAGACTTGGCCCGGAACCTCTGGCACCTCTTCCATGTTCTTCATGGTGCCAGCCTACGTTGAACAAGGAGAAATTCTTTTTTTTTTTGTTCCTCAGGTGACGTGCCCCACCCATGTTTTGGTGCTAATGGCATTTGACTGACACTCCAGTATGTCGAGGCTATTCAGCAGCTGCCACTCCCAAAGGACATCTCCCAGCTCAAGTCAGTCCTGGATCAACTCAATTACTACTGCAGTTTTATCCCATATGCCATTGCACTGGCAGAACCACTTCACCGCCTCCTCGGTAAGAATGATACCTGGGCCTGGTCGCCGGCTTGTGATAGGGCGTTTCGCCATCTGAAGCGGTCTCTCCTGACACTGGCTTGCCTTGTTACTTATGACCCCACCAAGCCTCTCACCTTGGCTGCCTATGCATCAGGCTGTGCTGTGGGGACTGCCTTGTCTTACATCATCAACAGAGTGGAGCACCTGGTGGCCTTCATCTCCAAAACACTATCCCTGGTTCAGTGTAACTATAGTCAAATAGAGAAGGAGGCCCAAATCATCATCTTTGGGTTTAAGCAATTCCACAGTTTCATCTACAGCCGTCACTTCACCTTATACACTGATCACAAACCTCTGGTCTCGTAGTTCAGTGCTATGTCCGCCATTCCCACGAGGTCTGCTTGCCACCTCTGGTGCTGGGCATGGTTCCTCATGGAATATTCCTACCACATCCATTTTCAGGCCACAGCTCTCCATGCCAACATGGATCTTCTCTCTCATCTCCCGGTGGGCACCGACCCTGAGTTCGATGCTGACCCAGTTGTCTGTTCCCACCTGGATGAGGCTGCTGTTGAGGCAGTAGCTGATTTGCCACTGGATACCAAGCTAGTTGCACTTTACACGGCAGAAAACTCGACCCTCTGGGTGATGATGCACCATGTTCAGCAAGGGTGGCCGTCAGACTGTCGTCAGCTGTCAGGACCTGTGTATGAGAGATGGGGTCATCATCATCTTGGGTGATAATGATCATTGACGAGTTGTGCTGCCACCCGCCCTCCACCAATGGGCCTTGGAGCTCCTGCATGTTGGTCAATGAGGGATTGTCCTGATGAAATGGCTTGCCCCCCAGCATGTCTACTGGAGGGGGATGGACACCACCATCACCCACATGGTGGCCTCATGTCCCTCTTGTGTCAATGGCACCAGTCAGCACCCCATCAATGCCTGTTCCCGTGGCCTCCTGCTCCTTCTTCTTGGTCCTGCTTGCATTTGGATTTTGCAGGACTGTTCCTTGGCTCCTCCTGGCTTATCCTTGTGGACACAGGCAGTGGGTTTCCTTATGTCTCCCGCATGTCCTCCATCCACACCATTCAAGCTCTATTCCACGCCTTTGCCAATGAGGGCCTTCCAGAGATGTTGCTGACTGACAACAACCCTCAATTTACATCTGCTGAATTTAATTCCTTCAGCACCAACCTGGACGTCCAGTTGATTCATACTGCTCTCTTTCATCCTTCATCCAAGGGATTAGCTGAATAGTTTGTCTGTACGTTCAAAGTCCAGATGTCGAAACTGCATGCCCAACATTCACTGGATGACGCCATTACCATCTTTATTTCCTCCTACCCGTCCACTGTTCAGGATCGGTCTCAGTCACCCTCACTGGTCCCCCTTGTCTCTCCTGTTTCCATCTTCTCCCCAACTAGCTCCTCCACGTTCGGAACAGTCCAGTTTTTCTCTGCAGGATCTGGTCTGGGCGCTGGTGTTCACATGGAATCGTCCACAGTGGGTCCCCGCCAGGGTCTCGTCACTCATTAGCTGCACTACGGTGGCAGTCACCCTCGATGGCAGCATGGTGTCCTAGAAGCACACCAACCAGCTTCACCTCAGGCGTAGTCCTCAACTGGCTCCTCTGCCGTCTCCCTGGCTGTCAGCCCTTAGGGATGACGGTGCTCCTCTCTCCACCTGACCGTCGCCTCCACCAGCACCGACAGTCACACCCCAGTTGGACCCTCTGGCAGAGATCCCTATGTCCATGGGGGTCAACCCTGCGCCTGAAACTGGCCCCAGTCTCCTGTCGCCAACGACCCCCTCCTTTGGGGGTTTGGGGGGGGGGGGGGGGGAAGCTGAGGCAGCCCACTTTACACATCATAGTGCCTACTGCATTGGCATCCCAATTCATGTCCAACCAACATGGGATGCCTGCATCACAGGGTGTACATCCACCAGGAAAACCTATGTCATCTATCTTGTCAACACAAATATTTACCAGCGGCCACAACACAACACAACACCAGGTCTCCACCAACTGTCACCAGGGACCACTAACCTGTTTGCAGAGCCTGCAGAACCTCTTCACCAGAGGTCGTAGCTAGTCCAGGAACTACTTTGATATGCCAAGCACATGATCGCACATAGATCCAGCAGATATATCCGCCAAACGGGCTTTATAGCAGGGCGCACTGCCGGTAAAGGGCAGTTTAATGCACTGGTTGGAAGTCTACAGAGCTGCCACCCTGGCAGCCAAGGCCAGATGCCTCTTCTAGCTGGTCGATCTCTTGCAGATGGACTTAGTATAGATGACAAACCTCTTGACATTGTAGAATATGTGATCTCTCCCCCTGAAGAGACGAGTCTTTTGTATTATTATTTGTTATTTTATATTTGTGTCGATCAGCAATTGGGATCGAGTCTGTTGTTC
Source organism: Schistocerca serialis cubense (assembly GCF_023864345.2). Taxonomy (NCBI): domain Eukaryota; kingdom Metazoa; phylum Arthropoda; class Insecta; order Orthoptera; family Acrididae; genus Schistocerca; species Schistocerca serialis. The sequence goes on from NC_064643.1 coordinate 464,858,173, forward strand.
TTTTGGAGATCGTATTATTGTTTCGTTTTGGGAAGTCCAATAAATTGTTTTCGGACTTGTGTTTTCTGCATTTCTGTTCTGCTAGCGCAGATACTTCAAACACCTTAAACATTCGAACACAGATGCTCAGTTTAGAAAACTCTAAACAAACTCTGATAATCAACATTAAAGAACATTATTAACCTTACAACTTTGGTTGCTAACAGTAAAATAATATTGACAATAAACAATACATACAAAGAATCTCGAGGATCCTCAAGTATGATCTTTCTCCTCGAAACAAATAATTACAACTCATAATTTCACAAATGGCTGACCCGAGAAATCACTCAGGACAATCAGTTAAACAACACATACAATCCTTGCGAATCCAGTGACAACCAGGGGATAAGCAACAGTACTTTACTTGAGGGGGGGGGGGATGCCCAAAATATTGGTATCAGTTTTACAAATGGTAGGCCCTTCAGTGCACTCGCTGACTTTCTCTTTACAATAGCCCACGTCTTGGCCTTTGTGGATGGGCTAGCCTATGATACCCGTAACATAAATTTTTTAGCGCCAGGCATACACAAGAAGTAACAGCACTTAATTAAGATGTTTAATGATGGCATCAGGATACGAAATCCCACGCACACAGAAACAGAAAATTTGAAATGAAAAGCAGTTATAAGTATTACAATTATCCCTTGGCATTAAACGCCACAAACCATTTAATTTTAACCTCTTAATTTAGCTGTCTGTGAATTAAACCTATAGATGATTTCTCCCTGTCATACCAACTTTACAAACCAACAACTTCAATGGCTTCCAGATATTTCAAGGAACAAGTAACTGTTTGACCAATGCTAGCAAGAGCACCTGACTTCATGAAACAATTCCTGATTAACAGCAATGCAAACTGTTCAAGCCAGTTAAATATATTCTGCAAGCACTTAGTAAGTCTGCAGCTAGTTCACAAACACCTCCTCAATTTACAAGAAGCAAAAGGGTCAGCCCACAGCCATACTGGAATTATAACCAATTCATTGATCATCCACCCATGTAATCTTTACATAATGGTCGAGTAAACGGAACTCCCTTTGTGTCACAAAATCTCGAATGTAGGGTAAAACAACAGCACATAATAGTTCTTCAAATATGAACACTGTACTAAATTACAGCCAACTGAAGTTAAGACATTTCTTAACGAGTCCCAGCAAGCTGTTCGATAACATATATGCTCAGTAGCGCAATCCATTCACAGAATAGTATATAACAGCGCAATTATACTCTACGTCTACTGTAAACAGGCCGTGGGACACATTAATGCTATAAACAGCCTTTCAGCCACCAACCGAAAAACGGTCACTGATGTTTGTGAACACCAGTACAAACTGGCCCTCAGACTTGAGTACAGTACCCTCATTGGACTCATAATCAGCAACCATGCTGGCTCTGCACAATCACAGCAGAAAACATGCCCCTCACCACACTGCCCACTCTCTCTCTCTCTCTGCCAGCAGCCATGTGACCCACTACCTCATGGAGTACCCTCACTCCACTGCTGAATCACACTTCAAGGACTCGAGAACACCTGGCATGCCATTTGTGCTTAAGCAGTCTTCCAGTGAAAGATCCTCGAACCATGGACGACTATCGATAACCAGAGTGTCACTGTTTTGTCTGCAAAGCCAGCACACACGTCTCATTGTACTTGTGGTAGCTCATTCATCAATAATTGAACCAAAAACCCTCTAGCTGTGTGTGGAGAAGGGTGTATAGGTGCTTGTTGTGATAGAGGGAACATATAGTATCACATGTAAATGTGAAAAAGGTATGCATATATATAAAAAGATTCTTACTTTCCCCTTCAAGTAAATCATTCATGAGAAATGCTACTATCTCATCATCGAAAAGTGGTGACAAAATGCTTGGAACCAAGCTTTCAGTGTCTGACAGACGAACACATTTACCAGCACCTTCGGTATCAGTTTGTGCAGAATGCTTCACAGCTGATCAGAATGAAATGAGAAGGAATCGCTCAGTGCCAATTATTTACATACAGGCAGCTCGCATTCCTGGTTGCATGTACAGTCGTGCTCAAAGTATCCGAATGATCTAAATTGCATTTCACCTGATTCGCATGCAACCCACATAACGCAGCTGTCTAGCAGGTCCTCTAATCGCTCCTCGGTACAGTTGTTTGACTATTGAAAAAGGTTCCAACAAGTCACCACTAGCAAACACTGCTCTGTATCGCAATAACTCAAGATGTAAAGTTATACCACGATACTACAAACATCAGGGAACACCTTATCACAGATAAGATTGTCCTTAAGGCTTGTAGGTTCACATTTATTACAATAAATGACATACCTGAAATGTTACCACTCCCATTATTACGTCAGATAGATAATGCACGTAGTAAGTTCGTCGTATTCATGATTTCCTGTCCAAAGTAACATACCGTACTTATTATTTAACACAAAATGACATTAAAAATTTAAGTTATTCACGAGCAGCTAGTTCAGAATATGTATCAACTTCAAATGACACGACGAAACGTCTCGTTCTGCATATGGGTTCAAACCCAGGTCATGAGGACTAGCCGCCGGGGTGGCCGAGCGGTTCTAAGCGCTACAGTCTGGAACCGCGCCACCGCTACAGTCGCAGGTTCGAATCCTGCCTCGGGCATGGGTGTGTGTGATGTCCTTAGGTTAAGTTAGGTTTAAGTAGTTCTAAGTTCTAGGGGACTGATGACCTCAGAAGTTAAGTCCCATAGTGCTCAGAGCCATTTGAACCATGCAGACTAAGCAAAGATTTCGTGACTGACGGAAACTAACAGATATTCCTGACTACGCATACAGAGAGTGATGTACCACGATTTTAGACAGTTTCAATTGGCAAATATCAACTTTAAATTACATAACGTAAACATTTTCAATGGACAGGAATTCCTACCCAGCATCTATTGTCCCTGGTAACGAACTACGAGAGATGTTAAATATTGCTTCTTCACAAGTAACTTACCTGAAATGCCGTGATGTAAAGCTTTGTGTTGGACAGGGATTCAAACCCAGAACCTAATCAGACTGTTATCGAAGCACAATCAACTGTGCTTATCGGATTTTCTCGGCAGTAGCTAGATGTTTTAACTGAAATGACGAGACGAAACATTAATTTTTTCCTTCTCAGGACTCCAAACCGACACCTATCCCTTTTATATTCTAGAGAAAACAAACGTTAAATATGCGTTTGTTACACCAGCAGCGACATGTGAGCATGTTTGAACTAGAAATAATATGACGAAGAGTTCAGTGCTAACTGGGAATCGAACCCCACAAATAATGTTGTTGACTACACACAAAGAGACGTCAGCTATCGAATTTTTCTCCACCAGCATCCTTGAACTTACAGATTTCTCACAAATAGTTCTGTGTCTCACTGGGAGTCAAAAACGTCAGATATCGTTAGTGTCGACAACGAATGAAAATACATTAAAAATGAAAATTATTATCCACCAGCAGATAGGTGTTCTCATGCTAGAGCTTGATAACACATAGTGAAAACTTTAGTACTGGGCCAGGATTCGAACCCATTCACGCGCAATATGTGGAGATGTTGGAGAATCTGCAGTTTTGAGCAAACAACAAATTGTAGTCGAGCTGTATTGTCACGAAGGGATCAAATTCCGCGTTAAGGGCGGTCGGAGTTGCATTCCCAGTTGAGAACCAATTTTATCGACATACAGAAGCTCAAACAGAAGATGGAATTAGCGTCCTGTGACCCTACATAGCGTTTGTTTCGTCACTAGAAATAAATAACTATTATAGTAAAGGATACTGGTTGTAAGTAGGCTATTTAGGTTTTCTTATTGGTAACGCGACGTAGCGCTCTGTATGATAAAAACACTGGCTGTGCTGTGTGCAGTCTGTGGCTAGTTTGCATTGTTGTCTGCCGTTGTAGTGTTGGGCAGCTGAATGTGAACAGCGCGTAGCGTTGTGCAGTTGGAGGTGAGCCGCCAGCAGTGGTGGATGTGGGGAGAGAGATGGCGGAGTTTTGAAATTTGTAATGCTGGATATCATGAACTGCTACATACATTATGACTTTTGAACACTATTTAGGTAAATACATTGTTTGTTCTCTATCAAAATCTTTCATTTGCTAACTATGCCTATCAGTAGTTAGTGCCTTCAGTAGTCTGAATCTTTTATTTAGCTGGCAGTAGTGGCGCTCGCTGTATTGCAGTAGTTCGAGTAACGAAGATTTTTGTGAGGTAAGTGATTTGTGAAAGGTATGGGTTAATGTTAGTCAGGGCCATTCTTTTGTAGGGATTATTGGAAGTCAGATTGCGTTGCGCTAAAAAAATATTGTGTGTCAGTTTAAGCACAGTCATGTATAATTTTTCTAAGGGGACGTTTCATATGTCGACCCTTAGCCGAGGATAACTCACTGGAATCTTCTGATTTTTTCTTGTAGTTTGTGTAATTAGTGTAGATTTTGTTTATTGCTAGCGCGTAATTGTAGAGAGAATCTCCTTTGTAGTTGCAGTCTTTCATTGTTGTACAGTAAAACAGTTGTGGCATGCATGTAGATTTGCACCAAGTATTTCGCAGCTGCGCTTGCAATTAACTAGATATTATTTTCAATGCTATGTTAATGTGTTTTCTTATTTTGCTCTTCAAATTGTGCTTTTCTGTGTTGTCGTGTGAAATATTGTGACAATAATAGCGTGTGAAAAACGTAACGCTATGCTCCAAAGTAAACTGAGAAATAATAGTGACGACGAGCGTAGCTTACCAGCACCACTGTGTAATGAATTAACCGACATTCAAAGTAGTAATTTGGTAACTGTGCATAGGGAAATGGAGCGGGCGTCAAATAATGGTGTAGACAGTGAAACAGGTAGTGAACAGGGAAGCATTATCGATCGATCAGTCGGCAACAGCTCGCCTCAGGAATCGGGAATGACAGAACACAATATTGCAAATACTGTAGACTCAGGTTTTGGGTTCTCACCGTTTTCTCAAATGAGTCAAGACACATTTTCCGCTTGTCAAAATGTGAATGTTGCCAGTGCAAATTGACTGCCGAAAAGCATACAGGAACAGATTCCCAACACAAATACATTATTATTGCAATTAATGCAACAAATGAAACAAAATCAGAGACAAACACAGCAACAGTTAGACACAATGGTACAAAATCTTCAAAAGTTAGACACAGTGGAACAAAATCTTAAAAAGTTAGACACAATGGAACAAAATCTTCAAAAGTTAGACACCACGCTTGAACAAACACGTGAAGATTTAACTACTGAGTTACATAACATCGAATCGAAATGTCAAAAAGTCTGTAATGACGTAAAAACACAAATTTGTGAGCATTTCCAACCTATTTTTTCACGTCATGAAAATGCATTACAGAATCACGAAGCAGCCATAAAAGAACTGCAAACTATTGTTCATGAAAATCACGACACCTTGCAAGCTAAAATTGACTCAGTTGCATCTACCGATTCGGTTACGCAACTTGCAAAAACTCAGGAAAAGTTAAAGGACACAGTAGATACGATTTCAACACAAATGGACACTCTGAAACTTGGTTCAGAAAAACACACAGAGGAAATAATTTCACTATCGGATAAAGTAGCCGAACTTACAGATCAGTTCACTAACTTATCTTCAAAGGTAGATGATGATCTGAAAGACACAAGACCTGTAGCCTTCACGGACACTGAAGAGTATGAACAAATTAGAAAATTCAAACAAAATCAAAATTAAATCAATACACAGTACAAAAGAGAAATCCGGGAAGTATAAGATCAGTTGGCACAAGTAATACAAGAATTACATATTTCAGAGGACACTCGCGCTCCAATATGGGAAGAGGGACATAGAAATACGGAACAACCACAAAATAATAACACAGGACATTTCGGAAATTATGAAAGAAATTGGCAAGGTGCACCGAATTTTGAAATGGAACCGCCGAAACGACGCAACAGTGTCCGACATGCGACTCGCCGACATGATGAATTTGACTATAAGCTGTTTATTACTACAGGTAAATTCAAAACATTTAAGAATTCCGGCAACGACATTCATCCACAAGCATGGCTTCATCAATTCTGTCATTGTTTTCCTCCCAACTGGTCACTGGAGCACAGGTTAGAATTTATGTGTGGCTACTTGGAGAATGAACCAGCTGTAAGAATGCGATCGGTCATTCACGATTGTCACAGTGAAGGAGAATTTTATCATGCCTTCCTCTCAGCATATCGGTCTCAATCTACACAAGACCGAGTAAAACATAGCATCATGATGATGAAACACTTTGAACAATCTGAATTTTCCAGTCTTGTCAAATATTTTGAAGACATGTTGCACAAGAATCAGTGTCTTTCAAACCCATACAGCCCCTCAGAACTCATCCGCATTTGCTTCATCAAATTGCCTGAACATTTACGACATATTATTTTAGCAGGGCGTTGCAAAGACGACATTGAAGCTTTTCAGGGACTGTTACAAGAACTGGAAATTGACACTGACAATCGCGGAACGCACAAACAGGAACACAACAATTACAGGTCACATCCGTCGCAATTCCGCGATGACAGAAATTATACACGACAAGGTTATTCTTACAACGTAAATCGTGACCAAAACAGACACCACCCGTATGACAACCGTTGGCAGAGTAGTAATAATTATAGAGAATGATCGCACTTCCGTAATTATTAATATGACAGAGATAACCATAAAAACAGACAATATGGAAACCAAAACAATTATTATCAAGGGAGACAGAATAACTTCAGACGCAACAGTTCAGCGCGCAGTTACGATTCCGGGAGAAATTCTCCACCACATGACCGACAAACAAGAAACTATGTAAACTACCGACAAAACGACAGACCTGAATTCCATCAGAACTGGCGGGATTCAAACAGAGCAGGGCACTCTCGACAAGGTGAATTTGTAGAAGTTAGGTCTCCTAATCCCAATAACGACGCGCGCCAACAAAGGAACAGACAATGACTCGCACCGCAGGCAGCCGCATGCGCCGGCTGGCTCAGAAAAAAATAACATAGACGCTAACCTTGAAAAAAATTTTAGCATTCCTTACCGACATATACAACATGATAATTACTTTCAAGGTGAACCTCTGCGCACTAGGAAGAGTAAGGGATTGCACCACATTTCACTTGTAAAACCATTTATTGAGAGATAATCTGTTTTTTAATTTAGTCTTTGCTATAAAATTTTTCACTTCACGTTACTAGTACTCTTTGTCACACATACAAACTGTTAACATGCAACTATGTTTTAAAGCTAACTAACTATCCAGTCAAGAACGTGGGTAACTCAGAAAAGTAATTGTGAATGCATTGTTATAGTGAACAGACGACACAGTGTTCTTGTGTGTGTACATTCTTGCTTGTTAGTTGCACGATTACGTAACGACTATAAGGCTCACATACTTAGAACATATACTGGTACTGCTAATGAGATTTTAATGCAACAGTTTGGTTTACTTGAAAATACATTCTGGATTTGAAGTACTTTCTGTGAGATACCAGATGAGACAGTGGTTAGTTTATGCGACAGCTACACGATTTTATCACGACGCTACTAATGAGTGACAATTTACAATGTTGCTTTTGCAGTGTTTCTGTTTTATATCTGCACAGTTTTTCTGTATTATTCTGGAAAGTAAAACATGTTTTAGTAGTAACTTTTGTGGTATAGCTACAATGAGACTGCCTTTTCAGTAGCACAACAATACATTACAGCCCAGTACTTTCTTCATCATGGCAAAAAGCGTAATAACTAAGATATCTATACGCAAAGCATTTCACTTTTCTTTATCATGAGGTAAATACATTGACCTCTGCAGAACTTAGCTTTCAGAGGACGATAACTACGACACTTCCACAGAGATTATCTTACAACAAGACGCACAGTTTAGCGCTACAGTACAGGTATTTGAGTGATTAATTTTGTACTTAAAACATTTATTTTTAAAGATGTTTGAAGTACAATGGTACAAAGGTTTTCCGTGATACATTTCATTCCATTGCTGTAATCTGTAACACCTGAGGGTATAATTACATTAATCCTTAGGGGGTATACGCTTACTTTGTGTACCATGTGTTTGGCAAGCACAAGAAGCCCTAGCTAATATGGTATTTGCTTATACAACTTTACACATCGGTACCATATTTCTCTAACACACAAATTACACAGCTATCTGATCATTTAACTGAGAGAGACAAACATTTATTTTACAACATCAGTGACAGATATTTACGTAATTACACCGTTGGATAACTTCACACTTACGAAATTGTATTTTGTCTGTACTTTGTGAACTGTTCATATTTTTTCGGAACCATTGTGATACTATGAGAGCTTTGAATGATGTATTTGGTAAGGGAGCATGATTTTAAAGTACGTTTGAGGTAGATGACACTATTGAAATGAGCAGAGAATTTTTAGGTTTTGACATTATTGCAGAAAGCTACGACGTTTTCGAGATTTGACTGAGGTGTTATGATGTTCTTTTTATGACGACAATATGTATTATGCTGTTGAGGTATGTTTATGATCAATAAGATGATGCTATCGTATATGAGGAATTTGATTATGCTACGTATTTATTATCATGAAATATTGAAGAAGTGTCGACGAATACGTATATGAATAATGAGTAGTGGTTAGGGACTCTGATTGGTGGAAAAGAATGTTGGAAACCAAGAATTGTACTTTAAGAGTTATTAAATGTGTGTAAATGCGTGAATGTACCACAATGCCGACGAAATTTTTTTGGACACTGTTATATTTACAGGATTTTGTTTCTATTGATTTGTAATGCAAATTCTAGACCTGTGAAATTTTTTATTCGAGACTGTCACTGCAGTGCAAACTGGTGTTGTAAATATTTCAGTAAGAAAGTTAAGTGACCACCTTCACGTAATGAGTCGTGGGCACCCAGCAGCGCGACAGTCGCCTGGAAAAAAGCCATTAGTGTGTGCCTTTCAGACGCACAGGTAGAAAAACAAAAAGGGGCCATTATCCTCGCTATTGACATTCCTCTGTAGAAAGCATCGCAAATACGACATGCTCAAACTTGAAAACATATGATTATAATGTGGAGCTCTTAATTTATGATATTTACTAAAATGCCTAATGAAACGATGAGAAACATTTCACGCTATTGTCTTGCTAGTTGAGAGAAATGCCATATGGCTTGCTTTATGTATTTATTTACTCATTTTGTTTAATATCTAGTTTCTAGCTGCACTGCAGCATTGGTTAAAATAAAATTTAATGGATGTACTAATATAAATATTTTATGCCTACAGATCCAGTAAATAATTTTATGATCTATTCAAAAAAACGAAGGAGCGTAAAAAGACATTTCCCTTCACAGGAATTGCATACGGAATTTTCTTTACAACTACTTGGTAATTTTTTTGGCAGAATAACTTCTTGTGGTGCACCACTTTAATTAAATAGACGTTAATGTGTGAATAGACATTTCCCTTATCTGCATTGTTGTCTTTAGTGTACTAGTTTTTCTGCCTGTGGGTTTGTCATGTTTAGATATAAGTTATTAGATTTACTGCAGCTTGCTTTGACAATTTCCATTTTTTTTCATTGCTGTTTGTATTAATTGTTTTATGCTGCTGCATTGCCTCATCCCTTAGTTTAGCATCTGAGCTCAGTAGATTTAAGTTAGCTTAAGATGGGGTAGGCTATATAAGAGAACGAGTTGTGATGAATGGAAAGAAATGCTTTGAGAAGCTATAAGAAAATGGTTTGGCCAAAAAAGTATTTTGAAAGAGGATATGAACCAAAAAAGTAGGGTTTAGGGACAACAGGTTTAGGTAGGATTTTCTTGGAAATAAATGATGAGGTAAGATAATGGAAAATAAATAATGAGGTAAGAAATGTGTGAACATATAAATACAGAAAGCATGCTTGGATAGAATTTTTTTGGTGGAAACAAATGTTGAAATAAGAGGAAAGATATATGGAATCAAGTTTTGGGGTGGACTGCAGTATCAATTGTCACACTGAAAACAAACCCTGTCCTGAATTTTTGTGTTATTACACTATGTGAATTTGTGTTTTTCCTGTCTTAATGTCTTTAGCTAATAAGAGTTATGTTGTAGAATTTTTCAAATACTATGTTATTTTCTTCATAAAGATGTTTAAACATTATTTATTCTGTTTTGTTTTAATGATCATGTGTAAAATTAATGTTTCAAGAACTATTCTCATAATTTTATTTATTTACTTATGTCATAATTCCCGTAACACTGATGTATATGTCTATTTCTGTTCTTTTGTAAAGCCTGTATTACTACAAATGTTATCGGTATTATTATGTTTTTAATGATGTATTTTGTACCTTTGTAATTGTATTCTTATGATATAAAATTGTAATTGACACCAGTTCATCATATTATTAACTTGTAAGTTCCATTTCACTGCACATGTTTCTGTTGGTCATAGTACATGGACAATATGTGAGAAGTAGGGACTAATAGTGTTTGCACATGTGTTAATAATTCAGCAAGGGACTGGTTAACAGCATTGTTGGTTCTAAGGACAATTAGAAAAAAAACTTTGTGAGTGCACAAGTGGTGGTTTATGGACTTGCTATATTGTCTGCAAGACTCTTCGATGGTGATTGTGCACCTGCACAGTCGCAACAGATGGCTGCTGGCCATCTCTACAAGGACTACAGTGGGTCTACACCTTCGCTGAGTCACCAGTACCATTATTTCTACAAGGACTGCAGTGGGTCTGCACCTCTGGTGGCCCACCAATACCACAATCTCTACCAGGACTACAGTGGGTGCTCTGTGATAAGCTACCTACCAATATTCTTCAAAACGTCGAATGACTCTGCTGTGGGTTTGCTCTGTTGTGGTCCATTACCTGTCTGCATGTCGAGAGTCAGCACTGTCTTTCTGTTGGAAGGACAACACTACTTCTTCAAGTCTGCATGGAAATCCACTACTTCCGTGTGCATTTTCTTTTACTGCTCAGCCTTTGAGAAAAGCACTGCAATTTTACTGTGATGAATGATCAGGACTGTCTTTATGGTCTGTGAGAAAATTTTAGCTTTTGACCAACATTGCATCAATAAGTGTGTGCATTTGATATCTTTGTTATTGTAATTATGAAAAATTTTATCAAATCATTATTGGCCACTGCCCAAAATAATTTGTAAAATTTTTTGTGGGGAGCATGGGGGCTATGTAAATAGGCTATTTAGGTTTTCTTATTGGTAACGCGACGTATCGCTCTGTATGAAAAATCACTGGCTGTGCTGTGTGCAGTCTGTGGCTAGTTTGCATTGTTGTCTGCTGTTGTAGTGTTGGGCAGCTGGATGTGAACAGCATGTAGCGTTGTGCAGTTGGAGGTGAGCCGCCAGCAGTGGTGGATGTGGGGAGAGAGATGGCGGAGTTTTGAAATTTGTAATGTTGGATATCATGAACTGCTATATACATTATGACTTTTGAACACTATTGAGGTAAATACATTGTTTGTTCTCTATCAAAATCTTTCATTTGCTAACTATGCTTATCAGTAGTTAGTGCCTTCAGTAGTTTGAATCTTTTATTTAGCTGGCAGTAGTGGCGCTCGCTGTATTGCAGTAGTTCGAGTAACGAAGATTTTTGTGAGGTAAGTGATTTGTGAAAGGTATAGGTTAATGTTCGTCAGGGCCATTCTTTTGTACGGATTATTGAAAGTCAGATTGCGTTGCGCTAAAAAATATTGTGTGTCAGTTTAAGCACAGTCATGTATAATTTTTCTAAGGGGACGTTTCAGGGTGATAGAGTTTCTCCATGACGCCACACCTGACGTTACTGTGGTTCAACCCAACGTCTACTTGGTAGAGAAGGAATGTCATGATTAATGTGAATTTCAGACCACAGTACCATTATAACTTCTTCACTTGGTGTAGCCAGAAGAGAATAGAATCTGTCTCTCCCTATCAAAAATCATAGGCAGAAGTTGGAATCGAACCCAGACCAGAACTACACTCCTGGAAATGGAAAAAAGAACACATTGACACCGGTGTGTCAGACCCACCATACTTGCTCCGGACACTGCGAGAGGGCTGTACAAGCAATGATCACACGCCTGGCACAGCGGACACACCAGGAACCGCGGTGTTGGCCGTCGAATGGCGCTAGCTGCGCAGCATTTGTGCACCACCGCCGTCAGTGTCAGCCAGTTTGCCATGGCATACGGAGCTCCATCGCAGTCTTTAACACTGGTAGCATGCCGCGACAGCGTGGACGTGAACCGTATGTGCAGTTGACGGACTTTGAGCGAGGGCTTATAGTGGGCATGCGGGAGGCCGGGTGGACGTACCGCCGAATTGCTCAACACGTGGGGCGTGAGGTCTCCACAGTACATCGATGTTGTCGCCAGTGGTCGGCGGAAGGTGCACGTGCCCGTCGACCTGGGACCGGACCGCAGCGACGCACGGATGCACGCCAAGACCGTAGGATCCTACGCAGTGCCGTAGGGGACCGCACCGCCACTTCCCAGCAAATTAGGGACACTGTTGCTCCTGGGGTATCGGCGAGGACCATTCGCAACCGTCTCCATGGAGCTGGGCTACGGTCCCGCACACCGTTAGGCCGTCTTCCGCTCACGCCCCAACATCGTGCAGCCCGCCTCCAGTGGTGTCGCGACAGGCGTGAATGGAGGGACGAATGGAGACGTGTCGTCTTCAGCGATGAGAGTCGCTTCTGCCTTGGTGCCAATGATGGTCGTATGCGTGTTTGGCGCCGTGCAGGTGAGCGCCACAATCAGGACTGCATACGACCTAGGCACACAGGGCCAACACCCGGCATCATGGTGTGGGGAGCGATCTCCTACACTGGCCGTACACCACTGGTGATTGTCGAGGGGACACTGAATAGTGCACGGTACATCCAAACCGTCATCGAACCCATCATTCTACCATTCCTAGACCGGCAAGGGAACTTGCTGTTCCAACAGGACAATGCACGTCAGCATGTATCCCGTGCCACCCAACGTGCTCTAGAAGGTGTAAGTCAACTACCCTGGCCAGCAAGATCTCCGGATCTGTCCCCCATTGAGCATGTTTGGGACTGGATGAAGCGTCGTCTCACGCGATCTGCACGTCCAGCACGAACGCTGGTCCAACTGAGGCGCCAGGTGGAAATGGCATGGCAAGCCGTTCCACAGGACTACATCCAGCATCTCTACGATCGTCTCCATGGGAGAATAGCAGCCTGCATTGCTGCGAAAGGTGGATATACACTGTACTAGTGCCGACATTGAGCATGCTCTGTTGCCTGTGTCTATGTGCTGTGGTTCTGTCAGTGTGATCATGTGATGTATCTGACCCCAGGAATGTGTCAATAAAGTTTCCCCTTCCTGGGACAATGAATTCACGGTGTTCTTATTTCAATTTCCAGGAGTGTATATCAACCTATTACCAATCCAACAGACCACCGAATCCTCTACTCATAACGCCGTTGCGCCATGCTGGATCAGAATTCTGACACACAGGCTCCCTGTAGTGGTTTGCAGCATGTTCAGTACATTCATTTACTTGGTTGACTGAATCGCCATGAACTAGCTGCCTCAATTACCCAGTGCATACATTCGACTCTATTTTGTAATCACCAAAATAAAATCACGTAACTGCCACCTACACAGAAGTGCCAACACTGTAGGATGCAGAAATTTAAATAGGAAGTGTTTCTTTCCACTTAAACTACTCTATTGCGCTATCTGTTTGTTGAAAATGTCATGCAGTGCAAAAGAAAAGCTGTAACTGTCTGTCTCTCAGTAGTCTAGATCCGGCCATATGCATTATCTCACAGCACTGCGGATGTTCTGGAGGAATCGTTATTGACTTCTGGAGGGGCTATAACTACGTGTCAGCTAGTAGCGCAATGCTAAGCGTCGCGCACTGTAGATTAAACGTCGAGAGTTCGCGTACATTTACTGCTACGTTTTTTAAAACGAAATTCTGCTGTCTGCTGAAGTTATCGATCTAATGGAACTTTGAACTTAATACCCTTCACTTCTCAACCCAAAATAGTCGCATGTGGAAAAAGGGCTAACTTCTGTGACATTTTGTTCTTTTCATGTTTAATAGATGGCCATGCTGCAGATGCATCTCGAAACTTTTGTATTATGTATGGGGAGAGCGCATCGTGCCAAAATACATTAGAAATGTATTTTCTAAATTTGCTGTCGTGTGGTAGTGGCATTTTATACTTCTTCAAATCTTGTTTGACAGTTTTAACTCAGAACAAGTTTTCTACATGCATGTAATCAATAAACTAACTGCATGTGCATTGTCAGACTGTTATAGATAATAGCAGAGAATCCGCATATATCGTTGATGATTAATGTCTCTTTCATGTTTACTATTGTTATAACAACACTAAAAGAAACATTACGAAAATTGTGCACTGTACTATAAAAAATGAAATAAAACTACCCATGATACCCTTACGATGAAAGTCGTTTTAGTAAAACTTAGTATCTGTACGCAAGTGTGCATGCAGGTCCCTGCTTATCAGCTACAGCATCTGCGCAGCTCCTCGCAAGGACCTGTCGTGCTTCTTCTTTACGAGAGCGCAGCAGAAAACATAAATACCCACCTAAAGCCTGTAAGTGATGTGATGGAAAAAATAGTATGTGAATAAACAAAAACAAAGGTTTTTTTTTCAAAAAGAAACAATTACATTTAGTAAGCCAATTGAATACTCATTGTATTTTTATTTCTTCTCAAATGTTCATAAACCCATTTTGTTTGTATTTCATCTTCAACTGCTTGAGGGCAGGACATCCTCCTGTTTCCGGATTCTGGATACATGCACATTAGAAATTTTTTGAAACAAGGAAAATTTCTCACAGTGTTTGATGTAAACTATGCCGTCTCTATGATCATAAGGTCAGAGCAACGACACCATATCTTCATACGCCATCTCTTCAAATTCCCAGTGATTGGTGTGGTTAAATCATGTAACCCACATCGCCGTTTTTCGAGGTTTAGCACGCTGAACTGAGCTAAACGGACCGGCTGAAGCAGCAACTGTGGAATACCTCGTTAGTACTTGTCTGCATCAGAGAATATAAGGAATGTCATTTCTTTAAACACAAATCATCTGCACTCACCATAAAATCTTTGTGGGTCTGCAACAGCCTTTGCTCTTTCAGGCACTGTTGTATAATGCGTTGTTATGTAATGGCCCTACATTTATACTGCATATTGTACAATTCACAATAGTGGCAATTAGTTTACAAGACGGCCATATAAAACGCATATACTGCAGTGACCACGGGGAAGTTTTTGAATCATTCGAATTCAAAATGTACGTTCATATTTCCAATCTTCACTCCTTCGCTTTTCTATGAGCAGTCTGTTACCACGATGGGTGATAATTCCTTAAACTTCTGAGAGCTAAGTGTGCATCCAAAACCATCATCAATTTTGTAATAAGATTTGTAAAACCTTCTGTACATGTCATACAATAGTCACATGCGTTTCTGCTCCAGTCGAGCTGTAACTTATTGTACAGAAAGACCTGGGAATTTAGGTAAACTCTAGCATTGGTTAGTTTACAGTTGTCAAATACGCTAAAATCCTTACCTAAGACTCCCCTTCCTGCCTGTATACAGGGCCATAATTATAAAGAGTGACGTTTCTAGCTGGATAGAAGTCTTAAGAGTCTATTCTTGGCGAGATGAGTGAGGAAAGATCAGATGTTCAAGTAACTCCCTTGAATGGAAAGTTAAGGGTAGTTGCACTCCTGAATTCAGGACAAGTACAAGTTTCATATTCTCCTCATCTGACAGCGATAGGGGCCTTATTTCCCATATCAATTTATCAAGCACTGTTTTATGCTCTTGTTCTTCTTGTCCTAGAATGTATGAGTTGTTATCGATGCGCTTCGAACTAGAATCAGCTCTTGCTTAGCATTCATTACAATGCGATTGCTGTCTTCACAGATTCTCATAAACATTTTGAGTGGAACCCATACACTAACGGAGTTATCTATCGATCCATCTACGAAACATCCTGCATTTTGTAAAGCATTGAGATCCAGTGCTGATGCGGAGACGTATGCCTTGAGCATAGATATGATCCCAACGTTTCTCGTGCGGTCAATTCCAGCTCCATTAAGTTCGCATCTTATTTCTTGAAACAGAAAGGTGAATGCATTAGGTGTAAGGCGCGATGTTAGTGATGGTACTGTGGCTTTCTTAGGTGCAAATACCCTCTCCAAATACAGGAAGCTCTTGCTTGGATGTGTCAGTCCATTTTGATATTGAATAATAATGCATACCTTATAATTATTATAAAATGTTGCTGAGGCAAGTTGTTTATGGGAATAATATACTTGTATAAAGATATGTTTGTCATTTTGAACTGGAGTTGTACATAGAGAGACATCACTGCAAGGTTCGGTCCAATGGATTTATGGTAAACATAATACTCACATGTTATCGCGTTTTGCTTCTGGTGCAAAATGGTCTTCTGAAGATTAGGTATGCCGTATCTATAGTTAATAGCCATAATTTTGCTTCAAATAGAGACGTACTATAATTTCCTCGCTTCGAAAATCGACTAGATTCGCCTTCTGATGTACCATATTCAGCTAGAGATTGCCGAATGCCTGAACAGTCACAGGGGATATGTCGGATTACTGGGAACCTCTGAAATATTATAATCAGGACCCACCGAAGGAAAGATTGTGTATATAGTATGGAGTAATCTGTCATTAAGGTGAGAAATCGTCGCGATATTACACTCTACACGAAACGTACCGACTGGCAGTGCCTTCAAGGAGTGATTCGACTATTAAATTTCCACTGTCTCCCGTTTTTATCTCTCTTTTAAACATATTAACATTTGCAAGTATCTCAAATCCTTTTCAAATCGTTTTACATATGGATTTAAATCGTCAGTGTTTTAGGAGACAAGAGGTATTGCCACAGTGTCCCCACTCCCTATTTCTCTCCAACCTAACCAACAAACCTCAGTGGTGTTAGCTGTGCTGTTGTATTTTACCAGACCAATAAGTGCCATACTCCATATCCCTGTCCTCATATCTATTGGAGGAAAGTAGTTCGCTTTTAATTTAGATGAACGTTCTTTTAGAGTTAGAGTGAACGACATCGCATCTCGACCGCAAATGATGCAGTGCTTGTTTTTACGCAACTGTCAGGAGAGACATAGGCAGAAATATCTACAGAGGTGTGACTTGAAGTCTTGCCACGTCGAAAATTGTACAACACCTACTTTCTGACGATGAAGTAACGATAAAATTCTTCAAGTGGTCTTAAATCGCCGAATGAATCAAAATAGTGGATGATAGTCCAGATTTTTTTCTTTTTCAACACACACAGCCCATTGAATTCCATATCCACCATCAACGCCTAAACGTTTTCTGGATTTCCACATTGCCTCAGGCAACGTGTCTCTCATAAACACGCAGCGAAATCTCAGGATTTTGTGTTTTCTGACGACTTTAAGTAGATCTATGTTTGTAAGCAGTCCATTCGGTAGTATTTATATGTTTTTTTTTGTTTGTATACAAACAAGAGTTTTCTGTATGGTTTTAAATATTAGCGATGGCCTTCGTGGCCATGGTATGCCTTTTTGCTTCTTTTTCCCCCAGGTAATGCACTGATGTCTGACAGTCTAGCAAATGCAGAGACTAGAAACGGAATTATTTCACCATATTTCTTTGGTACTAGCAGGACCCTGGCCGTTTTAACACATTTTTTTTCTTCCTCCTTTCTGCCTCAAGGCACTTTTTGCCACCGTCAGCACAGATTCTATGCAATTTTTTAAATATCCCATAGGTTTCTTCTTCGTCTTTAATGTCCAATGAGCTGCATTTATTATTTGCTTGAAATTATTCCAGCACCCAATTTAAGTTTCACACACATTGCCTTATCGGCCACGCTTGCAGCAACACGTTATCCTACACCATTATCCCTTCTTTGATGAATCTGTCTCGCCTAATCAGATAATATTTGGTCGGAAATTGTGACGATCTTGAGTTGTAGCGTAAGCAATGTCGTGTTTCTTGCTTTTTTTTCCTAGGATATTAATTCCCTTACCACCACAAGAAAGGCTCTGTTTCAGTTTCGTTCCAGATCCACAAAAATTGTATCCAGGGGTATTAAGTTCGAATGGTAGATTTTTGAGAACACCGCCTCTACCTCTATTGAAACATATCCTAGCACCCAAAGCATAACAGCTGGGTGAACGCTCGCAGTGTAGCTACTGCATGGTTTGAAGTTCGTGTGTCCTGTTACAAAGCACACTGCGAGCATTCACCCAGCTGTTATGCATTGAAGAGAAGCTGAGCCATTTCACTAGCGTCTTGTTCCCTCGACGTCTTGTGACCCACTCTAAGAGGAACGTGTTTGGTTCAGAACTTTCCTGTAATTCCTCTGAAATTTCATCACCATCGCTGTCTTTTAAGATGTTTGTTCTCGGATTTGTGTGCTGTACCTTGCAAACTGTAAATATCTCTGTTTGACCAGTTTGCTAGGACTTCGGAAACGTGATTTCGTATTTCGAGATATGTACCAAATCATCTACATTCAACCTCTGCCTGTATGGATGCACCATCTTAATATGGTAATCTACTGTATTTAGAAGTCCATTATCACAGATATCAATAGGTGTCTTCTTAATTGTATAGTGAGTAGTGTGATTATACTCGTCAATGATCTGTAGTAGGATGTTTAGCCCAATTGAAGACTAAATTGCTTTCACATGTGGTTCTTGATCATCCCGCTCAACTGTTCGACAATACTAGCTTTCAAATGGGAGAATGTTGATTAGTGATTTATCTTTCATCGTTCCCTTACCCTTTGAAATGCCTATTGTAAAACTGACTTCCATGGTTGGTCTGAAAATTGTTGGGGTACCTATTCGTTCCATTCTGTAACAATTGTTCAGAGACATCTGAAAGCTACTTTCGTATCTTTACCTTCAAAGGTAGGACTCCATAGAATTTGGAATATGTGTCTATAAACATTAGAATATATTTGAAACCATTATTCAGTCATGAGTAATCTCGCATATCTATCAGATTTCCCCATAATAACTCATTCAGTCCTCGTATTATCACATCTCTGTGCAGAAATTTTCTGCCTGCAGGTCGGTGAAGTTGATGAACAACTCTCTCCATATTTACTCAAAGATGCGTCTTTCTCAGAGTTCTGATATGTTGATAATATTTCGTTCACGTGACCTGTACTCCATGCAGCATTTGGTACTGTACATAGTCGGTTTCATCTCGGTCATTGTAGTACAAATACTCTCAAGGTAGATCCTTGAATTCGTTATTCTGAAATTCAGTTCATTCACCCATGCTATAAGCAGCTGCAACCGCTAGTTTAATTATATTCTTGTATATGTGACTCTTTGAGGGTTTATTTCCTCCTTTTGGGGTCATATGTCCGTTGGTCATGCATAATATTTGACTATATTTTTTTTCTTTCAGAGTGCTCTTTTTGACATTCGTTTTTAAGAATATTAGCTCTAATACATCCAGCATTCTTTTAAATTCCTTTTTCCCCAACTCTTATTTTATTCTTAGTTAGACTAATTGGGTGCTTACCTAGCTACCCACGTTGTCCTCACAGCACATTTTTATCCTCTGTGAGCAAGCTTTTCATGATTTCATCTATAAAAACGTCCATATACAATCAATGTCTTTCGCTACTTTTGGTTTTGAAATAATGCCCTTTTTTGTAGTATCCTGCCCACTCGTCTAATATAGAGTGCCTAGGAAGCTGTTTCCTCGGATCACTAGACAACAATTCAAGCAAATCATATTAATTGAGTTTATTACAGTAAGTTAAATTGACAATACTTAACTTTGCGTATTCACAAAGGCATGTCGCAAGCAAATGGCGACAGACAAATATCAATGACCTTTGATATCTACAGTTTCAATGCAAGCAAAACAAAACAGTTGATAAGTCACTATTGTAGTGTTTGTATGACGGCCCTTCTTCCACTTCCCGCAGCTACGTGGCGCAGCGATTATGTTCTCTTTGTACAATGCCTCCCCTGTCTTGTTGTCGTCCTAGTCAACGTACTATTGGCTCACGTCGTCTCACAGCCCTCTCTGCTCTTCCATTCTTCATCGTCGTGCCAGCGCTTGTCATTATGCTGGAACACTTTTCACAACATCCAAAATTTTTTTTACGATTCCAAATACATATGACATGCAACTAGCACATATTGAGTGCAGAATGCCACAGCATTCAGAACTACTGGGAATGAGACAATTTCTTATTGTCTCTCTAGAGTGCATCATTGCTCTACTATTAAGGCATATATCATGTCACTCTCTCACCTATGTCTACTTCTTACAGCTCCTCTCAACTGATTGCCTCATCTGTGTAATGATTTTGTTTTTTCTAAGTATGTATGTGACTCCATTACTATTTCTCTCTTTGTATAACTAATAAAACCCACAATTTTTCCAAGGGGTCTAAGACAAGATCTCTCTCTCCTGTCTCTGAACTTTTAGTGCAGATTTCAATCAATTTTTAGGCAGATGGTGCAATGGCATCCAAGACAGATCTCTCCAGACACTTGGATCTAGTGTTTATCTCACATTTCGACACTTTAGTATAAATGCAGATGTTCTGCATGACTATATCATACCTGAATTTTTTCCTAATTTTTGACATTTTCCACATTTTTCTGTATTTATCCATTTTTCCCATATCACATATATAAATGTACAAGTTTATGTATGCTCTTATTGTTACATAATCAGGTGTAACTTGCTATTGTCTTATACCATCTACATGTGTTATAGTGTCCCAACCCAGTGAGAGACCCTACTTATTCCTCTAAATGCCAACACTAAGTGCCAAAGTCAATACTAAAACACAGACATAGATGGATTACTGTTAGGGGGTAGAGTGTTAACGTTATTCTGTTGTTAACCACATAGCACAGTTATACTCTTTATATGTTGGCATCAGCAGGTTTCCCCAGTTCTTTCCTCTACTGACACTGCAAACTGCAGCAGCAGGGTGGCTGAGGCAATCTCGAACGTAATGTACAAGGATCCTTCATTTGGATGCTACCCCAGATCATACATGGGTGGACCCATACAGAACATTATCCTAGTATTTTTTTGTGTAGATGGATCTGCCCTCATGCTGGACTTTGCACAGGTAGATCTGCCCGAATGAGTGGTGATGGCTGTCACATAACAGCACTCAGTGCAGCTGGTGCAGAGCAGCAATTGTCAGCTGTGGTAGTTCACTAGCAGCAGTGGGCAACCCAACCAGCTGACATGCAGCAGCAGTGGGCAGTTCTGCAATGGAAGACCTGACAGTATCACTGTAGCAGTCAGCCTAGGTGGATTAACACCAGTAGCTATGATTGAGCAAGACTCAATCAATTATCGGACTTGTGAGGGTTTCACTCCACAGACAGCAATAGTGGCAGCTCAGGTGCTGAACATTACCATCTTGTGACCACTGCTTGTTGGTGATTGTCAGCAAGTGTGTGCTTCTAATGCTAGCAGGGAAGTACTGGCAACTTCACAGGGCTGCACACTGAAAATGTCTAAGCAGACGTGTGATGATATGAGGCTTGAATGATTTCTGACCGGCTGATCTCATAGATATATGAGACTACTCATGAGTTTATATTGATGTCCATATCATATACAGTTTATGTGAGGTTTTTTATTTATTATGATTATTCCTTCTGTAATTTAATATGAGTTCAAATGGTACCTATGCATCGCTGTATGTATCTCATTGTGACGACTCTCACCTGCTTTATTTCTTCGCTTGTTTGTACTCAGTGTTGATGTACTGGCTGAGAAATGGGTTGTGGAAGTAAATGTAAATGATATAGCTGACAGATACACAGTTGTATTTCACAGTCTTTTACTTCCACTGTTCACAACCCCCCAATATTACACAGTTATATGTGGCCAGTGCACTATTGTTCTAACTTCGCATAAGCCTCATTAATAGTTTGCAGGTGAACAGCCACATACTGCTAGAAAAGTTCTTGTTGAACTTCAACGAGCAGTAAAAACCTAACCACAATGTTCATACTTCTCGAAGAATAAGCACGTATGCATGGAAACAGACAATGTCATTGTTTTTACATATGGACTATTGGTGTAACACTTACTTCACTGTAAAGTCGATGCATTGTTGTCGTTCTAACCAACAAATGTTCCTTGTCTGAAATTTGGCCATGGACTTACTGACTCAGGGCCAAAAATTGGGCCCTTATATATCCCCATAATAATAGGTGCTGAAACTGCACATTGTTTGAAGTAAAATTTACAGAAATTAAAATTAACACTTAACTCATTAAATTAACTGAATACATCGAAAAATTGGTTCTTTTTAATAGTTTCTTTTACTACAAGGGTTAAGCTGAATTATTTGTTTAAATCATGAAATTAACGAATATAGTTACGCAAACAATGCTTTTGACAAAACTATCAATTACTTTTGGAATTAATTAAGGGCTATTTTCGTTGACATGTTTTCAAAGAGAGCCAAAGATTACTAGCATTTTGTCTTCCAAATGATTACAATTATTACAGAATTCCTATTTGTTTATAAGTCAGCAATAGAATTCAAGTTACGAAACAATTACAGATTTCGCCCTATAACAAAAGATAATAACTAGGAATAGTCGAAATAAATTAGAAAATCAATTAAATATCTAAAACTAAGCACAAAATAAGATCTGGTGTTATATTCTTTAATACTATGGGTCAACCTTTCTCTATTATACAAATACAGATTATATTCATTAATGTTAATGGTAGTTAGGTAAAAGTAAAAAAATGAATTTCAAGGAGGCAGTTGACAAAACAAGGAGGGAAGTAAAAGTATCCCAGCTTGCTTCATCACATCACCCCCTCATTGGATTGACCAGATAGATATTGCAAATAGCTAACTGGGCAATTCAATGAGCATAAGTGACGCTTGAAATTGGGTCTAAAATCTACATACCGAAAACATTATATACGAAACCTTATCAAAAACTACAGGAAATATGTTTTTCAAATTCTAACTTATATGAACTGGCCATACGTAGCACTTGGGCAACAAGCATTCAGTAATACATGAACAAACTACTTCAGCGAAACAAAAGTAAATACTAGCAAACATAATCATTTACAGACACTGGAAACCTGCACTTTTACCTACATATACAATGTATCATATGTATAATCGCTGGAAACATAAAGTTCAAAGTTCTTTTCCAAATAATACTGGTTTCTATAACAGAAATAAAGCGATCATGGCAGCATACATGACCATAACTTTAAAATTTGGTATATATAGGTCATTTGAAACCATATAACATATATATATATATATATATATATCAATGTCATCAGGAAAGACTATAGAATCTAATAAAATGATAAAAAAATTCGATTTTTTTACCATTTATAAGTACCTTGCATCCTTAAATGACACTGGGCATTGCCATTCATGTTTAGACAAAAAATTTCACTTGCTCAATGTCTAGTATTTTTCACAAGCACTTTCACTTTTTCAGTGAGCGTTTACCTATTTTCTCGCCAAGTTGTCCACACCTTGAACAGGTCGAAGTGGCAGTTAGTAAGCAAATTCACTGCTAATAGTTCGCTTGGAGGTGTTTCTCCTCTGCCACAGCATATGACAATATCAGACAAAATACCCTACTTTAGTACACTTACTATTATTTCTAACTTAAGTCTAAGAAAAAATATGTTTAACACTTATGGCAAATGATAGTCATTACATCTTATAACATTACAATAATTAGCACTAAAATTGACTATAGTACAAAAGGTGTGGACTAGTAAAATTTTAAAATCAAGCACACTTTACACTACAAAACATTACTCTAAGCCATAACTCTGCCTGAAAGTGGTTAAACTTAAAAGATTTGGATCTCTTTCTCATATGAAAAATAGCAAAAACTCAAGATGTGCAGTTCATAATTTACTAATCATTACATTATGAAGAAAGAATAGATTCACGATTACATAGCTTAATTACTATTCAGATCAAAATTAAGGGGATGGAAGTTGTACCAAATCATAGTTCTACTTGTATACCCAACTGTGAGCAATGCTCTCATTCAAACAGAAAATTAAATCCTCACAAAAACACGAAATGCTAGCGAATAGTTTACCTATCAGAATATCCACGTCAGTCTAGCATCACAGTTATCAATCAATCAGCAAAATTACTGTTCTTCATGCCAGTATTTCCACGTCAAGCTCATAATTCCTCAGAACACTAATAGAAGTTTTCAGATAACCTATAGACCCAATGATGCAACATTATATGATTTGTAAATATTGCTCGTTTTGTTAATCTCGCATTCCAGCTGCAGTGTCATGAATTGTACATTATAAACAGTACCCAATGTTTCCTAGTTCAAAAATAGATCATCAATACAGTTACACCACATTTGTTTGTATACTGTTATCATTTGCATCTTACCTTGTTAACTAGTGAAGGGCATTCTGAAAAAATATCCCTACTGTCGAAACAGGCTCTCTAATCATTAAGACCCTAACATTCTTCATTGTTTTATTATTTCATTGTTGTTTCATTATCTAATAAATACAAACCTGCTCTGCTTATCTAATGCAAAATTGATTCTACTGAAAAACGCTCCACAGTAGCAGATCCTTATGCTAAGGCTAACTTAACTCATTACTGACCAGACAAAATTATCACTTACAAAAACTATTATTTCACTGTATTCCATCAAATGGCTTAATATTTTAGCCTGAAGGGCGATATATATACAAATCTTGCTTATTCTTTCCACACATTACTCCAGGCAACAATGTTTAAAGTTGTGATTTCTTTATGTTAGACAAGGCTGTACCATGACACTTCTATGGGTACTAGTTATCTCCATATACTGATTGCACTGAACATAAACACTTCTATTATACCCCAATTCATATTAAGATCTCGTATTTAAGATGGTATTTACTGAATATTGCCTCTGTTGCTGCACCAATGAGCTGCTTACTTCAGATGTTTATCTTTCACACATGCTGACACCTTTCATTTTCTGTAAACCTTTCTTCTCGACAACAATTCTTTAACCATGGTACAATTTATTTTCTTCCATCCTCTTACTTCCTCATGTATCACTATCATAACATAAAATATATGAATAATACTGGAGAAGCCTTTTCGAAAATAATTCTGTACTAAAGTACCCTACTGTACAAAATTACATCAGTGTTGAAGACAGAATAACTCTGATTCACTTATAAACAACAGATAGGATAGGAGAAGAGTTTCACTGCCTCAGGAGACATGAAAAATGAGACAGACAGCTGGGGTAAGCATTATCGCCACATAATGAATCCAACACAGAATGTTGAACCCCCTACTTGCTAATTGCACAGGAAGTTAGTCTCAAATATTACATCAATGCTGAGATTTCGGATCACCAACAAATTGCACTCTAACAGCTGTCCTGCCAACTTCCCAGTTAATATTACCTCTTGTTTCACACTCTTTGACAGCTTACCAGTAGCACCAATTATTTTCATTCCAGAAATATGCCTTACTACTATACCCTCTGTGTTCTTAACAGATTCAAAATTTGCATGTGAAATGCCATTCAAATCACTACCACTGCCCAATAAACACTTAACATGTATACCTTGTACCCTTGCTGTTATTACAGGGTGCCACACTTCTTTTTTGCTTAACATGCGATATTCTTCATACAACAAATCCTCATTAATCCTCTCCCTGGAAAACCTATCATCCTGCTTACATTCAAATAACACATAGCAGGGTCCTCTTCCTCAGTACCACTCTCAAACTCTAATTCTTCATTAGGCCTAATATTATCCTCCTTTATTCTTTCTTTACTTAACACATTGCCATCATTATCAATTATAAATTCAAACACCTCATCCTCATCACTACTGGATTCGTCATTACTATCATCCTTACAACTGCTGTCAGAACCAGACCCACTTTCATTTTCTCTATACGTTAGATTTTGTGCCTCTTCCGCCGTTTTCTTCATTTCAGTCAATTCTGAATCTGTATTTTCATTTACTCTTACCAGTTTTTCCTCTACCACTACTGCACACTTGGTTTCTGTCTCAGTTTCTGAATCATTTTTAATGTAATCGATTAGGTTCTCAAGTTAAACTCTGTTTTCAGGACAATATTTCCTGGCAGCTTTGACTTCACCTTTACACTGTTTCTCGGAAGCCTCCATGTTCCCACTATTGTCATCACGAAGTTTCTCACTCTCTTCTACACATTTACTACTAAATGTTAATTTCTCATTAGTATTATATTTCCTCATACTATTACCCTACCTACTAAAGTCTTCTTTTGTAGCTATATTACTCAAAATACTCATAATTTGCCTTAACATCGCTTCCACTTTTCCGTTTGCCATAAACTTTTGCCCTTGCTGATTTTCACTACTAAGTTTCTCCTCCTTAACCTTAACGATCTCATGCACTTCAGTACCGTTTTTGTCCATTTCGCTCACATCAGCACAAAATGTATAACACGCTTTTATCATTCCATCTACAACAGGACTTTCGTCCCTATCCTTACACTTATGTTTGATTTATAATCATCTACAGAACCAATCCCACTTAGGTCTTACTGTTCATTTAGCAACTTAACCTCTACAACGTTGTTCTCAGTCACACTATCTTGTTCGTTAAGGTCACTCATTAATACAAAACAGCTTTTGCTATGAAATTACCTTATTTTCATTCACTCTTCTCCTGGAGCTCTGCTGCTGCATTTGTCATCTCAATTTTTTGTCTGCTGCGAGTTGTAATTTTCTCGGCGAGGCAACTTGTTTATTCCGGTCATCTGTGTCCACCTGCATGCTGATTGGCTGCTGTCCTACTGTGATCATGAAACCCAAGCACTGACTGGCTGTTGCATCACTGCACTGTAAATAGCTCTTGATTTCACTGGTCAAAGTTCGCGAGTCCTTGTTTATTGTGGCTATGTACAAAATTCCTCAGCCAGGACATCATATGTGATGATACTCGCCAGCTTTATTTCTTCGCTTGTTTGTCCTCAGTGTCTACGTAGTGGCTGAAAAATGGATGTCGAAGTACAAGTGCTGTCTCCTGTAAATGATATAGCTGACAGATGCACAGTTGTATTTCGCAGTCTTTTACGTTTACTGTTCACAACCCCCCAATATTACACAGTTATATGTGGCCAGTGCACTATTGTTCTAACTTTCGCCATGCGGGATTAGCTGAGTGGTCTAAGGCGCTGCAGTCATGGACTGTTCGTCTGATCCTGTCGGAGGTTAGAGTCATCCCTCGGACATGGGTGTGTGTGTTTGTCCTTAGGATAATTTAGGTTAAGTAGTGTGTAAGTTTAGGGACTGATGATCTTAGCAGTTAAGTCCTATATGATTTCACACACATTTGAACATTTTTTCTAACTTCCTATAAGCTTCATTAATAGTTAGCAGGCGAACATCCACATACTGCTACAATAGTTTGCTGTTGAACATCAATGAGCAGTAAAAATCTAACCACAGTGTTCATACTTCTTACAGAATAAACAGGTATGCATGGAAACAGACAATGTCATTGTTCTTACACATGGCCTATTGGTGTAACACTTATTTCATGGTTAAGTCGATGCATTTTTGTCGTTATAACCAACAAATGTTCCTTGTCTGAAACTCGGCTGTGGACTGACCGATTCAGGGCCAAAAATTGGGCCATTATATATCCTAATAATAATAGGTGCTGAAACTACACATTGTTTGCAGTTAAATTTACAGAAATTACAATTAACACTTAACTCTTTAAATTAACTGAATACTTGGAAAAATTGGTTAAAGCCGAATTATTTGTTTAAATCATGAATTAACAAATATAGTTATGCATACAATACTTATGACAAAACTGTCAATTACTTTGGAATTAATTAAGGGCTGGTCTTGTTGACATGTTTTCGAAGAGAGCCAAAGATTTCTAGCATTTCGCCTTCCAAATGTTTACAATTATTACAGAATTTATATTTGTTTATAATTCAACAATATAATTCAAGTTACGGAATAATTACTGATTTCGCCCTATAACAAAAGATACTAACTATGGATAGTCGAAATAAATTACAAATCAATTACATACACAATCTAAGCACAAAATTAGATCTGGCATTATATGCTTTAAGACTATAGGTAAACGTTTCTCTGTTATGAACTCGCTCATGTTAATGGTAATTAGTTAAAAGTAAAAAAAAATGAATTTTAAGGAGGCAGCTGGGAAAACAAGGAGGGAAGTAAAATTGTCCCACCTTGCTTTGTTACAACATATAATTTGAGGAGAGAAGTGAAAATACATCAACTGCAGTTCATTGTTCAGGTACATGATGTGTGTGCATGAATTTTGAATGGCAGTTATTCATAGCAATAGGTTTTAAATACTTCCCACATTTGTCATGATACTTTACATGCAGATCAAAAGCTCTCCAACATGAGCAATAGATTTTAGTTCTTGTATAAGTGTTCCATTACTCATAGTTCATGTGATTTGCATATTGATCAACTAGGAGGAGAGCACTCTGCATCCAGACATGTGCTGGCTTCACATGGTATCTCACATATGCCATCAAGGCTAGTGACATCTGTGTTCATATGCAGTATGGATGATGTATTGAGAGATAATAATCTCGTGAAATGCGTTCAGAATATAGCTAGCCAGCTGTGTGATATCCTGGTGCTGACCACTCACTCTATCTGTTTTAATTTATAAGTGCACATTAAGATATGATGCTGTCATGTAAATGAATGCAGGGAGCATTTTCTTTCAATATTCCAATACAAAATAAACGATGTGTTTTTACCCAACTGGAGGACCATCTACAGTGGGCACCTCAGCTGGCAGTTTGGGCAGGCGAGCTCATCATGTTGTCAATAACGCTTGTCCTATGCGTTTGGTGGGGTATCACGTCACAGAGCGAATCACATTGCAGACACATGAAACTTTTTTTGCTGTAGGTTTCGATTTAATGTGTGACAAAGTAAAAGATGGGTGGTGGTCACGATCTTTAGTGCTTATAGAAAAAGCATTGACTCATTACTGGTGGTAATAGTTCACCTTTCTTTCCAGTGGAGGCACTGCCTCTAATCTTTTTGAAGCAACTATGCAATTACTCAGACAAAAGATGTGTTGTCTTAATGTCAGGCAACTAACTCTGCCAATCCTTTTACTTGTACATTCTGGTATTTTCACCCCTTTTTTATGGCTGGTCGTAGTTGGTAACAGCACCTGAGGGCATGTTACAGTCATTTTCGAAGCACTCGCAGTGGAGTAGTACAATAACTTCTTCCTCATTGTGTAGGTAAGTAATGTAGTCATAAATCGGATCTTCACGTGCAAAAATTTTCTTCTCCTTCCTCGTTCTCATGAACACTTCAGCAAAAATATCGTCATCGCTGTCTGCATCAGTCGCTATTCCAGCCATCTTGAAAACATATTCCCCAGGTTAAGTTATCGCGATTTTATTCACCAGTTAGGTGCTATTCCGGTTTCGTACAACGCGTTTTTTGCGCTATTCCGAGAATAGCGCTTAACCGGCTACTAACTAGAGATTGTACAATCGGCCCCAGGAGCGAGGGATTTCCTTATGCTCTTTTAACGTTTTGAGTGTATTTTAGACATTCTCTTATTAATTTTAAATTGTTGGGGACATGTGAACAAACATTTTCCAGCGTGAATAGTGGCGCACAAGTGGTATGTTGTGCAGAGTGCTTTAGACTCTATGGAATACACACGTTCCGTGTTTGTTGATGGGGCAATGTAAAATAATTTGGTAGTCAAATGAGTTAATATGTGTTGTGTGAATAAAGCATAAGTTTATTTTGTCCCTTAATAGTTGTTACCTGTCATTTAGCTGCTTTAATCTGCATAAACTACAACAGGATGTGGGCCTAGGTACTGGATTAAAGCAAAATAATAAGCCTTAAGGTGACATGTATTTGCACAGAAGGTGTGCGGAAGCTCGTATATGCTATACGAATAAGAAAATAACTGTAAAATGAGTACAACACAGATACCACAAATAGAGCGGCTTGTAGGGCGCGAAAATTACGCGACCTGGAAATTTGCCGTTGAGGTGTATTTGCACTTGGATGGCTTATGGGACGTCGTAAACGGTAAATTGGTACATACTGAATCAAGTTTTACTACTAAGGATCGGAGGGCGAAATCAAAACTAATCTTCTTGATGGATCCAGTGAATTATGTTCACATAGAAAAGGCTATGTCAGCAAAGGAGGTATGGGACAAACTGAAAAACGCATTTGAAGATGATGGTTTAACCAGAAAAGTAGGATACTTCGTGAGCTAATAACTACAAGATTGAATAAGTGTAAAAGCGTGGATGAATATGTGAATAAAGTAATTTGAATCTCCAATCGTCTGAGGAATATTGGTTTTGAAATTGCCAGTGAATGGATTGGAACTTTATTGTTAGCTGGACTACCAGAGAAATATTCGCCAATGATTATGGGTTTGGAAAGTTCGGGAATATCTATTACAGCGGATAGTGTTAAAGTAAAGATTCTACAGGACGTGGAGAATGGACCAGATTCTAATTCTTCAGAAAAAGAAACAGCGTCGGCTTTATACTCTTAAGTACAAGAAGAAGAAGCCAATAAGATGTATCAGTTGCCAGAAAATTGGACATATTGCTCAAAGTGTAACAAAAAGTTGAGTATAAAAGAAAAGAAGCATATTAATTCTAGTAGTTCTGAGTGAAAGATTGCCGATAAAGTTAAGGCATTTTCTGTTTTTTACTCTTTTAATGAAGCAAGTGACGATAATGGAGAATGATTCTTAGATTCAGGAGCATATGAGCACATTACCAAAGCTCCGTCAGATTTGTATAATGTTCAGTTAAGGACTGACATTGGAATTCCTACAGTTTACGGATCTAAGTTAAGATGTGAACTCATAGGAAAAGTGGACCATAATTTGCTTGTGAATGGGGAAAAGGAAATTGTTGCTGCTCATGATGTACATTATGTAAAGAATATTGCAACTAATTTGTTATTAGTAAGCGAAATAGTAAAGAAGGGTAATAAAGTTACCGTCAATATAGAGGGAGCCAAAGTGATAGACTCTTGTGGGGATATTGTAGCTACTGCAAGTAATGTAAGAGTATTTACAAGGAGAATACAGTTCAAAATACTGCTGAAACAGGAAATCACTCTGTTTATGCTGCAAAAGGTTTCTTGTGGCATAGGAGACTTGGACATTTGAATAGGAAAAGTATGACTTTACTGAAGAATATGGCAACTTGGATGGAAAATTATGGAATGAATAATGTTCAATGTGAGGTGTGTTTACAAGGGAAGCAGGTTAGATTGCCATTTAGATCGAGTCAGAGCAGATCTACCGAAGTCTTGCAACTCATACATTCAGATCTCTGTGGACCTATGGAGAATGAATCCTTAGGAGGTAGCTTGTATTTCCTGACATTCATAGAAGATTTTTCTAGATACATGCATGTTTATTTTATAAGTAGCAAGGATCAAGTGAATGATGTATTTGTTGTTTATTGCAAAATGGTCGAAAGACAGACTGGGAAGAAAATTAAAATTATTAGATCAGACAATGGATCAGAATAAGTAAACAGACGGTTTACGGAACAGTTGAATGGAATAGGTATTATTCATCAGACTACCACTCGCTACAGTCCTTCTCAGAATGGGGTCGCAGAACAAGCCAACAGAACCATTGTGGAAAAGGCAAGAAGTTTGTTAAGCGATACTGTGCTACCTAAGTGTTTTTGGGCAGAGGCTGTGTCGACAGCAGTGTATTTAATTAACAGATCACCTACCAAAGATGTGAGACACAAGACACCTTATGAAGTATGGACTGGGAAGAAACTGGATCTAAATCACTTAAAAGTCTTTGGATGTGAAGCCATGGTTCAGATTCCAAAACCATTAAGAGGAAACTGGGATGCAAAATCACAAAAATATATTTTTGTTGGCTACTGTGAGGATTCAAGAGGCTACAGGTTTTATAATCCTGTGAATAAGAAGATAATAGGTAGTAGAGATGTAGTATTTTTGGAGGATTATAGACCTAAAATAAAGGAAAGTAGTCAAAATGGTACAGTAATGGAACCAAGCATAATGTGTGATAGTGCTGAAACAGAGATGGAAACTGAAACAGAGGAAGACGAGAATAAAGAGGAAGCTGATGTGCGACCCGAGAATCAAATAGAGGAAGAAGATTCAGCACAGGAAGTCAGTTTAAGGCGGTCTTCACATATAGCAAAACCAAAAGAATATCCAGATTATGAAGTGTATGCTGCCCAAACAATCAACAATGAACCAGTCACTGTTGATGAAGCTTTAGCAAGTTCAAATGCTCAAGACTGGAGAAAGGCTACTGAAAAGGAGCTGCAATCTTTTGTGGATAATGATACATATGAATGGGTTGACATGCCTGAAAATAAAAAGCCACTAAGATCAAGATGAGTGTTTAGTATTAAAAATCCTTAGAGTGCAATACGAAAATTCAAAGCCAGATTGGTAGTTAAAGGATATTCCCAGAAAGGATAGGTTACAATGAAACCTTCTCACCAGTGGTGAAGTATTCATTGTTAAGATACCTTTTAGCTCTGGCAGTAAAGGAACACTTAGTAATTCATCAAATGGATTTGAAAACAGCCTACCTGAATGGAAGACTGGAAGAGGAAATAAATGTGATTCCACCTGATGAAGTTAAGCGACCTTATCAGGGGAAAATGAGAATTTGGCATTTGAAGAAAGGCATATATGGATTAAAGCAAAGTGGCCATTGCTGGAATAAATGTTTGCATAAAAGTTTGATCAAACTAGGCATGTTACAGTCAAAGGCAGATCCCATCATATATCATAAAAGGAGCAATGAAGAAATTGCAGTCATGGCCATATAGATGATTTTTTTTTTATTTTAACCGATAGTGAAAGCCACATAAACTTTTTTAAAGAACGGTTATGGTCAGAATTTAATATGCCTGATTTGGGGGAAATTAATCAATACTTACACATGAAGATTCTAAGAAGTGCCAACAGAGAAGAATTATGGATTGATCAATCTCTGTACACAAAGAAGATCTTAGAAAAGTTCAATGTGGAAAATTGCAAACCTATTTCTACTCCTATGGAAAACAATGCAAAACTGCTAATAAATGATGATGACAAGAAATTTATGGAAAGTGTACCCTATTTGGAAGCTGTAGGAAGTCTATTGTACTTAGCACAGGCTCCCAGACCAGACATTACATTTGCCACAAATGCAATAAGCAAGTTTTGCAGTGATCCGAGAGAAAAGCACTGGATGGCAGTTAAGAGAATATACAGATATTTAAATGGAACTGCTGATTATATGTTAAAATGTTCTAAAACTGGAAATGTAAATTTGGAAGGATACAGTGATGCAGAGTGGGGAAATGAGTAGGAAAGCAGACACTCCACCACTGAAAGTTGTTTTAGACTAATGGGAGGATTAATATCACAGTCTTGTAAGAGATAAAGAACTGTTGCTTTGAATACTGTAGAAGCTGAATATATGGCCTTGTCCTCCACTATCCAAAGCTCTTTGGATCCATACACTGATAAGTGAAATAGAATCTCCTCCAACATTAAAGTCAACTGTGATATTTTGTGACAATATGGGAGCTATTAAACTTGCAAAAAATAATGTCACCAGTGTAAGATCCAAACATATTGACATAAGGCATCACTTTATAAGACATCATATGGAACAGGGGAATATAATCCACAGTTATCTCTGCGCGGAAGAAATGTTATCTGATCTCCTAACCAAGCGTCTCATGAAGGACAAATTTCAGAAGCCAGGGAAACATCATAGTTTAACCTGGGATGTATAGTGTTGAGTATCTGAGAAACAAGGGGGAGTGTTGGGGTTATGCGAACAAACATTTCCCAGCGTGTATAGTGGCGTACAAGATATGATGTGCAGAGTGCATTAGACTCTATGGAATATACACGTTCCGTGTTTGTTGATGGGGCAATGTAATATAATTTGGTAGTCAAATGTACTAATATGTGTTGTGCAAATAAAGCATAAGTTTATTTTGTCCCTGAGTAGTTGTTTCCTGTCATTTGGCTGCGTTAATCTGCATAAACTACAACATAAATCTACAAAATAAACAACAATTTCACCAGCGCTTAGCGCAAATCTTCCTAACATCATGCCCTTCAGCAGCTACGGATGCCCACAACATAAAATAATCAGTGTTGCATGACAGTATGTGATTATTGTTAAAAATTAACTATATTGCTGTTTTGAGAGGAATGTTTGTTTGAAAAAACTCAAAAAGCAATAAATATATTCTGTACCATCCTTCACATGTAGCAACGATAATCGCTTCTGCCATTGCGATTTCGTCCTTTAGATGTAGTAATCTCTGGTGAAAGTCCTGTCAGCCACGTCGGCAAATAGAATTTTATGACTGTCAATTAATTGTCAATAAACGAAAAAATATCCGTTATCATCTTTCGGGTCGCAAATAAAAAGGAAAAGATTGAGTGCAAACTCCTGTTCTCTATTAAACAAGAGTATATGAAAGATAGTAAGCACCTGATGCACATCAGAGGTGGTTAATCCTTAATTTCTTGGAAGGAAGTGTTTGCGAGATAAGTTGCGGATTTGTTTTGCCCGTTCACATCTTGGTATGAAACAGTGTCAACAGTCATTTGAAAATTGGGAATTGTGATCTAATTTTCAGATAATCGATCAAATATTGAATTAAGTAAAAAAGATAATTGGATTCACGCAAAGTACTGCTTAACAACATGATTTCTGTTTTAATCACGAGTGATTGATGTACATCATTTGCTGTTCTTATAATTTCTAAGTGACAGGGAGCACGAAGATGCGAATATTTAGTTGGTATAAGCACCTTTGATTTGGAAGACAGGCGGATGCACACGAAAGATTTTACTATAAACTCTGAAGCGGATAAGAACCGTAGTGTGATAAATCTGTCAACCAGTTTACGAAGAGTAGCATATAGTCGGTTAATTACCAAAGAGCCGAGCCTTAATGTGGAATCCGTGCGATTAGATTGTATATTAGGTACGACACACAGTACTCTGCATAAATCGTAGCGAGGAGCTCATTAAAGATGTGGGACATGTCGAATATAGACTTACGAATTGGATACATGTATCGGCGTTTTTAGTAAACGGATATGATATTGCTTAAAAATGAAGCAGATTTGTTGTGTTAAGTTCGTATTTTGCTCACATAGGAGGGTTTAGGGGGAACGATGCTGCGTCAATTTCTCTTTTTCCTGTAGATAATCCGTATCAGAAAAATTTAACTTTATATCTGGAAACGCCCACTCAGAGTATTTCCCTACTTACTCAGCCTTGGAACGAAGTAACTAGGCCTACATATTTTTAAATACTCATGTGCACTGTGATACAGTTGTTTGTATAAGTTATCATGATATAATCTATATTCGATGTTCCTGTGTTGAGGTATAAAAATAAGTGGTAGTAATGCATTTTACTATAGAAGAGGTTGGGAATGTTTGTTACCTATAATATTATTTCCCATAGCTGTTTTCAAAAGCTTTTAACAGTATAATCACATTCAGTAAGATGGTTGTGTATTAAATTGTATTAAAACGTACATGAATTTCTGAGCATACCTTTTGATGATACATTATGTGCATGCTAATTATGTGCAGACTCAGATATTTGTGAACTGGAAGTTGATGAAAGTGTCAGATAAAAGACGGAAAAATTGTGAAATGCTGTATACATTATGCCACGTTGCTGAAGGTGTGATCCATTTTGAGTCCGTAGAACTCGTTCTGATGGATTTCAGCTTGTTTGAAGTTTACAGGCACTTAGGGAGTAGTGGGACAGGAAGAGATTTTCGTTGCCATTCTAAATCTATAGGATGTTTGTATTGCTCTGATTATCTGCTGGTAGCAGAATGATGTCCTCCATATAAATGATTATCAAAATTGGTGCTGCAAAGTTTACTATAGATTTTG
Source organism: Schistocerca serialis cubense (assembly GCF_023864345.2). Lineage (NCBI taxonomy): Eukaryota > Metazoa > Arthropoda > Insecta > Orthoptera > Acrididae > Schistocerca > Schistocerca serialis. Next base: position 464,894,277 of record NC_064643.1, read on the forward strand.
CTACATGGGCTGTCCTGAGTTACGTTGCATAAATTTAAATAAGAAATCATCCTTACTTTCTTGGTTTTTACAAGATTTATACATAGGTCATATGTGAAGTCATGCCAAATTGCAGTTCAGTAAGCAGTATGCTGGGGCCACTAGCCGTACTTTTGTAAAGGACAATTTTTCGATGTCATTGGAGTTACTAATAAGTCACCAAGTTTTGTTTACTTTAGCTCGTGATTTAAGAGGATTCTCATGCAAAAATTGGTTGATTTTAATTTTTTGTGTACAACAGCTTTGGATCAGGTTTTGGTGCTTGTCTCATGATAGGATGGTTTTCTGATTTTTCTTCCTTATTTGTAGCCTGCCAGCATGTCTTATCTCTGTGCAAGTGGCATCTTGATTGCTTAAATAATTACTGAATCATCTAAGATTAAATTCAATTCAAAAAATTTATTCATCAGTTTTGCCCGATTTTCGAAAGGGTCCTCTCACATGTGATTTTTCTCTGCAACATACAACATAGAAAAGAGCTCATTTTGTTCAATGAGGAAAAGTTTTTAACTTTTTAGACAAACCAATTCAAAGATAATAAAGTGATTTCAAAACATCCATTGACTGCTATTAAGAGCGAAGAATGTGATGACTATTTGAAAATTAAGAAAAAACTATTATTAGGCCTACTTGTCTTTGTTTTTATTAAAATAAAAATTAATTTGATGAGGTTTTGAATTTCAGAAATCTTTGGTCATTTAGATCATTCCTGTGGTACTTTGAAATTCACCACACCACTTTTCACTATCCATGAACATGTGAAAATATCCAGCATTTTTACGTTTAACAGTTGCAAACAGTCAGGTGGACTTTAGAATTGAACTGTACGTTGATGGACGTTAAAGGAAACATTTCAAAGCAGTTTAGCATTGGCTTTGCAGATAAACCTACATGTGACTGCCAACATTTTACCATTCTTTCTGAGACTCCACACTCCATCATGTCTTTTGTAGTCCAACTTTGAGGTGATAATATCAAAATCTACAATTCTTCTGACTTCCTTGACAACTGCAAATTTTCTTTCAGTTGTTTAGTCAGCAGTCTATGATCTAAGCATTTAGGATGTTCCTTACTTATACTACATGTCCAAAAATCTTTTAGATCTACATCTACATCCGTACTCCCATACTCTGCAAGCCACCTGACGGTGTGTGGCGGAGGGTACCTTGAGTATCTCTATCATTTCTCCCTTCTATTCCAGTCTCATATTGTTCGTAGAAAGAAAGATTGTTGGTGTGCCTCCGTGTGGGCTCTAATCTCTCTTATTCTGTCATCATAGTCTCTTCGTGAGATATATGTAGGAGGGAGCAATATACTGGTTGTACATGTTCTAGAAACTTCAACAAAAGCCCGTACCTAGCTACTGAGCGTCTCTCTTGCAGAGTCTTACATGGATTTTATCTGTCATCTCCGTAACACTTTTGTGATTACTAAATGATCCTGTAACGAAGCGTGCTGCTCTCAGTTGGATCTTCTCTCTCTCTTCTATCAACCCTATCAGGTACGGATCCCACACCGGTGAGCAGTATTCAAGCAGTGGGCGAACAAGTGTACTGTAACCTACTTCCTTTGTTTTCGCACTGCATTTCCTTAGTATTATTCCAATGAATCTCAGTCTGGCATCTGCTTTACCGACAATTACTTTTATATGGTCATTCCATTTTAAATCACTGCTAATGCCTACGCCCAGATAATTTATGGAATTAACAGCTTCCAGTTGCTGACTTGGTATATTGTAGCTAAATGATAAAGGATCTTTCTTTCTATGTATTTGCAGCACATTACACTTGTCTACATTGAGATTCAATTGCCATTCCCTGCACCGTGCGTCAATTCGTTGCAGATCCTCCTTAATTTCAGTACAATTTTCCATTGTTACCACCTCTCGATGTACTACAGCATCATGTGCAAAAAGCCTTAGTGAACTTCTGATGTTATCCACAAGGTCATTTATATATAATGTGAATAGCAACGGTCCTATGACACTCCCCTGCAACGCACCTTAAATCACTCTTACCTTGGAAGACTTCCCTCCGTTGAGAATGACATGCTGCGTTCTGTTATCTAGGAACTGTTCAATCCAATCACACAATTGGTCTGATGGTCCATATGCTCTTACTTTGTTCATTAAACGACTGTGGGGAACTGTATCAAATGCCTTGTGGAAGTCAAGATACACAGCATCTACTTGGGAACCGGTGTCTGTGGTCCTCAGAGTCTCGTGGATGAATAGTGCGAGCTGGGTTTCACATGATCGTCTTTTTCGAAACCCATGCTGATTCCTACAGGGTAGATTTCTAGTCTCCAGAAAAGTCATTATACTCGAACATAACATGTGGTCCAAAATTCTACAACTGATCGACATTAGAGATATAGGTCTATCGTTCTGCACATCTGTTTGACATCCCTTCTTGAGAACAGGGATGACCTGTGCCCTTTTCCAATCTTTTGGAATGCTGCGCTCTTCTAGAGACCTACGGTACACCGCTGCAAGGAGGAGGCAAGTTCCTCTGTGTGTTCTGTGTAAAATCGAACTGGTATCCCATCAGGTCCAGTGGCCTTTCTTCTTTTGAGCAATTTTAATTGTTTTTCTATCCCTCTGTCATCTATTTTGATATCTACCATTTTGTCATCTGTGCAACAATGTGGAGAAGAAATTACAGTGCAGTCTTCTTCTGTGAAACAGCTTTGGGAAAAGACATTTAGTATTTCAGCCTTTAGTCTGTCATCATCTGTTTCAGTACCATTTTGGTCACAGAATGTCTGGACATTTTGTTTTGATCCACCTACCGCTTTGACATAAGACCAAAATTTCTTAGGATTTTCTGCGAAGTCAGTACATAGAGCTTTAATTTCGAATTCATTGAACACCTCTCGCATAGCTCTCCTCCACATTTTGCTTCGTGTAATTTTTGTTTGTCCTCAAGGCTATGGCTATGTTTACATTTGCTCTGACGTTCCCTTTGCTTCCGTAGCAGTTTTCTGACTCGGTTGTTGTACCACGGTGGCTCTTTTCCATCTCATACGATCTTGCTTGGCACGTACTCATCTAATGCATATTGTACGATGGTTTTGAACTTTGTTCACTGATCCTCAAGACTATCTGTACTTGAGATAAAACTTTTGTGTTGAGCCGTCAAGTACTCTGTAATCTGTTTTTTGTCACTGTTGCTAAACAGAAAAATCTTCCTACCTTTTTTAATATTTCTATTTATGGCTGAAATCGTCGATGCAGTAACTGCTTTATGATCGCTGATTCCCTGTTCTGCGTTAAATGTTTCAAATAGTTCGGGTCTGTTTGTCACCAGGAGGTCTAATATGTTATCACCACGAGTCAGTTCTCGGTTTAACTGCTCCAGGTAGTTTTCAGACAATGCATTTAAAAAAATTTCACCGCATTCTTGTCCCTGCCACCCATTATAAACATTTGAGTCTCCCAGTCTATACCTGGTAAATTAAAATCTCCACCCAGAACTATAACGTGTTAGGGAAATCTCGAAATATTTTCTAAATTTTCCTTCAGGTGCTCTGCCACAACAGCTGCTGAGCCAGGGGTCCTATAAGAGACATCCAATTACCATGTTTGAGACTGCTTTAACCATGACCTTCACCCAAATTATTTCATATTTCGGTTCTACGTCAATTTCCTTCGATACTATTGCACTTTTTATCGCTATAAACACGTCTCCCTTTTCGCTGTCTAGTCTGTCTCTGCGGTATACATTCCAGTCTGAGTTTAGAATTTCATTACTGTTTACATCTGGTTTCTGCCAGCTTTCTGTCCCTAGTACTATGTGGGCATTGTGACAGTTTATTAATGAGAGCAGTTCTGGGACCTTTCTATAGACACTCCTGCAGTTTACTATTACCACATTAATATTGTTATTCCCTGTTGCATTTTGCCTACTGCTACCTTGTCACGTCTCAGGAGGCATCTTGTCGGGCCTATGGAGGGAATTCTCTAACCTAAAAAAACCCACATGTGCACTCCACACATACTCTGCTACCCTTGTAGCCACTTCCTGCATGTAGTGCACGCCTGACCTATTCAGGGGGCCCTACATTTCTCCACCTGATAGCGGAGGTCGAAAAATTTGCTTCCCAGATCTCCGCAGAATCGTCTGAGCCTCTGGTTTAAGCCTTCCACTTGGCTCCAAACCAGAGGACCACAATCGGTTCTGGGAATGATACTATAAATAGTTAGCTCAGATTTCATCCCACGAGCGAGGCTTTCCATCTTCACCAACTCCGCCAACTGCCTGTATGAACTGAGGATGACCTCTGAACCCAGACGGCAGGAGTCATTGGTGCCGACATGAGTAACAATTTGCAGTCAGGTGCACCCCGTGTTCTCTATCGCCACTGGCAGGGCCTCCTCCACATCTCGGATGAGACCCCCCCTCCCCGGTAAGCAGACAGAGTGAACACCGGCCACTGGCCTTCTTCCCTGACCTTTCCGCTATTTCCCTAAGGGGATCCATCACCCGCCTAACATTGGAGCTCCCAATCACTAATAAACCCCTCCCCCCGTGTGCCTGCTCGGACCTTGCTGAAGGACTGGCCACATGTCCACTCACTGGCAGAGCGGGTGATGTCACATGGCCAGCCTCCACATTGATCCTCCACCTCCTGCGACGCGAACGCCACTGAACCCTCCACTCCCCTTGGGAGAGGGTGGCCCAAACCCTCAGCAGCAGCAGCAGCAGCAGCAGCAGTGGTATGTGTAATTGCTTCTTGAGTTTCATTTACCCAACCTTTTGTGTGACCTCTGGCATCTCTCGTAAGACCTGCTGAAGTGTCAGAGGAGCAGTTAGGCTTGTGTCAACTGTGTGATTCCAATGGACGTACTTCATCATCTTACTGTGATGATGCTGACTTCTTTTGTAATGATTTTTTTGCTGCAAAATTGTTGTCAGATTTTATTAACTGGTTTAACATTGCTCTTTTTCGTAGTTTTCAAATGGCCATTGCAACCCATAAGCCTTTTTCACAGAATGGTTCATTAGATCAAAAGTATATATCACAAGAGAATTTCTGCAGACGTTCATATTTATCCAAAAGCAATGCTTTATGATGAAGGCATTTTGGCCATTTTCAGCAACATGTAATTCATTTCTTCAATTAAGTAAGTGTCACCATCATGATGAAAATTCTTTTATTTATTTGAAACCTTCCCATCAGGTCCTACGCTGAATAATCTGTAAAACCAGTGTTACACTGCATTGAAGTGAAGTGTTGCTGTGAATGTCAGCCAAGTTACAGTTTCTACTTGACTTTGTTTTCAAGGCTTAAGTGTAAAAATACTGGATATTTTCACCAGAAAAACTGCATTTTCATAGATGGTGAAATGTGTTTTGGTAAATTCCGAAATAAAATAGAAACAACCTAAATGAACAGACAAACATTTCTTAAAGTCAGTGGCTGAGCAAATTAATTTTTATTTTAAGGAAAACAAAGACGCCTAATAACAAATTTTACATAATTTTCAAATGTGCATATTCAAAAGGTTCACTCATTCTTTGCTCATAATAGCAGGCAAAGCATGTTTTTGAACTTCATTTTCTTTGAACAGGTTTATCTACAAATGAAACATACTTTTCTTGATGAAACAAAAAGAGCTCTTTTCAGTGGTACAAAGAAAAATAAAAACTGAGAGGAAGATTTTGAGATATAGCCTTTTGAAAATGAGACAAAATTGATTAATACATTTTTTGAATCAACTTTAATCTTGGATAACTTGATAATTGAGTAATCAAGACACCAATTGCACAGCATTAAGACATTATCTGGTTGCACAAGGTAAAAATAAGCATCAGAAAGTTATTCTATGATAAGATATGAGCTGCCAAATCTTGATCCAAATATGTCACGACAAGATTTACGAGCTACTTTGACAGCACATTGTGATAAATCTGCTGTACATGAGCACATGTACAGCATTTGGGCTGCTGTACCTAAAAAGTCAAGCAGAAGAACAAAGTTTCCTCATGGGAGAGTCCTCATTTATCATGCGCAACGGTAAACAAACTTACGGTGTATTAGTATCTGTCACAACATGGAAAAACTAGCCTTTAAAAAAGCATGGATAGTGGTCCCATTATACTACCTACTGCCCTGTAATTTGGCATAGCTTCAAGTAAGAGGAATCTGTACAACCTGTAAAAATCTCATCAAAATTGAAGAGAGCTGAGTGGGAATGACCCAAGTACATACTTTCTCTATCTGATTAATTTGACTAAGAGATACATATCTTAAAATTTGACAGTAAAAGTAACCAAGACTTATGTGGAACAATTTCCTGACCTGGACATAAACTGTGCACTAGAAAACTTAGTGCAACAGGTTTTAATGTGGCATTGTTGATGTCATTTGAATTATTCGTTCAAAATGTTTGTTAGTTTTTTGCTTTTGACTCAGCTACTTACTGTTAATGTGAAACAGGATAACACTGTATTGTGCTATATGATGATGTCGGTGAACAGCTAATGACAAGCCTTCATAGCTTTCAAAAAAGTAAAAATAATTTGCAGTAGTGAAGACAAAAAGGAACAAATGTGGCTTGAAGCAACGTCCGCGAATAATGTCTACTGATATATTCACCTTGAAATTGTACAGGTAGACCTACTCAGGAATAGTAATATTTTACCTATTCTTCTAAGTATAGTTACAACTTTCATGTTTCCTACATGATGAATACAATTTCATGTGAAAAATGATACTAGAAATATGCAGACTATGAATTTAGCATTGAGATATCAGAACTATTTATGACCTCCTGCTGTCATGAATTAAAGATGTCATTGAAACAAAGTGCCAACCCACATTTCGTTATGATTAGAGTGCTAAATTTATCTGCTGTGTGTTTGAATATCATATGATAGTAACATTTAGTCCCATGTGTAATGCTAGAAAGCACTTTCTACTGTATAGATTGTTTCTTTCTTATTGTATTTGCATCATTATCTTTGAATTTAACCAAACGTATAGCATGCAGTACCTGAAAAAGTGCTCTTTGTAGGTTAGCACTTTCTTCCACCGATCTCTTCAATCATAAAATTGGAAGTGATATTCACGAAAAATGTTCAAATTACTTCCATGATTATTCTGATTGCAGTTTTTCCTTCAACCATAAAGTGCAATTTTCTATGAAACACTTCTACAGACTGTCAATGTTTAGTGATGTTAGCATACTACCATACTTTGTGTCATACTGTTTGTAAAGGAACTCCGCCCGCCCCTCCAAACATTGTGCTGGCCGGTGTGGCCAAGCAGTTCTAGACACTTCAGTCTGGAACCGCACGACCGCTACAGTCGCAGGTTCTAATCCTGCCTCAGGCATGGATATGTGTGATGTCCTTAGGTTAGTTAGGTCTAAGTAGTTCTTAGTTCTAGGGGACTGATGACCTCAGATGTTAAGTCCCATAGTGCTCAGAGCCATTTGAACTCCAAACATTGTGTTTCTCACGTGAGACTAACATGCATTGTGGTAGATTAATTTCAAAACAGATTAAAAAAAAAATAAAAATAAAAAACACTAGGTTGTCGTAGAACACCCAGTAGAGATCAATTGACTGCTAAGATTTTTATCGCATTTGCGTTTCTTTACAAAATGTAAAGATATTTCATATTTATTGTCTTTAATGTTGGTTTTATTATTTTTTTTGTGCATAGTAATTATATACACATATTTTTATTTGATGTGCATCATACAACAATAATGACAAATTTTACTATCATACAATTGTGTAGCTACTCTCTAATTATTCTTTTATCCTGTAATGAATAAGTAGTGTTTTACTGGGCATATCTATATGGAGAACTCTGTATATTCTAAGAATCTCAATTAGACTTTTTGCATATCCTTTTGCTAGACATGAGCAGCATGCAGATTTTTTACATGTAAAACAATTATCTCTTGTTTTGTTTCACTTACAAGATTACTCTTTGCAAGTCTTTCATATAACATCTTTAGATGTTCGTTCTTCTCTTTTGGCAGTCAAAATGGATTCTGGAGATGCTAAGGGCAAAAGTTCCTGACTGACACCACTATTTCTTTTACAACTTTGATTGTAAAAAAACATTAAGAGATGGTGGAGCCAGTTATCAACTTGTACAAGCAGTGGGCATTGATCGTATCCTGGTCAGGAATATTCTAGAAAACTTGTATGGACCAGTCTCTCATCGTGGCTCTTATGCTATATTTGCATGACATTTTATCTACCACATCTATGTCAAATTTGGTGTTATGAAAATTGATTGTTTCTAGAGTTTTCTTTTCTGCAGCCTCATTGACTTTTGCACTGTAGTGCATAGAACTAAGAATAAGCACAGTTTTAGTAGTCTTCCCATGGTAATATGTTAGAGTAATGTCGTGAACCATGTAAATAACGCTTGAATGAAGTACATCTTGTCCTTTTCTCACGGATGGTGGCACTTCCCTTCAATTTATTTTCAGAGTGCCAACAATGCTTTTACTCCTCTTTTGCAGCTTGAGAGAAGTAAAGAAACTGCCTGATGTAACACTTCTCCCCTTTCATAAGTAAGGTCCCATGTGACGTAGTGTAATACCTTCTTAGAGGTTGGTATTTGCATGTCTTGTTTCGTCTTTTCCCAAATAAGGAAAACCATTATTAACATATCTAACTTAAGCTTCTGTGAGCAACCAGTACATTACACTGTACTTACTAAGTTTGGGACTCTTTTACTGAGTAAATGGATGTTTGCATTTTGTCGCATATAACTGCTCATTCACAGCTAGGAATTCAGATGGTTTATAACATGCAGTGTAGTTATCTATAAACATGTTCCAGATTTCAGATGCTAAACAAAATGGTCTACTTCTGTACATTGCTGATAGCTAGCTCTGATTTCAAAGCAAAGAAATCATTTAACTTCTAAAAATTTCCTGCTGTTTTTGAGTGAAAAAGGTTCCACAGATCTCTCAAACATAGACTCCTTGTACCATGTGTCCCTCAGTCATACATTATGACTGAAAATGCTTCCAACTCCTCCAAACTCAAGTACTACAGATTGTCATTGAGAACAATGTGTTCCTCTGTTTCAGTGCATGTTTTCACCAGAGCAACATATTTTCACCAATAATAGGTGAAGTGGAGTTGGTGGGATTCTTCCATAACAGTACACTTTGCCTTCCCTGTAGGTCTAGCAGTCTCTCGAGTAACATTTTGCTGACTCTTCCATTCTGCAGAGTTTGTTCCATCACTCCCAAACTCTCTGTGGCTAAGATCAGCTTGCCTTTCAGCATTTTGCACTGTAGTATCTACAAAATTTAGTGTGGCTAAATGAATAATCCAGTTTGGTTTGTCTATATTTCTGAAACTAATAAACATTTACAATGAATTTTGTTTTTTGATGAACGAGAAACCCAAAAACTTTTTTTTTTCTTCTTTCTCCATGCCTTTTCATAGGTGTTCAGTATTCCCTCCTTGGGATGCTTGGCATATGTCAATGGGGTATTCAAATTCTTCCCACACTGCAGCACACATACCTTGAGTTACAGCTTCCACGACTACTGTTATGCGATGTCTCAGTTCACTCACTGTTGTTGGTAATGGAGGTGCACAAACAGAGTATTTTATAACCCCCCCCCTCCCCCCCCCCCCCCCCACAAGAAATAATCACATACAACCAGGTCTGGTGACCTTGGAGGCCAGTAATAAGAGGCTGAATCGTTTGGTCAGTGTGACCAATCCATTGTCTATAATTATTTGATTTAAAAATTCCCGCACTTCCAGATGCCAGTGTGGCAGTGCTCCATGCTGTTGCTAAATGAAATCATTCAAATCAGTCTCCAACTGTGGGAAAGGAAACTTCCCGAGCATATCAAGATATGTGCTTCCTGTAACAGTGTTCTTGGCAAAGAAAAATGGACTATACACCTTTTCCTGTGAAACTGCACAATACACATTAAAGTCTGGAGACAACTTCATGTGGTTATTCTGTACTCCATAGTCTCACATTATGACACTTCACCTTTACATTTAAATGAAATGTTGCCTCATCACCAAACACCAAGCGTGAAAGAAAACTGTCATCCTCTATCTTCCCAAGAACGAAATTACAGAACTCCACATGTTGCTGTATGCCACCTTCACAAAGAGCTTGCAGTAGCTGAATTTTGTATTGTTTCCTGTGTAACATGAAAGTCACACTGACAGTTATTACAGACCCGCATTGCGCAAAACTTAGAACGCGAAACGCTTTCTGTTGCCCCTACACCATTTTTACTAGAACTGTAGCGGTCGCACACTGCTGCTACCTAGTGGGAAAACATGAGTGTTTGCTCATTCCAACAGTACATTGTTCACGCACGTATCTCAACCAACATAACAGTTATGATTTTTTAAAAATTGGATGATTCTTTTTTGTACACCCCGTATTATAAGAAAAGAAAAAAAAGGACAAGTGTGAGTAGTACCCGTGTTCTAAGGGTTCAGTACAAACTTAATTATGTGTATAGATCTGTATGTTTTGATAGGGAGCTTGCGAGCATTAAAATGTATGAAATTAATCACCGTATCTTTCGATTGCATTGACTTACAAGCTTAAATTTTTTACACTGTCAATGGACCGTAGACCTTAGTATTTTATATAAACTTCAACTTGATTCCTCTGCATGTTCCTGAGAAAAAGGGATCTTAACAGAGGGACAACAAAATGTTCCTATGAGAATATCATTTCTACTGACTGAGGTACAGAACCCTAAAAATCAATGTAAATAATATAAAAATAAATTTTATATTTTACAGTTACACTAATTACGATATTTTACTCACCTCCTCCTCTCCATGTATAATGAGTACCAATACTTGCTGGTTGCATACCAATACCAGATCTATCTACACAAATTACACCATCATTTTGGTCAGAAGAAACTCTTGGTTGGTCATTATTGTCACTGTTTTCCAAATGTATAGGAAAATGTTGTTCTTTGCCCAATGTGCCACTTTTATTGTGCTCTCTCTGAAACTCTTCTACTTCAGATTGAGTTGGAAATATCTGAAGAGATTCTATAATTTTAGGTTCAGAAAGGCTATGACTGGGATAGCAATCCATTATAGCTTTAGTTGAACAGGTAATGATAACAAACAGACACTCAGAAACCACTACCAACAACATAGTATGAACTCAATCATTGCTGGCTAACAATAGTGAGAAATAAACCAGATAAAGTACATGTCACCAAGCGAGATGGCGCAGTGGTTAGACACTGGACACGTATTCAGGAGGACGACGGTTCAATCCCGTGTCCGGCCATCCTGATTTAGGTTTTCCGTGATTTCCCTAAATCGCTCCAGGCAAGTGCTGGGATGGTTCCTTTCAAAGGGCACGGCCGACTTCCTTCCCCGTCCTTCCATAACCCGATGGGACCAATGACCTCGCTGTCTGGTCTCCTCCCCCAAACAATCTAATCCAATGCAAAGTACTTGTTGGTGAGAAGTGGTTAATTGACCATAGTTGGGAACTAGTGGTAAATGTGTATTATCTAAAAAATTTGTAGTTACAAAACAAAACAGTTAAAGGCAAATGAAACTTTAAAACAATTAGGTCATAAAATCACAGGAACAGACTATTTTAAACACCGAAGAAATTCATAACATGTAAGCTTTCACGGCCGGCATCTTCATTAATAAAAAAATTCTGGGCTGAATTGCCATGGTCCATTTATAAAACTACTTCTCCTTCCTGTCGTTTCGTTGTTCGTTGCCTACTGCGGGCAACATCTTCCGAGGTGAGTCGGCGACTGGCTGCTAGGCGCTGGAGGTCCCGCTTATATAGAACGCTTAGATGGTGCCACCACTCATCACATGATTTCGACTTTAAAACTATATCTGGCTAGTGCCATCTCTCTTGATTACAGGTAATCGATTGTCACTTTGTTGGTACAAAGTCGACCGCCATGTCTTTTCTAGTTTTAATCCTTCTTCTTTCCTATTAAAATTATTTTTGTGCTTGTAGATCTCTATAGCTTCTCTATACATGCAGATATAATAATGTGAGGTCCTATCCATCATGTTTGTCTCGCTAAATTTTATTTCATGATCACTGTCTTTGAAAACGTGTTCCACTACAGCTGATTTGTCAATTTGTCCCAGTCTACAGTTCCTTTTGTGTTCTGTTAGGTGGGGATTAACACTCCTTTTAGTTGTTCCAATATAAACCGTGCCACAGCTACATGGAATTTTATACACACCTGGGGTGGCTAAGGGGTGTCGTGCATCTTTCACCGATCTTAAATTTTCACTAATTTTCTTGCTAGGTCGAAGGATTGTCTCCACTTGAAACTTGGCCAAAACTTTCCCAGTGCGGCCCGTGATGTTATGAATAAATGGAAGAAAAACTTTTCCAGCCGACGGTGGTTGTTGTTGTTGTGTATTCTCGGACACTTTTCTTCTAGGGTGGAGTGCTCAATCTATCTCGTTGTCAGTGTACTCATTTCTCTTGAAAACCATTCGCAGATGGCTTAATTCAGCTTGCAAATAAATTGGCTTACAGACGTTATTAGCCCTGTCCACTGAAGTTTTTATGACTCCTCTCTTCTGCCTAGGATGATTATTCGAATCTTTATGTAGGTAACGATCGGTGTGTGTGCCTCTCCTATATACCTTGTGGCCTAAAGTCCCATCTGCCCATTTAATAACCAATACATCCAAGAAATTTAGTTTTCCATTACTCTCTTTCTCCATGGTGAATTGTATCTATGGATTGAAACTGTTTATGTGCATCAAAAAATCACTTAGTTCCTCTTCAGCATGATTCCATATCACAAAGGTGTCATACAGGTATCGATACCATTTGAAAGGGCTTTTTATTGGCCGACTGCAGCACTTGTTGTTCGAAAAATTCCATAAATAGATTGTCAATAGCTGGACTCAGAGGGCTACCCATGGCCACCCCATCAATTTGTTCATAAAACTCGTTGTTGTATTGAAAATTGTTTTTATATATGAAAATTTCGATGTAGTATCCCTGTTCACCATGGTCCCTGTTGACGAAGCTCGCTCTTACATAGCTGATATGTTTTCTACTGATATAATAGCTTCGTTTCGACATCGTCTATCCTCAACTTGTTTTCAATATAGCAACGAGTTTTATGAACAAATTGATGGGATGGCCATGGGTAGCCCTCTGAGCCCAGCTATTGCTAATCTATTTATGGAATTTTTTGAACAACAAGTGCTGCAGTTGGCCAATAAAAGCCCTTTGAAATGGTATCGATACATGGATGACACCTTTGTGATATGGAATCATGTTGAAGAGGAACTAAGTGATTTTTTGGTGAACATAAACAGTTTCAATCCAAAGATACAATCCACCATGGAGAAAGAGAGTAATGGACAACTAAATTTTTTGGATGTATTGGTTATTAAATGGCCAGATGGGACTTTAAGCCACAAGGTATATAGGAAAGACACACATACCGATCGTTACCTACATAAAGATTCGAATCATCATCCTAGGCAGAAGAGAGGAGTCATGAAAACTTTAGTGGACAGGTCTTATGACATCTGTGAGAGAATTTATTTGCAAGATGATTTAAGCTATCTGCGAACGGCTTTCAAGAGAAATGAGTACACTGACGACGAGATAGATTGAGCACTCCACCCTAGAAGAATAGGGTCCGAGAATACACAACAACAACTACTGTCGGCTGGAAAAGTTTTTCTTCCATTTATTCGTAACATCACGAACCGTATTGGGAAAGTTTTGGCCAAGTTTCAAGTGGAGACAATCTTTTGACCTACCAAGAAAATTAGTGAAAGTTTAAGATCGGTGAAAGACGCACGACACCCCTTAGCCACCCCAGGTGTGTATAAAATTCCGTGTAGCTGTGGCATGGTTTATACTGGAACAACTAAAAGAAGTGTTAATACCTGCCTAACAGAACACAAAAGGAACTGTAGATTGGGACAAATTGACAAATCAGCTGTAGCGGAACACGTTATCAAAGGCGGTAATCATGAAATAAAATTTAGTGAGACAAACATGATAGCTAGGACCTCACATTATTATATCTGCATGTATAGAGAAGTTATAGAGATCTACAAGCACAAAAATAATTTTAATAAAAAAGAAGGATTAAAACTAGACAAGATATGGCGGTCGACTTTGTACCAACGAAGTGACAATCGATTACCTGTAATCGAGAGAGATGGCACTAGCCAGAGATAGTTTTAAAGTCGAAATCACGTGATGAGTGGGGTGCCATCTAGGTGCTCTATATAAGCGGGAGCTCCAGCACCTAGCAGCCAGTCGCCGACTCACCTCGGAAGATGTTGCCCGCAGTAGGCAACGAAAAACGAAACAACAGGAAGGAGTAGTTGTTTTATAAATGGACCATGGCAATTCAGCCCAGAAGTTTTAATTAATGACGACCGAAGAGATTCACAGCTTAAAATAAAAAGTTGTCAGTTGACCTCTGCTAGGCTTTTTAGTGTTAAATCAACTAATAGATATCCTAGAATGACAAATATCACAACTATGTAAACATGGAATAGAGTGCTATATGTGTAAGAAGATGGCTGCATGATATATTCTGCACAGATGGAGAGTACTTTGCAGTGTCATCAGCTTCCTCTGTCTCTGTCTCATACCTCACGCTCCATTCACTGCGTACCCTAGTAACTAGCAATGCTGTTTGAACATTACACCAGACAACTGCTTCTGATTTTGCCTCTCACTACTAAAATTTATATACTCAGGAAAACTATTGTTGTCACTTCTTAATGTACTGCTTGTCATGTTTGCTTTGTGCCACTCATAATGAACACTGTGGTTGCTAAATAACCTCACCCTACCTAAAATAAGATGAAAATCAACACTAAATGTTCTACAGGTACCCAAAGCACATACTACAGGCAGCCACGGCAGAACGACAGCTGGAGCATCATGCTTGCCACTGCGCACTGCCCCACCGCCTGCCTTCTTGTGTACACGCTATTGTAGCTCTCCACATCCCACCCCCAATGGTCTCATTACTCTACCATGGTTAAGCAGTTGTGAGCATGGGGCCCTGCTGAGCTGCTGAATTTTTTTTCTCACTTTTCCCTGCTATGCCAAAGTAAGAGACTGGGATTTCAACAGTGCCTAAATACCTTACACAATCAAATGCCTCACCATCTTTGTGAATATAGCAAACATAGTATCCCAGTGATTTTTAACAAGATTAATTGGCAAGTCTGAGTTTGTGTTCCACTCAATGGGCAGAAGTTATCATTGTATGAACCTGGTAAAATGTCCCACAAGTTAAGCAACTACAGACTGATCAGTTTAACAGTGACCCTATGCAGCCTCATGGAATGGATGACCAGTTGCAGGATTTGTTGATTTTTAGAAGCAAGAAATTTGCTTTCATCATCTCAGTGCAGATGTTGGAGGCCAAGATTCTCAACCAACCATCTTTTACTATTGGAGCCTGCTATCAGGGAGGTGTTCACACTTTGTAAGTGCTTGATAGCCGTCTTCCTCAACTTGCAAAAGGTATAGGATGCAACATGGTGATGCATTTTGGCGTATTTTACATGGCTGACACTTCCAAGGCAATCCACCAACTTTTATTAAAAATGTTTAATCCCAATCACATATCTAAGTTAGTTGGTTTGGCCCTAAGCAATCAAAATGCATGGGAAAAGGAGGTTCCACAAATATCAGTCTTGAACATTACCTTCTTTGTAACCGGTATAAACAAAATTGCCACCATTACTGGATCAGATGTATCATTGGCTTACCATGTTGATAATTTCTGTCTGTACTGTAGTTGTAAGTCACTAAATTCAGCAAACATCACTTCTAAACGGCCATTCAAAAGACATGAGTTTGGTCCCAAAATCGTGAGTGCCAGTATATGCCTACAAAATACTGGGTCATGCTCTTCTGCAGAATTTGATTCGCCCACTCACATCCTGAATTATATCTGGAGGCAGTGGCCAGAAATGGTACAGTGATTTTCATTTTTCAGGACAGCTGTTTGACCTCAGGTGTGGTTACCACAGATAAAGCAGCTCAAGAAATCTTGTCTGCAGAAATTAAACTCCATACACTTCATTTGAAACACTTCTTGGGGAGAAGATCAATGGGTTCTAGTAAAATTTTTCCCATCATTGATTTTAATCGGATTAGACTATGGATGCGTCATAGTTGTTTCAGTTTTAAGCCTACTAGAGCCTTTGCACCAAGGTGGAAACCACCTTCAGACTGGCGATATCCATGAGCTATGTCAATAGTCTCCTTGTGGAAGCAAGTATCCCACTTTAAAAGCCATGCTGACAACAATCTTGATAGTTCTGAAATAGGAATGTGTAGGTATTGCCACTTGCATTTCAGTCATACAGTGACTCAACTTTACTATCGCACTCACACACTGTTCAGCATGTAGGCTTTGGTGACAGTGTGGTAACGGGAACTGTTAAGTACACTTTTGCTGAAGATGTATTTATTCTACAAAAATGAATACGCTACTCAGTGACGAATGTGTTATCAAATTGTGTGAGAACAATTGACACGTGTCTAGAATGGACAATTTTCCTCGCAATTATGGGGCATGATGTATTTTGCTAACGTGACAATGCAAAAGAGGTAACAAATGGAGAGCAACAAACAAACTTCCATATACACCAGTGGGGAGCTCTTATTAAGCTCGACCGATGTAGTCCAGGGTTTGCAGTTATAGACTCTGGAAAAATGCGTCTGTATTATACGGTGGCTCAGTTCGAACTGCCGTTGCTCTTTGCTGACCCAAGCCCATGTGAACCACATGTTGCCAGAATTTTGCCTAAAGGTAGGTACGTGTGCTGGCAGATATCTGGTGCAGCTAACTTGGGCCAGCCGTGAGTGGCTCTGATCCGTTCATGCATTTTTTGCAGCATGGCTGCCACACAGATCTCCCCTTGGAGAGAGGAGCTCGGGAGCTGAGCTTATGTTACAGATGTTTGGTTTTCACCTGTTTTGTTGTGACGACAGCGCGAGTGCAATGGCAGCAGGCCATCGATTGTGATTGGCCAGTGTCACGTGACATCACTGCGCGGGTGAACAGTGGGTGTGTCCTCACGCAGATGGCTAATGACAGTAGTGGCAGGCTGTGCTAGCTGGGAATTGTCCATAGTAACAAGTGGCTAGCCTCAAGGAACTGCTATAAATTACCCACTTACTCCATAGACAGAGCTTCCCCCATGGTGTATTGTACAGACAGAGTCTGTTTTAGCATCCTGGGAGGGGGGGGGGGGGGGGGGGGGGGGAAGGAAAAAAAAAAAAAAGAAACTGTTGATGAAAAGGAAATGAAGTAAAGCATTCACGAGTTGCACTGTTTAAAGTTCACTGACATACTAGAGTGCAGAAGCGTGGAGTGGAATTCAATCTGGGCTCGGTGCTTTGGCACAGCAGAGGCAAGGACATCACACAAAGTGTCTAAACTTGCTCAAATAACTATACTCAAACGATTACAGTGTTGTCATGTGAACACGGTTTCCAGAACTGCAGCAGAGAAGCCTGGCAGCACAGAGGGAGATGACCGGAACTCGATGGTAAAGGACACGGAAGACAGGTGCAGAAGTTAATATTCAACATCTGATACGGCGGAGGCATAGAGACAAGAATGAGAGTCCAGAAACTGTGACAAACAGCCAGTCAGTTACATGTGAGGTGATTTCCAGAGAGAGAAGATGTGCTGATGACGCAGCTCACTGGAAACAGAGCATCTACAGCCGGGGCATTGTTATCTACATTTACATTTACATCTACATCTACACTCTGCAAACAACTGTGAGTGCATAGCAGAGGGAATGTCCCATTGTACCAGTTATTAGAGTTTCTTCCTGTTCCATTCACGTATGGAGTATGGGAAGAATGATTGTTTGAATGCCTCTGTGCATGTAGTAGTTATTCCTAATCTTATCCTCAGGATCCCTGTGTGAGCTACATGTAGGGAGTTGTAGCATGTCCCTCTTGTAATCAATTTAAGTTGGTTATTGAGACTTTGTTAATAGACCTTATTGGGATAGTTTGCATCTGTCTTGAGTCTGCCATTTCAGTTCCTTCATTATCTCTGTGATATTCTCCACAGATTAAACAAACCTGTGACGATTTATGCTGCTCTTCTCTGTATATGTTCAATATTGCCTGTTAGTCATATCTGGTATGGGTCCCACATGCTTGAGCAATATTTTAGAACTAGTCGCATGAGTGATTTGTAAGCAATCTCTTTTGTAGACTGACTGCACTTCACCTCCTACTTCATTGTAGGTAACTGCATCATCTGCAAAAGGCCCGATTTTACTACTAATATTGTCTGCAACGTCATTAATATACAACATGAACAGCAAGGATCCCAAAACACTTCCATGGGGCACACTTGAAGTTACTTCTACATCTGATGAAGACTCTCCATCAAAGATAACCTGCTGTGTCCTCCCTACCAAAAAGTCCTCAATCAAGTCACAAATTTTTCTTGATACCCATATGATCATACTTCTGACAAAAAGTGTAGGTGCAGTACTGAATCAAATGCTTTTCAGAAATCAAGATACACTGTATTCACCAGGTTGCCTTGATCCAAAGCTTTCAGTATGTCATGTGAGAACAGTGTGAGATGGGTTTCACGTGATCAATGTTTTCAAAATCCATGCTGGTTGGCATTGAGATGGTCATTCTGTTCAAGATGCCTCATTATGTTTGAGGTGAGAATATGTTCTGAGTGTCTAAAACAAACCAATGTCAAGGATATTGGACCGTAGTTTTTTGGATCACTTCTATCACCCTTCTTGTATACAGGTGTGACCTGTGCCTTTTTCCAAGAACTGAGTAAGGTTTTTTTGTTTGAAGGATCTAAAATAGATCATAGTTAGAACAGAGGCTAACTCAGCCACAAATTCAATATAGAATCTGACAGGGATTCCATTAGGGCCTAGAGCTTTGTTCAATTTTAACAATTTCAGCTGTCTCTCAACATCACTGACACTAATACTTATTTCATTCATCTTTTCAGTGGTACAAGGATTAAACTGGGGCAAATCTCCTGGGTTTTCCTTTCTAAAGGAACATTTGAAAATGAAGTTAAGCCCTCCAGTTTTTGCTTTGATACCCTCAGTTTCAGATCCTGTCTCATTTGCTAGGGATTGAATGCTAACTTTGGTGCTGTTAACGGCCTTTACATACAATCAAAATTTCTTTGGATTTTGTGAAACGTCATTTGACAGTATTCTGCTACAGTAATCATTGAAGACATCATGCACTGCTCTCTTGACAGCCAAAGACATTTCATTCAGCATCTCTATCTACGGCCCTGCATTTTTTTTGCACCTATTATGCAGTAATCTCGATTTCTTTGTAAGCTTTTTACAGTGTCTCTATACCATGGAGTTTCCCACCCATTATGAACTGTTCTGCTGGGTACATATCTATCCACTGCATGGTCAACTATTCTTTTAAACTTGAGCCACAGTTCCTCTGCATGTTTCTGACCTGTGCTGAAAGTTTCACGTTCCTCATCCAGATATGACACTAATGATTTTTTATCTAGTTTACTAGACATATATATCGTTCTGCTTGTTTTAGCTGTCCTTTGTGCTTTGGTAACCATCGTTGCCACAACTGTGCCGTGGTCACTGATACCATTTTCGATGTTGACATCCTCAAAGATATCAGGTCTATTTGTTGTCATTAGATCCAATGTATTTCCATCACGAGTGGGGTTCCTAACTATCTGTTCTAGTTAGTTTTCACAGATGGTATTTAGTAAAGTTTCACGGGATATCTTATCATGCCCACCACTAAAAAAACTGTAATTTTCCCATTTAAATGTTGGATGATTAAAGTCTCCACTGATGATTACAGTATGAGCGGATGAGCCTACGTACAAGTGAAAGCTTGCTGTTACATCAGGAGATGAGTCTGGTAGGTGATGCAGCACAGACATTTGAAATGGACACAGTGGCCAGAGTGTGTGATGTAGTCTGCTGGCGGCTGTGGTGGGGGTGGCCCAGTCGACTGTGGTGGATGTGCTGTGAATGGCTGTGCTGACTAGCTGGACAAAGTGGGGTGGGGCTGTGTCGCAATGATAGCTAGTGGCATGCATGCGTCTTGGGTGGCCATGGGTGCAAGCTCTGTCTGACTAGTGGAGGGGGAAGTGTCATTCATTAATAGGTCTTCTAGTGGCTCAAAGAAGTGAACGGCAGCAGGAATGGTCAAGATGTAAGCCAGCTTGACTCTGTCGATTGACATTTGGGTTGTCTTGCCGTTGCACTCAGTTTCAAGCTTTCTCTAGCTGTGGGTGATAATGCGGCATGGTCCCAAGCAGGGAAGCCGAAATGGTGGCTGTACCATGTCGATACACAACATAAAGTAGCCAGTGCTGTAGGTCAGCATGTATGAACACTTTGCAAGTGCTTTGCCACATCAGAGAATGCGGTTGGAGGCAGGCCATGTGGGTGCACTGACATTCTGCCAGTGGAGTGGCCAATGTTTTGCAGGATGGTGGTACCTCCTCCATAAAATCACCAGGAATGGCGAGGGGTTGTCTCTACATGAGGTCGGCAGGTGAAGTGCTGATCTCTTCTTTCTGTGTTACTTGTAGGCCGAGCAGTACCAGTGGGAGTGCTTCCATCCAGGTAGCACTGTGGCAAGTTAGGGAAGCTTTCAGTGTTCATTGGAGCTGCTTGACGATGATGTTGGGAGGTGCCAGGTAGTAGCTGGTACTTCCGTGTAACTGCACACCACACAGTTGGATGGCTTGTCAAACTGGTGGCCTCAGTCTGTTGTGACATGACTCGGGCACCTAAAGTGTGCAACACTTGTGTTAACAGAGGAAGGGGTGACTGTCTTGGTGGTGGTGTCTTCTATGACGTTGCCTCGAGCCAGCATATGAAACAGTCTGCCATCGTCGGCAGATAAAGCTTGCCTTGGTACAGAGGGAGCAGGCCCACAATGTCCACATGGACACATGCAAAGTGGTGTGTCACATCATGAAAGATGCCAATGGGTGCACAGGTGTGTCTCCCAACGTTGGCAAGCTGGCATGCAGTGCAGGTGCATGCCCATTGATGGCAGTCTTTCTGTAGTCCTGAGCAGACAAAACATGTGGCCATGAGTGACACAGTGGTGTTGATGCCAGGGTGTGACAATCTGTGGATGTGGTTGAAAGCACTGTGCTAGAATTTCTCCAGGAGAAAATGGCGGTATGTGCTTGTTGAAATGTCACACCAAATATTGCAGGCAGAGCCAGGAATGGACACTAGCACGACCTGTAGGTTGCTGGAAGTGTCATGGCAGAGGCTGCCCAGTTGTTTTTCATTCTCTTGTTCTTCACCAACATCCTCATAGTTCACAGGAAGAGAGATAATGGTGCAGCCATTAGACAAGCATTTGGCAATGATGTCAATTCCAGAAATATGGCAGATGCCTATGGAGAACTTCAACACATACACCAACTGCCAGAATTGGAATTGCGTACATTTGGTACTATTGTTCCAAAATGCCTGAGTTAGGGGCTTGTTGTCACTGAAAGTTATGAATGAATGGGCTTCTACCAACGGGTGAAAGTATTTTACTGCTTCAAACACAGCAAGCAGCTCATGGTCATAAGCTTTCCAGCCACGTTGTGACTGTGATAGAACCTTCACCATTCTTATGCAAAATGACTTCAGCACCATGCCACATCTTTGAGACATGTCTAGACTCACTCAGTCTACAGTGTAGATTACATTTCAGTCGGTCATTACCACAGAGTTTAGCTGACATTACAGCTTAAGCAGACTGTGTTTTAATCTTACAGGGTGTAATTGAGAAGGGAATGCCTCTTGCCACTTGTTTTGTCCCAGGGATATCACCCCAATCCATCCCTGCCCATACATAGACTCTAAATCTTACCTCCCTATAGTTGAAATCTGTCTAAGCATTATTTATCTGCATAACGAATAAAATATTTATTTTTTTCCTTTTTTTCTAGATATCCTCTCCTAGAATTGGTACAAAGGGAGACGGGGTAAGAGGAGTTGTATGGGTACGTCATAGATCTTGTTCCAAGGGAATCTTCACCTGTGCACTTCCTCCCGCTGCTCTACCTGCATGTCCTACATTTTCTTTTATTGGAACTCAAATCATGTTCTCCATAAATCACTTTTTTATGACAGTGTCACAGCTCTTGACCTAGCTCCCATCCTTCATTATTCACGAAACTCTACTGTAGACTCATTCATTATGAGGATAAAGGGGCTGATAGTCATCCTTTTGAGTCCCTCAGAAACCCATTCATCACCACCAGAATCATAGACTAGACTAGACCAGACCAGAGGACCCACTGATATTGCATGTTTGAGTCAGTTACTTGCTTTGAAATTCCTGACTGATGAAAACTGTGTGTAGATCTGGAATTCAAGCCTAGATTGCTCTTTGAACTCACACTTAGCATATTTGCAGCAGAGAAAAATCCCTCAGTTATCAGCTGCTGAAATAAAAAAAACTTCAGTGTATCTGACAAGTGTTTTATTAACAAATTGATTGAATTCACTGTCTTGTGTGATTTTTTTAAAATGTTAATGTTTAACAGTTTCATCCAAATGAATATGGCAGTTACGAAAAGGGAAGGATGTATGTGGCCTGATCTAGAGCTTAAAAGTCTCTTCATTTCTACCATTATCTGTGCATTTCACTTTCTTGTTCCTGATGGGACCTGCTGCATTTGTTTTTGTTTCTTTGACTGGTAATTGTATATTGCCCAATACCTGGCTTGGTAATCGGAAAATATTAGCCAACTGGAAAACATGTGATAACAAAGGAGGATCACAGGCTATGAAGCAAATCATGCATATAGTCTTATCTGGGGAGAGAGCTGTACCACTCTGTGCATCTCCCTCTTAGCTCTGGCATGCAAACATTTGATGTAACAGTTCACATGCAGTATGAGGTAACAATCTTCCTTTACCTGCCATTGTGTTAAATTATAGACTGTGAGGATTTCAGCCACCTCATTACAAAACTTTCATACTCAGCTCTCCTTTGTGGAGATTTTAATGGATATAGTGTGCTGTTGAGAGTTTCATGATTTCTCCTTCATTCTAGACAGAGTACACAAGCCAACACCACCATGCAGTCTTCTCCAATCATTACCAAAATGGTACACACATACTGTCCAATCATTACCAAAATGATACACACATGCTGTGAAAAAAGTCTTCACATTAGAATTAAAGACAACTTACTCTTGAGTGAGTGAGTGAGGAGTACCACTCAGGAACTGAGCAGTCATGCAGTACTGCTGAGGTTCAAATATCAGGCAACAGCAGAAGAAAGTGAGCTTCCAACCCAATCTCCTTCAAGATTGGGTTGGATAAATGTAAGGAAAACGAGGTGGTTAAGAGTTTCAGAGAGAACATTAGGCGACATTTGACTGAAACAGGGGAAAGAAATTCATTAGAAGACAAATGAGTAGTTTTGAGAGATGAAACACTGAAGGCAGTAGAGTATCAAATAGGTAAAAAGACAAGACTTAATAGAAATCATTGAATTAACATGGGAGATATTAAATGTAACTGATGAAAGGAGAAAATAAGAGAATAAATAGCTGAGCATCAAAACCTTGGATGGCGAACCAGTACTAAGCAAATAACAGACACCTGAAAGTTTGAATGAATATATAGAATGGCTATAAAATGAAATGAAATGTGTCGCTAGGGCCTCCCTTCGGGTAGACCTTTCGCCTGGTGCAGGTCTTTCGATGTGACGCCATTTTGGCAACCTGCGCGTCGATGGGGATGAAATGATGATGATTTGAACACAACACAACACCCAGTCCCTGAGCGGAGAAAATCTCCGACCCAACCGGGAATCGCACCCGGGCCCTTAGGATTGACATTCCGTCACGCTGACCACTCAGCTACCGGGGGTGGACAGAAGGGCTATGCAAGGGAACTGAATATGAAGGCAGTATTGTAGAAAGGAAAGAGAAATTAAATAATGATGAATGGAAGATATGATACCACAAGAAGAACTTGACAGGTTACTAAAAGACCTACATGGAAACAAGGTCCATGAAGTAGATGACATTCCCTCAGAATTACAGAGATCCTTGCGAGAGCCAGCCATTACAAAAATATCCCATCTGGTATGCAAGACTTGATACATGTGAAATATACTCAGGCTTCTTGAAGAATGTAATAATTCAAATCCAACAAAGGCAGAAGTTGACAAGTGTGAATACTACCAAAAATCAGCTTAATAAGTCATGCTTGCAAAATACTGACACAAATTATTTACAGTGAATGGAGAAACTGGTAGAAGTTGACCTCAGGGAAGATCAGTTTGAGTTCTGGAGAAATGTAGGATCTCGCAAGGCAAAATTGCCCCTATGACTTATCTTAGAAGGTAGGCTGAAAAAGGAAAACCTACATTTTTAGCATCTGTAGACTTACAGAAAGATTTTGACAGTGTTGCCTGGACTACACTTTTTGACATTTTGAAGGAAGCAGGAATAAAAAACAGAGTCTTGGTGGTTATCTACAACTTTTATGGTAACCATATGGCAGTGATAAAGAGTCAAAGGATATGAAATGCAAGCAGTGGTTGAGAAGGGGAGTGAGACAGGACTAGCCTGCCCTCAGTGTTATTCATTCTTTACACTGAGCAATCAATAAAGAAAACCAAGGAGAAATTTTGTAATGGAATTAAAGTTCACACAGAAGAAATAAAAACTTTGAGACTTGCTGATAGCATTGTAATTTTCTAATGAGATGGCAAAGATTTGGAGGAACAGTTGACTGGAATGTGTAGCATCTTCAAAAGAGGTTCTAATTGAATATCAACAGAAGTTAATCTAATGCAATGGAATTTAATAAAATTAAATCAGGCAATACTGGGGGAATTAGATTAGCAAAAGAGAAACTAAGAGTAATAGATGTCTGTTGCTATTTGTGTAACAAAATAACTGGTTAATTACACCAAAAGCAGAGAGGCTGCAAAATGGAGAATGGCAAGGGCACGAAAAATAATTCTGGAAAAGTGGAATTTGTCAGCATCTATTACAAAATTTAACTGTAGAGATCCTTTTTTAAGGTTTTTATCTGGAGTATAGCATTGTACAGAAGTGAAATGTGGATGACACAAAATTCCGGCAAGAAGAGAATGGAAGCTTTTGAAATGTAGTGCCACAGAAGAATTCTCTAGATTAGATAGGTAGATCTAATAACTAATGAGGTGCAGTGAATCAAATTGAGGAAGAAATAAATAAGTGGCATAACTTGACTAAAAGAAGGGATGGCTTGATAGGACACATCCTGACACATCAAGGAATAGTCAGTTTGGTAATGGAAGGAAATTTGGTGTTGAGGAGAGGGAAGGGGGAGGGCAGGGGAAATTTTAGAGGGAGACCTAGACATGAGTACAACAGCAGCTTGAAATGGATGTAGGTTCCAGTAGTTATTTAGAGATGAAGAGGCTTTCACAAGGTAGAGCAGTGGGGAGAGTTGCACCAAACTGACCTTAAGACTGACAATGGCAGAAACAACTACTACAAGATGAAATGTCACCAAACAATTAAGGAACACAAAGAGAGACTGTGGCAAGAGCTCTGCAGGACCATAAACTATTTTAGTAAATCTAAATGTGAATGGAAGACTATGATGACTTTGATTTAACCATTGGCCTGGCCTGGAACCCCTATGACTCTTCAATCACTTATAGAATTTATGAGGAATTATTACACTGTTGTTAATCACACACTAAATAAGTATAAATGAGCTTTTCTGTACAGATAACACATGCATGATCATTTCTGTACAGATAACACATGTGTGATGATTTCTACCTATATCTGCAAGGTGAGGCAAATAAAAGTGTCTGGGAGAACAGAGTTCCAGAGTACAAAGAAACACAGTAGAGGAAAGAAAATACAGAACTAACCTTACTATAGCAGATGTTGAAAGTGACCACCATTCATCTCTTGGCACATTTGAGCCCTGGTCAATAACCTGCTGAAGGTGGATCGAAGCTTGACTGCTGGAATTGCTGAGATCTCATCCGAAATGTTCTGCGGCAGGTCTTGAAAATTATGAGGGTTGTTAAATACAACTTAGACTTGAGGGCTCCCTACACAAAGTAACTGCACACTTTGGCTGGGTGGCCAGCTAGGGCTGCAACCAGACTGACCTCTGCTAACAACTGTGTCAGGCATGAAGATTGTGTAAATGTGCTCCAAGGTTCAACCAGCTGTTTTGGCAGTTGCTCTATACGTTTGGAAATAACTGTAGTTCTTTTCTTTCTCTGTTAATGCTGTCATAAATAGTTTCAAAGTGTTGGCAATGTAAAGTGCCGAAATCTGAAAGGAGATGGGATCAATAATGTAGCATGCAGGCACTGCACACATTATTCCAAACCTTCTTCTCAAGCAAAGCTGTTTTGTGGAAGTTATGTGGATTCTCCATTGCCCAGAACTTGTGATTCTGTGAGTTGACATAACCACTGAGGTGAAACCAGGCTTAATCGGACAAAGAACAGATCCATGTCCATGCCATTCATTGTTATCTTAGTGAACTGGAGGCACTGAGGAACATCCACTGGTTTTAATGCACAGACACACACTTGCTAGGGAAACATGTGCAGGTCCAGGTAGAATATTCGTCCACATGATCGACGTGATATGCCAGTCTTTTATGACAGCCATTGGGTTTATTTGGTAGGGCTCTGAAGCATTTTGTGGTGAACTGCAGCCACATTTTCTGGTGTGCGGCCACGTTTTGGAATGATTTTTGACTTGTTCATAACAGATCCAGTCTGACGCCATTTTCAGACTAAGCACTGCATGGCACTCTTTGCCGGCACTTTGACACCATCAAACTTCTCGGTGAACAATTGACCACACCGTTTCCATGACTTTGTTGTCACATAAACTTTCCACAACAGACTCCTGCTGCTCCACTGTGAATAACAATGTCCCCTTTGCACTACTCCACTCACATTGACACAGTCCGCACTACGCTCTGAACCAGCGTGGATCACATGGCAGGTATCCACATGATATGCATGTCTTGAGGTGTGGTTATATGTATACATTCTTGTCCAATCGTATCCACTTGTCCTGGTCACTTTTATTTGCTCCACACATCCATACCTTGCAATTCACCTTAATGTATGCAACAGAAGATACCCCATTATTATTGTCCTCTGTTTTCATTCCATTGTCAGATGATGTGCTGGAAGCACAATTGTCAGTGAACCTCCATATGATCTCTGCAAAGCTTGAATTTATCTGATTTTGCTGTAATTGTCAATTAGTGAGATATTTGTTGGAGGAAGTGATATGTGTCTTGACTCTTCACACAGCACGCACTCTCAAAGTGTATGGTTTTAACTTTCCTATGATGCTCAAGGTCTCTTGTAGTCACTGGACTTGTGTACACACCTTTTTGACAATCTCAGACTTTCTAAATGAACCTGTTGACACAAAGTTATCTGCTTTGAAGCACTTCTTTCTTGTCTATTAATTGTACCTAATAAGGGTCTCAGACTTGCAAATAATATTCCAGAAACAGTTGAATAAGAGAATTGTGAACAATTGTCTTTGGAGGTCAGATACATTTAATGAAGATTCTGCAAATGATCTGTCAGTCTGACATCACCTTTCTTGCAACTGGTCACTTTTAATGTTTCTGGATACTGACTCCTAGATATTTTATGATGTGGCTATTTCCTGTTGTTGCCTGCACCATTTTTTGCCCTTCCTTCATGATAGCAATGATGATATTTCAGTTGAAGCCAATGATTATGAGGCTAGAAGAATAAGTATCATTGGGGCAAAAATTAGTTTCCAATGTGTGAGCTTCTCTGCCAATATATGGTTGTTAGAAATCTGCACAGATGTAAAGATGACTTTTTCTTCTATAATTTCTAATCTGATTTTGTTAACACATTCCTAAAGTTACAGTCACTTCCGCTTTCAGATTCTTCAGATCAGCAGAAACTGTCAGTTACATCTTTTGTTGAAACATAAGGCTGTCGTGTGTTACATCTGCTGACATGAGCATCTTAGGACTTTTGCTTCCATAATCTGTGGATGTGTTAGCACTTACATCAAGATCTAATATCACTTTGCACGAGTCTCTATAATCTCTTCCTCAGTGCAGCCACAACTTCTTTTATTTTATTTTCAGAATAAATAAAGAGAAAAACACTGTACTACCATTCCCCATACACAGTAAGGCATGATGTGAAGTTGAATGCAACTAAAAGAGATCACAACAAAGTACCCAAACAGATTTGAGGGCCAGGACTGTGAAATTCTGCTGTACACTTAAACTTGTTAACAGCACTCAGGTATCTGAGTGATGGTGCACCTAAGCTCATCATTAGTGGTTAGGGATCAGCAAGGTGGCCCGAGTTAACTTGTCAGTAGGACTGAAGGAAAACTAGAGGCCACTGTTAACAGTGCCAGGAGAGTAATGGAATGTAAGTTAACTCATCAACAGCAGCCAAAGGACTAATGTCTCGTTTTTATGGTTTGGGAACAAACAGTGAAATACAACATTTTAAGTTTAAAAAATTCAATGAATTCTGGTACTGATTCTTGGTCAAAACATATTTTATTCCCTTACCAGAGGGATATTAAAGGACGGTCTTTCAGAGCTCTCAGCATTTTAAAATATATTAACCTTGAGTCATGGGGATAAAACTATCACTGTGAACAGTAGTTTATTGTAAACCAATGGAGTAAGTTCCAAGCAATCAAGAAAGACACAGATACCCATTGTCCGCAATTGTCATTGAACAGATATGCATAACTGTAGGCCTTTGTCATTGATTCGTGGCCAAAAGAAGTCTGCTTGTGTCAAACACTGGCCTTAATTCGAGGAAGGAATTTGTGAGAATGTGCATTTCAAGTACAGCTTTGTATGGAACTGTATCATAGACAGTGGGGAAACCACAAAAGAAGAGAATCAAATTGTTTAAGATATGGTTATAAGAAGGTTGTTGAAAATTTGATGGATTGGTGAGATAAGGAATGAGGATGTCCTCCACAGAGTTGGCAAAGAAAGGAACATTTGGAAAGTGCTGACAAGAAGATGAGACATGAGGACAGAATGTGTGTTCAAGACATCAACTAACAATTCCAATGATATCTGATACCAGAGGGAGTTGTAGAGGTTAAGAACTGTAGAAGGATACAGAGAGTGGAAAACATTCAACCAATAAATGAGGACGTGAGATGCAAATGCTACTGTGAGATACAGAGGGTGTTACAGGATAATAATTTGAGGGTGGCCACATCAAACGAGTCAGTAGACTGATTGTATGACTTAATGCTCAAAAGTATTTTATTCAAATCAACACTGGTCATGGAAGCATACTCTCATATATTAGCTTCATCTGTGTGTGAGATCCTGAAGTCAGTAGACAGTGGCATCCATATTAATGCTGTCTTCCTTTGCTTCTGGAAAGTGAACAGTTACAAGCATACAGAATATTGGTCCTGCTTTTTGATTGGTTTGAGGTCTTATGCACAGGGACAAATCATCATGTCATTCATAATGAAGATAAATCACAAGATATTAAAGTAACTTGGAGTATACCCCAAAGATTTGTTTTGAGGTTGTCGCTATTTACGATATGTGTAAGTTATCTAGTGAATAATGTAGGGCACTTCATAAGGCAGTATACAGATTATACTGTTGGGAGTATGGGAAGTCACAGTCCCAGACAACTGTAGCTAACAAAATGCAAAAAGATCCGCAGAACATTGACACTTGGTTTAGGGACTATCAGCTGACTCTAACACAAACAAATATGACCACTACTCTTAAACAGATACACATTGGCAAGCAATCATTGGAAACAGCCACAACCATAAAATATGTAGGAGTAAACAACTCTTTCAGAGATGGAATTTATCCAGTAAAACTGAAGATAAGCATGGTGGTATCAGTGTAGAAGAAAGGGAGAAGGATGGCACTAAAAACTACAGTCCAGTTTCACTGATATCAGATTTCTAAAAATACCTGGAAATGGGTATGGACAATAGATTAGTTGATTATCTGGAGAAATACAACATCCTTATACCAGTACATCATGGTTTCAGAAACAGTAAATCAACAATCAAAGATTGCTGGCCTGTCAGATTACATTATACAATTGTTAGATGAAAAACAAATTGAATCTACAATGTTTCTGGATCTCTCCAAAGCATTTGACGATACTGACCATGATATACTGATAAGAAAATTAGAAAACTATCAAATTCAAGGACAGGCAGGTGAGTGTATTGAATCATACTTATGCAACAGGAAGCAATATGTATCAACAGGGAATGCATGTCAGTCAGAAACCAAAGCCATAAAATATGGAGTGCTGTAGGGATCTGCAATGGGGGCATTGCTGTTTAATCTGTTTGTTAATGACATAGGTGTTGAAGAGAAGGAGAAGAAGATATTGTATGCAGATGGCATGAAAATATTGAACAATGGCTAAAATATGGTACAGCTTGAGAGAAGAGCACACATCTGCAAGCACCACAGCTTAGTGGCTCCTGAAAAATGGACTTGTTATAAACCTAAAAAAGACTATGCATGCAGTGTTCATAAATAAAGAGAAGCCTGTGCACAAGGGATTAGCGGGAGATGAAATGAGACTGGAAGAAGCAGAACCACTAAATTCTTAGGCATTATTGTGGATAATGAGCTGAAATGAAAGCAACATATTAATTCTGCCTGTAAAAAACTCTGCTCCATCATGTTCTTATTGAGGCAGCTATCACAGTATGCAGACAAAGAGCTTCTGTGCATAGAATACCACGGACTCTTTGAACCATACCTACTGAAGAAAGACTTCTGAAACATGCTGAAACTGCTTCAGAAGACTAGACATTTTAACTTTTACACCCTTCTGCAAATATAAAGTATACACACCCACAAAACACAGAGGAAGAGTGACATATGAAGCATACCCTACTGACTGACAATGCTGACTCAGGTATCAAATTACTAAGAAGTCTGCCTAAAAAAACTGTGTGGCAATATACATGGCGCTAACTTTTCAAATGACCTCAAGGACTATCTGGTGGAAATGGAATTTCACAGTGTTGAAGAGTCCTTATCACATTAAATTTGTGTATATTGTTACTTATAATCAGTTATGTTAGAATGCAAGAAAAATGGTTAGGAAATATGTGATATTGAATGTTTTATATTTTTGACATCCTATATTGCATATACATTCAGTGTACACTATGTAATTCTGCAGGATCAGATAAAATTCAGTTCAATCCAGCTTGTGTCCAGAATGATTTAAAGTGGGATGAGTATGTACAACTAGTTGTAGGAAAGGCAAATGCCAGATTGAGATTCACTGGAAAAGTCCTAAGAAAATATATTTCACCCACAAAGGAGTAAGCATACAGAACTCTCACAGTACTGATCATTGGTCTGGGGCCCTTACTAGGTAGTGGTAAAGCAAGAGGTCCAATAAAAAAGTGTGTTTCATCACAAGTTTGCTCAGTAAGTGAGAAAGCTGTCACAGAAATGCTCATTAAAATCTAATGGCAAACTCTGCAAGGAAGGTGTTCTACCATTTAAACTTAATGTTAAAATTCCAAGAGTGTACATTCCAAGAAGAATATGCAACATGTAACTTTCTTCCACATATTTCTCTAAAAATGACCCATTGAAATTGGAAAAACTTGAAGTGAGATCAAGCCTAACTGATGGCTGTTCTTCCAGCAGTTCAGTTGTCGGAGAAATGATATTTTTGTGCAAAGCAGCTACTGGTACGCACCATATAGGACTTAATGTAGTACAAATGTAAATACTTTAGGATTAAAGGAGACCACTTACCAAAAAACAGAAACATTGAGTTGTCAATAGAAAGTAAGTTTCTGCATTTATCCTTTGAGGAGCTAGAGTAAAATAAAATAGGCATACACACATCTGTGCCCCTACATGGTGCCGGCTAAGTTCACATTGCTGATGTTATTTTTTGGTAGGTGGACCGGTTGTGGTGGGAAGTAGTGTCACATGTGGTGGGTAGAGGAAGAGGGAGGTAGGGAGACGGACTGGTGGTGGGTGGGTAGTGGCTCAGAGGGAGGCAGCCAGGAATGTGTGAATATGGGGGAAGTGGGGTGGGGAGGTGGTAGTTATACAGACAGGCACAATTGTAGTAGCCAGTGGAAAGCAGCACACACTGAAGGTGACAAGGGGATTTGACCTGGGAGGGAGTGACAGGACAAAGGAAGAGGAAGCTGTTGGGTGGAGGGTGCGGGGACAGTGGATTACCTGAGATTAAGGCCAGCTTGATTATGGGAGCGGAGGATGTATTGCAACGATAACTCACATCTCTGCAGGTCAGAGGAACTGGTGGTGGAAGGAAGAAACTAGATGGCTCAGGTTGTGGAGCAGATGTTGAAATTGAGCTCAGGTGATCAACTTTGTTCGTGTCAACAGTTGGGGGTGACCATTCATCCTGGTGGTTGGTGGTCATACCAATATATAGCACTGCACAGAGTTTGCAATAGAGCTGGTATGTGATGTGGCTGCTTTTGCAGATGGCCCAGCTTCTGTTTGGGCAGGATAGGCCTGAGTCGGGATTGGAGTAGGAGGTGCTGAATGGGTGAATTGGGCAGGTCTTACTTCTTGGTTTGGGAGTAGGAGCAGCATAGGGATGGAATAGGTTCCTGTGTAGATTGGGTGGGGGTCTCAACAGTTTAGGAGGGGTGGGAAGGCTCTTGGGTTGTATGGCCCTCACTGCCTCATGCCAGGGCAGGATGAGAGATCATCAGACCCCTGATGAAGGATATGGTTCAGTTGTTCCAGTCGAGAGTGATATTATGAGGTCTTCACTGTACTGGACAAGACAGTTCTCATTACTGCACGTACATCATCCATGACTGGCCGGGCTGTATGGGAGGGAGAGGGATTTTTTTAGTGTGGAAGGGATTGCAGCTGTCAACATGCAGGTAGTGTTGGTGGTTGGTGGGTTTAATGTGGACAGAAGTGTGAATCGAGCAATCAGAGATGTGGAGCTCAACATCCATGTAGGTTGTGTGGTGGGTAGGGGAGGACAAGGTAAAATAGATGGGTGGAAAGTGGATGGGGTGTCTTGCCCCTGAGTACAGATCATGAAGATATCAATGAACCTGAACCAGACATGGAGTTGGAAGTTTTGGAAGGCTAGGAAGGTTTCCCATAGATGGCTCAAATACAGGTTGGCATTGGAAGGTGCTATGCTGATGCCCATGGCTGTGTTGCAGATTTGTTTGTGAACCATCCCTTCAAAGAAAAAGTAGTTGTAGGGACCAAATGAAAAGATGTACAAGGAATGAAGTTGTGGGTTTCAAGTCTGAAGGACATTGGAAGAGGTAGTATTTGCTGGCAGCAAGACCATGGGCATGAAGGACATTGATGTATAGGAAAGCAGAATTGACAGTAATGGATCCGGGAGATAAATGGGTGGGAATGGTCGAAAGTCGACGAAGGAAGTCTTTGATGTGGGAGGCTAGATTTCAGGCAATTGGTTGGAGGTGTTCATCAACAAGAGTGAAAATTATTTCAATGGAAGCACAACAATGAGGTGTAGAGGACTGTTGGGTTTGTGGATTTTAGGCCACCTGTAGAAGGTGGGTGTGTCGGTGATTGTGGGGATGATGAGGGGGTGTAAATGTAGGCATAGATACATTATTATCTGGACTAGTTTTGCAGATGCTTTCACTATGTCTTCCCAGTGCATACTTATGATGGAACATCATGTCCTGAAATACTAAGTGCAGGATGTTAGGCACTCCAGCCATATTCCCAACCTTTTTCTAGAGGCTAACAAAGCATAATTTTACATCAGACACTAAGTTCTCTTGCTGTAACAAGCTAATACGACACATCTTTTTTCCAAGGCAGTTGCATGTTGTACCATTGCCCTCTCTCACACAGTTACTCTTCAGTAACCATTTGTGGACAATGATAATGTGGTCTTTTTGGATTCATAAAAAATATATCTTTTGAGAAATGTTTGTGGTGTGAATATCATTGTTTTGTGTTGTGTTTGGTGTAAATTTTGACCTTTCATTTGAGAAATCCTAGAATAGTTTTGGATTTGATGTAAAACCTTGATTTTAAGTTATATGCTTTACAATTCATCAGACCAATAAGACATGAAAAATTTTAATCCCGTGCATGGTGACAGATCCAACAGAGTAATTGCAGTAAATTTTCTGTAAAATTATTTATCTGGTTGTGTTGTTAGTATAAATAAATGTACAATCTTTCTTACATTGTCTTGAAGGCACTGCACTAAGAAGAATAACCAAAGGAAGAACTTTCTCATCTACTCTAGTACCATTAGTGCCCCAAAAAACTAAGAAAATATATGTACTGTACAGGAATGGATCAGAAAGTGGAGGAGTCTCCTCTCATGCTCACTAATGACTTAAGTTACTGAGTACTCTAAACAGCAGCCACTGTTTATGCTGCCATAAAAGGAATACAGTATATTACTATGCCAAAGTGTATTGGTACCCAGGCAACCAAGTAATGTGTTATAGCAGATGTGGCATACAGGATCACAGAGTTGGACTCCATGTAATTCCACTTTTAAGCTTTGTCTGTTGTGAAACCAGAAAGCCAGGCATCAATGAGAAGAAGAGTGTGATTGATGAAAGCTTTTGGCCAACTATGCCGTATGGCCTTGTGGTCACTGTGACTTGCTGAACTTATGCTCACCCATTAACATATAGGCATTTTTTTGCTGATATCACAATACATCACCATGACCCTTTTGCTCAGGTATTGTATGATGTAACAATTCTAAGCAGTTCCTCACAACGCTAGTCACCAATTCTGTTTGGAATTGCACAGTTTCCCTTAATGATCAGTGTTATTGAAATTCCATGGTTCAACGTTCTACTAATAGGACTACTTTGGGTACACAACTCCAATCATTTTTTCGCTTGCTGATATGTAAGTTGCCTTCTGAAACCTTGACCACTCATTTGTACACATGAATGGTAAGTTCTTTTTGTTATGCAGAGGTTTCAGCTATTATAGATTAATATACACATTATGTTGGCTTGGCGGATGCCCTTTGCTCCATTTTGAATGTAACAGACCTTTACCACCCAGCACATAGTGGCCGGCAATGGAGATACAACCCTATCTTCCTGCTATGGAATGAATGTGTGATCACTGGCTTGAACTCTTAAAAATAACATTTCTGAGCACATGGATCAATAGACAACTTGCACATTGTTAAGTTTTAGCTATTATTATCTCTCTGGGTTTTGAGGGCTAATGCTTTCTGTGCCCAAGGTATTCTGTAGTCATGTCACTTAGGTTGACAAATGGTGAGTACTTTAGGAAACTTGACCAGTCTGGGCTGGGTACAGTAGTACTGTGCCCAAAGTTCCTTAGCTGTGCACTGTCAAGCAAAACCTGACCTCCATTACCACAAGCTCTGGGCATACTTCAGTGGCCAACATGCCTTGTAGTGGTGGAATTTTGTTTGTCACATATCTTGGCTTAATCACCTAGATTGCAGTGCTGTGAGCCACTGGATCTGATGTCTGTAGAGGCAAGACAACTGTTAATGAGCACATCTGGGCTAGCTGCAGCTCCTCAGTTACATTAGGCCTGCTCAGTTGTGCTAACAACTGCCTGAGTCAATTTGTTCTGTAACAGTATAGACATTTATGTATTGAACACACACAGTCCAATGTGCAAGGCACAAATATAGCAAGTGCCTAATGTCTTGAAACTGATACACTCTTAAATACGATCTCTGAAATGAATGATAACAAAAGGCAGTCAGACATAATTTTTGCTGCTAGTTTGTGACTCTTGGCAGAAATCTTTTGACCACTTTGGGTCAAATATGCTCTGCTTCTTTATCTTCCTTAAACATAGATGCCATGTGGTGTTCCAAGGTGGTGGCTGATACCCACACTTGGATTAACACTGTTTGTTTATTGAACACGGACTAAACTCAGCACAATATGTCTTTCTAATCCATGCTTATGGTGGAACATCATATCCTAAGGTACTAAGTGCAGGATATTAGGCAATCCAGTCATATTACCAAAGTTTTACCAGAGGCTAGTAAGGCATCATTTTACATCAGACACTAAGTTCTCTTGCTGTAACGAACTAATAAGACATATCTTTTTTTTCAAGGCAGTTGCATGTTGTACTACTGCTCTACCCCACACAGTATGACTCTCCAGTAACCATTTGTGGACAAGGATAATGTCATTTTGGATTCATGCAAAAATCTGTCTTTTGAGAAATGTTTGTGTGTGTGAATACCATTGTTTCATGTCATGTTTGGAGTAAATCACAACCTTTCCTTTGTAGAAAGCCTAGAACATTTTTGGATTTGTTGTAAAACATTGTTTGTAAGTTGTTTCCTTTACAATTCATCACACCAATAAGACATGAAAAAAATTAATCCTGTGCACAATGGAAAGTCCAGCAGGGTAATTACAGTAAATTTTCTGTATATTATTTGTTTAGTTATATTGTTAGTATAAATAAATGTATGGTCATTATTATATGTACATTAATGATTTTGCAAACAATATTAATAGTAATAATAAAAGTTTCTCACACTTACAGCCACATCAAGTGGTTTAAAATCCATGAGCGTTCAGCCGAGTACTCCTCAGCCATTGTCAAGTGGTGACTGTCTTCTAGTTCCTGCTGCCATCCCTATATAGCCGCACTGCCTTCTGTGACGTCAATGGTACATGCTCCGGCACCATATATGGTAATGTTTGCGTTGTGTGGCCGCCACACCTGCTTCAACCTTCCGATGGCTGGGTCCCATGCTGTGCTTAGCTGCAGGCCACCGTCTTTATGGGCATGTTGTCACAAATTTTTATTTAGATTGCTTCTTTTATTATGCTATCCCAAAAACTGTTAGTTTGTGTGATAATAGATGTCTCGTTGAATGCAATACAATGACCATTTTCTAATGCATGCTCTGCTACTGCTGATTTCTCTGGGTAGCATAGACGAAAACATCTGTCGTGTTCTACACAGCGCTGTTCAGTGGTACATATAGTCTGTCTGATATAGAACTGCCCACACCCGCATGGTATTTTATGTACTCCTGGTGTTCTAAGGCCTATGTCATGTTTCACAGACCTGAAGAGTTGTCAAATTTTTGCTGAAACCCTGAAGACCGAATCGATTTTATACCTCTTTAGGAGTGGGCTTATCTTCCCTGTTATTGAGCCACAGAATGACAAGAATGCAAACTTTTTCGAGTCCTCCTCGGAGTCTTTCTGCTTACATATTTTCAGAAATACTTGCAAAATCTGGCAGTTGTTGCACCTGGTTTCATTGAATACTTTCCTTAAGTGGCTCAGTTCCTTTGGCAGGTTTTCAGAATCTGAGATGGTTTCAGCTCGATGCACTGAGGTCCTCAGAACAGAACATTTCTGTGATGGATGGTGATAGCTGTTAGTGTGCAGGCATCGGTCTGTGTGGGTGGGTTCCCAGTAAATGCTGTGGATGGGACACCCATTTGTTTTTCCAGCGGATGAGGACATCAAGGAACAGCAAGCCACCATGCCACCATCTGTCTCTGTCTCCATCATGAACTTGATGTTGTCATGGATGTTTTTGATGTGGTCCAAGAATTCTCCCAGATTTTGACATCCATGAGACCAGACAATGAATGTGTCATCGATATAACAATAAAAGCAACTAGACTTTTCAGGAGCCATGTCCAGGGCGATATTTTCAAAGTACTCCATGAACAGATTGGCTACAGCTGGAGCTAATGGGCTGCCCATCGGAATGCCAACTGTCTGGTTGAAATATTCTCCATCATACAATAAAGACAGTGACCTGCAGCTAAGCACAGAGTGGGACCCAGCCGTCAGAAGGTTAAAGCGGGCACGGTGACCACACAATGCAAACATTACCATGTATGGTGGTGGAGAGGGTACCAGTGAAGTCATGGCAGGCAGCGTGGCTATATAAGGTCAGCAGCAGCAACCAGAAGACAGTCACCACTTGACAATGGCTCAGGAGTAATGAGCCGAAAGCTCACGGATTTTAAACCACTTGATGGGGCTGGAAGCCCTAGAAACTTTTATTAGTACATATTGCCGTGAAACTATGCACTCCTACAATATTAATGGTAACATCAGGCTTTTTGCAGATGATGCATTTATCCATATGAAGTATTATCTGAAAAAAGCTGCATAAATATTCAGTCAAATCTTGATAAGATTTCAAAATTGCACAGAGATTGGCAACATGATCTAAATGTTCAGAAATGTAAAACTGTGCACTTCATTACAATAATATCCATGAGTCACTGCTGGCATCAGCCAACTCATACAAATACCTAGGTGTAACATGTTGAAGGGAAAACTGGACCTTGCTTTAGGCAAACTTAAGACAACTTGGAAAACAGTGGTACTATGTGGAGATTTTAGTATTGAGTTTCTGAGCCGTAGCCCTCACAGGGAAAAATTATTAAATATTATAAAAGCCTACAAGCTTTTTCTGACTCTTAGCTCTCCAACATACGTAACAAAAACTAGTGTCACTCTCCTTGATCAGGTATGTGTAAACATGGACAAGTGTACATCAGAAAACTTTGATACCGGCTATAGTGACCACCTTTCACAATTACTAAGCATACCTGTAAATCACATTTTGACCTGTGTACAAAATATTACCCATAAAAGGGTTTATAGTAGGAAAAATATTGAATACTTCCAATACCTAATCAGCGAACAATCTTGGAGAGAAGTATATGATACCTCTATTACCAACGAAAAGATGGAAAATTCTATGAGCATTTTCAAACATAACTTTAACATAGCTTTTCCACAAAAGAAAGTGATTTCCAAAAGCACAGATAGATTCAAAAACTGTATTAAATCCCCCCCATGAATCATGGACCTTGCCGTTGGTGGGGAGGCTTGCGTGCCTCAACGATACAGATAGCCGTACCGTAGGTGCAACCACAACGAAGGCCTATATGTTGAGAGGCCAGACAAACGTGTGGTTCCTGAAGATGGGCAGCAGCCTTTTCAGTAGTTGCAGGGGCAACAGTCTGGATGATTGACTGACTTGGCCTTGTAACACTAACCAAAACGTCCTGGCTGTGTTGGTACTGCGAATGGCTGAAAGCAAGGGGAAACTACAGCCGTAATTTTTCCCGAGGGCATGCAGCTTTACTGTATGATTAAATGATGATGGCGCCCTCTTGGGTAAAATATTCTGGAGGTAAAATAGTCCCCCATTTGGATCTCCGAACGGGGACTACTCAAGAGGATGTCGTTATCAGGAGAAAGAAAACTGGCGTTCTACGGATCGGAGCATGGAATGTCAGATCCCTTAATCAGGCAGGTAGGTTAGAAAATTTAAAAAGGGAAATGGATAGGTTAAAGTTAGATATAGTGAGAATTAGTGAAGTTCGGTGGCAGGAGGAACAAGACTTCTGGTCAGGTGAATACAGGGTTATAAATACAAAATCAAATTGGGGTGATGCAGGAGTAGGTTTAATAATGAATAAAAAAATAGTGGTGCAGGTAAGCTACTACAAACAGCATAGTGAACGCATTATTGTGGCCAAGATAGACACGAAGCCCTCGCCTATTACAGTAGTACGAGTTTATATGCCAACTAGCTCTGCAGAGGATGAAGAAATTGATGAAATGTATGATGAGACAAAAGAAATCATTCAGGTAGTGAAGGGAGACGAAAATTTAATAGTCATGGGTGACTGGAATTTGAGAGTATGGAAAGGGAGAGAAAGAAACGTAGTAGGTGAATATGGATTGGGGTTAAGAAATGAAAGAGGAAGCTGCCTGGTAGAATTTTGCACAGAGCATAACTTAATCATAGCTAACACTTGGTTCAAGAATCATGAAAGAAGGCTGTATACATGGAAGAATCCTGGAGATACTAGTAGGTATCAGATAGATTATATAATGGTAAGACAGAGATTTAGGAATCAGGTTTTAAATTGTAAGACGTTTCCAGGGGCAGATATGGACTCTGACCTCAATCTATTGGTTATGAACTGTACATTAAAACTGAAGAAACTCCAAAAAGGTGGGAATTTAAGGAGATGGGACCTGGATAAACTGACTAAACTAGAGGTTGTACAGAGTTTCAGGGAGAGCATAAGGGAACAATTGACAGGAATGGGGGAAAGTAATACAGTAGAAGAAGAATGGGTAGCTTTGAGGAATGAAATAGTGAAGGCAGCAGAGAATCAAGTAGGTAAAAAGACAAGGGCTAGTAGAAATCCTTGGGTAACAGAAGAGATACTGAATTTAATTGATGAAAGGAGAAAATACAAAAATGCAGTAAGTGAAACAGGCAAAAAGGAATATAAACGTCTCAAAAATTAGATTGGCTGGAAGTGCAAAATGGCTAAGCAGGGATGGCTAGAGGGCAAATGTAAGGATGTAGAGGCTTATCTCATGAGCGGTAAGATAGATACTGCCTACAGGAAAATTAAAGAGACCTTTGGAGAAGAGGGAACCACTTGCATGAATATCAAGAGCTCAGATGGAAACCCAGTTCTAAGCAAGGAAGGGAAAGCAGAAAGGTGAAAGGAGTATATAGGGTGTCTATACAGAGGCGATGTTCTTGAGGACAATCTTATAGAAATGGAAGAGGAGGTAGATGAAGATGAAATGGGAGATATGATACTGTGTGAAGAGTTTGACAGAGCACTTACAGACCTAAGTCGAAACAAGGGCCCGGGAGTAGACAACGTTTCATTAGAACTACTGACGGCCTTGGGAGAGCCAGTCCTGACAAAACTCTTCCATCTGGTGAGCAAGATGTATGAAACAGGCG
This sequence comes from Schistocerca serialis cubense, assembly GCF_023864345.2. Taxonomy (NCBI): domain Eukaryota; kingdom Metazoa; phylum Arthropoda; class Insecta; order Orthoptera; family Acrididae; genus Schistocerca; species Schistocerca serialis. The sequence goes on from NC_064643.1 coordinate 464,935,121, forward strand.
AAATACCCTCAGACTTAAAGAAGAATATAATAATTCCAATCCCAAAGAAAGTAGGTGTTGACAGATGTGAAAATTACCGAACTATGAGTTTAATAAGTCACAGCTGCAAAATAGTAACATGAATTCTTTACAGACGAATGGAAAAACTGGTAAAAGCCGACCTCAGGGAAGATCAGTTTGGATTCCATAGAAATGTTGAAACACGTGAGGCAATACTGACCCTACAACTTATCTTAGAAGAAAGATTAAGGAAAGGCAAACCTACATTTCTAGCATTTGTAGACTTAGAGAAAGCTTTTGACAATGTTGACTGGAATACTCTCTTTCAAATTCTGAAGATGGCAGGGGTAAAATACAGGGAACGAAAGGCTATTTTCAATTTGTACAGAAACCAGATGGCAGTTATGAGTCGAGGGACATGAAAGGGAAGCAGTGGTTGGGAAGGGAGTGAGACAGGGTTGTAGCCTGTCCCCAATGTTATTCAATCTGTATATTGAGCAAGCAGTAAAGGAAACAAAAGAAAAGTTCAGAATAGGTATTAAAATCCATGGAGGAGAAATAAAAATTTGAGGTTCGCCGATGACATTGTAATTCTGTCAGAGACAGCAAAGGACTTGGAAGAGCAGTTGAATGGAATGGACAGTGTCTTGAAAGGAGGATATAAGATGAACATCAACAAAAGCAGAACAAGAGTAATGGAATTTAGTCGAATTAAGTCGGGTGATGCGGAGGGAATTAGATTAGGAAATGAGACACTGAAAGTAGTAAAGAAGTTTTGCTATTTGGGGAGCAAAATAACTGATGATGGTGAAAGTAGAGAGGATATAAAATGTAGACTGGCAATGGCAAGGAAAGCGTTTCAGAAGAAGAGAAATTTGTTAACATTGAGTATAGATTTAAGTGTCAGGAAGTCATTTCTGAAAGTATTTGTATGGAGTGTAGCCATGTATGGAAGTGAAACATGGACGATAAATAGTTTAGACAAGAAGAGGATAGAGGCTTTCAAAATGTGGTGCTACAGAAGAATGTTGAAGATTAGATGGGTAGATCATGTAACTAATGAGGAGGTATTGAATAGAATTGGGGAGAAGAGGTGTTTGTGGCACACTTTGACTAGAAGAAGGGATCGGTTGGTAGGACATGTTCTGAGACATCGAGGGATCACCAATTTAGTATTGGAGGGCTACGTGGAGGGTAAAAATCGTAGAGGGAGACCAAGAGATGAATACACTAAACAGATTCAGAAGGATGTAGGCTGCAGTAGGTACTGGGAGATGAAGAAGCTTGCACAGGATAGAGTAGCATGGAGAGCTGCATCAAACCAGTTTCAGGACTGAAGACCACAACAACAACAACAACAACAACAACAACAACAACATTATATCATGCATTAGAGTATCTCGTAAAAGTAAGCAGGAACTTATTCTTCAGTCAAAAAGTGACTGCAGTCCAAAATTTCTTAGTTATTTCAAAAAATACAAGCTAGTTTTGAAATGTTTCATAAAAGAGGCAAGAATTAAAGAAAATGACAAATATATTATGAAGTCATCCAATAATACTAAGTCCATGTGGAAAGATGTGCAGGATCTTATGGTGAAGAAGACAAATCAAAAAAAAATATTGCTTGTGAGATCACATGATGGCAAGTATCTCACTGACCCTAGGGCAGTTGCAAACAGTTTCAAATCTTATTATGCAACTGTTGCTGGAAAATTAGTGAACGAAAAATTTGGAAATCCATCTATTACAACATGGAAAGAACTTTCATCTATTGAAATAAATAATATATCCATGTTCCTCAGTCCAATAGGCCCAACAGAGCTCCTGTTGTGTTGTTGTTGTGGTCTTCAGTCCTGAGACTGGTTTGATGCAGCTCTCCATGCTACTCTATCCTGTGCAAGCTTTTTCATCTCCCAGTACCTACTGCAACCTACATCCTTCTGAATCTGCTTAGTGTATTCATCTCTTGGTCTCCCTCTACGATTTTTACCCTCCACGTTGCCCTCCAATACTAAATTGGTGATCCCTTGATGCCTCAGAACATGTCCTACCAACAGATCCCTACTTCTGGTCAAGTTGTGCCACAAACTTCTCTTCTCCCCAATCCTATTCAATACTGCCTCATTAGTTATGTGATCTACCCATCTAATCTTCAGCATTCTTCTGTAGCACCACATTCGAAAGCTTCTATTCTCTTCTTGTCTAAACTATTTATTGTCCATGTTTCACTTCCATACATGGCTACACTCCGTACAAATACTTTCAGAAATGACTTCCTGACACTTAAATCTATACTCGATGTTAAAAAATTTCTCTTCTTCAGAATCGCTTTCCTTGTCATTGCCAGTCTACATTTTATATCCTCTCTACTTCAACCATCATCAGTTATTTTGCTCCCCAAATAGCAAAACTCCTTTACTACTTTCAGTGTCTCATTTCCTAATCTAATTCCCTCAGCATCACCCGACTTAATTCGACTACATTCCATTATCCTTGTTTTGCTTTTGTTGATGTTCATCTTATATCCTCCTTTAAAGACACTGCCCATTCCATTAAACTGCTCTTCCAAGTCCTTTGCTGTCTCTGACAGAATTACAATGTCATCGGCGAACCTCAAAGTTTTTATTTCTGCTCCATGAATTTTAATACCTACTCCAAATTTTTCTTTTGTTTCATTTACTGCTTGCTCAATATACAGATTGAACAACATCGGGGAGAGGCTACAACCCTGTCTCACTCCCTTCCCAACCACTGCTTCCCTTTCATGTCCCTCGACTCTTATAACTGCCATCTGGTTTCTGTACAAATTGAAAATAGCCTTTCGCTCCCTGTATTTTACCCCTGCCACCTTTAGAATTTGAAAGAGAGTATTCCAGTCAACATTGTCAAAAGCTTTCTCTAAGTCTACAAATGCTAGAAACGTAGGTTTGCCTTTCCTTAATCTTTCTTCTAAGATAAGTCGTAAGGTCAGTATTGCCTCACGTGTTCCAGTGTTTCTACAGAATCCAAACTGATCTTCCCCGAGGTTTGGCTTCTACTAGTTTTTCCATTTGTCTGTAAAGAATTCGTGTTAGTATTTTGCAGCTGTGACTTATTAAACTGATAGTTCGGCAATTCTCACATCTGTCAACACCTGCTTTCTTTGGGATTGGAATTATTATATTCTTCTTGAAGTCTGAGGGTATTTCGCCTGTTTCATACATCTTGCTCACCAGATGGAAGAGTTTTGTCAGGACTGGCTCTCCCAAGGCCGTCAGTAGTTCTAATGGAATGTTGTCTACTCTCGGGGCCTTGTTTCGACTCAGGTCTTTCAGTGCTCTATCAATCTCTTCACACAGTATCATATCTCCCATTTCATCTTCATCTACATCCTCTTCCATTTCCATAACATTGTCCTCAAGTACATCGCCCTTGTATAGACCCTCTATATACTCCTTCCACCTTTCTGCTTTCCCTTCTTTGCTTAGAACTGGGTTTCTATCTGAGCTCTTGATATTCATACAAGTCGTTCTCTTATCTCCAAAGGTCTCTTTAATTTTCCTGTAGGCAGTATCTATCTTACCCCTAGTGAGATAGGCCTCTTCATCCTCACATCCTACATACATCCTAAATACCATTAATTCACTAAGAGTAATTATTCAACTGGTATTGTTGATATTCCAGATTGTATTATAAAAATAACAGCAAGACAAATACTTTCGCCTTTATTCGACATATGCATTTCATCCTTATCATGTGGTGTCTTCCCACAGCAACTGAAAATGGCAAAAGTAATACCCCTATATAAACAAGGTGATCATCAACGTATGGGTAACTATAGGCATGTGTCTCTACTGTCAGGGTTTTTGAATAAACCAACTACATTCTTCAACAAGAATAATATTATTTCTGTATGCCAACTTGGCTTCAGACCTCAGCAATCAATTGAAACAGTCACTTTCAATCTGATAAACCATGTCTTAAATGCAGTGGACAACCACAGAAATATTTCAGGTTTATTCTTGGACCTAACAAGAGCTTTTGATGTGATTGATAATTCTGTGCTCCTGAGGAAGCTTGAATGGTATGGTGTAAGAGATGTGCCAAATAAATGGATTTAATCATATTTTGAATATCACTCTCAGGTAACTGAAATTAAGTACATGGAAGGAAATGAACTCCAGGTACACCTTTCAAACCCATGTGGACAGTGTTCCACTGGGCTCCATTTTAGGTCTCTTTCTTTTTTTTGTGTACATTAATGATTTCCCATCACACTTTAGGGACTCTGAACCAGTACTGTTTGCAGAGACACCAGTCTATTGATTGAAGGAAATAAAGAAGGAAATCTTACTGCATCTGAAAAAGATATTACAAAGGAGTGTCTGAATAGTTTACCAGAAAAAACAGTGCTCATGAATTTCCATACCCATCAAAATAAAAATGCGACACAACCTGTAATATGTATAGCTAATCAAGACATTAGTGCTGTCAATGAAACTAAATTACTTGGGATTCATATCCAGGAAAATCTTAAAGGGAGCACTCGTATCACATCCCTAAATTCAAAACTAGCAAAAATGAGCTACGTAGTAAGAATTCTTTGCAACAATGCTAGTGCAGAAACAGTTAGGGCTGTATACTTTGCTCGTGTAGATTCGGTTCTGAAGTACAGTATCGTTTTCTGTGGAAATGTACACCAGGCAATAACAGTTTTCAGGAAACAAAAGGCAATTATGGGGATAATGAAACAAGTGAGCAGGTTAAAACTATGCAAACATTTCTTTAAATATCTAAAGATCCTATCCCTTCCCTGCATTTATATACTGGAAGTAGTCATGCATGTCAAAAAAAGTATACTAAGAAAAGAAAACCTTTTTCCTCAAAACAAAAGTGTCCATGATAACAGTATCAGGTCAGATGTACATGTTAATCATTGTAACACCACCTTATGCCAAAAAGGTGTGTATCATGCAAGAACAAAACTATACAACAGATTTCCAAGACATAAAATCTCTTCCTGAACTACAGTGCTTTAAAAAGTCTGTGACAGCCTACCTTCTGAAAAACTGCTGCTATTCAATCTCACAGTATCTTATGCAAGGAAAAATGTAATTTGTATCTTTAATTGTAGAAATAAGTTAGAAGTATACAGTATTTTTAAAAAATTGTAATTATTAATTGTATGGATCCAGTTTGTTGTAAAAATTTAAATAATGTATGTTTGACATTTGAAAAACCAATAGATAAAAAGGTCCAATATCATGTGTATGATATTTGTACTGAATAAGAGATTTATATGGACAAATAAACAAATAACCAAAAATTGAATCATCACATAGGTTCTGATTTAGGTTTTCCGTGATTTCCCTAAATCACTCCAGGCAAATGCCGGGATGGTTCCTCTGAAAGGGCACGGCCGACTTCCTTCCCTAATCCGATGAGACCGATGACCACGCTGTCTGGTCTCCTTCCCCAAACCAACCAACCAACCAACCATCACATAGGTTCGGTCATGGGTAAAGCGAATGACAGAGTTTGATTTATTGGTAGAATACTGGGGAAGTGCACTCAGTCTACAAAATAGATTGCTTACAAATCACTCATGTGACTCATCCTAGAATATTGCTCAAGTGTGTGGGGCCAATAACAAACAGGACTAACCGGTAATATTGAATGTATACAGAGAAGGGCAGCACAAATGGTCATAGGTCTGTTTAATCCTTAATCCATGGGAGAGTATCACAGAGATACTGAAGGAATGGAGTTGGAAAACTCTTGAAGACAGACATAATCTATCCCAAGAAAGTCTATCAATGAAGTTTCAAGAACAGGCTTTAAATTATGACTCTAGGAATACACTACAATGCCCTACGTATCACTCACATAGGAATCATGAGATTAGAATAATTACTGCACACACAGAGGCATTCAAAATTCATTCTTCCCACACTCCATATGTGAATGGAATGAGAAGAAACCCTAATAACTGGTACAATGGGACATACCCTCTGCCATGCGCCTCACAGTGGTTTGCGGAGTATAGATGTAGGTGTAGAACATCTGCAAAAGAAAGCAACTGAAATGTCCTCCTGTGATTATGCATAGTGGGTGCCAACTATGATGAAGTCCACGGCTGTCAGTAGTGGTGATGGGCTGTGGAAGCATGACCTAATGTAGTGGCTGTTGGATGGCAGTGACTGCAACACTGGTGAAGGTACAAGAAAGCACTTTAGGTTGAGTAGCATCATTGGCAGGTGCGATGGTTGTAGCACAGGCTCAAGTATGTCTGGTTATTGGTCTGGAGCCTGCAACTGAACTGGCTGTTGAGAATCTGAGTGGCAACCTAAGTACTTGTTAGTGCAGGAAACAGGTGTGATGTGATATGGACATGTGAACACATGGACACAAATCAATGCGTGAAACTGTAGTAATGTTTATCTAATCTGCATCTCATGTATTGGCATGGCTTTTGCACTTCGATGCTGAGGTAGCTGCAGGAGGCTTGGCGATAAACAGCTCAGTGATTCTTCTGTTGACAAATCTTTCCCGAGATTAGGTAGGGCTGTACCCAACTCACAAACCATATCTTTGAGTGTGGTGACCGAATATGCAGGGACTGCCCAGTTCTGCATTTACTACAATAAATACACACTGAGGTGACAAAAGTCATGGGATACTTCCTAATATCATGTCAGATCTACTTTTGCCTGGCGTAGTGCAGCAGCTTGACTTGGCATGGACAGAAAAGTCATAGGAAGTCCCCTGCAGAAATATTGAGCCATGCTGCCTCTATAGCTGATGCAGGATTTTGTGCATGAACTGACCTCTTGATTATGTTCGATAAATGTTCAGCAGGGTACATGTCAGATCATCTGAGTGGCCAAATCATTCACTCAAACTGTCCAGAATGTTCTTCAAACCAATTGCAAATAATTGTGGCCCAGTGACATCTCCAAGTAGCTGAACATAACCATTTCCAATCAGTGGTCAGTTCAGTTGGACCAGAGGACCCAGTCCATTCCATGTAAATGAACCCCACATCATTATGAAGCCACCACCAGCTTACCCAGTGCCTTGTTGACAACTTGGGTTCATGGCAGTGTGGGGTCTGAACCACACCCGAGCCTTACCATCAGCTCTTGCCAACTGAAATCGGGACACATCTGGCCAGGTCAGTGTTTTCCAGTCATCCAGGGCCCAACTGATATGGTCACAAGCACAGGAGAGGCAATGTTGTGCTGTTAGCGAAGGCACTTGCATTGGTCATCTGCCGCCATAGCCCATTAACACCAAATTTCACCGCACTAACCTACAAGATATGTTCATCATATGTCCCACATTGTTTTCTGTGGTTATTTCATGCAGCGTTGTTTGTCTGTTAGCACTGATGACTCTACGCAAATGCCGCTGCTCTTGGTCATTAGGTGCAGGCCATCAGCCCTTGGTGAGAAGCAATGCCTGAAATTTGGTATTCTTGGCACACTCTTGACGCTGGGGGTCTCAGAACATTGAATTTCCTAATGATTTCCTAAATGGGATGTCCCATGCATCTAGCTCCTCTACCATTCCATGTTCAAAGTCTGTTAATGCCTGTCATGCATTCGTAATCACATTGGAAATCTTTTCACATGAATCATCTGAATACAAATGGCAGCTCCACCAATGGACTGCTCTTTTGTACCTCGCATGCATGATACTACTGCCATCTGCGTATGTACGTATAAGTGTCCAATTACTTCTGTCATCTCAGTGTAAAATAATTAATAGGTCAACAATTAATGTAGTCCATACAAATGTATTCCTCCCCCCATGAACCATGGACCTTGCCGTTGGTGGGGAGGCTTGCGTGCCTCAACGATACAGATAGCCGTACCGTAGGTGCAACCACAACGAAGGGGTATCTGTTGAGAGGCCAGATAAATGTGTGGTTCCTGAAGAGGGGCAGCAGCCTTTTCAGTAGTTGCAGGAGCAACAGTCCGGATGATTCACTGATCTGGCCTTGTAACATTAACCAAAACGGCCTTGCTGTTGTAGTACTGCGAACGGCTGAAAGCAAGGGGAAACTACAGCCATAATTTTTCCCGAGGGCATGCAGCTTTACTGTATGGTTAAATGATGATGGTGTCCTCTTGGGTAAAATATTCCGGAGGTAAAATAGGCCCCCATTTGGATCTCCGGGGGGGGGGGGGGACTACTTGAGGACGTCGTTATCAGGAGAAAGAAAACTGGCGTTCTACGGATCGGAGCGTGGAATGTCAGATCCCTTAATCGGGCAGGTAGGTTAGAAAATTTAAAAAGGGAAATGGATAGGTTAAAGTTAGATATAGTGGGAATTAGTGAAGTTCAGTGGCAGGAGGAACAAGACTTCTGGTCAGGTGAATACAGGGTTATAAATACAAAATCAAATAGGGGTAATGCAGGAGTAGGTTTAATAATGAATAAAAAAATAGGAGTGCGAGTAAGCTACTACAAACAGCATAGTGAACATATTATAGTGGCCAAGATAGACACGAACCCCCTGCCTACTACAGAAGTACAAGTTTATATGCCAACTAGCGCTGCAGATGACGAAGAAATTGAAGAAATGTATGATGAGATAAAAGAAATTCTTCAGGTAGTGAAGGGAGACGAAAATTTAATAGTCATGGGTGACTGGAATTCGACAGTAGGAAAAGGGAGAGAGGAAAACATAGTAGGTGAATATGGATTGGGGCTAAGAAATGAAAGAGGAAGCCGTCTGGTAGAATTTTGCACAGAGCATAACTTAATCATAGCTAACACTTGGTTCAAGAATCATAAAAGAAGGTTGTATACATGGAAGAATCCTGGAGATACTAGTAGGTATCAGATAGATTATATAATGGTAAGACAGAGATTTAGGAACTAGGTTTTAAATTGTAGGACATTTCCAGGGGCAGATGTGGACTCTGACCACAATCTATTAGTTATGAACTGTAGATTAAAACTGCAGAAACTGCAAAAAGGTGTGGATTTAAGGAGATGGGACCTGGATAAACTGAAAGAACCAGAGGTTGTACAGAGTTTCAGGGAGAGCATAAGGGAACAATTGACAAGAATGGGGGAAAGAAATACAGTAGAAGACGAATGGGTAGCTCTGAGGGATGAAGTCGTGAAGGCAGCAGAGGATCAAGTAGGTAAAAAGACGAGAGCTAGTAGAAATCCGTGGGTAACAGAAGAAATATTGAATTTAATTGATGAAAGGAGAAAATATAAAAATGCAGTAAATGAAACAGGCAAAAAGGAATACAAACGTCTCAAAAATGAGATCGACAGGAAGTGCAAATGGCTAAGCAGGCATGGCTAGAGGACAAATGTAAGGATGTGGAGGCTTATCGCATGAGGGTTAAGATAGATACTGCCTACAGAAAAATTAAAGAGACCTTTGGAGAAAAGAGAGCCACTTGTATGAATATCAAGAGCTCAGATGGAAACCCAGTTCTAAGCAAAGAGGGGAAAGCAGAAAGGTGGAAGGAGTATATAGAGGGTCTATGCACTTGAGGACAATATTATGGAAATGGAAGAGGATGTAGATGAAGATGAAATGGGAGTTATAATACTGCGTGAAGAGTTTGACAGAGCAATGAAAGACCTGAGTCGAAACAAGGTCCCGGGACTAGACAACATTCCATTAGAACTACTGTCGGGCTTGGGAGAGCCAGTCCTGACAAAACTCTTCCATCTGGTGAGCAAGATGTACGAGACAGGCAAAATACCCTCAGACTTCAAGAAGAATATAATAATTCCAATCCCAAAGAATGCAGGTGTTGACAGATGTGAAAATTACCGAACTATGAGTTTAACAAGTCACAGCTGCAAAATAGTGACGTGAATTCCTTACAGACGAATGGAAAAACTGGTAAAAGCCGACCTCGGGGAAGATCAGTTTGGATTCCATAGAAATGTTGGAACGCGTGAGGCAATACTGACCCTACAACTTATCTTAGAAGAAAGATTAAGGAAGGGCAAACCTACGTTTCTAGCATTTGTAGACTTAGAGAAAGCTTTTGACAATGTTGACTGGAATACTCTCTTTCAAATTCTAAAGGTGGCAGGGGTAGAATACAGGGAGTGAAAGGCGATTTACAATTTGTACAGAAAGCAGATGGCAGTTATAAGAGTCGAGGGACATGAAAGGGAAGCAGTGGTTGGGAAGGGAGTGAGACAGGATTGTAGCCTGGCCCCAATGTTATTCAATCTGTATATTGAGCAAGCAGTAAAGGAAACAAAACAAAAATTTTTACTAGGTATTAAAATCCATGGAGGAGAAATAAAAACTTTGAGGTTCGCCGATGACATTGTAATTCTGTCAGAGGCAGCAAAGGACTTGGAAGAGCAGTTGAATGGAATGGATAGTGTCTTGAAAGGAGGATATAAGATGAACATCAACAAAAGCAAAACGAGGATAATGGAATGTAGTCGAATTAAGTCGGGTGATGCTGAGGGAACTAGATTAGGAAATGAGACACTTAAAGTAGTAAAGGAGTTTTGCTATTTGGGGAGCAAAATAACTGATGATGGTCGAAGTAGAGAGGATATAAAATGTAGAGTGGCAATGACAAGGAAAGCGTTTCTGAAGAAGAGAAATTTGTTAACATCGAGTATAGATTTAAGTGTCAGGAAGTCGTTTCTGAAAGTATTTGTATGGAGTGTAGCCATGTATGGAAGTGAAACATGGGCAATAAATAGTTTGGACAAGAAGAGAATAGAAGCTTTCGAAATGTGGTGCTACAGAAGAATGTTGAAGATTAGGTCGGTAGATCATGTAACTAATGAGGAGGTATTGAATAGAATTGGGGAGAAGAGAAGTTTGTGGCACAACTTGACTAGAAGAAGGGATCGGCTGGTAGGACATGTCCTGAGGCATCAAGGGATCACAAATTTAGCATTGGAAGGCAGCATGGAGGGTAAAAATCGTAGAGGGAGACCAAGAGATGAATACACTAAGCAGATTCAGAAGGATGTAGGTTGCAGTAGGTACTGGGAGATGAAGGAGCTTGCACAGGATAGATTAGCGTGGAGAGCTGCATCAAACCAGTCTCAGGACTGAAGACCACAACAACAACAACAACAAATGTATTTTGAGACTGTCATCAAAACCTTACAAAAACATTAGTGTGTCTCTCTTTGCATCCATTCAGCCCCATATTTACCAGGGAAAGAAAAATTATGTCTGCCTTTCTACAGTTATTTTAAAACAACTGAAAATTAGGTGGCAGCAGAGATAAAATTGGTTAACTGAATGAGTAATCACTAACAATGGATACATGATGAGAGAAAGAAAGGTTGCGGATTAAGCACTCTAACGTAACCTCAGGAGTTCAGGGTTCACTGTCTAGCACATTTAGATTTTCCTGTCCAGAACCCTTTCTGCTTACTTCACCAGCATGAATTTGCTTGACAATGTGGTAATTGTGTACCACACTTTTCTATTTGTCTTAAATCTCTGTCACTTGTTTATGAGTACTTCTACATCTACCTCTACATGATTACTCTGCAATTCACAGTTAAATGTCTGGCAGAGGATTCATTGAACCACCTTAGAGCCATTTCTCTAGTATTCCACTCTCAAACAGTATGCAGGAAAAATAAACACTTAAATCTTTCGGTGTGAGCTCTGACTTCTCGTATTTTATTATTATGATCATTTCTCCCTATGTAGATCGGTGCCAACAAAAATTTTTCACACTCTGAGGAGAAAGTTGGTGGTTTGAAATTTCTTAGAAATTGTGCTTCATGGCACCCCTCAACTTTTTCTGTATATATGTATATTCTCTGTCATTTAATAATTTTCTCCAGTTTTGGACCTGTTTCTCTTGTTTTAGAGACATGAATTAAGTTTAAAAAAATTGGCAATGGTTTTAGCAGAAAGGGAAGGCTTAAGAAGGAGGGAGAGGTAAAAAAGTTAGGTGGTTCAATTATTTTGAATCTTTTAGACTGAGTTTTGTGGCCCTAGAATCCACTGTTTTTAAAATATGCTAAATAAGTTTTTTTAGCTTCATTGACTGTTTGAATTAACCGTTTAATACACTTGTAAATTGAAGGATGTTGATGGCTGACAAAAACAACCATTTCAGCAAACAAATCTCTTTTTCTTAAAATGGGAACAAAAATGAATCGTATTATAGTATTTACACTGTAATATGCATAAGTAGAGGTGATCACAGTATAATACTAGTTTGAGTATGCAGTTATCTTGCATATTTATTGATCATTATTTTTAATGTGTTTCAGACTGCCGACATGTCATCTATTATTGGCACTCCAGAAGAACTGTTAAAAATCTCTCCAAAATTCACTGAAAATATTCTTATTGATATATTGAAAGAAATTTCTGGTCACAGTGAAGTAAAGCTTGGTCAGTATACACTGTTTCGAAGGGATGCCCGTGGAGATAGTTATCTCAGTACTATCACACGTTTAGCAGTTCAAGGTTCAGATGTTGTTAGTAAGAAACAATATTCTATTGCACTGATTGTTAAAAGCTTGCCTCATAACATTGGACGTAGGAAAACATTCAGGTCATGTGAGTTTTTTCAAAATGAGACAGCTTTCTATGAGAAGGTAAGTATAATATTAAAAAATTCTCAATTTTCATGTAAGGTAATGTCTAAATTTTTTGGCAGGGGTTTTGAGGGATTAGGTCAGTCTTATTATTATTATTATTACTATTAGTGTTATTACTAATATTATTGTGAATAGGACTCATTGAAAATGCTGCTATACAGCAAGTTACGAAAATATGTGAGGATGAGTGCTTGCTTAATGCATGTATGGGGAGAAGGGAGAGGGATTTGTTGATCCAAGGAGCTAAACCAAGACAAGTGTATTTACACAATTTTACTATGTAAAAGGGGAAAATCTATGAGACAGTAATATGGAAGCTAAGCCATGCTCGTTGAGGAAGAGCTTCTGGAAAGAGTTGCAATTCCAGAAAAAAAGATACAAGAAAACTAAGGAAAATTTGATAACACCACCAGATTGCAATGTATGAGAGATGGAGAACTAACAGAAATTAATAAATACACAGGTATGGAAATAAACTCATGCCTGATTTAAGGAATCAGAGAGACCCATGGAGCAATATTTACTGTTTATGGTGTCCCTTCACTGGTGGCATGCAAAATGTCAGTATGGGATATGGCACTGTCACATGACAGTAAAGAATGCACAATGGCTCCTTAAACTGTGGATCACACCATTCAGTACGACTTTAATAATGCCCACGTCACTAGCTAAGTACTCTCTAGAGGTCAACATTTGTTGGTGGTGGCAGTATTATGATGCAATTCCTCTATCCAGAGCGACCCGTGCATATTCAAATGAATTTGGTTTAGGGCGTTAGTTGGCCACTTTGTTGTTGTTGTTTTACAGTCACTGTCATTGTGGTCTTCAGTCCAAATACTGGTTTAACGTAGCTCGCCACATTAATCTGTTCTGTGTGAACTGCTTTATCTCTGCATAATGTCCACCTATACTGTAGTTAGCCTTTATCTTCCTCTACAGATTGATTGACTATTCCATGGTGCCCCAGTGTGTGTCCTGTGAACCGATCGCTTCCTTTAGTCGAGTTGTTACATAAATTTCTTTTGTCCCCAATTCAATTCAGTGCCTTCTTATTAGTTATCTGGTGTACCCATCTAATTGTTAGTGTTTGTCTGTAGTACCACTTTTAAAAAGCTTGAACTCCCTTCTTGTATGCACTGTTAATTGTCCGTGTTTCACTTCCATACAAAGCTGCACTAAAGTTAAATGTTTTCAGCAAAGAATTACTGACATTTAACTTTATGATACTTTGTGACATTAAAACTTTGTTCCAGACTGTAACTCAAATTCAGAACCTTCACCTATGATTCACGATCCACCCTCACAACTTTACCTCTGCTGTCAGAGCCTCTCTCCCACTTTTCAGACTTCCCAAAGTGGTTCACCTGGATAACTTGCAGGACTAGCATGCCTGGAAAAAGGAATATTTCAGTGGAATGGCTTAACCACAGCCTAGGTATATAGGAGAACTTCTGTGAAGAACGGCTGTGAGGGTAGATTGTGAGTCATGCTTAGATAGCTCCATCTGTACATCTTTTGCCCACATGAGTTAAAGGTTCTGAATTCAAGTCCCTGTGTGGCACACAGTTTTAATCTGCCAGGATGTTTCAAATCAGTGCACACTCTACTAAAGAATGAAAGTCTATTCTGTGAACTTACTTTTGTATATTTTTTTTTCTTCTCCAGAAGCACCCTTTTTGCTATTGACACTCTACATTTTATATTGCCCCTACTTTGGCCATCATGAGTCATTTAGCTTCCTAAATAGCAACACTAATCTACTACTTTTGGTATCTGATCTGCCAATCTAGCTGTCAGTGATCCCTGATAAAATTCAACTAACTTCATCAGCTTTGTTTCACCTTTGATGATGATCATGATATATCCTCTTTTCTAGAAGACTATCAGTTGTGTTTCACTTACCTTTAAAGTCTGTTGCTGTCTTTGACAGTATTATCATGTAATCAGTAAACCTTAAAATTCTAATTTCTTCTTCATCAACTGTAATTTCCTTTTCAAAGTTCTCTTTTGTTTCCTTTACTGCTTGCTCAGTGTACAGATTGAATAAAATAGGGGAGAGGCTACATCCTTATCTCATTCTGTTCTCAACCCCTACCTTCCTTTCATGTACTTTGACTCTTTATAACTGCAGTCTGGGTTATGTAACAATTTTAAATGAACTTTTACTTCCTGTATTTTATCAATGTTATCTTGAGAACTTCAAATAACATATTCAAGTCAACACTGTCACTGCTATCTCTAAATCTACAGATGCTACAAATGTAGGTTTGCCTTTCTTCAGTCTTTCTTGTGCGATAAGTCACATGTGAACTACTGCATCACATATCTTGCATTTCCTCAGAACCCATACTCATCTTCCCTGAGGTCAGCTTCTACAGATACTCTAATGTTTGCATTATTCTGTAAAGAATTTGTGTTAGTATATTGCAAACCATGACTTCTTAAGCTGATGATTTTGTAGTACTCGCAGCTGTCAGCACCAGCTTTCTTTAGATTTGAAATTATTAAATTCTTGATGTCAGAGAGTATTTTGTCTAGCTCGGATATCTTGCACGTACCGGGTGGAATGGTTCTGTGGCATTATGTTCTGAGGGAATGGCCTCTACTCCAGATGCCGTGTTTCAACTTACCTCTTTCAATGCCCTGTCAAATTATTCTCACAGTTTCATATCTCCCATCTGATCTTCGTCTGCTTCCTGTTCCACAGTATTGTCTTGAAGGTAATTTCCTTTGTAAAGCCCCTCTATATATTCCATATATTCCATCCACTTGTCAACCTTCCTTTCTTTGCTTAATACTAGCTTTCTGTCTGAGTTTTTAATGTTCACAGGACTCCTTCTCTTTTCTGTAGAGGTTCATTTTGGCTTTACATTTCTTCTCTAGCCATTTCTGTTTTCCCATGTTGCACTTTCTGTCACTTTAGATGTACATCTTTTCTTTTGAGTAGTTCACTTGCTGCATTTTATATTTTCCTCTTTTCTTCAGTTAAATTGAGTTCTAAACATGGTTTTTTTCTTGTTACAGAAGTTTATTCACCCAGATCATGTAAAAATACAAATTATTACTGGTTTCAGCAAAATTAAATTGCCATGTTTAGAGCATTTGTACAGAATTTTTTCTCTCTATACAAATGATCTGAAGGAGGTGATTTAATTTAGCTAAAAACCAATAATCATTGTGTATTTTTATGTGATCTGTGCAAATAGACTTCTGTAAGAAGAAGAACAACTATGTTTTGACTCTGAGACTGCCCCCAATACAGCTGAAAATGTCAGGTAATCATCATAAACTGAATTCCTACTGGGCCTATCTTTTTGCCTATTTGATACTCTGCTACCTTCATTATTTAATCTGTCAAAGCTACCCTTTCATTTTCTACTGTATTCTCTTTCCTGTTGCAGTCAGTCATTGCCTAATGTTCCCTTTGAAAATCCCAACAACCTTTGATTCTTTCAGCTTACTCTTTAATTTTCTACCTTTCTTCAATTTCTTCAGTTTCAATCTGCAGTTTGTAACAAATAAATTATCTCCAGAGTCCACATCTGCCCTTGTAATAGTTGTCAGTCCAAAACCATGTTCTGGAATCTCTCTCATACTGCTATGTAATCTATCCGAAACCTTCTAATGTCTCCAGGTCTCTTCCGTGTATACAGCTTTCTTTCATGAATGCTGAATCAAGTGTTAAGCAATGATTAAATTAAGATCCTTGCAAAATTCTACCAGGCAGCATTCCATTTCAAACCTTTTCCCCAGTCCATGTTATACTCCTGTGTCTTCCTCTTCCTGTTCCTACTATTGAATCCCAGTTCTTCATTACAATTAAAGTTTGTCTCCCATAATTAACCAAATAATTTATTTTATCTCATGTGCTCATTCAATCTCTTTATCCTCTGTGGAATGTGATACTCATAATGTTGTAGGTACCCTTCCACCAGTGCTAGCTGGTCATGCGTTATAATTCTTCAGATGAAACACAGTTCTACATGGAACATGCAAAAGTCTGAAAGATGTTGAAGTCTGGACAATGTCGTCCTTGTAGATGACAATTACCACTGTGATTTTAAGGAATGTAGCCAGTGATGTGCATACTCATCCACTCTAATACACTAGAGCCACCAGCTAGATCCTTTCCCACAATATTTACGAGTTGGTAATGTGCCCCTGCAGCATGCCAAACTAACAGATAGTGGGAATCAATCGCATTGCTGAACTGTGACTTGTGTGTAAACAGGATACTGCCTCACTGTTTCTGGATACAGTCAGTGGGCAAGCTACTAGATTCTACCTTTGTGTTTGGGTAACAAAGCACTCTGGTCGTTGAACATTCCGGGAAACCTCTACAAACCAATAAAGCTTAGTTGGATGGGACGAGTCATCAAAAGGCTTTAATGAGGTCCCTAGCTACAGCAGGCCTTATACTGGTCAAATGACTTTGGATAATAAAAGTGAGATAATTATTCTCATGCTGAGTTGTTGAATGTTTTGCTGTTGAATTTTTCTTAATTTTAAGATTCCACTCCATAGCTGTGAAATGGTGTTACAAGTGACATTCATGACTCAGATGGCAATGACTGCTTGGACTCCAATTGCTATCAATCCATCTGTGCACAAAATAATCAAGATGTATTTATAGGATGGTTTCAGGTTCAGTCACAGGTAATTGTGACAATTGGGAGAGTTTTCTTTGTTAGGTACTGTTAGCTTTGGGGTTATAAGTACTTTCTGCCTCAACTCCAACAAGATTGTGGAGTATTGTTTTTGTTACACTGCTGTTTATCGCCAAGTTCAACTCCAGCTGCTGCCATGTCTTTTAATGCTCATTTGTTGCTCATATGTGTTTTGGAGCCCACAGTTATTCTGTAAAATGCACATTCTCTTGGCATTTTCCAGCTTTAACAGATAAGATGGCCAGTGAGATCTTAATAAACTGAGTGCTGGATCCCAAGCCTCATTTAAATTCAAATCTCTGTCCAAGCTTATTAGGTTTTCTTACTTTTTTTATGTTGTTGGACTCCTTAGTCATGCTCTCCCAGAAGCTTGGTGTTTGCAGCACATCTGTCACTAGTCCCATTGTATATAATTTCATGATAGTACACAAGGCAACACTTGATGTTAGCTGGCTTGCTTTATTGTGTTAGTTGGGTATGTCACTATGTTCCTGCACCTCTCTTCGATTAGTCAAATAGCTTGCTCTCTCCCCTCCCCCCATAAGACATGCCTCATTCTCGTGGAATGTGATAATCCCCATGTTTCAGAGACCTACACAGTCTTTAACATGACAAAAAAGGCTCTTAATCATTGTTGATATGAGCAAAATACATAGGATATAAGAAAAGCCAATAATTGCTTATCTGCTGTATACTGGATAAAACTCCAGAAAGGTAGGTAGACTCCTACAGAAACATGGAATTAATTAAATTTCACTTCCACTAACAAAGATAAAAATTCTCATTTTTAATGTTTATGATGGTCTAATTCTCTAAAAACCTTGTGAATGTGGCATGCCTTACTTGTGACGGACTTTTAGAACAGTCAAGGATAGGTGCAAGAAACATAAACATCACACAAAACTAAAACAACCAAGCAAATAATCTGTCACCAAGCACTGCCTTGATTGTTGTAATCAAACAAAACATGAAGAAATCAGTTTTGTGGGGCGAATGTGCAGTACAAGTAAGGAGTGTAACAAAATAGAGAAGTCAGAAAATCTAATAAGCTGGAGCAGAGGTTTCATTTAAAGAAGACATGGGATCCAGCACTCAATTTATTAAGATCCCATTGGTCACCTCATTAACAAGAGCTGTAAGATGCTAGGCGAATGTGCATTTGACAGAATAACAACGTGGTCCTCAAAAAATGAATGAGCAGCAAAAGCTGTAGCAAGGACCAGGAGTTGAATTCAGCTATAAATAGTGATACAACATCCACACTATTTCATATTGCAGTTGGTGTCCAGGTAGTGAGTACGTCCAACAACACAGCTCAAAGCACCTGAAGAGGACAACTGGGTCAGTCACAGGGCCATATTTAGGATTTGTGGATCATAAGACTGAACCTAAGAGACTGGTCCTACCAGGAGAAATTTTGTGACAACTAAATTGGAAAAACTGAATTTTAACGATTAATGGAAAATCTCATATAAAGATGTGAAACAAATACTAACAAAGAGATAGAGGGGCTGGCCGGTACTTACCTCAGCTCAGTACAGCCGATAGATACACATAAAACAGAACCGAAAATTTACGTTCCTAGCTTTCGGAAGAAATGTTCCTTCATCGGGGAGGAGAGAGGGGAAAGAAAGGAAAGAAGGGAAAGGAGATTCAATTACTCAGGTTATGAAGCAACAGGGAAAGGAAAATAGGGAGGGTAGCAAGGATGGAGGCATGGTTGTCAGAGGGAAGCCAAAGATATTCTACTGTAAGTACTGTGCCAGCTTCAAACCAAAGAGGATGCATACAGAAGTAAAGAGGTATATAGTATAAAGATAAACACAACTATGTAGGATGAAAAGATGCGTGAATGGCTAAAGAGGAAAGGGAAAGAGTAGAAGACTGAAGAGTAAATGGGAGTGAGGTTGTTTAACGTAGGTTCAGTCCAGGGGGATGGCGGGATGAAAGGATGTGTTGGAGTGCAAGTTCCCATCTCCGCAGTATCGAGGGACTGGTGTTGGGTGGGAGAACCCAAATGGCACATACAGTGTAGCAGGTTCCTAGGTCCCTAGAATTATGCTGGAGGGCATGCTCCGCTACTGGGTATTGGGCATCTCCTAGGCGGACAGTTCGTCTGTGTCCGTTCATGCGCTCAGCCAGTTTAGTTGTTGTCATGCTGATGTAAAAGACTGTGCAGTGCAGGCATGTCAGTTGATAAATGACATGTGTAGTTTCACACGTGGCCCTGCCTTGAATTGTGTATGTTTTACCAGTAGCGGGGCTGGAGTAGGTGGTTGTGGGGGGATGCATGGGGCAGGTTTTGCAGCGGGGTCGGTTACAGGGGTAGGAACCGCTGGGTAGAGAAGGTAGTCTGGGAATATTGTAGGGTTTAACAAGGATGTTACAGAGGTTAGAGGGGCGACGAAAGGCAACTCTGGGTGGTGTGGGGAGAATTTTGTCAAGGGATGATCTCATTTCAGGGGTTGACTTGAGAAAGTCATATCCCTGGCAGAGTAATTTGTTGATGTTTTCGAGGCCAGGATAATATTGGGTGACAAGGGGGATGCTTCAGTGTGGTCTGGGGGTAGGAACATTGTTGTTGGATGGGGAGGAATGTATTGCTCGGGAAATCTGTTTGTGGACAAGGTCTGCAGGATAGTTGCGGGAGAGGAAAGCACTGGTAAGGTTATTGGTGTAATTGTTGAGGGATTCGTCACTGGAGCAGATACGTTTGCCACGAATACCTAGGCTGTAGGAAAGGGAGCGTTTGATGTGGAAAGGATGGCAGCTATCAAAGTGAAGGTACTGTTGTTTGTTTGTGGGTTTGATATGGACAGAGGTGTGGATGTGAGCTTCAACAAGATGAAGGTCAACATCCAGGAAGGTGGCTTGTGTTTTGGAGAAGGACCAGGTGAAATTCAGATTCGAAAAGGAGTTGAGGTTATGGAGGAAATTAAGGAGTGTTTCTTCACCATGAGTCCAGACCACAAAGATGTCATCTATAAACCTATACCAGGCCAGGGGAAGCAGCTGTTGGGTTTTCAGGAAAGCCTCCTCCATGCGGCCCATGAAGAGGCTGGCACAGGACGGAGCCATCCTGGTTCCCATGGCCGTTCCCCTGATTTGTTTGTAGGTCTGGCCTTCAATAGTGAAGTAATTATGGGTGGGGATGAAGTTGGTAAGTGTGATAAGGAACGAGGTTTTTGGAAGATCATAGGGTGGGCATTGGGAGAGGTAGTGCTCAAGGGCAGAGAGACCATAGGTATGTGGGATGTTTGTGTAAAGCGATGTAGCATCTATGGTGGCAAGAAAGGTTTCAGGTGGGAGAGGGGTGGGAATGGATTTGAGGCGTTCTAGGAAGTGGTTTGTGTCTTTGATGTAGGATGGGAGTCTGCGGGTGATAGGTTGGAGGTGCTGGTCTACCAGAGCTGAGATACGTTTGGTTGGGACTTTGAAGCCTGCTACAATGGGACGGCCAGGATGGTTCTCTTTGTGGATTTTGGGTAATAGGTAGAAGGAAGGGGTACGTGGCTCAGGTGGAGTGAGTAAGTCTATGGAAGCCGTTGTGAGGCCTTGTGAGGGACCTTGGATTTTTAGGATTTTTTGCAGCTCAGTCTGGATGGAGGGAATGGGATCCTAGGTAACAGCTTTGTAGGTTGAGGTGTCGGAGAGTTGACGCAGTCCTTCTGCCACATACTCCACACGGTCAAGTACAACAGTTGTGGAGCCTTTATCCGCCGGGAGGATGACAATAGAGCGGTCTATTTTCAGCTCCTTAATGGCACGGGATTCAGCTGGGGTGATGTTGGGGGTTGTCGGGATGTTCTTCAAGAAGGACTGGGAGGCAACACTGGATGTGAGGAATTCCTGAAATGTCTGCAAGCGATGGTTTTGGGGGAGGGGAGGAGGATCCCTTTGAGAAGGCAGTCGGAACTGTTCTAGACAGGGTTCAACACTGGGTCTAGTATTTGGGGGCTGTGTTTGGGTAGTGAAGTGATATTTCCAGTTGAGGTTCCGGGTGAATGAGAGGAGATCTTTAACCAGGGCAGTGTGGTTGAATTTAGGCGTGGGGCTAAAGGTTAAGCCTTTTGATAGAACAGATGTGTCTGGAGGAGAGAGGTATTTGGATGAGAGGTTTAGGACTGAATTGGGACTGGTGGTATGTGGCATTTGACTGTGGTTATAGTTGAGATTTGGTCTGTGTGGGGTATGTGCTGGGATGGGGAGATTGAGTAGGGTGGCTAGGCTAGGTTTGTTGGCTATGAGGGGGGTTTGTTGAAGGTTCTGTTGTGGTTGGTGTTTGTGAGGGATAGGGAGAGGGACCCCACTTTTTAGGTGTTGCACTAGCACTGTGGATAGTTTTTTCAGGTGGTGTGTGGCATGGAACTCAAGTTTGCAGCTGGCTTCTAAGATGATGTTCCTGAGTGTGTTCTCCAAGCAAGGGTTTGAGAGATGGAGGACTTTGAAGAGAGATAGGAGCTGTTGGGAGTGGTGGTTACATGAAGTAGTGTAGAGATTCAGGAACGTAAATTTTCGGTTCTGTTTTATGTGTATCTATCGGCTGTACTGAGCTGAGGTAAGTACTGGCCAGCCCCTCTATCTCTTTGTTAGTATTTGTTTCACATCTTTATATGAGATTTTCCATTAATCATTTAGATCACCTATATAGTCCACATCCCTCATTGTTTTGTCCCTTTTGTTAGCTATCACTTACGTCTGTCATCTTAACACTTTCTCTTCTTCAGTGTTTTATATATACATAAATAAATATTTTCGTCACCAACTGTGCTAGTTTCATCTTCCTCCTATTATCTTGTTCCGTTTATAGTCCTCTTCTCTTTTTTATTTATTGATTTATTTATTCAACATTCCATAGTGTTAACGTTCGTTATTCGCTGTTTTCCAGCCAACAATCACGGCCAACAATCTCTTCCACACCTACCAGTATCATCCATTTCCGTCGATTTCTTGTTGCTGGCGGTATTTTTGTGCCATTAGTTATCTTTCTGTGTCACAAGAAAATTTTTTTGGGACATTTCTGCGCCACCCGCGATCTTTTTTGTGGCACGGGCGATCTTTTTTCGTCACGCGCGATCTTTTTTGCGGCACGCGCGATCTCTTTTGCTGCACGTGCGATCTTTTTTCCGCCACTCGCTATCTCTGTTTTTGAGCAACGTGTGTTCTTTTCCCCTGATCTGGACATACTTGCTTGGTCTGGTCAACTTTTTCCGTATTTTTCTTATTTAGTGGTCTTCCTTTGGTATTGAACATTACCAACACAATTAATTTCTTTCTTTCCCGTCCTTCCCTCCGCATTTTATTCCTTCTTAAGATTGCTATTTCAACTTTTGTTATTTAATTTCCCTACCCACCAGTTACCCACTATGTACCCTAATCCTATACCACATTATTTACATTCATTCAGGAAACATGCATCCACCGTAGCCAAACTGCAATCCCACATACTTTTCCTCCGGTCCTGCTTAACCTTTGGAATTACCCCAAAAGGGCTTACCTTAAAAGTTCCCATCTCCGGGTGCAATTCCTCCTTCCACCAGTCTCTCCTGGACTTCCAGAACCTTCAATCCTTAGCCCTTACCCAACTTGTCCTGAATCTCTACACTACTTCATGTAACCACCAGTCCCAACAGCTCCTATCTCTCTTCAAAGTCCTCCACCTCTCAAACCCTTGCTTGGAGAACACACTCAGGAACATCATCTTAGAAGCCAGCCGCAAACTTGAGTTCCATGCCACACACCACCTGAAAAAACTATCCACAGTGCTAGTGCAACACCTAAAAAGTGGGGTCCCTCTCCCTATCCCTCACAAACACCAACCACAACAGAACCTTCAACAAACCCCCCTCATAGCCAACAAACCTAGCCTAGCCACCCTACTCAATCTCCCCATCCCAGCACATACCCCACACAGACCAAATCTCAACTATAACCACAGTCAAATGCCACATACCACCAGTCCCAATTCAGTCCTAAACCTCTTATCCAAATACCTCTCTCCTCCAGACACATCTGTTCTATCAAAAGGCTTAACCTTTAGCCCCACGCCTAAATTCAACCACACTGCCCTGGTTAAAGATCTCCTCTCATTCACCCGGAACCTCAACTGGAAATATCACTTCACTACCCAAACACAGCCCCCAAATACTAGACCCAGTGTTGAACCCTGTCTAGAACAGTTCCGACTGCCTTATCAAAGGGATCCTCCTCCCCTCCCCCAAAACCATCCCTTGCAGACATTTCAGGAATTCCTCACATCCAGTGTTGCCTCCCAGTCCTTCTTGAAGAACATCCCGACAACCCCCAACAATACCCCAGCTGAATCCCGTGCCATTAAGGAGCTGAAAATAGACCGCTCTATTGTCATCCTCCCGGCGGATAAAGGCTCCACAACTGTTGTACTTGACCGTGTGGAGTATGTGGCAGAAGGACTGCGTCAACTCTCCGACACCTCAACCTACAAAGCTGTTACCCAGGATCCCATTCCCTCCATCCAGACTGAGCTGCAAAAAATCCTAAAAATCCAAGGTCCCTCACAAGGCCTCACAACGGCTTCCATAGACTTACTCACTCCACCTGAGCCACGTACCCCTACCTTCTACCTATCACCCAAAATCCACAAAGAGAACCAGCCTGGCCGTCCCATTGTAGCAGGCTTCAAAGTCCCAACCAAACGTATCTCAGCTCTGGTAGACCAGCACCTCCAACCTATCACCCGCAGACTCCCATCCTACATCAAAGACACAAACCACTTCCTAGAACGCCTCAAATCCATTCCCACCCCTCTCCCACATGAAACCTTTCTTGTCACCATAGATGCTACATCCCTTTACACAAACATCCCACATACCTATGGTCTCTCTGCCCTTGAGCACTACCTCTCCCAATGCCCACCCTATGATCTTCCAAAAACCTCGTTCCTTATCACACTTACCAACTTCATCCTCACCCTTAATTACTTCACTTTTGAAGGCCAGACCTACAAACAAATCAGGGGAACGGCCATGGGAACCAGGATGGCTCCGTCCTGTGCCAGCCTCTTCATGGGCCGCATGGAGGAGGCTTTCCTGAAAACCCAACAGCTGCTTCCCCTGGCCTGGTATAGGTTTATAGATGACATCTTTGTGGTCTGGACTCATGGTGAAGAAACACTCCTTAATTTCCTCCATAACCTCAACTCCTTTTCGAATCTGAATTTCACCTGGTCCTTCTCCAAAACCCAAGCCACCTTCCTGGATGTTGACCTTCATCTTGTTGAAGCTCACATCCACACCTCTGTCCATATCAAACCCACAAACAAACAACAGTACCTTCACTTTGATAGCTGCCATCCTTTCCACATCAAACGCTCCCTTTCCTACAGCCTAGGTATTCGTGGCAAACGTATCTGCTCCAGTGACGAATCCCTCAACAATTACACCAATAACCTTACCAGTGCTTTCCTCTCCCGCAACTATCCTGCAGACCTTGTCCACAAACAGATTTCCCGAGCAATACATTCCTCCCCATCCAACAACAATGTTCCTACCCCCAGACCACACTGAAGCATCCCCCTTGTCACCCAATATTATCCTGGCCTCGAAAACATCAACAAATTACTCTGCCAGGGATATGACTTTCTCAAGTCAACCCCTGAAATGAGATCATCCCTTGACAAAATTCTCCCCACACCACCCAGAGTTGCCTTTCGTCGCCCCTCTAACCTCTGTAACATCCTTGTTAAACCCTACAATATTCCCAGACTACCTTCTCTACCCAGCGGTTCCTACCCCTGTAACCGACCCCGCTGCAAAACCTGCCCCATGCATCCCCCCACAACCACCTACTCCAGCCCCGCTACTGGTAAAACATACACAATTCAAGGCAGGGCCACGTGTGAAACTACACATGTCATTTATCAACTGACATGCCTGCACTGCACAGTCTTTTACATCAGCATGACAACAACTAAACTGGCTGAGCGCATGAACGGACACAGACGAACTGTCCGCCTAGGAGATGCCCAATACCCAGTAGCGGAGCATGCCCTCCAGCATAATTCTAGGGACCTAGGAACCTGCTACACTGTATGTGCCATTTGGGTTCTCCCACCCAACACCAGTCCCTCGATACTGCGGAGATGGGAACTTGCACTCCAACACATCCTTTCATCCCGCCATGCCCCTGGACTGAACCTACGTTAAACAACCTCACTCCCATTTACTCTTCAGTCTTCTACTCTTTCCCTTTCCTCTTTAGCCATTCACGCATCTTTTCATCCTACATAGTTGTGTTTATCTTTATACTATATACCTCTTTACTTCTGTATGCATCCTCTTTGGTTTGAAGCTGGCACAGTACTTACAGTAGAATATCTTTGGCTTCCCTCTGACAACCATGCCTCCATCCTTGCTACCCTCCCTATTTTCCTTTCCCTGTTGCTTCATAACCTGAGTAATTGAATCTCCTTTCCCTTCTTTCCTTTCTTTCCCCTCTCTCCTCCCCGATGAAGGAACATTTCTTCCGAAAGCTAGGAACGTAAATTTTCGGTTCTGTTTTATGTGTATCTATCGGCTAAACTGAATTTTAAAGCATTTTCAGATTAAAAGCTTATTATCCAGTATTTAAGGTTTATTATTTACTTTTATCAAACTTATTTATAGAGTTTATGATTTAATGAATTTATGATATTAAAAGAATGGAACTTTTTATGGTATTCTACAAAATTTATTGACATTGCTATGAATAGCCATATATATTTTTAAAGTGCAATAAGTTGAGATTTATGTGAATGCAAAAGTCAGTATTTCAGTTTTGAAAATGTGGTACACTGCCTGATGAAAGAAGTGAGGCACCCAGAAGGTGAGGAGGAAATGAAATGAAACTTCATGGGCTGAGAGGTTATGTGATATTATTTCAGTGACTATGAAATTGAGTCGCATTTACAAAGAACGTGGCAATTTCAGTTCACTTATCAGTATGACATTGCACCCCATTTGGCCTGGTGGATGCACTGATTTGGTTGGGGAGGGTGTCATGAAGCCATTGTATCCTCTCCTGATGCCAGGCCATAGCGGTTGATGTGGTCCTTGAAATCCTTGAAACTGACACTGAGTCAGAATTGACATCCGAGCTGTTACCACACGTGTTCTGTTGGGGACAGATATCGAGATCTTGCTGGTCACGGGAGCATCTCAACAACACTTAGTTCATATAACCATGTGTTGTGTGAACGAGCATTTTGCTGTTGAAAAATGGTAACATAATACAGGCACATGAGAGGTAACACATGCAGGCACAGGGTGTCCATAACATACTATTGCACCATCGTAATTCCCTTCGTCACGACCAGCCATGATCTGAAGTCATACTCGATGGCTTTCCATACCACAACACAACGAGTAATACTGTTGTGCCTCCCCAAACAATGGAAGAATGAGAGCTCTCCATAGGTCACTGTTATACTCACTGACAATGGTAGTCCAGGATAGTGAAGAACTACAATTCATCGCTGCTGAACACAATTTGATGCCATTTATCAACAGGCCATGCACCATGTCTCCATTCCAGCCACAGCAACGATGCAGACATTTGTCTTGTGGTGTTAATGCCTATGCATTCCTAGTCCATCTGCTGCTAGTCTGTGACCAATGGTGCAGGATTACACAGAATGTTGCAAGGAGTCAATTACTTGTTCTCGGATACCAGACACAGCTGTGAAGGGATTGCAATGTGCTTCATGCACAATAGGACAGTCCTCCTTTGTGGTGGTCAGATGTGGTCAACTGGAAACTTGACGACAAGTATCCTTGCTTTCACATTTCTATGCAGTCCAACATCAGGATGCTGTCACATCCAAAGGTCAACAGATCTGGATATTGTACAATCTGATCAGCTGGCCAACTGCTGGCAGAATTGGAATGATGCCTATTTCCAACTCTGTCACAAGCTGATAACACTGTCTCTAATGTGTCCTTCACAGTGATCACTCAACATCTGACACTGCTCATGTACCTTACATACACGACCAGGCTGGTAACAACACTAAACATGAACAACACAAATGCAATGTGGTAACCATTCTTCCTGTTGCAGAGAATTATATACCCATTGGTGGTCTGTACATGCACAATGTTACATTTACATCCAACATTGACTTCTGGGTGCTTCACTCTTTATCAGCCTGTGTAATATATTAGAACTAGAAGTAAACATGTTTGTTACAAATGCAGGATATTAAACAGAAAGTAACAACAAAGCAAAATTTTCTTATATGAAATTAAAATACAATACTTTGCCACAATATCTTGTTAACAAATAAAATTACATGAAAGTTGCATTGCTCAGCTTCAGTTAGCTCAAGAATCCAGATCTGTTCACAGATTCTGGTGTGGATGAAATGAGGTATGGATTAAATCGACTTTCCAAGAAATCAAACCCACTTCACATTGCCAAAAATGTATAACATTTCTTTTAAAAGTCTTGCCAGTTTTCCCCATTGAAGTATTATGCATCTGACTGCTGAGCGCTGGTAATTTGGGGTGAGGGAGTTTGGGGTTTGAGAAGTGAATGCTAATTAATTTATATCAGTTGTCCACTGAAAAAATCAGCTGAATAAGCCCATACAAAATAATTAGGTCTGTGTCTTTTGCAAGGGCCCACACTACACCTACTGAAACAAAGACTCTTTCAAATTTTTGTAGTGTGGACCCTTGGGCTGCAGTTTAGGTACCATGCATACAAATGTACCCTGGTCAAAATGTACCATGGTTAGTTGTCAAAATATTGTGCAGGAGAATGGAATCATCAGCACAGCTGAACACCTGAAAGCACACTATTAACAATCATGCCGAGAAAACTTGAGAGATCTCTTTTAGGGTGTGTTCACTGTGAGAACCATCTCCCCTACAAGTTGAATACTGTGTACCCAACATGAGCTAGACGTGGTCAGAACTATTATAACCAAGATGCCTGTCCACACAGGAAACTGCAAGCACATGAAGTACCCTATTATTGGTGTGCTATACGACATAAGCTTTTGTATTGTCATATCAAAGATTAGGTACTACAGTGTTGCTATGATAGAGTTTTGTGAATGTTGAAGATCCTTTAAGTTATGGGCATGAGAGTATTATAATGATAATCAACAAGCTCAAACTTTGTGACAATGTCTCTTTAGTCAGAGCTACACAAAAAATTGTCAAATTACTAGAAAACATGATATGATGCCAAAGAGGAGACAAAAAAGCATAAAAAGTTACAACACTTTCAATGATTTGCAAGTAGCAATTCACTGTGTAGGGCTGGAATATATTAGTAATATTTTATTGTTTTATATTTTATGCAGGGTGTCTCAGAAATATTACAACAACTTTGAGGAGTTGGAGAGGGTTTCTTGTGGAAAAAATTGGGGATAGGAACCTGTGTCCAGAAATTTCATCCAGTGGTGCTACAGAGCATTGAACTTACAGGCACTGATTCCGGCCTCTGACCCACACCTTTGACAGTAAATATGATTTTGCATGCTGATTGGGCATAGGCGGAACATCTCGCATTGCTGTTTGCTACTCGCTGATCGTAACTGATTGGCGTGATCACCAGTGGAGAAGGTAACCTAGCTCCTGCATAGACAGGCCTTGACCCCTATGAATGCAATGTTCTGTTGTCTTAGTGGATGACAGTTTAGGACACTTTCTCATCTGCAGTTTATTTTTTTCCCACGCACCAAAAAACACTGGAGACTTCAGAGGGTTCCAGGGGAAAAATAAACTGAGGATGGAAACCGAAGCCCAAAACCATCACCCACCAAGAAAACAGAGCACCACATTCATAGGAGACAAGGCCTTTCTACACAGCATCTAGCACTATCTTCTCCACTGCAATTGAGGCACTCAGTCGCAAATCACTGAATAACAATCGACATTGCGAGATGTCCCATCTACGATCTGTCATATTACATAGTCTCCTTTTCTGCCAAAGGGGTAGTCTAGGACAGGCTCTGACATCTATAACGTAAGTACTGTGCAGTGTCATTGGATGACATTTTCAGACATGATTTCCTATCCTCAATTTGTTCCTCAGGACACCTTCTACAATAACCTAAAGTTTGTCACAACATTTCTGGGACACCATTTAGGTGTCTTCTAAAATAACAACAACTTTTTTCTTTTTAAAAATGTACAATACAGATGTAAAGTAGTCCATAGCTCTTGATGTTTGCTTGAAGTGTGCCAAACCATAACATTGAAAGTACCATGAAGTAAAATTTACAGGAGAAAGAAAAAATTTTCCAAAAAACTGGAAGACAAGGAACATCATTGTGAGATAAATAGCTTGAAACAATTTTTATCTCATGTAACACCAAAAATTAAAGCAATAGTAATTTCTATTTTTACCAAAATGTCATAAGTACCTATTATCGTGGTTAAGTCAGAATGTTATAAGCCCAAATGAAGTTGCACTTGAGACTGAGATTAGTGAGTAGAATGTAACACATTAAACCATAATCAAACTTGATTGTTGAAAGGAAACACACTATCTTAAAGTCAATTAAACAGATTTGTTCATAATAACACTGTAAAGGTATAAGCACTGAATATAAGCAAAGCACCAATTCAAAGTACTTGTTCAAAACTAAATAAGTTTTTTAACACGTAGGTCAATGGTTAGTCAGTAGTTCTTCGAAGAAAACATCTCATTTTACGTAAGGAAGCATGGCTTTGATGTCATTCTTCTCCTGTGACAGTGGAATTGGCGTTTCCTCAAATTCAACACTAAGATTTTTAAAGTCATTCATGGGTTTGTCTGTCTGTAAAATGTTGATCAGTGTGCATGGATTCACTTCAGAGTACACTATTTTCATGTCTACTGCACCAGACATCTGTTCTGATACAATCATCATCATCAATTCACTTACATATAAATTTTTTGGTGTTGAAGGCTTTAGAAATACTTCACCAATTGAAAAACTCATTTCTTAGAGCTTTGATCTGTGCACTGCCTATAATTTCCACTATTTGTCTTCTTGTCAAAGGATTGGAACACCTTTCAACCTTCTCAGTCTAACTAAAATTTCTGTCTCTTGACGGGCAGGTATGACCAGAAATAAGAAATTTCATTACAATTTCATCTAATCTTCCTTTTGGAACTACAGTTAGAAACATTCCCAAAAGAAATTGGTTTTTATTTTGATCACTGCAGTTGTTGCACCATAACACAAGCTTATTTTGTTAGTATTTAGGCCTTTCATGATAAAGTCAAATACAATGTCAGATACTTCATTAGAACCAAGATCTCCTTCAGATTTATTTCACAGTTGTATGTATACCCTGTTATCATCTTCTAAATGAGTACCCAAGTTCATACATCCTCGTTGTGTGCTATAGTACATTTGTGAATGTGTTAGAGTGGGTATATACATCAGTTTCTGTAAGTCAATGAGAGTATGCTGATGCCTATATTAGGATGTTTTGCATTATCCTATCACTCAACATGCAGCTTTGAGAAGCTTCTGCCTGGCATTGATGAAGTTCTAACAATTTCTTAATGACGTTTCTAAGCACAGAGTTCTTACTGACTCTTAAATTAGTGCATTTGGAGTTACAAACAGAGCATGTATCTGACTTTGGCTAGGCAAAAGAAAGATTGAATTCCCCGTTGAATATTTCCTGAAACCACCGACGAGAAACAGGTCTTTTCTTTGAATCATTGACACAATTTTGTGCTGTTTAAAACTGGTTAAAGGTAAATTTTATTGGGATTGTTGCGTCTCAAATAATGACTTTCTCGAGAGAGGCTGGAAGAGATATACTCCTTAATTTGTTTCCTTCCATTGTGCAGCTCTTTTTGATTGACTGCCATGTCATTTGTCACACACATCCATGCTCCCAAAATGATTTTTTGCTGAAAGTTTTGTACTCTTCTCTTAGTGACACTGAGTGTTTGACAAAATGTCTTAAGACATATCTGTACTTCACAAGTAGCAGATGTTGGTACCATATACCTCAATATTCTCTGTTTTTGGCTGTCTGCTACTGCTTCATATTTCCAATGTCATCTCCTGATTAAAGCAGCATGAATATGATCTTTTAAGCATTCTTTTTGATCATTGTATGTCTGCAGGTCATAAATCTTTCAAAACAATGTACTTCTGCAGTCCAGTCAAAGAGCTCTGGATGAAAACTGACTCTTGCAATTCATCTAAAACATGTAAACTTGACCTCTGTAATGTTGTTACACAATACTAATGATAGTAATTAATATTTTGTACCACAGAATAAAGAAATAATACATTTTAAAAGCTAAATGCTACATAGAAATGGCAACAAGATTTCCATTGTTTTCCATTGTTTTAAAATTATTGTATGAGATGTATCCAAAAGTTATTAGCAGCAACAAAAAGAGTAGTTTGAGGTATGTACCTATTTTGTCCTGTGATTCTTGTGACAATCATTTGTTTGAACACTGATTGCCATGACTAGCCCACAGGTAGATAATTGCTGATATTTCCAATTGTGGATACTTTTTGGGAGTAACTATAACCTCTCAGTGCCAAACAAAGTAATTCAAAGTGAACCCATAACTCTCTGCTGCAGTTTCACTCCAAACACTTTACTTCTTATTTTTTCCACAGCTCTCTGCTGCATTTTGTTTATGCATATATTTCAAGGACCTTCAGCCAACACCAAACACTCATTTTGTTAGAAAATGGAGTTGGTATGATGTAACTGATCTTACTAATTTTCCATGATCTTCGTTTTGAACATAGGTTATGGCAAAGCTGCTGGAATTTCAGAAGAGGAAGAATCCAGAGAAACCATTTCTTGAAGTTCCAAGGTATGTATTGTGCATTATTTGTGTATTACTGACATTACATAATTGTGCACTGGAAAGATTTGGAACATGGGAAAATGGAACTATTATATCAATCGATGACTGAGAACAAGTTTCTTGAAAAATTATAAGGCATAAAAAAATAAAACTGCTTTAGCTTTTATTCCATTAAACATTTCCATTTGACTGAGTTAACACAAGATGTGTACACTCTAATAATTTTTGCGAACAATTAACACAAGATGTATACATTCTAATAATTTTCATGAACTTATTCCTGCATACTACTCTACAGCTGCACTCCATAATACACTCCTGGAAATGGAAAAAAGAACACATTGACACCGGTGTGTCAGACCCACCATACTTGCTCCGGACACTGCGAGAGGGCTGTACAAGCAATGATCACACGCACGGCACAGCGGACACACCAGGAACCACGGTGTTGGCCGTCAAATGGCGCTAGCTGCGCAGCATTTGTGCACCACCGCCGTCAGTGTCAGCCAGTTTGCCGTGGCATACGGAGCTCCATCGCAGTCTTTAACACTGGTAGCATGCCGCGACAGCGTGGACGTGAACCGTATGTGCAGTTGACGGACTTTGAGCGAGGGCGTATAGTGGGCATGCGGGATGCCGGGTGGACGTACCGCCGAATTGCTCAACACGTGGGGCGTGAGGTCTCCACAGTACATCGATGTTGTCGCCAGTGATTGGCGGAAGGTGCACGTGCCCGTCGACCTGGGACCGGACCGCAGCGACGCACGGATGCACGCCAAGACCGTAGGATCCTACGCAGTGCCGTAGGGGACCGCACCGCCTCTTCCCAGCAAATTAGGGACACTGTTGCTCCTGGGGTATCGGCGAGGACCATTCGCAACCGTCTCCATGAAGCTGGGCTACGGTCCCGCACACCGTTAGGCCGTCTTCCGCTCACGCCCCAACATCGTGCAGCCCGCTTCCAGTGGTGTCGCGACAGACGTGAATGGAGGGATGAATGGAGACGTGTCGTCTTCAGCGATGAGAGTCGCTTCTGCCTTGGTGCCAATGATGGTCGTATGCATGTTTGGCGCCGTGCAGGTGAGCGCCACAATCAGGACTGCATACGACCGAGGCACACAGGGCCAACACCCAGCATCATGGTGTGGGGAGCGATCTCCTACACTGGCCGTACACCACTGGTCATCGTCGAGGGGACACTGAATAGTGCACGGTACATCCAAACCGTCATTGAACCCATCGTTCTACCATTCCTAGACCGGCAAGGGAACTTGCTGTTCCAACAGGACAATGCACGTCCGCATGTATCCCGTGCCACCCAACGTGCTCTAGAAGGTGTAAGTCAACTACCCTGGCCAGCAAGATCTCCGGATCTGTCCCCCATTGAGCATGTTTGGGACTGGATGAAGCGTCGTCTCACGCGGTCTGCACGTCCAGCACGAACGCTGCTCCAACTGAGGCGCCAGGTGGAAATGGCATGGCAAGCCATTCCACAGGACTACATCCAGCATCTCTACGATCGTCTCCATGGGAGAATAGCAGCCTGCATTGCTGCGAAAGGTGGATATACACTGTACTAGTGCCGACATTGTGCATGCTCTGTTGCCTGTGTCTATGTGCCTGTGGTTCTGTCAGTGTAATCATGTGATGTATCTGACCCCAGGAATGTGTCAATAAAGTTTCCCCTTCCTGGGACAATGAATTCACGGTGTTCTTATTTCAATTCCCAGGAGTGTATATCATCAGAAAGTCCTATACAAATATCAACAGTGGAATTTTTAACATTTGACTATTTCAGAATGACTATTTACTCTGCAGCAGAATGTGCGTGGATTTGAAATTTCCTGGCAGCTTAAAACTGTCTGCTGGAGTGGGACTCCCACGTGATACCTTTGTTTTTCACTAGCAAGTGCTTTACTGACTGAGCTATCCAAGCATGGCTAACAACTTGCCTTCACATTATCACATTTCCTGCCTTCCAGACATCACAGTTCTCCTGCATACATTTTGCAACTAGCACTCGTGGAAGAAAGGATACAGGGGAGACATGATGCTGGTACAGCCTATAAACAAAGACTACTGCACAATTGGTGCAAAACAAAGCAAAAGGCTATAGATAAGGAAATGCTTAAGGAGTTGGCTTTCAAGAGGGTAATGTGTGAAGCCTTCAAATGCTACTTAGCAGCATATTATTAAAGGATATTTCTCAAAATCCAAATAAATTTTGGTCAAGTGTAGAAGCTGTTAGTGATACCAAAGTTAGTGTCCAGACACTCATGGATGAGGCAGGAACTGAAACTGAGGGTAGCAAAGCAAAAGTAGAAATGCTGAACTCAGCTTCCAAATGTTCCTTTACAAAATGAAAATCCAGGAGTATTACACCACTTTAGTTCTCACACCACTGCAAAGATGAGTGTTGAGAATGTGCTGAAATCACTAAAATTCAGCGAAGCTCTATCAGACATTATACAAAATTTTTGGCCAAGTTAGCTTCTCTTTTAACTGTAGTTTACCATAGATCCCTTGAACAAAACATTATGCTTAGTAGTTGGAAAAAAGCACAGGCCACTTCCTTCTACAAAACGGGTAGTGGAAGTGGTCCACAGAATTACCATCCAAAATCATTTATGTACATTTTTTCCAACTCTTAGAACACATTCTGAGCTCAAACATAATGAGGTGTCTTGAACAGAATGGCCTCCATTCCAACCAGCATGGATTCCAAAAAAACACTGATCATGTGAAACCCAACTTGTCCTTTTCTCACATGACATACTGGCAACCATGAATCCAGACAGTTAGTGACAGTGCCACATCTATGCTTCTTATCAAAAGTGCTGTTTTGTGGGAAATAAAGTGGAATTTGTGACTGGATTGAGTATTTTTTGCTAGAGAGGATGCAGAATGTTATTTTGGGTGGTTAGTTATTGACAGATGTAGAAGTAACTTTGGATGTGCCCCAGGGAAGTGTGTTGGAACCCTTGCTGTTCATGTTGTGCAGTAGTGATCTTACACACAATACTAATAGTAACCTCAGGCTTTTTTACAGATGTTAAATGTATCTATAATAAAGTACTGTCTGAAAACAGCTGTACAAATATTCCATCAGACTTTAACATGATTCAGAGTCATGCATGATTGCCTCCATGCTTTAAATTTCCAAAAACATAAAACTATGCACTTCACAGAATGAAAAAAACATAGTATCCTTACTGTGAACAGCTGAAAATGGGAGGAAACTAAAGCCATAATTTTTCCTCATGGGAATGCAGCTCTACTTTATGGTTAAATGATGAGGGTATCTTCTTGGGTAAAACATTTTGGAGGTAAAATAGTACTGCATTCAGATCTGCAGGCAGGGACTACTCAGGCAGATGTTGTCATCAGGAGAAACAAAATTGGCACTCTACAGGTGAGAGTATGGAATGTTAGATCACATAATTGGTTAGGTAGGTTAGAAAATTTTAGAAGGGAAATGGATAGGTTGAATTTAGATATAACGAGAATTAGTGAAGTTCTGTGGCAGGAGGAACAGGAATTTTGGTCAGGTAAATACAGGATTATAAATAAGAAATAAAGTAGGAGTAATGCAGAAGTAAGTTAGATAATGTATAAGAAAACAGGAATGTGGGTGTCAATATGAACAGCTCAGTGAACACATCATCATAAGCAAGATAGACACTACACCCACACTCACCACTGTAGTACATTCAACTATTTCAGAGGCGGAGTTGAGGGGCACAAAATGAAAGCAGTAGTTGATAAGGGAGTGAAACAGGGTTGTAGCCTATCCCCACTGTTTTTCAATTGATACATTGAGCAAGCAGTTAAGAAACCAAAGAAAAATTTGGAGTAGGAATTAAAGTTGAGGGAGAAGAAATAAAAACTTTGAGGTTTGCCAATGACTTTGAAATTCTGCCAGAGACAACAAAGGAGTTGGAACAACAGCTGCAAAGGATGGACAGCGTCTTGAAAGGAGCGTATAATATGAACATACACTAAAGCAAAACACGGATAATGGAATGTAATCAAATTAAATCAGGTGATGATGAGTGAATTAGATTATGAAATGAGACTCTAAAAGTAGTAGATGAGTTTTGTTATTTAGGCAGCAAAATAACTGATGATGGTCAAAGTAGAGAGGATATAAAATATAGACTGGCAGCGGCAAGAAAAGCATTTCTGAAGAAGAAAAATTTGTTTACATTGATTATGGAGTCAAGTGTTAGAAAGTCTTTTCTGAAGGTATTTGTATTGGGTGTAGACAGGAGTGGAAATGAAACATGGATGATAAACAGTCCACACAAGAAGAGAACAGAGGATTTTGAAATTTGGTGCTACAATATAGTGTCTAAGACAGATGGGTAGATCGCATAATGAGGAGGTACTGAATGGAACTCGGGAGACAAGAAATCTGTGGCACAACTTGACTAAAAGAAGGGATCGGTTGATAGGGCACATTCTGAGAAGGATCTCCAATTTAGTATTTGTGGGGAAATGTTGGAAAGTAAAAATCATAAAGGGAGACCAGGAGATAAATACAGTGAACAGATTCAGAATGATATAGGTTGTAGTAGTTATTCAGAGATGATGAGGCATACACAAAATAGAGTACCATGAAGAGCTGGGTCAAGCCAATCCTCAGACTGAAGACAACAACAACAAAAATAGTATCCTATGACTACAGTATCAATGACTCACACCTGAAATTGGCCAACTCCTACAAATAACTAGATATAAGACATCGTAGAGCTTTGAAATTGAATGCTCACATAGACTCGGCCCTAGGTAAAGCAGGTGGCAGACTTTGATTTATTGGTAGAATTCAATGGAAATTCATTCAGTCTCTAAAGGAGAGTGCTTACAAATCACTTGTATGATCCATCCTGGAATACTGCTCAAGTGTGTGGGACCCATTCCAAATAGGACTAGCAGGGGATATTGAATGTATATGAGGAACAATGGCACAAATTGTTGTAGGTGTTACAAAGTGGCAGAGTGTCGTAGAGATGCTGAAAGAATTGAATTAGCAGACACTTGAAAATAGTCACAAACTATCCCGAAAAAGCCTACATAGAAAGCTTCAAGACCCAGCTGTAAATGATGGCTGTAGGAATATGTTACAACCCCCAACATATTGCTCCAGTAGGGATCATGGAAACAAAATTAGATTAATTACAACACACACTCCATTTTAACAGTAATTTTTCCCATGCTCCATACATAAATGGAATGGAAAGAGGTGATCATATGTGGTACAATGGGAAGTACAGTTTGCCGTGCACTTTGCTGTGGTTTTCAGAGTATAAATGTAGATGTGGAATTCAATTGAACTGAAGAAAAGAGGAAAATATAAAAATTCAGGAAGTGGAGCAGGAAAAAGAGAAAATATACTCCTAAAAAACTAGATTGACAGGAAGTGAAAATGGGAAAGTGGATATGGCTCAAGGAGAGATGTAGAGCTGTCTGTAGAAACTTTTGGGGAAAGAGAAACAGCCTTATGAATATTGGGAACACTTCATCTACATGACTACTCTGAAATTAACATTGAAGTGGTTGGCAGAGCATTCATAAGACAACTTTCAGACTCTTTCGCATTTGTTCCACTCTTGAATAGCACGTTGTAAAAATGAAGAGCTAAATCTTTCCATGCAAGCTCTGATTTCTCTTATTTATTGTGACGTCCATTTCTCCCTATGTAGGTGCCAATCAAAATAAAATTTTAGAGGAGAAAGCTGGCAATTGAAATGTCATGAAAAGATCTCGCCCAATGAAGAATGTCTTTGTTTTAATGATTGCCACCCCAATCTTCTGCCATTAAAACTCAGATGGACAGCTAGTACTGAACAAAGAAAGGACTATACAGGCAATGAACATCAAGACAGTATTATGCCAAGAGAAGAGGAAGTAGATGAATATGAGATGGCAGATGTGAAACTGTCTGAAGATTTTGACTGGTTATTGAGTACCAAATAGGCAAACAGACAATGCCCGGTAGAAATCTTTATATAACATATGAGGCAATGAATTTAGTTGACAAGAGGAGAAAATACAAAAATGCAGCAGTCAAAGGGGAATGCAGACATAAAAAGATGAGATTGATAGGAAGTCCAAGAAGGCAAAGTAGTAATGGCTAGAAAAGAAATGCAAGGCTGTAGAAGCATACATGTCTATAAATCTGTCAAGAAAATATAAGAGAAATCTAAAAGATGGAATATAAAGAATAGCTATACAAGGGAAACAAACCTGAAGACAACATTATAGAAAGGGAAGAGGAAGTTAATCACAATGAGATGGGACATATGATACCGCAAAAAGAATTTGAGATTGCACTAAAGACCTAAGTTGAAACAACACACTTGGAGTAGACAACACTCTGCTATATTCATGAGTAACTTGATATCAGTGCATGCATCAGAACTCAGGAGAGAAACAGCTAAAGCCACAAGGTGGAAAGCCCACCAGTGGAAGAGAAATACAACACCAAGAGATAACCAAGCTAAACATGGCTGTCTGATGGTGGACATGACACAGACAAGGACAAAAGCAAAGCACCTATGTAACCAATGAAGTGCCAAGCAGAAACTTTTGCCACAATGATGTGAACAGGCCAAGACCAAAGAACAATACAATCTGAATTGTGACCAGAGAGAAAGGCAAAGTACCAAATGGGGTTGATATCCAGTAGTGTGTAATACAGCGATGACAGCAACTGACAATATCACACATGAGTACAGAGCTGATGATGGTTCAATGGGCAGCCATATTTATGTCAATCACAAGGAACACTGTTGGCTGGCATATTCACATGGTGAGATGAGTGGCACATTCACTATGTGAGCGCAGTGCTACAGCAGGACTGTGCCCTCTAACAACCATTTAGGTCCAGTACCTCCTGTGAGCATTCAACTTCCACTGAGCTGGATACCAAACATTCTGTCGGGAGTTATTGAGTATCTTACGAGAACTTACCATGACAATAATATTCCACCTGGCACAGAAGATCTATGAGGCAGGTAAAGTACCAATTCAAAAAAAGGCAGGTGTGAATATTACCAAACTATCGGTTTGACAAGTCATGGTTGCAAAATACTGACACACATTATTTATAGAAGAATGGGAATACTGGTAGTAGCCTACCTCATGGAAGTTCAGTTTGGGTCTTGGAGTAATTTAAGAAATGTGAGCAGTACTGACCCTATGACTTATTGTAGAAGATAGATTGAAGAAAGGCAAGCTTACATTTATAAAATTTGTAGTAGATTTATAGAAAGCTTTTGTAACTGTTGGCCTTAAAACATAATTTGCAATTCTGATAGTAGCTGGGATAAAATACAGGAT
Source organism: Schistocerca serialis cubense (assembly GCF_023864345.2). NCBI lineage: Eukaryota > Metazoa > Arthropoda > Insecta > Orthoptera > Acrididae > Schistocerca > Schistocerca serialis. Next base: position 464,974,504 of record NC_064643.1, read on the forward strand.
GCAGAAGGTTATTTATGATTTATACACAAGTTACACTGGAAATGTAAGAGTCAAAGGACATGAAATGCATGCAGTAGTTGAGAAATGAGTGAGACAGCATTGTAGCCTATCCTTGGTGGAGCTCTATCTGTACAATGATGAAACAGCTGAGCACCCAAGGCTGCTTCACACAAGGCTAGTAATGTAGTCAAGCAGCAAGTGATTTAGTAGCTCTACTTGAGAGCTAACATCAAATAAGCAAGTCTGCATTCACACTTGATTTAACTGGCAGTCAATTGTTGGCTGTTATTGAGGCATACACTGCAACATGATTTTCTGAGTGATAGCTAACAAAGCTGTACATCTTGCAGCAATGGTTATACTGGAAGAGGTGAAAGAAGAGATTGAAACTGTGAGGAACAAAAAGAAAAATTGAGTACAAAAATGGATCTCCCAAAGAGATTTGCAAGGAGCATCCAATGTACTTCTGAAAGAGTTACCAAGAACTTCAGCCCATTGTGGATCACACAACTCCCATGCTATTTGGGAACAGTATGCTGCCTAAATAGTAGGGGAAGGATCGATTTATTGGCAGACATGAGTGATTTTCTAGAAGACAGCTTTTGGACAATTTCAGTGGCTACTGAAGTGGGTTTCAAACTTCTTATATACTTATTTTGAAGCATAAATGATAAACATGTGTCTTAAATACTGGCTTACCAAATTGCTTTCACTTTGTATAGTTTCCATGTTCAAGTTCCTGGGACATTCATCCAGTATCTTAAACCATTTAATCCTTGGTACGTACACTGTGTCCACACCTCTCCCTGATAAATTTGATCCTTAATTTTCTTCAATTCTTGGAAGTAGGTGAATCTGTTAGGAATATGCAGTGTGATAATTTTAGTACTGCACAGTTAATGGTACAGTGTAGATCAAATGCTTATTGTAGTACAATGTACAGAATCTAAAAATAAAGAATAAATACTGACTAGGTGCTTTTTATTTTCTTTTTAATCTGCTTTTCCTGAAAGCTGTGGGTTTTCATCATCTTTTCCCACTCTTTCATTCTGGTTACCTTGACTGCTTTATTTTTGTATAGTGTGCATCCCACAAGCACTCCTGTTCTACATAAAGAGAAACTAGCTTAACTGTTGTATCATCACAACAGCAACCCATTTTGCTGACTTCCAAGAAACAGATGACAGAAAACAGAGAGCAGAATGATTATGGACAATAATGCATACTACTAAACAAATGGTGTTCACACATGTCCAGTGGTGTGCCAATTGTAAGTGAGCTGGGGCAGGGGGAGGGGCTACTTAATGGGCCATTATTCGACATAATACATTGGGCTGATTAAACTGTTTTACTTACTAACTTTACTAAACAACACTTCAGACACTTTTAGTTACTAACTTACAACTTGACTAGATTACTGGCCTGTTGTTAACCAGCCTAAAGGAGATATGGAAGGGAAATTAAAGTTCAGGGAGAAGAAATTAATAGTATGCGGTTTGCTAATGACATTGGAATTCTGTCAGCTATGCAAAGGGCTTGAAGAACAGTTTAACAGAATGGATAATGTATTGAAAAGAGGTTATGAAATAAACATTAATAAAAATGAAACAAGGGTAATGGAATGTAGTTAATAAATCAGATGATGTTGCTGGAATTATATTAGTAAATGAGGCACTAACAGTAGTAGATATGTTTTGCTCTTCTGGTAGAAAAATAACTGTCAGTGGCTATCTGAAAACAAAAATTTGTTAATGTTGAATATAAATTTAAGTGTTGCAGAGAGTTCTCTGTTGGTAATGTGCCTGGCATACAGCTCTGTATGGAAGTGAAACAGATGATAAACAGTACAGACATGAAGAGAACTGAAGCTTTTAAAATGTTGGACTACAGAGGAATGTTGAAGGTTAGATGAATAGATCAGATAATTAATGAATGAAATTGGGGAGAAGTGAAATTTGTGGCACAACTTACTAAAGGAAGGGATTGGTTAACAGGATACACTGTCAAGACATCAAGGAATAGTGTGTTTGATAATGGATGGAAGTATCACAGGCTGAAATGTATTTAGATTGCAGTAATTATGCAGAAATAAAAAGGTTTGCACAGGATAGACTAGCATGGAAAATTTCTAATTTACGTCATAATTCACTTTGACAAAAAAATTAAAATTTACAAAAATTATTTTTGTTGCTGACATCTTTTCTTAGTATGCTGGGAAAAAATAAGAGAAAAATGTTAGATTGATCATTAATTTAAGTGGAAATTCATAAAAATTTCATTTTTCTTATCTTCTGTTGGTTTTCCTTTAGTGCTCATTCTTGTTCTGGGCACAGATTTGCAAAATTGATTACTGGGTTCAATCAGAATCAGAAATTTTGTTGTCTCATAACATACATGGATAAATAAGTATAATTTTATGTATAGTATTAAATGAAATGTCACAGGTTACTTGTGTGATGTTCCATATTTTATTACTATTTGCCTCTGTTGCATACAAATGACACTAGATTCATAATACAACTCACTACACAGACACGCTTGATGTAATACAACTCCTGCCTTAAAGATGTTACACCGAAAATAGTAACCATAACATTAACTAACAAAAATAGTTCATTCACACTGTACATTCTTTTTGATATTTTATAAATATTTCAGTAATCAACAACAATGACAACAACAACAATACTACTGATAATAATAATAATTGGAAATGTAAAAAATGAAAATTAAAAAATATATATAATTAAAAAATTACAAAATCTGTACAATATTCTCTAACCAAATTCAGGTGCAGATGGAATTTCCATGTGTATCTCATACTGATACAAGTGTACACTTGATTTAAAATCATTTAAGTTATAAATAAAAATATAAAAAATAATTGTATGTGAAGTTTTATTGGACTGTGTTGTATTGTGTTCTTCAGTAGAGAATGAGAGTGTAGCATTGACCAGTTTCATTATATGCTGCATCAAATTAGTCTTCAGGATGAAAATCAAAGAAACAGTAATTTCTGTAGGCTATAGGTTTTTGAGCCTAATGGCATTTTGAGCAGATATCACACATGTTTGTTGTTAATTGTTAGCAAGTGTATTGTGTCTGCCATTATGAGGAAGTAGTTACTGATATTTGAGGGTGCTGTAATTTCTGGTAGATGTTAGTGTCACTATAATAGTCAGAAATAGTTTGTAAATGCTTTTTTTTCTTACTCATCCCATTTCTCTGGAGCATCTCCTTTTGTATGTGCAAGTCAGAGAATAGACGAGTGCTGAATGTCATCCACAGCATCGTCTCTAAGAAGGAAGGTTTGTTATTCTGTAAGATTGTGAATAACTTAAGATGATACTTCAGATACATTGTCACAAAACATAATTTCCAGTAACATTCATACTTATTTCTTTGGGGGTGATGTACAGATGTTGCATGAAAGTCCTGTAGTTGCCCCTACAAAACTGATAAACAGAGCATACAGCTATTGATGCCAGATATTATAATGAAAACCAATAACACATTTATATTCTTTTCTGTATAGTCACACTTGTTGTATGTGATCAAATTCAAGATAATAAGTTGTGTTTGTTTGATGCCAGAATCACAGTAGATATTCATATCACATGCATTACTTTGTTAATGATGTAGCCAAACAAGTAATGCAGAAATATGTTCTTGAGTTATTAGATGGAGTTATCACCAACAGTAAAGCTACAGAGCTGGGATTGCAGAGAAAGAAATCTCTCTTCTCTTCTTTCACATTAATTCACTTGATCAGTACAGTGCCTTTAGGAACTTAATTGCGCAAAAAAATCATAGAATAAAAGTAGGGACACACAAGCTTTTATTATATTTTTTGCATTATATTTTGTGTTTTAGGTGTTTCAAGGCTGTTGCAGATGGTGAAAATGATTTCATTGTGATGGAGGATGTAAGCCCAACTGGGTTCAAATCAGCTTCTCGAACAGAAAGTCTTGATTTTGAACATTGTGCCAGTGTTTTGAGATGTTTGGGAAGATTTCATGGCCTGTCATTGGCAATGAAAGACCAGGAGCCAGAAGAATTTAAAAAAGCTGCCAGTTGTTTAAAGGTTTGTAGACACTACGGAGCTTGTGAATCAGTCAATCCTGCCAATCTTACTTTGTCCATTTTTGCACTTGTGGGTAAAAATTGTAAATATCAGTTTCATAATTGTTGACTGTTAATACAGCACACCGAAGTGATTTCTAACAACTACTTCTCTGTGAAAATGTGTGTTTTGACTTATTCCACTTCCCCAAAGGTTCTCCTTCATGATGAATTCTGTGAACAAATGAATAATTATTTGCATTAATGACATGGTACTTGAAAATCCTGAGTGAAATTTTTAAAAAATGTTAGAGGTAGATAGCCACATAGCCAATAGCCTTGCCATAATTCTCACATAAGTCCCCCTCAGATCACTGAAGTTAAGCACTGTTGGGCTTGGATAGCACTTGGATGGGTGGTCGCGTGGGTCTATCGAGTGCAGTTGACAACAAGATGCACTCAGCCCTTGTGAGGACAATTGAGGAGTTACTTGACTGAGAAGTAGTGGCTCTGTTCACGAAAACTGACTATGGCTGGATGATTGGTGTGCTGACCAAATGCCCCTCCACACCTGCCTGAAGTGATGCCTGTTGGCTGACGATGACTCAGCAGCAGTCAGTACCATTGAGCCTTTCGAGGCCTGTTTGGACAGAGTTTAGTTTTAGTTTTTAGATAGCCACACAAACAAAATTTTGAGCACTATTTACGCAGTGTGGGATTTAATGAGATGGTGTGAGACTGTGTTTAAGTATACGTGTGTGAAACGGCAAGGTGTACAGAGGACTATATACATAAAGATAAATGACAGGCATGCTTAAAACAAAGTGTGGAGTTGGTTGAAGTGAAGCAATGAGAGAATTCTTCTGAAGTATGTATTTAAACAGTACTTATGTTTTATATGAAGAAGTGAACATTTGCGCATGGAAACTCTTGGATGTCATAGAAATTCTGAAAAGTAACTTCAGTTTCACTGGAGGCTATTCTTACAGTATTCTGGCTTTGACTCCAGAATTTAAGAAAGTAGCAAGCTGGTTGCAAAGTGCGAGAAACATTAGTAACACTTGTAAAGGCATTTCACTACCAGAATTAAAAAAAATAATTTACTTTTGGCTACTTGGAAAAAATTCTACCCTCCCTGAACTACAAGCTGCAAGAACTTCTTAAATTAAGATGTTCTACTAATGTGAGCCTGACATACAGCAACCAACAACATCTTTCTTCTACACTGAGATGACAGAAGTCATGGGATAATGATATGAATATATATGGATAGTGGTAGTATCGCACACAGAAGGTATAAAAGGGCAATGTATTGGTGGAGCTGTCGTTTGTACTCAGGTGATTCATGTGAAAATGTTTCAGACGTATTTATGGCCTTGTGATGGAAATTAACAGACTTTGAGCATGGAAAGGTAGATGGAGCTAGACACATGGGACATTCCATTTTAAAAATTGTTAGGAAATTAAATATTCCAAGACCCACAATGTCAAGTGTGTGCTGAGAATACCAGATTTTAGGCATTACCTCTCACCACTGACAACACAATGACAGACAGCCTTCACTTAGTGACTGAGAGCAGCAGTGCTTGCAAAGAGCTGTCAATGCTAACAGACAAGCAGAACTGCATGAAATAACTACAGAAATCAATGTGGGATGTGTGATGAACTTATCTGACAGGGCAGGTGGCTAAATTTGGCATAAAAGCGCTATGGAAAAAGATGACCAATGCGAGTGCCTTTGCTGACAGCATGACATCATCTGCAGCATCTCTCCTGGGCTCATGACTGTATCATTTGGATCTTAGATGAATGGAAAACTGTGACCTTGTGAGATGAGTCCCAATTGCAGTTGGTAAGAGCTGACTGTATGGTTCAAGTGTAGCACAGACCCCACAAAGCCATGGACCTAGGTTTTCAACAAGGTGGTTCCATAATGGTGTGGGCTGCATTTACGTGGATTGGACTGTTTCTTCTAGTCCAAATGAATCGATCATTGAGTGGAAATGATTATGTTTGGCTACTTGGAGACCATTTGCAGCCATTTCATAATGTGCCCTGTCGCCAAGCTACAATTGTTTGCAATTGGTTTGAAGAACATTCTGGATAATTTGAGTGAAAGATTTGGTGACCCAGATCACCTGATGTGAATCAAATTGAACTTTTATGGGATGTAATTGAGATGTCAGTTCATGATCAAAATCCTGCACCAGCAACACTTTTGGAATTACAGATGGCTATAGAGGCAACTTGGCTCAATATCTCTGCAAGGGGCATCAGTCCATGCCATGTCAAATTGTTGGACTATGCAGAGCAAAAGGAGGTCCGGCATGATATTAGGAGATATGCTGTGACCTCTGTCACCTCAATGTGTAGAAAGAGTGTGACTGTTGTTACCTTTACAAGATATGTACATTGAATTATTTTCTTTGACAGTTTTTTGTTGTCTGAAGAGCCCCCAGGGAAGATACGAACAATAAAATTGAAACATTATGTTTTTGTGGGGGGAGAAGAAAGCTCAACAGCCGTGAAGGTTTTATTTGGTATTTGGACTATAAAACTTGTAATATTTCTATAAGGGAAATGAATTTTATACCATTATGCCATATTTGTGTAGAATTTGTGTGTATTCAGTAATCAGATTTAAAGAAAGAGAATCAAGTTATACGCATTAAAGGAGAGACATACATTTTTCTCCAGAAGTATTATTTTTCAGAACTTGACTTTTATCATAGGTGTGCATTATTATTACACACGTTACAGGCCTTTTATCAGACCATGCGAAACATTCATGACTACTTGTTCCTCCTGTTCTTCTAGCACTCCTTCATTCATTCATTCGCTAAAGGCTCTCTTCCTTTCTTCCATCCACTTTGACCTTTGGGTTTTAGGTGCTGTTTTCTCTGACATCACTTTCCACTTGTACACCTTGTGTCTATAGATGCCTTTGTCCATGACATCCACTGAATCTGTCTGAGCTCTTTCCAGATCAGTTTTGACTTGTGTCATCCAGGGTGTGGTGGTCTTGGGTCTCTGGATGTACCTGAGGATTCTGTTGATGAATCTGGTCTGTGGGAGTTTGTTTATGTGTCCATAAAATTTTAGTCGCCTCTTTCTAATATCCGCTGCAATGTTGGAGAAGTCTGTGGTGTCCCTGGAGTGAAGCCTATATCCATCATCTGTGAGTTTTGGCCCAATAATTTTCCTAATGATTTTGCTTTCCTATGTGAGAATGTTCTCAAAGTCGGCCTTTGTGTGTAACATCAGTGTCTCACTAGCATATAGCAGCTCAGGTTTGATTACAGTGTTCTAGTGATGAATTTTGGTGCAGGGGACAGAAATTTCTTGTTGTAAATACCCTGTGTTTTGTATAAGGCTCTCTTCATTTTCAATAACCTTGTGTTCTGGGTAGTTTTCTCCTTTCCTGTCAGTTAGGGCACTTCACCTAGGTACTTAAAATGTGTGACTCTGTTGATCTGGCCATACTTTGTGTTCAAATTTGGAATGTTTACTTTCGTGCAGAAGAACTCAGTTTTCTGAAAGGAAATCTGTAGCGAAATCTGTAGCCCTACTTTTTCTGCGCACTCTTTGAGTACTTCTATCTGTGTTGTTGCTGTAGTTTCATTATCGGTGAGTAGTGCCAGATCGTCTGCGAAGGCTAGACAGCCAATCTCCAGCTTATCCTTGGGTTGCCCAAGTTGCACTGGCTTCCAATGGCCTTGTATTTGCTACTCTTTCTCCCAGTCCTTGATGACCTTATCCAGCACTAGGTTGAAGAGGAGTGGTGAGAGTCCATCACCTTGGTGAACACCTGTCTTGATCTCAAAGGGTTCGCAGATTTCCCCCTTGAATTTCACCTTAGATGTCTCTGTTTGTCAGTGCCTGTTTGATCAGTCACCGTGTCTTGCCATCCAAACCTTTTTCATGTAGAATGTTGAACAATGACTGGTGTTCGATGGAATCATATGCCTTCTTGAAGTCAATGAAGGTGCAAATGACTGGACTCTTCCTGAAGGCTTTGATTTTCAGAGTAGTCTTCAGATTGAAGATTTGTTCTGCACAGGAGTGACCAGGATGGAAGCCCGCCTGGTATTCGCTGATCTTATGTTCCAGTTGGTTCCATGTTCTTTGGAGTAGGCATGCTGAGAGTACCTTGTATGTGACTTGTATTAGACTTGTATTAGTGAGATGCCCCATAATTGTTCACATCTGTGGGGTCACCCTCTTTGTGCAGAGGGTGGGTCAATGCGCATGACCAGTCATCTGGCAACTTTTCTGATGTCATATGTCTGTTATGATCTGTGTGAGTTCTCTGAATGAGTTTGGTCTAAGGTTTTTCCATAGTTCAGCCACTATGCCATCTTCACCAGGTGTCCTGTTGTCTTTGAGGCTGAGGATGTGCCTGTGGACTTCCTCTTGTGTCGGGGTAGTGAGTCTGTGTGTCTGTCTATAGGTTCTTTGTCTGGGAATCTCTCTGTGGGTTCTGGGCAACTGAGAATTTCTGAGAAGTACTGTGCCAGCACCTTGCAGTTCTCCTTATCCATCAGTGCCAATTTTCCATCACTATTTCTAAAGCAGAGGTTCAGTGGTGTGTGTCCTTGGATGTGCCCTGCAAATGTTCTGTAGAAGTCCCTTGCATTGTAGTTGCGGAAGTTGTCCTCTATAGAGTCTAGCTGTTCCTTCAGGTATTTCCTCTTGGATTGGCTAATAATTTTTGCTGTTGTCTTCCATGTTTTGTTGAATGAACACCTGTAAATTTTCTGGGTACTTGTTACTGTTGTATTACTGGTATGCTAATTTCCTGGTGACAATTGCATTCTCACAATCTGTGTCCCACCAGGGGTGCTTGATATTCTTCTTCAGAGGAATGAGGGCTTGTGCTTTCTCTGTGAATTTTTTTGTAGATTTTTTTTGTGTCAAATTTCAGTAGGGGAGTTTTCTTAAAGAAAATTCTCTTGGGAGTGAACTTGACTTTGATGCATGTTATGTAATGGTCAGAATCAATGTTGGCTGTTGTTTATGATTTATCTTCTTATAGTTAATTTAACTACTGTTCAAATATATCAGATTTGATGAAGTTATGAATCGTGACTTAAAAGTTTGTAAACATTTCATTTCATTTCATTTCATTTTATTATCTTCCTGTATATCATTTACATGATGTAGGAATTGTCACAACAAAGTTATCATACTAGTACAAGTACTACAGACATAATAATGGAATATCACTTTCAAGGCATTTTTTAAAAGTACAAATTTAGACATATAAATTAAAATTTTTGGCAATAAATTTACACACAATCAAAGTACTCATCTACGTCATAGAAAGTTTTGCTTAAAAGGTAATTTTTAAGCTCAGTCTTAAATTTTACTTCATCTATTATTGCCTTCATGTACACTGGCAGAGCATTGTAGACTTTTATTCCAAAATAACTTACATGCTTTTGGGTTTGTGTTGTCCTTACCCTTTCTACATACAAATTCTTACAAGTTCTAGTATTATAATTATGGCAGTCCTCATTTGTATGTAGATTTTTCATATGTGCTCTTGTACACAGAATGCTTTTATAAATATACAGTGATGGTATTGTGAGTATTTGCAGTTCTTTGAAAAGGGGCCTACAATGAGTTCTTGGAGAGTTATGTGTTATGATTCGTACAGCTCTTTTCTGAAATTTGAAGATATCTGTTAAGCTTGATTTAGTTTTACCCCAGAACACTATGCCATAAGAGACGATGGACTGAAAGTAAGCAAAATACACTAGTCTAGTACAGTCTGTGCTGCATACTCTAGATAATATCCTCAATGCAAAACATGCCGAATTGAGCCTTTGGGATAAGTACTTGAGATGGTCTTTCCAGCTTAAGTTTTGATCAATGTGCATGCCCAAAAACTTTGTGGATTGTACACTCTCTATCTTCTTATCCATTAGTTTTAACTGGAGGTCCATATCTTGAGTTGCTTTGCCATACTGTATATAATTTGTTTTACTTAGATTAAGTGTTAACTCATTAGCATTAAACCAATGTTGAATATATTTCAGGACTATATCAGTTGTGGTAGTTAATGATTTTTTATCATCACTTATAATTATGCTAGTGTCATCTGCGAACAACATTATTTTGGTAGAAATATTAGGATTTTTTATGTCATTTATATAAAGCAAGAATAATAAGGGACCAAGAACACTGCCCTGTGGGACACCTATTTCCAATTTCTTTGCATCTGAGACCCACTTGATTTTCTGATTTTTATGTTCTGCGATGACTTCTACTACCTGAGTTCTATCTTGAAGGTAAGATTCAAACCACTGCTTCACGACTCCCCTTACACCTATTGCCTCCATCTTGTTTAACAGAATTTTGTGGTTTACTGTATCAAAAGCTTTAGATAAATCTAAGTTAATTCCTACTACACATTTTTTAGTGTCGAGACTCCTGACAATCTCTTTGGTATAGGCATGGATAGCTGATTCTGTGCTGTGGCCCGAGCGAAAGCCATGTTGATTGCAGTTTAGAAGTTTGTGAGCATCTAAGTAATTTATGAGTCTGGTTTTCATTAATTTCTCTAGAATTTTTGAAAATGATAAACAGTGACAAAGTGCTGGAATTACAGGTACTGAATGTAAGTAGTCGTTAGCCAGAGTTAGATTAGTTAATTTTGTGAGATATTGTGAGAGATAGTGTAGAGGACATGACACAATGTAAATAAACTATGAATGTTGTTGTTGTTGTGGTCTTCAGTCCAGAGACTGGTTTGATGCAGCTCTCCATGCTACTCTATCCTGTGCAAGCTTCTTCATCTCCCAGTACCTAGCGCAACCTACATCCTTCTGAATCAGTTTAGTGTATTCATCTCTTGATCTCCCTCTACGATTTTTATCCTCCACGATGCCCTTCAATACTAAATTGGTGATGCTTTGATGCCTCAGAATATGTCCTACCAACCAATCCCTTCTTCTAGTCAAGTTGTGCCACAAATTTCTCTTCTCCCCAATTCTATTCAATACCTCCTCATTAGTTATGTGATCTACCCATCTAATCTTCAGCATTCTTCTGTAGCACCACATTTCGAAAGCTTCTATTCTCTTCTTGTCTAAACTATTTATTGTCCACATTTCACTTCCATACATGGCTACACTCCATACAAATACTTTCAGAAACAACTTTCTGAAACTTAAATCTATACTCGATGTTAACAAATTTCTCTTCTCCAGAAAGGCCTTCCTTGCCCTTGCCAGTCTACATTTTATATCCTCTCTACTTCGACCATCCTGAATTATTTTGCTCCCCAAAAAGCAAAACTCATTTACTACTTTATGCATCTCATTTCCTAATCTAATTCCTCTGATTTAATTTGACTACATTCCATTATCCTCGTTTTGCTTTTGTTGATGTTCATCTTATATCCTCCTTTCAAGACACTGTCCATTCCATTCAGCTGCTCTTCCAGGTCCTTTGCTGTCTCTGACAGAATTACAATGTCATCGGCGAACCTCAAAGATTTTATTTCTTCTCCATGGATTTTAATTCCTATTCCAAATTTTTCTTTTGTTTCCTTTACTGCTTGCTCAATATACAGATTGAATAACATCGGGGATAGGCTACAATCCTGTCTCACTCCCTTCCCAACCACTGCTTCCCTTTCATGCCCTTTGACTCTATAACTGCCTTCTGGTTTCTGTACATTGTAAATAGCCTTTCGCTCCCTGTATTTTACCCCCGCCACCTTCAGAATTTGAAAAAAAGTATTCCAATCAACATTGTCAAAAGCTTTCTCTAAGTCTACAAATGCTAGAAACGTAGGTTGGCCTTTTCTTGATCTAGCTTCTAAGATAAGTTGTAGGGTCAGTATTGCCTCACGTGTTCCAATATTTCTATGGAATCCAAACTGATCTTCCCCGAGGTCAGCTTCTACCAGTTTTCCAATTGTCTGTAAAGAATTCGAATTAGTATTTTGCAGCCATGGCTTATTAAACTGAATTTTCACATCTGTCAGCACCTGATTTCTTTGGGATGAATAATTTCTTTAAAACATAGAACAAGCTCGAAATGTGCAAATTGAATATGTCAAACAATAGATATTGATATTTGCAATGTCATTAACAAGTGTGAGGTCTACTGAAAATCAGTTTTATTCTTTCTCTGATGATGCTTTCAGTGCAGCAAGTGTCTGGGGAAGAGAACTATAGACAGAAGCACATCTGCTGACAGCAACCAAGATATGCTCTAGGCAAACAGATCTCGACAATAATACCAGTTGTACATTCCTTCTGTGCACTATCTGTAAATGGAGCAGAAAATGGGTTAGTTGATAGTGATTCACAAAGTAGGCGCTAATATGGACTGTATGGTGACTTATGGAGTACAAATGTAGATGTGGATCAATGAAGTGAGTAGCCAGGAGGAAGAACTGGACAAGAGGCAGACAAAAACAAGCAAAGGGATTCACATGTATTAAGCCTAGGCATTTATCAAGAACCAAGTCCTCGCTGTGTAGTATGTTACCTCTTGTAATGCTCTTTGGCGCAGTGAGGAAGATTTTACATCATAGCTGTCCCTCCTGGAGTCTATGGTAGACTTTTTATTAATGTCTAAGTCTATTTAATGGCATGCCAGGAGTGACAAAGTGCCATTGCTAATTATTGCAGTGTTTGATTTCCAGGGTGTTTATAGGAAATTACCCATTTTCTTGTCACGGTGACAGTTTTGGTGGTGTTTTGTAACCTTTGAGGATAGATTCTTTACAGAACGTTGGCAAAATAATCTGATCTTTTCTCTGTTGCTTCCTTGTACAGCCCTGAATGAACTATGGAAAGGGCAAGTTTCAACACCTACCACCTTATAAATATGTCTCCTTTATACCTGTCTGACACCCTTCCCCAATTCTCACAAGAACAGCTCCTGCACCAGTCAGATGTCATTATGTAGTGTAGGGGAAGTGTAAACTGTGTGCTGTCTTCAGAAGAATGAAAGTGTATTACATTCACCATAGCCTTAGATGCAAGGATATATACTCATACCTAATGGTGCAGTGCATTAACAGGTTGTATATGCAGACAAGGAAAAAAAATTCCCGGATTTCCTGGTTAAAAATACACTTCCTGGATGAAAATACACTTTTTCCATGTTAACTGACACTATCCTTTTCCTCAGAACTGTAAAACTTATCAATCCTTTGAATGATTTTAGTTTTATACACTGACATAGAAATTACTGGCACTTTAGAAAACGAAACTCAAGGAAAAAAACACAATTTTGAAAGATGTCTGATATGCAGCAACATCTACACTGCATACATTTGTATAACCAAAGTATAAATTCAAATTCCACCAAAGACCGCATGTTGCTTTCTGAAGCATTGAAATCGAGATTGTGATGTACTTTTGTAAGCCAGTCATAACTTGTGTCACATGATCTCAGTAGCCGATGACAGTGAATATTCAGAGCATGGGACACATGATGTAGTCGCCCAATAGCAATATCGCTGTTAAGTAGAATGAACACACAAATAGAAAAATTAATGGTTTAAATTAATATACATACTGTTGCTACAATAAAGAAAAGCTTCCACATATAATATTGGTCTCTAAGATTAATAAGCCACAAGAGAAGCTAAGCTTTCACATATAATAGTGATCTCTTTTGCGTTTGTTACACGTTAAGATACATCACACAAATGTGCCAGTAAAATTTTTAATGATGACATAAATATCTGATCTTTGGGGCTCAAAATGATTCTAAATGGTCATCCTAAAAGAGTTGATTTTTAAATGATAGTCAAATGCTTGTGATTTAACAAATTCATCATACATTCTCACACATAGTTCATCTTGCATAAAAGGAAATTCACTTTGTAAGTAACGCTTTTCAAATGACCATTCGCATTATTTTCCCGTGTCCCACTAGAAATAGGTTCGTTTCAGGAAACATACGTACATACATACATACATACATACATACATGCATACATACGTTAATCCTTGCTCTATAGATCATGAATGATGTGGAATGTGTCACTTTAGCATAAGTTTTCTTTACACAAGATAATTAATTTACTACTTCATATCTAAGAATTCATCTATTGAGTAGAAGGAGTTGTCATTCAGGAATTCTTTTAATTTACTTTTAAATGTTGGTTGGCTGTCTGTCAGACTTTTAATGCTATTTGGCAAATGACCAAAGATTTTTGTGGCAGCGTATTTCATGCCTTTCTGTGTCAAAGTAAGATTTAATCCAGAATGGTGAATGTAATCCTTTATTCTAGTGCTGTAGCTATGCACTTCGCTGTTATTTTTGAATTGGGATGGGTTATTAATGACAAATATCATAAGTGAATTTATGTATTGTGAAGGTACTGTGAATATCCTGAGTTCCTTAAATAAATGTCTGCAAGGTGATCTTGGGTGGGCTCCAGCTATTATTCTGATTACGCACTTTTGTGCAATGAATACTTTCTTTCTTAATGACGAATTTCCCCAAAATATGATGCCATATGAAAGCAGTGTATGAAAATAGGCATGGTAGGCTAATTTACTAATACGTTTATCACCAAAACTTGCAATAACCCTAATAGCATAAGTAGCTGAACCTAACCGTTTCAGCAGATCATCAATGTGTTTCTTCCAGTTCAATTTCTCATCAATACACTACCCGGAAATTTTGAGTATTCTGCCTTAGGAACAGACTTTCATTCATAGTCTATATTTATCAATGGTGTTATGTCATTTACTGTACAGAATTGTATAAACTGTTTTTTCTCAAAATTTAGTGAGAGTCCATTTGCAGAGAACCAATTAATAATTTTCTGAAAGACATTATTTGCAATTTCCTCAGCAGATTCTTACTTCTTGGGTGTGATTCCTGTACTTGTACATCAGTAAAAAGAACTAGCATTGCATCTTCATGAATATAGAGTGGCAAGTCGTAAATATATATTAAGAACAATAAGGGACCCAAGACTGAACCCTGTGGGACACCATTCTTGATACCTCCCCAGTAAGAGGACTCTGCTGGTTTTTTCGGACTATCTGTACTGTTAATTTCAACCTTCTCCATTCTTCCAGTGAATTAAACCATTTGTGCACTGTCCCACTCACACCACAATACTACAGCTTATCTAGAAGAATTTCATGATTCACACAATCATAACCCTTTGAGAGATCACAAAATATCCAAGTGGGTGATGTTCAGTTATTCAAAGCATTTAGTATTTGATTGGTGAAAAAATCTATGTTGAAATCCTCGCAAACAATAATTTGCTTTTCTTTGTCTGACAGGTAGCACAACAAAGAATCCAAGTTTTTCAAAAATAGTTGAAAATTTCCCAATGGGGACCTATACACAGCTACAATTATAAAAGTGCCTTTCTGAAAACCAAATTGACATTTTGTTAGTACTTCATTTTTACAAATATCTGATGCTACTCTTGAATAAATTACTTTTTCAAGAATTTTGGATAAAGGTATCAGAAGTGAGATTGGGCAGTAGTTGTTAGCATCAGATCTATATTATGCAATCAGATCTATCCCCAAATAGCAAAACTCATATACTACTTTAAGCATCTCATTTCCTCCTCTAATTCCTGCAACATCACCCAATTAAATTCGACTATATTCCATTATCCTCGTTTTGCTTTTGTTGATGTTCGTCTTATATCCTCCTTTCAAGACACTGTCCATTCCCGTTCAGCTGCTCTTCCAGGTCCTTTGCTGTCTCTGACAGAATTGCAGTGAGCAAGCTTTTAGTACTCTGTTGGAAATGCCATCAATTCCATGTGAGCTTTTTCTTTAGTGTGAATTTATTATTTTCCTAATTTCAGAAGGAGAGGTGGGTTGAATTGCAATTTTATCAAATTGCATAGGTACTGCCTCTTCCATATGCGGCCTTGCATTTTCTAATGAATAGCTGGATCTAATTTTCTTTACAACACTTAAAAAATGCTTATCAGACAGACCATTCATAACAGGAAAAGCTTTCCTGTACTACCTATGTAGGAAAAACAATACCTGATGTCAAATTGAAAGAACCAAGTAATACTTCATGGTCAAGCTTTCTATTAGGCTCTTTCAGAAAATCTACATTGAAATCCTCACGATCAATAATTTGCTTTTCTTTGCTTGACAGGTAGCACAACAAAGAATCCAAGTTTTTCAAAAATAGTTGAAAATTTCCGTATGGGGACCTATACATGGCTACAATTATAAAAGTGCCATTATTTAGTTTAATGTATGCAAAATTTTTTAGTTTCCAAATTTTTTGCACTATGACTGATTTTAACATATATGGCAACTCCTCCTCTCTCCATAGTGTCTCTACTTATATGTGCTGAAAGCTTATATCCATCTACATTCACCATTTTCATACCTGTGACTATATGATGTTCAAACAGGCATAGTACATCTATTCCATCATCAGTTTCTAAATCTTCTAAACAAACAAGAAGCTCATCTACTTTGTTTTTAAATCCCCTGATTATCTGATGCAATATATTAACTTTATTTTTCACTGTGCTTTTATGTGAATCTTGTGACATACTGACATTATTTTTCACTCTACTGTTATGAGAATCTTGTATATTTTCACATCTCTAGCACCTGCCTGTCTGAAATTCTCATTAAGCTTCATTTCAATCAATGTAGGATGATTGGACACTGATCTTAGCCTAAAAATGTACTCCCATGAGTTTCAGTGCCCCTCTTAAAGATTTTGCTATCGTCCCAGCCAGTTTACCCTTCCCTTTCCTATTGAAATGCATGCCATGTCTTGTGTAGTCCCACCTACCAATACTGTCAACAAGAACCAAACCTATGCCTGACAAAGTAGACGCCTGAAGCAGCTGATAATAGCTCCATATTGATCCTCCTGACAGAGCTGTTCGCTTGGGGCTGGTCATATCGCATGGCAGCAGGAACCAAACCAACATTTGTATGGTTCATTTCAGATGCCATTTTTACCAGGTTACGCTCAATATTGCAGCCCTGATCCCTATCAATACTGTTTCCCACTCCACCCACTACCACAACATGATCCTGCTTTGTTGCCAGAGAGCATCAGGTAACAGGTGTCACCACACTTGTGCAGCTATGATGATGCAGAAAGCTCTTATGTTCGTATGTGTACAGCATTAAAAGATCTTACATTATGTCATAAAAGAAACTGTTGTAACCTTTAATCACTAATAAATTGCGTGGATATACAAAAGTAGAAACAATAGCGGGTTACATGCTACTAACTCCGTATCTGTCATTCGACTGCCGTGCCGTGACATGCGGCCGGCGCCGTTCATAGCCAGGTGGCGTTGCCGCGCTCGGCAAAGCTGCGGAGCGCCTCTATCGCCGTGTTCGCGTACTGACGTAGCTTCACTTTTAAATCTCGTGGCACTGTCACAACACTTTTCCCCCCTTTGAAAAAAAACACTCACTTCCTCGGAGACACAGACAGTGTGGAGACATCCATGGCATCGTGGGAGGCCCCGAGAAGATCCCGCGGAGAAACACGAGACATGGTCGAAAATGTCCAGGAAGGAAGCTTGCGCGTGGAACGTGCCTCCTGGACGAGATGATGGGTGAAAACTCCGGAGCAGCATCCATAGGTGTTGTGGACCTGGGGGTGTGCTCCAACGAGATGGGTCTCAGAGAAGGCGGCGTCGCGACTGGGGCTGGTTCCGGCGTACTCAGAAGCGGGAGTGTCGTCGGCTGCAGCAACACGCACGGAAGATCAGCAGCAGTGACAGGACTGGCTTCCCGGGCAGGTGGAGGCGAAAGAAGGGGCGGTGGAACCGGCATGGCCACCACTCGTGGGCGCATCTGGTCGTAACGGCGAACAATCATGCCGTCGTCCATACGTATTTCACAAAGCCGACGGCCGCGAAGAGCCTGGACCACCCCTGGAATCCATTTAGGGCGAGATCCATACCCTCGTGCCCACACGTCAGCGCCCACCGAGTATTTTCCCGCATGAGGGGACACAGTACAAGGCCTGAAGGGTGAAGCAGGTGCAGTAGAGTGCGCGGTTGGCGGGCATGCAAAAGTTCAGCAGGGCTGCGATCACCCAGAGGCGTGAAGCGATAAGAACTCAGAAATTGCAACAGAGCGTTGTCTGCGGAAAAATCACTAAGGAATTTTTTCATCTGGCTTTTGAAAGTGCGGACAAGGCGCTCGACCTCCCCATTCGACTGCGGATGGAAGGGCGGTGCTGTAACATGATGAATCCCTTGTCCAGTACAAAAATCACGGAAGGCCTGCAAAGAGAACTGAGGGCCATTGTCCGTGACAATCGTGGATGGAAGACCTTCTAGCGCAAAGATTTTGGACGAAGCCAGAGTCATCACTGCAGTGGTGAGCAACGGACATCGAACAACAAACGGAAACTTCGAGAAAGCTTCAATCAACAGTAGCCAATAAGTGCCGAGGAAGGGGCCGGCAAAGTCAGTGTGCACCCGTTCCCACGGCTGCGCCGGATCAGGCCATGGAGAGGGCATTGTACGGGGTGCAGCCAGTTGTTGAGCACACTGACCACACGCAGCGACCATGTGGGCGATGTCCGAATCAATACCGGGCCAATAAACGTGCCTGCGGGCCAGGGACTTAGTCTGAGAACTCCCCCAATGGCCTTCATGCAATAGTTTGAGAACATCTTTGCGAAGAGAGGCTGGCACCACGACCCGTGGAGATGGGCCATCCGTGGCCAGAAGAACAACACCCTCATGAACAGACAGACGAAGGCGCAAGGCATGGTAGTTGCGAAGGGGATCCGATGCCCGGCCCTTGGTCCTGTCCGGCCAACCCCGTTGAACAAAACCGAGCACCTGATGCAGGACCGGGTCCCACGCAGTAGCTGATGCGACCTGCGAACCTGTAAGTGGAAAACCCTCTACCGCACAACGTTCTTCCTCATCAATGTGGAAACAGAGTAGTTCATCTCGATCGAAAACCTGGTCGGGGCCCATCGGCAAATGCGACAACGCGTCAGCGTTGGCGTGCTGGGTCGTGGGGCGATAGTGGATCTCATAGTGAAAACGAGACAAGTATAAGGCCCAACATTGCAGCCGGTGAGCTGCCTTATACGGGAGCGATGCCGAGGGACTGAACAGAGAGACCAGCGGCTTGTGGTCGGTGATGAGGTGGAACTTAGAACCACACAAAAAAACGCTGAACTTTTTTAGAGCATAAATGATAGCGAGCGCCTCCTTTTCGATTTGAGAGTAACGCCGTTGGGCATCGTTGAGGGTCTTGGAAGCATAGGCGATGGGTCGTTCTGACCCATCCTCATACCGATGGGCGAGAACAGCCCCTAGGCCATACTGTGACGCGTCAGTCACCAGAACCAAGTGCTGACCCGGACGGAAGATGGCAAGACAAGGCGCCGACTGCAAATGAGCCTTCAGGCAGACAAAAGCCTGCTCACACTCGTCGGACCAACAGAAAGGAACGTTTTTGCGTAACAGCTGATGCAGAGGATGAGCCACCGCCGCCGCGGATGGAATGAATTTGTGATAATAAGCAATCTTGCCTAGAAACACCTGAAGTTTTTTGACCGTAGACGGCCAGGGTAGAGCGGTAAGGCCGCAACGTGCTGTCGTAGAGGACGTATACCCTCACGGGACAAGTGGAAACCAAGATACACAATGGAGGGTTGGAAGAACTGTGACTTGTCCAGATTGCACTTCAAACCAGCTGAATGCAGAACCCAAAACAGTGAACACAAATTGCGAAGGTGCTCCTCAGTGGAGGCCCCCGTGACAACAATGTCATCCAGGTAGTTGATGCAGCCGTGAACGGAAGCCGTGAGCTGTTCCAAAAACCGCTGAAAAATGGCCGGCTCGCTAGCGACGCCAAATGGTAACCGCTGGTACTGATACAACCCACAAGGAGTGTTGATGACGAGAAATTCCTTGGAAGATGCATCCAACGGCAACTGATGGTACGCCTCCGATAAGTCAAGTTTGGAAAAGAACTGGCCCCCAGCGAGCTTGGTAAATAACTCCTCAGGACAGGGAAGAGGATAAGTGTCAATGAGGCTCTGAGCATTGACAGTGGCTTTAAAATCACCACACAATCGCAGACTCCCGTTTGGTTTAGAAACCACCATGATTGGCGATGCCCATTCACTGGAGGTAACAGGAAGGAGAATCCCCGAAGCTGTTAACCTGTCTATCTCAGCTTTGACAGGTGCACGCAATGCCATCGGAATAGGGCGTGCCCGGAAAAACTTAGGGTGAGCTGTAGGTTTAAGAGTAATGTGGACTTCAAAATCCTTGGCACAACCCAGATCAGCAGAGAACACGGACGAGAATTCAGAACACAATCCATCCAGCTGTTGATACGGAATATCCTCAGATATGAGGTGCACATCATCATCAATGGAGAATCCGAATAACTGGAAACCATCATAACCGAACAGGTTTTCAGTGCCCGCATAATCCACCACATAAAACATGAGGGGCCTAACAACAGACTTGTAGGCAGTGGAAGCATCAAACTGGCCAACGATAGGAATTTTCTGCTTATTATAAGTTCGTAGATTTCGCGTAACTGGAGACAAGGGAGGGGAGCCCAACTCCAAATATGTGCGAGAATTAATGAGAGTTACTGCAGAGCCAGTGTCCACTGGCATGCGAATGTCTTTATCCAGAACACGAACAGTAACAAACAACTTATTAGTTTGAAAAAGCACACAGTTAACATCCATGTCCGATGCCTCGCCCTCGTCGACAGGAACTTTAGGGGACTGACACACAGAAGCAATGTGGCCTGTTTTCCTACATGAATTACACGTGGCGCAACGTTTTGGACATGCGGCCCTGTCATGCTGTACAAAACAACGTGGACAAGAAGAAAGTGCGGAACGAACCCGCGTTTGTGGTTGCTGTTTTTGCTGCGAGTGTGGCGGCCCAACGCGACGTTGTTGATGCGCGTGAACTGCCGCCACATCGTTGTTCCCCTGTGAAACAGGCAAATTGTCCGCGTCGAAAGTGGTCTGTATGGCGCCTACATCACACCATGCATCTATTTGCGCACCAGCAGCATGAGACACTTCAAAAGATTGAGCGATGCTGAGAACTTCCGACAACGACGAGTTTGGCAGTTGTAAGGCACGTTGCCGAACTTCTTTATCAGGAGCAAGCTATAGAATAGCATCCCGAACCATTGAATCAGCATAAGACTCGTGATGAGTGTCCGTGACAAACTGAAATTTCCTACTCAGACCGTGTAGTTCCGCCGCCCGAGCCCGGTAAGATTGATGGGGCTGTTTACGACACCAGTAGAACGTCACGCGGGCAGCCATGACGTGGGTGTTTTTTTGGTAATAGTTAGACAATAAGTCACACATTTCCTGGAAGGACAGAGAGGCAGGTTCCCGCAGAGGGGCTAACTGAGATAGCAGCTGATAGATCCGTGGGGAAATCCAAGATAGAAATAACGACTTACACATAGGAGCGTTGACAACGCCGAAAGCCAAGAAGTGTTGCTGCAAACGCTTCTCATAATCCTCCCAGTCTTCAGCGGCCTCGTCATAAGGAGGGAACGGAGGCGGAGAAGAGGAAGACAGACGATGAGTAAGCGACGTCGACAACGCCTGAATAGCAACCGTCAGCTGTGTTTGTTGTTCAATGAGCACCTGCAGAAGCTGTTCCATGTCTGCCCCGACACGAACACACAATCCCACAACGCAGGAAAAAAAATATCCCATCCTCGTCGCCAAAAAGTGTTATAACCTTTAATCACTAATAAATTGCGTGGATATACAAAAGTAGAAACAATAGCGGGTTACATGCTACTAACTCCGTATCTGTCATTCGACTGCCGTGCCGTGACATGCGGCCGGCGCCGTTCATAGCCAGGTGGCGCTCCTGCGCTCGGCCGAGCTGCGGAGCGCCTCTATCGCCGTGTTTGCGTACTGACGTAGCGGCACTTTTAAATCTCATGGCACTGTCACAACAGAAACAAGACATTAAAGGATACTACAAGAGCATAGGAATTTTGTGAACCGTAAATGCATAATTCAGCTTAAAGTACACATTCGTATGTCCAGATTCGGATGTAAATTTTCTTGGAGTACAAGTACTGTATTTTCTCATGTTTGGTTCTTTATTATGGCATAATGCCATACATACTAGAAGATGGAAATGTGCACTTGAAATGCAGTGAACACATGAATCTAGCAAATATCATTTCGTTTCAAATAAATTTACTGCCTCAGCCGAATTTCTTTAGCAAACCAACAAAAATAACTTCATTGTTCTGCAAGGTGTTTAATGTTTGGCTGTCAGAAAAGTGGAAATAAAATAAAATCTGAAACTAATAACATATTTTAGCCTTCCATAATTATGTGAATGTATTTTAATTCACTTGATAGCTCCTGGTCACAGAAATCCATTTTGTTTTCATTTGACAACATTCTTCTATCACACGTCACTGATTTCGCTCTATGGAATTGAAACATGTAATATTTTGCAATGAATGCCATCAAACTATAATCAGGACAGTGATATTAAAATGTCCTCTGGTGCCTCTCCTGCTCCCATTTTGGCCGGTTTGACATCCTGGCCCTCTTAAAAAGATAAACTCGCAATTAATACTGGATGGGATTATTTGTAACCAAGAGAACAAGAACTCTTCAGAAAATTTGCACTCCTTATTGCCTATTAGCTAATAACTTGCTGTTTTGTGTGACATAAAATTAAATATAGGATAGATAAAACCAGTAAAGATAAGAGATAAGGAAGATAGTAAACATTTCTTCAATTCTTAAGTCCTAGCATTTTTTTCTCTTTAATCTTGCTACATCTTTACATGGCATGCTTTCCTTTCTGGGAAAGAATCTATTACCTCATCAAAGTTCATCAAACGTTTTCCTACATGAAAACTCAAAACGTCGTTATCAATTTCTGCAAAAACTGTTAATGCAAATAGTACCCAAGACTGGTGTGGTTTCTCGATCTGATTATGTGTATTTTGCCAGTCTGCTAGACAAAACAAAATAGGCGTGCCTAATATTGCAGCAATTGTAACACACACTAAATGAGCAAGACTGTTTTGACACAAATGTTCGTTTTTATATTTATAACACGACAGAATATAATTCACGAAGGACCAATATCAAATGCCTATTAGACCTACTGCAAGCAAAAAGTTTTATGTTAGGAAATAGTTTCACATTTCATACATATGCTGTAGCTTCTCAAGTATGAGATCGAAAAGTAGTAGTACGAAATTTTTATATAAATTTGGAATCATCATATCCTTCCATAATTTGTGTGATGTCCCCATTTCTCCTCCTTCCTCGTTCTAACAAACACTCTTGTCATCACTAATTCTTTAACTATTCCTGCCAGTGTCAAAACTTATTCTCCAGTTAACTTCACTAACTGCGCCGAAATCACCAGTTTAGTTATGTCACGTTTATTTTCCGGTTAGATGTTATTATGTGTTTGTACAACATGTTTTCCGTGCTGCTCCCAGAATAGAACTTTAGTGGCTGCTTGCCAGGGACTGCACCACTTGCCCTTGCTAGTCTAGTGGCTGACCAAAAATTTTCTGTCAATATTTCACTTTCGTGGATACACTGAGAAGATAATACATAATCTTTGTTACTTGTTATTCCTGTTAATCATTTATTTCCGCTCTGGTAGTCTGAATCTGTGGACTTTACTAGTAATTATAACAATGCAGATCATTCGCAAACCCTGTTTACCACATTAACAGCGGCTGGCATTCACTCGTTCAGCTTTGTTCCACTCAGCTTGCATAGCCGTGTCCCCTTTTGTGTGGAGGAAGGGTTATTTCTAGTGCAACGGGGTTCTCCTGGCAGAGACATCATGTGCACTATGCATGCATTCAAAAATCAACTTAGAATCTGTACAAAAACCAACAGAGATGCGTTTCAAAATCATTTGAATAATCGATAGACCAACGTGCTCTGGATGCTAGGCACTTTGTGAAACAAGGTCTTTTTCCTCAATAATAAGAATTTGGCGTACCCCTCTGAAATTGACACCCAGGGCAGATACCTTGGTTTGCCCCCAGCCCCCTACAACCGGGCCTGTTGCACATGCGTGAATCTGACAGCTTAGGCGTTCCAGTAACATTTTACCAGGTAGCATCAGCTGCTATTGCTTATACAGCTAACTGCCAAGCTTCCATAGCCAGATGTGGGAGAAGGTACTAACCATACACGACTCAACTGAGCATGCACATGAACTTGCTCATAACTGCTCAAACGAATCTAATGTAAGCAGTTGTGGTGTCACACTCATTGGAGGCAATTTGTTGTTATGATGCATTGCATAGTCTTCCTAAAGCCTTTGACACATTTTGCTGTTGGCATACAGTTGTTTGAGCAATGTTGTTGTATATGGTGCATTTCCTTTACAACGTTGTGTTTTGTTGTATATGGCACATTTCCTTTACAACATAAGTTTAATTTTTTTTTCTCGTGCATGTTTTATTGCTGCAGTATTATTTTGCAGTAGCAAGGTACACTAATATCCTTGTCAAAGTATTGGTTCTTACCAGTCAAAGTTACAAAAATTTAACTGAAACTAAAACAATGATAAATTTCTGAAATTCTAAAAAATTCCCTCGTTTTTCCCAGTTTTCTCCCAGAAGGAAAAAATCCCAGCTTTTTCCCAGATCTCCTGGTTGTCCTGGGTCATATACACCCTGTTTAAGTGGAGAGTAGCCCTTTATAAATCAATGAAAGGGAACATTATGGCCAGGTTAAAAACTTCAAAACAAAGGTCAGACAAGCCATCATCAGTTTACAATACCTCAGTGCAGAATGGCTAGCTACAGTTGTAAGGTACAGTGCTACAGTGTGAGAGACAGTTGAATGATAAATTTTGTAATAAAATAACTCTTGTAGACTTGTAAAAAGTTTTCCCTGTCATAATTTTCCATGACTTCACAAGTTTTTGGGTACTATTATGTTGATGTCTGGATCTACATACTTCTGCAAGCAACTTTTTCTTGCAGTGAAGAAAATGAAATCTACCCACAGATGCTCACTTAGAGGCTGAAACTTGAAAGCAGTGCTCAGAAAGTGGTACCGAACACTGACACTTTAATGAAAAACAAAATAAGCAGAATTCACTGACATCCAGTATTTTTGTGTTTAAACTGTGAATAAAAGAGTCAGGATATACAAATTGATACCAATTTAAACTCTGTCTGAAAATGACATTTATCATAAGGCTGCATCAGTTATAAGAAATTTCATGTTTTGTACTTAGCTCCCCCATATTCTTCACCTCATCAATTAATGAAATGTAAGTTTCATTCAGTTTTTTTATTTCTCATCAATGCAACAATCTTAGGATGTCAATTTGTAATAATAAGCATTAATTAACTACAATGAAGTGTTACATCTCTATAGAACTAATGTTAGCAATCATGGAATAGATTTGTTGACTATAGCTTCTCATGCTGAGCTGTCTTCTTCTGATTCCTCTTTCCCTCCCCTTCAGTCCCCTCCCCTCCCCCATCCCACCATTTTTCACCATGGGACAGCTGGTTGCATATTGCATGAGCAGCTCGTTGAACCGGACTAATTTACAGCTTCCAGATACCCAACATAGTAAGAAATCATTGTATTCTGTTACACTTGAAGACAAAGTTCAATTTGGCATTGTTAACAAATGTGTGTTCTACTTCAGAGCACACAGACAATCACGGCTATCTTTTTTAGGTGCTGTTGCCACAACTAGGGTGAGTTATTGTTGAGGATGAAGCTGTTGTGATGTACATGAAAAAGGTTGTGGAGAATTAGTCACAATGGTTAGAAGAGGAGCAAGGAGCATAAATGAAGGTAGGAATATGGTGCAAGAGGAATATTGCCCCAGTGCAGACAGAGCTGGTGGCATATTGCACATAGAGATACAGTCATCTGGGAGGAATGTGAACAATATAGCAGAGAACAATGAAAATGAGAGGGACTACTGAGAGAATATTGTGGCTCAAAGACCATGTTGCATGAAATGGGTAATTTATTTATTTATTTATTTATTTACACGTCTAGTTCCGTAGGATCAAATTGAGGAGCAAATCTCCAAGGTCATGAAACATGTCAGTACATGAAATTACAAAATAAAAGTATTAACAGATTTTAAAAAATGTTTATGAACCCAAAGAAAGTCAAGCCATAAGTTTAAGTAAACACAGCTGACAATAAAACATAAGAGTCAGCTTAATTTTTCAAGGAACTCCTCAACAGAATAAAAGGAGTAGCCTATGAGGAAATTCTTCAGTTTCAATTTGAAAGCAGATGGATTAATGCTAAGATTTTTGAATTCTTGTGGTAGCTTATTGAAAATGGATGCAGCAGTATACTGCACACCTTTCTGCACATGAATTAAGGAAGTGCGATCCAAATGCAGATTGGATATTTGCCGAGTATTAACTGACTGAAAGCTGCTAATTCTTGGAAATAAGCTAATATTGTTAACAAGAAACAACAGTAAAGAATATATATATAGTGAGAGGGTAATGTCAAAATACCCAGACTAGTGAACAGGGGTCGACAAGAGGTTCGCGAACTTACACCAGTTATTGCCCAAACTGCCCATTTCTAAGCCAGAAATATCTGTTTAGAATGGGAAGCATTACACCAAAATATAATACCATGGGACATAAGTGAATGAAAATAAGCAAAGTAGATTAATTTTTGTGTCAAATGATAACTTACTCCAGATACTGTTCAAATAGTAGAACTGGCAGCATTAAGTCATTGAAAAAGATCCTGAACGTGGGCTTTCCATGACAGTTTACTATCTATCCGAACACCTAGAAATTTGAACTATTCAGTTTCACTAATCATATTCCCGTTCTGTGAAATTAAAATGCTGAGTTTTGTTGAATTGTGTGTTAGGAACTGTAAAAACTGAGTCTTTCTGTGATTTAGTGTTAGTTTATTTTCTACAAGCCATGAACTTATGTCATGAACTGCACTATTTGAAACAGAGCCAGTGTTGCACACATCCTTTACTACCAAGTCATCAGCAAACAAAAATATTTTAGAATCGTCCATAATACTAGAAGGCTTGAAGACCAAAGATGAGTATTCCAGAAATGTAATGGACACACACAGTGTGTGGAAAGGAATAGAAAACAATGGTGAAATAGGAAAATGATTGTATGAAGTGAGGTGAAAGTTGCAAAGGACTTCATTCCAAAATGTTTGAATAAATAGTGCTGTTGCTGATCTTGATGGTGATTGTAAACAAAAACTTTTCATACTCTTGTGGTTGTTTGTTTACTGACATGAGTTACAAAGTGGTAAAATCACTGTATTGTTTTATTGTTTAATCATGTACAACTTCATTTGAATAAGATGATTGGACCATAGTGTTACTTACAGGTGTTTGCAACTTTGTACTGAATATTTTCAGTGCCTTCTGTAATATTTGAATTTTTTAAAAAATAAACATAGCTTTTTAGTGAAGCAGATTTTATTACATATGCTGCTTTGGTTTGTTACAGGAGACATACTACAGTGAAGATCAGCGAGAATGGTACAGAAATATGATGAAACGATTCTGCAATATTACTATAGATGCAATGGAGCAAGAATATCCTAACAGCTCATATGAAAAAAAAGCGAAAGAATTCTGTAATGAGGGACTGTTTGATGTACAAATGGACCTTGTGAAGCCAAGAGAGCCTTATTCTGTTATTACAAATGGAGATGCATGGATTTGCAATTTCTTGTTTCTGTACAAAGATGCTGATGAAAAAAAAATCCAGGATACCCGAATGATTGACTTTCAGTTAGCTCGCTATGCATCTCCTGTTTGTGACATGTCATTTTTCTTATACAGCTGTACAACTAAGGAGTTCAGAGAAGCGTATTTGTCTGATTTGGTTCAGATTTACTACAAAAGTATGACAGACTTAGTATCTGATCTAGGCTCTGATCCCAATGCAGTATTTCCTTTCAAAGCTCTAGAGAGTGAAATGAAAGCTGTAAGCAGATATGGATTTATAATGTCTCTAGAGTCAGTGCCATTCTCAGAAATTGATGAAAAAGATGCACCCAACATAGATTTAATTGAAGGAGATGATGCAGTGCCACTGGAGAAAATTTGGGTATTGCCACCAATGCATAAGGAAGCCAGACAGAGAATTGCCAACAATGTAATTTATGCCATTGAAAATGACCATATTAGTTAGTTATTTTGTGAATGAGAATGACAATGAAATTAATAAAATCTACATTGAAAATGAAGGATATGCTATTAGAATTATCGTCTTGTTAACTCAGCACACATCCAACTCTTCCCCGTGATATAATTGACTCCTATTATGTCCATTTTTGTTTGAGCAGATATACAATGAAAGTGGATTGACAAATCACATGGGTCCAAATATGAAGAATAGGCTGGACTGGCAACACCAGCTGGTGCTCTTTATAACAGCCAGAGTGTGACTGGATGCATTGTTCTCATTTTGTTTTTGTTTTTTTTTTGTTTTTGTTTTTTGTCCATTAATCTTGGTTACTCCTGCTTCACCTCACTATGCAAATGGTTCTGCAGTGATGCTTAATAAGAGCCAATAACTGTTTCACCATTTCCCAAATAGGGTTAAGATAAAACAAAGAAAAACACTTTTACACTTTTTTCAATGCACTTACCTTCAACATCTTTTAGTTAGCTAGCTAGTTAGATAGTTTTACGTTGCATGAATCATTGCATTATAAATCATAGTGATGTGGAACAAGTCATTTTACATTTACATCACAAATTAATTTGTAAGTATGCCTACATGCTGAACAGGTATAAGTTGTTGTTACCATAATAACAATAATAATAATAATAAATGTTACTACTACTACTACTACTACTACTACTACTACCACCACCACCACCACCACCACCACCACCACAACTATTATTATTTTAATATACATATGTGAGGTAGTAATTCCTACCTTTCACCTTTTATACATTACAATAGTAGAAATTCTTATATGAAGTAGAAGGCACTGTCAAGGAGAAAGTTTTTCAGTTTGTTTTCAAATTTTGCCCGCCGGAGTGTCCGTGCGGTTCTAGGTGCAACAGTCTGAAACGGAGTGACCGCTACGGTCGCAGGTTCGAATCCTGCCTCGGGTATGGATGTGTGTGATGTCCTTAGATTAGTTAGGTTTAAGTAGTTCTAAGTTCTAGGCGACTGATGACCTCAGAAGTTAAGTCGCAGAGTGCTCAGAGCCATTTTGTTTTAAAATTTTACTTTGTTGTCTGCAAGACATTTTATATCACTGGATAGGTTAGCAAAAGTTTGAGTTGCAGCATTGTTAAACTATTTTTGTGCTTAAGTCTGTAACACAACATATTACTGGAGAAGGCCCAGCCAGCTAAGTTAAGATCTTAAAATCTTGAGACTAAAAAAGTACTGTTCGGCCATGGTGGCAATGGTCTGGGTACTAGCTTGAGCAACACTGAGGAAATCCCAAGCCAGCAGTGGTTAGTGTGTTGATACAAAGGACTGTTCAGTGCAAGTAGAAGGCAGGCAGTTCCATGCTTGTTAAGAGAACAGCAAGGAACAGGATGCTTGGTCAGTGCTAAGAACCATGACTTCTGTTACTTTTAAAAGTGAAGGAATTTCCAAATATTATAGACTCAATAGCAATTCAACCTCTTATTGTAGAACTAATCTGAGTACACCAAAATTGCCAAGCAGTCATAATGCTTGTATTGAAATACTTATATCTGTGATGTCTGTAATTATACAGAAGTGACCTTTTGAATATGAGCAAATCAGTTGAGAATTATATAAAGTTTAATCATGGGTAAGTGCTAAGCATGATGCCAAGAGACATTGTATCAAACCATAGCATTGCACTGTAGCTGTCAGTCATGAACATTACACAGCCAGAATCAATCTAGTATTAAGTTATAGATTTAGTGCATACCAGGGTCAGATCATCACGCTCTACCCATGACCACAATCTGTGAATCCAGCATGATACTTTTATCATCAATCATCCATGCATCCTAGTTGTTAATTATTTCTTTAATATGAGATCTGCTCAGAAAAATCTGGAATATTCTTAATTTTGCGCCAACGGTGTGTTGGAGCAAAATGTAGTTGGCATCCCTGCACACACTTGCGTTTAATGTGCAAGTGCTGCAGGTTACATTGGTTTTTGTCTGTCAGTTATTGTTCATTGCTGTGTTGAGTAGAACACTGTATTGCACAGTTTGTGAGTATCGAGATGGCAGAGTTGGTTGGTTGGTTTTGGAGAAGGAGACCAAACAGCAAGGTCATCGGTCTCATCGGATTAGGGAAGGACGGGGAAGGAAGTCGGCCGTGCCCTTTGAAAGGAACCATCCCGGCATTTGCCTGGAGCGATTTAGGGAAATCACGATGGCAGAGTTAGAAGAGAAATGCTTCAGCATTAAGTTTTGCATGAAACTCAAGAAATCCTTTACAGAGACACATCAAATGATTCAGGAAGCATACAGTGATGAGCACTTAAGCCATAGTTGTTAAGAATGGCTCACATGGTTTAAAAATGGCCAGACAAAAGTTAATAATGACCCTTATTCAAGGTGCCCATCAACATCTACCAATGACACTCATATCATGAACATCAATAAAATTGTGCATTCCAACTGAAGACTGACTGTCCAAGAGATTGCAGAAGAATGTAACATTTCAGCTGAATCATATCATGAAATCCTGACAGAGCATCTTGGGATGCATTGTGTTTCCACCAAGTTCATCTCACGGGACGAGTCAAAACTAGAAAGACCTTCACCTCACAGTCTGTGAAGGGCTTTTGGATCAATCAAATGAGAACGAGATGTTCCTTAAGAGAATCATAACTGGTGATGAGATGTGAGTGTATGGTTAAGATGTTGAGACCAAGTTTCATTCTTCACAGTAGGTTGGGAAAATGTCTCCAAGATCAAAAAAAGCTCTTCAGGTCAGGTCATATGTCAAAGCCTTGCTGACAGTTTTCTTTGAATTTTGAAGGATTAGTGCATCATGAATTCATGCCACAGGACAAACTGTTAATTGATGGTACTGTTAGGGCGTGTTGAGAAAATGAGAATGAAACAGCCTGAAATGTTGTGAGACAGTTCACGGCTCTGGCATCATGAAAACACACCTGCACATTCACCCCTGTTGGTGTGTGACTATTGCACAAAAAATGAAATCACTGTGCTAATTCATCCTCCGTACTCTCCAGACATGGCTCCTGTGGACTTTCCTAATTTCCAAAGTTGCAAAACCCATTGAAAGGACAAGGATTTGCAATGATAGATGAGATAAAAGAAAATTTGCAGACAGTGCTTCATGTGTTACAGCAAGAGGCGTACCAAGACTGCTTCTGGAAGAGGAAATAGCATTGGGGCTGGTGTATCAATTGTGGAGGAGAGTATTTTGAAGGAGCAATATTCTGAGCAGGTTTGTACGAGTGATTTGTAAGCAATCTCTTTTGTAGACTGATTGCATTTCCCCAATGTTTTACCAATAAACCAAAGTCTGCCACCTGTTTTACCTATGACTGAACATATGTGATCATTCCATTTCATATCACTACAAAGTGTTAACCCTAGTTATTTGTATGAGCTGGTCAGTTCCATCAGTGACTCATTGATATTATAGTCATAGGATACTATGGTTTTTCATTTTTTGAAGTGCAAAATTTTACATTTCTGAACATTTAGAGCAAATTGCCAATCTCTGCACAATATTGAAATCTTATCAAGATCTGACTGAATATTTATGCAGTTCCTCTCAGATAGTACTTCATTATAGATAACGGTATCATCTGCAAAAAGCCTGATTTTACTATTAATATTGTCTGAAGGTCAGTAATATACAACATAAACACAAGGATCCCAACACACTTCCCTGGGACACTCCTGAATATACAGCTCTCAGGAGCTATTCCAACACATCAATTTGCAGCACCTGTC
This sequence comes from Schistocerca serialis cubense, assembly GCF_023864345.2. Taxonomy (NCBI): domain Eukaryota; kingdom Metazoa; phylum Arthropoda; class Insecta; order Orthoptera; family Acrididae; genus Schistocerca; species Schistocerca serialis. The sequence goes on from NC_064643.1 coordinate 465,006,488, forward strand.
AATCATTTGACAGCAGTCCGGACGATTTCCAGCTACTTATGAATGACAACCAACTCACCCCGTGTTTGAGAACAGCATTCACTGTGGGGCTGCATTTTGGTTGGTGCAATGAATTACAAGGTAGTGAACAAAGAACTTTAAATTAAACCTACTGATTATCTTTTAATCTCTAGAGCCAAAAAGTTGCTAATTCAGCATGTGAATTGAAGCAGGTACACAAAATGACATTTTTGTTAACTCGTAACCTCTAGGGACCTGAAGTTATACAGTAAATTGAACAAAACAAGTTTTAAGGTGTTGATACGCACCACTGATTGAAAAATATTCATGGATAAAGTATTTTATATTTACACATTGTTGCAGGCCATGTATCATATATGATACATGTGTTGCTAACAAGACAATCTGCCACACAGGAAAGAAATAAATATCGCTTTATTTTTGCTTATTTGCATGACATACATTCCTCCTTGTGCTAGAAAATGCACAAAATTGTAAAATTGTCTCATTACATGTTCATGTTGAAATATAAATTGTTAAAAAAATAAACAATTATAAAAGCTTTTTACAAATTTTTAAAAATCTTGCAGGATATTCTTATGAAGTATGAAACTTTTTGAAACAGTTTCTTTCTGAAGTAAAGGGCAAAAACACCATACATTCAAAACATCTTGCATTCATTAACTTTGAACAACCCGTTCCTCTGCATCTTGAACTGTTATTTTTTTCAGTACCCATTTCTGGCATGTGCAGATCACATTTGTATCTTTTGGCCATTGGTGGTATTGGCTGAACTAATGTTCTCTTCTTTTCATTGTCCTCTTCCCTTTCTTCACTTTCCTCTTCATCACCTTCCTCTTCATATCTATCTGGGTTGTTTGTGCTTCTTTCAGTTTTGATGAACATCAAATTTTAAGCAATATCCATATTGAAGGAGAAATATGATAATATTTGTTTTCTTTGCCACTTCTCTTCAAGTGCAGCATTCTTGTATTCAATATATGATGCAGCAATACCAAAATAAAAAAAAAAAATGGTGCAGTGCCCTTATTGTCCACTTCTTCATTCTGCCTCTCATGGCATATTTGCTAATGACTCTGTCTATAAGATCCACACCATCCATGTGAGAGTTATACATCTTTACAGCAAAAGGACGAGGAATCTCTATTTACCAACCTTACTGTTTGCTCCACCTTCGACAAGTTTCCACAGTATTTACCCCACAGTAGGTAGAAGCCAAGTGAATGGTAAGATTATCGTGCCATTTTACAATTGCGATTGCATCATCACCTCTCACCCTTTGGTCAAAACTTCCTCTTCCTTCATGTTTGAGAAAGTCCATCTTTTGCCAAGCCAATGCTTTTTGGTAACCGTGATGTCATCATTGTTCCACACCCTTGAATTGCTCTGTGATTGATGAGAGAACTCAGAAGAGGCAAAGAAGTGAAATATCGGTCCATGAAAATCATCGTTCCTGCTGGCAATGTATCAGACAACTTCAATACCACTTTCCTTCCAATATCTAATTTTTCATGCATAGGTGTCATCTCTGAATGAACTGGTCTCTGTCCACCCTCATGCATAAAAGGAACGAAGGTTAATCCACTTGATGAAGCCATTACAAAGTTATTCAGGCCCACAGGTTGAGGTTCTCCTCTAACATATTATTTCACGCAGACTTGCCCATGGAATGACACCATTTGTTCATCAATAGAAACCATTTTTGGACAAGGATGTTGCAGACACGCTTTTCTAATCATTGACAACATTGGTCTTACTTTCCAGTATCTATCAGTTGTTTTTACATTGTCACTGACAGCATTGTCAACAACAACCTTGAGAGATGCTCTAAGGCAGTAGAAATGATCTCTGCTTATGTTTTCTGCAACCATTGGATATCTAGTACATTGTTCACAGCACATCCTAAGCTTAGGAAAACCAAGAAGTGAAATCACAATATTTTCAGCCCGGTATTTGTTGATCTCATCTGGAGTGGTGTTGAGAGATTTTCCATGCCATATTACTGAAGAAATCTTCATTTAAATACTTATTAAAATATTCAAACTGTTTCCTAACTCCTGTACTAACAGATTCTTCATCAGAACTTGATGATGTTGACATCATGGCAGTTGAGATACTGGATGCAAATCTAAAATAGAAAGAACAATATTGCTTAAAAACGATTCTTTTGCAATAATTAACATTCACGCCTATTAAAACTACTAAAAACATTATGTACTGTGTTCTGTGGCACCAGTGTTGTGGTGAATCTCTAGGTGATGGAGTTTCATGAGCTTGTGTTGGCACTACTGAACTTTAACTATATGAAACTTGATCTTCTTCTTGATGCTCTCAGTTGCAATACCTGAATGTGAACTTCAGCATCATCACCATCATTAGCATCATCATCACCACTGTCATCAATTTCAATATCAGACCAATTAGTATCAAAGACCTCTTCCAGAAGCTGAGCTATTTCTGAATCCTATAGACCTGTCAATAATATTTAGATTTTCATTTTTAAATCATGTCTGCAAAGTTTTATTTGAATTGAAAGCATTAGAAATGCCTATCCCATTATTAAAGTTGTGAAATATGCACTAAAAATAATAAAATAATGTTTAAACAATGAATGAACAGTATAAAATGCAGGCAACTGCCATTTGCTCACAGGCATATGAAATGTACTTTATGAGAGAGTAAATATACTATGAAGCAACTCCTTGAACAGATGTCTAGATGTCTGCAAAATGATCATGGGTGAACACCACATGTTCTTCTCACAGCATCTTTTTGAGCAAGTAAGTCTTCACTTAATTTGTTAGAAATGAATTACCCGAGAACATTATTCCATATGACATTATTGAATAACAATATGCAATATGTTAACTTACTGATTTGTCTCTCTCCAAGACTTGCAATGATCTAGGTGTAATTTTGGCTGAACTAGGCTTTTTTTAGGAATTTCAAAATGTGCTTTTTCCATTTTAAACTCTCACCAGTACAGACACCCGAGAATTTTGAAGTTTCCACCCTGTTTATTATTTCCTCATGATGTACTACACTTATCACTGATGTTGTACCCCTAGTTGTGCAGAACTGAACATGTAGTCACTTTAAAAATTGATGGTGAGACCATTCACAGAAAACCAATCAATGATACTCTTAAGAACATTTTTTACCATTTCTTCTCTATCTTTATCTATGCTTGGATTTATCACAAATACTAGCATGATCTGCTAAAGGAACTAATTCTGCTTGTTGTACATTAGGTGGAAGATTGTTTACATATACAAAGAACAATAGTGGGATTAAGATTGAGCCTTGGGGGACCTCTTATGTGATTTCTCCCCAGTCGGAATAATGTCCCTGGACTGCATGTGTTGAATTACTACATACAGCTTTCTGCATTCCTTTACTTAGATATGATATGATATGATCCACTGGTTGATTATATGATCAATTGGAGAATACTGTGTTTCACACAGTCAAATGCCTTAGAGACATTGCAGAAAATACCAACAGGAACTATTTTATTATGGAATGCTTGTAAAATTTGGTGAGTCATCTTTTAAATGGTGGTCTCAGTAGAACACCTCTTCTGAAATCAAACTTGATTTGGTGAAGATATTATTGTTGCTCTGATGAGATACTATTCTACAATACTTAACCTTCTCAAAAATTTTGAAAAATGTCAGCAGTGAAACAGGGCAGTAGTTATTGATGTCAGATAGTGGTACACATAATGTCTTTTGTATTATTCCTTAACTTTTGATTTTCTTAAATGAATATGTTTTATTGCTTGCTCATACTGCTCTTTATTCACTTCTGTGAGATGTGCAACTCCAAACTCTGAAGACAGCTTTCAATAAAGAGTTATGTATTGCATCTGTTTGAAAGTTTTTAGAAAATGTATCTCAGTTGTGACACTTACCATAGGGAAACCTCTTAACAAAATTTCCCACCATTCATATAAATTTGCTAGATTTATCAATTTATTTATTTATTGTCTTTTTTTGCATATAGTCACCAACTGGTGACTTTTGCAAATGTCTTAGCATTTTTATACAATTTTTGTACAAACAGTAGGAATTTGCAATTCAAATTTACAAGAAGCCACTTAAGGGTGACACACTTGGCAATATATGGTACAGTACTTCATGATGCAACATACAGTAGTTACATAGTATAGGTATATGAATTTAGAGCATGTTGTTACAAAAATAATATATATTACAATCACCTCATAATAGTACATCGTATAGCTAGAAGAGTTAGGCCTACATTTAAGAACAGCTACATTTTAATATCAGTATTCATTCACAGAGTACAAACATTTGAGAGTTAAGAATGCTTTTAATTCCCTTTTGAATACTTTACCTCTGTGGCATCTTATGCACTTGGCAGTTTGTTAAACCATATCTGGCCATTTATCCAAGGACTATGATCTGTTGTCTTTAGTTTAGTTCTGTTTCTGAAGAAGCAATCTTTTTGTCTTGTGTTACGGGTATGCACATCAGAGCATGTAGCTTCATTATTTTTATGGTCCACAAAGAATGTTGTTATTTTGTGCAGATACAAGGAGTATACTGTTAGATATTTATGTTGAACAAAGGTTTCCCTGCATGAATCTCTGTATCCTAGTCGATGCATGGTCCTGATTGCTCTTTTCTGCAGTGTTAGGATTCTGTTCATGTGTCTGTCAGCAGCACATCCCCATACCTCTATTCCATAATAGCAAATATATTCCCATAATAAGCAGTTTTTAATGTTTGTTCAGAGGCTAAATTTGATAGTTTGCTAATTAAGTTCAGTGTACTGCTGATTTTATTGCATACAACATTGATATGTTCTACCCCTAAGATTTTCGTCTAGGTATATCCTCAAAAAGTAAGTAGTTATTTGACTTAAACCATTAGTTGCAGCCAATGTCAAGTCATTAGTTTGTTTGCAAAAGAACAAAAGTGAGGTATCATCTGCATAACTTACTAGTTGGGAGTACAAAGGTGCCTCTAAATCATTAATGTAGACCGGGAAAAGGGAAGGGCCCAATGCAGAGCCCTGAGGTACACCTTGTTTTACTGTTTCACAGCTGGATTGGAAATTTTTGATCTGACCATTAATTTCATAGCTCAGCTTTGTACGCTGCTTACATTGGGTTAGTTAAGTGATCAGTAGTTGTATGGATGTGGCATTTATATTGTAAGTTTCCAGTTTGCTTAGTAGTAGCTCATGGTTCACTGAGTCAAATGCTTCAGTAAGGTCTAAAAATATCCCTGCTGTCTGCATTCCCTCATCCAGGGCATCATGCGCCTTGTGGAGAAATTCGGTAATCGCCGTAATGGTACCGTGATGCTTTCTGAAGCCATGCTGTGTTTTTGCTAGTAAATTATTCTTTGTGAAATAATCAATAAGTTGTGTCATCAAAACAATTTCAAATATTTTACTGAAAATTGGTATTAGTGTTATGAGCCTGAAGTTTGATAGCTCTTCTTTCGATACTTTTTTATGCACAGGTTTAACTGTACTTTTCTTCAATATATTTGGAAGTGTGTGCTCCCTGACACTACTGTTGATCATATGGGTAATTATTCCAACTAGTTCCTTATTGCATTTTTTAATTATAATACTACTCAGTCCATTCCAGCCAGATGAGGTCTTATTCTTTAAGTTATTTATTATTTTTCCTATTTGCTCCACATTCACTTCCTTAAATACAAAAGCAGTTTCAAGCCTAGGGTAAGGCTTTACCATCCAAGTTAGACCAGTGTTATTAACTGGATACACAGCTGAAGATATAAAATATTCATTAAATACATTGCAGATTTTATCTGGATCATTAATATGGTTTCCTTCATGTTGGATTCTGTCAACCTGAGCATCTAACTTAGTGGTGGCTTTGCGATATCTATTTATTATTTTCCATGAAGTCTTCCCTATATTTGATGACTGAGCTATTTCCTTATCTAGGATCTGTTTTCTTAAATTTGAGAGCTGTTCCTGAAATTGTTTTTTAGCTTGATTGTACTTATCCTTAAATATTTGCAATTTAGTTGACTTATGAAGTACACTTAGATCCTCAATATTTTGCCTGAGTTTAATCATGTAAGCTGGAAGAGGCAGTCTGGTGTTTTTTACATTTTGGTTGTGAGTTACTACTTTCTTAATTCCTTTCACTGGGCAGCAAAAATTAAGATACTGTAAAATAATATCATAAAATTTGGCCCATTTGTGTTCGGACCCTTTTTGCTGAAGAACTGGTTGCCATTCCTCAGAGTCTAGTTTACTTTTTAAAAGCATTAATGTTTTTCTCTTTAAGTACTCTTTTATATTCTATGACCTTAGTCCTGTCTTGGATGCTTGTGTGTTTAGTCTACAAATTGACCTTTGTGGTCTGAGCAGTGGAAGTCCACATTCCAGCAACTATTACTATCTTTTACCTCTTTACTTAGTATTATATAGTCTATTCTACTAGAAGTAGACTGAGTTACTCTTGTATCTGAATTTAGTACATTCATAAGATTATAGGAGTTAAGGGTATATGTTAGCCTGCTGTTATGATTATTGCAAGATGTTGCCTCAATATTCAAGTCACCAAGTATTGTTACCTCGTCTGGGTCACAGTGTCCCACTATTCTACTAAAAATACCTATGAAACGCCCTACCTCTGATTTAGGTGGATGATAAATCCCAATAATTTTCTGTTTCATCATGCCCTTTCCACAACCTTTGATATGGAGTTCAACGCCTGTCACTTCAGTCAAGCCTTCATTATTACACAGATCAAGATGGTTTAATTAATTTACTTTCAGCTGCTCTCCAACAAATACTGCTACACCTCCACATTTAAGATGCTGTCTACAGTAGCTATTTCCTAGGAAATAGCCATCTAGTTTAAAGTAAATAATTTCCTCAGATTTCAGTCCAGTTAACACAACTACATGAGGTGAATGATCATTTACCAAAGTCTGCAAAACATTGAGCTTATTTCTAAGATATTGTATATTTAAGTGCATGAGCCTTAATGGTACTTTTAGTTTGTCACCTTGAATTTCCTCCTGTTCTGGATTGTTTATATTGGGCCAAATCCGGTCGGAGGTGGCCTTTTCCACTAGTTTCCCTGCATGTTGCGATTTAGGGTGATAGCCCGTCTGTTTTCACAGCTGTTTTCATGAATTATTACCTCAACAGCTTTGTTTATGTCTGATGCAAATCTCTTTTTACCAGATAGATTTAAATGTTGACCATGCATTGTGAAACTAGTGTTTTTGTAGTTGTTGACGTCAAGAAGTCTAAGGTTTTTAAACTTGGAGCAGAAACATTGTAATTTATGATTTGTTCGTCGAATTTCACTATTTACACAAAACCAGTCCACCAGATCAAAGAAAGTTTAAATGGCTCTGAGCACTATGGGACTTAACATCTGAGGTCATCAGTCCCCTAGAACTTAGAACTACTTAAACCTAACTAACCTAAGGACATCACACACATCCATGCCCGAGGCAGGATTTGAACCTGCGACCGTAGTGGCCGCGCGATTCAGACTGTAGCACCTAGAACCGCTCAACCACCTCAGCCGGCCTGCCAGATCAAATCTCAGAGGTAAATTTGCTACTATCACATTTGTAGTCGATAGCAACTGCAAGATAATGATTAGATTTCTAATAAATGCATTGGCCTCGTTGCAGTAAACATCGTTTGATCCCGCTATGAGAACAACACATTCACTTTTAGTGGAATTGGCACATTCTTTTTGTATATTGGTGGTTACATTTCTGAATTTCACTCCAGGCTTAATAACAGCTGACACACTCACATTCTCCTTAGCAGAGTTTGATACAAAGTTTGAAACATTACGTGCATGGCTCTCTCTGAATATTTGTAATTTGAATCCATGATGTATTTGTTTTTGCATGGCTGAAGAATTGTTCTTTGAAGATTTTGTGTTTGTTTTTGTGATTTTTAACATTGTGGAGCTGTCTTCAACATTGGCAGACATAAGCTTTTTTTGTTTGGGTTTTGAATATTTATGGAACGTTGGTGCTCGTCTGCTATTCTTACACTATTTTTACCTGAATTGTCGTGTTGTATTTTTTCAGCTGCTGCACATTTCTTGGGTTCACTTGATTTAACAGTTACAGCACTTCAATATCACTTTGCAACATTTCAATTATTGAATCCTTCTCTCTAATAATGTTTATACACTTCTTTTCACACATTTCTGTTACACACGCATCACACGACCATGAGTAGTCCACAGTTGCGGATTAATTTTATGTTTATTTTGCAACAATTTTTGTGAAACCACCATTTACAGTATTTGCACTGGATACCTTTCCTGACTTTTTTGTTACATATCTTGCAATTAAAGCTATTTTTCACTTCACTTTTATCCCTTTTATCATAACTATTTACACCCACTAGTCCAGTCAGCGCCTTCATGTAATATTACCCTTTATTTGCTGTTTTGCATGGACCGCAATTAATGGATGGACGCCATAGTACAGAAAGATAGAAAAGACTTTTCTGAATAATAATAATAACAATAACAACAAGAAAAAGAAAGCTTTAATAAAACTTCATTCAACAACACCATCATGTAATGGTACCTCTGTTAAAGTCTCACATTGTCTGGTCAGACTACGAATGGTGCATACCATCTTTTTTTCTTTTGGAATCATCACAAGTGAAAAACAATACACAGTCAACTGCTGAGGAAGTCATGTCTCCATACACTCTCACTATACATGCTAATCTGTTTTGCACACTCCAGTATATCATAGCAACAATTTCAACATTACAAAAATCATAGTCCTGATAAACTGGTTTCACTAAATGACAATGTTGTAAATGATGTAAATGTTTTATGTTTCATTAAATAATACAGCATACAATTCACTCTTTTATGTTACTACTGTATGTTTCCCCAGATGTAACAACATTGTTATGAAAAGGATAGATTGCTACTAACCATGTGGAGCTGATGTTGATCCTTCCTACTAACAGCTTTTCTGAACTGCACATGTGGGAATTCTCACTGCAGTAGGAGGGGTACCCAAAAAAACCTGAATTACATTGCTATGGGCAGACATTTCTGCCGCTAGGCATGAATAGTGCAACTCATTGCCTGTTCAGTGCTGCCAATGTTGTTGACCTGTCATTTTCTGTTCATCTGTAGTGACTTTTTGCTAGTGCTGTTTTATTCTTGTTCTGTTTTTTATGGCGGCAAGTTTAAGTAAACAATGTCCAGCTGTGAAATTTTGTTTTCTACTCAGTAAAAATGCTGCTGAAACTGTTTTAATGTTGAAATCAGCATACCAAGATGACACTATGAGAAAAACTCAAGTGTACAAGTGGTTGGCTGAATTTAAAAATGGTGACATCGATTTTGGTGACAAACCTTGTTCTGGACGTCCATTATCGGCTTGAATCGACAAAAATATTGAAAAGTTCATTCAGAGTTTGTTCCTCCAGGTCACACCATCAATCAGACCTTTCATTTGGAAATTTTAAGAAGATTGCACAACGGTTTTCATCAACAAAGATCCAGTTTCTGGCAGACAGTAGACTGGTTCCTCCACAACAACACTGCACCTGCACACACAGCCATCTCTGTTAGTTTTTGGCTAAAACGGCATGGTTACATGGCCCCACGCACCTTACTCACCTGACCCGGCTCTGTGCAACTTTTTCTTATTCCCATGCATGAAAAGAGTGTAAAAGTTCACCAGTTTGATGACACTGAAGAAATCAAGGAAAAAAACAAGAGAGCCATTTCTAAATATGACTAAAAAAATGTTTCAAACAATGGTGGGAAAAGTGAATTAGTAGTAATGGAGAGTATTTTGAAGAGGATAAGGCTGTTTTGTAAGCAATTTCAAAATATATAGCATTTAAAAAATAATTCCAATATGCCAGAATGAAATTTTCACTCTGCAGTGGAGTGTGCGCTGATATGAAACTTTCTGGCAGATTAAAACTGTGTGCCCGACCGAGACTCGAACTCGGGACCTTTGCCTTTCGCGGGCAAGTGCTCTACCATCTGAGCTACCAAAGCACGACTCACGTCCGGTACTCACAGCTTTACTTCTGCCAGTATCTCGTCTCCTACCTTCCAAACTTTACAGAAGCTCTCCTGCGAATCTTGCAGTGCTAGCACTCCTGAAAGAAAGGATATTGCGGAGACATGGCTTAGCCAGGAGTGCTAGTTCTACAAGATTTGCAGGAGCGCTTCTGTAAAGTTTGGAAGGTAGGAGACGAGATACTGGCAGAAGTAAAGCTGTGAGTACTGGACGTGAGTCGTGCTTCGGTAGCTCAGATGGTAGAGCACTTGCCCGCGAAAGGCAAAGGTCCCGATTTCGAGTCTCGGTCGGGCACACAGTTCTAATCTGCCAGGATGTTTCATATCAGTGCACACTCTGCTGCAAAGTGAAAATTTCATTCTGGAAACATCCCCCAGGCTGTGGCTAAGCCATGTCTCCGCAATATCCTTTCTTTCAGGAGTGCTAGTTCTGCAAGGTTCGCAGGAGAGCTTCTGTAAAGTTTGGAATGTAGGAGTCGAGATACTGGCAGAAGTAAAGCTGTGAGTATCGGACGTGAGTTGTGCTTCGGTAGCTCAGATGGTAGAGCACTTGCCCGCGAAAGGCAAAGGTCCCGAGTTTGAGTCTCGGTCGGGCACACAGTTTTAACCTGCCAGGAAGTTTCAATTCCAATATGTTTTGGGTATCCCCTCATACATAGATTGGAACTTAAATAGTGGCAACACTGCTGTGGAGACACTGTGCAATGGAGTCTACTATGGTCACTGATAGCACACGTTGTTGACTTACCTACCTTACCTCCAAGCAAATGGACTCACCCGTCCCATGTCACTGGCGCGCACACAGTCGAGGGAATCACAGTCACTTGTGAGCGAGCGGTCTAACGTAAGGGTGTCACTATGTTTTCGGAACAGGAACAACAGAGTTGGATTATGATTGAATGTGCCAGAGGTTGTACAACATGACAGTGTCATCAAGGTATTCAAGAGGCATGTGGGGAATCAGCAATGCTATACAGAACAGTGGCACGTTGTGTGAAAGCCTTCAACAAAGGTCGGCAAACTGTGGCAGACATGCATCGGGCAGGTCATCCTAGCGTCTCTGAAGAAGAAGTGCATGCGGTTGCCGCATTAGTGGACATTGATTGACGCCATACAATTTGTTAGCTCGCCCATGAAACCGGATTAGCACCTACTACTGTGCTTCGTATCCTGAAGAAATTCCTGGGTATGAAAAAAATTGCATCATGATGAGTTCTGCACGACTTGAGAGAAATGCAGAAATGGATGCATTACGACGCTGCTCAGATGCACTTGGAGCACTATGAGCACGAAGGAGGGGCCTTCTTACACCATATCATAACACTGGATGACACATGGGCCACATTGTATCAGCCAAAACTGAAACACAAATCCAATGAATGGTGTCATTATGAGTGGCTGTGAAAGTTGAAAGTGTGTCAGTGCCCCAGTATGGCGAAAGTTATGGTGATTCTCATGTACAACTGTGATGGTGTTATCTTAACACATTATGTTCCTCCATGGCAGACCATCAATGCACAGTATTACTGTTCGTTTTTGGAGCATCACCTGCGACCAACTTTGCAAAAGAAGTGGAGACACTTTCTGTGCAACCTACCCATCATTTTGCATGACAATGCGCGGGCGCATACAGTGCAAGCTGTGGCTGCTCTGTTTGGTCAATGGGACTGGGAAATACTGTACCATCCACCATACTCCCTGGACTGAAGTCCTTCTTGTGATGTTGATTTGATTCCGAAAATGAAGGAATCACTTTGTGGCATTCACTTCAGAACTGTTCCTGACAGGCAGTAGACCACTCCATTCATACCATCAAGAGAATAGGCTCTGCTAATGGTATAGTACACCTTCCACATCACTGGCAGTGGGTTCTACACAATTCTGGTGACTAGTTTTAAGGACAGTAACAGGTGCAAACATGTACCTTTTTTGTATCGGTTGTGAATAAATAGTTGCCACTATTTAAGTTCCAACCCTTGTACATCCAAAATTCCCATAACTCCCTGGGCCTCAACTTTTGCTAGTCCCAGTTCCTGTCCTCCACCTTCCTATCTCCTTATCTGATGCCACTCCAGATCTACACAGCCTTCTGCGCACCTATTAGTCTTTTCCCCTTTCTCTATTTCTGTCCTTTTCCACTCCAGACTGCACCTAACCTGCCCCATCATGTCCCTGCATGCTCCCAAAACCACAAGCAGCACTACACCTTTCTCTCTCCTGCCCCCTCCCCCATTCCCCCTTCCCTGCCACCCCACCCCCTCCATGCTCTGTAATTTTTCCTCATTCCCAACCCTCATGCCAGATTGCTGCTCCCATAAGGCACAGCTACAATCCGCACTCCAGCCGTGGTGGCTAGAGCCAGTGGTCATGTGTGTGTGTGTGTGAGTTGTGCTTTTTTTGCGTGTGTGTGTGTGTGTGTTTTTTTACTTTGGAAGTAGCCCTTTTGGCTGAAAGCTTAAATGTGTTGGATTCTTTTCTTTGTTCTTGTCTGCACCTCTACATTTCCTCTGTAAGGTAAGTAGCAATGTATGCTTTTTATAATATTCTTGTTATTCCATCCTGTTGTTGATTTCCCCCAGGTGTACTATTTGTGGACTGACTCTGATAGTATCTGCTGTTCTCAAGTTTCATATTGCTTCAGTTGCTTTCTTGCAGTGGTGACTCACGCAAAATTTTACCAGTGTGCTACAATGTGGTGGCCTATAGCCTTTTGACTTACAGGTGTAGTAATTATAGCAAAGTTGAATATGTTAATTTTATGTATATAAATTAAATTGTTTAAATATTTTAAATTTCATAATCAATCATTTTAATGTTGTGAGGAATCAAGCAACATGAAAAAATGATGGCAGCAATGGGAATTAAACCCAAATCAGTGAATTGACAGAACATGCACTTATCCAGTTGGCTACATATTTGATATGTAAGCTTCTGCTTGAAAATCTGTCATATTCATGTTTAGAGAACTTAAGCACTATTGGTGAGTTTACACCTCCTGTTCTGCTGATCCTCTCACTGCTGTGGATGAGTTACTTCCATGTCTTGATGAATAAAAAAATTTCAAATATTTATCATAAAATACTTGTCCCTCTTTGCATGCTGTTATTTGCAAAATACCTCATTTCAATATCAAGACTTTTGGTCAGGTGAATACAGGGTTATAAATACAAAATCAAAAGGAGTAATGCAGGAGTAGGTTTAATAATGAATAAAAAAATAGGAGTGCGGGTAAGCTATTACAAACAGCATAGTGAGTGTATTATTGTGGCCAAGATAGACACGAAGCCAACGCCTACTATAGTAGTACACGTTTATATGCCAACTAGCTCTGCAGATGACAAAGAAATTGAAGAAATATTATGATGAGATAAAAGAAATTATTCAGATAGTGAAGGGAGATGAAAATTTAATAGTCATGGGCGACTGGAATTCGATAGTAGGAAAAGGAAGAGAAGAAAATGTAGTAGGTGAATGTGGATTGGGGGTAAGAAATGAAAGAGGAAGCCGCCTGGTAGAATTTTGCATAGAGCATAACTTAATCATATCTAACACTTGGTTCAAGAACCATAAAAGAAGGTTGTATACGTGGAAGAAACCTGGAGATACTGACAGGTTTCAGATAGATTATATAATGGTTAAGACAGAGATTTAGGAACCAGGTTTTAAATTGTAAGACATTTCCAGGGGCAGATGTGGACTCTGACCACAATCTATTACTTATGAACTGTAGATTAAAACTGAAGAAACTGCAAAAAGGTGGGAATTTAAGGAGATGGGACCTGGTTAAATTGACTAATCCAGAGGTTGTACAAAGTTTTAGGGAGAGCATAAGGGAACAATTGACAAGAATGGGGGAAAGAAATACTGTAGAAGAAGAATGGGTAGCTTTGAGGGATGAAGTAGTGAAGGCAGCAGAGGATCAAGTAGGTAAAAAGGTGAGGGCTAGTAGAAATCCTTGGGTGACAAAAGAAATATTGTATTTAATTGATGAAAGGAGAAAATATAAAAATGCAGTAAATGAAGCAGGCAAAAAGGCATACAAACGTCTCAAAAATGAGATCCACAGGAAGTGCAAAATGGCTAAGCAGGCATGTAAGGATGTAGAGGCTTATCTCATGAGGGGTAAGATAGATACTGCCTACAGGAAAATTAGAGAGACTTTTGGAGAAAAGAGAACCCCTTGTATGAATACCAAGAGCTCAGATGGAAACCTAGTTCTAAGCAAAGAAGGGAAAGCAGAAAGGTGGAAGGAGTATATAGAGGGTCTATACAAGGGCGAGGTACTTGAGGGCAGTATTAGGGAAATGGAAGAGGATGTAGATGGAGATGAAATGGGAGATATGACACTGCGTGAAGAGTTTGACAGAGCACTGAAAGACCTAAGTCAAAACAAGGCCCCAGGAGTAGACAACATTCCATTAGAACTAGTGAGAGCCTTGGGAGAGCCAGTTCTGACAAAACTCTACCACCTGGTGAGCAAAGTGTATGAGACAGGCGAAATACCCTCAGACTTCAAGAAGAATAATATAATTCCAATCCCAAAGAATGCAGGTGTTGACAGATGTGAAAATTACTGAACTATCAGTTTAATAAGTCACAGCTGCAAAATACTAACGCGAATTCCTTACAGACAATTGGAAAAACTGGTAGAAGCTGACCTCAGGGGAGTCAGTTTGGATTCCATAGAAATATTGGAACATGTGAGGCAATACTGACCCTACGACTTATCTTAGAATCTAGATCAAGAAAAGGCAAACCCATGTTTCTAGCATTTGTAGACTTAGAGAAAGCTTTTGACAATGTTGACTGGAATACTCTCTTTCAAATTCTGAAGGTGGTGGGGGTAAAATACAGGGAGCATAAGGCTATTTACAATTTGTACAGAAACCAGATGGCAGTTATAAGAGTCGAGGGACATGAAAGCAGTGGTTGGGAAGGGAGTGAGACAGGGTTGTAGCCTCTCCCCGACGTTATTCAATCTGTATATTGAGCAAGCAATAAAGGAAACAAAAGAAAAATTCGGAGTAGGAATTAAAATCCATGGAGAAGAAATAAAAACTTTAAGGTTTGCTGATGACACTAATTCTGTCACAGACAACGAAGGACCTGGAAGGGCAGTTGAACGGAATGGACAGTGTCTTGAAAGGAGGATATAAGATGAACATCAACAAAAGCAAAACAAGGATAATGGAATGTAGTCGAATTAAGTCGGGTGATGTTGAGGGTATTAGATTAGGAAATGAGACACTTAAAGTAGTAAAGGAGTTTTGCTATTTGGGGAGTAAAATAACTGATGATGGTCAAAGTAGAGAGGATATAAAATATAGACTGGCAATGGCAAGGAAAGCCTTTCTGAAGAAGAG
Organism: Schistocerca serialis cubense; assembly: GCF_023864345.2. Taxonomy (NCBI): domain Eukaryota; kingdom Metazoa; phylum Arthropoda; class Insecta; order Orthoptera; family Acrididae; genus Schistocerca; species Schistocerca serialis. The sequence continues at coordinate 465,021,932 of NC_064643.1, forward strand.
AAATTTGTTAACATCGAATATTGATTTAAGTGTCAGGAAGTCGTTTCTGAGAGTATTTGTATGGAGTGTAGCCATGTATGGAAGTGAAACATGGATGATAAATAGTTTAGGCAAGAAGAGAATAGAGGCTTTCGAAATGTGGTGCTACAGAAGAATGCTGAAGATTAGATGGGTAGATTACATAACTAATGAGGATGTATTGAATAGAATTGGGGAGAAGAGGAGTCTGTGGCACAACTTGACTAGAAGAAGGGATCGGTTGGTAGGACATGTTCTGAGGCATCAAGAGATCAGCAATTTAGTATTGGAGGGCAACGTGGAGGGTAAAAATTGTAGAGGGAGACCAAGAGATGAATACACTAAACAGATTCAGAAGGATGTAGTCTGCAGTACATACTGGGAGATGAAGCAGCTTGCACAGGATAGAGTAGCATGGAGAGCTGCATCAAACCAGTCTCAGGACTGAAGACCACAACAACAACATATGGAATATGATGATTTTTGTGATCTCATGACTCCCAGTGTTCACGGACTGAAATGGATTCATCATGCATGACCATCTGACTAATATAAAAAGCAATATTTCAAGAATGAGATGTGGTAGTGTTCTGCTCTCAGTTTTAAATAACATTTTGCTATGTTATCTACATTTGACATACAGCAATATTTGGGCTAAAATCAATCATATGCAAAATTTATGCAATGTGTTTTTACCTCTGAAAATTCTTTAAAATTTCTTGCCATGCTTTACTTAATTTGGTGCAGCATAGTAACTATGATGAATAAAAAGAAAATTAGTCGTTTATGGAGTGAAGACATCAAACTCTAATATGTGGAAAAATCATTTTTTTGTCTAATAATTTTATTAAAATTGCATGATAAGTGTTTCGTAGCAGAGGGAACACCATCTCTCAGCATAGGTAGCAACATTAGATGAGCAATACAGCAACAACAAAGATGCTCTCAGCATAGAATGTACAGAGCACATTTGTAGCAATCAAAGGGTTGAATTTTATAATTAATAATAACAGTTTAACAGTGAGAGGAATAAAATAGCATGAAACAAAAATGTTGGGAGCTGCAGGATTTGAACTCGTGCTGACAAATTGTCGGTCTTTGCAGTAAACCACTCGGCCGTGGTGCCATTGGAACTTCAGCTCCTCTTAAATCCCTCATACTCTACATTTTCACAGTACTTACATGCAGTAGAAAAAGAAAAATACTGAGCTGGTGCTGTGAGCAACATAGCACCCTCGGTGGCAACAGAGATGATGTCACCTAAGAGCACGCACAATTGAAAAGACAGCTGAGTCCCTTCTCTGAGTTGAGTGACTATCATTTTAGCACTCAACTCTGGTTTGTATTTATCATGGGGAGAGTGCTACAAAACATGTTTTCAGCATTTCATTTGCATGCCAGCTCATCTTTGAAGAGAACGTGTAATTTTACTGCAATTTACAGCTTGCATTCAAAGAACAATGATATAATTTTAGTGTCATTTCTAGCTTACATTTTAAGAGAAATGGTACAGTATCAGTGCAATATTTACTGTATGCTGTAGTACATTAGCACATGAGCACCAGCTGCCACTGTGCCACTGCCCTTTATTTCATTTGTTAGGAAGTTGATTGTTATCAAACATTGTTAATACCAAACTTTTAATGTTAAATTACACATAGGGCCTTACAATGCCATTGTGGTGAAGATCATTCTGTTTTACACTTTCTTTTACACAGTGAATGAATTTGTATTTTCCACTTTACCTTGTGCTTGCTATCTTTCATTGCTGTGAGCTCAGTTGATTACCAATTACAGCTTATTGGAACAATTGGAGAATAGAGCCCGTTTATGCTTGATGTGGCAGGCATTCAGTCTGCGTGAGAAGGCTGCCCTCCTCAGTAAATGTGCTCACACCTGGACCAGCTAAATAAACAGTCCGTACTTAATTTTGGAGCTAGATATTGTAGTATACTGTATTTAATCTAGGGTTGTACCTTGAATATACATTAGGTGTGGTTGGAGGCATATTGCACAGGGGGACGCAGAGGTGGGGGATGGATGTGGGGAGTCGGGTGGGGTGGAATGATGCAAGAGAGAATAGCTAATAGAGAGAGATTGCTGAGAAGCCCATATGAACTGAGATTCATGCAACTATAAATATAACTTAAGTGGAGTTTAGGATAAAGTAACATGCTTTTCAATATAACTCAACCAACCCTAACTGTTATGTGAAACATGGATGCCATGGCAGAAATGTAGAAATTCGGATGGATGAAGAAGTGGACTATGACTGAATCAAGAAAAAATTGTATACACAGAGGGAATAACCTAAAACTTTCACAACAAATCTTGCAGAAACAGGAAGTGCTATTGATGTGTGGTTTTCACAGAATGAATTGCTATTCAGGGACTCATATTGTTAGCCAATTGATAGATTGTAATAATACTTCGAAAGTGTATTTTTTGTGCAAATGTTCACCTTTCCCCACAGAAAAGAGTCTACCGGCATCAAATCTGGGGAATGGGCCAGCCAACATACAGGTTCCTTGTACCCATTGCAATGACTTGGAAATAATTCTTAAATACATGCTGCAGTATTTCATACACTATGGGCTGGACAGTCATCATGTTAATACTACAAGTTCCTCCTAGTCTGCAGGAAACATCTTCTAACAGCCGTGGAAGATGGTCTGTTAGGAGGCTAGGATACTTGTGCACATTCAGTGTTCCGTCTATGGAAAATAGGCCTATGAGGTGATGGTTTGCTAGCCCATACCACACTTTTACAATCCATGGACTCTAACATTCTACCTGATGGAGCCAGCAGGGATTGTCAACAGCACAAAAGTGCATGTTTTGGTGGTTTACGTGGCCATGATTAGTAATGTGGTTTCATTACTAAACAAGATACATGATACATCTTAATGATCTGTACAGAAGTTAACATGATTCTCATAATCTTTTACATGCAGCTCTTGAGAGAGATGTGATTGGGATGGAACCTATGCCAATGGAGAATGCATAGGACACTTGCCTGACTCATGCCACATCCTTGTACAATTGCATGGGAGCTAGCATGCAGATTAACTGCAAGAGCAGCAAAAACATTAACTTCCATTTCTTCTGTCATCACTTGTTTTCTTCTGTTACATTGTCTAAATTTTACACTACCACTTTCAGATAATTAGTCGAAGAAGGTGATAAATAAATGCCTAGATGGTTAATGTCTGCAGGAATATCTTGCCACATACACTGTACAAGAATGAACTGCATTCTTCCTACACTCTTCGCACACCATGAGCATGTTAGCTTTTTCTACATTGGTAAATTGTATCATCCACTCATGACCTACTGCTTGGACTGTGGGAACTTTTCAAAATATGCTGTCTCATAAATAACTCGCACTAGAATCCTGCAACAAACACCATCGACATTCTTATTTACCCATTTTTAGTTTGTTAATGTTCAGAAGCATTTTGTCATTTTGAAAAGTGTATTTTCACCCACAAAATACACTTTCTAAGTATTATTACCATCTTCTTATTGGCTAACAATATGAGCCCCTGACTACTGATCAGTTCTGTGAAAACTGTGAATCAACAGAATTTTCCATTTCCACAATTTTTAGGTGATTCACCCTGTATATTATAAAAATGTGTTTATGACATATGTTTGACCTCTTCTTCTAAACCATTGGATTGATTTCAACCAAATTTGTTACTTGTGTCATTTAATGTCTGGAAAGAAGCTCTGTGGAGTAAGTATATCGTACTAGATTAATATAATATTAATGAAATGGAGGATCATCTGTTGTATGGTTCTAGAATAAGTGTTGCTTATTAAAGGTAACAATATATGTCCCACCAGATGAGACATCCCATGCTGACTCTGATGTGTTTTCACCATTGGTTAGCACTTCATACCTGTCACTAAGACATAAGGGGGCAGCTGTGTGGCCAGTTCTCACTTTCATCATACGCCCAGAGATAAATGAAACCCCTACATCAGCTACATCAAGATTACGATGATGTAGTTTTTCACAGCAACATTTTTTTGTAAATGGTCCATGGATCACATAGATACATTCATAACCTAAAGTCTTTAAAAGCTTGAGATTACATACAAATCTGATGTGTTAGCAAATCAGTGAGGCATTTATACAACATACTTGGAGAAATCAGCTACTTAAAACAAGCTATGTCTCCTCCTCTTCCGCTATTTTTGCCTTATGCTCAAACAAATCATTTATATGAGCCTATACAGAACTCAATCAACTGTCTGTGTACTGGCAAAGTCAAAACCTGTTTAATATAAACATTAGAACCATGGAATTTACATCAGTAGTTCATATATCTGATGACATTTAGGAGGGCTGCCTAATAAGATACTATATTGCCTTAAAAATGTGGAGAATTTTAACATCAGCCATCACCCTGTTATAAAATTTGCTCCAGAATATAAAACTCCATATTCAACCTAGATATGAATGCCTCAACTAAATGGAAATTATTCTTTTACTTTTAGTATTGTAGTTGTGAATTGTACAGAATATCAGAATTATCTCTTCTCATTAACTACAAGTAACATTAGAGTGTAAATGTATTGTCACCTAAATGTGTAAGAATATAGAAGTCCCTGAAGAGGCTTCTACAAGACATTTGATTATAAAGTTTATGCAATATTCTTACTGCATGTTTCTGTAGAATAAATACTTTGTTTTGACCTTCACTGCACTGCCCAGAGTATTATACAATACAGCTGTAATAAGTGAAAGTATACTAATGATCCTGTCTACAGATCAGCTCAGTGATAAAGATCTCAAAATGGGAGCAGACAGAATGTTAATTTATCCATGTGCTCATGCTACTTCATTTTGTTATCTATCTAGGAAATGTCACACATGGATCTTCTATACTAAGTGCTCATTAATCTCTACAACCACGACCTCCATGTCATTTTTATTTCTTTGCAATTGTGTAATATCAGTTTTTATGTCATGAGTGGTTAAGCTGTTTGCCATGAACCAATTGTAATCCTGTTCCACAATTCTCCTAGCCATCTCTTGAATGGATGGTTTTAGGCCCTTTATCAGGAAACATTACAGCTTTAGAGCACTCCTCCAATTTCCTGGGCGAATAATTTTGTAGGTCAAGAACAGGTGCAGACCAAGCTCCAAATCTTGTCAGGCACCATATTTAATAGTCCCTTATTCTGAATGTAGTCTATTCCTGCTGTATCATTTGTTAATCCTTCATTTTCTATCATCAAAATCTGACTCCATGCATGCAAGGGGAAGGACTTAACACTGCACCATTTTAGTTTCCTTAGTAGAATTTTATGACCAATACAATCAAAGGTCATGAAAATATTACAAAAAGTGGTAACTTTACACGAATACATGAGTTTGTGAACTCATGTATTCGTGTATTGCTTTCTGAGTACAGTAGTGTTTCCAGAAGTCAAATTGAGCTGTTAAAAGTTTATTTTCAGAAAGGTGGTTCAGCATTCTACTTTAAGCTGCCTGTTAAGTATTCAATACACATTTCACATTTCTTACATTAATGTTGACATTTCATCAATGTTCATGGAATGACAAATGTAAGGCAAGTAGACTAGCAGTCACAGTCCAACACTGTTGTAGTAATGAGATCTGTATAAATATGCTAGAAGATTCATAAACCTTGTTAGAATGGTAACTATGGTTTTGGCAAGATGGGAAGTAGAGAGATGGGTCAGAAATTGGAGGTCACTTGCTTATCTTCATTTTTATAAAATCATCAAACAATGGAAAATACAGAATGGAATAGGCCATAATGGCCAAAAGCCGTAATTGTAAGAGTCTTTTTGTTAACTCACGTATTGATAGCCACCAGCAAGCAGAAGCCACCCACAACAAAGACACCACAGTTTTTTATTTTTTTATTTTTTTTTTTAGGATAAGTGCTGTACTAGAAATGCTGTTGGCTAAAGAACTAGAAGAAAGTATCATAATGCTCGATTTTGTTGTGTTACACCATAATGTTCAGTCACTTAAGTGTATGAGTCTTTGACTCATACACTTAAAAATAAAATTACGATGTTGGATGTGCAGATCCAATATAAACTAAATGTAGACATAATTAATGTTGCTAAACATTTGCTGTGAAATGATGAAGTAGAATTAACCTCAATAGCACTAATGAGCCAAAACATCATGACCACCTGCTTTATAGCTTCTTTGTCCATCTTTGGAATGAAATACAGCACTGATTCTGCATATTGGGGATCCAACAGTTTCTTGGTAGGTTTGTGGAGGTATGTGGCATTAGATATCTATGGACAGGTCATGTAATTCACATAAATATTGGGCCGCTGATTTGCATTTGTGGTGATTGTGCCCGATAGCAACACAGATTGGTTACATAGGATTTACATCAGGTGAATTTGGTCACTGAGGCATCAACATGAGTTTACTATAATGATCCTCAAACCACTGTAGCGCAGTTCTGGCCCCAAGACATGGACAGTTACACTGCTGAAAGATAATGTCACTATTGGGGAAGACATCAAGAGTGAAGGGGTGCAGGTGGTTCACTGCTGTCACTGTGTCTTCGATTACTACCACAGATCTTATGCAAGCACAGGAGAATGTCCCTTATAGTATAATACTATGTCCATGGTGCTCTGCACATTTCAAGCCACTATTCAACTAACACATGTCGTTTGTGGAGACTACCAATGACCTAGTATAGCAAAAATGTGATTCAGCTGAAGAGCCAACACGTTTCCATTGGTCAACAGTAGAATTTGATGGTCCCATTCCCACTGTAATAGTAATTGATGATGTTGTTGGACCAATATGTGAACACTTAAGAGTGGTCTGTTGTGGAGCTCCATGTTCAACAACGTACAATGTATGGGGTGCTCCAAAATACTTGTGCATGCTCCAGCATTGTGCTCTTTTGGCAGAGATGCAACAAATCCATCCTACCTTACAGAAATCCATCCTACCTTACAGGACAAACAAGCCCCCATACCCCCTGTTCTGTTAAGAGACATGGACATCCAACCATTTAGTACCTAGTGTTAGTTTCACTGTCCTACCTCTTTCCATAGATGCTCATGACAGAGCACATGAACATTCAACCAGCTTCACTGTTTTTGAGATACTCATTCACAGAGTGCATAATAATGATCTTCCTTTTGTCAAAGCCACTTTTCTCTATGGATTTCCTCATTTGCAGCCTGTATCCTTATTAGGATGGTCCCTTGGTTGCTCCACTTATACACTTTTGCAACCACATCACGTGTCTGCAACACCATCGAGCTAATAAGTGTACATTAGAATGTCATTTTAACAGAGTTTTCTGATGATACTATTATCATTGTGAAAAGGCAACTAAATTTCTGTGATGTCAAAACACCATGTTGACCCTATCAAAAATGATTTTGAATACTTCTATTATTAAATTGCCAGAACATAATTTTGTAATTACTAATACACATAGAATGCCAAGAGGAAATCTGGCAGTCTTCAGAACTAAACTGTGGGTTCTTGTGGGCAGGATCAACCTATTAAATATGAAGGTAGTGCATTGTAACAATATAATGAAAAGGATAGTCACTACTTACCATATAGCGAAGATGCTGAGCACAGAAAGGCACAACAAAAAGACTGTCAGAAAGTAGCTTTTGGCCAACAAGGCCTTTGTCAAAAATAGACCACAAACACACACGCACACACACACACACACACACACACACACACACACACACAAATGAAACTCAGACACACATATGACCACAGTCTCTGACAGCTAGAGCCAGACTATGCTCTAGCTGCCAGAGGCTGTGGTCATATGTGTGTGTGTGTGTGTGTGTGTGTGTGTGTGTGTGTGTGTGTGTGTGTGTGTGTGTGTAGTATATTTTTGACAAAGGCATTGTTGGCCAAAAGCTAACTTTCCGACAGTCTGTTTGTTGTGCCTTTCTGTGACTCAACATCTCCGCTGTATGGTAAGTAGCTACTAACCTTTTCACTATATTGTTACATTCCATCCCAGATTTTCCATTGTTTAAGCTAGTACATTGTAGTGATATCAACATTGATCTTCCAAAAGACAACAACGTTAGACATGATTTTACTTTTTTGTGTGTGTATTTGTCTGTGGGAGAGAGGCCTAGACATGACCAATACATTCAGTATGATCCCTACAATACACTGCCCAGCAAGATGAGCAGAAAATATAAATTCCATTGTTTACCAAACATTCACCATTGACACAAACTACAAGTTCACAAACAGACTACTACAATGACCAGTGATCATGAGGCACTGCTCTTATGCTGCTATGTCTAACAAGTGGTAGCAGTTGCAAAATAGTAGTTGAAAGAGGAACTTTCTCTGAAGGCAACATTCGCATTTTTAATTTCTTACTTACTACGGAAAATTGAGAAAGCATTTCCACTCAGAACAATGATGATGGTAAGTTCATGAGTTTTCATAACATCTCCCTCTAATTTTTTAATGTAGCATTTCTTATTGAAGTAAAAACCTTAAAAACTAAGAAAAATAAGTAATGGGTAACTAAAAGCATAAAAATTTTCAGTGAAAGAAACTGATTTATTTACTGTCGATGTAAAAAATATAGAATAACCCAATAAAGTCCAGATTATTCTAAAGCCTACAAAACAATCTATGGAAGAGTAGCCAGACAGGATAAAATTGTATGTAATGACAATTTCAGATTAAGCTAATCAAACAAAGTGAGATCCATGTGGAGACTTATAAAGAAATAAACTTATAGCTCGTGCTGCTAGCTGAAGGTTACATTAAGTAAATTGTGAAGGACCAGCTCCATGCTGCTCCAGTCCAATGTTTGTGATCCTGGATGCCTTTTTGTATGTTTATGAGGCAAGTTCCATTCCAAAAATTCTGGAAAAACTTTTTATGAGAGGCTCAGAAATTTCATAAATAAATGTTCAGCTCTTACCATACAGTAACAATGCTTTAGAAAATCGAAATCTACACAAACAGCAATTTTTGAATTCTTAGGTTTTGTTTTAACATCTCTCAATCATCATAAAATAGCTGTAAGTATTTTCCTAGACCTTTCAAAAGCCTCCATTGTCCATGACCATCAAATTCTGCTTGAAAAATTAGAAATATGAGATATAGGAGGTTTAGCATAGGTGGTTATGTTCATACCTAAAAACTTGCAGACAGATGGTATAATTTCAGTATGAAATAAAAAAACATTCAGAATAAAACAAGGAACAGTTCTCTCTGACATATTACCAATAAAATACAGTTTACTTCAGGTTTGAAGCCTAAGACCACTACTCTTCTTGATTTATGTAGATGACCATGTTGAATATATATGTCCCCAAAAAACCATACTATTTGCTGATGATAATAACACATTGCTCACTGGATTCAGCCCAAAAACCTTGCAGTCAACAGCAGCAAGTACTGTGAAAAGGCTTTTGGAGTGATTCTTCCGAGCCAAACTCATTGTAAATACTGAAGAAACTCTGTGTGTGTGTGTGTGGGGGGGGGGGGGGGGGGGGGGGAGTAAATGTGACAAAATTTATGTGTCTTTAAAGTGGGACATGCATAGAGGAGGCAATGAGAGTTTGCGGAGGGGGACAATGAAAAGAACATTTGGAATATGTAATCTTTTGGATATATTTTTTCAATATCAATAAATGTTCATTTTATTCTGAATATGAGTTTATAAGGTTGTAGCATATGATCAAAGTGTATTTCATTCCCTCCACACTTGCACAAATAAAGACACTTAAATGACTGGTGTCCCTTCTTTAATGTACTGGGATTAGCTTGGACATTACAACAAGTAACCTGAATATATTGCAAGATATCCTATACAGTTAGATTATTTTTTGATTTGAATAAACCCGTTTCTTTGATTGACTACACAATCAGAAATAAAATGGGTTTAACTCTGATGGTCTGGATTTTCAACTTACTGAGCCACCTACTAATGTACTTTTTAACAGAGCAACTGAAGATCTGCAGGTGCACAAGTGTACATGTAACACATAATTGTGCATATCTAGGTGACAAAAACCAATCAATGGAAATTCCAGATGGAATGTAATAATATTATGAAAAGGAAAGTTGCCACTCACCACACAATGGAGGTGCTGAGTAGCAGATAGGCAAGATGAAAAGACTGTCACAAATAAAGCTTTCAGCCATTAAGGCTTCATCAACAAATAGACACGACACACACACACACACACACACACACACACACACACACACACACGCGGCTGCAGTCTCAGGCAAATGAAACCACACTGTGAGCAGCAGCATCAGTGCATGATGGCAGTGGTGACTGGGCAATGGTAAGAAGGAGTCTTGGGCGGTGAGGGGGAGGGATAGTATGGTTGAGGTGGTGGACAGTGAAGTGCTGCAGGCCAGATGAAAAGTAAAAAGACTGGGTATGATAGTGGAATGACAGCTGTGTAATGCTGGAATGGGAACAAGGAAGAGGCTGGATGGGTGAGGACAATGACTAACGAAGGTTGAGCCCAGGAGGATTATGGGAACATAGGATGTGCTGCAGGGAAAGTTTCCATCTGCACAGTTCAGAAAAGCTGGTGTTGGTGGGAAGCATTCATATGGCACAGACTGTGAAGCAATCATCGAAATGAAGGATATCATGTTTGGCAGTGTGTTCAGCAGCAGGGTAGTCCACTTGTTTCTTGGCCACAGTTTGTCGGTGGCCATTCATGTGGACAGACAGCTTGGTGGTTGTCATGCCCACATAGAATGCAGCACAGTGGTTGCAGCTTAGCTTGTAGATCACATGACTGGTTTCACAGGTAGCCCTGCTTTTGATACTAGTGATCGGACTGGAGTAGGTGATGATGGGAGGATGTAAGGGACATATCTTGCATCTAGGTCTATTACAGGAGTATGAGTCATGATGTAAGAGGTTGGAAGTAGGGGTAGTGTAATGATGAATGAGTATATAGTGTAGGTTCAGTGGATGGCAGAATACCACTGTGGGATGGCAGGAAGGATAGTGGGCAGGACATTTCTCATTTCAGGGCACAATGAGAGGTAGTCAAAACCATGGCAGAGAATGTAATTCAGTTGCTCCAGTCCTGGATGGTGCTGAGTCATGAGGGGAATGCTCCTCTGTGGCCAGACAGTGAGACTTTGGGAGGTCGAGGAGACTGGAAAGATAAATCACAGGAGATTTGTTATTGTACAAGATTTGGAGAATAATTACAGTATGTGAAGGCTTCAGTGAGACACTCAGTATATTTAGAGGGGGACCACTCTTCACTGCAGATGCAATGACCATGGATGGCTAGGCTGTACAGAAGGGTCTTCTTGGTATGGCGCAGGTGGCAGCTGTCGAAGTGGAGGTATTGCTGGTGGTCAGTAGGATTGATACTGATATCACTCTGATGTAGACATTGTTGAAGTGGAGATCAACATCTAAGAAGGTGGCTTGTTGGGTTGAATAGGACCAGGTGAAGCAAATGAGGGAGAAGTTGTTGAGGTTCTGGAGGAATGTGGATAGGGTGTTCTCTCCCTTGAACCTAATAGCAAAGATGTCATCAATTAATCTGAACCAGGTTAGGGGTTTAGGATTCCAGGTTTTTAGGGAGGATTCCTCTAGATGGTCCATGAATAGGTTGGCATGAGATGGTGCCATGCGGCTGCCCATAGCCATACCCCAGATTTGTTTGTAGGTAATGCCTTCAAAGAAATAGTAACTGTGGGTGAGGATATAGTTGGTCATGGCAACTAGGAAGGAGGTTATTGGTTTGGAGCCCGTTGGGCATTGGGAAAGGTAGTGTTCAATAACGGTAAGACCATGGACATTGGGAATGTTAGTGTAAAGGGTGGTGGCATCAATAGTGATGAGCGGGGCACTGTGTGTTAAAGGGACAGCATATCCAGATGCTTATCTTCAAGTAACCTGTGGTTGGTCGTGCTCACCTTTGTTGTTGGAGGTAAACTTTATTACAAAATTTTTCTGAAGTGTTTATTATATAACAGTGATTTATGTAATATTGCTTAAACATTCACTAAAGATAGCAAATATGGTAAACATTCAGTTATAAATATAATCCACAAAATATCAAAGCTGATAATAAAATATATACAGATGACAGACGTGAGCTCTACTTTTTTAATCTTGTGTGTGTGTGTGTGTGTGTGTGTGTGTGTGTGTGTGTGTGTGTGGGTGTGTGTGTGTGTGTGTGTGTGTGTGTGTGTGTGGGTGTGGGTGTTTGTTTGTCTGTCTGTCTGTCTGTCTCTCTCTGTGTCTGTCTGTATGCCTATGACACATTTTATTGAGTAATTTAAGGATTTGGGGCTGTTCTGGTTCAAACCAAAGTTTGCCAGCTCTCCTCCTGCTGATGTTTATACACTATGTGATCAAAAGTATCTGGACACCCCAGAAGCATGTGTTTTTCATATTAGGTGCATTGTGCTGCCACCTACTGCCCAGCATTCCATATCAGCGACCTCACTAGTCATTAGACATTGTTAGAAAGCAGAATGGGGCATTCTGTGGAGCTCACGGACTTCAAACGCAGTAAAGTGACTGGGTGTCACTTATGTCATATGTCTGTCTGCGAGGTTTCCACACTTCTAAACATCCCTAGATCCACTGTTTCTGATGTGATAGTGAAGTGGAAATGTGAAGGGGCACATACAGCACAAAAGCGTACAGGTGACCTCGTCTGTTGACTGACAGAGACTGCCAACAATTGAAGAGGGTCATAATGTGTAATAGGCAGACATCTATCCAGACCATGACACAGATATTCCAAACTGCATCAGGATCCACTGCAAGTACTATGACAGTTAGGCGGGAGGTGAGAAAACTTGGGTTTTGTGTTCGAACTGCTGCTCTAAGCCACAAATCACACCGATAAATGTCAAACGACACCTCACTTGGTGTAAGGAGCTTAAACATTGGGCAATTGAACAGTGGAAAAACGTTGTGTGGAGTGATGAATCATGGTACACAGTGTGGCAATCTGACGGCAGGCCGTGGGTATGGTGAACGCCCAGTGAACATCATCTGCCAACGTGTGTAGTGCTAATAGTAAAATTTGGAGGTGGTGGTGTTATGGTACAGTCATGTTTTTCATGGAGGGGGCTTGCACCCCTTGTTGTTTTTCATGGCACTATCACATCACAGGCCTACACTGATGTTTTAAGCACCTTCTTGCTTCCCACTGTTGAAGAACAATTCAGGGATGGCGGTTGCATCTTTCAACATGATCGAGCACTTGTTCATAATGCACGGCCTGTGGCAGAGTGGTTACACAGAAATAACATCTCTGTAATGCACTGGTCTGCAGAGAGTCCTGATCTGAATCATATAGAACACCTTTGGGATGTTTAGGAACGCAGGCTTCATGCCAGACCTCAACGACCGACATTGATACCTCTTCTCAGTTCAGCACCCTATGAAGAATGGACTGCCATTCCCCAAGAAACCTTCCAGCATCTGATTGAATGTATGCCTGTGAGAATGGAAGCTGTCATCAAGGCTAAGGGTGGGCCAACACCATACTGAATTCCAGCTTTCCTAATGGAGGGGGCCAAGAACTTGTAAGTCATTTTCAGCCAGTGTCCAGATACTTTTGATCACATAGTTTACTTACTATAGTTGTGTTTCTATAGTCTGACGGTGGTGCAAAAAGAAAAATGATGTAACTCTGGGAGGGAGCAAGTAGCTTCTTCCCCATTGTGAACGCACTAGAGAGCAAATATAGGGAGGTTCCGGGCTCTCCCTTTATGGCTAAGGGCAAAAACTCTGGGAAAAATTTTGGCAAGGAGTGGTTTCACGCATATTTTACCCAGCCAGCACAATAACTAATGAGGTCTCTATCCTGGCTGGTTACTTATACATTAGCTGTGCACACTTATTCTTCTGACTGGCAAACATATCAACTACTCTGTTGTTGAAGATTGGAATTTCATTGATTTCCTTCTTATGAATGGAACAAACAACCAGTGAGTTCAGCTTTTCCTGACCCATACTTTTCCTGAAAAAGGTTTTAATTCTTTTTAAAGTGCTGAAATTGCTCTGCTTCTGCTGTTGAAATAAGTGTAGTTAGGGCAACTTGCAATGTTTTGTGCACTTTAGTAAATAATTCTTCAAAGGAATGTTCCACAAGAAAGGTGAACAGCTCACAAACCAATGTAATGCCTTTAAACAAATCATTGTGATAAATCACTATCAGTTCATTTTTTAATTTATTGTGGGAAATAAAGGGAATATAACTTAATGAAAAAGTATTGATTAAAGTGGCTGGGAAATGTTCTTTGAAAGAAACAAACTTCTCTTGATCTATCATTTCAAAGCTACTTAATACATGAGAGTTTTGGAATCCTTCCTTTCAGGTGGCTGGTTACAATATCACACACTTCTTTGACATCTGCTGTCAGGTTAGGTTCAGTGCTATATTTAGAACATTTTCTTGAAGAAGTAAAACATTCATCTTCAAAAACTTGATGCCTTTCAATGTTCTCTCATATTTCAGAAAAAGCAGTCTCAAAATGACATAATGCATTGGATATAGTAATGACATTTGCACCCTGCATCTGAATTGTGCTGTATAAAATATCAACATGTTTCACAATGTCACAGAAAAAAATTTAGAAGGAACAGAAAGTCTGGATTGTGAAGTAAATTTCTTAAAGTTAATGCTTCTCTTATTGTAATATCATTCCAAGAATCTTCTTCTTCAGTCATATCAAAACATAATTTGTTTCTTGAACATACATTACTATGTGAGACTGGAAGTTTAATCTACTTGAAAGAGACTGAAGGAATTCTCTTGTTGCAGAGTGTCTTTAACAAATCATTTTGCTTAGGCAATGAAGAGAAAAACATTGCAAATCCGGAAAAATCTGTAAAGAACAACCTAAGAGACTTCATGTTTTTACTTCAAGCATTCTGAAGACCCAAATTCATTTGGTGCACAGAACTTTCTGTATGCAAAAGTACTCTGCATCAGGGTCTGTGCAACACCATGACTGCCACTCATTTACTGGGGCACCATTGTATGCCTGAGCAAAGAGTTATTCTTCAACATTGAAAGATTCCAGACTTTTTTTTTAGAACCTCACTAAGCCTACATGCTGTCCTATCATTAACATTTTCACAGGAAATGTTTCTCTCCCTTAATATACCATGGCATAGTGACAGATTGACTTTTGCTTACAATATCTGTTGATTAATCTGCCTGCACAGAAACAAATGTGACAGTATTAATGTCTTTAATTAGTTCTTCAATGTAAACTTGATACATACAGTCTAAAAGTTAGTTTCGCATCCTGTGTGATGTATATTTACACACAGAAGAATTAGCTCTGCTTAATGGTCATCTAACATGCTGTCAAGATTTCATAGAAGAGGTAACAAATCTAAGAAGTTGTTGCAGTTTGCTGACTGCCATTTCTCAATGTGAGCCCTCGGTGCTAACACATGAGTTCCGCAAAACATTAAGCACTCTATGGTTCTGCGTAATATGTGTCTATTCTTTGTGAATAATTCATTATATTTCTGAATTGACATTATACACACTGAGTCAATCTCAGCAGCAATGTTAATTGTGTGAAACATTTTGTATTTACAAGCATTTTCTAAATGTAGTCCACCCTCCTCATGTTTCATAATTTGTTCACTTAAATGCTTTAGATCCTAACACCCAACTGTTGTCCACAGTCCTTCACCATAAAATAACACACAATAGGAACAAAATAATTTTTGTTTCTCTTCACTCGCTGTTAACCAAGACTTTTTACAGAACCATGTGTTGCAAAAGTTCTCTTCTTCTTTCCATCAAATTGCAACATCAAGAAGTCTTTTGGTTGATGTGCACCTAACAACTTGATTTCCAGCTTCTCTTCCATATTTAATAAATGAAAGGGCATTTAAGCAAAAAAATCTACTTTATACATTTTAAAATCACTTTTTGAGCTCCTGAGTCTCAACCACACAGCTTCAAAATACAGGACCCTACTGAGAGGTGGCTTCATTCACTGTTTCCCACATTTCCTCTTGATGAATGGCAGAAGGGGGAGGGGGGGGGGGGGGGAGGGAAGGAATACAGTAAGGCACATGACAGCAACTACAGTTAGGTGCTGTGGGCCCCCAAAGTGGCTGACCCCAAACATTGTGAAGACTTGTAGACAGGTGGGCAAGAGGAGCAGAGTGAGAATGCAGCAGGGACAGCGGGGTTCACTGGGGTGTGGGGAAGGAAGGAAATGGATGATTGTCTGTCCACCTGGCCCATTAGAGCTGGCCCTAAACTCCACTAGGGTGAGGGTGAGGGCAAAGCTTGGTCACATCACTGTGACTGCAGTTTTAGGAATGAGGAGTGCAGGGGGAGTAAGTGCCATCTGACACTGGCCCTGTGGCATGTCTGGGGTGCAGGGAAAGAGAGTTACATCTGCAGTAGCCCATCCACTGGGTCTGAGCTTGCTTGCCCACAGCTTTGTTTTCGTGAGGGGCAAAGGTGGAGAGTGAGAAATTGCTTGGTCGCATCACTATGACTCTGTGGAGGGAATATGTGGCTACACACCACCTGCCACTGGCCCTCGGCTTTGGATGAATGGGATGAGGAACAAAACACTGGTTCACCACTGTGGAGTGATATGTCTTGTATGTGTCTGCAACAGAGAGAAATGGGCCTGATTACATTTGGTTTCTGTCTGTCATACTACACCACAATCATGTCATAATCAAACTGTTTGATATAAAACTGAAAAAAAAACACAAGTAACTATTGAAAAATGTCATCCAAGAAACACCGACAGAAAGGTCCAGATAGCTATGTGAAAGTATGTGTTTCCCAGTTTACATCCTCTTATTGTTCCTGCCTAAATGTTACGTGAAAGCATTTTTTGGTGGTGGTATTCCTGGAGTGCATATCCATTGATGTTTGCCCATTGTTCTTTGTGGACATAAAAGATACGTTGTCTTGTAACGTGTGCTTCATCAGCGAACAGTTAAGTGTTGTAAAAACCTGGGGTTCACCTAAGTGAACTTGAAACCACTCTCAGTAATTCAAACAGGCAGCTTAGTAAGGGGAAGAAGTATGACCACTGGCTGGTGGTGGTTTGTGTGCAAACTATTGTGCTGTAAAATGTATCATATAAAAATATGTGATAAACCTAGTGAAGGACTGTGTATTGTGAAAACTTACACCAAAATGCTAAAGATCAGTTAAACTTGTTTCCACTTCACAGCAGTAACAAGAACTAATGAACTGGAACAGCTGCTTGTTGTAACTTCTTGGTCTTTCAAGAGTTTATTTATTTTTTAGTTTTGTGGATCCTTGATGTGAGTGTATCATTTGTATGTAGAGTTTGGCAGATTATGACAGTAATAATCATGTTACAATCAAAATCCTGTGTGAATACAGTTAATACAATATGCATGATAGCAGAATGGATTGTGTAATTTGTGTAACTTAGAGGCAGACAAATATTTATGTTCCACCTAAGAAATGTAATTTCTACATTACTGGGGAGGATCATCACTTGCAGCAAAGGCTTTTTACATTCTGTTTCCTGACATGTTGCTTAAGTTCAGAGTTACAAATATCTAAGCAATTTTAGATTGTAAAGCCCAGTTTCATGCCTGGAAGTGTGTAATTGCAATTTGGTAGTGTAATATGTCTTGCAAACATTCGCCTGTTATTAATTTTTGATATTTTATCACAAGCCATTTTGAATTTATAGCTGAGTAATACATTTCCAGTCATCATGTTTTAGACTGCAGAGGTGGACAATCAAGGACAGCAACAACTCAGAATGTTAATGTTTCTGTCAGATGGTATGTCAACAGTAGTGTTGCTGTCTGGAGAGGCTAAATTGTAGGCTGCAATAAATTTGTAATATACAGGAAAACCTCCTGAGTCAGGATGAATTCGCTCAGAAGAGCTGCTCGAGGCACATACTCAGTGTCACACATGAAAGTGTTTTGTATGAGTGCCTTGCACAAGAAAGAATTTCTGTAAGTTACAAGACCACATATGCAATAATTCTAAAAAAACAGGAAGATGTCAAGCACCAGTATACCTGTTGGACATAACTGACAAAGTAAAGAATGATTTTTAAATGCATGGCTATTAACCACATACAGCTGACTAATATGAATTGGAATCAGTATGACTTCCATAAATGGAAATCTAAAGTGATGCAGTGAATTGTATGGATGTAATACATCATTACACAATAAAAATTATGGTTAGCATTTAGGGACGAATAAAAAAAATTATGGTGGCCTTTTTTTCCCTCTAGTAACGGCCTTGCCGCAGTGGATACACCGGTTCCCGTGAGATCACCGAAGTTAAGCACTGTTGGGCATGGCCGGCACTTGGATGGGTCACCATCCAGCCGCCAATATGCTGTTGCCATTTTTCGGGGTGCACTCAGCCGCGTGATGCCAATTGAGGAGCTACTCGACTGAATAGTAGCGGCTCCGGTCAAAGAAAACCATCATAATGACCGGGAGAGCGGTGTGCTAGCACATGCCCCTCCTAGCCACATCCTCAACTGAGGATGAAATGGAGGTCGGATGGTCCCGATGGGCCACTTGTGGCCTGATGACGGAGTGCTTTTTTTTTCCCTCAGGCTGAGTTGAAAGCTCCAAGATGTCTGCCTTTATTTTAGGTAACACAAGGACTGGAAAAATTTGAAGATGCAACATGTCTTCCAAGGGCACAGGCCACTGGAATTCATCTGTAGTCCTGTACTTTTGAATGTACTGCACTAATCTCTTTTTGGAAACCTCATGGAAGGAAGAAGTAGCTGGGATATGCAGAAAATCTCTTTGATGTCACATTAGAGGGTTCCAGACCTCATATGTAAAAAAATGTAATAAAGAATTAACCCTGGCACAAAACTGGTGCCTTGACAACAAAGTGCAAGTGACAGTGAATAAAACAGTGTGCATAATTCACAAAGGCAAATTGTCTTGAATGCAGAAACTCACTCATGCTAAATGATGTATCTCTCAAGAAAAAACAAGTCTGTCAGGATCTATCTTGGCAAGAGTATAACATATAGAAAACATACACAACAACATCCAAGAAACTGCAGTAAGACTGAAGAGAAAAAGTGGCAACTGCAGCAATGGGGCATCATAGTTGTCAGTATACTCTCTACTACAAAGAGAGAGAGAGATAAAGAGAAAGAGAGATGGAAATTAGTTGATGTGATGCCCATGTACAGAAAAAAAAAACAAATAATTACCATTTCAGAAAAAGTGAATGATTTATTAAAGAGAAAGTGCTTCGCATATTGAGAAAGTCAGTAAAAGGTTGGTCCACCTCTGATGCTTATGCAAGCAGTTATTCAGCTTGGCATTGATTGATGGAGTTGTTTGATGTCCTCCTAATAGGTATTGTGCCAAATTCTGTCCAGCTGATAAATTAGATCATTAAAATCCTGAGATGGTTGGAGAATCCTGCCCAGAATACTCCACACATTCTCAATTGGGGAGAGATCCAGTGACCTTGCTGTCCAAGATAGGCTTTGGCAAGCATGAAGACAAGCAATAGGAGCTGTTGCTGTGTGCAGCTGGATGATTTGCCTTCAAGGGCAACAAAGCAGTATGTAGAATATTACTGACATACCACTATGCCTAAGGGCGCCCCAGATGACAACCAAATGGATCCTACTGCATGAAAAAAAATGGCATCACACACCATCACCCTTAGTTGGTGGGCTGCATCATCGGTGACAGACAGATTGGTATCCCACCACTGTCTGGTGTGTCTTCAGACACATATTTGGCCTGGAATCCAATTGACTGGAGTAGAACTGTCTTCAGTGATGAACCCTACTTCAAACTGAGCCCCAATGATCAGCAAAGATGTGTCTGTAGGTGCCCCAGTCAGCAGTGGAATATCAGTCTAAATGTCACCCACCATACTGCCCGATAACTAGGGGTGATGGTCTGGGGTGCCATTTCTAAAGCAGGACCCCTTTGGTTTTCATCCATGACACGCTTACAGCAAAATAGTTGGTCAAGGCTACTCTATGCCCCATTTTGTTGCCCTTTATGACAAGCCAATCAGGACTTACATTTCAGCAACATAATGCCTTCCTGCACATGGCAAGAGTACTACCACTTGTCTTCATGTTTGCCAAAACCTACGTTAGCTGCAAGGTTGCTGGATATCTCCCCAATCAAGAATATTTGGAGCATTATGGGCAGGGTCCTCCACCCAGCTCACAATTTTGATGATCTAACATGTCACTTGGGAAAAATTTGGCACAGTATCCCTCAGGAGGACATCCAACAACTCTATCAATCAGTGTCTAGCTGAATAACTGCTTGCATAAGAGCCTGATGTGGACCAATGCTTTATTGTCTTGTTCATTTTGTGAAGCTCTTTCTCTTGAACAAATCACACAATTTTTCTGAAACTATAACCATTTATTTGTCTGTGCATGTACATCAAATCTATTGATTTACGTCCCATTTGGATAATTCTTTTGTGGTGTACCCTTTTTTTCCTTAGATTATATTTTTATATTTGGATGTGCAGAGTAATTGACTTGCCTGACACTAAGACACAGATGACCCAATACAGCACTCCATTGTCAAAATGCAAGGAATGGAAGAAGATCTTGCCAATGCTGCTCTACCACAGCCATTTTTATGTTTTGATTTTAAAATAATTAACAGTATCTGGGATGAATGCAAATGCCTTATGAATGGAAAGGGGTTTGGTACACCCACACAAGCTGCACAGGAATATACATTCTGTATGTCACTTTAAAAAATGGAAACATATTTTATTGAATGAAATAGTTATGATTTCATTTAAATAAAATATTCTTACAAGTTTAAAAAATGTGATTTTTTATGGCAGTAGATCATAAGTCATGCAGAAGCAGGAAACAAGAAAAGAGACTCCTCAACTTTGACACATTTGCTATAAAAGCATGACAAGAGAGACATGTTGATGAAAGAATTGAAGCTGTTCTGAATATTATAATAATGAGAGGATCTGTGTGCATTAGGTTACCAAACCCCATTAAATGCCAGGAGAAGAAAAGAATGTTCTCGTTTCAGTAGTCTGAAAATAAGGAGCTCCACTCATGGCTTGTAAGAAGGAAATGAGGATGGCTCCTCTCTTTTTTTTTTTTTTTGCTCCTTTTTTCCACACCTCACTGCTCCACAACCAACTGATACTGCACCTGTTGGAATTCTAGTACCTGCACACTCCACCAGATATAGTTCATCTCTATCCTCAACTGTACACTACCATACATTCCCCTTCCCTGTCCCCTTCAGATTGATGCTTGCATTCTGCGTGATTTTGTGTTCCGGCCTGAGATGCTGGAGTTGGTGGTCATGTGTGCATGAAGTGTGCTTGCTTGCATGTATGAATGGTGTGTGTTCTCTTTTGCTGATGAAGGCTCTGGCTGAAAGATAATGTAAGCATATTTTAATTGTGCCTGTCTGCAGCTTAATGTGTCTTCTTTACAGTAATCTGTTTTTTCCTACATTGCTGATATCATCTATCACAGATGGTACCTTTTGTGTTGAGTGGAAATTATCTTTATTTAGGAGAAGTTTGTTTTCATTTAATCATATTACCAGATTACAGTTTATATAAGCAATTTTGGTGTTGAGTGGCTGGGGACACTGGTTAGCAAACAGTATATTGATGTCATCACAAACATTACTGGTAGATCTTCCAGAATGCTTTGGGGCAGATCATTGATAAATATTGGAAATAAAAGGAGACCATTGGGGAATGCCTTGCCTTATTATATGTTCCTTTGACTGAGCACTTTCACAATTTTTTGAGGTGATTTCTATTTTCTGTACTCTGTCTGAAAGATATGACCTAAACCAGTAATTGCAATTTCCTCTAATTCCATTATATACTAGTTTCTCCAAAAGTAATTCATGGTTGACAAGATCAAAAGCTTTTGTGAGTTCAAGGAACATGCATGTTATGTGTTTTCTTTTATTGAGTGCACCATAGATTTGATTTAAAGATGAATATAATGCTCCATTTATTGATCTCCTTTACCGAAAGTCAAACTGGTGGAGATTCATATGCAGTTACTTTCCAAGAAATTAATAATATGATAATATGCTGCTTTCTCAAAGACTTTTTATGTGCTTGATAAGCTGGAGATAGATCTGTAGTTGTTTACATCACTTCTTTCACCTTTTTTAAACAGATGAACAATTTTTGCTGCTTTCAAAAGTCTGGCAGTAAGGACTGTTTATTATATCTGACAGTGGGTCACACACATGTTGTCAGATTTGATTTAAAAGGTAATCAGATATATCATTAAACCCACAGGAATGTTTGTTTGGTTTCTGCATCATAATATCTCAGATTTCACTTGATATGACTGGATCAAGAAAAAGTGGTTGTAGGAGTACTGCTGAATTTGGGTGAAGATGGGTGCAGGAGTCTTGATTAAATAAGAAAGTTTGTCACCAATGGTTATGAAGTGTTTATTAAATATTTCACACGATAGTTTAGTGTCAGAGGGTAACATATTTTCATTTTTAATGCATATTATTGAGTGTGTCTTATGTTTTTCACCAATTTTTTTTTGTTGAGTAATTTCCATGTGGCTTTTGATTTACAACATGAGTTAATGATGAACTGCTGGCTATACATTTTCTTTACTTCCTGAATGACCTTGTTTAGAATTCTTTTACAATGTTTGAACTAGTTATGGAATAACTCGCTGTTCGTAGTTTCACTGTAGACATGCTGCAGTCTCTTACATCTGCAAGAGGTTTATATTCCTGCTGCTAGCGATTTATTATTAGACTTTTGAATGTGTATTGATTAGTTGCAAGTTTTATTGGGAATGACACTTCATAGCAGTGTTGCAAGACACACATAAGTTCATGAACCATACTGTCAATCTTGCTTGCTCAACAGATGCCCTTCCAGTCACCTTAATGGAGCAGATGTGTGAGATGTGCTATACTGTTTCTGTTTCCAGTTGATCTTTCATGTGTGTGTTGGAGAGCTTCTGTTTGCTTATTTGCAGCTGGCTTGATCATACTCAGCACCAAGCAGTTTTGACCTGATATACCGTTAGAGATATGGTCTAGTGTAGAAGTAAGTGACATGTGACTTCGTAGGCTTTCCCAGTGTAATAAGTCTTGAAAGTTTCTTTGGGTTTGCTGCTGAATCCTAAAATCAACTCGATTAAATATTTTGGCAATACAACTGTTTGCCATCTTCAGGAGAATGCTGCTTTTGCTGATGAGTCTCGCTGAGAACTGATGCCAGGCTGCAAATCGGTCTCCTATATAGGTCTCTGTACCATACATGGCACATGAACCGCCCATCATTGTTGCTACCCTCCAAGATGGGGCAGGTGGCACTGCCCTTAGTAGAACACCAGTGGTATCAATATATCACATTAAGAGACTATTTTCAAATACTCAGACATATCAGTATTAACAAAAAGACCATCTATTGCAGAGGAGCTGGTAATAATTGCTCTAGCAGGTTTGCTGTTTATATTTTTCATGTTATAACATTGCAACATTTTCTTTATTTTTTGGGAAGTAGTGGATTAAGAAATCTATATTAAAGTCTCCCTAAAATATAATATTGGAGTATTTTGAACTGTAGCATTGCAGTAATGTGTCTAGTTTGGAGGTGAATATTGGTATGTTACCATCATGTTGTCCATAGATGCACATAACTAAAAGCTTAAGAGTTTTAAATGACATGTTCAAAATGCTTTTTATAATTCATATGCTTGGTTTTAAGTAATGAAATACATTCTACATTATCTCTAGCAGTATTTGTTACTTCTACAAAAATGGTTAACTATCTGAAAGCCAGGAAAGGAAAAATAGGCTGCTCTGTCATCTTTAAGCAAATGTTCAGCCATACAAAGCAAATCTGTAGTGTCTGTGAGGCTTTCTAAAAACATTCTAAAAGTATTTCTAAAAGTATTTGTACCTCTAAAATTTGGTTCCTTATGCTTTGCATATTCTGGAAGAAAACACAAAATTTTGATTTTTTTATATGAATGCACTGGGTTTGGTTGATGATTTTTCTGCTTACAAGTACTTATCATGCTGTTTATGATAGAGTATTTTTGGTAGCCTAACATTCTTGTGTTTGTATTGGATATAAGATGGTGCCTTTTAGTTTCTTCAAGTATTTTCTGTGACACAAGTTTCTTTCCAAGACCATTCAAATGGAGCCCAAGAGAAGTGTGGAATCTGTGACTGATCACACTGATGTTTTTAAAATCTTTTTATGTACTCAAAAAATGTTTGTTAGCAGCAGTTTTTTTAAGAAGGCATCCGAGCAACCAAAGTACACCATTCTAGTGCATAATTACAAGCTACTTGGAGTCAGCACGAGGTCAAGGGATGTGAGGATACAAATAAGACTTGAAATAAAACTAGAGAATGTAGCAGTAATGTGTAAATTTACAGTAGTAGAATGGTTAATTGTCAAGTGTTTCTTGGGACTTGTTACACAAGAAAGGGACACAAAGACTGACATTTCTATGAGCAAGGTATTGTTCTTGATTGAAGGTGTGGAGGTTAAGTCAGTTTATTATAGAAGGAAGGTAAGCATGATAAATATTGTCAAGTGTTTTGGATTAATTGGATGGCTAGATATACTAAGGAAACCACAGCCCAGATGATGAAATATACAGAAGTCTTTGGAGTAAAGATCCAAGTCCAACATAAAGTAGAAGAGCCAGAAAATTTATCAGGACATCAAAGAAAGCAATTGTTTGATATCTTAAGTTAATATATAGATGTGTTTGAAGAGGAGCCAGAAATAATTCAAAGTTACACCTGTCAACCTCCTGTGTTTTCATATAAGACATTTTGCCTTAGTTTTGGTCCAATCCCATGATCACAGAGGGGAATTCAGTTGACAATTATCAAGTAATTATGATTAATGTGGTTGCATAATAAAATTCTTTTTGTGTTAGACATAATTTTCTGAACTGAAGTAGTAAAATTTATATGATTATGTCTCTGTGTATCTAGTCACTATACCTCACTACATGTTGTCAGGTATATGTGTTTGTCCTGTGAAGTCTACGGGAAATAATCCATGTTTTTTGAGACTTAAATTGAGGAATTTATTTAAACATGCTGAGGTTATTTCTATATGTTTGTGGTAATGTTTGCTGAACATTGTAGCTCAGTTGTTGAAGGTCAGTTTAATTCATCAAACAATTCTCACCTTATCTTGCAAGCATAATTATCACTCCTTTAACTATGAGAAACAAATGGTATAAATACTATAAAAATAACAGCTGTATTTCATTAATTAGTGATGATTTTAGAAAGAGTTTAGCTAAGCTTTTTATCTAGATTATACCAAGCTTGATACAAATAAAACAAGTTTTTGATAACAGGTATAAGGTGTTATGCACTATGATGTACATGCTTCTAATTCATTATTCTGAGCTTATGTGTAATTTGAAAGAATGCTAGCAGAATGAACAGCTGGTTCGGTGAAAAATGCAGCTCAACAATTCACGCAGAGAGACAGCACTGTTTAGGCAAAGGCGAAGAGTGTTCATTGACTAACGAGTTTGGATGTTATGAAGTAGTATGGCGCTCAGAATCAGACATTCTGACTGTGATTTTATGGCATTCACCAGTTCATGGTAAAACTCAAGTTATAAGAATTTTGATTAAATAAGTCCAAATGTATTAACATAAATACTACTCTCAGATCAATAGATTTCAGAGTAATAGTTGTTGATATCATCAGTAAGCAGTTAGCTGCATTATAACTATTGCATATTAATCTGCTTACTTCCAAGGAACCTTAACCATCCATTTTTTTCCATTAGGATCTGAAAGTGTTTCATGTCCTCACTTTGTGTACGCTAGTGTGGTGCACTATCCTCCCAATCCTACTCACATCCTGGGAGGCATCCCATATCCTGTCCATCCCAACCAGGGCAGATAACAACAAGGGTGTCAATGCCCACCACTCAAGTCCTTCACCACTTACCCTTCTATCATACACATAGATACTTGAAAATGTTGTTGAATTGTTTTCAAAATGGTTTTACTCTCATTCTTTTCCCTAATTGGTCATGTTTATAACACAGTGGTATCATTTATCCACCCAAGGCAACCACTAAGCAGAAAGGGAATGAAGTATGTATGTCACATGAAGCACTGAAATGTTGAGTAGCGATGTACCTCTAACAACAAATGCTTTGCAAAACTTATGTACAGGGTATCTCACAAAAGACACCTGAGAGGAGTCTGCATGCTACGTGGCATGGCCCCCCCAGCTGCCACCACACCATCCACTGGCTGCCACCAGGCCCGACTCTTAGACACTAATCTGCTGGTAGTCAGCTGGGTGCGCACTTCCCCTGATTTAAGCATAAACAACATTGCCATCTGATTAACTTAAGCTTACCTTTGTTTGCACTAGGTGCTCAAAATGATGTCCCTCTGTTGTAAGAGCAGCCTGACATATCCTGAAGACATTAGCAAACACTCAACAAATTTTGACTGCTGAAATCTGGGAAATGTCTAGCTGAACCCTGTCTTCAAACTCTTTGAGCATGTGGGGATTGGTTGCAAAAACCTTGTCTTTTAATGTTCCTCAAAGATAAAAATCACATGGATTTATATCTGGAGAATGAGGAGACCAGTCAACTAGCCTATCATCAAAAATACTTTGTGTTGCTGTTATAGAAGCATTGGCGATGTGTGGTCTTGCATTGTCCTGCATGAAATAACTGTACATATTTCTGTTAGGTGTTAGTTCTTGGGAAGAAATGATACAGTATATTGTTTGCATACCTGTTAGAATGTATTGTTTTGTGGAAAAAGATTGGTCCAATCATTTGTCTTGCACTAATTACACACCACTCTCCTGTTTTCAATCATGTAGAGGTTGTTGCTGTAATTCATTAGGATTTTTGGAACTCCAACATTGATTTTTTTTTAGAATTTATGCACCCTGACAAATGCAGCCATGCTTCATCAGAAAAAAAGGATCTCAGGATCAACTTCCCTTTCGTGTACAGACTGTAACAGCTGGTTGCAATAACAACATTGAGCAACAGTATCTGAGTTCCTCAGATGACTTGTTGATCCTTTGTGTATCCTGTACTGAATGGAATCTTTATAGGAAATTCAGAATGAAACACTCAAACACTCAGTTGCACAGCACAGAGGACAAGCACATGGTGTTTCTTTTTCAGGACCGGGCCCAGCAACATACGGGTTGGGAAAGCCCAGGACTCAGTGCAGTTGCAATAATGACATCTAGCAACAATATTTGAAGTGGTTAAACTTGACAAAAAAACTCAAAAGAAAATGCAACTAAACTCAGTCTGAAAGTGTAGGGGGGCACGCGCAAAGTATTGGTGTCTGAGACCTAGCTACAGCGACAACCAGCAGACGCAATGGCAAATGCCGACAAATGTGCTGCATGACTCACAGACTCCTCCAGGGTGTATTTCTTGAGTCATCCTGTAGATAGATTTTGTATTTACTAAAATAACTTTTAATGCAAAAGCTTACAACTATCAATTTGTGTCATTGTTGTCAACATATTTTTCTACATGCAACCAATGTATGTAAAATATGACTGACTAGCTTCATTTAGGGTTTACCATGGTCTTCTGGCAATACTAGTCCAAACGGGGAAGTTTAAAATACAGTTTTAGACAAAAAATTGATTGTCATTCAGTTGCTTCACAAGCTCACTTCAAGTCATTTGCTTAAAGTGGCCAATAAAGTCAGTCATACCTCAGAATTCTAAGTCCAGTGACATGCATTATCAGGGAACGCAGTAGAACGCAAACATCTCTGGATGAAGTGTTGTCCTTTCCTCGAGAGGCTGCAAGGCTGTAACTGCTTATGGTCTAGTGGTCTAGTTGAGGCGTAGCACCTTCACATCACTCCTGTCACTTGTTTGGATGATGTCGTTATGGGCATGAGTCATTGACAGATGTCACCAGCTGACATGGACCTGAGTTACAGAGCTGCACGTAGTTGTACTAGTAGGTGGCAGAGGTCAGCAGTTGATGGACAGTGCTAGCAGTCGTAGTCAAAACAATGTTGTAAAGTTATGTTTGATTAATATTTAATGTATTTGCATAATTATAATTGTTTTATATGTGTAGTAATTAGCAGCGTGAGTGTTGTATGAGTGAAGAAGAACAGAAGTAAATGAAAATTGTTTTGTTTATTCACGAAATACCAGTTAAACTATACAGGGGATTTACTATAGTTAAATGTGCAGTCAGTTTATGGTACTAATAAATCATGAGTAGAATACAAATTAATTGGTAATTTCAGGAGTAATTTTATATTTGATACTTTTCTAAATTTATTTACTTAGCAATTGCAACCTGATTTGCTGTTTGTGATATCAGCCAATCATAAAAATGCAGGCTTGCACCAATCTATGCTGGGAACAAAGCCTTTGGAGTGATCCACGGGAGTCAGGGCTGAGGGTTCGAACTAGTAACATCTCATTGAAAGCAGCTTTGACAAAAGTACTGTAAAATTACGGAAAAATGCTAATTACGAGTTCGCGAAGCAGTACAAAGTTTATTTAAGTGAACGGTATAGTGGAAGTTGTGTGGAATTTCGGACTGAATATCAAAATTACTGCTTTTGACTGTTAGTTAAAACCGCATTGTGTGTTGTGCAATCTAAGACTGCAACAGGTATAACATGTAGAGCAGAGTGCACAACCTTTGAGCAAGCATTTTCATAATTAAACGATCTGGTGAAGTCTATTAACTTCGGTAACGGGTCTAAATACCATAAGCTGGCTACGTGTGTGATTGTGGTGTGCATGTGAACTTTACATTGTGTTGCCACTTAGTACGGACTTGGCAGTATTAACTGTGATCTTTATCGTAAAAATACACCTGAAAATTTACATTGCCAAGTTAAAACTTTTATTTCAGTAGCTAGCCACATCCCGTTTACCGGGCAATTCTATGCATGTTGCGATCTGCAATAGACAGTAGTGGTCTAGTATTTTCTACTACAGCTTTTAGCTAGACAAATGAACATTGCTGGACACTGGCAGGGCAGTAAAAAGTAACGTGCCGCGCCGCATAGTGGTCTAGTGATCACATAATGTAGCCATGTAGTGGTGGTATTGAATCGCTCCATTCCATTTTTTTTTCCCCCCTCAATCACATTTTGGTCATCTGGAAAAATAGTCACCCTGATGAATCTCAAAAACAATTCCCTTCAATTTCTAACCCAGCTGTAACACCAGAATCGCCACAACAATTCTTCCACAAAGCTCGCAACTGTGTCAAGACAAAGTTTAGTTCGAGAGTTTCCGCACCCTACAGTGTCTCCTGGCAGCTGGCTACTGGCTGCACGCCACTCACCAACTTCATAAGGCATCGTAAGACCAGGTGAATGTTGCACTATGATTGTGTTTCTCAACTGTCATTTTCTGATTTGAAGTTCTTTTATCTTGCAGTTACATACTGGATTTTGCATGCTTGAAACTTATAAATGTTGTTCATGAGTTGTAAAATAGAGTCACAAGTGGGAAAAGTCTGACATTTGTAACATATTGTTTGCTCTTAGTTTAACAGGGTGTGAAGGCAGCAAGACATATCAAAACACTTGCACTGTGTGTGCAGTGATTGTTTTTGGGCAAAACACATCAGCAAAGGATGTTACTGTTTCAAGAACAGTCTTTCACTGTCATGACTCATTTTCTACATTCAGGAAGTCTCAATAACTGATATATGTGATACTGTGACCATTTAACCATAGTATGTTGTTTTCATTTAATAGACAAGGTTCAGAAGTTGGGTGTAGGTGTAGAATAGGCTCTAACTGAAAGCAACAACTATCCAATGGATGACTATTACTACATTTTAGCTAGAATGCCATCATTTTCCTCATTGAGAATTCCTATGCAGTATTGTTACATGTGTCTAGTTATGACATAATTATGCTAACTTCTTAAGAAGAAATTGATGGCTGAGCTGTTAGAAAAGACATTTCCTCAAGCAAAGAGCAGCTGGTAGTTCAATAAGGATGTTGTGCACTATGAAACCATCCCCAGGGTCTTGTCTATCACATTTGGTGTTTGTTTCCAACAACCAAGAATTGTAATTCAGCTTACCATGCTAACCTTATGATGAAAGTCTGTTTTAATAAAACAGAAGGTACTGAAACACGAGCTTACCTCGAATAGCGTGAATGAAAAATATATTATTCATCAAATGGAAACAGTATGCAAATTTGATATTTCATGCTGTGATTGTCACCTCCTTGTTATCCCAGTTTATCAGTTGTAGCCACAACTAGAACTGATAAACTGCAATACAAAAGATGAGATTAGTTGAAATTTCCAGCTGGAATGATCTCCCTGGACTCAAAAGCATAAAGTGATACACCAATGTCATACCTTTAAAGGAAATAACTCAGATTATTCAAACTGACAAGAAAATATCAAGTGAATTTGTCAGGATATTTATATACCATCCAGGAAGTAACTCAGCAGTCACACCGTTGTCGAACATATTCTACATTACTTCAAAGTTTCAGTTATACCACTAGCAGGAAGGATTCGTTTCACCAGACAGAGTGAAGCCTGGCATGGAAGTGAGCACCTCTTGTCTGAAAGACACAGTGAAAGAGGCCCTGAGTACCAAAAATTTTTGTCAATGGATTTTATTTGCATTTGTGAACTAGAACATA
Source organism: Schistocerca serialis cubense (assembly GCF_023864345.2). Classification (NCBI taxonomy): domain Eukaryota; kingdom Metazoa; phylum Arthropoda; class Insecta; order Orthoptera; family Acrididae; genus Schistocerca; species Schistocerca serialis. The sequence goes on from NC_064643.1 coordinate 465,052,636, forward strand.
GTGACTGCAGATTAAACTTCATAATTCAGTAACTGCCCAATTAGTTCTGTTTTTTGTGTCATAAGTACATTGAAAACTTAAAAGCTAATTCACCAAATATGGCTCACATGTCTGGAATGCCTCAATTGGTTATACTGCATACATTATGAGAAGGTAATAGGTGTTTTAATCATCACTGGTTTTGAAAAAATTTTTCTTAAGAATCCTGTCATTCGTACCATCACCGAAACAGAAGAACACAAATGTAAGAACAGCCCAGCTTTTATTGCAAAACATGGACGTCCAAGGAGAGGCTGCATGAGCTGTGAATAACGTTGCATTCCAAATGAAGAATTATCCGAAAAGTGGGCTCAGAAGTTTATGTAGAAATTGACACCAGCATATATGCACAGTGTTAGTTCGATTTGAGCTGCTTCTAACTTGGAAGGAGAAGCAGTGTCATCAGGACAAGGAATAAGAAATGAAAAATGCAGACAGTAATTTCTGGAATAAGTCATCCTTAAGCAAAACTGTCATTAAGGCTATAAATACTGAAAGACTGTCAAATATCTACTCATTATGATTACAATGTAATCACTGCTAATGATATGTCAGTAAAAGCAAAGAGTGTCCATGTTGAAGAGCTTTCCAACTTGCATTATGCTGAAGACAGAGAAATACTATGATAAAAATATGTTCACCATGCTGAGCACTGGGCTAATTTTCTATGCAGTGCTTCAAGTCAGTGCACAGTGTTAGAGTCTCTGATGGTATCACTTATGAATGATACCTCTATCCTGTTACAGTACTTATAAGAGAATTATCAGGGTTTAATATGATGGCACAGATGGGCAAACAACTCTAGTACCAACATAGACTATCTATATGCTGCTGATTGATGATGCTAAACTACCACTATGTCAGATTGTAGCTCATACTTATTTTCTGATAATGAAAGAATTTCTCAGCAATGGGCGAATAGCATCCACACCATGGTACCCCACTCATAACGCAGACCCATAACTTGCCAATTAATCATGGTGAAATGCCATATGTTTGCAGCTTGCTGGGAGTGTCTTTTTTTCTTTTTTCTTCTTTCCCAATAGACTTTCACCTCATTTTGGAAGCGATAAACAATTCCTACAGCCTATCACTTCATAGTTCACACCCACTCCCTCCCCTCTCCATCCAACCACAACAAAAACTGTGGATGTTTTAAAATATGAAACTGGATGTGATTTCGTACCTACCTTTCCTGCTACTAGTTGTCAACTTTTTTGAGTGGCTATTCTGCTGTTACTCTAAACATGAATATGTAAGGTAAATACAAATATTTTACTGTGGTAAACATCCAGTATCTCCATTCTGCCAGCTCCACCATTCACAATGCAGTAAAAAGAGTTACATAAATGTGCTTACAACTGACAAGCAATATTGTTGTAGTAACTGGGAAGGTGTGGTGAATTCCATCAGTCATCTGACACTTATGAACTCATGTGTTTCATAGGATTCGTTTAGTTGATTTTGTTGTGGTCATTTTCAATTAAAATAGAGGAATAGGAAAAATATCTGTCTTTAAACGTACATTTGTAGTGGGATATGAATGTATGGCTACAGTTGCAGCAGAACACAGCTGCTGATTTATCGTTGAGAATGCAAATATTCTCTCATTCTCTTATTACAGGCAAAGGCAGAAATTAGCTGTTATAATTATTTATTCATACATGTTTTGCTCATGATCAGGCATTTATGCATACTGAAGATCATTAGTGAAAGATAGTCTTAGCATAGAACTGTTTTGTTCAATGTTCACCACCGGAGTGGCTATCTGAGTATCTATGGGGAAGCAGTGCCAGTGAATGGTCAGAAATCTTTTGGTGGCTTCTGCTGTTGTGGAATTGCAGCTTTTCATTTGTTGTGATTGAAATCATGGCCTGTGTGAACTGCGGATAATGTTTCTTAAGATAAACATTTTCAAAGTCTTTAATGAACAAAATACCGGTTACTTTCTCATAATGTATATAGTGCAACCAATCAAAACGCTCCATACATGTGGATAATGTTTGGTGAATTAGCTTTTAAGTTTTCAATGCACTTACAACAGAAAAAGAGAAATAATTATGACAGTTACTGATTTATTAAATTTAATCTGCAGTTAGAGCCTGTTGTACACGTACACCCAACTTTTGAACCTTGTCTATTGAATGCAAATACTATACTACAGTTAAATGGCCAGGGTCTACCACATATATCAGTTACTGAGACTTCCTGAATGTAGAAAATGAGTCATGACAGAATGAAAGACAGTTCTTGAAACAGTAAAATCCTTTGCTGATGTGTTTTGCCTAAAAGCAATCACTCTATACACAGTGCAAGTGTTCAAATATGTCTAGCTGCCTTCACATGTCTGTTAAACTAAGAGCAAACAAAGTGTTACAAATGTTATACTTTTTTCCACTTGTGACTCTATTTTACAACTCATGAACAACATTCATAAGTTTCAAGCATGCAAAATCCAGTATGTAACTGCAAGATAAAAACTCCAAATTAGAAAATGACCCTTGAGAAACACAATCGTAGCGCAACATTCACCTGGTCTTATGATATCTTATGAAGTTGGCGAGTGGTGTGCGGCCAATAGCCAGCTGCCAGGAGCCACTGTAGGGTGAGGAAACTATCAAGCTAAACTTGGTCTTGACACAGTTGTGATCTGTGTGGCGGAATTGTTGTGGAGATTTCTGGTATTACAAGTGGGTTAGAAATTGAAGGGAATTATCTTTGAGCTCCATCAGGCTGACTGCTTTTGCATTCAACTGAAATGTGATTGAGGAAAAAAAAAGAAAAAAAGTGGAATGAATTGGATTCAATCTCCCAACTTTGTGGCTACATTGTGCGGCATTTACCACTAGACTTTGAGCAGTTACAGCCTTGCAGCCTCTCAAGGAAAGGACAACACTTCCTCCAGACATGTCTGCATTCTACAGTGTTGCCAGACTGTGCATATCATTGGACTTAGATTTCTGAGGGGTGATCGACTTTATTGACCACCTTATGTGAGTGACTCAAACATAGACTCTGTGGCGGTTGGATGGTGATCAGTTTTTCTGCCTAAGATCCACAGTAACAGTAGTAGCTAAAGTAAAACAGAAAGCCCTCTTTACAGTCTCTTGTCAGTCTTGGTACAATAAAGATAGAAAATCAACTAAAGATACCAGTAGTTGCAATTATAATGATAACCAGCAGCAGTTCAAATGGTGAGCAACAGTTAGTACAGAATGAGCACATAACTTTCAATTTCATTCTATGGATCAATATTGATATCCATTTTTTACCTGACAAGAACTTAAAAAACACAATTAGCATATTCTCGTCATTTTAACACAAATATTGAACAACTCCATTGATATATTTTCCCCATTTGTAATTCTGAGTAACCTAAGAGTCATTGAACAGAAATGTAAGCAGAACTATTAATGTTTTTAAGATTTTTGCATCCACTAGGCGCTCTGTACTATACCATTAAGGAAATCCTGTACATGGTGCATGCCAATATAATATGCATAATGAAATATTTAAGAGAGTGCATAGTGCTCAGCATTCTTTGGTTTGCATTTCTTACTCTGCGGCTGTTAGGGGGAAATGAAGGAATAGATTAATTTGGATTAGTGACCAAAGAAAGTAATTAGAGAGCTATTAACACAAAATATATATATACAAAATATATATATACAAAATATATATACAAAATATATATATACAAAAGTGCTGGCAGGTCAATAGACACATCTGCTTGTGTCTGTATATGTGTGGATGGATATGTGTGTGTGTGTGTGCGAGTGTATACCTGTCCTTTTTTCCCCATAAGGTAAGTCTTTCCGCTCCCGGGATTGGAATGACTCCTTACCCTCTCCCTTAAAACCCACATCCTTTCGTCTTTCCCTTTCCTTCCCTCTTTCCTGATGAGGCAACAATTTGTTGTGAAAGCTTGAATTTTGTGTGTATGTTTGTGTGTCTGTCGACCTGCCAGCACTTTCATTTGGTAAGTCACATCATCTTTGTTATATATATATATATATATATATATATATATATATATATATATATATATATATATATATATATATATATATATATATATATAAATAAAAAGATGATGTGACTTACCAAACAAAAGTGCTGGCAGGTCAATAGACACACAAACAAACACACAAAATTCAAGCTTTTGCAACCAACGGTTGCTTCATCAGGAAAGAGGGAAGGAGAGGGAAAGACGAAAGGATGTGGGTTTTAAGGGAGAGGGTAAGGAGTCATTCCAATCCCTAGAGCAGAAAGACTTACCTTAGGGGGAAAAAAGGGCAGGTATACTCTTGCACACACACACACACACACACACACACACACACACACACACACACACACACACACACATCCATCCGCACATACACAGACACAAGCAGACATTTGTAAAGGCCTCATATGACAACAACACTTTATTTGGAAATTTGGAACAGATAATTGCCATGGACCTTGCCATTGCTGGGGTGGCTTGCACACCTCAGCAATACAGACAACTCACCACACCTGCAACCACAACAGAGGGGTATCAGTTGAGAGACTAGACACACTTGTTCCTGAAGAGAGGCAGCAACCTCCTCAGTAGTTGCGGGGACAACAGTCTGGATGATTGACTGATCCGTCCTTTTAATACCAGTCAAAATGGTCTTGCTGTGCTTGTACTATGATTGGCTGAAGGCAAGGGGGAATTGCAGCCATAATTTTTCCCCATGGCTTGCAACTCTACTGTATGGTTAAATGATGATGGCATCATCCTGAGTAAAATATTCTGGAGATGAAATAGTCCCCCATTCAGATCTCTGGGTGGGGGCTACTCAGGAGGGATGCCATCATAAGGAGAAACAAAACTAGCATTCTGTGGATACGTGATGAAGCAGCATCTGTGCTCTGCAGCATGTTAAGACATGAAGAAGCAAAAAGCAGACCAAAAACCAACACAGAATTTCATTTCCTTATGACCACAGTATCTACCGCTTTAGCCTGACATCTGAGTCACTTTCTACTCTCTCCAACCACAGAGACCTGGAAAATCTCAGCCTGGCACCATTCCAGTCTCACCCCCTCACACAGATCTCCTTGTGTGCCTGAGACAGATGACTTCAGAGGTGGGCAGCACCCCTATTTATTGTTTTCTTTACCAGAACAGTATTTGGGTTTCGTGATCTCCTGTTATATCCAAGTCACAATGACATTACTAAAAACAGACATGACAGACGTGGAAACATGTAACACCTGTGTGTGTGTGTGTGTGTGTGTGGGGGGGGGGGGGGGGGGGGGGGGGGGAGAGAGAGAGAGAGAGAGAGAGAGAGAGAGAGAGAGAGAGGGGGGGGGGGGGGGGAACCTGAATGTGTTTGTTGCACAAATGTGCAGTTCCATTTAGTGTCAACTTACACTAATTACTGGTGTTATTATGTACACTGTCTTACCCCCAATAAAATCTCAATTAATTTTTATAAATAAAATTTACTTGGTCTTTTATTCTAAAGTACCTACCACTTTTATCAATGGTGGCATTAACTGGCACCTAATTACATATGTCTGTACATGTCAAAATCACAAACATACAACAGCACTCCACGTTTATAATTGCCAGCTTTTCCATACAAAATGCTACCTCTAAAGGATCAGCATCTGTTGATAGCTTTGTTTGGATGCATTTTGATACTAGATTACACAGTGAGCTCACCACTGCCATCACTTCTCAAAATTATCCTATCACCTGATTCACAAACAGATTCTTGTGTCACCTTAGCAATTTTACAACTGCTGACTTCACTATACAGAAAATAATTGTACCACTTCTCACACAATGTTATATTGATCTGCAATTCATCAGGCAACTTCTACATCAAGTTATATAACCTCAAGCGTGGTCCCATGCTACCCACTATTAGCCCTACACCACCACTACCAACTGCCACATCCTGCTAATCCAGTTCTACGCCCACCGTCCTTCCATTTCCTTGCTGTGCGATTCATACCATTGCAACATTGCTTACTCCATAGACAACCTGTGTACCACATACACCCACATATTTCACCACCATTTCTGGTAATCAGTGGGAAAGCCACCTGTGGGAGACAAGCCACGCCATGTATTATTTGATAGTCACTTGAACAACTTTCTGTATTATTATGATGCAGTTCATACATGACAGTGCATGGTACCAGTGTGGTCCATAAAAGCTCTCACAAAACCAGATTTTTCAGGGAGTTGTATCTCAGGTTGTATTGATCACAAAGATAAGAGGTCAATTGCGTTAGAGAGCCATTGGCCTAGCAGCCGTATATCTGTTGAAAGAAAAGACATACTGTAACTATCCTCTCAGCACAGAGTCAAAATTTAAACATTACACATTTGCTACAGCCCAGATAAACTGAGAAATTGGTTAGTTGTTTTGCATTAGGTATGGTCGAGAGTGGACCTTAGGTGACTTATAAAAGCACCATTTGTTCATAGGTAGTTTCTGAGAAAACCATGATTTTCGGATGCCGAAAGTACTAACTGTGGGGATGGTCACTTCTATAATTTCTATTGATGGCAAATGACTGAAATTTTTGCTGTGTTCTTTGGACATACTCAGGAAACCTTGTAACTTTTTTCAGGATCATTATCCATTACTGAGATCTGATGGATGACTGTTACTATACTTGTGCTTGTAATATTGAGTCTTAGGGGTAAATGTAGTTTTAACTGACATGGTGAACACATGTCAAGATTCTAGAGTCATTGCAAGGGTTCTTAGGTCACCAAACTACGATTTTAGTCATCATTTTTGTTACCAATAAAGCTTTATAATGTGTACTTCACACCTGTGGCACAAAGTGACAAAAATGAGCTGATAATGGTCTTAACATGCCTGAAAAAATTACTCTTTTAAGAGACAGATCAAAGCAGAGTGTTTTCGATGAATTGTGATTGATGAGCAAATGATTCAGAAAAAATGTAAAGTAAATGATTTTGTTTAACATTATATGAACTTATTTGTTGTGTCCAAGTATATAAATGTGTTGAAGTATATAAACAAACCGTCAAAAGTTTACTTACCTAAATAATTCATTTTATGCATGCAGCACACCCTGCTGTAGCAGGAAAAAGAAGGGAACTAGCAGAAAAGTGCTCCTGTTGGAGCACAAAAAAGGTGAATATGTTATTTTTTAAAAGTCTCTGACAGGAAAGTGGGGAACCTAATGCCTCAGTCCTCATTCTGCCTTCCTCACCAAAAGATTTGGCATGCAGACATATTCGTGCTTTTTGAGCTGAATGCGAGTTTCAGCGGGACAGCAATGGCAGAAGAGAGAGGAGACTGTGCGAGTGGGAGAGAAAGAGAGAGGAGACAGTGATGGTGGGAGAGTGAAAGCGGCAGAGAAAAAGAGAGAGAGAGATGGATGAAGACAATAATAGTGGGAACCAAAGAGAAGAAGGTATGAAGGGTCAGTGAGAGAAAGTGGTACTAAAAGAGAAAGAGAGATGGATGGAGATAGAAGCAGTGGCAGCAAAAGATAAAGGAGACAGTGGAAATGAAAAATACAGATGAGTGGAGACCACATGTAGACTTGAGGACAAAGGGTGTATGGATGCTCCCAGACCAACAAACTTTTACCCTTAGGTGTAGGGGAGGGCACATTTTGGACCAATATTTTAAAAATGTGAGTGTAGGGGAAAAAATAAGTTGTACTGCCAGAATTTTTGGGATGCTGGGGTATAATGTACAGTGTGGCACTGGGAAAGAAAGACAATAGAAAACACTGTTTGTCAGAGAGGAGACAGTGGCAATGTGGTGTACTGTAAATCTCTGCAAGAAAAGGAAGACAGTGGTATGTAGCAGTGGCAGGGAGTGGTTAGTATAAAGGCTTAACTAAAGTGAAGGATGGGGTAAAGGGCTTTAGAATATTCTTGTTAATAGAATTCAAATACATTTGTGTGGCAAAGTTCTTGGCGAGGAAGGCAGAATAAGAATTGAAGCAGCTGGTTTCCCTACTTTTCTGTCAGAGTCATTTAAACAGGAACATTCTGTCTGTATTTGACAGTACTGTTCTATTCCTTATTAATAATGATATTTCTGGATTTAATTTGCAGGATACATTTTCTAGTCATTGTATGAGTTTCAAATGTTTAATTTTGTTTGTGGTATTATGTGAATTTCAGATATTTCCAAAATGCAAATAATTTATGAGTAAAAAAGACCATTCCTGAATAGTAGAAACATTAGGTCAAGAGGCACATAGAAAAGAATGAAGCTTTCCTAGCTTCTAGACAAATCCTGTGCAGCTGCATTGGGCCAGCTGAACACACAACGATGGGATCAGTAGGGCGGGTAGAGGAAGAAAGAGGCGGGATGTGGGGGGAGGGGCTGGAGACAGAGAGAGAGAGAGAGAGAGAGAGAGAGAGAGAGAGAGAGAGAGAGAGAGAGAGAGAGAGAGACACATGACATGAAGTCATGGATTGGGAGGTTGTGACATGACAGTGGAAGAGGAGACTGTTGGGTACACGGTGTGAGTGCAGTGGATTAATGAAGACTGACGCCAGGAGGATTATACAAGCAGAGGATCTGCTGCAATGATAGCTCTCATCTGCATATTCAGAAAAGCTGTTGCTATAGGGAAGAATCCAGATGGTATGAATTGTGAAGCGTAATTGAACTCTAGCACATTGTGCTCAGCAGTGTGTTCCACCACTAGGTGGTCAACTTCAGAAAGAGAGGTTTTTCTATGATAAACATCATGTACCTCAGACCACACAGAAAAAAGTCTGTCAAACACTATTATTTTCAAAATGTACTGTGCAACTAAAATTTTGTAAATTAAAATATGTGTAATGTAAAAGATAAACTTTATTCACACATTCCAGCAATTTTCACCATTAACACAACAATTTTAGCTCCATATTTACATTAACAGAGAGACTAGATTTTTTAACTATAATAAAGAGTAACAAATAAAAAAATAAATATTGTCATAAGGAATGTAATGAATGTATGACATACTTATGCTCAGAATAGTAAGTAGGTAAAACATTTGTGAACAGTGCATATGTAATAGCATCAATGCATTACAACTGGATTATTTGACATCATAAATTATAGTAATACCACTCTCACACTGTGGTGTCTTTGAAGTTGTTCCTTACTTGTTACAATTTGAACACAACTTTTAGCTCCACCATCTAGTCCTATTTATGCATTCTCCTCTCCCCCACCCACCCCAATTAGTACCAGTATACCACAATTGAGACAATAATTTCAGCAGTTATTTTATTTCAGCATGGAGATAATGAACATATCCATGAAAGCAAAAATGGATACACCCATCTATTACAGCAGAATTATGAGGGACCTTTTTCCAATGCATAATTGACTTCTTTAGCTACATTAAACTTAAAAAAGATGGATTAATTTGAGTAAATCTTACTTTTATGCTAATAAGGGAGATAACAAAATTGTGTTTTGAGTTTGCATGTTCATAAAAGATTTAAATAATAGCACATAAAGTTGGCAGATATTGAACTTAATCACAATATATGATAAAAGACAGGGTACAATTGATCTCTGTTTTTTATATAGCGAAAAATAATACAATATTGAAGAATGAAATTCAGAACATCAGTAACTGAAATATTTTTTGTTACAGTCTAATGTTACACTTCTTTTACAGTGTCATCCGTTATTGTAGAAGTACTCAAGTTCTTCAGATCTGTTAAAGGTAAAAGTCTCACTAAGCGTGATGGTCTCTAACCAATCTAATACACACATGAAGAGGTTGAAAAAATCAGCCAACCAGTTGCAGCACAAGGGTTTATTAGCCCTTATTGGCTCAAATGGCTCTGAGCACTATGCAATTTAACTTCTGAGGTCATCAGTCACCTAGAACTTAGAACTAATTAAACCTAACTAACCTAAGAACATTACACACATTCATGCCCGAGGCAGGATTCGAACCTGCGACCGTAGCGGTCGCTCGGCTCCAGACTGTAGCATCTGGAACTGCACGGCCACTCCGGCCGGCTAGCCCTTATTATCTTTTGATGTAGGTTATGATATTTCTAAAAATATCTTCTTCAGAAGGAGTGGGCCTTGTTACATCACATGATGGTAGATTAGAATAGCTGAAGCCAAGTGTCGCTTATCATATATGAAATTGACAAAAACAAGAATTATCCAAAGCCATGACTTTAGATAGCAGCCAGATTACATTTACTGTACTTCAGAATGAATGCTCACCAGGAAATCCCAGAGGCTCTGTCTCTAGCATGATGTATACTTATCACAGACAAACTTTTATCCTGTGTTTCCTGTTATAATTTTACGTTTTCAAGAGCCTCTACCTGTGGACATTTACCAGTGAGCATTCATTCTGGAGTATACTAAATGTAAACTGGCTGCTATCTAAAGCTATGGCTTGGGGTAATTTGTCAATTTTATATATGGCAAGAGCCACTCAGCTTCTGCTGTTTTAATGTACCATCATGTTATGTAACAAGGCCCACTCCTTATGCAGAAGATATTTTTAGAAATATTGAAACTTGGGTCAAGGGCTAATAAACCTTTGTTTTGCAACTGGTTGGCTGAGTTTTTCCAACTTCTTAAGATTTACACAGCTGCTAATTTGCAGCCATGTTTAAGATTTTGTATTACACACATTTGATGAAGTAAAACAGTGTATTTGCTGAAGCCAACAGCAGAGCAGCCAACCATTTGCAGGTAATGCGCACAGCACTCAAGTGGCCATAAGATACACAGAATAGATGTAGCTGGATTTATAGGGGAGTGGAGAAAGACACAAGAAGAAATTCAGAGGTGTCACTGTCTATGTAATGGACACCAAGATGACAAAATCAGTACTTCTAAAACGAGTTGTTACAAAGATAAAATTATACACAGTATATGAAGTTAATTACCATGCCTCTTATTTATCTGTAATAGATCTGAAGATGTTCCACATTTTTTCAAAAGCAGTTACTTGATGAAAATGCTAAACTTTATAGACTGTAACAAAATACATTTAAATATTTCGCTTGTTGTAAGCTCCTCCATTTGACAGTATTTTATGCCAAGCCTTCACACATGAGACTCTGTCACAACAAGAAACATTTTTTTAATGTTTTATTTAGAAACAGGTGCTTGGCTGCACTGCTCTGGTAATATCTATTTAAGGTACACATGATGTGAATATTTTAGAAGCAAATATTTTCTAATGCCTTGATGCAGTCACAAATCACTTGACAATATAATTATACTGCAGCTCTCATATTCATAATATTTTATTTGTTTATACAAGTTATGTTCTCTTTTAGCTTGGTGTTCCATCTGAATTAACTGTCATATTTTATACTGTACTCATATTGTTCATTATATGTAACATTTATTATTATTTTAAAATTCTGTGGACAAAAACAAGTTCATACAAAAAGCACTGTCAGTCACAGCTTTATTAAAACCCAGAAGGAACATTTAAAGCACTATTTGTCCTTTTAAAATTTGTGTAACACAGTGATGGAAAACAGAAACAGAAAAATGAAGAAGAATTCTTTACACAAATTGTCTGGCAAGGAAGAATAGCATTTGTGCAGATCAATATTTCTTTTCATAAAAAGAATTTTCAATTCTGTATCCTTGCAGTAACAGAATTCAGGAAGACAACGACATATATATAGAAGCACTGCATATATGAACTGCACTGCATGGCACTTACTTTGGCTTAGACACACTTTTGTGCAGTTGTAAAAGCATTTCAATGTGGGCAAATCTCAGAGTAAAAGATAGATTTTTAATATTGTGCTTATGTAATAACAATTCAAATTACCTCTTAACATAAACAGTATTATTTAAGGATCTGAATATGAGTGCTTAAAAAATTTATTAGGCCACGTATTAAAATTTTTTGAGACCCTTTACAAAGCTGGAATATGAAAGTCCTAACACTATGCTCATATCATTGCATTCTCTTTCTTCTCTGTTCTCATTTTTACTAAAAGTAAGTTTCCAAAAAACTGACAAAACTTGTACCTCACACACACACACACACACACACACACACACACACATACACACACACACACACACACACACACACACACACACAAAGAGCTAGACCACAATCAGAAACAGAGACCAGTCACTACAAACATACATGGAATTAGAGTTATTTTTAATGAAACTGGAAGTATTAAAGTAGGAATGTTAATAGTAAAAAATGTGAACAGTCCATAAATAAAAAAGGCTATGAGGTTGTAAGGATAATAAGTCAGTCTCATCACAGTTATATGCACACAGAGTCTTTCATAAGGGAATCAGAATGACTGAAGTATACTCTCAGAATATGCATGACTGTAATTTTAACCTCACAGGCATACACAAGGTTCTTCAGTGTATGGAGTGAATGAATGATTCACCCCTCAGGATTCACATAATGCTTGTGACATATGTACCACTGCTGTGCACCTAGTGTCAAACACCACTGGCAGAGGTTACGAGACTTTATGTTTCTTCTTTTGATCTCTCCGCCTTTCAAGATCACTGGTGGGATGAGGTTTCAGTTCCCTGTAAGCAATCTGGAACATAAATATTGTATTTATAAAAGAGAACAGATAACATAGGCAGGAAAATCCTATTTTAGGGACATGTGAATCCTATGTCCATAATCAGTGCATTGAAAAATAAAAATGAGGAACTTTTCATGATAACCTATGTTTATAAATCAAGTGCAATTGGCACTTCTTTAAGTGTTTACTGAAGAGTACTTTACTGCAGATAGTAGGTATTAAGTTTCCCAGAAGGTAATGGTACAAAGTAGGGACCAATCCAGATGAGAGTTAAGAAGCTGTATCATTTTACATAACATATTTGAACATTGTCTTATCATGCTTCAGAAGGCCCAACAGTACCGACTGACCACTGTTTCATCCTCAGCGATAGGTGTCACTGGATGCAGATGTGTAGGGGCATGTGGTCAGCAGCCGCTCTTCCGTCAGCTGTCAGTTTTGGTGATCAGGAGCCACTACTTCTGAATCAGGTAGCTCCTCAACTGGCCTCACAAGGGCTGAGTGGAACCCACTCGCCAACAGCACTAGATAGACCTGGATGGTCACTCATCCAAAGGCTAGCCAAACCCTAGAGCGCTTAGCTTTGGTGATCTTATGGGAACCAGTGTTACCACTCCAGCAAGGCCATTGGTATAATATATATATGAGAGGTAACCATAAAGTTTTAATTATCACCACATAAAAATAATATTACATAAATAATTTTTTGTTTGTTTGTAGGTACATGACTGCAGTCCTGGTACACAATGAAATCCCTGTGCCACATTATTGTAGCATGTTGCTTGAGGAGTCAAAACAAAATGGCTCAACCTATTGACAGAGTGGAGTTTCGTGCACTAATTTCTTTCTTTCATTTGAAAGGGAACAATGCTGCAACAGTCTGTGCTGAGTTGATGGAAGTGTACAGCAACAATCAGCATCATATGATACTGTGATTAGGTTATGCAGATGCTTCCAGTGTGGTCAAACATGTCTGAATGATGAAGAACAAAGAGGCAGACCACCCCACTTTGAAGAACCAGGAACCACAAGAGAAGTGGAGGCCCTTGGTGGTCAAAGATTGACATATCACAATCAGGATAATAGTGGGAAAAGTAAAGATTGGTCATGAATTAGTTCTCAACATCTGGAATGACATTCTGAATATGACAAGATTTCCACCAACTGGGGTCAACAATTGTCCACACCAAAAAGCCAAGGTGGCAGCAGAAATATTGAAGCTATATCAAGTCAATCCAGTTGACTTCCTTAGCCACCTAATAACCATGTATGGGTGCTGTGTTTATCATTACAATCTCAGGACAAAGGAGCTATGTAAGTAGTGGAAACATGTCACTTTACCATCACCAAAAAATGTGTGGGTCCAACCATCATCAGGTAAGGTGGCAATGAGTGTTATCCGGGATTGTCATGATATGATGCTAACAAATTATGCTTATTAGGGGGAATCTGGCACTGAAGCATACTACTAAAATCTAGTGATGAGGATATGGGAAACTGTCAAGACAACAATGACCCAACTCATTCTGCTCAGGACATTTCACACATGCTGCTGGTTTGGGCTGCCAAATTTTGCCTTACCACCTCCCCCCCTCCCCCCCCCCCCCCTCCCCTATTCTTCCTCTTTCCTCTGACCATTGTGTGGCAGGCATTTCCAGAATGCCAAAGGTGAAGCAACAAGAGTTCAAATGCACTTACTCTATCTGTATAATATATTCTACTTTCTTAAGAATCCTTATCAGTTTATATCAGAACTGGCCTGAATGTGTGTTAGGGAAATGACTCTAATAACTGCACAATACCATTCCATTTTGTGTGTGTGTGTGTGGGGGGGGGGGGGGGGGTACATATTGTGTGCGCATGATGGATAATACTCGATTTACTTTTTTAATGTCCACAGTTAGCATCATAAACCAAAAAGCCATCTAAACTGTTACAGACTACAAATTGATATACAATCTGATGAAACACTTTGCTTCAAAATTTACATATTTATAAAAAGTCGTTACCTTTTGTGAATTTGTAGCTCATTAAAATGCTTAAAAGACCAACAACTCACAATGCACTTTAACTTATGTCATATTTATTGTGTTGGATTATGATACAAGTACCAAATATGTCAAATCAAATTCTAAAGCACACTTGATTCAAACAAATACTGGTACTGTCATCATATACAGAATTTTGAAATACTGAAATAATATGTAAAACTTGGAAATTCATCTTTAGGGAAAAGAAAACATTAAACGATGAGGTTATTTTAAGAGTATCAAAACAACAGCATACTTCAAGTTCCTTGCGCTGTTAAGAACAGGAACATTAAATCATACTTTTATGGTTATTGATCATACTAAAGAAGAACGAATATTATATGAAGATTACAAACATCCATTTAGTATTTAACACTAAATTGAACATTTATTAGTGACCAGTGTGAATAAATTAAAGTGTAATAATTGTATTTGCTTGAGGCAAGTGTGCATGTTCCTCACTGAAAGTTATGAGACAGAATATTGGTAGGTGTGTTAAGAATCAGAAATGTTATATAAACTGTGCTAATGTTATGGTGTTGTGCAGTATCAGCACTTATGTCATAACTTGCATGAAGGTGATAAAAATGTGTGGAGCAAGAAGCTTAAATAAATTTAGTGAACTGTTAAAACATAAGGCCAACTTTTTTTATTTATGACAACTAATTCAATTTTATCCGTAAGAGCAACTCTGAAATTGTGAGCCTGGAGAAAACAATAATGCAATTTTGACATCTGCAAGACCTTCAAGAACAAAGATAAGTAGTGTTGTTCTTGAAAAAATTGGAGTTACCATAGCTGAACTCATATCACACAAGGTAAGTTCATACAAGATTTCAAGTAGAGATCACAACTTCTGCCCTAGAATTTCCATAATCACCTAATATCATGAAGTCTTTCTTAAGAATAAGTTAGTGAGTACTTCCATCTGGTGTCTCAGTGCTGTGTGAAGACAGACATGCAGAAACACTACCAAAAGTGGATCAGATCTTGTCTCATATGCCAGCTTTGCAAAATTTCTTGACATGTGTAAGTCCCAATTGGTGATTTTTCCAGATACTACCACATGTTTCACCTATGTGCATTTGGATGTGGTTGACCCACTTCCCTCATCAGATGGACAGAGGTATTTGTTAATGGGTGTGATTAGTCATTACACCCACTGGCCTGAAACAACAGTGATAGAAAATATCACAGCTGAGACATTAGCTTCCACTTTTGCATCGACACGGTTGTCGAGATTTAGGTGCCCGCTGCATATCACTACTGACCATGGGCGTCACTTTGAGTCAGACCTGTCCACACAGCTGGCCAAATTTTGTGGATACACCCATCACAAGACAACGAGCTACCACCCAGCCATCAATGGGATGATTGAGTGCTGGCACTGTTGTCTGTAGGCAGCGTTAAAATGCCATGATGTATCTTGGACGTCAGCACTCCCCATGGTATTATACTTGGGTCACAGACAACTTTCAAGTCAGGCATCAGTGCGTCAGCAGCAGAATTAGTTTATGGTGAAAAATTGTGCCTGCCTGGTAATTTTGTGGACACAGACAATCAAGACAACCATGCAAAAGCAACCAGACTTTTTATGGTGTTTAAGACAGCATGTGTCCAAACTCTGACCTCTACAGGCTTTGTGTCATGGTATACTGCACTCTTTTATGCACCAAGACCTTGAGTATTGTACTCATGTGAGCTCTGTGCAGAGGGCATTAAACCTGCACTTCAAGCCTCATATTCCAGCTCATACAAGGTTCTCCAACACTCTGCACAAACAACAGGTGTTCTGTTGAATGGCAAGCCAACAACCATCTCACTGCACTGAGTAAAGCCAGCATACATATCACATGAGACACCACTGCCAGTGGACCACATAAATGATGACAAGCCTCCCAGCAGGACTCCACAATGTGTTCATCTCATACAGTGTAGCATCTGCCAGCCTCTGTGGTACCCCCTCCAATGTGGATGACCTGCTCCAGCTGCTGAGTTCACTTCCCAGTGAGGCTACTTGATACTGACACTCTGCTTCCACCAGGGGGCTGATGTAGCATCCTATGCATCAACCTCCAAGTGTTCACGTGAAGTGCTGTGTTGTGCAGTGACAGTGCAGTGTCATGTGTCCATACTGAGTGAATTGTTATCAAGCAGTTCTTTGCCGGGCCACCAGGAGCACTGCATTGCATATGTGATGTGTTTCTCCATGCACAGATTTACTCCTAGATTTAAATTTATTTTCTGTTGTTCTTTTCAACTACTCTCTGACATCATATAATGAGGTTTCCCAGCATACTTTCTGATTAAACACTGCAATTCTGCAAGAAGGCCAAAATTTCAATTTTGTTACCTTTGAGTTACAAGTGGAGAGCAGCCTTAAATGTCGCAATTAATAAAATATGTTCTTCTGTTTCTGAGGTTATTCCTCCTGCATACAGAACATGTCAAACAAGGGTCAGGCAGCATTTCCCATGCAAGGACTGACAAGACCACATGGGCAATAGTCATGGGCTAGGGTGGTAGGCCTACATTTAAGAATATCATAGAGAATAGTTGGACAGCACAGGTGTACTGCTGGAGTTGTGGAAAGAAGGCTGATCTCATTTTGGTGCATAACTAATTCCTATTCTCAGAGTATCAACTGGTTAATATATTCTCAGTCACAATGATCTTGTGAAGTAATAGGAATTGCTTGTGTCATCTGACATTTCTACATCTACATTTATATCCCAGAAACCACTTTGCTGTGTGCAGCAGAGGGTACATTGTGTACGACTGTCACTCCAGCCCTTCCTGTAGCAGTTGTGACTGGTTTGCTGGAAGAACGGTCATTGGCAAGCCTCCACGCAAACTCAGATTTCTTTAATTTTACATTCATGGTCTTTCTTGAGATATATGAGTGGCTGACTCTTCAAGGAATGTAAGCTCTCAGCATTTTAAATAAACAGTAAACTATTCCATGATGCAGAATGCCTCTCTGTCAGTGTCTGCCACTGGAGTTGGCCACACATTTCCATTATTCTTTCACACTTACTAAATGAACCTGTAATGAATCATGCAGCTCTTCTTTCGATCTTCACTATTTTCTCTATCAGTCCTTTCTAGAACAGAAACCACATTGATGAGCAATAGACAAGTATTGGTCAAACGAGGATTTGAAAGTTATCTCCTGAGACCTTAGTCTGCCAACTGACTTATCTGTTATTAGTTTTATATGAGTATTTCATTTTAAATCACTGTATCCATACTCCCAGATATTTTATAACTATGACTGCTTCCAGTGCCCTGCTTCCAGTGACTGTTCTGCAATTGTGTAATCTTATTCTAAGGTGTCTTCCTGCCTATCTGAGTGCAATATGTTACATTTATGTTGAGGATCAACTACCAATCCAGCATCAAGTGTCAATCCTCTGCAGGTCCTCTTGTAGTTCAGTAAAATTTTCTAGTTTAGAAGCTTCTCTGTTTACAATAGTATCACCCATGGAAAGCCTCATGGAGCTTCCACTGTTATCCACTAGTTCCCTTACATTTATTGTTGAAAGTAACAATCCTATATCACTCCCATAGTGCACACCAAAAGTTATTTTTGCCCCTGAAGGCTTTTATCCATTGAGAATGACATGCTGTATTTCGTTTGGTAGAAATTTTTCAATCCAATCACACAGCTGCTATGATGTTTCATTCACTCTTATTTTGTCTGAATGCCTTCAAGGAACATGGCATGAACCTGGGCACTGATATCTACTGCTTTCTGGCTCTTGTGGACAAACATAGTGAGCTGCATTTCACATGACTATTATTTTTGGAGCCCTTGTTGTTTCCTACAGAGTAGATTTCCAGGTTGCAGGAATTTTAATTAATCATGAGCATAAAACATGTTCCAGACTTCTTCAACAGACCAACATCAGAGATATGCACCTATTCTTTTGTGTGACTGTTTGATGGCCATTCTTGAAAGTGGGAATGAATTGACTTTCTCCATGTCACTAAGAATGCTTTGCTGCTCCAGGAACCTACTGCAGACAGATGCTATAAGAGGAAAAAGTTCTTTTACATACTCTATGCAGAGCTGTGTTGGTATCTCATCAGATCAAGTGGCCTTTCCAGTGTTGAGCTCTTTAAGTTGCATTTCTACCATGTGCTCATTTGTTTTGATATCTGCCATTTTAACATTTGTGCAACAATTTTAAGGGGGAACCACAGTGTGATCTTCATCAGTGAAACAGTTTTGGAGAAATATGTTTAGTATTCAGTCTTATCTCTGTCATTCTCCATTCCCATGTTGTCACAGAGTGCTTTCTTCCATTTCTAACATGCCAGTTGAACCATAGCAGATCCTTCCTGCTATACCTGTGGTAGACAAATATCAGTGTGAACTTTGTTGAATGCACAAATGGAGGGAGTCAGCTGGTGGGAGATTGGTCTGGTTTGTTTTGCTTTAGGACACAAAAAACAACTGGGGTCATGCATGCTCAAGTCAAAACTATAGAACACAAAGACAGAGTTAAAAAGTGACTATATGTGAGCCCCGATTGACATAAGAGAAGACAGCTAAAAACAGGTACGTGGAAAAAGGTCTAAAAACGACAACATACAGAAATGGAGGTACAAAACTAAAAATTAAATGGCCTTCACCATATTGCTTTGACACATAAAAAGTAAAATGTGATCAACAGCCTGTACGTCATTTGCTAAAATGGCTGATAACTCAGATGACAAACCCAAGCATGAAGGTAAACAGTTAAGAAATGGGCACTCCATCAGGAAGTGGTGGACAGTTAAAACTTGGGTGCAATGTGTACAAAGAGGTGGGAGGGCCGAGAGGAGGTCATCCAAGCTGCTGGGAGAGGCTTAGTAAGCCAGAGCTTATTCCCGTGAAGGGAGGATCATGGCGATGCCAAAGAGACACCACCTGCTGACAGATGGCAACACAGAGATCATTCGAGGTAATATAGGAACTTGCGGGCTAAGGTATGAGGACTGCAGCCTTGGCAACAGCATCAGCAGTCTCATTTCCTGGCAGATTGACATTACCAGGAACCCACAGAATCATGACACTGGCTCCACCAAAGTGAGCAAATGACAGTTTTCCTCAACCTAAGGGATGGGCGGTGTACAACACACACAGACTTTGAATGGTGCTGAGTGAGTCTGAGCAGAGGACACAATTGAAAAGGCTGTGTCACTGGATGTACTCTATTGCCTGATACAGGGTGAAGAGCTTGGCTGTAAATACTGAGCAGTGTGCCTGTAGTCGATATCGAAAGACATGGGTGCCAATGATGAAGGCACACCCAACCCCACGGTCAGTCCAAGAGCCATCAGTGCATACAAAGGTACTATTGCAAAGGTCATGAAATGGAAGGCAATAGACAAAGACTGGAGTAGTGTCCTTAGGAAGCGAATGAAGGCCAATGTTAACATGGGCCACTTCATGAAGCCAAGGTGGTGAAATGTTCACACCCACCCGGAAAGTTGCAGGCAGTGTGAAGTTAAGCCACTGTAGCAAGTGGGAAAAGCAGACTCCAGGAGGTAACAGAGAAGAGGGAAGTGCCCCATACTAGTGATCAAAGGAACCATCAAAGAAGTACACATAGGATGGATGGCATACAAACAGCATGCATACCCACTGTGGAGAAAGTCATGGCAGTAGGACAGTGGTAGTTCAGCAGCTTCAGCATACAGACTCTCAACCGGGCTAGTGTAAAAGACGCCCGTGGCTAGATGGATGCTATGATGGAGAATAGTGCTGAGACAGTGTAAGAGGGATGGACATGCAGACGCATAAACTAAGGACCCATAGTTGAGTTTTGAATGGACAACGGACCAGTACAATTGAAGAAGGGTCGTTCGATCAGCACCCCAGGAAGTACCATTGAGGACACGTAGGACATTGAGGAACTGCGTATAACAGGCTGCCAGGTAAGACACATGGGAGGACCAAGAATGTTTCCTGTCCAGCATGAGCCTCAGGAATTCCATTGTTTCAATAAACAGAAGGGCAACAGGCCCAAGATGTAAAGGTGGTGGGAGAGACCATTAGTGCCGCCAGAAATTCATACAGATGGTTTTGTCAGGGGAAAAGTGAAGACCATTGTCGATGCTCCTGGAGTAAAGACGCAGCTCATTGAGACAGGTCCATGGAGAACTGCAATATATGGCAAAATCGTCAACAAAAAGGGAGCCGGAGATGCCCAGCAGGAGACAGGCCATTATAGGGTTAATGGTGATAGCAAAGTGGACAGAACCCTGAGGCACACCATTTTCCTGGATAAAGGTGTCTGACAAGGTGGAACCCACAAGCACCTTGAAAAAAATGCCTGAAGAAAACAGGGCAGGTGGCCACAGAAGTCCTGCGTGTAAAGAGTATGGAGGATACCAATTCTCCAGCAGGTGTTGTAGGCCTTCTCCTAATTGAAAAACATGGCCACAGTCTAGGATTTCTGCAGAAAACCATTCATGATATGGATGGACAAAGCAACAAGATGGTCAACTGCAGAATGCCGTACTCGAAATCCACACTGTGCAATCATGAACGCAGCTGATAAGAGAGATGGGGCAGTAGCTGGAAGGAAGGTTTTTGTCCTTACCAGGCTTAGGTATGGGTATGACAGTGGCTTCACGCCAGCATCCGGGAAACGTGCCCTCCAATCAGATACGGTTGTACGTGTTAAGGAGAAAGTGTTTGCCTGCAAGGGAAAGGTGCTGCAACATCTGAGTGTGGATGGCGTCTGCCCCTGGGGCGGAGGATCAGGATGAACTGAGAGCATGATCTAGCTCCCTCATACTACTGGAGGCATTGTAGCACTCACAATTCGGAGAAGAGAAGGGTATCGCCCGAGCCTCCTCCATTTGTTTCCAGGGTGACAGTGGGAAGAGCTCAAAAATTCCGCAAAATGGCAGCTCAGGGTGTTGGAGGTAGCAGTAGAGTCCACGATGAGATCATCTGCTACTGTCAGTCTGGATATTGGGGAATGGATCTTGGTCCCAGAGAGCCATCAGAGGTTGGCCCACACAACAGAGGAAGGGGTGGAACTGTTAAAAGAACTAGTGAATGAAATCCAGCTAGCTCTTTTGCTATTCCAAAGAACATGACAACACTTTGCACAAATCTGTTTATACTGAATGCAGTTTGTCATTGTAGGATGGCAGTGAAAAACATGGAGAGCATGTCTCTGAGGGTGAATTGTGTTGTGGCATGCCTCAGTCCACCAAGTGACTGGGACACGATGAGGTAAAGAGGAAGTACGAGGAATGGAAAGTATGTGAGATATTCCACCTGGTCATCACAACTGGGGAAATATTGTTCTTTGAAGGTGAACAGGGAGGAGTAAAGCTGCCATTCAGCATTAGTAAGCCGCCATTTGGGCATGCATGCAGATGAGGTAGGATTCAGAAAATGGATAGCACATGGGAAATGATAGCTTGGGTAGGTGTCAGAGAGAGCAGACCACTCAAGACGGTGGGCAAGCGGGGCAGTGCACAAGGATAGGTCCAAATGGGAATATGTGTGCAAGGAGTCAGAAAGGAAAGTAGGTGCTTCAGTGTTAAGGCAGAAGAGGTTAAGTTGGTTAAGAAGGTCAGCCGAGAGGGCACCTCTCTGACAGGTTCTGGGAGAACCCCAAAGGGGACGATGCACATTGAAGTCATCGAGTAGCAAAAATGCTAAAAAAAGCTGTAAATCTTCTGTGTGGGACCAAAGGCTATGAATGTTCCATTGGAGGAGAGTCATGATGAGAAAGAGATCCAGGGGTGTCACCTCGGGGGCTGCTGAGTGACAGCCAGTGAAGAGTCACTACTAGGGGCACAGAAGCAGGAGGATCCTGCCCCACGGGGTCCACAGAAGCACCAACTTGCTTGTGCGGTAGGTCTGTGGAGTCCAATGCTGGAAAATGGTTGGTGGTGTGCACCAGCGACACGGAGGCTGCCCGGGCTAAGGTATCATGTGGTGACACTGTCGAAGAGGATCTTCGACTTGGCAAAGGAGAAGACTCCTTGCCTTTGGTGGACTTATTTGAGCCTTTCCAGTTAGAGGAAGACTCAGGTGTTGTCTGGCTGGAGTGACGGAGGAAGTCTTCACAGGGTACTCCTTCTGTCCTTTCTGGCCTACTGGTTGTGTAGCTGGTGGCTTCGCCCCTTGAGGTGAGAGTTTGACAGCTTGTTGCACAGCTGGGTGGGGTGATGGCAATGCTGCCTTGACATTGGGCGATTTCACAAACTCAGTGCTGAAATGGAGGTCGCATGTCTGCATGGCCATGTCTTTCACAGAGCAAGGGGGAACAAGAACAGAACTATGGGTGCCAGACCGGAGAATGCAGGGTTTGTGACTAGCCAGTAATTTGCGAGTGACAGGGTAAGGCACTTTTTCCTTTACCCGGATCTCTTGGACAGTCTGCTCATCAACATACATGGGACAATCCTGAGAGGAGGTGGCATGGCTGCCTTTGCAGTTGATACACCGGAGACAAGGAGGCGGACAATCGCTCTCATGTGCATCCTTACCACAGGTTACACATTTGTCTGGGTGTCGACAAGACATTCTAGTGTGGTTGAAATGACACTGGTAGCAGCACATTCGGTTCAGAATGTACAGCCAGACTGTGATAATTTCATAGTCTGCTTTGAACTTGGATGGAAGCACCACTCTATCAAAGGTGAGAAAAAGAGTGGGGTGGGTACTAAGGAGGAATCTATCTTTTTCATTACATGATGGATGGCAATGACACCCAGATCAGAGAGGTAAGATTTGATTTCAGCCTCAGTTAGACCACCGAGCAGCCTGGTGTAAATTACACCATGGGAAGAATACAAAGCTCTATGGACTCTGACACGAACAGGGTAGCCGCGGAGAAGCGAGGCAGCAAGCAGTTGTGATTGAGAATCAGAAGTAGTCTCCAGAAGCAATATGCTATTCCATAAATGAGAACACGATTTCTCAGGACTGGCAATTGCATCAACTCCTTTCTGAATAATAAACAGATTTACCGTGGCAAAGGACTGACAGTCTTCAGTACGTGAGACCACAAGGAACCGTGGTGCAGGAGGAAGGGTCTTTGAATCATTAGCCTCATTACATTTACATTTTTTAGACATTGATTGGGAAGATGATTGATTCATTGTGATAAAATCCCCAATGATTGCCAGCGTCTCCAATGGCACACTCCTTCCAACTGGGGGCCCCCTTCACAAGGGGACGCACCCACCGTAGGTGATTGTTCTCGCCTCCCAAACACCTGACAGAGGGACCAATCGGTAATTTGGGAAGGTTGCAGCTCAGGAAATCAACCCTCCCTGGGCCTGGCCTGTAGCAGGGGGTATGTGCAAACCTAACCTGTTGATCTGGGACTGGGAATTACACATCACCCAGTCATCTGTTACACATGAGATGCACGGGCTGGCCTTCAGTAGCACACAGGAAGGAAGAAGAAAAAGAAGAACCTCAAACGCCGAAGTGGAGGAACAAGAGGAGAATGGAAACATAGAAGGGAAAAGGGAGCAAAAAACAAAGATGAGACTCTTATGTAAGTGACAGACAATGCAGAACATTCCCAATAGCACCCTACACATGTTCCCCAAAGGAGGGGAAAAAGAATAGCAAGAGGATAGACATGCAGTACAGAAGGGAAAAATGCTGCAAAGGCTGGGGCACCATGGTAGCCAAGCATGAAACCATCAAAGAGTGGCGAGCCCCATGGGGGAGGGGGGGGGGGGGGGGGGGGAGTTGGTGGGGGAGCTTCCTGTGGAAGAGTAACCCAACTGAACAGTACAGAGAACAAAATGTGACAGACAGACCAGGATAGGGACAATGAGGACAGTACAGCAAAGATTGATCCACAGGTATCAAGCACGAACATTGAACTGCCTGGCTGTGTGCTGAGCAGCTGCCTAAATACCGGCTGTATGGAATGGAATAGGTTGGCACACTCACATAGCAAGATGATGGCATGCTCACTGTTCAAGTCCTGTGCAGTCACAGTACCCTCTATCAGATATCGAGGTCCGTCTGCTCCAGAGGGCATTCAGCCTCTGTAGTGCCTGATAACCAGATTTCCCATCTTTCACAACAGTGCTCAGTACATACCTGCCCAAGGTACACCTTTTCTTACTTTTCTGTTTACAGCTATATTCAGTGATGCTGCAACAGCCTCACCATCACTCATTCCCTGTCCTATGCTAACCAGTTCAAAAAGTTCAGATCTGAATATCAGTTATATTGCCTTCACAAGTCCTCCTCTGATCAGATGCTCAAGGTAGTTTTCAGATAAGGCATTTAAAACAATTTTATGTGATTATCTGTCCCTATTATCTACCTTAATCAATAGTGTTTCCACACTTACAGCTGGTAAGCTGAAATTTGCACCTAATACTATAACAAATGATGTGGAAATTTACTCAAAATTGTCTTCATGTTTCCCATCAAATGTTACATTAGCACTGTTCCTGAGGCAGGGAGTCTATAAAAGCATCTGATGATCAGGTTTGATCCACCTTTAACACTTATCTTCACCCAAATAATTTTGCATTTGAAATCTGTTCTAAGTTTCACTAAAATGCAGTCAGCTCACACAATGAAAATACATTAAAAATTATGCAAAAACTTGGAGCTGATGATGGTAGTGATTTTCAAGTGAGGGCATTAAACAGAAGGTCGGTCATCAGCAACTTAACTAGGTAAAATCAAGGATAAAATATCAATTTAGACACAGTTAAAAAGGGGACAGATGACTGTGCCTTTATCACTACTCAGAAACAAAGGATGACCAAGTCACCCTGTGACAGACTAATAATGCAAGTGCCAAATATCCATTGCAAGGTTGGAGGATGCACAGAAGATGGAGAAGTCCACAAATAAAGAACACAGTACAGGATGATGATGATGATGATGAGGATGTCTGATTCGTGGGGCACTCAACTGTGCGGTCATCAGCGCCTGTATGAAGTCACAATTTTTACGCATCCAATTTTTTACACAGTCCAGTCACAAATGATGATGATGAAGATGATGATGTGGATGATGATAATGATGATGATGAAATGATGAGGACAACACAAACACCCAGTCCCCGGGCAGAGAAAATCCCCAACTCGCCTGGAAATCGAACCGGGTCCCCATGATCCAGTGGCAGCAACACTAGAAAGTACAGGATGCTGTACCATCAGCATAATACGGTTGATCTCAATGGAGAATGTCACGACACTTGGAACACTCTTTGAGGGACACCATCTCCTGCTTAAAATGGTCAGACGGGACATTCCAAACCTTGTATCTACAACACCAGCCTCAGACGAAGGGGTTGTACGAAAGTGGGTCGACGCTCATGGAGTGTCCACAGATAGAGCTGCAACAAAATATGGCTCCACGTAGTATTATAGGCCTTTTCAAAATCACAGAAGACACTGATAAGGTGTTGCGTACAGAGGAAAGCTTGTTGAATTGCTGCTTCAAGCAGGGTCAGGTTATCGAGTGTGGAGTAATACCTCCCGCACCTGTACTGGGAGTAAATTAGTGGAGACCTGGTTTCAAGAACCCACACTAGGTGCTGGGTGACCATATGCTCCAGTGCCTTTCCCATGCAGCTTATGACTAGTGCTACAATAACTACTAGGGTTATTTCAATCCTTCCCTGGTTTTTAAAATTGAGATTAAAATAGATTCTTTCCACAAGTTGGGTCTCTTGTCATCCAAATTTCATTAAAAGGCTGAAGGAGGACCTCCTCCCACTGCGGATCCAACTGCTTCAACATGATGTACCCCCAATCATGTCATGACTAGGCATAGTATCATGAGCTATTGACAATGCAGAATCAAACTCCCACAGAGAGAAAAGCTGGTTGTATTCCTCAATGTTGGTGGAACTGAAATCAAAACCAACACTCTCCTGGACAATAATGATGGAAAGCTGGATCCTGCTAGAATCAGCTGTAATGTCTTGTACGATTAAGCCATTGTCTGAGCAATGTCTCTTAATGATGTTAGGAGACACCCCTGCTCTCGCACAGCTGCTATTGGATGTTGTGAGTTCTGCCTTGAGATCCTCCTGAATGCTTCTCAATTTATTTGCAGACATGGACCTACTGATGGAGTTCAGAAACTCTTGCCAAGACCTCTGCTTACTGTCCTGAATTATTCTCCTTACCTTTGCCCACTTCAGTAGAAAGGCTGCAAGATTCACGTCTGTAGGGCACTGATTGAATTTGTATAGCTACCCTCCTTCCCCTGATTGCAGAACAACACTCATTACACCAAGGGACAGGCTGACTCAGAGGTGTTCCCATTGTCTTCAGAATGGATGCATCAGCTGTGTGGTGGATCATTCCTGTAATGTGGCCCGCCAAGAACTGGATGCCATCAAACTGTTCAAAAACTGCCCATAAAGTACCCAGTCACCCTATCTGAACAGCCATCTTAGCAGCTTTCTTTCAAGATCTGCTCCACAGCGCAGATGGATCCAGATAGGGTAGTGGTCACTACCGTGAATGTCCTCATCCATTTCCCACTGAGCAGTGTCTGCAATGCCAGGTGAGCAGAAGAAGAGGTCTATGGCTCTAGATGAACCGTAGCAGCACTAAAATGTATAACTTGACCAATGTTCATCAATATGATGTCTGTAGTTAGTGTCAGATCCTCAGCTACCCAACCCTTGGGGCAAGTGGTGTTAGTATCCTGTAGAACACTGTATGCATTAAAGTCTCCTAAGATCAGAAAGGGCCAACATATTTAATCAAGGAACGTGAGGACCCCACAGACAATGGGCTCATGGGGCAGTAGGTACAAAGAGCAGACCATGGCAGCAATATGGGACCCTATCTGAGTAACAGCAGCTTGTAGTGCTGCGGTTAAGGGCAAAGGGGAGGTGTGGAATGTGTGCATGATGAATACTGCTACCCCACCTTTCATTGTGTCACCAGTAAGAAATGGTAGCCTGCAAGCACAGGATCATCAGTCTGTTACGAATGAGTCTTTTGGAGACTGAGGCAAAAAGGTCTGTCCTGTAAGAAGATTCTCAATTCCTCCAGAGGAATTCTGTATCCATTCATATTCCACTGTAGTATGGAAGCAGTGTGGTTTTGGTCCACCCGTATCATTGTAGAGTAAGGGAAAGTGGAGGGCCTGCCTGGGGGCATTGAAATTCATGTTGTTCTGCTCATCAGTCAGACATACCAGAATAAAGCCTGATGGTGCCAAGGACAGATTTTGACCCAAACATCATGACCCTTTCCCACTCCCTTTTACTTCAAGATGATGGGGAAAGGGAGCACTGAGAGATACTCTGCTTTTGGGGTGCCTTCTTGATGCTCACTGTGAAAATTTTGCTGGTCTCTTCTATCATTGGCTTCAGCATGTACAGGTACAAGTACAGGTGCTGGTGGTGGATAATGGTGTGCTGGAAGTCATTTGCATTGAAACATTCACCTTAGGAGCTGGTTTCTGCACCATGGAAGGATCCAAAGTGGTAAACACTTGGGGTTTTGTCACCTTATACTGTTTTTGGCTTCTGCAGAGGGGATTTTGCATTCCTCAGCGAAAACAGGGCAATCTCAGCTCCAGACTGGGTGGCTCCCAGAGCGATTAATACATACTGCTGGAGACAGACAGACAGGGTGCCTTTCCACACTCTTCACAGGTTGCTTCGCCTCTGCAACTCAACATTGTATGGCCAAATCACTGGAAATTTGTAGTACCACATAGATTTAGGTATGTAAGGCCTAACCTAAAGTTGGAGGAACTGCCATAATGTGTTCAGGCAGAAATGAAGAACTGAAGATCACAATGAAGATGGCGCACTTCTCTATTTCTCCGTTATTCCTTTGTGTCCTTTGCTCCACTTCCACTATCCCTGTGATGCCCAATCTCATTTGAGTTCTGAGATGGCTATGGGAATAATATCATGGCATGTGATCACATCTTGCCCAAGCTGAGGGAGTTATGCAACTTAACAATTATGTCACAGTCTCACACTTTTTCTGACTTCCTAAGAAGTTCTACTTGCTTTGCCCTGTTAGTCTCTACCAAGAAGGACATATTTCATAACTGCTTAACAGACTTTAAGATACCAGCAATCCCTTCTAAGCCTTTATGAAGGCACTTTTCCAAACATCCCCTCCTTCCTCTTGATCACTACAAACTCCTTCAGCTCCATCGCAAAACGCAGTTCGATTATCAAGAGGACTAGCCTCACTCATTTGTTCAGATGGATGGGTGTGAGTACTCCCAGACAGTACATCCATCATGTTGGAAGTAGATAAGTTTGAGTTTGAGGGTTCCATCTTGGTCCCACAAGCAGCTATCAAAGGAGAGGTCCACTCAGACAGAGTCCTGCTTGTCTCAGTAAGTCTTACACAACTGAGGTATTGTAGGTCCAGAGAGGTCGCCCACTAATTACTGTTCTACCTCAACAACCAAGCATTTCATTGGCACACAGTACTACTTAAGATTGAGGTTTTCCCCCCTATAGTTGCTGAAGCATGCCCAGAGGTTACGTTGACAGAGGACTGGTGGCACTCACCAGTCCATGTTCAGAAACCCCATGGTTGCCAAGCCTGCAGCCAACAAACAAATGCCAAGGCTCTGAGGGCCAAAAATTGGGAATAAGTTAGTATATACTAGTCAACAAACTAAAATAAACAGGTATAATCACTTCTTCTCAGAGACAATTAAGAATGAAAATCAACCAAATCCTATGTATAAACAGTGCCATTGTAAATGCACTCTGAACAAGGTTCAGTTCTAGATCTTGACCTTTCATATGTAATGCTCTGTCACCTTTGCCATCAGAACATAAACTATCAAGTGACTCACTATTAAAATGCATAGGAGAATCCAGAAATATTTTGAGGCTGATAGAAGCTTTTCTTTGGTTCATCCTTTCAGCTGGACTCACAGTCCATTTCTAATGGAATTATGAAATTTATGATTTATGATTTTGGCAAAGAACCAATAAGAAAGAACGACACCAATATTGGAAACTATCACTTCTATTTCAATGAGGTTTACACAGCTGGCAAGAATAGCTTCCAGAGCAAGTTAACATTTTACTCTTTCTCAAATAGAGGATTTTGGCAAAGAACCAATAAGAAAGAACGACACCAATATTGGAAACTATCACTTCTATTTCAATGAGGTTTACACAGCTGGCAAGAATAGCTTCCAGAGTTTTACTAGACTTCAATATGAGCACAACTGGTAGCACAAACTATGTCTATGGAATAACTAATCTCCTGCTATCCACTTGTAGGCTTTGTGAGTGCCACTATAATCTGGCCATGAAGATCTGTGGAGCAGCACTGAAGAACTGAACCTGCTAGGCATTTTCAAATGGATTATTTGCTAGAGAAATGCCAAAAAAATGTAAAAAGAAGGTACATTTGCCACTAATGTATACTGTGTCAGGTGACTAAATGTCAGCTGACACTACACTTATTAGTGAAAGTTTAAGGCAATGGATATACTTGTTTTTATCTTGAACTGAACCATAATGGCCTAAAAGATACAGCTGCACTGGACATAATAGGTAGTTTTGTTTTGCAACAGAATTTAGACAGTTGGTGGTATTTTTAGTGAGAGAATCTAAAATATATTTGCCTCCCTTGAAGTCTAATGCTATAAAACAGAAACAATTTGACACCAAAGTGGCAGTAACTGTTGAAAGTAAAATCTCGCAGTTTGTCACAGATTAATGTACAAAAATAACTCTTAGATAGATGAACACTGTTTTCCGGTTACATCTTGTGCCTTTTCAGAACCAGTTTGGAGAGTCCTTTCCTCCACCTCAGCATCTGAACACCCTACTTCTTTTGGTGTCCTACATGTTTGGTGTCTAATTTGTGCATATGTCATGCTAGTTCAAGTTTTTCTGTTTCCACCGCAAGTTAACATTTTACTCTTTCTCAAATAGAGGATTTTGGCAAAGAACCAATAAGAAAGAACGACACCAATATTGGAAACTATCACTTCTATTTCAATGAGGTTTACACAGCTGGCAAGAATAGCTTCCAGAGTTTTACTAGACTTCAATATGAGCACAACTGGTAGCACAAACTATGTCTATGGAATAACTAATCTCCTGCTATCCACTTGTAGGCTTTGTGAGTGCCACTATAATCTGGCCATGAAGATCTGTGGAGCAGCACTGAAGAACTGAACCTGCTAGGCATTTTCAAATGGATTATTTGCTAGAGAAATGCCAAAAAAATGTAAAAAGAAGGTACATTTGCCACTAATGTATACTGTGTCAGGTGACTAAATGTCAGCTGACACTACACTTATTAGTGAAAGTTTAAGGCAATGGATATACTTGTTTTTATCTTGAACTGAACCATAATGGCCTAAAAGATACAGCTGCACTGGACATAATAGGTAGTTTTGTTTTGCAACAGAATTTAGACAGTTGCTGGTATTTTTAGTGAGAGAATCTAAAATATATTTGCCTCCCTTGAAGTCTAATGCTATAAAACAGAAACAATTTGACACCAAAGTGGCAGTAACTGTTGAAAGTAAAATCTCGCAGTTTGTCACAGATTAATGTACAAAAATAACTCTTAGATAGATGAACACTGTTTTCCGGTTACATCTTGTGCCTTTTCAGAACCAGTTTGGAGAGTCCTTTCCTCCACCTCAGCATCTGAACACCCTACTTCTTTTGGTGTCCTACATGTTTGGTGTCTAATTTGTGCATATGTCATGCTAGTTCAAGTTTTTCTGTTTCCACCGCAAGTTAACATTTTACTCTTTCTCAAATAGAGGATTTTGGCAAAGAACCAATAAGAAAGAACGACACCAATATTGGAAACTATCACTTCTATTTCAATGAGGTTTACACAGCTGGCAAGAATAGCTTCCAGAGTTTTACTAGACTTCAATATGAGCACAACTGGTAGCACAAACTATGTCTATGGAATAACTAATCTCCTGCTATCCACTTGTAGGCTTTGTGAGTGCCACTATAATCTGGCCATGAAGATCTGCAGCATCAGCCATGTGAATGCCATACACTTGTTCTTCAGAAACGCCACAGAAGGATGCCCAATGGGGTCAGGTCCATTGAATGTCTTAGCCATAGCATTGATGTAAGCCTCTCAAACATGAGTCCAGAAATGTTTCATCAACAAAAAAAGAGCACGTGATGTTAACGTAGTGCAGATGGGTGCCACCCTGTTGAAAAATGCCCAGAGGGAATTGTCACATGATGTAATTCTCCATCATATTCAGATATACAGTCCCAGTCACTGTGAGTTCATGAAAGACGAATGGTCCAATGATACCAGTTTTCAGCAAGCAACACCACACATTGACCTTCAGGCTATCACACTTGTCCTCATCTATAGTATATAGATTTAAAACAATGGAATGTAACAATATCATGAGAACATGCAAAAATACTTCTCATAATGTTGTATATAGATTTCAGGTTCAAAGTTCTGCAGATATGAAATGTGGCCTCATTCAAAATGGCTATCATCAGCAGGCAGATATCATCCTTGGCATGTTTCATCATCAGATCAGTAAACAGTTTCTGACAAGGATGATCATTAAACTGAAGAGCAGGTGAAGTTGCAGTTTGTAACACCATAGATACAAGCATTTATGTCATACTGTAATGTGGCAGAAGGGGACAGTACATAATGAACAGACTGATGGCAGTTATTTTGGAGATCATGATACCTGTGTAAATCCATGAATATTCGGTTTCCTACACTTTGTAACAATGTTATTCACATAAAACAGATAGACTGTGACCTAATTAGTAAACCTGTTATGTATTGTCAATGAATTAGGATGAATACATTACAGAAAAGATCTTCACAGCTGCCATAGGAAGTAAGCAAACACAGTTACTGCTATACTTTTTATATTTGTGTTGATTTTCAAAATGTACTAAACAACATAAGTCAAAATTACAGCAAGCAAGTGCCAGGAACAAATACTTTTATATAACATTGAAGTAATTGAGATTTTGTATGAAGAGTCATTTATACAAATAAAACCACATATTTATATATGAATTATGGAATGTATTTCTGTTAAATTATTATCACACACAAAATATCATACAAAAACAAATCTGGAATAACTAATCAGGTATCTAAAATTGCAACTTCATTAACTGTAATTTATCAAATGTACTCAGATAACAATATATATATTCACTGTTCATTATAGTAAAATTATAAAAGGAGCATAGCAGTAGTCATGTATGTCTCAGTGTTATAACAGATTTTGTGATGTCAGGACCGTGTTATGTCTACATCTACATCTACATGATTACTCTGCAATTCACATTTAAGTGCTTGGCAGAGTGTTCATCGAACCACAATCATACTATCTCTCTACCATTCCAGTCCCGAACAGCGTGCGGGAAAAATGAACACCTAAACCTTTCTGTTCGAGCTCTGATTTCTCTTATTTTATTTTGATGATCATTCCTACCTATGTAGGTTGGGCTCAACAAAATATTTGCGCATTTGTAAGAGAAAGTTGGTGACTGAAATTTCGTAAATAGATCTCTCCGCGACGAAAAACGTCTTTGCTTTAATGACTTCCATCCCAACTCACATATCATATCTGCCACACTCTCTCCCCTATTATGTGATAATACAAAATGAGCTGCCCTTTTTTGCACCCTTTCGATGTCCTCCGTCAATCCCACCTGGTAAGGATCCCACACTGTGCAGCAATATTCTAACAGAGGACGAACGAGTGTAGTGTAAGCTGTCTCTTTAGTGGACTCGTTGCATCTTCTAAGTGTCCTGCCAATGAAACGCAACCTTTGGCTCGCCTTCCCCACAATATTTTCTGTGTGGTCTTTCCAACTGAAGTTGTTCGTAATTTTGACACCCAGGTACTTAGTTGAACTGACAGCCTTGAGAAATGTACTATTTCTCGAGTAATCGAATTCCAATGGATTTCTTTTGGAACTCATGTGGATCACCTCACACTTTTCGTTATTTAGCGTCAACTGCCACCTGCCACACCATACAGCAATCTTTTCTAAATCGCTTTGCAACTGATACTAGTCTTCGGATGACCTTACTAGA
Source organism: Schistocerca serialis cubense (assembly GCF_023864345.2). Taxonomy (NCBI): domain Eukaryota; kingdom Metazoa; phylum Arthropoda; class Insecta; order Orthoptera; family Acrididae; genus Schistocerca; species Schistocerca serialis. Next base: position 465,086,299 of record NC_064643.1, read on the forward strand.
CGTTAAATTACAGCATCATCTGCGAACAACCTAAGAGAACTGCTCAGATTGTCACCCAGGTCATTTATATAGATCAGGAACAGCAGAGGTCCCAGGATGCTTCCCTGGGGAACATCTGATATCACTTCAGTTTTACTCGATGATTTGCCATCTATTACTATGAACTGTGACCTTCCTGACAGGAAATCACGAATCCAGTCGCACAACTGAGATGATACGCCATAGGCCCACAGCTTGATTAGAAGTCGCTTGTGAGGAATGGTGTCAAAAGCTTTCTGGAAATCTAGAAATACGGAATCAACTTGAGATCCCCTGTCGATAGCGGCCATTACTTCGTGCGAATAAAGAGCTAGCTGCATTGCACAAGAATGATTTTTTCAGAAACCATGCTGATTACGTATCAATAGATCGTTCCCTTCAAGGTGATTCATAATGTTTGAATACAGTATATGCTCCAAAACCCTGCTGCGAACCGACGTCAATGATATAGGTCTGTAGTTCGATGGATTACTCCTACTACCCTAACACTTTGTACTAAAAAATTTTAAGTTAAATTCTTCATTTCATGCAAATCATTTCATAGGTAGCATGTCACAAATTACCTAACATTGCAAGGAAGTGAACCTGAGGCAGTATCTTTAACGGAGGAGCTATAAAAATCAAAAGTTACACCACAGTTTATTTTGTCAACAGATACCAAGGTAAGTATTGGTTCCCTTCCTCCAAGCTGGGAACATTTCAACATCATGCAATCTGGATGTAAGTATGTTATGTTATTGTCCTGAAGCACAATCAGTTTCCTTGGACTTCTGAAAAATGATGCCTGTACATCAGTGATGGCTATCCGTAACCATCTGGGTGATCTGTAGTTTCTGCCAAAATTGCTGGTCCGGGTGCAGGAGACAGTTGTGAGCCTAGGGAAATTGTGAGCCTGGGGAAAGCTTCGTGTGTGTGTGGGGGGGGGGGGGGGGGGGCACACTTAGTCCTTAGTCATGTCATACAATGCTCTACCCAAAATTGCTGTTGCAAATGAGTGACTAAATGCATATTGACCATCCACAAGAAGCTTTCTCTTACCCAGAAAAATCCTTTAAGCCTGACTAGTTGTGACTCAACAGTCTGTATTATTTGTGTACAACTGGTACAACTGCACATGCACACCGTGTGTCCATCCCACACTCTTACAAAACTGAGTATTTCTGCTTTATGCCATGTCTTCCTCATGAAGTTCGACACAATAGCTTCTGAGCTACATCATTCTCTTTTGTTATTTCACCCCTGGACACATATTACTATCAATATCTGATTAATCAGTAGCATCTAATAATTCTTCCCAATCATGTCACATAACTACTCTCACCCTGGAGGAAAATTGCTTTTCAGGAGCTCAGAGTAATTGTTTTCATTATGTAATTTGTTTGGCTTTTATCAGTGTGGCACAACTTGACTACCACATATAACAGCTTGTTTTCTGAAATTTAATGTAATATGCGTAACTAATGAGGAGGTACTGAATAGGATTGGGGAGAAGAGGAGTTTGTGGCACAACTTGACCAGAAGAAGGGATTGGTTGGTAGGACATGTTCTGAGGCATCAAGGGATCACCAATTTAGTATTGGAGGGCAGCGTGGAGGGTAAAAATCGTAGGGGGAGACCAAGAGATGAATACACTAAGCAGATTCAAAAGGATGTAGGTTGCAGTAGGTACTGGGAGATGAAGAAGCTTGCACAGGATAGAGTAGCATGGAGAGCTGCATCAAACCAGTCTCAGGACTGAAGACCACAACAACAACAACAATGTAATATGCTTACCAGATCCTCATCATCAGGTACTCTAGACAACAGGTCCAGTACTTCATTATTAGGGACGGTATGAGGGCGAACCAGCTTTCGAGAAAATTTGTTGATTCCCCATGCCATTATAAGGTATCGAACTGGCACAAGGTACAGAACGATGGCCCCAGCTAAGCACATCATGATTGCCAGGGCTGATAAGTATGGAACTGTAAAGTTGAATGTGCTGTAAAACAAAATCAAACAGAAAATATATTAGCAATTATATTTAATTAATTATAAGAAACATTTTTAAGATGTGTGTGGTTATCTCATACATACAATTATCAGTATTTGCAAACCTGAAATAAATCTGAAAAATGACTCATGGTATTTTCCTACACATATGCTTAAACTTAGCTATATATGTCAAATGATGAGGATTAATTTTCACCCAGTTCTCCAATTGATCAATGGATGTTATCAAAGTACACGTCTTTCCCAAGCTATTATTATCAGTATTCTTTTTTTTAAATTATAGGTATATCAGATTCTTGAAATTACCTTTATAGGTTTATCAAAGTTCCTGAAATTGTAAAATGATTTTTCATTGTTATGTTCCCTCCTTATAGCAGTATCAGATTTTTCAGTTTATGTATACAGTCACAGAGTCACAGCGAGGTTTAGACATAACACTGTCTATTTTCAGTGTATGCAGCGTATACTGTACTTTTTGCGAGATTTAGTTTATATTGTGCTACAAAACGAAACTTGTCACAGTTCTTTCATTAACAATATGTACAAGGTTCTCTCATTAATGATGACATATACAAAATTCCCCCCACCCCCCTGTCCTGTGAACCATGGACATTGCCGTTGGTAGGGAGGCTTGCATGCCTCAGCAATACACATAGCCAAACCATAGGTAAAACCACAATGCAGGGATATCTGTTGAGCGGCCAGAGGAACATGTTGTTCTTGAAGAGGTGCAGCTGCCAGAGCAATAGCCCTTTCCACCTGAGCCCACACAATCGTGCTGGTTCGGTTTTTAATTTTGTATACCGACCTGTTGCTTCTGCTTTGCTTCCAACTGGATGATTGTGCATCTTGCGTGCTGCACGTTTCACTTGTTTTTGATCCGATTCTGCACCAGCAGCAACACTGAAAGTGAGTGTAAATACAAGCGTCATGTGTACTTCAGGTTAGTAGCTGATTACTTTGGGTTACTTAAAGTCTTTTAATGTATAACCACTTGTGTTTGTTTGATATTGTATATACAACATACTGGCAATGAAAAACGTCAGGAATCTCATACTTCTTAATAATAAATTGGCGCCAAAATTGTACCAACCCGATTGTGCCAGTTAGGTTTTATCTTGTGCAGCATCCATTTTTACTGGGCAGGTTGTTACATTGCTGTTTAGTTGGTTTTACTTCTGATTTCCATACAACAATAAAAACGACTTGATACATATCATTTGTTTATAAATGCAGGTTTAACAGACGATCAGATTCTGTCTCTGTTAGAGGATTCCGAACTAAGTGGCGCCTCTTCAGACGAAGATGAAGACTATGTTCCTTCTACAAATGTCAAACAAATTGATCACGAAAGTGAAGATCATTCTATCTCTGATGAAACGTGTGAAGTACAGAACACTTCAGATTGTTGTAAAAGAGAATCCAGAACTTCACTTTATCACGAAATGGATTTCATAGAAAAGTGACATCCACCACAAATAGATCATACTCCTGTGCAGATAAGTAGAAAATATGTGTCACATTAATTAGGCATTATATTTATTTCTTACCATACACCTTAGATTTTTTCTTCTTTGTTACAGAATCCTTCTCCTGTTCAGAGCCCTGCTCAGTATTTTTCTGAACATTTCAGTGAATGTTTGTTCGAAACTGCTGCTAAGTTCACAAACATGTGTAGTGTGGCTAAGAGTGGCAAGTCATTAGATACAACAGTTGGAGAAATTAAGGTGTTTTTTTGGAATTAACTTAATTACGGGGTGCATAAGGTATCCTAGGTTACCTATGTATTGGCAGAAATGCATTTCTCTGGGTGCAGTTAGTGACAGTATGTGTCGAGACCGTTTTTTCTTGCCCTGTGATACAACATACATTTAGATGCTGTAGCACCACCTCAAATGTCCAAACGAATAGACTGTGGAAGATTCAACCACTCATTGATTCTGTGAGAGAGAGATGCCATACTTTATCCCATACATTCAATTATTACAGTATCAATGAACAAATGATACCCTTCACAGGGCGTTGTAAATTAAAACAATATATCAAAGGCAAACCTAGGCCTTTAGGGCTTAAGAACTTTGTTTTGGCTTCAGCTTCAGATATAGTTTTAGATTTTGAGATATATCAGGGTGCCAGCATGAATGTTAGTGACAAATCATTAGGCTTAGGCGCTACAGTCTGGAACCGCGCAACCGCTACGGTCGCAGGTTCGAATCCTGCCTCGGGCATGGATGTGTATGACGTCCTTAGGTTAGTTAGGTTTAAGTAGTTCTAAGTTACAGGGGACAGATGACCTCAGCAGTTAAGTCCCATAGTGCTCAGAGCCATCTGAGCCATTAGGCTTAGGACCATCAGTGATTTTGCGACTTTCCCAAACTCTACCTGAGGGAAGTTTAATTTATTTCAATAGAGATACTCGGAGAGAGGGGAATCGAAGGCACAGGGACAATAACGACAAACAGAATGAAAAATGTTAAACTGAAAGGAAAAAGGAGTAGAGGTCATCAGTACGTTCGATCATATGAGGCTGTCATTATAACTGAGTGGCAGGATAATCAAAAGGTTGTTGTGGCATCCATTTCTGCTGGCATAGAGCCAAAGTGCAAAGTCCAAAGGTGGAGTAAGAAGGAATACAAATATTTAGAAATAGATTGTCCATCTGTCATTAAGAAGTACAGTTAATATGGGTGGAGTAGATATTAATGACCAACAAATTGAATGCTATCAGACGTGGTTCGGAACAAAAAATGGACCATTAAGTGGTTACTTCACTTTATAGACCTGACTGTAGTAAATTGTTGGTTTATGTATAGACAGCACTGCAGGGAACAGCAACTTCCAAAAAGAATGTAATGGATTTGCTGAAATTCAGGATGTCTTTGGCCGAGGCTCTATTGTCATGTCGAGATAGGAAAAGCACCGAAGAATGTGAGGTACAATTAGAGAGTGAAGTAGTTCCACCTAAAAATGCAAAAATTTACAAACCCCATCCAAAACCAGGGCTGGACAAGAGGTATGATGGCTATGACCACTGGCCAACAGTGGATGACATTTATTCCCCAAGGACTTGTCAGTTTGAGTACTGCAACAGCAGGACAAAAACTAAATGTGTCAAATGCAATCAGTACTTATGTCTATCCAAGGAAAAAAACTGTTTCAAGCCATTTCACAAAAAATAAAGTTTGATTTTGTGATGTAATTTTTAATTATTGAAACATTTTTGCTGTGATTGTAATATTTTTGACAAATTTTACAATTTTTGATACCTTTTTGCTATGATTGATATATTTTTGATGTGTTTTGTAATTAAATATGAATATAAAACATGGTTATGTTGTAATTTATACAGTAAACTTCAAAATTTTCCCTAAAATAACAGCATGAGATCATATGAACTTTCTACTGAATTAAAACCTGACCCGCATGATCGTGATACATGCATGTTACATCAGCTTTACAGAAGCTCTCCTGGTTCGCAGGAGAGCTTCTGTAAAGTTTGGAAAGCAGGAGATGAGGTACTGGCAGAAGTAAAGCTGTGAGGATGGGACGTGAATCGTGCTTGGGTGGCTCAGATGGTAGAGCACTTGCCCGCGAAAGACAAAGGTCACGAGTTCGAGTCTTGCTCTGCCACACAGTTTTAATCTGCCAGGAAATTTCATAGCAAGAAAAGACTACACAGAAAGAGATTACAAATAATGTTAACACATTACATTTTAAGATCCCTATTTTTGAACTCCGAAGTTAGATACTTACACAAGTTACTTGCTGATGAGTGTTCATTTGTTGTCACTTAACATTGGGAACAGTTCACACACTACACAAAATTTAGCTTTACTGCACTTGATTGCATGAATTGCACAATTGCGTGAATACCAGAACATACAGCAAAAACAACATAAAAAACAAGCATAAGCAAGGCTTTTCTGCTAACATGCAGTCAAAGCACAAAGAGTATGCAGCGATAATCTGTAAGGTGTGATTATCGATAGAATGTTCGATCGACTTTCACCGGTGGTGCTTCAAACACACAGAGTTAGACAAAAGTGCAGCAATATTCTGTGAGAAGGGATTAGCGATACTTTATCTGTCAACTTTTAGTCGAATTTCAAACACTCGCATCTCAGAATAGCAGCTATTATCGAAACTCAGAACTGAGATGCGATATGAACGCAGAGGGTGGGAACAAGCCCAGGAGTTGAAAATCTGTGAAGAAACGATGTTCATCCAAAAAACTGGAAGACTACCCCAAAATCCGGGAATCTTCTGGGAAAACAAGAAAAATTGGCAGGTATGGACGCCCCACACACCAACATTCTACATGATCCCCAAATTCCACAAACCCAACAATCCAGGTCATCCCATTGTGGCTGGTTATTGTGCCCCCACTGAAAGAATTTTAGCCCTCATTGACCAAAATCTCCAACCAATTGCCTGTAATCTAGCCTCCCATGTCAAAGACACCAATCATTTCCTTCATTGCCTCTCCACCATCCCCACCCATTTACTTCCTGGATCTCTACTTGTCACTATTAATGCCACCTCCCTATAAACCAACATCCCTCATGCCCATGGTCTTACTGCTATTGAACACTACCTTTCCCAATGTCCTTCACAGCCTTGGGCACCCACATGGCACCCTCCTATGCCAACCATTTTATGGGCAATCTAGAGGAGACCTTCCTAGCCTGGTTCAGGTTCACTGATTATATCTTCATGATATGGACTCAGGGCCAAGACACCCTATCTTTGTTCCTTCACAACCTCAGCACCTTCTTTCCCATCCACTTCATGTGGTCCTCCTCAACCCAGCGTGCCCTCTTCCTAGATGTTGACCTCTTCCTCTCTGATGGCTTCATCCACACCTCTGTCCACAGTCAACCCAACAACCACCAACAGTACCTGAATTTTGACAGATGACATCCCTTTCACACCAAAAAATCCCTCCCATATACCCTGGCCACCCAGAGACAGTGTATCTGCACTGACAAAAACTTCCTTGCTCAGTATGCTGAGGGTCTCACCAAAGCCTTCACAATGCGCTCTCCCCTAGACCTAGTCCACCAACAGATCTCCAGTACATCTACATCTACATCTACATCTATACTCCGCGAGCCACCTTACGGTGTGTGGCGGAGGGTACTTATTGTACCACTATCTGATCCCCCCTTCCCTGTTCCATTCACGAATTGTGCGTGGGAAGAACGACTGCTTGTAAGTCTCCGTATTTGCTCTAATTTCTCGGATCTTTTCGTTGTGATCATTACGCGAGATATATGTGGGCGGTAGTAATATGTTGCCCATCTCTTCCCGGAATGTGCTCTCTCGTAATTTCGATAATAAACCTCTCCGTATTGCGTAACGCCTTTCTTGAAGTGTCCGCCACTGGAGCTTGTTCAGCATCTCCGTAACGCTCTCGCGCTGACTAAATGTCCCCATGACGAATCGCGCTGCTTTTCGCTGGATCATGTCTATCTCTTCTATTAATCCAACCTGGTAAGGGTCCCATACTGATGAGCAATACTCAAGAATCGGACGAACAAGCGTTTTGTAAGCTACTTCTTTCGTCGATGAGTCACATTTTCTTAGAATTCTTCCTATGAATCTCAACCTGGCGCCTGCTTTTCCCACTATTTGTTTTATGTGATCATTCCACTTCAGATCGCTCTGGATAGTAACTCCTAAGTATTTTACGGTCGTTACCACTTCCAATAATTTACCACCTATGGCATAATCATACTGGAATGGATTTCTGCCCCTATGTATGCGCATTATATTACATTTATCTACGTTTAGGGAAAGCTGCCAGCTGTCGCACCATGCATTAATCCTCTGCAGGTCCTCCTGGAGTACGTACGAGTCTTCTGATGTTGCTACTTTCTTGTAGACAACCATGTCATCTGCAAATAGCCTCACGGAGCTACCGATGTTGTCAACTAAGTCATTTATGTATATTGTAAACAATAAAGGTCCTATCACGCTTCCCTGCGGTACTCCCGAAATTACCTCTACATCTGCAGATTTTGAACCGTTAAGAATGACATGTTGTGTTCTTTCTTCTAGGAAATCCTGAATCCAATCACAAACCTGGTCCGATATTCCGTAAGCTCGTATTTTTTTCACTAAACGTAAGTGCAGAACCGTATCAAATGCCTTCCTGAAGTCCAGGAATACGGCATCAATCTGCTCGCCAGTGTCTACGGCACTGTGAATTTCTTGGGCAAATAGGGCGAGCTGAGTTTCACATGATCTCTGTTTGCGGAATCCATGTTGGTTATGATGAAGGAGATTTGTATTATCTAAGAACGTCATAATACGAGAACACAAAACATGTTCCATTATTCTACAACAGATTGACGTAAGCGAAATAGGCCTATAATTATTCGCATCTGATTTATGACCCTTCTTGAAAATGGGAACGACCTGCGCTTTCTTCCAGTCGCCAGGTACTTTACGTTCTTCCAGCGATCTACGATAAATTGCTGATAGAAAGGGGGCAAGTTCTTTAGCATAATCACTGTAGAATCTTAAGGGTATCTCGTCTGGTCCGGATGCTTTTCCGCTACTAAGTGATAGCAGTTGTTTTTCAATTCCGATATCGTTTATTTCAATATTTTCCATTTTGGCGTCCGTGCGACGGCTGAAGTCAGGGACCGTGTTACGATTTTCCGCAGTGAAACAGTTTCGGAACACTGAATTCCGTATTTCTGCCTTTCTTCGGTCGTCCTCTGTTTCGGTGCCATCGTGGTCAACGAGTGACTGAATAGGCGATTTAGATCCGCTTACCGATTTTACATATGACCAAAACTTTTTAGGGTTCTTGTTTAGATTGTTTGCCAATGTTTTATGTTCGAATTCGTTGAATGCTTCTCTCATTGCTCTCTTTACGCTCTTTTTCGCTTCGTTCAGCTTTTCCTTATCAGCTATGATTCGACTACTCTTAAACCTATGATGAAGCTTTCTTTGTTTCCGTAGTACCTTTCGTACATGATTGTTATACCACGGTGGATCTTTCCCCTCACTTTGGACCTTAGTCGGTACGAACTTATCTAAGGCGTACTGGACGATGTTTCTGAATTTTTTCCATTTTTGTTCCACATCCTCTTCCTCAGAAATGAACGTTTGATGGTGGTCACTCAGATATTCTGCGATTTGTGCCCTATCACTCTTGTTAAGCAAATATATTTTCCTTCCTTTCTTGGCATTTCTTATTACACTTGTAGTCATTGATGCAACCACTGACTTATAATCACTGATACCCTCTTCTACATTCACGGAGTCGAAAAGTTCCGGTCTATTTGTTGCTATGAGGTCTAAAATGTTAGCTTCACGAGTTGGTTCTCTAACTATCTGCTCGAAGTAATTCTCAGACAAGGCAGTCAGGATAATGTCACAAGAGTCTCTGTCCCTGGCTCCAGTTCTGATTGTGTGACTATCCCATTCTATACCTGGTAGATTGAAGTCTCCCCCTATTACAATAGTATGATCACGAAACTTCTTCACGACGTTCTGCAGGTTCTCTCTGAGGCGCTCAACTACTACGGTTGCTGATGCAGGTGGTCTATAGAAGCATCCGACTATCATATCTGACCCACCTTTGATACTTAACTTAACCCAGATTATTTCACATTCGCATTCGCTAATAACTTCACTGGATATTATTGAATTCTTTACTGCTATAAATACTCCTCCACCATTGGCGTTTATCCTATCCTTGTGGTATATATTCCATTCTGTGTCTAGGATTTCGTTACTGTTCACTTCCGGTTTTAACCAACTTTCCGTTCCTAATACTATATGCGCACTATTTCCTTCAATAAGAGATACTAATTCAGGAACCTTGCCCTGGATACTCCTGCAGTTTACCAATATTACGTTAACTTTTCCTGTTTTTGGTCTCTGAGGACGGACGTTCTTTATCAACGATGATAATGTCCTCTCTGGTAAGCCGTCAGGTATTTTATCGTTTCGCCCAAGGGGGGGTCCCTCTAACCTAAAAAACCTAAAAAACCCCCGTGTGCACGCCACACGTACTCTGCTACCCTAGTAGCTGCTTCCGGTGTGTAGTGCACGCCTGACCTGTCTAGGGGGGCCCTACAGTTCTCCACCCAATAACGGAGGTCGATGAATTTGCAACCATTATAGTCGCAGAGTCGTCTGAGCCTCTGGTTTAGACCCTCCACACGGCTCCAAACCAGAGGACTGCGATCGACTCTGGGCACTATGCTGCAGATATTAAGCTCAGCTTGCACTCCGCGTGCGATGCTGGTTGTCTTCACCAAATCAGCCAGCCGCCGGAAGGAACCAAGGATGGCCTCAGAACCCAAGCGGCAGGCGTCATTCGTTCCGACATGTGCTACTATCTGCAGCCGGTCACACCCAGTGCGTTCAATAGCTGCCGGAAGGGCCTCCTCCACATTACGGACGAGACCCCCTGGCAAGCACACCGAGTGCACACTGGCATTCTTCCCCAACCTACCCGCTATTTTCCTGAGGGGCTCCATAACCCGCCTAACGTTGGAGCTCCCTATAACTAATAGGCCCGCCCTCTGTGACTGTCGGGACCTTGCCGGAGAATCGGCCACTGGCCCAACAGGCGAGGCATCCTGTGGTGGCTCGGAAACGATGTCATCACCACTAGGAAGCACCCCGTACCTGTTGGAAAGGGGTAAGGCAGCTGCCACGCGGCCAGATCCCACCTTTGCCTTTCGGCCAGGCACGCGCGAGCCCACCACTGTCCGCCATTCACCCTGGAGTGATGGCTGACCGGTAAGATGCTCACTGCCGGAAGATGCAGCGACATCAGGGGTTCCATGTGATTCCAAGGCCACCGAAGTAGGCATAGGTCTCACCACAGTTGCCCCAACGCCACTACGAGCCGACGCCTGCGCCTCGAGCTCGATGAGCCTAACAGACAAAGCCTCCACCTGCCCCCGAAGAGTGGCCAATTCTCCTTGCATCTGCTCACAACAACCACAGTCCCTACACATGACTATGTTTACCCTACTCTATACGGTGACAAATTCCCAAGATAATCTTCTGATGAGCTACTCTGATAATCAAGAAACACTCACTGAAATACGAGACGCGAAAACTACGCTAGGTTTTCCCAGAAAAACTATTTAAAAGCTAAGCGCAGCAAATAAGTACAAAAACGCTTTATACAAACAGTACTCGCTGCTGCTGGTGCTCTCGCTCTGGCTGTCACAAGACAACTGCTGATTCAAGTGACTAGTGGCTAACGGCCGCGAAACAAACAAAAGACGGTTTTAGGGCGCTTTCTGTTCCAAACGATCAAGAAAACACTAAGAAATCTAACACGAAAACTACGTAAAGTTTTATCAAGAACTGTTAGTTACTATGCAGAGCAGATAAACACAAATAGAATCCCTTCCTTAGTGGAAGGTCGTAAACAAAATGCAAAATAAACGCTTTATACAAACAGTACTCGCTGCTGCTGGTGCTCTCGCTCTGGCTGTCACAAGACAACCATTTCCCCTCACACCCCCAATCCTCCCCCCAGCCCCAAGAACCAGCCACGTAGGTGTGTCCCCTTTATCATGCAGTGCCACTCTGGACTGTAAAAAGTGAACCGCATCCTTTGCCAGGGCACTGATTACCTATCATCATCACATGAAATAAGGGACATCCTATCCAAGGTACTTCCCATCCCTCATAAAGTGGCATTCCATTGTCCACTCAACCTCCACAGCATCCTAGTCCATCCTCATGCCACTTCCTATTTCAACCCCTTGCAACAAGGATCATATCCCAGTGGAAGACCCAGGTGCAAAACCTGCTCAATTCACCCACCCAGCACTTCCTATTCCAGTCCTGTCACACGTTTATCCTACCCCATCAGGGACTGGGCCACCTGTGAAAGCAGCCATGTCATTTACAATCTCTGCTGCAATCATTGCATGTCCTTTTTTATTGGTTTGACCACCAACCAGCTGTCCAAGAGGATGAACAGAAACTTCCAAACTGTGACCAAAGCAAAATAGACCACCCTGTGTCACAACACACAGCTGAATATAACACACTTGACTTCAGTGCCTGCTTCACTACCTGAGCCATCTGGATCCTTCCCTCCACCACCCGCTTTTCAGAACTGTGCAGATGGGAGTTATCCTTACAACACATTTTCCACTCCTGTAGTCATCCTGGCCTCAACCCACACCCTCCACCCAACAGTTTCCACTACCTCTGTCCTATGACCTCTTCCTCATCCTCATATCCCACACAGTTTATTTGCATCTCTCTGCCATGCACCCACCTGTCTTTTCCCACTCCGTTCCTTTTTGCTCCAGTTTTTTTCCCCCCACTTCTCTGCCCCACAACCTCCTGACACTGCGCCTGTTGGTAGGCTAGTTCATGCATACTCCACCAGACAGCATTCTTCTCTCTCCTCAACCATACATGTCCCCCTTTTACTTACAAAGGCTGTAGTCGAAAGCTTTATGTGAGTGTCTTTTAATTGTGCCTGTCTGCAACTTGACGTGTCTTCTTTAGGGTAAGCAACAATCTTTTCCTACATTGTTCATATTCCTATCTGGAGTTTCCAGTTTTTGACATAACTGTAAGTGGACATACACCATAGAAGTGCTTCTAGAGTTCTACCATTGTCATAAACAGCCCCTCCGGTCCCACCATGCTTGAGCAGCCAAACACAATGTTCTCATTCACAAATGTCAGTTTGTTACCAATGCTCACCATGATTCCTATTGGTGTTTCTCTGGTCTGTGGTGCCATCTATCAGTTGGCTCTAGACAGGGAGGTGCATCAATGTGTACTGCAGTGTGAGAATCCATCTTTGGCTGAAGTGCTAAATATTGCTCAATGTATCAAGGTATCTTGTGCTGCTGTTGATCAGATTGATGCTTGGTGTGACATCACCATAGCGGCTCCCGTTGCTGGTCTTCAGGAGATGGTTAGTTCTCAGAGGGAGGGAAACATAGCAGCCATGCAAATGTGGCCTCTGTGCCACAATGGAGAGTGACGTGTCAAACAACAACCACAGTAATGGCAGTGGTCTGCACTCCCATCTTGGCCACATTGTTTTGTGCAACATGACAGGGCCATGTACCCTAAGCTGTGGGCGACTTGCAACAACTGTAGGAAAAAAGGACTTAGAGTGTCTGTATGTCATTCCCAGCATGCTTCTGTGGACATGGACATTAACTATGTGTCTTCATTACTTACGAATCATAACAAACTGCTTATTGAAGTGCAACTGACAGACTAGAAACTCAGACTACAAGGTGATTGTGAATGCTTTCTCTAAATTTCCATACATTATCCACTATCATTTGGTGACACCCATGGCTATGATTCAGATCTTCTCCAACTTTTTTTCTTTTCAAATTTTGCCTTATAAGCTTGTGACGGACAATGGTCCACAGTTTGTGTATCAGCCCTCTCATGATTTTTGCACTCATCAACATTTGTCAAATGACTGCTCCTCCTTTTCACTCCCAATCTAACGGTGAGGCAGAACATCTCATCTACACATTCAAGGTTAAAATAAGGAAGCATGCCACAGATTCCTCTGTTAACAACATCTTGACAAGCTCGTTGAGTTCCTACAGGTTTGCACTGGTGGGGGTCAGAGTCAGACTGAGATGCTCCGTAGTTGTCAGCCATGTACCCTCCTGCATCTGCTCATGTTGCCACACCAACACCCGTTGGCACAGCCCTCACCACAGTTCACTTCTGGCTCCATAGTCTGAGCTTGGGGTTCTACTGCTGTCCGAAGCGGATTCTGCCCACAACCTGCAGCTGCTGTGGCTGCTGCCTGTGTATGGTGTGCATCAGTGATGGACTGGTGGTGTGCCGCCACAGCCAGTTGTATCCTTGCATGATGGCAAGGGCCATAAGTTCACTGCCTCTGCCCTCAGCATCTGTCCTGGCCTTGTGGGGCATCCCAGCTGTGAGTGTAGACCTGCCCTCACTGCCTCGTGCCACTCCTCCAGTGTCCTACTCTTCCCCCCTCCCCTTCCATTTGCCTGCTGCTGGACCTTCCCCAGCACCTTTACAACCTTCAACACCAGATACCCAGCACACCTGACTGAGCAGCTGGCCACTTCACTGTTGGGCATAGTTCCACCAAGTCAAAGAATCAGATGCTCCTCTCTGACAGTACTACATCTACATAAAAAACTACATCTACATGATTATTCTGCAATTCACAATTAAGTACATGGCAGAGGAGAAATGACTGCCATGCATGTCCACAACCAAACCACTCCTGCCCTAATCATTGGTTCAATCCTGGAATCTCCTTCTGCCACTGAATTCATCATCTATGGCATCCGCCATAGAGACCATGCACATTTCAACAGCCATGCCCACAGCAGTGAAGTACCCTTTCCCCACAGAGCAAAGGGTGCTGTAATCCTGTACATAATACTTAGAAATGCACCAAGTCATCAGGCCACCAGTGCACTACACTTTGAACTTTCCACCAACTATATTCATGCGGGCTGGCCATCAGAAGCTACCTGTGATGGGATACCTGGACTGTGCACATGGCATAACATCTGTCGTACCATCTACTAGAGCCCTCCTCTTTATAAGCTCAGTGAAGCATGCCCTCACCCTCATATTGTGCCCATACTTACTGCCAGCAATTGCTTGCGACAGTACCTGGATTGTTTATGTGTTTGTGTCTATGTTCTCAAGTGTTGTTAGCTTGTATGTGGAAGAAAAATAAACTTTGGTTCATTGTGGCCATTGTACTGTTCATGTCTTCCAATATGATAAACATCCACACAGTCACAAAGATACCACGAGCAGGTAAAATCAAGGATTGTCACGTAAACATCTTGACAATACTGCTCATGTATCCATGTTGCTGACAAAATTAATGTACAAAAGAAGGCAAAAGTAAGTTGAAGATCAATTGAATGACAATCAGTTTGTCTTTAAAAAAGGTAAAGGCATCAGAGGGGAAGTGTTGATGTTATATTTCACAACCTCATTAATGGTTTTCTGCATGGTGTGCCTGGTTTTGCACAACTATATACTTTGAATTGTGATGATTAATGAGAATTCTGGCAACATCATGTCATGTTTTTTGGAACAGATAATTACCCCATTCATGCTGATGTCCAATCTTCTCTCATGACTTGCTGTGAGTGTCATGATATTTATTTTCCACAGTTTACTTCATCACTATTTTCTATGGAAGCACATATTTTAAAATGCACTTGGACTGAGCCACCATTAAACTCGTTCATGCTGGTGGTCTCAAAAACTTCTTCAATTGTATTAAAAAATTCTCTTTCTTGTGTTTTCATAGTCTAGAATGTTGAACTTATTTGTTTATGGCACCTGATATTTTCTTTCAAGTCTGGAGTGATATCATTTTTTAGACCAAAAGTATGAGCTTCTGATCTGATCTTAAGGATTCAACAAGATGAATCAACTGCTTTATGTTTGTCAACATTTAAGCATATTTTGCAGTTACATTTAAATATTTACACAATTTGTGTTTCACATTTACTTTGAGTCAAGTGCAGATGACTAGCCACTTAAAAATGTATCAAGGTTTACTACTGCAAAACAATTTTAACGGTACAATGTATGCATTGCTGAAGAAGTGCAACAACCTGATGAAATTTAATAAATGATTTACCACAACTTGTATACACCTTGCTAGACTGGAAGTAAAAAAGAAATGGATACACAGGTTACATATACAGGTGCAACAAATAGAAACATGTAATACATCTTTCATATCTAGAAAATATGATAATAAATTCAGTGATGGATGATGAGGATCATATGGCTGTTACAGTCATACCTGTCTAGCTTGTGAGTGGGTAATGAATAATTATACTCACCATGTAAGAACCATCAATTACTTTTCAGAACAGGAGATGAGATTCAGTGAGCTCCTTTTGAAGCAATTAGCTTGCAGATAGTCTCATTGGAGCAGATCTTTTGGAAAAAATTGTTAAAAGGAAGCATCTGATACTGTCTCTGAGTTTGGGAAGAGTCAAAATTACTTTCTAAGCTCTTTTATCCAAATATATATGGATTATAGGTAATTTTCCTTCTGGATGACTAATTACACTATTATGATATTGCAGTGCTGGTGTTATTCTAATAATGATGCACTGAGGCAACCACATCCATGACTTGCCACATCAGATGAATTTGCAATTGTGAATAACAACAATGAAAATTTGTGCCGGACTGGCACTCGAACCCAAATTTCCCACTTATTGCAAGTGGTCACCTTACCATTTGGCTATTCGTGCATGACTCATGACCAGACCCAAATTTCCACATGTCACCATACAAACTTCCATATGTTGTAGACGTATGATTGATGACATATGGAAGTTTGGGTCTGGCCACGAGTCATGCACAGATAGCCAAATGTTAAGGAAATCCAAGTTCCAGTCCCGGTCCAGCACAAATTTTCATTATCATCATTCCATTCTACAGCTGATGGTAGTCATTATTCACAATTGCAAATTCATCTAATGTAACTGCACTATTGGTCTTGCTCATTGGGTCTTATCATTTTGAGAGTACAATTTTGAACATCTTGCCGACCCAAGAATAAAAACATGAATGATGAAGCTCGTCTTTCATTCATACAGAATGGGATGCACTATTGCTATGAGAGTTCTTTGTTTTACAGGAGGGGGCAGACAATTTGGATAAGATTAGAAAATATAATCACTAGAGAACAACAATGACTCTAACAGGAAGCTGATCGATGGAGTTGCGCAAATGAGAAACTCCATTTGGAGTTACATACTGACACTTCAGTTTCAATGGACCATTTTGTGAATCTTTATGGAGGCAGGTGATGCAGTAGGTAAGACAATAGGTTAGTGTTTAGATGGAGGAGGGTTTAAATCACTTCTCTGCTATTATGATGTCAGTTTTTCATATTTTACTTAAAATACTTCCTGTTAATGCCTGTACAATTTCTTAAAGAGAATATTACAGCTTCATTTATTCTATGCTTTTTGTGACTAAGCTGGCGCACATCTTTGCGAGAATAAACTCTGTATCACTCTTCACACTTTATCAACTGGACAAGTGAAGTTGCCACTACCACTGTCAGCTCCTGCGGTAATTGATAAAGGATGTTTCATGTGTGATGTAAATGCTGTGATCAGTGTTGCATGGGAACCAATACCGAGTAGGCGGGTTCTGATCACCATGTATGTTCTGGTCCATTTAATAAACTATGGCATGTAGGATATTGGTTTTAGCCAAACTAGACAAGTTAGGAGTGGCCTCGGAAAGAATTCTGCAAAAATCATTGCACCATTTAGTGCTTTAGACTGATGTGTCAGTAACATCTAGTCATACAACTGTGCAGTCCGCCCCCGGTAGCTGAGTGGTCAGTGCAACGGACTGTCAATCCTAAGGGCCCGGGTTCAATTCCCGGCTGGGTCGGAGATTTTCTCCGCTCAGGGACTGGGTGTTGTGTTGTCCTGATCATCATCATTTCATCCCCATCAACGTGCAAGTCGCCGAAGTGGTGTCAAATCGAAAGGCTTGCACCAGGCGAGCGGTCTACCCAACGGGAGGCCCTCGTCACATGCCATTTCTTTTCTTATACAACTGTGCAAAAACTCAAACCAAAAACTGACAAAGTAACAGTAGTGCAATGACTGGCCAATTTAGATGCTTTTGCTTGAGATCAATACTGCATCTGGCTATTACGGTTTGTGCATGATGCAGTGGCTGATTCTGAAAAATGCTCCTCTTTTTTGCTGAAGCATCTCTGCATTCATTAGGGTATGTGAACTCACAGAATAATTGAGGTTGGAGTTTTGAAAATCCTTATCAGTCTCACTAAGGGACTACACTATATGAGAACGGAGTGTGTGTACTATTAGTGGAACACAAATTACTGAACTCCACTTTTCCACATAACCATAAACTCTGATAGATATTTTAACAATATACAATAGCTTTTTTTCAAGGAACTAACAAAATATTCATGGTTATATTATACAGGTTAATGCAAGAGAATACTTCATATTATAAAAATTATAGTGGTGTGTGCTTTGCAGTTAAAACAAGCTTACAACTATGCAAAAGTGTTGCCATGACAAATATTTTATTATCTACATGACTGAAGGCAGTAACAAGTTGTCATGTAATTCCAGTGTCATTATTTCTCTTATTTCATTACTAGCTTAGTACCTGGCATTGCCCAGGTATTTACTTATTCTAATATTCTATCAGTCCATATCCCCCCCCCCCCCCTCCCCCAATCTGTGTCCATCTCCTCCTTCTTCCTTTCTGTCTCTCCATCAACTTCTCCCTCACCCCAATAGGAAGTTGGTGTTGCTTACCACCACAGTATTTTTTTACAGATAGTAAGTTACATATGTAGCAAGTATGGTTGAGGTTTAGGAGAAGCATTTTAACCCATAGCTTCAACCTTGTACACTCGTGTTACATATATTGAACATATATTTCACATAATTCACACATATTTCACATATATTTTTGGCAAATTTTGCCCTGCAGTTTTGTTTTCATACAGCTCAATGTTTATGACATTATATCTCCTGAATCATGTGTCATACAATGATATAATTTTACAGGTACATTCTGTACTACATAAGAAAATGGTTTGCAAAGTATGTAATGAATAGAGTTAATAGTAGTGAACTAATAAATTAAAACATCATGCCTGATGTGACAGTTTTACTGCAAGAACAACAAAAATGTAGTTAGTGGTAAACTTTTCTTACTTTCACCATTTTGTGAGGAGGTGTCAGTAAGAAAAAGTTTCAGAAAGGGTTGAAATTATGTGCAAAGTTTGTTGTAAGTGATTAAGTGTCCTCATTCTCAAATAATGGATGAATAAAATTTGGGTTTTTGTCTGTCATGGGATATACTTATTTTTCACCCCCCACACCTACTCCTTTGATTGATAGTTGATTCTTATCTCCATAGAACTTCTTTCCAGACAGTAAATTTGGTTCAGATTGATCCAATGGTTTTGGAGAAAGGGTGGGACACGCATACATACATACATACATACATATCAAAATAATCAGCAACCAGTTGCATAAAAGAAATTTAATTTCTTAGCCATTTTCAGGCACTTAGTGCCCTTCTTCAGAAGGTTATACTTATTGCTTTATTTGTGAGTGTTAACAGTAAGTTGCATATAGCAAAATTCCATGGTCATAAGGTTCATAGTGCCTGTACAGAAATGATAACTATTTTTGTACAGTCACTATGAGCCACCTGACCATGGCATTTTTCTGTATGCACCTTACTGTTGACACTCACATGTAATGCAATGAGTGTAACCTTCTGAAGAAGGGCGCTGAGTGCCCAAAACCAGTTAAGAAATTAAATTTCTTTTATGCAACTGGTTGCTGATTATTTTGATATGTACAACTACAGTTGCTGAGGATGGATAAAACACTGTATGTGCCCACATAAGTTTTTGGAATATGTATGAATTGCAGAATATTTATTACCTTAAATTCTTCATTTAGAAAATACATTACTAGTGATTTTGATAATGATAGAACAACAAAAACTTATTTATATAAAGTAAAACAATAAATACTTACTTTTTAATGCTCTCCCCTAATGATGCAATGTACCCTATAGCATTCTGAACACTTTGTGTCACTTCCTGAATGGCCTGCAGCCTTTCCTTCAGGCTCTTCTTCTCCTCCTAGATTTTATTAGTTTGATATTAGTGCATGAACTATAAAAGAATATGAGGTGGTATCTAAAAGTTCCCAAAACTTGAATTTTGTGTGAAAACACATTACACCGAAATGCCTCATCCAACTTGACTCATTGTGACAAGTGTCAGACAGGTGAGTGATTTGGTTAGATGTTCATGAGCATACTTCAATTGCTGTGTTTTTATGATCTTGTAGTTTTGTGATGGATGACCTGAAAGAGTAGTGTGTCCATGTGATGTTTTGTTTTAAACTAGGGAAGACTGCTGCACAAATGGGCCCAATTTTGAAGCAGGATTTTAGAGACAACATCTCATACAAGAGTTTCAAAAATGATTGATAATTATGACCATTCTGGTTGGTCATCAACTGTCATCACAGCAGAAAATGTTCATACATTGAGGGATATGATTCTGTAAGATATTAGACAGAGCATCCATCAACTCTGCAACACCTTGAGAATATGTAGTTTAAAAATAAGATGAAAACTGCCACCTGCTATGCTCACCAGGAGTAGCTCTGCATGATGTCTTCCTCTTTCCCAACATACAAAGATATTTGAAGCAGGTAAAGATTTGATACAGTGGAAGAGATTCATAGAGAGTAAAAAAATACCCTAACAAGGAAGACTTCCAAGACACACTTCAAAAGAACAAGTGACAAAAACATTGGGATCAATGCATTTACTTCCGAAGGGACTACTTCGGAGGTGATACTACAGAATAAGACCTACGTAAGAAACAATAATTTCAATTGATGTATTTCAGAAGCATTTGGACATCACCTCATACAGACACACACAGAAATATCCCTTACTTAGGTAAGAAACATTCTTCTTCAGAATTACTGTAATTAACTAGCACTGTTAGGAATCTTAATCAACAGAAAAAATAACTTGGCATTTTTTGCTGTATTTTTCAGTGAGTTTATTCCACTAAGTGAGATTACAACTTACTCTTTGCAGTCCAAATAATTTTCCACTCAAAAAATTCATTGTATGTAAAAGCAGGTGGATATCAGAGCACACTAATCTGATGAACAAGGTGAATATTTCAACAACTCATATTTCAAATCCACATTTCTATGTACTACATTGAAATATTAAGGCAACAGACTGACGATTAGCACTGGTACGCTTAAAGTCATCTACATTATTTAAAACTTTCTCTGAAGGTACTGGGGCAAGATCACATCAAATTCTTTTCCATGTGTTGGTGATGACTCTGATCTACAGTTTTTATGGACTATAATACTTCCCCTCACTGAAACACTACCAGGTGAGGGTACCATTGGCATATCACACTCAGCATACTTTCTTCATTCGAATTATATTTTACACATTTAATATGAACTTAGAATGTCGGTTACTACAAGGCCAGAAACTGCCTCAAATTTTTCGGAGTTGGATGTTACACTTTTCAAGGGGTAGCAAAATGGCATTCAAAAACCTCTAATTTCACTGAATCCACTGTAAACAGTGTTGAATGTTTGTGACGGGCACATACTGTAATAAGTAATATTAATATAACTGTGGATTTGACTGTTTCTAATCTACTCTGCACATCAAAATATTTTTCATCCCATATCTTTTATCATAAAGATCAGAATTCTGTATGTATTATATGGGATCTGAACGTATATCCTCCTATCAAGGATACAAGGTATTAAAATATTACATTTATGTTATTCATTCACTTTTTTGACATATGTATGTCAGAGCTCAGTAAGTTTAATTACTGTTCATTTATATGTGTAATATATACCTTATCTTTGTCATCTTCTTCATCATCATCATCCCCAAGTGGCTCTTCATCTTCATCATGTACTGTCCAGCTGCCAGTCAGTGACATGACCTAAAACGTTAAGATTACTTAAAATTTCTGTGCTACTGGAAAAG
This sequence comes from Schistocerca serialis cubense, assembly GCF_023864345.2. Taxonomy (NCBI): domain Eukaryota; kingdom Metazoa; phylum Arthropoda; class Insecta; order Orthoptera; family Acrididae; genus Schistocerca; species Schistocerca serialis. The sequence continues at coordinate 465,107,917 of NC_064643.1, forward strand.
CATCAGGAAATAAAAAAAAGAAAAGTTGTATAATTTTCTTGGAAGCAAATTCCTAGGAGAAGAAATTGTTTTATAAGTCTCTGCTTACTGCTATATGAATTGTTAATGATACATAATCTGTACAAAATGAACTTACAAAGTGGATTATGACCACTACTGAAGCAGTCTTGATATTTCAGATAAATTGGAATAGCAGTGCAGAAAATTCTGTTAAGCATTTTAGGTATTGGTAAGTATGATGCTACTATGGATGAGATTTGTATCAATCATCACACTCCTGAGTCAAAACAAAAGCCAATGAGATTCCAGTAAAAAGAATGAAGACCGTTTCAGTGTCTGCATTGGTTACATGCATTTTTCCTGATATTAGACTAGCTGGACCCATCTAGTACCCTACACACATTTTTCTCCATTATTATTAGATCAACAGAAACTGACTGAAAAATTATAAAGATTAGTACGCAAGAATGTGTTCTTCTATTAGGACACTGCTCCAGTTCACAGAGCAAAGGTCACACTGATAAAACTCCATCATGTATTATCTGAATCATTTCATCATTCTCTTTACTCTCCTGATTTAACCTCAAATCATTTCATCTGATTTCACAATTTAATTTTCTTTGTGGGACACTATTTGTCTCATTATAATTCCTCATCAACAAGTCTTGCAAACTGAGGTCAACAAACTTTGAGTAAATGTCATCTTGACAGACAAATTGAGGATAAAAATCCATGTCTGGAAATGTCATCTAATAATGCTACAGGGCACTGAAGATAAGGGGACAACGCCTGTCACTAGCCCAGTTCTTCAGCAGCAAATGAGAGTTTTGCTGTATCGAGGCTTAACACTTGCAGTGTCAGTAACCAACATCACATGAGTGCTTTGAAGATGCCTAATGCACAGAGGACAATTTTCTGGAAGACAGATGGCCATGCTTTGACTAGTTGTGGGCCAAGTGCCACTAGAGGCCATGGGCCACGTAGACCTATTCTCTTCTGCAAGACACATAATCAAAAACAGGCCCAGCAGATACCTAGCACTGAGTGGTATTTAAGGCAGTGGTTGGGCCAGACTAGAGCACTTCACTCCAAATGAGTTTTCCCAGGCCAGGCACCAATTCTGCAAGGATCTCTTAATCAGGATTCTCACTCAAGAACCACCTCCACAACATCGCTGCCATTCACATCCAACATCACAATTCTTGGGGTTGCCAACTGTAAACTTGCAGTGTTCGTGGCCTCATTGCAATGGAAGATAAGGACTTTGTCATTGTGGTAGATTCGTGGACTTGAAAATTTATTCCTATTTAACTTTAAAATGGCTACAAGCCGGAATTTTATAATTTTGCTCCCTACAGGACTGCACTTTGTCCATTCAGTTTGTACTTTAACACTGAGCATCCTACAGGACATTGACTTTTATAAAGTGTGTGTTTAATGAACTTTATACCTCAGTAATCTAATTGACCTTCAGCCACCAGAAGTGTCATTGTTGTATTTCAAGAAGTGACTTATTTTACATTTTGTTTCAATCCACATCAGAGTAGATGTACTATTAATCTTTGACAAATAAACTTGTTTATTCAAGGCTACCTAAGTATTATATTTTATTTTTATTTTTTTATTTTTTGCACTGTCTGTGAACGTATCAGTTGGAGATAAAGTTTTGTGTTTACATCAGGCTCATGCATGTGCTCTAATCAAGGGATTTGGTGCTTACACGTGCTTTCCACTTGACAATATGTTCATTATAATGTTGATTAAAGCATGACAGAACTAGTGGATTCCTCTGCCCAAGTGTTGATACTGCTCCAACAGAAGCAGCACATCCAAAAACTCCTGATAGAACATCTGACACCCATCTCCACGTCACCTCTGGAAATCTTCTCAAGCCTCTCTAAGATCAGCTCCACGGTCAAAGATTTGTGACTGGCATCACCATCCATTCAAAAGGAAGGTCAAACCATGGGCAAATTATGTTGCATACATGGAGCAGCATTTCCTGGCATCTCAGGTGATGACCAGCAGAACACTCTCTTTTTTGGCATATGAAGGCCCACAAATTAATCATGTATTTCAACTAAATCCAGAAGCAGAGCCTAGTGGACTTCTGTGTGACAAGTTGCACACAGCACTCCATGGAGTTGCCAATCAATAAGTTGAAGACCACTTTGTCTCTCAACTGCACATGGCAGGATCCCATCAAAAGTTTTTTAGTTGTCATAAAATCTAAGGACAATAATACAGACCATGAATTGCCCACCTTCAGGGTTTATCTCATGACTACTATTTTCAATGCAGTAAACTTGAGTGCAATCAATTGTATGCTGCTTCCTTGATTAGAGACATAATTTTAGAGTGTGCCCCAGATGACAGTCTTAGAAGTGTTGTTGATAATTCTTCCGGGTTATATGGCCGTGCACCATGGAATTCTTCTATTCCTAACATTTCGTCCAATACTACATTGGACATCCTCAGAGGTATGGTGACTGATGAGTCGGGCATTGGAGAGCGGCCTAAGTATCGAGGAAAGTGGGTGTGGTCTAGCTTGCACATAGAAGCAGAGAGAAAACTAGTCAAAGATAAAATGTAACTATCGATAATAGTCCGTCACAGATAAAAATCACTTATAGATTCTGTAACGCCACTGTCCATATCTTGCTTAATTTCAAGGCCTCTTCTTTTCTATTACAATTATCTTCATGTTTATAAATTTCAATAGCCTCCCTATACAGTCGTGGATAATAGTTCGTGGTAGCACTTAAAACTGTAGTTTCAGAAAACTTAACTACATGGTCACCTGACTGAAGTGCATGTTCTGCAACGGCCAATTTATCTATTTTTCCCAGTCGGCAAAGACTTTTATGCTCCTTTACCCTCATATTCACACTTCTTTTCATAGTACCAATATAGACCTTGCCACAAGTACATGGAATTTTATACACACCACAAGATGATAATGGTGGCCTTCTATCTTTAACAGAACGAAGTACTTGTCCTATTTTTCTGGTAGGTTTGAATACCGGTTTCACTTTATGTTTCAGCAAAATTTTGCCGATTCAATCTGTAACCTTGCTAATGAAAGGTGAAGGCGTTCTTCCATTGCTGTGTACCATCCTTGTCCTTTGGCCTGCTGTAATTAGGTCTTAAAACTCTATTAATTTCTTTGTTTGAGTACCCATTCTTTTCGAAGGCCTGTTTCAAATGATTCAGTTCCATATCCAGATGTTCCGGCGTACAAATCTGTTTATCCCTGTCCACTAAACTTTTGATTACACCTCTTTATTGTTGTGGGTGATGATTGGAGTTCTTAGGTAAGTATCTATCAGTATGTGTGCTCTTCCGAAAAACTTTATGTTTTAGACTGCCATCGGTCTGTCTCATGACTAACACATCGAGAAACGACATAACCTGGTCTTTTTACACTTCAATGGTAAATTGAATTTTAGGGTTTATGCTATTAAGATAATCAAAAAATTCATCTAAGGCTTTTTTACCGTGTGTCCAAACCACGAATGTGTCATCTACATAACGATACCAACAACATGAAGATAATTTTAATAGAAAAGAAGAGGCCTTGAAATTAAGCGAGATACGGACAGTGGCGTTACAGAATCTATAAGTGATTTTTATCTGTGACGGACTATTATCGATAGTTACATATTATCTTTGACTAGTTTTCTCTCTGCTACTATGTGCAAGCTAGACCACACCCACTTTCCTCGGTATTTAGGCTGCTCTCTGACGCCTGACTCGTCAGTCGGCAGGACTCAGCAGGACCAGCCATACCTCTAAGGATGTCCAATGTAGTATTGGATGAAACATTAGGAATAGAAGAATTCCATGGACCATGGCCATATAACCCGGAAAAATTATCAACAACAGTACCATCCAGTCGTGAAAGCCTTCATTGTATAGTCTTAGAAGTGATCTCTTGAAACCTAAAGACCCATCTCAAGAAATTTCCCACCATCAGGGCATTCAAACACTGCCTTCAGTGCTCATAAATCTTTGCAGCTCAAACAAAGCATTGTTCTCAAACCTAGTTATGGACTTCTGCCAGATCGGACTTACAAAGTACAGGCATAGACAAGAAACCCTGGCGCTGTCTCCAACAGCTTCCTGCCTGCAGGTAATGTTTTATCAATTATCAGTGACACCAAGGCCATTACCAGGGTACAATGTGCACTTCTTGTGGGAAATCTGGACCTAGGGGCAAAGTATGTCAATCAGCTCTGAAGGTGTCAGTGGACTACTCCAGCATGACCCCTTGGACATGGAGCAGACAATACGGATGAACTGTACCCAGACACATCATGTATTCCATCAGGTACCCATACTTTATAGAAAGTCCCTCATTAACTGTCAAAATCAATAAAGTACCAATCTCCTTGCAGATAGATACGAGGTCTGCTGTGACTGTTACCAATTGAGAATTATATTACAGTGTCATCTATCCTCCCCTCCAGCCCTTTGATACCCCAATGTGAAGTTATAGCAACAACATTATAAAAATTAATGGACAATTCATTGCCCAAGAACAGTATTCGTCACACAACAACATGGTGATGATTTTAGTGGTGGATGCCCCGAGAGCTGTCAGTTTCTTAGGCAGGACCTTTTTAATGCACTTGGATTAGAAATTCATGACTCAACCCCTCAATCAACTCCTTAGGTACAAACTTGTACCTCAAAGAATTTTTTTTCACAATTCATCTCCATATTTTCACAACACTCTTTGGGTGTTACATACTTTGAAGCTCTTGGGGCCCTTTTTCCATCGACAGTGCCAAAGTTTCTTAAGGCTGAAAACCTTCTGTTTTGCACTCTGGGATAAGTTTCAGGGGGAATTACAGTGTGTACAAGATGACGACACCCTCATTCCAGTCCTGAACTGCCAGTGGGCCATGCCCAATGTCATTGTTGAAAAATCAAATGGCACCTTATACTTTTGTGGAGATTTCAAGATAACCATCGATGCCCAGTCTATTGCTGATATGTACCTGATACCTTAGGTAGAGGACATCATGGTCCCTCTGGAGGGCAGAAAATTGCTAGCAAAAATTGACCTGAGGGATGCACACTTCCAATTGCCATTGGCTGAAGAAGTCTGACATAGCCTAGTCACCAGCATTCTCTTCGGATTGTTCCAGAACAACAGACTTCCCTTTGGTACAGCCAGCACCCCTGCCATATTTCAGCAATATCGTGAGCATTTCACTAGTGATGTAATGGGGTCAGCAAATTATTTAGATGACAACTAGGATGCTCTGTTCACAGTCGTCCAAAAAGACACTGTAAAATGCAAAAATGGCAAGTGCTGTTTCTTTGTTAGTCAAGCTGAAATACTCACACACATTTTCAGTTTATCCTGAGACCCCCCCCCCCCCTCCTACCCCATGCCTCAGTACATAGAGGCAGTACAAAAACTTCCAGTTCCTAGCAATGCTAGCTAGTTAAAAATCAGCATTGGGACAATTGAATTACTACTGAAAGTTTATTCCCCATGCTTCGGCCATTGCTGAACCACTACACCAACAACTGAAGAAAAGCAACCACTGGCAATGGACTCAGGTGTCAGGTGTGTAAAAGCTTTCAGAGACTTAAAAATTGGTCCTTCCTCACCCCTCAGGCCTAACGGCATATGACTCTGACACACTGTCAGCAGATGTGTCAGATTATGGAGTGGGGACAGTTCTGCACCATGTGACTGGTGGGGTGGAATACTCAATCACTTTTGATTTCAAAACCTTCACCACTGCTCAGCAAAATTAGAGCCAGATTGAGAAAGAAGCCTTAGCCATCATTTTTGACCTCAAAAAATGCCATGATTACGTATATGGTAGGTATCATTCACTGACCACAAACCTTTGTCCTCTGTTCAAGCCTTCAGCGAACATACCCACAAAAACTGCATGCTGCCTTTAGTGGTGGCCCCTGTGCCTGTCAAACCATAATTAAGATACTCACTTCACTCTATAACACAACATGCAAATGCAGGTCTCTTTTCCCGCAGACCTTGGTTCAGGGTCCAGTGTTCAACAAGGATCGCAAAGTGTGCTTTCACCTGAATATCACTGCAGAACAAGGTGTGGCCAATCTCCACTGGATGCAAAACCTGTTGCATGGCACACTACAAAGGACCCAACCCTTAGCAAGATCTTCGACCTGGTATGCCACGGTTGGCACGAGACTGCAAACAGATCTGTGAACTGGAGGTTGAGGCCTACTGGCACCATTGGAACAAGCTCTCAACACTGAAAGACATGTTGCTGCTGCAAGTGGTCATCCCTGCACTTCTCCAGCAGCACATTTTTGTCACTTTTGCATATCAGGCAATGGGGCATGGTGCTCACTAGTCGTCTGGTCTGCCACCATGTCTATTGGTGTGGTATGGGTACTGCTATTACTCAAATGGTATTACCTTGCACCACCTTCCAAAGCTAGCAGGCCACCCCTCCGCATAGTTTTCTTCCTTGATCAGACTCTTCCAGTCTATGGTCCAGGCTTCATTTGAATTTTTTTGGGGCCGTTCTTAGGCAACACTTGGCTCATTGAGGTAGAAAAGGGCAGTGGGTTCCAATATGTTTCTCATATGTCTGTCACATAAACTAGCCAAACTATTCAAACCTTATCTTTCATTTTTTTCACTGAAGGGCTTCCTGACACTATCGTCACAGACAATGGTCTCCGATTTGCATCTGTGGAATTATCCACTTTCTGCAACAAAAATGACGTCGTCCTAGTTCACAGAGCACAGTTATCGCCTGCCTCAGAAGGCCTAGCAGAACATTTTGTCTGCACTTTGAAAACCCAAATGTTTAACTTCCTGTGGATGAGGCTCTCACTCTTTTTCTGGCAACGTACAGATCAGCTCCACAGTATGGCTTGTCTCTGCCAACAAACTTCATGGCCAATCTAATTGATCCCAGCTTTTATATTTCACCCCCATAGTTCACAGCCCTCCTACTCAGCTATCTAGCTGCCACCATTTTTCATTTTTCACTTGAAGACCAAGTGTGGCCACTTGTCTATATTAATGGATGCCAACACTGGTTTCCTGTAGTATTTTTCAAATTAGGGCTGAGATGAGAGTTCAGGATGGCACACAGTGCCATAAACATGTCAACCAATTATAATATCACTGTGGACCTTCTCCTGACACCAAGAAATTAACAATACCTTTTGTTCCAGAGACACAGCCATCACTGTCTCCATCCTGGATACCACCAGGTCATCTCAGCTACTGCTGATGGTTGGCTCACTGGAGGGCCTTCAACATCTCCACTCACCACATTAGGACCAAAACCAACAGATGTGGACATCACCCCCGAACTGCCTTGGCCTCCAGAATGGAACTTGTCTCCTCCAGAGACATCAAGACAAGCTTCATCGTCTCCTCCCCTCCTGGGGGAGGGGGGGGGGGGGTTGGACGCTGTACTGAGGCCTAATGCCTGCAATGTCAGCAGCTAACCTTGCATGAGTGCTTTGCAGATGCCTAACACACAAGGACAATTTTGCAGAAAAGATGGCCATACTCTGACCATCCACCAGGAGGCGACCCAATCGCCGCTACAGGTCATGGGCCACACAGACCTGTTCTCTTCCATAAGACACATGATCAAAAATAGGCCTGGATGTATCCTGGTTCTGAGTGGTGTGATATTACATATTAATATCACCCCGCGGGTGTCAAAGTTGGCAATAGAATTGCAAGTTTGCGTTAGATGCCAACAGTCACTGGGCAGGATTCAGAGGAACCAAAGGAACATGCCTGCTGTGTAACGCTTCCAGTAGTTCTGTACTGTGAACACCATCTGCCACCATGATACAGGACCACCGGCAGCAGCCATATGACCCACTCACACTTGGAGCCTCTTCCCTACATGACGTAACAAAGACACTGCCTAGTCATGCCTCCAATACCATCGTTCATTTTTTAGTTCAGAGAGCCAGTTCTTGTTGCTACTGTATTGGTTGAACTTATTTACTGCACATCCATTTGTAAAGAGTCTTCATACACTTGAAGTAAACCGAGCGGGGTGGCGCAGTGGTTAGACACTGGACTCGCATTCGGGAGGACGACGGTTCAATCCCGCGTCCGGCCATCCTGATTTAGGTTTTCCGTGATTTCCCTAAATCACTCCAGGCAAATGCCGGGATGGTTCCTCTGAAAGGGCACGGCCGACTTCCTTCCCAATCCTTCCCTAATCCGATGAGACCGATGACCACACTGTCTGGTCTCCTTCCCCAAACCAACCAACCAACTTGAAGAAAGCTACCACTTAAACAAAGCTTCTGTTTACTGTATTTGCTTGTTTGCTGATCATTTCTGCTCCTGCCCAGCTTTCCCTATGATGGCAGTTGCTACACCACCCTGTAGCCCACCTTTCTTTATCCTCTTGTACAAAGAAGTACACAACATATCTGGTGAAGAATGGTAAGTGCTGCATGTGGCAGTCTTGTCACTTCATCCTGTTCTGTTGTCTTTTTTATTGGTTTTTGCTGTTATTGATTGTCTTCTTCACTACCAGTATTTGCCTTGCTTGTGCTCCTTATGCTCTAGGTTCTGAGGCTGCTCCTATTGCATCCCACTTTGGCTCTCTCTGTGTTTATTTGTCTTGTTGTTTTGTGTGTTGCTTTGTTAATATGGCTACTCAGCCACCATAGCTTACTGCACTGCCTGCAGTTCATCTAACTCAGTTTATTCAGTTTCAGAGTCAAAAAATCGTGAAACTGATTGAAGTGATGAATTGCTTCATAGTGGTGCAAATGGCTTAACACAAGACACCAGAACCAAAGGCAGTTCCACTGCGTGCATACGTGCCTCCATTTCATGAGTTTGACAAGGCAAAGGAAGTCTGGACAGAGTGCCTTGCACATTGCAGCACATCACACACAAGGTAGTGATAAACATTCTTATTTCTTGGCCATGGCAGGATTGACTGTTTACAGAGTATGCCTCAAAGTTTTTGCCTCATCCCACCCTGAACTAGTACCATATGAGGACTTATTATAGCCACTTGCACAGTATTATGAGGACAGGGTACAAGAGGGAGCTGCCCATGTTCTGTATGTTGCATAAGCAACGAAGTCAGAAATACCGTCAGTAGGTGACTGAATTACAAGGCCTTACTAGATGGTGTAGATTCCAATGTGACTGTGGCAAATATTACAAAGATGCAATGATTTGTGACACCATCATACATAATGTAGAGAACTCTCAAATTCGGGAACAGATTCTTAAATACCCAGACCCTTCCTTGCAGCAGTTTCTGCAAATTCTATACTATCAGAATTCCTGTGAAAGTGCAGTGCTCAGTTTTGAGGTAGTGTCTGTTAGTTTTGTAGACAGCAGCGACAAACAGGCCTCACACCTTTCTTGCAAACAGCAGACTGACCGGCCACAGCAGCAGTACTCAAATAAACACCTGTCGCATCTGGCACAAGCTGTGAAGACATACCCTGCTAATCTTTCCCCTCACGTGGTTACAGAAGCATTAGGCAACCTCACAAACAGTGCATAGTGTGTTTTCAAACCCTCACAGTGTCATCAGTGCAAAACAGCAATGACATAGCTATTCAGGAAAGGCTTACAACTCACCTGCAGTGCTGTATGATGACAACGAAGTTTTTGTGTCTCTTACTATTGCCAGACAATCAATTTGTTTGCAGCTTGACACTGGAGCTTCAGTGAATTTGCTTAACTGTAGCTTTTATGAATTGTTTGGCTAACTTAAGTTGTGCACATCACACCATACACTGGTGGCATATAAGGGCCAAATACATTCCTGTCTTAGGCACTTGTATGTTTCCTTCAACTTTCCAAAATTTAGTGATGACAGTGACATTTACAGTGCTTTCCTCCTGAGACAGTGCTAATATTTTTGGTCTAGATGCTTTCGATTTGTTTGGGTTGAGCACTCAGGGCAATGTACTTTCTGTTTCTTCCTTTGATCCTTGGAACAGTGTTGCTAAGTTATGAGCAGAATTTCAGGATTACTTTTCTGGGGGTTTAGGCAAAGCTAATAATTTTGTTGCACATGTCACAATGAAGGACAACACACAACCATGTTTTGTTAGAACTCATCCTGCAACTCAGGCTCTTCAAGAATAGGTGACCTAGGAACTTACTGCTTTGAAGACCGTGGGATCATAGGGGCCCTTACTGACAGTGAGTGGCCCTCTTGTTCTACTAAAGAAGCCATCCAGCAGACTCCAGTTGGGTGCTAATTTTAAGAAAACTGTGGCTCTTCAGTCAGTCACTGACAGGTATCCCTTGCCATATCCAGAAGACCTGACAGATAAATTGGAGGTCGGTTGTTACTTTTCCAAAACTGATTTGCGTGACACTGACTTGCAAATCCCACTGGATGAGCAGTTGCAACAAGTCTTTGTCATTAACACTCACCTGAGTCTCTTCACTCAGCATATTTGAGCACTTCCTGGAGCAGCTGGCTGCAAAAGTTCCTGTTTGCTCAAATTATTTAGATGACATTGTCATCTTAGGTCATACTCCTGAAGAACACATTAGCAATCTTTGCACTCTGTGTCAAATCTTGTCTGCAACTAGTCTCAAATGTAACAGGGACAAATGCATGTTTTTCAGAGAGAATTTGAGTCTTGGGATACATCATTAATATCCAGGATGTTCACCCATTGCTATAACATTTTCTTGCTATCCATGATCTTCTGCCCCCATGCTATGTGCAGGAATTGCAGTTTGTGTTAGGGAAGCTCAGATATTACAGCAAATTTATTCCTAACACCACTCAAACCATGGCATCCTTGCATCGCTTGTGCATGAAAAATCTTCCTTTAGTTTGGTCACAAGAGTGTCATACTGCTTTCCAGAAGCTGAAAGATGCTTTGCTCACTGATCACTGCCTTGTTCATTTTGATCCAGCCAAACCTGTAGTCTTGGCTGTGGATGCTTCCCCTTATGACATCGGTGCAGTTTTGTTGCATAAATATGGTACTGTTGGCTGGTTGATTCCCTTTGCTTTGAAGTTGTCTAACAAAGCTCAATGTAATTATTCACATACTGAAAAGTGGGCTCTTGCCATTGTCTATGGTGTTACTAAGTTTCACCAGTACCTTTTTGACAGAAAATTTTTCTTGGTGACTGGCCATAAACCTCTACAATCTTTGTTAAGCATTAACTGGTCAACCTCAACTCAGACAGCACAGAATCTGCAATAGCGGGCTCTTCATTTGAAATATTACCACTGTGAAATTGTATGTAGGCTCACTTCTCAGAATGCCAATGCAGATTCTTTTTCTTGCCTCCCTGTTGGCCCAGATTCAACATTTGATGGTCTTATGCTTCTTATTACTACACTGATGCATAAGACACAGATACTTTGCGTAGCTTTCCACTTAACCACCAAAAAATTGCCTGGGCCACAGCCACAGATCCTGATTTGTAGATTCTGTTGCACGGTGTCTCCACTGGTTGGTAGCTATGTGGTTCACCAACATTTTGGCCACTGGCATGCCCTTGCCATTCACCAAGGTAACATTTTGCTTTGAAATGACAATGACTAGTCACATGTTGTGGTTCCCCAGGCTCTCCAGCCTAATGTACATTGTTTGCTGCACCAAGGCATCATTCGCACTAAGTGGTTAGCGTGACGTTGCACTTAGTACAGTCTGGATGCACAAATTGAACTGTGATTTCTCAATGCCAAGCCTGTGCTGATCATCAGTCAGCCCCACCTCAGCATTTCCTTGAATGGGCCAAACCTCAAGCACCTTGGCAATGGCTGCACTTGGATTTGATTGGTCCTTACTGGAATACACATCAGATCATCATTGATGCTTTCAGCAAATTTCCCTTAACTATGGCTGATTCCACAATCCAGGCTATTTGTCAGTCTTCTGCCTTGAGGGACTGCTTGAAGTGACTGTGACTGACAATGGACCTCAATTTCTTGCCATTAAGTTTGAATAGTTTTTCAGTTCCTCCGATATCAAACCCATCAAGAGTACACCATTCCATCCACAATCCGACAGTGAAGCTGAATGCACCATACAAACATTTAAGCAACAGATGGACAAACTTCATGCCTCCTACACATGGGATCAAGCTCTGTTGCTATTCTTGCCTTCCTATCCCTCCCAGCCACATGATGGACCTGCACCAGTTGAGTTGTTACATGGACACAACCCAGTGGACAGTGCCCACTCCACCCACACAGACAAGGTATCAGACTAACAATTTGGTCTTTTACAGATTGTGTGGCAAATGGAAGCACTGGGAGGACGGCACCATTGTATATTTTCTTTGACATTCTATGTTTCTACTGCAGGGATCAAGAGCATTGCTGAAACACCACTTGAATCAAATTTGTCCATGTGAACTACATGATCCTGCCACAGGCTTTATGCTTTCAGACTCCATGTCTTCCTGGATCCAACAGCCCTCACTGCATCTGGCTCTTGCAGTTCCTGTGCCATCAGCACCAGTCCCAGAGCCAATGGAACTCGACACCCTTTCATGGTCATCGCCATTTCAACAGCCATTGTCATCTAGGGTTGGGCCCCTCTTCGTGGCAATCTGTTCAAAGTGGCACCTTTGGTCCCTCTGCAGTCATTGAGAAGGCACCATCTTCATTTTCTGCTTTACCTCTGGATGTGGATGTGTGCCCTTCACCTGGGTGCAGATGGGACTTTGGCACCAGCCTCAGTTTTGGCTCCTGTCTCCTCATTACCATCTGAATCCCAACCACCACCATAATTGTTCACTCATCTACACTACACAATAATGGTGAGGAGGTTTGGGAGGGGGAACAAGAAGTGGTATCATATATTGATACCGCCCCACAGGCCTGTTGTGCGGGATCTAACAGACCCAGCGGGGCACACCTGTTGAGCTGTGCCTCCAGTGGCTCAATACCATGAGTATCCTCTGCCACTGTGATATAGGAGCCCCAGGAGCAGCCACATGACCCATTTACACTTGGAGCCTCTTCTCTACATGACGCATCAAAGACGCTGCCCAATCACGGCTCCTACACCATTGTTTGTGTTTTAGTTCAGAGAGCATAATCCTTGTTGTTACTTACTGCATGTTCATTTGTAAAGAGTCTACGTACGTGAAGAAAGCTACCAGTTAAGCAAAGTTTGATTGTTCAATAATCATTTCTGCTCCTCTCTAGCTTTCCCTACAATGACAGTTATCCCACTACTCTGTAGTCCACCTCCCTTTACCATTGTGTATGAGTCCTACACAGCAAGTGCAGTTCACTTTGAGTGATTTTTCCTTGACCAGGCACCGATTCTGCAAGGGTTTCTATCAGTCAGGATACTCACTTCAGAGCTGCCTCCATGACTTTACTGCCATTCCCTTCTGACTTAGCAACCCCCGGAGCTGCCAACTATGGACTTAAAAGTGTTCGTGACCTCTCTGAAGAAGATGGGGTCATAGTTGACTTGTAGACTTATAAATTTATTCCTTTTTTAGTTTCAAACAGCTACAAGCTGGCCTTAGAAAATTTTGATTAAACTATCAAGCAACCTTATTAACAGAGATGGTGGATTTTGTTTAAATGCTGCTTTGAATCTGGCTCTGTCTCTCATCAAAAACCAGAGGGACAGAATTAGTGCTACCTCACCTGTTGATTAATAGTAACTATCGATATTTCTGATGTTGGTTATCTTTGTGTTAACACTTGTTCTGTGTGTGATGTCTTCCTTGTTTCTACTCTGTGAACCGAGGTGTTAAATTTGCTAGCACATTTCTTCTTCCTTGCATTTGTGCCTTGAGAATGGCAGGGTGTGCTCCTGTCGAAATATCAGCAGTGTTCGACGACATCACCCGGCAGCAAACCTGTAAGTTATTTGATTAAACTTCTTCATTCAGTTTATAATTTAACACTGAGCAGCCTATGGGACTTTTTTTTTAAAGTGTGTGTTTAATGAACATGAGACAGTGATAATCTAACCAGCCTTCAGATGCCCAAAATATTACGTTCAAAAAGAGACTCATTTTATGTTTGGTTTCAGTCTATGTCAGAGTAGATGTGTTGTTAGTCTTTGATAAACAAACTTGTTCAAACATTGGTACTTGGATAGTTTTTGTGCCACCATTGCCAGAAGGTCGTACACTGATGGACTGCAAGTAGTGTTGTTGCAACATGCATGGATGCATTCAGTACTGTCTAATGACCCGCATGTTGTCAGGTCCACTGTGAGGTGGTCTGCATGCAGTTTATTAGTTACTAACTCACACTTGCTGCCAAAGACGATGCCTAGCAGCAGGCATTGGCACCTATAAATTAGAAGCTCCTGGACATGGATTCCAATTCACAATTTGTTCAAGACACTTCCTACAACACTTTGAAGTTTATTGTTGTCACTCTGTTACACCCTGTTTTACTGACAACAGTAATAAGTAAAATTATGTTGGGCAGAAAATTTTATAGCACTGTAATTCTTAATTTTCATCTCCTCTGCATGAAATGTCTGAGATTCACCGAAACATTGCTTTCACTTGTCACTTTGTTGCCTCTGACATACCTAGTATTTTCTGATGATTTGTTAATTAGGACTACTATAGAAACTCAAGAAACTAACAGTCCTTGCTTCCAGTGTAATCAGAATAACTGGCACTCATGGCAAACTTTGACTTTGCTCAACACCTTCCTCCCCATTTCTGCTGACCATTCCTCATTTCTTTGTTTAATTATCACCTGAGCCCTCCTTCCATCCATACTTGTCACTACACTATATTCCCACAGAATGAAAAACACGGTAAAATTCATTTTTAAAAATCATCATAAACGACATACAGTCTCTATAAGGTTAAAACAGAACATTCCTTTTCTGGTGCATAGCAACTGTCTTTTGTTTGCCATACAACAATATTCCTACCTAGTACAGGTACAAAAATTACAGGTGTAGTGAAAAATAATCTCTCTTTTTTTTAACATGATACATCAACAAGAAAGTGTTAGTCTTATTTCTCATATCTGAAAAGCTCCTCAAATCCTGCCCCTTCTCCTCCCCCCCAACCTCCCTCCCCCCCCCCCCCCCCCCAAAAAAAAAAGTAGGGTGGAAAAAAGAAAAATATCTGCTGGCTGCACTCCTGCTATAGGGAATGGCTGAATTATATTTGTTTTGACAAGCAAAAATAAAAGTTATACAAAAATGTAACCAGTTTCCTATGTATGGATGAATAATAAAAAAAATACCTTCTGTGCTTTCAATGCTCCAAATCACTCAATCATTCCTGATGATTTCCTTTCATGGATCTCAGACACTTTTCCAATTTACTGGCCTGCTATTCTTCCCCAATTTCACCTTGGACTTTCCTTCTCCTTCTCCTTCCCTCACCTCCTTCTAACCCCCACCCCACTTCCATTTTTCTTTTACCAGTCATCACTTCTTTTTTACCTATCACAGATCAGTGCTCCCAAAGAAACAGTACCCATGGTGCATGCCCACACAACCACAGACTGGTTTCGCTACTGATCCTCAGACACAAAATTTGAGACCTCAGATTTGTTTATAGTGTTACATTAAGTCTTAAAAATTAAGAAAAGTAATTTATGAAAACATCACAAAAAAGATATACTCACTATATATGACTTGAAGAAGATCAGCAGCAGTGCTACTGGAATCATATATGGCTCAAAATAGTAACACAGAAATATGAAAATCACAAATGATATAATACTTCTTGGTGTCGATTCCCACTCAAAACAGCTCCTGAAAGAGGAAAAAATGCTAGGTATATCAACCATCATATATGATTTTTGTTGAGAAGTAGTTAATCTTATGCATGGATAACAATAGATTGGTGGTTTTTTTCTATGGTAAATCCCTTGAGATCTCAGCATTTAAGAAATTAGCTGGGTATCAAAATGTGTTTGTGGAATGTGCATGAAAAGTTAACATTCAAATTTGGACATCCTCATATCAGCTGAATACTTTTTCATAAAATGCAGAAAACATTATTGTTATGAACTGCTAGTTGACTGAAATGTCATTTTCTTATGGCAGTCAAACTAATGTAACATAACAAAATTACACAGAGTGCACCTAAATCACATCATAATGAAACTGATTGCTGTAAACAGTATACACTCATATGTAAGAAAGAAAGAGCATGCAAATCATCTTAACTACAGGCTGAAGTATTATGAGATGACTGTGCATATCCAGTCATAGTAGGCATAAATGACTCTATGACACATTTATCATCTGTTCACAAATGTGGGTGAGTGGTCATTTTTACACGATTATTGGTTCACTTTGAGGTGAATATTAAGATATAATGATATAAGGTTGGTCGTGATCAAAAACAATATTCAGAAGGTTATCACATTAATTTCTAATTGAGACAAAATGAAACTGAAAAGTTAGATACACTTTTCATGTAGTAACTATAACATAAACATTAAAGTACACTAAGAAAACATTTAGGTAATTTGTTTAGAAATATTTTTAAGGAAGAATTTTGGGAAAGAAAGGCAATTAAATGACACAGCAGAAATCTCAGAGGATCCAGTGAAGGCAAAAAAGTCAGATTTATCAAGACAGTTTACAAGCTCTGGATAAGACTGCAAAAGGAACAGTAATTTATTCAGAGAGGCTGATGCAATTCACACATTTGAGAACAACTGCAATAAGAGGGAAGACAATTAAAGCATAAATAGTACTTGTCTATTGCTGCATCTAAAGTATAAACCTGCAGCAGAAACCTCATTCTGGTGAGTTTTGAAGTTTTTTATCCATTTACAGCAGTGGTCTATAAAACCAGCAAAGAATAAGGCTATGCCCAAATTGGTAAACATTACCTGGGAGCAACAGTTCATAAACCATTATACTTAAAAGCAAGGAAGTATTAGTTGCCCTTTTTTTATTTTTTTATTTTTTATTTATTTATTTATTTATTTATTTTTGCACTTGTCCACACCATTCTATAGAATTATTTATTTTGAATATAATAAAAAGAAACATTCCACATGGGAAAAATATACATAAGAAACAAAGATGCTGTGACCTACCAAACGAGAAAGCGCTGGTAGATACACACAATAAAAAACACACAAACACACACACAAATTTCAAGCTTTCGCAACCCAAGGTTGCTTCATCAGGAAAAAGGGAAGGAGAGGGAAAGACGAAAGGATGTGGGTTTTAATGGAGAAGGTAAGGAGTCATTCCAATGCCAGGAGCAGAAAGACTTACCTTAAGGGGAAAAAAGGACAGATATACACTCTCGCACACACACACATATCCATCTGTACATATACAGAGACAGACAGACATATGTAAAGGCCTTTCTTGTTTGGTAAGTCACAGCATCTTTGTGAATTTTAATTTGAACACACAGCATCTTTGTTTTTTATATGAATTATTTATTTTAATTGTTAAAGAAAGGTTGTACTATAATCCTCCATTTCACTGAATTGTACAGTATTGTATTCTCTAATTAATGAGTGTTATTCATTAATCCATCTTGAGATAATTTCTATTGTATAGTTGTAGTTAGATCGTATTCAATTTCAAGTTAGGAGCCCCAAATGAAATAGTTGTGGGAGTTCAAATTCTTAGTCAGTCCATCAGAGAATGTTCGAATAGCTCATTTTGTAGATCATTATCCTCTGAGAGTGAAAGCTTGTGTTTTGGTCTTGGTTCAGAGTAGAGTAGCAAAGTATTAATACTTCATGTAGATAAAAGTCAGTAAAAACAATCTGATTAAGTTTTATTTCAGAAAGGTTTGTATAAGACATTTTCTGACCTACTATTTCTTATGGGAGCACCAGGCTAAGAGCATTATGATGGAACATGTCTTGATATGGCGAAAGAACAATCTTTGGTAAACTGAAGCCATGAGTAGCATTTTGAGGGTCTAATTTAGTAGTGTAATGATAGAATATTACCTGCAAAGGTAAAAGATTTTGGTATGGCTGCTGGTCTGTCATACTGCTGGGTAGGTAAACACCATTAAGTTTCATTTTAAAAATTACACTATTCCTGAATAAAATGCTACTGACTTAAACTGCAATCCGTTATTCTATATACATTTTTATGAACTTAATTCTCTTTAGTTTTAATTTTATTTGTGGAACTTATTATTGCCATTTGGTTCAACAATATCTTGAAGAGCAGAAAAGAGGTTTAAACAGAACGTACTTATAAGGATAACTTTCAACAAGAACATTCCTTATTTAACAAGATTGGGTTGCAGGTTGTAAGGAAAGGTGTGAATTTAGAAATTATAATTTATAAATGTCCTCGAAATTCAAGAAAAAAGTTGTCAACTGAAATTCCCTAGTACATCTACATCTACATCTACATTTATACTCCGCAAGCCACCCAAAGGTGTTTGGCGGAGGGCATTTTACGTGCCACTGTCATTACCTCCCTTTCCTGTTCCAGTCGCGTATGGTTCGCGGGAAGAACGACTGTAGCCTCCGTGCGCGCTCTAATCTATCTAATTTTACATTCGTGATCTCCTCGGGAGGTATAAGTAGGGGGAAGCAATATATTCGATACCTCATCCAGAAACGCACCCTCTCGAAACCTGGCGAGCAATCTACACCGTGATGCAGAGCGCCACTCTTGCAGAGTCTGCCACTTGAGTTTATTAAACATCTCCGTAACACTATCACGGTTACCAAATAACCCTGTGACAAAACGCGCTGCTCTTCTTTGGATCTTCTCTATCTCCTCCGTCAAACCGATCTGGTACCGATCCCACACTGATGAGCAATACTCAAGTATAGGTCGAACGAGAGTTTTGTAAGCCACCTCCTTTGTTGATGGACTACATTTTCTAAGCACTCTCCCAATGAATCTCAACCTGGTACCCGCCTTACCAACAATTAATTTTATATGATCATTCCACTTCAAATCGTTCCGCACGCATACTCCCAGATATTTTTCAGAAGTAACTGCTACCAGTGTTTGTTCCACTATCATATAATCATACAATAAAGGATCCTTCTTTCTATGTATTCGCAATACATTACATTTGTCTATGTTAAGGGACAGTTGCCACTCCCTGCACCAAGTGCCTATTCGCTGCAGATCTTCCTGCATTTCGCTACAATTTTCTAATGCTGCAACTTCTCTATATACTACAGCATCATCCGCGAAAAGCCGCATGGAACTTCCGACACTATCTACTAGGTCATTTATATATATTGTGAAAAGCAATGGTCCCATAACACTCCCCTGTGGCACGCCAGAGGTTACTTTAACGTCTGTAGACGTCTCTCCATTGATAACAACATGCTGTGTTCTGTTTGCTAAAAACTCTTCAATCCAGCCGCACAGCTGGTCTGATATTCCGTAGGCTCTTACTTTGTTTATCAGGCGACAGTGTGGAACTGTATCGAACGCCTTCCGGAAGTCATGAAAAATAGCATCTACCTGGGAGCCTGTATCTAATATTTTCTGGATCTCATGAACAAATAAAGCGAGTTGGGTCTCAGACGATCGCTGTTTCCGGAATCCATGTTGATTCCTACATAGTAGATTCTGGGTTTCCAGAAACGACATGATACTCGAGCAAAAAACATGTTCTAAAATTCTACAACAGATCGACGTCAGAGATATAGGTCTATAGTTTTGTGCAACTGCTCGACAACCCTTCTTGAAGACTGGGACTACCTGTGCTCTTTTCCAATCATTTGGAACCCTCCGTTCCTCTAGAGACTTGCGGTACACGGCTGTTAGAAGGGGGGCAAGTTCTTTCGCGTACTCTGTGTAGAATCGAATTGGTATCCCGTCAGGTCCAGTGGACTTTCCTCTATTGAGTGATTCCAGTTGCTTTTCTATTCCTTGGACACTTATTTCGATGTCAGCCATTTTTTCATTTGTGCGAGGATTTAGAGAAGGAATTGCAGTGCGGTATTCCTCTGTGAAACAGCTTTGGAAAAAGGTGTTTAGTATTTCAGCTTTACGCGTGTCATCCTCTGTTTCAATGCCATCATCATCCCGGAGTGTCTGGATATGCTGTTTCGAGCCACTTACTGATTTAACATAAGACCAGAACTTCCTAGGATTTTCTGTCAAGTTGGTACATAGAATTTTACTTTCGAATTCACTGAACGCTTCACACATAGCCCTCCTTACGCTAACTTTGACATTGTTTAGCTTCTGTTTGTCTGAGAGGTTTTGGCTGCGTTTAAACTTGGAGTGAAGCTCTCTTTGCTTTCGCAGTAGTTTCCTAACTTTGTTGTTGTACCACGGTGGGTTTTTCCCATCCCTCACAGTTTTACTCGGCACGTACCTGTCTAAAACGCATTTTATGATTGCCTTGAACTTTTTCCATAAACACTCAACATTGTCAGTGTCGGAACAGAAATTTTCATTTTGATCTGTTAGGTAGTCTGAAATCTGCCTTCTATTACTCTTGCTAAACAGATAAACCTTCCTCCCTTTTTTTATATTCCTATTAACTTCCATATTCAGGGATGCTGCAACGGCCTTATGATCACTGATTCCCTGTTCTGCACTTAAAGAGTCGAAAAGTTCGGGTCTGTTTGTTATCAGTAGGTCCAAGATGTTATCTCCACGAGTCGGTTCTCTGTTTAATTGCTCGAGGTAATTTTCGGATAGTGCACTCAGTATAATGTCACTCGATGCTCTGTCCCTACCACCCGTCCTAAACATCTGAGTGTCCCAGTCTCTATCTGATAAATTGAAATCTCCACCTAAGACTATAACATGCTGAGAAAATTTATGTGAAATGTATTCCAAATTTTCTCTCAGTTGTTCTGCCACTAATGCTGCTGAGTCGGGAGGTCGGTAAAAGGAGCCAATTATTAACCTAGCTCGGTTGTTGAGTGTAGTCTCCACCCATAATAATTCACAGGAACTATCCACTTCTACTTCACTACAGGATAAACTACTACTAACAGCGACGAACACTCCACCACCGGTTGCATGCAATCTATCCTCTCTAAACATCGTCTGTACCTTTGTAAAAATTTCGGCAGAATTTATCTCTGGCTTAAGCCAGCTTTCTGTACCTATAACGATTTCAGCTTCGGTGCTTTCTATCAGCGCTTGAAGTTCTGGTACTTTACCAATGCAGCTTCGACAGTTGACAATTACAATTCCGATTGCTGCTTGGTCCCCGCATGTCCTGACTTTGCCCCGCACCCGTTGAGGCTGTTGCCCTTTCTGTACTTGCCCAAGGCCATCTAACCTAAAAAACCGCCCAGCCCACGCCACACAACCCCTGCTACCCGTGTAGCCGCTTGTTGCGTGTAGTGGACTCCTGACCTATCCAGCGGAACCCGGAATCTGCAGCCCACACAGTCGCAGAACCGTCTCAGCCTCTGATTCAGACCCTCCACTCGGCTCTGTACCAAAGGTCCGCAGTCAGTCCTGTCGACGATGCTGCAGATGGTGAGCTCTGCTTTCATCCCGCTAGCGAGACTGGCAGTCTTCACCAAATCAGATAGCCGCCGGAAGCCAGAGAGGATTTCCTCCAATCCATAGCGACACACATCATTGGTGCCGACATGAGCGACCACCTGCAGATGGGTGCACCCTGTACCCTTCATGGCATCCGGAAGGACCCTTTCCACATCTGGAATGACTCCCCCTGGTATGCACACGGAGTAACCACTAAACATTAAAAATTATACTGTTTTTGAGGTAGAGGAGTAATTGTGAAAATAGCTTGCTTTAATATCACAATATGTGCCTTTGTGAGGAGTGAGACTCAAGGATATTTGGTCTCAGATTTACTCTTCATGTGTTTGCTTGTATACAAAAATAAACACATGACTATGACTACTGGAACATCGTACTTGCAAATACAAATAATACAATAAATACTCACTGAACATATTTTGTTATGTCTATGATGTTCATAATGATTGCCTTTAGCCTCATTACATTCCTGACAAAGACTTGGCGTTTGAATTTTACTTCTCCTTGCATATATTTTTCTTCTTTTGGATTTAATGTTCTCACACTTGCACGAATCTGTAATATGATAAAAATGGTTGAACACCACATTAAAGCTATAAGGAATAATAGATAAGATAAGAAATAAAGAGGGTCTTCATGGAATTAGCAAGGGAAGGAACATATGAAAAATAACTGAGCAGAAGAAGGGGGAGGATTATAGGTCTTGTGTTACAACATTAGGGAATAACTCCCATTGTACTAGAGGGAGCCATCTAGGAATTTTCTTGACACTGGGAAAATATAAAGGACGTTGTACACAGATAGTGATCTATGTCAATTTTGAGAAATCAAAACTGCAATAGAAAAATCATACATACATGCTACATTTTATAGCGTGATATTCCAAAATTAATAGTTCACAAACAGATACAAAAAGAGCAAACTAGAATGGGATAAATATGATTAAGAAAGACAGATTAATAATCATGATGTTTCCAAAGTCAATCAAAGTTAGTCTTCCCTGAAATTTCAGTCAACATTTCATTTTGAGAAAGTGGGAGAGTAATAGGATATAAACTGGAACTGAATCATTTTGTGCACATCTCACCCTGTAAAAGAAGTAAAATGAAAGCTACAGAAACCATCAAATTAGTTAAGTCCACTTTATTGAACTGTTGTGAATACCACCTGTATAAAATACATACTTTGATTCTCTTCTAGTATGCTAAATGTTTTTATTTTTCCATATAAAGAAAGAATAAAGCATTGTAACACAACATAATGATTTTTATTTCTGTTCTTTTGTTAACTGTATGTGTTTGATAAAGTGGCTTGTCAGTATTCTCCAGGGCAGCAGGTAATATTTTAAAATGGTATGTGAAATTTTCCTTCTGCCAGAAAAATATGGAATTGCAAGA
This sequence comes from Schistocerca serialis cubense, assembly GCF_023864345.2. Classification (NCBI taxonomy): domain Eukaryota; kingdom Metazoa; phylum Arthropoda; class Insecta; order Orthoptera; family Acrididae; genus Schistocerca; species Schistocerca serialis. The sequence goes on from NC_064643.1 coordinate 465,130,716, forward strand.
CACTCTCTCAGTCGGTGAGTTTATTTCTTTTTGTGAATAAATGCATTAAAACAATAAACTTACACCAAGTAGCAAAACATTTTCAGGCATTAGTTGCTGTTCATCCCAAATATGTCAAATATGTCACTAATGGGATGTAGGATCTTTTTTTGTTGCTATTCCAGCACTGAATATTTCAAGAAGGGTTTCCACTGTGACACATTAAAGGTGTAATTTGTTCCCACTCTTCTGAGGCATGTGAATAATTGTTGTTGAGAAGCTATTGGGCCAGTTGATCTGTTAAATAACTCATTCTCAAGGTCATCCTGAGGTGCTTGATGGCACTGAGGGCAAAATGTATGTTAGGTAATTCTAGCAAATGGATTCATTTTATCCAGTCATTAAGAAATTGTTTTTGCACAGTAGATAACAGCAGTGTTACACTAATGCAGAAACTACTTTCAAATGATTGACATAGTATGGGAAGCCTACTAGTATCTATCTTTCCATAAACACCTGTGCTTATTTTACCATTAATTAAACTCAGTTATACAACAGTTTTCTTATTACAGTCACAGTTGTTACATAATAGTGGTGGTTGTTGGTTTGCTACATTATGAGGCATGTTTAAATCTTTTCAGCTTATTTACTTTGTAAATTGTCAACTTTATCACTATCTAAACTGTCTCAACATTAAGATATGCATTTTAATGTTGAAGCAGACCTGTACCGTAATAAAGGTGATATGTTACACTGTAACCAAACTGAAAAGATCAGAATATGGCTCATCAGTTACAGCTTTCCAGCAATTGTTGGATCTCTATATAAATATCATATCTGCTCCTATTAATGGTGTGAACTGAGGCTAGGGAACACATTCCCATGCTACAGCATTGTCTCAAAATAATTACTCTGTCATCACGAAACGAACAGATACATACCATTCATCTCACTATTATGAAATGCACATATGCTCAGTGGCATGTGTCAAATTATGTACTATGACATATCACTCAAGTAATCTTTCTTCCACTACTCAAGATATCAACTAGGTGGTTTGAACCACTAACAGATGTTCATTTCTTATTGTGACAGGTACCTACTGGATTGCAGCACAACCATTAAAGGTAATATCTGTTACTTCTCAGGGCTTGACAAGGATATCTGAACATAAGCCTATAACTTATTATATTAGATCAACCAGAGGAATGCTGGGGTTTAATGGTTTTTCTGACATTTCCACTTCACAACAGCATCATTAGCAAAGGAAAGACATGCAATAATGTTTTTGAGTTTCAATAACCACAAAGAAACCCCCAGATGGTTAACATGATGTTACACAGCATGGCTATCCTGAGACTTTTGTGTGTAGAGAGTACACTGGTGAACAGGAAAAACTAGGAAAATGCTAAGTAACCCTATTCAGTGAGTGGATGCTTTTCATGTCTAATCTAACTTAGATGAGAGACAGGCTAATAATGTTCAAATGTTTTGTCTCGGACTGAATGTCACTGAATTTCAATAAGCCATTCATACTTGTTTGGAGAATAGTCTGATAAGGATTAATTTAGTTTATAAGATGTAAGTCCTTGGAGGCTTGAACCTCATATTAAGGTTTCATCCCATTTCATTCTTGTATGGAGTGCCCCTGTGCACACTGTACATAGTCTAATCTTGTCTTCACAGTCATTACATATGCAATGTGTAGGGATCTGTAGTATGTTCCTAAACTTCCCTTAATACTGGTTCTTGAAACTTTGTAAGCAAACTTTATAGGACAGTTGATTTCCATCTGGAAGTGCCTACAAGAGTAGGCTTTCCAACATTTCTGTGGTGCTCTCTCATCCATCAAACAAACCCACAACCCTTTGTGCAACACTTCGTTGTTTATGTTCCATATCCCATCTTACTCTGATTTGGTTGAGTATCACACATTTGGGCAATATTCTAGAAGGTGTTGCCATGTCCTTTTGTCTATATGAGTATATCATTTCATATTCACTTTACACCCAGGTATTTTAATGAGTTGACTGATTTCAGCTGTGACTCACTGATGTTATAGTCATATGACTTTACATTCTTGTATTTTGTGAAGTGGGCAGTTTTACATTTCTGAACATTTAAAAAAATTTTGTAGTCATTTAACACTACTCTGCAATTTTATCAACATCAGAGTGGATATCTGAGTACCTTTTCTTAAAACAGTACTTCTTTATAGATAACAGTATCATCTACAGAAAGTCTGAGGCTACTATAGTAAACAATGGTCACAATGCATTTCCCATGGGCATATTTGATGCTATTTCTACATTTCTTAATCACTCTCCTCCCTACTCCATTTATGAATTTCATTAATATGTGGTGGTGTGATATTGAAACAAATGCTTTATGGAATCAAAAATACTGCATCCACCTAGCTGCCTTGATCCATGGCTTTCAGGATGTCATGTGGGAAAAGCATAAGTTAGGTTTCACATGATCAGTGTCTTCAGAATCTATGTTGTTTAGCAGGGAGGAGGTCATTGTGTTCACAATGCTCAAAGAGAAGTTTTTTACATACACTGTCTTCCATTTTCATGTCAGTACATATTGCAAATATTCTCTGAAGGTTTAAGTTTTTTTAACACCTGTAACTAATAACAAAGTTTGGCTTCCTTTGGAATTATTTTATCTTCTGCTGCAATTGTGATTTCTGATTCTGTCTGTGAAGACATGGTAATACACCTACATTCTACTATACTGCAGTAATACAGTACAATACTCCAGTTACTTCACATAGAAATTGCACAAACTAGTAGATACATAAAAAATAAGATTCCATATTAATTTGCAGTGTTTAATCCATTTTCACATTTTTTTCATACCATTTCCTTTCTTTAATGCCTTTTTCTTATTTTTTTAAAATCTTTGTTTGTACATTTGTTGTTGTTGATGATTTACTTCTTCCCTGATGCTATTTTCATTTTGCCCTTCCCTTATCCATAAATGGTTAACTGCTTTCCTTGTCACTAGTAATATCTCAGCTCATCAGTTAATAATTGATTTGTTTGCTAGACCCATGTGCTGTGCCTTGATCCATGGCTTTTAGCAATTTTCCCAATTTATCATTAAACAGCATCACTTCCTCAAATTAGATGTCTTTTGCAAGCTGAAAGAAATCCTGGTTAAAAGTTTCCTCTCCCCCCCCCCCCCCCCCTCTCTCTCTCTCTCTCTCTCTCTGTCAGTGAAAATAATAAATCTTTGAAAATGTAATATAATTAGATAGATAAAAAAAATCTACTCAGTAAGTGGTGGCAGGAGAAAACACATAAAAGTTTAGGAAATGTGCAAGATTTCAGAGTCAGTGGATCCTTTTGGCAGAAGGGCTGAAGAGGAAGGAAGAGGGATGAAGTAAAATGACTGGCAAGGTTTAAGAAATGTGAAGAGTTACAGAAAAGCCACCCAGAACCATGAGTCAGGAGGTTCTGGGCAACTTTGCAGCAGCGAACCTGACACTGAGCCCTGCCTTGAATTGTTCTGACCATGATCAAAACTTGACCCACCACCATTACCTCAAAATCACCCCTTACAAGCCTTCCAAGTTTTCCTAACATCCAGCATTGCTTCACAATCATTTCTCAGGTTCCTAAACCATCCTTTGCAGAAACCAGGCTCATTATTCCCTAAAAACTGCTGGTTCCATCATTATCCTGCCAGCAGATGAAGGCTCCACCACTGTGATACTTGGCCGACAACAGTATGTAAGTGAGGGTCTACACCAGCTTTCTGATGCCTCTACAAATGGCATCTGCTGCAAAAATCCCATTCCTGTGATACAAACTGATCTACAATCTGCCTTTAAAACCCCAGGGCCCTCACAAGGACTAACACTGCAATCATATTAAACTACTTACACCAACCAAAACAAGCTTTAATGTTCTTCCAAAGATCCACAAACCCAGTCACCCTGGCTGTTCCATATTTGTTGGCTTCAAAGCAGACACTAAACATACACTGAAGCACCAAAGAAACTGTGTAGGCGTGAGTATTCAAATACAAAGATATGTAAATCCTACATAAGACAACAAGGGTCTGGCACAGTTGGTAGATCAGTTACTGCTGTTATGATGGCAGGTTATCAAGATTTAAGTGAGTTTGAATGTGGTGTTATAGTTGGTGCATGAGCAATGGGACGCAGCATCTCCGAGATAGCGATGAAGTGGAGATTTTGCAATATGACCATTTCACAAGTGTACCATGAATATCAGGAATCCTGCAAAATATCAAATCTCTGACTTTGCTATGGCTGGAATAAGATCCTGCAAGAACAGGACCAACAACAACTGAAGACAATTGTTCGCCATGACAGAAGTGCAACTCTTCTGCAAATAGCTGCAGATTTCAGTGCTGGACCATCAACAAGCATCAGTATACGAATCGTTGAATGAAACATCATTGATCAGGGCTTTCAGAGCTTAAGGCCCATGCATGTATTCTTGATGACTGCACAACACAAAGCTTTATGCCTCATCTGGGACCATAAACACTGACATTGGACTGTTGATGACTGGAAACCTTGCCTGGTCGGACGAGTCTTGTTTCAAATTCTATTGAGTGGATGCATGTGTACAGGTATGGAGACAGCCTCATGAATCCATGGACCCTGCGTGTCAGCAGGGGAATGTTCAAGCTGGTGGAAGCTCTGTAATGGTGTGGGACATGTGCAGCTGGAGTGATATGGGGCTCCTGATATGTCAAGATATGACTGACAGGGGACATGTATGTAAGCACCCTGTCTGATCACCTGCATCCATTCATGTTCATTGTACATTCAGATGGACTTGGGCAATTCCACAATTCCAGCAAACAATGCAACACCCCACATGTCCAGAATTGCTACAGAGTGACTCCAGGAACACTCTTCTCTGAGTCTGAACGCTTGTGCTGGCCACCAAACTCCCCAGACATGAACATTATTGAGCATATCTGGGATGCCTTGCAATGTGCTGTTCAGAAGAGATCTCCACCCACTCATACTCTTATGGATTTATGGACAGCCCTGCAGGATTCATGGTGTCAGTTACCTCCATGACTACTTTAGACATTAGTTGAGCCCATGCCACATTGTGTTGCCGCACTTCTGCGTACTGGTGGGGGCTCTACATATTAGGCAGGTGTACCAGTTCCTTTGGCTCTCCAGTGTATATCACCTTAGTTGAGCAACACCTGGAATCTATAGTACAAAGACTCCCCTCCTATAATAAAGACACTGGCCATCACACATATTGCTTGGCACCATTGATGCCACCTCTCTCTATACCAATATTCCCCATGTACATTGTCTGTCTGCTGCTGAATATTACCAAAAACAGCACCCACCTGATTCCAAACCTATGAGTTCCTTCCTGCTCACATTAATCAACTTTATATCTGTGAACAACTACTTTAACTTTGGGGAGCAGACATACAAACAAATCAGGGGCATGCCCATGGGAACCATGATGGCTCCTTCCTATGCCAACCTTTTCAGGGGGCACTTGGAGGGGGTTTCTTGAAATCCATAATCCTTCAGCCACTTGTTTGGCTGGGGCACATTGGTGACATCTTTGATGTATGGACTTACAATGAGTGTGACCTGTTAACCTTTTCAGAATCTCTACATACAGTCTCCCAATTAAATTTCATGTAATTCTATACCAAATACGTTGCTACTTTTCTTGATATTGACCTCATCCTCACCAAGGGTCAGCTACATACTTCTGTTCACATTAAACCTATTAACAAACAACAGTACTTACATTTTGACAGTTACCATCCTTTCCATATCAAATATTCCCTCCTATACAGTACTGGCATTTGAGGCAAATATATTTGTTCTGATGCAGATTCTCTACAGCAATACACAACCATTTTCACCACAGCCTTCTCTGGACATAATTACCCCACCAACCTTATTCAAAATCAGATTTCCTGGACCATCACATCCAATCCTGGTTATGCTGATTCCAAAAAACAACCCAGTAGTACATATCTTATCAGCAATAATCAGTCTTTCCTTCTCATCCTGTCTGGAGAATATCCCCTGACCAGGGTTCTGAATGAATTTTCCATAACCCATCCACTAAACCTCATCAGTCCTTTTCCTTCACCTCTCTTCCTTTTCCTTCAACCCTTCTTCCAGAAGGAGGAGCCACTGGCTCTGAAAGCTTGCAAACTTCTTTAACTTTTGTATGTGTTTTCTCCTGCTGCCACTTAGTAGGATTTTATCAGTCCAATTACATTATCTCTCTCTATCTGTTGTTTCATGGTGACTATTTTAACAAAGGTCCAAAATTATTATGTAAATATTTTTAAAAATTATGAAACCGAATAGAAAACTAGTATTTGCCTTTAGGAGGTGAAGTGTGTAGTGCTGCTGTGACGTGTATATCAAAGTAAAAGTGCAATACTGTACTAGCTTTCAGAACTAATAGTTCCTGCCTCAAGGAATGAGGGATAGGTTGAGATAGTTTGAAAAGGAAGGGTAAATCATTCAGACCCCAGAATGAGAGGGACCCGGTCACTCTCATCCTAGTGTGTGAGTGACTTGACTCTCTTTTTTTAACCTTCCCCTACCTATTCCTCTCTCCTCTCCAAGGAAAGATCTACTAGATCTGAAAGCTACAATAGTGTGTCACTATTATGTTTATCCACTGAAGAAACAAAACATTCTGACCACTGTCCACCTCGAGACTGAATGCACTTAGTTGTGTTGCAGGTAAGTGCTGCAGTACAGAAAAAAAAAAGGTAAGCAGAGATGAATGAGTAATTGTTTTAGTGAAGATATGGGCTGTAAATGGAGAACTCCACTGACATAAGCAGCTTTGATGAAGAACAAATTGTTATGGTCCAGTGCCAGGGAATGAACATCTCAGAAATTACAAAGCTGGTCAGCTGTTCATATGCTGCCATTGTGAGCATCTAGGGAAAGTGGTTGAAGGACAATGAAATCACAAATAGGTGACAAGGTGGCATATGTTCATGCCTCATTACAGAATGTGGAGGTTGGAGGGCTGCCCACTCTGTGAAACAGGACAGGTGCTGATGTGTGGCAGATCTGATGACAGAGTGCAATGCTACTGTGGCCACAAGTGTTTTGCTGCATACTGTTCAATGCAAATTGTTTAACATAAGGCTCCCCAGCTGTGATCCCTACATGATCCCCTGTTGACCCTATCATATCATCAATCGTGATTGTAGTGGATGAGAGCTTGTACTGTAGATCAGTGCAAAAATACCAGCTCGTCAGAAACAATGGTTTACATGTTTCATCACATTGATGGTTGTGTTCAGACATGTCATCATAAAGGCAAACAGCAGCTTGAAACATACACCATGCTATGAATGCAGGCCAGTGGGGGCAGTATTATGATATGAAGGACATTCTGTAGGACCAAGGAAGTAATCAAAAGCAACATGAAAGCAGTGGACTGTGTGAACATTATTGCAGACCAGTTCATCAATCCTACATAGCACACTGTCATTTGAAAGAGGTATCTTGTCCATTTTTCACTGACTGTCTTCTCAAAGAAACAATTCTGGTTGCTTTAAGAATGGAAGGTTTAATTAATGCTTCACCAGCAGTATGAGGTTTTTTGTTTCTTGCTATCAAGAGAGAAATTTTGTATGATGCTTCAATGACTTTTTCATTTTCCTGCTGAGAGATCCCAGGAAATTCTAGTTTTATGTGATTTAAAAAATTTCATTTTGCAGCAAAACACTCTTTTGATTTATTTTTCAATGCTGGATGAGCTGTGATTAGATGATATTCCAGATACACAGGCAGGAACAAGTTGCTACTGAGGACTTTATGACATACAACACAATTTGACACTTGGACACTGTCTTTTTCAAATAAAACTGAATCCCTATGTAACACATTCTTCATTACACACTCTTCTTTTAGCAGACATTTTCCCATCAATATACAAAGCCAATAAAAGTAATATTTACTTCTACAGAGCACAACAGGTGTAATACTGAGTTAAGAATGCAGAGTATAGACCGAAGAACGTGCTGTGTCAGCAATAACTTGGTGACATGCAAAGCAAAGCTAGTGCTGCCAACTCTACAAAAAAATGCACTCACTAACTGTAATAAGAATATAAATTTTTGACTTGCCTCACTGCATATTTCTGCTTTCTTCAGACCTGTCTGCTGATCCCCCCCCCCCCCCCCCCCCCGGCCCCCCAAATCAATCTTTCATGCATCCTCCTTCCCCCAACCCACCCACCCCCTCGCCACCAGGGAGGGGGATGGGGGCCCATCCCCCATGCTGTGAACCACTACACTAATGTAACTAATACCCTGAATTACACCATAAAGAAATAATGAAAAACAAAACAAAAGTAAACTATTGTTATTGTTATTGTAGTTACCACTGTTATCATTCTATTTGCTATTTGTTATTGTTAAATTCCACACAACATACACAGTTAGGTTAGAAAACATTTAATTAATGTTTAAGAATGTTTACTTGGATTTATGAGATCTAATGAATCCAAAATTGCATGGTAAATAAGTAAACAAAAGTTCTGTGTGTTCTTCCATAGCAATTCAAGGATGTAAATAAGCAATACAGAAAGAAAATCTGCCTTTATATTAGTTTCACCATTATATTAATACATGCTACCAAAATAAAAGATGATTTTACTTACAGGGTTCCAGATCACAGTCATTTCCAATAATATTTGTGGACAGTTTCCTTTAGCTCGTCCATGTAGTTTCTTGTCTTTTAGGGCATACCACTTTTTCTCCCCATTTCTTATCCTTAGGAGTGGGATTGCCACTTTTCCTAGGAACTCAACTTTATGATCCCTGTCTTCATCATATACAGTTACTTCCAGCACAGAGTTGATATCTTTCACATTGCTGAAAACAGAAGTTTCACATATAATGAAGCCAAAATGTGAAAGTCAAATGCACAGCTTGTAGGCTAAATACCAGAAAACTGGAATAGTTAGGGATTGGCACAGTATACCTTAATAATTCTAATAATAATAATAATAAAATAAAAATAATTTCTGGATTTTAAAGGTGGATTTTTCTTTCTTGGTTTATGATGGTGAAGATCCTTGACAGAGACAGCAGGGAGAAATTAGAAATAAAAAATAATACATTGTAAATTAGTTTCAAGCCCCAAACTACAAACATAAACTGAAGGAGATCAAAGAAAGAAAAATAAATGCCATGAATTATACCTGGGAAGAGCTGTTAGGCATCAATACATTATTTAGAAGAAACAAATATTAAATGTATAAATAAATTTAAAGCCAGCTACTATCTGCTTTGGAGAAGGAAAACCAAGGAGGTAGCTATTACACAATACATCATACTCAGCAATCTCTCTCTCTCTCTCTCTCTCTTTCTTACTCAGATCCACTCCCTCCTCCCCCCCCCCCCCCCCTTTTGGCACCAAACTCTTTCTGCTGCAATATCATTTAAAACTACTGAAATCTATTTTAAGGAGCAAAGAGAAATATATATTTTTATAAAGAAAAGGTCTTGCTTTTATATTGCTTGTTTTATGGCGGTATGAAGTCATATATGGTAATCCCAGAGCTACATATAAGTAACAATGTATAATTAAGGAGAGAGAGAGAGAGAGAGAGAGAGAGAGAGAGAGAGAGAGAGAGAGAGAGAGAGAGAGAGAAAACATGTGATGTAGCAATAGATCAGTACTTCGTATCAGAATCAGCACTACAAAGTCCTCATCAAACAGGTAGCCAAGAGGGGTCTTCACCAGTAACATACAGTATCTTCCAGAGTGAATTTTCACTCTGCAACAGAGTATGCACTGATATGAAACTTCCTAGCAGATTAAAACTGTATGCTGGACTGATACTCAAACTTAGTACTTTTTCCTTTTGTGGGCAAGTGCTCTACTGAGTGAGCAACCCAATCATGGCTCACAACCTGTTCTCACAGGTTTACTTCCATAAGTACTTCATCTCCTACCTTCCAAACTTCCACAAATGTTAGTGTTGCAAGTTTGTGGGAGAACTCCTGAGAAGTTTGGAAGGTAGGACACGAGGTGCTGGCAGAAGTGAACTGTGAGGGTGGGTTGTCATTTGTGCTTCGGTAGCTCAGTTGTTAGAGCACTTGATGATGAAAGGCAAAAGTTCCGAGTTGGAGTGTCAATCTGGCACACAGTTTTAGGCTGCCAGGAAGTTTCACTCAATATCTTGTTATAGGATGCTGTGGGATATACTTGTGGGGGCCACTATACCTGCCTCACCTCTTGGCACACGTAGAGTATTCCCCAGTGCATTCAAGCTCTAGAAGTGGGAACTGGCTCTCCTACAAGAACTTTGCTCTCATTGTGTCTCCTGTCTTCATTTACGTTAGCTTCTTCAGTCTCTCATGATATTCTTCCTTCCCATTTCCTACTTATAGTCTGCAGTATTATGTTTACCCTGTCTTTCAGTTCTGTCTCCTTACATTCTGTTTATTTTTTCACAAACATCATATGTAACTAATTACTGCTTTCTTATTTACACTGTTTCCTAGTCTTTTCATCTCTCCTCTATTATTCTCTAATTTGTGTAAATCTTTATTTGTCTTCAGAATCTATTTGCTTGTTTTACTCTTTTGAATTGAGCTTGCGTCTTTGATCTGTGGACAACCAACAGCTGAAATTTATCATAAATAGTGGTTTGGAATTTTAATCTTTGCCATAGTGTAATTGTATTATGAGGAAGGAAGTTGCCACTCACCATATAGCAGAGATGCTGAGTCACAGATAGGCACAATAAAAAGCTTTTCACACTTAAAGCTTTCGTCCAATGGCCTTTGTCAACAATAGACACACACATGCACACACACACACACACACTCAAGCAAGCGCAACTCACTCACATGACTGCAGTCTCAAGCAAATGAAACCACACTACGAGTAGCAGCACCAGTGAATGATGGGAGTGGCGACTGGGTGGGGGGTAAGGAGGAGGCTGGGGCGGGGAAGAGGAGGGATAGTATGGTGGGGGTGGAGGACAGTGAAGTGCTGCAAGTTGGGCAGCAGGCAGGGGATAGGTGGGGGGGGAGGGCGGGAGGGGGGGGGGGGAGTAGCAGAAAAAGGGAGAAATAGAGAGAAATAAATAGTAAAGTAAAATAAATGAAGAGAAGGATTGGGTGTGGAGGTGGAATGATGGCTGTGTAGTGCTGGAATGGGAGCATGGGAGCAGGGAAGGGGCTGAATGGGTGAGGACAGTGACTAACAAATGTTGAGGCCAGGACGGTTACGGGAACGTAGGATGTATTGCAGGGAAAGTTCCCACCTGCACAATTCAGAAAAGCTGGTGTTGATGGGAAGGATCCATATGGCACAGGCTGTGAAGGAGTCATTGAAATGAAGGATATCAAGTTTGGCAGCATGTTCAGCAACAGGGTGGTCCAACTGTTTCTTGGCCACAGTTTGTCGGTGGCCATTCATGCAGACAGACAGCTTGTTGGTTGTCATGCCTACATAGAATGCAGCACAGTGGCTGCAGCTTAGCTTGTAGACCACGTGACTGGTTTCACAGGTTACCCTGATATCGGACTGGAGTAGGTGGTGGTGGGACGATGTATGAGACAGGTCTTGCATCTAGGTCTATGACAGGGGTATGAGCCATGAGGTAAGGGATTGGGAGCAGGGATAGTGTAAGGATGGACGAGTATATTGTGTAGGTCCGGTGGATGGCGGAATACCACTGTGGGACGGGTGGGAAGGATAGTGGGCAGGACATTTCTCATTTCATGGCATGATGAGAGGTAATCTAATTCAGCTGCTCCAGTCCTGCGTGGTACTGAGTTATGAGGGGAATGCTCCTCTGAGACCAGACGGTGGGGTTTGGGGAGGTGGTGGGAGACTGGAAACATAAGGCAAGGGAGATTTGTTTTTGTACAAGGTTGGGAGGATAATTACGGTCAGTGAAGACTTCAGTGAGACCCTCGGCATATTTCAAGAGGGACTGTTCATCACTGCAGATATGACAACCATGGGTGGCTAGGCTGTACAGAAGGGACATCTTAATATTGAATGGGTAGCAGCTGTCAAAGTGGAGGTATTGCTGGTGGTTATTAGGTCTGATATGGACAGAGGTACTGATGTATCCATCTTTGAGGTGGAGGTCAACATCTAGGAAGGCAATTTGTTGGGTTCAGTAGGACCAGGTGAAGCAAACTGGGGAGAAGTTGTTGAGGTTCTGGGGGAATGTGGATAGGGTGTCCTCACCTTCAAACCACGTAGCAAAGATGTCATAGATGAATCTGAACCAGGTGAGGGGTTTAGGATTCTGGGTGTTTAGGAAGAGTGGCTTCAGTTGCCTGACACTGCAGTTGTGTGAGTTGCATTGCATGAGCGCATATGTGTGTCTATTGTTGACAAAGGCCATTGGCTGAAAGCTTCAAGTGTGAAAATCTTTTTGTTGTGCCTATCTGCGACTCAGTATCTCTGCTATATGGTGAAAGGCAACTTTCCTTCTCATAATAGTTACATTCCATCCTGGATTTTCAATTGTTTGTTCCATAGTGTAATTGTTGTTTCATGTATCTTCTGATCTGATGTTTTTAATTGGTTCCTTCTCTTCAGTGTCTCTGTGTTACCATTAATCTTTATGTTATCCATTTTTGTCCTGACAAAGAATTTTTGTAAAAAATTTGAGTTCAAACATGCAATGTGTCCGCTAGCCCAGATATATCAGTTCTTGTTTTGGTGAGTAGTAAGTAGATGCTTACTTCCTGTTAAAAATATTGTTCGCTTTATATCCATATATATTTATAAAAGGAAGATCACACTTATTCCATAAGCTATAAAAATTTAATGAACAACAGAGAGGAAACCAATAATAACTTTGGTTCCATACGTCATACACTGTCAGCCTATAGTGTATAAGTGACTTTCTGAGGCCTCAAATTTGTTATTAAATAGTCTATCAAAAGTAAAATGTAGTATCCTACCAAACCACAAAACAGCAAGCTAATTGTATTCATTTTAAAAACTGTAATAGATCACATGAACATAATGGAGGTTTCTCTCCTGATTCCAATGGCATGTTAACAAAATATGAAGCTGCAAGTATTGCTACATAGCCTTTGTCTTTCTCTGGAGCTTTAACAACAAATACTTACAATGTGAATATCTTCTGCCATGATGGTGACAGTGTCTTATACTCTGTCTGTGTCTGTAAACGAGCATTTACAAGTTCAAGTACACAGAATGGATCTGATTTTCCACCAAGATCTGCTGCTGCCAGACCTTGAGCTCTGAAAACTTTTACAGTCAAGTGACCAACATCACGTAGATTCTGCAAACTATTCACAAGAGCCTGTGAAAAAATAATGTTTATTAACTGTGAAATGTTTTTTGTAATCAATGTAAAACTAAGAAATACATCCTAGCGAGCATCCAGACATAATTTATAATGGAAAAATAAACTTTACATTCATAATATAATTTTATATGCCACGTTTAGTATTTTTTCGATGTGACTGTTTTAAATTGCTCTGGACAGCAGAACCAAAAATTGACAAGAGCTAAACTAAAGTGGAAATGCTAAACTCAATTAAATCTCCCCTTACAAACAAAAAACTAGGAATACTGGTCTTAACTGGCACATCTATCAATGCAAAGATTATTATTATTATTTTAAGTATTAGTACCAGAAACAGCAGCTGAGTAGTGTAATTTGAGGAGCAGTGGTTTATCCCAGAGCAATTGCTCTGCTGACATAGTAATCTAAAAGTAATTCCTGTAATGATCAGTGTTAATAGATTACTGCTAACACTAGTTATGGGGAGTTGTTAGTACACTTTACAGAAGTTGACTCTTTCCATACCCTCAAAAGCTCTTATTCATAATCCAACTTCTATAACATGAAGTGCCAATGAATGAATGTAGTACTTTTTTCAGCAGGTCAGATCTTCAAAACTCACAAGGCCATGGGACTTGAAACACACACACACACACACACACACACACACACACACACACACACACACACACACACAGACACTCGTGTGTGTGTGTGTGTGTGTGTGTGTGTGTGTGTGTGTGTGTGTGTGTGTTTTAGCAATATTTGAAATTGGACTGAGAATTTCTTAACTGTAAGATGTTATCCTAAATGGAGAACCAACTGCTAACAGAAATGTGACACACAGTGGACATTTTCTGCAAGAACTGCAAGATATCCTGAAAACAGCAATGTGACATGTAATGCACCTTGAGGTAATTTAGGAAGGACATTATCTCATATACTAACAACTTGTTTGCTGATGGGTGGCCCAACTACCATCAGAGTTGATATAGGAGCTAGCTACGGAAAATATTATGCATTCATTCATGGATGTTTTTCTGGATTTGCAATACAGGATATCGTGCTTTGCCAATGTTATATCTGATGTCTCATTTCTTGAGGTTCTTAAAAAGGTGAATTTTCACAGCTTCCATGACACTGCTGAAGAAAGAAGCCTGTACATAATTTTAGTTTCTTTCTATTTCGTAGCATTTTACACATTAGGAGTTGTTTTGAATCTTTGATATATTGTTCAGTAATAGTTTTGGTTTGCACAGATGTTGTTCTACCCTTTCTTATACTATTTTTGTTCTCTGTTGAATGATTTATGTCCAAGTTCTCGCACACACTTAAAATTTTTGGAGCTGTAAATCATCCTTAACCATTCCCAGGGACACTGCCATATACAGAAATGGAGTTCAAAATTGCCATGTGAGTTTCAAACCCTGAAAAATATGAAATTTAGGATCTAATGTGCAGACTTTATTTAGTGGACTGCATTGTAATGTGATTATTTTTCAATAGTTCATCACATACCTGAGAATACGTGACAAGCAATGGAACACCACCACACACATTGAGCTCCAAATAAAAATTCAAAACATCAACCCCAGTTCAAAGAATTATGGCAACCTTTTCTTGGGGCACAGAAGAACCGATCTATTTATGCTTCAAGAACACATTACTAATAGTGGTGACTACTCCAGTTCATAAGAAAAGTGTCAGCCTATTCAGACAAAATTATGGAAAATGCTGTAGCAGGGAATTCTTTTACTGCACAACAATGTCTACTGACATCCAATACACAATGTACAGTAACTGTTCCAATCTCTTAGATGGGAAGCATTTTTTGTACTGTGATCAGTCACTTGTTTTCAAAGTTGGAAGAATACATAGATGGAAAAGGTGTTTTCTGCCAGTAATGAAGTTTAAATAAGAGCGATAAATTGATTGAGAGAACATGTGGAACATTTTCAGGCCACTGAAACAACAGAGAAAATACTATGGTTCAAAAAATGTATAGAAATCAGTTATGGTTATACAGAAAATCACTGAAGGTATATTACAAACTTAAATCAACCTAATAAAAATATAATGATCTAGAAATATTATCTGCTTTTGGATGTCTAATTTAAGCATTTATACAGTTTCTTGGTGAAAGGGCCAGCAGAAGAGTTATTTGCATATCTCATTTCCATTCCTCCTTTCTGCTCCTTACGCATTTGTGGTTCTTGATCTACTATTATTAATGTGAAGATATGTGAACAACATAAGATATTACAATATTTATTTAAGGGTTTCAGATAGTTATTTTGATTTACTTTGTAAACAGCATGTTACTGTTACAAGAAATATATCATTATAAACAATGAAATGGAATCAGTAATGGGAAAGAGCTGTAATAATATCTGTACTCACATATCGATGATGCAACTTTTCTCTTTCCTTCGGATTTTCTTCATAAGTTGTAAGATCTGAGATTGTCTCAGATGCTGTTGTACCACTTATTGTCAACAACAGAAATATGGAACCAGCTCCATCCTCAAGCTCTTGCCAGATACGGTGAGTCTTTTCTCGTTCAAAGTTTGTTAAATCTATCATACATCTAAAACAAATACAATGGCATTTATGTGAAACACTACATGCACAAGTAATAGAAAAAGAATAATACAATGTATTTTTTTCCATCATAGCTTGATAATCATTTCAGTTTAGTTTCTGAAGCTTTCAAATTAATGAAAATAGTGTG
The DNA here is from genome assembly GCF_023864345.2 of Schistocerca serialis cubense. Classification (NCBI taxonomy): domain Eukaryota; kingdom Metazoa; phylum Arthropoda; class Insecta; order Orthoptera; family Acrididae; genus Schistocerca; species Schistocerca serialis. The sequence continues at coordinate 465,146,736 of NC_064643.1, forward strand.
TATTCTTACCTGCCCATAAAATCATCTTTAGAGCGATCTTTATCCCAAATTGTTATTTCTAATTCTTGTGACTGATCATCATACATATGCAGATCAAACTGTTCTAGCCAACTAGGATTAAGGCTTTTATAGACTACTTTGCTCTTATATTTCTCATTGCCAAGTCTGGAAAAGACAATACACAGATTTCAACATATGGCATTCTTTTGTAATTAACATTGGTTTTCCTTACTTTAAAATGTAGGAGACATAAAAAGTATCCGTCTAATACATGAATTTATAGAAACCTACAAAGCATTGTAATATGTTTCTGTAAGTATGACTGAGAGGTGTAACTGTGAAAATTACATCATAAAGTACTTGGAATTTGTGTACAAATATGAAAGTTTGAAAAAAATGCTTATTCTGTGTCATAAAATTGCTCCTTAAAATTAATTGATTTCATTTTTATTTTACCTTGTTGGAATACTTTGTTTACAAAGAACATTCTTGGTAATTGAAATCAATATTTTATTGTATGGACGTAATAAGTCAACACCATGTGAATGATTCAAGTCACTGCAAACGTAAAAATATTCCCCATGGACTAATTAGCTCTTGAAAACCTCAAGTAAAACAATCAAACAATAAAAAATCCAAGACGAATATGGTTTCAGTTGCCTGAGACTACAGTCATATGAGTGAGTTGTCTTTGCATGAGAGAGAGAGAGAGAGAGAGAGAGAGAGAGAGAGAGAGATTGTGTGTGTGTGTGTGTGTGTGTGTGTGTGTGTGTGTGTGTGTGTGTCAAGAGTGGATAATTGCATTTGTTTGCAGTTTTGTAATACATTACCAAAATATTATCATCATCTTATGAGGGGCATATTAGAATGCTGTTACAAATTTTGGGAATGGGTTTCTCACATTGAAACAAGAAAAATGATCCATGCAAACGTATGTTCAAAAAATCTTCCTTTTATGACCACTTAATGAAAGTACATTTTCAAGTTCTCAAGTCAGAAAGTTATAACAATAATTGTAAGTTCCTCCTCTTGTTACCATCAACAGAACTTTGAAACATTTGAGGGTGGCTGAACATCATGGAACACTGCAGGCTAGATGTCAGCAGAGTTTAAGATTAATGTGAGGGCTGAAATTACAGATGACTTTCCGGCAGCACTAAGTATTCTCCCAGCACACATTACAGATATTGGCAACAAAGTGTTTCTTCAGAATACTCTTCACCATTCGCTAAGGCACATGTCCCCACAAATCAAGGAAAGCATGTAATCCGTGCAAGGTGAGGCTACAAAGACGAGTAAGTCCCACTGTTAAAAATGCACTTGATATCTGCCAACCAAGATGGATATGAAGAGCAAGGGCCAGTTCCATTTCCTGTACATTCCTCCAACCCAATTCTTTCAGACACAAAGGAATTACAAACACTGGCTTTGAGTGGGCCTTGATTGAAATCAATGGGAAAATTCAAAATTTGTGTTGGATTGGGATTTGAACCTGGGTCTCCAGCTTACTAGGCAGATGATCTGATCCTGAGCGATCCAGACACAGTGGTTATTGCAACTGTATGGATTGCCCCTATATGGACTGCCCTAGCACACCTCCTGTCAGACCCAAATTCTCAACATGTCCGAAAGAACAGACACCACGTAATACCAGTTCTCTCAGTTGTTATGTATGAGCTACTCTAATTCAATTTGTTTATGCAGAAGATATTCCTAATGCAGAAACACTTAATCAACATATTATAGAAGCCCGTAAAAACCATTGAACACCATCAAGGGACAACAGTGGTGGATACAATGGGTGCTTGCCAGTATAAAAGCAAGCTTTGAACATTTTTTGTGAGTTTCTGTCTTTGTAAAGTGTTCTTTCATTAGTAAGATATGCTCAAAAATAAAAGATTTCCAGATAAATTTTTATATGGACTTTGCTGCTTCATTTGTGGAATCCACTCCTAATATCTGCAACAGTATTTCTGGTCCAACCTATGTATGTATAAAAACAACAAAAAAGGGATGTGTGTGGCCACGGGAGTGGGACAGTGAGAAGGAAATCATGAGAATGGACTAAGTGTTAGAGAGACAGTTAACCCCTGTGGAGTACAGAAGAGTCGTTGAGATGGATGTAAATGGCACAGGCACTGGAAGAGATGATGTAGTTATTGGTTTTGTGACAAGCAGCATGTGTAGCAACCAGCTGGTGAGTTGGGCATTATCCACAGTTTGACCAGTTCCCATTAATGTGGATAGACAGCTCGTGTTCTCATACCAACATAAGCCACTGCACAGTAAATGCAGCACTGCTGCTGTATGGCATGGCTGCTGTCACATGTAGCCTAGTCTTTAATTGGACAAGAAATGCCTGTGACTAGACTGCAGTGAGAGGTGATGGGTAAATGCATGGGGCAGGCCTTGCAGCTGTATTATTTACAGGGAAATAGTCCATGTGGTGCAGGATTTGGATTGTGATGGACTAGAATACTGCATGGTTTGAATGGGAAACAGCATACTATTTTGGGCAATGAATGTAGGATTTTGGGTAGGGTATCCTTCATATTTGGAGAGGATGGGGGGTGGTCAAACACTTAGAAACTGATGTGGCTGAGTTTCGAAAGGCCAGGGGAATACTGGAGAATAAGAGACCAAGAGATCATTATTTTGGTGGCTGGTTCACACTGGTTATAAATTTGCTGGTGTCATGGGAAGAAAATGATGTCCAAAGTTGCCAAGGCTCAAGGGAAGGGTCCTCTGGGTGTGAGATGGTGATACTGTTGGTGGCAGGCAAAGAAATTCTGTAATTGGTATGTTTGACAAGATAAACATTATGTGTGCATACATTATTTCATGTAAATGACCACAAATATTTTGGTCATGTCTTGGAAGATCAATTAAACTTCCTGGCCAATATTTACCTTCAGGCGGTGACATTCTCAGTACTGCTAATAGTTTCTTGTACTTATATTAGTGTCTATTCTAGCTTTTGGTACTATTAGTTCTTTCTGTGAGGAGTAAGGAAGTGTAGGTTGTAGAAGGTTGGACTGGAGGAGCATGTGACTTCATTCAACCTTTTAGGACTATTAGTTCTTTCTTTGGGGAATAAGAAAGTGTAGGTTGTAGAAGGTTGGACTGGTGGAAACTGTGTGCCAGACTGAGACTTGAACTCGCGACTCCCAAGTTTGAGTCTCGGTCCAGCACACCGTTTTAATCTGCCAGGAAGCTTCATATCAGCGCACACTCCACTGCAGAGTGAAAAATCTCATTCTGGAAATATTCCCCAGGCTGTGGCTAAGCCATATCTCAGCAATATCCTTTCTTCCCGGAGTGCTAGTTATGCAAGGTTCGCAGAAGAGCTTCTGTGAGGTTTGGAAGATAGGAGACAAGGTAATGACAGAACTGAAGCTGTGAGGACGGGTCTTGAGTCGTGATTGGGTAGCTCAGATGGTAGAGCACTTGCCTGCAGAAGGCAAAGGTCCCAAGTTCAAGTCTCAGTCTGGTACAAGGCTTTAATCTGCCAGGAAGATTCGTCATATGGACCTGTCTGTTGGTCTGATGTTATGGAGTGTCATTGGGTTCGCAATGCAATCACCTCTTGTTCTGACAACTGGTAATTTGGACAGTAAATGCTACATCTGTGATATGATAAGGCCAGTGGCTGTGACCTATTTTTAAGGTTTGACAGTGCCTTTCAACAAGATAACAGAAGATCACATGTTGCCTGTGCTGTCATGACCTATGCAATATAGGTGGTCTTTGACTGTTGTTATGGCGAGGACATTCTGCAGATCTATTACCCATTGAAAACATCTGGTCACATGTTGTCGAGTGACTGGCATGGCACTGCTTACCATCTACTACTATTTATGAACTCTGGCACAGAGTTGAAGCAACGTGGAATGTTGTATCCATATCTATCATCCAAGCCTAGTTCAACTGGATGCCCAGCCAGATTAGATCATTGTTTCTGCCAGAGGTGGCAGCCCTGTGTACTAAATTTCATGCCCTGTATTAAAAAGTCACATACAAATTTGATAGTATATTCTTCCTGCTGCACAGTGTGAGCACAATTAGTAAAATTTCATTACACACAAGAACCTTGTTTATCCAGAATAGGTGGGACCAGATGTAATGTGTCTTACCAAAACTCCAGATAATCCATAAATATTCCAGTAACTGTAAAAACTCTAATATGTAATACCTATAGAGGAACTGTGGCTTATTCACCTCATGACTTACATTTGCAATCAATTCTGTTTGCATGCAAGAGACACTTCAAAAATTTATAACATAGTTACAATGACACTTACACTAATAAATAAACAGCACTAAAATAAATATCACTACAATGACATTTCTTGGGATATGTAAGAAAATGTATCCAGCTCAAGTTTCCAGTTCATCCTGCATGAATTCACCTTCTGAGTTATAGCTTTTCAGTGTCAGTGTCTCTTAAGACTTTCTTTTAAGTGGACCTAAATTCATCTGCATTAATTTTTTATCTTTGTAATTTGTTATAAATTTTCATTCCTATATACTGAAGTCCCTAGGTATAAAGTTTGAATCAGTGGGTGGGGAACATAAAATTTCTTTTCCTTCTTGTGTCACGAGAATGAACAAAATTATTTCCTTCAAATAATTCATGTCTCACATACGAAAACATAATAAACTCATATATAGGGATGACAGAGTAAATATTTTAAGTTTTCTTTTACGATTTTACAGTGCACGTATTTCAAATGACTTTTTTCTGTTTGTAGTATCTGCACTATGTTTGTTGACAATAGTACCACACCTAATAATGGATTTAAAATACTTACTGTAGTCTACTCACAATTGTTTACTGAAATAGTGTGTATATAAATTACATTTGTTTCAAATTTGTGTGTGGCCTGAGAGCAACATGACTGCATAGGCGTTAAGCTGGAGTTATTTCTGGTTGACATTCTAGGTAAAACATCAGTTTTTTTAGCTGTGTCACCAGGATGTGGGATGTGGTGTTGAGTTTTCAGAGGATATTACTTCCTCAAATTCATTTTTTAAGTTTTCTACAGTCACTGAATTCCCTGGAAAACTTCCATTCATCACTGAAAGCTGGCATAGGCCACGATGAGCTTCCTATCTTTATAATGAATCTTGGCTGGCTGTGAAGTCAGCTTCACCATTGGGTAGCTTGCTGTTTAGTTTAGCACTTTTTTGTCTAGGATTGTACCAGATATCAGAACATCATGTTCTCTTTTCTCACTGAATCCAGTGAATAATACTCCAGCCAGTGTTTCATTTATTGCTTTCTTTTTTGCACCACAGTTCTGAAAACTGAAGCTTAAGTCTTCATATTATTTTTGGTTCTTCTTCCATTGTGACACAGTTCATGTCCCTAGACCATACTCTGCAGCTATATTTTTTAGCAGCTTTCCCTTGTCTATTCTGTTTAGTGCTTCTAACGTTTTGTCCATCAAAACAATCACTTTCATTAAATCCTAAACTATTTCATTCATGAACTCTTGAAATATGGGAACAAGAAATGAATACTGGTACAGCATCTTAACTCTGTAAGGAACAGATCCACACTAACCTAACCTTAGTAAAGGCAGTTGGAAGTATGGGACCAGCGACCTCTATGCAACCTGTGGTGCCAATGTAATAACTGTACTTATACCACACTGTACCAACTGCACACCACAAATGTTTGTCTTAATAAAAAGAAAAGGAAACAAAAAAGAACCCAGATAAATGGCAGATTTGGAGTAGCGAGAGCCAGATAGATGAGGTTCTTGTGTACGTGCTATCTTTCCTGGTGCTGCAGTTTAATGACCAGCTGTGTAATATGCAGTTTCTTTCATATATCAGAAGAACTAAACATGGCAAGTTCTGAAAGCTAGAATACTTTTTTGTATTTTGATATTTGCCTGTCTGTAGAGCTAAGAAACTTGCCACCTGAAGATATGTGGTAAATACTGTGGCCAGTCACTTTGTCTGGTAATCTTATAGTTCTCTCAAGCGGATATTCTTGTTGATACAACTCAGATTTGTCATTTTTATGATTAAAGAGTGTGAAACATTCTAAATACATATTTTTTATGGTCACACATGTCGCATACTGTTTGTGTCAAAGCAAACTGTGGAAAACAAAACATGGGTGGTGACCACCAGAACAGAAGATCAGCAGGATACTACTTAGTGTATAGTTTACGTAAAGCAACAGCAGTTTCATCAGATAATCTCTGGAGCAGACAAATCACTGTATATGAGACTGTCCAAGAACTCTGTATCAAATCTGCATGCAGAACATGCAGAAGAATGTATTACATGGGGAATTCACAAAATAAGTAACACATATCATCCCACAGTAAGACCACTATGAAACAAGAGTGCTGCACTGTCAGAGGAGAGTGTGTGTTCTTGGTGTCCTACAAAAACAGTTCTGCTGCCCTGTGGATAACAGGGTGGATCACAATGTTGGAGTGAAATGGAGCGGCAGCTGTATGCATCCTCAAAAGTTTAAGTACATGAGACAATATGGTTCTCATTGGCAAAGTGTCTAATGTGCACATTAAATTCTGGTGATGTATGGACCAAATGCAATGTTGTGTCCAGCCACAGTCAAATGGTACCAATAATCTGACCAAGGCCAGTATACAATACAGCAAACAGTCCAGATCTTGCACTATCAGATTTCCATCTTTTCAACAAGCTGAAAGAACGTCGTGACTTTTCATGCTTTCCCGATGGATCTGTTGCAAATATGCTTCTCGTGTTTGCCACCAGATTGTATTGTGCAACTTGCACAATATTTCATCGATGCAACTGCTTGACGCCATCAGGTGGTGGTAGCTGCTGCTGTCACTGCTTCAATGCTTGACATGAAAATCACATGGCGGTGTCAAAATTTATCACGCTGGCAGCATCCACTGAATGTCCACTGAAAAGAGACTTTTCAACAACGGGGACATTCACACTGTGGATCTCAAATGGCTTTGTGACTAAGGAGTGGATTTCTATCATCAAGGACTTGAATGATAGGTAGGACATTCCAACTGTTGTTTACAGAGATCTGCAAATAGTGTCATGTACCTGTGTCACTTTAAAGTGCAGTGCAAAATCTGATAAAAGTTGCTTGACCTGCCATGATAATGAGAAGCTCACTTTTTAAGTCCACTTGTATTTTGATAAAGGTAAGTATCTGACAAATGTTTCCCAAGTTATCTGTCTGCTTACATAAGCTTGAGCAGCATTTTTTTAAAGAGATCTTAGATTATTATTCTCAAAGGAGACTACCTCCTGCTAAAATATGGCTTGAGCTGCATCTAAGAAAATTGTTATGAATCTGAGATTTGGAGAAGCGTTGCTATAAAATATACATTATATTTGGTCAGGAAAATAACTAAAGATTTAATTAATGAAAGGTTACTCCGGTTGCTGACACACACTTCATCTAAATTGACAACTGTTTCAACTTTTACATCCAAACCATTTTCAGATCCACTTGGAAACAGCCTAGATGTAGAATGTAGTTGTAGAATTTTGGAACACGTATTATGTTCGAGTATAATGACTTTTCTGGAGACTAGAAATCTACTCTGTAGGAATCAGCACGGGTTTCGAAAAAGACGGTCATGTGAAACCCAGCTTGCGCTATTCGTCCACAAGACTCAGAGAGCCATAGACACGGGTTCACAGGTAGATGCCGTGTTTCTTGACTTCTGCAAGGTGTTCGATACAGTTCCCCACAGTCATTTAATGAACAAAGTAAGAGCATATGGACTATCAGACCAATTGTGTGATTGGATTGAACAGTTCCTAGATAACAGAAGGCAGCATGTCATTCTCAATGGAGAGAAGTCTTCCGAAGTAAGAGTGATTTCAGGTGTGCCGCAGGGGAGTGTCATAGGACCGTTGCTATTCACAATATACATAAATGACCTTGTGGATGACATCAGAAGTTCACTGAGGCTTTTTGCAGATGATGCTGTGGTGTATCGAGAGGTTGTAACAATGGAAAATTGTACTGAAATGCAGGAGGATCTGCAGCGAATTGACGCATAGTGCAGGGAATGGCAATTGAATCTCAATGTAGACAAGTGTAATGAGCGGCGAATACACAGAAAGATAGATCCCTTATCATTTAGCTACAAAATAGCAGGTCAACAACTGGAAGCAGTTAATTCCATAAATTGTCTGGGAGTATGCATTAGGAGTGATTTAAAATGGAATGTTCATATAAAGTTGATCATTGGTAAAGCAGATGCCAGACTGAGATTCATTGGAAGAATCCTAAGGAAACGCAATCCAAAAACAAAGGAAGTAGGTTACAGTACGCTTGTTTGCCCACGGCTTGAATACTGCTCAACAGTGTGGGATCCGTGCCAGATGGGGTTGATAGAGGAGATAGAGCAGATCCAACGGAGAGCAGGGCACTTCGTTACAGGATCATTTAGTAATCGCGAAAGCGTTACGGAGATGATAGATAAACTCCAGTGGAAGACTCTACACGAGAGATGCTCAGTAGCTTGGTACGGGCTTTTGTTAAAGTTTCGAGAACATACCTTCACCAAAGAGTCAGGCAGTATATTGCTCCCTCCTACATATATCTCGCGAAGAGACCATGAGGATAAAATCAGAGAGATTAGAGCCCACACAGAAGCATACCGACAATCCTTCTTTTCACGAACAATACGAGACTGGAATAGAAAGGAGAACCGATAGAGGTACTAATGGTACCCTCCGACACACACCGTCTGGTGGCTTGCGGAGTACGGATGTAGATGTAGATGTAGATGTGAAGGTGAAACCAGATGTGGAGCTAAATAATACGTATATCAGCAACTAAAGCAGCGTTTCATTGACTGAATATACAGATTCAGAACAACAGTACTGTCTGATCAGTGAGAAACTAATAACTCAAGATTTAAGCTTCGGTGAGTTTTTCGAGGTGATTATTTTGTGTGAAAGTAATGCTGACCATTTGCTCGCAGATGTGTATCTTTATGCACTGATTCAAACTACAGTTAACATTCAGACAATCGAAACTCGAGGTAGGAATATCAACAATGTAGGAAAAAACAGATTGCTACTTACCATAAAGATGACTTGTTAAGTTGCAGACAGGTACAATTAAGGGAGAATTACACACAAGCTCAAAGCCACAGCCTTCATCAGAAAATGAGAAACACACACGATTCATTCACACAAGCAAGCACACCTCACCCAAATCTGGCAGCTCGGGCCAGAATGTGGCTACCATATGGGATGGAAACAGCAATCTGGAGGGTAAGGGTAAGTGGAAGGGGAAAGGGAAGGGGAAAGGGTAGCAATGTATTGGGGGGGGGGGGGGGGGCACTGTCTGGTGGAGTGTGCAGGATTATAATACCATGTGCAGCGTCTGGAGGTTGTGAGGCAGGAAGGTGAGGAAAGCGGAGCCAAAAGGAGAGGAGCAGGGAAAGATGGGCAAGTGCATTGGCAGTGGGTGGTGAACAAAGAGGGTGGGAAACAAGAATGGGGAGGAAGTGGTAAGACAGAGATGGTGGAAACTATTGGATGGAGGGTGTGGGGTTAGTGTGTTACTGTAGGTTGAGGCTGGGATAATTATGAAAGCTGAGAGTGTGCTGTAAGGATAACTCCTATCTGTGCAGTTCAGAAAAGCTGATGGTGGAGGGGAGTATCCAGGTAGATCAGGTAGTTAAGCAGACATTGAAATCATGCATATTATGTTCAGCTGCATATTGTGCCACAGGGTAGTCTACTTTGCTTTTGGCCACATTTTGGAGGTGGTCATTCATGCTGGTGCATTGCTAGTTGACAGTCATACCAATACAAAAGGATGTGCAGTTATTGCAGCAAAGTTGGTAAATGACGTGGCTGCTTTCACGGGTGGTTTAGCCTCTGATCGTGTAGAATAAACCTGTGACCGGACTGGAATATGAAGTAGTGGTGGGTGTATCAGGCAGATCTTGCATCTGGGTCTTCCAAAGGGATATGATTGTTGTGGCAAGGGGTTGGGATTGGGAGTGGCATAGGCATGGACTATGATGTTGTGGAGATTGGGTGGGCAATGGAACACTGCTTTAGGAGGGGTGGGAAGGATCTTGGGTAAGATGTCCCTCATTTCAGGGCATGTTGATAGGTAATCAAAGCCCTGGTAAAGGATGTAGTTCAGCTGTTCCAGTCCGGGGTGGTATTGGTTATTACATCCCTTGCTCTCCATCACCTGGAGGAGCATTCCAGACACCACCCCCATGAGTTATCCAACCTGCTGATATCCTACTGCCACCTCGAGGCACTAATATCCCATCCTACCCACAGTGTTCCTCCTTGTCCATCCCTCATAGCACCAAAACCTGGCCTAGCTGACATCTTCAACTTTATACATCCCCCTAAACTTCCTACCAACACTTCACCAAATCTAGAGCCAAAACTTTCCCATAACATTGCTGTTAATCTTCCTATCAAAACCCTCAGCTCCACAGAAGTTTTAGTCCTATGCAAGGGCTTCACCTTTAGCCCTACACCCAAACTTAACCATGCTGGACTTGTCAAAGACCTACTCTCCTTCCTCCAATCCCTGCAATGGAAACACTTATTTGCCACTAATCCCTCCAACCAAAACCAACCTAATAGCAAGTCAAAACTACCTCTTTCAGTTCATACCATCGTCCAGCCTTGATCCCCCCATGTAAGTACACACTGGTCTCTCTCCAGGAATTCCTTACCTCCAACTTAGTATTGCCATCCTTCCACAGGTCCCTTCCTCAAAACACCAACCTTTCAGCAGAAGAAAGAATAGCCATACACAACCTTAAAACAGATCCTCACCCAATCATCCTACATGCAGACAAAGGCTCCACCACCATTGCTATGAACCACAGTTACTACCTGGTGGAAGGCCTCACTCAATTATCTGACTCCTCCACCTACAAACTCTGCCGGAGTGATCCCATTCCAGAAGTCCAACACAATCTCTAACACCTGCTTAAAGCCTTAGGCCCTTCCCAGAACCTCTCCACTGAATCTATTTCCATCCTCGCCCTTATGATACCCAGCACACCCCAACAACCACAAACCCTACTGTGGCTGATTATTGTGATCCCACTGAAAGAATTTCAGCCCTCGTTGACCCACAGCCTGTAATGTAGCCTCCCACGTCACTATTGATGCCACCTCCCTATACACCAATATCCCTCATGCCCATGGTCTTACCACTCTTGAACACTACCTTTCCCAATGTCCTTCAAACTCCAGATCCATTACCTCATACACCTTACTAACTTTATCCTTACCCACAGTTACTTCTCATTTGAAGAGAAGATATACAAACAAATCTGGGGCATAGCTGTGGGCCCCCGCATGGCACTCTCCTGTGCCAACGTGTTTATGGGCATCTAGGGAGACCTTCCTAGCCTTCCAAAATGACAAATCCCTAGTCTGGTTCAAGTTATACCCAACATGCCACTTTCCTAGGTGTTGACCTCCTCTTTGATGGCTCCATCTGCAACTCTGTCCTCAGTCAGCCCACCAATCACCAACAGTACCTGCATTTAGACAACTGTCATACCTTTCACACCAAAAATCCCTCCCACACAGCCTGGTCACTGAGAATGGCATATCTGCAGTGACAATAACTCCCATGCCCAGTATGTTGAGGGTCTCACCAAGACCTTCACAGACATGCACTATCCCTGAGACCTAGTCCGCAAACATATCTCCCATGCCATTTCCACACACATCCCCAATCCTCTCACCATCCCCAAGACACAGTCTCAAAGGAGAGCCCCCTACGTCATCCATTGCCACCCTGGACAGGAACAAATAAACCATATTCTTCATCAGGGCTTTACCTGAGATCCTTCCCACTCCTCTTCAAGTGGTGTTTCATCACCTATCCAACCTCCACAACATCCTAGTTCATCCCTATGCCAGTCCTAATCCCAACTCCTTGCCACAAGGATCATATTCCTGTGGAAGATCCAGGTGCAAAATCTGCCAATCCGCTCACCCAGAACTTCTTATCCCATTCCTGTCACAGGTTTATCCTACTGATCATGCAATGAAGGCTTTCATGACCAGATGGTACTGTTGTTGATAATTCTTCCGGGTTATATGGCTGTGGTCCATGGAATTCTTCTATTCCTAATGTTTCGTCCAATACTATGTTGTACATCTTCAGAGGTATGGCTGGTCCTGCTGAGTCCTGCCGACTGACGAGTCGGGCGTCGGTGAGCAGCCTAAATACCGAGGAAAGTGGGCGTGGTCTAGCTTGCACATAGAAGCAGAGAGAAAACTAGTCAAAGATAAAATGTAACTATCGATAATAGTCCATCATAGATTAAAAATCACTTATCGATTCTGTAACGCCACTGTCCATATCTCATTTAATTTCAAGGCCTCTTCTTTTCTATTACAATTATCTTCATGATTATAAATTTCAATAGCCTCCCTATACAGTCGTGGATAATAGTTCGTGGTAGCACTTAAAACTGTAGTTTCAGAAAACTTAACTACATGGTCACCTGATTGAAGTGCATGTTCCACAATGGCTGATTTATCTATTTTTCCCAGTCGGCAAAGACTTTTATGCTCCTTTACCCTCATATTCACACTTCTTTTCATAGTACCAATGTAGACCTTGCCACAAGTACACGGAATTTTATACACACCACTAGATGATAATGGTGGCCTTCTATCTTTAACAGAACGAAGTACTTGTCCAATTTTCTGGCAGGTTTGAATACCAATTTCACTTTATGTTTCAGCAAAATTTTGCCAATTCGATCTGTAACCTTACTAATGAAAGGTAAAGACACCGCATTCTTCCATTGCTGTGTACACAGCATTGCTTATAAATTAATTATTAGTAAGGTTACAGATCGAATCGGCAAAATTTTGCTGAAACATAATGTGAAACTGGTATTCAAACCCACAAAAAAATAGGACAAGTACTTCATTCTGTTAAAGATAGAAGGCCACCATTATCATCTAGTGGTATGTATAAAATTCCGTGTACTTGTGGCAAGGTCTACATTGGTACTACGAAAAGAAGTGTGAATACAAGGGTAAAGGAGCATAAAAGTCTTTGCCGACTGGGAGAAATAGATAAATCGGCCGTTGTGGAACATGCTCTTCAGTCAGGTGACCATGTAGTTAAGTTTTCTGAAACTACAGTTTTAAGTGCTACCACGAACTATTATCCACGATTGTATAGGGAGGCTATTGAAATTTATAAACATGAAGATAATTGTAATAGAAAAGAAGAGGCCTTGAAATTAAGCAAGATATGGACAGTGGTGTTACAGAATCGATAAGTGATTTTTAATCTATGATGGACTATTATTGATAGTTACATTTTATCTTTGACTAGTATTCTCTCTGCTTCTATGTGCAAGCTAGGCCACGCCCACTTTCCTCGGTATTTAGGCTGCTCACCGACACCCGACTCGTCAGTTGGCAGGACTCAGCAGGACCAGCCATACCTCTGAAGATGTGCAACGTAGTATTGGATGAAACGTTAGGAATAGAAGAATTCCATGGACCACGGCCATATAACCCAGAAGAATTTATCCTACTGAATCTGGGACTGTGCCACCTGTAAAAGCAGCCATGTTATTTACCAACCAGCTGTCCAGCAGGATAAATGGCCACAGCCAAACTGTGGCCAAGAGCAAAGTACACCACCCTGTGGTACAATATGCAGCTGAACATAACAGGCTTGATTTCAATGGCCACTTCAGTATCTGAGCCATCTGGATCCTCCCGTCCATCACTAGTTTTTCTAAACTTCACAGACTGGAATTCTCCTTACAGCACATTACCTGCTCCTGTAATTATCTCAGCCTCAATCTATGGTAACATCTGTCCCTACACCCTCCACCCAACAATTTCCATCCCCTCTGCCCTATCACCCCCTCCCCATTCTGATCTCCCAACCTCTCTGTTTGCAGCCCACTGCCAACACACTCACCCATCTTTTCCTCACTCCTCTCCTTTTTTGCTCCATCCCCCCCCCCCACCCCACCCCCCCACCCCATCCTCTTTGCCCCACAACCTCCTGATGCTGTGCTTGTTGACATTATAGTCCCTGCACACTCTGTGTGACAGTGCTCCACTTTCTCCCCAGCAGACTGCTATCCCTTTGCCTTCCCTGCACCCTCCACACTATTGCTTCCATCCCATATGATAATGCTTCCATCCCAAGTGATAGTTGCGCTTATGCCCAAACTGTTGATCATCTGTGTGTGAGGTGAGCTTGCTTGTGTGAATGAATGGTGTGTATTTCTCTTTTTCTGATGAAGGCTGTGCCCAAAAGCTTATGTGTAAGTGTCTTTTGGTATTGTTTGTCTGCAACTTAATGTATCATCTTTATAGTAAGTAGCAATCTATCTTTTCCTACATTGTTGATATGAACCAATATTCTACACACAAACATGTGCCATTTGAGAAGACTGTGACCACCACTCGAAAGACATAGTGTTGCCTCGCATCTCTATTGTTCATATGACTGCATATACAGTGAGATTGAAATGATGAAACATCAACATTTTATCTAAGTAACACTGCTCAGTCATACTAACATTTATTATAACCATAAAATATTTCAGAGGGTTTCAAAAAATTAGGAACTTGTGTTATAGAATAACTGCATTTATTTTGTGATATCAGCACACAAATCTTGGGTTTGAAAAGGGAATATGACAGTCCTATTTAGTTACTTCATTGTGAATATTCTTTCATAGTATGTTACTTTTACAATATACCAAATGCTTCTATGAAATTATGTCAATATGTTAATTGCACCCTTGCTTTCAATTTCTAGTTACTCTTTAATAGCCTCTATGGTCCAGTTGCTAATGTCACACATGGATTTAGAGGACCTAGGTTCATTCTCTGATGACCACCTTGAATATTTCTGTGATGGAAGGGTTTGGAATGGGATTATCTTAGCCTTGTGAAGTCAAGTGAGAAGCTGTTTGAGTAGAAAGTGACTCTCAGCCTACACATGTGACATCAAATCAAACCATTTACACCAGGGTGGGCAGCTGCATAATATTACAAACAATCCTGTTGGAAGAACATCCGCAACTGAGCATTATAGCAGAGGTTGAAAATACCACTTCAGTTGTCACATGACCAGTTTCGGACTGTTATAAGCCCATCCTCAGGTGTTGTAGCTGTGCTATGGTCCCCGAATGCCACATGCACAGTTTGCAGCCTATGAGAGCAGAACAGCACACCGTGACTGGTACACGTGGCGCTCGGGGACCACAGCACAGCTACGACACCTGAAATACCTGAAGATGGGCTTATAACAGTCTGAAACTGATCATGTGAAAATAAAGTAATTTACAACTGAAGCAGCATTTTCAACCTTGGCATAATATTAGTTTATTTTAGTAACATGTCCACATTAACAAATCATTAAAAATCATTGTGCATGTGCATAAAGATGTTGTGCTGGCAGAAGCAATGGTACATACATTTTACAGTAAACCATGAGTTACAACTGCCAAATTCTTCAAATTAAGTAATTTTTTTTAGAAAATCTGAGAGTCCAAGTTTATCCACACTTCAATAGTTTAAATATTTGTACTCAAAATATGGCAGCCAAAATGCTGCTCAATCCAATCTAAGGTATAATAAAGTTCCAGATACTTTATCATTAATAGAAATTAACAGTTGCAACAAAGTTGACAGACACTAAAACCAACTGGTTTTGTCATTCATTCAGGAAACTAATGGTTGCTTGTTCCTCATTTAAATGTTTTGATTTTAAACTAAAATAATCTATTTCTAATCAGTTTTGCTCTAAAAATCTGAGCTATGTTTAATTGAATATATGAGTACATATTATATTATATTATTAAATATGCTTATCCATGCTAACCAAATTTTTAATGCTACAAAGCTACTCCAAGAAAGTACTTATAGCAATACCCTTCCTATTTTGTAGCTCTGTGAGCAGATACTTCCCACACCTGAACTTGGCATATGGGTCACTGAAGCCATCAATGTCCATTGGCAGGAGATTCTTCCCTTCCACAAGAACGATTGTAACTACAGAACTCCAGATTTGGCTCTTCAGGCGGCGATTAACATCACTCAGTTTAGTGTTACGCTGGAAATACTGAAACAAACAAAAAATTATATTCAAACACAACTGTTCAAAAATGTGTTTTTGATCCAAAAGGATAAACTAAAAATATAAAAAATTATTGTGATGCAGAATCATGCTACTGCAATACCAATATAAATCAAGAAGCATACAATTGAACACACAACACATACTTATGTAGTAACAGAAGATTACCCATCAGTAAAGTTGATTAACAAATCTAAAGATGCCAACACAGATTCTTTGATGTATTTTGAGAATACGCCATACCCTTCCACTTAAACCTTCAGCATTGCTCTCTTTACTTGGCAATAGTACAACAATAATCTCTCTGATTTTGTTTCTTCTGAAAAAAGTTCTTTATACTTCCTTCCTCGAGTGGGGCTCTCAAGAAGACCCAGTGGCATCATTGTTACCTAGTATATGGATAGCATTTCACTGACAACTATACACCATTTCACTAGTGCAGTTTTCAGCACCATATGCTAAGTTCTTTTTAGAATATTGATAGCTTTATTGTCAAATAAATCTCTGACTGTCATGGTTGCTGAAAGTTAGCAGCCAAGACAGTGTCACTGTGTCTAGCCTCTTTGGTTCTGCAGTATTTTCACTAGATCATAAACTTGTCTACAAACACTTCTTACTGAAACTTCCAAGCAGATCAAATATGTGTGCCAACCTGTGCCTTTCATAGCAAAGCGACTGAGACCTGCCGATTAAAATCAGATGGTCTGGATGCTAGAGATGGCGAGTAGAATGTGACAAGTTGAAGTTTTACGTGTGCTCTTGAGGTCAAACAGCACAATCTATGCTGAAATAATGTTATAAAGCAGCTGTTGCACTTCAGTCTTGATCCAACATACAGTTTAAATTTTTCAGATACAATCAAAATATATACTCTAAGAAGTAGAAAAATTACATCTCAAAAAATTTGTTCATTTTACTTGGCTTTTACATTGTTCTACCACAAGAACCTCAAAGGCCCTATAATATATCTGTGAGAATGACTTAAGTGTAATTGCCAAAATTGCGTATGTATTGTACACATTTATCACAAAATAAAGCTTGTTTAGTTTGTAGGAATATGATGTATTTCAGTAACACAAAACAAGATTTTCCACTAATTATAATATCTTTTAATCTTGTGATAAAAATATCAAAATTATAGAGTTATAATATTTTGAGGTAATCTGTTTACTCTGAACACACATAGTGAATAACAGTATCCTTCTGTGTTATACAGAAGTAAGAATCAAACAATGGAAAATCCAGGATGGAATGTAACAATATTATGAGAAGCAAAGTTGCTACTCACCATATAGTGGAGACACTTAGTTGCAAATAGGCTCAACAAACAGACCCTCACAATTATAGCTTTTGGCCGTTAAGGCCTTTGTCAGCAATAGACAGACATACGCACACACCCACACACTCACGCAAACACAACTCACACACACGACTGCAGTCTCAGGCAACTGAAACCACACAGTGTGGTTTTAGCTGCCAGAGATTGCAGTCTTGTTATGTTTGTGTGGGTGTGTGCGTATCTCTGTCTATTGTTGACAAAGGCCTTAATGGCCGAAATCTATAATTGTGAGAGTCTTTTCGTTGTTCCTAACTGCAACTCAGCGTCTCTGCTATATGGTGAGTAGTAATTCTCCTTCTCATAATTTTATCAGACGTATGAATGGTTGATGAATTAAATTGTATATACAAAATTTATAAAATACAAGAATAATTCTGATTGAGCCATAATGTAAACAGTTATCAGGTGATTCAAATAAATCAGCTTGTATTTCTGTGATGGGTATATAGGCAGCACAATTTTAATGGTCTTCATACACAGACATGGATAGTATATCTAAAAATCTGTAGAATCATACTTCATCTTATAGTCATCTGCTTACTTACTATCTTAGGAAATTCAGTGGCTGTGTGATATAAATTGTCAGAAACAGATGTTGACATTCCCACCATAAATCTGGAAATGTCACATCAAAATCAGTTCTAATTCTTTTCTTTCTATCTATATTTCGTTTATCTATTTTACTGGAAACTATAGAGAATGGTTATTGTAATCGTAGGGACTGAATTTACATGGGTTTGTCTTGACAGTGATCAGTCATAAGACACATCCGGTAGAGAATACATTTGATTTTCAGACCAGTGTAGAACATGTCTGGAATGTCATTGTTGCAAACTCGTTTAATTCAAATCCTTGCCGCACAATAGGCCTCACAATTAAAACTGAGTCAGAGAAACCAAACTTATTTGTTTAGTGTTAGATCAGACATCCCATTAGTTACAATGCGTCCCCACTGTGAATGCCATTCTCAGACAAGGTGTGAGTTGCTGTTCATCAGAAGTTGGAAAACACTATGGCTGCTGTGAAGTGATTGGAAGCAGCTTTAAGTAAATGTGTTAGGTGAACTAGTGAGGTAGTGTCATTGGGAGGTGGTGACCAACAAACCTGAGGTGGTATCTGCAACTGAAATAGAAACTGAAACTGAGCATATGAAATGTAGAGTAGGCAGTTGTGCCCCTTGTACTCACTGTGTGTAAGTCTGGAGACCTCATACAACATGCTGAAGACAATGTTTCACCAGCCACTGAGAGAACCAGGCCTAACTAACTGCAGATTGTGATTCATATGTGGAGAGAACAATGCCTGTTGCCTGGGTTCTGAAGTCATACTTGTTTCATTCCAATGACTGGGAGACAAGAATGAGAGGACCAGCCTTGCTTACAGAGTTTCAGTAAAGAAAGTAATTTACAGCATTGTCATCCAAACTGGCCAGATCCCTCTGGTTTTGAGCCAAGTAGAAGGCTTTAACCAGGCTCTATGACAAGCTAAGCTGTGACTTCTTGGGTTTGTGCCATAAGGTTTAGAACAGTAGTGTCCCTCTAAATGGGTCAGAGGTGCACTACACATCAGAGGCTTTGATCCAGACAGGTAACTTCGTATGTGATGCACACAAGGTATTTTTTGCTTAGGTTACTCTCTATGCAATGCAGATAATAATAGTTGTAGAAGAGACTGAAATATTAGTGCAAGACCCAACAAAATGCCCTCCACAAACGAAACAATTAAAATACTAGTGATTAAATGTAAGAGAATTTGTTATATAGTGCTAGAATTTGAAGCACTCCTCAAAAGCTGTGGAGCTCATATAATACTAGGTATGGAAAGCTGGCTAAATGCGAAATTGGAAGTGCATGATCCATGGTGGGGAAATTACAGCTGCAGTGCTGACAGGACCCTGTAATTAACAAATCAAAGTTAATGAGCCTGTAAATGTTTTGTTGAGTGATTGGCTCTCTACCTCTGAACTAGTATAAGTCAAAAGACTTTGGGCAACTAATGTGTTGTTTCCAGCCTTGACCCATCTTATTTATACTGCTTGACAATAAAAAGTGAAGCCCTCAGAAGACACAGTCAGATGTCAATGTTATTTAATACATGGACACACCATTAGTTGGTATCTAAATGAATAAAAGTTGCAATTCTCAGTGACAGGTAGAACAGCCATCAAAGTACATTTGTGTGTTTAGTGTTGTTCCCAGGCTGAAAGGGTGTATAAGACTGTCAACAGTATCAGATGTTAAGTGATCACTGCAAAGCACATGGATATGCTGTGTAAACATATGAGACAACACTATCAACACCTGACAGAGTTTGAATATAGCCTCACTGAGGGTGTCCATTTGGTCAGCTGTTCACATCATGCAGTATCCAGGTATTTGCTTTTTGATGTCACAGAGATCTGATGATGGGGATGCATGGGAATGTGATGGTAGGCATATTTGACATCAAAATTCCAGTCATTCACATCTGTCCACCACACAGGAGGATTGCCATATTGTTCACCAAGCTCATCATTATTCCTTCATCTGAGAACAAATAATGGGCTCCCTGCAACATTCTGTTTCATCCCAAACTATCAGCAAGAGACTAGCACCAGCCAGGCTGGGGAATTGTTGTCCCATGCATAAGCTGCTGTTAACACCACAACACAACAGCTACATTTGGAGTGATGACATGATTGGGAAGCATGGACTCCTCATGAAATGCGTCACATCATGTTTAACAATGAAACACTGTTCTGTGCTAACCCCGACGACCGTTATCAGCATTGGTGACTTGGAGAGAGGTCCTATTCTTTCAGTGTTTTTGAGAGGTTCAGTTGTGGTACTGCTGGCACCAGCATGGTATGGGAAGCCATCGGGTGTGACTTCAGGTCATGGCTGGTGCTGATTAAAGGAACTCTGATGACACAATGGTACATCACAGACGTCCTGCATCCTCTCATGCAAAAGTATCATAGTGCCATTTTTCAGCAGGACAATGCCCATCCACACATGCCACATACTTCTATGAACTCTATGAGAAAACAGCTTGGATGACAACTCTGTACCACTGGTGCCAGTATTCTAGATATCAAGGACTAGTGACAACAGTTGTAGGCCAGTTTGCCTCAGGAGAGAATAAAATAGCTTAATGACACCTTTCAAAAGTGAATCAGTGTATGCATCCAGGGCAGAAGGGGTGCAATGTCATACAAATAAATCGGCTCATACTACTAAGTTCTTTGTAACTTTGATTCAGTATTGTAATCACTGAAATAACATAACATATCTTCTCAACCCATAAAGTTTCATTTTGTTTCATCCTGCCTTTCTGGGTGCTTAACCTTTTTCATACAACAGTGTATCTAACAGCACTGTGTGCAGCAGATATAGTTGAAGGTCATGTTTTATTTCATTGTGCTGTGTTTGGTTTGCTTGTGTTAAATAAGTGATGAAGAGCTCATGGTCTAATGGACAGCATTTCTGAATCTAGATCCTGGGGTGCAGGGTTTAATTTGAGGCCAGATCAGAGATTTTCTTTGATTGGGGAACTGGATGTTGTGTTGTCCTCATCTTGATTTCATTATCAGTGATGCACACAAGTCACTGAAGTGCATCAAATACGAAGATTTACACTGGCACCTGAACTACCAGATGAGGTCTCCCAGCCTATAATTTCATATAATTTTCATTGGTCTGTTGCAGGAACTTCTTCTGGAAAAGGAATCCAACTACCAACAGTTAGGGTAGATGATGAGTATAAGTCATAGATACAATGGCTGCACTGGTTGACATATACATGGCCAAGAATAGCTACTCCAGCTATGACTGGACTGTAGAGTAAAATGGAAACACAGAAACACACACAACACAAAAGCCATATCCCCATGCTACCTCACAAGCCTCCACTGACCCTTAACTTTGCAACCACTTTTGCTCCTCCTTCGAGATTTTGATTGAAGGATATTAATGGCCCGGACTATATATTTTTCCAGCCAAGCAGTGGTTACCACACTGGACTCACATTCATCTACATCTACCTGATTGTACATCACACTTAGGTTATTGACAGAGGCTTCACAGTATTTCTTGTCCATTCCACTTTCAAATAGCACATGGGAAAAACAAACACCCAAAGCTTTCTGTGTGAGAACTGATTTTTCTTATTTTATTATGATAGCCATTTCTCCCTAAGCAGGTGTGAGTCAACAAAATAGTTAGGCAATCACAGGCAGAAGTTGGTGATTGAAATTTCATGAAAAGATCTCCCTGTGCCGAAAAATGTATATGTTTTAATTACTGTCACCAATTTGCTTATCATACCCTTTTTGAAGTTTTTCAATGTCCTATGTTTGTCCTACCTCATAAGGAACCCATACCACATAGCAATGATCCAGAAGAGGATGAACAAGCAGCATTGTGTAGGCAATCTATAAAGAAAATTTTTGTGTCTTCACACACACACACACACACACACACACACACACACACACACACACACACACACACACACACAGATATATGAGTGAGGAAAGCTCTAGGCACATTCAGTGCGGATGCTCCATATCTTCTAGACCCCTGTGGGACTTTAAGATACTGCAGTGCCTGTGTTATTTCGAATTATGATGTAATATTCCTTCAGACATGCATGGATGTCCAAAGGAACAGGCACTGTGGTGACTACAGTCATCTTGAAATGTATTGCAGCTGTGAATATGGACCACCATCAGCTGTATAATAGTGACAACAATGGAAATTTGTGCCAGACTGGGACTCGAACCTGGATTTTACATTTATTGCCAGTGGCCATGCTATCATTTGGCTCTTTGCGCATGACTCACAGTCAGACCCAAACTCTCATTTGTCATCAACCATGTGTTCACAACCTGTAGGACTTAGTGAATGTTATTAGCAGTGGGGCTAAAGAGTAATGGAGCTACTTGCACTTGACAAGCTGAGAATTCAGGTTGGATTGGAAGTATGCTGGATGGCCGAGATGATTAGGGCAACCAGAAGCAGAAGATCCGGGTTTGAGTCCCTGTCTGGCATAAATTTCTAATCTTCACCATTGATTTATATCAATACCCATAAACAGCTGAAGTCATGATTTCTCATATTATAGAATGCTGTATTCTTTGTTTGAAAAAGGACACAGGACACTGTATTGTCTCAACAGCACAACCCAAATCTGACCTGGATGGGGTAGTTGATATTAGTTTTGGAGGAGGAGGGAGTGATGGAGGAAACAAAGACCGATGTCTTACAAAATAAAACTCAGAACTATTGAAAAACTGTGTTTATTGATCACCAAACACACTAACAATACCACTGTAATTAGGAACCAGCTATGTACGAAACAGATGCTGTTGTGTACAACAGCTTACATGAGATTGTACATATTGTTTTGCTATCAAGCAGGTAATGTTCTATAGCCTATTCACATTTTGTTTTTGACACTGGCTGGTAACATAAGAAAAAAACATCTCAATGTTGAGGAACAGCACTACTGGAAGCTTTCAGTTACAAGGAAAACAGTGGGATACAGGAAAATACTTTATCAATTTCATGACAAATGGCTTTGGGTGCACTTGCTACTAGTCAATATCCAATATCAACTGATGTAATACTGGTACGTGTGTGTGTGTGTGTGTGTGTGTGTGTGTGTGTGTGTGTGTGTGTGTGTGTGTGTGTGTGTGTGTGTTTGTTTGGCATGACAGGGTGCTGCGAGTTCAGTATCCAAATGCTATAGTTTTCTAGACAAAGGCAGCTGGCTGCCTCTGCCCTTGCTGTCATTGTGTTGCCTTTTCAGCTCTTCTCTTTTCATTTCCTAAAAAACACCATCTGTTGGGTCCATCAGACCTTATGCCATTCATAGCTGTTTCCATAGAAATAGAAAGACTTGTATGTCTCCAGACTGATTTTCACTTGCTTCCGATGGCTACCAATCTTAGCTTTCAGTATTTTGTGGAAAAAGTATCCTCATGTTTCACTGTGCATGTTACATCTGCTTTTGTTTATGGGCACATAGAGACAATGAACACACCAATGTCTGCTAGTTATATCATATCTAATTTGCTCGTATTTTGATCATCTAATTTAAATGATCGTTCTTTTGTCTTGTCTGAGTATCAGGTCCCAGTAGCGCTGAATAAGAGATACTTGATTTTGAGGAACATCCACATACATGAACTAACACCATCTCAACAATTTCACTGTCCTACCTCCCCCCCCCCCCCTCCCCCCTCCCCCTAAAAAACACGTGTTGAAGGGTTATCCACCATTCAAGTGGATGGCGAAAGGCATTTATTGCTTGAAAATGTCTGTGTTCCTTGAAGAACTTGAGTTATCATCACAAGAAGCGAATTTGTGATATTTATATTTTGCTTGTTAGTATGAGAGTCGAAGGTTGGTTCTGTGTCCCTTCTGTATGGATTTAAACTTTTTTTCGTAGTTTTGTAGATATCAGATTGTCGATTGTCACATATCTGGTGTGGCTTTAAGCAACCTGAAGACTCTTCCACATCTGTCACCTTGCAATTTTTTTTATCCTAATGTGACTTCTGATTAAAAAATGAAAATCTTCAGTGTACTGAATCATGAGGCTGTCAATCGGACGAAAATATTAAAAGGACATTTCCTGGCAGATTAAAACTGTGTGCCGGATCGAGACTCGAACTCCGGACCTTTGCCTTTCGCGGGCAAATGCTCTACCAACTGAGCTACCCAAGCACGGCTCACAACCTGTCCTCACAGCTTTACTTCTGTCAGTACCTCGTCTCTTAGCTTCCAAACTTTACAGAAGTTCTCCTGCAAAGGTCCCGAGTTCGAGTCTCGGTCTGGTACACAGTTTTAATCTGCCAGGAAGTTTCATATCAGTGCACACTCTGCTGCAGAATGAAAATCTCATTCTGGAAATATTAAAAGGGTTCAAGTATCGACAGAATCCCAGAAATCATTAATAATGGGATGTAGCTGTTTGTTCTGAATAAAAAAAAAGAGTGTATTTTACCACGAGTGAACTTGCGTAACGAGTTCCTTAGGGCATATCCTTCACAAAGCTTGAAAATAAAGATTTCATCAACACTCTAGAACTAATGAATAAACAAAACTGTTAACCATTTGGCAGAAAGCGGCATCAGTCTCATGGAGAGCTAAAATGCATTACATAGGTCAACATATTTTAGCCTTTTGTCTGGAGTTTGCATGAAAATATGAATTTCTGACTAAATGGTTCAAATGGCTCTGAGCACTATGGGACTTAACTGCTGTGGTCATCAGTCCCCTAGAACTTAGAACTACTTAAAGCTAACTAACCTAAGGGCATCACGCACATCCATGCCCGAGGCAGGATTCGAACCTGCGACTGTAGTGGTCGCGAGGTTCCAGACTGTAGCGCCTAGAACCGCTCGTCCACTTCGGCCGGCTCTGACTAAATCGATTGCTCTGATCTTGAAAGTGAAGCCATGTGTACGTCACGACTGGTTTTTGCACCACCAGTCCACCACCATCATCGAAATCTGTACTGAAGGAAATCGGAAAGCAATCGCAGGAAGATGGAGACGAAACCGAACAATATAGTTGTAAAAAGAAGTAACGTAACATATATACGAATTAGAAGAAGCAAATATAGTGATTTGGACACTTACCAGATAAAGGTTTCGTTTAGGTTTGCACGTGTTCAACGCTTTTCAAATACTGATCATCAGTCCTAATTTGATGTGCAGTGGAGACAATACAACGTGATTTAGATTGACCAAATGCTCATTCACAATATTCTTCGATCCCGCTACAGGGTATTTCCTCTTTGGCTCCTCTATTCTACTCCAACGTTCATGATACTCCCTACTGTAGGGTGACCAGACATCCATTATATTAAGAGATCATCTCTTACTTAGCTTGAGTCCCGTTATCCCGACAAAATATATACGGGGCTTATATTGTCCCGATTTTCATTAACCGTCTCGTGCACAGCAATAGCCTGTTTCCAAGTAATGTGTAGCATAACCAAATAGAGAACAAATATGGTCATACCCAAAGAATAAAGAAAATATACAATTTGATTAAACCAAACTGAACGAGGTCTATCATTTTCAACTTCTTTACATATCAAGATAACTGCTGCAAGAATTTGTAGCTCATTACTGCATTTGTACTAGCTCTACCTGGCAGTAGTGTAATTGCAGAAAAGGGGTTCTCGATCACAAATACTTTTTGAACTGAAAAAAAGAAGAGCTCTAGTGTGTAAACTGTTAAGGAAATAATTATAACAAAGATTCATTTTCTGGATACTTCATGTGTTGATTTTTATAACGTTGCGCTTGAAAATATGAAACATCTGAAATAGATATACATAACACGTTTTTCTGAAACCACCGTCGGTGAAACTCGCAGGCCAATGGAGATTGAAAAATAAGTACCCTACGTAAATAATAGTAATTTACTACCATAGGTAAAGACTTCATTGGGTGAAACTGATGAACTGTGTTTGCATGCCGCAACAATAAAATATTTACTCGGTTAGCGATGGAAGGTATTTTGATGTACCTTTTAGTATAAATGTTAGCAAAATGGTACGATGATTCATGGAATTGTTGCATACAGCAACAAGTTTACTAGATATAATAGGCCTATTAACAAAAGTTTCTAAAAAATATCCATTCATTTTAACTTCTAGTTTTGGTTCCGTATTTTGATTTTGGAAGTCTCGTCACCCTACTCTACTGTCCCGTTCACATGTATAGCAAACCAAAAGCGTGCTGAATACGCAATTGGAATCCATGCTAGCTGATTTCCAATACTGGTTTCAAACTTCGCTTTGAACAATCCACAAATAACCGACATTGCTTACTGTTATCGTTTTGATCTCCAACTTTCGTCACTAATCCGGCGATGTCTTTGCCGAATCCCATTAAACCATGAAACTTCCTTGCAGACTAAAACTGTGTGCCGGACCGAGACATGGACTCGAGACCTTTGCCTTTCGCGGGCAAGTGTGTACCAACTGAGCTACCCAAGCACGACTCACAGCTCCGTCCTCTCAGCTCCGCCAGTACCCAATCTCCTACCTTCCAAACTTCACAGAAGCTCTTCTGCGAACCTTGTAGAACTAGCGCTCCTGGAAGAAAGGATATTGCGGAGACATAGCTTAGCACTGGGGATGTTTCCAGAATGAGATTTTCACTCTGCAGCAGAGTGTGCGCTGATATGAAACTTCCTGGCAGATTAAAACTGTGTGCCAGACCGAGACGCGAACTCGGGACCCATTAAACCATCTACAACAAAAAATTTCCAAAATCTTTGACAGAATTCCTACACATTGAATATTATGTATTGTGTGCATGTAAATCATTTTCACTGAGATGTGATCCTAGAAGTTGTGCTGCAACTTTTGGAGCTCCAAATCTTCCGCCAAATTGATAAGTTCTGTTTGAGTAGGTTTATGTTACTACCAGCACCACACTTGAAATTTATTACTTTCATAACTTACCCCGCCGGCCGCGGTGGCCTAGCGGTTCTAAGCGCTTCAGTCCGGAACCACGCGACTGCTACGGTCGCAGGTTCGAATCCTGCCTCGGGCATGGATGTGTGTCATGTCCTTAGGTTAGTTAGGTTTAAGTAGTTCTCAGTTCTAGGGGACTGATGACCTCAGATGTTAAGTCCCATAGTGCTCAGAGCCATTTGAACCATTTTTTTTTACTTACCCCCGCTCCAGTGAATTCACATGTATCCATTGATGTTGGTGGAGAGGGGATCGGCAGTCTTGGACATTGAACGAAAGGTCAACTATGAAACTGCCGAATCTCGTTCGGACACACAATTTTGTTCATGTTTCTTTTGTTACATCCTTTTACTTTTTTCATACAGAAGTAACAATCATCGAAGTGAACCTTCCGTTCACATCATACCGAGGGAATAGCGAAAGTCAAGCAGTTCACGCATTCCACTTCATTAATTACTCCACGCATGTATGAAACACATTGGTGTGGAACAAATGACTTGTTCGTATCTCCGAGCTTCATGCCTAAATAAGCAATACACGATTTCCGCACAAATTCTATTATTTGTCGACGTCTTGTACTTATCTCGTAAGTCACAAATATGCAACAAAATGTATCTGCCTTCCCGACATTTCGATCATGACTTCGATGGGAAAGAAAAGCTCTCGCACTGATTCAACTGTTGCTTTCTGCAGCGACAACGGAAGGTCAGCAATGAGGTTCATTCTCCCCCTCTCCCTGCAAACAAGCAACAAACGATGTTGCCACTTTTGTATAAATTACACTACATAACACAGGTTTCGCAGACAATAGTAAATAGGCCGCAGTACGTTGAGGAGAGGGGTAACTGCGCAGACAAAACAGAGTAGTGGAAAAGAACTGATACTATATTCATGTTCAGGAGTGCTCCATGTCAACTAGGTCATCTACGACGAGAAACAGAAGCATTCTGCGCCTCTGGTTGTTTGAATTTATTGCCACGTATCACCGTAGACTTCTAGGGTATCAAGAAGAGACTATCAGAGAATATGGATTTATAAAAGAAAATTTTATTTTCTCGTCTTGTTTGCCTCACGCACATTGTTCAGAGTAGTGTTATAAACTGAATTATTAAAGCTTAATTTCTGACATGTTCAGGATGGGGGCAATCAATCTAACATTTTACAAAAAGTCAAGCATTTTCTTAATAAAATCGTTTAACAGTCGAGATCGAGGGTGAAAAACATTGACTGAGGACTAGATGCATCTGACTAGCCATCCTTAGATCGATTATAAAAACATATTTGGTGTCTGCTTCTAAAATGAGACTAAGACAAAACGTCTGCATCACAGAGAACTTTATTATTGCTTTATTACTAGATCTGCGTCGGACTATGTCAAGGCTAGATTAATATAGATATAAAACTGTATTATTTAGTCCATTTACTTTGGTCACTATTGAAGAATTCTGCAGTGGAATAAAAGGTAGTGTGGAATATTCCTTTTGAATGTTCCTGGTGTCAGGGATTGCACTTCTCTGGGCAATGAGCTGAACATTTTTAAACCAATCATTGGAAAACTATCTTGTGTTCCAGATAGTCGACAAGTTGGTTCGTCTCGTTAAGGGTGTCATTATTGAGTGTGTCTTGCTTCATGCATAAAACCCCTTGGTTTTCTTTTACATTGATGAGGCATAAAAACACGTGCCGGCTGAAGATAGTCGTTATTCGTAACTGGATGAATTTAGGCTTGCAGTGCTCCAGTCTTTAGCTTGATACAATGATTATAACTGCTTTCTTTCGAAGCATCATCCATCCTTGCAGCCTGTAGAGTGTACACTTAACAGTGGGCCATGATTTATGTGGCTATGAAATAGTGCATAATACACTATTATAAGGTATGGTTCAGGTGACACACCTTTTAGTCTCCTCAGAAGATATATTAAACAGGTAAGCATGAAGCGCCGGTCGCAGTGGCCGAGCGGTTCTAGGCGCTTCAGTCTGGAACCGCGAGACCGCTACGGTCACAGGTTCGAATCCTGCCTCGGGCATGGATGTGTGTGATGTCCTTAGGTTAGTTCTAAGTAGTTCTAAGTTCTAGGGGACTGATGACCTCAGATGTGCTCAGAGCCATTTTTTTAAGCACGGAACACACAAACACGGTATGCTCTACATAGATAGTTTGCTGTCAATCATGAATCTCAACAGTTTGACAGCCTCCATATTATCGTGGTATCCAACTTTGTTAAGGCTGCACGTCAGATGTTGTGTTTTTTCTTCATTAATTTTCATTTTAATGTCGATGAACCATTCTTTGACGTTTTTAAAGAGCACGTTTATTGCTTGGAGAGCTTGTCCAGCAGCTTTTCCTTTCGCGAAAAGAGTGGTGCTATCGGCAAACTGTAACATGTGGTTGTTGCAACTCAGATCGTTGACGTAAATAAGGAAAAGGAGTGGTTCTATGACGAACCCCTGAGGCATGGCATGCTCCAGTCTTTGTTCTCGAGCCGCGCGGGATTAGCCGAGAGGTCTTAGGCGCTGCAGTCATGGACTGTGCGGCTGGTCCCGGGTGAGGTTCGAGTCCTCCCTCGGGCATGGGTGTGTGTGTTTGTCCTTAGGATAATTTAGGTTAAATAGTGTGTAAGCTTAGGGACTGATGACCTTAGCAGTTAAGTCCCATAAGATTCCACACACATTTGAACATTTTGTTCTCGGAAGATTGCACCATGAACTGATACTATCTGCTTTCGGTTGGCATAACACCTTAATTTACTAAGAAATATTTTGTGCAAGATGCATTCAAATGCCATGTCGAGGTCACAGAGTGTCAGTGCCATACTTTCCTGTCTTCAAACCCTTGCCTTACCTTCCTAATTAAGTCCATTTCTGCTGCAACCGTCTACTTTCCATTGCGGAAACCTTGCTGTGTGTCCAGAACGTGTTCATTGTCTTCGAAGTAATTTTGTAGTTGGTGTTTCATTACAGGCTCCATAACTTTAGCTAAGATGGGGATTATGGAAATTTGTCTAAAACTGGGCACATCATAAGGGTCACCTTTTTGTAGACTGGAACTGTCTGTGCCAGTTTCAGGGGTTCTGGGGAGACACCAAAGTATAAACAATTGTTAGTTACTATGGCTAGTGGGTGAGCACGCTCTGGAATAATCTTCTTCAGGACTGTGCAGGACATGACACAGATATCTGTACTGTCTGAATGTGTATAAGTATTCAGTATATTTTCAACGTCTTTAGAGTGCACTCCCGCTCAGTTTTTAACCGCACAATAGCTTATATGTTTTTATGCAAGCAGTGGGTTCTAAGTCTGAGTTGGAATTTCATTTACAGTATTTATTACTATCCTTACAAAGTACCTATGGAAGGCATCATGACTACAGGAATTTAAGGCACATGTATGCTATTTCCTGTCTTCATTTACCAGATTACAAGCTGCTTTATATGGGTTATCAGCCTCTTTAATGACCTTGTCACTGTATTTCTTCTTTGCATCCTGCGCTCCCTTTCTGTAAAGCTTCTTGGCTCTTAAGTAGTTACAATGAAGCAGGTCTTTAGTTGGTAGATCGAAAGCTGTCTTCACAGGTGCCTGAACGTCAATACAATGCCTTTTAATTTATCTAGCTCAGGTATATGCCACATCTTCTCTATGTGAAGCTTGAGTGCCATGTGCTTGATTGCAGTTTACTCTTACTCTTCATGCTGAGTTCCATTGCTAACGCACTGTGGTCTGCAATCATTGGCTCAGCTAAATTGATATTGTAATCCCAAATGTTGAGATGGGTGATAATTGTGTCTAGACAGGCGTCACCCCCTGTTGGGAACTTGTTTGCTACAAACAGCCCATAATTGTTTATTAAGTGGATGAAGATTCCCTCTTTAGCACATGCATCACCTACAGGCATGCTGAAGTCGCTACATAATGCAATTTTAGATTTAAGGTGAGTAAGGTAAGATAAACAGTCCTTCATTTGTGCAATAAAATTTTAGAAGTTACCATATGGAGAATGCTACACAGAGATAACAATGAGATCAATATTTGGTAACATCAACCGAAGCCAGTACGAGATCCAGGTCAGTAAAAAAGTTGTTTTGAATCAATTTCCTTTGCACTAAGATTTTTGTTTGCATACACAGACACCCCACCATGAATTGTGGTAGCTCAATACCATGCATGTAAGAACTGGAACTCAGTAAATATACCTTTGAGATAGGTATAAAAGACATGTCCACATTGATGTACAGAATTTTTCATGCAAAATCGCTACACCGGTAACTTGTAAAACTAAACTATTATGTGCAGGAATACTAGCGGGTCCAGTAGTATGCGGTCCCATTCAGAGTTGTATGCAGACAGTATGAGAAAGGTTTTTTGAGACAAAAGTTAAATGAGGTTCTTTTTCCAAATGGAGGGGACTTGGAACACGGCTTTCCCGTTTTCTATGGAACATAGATGGCACACATCATGATGTTTTGTACAATGGAACCAGTCTAGGGGGTAATACAAAGAAAAAAATGAACTTGAAAAATAAAATCCACCCTGATAGACACGAATCTCAATTTTGTTTTCTTTTTGTATA
Organism: Schistocerca serialis cubense; assembly: GCF_023864345.2. Classification (NCBI taxonomy): domain Eukaryota; kingdom Metazoa; phylum Arthropoda; class Insecta; order Orthoptera; family Acrididae; genus Schistocerca; species Schistocerca serialis. The sequence continues at coordinate 465,178,242 of NC_064643.1, forward strand.
AAATACAGTTGTTCATTGCACATTAATAAAACGAGTTGAATACTTTAATGCTTTCAGGTCTTTTCCTTTTTCTAATCTCATCATTACACAGAATCAAACTGTAGAGCAAATTTTTGTAGGTATAATTAAATAACAAATCCTAAATGCTGCATCATAGGCCTAAAATTCGAAAATTAATTTGAAATTGCCATTTTTGCGGGTCAGTTATTACGAAGTTTCGTCTCGTATGGCTAGCAACACAGCATCAGCCTAGTGACCTCGTCGTCGTCGTCGTCTTCTTCGTTTCCACTTCATTCACCATCAGACCGGGCTGGGACATATATGATACTTCTCCGCTTTCCTTTGTCTTTCCACCACTCTTTTTCTATAACAGTTTTGTTCTAGTCCAGATCCTTTCTTCTTAAACTCGTCTTTACCGAGTCAATCCATCTTCCTTTAAATCTACCACATACCCTCGAACTTGGCCTCCACCATTCGTTTCGGTATTCTTCCATCTTCCATTCTCTTTATATGTCCAAACCATTTTAATCCGTTCTTCTCAATTCTCTCATTCAGCTTTTGTACTCCAGTTTCGGTCTAGTGGTCCTAAATATAGACACGCTCAGAAATAAATTTCAGCCAAGCCCACGGTTTTGATTTTCCGGTAAACTGTTCACGACATTTGAAGTGCTCTGAACAATAGCAGGCAACCAGGGCCAACAGTATATGACAAATGAGATAGTCGCGGTGGTAAATGAAATGAAGTTACGTTTCTCACTATAACGATGCTGGTACTGTTGAACGTCGCTGTTTAAACAGCATTATTGGATGATGAAAATGAAAGTAATGCAACCAGTTGTTGCACAATGACAATGGGGGCAGGTGGACTTTTCGCTTACCGGCAATGGAATCATAAATACACACTACTGAATGTTGCATTGCCATGTTATCCATATTACTGGTTCAACTATACCATGTTCCCTTCGAGAATAATGAAACTCATCTCACAACGAAGTTTTTTATTGTTACAAAAATCGTATGTATTACTCTGAAAACTATATCAAGTTACTGGCAATACTTTAGATGTATGGATATTCATTTCTTTTAAGACTGAACTTGTTACCAAAAGGAATGAAGCGCTTTTGAACCACAGAAGTGTTGCTATGGGATTTGCAGTGGGACGTTTCCACTGCACACCCATCTGAAAGTAATTGACAACATTTCATTTCATTAATTTAAGCACTAACAAACACTATGTAATTTTATTTTTGAACTATTATGTGACCAACATAATAAGACGCTAAAACTGCTCGTCACAGTTACTAGGCCCATTCAAAGCTAAAAGAAAAATATCTGTTTAGGCGAGTAAATTTTTAAAGGTACCCTCGCGTTTTGTGTCCCTCCAAAACAAGTAAATTGTTAAACCGCTGAGAGGGCTTTGCAAGTGTCGTGCGGAGGTGCATACTCTCTGGATTGGACCCCAGGTCGTTCTGATGAGGCTACCCACTCTGGCGTGGGGCTTATTCAACATATGGCTTTAAAATCTTCTTTCCTTTTTTTTTTTTAAAGTAAGTATATGTATGTAAACATCGTGTCTCATTTATCTTGACAACTCCAAATAACGTTTTCTTCACAACCAAAGATATGACATTAAATGTGCTTTTCGATGATCTGCAAAACTGAGGATTCTTTTGGGTTCAGTCAAGGATGATCTTGACCTGGGGAAATGGGGTGTATAAAAGATTACTTGTCAATGTGGGGCGACATATATAGGCCAGACATGTCGCACAGTACGAGAACGCTGCGACGAACATCAGCGTCAAATACCCCTGCGTCAACCGGAGAAGTAGGCAATTGTACAACATTGTCTGGATACAGGACATGGAATGATTTACGAAAAGACGGAAGTTTTATTCCCGGCATCATCCTTCTGGGATTGCGTTATTAAGGAGGAATTATATATCCGTAAAGCTGATAATCGCATTAATAGCGATGCGGGATTTCAACTGAGCTCAGCCTGGAACCCTGCATTGGCTGCTATTAAATCACGACGAGAAAATAAATATTTTTCGATAACAGACCCATCATAACAATGGTCTAGTATGTTTTTTAGTGAGTAACATCTGGTCGCACTTTTAGGAGGGCCACTTTGCGTATTTCGGCAGAGGGCGTTTGAATATGGCGCCATCTATCTGCAAATCATCGGGCACGCGTGATTTCCGCGCCTGCGCATTCTTCGTGCGGATATCAGCCGTACCTTGTCACTAGCAAGGTTCAACCACCTGAAGATGTCGGACAGTTGCTCGGAAGAAATACTGTGGAATTTGCACGACGTTATCCGGCGGCAAACCCGTGAAGACTATTTACATCTGTATTCTTGCTTTGCGAAATACGAGTACTAGATGACACCATTTTCCATTTATACTTTATGGGCGGGTCTGATAGTAAATTTATTTATTTATTTATTTATTTGTAAAACCCAATAGTGGAATTTCAACAGTGTGGCTGTTATGAAGTGGAAATTACGTTCCTGATTACGATATTCTTGTGTGTATTGTTGTCTTTGAATTGTATTGTAAATATGTTGCTCGTATTGTGCTTCATTTTTGCTCTCATTCGTGATAATAATTGGGGTAAACGATTCCAAGTTTGCTTTTGTTCCCTATGAAACAGACTGGTCACATGGTTTTCTGTTAAAAAAATGGCTCGGAGCACGATGGGACTTAACATCGGAGGTCATCAGTCCCCTAGAACTTAGAACTACTTAAATCTAACTAACCTAAGGACATCACACACATCCATCTCCGAGGCAGGATTCGAACCTGCGACCTTAGCGGTCGCGCGGTTCCAGACTGTAGCGCCTAGAACCGCTCGGTCACACCGGCCGGCAAGGTTTTCTGTGGATCCACGTCTATCTTATTACTGCTTACGAATCCATGTGTGAACTGCTCGATTCAAACGCATTGTAAGTATAATCCTCGTATTCTAACGTTATTTTTGTTCCCAGCAGTTTTTCGCACTCTCTCATTCCTTGAAAGCCACCGAACATTTCAATGGCTTCTGCTAAAACGTGCTGTTTGTAGTACCCGTTAACAACATATGAAAGCATCTGCGTAACTACTGTCGCATTTTTAGCATTTGGAAGAAAAAATGCTCTAGTCACCAAGACTATGAAGCATACTGATGTACATCTACATCCATACTCTGTAAGCCACTGTGAAATGCATGGCACTCAGTGGCAAGAAGCAACACCGTTCAAGGCAGAATTGTATACACATTCCGTGACAAGATGTAATAAAGTTGAATACCAGTAGCGTGAAAAGCTGCTAACATGTAGTTCTCCATTAAATTGGAGAAAGGACAGAAAACAGATGTAAACAAAAATAAAGTAGAATAGAAGCAATAGAATTACAACCCGTTTAAATATAGCAGTTCACACATTGACTTAAATTTTAATTGCGGCAGCGTCGGCGTAGTATGCTGAAGTTGGCAACGACTGCTGAATGCTCGGAATTATGTGACGTTCATATAAATGCAAACGTTTTGTTATGAAATGTTCGCTTTAAGAGGAGGATAATTAATTTACTGAGCGGACAAGGGTACATACAAGAACCTGTCAACCATAGAGAAGGCACAGCATTAATTATTTGCTTCATGGCCGGTCGTTGCCAACGTCAGCACAGTACGCCGCAGCTTTACCCATACGCGAGATTCGTAAGCAATAACAAATACACGCAAGTCCACAGATCACTATGCAACAATAGCAGCTTCTGTTTCATATGAAACAAAAACAAACAGGGAATTACTTAATCCACCCAAATTTTGTATGCGAGCAAAACCAGATCAGAATAGGAGTAACGTATTTACAATGCAATTCTAACATGCACCAAATGTTTTTCATTGCAAACTTCTTCCAATTTCGCTTAGTGTCTTACTTAAACACTATCACAATAGATATGACCATTAACGAAATGGTGGGCATGCCATCCTGAAGCTGACATATAAAGCTATAACTAACATAAAAATGAAATTTTTCTACCGATTAGTTTCTGTAAAATCGTTTAGAAAGACTGTAGGGTGTGCACCTCCATTCTACCGTCGTCGACCGGCCGAAAGTAGGACACATTGTCGTCGTCCCCTTCCGAACAAACGAATGAATTCGTCCCGCGCTTTTGACGAAAATTGGTCATTGAGCATCTGCCACAGTATCCTGCGCGGACTCTTACATCCCGTTGACGTAGAACGATGAAATTTTGCAAGATTAAAGGTTTCACTGTACAAGTAAAACAAAAAAGAATCAGAATATTGTTAATTTGTAATTGTATCACATCAAAATATTTATTTCGTCATTTGTTATCTGACTTCAAACTTGCAATTAAAACGTTCTCGATACTCTTGCAATCCCTGGGATCGATATCCTGTCGACACCAATGTCGATAGCAGTAAAAATTCGTCGAGATCCTCGGTTGCGTGAATGCATGAACTGTCTATATGCATAGTTAATGCACGGAACCGTCAGCGCGCGAGTCCTAATCGAGCATGGACAATTTTTAATGTTAATTATACAAGGAGGCCAATGAAGCTTAATTCGAAAGGTACTTTAGCATTAATGCGCACAAAAAAATCATTCGTGTACGTTGTCATTAAAAGAAGTAATAAGAAGCAGACGTATACACTTGGGAAAAATTTTCCTTTCTCTCACGCTGCTACCAACCTCCATCCAGCGGACAGGTCTGTTGCTATGGTACAAATGGCACACAAACGTAATTACGTTACGTGAAATCGTATTCTAGAGATGTTCTTGTTTAAATTTTGCAGATGGTTCATTTGCAGTAACACACTCATACCGGGCAGCAACAATGCCATAGCCGGCCGAGGTGGCCGAGCGGTTCTAGGCGCTACAGTCTGGAACCGCGTGACCACTACGGTCGCAGGTTCGAAACTTGCCTCGGGCATGGATGTGTGTGATGCCCTTAGGTTAGTTAGGTTTAAGTAGTTCTAAGTTCTAGGGGACTGATGACCTCAGAAGTTAAGTCCCATAGTGCTCAGAGCCATTTGAACAATGGCTAGGTCGTTGATGAAGTCAGCAGTGGAAAACAAAGCATCGCAGTAACGCGAAGCCTTCGGTGGCAACACGGCGTGTATGTAATATTATTTACGGCCATCTTTTTTCCCTTATTTTTGTCTAACAATCAGAATAAACGGAACTAACTTTGTGTTCATTTGCCGCCGTTATCGCGAAATCTGAAGTACGTTCTAATTTGCACGGTTAATAAAAATTTAGACCTCTGGCGTTAAAATGATGCTATTCAAACTGTTGTGGCCCCTATTTGTACCACAGATGATGGCGAGCCACCATTTGAAAGAAATATGGTGTCATTAACAAAAAGAACAACAACCTGGTACTGTCAAAAACATCTCAGTTTTAGATTTGTCACTAGATACATTAGCATATCCATTATTATTTCCTGATGGAAATACTGTGTGGCATGTTAATTTGTTCCATAAAACACCAAATACGTCGACTGCGAATCAGCCAGGAAATAAAGCTCCTATGTTGCAATATGCATGCTATCGGCTTTTAATTAGAGATGATTTTAGCCTTTCACATCACTCTCGCAAAGTACTTTTGCAGTCGACTGTTGATATGTATGTCAGGATTGAAGATACGAGGCTCCATTTCATAAGGATACATCATCTGCTCTAAGGTCAGAAATTTATAATAATTTAAGTGATCATTTAGAGCTAAACCCAAATGATGCTGTAGATACTGGAAGAAGTGTAATTTTACCATCTTCATTTAATGGTTCTCATAGTGTTCAGGTATGAAGTAAGAAATTGTATGCGAATAAATCCCAATTAATTTTATAAAAGAATTTTGACTTTCATTAGAGTTTGTCGAATTTCGATCTCAGGCGATACTAGTCATAATTAATAGCGACAACTGTCAGTATGAAAAATATTACGATAATAGAAGCAAAAACTTTCGAGTAAACACGGGTCCTAAAACGAGGTATCTGAAGATAATTGCGAATGTATGGTTTCGAGCTGCCATTGAGTTTAGATGAAATACTGTTCTACCTGGTACAAACGTATTTGTAGTGTAGGAAATTTTCTATTTGCTTCTCATCTAACTGGGTCAAATTTTACCCAACACCCGCTTTAAAAGGAAATACGGCACTGTTTCGGCACGCCACATGTTACAATTTAATGTGCACGCGTACCTGTTCAAGTAGGGGTTCCACGTATCGTCGTCACTTTTTGGGGCAGTGCTGCCCTCGTCTCTACTATGAGTTACAAACTGTTTAAAACACCTCCGGATCATCTCATAAATCCTGACAATACTGTACAAGTCGCTGCGTCAGTTATTAAAACGTACACTTGACTTTTTAGATGACTCCTCACAGAAAAATCAAGCGATTCGAGGTCACTGAGGTTCGAGCCCTGCTCATCCCATCCACCCTGGACCTTAACGGCGCAGCCGGCCGAAGTGGCCGTGCGGTTAAAGGCGCTGCAGTCTGGAGCCGCAAGAGCGCTACGGTCGCAGGTTCGAATCCTGCCTGGGGCATAGATGTTTGTGATGTCCTTAGGTTAGTTAGGTTTAACTAGTTCTAAGTTCTAGGGGACTAATGACCTCAGCAGTTGAGTCCCATAGTACTCAGAGCCATTTTTAGAGCCTTAACGGCGCGGTACGTGCCGTATTAATACCAGCAGAAAAATGCGCGGTGCTCCATCGGGCACTTACCACAATGTTAACAAAGAGCACATTTTATGAAGCTAGCTCTAGTTCTTTCTGCTTCAAATAAATCTTTTAAGGATCTCGGGTATCACTTTAAATGGAGATGATTCGTGGCTTCTTTTAAGACACTGTAAGACAAAAAATAAAATAAAACAAACAACGTGCCACGAAGGAATTATACAAATGTGAAGGAAACCAGTAGATGTGATGCACATGTACGAGGTCTGTTCATAGAATTCCATAACATTGGCTACAAAATTTTTCCATACTTACTTTTTACTTATTGCGCATGGTCTCCTTCGAAATACTCTCCTCCACGATTAATACGCAGTTCCCAACGCCGTTTCCACTTCCGGAAGCGGTCTTCGTACGCCTCTTGCAGGATTTTCTTTTATCTTGTCCGTCATTACAAATCTTCGCCTTTTCAACGGGGTTTTCAACTTTGGAAATAAAAAAGTCCGCAGGGGCCAGGTCTGGAGGGTACGGAGGATGAGACAGCACAGTGATTTCGTTTTTTGTGCAATAGTCACGCACCAACAGGGATGAAATATACAGGTGCGTTATCGTGATGCAAGAGCCATGAATTGTCTCCACGTAACAGACCGTTTTTCTTCTCGCATTGTGTCGCAGGCGTCGCAGCACGTCCCAATAGTACCATCGATAAACAGTTTGTCCCTGTGGAACTAATTCATGATGAATTAATGGGTCAATGTCAAAGAAAACTATCAACTTGGCTTTGACATTTGTCCTGACCTGACGAGCTTTTTTTGCTCTTGGAGAACGTTTCCTGACTCATCGTGAAGACTGGACCTTGGTCTCAACATCATAACCGTAGACCCACGTCTCAACACCAGTTACTGAACATCTCGTTCTCATTTACGCGATCCAAAACATCTTCACAGATTCTGAAGCGAAGGTCTTACTAGACCTGACTCATGAGCCGTGGGACGAACTTGGCGGCAAGACGATGCGTTCCCAGATGCTGTGTCAGGATTTCATGACATGATCCAACTAAAACGGCAAATAATTCCGCAATCTCTTGGACAGGCAGTCTTCAATTGGCACGCACAATTTCGTTGACGTTCCTGACGTGAGCGTCGTCGGTAGACGTCGAAGGGCTTCCTCAACGATGGTCATCTGTAACTTTCGTTTGGCCGTTTTTGAACCGTGCGTACCATTCGTAACACCGAGTATGGCTTAAGCACTCATCACCGTAACCCTTCTGCATCATTTGATGAGTCTCTGTAAAGGTTTTCTTGAGTTTCATGCAAAATTTAATGCAGAAGCATTGCTCGAAACTCGCAACCTGTGTGACACAACGTTCTACTCAGTTCAGCACTGAACAATAACTAACTGACGTACAACATGAAACTTCCAGCAGTTACATTTTAAACACAGGCGTGTGCAAAGACGCCAACCACATTTCGCTTCAACACACAATTGGCGCTAATTTACGAATGTTCCGCAAGTTTTTGAACAGACCTCGTACAGACAAACAAATGATTACAGTTTCAGAAAAACTGAAGAATGTATTCAAGAGAAAGAGCTCCACAACTGAGCAAGTCAAAAAACCAATAATGCCTCTGGCCCTTATGCAGATTCTGAAGCGAATCAGGCAGGCTTGGCATTGACTGATAGAGTTGTTGGATGTTCTCCTGAGGGATATCGCGCCAAATAAGTCCAATTGGCGCCTTAGATCTCCAAAATCCTGAGCTGGTTGGATGATGATGACGTTTGGATTCTGGGGCGCTCAACTGCGCGGTTATCAGCGCCCGTACAAATTCCCAACCGTTTCTCAGTCCAATCTTCCACTTGCATGAATGATGATGAAATGATGATGAAAACACAAACACCCAGTCATTTCCAGGCAGATTAAAATCCCTGACCCCCGGGGAATCGAACCCGGGACCCCGTGCTCGGGAAGCGAGAACGCAGCCGAGAGACCACGAGCTGCGGAGGAGCTGGTTGGAGGGCCCTGCTCATAATGCTCCAAACTTTCTCATTTGGGGAGAGATTCGGCGACCTTGCTGGCCGAGGAGGGACCCTTGACAAGTACGAAAACAAGCATAAGAAACTCTCTGCGTGTGATGGTGGGCATTATCTTGTTGAAATGTAAGCCCAGGATTACTTGGCACGAAGGGCAACTAAACGGAGCTTACATAATTGTCGACTACCGCTGTGCAGTAAGGGTACCGCGGCTGACAACTAAAAGGGTCCTGGTATGAGATGAAGTTGCACCCCAGACCATCGCTCCTGGTTGTCGGGCCGTAAGGCGGGTGACAATCAGCTTGATATTCCATTGCTGTTTGGGGCATCTCCAGACATGTCTTCGCCTGTCACTGGAGTCACTTCGAAGTGCGACTCATCACTGAAAATAATTCAACTCCAGTCAGTGATATTCCCGGTTGAAGACGTGTTTTGGGACAACCCGGACAGTGGTGGCGTACCAACCTGACTGTGACCCGCCGAACGGCGTGACAACCGAGAGTAATATTCTGCGGTGCCATTTCTTTTCATAGCAGATCCCCTTTGATTGTCATCCGTGGCACCCTGACAGTACAGCGGTACATCTATGATATTCTACACTCCGTTTTGTTGCCTTTCATGGTTCACATTTTAGCAAGATAATGCCCGCCCGCACAGGAGTTTATACTGCTTGTTTTCGTGCTTGCCAAACCCTACCTTGGCCAGCAAGGTCGCCGGATCTCTCTCCAAAGGAGAAAGTTTGAAGCATTATGGGCAGAGCCCTCCAACCAGCTCAGGATTTTGACGATGCAACGCGCTAACTGGACAGAGTTTGACACGTTATCCCTCAGGAGGACATCCGACAACTCCATCAATTAATGCCAAACCCAATAACTGCTTGCATAAGGGCCATAGGTGGGCCAACGCGTTATTGACTCGCTGAATTTGTGAAGATTTTTCTCTTGCATAAATCATCCAATATTTGTGAACTTATACTCATTTGTTTATCTGTAATTGTACACCATATCTATCGATTTACGGATCATTCGAGTAATTCCTTCGTGGTGCGTTTTTTTGTCTTAGTCTGTATTTTGAACTGGAACAAATTCAGAAATTTATTTCCGTCACAGACGAATGTCTATGCAGTACTTATTTTAAAAGAAACAACACAGTTTCACGAACAAAAGTTTCAAATTTATTTTTAAAGATCTTACTGAGAGTCCAAGGAAAGGCAAGTAATGTCTGGGGGTGGAGACGGATGCGACAAATAATATTATATGTCGTTTGTGTGGAAAGCTAATCTCTAACCGAGCCTGGCTGTAATGGAAACCAAAATGCTTCTGTAGTCATCTGGCCTGACACTTCATGATCATGTAACTAATGACGAAATTCGCAAGCTGTATGGTATGCCGCCTATTATTGAGAATAAGGGGTCAAGCCGATTGCGATGGTATGGGCACGTATTTCGCGCTGATCAAGAAACAAAAGCAAAACTTGGGTTTTCGCTTAAAGTCCTGTTGGGAGACAGGACAACACTCGCTAGAGACCCACCATACAGACCTGAAGAAAGCGGGTCTCTGCTCTAAGCACAAAACCGCGCCAGGAGCAGATATGGAGCCAAATGGATGGACCACGCTGTGCTGCAGGTCAAACTTAGGAGAAGAAGAAGTATAAAAAGAAAATAGCCTGAACCAATCGCATGAAAAATATGCGAGATGCGGTCTGGATTGCAAAGCAAAACATTATGACAAATGCACTTGTGCTCGGAGGTGTTTTGGCAATGGGACTACTGTGGGAATTAAGATATGAATCGAGGAAAAACCACACCGTTCACCAGACTTAAGAGGCTATGGATTCCACCTATTCCCAAGTCTAAAGAAGCTTGTGGCTGAAAATGTTTCGAGTATAACGAGGTGCTTATAACAGTGGAAGATGAATATTTTTGCAGACTCTCGGAAATAGCGCTTCAGACATGGAATCTTCTCACACGTTGGACAAAGTACACTGACATAAAAGGGGAGTATACCCAAATACGACTGAATCATTTATAAAACAGTTTTTCAGTGATATGTCGAGAAATTTATCTAGAAACACAAAAAGTTTTCATAAACTGTAGGAAGTTTGCACCAAACTGTAGAACATTTTCGAAGAGAGAACATTATGAAACTACCCAACAGACCTCACCATTACCCTTTACAGGAACGCCGAGTATATAATGCCTGTTGACAATGACAAGGATGGTGAACACATGAACCAGCGTGTCACTTATTTTGCTGATTGTGTATAGAGATGTAATAGAGAGATGGAAGAACCAGACACGTAAAGGTATGGTCACAGATCGACATGGATATGTAAGTGGCAGTCTTCTCTTTACTAACGATCAGACCACGCTAGACTCTTCCTCGAGAGGTCTCGACAAGCTGTACTTACGAAACGTCAGAAAGAAAATATTAAGTGATGGTAAAGATACTATAAGATCAAAAATATCTTCCATTTATCTTACGTAGGAACAAGTAAAACATTTTAATAGCCTCGGCAGCGACATAACACGATTGCCCAAGAAATGACATAGTCTGAGGTCAAGTTAAAAGACTGGGGGCGACACACACTAGTAGTGGAAGATTAACGCTTACCATAGTTAGCTCTCGTGTACGTAGCAGAGGGAAGAAAAAGAAGATGGAGCTAAGGAGAGGCAACCGTGTGCAATGCCTAATCTGTAATAAGTCTGATGATGATGGTGATCATGATGATGATTATGATGATGATGTATGAACAATTCACCTAAAAATATCGTTAATGATAGTTACTTTTTCACGTAGGCTGCAGAATCAGTTTATAACACCACCTTTTATGGATCAGTGAATCCATGAAGAGTCTCCTCCATTGTAGGGCTAACGGAGTATGCTTTTTAATGAATAAATTTATGTACTTACCCTGGATGGGTCAGCGCTGGTTTGCGGGCCACTACGAAAAGAATTCATATCAACAGAGGCATAATTCCTCTTGCATACATGTTTTCCCAACGACACAAGTTTTCATGCCTCGGAGGACTAAGACACACTGTCAAAATACATGGATCTGAAAATCGCCAGGCTTTTACGGAAATGAGACATCTGTAAAGCGGATGTATACCGCAGTGTTATGTATGACTAAGTCCGCGGGCCATTTTTCTTAAGAGGTGTCACAGCGAAGTAGTTTTTTACTTCGCTTTTTACGTGGTTACACATTACGCAACGTTACAGCTGGGGGGGGGGGGGGGGCTTTCAGTAAGGTGCAATACTTTATCTTCTTCAAACCTACGGTGAAGAAGTCTGTAGCTAACAGCCAGCTGCATGATAAATGATTGCTCCGACACATTTGTGAGAGTTGCTGTGTTCTGAATTTCAGTGCATGTTTCTACAGCTCACTTTAAACATCTGACGCCGTTAGGTTACTATTACATATGTTTACAGATGATTAAATGGCCTTTCTTTATAAGCGCTGTAACAATTAACAATTTTCGTTGGTACGTTTCGACTTACAGTACACTTTACAAAAGAAAAATGACTACTTAAGAAGCAATGTACTTCTAGGTGTAAAGGAAAGTAAATAATAATAATATCGTGTGACTAGGGCCTCCCGTCGAGTAGACCGTTCGCCTGGTGCAAGTCTTTCGATTTGACGCCACTTCGGCGACTTGCGCGTCTATGGGGATGAAATGATGATGATTAGGACAACACAACACCCAGTCCCTCAGCGGAGAAAATCTCCGACCCAGCCGGGAATCGAACCCGGGCCCTTAGGATTGACATTACGTCGCGCTGACCACTTTTTTTTTTGTTCGCATTTGTTCGTTGCATCTGCTCGGGGCGGACGTCGTAAGACATCCGTTTAGGTTCGTCGTTGATCGATTAACTCAGTTTTTTTATTACAGAGGGCAGCTAACCCTCTGACCGGACACGCTGAGCTACTGTGCCGGCTGTCACTCAGCTACCGGGGGTGGACTAAAGGAAAGTGAAAGGTAACCTATGATGTATCGCTTGCGCTTTGCTATATGATGTTGTAACACTAGGACACAAATGCGTTCTTATATTGTGTTGTAAGACGAGGATGTAGATGTATTCACACAATGCATGAATGCGAAAATATGTCAACAGTTTTATGTCGGAACCACAGCAGGACAAGGACTGGAACTTACGTCGATAAAGTATTACTGTATTCCTTCCGAAATTCAGGTTTTGGGAATTATGAATACGGATGAGGAAGAAAAAGCAAATCCTCTATTTACTTGCAGTATTTTCAGGTTGTACCCTTTAATGTCGATTAAAGTACTAACTTTTAGCATTAAGAATTATTGATATCAGGTCATGCCAACTACTGTTTACTTACATTACTGCTTCTGTAAAACTACATATTTTGACACGTCCATAGACACGGGAAGCGTCATTATATACTGCAGCATAAAATCTAATTATAGGGACGCGACCTTAGCGAAAATTCTGCAACAGACTTGAGTGTAAAAAAATAGTTTAAACCGCGGATTTCCATGAACTTCTGAAAATGTGATGTGCCGCTTACAGTTTTTTTTATTTATCTCAACAGTTCGTTAAGAGTTGAGGTGCAATGTGTATCTCAAAAGTCTGAACGATGTCATAAAAAAAGATCCGCCGTCTAGGTAATTTCCACACCTTCCATCGGACACAGTACACGTTCGGAAACGTTTATCAAACTTCTGGAAACTATCAGCGAAAGCTTAACGCGGATTCGATCGAAGCACTGATGCCACACGTATTCGGATATCAGTAGAAATGTGACGTCGACAGCGGTGCTTTGCGGCCCTTGTGGTTGCCTACCCTATCAAAACCATGGCGTTAGCTCAAAGTCGCAGCAGAAACTGAAAACCGATCTTCCACGTATCCAAATTGTTTTGAATGACAGCGTTAACACAACTCTTGCTTATCTCCAGTTTATTCAATCTGAATCCCAGGAGTAATTGTTAATGTTTTCCTCAGAAACTGCCTCACTTGCTCGATGTCATCTGCCTTTATGGTTGTTGGCGTCGATGTGAATGTGATATGTCAACAATCTCCTATCTGCCCATGAAATATTCTGTCCAAGGTGCGTTTGAACAACAGTTTGTTCTCACAGCTTTTGTTTCTTATATTCGTGCAGTATAGCAAGCTCGTCTTTTTTATTTCATTTTATTATTTAATTTTTTCAACTCATAACATATCTTGATATTTATGCACACTTTTATTCCACTAGTGTTATGTCTACGACGATGTGGCTATGCGATCAAGAAGATTTTGTGGACTCTCGAACAGGAAACTGCGTGAGATACAACAACCCGAATTTTGACTGACGACTTTTTTCCAGTTGTAAGTATTTTTAGGGAATCGACCGAGGCACTCTAGAATATAACACCGGAGAACATCCTATAGAGGAAACAAAAACTGTAAGGAAACATCTGTGTCCAAGTTTCATCGATCATAGACACTGTTTTGACGTAATACTTTCGTGTGGTGTGAGCAGCAAAAATCTGGGTAACTTGTTCGTACCAACTAAACTAACTATTTCACATCGTGTGTATAAGTGAAACGCTCATATTTTTATTTTCTTTAATTTATACTCTGTGTCTTCTGCTCCAGCATATAGATTTGAAAATCTACATACTTCATCCGGCATTCAGCATTCATCATCGTATGTGTACTTTGTCGTATATTTGCTTCCAAATGTTTATTCACTGCGAAAAGAACGTCTCTCGTGCAGAATACGTTTACACGCATAAAAAAAACCTCTACTGATCCGATGGTATGTCGACAGAGGAGAGTGCTCTAGCCTGCCTGCTGTATGCTGATGTGAGACCACTTGATCATAAGCTCTAAAGCTCTAGCAACAGCCAGGATTAATTTCCCACTCCACAGCGAAGTGCGTACTGGAATTACCCATGTTGATAGAAATTCAGTAGTATTCAGTAGCAGTTTTTCAGAGGCTATCCGTTTGCTTTAGCACGAGAACAAAAGATCGGATTCAGCTGCTGGCTTGGCAAAGAGCATCTGTCGAATACGTCCGTTCCACTTTTTGCCGCAGGTGTAAAAACTTTTCCAGAAGAGAAGAAGACAATGATTCGTATTATTATTCTTCGTCGAAGGTCCAGTGACGGAAAGTAAACAGAACACTCTCGGTACGATATACTGGAAGACAGATATAAACTGGTGAAGGGTGCTCGGATAGCTCAGGTGGTAGTGATTCTGAGTCGGAGAACAGTAGGATTACAATTAGAAAGTGCCAATAAAGTTTCATTGCTGTATCTGTTCTGAAATTCTAAATTTCTGCCGCGCGGGGTTGCCGCGCCGTCAGAGGCGCCTTGCCATAGTTCGCGCGGCTCCCACCCGTCGGAGGTTCGAGTCCTCACCATATATAGCTAATTTCTGGTACTTCCTACAAAGTGAATCAAGAACCCTCTCTAGCTTCAGCAGAAATGCTTGGAAGTCAGAGTTAGGGGACCTATAAGGAACAACAATTAGAAGTTTAGTTTCACTAAATTCAACTGCTCCTGCGCAAAATTCAAATATCTGTTCAGTGCATTGCCGTATTACATCTATGGACTCAAAGGGAATACTGTTTTTTTACATACACAGCCACTCCCCCACCCCTCAAGGAACTCTTTGAAAAACAACTAGCTAATCTGTATCCTGGTAAAGAAAGCCTCTGAATTGTCCAATTATTTAAGCTGTGCTCTGATATACTACTAATTTCACAGTCAACATCTATAAGCAGTTCACTAACTTTATCTCTAGACAATCAATATAATTAAAACAGTTGATAATAATAATGGATACAAACCAATAATAATAGAAAAAACTCCACAACAAAATGCAAACAAAAACCACGGATCCACTAACAGTAATCCACACAACATGCACTCCAAAATAAATCAGTGTTCCACAGAAGCCAAACCAAAATATGCTGCACTCCCATATATAGGCTCACTATCATACCAAATAGCAAAATTATATTTAAAAAGAAAAATATCACAATCAGCTTCTCCACAAGTAATAAATTACAGCAAAAAGTAATCCGTGATGTAAATACCTCCAAGAGTCCCCACAGTGAATCAGGAATATACAAGCACAAATCTGATACATGCCCAAAACTCTACATTGGACAGACAGGCATAAGTTTTGAGTTAGATACGAAGAACACATTGATGCTTTAAGGCTTGGTAACTTGAACAAATCTGCATTTGCAGCCCATATTGCTGAAGAAAACCATTCAGTGAGAAACACTGAGAACAACTTAAAATTTTTACATCTAGCAGAAAAAGGAGCCACTATGAATATATTAGAAAAAAATAGAAATACACACACACACACACACACACACACACACACACACAATTAGCTAACACCCCTTTCCTCAAAAATTTCCAAAAATTATTTCCCAACCTCCAAAGTAAGTAATATTCCTACACCTATCTGCAGATCAAGTATCAAATTTATGTGCTACTACAATTTTCATGATGCTAAATGTAAATAAATTATGTATTGTCTTATTCACAGATATTAAAAAAAATCTTTGACGTGGAACATCTTTATAATGCAACATTATTCGCTCTAAAATTCACAAAATCAATCTCTCTCTATACTAGTGTAAAATGCATTTCAGTTGCATAAGTGGATATATGATCCTTTTCCAGACATGGGACATCTTTATAATGTTACGATATATCATAGCATGTTTGACACTTATGTATTTGTAAACACTTTGTATCTATCAAAACATGTGATGCATGTTAGAAATCTATTCTGTGATAAATCTAAAGTGCTCAGTGATACAAATTGATGTGTGCAACGATAAGAATGTGGTGGAAATGCGCTCATTGATACGAATCTACAGGGTGTTTCAAAAATGACCGGTATATTTGATACGGCAATAAAAACTAAACGAGCAGCGATAGAAATACACCGTTTGTTGCAATATGCTTGGGACAACAGTACATTTTCAGGCGGACAAACTTTCGAAATTACAGTAGTTACAATTTTCAACAACAGATGGCGCTGCAAGTGATGTGAAAGATATAGAAGACAACGCAGTCTGTGGGTGCGCCATTCTGTACGTCGTCTTTCTGCTGTAAGCGTGTGCTGTTCACGACGTGCAAGTGTGCTGTAGACAACATGGTTTATTCCTTAGAACAGAGGATTTTTCTGGTGTTGGAATTCCACCGCCTAGAACACAGTGTTGTTGCAACAAGACAAAGTTTTCAATGGAGGTTTAATGCAACCAAAGGACCGAAAAGCGATACAATAAAGGATCTGTTTGAAAAATTTCAACAGACTGGGAACGTGACGGATGAACGTGCTGGAAAGGTAGGGTGACCGTGTACGGCAACCACAGAGGGCAACGCGCAGCTAGTGCAGCAGGTGATCCAACAGCGGCCTCGGGTTTCCGTTCGCCGTGTTGCAGCTGCGGTCCAAATGACGCCAACGTCCATGTATCGTCTCATGCGCCAGAGTTTACACCTCTATCCATACAAAATTCAAACGCGGCAACCCCTCAGCGCCGCTACCATTGCTGCACGAGAGCCATTCGCTAACGATATAGTGCACAGGATTGATGACGACAACATGCATGTGGGCAGCATTTGGTTTACTGGCGAAGCTTATTTTGACCTGGACGGCTTCGTCAATAAACAGAACTGGCGCATATGGGGAACCGAAAAGACCCATGTTGCAGTCTCATCGTCCCTGCATCCTCAAAAAGTACTGGTCTGGGCCGCCATTTCTTCCAAAGGAATCATTGGCCCATTTTTCAGATCCGAAACGATTACTGCATCACGCTATCTGGACATTCTTCATGAATTTGTGGCGGTACAAACTGTCTTAGACGACACTGCGAACACCTCGTGGTTTATGCAAGATGGTGCCCGGCCACATCGCACGGCCGACGTCTTTAATATCCTGAATGAATATTTCGATGATCGTGTGATTGCTTTGGGCTATCCGAAACACACAGGAGGCGGCGTGGGTTGGCCTCCCTATTCGCCACACATGAACCCCTGTGAATTCTTTCTGTGGGGACACTTGAAAGACCAGGTGTATCGCCAGAATCCAGAAACAATTGAACTGCTGAAGCAGTACATCTCATCTGCATGTGAAGCCATTCCGCCAGACACGTTGTCAAAGGTTTCGGGTAATTTCATTCAGAGACTACGCCATATTATTGCTACGCATGGTGGATATGTGGAAAATATCGTACTATAGAGTTTCCCAGACCGCAGCGCCATCTGTTGTTGAAAATTGTAACTACTGTAATTTCGAAAGTTTGTCTGCTTGAAAATGTACTGTTGTCCCAAGCATATTGCAACAAACGGTGTATTTCTATCGCTGCTCGTTTAGTTTTTATTGCCGTTTCAAATATACCGGTCATTTTTGAAACACCCTGTATATGTGCAACGATAAGCATGTGGTGAAAACTATGACAACAAATACTCCAGACCGACATTTCACGTAAGTCACATCCCAGTGGAAATCTGTAACGCAACCATCTGTGTGGCGTGTTTATAATCATGTATTATTTACATTGTAAGACAATTAATCAATAAAAAACAAACCACATGTTCTAATGAAAGTGTGAAAGCCGTCTGACGATGAATTGTAATGATTCGAAACCAGTAATGATACCTTTTGAATAAAGGAACTTAAAATAAATTTGTGGCTGGTTCCTGTCTCAACACCATCAATATTTGTTTTCAAATAACAGCCACGATCTCCATCCATATCATCACATGATAAAATTGCATTTCCCACTTTAATTTCACGTGTCCATCTCCTGCGACTCTTACACGTGATGTTAGCTCGACCGATCACGACTACAAGTCACTTAGCGCGCTCGTACCGCTACCATTGTCGATGCGACACAGTACCTGGCCCGCTAGAAACCGCGCCTAATGACAGAAAATACAGGAAAGCTAAGGACACCAGCTAACGCGTGCTGCTAGGTGCATCGTTGGTAGCAATGAGGGCAACCGTACACTATATTGTCCTATTTTCTTTTTTCTGTTCTTATACTGCACATGTGTAAACTTCAAGTTCTTTTTCACGTCCAAACTCTTACATTTCTGTTAAGTAACCGATTTAAATATTTATTATATACCATTGGCCACATGTAAATGGCAGATTCTACCAGAAATTGGCTGAGTATAAAAGCCTAAATCCGTTGTGAAATGAAAGAAAAGGTCCTTTTTAGGAATTAGATACGATATTCGTCAGTTCAGTACACAGTTGCGAAGTAGCAAAAGCATGGAGAACCTAACAATGTTTTGTTTCTAAAGACCGGACCATAATGTTTGAATGAAGTACAGAACACATCTGCAGCCCATTATTGAGTATTGCTGATGTGTTCAAGAACCCGACCAAGTCGAGTTAATGGGTTAATGGAGGACATTGAAGCAATTCAGAAGCAGAAGCGTGCTGTTACAAAAATTTTTACCTATCGGTTCGATCAGAATGACAGCGTTGCAGAAGTGCTCCGAGACCTTACGTTGGATGGGAATCCTTTGAGGGGTTTATAACGAAATTCAAAACAACCGCATTAGCAACAGACTGCACAACGATTCTTCTGCCTGCATCTTTCATCTCGTGTAAGGACAAAATACACCCATGAACCAAAGTATCATCAGCACTGCTCACCGCGAAACTGAATGACGCCTGGTGCTGTTGCGAGCACATGACACGGAAATGAAAGTATGTAAGCGGAACAGAGATGAATGGGGTATTGTTTTAGCGATGACATGAGCTGCAAATGGAGAAATCCACTGACGTAAACGACGTTGACGAAGGGCAGATTGTTATATTCCGACGCCCGGGAACGAGCATCGCGGAAACGGCGAATCTGGTCGACTGTTGGCGTGCTACCGTGGAAAAGTGGTTGAAGGACCAAAAAACCACGAGTAGGTTACAAAGTGTGGAACGTCCGCGCCTCGTCACAGAGCACGCAGGTCGGCGGCTTGCCCGCATCGTAAAACAGAATAGGCGGCGACCTTTGGCAGATCGGAAGACAGAGTACAATTCTGGCGTAGGCACAAGCGTTTAGGATCACAACGTTCAGTGCACATTGTCTGGGCTCTCCATGTTGACCCAGAGAAATCATCAATTCTGATTGCAATGAGTATGGGATCCTTGAGGTTGGACGGGTGATCAATGGTAACATATTGCTTGGTCAATTAAATCATGTTTATTATTGCAACAGGTCGACGGTCGTGTTGTGATACGGCATCATCCGGATACGGGCTGCTTGAAACATTATTCACGCCAGGGCTGCAGAGCTGTGGGGCAGTTTTATTCAATGGTGGACATTCACCCGGTCATCCACGGGACTTGTGGTAATAGTGGACGGCACCAACACAGCTGTGGACTACGTGAACATTACTGCGGACCATCTGCATCCCTTCATGCTTTTGTCTTCTCCGACGGTGACGGCATCTTCCAGAAGGATAACTGTCCATGTAGCAAAGCCCATCGTCACATTTGCCTGATCTGTACCCGATGGGAAACACGTGGGACGCTATCGGACAACAGTTTCGCTTCCACATAAACAACCGGCCCGTAATTTACGGGAAGTGCGTGACCTATGAGTAGACATCTATTGCTACATGCCTCTGGAAACCTAACAAGGACTTGTCGAATGCATGCCACGCAGAATCACTGCTGTATTGCGTTCCAAGGTGGACCAATACGCTATGAGGCAGGTAGCCATAATGTTATGGCTCGTCAGTGTAAGAGCGATTGGCAGTCATCATAGGCCATGATGCTTCCCTCGCTCTACTTGCGAGTGGCAGACGGAAGTGAATGACTAGCAGTGGTGCTAATATTATCCGCCATGCACTGTAAAGGGTTGCGCAGTGTGTCTGAAGACAGAAATGTATATTGCTTCCCATGTGGAGAAAAGTATGGCATTCCACAAGGTTTCAAACAGGGAACATAACGACAGACAGAATACATATCGTGGAAAAAGACTAGGTTCAAATATTTATCCACTTATTCATATTTACAGCGTCCGCATCACTTCAGCTGAACCATAGATAGTTTCATTAAGCAGGACGACAGCAGATATCTTATCGCGTCCTCGTCAATATTGACAGAAGGTGTCGTCTCTAACGATATAGCTGTCGACGGGGCGTGAAACATAAACAGTATACGACAAGACGACATACTGTTACAGGTAACGTGTTCATATCAGGTTATGAGTCCAGTGTTCGTAATAATTGTTTAGACTGATGGAACAGTTTCTATAGTATTTTCGTCCGCTACCACAACAATGCTTTTCCCCCGGACTCTTTCTACTGTCTGCCTTCATTGGTTGTTTGAAATGTTCTTGCAAATAAGAGTTTAAATTTACAGGTTTGAAGAGAGTCTCAGCTGTTCGTTAGTTAAGCAAGTTCGAATGCTAGGTGGAAGAATACGGACATTATTCGACATCACTGAGTTTAACAGTGGAGGGATAAATTGCACTGGAGGAGCTAGGCGTCGTTTCAGAAAGGCCACTTTGTTAGGGGCTATTACCTAGATTCAAAGAAAATAATTAGTTTTGATCGTCACAGAAGATACCCCGAACATTTTACGTCATGTTTACCAACGTCAGTCATTACGAGAATTAACATACGTATTAACTGTGAGCATTACACTTTTGTGTTACACGGTAATAATTGAAAAATCTAATATCTGAGTACTTTAACTAGAGAGTTTAAAGGCCACAGAAATCTGTGGGGCCACAATTGCGGGTTTCTACTTGTTCATTAGTTAGCACGCGGGCGACAATAACCAGTCAAGTTCAGTATTGTTGCGATCGACCAAGACGGAAAGACCGGCTGAGGAGCCCCAGCAGAAAACGACACGTCGCAAAAAAATGTTCGCGTCCACAGAAGACGATGTTATGAGTCTGGTGGGATGAAGACGACAAACAGGCTACGACTGCCTCTCCAGGTATGTAAGCAAAAATGCTGCTATTTATTGACGGCTCAGATTCTATGTTGCAGCAAAGGAACCAAAACGACAGAAAATACTGAATAATTGCTGCTGTAACACGGAAATATACGTCTGCATACCGTTAACAAATACCAAAGTAATCTACCTTCTTCACCTTTTCTGTTCTCTACTCGATTTTCTTCGAGCGAACACCTGCGATAACTCTGTTTTCGGACGTGGATTATAGAACATACTCCAGCATTAGGAGAATCACTAGCCGATTTCTGTGTGCCGCTCAGCTGGAATTGGAACTTACCGTAGCAAAAAGAGTTTGTATGAGATTAATAGGATGCCATAGTTCCTTTCTGACACTTGGTAGATAGCACGATAGCGTGAGTAAGATTAATTTGCATCTTCTTCCACGTAGATTGTGCGAATTTATTCTAAGGAGTCTCAATATTTACTGATCTTTATGTAAAAATCGAGAGTGCGCCGTCGCTATTTAGTTTTAAAGCCGAGCGATAATGTAATTTGTTTTTGTTTGTATAGCGAATGAAGGGTAGATGGATGAGAGGAAGGGAGAGTCAAGTTTAACGTCCCGTCGATGAAGAAGTCATTAGAGAGGAGTACAAGATCGAAATGGAGAAGCATAGGTAAAGAATTCGGTCGTCTACTTCCAAAGGTTTCCTGGCATTTTCCTTAAACATTTAGGTATACTTGGAAAGTCTACATCTGGTTGGCCGGACGGGGAGTTGAACCGCCATCCTTTCGAATATGAGTCCAGTATCTTATCACTTCACGAAATCAAAAGTTTTGTGTAGTGAGTACTGTTGTGGAAATACTTAATCACCGCTGCGCGGTATTAGCCGAGCGGTCTCAGGCGCTGCAGTCATGGACTGTACGGCTAGTCTCGGCTGAGGTTCGAGTCCTCCCTCGGGCATGGGTGTGAGTGTTTGTCCTTAGGATAATTTAGGTTAAGTAGTGTGTAAGCTTAGGGACTGATGACCTTAGCAGTTAAGTCTCATAAGATTTCACACACACATGAACATATGAACTTAATCACCACAGTAAGTGTGTATGAAAAACAGCGTAAAACCCACGTCTGAACAGGGTAACGTGTTTAATCTGGTGTCGCCTTCAGTTAGCTAAGTAGATTTGTGAAGTTCAGTTGGTACCAGGCGCGGCTGATCTCAGCAGTTCGTAAGTTACATGGAGCCGGCTATTAGCGTGGCTGTCTGTCATGGCCAAACCGGCGATCTCGTGACTTCCGTCTTGAGCGAGGTGTTTCTTACTTGCCTCGCACGTCGGGCTGCTATCTTATCGCAGTTTCCTGTCGGATCTCGTGAGGTGTGTTAGCACCTGGGCGTTAAAAAACGGCTGTTCAGCGCTGACTAACTAAACTCTTTAGGCATGAATGAAGCTTAAATGGGCTAACAACACCCACTGTTTGAATTATCTTTTTCATTTTTAAAGTCCAACTACATCAAGACTTCATTCAGTGAAGTTCAGTAAATAATATTGTCAACTATTTGGATTTTTTTTTCGTTCTTTCTGATCTCCTCGTGCAGTGTAATCTGTAAAGTGTTAGTTTGCAAGAGCCACAACTGGACCAAAAGTTCCTGTGAAGGTAATAGGAGTGCCAATTTCCTCATAGGAAACATAAAATACAAGCAAATGTAACAGTACAGAAAACAGAGTTCACGTTACTCACAAAATTTGTGCTTTTACATGGCAGGTAACGCTCTTGCATCAAGAAGAGTACCTAGCTGTGCATAAATGTATCAGATTCCCTAGGAGTAAAATCTCAGTAGGTGCGGACGCTGCACAGCGGGATAACGCCACAAGGAAAATCTTCGGTACGGTGCAGTTCACGTAAGCTGACCGGACAAGAAATTAGTGAGCCCGTTAGAAGAGCACATTAGTTTGGAGCGTTCTACACTCCTGGAAATGGAAAAAAGAACACATTGACACCGGTGTGTCAGACCCACCATACTTGCTCCGGACACTGCGAGAGGGCTGTACAAGCAATGATCACACGCACGGCACAGCGGACACACCAGGAACCGCGGTGTTGGCCGTCGAATGGCGCTAGCTGCGCAGCATTTGTGCACCGCCGCCGTCAGTGTCAGCCAGTTTGCCGTGGCATACGGAGCTCCATCGCAGTCTTTAACACTGGTAGCATGCCGCGACAGCGTGGACGTGAACCGTATGTGCAGTTGACGGACTTTGAGCGAGGGCGTATAGTGGGCATGCAGGAGGCCGGGTGGACGTACCGCCGAATTGCTCAACACGTGGGGCGTGAGGTCTCCACAGTACATCGATGTTGTCGCCAGTGGTCGGCGGAAGGTGCACGTGCCCGTCGACCTGGGACCGGACCGCAGCGACGCACGGATGCACGCCAAGACCGTAGGATCCTACGCAGTGCCGTAGGGGACCGCACCGCCACTTCCCAGCAAATTAGGGACACTGTTGCTCCTGGGGTATCGGCGAGGACCATTCGCAACCGTCTCCATGAAGCTGGGCTACGGTCCCGCACACCGTTAGGCCGTCTTCTGCTCATGCCCCAACATCGTGCAGCCCGCCTCCAGTGGTGTCGCGACAGGCGTGAATGGAGGGACGAATGGAGACGTGTCGTCTTCAGCGATGAGAGTCGCTTCTGCCTTGGTGCCAATGATGGTCGTATGCGTGTTTGGCGCCGTGCAGGTGAGCGCCACAATCAGGACTGCATACGACCGAGGCACACAGGGCCAACACCCGGCATCATGGTGTGGGGAGCGATCTCCTACACTGGCCGTACACCACTGGTGATCGTCGAGGGGACACTGAATAGTGCACGGTACATCCAAACCGTCATCGAACCCATCGTTCTACCATTCCTAGACCGGCAAGGGAACTTGCTGTTCCAACAGGACAATGCACGTCCGCATGTATCCCGTGCCACCCAACGTGCTCTAGAAGGTGTAAGTCAACTACCCTGGCCAGCAAGATCTCTGGATCTGTCCCCCATTGAGCATGTTTGGGACTGGATGAAGCGTCGTCTCACGCGGTCTGCTCGTCCAGCACGAACGCTGGTCCAACTGAGGCGCCAGGTGGAAATGGCATGGCAAGCCGTTCCACAGGACTACATCCAGCATCTCTACGATCGTCTCCACGGGAGAATAGCAGCCTGCATTGCTGCGAAACGTGGATATACACTGTACTAGTGCCGACATTGTGCATGCTCTGTTTACTGTGTCTATGTGCCTGTGGGTCTGTCAGTGTGATCATGTGATGTATCTGACCCCAGGAATGTGTCAATAAAGTTTCTCCTTCCTGGGACAATGAATTCACGGTGTTCTTATTTCAATTTCCGGGAGTGTAGATGGTGCAAAACTGGTTCTAGATGGTCATTTGTCCATCCATCGCCAACATTAGTGAAGTAGTGGGGTGCAGTTGACAATCGGTTGTATGGAATCAGCGCAGTTAAATGGATCGACGTTGAGATGCGATAGGAGAAATGGGCTACCATGAATCTTTCTAGTAGGTCAAAACTGTGTGCCGGACCGGGACTCAAATCTTTGGTGAGCACGTGCTCTACCGACTAAGCAATCCAAGTGCGACTCACGATCCACCCTCACTGCTTTACTTACGTCAGTGGAAGGTAGTAGATGAGCTATACTTCCGCCAGTGGCAGTTAGCAGATGAAGTACTGGCATTACTTGTGCCAGTGGAAGGTAGCAGATGAGGTACTGGCGGAAGTAAAGCTACGAGTGTAGGTAGCGAGTCCTGCCTGGAAAGCTTAGTCAGTAGAAAACTGGCCCACGAAAGGTAAAGCTCGCAATTTCGAGTCCCGGTTCGGTGCACAACTTTGGTCTGCCAGGAATTTTCAGATCAGTGCACACTCGGCTGCACAATGAGAATTCATTCTGGAAAGGACCTATCATCCTATCATCCAATGACCAAGTAATGAATGAAGTTCTCCGATTTGTTGGTGCATCAACGCGAACTGTCTAGAGACTAAACACTAAATGGTGTACCACTCGAAGTCACGTAACAGCGCGTACGAGCGAGGTCAGTATCCTAACGGGTAGAGACCGGAGACCAGACGATAAGGAGACATCACAGGAGAGGCATCAGCCCCACGAATGTCATGCCTTGTCGGTAGCAAATTCAACAGAATTTGCTGCAGTCAGTGAATGCTGATCCACCACAACCAGTTTTCGAGCGAACACTGGGAGGAAAGTACACGTAGTGGATATTTGGAATTTTGTACGTCGCGAAAAGTTATTGCTCACAGCAGCCAGCGGCTCATAAAGCTACACGACTTAAGGGTGGGGGAAGGGGGCAAACAGTACAGAAATTGGACGATAGCTGACTGGGGGCGTGTAGTGTGGTCTGACGAGTCGGTATTTTCGCTCTTTCTGAAATAATGATGGGTGTGGGCTGCGGCGACTGCTTACGGGAGATCAGTCGCGATAACGATTTTTTAAAATTGTGTTTAGTTATTTCTCCAAGATATGTATGGTTTTTGTTTGGTGTACGTTAATACGAAAGAAAGAGCGTTTTCTAATTAACGACACATCCCCTTCGGTCTGCTTGCAATTGAGCTGTCATCCCGTCTGCAGCAGACTTTTTTTGTATTAACTCTGTTCGTTAACCACTGGTCTGCAAGTTGGTCAGCCTGGTGTCAAGTGAGTGTACTTGGCAGCATAGTTTCAGTTCAACATTCTATTTTCGTTTTACTAGTCGTAGTGATTTGAAATATTACTTGATTTTAGGAATTAATCTTATTGTGTTTATAGTTATATTTTAGCCGTGCAGATCGTAAATACGGTCAGAATAAGGATGTTTCATAGTAGGAATAAGTCTAAAGGTAACAGAGGAGCTCTGTCGTACTCTCTGACCAACGATGATGTATCAGAGAGCTAGTGTAACTAATGATGAATATAGACATACTCATTACCTACCAACATCAATAACAGATTTTATAAAACCTTTCCATAGAGACTTAGCTAGCAAAACCTTACTTGCTTAATGCATCCATGGGAGAACTCAAAATCCCAACGAAAATGTCAATAACTGTGTGTGGGATCGCTTTCCTGAAACACTATTTTTGGGTCTAAAACCACTGAAAACTGGTTTCACGGATTCAGTGTTGTATTTCAATGATGGGTCAGCCAGCAGGTTGAAATTTTTCAGTGATATGCGCATAGAACCTCGGGTGAATATGAAGAACGCGATTCTTTCAAGTGACCAGTGCTGTGGATGCGGGAGACTGAGAAGGGTGCCCTCAATATGTCAAAACATGAGATCGCGGGCACAGAAACACGCAACAGTGACTGGTAAGGACCCCACGAATTTTAACTTTTTGATGTAGGTTGAAAAGATTGTATCACAACTTCAAAGGCATTTCCCAAAAAGTATGAAACTTTTAGCTTTAGGTACAATTTTCCCTGAAACTAATACATCTATGTCAATGAAACTTGATAGACAGATTAATTACGTCACATGCGTTAAAATGTAGCAGAATTATGCCAGTCAAAGAAAAGGTGTGACAAATATTTGTGTGTTACTTTTTTTTAAATGCAAATTTTTTAGCTCACATTTTTTTTTTTTTTTTTTTTGGAATTTCTACTGTGATAAGTAATTAACTTTGAAGAAGATATGACAACTTATGCATGTTTCAAATTTACTTTGATTTGAACGAATAGCTTTTGAGAGGAAGTGTACCAACGTTAGTACTCTCAACCACAGGAAATTCGATCACTACCAGGTCCCGTTAATGTCAACTTCCGTGTGTGGAGGGTGTACTTCATACCAGGATGTTTATTTCAAGATTCTCTGTGACGAAATGTGGTTCTACACTTTTATGATGTCTATGCTGTGTGGACTCTCCCGTCTTCCAAGATGATAATACCCGTATTGATAGGGATAGATCAGTACTTTGCTGGTTTGGCGAAGGCTCAGGCAACCTATTGCACCTCGACTGGTCCACTAAATCGCTCGATGTTAATTCCATGGAAAATGTGTGGGTGTATTTGGAACAGCGGGTGAAACGTAGAAATTAACATTCTAGCAATATGGTAGCCTTACGGGACTAATCACCAGTGAGTGGCTTCAGCTGGATGTTGTATATCTAAAGAACCTTACGGTCAGCCCACTTTCCCCGAAGTCAGGTCATTCTTAAGGCTAAAGGAGATGATATACAGTATAGGTATAATCTCAAATAATACTCGATGGCTCCCTACACTACGAAGCCAGGAATAACACCGCTGTGGCTCTGCAACAGATTGGGAGAATGGGAATCCACTCCAGGAAGCCGCCATACTCGCCGACGTATCCATCCGGGGCAGTGTAGAACTGTAACTCATCGCTGAACAGAGCGCTACGCCATTCATGACCACTCGATGTTCCCAGACCGCGGCACCACTGAAAATGCATCAGTTTGTGTTGTAGTGGTAACGACAGCCATAAGTGTAGAGGTAATTCCATAGTCTGGCTGCTCTTAGTCTCCAACCAATAGTGCCGGATGATATTGAATGTTGAAGTGAGTGGGGAGTCCGTTAGTTGTTCACGGATGAAAGGCGCAGATGAGAAGGGATTACGATTTGGCTACCATGTGCTTGGACCACAACACAGCAATCATCGCTTGTGGTGGTCAGACATGGTCGATCGGAACGTTGACGACGAATATTACTGCCGTCATGTACACATGCAGTCCAACATCCGGCAACTTTCACATCTGAATGCCCCACATATCTGGATCCTGCAAACTGCCCAAGTGGAGACCGACCATGACATCCCTTTAGAACTCTGTAAGGTGCTGATAACGCTGTTCCACACGAGACCTTGGCATCTTCATGTAATTCAGAATGAACACTCAAAAACGGATGCTGCTCACTCCCCCCCCCCCCCAATATACCCTCCCAGGCCTGGTAACAACACTATAACATTTAATGCACCCTTGCAGCCTATTAGATGTTCTACCTGTGACAATGTAATTATTTATATACCGGCAATGAGGTGTACGTACACCAAGTTACAGTGAAATCCGACATGTTTTCTAGGTGCTTGACCTTGTTTGTCAGGCAGCGAACTTCCGCCACAGTAAACACAAAAACAGCTGAGCTCTCACTCAGTCAGTATCGAGATTCAGTATCGAGATCAGCACTGTCCAGTCTATCTCTTTATGTAGGATCTCTAACCATTGTGCTCTTTACTTTTGTGACTAGTGTTTACCTCGATGTTCAAAAATGGTTCAAATGGCTCTGAGCACTATGCGACTTAACTTCTGAGGTCATCAGTCGCCTAGAACTTAGAACTAATTAAACCTAACTAACCTAAGGACATCACACACATCCATGCCCGAGGCAGGATTCGAACCTGCGACCGTAACGGACGCTCGGTTCCAGACTGTAGCGCCTAGAACCGCACGGCCATACCTCGATGTGCTTTTTATCTAAACCTGTACGCTGCAAGCTTCCATACGGTGTATCGCGGCAGGCACATGGTGTAGCAGCTTCAGTCTACCTTTCCTAACCCATTTACCAATGGCGCACAGGAAGAAAGACTGTCGATAACCCTCTGTACTGGTTCGAATATCTCCAATGTAGCTTAATGGTCATCAGGCGACATGTATTTAGAGAAAGTAATACGTTTCTTGAGTCATTTTGGAACGTGGGCTTCTAGAAATCAGCAGTAGGGCTCTCAACGATGCACGCTGCCTCTCACGTACTGTGTCCTATTGCAGTTTGATGAAGATACTTTCGCGCTGATCGAACAAATCCGTAACGAATAATGGAGTTCTTTTCTGTCTCTTATGCTTATCCAACTTCCTAAGGGTGCAATGTCGGATCTTGCAGCATAGGTTTCAGGTAGGGCAGCAGCCAGCCAAGGGTTTGCAGGCCAGCCACCTGCGTAATTTTGCTGTTGGCCGCTGCCATAAGTTCTGGCGTAGCAGTGATCTACCGCAGTGTGACTTGGACTGCTACATGCTGTAACAGAATGCAACGGTTCGCAGCTAGCTAATTGACAAGAACCGAGCTCTCTTCGCAACACACGTGGGCAGGGCAAGTATATGTCCCAGCTCAGCCAGTAGCTTCATTCCAACAGTGCCATGCATTCATCTGGATTGCCTCAGCGCCAGTCACCAGTTGGAAGTGTAGCCAAGCAACCATAACATCGAGCAGCACCATCGACTAGGTGAAGCCGCAAGTCTACGAGCCACCAGCAAGCCCTGGTGGTTCTGAGTTTAGAGATGAGGCTTCTCATTGGACGCCATTGCCTGACACTCCAGCCAGCCTTTTAGAGGATTGGGTGCGGCTGCACGTCCTTGCCAGCTGCCCTAAGCCGCAAGCAGAGTACACCAATCCAGCCTAACGTCGCTGTGCTGCAGAGCAGACAACCTTCTTGCCTCAGCAAGGCTGCGTCGTCGCCAGCTGCTGTTACGCTGTCGCAGCAGTTCACCTGCCGCAGGGAATTCATTCGCTGTCACAAACCCTAGGGCAGAATACGTCGATCTACTGTATATCGAATAATAATGAATGTTTCTTCGAACCAGCATTCTTGACACTGTACTCGCCGCTCTTCTGGAAGATCCTACCCCCACAGCCTCCTGTACAGGACATTCTGGGGGCAGAAGAGGCGATCCTGCAGCATTGGTGTCAGCGTAGCAGTCAACACAAGCACGACACCAATACACAGACAGTACCCAAGAACTGATCGAGAGAGGGTCTTGTAAGCGATCTCTCTTGTGTGTGAGTTACACTTCCCCAGGATTCTTGCAATGAATCTGAGTCTGGCATCTCGCTACCCTGAGGCTAGATTAATGCGGTCCTTCCATCTCAAATCGCCCTTGGCAAGTACTCTATGATACTGGAAAGTTGTAACTGATTCTCGTGACTGATCGCCGATCGTGTAATCGAACGATCGTTTAGTTTTTTTGCGCGCATGTAACTATATTTCGTTATGTTCTGATTCAGCCTCCGACCTTGGCATCGGGGTACTGGACGTTAGAGTAGCTGAGTAGAATTTTCTTGTGTGAAATAGCTTAAGTTTTGTTCATTAAAAATTAATTAAGATGGAAAAGGACTTTGTCCAACAGTCCCAGATTTAAAC
The DNA here is from genome assembly GCF_023864345.2 of Schistocerca serialis cubense. Classification (NCBI taxonomy): domain Eukaryota; kingdom Metazoa; phylum Arthropoda; class Insecta; order Orthoptera; family Acrididae; genus Schistocerca; species Schistocerca serialis. The sequence goes on from NC_064643.1 coordinate 465,208,965, forward strand.
TCATTGTCGTCGTTAACCTTTTCAAGCATTCGTTCACAGAATTGTCGTCGCGTCAGGTGATCGTTGGGTTCCAGTTACTGGAAGATCTGGAACTTGTATGGATGTTAATAAACGTCCTTTACAAATTTTCTTCGAACACTTGTACTGTGCCACTGTAAATACGTTGCATGACGACGGATGAACGACGTATGGTTCTAACGACTACAGTTCGAACAGCCTCGGCATTATCTGACGTACAAACGGGTCTCACACGGTCTGCAGGTTTCTTTATCATTGCTTAACTTGTTCCATCAAACTAATGTATCAACTTGTTATTTGGATGTGGTGATGGAACTTGATTGTGGCGTCTTAAATTGTACCGATGGTGAAATTCTCTTCGTACAACCTCCACACTGTCACTATTTTCGTAAAAAAGCTTTAATGGTAAAATCAGTTTGCGGACCACTCCAAGTAACTAAATGGCAAGATGGTCTGAGCTGGTTTCCGTATGTTTATGGCGGAAAACGTTGTGCAGCATTTTGAACGTGTCTTGCGGCAGTCTCACGACGATTAGAAACGGGTGTCATTTTGCTTTTTATGCGATTTTTGACCCCAGGACAATTAAAAATCATCTTTTCCCATCCGATATGGCTCTATTTTGCGTGGTGAATGTGATTTCCTAACTAATAGTGCCACAACTGTTGACCGCAGAACTTGGGCAGTCATGCGCGTTGAACAGTACGGATGATGTAATGTGCAACTCAAATCATACTGTCGTCTTGCGATTCACGTCATTTGTAGCCAACCCCATTTACATTAAGACGCTTACAGCGTCATCTATTGGTAAAATTTTCGTTAGTTTTTTTCTTTCATGATGTTTCCCCTGCGTCAATAATATCTGTTCAAATTAGACGTCATTCTTAGGCATGGCTCTCTTTCTATAGCGTTTTGAAACTGAAATTTTAATCATGGACACACTGTGTGTGTCCTCGAGAGAGGCGCGTAAATATTTGAACACTGCAAAGAACCTACGACCGCCGCTTGCGACAGCAGGTGCACATAAAATCCCTTGCATCTGCGGGAAGTGTGCCTAGGAACTAGAAAAGAAGCATTAACGTCTGGCTTAAGGAACACAAGAACAACTTTCGTCTAGGAAACACTTACAAATCGGCCGTAGCAGTTGGACCAATGAACCATCTAATTTGTTTATCCGATACTACGTTTTTATGAAGGTCCGAGAACGCTAGGATATGCAGACAATTCATAAAACTCGAAAAGCACAAAAACACCTTTAACAGAAAAGAAGGATCTGAATGGTGCGAAAAGTGGCAGTTGACCCTAAATAACGAAAAGTGTGAGGTCATCCACATGAGTACTAAAAGGCACTCAAACTTGGGTTACACGATAAATCAGTCTAATCTAAAAGCCGTAAATTCAACTAAATACCTAGGTATTGCTATTACGAACAACTTAAATGGGAAACAACACATAGAAAATGTTGTGGAAAAGGCTAACCAAAGGCTGTGTTTTATTGGCAGGACACTTAGAAAATGTAACAGATCTACTAAGGTGACTGCCTACACTACGCTTGTCCGTCCTCTTTTAGAGTACTGCTCCGCGGTGTGGGATCCTTACCAGGTAGGACTGACGGAGTAAATCGATAAAGTTCGAAGAAAGGCAGCACGTTTTGTATTATCTCGAAATATGGGAGAGTGTCACAGAAATGATACAGGATTTGGGCTGGAAATCAATAAAAGAAAGGCGTTTTTCGTTGCGACGGAATCTTCTCACGAAATTCCAATTACCAGCTTTCTCCTCCGAATGCGAAAATATTTTGTTGACACCGACCTACATAGGGCGGAACGATCACCACGATAAAATAAGGGAAATCAGAGCTCGTACGGAAAGATATAGGTGTTCATTCTTTCCGCGCGCTATACGAGATTGGAACAATAGAGAATTGTGAAGGTGGTTCGATGAACCCTCTGTCAGGCACTTAAATGTAATTTGCAGAGTATCCATGTAGATGTAGATGTATGAGGATGAGATTTTCACTCTGCAGGGGAGTGTGCGCCGATATGAAACTTCCTGGCAGATTAAAACTATGTGCCGGACCGAGACTCGAACTCGGGACCAGGCTGTGGCTAAACCATGTCTCCGCAATATCCTTTCTTCCAGGAGTGTTAGTTGTGCAAGGTTCGCGGAAAAGCTTCTGTGAAGTTTGGAAGGTAGGAGATGAGGTACTGGCAGAATTAAAGCTGTGAGGACTGGTCGTGAGTCGTGCTTGGGTAGCTCAGTTGGTAGAGCACTTGCCGCGAAAGGCAAAGGTCCCGAGTTCGGGCCTCGGCCCGGCTCTCAGTTTTAATCTCCCAGGAAGTTTCAGAAAAGAAGGATGTTCAGAATTAAATACGTTCTGGGCTTCAGCGCTGAATAAAGCAAACAGCACCAACTCTTCCCCACTATAGCCCCATAACACAGATCGATGCTACTCCGCGATCGTTGGCAGTGGTCCGAGGATGCCACGAAGGGAGGAGGGAAGATTAAAGTTTAACGTCCCTCGAAAACTAGCTCATTCAAGACGGAGTACGAGCTCCATTTGTTTCAAGGATAGTGAAGGAAATCGGCCGTGCCCTTTCAGAGGAACCATTTCGGTATTTGCCTGGTGCGATTTAGGGAAATCCCAGAAACGTTAAATCTGAATGGTCGTATGCGAATTCGAACTGTTGTCCTCCCGAATGCGAGTCCAGTGTGCTGACCACTGCAGATGCCACTACCCGATCAGACTGCTGTGTAGATACATATAAACAGTTCGGTTAGCTGGGCTTGTTGAAATTTGAAACTGCTACATGAATCTTTTAGTCTCTGAAAATGTCTCCAGTTTTAGGAAACGAAATCTTAGGCACATAAATATGCCTTTGACCGCGGCCTAATGTTCCTTAAACAAAATTCAACAAGGATGGAAATATAGCATAATGCACTGAAGATTTTCTAAATCTAAAAAAAAGATAGCATCCATGTGAGCACCGCTGTTTACTGCCTTTTGTATCTCATGAACTAGCAGAGCAAGCTGAGTTTCGCACTGTCGGTACCTGTTGAAACCATGTTGACTACTACCTAGTAGCTTTGTGATCTGCAATCGTGTCTACATAAAAGTGGGAAGAGAGGTGCTTCTTGAATGTAGAACATAGACGGACATTGGGGGTCTCCAATTATACACGGATTCATAATAGTAACTACAATTTGAAATTAACCTCTTTGCCTCTTCCTTGTCAGATTTATTTACCATTGATGAAAAAAGAGCTCCTCGTCCAAGCCCTGAAGGCCCAAGGGATGTCCGCCGGCCGCCGTCTCATCTTCTGCCTTGCGGTTTCATGACGATATGGTCTGGAGGAGCGAGCGATCATCACAAAGCTCTCCAGGTCGTTTTGCTGACTTCCCAGACCGCGGATGTATTCGAGTTAAGTCAAACAATTTTGAGAGAAGTAGATTAGGAAATACTAGAAGTAGTAGCTGAGGATTCCTGTTTAACCAACAAAATAACTGATGTTGGACGTAGTAGAGAGGATTTAAATACAGACTTTAGCACAATAACAGTTAACATAGAATGTAAATTAAGTGCTAGGAAGCCTTCTGCTAAGGTATTTGTCTGGGGAGTAGCCTTACACGGAAATGGAACATAGGTAACAAACAATTTAGACAAGAAGAGAAGTTTTTTAAATGTGGTGCTACAGAAGAATGCTGAAGACTAGATCGTTAGATCGGATAGCTAATGGGAGGTTAGTCATTAGAATTGGACTAAAAAGAGATTTATGGCAAAACTTCACTAAAAGAAGAGAAAACTTGGTAAAACACATGCTGAGGCATCAAGAAATTTTTTGGTAATGGGGGAGATGCGGGGAAGTAAAAACTGGAGGCTAGCCAAGACTCGACCACAGAAATGGATGAAGCTTGCAGTAGTTATTGGAGATGAAGAGATTTGCACAGAACAGAGTAGCGTAGAGAGATGCATCAAACCAGTCTTCTGACTGAAAACGACTCTCAGCTGATTCTAAAAACAATTTTGTGACACTGGAAAAACGGAATTGGTGTTTAGGTAGTGAGGCCCATGCCTTGGATTTTCATTACCTGATAAGAAAATTTTCGAGGATTTCATGTTGCAACATTTTGTTGCATTACATAGTTGTGATGCATCGTGTTTATTAATCTATTCATAGGAGGGCTGGTCGTAATGTTTTAATCATCACCTCGGGAAAATAAAGTTAAGTAATTAATTGTTATTTGTTAAGAGGAACATGTTTGTAGTCCTGGTACAAGTTGAAATCTACTCGCCACGGCACCGTAGCACATCGCTTGAGGAGCCAAAAATAAAACTCCGCAGCCCATTGATAAAGTGGAGTATCATTTGGCAGTTGACATTTCCAGCATTGTGACAGTCCTTGTTGGAAGTATGATGGAAGGAAGGAAGAACAGAGTTTAATGTCCCACTGACGTGGAGGTCATTGTTTCGAGGATGGAAAAGCAAATCAGCCGTTACCTTTCAAAGGAAGCATCACGGCATTTGTCTGGAGTGATTTAGGGAAATCACGGAAAATCTAAATCAGGATGGTCAGACACGGATTTGAACTTTCGTCCTTCAGAAGGTGAGTCCAGTGTACTTCCGACTGCGCCACATCGCTCGGTCTTGGAAGTGTGTGGAAAAAATGCACTCCCATATAATAATAGTTAAGGTTGTGCAGACGCTTCCAGCGTAGACAGTCAAGTGTAAATGACGAAGAATGAAGTGACAGACCATCTGTCTGTGAAGAACCGGGAATTGCGAGAGATATGGAGACTCTGGTGCCGCAATCGAGGAGACAGGGGAAAATGTAAGAACCAGTCGTGGATCAGTTTTCAACATCTTGTGCCACTTTTTGAACATGACAAGGTCGCCACACGCTGGCTTCTGCGACTGCTCTCGTCCATTAAAACACGCGCGCGCGCGCGCACACACACACACACACACACACACACACACACACACACACACACACACACCAAACCGAGGTCACCTGATCACCATGATGAGAGCACAGTTCATCACTGCCGCAAACATCGCAAGCACTGGAAACGTATGGATTAACCATTCCTATATAGGCGAAGAAATAACCGTCACCAGGGGAGATGATTCAGAGTAGATTTTTGGAATTGTCACGGTGTTAGCTTGTGCCGAAACGCACTGCCGAAACGTCCTGTTGAAGTTACGGGAGATTGTCTAGGTGAAACATCGTGGGAAGCCGTCGAAGCCCCAGCTTGTACAAGGTACTGCTCAGGTAGGACACGGTCACAGGTGCTGCTTGTGTGGGTTGCCAAATTTTGCATCAAGCTTCGTTTTCTCCTGAGATGGCACTCAAGGGCTTCTACCGTTTTCCTTGGGTGAAGAAACCATTGGGTGACAGGGAGTTCCACTGTGGCAGACAGTTAACTTTTGAGGTGGAACGTTTACGGAACAGGCAAAATGCAGACTTCTAAAAGGGCGACCAGAAACTTTTCGTTTGAGAGCGTTGCTGCAACGTATATGAATGTAGCGCGAGTACGACGCGGGTATATACCCACTAACTCATTGGCAAGGGTTTAATGTGGAATTCGTGTCTTTCTGACAAGCGCGTGGTTAGAGCGGAAACGTGAAATATGGCGAACTTCTTGTGAAATGCGTCCAAACAGGACCAACTTGCTGTTATTCTTTTCTTGGCTGCCAAACGACAAACACCGATAGACATCCGTGGACGAATGAAGAAAGTGTACGGAGCAGCGTGTCTGTTGCAAACCACCGTTGTGGAATGGTGCGCCAAGTTCCGTGCTGATTGCGACTCGACGCAAGACGCTCCCATACCGCAAATGTCGAAACGCAGAAGTTACGCCAAATCATGTGGGAGATACTCCAGTGCTCGCCCTATAGTCCTGATCTCTCCCCTGGCAGTTATCACACCTTCGGCGCCATAAAAAGGGCCTTGTCTGACGAGGATGTGCAGCATGCAGTTACGGACTTCTTCACACAGCAGGATGCTGTGTTTTGCCAAACGGATATCTTCAACCCGGTGCGTCGGTCGGGTGTTTGCTTCTGCGCTCAAGGCGATTTTACCTGTTTGAAATACCGATTATGTACTCTACGGCCTTCGAACGGAAACTTTTTGATCACCCCTTATACATCCAAGCTTTCCGTCAATTGATGGTTGGGAAAATGTATCGCACTGAAGGGTCAATATGTAGAGAAGGGCTAAAACAGTCATGAAGTTTCATGGTAAGAGACTTTTTTTTTTTTTTTTTTTTTCTAGGTGATAAAACTTCTCGACTATCCCCCGTACACGTAACTTCGCTGTTCGTGAAAGTGCACGCAAGTAACTGTCCCAGAAGCAGTCGTAGATTATTCACTGCACGCTGCCTGTGTTTAACTGGGCGTGCATCAACAGCTCGTCAGAAGAGAGGCGTCGACTCCCGTCTCCGTGACCTGTCCGCTAAGACAGATCGCTGCTCTGCGATGTGAGTCTGCGACAGGAAATGGGCTCTGCCCGCCGTCTCAAGGGCGCCTCGCGGAACAAATAAAACACGGGGTGAGTGCACGTGTATCGAGCAGTTTGCCGGCAGACCGCCGAGGGCGTTCGATGTGTCCTTTTGAAGCTCTCGGGGCAGCCAAACCCATTACGCTCCACTAAATCGCTCGTGGGAGCGAGGCACGGGGGAGCGGGCCGGTCAACGACAATGTGTGCGCTGAACCAATCTAGCAGCCTCTCTTTCACCGTGATGACCGACGCACTTGCGGAACTAAAGGCCGTTACTAACATTAATTTCTCTTGAAAAGCAAAATGTTCAAAGATTCCAGCTAAGCGGATTTAATTTTCATTTCCTACATGGCAGATTGGCCTACAGGTATTAAAAAAAATATCTTACTACTCAAGGACAGTTACCTGTCAGCGGCAAGGTAAAAAGCGTGCTACTTTAACCCCCTTTCTGTTATTATAAATTACCGTAAAGGCTTGAATAACTTTTTATCTTTATTTTTTATACGAGGGTTGGAACTTAAACAGTGGCAACTATTTATTCACAACCGATACAAAGGAGTTACATGTTTGCACCTGTTACTGCCCTTCAAAGTAGTCACCAGCGTTGTGTAGAACCCGTTGCCAGCGATGTGAAAGACGTAGTGTACCGTTAGCAGAGCCTGTTCTGTTGATGGCGCGAATGGACTGGTCTACTGCCTGTCGAATCTCTGGAACAGCTCTGAAGCGAATGCCACGAAGTGGTTCCTTCATCTTCACAATCAAATCAAAGTCACAAGGACTTAAGTCCGGGGAGTATGGTGGATGGTACAGTACTTCCCAGTCTCATTGACCGAGCATAGCAGCCACAGCTTGCGCTGTATGCGCCCGTGCATTGTTGTGCAAAATGATGGGTGGGTTGCGCAGAAAGTATCGCCACTTCTTTCGCAAAGCTGGCAGCAGGTGATGCTCCAAAAACGAACAGTAATACTGTGCACTGACGGTCTGCCGCGGAGGAACGTAATGCGTTAGGATAACACCATTACAGTCATACACGAGAAACACCATAACTTTCACCATACTGGGGCTCTGACCCATAATGATGCCATTCGTTGGATTGACGTTTCAGGTTTGACTTCGTGACATTCGCTCAGAACTGTTTCAGAGATTCGACAGGCAGTAGACCGCTCCATTCGCACCAACAGAACGGGCTCTGCTAACGGCATACTACGCCTTCCACATCGCTGGCAACATGTTCTACACAACGCTGGTGACTTCTCTGCAGGACAGTAACAGGTTCAAACATGTAACTTTTTTGTACCGGTTGTGAATAAATAGTTGCCACTATTTAAGTTCCAATCCTCGTATTCTTTGTTGGTTTAAATATTTATAATTTCATTTGTTTAGTGAACTTTTCAAATTAAAACAGATTATAGTGGGTCCACAATCGATTATACTGAGATGAGAAAATGATTCAAATGGCTCTAAGCACTATGGGACTTAACATCTGAGGTCATCAGTCCCCTAGACTTAGAATTACTTAAATCTACATAACCTAAGGGCATCACACACACCCATGCCCGAGGCAGGATTCGAACCTGCGATTGTAGCAGCAGCGCGGTTCCGGACTGAAGCGCCTAGAACCGCTAGGCCATAGCCACTGTTGAAAACGCCATCATGGGTGAATGAGGCCTCGTGTGTGAACAATACACACTGTTAAGAAGCTTGGCATTACAGCATTGCTGTGGATAATCCATTGACAGAAGTGTACCTGGGGCTCAAAATTCGCTGGTCCCAGTGTTTCCATATGTTCTTTATGATGGGGGTGAAATACCTGTTCTACAAGTACTCCCCACATTGAATATTTTTAAGTGTGCATTTAAAAGTCAAGTTAACGTGTGCTTATTGCTGGGCAGTCGGCCACATGATCTAATACCATCTGCTGAAAGCCTGGTGTTAGGACAGGGCTTTGGCGGGAACCTTGGCCGGCTCTCTGTTGTGGGTACGACCCCGTTTCTCATGAGTTGGCATCCACGGAGATAAACTCCTTACAGTTGGGGTGACGCCTTTTGGGAAAGCGTTCTCTGTACATTCGTCCTACTTTACGGGCACTACATCCTTCCTCGCCGTGCATTACATGGATGTCTGGCAACTCTCGTGACGGGTAACGTTCCGTCTTTTGAGTATATGTCATGCCCTGTACACAGTAACACACCTCACCATGGACACATCATGAGCTGTCCGAGGCAGTGGACAACTGACACCAGGGATAGTGGTGTGCGTGCGGCGCAGGTTCATGTGCTGGTGCGAGGCTGTACGCTGTTTATCACCCACTGCCTGTTTCAGTGTACGACAGACATTAGGGATCATAGAGAGGGTGCAGCAGAACGTCATGCGCCGTTGCCATGCAGGCATTGAGACTGGTGGTCGTCGCTTTGAACTGTTACTATGAGCTGCATTTTAATGCGGTGTACGCTTTATGTGTCCATAACATAATAAATATGCGTTTCCTACCATTGGTTTCCTATCTCAATGTGATAGTTTGTGGATCTGCTACCACCTGTTTCAATTTGAACCAAAAAGTCTTACAACTCTCTGTACAGACGAGTTAAAAATCTCATTTTATGTGATCGCGTAGGCCTAGATCTTCGTGGCCAGTTAGTTAAAACAAAAGTTTATTGGATATGGTTAGACGTCATATTGTAAAATAATTGCTATTCAATAAGGCCACCTAAGAAGACGTATCTCACATTCACAGCTCACCTTGCACACTCCAGGATAACGCAGAGCTACTATCCTGTCCTTGGCGAGCCTAATGCATCTTCGCCGGGTTTGTATCCTTTCTACAGCAGTTGTAACATCCAGTTTGTGTTAGTTTCCAGCAAGGACAAGACAGATGCTATCCACACTGTCCGGAGTGTACGAGTTGGACTGCACGAGGAAGTCTGCATGGGCGAGACCGGGAGCACAAACACTGCCATTAGACTAGGTCAGCACAACAATTCTGCGGTGGCCGAGCAACACAACGACTGCGGCAAGAAAATTAAACTCAATGAAACTTGCGTACCACCTCCCTCCCCTCCCCCAAGCAGCCAATGTTAATTCGTTAATATCGTGTTCTATAAATTTTGCACCCACGAAGGAGAAAGTCAAATTGTAAGTTATTCGATTTGGCCGATATCTGGTGACTTTGGGGGCTAACAATGTCGACTGAAATTTGACATCATTCTCCTGCAGGACAGTTCTGGTATTTGTATAGTCCAAAAGGGAAAGTCAACACCCCTGATAGGATGTAAATTGGCAGCAATTTAAATAATGTTTCGCATAGTTTTCATGCTATTTTCCTAATGCAGGATACTGTGGTTACGATGAACCTATGCATACGTACTACTGTGTGTATGTGCCGGGATAACACCACAGAGGCAGCAAGAAACGTGTGGCGTCTGAACAAGCAGCTCGTTTCCATTGCTGCGTCGTCTAGTCAGGAAGAACTTGTGCCAATGCAGTCGCAACTGTTGATGCCGTTTGTTCAGTATTGGGACACTTACAAGGCATGTGCTCTGGAGTAACATCTGCAACTGTGTGATAACTGGTGTGCTCCTATATACAATTCTGGCTGCACGAAATGTACTGTGTGCTTGGATATGCAAATGATTAGCAGTTCAGCTCGACTGTACAATCGCCGGCTGGCGTGGCCGAGCGGTTCTAGGCGCTTCAGTCTGCAACCGCGCGACCGCTACGTAGCAGGTTCGAATCCTGCCTCGGGCATGGATGTGTGTGATGTCCTTAGGTTAGTTAGGTTTAAGTAGTTCTAAGTTCTAGGGGACTGATGACCTCCGATGTTAAGTCCCATAGTGCTCAGAGCCATTTGACCCAGCCAACTGTACAATCTACATAGTAGTAACACCACCTGAATTCTATATATAATGAACGGTAGCGCAGCGGGTTCCTCATTCAGAAATCACATCGTGATGTTATTGTTTGTGAGAAGATCATGTCATGCCTCGCGTCAGAAGGATAACGTCTACCGGCACGTATCATAATTCCACAGCACCACGATCGTGGCATATCGAGATGTGTTTTATTGTTCCGCGATATTTCTGCTTGCGTTGGTCAGGATATTACGATTGTCATGCGGATACAGAATACTGTACTAAACGCCATGGGGGATCTGAATGATCCCACTCGACTAGCGCCTGAGAGGACGGGTATATTCAACTGTGTGAAATCTTATGGGACTCAACTGCTAAGGTCATCAGTCCCTAAGCTTACACACTACTTAACCTAAATTATCCTAAGGACAAACACACACACCCATGCCCGAGGGAGGACTCGAACCTCCACCGGGACCAGCCCCACAGTCCATGACTGCAACGCCTTAGACCGCTCGGCTAATTCCACGCGGCGATATATTCAACTCTCGGCCGCGGAGAGTCCAATAGGCATGACGTCTACCTTGGACCAGGAATGGTCTTGTCTGCAAGAAGACAAGTATCTACACAGACAGTGCGGCGACACGAGCACCATAGACTGTCAGCACAGCGACGATTGTTGTGGCTTCTCCTGGGGTGATCACTGGAAGAAGTACGACGACAGTGGTGCACCCACTACAAAACTGGACGCAGGAGCATCTCCACATCAGCTGGTCAGACGAGTTCCGCTTCTGTATGCAGTTTCGCGATGGACGCATCCGTGTGTGCAAGCGCCAGAGGGAAAGACAACCGACGCTGTAAGACTACGTTCGTCAGCGTCATAGGGGCCCAGCAAGTGGAGTGCCACTGAGTTCACAACACTAACACCTCAAGTTCGCAGAGCAGGTAGTTTGGATAGTATGCGCTACACTTTGGACGTGTTAAAGTTAGTGGCTCTTTATTCAAAATCTCCGTCGGCAATCTTTCAACAAATATCTTTCAATAACGCAAGACGGCATGTTGCCCGTGCTTTCCTGATCTACCTCGATGCATAGGGTGTTCGATCGTTGCTCTAGCTAGCATGTCCTCCAGACCTGTCATCCACCGAAAGAGTGTCTGAGACACTACCACTTTCTAGTCACAACGACTGATGAAGTGTCGCTTAGAGCTGAAGAAACATGGAGTGACGTACCGGAAGTAGTCATCCAAACAGTTCGACTTCATGTACCGCCTCGATAGTGCCACTTTTGCTGACAGCTCTGTGTACTAAATTTCACACACTGTGCACCTATGAATCTCCTAAAAATGTAATTATGTGTTCTCCCTGATCTACGAAATACCGAAAATGAGTAAAAGTTCGTTATTTTCCACATTTCTGGTGTTGCAGTTTTAATGTTCAGCAATGTATACTTTCCACAACGTTGTGCACTCTTGCCAATTTCTCTTATGCAAAAGTCATATACAGATCGCGGTAGTCTCGCGTCCACAAGGTAGACAAGATTGGTGCATTAGCGGAGCTGTCATTAGTACGCGGTCAAAATGCTTCCAACTGATTATGGCCACACGACGGGAATGAACAGACTTTGAAGGTGGCGAGGTAATTGGGCTAGAAGCATGGGACATGCCACTTCGGAAATCGTTAGGGTATTCAATATTCCAAGATCCACAGTGTCAAAAGTGTGCCGAGAATGCCAAATTTCAGGTATTGCCTCTCACCACGGACAACGCCGTAGCCGACGGCTTTCACTTAACGACCGAGAGCAGCGGCGTTTGCGTAGGCTTGTCAGTGCTAATAGACAAGCAACACTGCTTGAAATAACCGCAGAAATCAATGTAGGACGTACGACGAACATTTGGCGTTAATGGGCTATGGGAGCAGACGACCGACGCGAGTGCCTTTGCTAACAGCACGACATCGCCTGTAGTGCCTCTCATGGGCTCATAACCATATCGGTTGGACCCTAGACGATTGGAAAACCCTAACATGGTCAGATGAGTTCAGATTTCAGTTGGTAAGAGCTGATGTTAGAGTTCGAGTGGGGCGCAGACTCAACGGACCCAAGCCATCAACAAGGCACTGTAAAAGCTGGTGGTGGCTCCATAATGGTGTGGGCTGTGTTTACATGGAATGGACTGGGTCCTCTGGTCCAGCCAAATAGATTACTGACTGGAGACTGTTATGTTCGGCTGTTTGGAGACCATTTGCAGCCATTCATGGACTACATGTTCCCAAACAACGATGAAATTTTTATGGATGACAATGCGCCATGCCACCATACCACAATTGTTAGCGACTTCTTTGGAAAACATTCTGGACAGTTGGAGCGAATGATACCAGATCGCCCCACACAAATCCCATCGAAGATTTGTCGAACATTATCGAGATGTCAGTTCGTGCACAAAATCCTGCACCGGCAATACTTTCGCAATTATTGACGGCTCTAGAGGCAGGATGGCTCAATATTTCTGCAGGGTATTTGCAACGACTTGTTAAATGTATGCCACGTCAAGTTGCTGCACTGTGCCAGTCAAAAGGTGGTCCGACACGATATTCTCTGGTATGCCATGACTTTCGTCACCTCAGTGTTTATTTCCCACACCATTATACGCCTCTGTCAATTTCTCTTGTTCTGCATTACAAAGCGAAGAAGCCTCCGACGTTCATCTTCGTGGATGAGGCACAACATATTGTTTCATTTGAGATAGCGCATTGATTAAAGCCTGGGATTCTCCTTCAGAAAGAGTGGAATCTGATTGCCAGTCCGCAATCAGGATTTAATTATAGTTTCTCTTCATAACTAAGTACTATGTCGAATTGCTTCGTTAGATTTTGTGCCCTGTCTTGTTCAATATGTATTAGCTTTTGATACGCTTCTAATGACCTCATCGACGATAGGACGTTAAATCCTTGTCTTTCATTCTTGCTTCTTCCACATCTGACATGTAACGAACCTTGCCGTTCCTGTGATCGTCGTTCCCAACTACTCGACCTTCACATGCTGCCCTTTGACATTATATCTGACACCAGCAGCTTCTTTATTCTTTGCAAACAGAGCCGACCGATAGTTCTCCCTATTCCAGATAACTCGTCGTATACCTTTGGAACGGCTTGACTTGCAAAATGGAGGGACGGATATGACTCTGGGTGCCGCATTAATCCCCAAACCAGCAGTAGCTGTGAAGGAGCGACTACAGGAAAACGTAATTTGAAGTTTGGGGCACATGGGGGTGACGTCAACCTATTCAGATAGTCGCCCTATAGCTTATGTGCCTTCGCACTTGCATCTAGTTATCATTCCTCGGTGAGATGTAAACAGAGACATCGTCGTGAAGTTAGAAGTTGTGAATAAACGGATGTTTTCACTAGCGCCACGTCGAAACAAATAAATAGCTGTGGACTTTGAGTGTGGCAAGGCCGTTGGCACGCGTGTGGCACGAACGTCAGTTCAGCCGTGATAATGCGGCGTAGGTGGGCTGTTGAGGTAGCCGCACACCGACAGCATTAGTGTTGCCAGCATGGCTGTTTCCTGACCACGAGTACCAGTGTACAAATACCAGGTAGCAGCAGGTTTTTTTTCCAAAAATTGGTAACTACTATTTCTAGCCGTTATTGTAATATGATTTAAAAGAGATTGGCAGTCATCAGTTTTCCACAACAAATGTCTTTTCCCTCCCATCTCTTACTGACAACACCGAGCGAGATTTCTTGTTTTAAAACATGCAATGGTTTAATGTGAACAATTCTATTGTCTCAGGTATGCGCAAGCATTCTTAATCTGTCAACAAAGCACCTGCGAGTAAACACAGCGTGTGAGTGTGTGTGTGTGTGTGTGTGTGTGTGTGTGTGTGTGTGTGTGAAATCTTATGGGACTTAACTGCTAAGGTCATCAGTCCCTAAGCTTACACACTAATTAACCTAAATTATCCTAACGACAAACACAAACACCCATGCCCGAGGGAGGACTCGAACCTCCGCCGGGACCAGCCGCACAGTCCGTGACTGCAGCGCCTGAGACCGCTCGGCTAATCCGGGGCGCTTGTGATCGATTTCCTATTTTGAATTCTAAATGCGTCTGTTGTACTGAAATCGTATGTAGGGTGGTCAGAAAAAATCTGAAAAGCATGTAACGGTGTTACACTGTGGGTTGTGCTGAGAAATAATGGTTAAGAAAAAATTCGTTACGGTGAGTCATTTTTCTGTTAATTAGCGTTCAAATTAGCACACCAGGCCTTTGCGGGCAATTCCACGTGGCCCGCCAGAGACGGTTTCACCAAACGTGTCCTTCGTTTGGTTTTCTGAAACCGAACAAGACAGTGACATAAAGACAGGGAGTGGGACGGTAATAAGGATCGAAGTCGAGCCAAAGGCTAATGAAAACAACTGACAATAATTGTATCTGGCAAGCCGCTTGAATTTGGGCGTGAAATGACCTGTCGGCTACCTTAAATGCTAGTTAACTAGGAAACGGCGCAACGAATTGGATTTTTTTCTTAACAACTATTTCTCAGCACAACCTACACCGCAACATCCTTACAAGCTTTTCAGGCTGTTTCTGACCGCCCTGTATATTTCTGGAACGTTGGTTGTGGTGACAGACGGCTGTAGAAGTGCTCGAGGTCTAGGTTAAGCTGAAAGGTGATAGTTCCGTTTCAATTCGAATGTGAATACGAAAGTTTAATTTTAGTGACACACTCATTTGCATTGTAGCCCGAGGCCTAAGTTAATCTGAAAGCGGACTTGTCATCAGTTGGCGAAGCCAAGTAATGTTATAAGAGAATAGCTATAATTCTCGTTACAGCACATATTTTACACTTATTAGTTTTCGATGCGTGGTTGATGCCCGTAATTTGATGAAGTTACCTGTCAAATTAGACTGGTGGCATCAGTAGGTTCAGTTTTTTCGACTCTGACCCGAAAATTGCACTACAGATTAAAGTTAAGTTTGTTAATCTATAAGAGAACAAAGTTAAAGCCGTAACACACTGTAATTTAGACTGTTCTGTTTAGTGTCAGAAATTAGATGGACGAAACACCAAATGCGTACCTATTAACCTCAGTGTTACTCAGTCACCTTCCACCTCTGAAGTTAAAAACTTTTAAAGTTATTTAGAAGTGTTCCGAAACGAATCTCTCATTGTGCAACGAAGTGTACCATCGAAGCACACTTACTTAGAAAGTAAAACACAATTTCTCGCAACAAGCAAATATAATCTGAAAAAAGCAGGGTGTCGGTTGGCCTTTTCTGTATGGTGACAATAAATAAAAACACCTACAGCCGTCCTTATGATTTTATTTTATTTTGTCGCTACCAGTTTCGACGCTTCATTGCGTTATCTTCAGGCTGTTTTGATGAGGTACAGGTTGATACGATCCCCCACGCATAACCCATCAGTTACCAGCATTACTGGATTCGCAGATAATTTGAAACTTACTTTGAGTTGAAAGTTGACGGTTAGAGTGCTGACACGTTAAGTTTCAGATTATCTGCGAATACAGTAATGCTGGCAACTGATGGGTTATGCAAGGGGATCGTATCAACCTGTACCGCATCAAAACAGCCTGAAGATGACGCAATGACGCGTCGAAACTGGTAGCGATAAAATAAAATATTATCATAAGGACGGCTGTAGGTGTTTTTATTTGTTATCACGATAGTAAACAGCTGGCGTCCCAGAGACGTCCTGCTAAAAGGATGGACATACAAGAGCTTTTCTGTATGGGGTTTCGAGGTATATGTCCATACTTTTTATGGTATGTGAATGAGCCACATATATCACGCATTGCACAACACATTACTTCCTCATCAACATGAATAATGGAAGAGCGTATGTGCTGCTCATATGTCTCCTATTTTTGAACAATGGTTTGTCATTCACTGGTAACTTGGACGCTATAGGGTGCGAGCGCGCGCGTGCGTGCGTGTGTATGTGAACGCGTAATTACACAATTTGAACACTATAATGTTGTTCATTTAGAAAACTGCATCTTTTAGTTTAATGATGTGAGTTCAAAGTTACACAGTCAGTATAAATTTCTGACGCATTTTGTACCCTGCCATTCGAAATACTAGATACACATCTGCTTTCAAGCGCAGCATTTAGCCATCCATGCAAGTTAATATAGCAACTCACATTTTTAGCGCTAATCAAGGGGAAAATGTGATCGATATTAAAAAACCAACGACAAGCCCCTGGACTGCATTAAGATTAAGAGCCACAGTTGCCCCTAGCAGGCGGAGTCCTGTAGCCATTAGCCAGTTGTGCTCAGTAACTTCCACGGAAGAGAGGATTGCGTGCCTGAGGCTCATTGCTCCAAATACCATTCACTTTCAACCGCCGAGGCAACAGCCGCTCTTATAGTGGCAGAACGTTGTCCGCTTCGGGTATGATTTAACTTTCACAATTACTATCGTTGTTTATGTGACTGGAAACTTTACGGTTGTCACATCAAATTGCAACATGAATGTTAGTGCTAAGGTCACACTGGGTAATATCCGTTCATTCACTACCTTCCAAATTGCTGGGGATGCTTCATAGTTAGTCCATTTTCAAAGTAACTTCCTCTCTCCCCCTTTCTCTGCCCCATGAACCAGGGACTCCACCGTCGTATCTTCCGTGCTTCAAATGTAGCTGCACCTTAGGTACAAGCGTAACAGAGGGTAACGGGGTAAAGGGCAAACTAACATATGGTTGATGAATAGGGACAAGAGCGTTTACAGTTGCAGGGGCAACAGTTCGAACGACAGACTTGGTCATACTGCGTACTGATAATGGTGAAAGTAAGGGAAGACTACAGTCGTTTTTCCTAATGGCGGAAAGTAGGGGGAGACTACAGCCATTACTGCTAATGGCTGAAAGTAAGGCGAGACCACAGCCATTATTGCTAATGGCTGAAAGTAAGGGAGACTGGAGCCTTTATACTGCCAGAGGAAATCTACTGCATAATTTAATGATAGCATTCTGTTATGTGAACTATTACGGAGGTAAAATAGCCCCCCAATCGCTTCTCTGGATGGGATCTGCTCGAGAGGATGTTATCACTGTAGTGGAGAGTGGAATATTAATCTCTTAATCGGCTAGGTTTTATAGAGAACTTGAGAAACGATAGGCTGATGTGAATTATTGGAGTGTGGTGGCAGGAATTCGAGGACGTCTAGTCAGGTGTGTACAGGATAATAAATACAAAGGCAAATAGAGATAATCCAGGGGTGGGTCTAATAATTATTTTAAAAAAATAGGAATTTAGGTGAGATACTATGAACAACATAGTGAATGCTTTATGGTAGCCAAGATACACAGGGGCATGAGAAAGTAAGTTACATGTGTTGTCCTGCGCTAAGACCATTACGCAACTAGACTGGCGCATTGTCAGAAAGGAGTACGTGCTCTGATTGTTCCGGAGACCCAGTTCTGCTGCATTACGGATAAGAGGCTCATCTCAGTGTGAGAGCGAAGTGGTGCGGTAATTGGAAACGCCCTCTACAGTTGAAGTACGTGAGACAGTACAATTGTTGTGGGCAGAAGTCTAAATCAGATTCGCCCAGAAATTTTGGCGGTACATGGAACAAATGCAGTGTCGTGTCCAGCCATAGTGAAATGGTGTCAACAGAGAAGACATTATCTTACTCCGTGCGAATTCCATCTTTTTGGTAAGCTGAAAGGATATCTGGAGGGAAAGAGATTTTCCAGCGATGACGACGTTCACACGGCGGTTCTCGAGTGACTTCGTGATCAAGGGGCGGATTTCTGTCGTCAGGGAAGTGAACAACTGCTAGAATGTTTTGACCGTTGTTTACAGAGACCTGAGAAAAAACAAATTCGTGTCGATTGATTCGCTGGGACTCCCTTGAGACGGATGTTCAGTCGCCTGTTTGCAAATTCTTTCAATTGGACGCCACTTGGTACGCCAGTTAGCTACCCCAATAACCCCATTAGGTAAAGGCGACCAATAATTTAAGGTGGAATCCGAACGACGCATCACTGAGAGGCGAAGGCTAGTGTAAAGGCAGACTCAAAAATTCCGGTGTCTGACCGGGGTTCGATCCAGCGACCTTACAGTCTCCACCTTTTTAATTTTTTTTTGTATAAACGAAGACTGAAAAATACGTGTCCGATCGACACTCGATCCCGTGAGCTCTCGGTCTTCGGTCTTGGTCTCCAAGCACGCGCTGTACTGCTTTTTTTCTCTCTCAATTAATTTATGCTACATTATAGGAAAGAACTGACACAGTCAGCTTCAGGCTAGGTGGAGACAAGATGGCAAGATGGGGGCAGGCAACGATGTCACCCCCCCCCCCCCCCCTCGATCACTGTGGTGATCTCTAATGTGGTAATGACCAGTTCTATATTTTTTATTTTACACATTTCTTTCTTTCTTTTAGTAAAATATAAATTGATTGACATACATTCTACAATTCTGGGATACAAAAGAAAACAAATTTTTTCTGTAGGAAGAGCACTATGATAGAAGACTCTAGAACAGGGAAAAAAAAAGAAACTATCCAACACCTTGTCGGTTAAAGACAAGATGCAATATATTAGCAAGCAAAGCACGATAACAAGGAAGCCTCTGCCATTTTCAATTCGCGTTCACCATATATTCACGAAAAACACGGGGGTCGGGATTGTTGTCACGCTTGTCTACATAGTGTCCGATGAGCTATACGATCGGATTCGTCTTCGTCCGAGGGAAGACGAAAAGTCCGGACAGAGAGGAAAATCAACCGAGAAAGCAGCTTCAGCTGATCGGGTAAGGAAAGCCAGTTGGTGGCGAATCCGGTGCCAGTGTTCCCGTCCGCAAGAGACAAGCCTGAGTTGTACTGTACCAGGTTGATGACATGTGTCGCGAAGACCAGTCGGGCTAAGATCAATACGATGGAGGTGTTTGTTGCTTGAGATCAGACTGTGAATGACCGTATACCGCGATGAGGTGAGTATCATCGGGAGGACGGGAAGATTAACGTGAAACCACCCTGTTTTCCAGGATATCAATGGCGTTGCCATTTCAGCCGGCGGACAGGGATGTTGTACTCTCCAACGAGAAAGGAAAGGTCTGGTGGTAAGGGGTGTCAATGATAATGTCGGTTCCCAGCAAATTTATTATAACGCAAAATTGTGCCTCAATTTACAGCTGGTCCGGCCAACATCTGCGGGGGAGGGGGCAGACCGGCTGATCGACGACACGTAAATAAAGGAATCAGTTGCTCGAGTACATACTAAAAACCACTAGACCACCAAGCCTGACAGAGACTTACCACCGCAATTAGAAATAATAAGAAGCCAGGAACGCGGATGGGAGCCGCCACTGTCGCCCCGGTGACCACCTACGGCAGCGCCGAGCGTCCCTCCATCCTTATATGGCGCGATCGATCCAGAGAGACTTGGTGACTAAGAATATGTTGCAAAAAAAGTCAAATAACTGTGTCACTTTGGAGTACAGTACAGCATTCAATAAAAATTATTTGGCCTGCTATGATAATGTCTAACTCTTCAAGTTCCCTCGTAGATACAAAACTATGCCTCAGCACAGCAGTACAAGTATACAGAGTGTAAAGAGATTACATATCAAAAATTTTAGAACCTTTAAAGGAGGAAAAAAGAAACACTTTTTTATGTGATAAGAAATCAAACGTGCGCGGTTTCGATGCTTATGGTCCATGAAGGTTTGACGCGAGTGCTGTCCAGAGACGGTGTTCAAACTGCCGTGGGATGAATATTGTTTTAGAGATATTTCTGAAAATGTCGTCTTTTACATTAATGCACAACTGATACTCACCCGCTAATGACTGTCTAAAATGCGAAAAACAACCAGGTGTTTCATTAATAATGACTGCAGCTTCAGCCAAACGGGCAACCAGCTCCGCTGGAGCGTCTATCGGTTTCTCATAAACCAAATGCTTCATCTCCCCCACAAAAAGAAATCTGTATTACTGTATTATGGAAAGATCTGTAAAATGATATTCATCACACAACAGTTTGCACACTCTCTCTGAATATCACTAGCATCAAAGCCTTCATGGTTATACGGAGTGTTTCCGAAAGGACTTCACAACTTAAAAAAATCATATTCGTAGAGCTGGGTTTAGTGTTATTTTGTAGGGAAACACATCGAGTTTTTTTACCTTAAACTAAAGATGTATGTAGCTTAGGTTGGTTATCCCGCAGATGTACCGTCGGAAGTCAATTTCTTTCCAAACTCGCTGTAGCATTGCAGGTGTAACTTGCGCAGTGCCGGCGTAAATTATTGCTCTAAGTTCAGGCAGAGACGCCGGCACAGGAGGTACAAGCACGATATCCTTGATGAATCCCCATTAAAAATAAATCGAGTGGTGTCAGGTCTGGGGAACGTGGGGGCCATGCAATTGGCGCATCACCTGGAAAGCGACCACTGAGAATTCGCGGACGTCAGCCAGGTAATGGGGTTGTGCACAATCTTGCATGAAGTAAACGTTTTGCTCTTCGTTATCCTCATCAACCTGTGGCATCAAAAATTGTTGCAACGCTATCCCGTTTATGGTTTTCTCACTGAAAAAAAAAGGGGGGCCTACACTTTGTTCTTGCTCAATACACAAGAAAGTTGAGTTTAGGGCTGTCACGAACATGTTTCAATGCTTGATGTGGATTTTCACTGCCCCAAATCTTACAGTTATGTGTGTTAGCCTTGCCACTTATGTGAAAAGTCGACTCGTCAGAAAAGACGATTTTGTCCAAGAAATGTTCATGTTCATGTAATCGATTTAACATATCCGCTCAGAAGTTCTTGCACGCAATTTTGTCAGTGCCTTATTTCTTGTACGATCGTCAATCTGTGCGGTTTCAAATGCAAACGGTTTCTCAACACACGCCAAACAGTCGTATGTGAGCTTTGCAGTTTGCGAGATGCACTCGTGGTCGTATTCGTAGGGTTGTTGACAAAACGTTGTCTCACTCACCCAACGACGTCTTCAGATGTGCTTGGACGACCTGATGAATTCCCATGTCGTACCGACCACCCTGTTTGTACAAAACATTTATGAATTACCTCTAAGAAAACTATTTATTGACAAAGAGCCAGCACTCATTCAGAAGATATCTTTCTTGTGAAACACAACTGGCTCTTTATTCTTACGAAGTAATGAATGGTACTCTGCGGGGGACATCAAATTGATTTCGTATTTTTAGATTTCGAGAAGGCTTTCGACGCCGTTCCTCACACGCGTCTTCAAATCAAATTGCTAGACTATGAAGTATTGCCTCGGTTGAGTAATTGGATTGGTGATTCCCTGTCAGAAAGGCTACACTTCGTAGTAACTGTCGGGAAGTCATCGAGTAAAACGTACGTGATGCCTGGCGTTACCCAAGGAAGTTCAAAATGGCTCTGAGCACTATGGGACTCAACTGCTGAGGTCATTAGTCCCCTAGAACTTAGAACTAGTTAAACCTAACTAACCTGAGGACATCACATACATCCATGCCCGAGGCAGGATTCGAACCTGCGACCGTAGCGGTCTCGCGGTTCCAGACTGCAGTGCCCAAGGAAGTGTTATAGGCCCTAAGCTGTTCCGGATCTGCATAAACGACATAGGAGACAATCTGTACAGCCCTCTTTCAAATAATTCTGTCGTTGACCGTCTCGTAAAGTCATCAAATGATCAAAACCAATTGCAAAATGATTAAAACAAAATATCTGTATGGTACGAAAAGTGGCAATTGACAATAAATAAGAAGTGTGAATTTATCCACAAGAGTACTAAAAGGAATCCGTTAAATTTTGATTACACGATAAATTTTACAAATATAAAGGTTGTAAACTCAACTAAATACTGAGGGATTACAGTTACGAGTAACTTAAGTTGTAACGATCACATAGATAATGTTGTGGGGAAAGCAAATCAGCGACTGCGATTGACTGACAGAACACTTAGGCAGTGCAACAGGTCTACCAAAGAGACTGCTTACACCACTCTTGTCCGCCCTCTTCTGGAATACTGCTGTGCGGGGTGGGAACCCCATCAGACGGTGTGGACATTGAAAAAGTTGAAAGAAGGGAAATTTATTTTTTATTTCCGCGAAATATGGGTGAGAGTGCCACGGACATGATACGTGAATTGGGGGGCAATCAGTACAACAGACATTTTCACTGCGGCAGGGTCTTCTCGTGAAATTTCAATCACCAACTTTCTCATCCGATTGCGAAAATATTCTGTTCGCGCCCACCTACATAGTGAGCAATGATCATCATGATAAAATAAGAGAAATCAGAGCTCGCACAGAAAGGTTTAAGTGTTCGTTTTTTCCGCGCTTTCGGGAGTGGAACGGTAGAGAAGTAGCTTGAAAGCTTGAAAGTGATTCGATGAATCCACTGCCACGCAGTTAATTGTGAATTGCAAAGCAATCATGTAGGTGTAGATGTAGGTATAGACCCTCAGGGGGGAAACGGTGGATCTGTGACATTTTTGTCACACAAATTGTTTCTTTTGTCTCCTCTGAACACTTCAAATTTTGTATACGTAGTTTTTTGCAGCTTGTGTACACCTTCTGTAGCTTCACGCCTCCCCAGCTGCAACGTAACATTCACGGTGTTAATAGTAACGTTATCATTTATCATTTTTTCGTTCATATCTTTTGCAGTCGATTTGGCATTACTTTAACAAAATACGTACATCTCTGCTGATGAGTCATTTTCACTTGTTGTGGAAAAAGAAGAAAAAAAAAAAAAAACAGATTACTCTCTCCCTTGTTATGGCAGTCGTGCCGCATCGAGCAGACGCAAACTGAAAACTGCACTCCTATTTGTAGCTATTGGAAGCACAAAATAAATGTAAGTGATGCAAGATTCGCTGTAGCCTACATCATTTTGAAGTAATTATTAAATTTTACAATATGTTGAAGCAGCCCAAAAAACAGAAAAACTATGTGGAAGGAGAGGCATGTTATATTGAACTACTTTATCCGCTGGCAATGAGGACACTGAAAGAATGTACAACGAGATAAAATAAAGTATCCAGTTTAAGAGAAACGAAAATTTAATTGTGATGAAGGACTGGGATTCGAGAGTAGGAAGAGGAACAGAATGAAAGATAATAGGACGACGTGGACTACGGGAAAGAACTGAAAGGGAAACTACCTTGTAGAATTCTGCGCTGTGGACAATTTAATCATTGCAGAGACTTGGTTCAGGTTTCATATATATTATATAAGGGTAAGACAGAGATTTGGAAGCCAGATTTTCAACTGCATAACATTTCCGGGGGCATACGTGCTCACTGACTATAATTTATTGGTTATGAACTGCAGATTAAAACAAAAAAATGCAGAGAGGTAGGAAGTTACGAGATTGGAACTGGATGAGTTGAGTAAACTAGAGGTTGCTGGGAGTTTCAAAGGGAGCGTTAGACAATGATGAATTGAAATAGTCGAAAAATATAGAATAAAAGAATAATGGGTAGTTTTGAGGCATAACATAGTGATCAAATAGGCAAAAACACAATGTGGAGCACATCGACCAGTAGCAATCCCTGGAAAACACAAATTACTGAATTTATTTGACAATAGGAGAAAATATAAAAATGCAGGAAATAAAATAGGCAAAAAGGAATACAAGCATCTGAAGCATGAGAGTGCACGAAGCGCAGAGTGGGGTAAGCAAGATATGCAAGAGGCGAAGTATAATTCAGTAGAAGCATGCATGTCTAAGGGAAAGGAGACCAGTATCCAGCAATGCATATTTTCAATAAGTTACCAGCAACCATTAACAGTTTAATTTCAGACAAGGCACAATTTAAATATAATTTAAAATAATTTTTGGTGGCCAACTACATTTTTTCCATCCATGAGTTTCTCAACAAGTGCAGTAGACCATCTTAATGAAAATTTATTGTACTTTAATTTTTGACAATACTTGGTTGTAACAGCCAAGTAACTACCTACTGTGTGAATGATGGATGTATGGAAAGCAGATGTAAGTCTTAAGTCTGTAAATAGTGGAAGTTTAATTTTAAATCTGTAAGTAGGCTGTTTAGGTTTTTATATTGGTAACGCCACGTAGCGCTCTGTATGAAAATCACTGGCTGTGCTGTGTGCAGTCTGTGGCTGGTTTGCATTGTTGTCTGCCATTGTAGTGTTGGGCAGTTGGCTGTTAACAGCGCGTAGCGTTGCGCAGTTGGAGGTGAGCCGCCAGCAGAGGTGGATGTGGGGAGAGAGATGACGGAGTTTTGAAAGTGGATGATCCGGACGTGTATCCATCAGAAAGAGTAAATTTGTAATATTGGATATCATGGACTTATATATATATATATATATAATGACTTTTGAATACTATTAAGGTAAATGCATTGTTAGTTCTCTATCAAAATCTTTCATTTGCTAACTATGCCTATCAGTAGTTAGTGCCTTCAGTAGTTTGAATCTTTTATTTAGGTGGCAGTAGTGGCGCTCGCTGTATTGTAGTAGTTCGAGTAACGAATATTTTTGTGAGGTAAGTGATTTGTGAAAGGTATAGGTTAATGCCAGTCAGGGCCATTCTTTTGTAGGGATTTTGGAAAGTCAGATTGCGTTGCGCTAAAACATATTGTGTGTCAGTTTAGTGTTGATCAGAATAGGTAAAGAGCGAAATGTCTGATTGAGTTCAGTTTTACTCAGCTGTTTGAAAATCAAATAACGTAAGGGATTTACCAGCACAGTAATTCACTAATTTTTCTAAGGGGACGTTACAAATCTTGTATATAATCTGACTGTTCTTAACTGAGGATCACTGAAATGAATAAGTTACTTTAATTTTTGAGAATACTTGGTTGTAATAGCCAAGAAACTAGCAAATGTCTGAATGATGGACTTAATGAAAGCAGATGTAAGTATTAAACCTGTAAATATTAGAAGTTTAAATTTAATCCATGTACATAATTTTACTGTTTATTGACTGAGGATCATTAAAATTAATGAAACTCAAGTTTTCCTAATTACATTTTTGTAATGCGTTTATTTGACATGTTCCACACCTAGGAGGATTCCCTCTTTTATGGATCTATGGAAATAATAATTAATCTAATCTAATCTAATCGAAAAAGATAGATGCTGCGTATAGGGAAATTAAAGAATTTTTTGGAAGAAAGAGAAGTAGCTGTACAAATATAAAGATATCGTATGGCAAGCCAGTAGTAATTGTAAATAAAGAAAAAGAAGTTGAATGATGGTAGGAATATATAGGGGGATATATCAAGGAAACGCATGTGATGATAATCAAAAGGGAAAGAAGAGGAGGTAGACGAAGACGATGACGGAAATGAAATTGTAATTATTTCAATAGAAAAACGGAAGTACATACTTAGGAGAGCATGGGAGCGGGCATTGGACACCGAGAGAAACGAAGAGGGAAACCTGGCGACAATAGGGAGACAGGAGTGCTATTGCAAATGTGGCATCGGTCTCTCGCACGATGTAACGTCATTGAGTACCGTGGTGGATCAGAGCCGCCAGAAGGTGAGATACTCCTCTTTCCGCATACGCGTCATTTCGGCCCTCTGTGGAAGGTTCCAGACACTGCTGCATAACGTATAAACTACCAGACTAAAAATATCCGGACACCCCTATATGACGCATAATTGAACACAAGATGTCACGATAGGCGGACTACCAGTATAAGAGGCGGAGAGGAGTGTTGCATCGTCAGTAGATAAGCAGTAATGGCAGAATGGGTCGTGTAAGACAGCTTTGTAACCTCGAACGTGGAATAATCATGGAATGTCAGGTGAGTAACAAATCCACCAGTGATAGTTAAACGTTGTTAAAACTGTCCAAGTCGACTGTTGATGATGCGACTGTGAAGTGGAAACGTGAAAGCACAATCACAGATAAACCAAGACCATTCAAGACTTCTTGTACTGACGGACAGTCCAGCATTGCAGAGTATGGCTGTAAAGGATTGAAATCAGCTGAAGGACTAAATCGTGAGTTCCAAAGTTCTACCAGCAGTCCAGCTAGCACAGTCACTGCGCGTAGGGGTACAATGGTCGAGCAGCAGCTCGTAAGACACACTTTTCTGTAGTTAGCGATAAGCGCTGCTTAAAATGGTGTAAAGAACAACGCCTATGGGCAGTGGCTGACTGGAAACGAGTGATTTGGAGCGTTGAATCACGTTACATCTGTGAAAATCCAATGGAAGGGTTTGTGTTTGGCGAATGCCTGGAGAACATGACCTGACTTCATGTGTAGTGCCAACAGTGAACTTCGGAGAAATAGGTCTTAGTCGTAGGTATAGGAGTACTTGTCGTGGTTAGGGTGTGGCCCATTCTTGCACTTAAGAAAACGCTGAGTGCAAAAGGATATGAATATATTTTACAGCATTGTGAACTGTGTACAACAGAGGAACAGTTCAGAGACCATCACTGACTGTTCCAACATGACAATGCACCCTGTCATAAAGTATCATCTGTGGGGTAGGAGCCGCGCGGAGTGGCCATGCGGTTAGAGGCGCCATGTCACTGATTACGCGGCCCCTCCCGCCGGAGGTTCGAGTCCACTCTCGAGCATGGGTGTGTGTGTCGTTCTTAGCATAAGTTAGTTTAGGTAGTGTGTAGGTCTAGGGACCGATGACCTCAGCAGTTTGGTCCCTTCAGGAATTCACACACATTTTTTATGGGGTAAGTCTCTGGCTTCCGGTACTGAGGAAGAACAGGCTGCTATTCCTCCACAGAGATTGAGACACCTCACCGAAAGTGTCCCTAGCAGAGTTCAACCGGTCATAAATACGAAGGATTGACACATCCCATATCCATTAATAGGTGTCCGTACTCTTTATCAGATAATGTATGATCAGAACACAGCTCCAAACACCGGCAGTCACTTTACTGCTCAAGTCTACGGTCGAGACGGCTGTCGAAAGTTCGAATTTCACACTGTTCTATAACATGGCTAGGTATGAGCAATCTAACGTCATTTTCAAGTGCATCTGTACAAAATCGTCAGAGCATTCCGTAAAATAAACATGTAACTCGACCATATATTCATAATATCCAGGATTTAAATAAATGCTGCCAATGGAAACCTCCAGCCCTTTCATTATAGTTTACAGACTTTAAGCAAAGCGAAGATAAGCATTATGTTTAATTACCCTAATTACTGTACACAATACATTGGGAAAAAAACGTTTATGATTGTAGGTAAATATTGTCAAGCGGGCTGCTAAAATGACACTCACTAGTATCGAGACTTGGCCTTGGTCCTTAACTGCATTCTTGTCTTCGCGTGCCATCTTTGTCTCAGCGATTCTGTTCACGTAAGACCCCTCTTTTACGGGAGCCAGTGGTAACATTCGCGTGATACTTTCATAAGCTACTTGCATAATAATTATTTTCCTTTCCTAGGATTCGCATACTTGAACGACCTCTGTCGAAAGACGGATTTCCGTTGCCTTGTGAAAAACAACTGTGCCTTAGAAGAATAACGAATGCAAGGATAACAAAGTCAGTAAAAGATATACTGTACAGAACAGCCGAGTTATGTATGTACTTGGCGATGAGAACTGCACTGTTTCGTGCTGTTCTGTGCTGCTGTGTGAGAGAGAAGCAGCTACTCGGTTACTCAGCGCAAGAGGAAAACATGTACGCAAGCGAGAGTAACCATTCGTGGTCAGTATTAATCGTCTTCGCAAAGAACAAAAATGAAGTCTTTCGTCCATAGCTTGTTCCATAATGAGCGCGAAGTCCTGATTATTGAGCACTGAGTGCGGCAACATTTGGTCTAAAAATGTATTCTCGTCGCTCAAGAAATACTCTTTACTTCGTTGGCGAATGTAATTATAAATTTTCTTCGTGTAGTAGTTGCTAAGAGAAATGGCTATAATGAAAAGCTATCTAATGAGCGAATGAAGAGGTGCAGTGGATAAGACGCTAGATTCGGAAAGAGATTGGTTCAAATCTCCGTTCGCCCATCCTGATTTAGGTTTCCTTTAGTTTCCGTGAGAAGAATAAGGCCAAAACCGGTTCTTCTGGAAAGAACAGGACCAATTTCCTTCTTCAGTCTTGTTCAATCCTTGGTACTGCTCTTAATGAACTCGTCGCGAACGGGAGGCTTAAAGTTCATTGTTTGGAGATGTTGAGGCCAGTACAGGAACTATGAGTACAGAGCCTCTACCTAACGCCAGAGAGAAATAGTAGAGGAGTTTGTACTGCTCAGTTTTTTGATGTTAGTTCAGTGGTGATGCATTTATTATTACGTTTCGCGGCTTGGGAAGCTAGGGTCCTCCTGAAGGTAATAATTTCAGTTCCAGAGAAGCAGATGCTGGCAGGTATGAATACTACCGAACTATCAAGTTAAAGAAAACTTACATTATACAATTTGCAGATTTTAAGAAAGCTTTTGACGATGTTGACTGTACTACATTCTTCGAAATTTTGAAGATATCAAAGATAAAATAGAGGGAATGATAGGTTATTTACAACTTTCACAGAAACCAGACTGCAGTTGTAAGAGCCGAAGGACATAAACAGGAAGGCACTGATTGAGAAGGGAGTGACACAGAGTTGCAGCCTGTCTCCAATTTTATTTAATCTGTGCACTGAGCAAGCTGTGAAGAAGATCAGGGAGAAATTTGGAAGGGAAACTAAAGTTAAGTGGAAGAAACAAATACTATTATATTTACCGATGACATTGTAATAATTTCAGAGACAGCATGTAACTTGGAAGAACAATAGAACGGAATGGATAGTGTCTTGAAAAGAAGTTACAAGATGTACACCAACAGAAGTAAAACAAGGGTAACGGAATGTACTTGAATTAAATCAGACGATGCTGAGGGAATTACGTTAGGAAATTATGCACTAAAAATAGTAGATTACTTCAAATAAATTTAGCTCAAAGATAAGAAACCTTCTGTATTTTGAAACTGAAATTTATTCTTGAATGCCAGACAAGTTTTACCTATTCATGCTAGGCATATTCAGTATCTATAATACATATAAAATTGTTTAATTCTACATATTTTGACGTGAGAGTTGTTGTGATCCCTTGGAAATTTGTTTGGATCTAGCTATTTCTATTTATAATTATATATTTGTGGTTTTTACTTACATTCACATTTGTGTCCTGTTCATCCAACCATTTGTTGTTCTATATGAGCTAAATGCACATGGTATAGGTTTCTTCCAGTAAATATTTCTCTGAATATAATCTATACTGTAGAAAAATGTATATGTTTGGACTGTTCTTGGTCGCATACCTTATAGCTGACATAGGGATCATGGGAACTGACTGAGGAATTCTGGGAGAGTGGAGTGGGATATTGGGGTGGGGATGGAGGATGAGTAGGTCGTGGGCACTGCATGCGTGCGTGTGTGTGTAAATTAATTTTATTTATTTATTTATTTTCTTTTTTTCACTTTTAAATATATTTTCATGGTAGACCGTAAATTATTTTGAATATCGGTCTTCCGTTATTGCTCTTTGGTCACTGAGAATATTTTCATTTTTATTTATAGCCTTCTGTAAGAAATATTTTTCCTGTAGAATGAGGATTCCTTTGCTTTTGCAGTTTTTTAGTTTCTTTTGCACTGCATTATTTGTCTTAAAGGGTATTTTTTTGAAAATTTTAGTAATTTTTTATGATGAATACAACAGTTCAAATATATGATAATTAACATGTAATAGCTGCAACTCTAAATACATTTGGATGACTGAATGGAATTGATAGAAAGAACAAACGATGGCATTGAAGAGTGACCGTACCCACTCCACACTCCACAGATGCTGAACATCTAATAAAAGAAAATCTGCGTCACATTAGGATAAAAACAGGCATGCTATCTTATGCCATACTAACAAAAGAAAGGGATTGCTCACTCTACAGAAAGAATGTTTCATGCAGAAAGCCATAATTAAAAATGAAAAAAATTCTCAATGACCAAAACAACAAAAAAAGAAGGCCAATATTCAAAGTAATTCAACGTCTACCTTGAAAATATATTTAAAACTGAAAAAAAGAAAATCCCTCCCATACACACGCACGGACAGTACCACACCTCCCAGTCTTCTTCCAACCCCACCCCAGAAACCCCACTCCACTCTCCCAGGTTCCCTCAGTTGGTTCCCATGGTCTCTCAATCACTCTTATAGCATGCGACCAAGAGTGATGCAAACACCTGCTGTTTTCTACGGTGTAGGTTATGTGCAAAGAAATATTTATGGAAAATACCTATACCATGTACTTCTAGCACATATAGGACAACAAGTGGCTGGATGAACAGGACACAAATGTGAATGTAAGTAAAAAACACAAACATACAATTGTAAACAGATAAAGCTACATCGAAACAAACTGCAAAGGGATTGCTACAAATCGCACATCAAAATATGTATAATTAAATAATTTTATATGCATTATGGTCATTGAAGATGGTTAACATGTCTGGTACACGAGAATAATTTCAGTTGCAAAAGACGGAAGTTTTTCTTAGCTTTATGACAAAACATAACAAAAGTTATTATTAGCAATTGAGAAAAATGGCTGCAAATATTAACATTGGTAGCAGATGTGTTTTTCTGTTTGGGCAGCGTGATAACCGACGAGGGACGAAGTATAGAGGATACGCACTGGCAACACCAAGAAAAACAATTGAATGATAGGATTTCGTTTAATATAAACTGAAGGATTAGGAAGTCTTTCGTGAAGGTATTTTGTATTTACCTGAGGTGTAGCACGATACGAAAATGAAAGGCGGTCGATAAGCTCTTCAATCAAGACGAGTGCAAAAGCTTTTGATATTTGAAGTAGAATGCCGAAGGTAAGGTGCGTAGGTCGAGTAATTAATGGGAAACTGCTGAATCCAGTGGGGCAAAAATTAATTTATGACACAAGTAGAGTAAAAGAAGCATTCAGTTAATAGGACAAGTCCTGAGGTATCAAGAAATCGTCAATTTGTGAATGGAGGGAAGTATGGGTGTAAAACTTTTAGAGAGACATAAGGGATGAATAAAGTAGGCAGATTTAAATGGCCCTGATGTGTGGTAGGGACTCTATATAATGAAAGTCTTTTGGTTAGATTTAGAAATTTAAAAAAAAAGCTATACTTCACGACTTACAAACCAACGACTTTCTACACGACAGGTTAACGCGCTAACCACTGTGCTACGACACAATGCGGTGAAAAATTGTTACGTTTATGATTGCGATACCGCAGTAACGACGATGAATTGCAGCCTTCACATAATGTTGTGCGAACCTTATCTACTGCAAGCCGATCTCTGTGATTATAACAACTGTATATGAGACGCTGAATTGCGTCTAGTGCAGAAAGATCCAGCGTATGCAACGCATGTATATCGTTAGTATCATTGTTTGTGTGTGTGTGTGTGTGTGTGTGTGTGTGTGTGTGTGTATGTGTGTGTGTGTGTGTGTTCAAAAAATGTTCAAATGTATGTGAAATCTCATGGGAATTAACTGCTAAGGTCATCAGTCCCTCAGCTTACATACTGCACACTCGGCTAATCCCTCGCGGCTGTGTGTGTGTGTGTGTGTGTGTGTGTGTGTGTGTGTGTGTTTACTGTTTTTGGGGTGGTTATCATGCATGTGTGATGAAATACGAAATGAAAGAGCCAGATCCAGAATTCGGAATCCAAACACAAAAAGAAAGAAAGCCGGACAAGAT
This sequence comes from Schistocerca serialis cubense, assembly GCF_023864345.2. NCBI lineage: Eukaryota > Metazoa > Arthropoda > Insecta > Orthoptera > Acrididae > Schistocerca > Schistocerca serialis. The sequence continues at coordinate 465,240,984 of NC_064643.1, forward strand.
GAACTGACCAATTGTTGTGGTAGTTTAGTAACGGCGAACGATTCAGACACGACGTTGAGCGCTCTGATAGGATGAAACCAGCTCCAAAGCATGAAGTGGCGACTGCCAAGTAATTTTAATCGGACTATTGTTTGAATGCGGCCTCTAGAAGCGGCGTCTTGACCTTCGCCTGAATGACCTCGACCCAGCAACACCGCCCACGCCGCACAATGGCCCGGCATTCTCCAGCGCTCCTCCCGACAGCGGCCTTATATGCATTACTCCTGTGACTAGCAACAGCGTGGATCCACGTCGCCTGCTACGGAACTGTTCAAAAGATCTCGGACTGGGTGGCTGCTTTTAAATCTGTTCATAAACGACGAACTGGTGTATTGCACGTTCCTTAATTTCGAAAATCGCTCGATATAATGCCGCGCTGTGCACCCAGTGCACAAAATACGAGTTAACGGAACATTATAGCCGCGCGGGATTAGCCGAGAGGTCTACGGCGCTGCAGTCATGGACTGTGCGGCTGATCCCGGCAGAGGTTCGAGTCCTGCCTCGGGCATGGGTGTGCGTGTTTTTGTCCTTAGGGTAATTTAGTTTAAGTAGTGTGAAAGCTTAGGGACTGATGACCTTAGCAGTTAAGTCCCATAAGATTTCACACACATCTGAACATTTTTTTTTTTGGAACATTATATCAGCTTTGCGACTCTGGGACGAAATCGTCAAATGTAACATATTTAATAATGCCGGAGGCTGTTGAAAAGGGGCGTACTATAGCTGACAGTGAAAACTGAAACGGGAGAAGGCATATGAAAATATATAGTTGATGGGTGAACGGCTGGATGTCAGTGTCCAACGGGTATAATATTTCGGCAAGCGACCACTTTGCCATCATCAGTTACGCTGACGATAATAGAAGCAGAAACTTTCTAGTAAGTATGGGTCCGCAAGCGAGCCGTATGCGAGATATTTATGAACATGTGGTTACGAGTCGCCTCTAACTTCAGTAGAAACATCGTCCTAATTTGTGCAATGTATCTAAATGTAAACTTTTCTCATACCTTTTCATCTAACTCGGCTCAAATTTCATTCATGATCCATGATTGGGGGATGTAGAAGATCACGAGGTATCGGCACATATTTTTATGTCGTAAGACATCTAAAGCGTAAAAAATGATACCAGGCGGACAGGTCGAGCAGGGCCTGCCATGGCCTCTAAGATCACCTGACATCAGTCCTCTGCATTTTTCTGTCTGGCGTTGTCCCAAAGGTGAAGTGTACAGCGTTACCGTTGCTAAGTTGGAAGAACTGGAACAGCGAAATGTGCGCACCTGTCAAAATTTGCGAGATGATCGGGGTGTGTCTTAAAGTTTTCGTACCTCACTGCAGAGACGAGTATAGTATTTCATCCAAATGGGAAGACGACACGCGGAACACCTGCTTCAACAGGTACAAGTGCACACCAAATTGGAACCTGTAATGTTCTGAAGCAATATTGCGTTTGGCGAAATTGAAATTTCGAATTTAGCTGGAATCTGACATTGAAGTAAATTCAATGGCGATAAGTGATAAACTGTGCCGGGCGTAATGTCCCCTCTCTATTACCCTCACTGCTCGCAGCCACAAACTGATTCACGCAAGACTTCGGACGAAGAGTCCGTCTGTATTGAATTATAATTGATTGGCCTCAAGGCGCTTATATTTATATGCGTGGACATCTCCGAAACAACCAACTGCTCACGTAAAGTGGAAAAGTGTAGTGGGAAATGCGGGTTCGAGTCCCGGTCCGGTACAAATTTTCACTTATTGCCATTGAATTTATTTCAGTGCCCGACTGCGGCTAGGACCGAAATTTCAATTTCGCCATGTTTATATACAGCTGAGGGAATTAGATTAGGAAATGTGACACTTAAAGTAGTAAAGGAGTTTTGCTATCTGGGGAGCAAAATAACTGATGATGGTCGAAGTAGAGAGGATATAAACTGTAGACTGGCAATGGCAAGGAAAGTCTTTCTGAAGAAGAGAAATTTGTTAACATCGAGTATAGATTTAAGTGTCAGGAAGTCGTTTCTGAAAGTATTTGTATGGAGTGTAGCCATGTATGGAAGTGAAACATGGACGATGAATAGTTTAGACAAGAAGAGAATAGAAGCTTTCGAAATGTGGTGCTACAGAAGAATGCTGAAGATTAGATGGGTGTCTGACATAACTAATGAGGAGGTATTGAATAGGATTGGGGAGAAGAGAAATTTGTGGAGCAACTTGACTAGAAGAAGGGATCACCAATTTAGTATTGGAGGACATCGTGGAGGGTAAAAATCGTAGAGGGAGACCAAGAGATGAATACACCAAGCAGATTCAGAAGGATGTAGGTTGCAGTGGGTACTGGGAGATGATGAAGCTTGCACAGGATAGAGTAGCATGGAGAGCTGTATCAAACCAGTCTCAGGACTGAAGACCACAACCACAACAACAACAACAACAACAACAACATATACAGCTGTGGGATCATGAAAGGTGTCTATTATTTCGGACATGTCCGAAAGAAAAGACACCACACAAACAAATATTGTATTTGTTATAACATAGTCTAATTTTATGAGTACTTAATCAGAAAGTTTACATCTCAGATATAAAAGTTCAAACTAGGAACATATTACATACTGAAGTCAGGGATGGCGTAACCATGCATTGGAAATATCTTGCAAAGGAATAGCTCGTTTGCAGACCCATCTTTATTGGAAAGTTTTTGCTTTTATTATCGCATATTCTCGCCCGTGACAGTATCCATTATTAATTATAATGCACCTTGTACATAAGTAGTTGCTAAGCCAGACAATTGCACCGGAATGCAGCAAGACCTGGAGGGGATCGCCACTTCGAGCAGGTATTGACAGTTGACCGTAACATACAGAGTGTACCAGGAGAAATGTTCAATATTCCTCTTACAAGGAATACATAAATGCATAGCAGCAGCCTCCGACATGTGAAAATTACAAGTCATTCCGTCACTAACTCTGTAAACAGCACATCTGTCACACAAATGTGTACACAGGGATTGCAGCGACTCACAAGCTCTTATCGCTAACTTAGTCTCGATTTTACGCCCAAGATGCGACAGGGGGATCGCATAAATCAAAGTTCGCTTACAAGAATGTGTCAAGTTTCATCACACGTGAGATGGAAGCCCTCTGATGACAGACAGGTTTACAGTTAACGATCGCAAGAAGACAGTGCTTTAAACCACGTACAGTACACGTGGCTGTATACGAGTAGAGGGAAAGCTATGTCATGCGCGTATAGAACACTGGAAAAAATTGACCTGCAGCAGCTTCTCCATCTACAGAATCCATGAGTCAAGCATTAAATCGTACCTCGTTACAGTTCTATCTTAAACTCTCTGTTATCCTTTCACGCAGAGGCCGGCCGAAGTGGCCGTGCGGTTAAAGGCGCTGCAGTCTGGAACCGCAAGACCGCTACGGTCGCAGGTTCGAATCCTGCCTCGGGCATGGATGTTTGTGATGTCCTTAGGTTAGTTAGGTTTAACTAGTTCTAAGTTCTAGGGGACTAATGACCTCAGCAGTTGAGTCCCATAGTGCTCAGAGCCATTTGAACCTTTCACGCAGATGCAAGTAAGTTTAAAGTTGAACGGTTCTCTGTCCTCCAGAAAAGCATCAAATACAGTAGTCAACTTGCTTGTATGACTGGTACCCCAATACACATATAGTATAATGCATTGCTCATTTGAAGCAAAAAAACTTCTTGTGCTCATATGCGCTTTCTCGAATGGTTTCCTATACAGAACACATTTATGTGAAGGGCGATAAAAAATTTCCGCTTCAGGTCCTTTGTGGGGCGTACGTCCAACATAGGGCGATTCCGAAACAGGTGTATAAGCACCGAATGTAGGGAATGGATTAGCGTGGCATTCGAGTCTTTCCTAAACGCTGAAAGATGTGTGGTTAGCGGAGTTGTATTCTTTCACGGATAGCTAGTCAAGGAAGAGGAGACTCTTAAAATGAAAAGTTGGGGAAAATAAGTGAATGGGGAAGAACCGTCATCGGATTTTGTCGGCGTTGTGCGAGAGTGTGGCGTTACGATATGAGCACCAAAATTACTTCTTCCAAACCTTAGCGCTCTCTCTCTAGTCGGCAGTTACAGGAACAAAGTAAATCAAACACATCACATGAATTCGCAATTGCGAATATGGACTGTAGAATGGAATGACGACAACGAAAATCTCTGCCGGACCGGGGCTCGAATTCTGATTTCCCGCTTATCGCGAGCGGTCGCCTTACCATTTGGCTATCCGTGCACGACTCACGGCCAGATCTAAATTTTCATGCATGCATGTCTAAAGAAACTCAGCATCGTAATCAGAAGAACACAGGCATTGCAATATCGTGTATATTCGTATCGCAATTTTAGTGCCGAATGTCTAACAGTAAATTGTCGCTTAACTATCGTCAGTTACCATTAACGAAGATTACTGACTCATGACTGTCTTTCAAACCGCAGACACTGTTTAAAATAGTTTCCGGATGACTAATGGCGTATTACAGGAAGTGCAAAATGGCTAAGCAGGGATGGCTAGAGGACAAACGTAAGGATGTAGAGGCTTATCTCACTAGGGGTAAGATAGATACAGGAAAATTAAAGAGACCTTTGGAGAAAGGAGAACCACGTGCATGAATATCAAGAGCTTTGATGGAAACCCAGTTCTAAGCAAAGAACGGAATGCAGAACAAAACTCTACTATCTGGTGAGCAAGATGTATGAGACCGGCGAAATACCCTCAGACGTCAAGAAAAATATAATAATTCCAATCCCAAAGAAAGCAGGTGTTGACAGATGTGAAAATTACCGAACTATCAGTTTAATAAGAAACAGCTGCAAAATACTAACGCGAATTCTTTACAGACGAATGGAAAAACTGATACCAGACGACCTCGGTGAAGATCAGTTTGGATTCCGTAGAAATGTTGGAACACGAGAGGCAATACTGACCCTACGACTTATCTTAGAATAAAGATTAAGGAAATGCAAACCTACGTTGCTAGCATTTGTAGACTTAGAGAAAGCTTTTGACAATGTTGATTGGAATACTCTCTTTCAAATTCTGAAGGTGGCAGGGGTAAAATACAGGGAACGAAAGGCTATTTACAATTTGTACAGAAAGCAGATGGCAGTTATAAGAGTCGAGGGGTATGAAAGGGAAGCAGTGGTTGGGAAGGGAGTGAGACAGGGTTGTAGCCTCTCCCCGATGTTATTCAATCTTTATATTGAGCAAGCAGTGAAGGAAACAAAAGAAAAATTCGGAGTTGGTATTAAAATCCATGGAGAAGTAATAAAAACTTAGAGGTTTGCCGATGACACTGTAATTCTATCAGAGACAGCAAAGGACTTGGAAGAGCAGTTGAACGGAATGGATAGTGTCTTGAAAGGAGGATATAAGATGAACATCAACATAAGCAAAACGAGGATAATTGAATGTAGTCGAATTAAATCGGGTGATGCTGAGGGAATTAGATTAGGAAATGAGACACTTAAAGTAGTAAATGAGTTTTGCTATTTGGGGAGCAAATTAACTGATGATGGTCGAAGTAGAGAGGATGTAAAATGTAGACTGGCAATGGCAAAGAAATCGTTTCTGAAGAAGAAAAGTTTGTTAACATCGAGTATAGATTTAAACTTCAGGAAGTCGTTTCTGAAAGTATTTGTATGGAGCGTAGCCATGTATGGAAGTGAAACGTGGACGATAAATAGTTTAGACAAGAAGCGAATAGAAGCTTTCGAAATGTGGTGCTACAGAAGAATGCTGAAAATTAGATGGGTAGATCACATAACTAATGAGGAGGTATTGAATAGAATTGGGGAGAAGAGGAGCTTGTGGCAGAAGAAGGGATCGGTTGGTAGGACATGTTCTGAGACATCGAGGGATCACCAATTTAGTATTGGAGGGCAGCGTGAAGGGTAAAAATCGAAGAGGGAGACCAAGAGATGAATACACCAAGCAGATTCAGAAGGATGTAGGCTGCAGTAGGTACTGGGAGATGAAGAAGCTTGCACAGGATAGAGTAGCATGGAGAGCTGCATCAAACCAGTCTCAGGACTGAAGACCACAACAACAACAAGAACAACAACGACGTATTCTTTGTAATCCACTTTGAATATTTCACAAGTTTCTCTCGTGATCTTGTGTAACTAATAATTAACTGCTACTCAGTGACGCCGGCCGCGGTGGTCTAGCGGTTCTAGGCGCTCAGTCAGTAACCGCGCGACTGCTACGATCGCTGGTTCGAATCCTGCCTCGGGCAAGGATGTTGTGATGTCCTTAGGTTAGTTAGGTTTAAGTAGTTCTAAGTTCTAGGGGACTTATGACCACAGATGTTGAGTCCCATAGTGCTCAGAGCCATTTTTTTTTTTGCTACTCAGTGATGTATAACATTCAGAAACATTCGAAAACTAGTGACCGTCCAATAACATTTTCACAAAATCTGCTGTACCTTGAAGACAAACTACGTATCATCACATTGATAAGATATTGTTTCTGAATTTCTAAGGTTGTCAGACATTTCTGTTGCCTGCCGGACATTCCTCAGTGAATGGTAGAAAGTGAGGTGAAGTAATAAATTACCTACATTCGCTGTCAAAACTGCTTCGCTATGCATGGCGTGCGCGTGTGCGCGCTTTAACGTTTTGTGGCTCATATTGTTACTTAAACGCCAAATCACATACAAAAATAGGGAGTAAACTAAACTTAAACACAGAAAGTTCAAGAACAGAAAAAAAATGAATTCAAGTGAAAGAAATTGCTAACCCACAAGAGCGTATTTTGAGATGCTTCGTGTTACACGTTTGGTTGAAAATCAAAAACAGGAACTTAAATTCCGTCAGACAGAAAGAAGATATGAAGTACACATACCTTCCTATCGGTACATAAAGAACATTTTTGGGAAACAGCGACCTTGTAAGGTATATAAAATCAGTGAAAAAAAAGTCTAGATCACGATTGTTATTTTATTTATATGACCGGTTTCGACCTAGTCTGGGAGCATCTTCAGACAACATCATCAGCTGATGTTGACAATGTGTAGAACAGTGAGTTGACGTCAGTCGCTAAAGCTTCCAGATAATGGATCTACATTAAGAGACCTATAAATACCCGATCTGACGTTTCACGTGACCCATTACATAATTATTGGAATATTCTTGCATATAATCTCGTTGGCGCAACAACATTAGTCTTCGAACATGTAAAACTAATAATTTTCAGCGGCTTAATTAAAACATTTCACACGATGATTCGATAACGGCGATCGTTGATGACTCTAGTCAAATTTCACGTCCCACTTAATTTCCGTTAATGATAGCCAGTGCATTAAAACTCTCACAGCCTCTAGGGCCTGACTTAGCCGCATTGAAATTGTCGTCAGAAACATCTATCTTTTGGTGCTCTTATCTGCTGCATCAATTTCGTCCTCCTCATTGTCGTCAACTGTGCAATGGATTTAGCTGCTACTGCTCCAGTTTTAGATTTCGAGTCATCTGGGTAATCTCCCTACCTTGTTCTTCCATTCTGAATGACACTGCACTACTTGTTGAAGTAATATGTCGCCAAGAATTCATTTTAAGTGGTATTCCAACTTTTATCTATATTGCTGTAATTTATCATTTATATTATGTTTACGAAACTCATATCTTCATACCATACTTGTCTAATACAGTGAACCCCTTCCATTTTTCTGCAAGTCTTATGTGGATTGTGGCAGTATCACTTCGTATAGTCAAATGGTTCAAATGGCTCTGAGCACTATGGGACTTAACTTCTGAGGTCATCAGTCCCCTAGAACATAAAACTACTTAAACCTAACTAACCTAAGGACATCACACACATCCATGCCTGAGGCAGGACTCGAACCTGAGACCGTAGCGGTCGCGCGGGTCCAGACTGTATCACCTAGAACCTCTCGGCCACTCCGGCCAGCCCGTATAGTCAAATTTCCGAGATCATGTATACATCAATTGCAGAGTAAGATAATGATGCTTCTACCATCTAGTTCGAAAGAAAGGCCATAATCACGATAAAGCAGAAATTACCAACAGCCGAAGAAACGATAAAAGCTTACATAATTTCTCCCGCATTATAATTATTTCATTTAGAAAACACAAAAACCTGGTCTTATAAGCAGTATGGTGACACAGCGTCGAAACTTGATTTACTCTGTTAATATTCCATAACTGCTGCTACGAAAGTAGAGGAACACAGACGCGAAAATTGTGAGGGTATCGTGTTGCGTCAACAGCGGGTCAAGTTCAAGAGGCGTAACTGTTTCTTGGCGTTCTGTCAACAGCGAGTAAGGGAACAGAGCACTTCTGCGAACACGAGATAACGGACCGTAGGTCATGAATCATTTTCTTCTCATAGGGAACGTGCAGTGTGACATCGAAAGAAATTGAGGAATTAGTGAAAATAAAAATACGAAGGATTAAATGGAGATGCCGTGTCGGAGGAGTTTATGGGTCGTCATTGTTTCAGAATGGCGTGCAGTATTTTGGAGATTGGAGTTCCATTCCATCATTCGATATATACGGTGTCTCACGCACGATGCAGCCGCTGTGTTCGACGTTGAGCGGGAGCCAAATACGCTTAGTCCCGTTGCTCGGAGTCTGTCATGTGGTGTACCGCTTCTAGACAAGAATAAATTAGATGAATTAACACAACTGCCAGATAATCGTTGCGCCGTTTAGCACTTCATACTGGTGTATCAGTAAGACTTGCTCACAGAGCTGTGCACAAACGTAAACTGAGACATTATAAAATACCGATAACGTGTCGACTGGCCAACTCAGATACTGTTGCGCGACGTCAATACTACATACAGCTATGGTAGTCTGTGCCTGATTAACTGTCCGATCCTGAAATGAATTTCCTTTTACCCTGAAAAATGTGTTGTTGTGGTCTTCAGTCCGGAGACTGGTTTGGTGCAGCTATCCATGCTACTCTATCCTGTGCAGGCTTCTTCAGCTCTCAGTATCTACTGCAACCAACATCCTTCTGAATCTGTTCAGTGTATTCATCTCTTGGTCTCCCTCTACGATTTTTACCCTCGACGCTTCCCTGCAATACTGAGTATCACTACGAATTTCCTCTTTCGGTGAGATCTTAACGAAGGCAAATTTTTATTTTGTCTGCATTTATGGGAAATTGAAAGACGAAACGATATTGGCATGAACAGTCGACATAAAGCATTTTTGTCACAGATGCCAGATGAACACGCGCAAAACGTCTACAGAGACTTTTTTGTAAGGCTTACTTATGAATGGATGAGCGGAGTGGCAAGAAAATCAGAGTTATCGCCAACAACAGCTGAACGGTCCAATTAATGTAATGAAAAGTACTCATGATTCGGGAAACTGAGAGACATTCTAATGTTACGCATATGTCGAGCACATTTTTCACATTCGTAAAGTAGAGCAGCACAGCTAGTCTCTCGTTTCGGTATCATTTCGCAAAAGACAATTTTATTCCCTACGACGCCGTTTGCGCTCTGCGAAGCCATTTCTGTAACTCAGAATAGACTTGATGGCAGGCTACGCTGATACAAAGCAGACAAAGTTAAGCGCCTATTCTACAGCTGGATCAAGCGTTTAAACTGTTGCATGTTGTCGCGTGTTTGGAACATAAATTTAGCAATGAGATATTTCCTGGAACTGTGAAGTACGAGGTATGATATTAGTTGAAGGAACAGCCTTGTTTTGGAACTAGAGTTGTTTTGTTAACGCCAAAAAAAGCTAAATGAACAGCACAAACGCCGCCGGATTACAAGCAAACTACCCAAGAATGATGTCCACGATAGACTTTGTAGGTCAGAGAAGACATTTATTATATCTTTCAAATGGGAACTCTGTTTGCTATTTCAGTCGTTATGTTCAGCACCAACTTTAATGAGTCGTGTTGTTTGGCTTTTTGGCTATTTCGCGGAAGAGAGAGAAAGAGAGAGAGAGAGAGAGAGAGAGAGAGAGGGGCAGGGATTATGATAGAGGGAGGGGGACGGGAGAAAAAGACGGGACAATAATCGACAACTGCATTTCCATCTCACTCATTCAATCAGGTTAAAGTTTAATGTCTTGTCGAGTTCACTGGCGACAGAGGTTTTTACTCAGATGCAGTGTAAGGAAAGAAGTGATCGCAACATGTTTAAAAAGCCGCACCGGCACTTGTGTGGGGTATTGAAAGGAACTGCGCATAAAAGTTAACCACAATGACCGGACGCAACAGAAACCCACTCCTTCCGAATGCGATTACGATGTCGGGATCACTGCGCCATCTCCCTAGGTTTTCGTCTTTCTCTGGTCTCTGTTATGTGAACCGGAAATTCACAATTTTTTCTAACACTGCTCCTTTTTCTCTGTGACTACGAAGAAATTTTCAGAGCGTTCCGGTAACACGATACCTGATGAAAAACCTACTGTAGTGCCAGAAACTGTATTTGTGTGCAAGGTCATAGTTTCTATTAGAATTGAAAAGTCATCTCTTTCTTGTATTATGCAAAATTTATGTGAAAAGTTACCCTTAGTGTCATTAGCAATAGTGAAGAAAAGTATACCAAGAGGCGTTTCCACGTTAGGGGTCCGCAGATGTATAATACATTTTGTAGGGCCAGGTGACCCATCGAAGATATACAATGTCTCTCTAAACTTTATGCACAGACTGCTTTCGTAAACCTGTACTCCCATTACCAATGCTGTATGATGAAAGATAAGTTACGCAAAAAAGAAAGGTAAAAATGTACATATACGGTTTATTATTTCCAAAATTTTACTAATATGGTAAATTGAGTGTATGAATGTCATACAATAAAAATAATGTTCTTAAAACCAATAGAATGATCATGCGTATAGTTTCAGCCTTCGTTACCGCCATAAGGTTTTATTTAATTGTTCAGCGCTAATAAGGAAATTATGTGCTTCCAAAACTGGTTTGAGAATAAAGTTCAAAGAAAAATTTTAGCTTCCTGGAGGATAATCTTTTAAAAAAAAATGTTCAAATGTGTGTGAAATCTTACGGGACTTAACTGCTAAGGTCATCAGTCCCTAAGCTTACACACTACTTAACCTAAATTATCCTAAGGACAAACACACAGACACACCAAAGCCAGAGGGAGACCTCGAACCTCCGCCGAGACTAGCCGCGCAGTCCATGACTGCAGCGCCCGAGACCGCTCGGCTAATCCCGCGCGGCGATAATCTTTCCTCACAAAAAGTGAGGTAATCGTCAAATATGACCGCATACTCTTTCAGAATATGTGTTAGTGATAATGGTCCATCTGCAGAATGGAGACGTTGTGCTTAGCTATCTTGATGTTGTTATTCGAGAGAAATGTATGTCGACACCTTTGGGTTAAATTTTTCCGTCTTTCCACAGTCGTCATTAACATCACAAACACAATGCTTCATTCATTCGGGAGGACGACGGTTCAATCCCGTCTCCGGCCATCCTGATTTAGGTTTTCCGTGATTTCCCTAATTCGTTTCAGGCAAATGCCGGGACGGTTCCTTTGAAAGGGCACGGCCGATTTCCTTCCCAATGCTTCCCTAACCCGAGCTTGCGCTCCGTCTCTAATGACCTCGTTGTCGACGGGACGTTAAACACTAACCACCACCACCAATGCTTCATTGCTCAAGGATCCATCATAGCTATCCACACATTATACTGAAAAAAAGCACGAGGGCTCTATCGCTTTATTTTAATACGTGTCACGCAAACACACAAGAACGTCGCAGTGATTAGATGCGAACTAGTGATTCAACACCAACACTTTATTACAGTTTATGACAGTATTTTAGAGATGTGGAGAGCAGTAAAGTACTGCAAGATAGTGGCATAAATGTACCAAGATGGTGTGAAGTGTTATACCTCAGTTAGCGTGGTGTCGTGAATACGAGCTGAGGAGGACATTGTTGGCAGTCTAGAGTGGCTGTTTAAAACACATTTGAGGGGCCGCTACTGAAAGCGCAGGTCCCGCCTCATTTAGTAATGGCGCTCTCACCACGGGGTATAGGGAGACAGTCATTTTGCTGCAGACGGCGTACTTGCAGAGCGTCTTTACGCTCCCGGAAAATTCAGGAGGAAGGAAGCAGCGGGCGAATGACGTCATTCACCGCAAGGCCATCTGCGCGTGTCCTTATACCGGAACAGCGAGGCGGAACGCGGAGAGACCAGAGCCGTTCTTTATATAGCGCCGGCCACAAGCGGCGTGCGCGGGTGCGTCCTAGAAACACCAGATGCCTGACACTGTACATGTTACGGAGGGTCGAGGCCAAGTTAAAAACTGAAGTTCGTGTAATTACTCTTTACGCGACCTCTAAACGTTAATCAAATTACACTACTGGCCATTAAAATTGCTACACCACGATGATGACGTGCTACAGACGCGAAATTTAACCGATAGGAAGAAGATGCTGTGATATGCAAATGATTAGCTTTTCAGAGCATTCACACAAGGCTGGCGCCGGTTGCGACACCTACAACGTACTGACATGAGGAACGTTTCCAACCAACTTCTCATACACAAACAGCAGTTGACCGGCGTTGCCTGATGAAACGTTGTTGTGATGCCTCCATTAAGGAGGAGAAATGCGTACCATCACGTTTCCGACTTTGATAAAGGTCGGATTGTAGCCTATCGTGACTGCGGTTTATCGTATCGCGACATTGCTGCTCGCGTTGGTCGAGATCCAATGACTGTTAGCAGAATATGGAATCGGTGGATTCAGGAGGGTAATACGGAACACCGTGCCGGATCCCAACGGCCTCGTATCACTAGCAGTCGAGATGACAGGCATCTTATCCGCGTGGCTGTAACGGATCGTGCAGCCACGTCTCGATCCCTGAGTCAACAGACAACAACCACCTGCACAGTTCGACGACGTTTGCAGCAGCATGGACTATCAGTTCGGAGACCATGGCTGCGGTTACCTTTGACCCTGCATCACAGACAGGAGAGCCTGCGATGGTGTACTCAACGACGAACCTGGGTGCACGAATGGCATAACGTCATTTTTTCGGATGAATCCATGTTCTGTTTACAGCATCATGATGGTCGCAACCGTGTTTCTCGACATCGCGGTGAACGCACATTGGAAGCGTATATTCGACATCGCCATACTGGCGTATCACCCGACGCGATGGTGTGGGGTGCTACTGGTTACACGTCTCTGTCACTTCTTTTTCGCATTGACGTCACTTTGAACAGTGGACGTTACATTTCAGATATGTTACGACCCGTGGCTCTACCTTTCATTCGATCCCTGCGAAATCCTACATTTCAGCAGGATAATGCACGACCGCATATTGCAGCTCCTGTACGGGCCTTTCTGGATACAGAAAATGTTCGACTGCTGCCCTGGCTAGCACATTCTCCAAATCTCTCACCTACTGAAAACGTCTGATCAATGGTGGCCGAGCAACTGGCTCGTGATAATATGCCAGTCACTACTCTTGATGAACTGTGGTATCGTGTTGAAGCTGCATGGGAAGGTGTACCTGTACACGCCATCCAAGCCCTGTTTGACTCAATGCCCAGGCGTATCAAGGCCGTTATTACGGCCAGAGGTGGTTGTTCTGGGTACTGATTTCTCAGGATCTATGCACCCAAATTGCGTGAAAATGTAGTTAAATGGTTCAAATGGGTCTGAGCACTATGGGACTTAACTTCTGGGGTCATCAGTCCCCTAACTAACCTAAGGACACACATCCATGCCCGAGGCAGGAATCGAACCTGCGACCGTAGCGGTCGCGCGGTTCCAGACTGTAGCGTCTAGATTCGCTCGGCCACCCCGGCCGGCAAAATGTAATTACATGTCAGTTATAGTATAATATATTTGTCCAATGAATACTCGTTTATCATCTGCATTTCTTCTTCGTGTAGCAGTTTTAATGGACAGTAGTGTAAAAACATAACAAAACGGTTGCGTTCTTAGCATCGGAAGTGGAAAAGCAATATGCCACGGTTCTCACTACCAAATGTCAGAGACATATTGATTTTAGCAGCTCGAACACCATCATCTTTTCAGATTTTTATTCAACCTCTACAAATTTGGTATACCATGCTGTAGCGTGTAAAGAACACTAGTGAGGTCTTCGACACTTGTTTTAAAACGTAGAGTGGTGACTGGTGTTAAAATTTAAGAATGGCTTTGTAATACCCCTTTGCAAAACATATTTTTTGTGTAAAATTTTGTGTAATGATTCTAAACCAAATACTGCATATGTTAACATTTATAATGTCTGTACTAATAAACGAATACGCGGCCTTCAATTTTTTTTCGAGGACTTCTAGGCAATGCCTGGCTGTTTGCTTTTGTCTTTTGCTATCCCGCCCTCATCATGTAAGCGTCGTACTCTGTATAAATTATAATCTACAAAATTAATTCTCAAACAAAATGTGTTCCAATACTTTCTTGTCATGGCAGTCCACATATTTATGCAGACTGCAAATGTATTTACAGTTTCATTTTTCTGCCTTTTGTGGGAGAGACGCAACATTTCGAATTGGCACCTATCCGCCATTGGCATGACTTGGTTACAAATTTCAAATACCTTTTTCTATCTTATTGTACCAACTGAACCTGCAGCCATTCGCAGAAGAAGTCAGAGAATTTCAACTAATTACACAGCACAGACCGATTGCCAGATCGTGATGTGCATTTTACATTTCCAAATTCCATCGGTCTGCATCTTTGGCTGCGCTGCTGCCAACACCAATTTCGAACAGTTATATAGCGCAGCTTCGGCCCATATTTAGTGAGCGGAGGTGGAAGCCAAGTCGCAACTTAATCCACCCTCTAAAATACTTAAAACCAGTGATGACATCTTGCCGGGTTGTTGGGCATGTCCAGTTGATGTTTCTACGAGTTCCCTACTAGTCATATTTGTTAGCAGAAGCTTGTAGAAACGTTCACAGACAACGAAGATGTTATCTGGCTGACAGCTTAGAAGAAAAAGTGTGAAATTCTTCAACAAAACCGACAATAAAATACTAACCCGAATGTTTAGCGCTAGATGGTCACCAGACGATGAGTCACATCTTCTGAAATACACTAAAACCTTCCATCTTCGAGTTTGTTGCAGGAAGCTATATTCTACCCTAAGTAAGACAGAGGATTTCATATGCGAATAGATCACTTTCTTTTCATTATCTAGCGTGTATTCCGTTTGTAAGTAGGCTGTTTAGGTTTTTTATTGGTAACGCCACCTCTGTATGTAAATCACTGGCTGTGCTGTGTGCAGTCTGTGGCTACTTTGCATTGTTGTAATACTCGCCATTGTAGTGTTAGGCAGCTGGCTGTGAACAGCGCGTAGCGTTGGGCAGTTGGAGGTGAGCCGCCAGCAGTGGTGGATGTGGGGAGAGAGATGGCGGAGTTTTGTAATTTGTCATGAACTGCTATATTTATATATGATGATATCAAGGTAAATACATTGTTTGTTCTCTATTAATATCTTTCATTTGCTAACTATCCCTATCAGTAGTTAGTGCCTTCCATAGTTTGAATCTTTTATTTAGCTGGCAGTAGTGGCGCTCGCTGTATTGCAGTAGCTTGAGCAGCGAAGATTTTTGTGAGGTAAGTGATTTGTGAAAGGTATAGTTTAATGTTTGTCAGGGCCATTCTTTAGTAGGGAATTTTGAAAGTCAGATTGCGTTGCGCTAAAAATATTGTGTGTCAGTTTAAGCACAGTCACGTATAATTGCTCAAAGGGGACGTTTCACGTTTAGTACTCTGATTTTCAGGACTGCTGTTTAACGCTGTTTTAATCGC
Organism: Schistocerca serialis cubense; assembly: GCF_023864345.2. Classification (NCBI taxonomy): domain Eukaryota; kingdom Metazoa; phylum Arthropoda; class Insecta; order Orthoptera; family Acrididae; genus Schistocerca; species Schistocerca serialis. The sequence continues at coordinate 465,256,791 of NC_064643.1, forward strand.
CTGTACGGAGAGTACTTCCACACGAAATTTGGGAATCAGACTGTATATGCTGAATCTAAATTTACAGTGTTTGGTACATTTTATTATTGGCAATGTATTATTTTTTTCCTCTTGACAACAGTAACTTATGATGCATCTTATGTCATTTGATGCTGCAGGTTTTTTTAATCGTCCTTTAAGTTATTTTGAATGTCTTAAAATACTTGCTTATGGTCTGTGGACTCAAACTGCTTGTAATAAGAAAGTATTTAATGTCATTTCTTACCGGTGAACTGATGATGATGATGAGTCCCATACTCCTTTACAGAGCGTAGGGGAGCGACGCGGGGACCCGCGCTATGAATTACGATATTCAGTGCCTGTCTTATTAAGAAGAAGATGCAATATACCTTCGGACATGCACGCACTGCAATATCGTATTTATCCGCCGATACCAGGCAGCGACCCTCAATTAAAATTTCCTCCCCTGAACGGGAATTATACAATGTGTGTACGAGTTCTGATATGATGGAGGAGCGACGACATATGGAAGTTCGGGTCAGGCCGTGAGTCGTGCACAGATAGCCGAAGCGGTTAAGGCGACAACTCGCGTAAAGTGGGAAATCGGGGTTAGAGTCCCGGTCCGGCACAAGTCGTTCCTTTACACAGCTGATTGTTGTTCGTATTCGCAGCCGCGAATGCATTTCATGTATTTCATATGTACAGCTTACGAGCTGTGGGGCAGAAAGTAGATTACTTAAATTACAATTACAAGGGAGTTATAAAATTCTGAAACTAGTTTCACAACCGTAATGTCAGTATTTCAAATCATTTAATTTACAGCTGCACTACTGTTAGAAAAACAGGTTTTCGGTATGGCCTATTGCATGTACCCTACAATGTTCACTGCTATCATTCTTATGACGAGGTGTCCGCCCCGATAGCTGAGTGGTGCCCGGCACGGTAGGTCAGCGTGTTTGGTCAGAGGGTTAAGCTACCCTCTGTAATAAAAAACTGAGTGAACGGATCAACGAACAACCTGAACGACTTTCACTGTCCGTCCGCCACGAACAAAGACGGGTTCGATTCCCGGCTGGGTCCGAGATTTTCTCCGCTAAGGGACTGGGTGTTGTGTTGTCTTCACCATCATTTCTTCCCCATTCGGCGCGCTGGTCGCCCAATGTGGCGTCGAACGTAACAAGACCCGCACCAAGGCGTCCGGACCTGCCCCGCAAGGGGCCTCCCGGTCAGTGTCACCAAACGCTCATTTCCATTTTTTTTTTTATGAAGAGGTCTCTGTGAGTAAATCTACCCGTTCAGAATCTTACTACATCTTCAGCTGAGCAAGTGACTGACAGCGTAGAAGGCAGGAGGGTGTTGACAGAGAGCGTGAGTGAGGGCCCCAAATTTGGGAACGAGTGATGACAGCCGTCGACGTCGGCGGTTACGCCGCTGGGTCCGCAGGTGACGTCCGGGAGCGCGCGGTCGGTCCGACGCAGCTGCGCGGACGCAGGAACGCTATTGTGCTAGCCGCTGGCTCGTCTCCATTGGCACCTCTGCGAAATCTTGTTTACTTGTATATACGCTATCGGCGTTCAATACATTATTAACTAAGCATTTCGTAGTAGCAGCTAGCATTAAGAGTTACCGAACTTCCTACGGAATTTAATAAACCAATAATCACGTTTTTTTCTGAATGCGCCTATTATAGACTGTAGCACCAAAGAAACTGGTATAGGCTTGCGTATTGAAATACAGAGAGATGTAAGCCCGTAGAATACGGTGCTGCAGTCGGCAACGGCTATAAACGACAACACGAGTCTGGCGCAGTCGTTAGATCGGTTACTGCTGCTACAATGGCACGTTATCAAGATTTAAGCGAGTTTGAACGAGGTGCTACAGTTGGCGCACGAGAGATGGGACACAGCGCCTCCGAGACAGCGACGAAGTGGGGATTTTTCCGTACGAGCATTTCACGAGTGTACCGTGAATATCAGGCATCCGGTAAAACATCAAACCTCCGACATAGCTACGGCCAGAAAAAAATCCTGCAAGAACGGAACCAACGACGATTGAAGAAAATCGCTAAAGTGACAGAAGTGCAGCCCTTCCGCAAATGTCTGCAGATTTCAATGTTAAGTATCATCGTGCGAACCATTCATCGATATGGGCTTTCGGAGCCAAGGCCTACTCGTGAATCGTTGATGAATCCACAACATACACTTTTACATCTCGGCTGGGTCCGTCAACATCGACACTGGACTGCTAATGACTGGAAACATGTTGCCTGGTCGGACGAGTTGTATCGAGCGGATGGGTGTGTACGGGTATGGAGACAATCTCATGAATCCATTGACCCTGCAGCCGGCCGGTGTGGCGAGCGGTTCTAGGCGCTTCAGTCTGGAACCGCGCAACCGCTACGATTGCAGGTTCGAATCCAGCCTCGGGCATGGATGTGTGTGATGTCCTTAGGTCAGTTAGGTTTAAGTAGTTCTAATTTCTAGGGGACTGATGACCTGAGATGTTAAGTCCCATAGTGCTCAGGGCCATTTGAACCATTGAACCTGCATGTCAGCAGGGGACTGTTCAAGCTGGTGGAGGCTCTGTAATGGTTTGGGGCGTGTGCAGTTGGAGTCATATGGGGCCACTGATACGTCTGGATACGACTCTGACAGGTGACAAGCACATAAACATCCTGTCTGATCACCCGCATCACATTGTGCATTCCGACGGACTTGGGCAACTCCAGCAGGACAATGCAACATGCCACACGTCCATAATTGCTACAGAGTGGTTCCAGGAACACCCTTCTGAGTTTAAACACTTCCGATGGCCACCAAACTCTCCAGACATGAACAATATTGAAGATATTTGGGATGCCTGGCAATGTGATGTGCAGAAGAGATCTCAACCCCTTCGAATTTTTAAGGATTTATGGATAGTCTTGCAGGATTCATGGTGTCAGTTCCCTCCAGCACTACTTCAGACATTAGTCGAGTCCATGTCACGTCGTGTTGTGGCACTTCTGCGTGCTCGCGGGGGCCCTGCACAATATTAGGCACCTGCACCAGTTTGTTTAGCTCTTCAGTGTATCATCCATTCAAGCAGATTCTAACACGAGCATTCGGACTGAAACGTTTTAAGAAAGCTAATTGCAACGTATCCGCTTGATGTCATACATTAGCTCGCCCCCCAGTACAACCATATACCGGGTGGTTATAATGAGAGTGTCCGCCCCGATAACTGAGTGGTCAGCGTGACGGATTGCCGTCCTACGGGCCCGGGTTCAAATGGCTCAAATGGCTCTGAGCCCTATGCGACTTAACGTCTGAGGTCAGCAGTCGCCTAGAACTCAGAACTAATTAAACCTAACTAACCTAAGGACATCACACACATCCATGCCCGAGGCAGGATTCGAACCTGCGACCGTAGCGGTCGCTCGGCTCCAGACTGTAGCGCCTAGAACCGCACGGCTACTGCGCCCGGCGGCCCGGGTTCAATACCCCGGCTGGGTCGGGGATTTTCTCCGCTCAGGGCCTGGGTGTAGTGTTGTCTTCGTCATCATTTCACCCCCATCCGGCGCGCAGGTCGCCCAATGTGGCGCCAAATGTAATAAGACCTGCACCAAGGCGGCCGGACCTTCCCCGTAAGGGGCCTCCCGGCCAATGACGCCAAACGCTCATTTCCATAATGAGAGTGCAGCTGCTCACGGAGGTCCAACGTGGGCTGTCGTTATCGTATGGTAGCGAAACGTGGTAGATATACTAATGCGTTAACCCAGGTCGGCTGCAGGGATTTTGCTGTCCCGTGCGGAAATTTGAAGTGTTGTCCCGCCCCTCCCTTCCATCAACTCCTTGCGTTTTTAGACATAGTGAACCTTCTTGACAAAGTCATTCATCCATGAAGTCTTGTTTTCACATATCGCTCTGACTCATACAACTTTCTGACGCGATTACTATTTCAAGACCAGAGCCAGGTATGGGACAGCCAATGAAACAGAAGTAAAACGTTTACAGTGCATATTACACTAATTCTTTATATATTACAAAGGTGTTTAAGGCTCCTGCATAAGAAGTGTTACGCCATCATATGCTGACATTTATCTCCATGTATTCATTACAAGGGCGTGTTGAAAAGTAAGGCCTTCGAATTTTTCATGTGAAAAATCTAGGAAGTTTCTTTTTTAATAAAATAGACTTTATTAGATATGGTACATCTGTATTCTTTCCTGTCTACGTATTTATTTCTCAACATAGTCAACCCTGGCAATGTACACATTTCCCCCAACTTGAGAGTAGTTTGTTGATTCGATCACTGTAGAATGTTTGACTTAGTTGACGGAGCCATAATCTCACCTCTGCCTTCACCGCTTCATCACTACCAAAGTGAAGTCCTCGATGGTGATCTTAAGTGAAGTTGAGGAAACAGATGAAAATCGGATGGGGTCAAGTCGGGACTGTATGGAGGATGATCGATGACAGTGAACCCAAGGCGTAACACTGTTGCATACGTCGCAGCTCTCGTGTGTGGTCTGGCTATGTCACGCTACAGGAGAGGTTGCTCCGTGTGTGGACGGAGTTCTCCGCGGTTAGAATCTCGTTACAGCACGGTGTTTCCCAAGCCGCGACACGATTAGTTACACACCGCCGTGATTTGGAGCCCTCTCACGGCAGAGGGTTGGAACTTGCGTCAGCGAAGCGCGAAAGTCTATTCATGCTTTTGGAACCATATTATTTAAGTTTCGGCGACCCAAAAATTTTGCCTACTGAGCGGTGGTAGTTCGCCGAAGTGGTGTCAACTAAAAAGGACTTGCAGTACGGCGGCCGAACTTCCCCGCATGGGGCCTCCCGACCAACAATGCCATACCATCATTTCATTTTCTTTTTCTGTTAACCGACAGAGTTACTTTCTCATTTAATAAAATTAGTATGGATTAAACAGGCTGAGGTTGTATGAGCACTGTACTCCAGCTGTTACTCACAGCTACTGTCGCATATCAATAAAATGAAATGTGTGTATGACTTTATTCGCTGGGACACGCCGTTCGGGATGTTTGACCACTTGACGCCAAGCCTTTATACTTGACGCCACTTATGCGACTTGAGCGTGAATGGTGATAAAATGATGATAAAGACCACCCCCCCCCCCCCCCCCCCCCACACACACACCACAAACACACGCACACACACACACACACACACACACACACACACACACACACACACACACACACACACACCCTCCTCGAGGCCTGGAGTCGAAACAGGGACGCCAAAATTTAGGTTCAGGAATGCTAACCCTAAGACCACGAGCTGCTGACGCATATCAGTAGCTGTGCTATGATGAGCGATGGTGGCGGTGCTAAAATAAACGTGGACTTTCTAAAATAATTAAGTAGCCTTAAATTGACGAAGAAAAAATAAATAATTTTTAGTTTATTGCAGAGCAAGTTTTTTATCATTTGTACGTGCAGTAGCGTCAAGCTGCCCTCACGCATCTGCTACCCGCGTCTGCGCTCGCATACGATAATCAAATGCAGCCTCACTAAACGCCTCCCACGATTCGCAATTATTAGTATGGATTACGCTTAGAGGTATAATAGGGGGAGGTGGCGTTACAGGCTTACGCTGTCCATTGCTTTAAGGCCGGCACCGCCATGTTAGGAGGCCCTAAACATTTGCAGACTCCTGTTTCCAAGTGCCTCTTTTTCTTAATTTCTGTCGTGTCCACGCAACAGTTATTTAAATAGTACAGTGTTTTCATAAATTGCATAGTGCCAGGATGGCATTTTCAGATTTTTCTTTCTGGTCTTAAATGATTATTTGATCCAATAATACGACGCATTTGGCTTCGTTAATGTTTCTTCTTGTTATACGTTTCGAATAAACAAGAAGTGCAGTATGTGATGTTAATCCAGCATTTTCCTTAATACGAAATGACGAAACTGATGTTCCACCTTCGTCCTCTTCCCGAAAATGTTGAGGCAATATTTCGCTGTAAGTAGTCTTCACGGTTTTGCCACCGAATAACGTTGTGCAAATACCACAATATGACTTTTTATTTTGTGAGTGACGTCTGACCGCACTGTTGGTAAACATAGAGAAGGTCGCTCTGCGATTTTTTGCAGAGGGCGATTTGTGTATGGCGCCATCTATCTGCAAATCATTGCGTGATTTCCGGACCTGCGCATTCTTCGTGGTCGTGTTCTACGTACTGAGCGTCGACCTGCGGATACTGTCAGTCTTACCTAGCCACCAACAAGGTTCAACCACCTGAAGACGTCGGACAGTTGTTCCGAGGAAATATTGTGGACTTTGCACAACGTCATCCGGCGGTAAACCCTTGAAGCCTATTTACAACATATCCGCCGGTAAAGCTTTAAAAGTCACAATATTTTGCTATGTCTAGACGGTCTGCAATATTTCCTTCTCACGGTGTTCAACAAGGGCGCTCTCCGAGCTGTACTGATAGGAACCCTAAAGTCAAATTACAGAAATAAAACCACTAAACTGAAAGTAACCAGAGCAACTAAAATACATGTACATAAAAGAAAATACCACTTGAACGAGTTCGCTTAGGAATGAAATGTAATTTCTTCACACATCAGACTATAATCAGAGCGAGTGGTATACCTGTAAATGATGCAGGCTGGCAATTTTTATCAAAATACTTCCACGAGAAGCTAATGTTTGGCCCTAATAACATGGCAGACGAAGGCTTCGAGTTTGTGACGTGACGGCAACTCCCTTTATTATACCTCCATGGGATTACGCCTCATAATTCTACCTTAAACGCTTCGGCGGTGTGTGCTTTTGCATTGTCCTGCATGAAATAACCGTAGGTGTTTCCATTTGTTGTCAGTGCTCTGAAAAAAAGTTACAGTATATTCTTGAACTACGTATCAGAAGTAGTGGTTTGGTGGAAAAAAGATCGGTCGGATAATAGGAGTTCCATTAATTCTCCATACCTCTGTTTTCATATCATCAGAATTTCTTTATGCAACTGATGAAGATTTTCAGAACTCCAACATCGACTGTTCTGTGACTTTACGTATCCCCAATAAAAGCAGCCATGCGTCACCAGAAAATAAAGTATTTCACGTTCGATGTCTGTAACGTGCACAGTCGGTGATAGCCAGACAAGAGTAGTGACATAGAGTGATAGTATCTGTATTGGTCACTCGGAGCACTACCGTTACTCCGTAAGAATTAAGCTAGTGTTTGCACACATTTGTGTGAGATGCTACAGATACGGAAGTTTAAAACATTACATGGCGCAACTATTGTATCCTATTTCCTTCCAAGGACGCCCCTAATTCGTCTAGTTTCAGCAAAACGGTACGCCACTTGCGAGAATCCGAGGAACGGGCCGCTTTGATTCGGCTCTCAGAGTCTGCCTGCATGGTCTGCAAGAGAGACGCTCAGTAGCTCCGTACGGGCTTTTGTTGAAGTTTCGAGAACATACCTTCACCGAGGAGTCAAGCAGTATATTTCTCCCTCCTACGTATATCTCGCGAAGAGGCCACGAGGATAAAATCAGAAAGATTAGAGCCCACACAGAGGCATACCGACAATCTTTCTTTCCACGAACACTACCGAGCGAGGTGGCGCAGTGGTTAGCACACTGGACTCGCATTCGGGAGGACGACGCTTCAATCCCGTCTCCGGCCATCCTGATTTAGGTTTTCCGTGATTTCCTTAAATCGCTTCAGGCAGATGCCGGGATGGTTCCTTTGAAAGGGCACGGCCGATTTCCTTCCCCATCCTTCCCTCACCCGAGCTTGCGCTCCGTCTCTAATGACCTCGTTGTCGACGGGACGTTAAACACTAATCTCCTCCTCCTCCTCCACGAACACTAAGAGACTGGAATGGAAGGGAGCACCGATAGATGTACTCAAGTTACCCTCCGCCACGCACCGTCGGGTGGATTGTGGAGTATGGATGTAGATGTAGATGTATTGGATCCACGGCAACACCAGACATATAGCGTGAAAAGTATGTAGCCGACAAACTCCGGAAGTTGTAGGGGACATCAAAACAAATATTTTTCCCTAATGTCATTCTTTCCTACGAGGATTATTTAAACCGCTGGAGGCCGTATTGCGCTCTTCAGGAGGCCGTATTACGATCTTCATTTGTTAGAGGGCGTATTACGCTCTTCAGTTGTAGGCGACTGCTGTCCACCAGTGTAGTAGTGCATTGTCTCTATTTATTAATGGAGCGATACACCTGGAGTGAGTACACTGATATGGTTGGTGCGTACTACGTAGCGCACCACAACGGTCGGGCTGCACAGCGGGGGTTTATCAACAACAATATCCTAATCGCCGTATCCCGCATCATACGATCTTTGCTGCTGTGCACCAACGTCTGCGTGAGACCAGGTCATTTAGCAGATTACCTGGACAGGGACGCTGTCGCACGGTAAGAACGCTGCAATTTGAGGAAGCTGTCTTGCAGCATGTGCAGCGGGATCCTTCAATCAGCAATCGTGCAATTGCACGTAACATGGGGATGAATGAGAAGAATGTAAGAACGAGAGCAATTGTTACGTCCATTTCACATACAGCGTATCCACAACCTGGAACCAGTTGATTATCCACCCAGAGCACAGTTTTCGCAGTTGTACATGGATGAGTGTGAAATGCATCCTACATTTCCATCCTCTGTGTTGTTTACCGATGAAGAAACGTTCGGGCGTGATGGAGTCTTCAACATGCACAATTCCCGTTTGGAGTGAGGATAACCCACATGCCACAGTTACTAGCGCTCATCAAGTGCGGTTCTTCGTTAATGTGTGGGTCAGTGTTGTTGGGAACTGTTTAATTCGGCCGTATCTGCTACCTAGGCCATTAAATGGCAGGCACTATTACAATTTTCTCACCAGAGCATTGCCAGAATTGCTGGAAGACGTCCCGCTCCCTACAAGACAACGCATGTGGTTCCAACGTGACGGGGCGCCGGCACATTTCAGTCGTCGTGTGCGTCGATTCCTGGACCGACGGTTCCCAGAAACGTGGATTGGCAGAGGTGGTCCTGTACCATGGCCTGATCGATCCCCAGATATATTCCCTCTGGACTTTTTTGTCTGGGAGAGATACGCAAGCTTGTTTACGCAACTCCTGTTGCATCAGAAGAGGATCTGGTTGCCCGGATAATACACTCCTGGAAATGGAAAAAAGAACACATTGACACCGGTGTGTCAGACCCACCATACTTGCTCCGGACACTGCGAGAGGGCTGTACAAGCAATGATCACATGCACGGCACAGCGGACACACCAGGAACCGCGGTGTTGGCCGTCGAATGGCGCTAGCTGCGCAGCATTTGTGCACCGCCGCCGTCAGTGTCAGCCAGTTTGCCGTGGCATACGGAGCTCCATCGCAGTCTTTAACACTGGTAGCATGCCGCGACAGCGTGGACGTGAACCGTATGTGCAGTTGACGGACTTTGAGCGAGGGCGTATAGTGGGCATGCGGGAGGCCGGGTGGACGTACCGCCGAATTGCTCAACAAGTGGGGCGTGAGGTCTCCACAGTACATCGATGTTGTCGCCAGTGGTCGGCGGAAGGTGCACGTGCCCGTCGACCTGGGACCGGACCGCAGTGACGCACGGATGCACGCCAAGACCGTAGGATCCTACGCAGTGCCGTAGGGGACCGCACCGCCACTTCCCAGCAAATTAGGGACACTATTGCTCCTGGGGTATCGGCGAGGACCATTCGCAACCGTCTCCATGTAGCTGGGCTACGGTCCCGCACACCGTTAAGCCGTCTTCCGCTCACGCCCCAACATCGTGCAGCCCGCCTCCAGTGGTGTCGCGACAGGCGTGAATGGAGGGACGAATGGAGACGTGTCGTCTTCAGCGATGAGAGTCGCTTCTGCCTTGGTGCCAATGATGGTCGTATGCGTGTTTGGCGCCGTGCAGGTGAGCGCCACAATCAGGACTGCATACGACCGAGGCACACAGGGCCAACACCCGGCATCATCGTGTGGGGAGCGATCTCCTACACTGGCCGTACACCACTGGTGATCGTCGAGGGGACACTGAATAGTGCACGGTACATCCAAACCGTCATCGAACCCATCGTTCTACCATTCCTAGACCGGCAACGGGCCTTGCTGTTCCAACAGGACAATGCACGTCCGCATGTATCCCGTGCCACCCAATGTGCTCTAGAAGGTGTAAGTCAACTACCCTGGCCAGCAAGATCTCCGGATCTGTCCCCCATTGAGCATGTTTGGGACTGGATGAAGCGTCGTCTCACGCGGTCTGCACGTCCAGCACCAACGCTGGTCCAACTGAGGCGCCAGGTGGAAATGGCATGGCAAGCCGTTCCACAGGACTACATCCAGCATCTTTACGATTGTCTCCATGGGAGAATAGCAGCCTGCATTGCTGCGAAAGGTGGATATACACTGTACTAGTGCCGACATTGTGCATGCTCTGTTGCCTGTGTCTATGTGCCTGTGGTTCTGTCAGTGTGATCATGTGATGTATCTGACCCCAGGAATGTGTCAATAAAGTTGCCCCTTCCTGGGACAATGAATTCACGGTGTTCTTATTTCAATTTCCAGGAGTGTAGCAGCAGCAGGAACAATTCAGGATACTCCTGGGGTTTTTGCCCGTGTCAGACAGAACATGATCAGACAGCGTAACCTTTGTTTGCGTGTTAATGGAGGAATTTTTTAAAATGTACTATAATTGGAATTGGGCAGCGTTAATGTGTTGTCTCTTGATCATAAAAAAATGGAAAAGTGTTTGTTGGTTTAATTAATTTGCCGCCAGAGAAATCTTCGTCTACCGTTTTAAATACTCCTCATAGGAAAAAATGACATTAGGGAAAAATATTTGTTTTGATGTCCCCTACAACCTCCCAGAGTTTGTCGGTTTAAATACTTTTCACCCTGTATAGTTTGCGTCACCTGTGAATCTAGAACACAGCAATATTTTTAAAATTTAGCAATATATTTAAAATCTACGCCCATGGCTGAGGGAGAATTCGAATGCGACACCTCCGGATTATACATGACCTGATCAAAAGTTTCTGAACACCCCTATGTAAAACGGAATTGACCCAGAGATGTCACGCGAGTTCGACACGCCAGTATAAAAGGAGGCGAGGAATGCTGTGCTGTCAGCGGAAAAGCAGCAGTAATACCAGACTGGCTAGATCAGAAAAGCACAGTGACTTCGAACGTGGACTAGTCATCAGAGACATTTCTACCCTTCTAAAGCAGCTCAAGACGACTATTGGTGACGTGTAAATGCGAAGGTACCGCTACACCTAGACGCTCATGTACTGACGGACGGGGAGCATTGAGCACTGCAGATGGTGGTCGTAAAAATAGCACGAAATAAGCGCAAGGAGAGTTCCAGAGTGCTATCAGCAGCTGGATTTTATTCAGAAGATTTAATTCTTGAGATGGTTTGTTTAAGATTAACTAATTGTTTTCCTTTCTTTTTTACTGGTTTAACTGCTTCTTATTCTTCTCGTTTATTTTATTATTCAATATCTGGGGATAATAATGTTTATTCAAGATTTTCTTTTTATGATGGGAGAACACAATGACTGTGCGTGGAGAGTTAAAAAGAATGGGGTACAGTGCTTGAGCAGCTTCTCATAAACCACGCATTTCTGTAGTCAATGCTAAGCGACACCTGAGGTGGTGTAAAGAATGTCGCCACTGGACAGTGGGTAACTGGAAACGACTGATCTGAAGTGATGAATCACGATTACACTGTGTCAATCCGACGGAAGGGTATGGGTTTAGTGAATGACTGGCGAACGTCACCTGCCATAGTGTATAGTGTCAACAGAGACAGTGTTACGGTTGGAGGTGTACATGGTTAGGGTTTGGTCACCTTATGACGCTTAAGAAAACACTAAAAGCTGGAAGTTATGGACTTACTTTAAATAACAGTGTACTCCACTCAGTGGAGGAACAGTTCGAAGATAATGATTGTTACTATCAGCATGCCAGCACGCACTGTCACGAAGCGCCATCTGTGAGGCAATGGTTTATGGACAATAATATTCCTGAAACGGACTGGCCTACCTAGAGGCCCAACCTAAACATAACTGAACACCTTTGGGATGAGTTAGGCCATCGAATTTGTTCCAGACTCCACCGTCCAACGGCACTACTTTCTGTGATTTCGGCTCTTGAGTAAGAATGGGCTGCCATTCCTCCACAGAGACTGAGACACCTCATTGAAAGTGTCTGCAGAGGAGGTCAGGTCGCCATAAATACGAAGGGTTGACACATCCCATATTAATATCGATTCTTAGGTGTCCAGGTATTTTTGATCAGGTAGTGTATACACTGATATCATGGCAAGAATCCGGATGCTAGCCACCGAGAATCTCCCACATGCCCTTAATTCACTTTACTGTGAAACGATGAAGGAAGAATAGTGTTTAGCGTCCCATTGACCTCAGTATAAAAGGAGAACTGGCTCATTTGGACAATAGTGTTGAATTTACAAGACCTCCTTCGTCTGAATTATTCTGGGAATACACGGGAAACCTACATCAGTACGGTCAGAAAAGTGGTACAACACCACTGCGCTATTATAATAGTCTAATGCCCAAACAATGGGACTACCTTGCTCAGTAGCACATTAAAAGTTTTACATTCACATAAAACTTCGAATAAGTGGATGGCCTTGGCGGATGATATAATAGTAGAGTTGTAAAACTACCGTAGCGTATGGTAGACTATTGTAAGTAAGTATAGAGTGAGGTAGCTTTCTTAGTAGCTTTGGTCAGTTACGATCGCCACCGCGTTACCTGTACGTTAAGTGTGTTGCGTACCTGTTGGGCGATATCTGATTTCGATGGCTTTGTCTGCGTATGCGATCAGTGTCTTACTACATTCATTTAGAAACTGGAAGTAGTGAACGATGCAAAAACTGAGTAGAAGGCATAATAAGGGTCGCATAACCTACGGAACATTTTTGTTCTACATATTTATTCTGTCCGTTACTTAAAAATAAGCAGTATTTATAACAAAATTGAAAATGCCAATGTTTGACCCACGTTTTGTTCGAAAAATTGTTGATACTTGAAACAGAGGAAAAATAAAAATAAAATAGAAATTTATCGTATAGCATTAGAAAACACAATTTCCTCAAAAAGAAGTAAACTTTAAAAAAACGCAAACAAAAATATATTGAATATCGCTTCAATACTTGAATAAACTTACGTAACACATGTTTCTATTATTGCTAAACAACCTCGCATTTATCAATAATAACAGGAGACTCTTGCCTTTGATCATGATGATGAACGCTCTATTGAGTACAACAATAATTATATGGATTTTTTTGTTCGTGTGTGCAAACTGTACTTGCACCAAAAGTAATTGTTTGGGTACATAAAAGAGCAGAAATTACGTGGTCAACTAATTTTTATTACTCATAAAATGCAATTTGTGTTTGTGAGCATATAAAATACACAATTGACTAACGCTGAACGATCTGGGACTCTAATTATGTGAAAAACAAACAAACAAAAAACAAAGAGAAGTCGTTGGGTCCCAGCTTCCCTCACACACATTCCTTTTGTTTTTCCCCTACCAACGCTACCAACTATACTGGTAATCCTATCATTCTCTATGTCGTTTATGCACTGCACCAAACCAACATAACCACAGTGTTGGTAGAACGCAACACTGTACGGCAGTAACGTCTGGAAATAAACAAGAGAGTGGACAAATAATCGTGGAGGTGTGAAAGAATGCAATGAAGTCTTTTGTTTGTTGGGGCCATAGGACGCAAAAGAGCTGAGGTCATTAGCGCCCAAATCACGACTTAAAAGGAGCGTTTTCAAAGGAAGGCACTCCGGGGTTCTTGAAGTTAATTGCCACGTGGGAGCCTATATGAAGTTAACTGACATGTAGACGCCTAAATGAAGTGATTTGACAATTATCATCCTAAACGACGTTATTAGGTAGGCAAAACTATAATTAATAGTTACAATGAGCGTGGAACGCCAGTTAAAGAACCAACAAACATAGTTGAAGGTAGAATGACCACGCTCCATTTTTTAACAGACCTTGCGGTAAGAGTTTCTAGAACAACAGGTGTCCACGTTCGAAAATGAAATCTCCGACGCCATATTTTTACGGTAAATGGAAATGACCGTATGGCATTGGTTGCCGGGAGACCCCTCGCGGGGCGGTTCGGCCGCCGCTCCACAAGTTCTTTAACGCCACTATGGCGACTTGCGAGCGAATGAGGATGAAAGACACACAACACCCAGTCATCTCGAGGCAGAGAAAATCCCTGACCCCGCCGGGCATCGAACCCGGGACCCCGTGCGCGGGAAGCGAGAACGCTACCGCAAGACCACGAGCCGCGGACATTTTTACGGTGAATCAAGAGTTGAGCCTGTGCTGTATTTGCTAAGGCCTGGGATAGTTCAGACAACAGGTGGTTAGAAAACTGACACTGGGTTAAATGTGATGGACCATCAGTGGTTCATTACAGTGAGAGCAAGGTGGTGCGGTGTTGCCATTTAACAGCTGAAAAAGGCTCAAAAGAGAGGGTCCTATACGTAGCCTCGTTAAAACGAGGTTGGACTGAACAATATCGAAATAGAGACGGAGATTGCGATGTTATGAAGAAAACACAGTAACATTTGGACAATTGAAACTGAATTGATGAAAACGCATTGAGTATACTGCACGCTGACAAGACACAGGTCACGTAACGTCACGATCGAAATTTTACCAGCCGTCATCAATCTGCTACGTTGTACCCACTTCCTGCGCTAACATCTGTATGTTCTTGCATACAAATTTATCAACTAATGCGTGACACGGATCTGGTTACGAAGTGGATATTCCCGTTGCACTATTTGATATGAACTCTGGCTTTTGATACTGGGCCACTGCAGCGCGGATGCACCGAAAACAATGTAGCATGTCCACATACCACCCTTGTCAAGTGCGCATGCTGTTTCTTTCCGCTGTACTTTAATCGCTTCCTCCAAACTCCACATTTTCACGTCAACGGCGAGTCAGAGAGGGACGTACGACAATTTAGCAACTTCTGTTTAGATTAATATGACTGTATAAGTACCGCAATCATTAGCATTTATAGTTTCTACCAAATATTTAACTTTTTGATATGTGGTACCTTATAATGACTCTTGTGAATATGCTAGTCGTAACTGTCCGGTATATGGTGTCGTTCGTTCAGTGAGTTATGCTTTGCGGGCTGCACATTTGTGTAGCACATTCAAACATCGATTGTGCACAATGCAGTTTTGCAGACGAATAATCTTAATGGATGATAGAACAGACATTTCCGAATTTTAAATTTCTTTTCGAACTGGGGTACTTCCTTTATAAGAGCCGAAGACAAGAACACGCAAAACTCTTGCCTGACCTTGTGATGGCGGATGAAAACTGCAACCGCTGTTCTCCACTGTCTAATCGACCACAGAACGCAGAGTCTTCCTGGAACGCGCACGTGGTGACCTTCCCTGTTCCGATGGAGCTCCGTGGCTGCACTCGTGTGCATGGAGACTCTGCAGTTCGCGTCGGCGTTGCCTGACAATCACTGGCAGGCACACTAACTGCCTGACACACCTCGAAGCGGCGAACTATGCTGCACATGCGCAAAAGCTTTCTGGCAGCGTTTTCGACGCGCAGGCTGTTGCTGTTTGACGAAAGGCCACCACCAAGTGTAACGTGCCAGTAATGAGCTCCAAAGTCCATCTGCCAGTCGGTGCGAGAAACACGAGTTCAAAAAAATTATTTTATTAAAACACTATCCTTAGTTTCTGCTACTCAATGCAACTTTAACAAATATTGTTGCACGTGCAAAATTATAAATAACTAGACTGATTCCAGTCTCAGACTCCCTCTAAACGATATGTGGCAAATTTCATTAAAATTCTTCTGGGCGTACCGCCCAGTCACTTTACAAAAATACTGAAAATTCTTAAGTACTAAATTCTGACGTTTAGACATTTTAAGTATTTTATAAGATTATGCAGCTGTCCTCCAGAGAGGATGTTAATGAGAATGGCACCCACTGCATAAGCCAACGTAATTATGTCATAGGGAGTTGGTTCATCTCTCGAACAAAGATAACGGCGTCTTCAGATCAGCATATCTAGTAAACATTCAAAGCAAATTAGTGTCATAACTATCTTAGTCTTTGTCCTCCTCCTTCGTCTCTTAGGTCCATCTCCATAGATGGGTGAAATTCATTTAACCTAGTAAGGACAACTGAGGATCTACTTGAAGCAGGATACCACCCTCCTACCGTTTTCCTCTTGTACTAGTATCCCAGGATGATTTGTATAGAGGTTGAGTAGCGAGCGATCACTATCGCACGGTCCCCGCGTTTTTTTTTCGCGGAGTTAGAAGTTAATTTGTCTTCTTCTCTTCTGTACATAAGAGGTAAGTTAAAAATTACGCTTCTTGATTGCTTCTTGGTGGGCACCACAGCCTCAATAAATTTATAGAAGCATGTAGTTTCCACCACTTATGTTAAATTAGTACCTTATTATGCAGTATTAGCTGGTTTGGAGCGTATGCTCTATCTCACATGCACGATGGATGTGGAGACATCATCCTCGTAAGTAGGCACATGGTTTCTATTTTATGCTACTTAACGATGTTGATGTATTAGCATTTATCATGAACTTGAAAACGAGCAAACGCCCGAAGCTAGTTAGTAATGCTTAATAAATTACTGATTAAAAATAACGTCCTGTTGAAAATGATGTAACCATTTAACATTTACACTACTATTAGCTCAGGGAAGTTTTTTTTTACACTATCTAGTGCATAGTTTAAATTTCGAGAGCATTAGAACTAAAACACTTTAAAAACTTACCAAATATGGCACTTACATAAACTTCACTCAAATGGTGAGCAAACAATAATAATACAGTAGCTCCAAATAATACACTGTACCGCTTTATAAAATACATAGCAATAACGCGACTGTTCACGACACTGTCTACAAGCTACTGTAAATTCAAGTCAGTCAGTTTTTTTTTGGCAGGCCATTTCACGCATTTTCTTTCGTGCGTATTGTTTTACGTTCATAAGGGTCAAAAACTGAATAATTTTTCGTTCACTGCGTACCTCGTCCCACGTAAACATTCTGTCTATATTATCCAATATTTAACGTGTACTGGAAATATCTTGCATGCTCCTTGTTCCTCTTTTTCACTTTCATCTTCAATGGCTTTAACACTCACGTCACACAGCATCAAGAACATTTTGCCATCTCTGACCTCTGAAATCGGTTTAACCTTGTCGACGACTGCCCTGTGTTCAAGTCTGCAAGATCGATATTGCACTACTGATCAAACTTGATGTCACTTCTCTTGAAAGCTGTGTTACTACATTCTTCATCTGTTGCATTTCACTCTGAGATGTAGAACCTGTATATGGACCGTACGGCACTACATAATAAACATACTATTGACAGATCCTGCGTAAATCTTTGTACACAATAACGGCTCTATAAATAGACATGCTCAGTGTCCTTCCCATTGTTGTCCAACTAAGAAAGTGCTCCGTCTCTAATAAAGACACCGTCCGCAGGATGTTAACCTTCCTTCTTAGAATCTCACACTTCGTCCACTGCGCCATCTCGCTCGATTGGCTATGAAAAGGATCAAATGAGTACCAGGAAGTACACGCTCAGACCTATACCACAAAAGAAGGGGGAAAGATTATGGTTCATCGTCCTGTGGACAACGGGATCGTTAGAGCACACGCCCGGCTGGACAATGATGGATAAGGAAATTGATCGCCTCCTTTTCAAAGGAATCCTTCTAGCGTTATATAAACGATTTATGGAAATCACGGAATACCTGTATCTAGTTTGCGTATGGGTATTTGAACCTTTCTGCTCTTGAATGCGAACCCAGTGTCTTAACCACTGCTCAAACCCGTACGACAACCGAATGTAAATGTCTGATTTCTAGTATTAGGTGATTAACAAAATTGGAAGCTTGCAGCTGAAAGGAACTTTCTTGCGATGAAAATAAAAATGTAAGTTCGTAGGCTTCTACGGCCAGTGTCAATTTAAATAAAATCATTTTGGGTATTGGGTTACGTTATTGTATGGCACTAGACCACCGATGTTTCGACTGTCCTTGCAGTGGTCTCTTCAATGATTGTTTTATAATGACAACGTTTACAAAATCGTGTATGTAGATACGCAAAGCAGCTGCACGTAGACATCTGCACATTATGCATATTTCTTTGTACTACTGTTTCATAAATTCACAGGTGTTTTCACAAATACACAAAATGTTTCATATTACACTACAAATACAGTTCATTTTTTTGTTTCCCTTTCTAAAAGAAAATTGGCAGAATGAATATTCGGGCAATGCCGGGTTTGTCAGCTAGTATATTTATACAAACCATACCGTGTGTATACGTGCCACATCTCCTGCTAAACCATTGGACCAATTTTAGTCGAAGTTGGTACACATTTCTTTTACTATCTGGAAAGAAGCACTGTGGATCAAGAACCATCTAACTCCCATAGGAATGCAAGGTGGGGATGAGAAACCGTGACATGCGCAATTATTCGATAGTGATTGATGTTAGTGTCGAATCCACAGTATTTGGGGTCGTCAGGCCCATTGGTGGCAATCACGATGACGTTTCACATCTAGAGGTGGGGTGCAAAGGTATTGAATATCACCATATCTCTGCAACGCGGAAAGCAATTTCTATCAACTTGGGGCGCGAACCACTTGCTACCTGCAAAATAAGTTACTGTAGACAGTAAGACACTGTAAGTAGGCTGTTTAGGTTTTTATATTGGTAACGCCGCGTAGCGCTCTGTATGAAAATCACTGGCTGTGCTGTGTGCAGTCTGTGGCTGGTTTGCATTGTTGTAATATTCGCCATTGTAGTGTTGGGCAGTTGGCTGTGAACAGCGCGTAGCGTTGCGCAAATGGAGGTGAGCCGCCAGCAGTGGTGGACGTGGGGAGAGAAATCGCGGAGTTTTGAAATTTGTAAGACTGGATGTCATGAACTACTATATATATTATGACTTTTGATGACTATCAAGGTAAATACATTGTTTGTTCTCTATTAAAATCTTTCATTTGCTAACTATGCCTATCACTAGTTAGTGCCTTCCGTAGTTTGAATCTTTTATTTAGCTGGCAGTAGTGGCGGTCGCTATATTGCAGTAGTTCGAGTAACCAAGATTTTTGTGAGGTAAGTGATTTGTGAAACGTATAGGTTAATGTTAGTCAGGGCCATTCTTTTGTAGGTATTTTTGAAAGTCAGATTGCGTTGCGCTAAAAATATTGTGTGTCAGCTTAAGCACAGTCTTATATAATTTTTCTAAGGGGACGTTTCAACACCATTAGCACACGTGTGGCTGAAGGTGGAGGGAAGAGGGGAACATAAAAGCATAACTCAAGAATGTCTGGAGCAATTTCAATCAAATTTGGTATACACATGACTCACTGAATGTGTAAAAATTCTGTGAAAATAAGATTTCTCTACTACCCGTAGGGGTGTAGGTCGGGGTGAGGACGAAAAAGGGTGACGTGTAAAAACGGTTTGTTTCATTTTCACGCCTAAAAAGTTGGACCATCGTGCACAACTATAGGTTTCGTCTGGAAATACAGCGCGAAATTCGCTACACATGCAAATGAAATGAAACTATAGCAGCTGAAATAAAGGAAAAAATATGGCACCTGAGTAGGAGGAGTTATTTGTAACATGTTATGGCTGGGATTATGAGTAGTCAATGCGGTGAGAAGTGGCAGGTAAGGGAATTGTGTTTGATCATTCGGTACTAAGCCTGGGCAAATTTACATTGTTTTTTACGTTCCATTACAGCAAGGTTGTCCATCTTCCTCCCTTTATGGATGTGACGTAGGACTTCATGTTGTACATAGTAACCTTCCCTAAGCGGGTGCCTGTAAGAATAGAGTCTTATTTTTAAAGTTTCCAACTTCTATGGTGTACCTTGAAATGGGTGCCACACTGACCGTACAGAATTTTTTGCCACAGTTACAAGTGACTTTTTATATACCAGTAGTATTGAGAAGATAAAATTATGTTTCGGGCCACGCTCATCCTAAAAATCGAATCATGCACCGTTTATTGAGGTCTTGCGATTGTGGGTCAAGAACAGGATTAACAAGACTGGGGACCTGTTGTTTCTGCTTTTTAATGCGCCTGCCACCAAGGCAGGAGTGTAGCCATTGTTTCATGCTCTTTGTCTCACTGTATTTAATTCAGTTTGGAAGTCGTCATCATTCTAGGGATGGATATTGGGTAATGAATCGTTGAACGAAAGGCAGCATATTTATGAGTCACTGGATGTAGAGAACTAGCAGGGATTACAATGTATGTGATGGTAGGTTCCTATACATCTTGAAAGTATGGAAGTGATCACTGATATCTACAGTAAGATCTAATTTGTGGAGTTAGCTGCAAACTTCATTATGAAATTGATACTGATGTGATTAGAACTTAGCTGCTTGAGGAATGTCTGAAGTTAGCGGGTAGTACCCGTTCATAAGCACAACATATCCCCAAAATACCTAAAGCGGTTCCTAACCTTGGAAGAGAGTGGCTTATTTTTATTTTTATTTTTTTCAAAACTATCCATGAAGATTTGTCTAAGGACTGGACAGAGGGGGAATTCGATGGCTCGACCAGCCAACTGTTTGTGTATCTTGTTACTTAAACGAAAATAATTTTATGTTGGGCATGTGTGTGTAGTTAACCTTGTGTCGGCTTGGCAACTGGGTTAACTCCTACTTTATCTGGTAAGTCCGTGAGAATGCTTAGGCACTCCTATACAGGTATATGAGTGAATACGTCGCTGGCATCAAAAGAAAACAGTTTGACACTATGCGGATTTTGGTATCTTTTAACTTGTTCAGCAACTCAAATGGTTCTGATTAAGTCATTTAACTCTCTCGCTAATTTGAAACATTGAGCTGAGAATGAACACAATACAAGTCGGAATGGGAAATTGTTTTTATGGAGTCTAGGGAGGCCATACAATCAATGCGGTATAGGATTTATGTTGGTGAGAAAATGGGTGTCAGAATCAAATATTATACTTTCACACAGTTTAATAACACTTTTAACTTTAGCATTATAATACTGTTTGGGGTCCTTTCACATCTGTTGAAAGTTGAAGAAATTTAGGAAATCCTACACTTTATTTACATAGGCATCTTTGTTTATTAAAACAAGAGTATTCTCTTTATCTGGTTTGACTGCTGTAATGTTATTATCACTCACTTTCTTCTTGAAATTGTTTAAAAATTGTCTTTCTTTATCTAGGTTAAACCGTTTTTCATCGCTTTTTCACTAAAATAATTCCTCTCTTGTTAGTCCTTAATAAAATATTAACAATTGTCATTTTTGAAAAAAAAAAACTGAGATACTCTGTAGATGCACTAGTTTAAAATCTTTGATCATATAAAATTTCAAAGCATATATACGAGTACATTATGAATGAAAACACAGAAGACACTGGTGTAATACTGTACAATATTTATTATTTTCTTTTAGTAACCGATTTTCGGCTGTCACGTTATTATCACGTACAAAGATATGGGTATAAAATAATCTACCAAGAAGCAAAGGCTGTGTCAACCAGTTCAAATAATACAACACTAATCAGTAGCTACGTCTGCTTACACGTAAAGAGAAGATAACGCTATCCTCACCCTAAAGACTGGTTTGAACACTGCAGTATTTTACTGGACACAGTCCACTATTCAAGGTGGTACTCCCTTGCCTTTGAACTGCTACTTTCAGGGCAACCCATAAAGATAATTGGAGTGCAGACATGTTGCTACGTTTCATTTTTCACGTTACCAGAAATTGTCACCGGCGAAATAAGTCAAATTCATGATATCCGCAGTCCTGTATTAAACACATTTTTAAAAAAATGTACGTAATCGTGGAAACTTCTGGTGTTTTCATGTTATCCCGATCATCCTTGTATTGTCACCAATTTTTAAGTAACTTTATTTTGGATTCTTTTCACTAGATGTTTCGCCTCCGTAGGTGAGAGCTTGGTGTATGTAGCTACCATGCATAAGACCGAGTTCGATTCCAAGCCATTCGAGGGGTTCTTCCATGGTGGCAGGACTAGAAGCGGATGAATTCAGCCTTATAAGGACAACTGAGGGGCTACTTGGTGCGGCTCCAGTGTATGGAATAGAGTGTACACAGTATGACAATTGGGCTGCAGCCATGAGCCAAAATTAGGCGCGAAATCTTCCATATTGAAATCGAGTAAACAGTTGTCACTTAAGTCACAGGCGAATAGATACATTTTGTTTATTTCATAAATTGTCCATTTCAGCTGCTGCGCTTACTTCCAATTAGTAAACAGTCGTTTGATGTACTGTTAAAGTTAGAAGTATATAATGAGCATCAGTAGGAGAAAAGACCAAACAGGAAAGTTACAAGCGGTTCCCACAAAGCGGCTGATAGCTGCACATGAGAAAAATGAATTTCCCGATTTTCTTGCTATAAACAGTAAAAGTTTACTAAACTGTATAAAAATACTATACGTAAGTGAAGCAAAGCTACATCAGCTCTTGGAATTAGTTTTTTGGTAGAGGTTCTCCTTTTCCTTCAAAAATTAAAAACGACTTGCTTTGCATTTGTGCGTTTTCCTCACTATTGTAAACAATAGCTCTCATTCAATTCTGAGAAAACTAAATAATGTACAAAGATTATTTCTTTCGTATATTATATTTTCATATCGCAGCTCGGTGAGGAAATGTCTGTTTTCTCAATATTTGTCGCAGTTACTGTGATAAATAATTTTCTGTACTCTGCAGCATAAAATTTGAAGGGTATGCAGCGAAAAATGTAGTCGCTGACAACTTTACGTTTAGTTCGTTTTAGGTGACACATTGCTATGTACTAGGTGTAGCTAACATATCGAAATTGCTTCTAAAGTTAGAAGGAAAACCTGTCTCACTACATTATTGAGAAAACAGAAGTTAATTTTATTTGAGGGCACTGCCTGACGGCGCTACGTGCAAGAATCCTGCAGCTCAGTCACGAACAGTTTGCGCAAGCAGACACACGTTCTCATATTAGTAATAGCGACTTATTGTTGCACACACGGTTGGAATACATTCCACACCAAGAGCTACATAATGGAAAAGCTGAAACATATCTCATATTTAGGACAAAGATTGACGTAAGTTTCTTTGCGACACTTATCACCCGTCATTTATTAGACTAATGTATTTACATTACATAATATGTTACAGTTAACTTCTAGGTCTGGGCCTAATTCAGAACATTTACATAAATTAAATTTTAATGCTCCGTATTGTCTTATTTTAAAGCAATGCCTACCTTAAAATAAACCGAAATAAATTTGCTGACTGCGAATTTCTTGGCTTTAGCTTTGTTAGATATAGGTATACTACCTATTGGTGGCACATGAAAATTTGTGCTGGACCAGCATTCTAGCCTGGATTTCCCGCTTCTTGCGAGCGGTCGCCTGAACTACTTCGGTTTTCCGTACACCCAGTTTGCTTCAAATTAATTTCGGGCGGGTGTCAATCGTTATTATGACTGTTCATCCAGACATGCAAATAAATTATATCTGTGTGTTAGTTTCAGGTTGAAAATATGAATGAAAATTCCAGCTCTGATACGAAAACTGACACTCCTGCAGTGTGTCCCATAACAGCTGTTTCTGCTGGAAGTGAAGTTGATTTATCAGCTGAAAACCACAGAAAAGAAAAATTAAGAAGTAAAATAAGACTGCAGCAAAGAAAAAACCGATGTATACAAAACTAAGTTGCTTCATTGTTATCTGAAGCTAAAAGAAGTGGCAATTCACAGCTTGCACATGTAACAAGCAATGAATTTAAAAGCATATGTGATAAGTTTTTAACTTCAGATTTATTACAACTTATTTCATTAGCGATCCTTTTCGTAACAGTTTTTCTCTAGCCGGTTAGAGTACTTTCGCTTGACTTCATACAAACCAAGGGAGCCGCCTTCTGCTTACTTTCTGTACGTTGTCTATTCTGTGTTCGAGATTTGGAAAGCTGACAGTGACTGAGAGACCGCTGGCGGACCACGTGCTCCCCATTCTATAGTGGAACGTCATTTATTCGGTCCTCATTAATACGGATCTCCAGTTCTCCCGGATAGTTATTTCTTTTAATATAATTAGTGTGCAGGATTTGATACTCCACAAGTAAAGTCAGCAGCAACCGACGGTAGCAATCTAAATTCAGGACCAGCTCGAGACCATTTTTCCTCACAAGCGACTTATCATTTGGCGACCATTCACCCTCCCCAGTTTCTCCTGCACATTTTCCCCCGTGTCAATTTCGCTGAGTATACAAATCTTCTTCTTAGGCGCCCTACTCAGCTTGGCGCCCAAACCGGCTGCTAATAATTGTGATCAGTTGTGCATAGAAATATCACAATTGTAGCGCCTCTCGCGTCCCTCCCAGCTTGGAGCCCCAACCGGCGGCTTGTTCGCTGGAATTTAAAACTCAATCGGTGCCCCCGTCCCGCCAAGCGTGGTACGCGTTCCCCAACTGCCCTGCATGGAGGGGAGGGGGCACCGAACGTGTTAACGACAGCGGCCTTGTTTAAATGTAAACGCAGCCAATCGCCATTCAGGGATCCTGGCACGGTGTCAGTTATCACCGAACTGTACAGTATTGTATTGCACCTCTTAGCTGCGAATGTAAAATGACACCAAAGAGAAAGAAGACGGCTGTTACCAAGGTCACACAAGAGGTGCACTATTGGCCAGCCATTTGTAAGTATGCATTGCATAAAGAGACTAATGACAATGCGATATTGCAGGGCCTCCATTGTTCAGAAATACGATGCATCGCACTTCTGAACAACGAAGGCACTAGCGGGTCCGAAGGAACTTCGTATCGTACTCCTGAACAACACGGGCACTTCAGTATTGAACTTATCCACCGAAACCGGGCAAGCGACTTTCAATTAAACTGTATTCAAACCTTATGAATCACCTCGAAGGGAACGATCTATTGATACGTAATCAGCATGGTTTCAGAAAACATCGTTCTTGTGCAACGCAGCTAGCTCTTTATTCGCACGAAGTAATGGCCGCTATCGACAGGAGATCTCTAGTTGATTCGTATTTCTGGATTTCCGGAAAGCTTTTGACACCGTTCCTCACAAGCGACGTCTAATCAAGCTGCGGGCCTATGGAGTATCGTCTCAGTTGTGCGACTGGATTCGTCATTTCCTGTCAGGAAGGTCGCAGTTCGTAGTAGTAGACGGCAAATCATCGAGTAAAACTGAAGTGATATCAGGTGTTCCCCAGGGAATCGTCCTGGGACCTCTGCTGTTCTTGATCTATATAAATGACCTGGATGACAATCTGAGCAGTTCTCTTAGGTTGTTCGCAGATGATGCTGTAATTTACCATCTAGTAAGATCATCCGAACACCAGTATCAGTTGCAAAGCGATTTAGAAAAGATTGCTGTATGGTGTGGCAGGTGGCAGTTGACGCTAAATAACGAAAAGTGTGAGGTGATCCACATGAGTTCCAAAAGAAATCCGTTGGAATTCGATTACTCGATAAATAGTACAATTCTCAAGGCCGTCAATTCAACTAAGTACCTGGGTGTTAAAATTACGAACAACTTCAGTTGGAAAGACCACATAGATAATATTGTGGGGAAGGCGAGCCAAAGGTTTCGTTTCATTGGCAGGACACTTAGAAGATGCTACAAGTCCACTAAAGAGACAGCTTACACTACACTCGTTTGTCCTCTGTTAGAATATTGCTGCACGGTGTGGGATCCTTACCAGGTGGGATTGACGGAGGACATCGAAAGGGTGCAAAAAAGGGCAGCTCGTTTTGTATTATCACGTAATAGGGGAGAGAGTGTGGCAGATATGATACGCGAGTTGGGATGGAAGTCATTAAAGCAAAGACGTTTTTCGTCGCGGCGAGATCTATTTACGAAATTTCAGTCACCAACTTTCTCTTCCGAATGCGAAAATATTTTGTTGAGCCCAGCCTATATAGGTAGGAATGATCATCAAAATAAAACAAGAGAAATCAGAGCTCGAACAGAAAGGTTTACGTGTTCGTTTTTCCCGCGCGCTGTTCAGGAGTGGAATGATAGAGAGATAGTATGATTGTGATTCGATGAACCCTCTGCCAAGCACTTAAATGTGAATTGCAGAGTAATCATGTAGATGTAGAAGTAGATGTCTCTTCTGTACGGGAATATACATAATGGACGTATACTGATCAGTCAAAACGGTTGACCCACCGCGACGTTGGATGCCGCCTGGTTCCGTTGCGGGCACGTGACGCGGTAACGAAAGTATGTAAGCGCAGCAGACACGGACGAGGATCACCATAGCGGAGGTATGGGTTGCAAATGGGGAAATCCGTTGAGATAAGCGACTTTGACAAAGGGCAGATTGTAATTACTCTGAGCCTGTGAACGAGTATCTCTTAAACGGTGAAGCTGGTAGATCCTTCAAGTGCTACTGTCTCGAGCAGCTACGGAAAGAGGTAGAAGGATAGCAAACTACCGCTAGGCGCTAAATGGTTGGTCGTCCACGGCTCATCACAGAACGTGAGGTTCTGAGGTTTCTCTGCTCTGTATAGTAGGATAGATGGTGATCTGTGGCATCTCTGCCAAAAGAGCATAATGCTGCTGCACGCACAAGTGTTTAGGTGCATACAGTTCATCGTACATTGTTGAACATAGATCTGCGCAGCACACTATCCCTACGTCTTGACCGAACGACATTGTAAATTCACAAACGCCGTCATCGAAGTGAACGGCGGCTCGAAGAGTGCAATGCGCCACGGGCACAGGGTAGTGGGACCAGTATTATGCAATGGAAGACATTCTCCTGCGCTTGCATGGGACCTGTGGTAGTAATCGAAGGCACGCTGACAGCTGCTAACCACTTGCATCCCTTCATGCTTGATGTCTTCCTCGACGGAGATATCTTTTGGCAGAACAATTATCCGTCTTTCGGAGCCAGAACGTGCTATAATGGTTTGAGGAGCATTACAGTAAACTCAAAAATGGCTCTGAGCACTATGGGACTTAACTGCTGTGGCCATCAGTCCCCTAGAACTTGGAACTACTTAAACCTAACTAACTTAAGGACATCACACACATCCATGCCCGAGGCAGGATTCGAACCTGCGACCGTGGCGGTCGCGCTGTTCCACTCTGTAGCGCCTAGAACCGCTCGGCCACAGTAAACTGACGTTGATGTCTCAGCGACCAAATTCGCCTGATGTAAATCCTATGGAAACCATCTGGGTCACTATGTACGCGAATTAAATGTCCTGTGCTAAGACTTATAATGCCACATCCTCCACAAACCTACCAACAAAGTGTCGGATCCGTAATACGGAGAATCACTGATGTGTTTCGTTCCAAAGACGGACGAAAAAGCTATTAAGCAGGTGATCTGAACAAGCTATTAAGTAGGTGATCTTAATGTTCTGGTTCATGAGTGTACGAGTGCAGGTTACTGACGACATATGGAAGTTTGGGTCTGGCCGTGAGTCGTGCTCGGATAGCCTGAATGGTAAGGCGACCGCTCGCGACAAGCGGCAAATTCGTGTTCGAGTCCTGGTCCGACACAAACTTTCACTGTCGTCATTCCATTACACAGCTGTTGGTTGTCTGTATGCGTGCGATATTTCATACAGTACGCTGTTTGACGATAGTTGTTGTGGAAGCGATTAGTGCAACATTCATGTGGCATGGTAACGTACCTGCAAGACATCATTTGAATGCGTCAGATCGTGGAAGAGTAGCTGGACGGCTCGAAGCGGTCAAGGGTCACTACTGTGGTCACAGTAATGGATGTGTCCAAATGGATGATCTCTCGATTAAAAAAGGGTGCCGAAGCTGTAAATGCTACGCGAAAAGCATTCTAGCGGTCGTAGACAGACCACCACACCACAAAATGATTGACACGTAGACCTAGTGGCGAAAAGGGACACACATCTCACTCTAAGGGAGACCGCTGCAGACCTTGCAGCCGCTACCGGTACACGTCAGCTGCTACACGTGTATCTGCCAGAACCATTGCACGGCGATTGAATCAGGCTGGTTTGTATGCTCGGAAGCCTGTTAAATGCGACCAACTTCAAGTACTCCGTTGTCGGGAAAGAGTTCCTTCTTGGAGGGAGCAACATTGGTCTAGCGTGATATTCTCCGACGAATCTCGCTTGAATGTAGCGAGGCCCCGTTATAGCGCAGTGGTATTGCAAGATCATCGCGGATCGTATCCGTCTGTCTAGGGGTGCGGTAGGTCCCTACTTGGAACTACCTGCCTCCTCCCAGCATATAAACTTTACAGAACATGCGTGGGATACTCTTGATAGACGTGTATCTCGCCGTCCGCTGTGGCCGAGCGGTTCTAGGCGCTTCGGTTTGGAACAGCGCGACGGCTACGGTCGCAGGTTTGAATCCTGCCTCGGGCATGGATGTGTGTGATGTCCTTAGGTTAGTTAGGTTTAAGTAGTTCTAAATTCTAGGGCACTGATGACCTCAGATGTTAAGCCCCATAGTGCTTAAAGCCATTTGAGCGTGTTTCTCAATGAACGTAGCATCCCCGAACAGCAAAAGACCTGAAAACTGCCTTGAGAGGAGACAATATCCTCCAAGGACTCCTCAACCGTTTGGTAGTCACTATGGATAACAAGCACGAAATATGCAGTAGGGCACAAGGAGGGAATATTCCCTATTGAGAGTGCGATATCGACCTTTATGTCGGGAGTCTGACATGTGTCAAACACGAAATTTATTTATGTCGGTTATCCTGCTTTCCAGTGTGGTGAAATCTGTGCCATTTTTTGATTGTACATATGCCACACCACCTCTGCTACCTATGTACTTTGTTTCAGGTCGTCCATAGTTCTATGTGAATACGCCTTTCTAACAATGTATTTGTTCCATAGCAATTGGCAAGCAGAACATAAGGGCGACAGTTGCTTGTTTCTGTAGGCCACTATCATCATCATCGTCATCATCATCATCAATAGCGGCTGCAAGTACTAACGCACTGTAGTATACTCTGTGTCAAGTGTACAAGTTGTCAGGTGACTCACTGAAGTATCCTTCATACTTTCCACCTCCAGCGAGTCGAGAGATCGCATCAGTATCTTTGAGGTGACTGTGGTGAGGAAAACAGTAGGTGGGTGGAGAACGGTGTAAGAAGTGCAGGTTGTATGTGGACCTCGTATACCGCCGTAAGAAGAGCAGGTAGTGTGTGGATGTACACTGTCTGATCAAACCTATCCGGCCACCTCTATGTAATTAACCACTAGATGCTACAAGAGGCTGCCCCGTCAGTGAAAAAGGATGCGCGAAATATTGTGTTGTCATAAAGAGATAAATAACAGCAATGTGGATATCAGGAGAGCTCAGTGGCTTCGAACGCGGACTAGACACTGGATTCACCTGAGTGACAAACCAATTAGGAACATTTCAACCCTTGTAAAGGTTCCCAGGTTTACTGTTGGTGATGTGTTTGTAAAGTGGAACGTCGGAGGAGCAACGGCAGCTCAACCAAGACAACGCAGATCTCATTTACTGGCGGACGGGAACCATCAAGAACTGCACAGTGGTTGCAAAAAATGGCATTAAATCACGGGTGGGGGTAGGAATCAGACGTGAGTTCCAAATTGCTATCAGCAGTCCGTGTAGCAGAGTGACTCCGTAGTAAGTTAGGAAGATTTGGCTACAACGGTCGAGTAACTCCTCAAAAGCTACTACACATTTCTGTAGTCAGCGCTAAGCAACGTTTGGTGTAGAGTAAAGAGTGACGCCACTGGGCGGTGAATGACTGGAAACGAAAGATTTGGAATGATGAATCACCCTGTACGCTGTGGAAATCCTAAAGAAAGGTTTGGGTTTGGCGAATGCTATCATGTATAGTGCCAGCAACGAAGTACAGAAATGATGTTGAGGTATCAAAAATGGTTCAAATGGCTCTGAGCACTATGGGACTTAACTTCTGAGGTCATCAGTCCCCTAGAACTTAGAACTACTTAAACCTAACTAACCTAAGGACATCACACACGTCCAAGGCAGGATTCGAACCTGCGACCGTAGCGGTCGCGCGGTTCCAGACTGTAGCGCGTAGAGCCGCTCGGTCACCCCGGCCGGATGTTCTGGTATCGAGGTATTTTCCATGGCTAGGGTGTGGTCCACTTATTGCGCTCAAGAAATCGATAAATATGAAAGCATATGAACAGATCTTATGTGCACTGATTACAGTTGGGAGACGATGATTATTCGTACCAGCATTACAATGCAACTTCTCATAAAGCGTCATCTGTGAGGCATTGGTTTGTGGACAGTAACATTCCTGAAATGGACTGGCCCCAATGGACTGAACCCAGTGGAGCATCTCTGGAATGTTTTCTTTTATTTTTTATTTTTTTAATAAAGGGCCTGAGAGAAGCGTCGGGAGGGCAGGCGTCGTCTTACGAGGCCTGGCCTCAATGTCCCGTTCCCGCCCTCCCAGCACCAAGGAAAGGAAAGGAGTTCGATAGGATCTAGAGAACATAGACTTCGCTCCAGACCACAGTGTACAATAAAATGGTTCAAATGGCTCTGAGAACTATGGGACTTAACATCTGTGGTCATCAGTCCCCTAGAACTTAGAACTACTTAAACCTAACTAACCTAAGGACATCACACACATCCATGCCCGAGGCAGGATTCGAACCTGCGACCGTAGCAGTCACGCGGTTCCGGACTGAGTGCCTAGAACCGCGAGACCACCGCGGCCGGCACAGTGTACAATATCAGTAGCTTTCTAGTTTCGGCTCTTGAGGAAGAATGCGTTGTCATTTCCCCATGGTCATTAAAAGCGTCCCCAGCAGAGCTCAAACCATCATAAAAGCGAAGGATGGACACACACCACATTAATGCCCGCTAATTTGGCGCTGGTTGGTTGATTTGGGAGAGGAGACCAAACAGCGCGGTCATCGGTCCCATCCGAATAGGGAAGGATGGGGAAGGAAGTCGGCCGTGCCCTTTCAAAGGAACCATTCCGGCATTTGTCTGAAGCGATTTAGGGAAATTACGGAAAACCTAAATCAGGATGGCCGGACGGGAGTTTGAACCGTCGTCCTCCCGAATGCAAGTCCAGTTTGCCAACTACTGCGCCACCTTACTCAGTCCGCTAATTAGGTGTCCGGATACTTTTGATCAGACAGTGTATGCGTTTCGTTTTTCATATTTATGTAACCAGTGCAGAATTCGAATCCATTTGCAATGAAGCTCCATAAAAATCAGTATGAACTTTCAACTCTTCCACCATGTGCGAGCCAGGTGCTCGCAACTCCTTATTACTGAAGAGCAGGGTAGGCAGAAATGCGAGACAGCAAGGAACACCTTATTTTCACTTTGCGTGCGACCTGACGCAAAAAGCTACAGGTAAATGCTTTTGGAACTGGCTGGACAGTTTACATGTGAATTACGGGCGTTACCTGTAGACGGGGACAAAATACATGTCAATAGTTGTGGCTGAATTTCCGCCTCAATCGCCATCGCTAAAGACACTGAATAAACCCAGCCAACGTCCGCTTGCCTTACTTCGTGGACACGAGTTAGCTACGGCTGTCGCAGAGGATAATGTTTTCCGGGTCGCCTGCCGCTTACCCTGACGTGACCTAGTTACCGGCAGGGCGGGTCGTGCGAAGCCAGAGGCCGGTGGAACAGTTTGTCGCGCTACGCCACGCCACGCACTGCTCGTATGCGAGGCACCCGGGGGGCAGCGGCGGGTGCCGTCCGCACGTCGATAGCTGCGCCCACCTGCGGTCGCTGTAGCTGCGCTTCCTGCACTTGCAGTGCGCGTCGCCCTCCATACCTGTGCAAGAATCTCCGAGAACCGCAAAATACTGTGCTGTATCAGCTAGCTAAGCTCCACAACTCCATATCAGTTCAGCGTCGAAACTCTCCGAAGGCGCCCATTGTTGTCAAGGGGCGGATCACACACTACTGGCCATTAAAATCGCTACACCACGAAGAAGACGTGCTACAGACGGGAAATTTAACCGATAGGAAGAAGATGCTGTGATGTGCAAATGATTAGCTTTTCAGAGCATTCACACAAGATTGGCGCCGGTGGCGACAGCTACAACGTGCTGACATGAGGAAAGTTTTCAACCGATTTCTCAGCCGCGCGGGATTAGCCGAGCGGTCTAGCCGCTGCAGTCATGGCTGTGCGGCTGGTCCCGGCGGAGGTTCGAGTCCTCCCTCGAGCATGAGTGTGTGTGTGTGTTTGTCGTTAGGATAATTTAGGTTAAGTAGTGTGTAAGCTTAGGGACTGATGACCTTAGCAGTAAAGTCCTATTAGAATTCACACACATTTAAACATTTGAACCGATTTCTTCATACAGAAACAGCATTTGACCGGTGTCGCCTGGTGAAACGTTGTTGTGATGCCTCGAGTAAGGAGGAAAAATGCGTACCATCACGTTTCCGACTTTGATAAAGGTCGGATTGTAGCCTATCGCGATTGCGGTTTATCGTATCGCGACATTGCTGCTCGCGTTGGTCGAGATCCAATGACTGTTAGCAGAATATGGAATCGGTGGGTTGAGGAGGGTAATACGGAACGCCGTGCTGGATCCCAACGGCCTCGTATCACTAGCAGTCGTGATGGCAGGCATTTTATTCGCATGGCTGTAACGGATCGTGCAGCCACGTATCGATCGCTGAGTCGACAGATGGGGACGTTTGCAAGACGACAACCATCTGCACGAACAGTTCGACGACGTTTGCAGCAGCATGGACTATCAGCTCGGAGACCATGACTGCGGTTACCCTTTACACTGCATCACAGACAGGAGCGCCTGTGATGGTGTACTTAATGACGAACCGGGGTGCACGAATTTCAAAACGTCATTTTTCGGATGAATCCAGGTTCTGTTTACAGCATCATGATGTTCGCATCCGTGTTTGGCGACATTGTGGTGAACGCACATTGGAAGCGTTTATTATTCGTCATCGCCATACTGGCGTATCACCCGGCGTGATGGTATGGGGTGCCATTGGTTACAGGTGTCGATCACGTCTTGTTCACATTGACGGCACTTTGAACAGTGGACGTTACATTTCAGATGTTCAAAATGGTTCAAGTGGCTCTGAGCACTATGGGACTTAACATCTACGGTCATCAGTCCCCTAGAACTTAGAACTACTTAAACCTAACTAACCTAAGGGCATCACACAACACCCAGTCATCACGATTTCAGATGTGGTACGTCCTGTGGCTCTACCCTTCATTCGATCCCTGCGAAAACCTACATTTCAGCAGGATAATGCTCGACCGCATGTTGCAGGTCCGGTATGGGCCTTTCTGGATACAGAAAATGTTCGACTGCCCTGGCCAGCACATTCTCGAGATCTCTCACCAATTGCAAACGTCTGGTCAATGGTGGCCTAGCAACTGGCTCGTCATAATACGCCAGTCATACTCTTGATGAACTTTGGTATCTTGTTGAAGCTGCATGGGCAGCTGTACTTGTACACGCCATCCAAGCTCTGTTTGACTCAATGCCCAGGCGTATCGAGGCCGTTACTAGGGCCAGAGGTGGTTGTTCTGGGTAATGATTTCTCAGGATCTATGCACCCAATTTGCGTGAAAATGTAATCGCATGTCAGATCTAGTATAATATATTTGTCCAATGAATACCTGTTTATCAGCTGCATTTCTTCTTGGTGTAGCAATTTTAATGGCCAGTAGTGTAATACCCTCCGCGAATATACACTGCGCGCTTCATCTCAATACAGGACGTTCCAAAAGTAACGATTCATTTTCACGTTCTTCTTTCACAGGTCTTCTACGTACTCTCTGTAGAAGAAAGAAGAGCGATTGTTTTCTGAAACTTGTTGGTAAAACATTCGAGGAAGTGCGTAAACTGTGCTGCCGAAGAGACGGGAAAGAGGCACCAACTAGGACCAATATCACGCTTCTCGTCATCAAATTCAGACGAAGAGGAAGCGTGCTTAATGAGGAGTATCTTGGACGACCATCTAAATTGTTGTATCACTTATCGATATCATCCCTCGGGCGTCGAAGTTGGCAACAGAATTGCAAGTTTCCATTGGACGCCGTTAGCGGTCGTGTGGGATCCATCGTTGATCCAATGATGTATGGCGGCTGAGCCATGCCTCCAATGGCTGTACCACGAGCACTACGCTCCCCAAGAAGGCGTCGTTGCTCGTTGCTGCCCATCGTTGTCTAGGGGCGGATCATAAACCCTCCGCGAAGATACACTGCGTGCTCTATCTCAATACAAGACGTTCCAAAAGTAACGATTCATTTTCATGTTCTTCTTTCAAAAGTCTTCTAGGTACTCTCTGTAGAAGAAAGAATAGCTATTGTTTTCAGAAGCTTGTTGGTAAAACATTCTAGGGCGCGAATTAGCTGTGCCGTCGAAGAGACGGAAAAGAGCCACCGACAAGGACCAATATCAGGCTTCTTGTCATCAAATTCAGACAAGCGTGCTTAATGAGGAATATCTTGGACGGCCATCTCCATTGTTGTATCACGTATCGATATCACCCCTCGGGCGTCGAAGTTGGCAGCAGAATTGCAAGTTTCTACTGGACGCCGATAGTGGTCGTGTGTGATCGAGAGTTGATCCAATGAAGTATGCCTACTAAGCCATGCCTCCAATGGCTCTGTACCACGAGCGCTGCCTGCCTTCGCAATATAGGATGGCCGGCGGCAGCGACCCAGCCTACTGTCACTTAGAGCCTCTTCGTTACGTGACGCGATGCAGACGCCGCCTAGTCGCGGCTCGGATACCATTGTTCGTTCTTCTTTCAGAGAGCCTCATCCTTGTTGCTAATGTACGAACTGGACTCTAATTCTTGCTGCATTATTTGCAATGAGACTTCGTACACTTGAAATACAAGTGAAGTAAATCTTCTGTTTACTATGTTAAATTCTTCGCTAATCATTTCTGTTCCTGTCCTGCTTTTCTATGGCGTCAGTTGCTGTACCACTGTGTAGTCCACCTTTCCTTACTATAGCTACGAAGTCGTACACGACAAACATCTGACGAAGCAGTTCAGAGCATAGAGGGGGCGTCGAAAGAAGGCCATGCACTTCTGTTCATTGGCTGAGCCATGAGTCGAACATTCCACGATCCACAGCCTGACGCACTCTTCGTTTTACGCTGAAGAAGACGTCGTAAATCATCAGGGTAATGCATAACCTGGAGGAGGAAGATCGTATTGGCCTTTTTAGAGACCAATCCGCAGCTCGTGGTCTCGCGGTCGCGTTCTCGCTTCCCGAGCACAGGGACCCGGGTTCGATTCCCGGCAGGGTCAGGCATTTTCACCTGCCTCTTGACGACTGGGTGTATGTGTTGTCCTCATCGTTTCATCATCATTTATGAAAGTGGCGAGATTGGGCTGAGTAAAGGTTAGGAATTTGTACAGGCACTGATAACCGCGCAGTTGAGCGCCCCACAAACCAATCATCATCATCTTTTTAGAGACCCTAGAAAACGAAACCCTCTTAGATAACCTCTCCTTCTCAGACGAGGTTACATTTCACACATGTGGCTTCGTGAAGCATCACTGCTGCTGGATATTGGCCGACAACAATTCTCATGAGGTGCGAGAATGGGAGAGAACAACACCGAAACTGAATGTATGGCTAAGTATGACCAAGACTAAGATTTATGGGCCACTCTTTTCTGCAGAGCAAACGGTAACATACTTGAGATTTTCCTGCAACCGCAACTGGAGTCTGATGGAATGCTGGATACCGTTGTGTAAAGGCAGGACAGGCCTCCTCCGAATTTTTCTTTTACTGTTCGAGATTCCCTCAGCCACACGTACCCTGGACTGTGCATCAGTAGAGGTTCATCACATTTGTAGGCTCTGAGGTCACCTGACCTTACCCACTTAACTTCTTTGTGTGAGGTTTCATTGAGTCTAGCAAAATAACTGATGATGGTCGAAGTAGAGAGGATATAAAATGTAGACTGACAATGGCAAGAAAATCGTTTCTGAAGAAGAGAAATTAGTTAACATCGAGTATAGATTTAAGTGTCAGGAAGTCGTTTCTGAAAGTATTTGTATGGAGTGTAGCCATGTATGGAAGTGAAACATGGACGATAAATAGTTTGGAAAAGAAGAGAATAGAAGCTTTCGAAATGTTGTGCTACAGAAGAATGCCGAAGATTAGATGGGTAGACCACATAACTAATGACGATGTATTGAATAGAATTTTTTGGCAGAAGAGAAATTTGTGGCACAATTTGACTATAAGAAGGGATCGGTTGGTAGGACATGTTCTGAGGCATCAAGGAATTACCAATTTAGCATTGGAGGGCATCGTGGAGGGTAAAAAACGTAGTGGGAGACCAAGATATGAATACATTAAGCAGATTCAGAAGGATGTAGGTTGCAGTAAGTACTGGGAGATGAAGAAGCTTGCACAGGATAGAGTAGCATGGAGAACTGCATCAAACCAGTCTCAGGACTGAAGACCACAACAACAACAACAACAACAACAACATTAAGTCTCTAGAGTGCAGGGTTAAAAATCAGACCACCGTGTGAGCTGCAATAATGGATGGTGGAAGTGGTTAACAGCATCACACCTAATCAACTACAGAACATATTCCGGACGATGAGGGAAAGGAGGTGTCTTTGTGTTGACATGCAAGGAGTCCACATAGAACTTTAATGGTTTCTAATGCCTCGTTTGTGTCCTTGTTGTATAGATATATATTTCCTACATGGCGCAGTCATATTAATGTGACCACCTGTCATAATCCTGAATAACCGGCCGGCCGGGGTGGCCGTGCGGTTCTAGGCGCTTCAGTCTGGAACCGCGTGACCGCTACGGTCGCAGGTTCGAATCCTGCCTCGGGCATGGATGTGTGTCATGTCCTTAGGTTAGTTGGGTTTAAGTGGTTCTAAGTTCTAGGGCACTGATGAGCTCAGAAGTTAAGTCCCATAGTGCTCAGAGTCATTTGAACCTGAATAACCACATTCTGCAGCGCGATCGTGCAGGAGGGTACTCACTGGGATGTGAACACATACCGTCTCCAGTGTCGTGACCAGCTGGCATAGGCTTCTTGGTTGAGGAGCTATGGAGTGAAGAGTCCAATCGAGGTAGTCCCACAGATGATCGATTGGGTTTAACTCCAGGTAGTTCCTTGTCCACAGGGTACGGTAAACTCGTCCTGGTGCTTTTCAAGCCATGCAATACACTGCGAGCTGTGTGACACTCTGCATTGTCCTGCTGGTAGATGACATAATGCTAAGGAAAAAAAACTGAATGTAGGGGTGTGTACATAGTTCCAAGAGTAGATATATATTTGTGTTGATCCATTGTGCCTTCCAGAATGAAGACATCACACACCAAATGCCATGAAAACGTTCATCAGATCATAAAACTCCGACAATTATTGCGGGGTGTTTGCTTTCAGACATTTCACGCTATACACGTCAATTGCCATCTGTCCGATGGAGCATAAAACGTGATTAATCTGGAAAGGCTACCTGTTACCGCTCAGTGGATGCCCAGTTGTGGTATCGGCGTGCAAATTCCAGCCTTCATCGCAAATGAACCAGGCGCCTGCTATGGAGGCCGATACACAGCAACGTTCGCTTCGCAGTCGTGAAGTAGACACTATTGGTAGCCGCCTTCGTTCATCTGAGTGGTCAGCTGCTCACCAGTTGTACGTCTGTTCGCCCACCTACGTCTCCGCAGCCGTTGTTCTATCATCTATGGCCAGTGGTGCACCACAGTTGCCTCTGTGCCGATTTTGGATATCGCCGTTTTGCCATGCGCGGTGTACTTTAACCACTTGGCATGCGAACAGTTTACACACTTATCCACTTCAGAAATGCTTCCAACCTTAGCACGAAAGCTTATAATCATGCCATTTTGGATGTCAGATACATTGCTTCGCTCCCGCATTACGACAACGATTCCACTGTTGTCTGTGCTCTCCCCACACGCGTTTCATCCCCTCCGCTGCTAGTGTTGCCACCTGCCGTATGCGTGTGGTTTCTGCACGTTGGCGATGGTCACAGTAATGTACCTATAATATGTATATCAAATACGTGTATCATGGAAATGGATCGTTTCTATTGGGACACCCTGTGAAGTAGCCGATTTTTTTCTGACGAGTGCATGCTTCTTACCAACATATGTCGTGTTGTGCATTATGGTGTTCTTTTTCTACGGTAGACATTCGATAGAGCATCACTTTCTACTGTCGCCACTTCGTCGTAAGTTAATAGGCAAAAAATTAGGTCACCCACAGGAGACATCACATCAGTACTGTGTAATACCACCTCTAGCATTCATATGGCCTGAATTTGGCGAGGACGGGAGTACAAGCTTCTGCAAGTATTTTATATCCAGCTGAAGCCACTCATTGATGATTTGATCCAGTAGAGATACCCAACTGCGGGGATATTGACTGCTACGTTTTACTCGCTAATCCAAATAGTCTTAGACATTATATAGGGGTTTAAGACCAGTTGATTTAGCGGCCCAGAGAGGTGTGATAGCCTGCCTGACTGTTTGACAAAGCGGAAAAGCATGTATTTAGACCTATGAACGCGGCTATTGTTGACTAGGTAGACTAGAGTGTCGACGGAGTCCTTATCACGAAAAGATAGAAGAAAGAGCAATAAGTGCTCGCCGAGACTGTTGAAATACATATGTTGGCTCATTTTCACGGTAACCTGGGGGATCAGGCCGTTGCCACGGCACGAAATACACCACTGTAACATCACGGAACCACTTACGCCACAAATAAAGCCGGCCGGTGTGGCCGTGCGGTTCTAGGCGCTTCAGCCTGGAACCGCGCGACCGCTCCGGTCGCAGGTTCGAATCCTGCCTCGGGCATCGATGTGTGTGATGTCCTTAGGTTAGTTAGGTTTAAGTAGTTCTAAGGGACTGATGACCTCAGATGTTAAGTCCCATAGTGCTCAGAGCCATTTTGAACCATTTTGATCTTACGGCCTTAGCAACTCCATCGACGCACTGCGAGTGAAACGCGTTATTGAGCGTCATTGCCTCGTCGGCTTGCATTGTTTGAGAAAGAGGTAAAATCATGCATCTCGTTCCATTATAAACGCTTTCAGTCAGCCGCTTTCCATTATCTGCGTTGTTTGGCCCACCGGAAACTTGCATTTTGTTTGCCACCCAGGGCAGCCGCCGCCGCTCTGGACGCCAAAGTCAGAGGGGCGGGAGAGGAGCCACAACTGTAAGATATCTACACAGGATGGATCACAATTAGCAGCAGGCGCTTGGGAAGCCAAACGGCGGAGGGTGTCAGGGGCGAGCAAGTGCAAAATGCGTATACAGTGAGGATCGTTAAAGCACGTGAAAAGTCGTGTGCAGAATCGTGCTTTGGTGGTGGAGGTTCATGGGGGGTGGGGGTGGGCGGGGGTGGGGGAAATGGATGCTCGGTTCCTATCTGAGCTAGGAACACGGGGTAAAAAGTTTTTGGTTTAGCCTGTATGGCATTCGTACATCTCTCTTATTGGAGCTATGTGTCTAGCAAAGTTTGAGCGACGTATCGGAGCTGGCGCCCAGGCAAATTGTACGAACTGATTTATTTCTTTTGCAAAACATTTTAATTGCGCTCAGTTTAATACTTAGCTAATGTTACCATTTGCATGTACACCGTTCTGCTTTTATGTGCAAAAAGAGTCAACCTCGTTCGGATTTTACGCGCAAAAACAGTCACCCTTAAATAACTCTGGACTAGAACAAGTCTGATGGTTAAATTTGGGCCACCGGTAAATCGGACCTTGGTCCAAGGTAAGTTTTAACCGTTTGAAAAAAAAATTGTTACGTTTGGTTTTTATGTGCAAAAACCACATTTTTCTGGGAGGTTTTTGAAGTGCGTCACTTCTGTGTTTCAGACTTGTGGGAATCGGTTCAAATTTTGCAAGGAGGAAGATAAGCCGGCCGGTGTGGCCGTGCGGTTCTAGGCGCTTCAGTGTGGAACCGCGTGACCGCTACGGTCGCAGGTCCGAATCCTGCCTCGGACATGGATGTGTGTGGTGTCCTTAGGTTAGTTAGGTTTAAGTAGTTATATGTTCTAGGGGACTGATGACCTCAGATATTAAGTCCCATAGTGCTCAGAGCCATTTGAACCATTTTGAGGAAGACAAATACAAATACATGCAATTAATTTTATTTTGTGAAAGCTGCATTCGCTGCCACGATACAAACACTCACTATCACTAATCAAAGATATATATATATATATATATATATATATATATATATATATATTGCAAGTAAAAAAAAAGCAAGTGGCCTAATTTATAGTTCTGCGTTAAAATGGTAGACTCATGCAATGGATCATACAGCATTTGGTAATTATTGTATGAGAACGGTTTTATTTAAAATGAGCTACCGTACCTCACAATCATTCTTGTGAAATTTTACGAGCGATTACAATCTCTCTTCCTCAAATGTTATTAATACTTACTAGAGAAATGAAACTAAGCAACTGTGTATAATTTTTTTTTCCTAGTCTATGAGGAAATTCTGTTCAAAATGGTTCAAATGGCTCTGAGCACTATGGGACTTAACATCTGAGGCCATCAGTCCCCTAGAACTTAGAACTACTTAAACCTAACTAACTTAAGGACATCGCACACATCCATGCTCGAGGCAGGATTCGAACCTGCGACCGTAGCGGTTGCGCAGTTCCAGACTGAAACGCCTAGAACCGTTCGGCCACGGAAATTCTGTGATTATAGTTGGTAGCTGAAGACATTTATTTCTGATGTGCATCTAGTTAACAAGTGCTGAACGGCGCTTCCCATCTACACATTCTATAACTCGAAACATTAGGATCCACTCTATCCTTTTAGCCTTTTATGTCCCACAATGAATTGCTCTGCCTGAGTGGCCAACAAATATGTTAGTGGAAGAAACGACATTCCATCACAGAGAAGACTGACTGATGTAATGTGAGCTATTTATTTCAGACACAATCACATTCTACATCATATTTGGTTTCGCCTTACTAATGTCATCTTCAGGTACTACGGTCGGATAAAAGAGAAAAGCCTGTAGTTAGATTTTAAAAGCCGTAAAAGCTTTTCCAGTCTAGTTGCGAATTAGTAAAGTACAAATGAAGTATGTGTATGGTTCAAAGTAACTTGTCATGGGCAGCATTTGGTGAACGATATGTTGTGAGGTGCAGCCCGAAGTACAGCAGCATCAGCTGTCAGAAACATGTATCGTAGCGGGATCGCTCCTGTTTCCCTTTTATTATACGTAAAGATCTTACTCTGTTTTACGTATGATTTTACTACCTTAGCGATTTTCAATCTATATTTACATGAAGGGGTTATTTCAATAGTGGTACAATTTCTGCCTATAATGCTTCTGAACTTAATGATCCAAACAAACAGAAAGAAAGGTTCATCTCTAGCAAGAAGCCATATGCTTGAATATTTCTGGTATCTCAACTGCAGATTTTTCAGCGCTTATTTAACTTTAGGACTCTGTATCTCAAGATGAACAAAAATGGATTTGCATTTGCACCACTACTGAAATAAGCCCTCAATATGTAATGAATAGAGCTTTTATTGTAACTCTTACCTATTTTAAGGTTTTTACTCTAAAACATTTGTCATACAAAGAACGCATTCATCTGACGCAAAGGTTAGAGAAAGTATGCTTGGTTATACGTATATAATTCACAGAATTTTTTTAGCAAGTTTGGTTTGGGAACGATTGTAATGAAGG
The DNA here is from genome assembly GCF_023864345.2 of Schistocerca serialis cubense. Lineage (NCBI taxonomy): Eukaryota > Metazoa > Arthropoda > Insecta > Orthoptera > Acrididae > Schistocerca > Schistocerca serialis. The sequence goes on from NC_064643.1 coordinate 465,298,550, forward strand.
CTTCGTTCAACAAATGCCGTCCATGATCAACAGATACGAATAGTACTTTACGCAACTCACAAGTAGAACGGCAAAACTTTTTTATAGGTTTTGAGATATTAATAAGAGGCTTTTTTTCTTTTTCCTAGGTAGCGTCTCAAGCTGGCCTTTGTAGACCAAAACCATTTACGATTGTGCTATGAAAGATGATTGTGTCTCAGTAAACAGAAGTTGACGATTACGCTTGTGTTTCATACGTGCAACAGTTTAGCGTTTAACGCCGCTTCCTTTGGACGCAAAGATGAAAATATAAAAATAGTACCCAAAACCCAATACAAGCCCCAAACCCAAGATCCAAGTTTCATAAAAAAAGAAAACAAAGTCTCACTGTGATAGCAAGACTTGAATAGTATCAAGTATACTGAAGAGAAACAATGTAAAAAGAAATAGAAAAGAAGTCCAGTATTAAGTAACTTAGTATTTTTGCAAAAGAAAGTAAAATAGAATCCCTTTTGTATCAAATTAAAGTAAAAGTAGATCGCAAAGTAGCGTTCTTGTAGATGAAAGAGTAGAAGAAGTGACCTCAAAGAATACTTCTTGTGAGTACTCTTTGAAGACACCGCGGAATACAGAAGATGAAGCTATACATTGTAATGTGCTTCTAGCGCTTGCTGTTTACGTAGGCGATACGAGAATGTTTTTACACTTTTGGAGATTTGCGATCTGCTAGAAATCATTGAGCTTAAAATATGTAGATCAGCAACTTTGAGTATATCATTACGTAAAGTCAAGATAGGATTTGTCTTAAATGGAAAACTTTAGTGGAGAAACTGTTGTTGTATATAGACTGTAACCATGATTAGTGCAATAATAGCAGTTTGTATGCATCTACATGCAGCTGTGCTCGTACACGTCGGGGAGCGTATGGTTATTTGAGCTGGCCGGTATAATTAATACGCACTCGGCGTGAGTATAGTGCAGCAGGACAGACTACTTTTGTAACGTTCCTCATCAGACAGTATACAGACATTTTACCGCTAACAGGCCGGAGCACGAACTTCATCAACGAACATTTTCAATAGAAGGAGCAGTTACAAGTGTATTATCACGTGACAGCTTTTCTGTAGTGTCGCATCTCCACAGGTTCCCCGTGTGCAGCGTAGTGACATGTCTACAAAGCTTTATACCTACTTTAATTTCTTTTTATTGCCGCTTCAGCTTCTTATGGTTAGTCACAGCAGAGAGCGTGTAGCTGAGACTGACGTAGTTGCTTGGCATTGATTAAATGGAGTAAAGAAGAAATTGGCGGAGAGTAACTGGTACTAGATCAAGCGACAAACAGTCTGATTGCGGCTTGGCAAGTTAATTAGCTCGATGCCGGGGAGGGGGGGATCTCGTTTCAGCCTAATTTACCTCAGGTGGTTCCAGCAGAGTGAGCGGATAATCAAACATTGATCGGATTCCGGAAAATTAATGACTCGCTGAGGCTTGCTGTTTGGCTCTCTGCCGTTACTCCAGCACCGCAAAGATCCGCGAAGGTCGAGCTCTACTTCAAGCGTACTTTGGCCGTCGCGAAAGGTATTCCTAATTATTTTTCTTTTAAATTTAATTTACTTCGTCTCAGCAATTGTATTTTGAACAAAATCAAACTGGCGTGAGTTATCTGCCGCAAACATTGAAGATCCTACAAAGTACGCTACAATAGCAGCACGTGAATTAGGACTGAGTCAAAAAGCGCAGCCAGCTGCGCTTGTTCTGACATCTCAGATGTTCCTTAGTTCAACAGTAGCGTGCCGTATTTACAATCTGTCAAAAAACAGTGTCTCCCTCAGGCTAAGATAGCTACTGCTGTGAGAAGGAAGGACATAGATGATGTGGGAGATTCGTAAAGAAAAAACCTCTCCTCTTTTTGCTCAGTAGTTACTCGAACTGCGGAAATTCAGTTACTCCGCTTGCAGTCACATTGACGCTGCAGTGAAGGCAGTAAAAACTTCTGTCTGAACCCCCCTCGAGTCACCGGTAAGAGAACAAAGGCAGCAATGGTACACGCCAGACTTGTTGTTCCGAACTGAGGCAACGTCGGGCGCTTGCAGTGACCTTGGTGCTCGCTTCGCCGGAGCTTTCGGCGTGAGTAAAACCGCGAAACAGACCTCAAAGGTCGCAGAGGCGAGCGTGTGAATCACGCGTTGTCGGCTACCATGTAACGATATACTGACAGAGACTCGCTAGGCGCATGATGTGCCACTCAGTCTGTTCGTCATTTCATTGTCTCTTATGCTGCCGTTATAACGAACCCTACCAGAAAGTATGCAACGAATAATTTCCAGTCATTGATAACTAACCACTCCAGCAAATCACTAAAATATGCAAAAAAACTTTTTCTGCTCATTGCTATAAATTATAAATCAAAACAAGAAAATGTTAATCGTGGTCTGAGTGTGACAATACACGCCTGCACAATTAATATGTCATATTGTACGATGAAACAACGATAGCAGAGTATATGTAATGTTTCCGGCTGTATCTAGGGATCGGTGTCTCCGAACAGTCGCATGTGTAGTTTCTTTAGGCCTGTACAATGCACACTGAGGTGACAAAAGACATGGAATGGCAATATGCTCATGTACAATGTAGACTTTTCCGGCGTATTAGTATATCAAAATCTTGTCGGGTTTCCAGCAGGGTCAAACTGTCATCTGAGCCCAATATTTCAGCGGTCCACCAGGCCGCAATCATCAGGTGAAAAAAGGTACGCTTCTCTCGCCGATAACTGATTCCACTCACAAATGACTGCACCTTTATATGCATCGGAAGTACAACTGCTCATGCGCTAGACAGTGTGCATGCGCTCAATCATTCCTGCTCCCCCTGGCGCAAAAAGAGTTGCAGCGCCTCCAGTGGTGAATACTCAGATGGTAGAGCACTCCCGCGAAAGGCAAAGGTCCCGAGTTCGAGTCTCGGTCCGGCACACAGTTTTAATCTGTCAAGAAGTTTCATATCAACGCTCACTCCGCTGTAGAGTGAAAATCTCACTCTGGAAACATCCCCCAGGCTGTGGCTAAGCCATGTCTCCGCAATATCCTTTCTTCCACAAGTGCTAATTCTTCAAGGTTCGCAGAAGAGTTTCTGTGAAGTTTGGAAGGTAGGAGACGAGGTACTGGCAGAATTGAAGCTATGAGGACGGGTCGTGAGTCATGCTTGGGTAGCTCATATGGTAGAGCACTTGCCAGCGAAAGGCAAAGATCCCGAGTTCGAGTGTCGGTCCGGTATACAGTTTTAATCTGTCAGGAAGTTGTTAACAGTATTCACCACCGGAGGCGCTGCAACTCTTTTTGCGCCAGGGGGCAGCAGGAATGATTGAGCGCGTGCGCACTGTATCTAGTGCATGCACTGTTGTACTTCCGATGCATATAAAGGTGCAGTCATTTGCGAGTGGAATCAGTTATCGGCGAGAGCAGCGTAGCTTTTTTCACCTGATGATTGCGGCCAGGTGGACCGCTGAAATATTGTGCTCAGATGACAGTTTGACCCTGCTGGAAACCCGACAATAATATGATATGCTCATGTACAGATGGCAGTAGTATCGCGTACACAAGGTATAGGACAGGGCACTGGCGGAGCTGTCGTTTGTACTCAGGTGATTCATGTGAAAAAGTTGCCGACGTGATTATGGCCGCACGACGGGAATTACCAGACTTTGAAAGCGGAATGGTGGTTGGAGCTAAGACGCATGGGACATTCAGTTTCAGAAATCGCTAGATAACTCAATATTCCGAGATACACAGTGTCAAAAGAGTGCCGAGGACACCAACTTGCAGGCATTACCTCTCATCACAGACAACGCAGTGGCCGACGGTCTCCAGTTAAAGACCGCGAGGAGCGGTATTTGAGTAGAGTTGTCACTGCTAAGAGACAAGCAAAACTGCATGAAATAACAGCAGAAATCAATGTAAAATGTATCCGTTAGGGCAGTGCGGGGACATCTGGCGTTAATGTGCTTTGGCAGCACAGGACGTGCTAACAGCACGACATCGCCTGTAGCGCTTCTCCTGGGCTCATGAGCATACCTGTTGGGCCCTAGACGACTGGAAAACCTTGGCCTGGTCAGATGAGTCCCAGTTTCAGTTGGTAAGAGCTGATGGTAGGATTCGAGTGTGGCGCATGCCTCCCGCACACATGGAAGTAAGTTGTCAGCAAGACACTGTGCAAGCTGGTGACGGCTCCATAATGGTGAGGGCTGTAATGACATGGAATGGACTAGCTCCTCTGATCCAACTGAACCGATCATTGACCGCAAACAGTTATGTTCGGCTACTTGAACACTATTTGCAGCCATTTATAGCCTTCATGTTCCCAAACAACGTTGGAATTGTTATGGATGACAATGCGCCTTGTTATTGGGCCCCAGTTGTTCGTAATTGGTTTGAAGAACATTGTGGACGATTCGGGCGAATGATTTGGCGACCCAGATCGCCCAGCATGAATTCCTTTGAACACTTATGGTACAAAATCTTCACGCCAGTTCGTGCACAAAATCCTATACCGGCAACCTATTGGCGTTTGTGGACGGCTATAGAGGCAGTATGGCTGAATGTTTCTGCAGGGGACTTACAACGATTTGTTGAGTGCATGCCACGCAGAGTTGCTGCACTATACCGGACAAAAGAAGGCTCGACATGATATTAAGAGGTATCCTGTGACTTTTGCCGCCTCAGTGTAGTTATAAAACTAAATTAACTTCTGCAAAAGATGTCACTGAGTCAATAACACAGTTAATGAAGTCACGTATTAAATCTGACCAAAACCCACACCAAAAATAGGTGCAAAACTGCTTGACATCACAGAATACTCAACTCTCCATGTTCTTTAACACAACACTTCAGCTAGCAATTTACCTGTAACAGTTGTTGCGCAATCAGCGTATATCTGTATCTAAATCAACAGCAGCTATACTCCGCGAGTAATCTTATGGCGTGTGTGAGGGGGATACTCTTGACACCACTAACTTTTCATCCCTTCTCTGTTACATTCCTGGACGATGCATCTGAAGAGGAACTTCTTTAAGAGCTCAAATTCTGTTGACACCAGCGATATAACTTTTCGTCACCTAGTTTACGCATGACTTAAAATTTAAAGCGACTACACCCTTATCAGGAATAACTTAAAATTTCATTTACGAACAAATTTGCAACCACTCTTACTTCATTGATGCAGTTGAAATTCATGTAGCATAAAACAGATTTGAATCACGGGCTTTTTTCTACTCTTCTTCTCTTTCTTGTGGCTTTGTCCCGCAATGGCGCAGTTTCGCTGTAGCTATTAATGGTTAGTTTAAGGGGTGGCCGCATGCCCTTCCTGTCACCATCCTGTTACCCCCTCAGAACGCAATGTGTGACCACACTGTGTGCGTGTGACGTTCTTCATGGGTAAGTGAGCGAAATTTTTCTAAATGTTTGTGAATCGTGTAACTGAGGCGGGACTTTGGGTACCAACTCAGTATTCACCTTGTGGGATGTGAGAAACCACCTAAAAACCACATCCAGGCTCGCCGGGACACAGACACTGGACGTTAATCCACGGGACGGATTCGATTCGGAGCCGACGCACTCCCCCTCCTGGAAAAAGTGCTTTAACGCGCACGGGTATCAGAATGGGTGCTTTTTTTCCTTCTCTTAGTTATTAAAATTCATAATTAGCGTAAAAAACTCTTGGAACAATAAATATACGTACTCATTAGAGTATTACATTCTTATAGGTCTTAGATGCGACTTTGCTTTTAGAGGGGGGCTTTAAAAATTAAGTTACCCACTATGATACAAAGCAAATTTTATTGAATATTTTGCTAGACATGACTGTGACACATACACCGCACTAATTTTCAGTGTAGTCGCCAACTCTCTGAGAACAACAGTCGGGACGTTCTACGAAACGTTCAATTCCTCGACGACGGAATCCCGCTCCTTGTGATGGAGCCATTTGGTAACCTATGTGTGAATGTTGTCAACGCCAGGAAATCTGCAACTGCTGCAAACTACACCACTGGCCATTAAAATTGCTACACCAAGAAGGAATGCAGATGATAAACGAGTATTCATTGGACAAATATATTATACTAGAACTGACGTGTGATTACATTTTCACGCAATTTGGGTGAATAGATCCTGAGAAGTCAGTACCCCGAGCAACCAACTCTGGCCGTAATGACGGCCTTGATACGCCTGGGCATTGAGTCAAACAGAGCTTGGATGGCGTGTACAGGTACAGCTGCCCATGCAGCTTCAGCGCGATACCACAGTTCATCAAGAGTAGTGACTGGCGTACTGTGAAAAGCCAGTTGCTCGGCCACCATTGACCAGACGTTTTCAGTTGGTGAGAGATCTGGAAAACGTGCTGGCCAGGGCAGCAGTCGAACATTTTCTGTATCCAGAAAGGCCCGTACAGGACCTGCAACATGCGGTCGTATATTATCCTGCTGAAATGTAGGGTTTCGCAGGGATCGAATGAAGAGTAGCGCCACTAGTCGTAACACATCTGAAATGTTACGTCCACTGTTCAAAGTGCCGTCAATGCGAACAAGAGGTGACCGAGACCTGTAACCAATGGCACCCCATACCGTCACGCCGCGTGATACGCCAGTATGGCGATGACGCTTCCAATGTGCGTTCACCGCGAAGTCGCCAAACACGGATGCAACCATCATGATGCTGTAAACAGCGTCTGGACTCATCCGAAAAAATGACGTTTTACCATTCGTGCACCCAGGTTCGTCGTTGAGTACACCATCACAGGCGCTCTTGTCTGTGATGCAGCGTCAAGGGTAACCGCAGCCATGGTTTCCGAGCTGATAGTCTAGGCTGCTGCAAACGTCGTCGTAACTGTTCGTCCAGATGGTTGTCGTCTTGCAAACGTCCCCATCTGTTGACTCAGGGATCGAGACGTGGCTGCACGATCCGTTACAGCCATGCGAATGAGATACCTGTCATCTCGACTGCTAGTGATACGAGGACGTTGGGATCCAGCACGGCGTTGCATATTACCCTCCTGAACCCATCGATTCCATATTCTGCTAACGGTCATTGGATCTCGGCCAACGCGAGCAGCAATGTTGCTATACGATAAACCGCAATCGCGATAGGCTACAATCCGACCTGTATCAAAGTCGGAAGCGTGATGCTACGCATTTCTCCTCCTTACACGAGGCATCACAACAACGTTTCACAAGGCACCGCCGGCCAACTATTGATGTCAGCACGTTGTAGGGGTCGCCACCGGCATCAGCCTTGTGTGAATGCTCTGGAATGCTAATCATTTACATATCACAGCATCTTCTTCCTGTCGGTTAAATTTCGCGTCTGTAGCACGTCATCTCCTTGGTGTAGCAATTTTAATGGCCGGTAGTGTAGCTCCTCGGTCGCCTGGACATTCTCGTCTGTGGTCGCAGATGATGGCCTTCCTTCCCGATCAGCGTCACTCATGTCTGCTCCGCCTTGGTCAAATTGTTGGCAGAATCCCAACGGCAGGACACAAAACTGCACTTCGTGCATGTACCACTAGAATATCACGGCGAATCTACGTGCAGTTTAGACGTGTTACACACAAGAATCGTATTGTCCCGAGTTCTTCATTTATGGACTACCTTTTCAGTTGCCGCGCCGTTTCACTTCCACACTGAGATATGCACCTGTTATCCGTACAGAATACAACTGTGTCTGTAGGAAACCCGAAACATGTATTCTCTTCTGAAAATGCGCCACTCTTGTTGGGTAACGGCCTTAGCATAGGACGACACATGTAATTTATATTTTGAAGTCCTCTCGTATACGTTTCTGTCCTGCGTAATTAAATATGGCTAATTAGCTTTTTCAGCTAAAATGTTAATTACATGTACATAATTACGCTCTGGCGCAAAGTGAGGACATACTCACATCTCCGTAATGAGATCTGTAAAATGATACGCTGAAGGTTGTTGCAGCTCATTGTGTTCAGACGTTACTAATTTTCACAGTTTTTGATAATTTTATGACTTTTCCATTCATCCATTACCTTGCGTAAAAGTATAGGTGCAAAACTGCTTTACATCACAGAATACTCAACTTTCCATGTTCTTTAACACAACACTTCAGTGAGCAATTTACCTGTAACAGTTGTTACGCAATCAGCGTGTATCTATATTTACATCTACAGTAGCTATACTCCGCGAGTCAGCTAACGGTGTGTGTGCGGAGGGTACTTCAGACGCCACGAACTTTTTATCCCTTCTCTGTTTCATTCGTGAATGATGCATGGGAAGAGGAACTTCCTTAAGAGCTCTAATTGATCCGACTTTCTCGTGAAAATCGTTTCGGGATAGGCAATGTGGGAGACAATAATATGTCCATGACTCTTCTCCAAACACACGACTTCGGTATTTCAACAGTAAACTTGTCCGTGGAACACAGCGCCTGTTTTGTAGGGTCTGACACTCACGTTTTCTGAGCCCACTCTTCCGCTTACTAAACTATCCCATGAGTAAATGTACTATCTTCCTCAGCAGATTCTCATGTCATCTGTCAATTATTCTCAGTAAGGATCGTCGGCTGACGCACAATAGTCAAGACCAGGGTGAACAAGTGTTTTGTAAGACATTTCTTCTGTGGATGTATTGTATTTCACATTCTTCCAATGACTCTCAACTTCTATAATTAGCACCATGTGGTCATTCCGCTTTAGGTTTCTCTGGATGGTTACTCCTAGGTATTTCAGCTTAAATGAAATTATATGATCCCAGAGAGTTTTTCGGGTCTCAAACATCTGTGATGTATATATGTAGACTGAAGCGACGAATGAAAATTTGTATCAAGACCGTGGTTCGAGGCTGGGTCTCCTGTTCAATAGACAGGTGTGCTAAACACAACGCCAGCATGCCACAGTGGCTTTGCACGATTGTGTGGCTACTGTAGACGCCTCTCTCCTCAATCGAAATTCCCTTTCACGGCTCAGGTCACTTGGTATTCCCTGTAAACTCGAATAGCATTGCAGAGGCGCTCTAGCTGCATTAGAATAGCGCCTGAGCATCGAGCGAAACGTTCGACGCTGTTCGAGTTTAGGGGGAATACTAAGTGGGCTGAGGAGTGAATGGGAATTTGGACTTAGGGGGGAGTCCATGCAGCTGTGGAAAGCAGCTGTGCCAGGGTAGCGTAGAGGTTCGCGCATCTGCCTAGTGAGTAGGAGACTCAGGCTCGAATCCCAGCCCTGGTACAAATTTTCATTCGTCGCTTCAGTCTGCATATGTACATTATACTTGGGGTAGTTACTCCTTCCAGAGATCCTTTATTAATAGCGTAATCGAACAGTTACGGATCTCTCAGCCTGCCCAGGCGCAGTGTGTTACATTTTTAGTCGTATTACGCTGAGGGTGAACTGGCCAGTCCCTGTAGCAGTTATCGATACTCTACAGATCATCCTACATTTCACTAGGGTCTTCTAACGTTGTACCTTTGCTATAGACAACAACACCGCATGCAAATAGCCTTAGAAAAAAATGGTTCAAATGGCTCTGAGCACTATGGGACTTAACAGCTATGGTCATTAGTCCCCTAGAACTTGGAACTACTTAAACCTAACTAACCTAAGGACATCACACAACACCCAGTCACCACGAGGCAGAGAAAATCCCTGACCCCGCCGGGAATCGAACCCGGGAACCCGGGCGCGGGAAGCGAGAACGCTACCGCACGACCACGAGCTGCGGACTAGCCTTAGACCTTCTGTCGTTATCCACTATATCAGTTACTCGTAGATGTTTATTCTAAACAATAATGACCGTACAACGATCCGCCCGGAAATCTGCGCACGTTGAAACACTGTTTCCGGGACGTGGGGAGACGAGCTTTCCAGGATCGAATCCGCCTCGCAGGTTAACGACGGGGACTAGTGAGGCAGCCAGCCTGGATGTGCTGTTCACGTGGTTTTCCACACCCAGCTAGGTCAATACCATGTTAGTACACATGCCCCGCCTCAGATACACGCTTCGCAAACATTTAGGAAACGTTCTAACACTTGAACATAAATATCTGTTCTAGGCTTATATAGGTGGGGCACACTGATTCCGTCCCCAGGGGAGTGGTGAGGTTATAAAGGGCATCTGATCAGCAAACAGCACTAACATTGCCTCAGCCCACAGAACAATGCAGACACTGTAGAAGGAAGAGGAAGAGGTACAAGAAGAACAAGAAGTAATGGTGGTGGTGGTAATAGTAGTAGTAATAGTAGTAGTAGTAGAAGAAGAAGAAGAAGAAGAAAAAGAGTGATCCTGTAACACTCTCCTGAGAAACCTCCAGCATTTTCCATTATATCTGCCCATATCATACTGATAAGAATGATGTATTGCGCCGAGTCACAGATCTGACAGTTACTCGCAAAGCCGTTTTTTCACTAAATGACAGTGCGGAACGTTATCGAATGCGTTCTGGAAGTCAAGACACACTGCAACAACCCGGTTTCCTTTTTCTGTGCCAGTCTTGACTTAAGCACGAATAGAGAAAGACGTCTTTCGCAAACTAACTATTTCAGGAATTCACGTTGGTTTTTATATAGAGGAGTTTTGTTCGCCAGAAACATTACATCGAAACTACAAAGAGAATCGAGTTCTTACACCATCAAATATCCTACCGCGGGAACGCCAACCGGAGCACACAGTGGCCTGCGGGTTAGCTTTGGTTGGCGACACGGAAGCCTGAGAACCCGCTGCCCAAACAAACTATGGACGAGACACGCTCCCACTACTACTGGGCTCGCTCGTTCGCTGTCAAACTGTTACCACGGCGGAATCACGAACACAGCCATGGATGGGTTGCTTCAACCGTAATGTCGCAGGGCCGATCACATTTGCTTGTTCCCTGAAATTACGCTATACAGACCTAGGTAGGAAATGTGAAAACAAACAGACGCATGCACTACTTATACGAGAGCAATGGAATTAGAGATATCTACCTGTAACAGTACAATGTGGCACTCTTTTCGGCATGATGACGGCGTTAGTTGCCCGGGTAGCTACCAACGAGACACCAAAGGCGTTGGGGGCCGTCCTGATTTAAGACAGAGAGCTGTGTTTTAGGCATCGACGCTTCACTCGATGGTGCTCGAATGAACACTACGAGATGAGCTGAGTTTGGGGGATGAGGGAAGTACAAGTGTTCTTCAAACCGTTGGGACACAATTCAGAAGCAATAGCGAGTGCATAGTACTGCTGCATTCTGTGTGTTACTTGCCATATATACCATCTTATCAGAAGTAATCCGCGCACGTATTAGGAGAAATTAATATCGAGAGTGTCCACACTTTGCCTTTATGACTGCTTGAGCTCTCCTGGGGGACACTTTGAATGAGCGGTCTGACTGTCGAGGAGTGGCAGCCAGTTCGTCCTTATTATTCGAAACCACGCAAGGTATTGCTGGTAGACGTTGCGGTCTGGAGCGCTCACCCGTACAGTGTTCCACTTGGTTCAGGTCGCCAGTCCATTTCAGTTAATGCTCACAGACCGTTGCCTCGCGGATGCTACTTTATGACAGGATGCATCTCACGCTGATGCAGTCTTCGTCTCTGAAAAGTTCTTCTGTTGTACGCTGTACACAATGCTGTGAAATGTGCTCATATCCTTCCGCATTCAGCATTTTCTTAAGTGCCATACGGGCACCACACCCTAACCACGAAAACTATCTCCATACCACCAGCTCCACACTTTAGTATAGGCACTACACATCGTAGCTGGTGACGTGCTCCAGCCACACGCCAAACCCAAACCCTTCCTTCGGATTGTCCACAGGGTAAAGCGTGATTTATCACTCCAAATTGCTCGTTTTCTGTCATCCATTGTCCAGGGGCGTCGCTCTTTGCACCAACTGAAACGTCGCCCAATACTAACTGCAGAAATGTGTGGCTTATAAGGAGCTCTTCAATCATTGTACAACATTTTTTGTAACTCTCTACGCACAGCTTTGTGATAACAGTTAGCTGGACTGCTGGTATAACTGCGGAAGTTATGAGTGATTTCTTCCGTTGATTTACGTGATTTATTTACAACCGCCCTCCGCTCTGTTCGACGATCCCTATCTGTCGGTACATAAGATCTCCCAGTACTGGTTTAGCGGGGTTTCGCATTTCCACTTTACTGTCACATCGCCAGTAGGCTTCTGCGGCAGCTTTAGAAGGGATGAAATGTCCCTGTTGGATATGTTACTCAGGTGATATCCAATGACTATTCCACGTTCGAAGTAACTGAGCTCTACTGGCTGACGTGTTCTAATGTTATTGTTTCTCTACTGACAACACTGTACTCCCCGCCTCCCTTTACTCCGACGGATCTGACTCTCGTTTAATCTAGTAGTCAATTCCTCACTGCATATGGGTGTCTGCATACTTTTGATCATATAGTGTACCATAAGGCAACAAACAGATGTACATGAACGCGCTGTGTTTCCTGTATTCTTCCTCGGTCAGAGACGACGCCAGACAAGTTACGAGTACCATTCAACTCACGTAAGCTTTGGCGACCCACTACCACCTACCTTAACGGTACCCTACTGGCAAGTGGAATATGTTGTCCCTTCTGACTTTCGATCTCTCTGCCTTAGGTGCGTGCCGGAACTCATCAGTCCAGGCGATCTTTTGCCATACTTCGAACATCCAACGGGTGTGTTACTTTGCTCAGGCTAATTTCTGTCCCACGTGCCGTGCACCGAGTTAACGTATACAGATGGGAGATACTGATATGAGCGATCTTTTTTCTGCGGCATTTTTGCTATCGGTGTATATAGCAGGAGGGGCGTAAAGCACAGGGGCAAGGGCATAAAGTGATCAGCCCCTCCCCTCCTACATGCTTACCTCCACTTCAACCCATTACCAAGCCAACGGATCACGTCGCCTCTCATAACCATATGTCCCCGCTTCTCTCCCCCATCAAATAGACGCGTACTGCATTTAGCCATTTATGTAAAAATTTAAACTTCTGCTGGGAAGTATGTACTTAGTGACCTAAATTATTACCTTCCTGAAGCGATCACACAATGCAGGCTTTAATGGCAAGGAATTTGCCTCTCTGGAGGTTTATTTATGGTCCAATATTCCTTGTCTTGTGGCTCTGAGAAGAGTCATTTAGACGTAAATTTGGTCCAGTGTGCACTGTTTCCAAGAGATCTACATAAATATTTCACCATGTGGCAGCTCATATCCAGTCATTCTAAAAGAGAGTCCAGCAGTTTCCACTTAAACAGAATTCAGAGCTCGCGCAGAAATATTTGTGTGTTCCCTTTTTCCTCGCGCTATTCGAGGGTGCAACGGCATAGAAGTAGCATGAAGGTGGTTCGATAAACCTCTGCCAGACACTTAATTGTGAACTGCAGGGTAATCATAAAGACGTAGAAACAACATATCGGCAGACTATAAACTTATGGTCCTTGTGAAAGACACAATGCTTGCCTACCAGAATCATCTGAAGAATCACTGCTCCGAAAACAGACACAAGAAAAAACCTTATCCAGGAAGTCTGCAGTAATACCTGGGGAGCATCAGTAGATACCTCTCGAATTCCTGCACTCAGTTCAGTGTTTGCTATGGCTGAATGTTGTGCTCTGGTGTGGGTTGGATTGTTGGGTTGTTTTGGGGGAAGAGACCAAACAGCGAGGTCATCGGTCTCATCGGATTAGGGAAGGATGGGAAAGGAAGTCGGCCGTGCCCTTTCAAAGGAACCATCCCGGGATTTACCTGCAGCGATTTAGGGAAACCACGGAAAACCTAAATCAGTATGCCCGGACGCGGGATTGAACCGTCGTCCTTCCGAACGCGAGTCCAGTGTGCTAACCTCCTCTGGCGTGGTTCAATAGCCCTCACAAAAAAGGTGAATATTCAGCTGAAGACATCTGGCTTCCAAGATTCAGAGCCGGCCATGGTGGCCGAGCGGTTCTAGGCGCTACAGTCTGGAACCCAGCGACCGCTACGGTCCCAGGTTCGAATCCTGCCTCGGGAATGGATGTGTGTGACGTCCTTAGGTTAGTTAGGTTTACTTATTTCTACGTTCTAGGGGACTGGTGACCTCAGAAGTTAAGTCCCGTAGTGCTCTGAGCCATTTGAACCATTTGAGGATTCAGCCATATAGTTTCTCCTCCCTTAAGAAGAGGAGAAGTTCTGTTGAAAGGATGTTCCAAAGTAATTAATAATCTTGAATTTACCATCGAAGTAGATATTCCAAGGTTCACAACAAACCGATTTCGTTCCAGAAATCCACCCGTGGAACTGGCCCAACAGCTTGCTGATAGAAACAACAAATGGCGCAGACAGTAGATTACGATCGCTTTATCTGAGATACGACATCATACTGATCTCTACAGAGACCTAAAGCTTTGAACTCCCTTAGCATGAGTGGAGGAGTATAAATCGCATCCGAACATGGCAAGGAGTGCGTGCACACAACCCGCGCGAACGGGGTAACCAGACCAACCAAACCTGAGATGGTGGAGCAAACCATCCAGCGCATTGTCGGGAAGTGGTCGCTTAGAGCCTGCCTGAGTGATCCAAACGATTTTTTTGTGGCTAAACCATCAGGCTTAACTGGATTAGGGGACTGGGCACAGCATATAACAATTGTTTGCTAGTTTAGTATACCATTTGTATTTGTCTTGTGTTTTCCTTGTATTTCGGATTCTATTTCGTTTGTGCTGCTATTAGCTACATAATTGAATAAATTTGCTTTACGGAGATTAGGTCGTGGTCCAAAGGAAGTTTCTGTTCCTAGGATTTAGTTCTGTAATAGGCTCTGAGCACTATGGGACTTAACTTCTAAGGCCATCAGTCCCCTAGAACTGAGAACTACTTAAACCTAACTAACCTAAGGACATCACACACATCCATGCCCGAGGCAGGATTCGAATCTGGGACCGTAGCGGTCGCGCGGTTCCAGACTGTAGCGCCTAGAACCGCTCGGCCACCCCGGTCGGCTAGTTCTGTAATAGTCGAGACATCATCAGAGGTTATGTAGGCTCAGATACCAGTTTTAAATTCAAACAAGCTTCCGAACTGTTTTTACGTATCAGTGCAACGGTCTTGTGAAGTCGTCAGACTGCTGACTCGCTGAGCCCCACCGACGTCTGTTACGTAGTTTGTAGTAGCTAAGAGATTACACTGTTTGCTTTATTTGGCACTAAGGCCCACAATTTGTTTCACTTCCATCCTGATTCCTTCTTATGAAAATTGTTGGTTTTGTGCTTTTGAAGGATTCTTTTCTGCTAAAGGAGTTTTCGTGCTTTTGAGGACTTGAAATTAGACAAGTGGGCCTTAGTTCTAAATAAACATAGCTGGGTAGCAGGCCGTTAATCGGTTAATGCTTAATTAATGAAGTTAACTTCACGAATAACAGATTAACTTTTACGTTAATTTTTAACAACGCAAAGGACTCTTCAACTTTTGTTAATTTCCCTTGAGTCCGTTAATCGTTAATTAAGCACCTCCTACTTATGACAAAAATGACGCCGCGCCGCCCGCGGAAATCATGTTCTGACAAGTTCGGGTGACGTAAGTGTGTGAATACGCCAGGATGTGTGCGATTGATGTAAACAATCGAGTGCGAGCGAAAGTAAGTAGGATTTAGCTGTATGTTGTTGTTTGTTTACTGATCTCGCATTAAAGTACTGCGTTTTTTTTTAGTGGACTGATTGTGGAAACTAAATTATGGAATACGATGGAGAAGCATTAGGGAGCCCTTTGGTACTGCAGTAATTGGCAGTGGTGTGTTTCAAGCTAATGTGGACCAATGTTTGGTAAACGAGTTACCGATTAACAATTAACTTTAACTTCCACTAAATTTCCTGTGAAGTAACGCTTTAACTTTAAACGAAGTTAACGTATTTTAGCAAAGGATTAACGATTAGCGAAGTTGCCATATTGATTAAGCTTGCCCAGCTATGTAAACAAAGCAGACAGCGCCAACTGTTCTCCACTACAAGCTCTGTAACAGATGATGGCGCACCACGCGGAGTGACCGCGCGGTTTGCGGCGTCATATGACGGACTGCGCGGCCCCTCCCGCCGGAGGTTAGAGTCCTCTCTCGGGCATGGGTGTGTGTTGTTATTAGCATACGTTAGTTTAAGTAGTGTGTAAGTCTAGGGACCGATGACCTCTGCAGTTTGGTCCCTTAGGAATTCACACACATTTGAACAGATGTTGGCGCGACTTAGTGAGCTTACTGAGCTTATTTAATTCGAAACTTAGTCTTCATGACCTCTGACGATGTCTACAGCATTAGTAGACGAAACGCCAGGCACAGAAAAATGCCTTGGACCATGGTCCAATGTCCATAAAACAAACATTGCTGAATTGAGATTTTTCCCGTTCATGTGCGTTTAAAACGGTCAATTATTTTAGAAAAATCAGCATTTTCTACATAATTTTATATACCTACAGCTTATCTTTACTTTGAAAATCACTATAAACTGCGTGGTAGAGGATAATTGCTTCTACGATACTGTGCAAACCTAATTTGATCTGAACGAGCCGGCCGTTGTGGCCGAGCGGTTCTAGGCGCTTCAATCCGGAACCGCGCTGCTGCCACCGTCGCAGGTTCGAATCCTGCCTCGGGCATGGATGTGTGTGATGTCATTAGCTTATTTAGGTTTAAGTAGTTCTAAGTCGGGGGGACTGATGACCTCAGATGTTAAGTCCCATAGTGCTCAGAGCCATTTGAACCATTTTTGATATGAACGATCTCTGTGGCATAGTTACGTAGGGTGCTGAACATTCGTGGGCTCTGCGCTGAAAGATGGGTTTTGGACATTTCCAAGCACTTTACTGAGAGGTGTACCGAGTCTTGCTTCGGGTTTTGCCAGTTAAATTTTTTTAAGCTTTTGTGTTGCACTCTCTCACCAGTCAAATAAGTCTGTGACCCTGTGCGCCATCATTTTACTATTGATACTACTGCCAAACCGAATAACTATGGCTGACTCATTGCAGAATGTAAATATTTTTTAAAATATTTTTAGCTTGGAACAAGAACGCTCATTTATTGCAATGACCTCAGCTTTTGTTAGATGCCGGTACACCAGAAGAGCTGCACGTAAGTCGGCTAACTCGACTTCAGGTCTATCAACATTAGCTGTGCCGGAAGCAAACGAGAAATGTTATGAGAAAATTTCATTCAAAAACTTAAGACTTTAATTGTTAAGAACTCCGTTCCCGGTGGTAAATACGAAAAACGTTTGTATTGCTACGTATGTGTCTCTAACATAAATCGTTTCTTAGATACAATATTTATTTGTGAACAAATGTTGTCAATCACTGGATAAAAAAGCATTACTTAAATCCTTGGCTACCAGTGGCTTATGCTTCAAACAACCGTTTTATCAGTTCCTTATAAGTATCAGCGCCTTTCGCACGAAACAACTGATACTGTTCCAAAACATAGACACCTAGCAAGACAGTGAGGTACTTTTATGAATGTAGTTCATTGTGTACTCGTAGTCATTTACATCGTTCAAAGGAACAGTGGGAGCGAAAATTGTGACACATAATTGTAGGAGATAGTGTATTTTTTTTAGCGATCCGATTGAGATCACTTCCAATGAAAATAAGTATATCTAAAATTATAGTAACGTAGATTCGAGTTTGTACTATTGCTTTTATGATTGGTTTCGAAATGAAAGCACTTGACCTGTGTAGTTCTGATACAAATTTATTAAATTTGAGGGTTATTTTTGATTCTTATTTAGAACTATAATTTGCTGTAGGCATTATGAGTTCATGGGGATTTCAAGATGTGGTACTGCGTCTAGGAAACATGCGAAATTGCTTTCAAAGGTATCACATGAAATGATGGCTGATTGAAAACTGTATGCTTCAATGGTTCCACCTGCTTAAAACTAATTGTTTATTTTTCGCTAATTTCTGCTTGTATTCATTGCTTACTATGATAATAATGGGTAATTTTGCATTCCTTGATTACAATAAGAGTAAAGGCTCTTGGGACTCGAAGCCCAGTTACGAGCTTCGCCACGCTCTCGACCATGCGTACATAATCGATGTGTTACTCTGCTGCTTTAATTCCTTAGTTAAGCATCTTAAGATTAATTGCCGATCTTTGAAAGATGTTGAAAGTTTTATCTAGTAGTTCACTGCACGACGCAACCTATTGCTGATGACAACTGAGAGAGGTTGCTTAATGGTGAAACACAGGGAAGACGACGATTCAGATCCTTGTCCGCCCATCCAGACAGAGATTTTCCTTGGTTTCGCTCCAAATCGCTTGAGGCAAACGCCAAGATTGTTCTTTTGAAAAAAAAAAAAAAAATACAGCCGATATCCTCACTCATGCTTCACCCATTCGAGTGTGCGCTCCGTCTTTAATAGTGTCGTCGACGGGAGACTAAACCCTAATCTTGCACCTTCATTTCTGAAAGGGCCATTCCTAAGAAGTTATATGCAGCTACAAGGTCCATACTCTCGGGTTGTAAGGCTTTAGTTACTGGGTTAACTCTTTCTAGTGGTTCATACTGAATCTGAAATGGGCAAGATTATGCTTTTAAGATCTATGTTACATTTCATTCGTGACATTTATTACTATTAAGAACGTCAATGAATCTCTGGTTAAGAGCATGATGTCTCAGTATCTGCAGCGCAACGCATGGGATTTGATGACTTTAGTGCTACCTTCGATGTACTCAACGACGAAGCTTTCAAATTGTACTACCGTACAATGCTGTGGCCAAAACATTTGTGTACGTTCTCAGATGTTTCGAATACAGGGCTGTCTCTCGATTAGCCTGTCTCCCTCTACAATGCCTTTAAGGACTAAATTTATATTGTGACTTGATTCATTTTTGCACACCACTGTATACGTTGCTCATGACAGATGCTCCGCCATAGTTTCGTACCAAACATTTGCTCACATCTACTTCATTTCGATATATAACGAGTGTTCAAATGAAAAGGTACGAAACGTCGTAAGATCTAAACCTGTTGAAATTTGCATATTCCGCTTTGGGATAAAGTAGTAGTGACGTTACCTCACCCTAAAAAGTTCGTAAGTGTGCCCGAAGCAGCCAAGGTGCTGCCAATTTTTCGACGGCCGAGGTCCGACATTCATCGAATTCCTCGAGCACGGAAAAACCATTAACGGTGCGTGCGCTGTGAGACATCTGTAGACTACTGAAGTCCATCAAGAGCAAACGGCCTGGGCTGGTCACGGACGGAGTGTGTGTGCTCCTTCACGATAACGCGCTTCCGCACGTCTCCAAGGTCACACAAAGCGTAATGGAGTTCAAGTGGGAGTAGCTTGAGTATCCGCTCTACAGCTCGGACATGTCGCCCTGCGACTTCCATAGAAAAAAAGAAAAAAATCATCTCAAAGGGAAGCACTTCTACTGGGACGACGAACTGGAGGACACTGTGGAGGACTAACTCCTGCCACAGCCACAGAAATTCTCAGAACAGGGAATCCTTCGGCTCGTGAAATAGTGGACTGCTTGCGCTCAGGCCTCTGGTGATTACTTCTGAATAAAGAGTTCAGTTACACCTAGGGTTGCCATATCCAACTGGAACCTCGTCGGGACAGTGAGATGGGGGTGTAAAAATGAAGTACAATATTTATTTAATAGAATTACTTTTTACGTAGTACACAATTCCATGGAACTGCTTCAGAAGTAGTTGGTAGATCATATTTTCCGGAAGATTTCACCTTTTTCAGCAAATCTTTTATCCCTTTTACGCATTTATAAAACTCTATGCGAGTTAGCTTTTAGTTAAACTGGCACTGTAAGATTGATTCCACAGTCCCTGGCAGCAGTCGAATTCTTTCATCAGTCCACTGGGCCGACATCAGTGAAAACACTCTATCCACGATGGCGCTGTGTGCGGGAATATAAAACAAATACCCACATAATTATAGCAGTTGGAATTTGCGTTCAGGATTTTCAGTTTCCTTAAGAAAGTAAATCCAGCTCTCTTCCACTGAGTGTTTGGACTTACAATCTTCCGAATCACGCTTAGTTTTCAAAAAGCTCTTCAGATACACACATTCCCGAAAACAACGGTGGCCTGAAAGCTTCACACCATTTTAATCAGCTATATAATAGTGTTTTCAACTATCACCCAGTCTGGGGTTTCAGATAGCATCATTCAATTAAATACTTGATATTTATTAAAAGAAATAGCCCATTACTCTAAGTAATCAAGTGCTATGGTATAGAAAAGCATTGTGTCTTCCTCAAATTGTTAAGTAAATTTAATTATTTCCTGGTTACGGTTCTTATTCTTTAATTTGTTCATGTTCATCTTGGTTCGCATGTCAATAAAACTGGCAGTTTTTCTTTCATTGAGACATCTTTGAGGCCGATTAATATACTTCTTATTTCAATTACCGAGATTTTTATTCTTCTCCACGCTTTTTTCAAACAGAGTCAAGTTTGACTACAGGATCATGAAGTAAATTTCACTGATCGGACTACTGAAAAAGTCTCAAATTATTTTAGGTGGCTATCTTCGGCATCAAATAATTGTTTTAATGGAATTCAAAGCTTAAGATTTCTTTCATCTACGGGCATGAAAGGCAGCCATCCTGTTTTTGAGTGAGATAGAAGAGTCTGATGATTGATTCAGCGTGTAAGCAGAACTCTTTCAGCTTCTCTGTCCTTACCATGCATACCGAAAAATTATTAAATTATTTCATGAAGATTATTTCAATGTTGGCAGCTAAGACTCCAGCAATATTTGATATGATATTGTGGAGAATGTGAAGGAATCAATTCCTTCAAATTTTTTTCCTAGCGCTACTTTAATTTAGTGCAACGTATTCCGCTGGCCCCGTCGATGAAGCCCTCCGAAATTGACATTTGTATTGTCTCCACAAAAAAAGATTAATTTATGTAATGGGATTTGCACTTGTCTTAAAGCGTCTAGGCAAAACTTTGCCATTGTCTTCGATGTTTGATTATTCAGCGAACGAAACTTCAGCAGCTTCTGTTGGATTCCGTCAGTTTCAGTAAAGCATTGAACAACTAAAGGAAATATCTTTTCAGCCTTGTGGTTCGATGCATCCGTGCCTATGCCGCAAAAAGAAACTTCTTGCAATATTTTTATGTATTTTCTGTAGCTTTGGTGCTGGCTGCAGACTGCTTTGCTGTGACTCTGGAGCCAGGTTACATTGCGGCATTCGGTTTTACGGCACAGTCAAGATAACTGAAGGATTGACAATGCTTGACGAGTTTGTAAGCTGTTGTTAGTTCTGAAGCAGCAACGAGCAGTTCTTCCTGGGTATCCGCTTTAATCATGTACGTAAAAATAGGCTTTGATGTCGATGCTACCGCTAATCTATCTGTATGATTCGTCGTGAAAATGTGATGCCACACATCTGCCTTACCTCCGTGAGTTACTGAGGCGAAACAGCTACAAATCTCACACAACGCTTCGTGATCGGTACATACTTTCTCGATACTTTCACTTTCTTATCTTTAGGAATTTTCGTTAAGCTATGATAATATAAGTTTATTAGACGGTGAACAGTCACGCCGTATATACCAGCAGTAAACACTAACTAACTTTACTAACTTGCAGTCGTTGTCCGTATTACGCTTAGAAAGAATAGAGGCCTACGAGAAAGACATGCCGCGGCGCGTACATCACGAAGGTAGGCCTGCGCTCGCTCAACTCAGCAGACAAGCTACGTTTCTACACCTGTTAACTCGTAATTCGGTATGTACGTACAACCGAAAATTTCATCTTATACTGGAATCCGCTATTATGGACTCTTACTGTTATTAGTCCTACGATGATCGGCCTAGTTACAATTTGTTACGGCTGTACTGGGGTTCAATAAAATTAAAATCATGCCAAATGATTATCAGTTCAGTAAGGCACAACTTCTGGTATGAAATGAGGCCTGTTAAGCAGAAGAGACTAAATGCTATAAACAAGCCGTTTTACCATTTATATCGAGTGTTGCTCTTAAATTAAATTTTGTTGTAGTACTGTTAATCAGTAAGACTTCATGATAGCAGTTACCAGCAGAAGATGCAATTCTCGTTAGTACGTACACCCCCAGCTGCGAGTTAATAGGTTTAGAAACGCATTTTGTCTGCTGAGGTGAGCGAGCGATCGAGTTCAGGCCTATGTTCGTGACGTGCGCGCCGCGGCCTGTCTTTCTCATAGGCCTCGAAAGAATCGTCTTATCAGATCGCTATTCAAGCTATTCTTCCGCCTGGCGCTGCTAAGATAGTTCCGGCTCCGTACTACTGGAAAAGTCTGGTATTTTCTCCAAAGATGGAGTTAGATCTAAAAGGTGCTTGCATCGTAGATAAAGGGCACGCAACATGCAACGCCATCAATGAGACGATCTTGTCGACATGAAGTAGTTGAGATAAATAAAACTGACTGGGGCTGCATTTACATGTTGCGCTAAGAGATGGTGTTACTTCGTTACTTGAGCCAAGCTCGTAACAGTATCTGGCAAAATCGGGACAAAATTGGGCCTTGTCGGGATGTCTGGACAAGAAGGTCCATAATGGTGACTGTCCCGATATATAGGTCTATATTCTCTTAGAGTAAACGACATAATTATCGCTACGTGACGCATTCCTCAACAATGCAGTGGTCTCTGCAGCCGCCTACGCCGTCGCGTAGCAACAGTTCGAGACAAGGAGACTGACGAGTAACATGAATGCCTCCATCCGTAGACGGCAGAATCTTAAGAAAACCGTAAAATGCAGTAAAACCACGGAGCTACGACACCAGCCAAAAGGTAATCCGTCAACGTGCATACATTTGAGGACAGTCAATCCACGGCACCCAAAGCACAGGCGTCAAATTGACTGCACCTTTCTACGGACGCTTGACATAAATTTCAGAGGTATGTAAATAAACACATAGATCTTCCACACTGCAGCTGTATTTCGGGTAATTTGATTTTTCTAACTGGTCACCCAGACGGTTTATCAAGGTTTGTCTTAGGTAATTTTTTGCGGGAAAAGCTGGGATTTTATAAATCTTGTAATTATACAAAAGTCGGAATACTAAAAGTTATCATTTTCCTACGAGGTTTCTGTGCCAAGTGATTTCTTTATTCTTTCGTACCGATATCGTTCGACAGGTCGAGACTGTCACCTTGGTGTCTTGAAACACATATCTTCCATGGACATATCAAAAGAAAGAATATAGTTTTTAAGAATTTCTGTCGGTTACAGACGAACTCCAAACATCAAGCAGTATTTTTCTCGGAAATCTAATTTGCCTTTTAAATCATAGGTGTATTATAAATAGAATGAAATGCTATTCGAAATTATTGTTTCTGCTGACGTATAATTAAATATGGTGGGTCGGCTTCCGTCCTTTTCTCAGTGCAGTCCGTATCCTCAATCCCAGAACGGTGCACCCACACTTCTTGGCTTATCGTCTTCCTATTACTGAATCCGTATATGTCGCTGGAACTCTAGCTACTTATACTAAAATATTTATTCTTATCGCTACCAAATTATTCAGTCAAATGATACTGTGCACAATAGGCCTTACCCTATTGTGTAACATTTTAAACTACCCATGTTCTCTTACCCACTGTGAATCCCCTGACCTGGCACAAGTACAGGATAATGCCCAAAATCGGACCCCATTTTATTTTAGATTTAAAAAAATTGAAATAGTGAAAACTTAGCAAGTTTGAATAATAGTTGCCAATATCGGATCCCTTGTAAACGTAATCAAAATAACACTAAATAAAATTAGGAAACTTATTAAATCAGGGAGGTTGAGAAAGAGATTCAACAGAGAATAATTAATGCTAATCGTGCCTTCTTCAGTCTCAGTAACTTATTGGAGTCACGCTTGGTCTCACAAAACAGCAAGATCAAGCTTTACATGGCACTGGTAAAACCGGTTCTGTTATATGGCTGCGAGACATGGGCGACTTCAAAAACACTTGAAGAGCGCATTTGCACATTTGAAAGGAAAGTGCTCAGAAAGATCTATGGGCCTACATTCAACAGAGAAAATGATAGATGAGAAAGGAGGCAAACAGAGGACTTGTACCAACATTTTGCAAAAGCTGACTTTGGTGTGACCATCAGAGGACAACGACTCCAGTGGTTGGGACATGTCTTAAGAGCTGGAGAATCTATCACCAACCGAGTGTTCAATTCCCAGCTGATTGGAAGACGCCCAAGAGGTTGTCCAAGGACTAGGTGGAAAGATAGGGTTGTGAGGACGCTACAGAACGTAAAACCAACAGCATCCCTGGAAGATGCAATGGACAGAAGAAAGTGGAACAACATCTGCCGGCAATACCTGCAACTGTGATCAGGACAATGCTCCTTCCTGTGTCACTGATTGTGTTACTGATCTTTGTATAGTGCGTTATTCTGGTTTGTAATATTGCTTTTGCTTTCTGTCATGGGCCTTTATGGCCTGTTATGTACAATAAATGATGATGATGGTTAAATCAGGGAAAACATAATCCATTTTCAAATTAGGTGTAATGTAACATGTTTGGGAATGTTACAGATTTTCTCTGTGTTCACTTTGCTGAACTTAAGAGCCCTGATATAAGGTGTTCCTGTAGACTTACTTTCTGTCAGTTTGATTTTGGGCTGTTTAAGAAAAAGACTAACCCACTTCCTCCAAACAATTTCGTGTTTGAAAAGGCGTTAGTTGTTATTTCTCTCTGCCAGTTATTCTTCACAAGTCATTACAAGTAAGCCCAAAGAAAAATACTTCCACAGCAATACAAAACTGAAGAAGTTCCTCTTTAAGATATTTACTCAAAATACTCGGTCTGGTTATTTTTGCGGTTTCCTCGGGTGGATGGATACCATACTTTATACTGGACAACCTCTTAAGTATAGTTTTTGGAATACTGAACTGTTCACTGGGCTTCTTCTAATCCGTATTCTTTTTCTGAATTTCATCAGTGACTGTAGTCATTTTAGACGAACTTTACTTTCTTTGTTCAACATTCTCATGGAATCTACAAGAGAATTACAGGGGAATAGGAGTGTGCACTAATAGGGACAGACTTTAAACGTGAAATCCTAACGGGTACGACTGAAGCAACCGAAGGAAGTCCAGTTTACGTGACTATGAACTGCATTTCGTTAACCCAATAAATTTTTAACCAAGCATCTAAACGAAACGGTTTGGTCATAAACATTACCCTTAAACTTTACTATTCAAGAACATATATAATTTGAAAGGCTTATCTGCCAATACATAGGAGAAACAAGGAAAAATATAGCACAACGTAGAAACTTTATTCATTGTCAAAAACTGTAATGGCGAACTGGTGATAAGTGAAGTACGTGACTTGAGCACTCTGCTACTGAGTTGTTCAGGTGCACACTGCTACTTACACCCTGTCCCACTAGAGTCCAAGAGAACGCAGAGCGAAGAGACCAGGGGGGTCCGCTTTGGGGTCGAGGGGCGGAAGTCCAGTTTAGGGCACTTTCCTCTGTTAATCACTCACTCTGAGAAGACACTCGGAGCAATGGCAGATCGGAGCAGACTTTTCTTTAGAAGTTTACAGACTTTGTATGACTTTGGAGTGGATTTCAATTGTTTCCGGTCGCTACCAATCTCAGTTTTCAATATTGTGATATTGTGTGCAAAGAGTGTTTTCATTGAGCGTATCAATAAAGTTAAACCATTTAAAACTTAACTACATGTAACATTTATGTGATCTTTTCCGCGTGTTACGTTTTCTTTCGTTTACGAGTACATGGACGAAAAGAACATAATATCGTTCGCTAGCTAAAGTTGACTAAATCACTCGCTTATCTTTATGTCAGAATGATTTCCAAAACAACTTTTATTATTTTAGTGCAGGGAAACGCTTATTTTCACCGACTGATTTCACTAATTTTATTTTATTGTCTCTTTCCTTCTCTTTCTTCGTTTTTTTTCTCGTGCGTCCAGGGGTCCCTCATCCTCGGGGGCCTTGGGGCAGTGCCCCTGGATAGCAAGTGTTCGATAACAGTATCTAAGAAATACCCGAGTATCAGTATTGGACGTACTGAACGACAGTGCGGAAAATGTGGGAAAGGAATACAGTTTCGTTGTAGTTAAAGGGTAATTAATATGTATTCAGTATCTATAGAGGCAGTATCTATGCAGGAATAATAAATATTTTAGGATGGCGTTGTACGACTATACATAGTATTCGGAAACTGCTGTTACAAACTTCTAGGGCTTGTAGAGGGGAGTGAGTAGATAATATTTTGAATTGGAATCAATGTCCGGAGACGTACAGTTTCCGTGCTACAACCATTTGAAAACATGTTGGTAACGCGACCACTTTTACATATAATTGGTTAGGTGTGGCCCAGTACACTACCTGTTTTACAGTTCCAATCAGTAATAGCCAAATAAATTGCTCGTGTACGTGTTGGTGGTTTCTATTCAACGTGGAGCAGTGCCGATGTGCGGCGTCTTCTTGGAGCACCAAATCCACGCCTGCTGACCGAGAAGGTACCCTTTCTCGAAGCTGTTGCATAATTGTGGGGAAAAGGATATTCGATGGAATCTCACATAGTAGAGAACGATCTTTATAAAGGCGGCGAGCAGCTCTTCCACCACCTTGAGCTTCGCCATACAGAAGGATCATGTCGGTGTATTCCGCAAACGTGTGCTCTACGCTGTGGCTCTAATACTCACAGATACGTCGATTAGGCTCAAATTAGGTCGGAAAGGTAGGACAGACGTCAGATCACACCAGCCGATCCGACGTAACCGATCTTCAGCATAACTACCCTTTTGCATACCTACCTACCTACCAAACATGTTTTCAAAGGGAAGTAGCAAGGAAACAGTACTTTTTCGGACATTGGTTCATATTCAAAATATTATGTACTCATCTCTGCAGTTCCTAGAAGTTAGTATCGGGAATTCCCGAACACACTGTAGACTAAATAAAATAAAATATTCCATATAACATGTGTCCAGTTTTTATTGGTTACAGAGACACAGCTGTTAGAATGTAATTCAACAAATATTCAACAGAAGGTGTTAAAGCAAAGGCAAATGATTATGTTCAGAGTTATGAATATTAACTTCCACCTCCAGTTTCAGTGTACTTTCCAATTCTCTGGTCAATACAGTGTGTAACCTTCTGATGTCTCCTTGGCGTGAAAGGGTACAGTACCGCCCGACATTGAAAATGGGTACAACATACTTCATTATTTTTGTCAGAACAACACATTTTTTTTGTAAAATTAACTCAATTTCAATTAATACAACGAAGCCGGATACCAGTGTGGGAAAGAATGACAATTTATTTATTTAATTGATCACATGTGCACTCCCACAAAATAAATCCCTACATCCAGTTTGGTGAGATCTGTGAAATGAATGAATGTATGGTCGTCTGCTAACCGCAGATGGTGAATGTGAATATATGATCATCTTTGAGTCGATCCTTTGGCCACCTTTGGTGGGACCAAAGAGATGAAGTTTACCAGAGCTTTGAGCGCCTGAAATGTGGCTGACCAATACGATAGCAAGGTGCTTCCCCCACCTCGACAGAGATGGGAGATAACCTGGAGAACGGCCATGTTTTGGCACTCTGCCGCTGGATCCTGTGCTGTTAAGACCCATTTTAGTTGTGCCCCGTAATGACGAAAGAGTGGAGACATGGTATGCATGTGAAATATTTAAGAGTAGTTTGAAATAATAATTTCTCTATTTCAGGAACTTTTGTGGGGAGAATTAAATGTCAGGCAGGTAATATTAATGGGATTGTAGTAATCTTCGGAAGTGACCAACGGTCACAATGAAACCACGTGTAGCAATAAGTTGAAATACTTCCGTGTGCTTAAGTTAAGCTGAATTACTAGCGTGTGTACAATAAGTTGAAATATTTAAGAAATGGCGTGTGTACCATAAGTTGAAATATTTAAGAAATGGCGTGTGCAGGTCTTGAAATTAGAGACGAGTACTTCCACGTGGTGAGTACTGTGTGAGTCTCAAACTGTGTATGAGACAAAAAGATAAAGAGAAGAACTCGTCCATGGTATCAGTTGAGGACCCGCGTGTGTGATGTTCTTAATATTACTTTGCGTGATATGATTCCATGTGACGCTTGATTCAAACTCAGAGAGAAGCAAGGTGAGTCGGCCGTCTATCCAGCAACGCCACTTGGCCTGCATTGCATAGGAAGACGTGCAAATATCTCCAGAGTTCATAGTAGGAAAGTAGAATTACAAAGTGGGGCAGTGTCGTGTGAAACTGGGATAAATACTTATTGAAGTGGGAAAGCTGAAAGTGATAATGTTGTGACTATTCTCTGTGTAGTATTTCATGTTGTAGTGTGGTGTATGTCATGTAATTTGGGTATGTGTGGTTTGCATGGGAGAGTAGCGAGGTAGTTTCAAAAGATTAGTGGGTTATGCATGTTCCTTCGGTACCGCTCGGTCTGGAGGAAAGTTTAGTGATGATGATTGTGAGAGCCGAAGTGTGTGAGGTATAATAAAAGATCCACCATCCTATCCAGAAAGTGCACTGTAGCGTTAAAAGTAATTATGAGACTATAATATAGAGATTCACCATTGTAAAGCCATGCCCACTGGGCGGAATTTCTTATGTGTTATTGTTGTAGGTTGTAGAATTTGTGTGTTTAGGTTAGAGAATTTATCGGAATAAATAAGATAGTGAAAAGAAAAATATTAGTGGATTTTTCCTTCGAAGTGTACGTTGTCGTAATGTCCCGAATTTATAGTGTGTGCGACATTCATATTCAGTGCGGTGGCCACGTGTTGATAAAAGCCGTTAAATAAAAGACAAAAAGAAAATGTGGTATTGCCAGTGCGTAGTGTACAGTCAGAGTTCTGTAAATTACTGATAGTCAGATGCGTGTTTCCGTTGCGTATTAATCATATAGGAGGATAACTTGTAACTTAAGTGTGAGTACTAGAGTTCATGTTACTCGATAAATAAGAATGAATCCACTCGCTTGGCAGACCACTCATCTTGCAGGCCTGACTGCTTGATGCCACAGTATGAGCAAGGCATGTGGGTGCCTCTCAGGCGTTCTTTTACGAGGTGAGGACTATCGATAACCAGAACGATAAGTTCGTCTCATGTGTTTACTTTTTCTTTGTGGACAAGGGCATTGAACTATCCCCAAGGCAAAAATCTTATGTGGGATAAGGTCCTGTGACCCCGGTGGCCAAGAAACCGAGTCATATTCCGGGGAATGTTATATTTCGATAAGAGGACTATGTAAGACGACGCGGCAACACAACAGGCCCAGTAAACTGATTATCTGTCATACCAAGGCACAGATTTACGGAGAATCGTTCTTGAAAGTGTGTGTCTACAACAACACGTGAGATTCCGCCAGACCGCCGTTTGTTAGAGTGTTACTGATACCGTCACGAATGAAAGTGGCTTCGAGACTAAACAGTATTAATTAGAGTGCTCGACCATTTGCAGTTATCCGTGTATACGCCCTGTCCGCCGTATTCTTGTATGTGTAACACCGATACGTGTAGAAATTGTGCTCGTGTTTCTTGAACGGCTACCTTCTACCAACAGTATCAGGTCTTCTAAATCATTTACGCACTATTCATTTGCACCGTCAGATGAGATATGACTGCTGAGTATCGAACCAGTCTCACGCAGCTCAGTGAAAACACGAATAAATACTCTTGAATCTGGTACTGTGTTTTAGCAAACCGTTTGCCGTATTCTGTATTCTTTACGCAGCAGCGTTTGAGTTACCAAAGCGAAAGAAAAAGCATCTCTGTAACCACAAAAAATTTGGACACGTGTTATATGGAATGACTTATTCGAATTAGTGTATACTAGCATCTCCTAAACTACTTACTATTTCTCCTGAAACAGCCTGTATAGTGTACCGAAAACACAAGCTTAACAGTGAAAATTACATACCATTCGCAGCCTATAATAAGCATATCAGATTCCAGTTGCACACAGACGTAATATTAAATGGGTACCAACATCATATTGACTTTAAACTCGAGTTGGTTCACCCACACATAGCATAATTTACCTATTTGGGATAGTATTCGAGATAAGTGTTTTTGTCTTAAAGAAAAGCTTGAAATGACGTGTAGCAATAATGACACGCGTGAGTTATATAAAATTTGTCTGAAGGCTTGTTTCTGTTTGAGACTGAAATATTTATCCTTTACTGATTATGCTTATATTTGGCGGTGTACCTCTAGCTGGTTCATTAAAACTTTCGACTTTCATTTAATAAAATCTGCCATGTTAAAGAAAATCTTAAAACTATGGAAACAATCAACAACTAGCGATACTGTTGCTATCGATAAGTTTTTCCGGTTTTATCTAGATGTTAATATAATTTTACGTTTTGGTATTGGAATGTCCATATATATGAACCCGGCGGCTTTTGCACTTCACCAATCAACGTGAAGCGCTGCTAACTGTGCAAGATTTTTCTTTCAAGGCGCGTGACAAGGTTTTCTGGGGCTTGTGTAAAATGGGGGAATTTGCAATTTCACAGGTGGATGCAATATTACAGCATTTATTATCGTTAAGGTCGTTATCCTAGCAGCCCTGCTTCTTGTATGATGATCAAGGCAGCAATCGCAAACGTTCGCCAGCCATAATTAGCGGTGACCTCGGCATGAGTGAGAGAGTTTTGTTTTTTTATTTATTTGTTGGCCGTTGGGTACACTAATACAGGCAGTCCAACTTACAATGCTGTCGACCTTTCGAAGGCATCAATCTACCATTGGTACAACTTATGAGAAATTGAAAACAAATTTCAGTGACATGATTGAACAAGACATTTATAAATACATTGGCCTCTTAGGTTAACAAACAGGTTTTTAATAAATCGAAACAGTAAGTTACACACCGACACTCTTAGTGTGGGTGTTGTTCAGAGCACTCTGATACACAACACGCATTTCTAAGGATGGTCTACAGTATGCTTCATCACTAGAAGTGCTGTGAGATTACAGGTCGGTTGCACAACGTCGCCGCATTGTTGGTGGAGATCACGCTGGACCACAGCTTTCACCTGCTCGTAACAGCACAGAGCAACGAGTAGCTGAGAAGGTGTTGAGTGATGGCGTTTGACACTGGAGAGCCTGGATGAGGTTTTCGGTAGACAAACGAGGTAGTGAAATTGCTTGCTTATGGAATACATTCTCAATTATGAGACTCGATTCCTGACTTCCTGTCAGAGAAGCCACAGTTCGTAATAATCGACTGAACGTCATCGAGTAAAACGGAAGTGATTTCTGCCGTTCTCCAAGGTAGTTTTATAGGCCCTATGCTGTTCCTTATGCATATAAACGATTTAGGAGACGATATGAGAAGCCGTATTAGGTTGTTTGCAGATGATGCTGTCTTTTACCCTCTTGTAAAATCATCGGAAGATCAAAATAAATTGCAAAACGTTATAGAAAAGATATCCGTAAGGTGCGAAAATTGGCAACTGACCCTAAATAATGAAAAGTGTGATGTCATCCACCTGAGTGCTGGAAGGAATCCGTGATACTTTGGTCACACGATAAATCAGTCAAATCTAAAGGCCGCAAATTAAACTAGGTACCTAGGAATTACAATTACGAACAAGTTAAATTGGAAAGAACACATAAGAAATGTTGTGGGGAAGGCTAACCAAAAACTGTGTCTTATTGGCAGGACACTTAGGAAATGTAACAGGTCTACTGAAGAGGCTGCCTACACTACGCTTGTCCGTCCTCTTTTGGAGTGCTGCTGCGCGGTGTGGGAGGATCCTTACCAGATTGACAGAGTACATCGAGGAAGTTCAAAGAAGGGCAGTACGTTTTGTATTATCGCCAAATAGGGAGAGAGTGCTACTGAAATGATGCAGGCGTTTGGGTGGAAATAATTAAAACAAAGGCGTTTTTCGTTGCGGCGGAACCTTCTCACGAAATTTCAATCACTAACTTTCTCCTCCGAATGCGAAAATATTTTTTTGGCGCCGAACTGCGCAGGGAGGAACGATCGTCATAATAAAATAAGGGAAATCAGAGCTCGCAAGGAAAGACATAAGTGTTCGCTTTTTTCCTTGAGCTATTCGAGACTGGAATAATAGAGAATTATTGTGATGGTGGTTCGATGAACCATCTGCCAGAAACTTGAGTTTAATGTGAGGAGTGTCGGTGTAGATGTAGATTCTATTTTTGATTGATCAGTTACAACGCATTATTCGTACCTTGTATGTGTTCCATCTATACTGCCAAAGACTATATGAAAATCATATGCTTATGATGATTTTTTGTGCTGGGCGCAATATCGAATTTTCGATTCTAATTGCGCAGGTGAATAGGCAACCAGTGTAAATCAGTTTTCTGTTTGAGGCGGGACACGTCCAGCGAATCACGCAGTAGTGTACCTGCGCAAACGGGTGCTAAGCGCTTCTGAACACAAAAGGGCATTAAAAAAGGTTCAAAGCGGTGTTACTGGCGCCTGGGCGTAAAGTGTCTAGAGGAGCGGAAAGGCTTTCAAAGAACGCCGAGCGAAGAAAGCATTCCTCTGATGAATAACGTTCAGAACTCACAACGAAAGACGGAGTAAAACCGGGCTTGTCGGCAATATCTACGGACTATTTTGACAATCGTCGATAAACAACTCGTTAACGGAAGTTATCGTTTCTGAAGTCATTATTGCTCAGTGGGATAATGGGAGCCTGTTCCTGAGTAATCGATTCTATGAATAACACGCGAATTCCATGCTTCCTTGGAGAGCTTATCGCTGAAATACTTTGCACAATTCAGTCTTCCGTCTTATGGGTGTGTAAAATACACGATCTACTCGAAAGTATCGGGATACATACTAGTGGACATTTATTTAGCCTGTGTCCACTCTTCTCCTTTACGAGGCCTCGAACTCTGCTGGGTACACTATCAATGAAGTGTCAGAATATCTGTGGAGGAATGGCAGCCCATTCTTCCTCAAGAGCCGAAACCAGAGAAGTAATGATGTTGAGCAAGGCGATATGACTCATCCTAAAGGCTTTACATTGGGCTCAGGTCCTGAATGTGGACAGACTGCTCCATTTCAGGAAGGTTATCATTCACAAACAACTGCCTCACAGAATCTGCTTTATGACAGGGTGCATTGTCATGCCGATACAAAAAATAGACTCCGAACTGTCCCTCTAGTATACGCAGTCCACGATGCAGTAAAACGCATTCATATCCTCCTGTATTTACCATTCTCTTAAGCGCAGTAAGGGAACCACACCCTAATCACGAAAGCAGTGCTGTACACTAACATCACTTCTCCGCACTTCACTATTGGCGCTAGTCCGCCCATGGGAGCTGAGTGGTCAGCCTGACGGAATGTCATACCTAACGGCCCGGGTTCGATTCCCGGCTGGGTCAGAGATTTTCTCCGCTCAGGGAGTAGGTGTTGTGATGTTCGTATCATCATCATTTCATCCCCATCGACACGCAAGTCGCCGAAGTGACGTCAACTCGTAAGACTTGCACCAGGAGAACGGTCTGCCCGACGGGAGGCCCTAGCCACACGGCATTTCCATTTATTGGTGCTACACGAGATGGCAGGTAACGTCCTCGCGGCATTCGGCAAACCCAATAGTTTCCATAGCATCGTAGTGTGCGAGGTCTGATCAAAAAATACCGGAACTTCGTCCACAAAATTTTTCCACTCTTACCTTTTATTGTGCATGGTCTCCTTCGAAATTCTCTCCTCCACAATTGATACACAGTTCCCAACGTTGTATACACTTCCGGAAGCAGTCTTGGTACGCCTCTTGCCTGATTGCGCAAAGCGCCGCCCGCGAATTTCATCTCGCCTATAGTTGAAAATCTTCGCCCTTTCAACGGGGTTTCCAACTTTGGAAATAAAAAGTCCACGGGGACCAGGTCTGGAGAGTAAGGAGGATGAGGCAGCACAGTGATTTCGTTTTTTGTGCAGTAGTCACGCACCGACAAGGATGAATGTGCGGGTGCGTTATCGTGATGGAAGAGCCACGAATTGTCTCGCCACATTTCAGAACGTTTCCTTCTCACATTTCTCGCAGCCGTCGCAACACGTCTCGATAATAAGATCGATTAACAATTTGTCTCTGTTGTATTAATCCATGATGAACTAATCCTTCAAAGTAAAAGAGAACTATCAGTATGACTTTGACGTTTGACCTGACCTGGCGAGCTTTTCTGGTCTCGGAGAACCTTTCCCGGCCCACTGCGAAGACTGTACTTTGGTCTCAACAACATAACCGCATAACCAAGTCTCATCACCAGTAATGATTCGCTTAAGGAACATCCCGTTCTCATTTGTGCTATCACAGATTGCGAGGCGAAAGTCTTTCTCTTCTAGACTCATGAGCTGTGGGACGAACTTGGCAGCAAGATGATGCATTCCAAGACGATGTGTCAGGATTTCATGACATGATCCAACTGAAATGGTACATTACTCTGCAATCTCTAGGACAGTCAGTTTTAGATTGGAACGCACACTTTCGTAGACGTCGAAGGGCGTCCTGAACGATGGTCATCTTTAACTTCCGTCCGGCCATTCTTAAACTATATGAACCATTCGTAACACTGAGTACGTCTTAAGCAATCACCGTACAATCACCGTAGGCTTCCTCGATCATTTTGTGTGTCTTGAATTTCACGCAAAATTTTAATGCAGGATGCCAACCGCATTTTGCTCCAACACACCACAGGTGCAAAATTACGAAAGTTTCGGAATCTTTTGAACAGACCTTGTACAGTTAATGACTCCAAATCACTCGTTTTGCTATCCACTGTCCAGTGGCGCTGTTGTTTACACCACCTCAAGAGCCGCTTGGCAATGACTGCAGAAGAAATGTGGCTTATGAGGAGCTGTCGACTATTTCACCACATTCTTTTTAACTCCCTACGCACAGTCATTGTGCTAGCTGGACTACTGAGAACACTTTGAAGCTCACGGCTTATTCGTTTCGCTTCTTTCATGCCTTTTTTTTTGTCACTGAGTGCAGTTAACCGTTTCATTGCGTTGTCATTGCTTCTCTACTGACACCAAAATACTCCTAGCCTTCTTTTAAAGTACACTACTGGCCATTAAAATTGCTACACCAAGAAGAAATGCAGATGATAAACGGTTATTCACTGGACAAATATATTATACTAGAACTGACATGTGATTACATTTTCACGCAATTTGGGTGTATAGATCGCGAGAAATCAGTACCCACAACAACCACCTCTGGCCGTAATAACGGCCTCCATACGCCTGGGCATTGAGTCACACAGAGCTTGGGTGGCGTGTACAGGTACAGCTGCCCATGCAGCTTCAACACGATACCAAAATTCATCAAGAGTAGTGACTGGCGTATTGTGACGAGACAGTTGCTCGGCCACCATTGACCAGACGTTTTCAACTGGTGACAGATCTGGAGAATGTGCTGGCCACTGCAGCAGTCGAACCTTTAATGTATCCAGAAACGCCCGTATAGGACTTGCAACATGCGGTCGTGCATTATCCTGCTGAAATGTAGGGTTTCGCAGGGATCGAATGAAGAGTAGCGCCACTGGTCGTAACATATCTGAAATGTAACGTCCACTGTTCAAAGTGCCGTCAATGCGAACAAGAGGTGACCGAGATGTGTAACCAATGGCACCCCATACCATCACGCCGGGTGATACGCCAGTATGGCGATGACGAATACACGCTTCCAATGTGCGTTCACCGCGATGTCGCCAAACACGGATGCGACCATCCTGATGCTCTAAACAGAACCTGGATTCATCCGAAAAAATGACGTTTTGCCATTCGCGCACCCAGGTTCAACGCTGAGTACACCATCGCAGGCGCTCCTGTCTGTGATGCAGCGTCAAGGGTAACCGCAGCCTTGGTCTCCGAGGTGATAGTAAATGCTGCTGCAAACGTCGTCGAACTGTTCGTGCAGATGGTTGTTGTCTTGCAAACGTCCCCATCTGTTGACTCAGGGATCGAGACGTGGGTCCACGATCCGTTACAGCCATGCGTATAAGATGCCTGTCATCTCGACTGCTAGTGATACGAGCACGCTGGGATCCAGCACGGCGTTCCGTATTATCCTCCTGAACCCACCGATTCCATATTCTGCTAACAGTCATTGGATCTCGACCAACGCGAGCAGCAATGTCGCGATACGATAAACCGCAATGACGATAGGCTACAATCCGACCTTTATCAAAGTCGGAAACGTGATGGTACGCATTTCTCCTCCTTACACGAGGCATCACAACAACGTTTCACCAGGCAACGCCAGTCAACTGCTGTTTGTGTATGAGAAATCGGTTGGAAAGTTTCCTCATGTCAGCACGTTGTAGGTGTCGCCAACGGCGTCAGCCTTGTGTGAATGCTCTGAAAAGATAATCATTTGCATATCACAGCATTTCTTCCTGTCCGTTAAATTTCGCGCCTGTAGCACGTCATCTTCGTGGTGTAGCAATTTTAATGGCCAGTAGTGTATCTAGCGATCAACTCCCCCTCAAATAGGAGTGTGCACTTACTTTGGATCAGATAGTGTATCTAAAATTTTCAAGCAGTAGTAGTAGTAGTAGTAGTAGTAGTAGCAGCAATAATAATAATAATAATAATAATAACAATAATAAGGGACTAGGTACAAAACATTTGTTTTAACTACTTTTCAATGCCATTTGTGTAAGGACTTTTAAATTTAGCTGTTCAGCTTCTCTGACTGAAAGGCAGTTAGGAGTTTAACACCCCTTTGACGAGGTCTTTAGAGGCGGAACACCAACTCTATTAGAAAAAGGATAGCGAGTGGAAATAGTAGCGTCTTTCTCAAACGATCCATTGAAACATTTGTCTGAAGCGATTTGTAGAAACCAGCTGAAGTGCATAACGGAATGACTGGACAGGGATTTTAACCGCGGTCCCTCAGAATTCGAGTGAAGGGTGTTTAGCACTGCATCATATCGCTTTGATTTTGGAAGTGGCGGGTATCTGAGAACAATACTGTTACGAGCTGGTCAAGTATCCTCTCCGCAAGTATTCTGGTAGCAAATTTTTTTTATGTAATACTCCGGGGGGGTTGTATTCGAGTCAGCGGAACTTAAACCAAAAGTCTTTTGGTGATAGATAGAGTATACGTTTGTAGTGTTGAAGGTGAGCTGTCACGATTTTTATGAAATCTGATTTCTGTCAACGAGAATATCCTGCGTGTACGACGGAAGAGGTGAAGGTGGCAGTCTACCGTCTTTCTAGATGTCTAAGTCGGGAAGTTAATGGGTTATAAGCTCATCCCGTGTACCACAAGCCCGCACATAAGGGCCTGAATTTGCAAGCGTCTAACTGCCCACCAGCGGTTACAAACCATAGGTATTTTAAACGCTTGTACAACGCGCACATGTGTGTCCTCACAGATAGAGCCTCGCAAAAGAGCTGGCACACCTACAGTCTGTGTACGAAGACAATGCATATTCTTCACATCACATTAGCACCTCTTTAACGGGGAGTAATCGTGACCACTCACAACATAAAGAAGCGAATGGGCTGTTCAGTCCAGCCCCAGGCCGTTCCTCACATATGTGGGCAAGAGTTTTCAATATTAGGCAGAATCCTAAAGAAACGATATTAAAGTAATCTTTCGGCCACCTACAAAAACATGTGCTTTTCATGGCGCGTTAGAGGATGATCTGTGTTTGAAGAAGACTGGAATCTATAAAATATCATGTCAAAATGGCAAAGCCTGCATTAGCAAAACCACAAACAGAAATTATGAAAGGTGTGTTTTCTAAGAAGGTGCGCGCCACCACCGTTCGTAAATACATGAAGAACATCGTTTCGGTTCACGGATCATCAGGTTGAAAGAAATGTTTACATCATATGTGATTTTATCGCCTATTACGATATTGTAAATGTTTTTACGAACCCGAAGATGGTATGTGATCCGAAACTAGATTTCTGTAAAGAAATGTTATCAGCAGCTCTTGGCGGTAAATCATAATATTCTTCAGTAGTGAAAGGTGCTTGGAATATGATCGTCACACTCTCCTCTTGCAGCCCCCTAAGTTAGAATTACTGCCATGAAAATCTTGGCCACGACGATATCGTTCCGGGATTCATTTATGAAGGAATCTGTGGAAATAATATTTGCGGAAAACGTTATTAGCTGTTAACTTTATAAGACATGGACCCTGGTGATTTCTTTGATATTATCAGAAAGACAAAATGTTACCCCTAATGCCCACGTGTAACAACAGTGTTCTTTATTTTGACCAGTGACTTATCTCCTCAGACCTGCAAGTCGACAGAGGGTGTGCATATAATTAACATCACCGTTGCGCATGCGCCTCCGCGCCTCAGATGGAGCAGTACTCGGCAAGGGCGCTAAGCTCGAGAGAGGGCGGTCGTGTTACGAACACCTTTGTGCATGCTACACCGCGCCAATTTTTGGTGTGAAGTAAATTATGTGCACCAGCGATTTTCAACGTAAAGGTCTCCTGAAGATGGGTAAATGACTGTCAATCGAAATATCGTGATAAGATGTCTACCTCATCCGCCTGGAAGCTCGAAACCTCACGGAACACGACCTGCTCCAACCGAACAGCTCGTGGGAAATTACTGTGGGTAACGTTCCCGTCCAAAGGACGGCACTCTCAACTGCCTGGCATGCCCTGACTGCATGAGACATGGGCTGAATTGTTTGGAGTTTAACTTGTAGGACTGGGGCAAACTGTTCATGGCATTTCTCCTCACCTAAGCGGCAACTTACTGGAGATGCACAAAAATATGGAAAGATCCCAAACACAACACTTTACCATGTCCAGTACTGTGCAAGAAACACGTTGGCATTCAAACAGCTTCCAGTCGTTTCGCAATGGATAAATACAGGTCTTGTATGGTTTTCAAGGGAATCTTATATCATTTTTCCTGCAATATAGTAGCAATTTCAGGTAACGATGATGGAGGTCGATAGCGATCACACTTCTCTCCAAAGTAGATTGCAAGGCCTCGATAACACTGAGATGGAGCTCACAAAACCAGTCCTGGACGAAGCGAGCTGTGTGAAGAGGGATCATATCGCCTTGGAATACAGCATCTCTACTGGCGAACAAACGTGGTACCACGGGCTGGGCCTGATCAGACAAAATGGTCGCAGTAATCCTTGGGAGTAACAATGGAGTCTTTTACTCGAGTGCCCCTATTTTACTCCGCTACGTGCCCATCTACTTATCGCCTGATATGTCTTACATTTTAGCAGATGACACGCGTTCAGCCGATCACGTACTCGAGTTTATCAGTCATTTGAAGCTCTTTTTGGGGAAAACAACCCTCCCTCCCCTTCTGTAGCTGTAGTGGTGTCTTAGGCTTTCCTTCTGTTTTTTAGTTTCTACACTTTTGAGTTTCGCTCCCATTGCTACTGATTTTCATTTTTTTTTACCTAAGCCACAGACCGGGCGCTAATGACCGTAGCAGTTTTGCGCCCTAAAACCATAACAAAAAAAAGAAAAAAAAAACCGGAGCCCATGGACTACCTCATGGCTACCCAAAGCATCACCGAACCCCCTGCCATGCTTCCATCTTGGGACATATACTCGGCCAGAAATTACAAAAAAAAAAAAAAAAAAAAAAAAAAAAAAAGGACTCATCCGATCAAATGACATTCTTCCATCGCTCCAAAATCCAGGTTTCAAGGCTTAGGCACCACGTTTTTCTGTTATGGGCATTTGCATCCCTGATGAGTGCTTTTGAAATTCCAGCTCGCCCTGAAATTCCCTTCTTCAGGAACACGCTCTTCGTGTTGTTTGGGAGCTGACAGTGTTCGCTAGTGCGACATTTAATTCTGCAGCGACTTTTGTAGCTGTCTTCTTCTTTTCTACACAATCCTCTTCAGTTTCCATCTGTCACGATCACTTAACACACACACTTATGTCTGCACTTTGACTTAGCGGATGACGATTTTCCCCTTTCCCTGAATGTATAAATTCTTGATATGGTGCCTCTGGGAACACCAAAGACCTCGGCTCCCCTGGTTAAGCACCGAGCAAACAAGCACCAACAAGTTGTTTAGATTCACTTAGCTTCCGCATAATCCACTTCCAAATACACAGAACATTGCTCTGAGCACGACTGACACTTGCAACGTACTGAGGACATTGCACAGGTGCCGTTAGTGATCAAATACAACAGCGCAACCTGCAGGATTAACTACTATCTGCATTAATGTTCAAGCATGGATTTCTCACGGGTTTTCCATACTTTTATTCAACCCCTCTACTAGTGATGAAGTTTATACTACCATCAGGAATCGAACCTGCTACTTCTGATCAGCCGCTACTGCAGCAGCGTGCCTTTGTAGCTCTACTCCAGAACAGGGTCGCTGTGTGGGGAGAAGGGTTCCAGAGAAGCGCGCCTGCGGGTCGAGCACCTCTGTCACTCTCATCACGAGAGGTGTAAGCAAATACTTTTTCCGCGTTTCCACATACCAGGAGGAATTACGGTCATCATCATCATCTATAATATGTCTTTAGCTATGATGAAATCCTTTCTGGTGATGAGCGAAATGGTGGCGTCGTCTTGTCGCAACGTTTTGATGAGTTCCTTAGCTTGATGATGATGGGTACGAAACGTTGTGATAAGATTATGCCACCACTGGGCTCATCACCCGAGAAAATTTCGTCACTGGAATACGCCGAGAAACCCAGCAATCACTTATGTCTTTATATATGTATATATGAAGATGGTATCTGTTCTTTCGGACATGTCTGAAAGAACTGTCCCGCACTTTATTCATAATGCCCCTGCCCATTATTACTCGCGGCTTTTTGCCGATTCCCGTAAGAGTTCG
The DNA here is from genome assembly GCF_023864345.2 of Schistocerca serialis cubense. Lineage (NCBI taxonomy): Eukaryota > Metazoa > Arthropoda > Insecta > Orthoptera > Acrididae > Schistocerca > Schistocerca serialis. The sequence goes on from NC_064643.1 coordinate 465,339,300, forward strand.
GGCACTGTTTGTGCATCCGCACAGAAGAAGATGGTCAAATGGCCGGTGAGCCTTAACTATATATATGTCCGAAAGAACAGATACCATCGGTGACCATACAGCTCGAAAGAATGAAATTACAATGAAAAATGAATACCCCTAGCTGCATACAGGCTTTGATATGTCAACGGGGACAGGTGAAAATGTGTGCCCCGACTAGCACTCGAACCTGGGCTCTCCTGCTCACATGGCAGACGCTCTGTCCATCTGAGACACAGAGGACGTATCCGAAAGAACAGATACCATCTTCATATATATAACGCTCATGGGCCATTTGACCATCTTCTTCTGTGCGGATGCACAAACAGTGCCCGAACTCTTACCGGAATGGGCAAAAAGCCGCGAGTAAGGATTATAATGGGCAGGGGCACTATGAATATAGTGCGGGACAATAAGTTGTGAATGTGGGTCTCACGAGAGGCGTGCCAGAGATAAATCCCAGCAGTCACTCTATCCTGTGTGTCCTCGCTGTCTCAGATGGATAGAGAGCGTCTGCCATGTAAGCAGGAGATCCCATGTTCGAGTCCCATTCGGGGCACATTTTTTCAACTGTCATCATTGACTTATATCAACGCCTGTATGCAGCTAGGGGTATTCATTTCATTGTAACATATGTATGTAGCTGTGTACATCATATTGATTCGTTCCGCAAAGTTGTCTACTCTGGGAATAAACGGCTGCTTTCAAAAGCGATATTGCTGAACGCAAAATATTTTCGATAACTTTCCCTATGCTGGGTTCTTCCATATCTCAAACATGTTTATTGATTGGGAGACCGTCATTCCGGCCAAATAATGCGCGTCAACGCCTACACTGTCGTGATCATGCACCTGGTGCGCGGTCGAACACGTGAAAATATTGAAAAATATGTCTCTCGTCTCTCAATGGCTGTCCAGAGCAGGCCTATGTAAGAAACCCACTACCTGTTCTGGTCTATGACTATCGTCCGAGGATAAAGACTACAGAACGGCTAGACAGGAAGGGGCGGCTCAGGAGTCTGAGGGTAAACGCCTATACTGAAGGACATACGTAATGCGGACGTGTGCTGTAATAAAACTGATTTTAATTACTTTTGTTTGAATTATGTGTGATTATTGTTCAGACTGATTGTCAGTATGACTGGTACACATTTCAAGAAGATAGTTCTCGACATTAAAGTCTGGTTTCCCTAAAGATCGTTAAAAACTGATGGGTCCTCTTTTATTCCCTAAGAAGTTATTTTAATATGAGGCGCTTTTGGCAAAGTCATATGGTGTATCAACTAAAGCGAGACTTCTGCGTTGTCTTCAGTGCTCATTAGAGAATATAGGATTCGCTGTTCCCCCAACCCTGAAACAACCGAGGCCTTGAACAGGTACTAATTTCCTCTAAATTATATCGTAAGGCGTTCGCTGCATATTCGTAGCTCCTGTTTGAATGACCATGAAAGATTCTGATCGTTTGAAGGTTGAACCCTTCACCAATTTGCGAGCTTTAAGAAGTCAAGGTTGTCCTGTGGGAAATTCCGTAGCAAAAGAGAAATGCAAGGGGCTAGGGCGATGAGGGGGGAGGGGGGGGGAAGGAAAGGAGGGGAAGATGTGTGCGGCTGTGGGGTGTTGATGTGTAAGAGAGGTGAAGATGGGTGGAGGAGCGATGGGGGAGGGTACAACGTTTACACAACTGCTTTCATTCTAGAACCAACTTTTAAAATGTGCAGAAGATATTCCTTTCTGTGTCGTTTTCTTCTGATCACCCAACCTCATAGTTAATAAGACTGGACCTGACGGAAGTAGGTAAATAGTTGTGGCGTGCTGAAGCTTATATCCGTGTAACACTGCATCGGGTCTCCATATCACTGCAACCAAGTTTTACTCCCTGATGTGAATTCGATGCCATTCATGCTCCATTTCGACTGTCTGCCTGTAGCAGTTACTACGGATATCACAGTGGCTACATGTACGTTATTTGTCACATCAGCAGAACGGGGTATGCGTGTTTCCTCTAGCTAACAAGATTTATCGTTAATCTCATATCTCTAAAGGTGCTGTAAATAATATTTGTCTTCCGGATAGCACTCGTGTATCAACGGGATATCACGCAAAAGAATCGAATAACGAATCACAAAGACAGAAAGACACACACACACACACACACACACACACACACACACACACACACGCGCGCGCGCGAAAGCTCGTGCGAAACTCGCTTAACAACATTATTTTTTTCTCCTCAGGGAATGGGATATTTCTCGGTTATTAAGCCTCGGAACTATGAGGTCAGTGAAGAAATTAACGCAAACCAACTTTGCCTTATTTGGTTACTAAGAGCTGTTTGTGAATTTATTTCGTTATTTCGAAATGTAGACCCGTCTCATTATGACGCTATGGTACGAACTGAAGAGATCGTTAAACCGAGCTCTCTTATTACTCGAAAATTTTGCTAGAAATATGTCCAGACCATTCAGTTTCATTTTACTGATTTTGAAATAAAAATTATATTTTGTGGTTCAAAAATAATTTATTAAAGATAGGTAAATCCATTTAATGCACAACGTTACGCTACAGTAAGGAGCGCACCTAGACGAACTAATGTTTCGCTTTAAATTCAGCAACATGGTATCGTATTTTAGTGGTGTGGAAGTAACTGAAGTTAATTCAGAATAACGTCGAAAATAAAAGAACAGAAAGAAAAGAGTGACATTCCGTTTTTTTGTTTTGTTTTAAAAAAGTTCGTTGCAAGAAAAAGCTTTAAATATTTTGTTTATTTACTGAAACTGGAGTGCATAATATTCATAACCAACTTTAAGTTGTGTTGTCATTTAAATTAATATAGTAGGTACTGATGTTGGTTTTCATGCAACGGGGAATGTTTGTGAAGCGAAATTACAACACGGAATACATCCATTAGAAATACACTTGACAAATTGCACTGTGATTCACATCATGTCCGCCATCAGAAGGGGACAAGACAGGCACGTTATTTTTAAGAAATGCGCAAGGGATACTGTTCACGTGTATTTCTGTTCATAGTAAATAACGTATCAGTCACATGTCTCGTTTCGGAAATATCTGCGACTGTAGTTATGGTATCACAAGGTAAATGGACTGCCAGAATGACAACTTAGGTGCCAATATTAGGAAAATACTGTTTTTCGGGAGCGTAAAGTAAACGCTAATTATTACCAAAACTAATAAATAATGCTTTCCATGTGATTAGATGATCAGAAATATACACGGCAGAGCAAAAGAGAGAGAGAGAGAGAGAGAGAGAGAGAGAGAGAGAGAGAGAGAGAGAGAGAGAGTCAGTGTGTTCTCTCTCATTTCATAAACTGTATTCTCTTGAGAAACGGTCTGCAGAACTGAGAAAGCATATGTTTAGTTTGGTTTATGACGAAATGTTGTAGGGAACTTTGCGATCTGGATTTCGAAATGTTAATATCTAAATATGACTTATATGTATAATTGTCTTGTTTCTGTTTCTACAGCTGTTAGATAACGGATACGATAGCGTTAAGGACGTGATTGAGAAAGGACAGCTAGGAGAGGATGGGTATGAGCGATTTCCAGCGATGCACTAGTGGGTGTGAATGAGTTACCACATTCGCCTCAGGGGAGTTTGCGGAAGTTTGAGGTGAGTTGCATGTTAAAAAAAGGCCCGAATATGTTCGCATGCCAAAACTTTTGGGAAAAGTTTTGAGGATACTGAGGAAGGCAGACTGAGACAGTTGTCACCCACATTTTAGTCTGTCTTTTAAACAGGACCACATTCGCCGTTTTTATGCTCTATAAGGAGCATTTTTCCAGTGGGTTAACTGTCGCGGATCACGGGCACTAGGCAGTGTACTCAAATCATTTTTCTTTCTTTTGACTTCATTGCACGGAAACATTGACTGTGTACGTTTCTGTATATACTTGAATTTCTCTGAATCCTAAAGCATTACGTACGTAGGCCGTAATAGAGTAGCTTTAACCCTTCTGCTGGGACACTTCCTTAGAATTTATAGAGTAACTATAATCAAACGTTTCCTTCAGACATTTACCATCGAACTTGGTTTATCAAAACGTTGTCATGCCAACAAAATACGAAATCTCTGCATGGAATTATTAACCAGGAGACCATGTCTGGGGTTGTTAAGTTGCCTTGTGCAAGTACTTCTACTTGACGCCACTTCGGCGATTTGCGAGTCGATGATTATGAGACGAAATCAAGAGAACACAAATGCCCCGTCCCTGAGCGAAGAAAATCAACAAACCTCGCTGGGAATCGAATTCGGGAGCTAGCGACGATAACAACTAAACCACGGACTTCGGAGTTCTCCAGCTGACGATACAAATCAATAGTAGACGGCGAAGTTCTTCCTTGGATTTCTGATAGCTTAAGCCAACGCTGTTTTGCGTCTTCTCCGCACAATCCATCATCTCTTTGCTTCACAGAACGTTTTACTTAGAATAGTTATGGTCAAGTAGATTTTGAAATGCAAATTATCAGTCATCAGTGGATAATAAAAGCGTATGTGCATAGAGTGGACATACATACTAAATAATTTTTTTGGTACCGTGTTAAATTTATATATGTGGGTAGTCCCACAATTTAGGTAATTTTGTCTTAACTAGCTGGTAATTCTCATCGTAAATGTAGATGTTCCATAAGTAACCAGACAGCTGTTGAGTCTGCTTAACTATTTTTTCGGCATAAAACACGTTACACAAGCGAGACCCCGATTACGCAAAGAATCGAACTGTCATGTATAAAAAAGCTTCAAACTTCTGATTGCTTCGCAAATGAGTTAATGTGTTAAATATTTAACGTTAAGCATGCAATCGAGAAAAAGTTTGAAATTATGTTTAAAATTCGCTCAGTGCTCTCATTATCAGAGACTGGACGAATATTGTCTGGATAACTCTCCATTATAAGCAAAAGTAAGTTTTTCACGCATCTCATATCTCCTAAACTATGAGTCGTACAGTGAGATAGTTTTGCAGATACGTTAACTGGTGTGTGTGGATAGTGTTTGCAAACTGTACTGCTAACACAGTAAGTAGTAAAGAAGAAACAAAAACTCACAACTGATGGATGAATGTAGTCTAGAATATTTTGCCCTGCCTCAAGACATGTACACAGTTTCTAACTCGGTCTTACTGTGTTAAACCTTCACCATACGATTAACCTATTTATGAGTAAATTAAGACAGCGTTTTAAATTTTTAAATTCTGTCAATAATGATATGAAATATTGAAAATAAAATTTTCGTTGGCCCTGGATGCCGTTATTCAGGCTATCTGCAACCGCATTTGTGCACCATGGGACATGAACGGGCTGGCCGTTTAGCAATACGGATGCTTACTGAAGAGTGTAGCGTACATTTAATAACGCTGAAATTATACTGTTCTGCAACTTCACATCCAATAATCATTAGCGTCATCGACGTTGTATGTGGAGTGAAATGTGATATACAAGGTTCCCACGAGGTCCTTACTGGAAACAACGAGGTTTTTCTAGTAACTTTTCGTAAGACTGGTATTTAGAATAGATACGTTTTATTTTGTCTTAGATTCTAAAGAATTGCTTAAAAATGGCTAAATATGAATTCGCTACTTGTATTTCATTGAAAATAGCACGTCTCATTTCGACGTTGTTTCCTGACAGACCAGGAAAACACACAGCGCTCGGCGTACGGTAGCAACGACCATCAGTCACGCAAAGTAAGTGGCATATCACGTTCACTGAATGAGGAAACGACGTGCGTGTCACTGGCTGTTACTCCGAACCAACAGGAAAAGAAAACATAACAGAATTCAGTAAGTATAGAGGAAAACTTATATGGAAGGCAAATACGACAGTGCGACTTTACAGACATAGGTACAAATGCAATAGGTGACAAAGTGAAATCTATAACACATTTTTCTATTTAGTTTTCATTCAGTTTTTCAACTGTTGTACGATGAAGGTATGCAATATCGGCTCCAGCACCAGCTGAAAGAAACTTACGCGACTGCAAGTAGGGATCTGTCATAGTTGAGTAGTTCCTCCACTTCCTAACCAGTAGAAAGTTACTAAGAGGCCAAGAGGTAGAGTACAGTGTAGTTACTGAGGGGCTAAGCTTTTAACGAACGCTAGCGTAATACATGGTATTACTCTCGAGTGCTTGGTGCTGTGCAGCATTCAAATATTTGTTAAACGACATCATCTATGCACCATTAGCTGCACTAGAATGTTTATTTGCCAAAACCGGTTTTCGGGTTAGTAATCTATTACCAGTGGGATCTGGTACAGAGAAAGAAACAATTGGATGTACATTGATTTCTACAAACTGACAACTGTGTACACAGTAGCAGCAATGTAAGTCTAATTACATTATATATATCTATAGCGGTGACACGTGTGTCAGTTAATACGATATGATCTGAAATCTGTCCTGTAACGTAGTATACAGATTGTCACGTACGTTACTGCTGTCAAACCTTAGACAGTGACAATTATTGATAACGTTTGACATAACTGTCGTATAGTGTAAACGTGGAACTGACAGTTCCAAGAGTCTAAATTAGGTGTCTTTTGTTATTTCTAAGATCATATCACTTAATGAACACACTGAGTTACGGAATAAGATGTATATACAAAATTTCAACTGTGTTTTAACCGAATAACTTTTGTTTAGAGTCTACGTCGTGCGTGTAAAATGTCTAATTTGACGTGATATGTTGGATTATTTTGTAATTTTATACCTTTTGTATATTGTATTTTCAAGTAACATTTGTCGGAAAATTTTAATTACAAGAAAGGCTATTTACAATTTGTACAGAAACCAGATGGCAGTTATGAGTCGAGGGGCATGAAAGGGAAGCAGTGGTTGGGAAGGGAATGAGACAGGGTTGTAGCCTATCCCCGATGTTATTCAATCTGTATACTGAGCAGGCAGTAAAGGGAACAAAAGAAAAATTCAGAGTAGGAGTTAAAATCCATGGAGAAGAAATAAAAACTTTGAGGTTCGCCGATGACATTGTAATTCTGTCAGAGACAGCAAAAGACCTGGAAGAGCAGCTGAACGGAATGGACAGTGTCTTGAAAGGAGGATATAAGATGAACATCAACAGAAGCAAAACTAGGATAATGGAATGTAGTCGAATTAAATCGGGTGATGCTGCGGGAATTAGATTAGGAAATGAGTGGCTTAAAGTGGTAAATGAGTTTTGCTATTTGGTGAGCAAAATAACTGATGATGGTCGAAGTAGAGAGGATATAAAATGTAGACTGGCAATGGCAAGGAAAGCGTTTCTGAAGAAGAGAAATTTATTAACATCGAGTATAGATTTAAGTGTGAGGGAGTCGTTTCTGAAAGTATTTGTATGGTTTGTTGCCATGTATGGAAGTGAAACGTGGACGATAAATAGTTTGGAAAACAAGAGAATAGAAGCTTTAGAAATGTGATGCTACAGAGGAATGCTGAAAATTAGATGGGTAGATCACATAACTAACGAGGAGGCATTGAATAGAATTGGAGAGAAGAGAAATTTGTGGCACAACTTGACTAGGAGAAGGGATCGGTTGGTGGGGCATATTCTGAGACATCAAGGGATCACCAATTTAGTATGTTGGGCAGCGTGGAGGGTAAAAATCGTAGAGGAAGACCAAGAGATGAATATACTAAACAGATTGAGAAGGATGTAGGTTGCAGTAGGTACTGGGAGATGAAGAAGCTTGCACAGGATAGAGTAGCATGGAGAGCTGCATCAAACCAGTCTCAGGACTCAAGACCACAACAACATATGAATGCATGTCACTTATTACCTTATAAATAACAAGACAGGTAATGTAGTCTCTTTCACCTGACTATGTGACAGTTACGTCAAACGTTATCAAGAAAATGGCGATCCTATATTATGGTCGTCAGAGGTGGGCGACAGGAACCTTGACTACGAGCATGCGTGGTCTCACGTTCCCTTGCAGTACATCGGGCCACAGTCCATCCGAATGCTCCAAAAATCTGTAGGCTAAATTGCATGATCCGACCAACCGCCCAAATGGACATCCACAGTGAGGCCCCTTCCTAACTCTGTGAGGCGTTGAGAAAACTGTTTCACACGCATACACGTCATATGCGTTTCCTCAGAAGCTGTTCGAGCCTCTTATACATCCTTCAAACACTGTACACAAACAGCAGTGCACTTTGGTGGTTGTTCTACCTGTCACATAGAATTTCAGCTCTAATAGTTTACGCCCCCGCCGGTAGTACGTGTGTGTGAACGAAGTTACTTTGACATCCGACCATGTCTTCTGGATACTTCAGCTTTTTTTTTAATCACGTAGCGTCAAGACATGTGTGCAATGTGGTGTTATTATCTCAAGGAACAAAGTCTTTATGCCCAACAAATGAGTTAAGGATGTATCGTGCTGAGGAAAGCAGGAAGCGTATGTAGCCTATTCAGGGAGCTGCTGCGAGCGTCCTTCGAAGACAGGCCTCAAGGATGTCCGGCAATTATATTCTGAGAACCTGATAGTCTGAGTTCCTGGAACACACGGAAATATCTTCAGGATGTATTTGCCCTGCAGTGGATGTCAAGAGGCCGATGAAATGTGCGCAATAACAAGAGCCTTCAGAAACAATGTGCGAGGGCAGTTCAATAAGTAATGCAACACTTTTTTTCTGAAACAGGAGTTGTTTTATTCAGCATTGAAATACACCAGGTTATTCCCCAATCTTTTAGCTACACAACACTATTTTTCAACGTAATCTCCATTCAATGCTACGGCCTTACGCCACCTTGAAATGAGGGCCTGTATGCCTGCACGGTACCATTCCACTGGTCGATGTCGGAGCCAACGTCGTACTGCATCAATAACTTCTTCATCATCCGCGTAGTGCCTCCCACGGATTGCGTCCTTCATTGGGCCAAACATATGGAAATCCGACGGTGCGAGATCGGGGCTGTAGGGTGCATGAGGAAGAACAGTCCACTGAAGTTTTGTGAGCTCCTCTCGGGTGCGAAGACTTGTGTGAGGTCTTGCGTTGTCATGAAGAAGGAGAAGTTCGTTCAGATTTTTGTGCCTACGAACACGCTGCAGTCGTTTCTTCAATTTCGGAAGAGTAGCACAATACACTTCAGAGTTGATCGTTTGATCATGAGGAAGGACATCGAACAGAATAACCCCTTCAGCGTCCCAGAAGACTGTAACCATGACTTTACCGGCTGAGGGTATGGCTTTAAACTTTTTCTTGGTAGCGGAGTGGGTGTGGCGCCACTCCATTGATTGCCGTTTTGTTTCAGGTTCGAAGTGATGAACCCATGTTTCATCGCTTGTAACAATCTTTGACAAGAAATTGTCACCCTCAGCCACATGACGAGCAAGCAATTCCGCACAGATGGTTCTCCTTTGCTCTTTATGGTGTTCGGTTAGACAACGAGGGACCCAGCGGGAACAAACCTTTGAATATCCCAACTGGTGAACAATTGTGACAGCACTACCAACAGAGATGTCAAGTTGAGCACTGAGATGGTGATCCGTCGATCATCTCGAACTAGTGTGTTCGCACGCTCCGCCATTGCAGGAGTCGCAGCTGTGCACGGCCGGCCCGCACGCGGGAGATCAGACAGTCTTGCTTGACCTTGCGGCGATGATGACACACGATTTGCCCAACGACTCACCGTACTTTTGTCCACTGCCAGATCACCGTATACATTCTGCAAGCGCCTATGAATATCTGAGATGCCCTGGTTTCCCGCCAAAAGAAACTCGATCACTGCCCGTTGTTTGCAACGCACATCCGTTACAGACGCCATTTTAACAGCTCCGTACAGCGCTGCCACCTGTCGGAAGTCAATGAAACTATACGAGACGAAACGGGAATGTTTGAAAATATTCCACAAGAAATTTCCGGTTTTTCAACCAAAATTGGCCGAGAAAAAAAAATGTGTTGCATTACTTATTGAACTGCCCTCGTATAAAATGGCTCTGAGCACTATGGGACTTAACTTCTGAGGTCATCAGTCCCTAGAACTTAGAACTACTTACACCTAACTAACCTAAAGACATCACATACACCCATGCCCAAGGCAGGATTCTAACCTGCGACCGTAGCGGTCGCGCGGTTCCAGGCTGTAGCGCCTAGAACCGCTTGGCCACACCGGCCGGCTAGACAATATATAAAACAGGTTTATATGCTTAGCGTGATTTCATTCAAAAACATGATTTCAGTAAAGAACGCCCTTACGGAATCACATTAAACGACGTTCTTGCTCATACTTCCTTTCAGTGAATTATTCAACTTTAGATGGAGTAGTGCTTCATTTCTGCGGTTCGTGGCGCAGTTCGCATGAGACCGTGGCGAAGCTCAACGTGATGTCCTTGAAAGCCGGAATTGCACGCTAGGGACAGCGCACTGTTGTACTGTGCAAGCGTCCAGGCAACGAGGTGCATGCAATCATCATTCCACAGCTGACTGTAGGAACTCGGAGCCAGTATTTCTGGCCCTGTAATGAACGTCAGGCAACTACCCTCAGACTTACTCGTGCACTCACACACGTCATAGATGCGTATGAAATCGAGTATTGAGGTCTATGCGCCAAGTGCGCTGTGTAACTGATATTTCTCAGGTGTTAAAATCGCGAGCGGTAGTGCTAGCAGTAGCGGTTGAGCGTGCCGTCCTCGCCGCGGTCAGCCCCACGGCAAAGAGCCGTAATTACACAAATTGCAGAGAAAGGGCATCCTCTGTTGAAGCTGAGTATAAAAGAGCATTGTATGAACAGAACGTAAATGGAAGTTGCGGCAATTTTCGCGTCAACAGCGCCGGCCATTATTGGATTGAAGCGTGGATTGGATTGCTGTATCGGACACGTGTGTGTACCTTTAGAGCGGCGTGTGTCACTCAATATTTCAATCTGTTTGGCCTGTGGCGAGATTAACCGTAGGTAACTATAAGACGAAGAGGTGACTGTCTCATATTGTGTGTCCAAGAGGAAGACATTTGTCTCCATATTTGAAACTCAACAACGACTTTAACTACAATGAAACCTACATTTTAAACCAATACTAGTATATAAGTGTAATACCGGCGTAACACCTCCCTTGCCAAGCTGATTATCCTTACCAGGCAAGACCACAAACTAAATTTGCGCTGCCTTTGTATTCCAAATAACAGATTTGGCAACCAAGACTTGGAAGTGTTACAACGTGGAGGAAGAAGGGGTGGAGGATCGGTGCTTTTCAACCTGTCGTGGAAATCAATACTACGTCTTGGTCCAACCAGTAATATGGAACTGCTTTTGGTTTCTAAAATTTCTGATGAGCAGTAACCTGATAACTGCTCTTACTGCTGCGCAAACACGCACAAGCAGGACTGAACTCTTTACCACTTACATCGAATAGGCATCAGGGATACCCCTTTCTGCGAATCTCGTAAGAAACAAGGACGACATGTAAACTACTCGGTAATTTCCCGTAGTTTCTGCGAAGCCTCACTGGAAAATGTCGTGAGTATCAAGGTGCCATTGCCAACAAGTGCCGCAGCTTCGCTGGATCATGAAGATGCCATACAGAAATCTCTTTGTGACTCTGTATGAGATAGTGTCGTGTGTATTCATTTAGTATCACGTTAAGATTCCTAAATTATAGGCTACTCGTATGTATAAGAGGCCGGCAAATGAAAAACAACACGGGTGGGAAAAAAGTAATTAAACTGTTTATGTGTGTGTGAATTCCTAAGGGAGCAAACTGATGCGACCATCGGTCCCTAGACTTACACACTACTTAAACTAACTTATGCTAAGCGCGCACGCACACGCGCACGCACACGCAATGCCCGACGGAGGACTCGAATCTCCGGCGGGAGAGGCCGAGCAAAACTGTTTGTTATTTCAGAAGTAATCGCCGTTGACTTTTAATATATGTATCCCACTGTGAGACAAGACGGTCAACGCATTCGTGAAAAAATATTTGTGACTTCCTACGGAACTATGATCGTAACCAGACGTGGAGACATAGGTCTTCATCCGAAGCAAATCGACGGCCAGGAATGTCTTTCTTCGGTGCTCAACAAATATGGAATTGCTTGGGGAGTCATCGGGACTCTACGGAGGATGTCTACGGATTTCCCAGCGAAATTTCCGCAGAGTAGTCGAAACAATCTGGGCAAAATGTAGACTTTTGTTGACAGGATTTTTTGACCGCACTGCAGAAGTTTCGTTGGGAAGCCCTTACACATCCTCCAACTCCAACGCTCCCCAACCAATTTCCATATATTTGGTGCGTCGAAGAAAGAGATTCGTGGCCGTCGATTCCTTTCGGGCGAAGAGGTATATGCATGTGCACAATCATGGTTTTGTAGGCAATAGCAAACATTTCTCCACGAAGGCACCCACCATCTTCTTTCACAGTGGGGTAGATGTATTTACAGTTATGGTGTTCTCTTTTTTCTGGTATTCATTTGATAGCTCTTTATATTGTATCTATGTGGACACTTCGAAAAAACCATAACTAATGTATTCACACTCTTCATATTGGGATTTACCTGTATGGATGTTTTCGAATTTGTACTAAACTGTTGGCAGTGTTGTCCAATAAATCGAATACAAGTTAAGAGACGTGTCCAAATCCAATCTCCATATCGCTTTCCTTTATTTCAGCAAGACCGGTTTCGGGCCAGCTGCCCATCTTCATATCTATTAGGTTGGTGCATAAGTGCGAAGTATTCTTTCAGGAAGACTGTCGGCGTTTGATGAAGACCGTTTAAACATGTTAATTCCCAATGATCCACCTCAGTGAACTCGAGGACTGGCAAATGTGATGGACTGTGATCATTCCACCATCGAGCGACTTTGCACGCAATGGGGAAGGTTCAAAAGTCGGGTGTATGGGTACCGCATGCTCCAAATCAAAACCACAAAAATCAGAAGGTGGATAAGGAGCTTGCTCGTCAGCATTTGGAACGTAAACAACACCGACCATTTCTGTCCTTGTATCGTTACTGGTAATCGTAAATGGGTCTTTATGTTAGCATAAGGGAAAAGAAAGAAAGGAAAGGTTGAGCCCAAACAAAACAGCAACTACCCGTACAAAAACCTGCGCGCATCCACGATTGATAGGGTAATACATCTGGTGGAACAGCGACGATGTGGTGTACCATGAATTGCTTTCCCGAGGTGTAACCATCACTGCTGACATTTATTATTGACAACTGACATGTCTCGCAGGCCCAATCCAAGAACAACGACCAGGCGAACTGCGTGAAGTGATGCTAGCCCACGACAACGCCCGCCCGCTTTCTGCTAGACTGGCAAAAAACATTATACAAGAGTTGGTCTGGGAAGTCACTCCGCAGCCACCTTATTCTCCTGATCTTGCGCCCCCCCTTTTCACCTTCTCCGTTTTCTATCGAATAACCTTCAAGGAACTTCCTTTTCGGATGAAAATGCGCTCCGAACGTGGCTCGAAGAGTTGTTTGCCTCAAAACCACATGATTTCTACAGTTGTGGATCGAAAAGTTACCTTAGCGGTGGCAAGCTGCTGTAAATCGCGAAAGACAGTAGATTATTGAGGACTAAAGTCCCTATGACGTGTATCTCTTGTGTTTATTAATGTTATTGAAAAACGCTACGAACTCATGCACCAACCTAATATTACAAAAATTATTTTATAATTACAATTGTTTGACACAACATTAATTCTGACCTCCATATATCCGCCCCTGGTAGCTGAGTGATCAGCGCGATGGAATGTCATACCTACTGGCCCGGGTTTGATTCCCGGTTGGGTCGGAGATTTTCTCCGCTCAGGGACTGAGTGTTGTGTTGTCTTGTGTTGTCCTTATCATTATTTCATCCCCATCGACACGCAAGTCGCCAAAGTGGCGTCAACTCGAAAGACTTGCACCAGGCGAACGGTCTACCCGACGGGAGGCCCTAGCCACACGGCATTTCCAAATACCTCCAAGTAAGAGGAAGAGAACACAACTTTGGAATTTTCTATGTTCTTTTTGGAGTTTTTAATGATATTAAAGCCCTCAATTTTTACGTGTTCTGATCAGGAACATTTTTAGTATGAATTATTTCAGCCCATACAGGGCACTGTTGATCTTTACCTGCTCTAAGATTGCCAGATGAAAGGAGGAGGAGAAGATATTTTTGGCTTGTTTTAAAGCTGTTTCCAAGTTTTTACATTTGGGAACATATTTTATATATCACATCAGTCCACAGTGGATACTTTCGAGCGCTACAAACTTTGTACCAGTGAGGATACTCATATAAAATATTTAGAAAGTTTTGGATAACTCTTTTATAAATTCCTTTTAAAAGATTTTAACGCCATTAAAATTCACATCAGTGCTTCGTGCTATACTTACGAGAATTTGTTATGAATTACATGAGTGTCAACTCTATAGAAATAGATGGGGCTTTTCAGCGCTGTAGGTGTTCATAAAACCGCAGCCAGCTGGTATATGGCTAATTGTGATAATGAACTTTCAGTTCCTTATTCGATAGGTTACTCTGCAACTGTAACAAATGGCATGTTGCACAGATTAGTACTGTAACTAATTTCTTAAGGATATTGAAGGTTTACATACTTCAACTATAAACCGTCTGGAATTTGAACTAATTGTAATTATACAAGGGTCATTTAAAAATCCGTACACAGTGCGCATGCGCGACCATTACGGTGTCGTGGAAAAGTTGAAATTAATGTCAGTTGTGAGCGAGACTTCAGGCGTGACTATCGTACCTGTGTTTGCCGGTTCGCGTGGCTGAATCGCGAGTAATTCAGCTTTAAAACGGAAGCTGAAACCGAGTCTGGTCGGGTTACACATAGGGACCGGCGTTCCTACATCAGAAGCTAATCCCTACATGGAAAGAACCCAATGAAAATTTACAACGCTGTGAGAGAGGTGTGTGGGAATAGTGTAGTGGATCAAAGTACAGTATCACAGTGGTCTGCTCGTTTCCGTGAAGGTCGGGTAAGCACTAAGGACAACCCAAGAAGTGGAAGGCCATCAACTGCAACAGGCTACAGCTCTCACATTGTTAATGACGTTTTGAGAGAGGATAGACGAAAAACATGTGAAGAAATTGTATATGCGGTCAGAATGTCCGTCACTTCTCTTTACAGAACCATAATTGAAAGGTTAAGGATGAGGAAAGTTGCTGCCAGATGGCGTCCGTACGATCTGAGAGAAGAACAGAAAACAGCTCACAAATAAATCGCAAAAAAAATTGCTTCAAAGTTATCGAACAGAAAAAGAACAGGTTGTGAAAAGGACTGTTACATTTTATGAAACCTTGATACGAGATTCTTAGCTTGAAATGAAGTCTCAGTCGAAACAATGGAAAAGTTTCGACTATCCGCTCCCGAGAAAATTCCGTCGCCAGCAATTGAAGGTGAAATTGATGATTTGAATTGCATGTGACATGAATGGGGTCATAACCACAAATAGAGTGCCCCAAGACACGTCCGTAATAGCGCATAGTACACACTACAGCTGGTGTCCTCATTTTGCACGATAATAAAAGACCACACATTGCCCCACTAGTGAGAGAAACACTCGATAAATATGGACGGAAAGTACTTCACCACCAAACATACAGTCCAGATATGAGCCCACCAGACTCTAATTTGTTTCCTAAATCGAAGGTTCAATTCCATCTAAAACGTTTTGATACAGCTAAGCGCCGACGTTTCTTTATTCGGTAGTTATGTGAAGCTTTCGGTGAAGTGACCCGAGTAATCAGTCAGCTCAACAATGAAGGTGCCCTAACCGGAATACAGACGTTGATAAAACCTTGGGAAGCTGTCAAAAGCTAGAATGGAGGTTATTTTGAAGACCTTTAAGGGTATTTTGTAAAATAAATTATTTTCTTCAGTTCTGTCTTACAGTTGCAGAATTTTTGAAATGACTCTCGTAAAATAATTTTTGTGAAAAATCTGAAGATGGGCAGCTGGCTCGAAACCGTTGATACTAAAATAAAGAAGAGCTCTCTGGAGGCTGCATTTGGATTCATTTTCAAAAGTAATGATCGCCATAACTCAATTTGGATACTTTTTTCATAAGTAACAATCGCTGTAACTCCATGAAGACGAATACGTCTAATTTTGACGGAGAAGACTCTAGTGGTTGAGCAAAATACAAAACTATATTACCACAGTAGGTCACGGAAGGGAGATTAGGGTTTAAACAAATGTCGAGGTGAGATCGTTAGAGTAAAAGTTCTGAAAGGTCAAAGACGGGATTGGAAATCAGCCTTGTTTTTTCTAAAGGGAATGTACGCTGCAGTTAATTTATTATATTAAAAATAGTATTATATTAAAAATAGTATTATATTAAAAAATAGGAAAAATCTAACTAGGGATGGCGGGACGTTAATTTCAACCTTAACTACTGCGCCTCCATTCTCGGTTTACAAGTCTTCTACTAGAATCTCAAATAAACGTTCAGTTGTTGCTTGATTTCCATGACCTGTATTAACCTTCATTGCAATTAAGCGCCGACGTTTCTTTATTCGGTAGTTATGTGGAGATATCAGGAAGAATATCATCCAGACAATACCGAATATAGAAAACACAGATAAAGGAGAGAACAATCGCACAATCAGCTTAACGGTTCATGCATCAAAGTTGCTATCAACAACAGTATATACAGAAAAATGGATAACAAAACTGATGATCGGTTGGACAGCGATCAGTTCGGCTTTCGAAAAGGGGGAGGCGCCTGGTAGGACGTTCTGAGGTTGCGCTTTATAATGGAAGAAAGGCTTAAGAAAAATCAAGACATCTTCATTAGATTTATCGACCTGAAAAAGTATCGACAACATAAAGTGGTGCAAGATGTTCGAAATTCTCGGTAAGGTAGGGATAGCTAGAAGGAAAGACGGGAAAAGTAAAACATTTGCAAGAACTGAGAGGAAGAAACAACAGTAGAAGACCAATAGAGAAGAGCTCGGATTAAAAATGGTGTGAGGCAGGGATGCAGTATATCTGCCCTACTCTTCAATTTGTACATCGATTTAGAGAGACGTGAGAAGATGACAAGTCCTGAGAGAAAGAATATCAACGACAGGATTCGATGACATGGCCATCTTTAGTGGATGTGAAGAAGAATTAAATTACCTGTTGAATGGAATGTATGGTCAGCTGAGTAAAGAATATGGTTTGAGAATGAAACGAAAACAAAAGTAATGGGGAGTAGCAGAAATAGGATTAGCGATCAACTTAAAATCATTGGGAGCTACGTGGTAAACC
Source organism: Schistocerca serialis cubense (assembly GCF_023864345.2). NCBI lineage: Eukaryota > Metazoa > Arthropoda > Insecta > Orthoptera > Acrididae > Schistocerca > Schistocerca serialis. Next base: position 465,356,544 of record NC_064643.1, read on the forward strand.
AAGTAAATGAATTCTGCAATTGTGCATGACGGAGAAAGCAAGGAGGATATAAGAAGTAGGCTAGACATACATAAAGGGTATTCCACGCTAAAAGAAGTATAACAGTATTAAACATATTCCTTAATATGAGGAAGAATTTTATGAGAATATACGTGTGGAATACAGCATTATGTGGAAGTAACTGTGTAAAATCCGGTAAAGTGGAGCAAAGTGTTTAAGATGTTTTGTTACAGAAGGGTGCTGAAAAATCAAGTGCACCCATAAGACAAAATATGTGGTTCTTGGCAGAATTGGCGAGGAAAGGAATGTATCGAAAACAATGGTTAGAAAAAGGGATGTTAGCACGAGTCTGAAGCCATCAAGGAATAGCTTCTACGGTGGTAGTGCATCCTAGAGGACAAAACTGTCGGAAAAGATCAAGATTGGAATATAACCAACAAATAATTGACAGCACTTGGTGTAACTGCTACTGCGAGATGAAGTTGATACAGTAGAGGAAATCGTGAAGCGCCACATCAAAGAAGGCAATATTTGGTAGAGGACTGCCTGCACGAAGGAGACTGATCACTTGTATTCCATGCAGATCAGATGTCCATCAAACTCATTTGGTCAAGGGGAAAAATTTATTTTCTTTTGAGAAAATTCAAACGCTGCGACACAACTTCACAGCCTAATGACCTTAAGGGTTGAAAAACTAACTGCCTAGCGTAGGAAATAAAAAATGTTTACAGATTAATTTATAAACAAAACTATTTGTGCGTACTGGCAGAAGTAAGGCTGTGAGGACGGGGCGTGAGTAGTGCTCGGGTAGCTTGCCCGCGAAAGGCAAAGGTCCCGAGTTCGAGTCTCGGTCCGGCACACAGTTTTAATCTGCCAGGAAGTTTCATATCAGCGCACACTCCGCTGCAGAGTGAAAATCTCATTCTATTTGTGCGTACTGCAATACTGACATTTATTATTCCGACCGCCTTATACCTTTTATTTATAAGTCATTTTACTGAAATGGCTCATAACCAAAAGGTGAAATGCGTCTCGTATAACAAATACCACTATTGCAGCAGACAAAAAGCTTTTCCTCTGTAACCAAATATTTGTACAGCTGTCCTGGAAAACGGTCGCCCTATCTAAATTGTCAAACGTTTATTTGTGCCTGTTCCAGGTAATTAGAGATGAGCATAATGGCATCAGCGCAGTATGTGCTGAAACAACATAGATAATAACATACGAATGTGCTCGTTGTTTTCATTACCTGCTGTAAAATGGCCAGTACTTTGCTTTGTAACCACTGCTACTTGGCTGTACCACTTCCGTTTTGATGACTAATATCATATGTCTCTGTCGTAATATGTCATAATCGCTTCAACAGTTAAGTTTTTTTACGTCGAACTCGAGCGTTTCACGCATTTATTTTCGCTATCTAGTGCCCTTGCCCCCCCTCCCCCCCCCCCTCATCCTCTCTCTCTCGCTCTCTCTCTCTCTCTCTCTCTCTCTCTCTCTCTCTCTCTCTCTCTCTCACACACACACACACACACACACACACACACACACACACACACACACACACCACGCCATTCAGTTGAACATATTTTGACTTCAGCTCAAAGCTCAGGCAACCATCATTGCCCCAGCAATGACAATGTGGACAAATTCCTAGGTACGTTTCGCACAAGAAGTTAACTCACACAGTAATGATATATTTTGAATTAATAGGATAGCTGTTATGCATTAAGAAAACAACAAAGATTCCTACATAGCGACTATAGTTGCGCCTACTATTGTAGTTCGTCGATCGGTCTGTAACACACATTTGCAGTTAACGCTATCTCTTACATAAATCCTAAAAAATGAATTAATCCTCTGTGCTTCGCACGAAGTATTGAAGAGAAGAAAAGTTTTATTTCGATTCGCTAGGAACACCTAAAGTGGAACAGATACTTAATATAGGCTTACTATAGCTGTTTTCATTCAAATGGGAAAATTTCAGGTATATTCATCAGAGATACGTCTCCATATTGAACATTGATTTATATACAGGCAGTCAAATGGAAACAAGAAAGATGCAAAAAGGTAAGTAAATTGTTTGTTATTTCAAAAGTAATCAACTGTTAATACATTTATCTCAATGTGAGGGACGAGACGATGAAGGCCTTCATGGAAAAATATTTGCAGTTGCCTACAGAGCCTTGATTTTGCCTAGACGTGCACCACTTCGTCATAGTAAATCGATGGCTACGGAAGTTTTTCTTCTGTGCCCGTCAATATGTAGCCAAGGTTGTTTCGAGTACGCTGCAGAACGTACGCTGGGGAGCCCTTAAACATCCTCCACACAGTCTTCATGTCTCCCTATGCGATTTTTGGAGCCGTGAAGGAAGACATTCGTGGGCGCCAATTTACTTTGGACGAAGAGGTGCGATCGTTGTACCGTAGGCGACCGCAAAGATTTTTCCATAACCGCATTAAGCGTCTTGGCTCATAGTGGGACAAACGCATTAACAGTTATGGCGACTACTGTTGGAATAATAAACAGTTTACTTACATTTTTTTCAATCTGTGTCATTTTCATTTGACTGCTCTTTGTATACAACACCCGTGTTACAAGTGAGGGTAGCGAAATTTTTCTGTTGTTTATAAGAGAAGGGACAGGCTGAAAAGGAAGTTGGGATGTGGTATATAGTCTTACAGATAAAAAAAAAATGGGAGGGGGCAACCATTGTGTAAAACTGGTTACACGTGCTCTTCTCCGGCACCCCTCACCATCTGAGCTTGTCATTCCGCAACACTAAATACTTCGTTGTTGCGGTGATTCGAAGAAAGAAGACTGATACAAATCAACTCCACAAAATACACAATTAGCGACCACCATGCATTTGCTTGAAATAAAGACGTCTCTGCAGATCATCACGTTTTCTGTACCTGCAACCACAGAATGTGAAAGTATATCACTAGGCTGCAAAAGCCGAGCGTGCTGCGATACTGACGCGCAATGTTACACATGATTGTCTCTAATTGTATTCGGGCATATGAGAAAAGCAAACTTGGTAAAAGCGGATACTATTAAACAGCCAGTAGAAAAAGATTTGGGAAAAGTTCTGACACCAGAGGCTCTGACTGTGCTATCGCAAATAATGCAGAAAGGAAAGGCAGAAGAAAGTGTCGCTGCCTGCTCTTTGTATTTGGTGATATACATCAGAATTTCTACCATGCAGCGGCCTCTGCAGAAATCCGAATGAGAGGTACGGATTAAGAAGCAGCCCCGGTAAGAGCAAGGTCCAAATCATTGTATACTATTCATTACTGGATTGCATATCGTTTTTCTAACTCGCTTCGTGTGGATAAATGGAAGGTTCCTTCAAACGTGTCCCAGCCCCCATAAACGCGTATCCTTCTGCGAAAGACAAAGAGCTCAGTCTTTAACGGTCTCAACGAGGCATTAGATTTCAACAGTGTTCTTATAAGAGAAGGAGCTCTTTGTTTGGGAAGATTTGCTGTGGATCCGATAAGTGTCGGGTGTAATTGCGGTGTTTCCCGGCCAGAGCTAGGTGCAGAGGAACGGATGGTTAATGAGGATTAAGAATAGCGGGACACGACCTGATTGCCAGTTGTAAACTAAGATCTCTCTCTGATGGAGGGACAGAACCGACACTTTGCAGTACTGTTGCTGGGGAGACGTACTAATAGACGTAAACCCATTCGGAAAGGAAACATTGTATGTTTCCGAAGTACAGTAACATAGATAAGAAAAGCCGGTGAGTTATAACTTGTTCAGAAATAATTAATTTCTTCTGAATATTTGCTTCATGTTTTACTCCCCAAACAAGAAGCTGAGTTTCACACTGTCTGAATTATTAATTTCCTTTTCTTTTTATTTATCCCGCAGTAACAGGATTTCAACCTGTGAATATCGTTGGTGGTTTCAGGGTCTTCTGACAGATTACTTAAGGCCGATGCGCTACATGTCGTAGCTGGCCATGGTTTAAGGTTACAGGGCGAACAATAATTTTTCAGTACAGATTGAAAATATCCTGTGTAGGAACTGACACGAGCGCCGAAAACGAAGATCGTGTGAAACGAAGATCGTGTGAAACGCTTCTCGCTCTATTCGCCCGCGAGAAGACAGCACATACCTACGTCCACATGAATATTCCGCAAGCCACTCGACGGTGTGCGGTGGGGGGTACTTCTGGTAACACTAACTGATCTTCTCTTCCCAGTTCCATTCGCGAATGGCGCATGGGAGGAATGACTGTCGCCAAACCCGTGTATTAGCTCTTAATTTCTAGGATTTTCTTCTGGCAATTTCGTGATGTGTACGTGGAAGGAAGTGATACATTGCCCAGGTCACCCAGGAACGTACCCTCTCAGAATTTCGACAGCAAACCTCTCCGTGATGCACAACGCCTCTCTTGTAGCGTCTGCCGCTAGAGTTCGTTGAGCGTCTCCGCAACGCTCTCGGGCAGCCTTTTTTTGTTTTCAGGATATAGAGAACTTTATTGGATCAGATTCACTTATTTATATGTATACATGTATATACATATTTCCCATGTATTTAGGGATCCTATTACCGCCGCCAGAAGCTTCAGAGTCGTCTTCGCGTAATGAATGTAAGGGGAACTCCCTCTAAACTGTTTGCTCTGAGGATCAATCGTGTGCCGTGAATCATTTTTAAGTGTGCCTTCTAGTAGTCGGAACGCCCCAATGGGCAGGAGGATCATCGAATAATGCGCCTAAATAGTTCGATAGTCGTGTGCGGTACAATGCATGGTGGCAGAACGCCTCATGAGTCGGGAGCGGCTTGCAAAATGTAATACAGCACCATGCCCTACAGCATGTTGACGGCGTTCGTTCTTGTAGTGGGAAAGTAAGTGGAATCTGGGTGTAGGACTAACGCTTCCGTGATGTAACGCTCCGCTCTTCGTTGGATCTTATATATCTTCTCTATTAACGGAACCTGGTAGAGATCCCACATCAACAACCAGTACTCAAGAATCGATCAAACCAGGGCCTTGCAAGTGACTGCTTTCCTGGATAAATTACATTTCCCTATGACTTGACTGTGAATCTGTCTGGCATCTGTTTTTCCTCATGTTTGTTTTGTGTGGTCATTCCACTTAAGATCGCTACGGATGGTGATGCACTGATTCTTTACGATAGTGACTGTTTCCAGCTTTTTGTCATCAACAGTGTAATTGTCCATTAGTGGATTTGTTCTCCTATTTATGCGCCGTATGTTACATTTATTTAAGTCAAAGTTCAACTGCCAGCTCCTGCACCATTCATCAATCCTCTGCAGATAATGTTGCAAATTTATACTGTCTTATGGGGTTGCTATCTACTTGTAGACAAGCACATCATCTGCGAACAGCTTTAAGCACATTCCGACGTTATCTATAGATCATTTATACATATTGTAAATAGTAACAGCCAAATCCCAGTCCACTGGGCCATATCTGATATTACCCTTATATTTGTCGGTATCTTTATCTTTCCGTTAAGGGCGGCGTGTTGAGCTGTATCTGCAAAGAAGTCTCGACCCCAGTCGAAAATCTTGTCCGATATTCCATTAACTACATGTGCAGAATATGGGGAGGGGGGAGTTGTCTGGCAAAATTTCACAAAATCGCATTTAAAGGGAAAGGGGGGTACAATGAAAATCTTACATCAACTTTTTATTTCAGAGAATATACACTAATATAACGGAAAATATTAAAGGACCTACCAGCCTTTGTGGCCTCTCTGAACGGATAAGAATGCTTTACATGTGTGCATATCCGGGATTCTCCGATCTGGAACAAGTGCGACACAAGTGTCAGATTTCGTCCTAGGAGTTCTCTGCCGCGCCTATCGAAATCACTGTCTGTCTGTCAGTCATGATATTCTGCAGTGCATATACAGCAGATGTCATTGTGTTCAACGTGAATTTGTATCAAAACTTTTTCTATGTGTGAATTAAGCGACATGCCGACTAGTCAAAACACATGTGCGAACAAGAAATTCGTTTGTGAAAGAAAGCTAAGCCGAAGATCACAGACAAGAATTCTCTTAGTGATCGTATAAATAAAGAGATTGAAAAGATACATAATCTTATGGTTCAAAGGAAGGTACAAGCAACGTTGTCTTTCATCTGAAAAGTAAGCAAAGGATCAGTGAGATTTAATATACACTCCTGGAAATGGAAAAAAGAACACATTGACACCGGTGTGTCAGACCCACCATGCTCGCTCCGGACACTGCGAGAGGGCTGTACAAGCAATGATCACACGCACAGCACAGCGGACACACCAGGAACCGCGGTGTTGGCCGTCGAATGGCGCTAGCTGCGCAGCATTTGTGCACCGCCGCCGTCAGTGTCAGCCAGTTTGCTGTGGCATACGTAGCTCCATCGCAGTCTTTAACACTGGTAGCATGCCGCGACAGCGTGGACGTGAACCGTATGTGCAGTTGACGGACTTTGAGCGGGGGCGTATAGTGGGCATGCGGGAGGCCGGGTGGACGTACCGCCGAATTGCTCAACACGTGGGGCGTGAGGTCTCCACAGTACATCGATGTTGTCGCCAGTGGTCGGCGGAAGGTGCACGTGTCCGTCGACCTGGGACCGGACCGCAGCGACGCACGGATGCACGCCAAGACCGTAGGATCCTACGCAGTGCCGTAGGGGACCGCACCGCCACTTCCCAGCAAGTTAGGGACACTGTTGCTCCTGGGGTATCGGCGAGGACCATTCGCATCCGTCTCCATGAAGCTGGGCTACGGTCCCGCACACCGTTAGGCCGTCTTCCGCTCACGCCCCAACATCGTGCAGCCCGCCTCCAGTGGCGTCGCGACAGGCGTGAATGGAGGGACGAATGGAGACGTGTCGTCTTCAGCGATGAGAGTCGCTTCTGCCTTGGTGCCAATGATGGTCGTATGCGTGTTTGGCGCCGTGCAGGTGAGCGCCACAATCAGGACTGCATACGACCGAGGCACACAGGGCCAACACCCGGCATCATGGTGTGGGGAGCGATCTCCTACACTGGCCGTACACCACTGGTGATCGTCGAGGGGACACTGAATAGTGCACGGTACATCCAAACCGTCATCGAACCCATCGTTCTACCATTCCTAGACCGGCAAGGGAACTTGCTGTTCCAACAGGACAATGCACGTCCGCATGTATCCCGTGCCACCCAACGTGCTCTAGAAGGTGTAAGTCAACTACCTTGGCCAGCAAGATCTCCGGATATGTCCCCCATTGAGCATGTTTGGGACTGGATGAAGCGTCGTCTCACGCGGTCTGCACGTCCAGCACGAACGCTGGTCCAACTGAGGCGCCAGGTGGAAATGGCATGGCAAGCCGTTCCACAGGACTACATCCAGCATCTCTACGATCGTCTCCATTGGAGAATAGCAGCCTGCATTGCTGCGAAAGGTGGATATACACTGTACTAGTGCCGACATTGTGCATGCTCTGTTGCCTGTGTCTATGTGCCTGTGGTTCTGTCAGTGTGATCATGTGATGTATCTGACCCCAGGAATGTGTCAATAAAGTTTCCCCTTCCTGCGACAATGAATTCACGGTGTTCTTATTTCAATTTCCAGGAGTGTATATAATATACCAATAAAAGGTCAATTATTTTAGGGATGCATCGAAGTGGTTAACAATGTTTTCATGGAGCCTTTGTCTGTGTGTCTGTCCATCTGAATTCTGCTCAGCTGGCGCGTCGTGTGTTTTCCCGACTACGGGGTAAACCTCACCTGAGGAGGGGAAAGGTGGGTCCCATCAAGTCTTACCACAGGGAGAGGAGGGAGGTCCAGATGTTAAGGAAAACCACCTCAACAAATTAACTGATGTCCCATCAGCTCGTATATTTTTCACTGAACGTCAGTGCGACTCTGTGTCAAATGCCTCCCTGGAGTCAAGGAACACGCTGCCAACCTGAGCGCCGGTGTCTACAATAGGATAGGATTGGATTGGATCGGATTGTTGGGGGGAAGAGACCAAACAACGAGGTCATCGGTCTCATCGGATTAGGGAAGGACGGGGAAGGAAGTCGGCCGTGCCCTTTCAAAGGAACCATTCCGGCATTTGCCTGGAGCGATTTAGGGAAATCACGGAAAACCTAAATCAGGATGGCCGGATGCGGGATTGAACCGTCGTTCTCCCGAATGAGAGTCCAGTGTGCTAACCACTGCGCCACCTCGCTCGGTGTCTACAATAGAGATGTTGATAAAATAGCGATATATCATCGTTTTTCCAAAAAGTGTCGATGTAATGGCTATATTTTTCTACCGAATATCGATGTGTCTATATCGATATGGCAATATCGCGTGCTGGTATTTTTATTTTATATTTTTTCACAATTTTCAATAAATATTTAAAGTTGGTCGTGCTATTTCTTCAAAAACAGTTGCTGAAACTGATGAACAAAAATCTAAATGAGAAGTGTGAGGGGAAATCCCTACGTAATCGGCGCTCGGTGCTACCAACAGAAACTGCAACGTTTAACCTTCACGACGCAATTTTGACACTACAACTGCTAGGACGCTGGCATTTGCAGAAATGAAAAAACAGGGAAGTCGACATGAAGTGTTTCGGACAAATCCGATATGTGACTAAACCGAACGACGGACCGATCGGATACCTTTTATTGTGACACTCACTTACGATTACCATTATTGGAAAAGTGGTGAAACGTGCATCTTTTCCTTCCAATTCTTGCTCTACGGGAGATAAGCAGGTTGCTAGCTTGTTGATGTACAGAATATCTAATAACCAACCAACAATTATATATCTCTGAAACTGGCAGTATATTTAAAACGTGCAGCCAATAATATTATTATTATTATTGTTGTTATTATTGTTGTTATTATGCTGGTAAGTCGATATTCTTTCCATCGGTACATCGATATTTTTTGTCAATATACCGAAGGCCCTACCCCTATGAACCATGGACCTTGCCGTTGGTGGGGAGGCTTGCATGCCTCAGCGATACAGATGGCCGTACCGTAGTTGCAACCACAACGGAGGGGCATCTGTTGAGAGGCCAAACAAACATGTGGTTCCTGAAGAGGGGCAGCAGCCTCTTCAGTAGTTGCAGGGGCAACAGTCTGGATGATTGACTGATCTGGCCTTGTAACATTAACCAAAACGGCCTTGCTGTGCTGGTACTGCGAACGGCTGAAAGCGAGGGGAAACTACAGCAGTAATTTTTCCCGACGACATGCAGCTTTACTGTATGATTAAATGATGATGGCGTCCTCTTGGGTAAAATATTCCGGAGGTAAAATAGTCCCCCATTCGGATCTCCGGGCGGGGACTTCTCAAGAGGACGTCGTTATCAGGAGAAAGAAAACTGGCGTTCTACGGATCGGAGCGTGGAATGTCAGATCCCTTAATCGGGCAGGCAGGTTAGAAAATTTAAAAAGGGAAATGGATAGGTTAAAGTTAGATATAGTGGGAATTAGTGAAGTTCGGTGGCAGGAGGAACAAGACTTTTGGTCAGGTGATTACAGGGTTATAAATACAAAATCAAATAGTGGTAATGCAGGAGTAGGTTTAATAATGAATAAAAAAATAGGAGTGCGGGTTAGCTACTACAAACAGCATAGTGAACGCATTATTGTGGCCAAGATACACACAAAGCCCATGCCTACTACAGTAGTACAAGTTTATATGCCAACTAGCTCTGCAGATGATGAAGAAATTGATGAAATGTATGATGATATAAAAGAAATTATTCAGGCAGTGAAGGGAGACGAAAATCTAATAGTCATGGGTGACTGGAATTCGTCAGTAGGAAAAGGGAGAGAAGGAAACATAGTAGGTGAATATGGATTGGGGGGAAGAAATGAAAGAGGAAGCCGCCTTGTAGAATTTTGCACAGAGCATAACTTAATCATAGCTAACACTTGGTTCAAGAATCATAAAAGAAGGTTGTATACCTGGATGAATCCTGGAGATACTAAAAGGTATCAGATAGATTATATAATGGTAAGACAGAGATTTAGGAACCAGGTTTTAAATTGTAAGATATTTCCAGGGGCAGATGTGGATTCTGACCACAATCTATTGGTTATGAACTGCAGATTGAAACTGAAGAAACTGCAAAAAGGTGGGAATTTAAGGAGATGCGACCTGGATAAACTAAAAGAACCAGAGGTTGTACAGAGTTTCAGGGAGAGCATAAGGGACAATTGACAGGAATGGGGGAAAGAAATACAGTAGAAGAAGAATGGGTAGCTCTGAGGGATGAAGTAGTGCAGGTAGCAGACGATCAAATAGGTAAAAAGACGAGGGCTAATAGAAGTCCTTGGGTAACAGAAGAAATATTGAATTTAATTGATGAAAGGAGAAAATATAAAAATGCAGTAAATGAAGCAGGCAAAAAGGAATACAAACGTCTCAAAAATGAGATCGACAGGAAGTGCAAAATGGCTAAGCAGGGATGGCTAGAGGACAAATGTAAGGATGTAGAGGCTTGTCTCACTAGGGGTAAGATAGATACTGCCTACAGGAAAATTAAAGAGACCTTTGGAGGGAAGAGAACCACTTGTATGAATATCAAGAGCTCAGATGGCAACCCAGTTCTAAGCAAAGAAGGGAAGGCAGAAAGGTGGAAGGAGTATATAGAAGGTTTATACAATGGCGATGTACTTGAGGACAATATTATGGAAATGGAAGAGGATGTGGATGAAGACGAAATGGGAGATAAGATACTGCGTGAACAGTTTGACAGAGCACTGAAAGACCTGAGTCAAAACAAGGCCCCGGGAGTAGACAACATTCCATTAGAACTACTGATGGCCTTGGGAGAGCCAGTCATGACAAAACTCTACCATCTGGTGAGCAAGATGTATGAGACAGGCGAAATACCCTCAGACTTCAAGAAGAATATAATAATTCTAATCCCAAAGAAAGCAGGTGTTGACAGATGTGAAAATTACCGAACTATCAGTTTAATAAGTCACAGCTGCAAAATACTAACACGAATTCTTTACAGACGAATGGAAAAACTGGTAGAAGCGGACCTCGGGGAAGATCAGTTTGAATTCCGTAGAAATGTTGGAACACGTGAGGCAATACTAACCTTACGACTTATCTTAGAAGAAAGATTAAGAAAAGGCAAACCTACGTTTCTAGCATTTGTACACTTAGAAAAAGCTTTTGACAATGTTAACTGGAATACTCTCTTTCAAATTCTGAAGGTGGCAGGGGTAAAATATAGGAAGCGAAAGGCTATTTACAATTTGTACAGAAACCAGATGGCAGTTATAAGAGTCGAGGGGCATGAAAGGGAAGCAGTGGTTGGGAAAGGAGTGAGACAGGGTTGTAGCCTCTTCCCGATGTTATTCAATCTGTATATTGAGCAAGCAGTAAAGGAAACAAAAGAAAAATTCGGAGTAAGTATTAAAATTCATGGAGAAGAAGTAAAAACTTGGAGGTTCGCCGATGACATTGTAATTCTGTCAGAGACAGCAAAGGACTTGGAAGAGCAGTTGAACGGAATGGACAGTGTCTTGAAAGGAGGATATAAGATGAACATCAACAAAAGCAAAACGAGGATAATGGAATGTAGTCAAATTAAATCGGGTGATTCTGAGGGAATTAGATTAGGAAATGAGACACTTAAAGTAGTAAAGGAGTTTTGCTATTTAGGGAGTAAAATAACTGATGATGGTCGAAGTAGAGAGGATATAAAATGTAGACTTGCAATGGCAAGGAAAGCGTTTCTGAAGAAGAGAAATTTGTTAACATCGAGTATAGATTTAAGTGTCAGGAAGTCGTTTCTGAAAGTATTTGTATGGAGTGTAGCCTTGTATGGAAGTGAAACATGGACGATAAGTAGTTTGGACAAGAAGAGAATAGAAGCTTTCGAAATGTGGTGCTACAGAAGATTGCTGAAGATAAGGTGGGTAGATCACGTAACTAATGAGGAGGTATTGAATAGGATTGGGGAGAAGAGAAGTTTGTGGCACAACTTGACTAGAAGAAGGGATCGGTTGGTAGGACATGTTTTGAGGCATCAAGGGATCACAAATTTAGCATTGGAGGGCAGCGTGGAGGGTAAAAATCGTAGAGGGAGACCAAGAGATGAATACACTAAGCAGATTCAGAAGGATGTAGGTTGCAGTAGGTACTGGGAGATGAAGAAGCTTGCACAGGATAGAGTAGCATGGAGAGCTGCATCAAACCAGTCTCAGGACTGAAGACCACAACAAGAACATACCGAAGGCCGATACGGAAAGGTCTTAAATATAGATATATCTGATTTCCGGTATATTTAAAAATATCAACTATACAACGCTGTGGATCTCATGGAGGGAGAGAGCGAGCTGCTTTTCGCTAGATCTCTGTTTGCGGCTGACACGTTGATGCCGCGTTCCTTGACTTGCGGACGACTTTCGACACAGTTCCGCCCCATGTTTAGTGACAAAAATAAGGCCGTGCGGAATACCCGGATAGCTTTGTAATTGAATTTAAGATTTCCTGGAATACAGAAAAAACCACATCATTGTCACCGGAGGCAAATCTTCAGGAGTAAAAGAAAACTGCAGACTTAAGCCGAGGGACTGTTAGGGCAGCAGTTTATCTATAAACGTCGGAAATTGCACGAGGTGTCTGCCGATTACGCTTTACATAGAGAGACGTCACAGCGTTAGAAAACTGTGTGAAATGTGGGAAGGCCTGCAGAGGATCGCCGCTTGGTGCATGTTTGTCAACTGATCCTCGACGTAAACAAATTAACGTATGGCGTATAAACTGGGCAGAAATATCTGTTATTGTAGGTTTACAGGAATGTAGAAGTATTACAGGAAGCTGTCACATCCATTACATATCGGTGAGAATGTGAAAGAGCGATTTAAACTGAAACGACCACACAAAACTAATTGATTGGAAGAATCCTCAAGAAATGCAGTCCATACACAAAGGAGTTAATTTACAAAACTCTCGTTCGACAAATACTTGGTATTGTTCGTCACTCTGGGATCTGTACCATATGGGTTTGACGGGGCAAATCGAGAAGATCCAAAGAAGAGCAGCGCATTTCGTCACATGTTCATTTAGTAAGTGCGAAATCGTCATGGAGATGCTCATCCACAACCAGTGGCAGACACTACAAGAGAAGTGTTCAGCACCACGTTGTATTCTGAGAGTGTACGTTTCTATAAGAGTCAACCAGTGTGTTGCTTCCTCCTACGTATATCTCGCGAAAGGATCGCCACGATAAAATCAGAGATTAGAGCTCACGCAGAGGCTTACGAACAATCGTCCTTCCACGAACCATTCGTACCTGGAGCTGGAAAATGGGGAAGTGACAGTGATACACTAAGTACCCTCCGTCGTTCACGGTAAGGTGGCTCGCGGAGTATACAGGGTGTCTTAAACCTTTTGGGTCGAACAAACAGGTGACAGTGCATCACAATTGGTTATATTGAAATTAGGACTGTTGATATTGTTAAAAATATCGGAAATCCGAAATACCGATATTTGAAAACTATTATTGTTGGCTCGCGATATATCGTGAAATATACCGACAGAAGACATATCAACGTATCGGCTCGTAACTATAACGGTTTCACAGTGTAAATACGAGCAGCCTGCCTATACCAGTTAGAGCAAGAACTGCGTTCACACATGCCCATAATTACTTTGCTAACAATGGTTACTGTAGGTAAGAGGCACAATAAAAGGTGTCCGATGGGTCCGTCGCTCAGTTGCGTCTCATATCGGATTTGTCCGGAACACTTCATGTCGATTTTGCTGCTTTTTCATTTCTGTCAACGCCAGCGACCTAGCAGCTGTAGTGTCAAAACTGCTTGGTCAAGTTAAACGTTGCAGTTTCTGTTGGTTAGCGCCAAGCGCCGATTGCGTCAGCTTTTCCTCCCACACGTCTCCGCCCACCGCAAGGATCAATCTTATCATTTAGATTTTTGTCCATCATTTTCAGCAACTATTATTACAGAATGCCGATGTGAATAAATAGCACAATAGGTGCTTTGAAAATGTTTTTTTAACGCAACTTTCTTCGCATAGGGAATCTTGTTATTCCATTCACACCGCAACCGCCCCCCCCCCCTCCCCCACCAGTACAATCGGACTACTACTATCGTTCCACATATACTTGCTTCACACAGTCAAAGAAAAAGATTGGACTGATGAAAGCTCAAAAAGTAGAAGGAATCATTCACACAGTGACAGAAAAATTATGTTCTACTTAAATTTCAGAAGAACAGCTTCAAATATGTACTGGAAATTGAGAAAAAAAATAATATGAAATAAAAATATTGGCACTCAATATTTTCATTTTGATATCGATGTATTGGGGGAATTATGTCGCTGGTATGTCAATATCTAGTGGAAAAATATCGATGTAACGACATTTTTTCAACAGCCCTAATTGAAATAGGGAACAAATGCATATTTATTGTGGCCGACCTGGGTGGCCGAGCGGTTCTAGGCGCTAACGTATGGAACAGCGCCACCGCTACGGTCGCAGGTTCGAATCCTGCCTCGGGCATGGATGTGTGTAATGTCGTTAGGTTAGTTAGGTTTAAGTAGTTGTAAGTTCTAGGGGACTGATGACCTCAGAAGTTAAGTCCCATAGTGTTCAGAGCCATTTGAACCATGTTTATTGTGTTACGGACGTAGACAGCGTCCAAGACATGACAACAGCGTAGGTCATAATAACTGTTCAAAGCGATGACCGGCAGTCTCCATGCTTGCATGACAACGGCGCATGAAGTGCTGCCGCACTCTCTCAAAAATCTCTGGTGTCGTACCAGGAGACAGGCAGCTTGGACCACTGAAGAAGGTCTTCATCCGTCTTTGCGGGGGTTTTAGACACTGACGTCTGGACGTAACCCCAAACGTGAGAGATCCGGCTGTCATGCTGGCCATGGTACAGGACCTCCCCTTCCTATACAATGATGAGACTACGTATTGTTCAGGTGCACGCGGACATTAACATCGAAGTGGGCTGGTGCACCGTCGTGTTGAAAATACATCCTTTCGTGGACAACAAGGGGTACGTGTCCAAGAACTGTGGCAGCGCATCGTGCAGTAACACTAGGTAACATTGAGCAGTCAAACTGGGAGGCAGAAAGTAAGGTCTTGTTAGGTAATCTTGGTCAACGCCCGCCCATACGTCGGCAGTATTGTTCCAGTGTATAACAGACACCCGGAATCCTTGCTAGAGTGCGAGAGAACGGCATGCGCCGCTACAGTACATGCACTGAGACTAGCGGTCGTCGCTTTGAACGATTATTGTTGGCTACGTTGTTGTTATGCGCTGTACGCTGTGAAGTCCATAACACAATAAATGTGCATTTCCAACCATTGGTTCTCAAATGGTTCAAATGGCTCTGAGCCCTATGGGACTTAACATCTGAGGTCATCAGTCCCCTAGAACTTAGAACTACTTAAACCTAACTAACCTAAGGACATCGCACACATCCATGCCCGAGGCAGGATTCGAACCTGCGATCGTAGCGGTCGTGCGGTTCCAGACTGAAGCGCCTAGAACCGCTCGGCCCAGTGGTTCTCTTTCTAAGTATTATAGGTCGTGGACCCACTATCACCAGTATGACCCGAAAGGTCTGAGACACCCTGCGCACGTAGATGTAGACACGGAGATCTCGATGCCACGTTGCGCAACACAGTTTCTTTCCTTTATACCACACTCCTATCGCAAAGCGAAATAAACGACCCTGTTGGGAAAATACATGAGGATGCGCCACATGTTGGGAACATACGATGCACACAGTAAGTGGCTTAAGACATGACAAGCATGCTTTGCAAAAATTACTAGCTACAGGAAAAACTGCTCTTACCACGAAGTTTGCTTAGAACAATAAAGTTATTTACTAATCACTCTTCAATTGGTTGTGGCGTGCACCCATAAACTGGCGCAACCAGCCATCCATAA
Organism: Schistocerca serialis cubense; assembly: GCF_023864345.2. NCBI lineage: Eukaryota > Metazoa > Arthropoda > Insecta > Orthoptera > Acrididae > Schistocerca > Schistocerca serialis. The sequence continues at coordinate 465,372,446 of NC_064643.1, forward strand.
TTTAATCTGGACCTTGACCCACGGTGCTACTTGGCATTTTTCGTAATAACAAATTATTTCCAGAGCTGAAAGAAGTGATAAGCGAAAAAAATGACTCTAGGGCAGATTGAGGATCGGATTCCGAACTTTTGGATTCGCTGTCTGACAGTCACACATTTAGTCACAACAACGCAAAGGATACAGGAAATAATTTCACGAGCAGGTTCAAAATGGCTCTGAGCACTATGGGACTTAACATCTATGGTCATCAGTCCCCTAGAACTTAGAACTAATTAAACCTAAGGAACCTAAGGACAGCACACAACACCCAGCCTTCACGAGGCAGAGAAAATCCCTGACCCCGCCGGGAATCGAACCCGGGATCCCGGGCGTGGGAAGCGAGAACGCTACCGCACGACCACGAGATGCGGGCACGAGCAGGAAACAGCTGTACTAATGTTTATTATAGGCAGTGACCTAAGTATAAACGATCAGAAACGAGTTTCTGCGACGTATAAATTAATATTTTTCAGCTTTTAGTGAAATCCTCCCATAGCGGTTGTGAGCAAGAAAGCACGCTAACAACACATCTACTGGAGGTAGTAAAGTATCATTCTTCCACCGATGTATCCGCGAAGAAGGAGAAAATACCTTAATTAACGATATATCAAAAACTTCTATGCATCACTGATTTTTGGTAGTCTTAGGTGTATTGGTTACAGGCGTAAGAAAGTTAACTAAAAAAGACAGAAGGCTAGAGTTATTTCATTGTTGACACCGACGTCAGTTGATACGCTTACTCAATATTGGGCTGTATAAGTAGGGAAAAAAAGACTCGGTTTTGTTTCTGACGCCATCCTGTCATCGTAACACACACTACGGCGACCGTTGAAGGTACGTGCTGATGGGGCATCTAACTCGGGAAATTGATGCAGGCGCAAAATGTTTCGGTTACGTGATCATCTGTGACTTGGTTCTCACGGTTAAGCCAAATTTCAGTTCAATTTACAGGACCGCATGAGATGCATAGCTGTAATACGTTTTCAACTACAATAAGGAAGCGCAAGCCGGTGTGTTAGATGACACTGAACGGCGAGCCCACAAAGAGTTTTAACATTACGAGACATACTCTAAAATCTATATGTAACTTGTAAAAATTAGAATGGTTTTAAACAATGTGTAACAGAAGGTATGCTAATAATGTATAAATGGCAGATCGGTAACGGAAAAAACAAAAAACACGGTAATTTTTCAAGTAATGGTGGTAGTTTTTTGTGTAAAACAAAATGTATATGCTGATGACAATGTAATTAATAGCTGTATAAGGAGAGCGTGAATTATTTGTTTACATGGCAACTAAGTAAATTATGGATACAGAGGAAAAGAATAAAATTATAAAGTTTAGGATGCTTTTTAAGGTTAGCGGAATTAAAAAGAAAATGTGTGTGAGTTCCTATGGGACCAAACTGCTGATGTCATCGGTCCTTAGTCTTACATACTACGTAAACTAACTTATGTCAAGAAAAACACACCAATGCCCGAAGGAGAACTCGAACCTCTGGCGGGAGGGACCGCGCAGTCCGTGACATTGCGCCCCAAACCGCGCGGTCACTCCGCGCGGCGTCAGCGAAATTAGTTGTAAATCAGAAAATGACATTATCATAATATTTATCTCCGTATTCCATTGCCTCCATCACAGGAGCTCCAGGCTTTCCTTTGTATTGTTCGCAAAACATATCTGTTGGCTTACTTATTTCTAACTTCAGGAACATGTCTAAACTCAGTTTCTTGGCCTCATTTTGCAAATAATAAATGACCCGAGGACCCGTGCGAAACTTTAGCATTTTTATTGCTTTAAATAATGACAGTATTTGGAATAAATATCGTAGTTCGGATAAGGGTAGTTGTGGATATGAACCGAACGACGTAAAATAAAATCATGAATTTATGATACATTCTTGTGCATATACATTACCATGCACATCATTATGAACAAAATTATTTACAGAACATTATAATATTCGATGTATAAGATATTTAACGTAAGAATGTAATCTTCGTATACGTTATGTTACTCATTTTCCTTAAGGGATAAAAGCAGAGATAATGTACTTGCGCAGTCGTCACAGTTCTTCTCTATGACAATGGTGTATACAAATTATCCAATTGATACGTCTTTAAAACAAATAAAATTGTATTTGTAATAAGATAATATGAAAAGAGAGGGTCTAATTCTTGATTTATAAGTTAGCTTCGTAAAATATAGGTATGAAGCTGGGCATCCACGATACCTTTTTGATTATTGATAATTAAAATACTCTTATGTTAAAATTTTCCACAAATAGTATGTTTTAGCGCAAAATCTGTTGCAGTGTCAGAAGACGGTTAAAAAAACCTTTCTAACAATACCTCATTCTTCCCTGCGCGATTAGTATGTTTTGAGAAAAAGGGATGTGCACCTGATATAATATATATGATAATAATAAAGGAAAGTATAAATAAGGAAGAAAAATGAAGATAAGTGCCCCATCGACAATGATGTCACAGAGACAGAACACAAGTAAATTTGGTGGAAGCAGTTCGGCAGAGTGCTTTACAAAGATACCATACCAGCATTTGCATTTATGGATTTTTACGGAAACCTTGGAAAACCTATGATAGGCATACAGGTATTTAAGCTTCCGACCTCCGAAATGCCAGTCTATAACAGTGTCTTAAACATAGTGTCATTCAGCTCGGGCACAATTGGAGGTGAAGAAAATCATGTCATTTGCACATTGTTTACTACACGTGACTGACTCATAAATTCGCTACGCTCTCAAAGAACAAATGTGCGGTGAATGAGCGTGGGACCCGAAGTAAAGCCACTAAGATGACCCAGAGAAATAATAGGGAATAGATGAGCAGGTATGGAATACGTGAGAACCAGGATGAAAAATGCTCCTATTATTGCACAAAGAAGATATGTCCTAGGCAGAGTTAGTGATGTAAAAGAAGGGAACTAGCATTTAGACTTATCTGGCGGCTTCAAAGACATTTTAATCAAAACATGTTGATATATTCACGCTTTCTTGCCTATCAACATTAGGACCAGGTCCTGCAATATAATGCATCGTGCCAAGTAAAGAAGCATGATAAATGACAGCCGGCCGAAGTGGCCGTGCGGTTAAAGGCGCTGCAGTCTGGAACCGCAAGACCGCTACGGTCGCAGGTTCGAATCCTGCCTCGGGCATGGATGTTTGTGATGTCCTTAGGTTAGTTAGGTTTAACTAGTTCTAAGTTCTAGGGGACTAATGACCTCAGCAGTTGAGTCCCATAGTGCTCAGAGCCATTTGAACCATGATAAATGACATCATCTGGATTTTGGGCACAGGTCAGAGACTCCAGCCTATAAATTGCAAGATGCAGGTGTATCAACACCTTCTAAGAGAGCTCACTGTGCTGGGGAAGTAGGGGTAACTCGTAAAAAAAAGCGAATATGTCAATATGTTTGGATGTAAATGTCTTTGAAGTTTGCCAGGTAAGTCGAAAAGCTGGTTCCCTTCTTTTACATCCCTAACTCTGACCAGGACGTATTCACCTCTTTTTGTGCTCTGATAGGAGCGTTTTTCATTCTGATTCCCAACTTTTATGCTGCCATAATTTTGACATTAGACCGCCATTACTTGATAAATGTTTGTTGACTTTGGCGACGACTGATCCGGTATAGATTTTTTCATTCTTTCGAACCATGCTGCTTGTATCGTGGCAACGAATAAAACTTTTACGAAACAGGAGGACCAATAATTACATGTATTTGTCTACCTTCTTACTACAAAATTTGAACCGATTCTCACAAGTCTCAAACACAGAAATGGCGCACATAATAAAAATTCACAAAAACAGGTTTTTTGCCAGTATCCGAATGAAGCTAGATATATGGAAGCAAGTTTTCAATTTTATCGTAGGAATACAATTTTTATTTATTTGATTTACTTCAAATCGTCTCCGCGCATTCAGTTTACGTAAGAACGCGTTTAACGTGCGAACTTAAGCACTTGTGTCTTGACAACAGATAAAGATTATCGGATAAAAGAAATTCCTTCTGACTTAATCCACTTATCTGCCTTAGTGAAAACTTTGAACTGATTCGTACAAGTCCGAAGTATAGTAGTGACGCGCTTCAAAAGCCTCCAATAAAAATTTGTTTTCTTTTGCATGTTTTAGCACGTAAAATACGAATGTTGCTCACTAAAATGGTGCCATTAGTTGAGCATTAATTTCAGCCCAGTTAAAATATTTTGCAAAAGGAGTTAATCGAGTCGCACAATTTGCTTGAGCGCCAGCACTAGTTCGTAGTTCAAACCCTGTTAATACACTGTAACGTCACTACAGTAAGACAGATGTTCGAATAGCTATGAAAATGACCGCTGGTCAGGGCTTAACTAAAAGCTTTTACCTCACGTACCTATCTCAAATAGGAACCGAGCACCGAACCCCTCCTCCCTGCAAAACTGAGATTCTGCGCGTGGCGTTTTCAGACATATTTGTTACAACACATCCGTCCTGTAATGATAGTTGTCAACCCTACACGCATACAACAGTGAACTTTAAGAGCAAACTTCACTTATTTATAACTAGCGAACCCGGTAACGCTTCGCAGTTGATACTATGTATGTGAATGTGGATATACGTCCTAACCTCCTCCTCCTCCTCCTCCCTCTTCTCCTTGCCCATTTCCTACTCCACTCTATCTCTCTTCATTACCTCCTCTGCTCCCACCCCTTTCGGTCTATCTTCTCCTTTCCTTTCTCTATATACGTTTTCTCCCTGTCCGTCTGAAGTAAATCGGTTAAGATCTTCCGAGATTTTACTAACTATATATAATTACACAGAGTGGTCCATTGATCGTGACCGGGCCAAATATCTCACGAAATGAACGTCAAACGAAAACACTACAAAGAACGAAACTTGTCTAGCTCGAAGGGGGAAACCAGATGGCACTGCCATAGATCAAACGGATATCAACTGCGTTTCTTTTTTTTTAAATTGGAACCTCCATTTTTATTACATATTCGTGTAGTACGTAAAGAAATATGAATGTTTTATTTGGACCACTTTTTTCGCTTTGTGATAGATGGCGCTGTAATAGTCACAAACATATAGCTCACAATTTTAGACGAACAGTTGGTAACAGGTAGGTTTCTTAAATTAAAATACAGAACGGAGGTACGTTTGAACATTTTATTTCGGTTGTTCCAATGTGGTACGTGTACCTTTGTGAACTTATCATTTCTGAGAACGCATGCTGTTACAGCGTGATTACCTGTAAATACCACATTAATGCAATAAATGCTCAAAATGATTTCCGTCAACCTCAATGCATTTAGCAATACGTGTAACGATATTCCTCTCAACAGCGAGTAGTTCGCCTTCCGTAATGTTCTCACATGCATTGACAATGCGCTGACGCTGTTGTCAGGCGTTGTTGGTGGATCACTATAGCAAATATCCTTCAACTTTCCCCACAGAAAGAAATCTGGGGACGTCAGATCCGGTGAACGTGCGGGCTTCGACGACCAATCCACCTATCATGAAATATGCTATTCAATATCGCTTCAACCGCACGCGAGCTATGTGCTGGACATCCATCATGTTGGAAGTACATCGCCATTCTGTCATGCAGTGAAACATCTTGAAGTAACATCGGTAGAACATCACGTAGGAAATCAGCATAGATTGCACCATTTAGATTGCCATCGATGAAATGGGAGCCAATTATCCTTCCTCCCATAATGCCGCACTATATATTAACCCGCCAAGGTTGCTGATGTTCCACTTGTCGCAACCATCGTGGATTTTCCGTTGCCCAGTAGTGCATATTATGCCGGTTTACGTTACCGCTGTAGGTGAATGACGCTTCGTCGCTAAATAGAACGCGTGCAAAAAATCTGTCATCGTCTCGTAATTTCTCAGAACTGTACTCGATGTTCAAAGTTGTCGCCATGCAATTCCTGGTGCATAGAAATATGGTACGGGTGCAATCGGTGTTGATGTTGCATTCTCAGCACCCACGTTTTTGAGATTTCCGATTCTCGCGCAATTTCTCTGCTACTGATGTGCAGATTAGCCGCGACAGCAGCTAAAAAACCTACTTGGGCACCATCATTTGTTGCAGGTCGTGGTTGACGTTTCACATGTGGCTGAACGCCTCATGTTTCCTTAAATAACGTAACTATCCCGCGAACGGTCCGGACACTTGGATGATGTCGTCCAGGATACCGAGCAGCAACACAGCACAGGCCCGTTGGGAATTTTGATTACAATAGCCATACATCAACACGATATCGACCTTTTCCACAATTGATGAACAGTCCATTTTAACACGGGTAATGTATCACTAGGCAAATACCGTCCTTACTGGCGGAATGTTACGTGATACCACGTACTTATACGTTTGTGACTATTACAGCGCCATCTATCACAAAGCGAAAAAAGTGGTCAACTGAACAATTCATATTTCTTTACGTACTACACGAATATGTAATAAAACGCAGCTGATATCCGTTTGACCTATGGCAGCGCCATCTAGCGGGCCAACCATAGTGCATCTGGTTTCCCCCTTCAAGCTAGACGAGTTTCGTTCTTTGTAGTTTTTTCCTTTGATGCTTATTTTGTGAGATATTTGGCCCGTTCACTGTCAATGGACCACCCTGTATATATTACAGATATGTAGCTTGTGTGTGTCCGGACGTTTATAAGAGTATAATGTAGATACTTGAAGTAAATCGGTCAAAAGCTTTTCCAGATTTTTCCTAACAATGTTTTCCTCTCTCTCTCTCTCTCTCTCTCTCTCTCTCTCTCTCTCTCTCTCTCTCTCTCTCTCCAATCAAAAGATGGTGTCAAAGCAATCAGTGAAGAGGTTTCAGAAATATAAGTTTTTGAACAAAGGAACATTTAAATTTTTACTTATATAGATGTGCTCTGATAGAAACGAATATAACAATTCGGATATTCAGAATCAAAGATAATGATGTTGAAATAAGATCTAAACAAGTGAATTTTTTACTATCGAAGACGAAGTCTATGAAACAAGGAGATAAACGTCCTACAGAATAACCAACCACTGCTCAGTTAAGAGTGTGCAAAGGTAACATGTCATCAATGGACATCACTAAGCGCAATGTAAAAGCATCCATCTTCTTTAAAAAGAGTTTCCGATACACAAATTCGTGGATCTTAATCTCACGACATGAAAAGATTCTACTTCTTGTTACAATGAAAGACGAAAAATTTGTTCACTCCGTAAGTATTGCTGTAGCAAACATGTGAACCAGCAAACTGTAGAATATTAGAATATATTGAACAAAGCAGTGACAGTTGTTCTAACAACAACGACCGATCCTAGTACATTCGGAAAAAAGGAAGAGGGGAATTTATGTCATGAAGAAATGAAACTTTTGAGGGATTTTACACAAAAGCAATGTCTTGTTCATTAAACTCTGTAGATCTCGTAGAAATGTCGTTATTACACAACAAAATTGATGTAAAACTTCCTGCATGCAACAGCACACGAACAGTTAATGTCAACACCGTTCACAGGTTTTTCTTGCTTTCCCTTACAAATTCTTATGTCGCTTATAATGCTTGGGGAACATAATTGTATGGGTTCAAAGATGACCTTCGTCCACGTCGCAGGCTTTGCGTATTGCAAGAGCGAATCTTTAATAGGTAACATATCATTCCCCTGGGTTTTAAAGGGCGAAAGAGCGGCATAATTTAGTGTGACTGGCACTTACTGCCTTTTTATCTGTCAACGGCTCTGACAATTCCAACGCTAACCGCTGTTGATGTAAAGGAAGAAGAGGCACCGAGTGCTAACTCGTATCGTAGGTTACTATGACAGCAGCACTATTTAGACGGCGCCCTCACATCTAACTATTTGAAAGGGAGATTTGTAAACACGTTGTATATTTAAGACGGACTTTGAGCCACAATTTCGGTGTATAGCAAATGACTCATGTCGTGTCGCCAGTAAGCAGCAATGAAACGTCCTTGAACAAGCCACGTGGTTTCGTTGGTGTTTACAACTGTCTGAGATGTAAACAGAAATCTGAGTTGCGATAAATTAAGAACTTTTTTGGAAGGTTTAATGACAAATGCGTCTGAGACGTGGGGGGGAGAGGGGGGGGGGGTAAATCTCCATGGAACTTTTATACTTCACTGAACAGGACTCACTTTCCAAATTAGTGTTACGTTGAAATTTATTCCCCTATCGCATAAAACGTCATTGTTTACACCTGTGATTAATTCAGAGTTAAAATGCACCAAGTTGCCTTCTGTCGAGCAAGTCTACATAAATTGGGAAATATATTCCCGTTTGATTAACACAGCTGGATGATCTGAATATGTACTTATTTAATTATAAATCACACAAGGAAGATTCTGATATTATATAGGTACTCCTTGAAATTATTCGCATTTGCTATTGCAATTCGTCATCGCGTCGGTGCACTGTTTTGTATCTATGATATCGTATCTGGTAATATGTTTTATTGAGATCTTGACATAATGAAAGTTGCTTGCATCGGTGCCGAAAAGCGTTTGTGACCTATGGCTGAGAGAATCTGCATCATAGAGGTTTCTCCTGACAGGCCTACTGCGTTAATGTTCTTTACGAACCAAACAGTTTGTTAACCTATTAATGATAGAGTTTTGTTCCGATGGGTGCGGGAAGAGACTCTTCACTTTTCTTTTGTTGGAGTGAGCAGCTGGTTCGACTTCATTGTGTTCTGTGTTTTGACAACCAGGAAGACGACGCATGTTCGATTTGTGACACAGTCAAAGTATTTTTTGTCTGTAGGAAGACCGAAAAAATGGAAAGCGTGGGGGAAATCGAGGGACTACTGCTCAACTTTAAGGTCGTGCAAGGTACGTTATGAATAGGATTTTGACTAAACAGGGGGAATGAATGCCTCATATATTATTCATTACTGGTTACCGGACACTTTACGCCAGAATGGAAAGGATTAAGGGAGACTCATATGGGACATTGTTCAAGAAATAATTACATAATCATAACCTGACGTGATGTGAAGAAACGTCAAGAAATCTAAATGAGAGAAGTGAGACCGGGACAGGCATTTCATTCAACCTGGATGTAGATCCAGATTGTTGATCAATGCACCACGCAATTTTTCACATAGTGTTGTAAGTTGAATGGAGTAGCTAAAGGTATAGACATCAAGAACTTCCTTGGTCTTAAAAGGACACCGTAAGAGAGGGTCGAGAAATCAGAGACAGATGCACACTTGTGGCAGAGCCGAGGGCATGGCTTGCTCGTACCCTATGCACGCGGTCGCTGCGCTCCTTGAGGCGCTGGCCCAGCTTCTCGAGCAGCGTGGAGTCCTCGGCGGAGGTGCCCGGGGGCGGCGTGGCGCATTCCGTGCCGCACGCGCCGGGCATCGTCGGCATCTCGTCGCCGGACACGGAGAGCACGCCGCTCTCGGCGTCGGCATCGCAGTCCTCCGAGTCGGCGCCGCCGCCCCCGGCGCTGCCCAGGCTGCCGCCCCCGGCGCAGCCACCGCCGCCTCCTCCGCCGCCCCCCGGGTGGTTGTGCAGGCGGTCGCCGAGGCGCGCCAGCTTGGTGCGGACGCGCCGCAGCGGCCCCGCCTCAGCCGGCTGCGCCTGCATGTCGGGCCGGACTTCGCGCCACGGCGCGCTGCGCCATGTCTTGCAGCAACCCGTCCTCGCAGCTCGGTGGTCACACGCTCACTGGCCCGGCCGCCGCTCGCCGAGTCGATGGCTGTGTCACGTGACGCCAGTCCTGTCTGCGCATGCGCACCAACTGCTTGCTAGATTTTCAGCCCGGTCGGAGCTCGTGTCGCTGTCTGCACGGTGTCGCTCGCAGGCTTGTCACACACACTCGTTACTGTTTGCCACTGTTGTTGTGTCCCCCCCCCCCCCCTGAATCGGAGGCGGGGGTGGAGTGAATATGAGGGTCATTACCCTGCGCCCCCTCCCGCCACCAAAACCATTTTATTTGTTTTGAAAAAGCCCTTTAGGACTGTACTCGTCTCCCGAATGTTTTCAATTATCTATTCATCGTGTTCTTGCCGCGACTTCTCTTTATACTCCAGAAATTTGCAACAAGCTATTTCTTTCTCCTCGGCATCAAAGGTTTCTAATTTCTTAGCCAGATTCTCACTGTCCGCTCGCACCTTGTTTACTTCGTCTCTTAAAATTCTCAAGACCTCGTCTCTGGTAGCACCTTTCAGTATCGAAAACCCTGCTCCTTTTGGCACTGGCACTACATTATTACTGCTTATCAGTTACACAAACGAACAAAACTGCTTAAACATACCACTATCATAGCACTTCCCTCTACCTTCATGCATAAATACTAAGCCATATTCCTTGTTCAGATGAAAACAAAATCAAATTTCGAAAACACTTAATAGTAACACTAAGGAATTACTCCTTATTATAACTTAATTATTCTTGCTTGAGAGGCTGCTCATAACTACTCCTTCACACCGAAACAATTACTAAATATTGATTCTCCTCCTAAAACTTACTCATAGTTCACACCTTCTATCCTGCTAGACAATGAGACACATCTCTGGCTCGTGACATCCACATTGCCTACATCGACCAGGTGAAAACCAACATTTATATTTATACCACCTCCAAAAATGCCATCTACACTCCTGGAAATTGAAATAAGAACACCGTGAATTTATTGTCCCAGGAAGGGGAAACTTTATTGACACATTCCTGGGGTCAGATACATCACATGATCACACTGACAGAACCACAGGCACATAGACACAGGCAACAGAGCATGCACAATGTCGGCACTAGTACAGTGTATATCCACCTTTCGCAGCAATGCAGGCTGCTATTCTCCCATGGAGACGATCGTAGAGATGCTGGATGTAGTCTTGTGGAACGGCTTGCCATGCCATTTCCACCTGGCGCCTCAGTTGGACCAGCGTTCGTGCTAGACGTGCAGACCGCGTGAGGCGACGCTTCATCCAGTCCCAAACATGCTCAATGGGGGACAGATCCGGAGATCTTGCTGGCCAGGGTAGTTGACTTACACCTTCTAGAGCACGTTGGGTGGCACGGGATACATGCGGACGTGCATTGTCCTGTTGGAACGGCAAGTTCCCTTGCCGGTCTAGGAATGGTAGAACGATGGGTTCGATGACGGTTTGGATGTACCGTGCACTATTCAGTGTCCCCTCGACGATCACCAGTGGTGTACGGCCAGTGTAGGAGATCGCTCCCCACACCATGATGCCGGGTGTTGGCCCTGTGTGCCTCGGTCGTATGCAGTCCTGATTGTGGCGCTCACCTGCACGGCGCCAAACACGCATACGACCATCATTGGCACCAAGGCAGAAGCGACTCTCATCGCTGAAGACGACACGTCTCCATTCGTCCCTCCATTCACGCCTGTCGCGACACCACTGGAGGCGGGCTGCACGATGTTGGGGCGTGAGCGGAAGACGGCCTAACGGTGTGCGGGACCGTAGCCCAGCTTCATGGAGACGGATGCGAATGGTCCTCGCCGATACCCCAGGAGCAACAGTGTCCCTAATTTGCTGGGAAGTGGCGGTGCGGTCCCCTACGGCACTGCGTAGGATCCTACGGTCTTGGCGTGCATCCGTGCGTCGCTGCGGTCCGGTCCCAGGTCGACGGGCACGTGCACCTTCTGCCGACCACTGGCGACAACATCGATGTACTGTGGAGACCTCACGCCCCACGTGTTGAGCAATTCGGCGGTACGTCCACCCGGCCTCCCGCATGCCCACTATACGCCCTCGCTCAAAGTCCGTCAACTGCACATACGGTTCACGTCCACGCTGTCGCGGCATGCTACCAGTGTTAAAGACTGCGATGGAGCTCCGTATGCCACGGAAAACTGGCTGACACTGACGGCGGCGGTGCACAAATGCTGCGCAGCTAGCGCCATTCGACGGCCAACACCGCGGTTCCTGGTGTGTCCGCTGTGACGTGCGTGTGATCATTGCTTGTACAGCCCTCTCGCAGTGTCCGGAGCAAGTATGGTGGGTCTGACACACCGGTGTCAATGTGTTCTTTTTTCCATTTCCAGGAGTGTATGTTAACCTGTCACATGCTAAACTTACAAGTGCAACTCAACCACTGCTGTCACCCCACCATTTGTCGACGAAACTACACTCCTGCAATGGTTGAGTAATCTTCTTGGTCCACGAGTGAAAGTTGCAGGCATAGTCTCCTGTCACCAAACGACATGGTGACAGGCTCGAAGTTCCCACTTCTGACACCACTCAGTCATATGCAGCTTACACTCGGTATGGTGCTGATGATGGGCCAATCAGGCCCAGTGACACACTGATGACCGAGAGAAATATTTTATTGACTCCAGACACACATCACGTCATTAGCAACATGAGGCAGATGCGCCCCACTCTGGCGACCCAGGCCGGCGAAGGCTTGCAGGCACCTGCTTGCACACTGGCGTGGAGTTGCTGATGCAGGCGCCCTGCAATGCTGACGTCAGGCTGAGCGACCACTGACCCTGACATCAGCAGTGCACTCCATGTTTTGCTTCCGCTGCATCCTGCAGTGGCAGACGCCTGCACTCATATGATTCAGTCGTGGCTTGTGTCCACCAGGGGGTCGAGGGAGGACTGCTGTGCATGGGACGCAAGATGCAGGAGTGAATGGCGACGGCGCAGGCAGATTAATGGCGCTATGGCAGCAAGTCTCACAAGAAGACTCAATGAAGTGGCAGCTGGCCTGACCCGATCTCGAACCCATGGCTGCAGCTGGTAATGCCCAGTCGTCTCATCATCTGGCGTGGACCTGATGTCGTGGTGATGCTGCTGAACTCAGAATGAATGTACCTCAGAAACTACAACTATTTATATGGCTCTGAGGTGGATCTATTGCTCTAAAACTCTGCATCCAGTTACGTAGATCACAAAAAGAATCTTACCATGGTGTGGGGCCATCATCCTGCCAGCTATCGCTATTACCAATGCGTGCTACAGTTGTCCTTTGAGTAAAGCTATCCTGTCTCACAATCCTTTTCCATACCTGTTTTCTGACCTGTATGTTGAAACCAGTATTTGCTGCTGCAATACTTCACAGTAGCTTTTTCTAAATTTCTTCAAGTTATTCTGAAACTAGGTAGTGACACTGCAAAACGCTATGTTTATCATTGAGTGTACACTCACTACAGTATCCATTATTGCCATTTCGACCTTTTGGTGATTTTCAAGTGGTTAGCACGAACTGAAAACACAGCAGTACTCAACAACAGAAAGAATGAAAAGGACATGACCCTCTATAGCTCATGTCAGCTTTGTCACGCACACTATCACTGTGTGACAGATAGGATAAAAACGACATGAAACGAAACTCGTGCTTACTGCATATGTCAGCAATGAACACTGTACTCAACGTTATGTTTTTATCCAGTCTGTCATTTTACGATGGTAAATGTGACAAAGGCTGGCACGAGTTATAGAACCTGATATCCTAATTATTTTTTTAATTGCCGATTAGTGCTGTGTTTTCAGTGTGCTGTGTATCCTTACAGTACATCCTATATTCTACTCCAGTTTTGTTGCCCTTCATGGCAAGCCACCCTAGGCTTACATTATAGTAATATAATGCCCACCCGCACGCGGTGACATTTTCTACTGCTTGTCTTCGTGCTTCCCAAAACCTACCTTGGCCATCAAGTTCGCCGGATCTCTCCCCGATTGAGCACATGTGGAGCAGCTCGGGATTTTGACGATCTGACTCGCCAATTGGATAGAGTTTGCAATGTTATCCTCCAGGAGGACATCCAACAGCTATATCAATCAATGCCAAGTCAAGAAACTGCTTGCATAACGGATGGATGTGGACGAACGCGTTTTTGACTTGCTCATTTTGTGAGACCCTGTCTCTTGAACATATCATGGATTTTTTTCTGAAATTGTAATCATTTGTTTGTAATCATTTGTTTGTCTGTACACGTGAATCACATTTATCGATTTCAGTCCCATGTAGATAATTCATTTTTTGTCTTTGAATGTATAATGATCGACTTCTAGAAATGAACGCTCTCGGAGTTTTCGCGGTAAATCACACTCTGATACACATTGCTTTCTCTTGTAGGGCCAGCCACTGGAATTGGATGGGCATCTCCGTGACGCTTTCGTGCTTAATAGATGAAGCAGTGGCGAAACGCGTTGCTCTCCTTTAGATCGTCTCTATTTCCTCTTTCAATGCCATCTGGTAGGGATCCCAAGCTGACGAGCAATATTCAAGTATTAGTCGAACGAGGATTTTTTAAACTACCCCTTCGGGGATTGACTATATTTCCTGAGGAATCTTACAATCAATCTCAGCGTGACATGTGCCTTACTTGCCCGCAGCTCGTGGTCTACTGGCTAACGTTGCTGCCTCTGGATCACGGGGTCCCGGGTTCGATTCCCGGCAGGGTTAGGGATTTTTCTCTGCCCGGGGACTGGGTGTTTGCGTCGTCCTCATAATTTCATCATCGTCATCATCGTTCCTGACAGTGGCTAAATTGGACCGTGAAAAAAATTGGACTGTATGAAAATTGGGACTTCGTATAGGCCTTGATGACGGCGCAGTTGAGCGCCCCACAAACCATACATGACACACCATCTGCCTTACTTGTGAGTAGTTTTGTGTGATGTTTTATTTTAAATCTCTCTTTACACACACACCCACATGTGACTGCTACCAGAGATTGATCTGCAATCTTGTAATGGTACAATAATAATTCTTCCTGCCTGTTTATGTGCGATACGTCTCATTTTTGCGTTGAGGGTCAGCTGCCAATCACTGCACCAAGAGTAGCTCTTCCACTGGGCTCCAAACCAGAGGACCACGATCGATCTTGGGAACGATGTTGCTCTGCTACCATCCGTGTTCGAAGCTATCTGTCTTCAAAGCAGCGAAACGCCTGTACGAGCTGAGGATAGCTTCTGAACCGAGGTTACAGGCGTCATTCGTGTCCACATGAGTCAAGATTTTCGGCTAGGTGCAACAAGTGCGCTCAAAACGTCCGCCGCAGGCAGAGCCTCCTCCATCCTCCACATCTCGTACGTGACCGTCTCCCCCCCCCCCCCCCCCCGCCCCCAACTTCTCCTGCGCCAAGCAAACGGTGGACAGTACTGCCCTCTGTTTCCACGAGACTGGTTCAAAATGGTTCAAATGGCTCTGAGCACTATGGAAGTTAACATCTGTGGTCATCAGTCCTCTAGAACTTAGAACTACTTAAACCTAACTAACCTAAGGACATCACACACATCCATGCCCCAGGCAGGATTCGAACCTGCGACCGTAGCAGTCGCGCGGTTCTGGACTGAGCGCCTAGAACCGCTAGACCACCGCGGCCGGCATATGGGACTGGTGCTATGCTGCTTCTTGGTTGTCACAATACTACATTCTGCTCACGTGACGCAACCGCTGGAAATATATGCGAACACTTAACAATAAGTTAATCGACACTGGACAACACAGTTAAGTGCACAGACACTATTCACTTCTTCACAGAAGCATGTGAGAACAAAGACTGAACGAAATCTTGTGTAAAGGCAGGAACTGCTCTGCTGCTGGTGGGGATGTAGAAGCGTTTTGGACGAGATGAAGATGGCGAACCTGTCCAGGTTTTGATTTCAAGGGTATAGCAAAGCGCACATGCAGTAGTTTTCGAGTCACAGACTCCATTCGGATGTGGTTCATTTCCTTTTTTGGGAGGCTATCGCCCTACACGTTAATGCGCATTAGACATCTGAAGAAGAAACGTAAGGCTGTCATCAATTCGAAGACTGGTTTGAACCCGACATTGCGTTGCTATGCACGGTTCTACTGCAGTCGATATGTCCTTGCCTTACCCAAGTTCAAGTGGTTCAAATGGCTCTAAGCACTATGGGACTTAACATCTGAGGTCATCAGTCCCCTAAACTTAGAACTACTTAAACCTAACTAACCTAATGACATCACACACACCCATGCCCGAGGAAGGATTCGAACCTGCCACCGTAGCAGCAGCGAGGTTCCGGACTGAAGCGCCTAGAACCGTTCGGCCACAGTGGACGGCCTTACCCAAGGGTAGGAGCACATAGAGTTTAGCGTGTTCTCTGAATTACGGTGCAATGTGCATTTTTCACATTAACAGTTTACTTCCAGAGATGAAAGAAGAAATCAGTCACACAGAAATCCATGAACCGACTGAGGACAGAACTATGGATCTTTGAATTTGGGTTTGTAGTTTGGAACTTATCCATGTTTTGCCGGCTTGTGACCGAGCGGGTCTAGGCGCTTCAGTCCGGAACCGCGCTGCTGCTACGGTCGCAGGTTCGAATCCTGCCTCGGGCATGGATGTGTGTGATGTCCTTAGGTTAGTTAGGTTTAAGTAGTTCTAAGTTCTAGGGAATGATGACCTCAGATGTTAAGTCCCATAGTGGTTAGAGTCATTTGAGTTTTTATCCACTTTTTTAACAAATTGTTTTATTAGCATAACATTAATAAGTAATACACCAACGCATTGTTTCACAATGATGTGTACTAATAAAGTTCTCTTGGGCTTCCAGTCACATAAAGTAGTTGAAGACCCATGAGCATTCGAACGAGAACTCCTCAGCCATTGTCAAGTGCTAGCTACTGTGTAGTAGGTGATGCCGTCCCTATATAGCGTTGCTACCGCTTGTGACGTCACTGGCGTCCAGTCCAGCAATATACAGGGAGATTTAGCTGTCACTACCGATGGATTTTATGCAACCTGCAACACCTGCAGACACTACGTGCATGTTTTTTGTGTTCTCTCGCTCGCTATGCGCAATCTTTTGGTCTTACACAAAACATGAAGATGACCTTTTTGTAGGAAATTAAATGTAGTTAAATTTTGCACTGGGATACATTTTCGCTAGGGCCCGTAGTCTTAGAATTATTAAAGGAAAACGTACAAAAGTGTCCTTCAATCGCGTTTTTTTCGTGAATAACTCTAAAACCGTGGCATCCAGCGAAAACATATCCCAATACAAAATTTAATTACCGTAAATTTGCTACAAAAAGGTCCTATTCATTTTTTCTGCGGGACTAATAGTTTGCGAGCACGAGGATATGAAAATATCGCACATAATTTTTGAAGGCATTGCAGGTTGCACAAAAACCATCAGTAGGGGCAGCTGAATCAGCTTGTGTAATGTAATGTTTTGGTTGCAAGATCACCGGCCCCGGCTTCAACATTCCGATGTCCGGGTCCAACCCAAGCTGTGCTTAACTATTGATCGCCATCTCTATCTAGCTCGTTGTGAGACATTTTTGTCTTGATCGCTGTCCCAGAAAGCATTTAATAATAGTGCATCATCGAATGCAATTCGGAGTCCTTTTTCCAACGCATGCTCTGTTCTCTCGGAAGCACCTCTTATGTCCTATACGGCGTGGTTCAGTAGAGCACACATCCGCACGGCCTTTTGTATTTTGCTAGCGTTCTGAGGCCTACATCAGCTTTCACTAGTCTCATGAGCTGTGCAATTTTTGCCTCAGATCTGAAGACTGAATCTAATGTATGCTTCTTTATGAGCCCAGTATTCTTATTCCATAGAGAGGCATAAAACAGATTCATTGTTCGGGCCTCCGGCAAGAATTCAACAAGTCAAGAGACCTGTAAAAGATGATGAAGGCTTCAGAACGCTAGGATTATACGAAATACTGTGTGCGTGTGGACAGTATTATGTTGGACACACTGTGCACACTGCTCAACAGTGCCGTAAAGAACATCAGGTGTTGCTGCCTACGCTATCGTGAGAAATCAGCTCTGGAAAATGAACACCGAATTTCATTCGAAGGAGCATCATAAGGGGGCAATCAAACGAAAACGAGACAGATGGGAAAAAGTTAGTAAACTCTTTATTATTTCGAAAGTAATCACCATAAGTAATACGCCACTGCGACACAAAACTATCAGTGTCTTCACGTAAAAGTGTTTGCTGTTGTCTACGTACCTATGATTGTACCCATGCATGCACTTCTTCGTTCTAAGAAAATAGATAGCCACGAATCTCTTTCTTCAGGGCTCCAAAAATATTTATAAATCACATGGGAGAGATAGGGACTGTAAGGATGACGTGTAAGGGCTTCCCAGAGAAACTTCTGCAGTGTACTCGAAACTATATAGACGGTCGAAACGATGTTGACACCATGTGGGCCCATCCATATGTTGCCAAGGTGGTTTCGACTACACTGCAGAAGTTTCGATAGGAAGCCCTTTCACATTCTCCGGTCAGTCGTGATCTCTCCCCATGCGATTTTCATATTTTTGGAGCCCTGAAGAAAGACATTCGTGGCCGTCGATTGGCTTCGAACGAAGAGCTGCACGCCTGGGTACAATCATGCTACTGTAGCCAATCGCAAACATTTTTCCTTGAAGACATTAACTGTCTTTTCTCACACTGGTATAAGTGTATTAAGACTTACGGCGGTTACTTCTGAAACAATAAACAGTGCACTTACTTTTTTCACCTGTTTCGTTTTCATTTGACTTTCCCTTACGATATTAAACGAACAAATGGTTTCTGGTAAAGCGTTACATAAGAAGCGATCGAGATAAAAGTTTCTGACGACATCCTCGATAAAGACGACGGGCTGCAATAAAGCACAGCTTAGGTTGGGACCCGGCCATTGGAACGCTGAAGCGGGCACGGCGGTCTTGAACTAAAAGATTGCCTTATATGGTACCGCTGTTACGCACGATAGTCACCGCTTGACAATGGCCCAGGAGTACTCGGTCGACAGCTCGTATGTTTTAAACCATTTGACGCTACTGGAAGCCTGAAAGAAGATTAATAGGAGCGCGGGGTCGCCGCTTGGTCTTAGGCGTCTTGTCACTGTCCCCCCGTTTGAGGTTCGAGTATTCCCTCGGGCATGGGTGTATGTGTTGCCCATAGTGTAAGTTAATTTAAGTTAGATTAAGTAGTGTGTAAGCTTGGGGACCGATGACCTAAGCAGTTTCGTCCCGTAAGATCTTACCACAAAAATACCAAGATTAATAAGAAATAATACTTACAAATTAAACAAAAAGAAATTCAGCAAATCTTTCTAAGGTAACTACAGAGATATGAGTCTTATGTGAGCCTTCGAATCAGTTGTAGAAGAATAAATTCCTATAAACCGGAATGAATTCATTACAGCAAACGTAACGATGAGTTTGAGTGAGTGAGGAATAAATAGTGCACGTTTATTGCCACGATCTTGGAGACGAAGCTGCAGTATCGATACAGCAAGTGAGTCAGGTAAAATTAGCTGCCAGCCACGAAAATACCTAGCGGCTTCACGGACGTCCATCGCATAAAGTTAGACGTTGCCTATCAAAATACACGACCCACTCCGCGGAGCACTAGATCATCTCGGGAAAGAACGCCCCTCTGATACTATCATGAAACAGGAATATCCTATACAACTTGCGACTGAATGAAACTATTCTTGTGAGATAGAACTTAGTATGCAGCTGTGGGCAGAAACTCATCACCGGAAGCGCGCATAGCGTAGGACGTGCACAACGGAAGCGAGGTAAAGTCACGGTCGCTCAAGAAGCACAGCGTAAGGGCCGACTGGCTACAAAAGATAAAAAGTAAGTTGCACGTCAAATACCTCCCCAGAGCCCCACGCTTATATACATTCTACTCATTTTTCTATGTAGTGCCCCCGTGACTAGCCATTTAAAATCATTTGCACAGAATTCCACAGCGTGGGACATCAGCCAGTCCAGAACGGAAGATTTTCAACAATTCATTAGCCGGTAAATGCTGAGAAGTAAGGGGAGGCTGTAATCCGAATGGACAATGAGGGCGACAGTTAGGCCGTTGTTAAAATTAATAAGCAACTAGAGATTACAAATATGAATAAAGGAAAGACGAAAATGTAATACAACAATGTTGTGTTTTTATAATTGGCTTAGAGTCATGAAGCAGTTTGCGAATGCTTTTTTGTGATGGAATCAGTTGATGACAATATTATATTATTCTAACGTTATTTAGTGGGCAACTTCTACATCTACGTCTACATACATACTCCGCAATTCACCATACGGTACGTGGCGGAGGGTACCTCGTACCACAACTAACATCTTCTCTCCCTGCTTCACTCCCAAATAGAACGAGGGAAAAATGACTGCGTATATGCCTCTGTACGAGCCCTAATCTCTCTTATCTTATATTTGTTGTCTTTCCGCGAATTGTAAGTTGGCGGCAGTAAAATTGTACTGCAGTCAGCCTCAAATGCTGGTTCTCTAAATTTCCTCAGTAGCGATTCACGAAAAGAACGCCTCCTTTCCTCTAGAGACTCCCACCCGAGCTCCTGAAGCATTTCCGTAACACTCGCGTGATGATCAAACCTACCAGTAACAAATCTAGCAGACCGCCTCTGAATTGCTTCTATGTCCTCCCTCAATCCGACCTGACAGGAATCCCAAACGCTCGAGCAGTACTCAAGAATAGGTCGCACCAGCGTTCTATAAGCGGTCTTCTTTACAGATGAACCACATCTTCCCCAAATTCTACCAATGAACCGAAGACGACCATCTGCCTTTCCCACAACTGCCATTACATGCTTGTCCCACTTCACATCGCTCTGCAATGTTACGCCCAAATATTTAATCGACGTGACTGTGTCAAGCGCTACACTACTAATGGAGTATTCAAACATTACGGGATTCTTTTTCCTATTCATCTGCATTAATTGACATTTATCTATATTTAGAGTTAGCTGCCATTCTTTACACCAATCACAAATTCTGTCCAAGTCATCTTGTATCCTCCTACAGTCACTCAACGACGACACCTTCCCGTACACCACAGCATCATGAGCAAACAGCCGCACATTGCTATCCACCCTATCCAAAAGATCATTTATGTAGATAGAAAACAACAGCGGACCTACCACACTTCCCTGGGGCACTCCAGATGATACCCTCACTTCCGATGAACACTCACCATCGAGGACAACTTGAACGTGGTATTAAAGCGTCCTGTCAGAATAATGTGACCACGTGTCAGGAGCCACCTTTTGCAGCGAGGACGGCTGCGACACCCGCAAGAAAAGAGTCACAGAGGTTCTGGAAGGTACCGAAAGTCATGTAGAGGCATGCAGACTCCAGTGCCGCGGGCAGCTGCACTAGGAATCTTGGTCAAGGAACAGCCTGATAGAGTTGGTCCTACAGATTCTCGATTGGATTTAAATCCGGGGAGTTTTGTGACCAGCGTTCTACGGTGAACACATCCTAGTGCTCTTCTAGCACGTACTATGCGAAGTGTGGACACGTTGGGTTGTCCTACTGGTAGATACCAGCGCCCCGAGGAAAATAAAGTGCATGGAGGAGTGGACATGGTCCCCAAGGATAGATGTATACTTGTGTTGATCCGTTGTGCTTACAGAATGACGGGATCACCCAAGGGATGCCACGAAAACGTTCCGCGGACCATAATGCTCCCTTCTCCGGACTGGACCCTTCGGACGCCTGTGCATGGAGCATAAAACATGATTCATCTCAAAAGACCACCTGTCGCCAGTTGGTGGACGTCCATTGCGGTGCTGGCGCACAAATTGCAGACTTCGTCACCGACGAACAGCAGTCAGCATGGGTGCATGAACCAGGTGCCTACGTCAGAGGCCAATACGCACCAACGGTCGCTGAGGAGACACTGTTGGGAGCCCCTTGGTTCGCCTTGGAGCCCAGTTGTTCAGAGTTGCACGTCATTCGCCCATACACATCTCCGCATTCGTCGTTCATCCTTGACATATATAGCCCATGGTTTCCCACAGTTGCCCCGGCGCCGTTTTGGATAGCGCCATTTTGTCATTCACTGTTTACTTTAACGACGGCGACCCACGAACAGTTGACAAACTTAGCCGTTTCGGAAATGCTTCCACTCTTGGCCCGAAAGGCAATGATCAAGCCTTTTGGACGTCAGATAAATCGCTCCGCTTCCGCGTTAGAGAGACTGCACAGTCTTTCGTGTCCCCCCCCCCCCCCCCCCCCGCCCTTCCCGATACGCTTTACATACCCTCCACTGCTAGTGCTGCCAACTGCCGTCTCCAAGTGGTTATTGCATATTGACATCTTAACATAGGCGGTGGCCACATTAATTTGACCGGGCCGTGTATTCCGTATATTAAAAATTGACAATGAATCACCATTTGTGACTAATAACGGTTTGGGACAGCATCTGAATTTCGCACGTAAGGATTTTATGTTATGTTTATCATAACAAGTCGCCATTGTTATCGTGGCTGAGCTTGAAATTTTCATATTGCGTGAGAGAGGTAAATAAATTTCCCACGAGTATTTTCGTGGGTATTATTTACGTATACTGTATTCCAACTGTGGAAAATACCAGGTGTTATGCACAACATCTTGAAAAGTGGATGCTGCTCTCACGTTGCGCGACAAATTCTCAAAATGAGATCTTCTTAACTTCGTAAAATAAACAGCTGACAGTCAGACGTATTGCATGAAGATTTTGCTGCAGTTTCTGTATTCTGCGACCAATAACGACAGTGAAACTCATTGTTAAATACTTTTTGATGGACGAAAAAAACGCTCAGTGCTGTCCGAACTTTGACAGTGCTAGTGAAAGTAAACAGATGGCTCTGTGTATTGTAGTTAGTAGTAATAAGGACAAAGAATTTTCGAATGAGAACTGATGAGCGCAGCTCTAAATGTTTAAATTTTATACTATGAAATGAGAATGAATCAGGTAAAGATTTGAAAATAAGGAATTGTGTTCAAAACTAGTCATCATTAACGCAAATATGATAGCAAGTAAGACAGAAAATTAGAGATATTATTACATTAACTTGGTACATTTATATATCTTGACTTTCCATATAGTTCGTTGTGATTGTAATCTCTAAGCATCTAAAATGCTTAACAGTACTCCTCAGTATCTGTTGATATTTTCATCTTTATGAACTCCACGAATGACACAAATTTCCGCTTCCAAGACGCCATTGCTATAATTATCCATACATAGTAACTCCTCTTTCACTTTAGATCTCTTGATAGTGGCTGTCTCAACATCCACAAGCATCTGAGTTAGTGATGTAGGCAAGCTGAGAGCGTGCCGCAGATCCGCGCTCAAGAAGAACTTAGGCTATCGTCAGTAGACTATCACATCTGCAGTGAGGACGATCCTCCCGACGCAGAAGGAATTCGTGGATGAGTCTCGTGTGGCCGATGCGCAGTCGGAAGAACACAATGGCATCTTTCAGAAAGGCCTGAAAAGATGATTGCCACACCTCTAAGCGCTGTTAACTTGTTTTTGGTCGTAGTAGCCTACAATTACAATTCCCAGAGCCTCAAAATATTGCTTCGAAGTTGTAGTCGTAAGCCGGTTCTCGGTATTCCGACGTCAGTTTGATCTCCTGTAGTTGTGCCTTCAGCTAGACGGTCGGCGAGTTCATTTCCTGCGATGCCTATGTGGTTCGGTGTCCAGATGAAGGTCACTATCTTGCCAGAGCTGTAGAGGATAACCAGTAGGTCCTGGATCTTGGCGACCAAAAGACTTTTGGAATGGCACAGGGATACGCCTTTCAAGCAACTCATGGAACCTCTACGGATCAGAAAGTTCGTCTTGGCCAGAGATTTGACGTACCACATAGCTTGAGGCATGACAACCAACTCTGCAGTGTACACACTGCAGGCACTTGGTTAAGAGTGCTTATCTTGTCCCCTTGCCTGTGAAAAAGCGTAACCAACCCTGTCGTCGACTTTCGACCCGTCCGTGTAGATGTATACCGAATTGGAATAATCGCAGAGGATCGGATGACACAGGAATCAGGGAAGGGTAAAATCAGCATCCTTCTTAGGGCCACAAAAAGGTCCATCCATAACACAGGACAGGGTACAGACCACACAGGGTGTCGAGAGGGAGCTCCAGGAACACAGACTTAAAAGAGGCTGTTGGAGGTCCTTCAGTAGAGTATCAAGTAGGACCACAGCTGGTCTGCTCTGTGTTGCGTGATGCGCAAACAGTCTGAACGGTTGGTTGCGGAATAGAGTTAAATGACATGGGCAAGTAGTCATCCGACAGATTGTAACTGCGTAATTTGCCAGAACATGCTGTCAACACAGCTCTCGGAAGGCCCCCGTTGCCAACCGCACGCCAATACGATGAACAGTGTTCAACAAGCTCAGTACGGATGGTGCTGCCGACCCACAGGCAACGCATCTATAGTCCAACCGGGATGAAATCAGCACTTTGGAAAATCCCAGAACTATGCGGTCCGCGCCCCACGAGGAGTTACTAAGAAAACGGAGAGCATTTATCTGCCTCATACAAGTTACCTTGACCCCGCAAACATGTGGTAGCCATGTTAGCTTGTTGCCCTATAAAATACCTAAGAATCGAAACGTTTCAACGACTTCAAATAATTGGTCAACAAGATAAATTTCTGGATGCGGGTGGACAGTCTGAAGTCGGCAAAAATGCACAGCTCGTGATTTTGCAGGAGAAAACTGACAGCCGTGATTCAGGGCCCAATCATGTAGTCTCCAGACAGCCCCTTGAGTTGGCGCTCAGCGGTGCACACTGATGCAGAGGCACAGTACAGGCAATGATCATCCATATGCAGAGACTGTGCGGCCCACTGCATTTACGATGCCTTTGATGGGGATAGCGAATAACCGACTTTATTCACAAGCGGTCCTTTTATATGCAGTCCAATAAAGAGCATAACTGGAGTGAAATGTCGTAACACCGTTCTCACGTACGTTTAAGTAGGCTGTCGAATGAAAGATGTCCAATTGTGAAAATAGCTACAGGAAAAGATTTGAGGATTTATATCATGCGTCACCCCTTAGTTACAGGCTTATAGTAGTATCGCATTATTTCACTAATTATTTTGGCTCATTACGCGTTCCTTGTATGGAAGAACTTCAGAAAAATGGTCTCTTTCCTCTGCCACTAAGAAGAATTTGGGTTATGTAGCTGGTTACCGCAGAACACTGAAGTAATTTTTTCTTACACTGGAAATACATAAAGCAATCTGCACTTATCCATGATAACGAAGGTATTAAGAGTGTTTGATTTAATGACAGCAGCGGCAGTTCATTTCAAAGAAGGAAAAATGGTTACGTTCGTTGTGGCATTTGTTACTAACCACGACTTGTAACCAAAATAAATGAGCATGTCCTGAAACATTAGACTACAGTAGGATATTAGCAGATATTTATGTATACATCCTTTGATTAAAAATTCTTTCTCTTAGTGTAATTCCGTGTACTTCCATGACTAGTGCTCTTTGATGCTCCTCTTTTGATTCTTTTGTACGACATGTTTCTGTTGTAACTATGAATTTCAAATATTAATTATAGAAGCTGCTTTTCTTCCATCAGGGCTTTGCTATCGCATTATGGTCGTGCATAAATAAAGGAGTGACTTTTACCGATAGGTAAGTTTAGTAAAAGCGGCGAAACGCTCCATGTTACGACATTAGGGTGAACAACAAAAACGTTTAAACGTAACAAGGGAAATACTTTTAAAACTATATTACTAGCTGCGAGGAGTTTTATATCGATGGATAGGTAAGCTTCATAGTCGCATAAATATTGTTATTGAATTTTACTCCACTCTAGGGACAGCTTCAGTAGGCACTGGAGATCAGTTTCCCACCCAATGATATTTATTGTATAGAGTGGCCAGAAACAGTCTGAAAAGCTTGCAAGGGTGTTGCTGGGGAGGTTATGCTACGAAATAATTGTTAAGAAAAAAATTCGATACGTTGCGCCAATCAGGTCATTGTGCTCGATAATTCAAGTGGAAATGGAAATGTCGTGTGGCTAGGGCCTCCCGTCGGGTAGACCGTTCGCCTGGTGCAGGTCTTTCGATTTGACGCCACTTCGGCGACCTGCGCGTCGATGGGGATGAAATGATGATGATCAGGACAACACAACACCCAGTCCCTGAGCGGAGAAAATTTCCGACCCAGCCGGGAATCGAACCCGGGCCCTTAGGATTGACAGTCTGTCACGCTGACCACTCAGCTACCGGGGCGGACCGATAATTCAAGTACGTGCAGGCGATAAAATGTGCTAATGCACAGACATATGTGGGTCCGTGAGTTACCAATTAATCAAATGCTCATTACCAGTTAAAAATTGCCTTTTCGGAAGTGATAAATTTAGGCTAGGTAAGCAAAAGCTACGTTTGTTCGGTTTGAGGAAACCAAACGAAGAACGCGTTTGGCGACACTGTCTCTGGCAAACTGCTTGAATTTGCGCGAGTAATGACCTGACTGGGTAACAACAGTGGAAAATAACTCGGGAACTGCGCAACGTATCGAATGTTTTTTCTGAACAAGTATTTTGCAGCTCAACCTACCCTGCAACACCCTTTCAAGCTTTTCAAGTTGTTTTAACCATTCTGTATATGTTACTATGTTGTTACAGTTTCAGTTTAGATTCCGGAGAAATACGGGGACACGTGACCTAGTACTGAGCCTACGATTTATCTTAGGCGGTAGGTTAAAGAAAGGATAAGCCGGCCTGGGTGGCAGAGCAGTTGTAGGCGCTAAAGTCTGCAACCGCGCGACCGCTACGGTCGCAGGTTCGAATCCTGCCTCGGGCATGGATGTGTGTGATGTCCTTTGGTTAGTTAGGTTTAAGTAGTTCTAAGTTCTAGGGGACTGATGACCTTAGAAGTTAAGCCACATAGTGCACAAAGCCAACAATTATAGCATTTGTAGATTTAGAGAAAGGAATCGGTTGATACCACACGTCCTGAGCTATTAAAGAATCGTCAATTTGGTAATGGAGGGAAGTGTAGAGGGGAAAAGGAGGCCAAAGCGTGGATGCAATAAGCAGTTTCAAATGGATATATGTTGCAGTAGTTATTCAGACCTGATGAGGCTTGCAAAGGATAGACTAGCATAGAGAGCTTCGGACTGAAGACCACAACAACATTTTGTTACATAAATGTCCTTTTCAATATAAAATTTTCTGAGCAATCGAATGTTCTATGAAGATGAGATGTAGTGAGTGAGCGAGTTGGGGAAAGAGGTGCGAGAAGGAAGGATGGAAGGAAGGAAAAAAATGGTTCAAATGGCGCTGAGCACTATGGGACTTAATTTCTGAGGTCATCAGTCCCCTAGAACTTAGAACTACTTAAACCTAACTAACCTAAGGACATCACACACATCCATGCCCGAGGCAGGATTCGAACCTGCGACCGTAGCAGTCACGCGGTTCCGGACTGAGCGCCTAGAACCGCGAGACCATCGCGGCCGGCAGGAAGGAAGGAATGGACAGCGTCATAGAAGAGAGAGAGAGAGAGAGAGAGAGAGAGAGAGAGAGACAAATGAGATTAATTAACAGACGTCAGTGAGTCCAAAACGTTTTACACTTCCGTTCGAGGTGAGGGAGGAGGAAGAGATCACTGTTTAACGTCCCGTCGACAACGAGGTCATTAGAGACGGAGCACAAGCTCGGATTAGGGAAGTATGGGGAAGGAAGTCGGCCGTGCCTTCTCAAAGGAATCATGCCCGCATTTGCCTGGAACGATTTAGGGAAATAACGGAAAACCTAAATAAAGATGGCCGGACGCGGGTTTGAACCGTAGTCCTCGAGAATGCGAGTCCAGTGTTCAAACCACTGCGCCACCTCGCTCGGTCTTTCGTTCGATTTCGTAGCTTAAAATTGTGCGGAATCCGTTGAGGTACTCTAAGCGTGGCCTACGTGAAGGAGAAATTCATCACTGTTCAGAGTGTAGATTCGGGAAAGACGGCAATTTCTAGGATCTGAACGCCAGGTTTTGCTACAGCGAACCTAATTATCTCACGTTCCTCAGTGAAAAACCATATGAGTTGACTATCGTTCATACCGTGTTTTACCAGCTTGTTTCTCCACACTTGATCGTTAACAGCGGTGTAAGCAACGTTCCACTACGCTACGAAAGAATACATTACAATAATGTGAACTGAGCAGTTTTAAATTATGCCGGATGACACAAGCTCTTTCATAGAAAGCATATCGAGAAGAGAGTGTGGGTAAGCCGTTCTCAAAAGTCAATGAAAATCCACGGTTCATACAGCGTGGAAGATAGTACAGTGGGTATATATGGATATGTAAATGAATGTGTGTTTCTGGAAGAATAACACGAATAGTCACTATCCGAAATCTTTCAGTGTAACCTCCCTACAGACCACGGAAGGGAAACGTCGAAATAGGCCACCTGTATTTTCTTAAATACACACTTCTTGCTGCCCAACACCCCAGTACATTGGAGAAATGTCACCTTTTAGGCATTTTGGTTATTACTCGCTTACCACAGCTCTAAGCTGCGAGTGAGGGTGTAAAAAGTCCAGTTTACTAATGTACAGTGCGTGAAAATTATTTTAGCTACCACATGATTTTATGAACTGGATCTGGAGTGCAGTATTATATGAAAAAGAAATGAGAGTGAGGGAAAACTGGATCTATTTTAATATGGTGTTACACGAAGCTATTAAAATTAATTCGGCAGGTAGGACATGAGATGAAGAGGTATTCTGCTAATGTATACGAAACACATTATGAGTGGGAAGTACAGGTTAATTATCTGGGTAGTAAATTGGCTAATTATCTGGGTAATAAAAAGAAAAAAAAGTTTAGGTACAGTTAAGAATTGCATCAGGTAAAAGATTTTACTGAGGATGATGAGTAAAGCAGAGATGGAAAAATAAATTCAAAATAGGAACAGACTGAGGGCAGCATCAAACCAAGCGAATGACAGACCACTATGAAGAAATACGTCTTACGCACAATAAAGTAATGATATTTTGACATAAGTGAAACATTACGGCTAGCTATTATTGTTGTATTTTGGTCTTCAGTCCGAAGATTGGTTTGATATACACTATGTGATCAAAAGTATCCTGACACCCCCAAAAACATGCGATTTCAATATTAGGCGCATTGTGCTGACACCTACTGCCAGCTAATCCATATCAACGACCTCAGTAGTCATTAGATATCGTGAGAGAGCAGAATGGGTCGCTCCGCGGAATTCACGGGCTTCGAACGTGGTCAGGTGATTGGGTGTCACTTGTGTCATACGTCTGTACGCGAGATTTCCACACTCTTAAACATTCCTAGGTCCACTGTTTCCGATGTAATAGTGAAGTGAAAGCGTGAAGGGACACGTATAGCACAAAAGCGTACAGGCCGACCTCGTCTGTTGACTGACAGAGACCACCGACAGTTGAAGAGGGTCGTAATGTGTAATAGGCAAACATCTATCCAGACCATCACACAGGAATTCCAAACTGCATCAGGATCCATTGCAAGTACTATGACAGTTAGGCGGGAGGTGAGAAAACTTGGACTTCATGGTCGAGCGGCAGCTCATAAGCCACAGATCACGCCGGTAAATGCCAAACGACGCCTCGCTTGGTGTGAGGAGCGTAAACATTGGATGATTGAACAGTGGAAAAACATTATGTGGAGTGACGAATCACGGTACACAAGTGGGTATGGCGAATGCCCGGTGAACGTCATCTGCCAGTGTGTGTAGTGCCGACACTAATTCGGAGGTCGTGGTATTACGGTGTGGTCTTGTTTTTCATGGAGGGGACTTGTACCTCTTGTTGTTTTGTGTGTCACTGTCACAGCACAGGCCTGCATTGATGTTTTAAGCACCTTCTTGTTTCCCAAGCACAATTCGGAGACGGCGATTGCAACTTTCAACACGATCGAGCACCTGTTCATAATGTACGGTCTGTGGCGGAGTGGTTACACGATAATAACACCCCTGTAATGGACTAGCCTGCACAGAGTCCTGACCTGAATCCTATAGAACACCTCTGGGATGTTTTGGAACGCCGACATCGATACCTTTCCTCAGTGCAGTACTCCGTGAAGAAAGGGCTGCCATTCCCCAAGAAACTTTCGAAGACCTGATTGAACGCACAGTGAAAGCTATCATCAAGGCTAAGGGTGGGTGAACACCATACCCAATTCCAGTATTACCGATTGAGGGCGCCACGAACTTGTAAGTCATTTTCTCTCCACGATACTCTATCGTGTGCAGGCAGAAGCCTCTTCATCTCCGAATAACCACTTCAACCAGCACGTATTTGAACCTGCTTTCAGTACTATCTGTCGGTCTTTCTGTGGAATTTTTACCTCCCACTCCTCTCTTCGTTATTAAATTGTCGATTCATTGACGCCCCAGGACGGGTCCTATCAATCAGTCTCTTCTTTTAACAAAGTTACGCCTCAAATATCTCTTCTCCCCAGATATATTTAGTATCTCCCCATTAGTGACGCCATCTACTAATCTACGAGCACGTTTCACTTCTGTACAAGGCTACACGCCAGCCGGCCGCGGTGGCCGTGCGGTTCTAGGTGCTCCAGTCCGGAGCCGCGCTGCTGCTGCGGTCGCAGGTTCGAATCCTGCCTCGGGCATGGGTGTGTGTGATGTCCTTAGGTTAGTTAGGTTTAAATAGTTCTAAGTTCTAGGGGACTGATGACCTCAGATGTTAAGTCCCATAGTGCTCAGAGCCATTTGAACCAGATGGAGTAGTTTTGGCGTGGATGGCTCTCCCAAGGATATCAGTAGTTCTGATGGAATGTCGTCCACTGCAGGGGCCTTACTCCGTCTTAAGTTTTTCAGTAGTCTACCAGATTCTTCTCGCAGTATAAGATCTCCCATCTCATGTTCATCTGCTTCACACATTACCAACTGGAGGTTGAAAGTGTCAAAATGCCATTTTTTAAATACTGTGCATTCCTTACGTAGAGCGCACTGTTTGAGTAATGACCCATTGTAGTATTTGTTATTCTTCCGCTAAATATCAGGCGAGCTTATAGTGCTGCAGAGGGAGACTCATTTGGTAATATTTGGAAGGGGATTTTCCAATACCCGTCGTCTGTATTATAACCATAGGATACCTCCTGAAAACGTTGGTCGGAACTGGTGGATGGGAACCTTGCTTCTTACTGTTTGTTTAAACTTGTCTCTGAGAAGCGTTCACATCTGAATTAATGGTGACTAGTTTCGAACTATTTGCTCATTTTAAAACCACTACCAGAATTATTCTCATGATATTAATGAAAACTGCGTAACAGATTTATAAACTTCGAGCTGTAAATTTTACGCTATGAAACTTCCATTAATCACGGGACGACAACTCAAGTAACGGTTTGAAAACGAACAGATATGTCCGAAGCTAGTCACCGGATCTCAAATGTGAATGCGACAAAGACGAATTAAAGTAATAGTTAGATTAAATAAAGTTGCCCATACTCCTGCCAACACAATGTTGGAATTCCTCAAGGATCTATTTTTACTTTAATTCTGGGACGATATGTCTAGAGACAAAAATTATGAAAGCCTAGTGTACTTAAAAGTGCATTTGTTTGTACAGATACAGAGTACAGTCAATGACGTGTTCGACAAGGGCAGTGCAACTATGTCTTTAATTCATTTACAATCTGTCATAATATTGACAGTTGTAGAACAATCCAGCAGCGAGTTGTTTAAAGATTATGCTTTTGTGAATGAACTTCATTAATCATTGGAACCGCAACCTAGTCGATAATGTAAATTGGGTTGCCTATTTTAAGGTGCACAAAATAATTTCCAAACCAGTTTTATTTTGGCCGGCCTGTCTACCTACCCTGAGCAGCACGGATTCGTTTGTTACTCTGTCGGGAAGCGCTGCCTTCACGTGCCGTTCACACCATACAGTGTGGGAAACTGTTATCGACAGTCGCCTTACTGAAGAGACGACAAAAAGAGCAGCGGTAAAATAGCTGCGACCAGGCGTTAGCGTTATCTGCCACTACAGTCGTGAGTTATGCAGCGGCCCTAATTCCCCAACACTAGAGAATGATAAGCCGGCTGGCTGCCAAAGCGCAACCAGTCCCCGTTTCGTTCAGCACAGCCTTCAAACGTGCCTGTGTGTTGTGAAATCGCCCTGGTAATTTAGTTTGTACCATTCGTTCTCCTGCGGCGGCCACATACCCCACGAAGAAAGCGTTCAACAGTGGAAAAAAAAAATAAAAGAATGGAAGACTGATTAGAAAGAGCATGGGGAGGGAGGAGGAGGAGGAGGAGATTAGTGTTTAACGTCCCGTCGACAACGAGGTCATTAGAGACGGAGCGCAAGCTCGGGTGAGGGAAGGATGGGGAAGGAAATCGGCCGTGCCCTTTCAAAGGAACCATCCCGGCATTTGCCTGAAGCGATTTAGGGAAATCACGGAAAACCTAAATCAGGATGGCCGGAGACGGGATTGAACCGTCGTCCTCCCGAATGCGAGTCCAGTGTGCTAACCACTGCGCCACCTCGCTCGGTCATGGGGAGGGGATGTAGCCTTTCGCTCCTACTGCTCAGTCAAAAGATCTAAGTAGCTGTGGTAGAAACAGAAGATTGGCACATAAGTGTGATTAAAACTGAGGGGGAAAAATATCAATAATAACATTTGTTGGCGACATTGCTATGCTAAGTGGAAGTGAGGAAGAATTGCAGGACCCGTAGAATGGAATCAACAATCTAATGAGTAAGCACTATGGATCGAAAGTATTGCACAGAAAGACGAAAGCAAAGAAGAGTACAGAAATGAGACTAGCGAAAAACTTAGACATCGAAATTTGGGACTAAGAAGTAGACGAAGTGAAGGAAATCTGCTACCTAGGGAGCAGCGCGGGATTAGCCGAGCGGTCTCGCCGGCATGGTAGCTCAGTGTGTTTGGTCAGACAGCTGGTTGTCCTCTGTAATAAAAAAAAAACTGAGTGGAAGGATCAACAAACGAACTTTAACGGATGTCATGTGACGTCCGCAACAACCAAACACAACTATCAACAACGAAGAAAATGCAAAAAAAAAAAGAAAAAAACATGCCGGCACGGTAGCTCAGCGTGTTCGGTCAGAGAGCCGGTTGGGCTCTGTAATAAAAAAACTGAGTGGAAGGATCAACCACCGAACTTGAACAGGATGTCTTGCGTCTGATGACCTTAGCAGTTAAGTCCCATATGATTTCACACACATTTGAACATTTTGCTACCTAGGAAGCCATATAACACATGACAGACGAGGCAAGGAAGACTTAAAAAGCAGACTGGAATACGCAATGAATACGCAAAGATGTGTACTAATATCAAACATCGGTCTTAATTTGAAGAAGAAATTTATGCGATTGTACATTTAAACAACGCGAGATGTGGTAGTATAGAAAGATATTGAACATTACGCAGACTGATATAATAAGGAGTGAGGAGGTTCTCAGGTCAAGTGTTAAGCCAACAAAGAATAACGTTCTTAGCTCCTGAGGCAGCCATGGAGGGTAGAACTGTAGGGGAAGTCAGAGATTGGAGCATTAAAAAAAATTGAGAACGTTGGGTGTTAGTGCTACTCTCAAATGGAAAGGGTGGCACATAGGACAGGAATTCGCGGTGGGGTGCATCAAACCAGTCAGAAGATTAAACACTCAAAAGCGAGTAAATGTTGCCTTTCTACTATTTATTTAGGAAGATTATGGCGGGTAATTTTGGTTTGGAAAAAAACTTGTATGATTCTTGGGAAACTGTTTAAGATTGAAATGGTTTCGATGCACACACTTACTTGTTAGGTTTATTAGAACCCAATTAGAGGAAAGATAACTCCTGACATCATATTGTATTCTCTACAGCTGACTCTTTTATTTCGTCATACATCCGATCTGTACAAAGTTTGTTGAATTCTGTGTAAATGACCTAAAACTAAAGGATTTCCTATATTTGAAGGAAAGCTGTGTGAATGAATTGTATTTTCTGTGATGTGTTTCATTTAACTGATATTGTTAATTAGCTATGAAACAAAGATTATTCGGGTGGTGTAAACTCTGCAGTTTTGCAAATGTGTGGAAAATACCGGGAAACAAAGCTACAGAATCAAATATTGTAAGCTATACGCTAAATAAAGCTGTTTTTGGTCTGAAACGGAAGGAAAACAGAAGAACAGAAATCGTTTTGTTGTTTGCAGATGAGTCAGGAAAAGTGTGTGGAAGTTATAAAGCTACCTGCACAACATAAGTTATTAGTCATATAAGGCATGTGCAAAACTATGTAAATATTTGTTTTTCAATCCAGTAATCTAGAACTAATGTCCGCCACATCATAAACGTACAATATTCCGTCACCCAGTTACGTAACATGTATCATTAATTATGTATGTAAACCAACGGAAAAATTTTTCACCTACTGTCGCTTCTTTCAAGCTAAAATTCAATTGTTATCATATAATAATAATTTTCAACTGAACAATTAAAAAAATCCCAATGAAGATGGCGCAAACATTGCAGAACCATGTTTTGGTACAGAAAAACTAAATGAACGGTGTCTTGGATAAGGCCGAATATCCGTGTAAATGATTTCGCCATTCTGGAGAGAATTTTCTGATTTTTAAAGCGAGGTACGGTATGCAATGGGTGCTACATGCGTAATGAGGCCTATACTAATTTTGGGCGGCATGACTTTACATTAATGCGTCGGGCGTGAAAAGGGCAAAAAGCTATTCTGGTTAATGTTCTGTTGCTCTGTTCAATTGGAAAGTGCGATTTTATTAACACTGATTAGCATACAAGTATTGAACGGATATCAGACAATTCCAGCACTTGACTCCGCTCAGAAACCAGTAGAAAAGTAATATTTCCAGAAACAGAAAGACAAAATAAGGAGCTGATCTTCTACCGTTATAGTCACAATGTCATTGATATCTCCAGAACTGCTTGGCGATTGTGAAGTACCAGCACAACATTTAGTTGGTATGTTACGATTTTGTCATGTTGAGTCAAAGCCGATTCAGTCAATGTACCTTTTCTGTGGAAGCCACAGTGAACTGTTACTGTATAATTTTTACATGATAATTAGCTGCACTTTGGCTTTGTTTCACATCAGATTATTTTCATTCTCTGTAAATTACTTCTTCTGAGGAAATAGATTTTTTTGTAAAGTTATAAGCGTGGTCGTCAGCCACAAAAATCGGGGACGCACAATGCCTTTTACTTCGCTAGCCTTTTTCTTGTCTTGCAGCGCAATTTTTGAGTAGCAGTCAGTCGCTTCGGGGCAGTGTTAAAGCACACAACCAAAAGTTAATTTTTATACAGTAACGTGTTACAGAATGTGAAATGGAAGAGTTATTTTGATATCATTACAGTAGTAAGTCATAATTAGTAAATGCCTCGGATACAAGACATATCGAGATGAAACCTGTGTTGTAATTGCTCACGCCAAAAGTCCAGCAAGCATTGTGGCTAAGGAAGATAGTATAGCAAGCGGTATCTGTGTATTTTAAATGAGACGTGAAGATACTGTAAAATCTTAACTACGCACTGTTCACACGACTGTGCTTCTGTTTAAAGGCAACAGCAACGATGTTTTCTTCTTCTGTCTTTAGAACTGTACGACTGGGGACTCTTGCATCAGGGAAAACGTTGTGATTCATTCTGGAACAACGTAGTTGTGTGATCTTTCGTAGCTCTTGTTAACCCAACCTGCAAGCATCTCATTTCCTTTTTCGTAAGTCATTTTACAAGGAAAGATTATTAAGCAAAAACTAGATTCCCTTATGTCACTCTGTTCTCGGAATGGCCGCTACGCAATTGTCCACTGTTAATCTGACTTCTAGCATTTTGAAAATCTAATGTAAATTAACATATTTAATGTGTAGTATAATTTATCTTTGAACAGTGGCATTGTCGTTTAGTGGATGAGGTAGTTAAGGTGAGAAGTGAAGTGTTAGTTATTTTTTGATATAACGACCCCAAAAATGCCCACTAGACACTTAGGATAATTTCGACAGCCTTTGCAATAGTTTGGACAGCTGTTAGAACACCACATTTTTGAAGAGTAATATTAGTGAAATAAATTTCATAT
This sequence comes from Schistocerca serialis cubense, assembly GCF_023864345.2. Classification (NCBI taxonomy): domain Eukaryota; kingdom Metazoa; phylum Arthropoda; class Insecta; order Orthoptera; family Acrididae; genus Schistocerca; species Schistocerca serialis. The sequence goes on from NC_064643.1 coordinate 465,408,310, forward strand.
TAGTTAAAATTCCAGTAAAAAAATCATAAATAGTAACAAAGTCTAACTTCAGTGGCTTTTTCAGTGCATGGTTTTCGTGTAGGTAGCAGCTAAAGGTCACAGCTAGGTCGCAGAAGTTAGCAGAGTCAATTTGATACTCGAGAAGTAACAGTTAAAATAAAGATTAATAATAAACAGTAGTTACGTTACAGTTTTGACTCCATGGCAGAACACGGTCGTTACACGGTGACAGCTCATTTTACTAACGTGTAATTTGAATCGTGTCTGACAGTTATCAGTTCTCCGTCATATGAGTATTGTGAGAATGTGACAAAGGCTAGCCGCCGTCTCTTTCGGTAAAAGTAACATACCAACCCTTCTACATCTACGTCACTCTCCGCAAGCCACCTAATGGTGTGTGGCGGAGTGTACTTTTTGTACCACTAAGCCCTCCAACCTTGTTCCACTCGCGAATAGCGCATGGGAAGAATGACTGTCGGTGAGCCTCTGTATTGGTTCTAATTTCTCGCATTTTCTCCTCGAGGTCATTACGCGACACATATGTGGGAGGAAGTAATATGTTGTACGACTATTCCCGAAAAGTGGTCTCTCGAGATGTCAATAGTATATCTCTTGTAGCGTCTGCCAATGGAGATTTTTGAGCTTCTCCGTAACACTCTCGCGCCAGGCAAACGTTCCCGTGACTAAACGTGCCGCTCTTTGTTGGATCTTCTTTATCTCCTCTATCAGTTCTACCTGGTAGGGATCCCAGATAGATGAACAACATTCAAGAATCGGTGGAACAAGCGCCTCATAACCCACTTCCATCGTGGGTGAGTTACGTTCCCTCAAGATTCTTCCTATGAATCTGAGTCTGGTATCTGATTTTCCCACTATTTGTCTTATATGGTCATTCAACTGAAGACGCTCTGGATAGTTAGTCCTAGATATTTTACGATAGATCTGTTTCCATGTGTCGTCATCAATAGCGTAGATGTACGCACAATATGTTTCAGGGTCAACTGCCAGAGCCTGCACCATTCATAAATTCTCTGGTGGTCGTTCTGCAAATCGTTACTATCGTCCGGCATTGCTACTTTGTTATAGACAACTGCATCATCTGTGAACAGCCTTAAAGAGCATCCGACGCCATACTGTAAACAGTAACGGTCCTATCACACTTCCTTGTCGATTTTGTTCCGTTAAGAGCGACATGTTGAGTTCTGTTTGCAAGGACGTGCTGAATCCAGTCGCAAATCTGCTCCAATACTCGATAAGCTCGTATTGTGTTTCAGCAAACAGCAGTGCGGGATGGTATAGAATGCCTCCTGAAGTCAAGGAACACGGCATCAACCTGAGCCTCTTTGTCTACGCCACTGTGGATGTCATGGAGGAACAGAGCGAGCTGAGTTTCGCAGGATATGTTTGCGGAATTATCCCCCCCCAATACAAAGGGGGGGGGGGAGGGTACATTACACCAACCTCTTCAAATATTGTAATCTAGTCAGCTTTTTAATATTTTCAAATTGAAAAAAATATTTGTTTTCAACGATCTTTTTCTACCAGTGTCCTGCTATGTTTTAAATTTTTCAGTTAAACTTAACCCAAAAATTTAAGTGTCAATAGCAGATGTCACTTTTACCGATGAGTGCCGTATTCCATAATTCCGGGATCAGGACCTCACTTACAAATAACACATCTTAAAAAAAATTTTTGAATGCAAAAGTCAACAACAACGAACTAAATCTGCATTTTTCAAACTTTTTTGTTGTGCTCATAAATTTGTTAGTACACTTCACAAGTGCATTTACATTGCTAAGAGCGGGGTAAAAGGTACTTCCGGTTTCCGGGCTTGCTTACACATCAGTACCTCTTTAGAAAATATGTTAAAGAACAATTAACAAATACCAACACGCAATTCCAACTCCCGTTGGTATTGCGTTTTATGAAAAATGCCTTGGTATTATTAGAGTTAACGCGTGTCACAATTTGCTAAAGATCACAGTTTCGTAAACGACTTAATGAACAACGTCTTACTTTGACAGTCCATCCGCTCAAGGCCACCAATACGCGGGTGCATCAGGGGTTTCGGGCGTAGCCCCCCCCCCCCCCACCTAGCTCTCAGGGAAAGGAAAAAATACATTGCAGTCAGGTGCTTTTGTTTCAAGACAGCCATTGAAAAGTGGGTATTACGCAGGTTTTAACGGGGGCGGAACTTGAACTTTTTTATTTATGGCTACTTAAAAGTCTCCATTCGTAATCCAAAAATATAAAAATACTCCATACCGCCAGGCCTAGCCCCCTGCCTCCCCCCCCCCCCCCCCCCATCTACAAAATATCATACGGGCGTCCTTTCGCCCTCTACAAACGTGCTTTGTACCATGCACCTATGACAGTACACTAAGATACATATATCACATATGTTTAAATATCTCACCTAGATGCCTTCTTCGATTTGGTGGAAGTTTCCGAAATAGACCAGAAATTCCTGCATTATTCACTTCACAACCATAAACGGACTAATGGACGGCACTACACAACAGTAACTACGTAATAACTACTGCGACCACTACACTGCTGTAGCGCCTACACTGAATTCAGAAGTAAACTGTCCAGCAATTGAGTGATTTAGGAAATGTAGGCCTAAGGTTTCTTTTTCATTTGGTTGATTTTAAATAGGGCTGCAGGTTATGGGTAAATCAAATGTCGTTATGGAGAGAAGTAACGACGAGAAAGCATATTTTGTAACGAGTGTCTGTCCCCAATATAGGATCGTTGGTCTTCTTTTCTCAGGAGGAGTTGTAGGCAGCACTCGCGATGCGATGAGAATTGATTCATCATTCCATAAACAGAAAATTATTAGAAACACCTGCAAAAACTAAATATGATTCAGCTTTTCTCATTTTAAAAATGGAAGTATTCCAATAAACTATTTTTTATTCTTAAGCTCAATTAGGCACTAACGTTGATGATGGTTCAGAGGGAGGGGAGAGGGGGGGGGGAAGTACTAGCTAATATGAGATTGCACTCAAATTTAATGGCATCACAAAGGTTGGGAATCACTGCCCTAGACAAATGAGAACGTGATACTGTTGGTTGTAAGGCATGCCGTCATCGCCGTTAGCCAGAAATAGCGCGAAGGCTCTCGACGTGTAGACTAATCCATGATCTCAGGCACTCATCGCCAGTGCACAGCGGCTGGTCTGTTTGCTGTTCTTGCCTTGACACGAGCCAGATATGGGCGCTGCTAAACATACGCGCTGAGACTTACGATGTCAGTGTGCCCCGCTGCGTTATGAAACAGAGTTTCAGCTACAGCAATGTGTTTGCACCAGACTTAAGGTCTTCCTACAAAAATACGATGTAAGTCCAACCAACAGGCGCATTAAAATTCCTAGAGAAAGTTATTTCACTGCTTAGGCTGTTATTCTATTTTGAAATAAACGGTTTATTGCATTATTTAGGAATTAACTAATTTCATCTCCTTGGGCGTTATCAAGCTACATCACAAAAAATTTATTACATTTTCAGCATATTACGATCCACACATACGTGTGGCGCAAAACTAACATACACTCACTGATCAAAAGTATCCGAACACCAATTAGTGTACCCGTGGTCTAGGGGTAGCGTCTTTGATTCATAATCAAAACGTCTTCGGTCCTCGGTTCGATCCCCGCCACTGCCTAAATTTTGATAAATAATCAGCATTGGCGGCCGAAGACTTCCGGCATAAGAAGTCAGCCTCATTCTGCCAACGGCCTTGTCAAAGAGGGCGGAGGAGCGGATAGGTTAACAAGCTACGCAAAAATAAATAGCTGCTATTGTTATGTTTCAGCAGAATTCTCTTTAGGTACTAACCAAAGCAGAGGTGACAGATATTTCTGAATCACCAACATGCAAGTGTGCGCTCCACTTAATATTTATAAAAAATGTAAGCGTAGGCTTCAGTTTAGAACGCGCTTCCCCTTCAGCGGTCGCATTTCCCCTACAACGCCTGCTTGCAACCTCTACCACTATTGCTCGCCCCACATGTGCCCTGCCGATTGTGCATCTACCGGTCACGTTATTCTATACCGACTCTAAAACGCAAAAAGTGCAATCCCTAAGAGATTTTGTGACTGTACCAGCATACGTAACACATTAAAATACGTTAGCGTAGCTACTGAAGTCGTAACATGCATGGAATGCCACTGACGCATTCACACTGATGAGGATGAAGTAGTAAGTCAATGTAGAGCATATGACGGATTCACAGAGGTTTGTCCTCCTTTCTGTTACCTTTTAAGAATTTGGTTCACCATATGCGTTATCAACGATGATAAAACTAACTTCTACGGTGGATATACGAATAGTCTTTAATATTTTCCTGAAATTCACAGAATCGTGAATCTGATTCTGTTCCATCATATTTGTATTGAGAAGCTGTATTACAGATACCATATAGAAAACTGTAGAGTTATCGTATGGCCCATTACTGGCAGCGATTCGGAGTGAGTTACAACAGCGCAGTAACTATTCCTCGCTTTGGTGGAATATATTTTTTAGGTGGAAATGTGCTCTTTTTCGGTTCTACCAGTTTTAGGACCGGGACCTTTCTGCCGCATTTCTCGAGTAAATAGGTTATGGAAGGTTTTCAGAATACTGCACAGTTAGCCGGCGGAAGCGGAAAACGTGATTTTTCGGTGCTCTACGATTTTTGCAATTTCGACAGTGATAAACTGGCGCTACAGTGCTCATCCTTGGCAGGCTAATAAAGAAGGTGTCTCAAATTCAGCTCAGTAAATCATTAAATAATTCACGTATTTCACAAGGTTACATACACATTTAAGAGACTCCCTTTTTTTTAGGCTTGGTTCATGTACATCGTGATACGTTGTGTATTTTGTACACGGAAATGATCTGAGCCCTCTGGTTCTGGGCCGAATAGAAGGCTTGAACCAGAAACTTCGAGTGTTCTGTGACAAGGTAGGCTCTGACTTACTGGACTTGCGCCATAGTGCTAGGAACTGTAGGTTTCCCCCTAAATGGGTTAGCGGTGCACCACAAGTCAGAGACCACTACCCATGTGCCTGACTCTGTGTGGAGTGTACACATGGTTCTTTTTAGTTTAGGTGACTCTCCATCCATTACCGATAATGGCAGCTGTAGCACACTCCGAAGTATTACTACAAGATTAAACGAAATGGCCGCCACAAATGGAAAAATTCAAATTCTACTGTTCAACTGTAAAAAAAAAGAAGTCTTCAGGGGCCAAATCTGGAGAATAAGGAGGGTGGTGAAGAAGCAGAAAGTTGAGTACACGGATAGAAATGTGCGGACGGGCACTATCGTGGAGGAAATTCCACTGTCCACTCCGGTATTATTCTGGTCAATCCCATCCGGTGCGTTGCAGCAAGTTTGACCCTCTAGCAGAAATTCATGATGGAGCATCCGTTGCTGTCGATAAAGACGATCAGTATCTTCTTAATCTTGCATATTGTCAGCCGACTTTTTTTGGAATGAGGGGAAGACGATGAACACCATGCCATGGACTGCCATTTGATCTCTGAATCGTATTCGTAGCACTGCGTCTGATCTCCTGTAATGATGGTTTCCAAAAACTGCATATTCCTGTCAGACATGTCGATGAAATTTTCAGACGTTTCCATTAGTGCTTGCTTATGCTCGCCTGCCAGCGTGTACACTAGACGTTGTTTGGGAATGTGCTTATGAACGGTCGATCGGAATGCAGCTCGTCTTTTTCCTTTGCGTCTCTAAAATCTTTGAACTACTCATAAACACACTTTTTAGTCACTGCTTCTACACTGTACTCTTGCACTAACATTCCACGAGTCTCCGTCGACTTTTTCCCTCATTTGGAGCAAAAATTCATATTATCGCGTTGCTCCATTTCGTGCTTCATTTTGCAGTGATGACAAGAGTTTTTATAATGACTCAGTGAGCTTGGTCACATCGTGTACCATTGCTTCAATTCGGTGATACGCAAGGCAGTGAGCGCTTTTGACATGTGACTCAATACGTCATCGCGAGCGTCTATCCTAACCAGCACGGTTATTAAAATATGAGACCGTGCACCAAACTTTTCAGGCGCACTTTGTACATCGCGATAACATTTTTCTAGATTTTCCTTTTCGGCATTTTTCTACTGAATTTGTTTCTGTGTGCTTGTAGCTCTGCCTATCGTTTTTAAACCGGTTCAATCAATTTATTATAGCACATGATTTACATGTGAACAGAACCGGAAATTTGTGAGAGACTCGCAATGCCATTTGGACGCACTGAATTACATGTAAAATTGGCCATCAGTATTGCTTAAAATTTCGTTAAACTTATTGTGAATCATGAGGCACATAGTAATCCAGACGTAGGGCTTGTCTGACGTCAGTAGCTAGCAGCAGCTTAAGTTGAAATGTGCCGCTTGGTCAGTAGCAGCAGTTATGGGGAGAATCTCGGTACGGTATTGACATGTGCAGCAAGCAGACGCTTTGACATCTATCGATGTGCATGTTTACAAGACGGCGCTCTACTGTTTTTGCCTGGCGTGAAGGTGGTTATACTGAGCAGCGAGATATTTCCGTTTCTCTTCTATTAAGTTATTGTTTGTGTACTGGACGATAATAAAGAGACATTACTCGAAGTTGATCTACAGATATGATTTATGGTTCAAATGGCTCTGAGCACTATGCGACTTAACTTCGGAGGTCATCAGTCGCCTAGAACTTAGAACTAATTAAGCCTAACTAACCTAAGGACATCACACACATCCATGCCCGAGGCAGGATTCGAACCTGCGACCGTAGCGGTCGCTCGGCTCGACTGTAGCGCCCAGAACCGTACGGCCGCTCCGGCCGGCTATGATTTATGTCTCAAGGAAAACATAATTATATTAGATCTATAGATCACATACGCCTCAGGCACAGGCAGGATTTGCCCATTATGTCCAAAGCTGGGGTGCTGTTCTGATACCGGACAGCCTGGTTAATAGTGACGATTTAATAAGGAGAAAATAAGCTGAAGAAATGAATTGAAGTTCGGGTTATGGAGAGCACTGGACTAGGGTACTCCCTGCAGTTGTGTTACCTATGCTGCTGCAGTGGTGTAATGGCTAAAATACCTGCCTAGTAAGCAAGCCTGGGATCAAATTCTGGCCAGAGCGCAAATTTTAATTCATTCTTCTGCTTCTATCATTACCTAAGATTACTCGAAGCTTTTTCTTATTTATGAAGTGAAGTGAAGATCACGTCAGGTATATAATTGAACCATGGATTTCCAATCTGAGACAACGGACTACCACAAGGTAAATATATCCACAGGAGTAGCGCATCTGAGAATCTGCTGATGGGGTCTCGCTTCCTCAATAAACAACACCTAAGGGGAACTCGGGACGGAAAACGGAAGTCTTTAAGGATTTCTGTAAAGTAAAGGAAAACAAGAACACACTTCTTAAATGGATGAAATTTCACCTTTTAGAATAACATAACGTACCGTTTGTACTGTATTGAACCGGGGACCTAGAAACGACGGAGAGGCTTCGTCCCCGCCGTAGCCTCAATGGTACACAGCCCCACAACAGATTACAACAGTCCACTCACCCCACCGCCGCCCCACACCAAACGCATGGTTATTGGGCGGTGCGGCCCCCTAGTTGACGCCTCTCCTCCCCCCCCCCCCCCTCCCCCCGCGCCAGTGGCTCAAAACGCCCTTTTCGTTGATTCAATATCTCGTTTAGTTTTTCTAATGTAAGTTGACACCATTTGGAAATGCTAGGAAGAAACCCACATAATTTGAAATCTACTTGCAGAAAGAGGCATTATAACATTCTACCTCTTCCTGTCCCTTCCGAAGAGCACCCTTTCCCTTCCGAAGAGCACATTTCATGTTAACAATTTTCACTGTGCGTAATACACTATGTGATCAAAAGTATCCGAACATACCAAAAACATACGTTTTTCGTATTAGGTGCATTGTGCTGCCACCTACTGCCAGCTAATCCATATCAACGACCTCAGCGGTCATTAGACATCGTCAGAGAGCAGAATGGGACGCTCCGCGGAACTCACGGGCTTCGAACGTGGTCAGGTGATTGGGTGTCACTTGTGTAATACATCTGTACGCGAGATTTCCACACTCCTAGACATCTCTAGGTCCGCTGTTTCCGATGTGATGGTGAAGTGGAAATGTGAAGGGACACATACAGCACAAAAGCGTACATACCGACCACGTCTGTTGACTGACAGAAACCGCCGACAGTTGAACAGCGTCGTTATGAGTAAAAGGCAGTCGTCTATCCAGACCATCACACAGGAATTCCAAACTGCATCAGGATCCACTGCAAGTATTATGACAGTTAAGCGGGAGGCGAGAATACTTGGTTTTCATGGTCGAGCGGCTGCTCATAAGCGACACACCACGCCGGTAAGTCCCAAACGATGCCTCGCTTGGTGTAAGAAGCGTAAACATTGGACGACTGAACAGTGGAAAAACGTTGCATGGGGTGACGAATCACGGTACACAATGTGGCAATCCGATGGTAGCGTGTGGGTATGGCGAATGGCCGGAGAAAGTCATCTGCCAGTTTGTGTAGTGCCAACAGTAAAATTCGGAGGCGGTGGTGTTATGGTGTGGTCGTGTTTTTCATGGAGGGGGTTTGCACCCCTTGTTGTTTTGTGTGGCACTATCACAGCACAGGCCTAAGTTGATGTTTTAAGCACCTTCTTGCTTTCCACTGTTGCAGAGACCTGACCTGAATCCTATAGAACTCCTTTGGGATGTTTTGGAACGCCGACTTCGTGCCAGGCCTCACCGACCGACATCGATACCTCTCCTCAGTGCAGCACTCTGTGAAGAATGGTTTGCCATTTCCCAAGAAACCTTCCAGCATCTGACTGAACATATACCTGCGAGAGTGGAAGCTGTCATCAAGGTTAAGGGTGGGCCAAGACCATACTGAATTCCAGCATTACCGATGGAGGACCCCACGAACTTGTAAATCATTGTCAGCCAGGTGTCCTGATACTTTTGATCAGATGCTGTAACTGACGAACTTAAATGTGTTATGTAACTAACGTATAGTGAATTGAATGCTCTTTAAGATTACATGTCGTTTAAGGTCGTATTATTAACATCTAACAGCTTATCTCGTTTTGAAATCCACAACAAGTGATAAGAGCACAACCGGAACGTGAAGGACAACTATTCATTTACAAGTTGCACTCCACGCCAAGTCAAAATGAGTGTCGCACTTCCCTTACATTCAGAGACATAGTTCCATGTCACAATAGATTGCAGCACTCTCCAGGCTAGAAAACAGCACGATACCGTTGTGTCAAGTTAACCTGTTCTGCCCCGGGTACCGCTGCATCTCATTCTTTTAAGGGCACGGCATACTCAGTTCCCTACCCTTATACAGTCCTCGCTTGTGTTCCACTCTCTAATGACCGCGTCGTCGACAGGTCATTAAACTCTAATCTCCCTTCCTTTGCTCTTGTTTTGCTCTTCACACCGTAATCAGTGGGAAGCCAGAAGAGTGGTGCTGCTCCGGCGAAGTTGGAGAGCTGTATGTAGTACTGTGCCCTGGGCACATTTTGTACCTTAATTCCTACGGGATAATGGAGAACTATATATCGCAGGAATAGTCAGCAATTCATCCTTGTAAAAGAGTCATTGCGCTCGTTAAAGATTCAAATCTTCACGACATGTAAAAGCCTTATGTCAAGGCGTTGCAGCATTACCAAATATTGATTACGGAACTCAGCGTCGCTGTAGATCATATGTGGATTACGCTGTAGCCATTTGTTACAGTTTCCTCGTGGTTGTTCCCACAAATGAAACCGAATAACGATACTATGAAGAAGATTTCCAAGTATACAGCAAAGCCAGATTCAGCTGCTGTGGTTGGCACAACTCAAAAGCTATCCGGCGCTGATGGGACTGCGGGGTCACTACACATGAAATTAGTTTTGGGTAATATTTCTGTGCATCGAGGTAACGTGATCGGATACCGTACCTCGAAAATTCTGTTGGCTACACCAGAGACTGGCGTCTGGGCCGGTACGTTAGCATCACAATGGGCTTGCTTCGATAATGAAGTTTGAGCTGGAAATTATGTTTATGATGAACCTGTCTTGTGTGTTACATGAGGCTATACACCTTCCAATTAGGCCGCAACATGGTTCCCGTAATTATGTCCACAACGGCGTCAGCTCGCTTCTGTTTACTACATAGTTGCAGCTGTGAATATTCATGAATACACACCACCTATGTTACATAGCTACCACATCTACTTGGTCCTTCGACGTAACACAATGTAACACTCTATAGTATCGTGAAATATTAATATTTGCTTCTATTAATGTCCACTTTATGTTTCAAGCGCATGAATTTGAGTACGCCATCGAAAGGAGACTTGATCATTCAGTTTTGTTCTAAACTGATGTTCCCTTTCAGTTTTTCACGTAAGAACCAACGTACAATCTATTTAATGACGTCAATTCGATTTACAGATAAAACTAACTTAATCTTTGAACTACTATTACTGAATAATGTTTTTTTATATAAACATACAGTCTCGGTTGCAAAGTTATTTTGTTGCAAATAACGAATGACCTGTTTCCCGCACTCGTAGGGCGTTACACCGACAGAAGACGCTAGTGTCGGTAAAACTTAAACTCATATAGGTATAGGACTATAAGAAGAAACGGCTACAGGCAATAAGTAAAAGTGATTAGATAGAATGTAGGACAAAAATAAAAAATTCTGGAAAATTAAAAGCAACTACGATTAAGAAATATAATAAAACAAATTTTGCCACATAAAAAGATGCTAAGAGGTTACAAATGGGTGTACATAAAATACGTACAAAAAGAAGAAAACGCCAAGTGAGAAGACCCCACTCACACCCGCAGCCGCTATCTCCAAATTCATGACAGTATCCCCTTCGCAGGAAATCTTGCATACGACTTAGCCAAACTCTTTGAAACATATGATATTAATATTGTATGTTTATAGGTTATCAAATTGCAAGATCTTTACATTCATAATGAACAACCATAGAGAAAAAATTTAACGATTCTGGGATATACATGATTAATTACAGTGAGTGTGGTGCATCAAATCGGCAGGATGTTCAAGACGAGATTCCGCGAACATTTTTTCGAACGAAAAAGGTCAGGTCATACACAGCTAGGCATTTGCCGTCCACTTGATAGCTAGTTGTCACCTTCCACCGACCTTAAATAATTTAAGTATACTTCATTTTGAAAAAATGGGGAAAAATTGAACTTATTCGAAAAATGGAAGTTTCTCTACATTTACTCGTCGTAGCGGTGGGATTCTGAATGAACAGTTAGTCAGTAAGAAACAGTATTTGTGACCTTATGATACCTGTTATCAGTTCCAATTTTATCCCTTTTTTTCCTTATGTTGTACAGTGTACTGTTACGATCTTAGTACTTGATTAATTCCATCCCTTTAGTTATCCTGATCACATTTTATATTTCGTATTATATGTGCACCCATTTGTAATTTCTTGAGGTTCTTTGTTTTTATGACAACATTTGTATTATGATATTTCTTAATCTTAACTTCATTTAACTTTCAATAATTTTGAATTTTTATTCTACATGCCATCAAGCATTTTATTTAAGGTGCTATCTAATCACTTTTACTTACGGTCTGTAGCCGCTTCTTCTTATAGTCTTAATCCTAGACCAGTTTAAGCTTTACCGACACTATCAGCGCCTTCTGTTGGTGTACCGCCCTATTAGCACGGTCAGCATGGTTTTCCTCCGCGCTCTAGCTTCAGTGTGGCCATCTGTTAGACCGTTTAGTTCGAAACCCACGAGAAACACAGGCTATGGAGCGTACGTGACATTACGTGACCCAGCAGGTCTTACGAGTGCCAGCAGCCGACCACTGCCGTGAGCGATTAACTATTTCCGACGAGTTAATGTTTCTTGACTGCACGTTAAATGCATGCAAGTACTCGAAAGCACACGAAAAACGTAAGATCTTTAGTGGGTACCTTTTCCAATTAAAAGCGTTGCACGGAGCCAAGTGTGGCGGACAAGCCGACTAGTGTGACGTCACAAGTTCGTTGGAGGGCCCGTATATTTCGTTGGCCCCGGTTTAGTCACCTGTTATCCAGGTCATTCGGTGTACGTGTGGCTCTAAGTCGCACTTCAGCTGGAAGCTGTATTTTAAAGTATTTTCGTTTCTTTGTCTGTGCTCCTTCGTCCTCTTTACATTTACCTTCGTGCATTTATTTCCAATTTTTATCCTTTTAAATCTAAATATTTGGTTTTGTCCAGTGTATTTTGTTCGTCGCTTCTTCCTTAGATAGTTTGTTACCATGTTCTGACTAACCGCCCTACAGCCGGTGATAATAATGCTTTGATAGCCTTTCGTGAGTGTTAATTTACTGTTTTTTTAATTTCTGAAAATAATTCTTAACAGTTTAGCACAGATTAGAACCATGTCTCTTAACTTATACTTCTGCATAATTACATCCTTACTTCATCTTTTCTTTCAAAATATCTGAGGAAGCCTTAGCCAGGCGAAACACGTTATTTGTAATAAAAATACCTTTGCAATCGAGACGGCCTCTATATGTAATTATGGAAACCGGTTGCTCTACCACTCAGCTCATCATGAAATGGAATAAGCTTTATAACGTTTCTTTAAAAAAATGTCTCATTTGGTTTCCTTGTTGGAGATGAATGGAACATGGCAAAGGCATTTGAGTTTATTGAGATGTAGTGAGGGTTAAGTACACATCTAGCTTTCAGATTCGTCCGGCAAATGGCGGTACGATTCCTTCAAGAAAATAAGGGAATCTAGATTAGTTAGTAACCCACTGATGACGACATTCCGGTGACTAGGCACTGAACTGCAAGAAAATCCTTATGTGTCTTCTGGTAGGATTGAAGGCGACAAGAAACAAAAAAAGAAAAATTAACTATTCCGATTTTATACGGAAACTGATCTAGTGCTTTCGTACTTTGATTCAGAAAACGACCATCCAGTATCCTTGACATCCATTTGTTACAGAAACGTAGAACATTTTCTGGTCCCAAAAATGAGATGAGGTATCTCGAACAGAATGACCTCTTCCATAACATCCGGCACAGATTCCGGAAACAATGATCATATGAAATTCAACTCTCTCTCTTCTCACATGGCATCCCGAAAGCTATGGACCAAGGCAGCTTTCACATTCGTTAGCTTCTCCAACTCACAAGCAAACTCTTGCCTCCCATCCTAACCAAGGCCTCGGGTTACGCTACAGGTCAGTCAGTCAGAATAACCAGTTTTTCTACTTCCTCATCAGTTGGCTTCGTCAACTCATAATCAAACTGTCTTATTCCCACCTATTCTAGATATAGCTAGACTACAGATTATTATAAAAACACCAATACGCTGAAACAGAAAAAAACTAAAGACAGGACCGTCTACAAAACCCCTTGTAATTCATGCCTCACTACAAGCATAATTCACTACTGCACACAATTTACTTCCGATTTGAACGTCACAAAACAAAATTATCCATAATTTCAACGTATCTCGTAATAAATTCAATATAATGAACGCCATACTGCCTATATATGTCGATAACGGAAACGCCAAAACGTAGCAGAAGTAGAAAATTAATAAAGGATCCTCCGTAAAACGTGAATTATTCTTAGCAGTCCGTCACCAACACAACATTCCACAATCCACAATGAATTACTAATAATATTTCACGATACAAAGTGATATATATAAGAATTATAGAAACGGCAATATATTGTACAAAGAGCTATATATAAGAATTATAGAAACGGCAATATATTGTAATAGCCGGCCGTTGTGGCCGAGCGGTTCTAGGCGATTTAGTCCGGAACAGCGCTGCTGCTACGGTCGCAGGTTCGAATCCTGGCTCGGGCATGGATGTGTGTGATGTTTGTAGGTTAGTTAGGTTTAGTTCTAAGTTCTAGGGGACAGATAACCTCAGATGTTAAGTCCCATAGTGCTCAGAGCCATTTTAACTATTTGAACTACCGCATGTCCATTGCTAGCACAGGAGAAGTCTCCCGTAGCATAATACTGCTCCCAACCCCCTGGGTCCGCGGCGCGCTGCGCGTTTCGAGCTGCTGTTCACCTCGATGACGGCGTTTGTGGAAGCGAGCAGCGACCTAGAATATCAAAAACGTGACTCACCCGAAGAGCCGACACATTTCCACCGACGACGCTCGAAGCCCCGTGGTCCCCTACCTACTGCAATCGTAAATGACGATGTTGTTGGGTCCACATGTGAACACATAGGGATGGACGCCTGCGGATCTTTATGTTCCACAATGTAGCATTAACGGTGTGCTCTGAAACACTTATGTGTGCACCAGCACCGTCCACTTTTTGCAGGGATGCCACAGCCACCATCTAACCTGCTTTACAGAGCAGACGAGCCTCCTAACTCCACGTTCTGTGAAGAGTAGTGAACATGCAACAATTTAACGCCTAGTAGTAATTTCTCTGTACTTCTACCTCTTTCCGTAGATCCTCAGGTCAGTTGTATGTGAACATTCGACCAGCTTCTCCGCTTCCGAGGTACCCGTTCACAGGCACTGGGTAATAATAATCTCCCCTTTGTCGGAGTTGCTTATCTCAATGGATTTCCCCATCGGCAGCCCATATCTTCGCTAGGGTGCTCTACAGTCCGTGTCTGCTCCGCTTACATACTTTTGTTACCGCGTCACGCGCTTGCGATGCCATCAGGCGGCATCCAACGTTGTGGTGAACAGTGGTCATCATGTTTCGGCTGTTCAGTCTATGCTGCTTAGTACAGTAGGTCATGCAGTTTCACGAGTTATCGAGCACCGATTAAGGAAATAGCCCTGTTACATTTAGCTTTTGCGCAGTGTGGGCACTCGAAAGCATACATGCACCTGAAATGAATGCCGATTAACACACTTTGTCTTGTAAGTTATTAATTCGCTTTTTCTTCTCCTTTTCTTCCCTGTCGTTTGGTATTCCGAGTGCGACGCGGTCGTTAAGGACGCTGCATATCCCCCGTGGAAGAGCTGCTGCCATATGATTAGTGGCACCCGCATGACTTTGCTCGCAGACACGGAAGCTCTAATTGAAAGCCCTAACTTCATAAGCGAATTCATTAAAATGCAAAAGCTCTCGCACTACGCTCGGAAACAACTCTCGCATAAAAGCCAAGCCACTAGCAGTATTTTGTAACAGTATCAATACCCGTGTAAATGGGAAAAAAATTACGCCAAAGGCAGGGCCGCCTAATTCCAGTACGGCGACCGTGTAAACCTGAAACAAGTGCAATTAGTAATGATCTAGTTTCTCACTATGGGAAGAGAATCATAATGAAATATTAAGCTTCAGAGTAGTATCTAGCAGAGATCTGCAGTTATTTTCCTGAATTCATTGCTTCCTGGTAGTTCCATCTCTCCTCCAGTACTCGTAAACAGGCGCAGAGGGCAGCGAAACTCTCGCTGGTAGGTTGCCACCGCTTCACAAACTTTTCATTGCAAACTTTTTATTGTACTCGTACAAGCATGCTCCACAATGAGTGGCGTTTAGCGCGCGCTCCACTTCTCTCTCCCTTCCTCTTTCCCTCTCCCCTTATCTTCCTCTCACTCTCTGTTCCCTCCATCTCTCTCTCTCTCTCTCTCTCTCTATCTCTCTCTCTCTCTCTCTCACCCACCCACCCACCCAACCACACACACACATACACACACACACACATACACACGCGCTTATTAACAAATTACCCTCCACTAATTACAAATCCAACAGAGGAAAGCTTGCCGTGTGTGAGAAGCAGAATATGACGCCCCAGGCGTGGACAGTATGCAAAATGAAACATTAGAAGCAATGCCGGATACGGTTCGTAATACTCTAAGAGGTGTTCGTAACTTTTATATTTACAATTTTAACAACCGAAAAAGTGGTGAGTTGGACAAAAATGACTTTAACGATTGCTTTCCTTTCAAAACTGTAAAAGTCATCAGTGGTAACGGTTATACTGAGGACTTAGGTTGGATTTGCATCTCTCATTGACGTAATCAGCAAAGAAGATTAAATACACTGTCTGCACTGATGTAGTTAGAGATGGCAGTCCATCTGAAGCCAAACATTTGTGTGGAAATTCTTAAGCAAAGTGTATCGAAGTGCTGTGTTTTTCACTGTGATGTGTAACGGCTCATTTTAAAGTGATATGCTTACAACTTCCGGGATTACGTACCACAATTTCAGAGACGAGCTGCACAACGTACAAAATACAAAGTGCTTGCAGATATCCACTATCTTGGGATGATCTTCCTAATGGGAAAAATATAAGTTTCAAACAGCATTCTAAACCTACTGATTGCAGTTTGAATACAAATCATCCGATGTTCTAACCAAAGTCGCAGATTCAGCGTCCTTAATGGATTACTTCGCCTTAGTGCTAAGGTGCTTAACGATGAAATAAATGGTGAAGACCTGGAGATCACATGGGAGAAGGAGGCTCCAAACACTCTGGTGAGGAATCTGATCTGAATCTCACACATCCACTGTCGACCACTTTTTCGACTTCGGAAGAAAAACTCTAACATTAATGCGATGTCAAACGTCAACTTTCGAATAATTCATCAGAACACTCAGTAACAGGTGATCCTCATTATATTCTTTAGAATAAAACTCAGTGGAACTTTTAGATAGTACTTAGTATAGTGCGCACCAAATAACTTGGTCCGTAAAGTTTCTCACTACAGTACCGAAGGTAGACAACTCAGCGAAGGGGTAACAAAAAAGGAGTAAAAATGTAGAGTAGCGGATGCCACTTGCTACGATTCCCACAATGTAAAATAAAAAAAGACAACGTGTTACATGGAAATTATGTGGCAGTCCTCTGATAATCTGCTCGGCAATATTACGTAAAAATAAAATGTTCTGCTTCTTCTTCAGAGCCTTTCCGGAGTAAAGAAGCCTTGGGGCGTATTTATAGCTATGTTTTCCCCATTCTTCCTTATTTCCTTTACTGGGAGACTGGAACAGCTAGCAGTTCCTGCAGCCCTCTTAAGCACACTATTTAAAGACACTTTTGCCTCTTCCGATGTGACTAAATAGTAATGCATATAGTAACGCATGCTGGATTATGAAGAAGTTTCCTTGGGTCTAAGCTGCGTAAAGACTGCACTGCCATTCTCAGTAGTAGAGAAAAAAAGTGGAAATGAGCGTTCGGCGTCATTGGCCGGGAGGCCCCTTACGGGGCAGGTCTGGCCGCCTTGGTGCAGGTCTTATTACATTCGACGCTACATTGAGCGACCGGCGCGCCGGATTTGGATGAAATGATGATGAAGACAACACAACACCCAGTCTCTGAGCGGAGAAAATCCCCGACTGCCCGCATCTCGTGGTCGTGCGGTAGCGTTGTCGCTTCCCACGCCCGGGTTCCCGGGTTCGATTCCCGGCGGAGCCAGGGATTTTCTCTGCCTCGTGATGGCTGGGTGTTGTGTGCTGTCCTTAGGTTAGTTAGGTTTAAGTAGTTCTAAGTTCTAGGGGACTGATGACCATAGCTGTTAAGTCTCATAGTGCTCAGAGCCAAAATCCCCGACACAGCCTGGAATCGAACCGGGTCCCTTTAGACGGCAGTCCGTCACGGTGACCATTTGGCTATCCTTTTTTTTTTTGTTGATCTCATTTTGTTCTATATTGTTCGTTCAATTTGTTCGAGGCGGACGTCCGATGACACCCATTTAGGTTCTTCGTTGGTCCATTCACTCAGTTGTTTTTGTTACAGAGGGTAGCTAACCCTCTGACTGAAACGCTGAGCTACCGCGCCGGCGGGGCAGACCAGTAGTAGAGAGACAGCAACGAAAGCGCTCGACGTGTGCAGGTTGTCAGGCGATAGTCAGTTGAGGAGGTCGACCTTTCGGAACATGGTTTGGAATAGCCCAGTGCTCTCGGCGAGAATGTCATCCTGCACCGACGCCACGTTGTTTTGCAGCCGTCCTTCAGATTAGAGTCTGTGAAAACTGCATCACTGACGAATCACCATAAATGCATTTTATTACCATACGTATTAAATGTACGGAACAACAACATGAGATTTGAAAGTGACTGTTTAGTAATGCCATAACTTCATATTAAAACGAATTTAAATACAACTGTAATATGCCACTTCATTTAGTTACTAACTTACTTCAAAGTTCAGAGGCCTTGGCCAGGGAACGTTGCAACATGCGGATGGCCAACCAAGCGAATACCAGTGATGTTCAATGGATGAGATGGCAAGTTGATTATCAGATCAGGCGTACGCAACGTACATAGTACCGAGATGAAGCATTAGATATCTATATCGTCACCAGATCGAGCATTGACAGATTACAATTGGGTCCCAAAGAAATGATATTATTTGGGTTGTTTCTGATGCCTTAGTCGTCGTAGAAGTTGTTTGTGACAGAAGGAGTTGACATTATTTATTACTGCTGGGAGATATGGGAAGAGTTCAGTCAGATTACATCTTGGTCAAGCATAGATTCCAAAATCAGATATAGGATTTTAAGGCGTGCCCAGGAGTAGATATACACTCAGATCACAATTTAGTAATGATGAAGAGTAGGCTGAAGTTTAAGAGAATCCTACGGAAGCATCAATGCACTAAGAAGTGGGGTACAAAAGTATTAAGCAATGAAGAGGTACACTCGATGTTTTCTGAGGCTATAGATACAGCGCTAATGAACAGCTCAGTAGGCACTTCAGTTGAAGAGCTGTAAAAAGGGCAGTCACAGAAGTTGGAAAGAGAAACGTAGGTACAATGAAAGTAACTGCGAAGAAACCATGGGTGACAGTTGAAATACTTCAGGAGATCGACGAAAGAAGTACAAAAACGTTCAGGGAAATTCAAGAGTACGGACATAAAAGTCACTTAAGAATGAGATAAATAGGAAGTGAAGGGAAGCCAAGCGAAATGACTGCATGGAAAATGTGAAGAAATCGAAAAATAAATGATCTTCGGAAGGACTGACTCAACATATAGAAAGGTCAAAACAAACTTCGCTGAAATTAAAATCAAGAGTGGTAACATTAACAGTGCGTCGGCAATTTCACTCTTAAATGCAGAGGAGAGAGAGGATAGGTAGAAAGAATACATTGAAAGCCTCTGTTACGAAGAGAATTTGTCTGATGACGTGACAGAAGACGAAACAGGAATCGACAAGTAAGAGACGGGAATCCAGAATTGGAATCAGAATTTAAAAGAGCTTTTTAAGACTTAAGTTCAAATAAGGCAAAAGGGTTAGATGGCATTCGATCGGAATTTCTAAAATCATTTGGAAAAGTGGCAACAAAACCCCTATTCACGTTGATGTGTAGAGCGTATGAGACTGGCCATATGCCATCTAACTTTCGGAAAGCCATCATCAACATGATTCCGAAGATTGCAAGAGCTGATAAGTGCGAAAATTATTGCAGAATCAGCTTAGCAGCTCATGCATACAAGCTGCTGACAAGAATAAAATACAGACGAATGGAAATGAAAATGGGTTATGTGTTAGATGACGATCAGCTTGGTCTTAGGAAAGGTAACGGCACCAGAGAGGCAGTTCCGACGTTGCAGTTGATAATGGAAGCAAGACTGAAGAAAAATCAAGGCACGTTCATAGGATTTGTCGACCTGGAAAAATCGTTCGACAATTTCAAATGTTCGAAATTCTGAGAAAGATAGGGGTAAGCTGTACTGCAGGACGGGTAAAATACAATATGTACAACAACCAAGAGGGAACAATATGAGAGGGAGATCAAGAACGAAGTTCTCTGATTAAAGAGGTTGTAAGACGGGGATGTTGCCTTTCGCCCCTACTGTTCAATTTATAATCGAAAAAGCAAAGACAGATATAAAAGAAAAGTTAAAAGGTGGGATTAAAATTCAGGATGAAAGGATGTCAATGAGAAGGTTTGCTGATGATATTGCTATCCTCAGTGAAAGTGAAGAAGAATTGCTGCATCTGTTGAATGGAATGAACAGTCTAACGAGTACAGAACATGAGTTGAGAGTAAATCGAAGAAAAACGAAAGTAATGAGAAGCAGAAGAAATGAGAATAGCGAAAAACTAAACATGAGAATTTGTGATCACGAAGTAGATGAAGTTAAGGAAATCTGCTAAGTAGGCAGCAAAAGAACCCATGGTGGACGGTGCAAGGACATAAAAAGCACACTAGCACTGACAAAGAGGGCGTTTCTGGCCAATAGAAGTCTATTAGTATAACACATTAGACGTTAATTTGAGGAAGAAAGTACTAAGAATGTACATTTGGAGTACAGCATTGTACTGCAGTGAAACATGGACGATGGGAAGACCGGAACAGTAGAGAATCGAAGCCTTTAAGATGTGGTGCTGCAGAAGAATGTTGTAAATTAGGTTCAAATGGCTCTGAGCACTATGGGTCTTAACATCTATGGTCATCAGTCCCCTAGAACTTAGAACTACTTAAACCTAACTAACCTAAGGACATCACACAACACCCAGTCATCACGAGGCAGAGAAAATCCCTGACCCCACCGGGAATCGAACCCGGGAACCCGGGCGTGGGAAAGCGAGAACGCTACCGCACGACCACGAGCTGCGGACTGAAAATTAGGTGGACTAATAAGGAAAGAAGGTTGTATACATGGAAGAACCCTGGAGATACTAAAAGGTATCAGATAGATTATATAATGGTAAGACAGAGATTTAGGAACCAGGTTTTAAATTGTAAGACATTTCCAGGGGCAGATGTGGACTCTGACCACAATCTATTGGTTATGACCTGTAGATTAAAACTGAAGAAACTGCAAAAAGGTGGGAATTTAAGGAGATGGGACCTGGATAAACTAAAAGAACCAGAGGTTGTACAGAGATTCAGGGAGAGCATAAGGGAGCAATTGACAGGAATGGGGGAAATAAATACAGTAGAAGAAGAATGGGTAGCTTTGAGGGATGAAGTAGTGACGGCAGCAGAGGATCAAGTAGGTAAAAAGACGAGGGCTAGTAGAAATCCTTGGGTAACAGAAGAAATATTGAATTTAATTGATGAAAGGAGAAAATATAAAAATGCAGTAAGTGAAACAGGCAAAAAGGAATACAAACGGCTCAAAAATGAGATCGACAGGAAGTGCAAAATGGCTAAGCAGGGATGGCTAGAGGACAAATGTAAGGATGTAGAGGCCTATCTCACTAGGGGTAAGATAGATACCGCCTACAGGAAAATTAAAGAGACCTTTGGAGATAAGAGAACGACTTGTATGAATATCAAGAGCTCAGATGGAAACCCAGTTCTAAGCAAAGAAGGGAAAGCAGAAAGGTGGAAGGAGTATATAGAGGGTCTATACAAGGGCGATGTACTTGAGGACAATATTATGGAAATGGAAGAGGATGTAGATGAAGATGAAATGGGAGATATGATACTGCGTGAAGAGTTTGACAGAGCACTGAAGGACCTGAGTCGAAACAAGGCCCCCGGAGTAGACAATATTCCATTGGAACTACTGACGGCCGTGGGAGAGCCAGTCCTGACAAAACTCTACCATCTGGTGAGCAAGATGTATGAAACAGGCGAAATACCCTCAGACTTCAAGAAGAATATAATAATTCCAATCCCAAAGAAAGCAGGTGTTGACAGATGTGAAAATTACCGAACTATCAGCTTAATAAGTCACAGCTGCAAAATACTAACACGAATTCTTTACAGACGAATGGAAAAACTAGTAGAAGCCAACCTCGGGGAAGATCAGTTTGGATTCCGTAGAAACACTGGAACACGTGAGGCAATACTGACCTTACGACTTATCTTAGAAGAAAGATTAAGGAAAGGCAAACCTACGTTTCTAGCATTTGTAGACTTAGAGAAAGCTTTTGACAATGTTGACTGGAATACTCTCTTTCAAATTCTAAAGGTGGCAGGGGTAAAATACAGGGAGCGAAAGGCTATTTACAATTTGTACAGAAACCAGATGGCAGTTATAAGAGTCGAGGGACATGAAAGGGAAGCAGTGGTTGGGAAGGGAGTAAGACAGGGTTGTAGCCTCTCCCCGATGTTGTTCAATCTGTATATTGAGCAAGCAGTAAAGGAAACAAAAGAAAAATTCGGAGTAGGTATTAAAATTCATGGAGAAGAAATAAAAACTTTGAGGTTCGCCGATGACATTGTAATTCTGTCAGAGACAGCAAAGGACTTGGAAGAGCAGTTGAATGGAATGGACAGTGTCTTGAAAGGAGGATATAAGATGAACATCAACAAAAGCAAAACAAGGATAATGGAATGTAGTCTAATTAAGTCGGGTGATGCTGAGGGAATTAGATTAGGAAATGAGGCACTTAAAGTAGTAAAGGAGTTTTGCTATTTGGGGAGCAAAATAACTGATGATGGTCGAAGTAGAGAGGATATAAAATGTAGGCTGGCAATGGCAAGGAAAGCGTTTCTGAAGAAGAGAAATTTGTTAACATCCAGTATTGATTTAAGTGTCAGGAAGTCATTTCTGAAAGTATTCGTATGGAGTGTAGCCATGTATGGAAGTGAAACATGGACGATAAATAGTTTGGACAAGAAGAGAATAGAAGCTTTCGAAATGTGGTGCTACAGAAGAATGCTGAAGATTAGATGGGTAGATCACATAACTAATGAGGAAGTATTGAATAGGATTGGGGAGAAGAGAAGTTTGTGGCACAACTTGTCCAGAAGAAGGGATCGGTTGGTAGGACATGTTCTGAGGCATCAAGGGATCACCAATTTAGTATTGGAGGGCAGCGTGGAGGGTAAAAATCGTAGAGGGAGACCAAGAGATGAATACACTAAGCAGATTCAGAAGGATGTAGGTTGCAGTAGGTACTGGGAGATGAAAAAGCTTGCACAGGATAGAGTAGCATGGAGAGCTGCATCAAACCAGTCTCAGGACTGAAGACCACAACAACAACAACAACAATAAGGTAAGCAATCAGGAGGTTCTCTAGAGAACCAGCGAGGAAATAAACACTGACAAAAAGAAGGGACAGGATTATAGGACATCTGTTAAGACAGCAGGGGATAGCCTCCATCGTACTAGAGAGAGCTGTAGAGGGTAAAAACTGTAGAGAAAGACATAATATCCAGCAAATAATTGAGGACGTAAGTTGTAAGTGCTACTCTGAGATGAAGACGTTGGCACAGAAGAGGAATTCGTGGCGGACAGCATCAAATTAATCAGAAAGCCGAGGCCCTTCCGGCAGCTATTGAACGCACTGGGTGTGACCGGCTGCAGATAGTAGCACATGTCGGAACGAATGACGCCTGCCGCTTGGGTTCTGAGGCCATCCTTGGTTCCTTCCGGCGGCTGGCTGATTTGGTGAAGACAACCAGCATCGCACGCGGAGTGCAAGCTGAGCTTAATATCTGCAGCATAGTGCCCAGAGTCGATCGCGGTCCTCTGGTTTGGAGCCGTGTGGAGGGTCTAAACCAGAGGCTCAGACGACTCTGCGACTATAATGGTTGCAAATTCATCGACCTCCGTTATTGGGTGGAGAACTGTAGGGCCCCCCTAGACAGGTCAGGCGTGCACTACATACCGGAAGCAGCTACTAGGGTAGCAGAGTACGTGTGGCGTGCACACGGGGGTTTTTTAGGTTAGAGGGACCCCCCCTTGGGCGAAACGATAAAATACCTGACGGCTTACCAGAGAGGACATTATCATCGTTGATAAAGAACGTCCGTCCTCAGAGACCAAAAACAGGAAAAGTTAACGTAATATTGGTAAACTGCAGGAGTATCCAGGGCAAGGTTCCTGAATTAGTATCTCTTATTGAAGGAAATAGTGCGCATATAGTATTAGGAACGGAAAGTTGGTTAAAACCGGAAGTGAACAGTAACGAAATCCTAGACACAGAATGGAATATATACCGCAAGGATAGGATAAACGCCAATGGTGGAGGAGTATTTATAGCAGTAAAGAATTCAATAATATCCAGTGAAGTTATTAGCGAATGCGAATGTGAAATAATCTGGGTTAAGTTAAGTATCAAAGGTGGGTCAGATATGATAGTCGGATGCTTCTATAGACCACCTGCATCAGCAACCGTAGTAGTTGAGCGCCTCAGAGAGAACCTGCAGAACGTCGTGAAGAAGTTTCGTGATCATACTATTGTAATAGGGGGAGACTTCAATCTACCAGGTATAGAATGGGATAGTCACACAATCAGAACTGGAGCCAGGGACAGAGACTCTTGTGACATTATCTTGACTGTCTTGTCCGAGAATTACTTCGAGCAGATAGTTAGAGAACCAACTCGTGAAGCTAACGTTTTAGACCTCATAGCAACAAATAGACCGGAACTTTTCGACTCCGTGAATGTAGAAGAGGGTATCAGTGATCATAAGTCAGTGGTTGCATCAATGACTACAAGTGTAATAAGAAATGCCAAGAAAGGAAGGAAAATATATTTGCTTAACAAGAGTGATAGGGCACAAATCACAGAATATCTGAGTGACCACCATCAAACGTTCATTTCTGAGGAAGAGGATGTGGAACAAAAATGGAAAAAATTCAGAAACATCGTCCAGTACGCCTTAGATAAGTTCGTACCGACTAAGGTCCAAAGCGAGGGGAAAGATCCACCGTGGTATAACAATCATGTACGAAAGGTACTACGGAAACAAAGAAAGCTTCATCATAGGTTTAAGAGTAGTCGAATCATAGCTGATAAGGAAAAGCTGAACGAAGCGAAAAAGAGCGTAAAGAGAGCAATGAGAGAAGCGTTCAACGAATTCGAACATAAAACATTGGCAAACAATCTAAACAAGAACCCTAAAAAGTTTTGGTCATATGTAAAATCGGTAAGCGGATCTAAATCCCCTATTCAGTCACTCGTTGACCACGATGGCACCGAAACAGAGGACGACCGAAGAAAGGCAGAAATACTGAATTCAGTGTTCCGAAACTGTTTCACTGCGGAAAATCGTAACACGGTCCCTGACTTCAGCCGTCGCACGGACGCGAAAATGGAAAATATTGAAATAAACGATATCGGAACTGAAAAACAACTGCTATCACTTAGTAGCGGAAAAGCATCCGGACCAGACGAGATACCCTTAAGATTCTACAGTGATTATGCTAAAGAACTTGCCCCCTTTCTATCAGCAATTTATCGTAGATCGCTGGAAGAACGTAAAGTACCTAGCGACTGGAAGAAAGCGCAGGTCGTTCCCATTTTCAAGAAGGGTCATAAATCAGATGCGAATAATTATAGGCCTATTTCGCTTACGTCAATCTGTTGTAGAATAATGGAACATGTTTTGTGTTCTCGTATTATGACGTTCTTAGATAATACAAATCTCCTTCATCATAACCAACATGGATTCCGCAAACAGAGATCATGTGAAACTCAGCTCGCCCTATTTGCCCAAGAAATTCACAGTGCCGTAGACACTGGCGAGCAGATTGATGCCGTATTCCTGGACTTCAGGAAGGCATTTGATACGGTTCCGCACTTACGTTTAGTGAAAAAAATACGAGCTTACGGAATATCGGACCAGGTTTGTGATTGGATTCAGGATTTCCTAGAAGAAAGAACACAACATGTCATTCTTAACGGTTCAAAATCTGCAGATGTAGAGGTAATTTCGGGAGTACCGCAGGGAAGCGTGATAGGACCTTTATTGTTTACAATATACATAAATGACTTAGTTGACAACATCGGTAGCTCCGTGAGGCTATTTGCAGATGACACGGTTGTCTACAAGAAAGTAGCAACATCAGAAGACTCGTACGTACTCCAGGAGGACCTGCAGAGGATTAATGCATGGTGCGACAGCTGTCAGCTTTCCCTAAACGTAGATAAATGTAATATAATGCGCATACATAGGGGCAGAAATCCATTCCAGTACGATTATGCCATAGGTGGTAAATCATTGGAAGCGGTAACGACCGTAAAATACTTAGGAGTTACTATCCGGAGCGATCTGAAGTGGAATGATCACATAAAACAAATAGTGGGAAAAGCAGGCGCCAGGTTGAGATTCATAGGAAGAATTCTAAGAAAATGTGACTCATCGACGAAAGAAGTAGCTTACAAAACGCTTGTTCGTCCGATTCTTGAGTATTGCTTATCAGTATGGGACCCTTACCAGGTTGGATTAATAGAAGAGATAGACATGATCCAGCGAAAAGCAGCGCGATTCGTCATGGGGACATTTAGTCAGCGCGAGAGCGTTACGGAGATGCTGAACAAGCTCCAGTGGCGGACACTTCAAGAAAGGCGTTACGCAATACGGAGAGGTTTATTATCGAAATTACGAGAGAGCACATTCCGGGAAGAGATGGGCAACATATTACTACCGCCCACATATATCTCGCGTAATGATCACAACGAAAAGATCCGAGAAATTAGAGCAAATACGGAGACTTACAAGCAGTCGTTCTTCCCACGCACAATTCGTGAATGGAACAGGGAAGGGGGGATCAGATAGTGGTACAATAAGTACCCTCCGCCACACACCGTAAGGTGGCTCGCGGAGTATAAATGTAGATGTAGATGTAGATGTAGAAAATGAATAAAAAAAACTGAAAAAAAGATTACTGCCAACGAAGTGCCAGATAACACCTAGTAAGTTTGTCCAGTATGACTGTAGGAGATAAAGTTCATGTTTACATCATCTTGTACGTTACTTTGAGTTCAAAGTACACACACACACACACACACACACACACACACACACATATATATATATATATATATATATATATATATATATATATATATATATATATGTATACTTTTCATTCTACAGATCTATAGCGAGGAAATCCTAAGGGATGCAGAACAAGTCATAAAAAAATACATAATACTTTTTTATAGCACAAACCGATATTACTGTTCCATCCACATATCATATGTAACATGATTATCGTAGTAGCTCTAAGTGAAGAAAGATTTGGCAGAAAAGGCATTTAGCTGACAGTGGGCGTGTTATTGTCGCATCCATCTTTTCGTGCAGATAAATTGCCCCAACGCAGTCACGCTTCATCTGACGCCTGAGAACTTTTGGATTAAAGGCATGGGAATAGCATTAGTCTCATGTTGTGCCAACATCCGTTGAGGAGTTCAACAATGCCGCTGTGATGAATTGCCCTCTGACGGGTCGGGCCTGGGGACTGATGTCTTGAAATTTGAAGAGAACGCAAAACGAAAACAATCCTGCGTTTGTGGATGATACATCCAACATTACGTAGGCACTATATTTGTACATGCAGGTGTCACAATTGGAGGATATATAAGCCACAGTCAAGTAAAAACGATACAAATGGAAAAAGTACGACAACTGTTTATTATTTCAAAAGTATTCGGTCTCACTGTGAGACAAGACCGTCAATGCCTTCACACGTTGAGCCATATGTTGCTACGTTTGTTTCGACTGCGTTGCAGAAGTTCCGCTGGAATGCCCTAACGCATCCTCCATACAGTCCTGATCTCTCCCCATGCGATTTTCATAGTGTTGGAGCACTCGAGAAAGACATTCATCGCCATCGATTGGCTTGGGATGAAGATGTGAACGCCTGGGTACATTCATAGTTCCGTTGGCAACTGAAAACAAATTTCCGTGAAGGGACTGAACGTCTTGTCTCACAGTGGAATATATGTGAGAACAGTTATGGCAATTACTTCTGAAATAATAGTTTACTTATTTTTTCCGTTTGTGTCGCTTTCATTTGACTGCCCCTTATCCATTATTTACTTAATCCAAAACATTCTTTAAATCGTTGAGTCACAAGAACGAGAGATTTAAATATCTTGTACTGATTTTTTCCTGGAGTCACTGAAAAGAATGGCTCTCTTATGGATGACACTTGACTGGATCCATGGATTTCTGGAAGGTGGGTGACAAAACACGGAGTGAGCACACCACTCATGGTCGAGTTACTACGGGTGACGTACTTTCTGGGCTTAGATTATGTTGAACGTGCCAGAAATTCAGTTGGAAGTAGCATTTAAGATAGATAAGGACATATAGCAAGCCGTTCGCAGAAACACGTCAGTTATGTTATTGAATTTATGCCTTACATGTGCTAAACGGTGACGATTGTTTATGGTCAATGTACTGCAGTCAGTGTATTGCACACACAGTGTTAGTAAATGACGATTATGATTGCTTCATCGGTCTCTGAAGTATTCCAGTGATGTGAAAATTGTTGTGTGTGGAATCGTACACACAAGAATTTTGAGGGTGTGTTTACACTGCCACCTCGCTGCTCGCCGGTATGGCATGATGGTGGTAAACGTAAGTGCAGTGTGGCTAGGACCACCCGTCGGATAGACCGGTCGCCTGGTGCAAGTCTTTTGAGTTGACGCCACTTCGGCGACTTGCGTGTCGGTGAGATGATGATGATTAGGACAACATAACACCTAGTCCCTGAGCAGAGAAAATCTCCGAAGCTGCCGGAATCGAACCCGGGCCCGTCGGTACGATAGTCCGTCGCACTGACCACTCAGCTACCGGGGGCGGACATGATGGTGGTGAATCAAACAAAGTGCGTCTTACCGGTCCATTTACTCTCGAGCCTGCTGCTTTCTACACTGCTCGCCAGGCGATGACGTCAAGCTGGTATGTGTTTCACGCTGTGATTGCTGCCTTTACGGTTACTAAAGCGGTGCAGTATTTGACTCTGCTGGGACTCTCTGCTCGATATGTGAAAAGCCGCAGGGTAATTACTCCCGGGAGGCAGCGAGCAGCGAGACAGCAGCTTAAGTGAACGAGGCGCCCGGCGAGCAGCGCGGTGCGATGTGCCAGTGGCGAGCAATGAAGTGTCAGCAGCGAGAATGCAGCATTTAACTGAACCTGAGGCACGCGAGCCAGTTTACTGTGTAGTATTACGGATTGAAGTTGTGAGGTTATTGTCACATGCATGGTATCAAATGCATTACAATTTTGCAGTACACAGAGTGAGGTGATGCAATTGTATTTGGGAAGTGTGGGTTAAAATATTCGTTTTCCAAGGTTGTTTAGATTTCTCTAATCTCCCTAAGATACATAAGATAATTCCTTACAAAAGATAACAGCCAATTTCCACCCGTGTCCTCGGGCAAACACTGTAGTTCTCCATTCCTAATGACGTCGATGTCGACAGGAAGTTGAACTGGCCGGCCGGAGTGGCCGTGCGGTTCTAGGCGCTACAGTCTGGAGCCGAGCGACCGCTACGGTCGCAGGTTCGAATCCTGCCTCGGGCATGGATGTGTGTGATGTCCTTAGGTTAGTTAGGTTTAATTAGTTCTAAGTTCTAGGCGACTGATGACCTCAGAAGTTAAGTCGCATAGTGCTCAGAGCCATTTGAACCATTTTTTTTTCTTTTCATGCCTTTTGCAAAAATGTTAATAAATTCAATATATTGAGCATTATGTCGTTTTATTTGCAGCGAAAATAACATAAAAATTGAAAAGAAAATCTTTTCCACGTAGGAATTCGATCTTATGACCCTCGTATTGCTATTCTGTACTCTTTCCGCTGTACCAACCGCTAGTTGGTAAATATGCTACCACAAATGTATCATGCCTCGCTCGATCCACACCAACAAATATTTTTTCCTAAACGCTTGACCGTCTGGAGCTCACACTTCTGTCCCTTTCATTGACGGCCATGCCCTGCATCTATGTCAATAAAAATGTAAATGTTCGTTTGTTCAAGTCGTATATCTCCGAAAGTTCCAGACTGTTTGCTTTGAAATTTTGACACAACGCTGCAGCCTAATACACGTGTGTTTTTGGGTATAGATTTTTTGTAAAGTTTCCCTATTATTTAATTTATTTATATAAACGCGAACACGTATTCCAATGCAACACTGTGTGGAAATTTCAAAGCATTCGATAATTAGAAACATTTACATTTTCTATATAAGTACAAACGTAGATATTCGATTCTTCAAAATTTCAAATCTCCGAAAGTTCTTCACGGTTTTCTTTGAAATTTTGGCACAACGTTGTATTCGAATACTCACGTGTTTTTATATACCTACTGGAACGCCATCTGGTGTATATGTAATAAAAGGGGCAACATTATAAAAATCTAAATGATGTTTTGTTCGAAATCGTTAATATCCTAAAGTTCTTGACCTATTATTGTGAAATTCTGACGCAACGTTACTTTCGTATACCCGTTTGTTTTCATTTACCTATACTTACACACACACATCAAAAAAAGTTTTGCATCACCTCGGTTCCGAGGGTTCCGGAACCTGTACGGAAAATTGGAATAGAGATCAACATAAACATCATTTCCGCCCTTTTTATTGCTCATGAAAGTCACACATTGCATGTTGTACCACCATGCAGCGAGACCTTCAGAGGTGGTGGTCCAGATTGCCGTATACACCGGTACCTCTAATACACAATAGCACGTCCTCTTACATTGATCCGTGCCTGTATTCGTTGTGGCATACTATCCACAAGTTCATCAAGGCACTGTCACTCCAGATTTTCCCACTCCTCAACGGCGATTCGGCGTAGATCCCTCAGAGTGGTTGGTGGGTCACGTCGTCCATAAAAAGCCCTTTTCAATCTATCCTAGGCATGTTCGATAGGATTCATTTCTAGAGAACATGCTGGCCACTCAAGTCGAGCGATGGCGTTATCCTGAAGGAGGTCATTCACAAGATGCGTATGGTTGGGGTGCGAATTGTTGTCCATGAAGACGAATGCCTCGCAAATATGCTGCCAATGTGGTAGCACTATGGGTCGGAGGATGGCATTCACGTATCGTACAGTCGTTACGGCGCCTTCCATGACCACCAGCGGTGTACGTCGGCCCCACATAGTGCTACCCCAAAACAGCAGTGAACCTCCATCTTGCTCCACTCGCTGGACGGTGTGTCTAAGGCGTTCACCCTAACAGGGTTGCCTCCAAACACGTCTCCGACGATTGTCTGGTAGAAGGCATATACGACACTCATCCGTGAAGAGAACGTGATGCCCATCCAGAGCGGTCCATTCGGCATATTGTTGGGCCCATCTGTACCGCGCTACATAGTGTCATGGTTGCAAAGGTGGACCTCGCCATCGGAAGTGAAGTTGCGCAACATGCAGCCTACTGCGTACAGTGTCAGTCGTAACCTGTGGCTGCACCAAAAACATTATTCAACATGATGGCGTTGCTGTCGGGGTTCCTCTGAGCCATAATCCGTAGGTAGCGGTCACCCACTGTAGTAGTAGCGCTCGGGCGGCCTGAGCGAGGCATGTCATCGACTTTTCCTGTCTCTCTGTATCTCCTACATATCTCAACAACATCGCTTTGGCTCACTCCGAGGCCCCCGGACACTTCCCTTGTTGAAAGCCCTTCCTGGCACAAGGTAACAATGTGGACGCGATCGAACTTCGGTATTGACCGTCTAGACATGGTTGAACCACGGACAACACGAGCTTTGTACCTCCTTCCTGGTGGAATGACTGTAACTGATAGGCTGTCGTACCCCCTCCGTCTAATAGGCTCTGCTCATGCATGGTTGTCAACATCATTGGGCAGGTTTAGTGACATCTCTGAACAGTCAAAGGGACTTTGTCTGTGATACAATATCCACAATCAACGTCTATCTTCAGGAGTTCTGGTAAGTGGGGTGATACTTTTTTTGATGTGTGTATATGTGATGCATAATTGTATATATATTTAATAACAGGGAAACGTTATAAAATATACAATAGCGAAAAGTTGTTATCAAAGAGGAAAGTTGTATTTATGGAGTATTGGTTAATGATTAGCGTACCACTACAGAATCTGAATTTGCAGAAACAGTAAACAAGGCTCAAGGTCAAAGACAGTAGGAAGAGGAGATGGACAGAGGGGTGGGAGGACATGGCCATAGAATATGGGAAGGAGGAGTGATCTGGAGAGACCTTTGCGGCCGGCCGAGCTGCAGCAGTCAGCCGCCTGGGGAGGGAGGGGGGGTGGGGTAATATATGGAGAGAGAAGGAGGAGAAGGTGATGGACTGAGTGAGGGTGAGACAGAGGGGGCAGGAGGAGATCGACAGAGAGTGGGGAGGAGGTGATGGACAGAGGGGGGGGGGGGGGGTAGGAAGAGATGGACAAAGAAAGGGGGAGGTGGAGATTGACACAAAAGGAGGGAGAAGTAGGCTAGGACGTATATTCAATTCCCGTACATACTAGAAACTTGTGCTTTCTCTTTTCTTTCTTTTCCATTTCAGTAGACTGAGCTACACTAAAGCGTGGCCGGGCACAGGTAGTATAACATAAATTTCAACGAAATCAGTGATGACTTGTAGGCGCAATCCCTTTGTGAGGGCAGACTGATGACATTTCTGTGGAGTATATACACTGGCGTCTCGTGCTAGCAGATCGGAACGCTGCTGCCAGAGCTGGCGTGGCTTTCCAGTGAGGCTGGGCCCTCAAGAGCGCAGCAAAGAAGACAAATGACGTGAGCAGGAGGTGCGACAGAGCACGGACGCAGAGGGAGAGCTGGTGGCGGGTTACGGCCGACACGTCTGGGAGCACGTGTCCCAGCTGGCTGCTGGCCCGGCTCGCTAACAGGCCATTTGCCGGCCTGGTGGACGCTATTATTTGGGCGCGCCCTGGGCGGCCGCCTTGGGGCATTGATCGCTGCCCTGCTCCGCTCTGTGCCTGCGTACGCGGCTGACGGCTGCAGCTCGGCCCGCCGGAAAGGTCTCTCCAGGCCACGTGCCCTTCTCACCGTGCCCCATATACTCATTGTACCTGTTGACTAACACAGTGATAAAGACATAGAGGCAACTTGTTGATGCAGCATATTGCCTTCAGGACAAATGACCACTGGATGTTGTCACTATCGTCGTCGTCGTCGTTGTTGTTGTTGTTGTTGTTGATGATGATTGGGAACCACTGCTTTTGTAGCTAAATTTGACACCTACACTGCAGATACTGTTCGGAGTTAAACAGGTAAACTAGAGGATCACTAGTCTCCTGAAAACTCGGTCGAAGAGACAAAGGTAGGTGGTTACAATGTCTTATTATCACATCCCAATGTCGAAGCCGGCTTGCAGCTGCCAACGGGATCTACAATGTTCCTTTCCGAAACACTTGCTCGCGCCACTTTAAAATGTTGCCACTTATTTGTGGGCGTGATTACGAGTCAAGGTAATGAACAGCAAAACTGTAACGAAACTCGGAGCGGCAAGTGCTAGGAGTCGAATGCGGTAACAGTTGGCGTCTTTCGAATGTGCCATCAAATTGCAGCTGTTAAGCGTCCGAACAAGGAGAATGAGGATAGACGGCTGCGTCCCATAATTTTTTTGACCTCAGAATGACCAGCCTTCAGCAAGTCTCTGACGTTAGATAATAAGTCTCCTGCCTACAGCGGAGAAAGGCAGAAGCCAATATTCCGCGGTGTAATATATCGAGACGCCAGTGTATGAATGAAGACTGCAGCGGCCTCAAGTGCAGGTCAGGGCCGTGTGTGATAGTGTTACTGAATTAGTGCTTATGTAGAATGCGTGCAATGAGGAGAGGTGCCAGAGTGAACGTGCCACAGCCACCTACACGCCAATTCGATCAACCCTTTATGTCACTGAAGCTAGCGTTCGCAAGGCGGTAACACTTGTATTTAGCACTCACACGTTATGTTAAATAGTTTCCAGAGTATACACAAATAATTATACCATGTCTAGTAAAATCAAAATGAGAAAATTGTTGTACAGATGTTTTAATTGTTCAAATAACTTATTGGAATGCAGCTGGGTGATGTCTGACAACCATCGATATTTCGTCATTTTCAAGTCAAAACTTCAGCAAGTAAGCACTTTGCAAAGGAATTTAAAACCTCGGTTTGGAGAGTAATTCTGGAAAGATAATACATACATACATACATACACACACACACACACACACACACACACACACACACACACACACACACGCACACACACACACACACACACAGTACACACTAGCCCCACCACACAAGCAAATATGACGGTCGCCTGAAGTTATCGATAGTGAGAATTACTAAACAACGCGTCATTTAACTCCGTCCTTCTGTATTTGACAAGGAAGGGAGCAGCATTCGACGCAGAATTTTAGGAAAAGTCTCCATCTCTATTTACTGTAGAACTCTATTTACTGTACAGTTTACTTCAACTGCTTCCTTAATAACACTACTTCAGTAGCTGGAAGTGCATCTCCGTGTTGTTGTATTCCATAAGACGACTGGCGCCTAGATAATTTCCTGCAACAGCCAATGTTCTCGGCTGTTGTAAGCATGTGTGACGTTTAAGCTCAGTACAGCAGTCTTCCTTGGTCCTGGTAGTGTGACCTGATGTGCCACAACTGCAAGGAATACGATAGACGCCCGCCTTACTGCGAACCATCATGATCAGTAACAACCACAATATTACACGGGGGCCAGACAACATATGTATCACATCATATTTACGCAAAATACGACCAGTCTTGTTGGAAATGCTCCAAGCATAAGGCAGAAAGGCTGTAGACCCTGCGAGGTGCTGGGGTGGGGAAGAGTTTGTACCTCTTTAATTCTGGCGAATTTTGCATGAGAACTAGACATGCACTCGACCCCCTCCTTACCTAGCACCTAGTAGATTATGTGCACAACGGTAACGAAAGGAAATGATGGTGGACCCTCCTAGTTGGTAAAATAAGGAGTGCACACTCACAATAGTTTAATAAAAATCATTATCTACTCAGTAAAGAAACAGGGAATTTTAACACAATAAACGACAGGAAATGGGATTATACACCTATCTATGAAATGATATGCAGATTAAATATTACAGTGTGATTTATTATAAATCAGAACACAAAGGTACTTGATTGTCAATACAAACTGTAGGCTAAAGGGTAGGTCATACTGAACTATTATGAGAATAAAGAGTTGGCTCAAGAACAAGGGGCTTCTACTCTCTGTGATGCAATCGATTGACGATAATGACTGGAGGTCCTAATGAATCAAATTTTACTCCCCTGACTACATTTCAGTATCGCGATTAGTAGTGAGAGCTCAAATGGGATCACATGAGGGAAACAGGCAAGGTGGACTTATAGCAATGCGAGCGCGCGTGCTCCTGAGGACTTCAGTATAAAAATGATAGGTCCAACAACGCCGGATCTGCAAAATACTTTACCAGTCCTGAAACCTGCAGCACGTCGTCAGTAGGCAGTGTTCTGATGATGTAGGCGCTCACTTCTGCTGTGCAGCAACTCTGTTTCAACCCCTGGCCTCGAACGCTGTCCGAGAATTCTAAGTTCTGCCGAAAAAGTGTGACTAAGTCGGAAGACTGTCCGACTCCGATGAAGATCAGATCCAAAATGCCCTACCCCCACGCAACCGCGAATCAGCATTCAGTACTTATTCCAAAATTCCCCCACACTATCTCAGAACGTCATTCGCGCCAATAGCGACCATTCCCCCCAATTTCGAGCAGGGCTTCTTGACGTCAACTGGCCTAAGTTTAACTTGACCATGATGACTCTGCTATTCAGCTGAGGGCACTGAACTTGCCGTTTGACCGGCTACGAAAACAACAGGCCTAGATCATCGGCCATCTGGCGCAAGATAGTCGCTCCCAGCAGGGCACGGTCCATCCACAAGTATTCTCAACATCATGAGGACAATGCAGTCAGTTGGCGCCAGCAGTCTTTGTTCGAGACGCACCAGAACGGTAAATGCATAAACTGCGGCGATACTCAGACAGCTCGCATGTCGTTTCGCCCTGCATACAATAGGCAAAACTCGATCGAGGTCAGTCGTCGCACCAGACGCTGAAGCTCATTGACATTCGACCCTCTCAGTACTCGCGGAAGTGCAGCCCCTCCACCGGAAACGAAGTGTGCTGTGACCTCTGGTGCTAAAAAAGTGGTTCAAATGGCTCTGAGCACTATGGGACTTAACATCAAAGGTCATCAGTCCCCTAGACTTAGAACTACTTAAACCTAACTAACCTAAGGACATCACACACATCCATGCTCAATGCAGGATTCGAACCTGCAACCGTAGCAGCAGCACGGTTCTGGACTGAAGCGCCTAGAACCGCTCGGCTACAGGAGCCGGCCCCTCTGGTGCTCGCCTCGCAACAGGCCACCCAGGGAAGTAACAGAGGAAACTAAAAGCAAGACCACATACAGTTCACAACATGCATGGCAATCAACTGAAAAGTACTTTGAGGTCTCAGTACATACGTACGGATCTTTCGTCGAGTGAACGGTTGTATATGATTGTTAAGTATGGAGCTAATGCACCTCTTTTGCCCATCGCTAGTCAGCACCGATCCTACGATACGCGCAGTACACGGAGATTCTGGCAAGCACTTCCAGCCATTGGGAGATTGTTATTAAGGAAGCAGGTGAAATTAAATTAGCAGGTAACCTTGCAGAGATATGGTGATGTTTGCTTAAATTCTGTGTGGAATATTGCACTCACAAAAATGGTTCAAATGGCTCTGAGCACTATGGGACTCAACTGCTGAGGTCATTAGTCCCTTAGAACTTAGAACTAGTTAAACCTAACTAACCTAAGGACATCACAAACATCCATGCCCGAGGCAGGATTCGAACCTGCGACCGTAGCGGTCTCGCGGTTCCAGACTGCAGCGCCTTTAACCGCACGGCCACTTCGGCCGGCTTGCACTCACAGTCACAGAGTTAACTCACCCGTTGTTTATAGTAATTTTCACTACCGGTAACTCCTGGCGTCGGTCATCTGTGGTTGTGTGATGACGCCTGCGTTTACAGTGTGTGTGTGTGTGTGTGTGTGTGTGTGTGTGTGTGTGTGTGTGTGTTTTATCTTTCCAGGCTTTCTCTCTAAACGGAGGTTTTGAATTCCTTGTTACAGTGCTTACTTGCTGCAGTTTTTCCTTGAAAATGGTGGGCAAGTGTCGAAATATCAGCGGTTGTCGACAACGTCACCCGGCTGCATTCCACGTCCCGGGAGAAACTCAGGTCTTACAAATATTGACTCAGTACTTCCATTTTGTAAACAGTTCTCTTATCACGAGAGAGAAAGTAGTTTGAAATGTTGATGAATGACATTATAAGGCTGTTTTTCTTTACTTGCATATTGGCCGGACTGATATTTGCCTACACATCCATCTTCAGTGGACATATACCTTATTATTACCTCTTTATTGTGCCCTCATTTTTGGATAATTTACTTTAAACACAACGAGGACGTGCTGAAAACCAGTTAAAAACTAAAGTAAAATTTCCACAAATCTACAGATATTCTATGAGGGTACAAAAATAAATTATACGACAGCTGAATAAAGATGCTGGTCCAGTCAAAACAAAAGTAAAAATGCTATCTCTTTCACCGGGTGTCGTTCATAAGCTCGATAGGCACATTTTCTCTGGTGTGTCACAGATACTTGTATTTTTGTTTTTGCGGTGTGTATCTGGAGTCACACAAAACAAAACATGATTATCAAGTCTTTCATGCGCCGCCAATTGCCGACGGAAAGCGTCCATTAGTTTCTCGTTGTGAATAAAATAGTTTCCAAAGCGGAATTTTACGTGCCAATTCGGTAGAGCAGGCGATATTCTTTTTCTCAATATGTATGAACATGAACATTAAAACAGGACGGATAGCCAATACTCCGGCAGCGACTCGTGTGCCACCCTGGCCCGCGCAGTCTATACAGCCACGCACCAATGCTACTCACAAAAAATGCGCCAATAATCGCTCAGGAGGGACAGCCGAAATAAACTATCCATTTGAATTAATGTAGCCACCTGTCAAAAGCCTGAATAACCACCTTCTGTAGCGCGGAAGTATTGGAAGAGTACCGACAGTGATGCAGAAACATGCCGATTCCTGTGCTGTGGCCGGCTGCGCTAGATTTCACGGTCGAGGGAGGATGCATGGCGCAGATCAGTCTCTGTGTTCCCACAGATTCCCGATTGGGTTTAAATCCGGGGCGGTTGCGGGCTAGGGAAGTACTGTGAAGTCAACCTGGGGTTCTCCGAAACACGCACGTACATTGCGAACTGTGTGACACGTTGCATTGTTCTCCTGGTAGATAGTATGGTGCCGAGGAAGAAACAAACTGCATGTAGGGGTGGACATTGCCCCCAAGGATAGGTGCATACTTGTGTTGGTTGATTCGCTGCGTTTTGCAGAATGACGAGATCAGTCAGAAAATTCCACGAAAATATTCCCCAGACCGCAACGCTTCCTCATCCGACCTGGACTCTACCGACAATTGTTGCAGGGCCGTACACTCCAGAGGCCATCTGTCCGACGGAGAATAAAACGTGATTCATCCGAAAAGGCCACGGCGCCACTCAGTGGATATTCAGATGCGGTACTGGCGTGAAAATTCTAGCCTTCGTTGCTAGTAAACAGTAGTCAGTAAGGGTGCCTGAACCAGGTGCCTGAACCAGGTGCCTGCTGCAGAGCCCCAGACGTAGCAACGTTCGCTCAAAGGACGTAGAGGAGACACTGCTGGTGGTCCCTTCGTTCATCTCCACAGACAGCTGCTCAACAATTGTACTCTATCCGCCCGTACACATCTCCACAGCCGTCGTTCACCCCTGTCGTCTATGGCCCGTGGAGCATCATAGTTGCGTCAGCGCCAGTTTTGGATAGCGCTATTTTGCCTTACCGCGGCGCTAAGCAAACAGATTACAAACTTAGCCGTTTCGGAAATGCTTCCACTCGTGGCTCGAAAGCCAATGATCACGCCCTTTTGGACGTCAGATAAGTCACTCCGTTTCCGTATTACAAAGACTGCACTCTTAGCTGTCCCTTCCTCCCCCTCGCCTTTCACTTCCAGTACTGCCACTTGGCGTCTGTCATTGGTTATTGCACGTTGACGTCGAACACGATGCTGGTTACATTAATGTGACTCAAACGTGTACAATGCCCTTCATAAACTTCGTAAGGAGACCGTGAATACAAAACGTCAGTTTACAATGTTTTTCATTTACATTTCATTGGTGAATAGTACTACCTGTTACGACTATGTAACAACATTGATGAATTTGGAGCGAGAAGTCGCTCGAGTCAACACTATCATGACGTGAAGATAACAAGCACTCATATTACAACAGTATATGTGGAGAAGAAAATTATGAGCTTGATGCAGTTCTTATGGTCAGGAACTAATACACTGACTTGGAAGGGGGAAGGATATTAAAGGTGTAGCGACCTAGTGGCTTGGAAAACAGTAATCTGAACACATAATGTCGTTGAAAGGATCGGACGTAATTCACACCACGGGTATGGACACATAAGGTTACACGTAGGATGAACAGTTTGTGTGGTAACAGTTTTCGTACTTACTGCAGTCACCATAAAGCACTGCGAATTAAGCTTACTCAATCCGTAAGTTCTCATCAATAGTATGAACAGTTTTGCGATTTTTGTCTGTTGTTTGTAAAAAGGGAAATTAATACATGTTCGTACTGTGAATCAGACTTCGCTACATTTTCTACCATGTATTAACTGAAACGTATTTCATCTTACCTGCGAACATGAACAGGTATCATATTAAACATAAAGAGAGAAAGAGGGAGACGGAGATGTTCTATTGCAAATACGGGCATTCTGATAAATTTAATGGAGTACGTGACAAACTAGAATGTTACTAAAATGTAAACTTTGACGGCCGGAAATATCATGTCCATTATAATTATCCGGGCTGTTATGCCGTTGTCGGTTGATGAATTCTGTGGTGATTCCCAACGTTTCGTCTCCGACTGCGGGAGACATCTTCAAGGGGGTCCGTAGCTCGATGGAAGGTCCAACACACACACTGGCTCGGAGAATAAAACGTGATTCATCCGAAAAGGCCACGGCGCCACTCAGTGGATATTCAGATGCGGTACTGGCGTGAAAATTCTAGCCTTCGTTGCTAGTAAACAGTAGTCAGTAAGGGTGCCTGAACCAGGTGCCTGCTGCAGAGCACTGGCCAGTCAGTAGCGAGCCAGTGTGTGTTGGACCTTCCATCAAGCTACGGACCCCCTTGAAGATGTCTCCCGCAGTCGGAGACGAAACGTTGGGAATCACCACAGAATTCATCAACCGACCACGGCATAACAGCCCGGATAATTATAATGGACAAAACTAGAATGTTGTTGTAGACTCGATTAACAAGAAAAACAGTTGAAAGACAGTAAAGTGGAATTTTGCATCTGATTGTAAACAGTAAGCGGTGGAGAATGAGTTACACTACTATCAATCACTTTAACAACGTTAAACTGTTTCTTTTTCTACTATGGGGAATTTATAGTGCCAGGGAACACAATGTAAAGACAGCAGCGGTTTTGGTGTTAATTTCCTACTTATTTCACGTGTTAAGATATTTTTGTGCATAGACGGTTAGCCATACATGCTGACTGTGATGTTAGACTCAATGACTGCTTCAGAGATGTGCTGAACAGTTGAAGTGTGAATGACATTTGGTCTACGCGTGTTTATTGCAGGGATACTTACTCTTTGATTTCTATGATATAATAATTTCTAGTATCACAAGAAAATATTTACTTTGTTTTTAGTTACTTTACAGTTTAGTATCAGCATACTAATTCTATGGGTTACAGGAAGTGTATTTCGTAGTTACGAATATGAACTATCATCAGCTGTATGTTGGAATGGCGACAACAAAAATTTGTGCTGGTTGGGGATTCAAACCCGGATTTCCTGATGTGCTCCAGTGGTCGCTTAATCGCTTCGGCTATTCATGCACGATACATGGGCAGGCGCAAAGTTCCATACGTCATCGTTCATCTTTATAAAGTTTGGGTCTGGTCGTGAATCGTGCACGGATAGCCGAAGTGATAAGGCGACCGCTCGCGTAATGCAGGGACTCCAGATTCGAGTCTCAGTCCGGCGCAAATTTTCATTGTCATTCCCTTAAACAGCTGAAGGTTGTTCGTATTCGCAACTGCGAATTCATTTCATGTACAACAAGCATATCTATTGTATTTTCCCAATCAAATTTCCTAATTTCCTGATTACGTTGTCGGTTTACTTATCAATATGTGTCTGACTCGAGAATAGAAACAAACAGAACCGTTATGAGTGGTCACGTATTATTGTCACTACAGTCCTCGTTAGAGAATATATTCGCCCAGTTGTGTGTTCCTTGGTGACAGTTTCAGTGCCTACTCAAAGTCAAATACACAAATTTTTGTGACGACCTCCTGCCTCGGGGAGCCGCTCGCGCATCAGGCGAGAGAGCTGTCGGGGCCTCAGAGAGGCGTGCCCCGGTTTCGGTGCTGGGCGCCCAGCAATTGATCAGCCCCCCCCCCCCCCCCCCGCCACCGCCCCCGCCATCACCACCACTACCACCACCACCACCACCTCCACCGCGGCCGCTCCCGCTGCCGCTGCCGCCCCCCACCGCTATCGACCCAGCCGGCGGCCGTCCACGACCAAGCACAACGCCGGTCTGCGCCCACAACGCAATCGCCGAGAAAGCTGGCGCCTGTTTTGTCTGCCGGAAACAAAGGCCGCCGAGGTTACCTGCAGTTTCCGTCAGCGATTTGCGAGCGCTGACAGCGTCCGCTTCCGCCCCGTCGAGGGTTTTTCAGAGGCGCTGAAATTTCCTCTCGGCAACGAGGCTTCTGGCAATCTCATTTTACACGCCAACTGTTTTACAGAGAGGCCTCAGTCACTGACCGGCGGCAGCGCTCGGGAAAGTTGTTATCGACTAGCTGCTGGCAAGAAAAGACACAACGGAACGGAACGATGATGGTATTGCGTACGTTGTAGAGGTATATAACGAAGAATGACAACATCACGACAGCAAGACCTGGGTTCAGAATTATTGTTGTTTCGTTGCAGGGGGCATGCGCGGATCCAAGGAGGGAGGGCTGTGTGTCGAGGGGGCCATGACCTTCTTTCCACCAAACTTTTACAGGAAGTTTCTACATTGTTACGTGTACAAATTAAAAAAAAAACTGATAATCTTATGAAGTACATCGACTCTTGATTTTCGAGCTTCAATGAACATAACAAATAGTTTGAACAATTGTGACTTCGATTTAATGCGAGTTTGGCCGAAAAAAATGCAGAATTTGTTGCGGGATATCGTGAAATATTCCCGCTTCGGCCCTCATAGTTTCATGAAGTTCCGACACGGGGCGGCACTATGCTTAACCTTCAAAATGGCGTCTGTAGCGGAGGTGCGTTCCGAACAGAGAGTTGTCACTGAGTTCCTTTTGGCGGAAAACAAGTGCATCGCAGATATTCATAGGCGTTCGCAGAATGTCTACGGAGACTTGGCAGTGAGCAAAAGCGCGGTGAATCGCTAGGCGAGGCGGCTGTCATCATCGCAATTTCAGCGAAAACCTCTCCGATCTCCGCGTGTCTGTCGGCCGCACACAGCTGTGACTCCTGCAGTGTTGGAGCGTGCGGACACTCTAATTCGAGGTAATTGGCGGTTCACAACCAAACACCTCGCTGCTCAATTGGATGTCTCCCTCCCGACTTCCATCTGTCTGGCCCAATGAAGGATCCAATCTGTGGGAAGCACAACGTGGGAGATGGGGACGTTACTGAAGCAGAAAGACGTTGGCTTCGATGTCGACCAGTAAAGTGGTACCATGCTGGCAAACAGGCCCTCCAAGTAAGAAGGCGTAGAAGCACTCCGTCTGCAGGCCACAAGTGGGCCATCTGGACCATCAAAGCGTCGTGTCATCCTCAGCTGAGTATGCGTATAGGAGGTGCGTGTGGTCAGCACACCGCTCTCCCGGTCGTTATGATGGTTTTCTGTGACCGGAGCCGCTACCATTCGATCGAGTAGCTCCTCAGTTGGCATCACGAGGCTGAGTGCACCCCGAAAAATAGCAACAGCTCATGGCGGCCCGG
Source organism: Schistocerca serialis cubense (assembly GCF_023864345.2). Lineage (NCBI taxonomy): Eukaryota > Metazoa > Arthropoda > Insecta > Orthoptera > Acrididae > Schistocerca > Schistocerca serialis. Next base: position 465,451,076 of record NC_064643.1, read on the forward strand.
ATGGTCACCCATCCAAGTTCCGGCTATGTCCGACAGAGCTTAACATCGGTGATCTGGCGGGAACCAGTGTATCCACTGCGGCAAGGCCGTTGCAAGAATGCGTAAGGCCGTATCGAAAGGAGATTATGTTGAAAAATAGGTCTTTGTAGCCAAAAGAGTGAGAGGTAAAATGGTGCATCGGAATCCTGAATAAAACCAACCTGCTTTCAGAAAAATGGAGTGCTGCACTACTTATAAAATGTCCCTCGTACTTTCTTACAAAGAGAAGCAGAAAGTAGCAACTAGAACTCAAGATTAATTTTACTTTTTTTAAAAAATATATTTTTTTAAAATTTTTATAGTATTTCAAACGAGAGGAACACACAAATTTCCGAGAATACATAAGAAAACTTCCATTTCATTCATTTTTTCATGTTGGACAAGTTGTGTCATCAATCCTCGTATTTTCTCCGCAAATCTCCTTAAAAACGAAGTTAAGTCTTCTTTTAAGTTAGTGAGCCACCCGTCGCTTGTGGCGACCCTTCAGTGCCCGGACAAACGTCGAATGACTTAGGATTTTTTCTCCATTGCATATTGCCTCTGACAGGTATGTTTCGTCATGTATACTGAGTAAGCTGTTTCAGTGACCATTCTTCAAGGAGCGGGAACTGACCTAGTCGGCTCCGCCTCCTCCCTCCTTAGGACACGTTTTCAGCAATGTTATCTTTATGCTTCAGAATTGCCGGCGGCGTAGATGATAGAACTCCGAAACTTTCAAGTCAAATTTTTTCTCTCCCTACGTTCCACGGACTCAATAACCCTAATATTTTACGTCGAACACTTGTTGTTTGAAGTCATTTTTACGTATGATTTATATACCACTGTACATTTTGCATTGTTGAGAAAACAAATCAGTCTCTCGAATGTTTCATTGACAAAAAAATTTTCTGTGCAATCGACGAAACAATTTAAAGTTAATGTGTGAATAGTAGCTGACTTTCAGTTATACTGTTTGCAGTGTGCTCTATCGTGACAATTGCTTGCAGTTAGCGTGTGTACCAAAAACACAGGATTTCTTAGATTTATCGAAGTTTCCTCAAGGGAATTGACGACCTCGATTTATGGAGGCTCGAATTAGAGTCGACTGTATGCAGGGTGGTTCCTTGATGATGTTACAAACTTTCAGGGATGATGGAGAAGGGTAAATAGATCAGTTTGAGGTAAAGGACACTGGTCCGGAAACGCTCGAGTCGAAAATTACTACCGAAAATCGTTGTAATACCTCTAAAAATGTACTTCTTCTACTGCAAGCTCTTTACTTTGCATATTTTCGTAGGAGGTAGTATAGACCGGAACATCAAAAAATGTTCGCTAAACTTGGAGACTTATGAGCTACACTGACGGAAAAAAATCGCAAAAAAAGGAAAAAACTAACGTAGAGTAAGAAATTTCGGGAATAACTTTGCCTAGGTAAAATATTTATGCGATTAACATTGGAAGATCACGAGTTAATGTAGGCCCGAGACAAGCCATTGCAAATGTGAAATAGTGGTACACTAACAACAGTTGTAACCGCCAGAATGTTGACTGCAAGCAAGCAAACGTGGATGCATTGTGTTTTACAAGTGCCGGATGTCAGTTTGTGGGATTGTGTTCCATGCCTGTTGCACTTGGTTGGCCGTGCGGCAGGCTCCATTCAGTGCTTCGCGGTGTACCTGACGTCCCTGCCAGCAGAGCTGGCGTGGCATTCCACTGCGGTAGGGCTCTAACAGTAGCAAGGCTCCGCACATTTTGGTCGTTAAATAGATCAATTTTCTCCAAAGTAAAGGTTGCGTATTAAAAGCGGAAAGCTATCATTATTGACGCAATAATGTTGTCAACGTATCGCATGAAACATGAGAGACGAAGAATGGCACAATATTATTGCGCGCCGGCCGGAGTGGCCGAGCGGTTCTAGGCGCTACAGTCTGGAACCGCGCGACCACTACGGTCGCAGGTTCGAATCCAGCCTCGGGCATGGATGTGTGTGATGTCCTTAGGTTAGTTAGGTTTAAGTAGTTCTAAGTTCTAGGGAACTGGTGACCTCAGAAGTTAAGTCCCATAGTGCTCAGAGCTATTTGAACCAATTTTTTTTTTTTTTTTCACTTGGTTGGTCAGTACAGCGACGGTTAATGTTGTTTGTGGATGACGCTTGAGTTGTCGTCCGATGATGTCTCGTACATCCTCCATCTGGTGATCGACCAGACTAAGACAGTGTTTCTGTAGAGCATGTTGGGTTACAGCAGCGGTATGCGGGCGAGCATTGTCCTGTTGGAAAACATTCCCTGGAATGATGTTCGTGACTGGCAGCACAAGATGCCGAATCACCACCTGACGTACGAATATGCAGTGAACGTGCGTAGGATAACTACGTGAGTGCTCCTACTGTCATACGAAATCGCACCCCAGACCATAACTCCAAGAATAGGTCCAATGTATCTAGCACGTGGATAGATTGGTTGCAGACCTTTAACTGGCCTTCTCCTAACCAACACACGGCCATCACTGACATCGAGGCAGAACCAGGTTTCATCAGAAAACACAGCAGACCTCCAATCTGACCTCTAATGAGCTCTCGCTTGACAACACTGCAGTCACAAATGGTGGTGGTTTGGGACCAGTGGAATGCACGCTACAAGACGTCTGGCTCGGAGCTGTAGTTGTAGTAACCAATTTGTAACTGTTCGCTGCATCACTGTGGTGCCAACTTGTTGCTGTAGATGCAGTACGATGTGCCAGAGCCATTCACCCTCCCGGTAGTGCCACTTGGCCTTCCGTAGCCCGGTCTTCTTGCAACTGTACATTCTCGTGACCACCGCTGCCAGCAATCAAGTACTGTGGTTACATTTCTTCCAAGTCTTTCTGCAGTATTGAAGAAGGAACATCAAGATTCTCGTAGCCCTATTACATGGCCCCATCCAAACGCGGTGAGGTGTTGTAATGGCGTCTTTGTTTCCTTAAAGGCATTCCTGACTGACAACTCACCATGTCAGTCTCAAAAGTAACTAACTTTCACGACCTATACAGCGTGTATTTAAAGCAAACCTGATTTGCACCCTCAGATGGTGCTAGAAGCGCCAGTCTTATGCCACTGGCACGAAATCAGAATAGACATCATCTATCAGATGTAGAAACACGCCTACCACAGTTCGTTTATGTCGCACAACCGCTTGTTGGTACTGCGATATTTGTTCCATCAGGATATGAGCACTTTTTCATCTTTGTTATTGCGAAACACATATCTTCTACTGAACAAGTACTCATAGCTTTTAACATATTCTCTTTAGAGGCTATGTTTACCAGTCTTTTTTTCTTGTTTTGATCCATACTATCTCCTCCCATAAGGTAGAAAGCAAAGAGTTTGCAGTGGAAGAGGTCCAAAAATGTTCAAATGTCTGTGAAATATTATGGGACTTAACTGCTAAGGTCATCAAACCCTAAACTTACACACTACTTAACCTAAATTATCCTAAGGACAAACACATACACCCATGCCCGAGGGAGGACTCGAACCTTCGCCGGGACCAGCCGCACAGTCCATGACTGCAGCGCCTAAGACCGCTCCTCGAACCTTCGCCGGGACCAGCCGCACAGGCCATGACTGCAGCGCCTAAGACCGCTCCTCGAACCTTCGCCGGGACCAGCCGCACAGGCCATGACTGCAGCGCCTAAGACCGCTCGGCTAATCCCGCGCGAATGGAAGAGGTCCGCTGTCAATTATAAGAACGATTTTCTCTTATAACTCTCGATTCGGTTGTTTCTGCACCAGTTTCCGTAACTCATACTGATACAGTTTCCCTTCTCTGCTATCTTCTCTGTTATCCTGGAAAGTTTGTAACATCGTCACGGCATGACAGTGTGTAGCAATAAAATGATGAGACCAACGAATTGCATCTGGTACACCCGCTGTAAAAAAAAAAAAAAAAAAAAAAAAAAAAAAAAAAAAAAAAAAATAATAATAATAATAATAATAATAATAATAATAATAATAACCGCAGCGGTGGCCGCATGGCCGAGCGGTTCTAGGTTCTGTCCGGAACCGCGGTGCTGCTACGGTCGTAGGTTCGAATCCTGCCTCGGACATGGAAGTGTGTGATGTCCTGGGGACTGATGACCTCAGATGTTAAGTCCCATAGTGCCTAGAGCCATTTGAACCATTTTTTGAACAACGCAGCAGTAACAATAAATGGAGATCTATGAGTGTACCACAGACTTCATACACAAAAAGAGATGAGTACTAGTCCGAAATGTTCAGCCTTGAGTATTCTCACTGAAGCTACATTCATGGAGCCAGGCGTAACACCTCTAACTGCTGCGCCTTAAGCACGTACACAGTAGTAAGTTTCATCAATCGCAGGTTATTGCCCCGAACTAAAAGCTGAATGAAAGCTCCTTACTACTGGTGGAGGTCTCACTGGGCCGAACTTCCGTGACGTATTAAAATTGCATGCAGACCGCGGCACGAAAGTGGCTACCTGTCATCTGCGGCCTGCGACCTTGTAATTGTGTCACACGCGCACGCCTCAAGTACCAGTTCTGAGTCTCAACATGACCTACTTCCTGAGTCTATGACACAATTACCCCCTGTCGGAGGTACGAGTCCTCCCTCGGGCATGGGTGTGTGTGTGTTGTCCTTAGCGTAAGTTAGATTAAGCAGTGTGTAAGCCTAGGGACCCTTGACCTCAGCAGTTTGATCCCATAGGAACTTACCACAAATTTCCAAAAAAATGATTTAAATGGCTCTGAGCACTATGGGACTTAACATCTGAGGTCATCAGTCCCCTAGAACTTAGAACTAATTAAACATAACCAACCTAAGGACATTACATACATCCATGCCCGAGGCAGGATTCGAACCTGCGACCGTATCGGGCGCGCGGTTCCAGACTGAAGCCGCTCGGCCACACCGGCCGGCTCCAAATTTCCAAAAAATTTACACAATTACTTGGGTAGCGAGCTTGACGAAGGGATGGTCTGTTAATGGTACTGTAGTCCATAGATGAAATGAAACTGCGACCTTAGACAAAAGCAAATATTTTTTCTTGACTGTGTTGGCCTCTGTTCCAGTCGACAGCACACTATCTGATCAAAGGCATCCGGACACCCTTGTTCAATGCGGAGTTGACCTGTAGATGTCGAGAGAGGCATCCTGCCAGTGTAAAAGGAGGCAGAGAGTATCGTGTTATTAGTAGAGGAGCAGTAATAGCAGAATGTGTTGGTCAGTAGGGATCAGTGACTTCGAATGACGACTACAGTGGATGCCACTTGAGTGACAAATTCATCAGGGACATTCCAGTCCTCCTAAAGCTGCTGCAGTCATGGACTGTGCGGCTGATCCCGGCGGAGGTTCGAGTCCTCCCTCGGGCATGGGTGTGTGTGTTTGTCCTTAGGATAATTTAGGTTAAGTTGTGTGTAAGCTTAGGGACTGATGACCGGAGCAGTTAAGTCCCATAAGATTTCACATACATTTGATTTCGTAAAGCTGCCCAGTTTTCGGCGATGTGATTGTGAAGTGTAAACGTGGTGAAACAACCACGGCTGAACAAAGACCAGTCTGACCTCGTGTAAAGACGGACAGGGAGCGTCGAGCACTGCAGACGGTGGTTTTAAAAAGTGGCATGAAATCAGTGGAAATAATACCCGTGAGTTTCAAAGCGCTACCAACAGTCCAGGCAACACAGTGAATGTGCGGAGAGAGTTAAAAAAGAATCGGACACAATGGTCAAGTAGCGTCTCGTGAGCCACACATATCTGTAGTGAGTGCCAAAGCTGCACTTGAGGAGGAATAAAGAGAGACACTGCTGGACAGTGGACGACTGAAGATGAGTAATTTGGAGTGATGATCTACGCTATACCCTGTAGCAATCTAATGGAAGGGTTTTAGGCTTAGTGAAGGCCTGGAGAAAGTTTGGCAACGCAACATGTCATAAAGTGGAATCTGTGAGGCAGTGGTTTGTGGATAACAACGTTCCTGAAATAGAACGGCCCGCCCAGGATCTCGTCCTGAACCCAATGGGACACAACTGGAATGAGTTAGGACTTTGAATTCGTTCCAGACCCCAACGTCGAACCTCACTTCCTTTTCTGGTTTAGGCTCTTCAGGAAGAATGGGTTGCCATTCCTCCAAAGACATTCAGACACCTCACTGAAAGTGTTCCCAACAGAGTTAAGGCCGTCATGAAGGCAAAGAACGGACACACCCCGTGTTAATATCCATCAGTTGTGTCTGGATCCTTATGATCCGATAATGCATGTCGGAAATATATACTTCCTTTCAAGATCAACAGTTGATCTCGCGCCACCTCCTTACCAGCGTTGGATACAAGAACTTACCCACTGGTTTGAGGTTCTCAGATTCTATTATTTCTTGCGACAAATTTACTGACGCGAAGTCTTGTTGAAAATTAATAGGGTGTTGGGTCAGAATCAGTGCCTGTCTTTGGTGAACAATACTCCTGCAATTAGATTAAGCAAACAGGGGAGATCGTTCAGACGCTTGAAGTTCATTGACTATGCCTATAACAGCTATATGTTCGGTACCACTAAGACTCAACTAAGGATGACTAAAGATTGTGACGAGGTATGGCCGACATTTGCTGTTGTGCACTCAAAGCAAAGGGCTGTGAGTGCATTCCAATCTTTGCTGTAACATGTGGACTGGGCGGAAAGAGTGAACGTGGTACGCATCTGGGATGATCAGCCGCTCGTGTAGTTTCTCACTGCTGTTCACGGAGTGGAGGCTGGGCAGCGGGCTTGTCAACAGTAAGTGTGACTGCAGATTAATGAAGAACTGCCCTCCCCGTAAGTGAGTTTCTGCTTAGCTTTCAAAAAATGAGACCAGCCTTATTTTTATTCTTAATTAGTCCAAACGTGGTATGATCTTATTAACATAGGTAAGTGTTGACTTCAAATAGTGTCTCTGTGTAAGTCAGTATACCAGTACCTGACGCAGAGACATCCGTCTTCCAGTGTATGATTTTGACTTATAGATCTAAAGACAAAAAATCGTTTACGCTTACATACTGAATGGGTGTTGAATACAATCTTCGAGACGACACTCGAGCACACAGGGCTCGTCTAGTGGGCGATGGTCGTCAACAACAAGGCAGTCAACCCACACCAGAGTCAGCCCGAAGCACAGACCTGATTCCAATGGGATGTAGTCTGCGATTCACTCGGGAAGCACGTTTCTAGTCGCAATCCTCCTCAACAAGACCGCTTATCATTGAGAACAACATTGCAAGAAGAGTAGCCATTGAAACCTCCTAGCAACTTAAAACGTGTGCTGGACCGGTACTCGAATCCGGAACCTCTGCTTTTCGCGAGCAAATGCTTTATCGACCGAGCTATCCACGCACGACTCACGATTCGCCCTCACTGCTTTACTTTCCTGGTACGTAAGGGAACTTATTTGAAGTTTGGGAAGTAGGAGAGAGGTACCGTCGGAAGTAGAGCTGTGTGGGCGGTTAGTGAGTCGTGCATAGATAGCTCTTGCCCGTGAAAGGCAAAGGTTGAGTATTCGTGTCTCGGTTCGGCACACAGTTTTAGTCTACCAGGAAGTTTAAAATTTGCGCGCGCTCCACTGCATGGTAAAAACTGCGTCTCACAGCAGCTATTATTTTTTTAGAGCTCGTATTATCACAATCTTTATGGTGCTTTATTACAAGTTCGGAGTAATGAATGTTAAGTTGTGCTACGCTAAAGTGGTATATCCATTTGCCACGCTTCAAACATGTTTCACGTTTGAACATTTTGGAAACGTTTCATCACATTCTACACATCACATTTTGAGTTTCCGAATGTTCTGTGATTTTTTTCCTTGATCTGTGTAGGAAATATATGAGGCTTAATTGCTTTATTTGTTCATGAGACCCAGAAAATTTTAGATACGGCTCCCAGGTAGATGCTATTTTTCTTGACTTCCGGAAGGCGTTCGATACAAAAAATGGTTCAAATGGCTCTGAGCACTGTGGGACTCAACTGCTGAGGTCATTAGTCCCCTAGAACTTAGAACTAGTTAAACCTAACTAACCTAAGGACATCACAAACATCCATGCCCGAGGCAGGATTCGAACCTGCGACCGCAGCGGTCTTGCGGTTCCAGACTGTAGCGCCTTTAACCGCACGGCCACTTCGGCCGGCCCGTTCGATACAGTTCCGCACTCTCGCCTGATAAACAAAGTGAGCGCCTACGGAATATCAGACCAGCTGTGTGGTTGGATTGAAGAGTTTTTAGCAAACAGAACACAGCATGTTGTTATCAATGGAGAGACGTCTACAGACGTTAAAGTAACCTCTGGCGTGTCACAGGGGAGTGTTATGGGACCATTGCTTTTCACAATATATATAAATAACCTAGTAGGTAGTGTCGGAAGTTCCATGCGGCTTTTCGCGGATGATGCTGTAGTATACAGAGAAGTTGCAGCATTAGAAAATTGTAGCGAAATGCAGGAAGATCTGCAGCAGATAGGCACTTGGTGCAGGGAGTGGCAACTGATCCTTAACATAGACAAATGTAATGTATTGGGAATACATAGAAAGAAGGATCCTTTATTGTATGATTATATGATAGCGGAACAAACACTGGTAGCAGTTACTTCTGTAAAATATCTGGGAGTATGCGTGCGGATCGATTTGAAGTGGAATGATCATATAAAATTAGTTGTTGGTAAGGGTGGTACCAGGTTGAGATTCATTGGGAGAGTCCTTAGAAAATGTAGTCCATCAACAAAGGAGGTGGCTTACAAATCACTCGTTCGACCTATACTTGAGTATTGCTCATCAGTGTGGGATCCGTACCAGATCGGGTTGACGGAGGAGATAGAGAAGATCCAAAGAAGAGCGGCGCGTTTCGTCACAGGGTTATTTGGTAACCGTGATAGCGTTACGGAGATGTTTAGCAAACTCAAGTGGCAGACTCTGCAAGACAGGCGCTCTGCATCGCGGTGTAGCTTGCTGTCCAGGTTTCGAGAGGGTGCGTTTCTGGATGAGGTATCGAATATATTACTTCCCCCTACTTATACCTCCCGAGGAGATCACGAATGTAAAATTAGAGAGATTCGAGCGCGCACGGAGGCTTTCAGACAGTCGTTCTTTCCGCGAACCATACGCGACTGGAACAGAAAAGGGAGGTAATGACAGTGGCACGTAAAGTGCCCTCCGCCACACACCGTTGGGTGGCTTGCGGAGTATAAATGTAGATGTAGATGTATTACAGAATCTTCTGATACGAAAGTATCTTCCTTCCAGAAATGCTTTTACATATTTTGTGTCATATTCTGACTTAGGTGACTAATACGAAAATTTGCAGTTACAAAAGGGCAGATCATTAAAAGAGACTTCTTTCTTTTTTAGTGCATCTGTCTTAAGGCATGTTTCAGCTAGAGGCTCTCCATCGTGTCCTGTTTTGAGCATCTTTTCCATCTGTTTTTATGTTCGTCTACTTCTAATGTCATTCGTCATTCCAGTTCTCATCCTGCTACTCCCTCTCATTCCTTTCACTTTTCCTTCTATAGTTCCTTGTTGCAAGCAATTCCTACGCAATATATGACCCAGCCAAGATCTTTTCTTCTTTCTGATCACTTTCACTTACCGTCTTCCTTCCCCTATTTTCTACATTACTTCTTTACTCTCAAGTCTGTCAGTCCACTTCACCTTAGGCATTCTTCTCCATAGAAGCATTTCAGAACTTTATAAATGTCTTTTTCTTTCTTTTTAACTGTCCATGATTCACTGCTGTATAACGCTACACTCCAAGCATAACATTGAGCAAATATTTTCCTCGGTTCCACTGCATTCTTTTAGGTGTTATGAGGGCTGTTCGGAAATTAAGGTCTGATCGGGCACGAAGTGGAAACCACAGTGAAAATACCTTGAAGCTTTGCACATATGTGTTGGGCAGAGTCTCTAGTATGCCCGTTGATCGCGTCACATCGCTCTTTTCAGCTCTGAGCGCATAGTGACGACTTAAAGGAACCCAGTAAATAGTGTCTCAATCCAAGCATGAGGACCTGCGAGAGATTTCACCTGAAGTCATGCAGCCCACATAACATAACTGTCATGCGTTCCTTCTTCATGACAATCCTCGGCCGCACTCTGCAGGGGCAACGATAATGCTCCTGCAGCGTTTCCGATGGGAAATGTTTGAACACCCACAATACAGTCCGTAACTGGCTCCCCCTGAGTTTCAGCTCTGCTCACATAAACCGCTGGCTATGAAGGTAGTATTTTGGCGCAGACAAAGAGCTGTAGACTAGCTTAGAGAATTGGCGGAAAGCAGAGGCGGCTGCCTTCTGTAACGAGGGTATTGGAATGCCAGTACAATGCTACGTCAAATGTCTAAGTCGGAGCGGCGACTATGTAGAGATGGTGTAGCTACTTGCTGCAAATAAAACAGTTTCGATTTTCGCTGTAGTTTCCGTTTCGCGATCGATTGGACCTTCCTTTAAAAATAGCCCTCGTAGTAACTGCTTCACCTTTTCAGGTCCTCTCTTTCGCATGGATATCCTCCTCCTTATTTCTTCTTTACAGTTTTATTCCATGTCACTAAACTTCGCAGGTACAGGAAGAATTTTACTTGTTCTGTCTTTCTTCCGCCTAGGAACATGTTAACTGGAGCTTCCTTCTTGCCCACTCTCACCTCTTCTGTCTTTCCTATATTTATCTTCATTTCATACTCCTCGCCCCTTCTTGCAATACTCTTCAGCATCTTCTGTAGCTTCTCTTCTGGTTCCGCTAGCACTGCTTGATCATCCGCGTATTTTATAGCGTTTATCCCTTCTCCTCCAATTACAATGTCTCTTCCATCCTCTATGAATTAAAGTATATCTTTCCAAATTACTAATTAATAGGTATTTCAGTCAGAGTTGCGATTCGACGCACAGTTTTCAACAGGTTACTAATTACAAAAATTTAAATTTGACCTTAAAGATTAGGATTGTGTGACGTGTCATAAATGTCTGTTGTCACAGTTCTGTGTTCTTATTTTTGAAATACACTAAGTGAGGTGGTGTAGCAATTAAAGACTGAATTCTTGAAGCAGATTAACGGGTTTCAAATAATAGCAAACCAACTGATTTGGTTTCCCTCAGCCACGCTCGATAATCATTGGTACGTGTTCTCTAGTAGACTACTACGATCCGTTCTCCCACCCTTTTCCAACTAAGTCAGTCCTTCGTCTCTAACACTAATTAGGTTTTGAACCGTACCTTCCTTTTTTGTTCGCTGAACGACATACAAACACTTTTCAGCGATAACAGGCCGCACGTTCACGGATTACAGTTGTGTTTGCTCAAATGTCAGTCACATCTTTCTTATGATATCACACTGTCATGTAGTATCGGTTTATGACAAGATTACGAGACAGGGTCGCCGGCTGCACTTTTCTTAATGTAGAATTCAAATAGTGCTGCTACGTGGCTGAAAAAGACAGTCAGGCCTGCACCATGAAAACCGGTAGTAGGTTTGTAGAAGTGTGTAAAGATAATTATCGTAGAATAGGTGTTCACCCCCTCACTTAGGCGCGATACTTAAAAATATGGTGTATAGTAAACTGTTCTGAAGCAAGTCATTATGAAAATAAGAAAATTGTTGCATCAGTATCAGAAAACGGTACCGAAATTTAAGAAGACATGCGGAGGCTAACTGTAGCGAGTAATAGTTGGTTTAAATACACTTAGTAGTTAATACTTCCCCGATACCGCCATGACGTCAGTGAATCGTCGTGCTATTGGTTATTGAAACCAGAAGTTTCAGGAATCACGCTGATCCATAACTGTTCAGTAGAAATCCATTCCAGGGCTTCCAGTTGTTGGCTGAAGTAGTAGTTCACGAGCATGTTCGCAACTTTTTACTTTGTAACGGTCAATCGCTGTATGCTGCACCGCAGGGTATAGTAAAATCACGATTTTGCTTTTGAGACATGGCAGTGGATGTAAAAGATCAAGAGACAGCAACAGTAAAAAATTATTATCTTATATGCCTCATCAAAGTATTTTCTCAGGTTATCATATTTTTTCTGTATTTTTCTAGGCAAGATATTTCACTTTAAGAACCAGGTCACAGTAATGGAAGTTCTTCGTGCACCCATCTACCGGTAGATCACAGGAAGAAAACTCTTACTATATATTTATATAGCAGAGATGACACCTTCAGTTGTATTTATAAGATTTATTGTATTTGTAATCGATTTAGCCGTTACATTACACCATCTTCGGGCCCCACTATAATAGGTGTGTACCAGGTAATCATCGTTACAAGGTTCATAGAGGGTAAAAAAACATTGATGTGTGCTATGCTGAACCTTCTTTCCTACTTGCGATAAGAACAGAATCTGTCGCTGAAAGCTGAAGGCGTCACTCCTACTATATAAAGGTAACTGAAGGTTGTTCGACGCAGTTGAGGATCCTCCAGACGTGAATTTTGGCAAATTATCCTGCTCAGTGGTCATCTAGACCGTCCGGTACCACTTCGAAGAACCCTGTCTTTGTTCAAAGCTTAACTTACGACATGTAACTCGACATTCCCACGTCCCTTCTGAGAAGAATGTTGTGATAGTCAAAAATGCGAATCAGTCTTCTCGGATCCTAAGATCCACTGTACATCTCAGTGTATCATAATTTGTTAGGCACAGGAAAGTCATAACTTAAAAATAGAGCCTTAAAATGTTGCGAAATAGTGTACAACCGTAAATAGGTTATCCCATGTTTCTTGACTATCGTATAATTTATAGGTTGTTCGTCCTACAGTAATGTTACTCTGATTACAGTCAGAAACAGAGAATTCACTGATTCAACTTTTCTTCGTAGGCATTGAAACTGACACACGACGTACCAAAATTAGACAATTCTACAATAAAACATCGGCGGTTCCATCTCGCTGGTCTTCATTTCACTGACTTAACGATGCTGCTACTGCTGGCGCCGCCTTTACGATTGAGTCATGTCAACGAAATAAATCATAACAACATACTGAACGAGATGATAAAGTGATCAGCGTACTGGACTCGCGTAGGGAAGAATGGCGCTTAAAATACCCTTCCGGCCACCCTAATTGTCTATTGGACTTTATACCCTAATTCTCATTCCTTAGTTACCAGCGGAAAATTGCTCCTACCGGAGCACAGAAAATGCGAATATGTTCCTGTTTATTTAAAAGACTCTGACCGCGAGGTTGGGTACCAGCTGTCTCATTCTACCTTCCTCAGCACCCTTTAAAATTTTTCCGCAAAATTTTGGCTTACGAACATATTTGCGTTTTTTTAAAATGTGAGTCATCTCAAATTCTCACAAATTAACTGTAACTCATTCACACCCACCAGTCCTTCGGTGAACGTCGCTCAATGTCCATCCACTCTCAGTTGCCGATTCTCACTCACTCATTCAGCCCATCTCATTGTCATTTTATCTTTTTGTCTCTCTGTCATTGTCCCCTATGTCACAGCCGCAGTCCATTTCGTTCTGTCCTACTAACACAGTCTTCTCCCACTGTCGCTGTCCCCCTCTTGCTCTCTCTTACTACTAATATCTACTACCTGTCTTCCTACTACTCTTATCTCGTCCCACTATCACTATTTCTCTCTTCCTCATCGTCATTATCATATTCTCTGTCTTTCATCATCACTGGTTTTCACTGTGGTGTCACCGCCAGACACCACACTTGCTAGGTGGTAGCCTTTAAATCGGCCGCGGTCCGTTAGTATACGTCGGACCCGCGTGTCGCCACTATCAGTGATTGCAGAACGAGCGTCGCCACACGGCAGGTCCAGTTTAGACAGACTCCCTAGCATTCGCCCCAGTTGTACAGCCGACTTTGCTAGGGATGGTTCACTGTTTACATACGCTCTCATTTACAGAGACGACAGTTTAGCATAACCTTCAGCTACGTCATTGGCTACGACCTAGCAAGGCGCCCTATTCAGTTACTATAATTACATCAAGAATGTATTCTGAACAGATAATATTGTGAATCATGTACCGTCAAGAGCGAAGTTCATCATTAATGGATTAAAGTTAAGTATCAAACTAATTATATCCGCTTTCTGAATTCTCATTCCTTGTCATGTTCCAGACCTCACGTCAGTATAGTTCTTCCCTCTTCACGCCAGACTGCGTGAGCTAACACGGTGTTGGCTCTTCTGCTAACACAAAACTCACCCACTCACATCCACTTTGTGTTTTTCTTTACTCATTTCTCTTTAGTCATTTGGATCCGTTTCCTTACCTTGTGTCCCCTTGTTTTCAACTAGTTTCGAACACTCAGCTAGGTGTTGATCCATGATAGATGTTAGACTATATATTAAATATAAAAGAAAGACTTTCATTTTACATTTGACAATTAACATAATACTTTTTTATATTTGCAAAAGTGTGCAGTGTTCCCACTCCCCGGCGTCTGACAACTGTTCTCGACGACGATTTGTAGTCCTCATGTAAATAGGAAAATCGACATAGTTATTACCATTTCCTAATTTTTAATCTTCTAAAATAGTTCATTGTTGATACACCATTACGTCCCATCGAAAATAATCTTTTTCGTTGCTTTTACTATTGTATTTTGACAAGTCTGTAAAAAAAGTAAAATATTACTCACTGGATGCTCACTTTTACTTGATATACTGACCTCGAAAAAAATCACGGTACCAAGAAGGAATTGTGTAGCGTAAACGAAAGTTGGTAGGCGTGTTTCTACATGTACAAGGTGATGTCTATACAAATTTCGTGCCAGCCGCATAAGAGTAACGCTGGTAACGGCATTATGAGGATGCAAGTCATGTTTGCTTTAAACATGCGCTGTAACGGTCATGAATGTCAGTTACCTTTCAGACTGGAAGTGGTGAGTCGATGTTAGTCAAGAATGCCTTTAACGCTACAAAGGCGCTGTTATCAACACCTCACTACTTTTGAACGAGGTCGTGTAATTACGGCTGCGAGAAGCTGGTTGTTCCTTCTGCGATATTGCACAAGGACTCGACAGGAATGAAGCAACTATACATGACTGCTGGCAGTGGTGGTCACGAGAACGTACGGACACAAGAAGACCCGACTCCAGACGACCACGTGGCACTACTGGCAGGGAAAACCATAGCGTTCAGCGTATGTCTCCGGCACATTGTACTGCATCTTCAGTAGTATTGGCACCTCAGTGACTTTCTTTTTTTTTTTTTACAAAGAATCGGTTACCTCAACGAGAGCTCCGAGCCATACGCTTGGTAGCGTAGACTCAACTGACCCCCTACAACCGTCGTTTGCGAGTTCAGTGGTGTCAAGCGAGATCTTAGTGAAGAGCCGGGTGCAGGTCTGTTGTATTTTGTAATGAAAGCCGGTTCTGCCTCGGTGCCACTCATGGCCAAGTGTTGTTTAAGAGAAGGGCAGTTGAAAACCTGCAAACAGCCTGTCTGCGTGCTTGACACCCTGAGATATACACCTTGGGTTAAGGGCAGGCGTGCCATTTCATATTCACAGAGGGAGCACTTTCGTGGTTATTCCACGCACCATGACTGCAGATTTGTACCTTAGTCTCGTGATTCGACCTGTTCTACTGCCTTTCATGAACAGCGTTCCAGGAGGTGTTTCCAGCAGAATAATGCTCGCCCACGTACCGCTGTTGTAACATACTCTACCAAGTATCGACATTTTGCCTTGGTCTACTCGATCACCAGATCTTTCTTCAAACGAGCACATATGGAACATTATTGGGCGACAACTGCAGCGTCATCCATGAACTGTTCCTGTACTAACCGACTAAGTGCAATAGGCGTGGAACTCCGTCCCACAAACTGATATCCGGCACGTGTACAACACGATGCATGCACGTCTGGATGCTTGTATCCAATATTGTGGCGGTTGCACCGGTTATTAACGTACCAGCATTTCACATTTGCAGTGCCTTACCTCGCGCTTACGTTAACCTGTGATCATGCAATGTTGATCACTTAAATATGTTGTTGTTGTGGTCTTCAGTCCAGAGACTGGTTTGATGCAGCTCTCCATGCTACTCTACCCTGTGCAAGCTTCTTCATTTCCGAGTACCTACTGCAACCTACATCCTCCTGAATCTGCTTAGTGTATTCATCTCTTGGTCTCCGTCTACGATTTTTATCCTCCACGCTGCCCTCTAATTCCAAATTGGTGATCCCTTGATGCCTCAGAACATGTCCTACCAACCGATCCCTTCTTCTAGTCAAGGTGTGCCACAAATTTCTCTTCTCCCTCATTCGGTTCAATACCTCCTCATTAGTTATGTGATTTACCCATCTAATCTTCAGCATTCTTCTGTAGCACCACATTTTGAAAGCTTTTATTCTCTTCTTGTCTAAACTATTCATCGTCCATGTTTCACTTCCATACATGACTACACTCCATACAAATACTTTCAGAAGCGACTTCCTGACACTTAAATCTATACTCGATGTTAACAAATTTCTCTTCTTCAGAAACGCTTTCCTTGCCATTGGCGGTCTACATTTTATATCCTCTCTACTTCGACCATCATCAGTTATTTTGCTCCCCAAATAGCAAAACTCATTTTCTAATCTAATACCCCCAGCATCACCCGATTTAATTTGACTACATTCCATTATCCTCGTATTCCTTTGGTTGATGTTCATCTTATATCATCCTTTCAAGACACTGTCCATTCCGTTCAACTGCTCTTCCAGGTCCTTTGTTGTCTCTGACAGAATTACAATGTCATCGGCAAACCTCAAAGTTTTTATTTCTTCTCCATGGATTTTAATTCCTATTCCGAATTTTTCTTTTGTTTCCTTTACTGCTTGCTCAATATACAGATTGAATAACATCGGGGAGGGGCTACAACCCTGTCTCACTCCCTTCCCAACCACTGCTTCCCTTTCATGCCCCTCGACTCTTATAACTGCCATCTGGTTTCTGTGCAAATTGTAAATAGCCTTTCGCTCCCTGAATTTTACCCCTGCAACCTTCAGAATTTGAAAGAGAGTATTCCATTCAACATTGTCAAGAGCTTTCTCTAAGTCTACAAATGCTAGAAACTTCGGTTTGCCTTTCCTTAATCTATTTTCTAAGGTACGTCGTGGGGTCAGTATTGCCTCACGTGTTCCAACATTTCTGCGGAATCCAAGCTGATCTTCCCCAAAGTCGGCTTCTACCAGTTAAAATATGTTATCTAGACAAATGTATTCCCAAAATTTCATTGTTCAACATTAATCATATCTTGATGTTGCGATTTTTTTTCCCGTCAGTGTAGTAGTAAAAGTTGATGACAGGCTGAGATTTATTAGGAGTCTCTTGAGGAAATGTAATTCTTCCACGAAAGATTTGGATTGCGAAACACTCTTTCGACCGGTTCTTCAGTATTATTCATCATTCTGGGTTTAGTAGAAGAGATAGACAAGATCCAACGAA
This sequence comes from Schistocerca serialis cubense, assembly GCF_023864345.2. Classification (NCBI taxonomy): domain Eukaryota; kingdom Metazoa; phylum Arthropoda; class Insecta; order Orthoptera; family Acrididae; genus Schistocerca; species Schistocerca serialis. Next base: position 465,468,475 of record NC_064643.1, read on the forward strand.
GAACGGCGCGTTTCGTCCGGTAATCGTTTAGTCGACGCGTTTTGTCGTTACGTACATGCACAATAAACTCTATAGGCAGACCCAGTAAAAGAGGTGTTATCATCACAGAGAGACTTCCACTTGTAAATCCCAGGGCGTACGTTATGTGAAGAGTCGATTAGCACATCACTTCCTCGCACGTACGTCTCGCGAAATGACTACAACGAGAACATCAAATTAGAGCTCATACGGAAGTTTACCGACAATTATTCTTCCCACGCCTCATTCTTGAATGGGACAGGGATGGGGGAAAATACGAAGTGATTTAGCTGCCCCTAGCTACGAGTTTTATGCAAGATGCAACACTTCAAAAAAGATAAGTGAGATTTTCATATTCTCTTGCTCGCTATGAGCGTTCTATTAATCTTACAAAAAATGAAAAGTACCTTTATGTAGGAAAATTAATGTAGTTCAACTTCCTACTGAGATATGTTTGCGCACGAAGCCACTGCTTTTGAGCTATTCAAGAAAAACGTACGAAAGTGACCTTCAGATGCATTTTTCTGTAATAAACCGTGCTCTCCAACGAAAAAGTATCCCAGTACAAAACTTAACTACATTAAATTTCTTACAAAAATGTCCTTTTCCTTTTTTTCTGTAGGACTAATACGTAGTTTGCACATAGTGAGAGAGAATATGAAAATCGCACATATCGTTTTTGTAGGTTTTGTGGGTTGCATAAACCTCATAGGTACGGGCAGCTGAGTCACCCTGTGTAATGATATCAGAAGTATCCTCTGGCCGGTAGCGATAGGTGGCTTGCAAAATATACAGGGTGAACCAGAACCCCTGCGAGAAAATTTCGGAGGTCGTTCAGGGATATTATCAGACTATTTTGGTACAAGTGACCCGTGGTCCCTGGTGACTAGATCCAGAGCAGTAAAATTAAGTATTATTTATGGGATTTTGTTACCAGAATTGCCGTTCTTTCTTGTGAAAATACTTTCACAAGAGTGAAAAAGACTTCAATGTGCAACCACCAAAACACGCAAGGATCCGGTTTGGTTTTGGTGCATATGTACAGATGTAATACTACTGTGATGTGGTTGCCATCGTTGCGGGAGCAGCTGAGCATGTTTTCCTCACGTTGCTTTTCCATTGCTTACGGTGAACTCACACACGAGACGCTTATCGACCGATTCTTCATCAGTAAACCCGTCCATGCTGCTGTGTATCACTGTTAGCGTACAACTAATATTCCTTGAAAGACTAAGGTGAGACGGGACCGAACAGCACTGAATGCAAGATTGATGAGGAAGCGTGAAGTGGGCCTTACTGTTGTCAACAACAAGTACCGTGAATGAATGGACCAAACTGGTTTCCAAACAAGACGAACAGCGCGTACCGTCGACACAGTTGTGCAGAGATTTTCAGTACAACACCGATGCAAGGATTAAGAAATCAAAACTACATGTAATTCCTCTGCAACCAGTCACTGGAGACCACGAGTCCTTTATACCAAAATACTCGGAAAATATCCATGTGAACCTCCAAAATTTTGTCGGTGGAGTTCTGGTCCACCCTACACAAGTTCAGCATGACAATTATTGAATTATATGAAATAACATCGTCATAACTCCTGAACAGTTTGTGTTAGGACGTTCAAAATGCACTGTTGGCCGCGGGGCACGATGGTAATTAGTATGCGTAGTGTGGCTTGATTTAGCGACGAAGCCCACTTTCATTTGGATGGGTTCGTAAATAAGCAAAATTGGCGCATTTGAAGGACTGAGAATCTGTATTTCGCGATCGAAAAGTCTCTTTACTCTTAACGGGTGACAGTGCAGTGAACGATGTCCAATTACTGAATTTAAAAATGGTTGGTTCAAAATGGCTCTGAGCACTATGGGACTCAACTGCTGTGGTCATAAGTCCCCTAGAACTTAGAACTACTTAAACCTAACTAACCTAAGGACAGCACACAACACCCAGCCATCACGAGGCAGAGAAAATCCCTGACCCCGCCGGGAATCGAACCCGGGAACCCGGGCGTGGGAAGCGAGAACGCTACCGCACGACCACGAGATGCGGGCTTAAAAATGGTTCAAATGGCTCTGAGCACTATGGGACTTAACATCTTAGACCATTAGTCCCCTAGAACTTAGAACTATTTAAACCTAACTAACCTAAGGACATCACACACATCCAAGCCCGAGGCAGGATTCGAACCTGCGACCGTAGCAGTCCCGCGGTTCCGGACTGTAGCGCCTAGAACCACACGGCCACCGCGGCCGGCTCACTGAATTATCGGTGCTATATTCCTTGATGGCACGGTGACTACCGAACGATACGGAAGGTTTTGGAATACGATTTCATCCCCATTATCCAAAGTGACTGATTCCGACAAGATGCGGTTCATGCAAGACGGAGCTCGGCCGCATCGAAGCAGGAGAGTGTTGATGTCCTGGAGGAGCACTTTGGGGACCACGTTTAGGCTCTGGGGTTCCCAGAGGCCACTGGCTTTGGCCTCGATTGGCCGTCATATTCTCGGGATCTGAGTACATGCGACTCCATTATGTGGGGCTATATTAAAGACAAGGTGTACGTGATAACCCCAAAACCATTGCTTAGCTGAAAACAGTCATTTAGGAGGTCATCGACTGTCTCGATGCTCCGACACTTCAACGGCTCATGCAGAAATTTACTTTTCGTCTGCGCCACATCATCGGCAATGAAGGTAGGCATATCGAACATGTCATACCGTAAATCCGAATAACTGTGGTGAGGTTACATGTTGAATAAAGTGTGTGCACGCCTTAATTTGTAAATAATTTACGTTTTCTTCGTGTAGTTCAGTAATTACCACCCTGTAGATATAGTTAAAATTTTACGCTAAATAAGCTGCCCCCTTCACTCAATTGTTCCTCTAGGCGTACTGAAGAAACTGAGCAATAATTCTAAATGATTGATGATTCCTTCACATCTTATGTACGTTGCACACTGTATATGAATATAATCACGCAGCCCTGTAACAAGGCAACTACTGTCTTTGATAACTATTTCTGTAACGAGCATTATATCCTATTAGACACTCCCTCAGCCGTAGATAGACTACATCGTTTGTTTGTCTTATGCTGTCTTCGAAGACAGTATTCCATTTATTTACTATCCCAACTGGTCAAAGAAGCTCACCAGTAATCTAGACAGGCTCACACGCCGTTACATCACGTCCCATAAATACTCATTGGGGTACAGGTCGCCTAGGAGAGTATTATGGATAAAGCGAGAAATGGGTGCACGGGGATTGTACTGTAAAAGTGTAAATGAGGACAAAGCGTGACATTTACCCCACACGTCAGTATCCCAGCGACGCGGCAGTCTGTATTTGTATTACAATGGTCTGATAACACCTGTGCGCTGTCGCAAGGTCGCTGACGCGATCGTGTATTGCGCTTTTCGTATTCCCTTTATCAGGACTGGCCTTGGGTGCTCTATCAGCGCATCGTCCCCTTTCAGGCCGGAAATTGTCGCTATAACTCATGATAGCGGCTACACTGTTCACAGATAGTCCACCATGGTGTTATCGCTACCGGAAATCTTTCCAGCTGCACGTAAGGATCGTTTCTCAGTATTACTTACAATTATCAACACTCTGGTTGCGTAATGTGCTACGATTAATATGAGGTGCTGAGGAAGCAAAACGAAGGCATAATCCTGGTTTCCGTTTGCTATTTTTATAGATGAATGCTGGACCTCCAATACGACTAATTATCAGACACAGTAATATTTTTATTTTCCAAGATAAGATACTCCCACATATGGGAGATAAGTAATCGAATTATAGTCGCGTTAACGGACATGACACTATTCCTTGCCACTGCGTTTTGTAGTAACTTAGGTAAAAAAGGGCAGTACCTTACTAAGGATGTTGTAGTACAAACCCCGGTACCCACACAAGTCAGCGGAGTACCTACAAAATGTGTAAGGAGACTATGTTAGCCACATGTGCACGTTCTTTACGTATCTGAACTGAAGATATGATAGCCAGATATCTTACCGAAATAATCGATTTCCCGATTTCCACCAAAATTTGTTTTAATAATTATTCGTTTCCAGGTATCTACTGCCGGTCAAGCGACCACCATCAAACCATGTATTAACACTGCATCAAAATTAAGGAAGGTTCCTTCGCATCAAATACATAATCTGGTTTTAGTTTCAGTATCTGTCACAAACGCCTGCTCATATATACCAGGTGTACCGGTATGAAATGAGCGATTTTTGTGAAAATGAAACACTAATTTTGAATTGAAAAGTAAAAACATTTTATTCAAAGTACTGACCATTGCTTTTTATACGTTTTGACCACCTTTCTGACAATTTGTGGACACCACACCAATAGAAATGTTCGTCTTTTGAAGTAAACCAATCAGACACCAAATTTTCGACTTCTTCGTAGGAATCGAAGTGTTCCTCAGCCAATGCGTTTCCCATTGATGAAAACAAATGGTAGTCAGAAGGGGCCAAGTCTGGTGAACACAGCGGGTGGGGTAGCAGCTCCCAGCCAAGTGTTTTGATTGTATCCTGAACCAGTTTCGCTTTGTGTGCAGGTGCATTATCGTGTAAAAAAATACTTTTCCCTGTCTTCTGGCCCATTCTGGTCTTTTTTCGATCAATGCACAGTTCAACTTGATCATCTGTTGTCTGTAGCGATTAGTATTCACAGTTTCACCGGGTTTTAGAAGCTCATGATACACCACACCTTTCTGATTCCACCAAACACAGAGCATTGTCTTCTTGCCGAATTGATCTGGTTTTGCAGTCGATGTTGATGGTTGTCCCGGATTAACACATGATTTTTCCCGTTTAGGATTCTTAAAATAAATCCATTTTTCTTCGCCAATAACAATTCGATGCAAAACTGATTTTCTTTCATGTATTTGAAGCAAAATTTGACAAATGGTTTTGTTTTCCATCTGTCTTTTATTCAATGCATGTGGCACCCATTTTACACACTTTTGGATGTTTCCCGTAGCTTTCAAACGGTCAGAAATTGTTTGTTGTGCAACAGTTAGCATTGCTTCCATTTGCTTCTGACTCAAAGTATCCTCTTCATCCAATATTGCTTGCAATTCGGCGTCTTCGAACTTTTTTGGTGGTCTTCCACGTTCTTCATTTCTTGCATAAAAATCATTTTTTCTGAACCGTTGAAACCATCTGTTGCATGTTGCTTCTGATAGAGCATGATCACCATATGCCTCGACAAGCATTCGATGCGACTCTGCAGCAATCTTTTTCAAATGAAAACAAAAAATTAATGCTTTCCGCAAATCATCACTTTCTGGTACAAAATTCGACATTGCTAACACGATGAAAACATATGATGTTGTTTGTTCCATGACTTGATGTATTTTAAATATCTTTGACAGATGTCATACCAACCAAACAAAAAAATATTAAGGCTCGTTCACAACAAATGTTCCCTATCGACACATTTGTATCTTAACGCTCATTCCATACCCGTACACCTGATATGTACAGATAAATAAGAAATAAACAAATTATGTTCTGAAGAGGCAATTTAGTGATACTCAGTGGAAGAAAACAATCTTTCACCTATATTTATATCGATGATGTAAGGTGCAAGGACCACTCCGCTCTTGTATGAATCAGTTTAACCAGTGAGTCTGTAGCAGGTGGTATAAGGGGAGTTCAGTAGAAATGGACACACTTTCCCATCCGAGTTTTGCGATAATTAAGCCAGTTCGCCATTGAACTGGCTAATCGAGCCGCCGCGTAAGTATTCTTGCCACCTGCCCATGTGGAAATGCCCTCGTAGTTTTATGTCTCCTTGCAGAGCCGTAGCAGCCCTGTCGGATTCTAAAAGTGCAATACTGCGGTCTATGTTTCACGTAATGAAGCGGCAAGAAGATTTTATGCAAGTAATTTTTATATGTGATGCCATTTTAGGACTTTTATTTAAGATACACTGTAAAATGTAATTGTTCACACTGATTATAACATATCTATTAACGGTATGAGAGCATGGCCTACCGCATGACTAGATCGAAAAGTATCCATGCGACGACCGGCGACTATGGCGCAATGTTTGTAACTTTAGCGCCCAACTGGTATAGTTCTATAAGGTGGTACATCTTCGGTTATGCCAAAGTTATTCATTTATTTATTAATATTAGAGTTTCCTGGCAGAGTAAAATTACTGAGAACTAATATTTATGACCTTTAGACGCCTTATAATGTCTGAGTGGCAAAAGGCAACTTTTGTTAGCAAATATTTATTAATAACAGTTACATGATTCGTGCCAGATAAATGTACTTTCCCTACGTACCTCTTTGCTGACGTCATGAGTGATTTCTGCATCGGCCCCTCGTCCCACTGACTCTGAAAACACCAGACGGCCAACCATCTCTGCTTGCCAGCGTGTGAGCGTACCGCTCGCTCCTTCCTCCGTGCGCATCACGACAGTGATACATTCATTTCATGCTGATACATTCACTTCACGTATGTGAAATAGCGAAACTGTAAACACAGTAAAACGCACTTCTTTTTTCCTTGAGTGCTCAGTCTTCTGACTGGTTTGACGAGGCCCGTCACGAATTTCTGTCCTGTGCCAACCTGTTCATCTCAGAGTAGCACTTGCAACCTGCGTCCTCAATTATCATTCGGATGTATTCCAATCTCTGTCTTCCTCTACAGTTTTTGTCCTCTACAGCTCCCTCTAGTACCATGGAAGTCAGTCTCTGATGTCTTAACAGATGTCTTATCATCCTGTCCCTCCTCTTTGTCAGTTTTTTCCACATATTCGTTTCCTCTCCGATTCTGCGCAGAGCCTCCTCATTCCTTATCTTATCAGTCCACTTAATTTTCAACATTCGTCTGCAGCACCACATCTCAAATGCTTCGATTCTCTTCTGTTCCGGTTTTCTCACATCCCATGTTTCACTACCATACAATGCTGTGCTCCAGACGTATATTACCAGAAATTTATTCCTCAAATTAAGTCCTGTGTTTGATACCAGTAGACTTCTTTTGGTCAGGAATGCTTTTTTTTCCAGTGCTAGTCTGCTTTTGATGTCCTCCTTGATCCGTCAGTCGTTGGTTATTTTGCTACCTAGCTAGCACAATTCCATAACTTCATGTACATCATGACTATCAATCCTGATGTTAAGTTTCTCGCTGTACTCATTTCTGCTACTTGTCATTACTTTAGTCTTCCTTCGATTTACTCTCAATCCATATTCTGTACTCATTATACAGTCTATTCCATTCAGCAGATCATGTAATTCTTCTTCACTTTCACACACGATAGCAATGTCATCAGCGAACCGTATCATTGATACCGTTTCACCTTGAAGTTTAATTCCACTCCTGAACCTTTCTTTTATTTCCATCATTGCTTCTTCGATGTACAGATTGAACAGTAGGGACGAAGGACTACATCCGTGTCTTACACCCTTTTTAATCTGAGCATTTCGTTCTTGGTCGTCCACTCTTATTATTCCCTCTTGGTTCTTACACATATTGTTTGTAACCCGTTTCTCCTAATAGCTTACTCCTATTTTTCTTAGAATTGCACCACTTTACATTGTCGAACGCTTTTTCCAAGTCGACAAATCCTATGAACGTCTCTTGGTATTTCTTCAGCTTTGATTCCATTATTAACCGCAACGGCCGAATTGCCTCTCTGGTGTCTTTACCTTTTCTAAAGCCACACTGATCGTCATCTAACACATCCACAATTTTCTTTTCTATTCTTTCGTATATTATTCTTGTCAGCAACTTGGATCCATGAGCTGTTAAGCTGATTGTGCGATAATTCTCGCAATTGTCAGATCTTGCAGACTTCGGAATTGTGTGGATCATATTTTTCTGAAAATCAGACTGTATACTGTCAGACTCATACATTCTACACACCAACGTGAATAGTCATTTTGTCGGCAATTTCCTTAATGATTATAGAAATTTTGATGGAATGTAATCGATACCTTCTGCCTTATTTGATCTTAAGTCCTCCAAAGCTCTCTTAAATTGTGATTCTAATACTGAATCCCGTATCTCTTCTAAATCAATTCCTGTTTCTTCTTCTATCACATCAGACAAATCTGCCCCCTCATAGAGGCCTTCAATGTACTGTTTCCACCTATCCGCTCTCTCCTCTGCATTTAATAATGAAATTCCAGTTGCACTCTTAATGTTACCACCCTTGTTTTTAATTTCACCGAAAGCTGTTTTGACTTTCCTATATGCTGAATCAGTCCTTCCGACTGTCATTTCTTTTTCGATTTCTTCACTTTTTCATGCTGCCATTTCGTCTTAGCTTCCTTGCACTTCCTGTTTATTTCATTCCTCAGCGACTTGTATTTCTGTGTTCCTGAATTTCCCTGAACATTTTTGCACTTCCTTCTTTCAACGTTCAGCTGAAGTATTTCATCTGTTATCCACAGTTTCTTTGCAGTTACCTTCTTTGTACCTATATTTTTCTTTCCAGCTTCTGTGATTGCTCTTTTTAGAGATCCCATTCCTCTTCAACTGAACTGCTTACTGAACTATTTTTTATTGCTGTATCTACAGCCTTAGAGAACTTCAAGGAGATGTCGTCATTCCTTAGTACTTCCGTATCTCCCTTTTATGCGTATTGATTCTTCTTGATCAATTTCTTAAACTTAAGCCCATCCTTCATCACTACTACATTGTGATCTGAGTCTGTATCTGCTCCTGGGTACGCCTTACAATCCAGAATTTGATTTCGGAATCTCTGTCTGACCGTGACGTACTCTAACTGAAATATTCTCGTATCATCCGACCTTTTCCAAGTATACCTCCTCCTCTTGTGATTCTTGAACAAAATATTCGCTATTACTAGCTGCAATTTATTATAAAACTCAATTTGTCTTTGTCCTCTCTCATTCCTTGTCCTAAACCCATATTCTCCTGTAACCGTTTCTTCTACTCCTTCCCCTTCAACTGCATTTCAGTCCCCCATGACTATTAGATTTTCATCTTCCATTACATATTGTATTACCCTTTCAGTATCCTCATACACTTTCTCTATCTCTTATCTTCAGCTTGAGACGTCGGCATGTATACCTGAACTATCGTTGTCGGTGTTTGTTTACTATCGATAAGAACAACCGTATCATTGAACTATTCACAGTAACACACTCTCTGCCTACCTTCCTATTCATAACAAAACCTGCTCCCGTTATACCATTTTCTGCTGCTGTTGATATTACCCTATACTCATTTGACCAGAAATCCTTGTCTTCTTTTCATTTCACTTCAGTGACTCCTACTATATCTACTGTAGATTGAGACTTTGGATTTCCCATTTCAGAATTTCGAGGTTTCCTGCCATATTCAATCTTCTGACATTCCACGCGCCGACTCATAGAACGTCAACCTTTCGTTGATCAGTCAATTTTTTTTTTCATGGTCACCTCCCATTTGGCAGTCCCCTCCAGGAGATCCGAATGGGGAACTATTCCGGAATCGACATTTCTTCAATTACAGGCCACACGTCCTGTGGATACTCATTATGTGTCTTTAATGCAGTGGTTTTCATTGCCTTCTGCATCCTCATGCCGTTGATCATTGCTGATTCTTGCGACGTTTCGGGCGGAACGATTACCATCTCTCTCGCAACTTCTTTACTTAATTGACGAATATTGTCATTGGTCAGTTGATGTATATAAATATTCTCCTAGTCTCTTATAACGAAGACAGAAACGAATATTTGTTTTTTAGTAACCCGCCTTTTCGCCGATGTTATGTCTTGTTACTTTCTGGCTTATTTCAGTTTCCTGCAGATTTGTTACAAGAAATGGTCTCGCTGTTCCTTGCACCATATTGCACATTTATCCATTATAATTCTGTCTGATTACTAAATAAAATACTTTTAAAATACTTGTCAAAAATTTCAGTAAATTGTCTATAATGGAAATATTTTGCTTTATTCCGTGGAAAATCTGTAGATATGTTAGATTAATTTTAACACTACTCAAAAATAGCACAACCAAATTTGCACACTGTTCAAGTCATTTTCAATTTCTTGAGAAGAATGGAAAGACTTTCGTACCAGCAGTTAATCCTTCAAATACCAGAGCTCCGTCTTATGCTTTCTCACCGAAGCTGTTCCGATCTCGTGTGCAGTTGTACATCATAAATACGAAAACTCCTCAGTTTTTATTGAATTGCTTTCACATTTAGTATGGTGTTATTCTCGTTTCGAAGCTACTAAATCCATAGTTTCAAGTCTTACACCACTTGTAAACTTTACAATAGACTATCCAAGTTTCGTATTTACGTCGTAAAGATAGCTTACTTTTCCTAAGGCTGCGTCGAGTTGTTAATAATTCCAAGGGTTTTTAAGGTACAGTCAGAAACCGACGAGAGGTTAAACACCTGGTATTTTTTTGCCAATATGTATCGAATACATGACCAGTTTCGGGATAACGCTATCTCAGCAGTAATCCGGATCAGTAATATGACTTCGTTTCAAAAGCATTCTACGTCTGCGGGCCCTGTTATAAGCAAAGAGAAGCATCATTATCAGAATGACAACATTTTGTGACAATGACTGGTATTGAATGGGTTAAAATATTGCGTTACTGCATGATTTCGGCTGTGTGGTATGACCCATCGAAAAGGACACGCTTGAGCTGATTCCAATAAATCGTGGAATGGCTCGACGTTCACATCGTTGCGCGATTTTGTGGGTTCTTGGACTTCATCTCAAACATATCCGTTTCGATGAGATCATTTGAAAATGACTTCACATATGGAACTGTTGAATAATAGAAAAAAATAAAGGATTATTTTAATTGCAGTAGGTGTGGTAAAATGAAATCATACACAACCGCTCGCTCCAAGAAAGATCAACGTCTAAAGTGGGAATGCTGCATATGTCACACCAATACAAGAGAAAGTGCACTGAAGACCCAAAGAAACTGGTACAACTGCCTAATATCGTGTAAGGCCCCCGCGAGCACGCAGAAGTGCCGCAACGCGACGCAGCATGAACTCGGCTGGAGGGAACTGACATCATGAATCCTGTAGAGCTGTCCATAAATCCGTAAGAGTACGAGGGGGTGGAGAACTCTTCCGAATAGCACGTTGCATGGCATCCCAGTACGCTCAATAATGCTCATGTCTGGGGAGTTTGGGACCAGCGGAAGTGTTTAAACTCAGAAGAGTGTTCCTGAAGTTACTCTGTAACAATCCTGGACGTGTGATGTGTCGTATTGTCCTGCTGGAATTGTCCAAATCCATCGGAACGCACAATGAATATGAATGGAGGCAGGTGATCCGACAGCATACTTACGTTCGTGTCTACAGTCAGAGTCGTATCTAGCAGTTTCAGGGATCCCATATCACTCCAACTACACACGCCGCACACCATTACAGAGCCTCCACCAGCCTGAACAGTCCCCTGCTAACATGCAGGGTCCTTGGATTCATGAGATTGTCTCCACACCCGTACACGTCCTTCCGCTCGACACAATTTGAAACGAGACTCGTCTGACCGGGCAACATGTTTCCAGTCATCAGCAGTCCAGTGTCGGTGCTGACGGGCCTGGGCGAGGCGTAATGCTTTGTGTTGTACAGTCATTAAGGGTACACCAGTGGGCCTTCGGTTCGGAAAGCCTGCATCCATGGGGTTTCTTTGAATGGTTCGCATTCTGACACATCTTGACGGCCCAGCATTGAAATCTGCAGCAATTTTCGGAAGAGTTGCACTTCTCTTACGTTGAATGATTCTCTTAAGTCGTCGATGGCCCCTCTACTGCAGGATCTTTTTCCGGCCGCAGCGATGTCGGAGATTTGATGTTTTACAGGATTCCTGATATTCACGGCACACTTATGAAATGATCGTATGGGAAAATCCCCACTTCATCACTACTTCGTTGATGCTGTGTCCCATCGCTCGTGCACCGACTATAGCACCGCATTCAAACTCACTTAAATCTTGATAACCTGCCATTGTAGCAGAAGTAACCTATCTAACAACTGCGCTAGACACTTGTTGTCTTATATAGGCGTTGCTCGCTACAGCGCCATATTCTGCTTGTTTACATATCTCTGTATTTGATTACGCAGGCCTATACCAGTTTCTTCTCACCTCAGCGTAAATAGAAATACTCAGCTGAATTATGTACCAGTTTCATTAGCATTGATTTATAAAAGGATTTTGGAACGTATACGGTGTTCCAACATTGACATACCTCGAAGAAAACTATCTATTGACATATAATCAATACTTGTTCAGAAAATAGTCATATTAAGAAACATGACTGGCTCTTTATTTTCACGAAGTTCAATTCAGAGGGGATCTTGATTCCATTTTTATAACTCTCTAGATTTTTGACATCGTTTGTCACACCTGCCATCTTACCGTATTGCCTGCCTATTGTGTATAGTCTCAGCTGCGCTACAGGATTCGTGAATTCTTATCAGAAAAAATGCTTAGTGCTGGGCTCTGAGCACTATGGGACTTAACATCTATGGTCATCAGTCCCCTAGAACTTAGAACTACTTAAACCTAACTAACCTAAGGACAGCACACAACACCCAGCCATCACGAGGCAGAGAAAATCCCTGACCCAAATGCTTAGTAACCGACGGGAAGCCACCTAGTGAAACAGATGTGTTATCAGCCCTCTGTTGTTCTTAATATGGAAAACGGTTTAGGAGACAGTCTGAGCAGCCCTCTTAGACTTTTTGCATATATTTCCGTCGCTTGCCGTCTTGTGAAGCCTTCAGGGTGATCTAGAGAAGTTACTGTATTGTGCAAAAAGTAGCAATTGTCCCCGAAAAATAAAGGGTGTGCGGTCTTTCACATTAGCAGTAACAAAAAATTTCTTTACATTTCGGTTACGTGATAAATATCACAAGTTAAAAATTGTCGATTCAACTAGATGTCTGTTCTAGGAAACAGAATTACGATGAACTTGAACTGAATCAATCGTAAAGAAAACGTTGTGGGAAAGTCGACTGCGTTTTATTTGCAGAACACGTTGAATCTGCAATAAATCTGCTAAAGAGACGGTCTAGCACTGCTCTTGTATGTCCTCTTCTGCAGTATGTAACAATACATCCATTTCTTTCCCTACGTACGTCAGTAACTGCGATAGAAATCAACAGAATATTATCTCTGGATTTTTGTAAGTTGTTCATCACATGTTTTCAGACATTATTTTTTTTATTCTGCTCCAGCTAGCATCTGTCTCCTGCCCTGGTATCTGCTTATGTAAGCATTTAAAATTCTTAGTTAGTAATAATTGCGTTAACTGCAAATGGTGTTCATGTGTTTATTTTAAGAGTACTAATCACCATTTACACAGCTGAGAAACCGGAGCTTGTAGTTTCTGTAAGTACTTGTAACGCTTTCTAGAATAACTGCTACGAACAATTGTCAACCATTTTCTACATGTCAAGCAGATCGCTACTAATGGTAACAAATTTTTTACAGTCTGCAGCTATTATCTCACTACGAGGTCTGATGTCTAGGCGCGAATAACACTGGCGCGCCCGTAATAATTAATATTCTCTCACGCGATTTAGAAACTGCGAGGCTATTTTCGCGGCAGCGAAATATGTGCGCATATCTTCATTCTCAAATATTCTCCGTTACAGATGTATCTGCCCTTCTCGGTCGGAGAGGGAGAGTTCAAGTAGTGCTGGGTGTTAAGGGATCATTGCCAGGTGAAAGCGACGAGAAAGCTTGACGGGTATTACAAGCGAGTTCGGATGGTATCTATCAAAACGAATGCATTGCAGTGAGATATTTTTAAGTAACTTCGGCCGCCAACTTTCTTCTCCGAGTGCCACAATATTTTACTGAATTCAACGTACACATGGAGAAACGACCATAGTCATAAAATATGGGAAATTGCTATTTTTTCGAAAACTGTCATTCTGAGCGCGTGGCTGTGTACAAAATATAGGTTGATTCTTACAGAGAAGACAACAGCAACCAACCACTTCTTGCAATGCTATTTATTCATTTAAATAGCGCCGTTACCGGTTTAGAACTGAAAGGTTCATCTTCAGAAGGCTCGTTCGTGATAAAATACATTTTACATTAGCTTTCACTTTTTGTTTCTCCCAATGATGAAATTTCCTTGGGGAGGTGGTGCCCTACAACCAAAATAAGATATGAGACAATATCTTTTTAACCGTAATTTTGTCTCACAGAGATTTTAAATTATGTAAACACATTACGTTTTTTCAACGCAAATAACCAAAACATCTCCACTAGAATAATTTGTTTACACCATTTAAAATCTCTGTGAGACACAATTGCGGTTAAAAAAACATTGTTTCACATCTTATTTTGGTTGTAGGACACCACCACACCAAGGAAATTTCATCATTTGGGAGAATAAAATGTGAAAGCTAATGTAATCTTAACGCGAATTAGCCGTCTGAAAAGGAACCTTTCGGTTCGAAACGAGTAATAGCGCTATTTAAATAAGTAAACTGCATTGTAAAAAGTGGTTGGTTACTGTTGTCTCCTCTGTAAGAGTCAACCTATAACTGTCGGAAAAATTTTGTTATTCACTACCTCCATGTGCTATTTGAGAGTGGAATGTAGAAAAATGGTAAGAAAGGATTCCTAGTAACGTCTACAAAATACGTAATTGTGATTTGCAAAGTAATAATGCAGACGTTCATTTAGATAGTCCATCGTGGTTGTGGGTCATGTGGCAACCAAAACAACTGATACTGTAGAGCAGCATCAGATCTTTGCCAAAGCCCGCGTTGCGCTAGTCGGAGCGTAGCCTCAGGAAGGTTAATGTGTGCGACCAACCTTGATGGTCATCCTGGCGAGGTGTACCCTCTTGAGCTCGCAGACGGGGTCTATCTCGCGGGCGTCCCTCAGAATCTCGGCGGCCCGCGAGTCCCGCAGGCGGTCCATCAGCCTGTTGACCCCGGAGACAGCCCCTGCCACTGCTGGCGACACGCCGTCCCCGCCGGCGCCATCCTGCGCGCTGACGGCGCGTCGGCAGCGGTCCAGGACGTGCGTGTATACGCTCATACTGGCGCGCGCGTACTGACAGCGGGCGGCCTCCCACGTGCGACAGACAGACGCTGCGCTTTCGCTGCCCTGCCTCCGATAAGATACGGTGGTCTCTGGTATAATACCGCAGACAAGGCAGCGTGACGTTAGAGAAACAATCCATCTGTCAGCGACTACCTCTTAAGCTTGGCTCAAAGACACGTATTTTTGCAGATACGCCCCCCTTATTTTCTATAAGCACCTCAGATGTTTTGGCGGATGATGATGATGATGATGTTTGGTTTGTGGGGCGGTCAACTGCACGGTCATCAGCGCCAGTACAAAGTCCCAATCTTTTCACACTCAAAGTTCAATCTAGCCACTATCACAAATAATGATGAGGACAACACGAACACCCAGTCCCCGGGGAAAGAAAATCCTCAAACCGGCCGGGAATCGAACCTGGGACCCCATGATCCAGAGGCAGTAACGCTGGCCACCAGACCACGAACTGCGGACTGTTTTGGCGGAGAGCTTACGAATACTGACGAGAAAACTACTGCCTTAGTAATTATAAACGTAAAGTACAAAATGTAGATCTATCTATATCCGAATCCCGCTCCAGCTACTGCCGGGTCTGAGTGCTGATGAGTCCACTCCATTTGGCTCGGTCCTCCCACCACTTTTCTTCCTCCACTTGCTGCCAGGTCACACCTCTCCTTTCTACAGATATTCTCACTCCCATTTTCCAACGCGTTCTTGGGCGTCCTCTAGGTCTTTTCCCATCCATCTTTAGTTCTTCCATAATTTTGGGGAGTCTCTGCCCATGCATCCTCTTAACATGCCCATACCATCTTAATATTTTTCTTTCAATTTCTTCTCTCATACTTTCTTGTTTGAGGTCCTTTCTAATCTCTACATTCCTTACTCTTGTTTTTCCCTTAACTGCTCTGAGAAATTTAATTTCCCCTGCTTGCAGTCTGCTCCAGTCCCTTTCTGTCATTGTCCATGTTTCTCCACCATAGGTTTCTCCACCATAGGTGACAAATGTAGATATTCTACAATATTAATTTATTTCGAGTGCCACTATTCGGCTTACAAAGCCATCATTAGGTTTTAAATGACTATCGTCGTCAGAGATATTGCAATACTATTGAACAACAGTGCGAAAGATATTACACATTCAGAGGTGCAAACACCGATTAAATGTCATCTTTGGCAGTGTAATAGCAAATGGTTCAAATAGCTCTGACCACTATGGGACTTAACGTCTGAGGTCATCAGTCCCCTAGAACTTAAACCTAACTAACCTAAGGACATCACACACATCCATGCCCGAGGCAGGATTCGAACCTGCGACCGTAGCGGTCGCGCAGTTCCAGACTGAATCCCCTAGACCCGCTCGGCCACAGCGGCCGGCAGTGTAATAGCAACGTGAATCTAAATGCTAAACAGTAAATACACTGAGGCGACAAACGTCATGGGACAGTGATATGCCCATATACAGATGGCGGAAATATCGTGTACACAAGGTATAAAAGTGCAGTGCTTTGACGGACCTGTCATTTGTACTCAAACGATTCATGTGAAAAGATTTTCAACGCGATTATGGCCGTGTGACGGGAAATAACAGACTTTGAGCGCGGAATAATAATTGGAGCTAGACGCATGGGACATTCCGTTTGGGAAATCGTTAGGGAATTCAATATGCCGAGATCCACAGTGTCAAGACTGTCCCGGGAATAGCAAATTTCTGCATTACCTCTCATCACTAACAATGCAGTGGCCGATGATGTTCTTTAACGACCGAGAGCAGCAGTGTTTGCGCAGAGTTGTCAGTGCTAAAAGATAAGCGACACTGCGTGAAATGCCGGCCGAAGTGGCCGTGCGGTTAAAGGCGCTGCAGTCTGGAACCGCAAGACCGCTACGGTCGCAGGTTCGAATCCTGCCTCGGGCATGGATGTTTGTGATGTCCTTAGGTTAGTTAGGTTTAACTAGTTCTAAGTTCTAGGGGACTAATGACCTCAGCAGTTGAGTCCCATAGTGCTCAGAGCCATTTGAACTGCGTGAAATAACCGCAGAAATTAACGTGGGACGTACGGCGAATGTATCTGTTAGAGCAGTGCGGCGAAATCTGCGGTTAATGTGCTATGGCAGCAGACGACCCACTGGAGTGCGTTTGCTAACAGCACGATGATGATGATGATGATGATGATGATAATGATGATGATGTTTGTTTTGTGGGGTGCTCAACTGCGCGGTTATCAGCGCCCGTACAAATCCCCAACCTTTGCTCAGTCTAATCTCAACACTTTAATGAATGATGATGAAATGATGAGGACAACACAAACACCCAGTCATCTGAAGGCAGGTGAAAATCCCTGACCCCGTTGGGAACTAACCCGGGACCTCGTGCTCGGGAACCGAGAACGTGACCGCGAGACCACGAGCTGCGGACCTAACAGCACGGCATCGCGTGCAGTATCTCTCCTGGGCTCGTGACCATTTTGGTTGAGCCCTAGACTACTGAGAAGCAGTGGCTTGGTCAGATGAGCCTCTATTACACTTGGTAAGAACTGACATTAGTTTCGAGAGTGACGCAAACCCTAGGAGTCCATGGACCCACGTTGTCAACAATGCACTGTGGAAGTTGGTAGTGACTCTGTAATGCCGCACGCTGTTTTTACATGGAATGGACTCGGCACCTGGTCTAGCTGAACCGATCTTTGACCGGAAATGGTCATGTTGGGCTAGTGGAGACCATTTGTAACCATTCATGGACTTCATGTTCCCAAAAAATGATGGAACTTTTATGAATGACATGGCACCGTGTCACTGGACCACAATTGTTCTAGATTCGTCAGGGGAACATTCTGGACAGTTCGGGCAAATGATTTGACCACCCAGATAGATCCAATCGAACATTTACGGGACATAATCGACAGGACGGGTCGTGAACAAAACAATGCACGGGCAACACCTTCGCATTTATGGACGGCAGTAGAGACAGCAAGGCTCAATATTTCTGCAGGGGCCTTCCAGCTACTTGTTGAGTTCATGCCACGTCGAGTAGAGGCACTACGTTGGGCAAAGAAGGTTCGACAGGATATTAGGAGGTATCTAGTGACTTTTGATACCTCAGCGTAAATATAAGTACAACATAGCAAAGAATTACACTTAATACATGTGGGAAATAACCAAGTAGCTTATGTAACAACTCTATTCAACATCTTCATAGATGACTTAGTCAGGGCTTGGAACAAGATATATCCGCGGACAAAATGACGTCGGCCGGAGTGGCCGTACGGTTCTAGGCGCTACAGTCTGAAACCGAGCGACGGCTACGGTCGCAGGTTAGAATCCTGCCTCGGGAATGGATGTGTGTGATGTCCTTAGGTTAGTTAGGTTTAAGTAGTTCTAAGTTCTAGGGGACTGATGACCTCAGAAGTTGAGTCCCATAGTGTTCAGAGCCATTTGAACAACTTTTTTGACAGAATGACAACATTGGGACTCGATGCCCGCACTGAGGCCATACTGCGTTCAGGAACTCATTGACACGTTGCAACAAGACAACGCCCACACTCGACTGACCACCCGAGAAGATTTTGTCATTGGAAAATGTCGAGAAATTCTGCAGCCACTAATATCAACTACACCATAAACACCAACAGGAAAAAATTCGTAACACAAGTAATACCTCACTCAGAATTAGTTACTCTCTTCACAGTATCTATAGGGGTATTACATGTCATGCATATTACACTGTCGATTTTCCCACTTCGCTGGCGCAAGCTGAAACACTTTGTCGCTACAGGGCTCCGTGTCGTAGCTTGTAAGATGTCGTAGTGTAACTACAAGGTGGCAATTATTGGACTATATGACAAAAAAAAAAAAACCATGAACCATAGACCTTGCCGTTGGTGGAGAGGCTTGCGTGCCTCAGCGATACAGATAGCCGTACCGTAGGTGCAACCATAACGGAGGGGTATCTGTTGAGAGGCCAGACAAACGTATGGTTCCTGAAGAGGGGCAGCAGCCTTTTCAGTAGTTCCAGGGGGAACAGTCTGGATGATTGACTGTTCTGGCCTTGTAACACTAACCAAAACGGCCTTGCTGTGCTGGTACTGCGAACGGCTGAAAGCAAGGGGAAACTACGGCCGTAATATTTCCCGAGGGCATGCAGCTTTACTGTATGGATAAATGATGATGGCGTCCTCTTGGGTAAAATATTCCGGACGTAAAATAGTCCCCCATTCGGATCTCCGGGCGGGGACTACTCAGGAGGACGTCGTTATCAGGAGAAAGAAAACTGGCGTTCTACGGATCGGAGCGTGGAATGTCAGATCCCTTAATCGGGCAGGTAGGTTAGAAAACTTAAAAAGGGAAATTGATAGGTTAAACTTAGATATAGTGGGAATTAGTGAAGTTCGGTGGCAGGAGGAACAAGACTTTTGGTCAGGTGAATACAGGGTTATAAATACAAAATCAAATAGGGGTAATGCTGGAGTAGGTTTAATAATGAATAAAGCAATAGAAATGCGGGTAAACTACTACAAACAGCACAGCGAACGCATTGTTGTGGCCAAGATAGACACGAAGCACGCACCTACGACAGTAGTAAAAGTCTATATGCCTACTAGCTCTGCAGATGACGAAGAAATTGAAGAAATGTATGATGAGATAAAAGAAATTATTCAGATAGTGAAGGGAGACGAAAATTTAATAGTAATGGGTGACTGGAATTCGAGAGTAGGAAAAGGAAGAGAAGGAAACGTAGTAGGTGAATATGGATTGGGGGGTAAGAAATGAAAGAGGAAGCCGCCTGGTGGAATTTTGCACAAAGCATAACTTAATCATAGCTAACACTTGGTTCAAGAATCATAAAAGAAAGTTGTATACATGGAAGAAGCCTGGAGATACTGACAGGTTTCAGATGGTAAGACAGAGATTTAGGAAGCAGGTTTTAAATTGTAAGACATTTCCAGGGACAGATGTGGACTCTGACCACAATTTGTTGGTTATGAACTGCAGATTAAAACTGAAGAAACTGCAAAAAGGTGGGAATCTAAGGAGATGGGATCTGGATAAACTGCCTAAACCAGAGGTTGTACAGAGTTTCAGAGAGAGCATAATGGAACAATTGACAAGAATGGGGGAAAGAAATACGGTAGAAGAAGAATGGGTAGCTTTGAGGGATGAAGTAGTGAAGGCAGCAGAGGATCAAGTAGGTAAAAAGACGAAGGCTAGTAGAAATCTTGGGTGACAGAAGAAATATTGAATTTAAGTGAGGAAAGGAGAAAATATAAAAATGCAGTAAATGAAGCAGGCAAAAAGGAATACAAACGTCTCAAAAATGAGATCGACAGGAAGTGCAAAATGGCTAAGCAAGGATGGCTAGAGGACAAATGTAAGGATGTAGAGGCTTATCTCACTAGGGGTAAGATAGATACTGCCTACAGGATTATTAAAGAGACCATTGGAGAAAAGAGAACCACTTGTATGAATATCAAGAGCTCAGATGGAAACCCAGTTCTAAGCAAAGAAGGGAAAGCAGAAAGGTGGAAGGAGTATATAGAGGGTCTGTACAAGGGCGATGTACTTGCGGGCAATGTTATAGAAATGGGAGAGGATGTAGATGAAGATGAAATGGGAGATATCATACTGTGTGAAGAGTTTGATAGAGCACTGAAAGACCTGAGTCGAAACAAGGCCCCGGGAGTAGACAACATTCCATTAGAACTACTGACAGCCTTGGGAGAGCCAGTCCAGGCTAAACTCTACCATCTGGTGAGCAAAATGTATGAGACAGGCGAAATACCCTCAGAGTTGAAGAAGAATATAATAATTCCAATCGCTGGCCGCTGGTGGCCGAGCGGTTCTGGCGCTACAGTCTGGAACCGCGCGACCGCTACGGTCGCAGGTTCGAATCCTGCCTCGGGCATGGATGTGTGTGTTGTCCTTAGGTTAGTTAGGTTTAAGTAGTTCTAAGTTCTAGGGGACTTATGACCTCAGCAGTTGAGTCCCATAGTGCTCAGAGCCATTTGAACCATTTGAATAATTCCAATCCCAAAGAAAGCAGGCGTTGACAAATGTGAAAATTACCGAACTATCAGTTTAATAAGTCACGGCTGCAAAATACAAAATTCTTTGCAGACGAATGGAAAAACTGGTAGATGCCGACCTTGAGGGAGATTAGTTTGGATTCCGTAGAAATGTTGGAACACGTGAGGCAATACTGACCCCACAATTATTTTAGAAGCTAGATTAAGAAGAGGCAAACCTACGTTTCTAGTATTTGTAGACTTAGAGAAAGCTTTTGACAATCTTAAGTGGAATACTCTCTTTCAGATTCTGAAGGTGGCAGGAGTAAAATACAGGGAGCGAAAGGCAATTTACAATTTGTACAGAAACCAGATGGCAGTTATAAGAGTCGAGGGGCATGAATGGGAAGCAGTGGTTGGGAAGTCAGTGAGACAGGGTTGTAGCCTCTCCCCGATGTAATTCAATTTGTATATTGAGCAAATAGTAAAGGAAACGAAAGAAAAATTCGGAGTAGGAATTAAAATCCACGGAGTAGAAATAAAAACTTTGAGGTTCGCCGATGAAATTGTAATTATGTCAGAGACAGCAAAGGGCTTGGAAGAGCAGTTGAACGGAATGGACAGTGTCTTGAAAGGAAGATATAAGATGAACAAAAAAAAAGCAAAACGAGGATAACGGAATGTAGTCGAATTAAGTCGGGTGATGCTGAGGGAATTAGATTAGGAAATGAGACACTTAAAGTAGAAAAAGAGTTTTGCTATTTGGGGAGCAAAATAGTGATGATGGTCGAAGTACAGAGGATATAAAATGTAGACTGGCAATGGCAAGGAAAGCGTTTCTGAAGAAGAGAAATTTGTTAACATCTAGTATAGATTTAAGTGTGAGGAAGTCGTTTCTGAAAGTATTTGCGTGGAGTGTAGCCATGTGTGGAAGTGAAACATGGACGATAAATAGTTTGGAAAAGAAGAGAATAGAATCTTTCGAAATGTGGTGCTACAGAAGAATGCTGAAGATTAGATGGGTAGATCACATAACTAATGAGGAGGTACTGAATAGGATTGGGGAGAAGAGGAGTTTGTGGCACAACGTGACTAGAAGAAGGGGTCGGTTGGTAGGACATGTTCTGAGGCATCAAGGGATCACCAATTTAGTATTGGAGGGCAGCGTTGAGGGTAAAAATCTTATAGGGAGACCAAGAGATGAATACACTAAGCAGACTCAGAAGGATGTAGGCTGCAGTACGTACTGGGAGATGAAGAAGCTTGCACGGGATAGAGTAGCATGGAGAGCTGCATCAAACCAGTCTCAGGACTGAAGACCACAACAACAACAACATGACAAAAAACGTAAATTAGTTACAAATTACGGCGTGCACACACTTTATTCAGCATGTAAACGGCATTACAGATATTCCGCTTTAGGTTATGACATGTTCGATATGCCTAAAATCACTGGCGATCATGTGGCGCAGACGAATAGAGAAATTCTGCATGACCCGCTGATGTGTTGGAACATCGATGTTGTCGATGGTCTCCTGGATGGTTTTTTTCAGCTCAGCATTGGTTTTGGCGTTATTGCTGTACACCTTGTCTTTAACAGGGCCCCACAAAAAGAAGTTGCTTGTGGTCAGATCCGGAGAATGTGGCGGCCAATCGAGGCTCATGGCAGTGGTCTCTGGATAACCCAGAGCCAGAATGCAATCCCCAAAGTGCTCCTCCAGGGCATCAAACACTCACCTGCTTTGATGGGTTCGAGCTCCGTCCTGCATGAACCACGTCTTGTCGATATCAGGGTCACTTTGGATAATGGGGATGAAATCATCTTGCAAAACCTTCACGTATCATGTGGTATTCACCGTGTCATCAAGGAATATCTCACCGATTATTCAGTGACCAGACATCGCACTCCACATAGTAATCTGTTGAGAGTGAAGAAACTTTTCGTTCGCGAGATGCGGATTCTCAGTCCCCCAAATGCGCCAATTTTGCTTATTGACGAACATATCAAAATGAAAGTGGGCTTCGTCACTAAACCATAGCATGCTTCCATTAAGTCCTGTTCGTCAATTCAGTGGACAGTAGTGCCGGCGAAACACAACCGCTGTTCCGTGGCCCTGCTACTTAATGGCTCATGGGTTTGAATTTTCTGTGGGACGAGATGCAGGTCTGCAACAACAGTTTGTCACAGTGTCTCCCGACTGATTACTACTTGTTGTGCAGCTCGTCTTATAGGTTTCCTGGGGCTAGTTTTAAAGACAACGCGATTCTTCTCGATGTTTCCCGGCGTTTTCGCCGTTTTTAGACGATCTACATTGCCAATACTGTCATCACGAACACTACCCGTTCTCTCTAAGGCCCATTTCACACTGGGACACCTGACTGTCACCAGCGACGGTGACCGACACACATACATTCGTTTGAACTGGAGCATTCACACCGGGACACTACACCGCCTCATCGGGTCACTGTGTCCCAGCAGTGACTCACCCTCGCCACATGTGACGGACACGGTCACTGTGTTCACAGCAGTCACCGCCCGACATGCATTAGTTTGAACTGGAATGTTTGCACTGGGACACAGATCACAGACCCAGTGCTGCAGATTTGTGAACAGACAGGCAGTCATTTCTGAGACAGTGCCGCGAAACATTCATTATATATTTACTGTACACATTGTAGCCATGAGTTTAGATTTCATTAACACGGAAGATTTTATAAGTGAAGTAGAAAGTCAAAAATGGTTCAAATGGCTCTAAGCACTATGGGACTTAACATCTCAGGTCATCAGTCCCATAGACTTAGAACTACGTAAACCTAACTAACCTAAGGACACCACACACATCCATGCCCGAGGCAGGATTCGAACCTGCGACCGTAGCAGCCGCGTGGTTCCGGACTGAAGCGCCTAGAAGTAGAAAGTTGTCCCGCTATCTGAGATGTCAAAAGCGATGACTATAGCAACAAAGTGGTGGCTATGAGGGAAGTAACCTTCAAGCACATTTTAATGACTTTTATTTATTTATTATAATATTATTGAGGTACAAGTTCCTGACACACTACAATTTTAATTGTAAGTTCCAATCAGTTCAGTGAATACAATAATGTGACTTCTTACAGTTAACATAATAATAATTGTATAATGAACATCACAAATACAATGCCAGATGAACAATGACGCCTAACCACATTAACGTCCACGTAACATTTCTAGCAATTACATTTTCTGCAGCTGCCAAGCCTCTTCACCTTCAGGGCTAACAAAGTAGTTTGCAAAGTCATGTCTGATACTGTTCGCAATATTTGCTCCACGGACTAAACGAAGCGACATGTCCTGCAATCCCTCAATAGTTACCGTATGCTCAAACGACATAAAGAGTATAAAACAATCCTTTCTGCAGTCGATCATGTAGCAGTGGATGTACGTGTAATAAAGGTTTTGTCTCCTCCTGCTTAGAAGTACAAACAAAGGTTCCTCCTCGCTCGAGTCCATTTCATTAACTAATCAGTTGGTAATACCTGCGGCGTCGGACAACGGTGATCCAGGAGTGTTCATCACAATTACCGGTGACCGTCGCTGGCGACCTTCACCAGTGCCCCAGTGTGAAACGGGCCTAACTGGCGAATCAAATTCTTGATTGTTAGCATACTTGGGCCGGCTTAACTTCAGCTTGAACTCGATCGCAAACTTCCTTTGAGCCGCAGTTGGGCTGTTACTGCTCGCACAATAGGCCTTCACAAGCGCTATACGCTCAGGCACGCCGTACCGTGACATTTTCACGTGCAAATAGGAGACAACAACAAGGCGCGTGCGCATGGCATACTAGTTCCCATCACGCCTCGCGGCAAACCGTGCAGTTTGAACGTCCTAACACAAACCGTTTAGAAGTTATGACGATTTTATTTCATGTAGTTCAATAATTGTCACCCTGTATGTCAGTGTGTGAGAGACACCGTGCTATAACCGAGTTTCGAATTCTAAGAGTTCGACCACACACGGAGCACCCTCTCCTTCAGCATGCCAATGCCACGCCAGACACGAGCGCTGCGACGTCTCCGGCAATCCGACGTCTTGCGCTCACTGTCGTCGTTTATCCCCCATACAGTCCCAATTTGGCCTAATTAGATTTTCACCTATTTCCAAAACTTAAAGGACACCATCGAGGACTTCAATGGTGAAGCGGTAGAGGCAGGTGTGAGGTTGTGGCTTCGTCATTAAAGTCAAACATGCTACACCAACGGTATCAAGAAACAGGTCGCTCGTTGGGACAAATTTGTTGTTGCCAGGTTGATTACGTTGAGAAATAAATATGTACACATGAAGAATAAAGATGGAAAATGTTAATAAGGCTTGTTTTGTTTAAAAACTTTTAAAGAGTTTTCGCATAAAAAATCGGCGGTATTACTTTTCAGCACGCTTTCGTAATTTACTATACGCAGATGATACACTATTGGCCATTAAAATTGCTACACCACGAAGATGGCGCCACCTACAACGTGCTGACACGAGGAAAGTTTCCAAACGATTTCTCATACACAAACAGCAGTTGACTGGCGTTGCCTGGTGAAACGTTGTTGTGATGCCTCGTGTAAGGAGGAGAAATGCGTACCATCACGTTTCCGACTTTGATAAAGCTCGAATTGTAGCCTGCCGCGATTGCGGTTTATCGTATCGCGACATTGCTGCTCGCGTTGGTCGAGATCCAATGACTGTTAGCAGAATATGGAATCGGTGGGTTCAGGAGGGTAATATGGAACGCCGTGCTGGATCCCAACGGCCTCGTATCGCTAGCAGTCTAGATGACAGGCATCTTATCCGCATGGCTGTAACGGATCGTGCAGCCACGTCTCGATCCCTGAGTCAACAGATGGGGACGATTGCAAGACAACAACCATCTGCACGAACAGTTCGATGACGTTTGCAGCAGGATGGACTATCAGCTCGGAGGCCATGGCTGCGGTTACCCTTGACGCTGCATCACAGACAGGAGCGACGGCGATGGTGTACTCAACGACGAACCTGGGTGCACGAATGGCAAAACTTCATTTTTTCGGATGAATCCAGGTTCTGTTTACAACATCATGATGGTTGCATCCGTGTTTGGCGACATCGCGGTGAACGCACTTTGGAAGCGTGTACTCATCATCGCCATACTGGCGTATTACCCGGCTTAATGGTATGGGGTGCCATTGGTTACACGTCTCGGTCACCTCTTGTTCGCATTAACGGCACTTTGAACAGTGGACGTTACATTTCAGATGTGTTACGACCCTTGGCTCTACCCTTCATTCGACCCCTGCGAAACCCTACATTTCAGCAGGATAATGCACGACCGCATGTTGTAGGTCCTGTACGGGCCTTTCTGGATACAGAAAATGTTCGACTGCTGCCCTGGCCAACACATTCTCCAGATCTCTCACCAATTGAAAACGTCAGGCAATGGTGGCCGAGCAACTGGCTCGTCACAATACGCCAGTCACTATTCTTGATGAACTGTGGTATCGTGTTGAAGCTGCATGGGCAGCTGTACCTGTACACGCCATCCAAGCTCTGTTTGACTCAATGCCCAGGCGTATCAAGGCAGTTATTATGGCCAGAGGTGGTTGTTCTGGATACTGATTTCTCAGGATATATGCACCCAAATTGCGTGAAAATGCAATGACATATCAGTTCTAGTATAATATATTTGTCTTAATTTTATCCATTGTTTTTCAGTGTTTCGTCCGCGACTGTTTTACTTTCGTAAAACGAAGAACAAACCGCTTTCAGTCACAAGTTTCGTTTATTTACTGCACTATGCATTTCGAGCCCTGGAGGCTCATCTTCAGGTGCTTTTTAGTGATTTACATCAGGTTTTTTATTTGTTTGCCTGTTGATATTACATTTTCGTGTTACAACATGGTGTATTATAGATATAAGTTTAACAACGTTAATGATATGATACTAACTTACAGCTTAACATTGTATGATGTCTGCTTCTGTTGTGCAGTTGGTATACACATTTTTAATTTTGTAGTACATAATGGGATATATACATTGTCACACACTTTTTCGCACATTGTAGTAGCAGAACGTAAACATGTCAAAGATCCTCGTTCATGCAGATGTTCTACTTCTAAATATAATCGATTTTCTTGTTTCACAGAAGATAATATGATATAGTATTACTAGTACACAGGTATTATTAAAATAATAATTTGGCACAACGTTGTAGGTTGTCAGCTGTTTGTGCTATTATAGATTTGATTCCTCAGGAAAAAATAAACTTTTAAAGGTGTAGAAAAAAATGTGGCTGTTAAACTCTGTTTGTTCATTCAACAAGTTTTCGGAATATTTTTCTTTGTGTTGCATTATTTCTAACTGTTCTAGCAGATCAAGTTTTTTACTGTTGGGTTCTGTGTGAAGTACAGTTAGGCTGTTGTGGACGTCGTCAAGTCAGTTTATTAATATACATGTGGTTAGCTATTGTAGATTTTTCAAAATGGAATAGTCGAAAGGCGTCGGTATGTCCTTTATACCGTGTGTGGAAAGTTCTTCCAGTTTTTCCTAAGTAAAATGCAGGGCAACTGTTACCTTGTAATTTATATATTCCACTGTGTTGTGTTATTGGCTTGTTTGTGTTCACCGTGTGAGGTAAGTGGTATCCAAGTTTGCTGTTTGTGGAGAAAGATAGTTTAATATTGGTTTTTTTGAATAAGTTAGCTATTTTTTGTGATACTGTGCCTAAGTATGGAATGCTTGTGAAGATTTGTTTTGTGTCGGTCGTTTTTCTTTTCAGTGTTTTTGTGAGTGATGTTGGTCTGAATTTTTCTAGATAGTTTATCAATTGATTTTACAGAGTGACCATTATTTACTGCAATTGTTTTGATAGTATCTATTTCTTGTGTTAGTGCGTTGGGTTTTATAGGTAATGTATGTGCCCTGTTCAACATTGATCTAAATGCAGCATACTTATGTGTGTTTGGGTGGTATGAAGATTCATGTATTGTGATGTCAGTGTAGGTTGGTTTTCGGTAAATGTACAAGTTATGTTCTTGTTGTTCATTCACAATTGTGAGGTCTAAGAAATTTGTGGATTGATTTGTTTCATGTTCTACTGAGAAACTTTATTTTATGGTGGAGTGAGTTGAATGATGTGAGGAGTTCTTCAAGTTCATCTTTAGTGCCATCAAATAAGAGTAGTGTGTCATCTACATATCTCTTGTAATACACAATTTTTTGAACATGTTTATTTTCTCCTTTGAAGAACTTATTCTCTAAGTGGTTGATGAAAATGTCAGCTAGGAAACGTGACATGTAGTTACCTATAGCTAACCGTTCTTTCTGTTGACAGATTTTATTATTAAGTGAAAAGTAGTTGTGGGACAGTACTAGTTCAAGTGGATCTACCAACTTTGTAATATCTGGTATGGTTAGTTTTTTGTGTGTGATTAGGTTTTTTCTAATAATTTCAATTGTCTCTTTAACAGGTATATTTGTGAACAGGTTGATAATGTCAAATGAGGCAAACCTACTTCTCCGGGGATTTTTACATCTTTGATGAGTGTTGTTAATTCATGTGCATTTTTTATTGTGTATGTGGTTTCAAAAGTGAAAAATTATCTGAGGATATTATTTAATAACTGTGAAAGGTTATATTCAGGCATATTTGTCCAATGAATACCCGTTTATCATCTGCATTTCTTCTTGGTGTAGCAATTTTAATGGCCAGTAGTGTACGTACTACCAACGTTCTCTGTCGTTTGTTGGATGTATTCCAATCTCCGTCTTCATTTAAAATTTTTGCCTTTAACGGCTTCGTCTAGTAACAGGGAATTTAATCCTTGATGTCTTAACACATGTCCTTTCTTCTTGTTAATGTTTCCCACATCCTATCTCTTCTTCTCGTTAATGTTTCCCACTTACTTGTACGTCTATCCTCGCCGATTCTGCGGAGAATTTCCTAAATTCCTACCTTGGCAGTCCACCTAATTTTCAGCATCCTTCCACAGCACCAAATCCCAAATACTTTTGAGTCCCTCCTCCTACAGTCACAGAAAGAGGTGGCGCAGTGGTTAGCACACTGGTGTCGCATTCGGGAGGACGACGGTTCAAATACCCGTCCCGCTAACCAGATTTAGGTTTTCCGTGGCTTCCCTAAATCACTCCAGGAAAATGTCGGGATAGTTCCTTTGAAAGGGTACGGCCGAGTTTCTTCTCCATCGTTAAAACAATTCGAGCTTGTGATCTGTCTCTAACGAACTCGATGCTTTTTCCGTCGTCCACAGTCCATGGTGATGTGTCGTTGCCCTAATATGGAAAGAAAGTAAGTAGCGACAAAGATAGCTACGTGTACTGTATCGTGTTCTCTCACTTCCGCTAACTGCTGCAATTTCTGCAGCGATTATCAGCGCATGGTCAAGTCTTGCCCGAGTACTAAAATGCAAACCTGAAAACTGTAAAGTCGCAGGTTACAATCCCATTTAGACACCAGAATTTTTCAATCTGCCTCTGCTCTAGCGTTTTGAAAACACGCAAGGAACGATACGCGGTCCACATTCTACGTTAAACTGTAGGTCCCCTTTGCTCGGTAGAATTATTGGGGTAGGTTGAGGGGGCGCTAATCCCTGAAGTGGTGTCCAGTTGAGAGAACTTGCAAAATAGGAGGCTGCCATTCCTTTTGAGGCACTCCTAGCCAACCATGCAACACGAATTTACTTTTACACCAGAAGAGACATTCGTAATCCATGAGAACGATTCAAATCATCATCATCATCATCATTTAAGACTGATCATGCCTTTCAGCGTTCAGTCTGGAACATAGCAATTTCTCCATGATCCCCTATTCAGTGCTAACATTGGTGCCTCTTCTGATGTTAAGCCTATTACTTCAAAATCATTCTTAACCGAATCCAGGTACCTTCTCCTTGGTCAACGATTCAAAAGTTCATAAAATGTCTCCTTCCTTTAGAGTGTCAGTAACATCTAGAGACTCTAGGAATTAAACGCAGTACATTCGTACCAACCTACCAGTCCTTCCACTATGGCAGAAGATGCCCTAGTTGCGAAACGAGACGGCGCTCCTTGTTGCTCGCACGTCCCAGGGGGCCCAGATTAGCATTTAAGTGAGGCAGCCGGCAGGCGGTCCTTCCTGATCACAGCCTAATACGGTTCTCCCAGCTCCGCCCTGTGACGGCCTCAACGTGCCGTGCATTCTGACCCTAGCACACCACAGTTTGTCGTGTTCATGAACGCTACCGATAACGAACTGATAAGTACGCCAAAGACAGGGGATTAATTTTTATCTACAGAAAGCTCTGTTACTAAAACAGATTTTGAGACACGTAGCATGCGCTAGACGGTGAGTCTTACCTTCAAATTTTCATTATTGTTACACGTCTTTTCTTGCGGCCGGAGCATTGTCGTGTCGCGCCGGCAATGCTTGCAGTTGTGGGAGCGCAGTCAATACTGGTTTTGGGTTGGCTGAGTTCAACACATAGGGAAAGAGTCGCGGGAAAGAGACTCGTTGAAGTAGAAAGTATTGAAGGAGTTGTATCCAGGAGTATATTATCTGATGTACAGAAATTAATGAGAAGACCTAAACTCCTGTTGAACAAAGTAAATTTACTGGCTCAGTTGTCGAATTACACGGTTCATGTGAACATCCACCGGTAGAGGGGACACCAGTGTGCGAAATATTTTACAAGCGCTCTTACTATAATAATAACCAGATTCGTACTGAACGAGAATGAGCAACCAGTGGCTTCTCTGGAAATAAAAAGGACTTTGAACTGTGAATAATATCAGAATGAATGAGTGGAGCATAGTCAGGCATGCCCTATCGTTTGAAAATTAATAAACAAAGTCTGTGGACATTTTGTTTTATTGCAAGGGACCCTTGTCATCACTGATTATTGGTTTTGAATGGTAGTTAATTAAGGCACGCCGTGGCAAGTAGGCACAGACTGCAGTCATTTGCTGAAGTGAACTGTTTGTAAGTCGTCTCCGTTCGAAAGATCAGATTGAGTTGTGGAAAAATATCCGCTACCAGTCACAATAAAAGGTTGTTTATTCGTCACACGACCGGTTTCGGGCTTGCGCCCATCTTCAGGTGTTTATACAATCAAGTACATGTTTGTACTGTTTGAGACCACTGTATAAATACAAAAAAATTATTTGCTGGTGACTACACAGATACAAGTGGGACAATTGTAAGTGGTAAGTCAGTATTTGACGAAAATATATCTGTACTTACAAAAAGATGAATCACAATTATTACAGTTATGCTGTGTGATAGTTTTGCCACTTAGTTACACACTTATGGTCATTTTCACGTCCATATATCAGTTTTACCAAGTATAGCTCCATATTACACTATTATGATGTGCACTCGTGAAATACACTATGTTTACATACAAACATGTGGGCTGTGGTTAAAGAACTTAGATGTAGCAGATATAAAGATGTTGCTCACACAGAAACTTGTAGGTTCTGGTCAAAGAACTTAGCCACAGGAAGTGCAAAGGTGTTGCATATATAGAAATTTAAAAAGCTGTAATAGACTGCGACGTTTCTTGACACACATTATGAAATTTTTTTGATTTACATTTTTGACGAAAACTTAGATCTAGGAAGTACGATGTTGTTATATATATGAAATTACTCAAAGCTATTACAAATTTAAAGAAAATGACAGCTAGAACTGTTTTTAGCCCCACTGTTGTCAGAGAAGTTAGATCTAGGAGGTACAATAATGTTACACATATGAAAGATTTGAAAGCTATTACACATTATAGAATGCCAGTTACAGCTTGTGTTTACAATATGACTATTACAAATTATGATAATGACCCTTGGACTGTTGTATGACTGCTTACGTTTGTGTCACCTGTGAGACTCGCATCCAGACGTATCAGGGGTCCCATATCACTACAACTGCACACGCCCCATACCATTACAGAGCTTGAACAGTCCCTTGCTGACATGCAGAGTCCATGGATTCATGAGGTTGTCTTCATATCCGTACACGTCTACCCGCTCGATACAATTTGAAACGAGACTCGTCCGACCAGGCAACATGTTTCCAATCGTCAGCAGTCCAATGTCGCAGTTGACGGGCCCGGGAGAGGTGTAATTCTTTGTGTTGTGCAGTCATCAAGGGTACACGAGTGGGATTTCGGTTCCGAAAGCCCACATCGATGATGTTTCGTTGAATGGTTTGCACCCGGACACTTGTTGATGGCCCAGCACTGAAATCTGCAGCAATTTGAAGAAGTGTTGCACTTCTGTCACGTTGAATGATTCTCTTCGGTCGTCGTTGGTCCCTTATTGCAGGATCTTTTCCGGACGCAGCGATGTCGGAGATTTGTTGTTTTACCGGATTCCTGATATTCACGGTACACTCATGAAGTGGTCGTACGGGAAAATCCCCACTTCATCGCATCCTCGGAGATGCAATGTCCCATCACTCGTTCACCGACTATAACCGTCGTTAACCGACTATCACCACATTCAAACTCACTTAAATCTTGATAACCTGCCACTGTAGCAGAAGTAACAGGTCTAACAACTGCGCCAGTCGTATTTTGTCTTATGTAGGCGTTGCCAACCGCAGCGCCGTATTCAACCTGTTTACATATCTGTGTATATCTGTGTATACGCCACCTATACCAGCTTCTTTGGCGCTGGAGTGGAATTTGAATTTAAGTGTGTACTTTAATACGGATAGAGGGTTATTAAATAAGTTACGGAGCATCACGTCTAACCTTTGTATGTGCGAATATGCACTATATGTTAGAGATGTCACACATTGTCCTGTACCCTTTCCTGAGTTTCTGTAATCGAACTCTGTGTGCTTCCTTTTCAAGCCCCATTGGTTCTTTGATTTCACAGAGATAGTTGGAGTGCCTGACATTTTGAGTTGCCTCAAGTTTATGTTTAAGTTTTGAATTTTAAATTTAGTAGAAATGAACTCAGTTTTTTTCAAAAGAGATGTGTAGGCCGGCTTTTTCAGCACATTATTTGAAGGCTTCTATCTGTTTGATTGCTGCAATTTCTCTGGCCACTAGTACCACTAAATCCTCTGTGAATGTGAAGCAAGAGGTCTTAATGTTATATCTTGTTTGTCGAAGTTGAGCAGGCTTACAAAATTTTGGTTTCCTAACATTTCCTCATTTCTTAACAACTTTGTCTAAAACGATGTGAAAGAGGAACGGCCAGCAGTCCATTTCTTTCGCGGACAATTTTTTTAATTGCGAAGGACTCTGATATTTTCCTCAAAATTTCACTATGTACATCTTGCCCGTGAGTACTGGATAAAGTTTACTTTTTTTGGGTATAGATGTCAAAAAGAGACTGTTGGCCGAACAAATCGTACGCTTCTCGAAGTCGGTTAAAGTGCGGGGGGTCGTTTCAGGTTGCCTTATATTTCATTATAGGTGTTGAAGATATGTTCTGCAACACGTGCGCTGTCGTTGAGACTCCGCTTAGCAATTGCCGGTCTTATATTCAAGCTGTGTTTCTGCAATTTAAAATAACCATGCCGAGAATATTTTGTATGTGATTTGGAGAGATGTCAATAAAATGTCAAACCAAATATTAATAACACCTGAAAATTAATTTCCGACTTCTGTTTCGTTATCTCCAAGTACTGCCTTTAAGATTCACTACCACCCGTACTTCACAGAAGCAGAGAAACTGGGAAACGCATTGTTGGTTCCCATTTAAATGATGGTGAAATTCTCCCCAAGGTAGAGGGAGGGCAACGCCCGCCCAATTATGCAGATGGAAAAAAAATCCAAATAAATCTCTTCACGATAGGGTAATAAAATTGAACACCTGTTTATTTGGGCTCTATTTTACACCGCAAATATGACTGCAATCAAGAGGTTATGTCCACAATTGAGCAGGTCGAGAAACAATTGTTCAGATGAGAAAATTCTTGATGAGGTCGGACCTCAGTCTGCAACTGAAAACCAGAATTATTTGGTGGTACACGTAGCCTGTGCTCCTCTAAGGGTGTGAACGTTGAACCCTGGACCCATGCATTGAGAAACGAACTGACACCTTTGAAATATATCTGTTTAATCGTCTCTTGCGTATACACTGGATACTGAAAATATCAAGTGTCGAGCTCATTCGTCGGATGAAAAAGCAAATAGATCCACTACATTATAAGACAAACCAAGACACTATACTTGGGACATATTATAAGGGAAAAAGAAAACCCGGCGATTAGGCCCTGAAGGCCCTAGCGGTGGTCGACCGACCGCCATGTCATCTTTAGTCATCCATCATCGGATGCTGTATGGAAGGGCATGGGGTCAACATATTGCACTTTCGACCGTGGTCAACGTTTCGACGTTGGAGACGCTACCTCTCAATCAGATAGTTCTTTAGCTGGTATCACGAGTATGAGTCTACCCCATTTCAGTCCTCCCAACAAGAAAAAAAAAAAATCGGTAGTTGTGCTGGGAATCGAAGTGTCCCTCACATGAGGATCTGTCGTGGTGGTCACGTTTTTTTAGAGGTACCTCTTGTTTCTTAATTTTTTCTGGGAAATAGAGTGGTCAGCTTCGGACAATTGGCGAAAAAGGTGTGGTACTGCAGTCGTTGCTCGATTGCATTGTGGGAAGATGGTAAGTACTGCCAGAGTCAAGGCGTGATTTATCGCCATCAGTATACAGGTAAGTGATCGTCTATCCCTTGACCCATACACCAGCACGATTTTTGGCGTTGGGGAAATAAGTATCCTCAGAACTGATAAAATTCCATGGGTCAATCGAGTTCGGGGATAAGCAGAGGTAGCAGGCAGCAGCCGCCTGAAGACGTTCATCTCTGGCGAACTTTCAACATGTGACATGGAGAGAAGGAAAGGCTGGTGGACTGACACCAAACACGTGCACCACCACGCCAATGGATTTTTGAGTTCGACGTTGTTGCAGGGTATGTAGCGAAATAGCGGAGTTTATTTATTTGTTTATTTATTTATTTATCTAGGAATACACGTGTATTCTTCAGTGAACATGTGAGATTTGTTACTGACAATGCGATGACGAAACCGCACAAATTTTCTAGACTTAAGAAGACGCAATTTAGACTTCCACTACAGACTATGTGGCGCTATCACACGGGTCCGCAGCTCGTGGTCTAGTGGCTAGCGTTGTTGCCTTGGATCTTGGGGTCTCCGGTTCGATTTCCGGCCGGACCGGGGATTTTCTCCTCCCAGGGACTGGGTCTTTGTGTTGTCCTCACGATCTCATCATCTTTCAAGCCGTGGCGAGACTGGAAAAGGAAAGATCGGGAACTTGTACGGGCGCTGATGATCACGATGTTCAGCGCCCTGCAAACCAACATCAACATCATCATCATCATCTATCACACGGTGTTGTTTGAATCAACAGCTAGTTTTGCTGCGAGTGCCTGGGTACATCGCCTCTGATCGACCACATACAAAAAAGTTGTAAGACGTGGACAAAGCAGAGTGCTCATCAGAATATCCGGAGCTCTTAGGACAACATACATAGGGGCACTGTGTGTGGTCATGGGTGTGTCCCCCGTTGATATCACTATTGGTCACCCTAGCAGCGAAGCACTGGACAAAGAGAGGTAGACCAGGCAAAACACAAGACATAACTGGACGCAAAATAACAGACTGAAGACAGCTTAACCTATGGAGGACTGAGACACAGCATGATAAGTGGGACCAACAGAGAAGGGACGACGTGTCTACTCTTTTTTCCCTAATATACTAGAAAGACTAAGACTAAAATACACTGACTCCACAAGAGGAATGACCCATATGCTGCCCACCTCCACCGTGTGCGTCAAAGAGAAAAAGGATCTTGTGAATGTGGCGAATATGGCACCACTGAACGTTTAGTTCTCCACTGCAACACATTAACACATTCAAGACCGAATCTAGAATTACAAGACTTTGGAAACACAATAAGAGATCAGAACAAATGGCACATCCTGAACGGACTAGCAGGTGACGTTTCTCAAACCCTTCATAAAGCTTACAGACAAAATAGACCATACTTAAGAACACTACAAAACGCAACACAAGCGCGACAACAAAACATGTGGCACAAATCAGACTCTGACACCGAATCGAATGAAACAACAGATACAGTAAGTGAACGTAGCATTCAAATATAATACAGAAAGTGAATGTGGCATTCAAATATTACTGTATTTGTCCATATAAGGCCAAAAGATAAATGTGATTCCACAGAACCTAAGAATAGAACAAATAAAATAGTGTAAAAAACCGTATAATTAACATTAGATTAGGGTTAATTCATAACACAATTAATGAAAGATATCAGTTGTGAAACCAAATACTTGTAAAGCTGTTTCACTGGCAACAGACTCGAAGTTTTCCCGAGCCCTCGTCACTGAAACAGCTACGATTTCAGGGACAAATTTTCTCTTTCACTAACTTCCCTTACACCATTCTTTACTATTTGTATTCTCTTTAATGATTATTCATTTATGTTTTACAACATTGTATTTTATTTCGTAACCTGTATTTATATTAACAAAGAACTAAAAAGAAATTCGAGTAGTAGTAGTGGAGTGTAGCAATTTTTGGTTCGCGGTAGACCAGTGCTCGGTAAGAGTGTGTCAGCGTAACGGAAGTCGACGATGAAATCTGAAATGTGCGCCAGCTGGGGCGTGCTGTGGCCTACTGACACCAGTAGGGATCTGGACTTGGGCATAAGAATGTCCAGCAAGCTGCGCTTAAGGGAGGCGGCCCCGTTCCACTGCTTGTGCATGGCGGCCATGTAAAAGGACGCCGCTCAAAGTAGCACATTGGCAACGCCGAAGGCCACCAGCTCACGGGGGGAGGGTGAGCGCTCCGTAATGGACCTTAAAGAGGGTGCCGGCTGTAAGAGAGTATCCGAACGTGACTTGGAGGCTGCGTCCAATAGTTGATGGCAGAGGGAGTACCTGTCTGATGAGGACTATCTTGAACGTCATATTATGACTGAGGTATTCGGCAAGGGTGTAAGACAAGGCTGTAGCCTTTCGCCCCTACTCTTCAATCTGTACATCGAGGAAGCAATGATGGAAATAAAAGAAAGGTTCAGGAGTGGAATTAAAATACAAGGTGAAAGGATATCAATGATACGATTCGCTGATGACATTGCTATCCTGAGTGAAAGTGAAGAAGAATTAAATGATCTGCTGAACGGAATGAACAGTCTAATGAGTACACAGTATGGTTTGAGAGTAAATCGGAGAAAAACGAAGGTAATGAGAAGTAGTAGAAATGAGAACAGGGAGAAACTTAACATCAGGATTGATGGTCACGAAGTCAATGAAATTAAGGAATTCTGCTACCTAGGCAGTAAAATAACCAATGACGGACAGAGCAAGGAGGACATCAAAAGCAGACTCGATATGGCAAAAATGCATTTCTGGCCAAGAGAAGTCTACTAATATCAAATACCGGCCTTAATTTGAGGAAGAAATTTCTGAGGATGTACGTCTGGAGTACAGCATTGTATGGTAGTGAAACATGGACTGTGGGAAAACCGGAACAGAAGAGAATCGAAGCATTTGAGATGTGGTGCTACAGACGAATGTTGAAAATTAGGTGGACTGATAAGGTAAGGAATGTGGAGGTTCTACGCAGAATCGGAGAGGAAAGGAATATGTGGAAAACACTGATAAGGAGACGGGACAGGATAATAGGACATCTGCTAAGACATGAGGGAATGACTTCCATGGTACTAGAGGGAGCTGTAGAGGGCAAAACCTGTAGAGGAAGACAGAGATTGGAATACGTCAAGCAAATAATTGAGGACGTAGGTTGCAAGTGCTACTCTGAGATGAAG
The DNA here is from genome assembly GCF_023864345.2 of Schistocerca serialis cubense. Taxonomy (NCBI): domain Eukaryota; kingdom Metazoa; phylum Arthropoda; class Insecta; order Orthoptera; family Acrididae; genus Schistocerca; species Schistocerca serialis. The sequence goes on from NC_064643.1 coordinate 465,506,336, forward strand.
AGGTTAGCACAGGAAAGGAATTCGTGGCGGGCCGCATCAAACCAGTCAGTAAACGGATGACAAAAAAAAATCGGCAAAATAGACCATACTTGTAAAAAATCGAATCGGCGGAGGAGATTTTGTCGCACTGTCGTGCGGATAAGTTGGAGAGTGCAGCGAAAATTGATGGCAACGGAGTGGCGCACATTGGTGACGAAATTGATAGTAAGGTATCGTAGGTTCTGTATACACGGGATTTCGCGTTAAATCGTCGTGTGAGAGACCACGTCCAATGGGCATCGCCAAGGATTTAGCCGCATTCATGGTACTGCCCGCTGCAGAAAGTACGTTGATATCAAATCGAGTACCATCTGTGTTCGGTTCGCAAGCGAACTAAGAAGAGGTGGTTCCCTTACGTCTGACACCGAAAAGTGTGCCGTCACAACGTGAGACCAGGAAGGTGGGTCGTCAGGCTCCTGAGTGGCTCCCAGGCTACGGCAAGGAGTAGTGTAGAAAATGAGCAACCTTGCCCTATGGATCGGCGTATGGTCACTGGTCCATCACACAGCCAATGACCTGAATCAGGGATTCGGCGCTGTCGCAAAGGCGCCGGACGATAGCAATAAAGGGGGGTAGAAAACCCATTCGGCTCATTGTGGAGAATAAAAAGCGATGCCGCACCTTTTCGAATGCGCTGTTAAAATCAATGGCAACCACGGCGGCACGGAGTCTGCACGCCGCTGAGGGAACAATTAAGTCGCTACATTCCCCTGTGGCCGTTTGTATATTAACTGGGCCATCCGAAGATGTCTGTTCTGAGGATAGAATGCAAGGGAGTGTGTTATAGCAACGCGTCGCCAGGAGTTGTGCAAAAATTTTCTAGTCTGCGTTAGAGATAGGGGATGGTAATGTACGGTCGTCACTTCCGATGTCAGTTTGTGGATCCCCATGACAAAGGCAGGAGTACGGTGTTGTCGGTCGTCAACAGTTCATGAAACATTGTTGACCACCACGACGTCATTAGTGCATGGAAGGGACGATAAAATTATATCGGTAATTTGTTGACGCCAGACAATTTATTCAAAGCGCCTTTGTTGATTGTGTCGTGGACCTCGTCTCACATAACCGCCTTCGTCAGCTCGTCCGCCTCGTCGCGAGCGAGGGTGCGTGTGACGTGTGGTAATACAACCTCCTCAGCACGCATGTTGGTACCATTATACGGTAGAGATCTACAATGGCACTGACGATTTCGACCTGACAAATGACGTGCTGGGCGCGACAGGTGAAGATCTCGGTAATGAGTCGTTGTCGTCATTGTCGTTTCCCATCTGGTGTGTTCCTGTTCCGTCGAATCTTGACATCTGGTCCTCACCACCGCCCTTTGCAGTTTACGGCGTCTCACTGTCAAGATTTGTCCCTTAATCCTGCTGCGTTCTCTCTGTATTTGAGGGGTGGGAGGCTGCGCGTCGAGGCCGCGGAAAACGACATAGAAATAGTCGGCAGTGTGCAGGTGTCCCGCAGCCGTTTCATTGCCGTACTGAATCAAGTTACGTCGAATAGCAGGTATGTCACATTCCAGCCACCAAATCAAAGTTGTGCCGTAGTTAGGAAAGCGGCGTTCATAGGCGGTCCCTATCTCGGTAATGTGTTTAAGACATTTTCATTCGGAATCGTGAAGATGGGAGGTGTTTAACTTCCTCGGCGCACGACCGCGCCAGACCACTTGTTGTGGGAGGAGAATATTGAAAATGTAAGCACAGTGTTCCGAAAAGCCCAAGAGCCAAAGTTCTGCAACTTGGACTATAAATATGAGCTCCTGAGAGACGTAAATCCTGTCAAGCCGGCACGCGAAGTGATCCATCTGGTAAGTTTGTCCAGGTGCGTCGCCGTATCGAACTTTCGAAGCATAGCGGAGCAACAGATCAAGGACGAGAAGGCACAGTTCTTGACAGGTATTGTACTGGAGCAATTGATCCTTAGGGTGCACCACACAATTAAAATAAATCCAACGAAGTAATGCTCACAGAGGCCTAGAAGTAAAGGGGTGACTTCTTTCTGAGTAGAACCTGTCTGTCGTGGCTGCGAGTGGAGCCAGGAGGGGCATAAATGTTGACAATACGCTTCACCACGACGGTGATCTTCGTGCCTCTAACCGACAGACGGAATGTGACATCAGCTACTGGGATGCCCTCGCGGTCATAGAATGCTACGCCATGTACGAGATGCTCATCAGGGGAGGGGTAATTGGTATAGCCTACGACGTCTGCACTTCTAGCCGTAGTGCGATGTCTATGTCCGACGCTCATGTCGTCTCTAGCAGCAGTTGATGTGTAAGTAGGCTGTTTAGGTTTTTATGTTGGTAACGCCACGTAGCGCTCTGTATGAAAATCACTGACTGGGCTGTGTGCAGTCTGTGGCTGGTTGGACTCATTGTTGGAATATTCGCTTGTGTAGTGTTGGGCAGCTGGATGTGAACAGTGCATAGCGTTGGACAGTTGGTGAGCCGCCAGCAGTGGTGGACGTGGAGAGAGAGGTGCCAGAGTTTTGAGAGGTCACTATAAGCGGACGATCTGGACGTTTGTCCGCCAGAAAAAGCAAAATTTGTGAAGGCGGATGTCATGAATTGATAGATATATGTATATATATATAATGACTTTTGAACACTATTAAGGTAAATACATTGTTTGTTCTCTATCAAAATCTTTTATTTGCTTAGTATGCCTATCAGTAGTTAGTGCCTTCAGTAGTTTGAATCTTTTATTTAGCTGGCAGTATTGGCGTTCGCTGTATTACAGTAGTTCGAGTAACGAAGATTTTTGTGAGGTAAGTGATTCGTGAAAGGTATAGGTTATTGTTAGTCAGGGCCAGTCTTTTGTAGGGATTATTGAAAGTCAGACTGCGTTGCGTTAAAAAAATATTGTGTGTCCGTTTAGTGATGATCAGAATAAGAAAAGAGAGAACTGCCTGAGTACGTTCAGTTTTACTCAGCTGTCTTTGTATCAAATAACGTAGAAGTTAACAGCGCAATAATTCATAATTTTCCAAATGGGACGTTTCAGATGTTTCACTCGAAAATTAATTTTGTTACTGTTGATCGTTGATATTCGGTACGTTTGAATTCAAGCCCCGCCGTGGAGGGGAACTCCGTCAGCGGGGGATAAGGAGGGGCGAGCCATGCCGTATGCAACCTGACGGCTTTGGCATCAGCGCAACTAGGTCTCCGTCTGGGGCAACTTCGTCCCCAGAGTACAGTTTGGGTCTTCGTTGACTGCATCACTTCACGCCATCGATACGCTGTAGGTGTAGCGTTTCACCTCGTCTTAGGAGCGGAGGACGTCTTGGATGCAGTCGTAACGATAGAGTCCATTGGTACATGTGCACTTGGGCGAGCCGGCGCATCCAGATCCAGCGTCGCGGTGTCATCATTCCTGTCGTCGTGCAGGTTCTCAGAGGCCATGTCGGGTCGGGCGGCCTATGAAATGCCAGATGGACTTGAGTTGTCTCTTTCCGAGACCGTTCGACGCCTCCTCTTACGCAGTTTAGATGAAGTTTGTTTGCGTTTGCGTCGGAATACGGGAGGCAGTCGCTGCCTTCTGGGATGAAGGTCGTCGCGGGTACGATGAGCGACGTGACGTCCGTGTCATCGTCCGGGAGGGGTTCGGCAATCGTCGCTGTTGGTAGTGGCGCCGGAGTCGTGTCAGGTCGTGGGCGTGACCCGGCGACCTCAGTGTCATCCATGACAGCTCTAAGGGATACTTCCGGCCGCTGTGGCCGAGCGGTTCTAGGCGTTCCAGTCCGGAACCGCACTGTTGCTACGGTCGCAGTTTCGAATCCTGCCTGGGGCATGGGTGTGTGTAATGTCCTTAAGTTTGTTAGGCTTAAGTAGCTTTAAGTGTAGGGGACTGATGACTCAGGTGTTAAGTCCCATAGTGCTCAGATCCATTTGAACCATTCTAACGGAAACTGATTCGTGGTTCGACTGACGACGGTCGGAGGGATGAGAACAGATCGCCGATGCGTAGGTGACCGGTAAAACCGTCGTCGGAGTCGGAGGCGCCACGGAAGCGGCCGGCAACTGGGTGAAGCGCCACTGAAGACACTCGTGCCTGAGCTGGCCTTCTTTTCCGCACCCAGACATGTCTTGGGTTGCCCGTCGTGTGTAACGATCGCGCGGCACCCGCTGATTTGTATACAGGGTGAGTCACCTAACGTTACCGCTGGATGTATTTCGTAAACCACATCAAATACTGACGAATCGATTCCACAGACCGAACGTGAGGAGAGGGGCTAGTGTAATTGGTTAATACAAACCATAAAAAAATGCACGGAAGTATGTTTTTCAACACAAACCTACGTTTTTTTAAATGGAACCCCGTTAGTTTTGTTAGCACATCTGAACATATAAACAAATACGTAATCAGTGCCGTTTGTTGCATTGTAAAATGTTAATTACATCCGGAGATATTGTAACCTAAAGTTGACGCTTGAGTACCATTCCTTCGCTGTTCGATCGTGTGTATCGGAGAGCACCGGATTACGTAGGGATCCAAAGGGAACGGTGATGGACCTTAGGTACAGAAGAGACTGGAACAGCACATTACGTCCACATGCTAACACCTTTTTATTGGTCTTTTTCACTGACGCACATGTACATTACCATGAGGGGTATCGATTCGTCAGTATTTGATGTGGTTTACGAAATATATCCAGCGGTAATGTTAGGTGACTCACCCTGTATAAGAAGGCACATGGCAACGGAGATCAATGGCGATCTGTCGTACACCGTTAAAAACTGGGTACTTTTGGAATTGCGCCCATCTTTCGGCAGTGTAACCGTGTGTATTGGCGTAGGGGCGCAAAGCCGCAATAACGTCTTCCGCCTGGAACTGGGATGGTAGTTCGAAAACTCGTATGGTACGTATGCCCAAGCTTGCGTGGTAGACAACGTCCAAGTTTGATTCACGAAGTATTCGTTTGCACGCTGCGTCATTGACCACTTTGGCGCACGCTCTGCCACTAAACATGGACAAAATGGCTGCCCGAAACGTCGGAAGCTGGGACTTATCTTCGTTGCGAAAGAAGCGTTCCACTTCCAGAGCTTCTGGTCGGGCCTAATCATTGTAAAATGTGGATATTAATGTGGATTTTCGGATTATACCACGCAAGCGACGCGTGTCGGCCGCTGAAAGTAAACAACAGCGAGCGAGCGCTCTCCGCAGGCGGAAATACACAGCAAGTCCGCAATGCACGGCTGCGGAAGCCAAAATGATAGCTGAGGAGGCGGACTGTTACTATAACTTTTTTAAAGGCAAGATACGTAGCAACAGGTCTACTGGAAGACGAATTAATTGCTGGTTCACGTAAATTCGAAGAAATCACAGTTGTACATCAGAAGAAGCTGTCAAGATCAGAACTACTTACATGGGGCACCAATCTTTGCCGGGAGTTGAAATCTTAAGAAGAAGACAACAGTCTGTACAGTTTTGACTGTAAAGTGTTAAGATACCAAGTACTCTGTTATCGTCATACGCACGAAAATGGAAATAACTGTCATTGTTTCTACAACTCTTAAAGGATACAGACAGTAAGAGTACATTCAAGGCCGCGCGTGGTGGCCACGCAGTCTGAGGCGCCTTGTTCACGTGGCCATCCCCGTCGGAGGTTCGAGTCCTCCCTCGGGCATCATGAGTGTGTGTGCGTTGTCGTTAGTGTAAGTTAGATTAAGTAGTGTGTAAGCCTAGGGACCGATGAGCTCAGCAAGTTGTTCCTATAGAAATTTAACACAAATTTCCAATTTCCAGCACATTCAAAATTCACATCAAGGCTTGAGACAGGACTCGAACTGGGAACCTACTGTTAAGAGGCCACGACTTCACCACGAGTACTCGCTGCTCGGCCCTCTTGTTTTGTACTGTAATAGTTTACCTTGGTCAAAACTTATCTGCTTCGATTTATCTCTCACACGTATGTGATGTTCCCCAAAGATACGTAAGCTTTTTACAGGTTGCTGTGAGGCACTTAACGGTGCATCGATTATTCTAGGTAACCATGCTCTTCCTACGCAATTCCGACGTGCTTCCGCTCCTTCCATTATACGTCCGCTTGATTCACGGAAAGCACACAGTACGCTAGGTTACATGTCAACATAACGTCACTTGACGTAGACACAGATTAAAAATCTGTCGAGATTAGTATCTGGTGCGTGATGTAGATATCTTTCAGCGGTAGGTTGTTCTGATAGGCGTTCGCCTATCTCAAATACAAGCTGAACTCCTCTCCTTTAGACATGCATGAAACACTAGATTAGTACGTTTTTCTGGGTGCAGCACGAATACAAATTCTATACGAATGGAACTTTTAACCACCAGCAGATACAAAGAATCCTGTTGGAGGAACATCCGCAACTGAACATTATACCAGAGGTTCAAAATACCGCTTCAGTCGTTCTGCACTCATAGGTAGCACACCGCTCCTAGTACACGTCCACCGCGGCGCTCGGGAGTCACAGCACCAAGTTACGACACCTCAAGATGGGCTTATAAGAGCCTGAAACTGGTCGTGTGAAAATAAAAGAACTCTACAACTGAAGCGGTATTTTCAACCTCTGGCATCAGTAGATAATTTCACATGAGGGCTATATGGAAAGTAATCTCCAACAGACTACACATAAATTTATAGATTAAAGCATTACGATTTAAGCATTTATTACATCTCACTTTACGATCTGTGCAATACCGCTTGCATAAAATTCTGCCATCTGAGACTGCAACCAGTCCAAGACAGTTACTTAAAGATCTGCAGGTATTGTGCAAAAATATAAAAACACCAAAGACACAACAGATTACGGTGCCTAAATAGCTGTATGTAAACGGTTAGCATTCAAAACAGCTTCCAGTCCTCTCTTGATGGATAAATGCAGTTGCTGTATGGTTTTCAAGGGAATCAAATATTCTTCTTTCAAAATAGTGGCAAGTTTAGGTAACGATGATGGAACTGGATAGCGATTAAGCACTCTTCTCTCCAAATTAGACCACAAATATTACATAGTGTGATGATTGCAGTCGCCAGGGGAGTTGCGATCATTCATTCTGGTGCTCACAAAACCAGTCCTGTACAATGCGAGCTGATGAGAAAACGGGCCCTGTCGTCGTATAAGACAGCTCTAGCACTGGGGAACAAACAATGTACCATGGGATGGACCTGATCATTCAAAACGGTCACATAATCATTGTCAGTAATGCAACCTTGCATAACAAGCATGCGACCGATGGATACCACGGCATGGTTACCCAAATCATCCCCGATACGACATCATGTTGCACGCTTGGGACGTAAACCAAGCCAGAAGTTAGAAACAGCCTGAAACAAAGCTCACCCTATCAAGTGACATTCTTCTGTTGCTCCATAGTGCAGGTTTCACGACACCATGTTTTCTTGCAACCAGCATTTACATTATTGTTGAATAGTTTTGAAATTCGGGCTCGCACTACAAATCCCTGCTTGTAGAGCTCCCTTTATGTTATTTTGGTATTGAAAAGCTTCGCGAGTGAGACTTTCAATTCTGCAGTGACTTCCGCAGCTGTCGTTCTCATCTTTTTCGTCAAAATTCTCTTCAGTGACCGTTTGTCACGACCACTCTACACACATTTATGTCCGCGTTGTGAGTTAGAGGATGAAGTTTTTCCACGTTCCCTGTAAATAAATTTTCTATGTAATGGCTCTTGAAACACCAAACACATCGACTACCTTCGTTACGGAATCACCCATGATAGGAGGAGCAATAATTTTCCCAAAATCGAATTCACTTAGCTGCGACATCATTCACTGACAGCTACACAGAACACTGTTCTGACCACGACTGACGCTTGAAACGTATTGAGGACTCTGCACAGGTATTCAGATAGGATAGCGTAGCCTGTAGGCTTGGCCAGCATCTGCAGCTATGTTCCAATAGGAATTTCTCCTGGTACTTTCATATTTTCGTCCAACCTCTGTATATTTACATTGCATAGCTTTAGAAAATGTCTCCCAATACGTTTTCAGTCTGCCGGATGCTTACATGTTCATGCTCAGAATTTTGCTTGTGACACACACACACACACACACACACACACACACACACACACACACACACACACACACACACACAAAGCCAGAGAGAGAGAGAGAGAGAGAGAGAAAAAGAGAGAGAGGAGGGAGAGGGAGGGAGGGGGCGGGGGCGAGTGTCAAACAAGATGCTATATGAGAATGTAGCACCAATACACGTAATGCAAAGAAAGCTAATAGCCTGTTACATTACAGGAAACGAGGAATATGAAACCATTTAAGGAAACACACGTTGAAAGTCTTTGTGTGCACAGACATGGCCTTTAGTATGTCCATCTAAGAGAGTATTATACTACATCCTGTATCTCCTTCAATTTTTTATTTTCATTAAGGTGGCTGTCAGAAAGCGCCTAAGAGATATATTGCAAATATACATTAATGACAAGTCTCGAGCGCGCGTGCGTACACACACAAACACACACACACACACACACACACACACACACACAACACACATTTACCTTTGAGCAGTATGTACTTGGGCAGCATGCGATAAAAAGAACGGAAAGCCAAACCGGATGAATGTGAAGGGTCACAGCCAACGTCATCATATCGGGCAGTAAGAGAGTAAATCAATTTTTTCGCCACGGCATTATCTCGAGCTATGCGTGGCGGTATGGATAGAAAAGACAAGTGGTATTAAGAAACACTACTTAAGTATGCGACGGAAAATGGTCAAGAAATTTCCCCATGTAGTAGTTTTTTGGAAAGTCTCGTGATACTAATATAACTGTAGACGAAATCTGTATTGAGAATGAAGAGAAAGCTACTGTGTCATTATTATACGTTATTTGCAATGCACAGGAGATTATTCGTTTCACTACACATATCAGAAAAGGACTCAAACCTTACGATCTTAGGTTACTTATACTTCTTAAAAACAAAGTAAGCGGTTTCGTTGATGTTCATGACATATTGTGCTGTGTACGTAAGACATTGACTATTGATCTGATCATTAAGCGTAATGTCAGTGGTTGTTGATTTCTTTTTCAGGCTTTCGCAATATACTGTGTGATTATGGTGGTGTTGCGCTCCTGCCCCAGTCTCGTCCTATCTTACATCGATCGTATTATACCATTAGGATATAACGTTTTATAGACATTTGTGTAATATTGCCGCCCAATAGACTGTAGTAACTGTTGACATAATGCGGGTGTCCTGCACATCATCTACAATTAAATCATTAATAACTGTAATGCAGCAAGTGTAAGCGCAAGTGGGTGGCAGAAGGACAGCGCATGTGCTATGAGCTTTTACAATATAAACGAGTAATCATTACACTAAACGACACAATCATTACAGTGTACCAGTTAAGTGAACAGGCAGTGCTTTCCCCGAGGGCGACTCTGGGACCCGCGAAACAGTTTAGTTTTAACTACTGACCCGCACCGGCTTTTCACGGGTGGCACTGAGTGTCTATGGCCGGACGATTTCTTTATAATACATGTAGTGAGGAGCGAGATGAAGAATGACGCTGTCGATCGAGTAATGTCGCTCTCACTTTCGGGAATTTTTTCCAAAGTGCGAGTTAAAGCCTTATGTTCACGAGCCGCAGCAAACCTCGTTTACGATCTTCATTGGATTCTTGAATTCGCATAGTCATAAGGCTTTCAGCCATTCAAGTGTATTGCGAAGAACTCGACCTTTTCTAGGCATTTTATTCGTAAACAAAATGAAATCAAAATGTTATATGCAGGCACCCAAATCACAAAACAAGCTCAATAAATTGGTTTTCCCTAACCAAGATGCCAAGCAGTTACGTTAACTGTTTAACACAAAAAGCGAAATCAGTTAAAGTTAAGTCCTAGCCAAATAAATTCAGTGTTAGTAAACATTCACAAAGATAGCTTGTCGAGCTTATTTGTTAAACTTCCAAAAATACTATTTGAAAGGTGGCTACACTGAGCCACAGCGCCAGAGATTGCGCCAAAGAGTTTTATTTCGCCGCCTCCACTGGCAGTTCTTGTCGAGAAGTCGTCGTGGTGAGTGCTTATTGAGATGTAGCAGTGGTGAGTCGTTGTTGAGAAGTTCCCATGGAGAGTGCTTGTTCAGAACTTGTAGTATTGTTTTGATGGGCTAGACACCAGATGTTGTTGGATTGGGGATGCTGTAATGATCAGAGTGTGCTTTTCGTCAATATATATGAAGGTAAAAACTTCCCTTTATTTCATTATTTCAATGTCTTAAACAATAATGCCTCTTGGTCACAGGTTCAGTCAACAAAGCATCTGGCTCGTGTTCTTGTATTAGACTGCATTTCCGGTTTCTATGTGCAATTATAGTATTTCTGTTTATTTTTTTTAATTACTTCAGTATAAATGGTATTTAAAATATCTTGTCGTAATGAGGAAGAACCGTGCCAGATGTGTACGTTGAATCACACTTCCACACACAGAACAGCGACATTTGTGCCTTGTTGTTTCGTAGCTTTCATAGTTGCTGGGGACTTAATTAATTAATTGTGTTAACAGAAATTTCGTTTCATTCTTTGTTGTTGTTCTATGCAGTCAGATTGCGTACAAATACTAATCAGGGCCAACCGTTTACGAGACTGCGTAACCGGACAGACAGTGACTAAAAAATAAAAAATATTTGCATTCTAAAATAATTAAGCCCCCATGCATATTCTCACAAAGATAAAAATACTGATTCTCTGATGTACCAAGCCGTGATGATAGTGTCACCGAGGTAAACACCCAACTAATAAGCTGAGCAAGCTCCTCAAACTTAAATTAAGATATTTTTTTCCGTGATCCGATTTTGATGAAACAAAGTCAGTACGTTGCCCCAAGCGACGCTCAAGTTACCTATGAATCGACGAAGAGAAAAAAAAGCGACGCTCAAGTTATCTGCGAAAACCGCACTAAAATTTTTCTAGTAGTTTTGAAGATTAGCATGTTCAAACAGGTGGACAAGCAGGCAAACAGACTCACAAAATTTGTAAAAATAGTCACACTGTATTCTGTTACACTTCCGACATCACATACAACAAATTCAGGTAAATATTTTCAGTATACAGACATAACAGTTCTACAGTTTTGTTATTAATGTAGGATGGGCATTCTTGTAATTCCTAATCATAAGATACAGTTGCCGTAGGCCGGCATGTGTAAGCCTGAACAAACGGATCCAATGGAGGAAGAGTTCTTGAGCGCCTCCCTCCCTCTGCGCTCCAAAAAAACTGATTAGTAAAAGCGTTTATATATTTACATACACAGCGTATTTCACAAATACTATTACAGGCTTCTAGTGGTTGTAGACTGTACTTAGTAGATAATGTTTTGATGAGGAACCAATGTCCGGAAATGTACAATTTGGATATAAAATGAGTTTAAAGATCGGATCACTTTCAAATCTCCCGTTTCACGGTAGCACACAGTGGAGGCAATGAGTGAGCTATGACATGTACGCTTTGCAGGAGCGCATTATGTGAGTAATGTTTCGAGTACTTGTCTTCGGGTTCTCTGCTATGTCCTCTTCAAAGTCGAGAATACGGAACATTCGTGGAACAACACAGTTAACCTTCGTAATAGCGAACGTACCACTTCCCTCGCAGTCGTCGTCGTCGTCGTCGTTGTTGTTGTTATTGTCCAACAAAAATGGGATGTGATGTCTTTACTGCCAAGGCAAGTGATTCCATCTACAAACGTATATTTTCGGACATGGCTTCCTCGTCAAAACTTTATCTACTGTATTCCCTCTTCGATTCCTAATAGCTTGTAACAGCTATTGTGTAACACCCTGTATAGGTTTCCAAATTTTTAAGCTAGTTTCGGACAATAAAGTAGTACCCTAATAGTCTCGAAACGCCAAGGAATCCTAGAAAATTAAAAGCAACTTCGCAGTTTCTTATTCACGAGACTTGGCTTGCATCCCGATCGCTTGTGGAAAGCATTCCAGCCAAGTATAGGCGGCTATCCACAGATGTATTGCACCTGCCGCCGACAGCAAATGCGACACGGTTCGAGAGTCCACAAGTTGGATGGGTACACCACAGGAAGTAGAATAAGCCGAGATAGAAAGGGGGAAAACCTTTGCTTCAATAAAGCTGCTCTTCCGCAGGCATGAATTACTTACACGTGCTTCCCCCCGTACCACCACCCTTACAAGCAAGTCAGGGTTTTCACACGCCGAAGCTGGAAGCGCTACTTACGCGACTTTCAAGATGGCGACAAGTGAAGTTTTTGGTAAGGAAAAGCTAGTGATATCCGAAGCTTACTGCTAAGTTTCGGATGAGAGTTTATTCTGACGTTGACAAAGAAAAAAATGGAAACTTTGGGTACGGAAATATCTATCCCGCAGAAACCGTTCGGAGACATACAGTACACTAATAAGAGAGCTATCAGCCGAGGACAAAAATCATTTTTATCTCTGCAATACACGTAGCGCATTCCGAAAAACAATATTTCTAAAATTTTACGGGAAGTACTTGGATTCCATCTACAATAAACTGAAGATACACCGGAAAGTAAAATTTTTGTCTCTGCAGTCCTACTTTGTGTTTATTTTCGTAGATGGTCACGATTGTGATAGGTCACAGATGGTTCGTTTATCTCCCGGCGGAGGTTCGAGTCCTCCCTCGGGCATGGGTGTGTGTGTTTGTCCTTAGGATAATTTAGGTTAAGTAGTGTGTAAGCTTAGGGACTGATGACCTTAGCAGTTAAATCCCATAAGATTTCACACACAATTGAACATTTTTGTTCGTTTTTCGGTACGGCACTTAATTGTGTAACCAAACTTTGAAATACTGTGCGTCATAGTCATTATCCGCTTATATCCTTTATTATTCAGTGTCTGCACCAATACGAACAGTGAAATATTTACATAGCATTTTAATTATGGCAAAGAATAACTCAAAATTCCTAAAGGCACAAATAATTTTTGTATTTCCACTTCATCGTAATATTTGGACTCAATGGCTAAAGCAAACATTTACTATACTGAAATAATAAATTTACAATATCGGCTGTGCTGCAGTAATATGAATCTCAATAAGCCCAAATTTTCAGTTAAATTATTTCTCGAATCCCTACAATACTTCGAACGATGCTGTGTTACCTCATTACACATAAGTAACTGTAAGGAATTACTGAATACTTCGAACGATGCTGCGTTACCTCATTACACATAACTGTAAGGAATTACTGAGTGCTAGAGTGAGAGTTCTATCACACGGATTAAGAAAATTATGCCAATTCTCAAAGCATTTATTTATTTAATTAATTGAAATACTAGCCCATTATTTTCTAATCATGAGAACTATTCATATACATAAACTAACGATTCAAGACGCACACATTCCAATGAAAGAGAGCAGATCAACCTAGCGGCAGTTGCGGTGGGGGAAACGACATCCTGTAAAAAAGTTAAATGGCTTTTAACTTTCGTAACCTAGGCGTGTGTCGGCATGACAGTATGCAAGTAATGCGTTGCTCTGCGTGAAGTGACTTACCAGTGCTGGCGGAGCAACGCATGTGTAAGTAATTCATGCCTGTGGAAATCCACATTCAGAAATGAATCACAGGAAGACCAGCTTCATGAATGTAAGCGGAAATGATAGAAAGAAAAGGCAATCCCCTGTGACCTGTGTTTATAATCGTAGCGGAAAGTGGTGATAATGATGAATGCATAGTTTGATCTTATACTGTGTAAATCTTTATGTTAAACTTGCAGAAGTTCATAAATCAATTGCGCGACACATTTTCTTATCAAATTTTTGGACGATTGCTTGTGAAATGCTGTTGTTCTCTGAAATAGAACTCCTTGGCAGTAATGCTAAAGCGACTGTCCTCGCTAATAAAAAAATATTATTACATTAAACAATTTTATTGTTAGTAGTGTTACGACCGTGTGCATGAGTGACAAGTTGAGAGGAGGGGAGGGGAGAGGGAGAGGGAGAGAGAGAGAGAGAGACTGTAACAGACTCTAAGCCACTCTAGCGATATTGTACGAACAGCACTTTTCACATGCGGCGCGGATGTCATGTGCTCTGTTTACGTAGCACGTAGCCACGTGGGCACTGCCCGGTGAACCCTGTCGATGACCTCGTGGTGTTGTCAGAGAGGAAGAGCTGTACCGAGGGACATAAACAATACACCAGTAATACACAGCTGGATAAAGCCCATTCAGCATTGCTTATCAGGCGTAACACTATTACAGCCGTTACGGGAATTCGGCATGACATAAAAGGTTAGCGCTGTGTGGTACACCGCGATAGGAATGGACAATTACGCGGCAATAATTTGCAGCAACTTCGTGATGTATAAGGCCCGCGAACTGCGTTCCTGCCGCTCGGCGAGTGGGCGGCATGAAATGGTACCTGTCGTGTTTTTATCAGGGCGATAAGATAAAAACTAATCGTAGCGAAAGTAGAAAATGAAAGTCAAACACTGATCAACAGACGGTTGTGACGATTGCAGCGGAAACGAAAGAGGTCAGCTGTCATTAGGCCCATGCGTGGAGAGCCAACCCTACTAACGGCGAAAGCGAGGCCGAAACAATGTTCGGAGATGACCTAATGACGTGAGGGCAGTTGCACGGCAGTCTGGCCGATTATTTGTGAGCACTCGGTTACGAAATCGGATTACATTACGACAGCGTTAGATTTGACAAATATGTCAACGATTACAAAGACATTCACTGTATCACTGGAAAATAATTGTAATTTTCTTGAAACAATTCTGATTTCAGTTATTATACATGGTGCCCACGTAAAACCGCCCTGACTTCTAAATGCAGTTAAGAAAATCTTTGCGACATTCATGCACTTTACGGCGTTATGTAAAGCAACTCAAAAAGTTCCGTGTAGATTTCGGTTCTAAACGATTCCTTTTGTTTTGCTTCCGGTGGTAACTATTTACCAGAAGTGACTACATCTCAAGAGAGAGGCGAACGCGTGGTATGGTATCTGGAAACGAAATCACCCTCTTCTGTCTAAAGAAATTCCCGACGTGAATTTCAAAGGGCACCACCAGACAAGTTCCTAGCCACTGCGAGCGCAAACGGGCACTTATGTAATGGCAGAAAACGCACATTTGATGAAAGGGTAGAGGGGATCAGAGAGAACTTCCGAAGAAGCCCATCAAAGTCAGTTCGCCGAGCATCAATCGAACTAAACATCCATCAATCAACAGTTCAGAATATGCTGCATAAACGACATCGCTTGTACGCTTAGAAAATACAAATCTTAAAAGCTCTGAAGTGAACAACTCGTAGTTTCGCCACAGATTTGGTACTGAGTTATTGTACCAGATTAGGCAAACCCTCAATTATGTAGGAAATGTCGTTTTCTCTGACGAAGCAACTTTCTACATATGTGGGAAGGTTAATAAGCGCAACATTCGCATCTGGGTTTCGGAAAAACACCAGTTTTTGGAAACATACCAGAGAAACCTTGAATTTGTGCGCTGATGAAAGCATAGCTGGCCCATTTTTCTTCATTGAGCAAACAGGAATTGTTTATCTTTACATGCTTGAGAAATCTGTTGTCCTTCAGAGTCTTCCCCTTTGTAAGGTGTCAGGCAAATCCAACACCTTCCATGAAAACCCTGACGTGATAGGCAAATCCAGTAGTATGTCACATAGCTCCGAATAAATCGTGACATTAAATTAACCAAAGTAATATGAGTAACGAGTGAGCAAATGGAATACCACAGACTAACACAAGAATGCCTAAATGCATGTCATACCTTCCCACCGTGGGACAGACGCAGTTCCGAGGGGAGAAACGAGAACAGAAGCCGAGAGCAGAGCCGTGTTAAGCTGGAAGGCCCTACGATAAGGGACGGACACCCACGTCGCCAGCTAACCGCTAGGACCACACCACCCGCAAGTTTTAGCGTGAGACTTTTTCGCGTCTCTGTTACGTTAGGACCACCTCCCAGCCCATGTTAAAAGCTAAAGCCCTCCAGAAGAACAGTACAGATCTTACGATAACGCTAAAAGGACCACACCAGTTACAAGTTTTAGCGTGAGACTTTTTCGCGTATCTGTTACGTTGCAAACTTTAAAAACATTGCCCCACCACGAAAAGTATAACGTTTCTCATTGGATAGACAGAATTTTTATAGGCGGAGCTTAAGGTTAACATTGAGACCCTGATTGGTCAGATGAAAACACAGCCAGATAGTTTTTTTTAAACCAACTTCGGTAAATTGTAGTAAGGAGAAGTTAGGGGAGAGTTACTTCCGAGACAGCGAGGTGAGCGGAGCTGTGCTGCCCGTCGCCCCCTGACGAACACCGACAAGGTAATGAACGCACGCGATGCCGCATAACAGCGCATAAAGCTTCACTCAGAACTGCAGAAGTCTCATCTGTTACACCCCTTTTTTACGTAATACTAGTGTCGATCGTCAATTAAAGCTCATGGTGTTCACATTTGCCACTTGAAGTAAAAATCTGAAACGCGGTGATTTTTCTGTTATATAGTTATTGAGAAGCCACATCAGCCACTGCAATTTACGACAAGTTGGATAAGTAATTAAAGATAATTGAGGGTCACTGTAGACCATTTTGATAGTTTTCTCTTTTGTGAAACTTAATTTAAACCTAGATTATAGATGTGATATGGCATAGGTCATCCATCGATCCATTGTAGAACTTGGAAACCCATTCAGGGAATATTCGTTCACATTTTTGTTGAACGCAGTCGGTTTTTACCATCCTGTATTAAAACATTTCCTTTTATCAATAGTGCAATTTATAAACGATGTTTTGTGAGTAGAATAAAATTTCCAATGGTAAACTTAACTGCTTTTTCGACGTTATTTTACCAGCTAACTAAAAATAGGAAAGCCTTGAACCCCTTCCACTAAATTTAGTTAGTATTAAGATTCTTTTACAGGGAGTGCAGTGAAATCATTAAGTATTTGGTTATATCATCGCTAGTCTCACTGAACTCTTCTGAATTCTACATGTCATGTGTGGTCTGGCGTCTCCTTACCAGAAACAGGGCCCAGGTTCAAACTAGTCAATTCCCTAAAAAACACGCTCAGAGCGTCGCTGCGCGAAAGTGGTAGGGAGACACGACATAGAACAAACAGACACCCCGCAGAATGTTAGACAGACCTTCTACCAACTGACAATGAAGAGGAGGAGGAGGAGATTAGTGTTTAACGTCCTGTCGACAAGGAGGTCATTAGGGATGGATCCCAAGCTCAGATTAAGGAAAGATTGGGAAGGAAATCGGCCGTGCCCTTTCAAAGGAACCATCCCGGCATTTTCTGCAGTGATTTAGGGACATCACAGAAGGCCCAAATCAGGATGACCGGATGCGGTATTGAACGGTCTTCCTTTCTTTTAACTGAAGACAAAGTCTTTCAATGAGGCCGCGATCATATTGCAGCACTTCATTTGTAAAACTCCGTCTTCATCACAGCAATTTTAACAATTGTCCGGTCTCGACTACTATTATCTTCAGATCATAAAATATTCTGAAGCTGGTAACAACTTCAAAATCTGTACATTTGATCTGCTAGCAGATGGTGCACTACCACATTGGTGTTCACACGTACGTGACTTTCTGTACTGAACTCTTCCACAGCCGCGGATAGATGCGCTGGATCAATTAAATGATCAACGCAGTCACCGCACATAACTCTTTTGGATATCTTACTTTGGGGTTAAATGAAAGACATTGATTATACCTTGCCTGTACGTGACCTTGGCGATCCCCACAGGAGAATTGCGGATGCAATAACCTCCATCACTCCCAAACATACTTGTGCACAGAGTACCGTGTAGGTATTTTACGGGTTGCGAAAGGATGCTAAGTAGAAGTGTATTAATTTTTTGCACAAAATTTTTTGAGTTACTCTACATGTCGCCACAAACCGCAAATACTTATGTCGCACAGATTTTTTTTTAATAGGATTTGTAAATCAGGAGGTTTCATGTTGGGTACCACGTTTTTCCTGCTTTTTGATGAAGCCCGTAGCCTACTTGCATTCTGCCGCGTCGTCGATAATCGATAACTCCACGCCAGTAGTCGACTACCGCAAAGATGCTGCCAGGTAACGCAGCGTCACCGGCGGCGACAATCGAGACCAGTCTTGAATCAACGAGGCGCCATCATTGCGCAGCGATTATGAAATAATGCCGCATGGGACAAGCGAGGCAATTCTTTTGCCTCCAGTGGATGGAGTCGTCAAAACCTCGCTCTCCTGCGTCAGACTAGAGCTCCCTGGGTGCTGAGTTAATGTACTGCAGACAAGAGCTGGTAGCAGCTGCATTTAGAACCATTAGCGCTCGAGAACTACTTAGAGTTGCTTTTCTCGCAGCCCAGTGTTTTCGGCGGCATCTTTGTCTTCTAGTGACACTCAAGAGCTATACACTGATGGGGAAAAAATCGCGACACTAAGAAACAAGTAATGAAATTTCGCGTATACATCTGTCCAAGTAACATATTTCGGTGATTAACGTTACAAGATAACTGGTTAATGTAAATGTAAGAAAAGCCATAGCAATTGTGATATTCTGATACATTAATAACCGGTGTAACTGCCAAAATGTTGAAGGCATGCATGCAAACACGCATGCATTGTGCTGCACAGGTACCGGATATCAGTTTGTGGGATGGAATGCCATGCCTGTTGCAATTCGTCGCTTAATACAGGGTCGGTTAACGCTGTTTCTGGATGATGCTGGAGTTGTCGTCCGATGACGCTCCACATGTGCTCGATTGGAGACAAATCTGGTTATCGAGCAGACCAAATTACCATGTCGACACTCTGTAGAGCATGTCGCCTTACAACAGTGGTATGTGGGCGGGCGTTATCCTGTTGGAAAACAGCTGTGAAATGCTGTTCATGAATGGCAGCACAACAGGTCGAATCACCAGACTGAAATACAAATTTTCGAATGCGTAGGATAACTACGAGGGTGCTACTGCTGTCATTCGACACTATTACTCCAGTCGTAGATCCAGTGTGTCTCGCACGCAGACAAGTTGGTTGCAGGCCCTCAATTGGCTTTCTTCTGCGTAAGACACGGCCATCATTAGCGTCAGGCAAAACCAGCTTTCATCAGAAAACACAACATGCCACTACCCTGTCCTCTAATGCCCTCTCGCTTGACACCACGGAAGTTGCAAATGGCGGTGGTTTTGGGTTGTAGACTGCACGCTACACGGAGTTTGAATCGGAACTGTCTTTGAAGTAACCTGTTCGTAGTAGTTAATTGGATCACTGTGGTGCCAACTGCTGCTATAATTGCTGCTGGAGATGCAGTACGATGCGCCAGAGCCATACGCCGAACGTGAAGGTCGTCCCTCTCGATAGTGCCACATAGCCGTCCGGGGCCCGGTCTTTTTGCGACCGGACGTTCCCTTGGCCACAGGTGACAATAATCACGTACAGTGGCTACATTCTTATCAAGTCTTCTTGCAATATCGCGTAAGGAGCATCCAGCTTCTAGTAACCCTATTACACAATCTAGTCCAAAGTCAGTGAGCTGTTGATAATGGTGTAGTCGGTGTCTTACACACATTCATCACTAGCAATTCACCACGTTCAGTCTCAAAAGTAATTAACGTTCACGACCGTTGCAGCATGTATTTGAAGACAACTCGATTTGAATCCTCGTAGTGACGCCAGCAGTGCTGTTCTTATCTGCCTGTCGCCAAATTTCAGTAAACGTTATCTTTCGGATGTACATAAACGCCTACCAAGTTTCGTTTAGCTCGCACAACTCCTTCTTGGTGTAGCTAATTTTTCCCGTCAATGTATATATAATCCTCCGATCTTGTAAACCAACATACGGCCGGGAGATGGGTGAGCCGACCACATGCCCCTCCGTTTCTGCATCCAGAGATGCCAGTGGGCTGAGGATAACACGGCGGCCGTTCGGTACCGTTGTGCCTTCATGGCCTGTTCGGGTGGAGTTTAGTTTTTAGTATACATAATTCCACGCTCCCTAATTTTAGTTATATCAGACAGGAGAGGTATAAAAGGTAAGTATTCTACCATTACTAAGTAAATACTCACATCAAAAAGAGTTTTTCATCACCCCGGTTCCCAGAACTTCTGAAGATAGACGTTGACTGTCGCTATTGTATCACAGACGCAGTCCCTTTGACTGTTCAGAGATGTCAGTAAATCTGCCCAAAGACGTACACAGCCATGCATGAACAGTGCCTATTAGACGGAGGGGGTTCGACAGCCGATCAGTTCCAGCATTTCAGCAGGAAGGAGGTACACGGATCGTGTTGTCTCCTAGACGGTCAGTACCGCGGTTCGATCGCGTCCGCATTGTTACTTAGTGCCAGGAAGGGCTCTCAAAAAGGGAAGTGTCTAGGCGTCACGGAGTGTACCAAAGCGATGTTGTTCGGACATGGAGGAGATACAGAGAGACAGATCTGTCGATGACATTCCTCGCTCAGGCCGCCTAAGGGCTACTACTGCTGTGGATGACCGCTACCTACGGATTATGGCTCGAAGGAACCATAACATCAACGCCACCATGTTGATTAATGTTTTTCGTGCAGCCACAGGACGTTGTGTTACGACTCAAACTGTGCGCAATAGGCTGGATGATGCGTAACTTCAACTTCACTCCCGACGTCCGTGGTGAAGTCCATCTTTGCAACCACGACACCATGCAGCGGGATACAGATGGGCCCAACAACATGTCGAATGGACTGCTGAGGATTGGCATCGCGTTCTCTTCGCCGATGAGTGTTACATATGCCTTCGACAAGACAATCGTCGGAGACGTGCTTGGAGGCAACCCTGTCAGGCTCAACGCCTTGGACAAGCTGTCCAGCGATTGCAGCAAGGTGGAGGTTCCCTGCTGTTTTGGGTGGGACTATGTGGGGGCGACGTACGCCTCTGGTGGTCATGGAAGATGCCGTAACGGCTGTACGGTACGTTAATGACATCCTCCGACCGATAGTGCAACTATATCGGCAGCATATTGGCGAAGCATTCGTCTTCATGGACGACAACGTGCGCATCCATCGTGCACATCTTGTGAATGACTTCCTTCGGAATAACGACGTCACTCTACTAGAGTGGCCAGCATGTTCTCCAGACATGAACCCTATCGAACCTGCCTGGGATAGATTGAAAAGGGCTGTTAATGTACGACGTGACGAACCAACCACTCTGAGGGATCTACGCCGCATCGCCGTTGAGGAGTGGGACAATCTGGGCTAACTGTGCCTTGATGAACTTATGGATAGTATGCCACGACGAATATAGGCATGCATCTACGCAAGAGGACGTGCTATTGTGTATTAGACGTACCAGGGTGTACAGTAATGTGAACCACAAACTCTGAAGGGCTCGCTGTATAGCAGTACAACATCCAATGTGTGGTTTTCATAATAAAAAGAAATGATATTTATATTGATCTCTATTCCGTACATGTTCCAGAACTCTCGGAACCGAGGGGTCCAAAAGGAAAATATAACTATATTACATTTATTTTACCTACATCGAGGTATTTGTTAGGAATACGTCATATTTGACTCCATCTCATCATTAACAATTACGTTCTTCAGGACTGTAAAATAACGAAGTACACGGCGCAGACTTTCTTGTGTGTTCGTAAGCGTGTATTCTGATGTAAAGTGTCAAGAAGATGTTACACTAACTTATTTTGTTAGGGAATGAAGTTAAAAATTAAAACAAAATATTTATCTCCCTGAGACGAGAGAGAGGGAAATTAATTATCAGCATTCCTCTGGAAGGAATAATTTTGAGCCCTGTTAACTGTAAAGCAAGGCATTTCAAACTGCGCTTGTTAGAGGTCACAATAATAGCGGTGATCCTTAGAAAGGCGCTTTAGTATGAAGAAGGGCATCAGCACCACAGGATACCATCCTGGGAGGCTAGGCTGTTGGCGTGTTAGGACCAAGTAAATAATGACAACCTGCCACATATTGAGAGTTGTCTTAGAACTCGTTTGTAAGATGGACATAGCTTTTGCGGCAACAAAAAATTGTGCTTGCCTGGACAGGTCATTGTCATTTTTGCTGGGACATTCCGCCTGACTTTCGTCGGTGTCCTGCAGAAGTCAACACGTAGCATCTGCGTCGTCAATATCCATCACAGAGAACCCCACGGTAGGCGCCATGGTGCCGAAAATCTGACTAAGGCCTCACGCCCTTCAAAATCGAGTATGACGCTTAGTATTCGCGTGATATAAATGATTATTGTGATCTTTGCGATCAGAAAACAACCACCAGACACCATCTGCGCATAGCCGCTTTTACATGATCTACTTTTCTTATCTCAATTAACTTCTCGGGTCAAATGAGACTGCGGCTCGTATGTCTCGGGTAATAGTTTTCGTGTACACGTCAGTGCCAAAGTCGCTTGTGTTGTGAGAGTTGGCACCTGAACGGTGAAAGTGACGGTATGAGAGGAGCAAATATCGATATGTAGGAAACATAATAGAATTTATTAATGATCAAAGCAAAATCCTTAGTCGATGATCTTAGCAGCTGTCCTATGGTAAATTCTCTACACTCCTCGGAGCTAAAAGAATAGGAAAAGTGTCGTCCAAACATTTTAAAACTTGTACATTTATTTGGTCGAGGAAATATATACTTGATACATGAGAGGATGTCTAGAACGCAGTAATGAGCGCCTTTTTACTTTATCCTTTGTATCTTGTTTTCATGCTGAGTGCCAAATATCATGGAAATTTATTTACCTCGCCAAAAATTCTGACTTTGTCGTAGTTGAAATCATTTTCATTAAGACACATTTATCTGTTTTCGTCCATATTTATACATAGAGTAGGCTTTGTCTCTGTAAAACGTAAACACTTTTTTTGTTTTCGGATATTTCGTCTATTTCGTCTCTCTTTTGGGAGAACAATAGTAGCTAGAACATCAGGACTTTGTGTATCTTTCTCATTGTGTGCCGAAAACAAAGCAAATAATACAATAAAGATTAAGAAGACACGGAAGCACAAAATCCATTTCTACAGTAGGAGTGAGATCAGCCATAACAGGCGCTGGTAGCAGATATCGTCGCAGTTCCCTGTTTGTGTGCGTGGGCAGTGTGCAGCGAACTCAGAAATTCAGAACTCCGCACTCGAAACAGTTTATAGATCATTGGCGTCGTAGACATATTCGCGATGTGGTTGGCTGCCAGTTATACTCAGGCACGAAGGGCGCATGCACTTAGAGTAGACTATTTTGACCAGAAAGTCCCTCTTGTAAAACGGGCTTAACAAAGAGAGATGCTATGGCCTACAGACTACAGTCGAAATGGCGTAATAAGGTCCCTGACAGCTTGCAGCGCTGTTACGAGCTTTCAATTACGAAGAGCTGATGGCTGCAGACGAAACAGCAGCCGTTTACAAAGCTATGACAAAACTGAGCGTTGCCATATATACGTTAACAAGATCATGTTACGTTATTGGCTGGGGCAGAAACACGAAGCTGCCGCGCCCACGCGATTGCAGCTGTCAGGGATTACCTTACACTGACATTCATATAGGTAACATGCCATCATGCTACACTGTTGCTCCTCATTGCTAGTATTAATCCTCGCTTTCGTTCGTCTTACATCATAGTGGTTTCCTTAACCTCATTTCCTAAATTTTATTTTAATTAATTCTTGATCACATGTGAAACCTGGTACACTAACCTTCTTTTTCCTCCCGATTTCAGTGCTTGATAT
The DNA here is from genome assembly GCF_023864345.2 of Schistocerca serialis cubense. NCBI lineage: Eukaryota > Metazoa > Arthropoda > Insecta > Orthoptera > Acrididae > Schistocerca > Schistocerca serialis. Next base: position 465,530,053 of record NC_064643.1, read on the forward strand.
TTATTTCCCTGTTTGCATGTAAATCTTAAAGGCAGAATACATTTCGGTTAATGAATCAAATTTGGGAGCTCTCCCATTATTACAACTGTGGTATAGCACTTCCTGTTCACGTATGTGACCACGATAAGCTCTGAGTAATCGATGATAAGAGTGACTGCATCATTCACGCCTGTAAGTAGGATCGAATCAGATCCTTGCAAGGCCACAGGGAACGTCATTACCCTCCTTGGATTCCAGTATTTACAGAAAGTGGAGGGCTGGCGAGGAATACCAACACGAAAGTATGGCTCTCTCACCACAGTCGCAGTTAAAAATGCTGTGCTCTGGTTTGAAAATTACTGTACAGCCTGTTATACAGCTGGTTTCAGCGAAACTTAGCGGAAAACTCAAATTTCGGGTAACGCCATTTTTTTCCATGCATACAATAAGCAGAGTCCGGGCCAAAAATTTATCTCCGATTAAAGAAAACCAATTATCAGAAAAATTGTCATCGATTAGTCAAGATATATCTGGAACGAAATACCGTCTCAGAATAAAATCTGGGCAATGAGACAAAAGGATGAGGAAAATCTGATCGACATATTACAAAATAATACTCCTGGAAACCTGTACCAAAAGAAGGAACTGTTTGGTTGGACCGGTACTAATACAATCAGTAAAAGAAATTTTTTTGGAAAAAACGTAAACTGAACCTAGTATCTACTCCGCACTCACTGGCTGAGCAACATATTACAGAGGGCCTAGCGGAAACACCACTGCGTGAAGTCAGGTTAGCTGCTGGGAACTTGTGAAGCGTCTTCGATGCTAGTAAAACATTATTAGTTATTTTTCTAATTTCTACCCCTATTATTCTGTGCCATATCAACAATCTGAGTGTAGATATTGTGCGTGAGGATGAAGGGTTGAAGAGCAGCGATGAACTATGGTATTGTTGCTCGAAAGGTTGGAGAGTTGCATGGCAGACTACTATAGCCTGTTTATACTAAATAGTGCCACATAAGCATGATATGATATTTGAATGCGGACAAAAGGTTGGTAATGGCCGATTTGGTACACTGTATCACGAAATGCAGGTAGCATCGTGTTTGTGGTGGATGAATCTTACAGTCTTGGCTGTGGACGTCACCAAAGGATGGCAAACATTTCATCTGGATGCGTGTGTCTGATCGTAGTTGTTCGTCAGTTGTTACAGGCTGTACGTCTTCACAGTTTATAGGCTTCTTCTATGCTCTGAGCGGTATGGAGTTATTGACCTGCATGATGTATCTCCGATTCCAAATTAAGGATGTGGTAAGTTACAATGAGTTGTTAAATGCAGATAGTGTCGCGCTAGTTAGTAATGAAATATTTTTCAGCGGCATCCTTGCTTCAATTTCCGCGATATATTTGATCAATGGTGTCAACTTTTAACCATTGAGTCATATTCAGAGAGATGACCTGTGCACATATAAAAGAAAAGAAAAAAAGGGAAAGACAAAGGGAAACAATATTTCTGAAACGTGAGGCTTGCTCTATAGCAATAAAAGAAGAGACTGCTATGCTTGTGGACTTGCTACAAAAAGTAGGCTTTTCACTTGCGTGTTTCTGTGTACCAGTACAGGTGTTACAAGATCTACTGAGTAACGTTATTAACGAGATTGATGAGTATTCTCACCGGCAGGGAATAATACTCATTTTTCACTCATACTTCAAGAGAAATGTACACAGACAGAGGAAATGAAGGCACATTATTAAACGCTGGCTGGCACTCATAGTGAGTAATGGGCCACTGTAGGTGAAAGTGTATTTGGCAGCTCGTGCCAAGGGACAGCGCTTGCCAGTGTCCGGTGGTGATGACAAATGGCTTGGCATCAAGAGGAGGCGCGACGCTGTTCACACAGTCGCCGCTTAACACAGTTTCGTGCCTGTGTTACATGCAGAATACAGGAAAGCATTATGTTGCTGTGAATGCTTTCCCTTCAGATGTCAAGTATGTTTCGCCCTTTGGGCACCCAAAATATTCGGCAGAGGATTTAAATAAGTGAGAAATTACTCAGCAATGAAATGTATTTTGTCTACAAGTAACACAGAACCTTTTACCTTCATGCAAACATTAACGAACAGTATTGTTAAAACCTAGGAAAACATCTATGTTTAACAACTCTCGAGCCATGAACTAAAATATCAGACAGAAACAGTATTTCTCTGCCTTTAGTCTAATGAAGCCAGAGATAAATTCTGCCGAAATTTTTACAAAGGCACAAACGGTGTTTAGAAAGGATAGATTGCATGCAACCGGTGGTGGCTTGTTTGTCGCTGTTAGTAGAAGTTTATCCTGTAGTGAAGTAGAAGTGGATAGTTCCTGTGAATTATTATGGGTGGAGGTTACACTCAACAACCGAGCTAGGTTAATAGTTGGCTCCTTTTACCGACCTCCCGACTCAGCAGCATTAGTGGCAGAACAACTGAGAGAAAATTTGGAATACATTTCACATAAATTTTCTCAGCCTGTTATAGTCTTAGGTGGAGATTTCAATTTACCAGATATAGACTGTGACACTCAGATGTTTAGGACGGGTGGTAGGGACAGAGCATCGAGTGACATTATACTGAGTGCACTATCCGAAAATTACCACGAGCAATTAAACAGAGAACCGACTCGTGGAGATAACATCTTGGACCTACTGATAACAAACAGACCCGTACTTTTCGACTCTGTAAGTGCAGAACAGGGAATCAGTGATCATAAGGCTGTTGCAGCATCCCTGAATATGGAAGTTAATACGAATATAAAAAAAGGGAGGAAGGTTTATCTGTTTAGCAAGAGTAATAGAAGGCAGATTTCAGACTAACTAACAGATCAAAACGAAAATTTCTGTTCCGACACTGAAAATGTTGAGTGTTTATGGAAAAAGTTCAAGGCAACCGTAAAATGCGTTTTAGACAGGTACGTGCCGAGTAAAACTGTGAGGGACGGGAAAAACCCACCGTGGTTCAACAACAAAGTTAGGAAACTACTGCGAAAGCAAAGAGAGCTTCACTCCAAGTTTAAACGCAGCCAAAACCTCTCAGACAAACAGAAGCTAAACGATGTCAAAGTCAGCGTAAGGAGGGCTATGCGTGAAGCGTTCAGTGAATTCGAAAGTAAAATTCTATGTACCGACTTGACAGAAAATCCTAGGAAGTTCTGGTCTTACGTTAAATCAGTAAGTGTCTCGAAACAGCATATCCAGACACTCCGGGATGATGATAGCATTGAAACAGAGGATGACAAGCGTAAAGCTGAAATACTAAACACCTTTTCCAAAGCTGTTTCACAGAGGAAGACCGCACTGCAGTTCCATCTCTAAATCCTCGCACAAACGAAAAAATGGCTGACATCGAAATAAGTGTCCAAGGAATAGAAAAGCAACTGGAATCACTCAACAGAGGAAAGTCCACTGGACCTGACGGGGTACCAATCCGATTCTACACAGAGTACGCGAAAGATCTTGCCCCCCTTCTAACAGCCGTGTACCGCAAGTCTCTAGAGGAACGGAAGGTTCCAAATGATTGGAAAAGAGCACAGGTAGTCCCAGCCTTCAAGAAGGGTCGTCGAGCAGATGCGCAAAACTATAGACCTATATCTCTGACGTCGATCTGTTGTAGAGTTTTAGAACATGTTTTTTGCTCGCGTATCATGTCGTTTTTGGAAACCCAGAATCTACTCTGTAGGAATTAACATGGATTCCGGAAACAGCCATCGTGTGAGACCCAACTCGCTTTATTTGTTCATGAGACCCAGAAAATATTAGATACAGGCTCGCAGGTAGATGCTATTTTTCTTGACTTCCGGAAGGCGTTCGATACAGTTCCGCACTGTCGCCTGATAAACAAAGTAAGAGCCTACGGAATATCAGACCAGCTGTGTGGGTGGATTGAAGAGCTTTTAGCAAGCAGAACACAGCATGTTGTTATCAATGGAGAGACGTCTACAGACGTTAAGGTAACGTCTGGCGTGCCACAGGGGAGTGTTATGGGACCATTGCTTTTCACAATATATATAAATGACCTAGTAGATAGTGTCGGAAGTCCCATGCGGCTTTTCGCGGATGATGCTGTAGTATACAGGGAAGTTGCAGCATTAGAAAATTGTAGCGAAATGCAGGAAGATCTGCAGCGGATAGGCACTTGGTGCAGGGAGTGGCAACTGACCATTAACATAGATAAATGTAATGTATTGCGAATACATAGAAAGAAGGATCCTTTATTGTATGATTATATGATAGCGGAACAAACACTGGTAGCAGTTACTTCTGTAAAATATCTGGGAGTATGGGCGCGGAACGATTTGAAGTGGAATGATCACATAAAATTAATTGTTGGTAAGGCGGGTACCAGGTTGAGATTCATTGGGAGAGTCCTTAGAAAATGTAGTCCATCAACAAAGGAGGTGGCTTACAAAACACTCGTTCGACCTATATTTGAGTATTGCTCATCAGTGTGGTATCCGTACCAGATCGGGTTGACGGAGGAGATAGAGAAGATCCAAAGAAGAGCGGCGCGTTTCGTCACAGGGTTATTTGGTAACCGTGATAGCGTTACGGAAATGTTTAACAAACTCAAGTGGCAGACTCTACAAGAGAGGCGCTCTGCATCGCGGTGTAGCTTGCTCTCCAGGTTTCGAGAGGGTGCGTTTCTGGATGAGGTATCGAATATATTGCTTCCCCCTACTTATACCTCCCGAGGAGATCACGAATGTAAAATTAGAGAGATTCGAGCGCGCACGGAGGCTTTCAGACAGTCGTTCTTCCCGCGAACCATACGCGACTGGAACAGAAAAGGGAAGTAATGACAGTGGCACGTAAAGTGCCTTCCGCCACACACCGTTGGGTGGCTTCCGGAGTATAAATGTAGATGTAGATCATTCCAAAAGATCGTAACTATAATGTTACTCTGCTTTTGACTTGCAGAGGAGAATTTTGTACGAGGACATGAAATTATAGTATAAAAAGCAGATTACTAAATAATGTTTGTGTGCTAAGCATATAGTAAAGGGAACATCAACCTATGTTCAAGGTGTCACATTGGCGATTCATCTACTGTCACTCCACTCTGCAGTGTTATGACAGGTGAGGACGCATTTCACACCACCTAACTTTCTGAATGCTGCCAGTCCGATAGCGTAAAATTCCGCTTGCAGTTGTTCGGCGTGTAAACTCACGATTGTAACGAATGAAATGACTAATGGTAGGCGGTGGCCTGTATATGTTCGACACACTGTAGTGTCGCTGGACAACGTTCCCAGATATGGGTTCCTATCCTCACTTTGTTCCCAAAGTCTCCCCCTATAAACCCTCCAAACTGGTTAATATATTTTTCAGTAAAGAAAATAGTCATATCTTCAGATTGTTACTTGGAAGTTTAGGCCCAAACTATCATGCAACCTACTGTATAATGCAGTATGCAAATACCAATAGTCAGTAAAGTCGATTCTTAATGTCGCACGAAAGCTGCGGACAATATTCACTACTGCCAATGATTGCACAGCTAATTACTTCTCCTTCTTTCCCTTAATTCCGGTTCATTACGCAGCCTTGGATGCCTACCATTGCTGGTTCAAAAGAGGGATGTTAACTTACTGCTCAGGACATAGTGGTAATGCATTGGCGAAAGTCGAAAATTTGTGCCCCATCGACACTCGAACCTAGATTTACCGCTTCTCATGAGTGGTTGCCTTAACCGCTTCAGACATCCAGACACAGTCCCTGAGTGATTCAAATTTCCAGCTTATCATACGCTGCAATGCAGTGCCCCTTGTCTATTAAATTCTCCACTTGCAAATTCTGATTCCCGTAGAAATTCAGTCGATACTTGTGCACCTACAATACACAAACGTTCAGGAGCTGTTACTTTCTTTTTAAGAAATGTATATATTAGTGTGGTGTCTGTTCTGTCAGACATATCTATGAGATTCTAGAAGGAATCTTCCTTAACGAGATAATGATCTGGAGGTCACGTGAAGCAGTCAGAACTTGAGATCACGGTAGTGGCTGTTGTCAGCACGCACACCACAAAGTAATGTTGATTTAAATTTAAGTAAGAAAGAATCTGATTGGATCGTAATAATTATTTCGGTAGAAATCACATTTTCCCGTGCATGTCTACGTGCAAAGCATTGGTTGTCCGGGGTTGGAAACCTGTCACATAGTCGAGAAATTTTCTGGCTCTGTTTGCATGCCACACCATTAGTGGTGAACCGTGACAGACTCTACAACAATAGGAATTAGTTAAACTAGTTTATAAAATATTATTGATCGGAACTTGCTAGGTCTTCTGCAATTGGCTGGTGACATTCCTACACTGCCAGAACCAGATATGTTTTGGGGAGTTACGTCAGAACTCACTTGTTGCTGAAAATCAATGGGTACACTTGTCTCAGGGGCGTCACTGAGAATGTACTTCACCTTATGTAGCCGCAGAGAGAGAGGAAAGAGAGAGAGAGACAGAGAGAGAGCGTGAGGAGATGTCTCCAACTTAGAGAAGAGTACAAATATTGAACTGCAGTCAAAATTTCCAGCCACTAATTCAGCTGCCTTCCATACTGTTTAAATCTAGGTAAGGTGATGATGATGATGTTTGCTTTATGGGGCGTTCAATGCGCAGTTATCAGCGCCTTTACAAGATTCCTATGTTTTTTCACAGTCCGATCTAGCCAATGTCACGAATGATGGTGATGAAACGATGAGGACAGCACAAACACCCAGTCCTCAGGCAGGGAAAATCCCCAACCCGGCCAGGAATCGAACCCGGGACCCCATGATCCAGAGGCAGCAATGCTGGCCACTAGACCGTGAGCTGCGGACAATCTAGGCATGGTAAGCTGGTGATGTAATCATTGAGATGATATGCATGCAAAGCTATTTAATTTACATCAGGGACTAAATCCACAGTGTTTACATTCACAACCAGCAAGTTGTACCCATCGCCCTCTTTGGTGAATCTGTTGGCGTTTATACTGGCTTTTGCAGGGTTCTTTTTTCAAACACTAATGACCCTAAAGTTCATATTACAATGCAGTTTTTTTGTCCCTTCATTAAATGTTCGTATGCGTGATTCACTGGTGACTTAATGTATCCGTGTGAGGTGTGTTACTCGTACTTTTGTGCTCAAATGGGCCACCTCTGTCAGATTTCTTTCAACAAGATGTTATTCATTGTCTGGCATCATTTCTCTTGCATTTGTATGATCTTGTGGGGAGCTTCCCTCCTGTGTAGGTCACCGGAGATCGGATTACAGCACCTTAGGGACATGCTAAAACAACTGAACTGACACCTTAAAGGATGAAGAATGGAGTGAGTACATGATGACTGTCGGATATGTCTAATGTTACTGGAACTTTTCATGTGGAGATCGAAATCGCCATCATTCGAACTTTGAGTAAAGTCAAATCATTGGCATTAGGGACTTGGTAACATCATAATGATTGCACAGCCTGTTGTCTGCAGTGCAGTGACTCAGTGACCGCACAACGGGTGGTGACAACATGGACTCAGGACAACAAGGTGGCAAAGAGAGTAGGGTTTGCGCCATGCTAGAGGGAATACACGGTGAGAAGATCGTACGATTATTCGACAGACCCTGATGAAGAGACCACAGGAAACAAAGGAAATTCGGACGGTGGTTACAGGAAGAGTAACCAAAAACCATGGGGAACAGGTTACTGAAAGGTGAGTTGAAGTCTCCAACTGCTATGTGTCGTGTACCGATGACAGCGTACGACACATCAGAGACTTGCATGATGTAGAGCCAGACTCAATCATAACGCTGAAGGAATTCCGTAGTGTTGTTCAATGAGGCAACGTATCCATAGACGATCGGGTAAACGGTCAAAGGAAGCAGCATCTCACGATACAAATACCTCTCAAACTACAAGCTGTATGACCGTTGCTATGTGTCAAGAATCATCATCCTTGTTGTCATACCTTTAATGACGAGGGCACCAAAGGGCATATTCCAGATGCATATTTCCTGCAGCCCACATCGCAGTCGTGTTGAGGAATATATGAATCACTGGCTGACGTAAACAGTCCCTTAATTTGTGACGCATAGATCACGTTTGAGATGTAATGGGAAGAAGTATACTCTCATACCAGCATCTAGCCAGCAGTCTTCATGGACTAACAGGATATGTTTTTCAGGCATGGCAAGAAATTCCCCAGTATGGCATTCAGAGGCATTTACTTCAGTGCCACAGCAAGTACCAAAGTACTCGCATATTCGTGTCCTTGGGCGTCATATCTCATACTGATGTAGATGATGGACATCAGGTCCGAAATGAATTAAAGTTTACTCACGAAAAATGATCAACGCCTCCAGGAAGTTTGATTAATATCAGATTGGTACTTCATGATGTAATACTTTCTAAATACATATCTTTTTTTCAGAAAGATAATTTAAAAAGGAAGTAACACGCAAATGATGTTTAGCTGCTACGAGATGGAAATAAAAGACCATCCAGAATGAATTTTCACTTTGCAGTGGAGTGTGCAGTAATTTGAGACTTCTCAGTAGATTAAAACTGAGTAACGAGTCGGATTTCGAACCTGGGACCTTTGTCTTTTGGGAGCAAGTGCTCCATCAACTTCTTTTGCGTTTTGTTTTTTCTTTCATTGTGTGTGTAGGAATGGATCCGTGGGGGCTCAGGAGGCAGGGTTCGAATCCCGAGGCCTGGCCACTGTCTTCCCCTCACTGCCACCGAGCCTGTAGGGAGTAGAAAAATGAAAGACATGGGAATCCACAGAAGTGGAAGGCTATTTTTATTTACTTTTATTATTTGTATTTTTTACCATTATTATGAAATTATGTGGAACAAACGGCCCCTACATAGAAAAAAAAGAAAACGGAAAACTGAGGAAAGAACCCGCGCACTTACGGCGCCCTCTCCCATCCATAGAGGTGGGGGGGCAGGATCGACTTTTCTCCTTTTCGTCATTCTTCTGACTACGCCCTCAATTGTTTGCTGGATGGTTTCCAATCTCTGTCTTCCTCTACAGTTTTTAACGTCTACAGCTCCCTCTAGCACCATGGAAGTCATTCCCTCATGTCATGTAGGTTGTAAAAATCCTTGGTCTTGGGTGCATATTCATCTGGGAGGCTGGTATGTGTAACTGTAGTCGATCGAAAAAGGCCAAGAATTGAGACAAATGAGGTGCGCTGTGGCCCACAGACAAAGGTGGTGAGATAGACGCAGGCAGGAGGACCTCAAGCAAGCTGCATGTTCTCGATGTGCCCTGTGCGGGCCACTGTCTTTTTATAATACTCGTACACAAGGCCACAGCTCGCATACGGGCGTTGAAGAGTTCGAGGCCACCATCACGTGGGAGCAGGGTAAGTATCTCATAACGGATTTTAAACTTGAAACCAAGAGTAATATACAAGTCAAGGCCGCCTGAATGTTGCGCCAAATCGCCGTCGGTAGAGGGAACACCTACGTGACGAGGACCAGTTTTGATGCCACATAACGATTAAGGATTTCAGTGCTTTGAAGTGTGTCCTGGTGGCGCAGGAGGTTCTGGCAGACGTCGTTACGGAGGACGCATAACTGGCGACTGAAAGTCGTCGCGGCTGTACGTATGATAGTGGGGGTAAATGCAATGCTCAGAGACTAGAAAGTCAGCAATAGCGGCAGGGGTGCCACTTCACCTTCCTGGAGAGCTCGTCCGATATAAATCACAGGAGATTTGGTGATGTACATGGCACTGTCTGCGGAAATTCCATAGCGTGTAATCAATTCAAGGACTGCTGGAATCTCTGAGCCAGAGCGCACGAGGAGGAGGAGGTCATCAACTTATGACTGGCAGTGAAAGGTGTGATTTCGAAAGATGAGTCCAAAGTGCTCGGCCGTCAGGCCTCAAATAAAGTGCTCTATGGTAATAGCATACAGGATGGTAGAGAGGGGCATCCTTGCCGCCCTACCAAACGTCCATTGACTTGGACTCGTCAACTGGCACTGCTGTAAAGGCGCCGGAGGACATCAAGGGAGAGAGGTGGGATGCTCATGTGGGCTACCACCGAAAACAAGAAATTGTGGCGCATTTTATTTAAGGTGCTATCAAAATATCTAGGGACGACCGCTGCACAGAGTCTGCAGGTCTCTGCCATGGCGATTGAGTTGCGGCATTCTTCTGTGGCAGTCTGTATGTTGACCTGCCCCCAGGCATAGTTTTCCCTCGGGGTTACGGCACGTGGGAGCATTGTCCGGACATGGATCGCCAATAAGCACGCGAGGATGTTGTAATCTGCACCGAGTAGAGTGTGTGGTCTATAGTCTTTGACGATCAAACTCTAGGTAGTTTGTGGACTGGAATGACGATGCCTTCAACAAAAGACAGGTGGGGCTGCTTGGTCAGATGTCATCAGTTCTTGAAACATAGTCGTCTACCGTGTTGCCATGAGCCCCTGGAAGGCTTGGTAAAATTCAGTCAGTAAGCCATCATTGCTAGGCGATCTTTTAACTGCACACTTATCAACTGTGTCCTCGACTTCCTCTTGTGCTACCATGACTGTTAAAGTACTCGCATCTGTGTGGGTGAGGATGTGCGTAACTTATTGCAAGATGAAGTTACCCGCTTCAGCATCAGTATCTTCTCCCCTATAAGTACGTCGGTAGTGTTCGACAAATGCGTTAACGATGCCATTCTGATTGGTCACCTGTGGGTTATGAGGCGTGACTACAGAATCGATAAGCTGTCGACGATGCCGTCTTTCGTGGGACACTATATGAAGCATGGCCGCCAGATTGTGGTGTCACGCCCATATCACCATATCCTCACCCCCTGCAATTTGCAGCGTGCCAGTGCAATTATCCTTGCCTTTGTTCTTTGTCATTCCATCTGGTTGGCTGGGGTTGGCGGCGGAGCGTCCATACCTCGGAGGATCGCAAGTAGAAGTTGACCATGTTATGATGCCTTCAAATATCTCATTAGTGTCCTCTGGTGTGGCGCCGTCCACCACGTCAATGGTGGTCAATAGCTGGGACAGCGTCGCTCACAAGCTCCCCATGTCTCGTCGACTTGCTGGCAATAAGCTGGTTCATGCAGATGAGAAGTACTTAGTTTTCACAGCGCATAGGTGCGCCATACAGCTTATGGTGGAAGGAGGACCGTGCAGATGTAAGCGCAACGTTCGGAAATGGCCAGTTGCCAGCGTTTGGCGTCTCATATCGCAGATGTAAGATCCTGTGAGACATGTCCTGAGCAGATGGCTTGCAGAAAGACTGGTAAGAAATGTATGGCCAGGACGGTCACCATGTTGGACTTCCAAGGTATCATGCGGTAGGAGGTGTTACGCAACTATATGTAGCTCCTGGCATGTAGTATAGTGTGAAACCTGAGCTTTTGGGTGCAGAACGCAATTCAAATCTGGGCCCATTCATGCTGTTGGCTGATGCCTATGGGACTTAGACATTAATGAAATTTGTCGCCATGGCAGCGAGTGCAATGCACTTAGCTAATGGAAGGAAGGTGATGTCGGTGACAGGAATCCCTTCACAGACGTGGATCGCGACTCTACAGGCCACAGAATCACATGCGCCAAGTGAACTTCCTGTAGGGGGGCGAAATCAACATCAGAAGCCCAGAACACCTCCTGAAAGCCGGCCGCGGTGGTCTCGCGGTTCTAGGCGCGCAGTCCGGAACCGCGCGACTGCTACGGTCGCAGGTTCGAATCCTGCCTCGGGCATGGATGTGTGTGATGTCCTTAGGTTAGTTAGGTTTAAGTAGTTCTAAGTTCTAGGGGACTGATGACCACAGCTGTTAAGTCCCATAGTGCTCAGAGCCATTTGAACCATTTGAACCTCCTGAATGATTCAGATTTTCACTCTTGAACGGATGTTGTTGGAACTGATTGTTTCTACCCATAGGCCTAGGCCTGGGTGTAGCGGTGGAACGTCATTCTGCTCGCCCTCAAGGCGGTTCGGAGAAGAGTATGATTAGTGGAGCGTCGCCGACGCTGCAGAGTCCCATAACAGGTCTTGCTCCTCGACATCTTCTTCGCGCCATGCCATAGATGCGGGCACCATTGTATCGTCGATTTTGTCCTCCGAAGATGGAATGATGGTTCGTGGAGTAGTTTCCATTAAATAGTTCGGCGTCCTCACGATGATTTTGGGGGACGGACGCAGGTATACCGGTGGATGTAGCCGCGCTCACATCTCCGTCGGCGGTGGCGGTTTCGTGAGCGTCGTTCGGGTCGACGGCGGCCTCGTCTTCGGCCTGCAACGTCTACTCTTGGCCGGGGACGGTTTGGCGCCTTCTCTTGCAATGTATCGGAGAACTTTGTTTCCTTCCGCGAGTTTCCGTCTCCGACAAGACGCACCGCTCTGGCAAGAAGACCCCCGTAGAGACGATGAGCGAATCGATCTTCGTCTTGTTGCCGAGGGTCGGATCAGCGACTGCAACGTCGGCACCGTCGGAGCGGGGTCGACGGCCGGCCGAGGCGGCAGACCGTCCGAGGCACCCTCCGTTGGAGTGTGATTTGGCTTAGTTGTGTCGTCCGGGTGTCGTTGCGAGGCGGCAGGAGAAGCGTAGCACCGTGGTTTGCGACGCGGGATAGGCATTCGGATCTAAGTTGGCTTCTTCGCCGCACCCGGAACAGGTCTGAGGCTGGCCACCCTACATAATTAGTGTTGGGCATCCTTCGATCTGTACAGAAGACGGGATGTGGCTTCAGACATCAATGGTGACCTGTAGGACGCCGTTTAGGACAGGATATGTCCGAAACTGCGTCCATTTCTTAACAGTATGGTTGGTCTGTGCCGTATGGTCGGAGTGCCGTGATGACTTCCTTTGCTGGAAGTTTGAAAGGCAGTTCGAAAGTACCTATCGTACGCATGCCTAATCCTGCGTGGACGACGGTCACCGCCCCGATATTGCCATCAGCATGACAGAAGCGGAGCCCCTTGTTGGTCTCGCGCAGGATGCTTTCACACGCAGCGTCATTAACGATTTTAACATATTCGGTGGCGTTCATGATCGACAAGTGTATCCCTATGATGTCACGCGCCGGAATCTTGATGGTTGTTTTGGGGAAGGAGACCAGACAGCGTGGTCATTGGTCTCATCGGATTAGGGAAGGAAGTCGGCCGTGCCCTTAGAAAATGGTTCAAATGGCTCTGAGCACTATGGGACTTAACATCTGTGGTCATCAGTCCCCTAGAACTTAGAACTACTTAAACCTAACTAACCTAAGGACATCACACACATCCATGCCCGAGGCAGGATTCGAACCTGCGACCGTAGCAGTTGCGCGGCTCCGGACTGAGCGCCTAGAACCGCGAGACCACCGCGGCCGGCGCCGTGCCCTTTCAGAGGAACCATCCCGGCATTTTCCTGAAGTGATTTAGGGAAATCACGGAAAACCTAAATCACGATGGCCGGACGCGGGATTGAACCGTCGTCCTCCCGAATCGGAATCTTGACTTCATCTCCCAGAAAACACTCGACGTCGAGTGCTTTGGGTCGGGCACAGTCGTTGCAGAAAGTCAATAGGAATGTAGATTTACGGTAACGGTTCGCCGAGTATCATAGACGCTAAGCCGGCACGTAAGCAACGGCCGTCAGAATGTAAACAGTTCGAGCTCTCGCTCCGCACGCGGAAACACAAGCGTGTTCACTCTGTTGCCCTGCCAAAATCTGAGCCATCCAAGCACGACTCACAACCAACCCGCTCAACTGCACTTCCGTCAGGTACATAGGAGAATTTATGTGAAGTTTGGAAGGCAGGAGATGAGGTATTGGAGGAAACAGAGTTATAACTCCCGTTTTAAGAATTGTTCTGGGATAGCTCAGTTGGCGGAGCACTTGCCTCCGAAATACAAAAGTCCCAGGTTCGAGTCCCGGTCCGGTACACAGTTTAAACCTACCAGGAAGTTTCACTAACCTGTATAATTGCCGTTTTCGTATTATTTTTCGTTGCGAAGGTATGAACAGCAGTTCGTCTTTCTTTACATTTCATGCGGTATTTTTATTCGGTAATCCACTTCCTCTCCTCAAGAGATGTTCAGCAATGTATTTCAATGTACCATTCAAGTAAAATTGCCGTTATTAAAAACATAACACAAAGCAGACAAAGGACAACGTAACTGGTCATTCAGTAGACAACCTTCAGTTGAAGGTGTGTTTGAGTAAGATTTACGACAATGAAGAGAAGATAGAAATGCTGTCCGTCCATGGAGAATGTAAGTTTGCATTTTCCTTGAGTTCCCATTTGCTTACTGCCAATTCCAGCAAGTGGACAATTTACGTAACCCTGAGTGTGTACTAGTACAGAAGAGACAATTCCAGTGTTGTGTTACGTTTTTAATAATGTCATGTTACGTGAATGGTACACTATTATACGGTTTTGTGTAGGTCTTGTAGAGAGAAACTGGGGTAGCGAACAAATGAAATATAGGGTCGTGTGTAAAAAATACATACTGTTCGATGACTTGTGTCTTTTAGGACATTTTACGTGTAGCTAACCTTTTTCATTTGTTGTTTTTCTAGAAAGTCTTGGTTTCAAATGGCTCTGAGCACTATGGGACTTAACTACTGTGGTCATCAGTCCCCTAGAACTTAGAACTACTTAAACCTAACTAACCTAAGGACATTACACACATCCATGCCCGAGGCAGGATTCGAACCTGCGACCGTAGCAGTCTAGAAAGTCTTGAACGAGACTTTCTTTATCCAGCCTTGGGTACATAACTTTTTATCAAGTGAACCCCACAGCCTTTGGAACTGCTGATTTTCTCAAACACTCCCTAGTTCATGGGTGTGGTGATGGCAAGTCAACCACAATAGCGTTTGTCCGAATTGTCTTTTAATTCTGGTACATGCTCCTTGAATCAGTCCTGTATTAAATGCTGTAGAATCGAAAGATATATCAATGTCAGGTAGCCAAAATCGGCCTGCATCCTAAATAGCTACTTAAGCCATCCGCTCAACAATGCCTTTGAAGAGAAAAGGTGTGCAAGCTAAGGCTCAAAATCTTTGCGTCACTAGAACTGTTACTATGCCTTACGTAGTTTCAACACACCCATGGGCAACTGAGGGCAACAGTTTACTACGCCAATGCAAGACCAAATGAGGAGGCGTTTCAAAGAGAGACTCTTCGATTTACTTTAGTTAATCGCCCGGTCTCGTTAAACGAAGCTGTAAACAAGAAAATTTTTGAAACATTGTGAGCAAGACTTTTTGCAGTTGCTACAAAAGACTTTTTGGAGTTAGTATAAATGAAATACTTGCTTGTCGAACAGATAGCTGTTCTCGATCAAAGTAGACGTCAGTGCCTGTTACAGAGGCTTTAGTCCATGATTTGAACGTAATTTTTTCGTTTCTAGAGTCGAAAATTCGGCTTTTTTTGCCAGTAGGGTCTGATGATGGTGGAGATGGGTCTTCCAGTAAAATTGTCTTATTGGTTTCAGCTATAGCTTTGGTAATGTTTATTTTTATATGAATCTTTTTTTTAGGGTACCTTGCCCCAAAAGTAAAGATGGAATCCTTACAAAATCACTTCGCTGTCTGTCTGTCTGTCTGTCTGTCCGACTGTTAAAAACCCTTTTTCTCAGGAACGCGTTGACTCATCAAGTTGACATTTATGCCACATAGTAAGGTCTACGATACCTTGGCGATGTAAAAAATTGAAGCTTTCAAGTCGATGAAATCAAAAGATGCGGTCATGTATGTCACATATTTTGATAAACGCAAACTCATCAAAACTTATAGCGTACTTCCCGTTGACCTGCAATCATGAAATTTGGCAAGAAGCAACATTTCACAGTACAAGTGAAGGAAAAAATCCGAAAGTGTTAATTTGTAATTCTATCATACAAACAACATTTGTCATTTGTTATCCGACTTCAGACTTAAAAAATGGCATAAGAATTCTGAAGTTTTGTGTGAAATGGGATGTACACACCAAGTCGAAAACCGTATAAAAGGCTCCAACTGCCACGAATAAAAATGTAGTACCAAATGCGTTCAACAGATGGTATGCGGAACGAAATTTTCACTCTGTAGTGGAGTGTGCAGTGATATGAAACTTCCTGGGAGATTAAAACTGTATGTCGGACCAGGACTCGAAATCGGAACCTTTGCCTTTCACGGGCAAGTGCTCTACCAACGGAGCTACCCAAGCACAAGTCACGACCCTGCCTCACAGCTTTACTTCTGTCTCCTACCTTCCAAACTTCAGAGAAGATCTCCTGCGAAAAAAGGAAAGGCAAAGTTCCTGAGTTCGAGTCTCGGTCTGGCACACAGTTTTAATCAGCCAGGAAGTTTCATATCAGCGCAAAGTCCTCTGCAGGATGAAAATTTTATTCTGGAAACATTCCCCAAGCTATGGCAAAGCCACGTATCCGCAATATTCTTTCTTCCAGGACTGCTAGTTCTGCAAGTTTCGCAGGAGAGCTTCTGTGAAGTTTGGAAGGTAGAAGACGAGATACAGTTGTGAGGAGGGTCGTGAGTCGTGCTTGGGTAGGTCAGTTGCCAGAGCACTTGCCCGTGAAAGGCAAAGGTCCCGCGTTCAATTCTCGGTCCGGTACACAGTTTTAATCTGCCAGGAAGTTTCAGATGGTATGCAGTTTAACAGCCACCGCTGATAACCCACGAGAGGCTCTAACTTTCGTACACTTACTCTTCAGTGCTAGATAAAATGGCGGAGGCAGCAGACGTTTGCAACAGTTTGAATGGAAAGAAAAGACAAATTGAAGGAGAACAGCAATGAGGAAAAGGTAAAATGGAGGAAATGAATACATAAGTAATTACCTTGTTCCTGCAAAAGCTCGTCCAGTACAGGTGGTAGGTTTCATTACTGATCGCTAACCTATACCATATCTGGACATAATGTTTATTCTTGAGTTACGAAATATATTGTTCCAGAAGATGTAAAGGACGTGACACAGCAATCAAGGCAAATAAAGCTGTGTATCGTCAGTAATGTGAATGCATGTAATTTCTTAGGTTTCAAGAAAGCAGCAGATTGCAATATACGAGGTTTGTGAGAAAAGTAATGAGACTGATACACTGCGAGCGAACTGGC
The DNA here is from genome assembly GCF_023864345.2 of Schistocerca serialis cubense. Classification (NCBI taxonomy): domain Eukaryota; kingdom Metazoa; phylum Arthropoda; class Insecta; order Orthoptera; family Acrididae; genus Schistocerca; species Schistocerca serialis. The sequence continues at coordinate 465,547,093 of NC_064643.1, forward strand.
AACGCTGTGTTTTTCTACTTGTGTAGACAGGTGTGTCAACTGCAGGGGTTCAATCCGAGTTTCAGCTCCGTACAGCCATCACGTGATCTTTGAGAGCGCCATCAGTAAAGTTGTGTTTATGTTGCGTGTTACGAAAATGGAACAGCGGAGTTTAGGGCAACATTATGTCACCATGTTTTGTGTTAAACTTCGAGAATTCGGGAGTGTGACCTTTGAAAAGCTCCAAACGCCTATGAGGAACATTCCTCATCAAGAACACATGTTTTTGCTGACACAGATCATTTTTGGAAGGCCGAGATCACGTTGAAGATGAACCTCGCTCAGGGAGACTCTCAAATTCAAACTTGACAGGTCAGACCAACGTTTAACAATAAGGATGATGGATGACCTATTAAACTTAACCACTTTGCCTGCACATCAAATTTTGACCGAAGCTTTACACATGCGAGAAGCCTCACAACTGAGCGGAAAGGACAACCGACGAAACGTGTGCTTTGATCTTCCTGAGAGAATCGCCAGTTACCACGGATGGTTCAGTTGTGTAATAACAGGTAATAAATCCAACATTTTTGAGTAAGACCCGAGACAAAGCGGTAAAGTGATGAGTGGCACACTCAGAAAATATCTCGAGCAAAAAAGCTCCAATGAGCGAATAATAGATCAAAATAGGCCGATTTGGTTTTTAACAGTAGGGATATCGTGCGTAAGGAATTTGTTTCTCCAGGAAAAACTGTCAACCAAGTGTTTTACATATATGTCCTTGAACGGCCCAGGAAAAGGGTGAATCGAATGAGACGGAATATTGCAGACCAGTGGCTGGTGCGTCATCATAACAACCCAGGCCACACAGCCACTTCCAACACGAAATTTTTTACCTCAAAAGGCGTTCCTGTTGTTTTACAGCACCCATATTCAATTGATTCCTTGTGATTTTCTTTCCTGAAATTGAAAAAGTCTTAGAAGGGCATCAGTTTGGGACTCTGGAGAACATTCATACCAGCTGAGCCTTTCAACGCTGCTATCAGACTGGCAACAGCGACTCCGCCGGTGTATGGTGTACAGCTGCTGAAGGGAACTAGTTTGAAGGGGACAATATTGTTGTTTGAAAAAAATTAAATCTTTGGTAGATAAAAAAAAAACAGTCTCATTACTTTTCTCACACATCTCATAAACATAGCGAATCCAAGCACATCCAAAGTTGAGCGACTAATGCTAGACAAACATAAGCTACATGTCGTTAAGACTAGAAGGCCTGGGAAGGTATCTGTGTTTTGAGAAAAGGTGTACGAGTACAAATTAAGAAAATCCAATTCGCTCTGAATGTTACAAGTTTCACCTGTGCACAGAAGAATAAATATTTGACTGAAGTGATTCATTACATGATAAATAATGACTACATACAGTTTCACAAAAGCAGAATGAGCTTTTTTATCTTCTGGTCTGGTATTGAACTGCAGCACTTAGAGATTTTAATTGCATTTCAACATTCAGTAAGTTTTTATGCCATTACAGTACAATGTTTCTAATTTTCTTTGGAAACTAGATCCGTACCATGCTTAACTTCCAAGTAAAGCACATTATTAGTGCAATTTAGACCATTAATTACCAAGTATACTCCCCAAATTCAGGATTTCGGCACTTGGAGCCTTTTTTATTTCAAGTCTTGAATTAAAACAGTCTCGAAAATGTTGGAATTCCTGGGACTGGTATTTCGCCAATGTCAATATCGGAAACAGACTAAAATCGGCGACATCCTAGATTTCTGAGATCGATGAACTGTCGATGTACATACTTAAGACTGCAAAGAACCCTAAGAGAGCGAGTCCTTCTCGCATCTGGCCAATCTTTTTCTTTTTTACACTTAGTTCTTATTTTAGAGGTGAAAACCTTGTCCACACCATTCATTGACGAATTAATACGATCTTCTCTTTGGGATTTAAGAAATTCTTGATCTTCTTGTGATACGTTAGTCAGGTCAGTCATGTTTTACCGAGAAATGTCAAGTAACTCGACGAGTTCACCTTCCCAAATGTGCCATTTCACATTTGCTTTATCGCTGTCCCTCGGTTCCTGTTTACCCAGATTATGCTATTCTTTGCACAGCTTCTGTGTACCAGCAAGGATATCCTCCCTCGTCTTCACAGGAATATTTTATTTCCGCCACGCTTCCCGCAGTATAACACTGGTAGACTTAGCAGCATCCAGCAGTTTCTTTCATTTCCTTGTGGTGGTAAATAAAAAATAAAAGTACTTATTCCTTTGAACGGAGCCGAGCTCCTGGAAACTCACCACTAGACACCTTTCCTATCAGTTAAGTTCCCCCTTTTGCTTCTGGTTTTTAGGGTCAGTTACCTGCAAAAAATGAAAGAAAGACATAATTAGTTCATTAGTGCAAAACACTTCAATAGTATAAATTTCACTCTGATGATTCGGCAGTATTTGCGATTTCGTTTTTGTAATGTGTTGGTGGAATCAGGCCAAACAAATACTGCTCATATAAGTTCCAGATGACACACAGTCTCAAAGGAAAGCGTTGGTTTGTTTCCCATTAGAAACAGCTATTTTTCACATTTTACTGTCCTTCTTAATGAATAATGATGAAATGAACATCACACTAAACTGAAATGGTACCGCTTTAAGGAATAACTTTGTAAAAATCCCCTTTAAAGTCGATTTGTTTGTAACAGAAAACAAAATGACGCTATCTGTTGACATTGGCATTGCACGAAAGTTATGATGGCAGTAACTGTTTAGGGTAACTCCTGCTATGCATTGCAAAAACTAAATCACAAATATCTACTGAAACGCCAGAGAAAATACACGTAACGATTATTAAGAGGGACACTATGTATGTATATCTTCTATTATCTCTTATATGTATAAAGCATAAGTGTATACATGTATGTCAAGGATGTCCTCCCAAACCCCTGGATCGATTTCAGCCAAATTTGGCACAGGAACAGCAGGCCTCATGAGTATGAGCACTGTGGGTTCTATAACCTCCTAGCTCCAACAGGAATGGAGATACGGGCAAAATATGTTTTTCAGCCTCTGGCATATCGTGTGCCCTGCACAGCAGGCATGTTGTGTGGGAATATCAGTTTGCCAATTCGACCTGGTTTGCAGTGCAGCCTACATGTCAGGGGCAAGAAGCGGTTAACTGGGCCCTGCTATGTATACTGACCTGCATGACAGACATGTTGTGTTGTAGTATTGGCGCACTTCATAGACCTATTTTGCATGCCAAGCTGTATATCAGGGGCAAGTAAATGATTTTCAAGCCCCTGATGAGTAACATGCCCTGCATGACAGGTATGTTGAGGGAATAGTATTGGACTGTTGTACTGAACTGTACTGCAAGGGCTACATGTGCCAATGAGGATGGCTGGGGATAGATTGCCATGGGAGAGGAGGAGGAGGACAGAGTGATAGGGAGGAGGAAATGAAGAGAGAGATGACAGGAAGGGAAAATGTATGTGACAGGTTGGATGTTAGAGGGATAGTTGTCAGGTGGAAAAGGAGGAGGGAAAGGTGGAGATGGAAAGAGGGATGGGAAGGAAGATATGGACAAGGAAAGGGGGTAGAGGACATAGACAAAGAGAGGGAGAGGAGGTATTAAAGAGACCGAGAGTGTGGCAGAGTAGGAGTAGGAGGAGGAGTAGGAGTAGGAGTAGGAGAAAGAGGAGAAGAAGGTGTGCTCAGTATACAGGGTGATCCAGCTACCCCTACTAATGTTTTATGCAACATGCGAAGTTATAGCTGGCCTTCAAAAGCCACATCTAAGATTTTGATATTCTCTCTAACAAACCACTAGTCTGTAACCGCCCAGTTAAATTGTTGGAAGCTTAGTTAGTCGGTGTCGTAATTTTGAAATGAGGCCACCATATATATGTACTTCCAACATGATGGATGTCCGCCACATAGCTCACGTGCGCTTGAAGCGGTATTGAATAGCATATTTCATGACAGGTGAATTGGTCGTCGAAGCACCATACCATGGCCCGCACGTTCACCGGATCGGACGTCCCCGGATTTCTTTCTGTGGGGAAAGTTGAAGGATATTTGCTACTGTGATCCACCAACAACTCCTGACAACATGCGTCAGCACATTGTCAATGCATGTGCGAACATTACGGAAGGCGAACTACTCGCTGTTGAGAGGAATGTCGTTACATGTATTGACAAATGCATTGAGGTTGACGGACATCATTTTGACCATTTATTGCATTAATGTGGTATTTACAGGTAATCACGCTGTAACAGCATGCGTTCTCAGAAATGATAAGTTCACAAAGGTACAGGTATCACATTGGATCAACAGAAATAAAATGTTCAAACGTACCTACGTTCTGTATTTTAATTTAAAAAACCTACCTGTTACCAACTGTTTGTCTAAAATTATGAGCGATATGTTTGAGACTATTACAGCGCCATCTATCACAAAGCGAAAACAGTGGTCCAAGTAAAACATTCATATTTCTTTACGTACTACAGGAATATGTAATAAAAATGGGGGTTCCTATTTTAAAAAAACGCAGTTGATATCCGTTTGACCTATGGCAGCGCCATCTAGTGGGCCAACCATAGCGCCATCTGGTTTCCCCCTTGAAGCGAGACAATTTTCGTTCTTTGCAGTTTTTTCGTATGATGCTTATTTCGTGAGATATTTGGCCCTGTCACTATCAATGGACAACCCTATATATATATATATATATACAGGGTGAGTCACCTAACATTACCGCTGGATATATTTCGTAAACCACATCAAATACTGACGAATCGATTCCACAGACCGAACGTGAGGAGAGGGGCTAGTGTAATTGGTTAATACAAACCATAAAAAAATGCACGGAAGTATGTTTTTTAACACAAACCTACGTTTTTTTAAATGGAACCCCGTTAGTTTTGTTAGCACATCTGAACATATAAACAAATACATAATCAGTGCCGTTTGTTGCATTGTAAAATGTTGATTACATCCGGAGATACTGTAACCTAAATTTGACGCTTGAGTACCACTCCTCCGCTGTTCGATCGTGTGTATCGGAGAGCACCGAATGGCGTAGGGATCCAAAGGGAACGGTGATGGACCTTAGGTACAGAAGAGACTGGAACAGCACATTACGTCCACATGCTAACACCTTTTTATTGGTCTTTTTCACTGACGCACATGTACATTACCATGAGGGGTGAGGTACACGTACACACGTGGTTTCCGGTTTCAATTACGGAGTGGAATAGAGTGTGTCCTGACATGTCAGGCCAATAGATGTTCAATGTGGTGGCCATCATTTGCTGCACACAATTGCAATCTCTGCCGTAATGAGTGTCGTACACGCCGCAGTACATCTGGTGTAATGTCGCCGCAGGCTACCACAATACGTTGTTTCATATCCTCTGGGGTTGTAGTCACATCACGGTACACATTCTCCTTTAACGTACCCCACAGAAAGAAGTCCATAGGTGTAAGATCAGGAGAACGGGCTGACCAATTTATGCGTCCTCCACGCCCTATGAAACGCCCGTCGAACATCCTGTCAAGGGTCAGCCTAGTGTTAATTGCGGAATGTGCGGGTGCACCATCATGCTGATACCACATACGTCGACGCGTTTCCAGTGGGACATTTTCGAGCAACGTTGGTAGATCATTCTGTGGAAACGCGATGTATGTTGCAGCTGTTTGGGCCCCTGCAATGAAGGGAGGACCAATGAGGTGGTCGCCAATGATTCCGCACCATACATTTACAGTCCACGGTCGCTGTCGCTCTACCTGTCTGAGCCAGCAAGGATTGTCCACGGACCAGTAATGCATGTTCCGTAGATTCATTGCCCCGTGGTTTGTGAAACCCGCTTCATCGGTAAACAGGTAGAACTGCAACGCATTCTCTGTTACTGCCCATTGACAGAATTGCACTCGATGATTAAAGTCATCACCATGTAATTGCTGATGTAGCGACACATGAAACGGGTGAAAGCGGTGACGATGCAGTATGCGCATGACACTACTTTGACTCAGTCCACCGGCTCTCGCAATGTCCCGTGTACTCATGTGTGGGTTCATGTCAACAGCAGCTAACACACCAACTGCACCCGCTTCTCCTGTGACGGGCCTGTTACGGACCCGTTTGCGTGCTACGACCATACCTGTTGCATACAGTTGGCGGTAGATGTTTTGCAATGTACGACACGTTGGATGCTCTCTGTCCGGGTACCGTTCTGCATACACCCTGCAGGCTTCAGCTGCATTTCGTCGACACTCGCCATAGATGAGTATCATCTCCACCTTTTCAGAGTTCGAATACACCATGGTCACAGTTCCTACAACACTACACTATCACAGACGCCTGGTAACACGGTGTACTACAGTTGGTCTGGGTGCGGAGACGAATGCAGAATAACAATAGCAGCAAGCGCTACATGCGGACACTGCGACAGCTAGACAAAACCACAACAGCGCACTACAGCCACACTCGTAAACACGGTCGTCATCGTAAACATGTCCCTGCAGATGCTGCTCGCCGACCGTGGCCCGTGTTTGTTACAACACGCAACTGAACGTCGGAGGTTTCAAGCGTCAACTTTAGGTTACAATATCTCCGGATGTAACTAACATTTTACAATGCAACAAACGGCACTGATTACGTATTTGTTTATATGTTCAGATGTGCTAACGAAACTAATGTGGTTCCATTTAAAAAAACGTAGGTCTGTGTTAAAAAACATACTTCCGTGCATTTTTGTATGGTTTGTATTAAACAATGACACTAGCCCCTCTCCTCACGTTCGGTCTGTGGAATCGGTTCGTCAGTATTTGATGTGGTTTACGAAATATACCCAGCGGTAACGTTAGGTGACTCACCCTGTATATGTGTTTAACACTATGTGAGATGGTGAGGTCGACACTGTAACCACAAATAACGTTAATAACTCCTTTTTTCAGTCGCTTCAGTCTGGAACCGCGCGACCGCTACAGTCGCAGGTTCGAACCCTGCCTCGGGCATGGATGTGTGTGATGTCCTTAGTTTGGTTCGGTTTAATTAGTTCTAAGTTCTTGGGGACTGATGACCTCAGATGTTAAGTCCCATAGTGCTCAGAGCCATTTGAACCGGCCTTATTTCAGCGATTGCTAATGTACTTACTGCCGCAGTATTATGTAATTGGAAGAAGAGAATAATCTCCTTGAAAGCACTAGTACAGTATTTTGCATATAACTCTCCAGAGGGTGCGAGTGGCGCGAGCGGCTCTGAGTGGAGAGGAAGCCCCGTTCCCGTGTGTGGTCGGCATTTCCTTTCAGTGGCGGCCGGGATTGGCCGCCCTCAGCGGACGGCGGGCCCGCCAGAGGCCGCGGTGAGTAGGGCGGCGCGCCGTCCATTCAGGGCCGAGGCTGAGGGCGAGGGCGGCTGAAAGGCTTTCTAGCGGCCCGGAGAGGTATTCTGGCGCCAGCTGGGGAGCACGCATGTGGCAGGGGAGGCTGCCTCAAACACTTCCTCCTGCTTTCTGATCACAAAGCAGCTTATTTCCAGTCCCTCACCAGTCTCCATATTCGCACACTTTTTTCCTTTTAAATTTAGTCTCAGGCCAGGCAACTAGCACACTACTTTATGAAGGTCTCAGTGACCTTTTTGTAAGCACTCATCTGCATCCAAACGATTGCTGTACAGTTTGCACCTAAGTGTTGGGAAGGGGTTTCATAGACCACTTTCACACCTTTTCTCGATTGTTCCACTATCCAATACCATGCGGGCAAAATGAAAACCTAAATCTTTCAGACTGACTCTGATTACTCCACTTTATTATAAGTCATATCTTCTTACGTAAGCGGGAGTAAAAAAGAAAACTTGGCATTCTGAGAAGGATGTTGTGGCTCAAATTTCCTTCAAAGATACATGATAACGAAAAACGCCTTTGTTTTAAAGAGTGCCACGCTAACTCCCCTATCATATCCGTGACAGTTTGTCAGCTATTTCGCGATAATACACAACGAACTGCACTTCTCTGAACTTCTTTCACGTCCTCCGTCAATCTCAACTGCTTAGGACCCCATACTGTGCAGCAGTAATTCAGAATAAGATGGACAAGTATATTATAGGCAGTCTCTCTAATTCACATGTTGCACCTTTCAAGTGGCATATCAGTAGAATGCAATTTTTGGTTCGCCTTCCCCACAACATTTACTATGTGATGTTCCCAATTTAAACACTACGGTCGCAGGTCCGAATCGTGCCTCGGGCATGGATGTGTGTGATGTCCTTAGGTTAGTTAGGTTTAACTAGTTCTAACTTCTAGGGGACTGATGACCTCAGAAGTTAAGTCCCATAGTGCTCAGAGCCATTTGAACAATTTTTGAACCCAATTTAAACTCTTCGTAATTTTAATCCAAACACATTTAATTGAATCGACGAACTTTAAATTTGTCTGATTTATCATATTTTGGAAATTTAACTTATTGCGTTTGGTACTCATGCGGATGACCTCACACTTTTCATTATTTAGGGTTATTTACCACTTTTCGTATGATTCAGTTGTCTCGTCTAACCATGTTGCAGTTAGTTTTCATTCTCTAAGGACTGAACTAGACGATAAATGACGGCATCATCTGCAAACAATGTAACAGCGCTAATCACTGTCTCATACGAGTATCGTTCAATAAGTAATGCCCCACTTTTTTTTGCTCTGAACATTATAATTGTTAAGAGTCAGAAATTGTCGACAGTATACATCAACATGTCTTGTTCATGTCCTATTTTTCTACGTAGTCTCGATCACATTCTATGGCAGTACGCCAACGTTGTGCAAGAGCATATATTTCCTGCTGGTAAAAGTTCTAGTCCTGTAGGCGTAGTCATATTTTCATTGCATGAGTGACACTCTCGTCATCTTCAAAGTGTAGAGAATCTTTAAGCTCCAACAATTCAGATGAAATGGTCTTGCATTTCATCTTTGCAGACGCACTTCCAAACTGTCCGACAATTTTAGAGTAAATTGTCGAGCTGTGGTGCGCCGGTGGGCATGAATAATGCCACCCGCACGATTCAGCATGTCTGGAGCAGTGGCTGCGACAGGACGTCCAGAGCGTGGCTGATCATGGAGCTCTGTTTTTGCATTTCCTGAGGCTGTAACTTTCTTTACTCGTCGCCCAACTGTAGTCCTATCAACTGCAGCATCGTCATGCACTGCACGCAAAAGTTTATGGATGTTCACCACGGTTTCTTTTTCTGCACACAGGAATTCAATAACAGCACGGTGCTTGTAACGTGAGTCGTGACGCCATTTTGACGCTGTACCACGGCTCTGCCATCTGCCAGAACACTTCGAAAATTCTCCGGTGCACAGAACAAACATCAAATGTGAAGCACCAACAAGGACGTTTGTCTATGTATATTGATGGGTTAAAAAAAATGTGGAGCATTACTTATTGCACGACCCTCGTTGATCGCTTATATATTTGTTTCCCTATATGACTTCCCGTAGTTTATTATTAACTGTGACATTTCTGACAGGAAATGACGAAGCCAGCGGCACAACTGAGACATTACTCCATAAGCAAGCACTTTCATTACAAGCCACAGGTGGAGAATGGTGTCAAAAGCCTTATGGAAATCTACGAATATGGAATGATCTTGAGGTCCTCTATCGATCGTACGTATAGTTTCGTGAGAATAAAATGTCGGCTGTGTTTCACAAGAATGGTAATCCTTGAATTCTTGCTGGCTATATGTCAATAGATCGCTTTCTTTGAGGAGTTTCATGAGTTGCACATTAATCTTGATTGCTCCATAGAGTCAATATATTTACTTTACCATTTTGATTACATTATTGCACCTAATTACACCATCCAAGGTACCATCATGTTTAAAGGCCATTACAGTGCCCATCACCGATCTTGAGTGTGTCACCTCCACATTACGATTCAACAGCAACACTTTGATGCCATCCAGTTGTATCATGATCCTAGTTCGTCAATATTAATGAATAGTAATCAGTATGAAAAGAATAACAACAACAACAACAATAATAATAATAATAATGGAGAAAATGATTGCTGTGTGTTTGTAGTAGTCTGACTATAGCGATCGTACTAAGGATATACAGCAACCACAGATATACGTGCAACCAAATAATGGATCTATCATCTACATAAAAGTGCTTGTGCTTTAAAATAACAACTGGCGAGCGTATTTTGGGACCAGTCTTTCTTCCACTTCACCTGACTAGTAGGAACTGTCGGTGTTTCTTGCGAATGACTTTGCCTCCCGGTTGGAAGAAGTGACATTGATGATTCGAAGGGTTTTTGTGGCTACTACATGATGGTACTCGAGCCTACTTCGCAGTCAACATCAGGACGCATCCCAGTCGCGTCTTCCCTAGTCGGTGGATCGGACGGAGGGATGGGGGACCAGTTGCATGGCCTGCTCCTTCATCGGATCTCAGTCCGTGCGATTTATGATTATGGGACGATCTCAGAAGTATCGTGTATGCAGAGCCGATCCCAGATGTGGAGGCGCTAGAGCAGCGTATTCATGGTGCCTTAGATACTGTTCGGATGCAGCCTGGCCGATGTAAACGTGTGAGACTGAACATATTGCGGCGCGTACACACATGCGTTGAGGAACATGGAAACCATTTTCAGCACATACTGCAACTGTGGTTGCATGTTACAGCGCGTATTAGACCGCAGTATCCTTTCGTCGATCAGTCCCTAGAATTTGTACACGGTGGAAAAAATCACCCTGTATACATAAGTAGCAGTCCATACTCAGTTCTACCGTAACATAAATATGTTGAATTAAAATAATTGTACCGCAGGGAACTCGATAATAGCAATGTTAGGCGAAACGGATTTGTAGTGAAAGTGAAAGAAATAAAAATTAATATCACACAGCAGCGGGTCTGAACACTTGTTTTAAATATAATTATCCAGCCATGTACATAAACAAAACTTAAAAATCCATCCAAAAACGTTAATCCATGGTTTTAAGTACACCCAACAACTCCATGATCGCAGCATATGGCTTATCGTGACTCTATCTGATCTTGGACACTGGAAAATGTCAGGATCAATGAATGTCCGTTATTCAGAGAGCCCTTGCTCCCGTCGTGTCACTTAGCTCAGAGAACGTCTCCGAGCTTTGACCTACGACGTGGTAGGAGGTCGAAGAAAGCTCAAGCGTGTGTGGAATTGTTTTGCGCTTTTCAAGTGAACAAGAATGAATCTTTTACGCTATTGCTAGAATTGTCAGTGTGTCGCAAGAGGAAATAATTTCGAAATAGTATAATAAAGTTTTAAAACTGTGTGCGTATAATATTCGTAAGTAAATTAAAGCCATGTTTCACTAAGTCCTTGGAACCCAGAAGACGCCCAAAATTAGCAAACTATTTTTAAGAAAGAAAACACAGAGTACTTGCAACATCTTTGGCACAGGGTATAAGCAGTGGTACGATGTGACCCCACAAGGGCAATATGCAACGTACATGCATATTAGTTACAGAAGTACAACATAATTTATAGAAATCATTCTTATTTTGATAATTCACCAAAAGCTACTGTCATTAAAAAGATGAGTTTCGGTTTCTTCCAGAATTGAACTAGATCTTAGTTTTCCCGAAAGCAATGTTGCCCAGAAAAAAAAAAAAACTGACGAAGGAGAATTGCTTCGAAAAACGGCTTAATTAATAGATATTAAAGTTTGATCAGTCGTAACGAAGTGTTATTTATTTAAAGTTCAAACTAACACTCACGGAAACAGCCAGTGTAAACATGGTTATGTGTATGTGTATGTGAAATACACGAGCGTTGCTGGATTGGCAATGCTGGGTGTAGAGAAAGGATGGAGTATTACGCTGGCAAATAGCAGCGTATAGGAAAAAATAGCCTGGGCTTTCTGGGTTACCGGTAGCAGACGGGAAAGACTTACTAGGGTAGTGTTAAAAAGCGTGGCGAAAACGTGGTTAGTAACACTTCGTAAATCGGATACGTAATCCAGTGAAGATAGGTAAGTATGAGTATGTAATCATATTTCTAGCGAAGTTATTCTTTTTCGGTTTTAGTGAATCACTGTGTTGCTTTAAGTGTTTGTCTGGTTTGGTTGCGGCCACTTCCCTGAATGAAAATCTCACTGTATTTCAGTGATACGCCGGCCGTTGTGGCCGTGCGGTTCTAGGCGCTACAGTCTGGAACCGAGCGACCGCTACGGTCGCAGGTTCGAATCCTGCCTCGGGCATGGATGTGTGTCATGTACTTAGTTAGGTTTAATTAGTTCTATGTTCTAGGCGACTGATGACCTCAGAAATTAAGTCGCATAGTGCTCAGAGCCATTTGACCCATTTTTCAGTGATACAACCAACGAACAGTGTATCGTCGAAAATAAAGTCATCAGAGATTGTTGTAAAGTGTTGAGGTTCGTAGCCCCTGCCTCCCAGAATTCTGAATATTGAGGATCGGAACATATTGACGGAAATGGAAAGTGTAACACTATCAATACCTTGACTGAACGCTAGCAAACTGATACTTCAGTATTTCCATGTCTGTGGAAGATGTGATATGTTCCCAGAATGAGATTTTCACTCTGCTGCGGAGTGTGCGCTGATATGAAACTTCCTGGCAGATTAAAACTGTGTGCAGGGCCGAGACTCGAATTCGGGACCTTTGCCTTTCGAGGGCAAGTGCTCTACCAACTGAGCTACCCAAGCACGACTCACGCCCCGTCATCACAGCTTTACTTCCGCCAGTACCTCGTCTCCTGCCTTCCAAACTTTACAGAAGCTCTCCTCCGAACCATGCAGGACTAGCACTCCCGAAGTAAAGGTCCCGAGTTCGAGTCTCGGTCCGGCACACAGTTTTAATCTGCCAGGAAGTTTCATGGGATATGTTGATTAAAATATATTTATTGTGCCAGCTCCTTTTCAGAACAGATTAAGAATGCTGTGCCAACGGCCTTTCCGCAGTGGTAGCACCGGTTCTCCTCAGATCATCGGAGTTAAGTGCTGTCGGGCTTGGCTAGCACATGAATAGGTGAAGATTCGGGTCTCCATATCTGCATCCAGAGGTGCCTGTCGGCTGAGGATGATACGGCGGTCAGTTACTACCGTTGGTCCTTCCGAGGGCTGTTTGAACGGTGTTTGTTTTGAAGAACATTGTCTCCAGCACTACTGGAACGGTTTAGTTGGAGATCGAAATGCAGCATGCCCAGAGGACGAGCCCGTGCAACTTATTGTCACCCTTCGGACTTTGAGAAAGATGGAGTCAGTGGCTTGAGGGACACATGGAGCATCATTCCTACAGACATTTTGCTGTAGATCAGTAGCTGTAGGGCGAATGGTGAGGAGATGGACTCAGGACATCAGTGTGGGATGAAGAAGAGGGTCGGGAACACCAAAGTGACTACACCGTGAGACGATCGTAGAACTGTTCGATTGGCTGTGACGAATGGACAGGTGACAACAGCTGGAATTCAAGCAGAAGTTACAGGCTGGCAGAGTGTCACAACGAACCATTGGAAACAATACTGGAAGCTGGCATATATCGTGCACCAATGACAACAAAGGATTGCAAAGTGTAGAGCTGAAGTCGGCTGGGACATTGAGTAGCATTCTGTGGTGTTCAGTGATGAGTAGCTCTTCTCTCTGTAGCGGTCAGATTGACTCCAAAGTGTCTGTGGCCCGCCTGGTGATAGATGGCAGGACGGAACGATTCTCGACATCCTCATCTCGCCAACTTCTGGAATACTGGTGCGTACAGCTACTGGATGTAGCAGCACTGGCCGTGCGGTTCTAGGCGCTACAGTCTGGAGCCGAGCGACCGCTACGTTCGCAGGTTCGAATCCTTCTTCGGGCATGGATGTGTGTGATGTCCTTAGGTTAGTTAGGTTTAATTAGTTCTAAGTTCTAGGCGACTGATGACCTCAGAAGTTAAGTCGCATAGTGCTCAGATCCACTTGAACCACTTGTAGCAGCACTGTTTTGGCAAGTATTGAAGGGAGGCTGAATGCTCACCAGTATGCGTCAAGAATAGTAAACTCGTTGTCATACTTATCACGACCGCATGGCATATTCCAGAAGGACAACGTACACGACGAGCTCCTTGGGTAATTAACGATTCCTTAATTGGTGTGACTGATCCCCTGATTGGTCACACATAAAACATGTCTGTGATGCAATGACTAGAGGTAACTTTCACAGTAGTCTCCAGCTGCCAGACGTATTGAACTGACAGAGTACAAGGTTACTACTCCTTCTAAAACTTTTATATAAATCTTGGAAGGAATCTTGAAGCGTAAATTTGCTATTCTGTTTGCATTATGGCAGAAGAAGTGAAATGTAGCCTTACTATTACTTCCGTTTGACTCTGACCTCGTTCTGCAGAAGGTAATTAATCCCAGAGGATTAGCTGCAATACGATCATGGACTTTTATCCTTGCATCAGAGTAGTTAAGGTAGGAATCAAGCAACTAATATAAATTTCGCCTCACTCTTGGCCACCTTGCATTCAGAGTTGACTGCCTGGGATGATTTTCAAACTTAATCAAGGTCCTAACATTAAACTGCACAGCGGTTAGGTCCCTGTAATAAGGCTCGACAACATTGTGAAGTGTACATGTCATAAACACTCATTGTGCGCAAAAACATGATGAGATGAAATTCGGGGTAAGAACTAACTTGATCATCTTCATCTTTCGAGGAACAAACCAGACGATGTGGGACTCCGTGACGAGGGGGGCCGGGAGGGGGGACGGACAACTGAAAAGCAACTATGATTAAGACTTTCGATATATTACAATCAACGATAATCTCCATGAAACACATGACTTGATGTTAAACTCAAATTAAAACTTATATAGTACCTTACTTATATGAGAGTCAAGCTTAAATAAAATTACAGGGAACACTGGTGTCAACTAATACAGATACAAGGACATAAAAGTTGGGAATCCACGCAAAAAGGGGAACAATTTTGTATTAACATTAGAAAAGACATACATAAACTTGTAACAAAAAAAAAGTAATATCTTCTCCATCACCACTGAACCACCTAAGCTAGAGGCTATCCCCACACCAGTAGTAGAGGAATAATTTCAAGTCAAGTTATCAGATCATCTAATGCACCAGAAGACTGCAAGCTAATCACTGGAAGCGTTACCTGACTAAACATTGCAAATTTTACCTTGCTTCTGCGTAAGGTGGATCACTCGAAATCATCAATCTCTTTATTTCAAAAAATCTGTTTATATCAGTATTGTCCGGCTCGCAGACTGAGGAAAGCACTGCTTTTAACATGTTTAACATGTTGACTGCTGAAGGCATACTGATGTATGTTTCATCGCAAGGCCAGGCCAGGCCACTGCGTCAGATGTGAGACTGCTGTGACTGCAGGTATGCACGCAGCCGTAGGCATACAGCGTCAGGGAAAGGCTTTTCTGTGGTTCCAGTTATCACACAGTGTCAGACTAAGGCTTCGCTGTGGGTGCAAGTGGTCACACAGCAACAGGCAAAAGACTTTGCCATAGCTGCAGGCGGCCTCATAACAGTCAACATGTTAAAATAAACACATAGTGGTCTTTAAGTAAAGAAACACCAGTGTTGATGGCTGGTGGTCCACATAGGTATGAGCAAAGGGGGGCGGGGGTGCAAATTGAAACATCACACATCAGAATTAATCGCAGAATGAAAAACAGAAATGAGAAACACTCCTGAGCATGTAGTGAAATTAATGAAGCACCTTCCTAACAAAAAACAAGCATCTGTCCTCACTAACCGAAGAACAAAGAATACCAACGTTACGAGGAACACTCCTTACATCCGCGATCGGACCAAGAGTAAGGTTCCCAGGACGCCAGCCAGTGGCTACTGGCGTGAGGATCCGTTGTTTTAAAGCAGCGGGTGTGGATAGCCACTGGTCAGGGGGAGGAGGAGTGGGAAACGGTATGATTCACAGAGAAGCAACTTTTGTATCTGATCAAATAGGCCAGGCAACGGCGGCTCCTGCAAAGACCAGTTCTTATTGAAGGGAGTCAGGGGCTGGATCTCACTGCCAGTAGTTCAGAGAGAAACAAATGGGAGCCCCTCGATTCGAAAATAAGCACGTTGCTAGGCTGCACTGGAGAATTTTGCCAAGGTTGGCAGTACACCACCAGAACGCACCAGAATATCTCTGTTTCCCTCACTAAGAGATTTGACTACATACACTGATACGTTCATATTTGCAAAATTATTCTTGGATACGGAGCAGATGAGAGGGTGCTAGTTATTACCAAAAATAAATATGTGTATTATCTTCCCAGCGAGCTACAACACACAGAAAAACCATGTGTAGCAGATAAACATGTTTACCAGGCAATATATACAAGAAAAACGAGAGAGTTTAGTCAGCCATCTTTTAACAGTATGTATCAGGTATGACAATAAATTCCTCCGGATGATATGTGAGGCTCTATGTTTCCTGACGCAACGAATACAAATTCTTGTTCATGCTCTTGATATTAATTTGGGCATCAAATACGACTGGAATGGAAGTTTAACCATTTAAACACTCACTAAGTTATTGACATCGCCATATAATTTGATAAATATCAGACCGGAACATCACGATGTAAGACGTTCCATCTCCGTCAATTTATAATTCTATCACAGAAGCGAGTGGCAGGCTGACAAGTAGCATATTAATTAGTCTTGTGACTGATGTCTCAGTCGGAAGACGGTGTTCGAAACAGTTTATAAAGAGGGCAAAGGACAGGCAGGTTACAAATATACATGTAAGAGAGCCCCTCCGCCCCCCCACCCCCACCCCATTTGTACGAGAACAGTGAAAACGTGAAACATTATTTTATCTGACCGAGGGTTAACACGCCATGCCTGGATCCCTCGAAGTTTTTATTGCTAAATTATGGGCGACTATTGCGAGGCCACTTGTTGGCAGTAGTATAATACTGTTAACGATCTCTACCGTTCTTTACGCATTACGGACTGTTATTATCCGTAATTGGACTTTTATTTTAGGCGGATCGAATAATTGCTGTGTCAGATAATTGCTTAACTCGGAAACCTGCGCAATTTTAAGGGGTTTGAGAAGGGGTGGGGTAACGGAGGGAGGTGAGGAGGAGGAGGAGGAAGCAAGAAAGGAAAGCAACTTTAACATCGAAGTCTAGGACAACACTGAGGCGCTGCAGATTCCATTCGTCCACTGAAATCACCTAGGGAAACCGCACGAAATCTGAATCGGTGTCGGTGTAAGGGAATTTGAACGCTTTGTCTCCCGTGTCTGATTTCTATGTCTTAGACACTATCCCTCCGGGGTCGGGCGTTAATTTTGTTGGACAGCCACAGAGCGAAGGAACGGCAGATTACTACTGAAGAAACCATTTCAATAATAGTTTAAATGACCGGTGTGCACCGCGAGATGGATGCCGCCTGGTGACATTGGCACGTGACACACTTACAAAGAATGTGTGCGGGGTAGAGGCGAATGGGGAATAATTCCACCGAAAATATGAGCCGGATATGGGGAAATCCACTAACAAAAGCAACTTTAGGAAATGGCAGATTGCTACGGCCCGGCGCCTGGGAACGAGCATCTCGGAAGCGGTAATGATGGTCAACAGTTCACTTGCTATTGTCATAAGAGTGTATGGCAAGTGGAAGAAGGATGAGAAAACCACAAACGGCTCATCACAGCACTTGTAGGTCGGAACTTCCCCACTCTGTAAAGCTAGACAGGCGGCGGCCTGTGCCAGGTTCGACGACACAGAGCAATAAGAAAAAGTGTTTCGATGCACACCCGTCAGTGCACATTGCTGAACATGGCACTCCACAACGGACGATCCCTACCTGTTCCTATGAGGACCCAGCGACGTCGTCAATTGTGGTTAAGAGGAAACTGGATTATTGAGTTTGGAGCGTGGAGCAGTGGAAGAGTGCCGTCTAGCCGGATGAAATTATATTTCTTGTTCACCAGCTCGATGGTCGTGTGCAGGGAAAGGCGAAGAGCTGCTTGAAACATGAATCGCACCATAGACGCAAGCTGGTGGGGACAGTGTTGCGCTTTCGGGGGCACTAATCTGAGCTTCTGTGCGACCTATGGTAGAAATCAAAGGTCCATCAGTGGAATATTTCCTGAATGGTTGAAATATGTTGAAGTTAAGCCTTTTTTTAAGAAAGAAAAGAAAAACACTTTTACTAGTGTTATCGAAAATTTTAGGAAAGGTAACATATAGTCGGTTTCATAACCATTTGACTGGAAATAATATACTGCCAAAGTCACAGTTCGAATTTCTAAAGGGTTCTGATATTGAGACGGCTATCTGCACATACAGTGGGATAATGATTCACTAGACAATAAATTACAGCCAACTGGTATATTTTGTGACGTGTCACAGGCATTTGGCTGTAAATCGCAATGTCCTTTTAAGTAAATTAGAATAGTACATCGTAACAGGAAATTGTACAAAGTGTTTCAAATCTCACATCTTCGACACGAAACAAAGACTGTCATTAGGAAAGAGACATGTATTAAGCTATGAGGCATTATCCAACTGGGAACTAATTAAATGTGGTGTCCCACAAGGTTCCATCTTAGGACCTTTACTTTTTCTTGTCTGTATCAATGACTATTCATCTGTAGCATTATCAGAGGCCAAATATATTTTGTTTGCAGATGATACAAATTTTGCGATAAACAGAAAATCAAGCACAGCCTTAGAAAGACTGATAAATGAAATTGTAACGAAAGGTACTTCTAATCTAATCTCTGATCGTGACTGCTGTGGACTACGTGAACATTACTGAGCATCACATGCACTTTTTCACGCTTGATGTCTTCTCCTACGGCGATGGCATCCTTCAGCGGGATAACTATTCACGTCACAAGGCTACAATCATTTTACAGTGCTTTGAAGAGAATGATAGTGGGCTCATGTTGATGTGTTTGCCACTAAATACATAAGTTTCCTAATCCGACAGTACCTACCTGGAATGCTATTGAGTGCCAGCTCTGCATTTCCCAATCCACCGATAGTTGCTTGAACTGTGTGTACGCATCTGGCGCCACATATCTCCGAAAACCTACCAAGGACTTTCAAGTCCATGACAAGCTGAACTTAATTAGTGAGTTTCAAAGCGGGTAAATAACACGCTTTTAAGCAGGTAGTCTTAATACTTTGACTCACTAGTAAATAAAGAACATGTTGACTGCTAATGGAATTGGTAACGATAAAATTTCTTGAGGACAATCACTTTATTATTACGAAAACTATGCAAAGTAGAAAAAGGCCTCCAAAAAGAATTGGAGGCTTCAGCATCGACAAAAGCTATCTATGACGAACAGTCTGATTAAGTGATGATAACGGCAATGAGATGACTGTTCGACCTCTGACAAAGATGTCGCATTAGTTAAAAAATAAACATGTGAATGAATACAAAAGAAAAATTGCGAACTGAAATCTTAAAACTAAAACCGAAGATATAAATACATATTTTGTACAAAATCACTGTCATTTTCGACATGCACATTATCGAGGCTAATGTCGGAATTAATCTTAGACGCCTTCCAAAGTTGTCACCACTCGCTTTGATAGTTCAGTCTCATACGAGTGGGAGGTACGATGCTGACTGATTACGTAAACACCGGCCTGCCTGCTTAAGTCGTTTATCTGCGCCTGCTGCAGATTCGTTGGTTTTCCCGCAAATTTCCCCTGACCTCAATACCTGCGCCTCTCAAGAGCACACCGACTTAAAAATTTATGGCTCGTGAAGTTTGTCAATTATTTCACCTCTGAGGACACAAAGCAAACTTTGAAAGCCCCCGTTCCCTCTCCCCGCTTCAACGACGGCAGCTGACAAGGGAATTCCATAGAGTTTGCTCTGTCAGCGCTTTTCAGAATTCGCAAGCCGCATGGCAAAGGTTAAAGTTCACATGCACGAACGAAAATAACAAGTGAAAATACATCGGAATCCAGAAAATAATTGAAGTGACCTTAATGCGTCTGCACACTTCTGATTTTTGTATCCTACTCAATTACTGCATCAGCCTGTATGATATCAGATTAAATACACTATGTGATCAAAAGTATCCGGACACCTGGTTGAAAATGAATTACAAGTTCGTGGCGCCCTCCGTCGGTAACGCTGGAATTCAATATGGTGTTGTCCCACCCTTAGCTTTGATGACAGCTTCCAATCTCGCAGGCATACGTTCAGTCAGGTGCTGGAAGGTTTCTTGGAGAATGGAAGCCCATTCTTCACGGAGTGCTGCACTGAGGAGACGTATCGATGTCGGTAGGTGAAGCCTGGCACGAAGTCGGCGTTCCAAAACATCCCAAAGGTGTTCTATAGGATTCAGGTCAGGACTCTGTGCAGGCCAGTCCATTACAGGGATGTTACTGTCGTGACACCACTCCGCCACAGGCCGGCATTATGAACAGGTGCTCAACAGTGTTGAAAGATGCAATCGCCATTCCCGAATTGCTCTTCAACAGTGGGAAGCAAGAAGGTGCTTAAAACATCAGTGTAAGCTTGTGCTGTTGATAGTGACACGCAAAACAACAAGAGGTGCGAGCCCTCGCCATGAAAAGCACGACCACACCTTAACACCACCGCCTCCGAATTTTACTGTTGGCATTACACACGCGGGCACATGACGTTCACCGGGCATTCGCCATACCCTCACCCTGCCGCGATATCGCCACATTGCCTACCGTGGTTCGTCACTCCACACAACGTTTGTCCATTGCTCAATCGTCCAATGTTTACGCTCCTCACACCAAGCGAGGCGTCGTTCGGCATTTACCGGCGTGATGTGTGGCTTATGAGCAGCCGCTCGGCCATGAAATCCAAGTTTTCTCACCTCCCGCCTAACTGTCATAGTACTTGCCGTGGATCCTGATGCAGTTTGGAATTACTGTGTGTTGGTCTGGATAGATGTCTGCCTATTACACATTACGACCCTTTTCAACTGTCGGCTGTCTCTGTCAGTCACACACAAAGTCGCCCTGTACGCTTTTGTGCTGTACGTGTCCCTTCACGTTTTCACTTCACTATCACATCGGAAACAGTGGACTTAGTGATGCTTAGGAGTGTGAAAATCTCGAGTACAGAGGTATGACTCAAGTGACACCCAATCACCTGACCACGTTCGAAGTCCGTGAGTTCCGCAGAGCGCTCCATTCTGCTCTCTCACGATGTCTAATGACTACTGAGGTCGCTGATATGGAGTACCTGGCAGTAGGTGGCAGCACAATGCACCTAATATGAAAAAAGTATGTTTATGGTGGTATACGGATACTTTTGATCACATAGTGTATGTGTTCTCAGCGAACTTTTTTTTACTCGGAGTTCAAAATTGTTCTTAGTTTTTTTTTTTTCCAACGCGTATAGTAGTTTCATAATGGAATAAAGTTTTTCTTTTATTATGTCTGACATATGAGCCACTATTGACTAAGGTTGTTTCAACTGCTTCTCTTTTCTCCTCTTACGCATTTATATCATTTATAGATGTTTCTCTCTTCTTTACTCTGTGCGAGTGCCTCGAGTCTCTTGTGTTTTTCATGGATACAGTTGGAATCTCACAATTTCTTAATGAGTGGCAGTCGCTCTTCATTGTCTTTTTGAATCTCTATGTACCACGTGTTAACCATTTATAATTACCAAAATGAGTCATCTGTGCTTTTGTCAGTCTTTGGGATTCATCCTTTGGATGTGATTCCGGAAAGCTATTTTTCTTTTTGTAATCATGTCTTTCATTATTTCAGTATACGTATAAATTTCTCTATCATGACGTCTTCAGTACTTTTTTTGCCCTTTAGCTGGTCTCAAAAGTTTTCTTAGTATTTTTCTTTCCGTGATTTACAGTGTTTCTGTCTTTGCCCTTTTTGTTTGGAGTTATACATTCTGCTGCATAAAGTGCTCCAAGGAAAATTGATGTAGGTTAGTTCCAAGTCTAGCGTGATGAGACATTGATTTTTTGTTATACAGGGTGGTCTATTGATAGTGACCGGGCCAAATATCTCACGAAATAAGCGTCAAACGAAAAAACTACAAAGAACGAAACTTGTCTAGCTTGAAGGGGGAACCAGATGGCGCTATGGTTGGCCCGCTAGATGGCGCTGCCATAGGTCAAACGGATATCAACTGCGTTTTTTTTTTAAATTGGAAACCCCATTTTTATTACATATTCGTGTAGTACGTGAAGAAATATGAATGTTTTAGTTGGACCACTTTTTTCGCTTTGTGAACGGTTACCGTTGATGACCATGCAGCTTCGCTAGACGTGTTGGGAATGTGGGTCTCACGGGGAGCGTGCAAGGGATAAGTCCCTGCAGGCGCAATATCCTCTGTGCCCTCAGTGGCTCAGATGGATAGGGCGTCTGCCATGTAAGCAGGAGATCCCGGGTTCGAGTCCCGGTCAGGGCACACATTTTCAACATGTCTCCAATGAAGTGTATCACCGTCTGTTTGCAGCTAGGGTGTCCATTTAATTATCATTTCATTCTAGCGAAGCTGCATAGTCATCAACGGTAACTGTTCTTTCGGGAACAGATACTACCTTCATATATAGCAAGGCATCCTGGGCTTACATTTCAGCAAGATAATGCCTGTTTGCACACGGCGAGAGTTTCTACTGTTTGTCTTCGTGCTTGCCAAAACCTACTTTGGCCAGCAAAGTCGTCGGATCTTCCCCAACTGGGAAAATTCGCAGCATCAGCTTGAGTTCCGTAAGGCGTTAGATACAGTTCCCCACAGTCGTTTAATGAACAAAGTAAGAGCATATGGAGTATCAGACCAATTGTGTGATTGGATTGAAGAGTTCCTAGATAACAGAACGCAGCATGTCACTCTCAATGGAGAGAAGTCTTTCGAAGTACGAGGTGCATTCAACTTCTAAGGCCTCCGATTTTTTTTCTGATTAACTACTCACCCGAAATCGATGAAACTGGCGTTACTTCTCGACGTAATCGCCCTGCAGACGTACACATTTTTCACAACGCTGATGCCATGATTCCATGGCAGCGGCGAAGGCTTCTTTAGGAGTCTGTTTTGACCACTGGAAAATCGTTGAGGCAATAACAGCACGGCTGGTGAATGTGCGGCCATGGAGAGTGTCTTTCATTGTTGGAAAAAGCCAAAAGTCACTAGGAGCCAGGTCAGGTGAGTAGGGAGCATGGGGAATCACTTCAAAGTTGTTATCACGAAGAAACTGTTGCGTAACGTTAGCTTGATGTGCGGGTGTGTTGTCTTGGTGAAACAGCACACGCGCAGCCCTTCCCGGACGTTTTTCTTGCAGTGCAGGAAGGAATTTGTTCTTCAAAACATTTTCGTAGGATGCACCTGTTACCGTAGTGCCCTTTGGAACGCAATGGGTAAGGATTACGCCATCGCTGTCACAGAACATGGACACCATCATTTTTTCAGCACTGGCAGTTACCCGAAATTTTTTTGGTGGCGGTGAATCTGTGTGCTTCCATTGAGCTGACTGGCGCTTTGTTTCTGGATTGAAAAATGGCAACCACGTCTCATCCATTGTCACAACCGACGAAAAGAAAGTCCCATTCATGCTGTCATTGCGCGTCAACATGCCACACGGGCAGCCATGTGGTCGTCCAGCAGCATTCGTGGCACCCACCTGGATGACACTTTTCGCATTTTCAGGTCGTCATGCAGGATTGTGTGCCTAGAACCCACAGAAATGCCAACTCTGGAGGCGATCTGTTCAACAGTCATTCGGCGATCCCACAAAACAATACTCTCCACTTTCTCGATCATGTCGTCAGACCGGCTTGTGCGAGCCCGAGGTTGTTTCGGTTTGTTGTCACACGATGTTCTGCCTTCATTAAACTGTCGCACCCAAGAAAGCACTTTCGACACATCCATAACTCCATCACCACATGTCTCCTTCAACTGTCGATGAATTTCAATTGGTTTCACACCACGCAAATTCAGAAAACGAATGATTGCACGCTGTTCAAGTAAGGAAAACATCACCATTTTAAGTATTTAAAACAGTTCTCATTCTCGCCGCTGGCGGTAAAATTCCATCTGCCGTACGGTGCTGCCATCTCTGGGACGTATTGACAATGAGCGCGGCCTCATTTTAAAACAGTGCGCATGTTTCTATCTTTTTCCAGTCCGGAAAACAAATCGGAGGCCTTACAACTTGAATGCACCTCGTAAGAGTGATTTCAGGTGTGCCGCAGGGAAGTGTCATAGGACCATTGCTACTCACAATATACATAAATGACCTTTTGGATTACATCGGAAGTTCACTGAGGCATTTTGCGGATGATGCTGTGGTATATCGAGAGGTTGTAACTATGGAAAACTGTACTGAAATGCAGGAGCATCTGCAACGAATTGACGCATGGTGCAGGGAGTGGCTATTGAATCTCAATGTAGACAAGTGTAATGTGCTGCAAATACATAGAAATAAAGATCCTTTATCATTTAGCTACATTATAGCAGGTCAGCAACTGGAAGCAGTTAATTCCATAAATTATCTGGGAGTAGGCATTAGGAGTGATTTAAAATGGGATAATCATATAAAGTCGATCGCCGGTAAAGCAGATGCCAGACTGAGATTCATTGGAAGAATCCTAAGGAAATGCAATCCGAAAACAAAGGAAGTAGGTTACAGTACACTTTTTCGCCCACTGCTTGAATATTGCTCACCAGTGTGGGATCCGTAGCAGATAGGGTTGATAGTGAAGATCCAACGGAGAGCAGCGCGCTTCGTTACAGGATCATTTAGTAAAGCGTTACGGAGATGATAGATAAACTCCAGTGGAAGACTTTACAGGAGAGACGTTCTGTAGCTCGGTATGGGCTTTTGTTGAAATTTCGAGAACATACCTTCACCGAGGAGTCAAGCAGTATACTGCTCCCTCCTACGTATATCTCGTGAGGAGATCATGAGGATAAAATCAGAGAGATTAGAGCCCACACAGAGGCATACTGACAATCTTTCTTTCCATAAACGATACGAGACTGGAATGGAAGGGTGAACCGATAGAGGTACTCAAGGTACCCTCCGCCACACACCGTCAGGTGGGTTGCGGAGTATGGATGTAGATGTAGATCAGTGGGAGGGCCGTCCAACTGCAAAGACTTGACACGGTATCCCTCAGGATAAACGATCCAATGTTTCTGAAAATGTAACCATTTGTTTGATGTACAGCTACATCTACCAATTTTCGTCTAATTCGGATAATTCATTCGTGGTGCGTCTCTTTTTTGTCTTACTCAGAGCGCATGAGCTAATACGTACAAATTACTGAACGCAATTAACAGCTGGCGCTCAGATTTCGTGGTCCATTTATAGGAGTTAATCCTAGTTTGTAACAAGATGCAGCCTGCCTATATCTGTACTCTACACTCTGAAGTGATTGGCAGAGAGAACACCCTAATGATCATCTAGTTTGGTTTCTTCCTGTCCCATTCAAGTGTGGAGCGCTGGATAAATGATTGTTTAAAATGCCTCTGTGCTCGATGTAATTATTCTTATCTTATCTTGACGGCTCTACGGGGGTGATACGCAGAGAGTTACGATATCCTAAATTTCTCACTTAATGTTTGTTACGGAAACACTGTAAGTGATCTTTCTCGGGATAGTTGGCGTACGTCTACGAGTTCTGCCATTTCAACTATTTCAGTGACTCCGCAACACTCCTCCATGGGTTTGCAAACCTGTCGCTATTCGTGATGTCCTTGTATGAATTCGTTCAATATCCCTTGTGATACGTGTTTTATAGGGTTCCCACAAATTTGGGAAATATTCTATGGTGGTTTGAACGAGCATTTTGTAAGCTATTTCTTTCCTCGACTGTATTTTCCCAGTATCCAACGAATTAACTGTAGTCTACCTCTTGCCTTACCTG
Source organism: Schistocerca serialis cubense (assembly GCF_023864345.2). Taxonomy (NCBI): domain Eukaryota; kingdom Metazoa; phylum Arthropoda; class Insecta; order Orthoptera; family Acrididae; genus Schistocerca; species Schistocerca serialis. The sequence goes on from NC_064643.1 coordinate 465,572,949, forward strand.
TAACTGGGCCTATGTGATCAATCTGTGCCCACAAATTACCACACCTGGGATTTTATATGAGTTGACTCAAAATGGTTCAAATGGCTCTGAGCACTATGGGACTTAACATCTGAGGTCATCAGTCCCCTACAACTTAGAACTTCTTAAACCTAACTAACCTAAGGACATCACACACATCCATGCCCGAGGCAGGATTCGAACCTGCGACCGTAGCGGCCGTGCGTTTCCAGACTGAAGCGCCTAGAACCGCTCGAACACCCCGGCCGGCTATGAGTTGACTGATTCCTAATTGTGACTTATAGGTATTAATGTAGTAGGGTACTACGTTTTTCAGATTTTTGAAGTGCTCAGTATTACAGTTTTCAACACTGAAAGCTAATTGGCAATTTGAATCCAATTTAAAATCTTATCAAGATCTGACTGAATATTGGTGGAGCGTTTTTCTCACAGTAAATTTTACAGATTTTGTTATATTACTTCATCATATGCGAAGAATCTGAAGTATCTATTACTATTGGCTATATTAATATACAACATGAGCAGCAATTGACCCGACACGCTTGTCTGGGGTGCACCTTAAGTTACTTCTACTCTTCACTCTCTCTATAGATAACTCTTGCCTGCCATAGAACAGAAAGAAATCTAATTAAATGAGGGTTAGCAGATTTTTCCGTGTGATACAGTGGAAGAATTGTCGGCAAGTACAGAACAAAAATGTCGTAGTAGTTCCGAGATATGAAGAGCAAGTTTCAGGTTTGAACGTCCGGTCGACGAATAGGTCATTACAGGCGGAGTAAAAGCACGGATTCGACACGGTTGAGGAAGCAGACTGATCGTGTCCTTACCACGGTGTTCTCTTCGGACGTTTTGAACTCTACTGCAAACACTTTCAATGAGGTGTCTGAATATCTGTAGAGGAACGGCAGCCCATTCTTTCTCATGAGCCGAAATCAGAAAAACTAGTGATGTTGGACGCTGATGTTGGAAGCCGACGTTCTGACTCATCCTAAAGGTGTTCCATTCGGTTCACCTCGGGACTCTGGCCAGGCCAGTACTTTTCAGGAATGCTATTGTCACCACACCGTTGCCTCACAGATGCTGCTTTATGACAATGTGTACTGTCATGTTGATACAAACAATCATTGTCTCTAAACTGTTCTACTGAACGCAATACACAATGCTGCAAAATGTGTTCGTATCATTTCGCAAGTAACGGCTCCCTCAGCGCAACAAGGAGACCACACCCTAATCACTAAAAACGCTCTCATACCGTAACACCAACTCTTCCATTCTTCACTTTTTCTCTAGGCATTCGCCACACCCAAACCCTTCCATCGGGTTGCCACAGGGTATAGCCTGTTCCTGCACTTCATATCACTCGTTTCCAATCATCCATTATCTAGGAGCGTCGCTCTTTTCAACCACTCTAGCGTCGCTTAGCACTGACTATACAAAAGCGTGTCTTACGAGGAGTTACAGTACCATTGGGTCACATTCTTTTTAACTCTCTGCGCGCAGTCATTGTGCTAGGTGGATTGCATGCGATTTCTTACAATGACTCTATAGAAAGCTCGACAGTTCCTGTCGGGTAGTACCTGGGCTTGGTTTAGTTGCGGTTGTTCATTCGCATTTCCACTTCAGAATCACATCATAAATAGTCGACTTCGGCAGTCCTTTTTTTTTAAGTCATCGCCACGAATCACTCTCCTGTGCCAAACTCTTCAGCTCAGAATAGCACTTACGAACTACGTCCTCTATAATTTCCAGTTATTTGCCATATTCCAATCTCTGTCTTCCTCTACAATTTTTACTCTCTTCTGCTCCCTCTACTACCATAGAAGTTTTTCCCCGATGTCTCAACAGATGTGCTACCGTCATGTTTTCCGTATATTCCTTTCCTCATCGATTCTTTGGAGAACCTCCTCATTCCTTACCTTGTCAGTCCACGTAATTTTCGACGTTCCTCTGTAGCACCACATCTAAAATACTTCAATTCTCTTCTGTTGCGGTATTGCCACTACCATATAGTTATCTGCTCCAAACTTACATTCTGAGCTGTGCAAAGGTTGCAGTTCCGCTGATGAGAGGGCTATTCAGAAAGTGGAAAACGTTTCCGTCTGACGCCGCTAGGCGTGCGCCGATCGCGTACATTTTGGTACGTGCGTGCTCGGCAGCTCAGTCGGCATCCATCCGTGACTGTGGGAACGTCTCTGTGCGTCTGGTTTTCTCTATATTCGAATTTGAAATGTGCGCTGCAATCGAAAATCCCCCCAGTTGTGAGGTGCGGTCTGTGATACGGTTTTTGTTGGAAAAAACCTAAAACATATAGAAATTTATGGTGAACTGTGCGAAGTCTACGGAAACAACGTAATGAGTGAATGTTCCGTCCGGAAATGGTGCACTCGGTTAAAAATGGCCGAACCAGAGTTCATGATGAAGAGAAGAGTGGACGCCCGAGCATTGTGACTGACGATCTTGTCGCTACCGTTGATGAAACGGTTAGTGAAAACCGTCGCTTCACAATAACGGAGCTTTCGCTTTCTTTTCCACAAGTTTCACGGAGTTTGTTGCTGGAAATTGTCACTCAAAAGCTAGGCTACCACAAATTTTGTGCACGATGGGTGCCCAAAATGCTTACAGAGCACCATAAAGAACAGTGAATGGGGACAAAGTTGACATTTTTGGAGTCCCACCACAAACATGGTGATTCATTAGTGGATCGAATCGTAACCGGTGACGAGAGTTGGGTGAAACACGTCAATTGCGAGACAAAATTACAGTCCGCGGAGTGGGGGCACACAAGGTCCCCCCAAAAACCAAGAAAATGTTTGCAAGCTTGTCAGCAAGAAAGCTGATGGTGATAATGTTTTGGGATAGGAAAGGTGTGTTCTTATTGATTTTCTCGAACGTGGAGCAACCATAAATTCTGCCCAGTACTGTCAAACTTTGCACAGCCTTAAAGAGCAGTTCAAAACAAACGCCGAGGAAAGCTGACGTACAAAATTTAGTTTTTGAACGACAATGCCCGACCTCACACGGCAAACCGCACTGAAGAACTCCTTAATTAATTCAAATGGGAAATTTTCCCTCATCTGCCCTATAGCCCCGATCTTGCACCAAACGACTTCCTCTTGTTTCCCAAGATGAAGAACTGGCTTGCAACGCAGCGCATTGATGACGCGGAACGCCAGGCGGGCGTGAATCACTGACTGAAGTCTCAGGCGGCAGAATTTTATGACGAAGGTCTTTCAAAGCTTGTCCAATCCTATGATAAGTGCCTCAATGTGTTTGGTGACTATGTGGAAATGTAGTATGTCAGTCGCTCTTTCGGATGTATATAATAAAATATATTTCTTGTATTTAGCTTTTTTTAATGCCAAAACGTTCCCTACTTTTTGAATAGTCTTCGTAGAATTATTGAACATCCAACGACTAGCCCATTTTCGAAGTCATTAAGCTCTCCTGACCGAGCCGTTCTTCTTTCACTGGTTCTCTACAATAGTACTCCCCGTCTCCTTTTATACTGAAGGGTCTGCCTTCTGTGACATCTAGTGATGAATTTCACTTTATATAGCGGAGTCAGAATGTCTTTGATCAGGCAGTCTGCTTAATGTTTTAGTAACGGTATTTCCTGAACACATTTCTCGGTTCCATCGAATGTCCTTCGCCCTTGATTTCTCAAAGCGTTGCGTACCAGTGAACGCACTTTGCGAGTCTCTTAAGACAACTACTCCCAAATATTCGTCCTTCTGTAACCAACAAAAGACAATCTGTCGAAAGTGAGACGCAGATTTCTTTAAGATTGAATCCTCCGCTACCAAAATTTCCATCAATTCACACCTGATTTTTGCAAAAACAAAAAAAAAGTTTTAAAAAATGTTTTAATATAATCTTCCTTCACCAATTCCGAAGGAGGAAAGAAAGGAAGACTAGGGTTTAACCACCCGCCGATGACGACGTCAGTAGAGGCGAAGCACAAGCTCCGACTGGGGAAATATAGCGGGTAATTCCTTTCAAAGGAACCATCAGCATTTACACTAAGCAATTTAGGAAAAAACACGGAATACCTAAATTTGGATGGACTGACGGGGGTTCGAACCGCCTTCCTACTGAATGTGAGTCCAGTCTCTTAGCACTGTGACAATTTGCTCGGCATCCGCAGTTCGAGTAACCCTAGCTGAAATGTGCTTATCTCTAGCGTCCAGATTCAGTTAGTAGTCATCGGTAAAGTTCCAGCAGGCCTTATACTTCTGCTGTAGAGCAAGACTTTCTACAGATTTATAAATCGTTATTCTATCTATGCTACTCTTCATGATTTCGTTCTCGTTGGTTTAACCTTAAGTTGAATTGTGTGCTCAGAAACCAGCCCATTCTATTAAATATATTCTCCAAAGCTTTTACAATCTCTCGCTCAACGAATTGGTGCAGTGGTTACAGCTCCGAATTACTTGGTATGAGCAAGATTTAAAGGCTCGTCCACTCGTTCAAATGTAGGTCTCCACCGTTTCCGAAAACACTTTAAGTGAAAAGTGGAACGTTTCTTTGGGTAGTATACAATTGGCTTCTTGACACATCCTTGCTGTCCCCAGTTAGGTTTATGTGGTTGTCCCAAATCACATCAGATGAAGAACTGCACAGCTGTCTCATAAGGACACGATCGAATCCTGATATACACGTCTCCATTCAGAGATAATGCTCAGTCCCTGATGATCTCGTTGTAGGTAGAACGCTATTCCGTAAATATCCGTTTATTATACCTTACTCTTAGCTATATCTGCAACGTATACTTTAGTCTTAGCTGTATCGGCACCAACCTGTTCATTGGTTTAGGTAGCGCAGTTCTAGTTCTGTTGAGGGGGGTGAGGGACACCCTTGGTTTCTCTTTTAATCTCCACATTCCATCACAAAATTGATATCTATACGTACATCGCCGTTGTATTCACCCTTGAACTCACAGAATGCTACTTCTTTACACTCTAGATATAGTAATGGCAGTACGCATGCAACGATACGAAAAAATGAGTAACAGTGTTGTGTCTGGCGAGTCCATGTTGTAATAACGATGCGCATTAGCCAAAATATCGAGATGGAAGCTAGACTTCAACTCGAAACTCCGAAATGTGAGGGTGTGGGAACCAGCCTACTGATCCACGGCCAGATTGTGCGGTGGAGCTCGGCTCGCGTATTATGCAAACGGCATGCTGACGTCCAGCCTGCGGCCGTTTTGCAAGTCAAACAGAGCGGCCTTCACTTTAGCGTGTAAGTCCCAAGCGCAGTCCATACTGGCCGCACAAATCAGTGAACGCGGCAGATGAAGCGACGCCATCTGTGTCTCTCGTAACGACCACAGGTGATTGCCAATCCGATTTGGAATAATTAATCTTTAGGTGGAACTTTCAATTTGCTCCAGAATGCTAACTGTGATAAAGCTTCCTAGCAGATTAAAACTAAGTACCGGGTATGTGCTTCAACTTGGACCTATGCTGCGATGAGTAACGATTTTCTAGCTGGAGCATCTTACCACGACAGCTTACCTTTACATTTCCAGAGCGCCAAACCAAAGTTCCTTTCTTCTGTATTTCCAGGCTTGTAAATTGAAGCCCTCGGATATACTGTCAGGCGCGTTCAGATATCTCTAATACATTATGCCATATAGACAAAATCTGTCGCTAGTATTTCCAGAGAAAATGGGTAATGAAATATATATCATGGAAAATGTCAAATATTTTTGTATTTGGAACAGAAGGATTGATGAGAACGATAGTGATTCTGCACGATTCGATAATTGCTGTGCGTTATTCCCATATTGAAGAGGTAATTGAAGTACAGAAAGAAAATTAAACGGTAGCATTTAAAGTCATCCGTTCAACGCCAATAATAAATTGCGCAACAGAATTCTGTTGAGACTGCAACACAGTTAGTGATTTTTTTCTTTCCACGAGGTAAGGTTTTTCGTTCAGAGATAAATCACCAGTGGCGATTTTTGCGTTACGCTTGCATGGCTCCTGTTGTTGGCAGGCAGCTTTTGGTTTCCTTGTCGCAGCATAAACCAGTCCACACGTGTGTACCTTGCTCACCAGTCCATCTGAAATTACAACAGAGTCATGTATGCCAGTGTGTTATTAAACAAGTAACGAAAATCAATAGATACCAAGATTTTGCTATAATATTCGCTGTTAGTGTGAAAATAAATATAATTCCTTCAAATACGAGGGTATTCCTAAAAGTAAGGTCTCCTATTTTATAAGCACATAGACCTGTTTATTTCTGTAATGATTTACATCAGTTTACACCTTGAGCGTTTAGTTATTTTTCGACATAATCACCATTTCTGTCGATGCATTTTTGTAGACGCTGTGGCAGTTTTTGTAAGCCCATGTCATACCAGCTCGCCGCCATGCTGTTCAGAAAGTTATGAACCTCTTCTTTCACCTCGTCGTCGGAGCTGAAGCGCTTTCCGGCCAAATGTTCTTTTCTTTTGACCAGTCCAGAAAGTTGTCCTGTTCAGCTGCAAGGCGGTGAAGAAATGCGCGAGAAGCATCAACTCGGTGCCGCATGTGATCCTCAGTCAGCATGCGTGGCACCCATCTTGCGCACACCTTCCGGTAGTTCAATGTATCCGTTAAAATTCTGTGAGTGGTGCTTCGGGAAACCTCAGGAACCAACGTGCAGGGATCATCCAGGGTAATCCGCCGATCTTCACGCATGCTTTGCTAAACCTCCGACACTCTCTCCTCAGAAATTGACGGTCTCCCGCTCCTTTATTGGTCGTGAATTTCGGTCCGACCAGCTGCAAACTCTCTACACCACTTACGAACATTTTTGACATCCATGCACTTCTCACCATAAACTTCCGTAGATTGGCGATAGATTTCAATCGGCGCAGTGCCCTTTGCGTTCAAAAACCGAATAACTGCGCGCAATTCGCACTTGGCGGTAACATCCAATGGGAGCTCCATTCTCAACGGCTGCCAAGCCAAGACTGAGCGCCTCAACGCGGCGTGCGCATGTTTACAGACAGCGCGTGAAGCACTCTTCATAACAGTGTGACCAACTGCCACACAAACAGAGTTCTGTACTTATAAAAAAGTAGGAGACCTTACTTTTGGGATTACCCTCGTATTATATTGTAAACACTTGTAACAAATACAACGAATAACGGATAAGAATGAAACAATTACTGCAGCTTTCATCGAGTGATATATTCGTAAAACATATTAAGTTTTCCCTCGCCTAATGTGGCCTCTAAATGTTGTTCGAGTCAATTAAAGCCCGTTTCCGATGACATATCCTCCTCGGCGGCTACCAACACACGACTTAGTCCTTGTGTTAGAAATTACATGGGCTTGACCAAAATATGGAAACACCTTGAAAAATGCATGGGTGAACATAAATGCAGATGCTAGCCAAATCTGTAAGTTGCGCTGTTGTATTTGATCGCGGACGGCAAATGTGCAATGTCCTCAATACGTTGCAAGTGTCAGTCGTGCTCACAAGGGAACCTCCCCATCGCACCCCCCTCAGATTTAGTTGTAAGTTGGCACAGTGGATAGGCCTTGAAAAACCGAACACAGATCAATCGAGAAAACAGGAAGAAGTTGTGTGGAACTATGAAAAAAATAAGCAAAATATACAAACTGAGTAGTCCACGCGAAGATAGGCAACATCATGGACGTTCCGACATAAGGAGCGCCGTGGTCCCGTGGTTTGCGTGAGCAGCTGCGGAACAAGAGGTCCTTTGTTCAAGTCTCCCCTCAAGCGAAAAATTTTTCTTTATTTTAGCAAAGTTATGATCTATCCATTCGTTCATTGACGTCTCTGTTCACTGTAATAGGTTTAGTGTCTGTGTTTTGCGGCCGCACCGCAAAACCGTGCGATTAGTAGACGAAAGGACGTGCCTCTTCAATGGGAACCGAAAACTTTTCATCGCAAGGTCATAGGTCAACCGAATCCTCCACAGGAAAACACGTTTGATATATTCTATACGACACTGGTGACGGCATGTGCGTCACATGACAGGAATATGTTGTCGACCCACCTAACTCGTACACTTGGCGAATGGGTAAAAAGATTCTTCTTCGTTGCCTGATTTAGGTTTTCTTGTGGATGTGATAATTACTCCCAAAAAAGTGATGAAAACATAAGAGTTTGTCACATAAACTGCAACAAATGAATCCAAAAGTCTCACACTCGCACACTTTTCCCTGTCCTCTGTCAAAACATATGTTTTTTACGTTTTCAAATTTTTCCGTGTGTAGACCGTCAAATCCTGCATATGTCCAAGCAAATCTGAACATGTCCTGGAATTTTGGAGAGCGAAGTTGATTATGTGTGAGTGCCTGAACTTTCATAATTGTCTGAAAATAAAAAATTAATCTTTTTGCTCGAACGAAGACTTGAACCAAGGACCTCTAGCTCCGCAGCTGCTCACGCTAACCACGAAACCACGGCGCTCCTGTATTTTGTCGGTCCTTTATGTTGCCTATCTTGCACATGGACTACTCAGTTTGTATATTTTGCTTATTTTTTCATAGTTCCACGCAACTTCTTCCTGTTTTCTCGATTGATCTGTGTTCAGTTTTTCAAGGTCTATCCACTGTGGCAACTTATAACTAAATCTGAGGGGGGTGCGATAGGGAGCTTCCCTTGTCAGAAGAGTGTTCATTGTAATTGTGAACGCATTACGTCGGCGCTAAGTGAATTTGAACTGGTAAAACGTCTGTGCTAGTATGGAGAGAGTTTCCGTAACCAAGGTAGTCGAAGTTTCGGTGTTTCATGAGGGACCATATCGGAAATTTACACCAGATACAGGGATAGAGAAGAAACATCATCCGCCAAGTCACAAAGCGGTCGAAAATGTGTGCTGAGTAATCTTGCCACAAACTGGTTTATATTCCGGGCAACCGCAGTTGTTGAAAGGCATGATGTTAGGAAGAACTCTGCTTACAACTGGTAAAATTGTTGATTACTAAAACATACTGATTTCGCGGCTTCAAGCCGCATCATCAAGTGAACAACGTCAAAACAGCAAAGGCATAGCCATCGCTTCCAGTCGAAATTTACTATTCAGAGAATATCGTCAACATTATGGCGAGCAAAAGGTAAAGACGTAAGAAGTGCGCTCCATTCTTTAAAATTTGCTTGCATCAGGAAACGCAGATCACAGCAAATCGTCCCACTGATGATGCCTTAGAACAAAGAAAAGGCGAAACGCGTCTGGGAAAAATTAAGTGGCTGCAGGAGCAGGCGGTTTTATTTACAAAACAAGTATTTCTAAGGTTACTGCGGAGGATGGCCACGCAAACAAGCTTGTTATCAAGAGTAATCTTGACACACGTTCATTGAAGAGGATTGTGACGAAAATGAAGAGGCCGACAGCTACAAAAGTCACTGCAGAAATGAATATCGCACTCGCGAACCGCATCAGCACCAAACAAGACGAAGCGAGGCCCACAAGCAATGAATTGCAGAGCGAGTTGGAATTGCAAGGCTACTCACCTATGATGCAAATGTCCGTAACAGGAAAACGTGTTTCCAACTTCTGCCCGAGTTTTCGTCTCAAGAGTGAAATACGACGGCGATACGGTGATCATTTTGATAGCTACATCGTGGTATTCCATGGATCCCATGGGCACTCTGCAAGGTTTATCTGACTATTTTGGCTGATCATCTCCATACCATGGTACAAATTCCGTTCTCCAACTATGTTCTAAGAGGACAGGGCCCCTGTTCACACAGCTCGCATCGTTCATGAGTGATTTTGTGAGCTAGAGATTGAATTTTGCACCTGCTCTGTCACAGTCACCAGAGCTGAGTAACATTGAGCCTCGGTGGTCTCCTTTGGAAATAGTGGTGCTTGATTGCTATCAACTTCCACATCGTTACCTGAACCTGCCACTATTTTAAAGAAGAATGATGTGAGATTCCCTTGAAAACCACACAAAACACTATTTATCCCTTACGAGACGGTTGAGAGCAGCTATCGTGCGTCGTGTTAGCCATGGTAATGTGTTGTATTTTTGATGTATCCATATTTTTGCTCAAACCCTGTAGCAGGGCCAAATCTGTGCACTTCTTAATGTGTCTAATACAACTACTATGGATTGCCAACCAAAAGTAAAATAAGCTTTGTAAGATAAGCACATTCAACAATACAAGATGAAATTGATGAGCAATGTCAAAAAGACATAAACTAAAGCCTAGAGGTATCGTAAAATAAGCACAAGGTGTTTACATATCTGTTTCAATGAGCCTGTATTGCGCAACTGACGACAACAAGGGAACAGTGAACTGCTAGAAGCTGCAATCAACTACGAGGGCATGCTGAAAAGCAATGCCTCCGAATTTTTGGGTCCAAACCCTAAAATTTTTCTACCGTTATCTTTTCCGGTCGCAGCTCTCCCAGCTGTTCCATCTAGCAGTCATGCCTACTAGATGTGTGGCTTGCCAAGCGAGAGCTTTTAATATTTGTGCATCGGAAATGTTGATATGACATACCGTAGTCACTGCAGCTGTACAATGATAGCAAAGCCCTATCACCCAACTGTTTTGCTATAATTTCTTCTCTTTAACTATCACAACGTAACGGAATTAAACGCATCTGACTAATAAATATTAAATATGGGATTGTCTGTAAACATTTCCGGTGGACTCACTCCACCTTGGCAACACCACATTCCCATTCTATTGCATTAATTTTAATCATAGCTTGGCGATTCTAGTAATAGGGAGCTTATGGCAAAAATATTTGAACAAAATGGCTACCCTGTACTGAATGATCATGACTACCATTTTGTTTCACGTCTCCTCCTTTATTTTCTCAGATCCTACCACCACAATGATGCAAAATTTCATCCAATACATTTAAACATAAAAGTAAACAATGGATTCTCTCCACAGTGGGAACGGTATTACGTACAAATTTCAATACCCTATAGTCTCTCAATGTTTTTACCTTATTGCTATAGTCCACTTTCTGGATTGGTACGGATATCCACTACTTCTCTCTCTCTCTCTTATAGGCTCATTCATTAATAACCTAGAGAATTTAGTATCGGTCAGGCTATTCAAAGAGAATTCTTGTTTTTTGGTACAGTGCTAGTAACTAAGTCGCCACATTCAAATTACACACATTAAACATGTAAAAAAAAACGACTTTAGCCAGTACGTATCAAATCTTCCCCACAGCAAAATTTCAACCCAGATTAACAAGTCACAGACCGTCGGATTAAATTTCACACGTAACCTTTCCTACTCTGGGCGATTTATGCTAATCTCCCACTGGAATGTAACCCTGATTGTGTTGCTGGGCAGATGGCTAACTCACGTTTTCCTCTCTCAGAGTATCGAACTTTCTAACTTGTTTCACACGAATGCAATTAATAACGGTAATTTTGGTAAGATGATTACTTAATTATCTTACACACGGATCCTCAACTGAAAGTTTCCACAAGCACTTCTGTTTGCCATTGTCTCTTGGTCCGATTGAGACAGTACTCACCATGTGGAAGTGCTTGTTCCTAATTAAAATTCTAATCAGCAGTTCTTAAATATTCTCAGCATAAATTTGTACACGCAAGTATCTCAACTTAAAATTACCACACGCAAGTATCTCCTCTAAAATAACCACACGTGGTTTCTTTGTGACCCTTAGCCACTGCCAAAGAATCCTACGTTCCCCATGTGTTTTACATGAGTATCTTTTCCTGAATCCCACCAAAAAGTTTTGTTCTCGCTGATATTCTGAAAAGGAAACTCAATATTTCTAGCTGCTCTTAAATAAACTACTGGCCATTAAAATTGCTACACCAAGAAGAAATGCAGATGATAAACGGGTATTCATTGGACAGATATATTATACTAGAACTGACATGTGATTACATTTTCAAGCAATTTGGGTGCATAGATCCTGAGAAATCAGTACCCAGAACAACCACCTCTGGCCGTAATAACGGCCTTGATACGCCTGGGCATTGAGTCAAACAGAGCTTGGATGGCGTGTACAGGTACAGCTGCCCATGCAGCTTCAACACGATACCACAGTTCATCAAGAGTAGTGACTGACGTATTGTGACGAACTATTTGCTCGGCCACCGTTGACCAGACGTTTTCAGTTGGTGAGAGATCTGGAGAATGTGCTGACCAGGGCAGCAGTCGAACATTTTCTGTATCCAGAAAGGCCCGTACAGGACCTGCAACATGCGGTCGTGCATTATCCTGCTGAAATGTAGGGTTTCGCAGGAATCGAATTAAGGGTAGAGCCACGGGTCGTAACACATCTGAAATGTAACGTCCAGTGTTCAAAGTGCCGTCAATGCGAACAAGAGGTGACCGAGACATGTAATCAATGGCACCCCATACCATCACGCCCGGTGATACGCCAGTATGGCGATGACGAATACACGCTTCCAATGTGCGTTCACCGCGATGTCGCCAAATACGGATGCGACCATCATGATGCTGTAAACGGAACCTGGATTCATCCGAAAAAATGACGTTTTGCCATTCGTGCACCCAGGTTCGTCGTTGAGTACACCATCGCAGGCGCTCCTGTCTGTAATGCAGCGTCAAGGGTAGTCGCAACCATGGTCTCCGAGCTGATAGTCCATGCTGCTGCAAACGTCGTGGAACTGTTAGTGCGGATGGTTGTTGTCTTGCGAACGTCCCCATCTGCTGACTCAGAGATCGAGACGTGGCTTCACGATACATTACAGCCATGCGGATAAGATGCCTGTCACCTCGACTGCTAGTGATACGAGGCCGTTGGGATCCAGCTGGGCGTTCCGTATTACCCTCCTGAACCCACCGATTCCATATTCTGCTAACATTCATTGGATCTCGACCAACGCGAGCAGGAATGTCGCGATACGATAAACCGCAATCGCGATATGCTACAATCCAACCTTTATCAAAATAGGAAACGTTATGGTACGCATTTCTCCTCCGTACACGAAGCATCTCTACAACGTTTCACCAGGCAACGCCGGTCAACTGCTGTTTGTGTATGAGAAATCAGTTGGAAACTTTCCTCATGTCAGTACGTTGTAGGTGTCCCCACCGGCGCCAACCTTGTGTGAATGCTCTGAAAAGCTAATCATTTGCATATCACAGCATCTTCTTCCTGTCGGTTAAATTTCGCGTCTGTAGCACGTCATCTTCGTGATGTAGCAGTTTTAAAGGCCAGTAGTGTATTCCACATGCATACCATTCCCATATTCTTTAGTTTTACGGAGCACACTGAAAATAGGTGTTTCAACTTCAGGAACCAGCGGCAGAGTGCCGGAACATGGCCGTTCACCAGGCCAACCCACGCTTCCTCAGAAGTGGGGGAGGATCCTGTTATCGTATTGGTTAGCCACACTCCAGGCCCTCTAGTGCTCTGGAATACTTCCTTTCCTTCGTACTGCCAAAGGTGACCAGAGAACTGTCTCAAAGATAATTACAGATTCTACATCCACTATCCGTGGTCAGCAGACAACAAGCCATTCACTCATTTCTCAAACATCAGAAAACTGGATATAGGGATCTATTTTTGAAGGAAGTGCACATATGAATAATTAAATATACAAATTGTCCTTCTTTTCTACATCTGTATCCGGTTTAACTGTATTGAATAAAATTGTGTTACCATAAAACGGCTGACAAGAACAACGAAGTATGTTGTTGTACAATGGGTATTACTGTATCCAATCAAGCAAATTTTTTCTATGTCGGGTAGCTCTGCACCCTTTCAGTAAAACAAACGTTATTAAAATTCTACATATTTATTCTTCGGGCCTACGTATTTGCCGCCCGCTGCCGCTAGAGGGCTCCGAACTGCAGCGTGTAACGTGGCGTGTAACATGTGTAGGTCGGAGCGTGAGAAACACCGTGCTGCAGTCGAGTATCGAATTCGAGGAGTTCGACCGCACATGGGGCACCCTCACCTTCAGCATAGCAGTGCCAGAACACACACGAGCGCCGCGACATCATAAACAATCCAACGTCTTGAGTTCACTGTCATCGATTGCCCTCCATACATTCACTGTCATCGATTGTCCTCCCTACAGTTCCGTCGAGGCTCCATCCAATTTTCAGCTGTTTCCTAAACTTTAATAACACCTTCCAGGGCTTCGCTTTGATAGTGAGGAAGCGGTGCAAGCAGAGGTGCGGTTGTGGCTCCATCAGTAAAGTCAAACTTTCTACAGTGACGGTACGGACAAAATGTTCTCTCTATGGGAGAAATGTGTTCGTCGCCAGGGTGAAATGGAGAAACAAACATGTTGACATGAAGAATAAAGACGCAGAATGATAATAACTTTTGTTATAGGTCGGACATAAAAAGATCAGACGCATTACTTTTCAGCACGGCCTCGTTTATCACAAGTGCGAATCAGGAAACGGCATGCGGTAACGCCGTAAAAGACAGGAGGTACGTCACAGTGTTATTCACACTAATTGGGGAAGAATCAGAAAATGTATTACACTATAAGAATGTAAAAGAAATTGGGACTATCTCAAACCTAAGTGTTCATGAACCAATGCCCGAATACGAATGTCTTCGTATTGACCGACTGGGATCAAGTAACAAAATCAGCTACTCTTTTTTCTTTATATTTTACTATTTTCTCGATACTCCATCTTGTTCCTATATCGTTCTTACCTTTCTACTGTCCATGTTGCTCGATATTTCTTGCTTTCTCTGCCTTGAAAGCCTTCAAAATTTAATATTTTGCACCTAAACAGATTTCTTGCTGTCATTTACTGTTATCTGATGTTCCTTGATCCTAGTTATTTTGATATTTCTATTATCAGTAGATTTATTTAGTAGAAATATATGAATATTTGTATCGGAAACCTGTTATTATTCATTCGGTAGACGTGTCAAAGAAGATTAACCTTCGCCCTGCCATTACTTCTGATATTGTGTATATATTTTGCTATATATCCCTATTACGTCTTACTTTCCGATCATCTGTGGTTTGTATTGCACTCAGTATTTTCCCTATAGCCCGTCTTGCAAGAATATCTATCCTGTTCAGCTTGTAGTTAATTGTTAAGCGGACATATGCATATGAACATTCGAGTCTTACAACTGGAGTACACACTTTTAGATTTCAATTTACAGATATGCGTATCATGTTGTAGATGTTTTTAAACTCACTGAATGCAGATCTTACGGAAATGTAAATGAACCTGCTGATTTAACCATTGTATCCTACAAGACGATGTGATGAGCTCGAGACTTCTTTATACCAACGATGTGCATTGGTTTGTAGCTAATATATCTAGAATAATGTACTTCGATGATAAACTACTGCAACTACATTCCCTTAACATCACTTAAAATCTGTTTCACCAAAACCGAGAAATTATTTTTACATACAATCACCCGAAATGTCTGCGTGTGAGGCTACGAATGGTGCTTTCAGAACGAAGGCAAAGTCATCAAAATATTTCTCTTGTTTCTCGCCTATTAGCCGCGATTGGCTCCTCGAAACCAAAAATGTCTCAGCGGACCAAACAGAAAAGTTTCAGACATCAATACAGTTGGTTTAAACATGGAGAGTATTACACGGGCTGGTGTCTCCGAATCACCCTCAACACATGAGAGATTTCTCGTCTGCAGATCATCCACCAACAACCATTTTTTGCCAATACTACTGCAAGTTTTCTTCATCTTCTGTGATATCGCAAATTTTAAGTACCCAGTTTGTGAGCTGATGCAGATCTTAACGCAGGAATTCATGTTAGACTTCAGGACGTCTTCCAGACAGTTCCTGTTAGAACTTCGTTCAGAACACTCTCTCACGTCGTTTGTAGAATAAGGTGTAACACCACAGCTCTTATGCTGTATGGATTGATTTATTTTTTTGCTTTTGCTTTATTTAATGTCATATTGTTGATCTTTTGTAAATGTGTTTGAATCGATAACATAAAATTGTGTACTCTTTTCTTTGTCAAACTTTGATGTCATGATTTGATTGTATGCTGTGTAACATATCTCTCGTTTAAATGCTTTGACCCATTTGGAGGGAACAATACTTACTGTATATGATTGTAATTTTGTGTGAATAATTTTTGTAGAAGTGTCAATATGTGAAAATGTTCTGTTTTATTTAATGTATTTGTTTGCTGTTATGTAAATTGCTGATCCTCACTTAGGGTTCTTAGTTAGTTTGTATGTAAATGGTGTAGTGGTTCCCCTCTGGAACGGAAATGCGTAGCACGCGCAAATTGTGGTTGGCATAGGTGGAAAAGGTGGAACTGATAGTCGTCGGAGACGAGCCACCAGTCGGAAAGGAGCTACCAGTCTGTGCACTGTCAATGTAAAGGTGCATATCATGCTGATTCAGAGAGAGGCTTTTACTGCTTCTTTCCAATGCCTCGGATGGGTGGATAAATAGCTGGATCTATTCTGGAATTTGTATGAATCGTCGCCATGAAGATACGATAAAGTCCGGCAATTCTACCTGTAATTCCACCTACCAACATGCAGTTGCCACCACATTGCGCAATCACTGTAACGTAATACTATATTGATATACAGTGAAGGATCAGCCTAATGGATGTGTTAGTGTGCTGAAATATAAGGTAATTCATATCGGAATTTATTTACCTACCTTGATTTTACTCCTCATCATAACACCTCTCAGGGTCCTCTCCGTTTGAAGTAAAGTGATTACCGAGTGTCATTACTGAAAGTACGTTGAAGCCTAGAGCTTTGTTAAATAATGCCTCTTGAACTTATTAGAAAGATAGTTAAAGCTAATGTGGTAACAGAGTGAGTTAAAGCTAATGTTATTTGTCCAATAATAATAATTTTCCTATTGAAACTGTTATTTAAAGTGCTGTTACTAACTTCAAACCTTAGGCTGAGTCTTATAAAGTAAATGATCACGTTGTTGTCTGTAGTAAATTCTAAAAAGGAGAGTCAGTTCCTTGCAATTTTGTCAACATTGTGTTTCGTTGTAGTAAAAGTGAGAAAGCTGCAGTTGTGAAACATTACATTCTCATGTATGCCAAGTGTTTGTCTCTCTTGTGTGCATATTAACAGTATAAAGACCACTCAGTTTGTGTAAACCCTGAAAGTGATAGTGTTTTTCTGTACCTGTTATAATTTTGAAAATAGTTCCTGCTGCTCTAACTGTTAGCTTCAATCTTAAAACATATGTGTGTTAGAGTTCATTGCACTCGCGTGTTGCTAAGTCTAGGTTGTGTCTGTTGTGTTGTCCATTATAGTTACTTATACCTACTTTCATAAACGAGAATGTTAATCTTTCTCTTGCCTAATTAGGCTGGCGACCGTTTCCCTTATTCTATAAACAGTATAGCTAGGCAAAATTTTGTTTGTCACTATTCCCATATTAACGTAATTCTGACTTTCATTTCCGATAAGCCACTTCCATTAGGAACAATACGGTCAACTTAACAAAATTCCTCTCAGAGGGTAACACTGCTCTGTTGCTTTGTGCCATAGTTACTTTTACAAAATTGTTTTATGTTACAACCTGCTTCTGGCATTGAGGTTATGGTACAGTAGTTAGCAGACGGGGAGTGTTATAAAGGCCCTGACAGAAAGATGAGAGTGATGCTCCAGTTCATATGGAATACAATATCGAAGTGCACTTGCCGATATCTGAAGTTACAGATGGGTAGAGAACTGCTGCTCTTGGGTGACTGCGAAACTAAAAGCCAGATTAAGGAATATACGTAACGTACGAGTGCAGGTTGTGGCACATGGACGACCGCATACAGAAGTTTGGGTCTGGCAGCAGCTCGTGCGTGGATAGCAGACGCGATTAAGGCGACCCTCGCATAAAACCGGGAAAACTGGTTTCGAGCCCCAGTGCGAGACAAATTGACATCGTCGTCTTTCTAATATACACCCGGAGGTGGTTCATATTCGCAATTTCTTGTACATTTATAGTGTTGGTTCTGCTAGGAGATATCAACCTTTGAAGACTGTCGAAGTATCTTGATTTTTATCCATGGTGGAATGTGAGATTGTGGCAGTACGCAGCTTGAAAGCTAAATGTAGGCTGAACCACTGAAACTGAGAACGGACTCATTTTTGCACATTTTGAAGGTACATTCCTTTATCATCAGAAATATTTTAACAGAAAATGTACATACTGACAAACATTTATCTGTACGTACATGATGAGACTGCTGTGAGGGTTTTACATGAATGATTCTTTGTCAGTGCTTTCCATGCAACACAGCTTCATGTGTTACGAAGGCATATACCTTCGAAATACGTGAGAATTAGTGCGTTTGCACTGCAAGAGGCTGAGCCTACGTTTTAGTTTTCAAGGCACCTAAGTAATTTTCATATACGAGGTGCATTCAAGTTCTAAGGCCTCCGATTTTTTTTCTCCGGACTGGAAAGAGATAGAAACATGCGCATTGTTTTAAAATGAGGCCGCGTTCATTGTCAATACGTCCCAGAGATGGCAGCCCGTACGGCAGATGGAATTTTACCGCCAGCGGCGAGAATGAGAAATGTTTTAAATACTTAAAATGGCGACGTTTTCCTTACTTGAACAGCGTGCAATCATTCGTTTTCTGAATTTGCGTGGTGTGAAATCAATTGAAATTCATCGACAGTTGAAGGAGACATGTGGTGATGGAGTTATGGATGTGTCGAAAGTGCGTTCGTGGGTGCGACAGTTTAATGAAGGCAGGACATCATGTGACAACAAACCGAAACAACCTCGGGCTCGCACAAGCCAGTCTGACGACATGATTGAGAAAGTGGAGAGAATTGTTTTGGGGGATCACCGAATGATTGTTGAACAGATCGCCTCCAGAGTTGGCATTTCTGTGGGTTCTGTGCACACAATCCTGCATGACGACCTGAAAATGCGAAAAGTGTCATCCAGGTGGGTGCCACGAATGCTGACGGACGACCAACATGGCTGCCCGTGTGGCATGTTGCCAAGCGATGTTGACGCGCAACGACAGCACGAATGGGACTTTCTTTTCGTCGGTTGTGGCAACGGATGAGACGTGGATGCCATTTTTCAATCCAGAAACAAAGCGCCAGTCAGCTCAATGGAAGCACACAGGTTCACCGCCACCAAAAAAATTTCTGGTAACCGCCAGTGCTGAAAAAATGATGGTGTCCATGTTCTGGGACAGCGAGGGCGTAATCCTTACCCATTGCGTTCCAAAGGGCACTACGGTAACAGGTGCATCCTACGAAAATGTTTTGAAGAACAAATTCCTTCCTGCACTGCAAGAAAAACGTCCGGGAAGGGCTGCGTGTGTGCTGTTTCACCAAGACAACGCACCCGCACATCGAGCTAACGTTACGCAACAGTTTCTTCGTGATAACAACTTTGAAGTGATTCCTCATGCTCCCTACTCACCTGACCTGGCTCCTAGTGACTTTTGGCTTTTTCCAACAATGAAAGACACTCTCCATGGCCGCACATTCACCAGCCGTGCTGCTATTGCCTCAGCGGTTTTCCAGTGGTCAAAACAGACTCCTAAAGAAGCCTTCGCCGCTGCCATGGAATCATGGCGTCAGTGTTGTTAAAAAATGTGTACGTCTGCAGGGCGATTACGTCGAGAAGTAACGCCAGTTTCATCGATTTCGGGTGAGTAGCTAATTAGAAAAAAAATCGGAGGCCTTAGAACTTGAATGCACCTCGTACAAAGTAGCCCACAGACTTTCGTTTCGGTCTATCGCGATGTGATAAAGGCATTTGCAAGCAGAAATTAGTTCAAGAATATGTCACGAAGTCTCAGCGATTGGCGAAATTGGAGAAAAAAAAGAGCAGGAGATTTGATTGTCCTCTGTATGCAAACGATGCTCCGATTTCAGTGGCATAGGGTCACCACAATAAGGTCGTGAAGCAATAAGAGAAATACCAGCTTACAAAGGACGCCGTAGGAGTCGTACAAATAAGGATACTTAATGGATGGAAGAATGTGTATGTGAAATCTTATGGGACTTAACTGCTAAGGTCATCAGTCCCTAAGCTTAGACATTACTTAACCTAGATAATCCTAAGGACAAACACACACACCCATGCCCGAAGGAGGACTCGAACCTCCGCCGGGACCAGCCGCACAGTCCATAACTGCAGCGCCTCAGACCGCTCGGCTAATCCCGCGCGGCTGGAAGGAAGACTAGGGTTTAATATCCCGTCGACTAGGAGTTAGTAACAAACGGAGCATAAGCTCTGATAAGATAGAAATTGCGACAGAACTGCACGATTTTCTTTTCCAAGGGATACCATTTATTCATCTATAGTATTGCACAGTTGCACCAGAAAGGAGAACCTTCAGAACAACACAGAGATTCTGGCATGCACTTCCAGCTACTGGGATACTGTTATTAAGGAAAAACTTGAGATTAAATTAGCAAGCCACCTTATTTCTGCTCAAACAACATAGGGACAAGGTAATGTTACTCTCTGCTTTCTCACCCGTTGGTAGTTGGTATTCACTATCGATGGCGCTAGTTTTTTAGAATGTTTGTGCGTTGTCTTACAGCATGTGCCGTATTGTGGTTCTTTACCAGCGTAGCCCTACCTCGGAGGGTTAAATTTCCTGTCATAGCTCTGTTTCTATGCATCTGTACCTTAAAAATAACGCTGTGTTACCTGTCAGCTGAATCCCCGTTAAGTCGTTTGAATGTTCTATACTCCGGGAAAAACACAAGTTTCACAAATCTTCAAGGAGGTCGAACGAGTTACTGTAAACTTAACAAAAGAGAAAAAAAAACTTTTATAAATGTAACGAGTGCACTTTGTGGACAATAAGCATTCCCTATACTGCTTAATAACTTCATAGAAATGGTTTTAATCGATTTGACAATGATCTCATGGGGATGTGAATTCCGTTCGTACCGACAGTGAATCATGTGTATGAACGATTCGTTTCAATCAATTGAGAAGAAAACTTTCTAGGACTTATTTCGTATTTTTGTTCAAAGTATTATTTTATGGTGACTTAACTGTGACAAATATTTTCGGAGCGATCATGTATGTCTTTAGTAACACGTACGTTTATTGTAGACATTTACTAGTTCAACATTATAGTAAACGTCAGTGAGGTTGAACTACATTTTGGCACTAAGTATCAGTTAAGAACATCTTGTTATCACCGAAACTGTTTTAGCGAAATTTTAGTCTTTAGTGTGTAATGATGGAAATTATTAATGGACTAGTGTAGCAATCCGCCACATTTAAAAAAATACATTCGCATTTTGTCACAGAGATCTTCGAGCTTTTTACTTCATCGTTAGATGTATTTTCTTCTTTTCATTTTCACACATACAAAGGTACGTGTTGCAGGACGTTGCTTTAGACAAATGTTCGTATGAAAGCTGCATTGAGGCATGGAGTTTCATACAGAAAAGAGGGATTATTAATTACGATCGTGCTCTGGACGCTATGCACACACAAACTTTGACACGATCAAAGTGCTATCACTTTTAACTCCAAGAAAGTGGCTCGAGTTGGGTGGGGTGGAGCTGTTAATGGGATAACTAATGGCCGCTGTCATCGGCGCAAATGAAATTGTGCGGAAGAGATTAAGCCACAGGATGCCATTGCTTCGCTTTAATAGCTTCTCTCTGCAGAGAACGGCGATTCGGTGCTATACAGCCGTCGCACCATTTGGCACAGCTCTTTTATTGATGACAATTTCTTGCGAGTAACTGGTAATGCAAACAACTGTGGCCTTGCTACTTCGAATACGTCTACAACGAAGAATGTTAAAATATAAATATTTAGGATGACGGACCTGTCAACGAACTGAGTTATCTTCTTATGAAAGGAATTTCATATTGAGGCAATAAAGAAGCTCATTGTCATTCAAGCGCCAATTCTTCGTGATCGAACTAACTGTTCCTGCGTTTGGACGGCTCGAACGATGTCGATTTGACTTCATGACTCCAATAATAACAACTGCCGACCTTGCCACGCTATCCGTGGAACTAGCATTAAGTAAAGAGGCTTGTATAACAATGAGAACAAGACGACATTTTTCGCTGTACTTGCGGATCAGAATAACGAAGTGAATGATGGTTGAGAACAGTAATTGAACATGAAGCTGGGCCACGTTGATTCCTAGCCAGCCACAGTGTAGTATGACTGTGGCAGCAATAGCAGTGTGGTCCCATAGTGAATACGTTCAGACGCATCCTGTTAAAGCGTTGGACTGTAACAGCCACATAACCTTTCTGACCACTGTCGCTGCTAGTAGCCATAATTTACTCGCGAAAAATGAAATTGTCTCTGAACTAAATAAAACACAGGTTGGGGATACATCACAACTGTTATATTGCTGGCGGTAATTGCGGTTCGCATCTAACTCTGGTGGCTGGCATCTAAGATAACAGAACGCTACGGTAACCACAACAGCAGGAGCGCCGTAGATCAATATTTGATATCTTCGTATATTCATAATTAAAACGGACGGCTTGGGACGTCAGCCGGTATAATATATGTTAAAAAATGACGTAATTCCTCCAGCTGTATTAAGGTGGAACACGCCTATCTCACCACTGACTACTAGTGATAGACACATACGGTTACTGTCAACAAACAACGAGGAGAAGTTGGTTTGTTTGTTTGTGGCGACGAACAGAAGTTGTTTCTTCAATTTCCTGAAGATAGCACAATACACTTCAGAGTTGATCTTCGCATCATGAGGGCGGACATCAAACAGTCCAACGACTCATCGTGATTTGGCGTTCTGTTGTTCACTGCCAGGTCTCCGTAAATATTCTGCAAGTGCTTATGAATATATATGATGCTCTGACTTTCCTCCAAAAGAAACTCAATGACAGTTCTGTGACTGGCAAGCGCCTCCGTTACATACGGCATTTTGAAGGCCACGAATAGCACCGACAGCTATTGGTACGTCATGAAACTGTAGGTGCTGAAGCGGGAATATTACACGACGTCCCACAACAAATCCCGCGTTTTTTCAATATAAATTCGCCAAGAAGAAAAAGTGTGTGGCATTACTTATCGAACGCCCGTCGTATTTTTAAAAACCTTCTAAATTTCTCTGAGCTTACAGAAAGATTTCAGTCAGAAGTTACTCTAAAAGGCTCTCCAGATTCACACGCACCAAATGTTCAGTAATTTGCTACACAAAATAACAACGCATCTACTGAAGTTGGAACTGCTGCAGAACTCCTGAAATCAGCCGGCCCAAAAACCTTGAAAGAAATTACGATGATCATCCAAAACATTTGGAAAACTGAGAAAATTCCAGATGACTGGAAAAATGCAGTGTCAATAATTATAAAAGGAATTCCCATCTTCCTGCCCCAATCCAAATGCTATGTCAATGTCCCCAGGGGCGAGGAAAAGAACTTCGCAGATATTTTAAAAAAGCTTCTAAATTTCCCTGAGTCCACCTATTTATCAGGAATTCCTCCAGAAACCAATCCAAATTCACGCGCACCAAATCCATGCAAAATAGGCGAAAATAAAGGAAGTTTCAAACCAAATAGATTCTGCCCAGAAAAAAATTTCAGTTCTGTAAGAGGAGTAACACATGATTAGGAACTATCTACATTATTTTACAAGTGTTTCTTAGAAAAGTGACCTGAGACTAGCGAAAACTAAACTCGGAGCCTAAAATTGACGATGAATCTAATAAGGAAGAACAAATATTATGATAGACAGCTTAGCTCTTGCAGATGGCTTGGCAGTTCTATCTCAGAATATTAAAAGTAGGTCTCCAAAAATAATTTGAAACAAAGAAGTATACGTTTATCAACGACCTAGCATCCAAATTCTAAAACCGAAACAAGAGAAAAATTAGAGATTTTCTCTTAAAATATATTTTGGCGAAATCATTCATGAGACTGGCTTCGAAATAATGGTTACGAAATTCGTTGTTACAAATCATAACTATAACAAAAAAAGATCTCAAAACACACAAAACTGAGACACCTCAAGGCACTTATAAAAGCAGACTGTCTTTACGGTGCTAAAACACTTCTTTTAAATAGAAAGAGAGACAATGAAGAAACCCAAAAAAAGAGAAAGAAAAGTAACTAGGAAAATTAAAGGTCCAAATTATACTCATGAAGTCATATATAGACTAACAACAGCCGGCCGCGGTCGTCTCGCGGTTCCAGGCGCTCAGTCCGGAGCTGCGCGACTGCTACGGTCGCAGGTTCGAATCCTGCCTCGGGCATGGACGTGTGTGATGTCCTTAGGTTAGTTAGGTTTAAGTAGTTCTATGTTCTAGGGGACTGATGACCACTGACGTTAAGTCCCATAGTGCTCAGAGCCATTTTTGAACTAACAACAAACAAAAACTGAAAAGTATACCAACATATGTCCTGATATTAAAAAACTTATGCTAAAATTCTATGGACATATTAAAACAATGGAACCAACCAGTTTAACTTGACAGTTTGTGAAATTCTACGAAAATCGCAGTACAGCTGTAACCCAAGAACACCAGAACAAGACGCTCTTATGTGTGCAGAAGAGCCCATTCTGACAGAATGAAAGTAATGTGGGCACAAACAAAACCGAAACTCTGAAAATGTCCCGTGTTGTACATTGCTGTTTTGTGATAAAGCCGGTTCTGGCCCATTTTATTAGTTACAATTGTATAGCACACATTCAGGGGCAAATCATTGCGCTACCATTTCCCTTAACCTATTGTTATGCTAATTGATTTATGATCACTGATGGTCGATTTATGACCCCCTGGGGTAATCCCTCCTGCTGAGAAACCCCCAGCCCTCCCCGTCCTCCTTCCCTGACCCTATGGACAAGAATCACTTTTTCGTCACCTCTCCCCAGTTCAGAGCCACTTTTCACCCTCCTGAGAAATCACCCAGCCCTCCACTCTCCTATCCTTCTTCCTCCTTCCCCACTAGCACTTCCCCTCCCCTCCCCTCCCCTCCCTGGAAAAATTGGTGGGAAAATTTCTCAGCCTGTTCAGAGCTGTGGGTGTGGAAGATGCAACCATTATTCTGTCCAGCAACTAAGTACCATAATTACGTACATATATTGCTGCAGATTGGAGGTTTTGTCTTGTTGGAAAATTTTCGTGTGTGAGCTCACCTTGATGTGCATGGATCGACTGCACAATGCACAATATCACCACCAGAGGACATCCCACACCCCACTCTTTGTCACCTCCCTCCCCACGCTTCACAGAAGAATTTGATGGGAAAATCACTCAGTCTGGGTTGAGCTTGTGGACTTGAAGGATCCCATGACAAAAAACTTTAACTACATTGCAGAGGGCAAAATAATATACTGTTTATTTATAAAATTCAGTTTGCACACCAATTTTCAGGGGTTGGATCTGTTTATTTTGTGGCAAAAAGCTCATCATTCTCAGCTGTTTATTTAATTTTGGATGATGCATGTCTTGTAAAATACATCAAAGGGAAGTAATTAAACTAATAAATACATCACTTTTTTTCTGATCTCACTGGGAATAACTTCAGGAAATATATGTCTACATAAAACACTCACCACATGTAATAACACAGTTACAGATCGTGCTAAACACGTTTGGCAGAAAACATCCCTATGTATGAGGCGCACCATACCACATCCACCTGATCATCGGCAACCCTTTACGTCCCAAGTGCTGGACTGGGAGGTGCCAATTGCCTGCAGAGGAATGCATGGTACTGGATGTTTGCTGCCTTTGAAATTTTGATATCAGGCTCATTTCTTGTTTTGTTCCCAGACACAACTTCCATACCTGGTCAGTGAAAGCAGGTACTCCACGTGCCCACCCTGCTGTGCAGATACTTACTGAGTTAATTTAGAATACCACCAGCAGAGGACTTTGTGTGAAGTAACCTCCACACCCCTCGACACCCCTCTCCCCTCAAACCCCCTCCGCATCTGCCCCCTTGCCTCTGTTACTTCCTGTCAGACAAAGCATCAGGTGGCGGCAAATCTTTGATATTGATACCTGGAAATTCCTGTCGAAACACATGGTCTCTCACTCTCACTCTCTCTCTCTCTCTCTCTCTCTCTGAAGTGGTTACTTCCTGACCAGTAAGCATCTGTAGCATGCCACCAGAAACCACACTATCCCCTCTTTTCTCCAGAACAAAGAAGCGGATACCTGGTAAACCCCAGCCATCCCCAAAATGCTGGGCTGTGGATATCTTGAAAATAGTCAATTTGCACTACCCTCTGTGTGGTACAGCTTTTCCTTTTTTCCTATTGATGGATACTAGTACTGCCACATTTGCTGGGAAATGCTGGGGCTATCTGGTAATCCATAGTGTAACCACCCAGTTTCCTTATGGATTTTCTTTGCCTCCTTGATGGATACTGACACAGTTAGATCGTTTGGCAGGAAATCCATTATGTTGGAGATAGCTGAAAATGGTAGTGAGAATTTCAAATTTTAGCTCCATTGCACTATGTCCTTAAAAAACGTGGAGGGGACAGGGCAGCGGTTTTCCCGGAGTGTGCTCGCAATACCACCATTGGAAACAATAAATTGATCAAGTGGGAATCTGAGTTCATGATTAGAAGGGGTGCTGTATAAAATTATACTTGTAATTTTAAATTTCGGCGGGAATTCATCCGTCGTGGTTGTGTGATTCCTGACCACCTACAGGTCTGCTAAATGTATTTTTTAAGCACTATAGAATTCCCGTATTGGTTCTCTCTGCTTCACCAGCAAGAAGAAGGGGGGGGGGGGAGGGGAGGGGAAGGTCTACCAACCATGTGATAGGTACTACAAATCCATCTTTATTGAAACAAAAAGTACCTTTCTTGGCCGATTAAGAACAGAAGAAGCGTATGGTTTATGCATGATGGAGTTCCAGACAAATGGAGTTTGAAATGTTTTACATAAATCACTTGTGTTGTCAGTTCTGTAGTATTGTTGTAGTGTTTGAATTCCATACCAGGAAGGTACTGGAAAGAGAGAAATGATCATAGAACATAAATACACAGTCCTAATGCTATATGGTTCTGAATTTAAACATGCTACAACGTTAAAGCACTGTGGTTTCCGATACATTAGTTGCGTGAAATGCAACGCTGTTAAGACCCCGCCGGCCGGGGTGGCCGAGCGGTTCTAGGCGCTACAGTCTAGAACCGCGTGACAGCTACGGTCGTAGGTTCGAATCCTGCCTCGGGCATGGATGTGTGTGATGTCCTTAGGTTAGTTAGGTTTAAGTAGTTTTGAGTTCTAAGGGACTGATGACCTCAGAAGTTAAGTCCCATAGTGCTCAGAGCCATTTTTTTTGTTAACACCCCAATGCGGGAAAGATATTTCTAACGCCTGACATACATTAACCCAACAAGTTTTCTATCTTACTCACTTTGGTGAGAAATTTAAAGACGATAAAACTATTACCTTCTACACCAAAGGAAAAAAAATACATACATTCTTTGTGATACATGCGCTATATAACTTCCCAGAGGTGTGTAGCGCCCACTGTTCACGTCCAGTTACGGTTGGGAAATTGTGCTATACTCGTATCAATCCTATAAAATGATCGTAAGTAACAAGAAAATGAATGAAACAGCGACATCATATGAAGAAATAACAAGTGCATAGCAGTGGTGTTTCACATATGAAATTACACACCATGCGCCACTAATTCTGTGAACGGAACACAATCACTTCCACACATAATGGCAAGTAAATGCATATACAGTGTTTGCAGTACCTGGCAAAACCCAGTCACCGCAGTTGTGAAACCGAAGACCCAATTTATGTCCAAGATGTGGCAGGGGCCTGGAGTACTTCGCATACATCATCATACATTCATAGGAGGGTGCTAAAGTAGGTTTACCATCGGTTTAGTGGGCACGATTCATCACACATGCGTTGGAAGTCCTCTGAGTGACAGTGGTATGGGGAGTTTTGCTCAATGGTTGAATGTGCGATAAACGACTTGCCACAATGTTTCCCTCTCTGTAGAATAGATCATCAGTCAGTCATTAAATTCTACCACGTTACAATCCTTCTCACCCAATACTCCATCTGCTTTTTATCATCCTCTAACGCAGATCCATGTCAATTTAGAAAAAAAAATGGCTCTGAGCACTATGGGACTTAACTTCTAAGGTCATCAGTCCCCTAGAACTTAGAACTAATTAAACCTAACTAACCTAAGGACATCACACACATCCATGCCCGAGGCAGGATTCGAACCTGCGACCGTAGCGGTCGCGCGGTTCCAGCCTGTAGAGCCGAGAACCGCTCGGCCACCCAGGCCGGCGTCAATTTAGAGACAGATGATTCTCTTTTCCAGGAAAGCATCAAAGACAGCAATCAACTTGCATGTATTCCTATTACCTCAGTAGACATACAGCAGAATATTGTTAAAAATCATGCAGCAACTGTTCTGTAAGGTACTTTTTAGCTGACACAGCATGGCTATGATTGGTAGAGAATACAAGGAAGCACATTGTAAAGACTTTTTATTAGAGTTTAAAACACTTAAACAGTCTTCCTCAGGATCAAACACGCGAGCCATTCGGTAGTTATATATTGCAGTCCCCAAGCTGGTAATACAGTGCTCGTTAGCTAAGGGGGAAGTAAAGTTTATCGTAGGTACATATTGAAATGAGAATACCAGTCTATATCACTAGCGTCGTCGGTTGTACAAGTTTGGAATACGTGTTATACTCTTTCCGAAAGCGAAATATCGAAATATATTGATTATGTGGAACTCAGTTCTTTCTGTTACTTCACGAGACGTCGGACGTGGCGTGCATAGTATCATTCTACTTCTTGTCAATTCTAAATTAAATCGGAGACAATGTTTCAGCGAGGGTCGGTCAAAGACAGTGGAAGAGTCACGTGATGTGTAGAGAGAGAAACTATCTAGAGTTTTGCTCAGGATCCTTAGCCGATAGGTTCAACGAAGGGGTAGTTCGTTTCAAAACAGAGGAGGGAGTGCTGCTGTGGACATGATTTGTTTGTTGGGGTGGTAGTTATCAAAAGTGTTGATGAGACGTTTCAGTATCCGACCTTATCTTACGAAAGCGGGAATTCTCTGTGACACCCATCCACATACGGAGAGATGGTCAATCCTAATAAAATCTTACCGACTTTATAAAGTGTTTCGGCTAAGGAACGTAGTTCTTGCGTCTCCTCTCTGTTGTTGTCTGTTATCTACAATAAGAAACAGTATTTGTGTCCTGTGATGTAGGTGGTGCAACAGGGTTCATGAAATGTCCACATGTATATGGACTCGGAAAGTAATGGAAGAAGTGGTTTAGCAATGATGCAGAAATCGAGAACCGCGCTGCAATATCATTGGCTGGGAGCATCACGAGATCGACGCAATGAGACGTTTTGCTGACGTGAGAAGTCGTCGAGAGCAGTGGTTTTGAAATCGAGTATTTGGTAAAATGCGGTGAAATTACGGAAAAACCTAGTAAAATTGCTACACTGATGGAAAATCCTTAAAAATGAGGATAAATACGTCAAAAAATGGCTGTTATAGAGCTCCGACCTAGGCAGCTTGCTCTTCTGTCATCGACAACAGTATCATAGACCTTGTTCGTAGTTTTACTCAGTTGGATGCTACGAAATTTGGATGAGGGAAGGATGCGAATTATAGCTTTCTGTCGGGTGTAAAAATGACATGTAAATAGATAGCGTGAAAGCTGCTGTTCTGTGTTGATATTTATGCGTGTGAAAGCCATTCCGTTCCTGTCTCTGTTGTTGTTGCTCTGAATAACGAAGATGCAGCGAGGGTTTCAAGCAGCATGATGCAGAACAGTACTGGACTCAAACATACACACCATCCATTGAACCGTTGATCATTCCAGCGATACAGCAAGGGCATACTGAGGATGGGAATATGCCAATAGCCACTGTCACATCAGTGTATGATGATGCTGCACTCATTGCGAAATATGGAGACCGATACATTTATTTACGACATCCCAATAACAGAATACCTACAGTCTTTTCTCGAATCTGATTGGCTGGAAGACGTATATATTAAATCATTTCGTGGAAGCGGTGAAATCGAGACATCTTGTGGGGATGAGACGTCTTGGGGGCTCAGGTGATGTTTTCGTAGAAGTTATCTGGACCCTTCTAAGTTACTCTTTCTGCATCAAGCATATCAGTTCTTCCTGCGCTGGATTACGTTGTGCAAGAACGTACCTAACATAAATAAAAGACTCGAGGGCTTTTTATTTGTAATTAAGCTCTTTATTCCTCGACAAAAATGCAGTAATGACGATGTGGTGGGAGGGTTTTGCTACTGGGAAGCTGTGGTAGGCCATGCAAAACGATGCCCAGCATGTGTGAGTATGGACGTACCATAATTTTTCGGACGCTATACACGTATAAATGATAATCACGGTACTTATTGGGAAATTATACATTTGGAACGTAACGTTACCGTGGGTAGTGTTCCGACATATCACCAGACGTGTGTGGGAAGTGATCAGACTACTATTCCCATAAAATATTACGTATGTCTAGCCATAATGGAGGGACGGGAAGGTGGCTAGACTTGACGTGGCGAATTGTGAGTTCAACACATTGACGAGTATATCCGGCCGTAAGGGTGATAGATTCATTTCCTAAACACCTGCAAAATATACCAAAAGTCAATACGACTGTATCATCATGGATATGCAGAACGTCTTGTCATCGGTTCCCCTAAGCGGATCTTCGCATATTCTTTGTCGCAAAAACGACTGCGATGTTTATTACATTACACTAACCCATGTCGGAGATGTCTTTCCAACACTTTCATCTGCGGGGGCGCTGTTGATTTTCACACAGTGCCAGACGCCTGTGCTTTACAACGCTTGTTTGATAGCGTCTCGGCAGGATGAGCCCCTTCCGGAAGGACTGATTAAAAGTACCTGAAGTTTGTTCTCGAATCCAATTGGCTAGAAGATATGAAAGTATTAAATAATTTCCTAGAACTGAGGAGAATCGAGACACCTAGCCAGTATAAGCGTGCACGTACCACAACTCTTTTGGGCGCTATACGTATGTAAACGATAACTGCACTGCTCGTCTGAAATGTGTATGTGTATGTGTTAGAGTGTAAAGTACTGTTGTCAGTGTTCCGACATCTGGAAAGAAAGTGATGTGGGTGGGACTATACCTGGTCATAAGGGCAGGTATAGATTTGACGTGGAAAATTTCGATTTCAAAGCATCGATAGCCTTAAGGGATATGAAAGACTTTTCATGGAAAATTATGTCCAATCATCAGGAGGATACAGATTTATGTCGGAAATTGATATTTTCAGATCCACAGTGGCCATAAGGAGGTATTACCGATAGTCCGCTCATTGTTTAATGTCACCAGAGAGTGATGCAATCGTAATATTTAATTGTAATTACACTCATAAATACGTGGAAGATTTTCTAGGGCGACTCCCCTTCATGTCTGAACGCGTAGGGGACGTGACCAGGGCCAGAAGGAATGGACATTTCTTGCTTAAGGTGCGGACCGCCACTGAGCCTCCTGAAATTGACCTATCGTTGTCGCCCTCTGTGCAAGTGAATAGCGAACTAATACTCACTTTGTGTTGGGCAGCTTTCACAACCACTTGTGCTGTCAGTATTCTCCGATTTTTATGAGTGTTTGCACTGGATAGTTACACCCATCCTCTTCCCCCCCCCCCCCCCCCCCCCCCCATGAAAACTGACCAACACCGCCGGAAGAGGGGCACGAAGCTGACGGCGTGGCCAAACGTGCAGCAAAGGCACACGGGACTTACGGAAGTTTCCCCGGTCTCCGTCATCTAACCGAATGGATTGTGGTTTAAGAGTATGTTTTCAAAAAGTGCGCTGTCCATGTGGTGACGACTGTGGTGTATGGCGTTGAGTGCTTCTCAATACATCCCAGTGGGCTCTGTCTGGCAGTCGGATGGTGGACTGGTATTTTTTAAAATAAAGATGGATTTCTTGTTACTATCCTATCACACAGAAGACCTTTTCCGGGGTGTGACAGAGAGAACCAACGTGGGAACTCTATAGTGCTTTAAAAAATACACTTGGCAAACCTGTATATGGTCAGGAATTACGCACCCCGACGGCATATATTCCTACTGAAATTTTAAATTACAACTATCATTTTATACAGCACCTCTTCCGATTATGACATCAAATTACTCATTAATGTATTTATTGTTTCCGATAGTAGTAGATCGAGCACGGTCTAGTGAAATCCCTGTCCTTTTTCCCGCAAGCTTTTTAAGGACATAGCGCAATCTACCTGAAAGTTGAAATTCTCACAAGCATTTTCAGCATCTCCAACAAAATGGGTTTCCCGCCAAACGACCTAACTATACCAGCATCCAATAATAGCAGGCAAGATGTGCCAGTCCTTGTGTCCTCCAACAGGAAGCAAGAAAAAACTGCTCCACATAGAGGGTATTGATTTAATTAATTACTCAATCAGTCTGATTGAGTGGGGGTAGAGTAAATCGACATCAACAGACCAGCGTTTTGGGGAGGGCTGAGATTTACCAGGTATCCTCCACTTTGTTCAGGACTAAGATGGTTTAGTGCTGTTTCTCATTTGCCGCCACCTGATGCTTTGTCTGACGGAAATAACTGGGGTGGGGGCTGAAGGGGAGGAGGGGATTGGAGGGGGAGGGGGAGGGGTGGGGAGGTTGCTTCTCCGAGAATGCTTTGCTGGTGGTATTGTGGACTAACTCAGTCAGTATTTGCAGAGAAGGGCGAGCAGATGGAGCAGCTGCTTCCACTGACCTGGTCTGGAACGTGTGTTTGGGAACAAAACGAGAAGTGAGTCTCGTATCAAATTCAAAGGAAGCCAACATCCGATATCAATCATCCCTCTGCAGTCGACTGGAGCGTCCCAGTCCACCATTCGGGACTCAAAAGGGTTACTGGTGGTTTGGCGTGCATGTTGTGTAGTGTGGTGTGGTGCGCGCGAATACGCGATCAGGAGGTTTTTTCCCAGACACGTTTAGCGTGATCTGCAACAGTGCAGTTACCTGTGGCGAGTTTTTTATACTGACATCGGTTTTATGATGGTATTCCTTGCGCGATAAGAAGAAGCACTCTATTTATATATTTAATTACTTCTTTTCAATGTAGTTTACAAGACATGCATCTTTCAAAATTAAATAAACAACTTAGAATGATGACCTTTTCCTGTCACATGACGAGATCCAAATCCTGCAAATTGGTACGAAAACTGAATTTTATAAATAAACAATATATTATTATATGCTTGGCAATGTAGTAGAATTTTCTGTTGTGGGATCCTTCCAGTCCACCAGCTCAGCACAGACTGAATGATTTTTTCCCATCAGTGTTTTTCTGTTAAGGGGCGAGGGTTTGTGGGTTAGGACGTCCTCTGGTGGTGGTATTGTGTACTAGCTCAGTCGACCCCTGTGTGTGAAGGTGTGCATACATGCGAAAATTTTCCAACAAGACAATACCTCCAATCTGCAGCTGTGTAATTACATGATTAGGACATGTAGTTGTTGGACAGGTTAATACTTGCACTTTCCAACAGCTCTGCACTGACTGAGCGATTTTCCCACCAGTTTATTTCTGGGAGAGGAAGGGAGGGAAATGGGGGTGGGTAGTGGGTAGTGGGATAGGGTTGAGTAAGGCTGGGGAATTTGCAGGGATGGAGAAATCTGGCTGTGAACTGAACTGAGGAGGGGTGACAAAAAAAAGTGTTTTTTCTAGAGGGGTGGGGGATGGAGAGGGGCAAGGAGAGGGGTGGGGATTTCTCAGAAAGGGGAATTATGGTCAAGAGGTCATAAATCTGCCCTTGAGGAATCGTAAATCAGTTAGTGTAACAATAAGTCAAGGGGAGGGGGAGTGTGGTAATTTGCCCTGAAAGTATGCTTGCAATTGAACGTATGCAACTTATAAAAGGGTGCCAGAACCAGCTTTATCCCAACAGTCATTGCGTGGTCACTTAGGACCCAAACGTGACACAACAAAATCTTAAATCGTAAAAAAGCGTAAAACAATGTGACTAACAAAATTTCAAGTAGGTCAATTACATGTTCTTAGCTAAACTTAAAGATGTACTCTGATAAAGTCAATAAGTACGAAGTTTTCCAAGTCAGTATTAAATAGATTTAACACTGGAATACTCAACTTGAAGAATGTTGTAGGTCTTATAATTATTAGTGCATGGCAAAGTATTTTTAGGTTTTAATATGTAACGTCCGCAAAACACAAACTATTTTTCTTTCTTTTGGTGAGCGTGACGTGTTTCGACGCCAACGTTCCTCTCCCAGTTGGTATCTATATACTTTTGAAAGTGTACGGTTTAGTGTTATTTGGTTTCACTTCTAAATTAGTACATATGTGTCTTAATTTAGTAAGTAATACCTCTAGTAGATTATACAGTGACTTCTTTAATATTTTTGTCGTCACAGAATTCTTCGTTGGCATGCTGTATGTGTTTCCTTTTTTTTCTTTCTATTTTTATAAACATCTTTGTTACATGAGTATAGCTGAAATACATTAATGTAATAGTCAGTAATTCTACATTCAGGATGAGTGGGGTCACTGTGGTAAGTAAGTAATGACTTCATTGCTGATATGACGCCTTTCGGAATTGATCCATCGTCAGATATCCAGGAGCGGTTGCTGTACAAGACATAGCGTTTCCAGTTGTATGTAAAATAAACATTCACAGACTACTCACGTAAGACTGTAAAACGTGACATACTCTTTACTTTTACAGTCTGCGAATGAATGCCATCCCATAAGCAAGGAATGTAAATGAAACGTGTAAAGAAATACAATGACATACCTCGAATATGACAGAAAGGTGCTGAGATACAAATGAGTAGCTAAAAGGAATGAAACTAGTTTTTGTTTAGCAGAAGTCGGAGCTATAAAAATAACTTATATGTCGTTAGACGAGTTGATTCCATACCTTGTACTGTTTCATCCTGTTTCGTTGTAGATAAAACTGTCACTACATTGACATTACAAGTAATGGATATAAATAACTGTCAAATTTTCAATAAATTCAAGTTCTGCCTAGTAACACTGTACAGCTAATAATGATACTGAAAAATTGTAAAAATAGGCATGTGTTTTGTGAAAAAGTGTTAATTAAGAATGGCTGTCATCATACTTTATATGCGCATGCTCGTTCTTCACGTCGATAACTTGAAAAAGCAGGTACTCTCTTTCTAGAACAGTCAGGTCGAACATTCAACTATTGGAAGTCTAAGAACTTTATCCAACGAATATATATCTGTCAATAATTTAACACGTTGCTCCTGTGCATTTCATTCAAATCCTCCGAAGCCAATTTACAACTGATAAAGTATCTCCAACTCAGCGAAATATTGTAACGTTGTTTAATAACACTTGTGCTGATGCATAATTTAAGACGTCATAACCTCAAAGGAAAACGAAAATAGTACTTTCATTTTTTCTCTAATTTCTTGTTCAATTCTAAGAAATAGTTATAGCACTGAATTTGTTTAGTGGAGAAAGAGTACTAAGAAGCCAGAAACAGTGTACTCTAATAAGGAAAACAACTATGTCTTTGTGTTTGTCATTAAAAATTTGTCATTATTTTATAAATACTGTGTAAGCATTATATTAGTGTAAAACACGTTACCACTGTCTTTAATGAGTTTATATACATAGGGTGGATTTTCGATTTGTGCAGAAAATCAAACGGCGTATAAATGCAGGTGAGAGGAATCGAAAAGTTACGTATCATCTCCCACAGAAACAAGTATTTTTGGAGCTATCCCTGCTTTTCTGCAGCTCACTAAATGACAAGAGGAAAGAACGCTGAAAAATGGTTCAAATGGCTCTGAGCACTATGGGACTCAACTGCTGAGGTCATTAGTCCCCTAGAACTTAGAACTAGTTAAACCTAACTAACCTAAGGACAGCACAAACATCCATGCCCGAGGCAGGATTCGAACCTGCGACCGTAGCGTTCTTGCGGTTCCAGACTGCAGCGCCTTTAACCGCACGGCCACTTCGG
Organism: Schistocerca serialis cubense; assembly: GCF_023864345.2. Taxonomy (NCBI): domain Eukaryota; kingdom Metazoa; phylum Arthropoda; class Insecta; order Orthoptera; family Acrididae; genus Schistocerca; species Schistocerca serialis. The sequence goes on from NC_064643.1 coordinate 465,608,856, forward strand.
CCGGCAAGAACGCTGAAGACTACAAAAGTAATTCATACGTGAAATAACAGCAGTATAACGCTTAATGGAGCTGATTCGCCTAAACGAAAAACGTTGGTCACAAAATCTAGGCTAGGTGCACACGAGCGACTTATTATCGTGTGTCGCAGCGTCAATCCCTGGCACGTTGTACTTGTGAAACAGTGGAGCCAGCCACACTACGGTGGGGAAGCTGCGAACTCGTGGCGACGGAATCGTTCTTGCCAACTACTGCTGTTTTGCAGCGATCACGCCGACCGCCGAGAAGCAGCAGTTGTTGGAGTGTTGGGGAGTGCTCATTTGTAATGTAATAGCTGCCGGCAACCTGTCATGGATACAGCCGGTTTGGATGTGAAACTATTTATACAAAAGGTCAAGAAACTGCCTGTAATACGAGATACAGCCCGCAAGGAATACCATGGTAATATTAGGAAGCGAGTCGTATGTGTGAAAAATTTAATACGAGTTTTGCTGCGAGATCAGGGAAATGATACCGTCAAGTACCATTATTAAACAAATTTTGTATACATGTGTCCGCGTTCTTATTCGAATGCGGCTATTCAAAACTTCAAGTAGCCCTATCATGCAAATGATGCTGCCTATCGAGAGCTCATCCATCTACACGTACAAATCTTTAGTCAATAATAAAAGTTTTAAACATATTTTACTATTTCAGCTGAGTCAGTACAATCACTGCTGTATTGTACAGCATCCACATCGACTGCTTTCTTTGGCCCTTTCTTTGGCCTATCACATCAGTCCCAAAAGTTTCGAGACTGGATTAATCAAAAAACAGAGCAAAATTAAGATTGTTGTTTGAATGCTTTAGCCGTTCAAGACAGTCTTCCTCCACCCGAGTACAACGCACAGAACGTTCATACAACCCACCTCGCATGTCACATTGGCTTGAATGTCAGTTTGTCGTCAAAATGTTGATCCTCCATGTGAATTTCTGCACATTGTCTTTTTGTGGTAGATTCTTATTGATAACACAAATTCCAGTCATTTGTGACGAGTTTTCCAGAAAACAATTGTCCTCATTTTTCAGAGTCGAGGGAGGCGTCCACATGTCGTTATTCTTGTTCGGGAGCCAAGGTGTGCAGAACAAAGTTTGCAGACAGTTTTCTCTTCTTCAGTAAATTCTTGAGAAAGTCTTGAACGCTTGGTTTATTAGACATGTTGTGGTTTGTGACATAACAACACTGACAACGTCAAATGCACACCTGTTGTTTATGGTCGTTAGTTCAAGCTGCCACCGTAATTACTGCGCTGGTGTCGCTTATACGCCAGGAATAAAATCAATCTCGAAATTTTTTTGACCGATGGTTCACGCCCATAATGATTACCTTGCTGTCTACTACTTCTGCGTGATTATTGCTGTGATGTCGCCGCGTGCGTACTGAAACGGTTTCTGATACTACGAATTCGCTGCAAATCGCACTGTTGTTACTCGCTCAGGTGCGTGTAGCCTTAGTAGCGAACTAAAGTAAAGTAGGTTCTAGCTTTGGAAATATCATACTTCGTCTGGTCTTGGCCACTACATCAACATGACGAATGTGATCGAGCGAATGCGGCATCCTTTTTTTTTGTAAATATACACTGTGTATTGTCAGCACGAAACACGAAGTGCTCCACGCATCTGGTTGTTTCAACCACAGGCGTTGTCTGAAGGCCAGTCGCATGAAAAAATAGGTTAATTATTCATTAAAACGTCGGCGATACATATAAATTGTTTTTATTTTCCGGATAGTTATGTCCACATGCGCTCAAAATTAATCCTGTGTATCATGTGAGGAATGTCTCAGCCGGAATAAGCTCCTCAAGCAACAGACCTTCGAAGTATCGATGTAATTTCGGACCTGACGTCACAGAAGAATAACTGACCTCTACTGCGAGGCGACTTCAAGAAGTAAGTTACACGTTATCATCGTAGGCCAAATAACTTTTATTGAATGCTGCACTACATTTCAAAGTGACACACATACGTGACACTATTTTTCAACATAGTCGCCAAGTTTCTGTAAACAGCTGTTGGAGCGTTCTACTAATCGTTAAATGCCTCGACGATAGAATCCGATCCTTGGTCACGGAGCGATTCGAGAACCACTGTGTGACCGTCCCCATCGTTGGAAGTCTCTGTCTCCTCAGGTATTCTTCCTCGATTCCCTGGGCATTTTCGTCTCTGGTCGATGGACTTCCTTCCAGATCAGCATCACCCAAGTCCGTGCAGCCTTAGTCAAACTGCTGGCCCCATTTCACTATGGCTGAACGCTACATATACCGTAAGCGTTTAACGGCGAATCTGTGTGCAATTTAGACATTTTGCCCCAAGAATCGTGATGTCACACATACTTCACTTTTGGAGTACGTCTACAGTAACCGCACCATTCCACTCCTACACTGTGATGCCCCTGTTATCCGCACCACAGCAGAACTGCGTCTACAGGAAACCCGGAACATGTACTCTTTTCTGACAATACGTCACTCTCGTTGCGCAATGGTCTTAAAGTGGAACGTCGTATGTTACTTCCAGAGTGGCTGCAAAATACAGGGTAACAATTATTGAACTACAGATATCAAAAAAAGTCTTGCATCACCTCGGTTCCGAGAGTTCCGGTACCTGTACAGAAAATTGGGATACAGATCAACATAAACATCATTTCCGCCCTTTTTTTCCTCATGGAAACCACACATTGCATGTTGTACCACCATACAGCGAGACCTTCAGAGGTGGAGGTCCAGATTGCTGTACACACAGGTACCTCTAATTCCAGAAGCAAGTCCTCTTGCTTTGATGCATGCCTGTTCACCGAGGCACTGGTGGTCCAGATTGTCCCACTCCTCAACGGCGTCTCGGCGTAGATCCCTCAGAGCGATTCACGACGTCCATAAACAGCCTTTTCAATCTATCCCAGACATGTTCAATAGGGTTCATGTCTGGAGACCATGCTGGCCACTCTACTCGAGCGATGTCGTTATCCTGAAGGAAGTCATTCACAAGATGTGCACGATGGGGGAGCGAACTGTCGTCCATGAAGACGAATGCGTCACAAATATACTGCCGATATGGTTGCACGATAGGTCGGAGGATGGCATTCACGATCGTACAGCCGTTACGGTGTCTTCCATGATCACCAGCGGCGCACGTCGGCCCCACATGATGCAACCCCAAAACAGCAGTGAGCATCCACCTTGCTCCACTCGCTGGACAGTGTGTCTAAGGCGTTCAGCCTGACCGGGTTGCCTCCAGACGCGTCTCCGACGATTGTATGGTTGAAGGCGGATGCGACGCTCATCAGTGAAGAGAACGTGATGCCATTCCTGAGCGGCCTGTTGTTGGGCCCATCTGTACCGCGCTGCATGGTGTCGTAGTAGCAACGATGGACCTCGCCATGGATGTCGGGAGTGAAGTTGCGGATCATGCAGCCTATTGCGCACAGTTTGAGTCGCAAAACAACGTCCTGTGGCTGCACGAAAAACATTATTGAACATGGTGGCGTTGCTGTCAGGGCTCCTTCAAGCCATAAACCGTAGGTAGCGGTCATCCACTGAAGTAGCAGCCCTTGGGGGGCCTGAGTGAGGCGTAGATCTCTCTGTGTCTCCTCCATGTCCGAACAACACCGCTTTGGTTCACTCCGAGATGACGGGACATTTCCCTTGTTGAGAGCGCTTCCTGGCACAAAGTAACAATGCGGACGCAATCGAACCGCGATATTGACTCTCTAGGCATGGTTGAACTACAGACAACACGAGCCGTGTTCCTCCTTCCTGGCGGAATGTCTGGAACTGATCGGCTTCGGACCCCCTCCGTCTAATAGGCACTTCTCATGCATGGTTGTTTATTGTTTACATCTTTGGCGGGTTTCGTGACATCTCTGAACAGTCAAAGGGATTGTGTTGTGATACAATATCAACAGTCAATGACTATATTCATGATGGGAACTGGAGTGATGCAATACTTTTTCTGATGTGAGTATATGGAAAAACGAAATTAGTTACAAACTACGGCTTGCACATACTTTATTCAACATGTAAACGTCACTACAGATATTCGGATTTAGGTTATGACATGTTCGATATGCCTGCCATCATTGGCGATGATGTGGCGCAGATGAATAGCGAAACTCAGCATGACCTGCTGAAGTGCCGGACCATCGATGCTGTCGGTAATCTACTGAATGGCTTTTTCCAGCTCAGCAATGGGTTTGGGGTTTCTGTTGTACATGTTATCTTTAAGACTGCCCTGCAAAAAGGAGTCGCATGTGTTCAGATCCGCAGAATATGGCGGCCAATCGAGGCCCATGCCAGTGGTCTCTGGCTACCCCAAAGCCAGAATGCGGTTCCCAAAGTGCTCTTTCAGAAAATCAAACGCTTACTGCTTCTATGAGGTCGAGCTGCGTCTTGCATGAACCACAGCTCGTCGAAAGCAGGGTAAGTTTGGATAATGCGGATGAAATTGTCTTCCAAAACCTTCATATACCGTTCGGTAGTCACCGTGCCATTAAGGAATATCTCTTATTCCGTGGCTGAACATTGCATACCACACATTCGCCCGTTGTGGCTGAAGAGACTTCTCGATCGCGAAATGCGGATTCTCAGTCCCCGAAATGCGCCAATTTTGCTTACTGGCGAACCCATCCAAATGAAAGTGGGCTTCGTCGCTGAACCAAACCATGCATCGCGTACTAATTCTCATCATGCCCCTTGGCCACCAGTGCAGTTTGAACGTCTTAACGCAAACCGTTCAGAAGTCATGACGATGTTATTTCATATAATTCAATACTTGTCACCCTGTACGTGTTAGAAAGTATTTTTCTACTGTGGTTTAACTGTACGCCGTAAATGGTTCTACTAGTGATATTATTGTACTGTTGCTCAGAAAATTCTATAGCTAACTGACTGATGTCTCAATTCACATTTCAGAATGGAAGCACTAACGTTGTGACAGCGGTACTGTGAATCCACACGATGAAGCTGCTGCTACCGTTCATAACAAAAGGTCACGGTTTGGTGTGCAATCAGTGTACGATGAAGTATTGGACCCATTTTTTATTGAGGAACCTGTCACGGGAAACAAAACGGACAAGTCCGGGAACATGCCGACCGCAAGACGCGGCCTAATGCTCAGAAACTGCTGGTTCACGTAGGATGGAGCACATCAAAACCGTATTGCTCAGGTCTTCCACTTCCTTCAGGAATCATTAAGACGCCGGATCGTCGCCCTGGACACCTTAGCATACACTGGACTGGGTGTGGAGTGGCGCTCTTATAACCACGATCTCAACCCGTGTGATTATTTGTTATTTGGTTATCTGAAGGACATTGTCTTCAAAGATGTTCCTCCAACGCTCTAGGATATTTCTACTGCGATTGCCAGAGAGATTGGCGCAGCCAAAAATGATCTTCACAAAGTCATCACGGAATTCAGTTCAAGGATCTACACTCTCATTGCTGCAGAAGGATCCCACTTTGAAGAGCTTCTGCATTAAGTTTGAGCTTGTCTATAGTAACATAAATATGATAAGAAGACTATATCAGCTCATATTACGTCTTAGAAGACAAAACTATCTATCATCTATTTTTCGACACCCTGTACCTTCTGAAGTCAGTACATAGCCTACAGGAAGGTGAAGGTACCACCAATAGTATGTTCTGCGCAGGAGGTACCTACTGAAATCCAGCACCCTAATTAGCAGATGTCCCACTTGAAAGATTACCAACAGAAACATTCCTAGACAAACTCCCAAATGAATCTGCTGGATAATGGTTTGAGTGTTAGTTATGGTTCTGATGCATTTCAGCGGCGGAGCTGCACTGAAGGATTTAGCGCGGCTTCCATGTTTCCATGCGTTTCTCGTACTAAGAGCTCAGGCAGCCATGGCAGTGGCGGCGGCGGCGGTGGCGGGTCTACGCACCTGCTCCTTGTCCTCCTGGGAGCGCGGCCACAGCGTCGCCGTGAGCTGCAGCTCGCCCAGGTACTCCGTCGTCTTGGCCGGGTCACGCAGTGGCAGCGTTATCTCGGTCGCCCTGTGAATAGAGGAGGACACTCACGAAAACAGCACTCGTGCCGACATCGCGCGAAAGCGAGTCTCTTACCCACAGGCACACCCGCAGAATCCTCTCATCTTCCTCTCCCTCCTCCCATCCCCCCCCCCACCCTCTCTCTCTCTCTCTCTCTCTCTCTCTCTCTCTCTCTCTCTCGCTCCCAAACAGTCTGCGTCTACATCTACAACCATACTCCGCAAGCCACCTGATGGTGTGGGGCGGAGGGTACCTTGAGTACCTCTATGGGTTCTCCCTTCTATTCCAGTCTCGTACTGTTCGTGGAAAGAAGGATTGTCGGTATGCCTCTGTGTGGGCTCTAATCTCTCTGATTTTATCCTCATGGTCTCTTCGCGAGATATACGTAGGAGGGAGCAATATACTGCTGGGATCCTCGGTGAAGGTATGGTCTCGAAACTTCAACAAAAGCCCGTACCGAGCTGCTGAGCGTCTCTCCTGCAGAGTCTTCCACTGGAGTTTAACTGTCATCTCCGTAACGCTTTCGCGGTTACTAAATGCTCCTGTAACGAAGCGCGCTGCTCTCCGTTGGGTTGGGTTGGGGTTGGGGTTGTTTGGGGAAGGAGACCAGATAGCGAGGTCATCGGTCTCATCGGATTAGGGAAGGAAGTCGACCGTGCCCTTTCAGAGGAACCATCCCGGCATTTGCCAGGAGTGATTTAGGGAAATCACGGAAAACCTAAATCAGGATGGCCGGACGCGGGATTGAACCGTCGTCCTCCCGAATGCGAGTCCAGTGTCTAACCACTGCACCACCTCGCTCGGTGACCTCTCCGTTGGATCTTCTCTATCTCTTCTATCAACCCTATCTGGTACGGATCCCACACTGCTGAGCAGTATTCAAGCAGTGGGCGAACAAGCGTACTGTAACCTGCTTCCTTTGTTTTCGGATTGCATTTCCTTAGGATTCTTCCGATGAATCTCAGTCTGGCATCTGCTTTATCGACGATCAGCTTTATATGATCATTCCATTTTAAATCACTCCTAATGCGTACTCCCAGATAATTTATGGAATTAACTGCTTCCAGTTGCTGACCTGCTATATTGTAGCTAAGTGATAAGGGATCTTTCGTTCTATGTATTCGCAGCACATTACACTTATCTACATTGAGATTAAATTGCCATTCCCTCCACCATGCGTCAATTCGCCGCAGATCCTCCTCCATTTCAGTACAATTTTCCATTGTTACTACCTCTCGATACACTACAGCATCATATGGAAAAAGCCTCAGTGAACTTCCGATATCATCGACAAGTTCATTTATGTATATTGTCAATAGTAACGGTTCTACGACACTCCCCTACGGCACACCTGAAATCACTCTTACTTCGGAAGACTTCTATCCATTGAGAATGACATGTTGCGTTCTGTTATATAGGAACTCTTCAATCCAATCACACAATTGGTCTGATAGTCCATATGCTCTTACTTTGTTCATTAAACAACTGTGGGGAACTGTATCGAACGTCTTGCGGAAGTCAAGAAACACGACATCTACCTGTGAATCCGTGTCTATGGCCCTCTGTGTCTCGTGGACGAATAGCGCTAGCTGGGTTTCACAAAATCGTCTTTTTCGAAACCCATGCTGATTCCTACAGAGTAGATTTCTAGTCTCCAGAAAAGTCTTTATACTCGAACATAATACGTGTTCCAAAATTCTACAACTGATCGACGTTAGAGATATAGGCCTGTAGTTCTGCACATCTATTCGACGTCGCTTCTTGAAAACGGGGATGACCTTTTCCAATCCTTTGGAACGCTACGTTCTTCTAGAGACCTACGGTACACCGCTGCAAGAAGGGGGGAAAGTTCTTTCGCGTACTCTGTGAACTGTAGCTGAACACTTCTAAAGCAATGGTCGTCAAACTTTTTTGCTTTAAAAGCCAGTATTGACACGGTAGGACAACACCCCGGACCTCGTAGAAAGAGGAGGGGGTGGAGGGGGGAGGAGGTGACGACACAAAGGAAAATGCACTTTTCACCAAATCATGCTTACTGGTGCAAACTTACCACTTACATTTTTTGAATCCCACAAGTTATGAGGTATCGCAGCAAATATTTTTAAAGAAATGCATCCCTGAACCATCAGCTGTGCAAATACATCTTTACACTCTACCGGTTTCAGTTAAATAACCGTCTTCACAGTAGGAAAATCTACACAGTGATGAGTCACGAATAAATTTCCTTCAAATCACCTTTTCCTACCGTGAAGATGGTTATTGAACCGAAACCGGTAGAGTGTAAAGATGTATTTGTACAGTTGATAGCTCAGAGATGCATTTATTCAAATATTTGACAGCATTAAACGGTTTACTTATACTATTTTTAAATACTTTTAAGTGAGAAAGAAAATAATTTATTGGAAATAAATGCATTTTTCTGAGCCGCATGTAGTGACCAGTAAGGTCGGCAGGAGAAGGTGTGGTAAAGTGGTCACGACGTGAAATGCGGTCAATGCATATTTTTTTCCCTGAACACCGCAGGGGTATAGTGGCCAATGCCACCGCAACAAAACCTCGTATCTGCTTTTCTGATTCCTGGGCTCATTTCCTAGGCATCTTCAAGCCCTACTATCTGAAAGAATACCAAGCGGCTGCAGCAGGCCGTTTACAATTAGACTTTTGTGTTAAGCTAAGTACAATGGAACAGAGACGTTTTAAATAATATAACTTAATCAATTTAAAATTGTCATAAAGGGATAGAATGGTTGTGATATGACCTTACCAAAAATTTCCAAGTTTCCAGAAACGTTGGCCACTTTTCCCGACGAGTATTGTGGCCACTTTTCCCGATATGACGCATTGTCGGTGTTAGTGATGCACAGAAGAAACTATTAAACTGAAGCAAATAACAACGAACTGCATATCTGGACCAAAAGACATTGTTTAAACATTGATACAGTAAAAACTTATTACTGTCCATACAAGTGAGATAATAAGAAGAATATAAATGACTTGTACCAGATTATCCAAAAACAAAAACGTCATTACTAAAAAATAACGGAAAAAGCATCCTCTATCAGTCTCAGTGACAATAGTGACTGTCTATAGTATTAGAACTAGTCTGACCAATTCTCGGCAGACAACTGCTGTGTTCAGGGAAAAAAATATGCATTGACCGCTTTTCACGCCCTGACCACTTTACCACACCTTCTCCTGCCGACCTTACTTCTAATTGGCAGCCTCCATAAATGTATGTTTTATTAAATAATAACCGTAATTGCAACAGGAGACACCATCACAAATTTCTCGAACGACATTTTTCTCTTACTCACAACACTATTAACACAGGCTTCATTTGATTTCTTATTACTTGCTGCAAACAAGTATCGCATTTGAAGAGGACGGTCTCTATAACTCCATTCACCTTTCTATTAACTCTGCAGTAGGCACACTACATATCACTCTGCCACTGATGTAAGCGGTAAACTTTACACAGCTCACGGCCGAATTCAGCAACGTCAATTAAAATTAAGCACATCTTAAAATGTTGCTGTTTTTATAAGTATTTTTGTTTGCTGTTGAGCAACAAAAATGCACTCTTAACAAGCTCTTAACGTTAGCTGCCATTATTGCACACGGCTTTTACTAGCTTGATGCAAATTATTATAAAATACGGCTGAGAACAGCGGGCCGCATGATTTGGATCGCAGTTTGACGACCACTGGTCTACAGTGTCTCGCATGTACCTTGGTGCACATCACTATTAGCGATATAAAGATAACAGTGAAAGTACATAAAGGCCTCGAAAACAATGTTCATAAAAGCAGTCGCGTACTTAAAATTAAGGGTGGACGTTACTGCGATAAAACAAGACATGCTATTAGCTTTTAAGTCGACTAACGACTGGTGGCACCTAGCAAGTCAAAACGTAGCTGGCACATTTTAGAAAAAAATATAGAGTCACAGCAGATGCGATTGATCGAGACATGTCTGGTTGGTCAAAATAAAGAAAATATTTTGTTTTATCATGTCAAGAGTACAGACTACCCAAGTCTGCTCTCTATCGATGGTGAATATTCATACAACATACACGACCCATTTCGGAATAAACAATTCATCATCAGATGTACCTAAAGAACCAATTTCATATTATACATGGTGACCCAGGAGGAATGGTTGATATTCAAGGATGTGACACGAACAAGCAAGAAAGACTAGTAAATATGAGCTCTAAAATGCATACCTCAGTAGCTGTGAACAACTTTTCATCTTTGATACCAAGAAACAAACCTCTTCTACGGCAAGCTCTTTGCTTTCCATATTCTGGGAGGAGGTGGTGAGGACCGAGAAAAGGAAAAAAAATGTCTAGTAAACAAGGGCTCTGAAACGCAAAGCTTAAGAGGTGTGAGTTTTTCGTTCGTTACTATGAAGCATATCTATTCTACTGCAAGCTCTTTGCTTTCCATATTCTGGGAGGAGGTAGAAAAAATTACATAGCAAACATGGGCTCTAAAATGCATACCTGAAGAGCTATGTGCACTTCTCCAGTAGAGTAGATGTGGTTCACAGTAACGAAGATGTACAAGTGATTATAGTTCTTAAGGTATCCACTCTAGAGCCCCCGTTTACTGGCATTTCTTCTTGTTTTTATCATTACTACCCTCTCTCAAAGTATGGAAAACACAGAGCTTGCAGTGGAAAAGATTTGTTTCACAGTATCGGAGATGAATTAGTGCTCATAGCTCTTAATGCATGCATTTTAGAGCCCAAGTTACTAGACGCTCTTACTTCGAATAATCGTTCCTGTCTTATCCCTGAATATCCATCATTCCTCCTGAGACAGCCTATGCATCGAGAGTCAATGAAATACGTCAATGTATGACTAGCCGATAAACACAGATAGCCTGCCATATCACTTGACCGCCTAGAAAAACCATGTAAGGTTACACAGAAACTTTTTTGTTTTGTTTTACGACACATACGAAACCCAAACAGACCGCTGAGCGTAACAACCAATACTGTTTTGTGTGGTGCGCCCCTTGGACAGTTTGAGTTTCGTATGTGTCGTAAAATAAAAAAAAATGTTTTCTCATGACTTTTCGTGACTTTTTATTATTTTTCCCCATATGGTGAAATATGGCAGATTACCTGTGTTCTTTGGCTTCCGAGACGCATAGTCGTTTGATGGTTGGTGGTTTTTGTAGGAATAATACGCAACAGGTCACTTTTCTGAATTTTGATAGGATTTATTTTATATACCATTGACTCATCATCAGATGGAGGTGTAACAAGAATATTATCTGGACCATGTGCAGTTGGACAATACGGTCATTGTGCTGGCAGAAATAACGGAAATTTAGTTGCCAGTAACGAAGCGTTTATAAGAAGAAAATTTGTAATGTTTTAGGATACTTGCATTACATTGCCACGTGATATCCATGACAAAGTCGTTATGATAGTGTACGTTTTGCAGGCACAGACAAATTTACATAGTATTTACCTGCACTTAGTTTCACTCTCATTCGTAGAAGTAAACACTGAAATTAAGTGCAAACAACGTGAATATGCTAAATATCACACTTCACAACATCGTGATATTTACATTAAGTTGTAATGCACTAGAAAATAAATATTTATTAGCGTAAATAATGAACGAAAGTGAGGATTGCAATTGTATCGTATCATTATAGCTCGATTCAAGAAGTTTGCTATCTTTGTCAGCGACCGTATAATATTCCAGAGGCGATTATATGGGTTGTATTCAAAATCTCTGTCAGTCTTTTAATTCCACTCACTGGCTAATTAAAATAATGGAAGGATATTTTGACCATTTTAATTCCCCTTCTGATGTTGTTCTTGGCCTCTGCGATTCAGCCTCAAGGTACGTGTATTGTGTAATGATAATAAAGTTTACAACTTTCTGTACTAAGTATTTTCGTATTATCTATGACAATGCTTTCACTGAATGAAGTTATTTATCAATACCGTAAATAAGTTTTCTCTTGGAGGTCAGCAGTCAACAACCCTAGGATGTTCCGAACTGGAAGGGCTATTACCTGAGATGGTTTACACTTCCATTTAGCTTGACGATAAGTCGAGCCTGCACCTTTGCAATCTTCTACAGAGAGTAAATTGGGTAACAGATTGCAACAAAAATTATTTTTCTTCATGCCAAGCCAGAAGACAGCCTAAGCAGATAACACTGTTCATTTCCGACTGCAAATACACAACACGTCATAAAATGTCGTTCTGTGCCAGAACCGACCAGTAAATGTGATCCATTAACGGAATTTTTAAACTATTTCTTCATGAAACTAATGCTGTATGCACGTCTTTGCTTCATCGATCTCATGAAAAATAAAAAAAAAATTCGAGTGGAGATCCTACATGAGAAAACAAAAGGAGTGGTACACTGCAAGGATAAGGAAATTCGTCGGAGGAGCACCAAGCGCAAGTTTGAATCTTAACGTGTTTGCGTACTGACTTACTTAATATCAAGCAGTAACTTAGAACAGATCAATGCTCAGTTTAATAGCGGTACAAACTTTTAGTGAAGTGCATGCAGTAACTAGTATTTTGACGTAAATTGAAAGTGAAATCTGCTCTTCAGACCAGCAATCAACCTAGGTGCCTTTAGATTTAAAAATAGCTCTGAGCACTATGGGACTCAACTGCTGAGGTCATTAGTCCCCTAGAACTTAGAACTAGTTAAACCTAACTAACCTAAGGACATCACAAACATCCATGCCCGAGGCAGGATTCGAACCTGCGACCGTAGCGGTCTTGCGGTTCCAGACTGCAGCGCCTTTAACCGCACGGCCACTTCGGCCGTCGCCTTTAGATTTATTTATTTATTTATTTTTGAGTCAGCCTGTGATGATGTAAACACCACTGTTACAAGCTCCTGAATCACGTTTTATGTTCAGTGATTAGTTATTTTAGTTAGAAAGTTGACAGTTTGGAAATTTTATTAAAATCAGGTTATGGTGAAAATAGTAAAATACATAGCAATGGATACATATCAAACTAACGAAATAGAGTTGACACTGAAGTGGGACAACACAACACTCAGGAAAGCCAACCAATCAAGTCGTTCATAAAACTGCTTGAAAGGTTAGAATACGATTTCTGCAGCAGTTTCCGAGATTTCCTAAACGCAACAAAAGAAAATGTCGTCTGAACTTTCACAAACACAGGATGAGCCTTCAACAAAGCAAAATGCTTTGGCGGAAGAGTCAGATGCTGAACTCTCAGTTTTGAAAACAGCACAGGCCGATATACCAGAGGAAGTGAAAAGGTTAACAGATGAGGTAGTGGAAGTTAAATGAGGGCAATTTACACTCTCTGAAACTTTTCAGCAGTTATCTAATAAGGTAAGTAACATTTATGAGCGAAAGTAGTTTATGAAGAAGCAGTTCGAATCACAAAAAAAGAAAAAAAAAAACAGTTTGCGGAGGACGTTGCTTCTTGGGCGTACGAGAAGGCTCAGAATTTTACTAAGTAATAGGCACGAAATTCCATGAAAGAACGGGAAAATTAAACCAAGATTTGTTGCAATGGCGAAAGGATTTTCGTGAACAGACAGAAAATGTGTAGCAAGAACTTTCTGAGGGTAAAGATACAGAGCACAACTGACAGTTGATGACACAAGGTTCTGAAATAAATCGCATTTCCGAACTTACGTGAGGCAGGCAAGAGCAAATGCTAACGCCCATGTTACTTAGAGGAGAACTTAATATGACATGGGCAATTCCAAGGGTTTTCGCTGGGTATATTCATCTGTGCATTTATGCCGTGCCATGATCATGGTCCAGTGCACAAAAGATAACCTTCGTCAGTGGCGACACGCAGAGGGTTACTGTGATGAGGGCCATGGAAGCTGCTGAATATTGTAAAACGTATGATGATTTTCAAAAATCGTTCTTTTCAAAGTGTCTGTGAGTCAGGATCCAGAGTAACTCTTAAAAGAAGCATTTAATCCAGAGCCATTCCAGGCGTGGCAGGGTAGCTGATGCAAATATTTTGATAGATTTATTAATAAGAATAGGTACCGGGATAAGCCAGTGTTACACTGAGATGCGTTGTGAATATTAAAGGCAAAATTGCCAATACACATCCAGGAGAAATTTATCACGATATCAAACGTGAATCTGGCAGAGTTTTTATCAGTGTTGAATTCAACGGACATGATGCAAGAGGGTGCAAAAGTCGTGACAAATAATGAGGAATTTAATAATGACAATAATGGGAATCACAATTCCACACAAAATCGTCGTTCAGCTCACACCAGACAGCAAAATGCAATGAAAATATCAACCATGAAACTAATGATAACAACCATGTGAACAAGTACAAGCAAAAGCATTATGATAATCGGTAGAAACCTGGATAGCAGTGGTATGTTCCTATGGGTCCTAAAGGCTGAGATCATCGGTCCCGATATGTAAGCCATAATAACCGCAGTCAGTTGCAACAGCCACCAAAGAATAGCCATATTAACCAGAGATGGTGGAGTCTAGTCCCTGACAGAGATGTAGTGAATGACGCAAACTGCCCATCTATATGCAATCAAGTAATCAGGAAAACTGGCTAACCACATTAGCCGTTGTTGCAGTCTTCTACCAGCAGTAATGAAGCCACGAATGAATATTAGGCTAGTCATTGACACTAGGGAAATTAACAAGATTATTGGACCCATCCAGACACGACCCAAGAGCATAGGACGGATCTAAAAATTTCATGGTGCTCAATACACGACCGTCTGCTACTGGCAAATTCCTTTAATAAGGAGTGGAGAAAGTATACTGATCTCATAAATACTGGTAAAAGCCACCAGATAAGGACAAATAGACGTAAGATCATATATTGCCGCTTGCAAATGTGGGACACACAACAATACATTGACAATATATATGTAATCTGGATCGAAAAATTAAACAAAAATAAACAAATGTGCTGAAATATTTACTAAGTAATTCATGGGTTACTGAGTGCAGAAGCAAGGCATGAGCATCTTAGTTTATACACTGACGCGCTAAAGAAACTGGCATCAGCTTGCGTTTTCAAATACAGAGATATGTAAACAAGCAGAATACGGCGCTGCTATCGGAAACAAGTGTGTGGCGCAGTTGTTAGATCGGTTACTGCTGCTACAATGGCAGGTTATCAAAACTTAAATGAGTTTGAATGTGGTGTTACAGTCGTCGTACGTGCGATGGGACACAGCATCTCCGAGGTAGCGATGAAGTGGGGATTTTCCCTTACGACCTTTTCAAGACTGTATCGTGAATATAATGGATAACAAATGGCTATGAGCACTATGGGACTTAACAGCTATGGTCCCCTAGATCTTAGAACTACTTAAACCTAACTAACCTAAGGACATCACACAACACCCACTCCTCACGAGGCAGAGAAAATCCCTGACCCCGCCGGGAATCGAACACGGGAACCCGGGCGTGGGAAGCGAGAACGCTACCGCACGACCGCGAGCTACGGACTAATGGATAACAGAAAACATGTTGAAAAAGATGGAAGAGCGGACAAAAGTGGAAAAATGTAGAAACTGAAGAAGGCAAAAAGTGGTACAGGAAACTGAATAATGAATTAAGAAGAGAAACTGAAGAAGGAAGGGAAAAAAGGATCAACCAGAAATGCGACGAAATAGAGAAAATGAGAGAAGAGTGAAAATATGAAATGATGTATAGACTAGTGAGATACTTTTTGAACGTAAAAGAAAGAGGAATAACATGGAAATAGAAAGAGCGGATAGTACTCTAGCAGAAGAACCACAGGAGGTTTTGAACAGATGGCAAGAATATATTGAATGTCTGTATATGGGGGATGAAATACAAAGCGAAACTAAGGTTGAAGAGGAGCAATATGTGCCGGAAGATGGAAAGGGATTCACCATCTTGGAAGCAGAAGTAGAAAAGGCGCTGAAGGAGATGAAGAATAGGAAGGCATGTGGAATTAATGATTTGCCAGCAGAACTGTTGAGGAGTCTGAGACACAAGGCAAGAAAAGAAATAGTCTACCTCTGTAACGAGATATATGACAAAGGGGAATGGCCTTAGGACTTCCTTGCAACAGTTATGATACCAATAGAGAAAAAGAGAAACACTAAAAAATGTGAAGAGCATGGGACCATCAGTCTAATTTCTCATGCAGCTAAAGTCTTGCTCAGAGTGTTGAATAGAAGGCTATATGAGAAGCTGGATAGAGGGATTGCAGAGGAGCAGTTTGGATTTAGAAAAGGAAAAGGAACAAGAGATGCTATTGGCCTGTTAAGAACTATAGGGGAAAGATATATGGAAAAAGGTAGAGAAATTTTCGCTGTTTTTATAGATTTGGATAAGGCTTTTGACAGAGTTCAGTGGAACAAGCTGATGGATATTTTAAAGAGGAAAGGAGTAGATTGGAAAGAGAGACGACTGGTACAGAATCTATATTTACGCCAGAAAGTAAGGATCAGGATTGGAAATAAAATGTCAGAAGGAAGCAGCACTGGACGAGGTTTTAGACAAGGTTGTTGCCTTCCCCCAATGTTGTTTAATGCATACCTTGAAGAGATTATTGCGAAAGGCTTAGATGGGAAAAGAGGAATATGTATTGCTGGAAAGAGAATAGAATGTATAAGATTTGCTGATGATATGGTATTAGTGGTAGAAAGTGAGTGGACAGTGAATAACATGCTGAAAGATCTGAATGAAGCTTGTGGGGACTATGGGATGCAAATAAATACAGCAAAAACAAAAAGTATGGTCATCAGTACAATACGCAGACTGTTCAATATTAAAATAGGACAAGTAAGTGCATTTAAATATCTTGGAAGCAAAATAACTGAAGACTTGAGATGTCACCAGTAGGTGAAAACTCGAGTTGCCATAGCTAAGGAGGCATTCAACAGAAAGAGGAGACTTAAGTGGCAAATTAGATAAAGGTCTAAGGAAATGGCTTGGCAAATGTTTTGTCTGGAGTGTGGCACTATATGGGGCAGAAACATGGACGCTGAGACGAGAGGATGAAAAGAGGTTAGAAGCATTTGAGATGTGGATGTGGAGGAGAATGGAGAGAATAATCTGGATGGAAAGAATGAGTAATGAAAGAGTATTGGAAAGGGTTGGTGAGAAAATATGTCTGCTGAAGGTTGTAAGGGAAAGGAAAAAGAACTGGTTGGGCCATTCACTGAGAAGGGAGTGCTTGATATCCCTTCAGTGTACATATGAATCTACATATACACTTTGCAATTCACCATACGGTGTACGACGCAAGGGAACTTGTACCATTACTTGTCATTGCCCTACCTGTTACACTTACAAATGGCGAAAGAAGAAAAATCGACTGTCTATATGCTTCCGAATGAGCCTTGATTCCTCTTATCTTTTCTTCTCGGTCCTTAAGCGAGATGTACGTTTGTGACAGTAGAATCTGCAGTCAGCCACAAATGCCGTTTCTCTAAATCTTTCTCAATAGCGTTTCGCGAAAAGAATGTCTGCTTCCCTCCACGTATTCCCAACTGATATCACGGAATATTTACGTAATACTTGCATCTTGATTGAGCTTAACTGTAACAAGTTTAGAAGCCCGCCTCTGAGTTGCTTCGACGTCTTCCTTTAATCCGATCTTGTGGGGATCCGAAACACTTGAGCAGTAATCAAGAATGGCTCGCCCTAGTGTTTTGTACGCTCGTACATGAGCTACGTCTCTGGAATTCACCCAATAAAATTAAGTCGACCGTCCACCTTCTCTACAACCGATTTTTACGTGCTCGTTCCATTTCATGTCTCCTTGCAATTTTACACCTAGATATTTAATCGACATGATTGTGTCACGCATCACACCATTAACACTCCATCGTGCATGTGTAAATTTCAGTTCAACTGCAAATGAATATTTTTATTGAGAAATGAAAGAACTCTATAGGGTGGAGAGAAAGGAAGATCAGAGCAGGGCAGGGCTATCGAACCAAACATCATTTTTGAAAAAACGATAGGCTGGAAACGTGACGTTGCGAAGCTACGCTTAAAACGATAGCCAACCAGCAACATGCGAGAGCAAGTTTGTTCGGTAAGCAAACACATTTACATGTGTGTAACTGTGCGATTTTGCCGATTAAGCTCCTACTGTGTTATTCTGTGGTGTTTGTACTACACTGCACATTAGCCGTGTGCTGTATCTCCTTCGTGTCACTAAGAGCAGGTATACGAACAACGAATTAGTCGAAATTTATGTTCCTTAAGGAACAGGGGGATGCAGCGCCTTGGGTGCGAGGAGATCGTATGTTGAACATTTCCCAAACAAAAGGCTACCAGCTGTCAACAACGTGAACTGACCCTACTTCATCGTGTTCATTGATGCTGTTTTTGCCAGGGAAGGAGCTTTTAACGTCCTCAGGCGTCACAAGCGAGTGTATGCAAATCTACATCTACGTGTACATCTATACTCGACAGGCGACCTTACGGTGTATGGCGGACTTGCTTCGTGAACCACTGTCGCTCCGCCCTTTCCCTGTTCCAGTCGCGAATGGTTCGCTTGAAGAGCGATTGCTGGTAAACCTCCGTTTGAGCACGAATCTGATTTTACCTTCATAGTATTTTTGTGAGGTATTCGTAGGAGGAAGGAAGATATTGATTGGCTCTTCTAGGAACGTACGCTCCCAGGATTTTAACAGTCGAGCCCAGACCGTGGTGCAGAACGCCTCTCTTGCGGCGTCCGCCACTAGAGTTGGCTGAGCATCTCCGAGGAGCTTTCGCGCTTCTTTATGCACTTTTCCACTAGAGATATTTCAGATACACTAGTTATCGCAAAAAAGTCTAAATTTCATTCTTCGATGCTTGTTTTTCAAGCGATATTGACCTTCACATCAAGATCACATGAATTATGAAGTGGTATGAAATGTTGTTGAAACTCATCCAACAATTGTCGGTTCTTACCCATCCTTTCTGGTTTGCATTTTGTTTGGAATTCATTTGAGTAATTATTTCCCTCTAAAGATATTTCCACCATTGTTCTACTTACTGGTATCGCGCTGGCCGTTGTGTGAACGGCGACAGATGCTGAGTGATCACTCTAAAGGACACAGAGATGCCGATTACTCTAGTTATCAGCTCCTGGCAGAGTTCGAAAGGGGTCTCATTGTGGCTCTCCACTTGGCCGGCAGATCGAATCACACTACATTCAGTTTTGTCGGGCATTTGGATGTGATAGTGACCCGACCTTGTACTGCATGGGAACGAGAGGGCAGGCGTGTTCTCCTCAAGGCTCCCGTCGACCATGTCTGACGGCCAAATGGGAGGATTGCCTTACTGTGCAACAAGCACATCGTAACGCCTTCATATCTTCTTCTGTAATGGACTCCGATCGGCCGCGAAATTGAAACCACAGTGAAAATTAAAAATTTTGTATTTGCTACAGATAGCTGCGCCTTCCTCTCTAAATAGTCGCTGCTCCGACTTAGACTTTTGTCGTGGCGTTGTACAAACTTTCCAGTACCCTCTTCACAGAAAGCAGCCGCCTGTCCTTTCCGCCAATTCTCTACGCTAGTCTGCCTATCGTTGTTTGTACCAAAATGTTGTCTTCGTAGCCAGTGGTTCATGTGAGCAGAGATGAACAACGGAGCCAATTAAGGGCTGTATTGTGGGTGATCAAACACTTCTCATCGAAGCGTCTTCATTGCGGAATGCGGCTGAGAATAGTCTTGAAGAAAGAAACGCATGACATTTATGTTATGTGGGCTGCATAGCTTGAGGCGTAATCTCTCACCAGATCAAACTACTTGGTGGGAAACACTGTTGTTTTAAGCATTTCTACATGGTCCTTTTGGGCTCTGAACTGAAAAGAGCAACGTAAAGCGATCTACAGACACACTAACGCCACTGCCAAACATACCTGTGCGAAGTTCCATCGGATTTTCACAGTGGTTTCTATTTCGCGACTAATCGCACCTTACTTTCCAAATACGCATCGTACTAGGAAATTACCATCCCAGGCATAGGCTATGTTTGGAGTACTGCTGTGACCAGAAAGCATTGACTGCGGATGAATATCGGTTCACTGTGTTCAGTGATGAATCGCAGTTCTACACAACTCTGGACGACCATCGTCGGCGAGTGTGGTTACGACCTAGGGAGACGTTCTTTTCTTCCTACGTTTTGCAAAGATACAGCAGTGTTACTCCTGGCAGCATGGTGTGGAGAACAATCAGGTTTGACTTCAAGTTATGGTTGGTGGTGACTGAGGGAACTCTGATGGCACACCAATGTCACGGACTTTCTGCATCCTCAAGTGTTACCTCTCAAGTGACAGTATCATGATGTCATTTCAACAGTATAACGGCCATCCACTTGAGGAACGTGTCTCTATGAAACGTCCGCGTGATGATGAGGTACTCCTGTGGCCAGCACGATCCTCAGCTATGTCCCTTATGTGAGTATTAGTATCCAGGGTATCAATGACCAATTACAACTGGGAGCTATCTTGCCTCAGAGGATAGAACGACTTAATACCCTTACCAACGTTATCAGTGTATGTATCCAGGCAAGAAGAGGTGCAACGTCGTACTGCCAATTCTGGTCATAACTCAAAGTTCTCTGCAAATTTGAATCGATTTTGTAATCGCTGAAACATCATGACGTATTCTCTCAAACTGCAAAGTTTCATTTCGTTTCCTCCTCACTTATGGGTGCTTAACTTTTTTCCTTGTCAAGGGTTGTACATAGGGTTGGGGTACAATACCCTAACTAACAAAAATCCGAAATCTAGTCACCAGTATCTGACATATCGAAAAGACTCTTTTTCTAAGTTGATTCAGGAATCAGGAGACTAGAAAATTCTCAGTTGTACTTATCGAGGTTACTAGTCTAAAAATAGTGTGGAAGTGTAGTGAAAGAAGAATTTAGTTGCTTAGATTAAGGTGGATGAATCGACTAGCCTTGAAATAAGCAGGTTACTAGCGTAAAAAAAGGGTGAAACGGTAGTGAAAGAAGAACTTAGTTGCTTACATTATGGTGGATCAATCGGCTAGGCATCAAATATGCTGCATATGAGGATACTACCAACAGAATCTTTAAGTTTCGAAAAGACCTAGGTTTTGGTGTCACAAGGGACACCTTCTTCAGTCAAAATTAAAACTAAATGTTACAGCATAATGTACTAAGAAATACGAAAGCTGCGGTCATAAAAATGGCTCTGAGCACTATGGAATTTAACTTCTGAGGTCATCAGTCCCCTAGAACTTAGAACTACCTAAACCTAACTAACCTAAGGACATCGCACACATCCATGTCCGAGGCAGGATTCGAACCTGCGACCGTAGCGGTCGCGCGGTTCCTGACTGTAGCGCCTAGAACCGCCCGGTCACTACGGCCGGCCTGTGGTCATACTTGACAGCGTCAGATAGAATTAAAATAAAATGCAACAGAGCTGCAAGCTACTAGGGGCTGCCATGTGTCCTCTGCTACAGTACGTTATGCTGTAACATTTAGTTTTAATTTTGTCCGAAGTAGGTGTCCCTTGTGACACCGAAACCTAGGTCACAAATTAATTGTGTTCGCGGCTGAGGGCGGTATTTTTCAAAATTTTGTGTTGTACAACAGTCGCTGATTGACAGCCATGTTAAAAACCTTAACAAATACTAGTGCTAATCCTAGAGCTGAGCTCAGTATCAAATCCTAGAGCTGAGTTCGTCGATGAATAAAAGTTTTTTCAAAACCTCATTGTGAGGTAGTATTCGTATGAAACACAGTTAACTTTTTTCACTCCGTGTTCCTAGATTTCAGGACGGCGTTCGACATAATGCCACATTGTCAACTGATCACAGGAAGTGTTTTCACAAAGGTACGATTAGCCAAAAATTTTCTGACTAACAAACCGCCATACTTTAGTTTGGACAGTGATTATTCAACAAAACAGGTTACCATCGAGGAAGTGTAATGGGATTGCTAATACTCTAAACTTATGTACTTTAACGGTTTACGAAATGAGACTAGTAACTCTCACAAATTGTTCACTAACGAAAGTTTTCTGCACAGCGTAGTATCATCGCTGGATGACAGAAAAGAAAATCGGAAAGACTGACACTACTTGAACTTGATGAGCTCGTCGGTTCTGTTTGAAAACTGATGAAGGCAATATAACGTGGCAACCTAACAGTCCCAAATTCTGACTCTGACGGGGCATTTAGCAGCTACTTGCCACTGTGTCAGTCTGCGCCAATGGCGTCGTTCGGATGCGAGTAGAGAAGAAAAATATACGTACAGGCTGGGAGAATAAAACTTCTAAAACCTTTACAATGTTTCTGATGTTTGAACTCTTTTCCGATAGCTCTACTCCCTACAGAGCCAGTTTCGCTCATTCTGCAACTAACTTTTCCATTGCGAAGTTTGCTGGTGGCTCTGACTAGCACTTCCTGTCTTAAACTCTTGCGCGAACAGTGCTGCATTATTGTGTGTTACATTTAACTGGCAATTAAACACATCTGCTCCTCTCACTCACTGGCCGAAGTGGCCGTGCGGTTAAAGACGCTGCAGTCTGGAACCGCAAGTCCGCTACGGTCGCAGGTTCGAATCCTGCCTCGGGCACGGATGTTTGTGATGTCCTTAGGTTAGTTAGGTTTAACTAATTCTAAGTTCTAGGGGACTAATAACCTCAGCAGTTGAGTCCCATAGTGCTCAGAGCCATTTGAACCATTTTTTTTCCTCTCACTCATTCAGACATGATGGCACTGCGGAGTAATTTGGACAGAGCGTGCAAGAGATGTACAATGGAAGACATCGACCGATTGGTGTATCGAAATGACGTTTTCCAGCGTTCCCTGTGGTGGGCACTTCGCCTGTTCATTAAAAAAGGTCAATTCCGCATCAGTCTTCTGTAGGTATTTTCTGGACCCGTTTTCTTTTTGCCTCCCTGTATACAGAGTGATTCACGAAGATATACAAATATTTTAATATGTTAATCTACATGTAAAAATAAAGAAAAAAATTCATAAAAATCCAGGTCCGCAAATGTTTGGTTACGGAGTTACGGCTAATGATCGTCCGATTTAAAACCAATGGATTTTTTTGTGTGACATAGTTTACGAGGACACTGTCAATACACGTGAGGCATTGCTCGCTCGCATTGTGAATGAAGTAGACGAAATTAAGAACAACCCTGTGAAACTGAAACGAGCAACAAAATCTGTTCATACACGTGCAGCTAAACACATTGAACTCGGTGGAGACAGTTCTGAACATTTATTGTGAATGTATTGTGAAATTGTATGTAAACTGTACAACTTCCTTAACACTGAGCCTTGTTTTTTTCCGGTGTGCTTTGGTATTAATAACAGCAGATTATCTGACACATACATACAGTTTCAGTTAACGTTATTACCTTCATTTTTCCAAAAATAAATTCCTTACAACTTCTGCTGAAAACTTTGTACAGTTGTATGGAATTTAAAAAACAAATCGGGCAAAGTGGTTAATAAATTAAAAATTTTACGAAATTACTACCTTGCTTCTCTGAATGTTCTGGAAAACTACTGCAGATGCACGTCTGGGACATGTTTTGTTAGATTCACCAGATCAATAACAACAAAATAAATGGAAATCGTCCTTTACTTTAACCTCGTACAGTTTTGTGATAGCTTCATATTAGCGAAGTCCCTAAATTTTAGGCAAAATCTTTTATTAGCTGTAACTCCACAAACAAACATTTGCGGACCTTTTATATGAACTTTTTTATTTAGTTTTACTTGTAGAATAACATATTAAAATATTTGCATGTCTTCGTGAATCACGCTGTATACAGGGTGTCCCAAATATCTTGGGTACCCCAAGTAACTTTTTGTAGGGAAGCGAAATAAAAGTACCAAGCAAATGTTGTTTAGCTTCAAGAGTGAAATAAATCAGGATGATTGAATTTCTTGTAATTTTGTTTGATAGGAGGATATGAACAGCAATAGGCCCTTTTTATACAGCACCGTACATATTTTATTCGGTAGCACGCATTGTCTCCTCAAGACTTGCTGGAGTTAACAGCAAAAAAATAGAAACGCAAGTCAAATGCTTACCGATCATTCAGTCAACGTCATGATGACGTTTTACTCATATTGGTTTATACTACCATCTCCAAAAATACTATTTCTGCTCAAACAGCATGCATATACGACAACGTTCATTTGTAAGAATAGGTACCGAAAAATTATATACATTGTTCAATAGCTCCCTCATATGAGATAATATGTCATTTGTGTTCTCTTACATGCAGATATTTGTTAATTTTAATTAATTAATTAATTAATAATATATACGATAATGATCGAAGCAGAAGTAATTAATAATACTGATGAGGACTTCCTGCGTCTGGCCTTCACACGACGTGATTCATTTCCGCTGGCAACCGTTTATTTTTAATTTACTTTTATTATTTATTGGGAAACGAATTCGTTACGAGGTAGCAAATTTAGGACACGCGTTTCAGCTAAGATATTTGTTTATTTTTAATTAATCTATACTGATCACAGGCCACTGACGTTCATATAGAAAGAGATTCTAAATTAACGAGATAGGGACGGGAGTACGTGCCGTTGCATTCATAACGCGAGCCGCTTTCTAGTTAGTCACGCGGCCTTAGCTACAGAAAACGAACACTCAGAATTAACAGTTTTCGATTTTCGCGCAGCTCTGCTTATGTGGAAACCAAATTTACGAATGTCACTTGGAAATTATTGTGTGCATACAACTGTATGATGCGTAGCTATGGAGCAGATCCACAAGTTATAAATGTACCTGCGCCGGATATAAAATAATGGTGCTCAGATGAAAAATCATTGATGAGGAAACTGGAATTAAACCAGATACTGTATTTGACGGAAGAGAAGAATTAAAAACTATGGGTTTCACTAAAAAGTTCTTAAGAGTTCTAGGAAATATTACTGACTCTTTGGTTAGCATTCTTTTTGACGTCTATCATTCGATTAATCCTCATTCATCTGACACGAGACTGTGCTGAGTAAGTTACAAGAGGTTAACCTATGTATCCATGTAAGTATGTATTATGTGTTGTTGCATACCAAACTGTACAAGGCAGCAAACGGTTAAAATTTTCGAAGTCCCAGTGCGAAGCTACCTCGCTTACATTACAGTGATTTCGACACGAGGTGGTCGCAAAGATTAACAGAGTGGGTCAGCGGGAAACACAACATCGCCGTTTCTGGCCAGCCAGACGGCGGGCCTCAGCAGAAAGATAGTGTTATGGCAGAGCATTTGGACAGGGTCACGTCATCTTAGTTATGGGATGAAAGAAAGGCTACTGTTAAAGCATTAATGCTTAACAAGGGCTTTTACGAACCAGTCCTATACTATAATAAACTCCTTAAACAAGCACGACAGAGTGACACCCGCTGATACCTTCGTAATAGCAAGACCTATGCGGTCAAGACCAGTGATGTCGGATAAACATTAGGCACTACTCCACTCCATAAATACCCCAGCACTTTACCTAGTAAGGCAGTCGGTCAGACGGATCGACTGCGTACGTAACGCTCGCACTAGATTCCCTGATTAAAATAAAGTGGCGTCTAGCACAAGTCTGTTGTAGATTTCCTACACGATACGGAACAACGACAGCCGCTACTGGGAAAGATGGCTACCTCGCCATAATCACTTGTCGCAGAGTTCTACACCTCAGTCTGCCGCTGTCGCAGATGGGTGGACCCGGGGGTCTTCCCTACCGTCCCAGGTCAGGACACCAGCGTTCCTGATACTCCGGCGGACGGGCCAGGGCCTACCTTCACGGCAAGACAGAATCGCCGTACTACATGTCATCACGGCTCAGTAGATGAACAAGAACGGCGGTGAACGGGCGGGCCGGCCGGGGTGGCCGAGCGGCTCTAGGCGCTACAGTCTGGAACCGCGCGACCGCTGCCGTCGCAGGTTCGAATCCTGCCTCGGGCATGGATGTGTGTGATGTCTTTAGGTTAGTTAGGTTTAAGTAGTTATAAGTTCTAGGGGACTGTTGACCTCAGAAGTTAAGTCCCATAGTGCTCAGAGCCATTTGAACCATCTTGAACGGGCGGAGGAGGGGGGGGGGGGGGGGGGCAGCAACTCCCAGATCGGCGTGTGTGAATCCAACATCCGCGCCGTCTTCGCTCATTGCCGCGACATCGTGGTGCGGCCAGCACCGGAGCCACGACGGGTGGCGAACCACCTATTTTTTCCGTTGTTGATCGTGGGGTTTGGTCGTTGCGGACGTCACATGACTTCCGTTAAAGTTAGTTTGTTGATCCTTCCACTCAGTTTTTTATTACAGTGGCCAACCAACTCTCTGACCGAACACGCTGGGCTACCGTGCCGGCTATCTTTGCTGCAGCTAACGAGGAAGGGGCCGGCGACGTCTGCTTCCTTGAGCAGGCTGAAGGCCGCTTACGACCGAATCCTCAGCGGGCATCGACAGCCGACCTCAACAGCGAGTCAAGACACTGATTTTAAATTTGTGGAAGTAAATAACTAATTATGAATCTTCTTTTCACTGTGCCTATCGGCTACAACAGGTCTCCAACATCTTTCCGAGGGAAACTGGCACGGAGCGAACTGGGAGAGTGGCTCATGACACAGATCCCCTCAACAATCGCCCTCTTGAAATGTTTATGCAGATATGTATGTACGTTCGACATAGCCTTGTAAACCATTACACCGATTTCAACCAAACATGTCACACGTATCACTTACTAAGTGAAAGCAATTACTGTGTCGGTAAGACACCCTTAATGCGCCTATGGCAGAGGGTGGGGATGAAAAGGGCAAACTTTCTTCTCCTACCATCAAATGAAAATGCCAAATTTTTACAAATGCATTTAATTAAAGATGAAGAATTGCAGGTAGGCAAACATGGACACCTATAACAGGAATACTGAACTTCCAACGAAGGTTTCACGTGACCTTAACAACCTCACTTGTGTTTAAAGTGTTGCTTGTAAGTTGAAATAAATTCTGCTTTCAAAATACCTCAATTTTTCATACAAACTCTGTGGACAAACAAAACTAAAAAAAAGAAAGAATGCGAGTGAATGTGAAGCAATGAGATAAAATACTGAGCTACTATAAATGATTTATCCGTTTTCAAAGTTCTATACTGTGTGTCCGGATTAAGCCCAAAGCAATATTGTCAGGCCATGGCCTATTCCGAGTCTTAAAAAGCAGCACTCCGTCTTCAGGCCACAAGTGGCCCATTGGGACCATCCGACCGCCGTGTCAGCCTCAGATCACCACGCGGGCTCTCCTCTAACTGTGAAACAGCAACTTCTTCATGCTCTGGAGAGCGACACGTCAGCCAAACCCTGTGTCACTGAGGCGAACGGCGGCCCAGAGATTATGCGCTGGCCGTGTTATCCGCTGGTGTGTCTGGTCAGTGGGAGATGAACCTAAAGGCGCTCACCTGAGCTTTTTGTACAAAAACAACAGTTACTTCACGAGTGATCAGTTTGAGATCCGGTCCTCATTAAAGCCATCAACGGGCGGTTTTGGCCGTCCACAACGGAACTGCCTAATGTGTTTGCTATCGTGGCACTGTCTTGCTAAGCCAGAATTATTGCCACGCGTGCCCTTCGAAAATTTTACCAGCTCTGCTACCCTGGGAACGAGGCTGGAGCCTTCCTAAAGTTTGTACAATTTCCTGTCGTCAAGAACCGACCGTAGGAATTTTCACCCGGTCCTTGCCGGCTAGTGGAACGAGTTTTCATTGGATAATGCCCGATAATTATATGGAGGGAGACAGGGAACCAATTTCCAGGTCTGGGATTGGCGGAACGCCTAGACCTTTTTGTTGATTGGACATGGAGGACATTGCAAATGCTGGTCGGGGTGAGGAGGAAGGTTGTCTTGTGACAGCCAGAGCGAGAGCACCAGCAGCAGCGAGTACTGTTTGTATAAAGCGTTTATTTTGCATTTTGTTTACGACCTTCCACTAAGGAAGGGATTCTATTTGTGTTTATCTGCTCTGCATAGTAACTAACAGTTCTTGATAAAACTTTACGTAGTTTTCGTGTTAGATTTCTTAGTATTTTCTTGATCGTTTAGAACAGAAAGCGCCCTAAAACCGTCTTTTGTTTGTTTCGCGGCCGTTAGCCACTAGTCACTTGAATCAGCAGTTGTCTTGTGACAGCCAGAGCGAGAGCACCAGCAGCAGCGAGTACTGTTTGTAGATAGCGTTTATTTTGCATTTTGTTTACGACCTTCCACTAAGGAAGGGATTCTATTTGTGTTTATCTGCTCTGCATAGTAACTAACAGTTCTTGATAAAACTTTACGTAGTTTTCGTGTTAGATTTCTTAGTGTTTTCTTGATCGTTTAGAACAGAAAGCGCCCTAAAACCGTCTTTTGTTTGTTTCGCGGCCGTTAGCCACTAGTCACTTGAATCAGCAGTTGTCTTGTGACAGCCAGAGCGAGACCACCAGCAGCAGCGAGTACTGTTTGTATAAAGCGTTTTTGTACTTATTTGCTGCGTTTAGCTTTTAAATAGTTTTTCTGGGAAAACCTAGCGTAGTTTTCGCGTCTCGTATTTCAGTGAGTGTTTCTTGATTATCAGAGTAGCTCATCAGAAGATTATCTTGGGAATTTGTCACCGTATAGAGTAGGGTAAACATAGTCATGTGTAGGGACTGTGGTTGTTGTGAGCGGACGCAAGGAGAATTGGCCACTCTTCGGGGGCAGGTGGAGGCTTTGTCTGTTAGGCTCATCGAGCTCGAGGCGCAGGCGTCGGCTCGTAGTGGCGTTGGAGCAACTGTGGTGAGACCTATGCCTACTTCGGTGGCCTTGGAATCACATGGAACCCCTGATGTCGCTGCGTCTTCCGGCAGTGAGCATCTTACCGGTCAGCCATCACTCCAGGGTGAATGGCGGACAGTGTTGGGCTCGCGCGTGCCTGGCCGAAAGGCGAAGGTGGGATCTGGCCGCGTGGCAGCTGCCTTACCCCTTTCCAACAGGTACGGGGTGCTTCCTAGCGGTGATGACATCGTTTCCGAGCCACCACAGGATGCCTCGCCTGTTGGGCCAGTGGACGATTCTCCGGCAAGGTCCCGACAGTCACAGAGTTATAGGGAGCTCCAACGTTAGGCGGGTTATGGAGCCCCTCAGGAAAATAGCGGGTAGGTCGGGGAAGAATGCCAGTGTGCACTCGGTGTGCTTGCCGGGGGGTCTCGTCCGTAATGTGGAGGAGGCCCTTCCGGCAGCTATTGAACGCACTGGGTGTGACCGGCTGCAGATAGTAGCACATGTCGGAACGAATGACGCCTGCCGCTTGGGTTCTGAGGCCATCCTTGGTTCCTTCCGGCGGCTGGCTGATTTGGTGAAGACAACCAGCATCGCACGCGGAGTGCAAGCTGAGCTTAATATCTGCAGCGTAGTGCCCAGAGTCGATCGCGGTCCTCTGGTTTGGAGCCGTGTGGAGGGTCTAAACCAGAGGCTCAGACGACTCTGCGACTATAATGGTTGCAAATTCATCGACCTCCGTTATTGGGTGGAGAACTGTAGGGCCCCCCTAGACAGGTCAGGCGTGCACTACACACCGGAAGCAGCTACTAGGGTAGCAGAGTACGTGTGGCGTGCACACGGGGGTTTTTTAGGTTAGAGGGACCCCCCCTTGGGCGAAACGATAAAATACCTGACGGCTTACCAGAGAGGACATTATCATCGATGATAAAGAACGTCCGTCCTCAGAGACCAAAAACAGGAAAAGTTAACGTAATATTGGTAAACTGCAGGAGTATCCAGGGCAAGGTTCCTGAATTAGTATCTCTTATTGAAGGAAATAGTGCGCATATAGTATTAGGAACGGAAAGTTGGTTAAAACCGGAAGTGAACAGTAACGAAATCCTAGACACAGAATGGAATATATACCGCAAGGATAGGATAAACGCCAATGGTGGAGGAGTATTTATAGCAGTAAAGAATTCAATAATATCCAGTGAAGTTATTAGCGAATGCGAATGTGAAATAATCTGGGTTAAGTTAAGTATCAAAGGTGGGTCAGATATGATAGTCGGATGCTTCTATAGACCACCTGCATCAGCAACCGTAGTAGTTGAGCGCCTCAGAGAGAACCTGCAGAACGTCGTGAAGAAGTTTCGTGATCATACTATTGTAATAGGGGGAGACTTCAATCTACCAGGTATAGAATGGGATAGTCACACAATCAGAACTGGAGCCAGGGACAGAGACTCTTGTGACATTATCCTGACTGCCTTGTCCGAGAATTACTTCGAGCAGATAGTTAGAGAACCAACTCGTGAAGCTAACGTTTTAGACCTCATAGCAACAAATAGACCGGAACTTTTCGACTCTGTGAATGTAGAAGAGGGTATCAGTGATCATAAGTCAGTGGTTGCATCAATGACTACAAGTGTAATAAGAAATGCCAAGAAAGGAAGGAAAATATATTTGCTTAACAAGAGTGATAGGGCACAAATCGCAGAATATCTGAGTGACCACCATCAAACGTTCATTTCTGAGGAAGAGGATGTGGAACAAAAATGGAAAAAATTCAGAAACATCGTCCAGTACGCCTTAGATAAGTTCGTACCGACTAAGGTCCAAAGCGAGGGGAAAGATCCACCGTGGTATAACAATCATGTACGAAAGGTACTACGGAAACAAAGAAAGCTTCATCATAGGTTTAAGAGTAGTCGAATCATAGCTGATAAGGAAAAGCTGAACGAAGCGAAAAAGAGCGTAAAGAGAGCAATGAGAGAAGCATTCAACGAATTCGAACATAAAACATTGGCAAACAATCTAAACAAGAACCCTAAAAAGTTTTGGTCATATGTAAAATCGGTAAGCGGATCTAAATCCCCTATTCAGTCACTCGTTGACCACGATGGCACCGAAACAGAGGACGACCGAAGAAAGGCAGAAATACTGAATTCAGTGTTCCGAAACTGTTTCACTGCGGAAAATCGTAACACGGTCCCTGACTTCAGCCGTCGCACGGACGCCAAAATGGAAAATATTGAAATAAACGATATCGGAATTGAAAAACAACTGCTATCACTTAGTAGCGGAAAAGCATCCGGACCAGACGAGATACCCTTAAGATTCTACAGTGATTATGCTAAAGAACTTGCCCCCTTTCTATCAGCAATTTATCGTAGATCGCTGGAAGAACGTAAAGTACCTAGCGACTGGAAGAAAGCGCAGGTCGTTTCCATTTTCAAGAAGGGTCATAAATCAGATGCGAATAATTATAGGCCCATTTCGCTTACGTCAATCTGTTGTAGAATAATGGAACATGTTTTGTGTTCTCGTATTATGACGTTCTTAGATAATACAAATCTCCTTCATCATAACCAACATGGATTCCGCAAACAGAGATCATGTGAAACTCAGCTCGCCCTATTTGCCCAAGAAATTCACAGTGCCGTAGACACTGGCGAGCAGATTGATGCCGTATTCCTGGACTTCAGGAAGGCATTTGATACGGTTCCGCACTTACGTTTAGTGAAAAAAATACGAGCTTACGGAATATCGGACCAGGTTTGTGATTGGATTCAGGATTTCCTAGAAGAAAGAACACAACATGTCATTCTTAACGGTTCAAAATCTGCAGATGTAGAGGTAATTTCGGGAGTACCGCAGGGAAGCGTGATAGGACCTTTATTGTTTACAATATACATAAATGACTTAGTTGACAACATCGGTAGCTCCGTGAGGCTATTTGCAGATGACACGGTTGTCTACAAGAAAGTAGCAACATCAGAAGACTCGTACGTACTCCAGGAGGACCTGCAGAGGATTAATGCATGGTGCGACAGCTGGCAGCTTTCCCTAAACGTAGATAAATGTAATATAATGCGCATACATAGGGGCAGAAATCCATTCCAGTACGATTATGCCATAGGTGGTAAATCATTGGAAGCGGTAACGACCGTAAAATACTTAGGAGTTACTATCCGGAGCGATCTGAAGTGGAATGATCACATAAAACAAATAGTGGGAAAAGCAGGCGCCAGGTTGAGATTCATAGGAAGAATTCTAAGAAAATGTGACTCATCGACGAAAGAAGTAGCTTACAAAACGCTTGTTCGTCCGATTCTTGAGTATTGCTCATCAGTATGGGACCCTTACCAGGTTGGATTAATAGTAGAGATAGACATGATCTAGCGAAAAGCAGCGCGATTCGTCATGGGGACATTTAGTCAGCGCGAGAGCGTTACGGAGATGCTGAACAAGCTCCAGTGGCGGACACTTCAAGAAAGGCGTTACGCAATACGGAGAGGTTTATTATCGAAATTACGAGAGAGCACATTCCGGGAAGAGATGGGCAACATATTACTACCGCCCACATATATCTCGCGTAATGATCACAACGAAAAGATCCGAGAAATTAGAGCAAATACGGAGACTTACAAGCAGTCGTTCTTCCCACGCACAATTCGTGAATGGAACAGGGAAGGGGGGATCAGATAGTGGTACAATAAGTACCCTCCGCCACACACCGTAAGGTGGCTCGCGGAGTATAGATGTAGATGTAGATGTAGAAGGTCCTGCAATCTAAGGGTAGTTAGTTGGCTAGTTAAGGGAAAAACGTGGTTTGGATTCAGACCTCTGTCAAGTCATTCTGGAGTTGTACTTCATCTTTCTCATGACTTTGAGGTTATTTAACAGCGTCGATATCGAGAAGATGATGTTTTTCAGCTTCACAAAGTCAACCCGCTACAACCAGCAGCATACTCAATTAGCAGATATCTCTCCTCAGCGGTCGGCACCACCACCTTGGGCTACGATCACGATCACTGTGAGCACGGTAAGACTGCAAACTGCGGTGCGTTTTATTAATTTCAGGTTATGTGGCAGAGTGGAGACAGAGGGACTTAACCTCGCCTACAGCTCAGTTAGTGTTCTGAGGCACTGCTTGAGTTATTCAAAATAATGCATTTTTTTCACAATGAAACTTTTGTTTTCTAGGGGATTTTCAGTCGCTAACCACTCATGAATCAGTTAATTGATTCTATTATCAGCAGTAGGCGTAACCACTATTCTAATGATTTTGCAACTCTTTGATTCCAAATTCCATTCCAATTCTGTACCCCGCTGAAATCGTGATAATTTTATTATTTTTCTACCACGTTTGAAATTATTACATGTGTGTCCTTAACTTGTTTTTTGGCCAATGTTTCAGTTGCCTTGTTCAGTGTAATGCTGGTAGCTACTCTCCGTAATTAATTACTCAATGTACATCTTGTCAAAGACGCCTTATTTCCATAGCTCTTGTGTTTCCAATCTCTTGATAAACTTTTCTATTTTTTATCTAATTTCTTCTTGAATTAAAATAAAATATCACCTATTCCAACACTTTCATTTAGTTATTGGCTTATGCCACATATTAATTGCCGAATTCTCTAACCATAAGCCAGTGAAGGAGGCCGCCTAATAGTTTCAGGAGTTGACTTTCAGCATTTATTACACGTAACAGTCGTCATATCCGTCTAATCCAGTGCTTCGTGGTGGTTTTTTATCATCTCTAAAGATAAGATATGATAAATAAGTAAGATTTGGCTATTTGCATACTCTTATTGAATTCTTTGCAGGTGTGCCAGTGCTCACAGAATACCGACTTCTGGCAATATAAACTGCGATAACTTGAGAAGTAATTGCGTTATTTATTGACGGTGTGTTTCTACAGGTACGGTAACTCAAAATATTTCTTACACTTTTAATACACCCAGATACAATGAGGTGACAAGAGTAATGGGATACCTCCTAATATCGTGGTGGACCTCCTTTTGCTAGGTGTAGTGCAGAAACTCGTTGGTCGATGGACTTAACAAGCCGTTGGAAGTCCCCTGCAGAAACTCTGAGCCAACAAGCTGCCTCTACAATCGTCCATAACTGCAAAAGTGTTGCCAGTTGCAGTCTTTTGCTCACGAACTTACCTCTCGATGGGATCGCGTCGGATGATCTGAGTGGTCAAGTAATTCCCTCAAACTGTCCAGAATGTTCTTCAAACCAATCCTGAACAACTGTGACCCTGTGACAAGGCGCATCGATGTTTGGGAAGATAAAGTCCATGAATTACTGCAAATGGTATACAAGTAGGAGAACGTAACCACTTCCAGTCAATGATCCGTTCAGTTGGACCAGAGGACCAAGTCCATTCCATGTAAACAGAGCAAACACCTTTATGGAAACACCACCAGCTAGCACAGTGCCTTGTTGGCAACTTGGGCCTATGGCTTCGTGGGGTCTGCGCCACACTCGAACCCTACCATTAGCTCTTACAAACTGAAAGCGGGACTGATCTGACCAATGTACCGTTTTCCAATAGTCTAGGGTCCAACTGATATGATCACGAGCCCTGGAGAGGCGCTGTATGCGATGTCGTGCTGTTAGCAAAGGGTTCAAAAAATGGCTCTGAGCACTATGGGACTTAACATCTATGGTCATCAGTCTCCTAGAACTTAGAACAACTTAAACCTAACTAACCTAAGGACATCACACAACACCCAGTCATCACGAGGCAGAGAAAATCCCTGACCCCGCCGGGAATCGAACCCGGGAACCCGGGCGTGGGAAGCGAGAATGCTACCGCACGACCACGAGCGTTAGCAAAGGCATTCACGTCGGTCGTCTGCTGTCATATCCCATTAACGCCAAATTTCTTCGCACTGTCCTATTGGATACTTTCGTTGTAAGTCCCAGATTGATCTCTGGGTTATTTCACGCAGTGTTGCTTACCTTTTATCACCGACAACTCTACAGAAACGTCACTCCTCTCGGTCGGCTACTTCATTGTCCATGGTGAGAGATAATGCCTACAACTTGGTGTTCTCAGCACACTCTTGACACTCTGGACCTCGGAATACAGAATTCTCTAACGATTTCCGAAATGGAATGTCCCATTCTTCCAGATCCAACCATTCCTCGTTCAAAGTCTGTTAAATCCCGTCAGGCGGCCATAATCACGTCGGAAACATTTTCACATGAAAGAACTGAGCACAAATGACAGCTGCAGCAGTAGACTGCTCTTTTATAGCTTGTATTTATTTATTTATTTATTTATTGTTCCGTGGGACCACATTTAGGAGAAGTCTCCATGGTCATGGAACGAGTCAATACATGAAATTATAACACGATTGTAGAAACAGATAAAATGAACGCGATAACACCGTCATCTGTGTATATACATATCGCTGTCCCATGATTTTTGTCACCTCAGTGTATCTGCACCATTATCGGCACGACAGATATCTCTTTCTGCACTTCTCTTTGAGTGTCTTGTAGCATTGCTGGCGTACCATTTGCATAGCTGGACGAATGGGATGGCGCAGATCTGGTAGATCACAAACTGGTGTCCAGTACACTAGATTCTTGATAATCCCCTATAGAAAAAATAAAGAGGTGTAATGTCTGGGTTCCTAGGGGGTCAAACAATATACGGTCTACCTCCCCCAACCCATAAATCTGGCAACTCACGATGCAAGAAATCCCTCACAATGTTTGCAAAATGGCATGGTGCATCACTTTATTGAAAGGTAACGTTAAGAGGAAGTTGTGGCACAACATACAGCTCCTACAAGTTGCATTGCCTGTAGGTTCTGTGAAGAAGAATGGGCCTATGACCTTGTTCTTCAACAATTCACACGCACATTCATTTTCGAAGGGCCACCTTCGCACACAGAAAACATTTTGAGTTACCATACTTGCAGAAGCAAATCGCCAATAAATATCTCAGTTGTGTCTTACATTATTACCTTTTGTATTATTATACGTTTAACCCGGACACCCTGCATTTTCCAAAGTATTGCAGTATGGTCGATGCATTAATAGAGGCGTAACTTAACCAGTTGGTCTTGTGAGTGTAGTGCTTTGACAAAAATGGCGACGAGGGAGAGAAAGTGTTTTTGGTGTTGGAATATGCGAGATGTTTGTCTGTTACAACAGTGCAACGTACATTCAGAAGGAATTATGGAACCAACCATCATTTAATTACAGCAGTGTGGGTTGCTATCGACGAATTATGAATACTGGTTGTCTCTGTAAATAGAAAAATACCGGTCGACCAAGTGTGCCAGATGCAAGCACTGAGAGGAAGAGAGGAAGTTTCGTACGCAGTCCAAAAAAATGAATGGTCTTCCGAAGCCACGTACTTGGAATACTACAGTAAACTGTATAGAAGATTTAGCGACAGCAGTTACATTTCAGACCGTACCTTCTGCAGCTCGTTCAACAATCAAAACCGGAAGATTAAGGCCGGTGACTTCAATTTTGCATAACAATGCAGTAGGCACTTGGGGATGAAGATTTCGCTTCCAAACTGATACTCATCGACAAGGTAACCCTCTGTTATTTGCAGAGGATAAAAGCAAAATTGTGACACTGTCGGGCACTAAACGTTCTCATGAAATTTTGGGGAATGAATGAGACTCGCCCGAGAGTTGATGTTTTCTGTGCAGTGTCACGGAAAAGGCCCTTTTTTTGTAAGAAGGCTGTGACAGATACCTCTTAACCTGGTAGTTAGCAGCTATGATTGTTTCCATAACTGACTGCTGTTTCCGCGAATTTCATGTTCCAACGCGACCGGGCAATAGATATGCGTCTTTGCATAAACGACGAACTTTATCGTCGCTGGATTGGGCGTAGTGATGAAGATGATGAGGCTCACCTTGGATCCCCTTGTCGTCTGGCTTTTTCTTTGGGGATAAATTAAAGATCGTGTTTAAGTACCCAGGCTGCCAAGGACACTGGAGCAGCTTAGGGAATGCAACAGTGCTGCTGTGATGACCACTGACAGGATTTTGCTACATAAGGTGTGGAACAAACTTGACTACCGAACGGACGTGTGTCGCGTGAGCAGATGGGCACAAATAGAAAAAAATTGTAGACGCCAAAATACAAACTTGGTGAGTTTGCGGCTATGTTCATGCACCAGTCATATTTGTACACGTAGTAGTTTGGAAAATACAGAGCTCTGCAAACGAATGTTTCACTTATAGTCGCCATGTACTTTTCCATACACATGTAAAACGTGTTTGATCCATTTTCGCACCTCAAAAGTTTAACCACTGTCCACGACTTTTGC
Organism: Schistocerca serialis cubense; assembly: GCF_023864345.2. Taxonomy (NCBI): domain Eukaryota; kingdom Metazoa; phylum Arthropoda; class Insecta; order Orthoptera; family Acrididae; genus Schistocerca; species Schistocerca serialis. The sequence continues at coordinate 465,645,933 of NC_064643.1, forward strand.
GAGGTTCTTACCGGGATTCAGATGAAACTACAGGGAACCGAATCATGGAAAAAAGCTTGATCGCAAGACGTAATTACGGCAAAAAAAAAACCAAGTGCAGGTGAGCGGGGCGTGGGTGTAAGCAATGGATGGTACATGGCTCAACGAAATTATTTGCGTATAACTGACCGACTTTATCCATCAATGCCAAATGGCTTATGACGATGTGGTAACTCTTTTTAAGTTCCTAGAAAATCATATGCTCATTCCTAGCAACGCCACATTAACCTTGAACCTTGTGAAACCAACTGCACTAATTTATACGCCAAATTAACTTTTCACGCGCATAAGCATATACCACGTGTGTGTGTGTGTGTGTGTGTGTGTGTGTGTGTGTGTGTGTGTGCGTGCGCATGTGTGTGTATGCGTGTGTGTGAAATACACGTGGCATATGCTTATGCTGGCAAAAGTTAGTTTGGGGTATAAATTTGTGCAGCTGATTCCACAAGGTTTGCGGTTAATATGACAGTTCTATCGTAACTACGTCTTGCGATCCAGCTTTTTCGCTGACCCATTTGTTTGATTTCCTGATTCTTCTAATGACACCTAATATACACTGATGATACGAGACATTATGAACACCTGCATAACAGTGCATTGGTCCTCCTTTGCGACTCAAAACAGCATTCTGCATTTCATGGTATCGATATGTCCTTGGTAGGTTTCCGGTGGTATGTGGCACTGGATGCCTACGCACAGGTCACACAATTCCCTTGGACCCGGTAATGTCCAAGATGTGTTCCGTCGGGGTCCGCTCAGGCGAATATGGTGACCAAGACATCAATGTGAATTCACTATCATGCTGCTGAAACGACTACACCACGTCTCTGGGCTTGTGTCAGTGACAACTTTCCTGCTGGAAGATGCCATCGCCGTTGGGGAAAACATGAAGTCCTGCAGGTGATCCGTAACAATGTACATGTAGTCAACAGTTGTCACGGGTTCTTCAGTTAGTACCAGAAGCCATATGGAAGTCCAGGTGAATGTCCCCAGTAGCGTAATACTGCGGCCGCTGGTCTGCATCAGAGGTGCAGTGCATGTTTCGTGTAGCCTTTCCCCAGGATGACGGAGTACCCATAGGCCACCATCGACGATGAATAACCAGAAATGTGATTAGTACGACAAGATGACATGTTTCCATTGATCCCGGCCCAATCGCGATGAACTTACGTCCACTGCATTCATAACTGATGGTAGTGTTGGATTAACACGGGAACACGTAGGAGTCGTCAGCTAGCGAGTCTGTTCAACAATGTGCGCTGAACGATGTGCTCCGAAAACACTTGTTCCTATACCGTCATTGTCCTCTGTCGCTGAGTCTGCTACATATCGCCACATGCCCTGCTTTACAGAGCTGGCAAGCATCTGATCTCCGCGTTCTGTGATAAGGCGCGGGCGTCCAACATCTTGTCCCGTAGTCACCGTTTCACCGTCCTTCAACCACTTTTCATAGATGACTACGACGGTAGTGCGCGAACAGCCAATCAGCTTCGACGTTTCCGAGAACTCGTTGCAGGCGCCGCGCCATAACAATATGGTCTTTGTCAAATTTGCTGACGTCAGTGGATCTGCTCATTTGCGGCCGATATCGTCACCAGTATGGTTTTCCATTCGTCTCTTCTGTATTTATATACTTTACCTACAGCGCTCCATACCCGCTACGCCACCAGGGGTGGACAATGGTCATAATGTTTTGGCTCATCAGCGTATGTATTTACGTGTATGACATCATTCGTAGTGCTTTCTACTTCTGCAGTATACGACAGGTTTTACGGACACCATGTGATATAGTTCGTAATTAGTTTCTATTGAAAGTGGCGCAGAGAGGGAAGCAGGTTATTCTTGGCTGGGAAATTTGACAGGGTGAATCCTAATAGAGTTTAGCTTTTTCTCTGTAAGAGCTAGATGCTGGATAATGCTGGCGATGACATGAAGATTCATTCACGCATGAAGAATCGGAGAATCGCATACAAACTAGCAAACCAGCAGAGTCCAGACTATTCTGTAAGATGAAAGTTGTACATTTATGATGCTATGGAGGCTAGCACAGGAAAACTTGTGATTCCAGAAAATGCGAGGCATTTAATGGAATGTCATCGTCATCATGTGCTAGTGGTTAAACTCTGATGTCGCTGCAACTATTTTCTTCGGTCTCCCGCTTCTTTTTTCATTGTAGTTCTGATATGACAGCATCCTCTCCAGGTCTCTGAAGAATTGTTTCCTTGGTCATCTCGCCCCTTTTTACCCGGTATCTCGTCTTGAAAATATATGTGATCATTGTATTGTACGCTGAAGAGCCAAAGAAACTGGTACACCTGCCTAATATCGTGTGGGGCCCCCGCGAGCACGCAAAAGTGTCGCAACACGGCGTGACATGGACTCCGCTAATACCTGAAGTAGTGCTGGAGGGAACTGACACTATGAATTCTGCAGGGCTGTCCATAAATCTGCAAGAGTACGAGGGGATGGAGATCTCTTCTGAACAGCACGTTACAAAGCATCCCAGATATCTACATCTACAGACATACTCCGCAATCCACCATACGGTGCGTGGCGGAGGGTACCTCGTACCACAACTAGCATCTTCTCTCCTTGTTCCACTCCCAAACAGAACGAGGAAAAAATGACTGCCTATATGCCCCTGTACGAGCCCTAATCTCTCTTATCTTTGTGGTCTTTCCGCAAAATGTAATTTGGCAGCAGTAAAATTGTACTGCAGTCAGCCTCAAATGCTGGTTCTCTAAATTTCCTCAGTAGCGATTCACGAAAAAAACGCCTCCTTTCCTCTAGAGACTCCCACCCGAGTTCCTGAGGCATTTTCGTAACACTCGCGTGATGATCAATCCTACCAGTAACAAATCTACATTTACATCTACATCTATATCTACATTTATACTCCGCAAGCCACCCAACGGTGTGTGGCGGAGGGCACTTTACGTGCCTCTGTCATTACCTCCCTTTCCTGTTCCAGTCGCGTATGGTTCGCGGGAAGAACGACTGTCTGAAAGCCTCCGTGCGCGCTCTAATCTCTCTAATTTTACATTCGTGATCTCCTCGGAAGGTATAAGTAGGGGGAAGCAATATATTCGATACCTCATCCAGAAACGCACCCTCTCGAAACCTGGCGAGCAAGCTACACCGCGATGCAGAGCGCCTCTCTTGCAGAGTCAGCCACTTGAGTTTGTTAAACATCTCCGTAACGCTATCACGGTTACCAAATAACCCTGTGACGAAACGCGCCGCTCTTCTTTGGATCTTCTCTATCTCCTCCGTCAACCCGATCTGGTACGGATCCTACACTGATGAGCAATACTCAAGTATAGGTCAAACGAGTGTTTTGTAAGCCACCTCCTTTGTTGATGGACTAAATTTTCTAAGGACTCTCCCAATGAATCTCAACCTGGTACCCGCCTTACCAACAATTAATTTTATATGATCATTCCACTTCAAATCGTTCCGCACGCATACTCCCAGATATTTTACAGAAGTAACTGCTACCAGTGTTTGTTCCGCTATCATATAATCATACAATAAAGGATCCTTCTTTCTATGTATTCGCAATACATTACATTTGTCTATGTTAAGGGTCAGTTGCCACTCCCTGCACCAAGTACCTATCCGCTGCAGATCTTCCTGCATTTCGCTACAATTTTCTAATGCTGCAACTTCTCTGTATACTACAGCATCATCCGCGAAAAGCCGCATGGAACTTCCGACACTATCTAGCAGCCCGCCTCTGAATTGCTTCTATGTCCTCCCTCAATCCGACCTGATAGGGATCCCAAACGCTCGAGCAGTACTCAAGATTAGGTCGTATTAGTGTTTTATAACCGGTCTCCTTTACAGATGAACCACATCTTCCCAAAATTCTATCAATGAACCGAAGACGACGATCCGCTTTCCCCACAACTGCCATCACATGCTTGTCCCACTTCATATCGCTCTGCAATGTTACGCCCAAATATTTAATCGACGTTACTGTGTCAAGCGCTACACTACTAATGGAGTATTCAAACATTACAGGATTCTTTTTCCTATTCATCTGCATTAATTTACATTTATCTATATTTAGAGTTAGCAGCCATTCTTTCCACCAATTACAAATCCTGTCCAAGTCATCTTGTATCCTCCTACAGTCACTCAACGACGACACCTTCCCGTACACCACAGCATCATCAGCAAACAGCCGCACATTGCTATCCACCCAATCCAAAAGATCATTTATGTAGATAGAAAACAACAGCGGACTTACCACACTTACCTGGAGCACTCCAGATGATACCCTCACCTCCGATGAACACTCACCAATAATGTTCATGTCTACGGAACTTGGTGGCCAGCGGAAGAGTGTTCCTGGAACCAATCTGTACCAATTCTGAACATGTGGGGTGTCGCATTGTCTTGCTGGAATTGCCCAAGTCCGTCTGAATGCACAATGGACATGAATGGAAGCAGGTGATCATACAGGATGCTTCTGTGCATGTCACGTGTCAGTCGTATCTAGACGTATCAGGGGTCCCATATGACTCAAACTGCACACGCCCCACACCATTACAGAGCCTCCACCAGCTTAAACAGTCCCCCGCTGACATACAGGTCCATGGATTCATGAGCTTGTCTCCATACCCATAGACGTCCATCCGCTCGATAGAATTTGAAACGAGACTCGTCCGACCAGGCAACATTTTTCCAGTCATCAACAGTCCAATGTCGATGTTGACGGGCCCAGGCGAGGCGTAAAGCTTTGTGTCGTGCAGTCATCAAGGGTACACGAACATGCCTTCGGCTCCGATAGCCCATATCGATGATGTTTCGTTGAATGGTTCGCAAGCTGATACTTGTTGGTGGCGAAGCATTAAAATCTGCAGCAATTTGCGGAAGGGTTGCACTTCTGTCACGTTGAACTATTCTCCTCAGTCGTCGTTGGTTCCGTTCTTGCAGGATCTCTTTCTGGCCGCAGCGATGTCGGAGATTTAACGTTTTACCGGACTCCTGATATTTGCGGTACACGCGTGAAATGGTCGTACGGGAAAATCCCCACTTCATCGCTACCTCGGAGATGCTGTGTCCCATCGCTCGTTCACCGACTATAACACCACGTTCAAACTCACTTAAATCTTGATAACCTGCCATTTTAGCAGCTGTAACAGTTCTAACAACTGCACCAGACACTTGTTGTCTTATATAGGCGCTGCCGACCACAGCGCCGTATTCTACCTGTTTACGTATCTCTGTGTTTGAACACGCGTAGATATACTAGTTTCTTTGGCGCTTCAGTGTATGATACAGAAATTATTTTTCGACCTTTCTATTTCCTTGAGTAAATGTCTTACCTGTCCTGACTTGCTTTCCTTTGCGTTCGGCTTGTTCTAATTATTCTCAAGTATATGCAATCTTTATTTCCGCTGCTTTTAGCTGCTGTTGCTCGTATTTAGTCATTGTCCATCTCTCACATACCTACAGCAGCAAGACTTCTCGCTTTGATGTTCATGAATTTTGTTGTGAATGTAGTAACTGAATGCTACTATTGATTAACCCTAAACGTCCACGATATCAGAAAAGTATTGCGCTAGTACAGCTTCTTAAAGTCGGATGTTGCACAGTACGATTATTAAACACATGTCTGTCGATATCAGGAAAAACCGCCAATATCCCCTATTACAGCAGTGGATAAACTATCTATATACATGATTAAGTTTGTACGGTACCCTCAGCATGTGTGTCCTTCTCTCACTTGGCTAATTTTATTTAATCATCTTTGATGAATAGGGTAAGAGATATATTCTTATAGAATTAATATTTTTCAATCACATATCCTTTTCTCGGTATTGTAATAGTTTTGTAGAAATATTCGGAATTCCCCTATTCTCGTAACAGAGCATCATTACCATGAATAAGAAATTTTCATTTTTGCCCTGCATATTTTTAAAGGTTTGTCTTGGTATGACGTCAGTGGCAATTCATTACTTTTCTATCCGTTAGATTCTGCACGGAGTGCTCAAATTCATCTGTAGCAGTAGTATTCTTTCCAACATTTACATACTGCTTCATTGTTATTACGTTTTCATAGCTTATCCAGATATTTGCTTTCTGCTCTGGTGGTTTTATTTTGAAGAACGTTGCATTTTATTTTCCAGTCTTTTTGGGCCCTTTCAGGTCTCTTGTACAGTAACAGTTGTCTCACTGTTTTTGTTTCTCTATACTTAGTGTAAGCAACATGGATTTTTATCCTCTTATTAGCTAGCTTTTATTAAGTTGTTCTTGTGGACGAAAATGGAAAAAGTAGACAAACACTCACAACCGAGGGCTTTAGGTGTTGCAGACAGGTGGAGAGGTAGATTGGTACAAGGGAAAAATAAATGGTGAAACAAATCGAACCAATCTATGTTCCTACATTTAACTCCAATATTATTATGGCCTGTGAGGGTCGTTGATGGATGATGGATTTGGATTCTGAGCATTGTCGTCGGTTCCCTTTCTTCATCACTCTGCTGTCAACATTAGATTGCACTGCATTCTTGCCTTCAGAACTGTAGTCGTAGTACACGGTAGGGCTGCTGATAAAATATCGATATATCGACACTTTACCCATAAGTGTCGATATATATATCTGCGATATTCTTTCCCCGATATACAGATATATCGATATCAAAACGGCGATGTTGAATGCCGATGTTTTTATTTTAATTTTTTTTCTGTAAATATTTGAAACTGTTCTTTTGAAATTGTAACAGAACATAATCTTACTTTCACTGTGTGAAGTAGTCTCACTACTTTTTGAGCTTTCATCACATCCAACCTTTCTCTTTGACCGTGTGAAGAAAGTATATGTGGCACAAAAGAAGAACTCCGATTGCACAGAGGAGGTGGTGGTGTGAATGGAATAGCCAGATTTCCGATGCGAAGAAACAGCGCGCCAGTTGCGTTAAAAACAATTTTTTATACAACTAGTATGCTATTTCTTCACATCGACATCCTTCAGAGACAGGTGCTGAAAATGACGAACAACAATGTAACTGACAAGATTGGTGCTTGCAGCGGGCGGAGACGTGTGAGTGGAAGTGCAGACGTAATCGGCGCTCGACGATACCAACAGAAACTGCAGCGTTTAGCTTCACCACGCTATTTTGACACCATAGCTGCTATGTCGCTGGTGTTTGCAAAAATGAAAAAAAAAACCAGGGAAGTCGACATGATGTGTTCCGTGTAAATGCGACATGTGACGAAACCGAACGATGGACCCATCAGACACATTTTATCGTGCCACTTTCATGCAGTTACTATTGTTAGCAATGTGTTTATCGCCATGAGTGAACGTACATTGTTTTCTTTCAATTCTTGCTCTAAGGGGGATAGGTTGGCTGCTAGCTTGATGATTTACAGAATATCTAATAATAAATCAATACTTACATTTTCAACTCTAAAACCGGCAATATATTTCTAATGTGTAGCCGATATTTTTAAAGGCAGGTATATATTTTTTTTCCGCCGATATTGATTCTTTCGATAAATAGACAGCCGATGATGATATTTCTTAAATATAGATGTATTGAATCCCGATATTTTTAAAAATATCAGCAGTCCTGGTACATCGGTGATACAGTCGAATGAAATTTGCTTCTATGTGTACTGGGTTGTAATATCCTGGGAAGGGTCTCATGGAATAAATAATGTTAGTGAGAGAAGACACTTGCAACTCACCTGCCCAGGTCCAGCTTGCTGACGTCGAGGTAGGCGGAGCCCATGAAGTCGTCCTGCAGGCCCCAGTCATAATCAAACACCTGTGGGGCAGAAAACGGAAAGTTTCATTGAGGTCGCAGGCAGGAGGGGATCATACCACTGAAGTTCACTTTACCTATTTTGGGTCCAGTTGTTAAGCAGCAGTTCTTCCACAGTGTTTATTTCCAAGAATACCCGTCGAAAAAATGAAGAGTCTTTTGTGTTAATAGATCGATACAGACTTCAGCTAGTTGGTTCAGGCACCAGAAGTATGTTAGAGGTTCAGATTGCATTTTTATGGCCTTTTTTTATAAAATGATATTGACATCCTTCTCAGGAAATGCAGCAGGCATGTTACACACAAATGAAGAAGGCAAAACAGAAGTGAACCAAAATGGAACTCACAACACAGAGAACGATGCAGGTGGTATATACGAGAGCGACTTGATGTGTTAAACTAGCAACTTGTACACACCAGAATGTATTAGGACATTATACATTTTAAATACTATATAAGGGTGCGAAAGTAACACCTCTCGCAGGTGTTTCTAAACTGCCCTTATAAACTCGTAGCAGTTACAACGAGAATAGAAGGTCTTGTCCCTCAAGTTGTACACTCGCTCACTCATCTTGCATTGCACCTCCGCATCTTGATCCATAGTACAACAATGGTTACTACATGTACTCGCTTGTTACAAATGTACAGCCCTTAGATCAAGAGGTGACTTATCTGTAACGTATACTACATGGTCCAGTGTCTGAGAACCCTATATTTAATGCGAGATTTAAGGTGTAAATCATTTACAAATTTTAATTTAAGTTACATAACAATCATTCTTACAATCATTTAAATGTTTTTATATATTGCTTGTTGATTTTATTGCACTTAATGACGCTGCAGTATTTCATTTGTTGTTTTATATTGTTGTGCGGTTTTTTAAATAGTACAGTACATATAAAAGAACTGTTAAAGAACTGAATTTTACATTCTGATAAGTTACAGTTCCGCCGTGGTAAGTTAATATTCACATAAAACTAAATTCCATGGTTTAAAATTACACATAAAAATTTCACTCAGTAGATACAAAAAGAAGGCCGGAAAAATTGACTTCAGTTCTGGGATCAATAATTTTTCTCTAACAGCACCTTAGAATACGTTTAATCTTGACCATTAAGGTATTTCATTGGAGAAACCGATAGCTCCCGAACGCCATTATCCTCAAATGCTTCTTCAGAATGATCTTCTTGTTCGCTAGCGTAACTGTGTTCACGGGCTATTGCAAAATCGTTATTTTCGTCTCACTTTTTTGCGAACACATTTTGTACCATACTGAAGGAAACAGGTACGTACTTCACGAGGCACGGACTAGGAAAACCCCAACACGTCTCAACAAAACGTGCCAACAACAAACAAAGAAGACGATAATGTAACACCGGCAGTGAAACGATTTAAGTGTGTGTGGGTGGGGGGGGGGGGGAGGGAGGGAAGGGGGGGGGGAGGGATAGAGAAGCCTTACGCCAGAAATAAACTTGCACCGTCTGAGAGGCCATACCTCCCGAGTTGAGGGCTAGAGCCATAATAATTTACTGCCGTGCTTTCACAAAGCAGACGCAGTAAATTGTAGCATACTGTTTGACGGTCTTTTTCCTATAGCACGGCGCTTGGACATTTTAAGTGTGAAATGGAAAATTTGGCTATAATCATTCACCAGCTCCGATTAAATAAGTATCTATTCCCAACAATAAATATAAAAATTAAAATGATATTTGAACGAAACAAGAACCTTGCTCTCCACGCTACTCTACCCTGGACAAGCAACTTTATCACTGAGCAACTACGACATACAAACATTTGAATCTGCTTATTGTACTCATATCTTGGTGTCCCCCTACAATTTTTACACCCCCACACCCCGCCACAACACTTCCCTCCATTACTAAACTGACTATTCCTTGGTGCCTCAGGATGTTTTCTGTCAACCGCTTCCTTCATTTAGTCACGTTATGCCATACATTTCTTTTCTCCCCATTCAGATTCAGTACATCCTCATTTCTTATTCGACCTACCCAGGTAATCTTCAGCATTCTTCTGTAGCACTACATTTCAAAAGCTTCTATACTCTCCTGTCGACGCTGTTTATTGTTAACGTTACACTTCGGTATGAGGTTACATTCTATACATATAATTATAGAAAAGTTGTCTTAACATTTAAATTTATATCCGATGTTTAAGAAATTGTACTTTTCAGAAACGCTTCTCTTAATATTCTCAATCTGCGTTTTACATCATTTCCATTTCGGCCTTCGTAAATTATTTTGCTGTTTAAATACCAAAACTCATCTATTATTTTGTCTGTGTCATTTTCTAATCTAACTCTATCAGCATCACCTGATTAAATTCGGATACCTGCAATTACCCTTCTTTTACTTTTGTTGGTGTACATCTTATAATACCTTTTCAAGACATTATTCATTTCACAAAAATGAACGGTCAAGTCCTTTGCCATCTCTGATAGAATTACAATGTCGTCGGCTAACCTCAAATTTTTTATTAATTCTACAATAGCTGTAATTTCCTGCGCTAATTTCTTTACTGCTTGCTTCATGCACTGCTTAAATAACATCGGGAATAGACTACAACCTTTGTCTCACTTCCTTCTGAGCAACTGCTCCCGTTTCATATCCTTCGTCTCATAACCGAGTCTGCCGGCCGGTGTGGCCGTGCGGTTCTAGGCGCTTCAGTCTGAAACCGCGTGGCCGCTACGGTCGCAGGTTCGAATCCTGCCCCGGGCATGGATGTGTGCGATGTCCTTAGGTTAGTTAGGTTTAAGTAGTTCTAAGTTCTAGGGGACTGATGACCACAGATGTTAAGTCCCATAGTGCTCAGAGCCAAATGGTTCAAATGGCTCTGAGCACTATGGGACTCAACTGCTGAGGTCATTAGTCCCCTAGAACTTAGAACTAGTTAAACCTAACTAACCTAAGGACATCACAAACATCCATTCCCGAGACAGGATTCGAACCTGCGACCGTAGCGGTCTTGCGGCTCCAGACTGCAGCGCCTTTAACCGCACGGCCACTTCGGCCGGCTTGCTCAGAGCCATTTGAACCATAACCGAGTCTGGTATAAGTTGTAGATAACTTTTCGCTCTCTGTGTTTTATCCCTGCTACGTTCATAATTTCAAGGAGTGTATTAGAGTCAGCATGGTCAAAATCTTTCACTAAATGCACAAATGCTGTAAATATTGATTTTTCTGTGTTCAATCTATCTTTTGATGCAAGGTCAGTATAACCTTGCATGTTTTTACACAAATAAAACTATTTTGCAGATTAATTTAATATTTAGCTGACATTAATATGCGACATATTCCGAAATAAGAAAAACAAAATTACATTGCTATTAACGCTACTTCTATGCCAGAAGTAAAACTATTCACTTTTCCTCCGTACTGTGAGAATGATGATATTGGCACCTGGTAAAGGGAACGAAAGAAGAAAGAACAGGACTTAACGTCCCGTCGAAAACGAGGTGATTAGAGATGGAGTGTATGTTACGATGGAGGAAGGATAGGGAAGGAAAGCAGCCTTTTCTACTTCAAATAAATCACGCTGATATTTTGGGACGCCACGGAAAAACTAAATCAGGTTGGCCGGATGGAGGTTAAACTACCGTACCCTCGACTGAGAGAGCAGTTTCTTCAAAGTGAGACATCTCGCTCGTTTGTAACACCGCCATCGAGATATGAGTAAAATTTAAATTATGCATGTAGAATCATTATATGCAGAGAACCCTTTAACATCCTGCCTACAATAGACTGCCCTGCATTAGGATTCACTCTGACGGTAATTCCAAGAAAACATCTGTTTGAAGGTTCATTCAAGAAGAAATAAGCCGGAGAGTGTAAAACGAAAGCCACTGAAGAGTTCGTAATGCCATTGCCTACGGGAGAAAGTGCGCTTCCTAGAAGAGCGCTGAGTTCCAAATTTTTCTCGAGAAGGACATGGGCTATACTCACGTGACAATAGAGCGAGCACGAGCACGCGCACGCGCACGCGCACGTGCGTGGCGTACCTGGGTAGTTCGATACTCGATGCGCAGCTTTAAAAGCTGTCTCAAACACAACCCCTCCCCCTCCCCACAATCAACACCAGCTCCAAAGAAACGTCAAATAATGTCTTTGGGGGTAGCAATTTTAGATACCAGTGATTAACTAAGTGAAGTATAACCTTACTTATTTTGTAAACAGTTTTTGTGATTCGAAACAAATAAGTATAACCCATTTTATAGATAACATAGTGTAACTGATTAGTAATGAATCACTACAAATAACCAAAGATCTTCTTAGTGACAGGTGACTTTAAAATGTAGCTTAGAATCTCTTTCTTCGAACTTTTTCTGCTGAAAGTTTTTAAATTGAGTCATCGATATGATACCAGTAGCTACACTATTTTTGGTCAGCAAAATTGCCGATCAAGAGAGGCGTGTCCGACTTGTAGTGGACTTAAAATAATTCTTTATTAATTTGAGTTTCGACGAACACCTTTCACATGACGATACCGAAACATGCAAAGTTAAGAGAATTCTTATCACCAAAATGAGATTGGGAACAGATTCGGAAAATTCGTATCCATTCACGAACTGTAAGAATCTTAATTCTGTCCAAGCAAGAGACACTACTTCTAGAACATTGGCAACTTGCAGTAATTTTATTAGGCGTGCAACGATACAATGTTGATAAATTTCATCATAATTGTCAACAAAACGTTTTACAACCGTGCGAAGACTCGTTTCTAATGTTTTAATCAGATTGCGATCTAGTATGTTTCATGGTTTAGCAACGTGTCTCGATTTCTTGTAGAAATCGTCGATTCACTGTAACACTGACTTCCTAAGTTTCTGGTGCAAATTCAGTGTCTCATTTGCAGTCTTCTCTCCAGGCATTATTGTCTTCTTCCTGATAGTCCTAGTTTTTCCACATTTCGTTACATGTGTCCTTTGAAAATTGAAGTGCTTCTTGAAAAAGATAATTTATCTTGTACTTCAAAAAGAGCTTTAGACTTGTTATCGTCGTACTACGCATTCCGAAGCTTCCTCCAGGTCTCTGTAAACGCTTCTTCTAAGACAATACACCGTGAAACGAAAAAACACAGAAAAAAGAAGTCTTGCAAATCAGGAAAACAGTTTGAGGAGGTCCTCTTGTTTCTATGGTTTCCGAAAAATCTGGCAGTTCCTCAGTGGCACTGACAATCTTGTTAAAGCATTGAAACATCATCTTAATAGCTTCGTACCGAGCACCCATCGTGTATCTTTAACTCTCATAACAGTAATTATTGGTTTGATCCGTTGAACATAGTTCCCCATATGCATTACATAATTAAAAAAATATATAACGATTGTGGAAGGACCACTACATCCAAGAACTTGCTATCGCAGTTACTTGGCGTAACAAAAATGGCTCTGAGCACTATGGGAGTTAACTACTGTGGTCATCAGTCCCCAAGAACTTAGAACTACTTAAACCTAACTAACCTAAGGACATCACATACATCCATGCCCGAGGCAGGATTCGAACCTGCGACCGTAGCAGTCGCGCGGTTCCGGACTGCGCGCCTAGAACCGCTAGACCACCGCGGCCGGCACCACTTGGCGTAACAGATACATCTACCGTCTACCTGATCTTCAAGCAATTCATAATTTAATATAGGTATATCATTACATCTATTCAGCTACATATTTAGTGTAAGAACACTTTCTTGAAGCTAGAAGACCCTAAATCGGATATCTTCTCTATCCAGGTAGTCTCTGTTTCTATACTTCACAGTACGTTCGCTAATGAAGGAATTGCTTCCTGTATTTTCCAATCTAAAATATCTACTTATCGCAAAATAATAAGAGCATGAAAACGTTAACAGCCGAGCCCATTCATAATAACAATTAATTTACTGACCTGACCCATGTCAACAACGCCCCCTGTACAGAAAAAAATGGTTATCGAATTAAGATAACTTACTACGTTGTCTCAAGCGTTGTGTGGAAAAAAAAATTTGTTTACGTGCTATTGAAAATGTTCAAATGTGTGTGAAATCTTATGGGACTTAACTGCTAAGGTCATCAGTCCCTAAGCTTACACACTACTTAACCTAAATTATCCTAAGGACAAACACACACACCCATGCCCGAGGGAGGACTCGAACCTCCCCCGGGACCAGCCGCTCAGTCCATGACTGCAGCGCCTTAGACTGCTCGGCTAATCCCGCGCGGCTTACGTGCTATTGTAGCGGAAATCTACGTATATGTGCGCATAAGGATCAGGTCCTGTCAATAAACGCTGTAGTTGCCCAGTTTCTCCCTTCAGTCTCAAGAGTAAAACGAAGAAAAAAAAATATTTTTAGTATTCGTCCCACAGAACCTGGCAAGTTTTGCCACCCCCAAGAAGTTTGTACCCGAGCGGATCGCACCCCTCTCGCTGCGGCATTGTGCACGCGTCGAGCATCCACTGTACTCAGAAGAGCTGGAAACAAACAAATGGAGGTGTCAAAAGACGACCAAAGAAGCATAGAGCGTTGACTTACAACGGAAGAAGTTCGAGGAACGGAAGTTCATCAAAGAATGGTACAAGTGTATTACTGATGCCATTGACGGCTGTTTTGATTTTATTCTTGAATTTCATGGACGGGTGTACTATTTGCTTTTGAAGTGCATTGTCCGTAAATCAGTAGCTTGGGCACTTAACTTATTCATTGTGGTACATAGCACATAGTGATTTAATTATAGACACGCGGGATGAGATTGTTATAATGAACGAAGGCTACGTTATTCAAAATGGCTCTGAGAACTATGGGACTTAACATCTGAGGTCATCAGTTCCATAGACTTAGAACTACTTAAACCTAAGGAAATCACACACATCCATGCCCGTGGCAGGATTAGAACCTGCGACCGTAGCAGTCGCGCTGCTCTTGACTGAAGCGTCTTGAAGCGCTCGTCCACAGCGGCCAGCACATCGTTATTACCGCGGTTTCTGGATAGTAGTACTTTACATTAAAATGCATTTGTTCTTCAGATAGTAAACTCTTTTTTAAAATTATTTTTACCTTATCAAAAAGAATAGCATCTGTTTTTTGCGCTATGACCTAAATACACTGAGGTGACAAACCGAGCGGTTCTAGGCGCTTCAGTCTGGAAGCGCGCAACCGCTACGGTCGCAGGTTCGAATCCTGCCTCGGGCATGGATGTGTGTGATGTCCTTAGGTTAGTTAGGTTTAAGTAGTTCTCAGTTCTAGGGGACTGATGACCTCAGATGTTAAGTCCCATAGTGCTCAGAGCCATTTGAACCATTTTTGAACTTAACAAGTCTTTGGAGGTCCCCTGCAGAAATAATGATTCATGCTGCGTCTACAGCCGTCCACAATTGCGGAAGTGTTACCGGTGCAGGATTTGTGCACGAACTGACTTCTCAATTATGTCCCATATATGTTCGATGGGGTTATGTCGAGGGATCTGGGTTGCCAAATCATTCGCTCGAATTGTCCAGAACGTTCTGAGCGATTAGGCGATGTCACATTCCTCGACGTTTCGAACTCTCTGCTGAAATCTCCTCAGTAGTCTTAGTGTTCCCAGGCGGCTGAATAATTAGTTTTTGAGACGTTTGAAGAGAAATATAATGCGGACTAGTCACCGAGAGATTTTACTTTTATTGATATTTTCAATTTATTCAGGCTTAAGGAAATGGAAACTCGCCACTTAAACTTCACGTGTGGTTCAAATGGCTCTGAGCACTATGGGACTCAACTGCTGAGGTCATTAGTCCCCTAGAACTTAGAACTAGTTAAACCTAACTAACCCAAGGACATCACAAACATCCATGCCCGAGGCAGGATTCGAACCTGCGACCGTAGCGGTCTTGCGGTTCCAGACTGCAGCGCCTTTAACCGCACGGCCACTTCGGCCGGCACTTCACGTGTGTATACAGTCTTAGTAAAAGTAATACAACGGCGGTACATTGTGAACAAATTACGCACAGAAGCATATGCCCAGTGTTTATTAGTGTAGCAATTTGAATTGCCGTGTTTCTGGAGTGCGGTGCCGTTTCTGTGGTGTCGCTTCAAAAGTTCCGTGTAGTCACATTTAGCACTCGTGGCCGAGAGGGTACGCTCGGCCGGCCGGTGCGGCCGAGTGGTTCTAGGCGCTTCAGTCTGGAACCGCGCGACCGCTACGGTCGCAGGTTCGAATCCTGCCTGGGACATGGATGTGTGCGATGTCCTTAGGTTAGTTAGGTTTAAGTAGTTTTAAGTTCTAGGGGACTGATGACCTCAGATGTTAAGTCCCATAGTGCTCAGAGCCATTTGAACCTTTTGAAAGTACCCTCGGCCGGTGTGGCAGTCTCTCTTCCCCGCGTTGTGTGACAGAGTCTGCAACTCTTGCTGGACAGTTTAGTGTTAGTGAGTGCCAAAGGTCGCTTTGTTGAACCAGTGTGTCTTTCCAGTTTGAATGTAGCGTTGCTGTGGTTGTGAAACAACGTGGATAACTGGGTCTTGCAATGGCTTCGTTTATGAATTGAACAAGCAGCGAAGCTGAATGATGGGTGTTGTTTTAGATTTTTTTGTCTTTTACTTTGGTTGTTATCAATTTAGATTGCTACTGTCCTCGTTACATCGTTGAATTGAGATCCGGGTCTGTGCCTGGGTTGCATAGGTTATATTCGCTCAGGTTCAGGCCTCATGTCCGTTTCGCTAGATGTGTGGATGTCACAGGCAGGTTTATGGTTATGTCAAGTTATTAGTAATACCAAGACTAGTGTTAGAAACCTAGACCTGGCTACTACTAAGTTATTCGTAAGGCGACCTATCCATTAGAAGTGCTTTTACTATGTGGCTAATTTTGCTTTGGGCAGTTGCTTATTTAACTGTGAATTAAGTTGTTCTATGTGTCTGCCATTACCTTCCTGCTACAAGGTCGCGTCGTCTTGGGAACGATGAAGAAGTTACAACTATAGAACAGATGTTCTGCATACACCTTCGCGCTACTCACATGATATAACTGCGGACTAGAGTGACTTTAAGTGTGTAATTGTCGCCAACCAAGGGCGCCGCAGGTAAGGTTGTGCAATACTTCTAACGCGACGTCGTTGGAGCGGAGAATTTATCCACGGCGAGTTACCTGAGCATTGGGTAAGCAACTTCTCCGTGCTCTGAAACTGGTTTGCTAACCTAGCTACAAAGCACTCGCTTCTAGGCCGCTCTCGTGCTAGTGGCTTCAGTTCAGTCCGCTCTCGCGGACTGTTAATGCGACTTGTTTGTGCTACACCTTTTGGTGAACGACGAACGATTTAACCCATTGTGAAACATATTTTATGGCTATCGTACCTCAGTTTACCCTGAACAGTAGCGCTGCTAACAGAAAATGACTCTGCCGGCACTGTGGGCTAGTTTATACCATATTTTAATTATGCGCGACGAACTTTTTCTTACAACATTTCATTATTTTAATATATACTCTGTCGTCTAATTACATGTTTTCCCGTGTTTTGCTGCAGATCTGAAGACGGTTATTGCTGACTGTAACTGTTAGTCTAAGGGCCACCATGTTTTATAATCACTGACGCAACAAAAATTTATTCTAAAATTGGGAGTGAATCATTGTTTTAATCAACGACTGTGCCGCAGCTTGTGAAACTTAGGATAACCATGGCGAAGAGGAGATGTAGCGAGGTGGGCCACGCGTATATATCCAAGCATATAAGTTCCAGTTCAGTCATATAAAAGGGATGGATAAAGCTGGTGTTGGTGCCGATGCCTTGAGCCAACATGCTGAAACCCTGGATCACCAAGTCTAACACCGGAGTGAGATAAAAATAATGTTGTCAGACTTGCTTCCCCCCTTCCAAGGCATAGGAAATTATAAGTAGCAAGTTTTCGTGACTATTACAGAAATTGGATAATGAGCCCTAACCCTGCCAAAACTGAAGTGACAGCTTTCCACCTCAACAACCGATTTACAAAACAGCCACTAAATGTCACCTTCAGCAACAAATCAGTTAAAAACAACCCTCATCCTAAGTATCTTGGAATCACACTGGGCCGATCACGTACATTCAGGACTCACCTCACATCACCAGCAGAAAAATTAAAGGCCAGGAACCACATCATTCTGAAACTAGCTGGAACTTCCTGGGGTGCACAAGCTGACACTCTCCGTACAGCTGCCTTATCTCTCGTGTATCCTGTGGCTGAACACTGCACACCTGTCGGCACAAGAGTGTGCATGCCAGTAAGGTTGATGTTGAACTGAATGACACCATAAGAATTGTAACGGGCACCCTGAGATCAACCCCACTACCTTGGCTGCCTGCTCTCAGTAGTATCGTCCCACCACATTTGAGACACAAGAAGCAGCGACCCGAGAACGGGAAAAGATTAATAACGTAAATCTTTCCCAAAGGCTATCCTGCACGCGTCGGTAATCAAGAAAACCATTCAGGAAAGCTCGAGAACCCGAACCATTCAAAACGACACCAGCATGCTTCGACGTGGGATCGAAGACCCTACGTGCATACCAGGCTTCCAACTACATAGAAGAACCTGGTGTGTGCTCAACAGAATCCGATGTGGACGCGGAAGAACTAATACCGTCACGTACAAATTGGAACTCAGACTCCCCTATGTGCGACTGTGGAGCAGCAGAACAGACTGCAGAACACATTGTAGAGGCATGTTCCAATAGATCCTTTAATGGACGCTGGAACGACATACTCAACGCCTCGCCAACAGCACTGGATTGGATAGACTCTCTGGATATAAGTTTGTGATATAATTAGTGACCATAACTCTTGTACATTCCTTTTGTTATGTATAAATATTTCTTTTGTATTGTGTAAATATCGCTGTA
Source organism: Schistocerca serialis cubense (assembly GCF_023864345.2). Taxonomy (NCBI): domain Eukaryota; kingdom Metazoa; phylum Arthropoda; class Insecta; order Orthoptera; family Acrididae; genus Schistocerca; species Schistocerca serialis. The sequence goes on from NC_064643.1 coordinate 465,664,580, forward strand.
AATTGCATGTGTATTTCAATATGATAAATAAGGAGCAAGAACCCAGAATAAAAGTTATAATGGATAGGATAAATCAGGGAGAAGACAGTCATCCGTAGGAGTGACAAAGGGTGTTTCATGCTGTCAAACATGTTATGACCCTAAGTCTAAAATGGTACTTCCCATAGAGACAGTCATCTGTGTATTGCAATATTTCCACTTATCCCAAATGGGCGGACACCTTGAAGTGTAGAAAACTCGGGAAAAGGTGAGAAACTACTTCATTTTGTCGGACTCCGCCCCCGGTAGCTGAGTGATCAGCATGACAGAATGTCAATCCTAAGGGCCCGGGATCGATTCCCGGCTGGGTCGGAGATTTTCTCCACTCAGGGACTGGGTGTTGTTTTGTCGTAATCATCATCAATTCATTCCCATCGATGCGCAAGTCGGCGAAGTGGCTTCAAATCGAAAGACTTGCAGCCGGCGAATGGTCTACCCGACGGGAGGCCCTAGTCACACGACATTTACATTTACATGTGGTTGGACATGGAAACAGATATTAAGAAGTTTGTTAAGAATTTTCAAGTTTGTGCCCTAAACGAACCAGCCCAGAATACCCCCACTGGATATCAGAATTCTAAACCAGTGAAGAGCTCCACAGATCAATGCTTAATTGGATTTTGTAGACCTTTACCGAGCTTCAAAAGCGGACATCTATATATCCTCGTCGTTGTTGATACATTTTCTTTATTTGATTTATTTGTTCCAACCAAAGCAACTAAAGCACAAGCAGCAGTTAGCGTACTGAATGGAATTTTTGTCATTTTTGGTCCCAGTAGCGTACCAGTTTCTGATAATGCCTCTCTTTTACTTCTAAAGAACGCAATACTTTTTGTTTCGGCGTGGGGGTTAAACATCAATGCACTATCCCATACTATGAAACCCGTCCCTGACTGAGAGAATGAGCCGCAATTCGTGAATGGCCCTCATTGCTTACCATCGCAATAATCAGACAAGCTGGAACGATACGCTGTGTTGGTTAGCCTACGCCTTTCATACCGCTAAACATGAGTTGTCAGAATACGTCTGCCCATGTGATGTTCTTCTACTCACCCAACTCCTTGTTGAGTAATTTGTGAGAATTGATAATTTGTTGCCGGATATGATTTCTCCTGCAGCAATTAGAGACAAATGGAGCAGTATCTACAACAATATACGACTGGCGCACCATAGAGCGGCAGTGAAATAGGCTAGTGATGAAGTTTCAAAGAAACTCCTGCCCCATTTTAAAGGACGAGCGTCATCCAACGTTTGCTTATTCCAGTCACCACCCAGCTCAAGGATCTGAGTGCTAAGCTTCCTCCGGCCAACATCTCCCAGGTAAAGCCTTTCGGCAAGTAAGACTGCCACACTAAAACGTGACTACTGTTGGTGGCCTGGGGTAGTCTAATTTTTTCTTCTTTTTTTGGGGGGGGGGGGGGGGAGGAGGGGGGGAGGGTCAGATTATGAGATGGATGAACGCCAGTACAATTTGAATCGCTGCGTTTATCGAGTGCGGTGCCGTTTCTGTGCTGTTGTTCTCGTGCGGCAACGTTCCGTGTCGTCAGGTGGGCGCTCCGGGTTGAGAAGGCGAGCTCGGTGGCTGGCTGTTTCACTTCGTCACGTGGTTTGATACAGCATGCAACTCCTACATCACAGCAACAGTTTTTGGTAATGGGTGCCAGAGGTGGCTTCGTTGGGCCACTAGGCCTTTCGAGTTTCAATGTCGCACAGGCTGTGGGATTCCTGTGGTTGTGGATAATTGGGTCTTGCGCTGGATTCGTTGACGAACAGAGCGGGCGGCGAAGTTGAATCGTGTTTGTTGTTTTAGATTGCTTGTCTTGTGCCTTGGTTGTTATCAGTGTAGGTTTCTACTATCTTTATTACATCCATGAAGTGGGACCCGAGGCGATGCTTTGGTTGCGTAATTTATCTCGCCCAGGTTCAGGTATCTCGTCTGTTCGGCTAAATATGTGGATGTGATGTTGAATAGGGTTCTATATTGGGCAGTAGCTTATATAACTGTGAATTAAGTTGTATACTTTTCGGGCCAGTACCTTACAGATAGAAGGTGGAGTAGTCTTGTTGCTAATGATGTTACAACAGTGACAACTGATATTCTACATAAAGCTTTGCCCCACCCAAACATCGCTACAACTATGAACATAAGCGACTGTGGTTAAGTGTGTAGTTCTGGCCGAATGGGTTGAAAATAAATATATCGCCAGGTCCTGATGGGATTCCAATTCGGTTTTACAGAGAGTACTCTACTGTATTGGCTCCTTGCTTAGCTTGCATTTATCGTGAATCTCTTGCCCAACGTAAAGTCCCGAGCGACTGGAAAAAAAGGGCAGGTGACGCCTGTATATAAGAAGGGTAGAAGGACGGATCCTCAAATTTACAGACCAATATCCTTAACATCGGTTTGTTGCAGGATTCTCGAACATATTCTCAGTTCGAATATAAAGAATTTCCTTGAGACAGAGAAGTTGCTGTCCATGCATCAGCACGGCTTTAGAAAGCATCGCTCCTGCGAAATGCAACTCGCCCTTTTTTCACATGATATCTTGCGAACCATGGATGAAGGGTATCAGACGGATGCCATATTCCTTGACTTCCGGAAAGCGTTTGACTCGGTGCCCTACTGCACACTCCTAACTAAGGTACGAGCATATGGGATTGGTTCCCAAATATGTGAGTGGCTCGAAGACTTCTTAAGTAATAGAACCCAGTACGCTGTCCTAGATGGTGACTGTTCATCGGATGTGAGGGTATCATCTGGAGTGCTCCAGGGAAGTGTAGTAGGTCCGCTGTTGTTTTCTATCTACATAAATGATCTTTTGGATAGGATGGATAGCAATGTGCGGCTGTTTGCTGGTGGTGCTGTGGTGTACGGGAAGGTGTCGTCGTTGAGTGACTGTAGGAGGATACAAGATGACTTGGATAGGATTTGTGATTGGTGTAAAGAATGGCAGCTAACTCTAAATATAGGTAAATGTAAATTAACTTAGATGAATAGCAAAAAGAATCCCGTAATGTTTGAATACTCCATTAGTACTGTAGCGCTTGACACAGTCACGTCGATTAAATATTTGTGCGTAACATTGCAGAGCGATATGAAGTGGGACAAGCATGTAATGGCAGTTGTGGGGAAGGCGGATAGTCGTCTTCGGTTCATTGGTAGAATTTTGGGAAGATGTGGTTGATCTGTAAAGGAGACCGCTTATAAAACACTAATGGGACCTATTCTTGAGTACTACTCGAGCGTTTGGAATGCCTATCAGGTCGGATTGAGGGAGGACATAGAAGCAATTCAGAGGCGGGCTGCTAGATTTGTTACTGGTAGGTTTGATCATCACGCGAGTGTTACGGAAATGCTGCAGGAACTCGGGTGGGAGTCTCTGGAGGAAAGGAGGCGTTCTTTTCGTGAATCGCTACTGAGGAAATTTAGAGAACCAGCATTTGAGGCTGACTGCAGTACAATTTTACTGCCGCCAACTTATATTTCGCGGAAAGACCACAATGATAAGATAAGATAAGAAAGATTAGGGCTTGTACAGAGGCATATAGGCAGTCATTTTTCCCTCGTTCTGTTTGGGAGTGGAGAAAAGATGCTAGTTGTGGTACGAGGTACCCTCCGCCACGCACCTTATGGGGGATTGCGGAGTATGCATAGATGTAGATGTAGACCAAGGGCGCAGCGGATGCGGTTCTGCATTACTTAGTATTATGCCACGTCGTTGGTAAGGAGAGTTTATCTACGCCAAGTTGCCTCAGCATTGGGTAACGAATTTCGCCGTACTCTGGAATTGTTTCCTTAACCTGACTGCAAAGCTATCACTTCTAGGTCGCTCCTGTGCTTGATGGCTTTAGTTCAGTCCGCCCCAGACGGCTGTTGATATGATTTGCTTGCGGGACCCCCGTTTGATGAACGTTCAGCAATTTAACCTATTCTACTCATGTTTGAAGATTGAAATCAGTAATATTTGCGTGTGGGTGAAATTTGTTAACACATCTGTAAACAGAACATTGTGTTGCCCGTTATTGTGGAGAGACTGTCCAGTGGTTGGGCCAGTACGTTTGTTCACATCCTCAGTCCTGGCTGTTGCCAACACAGTTTATACCCGTGTTCACGGTTGTTGATTTGGTAACAGGTGATAAGACGCCAGTTTTCCGGTTCCTTGGCCACACTCAAATACTTTGTGTGAGCTCTTTAGTTGTAGGCTAAGGTTAATTATCACTGTAAGATCTGAATGGTGATAGGGATAGCGCCTGATTACTAATTAAGGGATAGATATTGTGGTCTTTCCACCTTAGCCTAGACAAGTTACTATCTGCTTGAGTTATTATTAACAACGAGGCTAGTGTCAAAAACCTACAGTAGCCTAATACTGAGTTGTTCGTAATTCGCGCTATCCAGTAAAAATAGCGCTTTTGTGATGGGAGCCAACTATATTAGCGGACGAGATTAGCAAATGTAATAGCTAGACCCTGAGAGTCATTTGGGTGACTGGTATAACTGGTTCTCTGTTAATCTGTGTAGTTACGTCATTGTGGTGTTTTGTATGTCTTTGTGGTCAACGCCGATCATATATATGTCAAGTTGTGATCTGTTGTTAATTTTGTTTGCTTGTCAAGTTTCAAGGTCTCGATTTGAGATTTTTTTTACTTGCAGTCTCTTTGAAAGTACGGTAATAAATTTCTTGCAGTCTAAAAATTCAGATTTTAGTATCTGTCAGTTTAGAATTCTCAAGTTTTGTAATTGTAACTGTGATTTTTTTAAGCTGCAGAGAGAATCGCTGCTAAGTAATGGAGTTTGTAAATCACAGCGTCTTTGGTAGGTGACTTTATCCTGTCTCCTGCCTTCGATGGCGCTGCCAGTTAAGGGCCTGCGACTCATACGGATCTCTGTTTTAGCGTACACTGCTGGTCCTTGTCGCGAATGTGCATTACAGCTGACTTCATATGGTGTAGTTATGCCCCAGCTGCTAGGCAGAAAACGCGCCAGAAGCTCTGATACACAGCCTACTGTTCTTACGAAATTTGAATATGGATAGTTCAGCTCAATCGTGTCAAAATCCACCCCTCAACCAAATGCTCACCACAAGCAGTTGATTTAGAGATATGTTAGAGAAATGTTGGACAAATATGACAAAAAAGCCGGAATAGGACACAGTTATCTCTGTCTAGTGCATGTTATACCACGGACTTGACCGTGACGTACTAAAATTGCTCTAGGACGTTCCGAACATAAGAAAAGCTCTCATGGCACGGCGAAAAGTGAAATATGTTGACATGTGGCGAATGCCAAGTTACTACTGCTTCGGTAAGATGTAGCGTACTGGAGCCTACTGTGCTAATGATGTGTAGCTCAGGCTCCTGTGGTAACGCGGAAATTACTCAGAACCTCAACGTACAGATTCCTATACCTGTTGACAAATTCCGTGTTCTAAATTTGGAAATTTGTGGTAGGTTCCTATGGGTCCAATCTGCTAATGTCATAGGTCCATAGGCTTACAGACTACTTAATCTAACTTAAACTAACTTACGGTAAGGTCACAACACACACCCATGCCCGAGGGAGGACTGGAACCTCCGACGGCGGTAGCAGCGCGAACCGTGGGAAGGCGCCTGAGACCGCACGGATACCCCGCGCGGCTCCGTGTTCTAGTCTGTTTGCCTAAAATACTTTGCTGATGACCTGTAAATTCTACACATCCAACTAAACCGTCATTGTAGGACGGAGCCAGAGTGCTTAAATGTACATTTTTAACGCAAATGGACATTTTGTCTGGTTCTCAAGGTCACATCTTTTGTGTGTAGTGCATGTTCTGTATTATAGAGTGCATGGTGCATGCCTAATGAAGAGATTCGATGTCTGGAATAATGACAGTTAATAACACGTAAAATACGAGTACCACGTTCAAGACTAACCGATTTAAAATCATATTGTAAAAACATATTTCTTAGTACATTGTCGATCAGAAGTACCCGGAAACATATTAGTGGATAGTAATACGGGGCGTGTTCACCCGTTGCCTTTATGATAGCTTGAACTCTACTGTGGACACTTTCAATGAGGTGTCTGAGTGTCTGTGGAGGAATGACAGTCCATATTTTGTCAAGAGCCGAAACCGAGAAAGTAGTGATGATTGACACTTAGGTGTGGAGCGAAATCGACGTTCTAACTCATCCCAAAGATGCTGCACCGTGCTCAGGCCGGGAATCTGGGCACGCAAACGCATATCAGGAATGTTATTGTCTACTAACAATTGCATCACAGATGCTGCTTTATGGTAGGATGCACTGCTGTGGTGATACAGTAATCGTGCCCGAAGTGTCCCTCCACGACACAGTGCTGTAAAATGTATTCAAATGCTTCCACATTCAGCGTTATCTTAAGCGCAAAGAAGGGCTGCACCTTAACCACGAAAAACTCCTATGTACCAGAACACCACCACCTTACTTCACTATTTGCACTCTGCATGATGGCAGGAAACGTTCTCCAGGCTGTCACCAACCCCAAAACATTTCTATAGGATTGCCATAGGGTATAGCGTGATTCATCACTCCAAATTACTCGTTTCCAGTCATTCACTGTTCAGTGACTTTGATCTTTACATCATTTCATGCGTTCCTTCAGCACTGTGTACAAAAATGTGTGGCTTATGAGGAGTTGATCGACCGTTGTACCCCATTCTTTAAACTCCCTACCCATAGTCATCTTGGCTGGCTGGACTGCTGGTAACACTTTCGATCTCATGAGTGATTCCTTCCGCTGATTACTGACAATTTTTAACAAACGTCATTCGCAGTGCTCGACGGTCCCTGCCTTGGTTTAGCTGTCATTCGGTCTCGCCTACCCATGCTTCATTTTGTGTGTTTCTGTTCGAAGAAGATGATTTTTCTTCAAATAAATTGATAGTTTTGCCTGTGCAGTAAATGGATGGTGTCGCGCAAGATTCTGTGGGAGCCTTGTTTAGTGAATTTTAGTACACATGTTTTTGGCTAAATTTATGCTACAGTAAGATATATTTTTTGATATTTTAAAGATATGGGTAAATCATGATCTGGCAGTTTTTGTTGTTATGCATGTTGTTAGCAGATCATGCGTCATCATGCGTCACCATGCTGCCCCTGACGGCGGAGATTATTTGAAACGGTGACGATCGCCCTGTAAAGGCGGGTATGAGGTTTAGATATTTCATCTTTCGCTTGATGCCACACCATATGAAGGCTAGCAAATGTCTAATACAGATGCTCTGTTAGAGAGAAATGAAACACTAAGAATGGTGTATTTGGATAAAGAAAGAGTATTAAACAGCCTCTGTCATTAAATCTATAGGCTACATTGAAGAAAGAATGTTGGAAATAAAATTATGTTTCGACTGAGATTAAAATTCGATGTTAAAGGAAATTAATGTTAACATTTGCTGATGAAATTGCTATCCTCGATAAAAAATTGAAGAGGAATTACGGATCCATTGAACGGAATGAATGTAATGAATGCAGAATACGGATGTAGAGTAAATCGAAGAAAGACAAGAGTTATGAGAAGTGGAAGAAATGAGAGTATTGATAATCTTAACATCGAAGTTGGGGAGCACGAGTAGATGAAGGGAAGAAATTCTGCTTTCTTGAAGTCAACACATGACAGATGAAGCAAGGATGATAGAAAAACAACAGTAGCACAGGTAAGAGGGCATTCCTGGCCAAAGGCAGTGTACTACTTTCAAACATGGGCCTTAATTTGAGGAAAAAATTCTGAGACTGTGTTTTGAGCACAGCATTGTATGGAGGCGATTCTTGGACTGTAGGAAAAGCCGGAAAAAAGGAAATCGAGGAGTTTAAGATGTAGTGCTATGGAAGGATGTAGAAAATTAGATGGACTGCTAAGAAATGCGGAGATTCTCCGCAGAATATGCGAGGAGACGAACACGTGGAAAACATTGACATGAAGGGACAGGGTGATAGGACATAAGGAATATCTTCCATAGTACTAGAGGGAACCGCAAAAAGTGAACTGTGTAGGAGAAGACAGAGACTGGATTGTGGGCTACACATAATTGAGGACACTGGATGCAAGTGCTACTCTGAAATGAAGAGCTCCGCAAAAGAGAGGAGCAGTGAATCAGTCAGAAGACTGATGACACATAAAAAGTTGAGTCTCATAATGCAAGGGTAAAAAAGAGGGGTTAGCTGGAAGTACTTTACTGCACGTTAATTGTATCCTTAAAAACCAGGAGTATGTGACAACTGAGTGGAAAGATGTTAATCATTATGGACTTCAGGCTAGCTGAGTTGTTGCTCCAATAGCTCGACTGGGTAAGACCGAACAGCTGCTTCATCCTGGCGGTTTTCTAAGAATATCTGCAGCAGTTACGATCGTCGTCTTCTGTGGTCTCATTTTGATTCTTTTTGGAATCATTAAAGGACCCCCATAATGTTCTCTCAGTTTACTGTCGGTGAATGGTCTTGGGATTTCTGAGACAGTCTCTCTGCCAAGGCACGAAGTGGTCATTGTAACGCTTTGCCTCTGGAGCAGCAGCCAACATGCTGGTGAAGAGAAATTTTGCGCGGCTCACAATTCGCGCGGCTTTAACTCCTCGAGACGTCGGGTCTTGTCTATTGTAACTGTATAGCTACTGCCGCACGCGACGCAGTGTGCGTCTTGTGCAGCTACGTTGTAAGTCCCTAACTCTTGCAGTTTCTCTTTTTCACTACAGGTCATACGTGGAACCGAATGTCTATTATTTCTGATTGCTACTTGTTGGCGTTACCATTTTTTCGCTAACAGTAAGTTAAATCAGTTTATCTTTTTGGTGACATTGTTTGCAAATGTACCGACGACCTAACGTTTGGAAAAGAGGAAGGGGCGGGGGTGCAATTCCTATTCTTTTCGCAGTGAATGGGGTAATACTTTCGAGATTTCACGACAAATGTTCCTGGGGACACATGCTTCTTGTCAGTATTCGTTAAATGTTCCACCTTTCTTTATATTATTGTTGCCTATGTGGTAGGGTTGAATACGGGTTCAGTTTGTGAAGTTAGTTTTTTTCTGGAAGTGTGACTGTGTAAGTGTGTGGCTGTGTAAAAGTGGGTGTAGGGAGATATTTATGTTGCACTGAAGGCCTCATTAACTATTGCTGTCTAAGTTAATGAAGCAGCGCCACGAGGGCTATAATTACTGTATGCGTAATTGAACCTGGTTAATGTCGTTTTTACACACCGAATAACTTTACCGCATTCACCAGTTTATAGCAAGGAAATAATACTCATATAATTTCAGTAACTTTATACTACCCTCATACCCTTATTATATTCAAACTCACTAACCCCACTTCAATCTACGGCATTAGTGCAAGCTGGTTGAGAAGTGTATATGGAGTCATACGCATAAAAGTCAACAAAAAGGTCGTACGCCCTAGGCATTCCACACATGACATAAACCTGTTACGACGGGTGTGCCACGAGTGTTCCCGACAAGAGTCCACTGGCAGCCGCCCAAGTTGGAACACGTGACTCGGGTTGCAATTTGCTCAGTCACTGACGTCGGTAATAGATAAAAGATTTCGCGAACGTCTGCGGAACCAGTGGAATTCTATTTCACCAACGCCCACTGTAAACTATGTTCTCCACCGTTTAAAGCTATGGCGTCATAGCGCTTTCCGCATTGTAGAATGTGCTGGAAATGGCGTGAATCAGTCGAGGTCACATGTGACTGAAACTCGCCTCAATGGCCGAGGACATTGTCACAAGTAAGTAATGTGGCATTCAGACTGAAGATAACGTTTCGAATCCCGGTACTGGATAAGACGACAAGCTGCTGAAACACTGGGCTGGCGGAAGAGAGATACAGATTAGTTCCTGGCCTTTCTCCTTTCGATTCTGTTCCCATTAGCACTTCAAGTGAACTCCCAGATGTTGCTTTCGATAAGACTACGGTCAGTTTGTAATACCAATACTTTGTCATTATTGCTGTAACAATAACACCTTTGTACCATTTAAGTAAGTGTAGGCTATTATTATTATCGCCTGTTGTCAAATGTATGTATTCTTTTCATTGAATTGAATAAAGACGTATACTTCTTTTATAATCCAAATGTAGAAAAAAAATGTAATTTCACTTATTCACGCATAGTGAATCGATATTTTGAATTGTAATGGTTAGGAAGGGAAAGGCGGATGGAAGTCCCTACATCTACGAGTATGACAGATGTTTGCGCGCCAAAGCAAAGGACGTGAGGGCTCGAATTAGCACGGCAAGAAAACTACTCAGTCAGCAGCTAGCTGCCAAAGTGTAAACGTCCTGCAGGGGAACGCGAGGCAAAATTAATTAAAAATTGTTGTAAAAAGGCCTCAGATGGAAGTACATCAGCATATTGCAACATGGCCTAATGTGGAATGCTCAAACGTGTCCGACAGCGAAAAAAGAAGAAATTTAATAGAGTAATACGTAAGAAGAGCTATAATTGCGACATACTTCCCACCATCACCGCCGCAGCAGTTCATCACTTTGACATATCCAGGCAATTTACAAACTGTTTAGACCTGTGTCAGTGCATCAACCAGTTATTTCATTGCAGAGCATCTATTGTTTTGTTAAATTAAATGTTCATGTGTAACGAGAACATCACTGACCTAAGTCACGTAATCTTCATTAGGCTCCCGTTGCTGATTCTGGAAATTTCTGAATATCTATAAATGTGAAGTTAATTATTTAGGTTTTTACTAACATTAATAATTATAACGTTCAAAGACATGAGTCAAATTATTAAATCAGTTTAGAAGCTACTGTAGTTCATAACTTACACAATGTGATACAAAGACCAAGCTGCTACAGAAAATGGTCGATTTAAATTCTCATACGGGTCTGAAATTGGTTTTGCTTAAATTAGTGCTTCAAAATTTAACATACATACTATGCGTTTCCGTGTTTGAAAAGTTCTACCACAAGTGTTGTTGAATGATATCACAATCCTAGTGCTCCCATACGCTAGAAAATTTTCTGATAAGTGATTGATAAATTTTGATTAGAGGTAGGCCAATTTTGTTCATTAAGCTGGTCAGTTAGCAAACGTTATAGTTTGAAATGTTTTAATACTTTCTCTATGTTTAACAGTACGAGACTTTATAGAAGTTGTGAGTGAGTGACATTACTTACACGTTCTCGCCTAGTTCTAATGTTTAGAGTTCACATTTTAATTTTGAATTCTAAAAACAATAAATAAAAAATTTAAGAAACTGACAATCGCGGCTGGTGTGGGAGTCAAACCACGCCGCTCTGCACAAACATCGAACAAGTTCCGCGCAGTGTCGGTACATCAAAAGAAAACGGCTCGTTAGTAGGCAGCTCTGATTGGACAGGAGGAAGAAAACTTGCCCAATTAGGAAACTGAATATCTTCTCATCTCATAACAGTCTCTCATACAGTAATGAAACAGCAATAATTTTTTCATGTAATTTAGTTTCCATGCTTTCTGTAGCTAGAAAGAAAGCAAAAATTAGCGTAGTTTCTCCTCGCCACCGACACTGGTTAACGAGGAGCGGCATTGTCACTGTGAAGGTAATAACGATCAAAGATTCTTTCGATTTTCAGGATATTACTTAAGGCAAGTTAAAAACTGACGTAGTTAAAGATGTAAGTTGTTGCCTCGTTTAGGACGTAAATTTTCGCCTCCAGTACTTATAGCAATATTGCAAAAATTGTCTTGCCATTTTATACCTTTTCTGTTTTTCCCCTATTCCCTGTCACCTTCTTTCTTTTTATTACTACTATTTTTTGCAACTGATAATTGGCATTTTTGTCAAATTAAAGGATGGATATTTCTGAAGAAGAACATTAGCAATTTTCAGTATTACCGTAGCTTTATCGTAAGGAAAGGAAGTGCAGATCGGCACATTCGTCCACTGACCAGCAGCTAGATGATAATAATAATAGTAATGTATATTACTATTTTAAATTTATTAAAATGAAATCATGCATTTCAAACTACTAATATGGACGACTGATTATGTAAAAACAAATGAAAAGAAAAGGAAAAAAGAAAAGGGAATTTACATGTCCTTTTATCCCTCTTCTCAGTGTTCTGTTGAATGATTTAGACTGGCTGATTTCTCTGGCTCGAATATTCCATAAATTCTACTTGAAATAATTCCCCCCCCCCTCCCCCCCCCCCCTCTTATGAAGTGTAATGAGAGAAATTCCTCTGTGACGTTTTTATTTTCTCGGACATTCAATGACCTTAGCACTCATTTAGGCTAAAATTAAGCTGACTCCACCATTCTGTCAGGAAGATGGTTAACCAAAAATGGTTCAAATGGCTCTGAGCACTATGGGACTCAACTGCTGTGGTTATCAGTCCCCTAGAACTCAGAACTACTTAAACCTAACTAACCTAAGGACATCACACACATCCATGCCCGAGGCAGGATTCGAACCTGCGACCGTAGCAGTCGCACGGTTCCGGACTGCGCGCCTAGAACCGCGAGACCACCGCGGCCGGCGAAGATGGTTAACAGAGCGATCTGAAGTAGAGATAACATACCGAATACAGCGTATGCAGATGCCAAATTTGTTTTCACTAAAACTGCTGATGAAGATAGTTACGTACTGATTCCAACTCATTAGGGTCTGGCTAATGGGCTGTAAATGGCGTAAAATTACAATAAAGCATGTATTGAAACGCTGGGTGTGTATCGACTGATGTACAAGACAAAGAGAACGTTGCCTTGCCTTGACATAATTCACCGTAGCCGACCTATTGCCATGCTGTAGGTCTACCTGCTGGCATTGTTCTGCTTGTCGAAACATAAAGCAATTGAACCAAAGCTATTGTGTATTGTCTTCGTCCGATAGCGTCTACAAAGAGTCAGAATTCTTCTCTTCTTTCCAAGCACGTACCAAAAGAGACAATTACCAGATAGCCTAACAATTATCACAGTAGATTCTGATAGGTTTCATTGTGTGGAGCAGACGACAGATGTCTTACGGCTATGCAGTCAAGCCCTCTAATGGATTGTTTACCACAATGCGTTGCCGTTTTAAATTGCAGGATGTTCACACTATCTTTAGATGAGGCCTAGGCAAGGGGTACATAAATATCCGATTTGCAAGAAATATGCTTTTTAAATCACTGTCAAGTATTTTTAATTTTATTATGTTACAACTACTGTATAGCCCTCCCTATCTTGATAGAGCATTATATACCAGAAGTAAGGAATGGGCTGGGTGCCGACTGTATCTGTACAGTGGTGAAGACAAAACATATTTCTTTTGTCTAGCGCCGCGCGGTTAGAGGCGCCATGTCACAGATTGCGCGGCCCCTCCCGCCGGAGGTTCGAGTCCTCCCTGGGGCATGGGTGTGTGTGCAGTTCTTAGCGTAAGGCAGTTAAAGTTAGTTTAAGTAGTGTGTAAGTGTAGTGACCGATGACCTCAGCAGTTTGGTCCCTTAGAAATTCACATACATTTGAACATTTTTGTCAAGCCAGTTCTAAAACCAGATTTAACCACATCACCCACCACCTTAGTTCCCTTATCTACAACAGGCGTCACGATTAAATTTCTGTATCTTTGTCAGCCTTAACAAATGAGATTACATACAGGGGTAACAAAAAAATGGCTCTGAGCCCTATGGGACTTAACATCTGAGGTCATCAGTCCCCTAGAACTAACCTAAGGACATCACACACATCCATGCCCGAGGCAGGATTCGAACCTGCGACCGTAGCGGTCGCGCGGTTCCAGACTGAAGCGCCTAGAACCGCTCGGCCACACCGGCCGGCGGGTGACAAAAAGATAAGACACAAGTTGCAGGACAGATTCCTCACAAGTAAACGAAAGAATTATCTTATACGGACATCGATCTGGAAACGCTTTGTTCCCATGTTGCAAATTTATTTTCTCCAACTCATTAATCATGGGAAACACACACGAACAGAACGCACCAGCATACCACAAGTAATCAATAAAGATTTTTTGTCAATGCTTGGGTCGGAATTGTTGTTGACTGGTAGGGCCTCACTTTCTTCCACCTAGGCTCAATGGACAAAGTTATTATAATTTCGTAGAGAATTTGCTACCTGGTCCGTTACGTGATATGCCTTAGCTGTGCGACAGGACATATCCTTCATGCACTATGGAGCACCTCCTAATTTTAGTGGTAATGTCCGTGGGCTTCTAAATAACAGATTCAATGGCATATGGATTGGTGGGGATGGACGAATTTCCTGGCCTCCAAGCTCCCCGGACATACACGCACTGGACTTTTATTTGTGGGGGCATTTTAATGCTCTTGTGTATGAAACCCTGGTACAAGATGTTCAGAGTCTTCCGTACCTGTGTTACAGAAGGCTGCGAAACCATACACAATACTCCAGGCCACGTCAGCGCATCCGAGATTAACTACGTCGGCGGGTGGATGCATGTATCACCGGCCACGGAGGGCATATTGGAAATTTGTGGTACGGTCTTATGGGACCAAACTGCTGAGGTCATCGGTCCCTAAGCTTACGCACTGCTTAATCTAACTTAAACTAGCTTACGCAAAAGAACGACATACACACACATGCCCGAGGGAGGGCTCGAACCTCCGACAGGGCGAGCCGCGCTGGCCATGACAAGACGCTTTAGACTACGCGGCAAGGGCTTATTGAACATCTCCTGTCAAAAAGAGGTGCATGTGGCATGCTGGTGTATGCTTCCCATGATTAATGAGTTGGAGAAAATGAGTTGTAGCATGGAAACAAAGCGTTTCCAGACCCATGTTGATAGAACACAATTTCTCCTACGAGTGAGGAATGTGTCCTGCATTTTGTGGCGTACATTGTTGTTACATCCTGTATTTTACAAAGTATCCCCATGATGTGGGTTACAGAACACGTATAACTCGGCAAGATTGACTCATTGAACAAACCCTTAGTCAGCCACTTAAAATTGCACTCTGGAACGATGTAGATGGTGTGGAACTGATAGTGAATTGGAACGTGTGTGCCATTCGGTCGTATTGAATCAGCCCACTAAGATTGATCGACATGCTGACGCGACAGAATTTTGAAACGGGCTATCGCGTTTGGGCGTCCACATGACCATATCGTGAATGAAGTTGCCCGGTGTCCCCGTGTATCAACGAAGACAGTTCAACGTGTCTACGACGAATGGTGTACCACTCACAGTCGTATGCCGTGCAGTATGGCTTGAAGTCGTAAAAAGACCCTACCTGACAGAGACGTGTCACGCGTTCTCAACGACAGTCTGTTTCAAACGAGACAGAAACTGCTGCTGTCAGTGGCTGCAGAGTTATCTCAAACAGTTAACGTGCGGCTATTTCGAGGGAAAATGCTTGTCCCCGCAGGATTCGGTGGCCGATGAGCAGTGACTAGTTTTCGTCCAAAGCGCTGGGCGAGTTCATTCGTTTGTTCGGAAGGGGAGGCCGACACTGTCTGCCATCTTTCGGCCGGTCGGCCATGACAAAATCGAGACGCACGTCCTGCAATCTTTCTCAAACGATTTTACACAAAACCATTCGGTAAAAAAATCTTATTTTTGCTTTACTTGTAGCTTTGTGTGTCAGGTTCAGCATGATGTGCCCATCGTTTCGTTAACTGTCATCGTTACTGTCATATTTTGGAAGCAAGACATTGCGCGAAATTCGAAAAAGTTTGTAAATGAAAAGTAGGGGTTGCTAAGATTTTGTGTTTGGTGCATATTACATATGTTGCCACGTATGAAATTTAGATAACACATTGAATTTTTCTTTAGACTTGGATGGAGGTCTCTGTCACCAATCTCGAGAAAATCGGTCTGACGTAGCACACTCATTTGCGATTAAGCCGCGCTATCGATAAAGCCAGAGTGTAATATCCACGACATTCCTCATATTTCATTAACGGACTGAGATAAAGAAATGAGATACTTGTTTCGTAAATAAAACCGACTTTTCCTGCTGCCACTTCATTTATCGCAGGTCGCGTTTCACCTTTTCCTTGCTCTAAGGCATCATCAGTGGGACATAAAACGATACAGTTCTGTTACTTTCAGATTATTAAAGAGTTCACGTCACGATTTCGTATGTAAAAAAGTAATTACTTACGATTTGCTGATCTGCGTTTCCTCTCATCTGGGGTGGAGGTCGCACTACCACTTTATTACTGACATATAAACACAACTTCGCGTTCCGACCTTCTTCGCACTGTTCACAATGTTTCTCCTTTTTTGTGGGGTACTATTGTTCTTTTGCCACTTGATATATCGGACATTGCTTTTTGTTAAAAATACACTCCTGGAAATTGAAATAAGAACACCGTGAATTCATTGTCCCAGGAAGGGGAAACTTTATTGACACATTCCTGGGGTCAGATACACCACATGATCACACTGACAGAACCACAGGCACATAGACACAGGCAACAGAGCATGCACAATGTCGGCACTAGTACAGTGTATATCCACCTTTCGCAGCAATGCAGGCTGCTATTCTCCCATGGAGACGATCGTAGAGATGCTGGATGTAATCCTGTGGAACGGCTTGCCATGCCATTTCCACCTGGCGCCTCAGTTGGACCAGCGTTCGTGCTGGACGTGCAGACTGCGTGAGACGACGCTTCATCCAGTCCCAAACATGCTCAATGGGGGACAGATCCGGAGATCTTGCTGGCCAGGGTAGTTGACTTACACCTTCTAGAGCACGTTGGGTGGCACGGGATACATGCGGACGTGCATTGTCCTGTTGGAACAGCAAGTTCCCTTGCCGGTCTAGGAATGGTAGAACGATGGGTTCGATGACGGTTTGGATGTACCGTGCACTATTCAGTGTCCCCTCGACGATCACCAGTGGTGTACGGCCAGTGTAGGAGATCGCTCCCCACACCATGATGCCGGGTGTTGGCCCTGTGTGCCTCGGTCGTACGCAGTCCTGATTGTGGCGCTAACCTGCACGGCGCCAAACACGCATACGACCATCATTGGCACCAAGGCAGAAGCGACTCTCATCGCTAAAGACGACACGACTCCATTCGTCCCTCCATTCACGCCTGTCGTGACACCACCGGAGGCGGGCTGCACGATGTTGGGGCGTGAGCGGAAGACGGCCTAACGGTGTGCGGGACCGTAGCCCAGCTTCATGGAGACGGTTGCGAATGGTCCTCGCCGATACCCCAGGAGCAACAGTGTCCCTAATTTGCTGGGAAGTGGCGGTGCGGTCCCCTACGGCACTGCGTAGGATCCTACGGTCGTGGCGTGCATCCGTGCGTCGCTGCGGTCCGGTCCCAGGTCGACGGGCACGTGCACCTTCCGCCGACCACTGGCGACAACATCGATGTACTGTGGAGACCTCACGCCCCACGTGTTGAGCAATTCGGCGGTACGTCCACCCGGCCTCCCGCATGCCCACTATACGCCCTCGCTCAAAGTCCGTCAACTGCTTATACGGTTCACGTCCACGCTGTTGCGGCATGCTACCAGTGTTAAAGACTACGATGGAGCTCCGTATGCCACGGCAAACTGGCTGACACTGACGGCGGCGGTGCACAAATGCTGCGCAGCTAGCGCCATTCGACGGCCAACACCGCGGTTCCTGGTGTGTCCGCTGTGCCGTGCGTGTGATCATTGCTTGTACAGCCCTCTCGCAGTGTCCGGAGCAAGTATGGTGGGTCTGACACACCGGTGTCAATGTGTTCTTTTTTCCATTTCCAGGAGTGTAGATTACGACAGCATTTTAGATTTTCAAATTCGTTCAATAATTACCCAAAGCACTGAAAATAAAATTATTGTTACTGCTGTAACCAGCCAGATAGGGCACTTGAAAGTGCTTTTGGTTTATGGAATTCGCGATAGCCGCTTTAAATTTCTTTTGGTATTTCATTGTATTTTAGTTTCATGTTTTGTATATCTGCGGATGGGAGACGCTGGCCGAAACCAGTTATTTCGATAGAAATAAAGTGATTGTGCTGCATAATAATTCTCGAACACGGGGAGGAAAACCGCCCTGGCCCTTTATGCTGATTTACAAGAAAATCTGAATGTAAATGGCGGGACGGGAATCTGAACCGCGTTCCTTCCGCAAGCGAGTCCAGTTCGTGAACCACAGATCCATCTCGCGCCGTTCAGTCTTTATCGCAGGTCGGGGATCGAACGAGATGACAGTCGTGTAGCCGCTCGATTCCTACTCGGGAGGAGCGGAGTTCAAGCACCCGAAAGACAATCCTATTTTATGTTTCTATGGTTTCCCTGAATCATTCAATACGAATGCTGGTGTGGTTTCCTTAAAAAAGTTACGCTCGGTTTCAATGTAGAGATTCAGTCAATGCTCATAAAATTATCTAGTAGCTTTACCGGTTTGGAATGTCTGGTGACTATCAACAGCCTTACAGAAATTAGTATTTTTTGAATAAAACCGTCTAGATAGCTTGATAAATTTCTTTATATATTACGCCAACTCACTACTGCCATCATCAGAGATTAAAAATCTTGGAACATGAAAAACAATGTTCACTGTCGGTGTTAAAAAGCAATACCTACACCCAGCGTCAACTAGGTTTTTAATACTGACTCTGAACCTTCTTCTGCAAGTCCTAGGAAACCACACCACACTATGGCACAAGTTGAAGAAATTGCTTCCTACACAGTCGAAGAACCATCTGAGCCCCTGATTCAGACCCTTCACTCGGCTCTGCATCAGACATCCGCAATCGGTCCTTTCGACTATGTTGCAAATGGTGAGCTCTGTTTCAATCTTGCAAGCAAGACCAGCAGCATTTACCACTTCGGACCAGTGAAATCTCTTCAAATCCAAACGGACACAGATCACTGGTGCTGATGGAAGCTACCACTTACAATTAGCTACATCTTGTGCTCTTCATAGCATGTGGAAGGACTCACTCCAGGTCTGACTTCAACCGCTATGCACCTGTAGTGCACACTGGCTTTCTTCCCGTACTTGGCAACCATATCCTTCAGGAGCCCCATAACATGCCTAACGTTTGAGCTCCTAACTACCAATAATCCCACCCTCTCTGACTGCCTGGATCTTGCAGACTGAGAGATTTCCTCAGATGCAGGACAAGAGACTGCATCTCGGTGAGGGACAGTGTCAGCCCAGGGCAGCACCTCGAACCTGTTTGTCAGACTAACTGGGGAGGCCTTCCATTCGCCACCCCCTCCCCCCTCCCAAACCTGCGGGAAGTCTTCCACAGCCTGCCACGCCTTGAGGCGACCTCACACTCGACCACAGGTGAAGGGTCAACCTCAATGCGACCAGTAATTTGGCTGTTTACCAGTGTACACCGATCGGCGGACTCCCCACGGCCGGCCCTCAACATTGATGTCCACCCACTGCAGCCTCAAGCTGTGTAACTGAAACCAACACAGCCTGGCGCTGAGAGCGATGTGTCATCAGCTTGGCTCGCATCCACACACAGGATTCACAGTCCCTATCCATACTAAAGACTGCGGAAAACTACACTATGCAGACAAATAAAGGACTATCGACACGCTCTGTTGAACTCTACTGTGTTGTTGTGGTCTTCAGTCCTGAGACTGGTTTGATGCAGCTCTCCATGCTACTCTATTCTGTGCAAGCTTCTTCATCTCCCAGTACCTACTGCAACCTACATCCTTCTGAATCTGCTCAGTGTATTCATCTCTTGGTCTCTCTCTACGGTTTTTACCCTCCACACTGCCCTCCAAGACTAAATTGGTGATCCCTCGATGTCTCAGAACATGTCCTACCAACCGACCGCTTCTTCCAGTCAAGTTGTGCCACAAGCTCCTCTTCTCCCCAATTCTATTCAATACCTCCTCTTTATTTATGTGATCTACCCATCTAATCTTCAGCATTCTTCTGTAGCCCCACATTTCGAAAGCTTCTATTCCCTTCTTGTCTAAGCTATTTGTCATCCACGATTCACTTCCATACATGGCTACACTCCATACAAATACTTTCAGAAACGACTTCCTGACATTTAAATCTATACTCGATGTTAACAAATTTCTCTTCTTCAGAAACTCTTTCCTTGCCATTGCCAGTCTACATTTTATATCGTCTCTACTTCGACCATCATCAGTTATTTTGCTCCCCAAATAGCAAAACTCCTTTACTACTTTAAGTTTCTCATTTCCTAACCTAATTCCCTCAGCATCACCCGATTTAATTTGACTACATTCCATTATCCTCGTTTTGCTTTTGTTGATGTTCATCGTATACCCTCCTTTCAAGACACTGTCCATTCCGTTCAACTGCTCTTCCAAGTCCTTTGCTGTCTCTGACAGAATTACAATGTCATCGGCGAACCTCAAAGTTTTTATTTCTTCTCCATGGATTTTAATACCTACTCCGAACTTTTCTTTTGTTTCCTTTATTGCTTGCTCAATATACAGATTGAATAACATCGGGGATAGGCTACACTCCCTTCCCAACCACTGCTTCCCTTTCATGCCCCTCGACTCTTATAACTGCCATCTGGTTTCTGTACAAATTGTAAATAGCCTTTCGCTCCCTGAATTTTACCCCTGCCACCTTCAGAATTTGAAAGAGAGTATTCCAGTCAACATTGTCAAAAGCTTTCTCTAAGTCTACAAATGCTAGAAACGTAGGTTTGCCTTTCCTTAATCTTTCTTCTAAGTTAAGTCGTAGGGTCAGTATTACCTCACATGTTCCAACATTTCTACGGAATCCAAACTGATCTTCACCGAGGTTTCCTCCTATCAGTTGTTCCATTCGTCTGTAAAGAATTCGCGTTAGTATTTTACAGCTGTGACTTATTAAACTGATAGTTCGGTAATTTTCACATCTGTCAATGCCTGCTTTCTTTGGGATCGGGAATATTATATTCTTCTTGAAGTCTGAGGGTATTTCGCCTGTCTCATACATCTTGCTCACCATATGATAGAGTTTTGTCAGGACTGGCTCTCCCAAGGCTGTCAGTAGTTCTAATGGAATGTTGTCTATTCCGGGGGCCTTGTTTCGACTTAGGTCTTTCAGTGCTCTGTCAAACTCTTTACGCAATATCATATCTCCCATTTCATCTTCATCTACATCCTCTTTCATTTCCATAATATTGTCCTCAAGTACATCGCCCTTGTATAGACCCTCTATATACTCCTTCCACCTTTCCGGTTTCCCTTCTTTGCTTAGAACTGGGTTTCCATCAAAGCTATTGATATTCATGCAAGTGGTTCTCCTTGCTCCAAAGGTCCCTTTAATTTTCCTGTAGGCAGTATCTATCTTACCCCTAGTGAGATAAGCCTCTACATCCTTACATTTGTCCTCTAGCCATCCCTGCTTAGTCATTTTGCACTTCCTGTCGATATCATTTTTGAGACGTTTGTATTCCTTTTAGCCTGCTTCATTTACTGCATTTTTATATTTTTTCCTTTCATCAATTAAATTCAATATTTCTTCTGTTACCCAAGGGTTTCTACTAGCCCTTGTCTTTTTACCTATTTGATGCTCTGCTGCCTTCACTATTTCATCCCTCAAAGCTACCCATTCTTCTTCTACTGTTTTTCTATTCCCCGTCCCTGTCAATTGTTCCCTTACACTCTCCCTGAAACTCTGTACAACCTCTGGTTCTTTCAGTTTATCCAGGTCTCATCTTCTTAAATTCCCACCTTTTTGCAGTTTCTTTAGTTTTAATCTACAGTTCATAACCAATAGATTGTGGTCAGAGTCCACATCTGCCCCTGGAAATGTCTTACAGTTTTAAACCTGGTTCCTAAATCTCTGTCTTACTATTATATAATCTGTTTGATACCTTTTAGTATCTCGAGGGTTCTTCCATGTATACAACCTTCTTTCATGATTCTTAAATCAAGTGTTAGCAATGATTAAGTTATGCTCTGCGCAAAATTCTACCAGGCGGCTTCCTCTTTCATTTCTTAGCCCCAATCCATATTCACCTACTATGTTTCCTTCTCTCTACTCTTGAATTCCAGTCACCCATGACTATTAAATTTTCGTCTCCCTTCACTACCTGAATAATTTCTTTTATCTCATCATACCTTTCATCAATTTCTTCGTCATCTGCAGAGCTAGTTGGCATATAAACTTGTACTACTGTAGTAGGCGTGGGCTTCGTGTCTATCTTGGCCACAATAATGCGTTCACTATGCTGTTTGTAGTAGCTTACCCGTACTCCTATTTTTTTATTCATTATTAAACCTACTCCTGCATTAGCCCTATTTGATTTTGTATTTATAACCCTGTATTCACCTGACCAAAAGTCTTGTTCCTCCTGCCACCGAACTTCACTAATTCCCACTATATCTAACTTTAACCTATCCATTTCCTTTTTTAAATTTTCTAACCTACCTGCCCGATTACTCAACTGTAGACACTGACAAAAACGCAAGAAGTGTGTCTAATCTACTAGACTGATATGCAGAGATTCAAAAACTAAACTACCAAGGCACACAGGTGAGACACTCATAACTCACATGCTTGTCTGACAAATATCCACATAACTTTTGCGACGGTGATAACGGTTACTGTTGGTGTAGCTGTTCTTCTTAACAGGATCCCATACGAGTAAACCATTCGCATGTTTACCTGCAGTTGCTCGTTTGGGTACCTGGCTCTACACGGCTCTGTTTAAAAAGATTAGCTTGATGTAGTCATAGTGTCGAGTCGCACACGTCTGCTTTCATGCCTCACAGCTAATTTGCTGCAAATAATAACCCATAGCAATGATCCTTAGTCAAACAGTGTTTTCTTTGGCTAGAATGGGGAGTTAATGAGATACAGAGAAACTCAAAATAAAAGTTAAATGAATAATTTAATAATATGGGTTCTATTTTAATGTGTGTAATTGATCTAGATGATAGAGAATTATGGTGGATAAAGTTTATCCAAGGAAGGACATCTAAAAAAAAATGGAAGTGGTCCTACGATGTTCAGATAAAACACAGACGGAAAATGACCTCATCAAATACATTAAATTTACGTAGAGAGTGTTATAGAATGCCGGCCGGGGTGGCCGAGTGGTTCTAGGCGCTACATTCTGGAACCGCGCGACCTCTACGGTCGCATGTTTGAATCCTGCCTCGGTCATGGATGTGTGTGATGTCCTTAGGTTAGTTAGGTTTAAGTAGTTCTAAGTTCTAGGGGACTGATGACCTCAGAAGTTAAGTCTCATAGTGCTCAGAGCCATTTGAACCATTTTGTTAAGAGAATGGTAGCAAAATCCTCAAAATAAATAGTCATCAAAGATATATGAAAACTGAGTGCGTTTCAGAATCAGAATACGTGAAATATTCACTAGCTCAAAACGAATTCAACATGATAATCTACAAATTAACGCACGCAATACAAAGATTAGTACTCATACCCTTTCTATCCTCAGTTCCGCAACATAAGTAGTAAAGATCAGTCCCACTCTGGAGCACATTTAGATCTCTAGAAATATAAAGTCCTTTAAAAGTTAGAGTATTGTAACCGGCGTTCACCACCCAGAATCTATCACTCACTCCACCAGATAGCGTACCACAGGCAGGTCTGCCTTTCTTTCGGTATGAACATCGAAGTGTCCTGAATTGCTCCCTTGAGCACTTCACTTGGAAACACCCAGGCTGTATCGGATCACGCAGTGTTCTACCATTGTCTGCCTTTCTAAACACATAAAAAAAGGTTTTGCATCACCTCGGTTCAGAGAGTTCCGGAACATGTACAGAAAATTGGAATAGAGATCAACATAAACATCATTTCCGCCCTTTTTATTGCTCATGAAAACCACACATTGCATATTGTACCACTATACAGCGAGACCATCAGAGGTGGGGGTCCAGATTACTACTGTACACACCGGTACCTCTAATACCCAGTAACACGTCATCTTGCATTGGTGCATGCCTGTATTCGTCGTGGCATACTACCCACAAATTCATCAAGGCACTGTTGGTCCAGATTGTCCCACTCCTCAACAGAGATTCAATCCATCCCAGGCATGTTCAATAGGGTTCACGTCTGGAGAACATGCTGGCCACTCTAGTCGACCGATGTCGTTATCAGGAAGGATAAGGATTCACAAGATGTGCACGACAGGGGACGCGAATTGTCGTCCATGAAGACGAATGCCTCGCCAATATGCTGCCGATATGCTTGCACTATCGGTCTGAGGATGGGATTCACGTATCGTACAGCCGTTATGGCGCCTCCCATGACTACCAACGACGTACGTAAGCCCCACATAATGCCAACCCAAAACAGCAAGGAACCTCTACCTTTCTGCACTCGCTGGACTCGCTGTGACAGACGTTCAACCTGACAAGGTTGCCTCCAAAGACGTCTCCGACGATTGTCTGATTGAAGGCATATGCGAAACTCATCGGTGAAGAGAACGTGATGCCAATCCTGAGCGGTCCATTTCGCATGTTGTTGGGCCCACCTGTAACGAGCTTCATGGTGTCGTGGTGGCAAAGATGGACCTCGCCACGGACGTCGGGAGTGAAGTTGCGCATCATGCAGCCTACTGCACACAGTTTGAGTCGTAACACAACGTCCTGTGGCTGCACGAAAAACCCTATTCAACATGGTGGCGTTGATGTCAGGGTTCCTTCGAGCCATAATCCGTAGGTAGCGGTCATCCACTGCAGTAGTAGCCCTTGGGAGGCCTGAGCGAGGCATGTCATTTACAGGCCCTGTCTTTCTGTATCTCCATGTTCGAATAACATCACTTTGGTTCACTCCGAGACGCCTGGACACTTCCCTTGTTGAGAGCCCTTCCTGGCACAAAGTAACAATGCGGACGCAATAGAACCGCGGTATTGGCCGTCTGGGCGTGGTTGAACTACAGACAACACAAGCCGTTTAACTCCTTCCTGGTCGAATGACCGGAACTGATCGTCTGTCCACCCCCTACGTCTAACAGGCGCCGCTCATGCGTGGTTGTTTACATCTTTCCGCGGTTTTAGTGACATCTCTGAACAGTCAAAGAGACTGCGACTGTGATACAACATCGACAGTCAACGTCTGTCTTCAGGAGATCTGGGAACCGGGCGAAGCAAAACTTTTTTTGATGTGTGTATTAGCTGAAGACTGTCTCACCAAAAGTGCATCATTCTTACGCTCTACAGACACTGACTCTACATGACTACTTCCTGGACTAAACTACTATTTTATAACTGTATTTAAATAAAAAATGTCATAAACATTCAGTTACACTCAAATCATTTACAATAAATACAGAGTGTGTAAACAAGAATCATCTGGTTTGGCATGTATATACACTCCTGGAAATTGAAATAAGAACACCGTGAATTCATTGTCCCAGGAAGGGGAAACTTTATTGACACATTCCTGGGGTCAGATACATCACATGATCACACTGACAGAACCACAGGCACATAGACACAGGCAACAGAGCATGCACAATGTCGGCACTAGTACAGTGTATATCCACCTTTCGCAGCAATGCAGGCTGCTATTCTCCCATGGAGACGATCGTAGAGATGCTGGATGTAGTCCTGTGGAACGGCTTGCCATGCCATTTCCACCTGGCGCCTCAGTTGGACCAGCGTTCGTGCTGGACGTGCAGACCGCGTGAGACGACGCTTCATCCAGTCCCAAGCATGCTCAATGGGGGACAGATCCGGAGATCTTGCTGGCCAGGGTAGTTGACTTACACCTTCTAGAGCACGTTGGGTGGCACGGGATACATGCGGACGTGCGTTGTCCTGTTGGAACAGCAAGTTCCCTTGCCGGTCTAGGAATGGTAGAACGATGGGTTCGATGACGGTTTGGATGTACCGTGCACTATTCAGTGTCCCCTCGACGATCACCAGTGGTGTACGGCCGGTGTAGGAGATCGCTCCCCACACCATGATGCCGGGTGTTGGCCCTGTGTGCCTCGGTCGTATGCAGTCCTGATTGTGGCGCTCACCTGCACGGCGCCAAACACGCATACGACCATCATTGGCACCAAGGCAGAAGCGACTCTCATCGCTGAAGACGACACGTCTCCATTCGTCCCTCCATTCACGCCTGTCGCGACACCACTGGAGGCGGGCTGCACGATGTTGGGGCGTGAGCGGAAGACGGCCTAACGGTGTGCGGGACCTTAGCCCAGCTTCATGGAGACGGTTGCGAATGGTCCTCGCCGATACCCCAGGAGCAACAGTGTCCCTAATTTGCTGGGAAGTGGCGGTGCGGTCCCCTACGGCACTGCGTAGGATCCTACGGTCTTGGCGTGCATCCGTGCGTCGCTGCGGTCCGGTCCCAGGTCGACGGGCACGTGCACCTTCCGCCGACCACTGGCGACAACATCGATGTACTGTGGAGACCTCACGCCCCACGTGTTGAGCAATTCGGCGGTACGTCCACCCGGCCTCCCGCATGCTCACTATACGCCCTCGCTCAAAGTCCGTCAACTGCACATACGGTTCACGTCCACGCTGTCGCGGCATGCTACCAGTGTTAAAGACTGCGATGGAGCTCCGTATGCCACGGCAAACTGGCTGACACTGACGGCGGCGGTGCACAAATGCTGCGCAGCTAGCGCCATTCGACGGCCAACACCGCGGTTCCTGGTGTGTCCGCTGTGCCGTGCGTGTGATCATTGCTTGTACAGCCCTCTCGCAGTGTCCGGAGCAAGTATGGTGGGTCTGACACACCGGTGTCAATGTGTTCTTTTTTCCATTTCCAGGAGTGTATTTCTGCAACTAATAAACATATACAATCAGATTTTTTTGGTGAATGGCAAACTCAAAAAGTTTTTTTGTACCTTTTTCATAGATGTTCGACAGCCGCCTCCGTAGCGTAGCCTTAGCGTTACTGCATACCACGCAAGGGACCCGGTTCGATTCCCGGCAGGGGACTGGGTGTTGTGTGTCCCTTCATCATCATTTTCATTATCATTGACTCACAAGACACCGAAGTGGCGTCAACTAAAAAGGACTTGCAATAGGTGTCAGAACTTCTCAGAATGGGAGCCTCCCAGCCAACAATGCCACACGATCATTTCTATTTCCATATATTTTCGATATGCCCCCCTCGAGATGCATGGCATATGTCAATGCGGTATTCAAGTTGTTCCCACACTGCAGCGAACATGTCTTGAGTTACAGCTTCCATAACTGTTATGCGATGCATCGGTTCATACATTGTTGTTGATAACAGAGAGACATAGATTCTTTTATAACCCCCCACAAGAAATAATGACATACAGTCAGGTCCGGTGACGGATTTAAAAAAATTTCTGCACTTTCAGATGCCAGTGTGGCAGTGTCCCATGCTTTTGGCAAATGAAGTCGTTAGAATCAGTCTCCAATTGTGGGAAAAATTCTCAAGCATATCAAGATATATATGAGCAAGATGTATGAGACAGGCGAAATACCCTCAGACTTCAGGAAGAATATAATAATTCCAATCCCAAAGAATGCAGGTGTTCACAGATGTGAAAATTACCGAACAATCAGTTTAATAAGTCACGGCTGCAAAATACTAACGTGAATGCTTTACACACGAATGGAAAAACTAGTAGAAGCCGACCCTGGGGAAGATCAGTTTGGATTCCGTAGAAATATCGGAACACGTGGGGCAATACTGACCCTACGACTTATCTTAGAAGCTATATTAAGGAAAGGCAAACCTA
The DNA here is from genome assembly GCF_023864345.2 of Schistocerca serialis cubense. Taxonomy (NCBI): domain Eukaryota; kingdom Metazoa; phylum Arthropoda; class Insecta; order Orthoptera; family Acrididae; genus Schistocerca; species Schistocerca serialis. The sequence continues at coordinate 465,692,180 of NC_064643.1, forward strand.
CGTTTCTAGCATTTGTAAACTTAGAGAAAGCTTTTGACAATGTTGACTGGAATATTCTCTTTCAAATTCTGAAGGTGACAGGGGTAAAATACAGGGAGCGAAAAGCTATTTACAATTTGTACAGAAACCAGATGGCAGTTACAAGAGTCGAGGGGCATGAAAGGGAAGCAGTGGTTGGGAAGGGAGTGAGACAGGGTTGTAGCCTATCCCCGATGTTATTCAGTTCTATATTGAGCAAGCAGTGAAGGAATCAAAACAAAAATTTGGAGTAGGTATTAAAATCCATGGAGAAGAAATAAAAACTTTGAGGTTCGCCGATGACATTGTAATTCTGTCAGAGACAGCAAAGGACTTGGAAGAGCAGTTTAATGGAATGGACAGTGTCTTTAAAGGAGGATATAAGATGAACATCAACAAAAGCAAAACGAGGATAATGGAATGTAGTCGAATTAAGTCGGGTGATGCTGAGGGAATTAGATTACGAAATGAGACACTTAAAGTAGTAAAGGAGTTTTGCTATTTGGGGAGCAAAATAACTGATGATGGTCGAAGTAAAGAGGATATAAAATGTAGACTGGCAATGGCAAGGAAAGCATTTCTGAAGAAGAGAAATTTGGTAACATCGAGTATAGATTTAAGTGTCAGGAAGTCGTTTCTGAAAGTATTTGTATGGAGTGTAGCCATGTATAGAAGTGAAACATGGACGATAAGTAGTTTGGACAAGAAGAGAATAGAAGCTTTCGAAATGTGGTGCTACAGAAGAATGCTGAAGATTAGATGGGTAGATCACATAACTAATGAGAAAGTACTGAATAGGATTGGGGAGAAGAGAAGTTTGTGGCACAACTTGACTAGAAGAAGGGATCGGTTGGTAGGACATGTTCTGAGGCATCAAGGGATCACCAATTTGGTATTGGAGGGCAGCGGGGAGGGTAAAAATTGTAGAGGGAGACCAAGAGATGAATACACTAAGCAGATTCAGAAGGATGTAGGTTGCAGTAGGTACTGGGAGATGAAGAAGCTTGCGCAGGGTAGAGTAGCATGGAGAGCTGCATCAAACCAGTCTGAGGACTGAAGACCACAACAACAACATCAAGATAAGTGCTTCCTATAACAGTGTGCTCGGCAAAGAAAAATGAACCATACGCCTTTTCCCGTGAAACTGCACAAAAAACATTAAATTTTGGAGAGTCCCTTTCATGTTGAATAAGTTCATCTGATTGTTCCGTACCCGATATTCTCACATAATGATGGTTCACCTTTCCATTTAAATGGAATGTTGCCTCGTTACTAAACACTAAATTTGGAAGAAAACTATCATCCTCCATCTTCCCAAGAACGAAATTACAGAACTCCACTCGTTGTTGTTTGTCACCTTCACGAAGAACTTGCAGTAGCTAAATATTGTACGGTTTCATGTGTTAACGTCGAAGCAACACACGGCAGACGGACATCGGGGTAATAATGAGCTTCTTGACAGAAGCGTCTTTTGGCTCTCTTTACAATTGTGCTGTCTGCTAACACATGCGATTTACCACTTTTAAATAAGCACAGTTTTTAATAGCACTTGCAACCAACATGTCAATAAAGTTACTGGAAAAACAGTGAACTGTTCATTAACTATAAACACGAAATATGAGGTACTGCTGCTGTGTCCAATTCCTGTGTAAATGTGGAGAATACGAGCCGGCCGCGGTGGTCTAGCGATTCTAGGCGCGCAGTCCGGAACCGCGCGACTGCTACGGTCGCAGGTTCGAATCCTGCCTCGGGCATGGATGTGTGTGATGTCCTTAGGTTAGTTAGGTTTAAGTAGTTCTAAGTTCTAGGGGACTGATGACCACAGTAGTTAAAGTCCCATAGTGCTCAGAGCCATTTGAACCATTTTTGGAGAATACGATATTCTGAGAAACGTTTGGGTAGTAAAAAAGATATAAAAAATAAATCAAGAAATAAAATAGATTCGGGTACACAGCTTTCAGAGATCATAGTTATCATACAGTGCTGTCATCTGAGATACCGTTCTTTGAAATCGCATTAAGCGTTTACAAGTTGTTAATTCAGAGGTTGGCTGTGAAAATGTTTATTCACTGTGAAATATTAACTTCTGTAGTTTTAAAGATATTGAAATATTGTTGTATCACTGGGTGCGCCTCATTTTTCGCAGATCCCAAATTTATTCAGATTTGCTTCAACACTTGAATGTACATTATCAGAGATTCTCAGCGAGATGTAAGAAACCATCTTTCAGTTTGTTTCAAAGGCCGCCATTGCTGGTCACTCCACATTCTGCTATGTGATGCGACCGTCGTCAAAACTCCCAGCTTTGGGATTTACCCACATCTTGTCCTTTGCTACAGTTATCTGCATCTGGCTGGCCGGTAAGCGATTCGACGTGTCCTCGACCCTGAGGCCGCACCGCTGGTCCTCAGCCGCACAAGCCAATTCACCTCCTCTTATACCAATTGTAAGTCGCCGATTAACTCACCTACACTAGAGTAACTTTACCCTTTGTGGCAACAAATTTTCAAGAACGGTTCTCTGTAAATGTATGGTGGTATGACAGTTGGCTGGGCCTGTCGTGTTATCGTCTTAAAGGTCTCCATTATCTACGCTTACTTGAAAACGATCTTCAAGCATTATTGTAAGAGAGTCATTTAGGATGAGTACGTTTTTGGCCATTTTAGTAGTCTGGCGATGATCATCTAAATCGAATATTCCCCGGAAGACGAATCGCCAGAAACGCTCGCATTTCTTGGCCAACAAGGTCCCCGGGACATACGCCTTTAGATTTCTATCTATAATGTTGGTTAAAAGGCGATATCTACTAAGAGACAATATCTACGAGTCGATTTTTCGTATTCTGAATAGCACTCCTCTCGTAACAAAATTGGTTCAAATGGCTCTGAGCACTATGGGACTTAACAGCTGAGGTCATCAGTCCCCTAGAACTTAGAACTACTTAAACCTAACTAATCTAAGGACATCACACACATCCATGCCCGAGGCAGGATTCGAACCTGCGACTGTAGTAGTCGCGTGATTCCGGTCTGAAGCGCCTAGAACCGCTCGGCCACCGCGGCCGGCCTCTCGTAACGAAACGCCAAGACATCATCAAAAGAGCTACACATGATGTTGTAAACAGAATACGAATGTGCACCGAAGCCGCTACTCTAAGCTAGGAAAATGATGTTTTAACTCACTAATTTACCATTGCTTGACACTTTCTGCGATGTTTCTCTGAGTTATCAAGTGGTTCTGAGCACTATGGGACTTCTGAGGTCTTCAGTCCCATAGAACTTAGAACTACTTAAACCTAACTAACCTAAGGACATCACACACATCCTTGCCTGAGGCAGGATTCGAACCTGCGACCGTAGCGTCTCTGAGTTATGTTCTGACAGCTGTATTTCCCTAAACAATAAACACAGGACATATTTTAAGTGGAATGCTTTATTGGAATGAGCCTTGTTGCCACTTCCCAAAATGTTTGTCATTCCTCCTAAAACATCCTGTATATGTACACTCCTGGAAATGGAAAAAAGAACACATTGACACCGGTGTGTCAGACCCACCATACTTGCTCCGGACACTGCGAGAGGGCTGTACAAGCAATGATCACACGCACGGCACAGCGGACACACCAGGAACCGTGGTGTTGGCCGTCGAATGACGCTAGCTGCGCAGCATTTGTGCACCGCCGCCGTCAGTGTCAGCCAGTTTGCCGTGGCATACGGAGCTCCATCGCAGTCTTTAACACTGGTAGCATGCCGCGACAGCGTGGGCTGTGAACCGTATGTGCAGTTGACGGACTTTGAGCGAGGGCGTATAGTGGGCATGCGGGAGGCCGGGTGGACGTACCGCCGAATTGCTCAACACGTGGGGCGTGAGGTCTCCACAGTACATCGATGTTGTCGCCAGTGGTCGGCGGAAGGCGCACATGCCCGTCGACCTGGGACCGGACCGCAGCGACGCACGGATGCACGCCAAGACCGTAGGATCCTACGCAGTGCCGTAGGGGACCGCACCGCCACTTCCCAGCAAATTAGGGACACTGTTGCTCCTGGGGTATCGGCGAGGACCATTCGCAACCGTCTCCATGAAGCTGGGCTACGGTCCCGCACACTGTTAGGCCGTCTTCCGCTCACGCCCCAACATCGTGCAGCCCGCCTCCAGTGGTGTCGCGACAGGCGTGAATGGAGGGACGAATGGAGACGTGTCGTCTTCAGCGATGAGAGTCGCTTCTGCCTTGGTGCCAATGATGGTCGTATGCGAGTTTGGCGCTGTGCAGGTGAGCGCCACAATCAGGACTTCATACGACCGAGGCACACAGGGCCAACACCCGGCATCATGGTGTGGGGAGCGATCTCCTACACTGGCCGTACACCACTGGTGATCGTCGAGGGGACACTGAATAGTGCACGGTACATCCAAACCGTCATCGAACCCATCGTTCTACCATTCCTAGACCGGCAAGGGAACTTGATGTTCCAACAGGACAATGCACGTCCGCATGTATCCCGTGCCACCCAACGTGCTCTAGAAGGTATAAGTCAACTACCCTGGCCAGCAAGATCTCCGGATCTGTCCCCCATTGAACATGTTTGGGACTGGATGAAGCGTCGTCTCACGCGGTCTGCACGTCCAGCACGAACGCTGGTCCAACTGAGGCGCCAGGTGGAAATGGCATGGCAAGCCGTTCCACAGGACTACATCCAGCATCTCTACGATCGTCTCCATGGGAGAATAGCAGCCTGCATTGCTGCGAAAGGTGGATATACACTGTACTAGTGCCGACATTGTGCATGCTCTGCTGCCGGTGTCTATGTGCCTGTGGTTCTGTCAGTGTGATCATGTGATGTATCTGACCCCAGGAATGTGTCAATAAAGTTTCCCCTTCCTGGGACAATGAATTCACGGTGTTCTTATTTCAATTTCCAGGAGTGTAGTTTGAAACTCTTCAAGGCGGATGGCGTTGGTTCACTTCGTGTCTAATTTTTCAACCTTTTGTGATTCCTGAACCTATTTGTTATGTCTGACGTATTCAAACGAAGCGTATTAAACTTCTATTGTATAACTACAAGTGAACTGCAATCGCAGAAATCCCAGTAAAATCTTTCGCACTGTTTCAGTTATCGCTGTACAACTACCAGCTTTTCGGGAGTTCTTATGTACGATTTGCTGTTTACAATAAACTGGACACCTACTCATAGGAGACCCGACTGTGTATGCATCGCACGCACGGTACGTGAACATGGCGCCTACGGAGCAGGTTTTGGTGGCTGTTGTGTAGCTTGTTAACGGACTTTAAGTGCTGAAGTGCTTCTAACGAACCAGAAGCTGGCGTTTGTTCTGCTTGCAGTTCTTTATATGTATGTGAGGAATAAAACGTAAAAATCTGCTATTCCCCATAGTGGCTTAACATTTGCGTTACATTAATGGAGTCTCCATATATCCTTTGATACGAAAAATGTGTCTTTTTTTCTTTCTTTGTAATTTTGTTTATAATTTTGCCGACCTTAACTCCATAATTTATCTGCATTTATCCTAAAAAAAATATACTTGTTTAGTCGTTGAAAATTTCTCAACTGTCAAAAACTGGACAGTTATTTATTATTTTGATTTTTTGATTTCATTGTCTCAATGTTGCTTGTATTTATAATTTTTTCTAGTTTACTTCAGCGGTTAACAATATAACACCTGAATTACGTATTATGTTGTTCAGTACAGTAATTCAACTGCAGACAAATCTCAAACTTGAAATACATCCAAATTCTTTTTATGTGGGGTACAAGGACGACGAAAATGTATTCTCGACAGTACTGCCACGTAATAAAAGTTACTTTAACTGAAACAAGTGATATAGTACGTACTCAGGCAATGCCAAGTGACACTTTTTCTGTCAGTGAGGAGGGCAGGGACACATTTTCTGGCACAATACATCTAGCGCTGTGGAAATTCTGGTAGCGGAAAGATAAACAAATCGAATAACTGTCAATGGCAGTCCTTGTAGTTCATGATATACGACACGTAGGTCCTGTCGCTTTTTTTGTGAAACGAAAACAGAGTAGGGAGAAGGGAGAGAGGGAGAGGGAGAGGGAGAGGGAGAGGGAGAGAGAGAGAGAGAGAGAGAGAGAGAAGAGAGAAGAGAGAGCAGAGAGCAGATAGCCTCTGTTCTGACGAGCAAGCTATGCTCTCGTTTGTCGCCATGTTTCTGCGTGTCAGTCACCGCCAACACGGCAAATCACCTGGCACTGTCTGTCAATATAACTGTCCCTCTATCGTTATTATACTCTTCTGTCGGCCAAGCACTGCTAATAAGTTGGCTAACAGGTTTGTGGTTCTGTTATAGGAGGAAACAAAACACTACTCCCGTCACTAGAATATAAAATATATACGAGTGTCAGTTCCCAGAGAATATATTTAACAACCTTTGCTTCAGTTAGGCCGTTTCACACTATTAGCCAATACATTGTCAATGGGTGCACAAAACAACACACACACATCAACAACCATACATTACTGAAGGTTTATTTTTATTTTTAAACACGACCAGCTATCTAGAGTACAGGGTTTGAATTAGTATTCTTTACACTGGCGGCTTGATGGACTGGAATTGCAAAAACGACACATATTAAGTATGAAAAGTAACACCGGTAACGATTTACGCAGCCCAAGAATTTATAAATTACTATCAGTCGGTACGTGCTTTCTGGAAAAACTGTTGTTAACCCTGTTTTTAATTTTGAGTATCCCCTTCTGGATAGCCGAGTGCTTAAACGCGCCCATTCCGCGATACGGGGAGAGGAGCCTTTCGCAGATCGAATCCACCTCGCGGACTGATGAAGAGGGGTGTAAGTCGGCTAACCTGGATGTGGTTATAAGACGGTTTCCCACATCCAACTAGGTAAATACCGGGGTAGTATCCACGTCCCGCCTCGGATACAAGCTACATAAACATTTAGGGAAACGCTCTCACACTTGAACATGAAGTTACTCTCACCGCAGGCAGATGGAGTGCACAGACACCACTGCAGGGGTGGGGATTCAGTGTCGGGGAAGGGGTGGGGGGGCGTCAGGAAGACGATCCTGCCGCCACTGACATTAACATTGCTACAACTCGTATAACAATGCTGATCCCGTAAGACGAACGATGAAAGGCAAAAGAAGTAGATGTTTTTTTCATTTCCGATACTACAGACACAAATTTATTGAAATACGACTCCGTTTTCCAACTGCGATGTCAAGCAATATCTATAATTTATAGCATGATCAGCTGATTCTGTTCACTATTTTCAGGTGCACACTCCTATACTCTTACACCGTGACTCTTCGTGGGCTCATACAAATGTACGCATTTCATTTTAATATGTAAGCGTTGTCGTAGTAAACACACGAGAGAACAATGTTCTACGTCCATCAACACTTCAAAGTAACTATTGTTGTAGTGGTAGACGTGACAGATTATCAGACGAAGCAAAACTGGCAGTCTGGCACGCTACCAAACTTCCTATCATCTTGTATGGTTCGGAAGTGTCGTCACTGGCTGGCGACACTTATCTGAAACGATTGTAAACGCTTCCAAGCGAGGCATTTCGGATTATAACAAGTGCTTCCTTCATTATTCCCAACACTACTATTAGGCAATACGTAGGCCAACAATCGACCTACCGTATCATTCAGATAAAGGCCAATAAATTTTATATTAAAACAAACTTTATGTTCCATAATTTTATAGATTCACTTGGTCAAGAAGGCCAAAACTCGCTTTATAAAAGCCCGAAGACGCCTCTCACACGACTGTTAGGGGACTGACGCACAGTTACATCCTACATAACATTAACACTAGATTTTCTCTTCTGCTCTAATCACTTAAAGCACAGTCAAGAGTCTGACAGTCACATTGCCTTGCAGAACTTACACTGCAAGTAGAGCCATATAGCTTCAGAATAAACATATAACCAACTGAAGATATCGAGCGGTTTCATCGTTGAAATATTGTGTGACTTGAACACTGAACAGTATTATCAGCGGCAAACTCGAGAAATGTCCCAAAAGTAATGGAAATTTTGTGATATCTCACGTTGCATTAGTCCGAGTCTGATTTTTTCGTCGTTGTATTGGTACATTAACCTGGATAGTATCTGTACAGCGTTAGCGATATCGGATATCAGATCTGCTGTCAAATAAGTTACATGTATTTTAGTAATGTCATGGGCCCTAATTCAGTCCCTGTCCTTAATTTATATTAAACTAAATTGTGAGTGTTAAAGTCGATGTATTTTCGATTAGACAGGCAATGTTGCAACTAATTAAATGAAAAAATCACATTGGCCAACTTGCTCCAACGGCTGGGCCAACTTACTCTGTGAGTAGAGTAGGATGGCTCAAGTGATATTACTGTATTACACATTTTTTGTGAATAATTAGTGAGACGCCATAATTATTATTGCTGAAACAATGTAACACTGTTTCCAGATAAAAACAATCGGTATAAAAGCTGGAAAAAACTAAGGGAAAAAAGTGGGTCAACCTGCTCTGGTTCCCCTACTAATGAAAGTGTTTAACAGTATAAGAATGGAAAAATACATTCAGATTAATTGCACTTTTGACAATTTTTATGGGGGATTAAACTATAAGCACTTTTTTTGTTCATGCAGGTATGTTCCTCTTTGCAACTAAATGAAAGGCAGTTTGTTTTTTTCCGTACATGTTTCATTTATTTCAATTATTGAAACATCTTGAGTGGCCTGTAATGCATGTTATACATACATAAAGTAGTAGTTACGGATCTGCTACTAACTTAAGTTTTCTCATTTTTTCTCTTGTTTTCAGCTTTGAGGCAACTTTTGTAAGACAGGTTTCGTGAGGTTAAATTATCGTTTGGTGTTACTTAGGATTTCCAATGTTGCTAGTCCATTTGCGTGGTCCTGGAGGTGTGTTCATTCGGTCACCATATTCAAGCTGGGCGATTTCCGGCGGTTTTTTTTCACTCACATTCATTACAACACATCACTTGCACTCTTCATTGTGTTATCAGCATGCCTATGTTTACAGTGAGTAGTGTTACCAGCTGTATTGACAACTGTCGCTATGTGTTTTTTGTTTCAAACGCTGTTTGTGCTGTCTGTGTGGTTATATTTTTTTAAAGTGCGTATGCATTATTCTTTATTGAGTTCTCATTTGTGTGTGTGTGTATGTGTGTGTGTGTGTGTGTGTGTGTTTGTGTGTTTGTTTGTGTGTGAATGTGTCATTCCTTGTGAGAGTGCTTTTTTTGTGAAACATAACCCGCCCCCCCCCTCTCTCTCTCTCTCTCTCTCTCTCTCTCTCTCTCTCTCACACACACACACACACACACACACACACACACACATAGACGCACGCACACCTACACAGATATAAATAAGAATTTAAGTACAGAATAACACATCCACACCTAAAAAAAAAAAAATGGAACCACACACACAACACAAACAGAATACAAAAGGTAAATACACAGCGACAGTTGGGAATACAATTGGCAACACTACACATTGTAAACATGGGCATGTTGATAATACAATGAAAAGCATAAGCGATGTGTTATAATAAATGTGGATGAAAAAACACCGCCAATCGGCCAGCTGGAGTATGGGAACCGAAAGAACCCGTCTTCAAGATCACATACATGGATTAGCTATACTGGAAATCGTAAGTAACACCAAACGATGATTTAACATCACGAAAATTGTGCTACAAAAGATGTTTCTATCTGATAAACATGACAAAATGTAACATAGTAACGTAGTGTAACTACTACATAATACAGTTAATATACCGGTAAGAAAAAAAAAAGAACATTTATTACAGGCCACCGAAGTTGCTTCACAAATAAAAGAAGCGAAACATGGATGACGAAACACAAACTGCCTCTCATTTAGTTGCAAAGACGGAACCTTCCTCCATGAATTCTGAAGCAACTAAGGGACGACGGTAAACGGAAAAATGACTTTTTTAGTATTTCTGCTTCTTTCATGTTAATGTCTGTGAAACACTGACTACAGTATGTTATAACAATTAAATTGTAGCTTGCCTACAAGTCGAGAATAAATTCGGAAGTATATATACCAATTTTTAGTCTTTTCTATAATCATTCAATGCTTATACAGGTCATAACTTACTACGGTGACGAAATTAGGGCCGCCTACCTTAGTATCAGTGAATGTGTAATATCAATGTCAGAGAAAATTTGCTTTAAATTTTGCTATAAGTACGGAATGGGGCGCAGCGAAATTTTAGAAATGTTTAATATTTCCTTTTGTGGGTCAACTATGAGTAAAACGAGGGTTTGAGAGTGAGATAAGGATTTCGAAGAAAGCCGTGAGGACGTTGAAAGTGACGAGCCTCCTGGACACGCCCTGGTAGATCATCAACGGATGAAATCAGGGAACAAGGGAAAGAGCCGAGTGTTAACAGTCGGCGAATCACAATCAGAGGAATCGCCAACGATGCTGGAGGATCTGTGGTGAAAAAATTAATAACTTTTGCACCACGATAATGCTCACATTTCGTTGTCCGTTCGTCACTTTTATGCCAAAAACAGTGCCCCAAGTGATTTTTTTATGTTCCGATGAATAAGGAAATTCTTAAAATGCCATGATTTCACAACCGTAAATTAGATTAAAAGCGCGTGACTAGGAGAGTAAAACGCTATCCCAAAGATAGTTCCAGGCGTGTTTCCGGGAGCGGAACAAGCGCTAAGATAAGCGTGTACATCTAATGGGAACTATTTTGTAGTGGACAATACTCATTACACGAATAAATAAATTATTTTTAAAAAGTCTCCCGTTATTTTTAAGCACATGTCTTGTTTATAGCTACAACAACAATACCGGTTTTAGAATCTTGCCGCCGCCTGGACAAAATTCTGCCGATGCACATGACTCTGACGGCCACGTTTCGATGTTTTGAAACAGTCTGACTACAACAAGTGACCCCACTGACATACCGAGACCCCTAGAGGGCGTCGTTGAGAGGCAGCGCCACCCTGATCGCCAGAAGCTTTTGCGCCCTGCCCCAGAGGCTCATGTACAATTCAGCGCGCTGGGTTGCGTGGGGCGCGACATACGAGACAGGAGCGAAGGCAGAGGCGGCGGCGGCGACACGCACCTTGATGTGGACGGGCGTGAAGGGGTCCTCGATGGGCAGGCAGAAGGACTCGTCCCACACTGGGTTGAGGTCGCGGTAGATGGTGCGCGACTTGTACAGCAGCCGCCCGCCCACCTTGAACTTGACGTACGGGTCGCTCGTGCCTGCAACAACCATACACAGTGGCTAGTCGCACAGTTGTAATCGTCACAAGCAAAAATAAATTACGTCACTAACATTTTGTATATGTCTGCAGCTATGATATTCTCTGGAACACCGGCGCCACAGTATCGCAGCACAGCACTAGACGGACGAAAACAATATGGTGCAGTCTTCCCATAGTGTGGAGTATCGTGTGGCAATTCGTTATCCGCATTTTATGAAGAATAACACTGCTACAAGTCGTGCTGAGATGATGCAAGAGTACGGCAACAACGCACCATCATATGAAACAGTGTTTATTTTTTATTTTTACATACACGCATAAAAAAAAAAGTTTTGCGTCACCTCTGTTCCGGGAGTTCCGGAACCTGTACAGAAAATTGGAATAGAGATCAACATAAACATCATTTCCTCACTTTTATTGCTCATAAAAACTATACATTGCATGTTGTATCACCATGCAGCGAGACCTTTAGCGGTGGTGGAGCAGATTGCTGTACACACCGGTACCTCTAATACCCAGTAGCACGTCCTCTTCCATTGATGCATGCCTGTATTCGTCGTAGAGTACTATTCACAAGTTCATCAAGGCACTGTTGGTCCAGATTGTCCCACTCCTCAACGGCGATTCGACATAGACTCCTCGGAGTGGTTGGTGGGTCATGTCGTCCACAAACGGCCCTTTTCAATCCATCCCAGGCAAGTTCGCTAGGGTTCACGTCTGGAGAACATGCTGGTCACTCTAGTCGAGCGATGTCGTTATTCTGAAGGAAGTCATTCACAAGATGAGCACAATGGGGGAGCGAACTGTCGTCCATGAAGACGAATGCCTCGAAAATATGCTGCCGATATGTTTGCACTATATGTCGGAGGATGACATTCACGTATCGTACAGCCGTTACGGCGCCTTTCATGACCACTAACGACGTACGTTGGCCCCACATAATGCAAAACCAAAACAGCAGGGAACCTCCAACTTGTTGCACTTCGTGGACACTGTGTCTAAGGTGTTCAGCCTGACCGGATTGCCTCCAAACACGTCTCCGAAGATTGTTTGGTTGAAGGCATATGCGACACTCATCGTTGGAGAGAACGTGATGCCAATCATGGGCGGTCCATTCGGCATGTTGTTGGTCCCATCTGTTGAGCTGCATGGTGTCGTGGTTGCAAAGATGGACCTTGCCATGGACGTCGGGAGTGAAGTTGCGCATCAAACGGCTCTGAGAACTATGGGACTTAACTTCTGAGGTCACCAGTCCCTTAGAACTTAGAACTACTTAAACCTAACTAACCTAAGAACATCACACACATTCATGCCCGAGGCAGGATTCGAACCTGCGACCGTAGCGGTCGCGCGGTTCCAGACTGTAGCGCCTAGAACCGCTCGACCACCTCGGGCGTCGAAGTTGCGCATCATGCAGCCTATTGCGCACAGTTTGAGTTGTAACACAACGTCTCGTGACTGCACGAAAAACATTATTCAACATGGAGGCGTTGATGTCTGGGTTCTTCCAAGCCATAATCCGTAGGTAGCGGACATCCACTGCAGCAGTAGCCCTTGGGCGGCCTGAGCGAGGCACGTCATCGACAGTTCCTGACACTCTGTATCTCCTCCATGTCCGAACAACGTCGCTTCGGTTCACTCCGAGACGCCTGGACACTTCCCTCGTTGAGAGCCCTTCGTGTCACAAAGTAACAATGCACCGCGGTATTGACCATCTAGGCATGGTTGAACTACAGACAACGCGAGCCGTGTACATCTGTCCTGGTGGAATGACTGGAACAGATCGGCTGTCGGACCCCCTCCGTCTAATAGGTCTGCTCATGCATGGTTGTTTACATCTTTGGGCGGGTTTATTGACATCTCTGAACAGTCAAAGGGGCTGTGTCTGTGATACAATATCCACAGTCAACGTCTGTCTTCAGGAATTCTGGGAACCAGGGTGATGCAAAACTTTTTTTGATGTGTGTATTTATTTCGTAACGTGCTCATACCGTTAAATATGAGTCTACACTTTGTTTTGACAATGCATTGAACACATTAGTTTAAATCGTACCACAGTACGAAGTCACATACGTTTAAAAACGGGCAGGAGCCCCCCTGGGAAGTGTAAAGTACCGCTATTATTTTCTATGTTCATACATGATATGGCGGACAGGGTGGGCGGTTGTTTGCTGATGATGCCATGGTGTACAGCAAGGTGTCAAAGATGGGTGACTGTAGGATGATAGAAGGTGACTTACACAAAATTTCTAGTTGGTGTGATTAATGACAGTTGCCTCTAAATGTGGAAAAAGTTAAGTTAATGTCCACGAGTAGCAAAGTCAAATCCATAATGTACTGTTACAGCATTAGTAGTGTCCTGATTAGAAGTGTCGTTTAAATATAGTGATATACGTACTCGCACATAAGCTGAGCTTTCCACATCCTGCTGAGTAGCACGTGGGAAAATAGTCATTTAATTGTGCTTTGGTCTTCTCCTGGCGTTCTTATTATCATCAGCATTATATTAACCCCTCAGGAAGCTATTTATGGATTTTGGCACTGTTAATTAACTCGTACAGTATTTTATGTGTTGCTATATTGTTAAATACTAACAAATTTTGGAGGCTGCTTGGCAACTGGTGACCGAAAGCCCAAGGATTACTAATAAGGACGTTGATGTAACACGCGTTCCGAGGACATCGTAGGAATATACCGTTAGGATCACCTTCCTCTCCACAAACACACAGAGAGGTGACGCTTATATAACTATCGTAAAGCGCCTCGACGTCTTATTATACCACGGTACTCTTGGAGTAGTGGAATGAATTAATGCATAGTACGTACCTTTGATTTTACATGTCCTCGACCATTACTCTTGCCAGTCTAATGACAACCGCTTTCTGGGCATGTGGATCCCATCTATGAAAGGGAGTTTATCACATCTGTTACCTTGCTTCGCTAGGACACATATTACATTTCCAGGTATCCCAGAACGGTTTTTCATTCATACATCACGATGTTACGAGAGTTCCTCTCTACCCGAAACACAACTTAGAAATTATGGGGTGGTAAAACTATTACCACAGTTTCTAATCAGTTGTAGCGTTGACATACTATCTGATGGCACAGTTTACACTGTGGTCAAACAAGTCTGAATGACAACGAATTAAAAGGCAGACAATCTGTGTGTGAGAAACCGGGAATCGCAAGAGCGATCGAGGTCTTGCTGTTCGGAGACCACCGAATCGCGAGGCGCCAGCGGGAAAAGTGAAAATCAGTCATGGATCAGTTTTTTAGCATTCTGTAACGATTTTTTGAATATGCCAGTTCTCAGTAAACCATCAAGCTGTTAAGGTGGAGCGTCATGGGAAGCTGTCCGTAGGAGTGTTTTTTCCCCTGACAACGCCCACCACATTCTGCACAGGACACAATCACAAGAGCTACTTTTCTGAATCGTCAAATCTTGCCTTACGTATTCTGCTGACGTGGCACCCAGTGACCTCTTTTCTCATTTGAAAAAACCATTGCATGGTAGGCATTTCCAGAATGACGATGAGGTCATTTTCGAGGCGGGTTGAAAAGCCAAAATGCAGACTTATACAACCATGGCGTCCATCAACGCCACTCATTGTTGGGAAAGTGTTGTGGCCAGGAGAAACTACTTTCGTCCAGCCACGACTGTGGTTTCTTTGATAGCTCGGTGTGGTGGCACATCAAACTGGAACACAGGAAATATTAGCTCACTTCATTACATAAATGAATAAAAGATGTACCTAAATTTGACACAGTTATTTGCCACAGGCGTACTGGATAATTTACAACTGTCACGGACTAGCAAAGCATCACTTCAAGCACTAGTTAACAGACTGTTCTCTTGAGGTACAGCGATCGAGAGTCACAACAGTATAAGTACATATGAAACTTTAACTAATCTTTGATTTTGTACGAAGATGACTGCTGTACCTGAGCTGGTGCTAAGCTCTTGTATGCTCAGAACTATACCGACCTCTACGTAAGGGCGCCGCTGTTGCTGTTGCTGAGAGCGAGGCGTGGTCTGCGGGAGTGTCTCACATTGGTCGTTGCGGGTTCCAGCTAGCCCTTGCTAATATCTGTGTTATCGATTCGCGTCCCCGACTTTGGTGCGGCAACACGATCTCTGTACGATGCCACAAAAATATGTAGAGATGACCTTACCCCAACACCAGCTTTCAAGATCGCTGCTTGAATTTTTAAAGTTCTACTTAAACTTTAGGACGATTCTCGTAAACAGGTCGCCTCAGTACAGAGGTAAGAGCTTTTGGTTTTTCTTCACCACACAATTTTTTATTGTGGAACGGGACTTCCAGCTAAACAACGGCGTTATCTGTAAACTCTTTTACAATCGAATTAAGGTTATCCGCAAATTATTAACGTACAATATCGGGAAAGAAAATTTAAGTCCCAGTCAAAGGACTGGGTTCCGCGTTACTGAAACATCTCACCAGTCCTCCAGTGTCTACGTTCTCAGCCAAGTGAAATGGAAGAACTTGATTTTGGGGGGGGGGGGGGGGGGGGGAGACAGCCTTTTCCTAACGACGCTGTTGGAAACGTCTGTGCTATCGAATTCTCTTTGGTACGTTCTGTAAGGACCAGCGTTTACGTTCAGCAACTATGCCTGCTTCGTAAAGAAGCTATCTTAGCCACATGCCACAGGTTCGACTGCAGAAAAACTGCCTATCGGCCGTAATTCTAACCCGAATTTCTTCAGAAGAACGGAGATATCGATAAAAGCCGACGTCGAGGAAGATCAGTTTGACTTCCGAGCACAGGAAAATCTACGTTTACAACATTTGCAAATTGGGAAAAAGCTAAAGATAATGTTTAATGCAGCTCACTCTTTGAAATTTCGGAGTTACCAGGGATAAAATACAGGGAGCGAAAGGTTACATACAACAACAGAGCTGAAGGGTGTGAAAAGGGCGCAGTGGTGAGACGCGAGTAAGTCACATTGAATACTATCCCAGATGTCATTCAGTGGGTGCATTATATTGCAGAACATAAAAAAAACGGGGAAAAAATTATAAGCCAAAAAAAGTAATGTAGAATAATAAAATTTCGGCGATACATGGCCATTAAAATTGCTACACCAAGAAGAAATACAGATGATAAACGGGTATTCATTGGACAAATGTATTATACTAGAACTGACATGTGATTACATTTTCACGCAATTTGGGTGCATAGATCCTGAGCAATCAGTTCCCAGAACAACCACCTCTGGCCCTAATAACGGCCCTGATACGCCTGGGCATTGAGTCAAACAGAGCTTGGATGGCGTGTACAGGTACAGCTGCCCATGCAGTTTCAACACGATACCACAGTTCATCAAATGATTTAAATGGGTCTGAGCACTATGCGACTTAACTACTGAGGTCATCAGTCACCTAGAACGTAGAACTAATTAAACCTAACAAACCTAAGAACATCACACACATCCATGCCCGAGGCAGGATTCGAACCTGCGACCGTAGCGGTCGCTCGGCTCGCCAGACACGGATGCGACCATCATGATGCTGTAACCAGAACCTGGATTCATCCGAAAAAATGACGTTTTGCCATTCGTGCACCCAGGTTCGTCGTTGAGACACCATCGCAGGCGCTCCTGTCTATGATGCAGCGTCAAGGGTAACCGCAGCCATGGTCTCCGAGCTGGTAGTCCATGCTGCTGCAAACGTCGTCGAACTGTTCGTGCAGATGGTTGTTGTCTTGCAAATGTCCCCATCTGTTGACTCAGGAATCGAGACGTGGCTGAACGATCCGTTACAGCTTTGCGGATAAGATGCCTGTCATCTCGACTGCTAGTGATACGAGGCCGTTGGGATCCAGCACGGCGTTCTGTATTACCCTCCTGAACCCACCGATTCCATATTCTGCAAACAGTCATTGGATCTCGACCAACGCGAGCAGCAATGTCGCGATACGATAAACCGCAATCGCGATTGGCTACAATCCGACCTTTATCAAAGTCGCAAACGTGATGGTTCGCATTTTTCCTCCTTACACGAGGCATCACAACAACATTTCACCAGGCAACGCCGGCAAACTGCTGTTTGTGTATGAGAAATCACTTGGAAACTTTCCTCATGTCAGCACGTTGTAGGTGTCGCCACCGGCTCCAACCTTGTGTGAATGGTCTGAAAAGCTAATCATTTGCATATCACAGCATCTTGTTCCAGTCGGTTAAATTTCGGGTCTGTAACATGTCATCTTCGTGGTGTAGCAAGTTTAATGGCCAGTAGTGTATTTAAGTGCAAGATCACAGGTTTATGTAAGCGCCAGATAAGCCATTGCAAATGTGAAATGCTGGTATATTAATAACAGATGTGGCATGAAAACGTGCATGAATTGTGTTGCACAGGTGCTGGATGTCAATTTGTGGGATGGATTCCCATGCCTGTTGCACTCGGTCAGTAAAGGAACGGTTAATGGTATTTATCGATGACACTAGAATTGTCGACCGATGATGTCCCATATGTACTCGATTGGAGACAGATCTGGTGATCGAACAGGCCGAGGCAACATGTCGACACTGCAGAATATGTTGGGTTACAGCAGTATGTTGTCGAGCATTATCCTATTGGAAAAAAAACCTGGAGTGGCAGCACAACAGGTCGAGTCACAAGACTGACACACAAATTTGCAGCCAGGGTGTGTGAGATAACTGAGAAAGTGCTCCTCCTGTCATAGAAAACCGCACCCCAGACGAAATTCTACATCTACATCTATATTTACATCTACGTAATTACTCTGTTAATCACAATAAAGTGCCTGGAAGAGGGTTCAATGAACCACCTTCAAGCTGTCTCTCAACCGTTCCACTCACGAACGGCACGCGGGAAAAACGAGCACTTAAATTTTTCTGTGCGAGCCATGATTTCTCTTATTTTATCGTGATGATCATTTCTCCCTATGTAGGTGGGTGCCAACAGAATGTTTTTGCAATCGGAGGAGAAACTGGTGATTGAAATCTCATTAGAATATCCCGTCGCAACGAAAAACGCCTTTGTGTTAATGATTGCCACTCCAATTCACGTATCATGTCGGTGACACTATCTCCCCTATTTCGTGATAATACAAATAGGTCCAGTACATCTAGTTCACAAGGAGGTTGGTTGCAGGGTCTCATCTGGCCTCCTACTAAACCAATACATGGCTATCACTGGCACCGAGCCAGAACGAGCTTCCATCAGAAAACACTACAAACCTCACACCAGTCCTCCAGTTGAGCTCTACACTGACACCACAGACGCAACAGAGGTTTTTGGAGGACAGTGGAATGGACGCTGTAGGCCGTCTGGCTCGGAGCTGTCCTTGAAGTAACCTTTTTTTCCAACAGTTCGTCGTGTCACTGACGTGATAACTGCTATCTCAAATTGCTGTTGCAAATGCTGTACGATGCGCCAGAGCCATAAGATGAACACACGGACTTCCCTCTCGGTAGTGTCATAGAGCCTTCCGTGGTCCGGTTTTCTTGCGACCGAATATTCTCGTGACCACCGCTGCCAACAATCATGTACAGTGGCTACAATCCTGTTAAGTCTTCCTGCAATATCGCAGAAGGAACATACAGTTTCTCGTAGCCCAATTACACGACCTCGTTCAAACTCGGTGAGGTGTTGATAATGGTGTCTTTGTTGCCTTAAAGGCGTTCTTGGCTAACACCAACTCACCTCGTCCAGTGTCAAACGAAACTAACGCTCTCGATTGTTACACCGTGTATTTAGTACAAACATGATTTGCATCTAGTACTGGCGCTGCTAGCGCCACTCTTATGCGACTGGCACGGAATTTTAATAAACATCTTTCAGATGGATACATACATCGACCAACATTCGTTTATATCACACAATACCTTTTTAGTGGTGCGTCTTTTTTTTCGTCACTATAACTGAGGACGCCTTCTGCATTGGCTACACTGAGTTGAAGAGGCTGGCACAGGAGAGAAAGTCGTGGCGGGCCCCTTCACATCAGTCACAAGACCGATGGCAAACAAAGAGCAATCAGTAGAGTAAAGCAAATAAAATTAATGGAAAGGGGGTTAAAATTCAAGAGAAAGAAATAAAATTTTGAGGCCTGCCTCAACTCTCTGATGACAAAAGACTGAAAACAACAGAATGACTAATTTCTTCAGAAGAGGTTATAAGATGAACATCAACCAAAGTAAAGCAAAGGTATTGGAATGTAGTCGAATTAAAGCTGGAGAAGCTGAGGGACTTAGTTTAGGAAATGAGGCACTGAGAGTAGTAGATGAGTTTTGACATCTGAACAGTAAACTGATGATGGGTGAAGTACAGAGGATACAACATATAAACTGGCAACAGCAAGACAAGCGTTTCTGAAGATAAGAAATTTGTTAATATCGAGTGTGAATTTAATTGTTAGGAAGTCTTTTCTGGACGTTATCTGTTGTGAAGCCACAGTACAACTCTATCTTGATATCAGAGCGGAGGTTAGGACTCCAAATCCGTGATTTTTTAAATTTAAAACCACAACATGTTTTGAGAAGAAATGATTCCCTTATCATGTTCTGTTAATAA
Source organism: Schistocerca serialis cubense (assembly GCF_023864345.2). Lineage (NCBI taxonomy): Eukaryota > Metazoa > Arthropoda > Insecta > Orthoptera > Acrididae > Schistocerca > Schistocerca serialis. The sequence goes on from NC_064643.1 coordinate 465,712,028, forward strand.
GGAAAACAGAAATGAACATTTCGCATTATTTCACATAATAACATACATGTTAACGGAGAGGTTCAAATGGCTCTGAGCACTATGGAACTTAACTGCTGAGGTCATCAGTCTCCTAGAACTTAGAACTACTAAAACCTAACTAACCTAAGGATATCACACACATCCATGCCCGAGGCAGGATTCGAACCTGCGACCGTAGCGGTCGTGCTGTTCCAGACTGTAGCGCCTAGAACCGCTCGGCCACTCCGGCCGGCTAATGGAGAGGTACTTTGCTCTTACGTGTAGCAAAAAATAGGCAGGCTGGAAAAATTCGTTGTCAGACATATAAGGATCTTTGTTCTACAAGTCATGGTATAACGATCGCAAATAATGGTGGCGCTTAACACACAAACAGAACTTTGTTCACTGGATAACGTAAGCGTACACCTCACTAAGATTGCAGTATCTTGTTATGTATACGTCCGTGCCAAACAACAATACAGCTGTCGACACAAAGACCATTGAACATTTCATTCAAGACGTTTGCATGCGACACATCTTCCGAATGACGAAAACCCAATTCTGGAAACCGTTTTTCTCCATCGTGTTTCCATGTCAAGATATGAAGCGGATTTGCTAGTCCACTTAAATATAGCCCCTGGAAAACAGCTGTTACAGTTCCTGATTTCATCAGCACAATCGCAGTTTCTCTTCAATCAGACGAGGTGTAAACAGCTGCAGTCTAATATTTCTATTTATCCTTTATTGTACAAAAAGCCACTCCGTCAATGTAAGCCGGAAATTTTTAGAAACAGCCCAAGCTCGTTTCAGAACCAGTTGCGTCTACATGGGAGCGAAACTAGAAGCGGATTTCCAAAATCGATTCTGAAGTGTTTACATGACCACCCAGATGCGACATTAGGAAATCCGTTTACGAAATCCGGTTTGGGAGGCCCATGTTAACGGGGTGAATATCTATGTCACAGCAAACGCTGAAAACATTCTCGCACTTGTAGGGTTTTTAAATTAAATGAATCAAACCCGTACTGATATCATGATACAGTTGCGGCATCGCTTTACAGCGAGGAGTGCACACGCCATGCATAGAACTAAACAAGAAAACTCAACAGTGTGAAAGGTACACCAAAGTTAATTATCTCATCTTAATATCAGCTGGATAGCTTTCCAGCAAAATAACATTTTTTTTGGTACGAATAATGTTTAAACCTTTGCAACCTGGCCATTTAATGGCCGCAACGACAAAACAAAAATCTCTTTAGTCAGTGTAATTTTACTCCGTGATTTCTTGTTAGATCTAGAAAAAGAGATACATTACTGAATCTGTGTAATATAAATCTGTTATTTTGGTGGGGAAAAATAGCATACGTTCATTAAAAAAATAAACATCAATATCTCGGTTATTAATGAAGTATCAAGAACGTATTCCTGTTTGTTTCACGATTTCTTGGTCACTCTTCGTCTAGGTGAAAACAGATTACACATGTCCTTAACGGCTCCAAAGTAATTTGACGTGAAAAAGTTAAGCGGCTCACTCTGTATGTGCTACATGTTCAAAACTTTGTTTGAGAACATTTTAAATATATTTCGTTCATTAGTTAAAACAGCAAAAATTTAGCAGTAATTTAAACAATACTGTTCGTCCTAAACTGAAAACAGACACAATTTTACATATTTTAAGAGAAGTGAGTTGACACTATTCACGTTGCCTTCTGACGCCTCGGTGGTTGCCATGTTTATGTTTTTGAGTATCATTCAGATATTTTCGTATCAGTAATTTGATTTCATTAATGAGTCACGGCCACTACCCAGTGCATTAGCAACGTAAAGCAGGGCAACCAATCAGCGATTAGGAATGCTACGCCGGGTTATTTACCCTCTCTCTGTCCTCTGGCAGTACATTCTGTCATCACGTCGGCTGCTTGCTGCAGTTCGGGGGTCTCGTTAGCCGCCCCAGATGTCAGGTCGCCGATCACTGCGGCTCGACGTGGCTCGCTCTTATAATGGTCCCGCGAGTGGCACGCTGAACCTTATACTATGTTTATATGTGGCTTCGAAAACCAGATCTCGTAAATCAGTTTCCCAATACCGTTTCTGGTTGGCTACGTACACACCCCATTATCGATTCTTGAAATGCGATTCTAATTGCCGGATTTCCTCAACCACAAGCGTTCGTGAAACGTGCCTAGGTGTTCATATAATGTTTTGCTTTTAAAAATTTTCGGCTACTCTGAACGGAGTGACTTTATGCGGCGAAGGAGAAGCAAAAATATTATTTTTTTAAATGTTAAGAATTGAAGACACGTGACTGAGATCCCACATAAAATCTTCTTTATTTGGATGGATTACTTGCTTTGGGTAATAATGTAGCCATCTTCAGATCATAAAACATTCTTGATTAGTGTTAGTGTCATTACGGCTTCACAAATCGTTAAACTCTTTCTTAAAATGACGACATAATTAAAACAGCTTTTTATCGTTCGTGGGCAGTGTAATCGAACGACGGTCATGTGAATAGCACGTACTACGCTACGCCAACATACATGTGATCTCTGTTACGAAATGATGTAGATACTGACTGTGTCAGTTACTAAGTTGTACGGCATAACGCCTTTACAATAGCCACGGACGATGTAAAGCTATTTCCAATTATGTCATGTATGGATGTCGTCATTTTAAGAAAGATTTTGACGACGTTTGAAGCCGTTATGACACCAGCGCTAATCAGGAATGTTTTATGATACGAAGATTACATTGTTAGCCGAAACTACAGTCAGAGTCAAGATTGACGACGGTCGAGTTTAGCCTTGTTCTGCACGTCTACTGTACGTCACGCGTTGCTTGACACCAGTCTTCTCCGCGCGGGGTAGCCACTCGGTTTAAGGCACCTTATCACGGTCCGCGTGGCTCCCCCCGTCGGAGGTTCGAGTCCTCCCTCGGGCAAGGGTGTGTGTATTGTCCTTAGCGTAAGTTACTTTAAGTTAGATTAAGTAGTGCGTAAGCTTAGGGACCGCTGACCTCTTCAGTTTGGTCCCATAAGACCTTACCACAAATTATTAGACCAGTCTTCTGAGCGCTCAGCTGTGAATGTTGTATGCAGCGCAAACAAAGAAGTAATCGCAGCGATTTATTTAATGAATTTTTATTCCATTTTTTGCGAATTGTCATGGCTGATGGTGGTGGTGAGCGAAAACTTCTACATAATGAAGCGAGTGAAAGACATAATTTGCTGTATACACGCTTTCATCAGGTGCGAAGCACTTGCATGCGCGTACCGCAACTGTTGCTTGGAATTGGCAGAAATCCAGAGTCCGTCTTTGTCTCGGCCTGCGTGAAGCGCCATCTTCCGTTGATTGGACTATAGTAATCCATCCAAATAAATATTTCATGTACGATCTTGACTTGATGCGTTTCCAGTCCGTAACATAAATAAAAAAATTTCAACCGATTGCGTATCTTCTGGTTGACAAAGTCAACAAACTTGGTAAAAATATACGATTGAGCATGAAGTTGACTGTTTCCAATATTTAACTGAAGAGAAGCAGCCATTGTGGTGATTAATCAGAAACCATAACAGCTGGTTTCCAGAGGCCATTTGTGTAAAACAACTGACAGTCCGAAAACGGACATCTGACATGTCTAGTAAACCGCTTCAGGCCTTGCCACGTAAACCAGACAATAAAACACGGTTTCCGAAAACGGTTTTCGTCTTCTGGACGTTGTGTCTCCTATACACGTAGCATTAAGGACATTTTTCACCAGACATTACAGGTTCGACATTTCTGAAGAAATTAGCTGATATCACGTCGTATCACCGCATTTCATTTGTTCACAAGAGAGAAACAGCTCCAGTGCTGAAGATTATATCACATCGTTGGTTCGTAATTTTAACTTCCTAGCCGGCCGAAGTGGCCGTGCGGTTAAAGGCGCTGCAGTCTGGAACCGCAAGACCGCTACGACCGCAGGTTCGAATCGTGCCTCGGGCATGGATGTTTGTGATGTCCTTAGGTTAGTTAGGTTTAACTAGTTCTAAGTTCTAGGGGACTAATGACCTCAGCAGTTGAGTCCCATAGTGCTCAGAGCCATTTGAACCATTTTTTTTAACTTCCTCCTTATGCCAGCGTTCGTTACTCGTGATACGACTTTCATCTGCTCTCACTTATTCCTCCATGTTATTACGTAACATAATTAAGCTATTGTATAGCCTCATCATACAAGATTAATAAACAGCTCTATGCGAAGTCCAATAAACTAATGAACATTATTTCAGAAGCAGTTGCGTCCATGTGTAAAGATAAACATAAAAGCTGTCTCCCATCCGCCTAAAAAACAAAAAAGAAATAAATAATTCTGGAAATTTTTCCAGTAGTGCTATGTTGTTTTCACACAACTGCCAGAGGAATACACAATTTGTTTCTTAATTAAGGAAAATATTCCAGAATAATTATTTATTACATCAGTCTGAGACTTTGCAATAATCCTGAACTCTATGTGAATAGATTAAATAGCTGATACAGATGGACAATTACACTGGATGCCAAACGATCTGGTCGAACATTGCACTCTATAGTGCAGTGAAGACTGGTGAGCTATTACAGTACATGACAAACTATTGACGATGGAGACTATCAACTGTACGTTAAAAGCTTTTTTTTTCATTATTAAAATGATCTGTATTTTTGTGCATTCTACTGAAAATCGCAGCGCTCTAAGGCAATGCTGTTCGAATACTTTTTCATTTTTTCTGTTAATCTTGGAGCACGCGATATACAGAACACTAAATAATAACTAAAGGTGTCGCTGTCTCTAAGCAATTTCGATTACAAGCTAAGCTTTAAGCTTTCTTTCTCCTTTCTTCCGTAATCTGTTGCTGTGATATTAATAATAATTGCAAAAATTATGCTGTGGAAACATGGGCTTACTGACTGCATAACCAAAACAAACCAAAACGCTTTAGCATTCATAAATACTTATGAATTTTGGCACGAACGACGAATTTAAATGCCCAATTTACACACGACCAGGCATCTATGTGAAAATAATTCCATGGACGCGAAACTTCGTGCTAATTTGTATGAAAGACACTGCTTCGGTCATACACTTCTTCAGCCTGCGCAGATGCTCCTATCTAACGGCGCGCACGTGAACGATGCTGAATTCACGCTTAATTCCGCCAGATGGCAGACCTTTCCTGCTTTCACGAGCTTTCTCCCGTGTCCCTTCCTGAATGTTTGGCGTACAACAGAAAATTTCTAAGAATATTTTACTCAACTATATTTTGATGATGCGAACGTATCTGCGACAGACACTTATTTTACTGACACCGAAAGATCATTTTTAAAAACAGAAACTAGGTACCATGCTAAAAAAACTATGTGCACAAGTTCTGAACCTGCAAAACAATTCTGTAAGTTGATGACACAATAAACGTGTTCGCTAATGTGATCTTTCCACAATTTGTTTTTTCTTAGAACATTTCGGGACTCATTAACAGGCAGTTTAAGCTTTACGTATCCCTGGGTGCGTCTATATTATTCTTTCAGAATAGCAAACTTAGCAAAATGCATTTACAATTTAAGATGTGCAATCTACACGTGATTCCTCGTAAGTGTTATGCTACTACTTGAAAAGGTAGTTCGAATGCTATGCCGATTGGACTCAATCCTTTAATTAAGCGATTTCCCATACAGTTATTTAAAAATGTGTGTGAGATATGTAGCTGTGCATTGTGAATGAAACACTGTTGTGGATCACTGTAGCAGGATAGAAACGGTTGTCTCCCGTTCCTAGAGCGTTGAGCGCGTCGCCGAGCTTAACGTCTACGTCTGACGAATCAATCACTGTCACCATCGCTCCAAGAAGAAAGCTTAATCTCCAGCGTCGTACGAAACTACTCACAAGTTGCAAAACATGGGAGGGAGGTTAAATTATAGCGTCTAGTCAACGTCGAGGCCAAATGGGTACGGACCAGCAGGAGGAAATATACTAGTGTAGAATAGTAAATAAGCCGCGGTTGTTGCGAAGGAACCATCTTGGCATTTGCCTGAGCTGAAAATTACGGAAAACTGTAGTGTGCAAACTCGCTCACAGATATTTAATAAGTTATGTGTGTACAATTTTAGGTGGAGGTATATGTCTTCTCCTCTGGTTGGCCCCCAATTGGAATGAGTATTTCGGGCAGTACTAACGACGTAACGGTCCAGTCCATCGTTTAGAAACCTGCCCTGAAAGTTTTTATACAATAGGGATACACCGAAAGAAACATAATGTCAAAAGTTCAACTGCTAAGATACACATGAAATATTTTTTCAAAATGTTGCAAAATTGCGCCGGCCGGTGTGGCCGAGCGGTTCTAGGCGCTTTAGTGCAGAACCGTGTTGCTGCTACGGTCTCAGGTTCAAATCCTGCCTCTGGCATGGATGTGTGTGATGTCCTTAGGTTAGGTAGGTTTAATTAGTTTTAAGTCTAGGGGACTGATGATCTCGGATATTAAGTCCCATAGTGCTTAGAGCCATTTGAACCATTTTTGCAAAACTGCGAAATTTTTAATTTGTAATTCCGAGGCGACTGGACAAATGTACAACCTTACTGTTGCTGTACCAGACAGAGCATGCTCGATGCATATCTTTCGACGACAGCACCTCGGTAAACAGATAACACGGCGCAAGGCCATCGCAATTTGTAAACCGAATTTCATTTTCTGTTGACAGTTCCTCTGACAACTGTTCACAGTTACTATTCTGTCAAATTTCAACTCACTAAAAATCCATAATAATTGTCTTTGCGGTATTGCTATGTCTTAACAATGGAGATAAAACTGAATTATTTTTCTTTGTGTTTTCTTCATACGTGCTTTCTGATAGCATCTGATTTTGTACAGATTCCAGGGTTTCACAGTAGCGTGCAACCAGATTATTGTTTCAACCTTGCAAAGATGAAATTAGAAAAATGTGGTACGCAGTCGAAATTACCTACTTCTCCTAAAGGTCTTCATATGTGCTATTACACTACGGCCATTAAAATTGCTACACCAAGAAGAAATGCAGATGATAAAAGGGTATTCATTGGACAAATATATTATACTAGAACTGACATGTGATTGAATTTTCACGCAATTTGGGTGCATAGATCCTGAGCCATCAGTACCCAGAACAACCACCTCTGGCCGTAGTAACGGCATTGAAACGCCTGGGCATTGAGTCAAACAGAGCTTGGGTGGAGTGTACAGGTACAGCTGCCCATGCAGCTTCAACACGGTGCCACAGTTCATCAACAGTAGTGACTGGCACATTGTGACGAGCCAGTTGCTCGGCCACCATTGACCAGACGTTTTCAATTGGTGAGAGATCTGGAGAATGTGCTGGCCAGGGCAGCAGACGAACATTTTCTGTATCCAGAAAGGCCCGTACAGGACCTGCAACATACGGTCAGGCATTATCCTGCTGAAGTGTAGGGTTTCGCAGGAAGCGAATGAAGGGTACAGCCACGGGTGTAACACACCTGAAATGTAACGTCCACTGTTCAAAGTGCCGTCAATGCGAACAAGAGGTGACCGAGGCGTGTAACCAATGGCACCCCAAACTATCACGCCGGTTGATACCCCAGTATGGTGATGACGAATACACGCTTCCAATGTGCGTCCACCGCGATGTCGCCAAACACGGATGCGACCATCATTATGCTGCAAACAGAACCTGGAGTCATCCGAAAAAATGACGTTTTGCCATTTGTGCACCCAGGTTCGTCGTTGAGTACACAATCGCAGCCGCTCCTGTATGTGATGCAGCGTCAAGGGTAATTGCAACCACGGTCTCCGAGCTGATAGTCCATGCTGCTGCAAACGTCGAACTGTTCGTGCAAATGGTTGTTGTCATCTCAGCACGTTGTAGGTGTCGCCACTGACGCCAACCTTGTGTGAATGCTCTGAAAAGCTGATCATTTGCATATCACAGCATCTTCTTGCTGTCGGTTAAATTTCGCGTCTGTAGCACGTCATCGTCGTGATGTAGCAATGTTAATGTCCAGTAGTGTAGTTAATTTCTTGGACATTCATTTGAATGCTGTCGACTTTTCGTTAGAAGTTGTGGAAACATTAGAAGAAAGAGGAACTAATTCTGATGGTTCTGTGAATTGTGGTTTGAACTATGATTTTTGTACTAATTAATTTTTTTTGGCTAAACGCTTAAAATTCTGCCGCGTGTAAATGCGGTTGCTTAAAATTCTGCCGCGTGTAAATGCGGTTTTGTTTCGTAAAATGTGAACCCGAATTATATAAATGGAAGTTACACAAAGTACAAAATACGCTCCTAAATGAAATACCCAAAATTGCGGAAGAAAAACTATTCGAAAGATTTAGAATTGCTCATGAGAGTCATTGCACCGTTACTGTGAGAGATTTGTACATGAGTGGGCCCTCTGAAGTGCAAGTGGGATCAACATTACTGATTTCTAGCCTTTCGATCTAGTTAAACAGATGCACGAAATTACACAGAAAACGACGTTGCAAAATTACGAAGTTTACTTCAAGTGAAGATGTGAAGGAAATGTTATTAACAGAACAAAACAAAGCTTCTTGTTATCTCTTAAAATGCTGTCTACACAGCCGATCTGCTAGGTTCCGTGTAAGAACTGAATGCAGACCGCACTTTACCATTCCGAGCGATAAGAAAAAAAGGTAGACGCTTGTGCAGACGATGAATTTTGTGATACATTCGTATACGACAATGCCAGTGATAAGAATCAGTGGATTACTGTTTCCGCAGCTTAATATTTGCCTTCAGGAACGTCAAGGCAAATTAAGACCGAAAATTAAAAAAGAAAAATAAGAAAGGCTGTTTAGTAGCAAAAATCTTGTAGTCTGGAGAAATGGGAGAAAATAATTCAATACTGCAATCTCATCAGTTGCAGAAATAGTTCATTGGTTGTGTTGGACTCTTGGCGTGAACATGACACCCATGTCTTTAGGAGGACGACGAAAAGAGTGTTAATATATTTCAGATTCCATTCGGAGCTATTCTTGTGATTCAGCCTTTCGATAAAGAAATTTTTCGACAGTGTAAGGCATTTTTGAGAAAATTGTCCGACAGTATAATTTCCGATAGCTCTGACGTTTTAGGTTTATCAGTGGAACATATTGGTAAACTTCAGTCAGTTGTGCATTTGTCTGGTTGCATCATCACGTTTTATGAATTTGATCAATTACATCTGGTAAGCAGCATTATATGCGGAACGGAGGGCACGACCTTTTCTTACCCCATCCCACTTCTATCTAAATAAAACTAGCACTCCATTTATCAAGTGTGCCTGGTGTAAGAAAAGTGTTTGTTTTCATCATCTCATTTTTGTGATGACTGCAGGAAATAAAAAAGGAACTGTTTCATTGTTAGTAAAACATATCTTATTCAAATGTTCAAATGTGTGTGAGTTCTTAAGGGACCAAACTGCAGAGGTCATCGGTCCCTAGACTTACACACTACTTAAACTAACTTAAACTAACCTATGATAAGAACAACACACACACCCATGCCCGAGGGAGGACTCGAACCTCCGGCGGGAGGGGCCGCGCAGTCAGTGACATGGCGCCTCTAACCGCGCGTATAATTTATTCGAAAACAACCACAGGAAATGTGTGACAGGAAGTCGTATAATATATGTCACCTCAACAGTCCGCACTGAGAAAAGTCGTCTATAATGTAACATAACCCATTGCCTTGATTTTTTTGGCCGGCCGCGGTGGCCGTGTGGTTCTACGCACTTCAGTCCGGAACCGCGTGACTGCTACGGTCGCAGGTTCGAATCCTGCTTCGGGCATGGCTGTGTGTGATGTCCTTAGGTTAGTTAGGTTTAAGTAGTACTAAGTTATAGGGGACTGATGACCTCAGATGTTGAGTCCCATAGTGCTCAGCCGGCCGCGGTGGTCTCGCGGTTCTAGGCGCTCAGTCCGGAGCCTTCGCGACTGCTGCGGTCGCAGGTTCGAATTCTGCTTCGGGCATTGATGTGTCTGATGTCCTTAGGTTAGTTAGGTTTAAGTAGTTCTAAGTTCTAGGGGACTGATGACCTCAGATGTTAAGTCCCATAGTGCTCAGAGCCATTTGAACCATTTTTTGAACCATAGTGCTCAGAGCCATTTGAACCATTTTTTGAACCATAGTGCTCAGAGCCATTTGAACCATTTCTTTATTTTTTTTGTTTTTTGTTTTTTCTAGTCACTTGCGTAACAATTTTGATATCGTTTAAGTATTTAAAATTCGCGTTGTGTCCTTTGGACTTTGCGCTTTGTGGCGCTACGTTGTCTTGTAACGGCTGTGTCTGCTTATTCGCGGATTCGCTCTAGGCAGGAAGGGTTGTACAAACCGCTGTTATAAGCGGTTCTTCGAGCGGTAAAATTAAGTAACATTAACATTAAAAGAAAAATGAACTTTTTGTGCGCCTTATGATCTATAATTTTGACAGTGCTTTTATTTCTGTGTATACTTCCCGTGTAAAACGAGTAGGTTTCGACATTTCAAATTGGACCATTCCCTTATAAGATTGTAAACGACTTACCATGTCATCACTTTTCTCCGTCTGCCACGCATATAGCTTAATAGAAACTTCAAACAGTATCTGAAACGAAAGTTTGTGATAATTTACGTACGGAGTACAGGATTGTAAGTAACTGAATCCTGGACTGCGGGAAACCGTTAAAGAAACGAATCGAAGCGTTTGAGTTTTACAGACTGGAGTGATAAGATGAGCAATGAAGAAGTTTTCCGCTGAATTGGCACGAAAAGGAATGTATGGACAACGCTAACCAGAAGAAGGGGTAGCGTGACAAGACATGTGGACGCCAGGGGGTAGTTATCACGGTACAGAAGGAAATAATTATAGAGAAAAACGGGAATATGTAGGGGAAATAATTTATCGTAAAACCTCATGCCCTCAGGTGATGGAGACACAAAGACCAGCATTATTTGTTAAAATTTTAATAGTCTTGAGCGCGGTCGAGTCCAATATTGTTATTGATGGATAATTATTGTACTGCATTGAGTTCATGGCTATTATAATTTGTAAGAAGAAATTGAAGACGTTGAGTGAGGTTGTTATTCCAAGATGGAATTATTGACTCAAGAGTGAAAAGTAAGGATATATACGAGAGCATAAAGTTAACAGAGACTTGTGAATTATGTCCAGATTGGGATTATACACTATTCCAAAAATTGACAACAGTAAGTAAGCACTGAATGACAATCACATAAACCACCAATAAATTTGAAAATGTGACTTTGTAACGCTCCAGTAAACAGCCTCAACACACAACAACGGAGATGCTCAGACAACGGCTGAACTTGTTGGGGGTTTCAAGATCTCCCACCATTAAAGCGTCTCGAGATATTTGTAAACGCAATGAAACAACGACCCATTCTCACACATTGGCCGAGACGTGGAGTTTGATAGCCAAGGCTGGCCCTAAGTTCACTGGATGAGAAACTCAGAATTCCGGATGGGCAGAGAACCGAACTTTCGGCGTTCCATGAAAACAGTGTTCACCACATCAGTTGCACGATAATGTCACGCGGACACGTAATCGAAGACGACTAGTTTGGTGCCGCGACCCTGGTTACTGCTTTTTTTGTGTTCCTCTGATTGGTTTGATGCGGCCCATTACAATTTCCTCTCTTGTATTAAGCTCTTCATCTAAGAGTAGCACTTACTCCCAATGCCCTCTATTACTTAGTCGATGTATTCAAATCTCTGCGTTCCCCTACTTTTTAAACACTCAACGTACATTTGCTCTCTAGTATCGCAGAAATTATTTCCTGATGTCCTAACACAATTTCCTATCACTCCGACACTACTTCTTGCGGACAGTACTTCTTGTCAGTGTGTTCTTTGCTCACCGATTGTGATGAGATATTCCTCATTTCTAATCTGCCCATTTAATTTTCAGTTTTATTTTCTTATGCTTGTATATCGAAGCCTTGTGAAAGTTTTAATGGAAACCGCATGATGTCTTGATCCATAACATACAGTGACCCTTTGAAAGGTTAGTGATGGCGGCCAGACGGTGTGCTATATCCATTTTTGTTATTACCAAGTAAGTCAGACCGTTACACTTAAGGAAAAAAGCGTTAACTAAACTGATAAAGATAAAGAACTGCAAGGCTGCTTTTAGTAAAATAAAAGAAACAAGGCACCAATTTCCTTCAAGTTATGTGTGACATGTGTTAACGGCTGCAGTATTTAACTGCATTTCACATGAGAACCCGTAAATACTTACTCCTGTCTCTCTCAAACGGACATATCTGCCGGGTGTCTCTGCTAAGAGTCGTCAGGCGTATTTTCTCTCACGTTTCGGTAGACACTTTCAATTTGGTTTCTATAATGTGTGGCTGGAGTCGGGCCGAACACATACTGCTCATCACGTCTTTTATGAGACAGCCTGTGTCGACGGAAAACGGAAAGCGTCGGTTTGTTTTCCGTTACAAGCTAGACGATTTTTAAATCGAATTTGATAGAGCAATTTCAAATGTTCAGATGTGTCTGAAATCTTATGGGACTTAACTGCTAAGGTCATCAGTCCCTAAGCTTACACACTACTTAACCTAAATTATCCTAAGGACAAACACACACACCCATGCCCGAGGGAGGACTCGAACCTCCGCTGGGATCAGCCGCTCAGTCCACGACTGGAGCGCCCCTGAGCGCTCGGCTAATTCCGCGCGGCAGAGCAGTTTCAAATTAGTCTAGTGCGATATTTTTTTATTGATATGTATTAACAGGAAGAATGAAGAATAACCAGTACTCCAACAGGAAAAAAATGGTTCAAATGGCTCCGAGCACTATGCGACTTATCTTCTGAGGTCATCAGTCGCCTAGAACGTAGAACTAATTAAACCTAACTAACCTAAGGACATCACACACATCCATGCCCGAGGCAGGACTCGAACCTGCGACCGTAGCGGTCGCCCGGCTCCAGACTGTAGCGCCTAGAACCGCACGGCCACTCCTGCCGAACTCCAACAGGACATCACCGCCTTGGCCCTCGCTGACTGCTACCGCCGTGGAATATTGCTAGTTAGTTACTGCTGGGGTAATGGTTATTCTTCCGGTTTTACTGTCCCTGTTAGTAAATATTGACAGAACGAATACTGCACTTAACTAAACTGATACCAGTCTATCGAATGGACAAGTAAAATTTCACAATAAAAATAACTTGTTTGTAAAGGGAAACAAATTGACATCGACGCTTTCTGTCGGCACAAGGCACCGAATGAAACACCTAATGAGTAACATTTGTTTGGGCTGACTCCATTTACCCACCACAACAACGAAATTGCAAATATCTGGTGGAACAAGAAGGGAAATGTGCCTGGCAACTCTCAATTTTGAATTTTATCAGTTACCTTTTTCCCAGTGTTTCCTCTATTATCCACATAATATTTTATTTTAAATGTTTTCATAAATTCATCCCACTAAACATTTTTCAGACAGAATTAAGAAAAAATGTTAGTCAAATTACGGCTTCAACAATAGGCACATAATTACGAACAATCATTCCACTACTTACAGTTGCGGTATTTTTTTACTTTCTTCCCCATCCACAAAATATTACTTTTACATTAAGTAAGAAAAGTTAATGAGTACATTTTTAAAAATTTAAATGCTTCATAGACCCAGAGATGCTGCACTCCGTAGCCATGGCGATAATGACTTTTCTCTCCATGGAGGTAAAAAAGAAGGGAGGTGGCATTACGTCACAAACTTGATGCTGATTTCCACCACCTTAAGCAGCCAAAAACATTATGGTCACCGCATTCATACCCCCACAGTTCATCGCCGTGACACTTCCACGTGACGTCAATCTGACTGTGTTGTATTACTAGAGCAAATACGCATTCAGAAACGGGAAAACGTTCGAAATTGTGTTCCTGACGCTGTGTTAGTCATGTAGGCTCTATAAATTTTAGTATTTAAAACAGCTGTTGCGCGCACATTGCAGATATAATAAACAAGAAGCACTCGTACACAGTACTCTGCTAATGTTTTCGGTTACTTAAAATGGCGGCAGGCCCCGGTCACTCTTGCTTCAAAACCACGTACAGCGTAAGTCTGTACCACCACTTCCCTTCTTTTTTTGTCTCCATGTTTTTCTCGCTGGTTTCTCTATGATGTCAACAAATAACGCGTCGTCAACAACCTTATGTTTTAGTGACTCTTTATCATAAATAGTTACACAAAAATAAACAGAAACTCTCAATTCGTTTTCGTAATTATTTTTTTATTCTTATTTTAAACAGATTCATTCCGTTGCAATACGTTATTTGATCTATAATGCTTCAATGTGCCCATTCGTAATTTAATCCCTAAATTCATTATTTGCGCAAAGAAAACTCTGTAAGATGTCAGGGCAAAGCGTTCCCTGGCAGTGTGGCACGTGCAGATAGCTAGAAATTGCACTGGTGTGACTGCAACAGGACAACAGTCGATTTCCGACACCAGAATATGTTTATCCGCTATATCGCATTCACCATGTGGTGATAAAACTGATTATGATGAGATAAAATGAACTAACCGATCTTCAATAGTATGAAATGACTCATTCCCAAGTTAAAGACTCAAAACCAGCAATACTCTACAAATATGTATACGAAAATGTATAAACGACAGCATATATAAACACTTCATGTAACTACTATGATTATTACAGGCTTCTTGAAAAGACAGGCAATGATAAATAATTATGTGTTCTTTGTTTTTGTAATGTATGTTCTAAAAATGATTTTGCATGCTTTGATCGATACGCGATAGTATTTTCTTTGCTATATGTTGTTATAGGTAAATATTTGTTCTTTTTCAGTAAGACTATGGAGTACGAATCGTATATGTGTTGAGTTAGCATGGAGGTTGAACTTAATTATGTTGTGAAGTGAAATAACTAAGGATGTATCTATTCGACAGTAGAAGCACAAGTAGTGTTCTTATCATTTAAGAAAATGAAGCCGACCATCCCCTAGACCAGTACATGAAGTTCCATTTAAAAATCTAGCATGGACATGGATTACGAGCCTACAATTTACAACAACAATGAAGAACAATAACAGATGAATACTATGAGAACTGTTTAAATAAATTCCACGTTTGCGACCTGTCTCTGCTGCGTGTCATTGTCTCAGGGTGCCAAATGCTGTGAAATTGTGACCAGCTGCCCATATTTAAACTTACTTTAAAATTAATGACTCGTCTTTGGGTTATAAGAGCGTGGTGAAGGTTAAAATGTCCAGAACTGTTTCCAAGAAGACAGCACCTGCTTCCACTTTCTGGAGTGATCCAGATATCACTTTTGAGAACTCCCAGTACTCCATAGATCAGCATTTCCGTAATTAGACACACCACTCCTCAACGCCAACGAAGTTTCAAGAGCAGAATGTGGGTCGGAAGGAAGGAAACAAGGAAGGAAGATTGGGTTTAACGTCCCGTCCGCATAGAGGTCATTACAGACACAGCAAAAGGTCGGATCGTGTCAAGGATGGGGAAGGAAACTGACCGTGCCCTTTCAAAGGAAACATCCCGGCATTTGCCAGGAACGGTTTGGGGAAATCACGGAAATCTAAATCTCAATGGCCGGACGCAGGTTTGAACCGTTATCCTCCCAAGTACGAGTCCAGTGCGCTAACCACTAATGTGAGAAGCGAGCGGAAGACTAATACCAACACTTGCGCTACCATTAATGATCGTTTTTATGTGCAAGGCGACATAAGATAAACTAAAATATAATGGATATGCGAGTATTTGGGGGTGACCTTTGCAGTACACACTGAGGAAAGGGACAATGGCAAAACTCTACAGGCACGTGCTCAGATTTACGCATATGAACCACCCAAAAATACCACTGGGGCTTGAACTGCAGAACACGCAATGTTCTCTACGGCAAAAGATGTAACACCGATGGTGATCGCCGACAAGAATCGTTTTTCAACTGCCTCCGAATATGACAGAATAGTGAATGCTGACTTTTTTAGGAAACTGACACATGAAAATATTCTCTAAGTTGCTATATTAATAATACGCACCAGTAATGAAGGCATGTGTTACAAATGATTTGGCTACCAAAGAAAATCTGACAATAATCATAGCTGGCAAATGTCTTCGACAAGGAATCGGAAAACATTTTCCCACTTCAGTGTCAATAATGGACACCATTATGAAGAAACGTTTCATTTAGAATAAGTTTACAAGCCTGGCTGACTGCCAGCTTGGACTGGAAGGCTAGCGCAGCGGCGAGGTGGAATTTCATCAGCTTGACCAGAGCAGCGCACCGAGTACAAAGGGGGGGCGCCGCAGCTAACGGCCGGAAATCCATGAAAGGGTTCTGATATTCGAGCTAGCTGCAGATGCATGGCATACTGCCTAGGTGTCACTTTCCAGCTACGGAATATTACTCATCAATATTATGCAGAAACATCCCGAAACTGATTTCAATGGATCCACATAATAAATGCGAATATGAGATTGTGCATCTTTGCGTCACAAGTTCAATGCAGCATTGACTTCGATTTTTATAAGCGATCTTAGTAAAAATGCTGTAAATTGTGCTGCTGGTAAACCAAACCCCCATATCCAAAAATAAAATGTCAAACAGGAGCTGAACTGTACAGTGAACACATATTAACATGGTTCATTTGAAGCTTAAGCGGTTACAGAGGACAAATTTGATTAAAAGTACAAAGTTAAATTAACCAGATATACACGTATTCTACAACAACATCCATCATGGCGTCAGCATTTGTTCTCCTATAGTCTTAACCTTTTCCTAAAACTATTTGTGTTAAGATATGTAAGGTATTTCTGGGTCAAATGAAGCATCATGCAGTTTAATTATGACAGGTCTCAAATTAAGTCAGCCGTAATTCAAATTTAGTGAGCTACATAAAAAACAACGATCAGCTTGTAAACAAGCAGGACATTGCGCTAAGTTATTTTACGACACACTTGTGTATATACACTACTGGCCATTACAATTGCTACACCAAGAAGAAATGCAGATAATAAACGGGTATTCATTGGACAAATATATTATACTAGAACTGACATGTGATTACATTTTCACGCAATTTGGGTGCATAGATCCTGAACCATCAGTACCCAGAACAACCACCTCTAGCCGTAATAAGGCCTTGATACGCCGGGGCATTGAGTCAAACAGAGCTTGGATGGCGGGTACAGGTACAGCTGCCCATGCAGCTTCAACACGATACCACAGTTCATCAAGAGTTGTGACCGGCGTATTGTGACGAGCCAGTTGCTGAGCCACCATTGACCAGACGTTTTCAATTGGTGAGAGATCTGGAGAATGTGCTGGCCAGGGCAGCAGTCGAACATTTTCAGTATCCAGAAAGGCCCGTAGAGGACCTGCAACATGCGATCGTGCTTTATCCTGCTGAAATGCAGGGTTTCGCAGGGATCGAATGAAGGGTTGAGCCACGGGTCGTAACACATCTGAAATGTAACGTCCACTGTTCAAAGTACCGTCAATGTGAACAAGAGGCGACCGAGTCGTGTAACCAATGGCACCCCATACCATCACGCAGGGTGATACGCCAGTATGGCGATGACGAATACACGCTTCCAATGTGCGTTCACCGCGATGTCGCCAAACACGGATGCGACCATCATGATGCTGAAAACAGAAACTGGATTCATGCGAAATGACGTTTGGCCATTCGTGTACCCAAGTTCGTCGTTGAGTACACCATCACAGGCGCTCCTGTCTGTGATGCAGCGTCAAGGGTAACCGCAGCCATGGTCTCCGAGCTGATAGTCCATGTTGCTGCAAACGTCGTCGAACTGTTCGTGCAGATGGCTGTTGTCCTGCAAACCTTCCCATCTGTTGACTCATGGATCGAGACGTGACTGCACGATCCGTTACAGCCATGCGGATAAGATGACTGTCATCTCGACTGCTACTGTTACGAGGTTGGGATCCAGCACGGCTTTCCGTATTACCCTCCTGAACCCACCGATTCCATATTCTGCTAACAGTCATTGGATCTCGACCAACGTGAGCAGCAATGTCGCGATACAATAAACCGCAATCGCGATAGGCTACAATCCGACCTTTACCAAAGTCGGAAACGTGATGGTACGCATTTCTTCTCCTTACACGAGGCATCACAACAACGTTTCTCTAGGCAACGCCGGTCAACTGCTGTTTGTGTATGAGAAATCGGTTGGAAACTTTCCTCATGTCAGCACGTTGTAGGTGTCGCCACCGGTGCCAACCTTGTGTCAACGCTCTGCAAAGCTAATCATTTGCATATCACAGCATCTTCTTCCTGTCGGTTAAATTTCTCGTCTGTAGCACATCATCTTCGTGGTGTAGCAATTTTAATGGCCAGTAGTGTACAAATACTTACTTGTATTTTCTTATTTTAAAAGTTGCATGTGATGACACCATATCATGTTTTCAGTTATATTTAGTGTAAGGCGTACGTTAGAAAGTTTTGTAAGGTCATCAAGTGACCAGCATGGAGATCCGCTCATTTAAATAGTATGTTTAGGTATAAGAAAACAGCCGGCCGGTATGGCCGTGCGGTTCTAGGCGCTTCAGTCTGGAACCGCGTGACCGTTACGGTTGCAGGTTCGAATCCTGTCTCGGGCATGGATGTGTGTGATGTCCATAGGTTACTTAGGTTAAAGTAGTTCTAAGTTCTAGGGGACTGATGACACATGTTAAGTCCCATAGTGCTCAGAGCCATTTGAACAATTTTTTTTAAAGAAAACAGTGTACTTTCAAATGCTGTTATTGTAACTGAAATTTGTAAGAAGTTGTGAATATGACTAGCGTCGTATGCTTATTCGAGGCTTTAAGTAGGTGGCACTGCATTGCGCTTCGTAGTCTTTTGCGGTAAGTCGTCTTCGCGAGCTCTGGCCTGGTGGACAATTGGCAGTGAGTCTCGGTAGCGTTTGGCAGGCTCTGAACGTAGTCTCTAGGCGGTAATATGGCCGCATATTTTTAACACTTCAAAATTTGATCGACGATGGAACCTTTAAGCACCTCGTGGGGGCTAGGACATTTTCACGCTCCTGTCGAATCTTGCATATTTTAGCGACTGGAAGATTGAACTTCGCGTGTGTGAAGGTTCTGTTTCATTTTAAACTTTAAAGGACATTAAAGCAGCATCGTGGATGAACTGTAATATCAACACGTAGTCGTGAACAGGACTTTGGTTCTGCTTTCACGGTTGTTGATATAACAGGGGAATCTGCCAAATATTAAGCGCTACTCAGGCAATCTTACCTAAATTTAGCTACAACCTTAATTCCATAACCTAGCTGTGGAAACCTATACAGATTTCATGATTTTATGTAACGCCATCGTGTTTATTTTTATATTTTGAGTGAATAAAACTTGCTACTTTACTTCGCCTCTGTGTTGACTACGCTTCTTATTCTTTTGTTTCCGATGAATTTTCATTCATTTCATTTAAGTTATTTAATTATTCATTAATTGCTGAAATATCTGCTTGTTATCGGTGCTTGCCTGACCGAAACTACTGTAGACAATCTTCTATAGTCTTTAAAATTACGTCTCTGAGCCAGTTTTTAACTTCGTATCTTAAAATATGATAGAAATTTTATGTTGCAATTATCAATAATTTACAGGAAAATATTGAAAGAACTGATCTTAAATTTAGTAACTATAAATATGTAAACATTGTGAACACAAAAATGGAATAAATTTTACATCTTGCGATGCAACCAAAAATTCATCATCTTCCATTCAAGGATTAGGCTGTTGCCTGTTCCGAACTTGCAAACAAAATCTTTTCTATATTTTTCGAAGTCTATCAATATCTATTTTCCTTTCCCATTTGGCTTGTAGTTCAGGAACTTTTGGGGAATTCTGTAACCTGGCATTCTCATGAGGCGTTGCATCTAATCTTCTATCATTAGAAAATATTGTGTAATATTTTGAAGCGCAGCAAGCTTGTTTATCTTATTTTGAATTTCAATGATCCAAATAGCATTGTAGTTGCTAGGATATGGAATGAATTAGTTGTTTTACAGTAATTACAATCATGATTTTTCAATAAAATTGACAATGGGAATACAGTCGTGTACAATACGGTAGATTCATGATAATAATCATATCAGGGGAGTTAAATCAAAATACGTGAAAATAAATGAGGAATACAATACGAAAAGACATCAGAAATAATATTTATGAATACGTTATGAGAAATTCACGTTAGTAATATCTTAATGAGAAACATTTTTTCCCGCACCGTAACGTTAACTAGGAAATTGCTTCCTTACTTGGGGATTTCCATACTGAAGTCACGCCACCAAGTGTTGCCCTATTATCTCGGTAGCTGCGTCCTGCTGTAGACTCTCAAATTACACTCACACAAGTATAACAACCAGTTATCCTCATTCAAATTGTATCACATAAACATGAGATGCGCTCAGTAAGCCTCGGTTCAAAGATATAACTATTACCCTCAATACAAATTTGGTAATATTTGTGAATCTGCTAGCATCTATTGTGAAGGAAACTTCTGACATCGGCAATAGCTTTATGTCACCTGTTTTTTGGATACACTTAAACTGTGATGCGAACAACTATACGTTCAGACAGTGGTGGTTGCTTGTCCTGTTGCGGATCACAGAGGTAACACTGGGTCTCATCCCCTAATGATGATGGTTTGCAAAAAGGGCGGATCTTGGTTACGGAAGTTCAAAGACTTCCTTTGTGTTGCCTTCAGTTTAGCAGTGTATTTCTGAGACGCAGTTGAGGTACAGATCTTGCACATGCTCATATCTTTTGAATGATATCGCTAACACAGTTTTCGCTAGAAACCAATTCATACGGAATTATGTTCACAGACAGTTATTGGCTTTGTGCTAGCATCTATCGCACTGATTCGATGTCGTCTGGTGCTGACCTGGTTGACAGGAGACTCAAACGTAGAGCATAATCAACAGTCTGCTTTATGTACCGAAATTGTTTGAACCAATGATCAGATTTTTCGCAAAGTGTAACTAAGCTTTCCAGTTTATGTGCAGCTCAGTAACACTAGGGCACGAGTCTTCATGCTAAATGTGACAGTTGCAAGTAGGCTGTTTAGGTTTTTTTATTGGTAACGCCACGTAGCGCTCTGTATGAAAATCACTGTCTGTGCTGTGTGCAGTCTGTGGCTGGTTTGCATTATTGTTTGCGACTGTAGTGTTGGTCAGTTGGATGTTAACAGCACGTAGCGTTGCGCAGTTGGAGGTGAGCCGCCAGCAGTGGTGTATGTGGGGGGAGAGATGGCGGAGGTAAATACATTGTTTATTCTCTATCAAAACCTTTCATTTGCTAACTATGCCTATCAGTTGTTAGTGACTTCAGTAGTTAGAATCTTTTATTTAGCTGCCAGTATTGGCGCTCGCTGTATTGCAGTAGTTTGAGTAACGAAGATTTTTGTGAGGTAAGTGATTTGTGAAAGGTATAGGTTATTGTTAGTCAGGGCCATTCTTTTGTAGGGATTATTAAAAGTCAGATTGCGTTGCGCTAAAAATATTGTGTGTCAGTTTTGTGTTGATCAGAATAAGTAAAGAGCGAAATGTCTGAGTACGTTCAGTTCTTCTCAGCTGTTTGAAAATCAAATAACGTAAGGGGTTTATCAGCACAGTAATTCATAAATTTTTCTAAGGGGGCGTTTCACAGTATATACCTCTTTCTTGCTCAGGTTGTCATTAAAATATCAGACCATTCATCAAACATTACAGACGCACCTCGTAAAACTCCTCTGAAAACAGGCTAATGAAAATGGGCCTACAGTAAGCGAGGCAGCCTTCCTTCTGACAAACGGCAGAGCCTTCCGTGCCTCGGAGCTGCGTCCCACGGGGCCGTCGTGTCGCAGGTTGCGTGAGAACGCGGCATACTGCGCTGTCCTGTGCGTGAGACCGACCCATACGCGGCGTTATCTGGCAGGGAGACCGATTGCGTGCGCGGCTGCTGGCCGGCCCTTCTAGCCAAATGACCCATTAGCGGCTCACAGTCGCCAGGCCGCGCCACTGGCCTGTAATTATACAACCTGTGTCTGCGCCCACTGCAGAGCAACAGTGGGGACAAGTCAATTACTAGCAATTAGCTAAAATCCAAACCAAATGCTCATTCTGTGGCAACTTTGAGAATAATCCACCGCTGGACCTTAAAACTGCAGCGCCAGGAATAGAAAACAAAGAATTTTTATTTATTTGGCGCATACAGTAGAGTGGTAAGAAGACATGATTATGTTTGTTGGTGATTTGTGGGTACATTGGGTGTGAAATTTAGAACACACTGCTGCCACCTTTGGCAGAAACTTAAGCTTCAGCTCATCTAGGTATGAAGTCGAACTGGGCTCGGGTAACACATAGTGTTACGTCATTCCTTCCTGCTTCAACTCCGCGCTGGAGCTGATCAGTCGTAGTGGCTGGTGAGTGTCAGCGTGCCACTTTCTCGGCAAATCTAACTGCTGCATCGAGGCCTTGTGCCTACTCAGGCGGCAACCAACAACACAAACAAGTTGTGTGGGTACAGACCTCACAAGGGACACTATTCAGACGACAGACAAGGGATGGCCACTAACCGGCAGTCCAAGCACTGCCAGAGGTCACTGGCTCCATGGACGTTTTCTCCTCCATGGGCCACGTGACCAAAAGTAATTCTTACAGTGTATTGTCGCAGTATTTAGGCCGGCGCCCTGGCTACATTTGAGCTGCTTACTCCGAGTGAGTCTTCTGCGCCAGGCGCCGATTTCGAAAGTATTCCCAGAATCAGGTTCTCACTACGGGGCCGCCGCTTCGAAGACGCCACAGTCCACGACGACCATCGCTTCAAGGAACTGCTGCAGATTCACACCACTTGTGGCCTCTACACTAAACAGACGTTCGCCTCCAAAGCTATCACCATCAACTGGACTTAATATTTGTCTCTCATTTAACGGTCAGTACACCAGACTTAAACTTCTGCGCGTCGCTTCTGACTTCGACTGTTATACGCTTAGTGTGTGGAAATTGGATTTTGGAATTTAAAACTTACGGCGTTTTTTCAGGTCTTCAGGCTTCATATATTATTCTTTTCCTTCCAATATTCAAGGAGAGGCTGTTTTAAATTATTAGGTTGCAAACTAACTCCGTGCGGAGAAGGATGTTTATGTGTGTTACAATATACTTCATATTTATTTGATACCTCGGTAGTTTTCCTGCTCTGCCTTTGGCGGGCACATCACATGACCAGATGTGTTGAACAAGCGAGAGATATGGAGAAAGTGCTGACGACAATAGTGAAGGTCCCTTTGTACTGAGCTTCGTCAGGACTTCACCTGCATCATACAGTCTTACGTTATCTTGTTTAAATGTCACAGAGACCTTAATGACAGCATCTCACAAATGTAACGTTTGCTGGCGAAATTGCGTTCAAAAATGGACACAAGCAGCCTCGACCGCGAAAACGTTTATTTCGATGGTAGCCAGTTTCGGTCAGTTCTTGACCGTCCTCACATCTTCATACCGTAATGGTAGGAGCGGTGGTGGTGAGTCGATCCGGGTGTTGTAAATCCACTTGAGCAGTTGACATTAGAGGAATTACAAAATCCTGTTCCATTCACTTCCAGTGCCTCTCATCATAGCATGAGGGTCTGAGGATGGTCAAAACCTGACGTGTTACCATCGAAATAAATGTTTTTGCGGTCGAGACTGTTTGTGTCCATTTTTAAAGAACTTTTAGCTAGACCGCTGTTTCTCCACTAGAAATGTTCTCAAAAGATACTGAAATTACCTTCTGTGCTAACCACGGATGACCATGTTGTGTATACTCAGTGGCATCTCATGCCATTATCCTAAGTTCTGGAGCCATATGACGTTGAGGAATGCAGTCTGGCAAGATTCAGTCTCCTCTGAGCCTCCGCACAAACATAAGTGGATCTTGATGTTATACACAGAACCAGAACTTCTCTGCAAAGACGACACGAAGCAACTCGTCTGTTCAATGTTGCCATTGGGCGTACCACCGTCGTCGCTCCTCTCTCCCTGCTGTTCACCCCAAGGGAGGTCTCAACAATGATCACCACGCTGACAATTCGTGAAGCTACAGACGTCGCTGTGCTGCAAAAAAACCCATTCTGTGACTCAAGCTATATGACGTGGCTGCACATTTACAATCCTGCACGGCTGGATGATAAATATGGTTATCCTCTCGGGCACCAGTCTAGTGGAGCCACTGAGATCCTTTGTGGTGACGAGAATAGATCCACTGAAGCCATCGATTCCATGTTAATATGACAGTTGTGGAATCCCGAATGACAGCAGAAATATCACAGAACGATGAACAGCAGTTTAAACAGGCCACACTGAACGAGGTGGTGCAGTAGTTCGCACGCTGCACTCGCATTTAAGGAGGAAGGTGGTTCAAATCACCTGCCGGTTACCCAGGTTTCCATGATATCCCTGAATCGCTCCAGGCAAATGACGGCATGGTTCCTTTGAAAATGGTACGGGCGATTTCCTACCTCATCCTTTCGTGATTTGACCTTGTGATCCGCCTCTAATGACCGCTCTGTCGACATTAAATAGAATCTTCCTTCCTTCCTTCCTTAAGCCGTCGGCACACGGACCGTGCTGTCGAACGTCAACGTTGAGCGTGCCAAGTTCAACGTGCTGCTGAACGCTCAGGAACGATGCGACTTGTGCATACGGTACGTGGGCCCCAACGTGGTATACGCGATCACAACGCACTCCTGCGGCAGTTGAGGGATGTTTCTAGTTCGTAAATCACACTGTTTACGCAATGGACACGAGTAAAATTCCCACGTTAGCCCTATTAAAATGTACATTTCCTTCATCGTCTACGAAAAGGAAAGTACCACGTCCAATCAATGACACAAGCTTACAAATGTTCCATTACAAAAATTACTGTAAAAATTTGGAATACTTCTCAGCATAAGATAAACATTATTTCATCATTCCCATATTTTAGTAAAACCCCAAGGTCAGTCTTACTTGATCACTGTTCCTACCTAGTAGCAGAATCTCTGCAACGTGTGAATTACGAAGCATAAAAGATAAAGGAGCAAAATATCTTTATACAAGTAGCGCAAGCTGTCCTGTAGATTAAGCCAATCGAACTGTCACCCCTCAAAAAAAGGTGAACTTATATTTACATAACATCAGATATTATAACATATACTTATATTAAACTAATAATAAAGTATCAGAACCTAATAAAAGCGCGAATGTTAGGAAAAAATTAAGAAGTGTTCAGACGCGAACCACCGCCCCAACAAAGACTCAATGTCGTGCAGACACGCTACTCATTACGCTAAACCAACAACATCCTTTGTTTAGTTCGCCATATTGTGTTATGCCCTTCTAAAAACGTTAATCGTAGGTAACTGTTACTAATTGAAATTTAATTATAACACATTGTACCAAGAACAATGTGTTTTGGATGGATCTTCGGTGTGTCGCTGCCTTCAAATAGCCTACTCTCATAATACGCAAGTTTCAATAATTCTTTTGCCACGAATGTGATGTTTCTCATTATTTATTGGAACGAATCACACAACTAACAACGGTTTTTCCAGGGATTCTCAATTTGCTGGTGCTCAGAAACGGTATTAAACATATAGGCTTGAAATGAACGCCAATATGGCGCCTCACAACTCTGTACTGAAGGGAGACGGCGTGCGTGTGACGTAGGTGGCGTTGTGCCATCTCATTGGTCAACGCTCAGACGCACGCTCAGAATATCTGACATGCCAGATATTGCTCTGCACGTTCGGAAAGACTCCCGAACGTGCTATTCCACGTTATGACGTCAGAAACTCGGCACGCTCAACGCTCAACGTTCGGATGCACGGTCCGTGTGCCGATGGCTTTAGACAGGCCACGATCGTGCTGCTGTTGAATTTTCACATGTTCTGGTAGTCTCTTCTTCCTACACGAGGCATAAGGCGATCTTTTTACAAACACCGAAGATTCCAATGCGACTTCTGAATGAGAAACCCACTAACTAATCTTTCCTTGCATATAGATGGTAGATGGCGTTAGTTTTATGTAGTTTGTGCCGTTGCGCTGAAATGTTACACATTATGCCAATTTGTTGTCGTTACCTGCTGCCTTCGTGGTATTGCAAATTCAATGACCAGCTGTGTAGATTAGTACTTTATTGTTGTTGGAAACACTAGAGTTGGTGAACTGCTGCATCAGGTTGGGGTCACCACCTACTGCAGCATTCGTCGACCAGTAACGTAAGAGGCGATCGTGTTGTGATGCAATCGTATTTAAGTAACTTATTCGGACGCCTAATTCTAACATATGCCTGCGGTAATTCCCTCATTACGGTTTACACCTTTCCTTCCAAGCCCACTAAAATTATCTTCAACAGGGTCGGAAGAAACGTCCGACGATGTTCCTAAAAATTGAAAGATGCAGGAAATGACGTTCAATGGGTGCGAACGTGTTATCGGATGCTCTGTACAAACACGTTATGTTTAGTTAATATGTCAGCAAGTTGCTCCTAGGCTCAGAGGATAGCGGGATGGCCAGATGATTCACATATACGGAGGTGACAAAAGTCATGGAATACCTCACAATATCGTGTCAGACCGCCTATTTCGCAGCGTAGTTCACCAACTCGACGTGGCATACACTCAACAAATCGTTGGAAGACTCCTGCGAACATAGTGAGCCATGCTGCCTCCATAGCCGTCCATAATTGCGAAGTTGTTGCCGATTCAGGATTTTGTGCACGAACTGAGCTCTCGATTATGTTTGATGGAATCATGTCGGATGATCTTGGTTGATGGCAATGCGTCATTTTCCCGGGTTATACATTTGATGGAATTGTCCAGAATGTTCTTCAAACCAATCGCTTACCATTATAACCAGGTGCAAAGGCGCACTGTCACCCGTAAGAACTCCGTCGTTGTTTGGGAACTTGAAGTCTACGAATGGGCGCAAATGGTTTCCAAGTAGCCGAACATAACCATTTTCGGTCAATGATCTGTTCAGTTTGACCACAGGACCCAGTCCATTCCATGTAAACACAGCCCACAACATTATGGAGTCACCATCAGCTTGCACACTGACATGTTGACAACTTGTGTCCATCGGTTCACGGGGTCTGCCCCTACCATCGGCTCTTACCAACTGAAATCAGGACTCCTCTGACGAGGCCACTGTTCTCCAGTCGTCTAGGGTCCAACCCATATGGTCACGAGCCCAGGAAAGGCGCTGCAGGCAATGTCGTGCTTTTAGCAAACGCAGCTGTATCGGTCGTCTGCTGCAATAGCCCATCAACCCCAAATTTCGCCGCACTTTCCTAAGGGATACGTTCGTCGCACGTCCCACATTGATTTCTGCGGTTATTTCACGCAGTGTTGCTTGTCTGTTAGCACTGACAACCCTAGGCAGACGCCGCGGTGCCCTCGGTCGTTAAGTGAAGGCCGTCAGGTACTGCGTTGTCCGTGGTAAGAGGTAATGCCTGTAATGTTGTATTCTCGGCACATTCTTGACACTGTGAATTTCGGAATATTGAATTCCCTTATGATTTCCGAAATGGAATGTTCCATGCGTCTGGTTGCAACTACACGTACTACTCCGCATTCAGAGTGTATTAATTCCTGTCGTGCAACCATAATCGCGTCGGAAACCTTTTCACATTAATTACCTGACTACAAATGACAGCTCTGTCAGTGCACTGCCCTTTTTATACCGTGTGTTCGCGGTAATACCGCCATCTACATATGTGCTCATCGCTGTCCTATGACTTTTGTCACCTGCCTGTACGTCGCCTGGAGCGATGGGGTGGGGTCCCAAAGAAGTCTCCGCCACGGGCCGAGTCGCCATCGAGTTGAACCTGTAGACCAGACTTGCTAACAGCAAGCTATTTTGGGACGGTATCGATCTGCTCCAGTTTCTGTGCAAAGGAAAACTTTGCATAACGAAGCAGTCCTTGTGTTTTGTAGGGCCCATGTTGGTTCGATTGCTCATTAGTTGTGAAGGTGATTATTTCTGCATAAATCAGTGGACCGGAATTTGTGTTAAACTTCTTAGTTCATCGTGAGGCAGTGATCATACAAATCTATGTAACTGCATTTGAATCGATGTTTTCCAGAAGGCACAAGTTTTGTCGAAAGAATTGAAACATCCCATTACAAAAATTAATGAATTACTTAGCTGATAAACCTCTTACGTTATTTGATTTTCAAACAGCTGAGCAGAATGAACGTACTCAGACATTTCTCTCTTTACTTATTCTGATCAACACTAAACTGACACACAATATTTTTTTTTGCGCAACGCAATCTGACTTTCAATAATCCCTACAAAAGAATGGCCCTGGCTAACAATAACCTATACCTTTCATGAATCACTTACCTCACAAAAATCTTCGTTACTCAAACTACTGCAATACAGCGTGCGCCAATACTGCCAGCTGACTAAAAGATTCCAACTACTGAAGGCACTAACTACTGATAGGCATAGTTAGCAAATGAAAAATTTTGATGGAGAACAAACAATACATTTACCTTAATAATGTTCAAAAGTCATCATACACATATATCAGTTCATGATATCCAATATTACTAATTTACTCTTTCTGATGGACTCACGTCCAGATCGTCCGCTCTCAAAATTCTGCCATCTGTCTCCCCTCATCCACCACTGCTGGCGGCTCACCTCCAACTGCCCAACACTACAATAGCGAATATTACAACAATGCCAACCAGCCACAGACTGCACACAGCACAGCCAGTGATTTTCATACAGAGTGCTACTTGGCGTTACCAATATAAATACCTAAACAGTCTACTTACAGAATGTTTTATTCACTGTTGGCCAGCATAGATTTCTTTAAGAGGTTGATTATGTTGTTGCACAGCGTGTTTAAGGATAGTTCTAGTTATTCCATATTTTGCCACCATTCCCTTTGGTGGTTAAAATTAATAAGGAACGAAACCAATTTGTGGTTTGGTTCTTTTTTGCTGTAGTTGCTAATGACTCCTGGCCGTTTTGGCGAGAATCTTAGTAACTGTTTCAAGAGGGTGAAGAGACTGATAATGTTTTATTTACATTCACACAAGGCATTAATCCATTGTTTTTGAGATAATTCTTCAAGTTGCGAGTGAGTATTTTATTTACTTGAAAATAAGTTCAGTAAAGGGCAATTTGTTTTTCTTGAAGTATTGTTATGGGAGACTGAATTGGTGAAGTTGTGTTGATATTTTACTCGTGTTTTTCACGCTTGTAATCTTTTAAATGATCCCAAGACCATTATCACCTCCACATACATCGCCTGGAGTGATTGGGAGGCGGGGGGGGGTCTCAAGAAGTTTCCGCCATGGCCGAGCTGGACCCATCGACTGGAGTTGTGAACAGCACTGGGGGCATACACCTTCTGAGTGGTCTTTGAATCGTTTCTTTTAGTGAAATGGTTTGTGAAATTTGCACACACTTCTCATCCCACCACCACCACCACCATCACCACTTCATATCATAGTCCCCACTACAGTTATTACATTCTAATTACAATTGATTTAATGACTAAATAATAACTTTCCTTGAAGTTGTGCTGTAGGATGTTGAAGTTCATCTGCTCTATAGATGAACAGTGCAAGTCATCAGCGAAACGAAGAGGGTCTAAATATGTTCAGTTACCATTGACCCCTTCATCATTTTCTTAGTTTGAGGATATAAAAATTTGCTTTAGGTCTGCTGAGAGTCTCATCGCCTGAGTGCCCTCAACAATACGTTGTCAAAGGAAAATGAAAGTTGTAGCAATGTTGTAGGTTGTATTCTTCTGCACAGAAATTTATGTTGACTCAATGAACTCAGTAAGTAAAATGAGGGCAAGATATACTTTCATGAAGTACGAGGGCGTTCTGAAAAGCAGTGCCTCCAAATTTTTTATTTTGTTCACAATGTCGGTTGAGGTATTACATGTCATATTGAAAGTTAACCTGGCATGGGACGCCACAATGAAAGTTAAGCCGTGGTGCTGGCTGTATAAAATGATTGAGAATGTAGTAAAATTTGCTAACAAAATTTATTTTTTAAAAGGAAAACAAACATAAATTATAGTTATTGGTTGAATACGTAAACAACTAACAGTTGGGTTAAGAGAACAATGGACAAGGATCCTGGGTGGCAGAAGTGAGTCAAGTTCTCTGGCCCTAAAAATGTGGATAACGCAATCTGAATTGATCTGAGCAGAATTTGATTGCTAATCTACAGACGTCTTTACAGGTGCAGTTGAGAGCAAGCGGGGATTGAGATCTGTACGCCCTGACAAGGCCAGAGCAGCAGTATGTTACCCTGTTTGCTTCGTGCAACGATGTAACTTGAGCTGGCGAGATGTGTGCGGCGGACCAGTAAGGCGGCACCTGTGAATCGATCGCGGCCACGGAAGAAATGCAAAATCTCACGGTGTAGTGATCAGGCAGGTGGATCGCAATTTGTTATCTACCAGAGCTTTGAAATCACGGTAGATTTCAATGTGTGACACACCCATTCACTGGTCGTACCAAGGACCAATTTGGCTCACTTATACCACAGAGCGCACAAGGATTCCAAACGTCAAGAGTGGAAAAACCAAAAACGAATAAGTGTGCCCTCGGCAAACGAGAAATCCGTGACGTTTTAAGTCACACTGTTAGTATGGTAAGAACTTCAACATGTTCTCTCCAGTCTAACTACTTGCAAGTGAAGTCAGTCTCAGGACAGGTCCCAAGCACTAACCACATATGCCTGAGCTTCGAGCAGAAGATCCCTTTCAGAGTGAAGTCCAAAACCAGAGTCCCTTGCACCTCTCCAGATAAAAAATTCCATTTTACCCCAAATTGCTCGAACGACACTGCCTTCACCCTGTCTTGAACCAATCACAGGGCTTTAGAGGCGCTAAATCTCCCTTCCTACAAGACAGCACAAACTCATGTCGAACCAGCTCAAGAGTTAAGAAACCTGCATCTCTGGAAAAAAAGAAACCGCCAATTACTGGCTTTTCTAAGTTTTCGTGGAGGGAGAAGATGTTTTTCTCCCAAATCACGTTGCTTCCCATGGCAAAAAGCGAAGAGATACAATCTTAAGGACCTTTATCTAAATTGTCTGTGCTTTGGAGCTTATTAGTCCTAGCTATGAGGTGTAATAAAGATTCTATCTCTAAATGTTTCCCAGACGCCGAAGTTTCTTATACAAACGAGGCAGCCGATGAAAGTGGGTCACAGGCCTATTTGCAGTATCGGCCACAGTGTACAAGTGTCACCGTGCGAACTATATAAGGAAACGTCATCGGTATGGGCTTTCGGGGCCGAAGACCCACTCGTGTACCCTTGATGAATGCATGACACAAAGCTTTACGCCTCGCCAGGGCCCATCAACACTGACATTGGGCAGTTGATGACTGGAAACATGTTGCCTGGTCGGACGAGTCTCGTTTCAAATTGTATCGAGCGGATGGACGTGTACGGGTATGGAGACAGCCTCATGAAACCATGAGCGCTGCATGTCAGCAGGGGAGCCTCTGTAGCGGTGTGGGGCGCGTGCAGCTGAATTGATATGAGGTCCTTGGTACGTCTAGATAGGACTCTCTCAGGTGTCACGTATGTAAGCATCCTGTCTGATCACCTGCATCCATTCACGTCTATTGTGCATTCCGACGGACTTTGGAAGCTCCAGCAGGACAATGCGACACCCCATACGTCCAGAGTTTCTACAGAGTGGCTCAAGGAACACACTTTTCAGTTTAAACACTCCCGCTGGCCACCTAACACCCCACACATGAACATAATTGAGGGAATGTGGGATGCCTTGCAACGTGCTGTTCAGAAGAGATTTATACCCATCGTACTCTTACGGATTCATGGTGTCAGTTCCCACCAGCATTACTTTATACATTAGTCGAGTCCATGCCAAGTCGTGTTGCGCCACTTCCGCTGCGCTCGAGGGGGCCCTACACGGTATTAGTTAAGTGTACCAGTTTCTTTGCCTGAAAGAGAGAGAGAGAGAGAGAGAGAGAGAGAGAGAGAGAGAAATCTTCTGTTCATATAAGCTAATCCTCGAGAGATTAGCTGTGAAGTGTTTCACATCATTTAGCTTTCAAAAAACGAAGTACGAAAGCTAATAAACCAAAATATCCATGGTTTGAAATTTGTGTCCTGTTTTCGGAAGTATAGTGGAAGTGCGTCTAATCTATGATCATGTTAGTGGCAACACAGATTTCGGCAAGACAGAAGAGCACTTTAACACTCTTTCATATACAAGCTTCGGTGAGAACCGCTTCAAGCAAAAAAAAAAAAAAAAAAAAAAAAAAAAAAAAAAAAAAAAAAAAAAAAAAAAAAAAAAAACTGGATTTTCCAGAAAGAAGTCCACTGAAGATACATTTAATATAAAAGACGTAGGTGTCTGGAACGCGTGAATATTATACTGTAGCAAGAAAAAAGCGTTTTGGAGTTATTAAGAGTGTTTGTACACTTGCTGGCCATACAAACAAGCTTTTATTTTATTTGTCACCGAAAATGTTGGCCTGTATCATGAGTTACATATTACGAATCTAAGATGCCCATCCCACTCATAATAAAGCGCAATTAGAAAACGTAATTCTTATACTAGGTTAATCTGTTTCATTACGTCGTCATATTGTTCCGTAGGCAGTATCCTTCGCATGAATTGTCGTTTGTCAGAACGGAGACAAATATTCCGCATGTAAGAAACAGTAGTCGTGTTTGCAGATTGAGTGCGTCCAGTCTGGAACTGCGGCGGACGAAGCAGCTGCCAAAAGCAGCAGCAAACTTGTCTGATAGCCCGTCAAGAAAAGTCAATCGTGGGCCGTTCCATTAAAGCAACCTCATTTCGCTAGCGATTGCCTCTGGAAGAGAGATCACCCAGAAGCACGGCTGGTATTGAGCTGATACTCAGTAAAACAAAGTTGCTCTAAAGTAGTGATGGAATACAGCTGACGTAAGACTGCTATTTCTCGTCCATTAGTGGAATATTTTACATCTATAACAGAAATTGTGCGGATGCGACTACACAGGGTGTTTCAGCAGGAATTTTAAATGTTTAGGGGGGAGTGGCATCGATTAACTCGAATAAGATGTTCCTTATAACGTGTTTCCAGCCTTCATTGGGTACAGAGATACAGATGGACGCAGAGGTAAGTTTTCATTTCGCGTGTTAGTAGTTCACTTGCTATGGGTTTGTTTATGGAGAGCCATATTTTGGTTTGCTGATCAAGTTGTGAAGCTGTGATTTAGTTAACGTAATTGCCGATATGGTACTGGTATATGGATTTTGCACTTCGAGAGAATGTAGTAGACGATTTCCTATCCGCAGAGTACCAGACTCAAGAGCGTTCACTCGTATTTTCACTAAACTGTGAGAGGGGCGCATTGCCCAGCAATCATATCTGAATTTAATGTGCAAAGGAACGGTGTGTGGATGAAGTAGAAGACATTATTCAGTTGGTAGAGCGTAGTGTAGACCTTCAAAAATCAAGTTCCATATATCTTCAACTATCGGTGTTCTACATACAAGAATATAGTGGACATTACGTACGCAGGACCACTACCCGTACAATTTACAGTGAAACCAACACTTTAGAGATGGAGACGATAGTAAATGATGGGAATTTTGTCGTTAGCAATGGTGAATAGCTGAGTAATTACGTAAATAATTACAAAATAATTTATTATATTGCGATCGCTTAAAATATGTGATATTGACATTACCGGTTTCGGCACCTAGTTATGTGTAATCAGTCCACTAAAAAGAATCTTCAAGGTACATAAAAATTGCAGTGAAGTTCTCTGTACATCACGAAGTCTAAAATACGTAAAATAATATACATCGTATCGTCGTGTGATAAAAGAGACATATTAAAGTACTGCCTGGCACTGTTCACATATTGATTATGGGAGTGAGACGTAAGGAAGATAGTGGTAGGAGGAAAGGCCATGGGCGAAGCGGGGCGGTTAACAGCGCTCTCTATGGCTAATAATGTTTATTCTAAGCCATCTTTAAAATTATCCTAAAAGCATAAGCGAGAGTATAAATAATTCAATTTATACAACTTTAAAAATGTGAAGAAAATGCTGAGCTGTGCTGTGAAGATTTGCGATTTTTTCTCTTTAATTAATTTTAAAGTCTCACAACTTCAAAAAGTTAAAAAAAGTTCTTACAAACTTAAAAAAAATATGATAATTATTTTAAAAAACCGAGACCTATCCACGACCATCACATATTAACATTACGAAAGATATATATATACTTTGTCACATTTAGTATTACATTAAAGGCAAATTCTATGAAAACATCTAGTACTAAAATACGAGTATTCATATTAAAAGGTTTTATCTATGTAAATAAAAATTGCCGTATGTATCTGAAAAGTCGTCACCTGAGAACGGCTCGCTCGATTTGGATGATTTTTTTGTTCTTTTCATAGTTGTCACAACAAGGTTCGTATGAAAGAAAATTTTTGGAAAGTCCACATGAAAAGTAGGATATTTGGATGGTACTTTTGTATGAAAATCAGGGTGAAAGGAATTTTATGGTCGGTTTGACAGTCCTGCTGACATGTTACCATAACAAAAATAAAATAAAATAAATGTGACGTTCATTTTGACATTCTGCTGTCGCATGTTTTCGCTAAACCATCGGTGCTTTTAGCTTTCTGTCCGCACGGAAAGACATAAAGTATCTTTCATCACCAAGCGCTGCGATGAACTCATTAAAAACACCAAAAAATTATTGTCACAACAATGAATTCCGATTTATTTCATTTCAGTTAATTCGTAATGTTACAGAAATTGTTTTGTTTCAATTAACACACATTCAAGGAAATGTTCGAATTGATGAAACCCTTCTCGACCAGCTGTCTGACTGACTGACAACGCACAGCCTAAACAAAGGAAATGAACGTGGACATGTAGTAGAAGAGAGGCTATCTGTTAGACCGGCTGCGACAACGAAGATAGTAAGGTGTGCTGTGAAGGTCGGCGGTTTTGTTTCCCTTTTCGTAGACATTTTTAACGAAAAAACAGGAAAGTTGTGTTTAAGGCTAACTTTATGATCCTACCTCTTGTAGATTAAAACCATGCAAAAAACTGTCACTAAAGCTACTATCCTCCCAGATCGAGGAGCTCGAAAGGTCTACCTCATACTCCGTGTACTAATGATTCCAACCGATTAACCCATTCGTTTTGACTTCTATTCTCAGTCAAGATTCCGTTTGCAGTAACACTGAATAAGGATAGAGTGAGTGGGAGGAGGAGATGGACGGAGAAAGGGGGAGGAAATTTGTGTAAAGAAGGTGAAGGAGAATGTTGACAGAGAGATGATGGGGGAGGAGGTGAATGGAGAGAGTTGAGATAAGAGATGTCCTGGTAGCGGGGGGATGTGTGATGGGGGGGGGGGGGGGGGAAGGTGATGCACAGAGACAGGGGGGAGAAGGAGTAAATGGATAAAGGAAGGTGGAAGGAAGAGAGGGTTAGGGGGAAGAAGGAGATTAGGAAGTATATCCAATTCTCAAACATACCTAGCAATTGCGAAGCATTGACGGGTTCGCTAGTATGCGTGTAATAATAAATGACCAACGGAACCATGATAATCTGTTTTAAAAAGTGTCATTAATGAAAAATACAGCAAAAGCTAGTAACTATTAAAAATCGTTTGTAAATGTTAGCTGAACGATGAGTACAATCACTTGTTATTATAACTGTGAAAATGAAATCGTAATAAAATAGACTGGTATTGAAGGAAGCAGAACACTCTACTGGAAGGTTTGTACGTAGTTCTCGCGACAGCGTCTTCGGTATGTTTGTTTCCGTGTTCTCAAAAGGCTATTGCGCTATTGGTCTCCACCGATTTAGATCACATTTATGGTGTATGGAGGGCTTGGCCAGGTTAGGAAGTAAGAGACGTGAGAAATCCGGATGGCCAAGCATTTGGAAAAAATAGCATTTTTGGCGCGGTTCGAGGAACACGCTGCGGTCGCAGGTTCGAATCCTGCCTTCGGCATGGATGTGTGTGATGTACTTAGGTTGGTTAGGTTTAAGTAGTTCTAAGTTCTAGGGGACTGATGACCTCAGATGTTAAGTCCCTTAGTGCTTAGAGCCATTTTTTCAAACACAGGAAGAACGTAGATCTAGGAACCGACGGTATAATAGTTACAAATTGTCGAAGTTGTGTTGGGAAAGTACAACAGCTCCAAGCACTAATAGAAAACACTGATGCTCAAATCGTTATAGGCACTGAAATCTGGCTAAAGCCTGAGAAGTTCAGCCGAAATGTTGGCGAAGGACCTACCGGTGTTCAGAAGAGATAGGCGAAATACAGTTGGCGGTGGCGTGTTTGTCGCTGTTAGAAGTAATTTATCTTGTAGCGAAATTGAGGTAGTTGGTTCCTGTGAGTTAGTTTGGGTAGACATCATTCTTGGCAACGGAATAAAATAATAAGGGGATCCTTTTACCGACCGCCCAGCTCAGACGATACAGTTGCTGAAAGGTTGAAAGAAAACTTGAGTTTAATTTCAAACATGTACCTGACTTTAACAATTATAGTTCGTGGTGACTTCAATTTACCCTCTATATGTTGCCGAAAATACATCTTTACATCCGTAAATATGTATAAATCATGAAATTTAGCTAAACTCATTCTCTGAAAATTATTTCGAGCAAATAGTTCATGAGCCCAATCGTGCTGGAAACGGTTGTGTAAACACACTTGACCTCTTCACGACAAATAATCCTGAGCTATTAACGAGCATCAGGACGAATACAGGGATTAGTGAACACAGGCTTGTTGTAGCGACACTGAATCCCGTAACTTCCAAATCCTCCAAAAATAAACGAAAAATATACTATTACAAAAAAAAAACAGATAAAAATTCGCTTGAAGCCTTCCTGAGAAAATCTCCACTCCTCCCAAATTAACAATGTAAGTGTATACCAGATGTCCCTTGAATTCAGAGTAATAGTATCGACAGCAACCGGGATATTTATACCAAATAAAGATGCCCCTCCGTTGTGATTGCACCTACGGCACAGCTAGCTCTATCTGTGAAGCGCGCACGCCACCCCGCCAACAAGGCCCATGGTTCATAGGGCGGGGGGAGCTTGTAAGCGTATTGCCATATCGCTGACTTCGTTGTGGAGTATCTTTGCGGGCAGCCGCGTCTGCAGAGTCGAGCGCGGGACACGGATCTGTTATGTTGTGTAGTGTGTTGCTCTGCAAGTGAGAGGCATTGTTAGTATGGAAATTGAAGTGTTGCTACAAGTTCTATTACAGTAAAGTGATAAAATAAGTAAATGATTCAGAGGAAAGTGCGTCAAGAAGTAATTTAAAAATGAGCACTGCTGCTGATAACATATTTGTGTATCCTCTCGTTGCGTGTTGTAAAGTACTGTATCAATCATCCACGCCGTGTTCGGTCTCCAAGAATAAACTAATGTGAAACAGTAACAGTATTTACCACAAAAGAGAGCATTTAAGTGCCAGTGTCTTGTGGCGAGCGTGAGAACGTGCGTTCGATCATCGCGTTCCACATCATCAACAATCAACCGCGCCGCGACAGTTACGCGCACGCTCGTACAAGTGAGAACTGAAAATTAACTTTACGAACAGTGTGAAAATATCATTACTAGTGTCAAGGAGGACTGGTACCAAATATCTGTGTATGCGTGACGAGCGTAAGAACTTTCGCGCGATCATTCGGCTTCCGCATCATCAACAATCACCCGCGTCGTGTCGGTTACTCGCACGCTCGTCCGAAGATATTGTGGACTGGTAATCATCCATTACTTGGGATAAACACTTATGAATTAGAATGTAAACAGAGCAACCTGCGATTTCCTTTAATCGTCTCAGAATATAGTTGTTCATACCAGGTGTAGAACAGAGTTGTGTTCTGACGGTGAGTGGCTCCCCTGACTCGCTTGCATATTTCGATAGATAATTTCAGGCAACCACAGCAGCAGTACGGAACACAACAGTACGACTGCCGCGGGATTATCAGGTACGTGGTGTGGACAGGGCGCACGGTCGAAACGACAAACAGTTCAAAAGTACCCCACCAATTTGTACTCCCGGGCGTGTTACAAACAGACTGCACATAGCAAAATATGTTCTTAGCATTTTTGGGAAGGGAGCAGTTTCGTCATTCCATATTTAGGAAAATGCTGGATTACGAAAGCAGCCTTTTCACACCGCACGCTTCTCTTCTTGGTTATTCGAAACTTATAACAAAAACAAAGTTACTAGTAGGAGACAAAGTACCTTGTATTACAGGACAAAATGCGCATTTAAAACCGGAGAAACACCTGAAAATGCCTTCCTCGCTCTGTGTTATTCAGGAAACATTTTCTGTTTAAAAATACTGTTGCGTGCACTCGACAGAAATTAAGAGCAAGAAACAATTGTAAACAGCAGTCTGCTTACGTTTTGGAGCACCTAACATGGCAGCACCGGCTTAACAGCGACGTAGCTGCAGTCTGTAGCGCCATCTTCCCTAATTATACATCCATTGTGAGCGCTCTATTAAACTTAATTGTCTGTTTCTAAGCAACGTGGCAAAACAACTATACTATGACTTTAACGCAAATGCCTACCACAAAGCCATCATACGTTAGTGTAAATGTCTAACACGCACCTATCATACATTAGTGCCCCTATTCTAGTCACTATACGTTGTTCTGCTTTCCAATAAGGAATCCTGGTCAATGAGAAAGAAGACATTTATGTATCAAGCACGTTTTGGATAGATAGGACTTTTCATAACAAAGACACCAGTCAGTAAAACGGCAGTTATTAAGTTTATTCGCTGAGTTTTGTTTCCGCTTGGTCTGACATGCAACCATTTCAAAGCTTTCCCAGAACCGTGAACATGATCGATCACAGACCATTAGACAGCAAAGAAGCAGGCTCCTTCCCTGTTATCGATATTCGCCGGCCGCGGTGGTCTAGCGGTTCTAGGCGCTCAGTCCGGAACCGCGCGACTGCTACGGTCGCAGGTTGGAATCCTGCCTCGGGCATGGATGTGTGTGATGTCCTTAGGTTAGTTAGGTTTAAGTAGTTCTAAGTTCTAGGGGACTGATGACCACAGATGTTAAGTCCTATAGTGCTCAGAGCCATTTGAACCATTTGTTATCGATATTCAGTGTTGCCCCCCATAATGATACGTACAGATACATCCGGTCTAGAAGTCGCATTAACCGTACTATTCCCGAATTTCTATTATATAGAGATTTGTATGCACACAATAATGGTGAGTCTAATTTAGTCTGAGATCGGCATATAATCTGTGAGGCCAATAGCCACTAATTACTGATGTGAGACTCACAATAACTTTCTTTCTATGAGGTACAAAGAAAGTGGACGAATAGACTCTGAATACAGCATTAAGCCATAAGTCCTGCTCCTTTGTAGGAACTTCTCCATTATATGGAGACAGGTGCACTGATTTCGTTATTCAAGATGCGCCTTCTCCCGCTATTCTGCCTTTATGAAACTTCTCTTGCTCCTAATCATCTTTTAAAGCCGAAATCAGGGCTTATTGTTTTAACAGACCTACTACTAATAGCGCTACTTGGCCAGGTTTATATAGGTAGCCTCTTCTTCGCGCAATAGACGTAGTTAAGTCAATACTAAATGATCGGATTTTCAATGCTACAGTGAAGCTACGTGGCACAGGGATACAGCTGCAGGACGAGTTCTCACTATGTTCATCAAATAAGAATTGGACAAAA
This sequence comes from Schistocerca serialis cubense, assembly GCF_023864345.2. Taxonomy (NCBI): domain Eukaryota; kingdom Metazoa; phylum Arthropoda; class Insecta; order Orthoptera; family Acrididae; genus Schistocerca; species Schistocerca serialis. The sequence continues at coordinate 465,751,777 of NC_064643.1, forward strand.
TTTGGGAAAGCCATACTGTCAGCATGATCAAGATTTACCCAACTCTTAAGCTTGAACGTTATTTCATTATTTCTATATGGTGATAACGCTGCAACCGATGTGAGATCACAGCAGGATTAATGAGGAATTGAACTGAAATATACATTAGCATACACAGAGTCAAATGTTTGTGAATACTAGTGATTATATAAGTAGTGCATCAGTGTCAAATGCAGTCAGTTTGTCTAGAGTATTCTGAACTGCTGTATCCAAGATCAGGGCGGCAGGTACTTAATCTGAATCAACAAACTCATGCACGTACGTGAAACGCTGAGATTCAGAAGTCATTTGTCTCATTAATCAGTTATCGAGTGCAGTTACATATAAGACTTAACGTGCCAGAAAATGTTTTCATATATTATTATGTATTTTTCAAAGAAATTGTAATAAAAAGTAGCTTTGTATGTGAACTGGATTGATGAATTTGGGTTGCTGCTATTGTTTCCACTGCTTTATGTTCAGAGGACAACAGAAAAGAACTAGCTGCGGTGCTTGTATGGTTTATAAAGAATATAGCAACTGTTTACCGGACTGCACCTTGTGATGTTACTTCGGTATTAAGAAAGCGAATCTAATTTAGGAAGAACTTGGCAGTATGGGCCCACTTACCAGAATGATGATGCACTCCGCCCTGGATGAAAGCAATGATTCGGTTGGGGAGGGTGTCGTAAAACTGTCGTATACTCTGCTGAGACGAGCTGATATCCTGGGCGATGGCACTGGGACGGATTTGACTTGTGAGTTGGTCAAACACATTGCTTTATCCGGGACACACCTGCGGTTCTTGCTGGTCACGGGAGAACCTCAACATCACAGCGGCAGTTTATAGACACACGTGCCATGTGTGAACGAGCAATATCCTATTGAAAACTGGCACAACTACACTGTCACATGAGAAGTAACAAATGAAGACGAAGTATGTTTGTGATGTACCGTTTCCGCCATCACAGTTCCCTCAGTGACTACCAACCATGACACGGAGTAATAGCCCATTGTTCCCCACACTATGACAGTAGGAGTAACGCCGCTGCACCTCTTCCAGGTTGCCGCCATACTTGTCGACGATGGCCATATATAATTCGTGACATCCAGTTTAACAAATTTCCTTTTCCTGATGCAGACATGTCCAGATTGTCCGCTCATATTAACATCTCAGAACTCCGGCATCTCTCTCCCCACATCCACCACTGCTGGCGGCTCACCTCCAACTGTCCAACCCTACGGGCTGTTCACATCCAACTGCCCAACACTATTCTGGCGAATTACTTCCAACAACGAGTCCTACCAGCCAGAGACTGAACACAGCGCAGTCAGCGATTTTAATGCAGCGCGCTACGTGGCGTTACCAACATAAAAACCTAAACAGCCTACTTAAAACTGGACCACTCCTAACGGAGCCGTCTGTGTTAATGAGAGCCTGCACATGCGACGGTAATGGCATAATCTGTCTGCTGTTAGTCTAACACCAATGGTGTGGGGTGACAGAAAGTTGTAGGGAATCAATTGCTTGTTTTCGGACTGCAGGCGTAGACATGTGGGGCTCCGTTGTGCTTGGTGCACAACGAGGGGATGCTCCCTTGTCACGGTCAGATGTCGTAGACTGGAAGCTTCACGATGAGTACACCTGTCATCACGTTCCCATGTAGTCCAACATTGGGCCACTGTCACACCCATATGCCCTACAAATATAGATATTGCATAATTCAATCAGCCGGAAATTGAGGACTATGAGGCCCTTTCAAACTCAATGATTTGCTGATAATGCTGTCTCATTTGAGTACGCAGCATCTACGTGTCCTTTACACTGTTCGCTCAACATCTGATGCTGTTGACGCTGTGGGTTTGGCAACAACACTGAACACAAACAACGTAGGAAAGAGTATTTATTTATTTATTTATTTTTTTTGAGTCATCAATCTTCTGACTAGTTTGATGTAACACTTGCAGTCTGCGTCCTCAATTATTTGCTGCTCGATGTATTCCAGTCTCTGTCTTCCTCTAGAGTGTTTGCCTTCTACAGCTGCATCTAGTACCATTAAATGTCAAAAGTCATTCCCTGATCTCTTAGCATTCGCGATCACGTTACTGTGCAGTAAACGTACGGTAGCCGGTTCACATCTGCGCCTGTCGTCTGAAAACAAGTAATGGATTGCCTGCAACATTCTGTCATCCCGCACCATTAGCCAGAGACTAGCAGCAGCTAGATTACGTAATTACTGCCGCATGCTTAGACTGTTGTCAACGCCACAACACAAGCGGCTCCTTTCGAAGTGGTGCCCTGGCCGCAAAATATATACTGCTGGAAAATGTTGTTGCATTGCGTTTAGCAATGACGTGTGGTTTTGTACTATTCCGGATGTTCGTTGTCGGCGAGTATGACGTCGATCTGGGGAGAGGTCCCATTCTTCCGCCGGCCGGTGTCGCCGAGCGGTTCTGGGCGCTACGGTGTGGAACCGCGCGACCGCTACGGTCGCAGGTTCGAATCCTGCCTCGGGCATGGATGTGTGTGATGTCCTTAGGTTCGTTAGGTTTATGTAGTTCTATGTTCTAGGGGACTGATGACTTCAGCAGTTAAGCCCCATAGTGCTCAGAGCCATTTGAACCCATTCTTCCAATGTTTTGCAGTGACACAGCGGTGCTACTCTTCGCGTCATAGTGCGGGGATGTGACTACACGTCATGACTGCTAGTGACTGAGGGAACACTGACGACGGAACGGTAGGTCACAGACATCCTGCGTCCTTATGCGTTACCTCTCATGTCACAGTATTGTGGTGCCGGTTTTCAACAGGACAATGCTCATTCACACATGGGAAATATCCCTGTTAGCTGTCTGAGTGATCCTGATGTACTCCAACGGTTAGCAAGATCCACGGGCATGTTACCGACAGACTATACAGCGGTTAGCTCAATGGACTTGCATTCGGGAGGATCACAATTCAAACCCGCATCCAGCCATCCTGATTTACGTTTCCCGTAATTTCAGAAAAATACCGGGTTAGCTCCTTTTAAAGGGCACGGCCGAATTCCTTCCCCGGCTTTACCCTATCCGATGGGGCCGATGACCTCGCTGTTTGTTCCCCGCTCCCAAATCAACCAACCAACGAACCAACCAGCGTGGGGCCAGCTTAGACGTCAACTCTGTTCCAGTGGAAGTATCCAGGATATCAAGGACTTGCTACAACAGTTGTAGGACCGCTTGCCTCAGGAGAGGAGGCAGTGGCTTTATGACATCCTTCCCAACCGACTCATTGCATGCATCCTGACGAGAGGGGCCGCACCGGCATACTGATAAGAGGGCTTATACTGCTAAGTCCTTTGTAAGTTTGATTCGATTTCTTAATCACTGGGAGAACAAGACATATCCTCTGTGGTATCATTCAGACAACGCAGTGCCACACCAAAGTCGGCAAATCTCTCTGGAATCCGCAACGACATGTGGGAGGCGCTCCTGATGACCATGCCTCCGCTTTCAGCACAGCAGGGTTCTGCCCAGTTCGTGACCTCAGTTGAAGCACACATCATCATAGTGTGGGAGAATGACAGTTGTCAAAGTCTAAGATTTTGTGCTGCAAGAGAAAAAAATGGCCCTGAGCACTGTGGGACTCAACTTCTGAGGTCATCAGTCCCCTAGAACTTAGAACTACTGAAACCTAACTGACCTAAGGACATCACACACACCCATGCCCGAGGCAGGATTCGAACCTGCGACCGTAGCGGTCGCGCGGTTTCCAACTGTAGCGCCTAGAACCGCTCGGCCACCCCGGACAGCGCTGCAAGAGAACAGTTTGTTAACACGTGCATCAAGTGATACTTTGCTGGTCAATGACGACTGTGAATTATCCAGCAATACTATGGAAAAGAGGTGTGTCAAAGTTAATTAACTATTTTATTCATTTGCATACTAAAGTGAACTAATGTTTCATGTGTCCTAGTCTGAAGAGCCTTCTTCCAAAGCAATAGAAGAACACACAGTTACGGCCGGACGAAAGTAGTTTCGTTTCCTCTTCCCCGTTTGAGTGTTTCACTTTTATTTGATGCAAATAATAACTGACAGCGAATTTTGATTTTCATTTTAGGATAACTTTTCCGCACTGCTCGTAACAGTAGAGTGACGTGAAACACTGGCAGGTAGCAGTTGCTTCGCCTGCAATCGATCTGAGCACCAATGTGTTGCGTGCTGCGCGTTGGGCGCGCCACCTCGGAGACGTATCGTGTCATTAGCAGGCCAGGTTGTGCCGCCCGTCATCCATAATTCCGCGCTTTCGACCGTCGCGGTTGTTATTTGCCGAAAGCGGTTACTCCCACGCTGCGGCCGGATCAACAGATGGTCGCTTGCGAGGACCCCGTGTTAGCGCCGTGCTACGTACGCCCGTCACGAACCGCTGGTCGTTGTCTGCCGTCCGTCTCCGACGATAGAGGCGGCGCGGAGGCGTGGAAGGTGGCCGCTGCTGCCTCATCTCTGAATGAAGTTGGAGCGTCAGTGCGTGCGATTCTGAGCGGAACTCAGCTGAACGGAACGACAAATGTGAAAGCAATTCAGAGCACTCTCCGAACATGTGGAAGTGGAGAACACTCAGGACCTTACAAGAAAGGCTATAAAACAAATAATCGGCACAAACTTTTTTACTATTGAGACGGTATGGAGCACGGGCATGGGTAGTCGAAGGTGCTGGATTTTAACATGGACTTAAGTCATCAGTCGTCTGACCGGTTTGATGCGGCCCACGACGAATTCCTCTCCTGTGCGGATCTTTTCATCACACTTGCATCCTACGTCTTCTAATATTTGCTGGGTGTATTCCAATCACTGTGTTCCTCTACAGTATTTATCCTCTGCATACAACAAAGTAAAAACATTATTAATAAGAACAATCAGGCTATTACTGTAATATGAAAAAAATATTCGGTTTGTCCTGTGGGCTGGGTCCTCTGCCGAAGAGGGAGGGATGTGGACAGCAGCAGGGACGTTTATTGTCTTTCAGAATAAAATTCACTCGTCAGTTGCAAACATATTTTTGTTATGATTTATAGGTTTCAACAAATTAGTTTTTCGTCTCCAGAAAACTTCAGGATTAGGGGTATTATACAGGGAGGGCCAAATAAAAGTGGCGCAGGCAACAGAGTTCCAGGGTACAAAGAAGATCAGCAGAGGAAAGGATATACAAAAATGGTTCAAATGGCTCTGAGCATTATGGGACTTAACATCTGAGGTCATCAGTCCCCTAGAACTTAGAACTACTTAAACCTAACTAAACTAAGGACATCACACACATCCATACTCGAGGCAGGATTCGAACCTGCGACCGTAGCAGTCGCGCAGTTCCAGACTGAAGCGCCTAGAGCCGCTCGGCCACCGCGGCCGGCAAGGGAAATACAGTACTACCCTGACTATGGAAGTTATTGAGAGTGACCAACATCCATCTCTTGGCACTTCTGAGCCCTGGTCAGCAAAGTTGCTGAAGACTGATCGAAGCTGGACTGCTGGAATTTCTGCAGTCTGCTGCAGTTCTTGAAGACTATGAGGGTTGTTGCGATACGTCTTAGACTTGAGGGAATTTCTGCAGTCTGCTGCAGTTCTTGAAGACTATGAGGGTTGTTGCGATACGTCTTAGACTTGAGGGCTCCCCCCCCCCCCTCCACCCCCTCCCCCCCCCCCCCCCACACACAAAGTAATCGCACGCTGAAAGGTCAGGTTACATGGGTGGCAGCTAACAACTTTGTCAGGCGTGAAGATTGTGTAAATGTTATGCAGGTTCGGTTTGCTGTATGGGCAGTTGCTCTACCCTATTGGAAGTAACTGTAGTTCTTTGCCTCCTCCATTAATGCTGCCACAAATGGTTTCAAAATGTTGGCAATGTAACGCGCCGAATTCAGCGTCTGATGAAAGAAGATGGGACCAACAAAGCTGCTTGCAAAGGCTGCACACCACACTCTACACTCTATCCTTCTGATCATGCAATGAGGTTTCGTTGAAGTTACGAGGATTCCCCACTGCCCAGAACCTGTGATTCTGCGAGTTGACCTAACCACTCAGGTGATTCCAGGCTTTACCAGACATAATGAACAGATCCATGTCCAAGGCATTCATTGTTATCTCGGTGAACAGCCACTCACAAAGCTGAAGGCTCTGAGAAGCATCTACTGGTTCTGAAGCATGAACAACAGACACTCGGTAGGGATGCTTGTGTAGATCCGGGTAGAGTATTCGTCCGCATGATCGACGTGATACGCCTGTGTCTTGCGACAGGCGTTAGGTTGATTTGGTAGGACTCTGAAGCTTGCGCGCACGTTTCGGAATGTTTTTTGACTTGTTCATAACAGATCCTGTCTGACGCCATTTTTGGACTAAGATCTGCATGGCACTCTTCGCTGGCACTTTGACACCACTAAACTTATCAGTAAGCAACTGACCACATCGTTTCCACGAATTTGTTGCCACACAATTTTCCAGAACGAACACTCGCCGCTTCACTATGATTACCGTAGTCCCCTTGGCGCCGCTCCACTCAGACTGACACATCCCGCACTACGCCCTGAACCGGTATGCATCACGTGGCAGGCGTACACGTGGTGTGCGCGTCAGAGGGTATGGTAATATGGACACAATCACGTCCAGTCGTATGCACTCATCCGGGCCACTTTTATTTGTCCCGCGCAGTAAATCTTTACACCTCGGCTATACATTTATGTTTACTATCAAAAACAGTCTTGATAACAAATTATTTATTCAGGTGACCGGTTTCGACCACAACTGTGGTCATCTTCAGACCAATGAGTAAGAACCTCCTTCTGGTTTACCACCACAGTTGTGGTCGAAACCGGTCACCGGAATAAATAATTTGTGATCAAGACTCTTTTTGATAGTAAATATTTGTTAATAACATTGATCTCTGTATACTCCCTCAATGTATTCAAAAATACATTTATGTGAACTATGAGAACTGATATTACAAAAACTTACTTAGTATTGATTTAGCAGATGTCGATATCTTCTTCATAGAAGCATAATGCCACGATATGTCCAGAAATGTACATATTGTATGTGATTATCGTAAACACAGATTGACAATTTACAGTAACTCAATCACATCTTTGTATATGTCAAGCTACTGGGCTAGCAGCAAGGAACATGTAGAAAAGAATATAAAAATATAACCAAGGGATATGAAGAAGTTATATACAATACGTTCGAAAAAATATGGATCATAGTTCTAAAATATAAAAGAAATGGCCTGATTTTGACATTTTATAAGAGATGGTATGCAATAAAAATAGTGTCTGTCTTTTAATGCAGATCATTTAACAAATTCAGAATGAGATTTTCACACTACAGCGGAGTTTGCGCTGATATGAAACTACCTAGCAGATTAAAACTGTGTGCCGGACCGAGACTCGAACTCGGGAACTTTGCCTTTCGCGGACAAGTGCTCTACCATCTGAGCTACCCAAGCACGACTCACGCCCCGTCCTCACAGCTTTTCTTCTGCCAGTACCTCGTATCGTACCTTCCAAACTTTACAGAAGCTCTCCTGCGAACCTGGCAGAAGTAAAGCTGTGAGGACGAGGCGTGAGTCGTGCTTGGGTAGCTCAGATGGTAGAGCACTTGTCCGCGAAAGGCAACGGTCCCGAGTTCGAGTCTCGGTCCGGCACACAGTTTTAATCTGCCAGGAAGTTTCATTTAACAAATCTTTTGAATTTTGGTGGAAACGTTTTTATATTTCAGATTCATCTAAAAGGGTTCATTTTGTAGCTTTTGTCAACTGTATGTAAAATCTATGTTAAGCAAGAACGGAGGAGGAAGAATGTGTTTCTCTATTTCTTTAGTGCTTCTTTACTAATTCATACAGCTTGGATTCCACCACGTACCTGGTCAGGGCTTAAAAGGAACACAGCAAGTCTTTAATTACGATTACGTACAGTGAGAAAAGCGTATTTTCTTCTTCACGCATATTCCGTGCTGTAGCTGCCGGCGAGGTAACGGCCAGGGGTGCAGACAAGCTGGTTGCCTACACGGTGGAGCGTTGACAGGGCGCGCTGACCCGGCGGCGATGCAGACGCCGCTCGTGGCTCGCGCACAGCTGACAGCGGGTGACGTCGGCCGGCCTGGTGGAAGGTCATGGCGCTGCCCAGAATCTGACTCCGAACTGCTCTCTGGACTCTGGCGATGGCGTGCGATCCCAAGGAGGCGGTGGCTGGAGCGGCGTTGGTTGCCGTGGCTGGACAGGCATAGGTGCCTACTTCGCGGTCCGGTGGCGGCAGGATTACGGCCATGGCGTAGACGGATATAGACTGGCCGTCACTTACTGCCCAGATGGCGAACATGGCGACGGGCTGGTATGGCCGTGATTAAAAATTGCTTCCAAGCATTAAAAGTTGTGAAAAAGGCGACGTTTTGGGTTCAGTCGGAATCATCTGAACAGGGCAGTGACCCGGGTCTGGAGTAATCGGCAGCGCGCGTCGTCGACGTGGAAGTCAGCCAAGCTCCAGTAGCTTCCCGAAGAGTGGTCCCAGGGCACTGGCACCAGAAACGGTGGCACGGAAGTCGTGGTGTTGCCGAGGGGCGCTGATCTGGCAAGGACGACGGCCGGCTGCGGCCGACGTCCGTCGCTTACGTCCTCATCGTTGCACTCGTGGTTTGACGACACAGGAGTTGATCACGCAGTTCAGTGACCAGCATCTGCTGTTCCGCTATGGCTCCAACTTCTACTATAGTTTATCCATTATATTACACTAGTTTCGGAGCGATACAGGTTCATTTTCAAGCCTGGCCCACTGAGGCTGCACTGACAGTGCCTGAACTTAATAACATCATTGGGTGGCAACACATGCTCTTTAAATACTAGCAGGATGAAAGCCACAATCCACACATGCCAGTTAGCAAGTCAAAATCTGACTTGGAGTTGTTCGGCAGCCTGGTGGAAGACTTTCTATGAGGGGCGATCAAAGTTTCCTTTTGAGAGCGTTGCTGCAACATACACTCCTGGAAATGGAAAAAAGAACACATTGACACCGGTGTGTCAGACCCACCATACTTGCTCCGGACACTGCGAGAGGGCTGTACAAGCAATGATCACACGCACGGCACAGCGGACACACCAGGAACCGCGGTGTTGGCCGTCGAATGGCGCTAGCTGCGCAGCATTTGTGCACCGCCGCCGTCAGTGTCAGCCAGTTTGCCGTGGCATACGGAGCTCCATCGCAGTCTTTAACACTGGTAGCATACCGCGACAGCGTGGACGTGAACCGTATGTGCAGTTGACGGACTTTGAGCGAGGGCGTATAGTGGGCATGCGGGAGGCCGGGTGGACGTACCGCCGAATTGCTCAACACGTGGGGCGTGAGGTCTCCACAGTACATCGATGTTGTCGCCAGTGGTCGGCGGAAGGTGCACGTGCCCGTCGACCTGGGACCGGACCGCAGCGACGCACGGATGCACGCCAAGACCGTAGGATCCTACGCAGTGCCGTAGGGGACCGCACCGCCACTTCCCAGCAAATTAGGGACACTGTTGCTCCTGGGGTATCGGCGAGGACCATTCGCAACCGTCTCCATGAAGCTGGGCTACGGTCCCGCACACCGTTAGGCCGTCTTCCGCTCACGCCCCAACATCGTGCAGCCCGCCACCAGTGGTGTCGCGACAGGCGTGAATGGAGGGACGAATGGAGACGTGTCGTCTTCAGCGATGAGAGTCGCTTCTGCCTTGGTGCTAACGATGGTCGTATGCTTGTTTGGCGCCGTGCAGGTGAGCGCCACAATCAGGACTGCATACGAGCGAGGCACACAGGGCCAACACCCGGCATCATGGTGTGGGGAGCGATCTCCTACACTGGCCGTACACCACTGGTGATCGTCGAGGGGACACTGAATAGTGCACGGTACATCCAAACCGTCATCGAACCCATCGTTCTACCATTCCTAGACCGGCAAGGGAACTTGCTGTTCCAACAGGACAATGCACGTCCGCATGTATCCCGTGCCACCCAACGTGCTCTAGAAGGTGTAAGTCAACTACCCTGGCCAGCAAGATCTCCGGATCTGTCCCCCATTGAGCATGTTTGGGACTGGATGAAGCGTCGTCTCACGCGGTCTGCACGTCCAGCACGAACGCTGGTCCAACTGAGGCGCCAGGTGGAAATGGCATGGCAAGCCATTCCACAGGACTACATCCAGCATCTCTGCGATCGTCTCCATGGGAGAATAGCAGCCTGCATTGCTGCGAAAGGTGGATATACACTATACTAGTGCCGACATTGTGCATGCTCTGTTGCCTGTGTCTATGTGCCTGTGGTTCTGTCAGTGTGATCATGTGATGTATCTGACCCCAGGAATGTGTCAATAATGTTTCCCCTTCCTGGGACAATGAATTCACGGTGTTCTTATTTCAATTTCCAGGAGTGTATATGCAACATAGTGTGATTCCGATGCTGGTATATAAGCGTGAGGTAACACGACCGGCTGTTATTCTTTTCTGGGCTGCTGAAGGACAAACACTGGTAAACAATCATTGTTGAATGAAGAACGTGTGTGGGGCAGCATATTTGCCGCAAACCGCCGTTGTGCGCCAAGGGGTGCCGATGCTCCATGATAACGCACGTCTCCATATCACACATGTCGTAACGCAAAAGTTACGTGAGCTCAAGTGGGAGACACTCGAGTACCCGCCTTACAGACCTCATCTCTCCCCATGCCACTATCACGCCTTCGGTCACTCGAAAAAGACAGCGAAGAGACGACCATTCCTGTGCAGCAGGCAGTTACAGACTTCTTCATGCAGCAGGACACGGTCCTTTTTTTTTTTTTTGTTTCATAAGGATATCTTCAACATTGTGCGTTGGCGGGATGATTGACTCAATGCTCACGTGATTTCGTCGACTGGAGTACCGATTATGGAATTCACGGTCTGAGAACGGAAACTTTTTGATCAACCTTTATTTTTGACGCCTTTTATGTGAGTATGGTGTGGTGTAGAGCACTTGACCTGATGTACAAGGTGGTTATAATTAAATTTATGCTGCTTGAGAAGGCCCGCATGGAAAACGTGTGATCGCAGGACAGCGAAATTTTGTGAAAGCAAAATAGATCGTTGAGAGCACCATATTTTAATTTCCAAATGGTTCAAATGGCTCTGAGCACTATGGAACTTAACTTCTGAGGTCATCAGTCCCCTAGAACTTAGAACTACTTAAACCTAACTAACCTAAGAACAGCGCACACATCCATGCCCGAGGCAGGACTCGAACCTGCGACCGTAGCCGTAACGCGGTTCCAGACTGTAGCGCCTAGAACCGCTCGGCCACTCCGGCTAGCTTTAATTTCCACATGAGAGGCTAATTGTATTCTGTGTTTACGTACAAGGCTACTATCTACGCTCAATGTGACGGCCACGAAAGCCTGGAATCGCACTAGGGATACCATTTCACAATTGTTCGCAGCACTTTTCGAACTGAGAACCACGGAATGTTCAGCTGTCGCGCCACAGCTCGTGCACTGCTTAAGGTCGCCCACTGTGTCCAGCATTCTCAGCCATGCCAACAGTAAGGTCTTAAATAATTTGTGGCGCAGTTGACCGTCGGCCTCTCCCAAGAGCATTTCCCAAGTCGCCAGTTAATTCGAACTCCCAAAACACGTTTTTCAACCCTGGTGCGGGAAGACGACCTCTCCGCACTCCTTAAATGCGTCGATACTCGCAAACAGCACAGCACTACTACTCTTGTTTTGATAAAACAGAATTACGAGTAAAGCCCTGTTCACCTTGTCCTTTCCCATGTTGACGGTCAGCAGGTGTCAAGCAAGGCAATTCCTCTGTTTTAATCCCACGTCGCCGTACTGCTGTCGGCGTCTGGCGGAAAGTCATGACACTAACGCTATTAACAATGCAAATCCTACAACGAACAGTCTGAACATCATTCCTATAAAGTTTGGCACAAGACGGTAAGTAATCTTCCATCTGTACTGGCTCAAGTAGGGGAAATTTAATCATAGTCACGCTGTAGATGTAGAGTTCTAGCCTTTCAAAGGCCAAGGAATGCCGGGATGGTTCCTTTCAAAGGGCACGGCCGACTTCCTTCCCCGTCCTTCCCTAATCCGATGAGACCGATGACCTCGCTGTCTGGTCTCCTTCCCCGAAACAACCAACCAACCAAAGGCCAAGGACAGACCGGCTAACGCTGAGCAAAGTTTTGTTTAGTGCTGATTCGTTAGCTCTTCGAACGGATGGCAAATGAAGTTGGCACAAGTTTACGTCTTTGCGCTAAAGGCGTTTCCTTTTTAAGTTCATCCCCTATTTATTATATTCTTAATGAAGTATTTGGTAAAAGTAAAATGTATGTCTGAAGTCTGTTGTTCCTGAATATAGTTTCAGATGTAGTGCATAATTTTAATTTTCGAATCAGTGTATTATATTCTCTTTCAGTATTGATATTGCTGAATATTTCACAAATTAATTTGAGAAGAAAGGTTTGCTACACTGTTGAATCCGCTTTTGAAGCTACAAATACAAAGCTAACACAAACGCTGCTCTATATCATTCAGTGTTGCGTGTTCCACAGCCTTTGCAGTTACGGAACGAATAATAAGTAAAGGAAAATTGTCAGACTGTTGCGTGATACCATTCACAGAAGCTGAAGAGTAAAAATATCACGAGACGCGTTTACTGTTGATTCGTTCGCGGTTACTGTTCTGTTTCCGAAGTTGAAAAGATCTTGTTCCTGCATTAGTTGTGTAAGCGTGAGCACTATTCTGTCGTCAGAGGCATGTCCTTTCACTGCAGTTTACAAAGTCTGATGAGCAACGCATTGCCTGGCAGCCAGCTAGTGTGGTTGTTGTGGGACTCGGTGGCTGGTTGGGGGGAGGGAGGGCGGATGTAGTTATCGCCGCTGCGGAAGCCACAGGCGGAATTGAAGCGTGACCCGGCTGGTCCAATTACGGCACCCGCAGCCAATCTCGGCTGCCGACCACTCCACCTTATTAAAGGCCGCGCTTTCTGTACCAGATGGCGCGCTGCTCCCAGCTCCCACGAACCAGATCGGCAGCATACGCTTAGTGAGTTGGTAACAACTACACGCATAATATGGAACAATTGCGGATGGGTACAGAAGAATCGCTAAAACAAGATCCGTGACGATTACTGCCAATATGAACCTTCAGCACTATTGAGTGATACTGTTTATAGAATCTAAACAGTAAAATATCATGAGACTCGTTTACTGTTAAATGGTTCGTGGTGTCGATTCTCTTTACGAAGCTGGAAAAATTTGACTCCTGTTGGCATTCGTTTTATAAGTGTGAACACTCTTCTCTTGTCAGAGGTTCGCCCTTTCTTGTATCTGCATCCACATGAGTACTCTGTCGTTCATCGAACCACATTCACATTATACAGTTGTAATCGTATTGTCATATCGCTGGCTGAGTTGTGGAGTATCTTTCCGGGCAGCCGCGTCTGCAGAGTCGAGCACGTGACACGGAACTGTTATGTTGTGTAGGGTGTAGCTCTCCATGTGAGAGGCATTGTTAGCATTGAAGTTGAAGTATTGCTACAAGTGTTATTAGAGTAAAGCGATAAAATATGCAACTGATTCAAAGGAAAGCGCGTCAAGAAGTAATTTAAAAATGAGCAGTGCTGCTGATAACGTATTTGTGTATCCTCTCGTTGCGTGTCGTACCGTACAGTATCAATCGCGCCGTGTTCGGTCTCTCAGAATGAACTAATGTGAATCAGCAAAAATTAGTTACCATAAAAGAGTGCAAACAAGTGCTACTGTCTTGTAACGAGCGTGAGAACGTGCGTTCGGTCATCGCGTTTCCGCATCATCAACAATCAGCCGCACCGCGACGGTTACGTGCACGCTCGTACCACTGTGAAATGTAAATTTGACCTTGTGAACAGTGTTAAAATTTATTACTAGTGTCAAGGAGGACTGGTACCAAATATCTGTGTGTGCGTGACGAGCGTAAGAACTTTCGCGCGATCATTCGGCTTCCGCATCATCAACAATCACCCGCGTCGTGTCGGTTACGCGTACGCTCGTCCAAGTGATATTGTGGACTGATAATCATACATTAATTGGGATAAACACTTATGAATTAGAATGAAAACAGAGCAACCTGCGAATTTCTTTAATCGTCTCAGAATATAGTTGTTCATACCAGACATCGAACAGTGTTGCGTTTTAACGTTGAGTGGCTCCCGTAACCCCGCTTGCATACTTCGATAGATAATTTCAGGCAACCCAACAGCAGTGTGGAGCAGGACAATACGACCGCCGCGGGATTATCAGGTACGTGGTGTGGACAGGGCACACGGTCAAGAAAACCAGAAGTGAAAAAAATTAAAAGTTCCCCCACCCCGATTTGTACTCCCGTGCGTGTTACACAGTGATGAGCCAAAACATTATGACCACTGCCTACCGCGATGTCGAATGCCTCCTGGTGGTATCGCTGGCACGTGACGCAGTAAAGAAAGAGTGTAAGCGGAAGAGGAGTATTTATAGCAGGGATCCCCAAACTATTTTGGACAAGTGACCCCTTTTCCAAAATGAACTGTTACTGTAAGTAGGCTGTTTTTGTTTAGATTTTATATTGGTAACGCCACGTAGCGCTCGGTATGAAAATCACTGGCTGTGCTGTGTGCAGTCAGTGTCTGGTTTCCATTGTTGAAAAATTCTCTGTTGTAGTGTTGGGCAGCTGGATGTGAACTGCGCGTAGCGTTGCGCAGTTGGAGGTGAGCCGCCAGCAGTGGTGGATGTGGGGAGAGAGATGGCGGAGTTTTGAGAGCGGATGATCTGGACGTGTGTCCATCAGAGACTGTAAATTTGTAAGACTGGATGCCATGAACTGCTCTCTCTCTCTCTCTCTCTCTCTCTCTCTCTCTCTCTCTCTCTCTCTATATATATATATATATATATATATATATATATATATATATATATATATATATACAGGGTGATTCAAAAATGACCGGCATATTTGAAACGGCAATAAAAACTAAACGAGCAGCGATCGAAGTAGACCGTTTGTTGCAATATGCTTGGGACAACAGTACATTTTCAGGCAGACAAACTTTCAAAATTACAGTAGTTACAATTTTCAACAACAGATGGCGCTGCAAGTGATGTGAAAGATATAGAAGACAACGCAGTCTGTGGGTGCGCCATTCTGTACGTCGTCTTTCTGCTGTAAGCGTGTGCTGTTCACAACGTGCAAGTGTGCTGTAGGCAACATGGTTTATTCCTTAGAACAGAGGATTTTTCTGGTGTTGGAATTCCACCGCCTAGAACACAGTGTTGTTGCAACAAGACGAAGTTTTCAACGGAGGTTTAATGTGACCAAAGGACCGAAAAGCGATACAATAAAGGATCTGTTTGAAAAATTTCAACGGACTGGAAACGTGACGGATGAACGTGCTGGAAAGGTAGGGTGACTGCGTACGGCAACCACAGAGGGCAACGCGCAGCTAGTGCAGCAGGTGATTCAACAGCGGCCTCGGGTTTCCGTTCGCCGTGTTGCAGCTGCGGTCCAAATGACGCCAACGTCCACGTATCGTCTCATGGGCCAGAGTTTACACCTCTATCCATACAAAATTCAAACGCGGCAACCCCTCAGCGCCGCTACCATTGCTGCACGAGAGACATTCGCTAACGATATAGTGCACAGGATTGATGACGGCGATATGCATGTGGGCAGCATTTGGTTTACTGACAAAGCTTATTTTTACCTGGACGGCTTCGTCAATAAACAGAACTGGCGCATATGGGGAACCGAAAAGCCCCATGTTGCAGTCCCATCGTCCCTGGATCCTCAAAAAGTACTGGTCTGGGCCGCCATTTCTTCCAAAGGAATCATTGGCCCATTTTTCAGATCCGAAACGATTACTGCATCACGCTATCTGGACATTCTTCGTGAATTTGTGGCGGTACAAACTGCCTTAGACGACACTGTGAACACCTCGTGGTTTATGCAAGATGGTGCCCGGCCACATCGCACGGCCGACGTCTTTAATTTCCTGAATGAATATTTCGATGATCGTGTGATTGCTTTGGGCTATCCGAAACATACAGGAGGCGGCGTGGATTGGCCTCCCTATTCGCCAGACATGAACCCCTGTGACTTCTTTCTGTGGGGACACTTGAAAGACCAGGTGTACCGCCAGAATCCAGAAACAATTGAACAGCTGAAGCAGTACATCTCATCTGCATGTGAAGCCATTCCGCCAGACACGTTGTCAAAGGTTTCGGGTAATTTCATTCAGAGACTACGCCATATTATTGCTACGCATGGTGGATATGTGGAAAATATCGTACTATAGAGTTTCCCAGACCGCAGCGCCATCTGCTATTGAAAATTGTAACTACTGTAATTTCGAAAGTTTGTCTGCCTGAAAATGTACTGTTGTCCCAAGCATATTGCGACAAACGGTGTATTTCTATCGCTGCTCGTTTAGTTTTTATTGCCGTTTCAAATATACCGGTCATTTTTGAAACACCCTGTATATATATATATATATATATATAAAATGACTTTTGGACACTATTAAGGTAAATACATTGTCTGTTCTCTATCAAAATCTTTCATTTTGCTAACTATGCCTATCAGTAGTTAGTCCCTTCAGTAGTTAGAGTCTTTTAATTTAGCTGGCAGTAGTGGCGCTCGCTGTATTGTAGTAGTTCGAGCAACGAAGATTTTTGTGAGGTAAGTGATTCATGAAAGGTATAGGTTATTGTTAGTCAGGGCCATTCTTTTGTAGGGGTTATTGAAAGTCAGATTGCGTTGCGCTAAAAGTACTGTGTGTCAGTTTCAGCACAGTCATTAATAAATTTTTCTAAGGGGACGTTTCATTACCTCAGACCCCCATGGCCAAATTACCTACTTTTAAGATGAACCCCCTTATTTATAATGGTCCGCTAACTTAAAACAGCTGCTACAGAGTGATATTTTTCATCCTGACTTTACAAATACTTTTATACCTACCTATTTAAAGTATGTTGTGTGTTGTGTTTACCACTTTTTCAGTCACTTTACTTCACTTAATTTAGATATGTAATAACTTTGTAATCTCTTGAAATAAATGAGTACTTATGTGAGTTATTATCGTTCAAGCTCCAACGAATTTCAAAACGCAAATGAACATTCAACCTAAGTGCAAGCTCGTTAAATAGTAAAATATTAGGAACATGTTTGGACTTGATCATGAATTCGTTCGTGTTAAATCGCGTAAGCGTCAAATAGAGAGCAAGTCAAAACGCGCCTGAAAGACGTACGCTCGAACTCATTATCTTGCACAAACTTGTCCACAGAGGCTTGCCGAGTTTTTCATCTTCTACGAACTTGAGGCTTTACATTACTACAAAAATGCTATTTCCCACAAAAATATTAATTATTCTTAGTACACGTAACACAACATAAACAATACAGTACCTACCTATCTTGAAAGTTTTAAATAAGAACTTGTGTTAATTTAATAGGGGTCGATTTTTAGACCTCGTCGACCCCCAATATCAGTTTTCGTTTATGTAGACCCCAGGGAAACCGATATCGACCCCAAGGGGTCGATATCGACCACTTTGGGAATCCCTGATTTATAGCGAAGATATGTATAATCGGTTTTCGCAAGTGGCCCATTGCTGTGGCGCTGCGGCTGAAAACGAGAATCTTTGTAATGGGCGAAGTTGGTCGCGTATTTGAACACAACTGTAGTGAGCAATAATGGAAAGTGGTTGAAGGGTAGTGTAATAACGTGTAGGCCGTATGGTACTGAACAGCCACATGACATCACGAAATGTAGTTGACGGAGGGTCTCTCACAGCGCCATCCAGAATAGGCGGCGATCTGTGGCAGATCTGACGACAGAGTACGATGCTGGTGCAGGCACGAGTTTTTCCTAACACACCGTTCAAAGCGCTTTGTTGAACATGGAGCTCCACATCACATAACCTCTGCGTGTTCCTATGTTGACCCAACGGCATCGACAGTTATGGTTGCAGAGGGCACAGCATCACTGCGTTTTCATCGTAGATCAATACAAACGAGTCACTTGTCGAATGAATTGTATTTCTTTTTACACCAGGTCAATGGTTGGGTCCTTACACGGAGTTATTCAGGCGAATGGCTGCAGCAAACACGTTGAGCACCACAGATGCAGGACGGTGAGGGCTGAATTATGCTATGAGGTACATTGAGCTGGGCTTCCATGGGATCTGCGGTGGTAATCAAGGGCACCGTGACAGCAGTGAATTGTGTGAACGTTATTGCGGACCACATGCATCGCTTCATGCTCGAAGCCTGCCCCTACAGCTACGACATCTTCCAGCAGGATAACCGTCGATGTTGCATGGTCACAATCGTGCTATAGTGGTTTGAGTGGCATTATAGCGGAACTCACATTGGTGTCTTGGTCAGCAAATGTGCCTGACCTGTACCCATTGAAACCCATATCTAGCGCCAGCTGAGCGCCCATAAGCAACCAATCCTGTAATTTGTGCGAATTGCTTGGCCTGTGCGTAGACATCTGGTTCCACGTACTTCTGCAATCCTGTAAAGGACTTTTAGAATCCATACCAAGCAGAATCTCTGCTTTATTGTGTTTGCATAGTGGACCAACACGCTATTAAACAGGTGGTCTTAATGTTTTGGCTCGTCGGGTATCAGTACCGTTCCGCTGCCTAACAGCTCGCGGGAAAAACAAACACTTAATTTTTTCCGTGCGAAATTTGATTTCTCTTATTTTATTACAGTGATCACTTCTCCTCCGCACTCGGAAGAGATCGATGCAGAGTGAAATTTAAAGAAAAAATTTCCCCGCAGTAAAAAACGCCTTTGTTTTATTGATTGCCACACCAACTCGCTTACCATATCTGTGAGAGTCTCTCCCCTATTTTGGGATAGTAAGAAACGAGCTGCCCTTCTTTGAACTTTTTCGATGTTCTCCGTCAATCCTGTTTTAATGCGATTCCCATACCGTGCAGCAGTATTTCAGAAGAAAACGGACAAGCGTAGTGTAGGCAGTCTCTTCAGTAGATCTGTTGCATCTCCTTATTGTTCCGCCTATAAAACGCAGCCGTTGGTTTGCCTTCCCTACATTATCTATGTGATCGTTTCAATCTGAGTTGTTCGTAACTGTACTTCCTAGGTGTTTAATTGAACTGATAGCATATAGATTTCTGTGATTTGTCGTGTAACCGAAATTTAACAGACTCCTTTTAGTACTCATGTGGAGGACCTCACACTTTTCATTATTTGGGGTCGATTGCCACTTTTCGACCACACAGATGTCTTGTCTAAATCATTTTACAATTGGTTTTGATCTTCTGACGGCGTTACTAGACGGTAAACAACAGTATCATCTGCAAACAATCTGAGAGGGCTGCTGGGATTGTCTCCTAAATAGTTTATATAGATTAGAAACAGCAGATGGCCTACAAAATTCCTTGGGCAACGCCATTATATCAGCTCTGTTTTATCGATGACTCAGAGTCAGTTACTATGAACTGTGACCTTTCTGACGGGAGATCACGCATT
The DNA here is from genome assembly GCF_023864345.2 of Schistocerca serialis cubense. NCBI lineage: Eukaryota > Metazoa > Arthropoda > Insecta > Orthoptera > Acrididae > Schistocerca > Schistocerca serialis. The sequence goes on from NC_064643.1 coordinate 465,771,330, forward strand.
CTGGTATCTGCTTTACCAGCGATTAGAATTATGTGATTGTTCCATTTTAAATCGCTCCATACGCACACTCTTAGACATTTTATGCATTGGGTGTTCCCAGTGATTGTTCTGCAGTTGTGTAATCATGCCCTAATAGGTCTTTCTGTCTTTGTATTCGCAACACGTTACATTTTTTTGCGTTGAGGATCAACTGCCAATCCCTGCACCAAGCGTCGACCCTCTGCAGGTCGTCCTGCATTTTTGTACGATTTTTTAGCGATATGATTCCTCCGTGTATAGCTCCTACATGTATAACAGCATCATCCGCGAAAATTCTCATGGAACTTTGCACACTATCCATTTAACGTAATGAGGTACGTCGGACAGAATGATCTCTTCCATGCCAATCAACTTCGGAAACATCGTTCAAATGAAACGTAACTCACACTCTATTCACAAAACAGCCTGAAAACTATGAATCAGTGCAGTCAGGAGGAGAAAATATTTATTGGTTTTCCTACGGTAGAAATACATATTGGATAAAGCTATTCCTGTCGAAAAGGGTGATCAATGTCGCCTTAATCTTGGGTTTTGCTGTTCGACATTGTTTGGAAGGCGTGGAAGACGATGGACACCATGCCACTGACCGTCGCTTGATCTCCGGATAGTACTGGTAGACCCAGGTCTCATATCATGTAATGATGTGGAAAGCAAACACCACGTGTGGTGTGCGTACTGTAAGACCTTCGGTACACACACCATCAGATTATTTGACTTGTCGCTCTAACGAAGTAGGCGAGTGTCAGCAATATGTCTCGTGGTCTTATCGTTGCGTGTTTATCTTCTGCCGTTAGGTCAGACGATAGAAATGCCTCTTGCACACTTAGAGTAGCAGATTGACGGTAACCAACTTTAAACAGAACTTGATTAATTTTCACACACATTTATTAAAATAATAACAAGCATAAAAATTACTTAACTTGGTTCTGGATGCTATTTACATTTGACAATCTGAAGTTCCTTATTCTCACATCTATCTCTGATACTTGACAAAAGTGTCTATGCATTTATCTTCATGGCTATTTACTGGAATATGGTAATCTTATTAGGCGCAGACTGAAACTTGACTATGGACTGGTACAGACAAATGTAGAACTCGTACAGACGTCTGTACACTCGTTATATTACCTGGCGCGTTCATGTATCACTGCGCGAGTGTGATCCGCGAGGAGAAAAGGGTCTACGTTAGCAGCAATCTCATTGGCTGCGTTACATATTAATACGCGGACCGGCGGAAGCAGAATTTGATCCGTCTCTATGGCAGCGCCATCTCGTAGTGCGGATACGGACGAGCGCTGCGCCTGCACTGTTGTGCATAGCGGAGCGCACTCTAGTGGGAAAGTTGTGCACGCGCTGACTACGCGGAACTATGTACACAACACCACGTGACTACGGTGCTTCTAGCGATTCCACTACAAGCATTTGCTGACAGTTTCCAACAATTTTACAGCTGATGTGAGGAGTGTGTTATAGCTATTCTTGATTACTTTGAAGTCTAGTAAAGATATTTTGTTTGCCATTCTTGTTTCGTTTATTTTCTGTCACCACCCGATCTTTTCAGACGCACCTTGTAGTAACCTCAGACTTTTGGCAGATGGTGCAGTTATCTATAATGAAGAACTGTCTGAAAAATGATCCTCAAATATGCAATAGAATATTTACGCTGTGAAAAGAAGTGTACGACGAAATAGTTGTATCGAGTGACAGAAGAACGATGGTCCACCACAAAAAAGAGTGAGAAACATGGGGAACAGTGTGTGGATGGCAAAAACACAAAGATGCAAATATAGGACAGTGATAAAAGTGGTAGTGCGACCTCCAGACCAGATGTGAGGAAACGCATATCAACAAATCGTAAGTAATTACAGTTTTACAAAAAATCGTGAAGTGAACTGTTTGATAATCTATAACTAACAAAACTGTATCGTTATATATCCCACTGATGATGCCTTAGAACAGGAGAAGGCGAAACGCGTATGGAATAAATAAAATAACTAGCAGCAGGAAAAGGCAGTTTGATTTACAAAACAAGTATTTATATGCTTGCTGCGGAGGATGGCCACATAAACAAACTTGTTATGCAGTAGAATGTTGATTAGAGTTAAAAGTGGTATTAGAACTTAGAATTTGCTTTAAATATTCAGAAATAAAAAAATGTGCACTTCACAAACCGAAGAAACGTGGGATCCTGACTACAGTATCAACGAGTCATAGTTGGAATCTGCCAACTCATACAAATACTTGGGTGCAACACTTCATAGGGATATGAAAGGGAACAATCACATACGTTCAGTCGTTGGTAAGGCTGGTGGCAGACCTTGGTTCATTGGTAGAATACTCGGGAAACGCAATAAGCCTACAAAGGGGATTGCTTATAAATCACTCATAACACTCATACTAAAATGCTGACCATGTGTGTGAGACCAGTACCATATAGATCTAACAAGAGATATTGAACATATACAGAGAAGCAGAGAAGGTCAGCACAAATGGTCACATGTTTGTGTGACCAACGGGAGAGTGTCGCAGAGATGCTGAAGAAAATTTGCAGGCGCTATCTGGAGAAAGTCTACTTACAAAGTTTCAAGAAACAGAATTACATGATGAATCTAATAATATACTACAATCCCCTACGTATCAATTCCGCAGGAATGGCAACAAGATTACACTAATTACATTGCGCATGTAGGCGTTTCTTCCCACGCTCCATAAGTGAATGGAAAGGACGAAACTGTAATACCTGGCACAGTGGGAAATACTCTCCGCCATCCACTTTACAGCGGTCTGCAAAGTATGGGTGCACATGAGGATTCAGATCTTCCAGACAAAGGGAAACAATATACAACTAATAAGCAATATACACCTTGTAAACAATAAATTATACTCGTGAAATAATGAAATTGTACTTACTACATGCATGTAGATAACAGTAGGTTAAGAATGTGATAAACAGTATATTCTTCTAATATAATTATCACAAAGTAACATCGTCGTAAGATATAGACAAATTTTAACTTGGTTTAGTCGAATAAGCGTTATCATATAATACTGTGTGTAGAGTGAGTGTGCTTCTCAATGCTGCAGACAGTATTTTTTCAAAGACGTAGAGACCCTGCGATCACGGTGGAACTTTTACTACGATTATTTTCTGTCATTAATCACTTACTTTATTATGATAACCGCTTTCGGAGTTAGCCATCTTCAGATATGAGGCAGCAGACGTAAAATAAAAACACAATTAACAATTACGTGACAAGAAACATAATGAACTACAATTCACATTTGTATGGCCTCTGCCGATAACGTAGGGACATTGGGTAAACTTACCAATTTTTCCCTCATGTGCAGCCATACTTTGCAGACCGCTGTTAAGTGCATGGCGGAGAGTATTTCCCACTGTGCCAGATATTACAGTTTCGTCCCTTTCATTCACTTACGGTGTGTGGGAAGAAACGCCTACGTGCGGAAAATGTATCTTGTACGTTTTTCAGTGCAGCATGTACACGCCATTATTTAAAAGTGCTGCAGGTAGGTGGTATTGGTACCTTTATAAAAATGTAGACTGATGAAATAGATCGCGTGCTTCCTAATATGTGCTATACTAATTACTACACTCATAAGATAAACAGCTGCTTAAAAACACGTGAGTCCACATTGAAAACTGACATTGATATTCATATAGATTTTACAACTGCAAACACAATAAAAATTAAATAAAATTAAAACACTGGCAAATATTCCTCTTGGCCTGTTCTTGTTAAAATAAAGAAACACTAGCCCTCTACCATCCAGTAGCGTCATTATGCCATGTGTATATGTTTGCCCCGCCACACCAACAGCAAGCCTTGCAAAATATAGAAGTAAGGGTTACGATTCAATTCACTCTGCTCGTAAGCACCTGTGATATACTCCCAGGTAACAGGAAGGTCACTCGTATATGCGCTTGTTAATTGTCATGCTATAATTCCTTTCTCTTAAAGGATAATTGATTGTACTTTCCCGACACCCGTTTTGCTTTGCCGTAGACGGAGTGATTTATGCTATTGAAAACTGACGTGCCTTGAAGAATGGTCTAGCGGGATCTCAAGCAAACCTCCTACCTGTTGCTTCTGCGTCTGGGCGCCTCATTACTTCGAACATCGTTAACAGCAAATGTATCGCCACTGCGGCAACTTGCGTTACTCTGTCTCAACCAGCGGCACTGTTTCGGATTTGGAACGAAATGATCACATAAGATTTCTGAGATGAGATTCTTCTGCCCTATTATGTACGCTCATGCTCATAAATTACGGATAATGCTGAAAGATAGTGAAACAACGCTCTGGTGAGCGGTTTGCGTCTTTAAATCACCTCGGGGCGTGACCATGCGGTTTATGTATAGGCAGCACTCATAATCATATTACATTTGCAGTTCTTCTTATGATTTACCGTCAGTAACGTAACTTTACAGTTTTCTGAGGACAACAATATTTTCGAGCAGCATGAGAACTCCTCTCCAGTTTCGCAAAGAGAAATTAGTTCGGCTGTTAGTGATGTAGAATTTCTACTCAGACCGTTTCACAAAAGACAGTTGATTAACATAAACCCTCAACCTCCAAAGATACGTTCTCTGTTCATAGTCCACAAAACAGATCAGCCAATTCGCCCGATTTCGAACAGTATGTTAATGGATAGTGCTTACAACAACCTAGCAAAACATTTTGATTATTTACAGAGGACCAAATAACGGTACTGATCTCGTCTGCAAAAGCTTTTAACGAACGTGAAGAAAAAATTGCTTTCATATTTGAGCTCAAAAACGAATTCCGTCAGTTAAGTCATTTGGATCTAGTATTAACAATAGCTGATATCAAAATCTCCACCAATATTTTTCGCAAAGGAATCTGCACTGATCAAATAGTGCCGACCTGTTCAACACCCCTCATTCTCACAAAAATGGCTTTTTAATTCTTCCACCCATAGGGCTATTTCTATTCCTTTATCCGAAGAAAGTCTCGACGCTGAGATTAATTTGGTTAAAACTATTGCAGTCGATGACAGATACGAACCAACCAGAGTAGATAATATTTTCAAAACTGAAACCAATAATATAAGCACCACTCTTGGCACAGTGCCTAGGAACGAACGTAATAAAAAAAAAATTTTCTACGTGTATCTAACAGGATTGAGCGTCTCCTCCAAAACAAATACGACTGTAAAGTGGCATTTTAACTAATAATAGCTTGAAAAACAATCTCACTCATAATGTGAAACCAGTACAGTCATCCTTACAAAACTCAGGTGTCTATAAAATCAGCTGTGATACATGTCAGACGTAGTATAAAGAACAGACAGGAAGATCAGTTGTTAGATATAAAGAACAACTCTTAACAGAAAAGGTACAAATATATACATATAAATCGTCCTATGCTGGTCACTTATTAATTACAGGCTATAAGCCTAAAGAAGTTCATAACGTGAGTATCCTGCGCACAGAGAAGAAAGGCTTCAGACTCGATATCATTGAAAAATTAGAAACTTCCAAACACCTTTTCCTTGAAGAGGGTTTCATTCTGAATAAAGAGTTGCAACTATGTAATAAAAATTTCTCCAATGTTATAAAGATTTTACTTGGAAACGCCTAAAATCGACTTCTCTAATCCTCAAATACGAATCTAAAATGTCGTCTTCCTCTCTTCTTTTTATATATTACATTGTAAATGTTTTGATACAAAGTGTATGTAATAACTGCTATTGCACTGCCCTGTATAAATTTCATTTTCGAAAATACTGGCTGTTGACTTGTAAACGGAGACTTTTATGCCATTTAGAATACCTTTCTAACGTAATCAGCTGGTTTAAAAAAAGTGTCGTTAACAATGTACCTTCTAAATGTCTTTCTAATGGTTTTTATTGTAATGTATCGACTCCGTAGAGTACCAATCTGCTTGACGGGTGTGAAGATCATTCATATGGTAAGGAATAACGACTGCCGGCCGCGGTGGTCTAGCGGTTCTAGGCGCTCAGCCCGGAACCGCGCGACTGCTACGGTCGCAGGTTCGAATCCTGCCTCGGGCATGGATGTGTGTGATGTCCTTAGGTTACTTAGGTTTAAGTAGTTCTAAGTTCTAGGGGACTGATGACCATAGATGTTAAGTCCCATAGTGCTCAGAGCCATTTGATTAACGACTCTGTGGTACTCTCTTCGTGTTTGCTCCCTAGTCGCCAAAATTGCCTCTCCTTCCAACATTTCTTGAATTTTTCGGTATAACTTTTAGATTTTTGTTCGCTGAGTATGATTGAGACAAGTTGTAAAGCCATCAGTCGCATCGAACGTATGTTACTGTAAGGTAGTGATATATCAGCACAATCAAACGGCTCGGGGGGATTCTTAGTTTGACATAGGTAGTTCTTACACTTATGTAGAAGGGACCCCATCCCGAATCATTGCCATAATGTCGAGAAAAGTTGATCCTGGTCGTTACTGCGGAGGCGAGTCTATCATACGAGGGTTATCCAGAAAGCAACAGACATTTTGGTCTACCGGAGCGGTGGGCGGAGCTACGGCTGCCATCTTGGTGCCATAAAGTTTCTACACTCAGTACGGATCCAGCGGTGGTAGCGTGAGGTCTGTGTCTCTGCCACTTTGCTTTCTGTGTTATGTTAAAATGTGCACTGCAAGAGAAAATCCCGCGACTTCGCGACCTTTGTGACGTATGCGGAAAAGGAATGATGAGTGAAAGCCAGGTGAGACGGTGAGACAATGGTGTATTTCAAAAACGGCCATAACATTGTTCATGATGAGACCCATAGGCCTAGTTTTGTGACTGACGAACTGGTGATGAAAATAGATGACAAAATTCGTAACGAAATGGCTCTGAGCACTATGGGACTTCAACATCCCAGGTCATCAGGTCAACTGCACACATCCACGCCCGAGGCAGGATTCGAACCTGCGACCGTAGCGGTAGCGCGGTTCCAGACTGAAGCGCCTAGAACCGCTAGGCCACAAGCGGCCGGCAAATTCGTGACAACCGTCGTTCAACGATTACCGAATTTCGCAACATTTTCCCCAAATTTCGCCGAGTTCGGTGCATGGAATTGTGGCGGAGAAGCTTGGTTACCACAGTTTTTGTACTAGGTGGGTTCCCAAAATCCAATCGCAGGCGGCAGATTTTTGCAGAGACGGTTTAGAAAAACCTGTACCACAGTATGATAATTGCCTCAACCTGAATGGCAATTATGTAGAAAAATAGCTTTATAAGGTACCTTTATATGATAATATTTGGTTCTTCCATATTCTTAATTTTTTTTTCAAAACGTCTGTTTTTTTCTGGGTAGCCCTCGTAAACTAGTTTAAAGTAGGAGTGGAGGATGACAGTGTTGCCAAGTGAGAATCGGGGAGGGTTCGATTCACGCGAGCGGCTGGCACCGGTGTTGGAGAAGGACGCCGCAGACGCGACAGCCGGGCTGTGACGCACGCATAGCAGACGAGGCACCGCGGCGCTCGGCGGTCTGCATCCCGGGACTGCAGGTCACGGTGATCTGTGGCCGGGTCGCCTCACGGCCGTGGCCTCGAGGCGTGGTCTGAGGCCCTATCACCGTGTGCCAGCAGCGGCTGCTCAAGTGCCGTTCTAAAGACAGCTATTAGCTTGGTGCGTAAGTTCGCAGCTTTTCTTTTTGCATGTTGGTATTACTGTTGCTACAGGTTTGTACACGACTGGCCATTAAAATTGCTACACCACGAAGATGACGTGCTACAGACGCGAAATTTAACCGACAGGAAGAAAATGCTGTGATATGCTAATGATTAGCTTTTCAGAGCATTCGCACAAGGTTGACGCCGGTGGCGACACCTACAACGTGCTGATACGAGGAAAGTTTCCAACGGATTTCTCATACACAAACAGCAATTGACCAGCGTTGCCTGGTGGAACGTTGTTGTGATGCCTCGTGTAAGTAGGATAAATGCGTACCATCACTTTTCCGACTTTGATAAAGGTCGGATTGTAGCCCATCGCGATTGCGGTTTATCGTATCGCGACATTGCTGCTCGCGTTGCTCGAGATCCAATGACTGTTAGCAGAATATGGAATCGGTGGTTTCAGGAGGGTAATACGGAAAGCCGTGCTGGATCCCAAACTTGTAACAGTAGCAGTCGAGATGACAGTCATCTTATCCGCATGGCTGTAACGGATCGTGCAGTCACGTCTCGATCCATGAGCCAACAGATGGGAAGGTTTGCAGAACAACAGCCATCTGCACGAACAGTTCGACGACGTTTGCAGAAACATGGACTATCAGCTCGGAGACCATGACTGCGGTTACCCTTGACGCTGCATCATAGACAGGAGCGCCTGCGATGGTGTACTCAACGACGAACCTGGGTGCACGAATGGCAAAACGTCATTTTTTCGGATGAATCCAGGTTCTGTTTACAGCATCATGATGGTCGCATCCGTGTTTGGCAACATCGCGGAAACGCACATTGGAAGCGTGTATTCGTCACCGCCATACTGGCGTATCACCCGGCGTGATGGTATGAGGTGCCATTGGTTACACGTCTCGGTCACCTCTTGCTCGCATTGACGGCACTTTGAACAGTGGACTTTACATTTCAGATGTGTTACGACCCGTGGCTCTACCCTTCATTCGATCCTTGCGAAACCCTACATTTCAGCAGGATAATGCGCGACCGCATGTTGCAGGTCCTGTAGGGGCCTTTCTGGATACAGAAAATGTTCGACTGCCGCCCTGGCCAGCACATTCTCCATATCTCTCACCAATTGAAAACGTCTGGTCAATGGTGGCCGAGCAACTGGCTCGTCACAATACGCCAGTCACTACTCTTGATGAACTGTGGTATCGTGTTGAAGCTGCATGGGCAGCTGTACCTGTACACGCCATCCAAGCTCTGTTTGGCTCAATGCCCAGGCGTATCAAGGCCGTTATTACGGCCAGAGGTGGTTCTTCTGGGTACTGAGTTCTCAGGATGTATGCACCCAAAATGCATGAAAATGGAATCACATGTCAGTTCTAGTATAATATATTTGTCCATTGAATACCCGTTCATCATCTGCATTTCTTCTTGATGTAGTAATTTTAATGGCCAGTAGTATATATCGCTTGTCACTTTTTATTTGTAGCTCACTGTTGCTATTTGAGTCTACATATTGTCTTTGTGTGATTTGGAGATAGTGTGTGGAGCTGCGGACACTAGAAAATGGAGTGCCAATTGGAGAAATGGGAAAATTTCTGACATTGTTCAGTGTGTGTTCAATAGAGGGGTGACTAGGGCCGAGACAGCCAGAAACATTTGCGCCGTCTATGGGGATAATGCCTTTGGTTATAGCACAGCAATAAAATGGTTTTCTCGCTTTAAGGAAGATCGTTTTGACATTAGTGACTCTCCAAGTTCAGGAAGACCTTCGGGGTTTGATGAAGATCGTTTAAACGCATTAATGCAAAATGATTCATGTCAGTGTAATCAAGAACTGACAAATGTGATGAAGTGTGATCATTCCACCGTAAGGCGGCATTTGCATGCAATGGGGAAGCTTTAAAAATCGGTGTAATGGTATCGCAAGGTCTAAGCCAAAATCACAAATGTCAGCCAGTGGCCATATGTGATTCCCTGGTTGCTCGTCGACAATTTGCTGGTCAACTACACCAACAGCTCCTATCCTGTATCGTTAAAGGTAACGAGAAATGATGCCTTTGTGCTAACATAAGGAAAAGAAAGGAATGGTTGAGCCCAAGCAAAGCAGCAACTCCCCCTACAAAGACCTCTGCTCGCATCCACAAAAGATAATGTTATGCGTGTGGAGGTACTGCGACGCTATGGTGTTCTACGAATTACCTCCTCGAGATGTAACCGTCAATGCTCCCATTTATTCTCAACAAACGAGGCGACTTGCAGACGCAGTCCAAGGACAACGACCAAGAAGACTGCGCGAAGTGACGCTGCTCACGATAAAGCCCTTTACATCCTGCTACACTGATAAAAAGTATTATACAGGAGTTGGGATCGGAAGTCCTTTGGCACCTATCTTATTCACCTGACCTTGTGCCCTCAGATTTTTACCTTCTCCGCCCTCTATCTAACCGCCTTTAAGGAACTTCGTTCGCGGATGAAAATGTGCTCCGAACATGACTCGACGAGTTCTTCGCCGTAAAACTACATGTTTTTTACAATCAAGGAATCGAAAAGTTACCCCGCCGTTGGCTGACTGTTGTAAATAGTGAAGGAAAATATATTATTGGTGGATAAAGTCTCTGTTATGTATATCTGTTGTGTTTATCAAACTTATGTAAAAACACGACGAACTTATACACCAACCTAACACATTCTCTCGCTGTGTAAGGAGAGTCAGAAGAAGATTAGGAAATTGTTAAATTAGAGTATGTGAGACTGATTACTCATGACGTCTATTGTAATCCATAAGCTGAAGTGCAACGATTTCCAGACATTAGAAAGCGACCTCGGCGATGTGTAACTCATAAGGATCCACAAATACACTGCAGGCGAATAAAATTGTACCACAAAGCTGGCTTGCAACGAATATCAAACTGGCATGCAGGATACTACATGCTTGTATGTGCAAACAATTTGCGTTTCAGCACCATCGCACGAGGTACGTAGGAGATACGTCACCTACATTCTGTATCTAAGGAAATATTAGCAGCTGGTTTCTCATTCAGAAAACCCACTTGAATGTTGGACGTTTGTCAGAAGATGATGTTATGCCTCGTCTAAAAAAGAGAAACGTTTATCAGTAAATGTCAGAATTTGATAGCGGCAGCATGGACGCGTAACTGAGACTGTGGTTCATTGTTCCAAGATCTTGCTGATCACATTGGTGGACATCCCACGACTGTCATGCGAATACATAACCGACCAGTTTAGGAGGGTAATAGTCAACGCCGTATAGGATCAGAGCATTCCCATGCGATTAGTTCCCGAGAGGACATACTGTGTTCCGAGGGTACAGGATCATCCAAACACATCGCAGACGCAAAGTCAGGAAAAGAGCTTTTTTACTACATGTATCCACAAGGAAAGTGCAACGACTTCTACATGTACATCCGTACTCTGAAAACCACCGTGAATTGCACAGCAGAGGTCACCTCCCACAGCAGCAGTAATTAGGGTTTCTTCCCGTTCCACTCACGTACGGAGCGCGAGAAGCACGATTGTTTGAATGCTTCTTTACTTCCTGTAAATTAATATTCTAATCTGCACTTCAGGATCACTATGTGAGCCATGCGTTGGCGGTTTTAGTATATTCTTAGTGTCATCATTTACTGCCGATTCTTGGAACTTTGTAAGTAGATTTTCTCGGGAGTTCGCCAATTCAGTTTCTTCGCCTTCTCTGAGACACTCTCCCATTGGTCAGATAAACCTGTGACCATTCGTGCCGCACTTCTCTATTACGTTCAGTATCCCCACGAGTGATTTGTAAGCAATCTTATTTGTAGACTGATGGCACTTTGCCAGTATTCTACCAGTAAATCGAAGTCTACCACCTGCTTTATCCACTACTGAGCTTATTAGATTTCATACCACTACAAACTGTTGCACAGAGTTATTTGTATGAGATCGCCGATTCCAACGCTGACTCGCTGATATTGTAATCATAGGTTACTACGTTTCTTCTCGTTTTGTGAAGTGCACGGTATTACATTTCTGAATATTTAAAGCAAATTGCAAATCTTTGCACCACTTTCAAATCTTATCATGATCTGATTGCGGAAGTCCTCAATACAGTACAAATTTCACTTGATAACCTATATGGTCGCACTTTTGACAATAAGCGTAATTTTGATACTAACATCTGAAGCGCTACGGACCTTCAGCACCTTCCTTTGACGCGGCAGCAGAAAGAAGGGTGTCGACAGCCGTGCGACCAACGACAACGCTGGTCAGAGGTACGACACCACGAAGTCCTTTCGGACGGGTGCCGGTTCTGCGTTCAGCGTCAACGATGGTGGTAGTTGCACAGACCCAACCACAACACTACCGATTCTGGTTAGATTTCGTATCTGTAGAAACTGTTATCCAGAGATATTTGTATAAATTGGCCGATTCCAACTCTGATTCGCTGATATTATAGTCATAGCTAGTTGGACAGCAAACATTATGTTTCTAACTATGTTATGGCCGGTGGCTGTGTCCCGTCTTCGAAATCTCTGTGATGTTTCCTACAAGATAGCGCCAGACTGCTTCCTGAGCACGCCGACCTGCCCTATCTCTTTGACAACCTATCTATTGAAATAAAACGTATTGCAGACAGCATAATGTTTTAAAATGTAAATTAAAGATGTTTGTTCTTAACAACCGCTTCTGAACCATAGACAAATTCTTGTGTAGAAATAATTAATCATTTACAAAAATGGCGCTGAGCACTATGGGACTCAACATCTAAGGTCATAAGTCCCCTAGAACGTAGAACTAATTAAACCTAACTAACCTAAGGACACCACACACACCCATGCCCGAGGCAGGATTCGAACCTGCGACCGTAGCAGTCCCGCGGTTCCGGACTGCAGCGCCAGAACCGCTAGACCACCGCGGCCGGCAATCATTTACACAAAAAGAACCTGTAAATGAGCAGCGTGAAGCCGTAAACACACACTAATGTTCAGAGAATAAAGAACACCCGGACCGACTAGAGACAGGTCGTTCACATTCACAGGACATGTACATTAGAATGTTCGGCAGAAATAATTAGCATTTGAACCATGTCGGCCCCTCGGGTTCAAGGTCAACATCGAGGTCGCTGCGCAACACCACCTACCGGTAAAATGTGCCTGCGGCTCTCGTTGTCGCTATAAACTGAAGGTAATGGATCAGTGTGGCTTGAGCAGACGTGCAGGATGCCTCGCAAACGTATGCGCGAACCGTATCGTCAAATGAGCTTGAAAGAGGGCAAATTATTGACATGATACAATGTGATGCATCCATCCGGGAAATTGGAGCTCATGTGGGACAAAGTGTTTCTGCAGTGCAAAGGGTGTGTGCAGGATAGTTCTCGGAAGGCTGTAGAACACGACGAGATGGGTCAAGTCACACCACCCTGACCACCCCCCGAGGAGATCGTCACCTCATCCTAATGGCACTGCAGGACATATCTGCATCCTTTTCGTCTCTGGCGCAACAGTGGGACAATGAATCACGTATAACACTATCAGGGTTGACAGTCCGTCGCCATTTATTACGGCAGGTGTTACATGCGCGTCGTCCACTTCTCTGCCTACGTTTGGCGAATGTGCAGACACTTGCGAAACGGCAAAAGCGTATGGAACGACGAATCCAGGTTCTGTTTGTTTGAAAATGATGGTCGCATTCTGGTTCGCCGTAGATGGGCGGGGCGCCTCGCTGTGGCTGCATTCGCACAAGACATGCAGCGCCTATCAAGGCGTTATGGTGTGGGATGCTAATGGGTACAGACACAAATCACAGCTGTTGCATGTCCAGGGCACTTCGACCAGCGTGACCTACGTCAATGGCACCTTGATACCCGTAGCTATACCCTTTCTGCACAACAACCCAGACGCAATTTTTCAGAAAGACAATGCACGACCGAACGTTACTGCACGGATACGTGCCTTCTTGGTGTCACAGGATGTCAGCCTTTTGCCCTGGTACAGCAGATCACCAGACTTGTCGCCAATCGAAAATGTATGTGGTGTAGTGAAACGACTGGTGCAGTGTTGTGACCCAATGGTTAGCACCACAGTTGAACTTTGGAACCAGGTGAATGCGGCCTGAGTAACTACACCACAGGACGCCATTCGCGCCTTATACGTGTCGATGCCATCACACATGGAATAAGTTATCAGTGCGTCCTGTGAATATGAACGACCTGTCGTTAGTCATTCAAGGTTTTTTTCTGAACAAGAGTGTATTTTTTCCATTTTTGAAATTAAATATACTATGTTTGTTCAGTTGGTTCGTTCCACAACATAACGTTTGTCGTGAATATAATGTATGGAACAAGTGACTAATTAACTAAGTAACTGCACACTGCGTTCGACTGTTTTCCCGATCAGCACGTTCCCCATATCTCTCACCACTTGAAAACGTGTAGTCACGCTTTGCCAAGGGACTGGCGCGCCAACACTCACTAGTCACTACGGCTGACTTAAGTAAAGCAACGTGGAATGACGTAACCGTACCTATCACCCAAGCTCAGTTCGACTCGGTGCGTAGCCTGGTTTGAGCTGCTGTGTCTGCCAGATCAGACAGACCTGGGTACTCAATTTCGCACCTTGTGTACGCCAACATCATCTACAAACAGAGTCATGAATTCGTCCAACTGTAGGGTATGGTGCGCGTATTTCTGGTGGTTACCTGATGCTGGATAGCTGAATATGTCCCTTTGCTTGGTGGTTCAAATGGCTCAAATGGCTCTGAGCACTATGGAACTTAACTGCTGAGGTCATCAGTCCTCTAGAACTTAGAACTACTCAAACCTAACTAACCTAAGGACATCACACACATCCATGCCCGAGGCAGGATTCGAACCTGCGACCGTAGCGGTCGCGCGGTTCCAGGCTGCAGGGACTATAACCGCTCGGCCACCCCGGCCGGCTGCTTGCTGGTGTTCGCTCCGCCAACCAGTAGCGAATGTCATTCTGATGCACCATCGTGAGTTTAGTGCCGGCGCTGTTAACATTTCGTACTCCACAGCTACTTTTGCACTCTGGTGAAGATAAACATTTTCTACAGATTTCAGTAGGAAGTAGTTTCTCAAGCCAGGGAAGAGATACTTTCAAAGTACTTCATGTGAGAAAGTGGTCTAAGTATGAGCTTTCATATGTCATTCATCATTTAAATAAGGATTTGTTTGTGCCTAATTGAAAGAAGGGGATGGTCCCCAATAGTGGGTAGTAATAGACTGCTCTGTTCCGGGTACTCGAAATTGGCGTCACTTTATACAAACAGACGTTTTTATTTTATTCCAGATGCTTCCAAGGGAGCGACGCCTGTGAGAACCGGTAGCTGTGCAGAAAGCCATGGAAGTAGTACAGAAGAACGAAATGGGCTTTTTAAAACCCGATAGGCCTTCAGCATTTTGGGTTACCAAAAGGAAGTGGATCGCAGGGAAGAACCACTCACTCAGCGGCAGGGTCGTGGTAAGGAAGTCTCCGATTCAAGTCTGGATGAAACCATGTTCAAAGACTCATCATCTGAACATGAAGAGGACGAGGAGTGCATTTACTGCGACCACTGTGGAGACTTGTATGCTTCTGCTGGTGTCATGAGCTTTGTGGATGTGTTAACCATGATACTTGTAAAAATTGTAAATGTGGTTCAAATGGCTCTGAGCACTATGGGACTTAACATCGGTGGTCATCAGTCCCCTAGAACTTAGAACTACTTAAACCTAGCTAACCTAAGGACATCACACACATCCATGCCCGAGGCAGGATTTGAACCTACGACTGTAGCGGTCACGCGGTTCCAGTCTGAAGCGCCTAGAACCGCACGGCCGCACCTGCCGGCATGTAAATGTGACTTCCGTATCAAAAAGCACAAAGACTGAACATTTTTCTTGCTATGGCTGAAACGTCTGGAAATTAAGAGTTAATTAGGCAGCTCAGTTTACTTTTGAAACAAACATCTGGTGCTGGCGTTCGTAGAATCGTAACATTCACCGCCACCGTCTATTATCGAAGATGGTCTAAAACAGACCGAAACAGGTAAACTAAACTAAAAGAAAAAAAGAAACAAAAAAACCAAGTTCTTTGCGGTCGAGAGTGTTTATGTTCATTTTAAAGCAATAAAAATCCGCTTTTCTCCGAGAGATGTTCTTAAAACTTACTAAGTAAGATTTCGTTATTTGATAACTTTCGTGGTGTTGGAATTTTAATCGCCAAAGCCTATTTGTTCTTTAGAAACTCTACATAGAACGTAATGTGTCGCGGAAAAAGATTGGTCCAATAATTCGTCATGCACTAATTGCACTGCACACTAATGTTTTCACAGAGGTTGTTGTTGTCATTCATGTTCTGAGAATGTTCTGAGAATTTGGGTACCCTGACAAATGCAGCCATGCCTCATCAGGAAAAGAAGCGTCTCAGGGTCAACTTCCCTATCGTGCACAGACTGTAACTGCTACTCGCAATAACGACGTTGAGCAACTGTATTTGAGCTCCTGAGTTATTTTGCATAGTTTCCGTTTCTACACAGATCTGTAACATGCTCTTGACACACCAGTCTGAAGTACCAAACGGTGCAGAGATTTCGTCAGACTTCTTTCCAAGGCCTCCCCTATCTCGTCTATTTTATTTTCGGTTAAAACAATAGGTTGTCTCGGCCTTCGTTCGTGTAACACACATACAGTCTCTTGAAATTTCTTCTCTAATCTGCGTATCATCGAATCTTCGTGAACATGCACACCGGGAAATTTTCGTATGAATTCAAGCCGACATTCCTCATACGATTCTGTTTTTGCGTAGTTCAGTACAAAAAACACTTGTTGATCCTTCATGTATACCAAAGCAAATGGAAGCACGACAGGAAACTCCAAACAAAACAACCGACACAGTCGCTCTGTATCGAAGACACGCGCACGGTGTTCCTGGCTGAGGCAGCGACATGCCGGGAGGGAAAGCCCCGGACTCTGCGCAGTTACAATAATGACGTCTAGCTACAATATTTGAAGCGATTAAACTTGACAAAAAAACTGAAAAGAAAACACCAGTAAACCCAATCGCACAGTATAGGGGCACGCGCAAGGTGTTGGTGGCCGAAACTACGCATAGTGATAACAGGCACACGGTTCAATCCCGCGTCCGGCCATCCTGATTTAGGTTTTCCGTGATTTCCCTAAATCGCTCCAGGCAAATGCCGGGATGGTTCCTTTGAAAGGGCACGGCCGACTTCCTTCCCCGTCCTTCCATAATCCGATGAGACCGATGACTTCGCTGTCTGGTCTCCTCCCCCAAAGAACCCAACCCAACCCAACAGGCACACGAAGTGGCAACAGCCGGAAAACGCGCCGCGCGATCCCTCCCGGGCGTTTTTCGTGATTTATTTACTAGACTTTTGTCTTCATTTGAAATTTAATATATAGTCGGACCAAATGCTGCTTTCTCATGAGAATATCAAATTCACATGTTTAAAACCGATACACATGGTAAGTACTACAAGCTCGCTGATCTTGCTGGAGATGATGTTAATGGTGTTAAACCAACTTTTTCTCATTTTCTGGCTCGACAGAATATCCAGTGCGCAGAACCGATGAGTTAACCTGCTATAGTTTGTCGTTTTGTTCAAGTTCAAAGTTCCGGTGTTCAGTGCTCAGTCACATCTTAGCAATACGGTAACATCACTTTTCTTCAACGTCTGATTTGAAAAATACGCAGTTCTATAATGGTGCGGAATCCGCTGTAGGTTCCTCTTCAACTGGATAGATAAGACAGAACAAAGATTGGAGGAAAGCATGAGCATACCATCTCCATCAGTGCCGTGCCTAATAAAGCAGTGCGCTGTTCAAGCAGGCTATCGGTTTGGGGATAGCCTTAGCCTTAAAATCCCATGCCCTTCTGAACACAGACATTGCTATATCACGTACATTACTGCATTACTGGCCATTAAAACTGAAGCACCAGTAAGGATAACAAATAACGAAACTTTGCTTGTTGTGCGAGTACAGCATAGTACATAGAAAACGTCATAGAAAACGCCGTTCTAGTAACAATTTGTCGTTGGTCGCAAAAGCAATGAAGTGCTTAAAGAGATTAAAAATGGCGCAAATCATTCACATTTTCAAGAAGGGTTCACAGAGAGCCCTTACTAAACTCTGTTATAGTCCAAGGATTTCAGCTACTGGGCCATGATGACTATTTTGCTGGATAAGAAAAATGATACAAATAGTAAAAAGAAACTCTGTTAGGAAGTGAAATACGGAAGCTGTTTTTGGATGGTGAAAACTCTCAGTAAACTGGGAGCACAGAACACAGAGAACACGCAAGCCGTATCGATTGTTATTTCGCGCCGAAAGGACGCCGTTGTGGGCGTGGCGATGCCAATCTAGTAGTAGAACTTGTGCGAAGTGTGATGCCGACCTCACATCCTCCGACACAGATAACATACAAAACTGACGCCAGGGCGGCGCCACCTGCCGCTACGTTCCCTCTTCCTGCCGGTAGATGGCTGTGGTGTCAGACGTCTCGCAAACATTCCAGATTGAAGCGGCAATATGCGCGGGATCTTTGTACTTCTAACGTGATATTTACATGCACTTTTCTTTTAATTTATTCAGGAAACAACGTTTAAGATGATGAACAAGAGCACGATGTAATCTTTTTAAGCTAGTTATTTATACAGTACCAATATGTTTTACGCCACGCGCACGGTAGCGCCGACATTGGGACATTCCGCCGACGACCGACATCGGTCGAAGACGGCTGATCTTTTCAAATCGGTGCGGCTGACGGCAGTACATGCATGGTCTCGGTGCGACCGACCTCATCGCCCTAACCGTTAGGGCCTAGCGTACAGACATCGGACGATGGTCGGCAGACTTCAGATCAGTTTGTTTTCTGCGGTCGAGTCGGGTGACATTCCCACACTAAACATGGATTGTGAGAAAACTTTAAGTTTAGTACAAGAAGGAAGGAGTCGGTGCCACCCCAAAATAAGAAACTTGATAACAGTCACACGTCTGGGAATCTATACTCTTAAACCGCTACTTTGTTGAAAACTACAAGTTTCGAACTACTTAATAAGTTCATAATAATTTATCAAACATTACCATACATTACGTTATGCATTTTCTGTGGTTGTCTAGCCATTTCAGTCTCATATGTGTACTTAATGCAGCCTGTAGGCCCTAAATCTACACACAGGCGATATCCGTGTCAGGAATTTTAGGCCCAAATCTTATGTTCAAGTGAGAAAGGCAGCTTATGTCAATTTTGTTGTTTAAAGTTTCCGTCGTTGTTTTTTTATGGGTTGTGATGGGTGGACATTAGTTGCTTACTAATTATTATTACTGCTTACTGGTGTTTTATGCCAGTAGAGTGGTGATTCTATTAAATGAGGTAATTTGCAGATGTAGTGTATGTGTTTCCACTTTTCAGAGCTGTTCAGAGTATCTTATTCTGAAATTTATGTTTAATTTTCTCACACACAATGAATGGCAGTGATTGAAAGATAAGTGAAACAGTATCTTTTGTTGAATTTATTTGAAGTTGTGCAGATTGTCTGTAATTTTGCTTTTCAATGTCACCAAGAACCATCTTGAGCATGCAACAGAAGATTTCTCTCTTCATGATATACGAGGTGTGATCAAAAAGTAACGGGAAGTAACGGGAATTTTTTAATTTCGCGGGTTTTATACCTATATTCCTGATGTACTTTTGCATTTTTAGCTGTTTTGAATATTTAGTTTATTGCTGACAGTTGAAGAAGTTATACGTGTTTTCGAGTGCTAGTTAAATTTTACATTCGTTTATATGACAAGTCTTTAGTTTCAGTAAAGTGTCTGGGTAAACCCTGCCCTATAGCGGACCTTCCTAATATTAAAACAGCAATCGGACTATCAAAAGAAAGGATTTTATTGCTACGGCGCATCACATTGCAGTCGTCGTAGTAGTGTGGTAGCACAGAAAAAAGGACTATGGATTCTCTAACCTGATTTTAGAAAAGTCCAATCGTCGGGAAGACCTACTACACTGACAGATCGGCCACACGTAATAAATCGTCACCATCAGGCAGAAAATAAACAAACGCCTATTAATGAGGAGCTGAAATGAATTGAAGCGCTGCACTCGCTCGCCCCCTCTTTCGCGTGAGGGTGTCCGTAAACACATACATTCACAGAATACAGAGGCTTATAACACAATAATCATAGTCACATTAATAACTATGATCACATTTATTTTATTGAGCAACGTTATTGCAATAAAGTGGTCAGAGATTCACTAAACGACTTCGGAAATTAGTAACTTAGATATTCTGTTAAATAATGAAGCTGGCTCGATGGGCCGGCCGTTGCAGCCGAGCGGTTCTAGGCGCTTCAGTCCGGAACAGCGCTGCTGCTACGGGCACAGGTTCGAATCCTGCCTCGGGCATGGATGTGTGTGATGCCCTTAGGTTAGTTAGGTTTAAGTAGTTTTAAGTCTAGGGGACTGATGACCTCAGATGTTAAGTCCCATAGTGCCTAGAGACGTTTCTTGGATTGATGGAAGCATGCCAACAATATTAGAGTTCACTATACAGCATTGGCAGTTATACTAAACAATGATCTGATGACGGAGAGAAGCTGAGACAGTTTGCAGTATTTAACAAATTAAGAGTAACAAATACTTTCTTTAGGGCAAAAGACATCCATAAGTTTACTTGGTGCGCAAGGGGGTGTAGATCGCTAATTGACTACGTCGTTACGAATAAAAACTGTTATCTAAGTGATATATCAACGGATCACTGTTTGCTAATATAAAAAGAACATCGCCTAGCAAGGCCGACGAAAATGAAAAGCTGTGAAAGAGCAAATGAAAAAGTGATTAAAATATACCTATTTCAAGAAAAATATATAAACACTTTTAATCAAAGAAGATTACCTAACTACCTACAAAAGCAAGAAATTGGCCAAGATATTAATGAGGGATGGGATAATTTTATCATGGTTCTAGAAACTACAGTTAACGAAGTGCTAGATAAATAGGGAAAGGATTGAAGGAAACAAGGATTAACGATACGGGATAAAGAAATTGCGAACGCAATAAGAGACAAGAAATTAGCTCACCTACAAGTGCTACAACAACAAACGGTTGAAGAAAGAGAGCTACAGAGAAAAACGAAACGATCTGATAAACATTGCAAGGAAAGCTCACAAAGACTCTTGGCACAAATTTATAAAGCAACGTTTGTAACGTAGCAAATTATTCAGAGTCTTTATATACAGCAGTGAGGAAAGCGATCTTGTAGTGTGCCTTGTCTTGTAGCCGGAAGAGAGTGCGTAATAGTTTTGCTCTCACATCAGCGAAGCTAACGCTGTAGTCGCTGCTGCAAGGAGCATGCCTACTGCGCGATCGCTTACATTATGCACATTGACTATCGATATAAAGAAGTAATTTCAGCAGGTGAATGAGACAGATCCTCTCCTGGAACTGCAGGTTATGTAGCAAGAGTAAGTTGATAGAGGAGCAGGAGCGTAAGATCTGTGCCCTTCAGGTGCAGTTGAAAAACGCACAGGAGGAGCTAGATAGGAGGAGGAGGGAGAATGGGGTTGGGGAATGGGAGCTGGCTGTTGGCAAGAGATCTGCTAAGAGAAGAAGATTTTCAGATAGTTTTACTATTGGTGTTTACAATAGATATGACCAACTGTCAGAGTCTAGTGGAGAGGAATCTCTAGTAGCTGTAGATGTAGGAAGTATGCAGCAGACCTCAGTAGTTACTGTGCCTAGAACAGTTGCAAAGTCGAAGAGGAAGAAGAAGGTTCTGCTGTTAGGCAGTTCTCATGGCAGAGGTGCAGGCCAGCAGTTGCAGGAAGTGCTGGGGAGTGAGTACCAGGTCACCAGCATTGTGAAGCCTAATGCAGGGTTG
Organism: Schistocerca serialis cubense; assembly: GCF_023864345.2. Lineage (NCBI taxonomy): Eukaryota > Metazoa > Arthropoda > Insecta > Orthoptera > Acrididae > Schistocerca > Schistocerca serialis. The sequence continues at coordinate 465,792,907 of NC_064643.1, forward strand.
GCTCAGGTGACTGTTAACATAGGGGGGTTATGTAGGGATTTTACTAAAGAGGATCAGGTAGTGATTGTAGGTGGGGCTGGTAATAGTATTGATAGGGATGGGGAGTATAACATAGATGGTGACCTGGAAAAGATAGCCACTCAGACTGGCAACACGAATGTGCATTTCGTGGAACTGTTTCACGATCGGCCTCATCTTAATACAGCCGTCAGGCGTAATAACATGAGACTTGGGGGTGCGCTGATGACAGAAAGCATGGGTCACATTTCGGTGGTGTCAGTGGAGTCTGTCAGCAGGACGGGTTTCACTAGACATGGCCTGCACCTCAACAGGTATGGGAAGGGGAGGTTGGCAAAGCTTATAGGTGACAGCATAGGTGGGGTTGGTGGGATCACCCATGGGAAAATTTCTGCAGTAGTGGGTGTTAGAGCTGCACCTTTTTTAGATTGAAGTCAGCTGATAGGTATTCCTGCTTAAGGGAAGTCTCTCTAACAAGGGAATCACTTTTGACAAAGCTTAGGTATCCGAGTAATGAGGGAATTAGTATATTTCATCAAAATATACAAGGTATTAGAGATAAAGTTAGTGAACTGCGTATAGATGTTGACTCTGAAATTATTGGTATATCTGAACACTTCTTAAATAAGGAGATAATTCAGAGGCTTCCTTTACCAGGATACAGGTTGGCTGGCAGCTTTTCTAGGAGCTCTTTGCGGTGTGGGGGAGTAGCCATGTATGTGAAAAACGGCATCCCATTTGAGTCAATTGATGTTTCAAAGTACTGCACTGAAAAGGTGTTTGAATGTTGTGCAGGTGTGGTTAAATTTAACGGAGCTAAACTTCTAACTGTTGTTATTTATAGATCCCAAGACTCCGATTTCACAACATTTTTGCTAAAGCTAGAGGAGGTTCTTGGTTCACTTTATAGGAAATACAAAAAGTTAGTTGTATGTGGTGACTTCAATATTAATTGTGTAAGTTATTCTGCAAGGAAGAGGATGCTGGTAGACCTCTTTAATTCATATAATCTTATGCGAACCGTGTTCTTTCCAACGAGAGTGCAAGGGAACAGTAAAACACCCATAGACAACATTTTTGTTCATTCCTCATTACTAGAAGGGCATTCTGTTAGCAAAAAGGTGAATGGCCTTTCAGATCATGATGCACAAATTTTAACTTTAAAAGATTTTTGTGCTGCAACACGTGTTAAATATAGTCATCAGCTGTTCAGGAAAGCTGATCCAGTTGCTGTAGAGACCTTTGTAAACCTTATAAAGGAACAAGAATGGCAAGATGTTTATAGCGCTGATACAGTAGACGATAAATATAATGCTTTTCTCAAGACTTTTCTCATGCTCTTTGAAAGTTGCTTTCCGTTAGAACGTTTAAAACAGGGTACTAGCACAAACAGGCAGCCTGGGTGGCTGACTAGAGGGATAAGAATATCTTGTAGAACCAAGTGGCAATTATATCAAAACGTTAGAAACAGTCAAAATCTAAATGCAGCAGCCCATTACAAACAGTATTGTAAGATGCTTAAAAATGTTATTAGGAAGGCAAAAAGTATGTGGTATGCAGATAGAATAGCTAAGTCTCAGGATAAAATTAAAACCATATGGTCAGTCGTAAAGGAAGTTGCTGGTCTGCAGAGACAGGTCGAGGATATAGAATCAGTGCATAGTGGGAATGTCCGTGTTACTGATAAGTCGCATATATGTACAGTATTTAATAATCACTTTCTCAATATAGCAGGAGAACTAAATAGAAACCTAGTCCCAACAGGGAATCATATAGCGCTCTTAGAAAAAAGTGTTCCGAGACTGTTACCTGAAATGCTCCTCCATGATACTGACAAGAGGGAGATTGAGTTAGTAATTAAATCACTAAAGACCAAGAACTCTCATGGATATGACGGGGTATCTAGCAGAATACTGAAGTATTGTTCTATGTATGTTAGCCCAGTTCTCGTCCATATCTATAACTTTTCCTTTAGGAGTGGTCGGTTTCCTGACCAATTAAAGTACTCGGTAGTGAAGCCACTTTATAAAAAGGGAGACATTGATAATGTTGACAATTTTAGACCTATTTCTATGCCATCGGTGTTTGCTAAAGTTATCGAGAAGGTTGTATATACAAGGTTACTGGAGCATTTAAATTCACATAATTTGCTGTCAAATGTTCAGTTTGTTTTAGAAATGGTTTAACAACTGAAAATGCTATATTCTCTTTTCTCTGTGAGGTTTTGGACGGATTATATAAAAGGTTGCGAACGCTAGGTGTTTTCTTTGATTTAACGAAGGCTTTTGACTGTGTTGACCACAAAATATTACTGCAGAAGTTGGACCATTATGGAGTAAGGGGAGTAGCTTACAACTGGTTCGCCTCTTACTTTAAGAACAGAAAGCAGAGGGTAATTCTCCTCAATATTGAGAGTGGTAGTGATGTTCAGTCCCAATGGGGCACTGTTAAGTGGGGCATTCCCCAAGGGTCGGTGCTGGGGCCACCGCTGTTTCTTATTTATATAAATGATATGCCTTCTAGTATTACAGGTGATTCAAAAATATTTCTGTTTGCTGATGACACCAGCTTGATAGTGAAGGATCTTATGTGTAATATTGAAACAGTAACAAATAATGTAGTTCATGAAATAAGTTTGTGGCTTGTGGAAAATAATTTGATGCTAAATCACAGTAAGACTCAGTTTTTACAGTTTCTAACTCACAATTCAACAAGAACCGATATTTTGATCAGACAGAATAGGCATATTATAAGCGAGACGGAACAGTTCAAGTTCTTAGGCGTTCGGATAGATAGTAAGCTGTTGTGGAAAGCCCATGTCCAGGATCTTGTTCAGAAGCGAAATGCTGCTTTATTTACCATTAGAACAGTATCTGAAATAAGTGACACTTCAACATGAAAAGTAGTCTACTTCGCATATTTTCATACGCTTATGTCGTATGGTATTATTTTTTGGGGTAATTCTTCTGATTCAAAAAGGGTATTTTTGGTTCAAAAACGGGCTGTTCGAGCTATATGTGGTGTAAGTTCGAGAACCTCTTGTCGACCCCTATTCAAAAATCTGGGAATTCTGACATTGCCCTCACAGTATATATTTTCTTTAACGTCGTTTGTTGTTAGCAATATTAGCCTATTTCCAAGAGTTAGCAGCTTTCACTCAGTTAATACTAGGCAGAAATCAAATCTGCATATAGAATGCACTTCCCTGACTCTTGTGCAGAAAGGAGTGCAGTATTCTGCTGCATCCATTTTCAATAAGCTACCACAAGAACTAAAAAATCTTGGCCGTAGCCCAAACTCTTTTAAGTCTAAACTGAAGAGTTTCCTCATGGCTCACTCCTTCTATTCTGTCGAGGAGCTCCTGGAAGAGCTAAAAAATTAAGCAAATTCCAGTGCTACATTGTTGATTTTCTTCATTTAAACTTACGACTTGTCACCTGAATATGTTTTTTTATATTTCATTTTATTTGTTTCTAATATCGTGTTATAATTTCATGTATTGACTCGTTCCATGACCATGGAGACTTCTCCTTAATTTGGTCCCACAGAACAATAAATAAATAAATAAATAACTAAACAGCCAACCTGTTGCAATAAATGGTCGTTTTCAATGAACCTTAAACCATGGTATCAATGGATTTCAACCCCTCTTCTTCAGGAGGAAAAGAAACGAATTTCAACAATCATTTAGTAAAGCGATCTAGTATCTTCACATGAAATGTGTCAGCAACAATCTGTACATCCTTTTGTAAAAATTAAGACCTCAAAAATCAAGAACATGTCACATTAGTAAAATTAATAGCATAAAATGCTGGAGCATATTAAGAGCTACATGCCAACCATACTTGTTCCAAATATTGAAGTGGAATTAAATTTTAATTGAATCTTTTTCATACTACATATACAGACCTGTGCTAATACTACAACTAGTAAAAATCCCAGTTCATTCTCTTGAATACTTCTCGAGATTTAAAATTTTACCGAGAACACACAACAACCTTTCTGGTACTACAAAACAGAGTTAAAACTTATAATGTATTAACTTATTTCATTAGAAACCATGCCCAAAAAAATAAGTTCATATAAATTATTATTCTGGAATTATCTTTGCTTTCATTGCAATAGCTTGCTCACGTAAGAGTAACCACTTCAAAAATTATTAATTAATTATGGTTTTTGTATGAATGTTACGGGGAGTGTGAGGACGTACATAAATTGAGGCTGGTTTATTTTATTAAAACTATGTATAATGTATGCGTATGAAAATTCTTCTGCAGTCATGAACCATGTGACATACGCGACATATATTGAATGTGCATGCTTTTGTATAGAAGCAGCAAGAAGAAATGTTAGGTGTTAAATCAGTTAATATTTCATTTCTGGGGATAATTCGTATTGTGTTTCATGTAAATTACATTTCTTTTAGTAAATTTAGAATTTCGTTTATAAACTGCTGTCTGTTATTCTGTTGTCTGACTTCGGAATTACCACAAATATTTGAAGGCTGGGGTTGTTCTGTTTGGGTGTCTCAATCGTCGGCCAATAGGAATTAAGCAGGTCCCGCACTTAGTATAGGGTCTTTGTGCCACTGTCCTGTGTCTCTAGGAGTCGCCCAGGAACCGTCTAACAGTGCAGAACGCGTTAACCCACGCCACACAAATTTAGGCTTAAAGAAAACCTTGAGTTCTGTCAGTTCTTTTATCGGAATTGTGAAGCGACTACAGTTTCGAACATTTTAATTTGAAGATATGAAAACTTTAAGCAACGTAATCTGGAAGTTATTTGCGTGTGAACTTTCTTGTTGTACTTAAATTCGTGTTTCGTGAACATCTCGGGACATGTAATTAAGCATTTCTTCTTAATAATCTCACTGAACGACTTGCAGTAACTGGCGTACAGCTGTGGGTCAGTGACTGTATATAACGTGAAAAACACTTGTTTTGGAGCCAATACAGCCTAATAAATGGCACTCGAAACTTTGTTACGCAAGTTATTTAGTCTCCTGAAAGCCCGATACTTAATGAACTCACAGATGCTGTCTCCAACCTTGAGTTATGTTGCCTTTGTTTGGTAGGTATTTAGTTGATGCTTCTTGAACACAGCTTTTCATCGACTGAGCTAGTATCTACCAACACCAAATGAAGGGGACAGACATTAAGAATCATACTGATGTAGGTTGAATGAACTATTAGAGGTAGGAAGTAAAAACTCACTCCACAAGACACTGAATATGATATATATGGGAAACAAATGACGGCATATAAAATGCTTAGGCATCTAGATAGTGAAAAATGGGGTGAAGAAAATACTAGTAGTGGGACAAGCTTCGTTCTGGCGCAATTTGTTAGTGCAGGTTGCCTACATCAAGGGCAGGTATGCATTCAGGGGCAAACCTATTGTTCTCCTTTGATTGACAAAACATTAACCTATTATTTCCCTCTCTGTTGACAGGTCCTTAGCCTATTCTTCTGCTGAAAGGATCCTTCCTTTTTATTGACAGGCACTTAACCTATTGTTCTCGCACCCCCTCCCTCTCCACTCCCCTCCTCGGGAAAGCTCCCCCCCCCCCTCCCCCACTGCTACAGGTACACTTTCAGGTCTGAGTTACTGGATAGCCTAGCTCACTCTTATCAATTTGATAGACTACTTAATTAAACTGATGACTCTCCCCCTCTGGTAACCCCTCTCCCGTCCCACCCTCCCTTTTGGAAACTGGGGGGGGGGGGGGGGAGACTCAATTGATCGGTCATTTGGAGCGAATTCGTTCATAGTGTATACAATATTGTTTATACAATTTAGTCAATGTCTGGAATATTGTTTATTTAAACTACTTTGGGGATTCAAGGCAGTGTATGGAATATAGTTTATTTATTTATTCAAGCAATATTTAAGAGAATTATTTAAAGAATTTTTCAGGAAATCCACCCCTGCTATCCCATCCAAACTCCCCTTACCCCTCTCCGCAACCAGGAAATTGGTGGCTCTGTGCTGGAGAGGAAAGATCTCATGATGGGAAATTCAAGGGTATATTGTTTATTTATATACAAAAAAATCAGTTTTCAGGGGCTGGAATTCTCTTGCTCATCATTCTATGCTGTTTGGAAAGACACACGTCTTGTAAGAAGTAATTAAATCGATCACCCTTCTTTTTATTGCGATATCACAAGTACTATCGTCATGCAGCACACCTCACACGTAAATACACAGTTAAAAATCTGTCGCGATGTATGCACCGACTGCCGTTCCCTGTCCACTGGACCGCACACGCTGCCAGGACTCAGACTGCACTGACAGCCCTGCGAAGTGGTGATGTGGCCGTCAGCTGCTGAACCACACACAGGTGTCAGTTCTGGTCCTGCAAGGATGAGGTGGTGGCATCAATTTCATACATGCCACTTGAGAAATACCTGTCGAAATATGTGTTGACCTAAGCACAGTTGCTGGTGCAATGATACAGAGCTATGGGTCCAGCAGTGAGAGAGATGTAACAGGGCAGCCCATCTATTACTTATCAGTCCCTTCCCAGAATTCGAAAAGTGCAGCAGAATTAGCTAACCGTCGCTTTTGTATTAACTTCCGCTACGTGTCTCGATTCTCTCCAGTTCTAGGAAATTATTTGACTTTTAAGTTTTCCAGTCAGCGCTTCTGGAAGGTGCTGCATCCTGTCAAGACTCTCTTAAACAAGTGTTATAAAGAACAGGCGTCTGGCACTGTGTAATAATCAACAACGCCCCTGCGGTCGAAAGGGTTGGAAAGATGTGGGTTCGTGTACTGTAATCAACATCATTGTCGATAATGTGACAAGGAATACTTGAGGATACGCTTAGGGGGTGCCGATGAGAGGACGTTTCTTTTTACAGCCGTATTGCCCATCTTCTTGTACACTGCGGGTTTTTTTAACATCTGGCGGTTTATAGCATGATTACACCTGTCTTTCTAAGACACAGTGGTACCACTCACAAGAAAAACTTATGAGACATGTCCCTACATCCTTGATTTTTGGTCAGTATTTGCATTGCCAGCAATCAGTTATTGGCCAAGAATTATACTTAGTAGTATGGGATGTGTGGGCAGGTGAATAGTGAAGTAATACCCAGTTTGTGTTGAGTTAATTTTGGGACCGTGTGTGTCACGTGTATACTCTGCAGAAATTTGAGAAGATGCAATACAAGTGTTTTCTCTGGCAGCATTGACAGTGTTCAAAGTCTACTTAGGTCCTCTTGGGGTAAGGGGTGGTCCGCAGCTGGCTGGCCTCTCTCTGACTGACATAAACTTCTGTTTATGGCAATAGTTTCCTCTGCCGGCGCTGCAATGCACCACGGTGAGTGCATGGGGTGTATTTGATGATCTGTATACCACTTTTTGCGGGGTTTAATTGTCACTGCAATGTGGCGATCTGTAAAAAGTAGTTTTTGCCGCTGAAAGTCTCATCTGTAGAAAAAAAAAGTTGGACGGTGCTCCCACATTGTCAGCAGTAGCAATTTGACAGGTAAATTAAGTAAGAGATGGGCTGTCCTGTTAGGATCAGCAGGAAGAATGAATTCGATGTTATTCAGGCTGTTTTCGTAAACAGGTCTTGTTAGGACAAGAATTTCCATGCAGGCAAGCTGAGACATCACGAAAGTTCCTACAAAAGCAACAGTTAACTATTTCTGCTGCACTTTACGAATTCTGGGAAGGTACTGATAAGTAATGGATGGGCTGTCCCGTTACATCTCTCTCAGTGCTGGCTCTGCACCTCTGCATCATTGCACCAGTAATGTTGTCTAGGTGAACACGTATTTCGACAGGTATTTCTCAGGTCTCATGTATGAAATTGATGCCGCGAACTGACACCTGCATTTGGTTCGGCAGCTGATGGCGACATTGTCACTTCGCAGGACTACGGTGCATCCAAACTCCTGACAGCATGTGCGGTCTAGCGGACAGGGGGCATCAGGCAGTGCATGCTTCGCAGTCGATTTTTAACTGTGTAATTACTGTGTGACGTGTGTTGCATGATGGTATTCCTTGCACGATCGGAATAAAAAGAAGGGTGATCGATTTAATTACTTCTGACAAGACCTGCAACTTTCCTAACGGCATAGAATGATGAGCAAAAGAAATCCAACCCTTGCAAACTGTTTTTTTGTATAAATAAACAATGTACCCTTGTTGTTACCTTCATGAAATACTTCCTCTCCACCACAGAGCCACCAATTTCGAGGTAGGGGAGGGGGCAAGGGGGGGGGGGTGGGTATGGTGTGGTGGGCATGGTGATCGATTTCCTGAAAATTCTTTAAATAAATAAATAAACTGTATTCCATACACTGCCTTGAATCCCCCATATAGTTTAAGTAAACAATATTCTGCACATTGTCTATATCGATTAAACAACATTCCATACACAGCAATCGATTTCTGGACCAATTATTTAACTAAATAAACAAACTATATTCCATACAGTGCTGTAAATAAATAAACAATTATCTACAGATTTTCTAAATTGTTTAAACAACATTCTATACACTACAATGGAATTCCCTCCAAATGACCGATCAACTGAGTCTTTTTCCCACCAATTTCTGGGAGGGAGGGAGGGAGAGAGGGTGGGAGGGGAGAGGGGTTATCAGAGGGGGAGAAGTTAATTAATTGATCAATATAATTAAGTAGTCAATTAAATTGATAAGATTGAGAGTGGATATCCAATAACTCAGGTCTTAATGTGTACCTGTAGCCGTGAGGGTGGAGGGAAGTGGGAGGGGGCAGGGGAACAATATGTTAAGTGCCTGTCAATCAAAGGTAGGATCCTTTTAGCAGAACAATAGGCTAATGACCTGTCAATCAAAGGAGAATTGTAAGTTAATGACCTGTCAATGAAATAAGAACAATGAGTGCATACCTATCACTGATGTATGCAACCCACACTAACAAATTGCGCCAGAACGAAGCTTATCCCACTACTAATATCAATGTAATCAAAGAAGAACTATATGTACAATATTATAGACATTTGTGGCGTAATAACTCCCTGGAAAAAGTAGAAGAAAACACTGATTCCATTATGTCAGAGGAGAAGATGGAATAAATTCAGAGTTATGGATATAGGGGCTAATACTAAATCAGAGATTTCTGAATCTAATTAATAGGTTTTGGAACAGGTATGAGATACAAAGATCCTGGTCGCTTGCCCAGGTTACGCCTTCGTATAAAATGTTCAAATGTGTGTGAAGTCTTATGGGACTTAACTGCTAAGGTCATCAGTCCCTAAGCTTACACACTACCTAACCTAAATTATCCTAAGGAGAAACACAAACACCTATGCCCAAAGGTGGACTCGAACCTCCACCGGGACCTGCCTTTGTATAAGAAAGGTGCTAGGAGCAGGTGTGAAAATTATAAAGGAAGTGTTTTGAATACAGGACATAAAATAGATGCAAGAATATTAAGTAAAAGAGTTGGAGCCATCATAGCCACTTTATTATTAGAAGAGCAAAACGGCTTTATAAAGGGATGACTGGACAGATGCTACTTTCACACTTAATTAAATAACATTGGAACTCATACAGTGATTAAGAAAAATCATGTGATAGGGTAAGTATGGAAAAGTTATGGGAAATCATGACTCAAAGTACTAAAATGTATACATAAAGATACAACAACCAACGTACATTTCTAAAACGGAAGTATAGCAAAAAGATACATATAAACTAAGATGGAAGGCTGGGTTGCAGCTTATCTGCAACTTTGTTTACAATTTTTATAAGTGATTTCTTAATGAGTGAATGTACGAAATTAACAGAACCATTTGTACTGCATCAAATTTTACCCTTAGGACGATGCTGTTTGCTGATGATCAGATTATTATCTGTAAAAGTGAAGACGAGCTGTAAAGAGCGGTATATGTGTCACAAACGTTATATGAGGATTATGATTTAAGAACTTCTATAAATAAAACAAAAACCATGGCCTTCAAAAGTGAATATAATGTTAGAACAAGTCACAGATTTTAGTTACTTAGTAACATCTGTTAGTTATAAATATGAAAATGATTTTAAAAACTTATTTCTCATGTTCCAGAAAACATTCGATACAATAAATAGAAGCATACAAAGTAAAACCAGCAAAGGAACACGAATTAAGTTCTATAAAATAAATGCTAAGGCCGCTTTTCTCTATGGACCTGAAACAGAAACGTTCACAAATGCTGATAAAAACAGTATACTTGTTGCCGAAATGAGATCCTTAAGAACAGTAAAAAGATGTAGCCTTTCAGGTAAAACTCGAAATGAAGAAAAATAAGGGAAGAGCTGGGAAGAAATTCTTTGGAGGGAAAAATTTACAATCTTGAAATCTATAGAAATGATTGGAGATAGTATGTTTTGACGGATGCCGAAGGGCAGGATTCCAAGAAGAGTGTTTGTACTGTAGGCACAAAGAAAGAAGACATACGGGAAGAGCAAGGAAACGATGTTGAATAAGTTTTGAAACCGGAACGGGAAACATTGCCTAATCCATCGAGTGCAGAAGAAGAAGAAGAAGGATGACCTGACGCATTTTATCAAAAACAAGAACAGAACTTATTGCATTAGTATTTTAAGTCAGAAAGTAATGCTATAAATCAAATGTAATTTTTTAATTTCTTTTTTAGTCTATATGAGGGTGAAGTTACATAAAAGTTCTTAATAATAATCTAGTCAATTATACCACATGTAGTAATACATGCATTGCATCGCCGATATCGGGGATTCATGCTGCAGACCTTGCTCAGCCTCACATTTGCAAAGGGCTGTCGATTGCGTTCCCCTTTAATATTTTTATTTTCTTGTTTTTTGTATCATTCCCTGATTACTATGATACGGCCCCCCCCACGGGTTCCTGTCGTGTATTTTCTTCTTTATCTTGGAGAGCACTTGCATCCAACGTCTTCAGTTACCCTGTCCTGTGACATTAATGTGAAAACCGCCCATGTTCGACATCAGCGTGCAATAACTACTCACAGTAGGCAGGTCGCAACACTTACAGTGAGGGGTATATAATCCGTATAGGGGGGGGGGGGGCGGAAAACAGAGCAGTCGTTATCGTAATGTGGAAATGGAGTGATTTATCTGTCCAAGAGAGCACGATCATTGGCCTTCCGGTCAAGAATGGAAGAACTGCCGAGACGCTAAGTTTGTAAACCGTCCGCATGCCGCCGCGGTTAAAGTATAACATGCATGGCAAAATGACTCTATGCAAAACCGGCGCCGCGGCAAATGTAGAGCACCACGGGTCATAGGTGATAGGCATGAACGACGGTTGAGGAGATGTGTACGGGCGAACAGACGTGCGACTGGTTAGCAAATGGCCACCCATATGAACCAAGGGGCTACCAACAATGTGTCCTCAACGACCGTTCAGCGAACGTTGCTGGGTACGGGCTTCTGCGGCAGGGTCCTGTTCCATGCCTCCACGCTGACTGCTCTTCATTGGCGACGAAGGCTGGAATTTGCACACCTACACCGCAACTGGACGTCAATTGAGTGGCGACAGGTGGCCTTTTCAGATGCATCATGTTTTATGCTCCATCGGACAGATGGCCGTTGGCGTGCACGGCGTGAAACGTTTGGAAGCAAACAACCTGCAACAATCGTTGGAAGGCTCCAGATCGGTCGAGGGAGCGTTGTGGTCTCGGGACTGTTTTCGTGGCATTCCCTGGGTGATTTATTCTGGAAGGCACAACCGATTAACACAAGCGTGCATCTATGCTTGGTGGCCGCATCCACCTCTAAACGCAGTTTCTTTTATCTCGGAACGATGACATCTACCAGCAGGATAATACAACGTGTCACACAACTCGCAGTGTACATGCGTGTTTCGAAGAGCAACAGGACGAGTTTGCCGTACCCCTCTGGCCACCAAACTCAACGGATTAAAACCCAAAACATGCAGGACCATCTCAATCGGGCTTTCTGTACCATGGATCCTCAACCGAAAAAATAGCATATCTTGTCACGACACTAGAGTCGGTTCACATCCGTGTCGGTAACTTCTCGAAACTCACTGACTGTCTTCCTGCACGTCTCGTAGAGGTCCGCACTGCAAATAAAGGTGGTTATTCCGGATTTTGACAGATGGTCACATTAGTGTGACACCACAATGAATTTGTTATATATATATGCCAATCTCTGTTTTCCTCCACGTTTTTTACCTTCTACCACTCCCTCAATTAACATCAAACTTTTCGTTATTTCTTAATACATATCCTATCAAATTATCCCTTCAGTGTTTCCTACATGTTCCCCTCCTCGCCGAGATTGCGGTGATCCTCTTCATTTCCCATGTCATCAGGCTATCTAATTTTCAACATGATTCTACAGCACTACATCTCAAGCGCTCCGAGACCCTTATTTTCCAGTTTTCCCACAATCACTGATTCATTTCTATTCAGTACTGTGCCCCAAACGTAGATTTTCAGAAGTTCCTTCCTCAGTTTAAAGCTGGTGTTTAATACTAGTATACTTTTGATCAAGAAGGCTCTCTTTTTCTGTAATAGTCTACTTTTTAATTGCTTCTTTTTCCGTCATGTGTTATTTTATTTTTCAAGGTAGCAACAATGATTACCAGAATACAAAGTACAACTAAAAGAAGTAGAAAGATTTGTATATTCAGTAAACTAGATAAAGAAGCAGTAGTGTCATATCTCAATGAGGAACTTGATGCTTTTATTTCAGGACAGGGGCATGAGGGGGAACTGCGGCTCAAGTTTAAAATAATGGTTGACCATGCGCTGGCTAGATATGTACCTAGCAGATGGGAGGAAACATCCAGGCTATACAGTCATTGTAAAGAAACTCCAAAAGAAACAGACGTTATTTCATAATAGGTATAAAACAAAGCGTTAGTCGAGACATGCTACATGAAACACGTTTGTCAAGAGGGCAATGAGCAAAGCCTCCAATGACTACCGTAGCTGCCGGCCGGAGTGGCTGTGCGGTTCTGGGCGCTACAGTCTGGAACCGAGCGACTGCTACGGTCGCAGGTTCGAATCCTGCCTCGGGCATGGATGTGTGTGACGTCCTTACGTTAGTTTGGTTTGATTAGTTCTACGTTCTAGGCGGCTGATGACCTCATACGTTGAGTCGCATAGTGCTCAGAGCCATTTGAACCACTACCGTAGCTGAATATTATGTAAACACCTTTCACAAAACCCGACGGAATCATGGTCATATGTAAAGGCTGTTAGTGGCGTCAGTGTTAGTGTCCAGACCCTCATGAACGAGACAGAAACTGAAATTGAGGTTAGCAAAGCAAAATCAGAAAAGCTTAACTCTGTTTTCAAATGTTCCTTTATGGAGCAAAACTGAGGTATAACGTCCCATTTACTCATCATACATATGCAAGGGCCAGGGAAACAGATATTGGTGTCAGTGGCGTTGGGAAACAGCTGAAGTCGTTAAAATCTTTACGCCAAAGATTCCTCCGACAAAAAGCTGTGTCCAGTGGTTGGAAGAAATCATCTACAAGAAAAGCAGCAGAAATGATTCACAAAACTGCCGTCCATTATGCTTGACATTCACTTGTTGTACAGTGTTACAACGTATTCTGCGCTGACATGTAATGCGATATCTGGAAGAGATTGACCTTCTTTATGTCAGTCAACATGGATTCCGAAAACATGGATCATGGAAAACCCAACTCGCGCTTTTCTCATCCTGAAAGCCACACATTACGGTAGAAAGGTAGTTGCAGGGTTTCCTGACTTCCAAAAGGCATTTGACTCTGTACCACACATACGATTACCATTGAAAGTAGGTTCATGTGAGTTTCAAGCAAGCTTTGTGACGGACGGACGATTTTTTGGTGGGGAGGATACAGCTTGTTATCTTGTATGGAGAGTCATCGACTAACATCAGGTGTGCACCAGGAAAGTGTGCTGGGGACCCTTGCTATTCATGTACCTTGTAGGCGATATTAATAGTAATCTCAGACTTGAGGACCAGTCAAATGAAAACGAGACAGATGGAAAAAAATAAGTAAACTGTTTATTGTTTCAAAGGTAATCGCCATATTTATTATAACATTTATCCCACTGTGAGACAAGCCGGTCAGTGTCTTCATGAAAAAATATTTGCGGTTGCCTAGGGAACCATGACTGTACCTCTTCGTCCGAAAGAACTCGACACCTACAGACGTCTTTCTTCAGGGCTCAAAAAACATGGAGATCGGGACTGTATGGATTTCCCAGTGAAACTTCTATAGCGTAATCGAAAGGACCTTGGCAACATGTGAGAGGGCATTTTGCGGCAAGTTGTTTCAAGTACGCTGCAATTTCCACATTATTGGAACCCTGAAGAAAGACGTTCGTGGTCGAAGAAGTGCACTCCTGGATACAATCATGATTCTGTAGGTAAACATTAACATTTTTCCATGAAGGAACTGACCAATTTGTCTCACAGTGGGATAAATGCGCTAACAATTCGGGCGATTACTTTTGTAGTAGTAACTACCTCACTTACTTTTTAGGGTTCCTTACTTCATTCGGTAAAAACGGAACCCCTATAGGATCACTTTGTTGTCTGTCTGTCTGTCTGTCGCTCTGTCCGACTGGTGAAAGCGCTCTTTCAGTAATGGGTAGACGTGCCAAGGTGTACGATCCCTCGGTGGTGTAAAACATTGATGCTTCTAAGTCAATCCAGTCAAAAGATACAACCCGTTATGTACCAAATTCTGAAACTCACAAACAAAACGTACAGGGTAGGTTGGCCAATTTGGTAAGAAGCAAGGTCTCACAACACAACTAAAGGAAAAAATCGGAAAATTCATAATTTATAATCATCATCATCATCGTTTAAGACTGATTATGCCTTTCAGCGTTCAGTCTGGAGCATAGCCCCCCTTATAAAATTCCTCCATGATCCCCTATTCAAGGCTAACATTGGTGCCTCTTCTGATGTTAAACCTATTACTTCAAAATCATTCTTAACCGAATCCAGGTACCTTCTCCTTGGTCTGCCCCGACTCCTCCTACCCTCTACTGCTGAACCCATGAGTCTCTTGGGTAATCTTGCTTCTCCCATGAGTGTAACATGACCCCACCATTTAAGCCTGTTCGCCCTGACTGCTACATCTATAGAGTTCATTCCCAGTTTTTCTTTGATTTCCTCATTGTGGGCACTCTCCTGCCATTGTTCCTGTCTACTAGTACCTGCAATCATCCTAGCTACTTTCATATCCGTAACCTCAACCTTGTTGATAAGGTAACCTGAATCCACCCAGCTTTCGCTCCCATACAACAAAGTTGGTCGAAAGATTGAACGGTGCACAGATAACTTAGTCTTGGTACTGACTTCCTTCTTGCAGAAGAGAGTAGTTCGTAGCTGAGCGCTCACTGCATTAGCTTTGCTACACCTCGCTTCCAGTTCTTTCACTATGTTGCCATCCTGTGAGAATATGCATCCTAAGTACTTGAAACCGTCCACCTGTTCTAACTTTGTTCCTCCTATTTGGCACTCAATCCGTTTATATTTCTTTCCCACTGACATTACTTTCGTTTTGGAGATGCTAATCTTCATACCATAGTCCTTACATTTCTGATCTAGCTCTGAAATATTACTTTGCAAACTTTCAATCGAATCTGCCATCACAACTAAGTCATCCGCATATGCAAGACTGCTTATTTTGTGTTCACATATCTTAATCTCACCCAGCCAGTCTATTGTTTCAACATATGATCCATAAATAATATGAACAACAGTGGAGACAGGTTGCAGCCTTGTCTTACTCCTGAAATTAGTCTGAACCATGAACTCAATTTACCGTCAACTCTAACTGCTGCCTGACTATCCATGTAGAGATCTTTAATTGCTTGCAAAAGTTTGCCTCCTATTCCATAATCTCGTAGAACAGACAATAACTTCCTCCTAAGAGCCCGGTCATATGTCTTTTCTAGATCTATAAAGCATAGATACAATTCCCTGTTCCACTCATAACACTTCTCCATTATTTGCCGTAAGCTAAAGATCTGGTCCTGACAACCTCTAAGAGGCCTAAACCCACACTGATTTTCATCCAATTGGTCCTCAACTAATACTCGCACTTTCCTTTCAACAATACCTGAGAAGATTTTACCCACAACGCTGATTAAAGAGATACCTCTGTAGTTGTTAAAATCTTTTCTGTTTCCATGTTTAAAGATTGGTGTGATTACTGCTTTTGTCCAGTCTGATGGAACCTGTCCCGACTCCCAGGCCATTTCAGTTATCCTGTGTAGCCATTTAAGACCTGACATTCCACTGTATTTGATGAGCTCCAACTTAATTTCATCCACCCCAGCTGCTTTATTGCATTGCAATCTATTGACCATATTCTCCACTTCCTCAAATGTGATCCTATTTCCGTCATCATTCCTATCCCATTCTACCTCGAAATCTGAAACATTACTGATCGCATTTTCACCTAAATTGAGCAACTCTTCAAAATATTCCCTCCATCTGCCCAAGGCATCCACAGGATTCACCAGCAGTTTTCCTGACCTGTCCAAAATACTTGTCATTTCCTTCTTACCTCCCTTTCTAAGATTGCTAATTACACTCCAGAATGGTTTTCCAGCAGCTTGACCCATAGTCTCCAACCTGTTTCCAAAGTCTTCCCAAGATTTCTTCTTGGATGCTGCAATTATCTGTTTGGCTTTGTTTCTTTCTTCAACGTAACTTTCTCTGTCTACCTGAGTTCTAGTATGTAGCCATTTTTGATACGCCTTCTTTTTCCTTTTACAGGCTGCCTTGACTGTGTCATTCCACCAAGCTGTTTGCTTCATCCTACTTTTACACACTACTATTCCAAGACATTCTTTAGCCACTTCTAGTACTGTGTCCCTGTACCTTGTCCATTCCTTTTCCAATGACTGTGATTGACTACATTCAACTAACTGGTACCTTTCTGAGATCACTGTTATGTACCTGTGCCTGATTTCATTATCCTGAAGTTTCTCCACTCTTATCCTCCTACATATGGACCTGACCTCCTGCACTTTCGGCCTCACAATCCCAATTTCACTGCAGATTAAATAATGATCAGTGTCATCAAAGAATCCCCTGAATACACGTGTGTCCCTCACAGCCTTCCTGAGTTCCTGATCTGTTACTATGTAGTCAATGACAGATCTGGTTCCCCTGCCTTCCCAAGTATACCGGTGAATGTTCTTATGTTTAAAAAAAGGAGTTTGTGATTACTAAGCCCATACCGGCACAGAAATCCAAGAGTTGTTTCCCGTTCGTGTTCGCCTCCATATCCTCTCCAAATTTTCCCATAACCTTTTCATACCCTTCTGTTCGATTTCCAATCCTGGCATTAAAATCACCCATGAGCAGAACACTGTCCTTGTCCTTTACTCTAACAACTACATCACTGAGAGCCTCATAAAAACTATCCATCTTATCTTGATCTGTCCCTTCACAATGCGAATATACTGACACAATCCTAATTTTCTTGCTAGACACTGTCAAATCTATCCACATCAGTCGTTCGTTTACATACCTTATTGCAACTACGCTGGGTTCCATTTCTTTCCTGATGTAAACCCCTACACCCCATTGTGCTATTCCTGCTTTGACTCCTGACAGGTAGACCTTGTATTCTCCCACTTCTTCTTCTTTCTCACCCCTTACCAAAATGTTACTAACGGCTAAAACGTCCATCCCCATCTTACTTGCAGCCTCTGCCAGCTCTACCTTCTTCCCAGAGTATCCCCCATTGATATTCATAGCTCCCCATCTCATTACCATTTGTTTGCCAAGTCGTATCTTAGGAGTCCCTGGTTTGTCAGTTAGAGGTGGGACTCCGTCACCTCCAAAGGTTCGAGGCATTTTGCTCTGATTGTTGCCAGCATCATATTTAAAGTACCAGGGAAGCAGTTTGCTAGCCTTACTTGCCCCGAGTCCCATTGGGTTTTACCCCTGACGGCTGAGTGACTAACCGGTGGATTTGGTAGTCTTTGCCGTATGAGCACAAAGGTAACCACGTCTCAGAATATGTCCGAGATGCCCAGCCTTATTCCAAAGTAACTCGTATCCCGACTGTCGGGACCACTTACTTGGCCACTCATACGTTGCCCGTGGTTCATGAACTAGGACATGACTACAGGAACCCACACCATGGACCACCATAATTTACAATTCCATAAAAAATATTTTTTGTCATTCTCGAAAGTTATGGAATTCCTGAGACCGATACCTCGCCAGTGTCGATAGCAACAACAGGCAAAAATCGTCGAGGTTCTCGATTCCTGGTATGGATGAAGAAATGTATACAAAATTTGGTTCGTATGGTACCCTTGGTGAACGAATGCTACACGCACTATCCGGATTTGTTTCCCATCTGTCTCAAAATTGTTCAAATGGCTCTAAGCGCTGTGGGACTTAACATCTGAGGTCATCAGTCCCCTAGACTTAGAACTACTTACACCTAACTAACATAAGGACATCACACACATCCATGCCCAAGGCAGGATTCGAACCTGCGACCGTAGCAGCCGCGTGGTTCCGAGCTGAAGCGCCTAGAACCACTCGACCACAGCGGCTGGCCCCATCTGTCTCGTTTTCATTTGACTGTCCCTTGTATAATGAAGTACTGTCTGAGAAAAGTTGCACAAATATGCAGTCAGATATTGATATAATTTCTAAGTGGTGCAAAGATTCGAAACTCACTTTAAATGTTCAGAAATGTAAAATTGTGCATTCCGAAAAACGAAGAACATGACTGCAGTATTAACGAGTCACAGATGGAATCTATCAACTTATACAAATACTTAGCAGTAATAGTTTGTAGGAATATCAAGTGGGATGATCATATGGTCTCTGTCGTGGGTGAAGCAGGCGGTAGACTACTACTGTTCATTGATAGAATACCGAAGAAATGAAAAGAAGATGCAGACAAAACACTCGTGCGACCCATTCTAGAGTACTGCTCAAGTGCTTGTGAGATCTGTACCAAATAGGATTAAGTGGCAATACTGAAAGGATACAAAGGAGGGTAGCCCGAACGGTCACTGGTTTGTTTGATCCATGGGAGAGTGTTACGAAGATGCTGAAAGAACTGAGCTTGCGGACGACTGAAGAAAGACGCAAACTATACCGCTACAACCTACTTTCAAAGCTTCAGAACCAACTTTAAATGATAAATCTAGGCATATGCCACAAATCCGTCGATATCGCTCTTACAGGGGTCTTAAGGGCAAGACGCCTTTAAAGAATCATTCTTCCCGCATTCCATACGTCAGTGCAATGGGAAAAAGCGGTAGTAACTGATGTAGCGCGACGTATGCTTTGCCATGCTCTGCAACAGTGGTTTGCAGAGTACTGATGTAGACGTATACTGCGAAACAGAGTGGGGAGTGTCAAAGATGACCTCAGTTTGCGGAAGGCCGGGCTATATCGGATTCCGTGTCAATGTGGCACGACATATATTGGACAAACAGTGCGCACCGTCGAAGATCGATGCCGGAAACACGGAAACACTACTGGCAGACTCAACTAATGTACACCAATAAGTTGGCGGTCACAAAGAAATGTTGGAGAATCATACGATAGAATACGAACGTACCAGGATTTAAGTGCAGACTTTCAAATACTGGGAACTAACGTTAGAGAGATCATCGAAATTCGCACCAGGGATAATCTTACCAGTAGGGCATTGCAGATATAATCTCAGTCAGGCTTGGAAACCAGCAATGGGCCTAATTAAGAAAGCGTTCAGCAAACACAACGAAATGGCGACCAGGTCGGACATAGCAGCTACATCGACGCTACCACAGACGCCGATGCAAGCGTCTCCGCGACTGCCCACGCGCGCTCTCGGGTACAGACCGCGGAGGGAACGGTATGGGATGGGAGGCGATATAATTCGGCCGCCCGCCCTCAGGAGCGCCTGATGATGGCGACATGTCTGATCGCCGAAATATTGTGCCCATTGGATACTATGGACCAGCAGCACAACTGTGGACTTCAGATCAACAAATGCGCTGGGAGAAACTGAAGAGTCACAATGAAATTTGTTGTTTGCTCAAAATGTTCCCGAAGGGGGATCATCAGAGGGAAGTTAAGCTAAAAATTTTAATCACTATTTCAAGTGTCTGTAAATAACCGATAGCAATATGAATCGAGTAGTATTGTTCACATTTAAAACACCAGAGGAAAATCATTCACTACTCTCCACTGTGACTCAGAAGAAGGTGCGTTAGGCAATCACAACAAGATTGGACAATTTACCATGTAACAAAAATGGTTCAAATGGCTCTGAGCACTACAGGACTTAACTTCTGTGGTCATCAGTCCCCTAGAACTTAGAACTACTTAAACCTAACTAACCTAAGGACATCACACACATCCATGCCCGAGGCAGGTTTCGAACCTGCGACCGTAGCTGTCGCGCGGTTCCAGACTGCAGCGCCTAGAACCGGTCGGCCACTCCGGCCGGCTTACCATGTAAGATGAAATATGTCAGGTAGTAAGTAACTTGGAAGATAAAATAAAATAGTCTCTTTTGGATAATTTCTTCCATCTTACAGACGAATTAAGGGTTAAAAATTCTAGCATATGCCGTGTAGGAGACCGTTATTCCTACTTTTGTCGTTAAATTATTTCCACTGGTTGTAGGGGTACTGAATAAAATTGATTTATTTTGATTGCGATTTTTATGGATTTTTGATTATTACATTTAGTAACTGACAATATATTGTCCTAACAAATTAATGATTATCGTCTGTAAAGAGAAAATTTTCATAACCACTAATTAACTAATAACTAGCTATTCTCGGACAATTGTCAATATTGAGCTATAGGGAAAAATACACTCCTGGAAATGGAAAAAAGAACACATTGACACCGGTGTGTCAGACCCACCGTACTTGCTCCGGACACTGCGAGAGGGCTGTACAAGCAATGATCACACGCACGGCACAGCGGACACACCAGGAACCGCGGTGTTGGCCGTCGAATGGCGCTAGCTGCGCAGCATTTGTGCACCGCCGCCGTCAGTGTCAGCCAGTTTGCCGTGGCATACGGAGCTCCATCGCAGTCTTTAACACTGGTAGCATGCCGCGACAGCGTGGACGTGAACCGTATGTGCAGATGACGGACTTTGAGCGAGGGCGTATAGTGGGCATGCGGGAGGCCGGGTGGACGTACCGCCGAATTGCTCAACACGTGGGGCGTGAGGTCTCCACAGTACATCGATGTTGTCGCCAGTGGTCGGCGGAAGGTGCACGTGCCCGTCAACCTGGGACCGGACCGCAGCGATGCACGGATGCACGCCAAGACCGTAGGATCCTACGCAGTGCCGTAGGGGACCGCACCGCCACTTCCCAGCAAATTAGGGACACTGTTGCTCCTGGGGTATCGGCGAGGACCATTCGCAACCGTCTCCATGAAGCTGGGCTACGGTCCCGCACACCGTTAGGCCGTCTTCCGCTCACGCCCCAACATCGTGCAGCCCGCCTCCAGTGGTGTCGCGACAGGCGTGAATGGAGGGACGAATGGAGACGTGTCGTCTTCAGCGATGAGAGTCGCTTCTGCCTTGGTGCCAATGATGGTCGTATGCGTGTTTGGCGCCGTGCAGGTGAGCGCCACAATCAGGACTGCATACGACCGAGGCACACAGGGCCAACACTCGGCATCATGGTGTGGGGAGCGATCTCCTACACTGGCCGTACACCACTGGTGATCGTCGAGGGGACACTGAATAGTGCACGGTACATCCAAACCGTCATCGAACCCATCGTTCTACCATTCCTAGACCGGCAAGGGAACTTGCTGTTCCAACAGGACAATGCATGTCCGCATGTATCCCGTGCCACCCAACGTGCTCTAGAAGGTGTAAGTCAACTACCCTGGCCAGCAAGATCTCCGGATCTGTCCCCCATTGAGCATGTTTGGGACTGGATGAAGCGTCGTCTCACGCGGTCTGCACGTCCAGCACGAACGCTGGTCCAACTGAGGCGCCAGGTGGAAATGGCATGGTAAGCCGTTCCACAGGACTACATCCAGCATCTCTACGATCGTCTCCATGGGAGTATAGCAGCCTGCATTGCTGCGAAAGGTGGATATACACTGTACTAGTGCCGACATTGTGCATGCTCTGTTGCCTGTGTCTATGTGCCTGTGGTTCTGTCAGTGTGATCATGTGATGTATCTGACCCCAGGAATGTGTCAATAAAGTTTCCCCTTCCTGGGACAATGAATTCACGGTGTTCTTATTTCAATTTCCAGGAGTGTATATAATTCCATGTCACAAAGATTTTACTGTATCCTGTACGTATTTCAGGGATCAACCCATCATCGTCAGGTGGAAGGCATCTTTCATGTACCTGTTTTTTAAAGTATCGGCTATGTCTTGTGGCACCATGTGAGGTGGCCATGGAGTTAGTTTGCTTTTTGCAAGCGTAAGAACGCTGTGTGACGCGAAAAATCGCACTGCATGTCGTCATACATGATTTTATGCTAACAAGATGCATCCTAATCTCATGACCATATCGCCATGATCAGACTCTCCTACTACGTGACAGCGTGATGCATATTTCATTTACATATTTTTTACAATGTAATGATGGTGAGTACGTACATAACTAGAGTTTATGCAGCATGAGAAAAGTACATGAGGCTTATTTATCACATCTGAAAATGGAAATAATATGCTAAAACCGGAAAATATTATCTGTAGTAAATAGACGGTCTTGACATAATAAATTAGTGTATGAACATCGTATGCTGATGCATGGAATAGCCGACGCTTACCACCAAAACACCCGTGTAAGAGATTATTATGGTGGTAGATTAACCATCTAAACGCACATTGGTTGGAGTAAACTCTTTCTGATATGCAGACTTGTGTATTTTTAAATTCTAATTAAAGATCGCAGTCCTTTTTTTTCATAATGTCCTATTTCCAATTTCAGGTTTAATAGTTTAACAAGTGTCATATAGCTGCGGTTTATACAGGGAAACGAGACAGCCTCACGTGCGTAGCATGAGAACTGGATTGTTGGAGTCGTTGGTTCCGACTAAGAAGACTGAGTGGAGCACCGCAGCCTGCACAAAACTTATTACATGGCGGACCCTAGTAGTCCAAATGTAGAATAAAAAAGGTCCTGGAACATAATCCCTAATGGAAGCAATTGTTATATAAGCTCCATGTTTTACTCGTGCTAATCTTCAACATTTTAAACACACTAACGAAAAAGGAAAGTATCGCATCGTGAACGCATTGAACGGAAGCAACCAAACTAATACTCCAGTATTTCGATAGCTGTGGGATTGTATCGGTTGAAATTATATCCTTACGGGAGCTTATTTTCGGTATCGAAAAAACCCAATCCTCCAGACGAAAATCTGTGTGAGTACATGATGGCTGTTGGTCGTGTCTAAAGTTACTGGTACTTTGCGAGTGGATATCATAACACGGCATGTCCAGACCACGTGCAAGTTCAGTTTTTCGTCATTTTTCGGGCTTCGGCAATGGTCGAATTATTGATAAGAGGGACAAGGGAGTATCGCAGTGAGAGAGCACACAGACAATCGGCTGTATTTAGTGACTGCAGTGTGCGGGGTAATAAGATGAAACAGCGTGGCGAGAAGAGTAGGCAACTGGTAGTTCAGGAAGTGCTACGTCACGAGTAGTCCGTAGGATTGTACGACAGACTATAAAGAGTGGGCGGATGCCAGGTGCTGAAACTCGGGCAGAGATTACGGTGCAGTGTCACCAGGAACAGTCGTGAAAATATTAAAGGAAACTGTACTGAGACCTCGAGACAGTTCCTCTCTCTCTGTATCTCCTCCACGTCCGAACAACATCGCTTTGGTTCTCTCCGAGACGCCTGGACACTTCCCTCGTTGAGAGCCCTTCCTGGAACAAAGTAACAATGCGGACGCGATCGAACCGCGGTATTGAGCGTCTAGACATGGTTGAACTAGAGACAATACGAGCCGTGTACCTCCTTCCTGGTGGAATGACTGGAACTCATCGGCTGTCGGACCCCCTCCGTCTAAAAGGCACTGCTCATGCATGATTGTTTAGATCTTTGGGCGGGTTTAGTGACATCTCTGAACAGTTGAAGGGACTGTGTCTGTGATACAATATCCACGGTCAACGTCTATCTTCAGGAGTTCTGGGAACCGGGGTGATGAAAAACTTTTTTTGATGTATGTATATGTTCTTTTATATTTGGCCGTATGTTTCCCTAAAATATTGTAGGGCGCACCTGTAAATGTTCTAGGGCGCACCAGTGCGCCCTGGCACACACTTTGAGAACCACTGGTCTAGACCAACAGCTCACCAACTCGTGCAATCGTAGAGTGAGGAGCTACTGAATATGACAACAGGACTGATTTGCCAGCTGTCGAAGGCAGGCTAATTGCTCACTAGTTTGTGTCAAGAATCATAAAGCCTGTTGTCTTTCTCTTGTTGGCCAAGTTTAATTGATATTGGTTTGGTACTTCAAAAATTTTCCGTTTCCCTCAGTGAAGTCTAAACAGATTCTAAAAATAGTGTATATAATATGATAATGTAATTGTTCTGTAGCAAAAATATTTAGACTTAGTAATTTTGAGTCAGCACAGAACGATTCTCGTCGACAGATAAAACAGACTTTATCATTAATACAGAAAACGTAATGTAATGAATGTAGGTTTTCATATTAATTTCGCTGTCTTGCCACCTGTTTAGTAGTCGTATACTTTGTTTTAGCTGCGTGTTCTAATGAGCCGTCAATGTGTGCTTTTTGAAGTCTGCTGTGCTCGGAGCAAACAAGTCAGTTGCGCCACGGGTAGAGCAGAGCAAGCGTTCAAGTATTGCAGAGAGGTTCGCCTTTGGAAAATTTTTAATGAGACCGCCTCTGCGGCGCGCAATTTCCACACGGGTGCACACAATTCTAGTTCAAGCTAGTTTCATTTCATCAACACTTACTCAGTTCTTGTTGACCATTTAGTCAGTAAGATGTTTAACCGCATGAACGCACGTTGTTCTTTTTTCTACCATTCTCAAGAAACGACAATAATTACGTATTCCATTGAATCACGAAATTATAAAATTGAAACTTGCAGGTTAAATGATCTGAAATAATTACCAAGGTTCAGAGGAATATCATTCACTTGGCTGTTCAGTCTTATTAGTGACTTAACTACGAAAAAGCAGCAATTAACGTTCTTTCGAAATCCGTACTGGAGTGTTCTTATACATACATCAAAAAATTTTTTGCATCACCCCAGTTCCCAGGACTCCTGAAGGTAGACGTTGACTGTGGATATTGTATCACAGACACAGTCCGTTTGACTGTTAAGAGATGTCACTAAACCCGCCCATAGAAGTATTCAACCATGCATGAGCAGTGCCTATTAGACGGAGGGGGTACGGCAGCCTATTAGTTCCAGTCATTCCACGAGGAAGGAGGTACACGGCTCCTGCTGTTGTCTCTAGTTCAACCATGTCTAGACGCTCAATACCACGGTTCGATCGCGTCCACTTTGTTACTTTGTTCCAGGAAGGGCTCTCAACGAGGGAAGTGTCCAGGCGTCTCGGAGTGAACCAAAGCGATGTTGTTCGGACATGGGGGAGAGACATAGTGACAGGAACTGTCGATGACATGCCTCGCTCAGGCCGCCCAAGGACTACTACTGCAGTGGATGGCCGCTACCTACGGATTATGGCTGAATAATGCACAACTTCACTCCCGATGGCGAGATCTATCTTTGCAACCACGACACAATGCAGCGCAGTACGGATGGGCACAACAATATGCCGAATGGACCGCTCAGGATTGGCATCACGTTCTCTTCAACGATGAGTGTTTCATATGCCTTCAACCAGACAATCGTTGGAGACATGTTTGGAGGCAACCCAGTCAGGCTGAACGCCCTAGACATACTGTCCGGCGAGTGAAGCAAGGTTGGGGTTCCCTGCTGTTTTGGAGTGGCGTTATGTGGGGCCGACGTACGCCGCTGGTGGTCATGGAAGGCGTCGTAACGGCCGTACGTGAGTGCCATCCTCCGACCGATAGTGCAACCATATCAGCAGCATATTGGCGAGACATTCTTCTGCATGGACAACAATTCGCGACCACATCGTGCAAATCTTGTGAATGACTTCCTTCAGAGTAACGACATCGCTCAACTAGAGTGGCCAGCATGTTATTCAGACAAAAACTCTATCGAACATGCCTGGGATATATTGAAAAGGGCTGTTTATGGATGACGTAACCCACCAACCACTCTGAGGCATCTACGCTCAAGAATGGTTCAAATGGTTCTGAGCACTACGGGACTTAACGTCTGAGGCCATCAGTCCCCCATAACTTAGAATCACGTAAACCTAACTAACCTAAGGACATCACACACATCCATGCCCGAGTCAGGATTCGAACCTGCGACCTTAGCGGTCGCGCGGTTCCAGACTGTAGCCCCTAGAACCGCTCGGCCACTTCGACCGGCACATCTACGCCGAATCGCTGTTGAGGAGTGGGACAATCTGGACCAACAGTGCCCTGATGAACTTGTGGATAGTATGCCACGACGAATACAGGCACGCATCAAGACAAGAGGACGTGCTACTGGGTATTAGAGGTACCGGTGTGTTCAGAAATTTGGACCACCACTTCTGAAGCTCTAGCTGTATTGCGGTACAACATTCGATTTTTGGTTTTCATGAGCAATAAAAAGGACGGAAATGATGTTTATGTTGATCTCTATTCAGTTTTCTGTACAGGTTCCGGAAGTCTCGGAACCGAGGTGATGCAAAACTTTTTTTGATGATTGTAGTTGACTGAACAGTGGAATTTTTTCAAGTAATACTTACTTCCTTGCATTAGAAGTATTTGTTAATTTTTTTTTCTCTTGGAATGTGAAACGTTGCTCTTTATGGAAGGTTGTTTATCTTCGATACAAAAATTGAATAAAACTAGTTTTTTGCTATGTTCGTATTTTTTTTAATCGTTCTAGCGCCCAGTCTCATTGCTTCGGTCATTTTCAGTCTTACCAACAATGTACCAACACATGAGAAACTAAATTTAAGGATTTATGGGCAGTGCGCCACAAGAAAGTTACCGTGTGATGAGTGAAGGGGCACTATGGTGTCCGAGGATATGAAACTGTCGACGCTTTCACAATGTGTGTTGTGCACCTTACTACAAAGGATTTTGAATATGTTCCTTACACAAAACACCTCCAAGATGGGTGGAAGCAAATAAGACCCTTATGATATTAAACGATTCAGCTATCAGACCAATAGGATAAATGCAGAACATTCCAGCATGTCCATGGCACACTTTTGGACGTAGCATAGAAAGGTTTGTCTCCGACTGAACCACGGAAGGACCAGACAACAACTTTTTCGTCATTATGGTCGTGCCTGTGGAACACGGGAGGACATGGACCACATCAGTTTCGGCTGATACCATGTGACGACCAGTCTAGTCTAGTGCTTAGATCTTTATGGGCATCAACTTCCCAGCGGGGTGTAGATACAACTTGAGACAAATGTGTCCAGATATAAACATTCACTTTCTGATTAGGACACCCCTAC
This sequence comes from Schistocerca serialis cubense, assembly GCF_023864345.2. Taxonomy (NCBI): domain Eukaryota; kingdom Metazoa; phylum Arthropoda; class Insecta; order Orthoptera; family Acrididae; genus Schistocerca; species Schistocerca serialis. The sequence continues at coordinate 465,820,450 of NC_064643.1, forward strand.
GTAATGACCAGAGGACCGCTAGATGTCACAAGAGGTGGACCCACCGGTATAAAACAGGCGGGGAGAATTGCATTGCCAGTAGAGAACCAGTAACACGAAAACGGGCAGGTCAAGAGAGCTCAGTCATTACGAATGTGGACTAGTCATTTGATGTCACCTGGATAACAAATACATCAAGAACATTTAAATTCTTCTAAAGTTTCCCAAGTAAACTTTCGCTAATGTGGTTGTGAAGTGGAAACGCGAAGGGACAACCACAGCTCAACCAAAATCAAGTAGACCTGACATACGATGAGGATAGTGGTCGTACAAAATCGCACTGAATCAGAGGAAGGATTCACTCGCGAGTTCCATAGTGCTATTAGCAGTGGAGCTAGCACAGTGACTGTGCGTCGAGAGAGAATGAAGTACAATAGTGGAGCAACTGCAGATAAGCTAGACATTTCTGTAGGCATTGCTAAGCGACGCTTGAGGTGAAGGTAAAGAGAGACGCCAGTGAACAGTGGACGAATGGAAACGAGTGATTTGATGAAACACGCTATAACTTGTGGCAATCCGATGGAAGGTAATGTAAAGTAATGTGCGTGAAATCTTATGGGACTTAACTGCTAAGGTGATCAGTCCCTAAGCTTACACACTACTTAACCTAAATTATCCTAAGGATAAACACACACATGCATGCCCGAGGAAGAACTCGAACCTCCGATGGAAGGGTTGGAATCTGGCGATTGCTTGGAGAACGTTACCTGCCATCACTTGTAGTGCCATCAGTGTAGTACAGAGGGGGTGGTTTTACAGTACGAAGTTGGTTTTCGTGGTTGGTGTACGGTCTCCTCATTAAGCTTAAGAAAACCTAACTTTGAAAGGATATGAACACATTTTACAGCAGTATGTTCTGTGTACAGTGGAGGAACTGTCTGGAGAAGATGATTGTTCGTTTCAACTTGACAATGCACCCGATCAAAACAATCATGTGTGAGGCAGTGGGTTGACGGCGGTAACATTCCTGATTTGGACTGGCGTGCCCACATCCACACTCCAAAACTAAACCCAATGCAACACATTTAGGATGATTTAGAACGTCGCTGTCGCTCCACAACGTAGCGTTTAACGATACCACCATCTCTGGATTTGGTTCTTGAGGAAAAATGGGCTGTAATTTCTCCACAGATAGCCAGAAACCTCACTGAAAGTGTCCCCATCAGAGTTTAAGGCATCTTAAAGGTGAAAGATGAACATCCCCATATTACCGCCCAATAATAGGTGTTCGGATGCCTTTGATCGATTAGTGTTTCATGTATCAGAGGCTGGCTGAGTGAATAATGGCCACAATAAAGCAGTCGAGAGCAATCTTGTGCAAAGTAATGTGGATAGCCTTGAAAACAATGAATTGGCTCCAGTAAAGAAATCGATAGGGTGACCGAGAAGTGCATGCACTCGACCGGCTTGCGTGTCTCAGAGCTTCGCTGGCTCGTTAAGCGATGCTCGAGGGAGAGAGATGGAGGTAGGAGTAGTGAGAAAAATAAAGGAAATCTACAGGGTGAAAAGAAAGAACCTGATAGTAAGGTCGCAGCAAGGTAGGACCGTCGAATAGAGAGAAAGTTTCTATACAAGCACAGATCTGAAACTCACCACTGTGGACATTGTAGGACAGCAGCCACAAGACAACAGCCAATGTCGACGAGCGCATTGGAGTGTGCCTATTTAAACTAACTTGCCACAGCCAGTGTCTGTTAGATTGAAGACCACAGTTACTAATTCACTTAGCGAAAAATTGTTGTTTCAGATTATGAGTCAAAGCTAGGGATAATTAAAATCCCACTCACGTCTGGTGAAATTGTCGCCAATTTTCTGTCTTTTTCTGGGTAGAGCTTGAAAGGCTCCTGTTGTTGAGGCCAAGCCTCTACCATGCCGTAGCGAAGAAGTGTGGTAACAGTTCCCAAACTGAAGCAGTCATCTGCAGCAACGAATATGAATCCAGGCCTAGACATTTGAAGGGTGTGAGAGACAACGAAAGGAAACCGAAGATCAAAACAAAATAAAGTGTGCCTTTAATGAACGTAGTTTCCTAACTTCCTGTACAATGTTGACGTCAATCTGTTGTAGAATTATGGAACATGCTTATGCTCAAGAATTATGACGTTATTGGAAAATGAACATCTTCTCTATAAAAACAAACGTGGATTCCGCAAACAGAGATCCTGTGAAACTCAGCTCGCTCTGTTTCTCCATGAGATCCATTGCGCATTGAAGAACGGCGCTCAGGTTGACGCCGTGTTCCTTGATTTCAGTAAGGCGTTTGACACCGTCCCGCATTGCAGTATAATGAAAAAAATACGATCTTACGATCGGAGCAGACCTGCGATTGGATTCAAGACATTCCTCCAGACAGAACTCAACACGTCGCTCCTAACGGAACTAAATTGACAGATATACAGGTATGGTTCAAATGGCTCTGAGCACTATGGGACTCAACTGCTGAGGTCATTAGTCCCCTAGAACTTAGAACTAGTTAAACCTAACTAACCTAAGGACATCACAAACATCCATGCCCGAGGCAGGATTCGAACCTGCGACCGTAGCGGTCTTGCGGTTCCAGACTGCAGCGCCTTTAACCGCATGGCCACTTCGGCCGGCAGATATACAGGTATATACGGAGTACCACAGGGAAGTGTGATAGGAGCGTTGCTGTTTACAATATATATAAATGATCTAGTAGAAAGCGTCGTATGCTCTTTATGGCTATTCGCAGATGATGCACTTGTGTGTACCAAAATAGCAACGCCAGAAGATAGTCAGAATTTTCAGAACGGCCTGCAGAGAATTGATGAATGATGCAGACTCTGACAATTGACCCTGAACGTAAATAAATGTAACATATAGTGCATACATAGGAAAAGAAATCCACTACTGTACAGCTACACTATTGATGACAAACAACTGGAGACAGTGTCTACCGTAAAATATCTAGGCGTAACTATCCAGAGCACCTTAAGTGGAAAGACCATATAAAACAGATATCGGGAAAAGCAGACACCAGACTCAGATTCATTGGAAGAATCTTAAGGAAATGTAACTCAATCACGAATGAAGTGGCATATAAGACGCTTGTTCGCCCGATTCTTGAGTATTATTCATCTATCTGGGATCCCTATCAGGTAGGAGTGATAGAGGAGATAGAGAAGATCCAACGAAGAGCGGCGCGTTTCGTCACGGAATCCTTTAGCTGGCGAGAGAGCGTTGAGAGGCGTTACAAGAGAGGCGTTGTGCATCACGGAGAGTTTTACTATTGAAATTTCGGAACAGCACTTTTCAGGAGGAGTCAGACAGCATATTACTTTCCCTCATATACATCTCGCGTATTGACAACGAGGAGAAAATTCCAGAAATTAGAGCCAATACAGGGGCTTACCGACAATCATTCTTCCCACCCATTATTCGCGAGTGGAACAGGGTTGGAGGGATCAGTTAGTGGCGCCGAAAGTACCCTCCGCCACACACCATTAGGTGGCTTTCGGAGTATGATGTAGATGTACATGTAGATGTCTACTTCTAAAGATGGGAAGCTATAGAGATTTGTTCAAGAATTTAGGGTTCTTACCTGATGTAAAGGTAGGGTTCTTACAAGTAGGACCGAAAATGCAGCAAGTTATTCATTCAAGATAGTAGCACTAAACATACGAAATAGCAGATAGTGGAATTATTAATCTTTGTCATTCACTAAGTTTTTTAACTTTCGGTTCTTGTTTAGCATTTCCTAAAATATTCTCTGCGTCTGTTTTTTGGATTATCTACTCTTCCATGGCACAATTTCGTCTACCTTCCTACAATTTTGTCGTATTTTTCCTTCAACTAGCTTGACAAATTGTTATCTCCATTAAACAGAGTGTGGACAAAAATACAGAAACACCATAAACACAACACACTATCATCCTTAATATGGTGTAGGAAACCAGTTGGCTTCAATACACTTTACAATCATCTCGGAATGGATAAACACAGAATAGAGGGAGTGTTTTCTCCCCTCAGAATAGCGGCAAGTTCAGGAAATGTAGATGGATGAGGATCACACACCCTTTTCTCCAAAGTAGAGCGCAAAGACTCAATAACAATGTGATCTGGTAACTGTGATGTCCAGAGGAGATCCAAACAATTCAACCTCGTGCTCACAAAACCAGTCCTGGACGACGTGAGCTGTGCGATCTGCGGCTCTGTCTTCGTGGAACACAGTATCAGCATTGGGCAACGAACATTGTGCCATTGGCTGGAGCTGGTCAGCGAAAATGGTAGCATAATCCTTATCAGTGATGTGATCTTGCAGAATGCCCATGGCGGCCACAGAATACCAAGATATGCCTGTCCAAATCTTCACCGAGTCCCGGTCATGTTTCATTCTTGGAATGTGAAAACTAGCCCAGAAGCTGGAAACAGTGTGCAACAAGACTCATCCGATCAAATGACTTTGTTCCATTGTTCCACAGCTCCTGTTCCCGGCATTTGCGTCACTGATGAGTGGATTTGGAATTCCAGCTCAACAATACTTAATTCGCCAGCGTTCATACTTCCTTATCTCCGACATTGTGCACTCGCAACTATACTGCACACTGTTCTGACCACGACTGCCACTTGAGACGTACTGAGGACACTGCACAGGGGCCGTTTGTGGTCAAATACAACAGTGCAACTTGCAGGCTGGGCTAGCATATGCATTTATGTTCAAGCACGCATTTCTCGCAGTGTCTCCATATTTTTGTTCAGCTCCTGTAACTTGAACTAGCCATTTCAGTTTTATATTTGTTTCTAACTGGGATGCAGAGACATTACGTTCGTCATTCGCATCTGTCAAGACTTTATAGGTCAACGGAAGCGTCTGATTCCACCCGTCTGCTTTGAGGGGGTTGTGGTGGGTGACGTCTTTACTGCGTGGCGTTTGAGTTGGTTGTGTTTGTAGATGTCGTCTTGTTGAGTTTGATGGATTCCTCTGTGTGTGTGTGTGTTTGGGTTGGTCGGCCGAAATTTGTAGGTGGTAAGTAATTGTTTTTTGGGTTTATTTTTCTCGAGTTGTAATGTTTTGTGTATTTATTGTGTGTTGAACGTGTTTTAATTTACGTAGAAGTGTTTGAGTTTTTAATTATTGAGGTGTTGTGGTTTTTTTCGTAGTTGTAGGTGTTGGTTTTTTCGTATCAGTAGTTATAGTTGACCTATATAGTTCAAGAGAAATGACCGATTCCCATTTTCGTATTTTTTATATGTAGATATAGGTGTTTTGGTACCGTCAGCTGTGATCAAGGGAAATGTCTGATTCCAATTTCCGTAGTTTTTGCTTTAGGCGTTGGTGTTTTGGTATCGTCAGCTGCCGTTGACCTATATAGGGGATTTCCCGCGGTTGTCCTGTTAGTTTGATTGTATTTTTGGAGGGAGGTGTTATTGTCTTATTTATACGTATTTTCGTGTTTGTTGCCATGTGTATGTAGTGATATCATAGGTGCCATATTGGAGGCGTTTAGAATAGCCATTTCTTCCATATTGATGACGTCATGAGTCAATGCAGACGGACACTTCCGTATTCCCGACGTTATGTATGCAACGTTTTATAAGATATGTGACATCATTTACTTAGTGCAAACACAGCGTTTACATTCATATGGTATGGAAACGGTACATTAGCACCGGTTAGCGGTATTGTTATTTTTGGTAAATCTATGGTTTAGGACACTTTTCATGACGTGTACTCGTGAGCGCTTCGATAGACACTTGTCTTCCTCAAAGATCTATAGTTAGCAATCCGTCCGCTGGAACAGTACATCTACACTGTAAATTATTTCTTACCAAGTCGTTCGAGGTCTGGCGGGACTCAGCCAATAGGGAAGCTTGGCGGCAGGTTTGGTTCGCGAGGCCCAGCGGCCGGCTGACAAAGATTCACTCTTGCCTTCCGCCTGCAGCCACGATGTCGACGTCCCAATTCAACCTCATAGCATACATGTTTTGTCTTGTGGTAATGAACTTGGCATACTCAACCTGAGACGATCCAATTGCCTTCTTTACGCGTTCTGAATTCATATAAGTATCCTCGTTTATCGTCGCTTCTGAACAGCGGATGGACCTTGTCGCCCTACTGGCGGTCGTGCGTAACTTACAACTTACGAGACGCCGTTATGCCAGCTACCCACTCTTGAACACTTCTACAAAATTTGTCCATATTTATACCTCCTTGAAATTAATTTAGGCTACCTTCCTTCGTCCGAAACGTTAAGTGGACAAACTAGGAGACCGTCTTGGAACAAGTAATACACTCACTCCTTACCTTCATCTAGCGCTTTAATAGACGGTGTTTTTCAGTAAATCGTAGTTCCCTCTGGAACCAAGATCAATACTCACTGTCGTATACATTAAATCTGTACAGAGACTATTATATTACATCTGTAACAAGTCAGGAGAGCTACATGTGAAATATGATATTTTTATTTTATATACAGGGTGTCCCATTTATCTTGACCACCCTAAATAGCTGTTTGTCCAGACACAGATTACGAAATGTTTCAAGTAAATGTTCTTTAGCCGTCAGGGGGACATCAATCAGCATGATTGCCTTCTTTGTAGCTTTGTTTTTTTACAAAGATATGAATAGTGGTATCACTTATTTAAATGGCACCCTGATTTTTTTATTCTATAATTCATTTCCTCTCCTAAAGACCTATTCAAAAAAGAATCACAGTATACCATTCACTGAAACACAGCGCTATTAATTACAAAACACAACATTGACTTTGAGCCTGGAATCACAAACTCGTCCACTCGCTAGAGTTATCAGAAAACAAATGAAAACCAAGTAAAAACACAACACAAAACTGATTTTGACTCTCCTGTTCCATTGCCCAAGAGTAAAACATTCAAAGGTGCTGAAAGTGGTGGCCCTGGACACCGATACACTCGTTTAATGAAAGAACTATTTATTGCTTCCAGTGTTGCCTACTGAAGCGAATTACAAGCAAGCACGATACGTTCCTGCATGTCCTCTGGAGTTGTTGGAATATCGCGATAGACAACGTCTTTAATGCATCCCTCAAGAAAAAAGTCCAGAAGATTTAAACCAGGAGACCTAGGAGACCAAGTAACTGTTCCTCCTCGAACAATCTGTCTGGCAGGATACCTTCAGTTGAGAACACGATGTGCACGCAAGGCATTATGTGCTGGACATCCATCGTGTTGATACCACATAAGCATTCTACTTCTTAGTGGCACTTCATCCAGAAGAGGACATAGAATTCGTCTGAGGAAGTTGGCATACGCTGTGCCGTTTAGACTACCATTGATGAAATAAAGGCCAATAATTGTAATACCAGGCATCCCACGCCAGACGTTAACTCTTCATTGACGCTGATGTTCCACCTGTCTAAGCCATCGTGGGTTGTCGCTGGACGAATAATGCATGTTCCTTGTATTTACCTGTCCTTTGTTTGAGAAGGAACATTCATCGGTACATAGAACATTCGAGAAGAAGTTAGTGTTGGCGAGGATTTGCTGCTGTGCTCACTGGCAGAACAGTACACGATTCTGGAAATCATTCCCATGCAATTCTTGTTGTAGATGTACATCGTAAGGATGGAACGGGTGACGTGTAGGAATACGATGTACACTGGCTTTAGGAATACCAGTCTCGTGTTCAAGCTGTCGTGTGCTCACATGTGGATTCACAGCAACGGAAGCGAGAACAGTAACTTCGGCAGCTTCGTCTGTGCGAATGCTATGACGATTGCGTTGTCGTGGGTTGAAACTTCCCGTTTCCTGAAGCGTCGCAACAAGACGAAAAAACATCCGTCGGGAAAGTGGGTTCTTGTCAGCGTATCGCTCTCTGTACAGTTCCGCTGCCTGCGTAGCATTTCGCCTACCTTCCACCACCACCACCACCACCACCACCACCACAACAACAACAACAACAATAATAAAAGAAAAGTTATGTCATTGCAGTTTGTAGAAATGACAGCCTTTACTGTATGCCTACTCAACACAACAGTATTTAAAAGGACTAAACTACTGTACTAAATGTACCCGTACATAAGAAGACAGTATTGCAATTACTTTTCTAGTAAGTTACATTCCGCATAGATGAGTAGCATTTCTTCCTTTTCTTCGTTGGTGTACATTCTACTCACACAACTCTTCAACTGACGATGGTTGACGAAATGACGGGTGTACATTCTAATTATGTTTACATTTGTCCTCCGTCAACGTCAGCACGTGGATGCGTTCCATTACCCCGAGTACCTGCACTAAGCGCTGGGAGTGTCAACGTCCGTGTTGTGTTATGTAATCAATAACGTTGTGTTTCAGTGAATGGTTCACGGTAATACATTTTTGAATAGGTCTTTAGGAGTGGAAATGAATTACTGAATAAAAAATACAGGGTGACATTTAAAAAAGTCATACCGCTGTTCATATATTTGTAAAAAAAAAGCTACAACGAAGGCAATCATGCTGATTGATAACCCCCTGACGGCTGCAGAACATTTGCTTGAAACATTTTTTAATTTGCGTCTGGACAAACAGTTATTTAGGGTGGTCAAGATGAACGGGACACGCTGTATAGAACGGTCTCCACTCTGGATCTATAATATCATGATCTGCAGATTTGCCCATGATGCCGCGCGGAGTGGCAGCGCAGTTTGAGGTGCCATGAGTATGTGCGTTGTTCTTAGCATAAGTTAGCTTAAACTAGTTTAAGAAGAGTGTACGTGTAGGGACCGATGACCTCAGCTGTTTGGTCCCTTACGAATTCGCACACATTTAAACATTTTTTTGCACATGATAGTAAGAATTACATTCTCTGTGCTTCCGTCCCATAAAACGACGGTTTTTTCCTCTTTTGCAGAATCCAGGTTTTGGATCTGTAGCTGCCTGCTGTATACATTATATGAGGATAACATATTCCACTTGAAGCGCTCTCGGCTTATTACATATTCGTATATGGTGTAATACCCTCTACACATATTTAAAGGTATATAATGGTTATATTAACACAAGGAGTGTTGCTTGTTCTCTTTTTATGTACAAGAGCTATTATATTTTTCATTTTATTCCGTAATTGAACTTCGAATCTAATAGGATAAAAATACGCGTCGCGTGTGCTGTACATCGTTTTCCAATTAATGGGGGTTTCTTTCCATCCACCTATTCTTGGTTTGGTGAGTGCTGCACCTGGACGTCGAGCAGCAATGTTCTAGACACGGAATTTTATGGTTATAACTTTAGTATCATGTTACGTAAGTTAACTTAATGATTCCATTATCGTACCAATTTGATTATACACTAAGAAGTACTTTACGGTTTTATTTGGAACTGGTTTCCCCTTGTCGGTTTTTACATGCCCATTGGACTATGTCAACACATCAAGCAACAGTTTCAGTCGCGACCTGCAGTTCATACTGTCTTGAACGCAGTATACAATATAAATGTATTTATACAGTGCTGGCGAATGCAGTACTTAATTCTTCTCATGTGGATTCCCATACTTAAGATTTATTGTCTGTAATTAATCTATATTATCTGTATTTAACACATGAGTGGATTAGTAACTAATCGATAGTTCTTAGGCGAAAGGCTATTGAGAAAGTTTAAAGAACTAGCATTTTGCCTGATTGCATAACTATCCTAGTGGCACTAATATACATGTCACGTAATGGCCACGAAGCCTAGGTAAGAGGAATCAGGCCTCGTACAAAAGGATATAGATAGTCGTTTTTCTCCATTTCCCAGCAGAACAGGGAAGAGAATCACCCGGAGTAGTACAAGGTACCACTGCCATGCACCACATGGTGGCTTGCGAAGTATGTATGTAGATGCTGGCTGTAACTCTTTGAAAACTGTTGATATTTTTCCTGTGCCATTCTGTAAATTATTCAGTTTCTATGTTGTTCACGAGCAGATTTCTAAAACGTCCTGGCGGATTAAAACTGTATGCCTGACAGAGACTCGAACTCTTGAGCTTTGCCTCTCGCGGGCAAGTTCTCTACCGACTCATCCACCTATTTACGACTCACGACCGCTCCTCACAGCAGTTACAGTAAATAGCTCAGTTAGTTACACCGGCTTCATCTGTATTGCAAGATGTTATCAGTAACAGAAACGAAAGACTTCAGCTGAAACAATAATATATATATATATATATATATATATATATATATATATATATATATATATATATATATATATATATATAGGGTGTTACAAAAAGGTACGGCCAAACTTTCAGGAAACATTCCTCACACAAAAATAAAGAAAAGATGTTATGTGGACAAGTGTCCGGGAACGCTTAATTTCCATGTTAGAGCTCATTTTAGTTTCGTCAATATGTACTATACTTCCTCGATTTGCCGCCAGTTGGCCCAATTGAAGGAAGGTAATGTTGACTTCGGTGCTTGTGTTGACATGCGACTCATTGCTCTACAGTACTAGCATCAAGCACATCAGTACGTAGCATCAACAGGTTAGTGTTCATCACGAACGTGGTTTTGCAGTCAGTGCAATGTTTACAAATGCAGAGTTGGCAGATGCCCATTTGATGTATGGATTAGCACGGGGCAATAGCCGTGGCGCGGTACGTTTGTATCGAGACAGATTACCAGAACGAAGGTGTCCCGACAGGAAGACGTTCGAAGCAATTGATCGGCGTCTTAGGGAGCACGGAACATTCCAGTTTATGACTTGCGACTGGGGAAGACCTAGAACGACGAGGACACCTGCAATGGACGAGGTAATTCTTCGTGCAGTTGACGATAACCCTAATGTCAGCGTCAGAGAAGTTACTGCTGTACAAGGTAACGTTGACCACGTCACTGTATGGAGAGTGATACGGCAGAACCAGTTGTTTCCGTACCATGTGCAGAGTGTGCAGGCACTATCAGCAGCTGGTTGGCCTCCACGGCTACACTCTTGCGAATGGTTCATCCAACAATGTGTCAATCGACATTACAGTGCAAATGTTCTCTTTACGGATGAGGCTTCATTCCAACGTGATCAGATTGTAAATTTTCTCAATCAACATGTGTGGGCTGACGAGAATCCGCACGCAATTGTACAATCACGTCATCAACACAGATTTTCTGTGAACGTTTGGGCAGGCATTGTTGGTGATGTCTTGACTGGGCCCCATGTACTTCCACCTACGCTCAATGGAGCACGTTATCATGATTTCATACGGGATACTCTACCTGTGCTGCTATAACATGTGCCTTTACAAGTACGACACAACATGTGGTTCATACACGATGGAGCTCCTGCACATTTCAGTCGAAGTGTTCGTACGCTTCTCAACAACAGATTCGGTGACCGATGGATTGGTAGAGGCGGACCAATTCCATCCATGGCCTCCACGCTCTCCTGACCTCAACCCTCTTGACTTCCATTTATGGGGGCATTTGAAAGCTCTTGTCTACGCAACCCCGGTACCAAATATAGAGACTCTTCGTGCTCGTATTGTGGACGGCTGTGATACAATACGCCATTCTCCAGGGCTGCATCAGCGCATCAGGGATTCCATGCGACGGAGGGTGGATACATGTATCCTCGCTAACGGAGGACATTTTAAACGTTTCCTGTTACAAAGTGTTTGAAGTCACACTGGTACGTTCTGTTGCTGTGTGTTTCCATTACATGATTAATGTGATTTGAAGAGAAGTAATAAAATGAGCTCTAACATGGTAAGTAAGCGTTGTAACACCCTATATATATATATATATATATATATATATATATATATATATGTGTGTGTGTGTGTGTGTGTGTGTGTGTGTGTAAAAAGGAAGGAAGATTATGGTTTAGCGTCCCGTCGACATCAAGGTTACTAGAGACTGAACTCACGCTCAGAAGGTTTCAAGAAGAAAATTCGCCGTTGGTTTTCAAAGATCCACATCAGTATTTGTCTGGAGCGATTTAGAGAAACCACGGAAAACCTAAATGTGGATGGCCGGACGCGGATTTGAACTGTCGTCCTCCCGAATCTGTGTAAAGGAGGGCAGGGAGGGAGGAGAATTGCAGACACTCTTTCCCTATTAGGATACTGCATTGAGGTACAAGACAATAAATAAAAGGCTAATAATGTCGTTTAGAACGTTAACTGGTCTCCATTCCTCCAAATTTTTAGCGTTAACTATTAGAAAATATTTTGTGAACTACGTGTCTAGACGTACAACTCTATGTGGTAACTATATTCGAATTTTATGCTACAGAATTAATTGTACTCGTATATATTTCATTGACGGAGCAGACCAGTACATCGCGGTCAGTCGAGTGGATTTGTTATAGATGCTCAGCTACGAGGTTCCACCTGCTATAGATGAAACGTAGAGTTACAGTTTGTGACCCAAGGGAGGGAAATCCACACATTGTGAAAATAATATTTCACAGCCGTTTTTTATGGCTTTTTATATAGGTTACCAGTTTCGACTCCTCAGCAAAAAAATGGCTCTGAGCACTATGGGACTTAACACCTGTAGTCATCAGTCCCCTAGAACTTAGAACTACTTAAACCTAACTAACCTAAGGACATCACACACATCCATGCCAGAGGCAGGATCGAACCTGCGACCGTTGCGGTCAAGCGGTTCCAGACTGAAGCGCCTAGAACCGCACGGCCACACCGGCCGGCGACGACTCCTCAACAGAGTCATCTTCAGGCCCTATATGGTAAAAATTACATCAGACACATACACAATATTATATAAACGAAACAAAGGATATACATTAATACAGGCAAGTAAAGGAAACCAGTCATGAAATTATACACCCTGGCTACAATCAACGATGCCTTATGAATGTACACTGAAGAGCCAAAGAAACTGGTACACCTGCCTAATATCATGTAGGGCACTCACGATCACGCAGAGGTGCCGCAACACGACGTGGCATGGACTCCACTAATGTCTGAAGTAGCGCTGGAGGGAACTGCAGGGCTGTCCATAAATCGGTAAGAGTACGAGGAGGTGAAAATCTCTTCGGAACAGCACGTTGCTAGGCAACCCAGATACACTCAGTAATGTTCATGTCTGAGGAGTTTAGTGTCGCTAGCGGAAGTGTTTAAACTCAGAAGAATGTTTCTGGAGACATTCTGTAGCAATTCTGGACGTGTGGGGTGTCGCAATGTCCTGATGGAATACCCAAGTCCGTTAGAATGCACAATGGACACGAATAGATGCAGGTGGTCATACAGGATGCTTACGTACGTGTCACCTGTCACAGCCGTATCTAGACACATCAGGGATACCATATCGCTCCAACTACACACGCCCCACACCATTACAGAGCCTCCAGAGCATGAACACTCCCAAGCTGACATGGTGGGTCCATGGATTCATGAGGTTGTCTCCATATCCGTACACGCGCATCCGATCGATACAATTTGAAAACAGAGACTCGTCCGATCAGGCAATATGTTTCCCGTCATCAACAGTCCAATGTCGGTGTTGACGAACCCAGGTGAGGCGTAAACCTTTGTGTCTCGCAGGCATCAAGAGTACACGAGTGGGCCTTCGGCTGCGAAAGCCCATATCGATGATGTTTTGTTGAATGGTTCGCACACTGACACTCTTTAATGGCCCAGCATTGAAATCTGCAGTAATTTGTCGGAGGCTTGCACTCCCGTCACGCTGAACGATTCTCGTCAGTCGTCGTAGGTCCCATTCTTCACTGTACAAAGTTATTTAAGAATATAGGCTATAAGGCACCTGTTTTATTCTTTTTTAATAGAAAACAAACGAAGAATAGCATCAGATAACTGACATAAAATAGTAAGAAACGATGAAAGTATAAAGAAACGTAAAGTAATAAGTAGTCGTATTGGGAAAATAGCTATGATAATTTCCCGACGAACGAGTGCAACGTAATTACTCATAGTTCCCGGACGAGCGTGAATAAAATACATACAAAAATATGAAATCGAACGTAGGACATTCGAGAAACTACCTGTGTTTGGAAAAGCATATCACACAACTGGATCGGCAAGGAGACCAAAAACCTGTACTGCAGTAGGCTACCATTTCGAAGGAGTGTCGCTACAGATAACGGTGCTCTTCGCTAACGAGTATTCTTAAGAGATGTCAAAAATGAGGAAGGGTTTTAATAACTATTATGGCGGAAAATGACAGCCTTACTCATAGATACCAGAAGAATGCCGGTAAAGACAAAATACCGGAAAAGCGTTAATCAAGAAAATATAAAGAAGTGAAACAAGTTCACATCAAAGAACCAGTATTGGGCCTGTAAACATATTGAGAAAAATTAGGTGAATGTGTAGGTAAAAATAAAACATGAGAAGAACTAAAGTAACCTGAAAACAATAATTGCGGGTTGCTAAACAGTTTTCGTAAGAATCAACAGAAACAGAAATGTGAAATGTGAAGAAGCAGAAAACATGCAATAATACAGGGTGTCCAGAAAAGGGCTCCCTGATTTCAAAATTAAATATCGCGAAAACAAAGATCGATAGAGGAATGCAGTAAACGGTATGTTTATTGTGAAAGCTGTAAGAAGTTTATACAGCAGTTAGAAATAATAGCTACAAAGGCTGCTAACAGATGGCGCTATATGCTGTACAGCTCATATCAGCATACATAAGTGAAATAATCGTATGAAAACAATCTTTGCAAACAATCACATCACAATGTTTTCAAAATGTTCACCATTGGCACTACAGAGGTGGCGCAAACGAAGAATGAAATTCGCCATCACATTTCGTAGTGCCTCAACCGAAATGGATTCACATGCCCAGAGATCGCCGATTCAAGCTCGTCCAGCGTGGCGGGATGCTTCGGGTAGACCATGTCTTTCACTGTGCCCCACAAAAAAAAGTCACAGGGGGTCAAATCCGGCGAATATGGAGGCCAATCCATGCCTGCACCAGTAAATTTGGGATATTCCAAAGCAACGACTCGATTCCCGAAGTATTCCTCAAGAAAGCGAAACACTTGTCCGGTCCGATGTGGTCGGGCTCCATCTTGCATAAACCATTCAGTACCTGGTCGATCCTCTAACGCTTGCTGTGTGGCGACAAATTGTTCCAAAATTGCAACGTAATGTGCACCAGTGACCGTTTCTCGAATGGAAAAAAGGGCCAATAATGCCTCTGCTGCATACTGCAGCCCACACAGTAACTTTAGGAGAATACAGGGGTTTCGCTTCACACCAATATGGCTTTTCGGAACCCCAAAATCGCCAGTTCTGATTATTCACGTATCCATTCAGGTGGAAGTGTGCTTCATCTGTAAATCAGATGCAGCCAACATCAAATCCTTCACTATCAATCATTGTGAGCATCTGATTAGCAAATGCAACCCTTTATTGCACAGCTCGTACAGGTATGGCCTGGTGCGTTTGAATTTTGAATGGAAACATGTGTAGGCTCTTTCTCAGTATTTTCTGCGTGC
This sequence comes from Schistocerca serialis cubense, assembly GCF_023864345.2. Classification (NCBI taxonomy): domain Eukaryota; kingdom Metazoa; phylum Arthropoda; class Insecta; order Orthoptera; family Acrididae; genus Schistocerca; species Schistocerca serialis. Next base: position 465,835,866 of record NC_064643.1, read on the forward strand.
TGGAACGCTTCAAACCAGTCTCAGATGCAATTCTACGGACGGATGACATTGAATTTCGCTGAATAATTCCAGAAACTGTGGTGATATTTTCAGGCGTAACTGCGGTTTGCTTGCGGCCAACATGCCCCACTAGATCATCAGTTACACTGCCTGTTCGTTGAAATTTTGCGAAGAGCGTACGAATGGTTTTCGCATTGGGTCCTTTTGGAACATTAAATCGTGCTTGAAAACTTCGCCTTGTTGCCGTAGGACTCTCTTCTAACCTGTGGTACTCTAGCACCAGAAAAACGCGTTGTTTAATGGGGTACAAGGTTTTAATCTCTTCCTTCCGTACGCTAACCTCCTTTCACGTTTCAATAGTGGAACTGATCGCTCTGGGCTTCGGATCACTATTTATACTAGGCATTACGTATGGCGATTACAGCGCCATCTGTTAGCAGCTTTTTTAACTATTATTTCAAACTGCTGTATAAACTTCTTACAGCTTTCACAATAAACATACCGTTTACTGCATTCCTCTATCGATCTTTGTTTTCGAGATATTTAATTTTGAAACACCCTGTAGATAGTATGTAGGAAAAGTACATCATTCCTTGCTCTGAACTAACGCTTGTTTTATTGATAACAATCATATTATGTAGTACTGACACCTTTGCCTCACGACGTTTGTCGGGTAATTACACTCACTTTCCCAATATAACTACCTATTATGTTTTTTCCCATCGTTTGTTACAATTTTACGTTAGTTATCTGAAGCTATTCTTTGCTTTATTCCACTAAGAAGAAAAAGGAGCCTGGTCGCCTATAACCTTACATAATTTTGGGCAATGAACTTACAGGATAGGTGACTTGTGCCCTACACTAGGCTTTCACACTATGTTATTTATTCATAGTATATCGTTGATTGTACGCTGAGTGTATAACTTCGTTACTGGTTTCCTTTTGCTTCCATGTATTAATTTGTATCCTTTGTTTCTTTTGTATAATACTATATATGGCCTCTTATTACGTATATGTCTGATGTAATTTTTACTGTATAGGGCCTGAAGATGACTCTGTTGAGGAATCGGAACTGGTAGCCTAAATAAAAATCTACGAAATAACAGCTGTTAGAATTTATTTATTTATTTATTTTCTTTACAATTCATCGACCAACCGCAGTGCCAGTCTCCATAACAACTGCAAGAAAGAGTTATATTTATTGCAAATAAATACGGTTGCGGCACACTGGACCGGAGGCAGTTTATGTAGTTTTTAAGTACCCTCTTATAGGTGGGTGTAAAATCTTAGCATGTACACTGTGTAGTGCTTTACGAGATAGAAAAAAGTTACGAGAAAGTGTCATAAACCTACTTTTGTTCTAAGAATCGAAATAAATGTGATATATTGTTGGTTTATTAAGATACTGAAGTAGCCTCTAACATTAAATTTTTATCCAAAGAAATTCGTTCAACAGAGGTTTTACATAAAAGATTAACTACGTAGCCCGCGGAAGTTAGATCGTGCAGCACCCTCACTACTTCTTTTCTGCGCGCCATTAATGTGCTCACTACCCTGCAGGCGGGTACTCAGAGTCCTTATTATGAAGATAACACAGTTATTTCCATACATTTCAACATTAATATATTAGTTTCTTACGGGTAATGTGGAGCAAAAGTAGCATACATTAGTTCATTTACTACCTGCAGACTCTAAAATCCCGTAGCACATGTCAAAATCATAGCACTCGACAAAAATAGTCATCAGATGAAACGGGTTTGCTTGCTGTATTTCATTGATCCTTACTTATCATACATACTAAATTTTATCGATTTTACATATATATTCATGTCTTCCAGACTTTATCTACCCCCACTACAGGATGTACTCAGATGGCAAAAATGCAATATCAATGTATCCACACATAATGCGCTCGGACAAACAATGTATATCGAACGGAATAATCTCTTCCATGCCATGCCGAAAAGATCTTCCATGTGAAACCCAATGACATCTTGGAAACCATGGACAAAGGCAGTCTGGTAGATTTAGCACTTCTTTAATTCCGATAAACTATTTGAGTCAGTCCCACATCAAATCATATTAATGTAAATACAATCATATAGGGTATCCAACGAAATCTGTGAGTGAATGTAGGATTTATTGGTAGGAAGTACGCAGCGTGTTATGTCGGGTGAAGACTCTTCGGTACACGTAAAAGTAACTGCAGATGTCTCTCGGGGAAATGTGTTTAGATCCTTGCTATTAATCTTGTAGGGAAATGTTGTAGTTTATGAATGCATTGACTCGCGGCGATATGAATTAATAAAATCTTCTCAGGCTTGCCGCCTCGTCATGTGGATAAAATCCCACTCGCTTTCAACCTCTCTCCCCTCGACCATTGACAAGTGGTAAATGACTGCCGAGGCGCCGTTGCCTCTCTGTTATACAGCTGAACTACTGGCTGTGACGTCAATGGTGCTCCTCCCGTGTCCGTCGCGCCATCTTCAACCTGGTGATGGGCGGATCCCAGGCTGTACTGAGCTGCAAACCACCGTCCTTACCTGTATTAGTGGTGGCTTGAGGTATTTTTATTTCTATAGCTTCTTTATAATGATATCGCAAACTCCCCTCATCCTTATAATGACAGATGTATCGTCGAATGCAGTTCCATGTCGATTTTCTAAAGCGTGCTCTTCCACGACTGATTTTTCAGGATAACGTCGGCGTAAGCACGTCTCCTGTTCTGTCCGGCATTGTTCCACATTGTGTACTGCTTGCCTTTCTTTGATATGCTCATTCGCTGGAAAACTATTGGGCACCTCAGCCACAGTTTCTGCAGGAAACCTACACACACGAATCGGTATCTGCACGCTCTCAGCCACCAACATCTGGGGCATAAACGTGGCGTTCTGAACACCCTAGTCGTTTCAGACACTGAAAATCAGCCACTAGAAGTAATCCAACTGCGCAGAGTCTTCCGGGAAAATAACTACTATCACCGTCAGGCACCACAGGCTATTTCTGGTGACAGGCGCAGGAAAAACACCAAAACGTGGTTCTGTTCGACGAAACATCTGTCATTATGAGAACAACGGAATTTTGGGACAGCGTTATAAAGGAACCAATACAATTGAAAACATTTGAAAACGCCATCAATAAGAATGGCGTTTTTTAGTTCAACACACCCTGGTACGCGGTCGTCGAGAGGCTGAAGATGGCGCAACGGATGCGGGACTAAAACATTACCATATTTGTCGAGAAAAAGAGCACTAGTGACGTCACAGCCAGCAATGTGGCTATATAACAACGGCGAGGCAGGGCGTCACTGCACTCGTTAACCACTTGTCAATGGCCGAGAAGAACTGGGTCGAAAGTTCGTGGAATTCCAGTCACATGATGCGGCTGGTAGCCCCCAAATATAACATGATGTAGTTTCTTGTTAGTGTTGTAGGTATCTGTAATGAACTTTTTCTTACTTCTTTCATTAGCGGTTGCCCCGTGTAGTACGGGCTTCACTGTACTCTAGTTTTGGCAAATTTATTTTTGATTTTAACTCCGAGGCGGGATGCCCTTCTTGTCGCCGCAGTAGTCAGTTACCTAAGAGAGGGGAGCCGTGTGCGCCGCCCGTCTGTGAACTGTATAAATTTTGTTCTGTGTGTGGTCGCATTTTAACTGTTTGTTAATCACATTTCTTTGAGGTGGAAAGAGGGGATCAGCCCAGCAGTTGCCTAAACGAATGTGGGAAAACGCCTAAAAACCACACTCGACTTGGCTGGAACATCAGTCGAGATCATTAAACCCCCTGCGGAATCAATCCGGCTCTGGCTTATCTTCCTGTCTTGCAAGTCAGCACGCTGCGCGCTACGCTATAAAACAGGCGGTTATTTATAATGGTATGCTTTCGGGAAGAAGTGCGTCAATACCAGTGAAATTTTGGTAAGATTTCACAGTGCTGCAAAGTTTGGCAACTTGATTTAAATGTTCAGAAATGTCAAATTGTGCATTTCACTAATCGCGGAAAAGTAGTGTTCTGTGACTAGTATATCAATGAGCGACTGTTGGAATCAATCAAATCACACAAATACCTAGGTGTACCGATTTGGTGGTGAAAATGAAATGAAATGTCGTGTGGCTAGGGCCTCCCGTCGGGTAGACCGTTCGCCTGGTGCAAGTCTTTCGATTTGACACCACTTCGGCGACTTGCGCGTCGATGGGGATGAAATGATGATGATTAGGACAAAACAACACCCAGTCCCTGAGCGGAGAAAATCTCCGACCCAGCCGGGAATCGAACCCGGGCCGTTAGGTATGACATTCTGTCGCGCTGACCACTTTTTTTTTTTTTTTTTTTGACCACTTTTTATTATAAGAGTGTTCAGACATGGGTAGGTGGAGACAAGGCGGGCAGGGGTCGAAACCCGAGGCCTGGCCGCGATGTCTCCCCCCTCCCGTCCCTGAATCACACCCTCAAAGAAGCTTTTTGATTTATTTTTTTTATTTATTTATTTTTTTTTTACCAGGAAAAGGGTAAATGAAAAAAAGATCTTTATTGGTACAAACTTAAATACAACAGAAATGCCATCCTTCCGGCGAAAATATCACGAGACAATATACTCGTACAAGGCGAGGAATTTTTTTTTTTTTTAATTTTTTTTTTATGAAGATGGTGTAGGGAAAAAAAGAATAATAAGTCTGATGTAATCTAAGAGGTGTGAAGCAATATACAGTGGAGTGAGGGAAAGACCAGTGTTGTCTGGGGTAGTGCATTAAAGAAAGGAGGCGCGTGTCCATGCGCCTATTCCACTGTGGGTTACAATGCAGAAAGTAGTGCGGAGAGTCTCAGATGTCAGCATGGGGGGCGGGAGTGCTGTCGGCGTGTGGCACCATCCAACTGAGCGGGGGTGAAGTAAAGATCGCGTGTAGGTAATTGGCGAAGAAGGCGCGGTAGCGCGGTTGCTGTTCGACTTCACTGTGGGCGGTTTGTAAGTACTGCCAGAAATCAAGGCGTGATTTGTCGCCACCATTATACATGTAGGTGATCGTCCATCCCTTGACCCATACAATCGCATGATTTTTGGAGGCGGGGAAATAAGTATTCTCAGGATGGATAAAAGTCCGTGGGTCAATCGAGTCCGGCGGAACGCGGAGGTAACAGGCAACGAACTGTCGGGCAAGTTTCCAGACGTCACTGGTGGCAGTACAAGTCAGTTGATGGACATCGTCATCCACGAGGTGGCAAATGGAACAAAGTGGAGAGTCCTGTAGTCCGATGGCGTGAAGGCGATGATTTGTGGCGAATTTTTCATTTGCGACTTGGTACCATGTTGCCCGTACGTTGGAGGGAAGAAAAGGCTGGTGGATGTGACGCCAAACCGTTGGCCACCGCGTGGACGGATGTCTCAGTTCGATATTGTTGCTGGATATGGAACGAAGGAGAGGGGTGTAAAAATCTTTAGGTCGAGGAGAACGCGTGGTCGGTAAGTGTGTGTGAGCATAACTGAAGTCGACGATGAAATCAGAAATGTGCGTCAAATGGTGCTTGATGTGTCCTACTGGTACTGGTGGTGTTATGGTCGCGGGCACAAGAATTTCCAGCAAGCTGCGCGTAAGGGAGGTGCCCCCGTGCCACTGCTTGTGCATGGTGGACATGTACAAGGACGCCGCTCGGAGTCGCACATTGACAAGGCCGAGGCCTCCTGCTCGCGGGGGAAGGGTGAGCGTGTCGCAGCGGACCTTAAAGATCGTACCGGCCGTAAGGATGTATCCAAGGGCAGCCTGGAGGCTGCGTCCAATAGTTGATGGCAGCGGGAGGACCTGTGCGATGTGGACCATTCTGGCCACCACATGTTGATTGAGGTATTGGACACGTTGTAAAGAATCGAGTCGTCGGAGAAGATTTTGTCGCACCGTCGGGCGGATAGTTTGGAGTGCACGCCGAAAATTGATGGCAGCGGAGCGGCGCACGGTGGAGGTGAAAATGATACCAAGATATCGTAGTTGTTGTACACACGGGAGAGGTGCTAAGTCTTCGTGTGAGAGGCCGCGTCCAATGGGCATCGCCGCGGATTTAGCCACATTCATGTTACTGCCCGCTGCAGTGCCGTACGTTGATATCAAATCAAGTACCGTGTGTGTTTCACTCCGTGAGCGGATCAAGAGGAGGAGGTCGTCCGCATACGCACGACATCGAAAACTGTGCTGTCGCAAAGTGAGACCAGAAAGGTGGCTCGTCAGACTCCCGATGAGTGGCTCCAGGCTTATGGCATACAGTAGGGTCGAAAGTGGGCAGCCTTGCCGAACGGAACGCCGGATCGCCACTGGTCCCGCCACACGGCCGTTAACCTGAATCAGAGATTCGGCGGTGCCGTACAGGCGCCGGATCACGTCGATGAAGGCTGGTGGAAAACCCATGCGGTTCATCACTGAGAACAGAAAAAGATGCCGCAATTTGTCGAATGCGCTGTCAAAATCAATGGCAACCACTGCGGCGCGGAGTCTGCACGCCGCTGCCAGTGCAATTAAATCGCGACATTCTCCTGTGGCCGTTTGTATATTAACTGAGCCGCCCGGAGTTGTCTGTTCTGGGGATAGAATGCTAGGCAGGATCTTGCGGCATCGCGTTGCCAGTAGGCGTGTAAAAATTTTACAGTCTGCGTTAAGCAGAGTCAGGGGACGGTAATGTGCTGTCGTCACACCTGGTGTCGGTTTGTGGATGGGTATAATAATTCCCGTGACGAAGGACGGCGGTACGGCGTTCCCTATCGTCAGCAGTTCATGAAACATCGTTGTCCACCGTGATGCCATTAGTGTGAAGAAAGCGCGATAAAATTCTATCGGCAATCCGTCGACACCAGGTGTCTTATTCAGAGCACCTTTTTTGATTGCATCGTGGATTTCGTCACGCGTAATGGGCTCCAGCAACTCGTCCGCTTCGTCGCTGGTGAGGGTGCGAGTTACGTGTGGTAACACAGACTCCTCAGCGTGGTTGTTGGTAGTCTCCTCCTGGTACATTGTGCGGTAGTGGTCGACAAAGGCACTGACGATTTCGGCCTGGCAAGTGACGTGCTGGCCGCGACAGGTGGTGATCTCGGTGATGAGTTGTCGTCGTCGATGTTTCCTATCGGGGGCGATATGATGCATAGTCGGATGTTCTTGTTCCGCCGAATCTTGACGTCGGGTTCGCACCATAGCCCCCTGCAGTCTACGGCGTGTCAAAGTTACAATTTGCGCCTTAATCCTGCTGCGTTCCCTCTGGGTGTCGGGGGTGGGCGGTTGGGCGTCCAGGTCGCGGAGAACGGCGTAGAAATAGTCGGTAGTGTGCCGGCGCCACATAGCAGCTTCCTTTCCATACTGAATCAAAGTACGTCGAATGGCAGGTTTGGCACATTCTAGCCACCAGGTCAAGGTCGTGCAGTATTTAGGTAAGCGACGTTCACAGGTGGCCCATGTCTCGGTAACACGTTGAAGACATTCGGGATCATGAAGATGGGAGGTGTTTAGCTTCCACGGTGCACGACTACGCCAGACCACTTGCTTGGGGAAGAGAATGTTGCAGATGTAGGCACAGTGGTCCGAAAAGGCCAGGGGCCAAAGTTCTGCACCTTGGACTGCAGGTGTGAGTTCCCGAGAGACGTAAATTCTATCAAGGCGGCTCGCGGAGTGACTCGTCTGGTAAGTATGTCCAGGCGCGTCGCCGTGCCGAACTTCCCAAGTGTCGCGGAGCAACAGATCTCGGACGACAAGACGCAGTTCTTGACAGGTGTTGTAGTGGGGCACTTGATCTTTAGGGTGCAAGACACAATTAAAATCACCCCCAAGCAAGTAATGGTCGCAGCGTCCAAGAAACGAAGGAGCGATTTCTTCTGAATAGAAGAGGGCCCTGTCGCGTCTGCGGGTGGAGCCTGGCGGAGCGTAAATGTTGATGATACGCGTCCCCATGACGGTGACGGCCATGCCTCTGGCAGATGGAAGGTATGTGATATCGGCCACTGGAATGCCTTCTCTGGCGTAGATGGCTACGCCGCGTCCCAGGTGGTCACCAGGAGAAGGATAAGTGTTATATCCCGCGACGTCTGGTAGTGTGGCGAGGTGTACTTCCTGTAGTAGTGCGATATCGACGTCCGACGCCCATATCATCTCTCGCAGCAGTTGAAGTTTCACGGGTGAGCTAATGGTGTTAGTGTTGATCGTCGCTATTCGGTAGGTTTGGAGCCGTAACCCGCCGTGGAGGGGAACTCCACCGGCGGAGGATGAAGAGGGACGAGGCAACGGTGAGTCGTGCCGTACGCCACCTGACGGCATTATCAGCGGCGTAACGATGCTTCCGTCTGGGGTAACACTGTCCCCAGCGTGTGGTCCGGCTCCTCATCGACGTCCTCACTCCACACCATTGAAGGCGTTGTCGTTGTGATGGTCGTACGTTCCACTTCGGTCGTAGGGGCAGAGGACGTCTCGGCGGCAGTCGCATCTGTGGAGTCCATTGGTTCAGGAGCACCTGAGCGAGCCAGTAGAGTAGGCATCGACGTATCCACAGTCGGCGTCATGTTGTCGTCATTCATATCGTCGTGTAGGTTCTCCGAGGCCTCGTCGGGTCGGACGGCCTCTGGAGCATCGGGGGGTGGTGATCCGTCTCGTTCCGAGACCGTACGGCGCCTCCTCTTGCGCCTCTTAGGTGAACGTTGTTTGCGGGTTCGTCCCTCCGTGTCGGAAGACGGGAGGGAGTCGCGTCGCTCTGAGAGGAAGGTCGTCGCGGGAACGTCAAATGAAGGGGCGTCCATATGTTCAGGCGGATGGGTGTCGGAAGTCGTCGCTGTTGGTAGTGGCGCCGGAGTAGCGTCAGGCTTTGAGCGCGACGCGTCGGCCCCAGCGGTATCCGTAGCAGCTGGAAGGGTCACCGGTGCATGGTCCGATGGGCGGCGGCCGGTGGGAGGAGAACAGAGCGCCGATGCGTAGGTGATCGGTAAAACCGTCGTCGGAGCCGGAGGTGCCACGGTAGCGGCTGGCAGTTGGGTGATTCGTCGCTGAAGACACTCAGATCTGAGGTGGCCTTCTTTGCCGCACCCGGAACAGGTCTTGGGTTGGCCGTCGTATATGACAACCGCGCGGCACCCGCTAATTTGCAGGTAAGATGGCACGTGGCGATGGAGGTCGATGGTGATCTGCCGTACACCGTTAAGAACGGGGTACGTTTGGAATTGCGCCCAGCGTTCGGCAGTGTGGCCATGTACAGTGCCATAGAGGCGGAAAGCCGCGATAACGTCTTCCGCTGGAAGCTCGAACGGGAGTTCGAAAACTCGTATGGTGCGCATTCCTAAGCCGGCATGGTCGACAGTGACCGCTCCGACATTGCCGTCGGCGTGGCAAAAGCGTAATCCATGGTTGGTGTCAAGAAGTATTCTTTCACATACCGCGTCATTGACGACTTTGACGTACACAGTACTGCTTAATATGGACAAATGGATGCCCAAGATGTCAGAAGCTGGGATCTTAGCAACGTCGCGTAGGAAGCGTTCCACTTCCAAGGCCTTTGGTCGTGCGTAGTCGTTGCAGAAGTTGAAACGTAAAGTTGATTTTCGAAAACGGTTGGCCATGATTCTAGTGCACGTAAGCGACACGTAAGTGACGGCCGCTGAAATGTAAACAACAGCGAGCGCGCGCGCTCCGCAGGCGGAAATAACAACACGTCCGCACTGCACGGCGGCGAAAGCCGGACTAGCAGCTACCGGGGGCGGACGATTTGGTGGTTATGAAATAGAATGTACACTAACATTCAGTCTTAGGTAAAGTGGGTAGCAGATTATGGTTCGTTTGTAGGATGTAGTTAGTATATAAAGGAAACTGCTTAAAAAACGCGTGTGAGACCCATCCTAGATGCTGAACTTACACACGATTTAAAACAGGAAATTATTGCAAAAGCTGGCAGTTGTAGCCGAGCGGTTCTAGGCGCTTCAGTCTGGAACCGCGCAACCGCTACGGTCGCAGGTTCGAATCCTGCCTCGGGCATGGATGTGTGTGATGTCCTTAGGTTAGTTAGGTTTAAGTAGCTCTAAGTTATAGGGGACTGATGACCTAAGATGTTAAGTCCCATAGTGCTCAGAGCCATTTGAACCATTTTATTGCAAAAAATTTGAAGAGTCTAGTATGTGCCACGAAAAAACACTGTCCAGTGACATTAATGTGAACAGCTGTCAAAAGCCTGAATAACCACTTTTTGCAGTGCGGACAACTACGAGACGTGCAGGAAGAGAGTCAGTAAAGTTCTGGAAGGTACCAAGACGGGTGTGGAGCCTCACCAACTCCAGTGGCCCTTGGCCAGCTACACCAGGTTCCTCAGTTGAGCACCCACGGTGTGAACGGCCTGGTCCCACAGATTCTCGATTGGGTTTAAATCCGGGGGGCTTTGTTGCCAGACGAGTACGGTAAACTCATCCTGGCGCTCTTAGAACCACGCACGTACACTACATGTAGATGCTTACTTCTGTTGATCCGTTGTGCCTTCCAGAATGGCGACACCACCCGGGAAATGCCACAAAAATATTTCCCAGGCCACAATACTCCATCCTCCGACATGGATCCTTTGCTCTCAGACGTTTCACGCCGTACAAGCCAACGGTCATTGTCCGAAGGTGCATAAAACGCGAGTCTTCTGGAAACGTCTCTGGTCGCCACTCTTTGGACGTCCAGTTGCGCTATTGGCGTGCAAGTTCCAGCCTTCGTCGCCGATGAACAGAAGTCAGCGTGGGAGCACGAACCAGGCGCCTGCTGAACAGACACATAAAGAGCAACGTTTGCTGAACGGTCGTTGAAGAGACACTGTTGGTGGCCCCTTGGTTCACCTGAACGGTCAGTTACTAAAGAAATGCATGTCTATTCTGTACACAACTCTGAAGCCGTCGTTCACCTTTGTTACCCATATCACTGACCCGAATTTGCAGTAGGATTTTGGAGCAAGTACTGTACCCGAACATTATGAATCACCTTGACGAAAATGACTTATTGATACATAACCAACACGGATTCAGAAAATATCGTTCTTGTGCAACGCAGCTAGCTAGCTCTTTATTCCCATGAAGTAATGAATGTTGTCGACAAGGGATCTCAGATCGATTCCATATTGCTAGATTTCCAGAAGGCTTTTGATACCGTTCCTCACAAGCGACTATTAACAATTGCGTGCATATCGAGTATTGTCTCAGTTGTGTGACTGGATTCGTTATTTCCTCTCAGAGAGGTAACAGTTCATAGTGATAGACGGTAAATTATGGAGTAGAACAGAAGTGATATCTGGCGTTCCGCAAGGTAGTGTCACAGGCCCTCTGCTGTTCCTGATTTACATAAACGATCTAGGCGATAATCTGAGCAGCCCCCTTAGATTTTTTGGAGATGACGCTGTAATTTACCGTCTACTAAAATCATCAGACGATCGATTCCAATTACAAAATGACATAAAGAGAATTTCTGTATGGCGCGAAAAGTGGCAATTGGCCTTAACAAAGAAAAGTGCGAGGTCATTCACAAGGGTACTAAAAGAAATCCCATAAATTTTGGATTTAGGATAAATCGCACGAATCTAAGGGCTGTGAATTCGACTAAATACCTAAGAATTACAATTACGAGCAACTTAAATTGGAAAGAACACACAGATAATATTGTGGGGAAGGCGAAGCAAAGACTGTGCTTTGTTGGCAGAACACTTAGAAGATGTGACAAACCCACTAAAGAGACAGCCTACATTACACTTGTCCGTCGTCTGCAGGAATATTGCTGCGCGGTGTGGGATCCTTACCAGGTAGGATTGACGGAGGACATCGAAGAAGTGCAAAGAAGGGCAGCTCGTTTCGTGTTATCGCGCAATAGGGGTGAGAGTGTCACTGAAGTGATACGCGAGTTGGGGTGGCAGTCACTGAAATAAAGGCGGTCTCCTTTGCGGCGAGATCTATTTACGAAACGTTAATCACCAACTTTCTCTTCAGATTGCGAAAATATTTTGTTTACACCCACCTACGCAGGGAGAAATGATCATCGTAATAAAATAAGAGAAATCAGAGCTCAAACGGAAGGATTTAGGTGTTCATTTTTCGCATGCGCTATTCGAGAGTGGAATGGTAGAGAAGTAGTACGAAAATGGTACGATTAACCCTCTGCCAGGCACTTAAGTGTAACCATGTAGATGTACTAGATGTAGATGATATCTACGCTCCGTGGTGCACCGCTGTTGCCTCGGTGCTGGTTTTGAATGGTGCCATTTTGGTCTGCACGATGTACTTTAACCACGGCGGCACGGGACCAGTTTACAAAGTTGACTGTTTCGGAAGTCCCTCCACCTTGGCCTGAAAGCCAATGATCATGCCCTCTTGGACGTCAGATTAATCGCTCCGTTTCCCCGTAACAACAAAGGCTGCTTGTTTTTCCGCATTCCCCCGGTAAGCCTTCTATACCTCCACTGCCAGTGCTGTCACCTGTCTTCTGTGAGTGATTATTGCACGCTGACGTCAAACATACGTGGTAGTCACATCAATGTGACTGGACCGCATATACGTGGTTGCGAAATCCGCTCGCTTCAGTATATGAACGTTGCGTTGCATCTGTCATCTCGCATAACTTGGCTTCCGGATGAAAATTTCTAACTACACAATGAAGGAACACTGTAAAAATAGCTTAAGAACATACTCTTATCCTTATATCTCCCTCATCTACCTCGGATAGCACTGAAACACCTTCAACAATCTTGTCATTGCCCACAAGACAGTTTTAGTTCTTTCACAAGTGCTCTCAGACCTGTTACCGCCCTGACCAGCTCGTAGGACAGATGTAATAATGAATCTCAGCCAGAAATCTTTCCTCCATGTACTAGTATGGATGGCGAAACAGAGGTCACGCGAAACGCCTCTCTAGCGGTTTTCTCACATAATACCTGGAAACCACGGCTCCGGGCAACGAGGAAGATGCAGCATTCTTGAATTTTACAGGTATTTGATTGACTATTAGACCATTATTAATTAAAATGCGATCATATTGGATATCAAAAGAAGTCTGAGGCTGGATTGACGATTTATTGGCAGAGAAGCATCAGGATGTTATCTTGGATGTAGATTCACCGACATATGTCGCAGCATCTTCAAGTGTGTCCAAGGGATGTGTTGTCGAATTCTTGCTATTCATGTTGTTTGTTAATTACCTAATGGACAATATTAATTGTAACCTTAGATTTTGCGCCGATAATAGTTATTTATTTTGAAGTACTGTTCGAAAAAAAGAAGCTGCACTACTATTCAGTCAAACCATGATAAATTTTCGGTGTGGTACAAACATTGGCAACTTGCTTCAAATTTTCAGGAAGTCTTAGAAATGTTTCGGTTTCTCAAAACACAAAAACGGGGTATCTTATTACTACAGTATTGATGACTGCCAAATGGAATTAGTTAATTCTTACAAATATCAGAGTATGGGATGATCACATGCGGCAGACTTTGAATCTACAAAGAAGATTTGCGATGACAACACTTGTGTGTCCCACCTCAGAATATTGAAATGTGTGGGATCTATACGAAATGGAATTAGCTATGGATATTGAACACTGACAAAGAATGGCAGCACAAATGGTTACACGTCCATCTGACGAGAGAGTTTCGCAGAAGTGGTGGAAAACATGACCTGCAGACTCTTGAAGATGGACGTCGACTACCGGCCGTTGTGGGCAAGCGGTTCTAGGTGCTTCAGTCCGGAACCGCGCGACTGCTACGGTCGCAGGTTCGAATCCTGCCTCGGGCATGGATGTGTGTGATGTCCTTAGGTTAGTTAGGTTTAAGTAGTTCTAAGCTCTAGGGGACTGATGACCTCAGATGCCAAGTCCCATAGTGCTCAGAGCCATTTGAACCATCTATTCGCCTGTACACAACTTTGCTGCCGTCGTTCACCTTTGTTACCCATATCACTGACCTCAATTTGCGGCAGGATTTTGGACTATATACTGTACCCGAACATTATGAATCACCTTGACGAAAAGGACTTATTGATACATGACCAACACGGTTTCAGAAAATATCGTTCTTGTGCAACGCATCTAGCTCTTTATTCGCATGAAGTAATGAGTGATATCGACAAGGGATCTCACATCGATTCCATTTTCCTAGATTTCCAGAAGGCTTTTTATACCGTTCCTCACAAGCTACTATTAATCAAATTGCGTGCATGTGGAGTATCGTCTCAGTTGTGTGACTGGATTCGCGGCTTCCTCTCAGAGAGGTCATAGTTCGTAGTGATAAACGGTAAATCATCGAGTAGAACAGACGTCAAAAAAAAAAATTGTTCAAATGGCTCTGAGCACTATGGGACTTAACATCTGAGGTCATCAGCCCCCTAGAACTTAGAACTACTTAAACCTAACTAACCTAAGGACATCACACACATCCATGCCTGAGGCAGGATTCGAACCTGCGACCGTAGCGGTCGCGTGGTTCCGGACTGAAGCGCCTAGAACCGCTCGTCCACCGCAGCCGGCAGAACAGAAGCCATATGTGGCGTTCCGCAAGGTGGTGTCATAGGCCCTCTGCTGTTCCTCATTTACATAAATGATCTACGCTATAATCTGAGCAACCCCGTTACATTGTTTGCAGATGACGCTGTAATTTAGCGTCTAGTAAAATCATCAGACGACCAATTTCAATTAAAAAATGATCTACAGAGAATTTCTGTATTGTGCGAAAAGTGGCAATTGGCACTAAACAAAGAAAAGTGCGAGGTCATCCACATGGGTACTAAAAGAAATCCGATACATTTGGGGTATACAATAAATAACACGAATATAAGGGCTGTCAATTCGACTAAATTCCTAGGAATTACAATTACGAGCAACTTAAATTGGAAAATGGTTCAAATGGCACTGAGCACTATGGGACTTAACATCTGAGGTCATCACTCCCCTAGAACTTAGAACTACTTTAACCTAACTAACCTAAGCACATCACACACTTCCATGCCCGAGGCAGGATTCGAACCTGCAATCGTAGCAGTCACGCGGTTCCGGACTGAAGCGCCTAGAACCGCTCGGTCACCACGGCCGGCTAAATTGGAAAGACCACATAGATGTGGGGAAGGCGAAACAAAGACTGCGCTTTGTCGGCAGAACACTTCGAAGATGAGACGAACCCACTAAAGAGACAGCCTACATTACACTTGTCCGTCCTCAGCTGGAATATTTGCTGGGCGGTGTGGGATCCTTACCAGGTAGGATTGACGGAGGACATCGAAGAACTGCAAAGAAGGACAGCTGTTTCCCTGTTATCGTGCAATAGGGGTGAGAGTGTCACTGATTGATACGTGAGTTGGGGTGGCAGTAACTGAAATAAAGGTGGTCTCCTTTGCGGCGAGATCTATTTACGAAATTTCAATCACCAACTTTCACTTCCGAATGCGAAAATATTTTGTTTACGCCCACCTACGTAGGGAGAAATGATCATCATAATAAAATAAGAGAAATCAGAGCTCGAACGGAAAGATTTAGGTGTTCCTTTTTGCCACGTGCTATTCGAGAGTGGTATGGTAGAGAAGTAGTATGAAAATGGTTCAATGAACCCTCTGCCAGGCACTTAAGTGTGAATTGCAGAGTAATCATGTAGCTGTAGTAGATATAGGTATTATCTACACTCCGTGGTGCACCACAGTTGCCGCGGTGCTGGTTTTGAATGGCGCCATTTTGCTCTGCATGATGTACTTTAACCACGGCGGTACGGGACCAGTTTACAAACTTAGCTCCACCTTGGCCCGAAAGCCAATGATCATGCCCTCTTGGACGGCTGATTAATCGCTCCGTTTCCCTGTAACAACAAAGGGTGCTTGTTTTTCGCAATTCCCTCGACAAGCCTTGTATACCTTCCACTGCCAGTGTTGTCACCAGTCTTCTGTGAATGACTATTGCACGTTGACGTCAAACATACGTGGTAGTCACGTCAACGTCACTGGACGGCATACACGTGGTTGCGAAATCCGCTCGCTTCAGTATATGAACGTTGCGTTGCACCTGTCATCTCGCATAACTTCGCTTCCGGATGAAAATTTGTAACTACGCAATGAAGGAACACTGTAAAAATAGCTTAAGAACATACTCGTATCCTTATATCTCCCTCCTCTACCTCGGATAGCACTGAAACAGCTTACTGCACACTCCTAACTAGGGTACGAGCATATGGGATTGGTTCCCAAGTATGTGAGTGGCTCGAAGGCTTCTTAAGTAATAGAACCCAGTACGTTGTCCTCGATGGTGAGTGTTCATCGGAGGTGAGGGTATCATCTGGAGTGCCCCAGGGAAGTGTGGTAGGTCCGCTGTTGTTTTCTATCTACATAAATTATCTTTTGGATAGGGTGGATAGCAATGTGCGGCTGTTTGCTGATGATGCTGTGGTGCACGGGAAGGTGTCGTTGTTGAGTGACTGTAGGAGGATAAAAGATGACTTGGACAGGATTTGTGATTGGTATAAACAATGACAGCTAACTCTAAATATAGATAAATGTAAATCAATGCAGATGAATAGGAAAAAGAATCCCGTAATGTCTGAATACTCCATAAGTAGTGTAGCGCTTGGCACAGTCACGTCAATTAAATATTTGTGCGTAACACTGCAGAGTGATATGAAGTGGGACAAGCATGTAATGGCAGTTGTGGGGAAGGCGGTTACTCGTCTTCGGTTCATTGGTAGAATTTTGAGAAGATGTGCGTCATCTGTAAAGGAGACCGCTTATAAAACACTAATACGACCCATTCTTGAGTACTGCTCGAGCGTTTGGGATCCCTATCAGGTCGGATTGAGGGTGGACATAGAAGCAATTCGGAGGCGGGCTGCTAGATTTGTTACTGGTAGGTTTGATCATCACGCGAGTGTTACGGAAATGCTTCAGGAACTCGGGAGGGAGTCTCTAGAGGAAAGGAGGCGTTCTTTTCGTGAATCGCTAGTGAGGAAATTTAGAGAACCAGCATTTGAGGCTGACTGCAGTACAATTTTACTGCCGCCAACTTAGATTTCGCGGAAAGACCACAAAGATAAGATAAGAGAGATTAGGGCTCGTACAGAGGCATACAGGCAGTCATTTTTCCCTCGTTCTGTTTGGGATGGAACAGGGAGAGAAGATGCAAGTTTTGGTACGAGGTACCCTCCGCCACGCATCGTATGGTGGATTGCGGAGTATTTATGTAGATGTACAACAACCTTGTCATTGCCCACGAGACAGTATTAGTTCTTTCACATGTGCCCTCAGGCCTGTTATCGCCCTGACCAGCTCGTAAGACAGATATAATAATGAATCTCGGCCAGAAATCTTTCCTCCATGTACTAGTATGGATGGGGAGAACATAGGTCACGCGAAATGCCTCTCTAGCGGCTTTCGCACATAACACCTGGAAACCACGACTCACGGCAACGAGGAAGATGCAGCATTCGTGAATTTTACAAGTATTTGACTGAGTATTAAACCATTATTAATTAAAATACGATCATATTGGATATCAAAAGAAATCTGAGGCTGGATTGACGATTTATTGGCAGAGAAGCATCAGGATGTTATCTTGGATGTAGATTCACCGACATGTGTCGTAGCAACTTCAAGTGTGTCCAAGGGATGTCTTTTAGGATTCTTGCTAGTCGTGTTGTTTATTAATTACCTTACGGACAATATTAATTGTAACCTCATATTTTGTGCCGTGATATTTATTTATTTTGAAGTACAGTTCGAAAAAAAGAAGCTGCACTAATATCCAATCAAACCATAATAAATTTTCGGAGTGGTACTAACGTTGGCAACTTGCTTCAAATTTTCGGAAAGTCTTAGAAATGTTTAGCTTCGCGAAACACAAAAAACGGGCTACCTTATTACTACAGTATCAATAACTGCCAAATGGAATTAGTCAACTCTTACAAATTTCAGAGTATAACAACATGTGGCGATAAGAAATGGGATGATCACATGTGGCAGACTTTGAGTCTCAAAGAAGACTGCAATGACAACACTTGTGTGTCCAACCTCAGAATACTGAAATGTGTGGGATCGATACGAAATAGAATTAGCTCGGAATATTGAACGCTGACAAAGAATGGCAGCACAAATGGTTACACATCCATCTGACAAGGAAGCTTCGCAGAAGTGCTGGAAAACCTGACCTGGCAGTCTCTTGAAGATGGACGTCGACTGCCTTCCGACCGGTGTGGCCGAGCGGTACTAGGCGCTTCTACATCTACATCTACATCTACATTTATACTACGCAAGCCACCCAACGGCGTGTGGCGGAGGGCACTTAACGTGCCACTGTCATTACCTCCCTTTTCTGTTCCAGTCGCGTATGGTTCGCGGGAAGAACGACTGTCTGAAAGCCTCCGTGCGCGCTCGAATCTCTCTAATTTTACATTCGTGATCTCCTCTGGAGGTATAAGTAGGGGGAAGCAATATATTCGATACCTCATCCAGAAACGCACCCTCTCGAAACCTGGACAGCAAGCTACACCGCGATGCAGAGCGCCTGTCTTGCAGAGTCTGCCACTTGCTAAACATCTCCGTAACGCTATCACGCTTACCAAATAACCCTGTGACGAAACGCGCCGCTCTTCTTTGGATCTTCTCTATCTCCTCCGTCAACCGGATCCCACACTGATGAGCAATACTCAAGTGTAGGTCGAACGAGTGTTTTGTAAGCCACCTCCTTTGTTGATGGACTACATTTTCTCTGGAGTCTCCCAATGAATCTCAACCTGGTACCCGCCTTACCAACAATTAATTTTATATAATCATTCCACTTCAAATCGTTCCGCATGCATACTCCCAGATATTTTACAGAAGTAACTGCTACCAGTGTTTGTTCCGCTATCATATAATCATACAATAAAGGATCCTTCTATCTATGTATTCGCAATACATTACATTTGTCTATGTTAAGGGTCAGTTGCCACTTCCTGCACGAAGTGCCTATCCGCTGCAGATCTTCCTGCATTTCGCTACAATTTTCTAATGCTGCAACTTCTCTGTATACTACAGCATCATCCGCGAAAAGCCGCATGGAACTTCCGACACTATCTACTAGGTCATTTATATATATTGTGAAAAGCAATGGTCCCATAACATTCCCCTGTGGCACGCCAGAGGTTACTTTAACGTCTGTAGACGTCTCTCCATTGATAACAACATGCTGTGTTCTGTTTGCTAAAAACTCTTCAATCCAGGGACACATCTGGTCTAATATTCCGTAGGCTCTTACTTTGTTTATCAGGCGACAGTGCGGAACTGTATCGAACGCCTTCCGGAAGACAAGGAAAATAGGATCTACCTGGGAGCCGTATCTAATATTTTCTGGGTCTCATGAACAATAAAGCGAGCTGGGTCTCACACGATCGCTGTTTCCGGAATCCATGTTGATTCCTACAGAGTAGATTCTGGGTTTCCAAAAACGATATGACACGCGAGCAAGAAACATGTTCTAAAATTCTACAACAGATCGACGTCAGAGATATAGATCTATAGTTTTACGCATCTGCTCGACGACCCTTCTTGAAGACTGGGACTACCTGTGCTCTTTTCCAATCATTTCGAACCTTCCGTTCCTCTAGAGACTTGCGGTACACGGCTGTTAGAAGTTGTTTCGCGTACTCCGTGTAGAATCGAATTGGTATCCCGACAGGTCCAGTGGACTTTCCTCTGTTGAGTGATTCCAGTTGCTTTTCTATTCCTTGGACACTTATTTCGATGTCAGCCATTTTTTCGTTTCTGCGAGGAAGGAACTACAGTGCGGTCTTCCTCTGTGAAACAGCTTTGGAAAAAGGTGTTTAGTATTTCAGCTTTACGCGTGTCATCCTCTGTTTCAATGCCATAATCATCCCGGAGTGTCTGGATATGCTGTTTCGAGCCACTTACTGATTTAACGTAAGACCAGAACTTCCTAGGATTTTCTGTCAAGTCGGTACATAGAATTTCACTTTCGAATTCACTGAACGCTTCACGCATAGCCCTCCTTACGCTAACTTTGACATCGTTTAGCTTCTGTTTGTCTGAGAGGTTTTGGCTGCGTTTAAACTTGGAGTGAAGCTCTCTTTGCTTTCGCAGTACTTTCCTAACTTTGTTGTTGAACCACGGTGGGTTTCTCCCGTTCCTCACAGTTTTACTCGGCACGTACCTGTCTAAAACGCATTTTACGATTGCCTTGAACTTTTTCCATAAACACTCAACATTGTCAGTGTCGGAACAGAAATTTTCGTTTTGATCTGTTAGGTAGTCTGAAATCTGCCTTCTATTACTCTTGCTAAACAGATAAACCTTCCTCCCTCTTTTTATATTCCTATTAACTTCCATATTCAGGGATGCTGCAACGGCCATATGATCACTGATTCCCTGCTCTGCCCTTACAGAGTCGAAAAGTTCGAGTCTGTTTGTCATGAGTAGGTCCATGATGTTATCTCCACGAGTCGGTTCTCTGTTTAATTGCTCGAGGTAATTTTCGGATAGTGAACTCAGTATAATGTCACTCGATGCTCTGTCCCTACCACCCGTCCTAAACATCTGAGTGTCCCAGTCTATATCTGGTAAATTGAAATCTCCACCTAAGACTATAACATGCTGAGAAAATTTATGTGAAATGTATTCAAAATTTTCTCTCAGTTGTTCTGCCACTAATGCTGCTGAGTCAGGAGGTCGGTAAAAGAAGCCAACTATTAACCTAGCTCGGTTGTTGAGTGTAACCTCCACCCATAATAATTCACAGGAACTATCCACTTCTACTTCACTACAGGATAAACTACTACTGACAGCGACAAACAAGCCACCACCGGTTGCATGCAATCTATCCTTTCTAAACACCGTCTGTGCCTTTGTAAAAATTTCGGCAGAATTTATCTCTGGCTTCAGCCAGCTTTCTGTACCTATAACGATTTCAGCTTCGGTGCTTTCTATCAGCGCTTGAAGTTCTGGTACTTTACCAATACTGCTTCGACAGTTTACAATTACCATACCGATTGCTGCTTGGCCCCCGCATGTCCTGACTTTGCCCCGCACCCTTCGAGGCTGCTGGCCTTTCTGTACTTGCCCGAGGCCATCTAACCTAAAAAAACCGCCCAGTCCACGCCACACAACCCCTGCTACCCGTGTAGCCGCTTGCTGCGTGTAGTGGACTCCTGACCTATCCAGCGGAACCCGAAACCCCACCACCCTATGGCGCAAGTCGAGGAATCTGCAGCCCACATGGTCGCAGAACCGTCTCAGCCTCTGATTCAGACCCTCCACTCGGCTCTGTACCAAAGGTCCGCAGTCAGTCCTGTCGATGATGCTGCAGATGGTGAGCTCTGCTTTCATCCCGCTAGCGAGACTGGCAGTCTTCACCAAATCAGATAGCTGCCGGAAGCCAGAGAGTATTTCCTCCGATCCATAGCGACACACATCATTGGTGCCGACATGAGCCACTACCTGCAGATGGGTGCACCCTGTACCCTTCATGGCATCCGGAAGGACCCTTTCCACATCTGGAATGACTCCCCCCGGTATGCACACGGAGTGCACATTGGTTTTCTTCCCCTCTCTTGCTGCCATATCCCTAAGGGGCCCCATTACGCGCCTGACGTTGGAGCTCCCAAATATCAGTAAGCCCACCCTCTGCGACCGCCCGGATCTTGCAGACTGAGGGCCAACCTCTGGAACAGGACAAGCAGCCATGTCGCCCGAAGATCAGTATAAGCCTGAGACAGAGCCTGAAACCGGTTCGTCAGACAAACTGTAGAGGCCTTCCGTTCAGCCCTCCAGAGTGTCTTTCGCCCCCTGCCACACCTCGAGACGACCTCCCACTCTACCACAGATGAGGGATCAGCCTCAATGTGGGCAGTATCCCGGACAGCCACAGTCGTAGTCCGATCGGGGGATGCGTGGGACGAGCTGGCCGTCCCCGACAAACCCCCACAGTGATGCCCATTGGCAACAGCCTCAAGCTGTATGACCGAAGCCAACACTGCCTGAAGCTGGGAGCAAAGGGATGCCAACTCAGCCTGCATCCGAACACAGCAGTTGCAGTCCCTGCCCATGCTAAAAACTGTTGTGCAAAGAACGTCTGAATTAATCTACAGAGAGCACAAACAATTCGACACAAAATTTAAACGGTTATTAAAATACAAGATTGCCTAGTAAATGCAGTAATGCTGCTACTTGCGCACTGCTGACACACTGCTCGGCGGCGGAAGGAGACTACGCGATTTTACACTATTCAGGTACTAAAACGCGATGCTACAACTCTCAAATACTATAATACGCCCGAAATTTTGAATTAAACAATGCAAATACCTAAAACACGCAAAGAAATTAAGAATTAAACTATGTAACAAATAAGTGAGCTAAGAGTGTACGACTTGCTGCTGCAGCTGCCTATCCAACGGCGGCAGGGGGCTTCAGTGTGGAACCGCGAGACCACTACGGTCGCACGTTCGAATCCTGCCTCGAGCATGGATGTGTGTGATGTCCTTAGGTTAGTTAGCTTTAAGGAGTTCTAAGTTCTAGGGGACTGATGACCTCCGATGTTAAGTCGCATAGTGCTCAGAGCCATTTGAACCATTTTTTTGGACGTCGACTATGCCGCGAACAACGTTTCAAGAACCATCACGAGATGAGGAATCTAGACATATTCAAGAACCTCCTGTATGTCTCTCCCGTAGGGACCGCGAAGTAAATAATAGACTAATTATGGCGCTCACAGAACAATTCAAGCAATTTTCCCGCGCTTCATAAGCAAATGAAACCAGAACATGCCATTATATATGGTAAACTGAGAATTTCGCTCTGCCATGCACTTCAACGTTGTGTGCATAATACGTAAGCAGATCTTATAAAGTTGACCGCACCGTGTTCAAGTTGATTGTGTAATGATGTTTCTGTTTCTTTACAGAAATTAATAGTGATATTTATGAAGTATGTGCAAAAAAGTTGAATAAAGGTATCCTGTGCATCGACTGCAAATGCTAATACCAAGACAAATGTGCAAAAATAAATATGAAACGTATAAAAGACGAATTACATTGTGCTGTCCGGGTACTTCTGTTCAGTTAGTGTACATAGGAGGAAGCAATACGTTGGTTCACTGTTCTAGGAACATATATCGTTAAGTTCGCGGTCATAATATTTTGGCTTATAACTGTAAGTGCATGTAACACCATGAGATGAAGAGAGAGCCACATGAGAGGAAATGTGGATCGAATGAAATCGATCAGGAGATCAAAACAGAAGCCTTAGAAAATTTTATCTCTTTACATTTTCCGCATTATATTACTCTTACAAGGATATTACAAGTGATACAAATGACTCGTGTGTGTATTTGTTTTTATTCCTGTTCTTTTCTGGCATTATGAACAACTTAGTCAGCCTTACTTTCTCCACAGTGTTCCTTATTTTTGCAAATGATATGGAAAAAAATTCTAATCTTTCTTTTCCTTACCTTCTCTATCAAGTCCAAAGTGATAACTGCTTCTCTGGTACGATTTCTGAAATCAAACCGATCCTCCTCCGGTAAACATTTTAGCTGACTTCTTTCTTCCACAGCCGGTTCTTTATTTGGTTAATAGTTTAGGAGCTTGAGATATATGACTGAGTTTCCGACATTTTTGCTGAGTGAAGATTAAAGGAGCATCCGCATGATGCGGGTCGTATATCCCCGACTGCCCACTCGATGTAGCACTTCTGCAGTTTGCTTCAATCGTGTAAGGTGAAACGACACTACTGATTTTCTTCCCATCCCTTCCCAACCCCGACCCAGTGCACAGCCTCTTATGACCTCGTCGTAAACGGGACCATAATTCCTACTCTTCCTTCCTTTCTTTCGAAATGCTAGGACAATGTTCGTCTTAGCTGAAGTCTAACAAACTTTACACACAGAGAGCAATAACACCTCAGGTGAACTATTAAGACAAACTTATTTCCTTAATAACAAACATTCTGCTTATTAATAAGCTCACATCTTGACATTTCTCGTTCCATGTTTACAAGGCATACTGCCACACTTGTTCAAATTTATATTTAGTCTGACTACCTTTTACTAACTGAGCTTAGCATAATTTGTAATTGGATAGAGGATTTTTTGAAAGATTTCATGATACCTTCAGCTGCCCTTCTTTTTTATTTCATGTACGATTGCACAGTTTCGGCCATAGGCCAGTTTCAAGTATTTTATGGGTTATTTTTTACGCCTTGTATGTCGTTGCTCCTATGACTCCATGTTATGCTCGTAAAATGAATCCGAGATGTTTTACTCCTTTTAGGAGCACGTTACTTTCGAACAGTTGTTGCAAGGCTCTTGGTATGAAAGAGTCATTGACAAATATAGAAGTAACATCAGGGAAATGTGTTAAGATTCTTTTTTTTTCATGCTATAAATATTGAAAATAACCGTACGCTTTTCGAATATATCTGTACTGAAAGACTACCGGAAAGGCTGCTCGAAAACTGTCAGATCTTCAAAAGATTTCATAGTGGAACAAAGGCTGGACATTCCCAAAATGTTCAAAGGTGTAATATTGTACTCTTTACAAAATGGGAAGAAAGCTTAGTATCCCATGATTATAACATCAATAAGTCACAAGTTCAATCGGTAATCTGATAAAAATACCTGGATCTAACAGTTTGTACCGATATGAAATGGAAAGATCACATAGGCCCAGTGGTAAACAAAGCGGGTGACAGACTTCGGTTCATTGGTAGAACACTACGGAAATGCAATCAGTTTACAAAGGAGATTACTTACAAAACACTTGTGCGGCCCATCCTAGAGTACTGCTCAAGTGTGTGGAACTACCAGATAGAACAACAGGGGATACTGGACGTGTACGAAAAAAGGCGGGATGGATCTCACAGCTTGTTACGAGAACGTTACGGACATGCTAAAACACTTCAACTGTCAGATGCTTGAAGACATACGCTAAATATCTTGCGCTAACTTACTCACATACTTTCAAGAACCAGCTTTGAGTGAGGAATCTAGGAATACGCTACAGACCCCTAAGTACCATTCCCATATCGAGCGAAGTGGCACAGTGACTAGTACACTGGACTCGCATTTGGGAGAAGGACGGTTCGAAACTGCTTCCAGCCATCCTGATTTAGGTTTTCCGTGATTTCCCTAAATAGCCTCAGGTAAATTCCGGAATGGTTCCTTTGAAAGCGCACGGCCGTTTTTCCTTTCCCATCCTTCCCTCATCCGATGGGCTCGATGACCCTCGCTGTTTGGTCCACTCCCCCTGATCAACTAACTAACCATGCCCATAGTGATCGCTAAGACAAGAGTAGTCTGGTTGCAACATGCACCTAGGAGACGAAGCAACCATTCTTCCAGCTCTCCATACGTGAACAGAACGGGAAGAAACCTTGTTATGTGTTACACTGAGAAGTTTCTTGTACTGTGCACTTCGCAGTAGTTTCCAGAACATAGGTGTAGCTGTAGAACAGTAACCTTTGTAGATCAAATCAGTTAAGGTCGCACTTGCGTAAACGTCATTTATTAGTAATTCTATTTTGTCGAAAAGTGACACTTTGAGACCGTGACTGCGTACAAAATGTAGGTTGATTCTTTCAAAGAAAAAGGATATCAACCAACCACTATTAATGCTATTTATTTAAGTAAGTAGCCCCGCACCCTGTTTCGAACCGACAGGTTCATCTTCAGACAGCTATTCACAAGATGCGCATTTGTTTGACATTTCCATAAGTTTTTTGCTCATTATTCCTTATTGTAGTCAGAGATTTTTGCGATGCTGATGCCATTGAAAATCCCGCATAATTTTGTTGGAATGTTGTTGGTTTGTATTCACGAAATACTTGCCACTTTGCAAAAAACTTTTTGTTGGGTGTGTGTCTGTGTGGCGCTTTATGTAGTGTGGTTCTATACGAATCTTGTAAGTGTTGCATATACACTAGAGTATTCCGTGAATACAGGCCAACAACATTCCAACAAAATCAGGCGAGTTTGGTTCAAATGGCTCTGGGCACTATGGGACGTAACAACTGAGGTCATCAGTCCCCTAGAACTTAGAACTACTTAAACCTAACTAACCTAAGGACATCACACACATCCATGCCCGAGGCAGGATTCGAACCCGCGACCGTAGCTGTCGCGCGGTTCCAGACTGAAGCGCCTAGAACCGCTCGGCCACACCGGCCGGCTCAGGCGGGTTTTTTGATGGCACTACAATCCCATGAGTGTTTCACCACGAGGTGGAACAGTGCGCTAAAACTTGAAACAAATATGCGTCTTGTGAATAGCCGTCGGAAGATGAATCAGTTTGTTCGAAACCGGCTAGGGCGCTATTTACTTAAATAAATAGCATTGTTCATAGTATCTGTTTGTTACCTTTTTCTTTAAAAGAATCAACCTACGTGCATTAGTAATAATAATCACTTACACCCGGTACCCTGTTGTACATTTCCCCTACGTTTCGATTATTCTCTCTGGGTTCTTGATGCTCCTCACGGTGACAACAGAGAGGTATTTGTCGCCGCCTTGGAGGGCGACCGTTTCTGTCTGGAGACGTCAATGTGTGTAGCTACAAAGTGTCCATGTCGCCGCCGCCACTGTCTCTGTACTCCCCTGGGATGTGATCCTCCCGACGTTATCACGCTCCCCCATTTTTCTCCGCCGGCCACCAATGCAGCACAGCTCCTACCACCATTATTACTGTCATACAGAAACTTCTTACAGCGCCTGAGCTCTTCCCACTTCCAATTACCGACTGAAAATCGTCTCTCAGGTCGTTCCTGTGAGATTACCGAAAAAGGTTACGAACTTCTTGTAGATCTTGCTTCACGCATAAAAAGGGAAAAACTTTAAGGTATGCTCCACGGCTTCGATAAAAGACGTTATTATGCGAGGGGTGTCATCAGGTTTTATCTGCCTTATCCAAAAAAAGTTACATAATTATATGAAGATGGTATCTGTTCCCGAAAGAACAGATACCATTGATGACCATGCAGCTTCTCTAGAATGAAATGATAATTAAATAGAAACCCTTAGCTATCGACAGGTGTTGTTGATATACATCAATGGGGACAGCTGAACATGTGTGCCCCGAACGGGCCTCGAACCCGGCATCGCCTGCTTACATGGCAGACGCGCTATCCATCTGAGCCACCGAGGACACAGTGAATAGCGCAACTGCGAGGACTTACCCCTTGCACGCTTCCCGTGAGACCCACATTCCCAACTCTCACGGGAAGTGTGCGAGGGATAACTCCCTGCAGGCGCACTATCCTCTGTAAAAAAAAAAAAAAAAAAAAAAAAAAAACTGAGTTAATGGATCAACGACGAACTGAAACGGGTGTCTTGCGACGTCCGCCCCGAGCAGATAAAACGAACAAAAACGAACAAAATGAGATTAATAAGAAATAATAGAAGATGGATAGAGTGTCAGCCATGTAAGCAGGAGATCCCGGGTTCGAGTCCCGGTCGGGGTACACATTTTCAGCCGTCCCCATTGATGTGTATCAACAACACTTGTCGGCAGCTAAGGGTTTCGATTTAATTACCATTTCATTACATAATTATCTATTTGTTTATTTCTAGGTACACGACTACAGTCCTGATAGACAAAGAAAACTCAGCGCCACAGAACCGTAGCATAGTTCTAGACGAGACAAAACAAAATGGTGGAGCACATCTCCACCGTCTGCCAGCACTGCAGACATGTACCTACAAATAAATAAAATGATAATTACGTAAATTAATTTTTTCGAAGTGTCAGTTACAACTGTATGACTACCTCTTGTAAACCACCTAAATGCTAATATAAAACTTTACTTTGCTGTAGCTACCAGCGACATTCAATAAGTAATGCAACAAATTTTTTTCTGAAGGCAGGTTCGTCTTACTCGGGATTTCAATACACTACATTATTTCCTACTCTGTTGGTTACAAAACCCTATTTCTCAACATAATCTCTGCGTCCAACTTACATCATCTTACTTGGAGGGCCTATATGCCAACAAGGTACCACTCTGCTGGTCAACATCGGAGTCAACGTCTTGCTGCATCAATAACCTTTGCATCATTCAAGCGCTACTTCTCGCGTATCGCATCATTCATTGAACCAAGTAGATGGAAGCTAGAAGATGAGAGATACAGGCTGCAGGATGAATGAGGAAGAATAACCCAATGTAGTTTCGCGATGCGCAGACTTGTGTGAGGCCTTGCGTTGAGACATCCGCTGACATTTTCTTGTGGCTATGAACACTCTGAAGTCGTTTCTTGAGTTTCCTGTGGATAGCACAATACACTTCAGAGTTGATCGCTGCATCATGAGGAAGGGAAAGTGAACAGAATAACTCTTTCAGAGCCCCAAATGATCGTTGTTTCTTCGGAGGAAAGGAGGTGTAGCACCGCTCCAAGGACTACCGTTTCGTTTCCGGTTCGAGGTGACGAACCAATGTTTCATCGCCTATGACGATGTTTGACAAAAAATTATCACGATCAGCCTTGTAATGCGTAAGCAATTCCACGCAGATGATCTGTGGTTGCTCTTTAACCCGCCAGAGTAGCCGAGAGCGGTAATGCGCGCCGGTTCAAAATGGCTCTGAGCACTGCTGTGGTCATAAGTCCCCTAGAACTTAGAACTACTTAAACCTAACTAACCTAAGGACATCACACACATCCATGCCCGAGGCAGGATTCGAACCTGCGACCGTAGCGGTCGCGCGGTGCCAGACTGTAGCGCCTTTAACCGCGCGGCCACTCCGGCCGGCAATGCGCGCCGGCCCCGGATCGAATCCGCCCGGCGGATTAACGACGAGGGTCGCTATGCCGGCCAGCATGGGTGTGGTTTTTAGGCGGTTTTCCACATCCCGCTAGGTGAATACCGGGCTGGTCCCCAAGTTCCGCCACAGTTACACGACTCACAGACATTTGAAAACGTTCGCACTATTTCATGACGCAGACAGCTGGGGCACACTTCTTCCGTCCCGGGGGGGTTCGGGTGACGTCAGAAAGGGCTTCTGGCCACCCTCTGCAATTAACACTACAAATCCGTAATACCAAAGCCGACCCCGCGTTGGAGTGGGACAA
The DNA here is from genome assembly GCF_023864345.2 of Schistocerca serialis cubense. Lineage (NCBI taxonomy): Eukaryota > Metazoa > Arthropoda > Insecta > Orthoptera > Acrididae > Schistocerca > Schistocerca serialis. Next base: position 465,864,895 of record NC_064643.1, read on the forward strand.
AGGCCCCGAGGAAGAAAGAAAGAAAGAAAGAAAGATCTGTGGTTGCTCTTTATGCTCTTCCGTAAGGCGGCGAGAAACCTAGCGAATGCACACATCTTTGAGAATACCAACTAGTGGATGAGTGTGTCAGCACTACCAACAGAGATGTCTAGTTGAGTGGCGAGGTGTTTACGATCCGTCGATCGCCTCGACTGAGAGTGTGTACGTGTTCCAACATTGAGAGATTTTCAGCTGTGTGCGGACGGGAGATCCGACAGGTTTACACGACCTTGTTGCGACGATGACACACTCCTTGCCCAATGACTCACCGTGCTTTTGTTCACTGCCAGGCCTCCGTAGACATACTGCAAGCGCCTACGAATATTTGCGAATCTCTGGTTTTTCGCCAAAAGACGCTCAATGATAGCTCTCTGCTTGAAACGCATCTCCGTTAAGGCGCCATTACGAACGTTACGTATAGCGCCGCTGCCTATGGGAACTCATGAAACTAAAAAGGCTGAAGCGGTAATATTCCTCGATATCCCACAACAAATTCCGCGTTTTTTCAGCGGAAATTGACGGAGAAAAAATGTGTTGCATTACTTACTGAACGTCCCTCGTAAATTCGGCTGTATCATCATCATCTGGAACGCTTTAAACCTTAAAATGTTGTATACCGTTTCTGCATTATTGTAAAAAACACTAAACATGTAATTATATCTTTATGTTGGTTAAAACAGTGTTTTTCATATCAGATTTTTTTCTATGGTTTACTCTCTAACAGTAAGGAACTACAGTTTTTTTCCATCATGTGGCTGATGTATTTGAACTAAATCAACATTAAGTAAATTTCTATCAATTTTAGGTAGGGAGATAGATACATTCAATGTTTTGTGGGTGGCTGCAACACGCTGTACGTAATTTGCTCCATTCCAATGGATAGGCCTCGGAATAGTCATTTAAGTGAGGTGTTCAAACGTCAGCACTTTTCCTGAATCCGGTACTAAATACGCCTTTTCCGGACGATCTGCGGATGACATGTGAAGTTGCTGCTGTGAAGAAGCGACGAACTTCCTCAATCCGCTATTTGCAATCATCATCGGTTAGATTGTAGAATGTATCCTCTCACTTACGTACACAAGACAGGTCTGAATGCATAAAAAAACTAGGTTCAGTCTGCCACTGATATTGACGTGAAATAAACATGGCATACACAATCAACGACTGCGATGATATTTTGCTGATAGTCGGTGAATACCAACACAATTACAACTAAGCAGCCATTCCGCTACTTGGAGATTCATCTGAACACTTAACATTTTCAGTTGTGTGAAAGTCAAATGGTACTTCACACATACCCTGAAAAACCTGGATCATTGCTAGATGACTAATAAATTTGTAATGGTGGGCCATGTGAATTCTGTACATGCAGATATAAATCCCATATATAAGTAAATTGTTAAGTCTTGACGTATTTTAAGTTTGTATTTGGAATGAAATATACTTGATAAAACTGTGAGAATAACATTGCCTTTATTAATATAAAATTCAATCGATAAAATTTTGTATTAACCTTCACACACGTAATTTTACAACATAATCGAAAATTTTATGCAAACAAGTAATTGAATGAATGAAAATAAACAAATAATCCACCTGAACACAGCAATTACGTACGTCATGTTGCGTCCACCCTTAAAGCATTCAACGTTTGTCGCTCCATTCTTAAAAATGCTAGACATCTGATTTAAATTCAGTTGTACAACGTTAATTTAAATAACTTATCTACATGATAGAAGAAATAATGTTCTTTGCAAAATTATTATTTGCTGTAGGAAATGGGGGATTAATGATACACGATGCGCAAAATTTATGAAACTGACGGATTAAAAAATGGTTCAAATTGCCCTGAGCACCATGCGACTTAACTTCTGAGGTCATCAGTCGCCTAGAACTTAGAACTAATTAAAACTAACTAACCTAAGGACATCACACAAATCCATGCCGGAGGCAGGATTCGAACCTGCGACCGTAGCGGTCGCTCGGCTCCAGACTGTAGCGCCTAGAACCGCACGGCCACTCCGGCCGGCCTGACGGATTACCAACAGAGTTTCGAAAATAGTTATTATGACACCGCCAAGTGAAACACTAACCAGTAGAGAAAACTGTAACAAGGGAGGAAGGAAGCACTCGAAAGTTCTGGTGATTTGGCTTCATTAATACATTCTTCACTTGTCTGGTCAGGTGCGTAGTTGTATAATCACTTACGGCATTTTAGATCCTTTTATGCAAATACTAAAAAGTGTATTTATTTTACCTCACGCGTTTCGCTTTATTGGATTAAGAGAACGTCAGTAGTCTAAATAAAAAAAATTGTAATGTTGGAGTAAGTTTAGGAAGTTACTGAGGTGTGACTTATTGAATTAGTGCATTTTAATCCGTTTTCTGCTGACACCCGAAACCATCGCGGGTATGCACATTTATCAAAACAAAAACCGAATCGAGCAGATAAATTGGTAACAGCACGGGCACAAAATTTCACAGACATAAACATAAAGAAACATCCACAAGCAATAGTGGAGCAATATTTAATCGTCTGTTACATGTTGCATGTGAAAGTGAAGACAGATCAAATAGACCAATGACAAAGACATAAATACCTGACAAATATGAGTGCTGAAGGGACTTCCTGGTTTAAGCAGAAGAGCAAGGAAAATGTTGTAAGTTAAAAGGTCCTGCTTCATTAGTTTCCAAAATGAACAATTTCTAGTCACAAACAAACCACTATTGTAAATAAACTTTATTCCAGACCACTGAGAAACGCAATCCCTACTTTTCTCTCATGACGAACTGAAACCCACACATCAAGTCGCTAGGTAGACGCAGTATTTCTCGATTTCCGAAAAGCATTTATCTCAGTACCATACCTACGACTATTATCAGAAGTACGATCGTATGAAGCAAACTCTGTGACTGGACTGATGATTGTTTGGTAGGAAGGACGCAGCAAGTTATATTGGTTGGAGAGTTATCAACAGGTGTAGAAGAAGCGCAGGGAAGTGTTTGGGTCCATTACTTTTCATCTTGTGTATTAATGAACCTCGGAGAAGTTGTATCTATCTACAGTATAACGAAGCAGAATCTGAAAGAAGCTTCACAAGTATTCAGTAAGATCTTGATGAGATTTCAGAGTGATGCAAGGATTAGGAACTTGATTTAAGTCGTTAGAAAAATAATTTTGTGCACTTCATAAAACGAGAAAATATAGTACGTATGGCTATAATGTCAATGAGTCACAGTTGAAGTTGGTCAACTCTTACAAAAACCTGAGTGTAACAGTTTGTAGGGACCAGAAATGGAACGATCACATAAGCTCAAATGTGGGTAAAGCAGAATTCAGTACACAGGGCAGCCACCTCTGGCAGGAATAGATCTCTAACCCAGCTGAACATCAAATCGAACTGAGTTTGGATGACGCATACTTGTGTGTCATTCCCTGCAGCTTCAAATCTATGCCAAAATTCACCAACTGTTGTGTTTTGGGCGTGCTGACGTGCTAATCCTTTGACAAACCTAACCAGATATTTTCAGCGGGTGAGATATACGGAGAACATGTTGGTCGGCGCAACAGTCTACGTTCCATATCGAGACAGGTCAGGGCAGCACAGGCAACAATTGATCATGTGTTATCTTGTGTGTGGGTCGTACTCAACCGAGAGGACTCGTCAGCCCGCTATCATTGTTGCGGCTGACCTGACGCAACAACACACAGAGGCGCACCGACTGTGGCGCGTCCAACGGCATCATTGGGTACCACGGCACCACGTCGTCTTTTCAGGTGAGTTCTGGTTCTGCGTGCACCATCGCGATGGACTTATGTGTGTGGAGGCTCCAAGGAGAACGAACATTACCAGATTTCAATCGTCATTGCCATTTGCGCCATCACTTGCAGTGATGGTATGGGCTGCCACTGGATACACAATAAGATCACGTCTGGCTCGCATAGCTGTTGGTATGAACCACAGCTGTCAGCTGTGATGGTACGAGGTGCCATTGGGTACCTCTCGCTAGCATAGCCCCTGGTCTGGACAGCAGCCTATAAATTTCTGACGTGTTAAGCCGAGTGGCTATGACCTATCTTCCAGGTCTCCATGACGACATCTTTCAACAAGATAACACATGATCAACTGTTGCCTGTGCTGCCCTGACCTGTCTCGATATGGAACGTAGACTGTTGCGCCGACCAACATGTTCTCCATACATCTCACCCGCTGAAAATATCTGCTTGGGGTTGTCATAGGCCTAGCACGTCACCACTCCCCAAACACCACAGTTGAAGAACTCTGGCATAGATTTGAAGCTGCATGGAATGACACACCGGTATCCGTCATCCAAGCACAGTTCGTTTCGATGTTCAGCTCGCCGGCCGCGGTGGTCTAGCGGTTCTAGGCGCTCAGTCCGGAACCGCGGGATTGCTACGGTCGCAGGTTCGAATCCTGCCTCGGGCATGGATGTGTGTGATGTCCTTAGGTTAGTTAGGTTTAAGTAGTTCTAAGTTCTAGGGGACTGATGACCACAGATGTTAAGTCCCATTGTGCTCAGAGCCTTTTTTTTATGTTCAGCTGGGTTAGAGACTTTATAACTGCCAGAGGTGGCAGCCCTGTGTACTAAATTTCGCATCATGTATACCTTTAAATTAACAACATCCTTAATCATGTATTCTTCCATATATACTCTATAAGCACAATAAGTAATATTTCGTTATTTGCTGTCCTTCCTAGAGTTCAGTTTTAATGTCCAGCCGTGTAAGTAATTTGGGAAGAACGGGCTTTGTGACTACAAGTTGAGAAATTACCTCGTCTTGCACGGAGGCTGACTGCTCCTCCTACTTGTTGAAGACATTCTATCGTAGAACTTGTAAGAAATATGACTTTGAAAAAATGCCCATGATTTCCATTCACATTTTGTACTTGCAGTTCTGTAATATTTGTTGTTGATCGGTTGTGTTTAAGAGTACGTACGCCTATACATTCGTGTCTTCCCGAGGTGCGTGAAGTAACTGCGGAAACGTGAACCTTGGTGACCTTATTACCAAATGTGTCTAAACACGACCAAAGTGCTGTTATTCTTTTCTTTGCTGTCGAAAGAAGACACCGGTAGACGTCCATTGGAGAAGGAACAATGTGTATGGGGCAGCATGTCTGTCGAAAACCTCCGTTGTGGAATTGTGCATCAAATATCGTCAAGGAACCTGGAATCACTGGGGAACGGTACTGAGCAACGCTGGAGAAATTACGGAGTGCAATTGAGGCGAAACGTCCGGGAAAACTGCGACAAGGGGTGCTTCTGCTTCACGATAACGTACGCCCCAAATCGCAAATGTCGTAACGCAGAAGTTGCGCCAACTCAAGTGAGCGACACTTGAGCACCCGTCCTATAGCCCTGACCTCTCCCCACATGATTGTCACGCCTTCGGTCCCTTAAAAAATGCCTTGAAGGGTCGAAGATTCCTGTTGGTGGAGGATGTGCTGCAGGCAGTTATGGACTTCTTCACGCAGCAGGACACGATGTTTTACCAAACGTGTATCTTCAACTTGGTGTGCCGTGGTACGGTTGCTTCAATTATTCAAATTCAAATGGTTAAAATGGCTCTGAGCACTATGGCACTTAACATCTGAGGTCATAAGTCCCCTAGAACTTAGAAGTACGTAAACGGAACTAACCTAAGGACATCACACACATCCATGCCCGATGCAGGATTCGAACCTGCGACTGTAGCGGTCGCGCGGTTCCGGACTGAAGTGCCTAAAACCACTCTGCCACCGCGGCCGGCTCTTCAATTATTGTTTGGTATATCGATTCTGAACTGTACAGACTGAAAGTAATTGAAGGACGATGCAACCACGAGTAGTAGACCAGATCTTTGACGCCCACGACTGCAGTGGACAAGGGATCATCGTGATGGGACCATGGATTCATGGGAATCTGTCGCCTCATTACTGTTTGTCTAAGTATCTCTGCTAAATACGCGCTGCTTTCGTCTGCATGTATATTATCTGAACTTTTGATATTCTGAATTGTTGCTAAGTTTAGTATAGTATAGCTCTCTGTTCTGAAGTAAATTCTACTTCGCCACATATTGGAAATGTTCAGCTTCACTGCATTACAGCAGACTCGACAACAAGAGAGTGCTCAACAGCATACGGAAAAGCGTGACCGTAAGTTTTTATCGTTAAACTACATTCCTGAAACTAATTTTACGGGGATTTCTTCAATTTCCCTCACTTCATCTCCAAGCAGAAAGACCTATTTCCAAGAACGAATAACACAAATTTAGTTTTAACAGCATGTAATGAGAGATAGATAAACAGATTGTGTGTGTGTGTGTGTGTGTGTGTGTGTGTGTGAGTGAGTGAGAGAGAGAGGAAGGATATATGAATATTTCCCGGCAGTGGACATGAAACAGAGAGCAGACGCAGTTACTGTTATCTACCTGCGACTCGAGGCCGTGCTAACATCAACTGGCTCATGATTTGAATTCGAACGGGAGATGTCAGTATGATCCGCACGTCATAATATCATTGCACGCTCTTAGAGGAGGCAAATAGAAAATGTCAGAGCCCATTTATGAAATGGTGTATTACAGGCTGCCAACGGCCTTGCCGCAGTGGTAACACCGGTTCCCGTCAGATCACCGAAGTTAAGCGCTGTTGGGCTGCGCTAGTACTTGGTTGGGTGACCATCCGGTCTGCCGAGCGCTGTTGGCAAGCGGGGTGCAGTCAGCCCTTGTGAGGCAAACTGAGGAGCTACTTGATTGAGAAGTAGCAGCTCCGGTCTCGTAAACTGACATACGGCCGGCAGAGCGGTGTGCTGACCACATGCCCCTCCATATCTGCATCCAGTGACACCTGTGGGCTGACGATGACACGGCGGCCGGTCGGTACCGTTGGGTCTTCATGGCCTGTTCGGACGGAGTTTAGTTTTAGTTTTAGTATTACAGGCTGCGACATAGTCGTGAATAAAAGCAGTGATCTAGGGACTATAGAATTTTCTTCTTTGATTCCAGTCCAGAATCACAGAAACCGATTCCTGAGACATCTGAAAACGGTCATTACTGACGAAAACCTATAGCACGATGACAATTTTTTGTTATCATTGACTAGAATTAAAGAAACGAAGTGAAGTATACCGTAGTAATTGGTGTTGAATTGGTGAAAGTGTACAGCAAGAATGTGCCGTCATAACCACACAGTCGTTAGGTGGCTCAGACGCTTGCCGTGTGCTCAAACGAGTTTGAATAACGAAGAACGGAATCACATATTACATCCCCGTAAAGACCCAGAGGAAAAGCTCGAGGCACGTATGCCAAAGATCGGCTATCACAGCCAGAGAGGTAGTGGAAAAACTGGCCGGTGCGGGTAGGACGTGCGCAATGAAGTTTCCGTACAGACTTAATTTTGTATATAGAAATGTAAGAATGCAGATTCTCGAGGCGGTAGCATTCAGTAAAATGTTCTCGGGTTTCCCACCCCGTCAAGTGATTAAAATTACACGAGCTTTCGGCACATTCGTAAACTGTGAGGACGACATTGTCGTCAGTTTTGACGTGGTGGTGTTGTTTACGAATGTGCACGTCGAAGACTCTTTGAATGTAATAGTCCAGTTCTTTGTTAAGTGCCGTGGTTGAGCTATTTAGGCACATTCCTACATCTTCTTGTTTTCTGTACAACGGCCAGTATTAGGAGCAGACGGATGGCGTTGCAATGGGAAGCCTGTTAGCTGCAACTATTGAAAATCTCATCTTGGAGAATTTTGTGAGTGTCCCCTTAGACACGGCATCATGAAAGCCTAGGGTTTCTTTCGATATGCTGATGACACGTTTGTCATTTGGCCTCACAGACGTGGGGAACTTGACGAGTTCTTGGAACACAACAGTGCTCATAGTAACATTAAATTCACCATGGAGGAAAGGAAATGGGATCCTTGCCCACAGCGTCTATAGAAAATCTAGCCACACCAGTCTGAACTTGCATACCATCAGCCATCATCACCTGGCACAAAAGCCCCCTGTTTTACAAACATTGGTGCATCGTGCAAGAATAATATCAGTCGCTGATAACCTGCTCCATGAGCTGAGCCACCTACGCAAGGTCTTCAGGAAAAACGGCTAGGACGGTCGTCAAATAAAGGAGTGATTTCAAACAATAATGACAATAAGACCATTGACGAGTAACAGGAAAAGAAATTTACTTTCATGCCATTCTGTGGCGCTGTGTCTGGAAAGATGAGCCACCTGTTGAAAAGACACAAGAGAAAATCGAACTTCAGGCCTCCAAAAAAGAGACAGCTGAAAACGCAGCAGGTCTCAGAACACCTGGGGTCTACAAGATCCCTTGCGTGCGTGGCCAGTATTTCGTCGAACAGACAGTGCGTGCTGTGAAACAACACAGGAAGGAGCATGAGAGGTTTTATCTCCTACGCTACACGGAGAAATATGCTTTAGTTGACCGTGCTCGCACTAACAGCTTCTGGGATTGTGTAATTACAGAAGACAATGAAATAAAAATCACCAATATCACCCTAAAGAGAGATGGTGGTCTGCTGCTCAGCATGGAGTGGTATCCAGCGACCGCGCTGTTGAAGCGGGCGCATCGAACTTCTTAGTCAACATATGCCCGTATACGGCGATGTCCCAAGCATCACTGACATTACAGCCGGCAGCAAGTGTATTGGCAGTCATTACCACTTGGCAGTGGCCAAGGGGTGGTTTACCGAACGCTCGTGTAATTTTAATCACTTGACGCGGTGGTAAACGTGAGAACTTTTCATTCGACGTACATAGGAAGTTTATTCATTCCGAAAATCGAAAACATTAATGATTTTTACGTTTAAACGATATTAATATTGGCAAGATAGCGCTCCCAGGAATTGTAAGACTTTCGAGAATGTTTTAATTTCAAGTCTTAAATCGGATAACAAATTACAAAAGAAACATTTTTTCGTGTGATATGTTAAGAAATTATGAATTATCGGATTTTTCCTTCACTTACAATATGAACCTCGGTTATTGGAAAATTTCATGATTCTAGGTCAACGTAAAGCACCCGACAGGTTTTGATGAGTGATTTTCCGAGTATCAAAATATGTCATGTAAATGAACATATATTAAAAAACTAAAAACCCGCCTCGATTGCGAAAAAAGCACCTAGTGTTAAGTGTTAACTCAGGTTTCGGCGTAGATAACTACACCTTCTTCAGAACAACAATAAGACCCACAAGTGCCGAAGAAGACCTTTGTCAATGATTAAAAGAACACCATAGCTATACATTTAGAAACGAAAAAGAAAAGGAAAACACAAACAGTACATGTGTATAAAGTCAAAACCACTACTTAACTTAATGGTGTACGCTCCACCTGGGTTAACACTTAACACTGGGTGCTTTTTTCGCAATCGAGGCGGGTTTTTATTTTCTTAGTATATTAACCAACGATTGCTGGCGCGCTGAGATGTTGAAGGTTCTTAAATGAACATATCTTTTGATTGAATTGACTTAGAAGCTTATAATTTTTACACCGCTAACGGACCATATGTCTTAATACGTGACACAAATTTGAACTTGGTTGGTCTACTCGTTCCTGAGGAAAAGGGTTCTTAACAGTCGGACAAAGAGACAGACAGACAGACCGAACGACCGACAACAGAGCGATCCTAAGGGGAACCAATTTTACAGATTGAGGCGCGGAACCCTAAACAGTGAGAATTAGTCATCACTTTTCAACTTATTCTATTACGAAGTCGACAATCCTCGCCGCCCAGTGGGTGGCGCGACTACTCACACCCATTCAAAAAAACCCGCCGAACCGAAGTAGCAGCGGAAATGTTGTAACTGGGTCACGCCAATCCAGATCACTTCTTTAGCCGCCTAGTCAAAATGGGCGAGTGCGGTGAGTATCACTGTGACCCTGAGGCAAAGAAGCAAGGCAGTCAGTGGCAACACGTGGGTTCACCAACGCTGAAAAATAGCGAACACCCAGCCATCATGAGGCAAAATGACACCGAGTACTTTTTAGGACTGATGTTGAAGGTGCTAACAGATTATGTCATAAGGGGAAAAAGTATCACAGAAGCATACAGGTGAAGTCTCATGACGAGTTTACAAGAGGTTGCAAGACGAACTGTCGCGGTAACCTGCCCGAAGGAGTATTGCTGCTCCTCAACAACGCCCCACCCCATTCTGCATAGGACACAGTCACACAGTCTCTCCTTCAGGCCATAAAAGTCTGAATTCTGCTGACACGATGGCCAGAGAATTCTTCGTAACTTCTCGGACGAGGAACCCATTGTGTGCCAGGCACTGACAGAAAGACGACGAGCTGATTTTTCGAAGTGGAACATTACCTGAACAGCCAGAATACAGACGTATACAACAAAGGTGTCCGCCACGTCATTCTACATTGGGAAAAATGTGTTGCAGTGAAGGCTGAATCTGTCGAGAAGGACTAACACCATCACAAAGTTTCATAGTTGCAGTTTGGCTTTTTCCAGGTTATAATTAAAACTTCATGGAGAACCCTCGTATTTGGATTCAACCTTATTGTATGTAAAGTGTAAAGGCGAGCAATTACTTTTCCCGATCTACTGAACGTTCCTGATCAATTAAAGGAAAGCGGAACTAATCCACTACACCGTGCTCACCGAGAGACGTGTCGTATTGGTTAGCACACTGGACTCGCATTCGGGACGGCAGCGGTTCGAGTCCTCGTCCGACAATCCTGATTTAGTTTTCCCATGATTACTCCTAAATCGTTCCAGGCAAACACCGGGATGCTTTGAAAAGGACGCTGCAGATTTCTTTCCCAATATTTTCGAAATATTGCTTGTGCTCCGTCTTTAATGACCGCACTGTCAATGGGACGTTAAACCCTTTTCATCCTTCCTTCCTCATTCCGCGCTCGACCTGGTTTCAACTGCTTGTCGGAAAACTCTGACATGTATTCTACGAGCACAGTTGTGACCACTGACTTGCATCGAAAATCCTCCGAGATTTAGGTGGTTATGTGTCAAGAGCGGGAAGGATTGTGGAGGGTAGGTGGTGCGGTTGATTGAATAAAGGTGACGACCATTGATTGGCCGGCCTAGGCCTGTGCTTGCAGGGGCAGGGCAGGCCACGGTTCCGACGATCGAAGGCGGCAGCTGTGCCCGTGGCTGTTGGCCCAGCTCCAAGTTTGGCGGCTGCGCCTCTCGGGTTGTAGGGGCGGGCGAGGAGGGGGGGGGGAGGAGAGGACAGGACATGTGCGACATCTGGCGCCCGGAAGAACGGCGGCGTTTCGGCACAGGGGGCAGCCCTCCCAACAGTTCTCCAACTAAACTATCTGATCAAATTATCCGGACACTTATTACTAGTCATTAATATGGGATGTAACCATATTTCGCCTTTATGACTTGAAATCTGTTAGGGACTCTTTCAGTGAGGTGTTTGAATGTCCGTAGATGGAAACTTATTTTTCCTCAAAATCCTAAACCAGGGATGGTAGTGATGTTTGACACTAGGGTATCAAGCGAGGCCCACGTCCTAACTCATATGAAAGGTGTTCCACTGGGTTCAGTTTGGGAGTCTGGACAGACTAGTCCATTTATGGAGTGTTATTGTCCACAAACCATTGTCTCACAGATGTTGCTTTATGACAGTGTGCACTGTAATGAAAGTTGGAACAATCAGTCTCCGAACTGTTCTTCTATTGTAAGCAGTACGCAACGCTGTAAAGTGTGCTCACCCTTCCATTTTAGCGTTTCCTTAAGCGCAGTAACTGGATGTCATCCCATCCACGAAACCCACCCCCAACCCGTAACGTCATCTCCTCAGTACTACACTGTTCGCCCTACACTTGGTGGTACGTTAAGTTCTCAGGCATTTGCCAAACCCAAAACGTACTATTGGTTTGCCACAGGGTATAGCATGGTTCATAACTCAAAAAACTCGATTCGAGTACTTACACTGCCTCAAGCGTTGCATAACGCTGGCTACACAAATGTGTGGTTTAGCAGCTGCTAGAGCATTGTACCTTTATTTTATTTATCTTTTTTTTTTTACACCCAACGCACAGTCATTCTGATACTTGGAATACTGGTAGCGCTTTGAGTCACACGAATGATCCCTCGCTGATTTCATGCGATTTTTACAACCATCTTTCGCAATTATCGATGATTCTTGCCCGTCAGTACATGAGGCCTGCATGGCTTGGTTTAGCTGTGGTTGTTTCTTCGCGTTTTCACTTAAGTCACATCTTCAGGCGGGTTTAAACGTCCCTGATATATTTGTCACTCAGGTGACATCCAATGACTAGTCCACCTTCGAATTCACTAAGTCCTCCTGCCTGACCCGTTCTCCTTTTACTGCTGCCCTTCTGACCACACAATATTCGCATCCTCCTTTTATATCGGCGAGTCTGCGTCTCGTGATATCCAGTGATCATTGCCTGATTGCTTAGTGATGTCGGCACGGTTTTGATCAGGTAGTGTATATACATACTCCACAAACCACTCTGAAGTGTACTGCACAGGGCACTTCTCACTGTGTTTTGTAAACCATACTTGGTAGCTCAGTTTTAAATGTTGGCGCAGAGCATTTCCCACTGTAACGCATGTTGGAGCCTCTTCCCATTCCACTTGGATATGAAGCGTGGCAAGAATAACCGTTTAAATGCGTCTGCGCGCTGCAATTACTCCGCTCCACCTACGTTCTACCAGCCCCTGCAAATCTTTGAAAGCCATGCCCTCCGCCACGCGTCCGTATCCTTTTATCTACCAGCACGTGGATCCTTTAACATCTCGTCAAATTCACACATATTCGCACTCACATCGAACACCTCTGTAGGATCCTACACGATTCAAAACTCGACTACCCAATAATTTCCAGTCCTGGTTTGCTGCCGCGCCTATACCGACACATTCCATCAAACCTCTAGCTCCTTATTCACATGAAGTGTTGAGTGCTATTGACCAGGGATTTGTCATCGATTCTGTATTTCTGGATTTCCGGAAGGCTTTCGACACTGAACCACACAAGCGGCTTGTAGTGAAATTGCGTGCTTATGGAATATCGTCTCAGTTACGTGACTGGATTTGTGATTTCCTGTCAGACAGGTCACAGTTCGTATTAATTGACGGAAAGTAATCGACTAAAACAGGAGTGATTTCTGGCGTTCCCCAAGGTAGCGTTATAGGCCCTTTGATGTTCCTTATCTGCATAAAAAGTTTGGGACAAAATCTGAGCAGCCGTCTCAGGTTGTTTGCAGATGACGCTGTCGTTTATCGACTAATAAAGTCATCATCAGAAGACCAAGGCAAGTTGCAAAATGATTTACAAAAGATATCTCAATGGTGCGGAAATTAGCAGTTGACCCTAAATAACGAAAAGTGTGAGGTCATCCACATGAGTGCTAAAAGGAATTCGTGAAACTTCGGTTACACGATAAATCAATCTAATCTAAAAGCCGTAAATTCAACTAAATACCTAGGTATGTCAATTACGAACTTAAATTGGAAGCAACACATAGAAAATGTCGTGGCGAAGGCTAACCAAAGACTGCGTTTTATAGGCAGGACACTTAGAAAATGTAACAGACCTACTAAGGAGACTGCCTACACTAATGTCCGTCCTCTTTCAGAAAACTGCTGCGCGGTGTGGGATCCTTACCAGATAGGACTGATACGAAGTACATCGAAAAAGTTCAATGAAGGGCAGTAGGTTTTGTATTATCGCGAAATATGGGAGAGAGTGCCACTGAAATGATGCAGGATTTGGGCTGGACGTCATTAAAACAAAGGCATTTTTCGTTGCGACGGAATCTTCTCACGAAGTTACAATCACCAACTTTGTCCTCCGAATGCTAAAATATTTTGTTGACACCGACCTAAATAGGGAGAAACTATCACCACGATAAAATAAGGGAAATCAGAGCTCGTACTGAAAGATGAACTACGTAAAAAAGACAGAGGATGCAATGGAGATAGTTACATAGTCAATTATATGTCTTGTGCCTCACTCAAGACTCACCCTACTATAGTATGTGACAAAACACCTACAGCCGTCCTTATGATTTTATTTTATTTTGTTGCAACCAGTGTCAGCGCTTCAATTCGCCATCTTCAGGATGTACACTCCTGGAAATGGAAAAAAGAACACATTGACACCGGTGTGTCAGACCCACCATACTTGCTCCGGACACTGCGAGAGGGCTGTACAAGCAATGATCACACGCACGGCACAGCGGACACACCAGGAACCGCGGTGTTGGCCGTCGAATGGCGCTAGCTGCGCAGCATTTGTGCACCGCCGCCGTCAGTGTCGGCCAGTTTGCCGTGGCATACGGAGCTCCATCGCAGTCTTTAACACTGGTAGCACACCGCGACAGCGTGGACGTGAACCGTATGTGCAGTTGACGGACTTTGAGCGAGGGCGTATAGTGGGCATGCGGGAGGCCGGGTGGACGTACCGCCGAATTGCTCAACACGTGGGGCGTGAGGTCTCCACAGTACATCGATGTTGTCGCCAGTGGTCGGCGGAAGGTGCACGTGCCCGTCGACCTGGGACCAGAGCGCAGCGACGCACGGATGCACGCCAAGACCGTAGGATCCTACGCAGTGCCGTAGGGGACCGCACCGCCACTTCCCAGCAAATTAGGGACACTGTTGCTCCTGGGGTATCGGCGAGGACCATTCGCAACCGTCTCCATGAACCTGGGCTACGGTCCCGCACACCGTTAGGCCGTCTTCCGCTCACGCCCCAACATCGTGCAGCCCGCCTCCAGTGGTGTCGCGACAGGCGTGAATGGAGGGACGAATGGAGACGTGTCGTCTTCAGCGATGAGAGTCGCTTCTGCCTTGGTGCCAATGATGGTCGTATGCGTGTTTGGCGCCGTGCAGGTGAGCGCCACAATCAGGACTGCATACGACCGAGGCACACAGGGCGAACACCCGGCATCATGGTGTGGGGAGCGATCTCCTACACTGGCCGTACACCACTGGTGATCGTCGAGGGGACACTGAATAGTGCACGGTACATCCAAACCGTCATCGAACCCATCGTTCTACCATTCCTAGACCGGCAAGGGAACTTGCTGTTCCAACAGGACAATGCACGTCCGAATGTATCCCGTGCCACCCAACGTGCTCTAGAAGGTGTAAGTCAACTACCCTGGCCAGCAAGATCTCCGGATCTGTCCCCCATTGAGCATGTTTGGGACTGGATGAAGCGTCGTCTCACGCGGTCTGCACGTCCAGCACGAACGCTGGTCCAACTGAGGCGCCAGGTGGAAATGGCATGGCAAGCCATTCCACAGGACTACATCCAGCATCTCTACGATCGTCTCCATGGGAGAATAGCAGCCTGCATTGCTGCGAAAGGTAGATATACACTGTACTAGTGCCGACATTGTGCATGCTCTGTTGCCTGTTTCTATGTGCCTGTGGTTCTGTCAGTGTGATCATGTGATGTATCTGACCCCAGGAATGTGTCAATAAAGTTTCCCCTTCCTGGGACAATGAATTCACGGTGTTCTTATTTCAATTTCCAGGAGTGTAGTTGACGCGGAACGGGTTGATACGATCCGTATATATATCGGATCTGATGCCAGCATGACTGGATACGCAGATAATGAGTCAGCACTCTAACCGGCAACTGCCAACATAGAGCATCAACTACAGCCTGAAGATGGCGCATTGAAGCGCTGAAACTCGTCGCAACAAAATAAAATAAAATCATAACGACCGCTGTAGATGTTTTATTTTGTCACGATAGTAAACGGTCGTCTTCCCAAAGACCTCCTGCCAAACAGATGGACATACAAATACTATGTGTCGCACCTTAGAGGCCACTCTGTGTTTTCTCATACTGTTATATTGCAGCTCCTTTGTTAGAAGGTATAGCTGTTTTCGTAACCACCTTCTTCTTATCATATTAATCTTTGTTTATATTAAGAGCCCTACTAATTTTTAGTTTTAAATGAACGTAAGTTCTTAAAGTGGTGTTTTAGTAGGTGGGAGAGTCAAATAACGCAAATGAAATGTGTCCGTTAATTGTGCTGTGTCTCATGAAATTAAAAAAAAAAATAAAAATAAAAATAAAAAACACACATGAAAATGTATGTACAATGTAAAATATAATGAAAGCTTGTTTCCTAGATTTGTATTTATACTTTTATCATGGAACGCATCATACATACTGACGTGTATTAGGTTAACGTAGCTTCGATTTCAATAATTTTACTTGTGGAAGAATTTTATTTGAGCTGAATCAGTCGACTAGTCAGTCATGTGGCGGAACTGACTTGTCAATTTGTCTCCTTATTTGCCATGTAACCTTCCGCATGGCTTCTGCTGCATCTTTTACGTAGTTTTATGTTACATTCTTATCATTACTGACAAAGTGCGCCTTCCAGCAGGAGGTATGAATTTGCTCATAGCGTATTATTATTGTTTGTAGTTCCACTCTCGGTATTATTTACGATGTTATATTCACGAAATTTTTATATTATAACGGCTGAGTCTTCCTTTTCTCACTTTCGTCTTCTACTCAGATTGAAATGGGTCGGGCCGGCCGCAGTGGCCGAGCGGTTCTAGGCGCTTCAGTCTGGAACCGCGCAACCGCTACGGCCGCAGGTTCGAATCCTGCTTCGGGCATATATGTGTGTGATGTCGTTAGGTTTAAGTAGTTCTAAGTTCTAAGGGACTGATGACCTCAGATGTTAAGTCCCATAGTGCTCAGAGCCATTTGAAAAAATTTTTGAAATGGGTCATCGTTTAAAAAAATAGCAATCCAGACTGTTTTTTATCACACATATTTAATCTGCCAAGGAGGTCCTGTTCATTTTCCATTCACAGACACCGTAGTACAGGATGAAAACACACACACGCATACACAGACAGAAAGACACGCACAGTTAGTCTAGAAAATATTTGTAAGTGTGACATGGAGTATGTTATCCTAGACAACGAACAGGTGGATTTCTCTTTGTGTGATCACTTTGCATCATTTGAGACATATGCTCTCTTGGAGAGATTGCAGCGGTAGTAATTTCAGTGTGCTTTTGTAGCTCATCCACTGCATCGCGGTACTTTGTGTAAATCTGTCTTTTCAGCTTGAGCTACCAATAAAAGTAACAGAGGGAAAGACCAGGCGATTTTATAGTGCAGAAGTCTTCATTTAGTGTGCAGTATCCATTGTTCAGCAGATATATAATGAATTCATGTCAAGACCATACGTCCACTGTGTCCTGTTGTTACATCACAATAAAAATATTACACAGTTGTTGACTTCCTGTCATTTGATCCACGGGTGCATTAAACGCATTCCAGGTAAACCGCACACATTTCGCACTGGTTTAATTTCGGCCACAATGTGTTCTCAGAGAATGCGCTGTTCTTCCTATGGGATACCTAAAGTTCACCGGAACACACCGTGTAAATTTGCATTCTATGTCTCTCCTCGAATGAGTACCTCCTTGAACTTGTCGGCGTCCCTACAATAGTATTTCTGATGACCGGATGAAGAGAGAGGAGAGAGAGAGAGAGAGAGAGAGAGAGAGAGAGACAGGGGGAAGGAGCGAGAGAGGGAGGGACAGAGAGATAGAGAGAGAGAGAGAGAGAGATGGACGGATGGAGGGGGGAGTGGGGGGAGGGGGGCAGGGAGTGAGAGAGACGCGGTGGCGCGCCCGGCAGGTGGGCCGAGGTGAGATAAACGCTCGAGACTGACAGGTGTCAGCGAGGTGTGGCCCTGAGCTGCCGGCTAGGAATGCAGCTGAAGCTAGAAGACGTACCCCTGTCGCGATGCTCAGTGGGTAAAACCCAGCCAGGTACTTGGCGTGGAGTGTTGACGCTTGCCGCTGACCAAACCGCAGAACTGGCAGAAACTCATTAACTCAGACACACTGTTATTAACAGTGTGGACGGACCAGTGGAGTCTTGTAACATAAAAAGAACTATCAGACGCATTATTTTAAGGTTAATCAGATGAAATGGGCCCCTAACTACACCAAAACACAGATAATTAGTTACAGTTAATGTAAGAGCAGTAAATGCACTACAATTATGGAAATAATATACCTAAAAGCGCTAACTGCACATTTCATAGATATGCAAACGCTTCGACCTAGATTACTTTTGCTGTACAGCCAAGTATAGCGTTTACTTTATTTCGATATATGTATTTTATGGGGTGCAAAAACGCTTAAAATCAGGAAATCATGTTATCCGTAAGTAAACCACAAACATTGAGTGAATTTTTCGTCAAATGTTGTGCGACGATTAATAATTTTGTTTCCATATTCCTTTAATATGCACCAGAAGATGTATGTCACAGTTAAAAGTATCATCTTGCCTCGACGGAAACACAGACCGCAGTTGCACGAGATGGCTTTGTAGTTCCTCCACGAGGACTCCAGGAAATACTTGGCCCAGAGAGAGAAGAGCGGAGTCGCAGAATCTAGCAGGAAGGCGTACGTGTTTGATTCTGTCGGAACGACATTGCATATCTTTGAAGTTTGCTCTTCGTCCGCGGTGATTCCCTGGGGTATTGTCAGGCGAAGTGAATCGAATAATCCTGTTTGAGCTGATACAAATGTCGGGCCTGCAGTTCCTGCAGTTTACCGTGGAAAAATGGAATGCTTTTGCAGTTCTGGAATGAGCATCCAATGTCACATTTGCGCTCTGACATGAAGGACTCCTCGGCCTAACAGTGGGTCGCCGCCTTTAAACCAGTACCAACCTCTGCATGGAGAAATACTATTGGTAAGGGATGGAAGAAAAGTTTCGGCGGCTTTCCCCTGCACTGTGGCTAAAGTTGGGAATCCTCTCCTCCAAGTAGATTTGTGGGTGAGAGGAGAGGGGAGTAGGGGACGAGAAGTCGGTGACGGCGATGCTATCCTGTCACGGAGAGACGAAAGCGTCTGCTGCGTCTTCGCCCTGGCCTGTTTTGCTGTGTTCTTTGAGTGTCGCGCTTTGCGTCTTGCACTACCCGTTGTCTACGCATCTCACACTCTTTGTGTTCCCCTCGTAAACTAGGCTATATTTCGAAGGAGCTAGTGTACATTTCATTTTTGCATACTTGTGAGCAAATCGTGTTGCCTTAGTGTACAGCATCATAGTCGAAGGGTCTAGTACCCGTTTCATCTTTGCATCTTTGTCAGCAGCTGGTGTTGCCTTAGTAAACTGGATTATAGATGAGGGATCTAGTATACGTTTCACATTGCCTAATTGTGAGGTGCACAGATTAGGTAGTCTATAGTGTACGCTAAACAGATTCCAGCTAGATTAGAATAATCGTCGAAGGTCTGGATGATTCCGTCAGATACCAGTAATTTCCTACTGTGAATTGTTTGCTAAAAATAGTGTAAGATTCGTACGGCGATAGCTGAATAACAGTCATCTTTTCTTTTGTTGATTGATAGAATAAAACTGCTGTTACTAAAATGGACATTTATCCTGTATTTTTTTCAATTTCATAATCGTACAAATGATTCAAACTAGGCGACCGTTAAGAAAATAAATGTAGTCAATACAGATCTATATTGTAGTTTCACTGTGACGGAGTTGCTGTTGCAATACAGGTGGTCACCCTTTGAAGCTTGTACGATGAATTGCTTAATTACTGTTTGACGAGCAGTGCATTCGCTCATATAGCATATTATTCGATGGTGATATCGTCAGATTAGATAACACACTATACTGCCGAGCACCAACACCACGTAGAGGTAGACGTTCTAGTCTCCCACACAGCTTAACAGGTGCACCGATTCGATGCGCATGAGTTACAAATGCTAAACACGTGTTAGGTACAATGGATGAGAAGATATAGGCTGGAAACTGCCGGAAAAAGTCATAAATATTTATGTCACTATTATTCAAAAACTAATTCAGTGAAGTATTTCGAATTCCTTGTCAACGGGTGCAATATTCAATCATGAACCCACTGATGGTTTTAGATTTTTTGTGTGCGACAGATTTTAACAATATTCCAAGTTCATACGTTCTGAGTTCGAGATCACTCGTCTCCTGACACGAAGAAAGGACAAACTATACAGGGTGATTTTGCTAATTGGAGACAAACTGCAGAAAACGGTCCCTGAGAGGATAACGAGCAAAAACGTCATATCGGCACTGGACGGAAATGCGTTGCGACGGAGAACACACACGTCAGTGCGCGGATACAAGATCTTTGACAGTGTCGGTTTCAGTGATGGAAAGCACACATCAGGACACGCCAGGCAAGGGTGGGAGGGGCGGGGGAGAGGAATGTTCTGTCTGTGCTAGTGTTTATCTCCACACTGAAGGTGGCAGTAAGCTGGAGCACCAACATGTAGTAGCCGCAGTACCCTTCGTACCACCAAAGGCAAGTCTTTCAGAAAGGGAAGCAGGATCATCCGCAGGAAGTATAGATGTGGGAGGGTGACTCCTCCCACGAGGTGGTAATCAGTAATCCGTACCCACACACACTAAGGCTGAACTAGCGCAGATGTTTCGTTGCCACCATACCATGGGGATTCTCCGTATCCTGCAGGTGGGCGTTGTGAAGGAAGAGTATAGTCTGTGGGTAATAAGGCACTGAACCGTTGTAGGTGATGAGATAGTAGCGGTCGTGAGAAATGTTCGACGTGGTCGTCTGGCTTACTCGACACCTGGTGCTCATATGGAGGTCACTGTCGAAGATCTCCCTACACCTTCAAGTGGGTGTACATCACAGCCATATGTCCATATGACCTTTCTTGCTCCTTGTACTCACACGTATCATTTCCTATCGTTTGTCTCCATTCAGGAAAACCAGCCTATATAAGTTATGAGCGTTAAACTGTGCTACATTCTTGTTGTAGTGCAGTGAGAGTCTTGAACTGGCAGTGGACAGTGCAGGGATACGCTTGGATCGCTGATGACTTGTCACTCTCGTTTGTGTGTCAGTCTGAGTGAAATGTACTCGCCAGTAAAACGCATTCGCTGACCGACCTCGTCATGTCTGTTACCTACAGTAGTTTTGGAAGTGCTTGAATTCTCCGTTCTTGTGCTATGCTTCCTAAACAGCAGCCGCGCCGCGCAGACAGCATACATGCCAGGCGCTCCCAGCGTGTACTCACCCGCCTTGTCCCGTGGCGCGAGGTCGACTCCGCGGCGAAGCAGCACCCTGAGCAGGAAGAACGTGTGCTGGCGCAGCGCCGCCTCTCGCCTACGCGTCGCGTCCTCCACCTGCAACAAACGCGATCCCATTGTCATAATCGGTTTTGGTCCATAATGCCGATCTTCAGATCGGTCAGGAGAAGGGAAATCAGAAACAACTGCTGGACTATACACATCTTGTAAACAATAAATTATAAAATAATGAACAAATACCCGGACTAATTTCATATTCACACTAAGACAAAAAATACAACGCACTACGAAGGAATTATCCGAATGGGATGGAAATCGGTAGATGTGATATAGATGTAAAAAAACAAACGATTACAATTTTAGACCAATTGAATGATTTATTCAAGAGAAAGACTTTCACAAATTGGGCAAGTCAATAACGCATTAGTCCACCACTGGGCCTCAAGCAAGTAGTTCTTCGGCTTGGCGCTGATTGACAGAGATATTAGATATCCTCCTGAGAGATATCGTGCGAAATTCTGTCCAATTGGCGCGTTAGATCGTCGAAATCTCGAGCTGTTTGGTGGGACCTGCCCAGAATACTGCAAATATTCTCAATGGGGGAGAGATCCGGCGAACTTGGCTGGTTAAGGTAGGGTTTGACAAGCACGAAGACAAACAGTAGAAACTCTCGCCGTATGCGAGCGGCCATTATCTTACGCAAATGTAAGCCCGGGATGGCTTGTTACGAAGGTAAACAAAACAGGGCGTAGGTACATCGTCGAGGAAATGCTGTGCTGAAGGGTACCACGGATAGCAACCAAAGGAGTCCTACTGTGAAATAGAATGGCACCCCAGACCATCACTCCTATCTGTGGGGCCGAATGGCTGTCCGGGGAGTCTTCAAGCACGTATAGAGGAAAAGTGTCTTCAGTGATGAGTTCCGGCTCGTGAGCGCCGATGACCAGCAATTGTGGGATACCAACCTGACCATCGCCTGCTATACAGCCTGATGACCAGGAGTGATTCCCTGGGGCGCCATGTCTTTTCATAACAGGTCCTCTCTGGTAGTGATCACCGATACGCGAACTATATTCTACGCCACGTTTTGTTGCCCTTGATGGCAAGCTATCCTCAATTTAGATTCCAGCAAGATAATGCCCGCACGCACACGGCGAGAGTTTCTACTGCTCGTCTTCGTGCCACCCAAACCTTATCTGGGCCAACAAAGTCGCTGGATCTCTGTCCAGTTGAGAAAATTTGGAGTATTATGGGCAGGGCAGTCCAACTGTCTTGGGATTTTGTCGATCCAATTCAACAATTGGACAGAATTTGGCACGATACCTTCAGGAGATATCAAACAACTCTGACAATCAACGCCAAACAAAATAACTACTTGCTTAAGGGCCAGAGGAGGACTAAAGCGTTATTGACTTGCTCAACTTGTGAACGTCTTTCTCTTGAATAAATCATGCATTCGTCTAACACTGCAATCGTTTGTTTGTCTGTACATGTCCATCACATCCACTGATTTCCGTCCCGTTCGGATAATTCCTATGTGGAGAGTGATTTTTTTGTCTTAGGTGTATAGAGGAAACACGAGGTTAAGAATATGATGAAACATATTTGAATAAGCCAGATGATACCTTATATTAACCTAACATGACTAAGCCAAAATGGCATTCTCACGAGATATGAACGAAGGTAGCTTACCATCGCTGAACAGATATGATAATACAGTGGAGACCAAACCACGGTGCTGGAAGCCTCATGAGGTGAACGGTATTGCTAATATCAGTGTAGCAGCTGCGACACAAAAACGTGTTTATGACGCAAACTCGCCAAGTGTAGTTACTGGACACGTATTTAACAAAAATGAATGTACAATTAAATATAAAAGGACTTGTCGAAAGTAGAATCGCGTCTGAATTGCGTTCCAAAGATGCCCTAACGGTCTAGTCGTGTTATAACCAGGTGAAGGATCGCGCAGTCTATTCACTTGCTTGCGTCTCTAGGATGCAATAAAACCCTGCCAGCTCTTATGACGGGGCTCCAACATGCAGATGTCAGCGTACTTTTTTTCAGTTTCCGGAGGAATGTGGCACCAGTTGTCTAAGTACAGGTCACGACAATTTCGTAAATTACTGGCAAACGGTTTGTGTATGCAGAACTGGAGCCTGATAAGTCCCAGCATCCGTCTGGATCAGATAAGGCCAATTGATGGCCAAGACATCAACGTGGGTTCACTTTCGTGTTCCTCAAACCTTCCTGGTGGAGGACGTCATCGCCGTCGAGGAAGACATCAACTATGATAGGCTGCAGGTGCTCCGCAATGTCGTTGACGTGGTCTACAGCTGTCACGACTCGTTCGATCACTACCGTCCGATGGAAGCCGAAGTGAGTACCCCTTATGCCGTAACACTGCGCCCACCGAACTACTTCGGTGCCGCAGTGCATGCTTCGAGCGCCCATTAGCCTGGATGACGGTGTATACAGACACGATCGTCGACCTGGTGTAACAACGTGATAAACCGGACCAGGTGACGCGTTTCCACTGGTTCACGGTCGAGTCTCAAAGATCCCGTACCGCAGCAATAGTAACTGCAGATGTCATTGGGTAAATAAGGCAACACGTAGAGGGCTGTCTAAGGTGTTCTGCGAAACACTTGTGCCTGCACCAGTGCTGTACTCTTTCGTCAGATGTGCCGCAAGTCGCCGCCTATCCCGCTTCACAAAGCGGGTAAATATCCGCCCTCCAAGTTCTGTGATGAGTCGTGGACGCCCAACCTCCATCACACGCCTACTTGTGATTTCACCGTCCTTCAACCACTTCCCATAGACAGTCACGAAAGTAGCACGCGAACTGAGATGCTCATTTCAAGGCGCAGGGCCTTAACAACCTGGCCTTTCTCAAAGGCGCTTACTACAGTAGATTTCCCCTTATACTGCACTTTGTCGTAGATAGGGTGATTTCTCATTCATCTCTGTTCCGTTTATACACTTTCCTTGGCGCGTCACGTGCCCCCATATCCTCCCGCGGTGGGCTGTGGTCATTCTAAGCTCACCAGACAAAACGTTAGTCACCCTAGAGAACTCATTACAAGCATCATTTAATATCGTGTAATTCCGCCCGAATTCAGTTAGGAAGTGAGCCCACAAAGTTGTTCAAGTACGTCGGGTCAAGGTGAAGCCACTCGCTGAGTGTTTGATAGTGCAATTCCCCCAAACTGCGGGATGCTTTTATCGACGTTTTACCCACTGCTCCATTATGTCCCACAGATTTTCTGTGGGCTTTAGCCAGGGGATTTCGTGGGCCAGTCAAGTTGCATTAGGGAGGGGAGTGTTCAGAAAACAAGACACATATTCATCAAACTCGATTAACTCCACTGTTGTCGACTTGAAAAATAGGGATATCAATAGCATACTCATCATCCAGATGTTGACTGAAAGGTAGCAACTGATCATTTAGAATGTTTAAATAAATATGCTGCTTCATGTTCGCTGTCACTTTAATAAGCGGGTAAAATTCAAGATAGACAGGAAACGCTTCATTTGGCTTTCGGCGCACTCGATAACGGAAGTTATTTGAATACGGGTTAAAACACGAGGCCAAAATGATAGACTTCCACTAGATACCTTTCATAGTTCGTAATATGTCTGTCATTGCTGCCCCCAGCTGCTTTGTGATGTCTGTAGCAGACCTCGAGGAAGGTGAAGTGCCAGTGTGTTTCAGCCTTACTCCTATTATTCCCCATCCAACGTGTAAGTCAACTTGAATGAATGGTAGAGTGAATAAATGTTCATTTCTACTTTCAACTTCATGCTTGTCTGGGGAAATGAAGTCTTCTAAAATGAGTTTGAGTCTGTTATTTGGGAGAAGGGTTGCATTTCTGCTAAAGCAAGTTGGTTCAAAAAATGGTTCAAATGGCTCTGAGCACTATGCGACTTAACTTCTGGGGTCATTAGTCGCCTAGAACTTAGAACTAATTAAACCTAACTAACCTAAGGACATCACACACATCCATGCCCGAGGCAGGATTCAAACCTGCGACCGACAAGATAGCAATACTAAAATATTAGCACGTGGACAGAGAGGTTACCTGTAGAAATCGTTACGGATGTAAGGGTGTTTTCGCGAAGTTTGTAAGAGCACGGAAAGCTTATTTGAGGAGCTTTCCACCTTCACAGCCACGAGCGTCAAATTGCCTGGAGAGTTAAGCCGGGTCAGGTATCAGGTGAGACATAAGATGTCCCTAACGGTTACTGCTGCTAAGTTGCTCTCCCAAACAACAGTCCATATGAGCAAACGAGTTTCTTCTTTACTCGTACTGTAAGTAATTGGGTTATGCACGGCTATGTTTAAAAAGAATTGCTCGTTCTAGTCAGAGGAGCGACGGCGCACGTCTGCTTGCATGCCCTGCAGCTAATTCGCTGCAAATAATAATAATAATCTGCAGCTGTGATCCGGCAGTCAAATAGTCTATGCATTGGCTGGAATTGCGAGTTAATAAAATACACAGAAATGATTAAAATTAAATTAATAACATAATAACAAAGGTTCTATTCTAAAGTCTGCTCTTAATGTAGACGACAGGAAATTATGTTGAATAATGATTATTCACGGAAGGACATATCAAATAAACGGGAAGTGATCGTGAAATATTGAGAAAATACCCTTATAAAATGCAGTTACGTTGAGAGCGTTACGAGAAATATGTAGAATACTTTGATGACTATATAGTCATCAAAGTATTCATCAGCTCAAAACAGTTCAGCGTTCAACATGCTGATCCACAAATTAACACACGTGATACGAAGAATAGTAACTCATAAACTGTCTATTCTAAGTTCCACAAATTAAGCGGGAGTAGTTAGTCCTAGGCTGGTGTAGGCTGGTGCACATTCAGAGTCCCTTCAGAAGTTAAAGTGTGGTAGCAGCCGTTCACTGTCCGGAATCAATCACCTCCACAATCGATTACCACTCGTTACCACAGGCAGGTCTGCCTCCTTCCAGAACTCTCGTAAAAGTGTCCAGCATCGGTCGCTTGAGCTCGTCACTCGAGAAGTCTCCGTCTCCACTTGACTCCCGTAGTGTTCCACTACTGTCTGCTTTTCCATTAATTGAAGACCATCCCCACCAAGAATACGTCATTCTTAAGCTGCGAAGACATGATTTAACACAATATGACCACTTCCCAGAAGAAACTAATATGTTACAATAATATCTAAATAAACAAATATCATAAACGTTCACTTGCACTCAGATTATTCCCAATAGCTACTTATAATTAAAGATATGCTCATTACTAAATAAGCCAGCATTCTTCCGCAAGTGCGCTTACATTAAATGACAACAGGTTGTTACTACAATTTGCTTAAACAATTATTTATGTCTGCTTGACAAAAGCGTCTTCTGCTACTACTTTCATTTGTGGTATCCGCTAACACATGCGACTGGCCACTCTTAAATTAGCACTGTTATTTAATATCACTTGCAGAAAACAACATTTAATGAAGTTGCTGGCAAAGTATTAAACTGCTCGTTAAATAAAATAATAAGTATAATAATATATGAGGTACTGATGCTGCTTTCATTTTCTGTGTAAATGTGGAGAATGCGATGTCCTGACAAATATATACGTAACAAAAAAGATATAAAAGACGTAATAAATCAAGTAGACACAGATTCATAGCTTTCAGGGATGACAGCTATAGTGCAATGCTATCATCTGAGACAACATTTGTTGAAATCGCATGAAGTGATTCAAAGTTGTTAAGTCAGAGGGTCATTGTGAAAAATGTTTATTCTCTGTGAGACATTGACTTCTGTAGTTTTAAAGATATTGAGATATTATTATGTCAGTGGGTGCGCCTCGCTTTTCTGAATTCGTAAATGTATTCAGATTTGCATTAATATTTGATGTGAGCTATTGTCGAATCTCAAAGAGCTGTAACTTGGCCGTCTTTAACGTTGTCTGACACTCCTCTATTTCCTGGAGCATATTCTGCACAAAGACAATGCGACCATCAACCGTCCAGATTCACAGCTCTGGGATTTACCTGTTTCCAGTGTCGCACCCATTGTCTTTGCTGGACTCCCCGGAAACCCTCAATCAGCCAGGCTGGCCGAGGCGCGCCCTGTGCCCTGCGCCCGCTAGTGTTCATCTCTCCTCAGTAGCAGTCCCAGGTGGACGAATAACTCGCCCACGTACTCCTAACGTTGCAGACAGACGTGGACACGCTCCACTTTAGATTTTGCGTTCCGTAGGTATTCAAATTCTTAACTTTTTACGCCGTTTTTCTTTTAGTGGATATATATTTATTGATATTTCTAAGTTCAGATAAATGCATTCCAAACGTTTAGGAGTACCTTTCGTTCATTTGCATGATTTCTTTGTGTAGAGGACTGTTGGTACCACACGTACCGAATATACAAAAGAAGTGGACATTTACACAACGGTTATTGTTACGAACAATTTATCAGTTTCGAGGAATAATTGCCGTCAATCAATGCGATTCCCGCGAGTTCGCAATTTATAACCATTTTAGTATTAATGAATTTAAGAATTCTTAATTGTTTACTACGGTCCGAACTATATTGTATGAGTTGCAAAGCACTCGAAAAGGCTATGCTCATTCAAATTATTACCTCCAAGCGAGCTACTTTACCTTCTGCACCAGGACTGATATTAGTGCACTGATGTTCAACCACATGTCCCTTGGACAATCCACCATGATCCTCAGTATCGGTAGTGGAATAATGTCACCTTCGGTCGTTGTTATTTAATCATATCCAATAGTAAGAGATGCTCAAAGTCCTGGTTTCCTGCGAGGTAATAATTTTTGCAAGCTTCTGACTTTGCTGTTAGTGATGTGGTACTGCCTGTCTGTCCACGAGTTGCAGCAGGGGATGTCGTAGCGTTATAATAGGACGTTTATACTCAATGGTTTTATGAACTGGTGTCCAAATACACGATTCTTCTATACGTTCCTCGTCTCAGAAACCCAGTAATGCTCTTGGTATTCTCGCTGCTTGTCTACAGAAACCATTACTTTAATGGCAGTATGTTTCTTTCCCATATACAAAATGTTCTACGGTAAATTATTAGGACTAACCAGTTTTGTTTTAATTCGTATTTGTGTCTTATGATGCTCTATAGGGTGAAAATTTAAATGTGAATGAACCACATGTGTGTGTTCACGATAATCATTGAGAATCAATTCACGATTCCCCTGTCCCATCACTATTAGAGTTTGGTATTTTGTTTATTTCACTACATGTTAAATATGTTTTCTTTTGATACAGTAAATTGTTATATGAATATTGATTATCATTCAGAGAAATTAATTTATAGGCATTCTCGGAAGTTATGGGGATCTAAAAGCCATGTTTTTTTCTGTTCTAGGCCAATGAAAAATCAAAATCCACAATGGCTTTTGCAAGTAGTTTTCTCTTTCATATTTTTTTGATGTGATTGATATTAAAATGCAGTCATAGTGGGTCACTCTCTTACTTACTCATGCAAATGTGTTCTGCCTGGCGACCCGCTACTTATAGTTTCCAGTACACTTTAAACCTAATCTTGTGTCAGACGCCGTAGCAGATAGCTACCAACCACAGATAGTTTACATTAAGGTCTGCCAGTCAGGTACAGTCCACGTTAGATAATTTTTAGCTCGTTGAAGACACGCAGCTTTATGTGCCTGTGTGAGCAGTGGCCTCTTGCGAGGTGACTGCAAATGTTCACTGCATGCAAGTCCCGTCGCAATGTTCTCGGACTGACAGGTTGTAAGGAACCTTCATTCAGTGCCTGAAGCAATTCCTGTCAGGTTTGTAAGTGATTTTGATGCTCAGGCTGTGAAACGGATCTTCGGTCGCTTTCAGCCAGGACCAGAATTCTGACGTCGTGTGTCGTGGCGACATGTGTTACACCACTGCTTCTGGTCACGTTGAACAGTCGCCGCCAAACACCAACAAATACGCCAACTTCACACACCGTATAACCATGGCACGGCCACACACGGTTGCCCATTTTTGACACTCTGTCACGTTCTTACTTTTACCCATGTTTACAAACGATGTCCGTTTTAGACATGAATATTTCATTGTTCTTCCTTATGCTCATGTAGAGGCAGTGCACGCACGGTTAGTTAAGTGACTATCACTGCACCCTATGTAAAGGACTAACGATTCAACTGTGCGAGCGCAATGGGGTGACTAATTTTTTGTCCGGTCAACTTATAATCAGTCTATATTTAACATCTCGTGACATCTCCATTGTGGAACTGTCTCCTTTACTTTATTCCATTCGATAGATTTTTATAAGAAATTTAAAGCAACGTATTTCCAGGCATCGTTAGGAGGCAGCTTAGCGCAGTAGATACAGAGCTGTTAGAGAAATCAAATAGGAACGCACTCAAGAATACGACTTCCTTCTTTCAAACACACAACCACAACCACAACCGCACACACGACCACACACACACACACACACACACACACACACACACACACACATACACACGGTAAGCGATAGATGGCAAATTCACGCTGGTTCAGGGAACAGCGGAACCCGTGAAAACGTTGAGTATGCTATGGTGGGAAAGGCGCCAAATTATCAGTACAATTTCTAAATTAGTACCAAAAGCTAACAACATTTAAAAGATACAGTCCTCACAGAAACTCTGTTTATTTATCACGACACAATAATATCCGAAGATGAATATATTACTCGTAACGGCCGGCCGGAGTGACCGAGCGGTTCTAGGCGCTACAGTCCGGAACCGTGCGACCGCTATTGTCGCAGGTTCGAATCCTGCCTCGGGCATGGATGTTTGTGATGTCCTTAGGTTAGTTAGGTTTAAGAAGTTCTAAGTTCTAGGGGACTGATGACCTCAGAAGTTAAGTCCCATAGTGCTCAGAGCCATTTTTACTCGTAACGCAAACGACTGGTGTTTGTGAGATGAAACGATCACCTATACAAACATACACGAAAGCATTTGAACAGATATTCAAAGGCGAAAGTAGGTGTGCGGTTAAGAGAAATGGACTGTCGTTGCTTAGACATTAACAGAATTAAACATCCGATCCAGATCAAAGTCAACGTTATTGCCGCGCGGTTTGAGGCGCCACGTCAAGGATTGCGTGGCTCCTCCCGCCGGAGGTTCGAGTGCTCCCTCGGGCATGGGTGTGTGTTGTTCTTAGTGTAAGTTAGTTTAAGCGGTGTGTAAGTCTAGGGACCGATGACCTCAGCAGTTTTTTCCCTTAGGAATTCACACATATTTTTTGATACCGTTATAAATTCCAATATCAACGCTAACCGAATGCTTCCAGTAAATGGCAACGCAACTGTTTGTGATAGTGACTCATTAAGGAAGACCTGAACAGTTCTGTATTGATCGCAGCTCGCCCTTTGATATTAAATCACCGGACATAAGTAGTGTGACGTGCTGAGCACGGCGTTGTTGCTACTATAGCATCGACTTTAACTAAGAGCCATTTTGCAAACTCTCTCTGCAGAGACTGCTTCGCAAGAACGATATTTTCTGAATTCGTGCTGACTATGTGTCAATAAATCGTTTTCTTCGAGGTACTTCATAATGTTCGAATGCAGTATACGTTCCAAAACCCTACTGTAAATTGACGTTACAGGTATGGGCCTGTAATTCAGCGGATTACTCCTACTTCCCTTTTTGGGTATTGGTGTGACCTGAAGAATTTTCCAGTCTTTAGGTATATCCTCCCCCCATGAACCATGGAACTTGCCGTTGGTGGGCAGGCTTGCGTGCCTCAATGATACAGATAGCCGTACCGCAGGTGCAACCACAACGGAGGGGTATCTGTTGAGAGGCCAGACAAACGCTCGGTTCCTGAAGAGGGGCAGCAGCCTTTTCAGTAGTTGCAAGGGCAACAGTCTGGATGATTGACTGATCTGGCCTTGTAACACTAACCAAAACAGCCTCGCTGTGCTGGTACTGCGAACGGTTGAAAGCAAGGGGAAACTACAGCAGTAATTTTTCCCGAGGGCATGCAGCTCTACTGTATGGTTAATGATGATGGCGTCCTCTTGGGTAAAATATTCCGGAAGTAAAATAGTCCCCCATTCGGATCTCCGGGCGGGGACTACTCAGGAGGACGTCGTTATCAGGAGAAAGAAAACTGGCGTTCTACGGATCGGAGCGTGGAATGTCAGATCCCTTAATCGGGCAGGTAGGTTAGAAAATTTGAAAAGGGAAATGGATGGGTTAAAGATAGATATAGTGGGAATTAGTGAAGTTCGGTGGCAGGAGGAACAAGACTTTTTGTCAGGCGAATACAGGGTTATAAATACAAAGTCAAATAGGGGTAATGCAGGAGTAGGTTTAATAATGAATAAAAAATAGGAATGCGGGTAAACTACTACAAACAGCATAGTGAACGCATTATTGTGGCCAAGATAGACACGAAGCCCATGCCTACTACAGTAGTTCAAGTTTATATGCCAACTAGCTCTGCAGATGACGAAGAAATTGAAGAAATGTATGACGAAATAAAAGAAATTACTCAGATAGTGAAGGGAGACGAAAATTTAATAGTCATGGGTGACTGGAATTCGGTAGTAGGAAAAGGGAGAGAAGGAAACGTAGTAGGTGAATATGTATTGGGGCTAAGAAATGAAAGAGGAAGCCGCCTGGTAGAATTTTGCACAGAGGACAACTTAATCATAGCTAACACTTGGTTCAAGAATCATAAAAGAAGGTTGTATACATGGAAGAAGCCTGGAGATACTGACAGATTTCAGACAGATTATATAATGGTAAGACAGAGATTTAGGAACCAGGTTTTAAATTGTAAGACATCTCCAGGGGCAGATGTGGACTCTGTCCACAATCTATTGGTTATAAACTGTAGATTAAAACTGAAGAAACTGCAAAAAGGTGGGAATTTAAGGAGATGGGACCTGGATAAACTGAATAAACCAGAGATTGTACAGAGTTTCAGGGAGAGCGTAAGGGAACAAATGGCAGGAATGGGGGAAAGAAATACAGTAGAAGAAAATGGGTAGCTTTGAGGGATGAAGTAGTGAAGGCAGCAGAGGATCAAGTAGGTAAAAAGACGAGGGCTAGTAGAAATCCTTGGGTAACAGAAGAGATATTGAATTTAATTGATGAAAGGAGAAAATATAAAAATGCAGTAAATGAAGCAGGCAAAAAGGAATACAAACGTCTCAAAAATGAGATCGACAGGAAGTACAAAATGGCTAAGCATGGATGGCTAGAGGACAAATGTAAGGACGTAGAGGCTTATCTCACTAGGGGTAAGATAGATGCTGCCTACAGGAAAATTAAAGAGACCTTTGGAAATAAGAGAACCACTTGCATGAACATCAAGAGCTCAGATGGAAACCCAGTTCTAAGCAAAGAAGGTAAAGCAGAAAGGTGGAAGGAGTATATAGAAGGTCTATACAAGGGCGGTGTACTTGAGGACAATGTTGTGGAAATGGAAGAGGATGTAGATGAAGATGAAATGGGAGATATGATACTGCGTGAAGAGTTTGACAGAGCACTGAGAGATCTGAGTCGAAACGAAGCCCTGGGAGTAGACAACATTCCATTAGAACTACTGACGGCCTTGGGAGAGCCAGTCCTGACAAAACTCTACCATCTGGTGAGCAAGATGTATGAGACGGGCGAAATACCCTCAGACTTCAAGAAGAATATAATAATTCCAATCCCAAAGAAAGCAGGTGTTGACAGGTGTGAAAATTACCGAACTATCAGTTTAATAAGTCACGTCTGCAAAATACTAACGCGAATTCTTTACAGACGAATGGAAAAACTAGTAGATGCCGACCTAGGGGAAGATCAGTTTGGATTCCATAGAAATATTGGAACACGTGAGGCAATACTGACCCTACGACTTATCTTAGAAGCTAGACTAAGGAGAGGTAAACCTATGTTTCTAGCATTTGTAGACTTAGAGAAAGCTTTTGACAATGTTGACTGGAATACTCTCTTTCAAATTCGGAAGGTGGCAGGGATAAAATACAGGGAGAGAAAGGCTATTTACAATTTGTATAGAAACAAAATGGCAGTTATAAGAGTTGAGGGGCATGAAAGGGAAGCAGTGGTTGGGAAGGGAGTGAGACAGGGTTGTAGCCTGTCCCCGATTTTATTCAATCTGTATATTGAGCAAGCAGTGAAGGAAACAAAAGAAAAATTCGGAGTAGGTATTAAAATCCATGGAGAAGAAATAAAAACTTTGAGGTTTGCCGATGGCACTGTAATTTTGTCAGAGACAGCAAAGGACTTGGAAGAGCAGTTGAACGGAATGGATAGCGTCTTGAAAGGAGGATATAAGATGAACATCAACAAAAGCAAAACGAGGATAATGGAATGTAGTCGAATTAAGTCTGGTGATGCTGAGGGAATAAGATTAGGGAATGAGGCACTTAAAGTAGTAAAGGATTTTTGCTATTTGGGGAGAAAAATAACTGATGATGGTCGAAGTAGAGAAGATATAAAATGTAGACTGGCAATGGCGAGGAAAGCTTTTCTGAAGAAGAGAATTTTGGTAACATCGAGTATAGATTTAAGTGTCAGGAAGTCGTTTCTGAAAGTACTTGTATGGAGTGTAGCCATGTATGGAAGTGAAACATGGACGATAAATAATTTTGACAAGAAGAGAATAGAAGCTTTCGAAATGTGGTGCTACAGAAGGATGCTGAAGATTAGATGGGTAGACCACATAACTAATGATGAAGTATTGAATAGAATAGGGGAGAAGAGGAGTAAGTGGCACAACTTGACAAGAAGAAGGGACCGGTTAGTAGTGCATGTTCTGAGGCATCAAGAGATCACAAATTTAGCATTGGAGGGCAGCGTGGAGGGTAAAAATCGTAGAGGGAGACCAAGAGATGAATACACTAAGCAGATTCAGAAGGATGTAGGTTGCAGTAGGTACTGGGAGATGAAGAAGCTTGCACAGGATAGAGTAACATGGAGAGCTGCATCAAACCAGTCTCAGGACTGAAGACCACAACAACAACAACAACAGGTAGAGATATTTCTGTGAGCGAGTGGTTGTATATAATTGCTAAATATGGAGCTATCGCATCAGCATACTCTGAGAGTAACCTGACTTGTGTACAATCTGGACCAGAAACATTGCCTTTATTAAGTGATTTAAGCTGCTTTTCGACATTGAGGATACCATGTTTCTCATCTTGGCAGTTATTCTTGATTGGGATTCAGAAATATTTACTTCGTCGTCTTTGGTGAAGGAGTTTTGGAAAACCATGTTTAATAACTCTGCTTTAGTGACACTGTCATCAGTGACTTCACCGTTGTTATCTCGCAGTTATTGCATCTTGCTTTATGTATGACCTGAATCTTCAAAAATGGCTCTGAGCACTATGGGACTTAACATCTGTGGTCATCAGTCCCCTAGAAGTAAGAACTACTTAAACCTAACTAACCTAAGGACATCACACACATCCATGCCCGAGGCAGGATTCGAACCTGCGACCGTAGCGGTCACGCGGTTCCAGACTGAAGCGCCTAGAACCGCACGGCCACACAGGCCGGCTGACCTGAATCTCTTTGGGTTCTGCCAGATTTCTAGAAAGAGTTTCGTTATGGAAATGATTAAAAACATCTCACATTGAAGTACGCGCTAAATTTCGTACTTCTGTAAAACTTTCCCAATCTTGGGCATTTTGCGTTCTTTTAAATTTGGCATGCTTTTTTCGCTGCTTCTGCAACAGCAATGTGACCCGGTTTGTGTGTGATGGGGGATCAGTAACATCACTTATTAATTTATGTGGTTTATATCAATTGCTGTAGATACTATCTCATTGAAATCATTCCACAACTTTTCTACGCTAACATGACCAGATCGGAAGGAGTGAAGACTGTCTCTTAAAACGGCATTAAGAGGACTTTTATCAGCTTTTTTAAATAGATATACTTTAAGTTTCTTTTTGATGGTTGTAGGTGTTACGGTATTCAGCCTAGCAGCAACTGCCTTGTGTTTGCTAATCCCTGTATTCGTCACAATACTCAGTATTTGTCCAGGATTATTTGTTGCTAAAAGGTCAAGTACGCTTTCGCAACCATTTACGATTCTAGTGGGATCATGAATCAATTGTTCAAAATAATTTTCTGAAAAAGAATTCAGTACAATTTCGGATGACTTTAATGCCTGCCGCCGACTTTAAACGTATAATTTTTCCAGCATATCGAGGGTAGGTTGAAGTCACCACCGACTGTAACTGTATGAGAAGGGTAGGTATTTGAAGTGAAACTCAAGTTGTCCTTGAACTGTTCAGCAACTATATCTTCTGAGTCGAGCGGTCGCTAAAACGATCCAATCAATATTTTAGTCCCATTGTCAAGTATAATCTCTACCCATACTATTTCGCAGGAACTATCTACTTCAATATCACTACAAGGCAAACTACTTCTGACAGGAATAAATACTGCACTGTATTTAATCTATTCATTCTGAACACTGTTAGATCGTTTGAAAAAAATTCGGCTGAACTTATTTAGGGCTTTAGCTAGCTTTCTGTACCAACAACTATTTGAGCTTCAGTGCTTTCTATTAGGGCTTGGAGCTCTGGTTCTTTCCCAACACAATTACGACAATTTACAGAACCAATCGTTTCTACAACTACCTTACTGTGTTTTACCTGTCCGCTTTTAGACGGACGTCCCTTCTGTGGTTCCTTGAGACCCTCTAACCTAAAAAACTGCCACGTCCCTTCCACACAGTCTCCGCTATTCTTATAGCCCCTTCGTGTGTGTAGTGGACTCCTGACCTATTAAGCAGAATCCGGAAATCAACCACCCGATGGCACAAGTCCAGGAATCTGCAGCCTACACCATCACAGAACCGACTGAGCCTCTGATTCAGACCCTCCACTCGGCTTTGCACCAAAGGACCACAGCTGGTTCTATCGACGATGCTGCAGATGATGAGCAAACAACACTGGCAGTCTTTACTATTTCCGCTAGCCGCCCGAAACCAGAGAGAATCTCCTCTGCCGGCCGAAGTGACCGTGCGGTTCAAGGCGCTGCAGTCTGGAACCGCAAGACCGCTACGGTCGCAGGTTCGAATCCTGCCTCGGGCATGGATGTTTGTGATGTCCTTAGGTTAGTTAGGTTTAACTAGTTCTAAGTTCTAGGGGACTGATGACCTCAGCAGTTGACTCCCATAGTGCTCAGAGCCATTTGAACTATTTTTGAGAATCTCCTCTGATCCAAAGCGACACACGTTATTGGTACCGACATGAGCCACCACCTGCAGTTGGCTGCACCCTGTTCTCTTCATGGTATCTGGAAGCACCCTTTCCACACCTGGAATGACTCCCCCAGGTATGCAGACGGAATGCATACTGGCTTCTTTCCCCTCCTTGGCAGCCATGTTCCTAAGGGGCCCCTATTACACGCCTAACGTTGTAGCTCCCAACTACTAGCAAACCCACCCTCTGTGAATACCCAGACCTTGCGAGCCGAGAAGCTTCCTCTGGAACAGGGTGGATGACTGCATCTGGCTAAGAGACATCGTCAGCCACAGATAACGCCCGAAACCTGTTCGTCAAACGAACCTTGGAGGCCTAACGATCGGTCTTCAGAAAGTTTTTCGCTGCCTGCTAGACTTTGGAACGATCTGCCACTCGACCACGAGTGAGGGGTCAACCTCAGTGCAGGCAGTACCTAGGACGGCCACAGAAGTGGACCGAGCGGGGGACACGTGGGATGTGCTCAACGCCCTTCGCATCTCCGTGTCCGACTGCCCACAGTGATGCCCCTTGGCAGCAGCCTCAATCTGTGTGAAATAAGCCAATGCAGCCTAGAGCTGTGAGTGAAGGGTCGCCAACTCAGCTCACATCTGTACACAGCAATCAGAGTCCCTATCCATTGCTGCAGTCGCTCCTGTTTGAAGCTCGTAAAAAAATGCAACAAACGAACGGTGTACTCGGCTGATTAGCAGCAGGAATTTGAAGCGCTTTCTCACTAATGGTCTAAACGACATTGAGCTGCACTAACCAAAACAAACAAAAGCCTATACGGTACGAGGGTCGATAACAACGGTGGCACTGTACGCTGCGCTGTTATTAAAATAAAAGCTTGTGCCTACTAAGCTCTCGAACACGCAAGAAATTACAAAAATAATCTAGTAAATATGCAGGTATTTGTAGATACGTCGCTCCTGTTGGAAACACGTAAAACTATATAACAAACGACTGGTGTACTCGCCTTATTAGCAGCACCAACACGAGGTGCTCTGTCTCTGGTGGTCTATCCGATACTGTTCTTTCGAATGTCCATCCATCAATTTACAAAAACTCTTGTTAGAAATAACTTACATTAGAAAATAATGGTATAATACTTGATTCTAGGTTAAAAACCTCCTTTCGTATTGGCTCTTAAAGAGAATAGTTACATCTGAAAATCCCTCCCGTTCAGCTGTGACTGTATCAGGTGTCTACTAGGAGCGCTCATTAAGTGAGGCAAAATTTTTTTCGTCGGTCAATTTCGATTGGGAAAATACGAAGTTTGTTGTGGGACATCGTGGAATATTCCCTCTTCAGCCCCTATAGTTTCACGAAGATGCAATAGGACGCTGTGCTACACGTGGCCTTGAAAATGGCGTCTGTAACGGAAGTGATTTCTAAGCAGAGGACAGTTATTGAATTCCGTTTGGCGGAAAACTATCTACGGGGACCTGACAGCGAACAAGAGCACGGCGAGTCGTTGGGCTAAGCGGCTGTCATCGCAACAAGGTTGCGCAGACCTGTCCGATCTCCCGCGTACCGGCCGGCCGCACCCAGCTGTGATTTTTGTAATCTTGGAACGTGCGGACACCTTTATTCGAAGGGATCGACGGATTACAATCAAACACCTCGCTGCACAGTTGGACGTCTCTGTCGGTAGTGCTGACACACTCGTCCACCTGCTGCTGCGCTCAAAGGTGTGTGCCCGATGCCTTCCTCGCCACCTAACAGAAGACCATAAAGAGGAACGAAGGACCATCTGTGTGGAATTGCTTGCGCGCTACAAGGCTGATCGTGACTTTTTGCTGTCGAGCAGCGTCACTGGCGATGAAACATGGGCTTATCACTTCGAACCGGAAACGAAACGGCATTCCGTGGAGTGGCGTGTCGCTACCGTTCCTCCGAAGAAAAAGTTCAAAGGCGCCTGCAGAATGTCTACGAAGACCTCACAACCAAGTAGATACCTATCATTATATACACACCATTGTGTATACACATCACTGTTTGTATGACTGCTTTATTTTTTCAAGGTCCGAAACGGAAAACATATTGAAAATAAAAATGTTTTATTTGCAACATTTAGTTACACCTTTCAGCTTTTTTTCTACATAGTGACCGCTCCAGCTTAGACATTTGTCATGGTGTAGTACCAACTTTCGACTACTCTCGCCATGGAAGGCAGCCACCTGCGCTTTCCGCCTATTCTGTACGCTGGGCTATAGCTCGTTGTCTGTGTCAAAATGCTCTTGTCGTAGCGAACGGTTCGTGTGAGCAAAGAGATGAAAGTAAGAGGGAGCCAAGGCCGCGGTTTATAGTGGGTGATCAAACACTTCCCATCAAAAATACTGTAGGGGCGTCTTTTTTGTAGCTGCAATCCGCAGCTGGGCATCGTCATGAAGGGAAACGCCTGATGAAAATATCCCTCTCACGTATTCTGATTTGCCCTTCCTAGATGATATACTCGAATTGCCTGATCCACTTGCTGAACAATATCATCGGCTGACACCCAGATCCTTCTCTGTCTGCCCGGGTCATGAACGTTTCCATGTCCTGTTTGAAAGTTTCTGTACCATTGCCGCTCTATGCTGTCATGCATATCAGTAACGTTATGTGGGCTGCATGAAACCAATGGGAACCTCTCAACAAAAAGAAGTCTAATGACAGCACGCATTCCACACTCGGAGGTAAATTCTATTGTTCCAGGTATCTTTGTGTGTTGACTGCGCACTTACGACTGGAAAGTGCGACGTAACGCTGTCGTCGGATATAACAGAGGTACACCGTATACAACCGCGCAGAGCTTCTTCGGATTTTCAGTGTGGTTTTAATTTCGCGACCAATGGGACCTTTGAAGAAAATTGCCTTCTTGTACACTGAAGCGCCAAAGAAACTGGTACAGGAATCCGTTTTCAAATACAGAGATATGTAAACAAGCAGAATACGGCGCTGTGGTCGGCGACGCCTATATAAGACAGCAAGTGTCTGGCGCAGTTGTTACATCGGTTACACCTGCTACAATGGCAGGTTATCAAGGTGTAAGTGACTCTGAACATGGTGTTATAGTCGGCGCACGAGCGATGGGACATAACATCTGCAAGGCAGCGATGAAGTGGGGATTTTCCCGTACGACCACTTCACGAGTGTACCATGAATATCAAGAATCCGGGAAAACATCAAATCTTCGACATTGCTGAGGCCAGAAAAAGATCCTGCAAGAGCAGCACTAACGACGACTGAAGAGAATCGTTCAACATGACAGAATTGCAACTCTTCCGCAGACTGCTGCGGATTTCAATGCTGGGCTTGATGACTTCACGGCAAAAAGTTTTACGCCTCGCCTGGACCTGTCAACACCGACATTGGACTGTTGGTGACTGGAAACATGTTGCCTGGTTGAACGAGTCTCGTTTCAAATTGTATAGAGCGGATGGACATGTACGGATATGGAAACAACCTCATGAATCCATGGACCCTGCATGTAAGCAGGGGACTGTTCAAGCTTGTGGAGGCTCTATAATGGTGTGGGGCGTGTGCAGTTGGTGTGATATGGGACCCCTGATACGCCTAGATACGACTCTGACAGGTGACACGTACGTAAGCATCCTACCTGATCACCTGCATCCATTTAAGTCCATTTTGCATACCGTCGGACTTGGGCAAATCCAGCAGGACAGTGCAACACCCATAAGTCTAGAATTGCTACAAAGTGACTCTAGTAACACTCTTTTGATTTTACACACTTTCGCTGGCCACCAAACTGCCCAGACATGAACATTATTGAGTATATCTGGGATGCCTGTTCAGAAGAGATCTGCTCCACCTCGTAATCCTACGGATCTATGGACAGCCCGCAGGATTCCTGGTGTCAGTTCCCTCCAGCACTACTTCAGACATTAGTCGAGTCCATGCCACGTCGTGTTACTGCACTTCTGCGTGCTTGCGGGGGCCCTACACGATGTTAGGCAGATGTACCAGTTTCTGTGGCTCTTCTGTGTATATTATCGGGAGCCGTAGCCCAGTCGGAATCCACCTGATTTCAGCAGAGAGGCGCTGTTGGCATGCCTCTACTGCATTATGCAGGACAATATAGACAGCGGCCACATGGCTGTCAATCGTTCGTAGAAGGCCGCTGCAGATCTCGCATCGACAGCTGGATATGCCGCTAACTTGTCAACTACTCTGATTTTAATTCTCCACGTTGAGTCCTGGTTGTCCGCTCTTGGACACTTTAATGTTTGTCGTAATGCACACAACTGACAACAACGACAACAGATGTGAACTTCCTACAAGCAAACTCAGAACGTTTGTTTCGATTTGATCACTACAGCTTTGCAATTTTCATGCTGTGTCTGTGCTTGTATCTCGATTTGTCTCAATAAACGGTAACAGACATGCCCTTTAGAACAGGAAACAATGTTCCTTATGTGAGTTACGCAATTTCCAATTACTGGTGTTACAAAGCGACAGCTATCGGCAGACAACTCCAATCAGCCGGGCAAACAAACGTCAGATTGCACAGGGCGTCACACGATAAATGAATGAGAGCAGTCGGCAGGAAATCCCTCTAGCTAAAGAGTAAAGGTGAACACTCGAATAGAACCCGTAGCAGTAGCTGTATATCACGAAGAGCTCTAAGGAATCAAAGAAACTGTAAAGTATGGGATTGTTTTAGAAGCACTAAATATCGTACTGACGTGAATGAACGCTAAAAAATTAATTTGGTACTAATACTTAAATCTGATAACTAATTCCGTTTTTGTGTAATGTATCTATGGATCGACACTATAGCCTCAGTATTAGGTGACGACTAAGATTGCTCTAGAAACACGAACACTAAGAATGAATGAGTCGAAAAGAACTGACGTTCACGAGTGCAGCAGAACAAATGACGCCTTTAAAAAAAAAAAAATCCAACAAGTAGTGTATCTCAAAGTGAAAATTATTGATTTTGTGAGCCGTACACCTCACAGTAATGAAAAAGGAGGTGCATTAAATTTCTTTACGCTTTCATTGTTCAGCACATGTTTTTGTTTCGAATCAATTAGGGTATATTCAGTCCGTCTCCGTAGCTGAGTAATCAGCAGTGCTGACTGCCATGCGGAGGGCCAGAGTTCGACTCCTGGTACTGCCAGGCGTTTTTCCTCGGTGGGAGGACTGAATAAACGTAAACTCAGCCTCGTGACGTCAGTTGAGAAGGTACTTGTCCGAATAGTAGCATCTCCAGGTTATGAGAACTGACGACGGCTTGCAATCTCAGTTCGAATATAACAGCTTTCTTGAGAATGAGAAGCTTATGCTCACGAATCAGCATGGTTTTAAAAAGCATCGCTCGTGTGAAACTCAGCTTGCCCTTTTCTCACGTGATATACTGCGAATTACGTGCGAAGGGCAACTAACAGATTCCATATTTCTAGATTTACGGAAAGCATTTGACACAGTGAACCACTGCTAGCTGTTAACGAAGGTACGATTATATGGAGTAAGTTCACGGATACGTGAGTGGCTCGGAGACTGCTGGAGCATAGAACCCAGTATGTTGCCCTCGACGGCGAGTTTAATCAGAGACAAGGGTATCGTCAGGAATGGCCCAGGGAAGTGTTCTAGGACCGTTGTTGTTGTCTATATACATAAATGATTTGGAGGACATTATAGGCAGCAAATTGCGGGTTTTTCTTGATGGTGCTGTGATGTACGTTAAGGTGTCGAAGTTTAGTGACTGTAGGACGATACAAGATGACGTAGACACAATTTCTGGTTGGTGTGATGAATGGCAACTAGCTCTAAATGTGGAAAAATGTAAATTAATGTGGATTAGTGGGAAGAACAAACCTGTAATGTTCGTTTACCGTACTACTAGTGTCCTCCTTAACACAGTCAAGTCGTTTAAATATCTGGGCGTAACGTTGCAAAGCGATATGAATGGAACGAGCATGCGAGAATTGTGGTAGGGAAGGCGAAAGGGCCAGCCGGGGTGGCCGAGCGGCTCTAGGCGCTACAGTCTGGAACCGCGCGACCGCTAAGGTCGCAGGCTCGAATCCTGCCTCGGGCATGGATGTGTGTGATGTCCTTAGGTTAGTTAGGTTTAATTAGTTCTACGTTCTAGGGGACTGATGACCTTAGAAGTTAAGTCTCATAGTGCTCAGAGCCATTTGAACCATTTTTGAAGGCGAAAGGTCGACTTCGGTTTATTGGGAAAATTTTAGGAAAGTGTGTTTCACCCGTAAAGGAGACCACATATAGGACGCTGGTGCGACCTATTCTTGAGAATTATTAGAGCTTAGGGTCTGTGCATTATCGGATTGAAGGTAGACATCGAAGCAATTCAGAGGCGGGGTGCTCGATTTGTTACCAGTTGTTTCGACCAACGCGTAAGTGCTACTGAGATGCTTCGGGAACTCAAATCGGTATCCTTGGAGGAAAGGCCACGCTTTTCCCAAAAACACTATTGAGAAAATTTGGAGAACCACCATTTGAAGCTGACTGCAAGGTACCCTCCGCCATGCATCGTACGATGGCTTGCGGAATATCTATATAGATGCAGATGTAGAGCGGTGCGCTGACCCCACACTCAAAAATGGCTCTGAGCACCATGGGACTTAACATCTATGGTCATCAGTCCCCTAGAACTACTTAAACCTAACTAACCTAAGGACATCACACAACACCCAGTCATCACGAGGCAGAGAAAATCCCTGACCCCTCGGGAATCGAACCCGGGAACCCGGGCGCGGGAAGCGAGGACGCTACCGCACGACCACGGGCTGCGGACAACCACACACTCCTACATACCACATCCAGTGATGCCATTGGTAGAGTATGACACGGCGGTCGGTCGGTATGGATGGGCCCGCCAGGGACTGTGGACAGAGTTTACGTTCTACGTTTTAGAGTATATTTAGGCACATACTTCTATGTTTCATTTTATGGATTGCACGTACTACATGTGAGGTCCGTTGTGGAAAACCGTGCGTGCTGTTTGTGGACAGATCAATAAATTTATCGGAGGAGTTGTGTTTTATGCGCAAACACGGATAAAATTAAGAAATCAAATGAGTGTAAAAACCATCTAAATTGTCAACTCCTAGGAACTCCCATTATGCAACTACCCTACGATTCAGTAAGCCACTCACTCACTTAGCGCATCTGATTTTCCGCTTCACGTACTTAATTTGAGAATAACAGCTGAATACCCCACATTAACTGACCATCTAACAGTGCATAACTAACCGAGCATGAAGTATGCCAAGTCAGTTGTCCACCCACGGACATATAATAGCCCGTTTAATAGCTAGATAGTTATTGTCACTCTTTTACTGAATTTATGACAGTGATCGTTTGACTAATGAATTTTAAGCAATCGGACTATTGGTTTCATCTTCAACACGTGAGATTATTTTATACAGGAGAGTGTAGATTAAAAAGCATTACTTGAAAATGGA
Organism: Schistocerca serialis cubense; assembly: GCF_023864345.2. Taxonomy (NCBI): domain Eukaryota; kingdom Metazoa; phylum Arthropoda; class Insecta; order Orthoptera; family Acrididae; genus Schistocerca; species Schistocerca serialis. The sequence goes on from NC_064643.1 coordinate 465,908,689, forward strand.
TTCGGTTACTGTAACTATTCATAGCCAGATAAAAACTGGGTCGTCAATGGAAATGGTACACATGATTTTGACATGTGTTAATAAAATTTAAATTTCTGAGATTCATTAAATAAAACCGAGATCTTTTAGCATTTGTCGGGTAAGAACAGATCTGTAAATCAGTCAGCAACCATAATCTCTTTATAGGTCACTGCAGTGAGATATTAAGAACATACAAAACCGATCCCTCACAATAAGGTTTTCAAACTAAACTATCTAACATGATATTACTTTTACGATGTCTACTGAAGTAACGAGCAAAACTACTTCAGAGATAAGGCGGCTGTGTCGTAACATTTACACATGGCAACATTTACCTGAAATACTCTTAAAGCAAAAGCCGACTGCACAAAATTCAGCCTATATATCAATTCTTTATTCGAGAATGTTTTCAAAACTAAAACGGAATTATTTGTCTCTTTCTTCCATGAAGGAGTAATTTTTCAACTAAAATTGTGTAGTATAAGAAACGCAATCTTTCTTAACTTTGGCTAGCAATTTTAGTCATATTTTAAACACTTCACTTACATGGTCCAGTCACAATAATGTGACCACCGCCCAAGCCCGACGTCAACGGGCAATTACTGCACACGGACGGCAATTGACAGCATTATAAGTGTAGGGTATATGAATGGCGCTATCCAAATCAGGTACCGAGGCGAGGGTGGTGCACCGCGGGCCATCGATAACAGGGATGAACGACAGCTGCGGAGATGTGTACAGGCGACCAGACGTGCAAAAGTTGAGCAACTGACTGCCCAGATGAAGCAAGGGGCTACTAATCGTGTCTCCTAAACGACCGTTCACCGAACGTCGCTGCGTATGGGCCTTCGCAAGCAGGTGTCTGGTCCACGTATGACACCATTATCGATTGTGAGTATTTGGTACAGCGTAATTAAGTGAATATAACGATGAAGTGCGCCGCGCGGGATTAGCCGAGCGGTCTGGGGCGCTGCAGTCATGGACTGTGCGGCTGGTCCCGGCGGAGGTTCGAGTCCTCCCTCGGGCATGGGTGTGTCTGTTTGTCCTTAGGATAATTTAGGTATGGGCCTTCGCAAGCAGGTGTCTGGTCCACGTATAACACCATTATCGATTGTGAGTAATTGGTACAGCGTAATTAAGTGAATATAACGATAAAGTGCGCCGCGCGGGATTAGCCGAGCGGTCTGGAGCGCTGCAGTCATGGACTGTGCGGCTGGTCCCGGCGGAGGTTCGAGTCCTCCCTTGGGCATGGGTGTGTCTGTTTGTCCTTAGGATAATTTAGGTTCAGTAGTGTGTAACCTTAGGGACTGATGACCTTACAAGGGAACCTCCCCATCGCACCCCCCTCAGATTTAGTTATAAATTGACACAGTGGATAGGCCTTGATAAACTGAACACAGATCAATCGAGAAAACAGGAAGAAGTTGTGTGGAACTATGAAAAAATAAACAAAATATACAAACTGAGTAGTCCAAGTGTAACATATCCAACATCAAGGACTATATAACATGTAGAGCGCCGTGGTCCCGTGGTTAGAGTGAGCAACTGCGAAACGAGAGGTCTTTGGTTCGAGCCCTCCCTCGAGTAAAAATTTTACTTACTTTATTTTCGCAAAGTTACGATCTGACCGTTCATTCACTGACGTCTCTGTTCACTGTAATAAGTTTAGTGTCTGTGTTTTGCGACCGCACCACAAAACCGTGCGATTAGTAGACGAAAGGACGTGCCTCTCCAATAGGAACCGAAAACATTTGATCGCAAATTCATAGGTCAACCGATTCCTCCACAGGAAAACACGTCTGAAATATTCTATACGACACTGGTGACGGCATGTGCGTCACATTACAGGAATATGTTGTCGACCCACCTAACTTGCACACTTGGCGAATGGGTAAAAAGATTCTTCTACCTTGCCCGATTTAGGTTTACTTGTGGATGTGATAATTACTCCCAAAAAAGTGATGAAAACATTGAGTTTGTCACATAAACGGCAACAAATGAATGCAACAGTTTCACAGTCGCACAGTTTTCCCCGTACTCTGTCAAAACAAACGTTTTTAACGTTTTCAAGTTTTTCCGTGTGTATACCGTCAAATCCTGCATGTGTCCAAGCAAATCTGAACATGTCCTGGAATTTTGGAGAGCCAAGTTGATCATGTCTGAGTGCATGAACTTTGATAATTGTCTGAAAATAAAAAATTAAAACTTTTCACTCGAGGGAGGGTTGAACCAGGGACCTTCCGTTCCGTAGCTGCTCACGCTAACCACGGGACAACGGTGCTCCTCAGTGTATAGGTACCTTAATGTGACATATCTTGCACACGGACTACTCAGTTTGTATATTTTGCTTATTTTTTTCATAGTTCCATACAACTTCTTCCTGTTTTCTCGATTGATCTGTGTTCAGTTTTTCATGGCCTATCCCTGTGCCAACTTATAACTAAATCTGAGGGGGGTGCGATGGGGAGGTTCCCTTATTAGCAGTTAAGTCCCATTAGATTTCACACACATTTGAACTTTCAACGATGAATTGCTTATTTTCACGCGTTAAGTTCTTTGAATTATTGGAGGGAAATGCAACTTTATTATGTATAATTTGTTTAACAGTGTGCCTAAATAATGAAACTTTATTAAATATGTCTGTTTATGAAAACAAAATTGTACGTAAATAACTACTGGTTCATACTTAGGGAGTAGTTTTGTAAGGAAAGAAAAGACGTTGGGAACCCCCTCCACTACGGAAGGGGCTTGGCGCGCAAGGAAATGTGGAAGTGGAGGTCATTAAGGGCGGCAAGAGAGAGAGCACGTTAGGTAGTCAGTGGCCAGCAGTCGCATAGTGAACATCGAAGGTGCCAAGTGAGGCGTTCTGAAACCAAATCTATAATGGAATAGCCTCGGATGTGGTTCCGGCTGTAAAAAGGGTGCTCTCGTATTTGGAAAAGCTCTGAAGATGATGAATAAGCCGCCAATAAGAATTAAACAGAGCTTAAAACCGCCAGAAGGAGACCTGATAGCCACCATGTGCTTGCCACCAATATTGAGCAGCTGCTTCAACAGCTTTGGAAGACAGATATGTCTGTCAGTATGAACTAGTGTGCTTGTGTGTGCTTTTGCAATAATAATCAGTGTTGCAAAATACGTGCTTAAACTTTGAACTGCCCTCTTCATGACACCAAGTAGGGTCCTATCTTAATAGTGCTAAAAACCAAATATCCTAATTATGAAGAAATGCTAATTTCAAATGGTTCAAATGGCTCTGAGCACTATGGGACTTAACATCTGAGGTCATCAGTTCCAGCGGAGGTTCGAGTCCTCCTTCGGGCATGGGTGTGTGTGTTTGTTGTTAGGGTAATTTAGGTTAAGTAGTGTGTAAGCTGAGGGACTGATGACCTTAGCAGTTAAGTCCCATAAGATTTCACACACATTTGAACATTTGTCATCAGTCCCCTAGAACTTAGAAGTACTTAAACCTTACTAACCTAAGGACATCACACACATCGATGGCCGAGGCAGGATTCGAACCTGCGACCGTAGCGGTCGTGCGGTTCCACACTGAAGCACCTAGAACCGCTCGGCCACATCGGCCGGCTAAATGCTAATTTGTTTCCATTTAAATGTGCCCAAGTTCAGTTTTGAAGCATATAAAAGTTGCTAGTTAAATGGTTTGTTTCATAGATAAAAAGAGAGGGACATAATATTTAACTGATGAAAAGTTTTAATTTGCGATGAACTGTTTTAATTTGAAAGAGCCAAAGTTTCAATACTAATGAACATAAATGTGGTTAGTCGAAATCACTTGCTTCACTAGTGGTGTTATGAGGCACTTAAATTTGATCCTATTTGAAACTTAACTTGAATTTGAATTTATTTCCAAAGCTTAATAAGAATATTGCTAGCGTAAATTGTTTTAAAGCATAGAGGGCTAAATAATCTTAAGTGGAGTTGTAGTTCAGCATTTATGTGATGCAAAGTGTTTCTGAAATGTGAGCATAGTTACTTATAAAGAAAGAGGCAGTTAAAGATCCCCTCTTTAATCTTTACTAGCAGGGGAAAGTCAATTTGAATCTGGGTTTTGCAAATGGATCTGTAACATTGCCACTGTGGAATGAATATGAAATGTGTTATTTCAGTCTCATATTATCGCATTTGTGATGTGTCTATGTATGTTAGTTAAACTTGAACTCTTATCAGGTGCCACCTAGTCTCGTGTTGTTTTTTTTGAACATTTTCTGTGCTGAATTAGTTAATGGTTGAGGTGATGATTGTAGTTAACAGGGAGAAAGTCTCTTTTACATTTCTGTATTTGTTAACCTATACTGTTAATAATTACTGCTTCCCACTGGTAGTTCGTCTGGTCGTTATAGGTGTTCATTGCACTTTACTAGGAAAGAATTAATGCAAGTTCCTTTTGCAAGAGTATATGTAAATCCATTGAGAATAATGTTTGCACATTATTATGCCTAATTAGACTGTCGACTGTTTTTTTGTTTCGTTTACGTAAATTTTCTCTACTTTCATTATTTTCTAAATTATAATCTTTCTGCTTTCTACTAATTGTCACATTTACGAAATTCACGTTCTATTCCGTCTGTCCGTTAGGTTAATGCGAAGTCAAACTTGTCAAAATTCTTCCCAGGGGGTAACGCTTGCTGCATGTTAAAGTCGTATTTGGCATTATACATTCTGCGGTAGCGTTATACTTGGCTGTCCTGTGACAGAGCTAGAAGTTCAGTTATCAGGAAACAGATCGCACGCGCCGCCAATAGCGCTATACACGCACCTACGCTGACTGCTGTTCGTCAGTGACGAAGGCTGTAATATACACACCAATACCGCAGCTGGTTGTCCAGTGAGCGGTGAAAGGCGGTTTTTTCAGATGAATCACGTTTTACGCTCCATGAGACAGATGGACGTTGACGTGTGCGGTGTGTGACGTTTTGAAGCGAACACCCCGCGACACTCATCGGAAGGGCATAGGTCGGCGGAGGGAAGGTTATGGTCTAGGGAACTGTTTTACTCGCCACAATAACATCCACCAGCAGGACAATGCAACGTGTCACACAGTTCGCAGTGTACGTGTGTGGTTAGAAGAGCACCAGGATGAGGTTACCGTACTCCCCTGGCCACTAAACTCCCAGGATTTAAATCCAATCGAGAATCTGTGGGACCACCTGTATCTGGCTGCACGCGGCATGGATCCTCAACCGAGAAACCTAGCGCCGATGCCCACGGCGCTGTATTCAGCATGGCTGCACATCCCTGTCTGTACTTTCCAGAATCTCGCTGACTCTCTTCCTGCACGGCTCGCAGAAATCTGCGCTGCAAAAGGCTTTCGACAGGTGGCCGCATTAATGTGACTGGGCAGTGTATTATTATTAACAAAATCAAACAGTTATTTAGTAGACGGATTCAACATTATGTACATTCATAAATCTCTAGGAATTGAGAATAGGACCTTAGCTCTAAGGTCAACAACTGTCTTGTTACGCACGAAGCTTAAATTCCACAAACACGTTAGATCGCAGTAAAGAAGGTACCGAATCATGTAGTTTTACAAGTCCAAAGAAACAGTACATTGCCTGAAGGTGGCTATGCGTCGATCTGCAGCGGCGATGGCATTGATTTGTGATGTGCAAGCATGGTTCTGCATACAAACTGATAAAATGTAATTTTTCTTTCGACATTCAAACATCATTAAACATTTTAAGAATATTCCACGCTACAGTAAGCAGGTAATGCGTCCATCCGTGGCTCATTTCCAATAAATTTGTAGATAACATAGCCTCGCTTCCAATACATGGTGTTGACAGTCGAAAGGCTAGAGACTAACTGGTTGCCTTTCCTCTCTTGGTGCCTCCACTACGCGCCCTGACGCCTTTTACTTTGGCGTCCTAATCACGGCCTATACACAGAGAGCCTTCACTCCAGATTTTCTTGGGTAACGGGTTGCCATCAAGAGCCCGCTTAAGGCCAGAATGACACAGACCGCCGGCTGGGGTCGCCAGGCTGAGAGAGACGCCAGAAGCGCCGCAACTGTTCAGATTTCTATACAGGACTATCACTGTTAGTAAAGGCCGAGGCCGTTTGAGGTGCCAAGATGACAGTGGCGCCTGAGTGCAAGATTCGTATAGAGTGCGCTTAACAATTAGTAGCGAAAACTGATACGGGTGAAAGCGTGGGAGGGAAATGGGTGGGTGGGGACGAGGGGTGCCAAATGGTATGTCACTTATGCCCAAAAATGTTCTCGAACTGGTTCTTTTTCTACCTATAGATACTATGTATGAATTACTAAGAGATCCAACAGTTTTTCATAAAAAAAACGCACTTAAAAACAGTCATAGTTACTACAAATAATGAAAAAAATTACTTTTGTCAACAGAAAATGCAAAAATACAAATCATGACGTGTTTGTATTATAGAAAATATGTGAAACATTACTGCTGCGATATTGGTTCAGTTTCAAAATAATTTTAAAGATGAAAAAATGATGGCAACATACATTAACAACAATTTAAAATAATTATAAAGTAATATTACAAATACTTAACTACAGTCTGAAGATGGTGTATGGCACTAGTTCAGTGTTCGCTTGCACTGACCCGTCTTTCACTTTCGTTCAGTGCTGAATCCAATGAACAATAAAAGATCACTTCTAGAAGGTCCAGTTTGTCTCTTCTTGGTGGTGACTGTAGAAATGGCCCTGATGCTGCCTTGAGATACCGTTGATACTGTGTGGTATACAGTTGAGTGAATCCGTGTGCAGTCTTACATCTTCGTTTGACGGGTGGATGTTTACTAGAGAACTATTTCTGTGAAGTATAAAACAGTATTTGCCTGGCAGATTAAAACTGTGTGCCGGTCCGAGACTCGAACTCTGCACATATCAGCGCACACTCCGCTGCAGAGTGAAAATCTCATTCTAGTCTTTGCCTTGTTTTGCACCATGTGTTGGAGGCTGGTCTTAATTCCATCTGGGTACTAGCCAGCCCGGCGCTCTTCTATGTATGGCTGTGTTCTGTATTCTCTGGCGGACACAGTAGCAGTAGCAGTAGCTTATACTGCAGCTGCGACAGCGGCAATAATGACAGCAAATTCAGAAACAGTTCGAGTTACTACAGAAAGATCAGGGTGACCTGCTGAACTAGGCAGCATAATAGGACGACTTTTCACTAACATCATCAACATCACTGCTGTCCACACCGACGCTGTCAGCGCCTACGTTTAGAGTGTTCGATGCTTCGACGGGAACCACAATCACATATCTCAAACAGCTTATGCTGTTTTTCAAAGTTAGAGGTATTTCTAATACTCGTGTTTAGTCCGCTTTCTTATTGTCTCCTGGTAGTTACTTTTACGAGCTGGTTCGCAAATTGCGACCAGTTGTAGAACCTACCAGCTTGTCATTCAATGTCCCGTGCAGTTTTTGCTTCGTCGTAAAAGGCTGTAATGACTGCAAGACTAAGAGCCAATTAGAGTTAGAAGGAAGTTAATCAGTCGTAATCTTGGTCGGCTGATTTACAGGGAGTGTAGAATCTTGGGATGTCTGCCCAGGCCACGACGTAAGTTCTCTAAGATATTTCGATCGACTAGTTGACATCTTCAAGTGGTACCTGATGACTGTTTCTCCGCCCACGTCGGGATTCTATACCCGTTCGACGCTAACCACTGCATTACTCCACTGTCGATACCAAAGCTGAGTTGTGGCAGTGGTGATGGTGGCGACGCCTGGCTGCGAACTGCGAACACCAGGCTCTACGCTATCGCCATCGGCTGCGAGCCTCACTGCACGGGTTGCTTTGCACCGAGAATGTCTGTCGAAATATGTGGACAAGTTACGAGGTGACGGGTACGGATACACGGGAGTTCTACAAGTTAAAAACATGCCGATAAAATAAAACAGATCGCTGCAGGGTCTTAATCGCCAGTGAAATTTCCTGTGCTCACAATGGTACACCTCTTACCCTGGACCTTTACCCCTACCACGTGGATCAGACTAGCGCACTTATAAATTTTGACCCTAACGTAAGCGAACATCTTCACATACCTCAATCATTTGGAATCGCATCAGCGCTAAAACGTGCACCGCAAGTGGAGTCGTCAGCTGCCCAATGTAAATCCGACGACGACTGTGGCACGTCAAGAGTGCGTTCTAGAAAGACTCGTTCCCTGAAGTCAGCTGATGACTCGACAATGTCATCTGCAGATTCCATAGTACCATTACACAGAGGTGTAAAGAAGACGATTACGGATGTAGTTACAAATTTACCGTCAACGTCGATTGTAGCGAGAACACGATGTCATGTAGGTAACCTGGTGGTACGAGTGCTGGTAGTTACCGTAATAATAGATGGAAAAGTGTAGGTGAAACGTGAAATACTGAACTAGTAAAGAAATGGTCAGACTTGTCATGCCGAAACCTGCCGTGTTTTTTTTTCCATTTGTATTTGACCTCTGTTAAAATTCACATGCTAAATTTGAGTTGCCGTCATGAACTGGAGGTTACTTGAGAAATGACGAAAACGGCAGTCTGCTAGCTTTGCGATTGCAACTCAGGGATGGGATACCCCTACATGTCGCTAGCTGGCGGAGTGTTTAACGCTTGTTCTGGGAAGTGCGCCCCTCTTGCTACCGGCACAGCGCTAGTTGAAGAGGAATATCGGTTTAAGGTTTTGTTAAAAAGGGAAGTTAATGTATGTTGTTGGTGCTCTTGTATTTGGAAACATATACTCCTGGCCCTAGTTAGAGTTTAAAAAACATATTGTTTACATTCAGTCTCGGCTCGCATGTTATTGGGAAACCAGCGAGTGTTTTACCAACTGAAGCTATCAACAGAAAAAATGAGAGATGATTATGTGATGTGCGAAACGGAGTTTAAAGTTTTAGAGAAGCATTTAAATAGTGCAGACGTGCTGTTGGAAACGACTGTAACACTTCATATTGCACACTGTGCATCCTCTGAAGACAGAAAAACTGAAGGAAAGTTATAATCATGAAGCATTTTCGACCGACAGGGTCACATTTAATTATCAGTTATCTCTGAACAAACACCTGGACCTGAAATTACTTTATCAGATAAAGAAAAAGCGATGTTGTATCGGATGATCGACAGTTACAGGAAACGCCTACCTGTGAGTACTATTTAAAAGAAATTTCGCTTTGGCCGTTCTGAGGGGGAATTATATAGATGGAAAATGAAGTTTCAGAACGACGTGAGAGTCTATGAGATATAAGGTGATTTTAAGCAGTCCTGTTTTTCAGCCTTTTTCGTTAAAGTAAGACAAAATTTATTTAGTTTCAGCCATACCATTGTTGGCAATTAGGCTTTAGATATTTCTATGGATATAGACACAATCTCATAATTCGAGTAGCTGCTTAAAAAAACTGTGTCAATCAAAACAAAATTTGTATCAAGAAACAGGACCGAAAATGTAGTGATGCAAATTGAAGTGATCGATAATTTTATAATAATCGAAAAGTATAACATCACCAATTTTGGTGAACGTCACGTTTGTAATTAGTCCAATCCTGAAAAAAGAAATACTAACTAAAAGGACACTTTCATTCAAAGGGGAAAAACAGATAGAGGTGGATGACACCGTGGTAGATGAATAATGTTCTATACAGACAAGCTTGTGGTAAACTCATCGAAGTCTGGAAAAATGGGAAAGGAAAACGTTATACTTTGCACGCGTCACACTTTTGTGGGAACAGATCCCTTCTCCTACTAAATTCTGTCGTGTCATAGATGTTCTGAACCATTACTTGCACTATTTCAATTTTTTCTGGCAAAGAAGTAGAGATACATAATATTCACGTCGTACGACAAATATACTAGCTGTTAAACAGAGCACTTTTCCTTCAGTCGAAAGAGTTTTAAAGAGGATTGACAGACAAAATTACAATGAACATATCACTGCAGCTTTCAGGCAGCCCCTTGGACAGCATTGATGAAAATAAGTGAAAATATAAGTTACAGTCACTAGTACACTATCAGTTTTCCTCTCGTCGATTTCAAAATCTGATTGAATGTACGTGGTACTTCACAAAATATAGCGATATTAGGCCGGATTCATTCCTGTATCCGTCCCAGTTTTGCCTAAAAGGGACTAAATCTGTGAGTCGCAAGCTGTAGGATTTCGTTCTGAACTGTACGTCCACGTTCACCGATAACATTAACTCGAAACTTCGCATTAATAATTCATATTTTTGCATTATTTGTATATACTCCATACTAATTTGTAAGATATGACTTGTATTTCACTACGGATATTTAATAATATTGCTGTCGTTTACAATCGATGTTTCAGCGCTCACCCCGTAATCCAGCAGTAGCGGTGACAAGAGAACGCAGACATAGCATTTAGGGCTATAAACCAGACAGTTTGAAGTGCAGAAATCATGTGAAAAATGTCACATTTCATAATTATTGTTCGGCAACTTCCAGTTTATGTCGACAGCTGAATTTTAGCGGAGGTCAACTACGACTGGCAAAAAATCAGGGCAGTTTTCGTCGTATTTCTGCAGCCACAGCAGGCGCAACGCTACGTGTTGTGACATGTGTCAGCCGTCTGTCAAACCGGAGGATGGCGCGATGTAATACTGCACAGATCACGTCGGTGCGATAATCCGATACCAAAACTTCATTCTAACTTAATGATTTTCCTGTATCAGCAATAAGGCGTGGTCCAGTACACATATCTGCGCATAAAGTTTCGTTTCCTAATGCTGTAGACATCATCAGGGGCTATATAGATTCAAATAGCAGTTTCAAACTCGAACAAGCTCAGCAAGCCGAACTGTTTATGCGTATCCACGCAACGGTTGAGATGTACTGACATCGCCGTCATAGATCGGATAGTCGTGCCGACGTGTGTTACAAAGCTTGTAACAGGGAAGAGTTGTCGCTGTTTGCTTTATTTAGTATTGAGGCCCGCAGCTTGTCTAATGTCACTTCTTCTTCTTTTCTATTGAAGCTGTTTTTGTGCTTTTTAATTTCTGTTGCCTTTCTGTAGATGCTAGCATGATAATGATTGGATATTGATAAAACCGCAGAATGGGAGAAACGAGTTCAGTGGTCCCCTGTTCCCAGATGATAATTGCTCTTGTGTTCCTAAGTTTGACTTTTTTTTGTAGTTCCTATGTATACTTGGCAGTATGTGCAAGGAATTTTGTATAATTCTGCTTGTAACTTCTGCTGGAAAATTTAGTCAAAAATATAAGCGAATTTTGTCAAAATGCCTTAAAAAGCAGACACATGGAAAGTAGGAATTTTATCGGAGTTTGCGAATGGATAAACGGAAATGAGCGTTTGGCGTCAGTGGCTGGGAGGCCCCTTGCGGGGCAGGTCCGGCCGCCTTGGTCCAGGTCTTATTACATTCGACGCCACAATGGGCGACCTGCTCGCCGGATGGGGATGAAATGATGATGAAGACAACACAACACCCAGTCCCTAAGCGGAGAAAATCTCCGACCCAGCCTGGAATCAAACTTGGGCCCGTAGGACGGCAATCCGCCACGATCACCACTTTTTTTTTCCTTTCGAATGTATTGGTCATAACATTCACAGTAGTACATAATTTTCAGCTGACATTTAGAAGTAATAAAACAAACTAAAATTAATTACAGGTTCCTTGACATTTTAGAAGAAATCCAAGTCTAGACCAGAGAGTGATGTTCGACATTTGATCGTATGTGTTTTTCAAAGATCAAATTGTCTTTCCTTTCTCCATGTTCTGAATCGCATCATCGAAAACGGAAGTTCACATGACGGTTCCCCTGAGGAAGTTGGCGTATGTATCATAGTCAGCTATCGGAGCGGACTGCAAATGGATATAGAAATCGCATCTATGATGCGACCAAACCAAAGAATACTTAAAGACAATTGTCTCTGTTGTAAAGTAGAGACTATGGTCTTCTTTGTGATCATTCTTCTTTGTGTTTCACAACTGCGAGCATTGTAATATCTGGATGCTCTTATTTTTCTCGGTTGATAAAAAGCCTGCACTGCTGGAAATTATGTACTTGTTATATTTAAAATGTAACTTCTGTTTGTTAAAGTGATACGTGAGTTTAATTACATTAAAATTTACATTCTCTCTCTGTCGGGGATATTCATTGTTGACAGCCATTACTGTCTGGATTACTAATTTGTTTAAATACGGCCACTGCGGCCAGCTCATTCAGAGAAAAACTACGTCGTTAGTACTATTAAGATTTTCAAGAATTTCAGCAAATTCTACCGAGTATATTCCGGCATTAAAGCAGCTAACACTTTTATCTTCTGTCACAAATGTTAAATATTCTCTTTAAGTTTAAGCAAAAGCTACATTACATCTGCCACACATATAAAGAACCGCATTTTCTCTGTAAATAAGAGAACATGATGCTCTCGACTGAAAAATTGCTGTTATGTCAAGAGGGAAACACCTCACTTAGATCACTGCTAGCCATTCTTCAGGAAGTCCTCCTTGCTGTGAGACGAACTATATGACATTAGGAATTCGTGTTGTAGTTCTATCTCTCTTAAAATTACGCAGGCATACACTATTGACCTTCGTGTATAAAAGGCCGCAAAGGCAAATAACGTCAAACAATACGATGATAATTGCTATTACGTTCCTTAAACTGGCTGTTTTTGTAGTTTCTACGTATACTTGATAGCATGTGCAGGGATTCTGTATTCTTCTGCTGTGGCAAGCGACGGGCCTACATCCATTGCAGTGTTTAAATATTCACGCACCTTTCTTGCTGGTTTAAACGCCGTGACAGTACCGCGTCTTCTTAGTACGCTGTTCATGCGATTCCTACGAGCGAGAGAAAATTTTCCTGTTATCTGGTTCCTTTTCACTGGAAGACACAGATCATTTCGGACCTACTGCCCTATTTACATCTCCGTCAGAGTAGCCGATTCTTCTGGTAGTAATACTTAAATGATCAAGTCTTCTTCCAAAATACTTTTGTTCACAGATTATTTTAGTCCGCTCCGCCACTGTTTTGATGGTTCCTCTTTTCTGTTTGGCATGGTAATGGTGAAAGTATCTGTCTGTGTGAGTGAGCTCTCTGTAGATTTGTGCCCTAACGCTCTTTCAGGTTTTTTGAGTATCTCTACATCCAAAAATTACATTTGACCTTCTTTCTCTTTTTCTGCGATGAAATTTTCTTTTCTTTTTTGGGGGTTGGGAGACGGAGATCATCAGTCTCCTGAATGGTTAGATGCGGCCCGCCACGGATCGTCACTTGTGCCAACCTCCTGATCTCAGAGTAGCTCTTGCGCTCTACGTCCTCAATTATTTGAAAGAAGTACTCAAATCTCTGTCTTCTCCAACAGACTTTACCCTCTATAGCTTCCTCTAGAACTATGTAAGCTATCCCCTGATGTCTTAACGCATATCGTCACCCTGTCACTTCTTCTTATCAGTGTTTTTCATTTGTACCTATCTTCGTGGGTTCTGCGGAGAACCTCCCCATTTCTTACCTTACCAGTCCACTTAATTTTCAACATTTTCCTGTTGCACCACATATCAAATGCTTCGATTCTCTTCTGTCCCGGTTTTCCGATAGTCCATGATACACTGCCGTACAATGTTGTGTTCCAGAAGTACATTCTCGGAAATTCCTTCCTCAAATTAAGGCCAAAATTTGATACTAGTATATTTCTTTTGGCCAGGAGCGCCGTGTTGGCCTTTGCTAGTCTCCTTTACGTCTTCTTTGCTTCTACCATCATGAGTTATTTTGCTTCCAAGGTGGCAGAATACCTCACCTTTATCTGCGTGGTAACAATCAATTTTGATATTAAGGTCCTCACTCTTCTCACTTCCTCTACTTCTCATTACTTTACATTAGAATTAATAATACTCAATTACGTCAGAAAGTCTGAGCGTTCTTTATCTTGACGAGTTCATACAACGGAACTATCATAAACGTATCGAAACCAACAACAGTGTTTCCTCTTGTCTTCTGATGGGCTGTTTCTTCAAATTACTCGATAGAAAAATTCTCTACAACTGCGTTGAGCGAGTCTCAACTAGTCATGACATTAGTTCACTCAGAGTTTGTCGTCCAGTTGACAGTAATTTGATATGAGAGAATTTTTAAATATATCTTCCGTATTCTTTGCGGTAATACATTCAAACAGCGACATCACTTCATTAAAATGATTTATAGTAAACAGCGGTATAACATCAAATGCATTTCGGTTGGCTGGAGCACCTGACCAAAGCTACGGAACAGGCATTATTGACCTATTTTTAGATCCATCACAAGCTCATCGATAGTTAGTGGGTATTTGTAATTGCCACAGAAGCATACGAGTGCTAGGATGTGATGCTGAATGTGCTCTAGCCTCAATCGTCAAGCTATTACACGAAAACGCGTTGTGGAGTGTCGATGATGAAGGCGTTGAAAATCATGTGTAGAAGCCAGCATTTAACATTCACGTTGAACGTGTGGTAGCGGCTTGTCAAACATGCACGCGAAACCACTCTAACGTGACTCGACAGTATAAACCTATCAGCGATGTTCATCGTAAGCTTATCGAAACTTCTGGCCCGTTCTAGAGGCTACACTGTTACTAGTTGTGGGCATTATAACTTCCCACACGTTGCCCGGAGGTTTTAATGACATTAGCAGCACCAGAGGCTACCAGCGACAACTCAATGAAGGGTTTCACGGCCTGTGTTTGCTTCTGTACTAAGTTCCAAACCGAGAGGCCCTGGTAATTGTGTAAAACAATTTTTAAGTTGCCTATCTCAAGTAAACCCACTTAGAGATAAACTTGTCAACTATATCAAAAGTTGAAGGTGTGCCAAATTTATAGGAACATTGTGAGTTGTATGGAGGGGACCACCATTCGTTTCGTCTCGTGACAGCGAATGCATCTATGTCAGGTGATAACATTCTCGATTAAAAACAACCGATCGTTAACTTTACTCTCTTGATGAAAAGTCGACAACTACTTTTTCCATCAAAATTATGATGGTGTTTATAAAATTCTATTACTTCCCTATCGAAGTGCCCATGGTAATGCTATATCTTTTCTAAAATGCTGCCTCAAGAAAATTTATTTCACAGTCTCCACTTTGCAAGGAATGGCATGTTAAGGCAGACTTAACAGTTTGTTCAAAACGACACTTCCTCCTATGTTCGGCTAAGCAAATGTTGATACTTGTTTTTCTTTTTTATCGTTCCAATACATCCTTAGACACCACTGCATGGATTTGTACACGACAGTTTTCATTAGTGGAACTTCTACACTTCTCAGGAGTTACGTTACAATAAGAAAGGAATACTACTTCTAAATTCATTGTAGGCACAACAACGGGTTCAATAGCAGAGGAAATCATTTTCCTGTTAAGGGAACACAGAAATAACGTAAATAAGAAAACTAAAATGAACGAAATAAAATAATCCAGGGGAATAAAGTATAAGCTTAGAAACAAGGCTCTCCTCACAAAAACTGACAAAGATAACTATGCGTTCATAATGATCAGGAAGGGCACAGAAATAAAACCCAAACTTTTTGAACAATAAAATTTTGTTAAAGTTACGCAATGATGCAACATAAATATACCAGAAAAACACACAGAATCCTAAAAGAAAAAATCTCACAGATAAGGAGAAAATTACGTTTATAGAATTAAAGAACCCCAAGGCAACAATTCTAAACAGTTTATCAAAATTTCTCTAGTATAATGCTCTAACCTGGATAGTTGTAAACTACATATGAACTAGCTAGAGATATATACACATATTTTCAAAAATATTATGTATTCAGTATTCACAGACGGCCGAATTTTAGGGACTGATGAGGATCTGACACCAAAGACACACACATCAATAAATCTGCAACAGCCACAGGCACTTCATTCGATATCCCATCCATGTACACTATCCATGTAAACTCTCATCATCAAAAATCAATTGCAACACAAAGATACTCCCAAACAACTCATAGATGGATAACGGATACTTTAAAATTAATGGCATAACGAAACTGTTCCTCATTTGACAAATAATTATATTCATAACATGACGGGTTCCCCAAAGGATCGCCAGTCAGTGTATCACTGTTCCATATAATCTTAAATCACATCGAGAACAAAATACTTGTAACCATAGTACAACACAAACAATACAAAATAATACATTGTCATCGTTATGTAGGTGACAATATAACTTGTAGATGAAACATGCAGTCACATACAGTAATACCACAGTGACACAGTCACTGTCCAAATATAAAATTTACCATGGAAACAGAAAGTGATAAAGAAGTGAATTTTCTGGAATTCACAATACACAGACACAATAACCACCATCAGTGTTCCATATACAGGGAACACACCACTACTGGCACCAGTGCCATCTTTCACAAAAACTCAAACTGTCTTATAATACACAAACAAGCTGCTTTTTGATGAATATTATACAGGCTGATGTTCAAATGTGTGTGAATTTCTTAGGGAGTAAACTGCTGAGGTCATCGGTCCCTAGTCTTACACACTAATTAAAATAACGTATGCTAAGAACAACACACACACCCATGCCTGAGGGAGGACTCGAACCTCCGGCGGGAGGGGCCACGCAATACAGGCTGAATGAAACACCTTTAAGGACAACTACGAAAATGAGATAAAGACAATCAAACAAATAGCTGTCATAAATGGATACGAAATAAAAGTGCTACACAACTGAACCAAAAATTTAAAAAAAATGATGAAAGGGTTATCCTGCACAAAAAACCTTTAACATCTGTAACATGCAAACACAGAACACGAACTCTTACAACACACATGTCCAAAAAGCACAAAAAGCCAAACAGTTCACACTCAACTAGAACAATAAAGCAGCTCACAATACAACCATCTCACAAAACAGACATGAAATTAGATTACAGAACAGAGAGCTGAAAACAAAAGAAACTAAGAATATCTAAAACCAATAAAATACCCCGGCATTTGTCAACTGACATGTAAAAATCGCAAATCAATCTATATCAGGAAGACATCTAGAAATTTCAGCATTAGATACACACAACACGTAGGTGAACTAAAGAGTGTCAATCGACATTTGAAGTACACCTTGTTGAAACATATTAACAATAATTTAAAAATTCTTAAAGGCGTAACAGTCTTCGATGGAAAGTAATAACTGATATAAAAACTACCATTTACAGCAAGACCATAGGAGAAGGGAAGGAAATAATAAACGAACACGATCACTTGTGGGAATGGAACACTGCTCTCGGCTCTGAAAGAAATACCAGAACTTCCAAACTGAAATGGTACAAAACCCCTCGAAGTATGCTATGAAAAATGCGAAATATCCTTGATAACGTGAAAACCACGAAAGGTACGTTAAAGGAATCATCTGCACACTGACGAATAAATTACAAACATAATTAACATAGCACTGTTGAAGGCAGAAATTAACAAATGAACAGTAACAATAATATGAATGACATTAACGATGCGCCAAGTAACTCAAACAGGAATAGTCACACACTGCACCAGTTAGAGAAAGCTCCTTAGCTGCATTTGTACCTGTATCTACTCCATGCAAGAAATGTTACGGTGTGTGGCGGAGTGTATTTTGTGTACCACTACCATTCCCCCGTTTTCATATTCTAGCCACGATTGGTTCACAGGAAGAACGATTGCTGGTAAGCCTCCGTGTCACCTGGAATTTCTTTACTTTTTACCTTCATAGTATCTTTGCAACAGAGACGTAGCAAGAATAGATGTAGACAGCCGGGGTGGTGACCTCTACTTTGAGGGTTGCAGTAATGCAGCATGGCGTGGGCTGATGCCCGTTGGTAGCCCCGAAGGTGCCACTGAAACATTATTATCAAAGTAAACAGTTACTGCTAAGAAATACACAGCTGTCTCCATTCACAGGCTGCCTGCAGCGGCGGAGCAGGAGCAGTGTGCACCACCCCAGGAATACACAGACACCAGCGCAGTCTCATCCCGCGACGGCAGGAGAAACAGTGTCGTCAGCACACAGAGATGTCACGGAGACCACTGGACACGTGGGCGGAGCTGTTCGCTCCAGCCACTGCAGCCAACAGCTACGGTAATTGGGAGCCCATGGCATAGTTTGCGTGCAGGACACCCACCACCAGCTCTGCGAAAAGTGCGTGAAGTCGAGCAGGATAAATGGATGACGAGAGCACGCCTGATTGTATCGTAGACTGCTTGCAGGAGAGCCATCACCACTTCATCGCAAAGTGGGTGAAGGCGTGCAAAGTATGTGGGTGACCAAGGCACGCCAAATCGTACCGTATACTGCGTGCAGGAGAGCCACCATCGGCTCTGTGGAAAGTGCGACAAGTCGTGCAAGGTCACACTGTGGCCAGCCAACAGAAAAATGACAGACAGCGTCCACGTCTGACCACAGGAACAGAAGGCGGCCAGCGGCAGCTGCACGTCTCACGATGTGGATGATGGTCTGCTCCCTGGACCCACTGGCCAGGTCACCATGAGAGCCAATGGATGAAACAAATCGTAACTCCCTGCCAATCTTGGCTTCGATGACAGTGTTGCGGCTCGTGGAAGCTACATCCCCAGAAAGGACTCGCGGCTCATGGAAGCTGTATTCCCAGACAGGACTCCCTGCTCCATCACAAACTGTAGATGGGCAGACGAGCAAGGAATAGACTAACATATGTTCAGCCTCTAGGCCGCATGGATGCGAACTGCGTAGACCCCGACCAGAAAAAGAGCACTGGCTCATGTGCTTTGCTGCTGTAAGGTACCAATGATATCTCTTTGCCTTCTTTTCGTCTCTAATCAGCTTCTCTGGTCAGCCTGACTGGACTTGAAAGGTGTCTCAACTTTATCTTTCAAGAGACGTGACGGACGTATCCTGTGAAGTCAGAGTACTGAACAGCTATGCTTGTTTCCAACTTATGCCTTCTTTATCCGCTTTGTGTAGTCATCAAAATTACAGGATCCCTATACCCTTATGATGTCAGTCTGCTACATTGGCGCCTTGGGCTCATGGCCATTACAGTGTGTACCAAATAACTCTGTCTTGTGGCCCGCATCTCGTGGTCGTGCGGTAGCGTTCTCGCTTCCCACGCCCGGGTTCCCGGGTTCGATTCCCGGCGGGGTCAGGGATTTTCTCTGCCTCGTGATGGCTGGGTGTTGTGTGATGTCCTTAGGTTAGTTAGGTTTAAATAGTTCTAAGTTCTAGGGGACTGATGACCATAGAAGTTAAGTCCCATAGTGCTCAGAGCCATTTCTGTCTTGTGGCCAAATTACATCCGGCATCAGTGGTCCTTCCTTGTTCGTATTCGGCCCAGCTGTTGCATACTGACTTGCTTTGCTTACAACTTGCACTACCAGGTGAAGAATTCAAAATTTTACATCACTATTAGTGTTGCCATATCTAGCTGGGACCTCGCCAGCACAGTCTGAGATGGAGGTAAAAAAATTATTTAATATAATTACTTTCCATTTAGAGTACAGTTACATAGAACTTGTTGCGGTAGATGTAGTTGATACACCATATATTTCTCGGAAGATTTCACCTTTTTAGGAAAGTCTTTTTTCCGTTTTATGTATTTATAAAACTTCGAGCTAGTGAGCCTGCAGTTAAACTGGTACAGTAGGATTGATTCCACGTCTCATGGAAGCAGTCATTTCTTTCATCAGTGGGCTGATATCAGCAAAAATACTTTTCCTGCAGTGGCGTTGTGTGCGGGAATGGAAAACACATAAATGCGTGCATACTTTTAACAGCTGACATTTGCGTTCAATACTTTCACTTTCCTTAAGAAAGTAAATCCACCTTTCTTCCACGGAGTGTTTAGACTTCCATTCTTCCGAATCATGCTTAGTTTCTAAAAAACTCTTCAGTTACGTATATTCCTGAAAACAATTGTCTCCTGAAATCTTCATACCATTTTTAGTCAGCTATATTATAGTGTTTTCAATCATTACCCAATCTCGGTTTCAGATAGCGTCATCCAATTATTTATTTGATATTTATTAAAGGTAACAACAAGTTTCTCTAAGTTATCAAATGCCATGGCATACGAAGCCATTGTCTCTTCCTCAAATTACGAAATCAAATTAATTATTTATTGGTCAGGAATCTTATTATTTAATTTGTTCAAATTCATCTTCGTTTGCATGCCAATAAAACTGGCAGTCTTCCTTTCATTCACACATGTTTTAGTGTCGATTGATATATTAATTATTTCAACTATCGAGAGTTTATCTTTCTCCGTGCCTTTTATATTTTTTGCAAATGGAGTAAATTTCACTGATCAGACTACTGAAAAAATCTGTAATTATTTTAGGAGACCTGTCTTTGGCGTCAAAAAATTGTTTTAATGGAATCCAATTAAAATGTCTCAGCTGCGGACATTAACGACAGCCATCTTGTTTTTGACTGAGATAGAAGAGTCTGGTGATGGACATCAACGTACAAGCAGAACTCTTTTAGCTTCTCTGTCCTTATCCTGTCATTGAAAAATAATTAAATATTTTCGTGACTATTATCTCAATGTCGACAGTTAAGACTCCAGCAGCGCTTGATATTGTATTGTGGAGAATATGGGTAGGGCATCAAATTCCTTCTACATTTTTTCCTAGTTCTTCTATCATTTGGTGAAATTAATTCCGATGGCCGCGTCGATGAAGACCTCCAAAGTTGGTACTGGTACTGTCTCCACAAAAATCTATTAGTTTATCTAATGGAATTAGCAGTAGTCTTAAAGTGTCAAGACAAAACTTCGCAACTGTCTCCTATGTTTCGTTATTCGGCGAATCAAACTTCAACAGCTTTTATAGGATTCCGTCAGTTTCAGTATAGTATTGAACAACTAAATTAAACATCTTTTCACCCTTGTGGTTCCATGCGTCGGTGCCTATTCCATAAAATGAAAATTATTGCAACTGTTTTATGGATTCGGGCACAGAGTGTGGTGCGGGAATATTTTGAGCAATCGCCTTAGCTTTGGTCCTGGCTGTAGACTGCTTTGCGGCGACTTTGGAGTCAGGATACACCGCGGCATTTAGTTTAACGGTACAGACAAGAGAATTGAAGGACTGGTGATGCTTGACGACTTTATAGCTGTAGTTAGTTCTGCAGCAGCAACGAGCAATTCTTCCAGGGTATCTTCTTTAAGCACAAATGTAGAAATAGGCTTTGATGTCAATGTATGATTGTCTTAGAAATGTGATACCTCACATCTGTCTTATCTCAAAGAGTTACTGAGATGAAACGGCTACAACCCTCACACAACGCTTCCTGATCCGTATGTCCTTTCTTGACAAAAGACCACTCTTCTGGGAGTCATCCGAAATGTGACATTTTCTCTTTCCATTCTTAAGCTATTTCTTAACCTATGGTAAATTTATTGGACGGTAAACAGTCGACAATAACACTTTAGTCATCGAAGTACACGTCATTTTACACTTCACGCGGTATATACCCGTAGTAAACACTTCAAACATTACTAAGTTGCACTCATTGTTGGTATTACGTTCAGAAAGAAT
The DNA here is from genome assembly GCF_023864345.2 of Schistocerca serialis cubense. Taxonomy (NCBI): domain Eukaryota; kingdom Metazoa; phylum Arthropoda; class Insecta; order Orthoptera; family Acrididae; genus Schistocerca; species Schistocerca serialis. Next base: position 465,930,216 of record NC_064643.1, read on the forward strand.
TCTCTTATCAGATCGCAATTCAAATGGGAACCGCCCGATTCTTCCACGCGACGCTGCTTAAATTGTTCCAGCCCCGTACTACTGGAGAAGTCTTGTATTTTCACGAATGATGGAGCTAGGTCTTTAAGGTGCTTGCATCGTAGATACAGCATAGGCAACATGCAACGCCATCTGTGAGACTAGCTTCTCAACATAAAGTTGTTGACGCAATAAAACTGAGGCTGCATTTACATGCTGTGCTAACAGATGGCGTTACTTCAGTACTTGAGCCAAACTCGTAACAGTATTTTGCAAAATCGGGACGAAATTGGTCTTATCGCGATGTTGGGACAAGAAGGTCCATAACGGTGACGGTCCCGATATATAGTGACCGATGGCAACCCTAGTTATACTCACAGTGTTGTTTCGTACCTTTTCTTTTGAACACTACTCATACTTATTTATGTAACTGATGTTCGTAGCCTGATGGATGTAGATCTTTGAACTAGGTAAAGAAGCAAATGATTCTCATACCATTACGTCAGAACAATTTACTAATTTTTTCAATTTTTTCCCTAGAGGCACCTTATCCTCGAAGGCACTGCCCCGGTCGTCCCAGCCTAGTGACTCAGTTTCCTGAATTGTGCGGTTATTATTTGCCGCGTATTCTTTTAGAGTGCAAGACATAATTACAGCTACGTGACGCAATTCTCAACAATGCAGTGGTCTCTGCAGCCACCTATGCCATTGCGTAGCAACAGTTTGAGACAAGGCGACTGGCGAGGAACGTGAATGTCTCCATTCCCAGACAACAAAATCTTGAGAAAACCGTCAAATCTAGTAATAATACGCAGCTGCGACACCAGCCAGAAGGTAATCCGTCAACATACATACACGTCAGGACCGCAAATCCGCGGCACCCAAGACACAATCGTCGTATTGGCTGCACCTTTCTGCGGACGCTTGACATAAATTTCAGAGGTATGTAAATAAACATGTAGATCTTCGACCTTGCAGTTGTATTGAGGGTAACTTGATTTTGCTAACTGATAATCCAGATGCTAGTCTTAGGCAATTTTTTGTAGAACAAGCATGGATTTTATATTTCTTGTAATTACAAAAAATTCAGAATACTAAAAGTTATCCCTTCTCCTACGAATTTTCTGTTCAGTGTGATCTCTTTATCCGTTCGTACCGACATTGTTCGACAAATCGAGCGTGTCATTTTGGTGTCTTGAAACACATGTCTTTCATGGACATATTATACTTTTTTGTAAGAATTTCTATCGATTGTAGACGAGTTTCGAACACCAAGCTGTATCTTCGTCAGAAATCTAACTTTCTTTTTAAACCATAGGTGTATTAGAAACGGAGAGACATGCGTTTTGAAACTGTTGTTTTCAGTTTTTAAAAAAGCTGAAATAATGTAAATTTATATTTTAAAAGCGTGTAATATATGAAAGAAAATTTTTTTCCAATATCGGATCCCTTGTAAACGTGACTGCTTCCAGTGTTTGTTCTGCGATTGCTTGATCATACAATAACAGGACTTCTGCATATTTAGGGGCAACATGTTACATTCGTTTACGTTTAGGATCAATTGCCAATCCCTGCACCAAGCGTCTTATTTCTGCAGGTCTTTCCCCGTTTCGCTACAACTGTCTAGTATTACAGCTACTCTGTATACAACAGCATCATCCACGAAAAGCATATATAGTTAGCCACCTAACATTACCACTGCAAACACCTCCCAAACCACAACAAACACCGAATAACCAATTCCACAGACCGAAAGTGAGGAGAGGGGCTGGTGGAACTGGTTATTACAAACCACTGAGAAATGCACGGAAGTTTAATTTTCAACACATACTTATGTTTTTTTTTAATGGAAACCTGTTATTATTTTTAGCACAACTGAAAATAGAAACAAATACTTAATCGATGCCTTTTGTAACATTGTAAAATGTTAAGGACATCCAGAGTAATTTGTAACGTAAAGTTGACGCTTGAAACCTCATATGTTCAGTCGCGTGTTGTAAAAAACACGTTCTGTAGGGCTATGTTTACGAAGACTACGATGTTTACGAGTTTGGCTGTTTCAGTGTCTGTATGTAGCGCTTGCTGAATTAGTATTTGTACTCAGAATAACTGTAGTACACTGTATTATCAGACGTCTGTGATAGTGTACTGCGCACAGGAACAGAAGTACGCACAGTAGGAACGTGAGAAACTCGCAAGTACAACAGTGTGTACAGTGTCGTAAGAACTGTGAAAATGGTTTATTCTAACTCTGAAAAGGCAGAGATGATACTCATCTACGGCGAGCGTAGACAAAATGCAGCTGCAGCCTGCAAGTTGTATGCAGAAAGGTACCCGGACAGAGATCATCCAACGCACCGTACATTTGGAAGCATCTACAAACAGTTGTATGCAACAGGTATAGTCGTAACACGCAAACTGGTCCGTAACAAAGCCATCACAGGAGAAGCAGGTGCAGTTGGTGTGTTAGCTGCTGCTGCCGTGAAGCCACACATGAGTTCACGTGACATCGCTGGGGACAGTGGAATGAGTCAAAGTAGTGTAATGTGCATACTTCATCGTCACAAATTTCACCCCTATCATGTGTCGCTGCATCAGCAATTACATGGAGATGACTTTAATAATTGAGTGAATTTCTGTCAGTGGGCATTAACAGAGAATGCGTTGCAGTTCTGCCTGTTTAGCGATTAAGCAGATATCACAAAACCTCGTGGCAATGAATTTACGAATCATGCATTACTGGTCCGTGGACAATCCTCGTTGGCTTTGACAGGTAGAGTATTAGCGACCGTGGAATGTAAATGTTTGGTGCGGAGTAATTGGCGACCATTTCATTGGTCCTTACTCCATTGAAGGCACCCAAACAGCTGTAAAACATATCGAGTTTCTACAAAATGATCTGCCAACATTGCTAGAAAATGCCCTGCTGGAAATGCGTAGACGTGTGTGATATCAACATGATGGTGCTCCTGCACATTCTGCAATAAACACTAGGCTGAACCTTGACAGAATGTTCGACGGGCGTTTCATGATGATGATGATGATGATGATGATGATGATGATGATGATTTTTGGTTTGTGGGACGCTCAACTGCGCTGTTATCAGCGCCCGTACAAATTCCCAACCTTTGCTCAGTCCAATCTCGCCACTTTCATGAACGATGATGAAATGATGATGACAACACAAACACCCAGTCATTTCGAGGCAGGTGAAAGACATGGCGGACGCTTAAATTGGCCAGGCCGTTCTCCTGATCTTACACTTTTAGACTTCTTTCTGTGGGGTACGTTAAAGCAGAACATGTAGCGTGATGTGCCTACAACCCCAGAGGATATGATTAGATTAGATTAGATTTACTTTCATTCCAATTGATCCGTAGTGAGGAGGTCCTCCAGGATGTGGAAACATGTCAGAAAAACAACAATACATGACAAATATTTACAACTAAAACAAATAAGCTAATGTACCATTCCACAGGTCCCAAGTGGAATGATCGTCATTTTTTAATGAACACTAAGAGTCATTTTACAAATACTATTGCACTGAATTTAAAATAAAAAAGTTTTTTATTTATTTATAAGGTAAGAAACATGTAATACAACTACTGTAATACTTATTTACAATGAACACATTACTGCACTGAAATGGTGCAGAAGTTAGATTATACTTACACACTTATACACACACAAGCACACACACACACACACACACACACACACACACACAAATTTTCAGTGAACACATTACTGCACTGAAATTGTGCAGAAGTTATGTTGTACTTATATACAAATCAGTTGGTTTTCCTAAGAAATTCATCAATGGAGTGGAAGGAGTTATCCACCAATAAATCCTTTAGGCTTCTCTTAAACTGAATTTCATTGGTTGTTAAGCTTTTTATGGCTGCTGGAAAGTTATTGAAAATGTGTGTTCCTGAATAATGCACACCTTTTTGTACAAGACTAAGTGACTTTAAATCCTTGTGAAGATTATTCTTATTTCTAGTATTGATTCCATGAATTGAGCTGTTGGTTTGAAAAAGTGATATATTTTTAATGACAAATTTCATTAAGGAATAAATATATTGGGAAGCTGTAGTTAGTATCCCTAGTTCCCTAAACAGGCTTCTGCAGGATGTTCTTGAGTTCACACCACATATAATTCTTACTGCACGTTTTTGTGCCCGGAAAACTTTAGCTTGGCTTGATGAATTACCCCAGAAAATAATCCCATATGACATTATGGAATGAAAGTAAGCATAGTATGCCAGCTTTTTCATTTTTATATCCCCTATGTCTGACAAAATTCGCATTGCAAACAGAGATTTGTTAAGACGCTTCAGCAGTTCTGTGGTGTGCTCCTCCCAGTTGAATTTATTATCAAGCTGTAATCCCAAGAATTTAACACCGTCCACTTCTTCTATCTTCTTGTCATCATATGTTAGACATATACTCTTGGGACACCCCTTACAAGTTCTGAACTGCATGTAGTGTGTTTTTTCAAAGTTTAGTGACAAAGAATTGGCTAGGAACCAGTGATTAATGTCCACAAATATTTTATTGGCTGATCTTTCTAAGACTACACTTGATTTGCTATTTATTGCAATGTTTGTATCATCAGCAAACAAAACAAACTTGGCATCTGGTAATGTTACTGATGACAGGTCATTGATATACACAAGAAAAAGTAAGGGCCCCAAAATGGAACCTTGTGGGACCCCACATGTAATTAGTTCCCAGTTGGATGATGCCTGATAGCTTGATACATGTCTCTTTCCTAATAACACCCTTTGTTTCCTGCCAGAGATATAAGATTTGAACCATTTTGCAGCATTTCCTGTTACACTATAATATTCTAGTTTACTTAAAAGGATATTGTGATTTACACAGTCAAATGCCTTTGACAGATCACAAAATATACCAGTTGCCTGCAATTTTTTGTCTAATGAATTAAGTACATTTTCACTGTAAGTGTAGATAGCCTTCTCAATATCAGAACCTTTTAGAAATCCAAACCGTGACTTTGACAGTATGTTATTTGAGATAAGATGGTTATAAAGACGACTGTACATTACTTTTTCGAAAATTTTTGAGAATGCTGGCAACAGTGAAATTGGACGGAAATTTGATGCTATTTCTTTATCTCCCTTCTTAAACAGTGGCTTAACTTCAGCATATTTCAGCCATTCGGGAAATATTCCACTGATAAACGACTGGTTACACAGATAGCTTAATATGTTCCTTAGCTCAGAATCACATTCTTTAATTAACTTTGTTGATATTTCATCATACCCACTAGATGTTTTTGATTTTAAAGATTTTATGATGGACGTTATTTCTGTTGGGGTAGTGAGGGTCAAATTCATATTATGGAAGTTACTTGAAATGTCTGGTCTAAGGTAATCCATAGCAGCATCTACCGAACCTGACAACCCCATCTTTTCAGTAACAGTTATAAAATGTTTGTTAAAAAGTTCTGCAACACTATACACATCTGTCACCAATGCATCATTTACTCTTAATGCTATTTGTTCCTCTTCATGTCTGGTTCTACCGGTCTCCTCCTTCACTATATCCCATATTGTCTTTATTTTGTTATCTGATATGACTATCTTTTCCTTGTAATATATTTGCTTTGACATCCGTATTACAGTCTTTAATATTTTGCAGTATTTCTTATAATGTGCTATAGCATCAACATTGGAAATGTTTCGGATTGACAGATACAGTTTTCTTTTTGTTTTACAAGATACCCCTATTCCTCGAGTAATCCATGGCTTCTTTGTAGACTTTGCTCTAACCTTGGTAAGTTTTGGGGGAAAGCAGTGTTCAAATAAGGTAAGCACTTTATTAGCAAAAATGTTATATTTTTCATTCATGCCATGAGCACTGTAAACATCAGTCCAGTGAATGTCTCTGAGGAGTGTCCTAAAATAATCAATTTTTGGCTTACTGATTACCCTCTTGAGCTCAGATTTAACAGATTTTATATCCTGTTCAGTATTAACATTTAACAGAAGGAACTGCATGTCATGGTCTGAGAGGCCATTGACTATTGGTTTTGTAATATAATTTTGTTCATTTGACTTTTCTATAAAGATATTATCAATGGCTGTTTGTGAGCAAGTGGTTATCCTAGTGGGGAACTTTACTGTGGCAATTAAGTTGAATGATAGTGTTACTAACTCAAATAGGTTCTTATTGGGAGAGTCTTTAAGGAAATCTACATTGAAATCACCAGCAACCACTATTTCTTTGTTTTTGGTTGTTAAATGGGCCAGTACAGCTTCAAGGTGGTTTACAAACAGATTAAAGTTACCTGCAGGTGCTCGATATACACTTAATATTATGAAAGATTTTTTGTGAAAATCTAATTCTGTTGCACATGCTTCCATATGCTGTTCTAGGCAAAATTTATGAATGTCTATGTTCTTAAATTTATGACCGTTCCTGATGAATGTGGCAACTCCTCCTTTCTCCATTTCTGATCTACAAAAATGAGATGCTAACCTAAACCCTGTAACACTTAAAAGTTCTATACCAGTGGTCACATGATGTTCAGAGAGGCAGATTATGTCAGCTGGGTTTGAAGACTCTAATTCATCTATGCAGATAGTTAATTCATTAATTTTATTTCTCAGTCCTCGAATATTTTGATGCAATAAAGATAGCTGACATTTCACATTGACTGACTTAAAATTGGGTGGAGTTAAAATATCTGCTGACAGTTGAAAATTCTTAACCAATGGCTGTTTATGTTGATGTAATAAGCTGGGATTATGTTTTTTGATTTCTTTCTCAAACTGAAGGTTTGTCTCAGTTCTAACCTCTCTTAAAATTTGTTTTCTTTCTGTCCTCCCTACCCTAAAAAAGGGTCTTTTCTGAATCCTATAACCACTGGTATTTTACCACTCATGACAGTGCCTCCCCCCTTTAACTTTCTTGCTATTTCCCCAGCCAATTTACCCTTCATTGAAACATTGTATTGAGGCAGCCTGTGGCAACATTACACCAGATGTACTGCGTCATGTAAGACATTCATTACTCGGTAGATTGAAAATGTGTGCAGCAAATGATGGGCACCACTTTGAACATTTATTAGCCTGAAATGTCAGTACACACTGTTTTACATCCTTTAATCGAAAACAAGAAGCAAATTTGTAAGTTTAACTACATTCTCATGTTAATGCACATTTTCTTCTAACAAATCTTGTCGTACAGTATTCTTCAGAGAAAAAGGCTAATAAAGTCGTTAGCATTTGGACATAACATGCTGTTCATGTCTCTTCTGTACCTACGTTACATCACTGTTCTTTTTGTATCGTTAATTAATTCGGTTCTCTCCGATACACGACTGCACTGCTGAAGAGTCAATCAAGCGTCAGCTTTACGTTACAAATTACTCTGGACGTAATTAACATTTTACAATGTAAGAAACGGCATAGCTTAAGTATTTTTTCTATTTTCAGTTGTGCTAAAAATAATAACAGGTTTCCATAACAAAAACATAAGTATGTGTTGAAAATCATACTTCCTCACTCTCGGTCTGCGGAGTTGGTTATTCAGTGTTTGTTGTGGTTTGTGAAGTGTTTCCAGTGGTAATGTTAGGTGACTCATCATATATATATATATATATATATATATATATATATATATATATATATATAAGTATTGGTTCTATCATACTTCCGTTTTGCCTGAAGTTACTTTTACGTCCTAAGACTTCTCGCCGTTGAGAATGACATGCCGTGTTCTGTTTGTTAGAAACAAACAGATGACAAAATGTACAGATGACAGAATGTACAGAAATATATGCTTTCCTGGAGCTAGCAGACAGCGATATGAGAAACAGCCTATTCTATATGTGTGTATTTCGTTAAAACGTTCTGAATATAATAACCACTATTCCAAAATTACGTAATTCTGTGTATCATATTACTTGCTGTTCGACAGAAAAATAAAGGAAATCGACTGATTACTGTGGAACATCAGGGATGAAATATGTAGGGATGGAAAAAGGAAAAGTATTTTTAGTTCAAACAGGACGCATTTCAAAATATATTTACTGTTCAAGGAAAATGGACAGAAAGTAAGCTTTATAAAAGTAAGATCAATTTATTAATAAAGAATATAAAGTTCGTGTACGATTATTGTTATTATTTTGTGAATAAACCGGACAAGATCGCTTAATAAATATATTTATTACGTCGATTTGGATACTACAATGATCAGATCAAAACTTAGAATTTGTAAAGCAAGTATCAGTTTCAATCTCAATAAATCCTTTGTCTAATCTGGTTTTATTGATACTGACACTGAATCTTGTTTTGTAAGTTCTACGTTTTGCAGTGATAAGGCCCGTAGCCGAAACGACGTAATAAACAAAGAATTATATTAAGCTATCTATACAGTTTTATTAACAAAATAAAGAAACATTAATTATAAGTGAATTATGTTTCTTCTTTGCCTTGGTCTTATCCCGAACCTTGGGGGGTCTGCATGTTAATGTGGATTTGGCAATATTAGTGATAGAAGGTGGCCAGATGCTCTACCTGTTGTCACCCCCTTCCCCCCTATTCCCCGATGGAATTTGTTGTGTATCCCATCCGTCGCCATCTAGTATTATCCCATGTAGACGTGTATAACGTTTAACACACAAAATGCAAATAAAATACCTTCTGAACCGTTCAAAATTTTTAGCCGTTTATTCTGATTCTGAATCTGTAAGCTTTATTGCAGAAACGGTAATAGGGTATTTATTTGTGAATATATATAGCCGATCGTAATTATAATGTAAATATTGTAAATTGCTGTGTAATCGCCACGGGAACTTTATTTTAATGTATCGATAGTAACGACGAAATGGCAGTAGCTTTGCCGTTGTTTCTCTTTGTATATGGAGAGTCTCAGTCGCGCTGTGAGCAGAGAGGAAGTAGTACAGCTTCAGTAATGAAAGAGTGCGCAAGTGTTTGTTGGGCGTTCCCCGCAGACGCGGTGTGCAGCTATGATCGCGCCAGTGTAGACGCACTTAATTCGTTATTACCGGCGGCAGCAGCAACAGCGGCTGCTCAGCATTGTCGTCGGCTGTTAACTAACATTGCACAGGCATTACCCAGTGGCATTTCGTTCACAGACTTTAGTAGTTTGTGTCAATTAAAACATGCAATTGCTAAAACTTGTAGGGCACCTATACTCTTATTGTGCTCAGACATTATTACCAAGCAGTCCGCCCCATTAGCTGAACGGTCAGCGCGTTGGACTGCCACGCACGGGGGGCCCGGGTTCGATTCCTGACTGGGGTGGGAGATTTTCTCCCCTCAGGGACTGGGTGTTGTGCTCATCATCGTTTCATCCCCATTGTCGACGCGCAAATCGCCCAATGTGGCGTCGCACTCAGTTAAGACTTGCACTTAGCGGCCGAACTTCCCGCCTGGGAACTCCCGGCCATTACGAAACAGAGTCCCTTTCCTTTCCATGCAATCATCAAGTGTGGTAAATATATGAAAATTGATTTACTACTAACTGCCAATTTTGTTTGTTCGCTAATGACCAGTTTCAATCTAATTTTTTCTGCATCAGTAACTGCTCATTCTTTTATGGCATAGCACAGGCTTAACAAATTTGCAACTTTGAGTATTAACTTGACTCACTTAACGTAAAGTAAAATTTCACTTCAAAACTACTATCTAAAGACACAGCACAAATTATGAGTGCGCAGTTTCATTTATTCTGTATTTAGCTTAGCGAGTGACTTCTGATGGCTTGGTATGTACGTTATTCTTATGTTAGAAGTAAATCTGTTGCTCATTTGCAGAAAGTAAATTCAATTCAGTTCTCAATAACTAAAAGTAAATTGCTTGCCTTTTTCCAAATTTTGTATTACGCTACACCGAGGTTACTGGAAGTCATATTTTACACAATAAAACTTTAGTTATATTTATTTAACCAGTAACTTCATTTAGCTTTACTTTCAAAATTTGTTATTTCAGAGTAAGTAACTGCAAACTCAGGGCATTCTGATTCATTTATTTTCTCGTGAACTGTTGTGTTGTGGAAAAGCATCACAGCCTTCTGTTGCCACGCCAGTGATTATTTGCTTAATTTTCTTTGCCATTAATTTTCTTAACATTCTGGAGATTCATTTCCGTAATGGGCTCGCCACCGTTTAATCATCATTTTTACTAATCAGCGTTTTTTATATTATCAGTATTTTTTGTATTAATAATATCACCTGGAACCCTCCCCCCTCCCCTGTGTGGTCCGTGAATGATTGCACTATATTCTACCCAATTCAAAATTATCACTTGTATTTAGATTAGTTTTAGAATAGATTTTTCCTTCAGAAGGACTGTTGTACACTTTCCTTCTACTAACCGGTTTTATTTTCCTTTGGTAGCGATAGCCTTACTCGCTGTAAAATTTCGTTAGGCATACGCGATCACAGTCAATCACATAGCAATCCAGTAGGTCGATTAGGAAGGGGGAAATGTTTGAGAATTGTGTAATAGATACGGGGCGTGGGTACCAGCGTGGGATTCACTTAGTCGGATGAGAGAAACCACTTAAAAAAACACGTCCCGGCTAGTCGGCACACGAGCCCTCCCTGTAAATCCACTGCGTGGATTCGATCCGTAGCCGGAGTTCCTCCCTGAATCGCGGAAGTGCCGTGCTTATGCGCGCTTTTATTCATGACGTCCAACTCCTACCAACGATGCAATACCTGCAGCACGTTGTATGAATTGGTCGTGTCTGTTCTTACAGACATGTCCGTTAGAACAGACACCACGCATTCATACTCGTACAATGGATTCGCCTCTACGGGGAATGAAAACGCTACCTTCAGTGGGAATGCACAATTACGTTCGAACTCCAGCGGGAATCTAAAACTAGCGAACGTGGAGGACATGGGCGAGGACTGCGAATAAGTGGCTCTAGGTGGAAGAGTGAGTTAGCCAAGCAGCATGCCGAGACACTCATCGCATTTACGATCAGCACTGTGCCCGGGTGAAGCAGTGGTTAACACACCTGCCTAATAAGCAGAACATCACGGGATGTGATATCATTAGTTCGTTCCCTTTCCTTTCTCCCTCCTCCACCACCAATTTACGTAATATACAGCAAGCACTTTATGACGTGCAGGAGAGCTCAATCTAACAAGCAACTGGTACCAGGCCGTCATGTGACACTCCACCGCTGACGTAAATCATACCAATGAAGTGATAAATATGTGCCAGTCGGTTTTATGGAATGTGCGCCGTACGATGGGTCGCCGTAGACACTGAATCGCAGGAAAGAGCTGTCGTATTGGGAAACGCCCATGATGAACGATGCTGCTCGATCTGTTGATGCATCAACGCGTACCGCCCAACGTGTTTACGAGGAATGGAGTACCAGTAGCAGGCATGCACGAGAGATGTTTGGTAAATATGGCAACATTTTTTTTCCTCGAGCAGTTTTGGTTGAAAAACAAGTTTGTTTGTGCGGCCATCCTCCGCAACAAGCATATAAATACTTGTTTTGTAAATAAAACTGCCTTTTCCTGCTGCTAGTTCCTTTATTTACCCCATACGCGTTTCGCCTTCTTCTGTTCTAAGGCATCATCAGTCGGATCTATAACGATAAAGTTTTGTTAGTTTTAGATTATTTAACAGTTCACTTCGCAATTTTTTTGTAAAAAAAAAAAAAATAATTACTTACGATTTTCTGATCTGCTTTTCCTCACATCTGTTTAATAATCTAAATCTGTTTAATGATCTAAAACTAACGAAACTGCATCGTTAAAAATCCCAGTGATGATGCCTTAGAACAGAAGAAGGCGAAATGCGTATGAAATAAATAAAGTAAATAGCAGCAGGAAAACGCAGTTTTATTTACAAAACCAATATTTATATGCTTGCTGCGGACACAACAAACTTGTTATTCATGCCATGCGAGGCATTTCCAGGTGGCCTATACCAGAAATTCAGAAGACTTCATCTGAACATCCATAAAATCATACAACACATAAAATTCAACAAAATAAGCAAATGTAACGATCTTGTACCTAAATATATCAATGTAAAGATTAAAAACAGTTCAACCAGCGGCCAAAGAGCAATGCATGCTGCTCAGAAAATATGGTTAAAATGAGAGCTCAAATCCCTATACTCTAAAAAACAAGAGTTAAATTACGATTTGTATAAGACCCATTTACAACTCGCAGACACCATAAATAATATGACAGTTTTCTCCCATCTGGTCAACAAGGTCGAAAAGCACATAATAACTGCTGTACAAAGAATGGAAACAGTTCATCGAAGAAAGATCAACCAACTCAAAAAACTCCAGTCACAACATAATACCTTTACACACAGCCAAGAAAAACACACACACAAATTCTACCCAAGATTAGTGAACCTTACGGACACATAGTTAAACAGTAAAGAAAGACAGCTGTTGGAGAAAGCATTAAAATATAATGTAAATTCAGAAGAAGATGAAGATTACTTAGAAAATCTAATTATAGAAGCAGAAAGTGTTTTGACAAGGGAAGATAGGAATGAAACTAGCAGTGTCAACATTGGATTAGCTAAATACAAGTTAGTCTCGAACATATACTTTGTTAGGTTGGAAACAAATGGGTAAACATACCAAAGAAGATGAAACACGTAATGGAGTCGCAATATTTACGTTGTGAAAAACAGTGTTCGACGAAATAGTTGTATCGAGTGACAAAAGAACAATAGTCCACTACAAAAAAGAGTGATAAACATGGTGAACAGTGTGTGGAAGGCGAGAAGACAAAGATGTGATTATATGGCAGTGATAAGAGTGGTAGTGCGACCTACAGACCAGATGTGAGGAAACGCAGATCAGCAAAACGTAAGTAATTACTTTTTTTACAAAAAAAATGCGAAGTGAACTGTTTAATAATCTAAAACTAACAAAACTGTATCGTTATAGATGCCACTGATGATGCCTTAGAACAGAAGAAGGCGAAACGCGTATGGAGTAAATGAAGTAACTAGCAGCAGGAAAAGGCAGTTTTATTTACAAAACAAGTATTGATTGAAAAAATGTGGAAGTTCTTGTCGGGCATTACGGAATGTAGCACCGCTATACACGCTCTTCAAAATGGCGTCCGTAACGGAGCTGTGTTCCAAGCAGAGAGATGTCGTTGAGTTTCTTTTGGGCGGAAAACCAGAGCGTCGCAGATATTCGCTGTCGCTTGCAGTGACTTGGCGGTGAACAAAAGCACGGTGAGTCGTTGGGCGAGGCATCTGTAAACATCGCAACGAGGTTACACAAACCTGTCCGGTCTCCCACGTGCCGGCCGGCTGCACACAGCTGTGACACCTTGAGTGTCGGAACGTGCGGACACTCATTCCAGGTGGTCAACGAATCACAGACACCTAGATGCTCAACTCGACGACTCTGTTGGTTAGACACACGCGTTCACCGGTTGGGGTACTCAAAGGTGTGTGCCCGCTGGGTTCGTCGCCGCCTAACGGAAGACCGTAACGAAGGGTCAACTGCGCTGAATTTCTTGCGATTTACGAGGCTGATCGTGGCAATTTTTTGTCGAACATCGTCACAGTCGGTAAAACAAGGGTTCATCACTTCGAACTAGAAAAAAAGCAGCATTCCATGGAGTGGCGCCACACCACCTCTGGTCCGAAGAAACGGTTCAGAGCCGCATCCTTAGCCGGTAAAGTCAGGGCGACTGTCTTATGGGGCTCTGAAGGGGTTATTCTGTTTGACGTCCTCCATCATGGCGCGACGATGAGCTCTAAAGTGTACTGTGGTACCTCCGGAAATTGAAGAAACGACTTCAGCGTGTTCGTCGCCACAAAAATGCCGACGAACTACTTCTCTATGACAGCTCAAGGCCTCACACAAGTCTACTCACCACAGAGGAGCTTCCAGAACACTGGACTGTTCTTCCTCATCCACCCTTCAGTCCGGATCTCCCAGCTTCTGACTTCCATCTGTTTGGCCCAATGAAGGACGCACTCCGCAGGACGTGGATGATGGGGAGGTTATTGATGCAGCAAGACGTTGCTCCAAAGTCGACCAGTAGAATGGTACCATGGGGACAGGCAGGCCCTCCCAGTAAGGTGGCGTAAGGCCGTCGCATTGAATGGAGATTATGTTGAAAAACAAAGTTTTGTAGCGAAAAGAGTGGGGAATAGTGTGGTATTTTTGAATTCTGAAAAAATGAAGCAATTTTCAGAAAATAATGTGTTGCCTTACTTACCGAAGGCACTTCGTACGTAGTGTAAGCCCAATGAAGCGTAATAAGCCCTCTACTATTTTCATTATACACGTACAATTTATCAGAGAGGATCATCAACGCTGTATGGATATTTGCTCAAGATGCTGTTGTTTGCAGGAAAGTAGAGTCGTTTGCCTTTGTAAGAAACATCAGAAAGACTTGGATAAAACATTCACTTGCTGTAATAAATGGCAGCTGTCTTTAAATGTGGCTCATTGTAGGGTAATTCCTATAGGTGAGAAAAAGAACTTCACAGTATCTGAATACAGTATTGGTGGGACTATGTTGAGCACGTCACATCATATAAGTACATATAGTATGTTTAAAATTAGTTACGACTTTTGACAGTTCAGTACAGAGCACGTGGTCGGCAGCGTAGATGCCGGCGCGTGCTGAATGCGGTAGCTCGCTTGACTGCATGAATCTCAAGCCACGCAAGCCGGTCGATCTGCGATGTTTCTCAAACGATTCTACAGAAATTACTCCGTAATGAACTCTGATTCTCGCACATCTTCTAGCTTCAATTGTCAGCTGCATAATGAACTGCCTATTATTTCGTTAATGGCCATAATTACTGTGATACTTCAATATTAAGTAAACTACTGCACGAAATTCTTCAAGTTTGCAATAAAAAACGTGGATCACTAGGAATATACGTTTGGTGAATGTTAGTTCATATGTTGTAGCGTATGAAATTTGGATAACATATTGAATTAATCTTTAAACTTTGAACGAAACCGCTATCTATCTCTAACGTCCAGAAAATGGAATCTACGTAAAGGGTTCCATCAAGAATGCACGCTCCAGTAAACAAACCAGAATTAAACATTCATAAATCCCTTGCATCTGACAAACGATCTCAGATGTCAAAACAAGATTTTGGCAAATCATAGCACGCAAAGAGGAGAGTATTTTGCTATATGAGTGATAGGCGAAACTTTCATATCTACCGCTATATTCAAGAAATTACAGTTTTTTAGATGGAATACTGTAACTTTTAAGGTCCGTAAATATCTGGTGCAACGAAAATTGCTGCCGGTTTTGCAAACAGCGTAAGTGAAGAAGTTAAACGTTTATTTTTATACTGAGAGTGGGCTTTCTTATAACTATTAATCTGACTTGTCTTCAGTTGCTAGTTTAATAACACACTGTTTTAGGATTCTGACACAATTTCAACTGTATTAGAATTCTAGTCACATAAATATTTGTAAACTCTTCTGTGTTTAGGTAAAAGACGCAGATTTTAACATGGCATTAGAGCAGTTATGTATTGCTCATAACTCATCACAGTCCCTTATGAATCCACATCTCCTGAACTACCTTTTTGATATGGCTGACAACCCGAGACCTGCCCTGTGGTGTAACTTGTACAATTGCATCTTTCGTCAGCATTTCAACCTCACTGTCCCTACTTTTTTTTTTTTTTTGCCACATTACTTCTCATCTACGACCATGTATTCTCATTCGGATTCAAACGAACATGTACGGAGAAAGCCTGATTAAACTATGCCTTTTAGCGTTAGCCAGTTCGTCGACCTGTAACGTGGTATTTGGCTTGTACAGCACTACAAGTTCCATTAACTCTGCCTTATACATGCTGTTCAGCTTTATCCAGTGGGCCATTTCTTTCTACACAGAATTAAATATCTGCTTTCCTCCACAGCATCGTTGGAGCTTCATCATCATAACACATTGATATGTGCGTTGTCCATTACTATTGTCGAATTCGGAGAAATACTTCGCAGCAGAGTATTACCTTCGCAGCCGGTAAACGTGTTCTTGGACCACCTCTTTTACTGCGAATCTTGTGTTCAGACATGCTCCACTGTTATTATCAACGCAACACCAACATAAAAACACTCGTTCACAACACCTGACCACTGCAGAACACTTCAGCACCGGAAAATACCATTCTCCAACGAGAGACGACAAACGTAGATGCATGCATTGCGCGACACCACGTGGTAATGTTTATCCACGGTATGGCAACAGAGGCGCTTTACCAGCCGAACCGCTGGCGGCGTGGGAGAGGAAGCAGGCTCGCCCTTGGTGTTAACTGGGCGACGGTGTCAAGCCCCCTCCGCTGAGCCAAACGTCAAAAGTCGCAACTAATTTTAAACGCACTTTAATGGTAATAGCAAAAAGCGATATGAAATGGAACCATCCGTAAAGACAGTATTAGGGATGGCGAATAAAAGAGAGATTTGTCAGAAAAGGTTATAGAAAAAAGTACATTTGTAAAGGTAATCACATACGAAACGCTAGTCGGACCAGTTCCAGAATATTGGTCCAGTGTTTGTAGTCCTTATCAAGTGAGCATGCCGAATCCAGAGACGCCAGCAAGGATCGAAACAGGTTGGTATATTACAGACGGAAGTATAACTGAAATGCTCAAGTATCTGACACGGGAATTCTTGGAAGAACCTTCTTGGCTAAATTTCAAGAACCGGTGTTCGAAGAAGACTGTGCGACCATTATAACGCCACCAATACATATCTCGCTAAGGGATAGCGAGAATAATGTAAAAGCCGTGCAGAGAATTGCCTTATTTTTAAATTTGTAACGAATATGGTTACAGTTTAATCGGTGGATACAACCCCTGACTTGCTTGAATTTCAGTAGGTAAAGTGAAAATCCAACAGAAAATTGTGAGAATTGAACCTGAAATTGCTTTCAGTATGGGGAGGGTTCCCCTAGTTTAAAATCTATCTGCTGGACAATGTTGTAGCAGCTTCCTGTCGCACACTTTTGCCTGTGAGAGAGGATGTTTGTGTGAGTACTTCAGTGCTCGAAGATGGTGGAGTGAAGTTTTCGTGAGGCGACGCAGTTCAAACTAGCTGATATTCTTAGTATCTCGGTGGTATAGTCAAAAGTCGTAAATTCTAGAAGTCAGTATGGTATATTGATGTTTTATGGAGCAATTTATGTTGTGAACCGTAAAGTTTTCGTCAGGTATCGCGACGGAAAGATGAATGCCTTCCACTGAATTCAAAAATCTCATTTCTGGAACGAAATGACAAACAGATTACTAATGAGGTCGATTCCCCCTGGGAGCAAATAACTGCTTACTACCATCATACAGTGAAATCAAATAGCAAAATGTTATAACATCAAGGGACTGATAAGTGAATGGAACAGATTAATTAGAGAACTAAAACGTGAAATGTTTGCTATTACGAGGGTTGACTAAAAAGTAATGCTTCCACCTTCGTAACTCTTCAACTGTTGGCAGCATTGGTATGCGGCAGGTACTGGCTTGTTCCGTAACCTCTTCTCTACAGTTCCAGTTAGCGGGAAGCCTTAGCATTGAACGGTTGTGTTGTAACAAAAAAAATGGTTGAGATGGCTCTGAGCACTATGGGACTTAACATCTGTGGTCATCAGTCCCCTAGAACTTACAACTACTTAAACCTAACTAACCTAAAGACACCACACACATCCATGCCCGAGGCAGGATTCGAACCTGCGACCGCAGCGGTCACGCGGTTCCAAACTGAAGCGCCCAGAACCACACGGCTGTGCTGTTACAGCGTAAAGCATGGAACCCTGCGCAGATGGTCGGTCAATGCGATTTAAGCAACGTGCAGTCATTGAATTCTTGACAGCAGAAGGTGTCACCCCAAAGGAGATTCATCAGAGAACGAAAGCAGTTCATGGTGATTGTGTTGATGTTAGTACTGTGCGTCGTTGGGCGAGTAGGTTTAAAGATATTGAGGCGGGAACAACTGACCTGCGTGACAAACAAAGAGTTGGACGTCCTGTGGCAACAACCAGAGTTTCACAAGCAAAATGTTGACATATTTGTTTAGGATGATCATCGTATCACTCAGAGAGAAACTTCAATCACTCAGTGAGAAACTGAAAGCACAATCGGCATTTCAGAAGAACGTGTGGGTCACATTATTGTTTTGCTTCGCTATAGAAAGATCTGTACACGATGTGTACTCCGGATACTGACTCCTATAATGAATGCGCACAGACTTGAAATTTGCCAGGAACTCTTCTCGCGTTACGAGAATGAAGGTGACGCCTTTCACCATTCAATTGTGGCAGGAGATGAAACGTGGGTACACCATTACGATCCAGTGTATGGAATATGGACACAAAGACTTTCCCTAGAAAAAGAAATTCAAGACGCAACCCTCAGCTGTAAAAATCATGGCCACAGTGTTCTGGGACGCACTTGGTGTTACCCATGCTGATTTACTTGATCGTGGAACAACAATAAATTCAGAGTGTGACATCACAACGCTGCGAATTCTGAAACGACGGAAAAGTAAAGGGAAAGGGAAATGTTTTCCTGCAGCATGACAATGCTATACGACACACTTCACGTGCCACCACAGCAGAACTTCAGAAACTGAATCCCACCACTGTACGTCATCCTACATACAGTCCTGATTTAGCACCGTCTGACTTCCACCAGTTCCCGATAATGAAAGACGATCTGTGGGGGCATCATTGTGCTTGTGATGAAGACGGTGAGAGAACTGTGAGACTGTTGTTGCGGAAACAGAGTGTCGACTTCTTCCGTGACGGCTTCAGAAAACTTGTTCATCGTTGGCAGAAATGTATCCAATTGGCTGGTGATCACGTGGAAAAGTGAATATTGGTAATTAAATATCACATTCTAAGTATTATTTCTGCGTTTGATTTATTAAAATATTCCCATCAAACGCAGTTAACGAAGGTGGATGCATTACTTTCTTTTTCAACCTTCGTAATACAATAAATTTTACTTAAAATTAGAACTCTCTGGGCCGATTTACCCAATGACTGATCTCCATTTCGTGACCACGCCTCCCAACGCAGGATGAAGATTTTATCTTACTTGGGCTGGAGTGTGGCTCGGGAAGTGGCATCTTCCTAACCAGTTCACTGTCGAGACTGTTCCCAGGGGTGGACACAGATTGTCCCGATGTTTTCCTGCGTTCCTTGGTTGCTGTGGAGGCAGCCACAAAACATTTCCTCACAATGTCTGTCTCTGCGTGTAGCCTGGACAACTTTACATTTGTGTTTCGCGTGGAATCTGCTAGCGTTCATGATATATAGTCATTTTTTTAAGCATGCTGTCTTCTACAGTTCCATAGGTTCACACTCCTCCCTGTGGGAATACTTGGCGTTTTGTGTCTACGCACCGTCTCGGTGCCTGCAGGGCTACGTGAATTACAGGCACATTTTTCGCTTTTTATGGCGGGCCTAAATTGCTGCAGCCACCCAAGACTTCAACACGTTTCCACGTGTGCTTCTTGGCGCTTTTTTGTCTATGGTCCATCTCAGAACCTTCTGAGGTCCAAGAATTATTGGCACATTTCTCATTGTCTGGCACGGCCTTAGCAAGATGTCCATTCTTAAGCGAGCTGAGGTCATCTGTCAGCCAATCACCCTCGTCGTTGCAGAATGCCCACACATCCGCATCTCTAGAGGTCGCTGTGTGTGGTCCGACTTTCCTCTTGTCTTGGGCCAGTGGCACTGTGAGATAGAGGTATTACAACTTAAGGAAATGAAAATTATTCTTCATTTAATGGGATGTTAGTGAAGCAATATGTGCTCTGGCTGGCAGATTGTGTTGCTTTGTTAACAGTTTCAGCTGCAAAGAGGGATTATGTGGTTTAAAAAGTAAACATTTCTATGTGTAACTATACAGTGAGGTGAAAAAAGTCATGGGATGCCTCCTAATATCGTGTCGGACCTCACTTTGACCTGAAGGGACTCAACAAATCATTGGAAATCTCCTGCAGAAATACTTCAGTCCTGCTGCTTCTATAGCTGTTCATAATTGCGAAAGTGTTTCCGGTGCAGGATATTGTGCATGAACAGAGGTCTCGATTATGTCCCACAAATGTTCATTGGGGTGACCTGGTGGCCAAATCATTCGCTCGAATTGTCCAGAATGTTCTGCAAACCAATCGTGTCAATTGTGCCCCAGTGACATGGCGCATTGTCATTCATTAAAAACTTCCACCGTTGCTTGAGAACATGAAGCCAATGAATGGCTGCAAATGATCTCCAGGTAGTCGAACATAATCATTTGCAGTCAATGATCGATTCAGCTGGACTAGAGGACCTACATCATTTCACATAGCGCACACCATTATGGAGCCACCACCAGATTGGCAGTGCGTTGTTGACAACTTGGGTCCATGGCTTCATGGGGTCTACGCTACAGTCGAACCGTCCATCATCTCTCACGAACTGAAATCGATACTTATCTGACAAGGCGACGGTTTTCCAGTTTTTTGGGGTCCAACCGATACCGTCACGAGCCCAGGAGAGGCGCATCAGGCGATGTCGTTCCGTTAGCAAAGCCACTTGCGTCGGTATTCTGCTGCCACTGCCCATTAACACCAAATTTCGCCACTGTCCTGGCGGATACGTCCGTCGTACGTCCCACTCTGATTTCTGCTGTTATTTGACGCAGTGTTGCTTTTCTACTAGCACTCACAACTCTGCACAAGCTCTGCTGCTCTCGGTCGTTAAGTGAAAGCTACCGGTCACTGCGTCGTCCGTAGCAAGAGGTAAGGCCTGAAACGCGGTGTTCTTGGTGTACTTATTACACTGTAGATCCCGGAATATTGAATTCCCTAACGATTTCGGAAGTGGGATGACCCATGCGCCTAGCTCGAACGATCATTCCACGTTCAAAGTCTGTTAATTCCTATCGCGCGGCCATAGTCATGTCGGAAATCTTTTCGCATGAATCACTTGAGGGAAATCGACAGCTCCACCCATGCACTGCCTTTTTATACCTTGCGTACGCGATATTACCATCTGTATGTGCGCATGTGTAAAGCAGCTTAGTCATTCATTTTGACTCCATCAAATAACTTCAATTAATGTTGCAGTTAAGCAGCTCGGCAAATAATATTTATGAACCTTAATTTAAAGAAAGGATGTGCCCCATCGGTTTGCGATCGGCCTCTAGATGGTTATATTTGGGTCAAAGGCAACATCTGAAATGCGATAGAGAGCTCAAGTCCGATATGGAGGGTGTAAAGTTACAAACGAATTTCAGTTTACTTGTTTATTAAAAGGTGTTATGCTGCAAATGAAATCTTCGCCACGATCTGTTGGAGATTTGTTTAAATATTAGCAAACGGACCCGCGGAATAACAATGTGGAGTACTCAATCGACGGTACGGAACAGTGAGTGGCAATCAGCATCGGCAGTAAAACTGTATTTTCCAGAAACAGTTCACTGAAGATGCCTTTAATATAAAACGTGAAGTGGGTTTTGTTGTGGCGTAACAAGACAGCTACGCCACACTGAAGTAGCCGAAAGGCACGCGTATTTCAAGGAGGCTAGGTAGAGGTCTGGAACAGGATACTTATTAATGTTATAAAGAAAAGTATGTAGCTACTAGAACACTTAACTTTTATATCTTCATTGGTTTACAACGTTCTTGGTGATACAAGTGAGACTCTATCTTGAGGTACATGCAATGTTACAAATGGCGCCTTGCTAGGTCGTAGCCATGGACTTAGCTGAAGGCTATTCTAACTGTCTGCTCGGCTAATGAGCAATGCATGCTAACTATCTGCTCGGCTAATGAGCGATGCTCTAATGAGCGATGCTTCGTCCGTGTAATCGCTAGCAATGTCGTCCGTACAACTGGGGCGAGTGCTAGTCCGTATCTCGAGACCTGCCTTGTGGTGGCGCTCGGTCTACGATCACACAGTGGCGACACGCGGGTCCGACATGTACTAAATGGGCCGCGGCCGATTTAAGCTACCACCTAGCAAGTGTGGTGTCTGGTGGTGACACCACACATTTGAACCACAAATAAATATTACATTGCAGCAAAAAAAAAAAGTTTTGAAACTATGAAGTGAATATTCACAACAATCTTATCATGCAGCTAAATAAATTTTCCACGACAGGAATCCTCACTATCCTTTCGGCAGATTAGGGTCTAAAGTCTCATCAGTTACGAGGTTACTAGGCAGTACGTAATATTTCTGATTTGACAATGGCGGAACAGTAATTCGGCCGTATTCTCTTTATAGGAACCACTCTAGCTTCTACCTTAAGTCGAGTACAGAGACCACAAAAAGACTAAATCTAGATAGCTGGTGGGCTGTTCGAACACTGTTCCTCTCGTGAGACCAGTGTTTAACGACTATGTCACCTCTCTCGGTCGCTGTAACTTCTTTATTTAAGTTACTGTCGTAATGTTTATGCTCGTGGAGACTATCAATTGTGACAGTGACATAAACTTGAAGGAGACCGAAACGGTAGCCCACTAAGTCACAGTGCTGTCGTAAAGGGAAAGCAGCCGGAGACGGGATGTGTGTGGACTGAACAGCGACGACCCTGCTGCCAATATCCCGACTGTCCCCCACTGGGGCGCGTCACGGGCTGCCGCACACATTATTCTGTGACTGGATTACGTACTCTGCTGAGGGCAGAGGAGATTCTCATGTCAACCCAGGCGTGGGCTTGGGGGGAAGGGTGGAAGAAAATCGTATAGGCTACATATTTCTCGCTCTACTGCTAGCGTACACACACGCTCCTTTCAGTCTCTTCAGCACCACATGAATGCTTACTTCCAGCAGAACAGCTAAGGGCAGAGAGCAGAGCTGTAAGGTTTCTTGTGAAGATCACGATTTCAGAGACTATAGCTTGTGCGTGAACTTGGTTACATAAATTCTAAACGTTAGCTCTTAAATCATACTCGTCCTATATTTTATTGCGGCGGGGACAGCAATGTGAGACATCTTGAATAAGTGTCTGAAACATATCCAAACATACAAATATTTCCTTAGTTGTTCCTTCCGCTGCCATATTAACTATTCGTCAATACTATAACAGTTACACGACTAATCTATCACTTCTGTTGCCGAGTGATTATCAGAATAGTATTTCCTTGGTTTATCGTCATATATCAAGTCAACATCCCTTTTTATCAAGACTTCTAATCGTACAGGTGTCGTTAGAAAGGTTTTCAACTGGATTTTGACACTGCATACCGATTTTTTTCTACTTGCGGAAAATTTTAACATAAAAGAGAATTAACTGTCACAGGGAAAAGAGTATCATGGATGGACAGCTTCACACCTATATTTTATGAGGCTAAATTATTAAGAACGAATAAAAGACTCCCTTTTCGTATCTTATTACGAGAGCTATTCGGGAAGTAAAGTCCGATCGGTCGCGAAATGGAAACTACAGTGAAAATTGAAAATGTTTTATTTGTAACTATTTGATACACTTCCAGCCATTTCTCTACATACTCGCCGCTCCGACTTGGACTTTTCTCGTAGCATTATACCATTATTCCAATACCCTCTTCATAGAAGTCGGCCGCATATGCTTTCTGTCACTTCTGTAATCTGGTCTGCAGTTCGTTGTTTGTGCCAAAATGTTATCTTCGTAGTCAGTGGTTATGTGAGAAGAGATGATCGTCAGAGAGACCGAAGAATGGACTTTAGGAGGATAACCAAAATCTTTCCGTCGAAAACGCGCAGGGGCTTCCTCATTGGCCCTGTAGTGTGCCACGAAGAAGGAAATGTATGACAGGTACTGTGGGGATGCACGAAATTAGGCGAAACCACGCAGCGAGAACCATACATGGCTGGAGACACTATTTTTCGGGGACGTTTTACGTGTCAGCGTGTGCTCAGAACGAAGAAAAGCTTCGTGACGTGACCGACAGGCATCCTAGTGACTTTGCCCAAAACATCTGCGCAAATCTGTGATTTTTCACGTCTTCTCCATTTCACGAACTATAGCCTAAGTAAGCCGATGTAAGACAAGTGTCTGGCGCAGTTGTTGGATCGGTTACTGCTGCTATAACGGCAGGTTATCAAGATGAATTTGAACGCGGAGTTACACGCGGTGCACGAGCGGCGGGACACAGCATCTTTGAGGTTGTCAAGAAGTTGGAATTTTCCTGTACGACCAAATCACGAGTGTTCCGTGAATACCAGGAATCCGGAAAAGCGTCAAATCTCCGACATCACTGCGACCGGCGAAAGATCCTGCAAGAACGGGACCAACAACGACTGAAGATAATCGTTCAAAGTGACAAAAGTGCAACCCTTCCGCATACTGCTGCAGATTTCAATGCTGGACCATCAACAAGCGTCAGCGTGCGAACCATTCAACTAAACATCTTAGATACGGGCTTTCGGAGCCGAAGGCTCACTCGTGTACCCTTGATGACAAAGCTTTACGCCTCGCCTGGACCCGTCAACACCGACATTTGGGTGTTGATGACTGGAAACATGTTGCCTGGTCGGACGGGTCTCATTCAAACTGTATCAAGCGGATGGACGTGTACGGGTATGGAGACAACGTCATAATCTATGGACCCTGCATGTCAGGAGGGAACTGTTCAAGCTGGTGTGGCTGTGTAATGGTATGGGGCGTGTGCAATTGGAGTGATATGGGCCCCTGATACGTCCAGAGTCGATTCTGACAGCATCCTGTCTGATTACAGATATATGGGAACCCTGAACGATTCATGGCGTTAATTCCCTCCAGCACTACTTCAGACATTAGTCGAGTCCATGCCATGTAGGTGGGTGCCAACAGAATGTTTTCGCAATTGGAAGAGAAAACTGGTGACTGAAATTTCATGAAAAGACCCCGTCGCAACGAAAAACGCTTTTGTTTTAATGATTGCCACTCCAATTCACGTATATTATCTGTGGCACTATCTCACCTATTTCGCGATAATACAAAACGAGCTGCCCTTTTTTGAACATTTTCGATATCATCCATTAGTTCCGTTCCTCCTGATGCCGATCCTACACTGCACAGCAATACTCCAGAAGCGTGGTGTAAGCAGCTTCCTTAGTAGACCTGTTGCAACTTCTAAGTATTCTGCCGATGAATCGCAGTCTTTGGTCTCCTCTACCCATAACATTATCTATGTGATCGTTCCAATGTAGGTTATTTGTAATTGTAATCCTTAAGTATTTAGTTGAATTTACAGCCTTCAGATTGGCGTGACATATCGTGTAATCGAAATTTAGCGGATTTGTTTTGGTAGTCATGTGAATAACTTCACACTTTTCTTTATTCAGGGTCAATTGCCACTTTTCACACAATACAGATATCTTATCTAAATCATATGCAATTCTTTTTCATCATCTGATGACTTTACAAGACGGCAAATGACAGCATCATCTGCAAAGAATCTAATAGGGCTACTCAGATTGTCTCTTACGACGTTGATATAGATGATGGTCAATAGAGGACCTATAACACTTCCTTGGGGAACGCCGGATATTACTTTTGTTGTACTCGATGACTTGCCGTTTATTACTACGAACTGTGACCTTTCTCACAGGAAATCACGAATTCAGTCGCACGACTGAGGCGATATTCCATAGGCACGTAGTTTGGTTAGAAGACGCTTGTGAGAAACTGTGTCGAAAGCCTTCTGCAAGTCTAAAAATTTGGAATCAATTTGACATCCCCTGCCGCTAGCACTCATTACTTCGTGAGCGTAAAGAGCTGGTTGTGTTTCACAAGAACTATGTTTCCTGAATCCGTGCTGACTATGTGTCAATAAACCGTTTTCTTCGAGATAATTCACAATGTTCGAACACAGTATATCTCCCAAAAATCTACTGCAAATCGATGTTGGTGATATGGGCCTTTAATTCAGCGGATTACTCCTTTTTCCATTTTTGGGTATTGGTGTGACTTGAGAAATTTTCTAATCGTTAGGTATGGAACTTTCTGTGAGCGAGCGGTTGTATATAATTACTAAATGTGCAGCAATTGTATTAGCATACTCTGAAAGGAATCTGACTGGTATACAATCTGGACCGGAGGCCTTGCCTTTATTAAGTGATTTAAGCTGCTTTGATACACCGAGCATATCTACTTTTATGTTTCTCAGATTGGCAGTTGTTCTTGATTGGAATTCGGGAATATTTACTTCGTCTGCTTTTGTGAAAGAGGGTACGGAAAACCATATTTAATAACTCTTCTTTAGTGGCACTGTCATCAGTGACTTCACCGTTGTTTTCGCGCAGTGAAGGTATTGATTGTGTCCTGTCACTGGTGTGCTTTATGTATGACCAGAATCTCTTTGGATCTACTGACAGACTCCGAAACTCAGTTCTCTTGTGGAACTTATCAAAAGCATCTCGCGTTAAAGTACGAGCTGTATTTCTAACTTCTGCAAAACTTTGCAGTTCTTGGGGATTTAGCCTTCTTTTAAATTTGCCATCTTTTTTCGCTGCTTCTGCGACGGCGATGTGACCCGTTTTGTGTACCATGGGCATCAGTACCATCACTTATTAATTTATGTGGTATACATCTCTCAATTGCCGCCGACACCATCTCTTTGAAATCATTCAACATCGTTTATACGCTTATGTAATCAGATCGGAAGGAGTGGAGACTGTCTCTGAAAAAAGCGATAAGAGCTTTTTTATCGGCTTTTTTAAATAGATGTACGTTGGGTTTCTTTTTGATGGTTGTAGGTGTTACGGCATTCAGCCTGACAGCAACTGCCTTGTGATCACTTATCCCTGTTTTCGTCACGATACTCACTATCTGTCCAGGATTATTTGTTGCTTAGAAGTCAAGTATGCTTTCTCAAACATTTACGCTTCGAGTGGGCTCAAGAACTAATTGTTCAAAATAATTTTCTGAGTAAGCTATCAGTTCAATTTCGGAGACGTTTTATGCCTGCCGCCGGCTTTAAACGTATAAATTTTCCAGCATATCGAGGGTAGATTGAAGTCACCACCGACTATAATTGAAATCAGACTCAAGTTTTCTTTGAACTGTGTTGCGGCACTTCTGCGTGCTCGCGGAGGCCTTACCCGATATTAGGCAGGTGTGCTACTTTCTTTGGCTCTTCAGTGTATATACAACGATTATTGTAAATTCATGGTTATTGTTTCACGTCGTTAGGTTCATTTTCATTGATGTTTTCCCTTCATTCGCACAACTACTCTCATCCCAACTACTACAATTATTCCAAATACTTTCATAATTTGAAATTATAAAAGTGCGAAAGTTTTACATGGGTCCCCTGGTTATTTTCACTGGTTCTTTATTTCGTACTTTATATCTGGTTACTTACTTGTAATACTTTTTTTAATCTGTGGAACGTCTTTCTGTCAACATCGGCAGGTAACCGGTTTAATGTCTGCTGCCAACTTATTGACAAGCTCCCTAGTAATCTAAACCCTTCCGGCTGTAGTCATCAGAATGTTGGTTCGGCACAGATCGGGAAAGAAATAGTATCTCTTTTACAGATAAGTTATTTCTCTAGTTTTTGGGCATGTAGTGACTGGATATTGGTTTCAGATACAGATTTATCAAAATAATGAAGAAAGTACTTACTTACTTCCAGAGTGCAGCACAGTACGCTCGTTTTGTAAATAAAATGTTACACACAACCACATACAGCCACGCTGTGTAGCCAGGGTTCACACGTAACGGATGCTGCTGTATGACTTACGAGGATGATAAGAAAATGGACTGAAAAGGTTCGAAACTAATCAGCAAGTAATAAAGACAAATTTCTGGGCAATTGGACGGTTTTCATAACTTTTTGGAAAAAATACTGTTACTTTCGATTACAGAAATTTCTTGAATTAACCTTTATGGAAATACCAAAGACTTGTAGGAGCCACACTTTCGAAGGCACAGTGCTATTCTTTGTGAAATTCTAAGCATCTATTTTTAAAAGTTCCGGGATGGGTAAGGAAACCGGCTGTGGCGTTGTTTTTGGATCCATCTGGAATTATCTGCAGTGCTTTAATAAAGCAGAGAAAAAACTAAATATGTTCTGCCCCAAAATAATGTGAATATCTGAGTTTAGTGCCTGAACTCATGTGCCAAATAGCACGGTATTGTCAAAAGAGTAGAAAGGTAAAGGTAAAGCCTGTGGCGCAATACCTTGACTGAGGTGTTTGTCGGACAGCAGCCAAAGTTCAGTCGTTCCTTGTCGCAGTATTACGAAAAGGATGGCAGCCTTTTAGCTCTGGGCAACATCTTCAGTACTCAGTTAATAGCTGGCTGGGTGAACATAAGAATTTCCTGAAGGGACTGGAATAAGAAATATACCACGTGTACACCACGAAGTGGTTACCCATTTGACTACCATGGCCACTTGTTGAAGAATATGCTCATTTATTGATCAGTTTACACGGCATACGACGAACCACTTTAGTATGATTCAGGACTTGTGACACGGACAGTTAGCCTACTGAAAAATACCATCGACATCGGGGAAGACACCAAGAATAATGGGATGCAGTTAGTTCGCGATAATCTACACATAATCGACAGCTGTCTTTGTGCTTTCAATTATTACCACAGGTCCCATGTAAGCCCAGGTGTAAATGCCCCTATGTTGTCGCAAGCACGTAAGACTCACTTGGAAAAATTAATGGCAAATGTGGATAAACGTAAGGTAATGCCTACAACAAACAGAAAGAACCGGTAGTATTTGCTTACTTGAGGAGTGGTGAGTATCTTAAGCGCATCACTTCGTATAAGTTGAAAGTGGTCTGTTAGAAAGCGTCTTTCATATGAAGTACCATTACGAGAATTATAAGTTGTTAGCAAGGTGCAAAAACTTTCTGCACGCTGTTCGCGTCTGCTAGGGTGCGTGGTAAGAACATATCTGTGTGCTGTACTTCGAGCGAGGCCTTAGGTGACCAACCATATGCATGGGCGGTTAAAATTTGAGGTAGCATGGGCACCCGGACGGTGTAAAAGGAGTAATATCGGTCTTTCAGTAGGTCAGCGGTGGATATACGTCATAGTTTAGGTAAATTTCACATTTATTTGATATTATCAAGGAATCTGAGATTATTTGGGGCTCCTCTTTGTTCTGCTTTTGATAATATGTGGTACCATATTACTTGGAAGACATACACAGATGTGACAAAAGTAACGGGATAGCTTTATGCATATATACAGATGGCGGTGGTATCGCATACACAAGGTATAAAAGGCAGTGCATTGGCTGACATTTGCGTGCAGGTGATTCATGTCAAAAGGTTTCGGTCTTTCAGTAGGTCAGCGGTGGATATACGTCATAATTTAGGTAAATTTCACTTTTATTTAATATTATCAAGGAATCTGAGATTATTTGGGGCTCCTCTTTGTTCTGCTTTTGATAATATGTGGTACCATATTACTTGGAAGACATGCACCGATGTGACAAAAGTAACGGGCCGCAAGACGCGACTGACACACTTCGAACGCGGAATGTTAGTTCGAGCTTGACCTATGGGACATCCCATTTCGGATATCGTTAGGGAATTCAATTTTCCGAGATCCAAAATGTCAAGAGGGTGCCGAGGATACTAAATTTCAGGCATTGCCTCTCACCATGGACAACGGAGTGGCCGACGGCCTTCACTGAACGACCGAGAACGACGGAGTTTCTGTAGAGCTGTCAGTGCTAACAGACAAGCAACTTTGCCTGCAATAACCATGGAAATCAGTATGGGACGTACTACGAACGTATCCGTCAGGATAGTGCGCCGAAATTTGGTGTTAACGGGTTATGGCAGCAGAGGACTGACGCAAATTCCTTTGCTAACAACACGACATCGCCTGTAGCATCGTTCCTGGGCTCGTGACCAAATCAGTTGGACCCAAGACGACTGGAAAACCGTAGTATGATCAAATGAGTCCCGATTTCAATTAGTAAGAGCTGATGGTAGGATTAAAATGTGGTTCAGACACCACGAACCCATGGACCCTAGTTGTCAACAAGGCACTGTGCAGTCCGGTGGTGGCTCCATGAAGGTGTGGGATGCATTTACATGGAATGGACTGGATCCTCGTGTCCAGCCGAACCAGTCGTAGACTGAAAGTGGTTGTACTCTGCTATCTGGAAATCATTTCAGCCATTTATGGACTTCATGTTCCGAAACAACGATGGAACTTTTATGGATGACACTGTACCACGTCACTGGACCATAATTGTTCGCTAGCGGTTTGAAGAACATTCTGGAGAGATCGAGCCAGTGGTTTGGCCACTCATAGAACATTTATTGGTCATAATCGAGCGGCCAGTTCGCCAACAAAATCCTGCACCGCCAACACTTTCGCAATTATGTACGGTTATAGAGGCAGCATGGCTCAATATTTCTGAAGGGCGCTTCCAGCGACTTGTTGAGTCCATTACACGTCGAGCTGCTGCACTGAGTCGGGTAAAAGGAGGTCCGACATGATATTTAGAGATATTCCATGACTCGTCACTTAAGTGTACGTAACCTTACTACTCAAGTTTCGTCTGTTCATTGGATAATATCCGTAAATTATTCCGATTTCTCTATATTTTTTTTACTGAGAAGTAACTTAAAAATTATAACGTCTTTAACCCTAGAACGATGGAAGGGTGGGGGGGAAATGTTGCATTGTTACTAAGTACATGTTACTACTCCATATTTTATTCAAAGTAAGCCATAATGTATAGTTAACTCACTACTTAATTAAAACTTTTCGGTTTCCAATAGTATGTCACATTCAAAATAAGTACAAAATATATTGTTTTACTCCCTATACTGACAATATCAGACTGGCGGGAACCGCGAGTTGGTACCAACTACAGTCGTAAATTATACGAGAGTTTGCCAATTTGGAGTTAATGTTCAACGCCCATGTGCTCATGTATCCTTTGTCTAAGTTCGTAGTTGATACTAGCACAATTCACTGAGTATGCTCTGACTCATACAGCTGATAATGATAAACTGTCATCTTCAGATAAAACTCTTTCTTTGCATGTAAGTCCGAGACACGTGCTGCCATCCTGAATATATTTAGAATGCCGTTTGCGATTCATGCATTTTACGGATAGATGTTAGGCCATATAAAGTGCAGTCTAAAATTGCAGTGCATACATTCTGTCTATAAGCGAGAATGCATTCACACCTTAAGAATGTATTAGAATGATCGAACGTCGTGGTCTTACTTTCTCATTACTTTAGTACATACGTCGTATCTTTTTACATTTTCTGTTGTACTATGAAAGTCACGCCTTCTCCAGAATATTTTCATCAGTAGAGGTAAGATTGTGTAATTGTTCATTCACTGGTCAAACTTCTGTTCCAGAAAGTCATAAATACTGAAACAACAGTTATGCACTCAGTTTAAATTTATATAGGAAATAGGAAGATTTAAAAGCATATAGTGCTAATGCTAAAAAGTTACATGAAACGCGACCATCACGTAAAATCAGTATGAAGGAAGACTTAAAGGTGTTGGAAGAGTTCTGGGAGAAGGCAGTGCAAGGGAGCAGCATATGGGACGACAGTGAGATCAATTTTAAGATATTGTTCCAGTATTTGCAGATACTACCAGGTAGGTATGACAGCAGGCTGCGAAATCAGAGACGCGATGCTGTGATGGTAATGGGTCAGTAAACCATATACCAGTGGTCGGCAAACTCATTAGTTCACAGAGCCAAATATGAACAGTACGACGACTAAAATTCCGTTACGAGTGCCAAATTTTTAAACGTAAATTATATCGGTAGGTTCATTGTTATTAACTTAATTATGGCTCTCCTAAGTTGTCCTTCGCTAGTACCGTGTTCAGATTGAGGCACGTTCGTTGTGTCGACCTCTTTCAGTTCTCCTGTCCACGTTTGTCGTGTATACTTGTTTAGCCTACCTCTTTTTCGTATATCCTCTCTGTATGTCCAAACCACTTCAACATACCTTCATCAGTTCTAGGCTCAATATCTTCTTTCTCTCCACAATGCGTCCTAAAATTATCTTATTAACATTACGTTAAGTTTAAAGGTTTAGTTAAACTATGGGTACGCTGAATAAAACTTTATATCAAACTTAATAACGACATTATTCATTGATGAAGTTAAACTGTGAGGCAGTAATGACATTATATCATGACTATGACTGGCAAGTACCGATGTAGGCGTTGATCTTGCATCTCCTAGGAAAGTTGATAACTGAAGTTTGTACGTTCTTGTTTTTAATTTTGGGCACGATTCCCGGATCGCATTAACAAGACCACCGCTGAATTTACTCTGGTTAAAGTTCATGCTATATGAGTCAGGAAAAATCATTATATTTTACTTCTGCAAGCCTTTCAAAGAAGAAGACTTGTGCCATGAATGGGGTATTTTTTTGCTTGTAATATTTCTACATCAGTACAAAGACTTTCAAATTCCGAGTCTCCCCCGCGCTTACAAGCAGACTGAAACTTCCTGGAGCCTCCGTCCGCAGGACTGGAGCAAGTGAAAGACAAAGTGCCCTGATAGGGAATCCTTCTCGCTTCGGACATAGGCAGCTGGAATTCTCAAGCACAAGGGTGTGGATTATAACTAAAATTTTAGTCTTTATTGCGGAGGCGCGCGCTCGTTGTAGAACACGGTGAAAAGATATTTCTTGACTATATGCGTTGCCATTTTCTCTTTCTGGAAATGTACGTGCCGGCTGCCTGTGGTGTTTTCTGGAAGAGCCAGACTTAAAGGGCCAAAGAACGGCACGTGACTCGTGAGACGCGGTTTGCCGACCACTGCCCTATATGAATATGCTTGGGAAAGGTAAGTGGGAACTATTGGAAGAAAACGTAGTTCTATGAAAACCCTATTGAGTGAATTTAGAGAACCTGAATTTGAAAAAACTGTGTAATCATTATTTCGTCACCATCGTATACCTCGCGTAGTGTCATAAGGATAATAGAGGTTAGGCCACGTAAAGTGGCTATCGAAAGTCACTTATCCTTTTCTCATTACTGTAAGCGTATGGAATACGAAAAAATTGATAATACTGATATAATGTACCCTCGCTCATGCATTTTACACTGACTTACGGAGTGTACACACTTGAGGAACTGACCGATGAAAGAACACAGAACAAAAAACGCCTAATGAAATTATGTGGGAAAATGCATGATTTCCGTGCTAGAGATCATTTATTCAATAATACATTGCTACAGAGACTGTGGTCTAAAACGCGCTGTGCCATGCAGCCACAGTTACAATATGCATGCTTTCCTTCTAAAGGATGGTACTATTCCTCATACGTTACGCCCTAGTGCTCTCTCCTCCCAAAGTAACTGGTTCAATTCTCTTTCTGACTCACATTGTAGTGGGTGTGATACAGCGTTGTACACTTGGTTCCGTATTCCAATAGTCAGCTTACCAATATGGTGTTTACTTACGGAAAGGCAAATGTCAAAGGGCGGCGGGCAGAAAAGTTGAACCAGGAGACCTACAACCACAGCATTCAATGTTTGCAATAGTGTTTCTCCGTTTGTCTGCGACAGGACAGTATTAGGAACCATGACATCATGAGGGACGTACCCGAAATGTTCGAACACCAGATTTGAAGGAAAATGTGATTAACAATTGCAGTTGGCCCGCCAGTACAGGGTAAGCCAGACAAACGTGTGGAACATTCTCCATGACAATTGTTACTACTCTTACCACTTACAGCGTGCGCAGGGCTTACTAGCGGTAGACTTTCCACATCGGGTACACATATCACACATCACATGCTTACAGCACGTGTTAGACAGCAGTCTCTGTAACAATGTATGACTGAATAAATGGTCTCTAGCATGCAAACCATGCATTTCTGGACATAGGTTCATTAGACCTTTTTTGTTCTGTATTCTCTCATCGATTAATCCTTAGGGTCTGTATAGGGTGTAGAAAATCACCCACCATGTGGCAGTAGAATTCGATGTCAGTCATTACGAAATGCAGAAATTCTAGACTACTCACCTCGTAACCGAGCGAGGTGGCGCAGTAGTTAGTACACTGGACTCGCATTCGGGAGGACGGCCTTTCAAACCCGCTTTCGGCCATCCTGATTTAGGTTTTCCGTGATTTCTCTAAATTTCTCCAGGCAAATGCCGGGACGATTCCTTTTCCCCATCCTTCTATAATCCGATTGGACTTACGACTTCGCTGTTTGGTTCCCTCCCCCGAAATAACCCACGAACTAACCCACCTCGTGGCTGAAGGCAACAATATCAATGCAGCTAGAGGTCTGTCGTGACACCTACTACCAAACGCGTCACCACATTAGCAATCGTTTTGACACACTAGTTAAATTAGTACTGTTGTGTAAGAATAAACAAAGAAATTAGCCCTTTCGCTGCTGTGAGCGTGTACACACGACATGATACGCCGTTCGTGCTATGGACGTCTGAATACGTCCTGAGCTGCCAATCTCTCATTACTGTGGACGATTTACTTCCATATTCTGGCGAATAAAAAAGTTTCGAGTATTTATTACACAACATATGTGCCTCATTAGGTGCTACCACTTACAAAAGACCTCGTTTTGATATCTTTAATAGTTTATGAGATATTAAGACTTTTATGACCACATGATGCGCAGGGATGTTAATGGACGTGTCGTGCACGGCTTGCCATCGGATATAAACCCCAGTAACTCGAGAACGAAATGAGACATCATTCTGCTCTCGATTTTAAATAAAATTTCGATATCCTATTCCCATTTTATTCATTGCAGTCTGTGAACTAAAACCAACCACACGTAAAGTTTACTCAATGCGTTTCTACTATGCGAATTGTCTAAAATTTCCTGCCATGTTTTACTTAATTTGATGCAGCGCATTAAGTATGATGAACAACGAAAAGAAATTCAGCTTTTTATCGAGTGAAGATCTCACACTATAAGATACAAAAATATCAAATTTTTTTCAAGTATTTCATATCGGCCGAAACGCCGACTCTCAGAACAGGCCATATCATTTGACTGGCCTAAGTCAGGGATGTAGTTTTTCACCGCTTCTGCTCAATCTATACATCGAAGAAGCAATAACGGAAATATAAGAAAAATTCAGCAGTCGAATTAAAATTCACAGTGAAAAGACATCAACGCTAAGTTTTGCTGATGACATTGCCATCCTGAGTGAAAGTGAAGAAGAATTACAGGATCTGTTGAATGGACTGGGCAGTCTAAAGAGCATAGAATATGGACTGACAGTAAATCGATGAAAAGTGAAAGTAATGAGATGTATCAGAAATGGGAACAGTGAGAAACTTAACACCTGGATTGGTGATCACGAAGTAGATGAAGTTAAGGAACTTTGTTATCTAGGCAGTAAAATAACCCATGACGGACGGAGCAAAGAGAACATCAGAAGCAGACTTGAACTGGCAAAAAGGGGATTCCTGATCAAGAGAAGTGAACTAGTATCAAGCATAGGCCTTAATTTGTGGAAGAAATTTGTGAGAATGTACGTTTGGAGCACAACACTGTATGGGAGTGACACATAGACTGTGGGAAAACCGGAAGAGAATCGAAACATTTGAGATGTGGTGCTACAGAAGAATGTTGGCAATTACGTGGACTTATAAGGTAAGTAACGTGGAGGTTCTCCGCAGAATCGGCGAGGGAAAGAATACATGGAAGACGCTGACAAGAAGAAGGGACAGCATGTTAAGACATCAGGGAATAATATTCATGGTACCAGAGGAGCTGTAGAGAGAAAAACACTGCAGAAGAAGATAGAGATTAGAATACATGCAGCAAATGATTGAGGACGTACGTTCGGGTGCTACTCTGAGGTGAAGAGGTTGGTACAGAAGAGGAAAACAATACATGGAATGCGAAGAGCGTGTCGGTAGCAGCAAAGGGTTAAAACACAGGTGTGATTAAGATAATTACTCTCAGTGAGCGTCGAGACGACGCCCTGAGCGCACAGCAGCAGAGCCCTTAGAAGGCGCCAGATGTGTAGTAGCGGCCACGTACTGTGAGCTTTTACAGCGGAGGTCCCTGATGGGCGACTCGCACGCACGGATGTTAAAGCCACCGCGTCGCGTGGGCCGCAGTGAAACGGCTGACCCAATGGCGACCCGCCACGGGCGCCTAGAGAACAACTCCCGACTTTTCTCTGAGGCGCACGCATCCTTGGCCTAAAATAGACTGCGGCAGGTACCACAGTGGTTAGGGTACCGTACACGACATCGTTAGTAACGGCGTGAGGCAATCTGCTTTTTGATAATACAGCGAAGGCTTTCACGACTGGGTCTCAACTGCTGGTAAATCTACCTGTTCTATGGCCGTGGTCCATGAAAATTTTCAGTTCCTGTTTCGTCCAGAGTTGCACTGGACGTCTTCAGCGCTGCCGAGTCAGTACATCTGGAAATGTCTGGCGCAGCTCTGGACGAAACGATCGGAACAGAAAAGTTTCATGCACCATACAGTTAGGAAGAGATTGATGCCTTACAGGTACAGATTTCGTTGCTGGAGTGAAGAAACAAGTCCTTCAAGAATGTATACTGATGTGGCAGATCTCACAGCAGTCCGAAGAAAGACATTACGCCGCAATAGAGGCGAACGTTTTGCGAAACATGTACTGTGCCGTGTCCAACTAGACTATAGGCCCTCCCCTTTTGCTGAGAAAACTGTCAAATGATTCACCTATCTCGACATGCTGCAGTTGTGGCAAGAGAGGGTGACTACAAATTTCCGCGATTGTGTAAGAGTGTACATTAATGATACATTGCCACATTGATGGGAAGTACTTACTGCAACTTTTTTCTGAAGATGAAATGTGACATCGTCACTGAAGATTAGTTTGCTTCACGATGATTCTGCATAGCACGCAGAACTGGGGTAGTTTTTCGTTATAGAATATGGCTTGCAGGATTTACCTGGAGTTACGTCAAGCAGAGGAAAGTCCACTGGACCTGATGGGATACCAATTCGATTCTACACAGAGTACGCGAAAGAACTTGCCCCCCTTCTAACAGCCGTGTACCGCAAGTCTCTAGAGGAACGGAGGGTTCCAAATGATTGGAAAAGAGCACAGGTAGTCCCAGTCTTCAAGAAGGGTCGTCGAGTAGATGTGCAAAACTATAGACCTATATATCTGACGTCGATCTCTTGTAGAATTTTAGAACATGTTTTTTGCTCGCGTATCATGTCATTTCTGGAAACCCAGAATCTACTATGTAAGAATCAACATGGATTCCGGAAACAGCGATCGTGGGAGACCCAACTCGCTTTATTTGTTCATGAGACCCATAAAATATTAGATACAGGCTCCCAGGTAGATGCTATTTTTCTTGACTTCCGGAAGGCGTTCGATACAGTTCCGCACTGTAGCCTGATAAACAAAGTAAGAGCCTACGGAATATCAGACCAGCTGTGTGGCTGGATTGAAGAGTTTTTAGCAAACAGAACACAGCATGTTGTTATCAATGGAGAGACGTCTACAGACGTTAAAGTAACCTCTGGCGTGCCACAGGGGAGTGCTATGGGACCATTGCTTTTCACAATATATATAAATGACCTAGTAGATAGTGTCGGAAGTTCCATGCGGCTTTTCGCGGATGATGCTGTAGTATACAGAGAAGTTGCAGCATTAGAAAATTGTAGCGAAATCCAGGAAGATCTGCAGCGGATAGGCACTTGGTGCAGGGAGTGGCAACTGACCCTTAAGATAGACAAATGTAATGTATTGCGAATACATAGAAAGAAGGATCCTTTATTGTATGATTATATGATAGCGGAACAAACACTGGTAGCAGTTACTTCTGTAAAATATCTGGGAGTATGCGTGCGGAACGATTTAAAGTGGAATGATCATATAAAATTAATTGTTGGTAAGGCGGGTACCAGGTTGAGATTCATTGGGAGAGTGCTTAGAAAATGTAGTCCATCAACAAAGGAGGTGGCTTACAAAACACTCGTTCGACCTATACTTGAGTATTGCTCATCAGTGTGGGATCCGTACCAGATCGGTCTGACGGAGGAGATAGAGAAGATCCAAAGAAGAGCGGCGCGTTTCGTCACAGGGTTATTTGGTAACCGTGATAGCGTTACGGAGATGTTTAATAAACTCAAGTGGCAGACTCTGCAAGAGAGGCGCTCTGCATCGCGGTGTAGCTTGCTCGCCAGGTTTCGAGAGGGTGCGTTTCTGGATGAGGTATCGAATATATTGCTTCCCCCTACTTATACCTCCCGAGGAGATCACGAATGTAAAATTAGAGAGATTAGAGCGCGCACGGAGGCTTTCAGACAGTCGTTCTTCCCGCGAACCATACGCGTCTGGAACAGGAAAGGGAGGTAATGACAGTGGCACGTAAAGTGCCCTCCGCCACACACCGTTGGGTGGCTTGCGGAGTATCAATGTAGATGTAGATGTAGATGAAGCAAAGCGCTTATGTTTCACGTCCGCCACAGAACCTCGAAGATTTGCGACACCGCATCGTAACAGCTGTTCTTACTTCGTGACTACCTGTGCGCTGGGTCAGCTATGGGCAGAATTGGACTACCTGTTAGATGTGTGGTGTGTGACGAATTGCTGACTCACAAAGTATTTATAAACACTAATAGAAATCTCTGAGAGTTTGCCCTTTCATATACTGTATCATATGTTACGTTGCTCTTGGCTATTTGTCTGTACTGATTTTTTGAAATGTCTCATGGACTTTATAATTACCCTGTACTTTTTAATGTGTGTGTGTCTCGAATGGAGAAAAATCTCCTCGAATTTCTTCTACCACTTCACTATGCTGTTGTAAACTGGTAGTGCGTTCAGAAACCTCCCACCGAGAGCTCTTTGCGCACACACTGCTGATTGGCAGCGGGGAAATTCTAGCACTCAAAATGATTTTCCTGCCTGGTTGGCCGGCACTCTTCTCAGCAATGGTCGATGGCGCCTCTGCCGGCGGTTTTCCAAACTAACTAGCCGGAGCCACGTAAAAAACACCTTTGAAAATTTGTCTTTCACATGCTGTATCATTTGCTGTGTTATGGCCAGTCATTTGTAAAGTGTTTCGTAGACTTCATAATTACCTTGTATTTGTTACTCGTTACTTTCGTTGTTGAACGTCGTTACTGTTGTAGCCATTCTGCGTAATTTTTTACCATCGTATCAAGTTGTTGGTAAAAAGCGTTCTCCTGAATGTGCTACTCGTATGGGTTACGTTCCCTGAACAGAGTTTTCTCTTCTACAGACTACATAAGTCATCATGCCTGTACTGGTATTAATGGCAGCAGCTGACGTTGCAATAGATGAGCCCGCTGTCTTAACAGAATAATTCCTTCCTGGGTTGCCACGTCACTAGCTCACGTAATCACTACCGGCAAAGACAGCAATGCTGCCGTAAGGCGGCCGGCCTTCGAAGTTCGGCCGCCGAGTTGCAAGTCTTTTCAGGTGACGCCACACTGGGCGAATTGCGTGTCGATGATGATGATAACACAACACGCCGTCTCCCAGCGAAGAAAATCTCCGATCCGCCCGGGAATCGAAGCTCGGCCCGCTGCGTTGCAGTCATACGCGCTGTACACTCAGCTAAGGGGGCGGACTCTTCTGTAGTGACAAGACACGGCCACGTAAGGTCGCTGGACAGCAGTGCCGTGTCCCAGCCACTTGCTGTAGCCCTGCTGAAAACCCCGTTCAACGCTGTGGACTATCAAAAGGCCGGCAATTCGCCGTACGTCGGAAACCGTAGCGTGCGAAAAGAAGGAACTGCACTATTACGAATACTGCCGACTCTATCCGAGCCGTATATGAATTACATTTAGGAAAGAAAACATGGTGGGTGATAAATGTATTCGGTACTCATTGTCACTAATGACTTGCTCCTCTGAGAATTAGAAATTGGAGGAATACGAAAACTACCGAGTGAGGACGACGCAATTGAAAGAAGACAGGCGACTAATGAAACGTTTACATTGCGAACATAACCTGATTTCCCAGAAACTTCGTTCAGTGGAATAGGAATCAAAATAAACGAACACTTGTTTTCTGAGAAAACGAAGGTCAAAGTTTTCGACATCGTTTAGCTGCCTTTTAGCGCTCGAGGTATCAGCCGAAATGGCAGCGCTGTGGCTAGCGTCGCGACCTTTCACTTTTGCTCCCTGTGTTCCAAACCTGGTTATTGTTTTTACTTCATTTATATTATTATACTTTTTCATTTATTTACCCATGTCCATCGAAAGTTACTATACAGATGTTTACTATAAAGATAGGGGATACTAGGACGTTATTTTAATCGTAAAAATATAACTGAGTTTCACAGTAACTATCGTACATTTATTTCATAATACATATGTTTGTGTGGTATTTTCAGCGATTAAGGCCCTCTTTAAAATGTCATATTCTTATATTTCGTTCTTATATCAGTTAGTATATTGTTATATTTTCTCTTACGCGTATTTTACATGAAGATTTAGCGCGTTCTCTTGGATGATGCCCATCACAGAAACATTCGAAACATAACAATTTCGAATGCCACAAGCCACAGTGCCACAGTGACATTTCTTCGTATGAATCTCACTCGGCAAAGAAGAGTCGTTAATGTTGCTGAAGATTTCATGCGTTGACAATAATTTCGCAGCAATCCACGCTTAGCAGTTCAATTTACTGAAAACGGAGGCTTGCAAACCGTTTATGAATCAAGGTACACTACAGGAATTTCACCGAAAACAATTTCGAATTATTTTCTTATTTATTTATTGTTTTTTCCGTTCTTTTTAAATTCATTTACCAGACAGACAATTAGTAGACGAATAAGGGCAACGTTATTTCAATATACATTGGGAAATATTTGTGCAGTAGTCTCCTACAGACATGGGTAAATAAATGAAAAACAAAAATAAAAATAATCATCGTGTTTCGAACACGGGGCTCCAAAGCAGGGAAGCTATCCGCTTTGCCCTCGCCTCACCTGAAGGTTTTCCTCGCTAAAAGGCACATAAGGTACCTCGAGAACTTTGACTCCCGTTTTTTCTTCAGAAACGTTCGAGCATCTACGGGTAAGCCGAAACACGTTTTCACTT
This sequence comes from Schistocerca serialis cubense, assembly GCF_023864345.2. Taxonomy (NCBI): domain Eukaryota; kingdom Metazoa; phylum Arthropoda; class Insecta; order Orthoptera; family Acrididae; genus Schistocerca; species Schistocerca serialis. The sequence goes on from NC_064643.1 coordinate 465,971,218, forward strand.
ATTTTGAGTCCTCTTCCATTGTGTGAAGTTTCTTCTAGAAAATCGGCTTATGACAGGGTCCGCTAGCTACCGAGTCGGCCCGAACGAGGAAGCAAACATGCGAGTAACGAAATATTTCAGACAGCAACGAGTCGGTCGTCGAATCTCGTGGAACATTCTTCAGTAACGAATACATTCGATATGCAACAGATCTAGATATGAGCGACTGAGGTAGCTTTGAGCTAAGACACTGCCAGAAAGTTTTGCCAGAGAAGAGTATAAGCTTCCATCTCCTCTTGCTTTATTTTGATAGTTATTAGCCGTTGCAAACTGAATTAAGACAACTACATATTATTTCGTTTGGGGCTTAACGACTCACAAACAAGTAAATATGAGCAGGTTACGAGCAATAACTGTGAGACTTGTGCCAATGTCATGCCCCCGTTTCAGTTTTTATAATGAGACTTGTGCCAATATCATGCCCCCGTTTCAGCTTTTATAAACCATCATTATATTTTAGTTTCATAATACACTGCCTGACAAAAGAAGTGAACCACCCAGAAGACACGGGTGAATGTCAATATACCCTCTTTTATGTACGTATGATGGGCGAGCATGTAAATGGTTAAGAGTTGCAATTCTCTATGACAGGAAGAACAAACACCATGTAGCATTGGTGCTGCCTGTGTTTAGCGTATGTACGAGGACAGACAGGAGTGAAAAGTGTCAGATGTTTAGTGAGCACAGTGAAATGAAATGAAATGTCGTGTGGCTAGTCTCTCCCGTCGAGTAGACTGGTCGTCTGGTGCAAGTCTTTTTAGTTGACGCCACTTAGGCGACATGCGTGTCGTTGAGGATGATGTGATGATGAAGACAACACAACACTCAGTCACCGAGAGCAGAAAATCTCCCACCCAGACGGAAATCGAACCCGGGCCCTGCGCATGGCATTCTGCCGCGCTGACCACTCGGTTGTGGAGGCGGACAGTGACCACAGTGAAGGAGACGGAGACACCGCATAACCGTGTGAGACAGTGTTATCAGAACCTGACAGAGTTTGAAAGGGGTTACAGGTCTCCATCTGGCCTGCTGGTCGAATCGTGCAATATCCAGTTTTGTGGGGCATTCGTATGTGACAGTGGCCTGATGTTGCTCCAAGTGTGTCAACATGAGGACAAATATATAGGTCGTCAAGCTTCCGGTCAACTACGTGGCAGCACCGCGAGGGATGATCGCCGTGTTGTGCACCAAACACAGCATAACAACATCACATCTGCGTCTGCCAACTAAGAACAAGTGATGGACACCCTGCACCTTTCTGTCATCTCGCACTGTTGGCAGCAGCCGGACTAGGGAAACCGTCCTACGCGTAGGCTGCCATTCACACCATAACGTAAAAGGCTGCATTTGAGTGTTGCCGTGGCCTGAAAGCCTGGACTACTAATGGGTAGCGTCGCATTGTGCTTGGCAATGAATCACAGTTCTGCACTACCCTGAATGACTATCGTCGACGTGTGTGTCGGCGGCTCGGGAAGGGGTCCATTCTTCCATTATTTTCGAGACCCATATCGGTGTTGCCTCTGGTGTCATGGCGTGGGGAGAATCTACAGATAACAGCTGCTAGTGGCTGCGGGAACTCTGGCGGCACAACGCTACGTCCTAGACACCCTGCGCCCTAATGTGTTACCGATTGTGCAAGAGTATCGTGGTGCCATTTTCCAACAGAACAATGCTCATCTGTGGCACTTATGTCTATGAACAGTCTGCTTAATGAAGAGGTACTCCCGTGGTCGGCAAGATCCCCACTCCTGTCCCTGTTAAGCATGCAACCAGCTTCAACTTCAGCTCCACCACAGAGCCAGTGTACACGATCTCAAGGGCCATTTACAGTAGCTGTCGGCCAACTTGCCTCAGGAGAGAATGCAACGGATTTATCACAACGAAGAGGTACGTGCATCTATGGCACAGGCGATGGAACGTCATACTGAAACGTAGGCTCATAGCGGCAGGTTCACTGAATGTTTGACTGTTTGTTGTAATCACTGAAATAACATCATATACCCTCTCTCCTTCGCTTCTGGAAGCTTCACAGTTTCTCAGCGAGTGTAATCTGGCATGTTGAATAAAGAGGGATTTGGCGACCAGAGTTTTTATTCCATCACTGATTTCATCGACAGCCTGAAAAACACTCTCTTTGTGAACGTCGTCTGACCTCTATGCTCACGAAAAGAGAATACCGTGGAAGGAAATACTGGGTTTATTTGCTGGTCGTGCAGTGGTAGGGAAGGAGAGGAGTATGCCTATGATCCTTTCCGACAGCGTTCCTCAAGACAGAAATAGCTTGCGGTTGACCAGTGGGCAGGGGACCACTTGGCACGGTGACCCCTCAAGAAGACGTGTGCCACGAGAGTGGCGATGGGTCAAGTACAGGTCGCCAGCTGGCGGCAGAGGCAGCGCCTGGGGAGTTATGAACAGTTCATCGCCTCAATCACAGCATTTATAAGACGCTCCGCTGTTACACAAACGAATTGATGACAAGTGCAGAAAGTCACGGGCTAACAGTACACAGCTAGCAATGAATGAGCGTTGACAGTTACTTGAGTTGGACTATTTTGACTACCACAAAACCCCTGCTAATTGAAATGAACTTGGGTGACCATTTTTAATATTGTTGACCTACCATTCCCCAGTTTCTATTAATATCACACTAATAATTTTTACCTTAGGACGATCTTTATGCAACTGAGTGAAGGCAACATTTACTTTGCTAGAGATGTTTCGCCTTTGTTTATGAAGACATCTGTGAGATTCGCCTATATTTTCATTTGCATGCAGCACGTTCAACTTACATGTTCTGCTTTTCTTCATAAATCTTAGAAACAGTTCTGACCGAAGCATCTTTTGATCAATATGTGTTTTACTACTTACTACTTACTGTGTGTGTGTGTGTGTGTGTGTGTGTGTGTGTGTGTGTGTGTGTGTGTGTGTTAATATTCTCTACATGTGTTCTTGCTGTGCTTTTGGTAACGCTGTTGTTCTGTCTGTCTGTCTGCCTGTCACACAAAAAGAATTTGTAGCAATGTATAAGATTTAAAACAATACATCCATCATATCCCAAACATAAAGCAAGGACAAGAAACGCATCACATTCAAAACGCCAATGTTGAACGCAAGCAACTGATAAATGGCCAGGCACGCATTAACAACTCACTACTAAACCTGAACAAAGAGCTCGCGCCCACTCTCTCTCTCTCTCTCTCTCTCTCTCTCTCTCTCTATCTCACACACACACACACACACACACACACACACACACACACACACACACAAATATAGCCTTTGACTGTAGAGATCACAAAATACATTCCTCAGCTGTCAACACTACGTAACGCTAACCATGTTAACATGGTGGGAAAATGTTGATGCAGTTTGCATCCTCTGTCGCAAATTATTTTTAGTGCTGCAGGGAAAAGAACATTTTCACCTGTAATACAGCAAGAGCACATATAGAAAAACATCAGTACACACAATAAGTAAGAAAACATATATTGAGCCGGCTGCCGTGGCCATGCGTTTCTAGGCGCTTCAGTCCGGAACCGCGCTGAGGCTACGGTCGTGGGTTCGAATCCTGCCTCGGGCACGGATGTGTGTGATGTCCTTAGGTTACTTAGGTTTAGGTAGTTCCAAGTCTAGGGGACTGATGGCCTCAGTTGCTAAGTCCCATAGCGCATGGACCCATTTGAACCATTTTGAACATATATTGAGCAAAAGATGCCTAGGTCAGAACTGCGTGTAGCTTACACGTACAAAGGGCTGCATAAAAATTAAAATGTATTTGAATTTTAGGCCACTGATAATGCGTCAATAAACTGACTCGAAACACGTCTAGGAAAAAAGCCTTTATTCAGTTGCATACATACAATCCAAACCTAACCTAAAACTCATTAATGTAATATTGAGTGAATACGTGCGTTTTGTCCTTTCTTCTGAGTACACCTCGAAGTTTCCTGAAGGGTTTGAGGGGAAGTTGTTAATCGCTTTTAACTTTCCAAACGAAAAACGAACCTTAACTATTGGAAAGTATCAAATGGCTCTGAGTACTATGGGACTTAACATCTGAGGTCATCAGTCCCCTAGAACTTAGAACTACTTAAACCTAACTAACCTAAGGACATCACACACATCCATGCCCGAGGCAGGATTCGAACGTGCGACCGTAACAGTCGCGCGGTTCCAGACTGAAGCGCCTAGAACCGCTCGGCCACCACGGCCGGCTGGAAAGTATCGCTTCCTTTCATGTTCAGCTGCATAACTGCGATTTTATGAAAAAGAGAAAGAGAGAGAGAGAGAGAGAGAGAGAGAGAGAGAGAGAGAGAAAGAAAGAAAATTGAAAGCTTTGTCAGTGCAGTTCGTAGATGGCACGCTACTGGATAGCATCGCTGTCTCTTGATCGCGAGGTCTCAATTTCGATTTCTGGTCAGGTCGGGAATTTTCTTCGCTCGGGGGTTGGGTGTTTGTGTTGTCGTAATCATTTCATCCCATCTTCTACACAAAGACGCACAAGTCGCTGAGGAGTCGTGACACAGAGAGACTGACACCATGAGGAGGAGCAATCGCAGTCGAGCCCTGAAAGAAATGTTCACTCTGCTGTGGGGTGTGCGCTATATGAACAATCCTGTGTGCCGGACCGAGACTCCAAAACAGGACGTTTGCCTTTCGCAAGCAAGTGCTACTAAGCTACCCAAATCACGGCTCACGATCCCTCCTCATAGCTTTACTTCCTCCAGTACCTCGTCTCCTACCTTCCAAACTTCACAGAACCTCATCGTTTCTTCAAGGAGTGCTAGTCTTCCAAGGTTCGCAGGAGAGCTTCTGTGAATTTTGGAAGGTAGGAGATAAGGTAATGGTGGAAGCAAAGCTGTGAGCACGGGTTGTGAGTCGTGCTGGGGTAGCTCAGTTGGTAGAGCACTTGCCCGCGAAAGGCAAAGCCCAGTGCTTGAATCTGGGTCCGACACACAGTTTTATTCTTCCAGGAAATTTCAACCCCAGAAGGGGTCCCCCGTGCAATAATGCCGTACAGTCGTTTAATTTTTCTCAGTGTATACGTCGTCAGTATTATGATGATTACTGTCATCCAAAATATGTGACACACGATAAAAATTCTTACTGCAAATCGAAGCAGATTCAAGGAATAATTCTTCTTTGCTTAATGGATTATTTAGGTTACTCTGCTTTCCCCATGCAAGGATAAGAAAAAGTTTCTCTGTATGCGAGAGGGACGGCGTTTCTCTGTATGCGAGAGGGACGTTGGTAACAGAGACATTTTGTCTTAGTTATTTGGTTACCTGTAGTGCAAGAACGTAGTTGATCTGATAACTAAATTCGTTGGAAACTTTTACTCATGTAATTCTTCAGTGTAGTGTTTCATTCCATCTAGGGTAATGTGTCGTCATAATATTGTTTGTTTCACTTAAAAGGGTCAGCGGAGACTTGTAAGGAAAATCTTACGTCATTTTCAAAAGTAAAGAAGTATGAGCTGAATTGTACCGAGACTGCACCCCATTTCAAATGTGGTCCGTGTCACAGACATATGCAAATACGTGTATTAAGTACGTGCGTAATACGATTTAAGACGAGGGGGGGGGGGGGGGGTAAAACTGTATGATATAACTGATACCCTAAGAAAACAGAGATACAAATACAAGCAAATGTTCTTTAAATGTACACACATATCTTTTACCCTGGCTTTATTTGTTGACGAATGTGTACAAATTTACTCACGGTCAATCGATTCCAGTCCATTTGAAAATGCCTTGCAATCGAAATGTGGTAATCTTGTGAGTAAATAAATACTCGTTAATCACTAAATACAGTCAAGGAGAAAGATAAAAGATAAATATGTACTTCAGGGTACAGACTAGTGAGGATACATTTCGCTTTCGTTAAATGTTGACCAACAGATATTCCGAATACGAAGTTTTCAACGAAATTTGGGCCACTGAAAAAAGACTCCAAATGATTTTGAGTACCGATTTCTTGTTGCAGCCGGAAGGTGGATGTATAACTTCAATCCAAAAATGAGATAGCAGTCAAAGCACTAGATGTATGACAGAGGTCTTGCACAAAAGAAGCCGAAGTTGATTTCTCCTCTCGGAAGTTTATTACCAGCTCTTCTGTCAGGGGAAATGGATTTTTGGTAGGCCTATTGTTCGTTTACCTTTGCCCAAATGCGTTAAAACTGGTAAGAAGAAGACTGGTTGCAAGAAAGACGAACAAATTATTTCCTTGCACAACTAAGCGCTTTAGCAAATGAAAATGAATGAGTTCAAGCAGAAACTGTCAAAACATCCACGCTATTGGCCCAATTTGGCGTCATTTCTGTACCACCTAGACCAATGTCTAACGAACATTAAAGCTTGAAAAGAATTTGTATCGAAAATTAAGTGCGTTTTAAAATATGTGATATATTATTTACTGACATGCGGAGAACTCACTTTACTTTCGTATAGGCGTCTCAAAAATTTTGTAACTTGACTACCAGTTGAGTGGTTGCGGTGATTAAAAAACTAGACGCCTGTTCCAAACGTAAATTATCCTGAAATTTTCGAATGGTTTAAGTAACTTTTTGCGTGCGCTTGTCGAGAATGTTTTTGATAGAAAAGGCTACTGATTTTCTTGCTTATCTTTATCCCAGGAGCTTGGATTCATTTTTAAATTACAGAGCTGGTGATGAGATGTTAAAAGTAAAACATTGGTGCTCTTTCACCTCGTTTCATTACTTAGAGTGTTTCTATACGCAACGAAATTCCCAGAGATGCGTGCATGAGTCAGTCGAAGGCAAGGAGATTAGTCGAAGGTATATGTTGTGTGTCAATCTTTGGGCTGACACTCGACAGGATGATGGTAATGTCTCACGGAGTCTTTGGAAGCGGCAGCAAATCATGGCTTGGCCAGAACTATTAAATTGTTTATTTTCAGACAAAACCTATCCCATTAAGAATTAACAATTTCATCTAGCCTGCCAGAAAATGTTTCGCATACAAGAACGTGGGAATACGACAATTTAATTGCAAGTTTGGCAGTTAATTTGCACAATAGTCATGGAAACAGAACACCAACATCCTACAAATATGATAGAAAACTATGTGGTATTTTGGAAAAACGTCAAAAGCAGCAGAATTTCACTTAAATTCTCTCACAGACATCAAATTAAAGACATATTAGCAAATACACTTAAATATTTTTCGCAGGGTATACATGCTTGTGTGCTGATTACTAACGATGTGCCTTAGAACACGAAATCATGACATCAAAACTCGTAAAATCTGAAACCCATTTTCGTCTTCATATGTTCTTCGCGTAGAAGGCAACTTCTTATTCCCTACATGGGAATAGAACTCTTTTCATTGTTATTTAATACAATTTCTGCTACTTAGATAATATATATTGCCGCCATATGGTTCATAATCACCAAATTCCAGTTGACTAAAGTAGCTAGAAGATCAAGATTTCGTTTTTTCGATATCGGTAAATAAAATCAAGAAAAATGAAGAATTTTATTCTTTAGTACATACGTCTTACGAAATCGACTCTGGGTAACTGTACGTCCATGTAGATTAAACATTTAGTAAGTCCTCTAGTCTTCCATGACAAGGTTTCTTTATCCAAAACGATCTGATAATCGCATCGCGTTTGCGCCCACAGTTTGTGCCTAGAAACAAGGAATATGTCGCTGAATGGAGAAACTTGCTATAACGCTTACTGTTACATTGCATATTCTTGATTTACATAAATAATTTTGTAATCTCAAGCCAGAGTGCGCACAAGAGACAAAACACCTCTTCTCCTCTAACTCAAAAATTTATCTCTCATTTAATATTTATTCCGTAAAACCCTGATGTACAATTTTTACACCAGATTAAACATAACTTATACTCGAGTTAATGTTGTGCTTTACAGCGGTAACTTCCACTCTTCCCCTCTTGAATGCATTAGGAGCAAAACGGAGTATAACCACGCTCAAAAACGGTGTGAACTAATTGTGTTTATATAGGTAGCTACTAAAATGAAACGTTGTAGTTTAATCACAAATTAGATGGAAATTTTGCCTCCGCATTACAAAGTTATTTTTAATTGTTCTGTTATGTTTTCAACCCTATGACTAACACAAAAAAATTCTTCTCTGAAATGTCAAAAATCTAACTGTAGCTAAGAGTGATTCTTTCACCCATCAGAAACTTACGCTTGTAAGGCTGCCAAATTACTGTATTTAGGACACAATTTTCTGTAATTGGTGAGTGATGATGATTAAAATTATACTTTAAAATTAATGTTAATCTGCCAATGGGGTGAATTTATGAATTTAAAAATTTCAGAAATTATTTCAGCCGATTACGTCTCACTAATAAAGAAATAACTAAATGGAGAAATCTAAAACAAAAATAAAAAATGAAGATGTAGGAAGACCTACACGAAACAGTTGCAGAGCACACTGTAGCGCCGGCCGGGGTGGCCGAGCGGTTCTAGGCGCTACAGTCTGGAACTGCGCGACTGCTACGGTCGCCGGTTCGAATCCTGCCTCGGGCATGGATGTGTGTGACGTCCTTAGGTTAGTTAGGTTTAAGTAGTTCTAAGTTCTAGGGGACTCCTGATCCGAGATGTTAAGTCCCATAGTGCTCAGAGCCATTTTTGAACAGTGTAGCGACCAAGAGAGGAACAGTTCATCAGGGTGTGGCGTACACAGTGAGACAACTACGGACACTGCTGATAGCTGTCATGGATTTCAGGGCCGCTGAATGTTAACATATATCGGAATGAGTAACCTATCCACTCAAGCATTTTTGTTTATGATGCGTTTTCAGCAACCATTGTTCACTGGCAGGCCATCACTTTAGGATATTTATAACTAAAATGAGCATAGCAGCCTGAGGTTCTAAGGGGACACGTTTGCTGAATTCACTGACTTACTATGCGTTTTTGATAAAAAAGTAGTTTTTTCTAACGAACTAAATTGCAAATGCTGTATGTTCTTGTACTAGACACGTGTTGTTTACTGTGCACTTATATACAGTTAAATATCCAGTTTGAATTTTGTAAGGAATCTTCATTCTGTTGACAAGGTAGTACTGCTGGAAAATTCAGCTGATGTATCGGTTTCTGAGAGGAGTTCAATGACTTACAGGAACAGCGTTAAATTTCCTTAGTTTGCAGATTAGCGCCATAATAATAAAATTATCAAAATATATCCCTAGGAAACGTTGGAAGACCAAGTGGGTGCAATAACAATCGATACAGTAACGTTTGTGTTAGGTCACATTTCACACGACACTAGCGTTAAACTTATTTTGAATACGTAACTTAAATGTGACAGTCGACTGCTGTAGATGAGGTAGGTCGTTGTGATTGCGTCTTTTAATAGCGCAAGCTTCGCTGAAAGATCCACATCCACATATGAGACGCACAAACCACTGCTTATCTTTCTTACCTTTCTCGTCTTCTGTTGCACATATGTGAGGATTGCGGCCACACAGGACCTTTCTTTTCATGAAATCTACTCATTCATCTCATTTTATTGTACAAGATTAACCCAAAGAACATCCAAATTGGAAGACCCAAAGACAAGAAAAATTTAAACTGTTCAGGATTTGCTGATGACCTTGCTCTCGTGTCCACCGGTATTCAGTAAACCAAACAACAAGTTATCTCACTACAGGAAATAGCACAGAAAATTGGTCTTGGAATATCCTTTGAAAAAACAGTCATCATGTTAACTGACCCACCACTCATAAACAAAATTGCCATAGGAAACCAAGAAATGATAATTGTAGATAAATTTAAATATCTGTGAGAAATCATAACTATAACCTCAATGAAAAGCTAACATGGCATAACAAAATAAATAAATTGACTAGAGCACAGTATATCACCAAGAACACCTACAACAAAAAGAGCCTGTCAATATTAGCAAAATTAAAACACTACAAAACAGTCACTCAACCAGAAACAACATACGCAAGTGAAACCATCCTCAAAACAACTAAAACTGCTCAAATAGACAAAATACTCAAAACAGAGAGAAGAATCATCAAAACGTGCGTCAACAAGTCGTACCAGAAAGATGGACACTGGAGAGTAGCTACAAATGAAACACTCTACAAGGAAATAGAACCGGTAATGAGTACAATCAGAAAGAGGCGAATTTAATTTTTCGAACATCTGTTCAGAACATCAGAGAATATGATCATCAGGAGAATAATAGAAAAATTGTGGAATAGTAAGTGCAACATTAAGTGGATTACAGAAATCAAGGAAGATGTGGATGAGCCACAGATTACATTGGAAGACCTAAAAGACGAAACTGCCAAATCAGGAAACTCACAGACAAACAAACCAGACTGAAAACGAGAATTAAGGAACAGACAATAGGAAGGATGCTTTCCGATGAAGAAAGAAGGATGAGATCCGAGAGAACAAAGAAGTATTGGGCTGACAGGAATCTGGAAAATTGTTTGTATAAAGTTGGCTAGAGTGGTCCAATGAAGGCCATAAAACGTAAATAAATAATAAATAAATAAATAAATTCAGCACTACACATGCTGCTGTCTACTCCACATACACAACATAAGAGCGTAAACTTTCACATAGTTTGCACTACTCGTTCACTTACATAGCGTTTTTCTCACTAGTTGCCAGCATAAGTACATAAATCGCGACCTGCTGGCCAAATAATCGCAACTGTAACCAGTCAATAAACAGTTGCAACGATCACACGAAGCTGATCAGTTTAGCATACACGCTCAGTATACAGCTCAGCGTTTGTCAGGAAGCTGAAGTTTCTAAAATACAAATGCGTAGTAAGGCACGCAGAACTTTTGAACCCACCCGCAGAGTGTCTCATTTTTTCTAAAATTCCAGAACTTACTGAAACATGATTTGCAGAGGTATTATTAGTATCCAGACACATCTTCTCAGAAAGAGTAAATTAAAACATCTTCACAAAACTAATAGACATCCGAAAAATATGTGTTCACGTTACTAAGGCGGATCACAACATATCGAGCAGAGCTTTCCCAAATCTCTCCCTCTTCCAGAATGCGAGTTCTTTTACCTCTCTGATTTATGCAATATACTGTAAGCAACCAACTTCAGAGCATTTCGCGGACAATACTGTAACTTCTCTCCCTTACCAAACCTCATCTCCGTTTTAAATTTAATCATACGCTATCTGATCAGAGGTACATGGACTTCTATTCGTGTACATTAATATGGGGTGCCTCCGCTCTTCGCCTTTATGGCGGCTTGAATTCTACTGGGGCACTGAACAGTCGAAACCAGAGAAGTTACTGATTCTATTATTTTATTTCTGTATTTACTTATTAACATTTCAGTGGGTCGTTGGCTACTATAAACTAGACAATTTTCAGAACTGTAGTACTTTCCTTGTTTTTTTATATAATTAAATTGTTAAATAAGAAAGAACAACAAACCAAGAAAACCAGATACATAACGCACAGTTAGGAAAAACGAGGAAACAAAACAAGTAAGCGGGCCGCGGTGGTCTAGCGGTTCTAGGCGCTCAGTCCGGAACCGCGCGACTGCTACGGTCGCAGGTTCGAATCCTGCCTCGGGCATGGATGTGTGTGATGTCCTTAGGTTCGTTAGGTTTAAGTAGTTCTAAGTTCTAGGGGACTGATGACCACAGATGTTAAGTCCCATAGTGCTCAGAGCCATTTGAACCAAAACAAGTAACCTTAAGAAGAAAATAACACACGAAAGGAAAGGTTTAGATAGCAAAAGAGATCCCTTTACGTAGCTATTTCAAGTGGAAGGACTTTGGTATACACTTCGAGCCTGTTTCATCTGAATTAGCATATTCTGTTATACTATAGTAGCTACTATATTAACTCGACGTGATTTCTATGTAAGTTAGGAAGGAATCACTCGTGAGTTCCAAAAGTGCTACCAACACTCCAGCCAGTAAAATACGCGTAGGAAGTTGAAGAGAACGATGTACAGTGATCGAGCAGTCCATCACTACACAGTTCTGTAGTCAGTGATATACGAGATGGTGTGAAGATCGAAGCCACTGTGCAGTGGACGACTCGAAACGAGTTATTTATAGTGATGAATCACACTACACCCTCTGGCACTAGTCATGAATCACACTACACCCTGTGGCATTCTCCAAACTCAAATCCTTCCATCGGATTGCCACAGGGTATAGTGGGATTCATCACTACAAATCACTCGTTTCCAGTCATCCACTGTACAGTGACATCGATCTTCACACCACCTTGTTTATCGTTGACTACAGATATTTGTAGTTATGAGAGGCTAGTCGATCATTGCAGACCATTCTCTTTATCATCCTACGCATTTTGTGCTACCTAGATTCTTCGTAGCAATTTTGGAACTCACGAGTGAGTCCTTCTGCGGATTTAATGTGATTTTTTACAACCATCCTCCGCAATGCTCGAAGGTCCCTGACCTCAGTACATAAGGTCTGCCCTTTCTTGTTTTACCTGCGGTTCCTTCTTAGCGTTTCCACTTGCTAATCAGACCACCAACCGTCAGCTTGGACAGCTTTATAAGGGCTGCTATGTCCCTGACTAATTTACACTACTGGCCATTAAAATTGCTACACCTCGAAGCTGACGTGCTACAGACGTGAAATTTAACAGACAGGATGAAGATACTGTGATATGCAAGAGATTAGCTTTTCAGAGCATTCACATAAGGTTGGTGCCGCTGGCGACACCTACAACGTGCTGACATGAGGAAAGTTTCCAACCGATTTCTCATGTAGAAACAGCAGTTGACTGGCGTTGCCTGGTGAAACGTTGCTGTGATGCCTCGTGTAAGGAGGAAAAATGCGTACCATCACGTCTCCGACTTTGACAGAGGTCGGATTGTAGCCTATCGCCATTGTGGTTTATCGTATCGGGACATTGCTGCTCACGTTGGTCGAGATCCAATGACTGTTAGCAGAATATTGAATCGGTAGGTTCAGAATGGTAGTACGGAACGCCGTGCTGGATCCCAACGGCCTCGTATCACTAGCAGTCGAGATGACAGGCATCTTATCCGCATGGCTGTAACGGATCGTGCAGCCACGTCTCGATCTCTGAGTCAACAGATGGGGACGTTTGCAAGACAACAACCATCTACACGAACAGTTCGGCAACGTTTGCAGCAGCATGGACTATCAGCTCGGAGACCATGGCTGCGGTTACCCTTGACGCTGCATCACAGACAGGAGCGCCTGCGATGGTGTCCTCAACGACGAACATTGGTGCACGAATGTCAAATCGTCATTCTTTTTCGATGAATCCAGGTTCTATTCACAGCATCACGATGGTCGCATCCGTGTTTGGTGACATTGCGGTGAACGCACTTTGGAAACGTGTATTCGTCATCGCCATACTGGCGTATCACCTGGCGTGATGGTATGGGGTGCCATTGGTTACACGTCTCGGTCACCTCTTCTCCGCATTTACGGTACTTTGAACAGTGGACGATACATTTCAGATGTGTTACGACCCGTGGCTCTACCATTCATTCGATCCCTGCGAAACCCTACATTTGAGCAGGATAATGCACGACCGCATGTTGCAGGTCCTGTACGGGCCTTTCTAGATACAGAAAATGTACGACTGCTGCCATGGCCAGCACATTCTCCAGATCTCTCACCAATTGAAAACGTCTGGTCAATGGCAGCCGAGCAACTGGCCCGTCACAATACGCCAGTCACTACTCTTGATGAACTGTGGTATCGTGTTGAAGCTGCATGGGCAGCTGTACCTGTACACGCCATCCAAGCTCTGTTTGACTCAATGCCCAGGCGCATCAAAGCCTTTTTACGGCCAGAGGTGGTTGTCCTGGGTACTGATTTCTCAGGATCTATGCATCCAAATTGAGTGAAAATGTAATCACATGTCAGTTCTCGTATAATATATTTGTCCAATGAATACCCGTTTATCATCTGCATTTCTTCTTGGTGTAGCAATTTTAATGGCCATTAGTGTATTAATCAGGTGACATCCAATGACCAGTCAACGTTCGAAATCACTGAGCTCTCGTGACCGACCCAATCTGGTGTCTCTGCTTCCTAGTAGTAACACAATACTCCCCGCTTCCTTTTATACTAGTGTTACCCTCACTGGTGACGTCTAGACCGATTCCGTATTAAATACGGTCGTACGGGTACTTTGGGTCAGGTAGTGTATACCAGTGTTCTATATATTCCGAAAAGCAAACAAAATAACTCATTCTTTACATGTCTTAACAGTAGCTTCCAAACAGTCTTGCATATAACACCACAAGATTGAAAGATAAATGACGTATTCCCACTTGTTGCCATATGAGGCTACGTAATGCACCCAGGAGCATTGTTGAACAAGATCGCTGTGGTGGTGCAGGTGCTATGGTGTGGGGATAATATTGCATGTGCGACTGGCCTCCAAATTTCTGTGCTCACCGGTCAACGTTATCGTGACATTACACTCCTTCCCCATGTGCATCTTTCTGGGGTGCTTTCGGTCAGACTTCATTTTTCTGTACGACAGTGCGCGACTTAATTGAATTGTACATGTCGAAAATCACTTGGAACGAGAGGACATTCGGCGAATGGCTTGTTCCAATTGTTCCTCCGACTTCTATTCCATGGAGCACGTTTGGGATGCGTTGGGGACAGATACGCATGCACCATCGACCATCAAGCGTTTGTCAACCGCGCTGGTGGGGGAATGGAAGGCCCTACCATAAGAGCTCCTTACCAATCTTGTGACCAGCAGGTGAGCACTTTCCAAAGCTTGCATTTTCGTCCTTGATGATTACATACCATATTAAAATTCATGTCCCGCCTTCCGTTATGTGCAGGAGACGATCAGAATTCACTGTGACTTTAGTGTATTTATCGTCTTTGAAGAAAAGAGTCACTTCTGTTCCTTTCATTGCGTATTTAACTAAGCTTCATTGTTTTATATACTGCAGAAGATTTATATATATATATATATATATATATATATATATATATATATATATATATATATATATATCGTCATGGAGCATTTAAAATGCTGAAGTCGTTGAAATCATTGCAAACTACTAATTTTTTCTTCTTGTCTGACAGGAAGATAAATAATGAGTCTGGGTTTCTCATAAGAATCTGAAAGTTTCGAGTGAAATGTGTAGGCTCATACAATTACAAAAGGTGTATTCTGGAGTAAGAACTGACAATAATATGCTTCTAGATGCTGAGCAACACAAAACCTGCTTGTTTCAATATTTTTATTTTTACATCCAACTTCTACATATGTTGCAACTGCTGTTTTTTCCGTGCTGAACCTACACGAAAATGATGCTCGTCTGTAACACCTGACATTTAACTTCTCTATCCCTGTGATTACATTGTGATCAGGGAAGCACATACATCTATAACTTCAGAATTCTCTATGTCTTCTACACTTACAGCGGAGGAGTGGTACTCAAGCGTCAACTTTAGGTTACAATATCTCCGGATATAATTAACATTTTACAATGCAACAAACGGCACTGATTACGTATTTGTTTATATGTTCAGATGTGCTAACAAAACTAACGTGGTCCCATTTAAAAAAACGTAGGTTTGTGTTAAAAAACATACTTCCGTGCATTTTTGTATGGTTTGTATTAAACAATTACACTAGCCCCTCTCCTCACGTTCGGTCTGTGGAGTCGGTTCGTCAGTATTTGATGTGGTTTACGAAATATATCCAGCGGTAACGTTAGGTGACTCACCCTGTATATACACTCCTGGAAATTGAAATAAGAACACCGTGAATTCATTGTCCCAGGAAGGGGAAACTTTATTGACACATTCCTGGGGTCAGATACATCACATGATCACACTGACAGAACCACAGGCACATAGACACAGGCAACAGAGCATGCACAATGTCGGCACTAGTACAGTGTATATCCACCTTTCGCAGCAATGCAGGCTGCTATTCTCCCATGGAGACGATCGTAGAGATGCTGGATGTAGTCCTGTGGAACGGCTTGCCATGCCATTTCCACCTGGCGCCTCAGTTGGACCAGTGTTCGTGCTGGACGTGCAGACCGCGTGAGACGACGCTTCATCCAGTCCCAAACATGCTCAATGGGGGACAGATCCGGAGATCTTGCTGGCCAGGGTAGTTGACGCACACCTTCTAGAGCACGTTGGGTGGCACGGGATACATGCGGACGTGCATTGTCCTGTTGGAACAGCAAGTTCTCTTGCCGGTCTAGGAATGGTAGAACGATGGGTTCGATGACGGTTTGGATGTACTGTGCACTATTCAGTGTCCCCTCGACGATCACCATTGGTGTACGGCCAGTGTAGGAGATCGCTCCCCACACCATGATGCCGGGTGTTGGCCCTGTGTGCCTCGGTCGTATGCAGTCCTGATTGTGGCGCTCACCTGCACGGCGCCAAACACGCATACGACCATCATTGGCACCAAGGCAGAAGCGACTCTCATCGCTGAAGACGACACGTCTCCATTCGTCCCTCCATTCACGCCTGTCGCGACACCACTGGAGGCGGGCTGCACGATGTTGGGGCGTGAGCGGAAGGCGGCCTAACGGTGTGCGGGACCGTAGCCCAGCTTCATGGAGACGGTTGCGAATGGTCCTCGCCGATACCCCAGGAGCAACAGTGTCCCTAATTTGCTGGGAAGTGGCGGTGCGGTCCCCTACGGCACTGCGTAGGATCCTACGGTCTTGGCGTGCATCCGTGCGTCGCTGCGGTCCGGTCCCAGGTCGACGGGCACGTGCACCTTCCGCCGACCACTGGCGACAACATCGGTGTACTGTGGAGACCTCACGCCCCACGTGTTGAGCAATTCGGCGGTACGTCCACCCGGCCTCCCGCATGCCCACTATACGCCCTCGCTCAAAGTCCGTCAACTGCACATACGGTTCACGTCCACGCTGTCGCGGCATGCTACCAGTGTTAAAGACTGCGATGGAGCTCCGTATGCCACGGCAAACTGGCTGACACTGACGGCGGCGGTGCACAAATGCTGCGCAGCTAGCGCCATTCGACGGCCAACACCGCGGTTCCTGGTGTGTCCGCTGTGCCGTGCGTGTGATCATTGCTTGTACAGCCCTCTCGCAGTGTCCGGAGCAAGCATGGTGGATCTGACACACCGGTGTCAATGTGTTCTTTTTTCCATTTCCAGGAGTGTATATACAGGGTGGTCGTCCATTGATCGTGACCAGGCCAAATATTTCACGAAATAAGCGTCAAACGAAGAAACAACAAAGACGAAACTTGTCTAGCTTGAAGGGGGAAACAAGATGGCGCTGTGGTTGGCCCGCTAGATGGCGCTGCAATAGGTCAAACGGATATCAACTGCGTTTTTTTAAACAGGAACCCATATTTTTATTACATATTCGTGTAGTATGAAAGAAATATGAATGTTTTAGTTGGACCACTTTTCTCGCTTTGTGATAGATGGCGCTGTAATGGTCACAAACGTATGGCTCACAATTTTAGACGAACAGTTGGTAACAGGTAGGTTTTTTAAAATTAAAATACAGAACGTAGGTACGTTGAACATTTTATTTCGATTGTTCCAATTTGATATATGTACCTTTGTGAACTTATCATTTCTGAGAACGCATGCTGTTACAGCATGATTACCTGTGCACATGTATTGACAATGCGCTGACCCATGTTGTCAGGCGTTGTCGGTGGATCACGATAGCAAATATCGTCCAACTTTCCCCACAGAAAGAAATCCGGGGACGTCAGAGCCGGTGAACTTGCGGGCCATGGTATGGTGCTTCGACGACCAATCCACCTGTCATGAAATATGCTATTCAATACCGCTTCAACCGCACGCGAGCTATGGGCCGGACATCCATCAAGGTGGAAGTATATCGCCATTCTGTCATGCAGTGAAACATCTTCTAGTAAGATCGGTAGAACATTACGTTGGAAATCAGCATACATTGGCCCATTTAGACTGCCATCGATAAAATTGGGGCCAATTATCCTTCCTCCCATAATGCCACACCATACATTAACCCGCCAAGTTCGCTGTTGTTCCACTTCTCGGAGCCATCATGGATCTTCTGTTGCCCAATAGTGCATATTATGTCGGTTTACGGTACCGCTGTTGGTGAATGACGCTTCGTCGCCAAATACTAGGGTCACTTCCAAAAGAAATGCGCACTATTTTTGTAAAATTACAATTTTCATTCTGCATGTGTGAAAGTTTTACAGTGTGTAGATACATCCTTCCCGCTTGTTTTCAAACTTAGTTCAACCTGTTCCCGTGAGTGGCGCCGTCACAGCATGTCTTCAAGATGGCTGCTATACTTGACGTTCGTCAGAAGCAACGTGCTGTCATAGAATTCCTGTGCTATGAAAACGAGACAGTGGGAACCATCCACAAGAGGTTGAAAAAGGTGTATGGAGATGCTGCTGTCGGTCGCAGTACAGTTAGTCGGTGGGCAAGCAGGTTACGTAATGAAAGCGGGCACGGCAATATTGACGATTGTCCTCGCAGCGGCAAGACTCGTACTGCACACACTCCAGACAATGTGCACAGAGTTAACGAATTGGTGACTGCTGACAAACGCATCACAGTGAACTAATTGTCACGCTACGTTGGGATAGGGGAAGGAATTGTTTTCAGAATACTCAGAGTGTTAGCGTTAAAAAAGGCTTGTGCCAGGTGGGTTCCGCGGATGTTGACAGTGGCTCACAAAGAAACAAGAAAAACGGTATGCAGCGAAATTTTGGAACAGTACGAGAATGGTGGAGATGAGTTTCTTGGAAGAATTGTGACAGGTGATGAAACATGGCTCCGTCATTTTTCACCAGAGATGAAGAGGCAGTCAATGGAGTGGCATCATGCAAATTCACCCAAGGAAAAAAAATTCAAAACCACACCCTCTGCTGGAAAAGTTATGGCTATAGTGTTTTTCGATTCCGAAGGACTCTTGCTTGTGGACGTCATGCCAAGTGGAACGACCATAAATTGTGATGCAGATGTGACGACACTGAAGAAACTTCAAGCTCGACTGAGTCGTGTTCGACCACATCGGCAAAAGCAGGATGTTTCGCTGTTGCACGACAATGCACGGCCACATGTCAGTCAAAAACCCATGGAAGCGGTCACAAAACTCGGATGGACAACACTGAAACACTCGCCTTACAGTCCTGGCCTGGTTCCATGTGACTATCATCTCTTTGGGAAACTGAAAGACTTTCTTCGTGGAACAAGGTTTGAAGATGATGACTCCCTTGTGCACGCTGCCAAACAGTGGCTCCAACAGGTTGGTCCAGAATTTTACCGTGCGGGTATACAGGCGCTGGTTCCAAGAGGGCTTAAGGCAGTTGAGAGGGATGGAAATTACGTGGAGAAATGAAAATATTGTTCCTAAAGGATGTATTCACACACTGTCAAACTTTCAAACGAGTAGAATAGAAGAGGGATTTTTAAAAAAATAATGTGCATTTCTTTTGGAGTGACCCTCGTAGAACGCGTGCAAAAAATCTGTCATCGTCCCGTAATTTCTCTTGTGCCCAGTGGCAGAACTGTACACGACGTTCAAAGTCGTCGCCATGCAATTCCTGGTGCGTAGAAATATGGTACGGGTGCAATCGATGTTGATGTAGCATTCTCAACACCGACGTTTTTGAGATTTCCGATTCTCGCGCAATTTGTCTGCTACTGATGTGCGGTTTAGCCGCGACAGCAGCTAAAACACCTACTTGGGCATCATAATTTGTTGCAGGTCGTGGTTAACGTTTCACATGTGGATAAACACTTCCTGTTTCCTTAAATAACGTAACTATCCGGCAAACGGTCCGGACACTTGGATGACGTCATCCAGGATATCGAGCAGCATACATGGCACACGCCCGTTGGGCATTTTGATCACAATAGCCATACATCAACACGATATCGACCTTTTCCGCAATTGGTGAACGGACAAATTTAACAGGGGTAATGTATCACGGAGAAAATACCGCCCGCACTGGAGGAATGTTACGTGATACCACGTACTTATACGTTTGTTACTATTACAGCGCCATCTTTCACTAAGCGAAAAAGTGGTCCAACTAAAACATTCATATTTCTTTACGTACTACACGAGTATGTAATAAAAAATGGGGTACCTGTTTATAAAAACGCAGTTGATATCTATTTGACCTATGGCAGCGCCATTTAGTGGGTCAACCATAGCGCCATCTGGTTTCCCCCTTCAAGCTAGACAAGTTTCGTATTTGTAGCTTTTTCGTTTGACACTTATTTCGTTAGATATTTGGCCCGGTCATGATCAATGGACCACCCTATATATATATATATACATTCGCTAGTAAAATTCGTCATAAATAATCCGTCATAATTGAGAAGAGTGTTGATGTCCAGATATACAACACTTGAGGAAAAATTAATTTCATTACCTGTTATAAAAGTTGTCAGTGACTCAGAAAGGAATTCAAAGAGGAGCAGCAAAAATTGTTGTTCATTTACACAATTACATAACATGTATGACAGGTAGCAAAGCAAGTTTTACATTTAACCCAGGATAATTTCTTCTGGACAATTCCTGCTATTTCATGGACCAGTTTTTATTTATAAACTGTCAGACTGTAAGAAAACTTTATTTGTAGGTCTGGAAGACCTAAAGTTAAAACTTATTATGTACATATCCAACAAACGGATACATTCCACACCATTTAGATAAAAGAAATCGTTCAAATGATGTATAGAACATGCAACTAATTAACTAACTAGCTAACATATTATAATCATAATTTCTTTAGTCTTAAATGTCTGTTTATAACAATTTTATATACAACTACTGCCTGTAAAATGTTTTATTGCCGAGGCAATCTAATCAAATAATCTTAATCTCTGTTTCTAAATATGTATCGGTGGTCAATTAAACTGGTAGACGGAATATAGATTTAACATTTCACTCATTTCTCAACCAGAAGTTGCCGACGAAAATATTATTGACAGAAATGCGAATTTATGGTATGTTTCGACTTGTATGACAGCAGCAATTTTACTTGAATCAAGTTAACCACTTACAGCATCACGTAACGTTGAATCCAACTACTGCCGACTTCTTTGTCAAATAATTAGTATGTTTTATCCAGGCAAAAAATTAAAAAATAATATTAAAAATTATTTCATAAACGAGACTGACACATAGTGAAAAGATTAAACTTAATAGCCAGCGATGTCTTTGACTTTGATACACAAGAATGTAATAGTGAATGATTCAAAGTTGAAAAATATGCATTCAAACAAAATCGATAAGAGACAAAACTGAAATTAATATTAAATTTCGCTTTTATGAAGTCCAGTTAGTTAACCGATAAATTTAAAGACACATGTTTAACGATGGATGTCTAACTAGAATGAGAAACACTATCAACTTTGAAAAATTAATGACGCCTTTCTTCTCTATTGGCTGTTCCATTTTGCTTACATCAGTAAGAGTATAAGATGTCCTCTTGAAATGATTAGTATTCGAAATTTGGGGAGAAGGTCTGGTATTTGAAATTTGGAGAGAGAATTGTTTTTAACAGATGAATCGCTTTTTGGCAACAAAGTGGCCTGTTCCTCATCTATGAATAACTCAATGGCCTTCCACTTGTGATATAATGTATGGTGTGCTACTTGCTGCTAAACAATCCAGTATTAAGTATCTCGGAAGCTAATATCCTACATAAATATCGCTGACATGTCGTCTTATGCTGTAGTGATAAGCAGACGACAGCAATCAAAGTGCAAACTGGAATTATTCTGGGTAAAAGTTGTCGTGCAAATCACTATCGAATAGCATGTTTCCCAATTTAAATTAAAATACACTTACAATGTTTTCATATTGCAATCATTTTTTTGTCTTCTGAAAGACACGGTTCTTTTCGATTTGTTACAACTACCACTGAGGTGAGGACTCTTAACGCAGCACACGGGTGCAGATGAAGGACAGCCCTATCGACCTCGCAAGTCAGACAATGTGCGTCGATCAGCCAGAGTGTCCAAACGGTGATTGATGTCAGTGGAACAATGGCGGGTCAGCTTTTCTCTGCTTGTGAATGCCAAAGTCAACAACTCAACCGCAGAGTTTCTCTGGGTAAACAACCGGCACTTTGAGAAGGAACCAGCAGAGTTCCAGCTTTGGTTGTAATAAGGAAATGAAATCAGGGAAAGTAATAAACTTCAGTTAACTCATAGACAAAACGTCAAGTACAGGTTTAATAATCTTATTCAGGAATAAGAATTTTGAAGATTTCTTTATTTTCAAATTAAATTATTATTTTTGAACTGCTTTTTAATTTACATGTTTTCAGATATTCCTCTACTTTTTTGAACCACTGGTAGATAGCAGAAATGATAATGATGAGCTTAAAACCTCATTAAACATTTCATATGTCAGACATTTAGATGCCAGCTCCTCGAGAAGCATTTCCATCATTTATGTACTAGTGATGTGTACGGTGAAAACTGACAAGAGCCATAAAGGCTCACATCCATTTTATTTCTTTCGAGCGACGTTGACAGTTCCTGCGTTTTTATATTTAAACCACTTGACAATGACTTGAAGTCGATATTGCAGTTGTGGGATTTACAATAAATTTGTGTCATCAGTGGCGAAAATGTTGTCCTTCAAAACATTTAACGAGACAGTGATCTTAAGTCAAACTAAATTTCATATGAAGCTTTATTGTAACATTTAGGAGGCTAGCGAATACGTATTGCAGATTTCTGTGTCGTGATATGCTAGTAACGGAGCTGTCCCATTCTTGGAAGGTGATACTCGACCGGCCCCAGAAAGTGGCACCTTAGTACAATGTGGGCCGCATATATGAGCAGGCTATAATAGCGGGCGTCTAAGGGTCCTCATGACAAACGAGTCGGCAACACAAATAATCTATATAGATTAGAAATTGAAGTTACCCACTGCATTTACCTGTCTGTATGTGAAGGCTAATCTCATGGACTACTGTAGAGATGTTGATACGGTTTCCAGTAATAGGTACATCGATTCATGAGGAAGGTTTGTGTGCACAATTTATATTTATAATAATGATGTGTACTATATGTACTCATATTGCTATATGTGCAACATGTAATTAGCGCTTGGAGTGACGTCTCATGGCAATGATGCAACTACGAGCTGGTGAACAGCAGAGGAGGCGGTATCTAGCGAGAAAGGCAATAAACAGCTGCCGCAGAGTCTGTACATATCTATATCTCTATCTATACACATTATAAATTAAAGTCCCGTGTTGTGTTTTTCTGTCTGTATGTGAAGGCTTGTCTCTGGAACTACTGTAGGAATTCTGATTCGGTTTCCAGCAATAGACAGACTGATTCGAGATGAATTTGTGTAAGTGTGTGTGTGTGTCTGTCTGTCTAATTTATTACCGCTACGCCAGATAAGTCGTCTGGCCATAGATAATAGATACTTTCCGCCGGCCGTGTGAAGCCGTGGGGAAGGGGGTGATGAATTGCTCGGCATCAAGAAGAAATCTAATACGAATAAAGTCAACGATCTCTCTTCAAAATTTGCACTCAGTGTCTCAAATTCACAGTGGCGTCCAGTCAGGTACGTGGCACTGGAGTTGGAAAACTCGCTAAGACTTCTAAAAGAATGGCTGCCGGAATTTCTGCACTCTATGGGGTGAGCTCGATTTCTCGGAAAGCGAGTCTCTTCTGTGCCTTATTCCATCCGAAAAGTCTGGATGTGCTGCCATGTGTGGATATGTCATTAACTGTCTTCTGAAGATGGCGATGTTATTCAGTTCTTTAACACAGTGCAGGAGGTTATTCCAGAGTGGGTTCTTATTACTCAGAAGGACTTAGAGAAAGTGTCTGAACGATGGAGTGGGACCGAAAGATTTTTGCTCTGACGTGAACCGCTATTTTTGCCACGCTGTTCGGACAAGAGCGTTAAAGTCCAGGAGAGAGACTGTGGTGGGGGGGCGGGGGGGGGGGGGGGGGAGCGTGTACGTTGATAAAACAGTTGAGAACACAGTGGATACAGAAATCTCTGCGCTTGTCTGCACGCATCCAGGATAGCTGTGCATATGACGGTGAAACATGATCAAAGAGTCAAACATCAGAAATATAACGAAAAAAGGCATTTATAACAAGTTCCAGGAGCCGTGAGATTTGCCGAGAGAGGCCTTGCAGAATAATATCGTTGTGATCAATAACTGGAAGCGTAAGTGTTTGTGCAAGTTTATTGCTCAGGTCAAGATGAAAGAGATTCTGAAGTCTTCTTGCACACTGCAGTTACACGCTCAGTCCAATGTTGCTTTTCATCTATTATTGCTCCATGACTCTGGCGAGGAGGAGAATTTGATATTTATCCCAATTATGGTTAAAGATGGTTGGAATTCCCGATATTTCTGACTAATGAGCCTAGAATGACCAATCAGTACCGCTTCGGTTTTGGGTGGGTTGAGCGTTAGCCCCATATCCTGCGCCCATTTTGAAAGTGCACGCAGGTCGGTTTGGAGATCTTCGACAACTGTCTTTGGGGTTATTAATTTTGCACTTAGATATATTATATGTTTTATTATCGTAATAAAACACACATCGAAAAGGGTTTTCTATCACTCCAGTTCCCAGAACTCCTGAAGATAGACGTTGACTGTGGGTATTGTGTCACTGACACAGTCTCTTTGACTGTTCAGAGATGTCACTAAACCTGCCCAAAGATGTAAACAATCATGCATGAACAGCGCCTATTAGATGGAGTGGGTCCGACAGCCGATCAGTTCCAGTCATTCCACGAGGAAGGAGGTACACTGCTCTTGTTGTCTCTAGTTCAACCATGCCTAGACGGTCAGTACCGCGGTTCCATTGCGTCCGCATTGTTACTTTGTGCCAGGAAGGGCTCTCAACAATGGAAGTGTCCAGGCGTCTCAGAGTGAACCAAAGAGACGTTGTTCGGACATGGAGGAGATACAGAGAAACAGGAACTCTCGATGACACACCTCGCTCAGGCCGCCCAAGGACTACTACTGCAGTGGATGAGAGCTACCTACGAATTTTGGCTCGAAGGAACCCTGACAGCAACGTCACCATGTTGAATAATGCTTTTCTTGCAACCACAGGTTCAAATGGTTCAAATGGCTCTGAGCACTATGGGACTTAACTTCTGAGGTCATCAGTCCCCGAGAACTTAGAACTGCTTAAACCTAACAAACCTAAGGACATCACACACATCCATGCCTGAGGCAGGATTCGAACCTGCGACCGTAGCAGTCGCGCGGTTCCAGACTGTAGCGCCTAGAACCGCTCGACCACCCCGGCCGGTGCAGCCACAGGACGTCGTGTTACGACTCAAACTGTGCGCAATAGGCTGCATTATGCGCGACCTCACTCCCGACGTCCATGGCGAGGTTCATCTTTGCAACCACGACACCATGCAGCGCGGTACAGATGGGCCCAACAATATGCCGAATGGACCGCTCAGGATTGGAATCACGTTTTCTTCACCGATGAGTGTCGCATATGCTTCCAACCAGAATATCGTCGGAGACCTGTTTGGAGGCAATGCGGTCCGACTGAGCAAATTAGACACACTGTCCAGCGAGTGCAGCAAGGTGGAGGTTCCCTGCTGTTTTGGGGCCGACGTACGCTGCTGGTGGTCATGGAAGGCGCCGTAACGGCTGTATGACACGTGAATGCCATCCTCCGACCGATAGCGCAACCATATCGGCAGCATACCGGTGAAGCATTCGTCTCCGTGTACGAAAATTCACGCCCCCATCGTGCACATCTTGTGTATGACTTCCTTAAGGATAACGACATCGCTCGACTACAGTGGCCAACATGTTCCCCAGACATGAACCCAATCGAACATGCCTGGGACAGGTTGAAAAGGGCTGTTTGTAGGCGACGTGACCCACCAACCACTCTGAGGGATCTACGCCGAATCACTGTTGAGGAGTGGGACAGCCTGGACCAATAATGCCTTGATGACCTTGTGGAGACTGTGTCACGACGAATCAGGGATGCACCAATGCAAGAGGACGTTCTACTGGGTATTAGAGAAATCAGTGTGTACACCAATATGGACCACCAGCTCTGAAGGTTTGCTGTATGGTGGTACAATGTGCAGTTTGTGGTTTTCATGAGCGATAAAAAGGGCGGAAATAATGTTTATGTTGATCTCTATTCCAATTTTCTGTATTGGTTCCGGAACTCTCGGAAGCGAGGTGATGCAAGACTTTTTTTATGTGTATAGTTTAATATTATGGTAATAGGATACTACGAGTTTACTTTTTTGTGGGAGGAACTCTGATTGATAAGCACGAAATTCGATTAACTTTATTGCACCAGTTTTCTATGGTCGCAATTTATTATGTCCACACATTATGTGTAAATTTCTCCTGTATGCGCTACCAGTTTTCGGTTTCTGTTTTCTACAGTTTTCATCATCTTTTCACTGTTCTTCTTATGTTTTTGTCACAGCTCGAGCGACACAGGGAACGACTTTTATACTTTCTGTGCAACGGTTACTTTACAGAAGTTCGTTGCTTCTATAGCTTTAGGTATTTGCGTTTATTCGAGACATGAGGTGCATCCCTGTTGTTGACTTCTCTGATATAATGCGTTGTTTTGTAAGTTAGAATCATCGTCGGGGAACCTCAACAGCCGCTGACAATATATGGTGGCTATTAAGGCGAGGAAGGTGGTGTACCATCGGGGAATACGGCGAGAGTCTGTGCAATCTGCTACAGAGAGGTGTGTAGTAAACATGGTTGCATGCCAGACAGAACAGAAATCCTTATATCTCTATGGGCGTGACGGCTTTGGAATGAAAAATTTTCTTGCAGATGCACAACCAACGTCCGAATTCCTGCGGTAATCAGAAATCTGCGGGTACGGCGCTAAAGGATCAGGGGGGGGGGGGGGGGAGGCTGTTGCAGTGCAGCGAGCGAGACTGGCCGAGGTGGTTAAGGCAATCGTTCCATAGAAGTGGAACATCCGGTTTCGAGTCCTGTCCAGCACAGGTTTTCAGTTTTCACAGTTGCATTGCTGCAGTGCCCTGTGTGTCTGGAAGTAGTTATTTCCTTCCTATCTCTTTCTCACCCTGTTCCCTTTTAATTCTTTTCACCTTAATTATTAATGAACGGTGGCAGTTAGTCGACTTCGAACGTGCAATGACATTTGGTATAAGGAGCGTGTCCTATAGCATATTGGAAGTACACAAGAATTTGGGTCCCCGAGGCTGAGTGTCGTCAGTGTAACGCCAGGATCACAGGGACAATGTTACCACACACGTAAACTTCTGCAGAAGACGACCACAAATATTTGACGATCGGTCGCCACATCACGTCCGTAGAGCCATATGTGCGATCTGATGTCTGTTAGTCCATATGAAATGGGGCATCAGGGTCCCACTTTTCACCCAGAATGTACAAAGACCAACGCAGACTTTAGAAATTATGGACCGAATCGCGTCCTTCTGCAGATTCCTTGGCACAACGATCAACGATTGCTATGGGACAGCGAATATCGTCAGCTGACCATGGAGCAGTGTTACATGGTTCAATGAATCCCAGTTTCAGCTGTACTGACGTCATACACGCTTCAGTACTTGGAGTATGGTATATGAAGCTATGGACACTGTGTGCCAGCAAGCTTCTGTCCAGATAAGACAGTTCTCAGTTATGGTAGTAGTGGGATAAAGCCGATACTGGAACGCTGTTGATATCAAATTGATATGCCAATTGTCGGCCGGAGTGGCCGAGCGGTTCTAGGCGCTTCCGTCTGGAACCGCGCGGCCGCTACGGTCGCAGGTTCGAATCATGCCTCAGCCATGGATGTTTGTGACGTCCTTAGGTTAGTTAGGTTTAAGTAGTTCTAAGTTCTAGGGGACTGATGACCTCAGATGTTAAGTCCCATAGTGCTCAGAGCCATTTTTTTGATATGCTAATTAATTAAATTGATCACTTAGATGACCAATACCCATACCCACACCCTTAACTTGCTGTTCTGTTGAGTGGTTTTTCACATAACCCTCCTCCTAACCCCATGTATCCTTTAACCCATTGTTCAGCTAGGTGGTTTCCTTCCCTCACATGTCCCCATCCTCCTCCTCCTCCCTCACCCCCCTGGGCAAAGGGACACTTTTTTTGCTATCACCCCTTCCCCAGTTCAGTTCTAAACCTTTTTTCCCCTCCTGGGAAATCCCCTAGCCCTCCCGTTCCCTCCCCAAATTCGACCCTCTCCTCACCAACATGGAAACTGCCAGGAAAAAGACTCAATATGTGCTGGGGAAGAAGGATCTTAGAATGCAAAATTCAAATCAGTGTCAATAACACACTGCTCAGCTTAGTTTGCATTTTCTTTTTTTAATGTTTGTGGGGGACAGGGCTCCTCCACTAACCACCGCTCCTCGTCCCCACTTTTACTGACATAATATCTACTAATATCTACTAAATATCACTGATCACAGACCAGAAGTCAGCATCCATTGATATGCAATACCTGGGAAACCACCTCAGCTCTCTCTCAAGTGGCTACTTCCAGTTGAAACATCTGCACCTCAAACTTGTATACCAATGTGATGTACCTACCTGCTCAATAGACTTCCATTTGTTCTCATGGCTCTCAATCAAAGCACCAAGTGATGGTATTCCTTTGACCAGGAAATTCCAGACTCGCTTTCTGTCTGTCTCTGTCGCTCTCAAACGGTTACTTCCTGTTTGCATGAACAATGCGTGAACCGTGTCCAAAGGTGGAGGTTTTCACCTCTCGTCGGAATACTATGTTCCTACTGAGTAATGCTAGGACAAAGGGAGAGATAGCGCAATAGCGTTAGCGGAAATGGCGGGAAATAGTCAGTGTGCACTACCCATTCAAATAAACTGTTTAAAAATAACAGGGATCAAATAGATCGCTTAAAACACTCACCACCACTTTATGATGATTCTTCTTTGTAATAAAATATCTTTTCAACGTTTGAGAATCACATGTAAACATTTTGCAAACCACGTAATTAAATTATCTGCCAGAAACAGATCGTAACAGTAACTGTTTCCAAGGTCTTGTATGCACCAGTATTTGTGAACATAAGCACATTCCTCCTTCGCTAAATACATGTGACAAAAAAAATCTCCGGATCTCACACACTATCAATCGTAAAGCACGTGCTGTCTGCTGACTACCAGGGACCTGCGTAGCACTGACCAGGAGATGAGTTGACACCCACACTCACGCCAGCAACGGCTGCAGTTGCCACTCAGAAGCCAGAGGGTCTGTCACCGTGCCTGTCAAGAAGTAAACCGATCAATGTATGTGGGTGAATAATAGTCCAGTGTAAACACGCACCAGACTGAGTTTTCTCAGGCAACAAAGACATCCACGTCTGTCGTCACTCAATGAGGGTTACTGGTTAATTCGCTATTCAGCCACCCAGAGGGCGCCGCCACTGGGACTTGTCCCCACAGCTGTGGCCAAGATCCGACAGGTCGATGGTTTCTTTATACGCAACAGTCACATGAGGCTAAGCCATAGCTTCTGGTCGCCAAACCCTCACGACTACCCCTACTGCTGCGGCAGCACTCTGTGAGTGAAGCACGTGTGACTTGGATGTGTAGTTCTAATCGAAATTCCAAACCTAACCTAGACTCTCCCTGGTTTAAAAATTCACTTTACCTAATCCGAGACAGGGATGTTTTCTTGTCCTATGCACGTCAATTTCTGACATGAAATGTAGATTCCTACATTTTATAAGAGCTATTTTCGAAGGCCGAGTATATTGGAGTATACACACGTCCTCACATCACTAAAGTATCGTTACTACTTGTGAAAATCCTACACAATGGTGTGGCACAGGATACATTTCCTCTAAGTATTCCCTTACTGGGGGAAAAGAAAATCTGTTCTTATTGGCTTAATATCTGGTACGGTCTGCATCACAGGAGTGAAATATTAAACTCATTTTTGACTCATGATGCAGTGCTAAGAGCATCTACATCTACGTGATTACTCTACAATTCACAACAAACTGCCTGGCAGAGGGTTCGATAAACCACCATCAAGCTGTCTCTCTACCATTATTCTGTGTGAACCCTGATTTCTGTTATTTTATCGTGATGATCATTTCTTCCTGTGTAGGTGGGTGCCAACAGAATGTTTTCGCAATCGGAGGAGAAAACTGGCGATTGAAATTTCAGTGGAAGATCCCGTCGCAACGAAAATCGCCTTTGTTTTAATGTTTGGCACTCCAATTCACGTTTCATGTCTGTGGCACTATCTCTACTATTTCGGGATAATACAAAATGAGCTGCCCTTCTTTGAGGGTTTTCTGTCATCCGTGAGTCCCAGCTGATGCAGATCCCACACCACACAGCAATACTCCAGAACAGAGCGGACAAGCGTGGTGTATGCAGTTTCTTTAGTAGACCTGTTGCACCTTCTAAGTGTTCTGCCAATGATTCGCAGTCTTTGGTTTGCTATGCCCACAACATTATCTATGTGATCGTTCGAATTTAGGTTATTTGTAATTGTAATACCTAAGTATTTAGTTGAATTTCCAGCCTTCAGAGTTGTGTGACTTATCGCGTAATCGAAATTTAGCAGATTTCTTTTAGTACTCAAGTGAATAACTTCACACTTTTCTTCGTTTAGGGTCAATTGCCACTTTTCTCACCATACAGATATCTTATCTAAATCATTTTTCAATTCGTTTTGGTCATCTGATGACTTTGTAAGATGGTAAATGACAGCATCATCTGCAAACAATCTAAGACGGCTACTCAGATTGTCTCCTATGTCGTTAATATTGATCAGGAACAATAGAGGGTCTATAATACTCCCTTGGAGAACGCCGGATATTACTTCTCTTTTATTCAATGACTTTCCGTCTATTACTACGAACTGTGACGTTTCTGACAGGAAATCACGAATCCAGTCGCACAACTGAGGCGATATTCCAAAGGCACGAAGTTTGGTTCTACATTAATCACATGATGCCTCTTCGCTTTCAGGTTCTCTTAAAGTAGCCAAATGCTTCATTACCTATGAAGTTTCTTTAGGTAGCAGCCTAGAGGAGACGTAAATATCATGTTAATACCATGAATCACTTTATAAATTTGGTAGTATAGCTGATTGCTTTATTACGATAGTCATCTCACCCTGTGTGTATGTGGGAGACTGAAATTCCGTGAAAAGATCTCGCCACAGCTAAAAACCGCATCATTACTGCTCCAACTCACGAATCGTATCCGTGTCGCTCTTGCCCTCCCTTCCAACCAACCAGCGGCACGTCATTAATATCAAATTGGTTGACTAATTAATTGAATTGATCATAAGGGTACCTTTTCATGGTGAGTAATTTTTTTCCTGGAGTCAGATTACACCCACCAGGTAACCATTACAGATGCTTTTGTGAGATCTCGAGTGGCTTCCCACAGGCTAGGTTGTAACTTCCTCCAATACTAAAATGGGTGTTCACCATCGTCAAACAGATGAAGATATCCAACATTAATTACGTTCCGTCTGTTGATTGCCTTATGAAGCTGGTCGAAGTAAGTCACTTAGATTAATGCCCCCGAATTAATGCTGTTACGAACTGTCAGTCTATGGGGGCGGTAGAATGTTTCACTCTCTTCTCTGCCCCTGTGATGCCTCCACCCCCTTCCCAGATTTGAACAGCAGCAATCACTGCCACCGCCAAATGTGTATGAGCCTGCAGATATGGCTTTCACTCATAATAAAAGCCTGTAGAAGGATTCCTATTGGCTCCTGCCATATTAGTGGGAAGTGATTGTTGTCTTGGATGCTTTCCTAAAAAAAGAGATCCATCTGCCTACAAATTGACCTGGATCTGCGATAAAGTATGATAGAAAGTAGATGGAGTAATCGAGTGAGAGAGGTTATAACGAGACAGGATTTAATGGTAGACTGATGATGCATTCTAGAGAGGGAGATGTTGTGGCAGGTCATTTATCGCACATTTAAACATTTTTTCATTGTTCTCTTAGGCTGTGTCAGCTGTGTGGTACGACCTGCATTCAATTCATGTAGAGCTGCGTGTTCTGAGTGTGACTTACAGTGCTAACCACCTGCAGTCGTGACCAGCAAATCTTCCCATACCATAGTCAGCAGAGGACTTTCAACTTCAACTTCAAATCTTGGTTTCAGTAAGGCCGAGTTGTTTCTGCTTGTGTTCCGCAACTAAGCAGTGACGGAAGCACAGCACAGAAATTTCTCTCGTTTGACATCATTTATCCGAATTCACAATAACGACGTTAGTTGAAACGCTTTAATCTGAGAAAGATCATAACGTGTTGTAAGTCGATATCCTTCGAAAGTAAACATCACAGGTTTTACTTTTCGGTCAACTAAAGATATAGCAAGTTTGTTTGTGTGGCCATTCTCCGCAGCATGCATATAAATACTTGTTTTGTAAATAAAACTGCCTTTTCCTGCTACCAGCAGCAAGAAAAGGCAGTTTTATTTACAAAACAAGTAACTAAAGATGTTTTTAAGGCTCGCTTGCTACTGGAACATAATTTATGTTGATACGACCACAACTAAAACAATTAATTTAACGGGAAACAGTTCTTTACATCCATTTGACTGAATGCTAGCTTTAGTTACAGATATCTGTTGGGTTTCGTAACGCATGATATCTGATCCTCACAATGCTTCTCAATTACATTTACACTCCTGGAAATTGAAATAAGAACACCGTGAATTCATTGTCCCAGGAAGGGGAAACTTTATTGACACATTCCTGGGGTCAGATACATCACATGTTCACACTGACAGAACCACAGGCACATAGACACAGGCAACAGAGCATGCACAATGTCGGCACTAGTACAGTGTATATTCACCTTTCGCAGCAATGCAGGCTGCTATTCTCCCATGGAGACGATCGTAGAGATGCTGGATGTAGTCCTGTGGAACGGCTTGCCATGCCATTTCCACCTGGCGCCTCAGTTGGACCAGCGTTCGTGCTGGACGTGCAGACCGCGTGAGACGACGCTTAATCCAGTCCCAAACATGCTCAATGGGGGACAGATCCGGAGATCTTGCTGGCCAGGGTAGTTGACTTACACCTTCTAGAGCACGTTGGGTGGCACGGGATACATGCGGACGTGCATTGTCCTGTTGGAACAGCAAGTTCCCTTGCCGGTCTAGGAATGGTAGATCGATGGGTTCGATGATGGTTTGGATGTACTGTGCACTATTCAGTGTCCCCTCGACGACCACCAGTGGTGTACGGCCAGTGTAGGAGATCGCTCCCCACACCATGATGCCGGGTGTTGGCCCTGTGTGCCTCGGTCGTATGCAGTCCTGATTGTGGCGCTCACCTGCACGGCGCCAAACACGCATACGACCATCATTGGCACCAAGGCAGAAGCGACTCTCATCGCTGAAGACGACACGTCTCCATTCGTCCCTCCATTCACGCCTGTCGCGACACCACTGGAGGCGGGCTGCACGATGTTGGGGCGTGAGCGGAAGACGGCCTAACGGTGTGCGGGACCGTAGCCCAGCTTCATGGAGACGGTTGCGAATGGTCCTCGCCGATACCCCAGGAGCAACAGTGTCCCTAATTTGCTGGGAAGTGGCGGTGCGGTCCCCTACGGCACTGCGTAGGATCCTACGGTCTTGGCGTGCATCCGTGCGTCGCTGCGGTCCGGTCCCAGGTCGACGGGCACGTGCACTTTCCGCCGACCACTGGCGACAACATCGATGTACTGTGGAGACCTCACGCCCCACGTGTTGAGCAATTCGGCGGTACGTCCACCCGGCCTCCCGCATGCCCACTATACGCCCTCGCTCAAAGTCCGTCAACTGCACATACGGTTCACGTCCACGCTGTCGCGGCATGCTACCAGTGTTAAAGACTGCGATGGAGCTCCGTATGCCACGGCAAACTGGCTGACACTGACGGCGGCGGTGCACAAATGCTGCGCAGCTAGCGCCATTCGACGGCCAACACCGCGGTTCCTGGTGTGTCCGCTGTGCCGTGCGTGTGATCATTGCTTGTACAGCCCTCTCGCGGCGTCCGGAGCAAGTATGGTGGGTCTGACACACCGGTGTCAATGTGTTCTTTTTCCATTTCCAGGAGTGTATTTTGTATCGTGTTTTTGTGGGCTGCGACTGTCAGTTAAATGAATAAACACATGATTCTGCGTCGGTCACGAAAATTAGTTTCACCCACTAAGTTTTTCGATGGTTGACGATCATCTTCAGGTGGAGGGCGTCTTCTACATGGTTGTTTTTAGTGGGATGCACTCATGATTTTTCGGGGCAGCATGTGGGGCAGCCCAGAGGTAACGTTGAGATTTGCTCTGTTGATAACTGAGCTACTTAACCACAAAACTTGTAAATGTGTTAAATATATATATAAAACATCCGTCCTGTTAGCGAGCCAAGAGTAACACAAGAATTGTACGTACATGTCCTAATCCATCTCCATTCTGCAAAGATTTTATAATGTAAAATCGTTGGTTTTAACTTATTTGAACGAAAGTTGTAACTTCTTGTCTATATAACATCAACGTTGTGTGACTGATGAACAGTGGGAAGCAACTGAGAGGAAGCAAATGAGAGTTTCAGCGGCAGAATGCAGCACAAACACTGCTTCATTTGCTATCTAAATACGTTAATACCTTTAAGCCATCTCCTACATTACATCTATAAGTTCTGTGTTAATTCCCTCAATTATCAACAGTGCAAATCTCAGCATAATCACTGGGCTCACCTGTTGCACAAAACAACCACCCCTTTTCACGAAAATCAACCCCCTTCCAACTGATGGTTAGTTAACCATCGAAACGTAGTGAATATAATAAATTCCCGTGACTGATGAATTATGTTTCTTTCGTTCCTCAGACCATCACTTCCAGATCCATTCAGATTTGCATTTCTTAAAAAACAGAGTACGCTTAGTATGAAACAAAAATGTCTTCTTTCAAGCCTTCAACTTTACCTTACATAATTTACACTGTTAATGGGAATACTGAGCACAGCTAGAGTGCGAATTATTAATTAAACGGCTCTAGCATCGATTGAAGTCTCGTTGGAATTAGGAAATCGTAAGGAGCGTTGACAATTTTATGTCACAGAGGGGCTCGAATTTTGGTAGAATAACCTTTCTTTTTGTATACGAATGAGTCGGAGGATCAGTTTTCTACTGATCAGTGAATTTAACGCTAACAGTTTCTACTTTCTCCAAGAGCTCGTAATTACAATTTGAAAAATAAAATAGAATTGCGTCAATACTCTGCAAGCCAGTTGTGGTGAACGGTGGAGGGTGCTATGTGTATCACTGTCACTCAGTCCCCCCTCCCATCCCTCCCTCCTTCCCTGTGCCTGACATCAATGTTTTCCGGGAAGCCTCGTGTGAGCTCAAATCCCTCTTGCGTTACCTTCGCCTTTTTTCAGGAATGCACGCTCTCTAAAATTAACAGTAAACCACACTGCGATGCTCAACTCTTCTGTTGTTGTGTCTGCCTCACAAGCTGGTCGATCATCTTCATGTCGCCTACCCGTTTACCGTATTTGGGGACTATAAGACGCACTTTTTTCTTCGGAAAATTGCCTCCAAAACGCAAATGCGCCTTTGACTCGAATTTACTATAAAAACGCCCAGTGTTTGATTTAAAATTAATGACCTTATGTTTGATGCCGCGGGAAACCTACCTGTATCTGGGAACACTGGATTCTGCTGGCAGTAGCAGTGCACCGATGCGACGAACATGAGTTGCAGGGATTCACAAACTTGCTAACACTGTCTCACCCCCGCTTCACAAATCCAGAAAACTGTCTAGCCTATGATGCGTCACTGGAGTTTGTGGTGCCAGTGAACTTGAATTGAAAGTGATTTGTGTTATCGGTAACAGTACAGTAGCTACTTTCGTAAAGGAAAAAAAAAGGGTTTTCATATGATGCGGGCTATGTATTTAAAGTAATATCATATCGAGAAGAGCATGGAAAAACAGCAGCTCAGCGGCATTTCGGCCCTCCACCAACAGAAGAAACCATTCGCAATTGACGGGCTAGCGAAGAAGAAATAGAAAAAATGACGAAGACTAAATGTGTAAATAGATGGATGAATGCAAAATGGCGAAAACTAAATGATGAAGTGTTCAAATGGATTCAAGGACACCGACAAAATTGAATTGGAATTAATACAAAAATGATTCAAATACACCCTCGTAAGCTAGCGCTACAGTGGAAATTAACAGCCTTTAAGGGTGCTACCGGTTTATGAAGCGACAAGGACGTAGAATGTGAACCAAAATAAAAATGTCTCAGAAAATGCCACAACAGTATGAAGAGAGAATGTTATCTTTCCATCGCCTCGTTATTCAACGTCGAAAGAAAACCGATGTGTTACTAAGCCAGGTAGAGAATATGGACGAAAATCCTCTGACATTTGATGTGCCGAGTAACAGAATTGGTGCAGTAAAAGGTGCTATAACTGTGATTATGAAAACAAGTGGATATCAAAAATTTCACTGCAGTGTTGTCCTTTCATGTTCTGTTGACGGTACTAAACTTAATCCTGCGATCATTTTCAAGGGGAAAACAATGGCAAAACCTTCTGAAATATCGCCAGGTGTTACTGTTCACGTATATAACACGGGTTGGATGGAGGGGCTGGTATGAAATTGTGGATTAACAGTGTGTCGGAGAGAAGGAAAGGTGTTTTAATGGAGAAGAGTTCTCTTCTTGTGCTAGATCAACTTAGCAGTCATTTGAAAAAAGTCTGAGAAAGAGGAATTAAGATAGGCAATTATAGAGCTCGCTGTTATTCCGAGAGGACATTCTTCTCAATTGCAACCTCCTGACATCTCGATAAATAAACCATTTAAAGTGGATATAAGAGAAGGATGGAACAAATGGATGATGGATGAAACCCAACATGAATTCACGCCGAAGGGAGCTGTACAACGACCTACAGTCAAGCAGGTTTGTCAGTGGATGAAACAGTCGTGGTCTAGAGTGAGAGAAAACCTTATTGTTAAAACTTTCAAGAAGTGATGCATAAGTAACGCCCTCGGTGGCAGTGAAGACCACCTTATACAGGGTGTTACAAAAAGGTACGGCCAAACTTTCAGGAAACGTTCCTCACACAGAAATAAAGAAAAGATGTTATGTGGACATGCGTCCGGAAACGCTTAATTTCCATGTTAGAGCTGATTTTAGTTTCTTCC
Organism: Schistocerca serialis cubense; assembly: GCF_023864345.2. Lineage (NCBI taxonomy): Eukaryota > Metazoa > Arthropoda > Insecta > Orthoptera > Acrididae > Schistocerca > Schistocerca serialis. The sequence goes on from NC_064643.1 coordinate 466,008,404, forward strand.
ACCTACGCTCAATGGAGCACGTTATCATGATTTCATACGGGATACTCTACCTGTGCTGCTAGAACATGTGCCTTTCAAAGTACGACACAATATGTAGTTCATGCACGATGGAGCTCCTGCACATTTCAGTCGAAGTGTTCGGACACTTCTCAACAACAGATTCGGTGACCGATGGACTGGTAGAGGCGGACCAATTCCATGGCCTCCACGCTCTCCTGACCTCAACCCTCTTGACTTTCGTTTATGGGGGCATTTGAAAGCTCTTGTCTACGCAACCACGGTACCAAATGTAGAGACCCTTCGTGCTCGTATTGTGGACGGCTGTGATACAATACGCCATTCTCCAGGGCTGCATCAGCGCATCAGGAATTCCATGCGACGGAGGGTGGATGCATGTATCCTCGCTAACGGAGGACATTTTGAACACTTCCTGTAACAAAGTGTTTGAAGTCACGCTGGTACGTTCTGTTGCTGTGTGTTTCCATTCCACGACTAATGTGATTTGAAGAGAAGTAATAAAATGAGCTCTAACATGGAAAGTAAGCGTTTCCGGACACATGTCCACATAACATTTTCTTTCTTTGTGTGTGAGGAATGTTTCCTGAATGTTTGGCCGTACCATTTTGTAACACCCTTTATATGAAGATGACAACGATGAAGACGAAAAGGAAGAATAAAATTTTCAGGGACTTTTAAGGTCAGTTCGGTTTACAAACTAAGAATTATTTGCAATCTAATAATAAAAATAGTAAAAATTTTATTTTTTTAAAAATTGCTTAAAAATTAAAATGTGTCTTATCGTCCCACATTCTTACGCTCCCTAAAATATGGTACTAAATGAACCTGTAACTAACACACTGCTCTTCTTTGGATCTTCTCTATTTCCTCTACCAACCGTGTCTGGTACAGATCAAAGACTGACGAGCAATATTAATCAGGCATTGGTCAAACGAAAGTCTTATAAGTTATCTCCTTCGTGAATTCTTCCAGTGAATCGCAGTTTGGGACTCTTATGGTAGTTCCACTTTAAATTGCTCCTTAAGCACAATCCTAGATAATTAGTGGGTGCGACTGCTTCCAGAGATTGTTCTGTAATCAAGCACTAATTATTCACAATACGTTAGATATATTTATGTTGTAAAGTAGAAGTCCCTGTATCAATCGCGCATCCTCTGCAGGTCTTCTTGCATTTCGCTAGAATTCTGTAGTGTTGCGTCTTCTTTGTACAACTGCATCTTTAGCGAGAAGTTTCATGGAACTTTCGACGATATTCAATAGGTCGTTTGTATACCGGGTGGTTCAAAAAGAAAGGAAAATTTTAATTGTTTACCTCAAAAAATGACAATGAGCACTATGGGACTTAACATCTGAGGTCATCAGTCCCCTAAACGTAGAACTACTTAAATCTAACTAACCTAAGGACATCACACACATCCATTCCCGAGGCAGGATTCGAACCTGCGACCGTAGCAGCAGCGCGGTTCCGGACTGAAGCGCCTAGAACCGCTCCGTCAAACTATAAAAGATGGAAACCCATTGGGCATAGAGGAAGGTTCACAGTCTTGGTACGGCTGCGCTGCTCTTCGTAGCAACACTGCGGCTACAATCAGTTTGTGTGTTGGAATTTGCGCGATGTCAATCCGTTGTTCAAGTGCGTCATACGTTCCGCCGTCGATTCAGCAAGAAGCCGCCTCTGACAAAACAGATGTGTGACTGGCATACAAAATTCTTTGAAGCTAGTTGCATTTTCAAAGGAAAGACCACTGGTCGGCCACGCACGTTTGATGAAAATGGCGAGCGTGTCCGAGATGCGTTCACCGGACCTCTCGGAAGTCCACGCAGCGGATAGGCCAGAAACTTTAACATCGTCAAACAACAACTGCGTAGCGTGCTCTGAAACTACGCCTGCATATGAAGCCTTACAAGTTGCAGTTACTGCAGCAATTGCGTCGCGGCAACTGCAACAGAAGGTATGAATCTGGCATTTCAGTTCTTCAGGATGTGGCAGAGGACGCTTTTCCCGAACGACTCATTTGCTCGGACGAATAGAGGTGCCATCTAAAGGTTAAAGTATACCGCCATGATGTAAGAATTTGAGGGTCACAAAATGCTGGCATCGTCGTCGAACATGAATAAGACGCACCGAAACTCAATGTGTTTTGTTTCGATTCTATTCACAACGTTTATAAACCGTTCCTTTTTGCGGAGGAAAATGTGATAGGAATGTCATACCTGGACTTGCTGCAAAATTGGTTGTTCCCTCAACTTTCCATTTTTATGCAGGGTGACGCCACCCTTTTCACTTTCACATTCATATGCAACGTTATCTTAACAACACTATCTCACAACGAAGGTTTGGAAGAGGCGGACAAAAAGATCTTCATTGCATATGGCCTTCCAGGTCAGCAGACCTCACACCTTGCAAATTTTTTTCTTTGGGGGTACGTAAAAGACAAAGTCTTTGTCTCACCAATGGCAGCTACTCTTCAAGAGCTGATAAATCTAACAAAACTGTCGATTTAATAATCAGGGATATGATCCGTGTGTGGAATGAAATGGACTACCATTTCAATGACTCTCGAGCAATGCACGGTGCTCGTTTTCAATATGCAGTATAGCGTCTGTGCGAGTATAAAACTTTGAATCTGCCGCCAGTGATAAGCGCAATGTGTTTCTATCTTTTGTAGTTTGTTTGTAATAAACAAATGAAACCTGTCCCTTCTTTTTGAATCACCTTGTGTACCGTGGAAAGTGTTGTTCTTATAACGCTTCTTTGAGATATGCGCGAAATTGCTTTCAAGTCGAAATATTTCTCTCCGTCAAGAATGGCACACTGTGTTCTTTTTGCTAGGAACTCTTCATTACATTCAAAAAGCTTCTCTGATATTCTGTACGCTAGTATTTTATTCATTATGTAATACTGCGGAACTGTCCGTTTTTGAGGTTAGGGTATTTATCGTCAACATAAATGCGGTATATTCTGCCTTATGGGTTTTGTCGACGAAAAGACTGAGCTAGGTTGCACGAGATCGTTGGTAGCAAAATCCATGTCGATTTCTACAGAGGAGATTTCCGGGCTCGATAAATGAGAGAACACGCGAACTTAAAACGTGTGCCTCGCGGAGTGGCCGCGCAGATCGAGGCGCCATGTCACGGACTACGAGGCCCCTCCCGCCAGAGGTTCGAGTCCTCCCTTGGGCAAGGGTGTGTGTGTGTTGTTCTTAGCATAGGTTAGTTTAATTAGTTTAAGTAGTGTCTAAGTCTAGGGACCGATGACCTAAGCAGGAATTCAAACACATTTGAACATTTGAATATTGAAACGTGTTTTTGAAAGTATACAGCAGACTGACGTCAACGATATGTCCACAATGTGTAGAGGCACGAAACCGGAATTTGCTTGCAATAATTACACGTCTGTTGTTTGAAACTGATAAACGATATTTTATTCAAAATAATCTTCATTGCTATTTATATTTCTCCCTCCTCTCCAGCAAGCTACGAATAGCACATCAAGAAAACAGTTCTTCTTTTGAAGCGAACCAGTCAGCGACCCATTTTCGTACATTTTCATACGAAATGAAGCGTTGTTCAGCGAGAGTGTGTCCCAGTGGTGCAAATAGATGATAATCGGACGGAGCCAAGTCTGGAGAACAAGTTGCATACCCTAGTATTTCCCCAACTGAACTCATCGATCGATTCCCTGATGCGTTTTGCTGTGTGTGTTGAGGCGTTATCATGGAACAATACAACTTTGTGTCGCCTTTTTCTGTATTCCGGTCGTTTTTCACGTAATGTTCGATTTAAATCGATCATTTGCTGTTAGTAGCGATCATTGTTACCGCTTTCAAAAATGTTCAAATGTGTGTGAATTCCTATGGGACCAAACTGATGACATAGACATACTCACTACTTAAACTAACTTACGCTAAGGACAACACACACATCCACGTCCGAGGGAGGACTCGAACCTCCTGCGGGAGTGGCCGCCCGATTCGTGACATGGCGTCTCTAACCGCGCGGCCACTCCGCGGTTACCGTTTTCACCAGGTTTCAGCAGCTCATAATAGATGACACCCTTCTGATCCCACCAAACACAGAGCATTGCCTTCTTTCCAAAGCGATTTGACCTTGCAATGGATGTCGATGGCTTACCTGAATTCACCCACGATTTACGACGCTTAGGATCCACTTTTGATCACCCGTCGCTATTCGGTTGAGAAACGACTTTCTTTTGTATCTGGCGAGCGGCATTTCACAAGTGGTCTTTCGCGTTGCTTGCTATCTGTCATTCGGTTCATGCGGAACCCATTTTCCTACTTTCTGCACCTTCTCCATAGCCTTGAGCCGAAGAGAAACGGCTTTCTGCGTCATATTCAAGTGTTCAGCGAGTTCCTTTTGAGTCTGAGTATCATCTTCACCCAATAAGGCCTGCAATTCGTTATCTTCAAACATTTTCGGTGGTTTCGCGCGCTCGTCGTTTCCCAGGTCAAAATCACCACTTTTGAATTTACTGAACCACTCGAACACTGTCTTTTCCCAAGAGCATGTTCGCCAAAAACTTCGACAACATTCGATGCGATTTTTCAGCAGTTTCCTTCAAATGATAACGTTAAACCAACGCTGTTCGCAAATCGCAATGCATGAGCACAGAATTCGACGTGTTTACGGTTTTGAAACAGATACTGATGTATGGAACTTGCGTTACTGTTTGTTGACATTCGTCGGCAGCCGTTACAGGAAGCAGATGGCGCTGCAGGCGCGATCTCACGGGTCCTACAGTGACAGATAGCACCATCTACAGAGAAATTACGGTTTCATACTTCTACACCTTGTATATCGTTTTGTAGATTTGTATGACGACCCTTCGTGGAAACGGAAATGACTTACTCAAGTTTTTCAGTCACTAGCTACCTACGGCACACTGCTGCTAGAAGAAGAGCAGCATCTTTCGCTTACTCTGATTAGAATCGTATAGGTGCAGCACCAGGTCCAGTTGCATTTCTTCCATTTAGCGATTTCAGCTGATCCTGAGGTCATTTATTTGGATGTGTCATTCATGCGAAAATTTGGTAGAGTGATCGGTTGAAAACTTCACTTCCTCAGTGAAGTATTTAAAGGAAAATGAAATTTAGTATTTCGGCCGAATTTGGATGTTTCAAGGGGCTCATTAGGGGGAAAAAGGTGAAACTCTTTAGAATGTGAAGCCAGGGACTCCGCACGCTTCCCGCAGTTAGCCTTAAGGAACTGGCATCACCGGCAGGATGGAAGTTTCGCGACCGGATCTGCACTGGACGCGTCCTGTCAAGGGTGCGTCGACTGGAGACCGCTTGAGCGTCGGCTGCGCCGTACAGAATTAATTAATCCCCAGCGAGGCCTGAGGTCGCACGCTATTAGCGCGCCAGCCTGTCGGTAGCTCATTATATTCCGCGCCAGCCTTACAAGTGCGGCGTGCTTCGGCTGCGACGCTCTTGCCAGAGCGACAATGCGGCGTCACACTATCGCGATGACGTCACGGAATCCCTCGTGCTACTTCAGTTGCTAAAGGCATACAGGCATGTCACACAGCAAATAATACTGGGCAGCCTACTACGTTGATTCCACTGTTACTGGTATTGTTATTGTCGGCTTCAGTCTAAATACTTGTTTGTTGCAATTCTCCACGCTAGTCTCTACCTTGAAAATCTCTCCCTGTCTACATAAAATCATCAGGGTATCCCATCAACCACCGACGCGCAAGTTGCCGAAGGGGCGTCAACTCAAAAGACTTGCACCAGGTGACCAGTCTTCCCGACGGGAGGCCCTAGCCACACGACATTTAATTTCATCAACCGATCCTTTCTTATAATCAGATTGTGCCATAAAGTTCTTTTTATTCCCCAGTTCAATTCAGAGCCCGCCCGTACTGTTAGTGCCCATCTTTCACTTCTGTACAAAACTAGACTCCTGACAAATACCGAGTAGTTATAATTAAAGTTTATCTACTCAAAGAAGTCCTGTGTGGGATGTAATTATCGTATAGCCGCGACACTTGGTAGATATTCTAATGCATTGATACGGAACCGGTTTATGTTGGAATACCAGGTGCAAATATGGCGCTCCGAATGCAAGAGAGACGGGTAGAAATGTTTCCATGTGCAATGGATTAGGAAGGGAACGTGATCAGGAAAGGTTAAACAAGTGAGAAAGGCATAAAGCTGATTTTATTATTAACGGCCGCCAACAAAATTTGTTCAGTACGAGCACTGGAGATGTCCATGAGATGCTGTACAGCGCCAGATTAGCACCTGGTGGCCGAAATTGTAACTAATTTTTTTTCAACTTAAATCGGTTCCGCAGTAGCGCATCAGCGTATCTGTCACGTTTCGCTGCTATACGATAAGTAAAGCCGTCACTGGACCTCCGGGAGTAGCTACATTTTAGTTATAGCCACCCAGTAACCTTTATAAATGATGTCCTGACAATTTAACATTCACTGTTAAAAAAAATTTATCACCAATGTTGGTATTTCCAGTTTGTAACTTATATCACACCACATAAAGAATTAGTTTGCTGTCGAAATAGAAAATAATTCATTTTTAGGTTTGCCGAAATAAAACTTGCCTTGAAAAGTTTTTATGAGATTGGAGCGGAATTGAGCCTTGTTAATGAAAAGAAGAGCTGACCATCACGGAAAATACTAGAAACCGATGCACCAGTCGGTCGCTGTCACATTTCTGCGTATACGCATCTCACATTTCTGCGAGTACGTCACTGTGTCATTATGTCTGAGGAAGTGAGAGGAACAGACGTAGATATTAACTAGTTGAACCAAAAAAATGGTTCAAATGGCTCTGAGCACTATGGGACTTAACATCTGAGGTCATCAGTCCCCTAGAACTTAGAACTACTTAAACCTAACTAACCTACGGAAATCACACACATCCATGCCCGAGGCAGGATTCGAACCTGCGACCGGAGCGGCAGCGCGGTTCCAGACTGAAGAGCCTAGAACCGCTCGGCCTCAGCGGCCGGCTGGAATCAAGAGATCGTAGTACCTTAACATTATCAAAAATGACCTACATCTGTATCCTTACTTATTTCGTGTTGTGCATAAGTTAAAGTGTCTGGACGAATTCTTTTTTGGACCCTTACTTTCTCATTTCTTCAGTTGGTACCTGATTCAGCATGTGAACTCACAGTACACGAGTCATAATGCATCGGAAAATCCCCATTAGTACGTTGAAGAGGTGTTGCATAATCTCAAGATTGGTATTTGATGCGCAATGTCTTGTGTCGAATCGTAACACGACTCTTTGACCAAACTGTTAATGCTAACCAGTACGTAGAACAACTCTTAGAAGATGAGCAACTGTATGAGTTTTTCAGCGAGACGGAGCAACAGCACACACCTCACTGAAAACTTTGTCACGAGTGCAAGAGGTGTTCGATTAGGAGAGTATTATCAACAGAGACAGCGCAGTCTCCTGGGCAACTCGATCACATGATTTCTCGCCCTGTGGAGCAAACTGAAGGATCAAGTGTACTGAAATAATCCTCATAGACTGCAAGAGCTTAGTATCTCGTTCGATATTCTAATCCCCTCGGCATAATCTGATTTCAGTTCGACTACATTACATTACTCCTGCATTAGTTTTATTGATATTCATCCAATAGTGTCTTTTTCAAGACATAGTCTATACCGTTCCGTTCGGCTGCTCTTCAGAGTCCTTTATCATTCACTGTGGAATCGTCGCAATAATTTCTCTAGTCAGAACACACGAAAAGGTGAATCTGCTATCCTACATGCGTGGTTTGGGAACAAGCACCCTCTACCATACTTCCTGCCCTGATCCTGCGTAAAGCATCGGCTTCATTCCCTACTAGAGATATGAATCCACCTTGTCTTTACGGTCACAGTGGAGGAGATAGGGCATGATGATAGATTAAGGACGGAGGGAGATATCATGACACTACTTACTTAAGAGTCGTCTACAGGCATGAATAATTTGATACGCACCCACTAACACGTTAACAATGAAGCTCAAATGATCGAATAAGATAATGAAAAGCTAATGAAACACTTGGTAAAAGTGCCTGGATGCAAAATAATTGTTACTGGGTGGAGAAACAACTCTCGGTCTGTCAAGAAAAACCTCGTGAGTAATCAGAGAGACTGAACAGAACGAAGAAATTAAAGATGTAATTGAAGGTGACCGAGAGAGGGAGTGTGTCAAATGGTGTCACATCGCAGTAGAAAGTGGCAAATTATCTTTGTGCCCGCATGCAGGTGTTGGTCGTTCACATGTAATAGTAACTGAACGTTTCCATCGTGATACTGGATGATGCGCAGGCTCCTAAGTTACGTTAGGCTGCCAGGCCTTCTAACGGCCAGAACTTCTACTCTGGCACCTCTCTGGTGTGTTCATGCATGGAGGACCATTTAAACTTATCACAAAGGGTTGCCGTTCAACGAAAATGTCAATTTGGCAAAAGTTACTAACTTCTGTGTTAATTGCAACTAAGACCAGTCAAAATTACGGACTGCATCTCTAGACTGTGGATTTATTTGGGTGCATATTTGGTACCCTTCGCTGCCCTCGCAACGTACAATGAGAAGCAAAAAGATTGCCCGGCCCAAATAATTTACAATACACAGAGCATTGTGTATGCCAAAGTTCAGAAGCGCCAATTTTCACAACACTGGTGATCTGCGGAGCTTCAACTTGGTGTTTACATCGTCAAACAGAACCATTATAATAGTAATGGTACAGTATACGTCGAGATTCATTGCAATTTAACTCATCGTATCATTTCTTTTGAAAATCATTCTTCGAGCACGTAGAAACAGTTGAAATCTAGGAACTCCATGTCGATAGAATTACTACAAAGACGAGCCTTTCAAATCTGTTTCACTGGCTGAGTGAATAAGTTAAGGGCTTACGAACGTAAAAGACGAGCGTTCGAATCTAGCTGAAGTCAACTGTCATTGTTTTATTTACATCTGTGCAAGTATTATTTTAAACGTTAATTCGCTACAAATTGTGTAGTCGTAGGCTTTTTATTGGTTCCACATTCTTTCAAAAGATTTCATTTTATAACAGCATAATCTTTAAACAAACAGGCAAATATAAATTAAATAACACAGTTTCAGAGACTTTACTGGTCTCATACAGATGTGATCTGAAGTTTGTAGACTGAAGTGCCGAGTGAAAATTAGTACCAACACGGGCATATGAACCCAGGTTTCCTGCTTACTAGGCAGGTGCGTTAGCCACTAATCCTCCTTGGCACATCAGTTCACATGACTACACGGATTACCCTGGTATGCCTCCCTCCCTCCCTGATGGAAATTATAACTGCCGCCGCAGTCTACTTTAAATTCACCCTTACACACGAATAAAATGGTCGATGCTCTCCATGCTCTGGAATAGCACCTCAGCATCGAACGTAAATGGGACATAGAGCCTGAAATCCAGGAGCAGGAACTTATGCAAATGAAATGCCCCAGTTTCAGAGACTTTAATGGACTCATGCAGCTATGATTTTATGTACATAGAGCAGGACCAAGCAGGAGAACATGATTCGCTTTCCGGCTTTTATACATGTTTTCACCTGCCGCTTCGGTTTATATACATAAAAAAAGATAGATGGTCATTTTAAAAATATTGAAAATAGATGTATTTATTTGTAATTACTTCGACCGCCACCTGGTGTCTCTATAGTTTCAGCTAAGAGAAACGTATCAGCTGTTTGGTATATCATAGTCTACTTCAAAATGGCTAATGTGAACGTTCGCTAGCGAATAATTGCTTTCTTTGAAAACGGTGTTAGTGCATCTGAGGCAGGACGTCGTCATTGTGTTGATGATTCCACAGCAAGGAGATGGATTAGACGATTTAGAGACGATGGTGAGGTAGCGAGGCGTCCAATACCTGGAAGAGCACGAGTTTCTACACAAAGACAAAATGAAGAAAAAAAAAAGGTTGAAATGGCTCTGAGCACTATGGGACTTAACACCTGAGGCCACCAGTCCCCTAGAACTTAGAGCTACTTAAACCTAACTAACCTAAGGACATCACACACATCTATGCCCGAGGCAGGATCCGAACCTGCGACCGTAGCGTTCGCACGATTCCAGACTGAAGCGCCTAGAATCGCTCGGCCAGATGAAGAACTGGTCAAGACGGCCCAGAATGCTCCTCTGTCAATCATCCGGGGACTAAAGTTCACATTTTCCGGGCTCATCGAGAACTGCTCTCAGAAGATTACAGGACCCTGGAATAAGGTCCCATCGCGCTCTTACCAAAGAACCGTTGTCTGACGAGCAAGCCTTGGACAGACCTAGCAATTGTGGTTAATCTGTAATTAACTAATTCCTGTGGAGAGAGTGGACTCAGAGACAGACATCGCGCTAACCTCTAAATGCATATGATGAAATCCAGTAGCGGTGCAGATGACCATGCCAAGTCCAATATCATTATCAATATCATCGAATTACTCCACAAGTCTTGTTGTGTAAAGTAGATGACCGGATTCGAGCTTAGTGAGGCAATAGTTATAAAGCGTCTCGAATGCTGGAGCAGTTCTAATCACTGTTTCATAAAACAGTATGAAACTGTAATACTTTTCACGACATAAAAAATTAAACTATGCATCCGTCTACTTTAATAATTTCAACTGAAACTACAACATGGGCCAGCCACTGAGAATCTAAACGCTTGTGCAATGCTGGCAGAATGAGCCGAGCTGCGTTTCTCTGTGCAAATTGCGTCCCTGCCTGGGCCGCCGGCAGAATGCAGAAACAAAAGGCGTCCCGCTGTTTACACAGCACGCAGCATGCGCTGGAGAGACCGCCCACGCACTGCGCTGCACAGTAGCCGGGCGAAAGCAGTCTCTGCTACCTGCACTCTGCTCTACTCTGCTCCCCAACTCTGCTCCCCAGGTGCTGGCGAAGCTCGGCTCGAACAAGCTCCACAAGAACAGGTAACCGTGAGCCGGCAGCGAACCATCTGAGTAAGTACTACTCTGCTTCTATTTGTTTTGGACGTACTATAATTCTTCGGTGTGCTTAAACGTAATATCTTGCATCCAACTCTCTACGATTAAGAAAATTACATGGGCTACAGAAACATATTTTAAACACATTTATACGAGGTGCCTCTTCCAGAGAGGTATCGCACAATTACATTAATAAACGCTCACCATACAAAGTTTATTCTGCGGCACACACAAAAAAAAACAACTGATACACGACGAAGGAAGTATCCGAATGAGGCGGAAATCTATATATATGTGATGTAAATGTACAGACAAACAAATGATTAGTATTTGAGAAAAATTGGATGATTTATTTAAGAGAAAGAGCTTCACAAATTGACCAAGTCAACAAAGGGTTCTTCCACCTCTCCTCCTTACTTATGCAAGCTGTTCTTCGGCTTAGCATTGATTCATAGTGTCGTTGGATGTCCACCCGGGGGATACCTTGTCAAATTTTGTCCAACTGGCGAATTAGATCGTCAAATTCCCAAGACTGTTGCAGTTCCTGCCCATAACGCTTCAAATGTTCTCAATTTGGGAGAGATCCGGAGATCTTACTGGACAAGACAGGGGTTGGAAAACACGAAGACAAGCAGTAGAAACTCTAGCAGTGTGCGGGGGAGCATTATCTTGATGAAATGTCGGCCGAGGATGGCCTGCCATGAAGAGCAACAAAACTTGGCAGAGAATATCGTCGTCTTTGTGCTTTGCTGTAAGGGTGCAGCGGGTGACAACCAAAAGGGCCCTGGTACGAAAAGTAATGGCAACCCACACTACCTCTCCTGGTACCATATGGTACACGACAGTCAGGTTGGTATCCCACCGCTGTCTGGGGGGTCTCCAGACACGTCTTCGACCTTGAATCTCAGTGAACGAAATAGGTCTTCAGTGACGAGTACCGCTTTGAACTGAGCCCCAATGACCATCGAAGACAGGTTTGGAGTCCACAAAAGAGTGGTGGGATACCAACGGGGCTGTCGCCCACCATCCCACCGTATCACCCGACAACTAGGAATGACGGTCTGGAGCACCATTTACACTCCTGGAAATTGAAATAAGAACACCGTGAATTCATTATCCCAGGAAGGGGAAACTTTATTGACACATTCCTGGGGTCAGATACATCACATGATCACACTGACAGAACCACAGGCACATAGACACAGGCAACAGAGCATGCACAATGTCGGCACTAGTACAGTGTACATCCACCTTTCGCAGCAATGCAGGCTGCTATTCTCCCATGGAGACGATCGTAGAGATGCTGGATGTAGTCCTGTGGAACGGCTTGCCATGCCATTTCCACCTGGCGCCTCAGTTGGACCAGCGTTCGTGCTGGACGTGCAGACCGCGTGAGACGACGCTTCATCCAGTCCCAAACATGCTCAATGGGGGACAGATCCGGAAATCTTGCTGGCCAGGGTAGTTGACTTACACCTTCTAGAGCACGTTGGGTGGCACGGGATACATGCGGACGTGCATTGTCCTGTTGGAACAGCAAGTTCCCTTGCCGGTCTAGGAATGGTAGAACGATGGGTTCGATGACGGTTTGGATGTACTGTGCACTATTCAGTGTCCCCTCGACGATCACCAGTGGTGTACGGCCAGTGTAGGAGATCGCTCCCCACACCATGATGCCGGGTGTTGGCCCTGTGTGCCTCAGTCGTATGCAGTCCTGATTGTGGCGCTCACCTGCACGGCGCCAAACACGCATACGACCATCATTGGCACCAAGGCAGAAGCGACTCTCATCGCTGAAGACGACACGTCTCCATTCGTCCCTCCATTCACGCCTGTCGCGACACCACTGGAGGCGGGCTGCACGATGTTGGGGCGTGAGCGGAAGACGGCCTAACGGTGTGCGGGACCGTAGCCCAGCTTCATGGAGACGGTTGCGAATGGTCCTCGCCGATACCCCAGGAGCAACAGTGTCCCTAATTTGCTGGGAAGTGGCGGTGCGGTCCCCTACGGCACTGCGTAGGATCCTACGGTCTTGGCGTGCATCCGTGCGTCGCTGTGGTCCGGTCCCAGGTCGACGGGCACATGCACCTTCCGCCGACCACTGGCGACAACATCGATGTACTGTGGGGACCTCACGCCCCACGTGTTGAGCAATTCGGCGGTACGTCCACCCGGCCTCCCGCATGCCCACTATACGCCCTCGCTCAAAGTCCGTCAACTGCACATACGGTTCACGTCCACGCTGTCGCGGCATGCTACCAGTGTTAAAGACTGCGATGGAGCTCCGTATGCCACGGCAAACTGGCTGACACTGACGGCGGCGGTGCACAAATGCTGCGCAGCTAGCGCCATTCGACGGCCAACACCGCGGTTCCTGGTGTGTCCGCTGTGCCGTGCGTGTGATCATTGCTTGTACAGACCTCTCGCAGTGTCCGGAGCAAGTATGGTGGGTCTGACACACCGGTGTCAATGTGTTCTTTTTTCCATTTCCAGGAGTGTATTTTCATAGTAAGACCCCAATGATTGTCATCTGCGGCATCCTTACACCATAGCAGTGCGTCGATGGTATTCCACGTCCGTTTTGTTGTCCTTCACGGCAAGCCATCCTGGGCTAACGTTACAGCAAGATAATGGTCGCCCACACACGGCGGGACTTTCTACTGCTTGTCTTCGTGCTTTCCAAACGCTACCTGGGCCAGGAAGGTCACCGGATCTCTTTCCAACTGAGAGGGCCCTCCTATCACTGCGTGATTTTGACGGTATAACATTCCAGTTGGGCAGAATTTGCTATCCCTGAGGAGGACATCCAGCAACTCTGTGAATCAATGCTAAGCCAAATAACTGTATGCATAAGGGCCAGAGGTGGACCAACGCGTTATTGACTCGGCCAATTTGTGAAGCTCTGTTTCTTGAATAAATAATCCAATTTTTCTGAAATTGTAATCATTAGCTTATCTGTTCATATATATAACATTTACAAATTTTTGTCCCATTCGGATGGGATAATTCTTTCGTCACGCATTCTTTTTCTCTTTTTCTGTTTTTTCTGTTTTTTTTTGGTCGCTTTTCAGTGCTGCAGTATTAATACCCTCCACGTTGACGTAAACCACGGCAACGCGCTAGTTGATTCTAGGGAACCAGCGCAGGAAAACGGGCAGATGTGGAGGAGTGCCAGAAAAGCACAAACCAGATCTACCCATGCAAACATCGTGGATGAAGTCGCCCGATTTGTTGGTGTATCAGCGCTGACCATCCAACGTGTCTACAAGCAATGGTGTACCACTCGCACCCAAGTAAAGCGGCGTTCGAACAGTGGCCGTAAAAAAAATCCCTACCGACAGAAAACAGTGAACAGTGTCCCACCATGTTAATGACTGTCGGTTTCAAGCCCGACAGGAATTGTTGCCATTAACGAATGCGGAATCATCTCGACCATTTTCCGAGCGAACATTGCAAAATGGACTGCATGAAATGATTTGGAGTTGGCTGTCTCACAAAAGGCCATTTATAACGGCGGCACAAAAATATGTATATCTTCAATGGACCAGATAACACAGAAACTAGACAGCAGTTAACTATAGGCGTGTAGGCGTGTAATTATGTTCGACGAGTTACAGCTTTGCAACGTTTTAAATGATCTAATGCGACGAACATTCCGACGGTCCAGTGTTGCGTTTAACACGCACTGTGAGGACGGAGCGTAGCTCAGGCCGGAGAAGATTCTCTAATGTTTCGGGGATGTTTCTCGTAGCGTGAATTGGGTCCACAAATTAACGTTATTGTGAAGATGAACCAAGATATTTACATCAATGTTGCCCGTTCTTCTACATCTGTATGATGATTATGCCATAAACACTCCCATTTTCCAAGATGACAACAGCCGCAGTCTCAGTGCGGCACGCATACGTTCCTTGTTTGACAAACATTCAGGTACCCTTTCTCACTTCCACTGACGCGCTAAATCACCTGATTTTAATGTCATGGTAAATATGTTGTGGCATTTCGAACAGCAGGCGAAACGTAGCAGTCAATATCCCCACAATTTGGTAGCTCTACGGAACCTCCTACATCTGCATCCACTTGGCTGCTCTGCAGTTCACACTTAAGGGCATGACAGAGGGTTCATCGAATCACCGTCAGAATATTTCAGCGCACGGGAGAGACGAGCAGTTAAATCTTTAGGTGCGAGCTCTGATTTCCCTTATTTTATTACGATGATCATTTCTCCCTAGTTAGACAGGCGTTAACAAAATATTCTCGCATTCGGAGGGAAAAGTTCGAGACTGAAATTTCGTAAAATGATCTCTACTCAACGAAATACGGCAATGTTTCAGTAACTGACAAAAAAAATGGCTCTGAGCACTATGGGACTTAACATCTATGGTCATCAGTCCCCTAGAACTTAGAACTACTTAAACCTAACTAACCTAAGGACATCACACAACACCCAGTCATCAGGAGGCAGAGAAAATCCCTGACCCTGCCGGGAATCGAACCCGGGAACCCGGGCGTGGGAAGCGAGAACGCTACCGCACGACCACGAGCTGCGGACAGTAACTGACACCTCAACTCGAATGTCGTATCCATGAGAGTCTCTTCCCAATGTCTCGATATTACAAAATGAACTGCCTGTATTTGAACTTTTTCGGTGTTCTGCGTGAGTTCTACCTGGTAAGGATTCCATATCGGTGGAGCTGTATTCCGAAAGAGAACGGACAAGGGTAGTGTAGGTAGTCTCTTAATAAATCTGTTGCATCTTCCAAGTGTTCTGCGGTAAAACAGTCTTTGTTTAGCCTTCCCCAAAACATTTTCTATGTGATCGCTCTAATCTAAGTTGTTCATGATTGTAATCCATAGATATTGAGTTGAATTGACAAATTTTATATTTGTGTGATTTATTATGTAACTGAAATTTAACGATTCCTTGTAGTACTCATGTAGATAACTTCATTCTTTTCATTATTTACAATCAGCTGCCATATTTTTATTGTTTAGATTCAATTGACGCTTTCCGCACTATCGTACTCATAAATAAGGCGCTTTAGGCATATATGACATACCCAATGAAACTTGGAGATTATTTTTGTGGTGTCATCGCAAGGTACCACACTTGATAGTTTGTAGGCTTCAAATCGGCCGCGGTCCGTCAGTACACATCGGACCCGCGAGTCGCCACTGTCGACGCTAGCAGACCGAGCGCCGCCACTCGGCTGGCCTTACGAGACAAGCTAGCGCACTGCCAGTTCTACAGCTGACTTTAATACGAACGGTTCACTTGTTATAGCTTCAGAGATCTCATTTGCAGAGCCGCTAGTTAGCATAGCCTTCAGCTAAGTCAGTAGCTACGACCTAGCCAGGCGCCACATACAGTTTATGCATTACCAATTGATCTATATGTGTGGAGCAATCAGAAATGTAAAGCAGTATTCGCAGTTCAGTCTATAACTGCACTTGTAAATATTATTGTACAAAGTCAAGATCGAAGTTTATCGCTGATGCTGAATTAAAGCTAAGTATTTAATTGTACTCCTGTCTACTTTCTAATCACCTAAGACGTTCCAGATACAACCCGTCAAGTATAGTTCATTGATCCTCATGTCAGTCTACGTGATCAACGCGTGCAGTTAATGGCCACACCTCGTGATCAGACTAAGAGTCAAATTGAGTGACGCAGTCAGTTCACCCTATTTCCATGAGGCCCATAGTTCTGCCTCATACACAACACTTTTCTTGTCGAATTGAGCCATTTATGAAGTCTAGAGACGGTATCACACGATATTAGGATGATTTCTCCTGGGAGGTGTCGAAGCTTTTGTTGCTGTGCTTGACTCTTAAAGGACAACTATTCTGGAACCAAAAATCAGTGTGGATCCCACTCAAGTGTAAAGTTATTTTAGTAGTGACTCTAGGCAAGGTTACAAGGACACAGTACTGGCTGTATTATGGATTCTCTTTTTATATTCGGTTAGTTGACACCATATCATTAATACACTGATCATCCAGAACATTATGACCACCTACATACTATCGATACAAACCCGTCCTGGCGACAGCAGCATCACATGGAGAGGAATTACTGTTAGTCAGACATAAGCACAGTGCCTGTAGTACCAGTGAGTGTGCTTTCCGTGTGTAGAATTGGGAAGGCGTGCGATCTATCTGAGTCTGACTGAGGGCAGATCGTGATGGCCAGGCGGCTCGGCACGAGGATTTCGGAAACTGCCCGACTTGTCGGTTGTTTGAGGAGTGCAGTGGTGAGTGGCTTCAACACGTGGCGAAATCATGGTGAAACGGCGTCCAGCCGTCGTGGGGCTGGGCGACCATCTCTCATTACAAATGTCGGACGTCGTAGGCTGGAAAGACAGGTAAAACAGGACGGGAGGCGAACTGTGGCAGAACTAACATCAGACTTTAATACTGGACAGAGCACAAATGTGTCTGAATACACAGTGCACCGAACACTCCTAATGACGAGCCTCCACAGCCGACGACCCACGGATGTGCCAGTGTTAACACAACAACAATCGGTATTTACGACTGAAATGGGCACGCGATGATCGGTACTGGAGGTTGGTGCAGTGGCAGAGCGTTACTGACCTGATGAATCCCCTTACCTTGTTCACCATGCCGATGGAAGGTCGCGAATACCTCTTCTTCCAGGGGAGCAGCTCATTGACAACTGTGCTATGGGACGAAGACAAGCTGGTGGCGATTCCATTATGCTCTGAGGAATATTTATGTGGGCACCCATCGGTGCAGTGGAGCTAACGCAAGGCACCATGACGACCAAGGAGCGTCGTACACTGGTTGCACACCACATACACCCCTTCATGACTATAATTTTTCCAACTGCAGTGGCATTTTTCAGCCAGATAATGCGCCATGTTACAAGGCTCGGACTGTGATGGAGTGGTTAAAGGAAGACAGTGACAAGTTTCAATTCATGTGTTGGCCTCCCAACTCGCCAGATCAGCACCCGATCGAACATATCTGGGATATTGAACATGGCGTCAGAGCTCATGGGCCCCCTCCCCGGTATTTACGGGAATTGGGTGACGTGTGTGCAAATGTGATGCCAACCCCCTACAGCGACCTACGAAAGCATAATTGCCTCCATGCCACGACGCGTCGCCGCTCTTAACGTGCCAAAGGTGGACATACCGGCTATTCCGTAGGTGGTCGTAACGTTCTGGATGATCAGTGTACGAGTATATGTTACTTACCGAAGTACCTTCTTAGAAATTTAAGCAGAACAGTGACTGTGGAGCTTACCGGTAGGGTGAAGCAAGCGAGACAGTGATAGACACAAAGAGATAATAACAACGAGTCGCGTTGAATGAGTGAACGGGAATGGTCATGGGTTGGGGGGGAGGGGGTAGAATGGGCATGAGCGACTTAGAGCGATAGACTAGAAGGTGTGAGGAAGTTACAGTTAGGCAGCTTGTGGGAGTGACAGGAGAGTTTCATTTGAAGAAGAGTACGAATATGTCAGCATGCCAAAATTTTTGGAAAATTTTTTTTTAAGTTGCTGAAGAAGATAGAGTGGAGACTCTGGTACCCCACTTTCCAGTCACATACGTTTAAACAGGGGTATATTTGCCTTTTTTGTGCTCCGCTAGGAGTATTTTTCAGGTGGTGTATTTTACGATTGACTCTTATTTAAAGCTTATACAATTGTACATTCAGTAAGGCATGCATGTTACCTTATTCTAACTGGTTCTATATGCCCTTTAGCACTGAAGATGGTTACACAGTGACTGAAACCTGGATATGCAATAAACATTATTTGCGGGTAATTCCTCTACCCTTTACTACATATATATAAGTACGGTAGCTGGGTACACTTGCTTCCACAAACCGTATCAGTTTTTAGTTTTATGTTTTGGTAAGTCACACAGAATATAGGTACAGAAAAGTGTATGCAGGAATGTACTTCACGTGCTTCAAGATTGATGAGGTTTTTCATAGTTGATGTACATAAAGAACTGATGGCTGAGTCTCTCGTACGCTCACAGCAGCCACGCATACAATTCTTAAGATCAGAAGGCTGAATACGACTAAAGATATTGTAACGAAGGTCTGTAGTTGGTACTTCTTTCTTCATTAATTTTTCTATTTATTGTTTCTGTCATGCCAGTAGGCGAAATGGTTAATACACTAGAATTTCATGTCATAAAAGGGAGAAATCAGTTAAATCAGTTCCTCTCAGATCATGAAGATCTAGATTACGTAAGAACGGCGTGTCATAATGATTGCTTTGATTACAGACGATTTCTAATTCATACCTTTTCCAATTGGAGCTTTGGGTTCACCTGCGACGACTTCGAAATCGATGAGACGTTGACGCTATTCTGTCTTCTCTTCATTGAGAGATCCTCCAAAAGTCATCAACAACTTGTCTGTGGCTCTTAGTAGACACGCTGACTAGCTCAAAATTGTAAAGAAATATAGTAGCTCCTCCAGCAGCCGTATGGAACAAGATTCGCCATACAAACATAGTGATATTCTGTTCACACCTTTTTTCTAATTATAACCTGCCTTTGTTATCTTGTTTACGGAACATGATTTAGCTGTTATAAGGTAATAAGCCGTGTTCTTCTCGAAGGACCCATCCCGGAATTCTTCTGAAGCGGTTTAATTTAATCATCGTAAAACTAAAATATAGATGGTCGCATGGAGTTTTGAATTGCCGTAAATGAGAATTTTACGGACCAGTAACTACAGTATGTTCTCATCCGGCTCCTTAGTTGAGTTGGTAACGCAAGCTTGCGCGTTGACGCTCGACTCGGAGGTACGCCGGTTTCAGTCCTGCTCATGTACAATTTTCTGTCATTATTTGGTCGGAAAAGGCAGGAGAGGTTGTGGTGTAAAGCGCCTGATCACCAGTCCTTGCGTCAATGTTCTGGATTAAATTTCAAACCGCTCAACAGTGTCTCATGAAGAAAGAGCAAGTGCCACTGTTGATGGCGATTCATAGTAGGTCGGAGGAAAGCAACGGGAACCACCTCCAGTAGAACCATGCGTAGAATTCCGAAGGAGGGTTCTTGCAAACGCTCCTCTGTGTTCATTTCCCTGAATGTGGGACTACTTTGATTTTAGACTAACGAAATCTTGTACCGAACGAGTCACTAACGTTAATACGCCATTTTTCTAAGAATGGTACAAGTCTACACAAAGAAAATTGCGACATTTGCTCTAACACAAATGGTTCAAATGGCTCTGAGCACTATGGGACTTCTGAGGTCGTCAGTCTTAGAACTACTTAAACCTAACTAACCTAAGGACATCACACACATCCATGCCCGAGACAGGATTCGAACCTGCGACCGTAGCGGTCACGCGGTTCCACACTGCAGCGCCTAGAACCGCTCGGTCACCTCGGCCGGCGCTCTAAGACATTTACACCTTCGGGGAAAAGCAGGGATCCATATCATCTTATAGCCATCCTTATTTACTTTCTCCTTGATTTTCGTAAGTAACTTCAGACAAATGCGGGAAAGATGCTGAAAAAACAAATTAAAAAAAAATCTTCCATGACATTGTCGATATCGATGTTGACAGCCTCGAGCCCAGTACCTTGGAAGATACGCCCTGGTGTCACAATACAAACATGAGTTTGTATTGTATTGAACTGGGGACCTAGAAACGACGGAGGGGCTTCGTCCTCGCCATAGCCCTCGGTGGCTCACAACCCCACAACAGGCTACAGCAGTCCACTCACCCCACCGCCGCCCCACACCGAACCCAGGGTCATTATTGTGTGGTTCGGCTTCCAATGGACGCCCCCCTCCCCCTACCGTCCCCCCCCCCCCCCCCCCCCCGGGATCGTCTAACACCAGACGAGTGTACGAGTGTAACCCCAAATGTTTGCGTGGTAGAGTAATTAGGGCGTACGCGTACATGGAAACTGTGTTTGCCCAGCAATCACCGACATAGTGTAACTGAGGCAGAATAAGGGGAACCAGCCCGCATTCGCCGAGGCAGATGGAAAACCGCCTTAAAAACTATCCACAGACTGGTCGGCATACCGGACCTCGACACTAGTCACTTCTAGGCGCTTCAGTCTGGAACGGCGCGACAGCTACGGTCGCAGGTTCGAATCCTGCCTCGGGTATGGCTGTGTATGATGTCCTTAGGTTAGTTAGGTTTAGGTAGTTCTAAGTTCTAGGGGACTGATGACCTCAGCTGTTAAGTCCTATAGTGCCCAGACTCATTTTTTTCCCGCCCCCTAGCAGTGCGTTAGAAGCACAGCTAACCGGGCGGACTAAAGCTGAGTTTACTGCTTGTCTAATTTCTCATACTGCGCATTAATTTCGTCTTTTTCGGTGTACACTCAAACCATACCTTATTCTCATCTGATTGTTCATTCAGCTCATCGTGTCTTGTAATTCTTCACCTTCACTGAGGATAGCAATGTTGCCAGGGATTCTTATCACTGGTACATGTTCATCTTGAATTTTAATCTCATTCTTAAACCTCTTCTTTATTTCCTTCATTGCTTCTTCGATATATAGATTGTCTTTAGGAGCAAAAGTCTACATAGCTGTCTTATGACTTTTTTTCATATGAGCACATCGCTTTTCGTATTTCACTCTTCCCCAAGAGGGGAAAGAAGACTTACAGTATAAAGTGGAATATGAACCGAGTGTCGTTACTGGCAATTTTTCATATCGTTGAGAGATGAGGGTTCGATTAAGGGCAGCATGAATATTTCAGTGATTCAAACGGAATTCAATCCTGGGACCTCACGATTTGTAAGCATATGCTTCACCGCTAGACCACCATGTCCGTTGTGGAATGAGAGTGCATGATAACATTGTGGCTACTAGAATAATTTCACAGCGTGAAACAAAAAATTGTGTGTCAAAGAGAAACACGAACCTAATGAGCAGCGTTTCGCGTGGCGTTAGCTACAGTGTAAGGTACCCAGGATCGAATTCAGTGACGGCATACAATTCTAAGTGTTTAGTACGTTTAGTTTGGAAAAAACTAAATGCACCCCATCTCAGTTCAATATTATCTTTAATAAATTTTAGTAATAACTGTCAAAACGTCAGTTAACTGTTCATTTCACCAGCAACTGATTCAATTTTTTTTGACTTAACAAATGGGAATGTTACAATGGTGAATGGCTTATTGAATACGCGTAACTACGAGCAATCTTTTTCTGTTTAAGCTGTAACCCTGTATGAGACGTTAAAATTAGGTAGAGTGTTTAGAAGTATTATATTTTCAAAATGAAATGCATTACTTAGAGAATGTTTGGAAGTATTATTTTATTTGCTTGTAAAAAGTAACTACAATTTTTCCAGCAACTATACTGTTGTATTCTTCTGTAAAGAACGAGCTAGCAATCTTTGCGCTCTGAAGTGGAATTTTATCGCACGTCGTTATTTATCACGTTCCATTTGTCACAATCGTTTAATACTGGAATATACGTAGGCGACCATTAATTTAAGGGAAAGGCAGTTATCGTAGCTCAGGTATGAGCACGCGGGAAGCAGTAACGGAAGCGAAACGGAATCAATATATCAGAGAGCGTGTGCATCCACCAACAGTTTTTAGAAAACTGCGTCTCTCTAAGGACAACGGCATCGCAGAGACAGCTAATTTTACCGTAATATCACTAATTTTTGTAGACAGTAGAATGTAAAATTTGAAATTCCTTGCCCAAAAGACATTTGCTGCTGTCATACGAAAATGGCACACATCTATATGAAGAATCCAGAGCAATTGATATCCATATTAAGCGAATATATTATCTCACAAATAATCTCTTATCACTTCTAAACAGTGTACGACTTGCAATGGATTAATTTCATGCGGTTATAACATTCCCTTGTGTGCATTTACTACTACAGAGATTACTAGATCGTATTCACGTTCTAATTCGATAAATATTGCGGTTAATTGCATCAGCTGCTGTCCAATTTGTACAGCTAATTGCTGTATCCTCTGATCCGTACGTTGGTATAATCGTTTACGTGCATACAGAGCTTTTCCATCCTAGCTACGATTATTTCCTCATTTCGCGCAAGACTAACTACTGTGTGATTAAAGCTGGGTAATATCGCCTTCGCTACGGTGATCTATTCCCTAGTTAATTTTAGCAGTTTCCTATGGTCTTCACCCATTAGACCTACTTAAGTTTTAAAATACAAAGGCTGTTGCTTGGCTAGCGTGTGAAATGGTACCTTACTAATTCTTCCATCTCACTCGTCATCATGTTAGCTACGCAATTAGGTTTCGCAAATTCTGAATTTTACTTACATGCCAACTTAGGGCTATTTGTGTCTTATCAGACTCTGCGTAACCGTTGTCCACAATGGTGCATTTCTATTTAGAGAATGATATGACCAAGTGCGTTAATCGCTCTGCCTCATCAAATTTTTGTTAAAGCCCATTAAGTTTACAGAGCTCACAATTTTCCAAGCTACGCTGTAAATCTGTACCTTCCCTTGAATATCGTGGTGAAGTCTTCGTGATGAACGGAATTTCTCAAGATGGAAGTCTTGGTTTTGCCCCACTACTCGTTAGTGAGCAGTAATAAGATTGCCACCCGTTATTTCAATATCTTCATCGGAAACGTAGAAAAACTCCTTTAGTCTATTTGCAAGCATCGTCAGGTGCTTATTTTTTTCAAGGCGTCTGACTACATTTAGGACCTTTGACTACACGACCCTGAAATATTCTCTCCATTAACTATCTAGTTTTCTGACCCACCCCATGGTATTCTTTCATTATACAATGTAACTGTATCTCCAGCCTGAAACTACTTCGGATCTTTTGTTTAATCGTAATGTTCCTAATTTTTTAATTTATACTGCTTTTTTACTTTATATTTCTTGTTGAACTACATAGCATTTCGTGCATATGTTGCATTTTTTCTTTTAATCTGAATACAAACTTATATATCATACCAGTGGGATCTTTCTGCAGGGCGCCTGGTATAATGCAGACACTCCCGAAAAATAATTCGTGAGGTGTGTATCCTGTCGCCGTATGTAGTGTGGTATTCTACACAAACACAGCGTAAGATATCCATGAGCCCCAGTTATTTTGTGCTCCGTTAATATAATGTATTAGGTCCTCAGTTAGGGTTCCATGTGGCCGTTCTAAGGTCCCATTGCAGATGTGGTCTGTACCTGCTCGATTTTAAGTAACTTGCACAGCCTTTTCATGGTGTGACTTAATAAAAAAGACGAGATTCCGAAATTTACAGGGTGACCCAAAAGTCTGTTAACAATTGAAGGTGCGCTAATTCGCAGAGTAATACAGTTAGAGAGGTAAAATTCGACACTCAGGCCTGAAATGACATAGGGTTTTTTAAAACCGAAAACGAATCCAAACACCGTCAAACAGATGTCAAGGTATACCTGGGATTTTGTGAGACAGAGAGCATTTGTGTTGTGGGAACTTCAATACACGGAGGAAGATGGCGATTGGCTACCTTGTGTGTTGCGGACTGACGAAGCCTATTTCATACACCGAGAGTCTGTCAACACCCACAGCTGCAAAATCAAATGGTTCAAATGGCTCTAAGCACAATGGGACTTAACATCTAAGGTCATCAATCCCCTAGACTTAGAACGACTTAAACCTAACTAACCTAAGGGCACGACACACATCCATGCCCGAGGCAGGATTCGAACCTGCGACTGTAGCAGCAACGCGGTTCTGGACTGAAGTGCCTAGAACCGCTCGGCCACAACGGCCGGCTCCCACAGCTGCAGAATCTGGGCTAGCGATAATGCTAGAACTGTCGTGGAAACCCCAATACATGACGAGAAACTCATTATGTAGTGTGGATTTACCACATCAGTCATTATCGAACCCTTTTTCTTTGAGGAAATGCTGTGTTTCAAGCTGTCAGCATGATAGATGTGACATACGCTGATATGTTACAGAATTGCATCATCGATATCCTCGCTGATAAACACCTGCTGGAAGATGTGACTTTTATGCAGGACGACGTTACACCCCATATTGCTACATGAGTGAAAGGTTTCTGCGCACATCATTTGGAGAGGAGCGTGTGCGCCAACACATAGATGTCAGAACCAAACGTCGTATGTCGATAAAGTATCAACCAAAACACCGATTTCGTTCATGCTATATGCTGTCGTCCAGTAGAGCTTGTTGTAACGGTAATTAAAAGTAATACCAGAACTATGGAGCACAGGAAAAGTGTATCGGTGAATCACTATTTTGTGGATCTTGGGTGGGTTAATTGATAGAGCGTGAGGTCGTCATAACAAAGGTCCCGCATGGCAGTCGCAACACTAGAATAAAGAAAAGACTGCATTACACGTGCAGAAGTAATAATAATAATAATCAATTACAGATGGCAGGGCCGCTGTACATCAGATGTGCGTGTTGTGGCCAGTCTGGTGTTTGTGCATCCACAGACAAATGGGTTTGCAGCTGCCATTCAGTCTGCCCGCTACAGGTGCTGCCGTTGTGCGACATGAATCCGCGGAACGTTATTGACATTCTCGTCGAACTGTTGCATAGAGCCTGTTGTGTACGTACAGCAACGGAAACAGCTGGAGATGAGAGAAAGTGGGCAACAATGCTACTGGATATAATTTGTTAACGGAATGCGTCGAACGTCATCAAAGAGGAAACATTAGATATCAAAAATGGTTCAAATGGCTCTGAGCACTATGGGACTCAACTGCTGTGGTCATAAGTCCCCTAGAACTTAGAACTACTTAAACCTAACTAACCTAAGGACAGCACACAACACCCAGCCATCACGAGGCAGAGAAAATCCCTGACCCCGCCGGGAATCGAACCCGGGAACCCGGGCGTGGGAAGCGAGAACGCTACCGCACGACCACGAGATGCGGGCATTAGATATCGACGAGCGCACACCAGGTGGAACGGAATCGTTCGTTTGTGCCTAAGTGAATGGACTAGAGTCAACGATTCGACATCGTCGCCAGAAGGCTCGCCGAGCAACGGAAACGATGAAATATCACAGAAGGAGAAAGGGTAGTGTTTTACTCAAGAAACGAGAAAATCGAAATGCTCAAATATTGGCTTAACATCAGAAGCAACCGAAGTCAACCCAAACATCTGCACATCACACGATGTCTGCAATGAAAAACAGATTTCGCACTAGATGTCCTGGACGGTGTATGTTGCATGAATGGAAACGGCAGTGGGAAAGTGTAGAGTTAATGTCTGTGAAGGAGAAGTACAAATATATTATAATGCACTTGACGGAGACTTTCAAACGCCATCGTCAGGAAGGTCGATCTAATCACGATGTAGGTATCAAATTGTAGGTGAAAACAAAAGCAAGGAAGTTAAATTTCCCAAGATTTGACGTGAGTGAGAGGTGGGTCTTACGCTGAAAGTGAAAAAACCATATTGTAAGTCGCAAAGTCAAATCTTTTCTTGTATCGAAAAAGTACCACAACATTAAGGACATTCAGAAAACGAGAGAGGACTGCCAACAAGCAACTCATGCGCTCATGACAGCCTATACAGACGCGAATATCTACAACTCCGACGGAAGTGTGCTGAACAAGTAGATGACTATGGGCCACACTCTTGCAATTGGTAGGTTGGTTGTTTGGGTTGTAAGGGACCAAACAGCAAAGTCATCAGTCCCTTGTTTCAAATGTGGTCCATTCCGCTAATGTGACATCTCAGGAAAGTCAGAACAATAAAAGGGAAAAGGCTAAAAACGTAAAAGGGCAGTCATGTTGTCAATGGTAAAAACAAAATGAGGGAAGTCAGCAAGAGAACGAACCCAACACTATGCTGAAGCAGCATAGGCAAGACCACCTGTGACTTAAAAGGTGCAACCGCTAGAATGTAGAAGTACGTATGGGAAAAGGAGACTAACCAATCCTCAAAAAAAGGGGGTAAAAACAGAGTAAAAGGGGAAGAAAAGAGGATCTCGGTCATGGAGGTGAGTCGGGAATCTCCAAACACGGCTTGCAGTGGGAGACACCCAAACACTCACCGCCCTGCTCCAACACCAGAGAGAGATTAAAAGCCTTAAAACTGAGAATAAAAACCACTTTCCCAGAGGAAACCGAGAACCAGAGAGACCATCCGGGAATCGTCAGTCAACATCAAAGGTAAAGTGTGGGGGAGTCTGTACTTAGCACGCAGAGCCAAAAGAAGGGGGCATTCAGCCAAAATGTGGGCTACTGACTGGAAGGCCACAACCACAAAGTGGGGGTGGCTCATCACGCAAAAGAAAACGATGGGTCAGCCTGGTATGGCCAATGCAGAGACGACACAGTGTGGTCGAGTCCTTTCGGGAGAGGTGAACGGAAGAACGCCACGGGCCTGGTGTCACCTTAATCACACGACGTTTATTAGACAGGGGAGTAGCCTTCCAAGAATTGGCCCATGACTGTGCGAAGTGGGATTTGATGTGAAGCCGTAAATCCGCTGCAGGATAGGTTGCAGGAAATGGGGGGTAAGTGACTGCTCCCCCAGCCAAACGATCAGCGAACTCATTACCCGGGATACCCACATGGCCAGGGACCCAAAGGAAGTCAATGGAACAAGCAGCACGGTGAATATCAGCGAGATGGTCATGGATGGCAGAGACCAAGGGATGGCGCGAAAAACACCGGTCAATAGCAAGAAGGCCACTCATCGAGTCCGTACATAACAAAACACGGTTGTGTTGGGACTGTTTAATAAAGGTAAGGGCCTGGAAAATTTCCATCAATTCCGCAGTAAACACCCCACATGTGGGTAGCAGCAGATGATTTTCCGTTCCAACAGAGGACGTGAAGGCATACCCCACATGATCAGCAGATTTAGAGCCATCAGTGTAAAAAAACAACAGCATCCCGAAACTCCCATAAAATTTGGCGGAAAAAGGAACGGAAGACCATCGGGGGGATGGAATCTTTCGGACCTCGGCGGAGATCCATCCGAATTCGAGGCCAAGGAACTAACCAAGGGGGGGGGGGGGGTGGAGGGGAGGGAGCGAGGAAGACAGGACAAAGATGCAAGCTGAGAATCACGGCAAAGAGACGCAAGGTGGAGCCCAACCAGTAAACCCGCCCGAGGGCGGGAGTCGGGTGGGCGACGTCCATGGTCTGGGAACAGGATATAACAGGAAGGATGAGTGGGAGAGGAACGGATAGCGAGTGCATAAGACACCAGAAGCTGGGACCGCCGAACAGAAAGGGGGGGGGGATCCCAGCTTCAACCAGGAGACTATCAACAGGGCTAGTAGGGAAGGCACCGGTGGCCAAACGGATACCACAATGGTGGACTGGATCCAGCACGTGCAGTGTGGAAGGAGCAGCTGAACCATAAACTTGACAACCATAGTCCAAGCGAGACAGAACTAGAGCACGATAAAGACAGAGAAGGAGGGAACGGTCCGCACCCCAAGAGGAGTGGGCAAGAAGTGAAGGACACTGAGTTTACGGAAACATCCTACCTTCAGAAGTCTGATATGGGGCAGCCAAGTGAGCTTGTTGTGGAAAAGAAGACCCAGGAAAGGAAACTGTGGGACCACAGGCAATCCTTGTCCATCGAGATAGAGCTCTGGATCAGGGTGGATCGTAGTACGGCGACAGAAGTGGACCACCCGTGATTTTGAAGGAGAGAATTGAAACCCGTGTGAGAGGGTCCATGCAGAGGCACGCCGTATAGCTCCCTGGGCTGCCGTTCTACAGATGCCATCGAAGAGGAACTAACCAAAATGTAGAAATCATCCACATACAGGGCAGGGGCGACCAAAGGACCGATAGAGGCCACAAGTCCATCGATAGCAATGAGGAAAAGAAGGACACTCAACCCTGAGGGATGCCCGTCTCCTGGGTCCGTGGAGAACTAAAAACAGTACCAACTCGAACTCTGAATGACCGATGGAACAGGAACTGGCGGATAAAAATCGGGAGTGGGCCCTGAAGACCCCACTGATGAAGGGTAAGTAAGATGTGATGGCGCCAGGCCGTGTCACAGGTCTTGCAAAGGTCAAAAAACACTGCAACCAAATGGCAGCGCTGGGAGAAAGCCTGCCGCACTGCGGATTCCAAGCGAAGTAAATGATCGATTGGAGACCGTCCCTCTCGAAAGCCACACTGGTAAGGGGACAATAGATCCCGAGATTCGAGGATCCAATTGAGCCGACAGGCTACCATTCGTTCAAGTAACTTACAAACAACATTGTTCAAACTAATTCGCCAATAACTGTCAACAGATAGGGGGTTCTTACCAGGCTTAAGGACAGGAACCACGATGCTCTCCCTCGACGGAGAAGGGAAGTCACCCTGGAGCCAGATATGGTTAAACACCCGAAGAAGATGTTGCCGTTGTGGAGCACTGAGATGTTGAAGCAGTTGGTTATGAATGGAATATTGTCCAGGGCAGAAAGAAATTCCCATTCAGTAAAAGGTTCGTTGTAAGATTCTGACTCACAAGGGGTAAAACATAAGGTGGAAGCTTCAGCCCGCTGTTTGTGGTCAAGGAAAGCAGCTGGATAGGAGGCTGATGCTGATGCTGATGCCACTGCAAAATGGGTCGCAAGATGTTCTGCAAGAACTAATGGGTCCATACAAAGGCCATCTGGGAGGTGAAGGCCTGGGAGGGTGGACTGCCGATGGCAACCTTGGAGAGGGCGAAGTGTAGCCAATACCCGTGACAGAGGGACACTAGAACCAAGGGAAGAAACAAATCGGTCCCAACATATCCGCTTGCTCTGTTTGATTAAATAACGGGCTTTAGCGCAGAGGCGTTTAAAGGTAGTAAGGCTGACTACGGGTGGGTGCCTCTTAAACTGTTGCAAAGATCAACGGCGATCATGGATGGCAATGGCAATGGTCGTACTCCACCACGGGACTTGCCGGCGACGAAATGGTCCAGATGAGCGCGGGACAGCAAGGCTAGCAGCGCGAACAATCGCGTCATATACGTCACGTAGGATTTCATCAATACAACCCGACAAAGAGGTAGTAAACACGACCTGTGCAGTGTATAGAGGCCAATCGGCGAGTTGGGAAGACCAACGAGGTAACCTGTCCATCGGAGAGCGGGAAGGGAGCGAGATAATCAACGGGAAATGGTCACTGTCACTAAGGTCGTCATGTGGCGACCAGCGTAATGAAGGGAGGAGAGAGGGAGAAGAAAGAGAAAGATCAGTGGCAGGAAAGGTACCATGACCGGCACTGAAATGAGTAGGGGAGCCATCATTAAGAAGGCAAAAGTCGTGGTCTGCAATAAACTGGTCTATGAGAAGACCTCGTCTAGATGGAAAGGCACTGCCGCACAAGGGATGATGCGCATTAAAATCCCCAAGGAGGAGGAAGGGAGGAGGAAGTTGCTGAAGAAGGGCAATTAAGGCAGCAGGTGTAAGAGTCCTGTCAGGAGGGAGATAAAAATTGCAAACCGTGACCTCAGAGTCTAGTTGGACCCTAACAGCAACCGCTTCCAATGTAGTTTGAAGAGGAATCCACGTGCTAGCAATGTCTGTACGGACCAACGTACAAACGCCACCAGAAGCCCGCAGGGGTCCGACCCAATTTCGACAGAAAACACGGAACCCACGGGGGGTTGGTGAGTGAGCATCAGTAAAATGAGATTCCTGGAGAACTACACAAGCTGCAGAGTAAGACGAAAGAAGGGATTTCAATTCCGGAAGGTGACGATAGTATACATTACAATTCCATTGGAGAACCACAGAACGATGATTTAAATGGGGGATGAACACGCTAAAGCCAGTCATACCGCGGGGTCCCCACCCGTCACCGACAAGGAGGGGGCGACATCCATGAACGACAGGTCAGAATCCGGTTGTGAAGTCGGGGATGGGACCTCCGGTGACACCAGAGGCTCTTTGTCACGGGACTTATGTTTCTTCATCTTTTCAGGCTGAGATTGAGGAGGGCTGTGTGACATAAAGGAGCCAGCTGCAGCAAGATCAGGAACAGAAAGAGACCGGGCGACCTGGGGGCCAACAGCCCACGGGGACTTATACTCCTGTATCTTCTTTTCCTTCTTATATACTGGGCAATCTGGTGAACGTGGAGAATGACTACCATGACAATTTACACACACAGGAGGGGGAACACAGGGACTCCCCTCATGGAGTGGACGTCCACAGTCACCACAGGGAGGGGCCTGTGAACAGCAGGAAGACATGTGTCTAAACGCAAGTAATTAAAACACCTCATAGGAGGTGGGATGTACAGCTTCACATCACATCGATAAACGATAATCTTAACTTTCTCAGGGAGGGTATCCCCTTCAAAGGCCGGAATAAAGGCACAAGTATCAATGCGATTGTCTTTAGGACCCTTCTGAACGCGCCGAACAAAGTGAACATCCCGCCGTCCGAGATTGTCCCGAAGTTCCTCAACAGTTTGAAGGATGAGGTCCCTGTGAAAAATCACACCTTGAACCATATTTAGAGACTGGTGGGGGGGTAATGGACGTAAGAATTGTGCCAAGATGGGTACAGGCACGAAGGGGCACAGATTGGGCAACTGAAGCAGTTTTGATCAGCAACGAACCCGACCGCATCTTGCTCAGGGAGTCCACTTCGCCGAACTTGTCTTCAATGTGTTCCACAATGAATAAAGGTTTGGTATTGGCGAAAGTATCTCCATCAGTCGTGGTGCAAACTAGATGACGGGGGAAAGGTTTCGCCCCTAGCCGACGGGCCTGACCCTCTTCCCAGGAGGTAGCCATGGAAGGGAAGGCCGAAGGGGCAAGAGAAGTAGCACTTGAAGAATCAGTTCCATACAGAGAGACGGCCGCAGAAGAACGGCCAGAGTTCTGGACCTGTATGCGTTTCATTTGTATAGCGTCCGCCCTGATACCAACCACTCTGATCAGGGGCTCTCGTCACGGGCGCCACCCAGCCACAGCAAGGGCCATCTGGCATGGCGGCCATTGCCAGGAGTTCCGATGTTCCAGGATGACGAGCAGCCACTCCAAGGCATGCATGAGGAGGTCACGGCTCAGGTATCAGAAGTGTGATACCTGTGTGTTCAGGGGGCTCAACCAAAAGGGTACATAGCGACCACACCACATGGGCTGGGTACCGTGCGGGCTATGCACCCTAGCATCAGACAACGACGTGAAAGAAAAGATGGAATGTACTAGGAAGGCGCACGTCGGAGACACTAGGTAAGGTGCTCTTCCCCAAATGGCTCACAGTGCGAAGGAGAAATTTTGTAATAGAGGTCAAACCCCAGAGGGGGACCAGGGAATGCCAAAAGGAGGAGATGATTACGCAACAAAGCCGAATTGTAAAACCAACAGAACCAGGAGGATAGCGGGGGCCAACATAAGCAAGGACACCATGAGAGGGAAAGGAGAGGGCGATGGGAAAGGAACAAGGAGGGGAAGGGGAAGGATATGCAGCCCCAGAGAGAAAGAAGGCTGCAATAGCTCGGGGCCCCGTACTCGCCACGCACGTATCCACAAAAGAGTTGTGGACCCCCTGGGGGGACTCTTGCAATTATAGGTTCTAAAGATGCTGTAGGGATTCTACAGTTCATTCATATAGCAACCCATACGTAAACAATTATTCCATTGCTTTCAGATATGGGCAAATTTGCTCTAAAGCTGTTTGTTGTCGTTCAAGAGCTTCATGGTTTGAGTACTCACAAACGTCAGTTCATGTTCCCAGTACCGTATTTAATCGTCCATTCTCATTCCTCTGGCAAATTGACCAAAGAACTATTCAAGACATTTCTACAAGAAGCGGTAGTGGAACAAATCAGTGGAGAGAAACTTCTGCTAAGCATGTTATGTACTTATTATTGGTATTATTATTTTATTTATTACTACCACTATTAGTTTTGTTATTACTATTATTATTACATCTCCTTTCTCTTCTCAGACGTTATGTCTGGTCAAAAATGGAAAGTGATGCAGACCTTGAACAAGCGTGACTTCCTTTTAACTGTACAGTATATGTTACATTGCATTTAGGAACTTTCGGGTAATTGAAAATGTATCAATAATTACAGATTTCTGTAGTTGTATATATACGTTTGGATGTAGCTGTATTGTGTTGATGTACTGGTGGATATTGTGTGGTATGACTCCTGTAGTTGATAGTATAATTGGTATGATGTCAACTTTATCCTGATGCAACATGTCTTTGACTTCCTCAGCCAGTTGGATGTATTTTTCAACTTTTTCTCCTGTTTTCTTCTGTATATTTGTTGTATTGGGTATGGATATTTCGATTAGTTGTGTTAATTTCTTCTTTTTATTGGTGAGTATGATGTCAGGTTTGTTGTGTGGTGTTGTTTTATCTGTTATAATGGTTCTGTTCCAGTATAATTTGTATTCATCATTCTCCAGTACATTTTGTGGTGCATACTTGTACGTGGGAACGTGTTGTTTTATTAGTTTATGTTGTATGGCAAGTTGTTGATTTATTATTTTTGCTACATTGTCATGTCTTCTGGGGTATTCTATATTTGCTAGTATTGTACATCCGCTTGTGGTGTGATCTACTGTTTCTATTTGTTGTTTGCAAAGTCTGCATTTATCTGTTGTGGTATTGGGATCTTTAATAATATGCTTGCTGTAATATCTGGTGTTTATTGTTTGATCCTGTATTGCAATCAAGAATCCTTCCGTCTCACTGTATATATTGCCTTTTCTTAGCCATGTGTTGGATGCGTCTTGATCGATGTGTGGCTGTGTTAGATGATACGGGTGCTTGCCATGTAGTGTTTTCGTTTTCCAATTTACTTTCTTTGTATATGTTGATGTTATGTGATCTAAAGGGTTGTAGAAGTGGTTATGAAATTGCAGTGATGTAGCCGATGTATTTATATGAGTGATTGCTTTGTGTATTTTGCTAGTTTCTGCTCGTTCTATAAAGAATTTTCTTAAATTGTCTACCTGTCCATAATGTAGGTTTTTTATGTCGATAAGTCCCCTTCCTCCTTCCTTTCTGCTTAATGTGAATCTTGCTGTTGCTGAATGTATATGATGTATTCTATATTTGTGGCATTGTGATCGTGTAAGTGTATTGAGTGCTTCTAGGTCTGTGTTACTCCATTTTACTACTCCAAATGAGTAGGTCAATATTGGTATAGCATAAGTATTTATAGCTTTTGTCTTGTTTCTTGCTGTCAATTCTGTTTTTAGTCTTTGTTTATATTTTTCTTTTAGTTCTTCTTTAATATTTGTATTATCTATTCCTATTTTTTGTCTGTATCCTAGATATTTATAGGCATCTGTTTTTTCCATCGCTTCTATGCAGTCGCTGTGGTTATCCAATATGTAATCATCTTGTTTAGTGTGTTTTCCCTTGACTATGCTATTTTTCTTACATTTGTCTGTTCCTAAAGCCATATTTATATCATTGCTGAATACTTCTGTTATGTTTCGTAATTGGTTGAGTTGTTGATTTGTTGCTGCCAGTAGTTTAAGATCATCCATGTATAGCAAATGTGTGATTTTGTGTTGGTATGTTCCAGTAATATTGCATCCATAAGTTGTATTATTTAGCATGTTGGATAGTGGGTTCAGAGCAAGGCAGAACCAGAAAGGACTTAATGAGTCGCCTTGGTATATTCCACACTTAATCTGTATTTTCTGTGATGTGATATTATCCGAATTTGTTTGGATATTAAGTGTGGTTTTCCAGTTTTTCATTACTATGTTTAGGAACTGTATCAATTTAGGATCTACTTTGTATATTTCCAATATTTGTAGTAACCATGAGTGGGGTACACTATCAAAAGCTTTTCGGTAATCAATGTATGCGTAGTGTAGCGACCTTTGTTTAGTTTTAGCTTGATATGTCACCTCTGCATCTATTATTAGTTGCTCTTTACATCCTCGTGCTCCTTTGTAACAGCCTTTCTGTTCTTCATTTATAATTTTGTTCTGTGTTGTATGTGTCATTAATTTCTGTCTAATGACTGAAGTTAATATTTTGTATATTGTTGGTAGGCATGTTATGGGGCGATATTTTGCTGGGTTTGCTGTGTCTGCTTGATCTTTATGTTTCAGATAAGTTATTCCATGTTTAAGTGTATCAGGGAATGTGTATGGGTCTGCAATGTAACTGTTAAATAATTCAGTTCGATGTGAATGTGTTGAGGTGAACTTCTTTAGCCAGAAATTTGCTATTTTATCTTTTCCAGGGGCTTTCCAATTGTATCGTAGAATTAATTGCTCGGGTGACTTCATGCTGCAAAATTATCACTTCAGGCATTTGTGGTGTCATCTTGTATGTGTCTGTTTCTGCTTGTATCCACCGTGCATGCCTGTTATGTTGTACTGGGTTTGACCATATGTTGCTCCAGAAGTGTTCCATGTCTGTTATGTTTGGTGGGTTGTCTATTTTAATGTGTGTGTTATCTATTGTCTGGTAAAATTTCTTTTGGTTTGTGTTGAATGTTTGGTTTTGTTTCCTTCTATTTTCACTTTTCTTGTATCTTCTAAGTTGTTTGGCCAATGGTTCAAAAAATGGCTCTGAGCACTATGGGACTCAACTGCTGAGGTCATTAGTCCCCTAGAACTTAGAACTAGTTAAACCTAACTAACCTAAGGACATCACAAACATCCATGCCCGAGGCAGGATTCGAACCTGCGACCGTAGCGGTCTTGCGGTTCCAGACTGCAGCGCCTTTAACCGCACGGCCACTTCGGCCGGCTGTTTGGCCAATGCTTGTAATTTCTGCTTCTTTTCATCTAATTGCTCTATCGCTTCTTGTTGTGAGATTTTACCTAACCTTTTTCGTTTTTTGTCTGATATTTCATTTCTTATAAATTGTGTTAGCTGTCCAATGTCTTTTCTCAGTTTTTCTATTCTGTTCTGTAGCCTGTGTTGCCATGCTGGTTTTGTGGGTTTCTTCTGTGTGTTGGTTTGTTCCGATCTCTGCCTGGTGTGTATATTTATTGTAGTGAGTGCTTATTATTATTATTATTATTATTATTATTACTTTCGCACATGTGATACACCAGTTTCTTTATCTTTATGTTCTGATTGTATTTTTTGTGAAACTACTAATGTATTCTATAGGTATACTACCTTCAAAGAAACGAAGCGAAAGCAGACTGCCAAGAGAACAACTGTAAACTCAAAACAGCCCTTTTACATGCCATAAACATGTTGTCCCATATAACACTTTTATGCATAAAAAGTAAAAAAAAAAAATTATCAATGTGATTTGAACCTACGACTTTTGGACGATTTAATGCCCTACCAACTTCCACATGTAAGCTGTACATATCACTTACTCCCAGTTATACTTTTCCTGTGCTCCATAGTTCTAGTGTCACTTTTAATTACTGTTTACAACCATTCTGCTGGGCGACAGCACATAACACTAACTAAATCAGAGTTTCAGGTGATACTCTGTCGACACACAACGTTTGGTATCGATCTGAGTGTCTGACATCTGGAGGTTTGGGTGTAAGCCACTACTTCTGTCATATTTAGCCTCCCAGGTCTCCACACCCCAGTCCATGTGATTGTTAGGGTTACCCGAAGTGACAAGTCTACAGGAATTGTCTGACCTCATTAGGAATGTTAAAAGACTGCATCTGATGACAAGTTCCCACGATCCCTACTGATATGCTGTACAGTGCTGTTTGTAACATTGCCCTCAACTACGTGTGTTGCTGATGAATGACGACCAACATGTTGAGCATTTGTTATAAAGAACAATGTCTTTGCTAATATTTGCTCTTGAATCATAAGAAGCGCCATATTTGTTGCTCATTTTGTGCACTTTTTTGTTTCAATGAAACACCACATCATTTCAAGCCCATGTGTCAATTATTACCTGTCTACCTGGATCATTCCATGAAGTATTGAATTTTCAAATATTAACAAACTTTTGGGTTACCCTGCACAATAATATTCCATAGTAACATGTGCGCTACTGTGTCAGTACCTACATATGATGCACAGATCATATGATCACAACAGAATGACCGACAAAACGTGGTGTAAGGTGTGGGGTAGACCTGCTGTTGAGGTGTTTACCATACCTGTGACAGCCCAAGTGCCCTTTTTTGAAGTTTCAGCAGCAATTGGCTCGAAGTTAGATTACAATTTTCATCTTGAGATCCTGTTTTCCTTGACCACACTGGTGCAACCAAGATGTCAAATATAGAAGACATAATGATGAGAGAAGACAGAAAACAGTCGAGACAGGAACAGCTATTATAAGGAGCAAGCCTATGCCAGTACAACCCAGCATATGCTGCCCCTATCTCATATCACAATTATCATCTCTAACACATGCTGCCACTGAGGGGCTTGTCACTGCCATTATTGCTGTCCCTGATGTCGCCGCCACTAGTCCCACCACCTCCGCTACCACTACTGCCATCACAGCATATCCTCACAATAGATCACCATGAGTAAACAAAGTGTCATGCACAAATCAAGCAGATACCAGTGCCATAGGACTTCCTATGTACTTTATCCCAGTGACTGAAGCCCTCAAACTGATTCTGCGATCTTTTGATGGAAGTAAAGATAAATTAAGTGAATTCCTGCATAATTGTCATAGATCATTCTAATTAGTTTCAGAAGCACAGTGTGATGTGCTCCTGCAGTTCATCAAAACTAAAATAGTTGTTTGACCAGAAGTAAGTCACTCGTAAAGAACTTAAAAGCAACTTGGCTTGATGTCAGAAGCATATTATTGATAAACAATATTAGTAAAAGAACTTTGGACTGCTATTCATGTAAGATGTTTTCAAGGAGGAAAGAGGAAAATGAATCTGTGGCACAGTGTGGCTCTCGTATAGGTGAGGTGGTTTGCACACAAATTGAGAGAGGCAGTCCACAGGTCAAGGCAATTGTCTGAGTTTGAAGGAAGCTTAGCATTTATCCGGAAGTTGAGTCATGCAGTTTTCACTCAACAGATATACGGAGACAGTTAAATGACGATGTGTGCTAGACAGGAACACATTGCAGAAAGTGAAGCAATAGAGACTGCACTCACTGAGAAAGTGGCAATAGTATTACTAAGGGAAAAGAACGCTGGCTATAAACCGAGCTTCACAAAGTCCAAGCATATTAAAGGAGTCAAATGCTATACCTGGAGAAAATCAGGACACACAGCGAGAGACTGCTGAAGCCCTGAAGGTGTGGTAAGTGTGGCTGAAGTAACCTCAGTACACAATACTACATATGAAAAACCAGAATGTATGGTCAAGTCTGTACGACTGTACAAGTAATCCCAGAGGGAATATGAAGAGAATTGAAAGGAGTTATAAGAATTGAGAGAGAAGTTGGAACAACTGTAAAGGTATATATGAGAGAATTCTGTGGGAGCTGTAGAGAGACAGTTGAGCTATGACCTGTGAGATGCGAAATTAGCAACTCACCATGACATCAGACATGGATATGGGGGCCAGCATGGCTAGGTATGGGAATGTGACATGCTCGCAGTGATGTGGGCAGTTTGTGGTCTGGATTCACTGAGGATGTGTGAGCATTCAGTTGAGCCAGACACAGCTGGAACTTGGTGGTCTGGAATACAGAGTGTTACTGGTGCTATCACACTTGTTAGAGTTTAGTTGTCGGCTACTTGTCCATTGGAGCAAGCGAGCTTGCTTGGTGAACAGTCGTGTGTCCATATTGTGGACTGTATGGCGAGAACTTTTGTAATGGGTAACGATTTATTCTTAAGTGATGTGTAAACTACTACATCTTTGCTCCTTTCTGGTCAAGATGCTATTTGTGGTCATGACTCCAGTTAGCTGTTGTGAGTTGCTAGGCTCTGTTTAGCTGATTTTATGGACATGTATTAGTGATTTGTGGTGAACGTGTATTCAGTTTCTGATTTTGTTGTCTGCTCTCCATATTACTGAGCCATGTGGGTGGATTGTTTATGTGCGCAAGCTACATTTTCTGTCAAATCATTCTGTAAGTTACCTGCATGGCGTATTAATTATTCAATACTCGACAGACTTCTTTAATTCGTTAGTGTCTTGTATTATTTGATTTGAGTAGAGTTTAATGCTTACATTGCCTTAATTCATCAGCATTCTGTATTTAACTAGAGTACTGTTCAAAGCTTTCACTGCTTGTCAAACTTGTTTTACGTGTTGGTGCTTTATATTTTATTATAATAGCGTTTAATTCTGCTTACAAAGCTGGTCTTTGTATAAATTTAACCCCTATTTTGATCTGCCATTGTGTTGTAAGGCTCTCTATGATTAAGCTTAAGACTGTTCACGTAATTTCTGGCAAATTCTGAAGCTTCTTCACCAATTGTAAAATTATTAAATGGCAGTTGGATGTAAATTCAGTTACCCAATCCACCATAAATGCTACTAAAGTTCTTTATAGCGTAATTATGTCCACTTAAGATTCGTCAGTGTTGCTGTAAACATAAATGGCAGAAGTATTGCGTTTCTTAACGAAAACAGTACGTAAATGTGTATTACTTGTAATGAATTCGCCGTGGTAGATATTTATCATTGGGCCTTATACCATTTATGCCGTTGCTAAAAATAATTATTTGCTTGATCTTGACCTGTAATTCTCCATCAAGTACTTTTACTGTTTAAATTTTCATAGCTTCCCCATGGAAGACATTTATTAATAGGCCTTAAGCCGCTTCTGTGGTTGCTAAGTACGGCCATATGCCTGACCAATTGATGTTCTTGAATTGTATGTCAACGAACAAAATTGTAGAGTAATTAATAATTTGCCTGTAACTGGGTAATGATTGAATTTTTTCAATAATTTCATTTTGCCCCACCAAAGTGGGGTGATCTTCCTTTCTTTTTTTTAAAAAATCACCATCCTGATCCCATAAATTTATAAGGTTGTTTCTATGTATTTCTTCATTATAAAAGTTTAATTTTTTTCCTGTTAATAAATTGCTGTTCTAGCATATTTTATTTAGTGCTCCCACTACCTTTGGTTCAAATGGCTCTGAGCACTATGGGACTTAACATCTATGGTCCTCAGTCCCCTAGAGCTTAGAACTACTTAAACCTAACTAACCTAAGGACAGCACACAACACTCAGCCATCACGAGGCAGAGAAAATCCCTGACCCCGCCGGGAATCGAACCCGGGAACCCGAGCGTGGGAAGCGAGAACGCTACCGCACGACCACCCACTACCTTTCCACTCACCTTTTGTACATGAGAAGGTACGAGTAGTGCAAGAAACAGGATATGGCAATCAGAGACTTGTACTGTATTACATAATTACTTATGACTCAGAAGACAAGGAACTATGAGTGGTATTAAAACGAGCATTTTTCCTTACGATACAAGATGACGTAAGGTTGCAATGAGTGGATGTTCATGTAAATATTTCTTTAATGTTTTGAAGGGGCTGATGTTTAGAGATAGCTCAAATGAAAACGGAGCTTTTATGTAGTAGCCTAAGGTTAGATGGACGAGCAGATGGACTAAGAACTATAAGGGGAATGTGGGGTTTCTTAGCTTTGTTGGTTAATGTAAGACGAAAATTACATATAATCAATGTTGTAAACTATAACATAAAATCTTCTCTTGAGGACTGGTCTTGGGTTCAGACTCATGGTCTGGGTATTCCAAAACAGGGGAGGTACGTAAAGCCATCAATAGTTTTGGGCATTGTTGAGTTACAAACAGCTCAATTGCAGGCATGTGTGAGGCAAGCAGGCAGGTATAGAGGCACTGATATTCATTTTACAAGCAAGCCTCTTTGTACACCATAAGGCAGCCAGACCAAGCAGCGCAATCATGGCAACATTGCAGAATGCGTTTCTTCAGGGATCCAAAAGTATGGAAATCGCATTGGGAGAGATTGGGACTGTATGGAGGATGTTTAATCACTTCCCAGCGAAACGTCTGCAGCGTAATAGTCACAATAGGCATACCAGCTCTGGGAAAGTCACGATAACGTTTTTCTTTGACTGTAAGGGCCTGCTGTTACTGGAACACGGCGCCCCAATTAACGCACAGTGGAACGTGGTCATTTTGCAAAAATTGAAGTGCGTATCAGATCCAAACGCCTAGAAATGATGACGGACGTCGTCATTCTATTGCACGATAATACCTGCACACATGTTGCCATGGTTGTTTCGACTACACCTACACTGCAGAAGTTTCGCTGGGAAGCCGTTACACATCCTCCACAGAATCCTGATCTCTCACCGTATCTTTGGAGCCCTGAAGAAAGGCATTCATAGCCGTCCATTTGTTTCAGATGAAGACGTACACACCTGGGTATAGTAACGGTTCCCCAGGCTACCAGAAACATTTTTCCATGAAGGCATTGACAGTCATGTCTCACAGCGGGATAAATGTATTAACAATTATGGCGATTACTTTTAAAGTAATGAACAGTTTACTTTGCTCCATCTATCTTGTTTTTATTTGGCCGAGTCTTATATCATTACCAAAAGCCAAAGTAAATATACTTAAAATATTACTTAGTTCATGAAGGAAAAAGAGGTTAATGGTCCTACAAGCTCATACAATGCCAATAATCCATGTCTAATCGGACTCTTCTGCTAAACATTGTCATTGAAGTGCTGCTGTTGGACCTACCTTCGTTGGTCTGTGTAGATGCCCAATATCCAATGTTGCCAACAGTAGCTCGTCTGACACCAACTATATGGGCGTGGAGTTCTCTAGTGGGTAGTCAAGGGCAGATACAGTCACATTCAGCTTTGTAGTAGTTTGTTTATTTGTTTAGTCCAGTCCACAATTGATATATTATCCCTAGCAACAAAGTGGTGTCAGGTTGTTACCTGCAGCTTCTATGCTTAGTGTGTCTCAGATGCGAGTTCATTCATTCAGGGATGCTCCAGGACCTCTGCCGCAGTTGTTGGCAGGTTACTCGAAATGAAAGAAAGAAGTGTTAGACGCGAGAAATAACATGCAACTGAACTATCAAATTTCCCCTATAGTTGGGGAATCTAGCCTCTGCACCAACGGGCTGAAGCTCGAACTGACACCTTCCCAGGTACCAATCCATTGGGCTTCTGCCATAGGTAGTTGCCAGTAGCAAGATGTCTAGGATGCGGTTCGCTTCTATTAATCACCACAGCTGGGGCAGGCCTGCCATCCACCTTGCTAGCATCATAGCAATGCTTGGCTGCAGTACAAGCAATGGATGCAGCTGCGCCATCTCGCCTGGAATGCCTATTATGCAATCGCTCCAGTCCCAGGACACACTGAACAATGCAGCCGCTTGTGATTACACAATAGTGCTTCGCTGTTGAGGACTGTGGGTTTGACACCCACTACCTGTTGATGTGGGCACAAGACTTCTGTTGTAGAATGGACTAAATAAATAAATCAGTTAGTAGCAAGCTGGATGTGACTCGATTTGTCCTCTCCTATGCATTAGAAAACTCCAAGCCCCTGCACTACTGACACAACAATCTGAAGTCCTAAACGCTGCAGTCATGTTTTTCGACTTTCTCCATGGCCTCTGATAACTTGTGTCGGCTGACTATAAACGACATGTAACTTACCAGAGTCTGAGGAATGAAATGCAGTATACCTAGCGGCTGGATGGCCTCCCTGGCATTGGTTCCCATGCAATGTCGTACACAGTATTTGCATCGTTCTTGGAACATCCAGTATCAGTATAATTGAGATTGAAATCCTAACATAATTTTACAAATTTGATACAGTCGGTGTAGATTTTATTTTCCGAAGCACTGCTGTGAAAACCTTGCAGGCCTAATTTCGTATTTTTCTGTTGCTATACAG
Source organism: Schistocerca serialis cubense (assembly GCF_023864345.2). Classification (NCBI taxonomy): domain Eukaryota; kingdom Metazoa; phylum Arthropoda; class Insecta; order Orthoptera; family Acrididae; genus Schistocerca; species Schistocerca serialis. The sequence continues at coordinate 466,051,039 of NC_064643.1, forward strand.
AAGGTACAATGGCGAATCAAAAGAAATCCTCATCTTAGTAATGTTACCATAAAGGTCACGGTATTGGACACACTTTAATTGAGATTGCTGTCAGTGGGAGGATCTCAGTTGGTTCTTAGCACACCCAAATACATCACAAATCCTTATAAATTGTACTGACGTGGCGTCTTCAGCCAGGGTAGTTTGACCCAATGCAGTGACAGGCAGGTGTAGTTAACTGGTTAGGTACTGTTTCCTGAAATGGACTGCCACTAGTTGTGACTCAGACGTTAAGATTTGGAAAGGCTATCATGAATATTGTTGAAATTGCGTAAGCAATACCAGTTTTTTATTCACGATGTTGGCACTACCATTACAAAAATGTTTGCCATGTGCAGTGAGCTGTGGGCAAACTTTCGCACAGATCCTTCGATGTATACTTCGAACAAGGAGTGACGGAAATAAAAGAATGTACAGGAATCGGATTAGAATTCAGGAGGGTGAGACATCAATGACAAGATTTATTAATGACATTGCCATCCTCAGTGAAAGTGAAGAAGATTACAAGGTGTATTGAATGGAATGAACGGTCTAAAGAGGACAGAGTATGAATTGAGAGTAAACGTCTGAAAGACAGAAGTAATGAGGAATATAAGAAATGAAATTATCGATAAACTTAACATATAAATTGGTGAGGAAGATGTAGACGTGGTGAAGGAATTCTGTCGTCTCGGAAGAAAAGCAACACTTGACGGAAGCAGCAGAGGTGGGATAGAAAACGGACTAGTACAAGAAAAGAGCGCATTGCCGCCAAAAGAAATCTTCTTGGGCGGCCGCTGTGGCCGAGCGGTTCTAGGTGCTTCAGTCGGGAACCACGCTGCTGCTGCGGTCGCAGTTTCGAATCCGGCCTCGGGCATGGATGTGTGTGATGTCCTTAGGTTAGTTCGGTTTGAGTAGTTCTAAGTCTAAGGGACTGATGGCTTCAGATTTTTAAGTCCCATAGTACTTAGAGCCATTTGAACCATTTTGAAATCTTCTGGGCGAAAACATCGGCCTGAATCTGAGGAAAAAATTTCTGAGAATGTATGTTTAGAGCACTGATTTGCATGGTAGTCAATTATGGACCATGCGAACACAAGAAAAGAAGAGAACCGGAGCATTTGAGATGTGGTGCTACACTGAGGTGACAAAGGTCATGAGGTAGCGATGTGCACATATGCAGATCGTGGTAGTATCGTGTACATTCCAAGATCCACAGTGTCAAAAGTGTATCGAGAATACCAAATTTCAGACCTTGTGTCTCACCACGGAACAACGCAGTGGCTTACGGTCATTATTTCACGACAGAGAGCGCCTGCGTATGTGTAGAACTGTTAGTGCTAAAAGTCAGGCAACATTGGTTGAAATAACTGCAGGAATCAATGTGGGACGTGCAACAAATGTATCCGTTAGGACAGTGAGGCGAAATTCGACGTTAATGAGCTATGGAAGCAGACGACCGACGCGAGAGCACGACATCGCCTGCGACTCCTCTCCTGGGCTCGTGACCATATTGGTTGAAATCTAGACAACTGGAAAATCGTGGCATGGTCAGATGAGACCGGATTTCAGTTGGTAAGCGCTAATGGTAGGGTTCGAGTGTAGCACAGACACCACGAACCCGTGAACCTCCATGGCCCAGATAGTCAACAAGGCACTGTGCAAGGTTGTGGTGGTTACATAATAGTGTGGGCTGTGGAATGGACTGGGTGCTCATGATCAACTGGACCGATCATTGACTGGAAATGGTTACGTTTGGCTACTTGGAGACCATTTGCAGCCATTCATGGGCTTTATATTTCCATCAACGATGAACGTTTTATGGATGACAATGCACCATGTCACCGGGCGAAAATTGCTTGCGATTTGTTTGAACAACATTTTGGGCAATTTGAGCTAATGATTTGGCTACCCAGATCACCCAACATGTGACATAACCGACAAGTTAGTTCATGCGCGACATCCTGCACTGGCAACACTTTCGCGATTGTGGACGGCAATAGAGGCAGCATGGCTTATTATTTATCCAGGGAACTTCCAACAATTTGTCGAGTCCATGCCACTTCGACTTGCAGCACTACAGGCCAAAAGGAGGTCTGACACATTATTAGGAGGCTTTCATCATTTGAATGTATGGAAGGATGTTCAGAATTAAGAGGACTGATAAGAAATGAGGAGGTTCTCCGCTAAATCGACGAGGAAAGGACATATGTAGACCACTGACAACAAGACAGGGTCAGAATGATTGGACATGTGTTAAGACATCAGAGAATAACTTTCAAAATACCATAGGGTGCTTTAATGTGTAAAAACATTAGTAAGAATCAGAGATAGGAAGATATCAAACTAATAATCGAGTACGTTTGGTGGTGTTGTGGAACGATGTTTTTGGTTTGTGGAGCGCTCAACTGCGCGGCTATCAGCGCCCGTAAAGAGGCCCTGTCTTTACACAGTCCATTCTCGCCAAGTTCACAAATGATGATGGAATGATGAGGACAACAGAAACACCCAGTCTCCGGGCACAGAAAATTCCCAACTCGGCCGGGAATCGAACCAGGGGCCCCGTGATCCAGAGGCAGCAGCGCTACGTTTGGTGATATTGCTGCCCTGAGATGAGGTTGGCGCAGTACAGGTATTCGTGATGGACTCCGTCAAATGTGTCAGAAACCTATGTAATAAAATGAAACACCTGCTGCATTCGCGTTTATGGTATTGTATTACAAACAGTTTCGGTGACTCAATACGCCATCTTCAGGCCTTAACCAAAGTTAAGTGGTTGAGCTCGCGTCGAATACAGGATCCTATCAGTGGTCAATATCTATGAACTGCCTTCCGCAGACTACTGTAAAAGCGATTTTGTGTGTGCAACCATCAACTACCAACTGGTAGACTGGTGATAAAAACAGCCTGGATTCGCTGTTAAATGGCATTGGCGTCACATTTCGTGGCGGTGATTAAGTATTTTTGTCTAGGATGTTGACGTGCACCAATCGTGTGCTGATACTTTGATCAAGCAGGGAAAGCCTTTACTTACCACAGTGGTACCATCTATTGTCTAGGTTTTGTCCAGCTCATACCACCCACAGATGTGAGACTACACACGTAGCGATCCAGTAACTAGCAGGTGCATTTGAAGACACTGGTGCCTCCCAGTCAACTAGTCTTGAAGGATGGCCAGTACAAACGAAGTCTGACAGTGGCAGCAGATTGGGATGGCCGGAAGCGCGCTCAAGCCGCCGCGGCTGCCGCCGCCGTCATCCCATAGGCTGTGCGCGAGTGGCGACGTATTTCCTCTACGTTCCTCAGCATTTGATCCAATTTGGCTGCTCCCAGATTAATCCCCACGCCGGCTCGCCGGCGCCGCAGGCCCACGCAAATTAACGCAGAGGCCTGGCGCCATAAAACACACGGTCCGCAGATTGGGCACCGCCGCTCCCAGCCAGGCAGTGCCCGCCACGGCAAAACCACTTGTTCTGCACGCTGTCATTTATTTTCCCTTAACGACTACGACTGCAGAAGTAATCACGAAACAGTACCCTGTCACACATAGCAATTGCTGTGCCGCCCTGTTCTTGAAATACACATGATAATGTTCAAAGCAGCTGGAGTTAACGTTCAGAGCCCGAAAACAGTCTTGTTTATTTTAACTTATTTCGCATTAAAAGTCTTTCGTACCCGTACAGTGGGCACTCGCGCTGAATAGGCGTGACGAGAAATTGTTATACATCGAAAGCGCTTGTTGGGATACGGAAAGAAAAGTATGGATCAGAGACCATGCAACAACCCCACTTCGCACTACTGACGAAAACGTAATGATGTGGAGTCATCGTAACAGCCAGATACTTGAATGGTCTGTCCACTCCCCTTGCGACTTCTATAGCTGTGTCCGTTCCCGGAACATATCGCACAGTCGTCCGTCGATTGATGATACCTTGACACTAGTGAGGATCGGTAAGCTATTGGCAATGAATGATAGGAATACACTCTCAGAAATGTTTTCCTCAAATTAAGATCTATGTTTATACTGCACGACTTATACTCGTCCGGAATACCTTGTATTCCTGTGCCCTCCTTACTTTGTCCGTCATGTGTTGTTTTGGGACCAAAGTAGCAGAATTCCTTAACTTCGTCTACTTCGTAGTCCCCAATTCTGATGTTAAGTTACATTTTCGCTATTCCTCATTACTGTCGCGTTTCTTCGGTGTGCCGAAAGGAAATAACGAATGTTACAGCAGTAAAAACGACGTTAAAGACACAGGCAACAGGAACACTAAAAGTAAAGCGTAGGATCCAATCAGAAAATGTTTCGACTGTGTGCACATGGCCTCATCTGACGTGATTGCAAAAATGGTTCAAATGGCTCTGAGCACTATGCGAGTTAACTTCTGAGGTCATCAGTCGCCTAGAACTTAGAACTAATTAAACCTAACTAACCTAAGGACATCACACACATCCATGCCCGAGGCAGGATTCGAACCTGCGATGACGTGATTGCAACCACAAGACCAACGGTAAAACATACTTTTTATTATTTTATACCATTTATTACTAAAAGATGTTTATCAGAAGATTAGTCTCCAAGATTCCAAGAAACAGACATAGTGTTGACAGGTTTTGCGAAAAATGTTGTCTCTCTGCAAGAGTTTTTTAATGACCTGTTGAGACCAATGATGTGAGAAATGGAACAGATATTTATGTGGATTTTAGAGTGGGTATGAATTTTGCAATAGTGCTTGCGACCGATCTTCTAGACAAACTGAAGTTGTAATAAAGGAGGAAGCAGCTAGTTACAGGAAGCTATAAAGAAAGCTCATTTCTTGTATAAATATAAACAACAAGAATGACATAGTGATAGTTATGCTAGTGATGAAGCTAAGGAATATTCAGATTTAGTGACTAATTAATTGCCACAAAGACAAAGTCCACCTATGTCAGAATGAAGACTTTTGTAAGAAAAGAACAACTAACATACAGCAGACCCAGAGTCACGAGGAGAGAAAGAAATTGTTGAAAAACTAGTTCAGGTCTACTTGATATAGGAATAAAGCAACTAAGCTCATCTGAGTATACTATTCATGTCACAGATGTAAAAAATAGAAATGGAATGTATCGCTTCTGTATAGACTTCGGAAAACTGAATAAAATTGCAGTGAAAGATCGTTACCTATTACCTGTTATAGAAGAACTTATAGAAAAGTACAAGATACCTTTGTGTTTTGCGTACTATACTTCGAGAACGAATTTTTTTTCACTGTGCTGCTTAAGAGGAAAACCGCAAGTATATTTTTGACACTCGGAGCAGTTCCAGTTCAATAAACTTCCACTTGAATGATCAAACTCGTCTGCTGTTGTTCAAAATGGCTCTGAGAACTATGCGACTTAACTTCTGAGGTCATCAGTCGCCTAGAACTTAGAACTAATTAAAGCTAACTAACCTAAGGACATCACACACATCCATGCCCGAGGCAGGTTTCGAACCTGCGACCGTAGCGGTCGTTCCGACTGTAGTGCCTAGAACCGCACGGTCACTCCGGCCAACAGCTGTTGTTAAACGGTTTTAAACAATGTTTTATCGACAGCAATTCAACGGAAAGGCAACAGATACTCAGAGCAAAATCTACTGTCAATTTTGTTGTGGCACGAGACTCTTTCCAAGTATGGCAGAAGAGAGATTTCAGTGATTTTACGCAATATACAGTGTGAAAACGTCGAGCTTGCGCACGAGAAAAGACATAGCGCCCTTAAGCAGTGCGAAGAGGATTACATGACGCATCAGGTAAGTCAAATAATATGGAGTAGTTTCTGTATGTGTACCAAAAATTACCTACACGGTGAACATGCGAATTTCACTGTTCTGTTATTTTGCTTCATTCATCTTTAGAACTAGTAACTCTGACGATAATAAATAGTTCGTGTGAGAATCGGAACGCTTTTTCCTTCATTAGTGTACACTCTCCGGTCACAATAATGTGACCATCTGTCAAAATCCTGAATCACCACCCTTTGGAACTCGGACTACTGCGAGACGTGCAGGAAGAGACTCTGTGAGGTATTAGGAAGTACCGACAAGGACATGGAGCCAGGCCGACTCCTGTGGCGTGGTCCGCTGCGCTAGGTTTCTCGGTTGAGGATCCACTGTGCGGCAAGCCCGATCGAGGTCGCGGCACACATTCTCGAGTGGGCTTAAATCCGGGGAGTTTGCTGGCCAATGAAGGACGGCGAACCCTCCAAGGTGCTGTTCGAACCACGAGCATACACCGCGCGCTGTGTGGGGCGGGGTATTGTCTTGATGGACGATGCCATCGTGGCGCGGAAAAGGAAACTGCATGTAGGGGTTGACATGGTCCGCAAGGATACCTGTATACTTGGGTCGATCCATTGTGTCTTCCAGGATGACGAGATAATTCATGGAATGCCACAAAAACGTTCCCCAGATCCTAACATTCCGTCTTTGCTTTCAGAGGTTTCACGCCGTACACGCCAACAGCCTTCAGTCCGACGGAGCATAAAACTTGGTTCATCTGAATGGCCACCTGTCGCCACACAGCGTATGTCCAATTGAGGTACTGCAGTGCAAATCCCAACCGTGATCGCCGATGAGCAGCAGTCAGCATGGATGCGTGACCAAGGCGCTTGCTGCAGAGGCCCATACGCAACAATGTTCACTGAACAGTCGTTGAGGAGACACTGTTTATAGCCCTTTGATTCATGTGGGTAGACAGTTACTCAATAGTTGCATGTCTATTCGCCTGTACAAATCTCCGCAACCGTTGCGTGGTGCATCACAGATGCCTCGACGCCGGTATTGAATAGCACCATTTTGCCGGTGACCGTGCGGTTCTAGGCGCTACAGTCTAGAACCACGTGACCACTACGGTCGCAGGTTCGACTCCTGCCTAGGGCATGGATGTGTGTGATGTCCTTAGGTTAGTTAAGTTTAAGTAGTTCTAAGTTCTAGGGGACTGATGACCTCAGAAGTGAAGTCCCATAGTGGTCAGAGCCATTCGAGCCATTTTTAGCGCCATTTTGCCGTGCACGGTGAGCTTTAACCACAGCGGAGCGTGAACAGTTTACAAAGTTAGCCATTGCGGAAATGCTTCGATCCGTGACCCGAAAGCCAATGATCATGCCCTTCTGGACGTTAGTTAAAGTGATCAGTTTCCGCATTACGGCGACGACTGCGCTCTTGTAGCGTCTCCCCGACACGCTTTATATACCCTCCACTGGCGTCTCCCAGTGTTTATTGCACGGAGACGTTGAACATATGTGGTGGTCACGTTAATATGACTGGACCATGTATGAAGATATTTTACGTATTTTATTGTAGTTATTATTAAGTAGGTCCTCGCCCCCTTCCCCTCCACAGAATCACGCTCGCTGTTCACACTGGCACCACGTGAACAAATGAAGACTACACTTCTCGAACCCCTTGTGTGTTCTCTTCTGTGTTTCCGTATGAGTAGCCCGAAACTAACAAGAAAGTCTTTAACGAGCTCAATTTTTCTCTGCCATTTTCAGTGTGGGTGTAGAGCAGGGTTTCTCAAATTGTGTTCCGCGGATGGGAAGTGAATACGTGCTCCGCGAGAAAGTACTTATAACATGGCGTTTTTTGGACATTTTGAGGATACTTTTTATAGTTTAATTATGAATTCCGTTTTATTATTTATAATTTAAAATCTGTATATTGAGCAAGCTGTAAAAGAAACAAAAGAAAAATTCGGTTTGTTGTTGTTGTTGTGGTCTTCAGTCCTGAGACTGGTTTGATGCAGCTCTCCATGCTACTCTATCCTGTGCAAGCTTCTTCATCTCCCAGTACCTACTGCAATCTACATCCTTCTGAATCTGCTTAGTGTATTCATCTCTTGGTCTCCCTCTACGATTTTTACCCTCCACGCTGCCCTCCAATACTAAATTGGTGATCCCTTGATGCCTCAGAACATGTCCTACCAACCGATCCCGTCTTCTGGTCAAGTTGTGCCACAAACTTCTCTTCTCCCCAATCCTATTCAATACTTCCTTCGGTGTAGGAATTAAAATCCATGGAGAAGAAATAAAAACTGAGGTTCACCGATGACATTGTAATTCTGTCAGAGACAGCAAAGGACCTGGAAGAGCAGCTGAACGGAATGGACAGTGTCTTGAAAGTAGGGTATAAGATGAACAACAAAACAAGGAAAACAAGGATGATGGAATGTGGTCGAATTAAGTCAGGTGATGCTGAGGGAATTAGATTAGGAAATGAGACACTTAAAGTAGTAGATGAGTTTTGTTATTCGGGGAGCAAAATAACTGATGATGGTCGAAGTAGGGAAGATACAAAATGTATACTGGCAATGGCAAGGAAAGTGTTTCTGAAGAAGAGAAATTTGTTAACATCGAGTATAGATTTAAGTCCCAGGAATTCGTTTCTGAAAGTATGGAAGTGAAATATGGACGATAAATAGTTTGGACAAGAAGAGAATAGAAGCTTTCGAAATGTGGTGCTATAGAAGAATACTGAAGATTAGATGGGTAGATTATGTAATTAATGATGAGATACCAAATAGAATTGGGGAGACGAGGAGTTTGTGGCACAACTTGACTAGGAGAAGGGAAGGGTTGGTAGGACATGTACTGAGGCATCAAGGGATCGGCAGTTTAGTATTGGAAGGCAGCTTGTAAGGTAAAAAACGTAGAGGGATACCAAGAGATGAATACACTACGCAGATTCAGAAGGATATAGGTTGCAGTAGGTACTTGGAGATGAAGAAGCTTGCACAGGATGGAGTAGCACGGAGAGCTGCATCAAACCAGTCTCTGGACTGAAGACCACAACAATTTAAAATTGAAGTTATCAGAGAAAAAGCTAGATTTTCTCATTTTCCTAAAATGTTATTAACCGCCAAAACAAACAAGGTGATCCACGAAAGTACCAGGATTCTCAGTGTTCTCTCGGAGGAAAAGTCTGGAAATCCCTGGTGTAGAGGCGGCTATGTGAGGCCGGTTAGCTGTGTCTCGCCCATGCAGTGTTGCCAGCGAGGTAAATGGAATTCACGTTTCGTGCTGCGAGCACAGCACCGAGGAGATCAAGACTGATACGCAGAGCAGGTAAACACTTGAGTGTTTCATGCCGCGAAGCACCGAGCAGGCTGGTATAGTCACAAGATGGTCGACTTGTCTTATAAAGGGCGGCGGCTCAAATTCCATCCCGACTATCTAGATTTAGGTTTATCGTGATTTATCTGGATCACTTAAAGCTAATGCTAAGGTGAATCCTCTGAAAACACAAGTCTATTTAGATTTGTATCGTTTCACTGTCCGATCTTGTGTTGCGTCTTTAATGACCTCGTCGTCGACGGAACCTTAAATCCGAATTTTCCTACTTTTTGTATGCCAAAAGTTGAGTACCTGCAAAAGGGAAAGCTTTCTCTTTTAAAACGTATTTTTAGAATCACGTGATTTGCTGATACATGTTAGGAAAACAACATTTTTGCTGTCTCCATTACTTACAGTACTGCACATAAAACCAACAAAGCATATTCGATTGAAGTTTCCCATGATGAGAAATGAGAAGGAGTGATCTGTATGTACTTTAAATAAATTTTTTGTAATCAACATCTCCTTAATAACTTTCTTTTGACAGGTTTTGACAGGTAAGACTGCCATCTTCAGATCTATAAAAATAATCTTTATCTGTCGGAACTCGTCAATAAAAACAGTTTTTAACGTGATATTGGCTATGAAAGTCTTCTTTAAAGCATGTTTGCCGCTTCCCACTATAAATGAAAGACGCTGCCTGCATGTTGAACAGTCATGCCTTACATGTTCGAACATGATTATGCTGTGTTGTATCGAAAATTGTCTGTAAGAGATGAAATAATCACACAACAGACGGGAAATGATTAATGGGGAAACAACGACAGTCACGAAGAAAATGTAGCTATCATACGTACAACATAATTGTAGTAAATCTATTTACAAAGAACTATTTTGAGACGTGAACTGCTATACTGCGATTTCAGTGAAACTTTCTTGTTAAAGCAAACGCAATACAGGGTGTCCATTAAGTCCCTTTATAACTTCAAAATTTTATTACAACGGCAGTTGTTGAAATACTTTAACAAAATTTATTTTATTTTATCACTATTTACTAAAGTTTTTATATATAGTAAAATTTTGTGTTTCAGAATCTCTGTTGATGGAAGGAACTGAACCTCTACAAAATGGCAACTCCTCAAGAGAAGACACAATGTATGTCCTGGTTTATTGAGACACAATCAGATGTTCAGATTCAACGAAAATTCAGAACGAAGTATGGAAGAGATGCACCATCGCGCCCTTCAATCCATGCATGGCACAAAAAACTTCATGGGGACGGGGACAGCGTTGGATAATGGTAGGAGCGGGCGACCAAGAACATCCGAAGAAAACATCGATCGCGTTTTAAACGTCTTCACTCGTGCACCTACGAAATCCATCCGCACTGCTGCCAGACAGTTGCAACTACCACGTTCAACTGTGCATAAGGTCCTCCACAAGAATTTACTGTTGTACGCTTACAAAGTGCAACTCTTACAGACACTTGAGCCAAATGACAAGCGAAAACGGACAGAGTTTACACTCAACATGCAGGGACGCCTTTCGGAGGATGAAGAATTCATCAAGTGAGTTTGTTTCAGTGACGAGACAACTTTTAATGTTTCTGGGACATTAAACACACAGAATGTGGGAATATGGGGATCTGAACACTCCCATGTGACTAGGGAGCTTCACCGGGATAGTCCAAAAGTAAATGTGTGGTGTGGAATCATGTGCAACCGAATAATTCGTCTGTTTTCCTTCAACGAATCAACAGTTATTGTAGATGTTTACCTCGACCTCTGACCGAATGTGTAGCACCACAATTGACTGACTTACAACCAGTTATCATTTTCCAGCAAGACGGTGCACGACCACATTGGGGACTGCATGTTCATCGGTTCCTCAATGAAACATTTCCAGGCAGATGGATTTGGAGGGATGGGCCAATTCCTTGGTCACCGCGTTGTCCACATATCACTCCATTGGACTTTTTTGTTAGGGGTATGTAAAAGATCTCGTGTATCAAACACAGATACGGGACATTGCTGACTTGAAGCAAAGAATTCGTAATGCCATTACCACCATTGATGACGCTATGCTACAGCGAACATGGCCAGAAATCGAGTACCGTCTTGATGTGCTCCGTGCAACTAAAGGCGCCCATATAGAGGTCTGTTAAACACTATCAAAAATCTTTTATAAACACTGATCACAATAAAAGAAATGTTGTTAAAATATTTCAACAACTGCCGCTGTAATAAAATTTTGAAGTTGTAAAGGGACTTTATGGACACCATGTATGTGTCTGGCGTAAGCAAATAGAATCACCCAACGTGAGTAAGTTGATCATTGAGAATGATTCGTATCACAAGTAAATTATTGGGCACGAACTGCACCACACTAGCGTCTGCAAATAGTCCAGTGACGCAGCCTATTGAAATACAAGTACACTATAATACGAGCGTTTGAACAATTATCTGGACGTTTGTGTGTTAGCTACGGATTCCGACTGCATTTTTCAAATGTGGGAAAAGGAGGGAGATGCAAATGTCGAACTTGTATTATTCTGTTAGCACAGCTTATGTGATTACTACAAAGTGTAATATGTCGAGTCTTACTCCTTGGTCTACCTCTTTAATTCTTTGAAGGGATGTCACTATGGGATGAGATGCGCACACATACACCACACACACACAAAGCCAGTGGCGAAGGAGAACTACCTAACGGACACAACATACAAGTTAGTTCTGCATTTAGGTTAATAACACAAACGTGCTCAACGAGTCTCTTCAGTTGCGATGAGACAAGGATGAACTGACAGTACTTTCGCTGTTTAGGAATGGAATGTAGCAAAACATACTAGATTTCATGAAAATTATTGGATCTCAAAGGAAATAATACAACGTAACAGAAACTTGCCACTTTTAGTTGTATAAATAGTTGGCAGAATAACGAAAATACAAGACCAAATACTACTATGAACACAGCGTAAGATTTCATTCACCCAGTGGTCCAGCTGCGATTCGTCGCAATATGGAACAACATCCAAATAAAAGCCTCCGGCCGCAGTGGTAAAACTGTGTTTGTTTCCCATTAGTCTGCGATGATGCGCATTACGCGTCAGCTATTCCGTTTGCGATGGATGATGTTAACACATTTCTCGTTCTGCTAACAAGCCTAATTCGTTACGTGAACTCAATACGGACGGAAATGCCGCTGATTCTGAATGCATGCTCTCAAATCCAATATGAATCAAACGAATTTTCGACATGTTGGTTGTTAATTGTTTATTTTTAAGCGTTGTCGCAACAAAGCCATGAAGCTGAACAGTGTCAGCTTCTGACAGTACTGATTTATTTGTAGATGAATTATGGTCTGCGGCTCTCAGCTCAATATGGCGTGCTGAGGGCGAAAAAAAGTTATACCTAGTGCTTTCAAACCTGCTGAAGTGATAGGAGATTTCCTGCTTTCTAAAACGTCTACTGTTCTGCTGCCAAAATCAAATAAAAGGGCAATTCTCCTGTGGTTTTATCACATATGTGTCTACGTCTTCAAAATAATTTGTACGCCACTTGAATAATTAAGTTTTGATCGCTCTTATGTGAATTCCTCGCCCCCAGACACTTTTCTCTTATTAGAATGAACTCGCAAATTGCGATTATGGTTCCGCAACAGCTGTAGAATATTTCAGAACAAATGAAAATTTTTGCCGGACAAGGATTCAAATCGCTCGCGACAAGCGGGAAATCCAGGTCCGAGTCCCGGACCGGCACAGATTTTCATATGTTCGGAAATATTCTACAGCTGACGCGGAACCATAATCGCAATTTGCGAGTTTACTCTTAATTGGATGCCATTGTTGATCGTCAACACAGTGTCTTGGGCACAGCACTGCAGGTTTTCTCTTATGAGCCCCAAATACTGAGTCAAGTTTCTCTTAGTTTGTTTCTCGCATGTTTTTCTGTCTATGTGAGCCAGGAAAACGCTAACCCACGCTATGCATTAGTATGAGAAACTAAACAGATTTTTATAGTAGTTTACGCTGAAAACAAAATGTCTGTCATTTATTTCCATGCAATGTGGTCAAAATAAGTCTGCAGTAGACCCTTCGTTATTCGTTCCAAGAAACTAAAGCTGTTCACGGGACATCTGCATTGTTAAACGCAATAATGAGGTCACCCGGAGCTCGAAAATAAGTAAAATACACTAACAACAACAAAAGCGTGTGGGAAAATGAAGCTAAATTTAAGCGTTGGTTACAGCTTAGAATATATAAGGCCATAGACATATAAAAACACAGAATCATGTGCAATGTGCTACAAGACTGCTAGGGCAGAAAATTTTTATTCTTTTTCATTCCTGGACACAAGTGTGAACAAAGAAGTTAAGGAGGCGGAAATAAGGCTCTGTCCGGTCATACTGAACACAGCGTATCCTTCAATGTTATAGAACATTTGCTGTATTGCTGAAATCACTATATACCGATTCAGATATTGCATAAAAGTTACATGCAGTAACGCGACGACCACTGTCATTGTGAAATAGGCTATGTAACTTCCATCGGAACAGTAAGTTTTCAGTAACTGTTGACGAATCAACTAATCTCAAAAGTACCAAACATTGGTGTGCAGTCGCTAGAGTCGACCTAGGACACAGAAGGATAAGTGATACATTTGTAAACGTCATTCCAGTGACGGGGGTCAATGCTGTTAATCTTTACAAGTCTGACAGAATGTTTTAGGTTCGGAGATATTCCACACAAAGGAAAACTTCATAGGTTTCGCTACCGACGGTGCTAGTAGTATCATGATGGGCAAACACAACTCCCTGTGCACTCTTCTCACTTGTTCAAAATGAAACACTTTCAGTCTGTGTTTCTCCTATGCTTGCGTAAAACTGCCAAGGACCCTGCTTCGAGATATATTGATTTCTTCATACTACCTCTAACCGCATAGCTGTATGACCGCAGTTTCGAGATTTTGCAAGTGTGAAGCCTCAAAAATTGCTACAGCCAAGCAAACTATATGGTTGTTCCTTCAAGCGGTAGTTTCTCCAGTGATAAAGCGATATGATGCTCTAACTGAAATGACCTTATAGTGAGCCACCCGTAAATTTAGAGTTCTTAGAAATGGTTCTACCGATTTTCAATGAACTGAATAAGCAAATACGAAGCGAAGGAGCCTCAGATGTATTCACTGTATTTCTTCCTCATTGCTCACATCACTTGACTGCCTTATCAAATCTTAACACGTGCAGTCCTCAGATTTGAAGAAAATACAGTACAGAGATCCTTATATCTTTCATACTTTTGAAGACATATACTTCGCTGGAAAGCTGCAATATCTTTCGAGAAAATCAAAGTTTTGAATCAGAACATTAAGGCAGTCGAGCTATGTTGGTTAGATTTTTTATATTGAGGCAGTCAGCCAAATTTTGCCTCCTTTCTCTTTTGGGGATCCTACAATTAATTCACTGAAAATACTGAATCCAATTCAAAGTAGTAGCTTCCAATCACTGGGGACAGACTGACATACATTCAAAGCATTGTGGCTAGCAACGAACTTCAGCGTTTAGACACTGAATGGAGTATTCTACGTAACACCAAAGTTGTATACAACCACGCTGTTGTGCTACTGGAACTTCGGCAATTTGTGAAGACTAAAGTGTCCACAGACTCAGTGCCTGTATTTCCTTTTTGGTGCTTGGTAAATCCTCTCCACTCCACTGCTGCTGCAGAAAGGCCATTTTCTAGAATTGGGCTAACGGAGACCAAAAGCAGAAATTAGTTATCTACTAAAACATTACGCGGATAATTTCACACGCAAAAATTGGTGAAAGATTCCCAGTTTCAATCTTTTGAAATTACAAATTCAGCGATAAAGAGATATAACAGAGCTGTGTATGCCGACAGCGGGGAACAATAATTACACCTTTCAATCTTCGGTGGGAAAATTTCACGACGCATATAAAAGGTGAGTAATTTTTATCTGTTTTCTTACACTGTTGTTATGTTATGGGTAATAAGCATTAATACTACTGTTTAATTGTACGAATAAGTAATCTGTGGTTGTCAAAAACAATTTCGATAAGTTTTCTTTGAAATGCCTCATAAAGCACCATAATGGAAGTCATGAACAGTGGCACCTACGCACTTATGATGCCAAGTCATTAAGTGGTACTGCTTTTGTGTGTACTTTTATTTTATTGTACGAATAACAATAACAATCGCATAAAGAAGGTGCACAGATACTTTTCTGCGAGACCACTGTAGTAGTGATTTCCTAATTTAGTGCGAATTTTGTATATACATTATATTTTTTAATGTATGATAGTGGAGTATTGGCATGGAGAACAGGCTGTCTGTGTTTCTACCGTTACCCCTGCTTTTTCGAGTTTCTATATCCTGATTACGAGGCTGTTGCATCTGGCAGCTCAGGCTGTATCACCTCTTTTGTTCCGAATCTGACTGCAAACGTACAATCAATTGTTCCGTACGTCGATTTCGTAAATTGGAGCATTATCTTCTACAAAAACAGTATTTTGTAGCAAAAATCATTCATCTAGCACAGTAATGGTAACCAAATTACTCCGCTAATTATAGTCCATTAGTGACCCTAGGAAAATAGAATATCCTTTGTAACGGAAACCAGAGAGCTGCAAGAAACTGTGGTTCTTTGCTGCATCTAAGGAAGGCGTAAATGGGAAACGTGGTAAGAGTTGCCTCGCTCTACCAAATTTCTTTCTTGTAATACCATATCGTCCCTACTACATAGATTCTGTAAGTTTTGCGTTGCGCTCCTAGTAAGCAGAGGTTTGCATATTGCCGCTCAGTCGTCGACTTGTGAGAAGGAGCGAGTTGTTCCATATGTTTCACTTAAGCTTCCAAGTACTTCTCACTAGAAGCGAAAAATACACCCTGCGATCATGATTCATCAGGTAGACACACTTAAGTCAACAGAAATTGTTTGCAATTGTGTAAAACTGTGCTTTGATTTTAGCCACCATCCCTCCACCACCACCCCATCCGTCTCTCTCTCTCTCTCTCTCTCTCTCTCTCTCTCTCTCTCTCCCTGTCTCACACACACACACACAGACACACACACACACACACACACACACAACGAACATATCTGACTCACATGTGTACGTAGTATGCCGTGCAGCGTACTTTCGACTATTTCCACAGGAACCAAAGTCGCTACGCACCAGTCACAACCATGTTTCAATAGGATGCTGTGATCTGGAAATTAACCGTTTCCGTTATTTTTGTGATGATATGTGTAATACAATCTGACTGTTAATGATTTGTAAAAACATCAGTATTCATTGACGATAAGATAATGTTGGTAGCAACGACATTTTGTTCAGTTTTGGGAATGCTGGCCATTAAAACTCCAACCCCGCCAAGAAAAACTGCAACAAACGTCAGAGTGACAAGAATTGTACAATAGTTCTGTATATGCAAATGGTGAGTGTATCGGTGTAATCGCACAATGCTTGTAAGAGTATTATATATGTCTATGTAGTATATATGTAAGGAAAGAATACGCGGTGGATTTCTCATTCATAAAATTGCTCTCTAATAACCGTTGTTTGTGAGAATATCGTGTTATTCCTTATGTAAGATGGAAAATAGTCTAGCAGTGTATGTGAGAATTCAACAGTGGGAGAATCGTGGACTATCAACACTGCAGTTTATCGTTCCACCATATTGTAGGTTGCATTAGTGAGGATCCAACGACTGTCCTGTGCATATGGAACCGTAAGGACCGAACTTAGAAGTGGACTGCACCTGATCGTCATCACCGATTTCCTCCAAATTTATGATATATGCAGCTCTCAGCCAGAAATGAAAGCTACAGAAGTTGGAGCTCCAGACGGCCAAGCGTTTAGAAAAAATATCATTTTTGGCGTGGATCGGGCGTAGCATGTGCCATTTATGTTGTTGTGGTTTCCAGTCAGCGGGAAGACCAGAACGGTAGTGTGAGGTCGTCCGGTCGCAAGCTAGGTGGAAAATTTTTTGTTTTCATTTATTACGTTACTTACACTGCAAATAAACTGAAGTATTGCTCTGTATATAGTATTTATTAATATTTTCATGAAATGCAATGGAAAATTTGGGATTGCAAATAAATTTCGAGGAAGGTAATGTAAGCCGTACATGAAAATCCATATATAAAACTAGATACTTTTATTATTTTACAGTTGATGATTCAGACCGCTACGGTCGCAGGTTCGAATCCTGCCTCGGGCATGGATGTTTGTGATGTCCTTAGGTTAGTTAGGTTTAACTAGTTCTAAGTTCTAGGGGACTAATAACCTCAGCAGTTGAGTCCCATAGTGCTCAGAGCCATTTGAACCATTTGAACAGTTGATGATTCATACGTGCCGGGTTGGTATTCATCGTAGGTACAGGGAAGCAGTAATTTTCTCTGCATCTTGCACACGTTATGAACTATTGCATGAGTATTTTAAGATTTCTATAGAAATATAAACTTTGTCTACATCCATAATAGGTCCCCTTTTATCGCACAGTTTGGTAGCAAACTGGGCGTAATACATTGTTTCACCATACATTGGCTAGGATAGATGGAGATGTACAATACATTTTGATGCAGTCTTCTCAGGATGCAACTTCTTTCTCCCTCTCTATGAGACAAGAGCACTTTTGAAGGTTTTTGATCAAATTCTTTACCTCTTGATAAAAACAGACATTACAGGTTTGGACTGTAGATGTGTATTTGGGGGGAAAGCACTTAAACGCATCGCGACTATAATCCTTCCTCATCTTAAGAAATTTCATCACATAATTGTGGGTTTGTTTGTTCCCGTCACGAGTTCTCATGCAAATGGGGCCTCATCAGTAATTTTTTTTTGTATAAGGCTGTTTTAAATTTCCCATATTTTAACGAAGTAATGAGGACATTTCTTCCTTTTGACATAAATATTATTTCGGTTTCTTTGTAGGGTAAATAATGTAAAAATTGAAAATAAAGGTTCGTGCATACGGACTCGACCTGACGACCCTCGGATTACCATTCTTCGCTCTTTCTGTTGTGCCAAGCGCTGCCTGGAAAGTGCGCTAACATAAGTAGCTCACGCCTCTTCCGACTTGCGCCAAAAATGCTATATTTTTTTTGTACATGCTGTCAGAAACTGAGCTCGCTTGCAACAAGGCAAGGGCCCACACGGACAGTATGGCGACGTCTGGAACACAACGGACTGCCAGCAAAGCTTGGAGGAAGACGATCACAGTTCCGGCTTCCCTTACCTTTAACACTGTAGTACAGGGAGGCGCGTCGAGAGTGGTGCACGCAACAGGCAACAGAAGTGTAACGAGGAATAGCACAGCGCTGTCTTTTGTGATGACTGTCGGTTCTGCGGACAGTATTAAGATGGACGCATCAGAGTGTGAATGCTCTGAGGAGAACGAACGTTGGCAGCTTGTATTCGTCCTCGCCAAATGGCTCAGCACCTGGTTGATGCTGAGGGGTGCCACTTGGTGCGCCACGCGATCACTTCTCGTTTGCAGAGCTGATAAATTGGACGGAAGGCGTTGCATTTCAGACTGTCGGTGGCTCTGACACGATTTCTGGTTCTCCGTGGTGTTATCTTTCGACAAGATAACGCAAGACCTCATGTTGCCCGTTCTGACCTGACCTACCTCGATACAGACTACATCTCATCCACTGATCAGATCTGGCCGTAGTTTACCGAGAGATTTACACGCGACAACCGCCTCCCGTTACGAACGATGAACACATGTATAGAGTTTGAGCAGCATGGAATAATGTACTCGTGTGTGTCAGTCAGGGTAAGTTGGACTTGATGCCCAGCCAGATTAGAGTCATTGTTGCCACAGACGCGATCGCACGGCGTACTTCATTTCACGCTATATGGCCCCAAATCACCTAAAACGTTAATCATGTATTCTTCATTCCGTACTGTATTCATACGATCAGTAAAATTTCATTATTTGTTGTCCTTGATGGTAGTGCAGTTTTAGTGATATGTATCAATGGAAATGGAACACGCCTGGATAGCTGGCGCGTTAACGCACCGCTTCCGGGATTCGGACAGGTGCGCCGGCCGCGGATCGAATCCACCAGCAGATTCAACCGACCAGCCCGGATGTTGTTTTTAGACGTTCTTCAAGTCTGACTAAGTGAATACCGGGCTGGTTGCCAAGTCCCGCCTCAGGAACACGATTTGCAACTACTTCGATAACGTTTGCACTCTTACGTGGACAACACTGTACGCAGGCAGTTGGGGTATTCCATGCCGGAGTAACGGAGTGGCATCAGAAAAGGCATCCAGCATCCCTTAAATCAACCACGTCATATCCTATAATAGCAATGTCGACCCCTTGTAGATGCCTGACAGAGGAACAAGAAAAACAAGATGGATAACAATGGAGAAGCTTTATTAGAAAGGGATCAAAGAGCGAATTAAACACAGAGAGGTGCACCGCTATGTGATTAAATGTATTCGCCAACGTATGGGATGCCGAGTGACAGTATTACATTCCTTGTTGCTTCAATCACAGCAACAGGTAAGCAGCAGCGACTCAGTCTTGTACTGATACGTCTGAACTGCCAACTGAACATTGAAAGAAGCGTCACTGAAGTTCACACAGGGAACATGACAACGAGGGTCATCTAACGTGTGTTAAAGACAGCTAAAATCAAAGAAATGTGGAAGCGAAAGTAATTTTCTGCGGTCTCGACACAACCCTTCCAAAAATTTTGAAAAGACGTGGCAAGACGTAGAAAATTTCATGTTGCGATTGAAAGCAAACCCACCGTTTATCGACATCAGGGCTTTTCCAGTGATTTCCCGTTATCATTGCTACATAATCTTCTGGAGGCGAGGCCGCATCAGGCGTCGCTGGTCTGCAGTGCGAGACACCCGAGCGAGGTGGCGCAGCGATTACCACACTGGTCTCGCACTCGGGAGAACGACTGTGCAAATCCCAGACCAACCATCCAAATTTAGGTTTTCCGTGATTTTCGTAAATAGTTAGAAGTAAATGGTGGAACGGTTTCTTTAGTAAGGGCGCGGCCAATTTCCTTTCCCGTCCTTTCCTATTCCAAGTTTGTGCTCGGCCTCTAACGACCCCGTCATCAACGGGACGTTAAACTGTAATCTGTGTGCAGCTGACCAGTCTGATTGTTTACTTAGATTGCTTCCTAACTTGTTTACGCAGATGGTGACTTTTTTGCACCTGTGTATGCTTAACGCAACTAGAAAGAACTAAACACGAACAGCAACAGCAAGATGTGTGTCCAGAGTTCATATATACACTCCTGGAAATGGAAAAAAGAACACATTGACACCGGTGTGTCAGACCCACCATACTTGCTCCGGACACTGCGAGAGGGCTGTACAAGCAATGATCACACGCACGGCACAGCGGACACACCAGGAACCGCGGTGTTGGCCGTCGAATGGCGCTAGCTGCGCAGCATTTGTGCACCGCCGCCGTCAGTGTCAGCCAGTTTGCCGTGGCATACGGAGCTCCATCGCAGTCTTTAACACTGGTAGCATGCCGCGACAGCGTGGACGTGAACCGTATGTGCAGTTGACGGACTTTGAGCGAGGGCGTATAGTGGGCATGCGGGAGGCCGGGTGGACGTACCGCCGAATTGCTCAACACGTGGGGCGTGAGGTCTCCACAGTACATCGATGTTGTCGCCAGTGGTCGGCGGAAGGTGCACGTGCCCGTCGACCTGGGACCGGACCGCAGCGACGCACGGATGCACGCCAAGACCGTAGGATCCTACGCAGTGCCGTAGGGGACCGCACCGCCACTTCCCAGCAAATTAGGGACACTGTTGCTCCTGGGGTATCGGCGAGGACCATTCGCAACCGTCTCCATGAAGCTGGGCTACGGTCCCGCACACCGTTAGGCCGTCTTCCGCTCACGCCCCAACATCGTGCAGCCCGCCTCCAGTGGTGTCGCGACAGGCGTGAATGGAGGGACGAATGGAGACGTGTCGTCTTCAGCGATGAGAGTCGCTTCTGCCTTGGTGCCAATGATGGTCGTTTGCGTGTTTGGCGCCGTGCAGGTGAGCGCCACAATCAGGACCGCATACGACCGAGGCACACAGGGCCAACACCCGGCATCATGGTGTGGGGAGCGATCTCCTACACTGGTCGTACACCACTGGTGATCGTCGAGGGGACACTGAATAGTGCACGGTACATCCAAACAGTCATCGAACCCATCGTTCTACCATTCCTAGACCGGCAAGGGAACTTGCTGTTCCAACAGGACAATGCACGTCCGCATGTATCCCGTGCCACCCAACGTGCTCTAGAAGGTGTAAGTCAACTACCCTGGCCAGCAAGATCTCCGGATCTGTCCCCCATTGAGCATGTTTGGGACTGGATGAAGCGTCGTCTCACGCGGTCTGCACGTCCAGCACGAACGCTGGTCCAACTGAGGCGCCAGGTGGAAATGGCATGGCAAGCCGTTCCACAGGACTACATCCAGCATCTCTACGATCGTCTCCATGGGAGAATAGCAGCCTGCATTGCTGCGAAAGGTGGATATACACTGTACTAGTGCCGACATTGTGCATGCTCTGTTGCCTGTGTCTATGTGCCTGTGGTTCTGTCAGTGTGATCATGTGATGTATCTGACCCCAGGAATGTGTCAATAAGGTTTCCCCTTCCTGGGACAATGAATTCACGGTGTTCTTATTTCAATTTCCAGGACTGTATATATATATATATATATATATATATATATATATATATATATATATATATATATATATATATATATATATAACAGAAAGCTCCAAACGCTCAGTACGTTGTGTATTGTGTACGGTGGTACGAGGGTCATTTCTCCAGTGGAGGCTACTTTCCAGAATTCCATAATCCGTTCTTAATCCCTCCAAAACTCAGTCAATAATAGTAAGGACCAACGACTCATAGTCTCCTAGAACATGACTTTTACGTTACCATTTATTATCTTCGTGCCAAATTAACGAACATAGTAAAGTATTTCGGAGTAGCACTCGTGGGAAACTAAGATGGAGACCTACTAATTACTCAACAGAAAGCCCATAATAAACATTATAGATGCTACTAGCCGAACCAAGATAGGGACTGCATCCTTCCACCATGCTCCACACTTACAAGGCCTTGATCCGATCCATCCTCTCCTACGTAAATCTCGCATGGACATCTGTTTCAGCAGCATTCTATCAACCCCTCCAAATCCTTGAACGCCATGCACTTCTCCTAGTTTGCCTAATCTGTTTATCTTCCCCTAACATAATTTTTATAGACTAATCACTTTTCACCACTTCTTTGCCCATAGTGAACAACACCAAAATCCTACACTCCCCGTAAAATCGGCTCCAAAAACCACATTGTTTCCACCATAATTACCAATCACGGTGTACTGTTGCAGTTACATCAGCAAATCCCACTCATTCGCACTTACGGAGCCCAGTTTCAATAGAATCCCACTCCCTGTTAACAAAATCTACCCCGTCAGCTATCCCTCCCATCAGACTTAAGCCGCTCCTCCCTGTACCTTGGTAATTTCAGTGGTTCCCCTCCATCCCCATCCTTCCCTTTTTCTCTTTCTTTCCTCACCTTCAAATGGCCATATCATACCTATCCTCACAACTCAACCAAACTGAATCAGTTAACTTCATAAGAATTTAACTACTCCAAAGACCAATCCAACTTCCTGATCTTCATTACTCCTACTGCATCTAGATCCCTCCCATCAAGTGGTAGCGATGTGTAATGCAGTGCATGTTTGATTTAATTTTCTCGTAAGTCATTATCCCTGTTTCGAAAGACAGACAACATCATCAGTGCAAATCATCTTTTAATATACACTCGTGTTCAGAAAAAAAACCAGACCACCGTGAACGACTAGAGATAGGACGTTCATATTCACAGGACAAGTACATTAGTACGGTCTGCAGATATGATTAACATTTCAGTCACCTCGGTTAAGGTCCGCCTCTGGTAGCTGAGTGGTCAGCGAGACGGAATGTCGTACCTAACGGCCCGGGTTCGATTCCCGGCTGGGTCGTAGATTTTCTCCGCTCAGGGACTGGGTGTTGTGTTGTCCTTATCATCATAATTTCATCCCCATCGACACGCAAGTCACCGAAGTGGCGTCAACTCGAAAGACTTGCACCAGGCGAACGGTGTACCCGACGGGACGCCCTAGCCACACGGCATTTCGGTTTACCTCGGTTAAGCATGTGTCCTGTTGCCTCGTAGGCACAGTGTCTCCCATGGTCCTTGATAACTTGTTCCATGCGTGATGGCATCGACGAGTATATGTCGCGAATGGCGTCCTGTGCTATAGCCATCCACACTGCATTCACCTGGTTCCAAAGTTCGTCTGCGTTTGTTGACACTGGGTCACAGCGCTGCACCTGTCGTTTCACCACACCTTACACATTTTCGACTGGCAACAAATCAGGTGATGTGGCCGGCCAGGGCAAAAGACTGACATCCTGTGACACCAAGAAGACATGTTTTTGTGGAACGACATGTAGTCGTGCATTGTCTTGCTGAAAAATAGCGCCTGGGATGTTGTGCAGAAATGGTATGGCTAAGGGTTGCAGAATGTCATTCACGTAGGTCACATTAGTCTTGCGCCAACTATGATTTGTGGCTGTACCCAATAACACTCCAGAGCATAAGGCCTTGAGCTGGCTCTGTGTGTCCTGTACGAACACAATCAGTGTGACGCCACTCCCCCTATTTGCAGCGATCCAAAACGCGGCCATCATTTTCGAACAAATAGAACGTGGATTCGTCTGAAAACACTATCTGATGCCATTCCTGTCTCCAGTGACGTCATTCCATAGACCATTTCAGTGTAGCATCTGTCTGCACATTTTTCAAAGGTAGGCGGATAGGTGGAGATGCGCACATAACTCACACAGTAATAAACGTCGACGGACTGTCATTCCTGGTAGTGTACGATGTGTTACAATGTAGCGTCAGAGCCGAAGAGGACGCAGATCTGTCTTGCAATGACATTCGGATGAGGAGTCGATCTTCTCGGGGAATGGTTTGGGTGGTGCGACCTGCCCCATTTCGTCGTGTTCTGTGGCCTTCCGCGAAGCAATCTGCACAAACCCGTTGCACTGCCGAAACACCTGGTCCCACAAGAGCAGCAATTTCTCGGATGGATGCATCACGTTCTCTCATCCCAATAACTCACCCTCTTTCAAACTCATTGATTTGACAGTGCGGTTCGTGAATACGTCTGCGAGGCATCCTGCACGTCTCCTGAAGTCACTGATCCATTACCTTCGGTTTATAGCAACGAGGGAGAGCCTCAGGCACATTTTACCGGTAGGTGGTGCAGCGATGTCGATGTTGAACTTGAACACACAGGCCGACATCGTTCAAATGTTAATCATTTCTGCAGAACATATTAATGTACTTGTCCTGTGAATATGATCGTCCTATCTGTAGTCGTTGAAAGCGTTCTGTTTCTTCTGAACATGAGTGCATTTTAAAAGTACTTATATATAGTGCATCCCCGGATAATTATTTCAATCGTTTTATCTTCTAAACTCCTTTGCCTGAAGAGTGGAGTATTGCTCCGTTGCGAGGCAACCCTCACCCCTCTGAGACGAGGGAATTGCGTAACAATGAAAGCTAAGAAAGGGATAACGTTTCATAACACGTCTCCGTGGTTCGACTCGTTTTCGATGGGTGTCGACGTGGCCACACTAGACATGTCGAGCAAGTCATCGACTTTAGTCTGTATACTCTCACACAAATACCCATTGAAGGACGTATTGTATGATAAGTTGCTGTAAATTTTATAATCTTTGTGGTTGTGTACCTGAATGCATGGATAATATATAGCTCTTTGGTTGCCACAGTTTGTTCTAGAGGCAGATGAGGTTACTATCGTCTTGTCGGGTTGACAGTCGTGAAGTGTACTGTGCCGTTGGTGGACACAGGTGGTTGTAAATGATTGTTAAAACGGTTCCGTGTTTGCCTATACACTTGAAACGAGGTAATATGTATCTGAATCTATCTATCTGTAACGAGTACAAAGTGTAATACTTGCGCAAGCTATTTTGACGTCATTATTCATTTCGTGAATTATTTTATATGAAGTGTGAAATTCCTATCAACAATCTCTTTCCTGGTATAAATTTCGTAATTATCAGTAATGTGTTCAGGCAATTAATAAATTATTCTTCAAATGCAATTCAAACAAATGTAGGGAGTAAATATTATGAAATTCCTGTTCTAATTTCTTTGTTTTCTGCTTGTTTGTGACAATACTTAAAGAAGATCCCGGGTTCTTACAATAAAGTAATTGAAACTGTTTGTGATTTCGAGTCTCAGTATAACTTCAGTCTGAAATAGTCTTTTGCATTATTATTATTATTAGGTTTGTCACGCTTAACCTTAATGCTTATGATTGTAACTAACATAATACAGTGAAGCGCCAAAGAAACTGCGCTGGGCGTGCGATATGTATATAAGCAGAATATGGTGCTGCGGTCGGCAACGTCTATATAAGACAACAAGTGTCTGGCGCAGTTGTTAGATCGGTTACTGCTGCTACAATGGCATGTTATCAAGATTTAAGTCAGTTCGAAAGTGGTGTTATAGACGGCGCACGAGCGATGAGACACAGCATCTCACAGGTAGCGATGAAGTGGGGATTTTCCCGTAAGACCATTTCACAAGTGTACCGTGAATATCAGGAATCGGGTAAAACATCATATCTCCGACATCGCTGCCGCCGGAAAAAGATCCTGCAAGAACGGGACCAATGACGACTGAAGAGAACCGTTAAACGTAACAGAAGTGCAGCCCTTCCGCACATTGCTGCAGATTTCAATGCTGGGCCATCAACAAGTGTCAGCGTGCGAACCATTCAACGAAAGATCATCAATATTGGCTTTCAGAGCCGAAGGCCTACTCATGTACTCTAGATGACTGCATGACACAAAGCTTTACGCCTTTCCTGGGCCCGTCAACACCGACATTGGACTGTTGATTACTGGAAGCACGTTGCCTAGTCGGACGAGTCTCTCTTCAAATTTTATCTAGCAGATGGACGTGTACGGGTATGGAGACAACCTCATGAATCCATGAAGCCTGCATGTCAGCAGGGGAGTCTTCAAGCTGGTGGAGGCTCTGTAATGATCTGGGACGTGTGCAGTTGGATTAATGTGGAAGGCCTGATACTTCTAGAAACGACTCTGACAGGTGACACGTACATAAGCATCCTGTCCGATCACCTGCATCCATTCATGTCCATTGTGCATTTCGACGGACTTGGCAATTCCAGCAGAACATTGCTTCATCCCACACATCTAGAATTACTATAGTAGCTAAGGAAGTACTCTTCGGAGTTTAAACACTTCCGCTGCCCATCAAACACTCCAGATATGAACATTATTGAGCACATTTGGGATGCCTTGCAACGTGTTGTTCAGAAGATATCTCCACCCCCTCACATTCTTACGGATTTATGGACAGCCCTGCAAGATTCGTGGTGTCGATTCCCTTCAGCACTACTTCAGACTTTAGTCGAGTCCACGCAACGTCGTGTCGTGACACTTCTGCGTGCTCGCGAGGGCCCTGCACGATATTAGGCAGATGTACCAGTTTTGTTGGCTCTTCTGTGTGTAACTGACACGCATTGCACTGTTGGGTTTTCAACTGCCTGTATTCTTTACGAATGTTTTGGGTTTTAGCAAGCAGATACATTAATTATGAAGCACTCATGCAGCGCAGTGATTTTTTGCAGGTACCTGCAGCTCAGTGATTTATTTCAGGTATTTTGTCAAAACAGAGCAGAGCAACGTTTCCGTTGTTCAGGGAAGAGTCAGCTTGAGGGCTAAGGCGAACAAATGCATGTTGTAATTATGGAACGAAATTTGAGTTAATAACCGCTTACAGATATAAGACGCAACGGTGAACCGTTTAAAATTTTCATTGTTGATGGGAAAGTTGTCGGATTTACCACCGATAGTTACTTTTCAGTGTTCGGTTATTAACCATTGCAGACTGCCAAGTTCAGTTTAACGCAATTAAATGTTACGCAATAAGCAAACTGATGGTATGCCGTGCGGTACTAGTTACAGTATCTAAACTTCCATTGTCGCTCTTAGACAATAATGATCAGTGATTTTTGGATTTCAGTACCATTTCATGTTTAAAAGCCCAGTTATATTACGCCTAAGTCACGGTACCCAGCGTGAACAACAATCGGAATTACATATTTCCGTCTGCACTATGAATATTATATTAAGATACTGCATTCTGGTGGAACGAGAGAGCTTCAATCATTTTGTTGAGATGCAGTTGAGAAGTCAGGGTTAGGGAAGCTTATTCTGGGTTTTGCAGGCATTATGCAATTAGAGAAGCATACTGAAGTCTTATGCAGAGAATAATATAAAATTAGAGATTACGCATCTACTATACTATACGTGCTATACAGCGTATATAAAAAGTACGCTAAAGAAGGAAATTTACACAATTTACACCATTAAACACATCAAACAACTTTTGCCAGTCTAACTTTTCACATAAGAACCCTTCAATTTTGACGTGCAATAGAGTTTCATATTTGATCCGGTATCTACTGTTCTAAAATTATAGATAAGTCTCATCCTACATTGGTTATCTAAAGGTTTTCGGTAGGTTTTCCTAGATTGTAAAGAGTATAACGGAATTTGATATCTCCTCCCACACACTCCAAACTGGGACTCCATTTGCTTCAGTAAAAACTCATCTGGTATTTGACTGAGAATTCCCTGACCCTACACGGGTCATTACTCGAACAATCCGCTGTAAGTATCGAAAGAAAGGTACAAAAAACAGTGTTAACTAAATGTCGTATTTCCTACAGTATATGTCACGTACCCGACTAAGCCTCGTTGCTGTGAAACAATATCGTAGAATGATGTGCACAGCCTTTTGTTGTAATGACCTGACACACGTCGTCCCACGCTGAGACCATTGCGCAGCAAGTGCGGTTCATTGTCAGCAGAGAGAACTTGGTCCAGGTTTCCTGCGAACACAGTTCTGCTGCTACACGGATAACAGGTGCATCAAAGTGTCGGAGTGAAATGGAGCGGCAACTGGAAACGTACTCCAAATTTGAAATAATGGCACAGTTCAACTCTTGTGGGAAATAGGTCTAAATTGCACATAAATTCACGTGAAGTTCTGGCGGTGCATGGACCAAACGCACTATCTTGTCCAGCCGTAGTGAAATGGTGTCAACAATTTCACCGACGTAGTTGATGCTGTTCGAGAAGGAAGCCAATCGACATCGGCACAGTGTCAATCAAGGAACTGATTTACAGAAATCGCCGATTTTCCTACCGTGAGAGAGTGCACATAGCTATTCTCGACTGGCTATGTGACAAAGGATCGGGTCTCTATACAGGTGCTTAGTCAATGTGTTGAAATATAGTATCATGTTTATGTCGCTTTGAAGTGCAGTGCACTTTTAATAAAAACCATTTGACCTGCCATAATAATGTGCATCTCACACACATCAAAAACGTTTTGCATCACCTCGGTTTCCAGAACTCCTGAAGATAGACGTTGATTGTGGATGTTCTATTACAGACACTGTCCCTTTGACTGTTCAGAGATGACACTAAACCCGCCCAAAGATGTAGATAACCATGCATGAGCAGCTCCTATTAGACGGAGGGGGTCCGACAGCCGATCAGTTCCAGTCATTCCGCCATGAAGGAGGTACGCGGCTCGTGTTGTCTATAGTTCAACCATACCTAGACGGGCAATACCGGATTTCGAGCGCTTTCGCGTTGTTACTTTGTGACAGGAAGGGCTCTCGACAAAGGAAGTGTCCAGGAGTCTCGGAGTAAATCAATGCGATGTTGTTCGGACATGGAGGAGATACAAAGAGACAGGAACTGTCGATGACATGTCTCACTCAGGCCATCCAAGGGCTTCCACTGCAGTAGATGACCGCTACCTTCGGATTATGGCTCGGAGGAACCCTGACAGCAAAGCCACCATGTCGAATAATGCTTTTCGTGCAGCCACAGGATGCAACCATATCTGCAGCATATTGGTGAGGCATTCGTCTTCATGGACGATAATTCGCGCCTTCATCGTGCACATCTTGTGAATGACTTCCTTCAATATAACGACATCGCTCGACTAGAGTGGCCAGCAGGTTCTCCGGACATGAACCCTACCGAACATGCCTGGGGTAGATTGAAAAGGGCTGTTTATGGACAACGTGACCCACCAACCACTCTGAGAGATCTACACCGAATCGCCGTTGAGGAGTGGGACAATCTGGACCAACAGTGCCTTGATGAACTTGTGAATAGTATTCCACGACGAATATAGCCATGCATCAATGCAAGAGGACGTGCTACTGGATATTAGAGGTACCGGCGTGTACAGAAATCTGGATCACCACCTCTGTAGGTCTCGCTGTATGGTGCTACAACATGCAACATGTGGTTTTCATGAGCAATAAAGGGAGCGGAAATTATGTTTATGTTGATCTCTATTCCAATTTTCTGTATAGGTTCCGGAACTGTCGGAACCGAAGTGAAGCAAAACTTTTTTTGATGTCTGTACTTCATGAAGTACCCTCGAACATATTCAAGGATCACGTGTAATATGGAACAGAGTTGGTTTATTTGGCTTCAAAATCTAAAATGTATGACAGTTGGCCGCTGGTGAAACTTATTTTAGAATTTGGCGTGATAATCTCACACAATTATCTTACAATATAGAAATGTTGTTGCAAAAAGGAAAAAAAGTCTATTTCTTTACGTTTCATTATTGACGGTATAATTTTTTATTTCATTGCAGGGCACTGATAATGGAAATATGTTTCCGAAACTGGTCTACAATTAAATTTCAATGAAAAATTTTTGGCTGTTCAGCGGGTCTTCTTCCTCTACAAAATGGGTTATATAGTTGTGGGCCCAGTCCAAGAATCCACCATGCAGAAATGCGTCGAGACAATCCTACGCAGCTTTGACACCATCTTTCTGAAGCTCTAACACACAACAGCGCGCAAAACCGTGCATTTTTGACTAGTATTCCCTGTTTAGAAAAAATATCAGTTTGCCGTCCTATACAACATGGTAAACGCTGTCTGCGATTTTTGTTGATACTCAGCATGGCTCTCTGCGATTTTTGTTGATACACAGCATGGCTGTCTGCGATTTTTGTTGATACTCAGCATTAGTTGAACCGCGCTATAATTTCATGAAACCCGTTAATTCACCTGTATGCCTCTTTAGTCAGTGCACAGCGCGTGATAAACTGCATAATGTACACTGAGATCTATGTATAGTTTATTTAAAATGATATTAATTCCAGGCCCCTTTAATAACGTAGATTCCCAAACCCACGTTTGTTGTCCACAGTTGTAGGTCCACTGTTTCAGTTGTTTTCTCAGCTTTATTATGAGCGTACAAAACTTCGAATAATGTTTGTTCATTATTGTTTTGTACATAAATATAACACGAGACCGATGAACCGAAGCTTATGTCGTCTCAGAGTTGCCAACTTCACCATAGACAAAAACAGTACAACAACGCCATCTTGAAACAAAACATATATATATGTAGCTGTCAGTCTCTTTTAGCTGAACGATGAAGGGTCAAGGCAGTCAACACAACTACACAAATGTCAAGTGTACCCCCTCCCACTCCTGTCAGCTCAGGTTACTGCTTTTCTACTATTGGCTTGTGACGTCATTCCTATGCCGTCTATCAAGCCCTTATGACTCAATTTTCTTGTAATTTTAAGCTATACTAATCGCTAGTTATTGAGATATTTCAGTACATCCAAATGAAGTTATGAGTACTCTACAAATTCTTGACTCTCGTCGCTTACACATCGTATTTGTAAGATACTGATTGAAAAGGTGGTGCAAGAGTTGCAAAATGGCTTCAAATGGCTCTGAGCACTACGGGACTTAACTTCTGAGGTCATCGGTCCCGTACAACTTAGAACTACTTAAACCTAACTAACCTAAGGACATCACACACATCCATGACCGAGGCAGGATTCGAACCTGCGACCGTAGCGGTCGGGCGGTTCCAGACTGTAGTGCCTAGAACCGCTCTGCCACTCCGGCCGGCCAAGAGCTGCAAACACATAAAAATCAAAAATCACTAGAAAGACGCCGAAATAAATATGAAGCAGAATGTTATCGTGATACTAGGCCTATATGAAACGACTCTATTTGATCAGAGGATTATGAAACTGAAATTGGATTAGTTCTATGCAAATTATTACGAATATTTTTGATGTGTCTTAATCCATATTTATAATTAATTAACAGTTATTGAAGTAAGGTATTTGAAGTAAAAGTAATTACATAAGTAGAGGTATTTTGACCTCTGCTTCGATAGAAATACATCAGTTGCTTCAAAAGGCTTCTATAAAAAAAAAAAAAAAAAAAAAAAATAGGGTCAGAAATAATATGAGGAGTGCTCTTACAGCAGAATTTGTGAGATTAGTTTATGAAAGCCATCCCCCACAAATTATTACGTCACTGCTAATAAGAGGTGGTCCTGACTTTCAACACATGTTAGTAAAGCTGGGACTGCGTTCTAAAGGAGAAACCAAAGTGGAAATTAAGAATGCAAAGTCTCGCGGCGGTAACACTGAACAAAAAGTTATTGGGCTTATAACCGCGTCAAATGATTAAAATTACTCGAACTTTTGACCAAGCACACGTTGGCCATTGTCAAGTGGTATGACTGCCAGTGGGCTGTTCGCTCGCTCCTTATATAAACTAGCTGCCGGCTGTGACGTCACTGGTGCTCGCGGCATCGCTTTATATGGGCATGCGTTGACTCGGCGGCTGATGTGCCCGCTTCAAACACGCGATCGCTGGATTCCACGCCGTGATGAGCTGTAGGCCACCGTCTCTATTTACCGTGCTGTCGGTGACTTTTATTACAGTGGCTCCTTTAATTACCCAGTTTTGTCAGATTTTATCTGGTGGACTTTTCTAAAGCACGCTCAGCTGAAGTAGTTTTCTCGGGTAGCGTAGGTGATAATACTTCCATCGGGCGTACTATCTGTCCGACGTAAGACTCGCCACACTTGCAAGATATACTATAGATCTCAGGTGTGCTGTTAACCGCTGCTTCATTAACTGTTTTCAGTAATTAACAGATTTTTGTTAGGGGCCTGAAGATCTGCCCCACACGGGCCCAGAACAGAAATAAAGCATGTTTCTTTTGCTGCTCCTTGTAGGTACTCTAATTGTGATTCTTGCTTGAAATCATTTATCCGATGGTCGTAGTAACCATTGTTGCCAACGGCCTTGCCGCAGTGGTAACACCATTTCCCGTCAGATCAGCGAAGTTAAACGCTATCGAGATGGGGTAGCACTTGGATGGGTGACCATCCTGTCTGCCGAACGCTGTTGGCAAGCGGGGTGCACTCAGTCTTTCTGAGGGAGACTGAGGAGCTACTTAATTGAGAAGAAGCGGCCCCGGTCTCGTCAACTGACAAAACGGCCGGGAGAGCGGTGTGCTGACCAAATGCCCCTCTATATCCACGTCCAGTGACGCATGTGGGCTGAGGATGATTGGCGGCCGCTCTGTACCGTTAGGCCCTCGTGGCCTGTTCCGGCAGAAATTAGTATTTTAATAGCCACTGTTCCTGAAGACCTTGCGTGGGTGCCTCAGCACACGGGGCAGGTTATCAGCGTCTGATATCATTTTTGCACGATACACTAGTGCTTGCAATACAGTGGCGCCTGAGGAGGGCTGATTGCCTGCTTGTACACATCGGTATGGGTAGGTTAGAATATAGGCACTTGGGCCAACGCATCCATTTCGTTTGCAACGGATGACGGCGTCGAGGAAGGATAATGCATTGCCTTTTTCTACCTCCGTGGTGAAAGGGATGTTGCTGATATCGACGTTGAGGTGTTCCAAGAACACATCAAATTTCTCACGTCCGTCGGGCAAATTGCGAACGTGTCGTCAACGTATCGAAATAAACAACAAGACGACTACGCTTTAATGGAGCCGTGTATAAGACAATATCCTAAACAATTTCTATTTAATTACGAAAACCTTGACCACGCGAAAAGAAATGATAAAGAAACAAGAAATGAAAAGACCGACAAGGAAAGGAACGATCATTTCAAGCAGTGTTACGTAATGGACAAAAGTGCTCTGTTGTTGTTGTTGTGGTCTTCAGTCCTGAGACTGGTTTGATGCAGCTCTCCATGTTACTCTATCCTGTGCAAGCTTCTTCATCTCCCAGTACCTACTGAAACCTATATCCTTCTGAATCTGCTTAGTGTATTCATCTCTTGGTCTCCCTCTACGATTTTTACCCTCCACGCTGCCCTCCAATGCTAAATTTGTGATCCCTTGATGCCTCAAAACATGTCCTACCAACCGATCCCTTCTTCTAGTCAAGTTGTGCCACAAACTTCTCTTCTCCCCAATCCTATTCAATACCTCCTCATTAGTGTATATTACGTAGAATTAAGTTAAAAGTAAATTCGTGTGGAATGAGTGGCTGGGAGAGAGATATCCATCCGCTTGTTTCCAGTTCTTTCAATTGGACACTGTTTCAGCGGCTTATGCTCCCTTAACCTACTCCGTTAGTTACATTGGAGAAAGAGAAGCTACAGTAAAACGTGGAATCTGGACCACGTGTCATGACTCGCATACACTATCTTCACACCATCAAGAGGTGAATACCAGCGTAGAAGGAGACGGAAACCCTCTGATGTCAAACAGGGATTCGATCTCGCGGCTTTACAATCTCTATACTCGCACTCTAACACTATACCATCGACCCAAACAGGATTCAGGTTATGACGAACAAAGCAGTTATAATCTGAAGCAGTCAACTGGAAATAGATCCAGTCATCTCAGTCGAACTTCACTCTGCAAAAAGAGTGGCTAATTGAATATGAATGTATCATAACATATTAGATGTAGAAGGTGATCATAATACAATATGTATCGGCATTGGTTTGGGGAAATTGTTAGAGAGAATGCAAATGAATGAGTGGCACAGTAGTTGAGAAATAAGAGAGGTACTTACGGCAGCGAGCTCGGAGGGCGACAGTGCGGTGGCGGCGGGAGAGGCGGCCCTGCCACCCCCCGGGGGCGGGTTCTCTCCTGCCCCCGCTCGACTCCGCGGCCGCGGGGATTCCCCTCCGGGGTCTGACGATCCAGCCACGCGGCGCGGCGAGTCTGCAACACGACCACCATCTCGCTCTCAAGCGTCCCCGTGCGACTCCTCCAACTTTTAGTTTAACTTCTTCATTTAGCTTATGGTAAATTTGTAGAGTCTGACAAGTATTTATCATTTGCATTGAAGTCGTAGGTTTGCTGTTTCTGAGTGCTGTGACACTCTTCGTTTACATTCCTCATTTTGTTACTTTCTTCTATGCAGATGCAAATTATTCATCTTGGACCAGATTTATGCTAATATAATTAATCGCTTAGAATACTACAATATCAATTGACGAGCGGAAAATTTAAACGTTCTAAGTGCCAAAACTCACATTTATCAGGAGAATTAAAAAACAATGTCTCTCGTTTTGCACATACCTAATCTGTATTCAAGAAATTGAGACCGTAATCTGATTGCACGGATGTATGCTGCTCATCTCATCACTGCAAAAAATAATAAGACGTTATAGCAACGTTCTAAGTCCCATACCAAAAAACTGATTGGACTAACTGTCTGTAAGGAAGCTTTTATTTCAAGTACGATTAACACAGAGGCACTGCATTTTATTTGTGATAGTGCAAGTGCAGAAATACAGCACTAACGTTTTAACTAGTAGGACTGTAGTCAACAAAAACCATTTCTACATCTTTCAAATTTTTTACAAGGGAATAGCAAAATTAAATTCAAGAAAGGAAACTGTCTCAGGACTGACTTCTGTTTCTTACACAACTACACTACTGGCCATTAAAATTGCAACGTGCATAGATCCTGAGAAATCAGTATCCAGAACAACCACCTCTGGCCGTAATAACGGCCTTGATACGCCTGGGCATTGAGTCAAACAGAGCTTGGATGGCGGGTACAGGTACAGCTTCCCATGCAGATTCAACTCGATACCACAGTTCATCAAGAGTAGTGACTGGCGTATTGTGACGAGCCAGTTGGTCGGACACCATTGACCAGACGTTTTCAATTGGTGAGAGATCTGGAGAATGTGCTGGCCAGGGCAGCAGTCGAACATTTTCTGTATCCAGAAAGGCCCGTACAGGACCTGCAACATGCGGTCGTGCATTATTCTGCTGAGATGCAGGGTTTCGCAGCGATCGAATTAAGGGTAGAGCCACGGATCGTAACACATCTGAAATGTAGCGTCCACTGTTCAAAGTGCCGTCAATGCGAACAAGAGGTGACCGAGACGTGTAACCAATGGCATCCCATACCATCACGCCGGGTGATACGCCAGTATGGCGATGACGAATACACGCTTCCAATGTGTGTTCACCGCGATGTCGCCAAACACGGATGCGACCATCATGATGCTGTAAATAGAACCTGGATTCATCCGAAAAAATGACATTTTGCCATTCGTGCACCCAGGTTTGTCGTTGAGTACACCATCGCAGGTGTTCTTGTCTGTGAAGCAGCGTCAAGGGTAACCGGAACCATGGTCTCAGAGCTGATAGTCCATGGTGCTGCAAACGTCGTCGAAATGTTCGTGCAGATGGTTGTTGTCTTGTAAAGGTCCCCATCTATTGACTCAGGGATCGAGACGTGGCTGCACAATCCGTTACAGCCATGCGGATAAGATGCCTGTCATCTCGACTGCTGGTGATACGAGGCCGTTGGGATCCAGCACGGCAATGTTGCGATACGATAAACCGCAATCGCGATACGCTTCAATCCGACCTTTATCAAAGTCGGAAACGTGGTGGTACGCATTTCTCGTCCTTTCACTAGGCATCAGAACAACGTTTCACCAGGCAACGCCGATCAACTGCTGTTTATGTATGAGAAATCGGTTGGAAACTTTCTTCATGTCAGCTCGTTGTAGGTGTCGCCACCGGCGCTAACCTTGTGTGAATGCTCTGAAAAGCTAATCATTTGCATATCACAGCATCTTCTTCCTGTCGGTTAAGTTTCGCGTCTGTAGCACATCATCTTCGTGGTGCAGCAATTTTAATGGCCAGTAGTGTACATTCTTAGGAGCAGATGCTGCAAAGTTTGCTCAAAACTTCCTGTACTGTTGGGGACGAAATGGCAAAATCGTCAACAGATCTTCCTATGAAGCAACTTGTAAATATGGATTATCTTTCAATTGCAGTGCGGGCTCGGGTTAGATCAGCCATGGCCTTAACCGTTCTCAATACACTGACATTTTTTCTTTCTTCTACATCCGAGTAGGAATTTTTAATAGATGTTTGAAATGGATGAGTTTGAGGCACTCTGATCATATTGCATTTGGAGATCTTACGTACCTGCACTGACAACATTGTTTCGGAAGCATCTTTATACTCAAAGAACTCAGCTGTGTACATTGTAATTGAACGAAATAGGCTCACAGCTTTATTTGGCTCAGCAATCTTGAGTTAATCTTGCGGAACAAAGGCCCTGATTATCTTCCTTCGTTTCTCGGTAACTGCAAAATTTCTTCCCCAGCTCAAAAAAACTGTGCCCACTCACCAAAGACTTATCTGTTGTCTCTTCAGACCACGTCAGGCTAAATGGAAGGGACCCTGACGGATGACACTTGAAACTCTAGAAGGCAGCACCGTTTAGCGTAAAGATCATGCGTCACTTGGTAATGGATGCTGGAAACATTTCTCCATGATTTGGCAGTTAGAACAACTTAAGGACAAGCAACAGATACCGTGAGCACAGTAGCACCGGAAGAGCGTTGTGGAAAAATGGTACGTAGAGTGTTTGGTATTTCCATTCTTCAATTGTTCTTTTTCTCATGGTTACCATAGTTTACAGTCACAGCTTCATCCTCAGAGATTCAGTTGTTACATATAATGATCCTCACTGTGATATCAATACGCCAGAAACGCATATCTGCGGAAGTTACAGTGTATTGCAGTTTGTGAAACTGTGATGGAACTTTTGCAGAAAGATATAAGTAGTTTTTTTTTTTTAATCTTACAGCATACCTACGACGTTTGTTGATTTCTTTTGTATATGACATCACAACGAAGTATTTCTAGCATACTGTCTGTACTGTTATACCAAAATACAAAATTTTCAAAGATGTCACTAAAAGTTTCAAAGAACGTGGTATATTGCATGCATAATTCAGAGGAGGAGGAGGAGGATCGTAGTGTTTAACGTCCCGTCGACAACGAGGTCATTAGAGACGGAGCGCAAGCTCGGGTGAGGGAAGGACGGGGAAGGAAATCGGCTGTGCCCTTTCAAAGGAACCATCCCGGCATTTGCCTGAAGCGATTTAGGGAAATCACGGAAAACCTAAATCAGGATGGCCGGAGACGGGAGTGAACCGTCGTCCTCCCGAATGCGAGTCCAGTGCGCTAACCACTGCGCCACCTCGCTCGGTGCATGCATAATTCAGTACGGTACAGCAAAGATAATGAGTAACCTAAATGTTACACAACACAACCTTTATCCCTTTTGTGAATGTCACATGTTTGTAAATAATTCATTTATGTTTAGTAACCTCTAATAGTAATGCAAATGTTTAATTTCAATGACTGACAAGCACCGACGATTTTATTATCTTTCTGTCTATTATAACCCTTGTAATCAACCAGGAGAGATCTCCAGATCAGTAGGAGACCTAGACAAACGGGGGTGTGAAGGGTTTATGCACAGTGACGACATTGGTAACTTAAGGATTCATTAAACAGGATCTTTATAGCCTTTCCACACCCA
Organism: Schistocerca serialis cubense; assembly: GCF_023864345.2. Lineage (NCBI taxonomy): Eukaryota > Metazoa > Arthropoda > Insecta > Orthoptera > Acrididae > Schistocerca > Schistocerca serialis. The sequence continues at coordinate 466,088,983 of NC_064643.1, forward strand.
CTCCAAACACAAACCCGCGCGAGGTGTCCTCGGCTAAGCCGAGAAACTCAGTGGAAGGTTGCTAATCAGCCCCATCGCGAAATTCGGTCGGTGAGCTGACTGAGTTGGAGGGCTGAGAAATTAACCTCAGCTACGCCTTATGAGGTAACGAAGATAGAAGTTATACAAAAAAGACTACGGCAGACTACCCATATAGAAATCAAGCCACCCTGTAAGCTGTGAGAATAACATCTGAGGCTGAACGACAGGCGATCACCCTTTCTTCGTAAAAAATTACATGCTTTAGAGCTACAAGTGAGCCTCGGAACATTTATAAACGCACCAACGGCGACAATGACAGAAACATCGTACACGATTGACCAGATGTAACTGCTCTGCAAGAAATCGCGTGGGAAGACACGGACAGCCTCTATGTTGAGGATTAAACATTCTTTTATGGAACCTGCGAGCGAGAACATATGCTAGGTACAAGTTCTTGTATGGGGAGCATCTTGGCCACCAATGTTCAAAAAGCTTGTGTCTGTTAACCCAAGAATCGCTGTCTTAACGGTGAATACATAGCAGAACAAGATGACTTTTGTGAACTGTCACGCCCCACAAAAGAAATATGACTGTTGTGAAAGATGCGTTCTATGCACAGCTGGAAGCAATGGTGGATACAATCCCAAATGGTCTCTTAAGGGTCCACATCGATGATATGAATATTGAAATTAGGAAAGAACAAGTATTCTAAGACGTAACAGGAAGATTCAGCCAACATGAACATTAGCTTCGCCACGTCAGCAGGTCTGATCGTCTCCACATAAAACTTTCTACGTGAAGATCAACATGAGTGAAACTGAGTGTCATCAAATGGGAGGACAGTAAACCAGATCGACCACATCGCCATAGATATAAGAGCCAAAAGATGGGTGTTAGACGTTAAGACGGCACGGGGTTCGGTGTGTGGAAGTGACTATTTTCTGGTCGGAGGCATGTTGCATGTAGGCCTATAGCGTACAGGAAGGACCAGGGATAAAATACAGAAGGCTGTCGGATATCATACTGAAAGGCTGAAGATGAAGCAATAGAGACTGAATATCAGTTGAAACTTAGCAACAATTTCGAAGCACTCGGTGAATGGGACGGCAGCGAAGACCCTGACCAATTATGGATAGACATCAGGAGCTCAGTGACTGACAGAGAAAAGGAAACAATGGAGAGGAACCCAGCTGGCAGAAAGATGTGTTTTGGAAAGGAATGCACTGATGCTTTGGAATGGAAATAGGAAGCCAGGAAAAAGTAGATGCAGAAGACAGATCTGGTGCAGGGTAAAGCATGATTTGAGGAATTTCGAAGAGCTACACAAGCAACTCTGAGAAGATCAAAGAGAAAGTATGTTAAGGACATTATCATTGAGGCAGAAGCAGACTGGAGACGAAACAAATCCATAGAAATGTTCCAAAAGGTGAAGAGCCTTAATAAAGAGGACTAGGCCATACAGAAGATCATCAAAGACTAAGATTATGAAATCCTGGCCAACGTTAGTGAAATCGCCGAAAGATGGAAGGAGTACTTCAACCACCTTCTCAACTGTGATGAACCCAAAGTCTCTAATCACTGGTGCTCAAAGTGTTCCTCCCCGCATAGAATGAAATCAAAATGCAAATCAGATAGTTTAAGAAGAATAAGAGGTGGGTGAAGAGGCCGTGATGATCCGTGAAGGAGGCGAGAAACTTGCAGAAAGACTACACCGGATGACACAAATGATCTTGACCAAAGTAGAACTACCAACGGAATAAAAAACGGTTCTGATCCATCCAGTTCGTAAGAAGGGTGACAAATTCAAATGTGACAACTATCGCGGAATCGCCCTGCCCAATGCATGCTACATTATCCTTGCCAATATCAGTCGGGGTTCTGGTGAAATGTGGGAACACACAATGCAATAGTAGCCCTACGAATTATCTTAGGTTAAAGATGGGCTTAACTGGCTTTATAACATTTGCAAATTTGGAGAATTTTTTTGACAATGTTGAGCATATTGCACTCATTAAAATTCTGAAGGTAGCAGGAAAAAATCTGGGAAACTAAAGGTGACATACGCCTTTACACAGCCCTTACCGCGGATACGAGAGTCGAAGAATTTGAAAAGGAAGCAGTGGTTGAGATGGATGTGAGACGCGGGTGTAGCCTATCTCCGATATTACTGAATCTGGACATTGAGCAAGCTGTGAAAGAAACCAAAGGCAAATTTTGAATGGGAATTAAAGTTCAAGCGACAGAAATAACTACTATTATGTTTAATATTCAATAGGAAACAGTTACTATCTAATATTATAGTCATATTCTATTAGTCTAATGTTATAACTATGAGATTTTCTTATGATATTGTAGTTCTTACAGAGACAGCATAGGACTTGGTAGAGCTGTTGAATGGAATGGATAGTGTCTTGGAAAGAAATTATAAGACGAGCGTCAACAAAAATAAACCCAGTGTAATGGAATAAAGTTGATGAGAAATGATTCTTCCATCGCTTCTTGGTAGAACTACATATCAGAAGCATAATATGCCGTGTATTCTAAAGGATTAATGCACTGAGTTAACCGTTTTTAGACTTACAAGGCTATCATCAGTCTTTAACTGACTGTCGTCGTCAAAGAAGTTCCAATACTTTTAAACATTTGAAAAAATGTTATTTACCTAAGGCGAGCCACTAACACAGATTAAATGTCATCTTTGACAGACATGTAGTAATTCAATAAGAAAGTGAAAAACTGAACAGTTAATAAATATGAAGGGAGCAATTCAAGGATAAACACTAACACTAAACTCCAAGAACAGTGCCAAGATTTCACAGTGTCGTTTCCTTTCCATTTCCCCATTTTCATGTATTATTATTTTACTGTGGTTGCCTTTGTACTTAATATATTATTTTGTTACAATTCACAGTTTTATCTTTTACTCTATTCCTGTATTACTTTCTATACGCAATACCTTTTCATGCTGTTTTTTAGTACTCTTGTCAACTACTTATATTTTGTTGGGATTATAAATTTAAATTAAATTGCTCTTTAACCACTGTTTTTCGAATATAATGTTGATGTTGTTAAGTGTTAATGTTGTTCCTGGTTTGCTGCCTTTATGTTTCTTTGCCGTTCAACTTTTAACTTTTCAGGTGATTACGACTCGATTTCAAAAAATGACTTTTAGTCTGTGTTTGTACCTCACTCCACAAGAGTAACATCTTCCAAATGTTGTTTAAAACTACTATAACTCTTTGAGGACGATAGTCAGTTAAAGTCTGATGATGACCATGTTATCCGCAAACAGGTTAACTCAATAAATTAATCCTGTAGAATATATACAATGTTGTGCTCCTATTTTTAAAGAGCGTTGTCGAATTAAATGAGGTGTCGCTTTTAAGGCATTAGACACTTAAGTGGTACATAAGTTTTGCTATTGGGACAGCAAAATAACCGATGTTGGGCGAAAAATGCAGACTAGATGTAGCACAAAAGCATTTCCAGAAAAGACAAATTTGTTGAAATCTAATATAAACTTAAGTGTTATAATATCTTTTCCTGGAATTATCTGTCGGGAGCCTAAGTCTCTGAAGTGGGATGGTACAGAATGATTGCTAAAGATTAGGTAGGCGGGTCAAGTAAACATTGAGAAGGTACCGAATCGAACTGGAGAAAACAAGGTAGAACTCGACTAAAGAAAGGGATCAATCGATAGGGAACTGTATGAGGCATCTAGGACTCAGAATCGTCAGTTTGGTTATGGTGGGAAATGTGAGGGGGTGGGGGTGGGGGAGGGGTAAAAGCTGTAGAGGGACACGAAGAGATGAATAGAGTAAGCAGGCTTAAATGCATGCTGGTATTTGGAGATGATGAGACTTGTACAGGATACGGCAGCGCCAAGAGGTGCATCAAACCAGTAATGAGACTGAAGACAGTAACAAGAATATGAACTAAAACAATAAATATCACTTTCTGAATCTATATCATTTCTTGTTATGACACTGTACTTACGGAAATAAGATGATGTGGGAATATAATCCTGCAAGGTCAGCCGGTAAGATTAGGTGGTATTATAAAAACGTCGATACCAAGAACAAAATGACTAACACTGTTTATGACTTCGGTTGAGATTATTCTAGTTTAGAGACCATAACAATTTCGTAATTGAGCACTTGCAACAAGCTTTCCCTTTAATGGAAATACGTAAAACTTAATTCGAGAAAAGAATTACTTGCGTACAATTCCTCAGTAGCGATATATCATTTTTGTGGTGTTCCCTGTACCTCTTCAAGTGTAGAGCGTCATGATTTTCACGTCAAAATACCAATACTTTCTTACTCAGCACTTCTCTTATAACAACGTGGAGTCCGTCTTTCCAAATATTTATGTCGATGGGGCAGCATGTGTTGCAGAAACACTACTCCAAACGAAACGTCGACAGTACTTTACATCCCAAGCCTGCTATAGCTGCCAGAAGCGTCAGTGAAATTCTGAGAGTATAAAGTTGAGACATCCGTCAGGTGGAGACAGACGCTCACGGAGTCAGCGATCCTTGCAGAACTGGGGTAAATAATGCAGATACGCAGTCAGAATTGAGTGACAGTGGCATGTATCGACAGAGCACGGAAAGAGACTATTGATTTGCTGAACCGATGACGTGACTCGAATATTTGAAACGGGAATTAGATTGGCAAAGCCCGAGGGCTTGCGTGCCGGTGTTCCATCAGTATGTATTTCAGATCTTGAGAAATGGTGAATACTTGAAGATAGCTTCTGTCTGATAATATCTCTCACCGACGATACGTTGTCATATGGTGTTCAGTAGTAAACGTCTCAATCAGTAGCTTGATATGTGACAGACACGTTGCAAAATCAAAATAAACGTTTAACGAAAGTCTTACAAAATTAGATCTGTTTGAATGCTGCAGTGTTTTAGTAGCCATCACTCTACTGAAAGTAGGACACTTTTAGCACTTGGTACCAATCAAGCGACCTAACCAGCTATGGTGGGAGCTTGTACATGCTAACGAGGTGTTTGTGGGTTCCTAGCACTGTTTATATGCCTGATGTGATGCTAACCCCTCCGCCCCCCCCCCTTCCCCAGTACTTGAAAGTTACCCCTTTATTTGCATTTATATTTTCTTTCATACAATAATTTTGCTTTTGTTAAATCGCAAGTTTAGCTTTACAATGCTTTGCATGTTTGTACTATGATCAGCTTTGATTAATCGAGACATGCGATCTCTTCGTGTGTCCAATAATGCATTCGGAGTCTGTGGAGGCCTGTATGGGCCATCAGCGAATGGGAAACATTCACGGGTGTGAAACGAAAAGGTGAAATATTTTACAATGAGTTTTCGTCATTTTGTGTCTCAATACTGCTCCTGGATTTCGTTTTTGAAGGCAGTCTGTCTATTCCGCTTCATGTTTTATCTGGTGTTGATGCGAGCTATTTCGGTTTCTCATAGGCGATCGATTTATTGTTATTTTCGGGCATTTTAAATAGTTACAGAGCTATGCTGGGACCGCCGGCCACGGTGGCCGAGCGGTTCTAGGCGCTTCAGTCCGGAACCGCGCGATTGCTACGGTCGCAGGTTCGAATCCCGCCTCGGGCATGGATGTGTGTGATGTCCTTAGGTTAGTTAGGTTAAGTAGTTCTAAGTCTAGCGGACTGACGACTTCCGATGTTAAGTCCCATAGTGGTCAGAGGCATTTGAACCATTTTAAGCTGGGACCATCTCATGAAGGTATACTTCCATTTGATGAAGAAAAGGTGCATACCTTGCTCACTTTTCGTGAAATGAAAGCTGATTGTAGGGTCGAATAACTGTCTTCTGGTAGATACAAATTTTATCATTCTCTTCTGCATTACAAATTATTTATTGTCTTGCTAGAAGTTGTTCACTGCGAGTATTTAATTATGTATTTTTTTGAGAAACTCATGTTGTTTCAGCTACATCCTCTGCATTATTTCCTTCAATACAGGTAATTTCAGTGATTATCTTACGTTATACAGACAGATGCTGGTGTGCCGACATGTTGCTCACACTTGTGGCCGTAAGCCTCGTCACCACAATGATTAGATATAGTGTGAAACAGTTAATGGAATTAATCATATATTTCCGTTGTAAACCATTAACAGTTAACATTCTGTATTTTGTATGTATTGAGGTTACAGGTGAATAAATGTAAGTCGTCAGATCTTTTTATGGAGGACTTATTATTTCTGAATATAATAGTCATTGTCAGGTACAGTCAATCAGGGTAGCTTCTTGCCAGTCAGGGTATTTTGTACCGATTACAATTTTTGTTTCAAATAGCTATTGTCATACTAACTGGCATAATTTTGTTCAAACGTAGCAGTTTTTTACCTTTGTTACTTTCAGAACTAAATAATGCCAGCAAGAGTGACACCAACCATTAGAAACAGAAATTGTAAGTGGTTCAAAAATAGTCTGACCGATAAAAAGATAGATTGATTGACTGTATATTGGTGAGATGTTCTGTGGATCACATGCTACTGAGGGGTTCACTATTTGCAATGTAGAGATTTTTTTCATGGATCATATCCTAACCTACATGTTTGAGGAAAGTATTTGTTTCGTTAAATATTTGACGTTAAGCACGGCTATTTACAGCTTCTACAGAAAACAGACGGCAGTAATAAGAGACGAGGGGCATGAAAGAGAAGCAGTGTTTGAAATTGGATTGAAACACGGCAGTAGCCTATCCCCAATGTTATTCAATCTGTAAATTTAACAAGCAGTAAAGGAAACCAGATAAAAATCTGGAATAGGAATTAAAAGTCCGGGCTGAAAAATTAAAAGATCTGAACAATTCAGTGGAATGTATAGCGTTTTGTAAAGAGGATATAGGGTGTACATCAACAAAAGCAAAATAAGGATAATGGAATTTAGTCGAATTAAATCAGGTGATGCTACAATCAAATTAGGAAACGATACACTTAAAATAGTTAATGAGCTTTGCTATTTGGGCAGCAAAATAACTGATGGCCGAAGATATATCCAGACGATATAAAATGCAGACTGGCAAATGGCAAGAAAAGCATTTCTTAAGAAGAGAAATTTGTTAACATCGAATATTGATTTAAGGGTTGGGACGTAGTTTCTGAAGTTATTTGTCTGGAGAGTAGCAATGTATGGAACTGGAACTTGCTCGATAAACGGTTTAGATAAAAAGAGAACAGAAGCTTTCGAAATGTGGTGCTACAGAAGAATGCTGAAGATTAGATGGGTCGATCACGTAACTAATGAGGAGGTACTGAACAGAAATTGGGAAAAAAGAAATTTGTGGCACAACCCGACTAAAAGGAGACACTAGTTGGTAGGACACATTCTGAGACATCAATGGATGAAGCATTTAGTACTGGAGGGAATGGTGTGTGGTAAAAGTCGTAGAGGGAGACCGAAAGACGAATACAGTAAGCATATTCAGGAAGATGGAGGTTGCTGTAGTTATTCGGAGATGAAGATGCTCACACAGGATAGAGTAGCCTGGCGAGCTGCATCAACCCAGCCTTCGGACTGAAGACCATAACAACAACAAGCATGTAGACGAGAAAGAGTTTAGAAAATATCTGAAATTACGTTTAAAGTTTCTTGGTAGCCGCTACGTGCTCTCATTATGACACTGGATGAGTATAGTCTGCGCGCTCCGTTTTAAGCCAAAGCATCTATATGTTTATGAAGTCATAATTCCAGATCTATGTGTCGTAAAATGCTATAATTCAGCATGTACGTTTGGCTGTATATGCAAAGACTGTATGCAAAATGTGTTGCGAATAGGGCTAGTAGTAAGGAAATAATAAATTAAAACGTCATCGCTGATGCTGAAGCTTTGCTGCACGAACAGCGAAACTAATAAGAGATAAACTTTTCATTTTCATTATTTTGTGGATGTGTCAGCGAGAAGGAGTTTAGAAATGGTTTGAAATTTTGTATAAAATTATTGATATTTGCGAAGTGCTCTGATTCTCAAATTCTTTCTTTCTTTCTTTCTGTCGCTCACTCCATAGTCCCGCAGCGATCGCAGGGTCGGTGTGGGCAGAACGGATGTGGCAAGGTTAGTGTTAGGGGTGGCCGGATGCCCTTCCTGCCGCCACCCCGTACCCCCTGGGACGCAATCAGTGTACCCCAGCTGTCTGCATCTAGGGTAAATCGTGAAATAGTGCGAGCGTGTTACAAATGTCTGCAAGGAATGTAACTGAGGCGGAACGTGGGGACCAGCCCGGTATTCACCTAGCGGGATGTGGAAAACCGCCTAAAAACCACATCCAGGCTGGGTGGATTCGATCCGGGACCGCACACCTACCCGAGTCCAGGAAGCAGCGCGTTAGCGCTTGCTCTCATTCTCATATAATGGGTGAATATACACTCCTGGAAATTGAAATAAGAACACCGTGAATTCATTGTCCCAGGAAGGGGAAACCTTATTGACACATTCCTGGGGTCAGATACATCACATGATCACACTGACAGAACCACAGGCACATAGACACAGGCAACAGAGCATGCACAATGTCGGCACTAGTACAGTGTATATCCACCTTTCGCAGCAATGCAGGCTGCTATTCTCCCATGGAGACGATCGTAGAGATGCTGGATGTAGTCCTGTGGAACGGCTTGCCATGCCATTTCCACCTGGCGCCTCAGTTGGACCAGCGTTCGTGCTGGACGTGCAGACCGCGTGAGACGACGCTTCATCCAGTCCCAAACATGCTCAATGGGGGACAGATCCGGAGATCTTGCTGGCCAGGGTAGTTGACTTACACCTTCTAGAGCACGTTGGGTGGCACGGGATACATGCGGACGTGCATTGTCCTGTTGGAACAGCAAGTTCCCTTGCCGGTCTAGGAATGCTAGAACGATGGGTTCGATGACGGTTTGGATGTACCGTGCACTATTCAGTGTCCCCTCGACGATCACCAGTGGTGTACGGCCAGTGTAGGAGATCGCTCCCCACACCATGATGCCGGGTGTTGGCCCTGTGTGCCTCGGTCGTATGCAGTCCTGATTGTGGCGCTCACCTGCACGGCGCCAAACACGCATACGACCATCATTGGCACCAAGGCAGAAGCGACTCTCATCGCTGAAGACGACACGTCTCCATTCGTCCCTCCATTCACGCCTGTCGCGACACTACTGGAGGCGGGCTGCACGATGTTGGGGCGTGAGCGGAAGACGGCCTAACGGTGTGCGGGACCGTAGCCCAGCTTCATGGAGACGGTTGCGAATGGTACTCGCCGATACCCCAGGAGCAACAGTGTCCCTAAATTGCTGGGAAGTGGCGGTGCGGTCCCCTACGGCACTGCGTAGGATCCTACGGTCTTGGCGTGCATCCGTGCGTCGCTGCGGTCCGGTCCCTGGTCGACGGGCACGTGCACCTTCCGCCGACCACTGGCGACAACATCGATGTGCTGTGGAGACCTCACGCCCCACGTGTTGAGCAATTCGGCGGTACGTCCACCCGGCCTCCCTCATGCCCACTATACGCCCTCGCTCAAAGTCCGTCAACTGCACATACGGTTCACGTCCACGCTGTCGCGGCATGCTACCAGTGTTAAAGACTGCGATGGAGCTCCGTATGCCACGGCAAACTGGCTGACACTGACGGCGGCGGTGCACAAATGCTGCGCAGCTAGCGCCATTCGACGGCCAACACCGCGGTTCCTGGTGTGTCCGCTGTGCCGTGCGTGTGATCATTGCTTGTACAGCCCTCTCGCAGTGTCCGGAGCAAGTATGGTGGGTCTGACACACCGGTGTCAATGTGTTCTTTTTTCCATTTCCAGGAGTGTAGTCCGGGTAACTGCGCGCCGTGAGTTATGCTGCCTCATGTGACACACACACACACACACACACACACACACACACACACAGACACACACACACACACCGTCCCTAACTGTAATATTTATCTTCTTGTGTTAAACCTTGAACACAAAATTCTTCTTTCTAATGAATTGCTTATGACTCTGTTTTAAATTTTTAAATTCCGTCAACAAATGTATGAAATCCTCAAAATTAAATTCTTGTTACCCCTGAACGCCGTTAGTTTAGGAGACCTGAACACAGAATTTGGCCCGTTCTCTGTATCCAAATGTCAGCCATTGAGGACGTAATGCGAGAAATCCAGAAGTTGATCTATGCGCCCTACTTGATGTCAGTATTTTTTAAAGTACAACCGAAAGCTATTTATTACTACCTGCGTTAAAATGTTCTTGAAAGCGGACATCAAACATCAGCCCATTTGGTCTATGTAAAATATTGGACATATGTCACATTTTATCTTATATATACTGGACTCTTGAGTATTTTGTATTTTAGGACTCGAGTTTCGGGAGTAGAATAAAAGAATTTCCTTTCACTTCGGCTCTGCAGAAAGTACAAAAATCCTAAAATAAGAAAAATCCTAAAATAAGAAAACAGAAACGAAGCCAGATTTCTCGACACAGGGAGCAGATCAGCGGAAGTTGAAAGATCTGTCTTCTGGAGCACTGTAGTAGTGAATAAATAAGCGAAGACTACAAGGGCTACATTCTCCTTCATAGGTCTTCTAATTGTGGGAACATTCACAGAGAATGAACTGAAAGGTAAATCCTACACCGTTGTTCTAAATCAAGATACATAACAACGGTCCGTTTTCCAAGTAAAAGATGAAACAGCAAAGTTGACACAGACAGACCAAAACATGTCGTTTATATGATGTCTGTTCTGCTTCAGACACCCTCGCTTACTGTTTAGTCTCACGTATTCTCTTTTGATCTTGGTCTGTTCCCATTCTCTGTTTTCATACTCGTGTTATGTTTTCTTCGTCACTCTAAAAGAGTTACTGTTGCTGTCAGGTGAGAGAAGTTGTTGTTGTTGTTGCCATCATTCACTGAATAGATACCTCAGTGTTTAAAAATATTGGTAATATTGAATAACAATTTCGTCTTCATTAGAAAATACTTCGGATTTTCAACAATATGCGCTTAACGTCGTACTCCGAAACAATTGTGTATTCTGCAGGCAGAGGCGCCACAGAGCGCCGTGTAAGCGGCTTTACAGGGCGAGGCTTCGCTCTGTGATGAGTCGTGGCCGTCCCTCGCCTTGCCGCCTGCTCGTAGTCTCAGCGTCCTCCAACTATTTCCTATCGATAGTCGCGACAGATGCACGTGAACAGCCGACCAGCCTCACCGTTCCTGTGATGCTCGTGTGCAGCTGCGGTCGACTGCAGTACGTCCTCTGTCAAACTCGCTTATGTTGGCGAATTTCCCCTTTTCAAGCCCATATCGTTGCAAGAGTGATCCAAACAGCCAGAGCCCATCGCAGGTTTTCTGTAACCTGAAGTATGATGGAGGCTAAATCTTTCTGTTATTCTTCCAGTCTTAGATTTGCTGCTCATTTTAACTTTTCTTCTGGCTGTCATTCAGCTTCTCTTCGCAACGGCTGGATCATTCGTCGTTGCCTTCCTTCTATACATTCCTTACATAAAACATCAATAAACATACAAATAAAGATGTACAGCCATATATTTCGATGACTGTACAAGGGTCTCGTGAGAGCTCTCCTTTTGTAACACCGCAAGAAAAGCCCAAAACAGATACGTACCATTACCTTGGCACCTGCGCGTGTTCTACTCATTCTTCCCTTTTCCTGCTTGTTACATAGATACAGTCTTGGACAGTAGTTGAGTTCTAGAGTACGAGAGAGAGCTAATCCATAAGGATATGGAACTGAGATAATTTCAGTTTTTCGTTCGTGTTTGCTGCATGAAATTGAGCACATTAACAATCACAAATGGCCGTGCGGTTAAAGGCGCTGCAGTCTGGAACCGCAAGACCGCTACGGTCGCAGGTTCGAATCCTGCCTCGGGCATGGATGTTTGTGATGTCCTTAGGTTAGTTAGGTTTAACTAGTTCTAAGTTCTAGGGGACTAATGACCTCAGCAGTTGAGTCCCATAGTGCTCAGAGCCATTTGAACCATTTTTGAACAATCACAAACCATAAAGAACAATTAAAATCTTATTCTAATACCAATTAATTATCTGAAAAATGTCAGCTCCAGGTTGACAAAGCAGAAAAATGAAATTCAAAATTTTTTTACTCTTACAACACTTCTATTTTCATCAATTACTTGTCTCATCAGACTGGAATTCATTAGGTCTGTTGTGTACAGCGATGCAATCTGTACTTTATTTGCAGATCCAGATTTCAGTTACAGTATAGTTATCATCTGTACGCATGGAGAGAGTCATGTATGACTCTACAGGCTTGTAAAATGACAAGTTATTACACGACCTTAACATGTGTATACCTTAATGTGAGTTTGAATTAAGCTATGCACATGATACGGTCGTTTTCATTTACAGGCGTATTGAGTCTACGTGCACACTTCCTATGCACCGATGAAAGCGATACTGTAGCTGAAGTGTAGATCTGCAATATGTTACACATTAAACAGCAGCTAATTGCTGACTTTCTTCCTATTTCAGTTACTTATTTTAATATGAAACTCGGTTCAGATTTACTTCAACATGATTTTCTTATTAAATTTAAATTTTACTAATAGAGTCGGTGGTTCAAATCAGATCGACTTTAAGCAGCCGTCTGTATCGAAACCTATACTTATTTTCAGCACTTTGGATCTTTCTCCTCACTGTCCATACCATGCGCGTCTGCTTGAAAAGCACGGTACACGGCATGATGGTTTTCAGGGATTCATGGGAGGTGCGATATCAAGTCTTTGTGCTAAATAAAATTGTCGTGTGAGTAGGGCCTCCCGTCGGGTAGACCGTTCGCCGGGTGCAGGTCTTTCAATTTGACGCCACTTCGGCGACTTGCGCGTCGATGGGGATGAAATGATGATGACTAGGACAACACATCACCTCGTCCCTGAGCGGAGAAAATCTCCAATCCAGCCTGGAATCGAATCCAGGTCCTTAGGATTGACATTCTATCGCGCTGACCGCTCAGCTACCGGGGGCGGACAAGTCCTTGTGCTGTAAAGCAGAAGTCTTTCTCCCACCAGGATGCAAGCACTCCACATTTTGTAAGTGTAAAATAAACTGTGATGGCGTTGAAATTTGATGATGCACTGTGTTTCCGAGGTCGTCCAGTTCTGTTGCACAAAACGGCAACTCCCTCCCAAACAGCCGTTGGAGAGTAGTTATCTAAAAATGGGAATTTCCAAGCTTCCTGATTTCGATTATCCTGCCACAAACTTTGCAAAATCCCATCTTCTGCGTAAATGTATACATGTGTTTTTTAGCTGTTTTGAAAGCCTCGAAAACAGTCCTTGTTTATCACCTGTTTACAGAAAGGGTTATTCAAAGGGTTATTCACCTGCGCTTTTGGTACCAGTCTCTACTACTCCTTTAGAGTAAAAGCATAGTCCATTAGTCCATTTACCACTTCGCTTACTCAATAACAACAAAGTCACTGTCAGGAGGGAAAACGATATGTCCAATAAACAAGTAATGATGTTGTATGGAATCAAAAACTCCAGGCTTCACAAGAACATGCACGGTCCATTCATATTAATGTCACCACCAGCAATGTTCGACGTCAGCGTAGAATAACCACTCATAGACGGCAGGTGGCGGCACTAACAGTGGAGGACATATGAAGCGTGTCGGCGGAAGGCGGGAAACAGCGCAGTCGTTGTCGTAAACGGAGCAAATTATCTGACGTTCAGAAGGACATGATAATTGGTCAGTGGTGGAAGCATTTTCGAAATGAAGTTTGTAAGCTTTTCACTTGCCACCGTGGTTAAAGCATACTGTGCACGGCAAAATTGCGCTATGCAAAAAGCCACGAGGCAACTGCGATGCACCACGGACCATAAATGACAGGAGTGGACGACAGCTATGGATTCCTCTGTTATGCCAGTCCTGCCTGGATATCCCCCCCCCCCAAATTCTATAAGTCCCACCACATCCTCAAGCGTCGTGCCCGCCGCCTCACTTTCCATATATGCCTGCAGTCCCCCACGTGGATCCTCTGCAACCTGATTCCTTTTCTTCATCTGCTCCTTTTCCTCGAACATATCCGCATCCTTTACACCTACCGCCGCCTTGATCCCCCTCATCCCCTGGTTGATCCTCTCCTCTCCAGCCCCCGCCCTCTCCTGTGCCTTCACCGTTGTGTCCCCCCTACTCTTCACCTCTACACCCTTCATCTTCTTTCCAAAGGTGGCTTCCGTCCAGTACCCCTCCCAGATGATGCGCACTCTCCTTCCATTTAAATCTCCTATCAACTCTGATCCTCACCTACCCCTCCCTTCCTCTGTCCTTCCCTGGGCTCCCTCTTCCCATCCTGTTTTTTTCCCCACCTGCCCTCCCTCTGCCTCCCTTCTCTCCTCTGAGTCTTGTATGCTCTTCCCTCCACTGCCTTTCCCCCTTGTTCTCGCGTCCACCCACCCCCCGCTTTTCTAAGTCCCCTCCCTCCATCAGCTCTCCTTTGCTTTTCTTTTCCCGTCCTCCCCCCTTTTCCCCCTCATAGATCCAGGTCTTCCCCCTCCCATCTGCCGCCGTGTCACGTGTATAGTGCTGTTATAAGTGAGTGTTCAGTGTTGTGTGTCCCCTGTCAGTGTTATGAACAGCCACCATACTGTCACTAGTTGTGTTTTTATTTTGTGTGAACAGAAACCAGACCGTCGCCGTGTTTTTTTAATTGTGCATGTCTCCTTCCTGTGTGTCTTCATCCACATCGTCAACACCGTCTTTGTATTTTAAATTCCGCAACTTCCGCCAATTTACTGTTATTAACAAAGTCCCCATTTTATCGCCTTTTTTATGTTGTTTTTTCGCTCACCATTGTTTTGTTTTACCATTCTCTCTGCCTTAGAGCAGTGCATTAAGCTGCTGTCAGCCCGCCCCTCCCCAGGTGGGGGGAATCGAAAATCGACAAAGAAGAAAAAGACAGCTGCGGAGTTGTGTACGGGCGAACAAACGTGCAACTGTTGAGGAACTGACCGCCCACATGAACCGAGGGGCTACAGACAGTGTCTCCTCAACAAGCATTAAGTGAGAATTGCTGCATATGTGCCTCCTCAGCAGGCGTCTTGTTCATGCACCAGTGCCGACTGCCGTTTATCGGTGACGAGTGCTGGAATTTGGACACCAGTACCGCAACTGGACGTCCACTAGTGCTGACAGGTGGCCTTTTCATACGAATCACGTTTTGAGTTCCGTCGAAAAGATGACCGTTGGTGCATACGGCGTGAAATCTCTGAAAGCAAACACCCTACAACAATTATGGTCTGGGGAATATTTCCGTGGCATTCATTGAGTATCTCACGTTTTACGCGCGTGGTTCGAAGAGCACCAGGATGAGTTTGTCACACTATCCTGGCCACCAAACTGCCAATATTTAAACAGATTCGAGAATCTGTAGGACCACTTCGATCAGGCTGTTGGCACCATGCATTCTCAACCGAGAAACCTAGCGCAGAGGTCCCGGCACTGGAGACGTCACGGCTCCACGTCCCTGTCGGTGCCTTCCAGACGGAGGTGTAGACAGTGTACTACAAGAGGAGCAGTCCATTATTCTTGTTCTGTACTGAGCAGCATCCAGAAACAAACGCAGACGTCTCTTTTCCAATGTGTTTTCTGGAACAATCCAATGTTTTCAATCCACATACACGTAACACTACTATTACTGTTGCATTATTGAACACCTAAATTGCGTATCCAAGTTGCCTCAAATAAAATCCAACTGCAGTAGGTATTTTGGGTGTTGGGAGAGCTTTCTGCAAATCAATAGTTGCTAAACGGAAGTCTGATCCTTCTTTGCGGCGTTCAGATCAGTACTGGCTTCGAGACGTACAAGCAGTTGCCGTTGAGTTTGATGTAGACGAATATCTAGACGAATTATGGCTTGTAGTTTGAATATCCATGCTTCACATGCCTTACATGTATCAGCGCGAATTACTAAATTTTTTTCTCAATGCCATTCTGTATGTATCATATCCGACGTTTCATTCGTTTTCATTTTTATAAAGTCGATGCACTGTATCTATAGATTCCACACAACGTACATATTTCCTTCTCGATCTCTTCCGCTATAATGACTCTTGTATACGTGAAATCGTTTAATGTAATCAGTTACTCCCTTTACTAATTCGATAAACTTTTACTTTTACTTTTCATGTTTTCCTCTTTGTTCAGCATGAGGAGGACATATGCGGGACTTACTTTCAAACCTTTCTACATCGTGTGACTTGCTAACAGAATATTCAGTGTCGTTTTGCATTTCATGATGACTATCAGGTGTTTGTGTACTTCAGTATCCTCTGACAGTAGATATACGCTTCCTGGATATCGCAAATACATCACAGAATAAATTTTATCCACATTGGATGCTGTTGAACACCGTGACTGTTCCTTCATAGGGCGCAGAAAAATTTCCGCTACCAGTCACAATAAAAGGCTATTTATGTGTCACACAACTGGTTTCGGGCTTGCGCCGATCCTCAGGTGTTTATACCTTCACGTACATGTTTATATAGCTGGAGATCACAGTATAAAGACAAAAAAAAATTATTTGCTGGTGACTAAACAGATACAAGTGAGACAGAATGCTTTTGCACAAACGTTTACAGAAACACGGTTCTCATTCTTTACGCAAAATATATATAACTTTCTTTTATTTCCATTGTCAAAATCTGCATATGCACTCTGTTGCATGCTTCACCTGCTCAAAACAATTTAAAAAAGTATTTTGCAAGTTGTAATTTTCTAATTTATAAAACTCAGTAAAGAGATTGTCCTTAGTAGTCATCGTAAGTGTGTGATATTCTCACCAACTGAGGTTAAGTTTCATACATTTCACATCACAATCGCAATAGATATCCTGTTTCCTCACTGGAACAGTTTTTTAGTCTTTTACTCATGTTCTTTTCTTCCAGTCACCTTCATATCTTGCCCGTTATCTATATTTCTCACAACTACTAGCCACAGAATCATCTTCACCGTCAGTCATGATGTCAACAATAAAATACGTGACTGCAAGCAGCTACCTGGTGTAAAGTTGCCACCAGGGTCGGTACGAGAAATCTTTCCACACAAGCAACATATTATTTGGTGCCTTCCACCCTTCCCTCCCTCTCTCACACATTAGTAGCCGTTCCTTTGTAAATATATTTAAAAGCAAATATAAATCTAGTGAACGTGGAAATGGGTGTTTTTCGCTACTAATTATGATAAGTCCTGTGTACAAATTTTGAACTTTGGAATCTCTGGAGCCTATTTCGTCTTGGCCTTAAAAGGAGTCCTAAATACTGTTTGTTTAGTTCCCTCTCCCACTGCAAGACTGTAATGGAGAGCTGTTCGACAATCTTTCTTTTGAACAGTGAGACGGATAAAGTAGAAAATAATTACTCACACAGGGTGACAATTATTGAGCTATGTGAAAAAAAGTAAGTTACAAACTATGACGTGTACACATTTTATTCAACATGAAAACGCCACTACAGGTATTCAAATTTAGGTTATGACATGTTCGATATGCCTGTCGTCATTGGCGATGTTGAGGTGCAGACGAACAGCGAAATTCAGCGTGACCCGCCGAAGTGTCTGAACATCGAAGTTGTCGATGACAACCTGAATGGCTGTTTTCAGCTCAGCAACGGTTTCGGGGTTATTGCAGTACACCTTGTCTTTCGATATAGCCTCCCAAAAAGGAGTCGCATGGGTTCAGATCCGGAGAATATGGCGGCCAAGCGAGGCCCATGCCAGTGGCTTCTGGGTACCCCAGAGCCAGAATGCTGTCCTCAAAGTACTCCTCCAGGTTAACAAACACTCTCCTGCTTCGATGGTGTCGAGCTCCGTCTTGCATGAACCACATATTATCGAAATCAGGGTCACTTTGGATAATGGGAATGAAATAATCTTCGGTTGTCACCGTGACATCAAGGAATATCGCATCGATTATTCCGTGACTGGATATTGCATACCACTCAGTCATCAGTTGAGGGTGAAGAGATTTCTCGACCGCGAAATGCAGTTTCTCAGTCCCTGAAGTGCACCAATTTTGCTTACCGACGAACCCATCCAACGGAAAGTACGTCGCTAAATCAAACCATACAGCGCATGCTAATTCCCATTATGCCCCGCTGCTAGCTGTGCAAATGCTTCAAAGGACTCTAAGTACTATGGGATTTAACATCTGAGGTCATCAGTCCCCTAGACTTAAAACTGCTTAAACCTAACTAACCTAAGGACATCACACACGTACATGCCCGAGGCAGGATTCGAACCTGCGACCGTAGCGGTCGCGCGGTTCCAGACTGTAGCGCCTAGAACCGCTCGGCCACAATGGCCGGCCCAGCTGTACTGTCTGAACGTCCTAACGCAAACGGTTCAGAAGTTACGACGATTTTATTTCATGTAGTTCAATAACTTGGCTCAAGTGGCTCTGAACACTATGGAACTAAACTGCTGAGGTCATGAGTCCCCTAGACAGAACTACTTAAACCTAACTAACCTAAGGACATCACACACATCAATGCCCGAGTAAGGATTCGAACCTGCGACCGTAGCGGTCGCGCGGTTGCAGACTGTAGCGCCTAGAACCGCTCGGCCACTCCGGCGGGCAGTTCAATAACTGCCATCCTGTATATTGTGGGATAGTAGAAATGTGACAGTGGTTACCATGTATATCAATATTACATTTTGAACACTTTGTGAGTTAGCTCCATCTGGCACTCTGAGGTAGAGTTGGTAATCGTGCTGCCGCGCCACCACAGGACATTTCATAACATCAGGGGAGCGAATGAAGTAAGCCCTCAATGCACTGCCGCAAAGGATCTATGAAACATCAACATTACCGTGGGAAATAAAAATGTGAATTTATTTTCCAGAATAAATTGTTGAGTCTGCAGCGGAGTGTGCACTGAACAGTCCCTAGGCTTACACACTACTTAATCTAACTTAAACTAACTTACGCTAAGGATAACACACACACCCATATCCGAGAGAGGACTCGACGAGGGGAGCCGCGTGAACCGTTGTATGGTGCCCAGACCGCGCGGCTACCCCGCGCGGCCGAAGTCCCGAGTTCTAGTCTTTATCGAGAGAGGACTCGACGAGGGGAGCCGCGTGAACCGTTGTATGGTGCCTAGACCGCGCGGCTACCCCCCGCGGCCGAAGTCCCGGGTTCTAGTCTTTATCTGGCACACAAATTTAATCTGCCAGGAAGTTTGGATCTATTTTGTTTTTCCAACAACATGGACATGGAATATACGGACATACGACTTGATGTAAAACTTCTCCCATCAAGTTTCTACCATAAAGTCTAGAAATGAGGAACACTTGCAGATGCACTACTGCCCGCATCTTGCGGTCGTGCGGTAGCGTTCTCGCTTCCCACGCCCGGGTTCCCGGGTTCGATTCCCGGCGGGGTCAGGGATTTTCTCTGCCTCGTGATGGCTGGGTGTTGTGTGCTGTCCTTAGGTTAGTTAGGTTTAAGTAGTTCTAAGTTCTAGGGGACTGATGACCATAGATGTTAAGTCCCATAGTGCTCAGAGCCATTTGAACCATTTTTTAGATGCACTACTCCAGCGCATTTCAGCACGTTATGTGGCATATGACAATCTGTGTATGTGCACGTAGTCAGAAACTGGTTTGTGAGAATAAAATTAACTTTATCTAAAATGTTATCGCCCGTAGTGGTTTATTTGTACTGTTTTCTGAAATCGTTGGTACAACTACTGCCGAATGTGGAGATAAAGCTCGGCTACGCTTGGCGCTTTTCGGAAGGAGGTGACAAATACGATTCACATTCCTTTCAATGCTCACTCATTCAAAACAACAAAAAGACCTAAACACTATAGTGCAAGAGTAATCGACACAGTCGTGCGTATGATAGACATTCACATTACTCGAAGCTCGGGGGCAGGCGGACGAAAGCCGTTTACACTATGACTCTTTAAGAAATCAGATTTAAATATCAACGGTGCAACCTGTTCATATTAGAAAATATGAGACGTGACACTTAATTCTAATATTATACGACGTTTTGGAGTTCCTCGTACATAAAAGAAACGATAAAATACACCGGTGTGCCAAACGTAAGGCCGAAAGTAACTTTCGCATGATGTGTCACTGCCAAATAACGTACCCCCATGAAACTTGGACCTTACGTTGTAAGAAGTATAGTTAAGAAGGTAACGATGAGACGAAGAGAAATTACATTTATATTCAAAGACAATAACTACACTGAAGTTATCGTGAATTATGATAGTCGTCCGGACGCTACGAAAGGAGGGATATGATTCTTAATAGGGTGTGTAATTACCAAGGACAGTAATGCATGCTCCGCAACTTGCTGTCATTCTAGCAACTAGGTTGATGAAGAGAACTTGTGATAAGGCGTTCCATTTCTCCACCAATGCTGGATGGTCGTTGGTGCACGTGGACGTGCTGAAATATGTCTCCCCAACGCGTGCTCGATGGCATTTAAGTCGGAGGAACGAACAAGTCAGTCCGTTCGCCAAACACCCTCTCGTTCCAAGAGCTTTTCCTCCTTTTGTACTTCACAATTTTGAGCAACGGACAGTCCGAGTGTGCTCAAAACGACTGATACTTCGGCGAATATAGAAGCCAATACCTCAAGTGGAATTTATCGTAATTCTTCTCAAACGTCGGCTGTGTGGCTGCGTGGTTTGAGGCGCCGTGTCATGGATTGCGCGGCCCCTCCCGCCGGAGGTTCGAGTCCTCCCTCGGGCATGAATGTGTGTGTTGTTCTTAGCATAAGTTAGTTTACGTTAGTTTAAGTAGTGTGTAAGTCTAGGGTCCGATGGCCTCAGCAGTTTGGTCCCTTAGGAATTCACACACATTTTTTCTCAAACGTCTTTACCGCCTACTGACCTTGAGTCTTGTGAAGTACCTAGTCTGGACGAAAATACTTCAGACATGACGCGCAGAGTGGTTTCATAGTAAATTCCGTCTTTGCATGAACCTGCAAAGACCTTTCCCTCACTGCATAATACTACAGTCGTCGATCAGTACACATATCTTAAAGAGCGAGTCTAGCAGGTTTATTCCAGTAATGTGTCTTGACACGACCATCGAAACGGTGTAGGAGGAATTTTTCATCTGACGACACAGTTGGTATTTTATAGTTCCAACGTCCAAATAATCTGTTTCATAGACAATAATATTCGTAACTGACGACGGCTGTTTCTCAGCAAAAAAAAGGTTCAAATATCTCTGGGCACTATGGGACTTAACATCTGAAGTCATCAGTCCCCTAGACTTAGAACTACTTAAACCTAAGGACATCACACACATCCATGCCCGAGGCAGGATTCGAACCTGCGACCGTAGTAGTCGCGCGGTTCTGGACCTGAAGCGCCTGCAACCGTTCGACCACATTCGTCCCTTCTTGGCGGGCACTAATTGCAACATGAAACTTTCAGCATCGACATTGCCTACCTGCTCGTTTCTAATTCGCCCCGCCCCTCTTCAAAGTGTCCTAAATCAGAAGTTACCTCCGTTCTCCGTCCAGACAATCGATCGACTTTCCCGTAATCCTGCCACCTACTGTATCCCAGCCCTAGCGTGTTACTTCCTCATCGCATAGTCAAATTATACTCTCTGGCAGTTTATTTTATCATAAAAGACGTTCAGTTCTCCAATAACAGTTTACATGTTGAATCCCGAAGTGCAACTGACTGTTCACACACCCCATGACTTACAGGTCTTGAAATGCATTTAACATTGGGTTAGTTGGTTCTTTTGGAGGGAGGGGACCAAACAGCAATGTCATCGGTCCCATCGGATTAGGGAAGGATGGGGAAGGAAGTCGGCCGTGTCCTTTCAAAAGAAACCATCTCCGTATTTGCCTGTATCAATTGAGGAAAATCACGGAAAACCTAAATCAGAATGGCCGGACGCGGGTTTTAACCGTCGTCCTCCGGAATGCGAGTCCAGTGTGCTAACCACTGCGCCACCTCGCTCTGTTTAACTTTGGGAGCGCAACTTAACTGCAGTAGGGCTTTCTCGGTCAGCGCTCAACTTACTCTCACCTGTACACATTTACACTATATGTTAAGTTCCTGCAGCTTCTTCATACACTTATCCTTGCATATATTTCGCGAATATTAAATGTTGGTTTTCATCAACGATTTTATACATTGCAGAACCACATCTACTTTTTATCTAACGTTTATAACTATAATTACTTGTGAACGCCTGACAGGCAGTTGTTTCATCACAATAAGGCGTGACAGATCTCCTAGCACAGGTAGCGTTACGGATGTACAGCCGAAGGACCTGTCTGGTGCAGTGATGATAAATTATTGACACAAACCTTCGCCGGGCGTTGTGGACGAGCGGTTCTAGGCGCTTCAGTCCGGAACCGCGTGACCGCTATGGTCGCTGGTTCGAATCCTGCCTCAGGCCTGGATGTGTGTGATGTCCTTAGGTTAGTTAGGTTTAGGTAGTCCTAAGTTCTAGGGGACTTATGACCTCAAATGTTAAGTCCCATAGTGCTCAGAGCCATTTGAACCATTTTGAATCACAAACCTTCCTCGTGACTCTGTCTATTAGGGAAAATCGTATTAAATCCCTACAGTAGTTTCTGAGATTAGCCTTCACGTAAGGACAGAAAAATGTGGCGGTGTTACTTTAACCTGCCATACGCAGTGACGTATAGATAGTTCCGCCTTTTTGCACGAACTACGAAGGTCATTTCAAAAGTCGCGCAGTGTTCACGACCTTTACGGTGGCGTGATCAAGTTGAAATTCACGTCAGTTGTGAACAAGACTTTAGGCGTGACGGTGCTGGTTCGCGCAGCTCGTCGTGAGTAATTCAGTTTTAAAACGGATGCTGAAACTGAGTCAAGTCAGACTACACGTAATAACCAGCGTTTCTACATCAAATCGAATCCGTACGTGCAAAGAATCCAAAGGATATTTTCATCACTTTGAGAGAGGTGTTTGGCAATAGTGTTGAGGATCGTAGCTCAGTATCAAGGTGGTTTGCTCGTTTCAGTGAAGGTCGGGTAGTCACTGAGGGCACCCCATGGAGTGGAAGGCCATCAACTGCAACTGACTACACCTATCAGGTCATTGTTAATGAGATTTTGGCAGAGTATAGACGTGATGAAATTGCATACGAGACCAGAATACTTGTCACGTCAGTTTTCAGTTTATTGTTAATGACATTTTGAGAAAGGATCGACGCCGCGCGGGATTAGCCGAGGGGTCTAGGGCGCTGCAGTCACGGACTGTGCGGCTGGTTCCGGCGGAGGTTCGAGTCCTCCCCCGGGCATGGGTGTGTGTATTTGTCCTTAGGATAGGATAATTTAGGTTAAGTAGCGTGTAAGCTTAGGGACTGATGACCTTAGCAGTTAAGTCCCAAAATATTTCACACACATTTGAACATAAAGGATCGACGAAAAACATATCAGGAAATTGCATATGAGGCCAGGATGTCTGTCGCGTCAGTGTAAAGAGTTATAAATGAAAAGTTAAAGATGAGAAAAGTTCCTGCCAGATGGGTTCCACATGAACTGAGTGAAGAGCAGAAAGCAGTTGGGTAAAGAGTTGCAGAAGAATTGGTCAAACGTTATCGAACAAGGAGAACAGAGATTTTGAGTTATAACTGAAGTTTCCGTCTTTAAAAAGTAAATGTTCTGACTCTCCACGCTCGCCATCAATCAGTGGTGAAACTAATGATGATCTTTGAGTATGACATGACTAGAGTCACACCTACCAAATGAATGCCACAGGGGACGCCTGTAAAGTGCGCGTACTACGAGCTGTTTCTGCAAAATGTTCTGCGTCCAAAAATTCATCGTAGAAGGCCTTACGTGTTTGCGGCTGTTTTCCTCATATTGCACGGTAATGCAAGACCGCCTGTTGTCCTACGGTGAGAGGAACATTAGATAAATATGGATGGGAATTACTTCCCCACTCACCACACAGTCTTGATATGAGCACACCAAACTTTGATTTGTTTTCCAACATGAAGGAACAACTCCGTGTAAAACGTTTTGACACAGTTGATGAAGTTTACAGTAAGGTAACCAAAGTAATCAGGCAAATATGTAATATAGGTCCGTATCCGAAAAACAGAAGTTGCAAAACTTCGGGAAGCTGTCATAAGAAAGAATGTAGATTATATTTAAGGCCTGTAAAGGTATTTTGAAAAAAAAATAAAGGAAAAAAGAGCGCAGCTGAGGAGTTTAGCTTATTATATATACATATATAAATATCTGCTTACTAAATTATTGATTCATCACGTGAATTGTGTGAATTTTAAGCTCAGTGATGGTTGTCTTTTTTTTTTTCTTACAATTACAGCTAAGTGCTGCAGTAGAACATTACATGTCACAGCCAGTGCTTTTCTAACTGAAATATACAGACTCGCCAACAGCATTATGAGAGTCTCCTTGTAATTTAATATGTAGGACAAAAGGAACCGATCGGCGTAAAAGTTTTATCCTCCAAATAAGTTCGGTAATACGTGTCATTTCAGTGCGCTAAATCACCTATGGATCCATTCGTCAATAAATGAGACCGAAAACGAGGAAAAGACAAACCATAGTATAAAAAATAACGCGCATGGATAAAATTAGTACGTTTTTCTTTGTATTAGGTTCCTCGAATTAAATCTAATTCTGTACATCGTTAAACAAACTGTGTTAACAGTTACGTACAAACCAAGGTACTCTTTCATTTGTTCTCGTGTTCTTCATCGTTTTCTTGTTTGTTTTTTAAATATTTGAAGCAGACAACGGAATCCGTATTCGCGACTACTGCCAGTTTAGTCCACACCAGAGACAAAAACAGAAAAATAAACGCAGCGCAATGGTGACGTACATGGAGAATCTTTGTTGAGCACTGAAGCCTAGATTTACTGAATAACGGTTGAAGAACCACGGACATAAAACTGCTGCTCCGAAAATCCTCCGCTCCAGAGATATGGGCATTCTGCGGCTAAGATTTCCTCTGGCGCCGATATCTTTTCAGGGTAGCAATAACCGTAAAACGTTCTTTACCGATAGTCGATGTTCCCGTTTATGTGGTAGTACTGTACGTGCGCTCACCTCCTCAGAGATTTTATTACAACGTGCTCGCGGCTGATGCATACATTACTGGTGATATTCGTTCCCTCCTTGTCTTCGTCCTGCACGCACACTCAGAAAAAGGGACCTCTCGTCGCGGGATCCTAGTCCGCCGGTTCAGCTAGGTATGATCGGGCGAAGTCGCCCACTGAAAGGTAATCAGGTTAACATGCAACTCGAAAAAGGTTCGCCTACCGTGTGTTATAAGCTGCTAGGGAAAACTTACGGAATTGGAAATTTGTGGTAAGGTCTTATTGGACCAAACTGCTGAGGTCATCGGTCCTTAAGCATACACACTACTTAACCTAACTTAAACTAACCTACGCTAAGGACAACACACACACCCATGCCCGAGGGAGGACTCGAACCTCCGACGGGGAGAGCCGCACGGACCATGACAAGACGCTAGCGGCTACCCCGCGGGGCAAAACTTAGAGACGAGCTAGAGAAATGAACATATTAACGACTTCGTGCAAATGAATGAAAATATCAGAGGTTTCCCATTGGTAGACAGATAGTTGGATGTGTGGTGTCACCGCCAGACGCCACATTTGCTAGGTGGTAGCCTTTAAATCGGCCGCGGTCCATTAGTATACGTCGGACCCGCGTGTCGCCACTGTCAGTGATCGCAGACCGAGCGCCACCACACGGCAGGTCTAGAGAGACGTACTAGCACTCGCCCCAGTTGTACAGCCGACTTTGCAAGGAAAAGTTCACTGACAAATACGCTCTCATTTGCCGAGACGATAGTTAGCATAGCCTTCAGCTACATTTGCTACGACCTAGCAAGGCGCCGTATTCAATTGATAATTAATATTGTGAAGCATGTATCATCAAGAGCGATGTTCTACAAATGTGGATTAAAGTTAAGTATTACAGCAACTGCGTCCATTTTCTAAGTTCTCATTTCCTTTTAACTGTTCCAACCTCATGCCAATCTGCGTGAGCTTAACGCGTGCCTTTCGGCTTCCTCTCGTTGCGACTTGGCTGTCTTGCTAAGTCACAACAGGATGTCGCATGGTGTAAGGTTAGGGTGTCTATAGCGGCCGGGGGCTGGTCTTGCAACACAGGGCCGTTGAAGGAACGGGAAAAGATAGTGTTTATCAGTCTTGGGAAGTTACGGTAATCTGTGGTGGTGTTATTCATTACAACATGGGCCGGAGACCAACACCTGGAGCTTAACACGTGGAAGAATCATCGGGAAACTGGAAGACGGACGAAGTGTGGCGAGCGTAGCCTAGGAGTTTGGTATTGTCACAGCGCTGTTTAACGTTCAAGGGGGGTGTTTCGAACCACAGGCACTGCTGCCCGAAGGAGAGGAGGTGGTCGACCACGGTCAACTACCGCAGCAGATGACCGCTATATTGTGCAACAGGCAAGAAGCAACCCTCGTCTAACACCGAGTGCAGTTGCAAGCGCATTTAACAGGACTGCAAGGCACGCAACCTCCATAGTGGCACGGAGTAGCAGTAGCCGACCGCGACAGACGCAGCAACAGATAAGTAACCGCATTTGTCATTTACGAGTTCCTAACCAGGAGCGAGTTTTATTATATTATCTGTGTGCTTTAATAGTTTAGTGTCTTGAGTTTCTGCGTGTAAATTTAAAATCTAATAGCCACAGTTCTCGTGTTTTCGTTTGCGTCAGAAAATAAACCGATTTTGTGACATATTACAAGTTCCAAATCAGGGTCAAATTATTTAGTTTCACCTGAGTGCTACACTGGACTCGCATTCGGGACGACGACGGTTCAATCCCGCGTCCGGCCATCCTGATTTAGGTTTTCCGTGATTTCCCTAAATCACTGCAAGCAACTGCTGGGATGGTACCTTTGAAAGGGCACAGCCGACTTCCTTCCCCGTCCTTCCATAATCCGATGAGACCGATGACCGCGCTGTTTGGTCTCTTCCTCCAAACAATCCAATCCAACCTGAGTGCTTCGGTAGTTAGGTTTTTGAATATCTGCATATTAATAGACACAGTTCGTGCGTTTTGGTCAGGTTCTACAGTAGAATTGCGCGGCACTTGCTGATAGTCCGTTTATCTGCATAGTTTAGTTTTCCACGGTCTTTAGTATGGACAGGGACTGCGATTTGTGTGCGGATGCGAGCCGAGTTGGTGACACTTCGCCCTCAGCTTCAGGCTGTGATGGCTTCGGTTACACAGCTTGAGGCTGCAGTGGATGAGCACCACTGTTGTGGGCCAGCCGTGGGGATCCAACGGACGTCAGATTCCTCCGATCGGTCTGCACCAGTGGCCAACCCATATACTGCTCGCACTGAGGCTGTCCCCTAACCTGTGGTCGAGTGGGAGGTCGCCCCAGGGCGAAGCCAGTGGCGAAAGACTTCCCAGGTGACCGCACATAAGGCCTCCCCGGTTTGTCTGACAACCAGGTTCTAGGTGCTGTCTGTGGCTGACACTGTCGCTGAGCAAGATGCTGTCACCTGTCCTGTTTCAGAGGAAACCACTCAGCCTGCAAGATCCGGGCAATCGCAGAAGAAGAAGAAGAAGAAGAAAGAAGCACTCCGTCTTCAGGCCACAAAGTGCCCATCGGGACCATTCGACCGCCGTATCATCCTCAGTTGAGGATGCGGATAGGACTGGCGTGTGGTCAGCACACCGCTCTCTCGGTCGTTATGATGGTTTTCTTTGACCGGAGCCGCTACTATTCGGTCTAGTAGCTCCTCAAATGGCATCACGAGGCTGAGTGCACCCCGAAAAATGGCAACAGCGCATGGCGGCTGGATGGACACCCATCCAAGTGCCGGCCACGCCCGACAGTGCTTAACTTCGGTGATCTCACGGGAACCGTTGTATCCACTGCGGCAAGGCTGTTGCCGGGCAATCGCAGAGGGTGGGATTATTGGTAGTTGGAAGCTCCAACGTTAGGCGCATTATGGGGCCCCTTAGGGACTTGGCTGACAAGAAGGGCAAGAAATCCAATGTGCACTCTGTGTCATACCCGGTGGAGTCATTCCGGATGTGGAATGGGTCCTCCCGGATGGCATGAAGAGCACAGGGTGCAGCCAACTGCGGGTGGTGGCTCACGTCGGTACCAATGATGTGTGTCACTTTGGATCAGAAGAGATTCTCTCTGGTTTAGAGCGGCTAACAATAGTGGTAAACACTGCCAGTCTTGCTTGCAAGATGAAAGCAGAGCTGACCATTTGCAGCATAGTCGACAGGACCGATCGCGGACCCCTGGTACAGAGCCGAGAGGAGGATCTGAATCAGAGGCTCAGACGGTTTTGCGACCGTGTAGGCTGCAGATTCCTCAACTCGCGCCAAAGAGTGGTTGGGTTTCGGGTTCCGCTGGATAGGTCAGGTGTCCACTACACGCAGGAGGCGGCTACATGGTTAGCAGGGGCTGTGTGGCGTGGACTGGACGGTTTTTGATGTTAGAGGGTCTCGAGAAAACACAAGAAGAGCAGCAGTCACAAAGGGTGCAGGCTGAGCACAGGAAGAACGTAGATACTGGAACCATTGGTATAACTGTTGCAAATTGTCGTAGCTGTGTTGGCAAAGTACCAGAGCTCCAAGCGCTAATAGAAAGCACCGATGCTCAAATCTTTATAGGCACTGAAAGCTGGCTAAAGCTGGATATAAGCTCAGCCGAAATTTTTGCGAAGAGCCTAACGGTGTTCCGAAAGGATAGGCTAAACACGCTTGGCGGAGGCGTGTTTGTTGCTGTCAGAAGTAGTTTGACTTGTCGCGAAATTGAAGTAGATACTTCCTGTGAGTTAGTATGGACAGAGGGCATGGACGGCAACCGGAATAAAATAAAATTCAGATGATACAGTTGCTGAAAGGTTCAAAGAAAACTTGAGTTTGATTTCAAACACGTACCCGAATCATACGATAATAGTTGGTGGTGAGATTAATTTACCCTCGATATGTTGGCGAAAGTACATGTTTAATTCCGAAGGTACGCAAAAAAAAAAAATGTAATCTGAAATTGTGCTAAACGCATTATATGAAAATTATCTCGAGCAATTAGTTCATGAGCCCACGCGAATAGTAAACGGTTGTGAAAATCACACTTGACCTCTTAGCAACAAATAATTGTGTGTTAACAACGAGCATCAAAATCGAATCAGGGATTCGTGAACACAGGGCTGTCGTAGCAAGATTGAATATTGTAATCCCCAAATCCTCGAAATATAAGCGAAAAATATACCTATTCAAAAAAGCAGGTAAAAATTCGCTTGACGCCTTCCTGAGAGACAATCTCCACTCATTCCAAATTAATAATATAAGTGTAGACCAGATGTGGCTTCGATTCAAAGAAATAGTATCGGCAGCAGTTGAGAGATTTATACCAAATAAATTAACAAACGACGGAGCTGATGCTCCTTGGTACACAAAACGTGTTAGAACACTGTTGCAGAAACAACGAAACAAACACGCCAAATTTAAACAGACGCAAAATCCCCAAGATTGGCGATCTTTTACAGGAGCTCGAAATTTAGCGCGGACTTCAATGCGAGATGCTTATAACAGTTTCCACAACGAAACTTTGTCTCGAAACCTGGCAGAAAAACCAAAGCGATTGTCGTCGTATGTGAAGTATGTTAGCGGCAAGAAACAATCAATGCCTTCTCTGCGCATGGGTGTGTGTTTGTCCTTAGAATAATTTAGGTTAAGTAGTGTGTAAGCTTAGGAACGGATGACCTTAGCAGTTGAGTCTCATAAGATTTCAGATACATTTGAACATTTTTTGAACAGTGCTGCCAAAGCACAGTTACTAAACACAGCCTTCCGAAAAGCCTTCACAAAAGAAGACGAAGTAAATATTCCAGAATTCGAATCGAGAACAGCTGCCAACATGAGTAACGTAGAAGTAAATATCCTCGGAGTAGTGAAGCAACTTAAATCACTTAATAAAAGCAAGTCTTCTGGTCCAGACTGTATACCAATTACGTTCCTTTCGGATTATGCTGATGCATTAGCTCCATACTTATCAATAATGTACAACCGTTCGCTCGACGAAAGATCCGTACCCAAAGACTGGAAAGTTGTACAGGTCACACCAATATTCAAGAAAGGTAGTAGGAGTAATCCACTAAATTACAGGACCATATCGTTGACGTCGATATGCAACAGGATTTTAGAACATATACTGTGTTCGAACGTAATGAATTACCTTGAAGAAAACGGTCTATTGACACACAGTCAACATGGGTTTAGAAAACCCCGTTCTTGTGAAACACAACTAGCTCTTTATTCACATGAAGTGCTGAGTGCTATTGACAAGGAATTTCAGATCGATTCCGTATTTCTGGATTTCCGGAAGGCTTTTGACACTGTACCACACAAGCGGCTCGTAGTGAAATTGCGTGCTTATGGAATATCGTCTCAGTTATGTGACTGGATCTGTGATTTCCTGTCAGAGAGGTCACAGTTCGTTGTAATTGACGGAAAGTCATCGAGTAAAACAGAAATGATTTCTGGCATTCCCCAAGGTAGTGTTATAGTAGGCCCTTTGCTGTTCCTTATCTATATAAACGATTTGGGAGACAATCTGAGCAGCCGTCTTCGGTTGTTTGCACATGACGCTGTCGTTTATCGACTAATAAAGTCATCAGAGAATCAAAACAAACCACAAAACGATTTAGAAGAAATATCGAAATGGTGCGAAAAGTGGCAGTTGACCTTAAATAACGAAAAGTGTGAGGTCATCCACATGAGTACTAAAAAGAATGCGTTAAACTTCGGTTACACGATAAATCAGTCGAATCTAAAAGCCGTAAATTCAACTAAATACCTAGGAATTACAATTACGAACAATTTAAATTGGAAGGAACACAGAAAATGATGTGGGGAAGGCTAAGCAAAGACTGCGTTTCCTTTGCAGGATACTTAGAAAATGTAACAGACCTACTAAGGAGACTGCCTACACTACGCTTGTCCGTCCTCTTTTAGAATACTGTTGCGCGGTGTGGGATCCTTACCAGATAGGACTGACTGAGTACGTCGAAAAAGTTCAAAGAAAGGCAGCAAGTTCTTTATTATCGCGAAACATGGGAGAGAGTGTCAAGAAATGATACAGGATTTGGGATGGACATCATTAAAAGAAAGGCGTTTTTCTTTGCGACGGAATCTTCTCACGAAATTCCAATCACCAACTTTCTCCTCCGAATGCGAAAATATTTTGTTGGAGGGACGATCACAAAGATAAAATAAGGGAAATCAGAGCCCGTACGGAAAGATATAGGTGTTCATGTTTCCCGCCCGCTATACGAGATTGGAATAATAGAGAATTGTGAAGGTGGTTCGACGAACCCTCTGCCAGGCACTTAAATGTGATTTGCAGAGTATCCATGTAGATGTAGATGTAGATGAGATGTATGGGGGTGGGTGTGCTTGTAGGACGACCAGTACATCGTGTTCCGTCAACACCGCACATCGGCGGTATCGTTTGTGATGGTGTCATGATCGGAGGGACTGCACTGACGAGGAGTGGGGCTACGTGTCCTTCTCGGATGATAGCAGATTCGGTCTGTGTAGTACTTCTGGATATATCCTCATAATACGAGAGGTGGGAAGACATAATGCCACCAAGAACACTGTCGTACATGATTGTTTTGGTAGTACAGTTGTTAAGGTCTTGGGAAGCACAATGTTGCATGGGCGTACTGACCTCCAAATCTTTGAAAACGGTACACTCATTGGGTTATTGTCATACTGTACTCCTTCCAAGGGTACATTCGGTAAAGCTTGACAGTATCGCACAGCACAGGTGGAGCAGCTTTTCGAACGTGAAGATATTTCGTGGAAGGACTGTCCTGCCCGTCACCTCGACTTAAATGTAATCAAGCACGTATGGAATACGTTGGGGAGATGTTTTCCAGGACGTCTAGATACAGCAACGGCCATCCAGCAGGTGGCGCAATGGAACGCCCTGCCACAAGAACTCCTTACCTCGCATGCGGCCAGCGTGGCAGCACGTTGCAGAGCAAGCATTGCCGTCCAAGGTGATCACACACGCTATTAAAAACCGTGTCTCGCTATTTGTAATGTCCAGGGGACCATCATGAATACTTAAGTGCAATTATTGTCTTTGAATGGAAGTTGCATTCCACTCGTGAAGTATTTCTTTCGGTTAGCCTGTGTACTATACCGTAGATGTTCTTTCTGTATGCAAACCTAGTTTCATTGGGATGTTTTACTTGGCAGTGTCACATCATGCGTCCTTAAATTTTGCACACCAGTGTAGTAGTCTCGACGGAATGTAGCCATCAAATATACATAGGAAACACAATGTAGCGATCGTGCTTCTGAAAAGATGCTAATTTAGTCGAGAACCCCCGTGCCAAGAGAGCGGTCCGTTTTCACAATACTGCAAGGTGTGCAACTTATCATAAGTGAGAGTCATATGAACAGACAAGAAGGAAACTTTCCCAGCCAAGTCGCTATTCATCCGCAAAGAGGATTTCTGGTTCACGCTCGGTGAAGAAGAGAACAAAATGTGTATTTTTGTGAGCCGGAACGCAGTTGAGGAAACGCTGAACGAACATTGCAATTTTTATGAGTCGAAAGTCCGTATTTTGGGAAAAAAAATCACAGAACCAGTTGTACATACAGAGTGTTACGGTTGCAAGAGCAGATATTTGTACTGACAGCTAAGGAGAGAGTATTGAACAATATTACATCAGTATTTACTTCCTTTTCTATTACGAGTAGTAGGTTTTTAGGTTGATTAATACCTCCAAGTATGCTTGCCACCAATAAGCTATTAAAGTTTATTTTCCTCTTGGCAACAGGTCAAGTATTGAAGTATGAAATTACAATTAAATCAATACAATGAAATGAATACCATTAGCTGCATACAGGCGTTGATGTACATCAACGGGGACTGTTGAAAATGTGTCCCCCGACCGGCACTCTAACCCGGGATCTCCTGCTTACATGGAAGATGCTCTATCCATCTGAACCACCGAGAACACAGAGGATAGTGCGGCTGCAGGGACTTATCTCTGGCACGCCTCCCGTGAGACCCACACTCCCAACTTATTGTCCCGCGCTGTATTCTAAGTGCCCTTGCCCATTACACTCATTACTCGTGGCTTTACCGATTCCCATAAGAGTCCGGGCAATGTGTGTGCATCCGCACAGAAGATGGTGAAATGACTGGTGAGCCTTAACTATATATATGAAGATGGTATCTGTTCTTTCGTGTTTGTGGGAATACTATTAAACGCAGAGAAGAAAACGTGCAACATGCTGAAGTGTATCTGTACCTATGTCCGTAATATCCGGTGTTATAAATAGTGACTAATTGCGATCATTTAATAATTATTTTCAGATCTGTGTAGTCACTAATTCAGCTATGGATCTAGTCATTGGGCAAAGACTTAGATTTAATTTGGGACTATTCAGATCTGAAGGTGGTAATTCAATGAATGTAACCCTTCATACCCTCTCTCGTCTAAGAAGTATAGAGACTGTAATAACAAAAAATGGAAAAAAGTTAAGAAGGTGGTTTTAAGGCTTCAGGAGTTCTACACATCCCTCCCCCCCACCCTCACTTGAGTACAACGTAGAGCACCTGTATACAAACGTGTGAAACTGTCCAAAAAGTCCTTCTTTGGGGTGTCGTTTAACTCGTGCCTCACATTGGATTGAATGTCAATTATGTCGCCAAAACGTTGACAATTCACAAGCATTTTTGGTTTTGGAAATAAAAAAAACAGGTCTCTCGGTGCCACATCGGGTGAATATTGAAGGTGGTCGATAAATGGCATTTATTTTTCCACTTGTGCACTTTCCTGCACTACGACTGCAGACGTGTGTCGTGCAGAAAGCACCAGTCACACTCGTTCCATTGTTGCTGACGAACCCTTTGAAGTCAGCTGCACAGCCGATCCATGAGACACAAATACGAGGGCTATTCAGACACTAACAGACGTCTTCAAATAAAAAATTAACAACATGGAAGAACCAAATTTTATTATATACATTTTAAAAGTACACTCTTAAGCTGCTCTTCTACACAATCGCCATTCAGTACCATCTCTATAGAAATTGGCCCCCTGCAATTGAATTTTGGGAAACCATCTAGCAAAAAGTTTGTGGTAACCAAGCTTCCCCGCCATAATGTCATGCTCTTAACTCTGTGAAATTTGGGGAAAACGTTGCGAATGTTCCGCAATTCTGAAACGACAATTTTCACTAATTTTGTCTTTGATTTTATTCATTTCTTCGTCAGCAACAAGACTAAGCCTACCGCTGCGGTGCTCATCATGAACATTGGTACAGCCGTTTTCAAAATTATTGTACCGTTACCTCTCTCCGCTTTCACGCATTACTTCTTTTCTGTACACATCGCAAAGATCGCGATAAATTTACATTCATGTCCAGTTCCTTACCAACAAAAACCTAATCATAAAACGCACCTGTCAAACGAGGGGATTTTGTATTGCAGCGTATATTTTAACACGTCACAGAGAGTAAAGTATCGCAGACACAGACCACAGGCCACCACCGATGTGTAGAAACGTTATGACACCAAGATGGCGGCTGTAGTACCACCTACCGCCGCGATAGACCAAAACGTTCGTAAAATTCATGGACGGCCTCCAAGCACTGTGAATTTACAGTGGTGCCGTGAGAAAAACACTGCCTGTTGATAATGGTGTGAGCATCACAAAAGGTGGTGAGCATTGCCTTCACTTTCGATTTTGTCATTCGCATCTTGTTTGGCCTTGGCGAACTGTCAGAGACCCATTCCGCTCTTTGACATTTGTGGCAGGTTCGTATTGATAACACCAAGTCTCGTTACCTATAATAATTTTTTCTAGATAAGGATTGTCCGTTTATTTCATTTCGCTTTGTTCGGGGGTCAAGTGTGCGGGACAAAGTTAGCACAAACTTTTCTCTACTTCAGAATATTCTGTAGAATGTCTTCAGCACTTTATTTAGAAATTATCTTGTTTTCAGCGTAGCTCTGCATGATGGATGACAGTTTCAGAGGATCACGAATGTTCTCAGTGTTTCCGTCGGATGAACCTCAGGTGGGACGCCCTGACCTCCCATTATTCTCCAGCGACAACTGTCTATCTATGAAACGTTGAAATCATTCAGACACTCGTGCATGACTTAAGCAACTATCGTCGTAAGCCTTTTCTATGGAGCCTGATGTCTCCGTAACCGTTTTATCGAGTAAAACCGGGAATCGAATCGCTCTTCATTGTTCCATTGGGATTTGTTTGTGAGAACAGTGTTGGCACACTACGGCCGTGCGTCATCTACTTAACACTGCCTGTTCACAACCGACTGTTCTAACGCAAACGTGTTGCTTGCAGCTTCCCTGGTAGTTACTGCGCTGACGTTGCTTTTACGCCAGGATTAAAATCAATCTCGGAACTTTGTGGACGATGTGCATTTGTTTGACTTTGTGCTGCGCTCTTAGTGCGAGCTAACGATCCAGGCACTGGAGCTAAGCACTTGTTTATTTTGATTCTAATGTCGCTGATTGTTTTCTCTCATTCGGATTATTCTTCATTGGCGCGGATGGGCCCTGATGGAGAGCTGCTGGCCCACTTAATTCGGCCGGTGGCCTGCCAACGATTCACCTACGTGTAATTTGTTCCAAGTGTGTTTTCTGTACCGTCCTGGGCTCTGCTCCGTGAACACTGCGTTCCGAACGCAAACAGCCCGTAATTAGAACTACTGTGCCCAAGACATCTACAGACAATTGCTGCTGCTGGCATCGTGAATGCAGTGGTAGCCACGTGCCAACTGTACCTCGTGCTGTCATGTTCTCCCATCACAGTTTAAGCTACACATTGTTCCCGTGCTGTGTGAAGCTCAGATACCTTCTGGGCTTGGGCGTACATGTACACTTACATCAATGCCACTGTAATTAACAACGTATTACCATCTTGGGTAATATGGGGTATGTTAAAGGACTGAAGGGTTGCTAAGGATTCTTTGTTCGAAACTGGTGCTAGAGATTTTGCAACCAGACTTCTATTTTCCTTCCATCATGTTTCAGCCTGTATATCTACAAATTTTAGTTCCATAATCACGGAACACTGTAGATTCTTCCCTACGACTTCCATAATCATGGCACACTGTAGATTCTTCCCTACAACCATCTGATTTATATCTGACTAGCAACTCAGCAATGCTTCAAATTTGCTATACATGTATGGGAACTGGATGTACATTCTAATTTTCGTCTACCCCCACTCTCTGTCCATTTCCTCCTTACCTTCTCTTTGTTCATCTCCTCCTCCTCTTCTCCCCCCCCCCTTTCTCTGTCCAACACCGCCACCTCCTCCTCTCTCGCTTTCAGTCATTCTCCTCCTTCTCTCTTGTCTCTGTCCATCTCCTCCAACCGTCTGTCTATGTTCACATGTGCATTTCCTCAGCCCCTTTTTGTCCAGATCCTCTTCCCCCCCCCCTCCCACGCTCTCCGACGCTGAGACTTGTTCATTGTTGTTGCAAAGGAAGCCTTGATTGGGTAGATCGGTTGTGGCCGGCAAAGTTTGCGAGTGTTCTACAGTACTCTTTGGACAGGCATGTGCCGAGCAAAGTTGTCAGGGATGTAAAAGTCCCGTCGTGGTTTGGCAGCTGTGTTAGAGAGCTGCTACGAAAGCAAAGAGATTTTCACAACAGATTTAAACGTATCCAAAGACTTACAGCCAAACGAAAATTGAACGAAGCAAAACTGGCGTAAGGAGACCCATGTGTGAAGCATGCAGCGAATTCGAAAGAAGACTTCTATCAACCGACTTGACGGAAAATCCTAAGAAGTTCTGGTTTTATGTTAAATAAGTGGATAAATCGAAGTCGTCTGTTCGGACACACTGTGACCATATTCGTAGCGAAACGGATGACATAGAGAAGACCGGAATACTAAGCGTCTTACTCCAAAACTGCTTCACTGAGGAAGGCTCTCTAGTTCCTCATTTAAATAGTCGCACGAACGATAAAATGACTGATAACTAAATAAGTGGCCAAGGGATACAAAGGCAACTGAAATCGCTCAGCACCGGAAAGACCACTGGACCTGACGTGATAGCAATGTAATGCGACAGACATTGTTGCTCTTCTAGCAGCTGTGTATCGTAGATTTTTGAAGGAGCAAAGCGGTCCTGGTGATTGGAAAAAAGTCAAGTCATTTCTGTCTTCAAGAAGGGTCGTCAAAGAGAGGAGCAAAACTGTAGGCCTATATCTCTGACGTTCGCCCGTAGTACATTTTGGAGCATGTTTTTTTGCTCCCGTATTATGACATTTCTGGAGGCCGAAAATCTCTTCTATAGGAACCAACACGAGTTCCGAAACCAACGACCCTGTGAAACCCATGTCGTTTCGTTCATCCACAAGACCCAAATAGCAGCAGATACTGGCGCACAGGTTGGTACCACTTTCCTTGACCTCGGAAGACGTTCTATACGGTTCCGCACACCCGCCTTATGAACAAACTACCATTAAACGGAATATCAGACCAAATGTGTGATTGGATCGAAGAGTTTCTAGCGAAAAGAACATAGCATGCATTCTCAATGAAGAGAAATCTTCAGATTTAAGAGTAACTTCGGGAGAACCCCAAGGACTTTTATAGGACAAGTAATTACTTTTCAAAAAATATACAAATGACGTAGTGGGTGTTTGCGTTGTCCTAATCATTTCACCACCATCATTCCTCGCAGCGGGTAGACTGGATTGGATAAAAAAGATGGACTGTGTAAAAACTGAGAGTTTGTATGCTCGCTGATGACCGCGCAGTTGAGCGTCCCACAAATCATTCATCACCATCATCATCATCCTCCATCTGGGATGGGTGCAGTGCAGACGCTGCGAGACAGGCGTTCTGCAACACGGTGTTTTCTATTTTTAACGTTCCGAGAGAGTGCGTTCGTAGAGGAAGCGACCAATAAGTTGCTTCTTCATAGGAATTTGCTTCTAAATGTGGCTGAATGGCAACTGAAACGTGTTTACTGTCTTCATACCTGCTGTAAGGTTCTCCTACTGTGCAGTTCTCCTTGTGTTTTATAACTGTTTAACATGACACAAGTGCAGACAGTGATTGCCGTGTAGACCCTTGTTGATTCTATCGTTGTTGATTGTTGTTCAGTACGAGCGATCCCCTAATCGATTCTGTACTTTATTAGTTACTCCATCTACTCACCTAATTTGCGGACTTCTTGTGTAGCACTACATCCTTGTCTGAAGTGCTCATCGTTCACTTTTGACTTCCGTACAAGAGTACGCTCCAGACCAAAACACTGAAGAAAGGTTTCCTAATATTTAAATTTATATTCACTGTCAACAAATTTTTCTTTTTGAGAAGTGCTAATCCTGTTATTGACAGTTAGCATTTTATATTCTCTTTACTTTGGTCATCTTCAGTAATTTTACTGTCCAAACAGCAAAATTTATTGCCTGATTTAATTTGTCTACATTCCACTGCTCTTGTTTTACTTTTATCGATGTTCATCTTATCTTTTCAATACACAGTTGTCTCTAATCTGAAAGAAAACATAAGAGAACGTAACACAGTAACATATTTGTAGCCACTACATAATGCTTATGTTATAAATATAAAAACAAACATGTATTAAAGTGCACGGAAGATGTTACAGAAATAAAAGAAGCGAAACGAATATAGCAAGAAACGAACTGCCTTTCATTTAATTGCAGACACTTTAAATACCTCCAGGAACAATCTATTCTGACAGACTGCTCTTTCAAATCCCTTGACGTCTCTGAGACAATTGCAAGTTCATAAGAAAACCTCATTGTAAATATTCCTTCTCCCTGAACTTGAATTTAACTTGAAAATTTGTCCTTGGCTTCCTTCACAGCTTGCTAAATGTACATATTGAATAACATTGGGAATAGGCTGCAATCCTGCCTGTACTCCCTACCCAATGACTGCTGCCCTTTCGTGTCCTTCGAGTCATAACTGCAGCCTGGTTTCGGTAGAGGCTACAAATAACCTTTCCCTTCCTGTATTTTATTCCTGCTTCCTTCACATTTTCGAAGGGTCTAGCCCAATAGACATTATCAATAGTTTACTGTTAAATACGCCTGTCTTGCAGTTTTCCTTTCCACATTTTCTTTGTAGAACAATCTGCGAGCAGTTTTTGGCACTTGATGCAGCCAATGCTTCATAACCTGAGATTTATGCGTAGCCTCTCCAGAAACCTCAGACGCCTGACCTGGGCGATAAACAAACGGGTTCGAATAAGCAGTTATTCCTGGATAGCTGCCAGGCATCTGTTTATGTCTCCATTTCTCTGCTAAAAAAAGGTCTGTGGCGGCTTTGTCTCGGAACAATGGAGGGTGAAGAAAGGAATTTTGCGTGTGCGCAAGCGGTGCATAATATCACTGCCTGGACCTGAGAAGAAGGTGCGTAGAGACCACAACAAAAGGAGAGACACCTTGCAATCTAGCAGTCGTTCTGCATTCCGCAGTTTTAATTCCTCGCTGCAGAGACATTTAATCGTCATCTGACTAACTGTCCAGTTTGCACAGTATGTCTCGCTTCTTTTTGTCGCAGTTGGCCTTAAGCAGATGCGAAGAAAAGGCATTGTCCTCTACTTCTCGAAATCTGAGATGACGGTTTTTTTATGTACAATGTGAACACGAATTTGGCTTTTATTCTGTAGTTTAACACAACTTTTCGGTCCAGTAGGAAAATATTTCGTATGCTGTTTTTCCTCAAACCACTGTTATTTTCTCCTTTTGAAGCTGCATTTACACGTACTGAAATTTTAAAGGTAAATAAATTGTAATCGCCAGGTCATAAAAGTAACAACTAAACTATTTCCTGAGGGAGGAATGGTGGTAGGAAGGATTCTTCTGCCAGTTGCTTCCACCGAAAACTTTTTCGAATTACTTGACCAAACGTTATCGATAGGGAAGCATGATTCAATTAAGGAGCACATGTTTTCGTAAATACGGTTTCACGTGTTCGGTGAATTTCCAGTTGCGAACATGACATAACGAAGTGTTAAAAAGGAGATTTTTTTAAAAATCATTGCAACCGGCGAAAAGCAGCATTGTTTTTAGTACTTCGGCAATCGAGTCAGCAGAAAAACGCAAAACCATGACCCAAGAAAATAAAACTGATTAGTACCATAACTGTAACAATGTTGCTTTCTTTTTGTTTGGTGTAAGGCAACCACGATTCGTTTCCTCCCAAGGTATCACAGTCAGCCACAAAGTGCGAAAACGATTGCTTGACAACATGAGGAAAAACGGCTGCATTTCAGTGATGAAATGATTATGCAATGCTCCTGCTTACATAGCTTTGTTGAGTGTGTAACTTTGTTACATGAACTGGCTTGTATTATCACGCAGCCACGGTCGCACTAGGTCAAATTTCTACTAATCAGCATCAAAATTACAACGATTTAACACTCACTCTTCTCACAGAACTTGATTCCCGCTTTCTGGTATTCCATGTAACAAAAACGGTCTTACAATGGGAACGTTCTCGTCACACAGAAGAGCTGAAACAAAAGACGCCGAGTATTTGAAACAGTATTTACGAAAACAAGCACGCCACGCAGAGGTTATTCTTGGTAAGCTGCTTCAGTGCAGTGTGAAGTAGAGGCACCTAGTGGGAAAAACTGTAACTACCCTCCCTCCATCCGCATGGTAAGAACTCAAGTTGCTCTTTATAACCATATAGGAGAAACAATCCGTCAGTGATAAGGAAATTATTGTTATATCAACACATTATCACAATGAACTCGCATTCAGAAGGGCGACGGTTCAATCCCGCGTCCGGCCATCCTGATTTAGATTTTCCGTGATTTTCCTAAATCGCTCCAGGCAAATGCCGGGATGGTTCCTTTGAAAGGGCACGGCCAACTTCCTTTCCTGTCCTTCCCTAATCCGATGAGACCGATGACCTCGCTGTTTGGTCTCTTCCCCCAAAACAACCAACCAACACATTATTTTGCACATTTTCAACTGGTTAACTTCAGATGAATGACTATTTAATTTTATTGTTGATTACAGACTGCTTACTTTTTTACGATGTTCTTTAAAATGAAGAAATTGTGCCCGCTAAAGTGCTCTGGTTATAATCTATTACTAAATATTGTTCGGTAACTGAGTTTATCTCATGTTGCATCAAGTTCGTTGTGTTGATATGTGTGACCCCCTGTAATACTATCGTCTGATAAAGAAAACGAGTCACCGCCACCATCTCGACTAAAGTTTACCCATAACGTCCTTTCGTTTTCCCTTCCGTCCCTAATTTAGATATCAGCTGAAATAGATGTTAGAAACTCCTCCCATTCATTAAAGAATCTTAATAGCTACTATTATTTGGTGTTGATGTTTAATCAAAGACCATTTTAGAATAATCAACCACACTGAAATAACAACACATACCCTCTCAATGTGTTAAGTTCCATTCCATGCAGATTGAAGGGGGACAGCGGAAAAGAAGGAAAGGAAAGGGAGGGGACCACTGCTGTCAGTTGCATTGGGACATTACGTGGAATCAGCGGCGATTAGTGAAAATGTGCACCTGACTGGGATTCGAACCTGGGATCTCCAGCTTACTAGGCAGGTGCGTTAACCCGGCACCATCTGGGAAACAGCGTCATCGTAACTGCACGGACTATGTCGCCATGTCCGAAAAAACGGGAACCAAGCATTCATATAAGTTTCATTTCGTTTCCTCCTCATTTTTCGGGTCTTCGTTTTCTTTGTCATGTGGTGCATTTTGACTTTTAGTATCACACGAGAACAGTTCGCCGTATTCCCATGCCAAATTTATATTTTAACACATGAATATTGATGTAAATGTAACACAATACGTGCAAGCTTGTTGAAAGATTTGTGTCTTCTGTCTTCTTGTACGGTTACAGAACATTGACCTTCAAGCTCTGGGGACAAGCAGTGTATTGGTGACAAATTCTCCAATTCTTTGTCCATTTTGTGAAAATAGATGGAGAAAATATAGAACAAATAATCACGCAAGGGAAGTTCGAGGGTGCGAGACCGAGGGGGGAGCAGTGAGCGAGTGGATACATGAAATGAAGAAAATCTCTCGTCTACCTCTTCAGCGTGCTCTGAGAGAGAGAGTAGTATCCTTTTGGGGTGCAGACGTTTCATCCGTGGAGTCACGGTGCTCAGCAATGAGTACAACAATTTTTGATTATGAGGTGCAAGTATGTTGGCCATGATTTCCATGAGCCGCTAAGGGTTTTGGTTTGAATTGTAACCTACATCTCGAATGAATTTTTACTGAGCGAGGTGGTCGCATTCGGGAGGACAACGGTTCGAATCCGCGTCTGGCCACCCACTATAGGTTCTTTGTTTCTCCTTGATTTCCCTAAATCACTTCAGACAAATGCTACGGTCGTCCCCTTGAAAGGGCACGGCCGATTTCCATTCTCACCATTGAAACATTCCGAGCTTGTGCTCCGTCTCTAATGGGACGTTAAATCCTAATCTTCCTTCTTTCATATTATTGTTCCATGTTGTGAGCGTTATGTTTTGTCCAGTGATCACTACTATATGAGCCTGAGTGTGTGTGTGTGTGTGTGTGTGTGTGTGTGTGTAGAGCGGTATAAACTGTATCTCAACAGTACATTGTATCATTAGAAACATCTAAGCGAAACAATAGGAGATATAGATGCCAGTCGTCCTTCGATGCCCAAAATGGGATCAGTACACCAACTCTGACTGTTCCACATCTTAACAAACTAGTACTGACTTCCAGCATGAGTTCATACAGAAGAGACGCGGTATTTGG
The DNA here is from genome assembly GCF_023864345.2 of Schistocerca serialis cubense. NCBI lineage: Eukaryota > Metazoa > Arthropoda > Insecta > Orthoptera > Acrididae > Schistocerca > Schistocerca serialis. The sequence continues at coordinate 466,131,794 of NC_064643.1, forward strand.
AGTAAGACATTGCTGTGGTTAAGACAATAGAGCACTGCATCCGCGTGGTGAGCCCGACTGAGTGATAAGCAATCCTCATCGTTTGCTCTCGACAGGGTTCGATCACAGTCGCCTTCAGAGGGACGTGGAAATGCCCATTGTGACGCAACAGGCGTGTTGTCCGTTTCACATGGCGATGAAAACACGGCGGTTAGATACTTTGTGCGCATCCACGTGAGATCCACACAGGTTTGCAAGCTGAGCAGGTGCCTGTGATTAGGCAAGGTAGAGGCGGTCATTTTGGGAACTTCTTCCAAGCTGCGTGAAGTTTATTCTCGCACACTTTAGACGAATGAAGACTGTTATGTCGGAGCCAAGGTAGCCCCTGAGGGCCGGCAACCCATATTACACCACAGAGGACGGGGTTGTCTATGTCCAAGGTGTACCAAAAGCACCTTGGTAGACTCCGGCTATTTACATACAAGATAATGGAAACAGACATTCCGAGCACTACTTCCTGCATGGGGAGCTCGAGCCACGGCCTGCAGGAAGTATCACTACGCCAAAACCTGATTGACTGGAGACAGCTATTTAGGAGATAGAACCAGCCCCGAAGTTCAGTTCACTCTAGCTGCAAACCTTGTGGACATCGACCACTGAAGATTACGTCTTCGTCTTTGAAGTGGACTTTTACTAGTGTGTGTGTGTGTTACCACGAACCTTTGTGGAAAATTAGAGGTGAACTTTTGTTTGCCTCAATTAGGAGACTTTTACTGGCAGCATTATTGTTACCTTTCTTTTGTTGTTCCGTCATCAACATTGCAAACTTACATAAATAAAAGTGGTGTTTGTGAAAAATTGCAAATTGTCAGTCACAACAAAGACCACGCGGGTTGGGCAATCGATTGCGGTGTTCTGTTATGAACTAATGTTTGGGAGGAGACGGATTCAAATCCCGTGTAACCACTTTCCCTAGTTTTACCATGTGAAGGCTGAAGTGGTATTTTTCATAAAATCACAATCAATTTCGTCACATAACCTGAGCAAGTACTAATTCTCCAATGATATCGCCCTGGACGGCATATTTTCTTTAATTCTTCCTTGAGGCAAAAAAACCATCAGTTAAGATAAGATTCCATACTAGACCATGAGGTCCATAAAGATTCCGTTAGAGCTACTCATAGCCTTGGGAGAGCCAGCCATGACAAAACTCTTCCATCTGGTGAACAAGATGTATGATACAGGTGAAATATCCTCAGGCTTCAAGTAGAATATAATAATTCCAATTCCAAAGAAAACATTTGGTGACAGCTGTGAATATTACCGAGCTACAAGTTTAGTAAGTGATGGCTACAAAATACTAACACGATCCTTCACAGAAGAATGGAAAAACTGGTAGAAGCCGAGCTCGGGGAAGATCAGTTTGGATTCCGGAGAAATGCAGGAACCGCGAGGCAATACTGATCCTACGACTTACAGAGGATAGGTTAAGGAAAGACGAACCTACATTTATAGCATTTGTAGACTTATAGAAAGCTTTTGACAATGTTGACTGGAATACTGTCTTTCAAATTATAAAGGTGGCAGGGGTAAAATACAGGGAGCGAAAGGCTATTTACAATTTTTACAGAAACCAGATGGAAGTTATAAGAGCCGAGGGACATGAAACGGAAGAAGTGGTTGAGAAGGGAATGAGACAGCATATCGTCGATGTTATTCAATCTGTATGTTAAGCAAGTAGTAAAGGAAACCAAAGAAAAATTTGGAGTAGGAATTAAAGTCCAGGAGCAGAAATAAGAACTTGAGGTTTGTCGATGACCTTGTAATTCTGCCAGAGACAACAAACAATTTGGAAGAGCAGTTGAACGGAGTGGACCGTGTCTTGAAAGGAGGATATAAGATGAACATCAACAAAAACAAAACGAGAAGGGTGGGATCAACAGTTTAGTACTGGAGGGGAGCGTGATGGACAAAAATCGTAGAGGTAGACCAAGATATTAGCGCAGTAACGAGATTCAGAAGGCTATAGGTTGCAGTAGGTGCTCGGAGATAACGAGGCTTTCACAGGATAGAGTAGCATGGAGAGGTGCATCAAACCAGTCTTTGGACTGAAGACCACAATAACGACAACAATTCTTTCATTTAAATCCTTCTCCTTAAGAATGCGTTTCCCGAATTTATTATCTCTACAAAATACTTTTGAGCGATACTGTACGCCTCGCCGTTGTGGACAATTGTGAGTATTGACACATGTCATGCAGTTCATGCAAGGATGCTGCGGGGCTGGCATCTCTAGCTGGATACGACGCTGAATTCTGTCTATTACCTCGCCGAGTCGACAGCTATTATGCCGACTCTATGCAGTGAATCCTCACTGACGACTCGTAATCGCTAAGGGTTATGAGAATGTACCCAGACGCCGACTGCGATAACGGATTCGGATTTCTGCGTGAGAGTTCAGGAACCGTGTTTGGAAGGAAATAAAGAAGGTTGGAGTTGAATGTCCCTTCGACGACGTAGTCATTAGAGACGGAGCACAATCTTCAGTTTCCGAAGGCAATCGGCTGTGTCTTTTTGAAAGGAAATTCCCCGGCCGACACTAGCCTTCAGCGGTTTAGGGAAGCAACGGAAAACGTGAATATGGATGTCTGGACGGAGATCTGAATCGCCGTCCTCGCGAATTCTAGTCAAGTGTCTTAACCACTGTGATACCTACCTCGGTAACTGTCCACGGATTTGCTCGTGAAGGCTCATCTCTTCCTAATTCATATTTGTGCCTGTACTTTGCTGTGCCGTAATGCCAAGCTTTTGACTGGCCTATTACAGTAATTGGAATTATAGGACATTTGTAAGCTAAAAGAATGATAGCGGAGGAACTGTTAAGGTTAGTGGTAGTTGATAAGATCTTCGCCATAACAAATCACACTAGAAGTACGACTGTTACAAGTGTTGAATCATTAAACTCTTTCAACTGAAAATGAATAGGAAAGCGAAACAAAATGAGAACTTCAGCAAAGCGTGAATAGTTGACACTAAGATGAAACGAGCACAACTGTGAACAATAGCATTAAAGAGGTGCAGTCCTTGAGCAAACGACGCCAATATTCGATTTACAGTTTGATTTTGCTGAATTCATTGAAAATTGCAATTCTCTTTTTAGTTCTGTGTACAGCACTTAGCAGGATAAACAAAACTAATAGCCAATTACAGTAGTACATTCTGTCGCTTGGCATACTCCAGAAAATTACCGAGTCGTACTCGTCTGCAGAAGATAATATTACAGAAGACCATCTACGCTAATAGCATTAATGCTCAGCTACGCCTACTTTGCTGACATTAAAAAATAAAATCTGCCTGAATTCGGTAGTTAGCAAACCTTCGCAAAACTGAAAATGTAATTTTATAAGGCCTGTGATATTGCAATTACTAGTAGACTTTTGTTTTTGTTCATTAAGTCGTAACTGCCTTTGTACATAAAATCAGAACCTGTTATAACGTAGTTAGTTATTTCTAACGCAGATGTTTCTTTACATTTTTATTATTACTTTTCGTAATTATTCCAGTCACACTCTACTGCTACGGTATTTTAATACTAAAACACAAGAAAAATTAAGCAAAAAAAAAAAATCTGCTACTACCACTACTACTACTATTACTACTACTTACTACTACTACTATTAATACTACCAACACTGTAATAATAACGATAATAATATACACTGCAACTAATTTTACTGGTAAATCAGTTATCACAATTTGGTTTCCTTTCTGTCTGCATGCTGAGTGTTGTTTAATGGGTATCCATCTCTCTAGTGATTAGTAGAGAACACTGCAATTGTTTGCAACGTAATGCTTGCGTCCAGTTAGCTGATGACCATTCCTAACTTTTTTACCATAGCGTACATTTCTCTCTCGTACACAACCTGCTGTCGAATGGGCGGAAACTTACCTAAAATTATTACTTGCAAGACCTTTCTACGACTGATATTAAGGAGTCCAACAATTTATTTATTTAGTTAGGTAATTAGGTCATCGTTCCACAGATCACTTGAACGACTTTTTTTATTGAAATGATGTGGAACGAGTGAGTTCAGAACATATTCATGCACGCTTAGTTTGAACATGATTAGTTTTAACTGTCTTTTATTACAGATAACACGTCCGTGTTTTGTTGTACCTCCTTGTCGCCTTCGGTCGTGCAAATTATGAAAGCAAATTCTACTACGGTAACTGGAATTACTTGGTATAACTGCTTGATTACACCTATCGACACGTTGCAAGGACTGATTCTTCTGCTGATATTATTATGGTAGATCTTCGCCACATTCTTGTACGTAAGGAGGTCCCTTATCCTTTTCCCGAAAGAACAGAGTCGACAGGTACGGAGCCAAGCAGTATGTCTAACTTGGCAACTTACGAACCGTGGATAGCACAATGTAATAACATCAGTTATTATGTACATCGTTCCTAACGTTGTACGGTAGTCAAACCCTACTATTATGCAGGAGTGCGTGTTGTGTGTGGATTCGCAAGGGACCAAACTACTGAGGTCATCGGTCCCTAGACTTACACGCTACTTAAACTAACTCATGCTAAGAACAACACACACACACACACACACACACACACATGCCAGAGGGAGGACTCGAACCTCCAGCGGGAGGGGACGCGCAATCCGTGACATGGCGCCTCTAACCGCGCGGCCATTTCGCGCCGCCAGGGTATGTAATGAGTGTTGCAACAAGATAGAACCCACATAAAATAATGTGATGCACACCCAGACAATGCTAATCTTAATGTCTATGTCTACTAGGCGGAGTGTTCAGTCTACCAGCTCTAACGAAATGACGTAGCACCCAATTACTGAATTAGCAGTCATTACTTTAGTGTGCGAAGAAACAAATCGAAAATGTAGTGAAGTTAACGAGATGTATTGGTGAAGTACCCACACTGGTTTCTAACGCGCTCAAAGTTTTCAAGGTTTTTTCCAGCGATTAGGGGAAACAAGGTAAGTGGCTGTACATAACAAGAATCGAAGTGGGCAACGAACTGTACTGACTCCTGACTTGGAAAACACAGTGCTTTCTCGAATGGATGTGCGCCTAGGATGGACGACCACTGTCAATTTCTTCGGTGTATGCGAAGCTTACCTCCAAACACTACTTCCAAAACGAACTACTAATGCCATGGGCGTGGTCAAATAGCTACTACCCTTCTATCGAAGCCGAGGACTAGACTTAAGAACAAATGTACATCTCTATACCGCGACAGTTTCACCTATGAAGGTGTATGGTAGCTCATCTTCGAACTTAGCTAGTTACGTCAGATTCAGATCGTACGAAACACATGTCACAGTTTACCAGGATCACTGATATGCTGAATATGAGGAATTTACGGGATTAAATCAAGAAAAGATCACGGCAGATTCATAACCAAACTGACAACATACGATATATCATGAGACAAGTGAGAGAAACATGAGAAAGGGAAATATTGACAAGGCCTATAAATGTGTGAGACATTGCTTTGGAGACAGAAGAAACAAGTGTAGGGCTGTGATGGATGAAAATGTCAATATGTTGGATGACGATTATGAAGTTGCAAGAAGATGGAAACAATATATAGGAAAACTGTACAGCGGACCAGAAGTGTCTGAAAACATCATGGAAGAAGAAACAGAAGTATATGCACGCAACATAGGTGAACCTATATTAAAGGAAGAGTTTGAACTAGCTCTGAAAAAATTGAAAAACATCAAATCGCCTGGTATAGACAATATCCCAGCCGAACTTCTGAAATCTGGAGGAGCAAAACTGAATTAGGAGTAGTATAATCTTGTATTCAACATGTAAGAGCAGGTTAAAATTGCTACAGACTTTGAGAAAAAACATTATGATCCCCATTCCGAAGAAGGCAAATGCTACAAGATGTGAAAATTATAGGACGCTCAACCTAGTTACTCAGGCCTCTAAAATAGTAACCTCAATTATCCTAAAACGCATAGAACAAAAAGTCGAAGCTACACTCTCCAAAGACCAGTTTGGATTCCGGAAAGATAGAGGAACCAGAGAAGCCATATTTGCTCTAAAACTAATAATAGAGAAACGACTTGATAAGAACCTGACAACATACATAGCTTTCGTAGATGTAGAGAAAGCTTTTGATAATGTTAAATGGGATAAGATGTTTGAGGTACTCAAAAAAGTAGGAATAGACTATAAAGATAGAAAAATGCTATGGAACCTGTACAAAAACGAGACAGCAGTTATCCGTGGACGGACAAAACAAGAAGAGATGCAGATACGGAAAGGTGTCCGACAAGGTTGCGCACTATCCCCTGTTATCTTTAACCTATACATTGAAGAGGCGCTGAAAAGTAAGGGAAAATTCACAGACAGGTGTAGTAATTCATGGCCAACGAATAGATATGATAAGATACGCCGATGATATAGCTGTCCTGGCTGAAAGTGAAGAAGATCTTGTAGTCCTACTGAATAGAATGGATAAAGTTATGGGGGAAGAATATAATATGAGAATTAATAAAGCAATAACAAAAGTAATGGCATGCGACAAAAAAGATCAAGTCAAAGTCCAAGTTCATGTAGCAATGAACTGCTTGAACAAGTTGATAAATTTACTTATCTGGGCAGTAATATTACCAAGGATGGAAGGAGCAAGGCAGAAGTGAGAAGTAGAATTGCTCAAGCAAAGGCTGCTTTTAACAAGAAGAAAAACATCTTAACATCTAAGAGCATCAGACTTGGAATCAGGAAAAGATTTTTGAAATCATATGTGTTGAGTGTGGCATGCTATGGGTGTGAAACATGGACTCTCGGGCTTTAGGCGCATGCTCAAAATAAAATGTATCGACAAGGTCACAAACGAAGTGGTTCTGGAAAGAGCAGGTGAGAAGAGAAGCTTCTGGAGTTTCATTGTTAAAAGAAGAGTGCAATTTACAGACCATCTATTAAGACATAAAGGACCCCTGAACACAATCATAGAGGGATATGTCTAGGGAAAAAGACCAAGAGGAAGACCACGGCTGAGGTACATTGATCAAATCGTGAAAGATGTGGGATGAAACACCTATGAACAAACGAAGAGAAAAGCTGAAAGACGCATAGAATGGAGACAAGCTGCCATTGTAGCTGTTGCAAACCAATCCTTGGATTGACCACTACAGAAGAAGAGGTGAGAGAAGTAAGCCCCTAAACTCTCTCAAGCAGGACATCGCTTTAAAGTACGAAGGTCATTGCGTGACTGAATTTCTTACCTTTTGCGTACACACAGCAATGTCGACTTCCCTTACTAATTACAACATCAGGAGAGTGAAATGGACATTAGGGAGCTTTGGAAAACTCCCAAGCGAATCCATACATAATGCAAAAATTTATGTATGTATGTGTGTGCGTGTGCGTGTTCGTGTATGTATGCTCCATATCTCCTCCTAAACCAATGGACCAATTTCGACCAAACTAGGTACAGACATCTCTTACTCTAGTTTAATAATCGCTGTCCGGGTAAGGATGTATGTGTGTGTGTTTCGAGCTTACGGGCGTTCAACACCGAGGTTATCAGCACCATTACACATCGGGTTACGAACCACCTACCTATGATAGTTCAGAAGATATGGCATCATAAACAATGAGATACGTGAAAAACTGCCGCATCATGTATAACGTTTAAATTTATTACTTCCGTGCTATGAACTATATTCGCAATAAATTTCGCTGGCAGTATCTATATATGCCGCTAAATGCATCTATAAAATTTTATCATGGTACCAAACATAGTTCAGGAGCTATAAAGTCATAAACAATGAGATGTCTGAAAGAATACCGCATCATGCACGAAGTCTTAATACATTTATCTTTTTACTAAGACGCTCCTACAGTCTATTCAACTAATGCAAGGCTATGAAGAGGCGTTGCCATACAGACGTTTACAAATCGCATTCTAGCAGTTGTTCTTCCACAGTTGTACATTATGCATACAGCATCGTACGATTGTTTCATAATTTCAAAGGATGTTTCCAGGATTACATGCAAATGAAAGTTTTTACTACACTGCAACACAATTCATTTTTTGTTTCCGTTTGTAATAGGAAATTGCCAAAGCTAACTCCCGGTCAATGCCGTGGCCGTCTTAGTCAGCTAGTAAATAAATAAAGGAACCTTACCAACCACACACTAAATGTCGCCTATCTTCAGCAATCAGTCTTGGACGTTGCCACGCTGAGATTGTGGATTATTGTTTGGAATGCGGTCTGGAATAGATTTGCCAGCCTTTGACATCATTGCCTGTTATCGGGTGTTCTCAGTCGTTTTGTGTAATGTCTTTCAGTCCCGTAGTGGGACTACTCCATTGCAGTGTTATTGTGCACTTATTGCGTTCAATACATTCGCTCTGCGTCGTTGACATATTTTTCAGAGTATAGACCTAGATTGAAGCAGTAGGCCGTTAGTACAGATTTAGTTGAAGGTGAGTCAGGTTTCTGGAGACCTATGAATCCAAAGCAAAGTAGTAATTCATACTCATTACCCTGTTCTATAATTCCTGCCACATCTTGCAAATAATCTATCGTGGCATATCCACTTTTACAGCCAGCTTATTAATTAGTCTGGTTAAAATCTAAGTTCGTTTTCTTATTATAATTATTTTTTTCCTTTCAATGCATCTGGCAACAGTTTTAGTGAATATATCTTATATTACAGACAGCAGGCTGATAGATCTATAGTTATTTTTTAAGTCTCGTCTGTTTCTTTTCTGCGCAGTAGAACAACTACAGCATTGTCCGTGTCTGAAGCTGAGAGCTCAGCATGGCTAACTGCCATGAAGAGGACTCGGTTTCAGGTTCCCGGCCATTTCTGAGATACATCTTCATCTAAGCACAAGTCACCACAGTGGTGTAAAATAAAAGGACTTCCACTAGGCGGCCGAACAACTGCAGATGGGGACTCCTGGCCAGAAGTACCATACGGTCATTTCATTCATTTTCACTTCGACAGTACTTTTATGCTTTTGTAGAAGTTCTATAATGTATCATCTTCTCCAGATACATTTGTTTTCTTCATACTTTGAATGTGTTAACATAACTCACCTGGCATTTATTGTGAGATGCCATGATTTTCGTGATGGACTGAGTGTGTTTCTAATACATCTTTCTCACTATTTGAACATTTAAACAAGTCTTGGTATGTTCATGGGAAAAATATTTGTAGTTAGAGCCTTTGTTATTATTTTCAACTGGATAATGTTGAGGAAGAGCTAAGTAAATAATCCACCTGTCTGTCTGACACTGGTCTGAGTCTCAATGGGAACCGGTCGGGATGGCCGAGCACTTCTAGGCGCTACAGTCTGGAGCCGCGCCACCGCTACGGTCGCAGGTTCGAATCCTGCCTCGGGCATGGAAGTGTGTGTGATGTCCTTAGGTTAGTTAGGTTTAAATAGTTCTAAGTTCTAGGGGACTGATGACCTTAGAAGTTAAGACCCATAGTGCTCAAAGCCATTTAAACCATTTTTTTCTCAATGGGATCTGATCGTTGCTACTCTGTTTCAAAACATGTTGTTGTGGTATTCAGTCCAAAGACTGCTCTGATGCAGTTCGCCACATTATTCTGTCCTGTGCAGCTCTCTTCATATCCGCATAATTGATGTCACCTATATCAATGTCAGCTAAATGACTCTATTCAAGCCTTGATTTCTCTCTATAATCTCCCTACCAGTGTCTACCCAGGCAATCTGCTGTTTTGTTGCTTGGCTGAGACTTTAAATAGGACCCAAAAGCGTCACTCAGTCTCACTTTTGTCGGTGTCCCGGAATGGTATACAAGTAGCGCCTGCGTAGTTTGTTCCATCACAGAGGATCTCTTAGTAGGCGAAATATTAGCCAAAGTCTTGCTCCAAGGCCTCACGCACTCTTAGAAGTAGTGACAGACTTTGAAAATCGAATATTTCTATTTACTATTCGCCAGACTATGTGATTCACGCAATCGGTAAACAACTGCCGGCCACATTTTGCGTAACACGGCGAGATGCTACAGCACGACCGGCCATGGCGAGTCAAACCGCACGCGAGCCCGATGTGTGGACCGCGTTTGGAGCGAGGCTTCGCCTGTCTCAGCTTCGCTCGGTCCTTTTCGGAAGTACCCAGTACAGTGCGACACTTCATTTAATTTTGCAGTGTAGCATTTTTCGAACGGCATAATTCTCTTCAGTTCGGCAGAATTGTGATGTCAGCGCTGTTTACCCTTCGCTATTTGTTTTAGGTATGAAGATCTTTGACAGGTCGAGGGGTTGCAGCGATCTAATGCCACCAGCTCTTGAAAATGAACGGGTAATGACAGAAAAGAGGGATGAGAATTCTCAACATCTATTGTGCAGAAGCATAATGAATAGGTATTGCAAATTTGCTATGAAGCGACATTACAGTATCACGTAGAAAGAATTTAAGGATTTAGTTGACATTGAAACAGCAAAAACTTACAATAATCGGCAGACTGGATTCATTGCTCTGTGCATCAAGAATTACTTTGTGCTAAATTTTCAGGAATGAATCAAGCGGTGAAATTTTAAAATTTCTGAAGCTGTACACATTATTCCATCGTCCGTTCCAAAGGTTTTATTTGGAAATGAACAAAGAATATGAAGGTTTTCTACACTGAAGAGTAAAAAAAAACTGGTACACTTGCCTAATATAGCAGAGGGCATCCGCGAAAGCGCACAAGTGCCACAACATTACATGGTATGTACTCGACTAATATCTGAAGTAGTGCTAGAGGGAACTGACACCATGAATACTGCAGGGCTGTCCATAAATCCGAAAGAGTACGAGGGAGTGGAGATCTCTTCTGAACAGTACGTTGCAAGGCATCCCAGATATTCTAGTAATGTTCATGTCTGGGGAGTTTGGTGGCCAATGGAAATGTTTAAATTCAGAAGAGTGATCCTTGAGCCACTCAGTAAAAATTCTCGACGTGTGGGGAGTCGCATTGTCCTTCTGGAATTGTCCAAGTGCGTCCGAATGCCCAATAGACACGAACAGATGTAGGTGATCAGACAAGATGCTCACCTGTCAGAGTCGTACCTAGACCAATCAGAGGTCCCATATCACCCCTACTGCACACGCCACACGCTATTACAGGGACTCCAGCAGCTTGAGCAGTCCCCTGCTGCCATGCAGGGCCCATGGATTCATGAGGTTGTCTCCACACCCGTACACATCTATCAGCTCGATACAATTTGAAACGAGACTTCTCCGACCAGGCAACATGTTTCCAGTCATCAACAGTCTAATGTCGGTGCTGATGGGCCCAGGCAAGGCGTAAAGCTTTGTGTGGTGCCGTTATCAAGGATACACGAGAAGGCCTTCGGCTCCGAAAGCCCATATCGATGATGCTTCGGTGAATGGTTCGCACGTTGACATTTGTTGGTGGACCAGCATCGAAATCTGCAGCCATTTTCGGAAGGGGTGCCCCTCTGTCACGTTGAACGATTCTCTTCAGTCTTCGATGGTCCTGTTCTTGCAGGATATTTTCCCGGCCGCAGCGATGTCAGAGATTTGATGTTTTACCGGATTCCTCACGTTAACGACAAATCCGTGAAATGGTCTTACGGAGAAAGCTCCACTTATCGCTGCCTCGGAGATGCTGTGTCCCATCTCTGGGGTATCGGCTATAACACCACGTTCAGACTCAATAAAATCTTGATAACCTGCCATTGTAGCAGCAGTAACCGATCTAGTAACTGCGCCAGACACTTTTGTATCATATAGACGTTGCCGACCGCACCGCCATATTCTGCCTGTTTATATATCTCTGTATTTGAATAAGTATGCTTATACCAGTTTCTTTGGCGCTTCAGTATATATTACCGTTAAGTACATGGATTAGGTCAAGAGGTGAACGATGTTTCAATTTAAAACTCGCTAAAGTTGTATTTATGAAGGAAAAAGGAGTGCAGGAATGAATTAAAGTATTCGGGATGGATTGCAGATCTCAAAATATGATTGGACTTCACTCCAACTGCTCCCAAAAGACACTGCAAAGTGAGAAAATAACTTATTTCTAGTGAAGTTTTGATTGGGATGCATTTAAAAAGATGATCGCATTTTAGAAGGGACAAACACAGTCTAATTCCCTAAGTTCGCTGGTGTTACAGAAAATGTATAATTGCCGTTTCAGTTGAAAGTTCCTCTGTGCATGTTAAGATGCAATGATTGATTTGCAATGCAATTCCCGTATTACAGACTAACCCCTTTACGTTAAAACTGTCCAGGACGTCTATATGGCTTTCCTCAGCTAGTGTTTCTGCGTCTCCATAATGAGGTTGCAAAACTGCTATAGCATTGCGATTAACATATTGTGTGTGAGATGGACGTTTTCCTGATTGTGAATCTACGAGGCGTATTCCGAAAGTAAGGTCCGATTGGTCGCGAAATGGAGACCACAGTGAAAATCAAAAGTGTTTTATTAGCAATAGTTAGCTATAGCTTCCCGCAACGTCTCTACATAGTCGTCGGTTCACCTGAGACAATTGTCATAGCGTTGTACTCACTTTCCAATACCTTCGTCATTAAAAGCAGCCGTCTGTACTTTTCGCCGATTCTCGATGCTGATCTGCAGTTCGTTGTCTGTGCCGGGACGCTGACTTCATTGCCAGCGGTTCATGTCAGCACAGTTGAAAATCAGACGGAGCAAAGTCCGGGCTGTAGAGAGGAAGATCAAACACTTCCCATCGAAAGCGCTGCTATGGCGTCCTCACTGCCGAGAACTGTCATGAAGAAAGAAATGCATGACAGTTATGTTGTGTGGGCTGCATCAAATCAGGCGAAATCTCTCAAGGGCACTGATTCTTGATGGGAGACACTGTTTTCTAGGCATGTTCACTTGCTCACTGTGCGCTCAGAACTGAAAAGACAGACGTGACCCGATCAACGGGCATGCTAGGGACACACGTATGCAAAGTTTTATCGGATTTTCACGGTGGTTTCCATTTCGCGACCAATAGGACCTTACTTTCGGAATACGCCTCATAAATAAGTCATGATTACGTGGCATCCACAGTGGGAAGATCTGTGTAATTGACTGCGTATGTCATACGCAAACAGTTTGTACCAGATAAAAATTGTATTGTCGCTTCAGCATGCAAAATAATTAAATTGTACAGAAAATTGGTTTCGTTTGTGATCTATGTTCTTGAGAAATGTGAAATCAAATCATATGCAGTGTGACTGCATTGCCATCTAAATACGGTACGTTCGCAGTTTCCCCCTCTTCCTCATCCTCCCACTCATGCAGCGTGGCGTGGGAGTGGGGGTAAGAAAGTGTAACTTAGCTGAGCGTTTCGGCATGGCTATCAGGGACCAGATCATGAGCTGAAAACTTGGCTGCCCCTGTTCTACGGTAAATAGCCAGGTGACACGCCATCATGCTCAACTGTTGCTCTTAACTGCTAGTATTTCTCTCTCTCTCGTGTCAATCCTAAAGTGGCTTCCTTGACATCATTTTGTAACTTTGATTTTTAACTGATGTTTGATCACTTGTGAAACCTGATATTTAATAATTGTACATTCTTTGCTCCCTGTTTCACCACGTTCACCTTTCTTTTTGTTTGTAAATCGTGGCGCAGAATGAATTTTCAATGACTGAATTAAATATGGGTTCTTCTCATTGTTATGATATGTACAGCCCTGCCTGTTCACTTATATCCTCGTGATAAGCTTTTATTACTACTTGTTCCAAACTGACTGCTTGATTCACACCTGTAAACAGGATCCAGTTAGACACTTCCAATCCCACATGGTACAGCATCACTTTTTTGGGCCGACTTGTTATGGGAAATGGGGAGGTGGATTATTTGAAGGTAACTGTACCACCACAAACCGATTCGTTATTTTCTGCCTGTGTCACAAATTTCCTTTCTTTCCAAATCGATACAGTACCTTCTCATTAGTTAGGATTTGTGGTAGTTGTGCGGGATGAAATTTGTGTAGACATAGAATTTGTTAACATTTCTGCTGAGCTAAAGGACTTCAGGCAGTTTGTTGGTTTCACAATGAGTCCGTAACATTCCAGCCAAACCTAGATTTCACAATTTTTGGTATCGCCAACTCACAATCATATTATGACATTGTCACCTAATCTAAGCCTTGGGATAAGTTACATAACAGTCACCGCAACTAGGATATCTTTCATTTACATTCGCTGACTTTGCCAACTCACAACCAAACTGTGACATTCCATCCTATAGTAGTCCTCAGGCTAAGCTACAAGTTAATTTGTCACCACAACAAGGTTTGCTATCACATTCGTTGGCTTGGCCGACTCACAAACAATCTGTCACATTCCAACCTACCCTAGACCACGTTTGAAGACTGGTAAACCAGCCTAAACCTGGCATAACAAATTATCATAAAAAGTGACTGATTAGAGTTTTTTTAAATTTTCAGCTTGTATTAAAACTAATGCCTAGTAACATGTGTTGCAGGCTGCAACCCGAATGTCCCATCAACAACGAGGTCATTAGAGACGGAACACAAGCTCGGATTAGGGAATGACGGGAAAGGAAATAAGTGCAGCACTTTGAAAGGAACTATCCCGCAATCTGGCAGAAGCGATTTAGGGAAATCGTGGAAAACCTAAATCAGGATGGCGACAAGTGGGTTTGAACCGTCGTCCTCCCGAAGGCGAGTTGGGGTTGTTTGGGGGAGGAGACCAGACAGCGAGGTCATCAGTCTCATAGGATTAGGGAAAGAAGGGGAAGGAAGTCGGCCGTGCCCTTTCAAAGGAACCATCCCGGCATTTGCCTGGAGCGATTTAGGGAAATCACAGAAAACCTAAATCAGGATGGCCGGACGTGGGATTGAACCGTCGTCCTCCCGAATGCGAGTCGAGGGTGCTAGCCACTGCGCCACCTCGCTCGGTCCCGAATGCGAATTCAGGGTGCTAACCACTGCGCCATCTCGCTCGTTCGTTAGTTATCCAAACTACACACTTAATATTGAAGGTTCATCTGTGACATCACATTTCAGACGCTCCTACTTTCTTCTTGTCTACACTGTTTACTTAGTGGCTTCCCGGTGTGAAACATCTGAGGAGATACAACTCACTCTCGTTCGTACCCTGAAAGAACTACGCACATAATATCACGCTAACCATCTAAAGTCCAACCCATCAAAAACTCTCGGTGCTTTGCATCTCGTGATCAGGGAAAGTAGCACAGGTCACATCAATATTCAAGAATGGAAATAGGAGTAACCCATTGAATTACAGACCCATATCACTGACCTCAATTTGCAGTAGGATTTTGGAGCATATACTGTGCTCGAACATTATGAATCACCTTGAAGAAAATGACTTATCGATACACAACCAACACGGATTCAGAAAATATCGTTCTTGTGCAACACAGCTAGCTCGTATTCCCATGAAGTAATCATGAGTGCTGTCGACATGGGATCTCAGATCGATTCCATATTCCTAGATTTCCAGAAGGCTTTTGATACCGTTCCTCACAGGGGACTATTAATCAAATTGCGTGCATATGGAGTATCGTCTCAGTTTTGTGACTGGATTCGTGATTTCCTCTCAGAGAGGTCACAGTTCGTAGTGATAGACGGTAAAACAACGAGTAGAACAGAAGTGATATCTGGGGTTCCGCAAGGTAGTGTCATAGGCCCTGTGCTGTTCCTGACTGATATAAATGATCTAGGTGATAATCTGAGCAGCCCCCTGAGATTGTTTGCAGATAATTTACCGTCTAATGAAATCATCAGACGATCAATTCCAATTACAATATGATTGAGAGAGAATTTCTGTATGGAGCTAAAAGTGGCAATTAGCACTAAACAAAGAAAAATGCGAGGTCATCCACATGGATACTAAAAGAAATCTGATAAATTTTGTGTATACGATAAATCGCACAAATCTAAGGGCTGTAAATTCGACTAAATGCCTAGGAATTACAATTACAAACAACTTAAATTGGAAGGACCACATAGATAATATTGTGGGGAAGGCGAAACAAGGACTGAACTTTGTCGTCAGAACACTTAGAAGATGCGACAAACCCACTAAAAAGACAGCCTACATTACACTTGTCCGTCCTCTACTGGAATATTGCTGCGCGATATGGGATCCTTACCAGGTAGGATTGACGGAGGACATCGAAAAAGTGCAAAGAAGGGCAGTTCGTTTCGTGTTATTGCGCAATAGGGTGAGAGTGTCACTGATATGATACGCACGTTGGGGTGGCAGTCACTGAAACAAAGGCGGTTTTCTTTGCGGCGAAATCTATTTACGAAATTTCAATCTCCAACTTTCTCTTCCGAATGCGTAAACATTTTCCACCTACTTTGGGAGAAGGCATCATCATACTAAAATAAGAGAAATCATAGCTCCAACGGAAAGATTTGTGTGTTCCTTTTTCCCACGCGCCATTCAAGAGTGGAATGGTAGAGAAGTAGTATGAAAATGGTTCGATGAACCCTCTGCCAGACACTTAAATGTGAATTGCAGAGTAGCCATGTAAATGTAGATGTAGGGACGCCTCAAGAAAACTTAATGTGTCTTGGAACGACAAAACTTTGTAGTACTGCTTCACACCAAGGTATCTAGGATATCTAGGAGCAATGCTGGACCACTCCCTCGCTTTCAGACAACACTGCTCTAACGTCGAACAGGAAAGCCGGCCAGTGTGGCTGAGCGGTTCTAGGCGTGTCAGTCCGGAACCACGCGACCGCTACGTTCGAAGGTTCGAATCATGCCTCGGGCATGGATATGTGTGATGTCCTTAGGTTAGTTAGGTTTATGTGATGACCTCAGATGTTAAGTCCCATAGTTCTCAGAGCCATTTTTTTTCGAACAGGAAACAAGCGCCTTGGATAGCAAATCTTGAGGACGTTAAGAGGCACAACCGCTACTTTGGCCCTGTGCTATTCTGTATGCTCTGTTTGTTGTAAGTAGTCTTATATCAAAATGTGAACTCTGTTATGAACAGACCTTCCATGGTGATTACAGGGTACTTAAAACCTACCCCTGTTGAGAAGATTTATTGTTTTTCCAGCATCACACGTCCAAATATTCTTCTAGAAGTCGCCTTCGATCATGAACGATTGACAGCCGATAACGTTGAGGTTCCCCCACTGTTTGGCCATGAACTAACTCAGTCGAGGCTAAAATCAAGAAATAGTTTCCTTAGAACTGCAGAACCATTGAAACTCCGTAAACACAAGGCAAGACTGTTTTCAATGTAAAGCCATACAACAAGATGGGATGGAATCACGAGATATCTTCTAGTCAGCCTTAACGTGAAGTACGGAGTTTCGAGGCTCTTTAATCACTTAAAAATGGGTATCCGTAGGGCAAAGCCCTACCGTAAACTACGGGGTTTTACATCGGAGAATAGCGAGTGTGGAGAATAGGAAACTGTGCGACACCTGAACGAGTTCTCTCTTGGTCCATTTGCTGGCACCTTATGCCTGCAAATAACAGAGCCCTACCTGTCGCTCAATTTTGGACAAATGGCATCTAATTTGCAAATTTTGTGGATGATATTTCTGAATTTTTTTAAATATATTTATATGATGTATGTGGAAGGTGTCAAAAAAGTGTGGAATATTTTGAGAGGTGGTAGTAACCAACAGCACAAGAAGAAAAGTCCAACAGACATGGTTTCAGAATCACATACTTTCTGAGATCTGCACACTTGTCCATAGCCGCTGAACACGTTTGGTTGAATATGACCTCCGCTGTGACAGAGAAGATAAACATCGAGTTAACACATACTGTATGGGCACAGTCATTGCCTCGATATTCCTTTAACAGGGTTCAGTACCATACTTGACTCTCTATCGACATACTCTTGTGTATACTTCAATCTGAGCATTGTGTAGCCTACAGGCAGTTGTTTTGTTTGCGTTGTGTTGTGCATACTGTAGCACGGCTTTTAGTTTGTGTTATTGTGCAGCAAATTACTTGCAACGCTGGATACGTATCTTAGTGTCGTATCAACATACAAAAAATTATTTAATTATTATGTTTACCGTTAATGTGATGTTTGTGCTGTCCTGCATACGAATGGTTCAGCACATTCTCTTTTTTCTTCCACATGTTAGCAATGGAAGCGTACTGCTCTACAAGTAATATGATTGTCTGCTACGGGCTATATTGGAAGCAGCATGTGAGCCCAAACTGTCTACGCGGATAAATATCCACGTCGCAGACTACCATGCGATGCGCTGTACGCCCGACTTCTTAGTGGCTTTCTGACTCAGCTTCTCTAGCACCGACCGAGAAGAACAGAAGACGACCTTGGACAGTCTGTACATCTTAAATGGAGGAGCACGTGCTACATTTATTGGACAAAAAGCCTGGAACAAATCTGCGGTAATTAGCAGGAGTGACCCGCTCGTTAGAACGACTGCATGAGCAGCTGCTTTATCCGTACCATCTCCAGTGGATGCAAAGCCCTGTTACCTAAACTTCAATTCCCTATATTTTTGGTTACGGGGACACTTGAAGGCACTGGTCTACAGAACTCCAGTCAAGGATGTCCAGGCACCACAGAATCGCATCTCCAGTGCATGCCTGCAAGTACAGAAACTAACGAGTGTACTGTATTTCGAAGTGTGGGTGATTCCTTAGGTCGAAGAGGAGAGGAATGCGTTGCCATGGGCAGACACCACATTAAGCACCTCCTACAAGACGTGTCGTGAATGGACGTCAGGCAAATCTATCTCATGGACAAGCATACAGGTTGCAGAAAGCATGCATTTCAGGACCTCTGTGTAATGGAATCTTTTTCGTTTTGGTGGTTACCACAACCTCTTAAAACATATGTTTTTAATACCCACTATAACTGTGTATACTGTTAAGATAGTCTTCTGACAAGAGTAAATAATATCGTACACTACGTAGCGTATCGAGCTTATTTGGTCATAATGTATACTAGAGCGGAAGTGAGGTTCAACAGAGCTAGTGACAGGGAGCACGAGTGTTATGTATTGCAGAGCAAAGCACAGCCAACAGGTGTCGCAGAGCCAGTAGAATGCGGTATAGCAATAGCCGACACTGCAATACCCTACTGGAAGGACGGAAGCCTTCCCCCACTTGCCACCACAGGAGTGTTTAGAGTATGTGCCTTAAGCCCTAAATGAACATAGTGTGGAGCACACAAGTCCTCAGCCATTCATGTACTAAAATATACTTGTTCGATCAAGGTATGGGGCAGCCTGCCCTGAGTCACGATAGCAGCTGCTGCTGGAACACAGATTGCCCACCCACTGGAGGAAGGTCATGATAACCTCTGCAGTATCGTCAGCCGTGCTGCCACGCTGTCAGCACGGTCGCAGCCGGAATCATCGCTGACAGCAACATTCATGTGACACCACGCTCGTCACCGCTCTTTGCACTGAGAGAAACGCTGGAAGTCTATTGTTTCTTGTGAGAGGCAACTGGACGCTTTCACTAAGCTGTTCCTTAAGTACTACAGCCGAGGGCCGGAATAATGAACTTAAACAAATGTACTGTTATCCTGACATCTCATTTGACTCTTCCTGGGCCACACTTCGTGGGTTATCTAATACAGGCGTCTGATCATATACGCCGTCTTTTTAGAGCAATCTCTGAACCTAGAGCATACAGTACGGTGAATCCAAAAAATTTTTGATTCCATTTTGGTCATGGAGAAAATTTTTGATGGCTGTGAATTTTGCTAAGTAGGTTTTATTGCGAGTAGACAACCAGAGAATTTGTTAGTAAGTTTTAGAAGTAATGGAACCTGTGAGTGGTTAGTTCTGTTAAATGTGCACAGTGTAAGTCTGAGGGCCACTCATCACCATGTATGGAATGGGTTCCAGTAAAATGTTGTACCGGTAATCGTTGGGGGGCATATGACTAGCCAATGCCGGGAGCCAAGATGGCTCATGGTTAGAAGTAAGAATTAGTATATTTTGTTTTCCAGTCTTGTGAATGTTAGTGCTCAAAATGAGTGTTGTCAAGGACAAAGCTCCTACAGAACCAGAGACGCAAGGTGTTTCACAGCCAGCAGCAGTACACATGTTGTTAGAAGTGGCAGCACAATTAACAGAAGATAATACAGAACTGCTTGGTTTGGTAGAATCGCAATCGTCACAACAGGATGTAGATTTGTCAGTCGCAAATTTAATTGCTGCTTTTTCTGGTAAGGCAACCAAGGATGTGCAGGCCTTTGTTGAAGACCATGTAAATCTGGCTGAGATGGAAGGTCCGTCTGATAAGGAATTATTGAGTGTTTTAAAAATGAGACTAACAGGAGTAGCTAAGACTTACGTAGGGTCTACAGAAACTTTTAAGGAAGCCACAACATTCGAAGAATTTAAAGAAGGGTTAATTCAGAGATATACGAAACTAAATAGTGCCAGGCACTATAGGGAACAATTAGGGGTAATAACCGGCAGAAATATGGAAACTGTGCAACAATTTGCGGACAGGATAAAGAAAATTAATGGATATACCTATGAATTAGGAAAGGATGCTACAATCAACATTATTTTGGATCACGCTGAGCAGAGGGCGCTCAAAGCTTTTTTAAATGGGTCGCATGTGGAAATGCAAAGACGTGTACGGACAGGGGTTCTGACAGATTTGCACACATGGAGTGTGAGGATATCGATTTATCGACTTGAACAATCGGACAGCGTTTGCAGTTAATATAAAATGCTTCAGGTGCCGACGAACGGGGCGTGTAAGGAGGCAGTGTCACCAGTTTGAGGGTGATGTGAATAAAGTAAGAGGAAGTAATGGATTCAGAAGTAGAGGACCGGGAAAGAGTAAGGCGTTAAATGCCAACTGAAACCTCAGGTTCAGTCCACTGTCATTCCCCATAAGACTGGATGCTACAAAATCATATATAGAGGTGGATTGTGCAAGTAGAGGAGCAGTAGGAAAAATGGCTTGCAGGGTATTGTTGGACACAGGGGCACATGTCATGTGTTGGTCGCCAGTAGCGATCTGGTGAAATGTAAGTTCAGATAGCGTAGAGTGGGGCGTAAGGATGTCACAGAGTTAGGGTCGGTAGACATAGACGTTTGCCTAGACACAGATCAACTTAAACAATGTTTAGAGATTGTGCCACGTTTGAGTGAGTGCTATGATATGATTTTGGGATTAGATTGCTTATATCATCATTGTGCCATAATCAATCTTCAGCAACATAGAGAGCAACTTTACGGAAAAATTTTACAGTTACGTGAACACATCGGCGGTGTAGTGATGTTACGAGGGGGTCTGTCGTGAAAGACGAACCATTTAAATAGCGATCAAGCACACTAAGACTCGATTTGGATAATTGTATACCTAATAGCACTGGGAAATCGCTTTGGGTCAGTGGTGACCCTAGCTTGCCAGCAGGAATTTTGTAGGTGGTGCGACTGTTAGAGTAGAATGAAGCATTAAATCAGGCAGGTTGCTTAGTTGAAGGAGGTACTGTATGTGTACAAGAAATAAAGAGCGATAGATAATTTTAGCACAGAGGATATAAGATTAACAAACGGGTTGTTAATAGTAATATGAGTATCCTAGAGGAAGAATAATGGGGCACGAGGGTGTCAGCCACAGACACTCATCGAACGCCATTGAAATTGCATTACGAGGAAAAGTGAAGCACCTAGAGGGAAGCAATAGGGAACGGATGGAAAAATTACTTTCGGAATTTAAGGATTTATTTTTTTCAGTAGGGCGATTACCAGCTACGCATGTTACACAGCACTACATACCAACAAGAAATGAATCACCAGTCTATGGCAAACCATGGGGACCCAAGTAGTCGTGCTAAACAAAATATACAGTTGGAACACAAAAATATAGGTTTTGTTGTGATTACAGGCATTTAAATGCGAAAACCATAACGGACACTTACCCTTTGTCAAACATCACAGATACCTTGGACCATTTAGGGCAATGCAGATATTTTTCAACAATGGATTTGAAGCGAGCTTATCACCAGGATCGACCCAAAATCAGCGTTTTTGACAACCAACGGTCACTACAATTCAGAAGAATGCCATTCAGATTAAAAAATGCAGCTGAAACGTTTCAGAAATTGTTGGACAGAATACTCAGATGTTTAAAACAATGGCAATGTCTCAATGACATAATCTTATATGGGAGTGACATGAAAAAGCGGTATGCAGCAATTAAGCGAAGTATTCCTAAGGTTAAAACCAGCGGATTTAACACTGAGTGCAGAAATGTGTAATTTTTAATTGGAAGAGGTAGCATACCCAGGTCATATAACTAAAGACAAGATTTGGATGGACCTTAGACTAATTAGAGCTATATTTGAATTTCCTGTACCAGAATCAGTAAAGGAGTTGCAGTAATACTTAGGAGTCGCAAATTACTACCGCCAGTTTGTACAAGGATTGGCAGATGCTGCCACACTGTTGACACAACTTTTAAAAAAAGGGTACTGAGTGAGAACAAATTACTCTCATTTATTTTTCGCATATGGAAAATTATTAAAGATTTCATTACAACCTGATGCACCTGGAGGAAGACTCTAGAAAGTTAATGGCCTGAGCAGATGTTGATGGAGTCTGTTAGGGCACTAAAAGCATGAAGTATCTTTATGGTTCTTAGCTCATAGAAACAGGTTGTTGGGAGTTGGAAGCAATTGGTAGCGAGCCCATACCTCAGTAAATCTTGCTGGAGAGGCCCACAGCCGTACAGGCAGACAGGGCAGCCCCTCATCGAGACAGGTCTCCAGCAGAACAATGCCGAGCTACCCGCTGTAGCGCCAGCAGAAGCCTGGGCAGGGACGACTTTCTACAGGAACCCTTCTACACAGTGGAGTCGTAAACCAGGCATTGTGAGCAGAACCATGCATAATAAAAATTCACAAGTTTCTGTGTTCGCTGATAGTGCAAATAGGCCAGTGAGCCACTTCCCCCTGCTGCCTCAGTTGTATAAGAAAAATCCGGTGTCTGAGAAACGTATAGAGACAGAACCCTTATTACATCTCATAGCTAGGACTAACAAGCTCCAAGGCACAGGCGATATAAATAAAGATCTTTACTATTGTATCTGTTTGCTTATTGCCATGGGAAGTGACACAACTTTGAAGAAAAATCATCATTCCCCTCTGTGAAAACTTAAAAAAGTCACTAATTGGCGGTTTCTTTTTTTTTCAGAACTGCCGGTTTCTTAATCTTGCCCTGGTTCGACATGAGTTTGTGCTGTGCGTGGAAGGAGAGATTTAGCGCCTCTAGAGCTCTGTGAGTGCTCAAGATGGAGTGAAGGCGGTGTCATTCATGCACTTTGCGAGAAAACGGAGTTTTTTTCTGGAGAGGTGCAAAGCACTCGGGATATGGACTTTGATCTGGAAGCACTTCTAGTCGAGGCTCTGTCATGAGTGGTTGGTACCTGGGACCTGTCCTGCGACTGATTTCACTTGCGAGAAGTTTAGACTGGGGAGCCTATGGTGAAGTTCTTACTGCACCGACAGTGTGACTTCAAACATCCCGGACTGCTATTTTGCTGAGGGCACACTTACTCGTTTTTGGTTTACCAGTCTTGACGTTTAGTATCCCTGTGCGCTCTGTTGTATAACTGAGCCAAATTGGGCCTTGTACGACCAGCAAATGGGTGTGTCACACACTGAAATCTATCATGATTTCAGGGCTTTGGCAGAGAGTAAATTTCGGTCCGTCTGCGTGATCGCTAGATCGTGAGACTTTTGTATTTCTTTCGTGGGCGCGATCGACTCACAGGTGCCAGAACCCTGTCTCACCCCTGGCACACATATCTCACCAGTTGAAATTTACATCACCGCACGAAGCAAACAGGGTAACGTACTGCCGCCCCAGCATTATCAGGGCGTACAGATCTCAATCGCCACTTGCTGTCAGCTGCACCTATTTAGAGAAACTTCAGTAGATTTGATCAGTCAAAGTCTGCTCAGCGTCAGATCAATTCACGTTGCGTTATCCACATTTTTAGGGCCAGAGTGAAACTTTGCCAAGCTAGGATCCTTGTCCATTGTAGTCTCAAACTACCTGTTAGTTGTTTTTCGGTATTAAATCGATAAATTGTCTAGCATAATTTATGTCTGTTCTTTTAGAAAAAAATAAATACTAAAATTATGCCAACATTCTCAATCATTTATACAGTCTGAAACAATGGTAACAGACCAGGTAACGGACTTCATGTCAGATCTATTCAAGGAATATTGTAAGTTCTTGAATGTGAAGAAGTTAAGGTCGAGTCCTCTCTATCCGCAAGCCAACTGAAGAACTGAAACAGCGATTGGAACAGTCGGGAAAATGCTTGGATACTACGCTGACTTACATCACACCAACTGGAATGTCTACTTAAAGTATGTCGTCTTTACCTACAACTCGAAACAGCGTACGAATATAGGATTATCATCAAATGAAGTAGTCTATGATAGTAAAATGCCATCACCGTTCGACATACTAAAAATGAAGAAAGGGAACATTGAGGAGACTGTTAAGGAATATGCCTGAGTGATTCAGGAAATTTGAAATAGATTACGGTAGCAAATACACTTGCACTGTAGAAACAGGAAGAAGCAGTTGGCCATACGGCATGAATGCCTCAGTATAAGGTTGGTTAGTGGGTAATGTTATCAACTTTATATAGGACGAAGAAGTTTTTTGCAAAGTATCAGGGGCTATACCAAGTGGTAGAGACGATGTCACTAATAAATTTCAAGATTCAATTGCCGACGAGAACGACAACTGTACCTGTAGGGCGTCTGAAACCATTTCATGGGAGTCCAGAGCTATTCCAGGGATAGAAGACGCTGACTGCAAAAGGAAGAGAAAGGTATTGGAAGAGATTGTGAATGAAACAGTGACAAGTAACCTGTATAGATTAAGGCTTTGGGGATAGTTATTTAGTATTCTTTTTAGGTTACATATAGATTAAGTGTGATTACTATAAGCAACTGTGGGCAGAAATAAATTTATGGGGGGGGGGGGGGGGGGGAAGTGACAGGTATTCCTGCCATAGGCGAGGGTCAGAGAAGGCGAGATGTGGTTCATGGCAGGGCTACTGATCTTCGCTCGGGTGGAAGTGTTATGAAAGCAGCACCTGGAATGGGGAGTGCTGTTCACCAAGCAGGAAAATGTAGTGATCACCAGTCATAGCTGGATGATACAGGTGGTATTCAATGCATGGGAGATCTGTAACAAGGTGTGAAGATTGGAAGAAGCATTCGACAAATCCCATCAGGGAACGGAAAGGCAAGAGACACTCAAAGGAAATACTGGCATATGTGAGAGAGTACATGGTTAATACGAGAAATTAAGGACTGAGATGACCCAAGTACTGGAGGTTATTCCACATATGCGACGGAAAAATGGCTCTGAGCACTATGGGACTCAACTGCTGAGGTCATTAGTCCCCTAGAACTTAGAACTAGTTAAACCTAACTAACCTAAGGACATCACAAACATCCATGCCCGAGGCAGGATTAGAACCTGCGACCGTAGCGGTCGTGCGGTTCCATACTGCAGCGCCTTTAACCGCACGGCCACTTCGGCCGGCTATGCGACGGAAGAAGTGTTGGAGCAATGCTGGAGGTTGGCTTATGAAAACAATATTCGTCACTGCTGATGAGGAAGACATTCGAAGGGTGAACGACACCATAGAAGAGGTTAAGCAATGGGCAAAACGGAACAAAGCCATGAGTGATTGCCATAATACCCCGATTAGAGAAGGACGTACTGAATAACACATGACTGCGATGACAACTGACTGGAGAAGTAATGCGGCATGCCAGGGCTACAGAATTAGAGGCAGTAAATCAGAATATCAAGCGAACAACAAACTGACGTAGAAGATTTAGATGTAATGAAATAAGTTCCATGGTGTTTGAGTTAGGGAGCAGGGCAACGGCCTATAAAAATGTTTAAGATGAAGTGGTAGGTTTAAGGAAACCAGTCATTAGAATAATTCTTTAGAGGCAAAACAGTGTCAGAAGGGATGGTTGCCAGGAACTCTACTGACAGGATAATGTAATCTAATTTGGTCGAGCCGAAGGAAAGGGTCTTGATAAAATGGAGAGCAATGTAGTATAGCGACAGTATATGGTCAAAAAGTACATCAGAGTGGAAGTAAGTTCGAATAGAGCCAGCTGCAGGCAGCAGGAGTGTTAGGCATTGCGAAGCAAAACGCAGTCAATAGGTGTTGTGAAGGAGAGCCAGCTGGGGGTAGTATAGGAACAACCGATGCTACAATTCGCTAGTGGAAGGATGGAAGCATTTCCTCATTTTCCATCAGAGGAGCGTTTAGAGTACGTCCCTTAAGCCCTAAACGAACATATTCATGTGCTAAAATATTATGGTATCAGTATCACAGCTTAAACCACAAGGCTTTGACACAAGGAGCGACATCCTGGAATGCAGTACGGGGTCTACTGTTCGACCATGGGAAGGGGCAACCTATTCTGAGCCGCAAGAGCAACCGCTGCTGGAGCAGAGGGCAGCCTGCTAACTGGAGGGAGGTCACAGCAGGCTCTGCAGAATCGCATAATGCGCTGGGGCGTTCTTGACTGTGACATTCGAGTCGCTCCATGCTCGGTCCGGCTCTTTGCGCTGTCAGCAATGGTAGACGTCTGTTGTTTCTCATGAGAGGCAACTGGACGCCTTCACCAAACTGTTCCTGATCTACTATGGCCGAGGGCCGGAATAAAGTAGTTAATTAAATAAATCTACTGTTGCCCTGACAACTCAGTTCACTCATCTCAGGTGACAGACAATCTATGGGTCATCTAACAACTAGTTCACTTGCTCATGCTGAGTAATAAGGAACAATCCGTAAATATTCAACTTCAAAAAAGACAAGTCCTCAGCCAAGGTCAAACCTGTGAAACCTTCATTTGTGAGACCAGTTTGAATAATGAGAGTAACCATCGTCTGATCTGTGAACAGTGTACATGAAATGTAAACATATTATATTAGGAGAACTAGTGTACATATTATTAATATAATACATAGACTGAATTATTGTTATACATACCTCAGCACAGGTTAATACACATGGCCTATTTGAGCTACAAATGTACTCTGTATTTTAATTAGCTGGACGGTTAATGTGAGATGCTTTGGCAGTATGTCAAAGTTAAAACCAGTATTTACAAAATCTTTCACCACGCACATCTGTCCCATATTATAGATCACACAGTACTTCAGCGATGCAAGAGTATGCTGAACTGACACGCAGCGGAAGTTCCTAGAAGACATGTTAACATTTGGTGCATCTGGAGGTCGCTTGTGTATTCATATCATCATATACTTCAAATATAAATATACAATTTTCATGAAAATTTTGTGACTGGTATAAAATTATAATTTTTTTGTAGCAGGTAGAAGCTAAAAATACTTTTTAAAAACAGAAGGACATACAAAACTATATGAAGGTAAAACAGTATGTCGAAAAAATAACATCTCGTTAAGACTACAATCTAAGTCATTGTTGTCATCAACTAGTTTTCCCCTGTGGATATAGTCAGTAAATGTTACTGTGCAATTAGTTTCCATGTATGTGATGTGGCACAAAGATACTTGGAATATGACTTAGGTTGTAGTCTTAACCACCTGCTGTCTTTTTTGTTTTACTTGTATAATTGTATACCAGTTATCACATTGTTATTAAAATTATGTATTTATATTTACAAGAGACGGTAACATGAGCACACACGTAACCTCATGAGGCACTAAATGTTAGCTAGTACTCCAGCACCTTGTGCTGCATGTCAGTTCAGCGGTGCTCTTGCATCAGTGAAGTACTCTGTGATCTGTAATATGGGGTGGATGTACTTGGTCAAAGGTTTTGTAAATACTGATATTAACTTTGAACATATTGTATATACTGTATCTAACTTTGACTTGCCAATGCATCTTACATTAATCATCAAGGTAATTAAGATATGGAGTACACTTATATGTTGTGGCCATCGAATGTATCAGGATGACCAAATGTAGTGGGAAGACACCAAATGTAGTGGATGGGACCAGGAGGTACCGTATTAAAACTCGGCAAGAACTTTATTAATGATTTATTTGTCTCCACTATGGTGCTCCATTCACCTCGGTCTGCATCACAGGGCCCCGCAATGCTGAGGAAGCACCCCTGCGGCCTGTGCAATACAACACTGTGCCGTGCCGGCCTTGGCCGGCCCACTGAGTTCTGATGACGGCAGAATGGCTGCACCAGCAGCCAACTCACTGCTGCTCGGTGTGAGCTGCTCGGTGTGAGCTGCATCCTTCTCCTCACGGCATAGCTGAGATCGCAGCAATGAACAAGCGCCAACTGCCCGGCGTCCGAATCTGCGGCCATCGCCTCAGTAAGTCTCTGGCGTGTGTCGGGAGCCTAGACAACTGCCTGCAGTAGCACGCTGAAGAGTGGCCAGCCGCTGGCTGGCTGCGGTCCCCGCGTTGGCATCAGAGGATCAAACCAATGACCCGCTGTGGACTGGGATGCTGGCACCCCATCTGTTGCTGTATGTAGCCCAGTGGTGTGATACACCCCACCATCCAGGAGAGCTGCCACACTTGACTGAATCTCGTTAGAAAACGGCATCTGTTTATACTTGGCTGTGTGCGTCTGTTTTGCTGAGCACGCTGCTTTACGTCACATATGCATAACACTTAGGCTGGCCAGTGGCCCTCTTCTGCCTGTGACTTGCACCATGGAAACTGCTGAATGCGCCCTCTTTGGCAGTTCTACGCCCCTGTGGTCTCTATTTGCCTTTGCAATTGCTGGTATCTGTAACATTCTGCAGTCCGGCCAGCACCTGGCTCTAAATCGTGCTCCGAATATCGCACAAAACTAACTTTCCCTACCCTAAACGGTGGTGCCACTACATATAGCTCAATTTGGCCACATGCATGTAATAATAATTCAGTCTATGTACTATGTTAATAATGCATACACTAGATTTCATAATGTAATATGTTTACACTTTATGCTCACTGTTCACAGATCAGGTGTTTACCGAAACTGGTCTCGTAAGTAAAGGTTTTATAATTGCGATTTTGGTTGAGAAGTTGTCGAATAGTTTAATATCGTACATGTTCCAGTTCCATACGATTCTACAGTAGAGATATAGCGGACAGTATTTTATCATGCGAGGGAGGAAGGGTGACCAAGCCGGGTATGGTAGGTGAGGTGAGGTGAGGGAGCGGGGCGCTACCTGCAGAGCGCTCCCTGGCGCGCGCGGGCAGGGCGGCGTGGTCGCTTGTGGTGCAGCAGAGGACGGCGGGCCACCCACCTTGGTGGTGCGGCAGCGCCAGCAGGCGGTGGCGCGGCGACTGCGTCAGCGGCGTGGCGGCGCTGCTGTGCTCCGACGAGTTGTCCGCCGCGTAGTCCGTGGTCGAGTCCCGCCGCGGCCGCGCGCCGCCGCCGGCCTCCTCGCTGCGACGCGGCCGCCGCTCCTTGCTGCGCGAACGCGCCCACTTGATCTGTAACAGGCCGGCAAGCGCCACACCTTGTACCCCCTGCTTCTGGCACTTTCCTGCTCAATAAATGCTGAAAAAAGAACACACCAATATTTACACACCGCTGGTTTGAATCATACCTAATAGAATGTATGACTGTAACTGTCGAAAAGGTTGTACATTTAATGACCTGGGAGAAAAGAAAAACAAAGGAGTCCCACAGGGTTCAATTTTGGGTCCACTCCCCTTCCTTATACAGGGTGTTACAATGTTCAAAATGTCCTCCGTTAGCGAGGATACATGCATCCAACCCTCCGTCGCATGGAATCCCTGATGCGCTAAGCAGCCCTCGAGAATGGCGTATTGTATCACAGCCGTCCACAATATGAGCACGAAGAGTCTCTACATTTGGTACCGGGGTTGCGTAGACAACAGCTTTCAAATGCCCCCGTAAATGAAAGTCAAGAGGATTGAGGTCAGGAGAGCGTGGGGGCCATGGAATTGGTCCGCCTCTACCAATCCATCGGTCACCGAATCTGTTGTTGAGAAACGTACGAACACTTCGACTGAAATGTGCAGGAGCTCCATCGTGCATGAACCACATGTTGTGTCGTACTTGTAAAGGCACATGTTAGAGCAGTACAGGTAGAGTATCCCGTAAAAATCATGATAACGTGCTCCATTGAGATTAGGTGGAAGAACATGGGGCCCAATCAAGACATCACCAACAATACCTGCCCAAACGTTCACAGAAAATCTGTGTTGGTGACGTGATTGCACAATTGCGTGCGGATTCTCGTCAGCCCACACATGTTGATTGTGAAAATTTACGATCTGATCACGTTGGAATGAAGCTTCATCCGTAAAGAGAACATTTGCACTGAAATGAGGATTGACACATTGTTGGATGAACCATTCGCAGAAGTGTACCCGTGGAGGCCAATCAGCTGCTGATAGGTACGGAAACAACTGGTTCTCCCGTAGCACTCTCCATACTGTGACGTGATCAACGTTACCTTGTACAGCAGCAACTTCTCTGACGCTGACATTAGGGTTATCGTCAACTGCACGAACAATTGCCTCGTCCATTGCAGGTGTCCTCGTCGATCTAGCCCGCATCTCGTGGTCGTGCGATAGCGTTCTCGCTTCCCACGCCCGGGTTCCCGGGTTCGATTCCCGGCGGGGTCAGGGATTTTCTCTGCCTCGTGATGGCTGGGTGTTGTGTGCTGTCCTTAGGTTAGTTAGGTTTAAGTAGTTCTAAGTTCTAGGGGACTTATGACCACAGCGGTTGAGTCCAATAGTGCTCAGACCCATTTGAACTCGTCGATCTAGGTCTTCCCCAGTCGCGAGTCTAGGCTCGAATGTTCCGTGCTCCCTAAGAAGCCGATCAATTGCTTCGAACGTCTTCCTGTCGGGACACCTTCGTTCTGGAAATCTGTCTCGTTACAAACGTACCGCGCCACGGCTATTGCCACGTGCTAATCCATACATCAAATGGGCATCTGCCAACTCCGCATTTGTAAACATTGCACTGACTGCAAAACCATGTTCGTGATGAACACTAACCTGTTGATGCTACGTACTGATGTGCTTGATGCTAGTACTGTAGAGCAATGAGTCGCATGTCAACACAAGCACCGAAGTCAACATTACCTTCCTTCAATTGGGCCAACTGGCGGTGAATCGAGGAAGTACAGTACATACTGACGAAACTAAAATGAGCTCTAACATGGAAATTAAACGTTTCCGGACACATGTCCACATAACATCTTTTCTTTCTTTGTGTGTGAGGAATGTTTCCTGAAAGTTTGGCCGTACCTTTTTGTAACAGCCTGTATACGTAGACGAAAAAAAGAAACGAAAAACCAAGAAGGAATTATGGGACATTAACGAAAGTTGGCATGCGTGTTTGTACACGTGAAAGTTGGCGTCTATTCAAATTTCGCGCCAGTCGCAAGAACGTTGAACTAGTAGCACCATTATGAGGATGCAAATCAGGTTTGTTTTACACACATGCTGTAACGGTCAGCGTTAATTACCTTTGCGACTGTGCGTACTGACTTAATATTAGTCAAAATTGCTTTTGAGGCAGCAAAGACGCCGTCATCACACCTCACTGTGCAATAGGGCTACAAAGAGCAGTATGTTCCTTCTGCGATATTGTGGAAAGACTTGGCAGGCATTTAACCACTGTACATGGTTGCCGGGAGCGATTGTCACCAGAATGTACAGTTTCGTGAAGGCCAGGCTCTGGACTGTCACGTGGCACTACCGAGAGGAAGATCATCGGGTTCAGCATATGTCTCTGGCGCGTCGAACTGCAACTGCAGCAGCAACTTGAGCAAGCAACACACGGCACCACAAACACACCACGAACTAGAATGAAATTTTCACTCTACAGCGGAGTGTGCGCTGATCTGAAACTTCCTGGCAGATTAAAACGGTGTGCCGGACCGAGACTCGAACTCGGGACCTTTGCCTTTCGCGGGCAAGTCCTCTACCAACTGAGCTACCCAAGCACGACTCACGCCCCGTCCACACAGCTTTAATTCCGCCAGTACCTCGTCTCCTACCTTCCTAACTTCACAGAAGCTCTCCTGCGAACCTAGCAGCACTA
This sequence comes from Schistocerca serialis cubense, assembly GCF_023864345.2. Classification (NCBI taxonomy): domain Eukaryota; kingdom Metazoa; phylum Arthropoda; class Insecta; order Orthoptera; family Acrididae; genus Schistocerca; species Schistocerca serialis. The sequence continues at coordinate 466,163,832 of NC_064643.1, forward strand.
GCACTCCTGGAAGAAAGGATATTGCGGAGACATGGCTTAGCCACAGCCTGGGGGATGTTTCTAGAGTGAAATTTTCACTCTACAACGGAGTGTGCACTGATATGAAACTTTCTGGCAGATTAAAACAGTGTGCCGGACCGAGACTCGAACTCGGGACCTTTGCCTTTCGCGGGCAAGTGCTCTACCAATTCAGCTACCCAAGCACAACTCACGCCCCGTCCTCACAGATTAAATTCCGCCAGTACCTCGTGTCCTACCTTCCAAACTTCATAGAAGCTCTCCTGCGCAGGAGGAGACGAAGTACTGGCGGAATTAAAGCTGTGAGGACGGGGCGTGAGTCGTGCTTGGGTAGTTCAGTTGGTAGAGCACTTGTCCGCGGAAGGCAAAGGTCCCGAGTTCGAGTCTCGGTCCGGCGCACCGTTTTAATCTGCCAGGAAGTTTCACACCACGAACTGTTACAAATGGGTTACTTCAAGGACAGCTCCAAGCCAGACGCCCTGTGCCGTGCATTACACTGACCCGCAAACCATCGCCATTTGCGACATCAGTGGTGTCAGACAATACCTCACTGGAGGGTAAAGTGAAGGTCTCTTATGTTTTCTGATGAAAGCTGGTTCTCTTTCGGTGCCAATGATGATAGTGTATTGGTTAGATGGAGGCCAGTTGAGGGCCTGCAACCACCCTGTCAGCGTGCTAGACACACTGGACATACACCTTGAGTTATGGTCTGGGGTGCGATTTCATATGGCAGCAGGAGTTCTGTCTTGGCTATTCCACGCACCTTGGCTGCAAATATGTTAGTCAGTCTGGTGATTCGACGTGTTGTGCTGCCATTCATGAACAGCTTTCCAAAGAGACAACACTCACTCACATACCATTGCTGTAGCTAAACTTTTTCTACAGATTGTCTACAGGTTTCTTTGGGCTAATCGATCATCAGATCTGTCTCCAGTGGAGCGTATGTGGGATAGCTTCGGACGAGATCTCCAGCGTTATCCACAGTCAGCCTTAACCGTTCCTGTATTGACTGACAAAGTGCAATAGGCAAGGACTCCATCCCACAAACTGACATCCACACCTGTACAACACAATGCATGGACGTTTGCACGCTTACATTCAACATTATAACGGCTACACTGGTTATCATTGCAGCAGCATTTCACATTTGCGATGGTATATCTCGCGCTTAAATTAACCTGTGATATTGCGATGTTAATATATTACTTAGAAAACTGTATTCCTGAAGTTTCGTTACTCTACATTAAGTATTTTCCGGCACTGCGATTTTTTTTTTCCGTCAGTGTAGGTGAATGACCTTACGCTTAACATTCAACAAGCAAAATTGGTACTTTTTGCAGACGATACTAGTGTTATAATAAATCCTATTAGAGAGAAAGTAGCAGGGAGAGTTGGTAAATGTTATTTTCCAAAGAATTATTAAGTAGTTGTCTGAAAATTGACAATCCCTCGATTTTGAGAAAAGAAACATTATATACTGCTGATATTGAAAACAAACGTATCACTCCCCTCCCCAACACACTTAACATATTTCCACTCAATCATGTCGTACGGAATGATTTTCTTGTGTAACGCATCACTTAGAAAGAAAATATTAATTGCACAAAAGAGAGCAGTAAGCATAATATGTGGTGTTCACCCACTGACGTCATGTAGGAACCTCTTCAAGGAGCGTTTTAACTTCGCTGACGGAATAAATATGTTCGCTAATGAAATCCTTCATAAATAATCCATAACAATTCGAGGAAAACAATGATGTACATAACTATGACACTAGAGGGACAATTACCTTTATTACACATTGATAAGGCTGTCAGTGGCTCAGAAAGGAGTTCAACATGCAGCAATAGCATAAAATAGCATAAAATTTCTGACAAACACCGAAGCAAGTTTTAAATATAATTTAAAAATCATTTCTCGTGGTGAACCCATTCTATTCCAATGATAAATTTTTACTTAAAAACTGGTAGCCAGTAAAAAAAATTAGCTGCATGAGTAGAACTAAAATAGTAATGTCTTCATTAATGTGAAACACTAATCACGTATACATATCTCGTAAATTGACTCGTTCCACATCCTTTCGATAAAAGAACCGTTCAGATGATCTACGGTACATGTAGCTAACTAGCTAACTGCAGGATGTATTATTAGAAATGGTCAATATTCAGGGATACGACGGGAACGATTATTCGAAGCAAAAATGTCCAGTAGACATGAGTTCTAAAATGCATACCTTAAAGAGCTATGAGCACTTCCTCATCTTCGATACTGTGATACAAATCTCTTCTACTGCCAGCTCTTTGATTTCCATATTCTGAGAGAAGACAGCAGGGACAAAAACATGTAACAACTGTAAGCATATGCTCTCAAATGCATACTATAACCGGCCGCTGAAACTTTGCACTTGACGTATGCGTTTTAAGTAAACAGCGTAAACAAGGGATGAACGAGTAACGTGTGGCTCTAGGCGTGGGGCGCAGTAACCGCTTCCGGTCGTGACGTCGAAGCTCCCACGTTGCCGGCTTTGTTGCATGTGAACGTAAACAACGTGCGTTGTGGTTGGTTTCTAGTGTGTGCCACAGAAAAAATTCGTTTTCCTAGTGAAAACTTTTGCGTCGAGGTGCGCTAAACATCCAGGCACTGAAGTTACTACGATGAACTCGCGAGTTTTACGAGCACGAGAAAGAATACGTAAGTACTCATGGATAGCCATCAGTTACTGCTGATAAAGTAGTGGAAGGCCCATCAAAAGCTCTTGGAATTAGTGCAAAAACAGTAGTAAGGAAGTGTTATTGCAAAAGTTGAAAGATATAGACGTGAACCATAATAATTCCGAGGCGTCTGGATCAGATAATGTATTTTTAGAGACTCATGGAAAGAAGAAAAAGCAGCTTCACCCTGTCACCGAATTAGACTCTTTCCAGACTGATGCAATTTGCAGGCATATTTATGCTGCCAGGAAAGAGTATTCTACAGTAGCGATTTTGTCACAAGAAATTGAAGTTTTCAGGGATGGGAAAACGTCAGTAAAAACTGTGCTGAAAAGTATGTTTTTCCATTACAAAGCGTTAGATGGAGTCGAAATCCTGTTAGAACAAGCGCTTATCGTAACGGCTCGAAAAATATTCGTGCGCAAAATTAAGGGAAAAAACATTCATTCTATAATATGGCTAGACGAAACGTGGGTTAATGTTGAGGACGCTGGGAGTAAATGCTGGATGGATGATAATCCAAGCAGTAGCAGTCTCCAGCCAACGGATAGAGGAGTTAGATTAATTATGATCCATACAGGTCCTTCCAGTGGTTTCGTTCTGATGCAGTTTTTCGGTCCAAAAATTCAGGTGATTATCATGAAAACATGGACTACATACGAACTGTTGAGTGGTTCAGGAACCTTTTAAAACAGTTTTCTGTTCCTTCACCAGTGATAACGGACAGTGCTCCATATCATTCTGTGATATTGAACCAAGTCCCAACCACAGACGATCGCAAAGAAGTTATGGTGTAGTGGTTATTTGCGCGAAAAATCACTGCAGATATAAGCAAGACGAGGTTTCTGTTATTATGTTGTTGTTGTGGTCTTCAGTCCTGAGACTGGTTTGATGCAGCTCTCCATGCCACTCTATCCTGTGCAAGCTTTTTCATCTCCCAGTACCTACTGCAACCTACATCCTTTTGAATCTGCTTAGTGTATTCATCTCTTGGTCTCCCTCTACGATTTTTACCCTCCACGCTGCCCTCCAATACTAAATTGGTGATCCCTTGATGCCTCAGAACATGTCCTACCAACCGATCCCTTCTTCTGGTCAAGTTGTGCCACAAACTTCTCTTCTCCCCAATCCTATTCAATACTTCCTCATTAGTTATGTGATCTACCCATCTAATCTTCAGCATTCTTCTGTAGCACAACATTTCGAAAGCTTCTATTCTCTTCTTGTCCAAACTATTTATCGTCCATCTTTCACTTCCATACATGGCTACACTCCATACGAATACTTTCAGAAATGACTTCCTGACACTTAAATCAATACTGGATGTTAACAAATTTCTCTTCTTCAGAAACGCTTTCCTTGCCATTGCCAGCCTACATTTTATATCCTCTCTACTTCGACCATCATCAGTTATTTTGCTCCCCAAATAGCAAAACTCCTTTACTACTTTAAGTGCCTCATTTCCTAATCTAATTCCCTCAGCATCACCCGACTTAATTAGACTACATTCCATTATCCTCGTTTTGCTTTTGTTGATGTTCATCTTATATCCTCCTTTCAAGACACTGTCCATTCCATTCAACTGCTCTTCCAAGTCCTTTGCTGTCTCTGACAGAATTACAATGTCATCGGCGAACCTCAAAGTTTTTATTTCTTCTCCATGAATTTTAATACCTACCCCGAATTTTTCTTTTGTTTCCTTTACTGCTTGCTCAATATACAGATTGAACAACATCGGGGAGAGGCTACAACCCTGTCTTACTCCCTTCCCAACCACTGCTCCCCTTTCATGTCCCTCGACTCTTATAACTGCCATCTGGTTTCTGTACAAATTGTAAATAGCCTTTCGCTCCCTGTATTTTACCCCTGCCACCTTCAGAATTTGAAAGAGAGTATTCCAGTCAACATTGTCAAAAGCTTTCTCTAAGTCTACAAATGCTAGAAACGTACGTTTGCCTTTCCTTAATCTTTCTTCTAAGATAAGTCGTAAGGTCAGTATTGCCTCACGTGTTCCAGTGTTTCTACGGAATCCAAACTGATCTTCCCCGAGGTTGGCTTCTACTAGTTTTTCCATTCGTCTGTAAAGAATTCGTGTTAGTATTTTGCAGCTGTGACTTATTAAGCTGATAGTTCGGTAATTTTCACATCTGTCAACACCTGCTTTCTTTGGGATTGGAATTATTATATTCTTCTTGAAGTCTGAGGGTATTTCGCCTGTTTCATACATCTTGCTCACCAGATGGTAGAGTTTTGTCAGGACTGGCTCTCCCACGGCCGTCAGTAGTTCCAATGGAATATTGTCTACTCCGGGGGCCTTGTTTCGACTTAGGTCTTTCAGTGCTCTGTCAAACTCTTCACGCAGTATCGTATCTGCCATTTCATCTTCATCTACATCCTCTTCCATTTCCATAATATTGTTCTCAAGTACATCGCCCTTGTATAGACCCTCTATATACTCCTTCCACCTTTCTGCTTTCCCTTCTTTGCTTAGAACTGGGTTTCCATCTGAGCTCTTGATATTCATACAAGTCGTTCTCTTATCTCCAAAGGTCTCTTTAATTTTCCTGTAGGCGGTATCTATCTTACCCCTAGTGAGATAGGCCTCTACATCCTTACATTTGTCCTCTAGCCATCCCTGCTTAGCCATTTTGCACTTCCTGTCGATCTCATTTTTGAGACGTTTGTATTCCTTTTTGCCTGTTTCACTTACTGCATTTTTATATTTTCTCCTTTCATCAATTAAATTCAATATTTCTTCTGTTACCCAAGGATTTCTACTAGCCCTCGTCTTTTTACCTACTTGATCCTCTGCTGCCTTCACTACTTCATCCCTCAAAGCTACCCATTCTTCTTCTACTGTATTTATTTCCCCCATTCCTGTCAATTGCTCCCTTATGCTCTCCCTGAATCTCTGGACAACCTCTGGTTCTTTCAGTTTATCCAGGTCCCATCTCCTTAAATTCCCACCTTTTTGCAGTTTCTTCAGTTTTAATCTACAGGTCATAACCAATAGATTGTGGTCAGAGTCCACATCTGCCCCTGGAAATGTCTTACAATTTAAAACCTGGTTCCTAAATCTCTGTCTTACCATTATATAATCTATCTGATACCTTTTAGTATCCCCAGGGTTCTTCCATGTATACAACCTTCTTTCATGATTCTTAAACCAAGTGTTAGTTATGATTATGTTGTGCTCTGTGCAAAATTCTACCAGGCGGCTTCGTCTTTCATTTCTGTCCCCCAATCCATATTCACCTACTATGTTTCCTTCTCTCCCTTTTCCTACACTCGAATCCCAGTCACCCATGACTATTAAATTTTCGTCTCCCTTCACAATGTGAATAATTTCTTTTATTTCATCATACATTTCTTCAATTTCTTCGTCATCTGCAGAGCTAGTTGGCATATAAACTTGTACTACTGTAGTAGGTGTGGGCTTCGTATCTATCTTGGCGACAATAACGCGTTCACTATGCTGTTTGTAGTAGCTTACCCGCATTCCTATTTTCCTATTCATTATTAAACCTACTCCTGCATTACCCCTATTTGATTTTGTGTTTATAACCCTGTAGTCACCTGACCAGAAGTCTTGTTCCTCCTGCCACCGAACTTCACTAATTCCCACTATATCTAACTTCAACCTATCCATTTCCCTTTTTAAATTTTCTAACCTACCTGCCCGATTAAGGGATCTGGCATTCCACGCTCCGATCCGTAGAACGCCAGTTTTCTTTCTCCTGATAACGACATCCTCTTGAGTAGTCCCCGCCCGGAGATCCGAATGGGGGACTATTTTACCTCCGGAATATTTTACCCAAGAGGACGCCATCATCATGTAATCATACAGTAAAGCTGCATGCCCTCGGGAAAAATTACGGCTGTAGTTTCCCCTTGCTTTCAGCCGTTCGCAGTACCAGCACAGCAAGGCCGTTTTGGTTATCCCATTCTGGAAACATTCCCCAGGCTGTGGCTAAGCCATGTCTCCGCAATATCCTTTCTTTCAGGAGTGCTAGTTCTGCAAGGTTCGCAGGAGAGCTTCTGTAAAGTTTGGAAGGTAGGAGACGAGGTACTGGCAGAAGTAAGGATGTGAGTACCGGGCGTGAGTCGTGCTTCGGTAGCTCAGTTGGTAGAGCACTTGCCCGCGAAAGGCAAAGGTCCCGAGTTCGAGTCTCGGTCGGACACACAGTTTTAATCTGCCAGGAAGTTTCGTTTTGGTTATTGTTACAAGGCCAGATCAGTCAATCATCCAGACTGTTGCCCTTGCAACTACTGAAAAGGCTGCTGCCCCTCTTCAGGAACCACACGTTTGTCTGGCCTCTCAACAGATCTGTTATTACATTCGCCTGTTAATGAAAATAAACCTACGGCGCCTAGATACGCGATAAATGAAATCGCCACGGAGCAGTATCAAACGATAATCAAGCTGCCACCATATCACTGCCATTTCAACCCCATTGAGCTAGTACAGAGTGATGTGAAGACGTACATAATGAATAATAACAACACCTTTAGAATAACAGACGTGGAAAGGCTGTTGTGTGAAGCAATTGCGACTGTAGATGCAGCCTTTTGGAGAAAAAAGGTCGGATACGTCAAAAAACTTATACGAGCAGCACAGACAATGGAAGGTATCATCAGTCACAATAAACAGCTAAAGATTTGTCTCGGTTATGAAGACAATGAAAATGGCTTTGGTGCTGAGTTACACAACAGTGGCGATGGGGAGCTGGATGGTATTGCGCCATTGTCGTCGAAAATTGATGAGTATAAAGCTACGAATATCGATTATTGATTGCATCATTTCCATTATAAAACCTAAAGGGAGAGGTTACGACCTCGGTTATTATTTATTTTTTGAACTATATACTGTATTGTTTTCAAGATATCGATCATCATCAACTGCCTATTTCCCGTATTTCTTTGCTCCGTTATCGAAAGCGTGTGCTTTGTTATGCTTTTATCTACATTATTATGCGGTTGTTTCTTTGCTGTCAGTGTAACTGCACCTAAAAACCGAATTCTTATATGGATTGTTATTGCTCTATTATCTTACATTCAGAAGATGGAAAGGAAGTCCGTATCGTCTGCTATGTGTATAGAGGCCACTGTTGAAACATAGCTATTGCAGTATAGTCAACCAACATGACGTAACGCGAACTGCCAAGTGAAATGTTTTGCCGGCGCAGGCATGGGAGCTATGAGCACTTAATCAGTAGAAGAGATGTGTTTCGCAGCAGTGAAGGTAAATAAGTGTTCATAGATCTTAAGGTATGCGTTTTAGAGCCCATGTTTACTGAACATTCTTACTTCGAATGATCGTGCCTATTATATACCCCGGAATATTGACCATCCATGCTGGGAGACCCTATAGAGAGGCCATCATGTAGGCCTTATAGGGAGAAGTCACCGAAGTATATAAACATGGCAATAATTTTAACAGGAAAGAAGAAGCCATGGTAAATCATCTAGGTATGTTTCATCTTTAATAGGCGACTATCTATAGTTAAGTTTTATCTCTGACGAAGATGATCTCTACCGATTAGGTGTAAACTCGACCATGCCCCTTTTGCACCCTATTTTTGTTGGACTCCGATGCCCGATCCGTCAGTCGACAAGACTCAGCGAAACGAGGAGCACCTCTGAAGATGTCAAGCGCAGCTCTGCACGAAATGTTCGGTACGTAAAAGTTTAATGGACCTCGGAAGACTAAGCGGAAGCTTTGACATCCGGTCGTGAAGCCTTCATTGTGCGAAAAAAAGATGCGAAATTCTGTTGTGGTGGTTTACAAGTTTTTGGTTTGCTTTTGGGTTGTCATTTTATCTTTACACATTATTTCGATAACTTCCCTAGTTATCTTCATCATGCGCGGAGCGCAGATTTCGTTGCTCGCTGTTCGATCTCCTTCATGTGAACAAGACACGCTGCGTATTACCTTATTGCTTATTCCTCGGTCGAGTTGAACGATAAAACACTCAACAGAAATTTAAATACAGCAAGAAGGCTGGATTAAAATATAAAAAGCCTAAGTACGGATAATGAAGTGAGGTGATATTCCCTACCGAAAAACGTCCTAATAGGCACTTACATATGAGCATTGAGAGAACACTGAAGTGTTTTCCTACGTGGTTTAAGCAAACTGACAGCCGGATCCCACCTTTTACTTAAGCTGAAGCCTCTGCCCCATGTAATCTGTGTGTTAACACCATGCTCTTACCCATCAAGCACGTCTCAATATTTTTGGTACGGAAATATCCTCATTGACAACACCACATCAAGTTTGAGGTCTCAGTGGTGTATCTGTTATACTGTGATTGTAGATTTCTTTTTTTTTTCCTCCACTGTTATCTGCGGCATACATACTTTCAATATACAGTATAGTTCACTTATTGCTGTATCGCGTTTGCTCCTGTCGTGATAGTCTATACTTTTGATGGCAAAAAGACATGGCCTACAATCATGTTGTTTAGTGTTCTTGGCACCAAGTTGTCATATTCTAGCATCTTTCACCTCAGAATCACTTTATCGGTGCAGCGTGGAAGCCTTGAGATGCACACAGGTGCAGATTGTCTACTGTGCTTGCAGCCCACGTTTCATTGAACGATTCGGCCACTGTCGGCATGCACTTTCACGCAGGAATATACGGAGGGAGCCAGGAGAATAGGGGAACGCTTTGAGGGGTGATAGTAGTGCTAATTCTAAACAAAGAACTTTGTATGGACATATGTCCTATTCCGAATGGTTTCAGAGACAGAACACGTTTTATGTACACTGTTATTTATTTTGTATATTATTCAGTAAATTGTGATTGTTTACAAAGTACCACAGTGGTATACAGGAATTCGAGATGATCAATTTGAAATGGGACACTTGTGGTCTGTCTAGTGGGAAAGCTACCTCAAACTGACGTACAAAAACTAACAAACCCACAGCACAAGTGCGTCGCACGAGATTTTCAATATCTCCTCGCTCTTTTCGCGCAAACTACTAGCCCTCGAAAAAAATTAATAGGTCCTATTTTGTAGTAAATTTAATGGACTTTAGTTTTCTGCTGCGACATGTTTTCGCAACAGTACGCAGCTTTCAAGTTATTCAAGAAAAACGTAGAAAACTGTAACAAAGGTGTTTTGTTTCGAAAACCATAAGAAATAGCGCACATATTCATATGAAGTGTTGTGTTCAGAATCACCAATAGTACCACACCTCGAAGCATGTACCTTTCCTCGTGACTTACCCTGTAGAACTGCCGTCGGTTCCGTGCAACATGCAGAAGCAGACTGGGAGTAGCGAGTCTTGGTAGTGCTGTCTGCTAGAAGAAACGTGTAAACAAGATATGACAGCCAGTGAAACAATCGCTAAGGGGGAGCGCAGCGTGTACACTTCACAGTTTGGCTGGAGTCCAGACAACGAGCAACGAAATCTGCTCTTGGCACCTTACTACGACAACTAGAAAAGTTGTCAAGATGTCGTGTAAACAGAAGCTCACAACTCAGCTGCAAACCAAAAAACCTGTAAACCCTTAATTTCACCGACAAAACCTGACTGATAACTTTTTGTGATATTTTGCCATGAATGGTGAATTGTTTACCTAGGAACACCCAGACTGTATCCCTGACTTGGTTTTAAAGCTTATGGAACTCGCTCACATACCGATATCAACGTCTATGAGGTCACCATTATTGAATTACGTCTAACGTTGCCGCGCAACGGTATACCGAAATTGAAGGGTGATGGTTGGATTTTAGTGTGGGTCACATTCCTGCTAGGACATCAAAAATGGTTCAAATGGCTCTAAGCACTAAGGGACTTAACATCTGAGGTCTTCAGTCCCCTAGACTTAGAACTTCTTAAACCTAACTAACCGAAGGATATCACACATAGCCATGACGAGGCAGGATTCAAACCTGCGACCGCAGCAGCAGCGCGTTTCCGGACTGAAGCGCGTAGAACCGCTCGACCCCAGCGGCCGGCGCCACGACATCATCTCACGTTATTTTTGGGGTATGTTTTTGTTTTTCATATACGTTATTGTGTATTTTTAATTGTCGTTTACTGTCAATCTCAAATGCATGTTTGAAAAAAGAAATTACCGCCAAGCAGAAGACCGTTCCCATACTTAGCAGTGTCACCCACTGCCTTTGCATGGCCACTTAAATGAAGTGTGGCAGAGTGTGCGCGTATCCCATAGCCTGCTTGCTACTTAGATCGAATTTTCAATATTCTTTAACTACCTTCATGTCGGAATTTGGACTAAAGAGCAATTACGGTGTCGGCGACTAAACCGTTGCATGCTGCTGTTGGCAATTCGTTGTCATTGGTCGTAACTAATCGAGTGATAGTGTATGGTACTCAATGAGAATAGTCAATAGAATTTCCTTTGCAAGTCCTCTGTGTAATTTATCTGTATATGAAATTATGAATATTCTTTTTCAAAACCGTTCTCCTCGTCTAACGGGTCCTTCAGATATCGTATTCCGCTGCTGAGCAGTACTGACTGTTGGTTCGCCCTGCATTGCATTTGTGAACGATGTTGTGAAACCGAAATTTTAATCTCAGTGAATTGCTGAATATGAAACAATGAAAACGAATCTAATTAAATTCCAAAAGATACTGTATTCTCAGTGAAAAATATTTAACCGAAACTCAATACTGATGTACATTACGAAAGTGACGTAACATGAAGTGCAATGATCAACTTAAAATATCCACAGAATAAAATATTGCTCAACTCGGACCTATTTAGTACAACATCTGTGAATTATGACTACGTACTGTTCGCTGACAAGAATGATAAGTCAGATCTGCCCTGAAAGACGAGTAATTTGCCTCTTTCTCGCTATTTTGTGTGTGATGTACTGACGTTCTCGAAAGGAAATTGAAATCAGAAAATTCACCAGTTACAGAAAAATAACCAACTTACTACTAATTTTTCTTTGCTTTTCGTAAATAATCTAAGGCAGCATGTGAAGTGAGTTGAAATGCACAAAGGACAAAATAATTAAAACTTCACCAGGTATGATAGAGGAGAGAATTACTTTAAAGGAAAGCGTTCTTGACAAATTGAACTATGATTACTGCCGAAAAAGTCTGTACAATATAAGAAGATTCTGTCAATTACAGAATTCACTCATTACGATGACCACAGACATTTAAACCTCTTGCGTTTTTTGTGACACATTGAAAACAAAGAGATCAAATTAACACAAATCATGGATATTATTAGATATCTAAGGGACAGAGATTTCCTTCAATTAACTGTTCTTACAAACAAAGATTTCATTCTTGTGCCTGAATTGGTTACCGTGAAATATTCCCCGAAAATATTTTCTATCGACACAGTCAAGAAAATGCCTATGAAACAAGTTTTTGTCTCCGTAATAAGGTAGTCCAGATAATTTCTCACAGATTCAGAAATATCAGACCTCGTTCTCTGAAACTTAACTGCTCGTTACTATGCCTCTACTAAGAATGCCCTAACGCTGCACAGCTAACGACCAAGCGCACCGTAGGTTATATTAAACAGAGAGTCAAGGATCTTAACTACTACTTGTGCAGCGCGCTCATGCATTTTGTCCCAGTACAGAAAATATGAAATATTTTGTGTGGCAAAAGATATTTGAAAATTTTACATGTTTTATGTTCTACTTTGTTCTTTTTAGTAACTACTTCAACGTCAATTTGTTGAAATTCACAATCATCTTACTTCTGAATATGCAGTTATTATGTTGAGACCTAATAGCACCGTCTAATAGGCACTGCTCATGGAAGGTTGTTTACATCTTTGGGCCGGTTTAGTGACATCTCTGAACAGTCAAAGGGAAACGTGCAGCAGTTGGTTGGTTGGTTGGTTTGGGGAAGGAGACCAGACAGCGTGGTCATCGGTCTCATCGGATTAGGGAAGGATGGGGAAGGAAGTCGGCCGTGCCCTTTCAGAGGAACCATCCCGGCATTTGCCTGGAGTGATTTAGGGAAATCACGGAAAACCTAAATCAGGATGGCCGGACGCGGGATTGAACCGTCGTCCTTCCGAATGCGAGTCCAGTGTGCTACCACTGCGCCACCTCGCTCGGTGTGCAGCAGTTACATTTAAATTCATGACTAAAGGATGGAGACTGATACAGGCAACCAACCACCCCTCATCCTCTGAAACCCTGCTTGTGATGACAGATTGATATGTGGGGTAGAACGAGGTCTAAACTTACGGTGTAATGTGATAATTTTCTTGTGAGTAGGTGAAACCAAGGTATGCGATCACCAAAACATTATTGTGGTAACAGGTAAATCTGTAGCGTATCCTGAGGTCTAGGTTAGGTTGAAATGTGATAAAAGTTTGTCATTGGCGAAGTCAGCGAATGTGAACATTAAAAGATGACCGGTAACAGACTGCTGCGTAGCGAAGTCCGAGGTCTACGTCCGTTGTTGCCATCACCTACTTTTGGGTCCTTCTTCGGAATTTGCTGCAATTTCCAATGACGTGATGGACCTGGGAGCTAAAAGCGCATAAATTCTTTCGCTAAGATTAGAAATTACGAACGAGCAATTTGATCAGCTATCTACAACCGATACAGGATTCGTCTACGTCTCATCATCCATCTCGCGAAGCGTTACCAAACATCGCCGCGCAACAAGAGTGTCTCTGAGTTCACTTTTTCTCTGAATTTTGATATCGATATTCACAGGTACTTGGAATTTATCAATCACACATTCTCCTATGCTTAAAGTTCCTCAGTTGCGCGTTTCTCAGGAATCCAATAGAATTATCGTCTCTAGGAATGTGAATTTATGGTGTTGCTACCGTCTCTATTGGCTTCATATCACGATATTTTTTATAACTTCTAACATCTGTGTAGTTTTACATTCCTATCAACAGAGAAATACACACATCAAAAACAGGTTTGCATCACCTCGGTTCCGAGAGTTCCCTAACCTGTACACAAAATTTGAATAGAGATCAACATAAACATCATTACCGCCATTTTTATTGCTCATGAAAACCACACATTGCATATTGTACCACCATACATGGAGATCTTCAGAGGTGGTGGTCCATATCCCTTTACACACCGGTGCCTCTAATACCCACTAGCACGTCCTGTTGCAATGATGCATGTCTGTATTCGTCGTGGCCTACTATACACAAGTTCATGAAGGCATCTTTGGTCCAGATTGTCCCACTCCTCAACGGCGATTCAGCATAGGTCCCTCAGAGTGGTTGGTGGGTCACACCGTCCATAAACAGCCCTTTTCAATATATCCCAGGCATTTTAGACACAGTTCATGTCTGGAAAACATGCTGGCCACTTTAGTCGAGCGATGTCGTTATCCTGAAGGCAGTCATTCACAAGATGTGCACGATGGGGGCGCGAATTTTCGTCCATGAAGACGAATGCCTCGCTAGTATACTGCCGATATGGTTCCACTATCGGTCGGAAGATGGTATTCACGTATCGTACAGCCGTTAAGGCGCCTTCCATGGCCACCAGTGGCGTACGTCTGCCCCACATAATGCCACCCCAAAACAGCAGGGAAGCTCAACCTTGCTGCACTCGCTGGACAGTGTGTCTTAGGCGTTCGGCCTGACCAGGTTGCCTCCAAACACGTCTCCGACGATTGTCTGGTTGAAGGCATATGTGACACTCATGGGTGAAGAGAACGTAATGCCAATCCTAAGCGGTCCATTCGGCACGTTGTTGGGCCCATCTGTACTGCGCTGCATGGTGTCGTGGTTGCAATGATGGACCTCGCCATGGAAGTCTGGAGTGAAGTTGCGCATCATGCAGCCTATTGAGCACTGTTTGAGTAGTGACCCGATGTCCTGTGGCTGCGTGAAAAGCGTTATTCACATGGTGGCGTTGCTGTCAGGGTTCCTCCGAGCCATAATCCGTAGGTAGCGGTCATCCACTGCAGTGGGCGGCCTGAGCGAGGCATGTCATCGACAGTTCCTGTCTCTCTGTATCTCCTCCATGTCCGAAAAATATCGTTTTAGTTATCCGCCCCCGGTAGCTGAGTGGTCAGAGCGAATATCAATCCTAAGGGCCCGGGTTCGATTCCCGGCTGGGTCGGAGATTTTCTCCGCTCAGAGACTGGGTATTGTGTTGTCCTAATCAGCATCAATTCATCCCCATCGACGCGCAAGTCGCCGAAGTGGCGTCAAATCGAAAAACTTGCACCCGGCAAACGGTCTACCCGACGGGAGGCCCTAGTCACATGACTTATTTTTTATCGTTTTGGTTCACTCCGAGACGCCTGGACACTTCCGTTGTTGAGAGCCTTTTCTGGCACAAAGTAACAATGCGGACGCGATCGAATCGTAGTATTTACAATCTAGGCATGGTTGAACTACGGACAACAAGAGCTGTGTACCTCCTTCCTGGTGGAATGACTCGAACTGATCGGCTGTCGGACGCTCTCCGTCTAATAGACACTGCTCATGGATGATTGTTTACATCTTTGGGCCGGTTTAGTGACATCTCTGAACAGTCAAAGGGGCTGTGTCTGCGATACAATATCCACACTTGTCTTCAGGAGTTGTGGGAACCGGGATGATGCAATACTTTTTTTGATGTTTGATATTGCAGTACGCATTAAATACCCCCTTAAATTGAATCGGACTTTTGTAATAGGTCAAACAAAACAGATTATTTCAAATATTACAACTCAGTTACAAGTAATTCAAAATTGTCAGAAAGAGAGAGAATGGCGGATGATAGGTTTGTGTATAAAGGATTTATAAATCGGTTTTAACTGTTGTACTATGCGTGGTTTTTGGAAGTAATTAACTCTTATTGTGCTGAATACCTCAGCCACTTTTCCCTATCGGGAGCCATGTCGGCGTTATTCAGCCACACAAGGAACTATCAAATTGGAATAAATAGCGAGGAGCTACAAAAAATGGTTCAAATGGCTCTGAGCACTATGGGACTCAACATCTGAGGTCATCAGTCCCCTAGAACTTAGAACTACTTAAACCTAACTAATCTAAGGACATCACACACATCCATGCCCGAGGCAGGATTCGAACCTGCGACCGTAGCGGTCGCGCAGTTCCAGACTGTAGCGCCTAGAACCGCTCGGCCATTCCGGCCGGCGAGGAGCTACATTTGTAGGCCAAAAGATGTTGTTTAAACATTGATAAGTAAAATAATTATTATTTTCCATACGAATGAGGTAGGAAGAATAATGAAAATGACCTGTCTCATATGAGACGACTAAAAAAGGTTTTACTAAAAAATGATAGAACAAGCTTCCTCTATCAAACTCAATGACGACAATTGCGACGTATACTTGAACTAGCGTGACCACTTCTTGGCTGACAGCAGCGATGTTCAGAGCAAAATACATGCAATGGCCACCTTTCCCGTCCTGTCCACTTCAACATACCTTTCTCTATCGATGTCACTATTAATCGGGATCCTACACAAATTAGTATGTTATATTAATTAATAACAGTTGTTGCAATATTAAACACGATCACAAACGTCTATTAAATGTTTCGAATGTCATTTTTCTTTCATTCATTGCATTGTATTGCAGCAAACTTAATTTGATTTCGTATTACTTGCTACAGACATGTACCAACATTTGAAGATGATCGTCCCTTTAACGCACATACAGGAATCTATGTTATGTTCGTCTGACATTTATACCATAGCAGCTGATCGGTGCCAGTTGCGCACCCTCGTGAGTTTTCATCTTTAGAAGACAAACAATAAAATATTCCCCCTCACACTTCCACATACCTCACAGTGGCTGCGCTACCTACATCTCTGTCACTGACGTAAGCCCCAGACTTTGCTAGCTTCAAGGTCGGATTCACCGACGTCAATTAAAATTAAGCACGTCTTGAAATATTACTGTCTCTGGAAGTACTTTTATTTGCTACTGACCAGGAAAAATACCCTCTTAAGAAGCTCTTAACGTTAGTTGACGTTTTTGGATTCTGTTGTCAGTTGCCAGAGGCTTACCATTATAGAATTCGGCTGAGAACCGTGGACAGCACGAAAATTTGATTGCGACCGCAGTGTAACAACCACTGGGTTAGACAGTGGACTCGTGTTCGGGAGGACGACGATTCAAATCTCCGTCCGGGTATCCAGACTTGAGTTTTCCGTTGTTTCATTACTGCCGAATAAGATCCATGCTGGGATCGTTCCTTAGGCAAGGACACTGGTTGTAGCATTCCCCATCCCTTCCTAATCCGAGTCTGCTCAGCCGTCTCTAGTGCAAGACCAGCTATAGATCCTTAATGCTCTGCTCAGTGTAGCAGTCTACAAAGGTTCCTGATGTATACGTTGGATAAATATGTTGAGCAAGATTACAGTCTTATTTATTTCCACTGTGTGCTGATGAACAAAAATAAACCACCGTTCTCATGGCTATGGCAAGCCCATAAGGCACTGATCGAAAATATAAAATAAATGTTGCGGCTCTGTATATAGTCATTCCAACAAATTTCGTTAGAGTAATATATTGCTGCTATAAGGTAAAAACATCACATTTTATGAGTAAATTTGGAAGAAATATTGATTATTTACTTTGTTTTATAGTTATGTCGTAACATAAAACTAAATACACTCCTGGAAATTGAAATAAGAACACCGTGAATTCATTGTCCCAGGAAGGGGAAACTTTATTGACACATTCCTGGGGTCAGACACATCACATGATCACACTGACAGAACCACAGGCACATAGACACAGGCAACAGAGCATGCACAATGTCGGCACTAGTACAGTGTATATCCACCTTTCGCAGCAATGCAGGCTGCTATTCTCCCATGGAGACGATCGTAGAGATGCTGGATGTAGTCCTGTGGAACGGCTTGCCATGCCATTTCCACCTGGCGCCTCAGTTGGACCAGCGTTCGTGCTGGACGTGCAGACCGCGTGAGACGACGCTTCATCCAGTCCCAAACATGCTCAATGGGGGACAGATCCGGAGATCTTGCTGGCCAGGGTAGTTGACTTACACCTTCTAGAGCACGTTGGGTGGCACGGGATACATGCGGACGTGCATTGTCCTGTTGGAACAGCAAGTTCCCTTGCCGGTCTAGGAATTCACCAGTGGTGTACGGCCAGTGTAGGAGATCGCTCCCCACACCATGATGCCGGGTGTTGGCCCTGTGTGCCTCGGTCGTATGCAGTCCTGATTGTGGCGCTCACCTGCACGGCGCCAAACACGCATACGACCATCATTGGCACCAAGGCAGAAGCGACTCTCATCGCTGAAGACGACACGTCTCCATTCGTCCCTCCATTCACGCCTGTCGCGACACCACTGGAGGCGGGCTGCACGATGTTGGGGCGTGAGCGGAAGACGGCCTAACGGTGTGCGGGACTGTAGCCCAGCTTCATGGAGACGGTTGCGAATGGTCCTCGCCGATACCCCAGGAGCAGCAGTGTCCCTAATTTGCTGGGAAGTGACGGTGCGGTTCCCTACGGCACTGCGTAGGATCCTACGGTCTTGGCGTGCATCCGTGCGTCGCTGCGGTCCGGTCCCAGGTCGACGGGCACGTGCACCTTCCGCCGACCACTGGCGACAACATCGATGTACTGTGGAGACCTCACGCCCCACGTGTTGAGCAATTCGGCGGTACGTCCACCCGGCCTCCCGCATGCCCACTATACGCCCTCGCTCAAAGTCCGTCAACTGCACATACGGGTCACGTCCACGCTGTCGCGGCATGCTACCAGTGTTAAAGACTGCGATGGAGCTCTGTATGCCACGGCAAACTGGCTGACACTGACGGCGGCGGTGCACAAATGCTGCGCAGCTAGCGCCATTCGACGGCCAACACCGCGGTTCCTGGTGTGTCCGCTGTGCCGTGCGTGTGATCATTGCTTGTACAGCCCTCTCGCAGTGTCCGGAGCAAGTATGGTGGGTCTGACACACCGGTGTCAATGTGTTCTTTTTTCCATTTCCAGGAGTGTATGACTACAGGACAATGCATCTGAGATTACGAAATTGATCATTGAACATATTAGCAACTGACTCCATATTACGAAATTGATCATTGAACATATTAGCAACTGACTCCACCAGTAGCAATATATCTGGAGATAACAGCTATTGCGTACTGTGTGTATTCAATAGAGTTAAATAAATTTGATGACAAAGGAAATATTAGAAACCTGTGTAAAAATTGAAATTCAGTTTCTGGACAGTTGGTCAAGACAAGTGCAAGTGGAAAACATAGGAAAAAATAAGACATATCTCGCAGATCCATTAAGAACTTTCTTGCCTCTGCGATTCTGAACTGATCCACTTTTTACTTATTGCTTTGGTCTCCATATTGTGTCTAGTTCGGAAAAGTTCGGTTCAGCTACCTAGAAACAAAAGTATTGCTTGTATTTTTCAGTTCATTATCTGAACTACGTGGACTCTTTTTGCAAAACCAACTGGGAAAGGATTTACTGAAGACTAGAAGATTTTGCTTCTTTACGAACCATGTGACCTTGCCTTTGGCGGGGCGGCTTGCGTGCATCAGAGATACAGATAACCGTACCGTCGGTGCAACCAAAACGGAGAAGTTTCTGTTGAGAGACAAGACAAACGTGTGACTCCTGAAGAGGTGCAGCAGCCTTTTCAGCATCTATAGGGGCAACAGTCTGGATGATAGACTCATGTGACCTTGTTGCATCTACGAAAACGGCCTGGCTGTGCTGGCACTGCGAACGGCTGAAAGCAAGGAGAAACTACAGCCATGTTTTTTCCCGAGGGCATGCAACTCTACTGTATGGGTAAATAATGATGACATCTTCTTGAGTAAAATATTCCGGAGGTAAAATAGCCTCCCATTCGGATCTTCGCGCTGGGGAACAAAACTGGCGTTCTACCAATCGGAGCGTGGAATGTTTGATCACTTAATCGGGCAGGTAGGTTAGAAAATTTAAGAAGAGAAATGCATTGGTTGAAGTTAGATACAGTTGGAATTAGTGAAGTTCCGTGGCAGAAGGAACATGACTTCTGGTCAGGTGAATACGTGGTTGTAAATACAAAGTCAAATAGGAATAATGCGGGAGTAGGTTTAATAATGATTAAGAAAACAGGAATGTGGGTAAGCTACTATGAACATCATAGTGAATGCATTATTGTAGCCACGATAGACATGAAGCCCGCACTTATGACAGTAGTACAAGTTTATAAGACAATCAGCTCCACAAATGGAGAGATTGAAGAAATGTATGATAACATAAAAGAACTTTTTCAGATATTTAACGGAAAAGAAAATTTGATTTTAGTTGAGGGACTGGAGATCGAAAGCAGGAAAAGGAAGAGAAGGGCAAATAGTAGGTGGAAATGGGACGGGGAAAAGGAATCAAAAAGGAAGCCGCCAGGTAGAATTTTGCACAGAGCATAATTTCAGCATCGCTAACACTTGGTTTAAGAATCATGAAAGAAGCTTTTGTACGTGAAAGTGACCTGGAGACACCGGGAGGTTTCAGGTTGACTTTATATTCGAAGGACAGAGATTTCGGAACCAGATTTGAAAATGTAAGACATTTGTGAAGACATATTTGTACTTTCGCCACAATTTATTGGGGATGAACTGTAGATTGAAACTGAAGGAATTTCAGAAAAGGTAGGAAGTTAAGGAGATAGGACCTGGATAAGTTGAAAGAAATAGAGGTTGTTGAAAGTTTCAGATGAAGCATTAGGCAACGATTGACTAGAACACAGCAGAAGATGAATGGGTAGCTTTGACAGAAGCAATAGTGAAGACAAGGCTTAGTAGAAATCGGGACACGGAATTTAACTGAAGAATGGAGAAAGTATAGGTGAAAGGAAACACAAACGTCTAAAAAATTGTTTGATATTGTTGTTGTGGTCTTCAGTCCAAAGACTGGTTTGTTGCAGCTCTCCATGCTACTCTGTCCAGTGCAAGCTTCTTCATCTCCCAATACCTACTGCAACCTATATCCTTCTGAATCTGTTTAGTGTATTCATCTCTTGGTCTCCCTCTACGATTATTACCCTCCACGCTGCCCTCCAATACTAAATTGGTGATCCCTTGAAGCCTCAGAATATGTCCTATCAACCGATCCCTTCTTCTAGTCAAGACGTGTCACAAATTTCTCTTCTCACCAATTCTATTCAATACCTCCTCATTAGTTATGTGATCTACCCATCCAATCTTCAGCATTCTTCTATAGCACCACCTTTCGAAAGCTTCTATTCTCTTCTTGTCCAAACTATTTATCGTCCACGTTTCACTTCCATACTTGGCCACGCTCCATACAAATACTTTCAGAAACGACTTTCTGACACTTAAATCTACACTCGATGTTAGCAAATTTCTCTTCTTCAGAATCGGTTTCCTTGCCATTGCCAATCTACATTTTATATCCCCTCTACTTCCACCATCATCAGTTATTTTTCTCCCCAAATAGCAAACCTCATTTACTATTTTAAGCGTCTCATTTCCTAAACTAATTCCCTCAGCATCACCCGATTTAATTCTACTACATTCCATTATCCTCATTTTCCTTTTGTTAATTTTTATCTTGTATCCTCCTTTCAAGACACTGTCCATTCCGTTCAGCTGCTCTTCTAGGTCCTCTGTTGTCTCTGACAGTATTACAATGTCATCGGCGAACCTCAAAGTTTTTATTTTTTCTCCATGGATTTTAATTCCTACTCTGAATTTTTATTTTGTTTCTTTTACTGCTTGCTCAATATACAGATTGTATAACATCGGGGAGAGGCTACAACCCTGTCTTACTCTCTTCTCAACCACTGCTTCCCTTTCATGTCCCTCGACTCTTGTAACTGCCATCTGGATTCTGTACAAATTGTAAATAGCCTTTCGGTCCCTGTATTTTACCCCTACCACCTTCAGAATTTGAAAGAGAGTATTCCAGTCAACATTGTCGAAAGCTTTCCCTAAATCTAAAAATGCTAGAAACGTAGGTTTGCCTTACCTTAATCTATTTTCTAAGATAAGTCGTAGGGTCAGTATGGCCTCACGTGTTCCAACATTTCCACGAAATCCAAACTGATCTTCCCCGAGGTCGGCTTCTACCAGATTTTCCATTCGTCTGTAAAGAATTCGTGTTAGTATTTTGCAGCCGTGGCTTATTAAACTGATAGTTCGATAATTTTCACATCTGTCGACGCCTGCTTTCCTTGGGATTGGAATTATTATATTCTTCTTGAAGACTGAGAGTATTTTGCCTGTCTCATACATCTTGCTCACCAGATGGTAGAGTTTTGTCAGGGCTGGCTCTCCCATGGCTATCAGTAGTTCTAATGGAATGTTGTCTACTCCCGGGGCCTTGTTTCGAGTTAGGTCTTTAAGTGCTCTGTCAAACTCTTCACGCAGAACCATATCTCCCATTTCATCTTCATCTACATCCTCTTCCATTTCCATAATATTGTCCTCAAGAATGAGTTTGATAGGAAGCACAAAATGGATAAGCAGGAGTGGCTAAACGACAAATGTAAGGACGTAGAGGCTGAGACCACTTGGAGAAAGGTAGTTAAATGTCTACAGGAAAATTAAAGAGACCTCTGGAGAAAAGAGAAGCAGCTGTAGCAATATCAAGAACTCAGACGGAAAACTAGTCCTAAGCAAAAAAGATATAGAGGATCTATACAAGGGTGATGGTTGAAGGGAATGTTATAGACAGAGAACAGGACATAGATCAAGGTGAGATGAAAGAAGAATTTGATAGAGCAAAGAAAGAAGGAAGTCGAATCCAGGCCCCAGGCGTAGACAGCATTCCATCAGAAGTATCGATAGCCTTGTGAGAACCAACCATGACAGAACTGTTCCACATGGTGTGCAAGATGTATGAGGCGCGCGAAATACCCTCTGACTTCAAGAACAATATAATAACTTCAATTGCAATTCAGGTGTTGACAGATGTGAATATTACCGAACTACCAGTTTAATAATTTATGGTTGCAAAATACTAACATGAATTCCTTACAGAAGAATGGGAAAACTGGTAGAAGCCGACCTCAGGTAAGATCAGTTAGGATTCCGGAGAATTGTAGGAACACTCGAGGCAATATTGATCCTTTGACTTATCTACGAAGATCGGTTAAGGAAATGCGAACCTACATTTATAGCATTTGTAGTCTGAAAGAAAGCTTTTGGCATTATTGACTCGAATACTGCCTCTGAAATTCTATAGGCAGCAGCAGTAAAATACAGGGAGTGAATGGCTGTTAACAACCTGCGCAGAAACTAGACGGCAGTTATAAGTCGAGGAGCATGAAAGGGAGCGGAGTGAGACGTAGTTGTAGTTTTCCCCAATGTTATTCAATCTGCACATTGAGCAAGCAGTAAAAAAACCACAGAAGAACTTGGAGTAAGAATTACGGTTTAAGTAAAAGAAATAAAAATTTAAGGGTTGCCCATGTCTTGAAAGGACGATATAAGATTAACATCAACAAGAACAAAATAAAAATAATGGAACGTAGTGGAATTAAATCAGGTAATGCTGAGGGAATTAGATTAGGAAACGAGAAACATGAAGTAGTAGATGAGTGGATGCAAAATGTAGGCTGATAATGACACAGACAGACATTCTGAAGAAGAGAAACTGGTTAATATCGAATATAGATTTAAGTGTTACCAAGTTTTTTCTTGAAGTATTTGCTTGTAGTGTAGCCATGTATGGAAAGGGAAAATGGACGCTGAACTGCTTAGACAAGAAGAGAATAGCAGCTTTTGAAATGCGGCGCAACAAAAGAATGATAAAGATTAGATGGGTAGCTCACGCAAGTAACGAGGAGGTACTGAACAGAATTGGGGAGAAAATAAATTTGTGATGCAACCTGACTAGAAGAAGAGATCGCTTGGAAGGACACATCCTGAGACACCAGAGGATCACCAATTTAGTATTGGAGGGAAGTGTGTGTCGGTAAAAATCGTAGTGGGAGACCAAACGGTGAATACAGCAAGCAGATCCAGAAGAATATAGGTTGCAATAGTTATTCGGTTATGAAGAGGTTTGCAAAGGATGGAGTAGCTTGGAAAGTTGCATTAAACCAGTCTTCGGACTGAAGGCTGCAACAATAACAGTGCATCAGTTCTCAACCAGAACCTCATACTGGGTGTGAAGTGAACTGTCACAGTTTACCTCTGAATCCAGCACTAAAGCCTTATTGCAAGTAATTAAACATGTCTGGCGACAGCAGTGTATAGTATTAATCAGGTTGTAATTATTTTTCTTTTAATTTTGGACTTGGATTCGTGTACAGAAAATATTTGTACCTTAGTGTAGTCGAGCTGGATTCCTTTACTGCCTTTGTCGACTTTCCTAACGGAAGACACATCTGATCACAAATGATTGTTCTACAAGACAGGAAGTTTGCTAAATGCTAAGTGCCTTTTATTTTTCTTTCTGTGTGAACTGTTTGAGAAACAGCAGGCTTTCCTTACTTGCACATTTCAGTCACTCGTTTTGAGTAAAATGTTTGTAAATATTCCTTGAATAAATGTAAACTAGTACTGGTAAATATAAATTAGCAATGAACTTCCACTAGAAAATGATTGTTTATAAGAAAATTTGGCACCCAAGGATAATGGAACTTAAATGGTTCAAATGGCTCTAAGCACTTTGGGACGTAACACCTGAGGTCATCAGTCCCCTAGACTTAGAACTACTTAAACTTAACTATCCTAAGGACATCACACACATCCACGCCCGAGGCAGAATTCGAACCTGTGACCGTAGCAGCAGCGCGGTTCCGGACTGAAGTGCCTAGAACCGCTCGGCCACAGGGGTCGGCATACTGGATCTATGAGGATATAAAGCACTGTACAGATTTTTCAGTAGGTTCAGAAGACAATAAGTATTCGAACTGATAATGCTACCAGTCGTTGAAGTTTGCCGCGAAGTTTCTGCAGCCGGTCTGGTGGAGGAAATGCCGGAATGTCTGAGCGGCACTCTGCAGGTGTCCGGAATACCGTCCCTGGGCAAACAAGCTCCGCAACTATTCAGCTGGTGGTGTAACTGACGAATACAGGGGCTGGAGAAAGAGCAGCATCGATCGTTCACGGAAGACATTATCGGTATTTTGTGTGCCGTGAAACGAGCCGTTAGTCTACAGCAGGGGTGGCCAAGATTTCGGCTCGCGGGCCATACCCGGGTCCGAGTGCCAAAGCACTCAGCTTCGCTTCATATTTCCTCCACCGACACGCCGCACTGTTTGAGCACGAGGAATGGAGGAGAGGAGAAAATAGCGAACGCGCCGCATTTAAATGGCAGTATAGTCCTGCTGCACACGCCTTGGTTTTATATTTCACTTTTCTGAATAACATACATCATAAACAAAATAAGTTTTAAATATAATTTTATCTGGTGCAAACTGTTGGCATACGGACAGACGCAGTGAATTTCACAGAATTTCGCACTCAAGTTGACAAAACCGTGACTGGTTTAGTCTCATAATCGAAAAACGTCTTTCACACAAGTGTGTCGATCGAAAAACTGTAGTACTTTTGCAACCTCATTATGGAAAAAAGCAATGTAGATGTCCTGGACAATTTTAACATAAAACGATTTGTAATTGAAACTGGAATCACTTTGCAGGTCAATCAGTCACATCAGCACATGCATAAGGAAGCTTTACACTGAAACGCAAACGGTCTCAAAAACAGCTTGGCAACAGATTTAAGAGTAACAGTGTACTCAAAGACATTAGAAAAACCATCGTTGTAATTCTTGCAAGGCCACAATGAATTCTTCAATCCTCGTCCTTTCTCTAACGCCAATGACCTTAGGGAACTGGATTTTCTTTGTCAGATTTTCTTTTTAAATGAATCTCCACCAAAATCACAAAGAAGTTACCATGCAGTGTCCACTCCAAATGCGAAGTCTGCAATCCATTCCCAATGTCGTAATTTTCGTTCATACACTCCCTTTTCCTTCAGAAATTCAACAATAGCGAGATTTCAATAGAAAAATCGTTCCAGGCATGCCTCTTGACTTAACCAACGTACTTTTCAGTAATATATGAAGTCTCCATACACTTCGTTCATTTCCACTGAAAACTGTTGCACCTGAAAATGGAATAATGGGTGCGAGTTCAGAAGTTTTACTATTCGTACCATTAGTTTCTTTAAGTGCTCTATGACTGCAAATTTATTGCTGTCTGTCCATCATTGTAATTTTTTGCTCTTTCAGTGTCATCTAAGAGTTTAAATTCTTTCTGCATGGTACTGTAATGTCGTTTCGTAGCAGATGAGCAGTACCTTTCACTTACGCAAATTGAGGATTCTCATCTCTCTCCTCTGTCATTCCCATTCATTTTAAAGGATTGTGACGATAGATCGCTTTTTTGTGCAAGCAGCGACTGGACCTGTGAACGTCATTCACTGCAGGAATAAACTGGGAAGGGTAAACAGCGCTGACACGACGATTCTGCCGAACGCAGAGGGTTGTGCCGACCACAAAATGCGGCACCGCAAAGCTAAATGAAATGTCTCGCTGTTCCGGGTGCTTCCGAAAGGAACCGACCAAAGCCGACTGACAGGCCGGGCCACGGCCCACTCGCAGCCTGCACACGCTGCATGCCATGGCCGTCTCTGCTCTACAGGGTGCTCCGACAGAGCTACGTTTCAGGAAGGTTAGAAATTTCGTCAGTACAGTGCCTTCATTGGCTGGTTCGGTCGAAGCAGAGACACTTTGAGAACACCTTGTGAGGTAACGGGCGAGTTGTGGCGCCCTGGAAATATTCAAACTTCGGAGTTGGCGTGGCCGCGCTGGGGGCCTCTCGGCGGTCCGCGGCTCGACAGCGGCCACGTGGTGCCAAACGTTAGACGAGCATGAGGGGTAGACCCAGCGGGTGGTCTAGCAGCGTGGCTGGGAATTCCACGGCGACCCTGAGTCGATGAAGGAGACACGCCGGGAGTGCCAAAGATGGCGGACTTTGTGAAACCTTAATGGCAGACATTTCACAGTTAGTTTAGAAACTAATACTAGCCAGATGAATCATGATACCTCAAAAAGAAACATGTACATTACCATTATTTGCGTGACGATTCGAATGGTGTAATCAGATTTTTAATATCTTTATTAGTTTAAAGTTTAGTATCTGACGATAACTTATACAAGTAAGGTACAATACATATGTAGAATTGTGGACAGTTGGAAATGTTAGTCTCACGGGAAGCGTGCAAGGGATAAGCCCCAGCAGTCGCGCTATTCATCTGTGTCCTCGGTGGCTCAGATGGATAGAGTGTCTGTCATGTAAGCAGGAAATCCCGGGTTCGAGTCCCGGTCGGGGCACACATTTTCAGCTGTCCACATCGAGGTGTATCAACAACACCTGTCAGCAGCTGAGGTTTTCAGTTAGTCATCATTTATACAAGTAACACCCAGCAACTAATTTCCAAAATCTAAATGGTTCATACGATTTCGTCGATCGACGTGTCTTTAGAGAGCTATTGGTGTAAACCTAAATTGGTTTAAATTACAAGCTTGTAACTTGAATAGTACATGAGTTATTGGGGGTCAAATTGGCCGATTACTATCGATGGCGTCAGGCCGTAAGTACTCCTCAGTTACACTAAAAACCGTTAGAAGCATGCTTTTAAATATATTTATTCATCTATGTCTTTGTTTATATCCGATATATACTATTCATGAAGAAATTGGTCAAATATTTACTGTGTTTTGGAGAGCACAGAGGCATTAGGCTACTGGCCTACTTTTGCTTGCTATTCCCTTGATATATATTATTTAATTTGTTTATGTATTTAATAATGTATGTTAGAGGGTGTTTATGGTCCAGCCATAGGAATATTTATTTAATTTCAAGTTATTTAAAGGTAAATCCAGTATTTCGAATGTGTTTCATTAGGTTTGTGAATGTGCGTTGGCTTAGAGACAGGGCGGGAGAGCTCTAGCCAATCACAGCGCTTGTTACTACAGCAAGCGACTAACGAAGAATGGAGAGATGGAATGGAAGTGGGTGACAGTTCTGAAGAGTGCAGAGCGAGGGACAGTCGCAGAGGGACACGGGAGAGTCCGGGACAGTACAGCGTGACTGACGCACGGTCGTGGCACAGACTTTGAGAGTGTGGAGCGGTTTGCGCGTGGTCGCGGCACATAGAAATACTTCGGAGTGCCGACTTGTGCACTTGTGAGATTTCCGTGGCTTCTACAGTGAAGACGTAGTGTGCGTTTAGAAGTGAATATCTCGCGAGCTATGCTGTTGTACGTAACTAATTACGTACAGTAGGCATCTATTGTTTCCTTGTTATTCAGCTTATATTTCATTTAATTGCTGGACCATCGAAACCAATAAGTGTTTGCAGAAATATACCGCATTCTCAAAAGTACTTCTTCTACCGTACTAGGCATTTAAAGTCGTTAAGATAGTTCCTGCAGACTTTATTTAATAGCAATCTTTCATTTATAAATTTGTACGTTACATTCGCAATTGCCGAGTGATAGGAACCTATGATCATTCGATTCATGTGCATATTCATATTGTACTTGTATACTGCAGACAGCAATATTTGGCTTGTAATGCGTCTACTACGTGTCCCAGCCCCTAGACAACGAAACCAGCCTAAACTTTTGATATTTCAACTCTGAGTCTGAGGGTACATAGTTGAGGGCCACCATCACATCATTATTTCATTTTATATTCGAAAGCCCGCAACCTCACATTATTTTTCTGTCGAAATGATGAGAAAACCAAAGGGCAAATGACAGATCATAAGTCGACTATCCTCCTGCACTAGCCGCTGGGTACCTTTAACCGATTGCATGTAAAATGAAACTTCCTTAGTTTATACGATTAGAGATCCCCAGGAGAAAACTTGGCGTCTTATAAACCCGTTATTAAAAGCAATCGTATATCACGTACTCACGGACTGAATGTCATGGGGAAGTCATTAAAACATTGGACTCGCTTTCGAGAGGAGCGGGATTTAAATACCTATCCATCCATCTACACTCCTGGAAATGGAAAAAAGAACACATTGACACCGGTGTGTCAGACCCACCATACTTGCTCCGGACACTGCGAGAGGGCTGTACAAGCAATGATCACACGCACGGCACAGCGGACACACCAGGAACCGCGGTGTTGGCCGTCGAATGGCGCTAGCTGCGCAGCATTTGTGCACCGCCGCCGTCAGTGTCAGCCAGTTTGCCGTGGCATACGGAGCTCCATCGCAGTCTTTAACACTGGTAGCATGCCGCGACAGCGTGGACGTGAACCGTATGTGCAGTTGACGGACTTTGAGCGAGGGCGTATAGTGGGCATGCGGGAGGCCGGGTGGACGTACCGCCGAATTGCTCAACACGTGGGGCGTGAGGTCTCCACAGTACATCGATGTTGTCGCCAGTGGTCGGCGGAAGGTGCACGTGCCCGTCGACCTGGGACCGGACCGCAGCGACGCACGGATGCACGCCAAGACCGTAGGATCCTACGCAGTGCCGTAGGGGACCACACCGCCACTTCCCAGCAAATTAGGGACACTGTTGCTCCTGGGGTATCGGCGAGGACCATTCGCAACCGTCTCCATGAAGCTGGGCTACGGTCCCGCACACCGTTAGGCCGTCTTCCGCTCACGCCCCAACATCGTGCTGCCCGGCTCCAGTGGTGTCGCGACAGGCGTGAATGGAGGGACGAATGGAGACGTGTCGTCTTCAGCGATGAGAGTCGCTTCTGCCTTGGTGCCAATGATGGTCGTATGCGTGTTTGGCGCCGTGCAGGTGAGCGCCACAATCAGGACTGCATACGACCGAGGCACACAGGGCCAACACCCGGCATCATGGTGTGGGGAGCGATCTCCTACACTGGCCGTACACCACTGGTGATCGTCGAGGGGACACTGAATAGTGCACGGTACATCCAAACCGTCATCGAACCCATCGTTCTACCATTCCTAGACCGGCAAGGGAACTTGCTGTTCCAACAGGACAACGCACGTCCGCATGTATCCTGTGCCACCCAACGTGCTCTAGAAGGTGTAAGTCAACTACCCTGGCCAGCAAGATCTCCGGATCTGTCCCCCATTGAGCATGTTTGGGACTGGATGAAGCGTCGTCTCACGCGGTCTGCACGTCCAGCACGAACGCTGGTCCAACTGAGGCGCCAGGTGGAAATGGCATGGCAAGCCGTTCCACAGGACTACATCCAGCATCTCTACGATCGTTTCCATGGGAGAATAGCAGCCTGCATTGCTGCGAAAGGTTGATATACACTGTACTAGTGCCGACATTGTGCATGCTCTGTTGCCTGTGTCTATGTGCCTGTGGTTCTGTCAGTGTGATCATGTGATGTATCTGACCCCAGGAATGTGTCAATAAAGTTTCCCCTTCCTGGGACAATGAATTCACGGTGTTCTTATTTCAATTTCCAGGAGTGTAAATTTAGATTTCTGATTATTATCTTACTTAGTATCGGCCATGAACGGCAGTCGAATTCGTCCCTACTTGCATGAGGGTCCAATTAAATAGGAGGCCAAGGAAGGTGGATGGGGAATCCATCACTAATAAAATAGTGAGATGTATTCTATCGGAATTCACAAACGTAGATCCGAGGGCAGCCTTGACTGACGTTTAAAATGCAACCTACATATGATGGGGACATTGCCAGAAACATCAGCTAATGAATACAGGAACGTACACAGAAGTTACAAAATTGACTTATGTGATAATTGTACTTACTAACGTGCTGGAGAGAGTGGAATGCATGTGGAAACTCTAGCCCGCTAGAGAGAAAAATGAACCCATGAGATAACGGTAAAGGTGACAAAGAGGAATTATTGCGATTGGAAGACGTCCCATGGCAACAGCATGACATAATCGAGTGTGCCGAATGAATACGGCGATGCCTACAAGCGACCGGTATTACTACCTTCTGTTCAAAACAGGGAAACTGGAATTCGTGGCTTCGCACGAATGCATATGTATGCGTACAGAACACGTTGCATGCCCGGCTAGGGGTTTTGTGGTACAAATTGGCATTTAGGTTGAGGTTACAAAAGTCATGGGATGCCTCCTAACATCTTGTCGGACCTCCTTTTGCCCGGCATAGTGCAGCAACTGGACGCGGCACGGGCTCAACAAATCGCTGCAAGGCCCCTGAAGAAATACTGAGCAATGCTGTCTCTATAGCCACCCATAATTACTTAACTGTTGCCAGTGCAGAGTTTTGTGCACCAAATGATCTCTCGGTTATGTCCCTTAAATGTTTGATGGGATTCATGTCGGGCGATGGGGGAGGCCAAATCATTTGCTCCAACTGTCCAGAAATTTCTTCAAACCAATGGCGAACAATTGCAGGTCGGTGACGTACCGTATCGTCATTCATAAAAATTCCATTTCGTTTTGGTAGCATGAATTCAGAACATACCTATTCCCGGTGAACGATCGGTTAAGCTGTACCACAGGATCCAGTCCGTTCCATGTAAACACAGCGCCACCACCAGCTTGCACATTGTTGACAACTTGGGCCCATGGCCTCGTGGGGTATCCGCCACACTTGAACCATACCATCAACTCTTAAAAACTGAAATCGTGACCAGGACACGGTTTTCCAGTAGTCTAGGGACCAACCGATGTTGCCACGAGGCCAGGAGAGGCGCTACAGGCGATATCGTGCTGTTAGCAAAGGCACTCGCTTCGGTCGTTTGCCGCCACAGCCTTTAACGCCAAATTTCGCCGCGCTCTCCTAACAGGTATTTGCGTCGTACGTCCCACAATGATTTCTGCGTTTATTTAAGGCAGTTTCGCTTGTCCGTCCGCGCAGACAACTCTACGCAAACACCGTTCCTCTTGGTCGTTACACAAAGGCCATGTGCCACAACGTTGTCCGTGATGAGACGTAATACCTGAAATTTGATATTCTGGGCACACTCTTGTCACTGTGGACCTCTGAATACTGAACTTCCTAATGAATTCCAAAATGCGTCTAGCCCAAACTACCATTCTGGGTTAAAAGTCTGTTAACTTCCGTCGTGCGGCCATAATCACGTCGGAAAGCTTTTTCGATGAATGAGCTAAGTAGAAATGACACCTCTGCCAATGCTTTGCCTTTTGTACCTTGTGTACGCGATACTACCGTCAAGTGCATATCGCAATACTGAGACTTTTTTTTACCTCTGTTTATAAATAGAGACCAATTAGTGAACATTAATAACGGTTTGTTCACTCTTCGCCTTTATGGCGGCGTGAACTCTACTGGGAACACGTAAGATGAAGTTGTCTGAGTGTCTATGGAGGAATGGCAGCCACCTATTCCTCAAGAACTGAAACCAGAGAAGTTAGTGATGTTAGGAACTGAAGTCTTGGGCGAAGTCGAAGTTATAACTCATACCTAACAAATTCTATTGGGTCCGTGCCGGCCGCGGTGGCCGAGCGCTTCTAGGCGCTTCAGTCCGGAACCGCGCGACTGCTACGGTCGCAGGTTCGAATGCTGCCTCAGGCATGGATGTGTGTGATGTCTTTAGGTTAGTTAGGTATAAGTAGTGCCGTGCGGGATTAGTCGAGCGGTCTAAGGCGCTGCAGTCATGGACTGTGCCGCTGGTCCCGGCGGAGGTTCGAGTCCTCCCTCGGGCATGGGTGTGTGTGTCTCTCCTTAGGATAATTTAGGTTAAGTAGTGTGTAAGCTTAGGGACAGATGACCTTAGCAGTTAAGTCCCATAAGATTTCACACACATTTTGAACATTTTTTTTTTAAAGTAGTTCTAGGATCCAGGGGACTGATGACCTCAGATGTTAAGTCCCATAGTGCTTAGAGACATTTTTGATTGGGTCCGTTCCATGGAAACATAGCGCCACCACCAGCTTGCACATTGCCTCGGTCACAACTTTGGTCCATGCCTTTGTCGGGCCGGCCGCGGTGGTCTAGCGGTTCTAGGCGCGCAGTCCGGAACCGCGTGACTGCTACGGTCGCAGGTTCGAATTCTGCCTCGGGCATGGATGTGTGTGATGTCCTTAGGTTAGTTAGGTTTAATTAGTTCTAAGTTCTAGGGGACTGATGACCACAGATGTTAAGTCCCATAGTGCTCAGAGCCATTTGAACCATTTTTGAACCTTTGTCGGGTCTGCGCCAAGCTCTAGCCCTATCATCAGCTCTTACCAACGGAAATCAGAACTCATCTCATCACGCCACAGTTTTCAAATCGTCTGTGGTCCAATCGTTATGGTCACGAACTCAGGAGAGGCGCTGCAGGGTATATCGTGCTGTTAGCAAAAGCACTCACATCTGTCGTCTGATGCCATAGCCCAGTAACGCCAAATTTCGACGCACTCTCCTAACGGATACATCCATCGTAAGCCTCACATTGATTTCTGTGGTTATTTCACTCAGTGCTGTTTGTCTATTAGCACTGACTGCTTCACGCAAACACCGCTCTTCTCGGGTGTTAAATGGAGGCCATCAGCCATTGTGTTGTCCATGGTGAGAGACAGTGCTAGGAATCTGGTATTCTCGGCACAGTCTTGACACTGTGAATCTCGGAATATTGAATTCCGTAACGATTTCTGAAATGAAATGTTCATTGCATCCAGCTCCAACTACCATTCCGCGTTCGACGTCTGTTAATTCCGGTAGTGTAGCCACGATTAGCTCTGGAACCTTTTCACATGAACCACCTGAGTACAGAGGACAGGTCTGCGAGTGCAGTGACCTTTTATACCTTGTGTACGCGACACCAGCGCCATTTGTAGTTCGTATCAGTATTCCATCTTGTATTACAGTTAATATTAGTGCGGCGAAGTCATCGACATGCCACTCTGTAAGCGGCGTTTTCCCCGAATCGAGTTGGTAATGGCAGATTCTCTACTCAGTAACTCTCGAAAGCCCACTACCTGTTTGAATTGTAATAGTCACTGGACATCCGCTATGCAATCAAATGCGCGTCTTGCATGCCGGCAGGAAACTGTCATGCTGAGAGACAGCACAATACATTATAGCATCGCAGTCACGTGACACTTGTATCTATTCCATTCATCGTTGTGGCTGGGGAGCCCTTTCTACAGCTCGTCAGCTGCCTCTGATTTAATTAATCTTGCTTTTCATAGGTAACCATCTACTCGTGCAGCTTAACGCGCAGTGCACTAGATTGCGAAACAGAGAGATGAGGAATAGCCACATTGCATCCGTACGATTAGTTAACGACTGTCGGAGTGACAAGCCTTCCACCGTGAGTATGGTTTTTAGGCAGTTTTCCACTCTCAGATAGACCAGTTTGCGTCTTGTTCCTATTGTCCACCTCAGAAAATACGATATACAAACAGTTAAAATACGTTAACACACATAACAAAATTTACAATATCCACAGACAGATGACACAAGTGACTTCCCTCCTTTAACAACTGACGATTATAGCAACAGGAAGGACAAATAGCCAGAAAGATAAAGTAAAATAAAACCAGCGGAAAAATGCTCCTGTGCTAGCAGAAAAAAATTGGAATAAATTCCTATTTATTTAAAAGACTCTCACCGAAAACTGGGATACCAGCTGTCTCATTCTGCCTTCCCCCAGCACCTTAAAAAATTTTCGCAAAACTAATTGGCATGCGAACAAATTCGCGATTTTTTTAACATGCAACTCACCTCAAACTCCCACAAGCGCCCCTAACTGTAACTCTCTAGTAGCCACTAGTCCACCGCTGCAAATCCCTCATACCTATCCATTCCCACTTGCCCTTTCTTAACCACTCATTCAGCCCAGCCCATTGCCATTATCCCTTTGTGTCTCTCCGTCATTGTACTACTATATTCTCCTCTCACCGTCAATGTCTTCCTCTTGCTCTCTCTTACTGTTAATATCTTATGCCTTCCTTTCCGTTCTATTGCCTCTTCTCGCTATCATTGTCTCTCTCTGCGTCGTTGTCATTGTCATATACTCTCTCTATCTCTTACTATCGCCGGCCGGAGTGGCCAGGCGGTTCTAGACGCTTCAGTCTGGAACCGCGCGACCGCTACGGTCGCAGGTTCGAATCCTGCCTCGGGCATGGATGTGTGTGATGTCTAATATCTTACAGTATTTATTACTTTTCTGCCTCTTTGCCACTACTACTTCCTTCTTGTCTCTCAGCATAAGAAGTTCAAATATATTCGTAGGCCAATTTCTTTGCGAAAATTTTTGAAAGTGCTGAGGAAGGTGAATGGGGCAGTTGGTACCCCACTTTTCTGTCAGAGTCATTTAAAATAAACAGGAACATATTCGCATTTTTTGTGCTCCGATAGGAGAATTTTCCCGCTGGTTCCTTTCTTTTCTCGACTACAGCAGGGCATGTAAGTAATATGAAGAGAAATATATTGGTTAGTAAAACTTAGACAGTTTACTTATGTGAAAATGAAATAACGCAAAACTAATTTCACAGTTCAGACCGTATTATAAGTGAAAACACATTTTTTTCAATTGCCTTAGTTCTATGACATGGGGTTCCCAGATGATAACGGAGACGCTTTACATCAAATTTCTCCGTGATACGCCCCTTTTCTCCTCACAGCAGAATTTACGTGTATATTTTACATGTTCCAGTAGGGTAACTTTGAACGTCTGTGTGTTTGAAATGGTTGAAGATATCAAACAAATTTCCAATGTCGTTCGAGATCTGTATCTTAGGAATATAAAGCAAAAATTTCAACCGTTTTCTGTGCGTAGCCGTCTTGGAAAATTAGGCTGGGTTTTGTTCCGCTGGTGACGGCGAAAATATAGTAAAAACCCTTCTTGTGGGGTTTTCAAATGAACCGCCCATGAACTAATGGACCCACGAACTCCACTGTAGACCAAATGAAATGCAAAAGGAATCAACTAATTTGTTCGATTCGCCTAAGCGGGAGGAAATGTGTAATATTCATAAAAAAAATGGTTCAAATGGCTCTGAGCACTATGGGACTCAACTGCTGTGGTCATTAGTCCCCTAGAACTTAGAACTACTTAAACCTAACTAACCTAAGGACATCACAAACATCCATGCCCGAGGCAGGATTCGAACCTGCGACCGTAGCAGTCGCACGATTCCGGACTGCGCGCCTAGAACCGCGAGACCACCGCGGCCGGCGTAATATTCATACTTTGATCCATTATTGTAGGACTGTGACATTAAGACGACGCTTTTGATGGGTGTACAAAAGGTCCGTAGCCCAGGGCGTATCCAAAAATCTTGACATTACCTCTCTATCAACAGCAGTGCCCGAGTAGTGAGCACCAGAAAATCCGAGTTTCTGCAAGCATACATTGTTTGGATGATTCATGCAGGCACACATTTATGGCCAATATGCAATTCTCTGTGACAGGTAGAACAGCCACAAGGCGTATTAATGTTGGTCGTTTTACAGCTGTTACAAGGCGTGGTAGGGTATATAAAGGGCATGAACAGCATCCAATATTTTGTGATCTCTATGCAGGTCATAGATTTACCACGTACTCGTGTTAAGAAGATTTATCATCAACTGACAAATTTTGAAAGGCGCCTCATTGCGAGTGTCCATTTGGGTGACTGCTCTGATCGTGCAGTATCAAGATTTATGGGGCATTCGTATATGACAGCGAGCTTATGTTGGACTGTGTGTGAACATGATGACAAACATTCTCGTCGCCAAGGCTCCGGTCGACCACGCGTCGCCACCGCACAGGAGAATCGTCGTTTTCTGCAACCGGCACATCATAATCCCTTCGTATCTTTCGTATCTACGGTACCACCCGACAACAGGTAATGGACTCCCTGCAACATTTGTGCTTTCCTGCTCCACTGGTCGCAGACTACCAGCAGCCCACTAGTGAATTATCACCCCTAGCCCAGCCGGCAGCCGTTAACATCACGACACAAAGGGCTGCGTTTAGAGTGATGCATACAAGGAAGCGTGGACTGCTGATGAACGACATCACATTACGTTCACCGACGCATGGGGATCCTGCACTACCCCGGGTGAGCGGCGACCTGGGCAAACGTCTCATTCTTCCAGTGTTTCGGAGACGTCACTGGTGACGTCATACGCGGGGAGCCATTGGGTTTGAGTTCAGGTCATGTCTGGTAGTGATACAAGAGCCGTGATGTTACAATGGTACTTTACAGACATCCTACGTCCTCATGTATTACTTCCGATGCGACAATATCGTCGTGCCATTTTTCAGTAGGACAATGCTCCTCGAAGAGTGTCTCTCTGAAGTGTCTGCCTGGTTTTCGCGTACCACCCTGGCCAGCAATAGCTCTAGATCTAACCCCGACACAAAATGTGCGAGACCAGCCAGGAAGTCAACTTTGTTCCAGTGCCTGTGTCCACACCCTTCCCAACAGAATCAGTACATGCGTCCAGGCCAGAGAGGGTGCAAAGTGATATTGATTGAGGACTTGTACTGGCCAGATATTTGTGTATTTCACTCGATTTTGTAATCACTGAACTAACCTCACATACCTTCTCAACCCATGTAGTTTCATTTCGTTCCTTCTTTCGCTTTTGTGTGCTTCACACTTTTGTCAGGCAGTGTACATATTAACACGGCGTCCTGGAATTTTTTCCTCTGTTTGTTATTTACATCGTTTATTAGCTGAGTTTCCTAAGGAATAATGAGCGTATGCAGTTGACACTTTCATATCTACCCTGAGACTTGCACTGAGGCATTAAAACTGTTCTTTGGTGGCGGGGCTAGCGATGGTCGGACCGGACGCTGAGGCGGAGAAAGGAGGAGAGCGTGTGTGTGTGTGTGTGTGTGTGTGTGTGTGTGTGTGTGTGAGAGAGAGAGAGAGAGAGAGAGAGAGAGAGAGAGAGAGAGAGAGAGTCCATAAGGTCGCGTAAATCAAGTTTCTTTTCATCTTCTCATACAAAGAAATCGTTAAAAAAGAGAGCACTGGCCCGTAATCACCTTATAAAAGACACATCGAAAGTGCGCAATCGTATTCTGCGTTTCTGAGAGCCAGACGCGAGTAATAGAAACTAGCGGGCTGTCTGCCACAGCTCTGCGAAGCACGTAGCCGTGTGGAGCATGAGGTGCTCTGGCATTCCCCGAGAGAGAGGCTTCAGCGTGGTAGCTTTTAGCCAGCTACGTGACCGGAAAACCCGTGAGAGCGGAGCTTACACTCTGTCGCGTCATCTCGTCTCACACATCGCCTTAGTTATGCCACTTCCGCGAGCATGCCAAGCACCGCTGTGATCCTGCATAATCTCACGAGAACACTACCCATCCCAGAGGCTAACCGTCTCATTGGGGTTGAGTTCAGAGTGAATTGACTCTACTTCGTCTGTGGTGAGACTCTGCAAGCACTTTCCCATTTTCTGCAGATAAGTCCTGCGTGTTCAACCAGTAATACAGCTTACACAAGAAACCGAGATGTTCTATTTTGGGCTAGATATGTATTGTATTACGGCTTGGTATAATATTAAATCAGTTCTTCACAACTGACTGTAGCGAGACGTGCATACAGTATCCGTAATAAACGTCATAACTTCAGTAGAAACATTCACCTAAAAACTAACGTCTTGTCGCATGCCAGCCAATTAGTGGAAAACACAGCTATACTGTACCCTCCTTCCGCGATGAAATCTATTGCTCGCAGATATTCGAAACCGTTTCTAGCTGAGCTAATCTACGAACGGTGACCGTATGTTTTACCAAGGCGCTGTGCAAAGGTCTCCTTATGCTCACTAGGCCGATTTGAAAAACAGCTATATTAAAGTGACAGAGCACGAATACATTACACAGACACACTGGCAACTACACCTATACATCAAGAAACTAAAAATAAATCCAACGTTTCTTTTAATTTCAAATATTCACTTGCTGAATTTAATCGATGCTTTTAGAATCAAACGCATTTTTCATTCCTTGAGTTACAGTTGCTTGCCGAAGTCACGCCTTTGCATAACATCTGATGCAATTAATTTTTTTTACATCAGCCATTAATTTTTTTTTTGTAAACATATATGTGTAACTCATACACATTGGATAATTTATGTTACTGTTGAGGTCTTCACCAAAGAGATTGGTTTTATGCAGCTTTTCACGCTAGTCTATCCTGTGCAAGCCTCTTCATATCTGTATAACTACAGGAACCTCTGTTCATTTGAACTTGGTTACTGTAGCGGAGCACTAGTTTCTGCCTACAATTTTTGCCTCTCCGTTATCATATTGGCAATCCTTGATGCCTCACGATGTATCGTAACACTCAATCCCCTCTTTTAGTCAGGTTATCCCACAATTTCTTTTCTCCCCAATACGAGTCAGTACCGCCTCATTAGTTACTCAGTCTAATAATCTAACCTTCAGAATTCTTCTGTAGCTCCACATTTCAAAAGCTGCTAGTCTCTTGTCTAAACAGTTTATCGTCAACGTTTCACTTCCATATAAGATTACAGTCCGGACAAAAACCTTCAGAAAAGGCTTCGTAACAAATGTATATTCGATGTCAAAAAATTCCTCTCTTCAGAAACGCTTTTCTTGCGGTTGCTAATCTACATTTTATACCTTTACTACTTTGGCCATTATCAGTAATTTTACTGTCAAAGTAGCAAAACTCATCTACTTTCAGTGTCTCACACCCTATCCAATTCCCACTGCGTCGCGTAATTTAATTCTACTACATTCTGTTATTCTGGTTTTGCTTTGTTAATGTTCGTCTTATATCCTCCTTCAAAGACAATGTCACTTCTGTTGAATTGCTCTTCCAAGTCCTTTTGCTGTCTCCGACAGAATTACGATATCATTGGTAACCTCAAAGTCTTATTTCTTCTCACAGAATTTTACTTCCTTCTCCAATTTTTCCTTTGGTTTCCTTAACAGCTTTCTCAGTCTGGTTGAATAACGTCGTGGATATGCGGCAACCTTGTCTCAGTCTCTTCTCAACCACTGCTCTTGGCCCTCGGCTCTTATAACAGCCGTCTGGTTTCTTTCGCTCCCTGTGCTTTACCACAGCTCCCTTCAGAATTTCAAAGAATTTATTGCAGCCGACATGGGTTTACATTTCCTTAACGTATCATCTAAGATAAGTCGTAGGCTCAGGTATAAGTCGTGAGGTCAGTATTACTTCGCGTGTTCTGACATTTCTCCGGAACGCAAAAGGATCTTCCGTGAGCCCACTTTCTACCAAATTTTTTCTTCCTCTTTAAAAAATTTGCTTCAGTATTTTGTGAACATCACTTATTAGACCGATGGTGTGATATTTACGTCTGTCGGCATCTGATTTTTTTTTTTTTTTTTTAGTTTGGAATTATTACATTCTTGTTGTAGTATGAGGGTCTTTCGCCTGTCCATGTACCTTACACACAGGGTGCAAGAGTTTTGTCATCAATAACTCCCTAAAAGGTCTTAGTAAATCTAAGGGAATGTCGCCTACCCCAAGGGACTTTTCCCGACCTAGACCCTTAAGTGCTTAGATAAATTCCTACCTCAGTATCATATCTCCCATTTCACCTACATCTACTCCCTCTTCCGTTTCTACACTATAATACTGCCTTCAAATTCTTTCCACTTCTATAGTCCTTTTATATGTTCCCTCAATCTTTCAGCTTTCCTTTCTTTGCTTAGTTATGGCTTGCCATCTGAGAGCTTGATATTTACACAGCTGCTTCTCTTTTCTGGAAAGGCCTCTTTAATTTCCACCACTCATTCATGTTACTACGCCCTTGCATTTGCTCTTTAACCGTTACTACATAGCCATTTTACACTTTTGTCATTTTGCCTATTAGATACTCTGCCGCCCTCACTGTTTCGTCAATTCATGGCACTAGTTCGTCCTCTGTTGGATTCCTGTCCTCTGTTTCAACCAATCGTTGCCTATTTCTCCCTTTGAAATTGGTAGCTACCTCTGGTTATTTCAGTTTATTCAAGTCTCATCTCCTTGATTTCTTACATTGTTATCAGCGCACAAAAACTTTGGAAGGGCGAGTTGGTCCAGAAATGAAACTGACTGTATTTTGCCAAATGTCAAACGAGTGAGGGATATGACTATAAACGATTTTATAATTTATAGATTGGTAAGATAGGATGTAAAAATTGATAGAAAGCTAGAAAGAAACAAACTGATGAGGCGGGTAATCATAAATCTAGATCACGGAAATCATTTCAAGAATAGGGAAGTGTACCACATGAACCCCAGCATTAAATGTAGTATCTTTGAAGAAAGAGATTACACATACATGGATGCAAACGCCGTATTATGTTTCTGGTATTAAGAAGACAAAAGAAAAGAAAAACTTAAGTGAAAAAATACAATTATGAAAGAGAGAGTTTTGATGTAGAAGAAACCATAATAGGAACAGGATAGAATTTGCTGAAGTAAATAAAACTACTTGTAAATATCTTCGATACATGGAAATCAAAAGAATCACTTGAAAACGATGCGAATCTGAAGCAGATAAAAGAGAATGTTACGTTGGGTACACATTATCTTTCATCATTTTAGATGGAACACAATTTAGTAACTACTAAGTGCAAAGTTTTCTGCAAATTTTTGCACAGTTTGAGAGATGAAGCAGAAACATATACAGACGCGAATGAAATTAATAATGTTGAAAGGTCTCTGTTGGATTCCTTTCATATTTAATTTCTTAAATCTGTTGTCGTTTATAGAGTAAATTCCTCTCCTAAATTTACTGTGGCGTTTCTATCTGGGAGGAGACTGAGTAGTGGAACGTGTTACTTTTACACATAAACAAGAACGATCTGTCACACTACTACACTTTAAAACACAGTTTATATGTAATTCATGTCACACAGTCTCATACGGAACCTACATCCGCTTTCTTTTATATACTGTATATGATAAGATACTGTAATCCCCCTTCCCTTCTGTGTGAGAGTATGAATGAGCAAATGTATTTGTAGTTGCATGCTTGAGGGTAGCAGACAAGCCTGTCTGCTAGAGAACAGTAGGACCAACGTCGGAACAGGTAGCTACGCTTCCTAAAAGCAAAGAGGTTTCTATCCTTAGTATGGTTCTGTCCGTCCGTTGTCATGTTGGTATAGGAAGCTGCCCCTCTGGCCACTTCCGATTGTCTTTGTGAGCCACCCTCAGGAAGCACGCTCGGCGGTAGGCAGTTGCTGTGGGACCGTGGCGAACGTCTGAAGTGGTGAGATCTCCGGCTAAGCGCGTGTCTGCTAAGTCCGTAGGACAATGGATTTCTTAAGTTCAGCCTAACTGAAAACTTAATACCTTGATTTCAGATTTAGCTCTAAAATATCTAATGCTATCTTAAATTGCAGCGGAGTGTAATTCTCGTGTGAAGTTCAGATTATTTTGCGGTAGTTGCTTTGTCATTACTTTGTGAGTAAAGTGGAACAACGTGTTGATCAGTAACTCTAACTAAGTTCATCAATCTTAAATGTGAATGCTTGTGTGATTATAACGTCTCGTCTTGACAATATTTTACAATATAGCAACTTTTCTTTATGCTTTTCTTTATGTTCAACCCACGTGGAGTGTACTTTGCGAGACCAGTACCACGTGCTTATATAACTGTTTGACCCATCAGGTTAATAGTAAGACGTTAGTAACCAGTTCAAGGTTTTTCTTTTGTCAATTGCTTTTCGATCGAATTTATTTTAATTATCAAAATTACTGTGGAGTTATACGCTTTCTGTAAACCAAGTTGACCATGTGGAGCATGTGGTGTAATCATCAAAGTAGCCTTCAGCTATTCTTTTTGGGAAGATTTCACAAAGAGTTAATATGAATTTAGTATACCAGTGTGTGGTAATTACATGACGGACAGGATTGTGTTACGAACGTAATTTCTTTGGGTGAAAACTGAATCTGTTGGTTGTGGTTAATTTCTCCTTGCTTATGTTTCAACGTTCTTTGGGTGTTGTTTTGTGAATGCAGTGTTGTACACAGTCTCCCAATCTTGGCTCCATATTTGATGTGTTCCGTAAGATTAAAATCTCACATTTTTACAATCCTTAAACAAGGCACCAGCTCAGTTATAACTCACGTATAATATGCCGAAATTTCAATGAACAATCTTAAAATAAATTTCCAAATATAAACTGATTTCTTTCTTTTTATTTAAATTCTCCTTTTTATATATAGATATATTACCGGTTGTTGTATGACTGTAAAAGATTATAATCAATGTTAGTCTGATTGGTAATGTGGTAAACCTAGACTAGTTACCTGGTGAAACAGTTGCGCAGTAATGCACGGTTAACTTCTCCCCAGACAGCTCACAGCTTTTAACCCGCTTTTATTCTACTATTAGCACCCGATCTCAGCATAGCAAAATTACTGTAGCAATATTACACATGGCGACCCTGTTCTGTGATTCCGCTAGACTCTGGAATCTCTGAGACGTTAGATTGCAAGCGTTGTATAATCTTAATTTTTTTTCCCTACAGCGCTCAAACAACTTCTGCGTTGTTTCTGAGCAGACTTTCAAAAGATTCACGGCGTTGTTGAGCGGCGTTGTGTTGTTTGTCTTGTTGTTTTGTTTTCTATATTTGTGTGTTTTATATGTGTGTGTTTTATATGTGGGTTTTTTTTTTTCGCTTGTAAATTCCACTGTTTCGATCAAAGATAAAAATTTGTTTTGCGTGTGAAAAAGTGAGTACTAGGTTGTAACTGTCGAAATTTTTGGGGGATACATTTACTGTGATTAGTGTGTTGCATACTGGGTATAAATTGAACTAATGCAGACACGTAACCAAACTAAAAGTAATCGGTCCGACAACTTAAGCAACATGGACCAAGGGGATAATTTGATTTCGAATGTTAACGCGTCGGGCGGTTCCGAAAATGCAATGGGGAATACTTCAGACGAAATGCAAAACAGGACGAACGGGCTCACAGCAGAGCCAGAAATAAATTTGCCTCCTACTAACCAAATTGATTTGGCAGAACTCATGAAAGCCTTATTGCAACAAAATAAAGAATCATCCGAAAAATCGATCCGCGAGCTAGGCGAACAAATGACGCAGAAATCAGAAAAATCGTTCCGAGAACAGAAAGAATCATCCGAAAAATCGATCCGCGAGCTAGGCGAACAAATGACGCAGAAATCTGAAAAATCTATCCGCGAGCCAGGCGAACAAATAGACGAAAAACTAATCCAGC
The DNA here is from genome assembly GCF_023864345.2 of Schistocerca serialis cubense. Taxonomy (NCBI): domain Eukaryota; kingdom Metazoa; phylum Arthropoda; class Insecta; order Orthoptera; family Acrididae; genus Schistocerca; species Schistocerca serialis. The sequence goes on from NC_064643.1 coordinate 466,207,535, forward strand.
AGACAAATAAAGTCGACAAGTCGATGCAGAGAGTGTCCGATGATATCTCACAAAGAATAAACAATCTGGCAAGTGAAATAAAAAGTGATATTATGAAAGAATTAGGCCATACATTTGAACAAATCAATGACCGTCTGCAAGCGTTAGAACAGGGTAAGCGGAGTGGCGATGCCGAATCTAAAGAAAGCGAAAAACGGCCACTTAGGAATTTCCAAGAGCTGAGGGAAGAATGCCAAAGGGAACACCAGCAGGTACTCTCGAGGGTCCAAGAGGCGGAAACGCATTGTCCCACGTCCGTTAGCAACACAATAGCGGACAACAGTTTAGCGATCCACGCGTTGGAACAGCAAGTAGAACAATTGAAGCAGACTGGGGCGGAGGACAAGAGACAAATAGATGATAAGATTGCGGCATTAGCGGACATTGTAGGCACGATGAAGCTGACGGAAAGCGAGAACAATACTACACTGGTAGCGGCCGCAGAGACCGAAGAAGTGCGTTCGCTTCTGAGATTTCAGAAGGGACAGTTCGAAGTGAACAGGCAAAACAAAGTTGTAACAGGCGAATTACAAGAACGCGTGGCGCATCTGGAAAACCGCATGGCGTGTGATTCCGAACTCGCCAATAGCACTAAAAATAGCCGTACGAACAGTGCAGAGAGGGACTCCGGCCACGAGGGAGATTTTGACGACAGGGAAAAATGTAATTTAAGGGGCAGACATGAGAGACATAGAAACATTCAAGGGCCTCGCCAGGAGGAACTGCGGGGATTTGATTTCAAACATTTCCTTACGGTAAGAAAGTTTGAGATATTCCGAAATTCGCAAAAAGGAATACATCCACGAGCATGGCTCGAGCAATTTGAGTTCTGTCTTCCTCCCGACTGGGCAAGTTCACATAAGATAGAATATATGTGTGGCTATTTGGAAGGCGAACCGGCGATTCGCATAAGGTCGGCAGCGCGTCACTGCAACTCCACTCGGGAGTTTCGACAAGCCTTTCTCTCCGCCTATTGGTCGGAAGCGGCACAAGACAGGGTCAAACATGGCATAATTATGCTGCCAAATTTGAACCAGTCTGGTTTCGGCAGCCCTGCACGCCTATTCGACCACATGCTGCAGGCAAATCAATTTTTATACGACCCATACGGGCCTGCGGAACTAATTAGGATATGCATCACCAAATTGCCGATGCACTTGCGGCACGTCATTCTTGCGGGACGATGCAAAGAGGACGTGGAAACGTTTAAGACGCTTCTCCAAGAGTTGGAATACAATACAGCAGAATGCCCGCCTAATCAGGCACAAAGTTATTACGGGGCACAGCAGCGCGATCGCAGTCGTGGCCGTAGTACTAATCAACGGCGTGACTGGTCGTCGCGACGCGAACGGAACAATAATCGGGACAGGCCGTATAGAAACTGGGGTAACAGTCGCGAACACAGGTGGAACAACGGAAATGATAGAGGACGTGGACAAGATCGTGAACGCTACAGGTACGGCAACCAGAATCGATACTACGATGAATATGGTGGGAATAGGACTGTAGGCGGAGCACCTCATGATGTTGAAATTCGGCCGGCCAACCCTAGACATAATCCAGCAAATGGAAATGAACAAAACCGACAATGATAAATGATCAGCGCAGAAGGCGCCCAATCGGAACAAATGAGCGACATGGCAAATGAGTAGAAAGGACAGTGAGAAGTAGAGAGGACGGTGAGGAGAAAGAATTGATTAGTTTAAATTTGTGACGTATGCATTTTGAATAATATGTTGGTAAAAATAATGATAAAGATGTTTCTATGTGATTGATTGAAGTGATGTTTTAATTTTTTTTCTTTCCTTGTGCAATTAGGATTTAGTTTGGTTCAAATGTGAAGATAAAAGGTTTCTTTGTGAACGAGTGAAATGCTGTTTATGTTTTTTTTGTGTAAATTGAAAAGAGTCGCTCCTGAGAGAAGCAAGATCTGTGCTGAATTAATGCAAAACTCAGGGGAATATCCGATCTGTGGGTATTATGGGTCTGGCAAACCCAGGTCCCCAGCTGTTAGTAGCCTTGTTTCCGATTTTCTGCTTTCAGTGCTACTATCTATCTATTACTATTCTATATCTGTCAGTATGTCATCATCACATATGTGAACTTGCCCAGTCGGGAGGAAGACAGAACTCAAATTGCTCGAGCCATGCTCGTGGATGTATTCCTTTTTGCGAATTTCGGAATATCTCAAACTTTCTTACCGTAAGGAAATGTTTGAAATCAAATCCCCGCAGTTCCTCCTGGCGAGGCCCTTGAATGTTTCTATGTCTCTCATGTCTGCCCCTTAAATTACATTCTTCCCTGTCGTCAACTCATGAAAGCCTTATTGCAACAAAATAAAGAATCATCCGAAAAATCGATCCGCGAGCTAGGCGAACAAATGACGCAGAAATCTGAAAAATCGTTCCGAGAACAAAAAGAATCATCCGAAAAATCGATCCGCGAGCTAGGCGAACAAATGACGCAGAAATCTGAAAAATCTATCCGCGAGCAAGGCGAACAAATAGACGAAAAACTAATCCAGCTCTCTGAAGAGCTCTGAAGAAGAGAAATTTGTTAACATCCAGTATTGATTTAGGTGTCAGGAAGTCATTTCTGAAAGTATTCGTATGGAGTGTAGCCATGTATGGAAGTGAAACATGGATGATAAATAGTTTGGACAAGAAGAGAATAGAAGCTTTCGAAATGTGGTGCTACAGAAGAATGCTGAAGATTAGATGGGTAGATCACATAACTAATGAGGAAGTATTGAATAGGATTGGGGAGAAGAGAAGTTTGTGGCACAACTTGACCAGAAGAAGGGATCGGTTGGTAGGACATGTTCTGAGGCATCAAGGGATCACCAATTTAGTATTGGAGGGCAGCGTGGAGGGTAAAAATCGTAGAGGGAGACCAAGAGATGAATACACCAAGCAGATTCAGAAGGATGTAGGTTGCAGTAGGTACTGGGAGATGAAAAAGCTTGCACAGGATAGAGTAGCATGGAGAGCTGCATCAAACCAGTCTCAGGACTGAAGACCACAACAACAACAACAATCTGTCAGTATAAATGAGGATCTCTTACTATAGTATGCGTGCTGTATGAATATTTTAAGATAGGAGAACTCTGAGAAAGGAATGAGTAAGTTTGGAATCTTGAAAACAGGATGCGATAATACGATTGTTTAACCATTGGCTTCCCAATATGCGATGATATGTTAATATTGATGATATATGTCTTTTTTGTTCTTTATAGCTGAGTACGGAAAGTGCTGTCTGTGGATTTCGTAAGTAGATTGATTCCCTTCAAGGTGAAAGAAGAATTGTGGTTTGTGTAATTTACGTCGCCCTGAAATATTATTGTGGCAGTCAAATACGAGCAGTTTTCCAGCAAATGGAGAATGGAACGGAAATGTGGATCCTTTTTGTAGTCTTCACTGATGTTGAGCCAGAGCCTAAAAAAATTATTCTGCGTTAATACTTGTCCTAGAAAAGCGACGTTTATGTATTTTTGCTGATGCTGTGAGCATTACAGCTTACCGTTTTCGCTGGTGCGGGATGCACTGCAGCCTATATGATTTGTACTGAGGAAATTTCCCTCTTGAAGGTAGAGGATGATTAAATAATTTTGATTATGGGAACGAAGGAAAGCTTGGTTTAAGGTAATAAGGATGAAGCAAAACATTTGTCATTTAAACTGCAGGAGGATTCGGATCTTTTGTGTCTGTTGTAAGTTCAATATGTTAAGATGATACTGTTTTACAGAATAGAGGTGACCGCAATTTTGCCATTCATGAGAAATGAATCCAGAATAACCACCAAAGGCGAAATGACTGATTTGGAAGCGAGAGGTAACTTAAAGAAGGAACGAAATCGCAGCAAAATGGGTAAGAAAATGTAGTATAACCTGTATAATTAAAATATTTGTACCCTTCTCAGAGCCATCTGTGTGATTAATTCTTGTGATAACGTAATTTTAAATGAAATTTTCTTACTGTTTTATGTGTGAATATATGAGTATGATAAATGTATAATTGCGAGTCTCTTTTCAGGTGTGTGAACTGGTATAAATGTTTTGGTGTGTAAATAACCATTGTTCTTTTTACTGTGTATGTTTAAGGAAAGTTTCTCCATATTTATCATGTGACAAGACGTATGCCGCGAGCGTCAAGAAGAGGACGAATTAGAACAATGTTGTAGTGGTATATACACGGTGTTGAAATAGCATTGAAGTAGCTTATTGGCTTAACTAGTAGTGGATAGAAGTAGAATATTGAGTAATGCATGTTTATGGGTAGTTAGTTTGTAGAATAGACAACAGGTGTGCATGTATGTGTGTGTAAATAACATGTGAACCCTATGCTGTCCTGACCTATACTTGCACAAGGCATAATCCTATTCATTTTAGTGAATTAATAAGTAGCATTGGATTTATTAAAACGTAAGTGAACCACATTAGTGATGTGGATTTAAATATTATATTGTCAGTTCATTTAATTTTTTATTTTTTTTACATTGTAAAGTCATTTCACTTTTATTTTTTTACATTGTCAAGTCATTTAAATTTTATTTTATATTGTCGATTCATCTAATTATTTTTATAAAAAATAAATAAATAAATAAAAAAAATTAAGTCTCACTTTGTTCTTAAAAATTGTGAAAGACAATACTAAGTGGTATTATGTATGACATTGTGTAATCACATAAGGATGATGAAAAATTTCTGTGAATGCAGTTGAGAACGTGAAAGCGAACCGGCAAAACTCTTAAGAGACAGCGGGAGCAGCCGGACTAGTTGTAAACTGGCGGGTTTCCCAGCAGGACACGCTGTCAGCCAGGTCACTTCGGGAGCGCGGCCGACAACAAAAGAAGGTACGCGGCAAATATATGAATGTTCTGTGAGTAATACCAGGTGAGGTTTACTAACCCATCTGAGAAATGAAGCAAGGAGAGAAGCCTGCAGACTACTGATATTTCCACAGAGATGGTTAAAGCTGGAAGAAAGTTACTATAAAAATAGTTGTAAAACTGAAGAAGGCAGTGCACTAGAATTGGGACGATGCTGCAGTAATTACAATTTAGAAGAAAAGAGTCAGGCAAGGCATTAAAAACCATAGATATATCATCCTCATTTTCACAGTGTTCATGATATAAACTTATCACCAATCAGACAGGGGAAAATCTTTGAATATTAATCAGGCAAACGAAAAAACCGATTATTAGACGAGGATGTGGCACATAACAAATAGCATTAAAATGTTATGCGAGATGCGATATTCCCAGCAAGTATGTAATTTAAATTTTTCTCAGGTATTGTGCCGCATTTAATCGTTGATTCTGTGCGGATTGGCGGCAATAAGACTTGGTGCCATCCTCGAGTGACCACTGAGGAAAGATCGGTTGGTACGTCGTTGCGCCCCTTTATACGCTTATCGGTAGCACAACACTCGGCAGAGGATGATGCTTCGCGGATTCACGAAATAGGTCGTTGAGGAACTATACCATGAAATTTGAGAAATCGGAGGTTCTCAGGCAAACCTTTTATTTCTGGGATTCTGTGACTAAAGGAGGAGTCGAGACCCGAGCCTCTAACCTGAAAAACAAACACAGTGGATTCCACGCTATCAAAGCTGGGACCCACGGCTTTTCCGACGGAGGAAGCAGCTTGAGATGCAACACGAGCCCAATGACGGGGCGGCAGCAACTGAGCCGCCAAAAATATTCACCCACCCTGGCCTTCCCCACCCCCCGTCTGCTCACACGTACCTCGCAACTTTTATCTGGTCAATATCCACAACTAGTAACAGTCCCATAATTTTCTATTGTTCACTTCCCATAACAAATCAGTAAGCCATATTGTAAGACAGTAGTAACATTTAAGGAGTGATCGGTATGATGAATTCCACTATTTTGTGCATTAACTACAGTTTATGGCACTACATGTCTCCCTTCTGCTGTTGAACATTGGCGCTCTCTATCGATACCTGTCTTAACTAGCTCTTCAAACCTTCAATCTGTTTCTTTGTTTCGTTCGTAACATGTTTCACTACTTTACTTGTTTCAAAGTAACATAATTTTGCAGAAGTCATCAGAAATGAATAAACTTTTTGTCAGAGAGAGACCCTTGGCAGTTTATGAAACATCATATGCAGAGCAACAGTCAAGCATTGTATACGGAACATCACTGGGTGTAGAATAACAATTAAATAGCGTGTCTCAAGCCTCTGTGTGTCCCACCCTATCATGGAGTAGCAAGAACAGAGACGTGAGTCTAAATAAAAGAGCACCCATGGTTTTGTTGCACTTTTACACAACATATTTGTGTGAAAGCGCATTTTCCATTATGACTAATATAAAGATGGGCAAACACGGAAATCTGAGAATGTTTGATGTGGAAACTCGTGTGAATTTCTCCTATATCCGAGCTAATATAAGACATATTTGTAATATGCGTCAAGCTCACGTGCGTCATTGCACTTCTAATAGTATTGAAAAGTTTTGTATCTCTGAATAAGTGTTTTATTTATAGTTATGCTGTACTTAGAAATGAAATATAAAAATTAGTATTTGTTTAAAATGTAATTTGTTACATCAGATTCTCTTTTATTAATATTGGTGAAATGGTGTATCGTGAAATTGTGTGTATTACAAGGATGTTGCCATGAAGATGCGTTTGGAAAGTTCCAACAGAGAAATCTTTTGAAACTGTTGACTGGACTACACAGGCAGCGGGTATAAAATACAGTGCAAAGAGGAAAAGGTAATTTACAACTCGTACAGAAATCAAACTGGAGTGTAAAAGTCAAATTCCATGAAATGAAGCAGTTATTGAAAATGGGTTGAGACACGATTGGAGCCTATCTCCAATGTCATTCTATGTGTACAATGAACAATCAGTAAAGGAAACCAAGGAGAAATTAGAAAAGAGAAGTAAAGTTCAGGGTGAAGAAATAAAAACTTTGTGGTTTACCATTTCCACTGGAATTCTATCAGAGACGACGAAGACTTGGAAAAGCAGTTGAAAAGAATGGATGGTGTCTTCTAAAGAAGTTACAGGATGAACTTCAATAAAACCATATCAAGGGTTATGGACTACAGTCTAATAAATCAAGCAATTCTGAGGGAATCGGATTTGGAAATGAGACACTAAAAGTAGTAGAGGTTTGCTATTTGGGCAGCAAAATAACTGGTGATAGTCAAAGTAGAGAGAAATTAGAATGCAGACTGACATAGCAGGTAAAGGATTTCTGAGAACGAGAAATTTTTTAATATCTAATTTTGATTTAAGTTTATGAAAGCATGACGCAGAATTTTTAAATTTAAGTGTTTGAAAAAATCTTCTGAAGGTATTTTTCTGGAAGGCAACCGTGTACGGAAATGAAACGTGGACGACAATCAGTTCAGATACGAAGAGAACAAAAGTATTTTAATTGCGATGCTATAGGAGAATGCTGAAAATTGCATGGGTAGATCGAATAACTTATGAGAACGTACAGCATAGAATTGGGGGAAAAGAAATTTGTGCCACAACTTGACTAAAAGAAGGGATCTGTCGACAGGACCCATCCCGAGGCACCAATATATAGTCGGTTTCGGAATGGAGGGAAGCGTCGGGGGTACTAAATGTAGAGGGAGGCATAAACTTGAATACAGTTACCATGTTCAAATGGCTGTAGGTTGCAGTAGTTATTCAAAAATGATGAGGTCTGCACAGAATAGAAAAACAGAAGACGACGAAAACATCAATCCTAATCCACAGCAGAACGAAGTAGCAGTGTCCAAAGAAAAGAAAAGAGCTTCAATTTCAAGTACTTTTATATAGAAAATATTTTTTAAAATAACAAGCTGTTCACGCTTCGTACGAAGCACGCTTCAATAAGAGTAATTTGTCCTTTTCACTGTGCTTCACTACTACATACTTCTGTTTTTGAATGAATGTTTACCTTTCTTTGGTTTCTCTGTCGGCTTTTAGAATGGAGTCAAAGCTGAGTTACTTTGTGCTTCTAAAGGAACAAACAAAAATATAAATTTTGGGTCGAGCCGGTTGGGATAGGGAGTTAAAATGATTGTGAAAATTCTTGTTTCACTCTCCGATGCACAGAGGACTTCTGTGCTCAAGTACAGCTTGAGAAAGAGTAATTTTCCTCATCTGTATAGATTACTCTGAGGTAGTCACAGAACTGCACAAGAAATGGATTTCGTGACATGCACTCATTAGACAAAATACATCTCCTATTTCTTCATGTAAATTGAGAAGCTGTAATGAAAGCACTCCCTTTTTTTCCACGCTCGTTTTTTTTCCTTTTTATTGCTTTTGTTACCAATTTCTTGCCTATTCCTTCTACTGAAGGTGGTCACGTGTGTGAAAACATGATTACTTCCTTTCTACTATAAAAATTTTGGCATTACAGTTCTTTATGTTTTCCAGCATATTTAACTTCTCGATAATGACTGATGTGAAGTTTTTATAAAGTACAAGTGTCTGCCCCCTTAAATTTTACATGCCTTTGACACTGTTCTCCACTTTCAGTGTCACTATCCTACGTGTCTAAAAGCACTTTTCAGCATCTTAAATCGTCGGCACTAGGTTTAGCACTACTGCACTGGTCTCCGACACCAGCTACAAGATAAGATGGCGTTATCAGACGCACCTGTTTGGCAGAAACCACATTTACACGCGCAAGTTCCTGAAAAGCAAGTTGCGGAATTCGAGTAGGCTGATAAGTGGACTTTTCCTCAATCTTTTTCAAAATTGCGAAGTTTGTGTGTGACAGTATGACCGTTGCCTGAGATTGGTGCTACCGATAAGAGGATAAAGGGAGGCATCAATGGACCGAATGGTAATTCATTAGGAGTCATCTGAAGATAGGAGCGCGTCTTATTGCTAAAAATTCAAGCAGAAATTATGATTGTATTTGGCAGAACAATCTAGAAAAAATTTAAAATATGCATTATAAACACACTAACTTCGATGGGCGTAGCAGCCGTATGGCGAGACCACAGCTGTGCTCAGACCCAAATTTCACTAAAACTAATCCTAGAGGTGAAACAAATTTTTTCACTTCTCCGGTTTGGCCAGTAGATGGAGAGAACATTGTGACGTGTAATTCCTGAACACAAAACTGTGCTCCAACGTCTGAGTCAAATTAGAACCTTGCCCGCACAGTTTTATGGAGAGACGACGTTAACTTCTACTTACGCTGCCTATCCAACAGATAAGGCACTTAATTCATGTAGACACTTGAACTTTTTTGGAGGATTAAGTCAAATCCTAGCTCGGTAATCATCCTTAACAGGCTAAGTACAAGCTTATGCTCTACAAGTAGTCGTTATGATCTGAAATTTGATTAAATTGGACTTCTGACAGGATACGTAAGTGACAAGAAAGCACCGACAAAATACGTTTACTCTGAATCTCCTGAACCATAATGTGGAATTACTGTATTGTCCCTCCCTAACATCGAACAATGCATTACCACTGTCACTGTCATCAACAGAGAACGCCTTGCCAACGGTTTCCAAAGGCTTCCCTACATTTCACAAAAGGTAATAGACTTTGCGGGTGACCACACTGAAGGAATGTAATGCAACTGTACATGTCATTAAATATTTCGTTCTATCAATGCTGCCACTACTTATTTACAGCCCTCGAAAGATATTTCATGGTAATGATCTAATCTTTAAACCGTCGCCACATTCATCTCCAATCAACAGCTCTGTGCGTAAAGCAGTAAGGGAGATTAAAGTTCCGTCGACCATGAGGTTATTAGGGACGGAACAAAAGTTCGGATTACGAAAGAATGGTGTAGGAAATCAGTCGTGCTCTTTTCGAAGGAACCATCCTGTCGTTTGCCTGAAGCGAGTTAGGGAAATCAGAGAAGAACCAAATCACGCCTTCCTCCCGAATAAGAGTCAAGTGTTTCAACCACTACGCCAAGTTGCTAGTTAATAGCTCTTTGCGTACGAGGCAGCTGTGTTCTTAATTACAAACTGTTATATTCCAGTAATTGCCCGATCGACTGCTTCTGAAACGTAACTCTGAAGTATGCATCTACAGAACGACGTCCTATTTAGCGCCACACTATAGCTAAGAAAAGCTGGAGTTAAGAACAAATAAATCATCAGTTACAAATTTTCTCCGGTTAATCTGGAAGTGCTCAGCAAGAAGTGCGGAGGATCTCAGTTAGCTTACAACCCATTAAAAGAGAATTCGTTCTGGAACTGCAGCCGCGACTGAAATTAGTCGTTGATAGAGGGATGACATTCAACATGTGTGTGAATTCCTTAGGAACCAAACTGCTGAGGTCATCGATCCCTAGATTTACACAATACTTAAACTAATGCAAAGAACAACACAGGCGCCCATGTCCGAGGGAACATTCGAACCTCCGGCGGAAGGGATGACATTCAACCCTCACGAACCGTGGACCTTGGCTCAATGGGGTCGCTTGCTTGCCTCAGCGATACAGATAGCCCTACCGTACGTTCAATCACAACGGAAGGGGTATCTGTTGAGGGGGCAGACAAACATGTGATTCCTGAAGAGGTGCAGCAGCCGTTTCAGAAGCTGCAGGGGCAACAGTCTGAATGACAGACTCATCTGGTCTTTTTGGATCAACCAAAACGGCCTTCCCGTGCTTGCATTGAAAACGGCTGAAATCAAGGGGCAGCTACAGCCAAATTTTTCCCGAGGGCATGCATGGCTACTTTGTAGTTAAATGATGATGCCATCCTCTTGGGTAAAATATTCCGGAGGTAAAATAGCCCCCCATTCGGATCTCCGGGCGTGGACAACACTAGATGATGTCGTCCTCAGGAGGAACAAAACTGGCGTTCTACGAGTCGGGGGCGTGGAATGTTAGATCCCATAATCGGGCAGGTAGGTTAGAAAATTTAAAACGAGAAATGGAAAGGCTGAAGTTAGATATAGTGGAAATTAGTGAAGTTAAGTGACAGGAGGAACAAACTTCTAGTTAGATACAAATGGGGTTGTAAATAAAAATATAAGTAATGCAGGAGTAGGTTTAAAACAATTGTTATGGGGTACTGGAATTCGATAACAGAAAAAGGAATAGAAGGAAAAATAGTAGCTGAATATGGACTGGGGGAAAGGGATGAAAAAGGAAACCGTCTAGCAGAATTTTGCACAGTGGATAATTTAATCATCGCAAAAATTGGTTTAAGATTCATGACAGAAGGTTGTATACTTGGTAGACACCTGGAGACACCGGAGCGCGTTGTATTGGTTATGCACTGCAGAATAAAGATAAAGAAGTTGCAAGACGGCAGGAAATTAAGGACAGGGATCCTGGATTAGTTGAAAGAACCAGAAGTAGTTGAAAGTTTAAGAGGGAGCATTAGGCAACGGATGACTAGAACAGGGGAATGGATCACAATAGAAAACGAATGGATAACTTTAAGAGATGAAATAGTGAAACAAGAAGGAGATGAAATAAGTAAAAAGACCAGCCTTGTAGAAATACTTGGTTAACACAGGAGATATTGAATTTAACTGATGAAAGGAGAAAATTTAAAAATGCAGCAAATGGGGCAGTTGAAAGGAAATACAAGTGTCTAAGAAATGAAACTGACAGAGAGTGAAGAATGGCGAAACAGGAATGGCTGGACGACAAATGTAAGGACTTAGAAGCATATTTCACTAGGGGAAACGTAGATACGGCCTATAGGAATTAAAGCTGTCTTTGAACAAAAGAGAAGCAGCTACGCGAATATCAAGAGCTCGGATGGAAAAACCAGTCCTAATCAAAGAAGGGTAAGCTGAACGGTGGAAGGAGTATATAGAGGGCCTATGCAACGGAGATGAACTTAAGAGCAATATTACAGAAAGGGAAGAGGGCGTAGAGGAAGATGAGATGGGAAATATGGTACTGCGAGAGAATTTGACAGAACACGAAAAGACCTAAGTTGAAACAAGGCTCCAAGAGTAGGTGACATTCCGTCAAAACTGCTGACAGTCCTGGAGAGCAAGCCATGCCAAAACTCTTCCATATGGTTTGCAAGATGTATGAGACAGGCGAAATACCCTCAGACTTCGAGAAGAATGTAATAATTCCAATTCCAAAGAAAGCAGTTGTTGGCAGGTGTGAATATTACCTGTGGTGTCACCGCCAGACACCACACTTGCTAGGTGGTAGCTTAAATCGGCCGCGGTCCATGTAGTACATGTCGGACCCGCGTGTCGCCACTGTGATCGCAGACCTAGCGCCACCACCAAGGCAGGTCTCGTGATACGAGAGAGCACTCGCCCCAGTTGTACGAGAACCTAGCGACAGACCAGTTGTACGGACAACATAGCTAGCGATTGCACGTGCTAAGCCTTGCTCTCATTTGCCGAGAGATAGACAGTGGAATAGCCCTCTGCTAAGTTAAATAGCGACCACCTAGCACGGCGCCATTTGTATCAGTGCCTATAGCTTACGAGTATTCAAGAGAGATGTATTCCAAGGACTAATAAAAAGATAAGTAATAAGCATCTACATACTTTTCTTCTTATTCATTTATAAGTTCTCATGTTCCAGACTTCACGCCCGTCTGCTTTAGCCGTGCGTGCCCTATCGGCTACAGCGTTAGTCTAGCTTGCCTTTTCAGCTATCTAAACTTCACGGTGTCGGCCCAGCTACCGACACAACATTACCGACCTATAGTTTAATAGCAATCGCTTGCACAACACTAACACGAATTCTTTGCAAAAGACTGGAAAAATTGGAAGAAGCCGACGTCAGGGAAGACCACTTTGGATTTCGGAGAAATGTAGCAACACGCGAAGACGTGCTGACCGTACGACTTACTTTACACGATAGGTTAAGGAAAGGCTAAGCTACGTTTATAGCATTTGTAGGCTTAGAGAAGCCTTTTGACAATGTTGACCGGAATATTCTCTTTGAAATTCTGAAGGTAAAATACAGGGAGCGAAAGGCTATTTACAACTTGTAGAGAAACCAGATGGCTGCTGTAATAGTCGAAGGGCAAGAAACGGAACCGGTGGCTGAGAACGGATTTAGATAAGGCTTTAGTCTATTAAAAAAAAAAAAAATCAATTCAGATGTGTGTGGAATCTTATGGGACTTAACTGCTAAGGTCATCAGTCCCTGAGCTTACACACTACTTAACCTAAATTATCCTAAGGACAAACACACACACCCGTGCCCGAGAGAGAGGACTCGAACCTCCGCCGGGACCAGCCGCACAGTCCATGACTGCAGCGCCACAGACCGCTCGGCTAATCCCGCGCGGCTTTTAGCCTATCCCCGATGTTATTCAGTCTGTATACTGATCAGGCGGTAAACGAATCGGAAGAAGAATTTGAATTTTGAACTGAAGTTCAGGGAGAAGAAGAAACAAAAACATTGAGATTTAGCGATGACATTGCTGTTTTGCCATAGACAACAAAGGATTTGGAAGAGCAGTTCAACAGAATGGACAACGTCTTGAAAGTAGGGTATAAGATGAAGCTCAATAAAAGCGAAAGGAGTATAATGGAATTTGGTCGAATTAAATCAAGCGATGGAGAGGGAATTAGATTGGGAAACGAGACACTTAAAGTACTAGATGCGGTTTGCTAAATGGGCAGCAAAGAAACTGATGGTGGTCGAAGTAGAGAGGATACAAAATGTATACTGACAATGGAAAAGCGTTTTTGAAGAAGAGAAATTTGTTAACGTCGGATATAGATTTAAGTGTTAGGAAGATTTTTCTAAATATATTAGTCTCTAAAAAAATCGACATTTATGGTACGCTCCTATGGTAACAAACTGCTGAGGTCATCTGTCCCTAGACCGCGTGGGATTAGCCGAGCGGTCTGAGGCACTGCAGTCATGGACTATGCGGCTGGTCCCGGCGGAGGTTCGAGTCCTTCCTCGGGCATAGATGTGTGTGTTTGTCCTTAGGATACTTTAGGTTAAGTAGTGTGTAAGCGTAGGGACTGATGACAGCAGTTAAGTCCCATAAGATATCACACACACACATCTATGCCTAGGCATACACACTACTTTAATTTAACTTAAACTAACTTACGCTAAGGGCAATACACACACCCATGCCCGAGGGAGGACTCGAATCTCGGAGGGGGGAGCTGTCCCGGGCGGCATTTGTCTGGAATGTAGCCATGTGTTGAAGTGAAACGTGGACGATAAACATTTCAAACAGGAAGAAAATAGAAGCTTCTGAAATCTGATGCTACAGAACAATGCTGAAGGTTAGATGGATAGAACATATAACTGATATGGAGGTACTGAACAAAACACACGAGAAAAGAAATTTGTGGCGCAACCTGACTAGAAGAAGGAATCGGTTGATGGAGACATTCTGAGACATCAAGGGATCACAAATATAGTTTTGGAGGGAAGTGTGTAGAAAGAGACCAGGAGATAAATACAGTGAGCAGATGCCGAAGGATATAGGTTGCAATAGTTATTCGGAGTTGAAGAGGCTTGCACAGGATAGAGTAGCATGGAGAGGTACATCAAACGTGTCTTTGGACCGATGAGCACAGCAACACAAGATGATATGCAACCAGTCACGTTTTGAATCTGATAGCATTTATTGTGTCATTAACTAATTTTCGAGCCATTTATTTTCTGGAGCATGTGCAGCTAGACCTTAACAGTTGTGGCTATTGCACTGTATATTGGTATCAATAACTATTTCATTCTGATAATTTGCCTAGATTTTAGCCCTCTCTCTCTCTCTCTCTCTCTCTTTGTCTCTCTCTTGTTCGCTCTCTACCCCCCTCTCTTTCTCCGACAGACAGACAGACAGACAGCCAGCCACCCACCCAACCACCCCCCCCCCCCCCCCTCACACACACACATAGACACACACACAGTCTGTAAGCTCACCACATACACGAGACATGTCAATTTCGTAACAGCGGCTAACTCAACCGTTCTCCATCTTTCCGCTTTCAGACACTCGAATGCCCACTAAGAAAGTGGAATCTTCCCAGAATGACTCTACCACTCTGAAATGGAGTGTGTGCTGTTTTCAAACTTCCTAGCAGATTATCACTATTTGCAGAAAGGGGGATCGAACGCATATACTGCCTTTCTTCTGGGGTTGCTTGAGGCGAAAGATAAGCAGGAGAACTGGCGGATATAAAATTGTTTGGCAGGTACTGAGTCGTGCCTAGATAGCTCAGTCGGTAGATCACTGCCTGAATTTGAGTTCCGGTCCAGCACACAATTTTGATTTGCCCGAAGTTTCACATGGATATTTCTTTTATTTCCTTTACTATTTCATTTATTTATTTCTTGCAGGAGACATGTACAAAGGGAAGCAAGTATATTACGCATGCAAAACACTGTAGTGCATTGTATAAATACAGCAGACACGAGTGTGCAGATAGGAATAAAAGAGCTAATTAAGGCTGTTCTGGTAGCCGAGAGGTCCTTACGTCATGGTCAGGCGAGACGTCGGCGGCTGGTACTGTGTGTTGAACATGCGACGACAGAACCGCTCGTTCCGAAACAATAACAGCCCTCTGTCTGGAGCGTAGTACGTGCTTAGTGCTCCGGCGCCCCCATTCCGCGCCGTAATTACATTCCCGCTGCAGACGGGGCTTCATCGGGCCTGATACCGCGCCGGACGTCTCGCCGCATCTGGACAGCAGTAGCAGCAGTTCCGCTCCTGCCTGCTTAGTGCCGCTTCACAGTGGGGTTTGAGAATGCGGCTGCTGTCTCCACTAATTCCCGACAACGGGCTACGCTCTCTCGTCTTCTTAAGAACTTTAGCAGCACCCTAAGAACATCTGAGACGTAACGCAGCAGAATGGCGCAAAAGAACAACGGCTGAAAAGACTTGCGGCTACTTAAGGCGGTACACGCTGTTTCATCAGTTCAAAACTGTTTCACAAGGGCTTATGCCCTAAATAGCGCTGCAAAAGTGGCGACTACATTATGCACCGTATATAACCGGCACTGCCGAGAAACATACCCGTCGTTACTAGCTACTTCCATGGTCGAACGTCAATATTTATGTAGCCATTATGCACGAATAATTTTGTGCAAACTTGGGTATAAACGTGCTCGTGAATGCAACATATTTCAGCATCTACATCCTCTACATGTACTCAACAGGCCATCTTTTCCTTTATTTTTTATTTATTGTACTTCAATTCCCCATTGGGGCGGGTTGGCGGCAGTATATGCGCTGCTCTTCAGCCGAAAGACATAGAACAAACAATAGAAGATATTTAAAAATAACATAAAGGAGAAAACATGGTGTACATAGATATAAAAAAGTGGGAACATTAGGGAAAACAATAGTAAAAAGAGGCGACTGAAAATAGAGATAACAACTGTAAAAAAGTAGAGCACATAAAAAGCCACACACTAGGACAATTAAAAGAGCACAAGGCGCAGTATGGCCAGAGCATAAAAGTATCAATGGATGACGTAGCACATAACAATCTCTGACAGTAACAAGTACAAGGCCAGCGCACAGTTAAAATCACACCTTTCGATGCACAGAAGAACAGCACCAAACACAACACTGACATGGCACATTGATGATGATCAAAATGGAGGATCTCCCAGGCGCAAGGAGATGAGGGAGAAGGGAAGAAGAGAGGCAGGGGAAGAGAGGGGGGGAGACAAGCGGGGGGCGCACCGAAGAGGGCCAGGGAGGGAGGGAGGGACGTGGGATAGAGAGAGGCGTGGATGGGGTGCAGGGTCTCGGGAGGGGGAGGAGGAAAATCCGCTCTGGGAGAAGGAGGGAAGAGGAAAAAGGGGGCCATGGGGAGGGGAGGAACAAGGCCAGGTTATCGTTGGACAGAAGGGTATATGTCACGGCAAAGTCCATCATCCTGGAGGGGGAGGCGCTGGAAATTGCCCTGATGAAGGAGATGGAGGGTGTGGAGGTGGAGAGAGGGAGGGATACAGCGATAGAGGCGCAGCAATGGGCGGGGGGTGGAAAGGAAGGAGGAAACCAAGGGCTAACTAGGCAGTTTCGTTAACCGCTGCGCCACGTGGACGCAGTGCGCGGACTATCTCGTGCTCGCCTCCCGACTGACCCACATTCCAACCTAGCACTACCTGTCCGCAGTCCCTGTCCGTGTCCTCCACGTTCACTACGTGATATCCCTGCAGGAGGTCGGACGTAACTGTACATCCGCACTGAAAGAGGTAGATTCGTTGCCCATGGAGGCGAAACAATTATATGAATGCGTGGTGAAAGAACAGGTACCTCACATTCGTATAATTGATTCGCCTCGATGGGCAACCTAAGTAGGCAACCCGCACAACCGCGCTATGGCATACAGCTCTATGTTGACGCAATCGAGCTGCGAGTCACAGGAACATCTAGGGGTGACTCACAAGGGGAGCATTCCAGGGTGCCTGTGAGACCTACAACACCAAGAATCGCCTGTCGGCTTTTGGCAAGATCACTGTGTAGGTTTTCTTTTTTTTTTGAGGGGGGTATGGCGTGGGGGAGAGGGGAACCATGACTCTTTTATTTATGAGAATATACAGTCAAATAATCAGCAAGTTTTACAGCTTCACAAACTCCACATTCTTTACACCATACATTAACAGGTTCATCTTGATCCACCGTGAAACATCAATGAATTCTCAATACAAAAGGCATCGTAAAATAGAAATAAGATGTCCTATAGTCTTATTAAAATTTTCACCAAAATTAAATGTACAGTAAGTAATGACATCACGATTATTAAAACATTCAAGGCCACCAATATTCTCAATATCTCCACAGCGAACAACCACCATGGTAAGCTATCCATTACAAAGACGAAATTTATCATCCATTAAAAGGACATGTCCAAATGAAAAGATACCACGCATTCATGCATGATGGGAAGTGACTCCACCTCCTTCAGTGAGTAAGCCCAGTTATGTCCGACCTCATGCAAGAATGTCACAGTAGCGAGTTTGGAGGATGTGGACAGGGATTGCGGGTAGGTGGTGATGGTATGGCATTTGAGAGTCAATGATGATGAAAATGATGATGAAGGACACACAACATCCAGTCCCCTGCCGCGAATCGAACCTGGGACCCCTGTGTGGTAGGTATTAATGCTACCGATACGCTATGGGGGCGGACGCGGGTAGGTGGGAATGTGGGCTGGGTGTCAGGCGTGCCGAGATAGTCCGAGCAGTTGAGATAAACACTGTGTCCAGGTGGCGCAACTGCCTATAAGAAGGAAATCCCGGTTTCGAATCAACGTACTTTTTCTCGTTGCGGATGATTCCGCATGAAGTCCCGAAGCAGCTGACATCAATAGACCCTTCCCCTTCCTTTCCTTCCTCCCTCCTCCACATTCAGTTCACGAAATATACGAAGGCTATTCGGAAAGGAAGGGACGATAAGTCGCGAAATCGAAACCACAGTGAAAATCAAAACTTTTTTATTTGCAATCGTTAGCTACAACTTCCAGCTACTTATCTCCATAGTCGCCGATCCGACTTAGACGTCTGTCGTAACGTTGTACGAACTTTCCAATACCCTCGTTATAGAAGGCAGCCGCCAGCGCTTTCCGCCAATTCTCTACACTGGCCTACACTGGCCTACAGATCGTTATCTGTGCCAAAATGTTGTCTGCATAGCCAGCGGTTCATATGAGCACAGATGAAACTCAGAGGGAAACAATCATGGGCTGTATTGTGGGTAATAAAACATTTCCAATTGAAAACGATGCAGGAGCATCTTCATTGCCCCTGCAGATTGCAGCTGAGTATTGTCTTGAAGAAGAAAACGCACGACAGTTATGTAATGTTGGCTGCATAGTTTCAGGCGAAAATTCTCACCAAGCCCTCGTACTTGGCGGGGGCCACGATTCTTCTAGGTATCTTTATGTGGTAGATTAAAACTGAAGAAACTGCAAAAAGGTGGGAGTTTAAGGAGATGGGACCTGAATAAACTTAAAGAACCAGAAGTTGTAGAGAGTTTCAGGGAGAGCATAAGGGAACAATTGACAGGAATGGGGGAAAGAAATACAGTTGAAGAAGAATGGGTAGCTTTGAGAGATGAAGTAGTGAAGGCAGCAGAGGATCTAGTAGGTAAAAAGACGAGGGCTAGTAGAAATCCTTGGGTAACAGAAGAAATATTGAATTTAATTGACGAAAGGAGAAAATATATAAATTCAGTAAATGAAGTGGGCAAAAAGGAATACAAACGTCTCAAAAATGAGATCGACAGGAAGTGCAAAATGGCTAAGCAGGGATGGCTAGAGAACAAATGTAAGGATGTAGAGGCTTATCTCACTAGGGGTAAGATAGATACTGCCTACAGGAAAATTAAAGAGACCTTTGGAGAAAAAAGAACCACTTGTATGAATATCAAGAGCTCAGATGGAAACCCAGTTTTAAGCAAAGAAGGGAAAGTAGAAAGGTGGAAGGAGTATATAGAGAGTCCATACAAGGGCAATTTACTTGAGGACAATATTATGGAAATGGAAGAGGATATAGATGAAGATGAAATGGGAGCTATGATACTGCGTGAAGAGTTTGACAGAGCACTGAAAGACCTGAGACGAAACAAGGCTCCGGGAGTAGACAACATTCCATTAGAACTACTGACAGCCTTGGGAGAGCCCGTCCTGACAAAACACTACCATCTGGTGAGCAAGATGTATGAGACAGGCGAAATACCCTCAGACTTCAAGAAGAATATAATAATTCCAATCCCAAAGAAAGCAGGTGCTGACAGATGTGAAAATTACCGTACTATCAGTTTAATAAGTCATGAATGCAAAATACTAACGCGAATTCTTTACAGACGAATGGAATAACTGGTAGAAGCCGACCTCGGGGAAGATCAGTTTGGATTCCGTAGAAATGTTGGAACACGTGAGGCAATACTGACCCTACGACTTATCTTAGAAGCTAGATTAAGGAAAGGCAAACCTACGTTTCTGGCATTTGTAAACTTGGAGAAAGCTTTTGACAATGTTGACTGGAATACTCTCTTTCAAATTCTGAAGGTGGCAGGGGTAAAATACACGGAGCGAAAGGCTATTTACAATTTGTACAGAAACCAGATGGTAGTTATAAGAGTTGAGGGACATGAAAGGGAAGCAGAGATTGGGAAGGGAGTGAGACAGGGTTGTAGCCTCTCCCCGATGTTATTCAATCTGTATATTGAGCAAGCAGTGAAGGAAACAAAAGCAAAATTCGGAGTAGGTGTTAAAATCCATGGAAAAGAAATAAAAACTTTGAGGTTCGCCGATGACATTGTAATTCTGTCAGAGACAGCAAAGAACTTGGAAGAGCAGTTGAACGGAATGGACAGTGTCTTGAATGGAGGATATAAGATGAACATCAACAAAAGCGAAACGAGGATAATGGAATGTAGTCAAATTAAGTCGGGTGATGCTGAGGGAATTAGATTAGGAAATGAGACACTTAAAGTAGTAAAGGAGTTTTGCTATTTGGGGAGCAAAATAACTGATGATGGTCGAAGTAGAGAGAATATAAAATGTAGACTGGCAATGGCAAGGAAAGCGTTTCTGAAGAAGAGAAATTTGTTAACATCGAGTATAAATTTAAGTCTCAGGAAGTCGTTTCTGAAAGTGTTTGTATGGAGCGTAGCCATGTATGGAAGTGAAACATGGACGATAAATAGTTTGGACAAGAAGAGAATAGAAGCTTTCGAAATGTGGTGCTACAGAAGAATGCTGAAGATTAGATGGGTAGATCATATAACTAATGAGGAGGTATTGAATAGGATTGGGGAGAAGAGAAGTTTGTGGCACAACTTGACTAGAAGAAGGGATCGGTTGGTATGACATGTTCTGAGGCATCAAGGGATCACCAATTTAGTATTGGAGGGCAGCGTAGAGGGTAAAAATCGTAAAGGGAGACCAAGAGATGAATACGCTAAACAGATTCAGAAGGATGTAGGTTGCAGTAGGTACTGGGAGATGAAGAAGCTTGCACAGGATAGAGTAGCATGGAGAGCTGCATCAAACCAGTCTCAGGACTGAAGACCACAACATCAACATCTTTATGTGCTGCCTGTGTGTTCACAACTAAAAAGAACGACGTAACGCGATCGACGGGCATACTAGAGACACTGCCCAACACACCTGTGCAAAACTTCATCGGATTTCCGGTGTGGTTTCCATTTCGCAACCGATCGTTCCTTACTTTCCGAATAACCTTCGAATATTACAGCTACTGATTCCGCATGGTGTGTGTCCTTTCGGATATATCCGAACACACAAAGACACCATGGGTTCAGACAAATACTTAACTCCCACTAACGCTATCTGATTGGAGTCATACACTGAAGCGCCAAAAAAACTGGTATAGGCATACTTATTCAAATACAGAGATACGTAAACAGGCAGAATACGGAGCTGCGGTAGGAAACGCCTATTTAAGACAACAACAATCTGGCGCAGTTGTTTGATCGGTTACTGCTGCTACAATGGGAGATTATCAAGATTTAAGTGAGTTTGAACGTGGTGTTATAGTTGTCGCACTAGCGATGGGACACAGCACCTCCGAGGTAGAGATGAAGTGGGAATTTTCCCGTACGACTACTTCACGAATGTGTCGTGAATATCAGTAATCCGGTAAAACATCAAATCTCCAACATCGTTGAGGCCGGATAAAGATCCTGCAAGAACGGCACTAGTGACGACTGAAGAGAATCGTTCAGCGTGATAGAAGTGCAACACTTCCGCATATATGTTTTTAATTTGTTTTTGTGATCTCAATTCGGTACATTGGTATTGAGAGGCATGTCTATACATAAAGACTTTTAAGGAACGCCACAGGAAGTTCAGGGCGAGAAGACATTGGTGTATGTTTTGTAACTTTTTCCCAAAATGAAGTTGGCGACAGTGATACAACTTGGCCGCTGTTTGTTGTTGTGGATCTTGTGAATTGTGATATCTGCGAACTGTGTTTACTGATAAACCACGAGCTCTGAATTAGTGCTTCTACCTATTTGTTGATACATAGAACATAACACCTTCAGCACAAGTGAGCCCAGCGGCCAATCTCCTGGAATGGTCTGCAGTCAATACAGTTCATCGTTGTAATCGAAAGATCCATTACATGGATATGGGCCTTTATTTATTTTATGGGGGATTGGATTTTAATTGATTTTAGACATCCAGTGGTAGCTAATGCCACAGTATGTACAGTCATTTGTTCATTTTCCAATTTTATTTCGTAAAATATCACATATGTTGTTAATGTATGTATTGTGACAAACTCAGAATTGTATTCCGTTTGATACCTTGTAAATGTTACCTAGTTGTAATTATAACAGGATCTGAAAATATTATTCTAAGTGTAAGGCACAGCAATGAGCCAGTTAAGGATATGTTTTTTCTCTGTAATATGTTGTCATGATTTTGGAAATCCTTTTGTTTAAACAAGTGAATGTGCGTTGCCGTGTCGGAAGGAGGGCACATGCGACTGTAGCGGACGCGACATGTGGACCTTTTAATTTAACTGTGAGATATTTGGGTAACAAATATGAACTTGTACTGTGAGTAATTTCGGAAGTGCTTCGTCCGAGGCCGTTTTAGCTGTACTTTGCTAAGTGAGGACGACGTGGAAACTGTGGAGTGGCAATTTTGCACGCCACGTTATTACGCAAATGGAGGTATTGTTGCGTTAAAATCGAAGTTTATTGAAGACTGTACCCATTAATTTGAACTGTGCGAGAGGTGGAAGTTTAATGAGTGAGAATCTGTGATAATACCTGTGAACTGTATTAATTAGATGCTGGAGTGTATCCAGCTGATGTATTTTTTCAGGGCTGTTTTATGGAGAGACTAAGATTTTAAGCAATCGACTGAAAGGTAAGCATACAGAAGCTGATCGAATGTATGAGCTATTCGGACATTTTACGTATTGCATGTGTGGAGTAAAATAAATATGGGTACTATAATGGAATAAACGTGGAACGGCCGTTTACTGTTGTCTGTATTAACAGTTTTTCGCCCTAATACGACATCAGACTCCTATCCTACCATTCGTTCTTGACTGTTCAGAGTTCCAGTATGTTGGGAACAGTCGAACGGTGGATTTACATCGCAGAAATCCTTAACACTGAATTTTAATCTGATTTTTACTTACATAAAACATTGTAGACACGTCATTACCAAAACTTCCCATTGTGTCTTGGTCACAGATTTTGTTGCCGCATCAGCGGGGCCATGTCATCCCCAGGTGTGTCTTCTTTGATTTCTCTTTCGACTTGGACGAAATTCAGAAGTGACAAGAAAAGACGGTACAACTATTGAGGATTTTGCAAGTCTGTGGTTAGTAATGAGAATGGCCTTCACAGATACTGAAGTAGAATCCGAATTAAAAATAGTAAAAAGGGTAAAAAGATTACGTAATGTACGTTCAGCTACAGTACGGCTTTACGGTACGTTTGCCCACCATACCCTCGAACGTCAGCGCATTTCAATGGAGTTTTTAGGGGCACTTCAAAGTTTAAACCATTCTGTTAGACCAACGTGTTCATTCCGCAGAAATGCACAATGCCATCGTAAGGCACAACGTAAATAAAGTTTTCCCAGCCGTGAGTCATGACGTTTCCGCGAAATTATGTCCTCTCCAGGGCTCCACGCTTTGTTAAATTTATAATACGACGCACTGTGCCTTTTAATGCGAAGTGTAATAATTTATAACCATTTTAGAGGCAATATGTTGAAATCAGCGCTCGCAACGTCAGGCAACTGTCAACTCTGCTTATCACTTACTCGACCTGAGGGATATCGTGCTGAATTCCGTCCAACTGGCGCGTTATGTCGTCAAAATCCCGAGATGGTTGAAGCGTCCTGCGCATAATGCTCCAAACGTTCTCAGTTGAAGAGATTCGGCGACCTCGCTGCCCAATGAAAGGTTTCTCAAGCATGAAGACAAAGAGGAATAACTATCACCGTGTGTGGGCGAACATGATCTTGCTGAAATGTAAGCGCCGGATGGCTTGCCATGAAAGGCAACAAAATGAGGCGTAGAATGTCGTCGACGTATCACTGTGCTGCAAGCATTCCTTGGATGACAACTAAAGAAGTGCTGCAATGAAGAGAAATGGGATCCCAGACCATCATCACTCCTGCTTGTGGCGGGCGACAATTAGGTTGGTATCGCACCACTGTCCGAGGTGCCCCCAGATATGTCTTTGGCCTGATATATCATTGAGTAGAATCACGCTTCGAATTCAGCCGTGATGACCATCGAAGACTTGTCTGAAATGGTGAGATACCAATCTGAAAGTCGCACGCCACACGGTCCGACAAACGGGGGTAATGGTCTGGGGTGCCATTTCTTTTCATAGCACCACCCCGTTAGTTGTGATCCGCGGCAGCCTTACCGCACAGCGGGGTGTCGACGATACTCTACGCCCCGTTTTGTTGGCATTCCTGGAAAGCCAGCCTGGGCGTACATTTCAGCAACATAATGTCCACCCCCACACGGAGATAGTTTCCACTACCTTGGCCAGTAATGTAGGCGGATCTCTCCCCTGTTGAGAACAATCTGTTCTCTTCTACCTGTTCGAGATTTTGATGATCTAACGCGCAAATTGGACAGGATTTGACAACCTCCAAAATCTCTGTCAGTGAGTGCCAAGCCGAATAACGGTTGCATAATGGCTAAAGGTGGGCCGATGCTTTGTTTACTTGCTTAATTCATGAAGCTCTTTCTCTTGAAAAAGTCTTCTCATTTTTCTGAAACTGTAATCATTTCTTTGCGTGTACCTGTACATCGCAATTACCGACTCCCGTCCCATTCGGATAATTTTTTCGTGGCATGATGCGTCTTTTCTCTCTTTGAGCTTATTTCACTACTAATAAGAGCTGGTTCTGTACTCCACTGGAAGTTACTAAAGATAAGAAAATTTAAACCAGACGAGGGATAATTATAATGTACGTGTAAATACAAAAAAAAAAAATCTATATGGAAAGCAGCCAATACTCTCCAGTAATTTTATGTGGGCGAGAAAGTCTGTTATGTAAAATGACAACTAACTTTTATTCCTACCCTGACACATTACTGCACTGCACATGTTAAAAGCCCAAGCTGTTCCTCGTGAAATGCTGCACGTGGAGAGCGTCGTTGACCAACTCGTAAAGAGTTACTTACCTCGTGTCTTCTAAAGTTTTCAGCGTCCGATTTGGTCTTCTCCACTGGTCGTGGCTCCACAGGTTAATGAATAATAACGGCAAACGGGAAAATCTCATTGCTACTTTAATGAAAATCTTGAAGTAATACGACGCCATCTTGGTTTTTGTGGAAAAATAGAAGAAAAAACAATCTTTACGGCCGATCTAACGACAATACTTGAATGTAAGTTCGCAGATTCTAGTAATCACATATCAACTAACGTTTCAAGTTCACACAATTATTTCCACTTGACTTTAAAGACAGTTCTAAGTCGCACGCTCGTGAATTCGCGTATAAACGTTCTCCGCGGCAATTTAATCAGTGACTCACTTCCGACTTTATTACACCAGAACTAGTAAAGCACACATACTGTCCACTTGGAAGCTGGTTACGAAATGCTTAGTAAAATTTTCCCGAAGCTAACAGTTTAACTTAATTTTAACAGTGGAAACTATTTAAACGCAGTGAGTATGTGTTGTCAGCTCACATACTAATCTTAGTCTGTCTCTGTGAACTGCTTGAAATTTCGTTCTAAACCGCCTGAGTTGCTAGCCTCACTGCTTGTCGCCTGCTTGAACATGGCGCACTCAGATTGGTCGGTTCAGACGTCCAATGACTGATTATCTTAAATGACATTTTAATTAAGATGTGAGTTCGATTTGATCTTACTGAAATCATGGTTAGGTAGCTGTCAGTGTAGATAATATCGACACTCTAGTTGGAGTCCTATGTAAAAATTTAAACGATTAATATTAATAATCCAAGTTATACGTTTGGCGCCAAGCCTCGATCGTGAATCGTCGTATTCTCTGCCTGCTCCAGTACGACACGGTTGCTGCTCGCACCTCCGTTCTGACCCTCCGTGACCGTCTGTCGTTTTATGAGTTGGGGCTACCACCGATCGTAACTACTTGCTGGCGTGTAACAGCATAAGCCTTTCTACACTGTATGAGGAGGTCTCATGAAACATGGGTCGACATTGGCCATAAATACCACATTACGT
Source organism: Schistocerca serialis cubense (assembly GCF_023864345.2). Lineage (NCBI taxonomy): Eukaryota > Metazoa > Arthropoda > Insecta > Orthoptera > Acrididae > Schistocerca > Schistocerca serialis. The sequence continues at coordinate 466,233,665 of NC_064643.1, forward strand.
ATAGGTAGTGATCCAAGAATGTTATTTCAGTTTTATGATGAAGATACTTAAAAGAAATTTGGCAGCAGAGCTCTCCCTTGTTACGTGAACGGCGCCAATAAGAGTGACCTGTGAAGTGTAGTTTTAGAACGGTTTAGTAGTGTTAGTTTAGTTGCTAGGATAATGATTCCAAAATCAAGGAGCGCTTCATCTGTTAGTACTTAAATTAGTGAAGCAAAATTTCATTAGACGCTACCGTGGTATAGAAATAATACAATACATTAAAAAATCTATATACGTATCACTGAATAAGGGTCCTGCAGTTCATTAGTGCTAGGGATTCACATCTGTAGCGAATAACTGATGTTTTGTCTTTTCATTATACTAATTTTAGATCTATAGATGGACTAATTCATCTACAACCGGTAATAGGCTTAGAATAAATACGTGATACGGACTGTTTTCTTCTTAAAACAGGAAAAATATACATTTTTTTACATAACGACGGGTAACACAGTTCAAAATATGCGTCACATAGTAACTATGTATTTCAGGTAAGTATCTGTGGCGTAAACCGATATCCATATCATTTTAATGAAGTCTTGGTAAATGTATACGAAAATGCCTATCGCTTGAACTTCAAGTTAAGAAAGAAACTGTGTTTTGAAGACAGAAACAGTCCTGGCTGCAAAACAGGCTCTATTATTTTATACTTTTCCAACAGCGCGTTTGACCTTGTTTGAGGCATCTTCAGATTGTCCTTACATGATTATGGTGCTATAAATGGGTTTTAATTAGCCGGTGTGAGTAACAATTTGATAATTAATTAATGAGTTAAGCATATTATTTATATTTTTAATAAGAAATTTTATTAGTTTTACACTATTCATTTCTGTAGCTCATCACTATATTTGACTGTTAAAATAACTCTGTCCTAATTCTCTTCCTGTGTTTTGAGCCGCGCACACTTGCTATAATACCTCTTGTAGTCAAATACCCAGCATTATTTCCGCACCCAAAGCATTTAAAACATTTCTTACATGTTCATATTTTGTAATGCATTTCTGTGAGCCTAAACCCGTTTCTCATGTCTTCTGGGCTGCCTTATGCGTAATCTACTGGGCTATAAGTAGCTTAGAGGAATAAGCAGGTTACTCGCCTTGAATGCCATTTGGCCAGTCTTTTGGTTCACTTCATTTTGACGGGGCACTGCGCGAGTTCTTTTAGAACTCGACAACGGCAACTACCTACTGCGGTCTTTTATGTACTTTAAACATGACTTATTGTATACAGAACACTATTTTACATCAGTAATGTGTTTTAAAAAACAAATCTATTATGTGTATTCATGTTTTTGATGGACAAGATCATTTACTGGCTTCTGGATACTTTCGGTTATAATATCCCATTTATTTTTATTGTAAAGGGGTACCAAGCTATGCTCTTAAAGCATTGACAACGGTGTTTGCCTTCTAAGACATTTGCAAGTACGGCAGCCTGTTTATTTATCAGCTGTTGTGCCAGGAAGACGGTTTTAGTATTTTTCTTGGTATTGCAAAAGTTTTACTAAATCGGGTTCATGATAATTTTAAGAAAAATTTCTGTGTTCTTTGCTCCGAAGCTGACTTAAACTAGGCGAAACACTTTATTGGCAAAACGTGATATAATAAAGCTTCTTTTGCAGCCGAAGCTGTTTATCTCTTCAAAAAATTTATCACTGGTTGCTGTACCACCCACCGTGGATTGGAAAAAGTTCTAGAAACTGTGTTTGTGACATACCAATTCGTGAACGAACGACAGTTTGGCGATTCTAGAGCTTGCGAGGGAGCAGCGTCGTTGAAGAGACTGGTGTTCTCGTAAAGTTCTGCACGCACACAGTTCGCAAAACACCGTAACGTGTAATTCTCCGGTTGAATTCGTTCACACTGGCGTCGATAAGGCGCTAGCTAGCAGGAGTGATACCGGAGCCCGACACTCGTGAGCTCTGGCCGATTGTGTCGCGTGACTCAGAGGCGGCGGCGGCGGCGGCGGACACTGGAGGTCGCTCTGGTACACCAGCTCTTTGAGGCGGGGACTGTCAACATTTAGACAGCTGCGGAAGGCGCCACGCACGTAGCGTTTTACGTCGCTGGTGGGGGCAGGGGGGCAGCAATGCAACGTGGCACCGAGCAACGACAGCACAAGCCGGGTCGTCGATATGATACCGCGTCTTCAATCTCAAATCGCTGCAGTACTGCCCAGAATATTCGGCGGAAATAAACAGATAAAATACTCAGACCGCTAGGTCAAAATATTTTTGAATTCAGGTTGTTAGTAAATGTCTTATATAAGATTATGCCCCGAATAAAATTTCCGTTTGAAGATGCTGATATGTTGCTCACGATTATATCGCTGCCATTCTGTCAGAGAAAAGGTATTTCACAGAAGATCAGATATAATGAATGTTGATGGCATCCACATCAGTTTCCCTGCTGACGCTTCTTAAGCTCTCTGTTTACATTCCCCTGCCATAGCTATACACGTCGGTTTTTACACGACAAAACGCTTGGGATAACGATATATACTCTACTGGCCATTAAAATTACTACACCAAGAAGAAATGCAGTTGATAAACGTGTATTCATTGGACAAATATATTATAATAGAACTGACATGTGATCACATTTTCACGCAATTTGGGTGCATAGATACTGAGAAATCAGTACCCAGAACAACCACCTCTTGCCGTAATAGTGGCCTTGATACGCCTGGGAATTGGCTTGGATGGCGTGTACAGGTACAGCTGCCCATGCAGCTTCAACACGATACTCCAGTTCATCAAGAATAGTGACTGGCGTATTGTGTCGAGCCAGTTGCTTGGCCACCATTGACCAGACGTTTTCAGTTGGTGAGAGATTGGAGAATGTGCTGGCCAGGGCAGCAGTCGAACATTTTCTGTATCCAGAAAGGCCCGTACAGCATGCGGTCGTGCATTATCCTGCTGAAATGTAGGGTTTAACAGGGATCGAATGAAGTGTAGAGCCACGGGTCGTAACACATCTGAAATGTAAGGTCCACTATGCAAAGTGCCGTCAATGTGAACAAGAGGTTACCGAGACGTGTAACCAATGCCACCCCATTCCATCACGCCGGGTGATACGCCAGAATGGTTCAAAAATGGTTCAAATGGCTCTGAGCACTATGGGACTCAACTGCTGAGGTCATTAGTCCCCTAGAACTTAGAACTAGTTAAACCTAACTAACCAAAGGACATCACAAACATCCATGCCCGAGGCAGGATTCGAACCTGCGACCGTAGCGGTCTTGCGGTTCCAGACTGCAGTGCCTTTAACCGCATGGCCACTTCGGCCGGCGATACGCCAGAATGGCGATGATGAATACATGCTTGCAATGTGCGTTCACCGTGATGTCGCCAAACACGGATGTGACCATCATGATGCTGTAAACATTACCTGCATTCATCCGGAAAAATGACGTTTTGCCATTCGTGCACCTAGGTTCGTCGTTGAGTACACCATCGCAGGCGCTTCTGTCTGTGATGCAGCGTCAAGGGTAACCGCAGCCATGATCTCCGACCTGATAGTCCATGCTGCTGTAAACGTCGTCGAACTGATCGTAGAGATGGTTGTTATCTTGCAAACGTCCCCATCTGTTGACTCAGGGATTGAGACGTGGCTGAACGATCCGTTACAGCCATGCGGATAAGACGCCTGTCATCTCGACTTCTAGTGATAAGAGGCTGTTGGGATCCAGCGCGGTGTTCCGTATTACCCACCCGAACCCCCCGATTCCATATTCTGCTAACAGTCACTGGATCTCGACCAACGCGAGCAGCAACGTCGCGATACGATAAACCGCAATCACGATAGGTTACAATCCGAGCTTTATCAAAGTCGGAAATGTGGTGTCACCGCCAGACACCACACTTGCTAGTTGGTAGCCTTTAAATCGGCCGCGGTCCATTAGTATACGTCGGACCCGCGTGTCGCCACTGTCGGTGATCGCAGACCGAGCGCCACCACACGGCAGGTCTAGAGAGACGTACTAGCACTCGCCCAGTTGTACAGCCGACTTTGCTAGCGAAGCTACACTGACCGATACGCTCTCATTTGCCGAGACGATAGTTAGCATAGCCTTCAGCTACGTCAATTGCTGCGACCTAGCAAGGCGCCATAATCCTTTGCTATATATATTGTGGTTAGAACATGTACCGTCAAGAGAGATGTTCTACAATTGTGGATTAAAGTTAAGTATTACAAGAATTTCGTACTTTATTGCAATTCTCAAGACATTGTCCTGTTCCAGACCTCACGCCGGTCTGCGTGTATTTAGACGCGTGCATTTCGGCCTCCTGTAGCGACACGGTGTTGGCTCTTGAGCCAACACTACAGGAAACGTGATGGTACGTATTTCTCCTCCTTACACGAGGCATCACAACAACGTTCCACCAGGCAACGCCGGTCAACTGCGGTTTGTGTATGAGAAATCGGTTGGAAACTTTCCTCATGTCAGCACGTTGTAGGTGTCGCCACCGGCGCAAACCTTGTGTGAATGCTCTGAAAAGCTAATCATTTCCATGTCACAGCATCTTCTTCCAGTCGGTTAAATTTCGCGTCTGTAGCACGTCATCTTCGTGGTGTAGCAGTTTTAATGGCCAGTAGTGTAAATAAAATGGCGGTAGCATAGCAACGTATAAAAGGAGCGCATTGTGGAAATATCAATTGTTCTAGGGTTATTCACGTGAACAGGTTTCGAACGTGATTATAGCCACACGACGGGAATGGTAGCTCTTGCTAGACGCATGGGACATTCCATTTCGGAAATCGTTACGAAATTCAATATTGCGACTGGTCACCTCAGATGTCAAGTCCCATAGTGCTTCGAGCCATTTTGAAATCAATATTCCGAGATCCACAGAGTCAAGAGTGTGCCGAAAATACTAAAATTCATGCATTACCTCTCACTGTGGACAACGCAGTGGCCGAAAGGTCTCACTTAAAGACCTCGAGCAGCGGCGTTTGCGTAGAGGTGTCTGTGCTAACAGAGAAACAGCACTTCATGAAATAACCGCAGAAATCAATGCGAGATGCATGACGAACGTACCCAACATGCTAGTGCGGCGCAATTTGGCGTTAATGGCCTGTAGCATCAGACGACCGAAGCGAGTACCTTTGCTAAGAGAACATCGGCCGCAGTGCCTCTGGATACCGTGGCCTGGTGATACGAGGCTGTTGGGATTCAGCGCGGCGTTTCAGTTGGTAAGAGCTGATGGTAGAATCCGAGTTGTCACAGACCTTACGAAGCCATGGACTCATGTTGTCACCAAGGCACTGTGCAAGTTGGTGGTGGCTCCGTAATGGCGTGGGCTGTCTTTACATGAAATAGAGTGCGTCATCTGGCCCAACCGAGTCGACCATTGACTGGAATTGGTTATTTAAAGCTGTCCCATTGAAAATTTACGGGACATATTCGAAAGGTGAGTTCGTACACAAAATCCTTCGCCGGCAACACTTTCGCGATTATGGACGGCTACAGACGCAGCATTGCCCAATATTTTTGCGGGGGCTTCCAAATAGTTGTTGAGTCCACGCCACATCGAGTTGCTGCGGTACACCGGGAAAAGGAATGTCCAGTACGATATTAGTAGATACCTCTTAAATTTTGTCACTTCATTGTAGTTCTCGATTTACACCTCTAGACACACCCCTTGGCGGATACGTTGGCCGAGCGGTTCTAGGCGCTGCAGTCCGGAACCGCGCGACTGCTACGGTCGCAGGTCCGAATCCTGCCTCGGGCATGGATGTGTGTGATGTCCTTAGGTTAGTTAGGTTTAACTAGTTCTAAGTTCTAGGGGACTGAAGACCTCAGATGTTAAGTCCCATACCGCTCAGAGCCATTTGAACCATTTGAACACATCCCTTCTAGAACACACAGATACACACATTCATCTGATGACAGAAATTAATTTCTTTGTCACACCTCCGATAAACCGATATACTGAAGTAGCAACGAAAATAGTCAACAAGCGAAAAAGCGTCCGTTGACTTGTGCGCGAGCAATGTGACACCAAATCGATACTGGCATTGTAGGATACTAAAATAAGGAAGTCTAAACGTCGGTCCTACTTTTAAGCACGCAAAAGAGGAACAAATAAACGCAATCGGCGAAATTTTGGAGCTCATTCGTGGATATTGTCATAAATTTTGAACGCAAGTTATTACCATGCAGTGAGAGCTTGTGTTACAGGTGTAATTTAATTTCTTTTCTAGGTTTTGGTACGTTACGAAGGCAATTGATCTACTAGCTAGTTCCTGTAACTGGTTGTTTAACATCATAAATCAGACAATAGTGGAAGAGGAAGAACGAACAGAAGCATGGTCACAGCAAGGAGTCACTGCACAACATAACTTTCGTGTATCAAAATCCCCAGCCTGAATACCTGTATCATCTTTGTATTCTGGTATTGGTTTTCAGATATGTCTCTGTATGAAGGCATTCTTAACACATTTTGAAATGGTTCAAATGTCTCTGAGCACTATGGGACTTAACATCTGAGGTCATCAGTCCCCTAGAACTTAGAACTACTTAAACCTAACTAACGTAAGGACATCACACACATCCATGCCCGAGGCAGGATTCGAACCTGCGACCGTAGCGGTCGCGCGGTTCCAGACTGAAGCGCCTAGAACCGCTCGGCCACACTGGCAGGCCATTTTTAACAGATATAAAATATCAGACCATATCATAATACAAGACGGCAAGAAATTAAATTCGTTACATCCTTTCTTTTTGGAAGTAGTAAGTCATTGTACATAAGGAGCTTGAAATTCTGTGAGATAATGTAAACTAATTTCTGACAGGAAGTTATTTCGGCAGAAGTGGGTATTTATTTTGGATACTTATATTATCACACATAAACGCAACTGCCATCTTCTTACACGGCCACTTTGACAGCATCGTTGTGCAAAACTGAGGTCGATAAAATCGCTGTACACGGTCTTCACAATTTTTGCCATATATCTCTAGCGATTCGCGATACAGTGGTCATATCGACTTCATATTTATACAGACATGGAGATGAATAAATCACACTTCGAGTGAATGGTTTAAACGTGCTGTATGAAAAACAAAATGAGTGAAGCACCCATTTTGGAAACCAATGCGGTATCTTATCACCCTACCCCACACCACCACCATTTGACAGGAGATTTACCTCAAATTATGTGCCACGTTGACCGTGTGTTACGCCTCCAGCAAACTGAGCGGTAGAAACTACTAGGACATCAGTTAACACGACAGTAGTACTAGCAACTCTTAAGAAACCACCTACGTCTTCCCCCTACAAAATGTGATTTCTGTGGTAACGGTTTCATATTTTTTAAGGTGCGAGAGTTCAAAAAAATGTTCAAATGTGTGTGAAATCTTATGGGACTTAACTGCTAAGGTCATCAGTCCCTAAGCTTACATACTACTTAACCTAAATTATCCTAAGGACAAACACACACACCCATGCCCGAGGGAGGACTCGAACTTCCACCGGGACCAGCCGAACAGTCCATGACTGCAACGCCCCAGACCGCTCGGCTAATCCCGCGAGAGTTTACTTGAGTGGGTATTGGTCTCCTCATTTCATATCATGACGCGTATCGATAAGTTCCCTCCTAAGCAAAGCTGAGATAAATCACTATAGATTTACTTTTGGAAAAGGGACTGCATAAATAATAAACTATGCATACGATCCTGTAATATCTAAAAATCTAGTTGTTAGTTTTTTCCCTTTAATACAAATTTTTTACAAAGTAATTATTTCTTTCTACAAAATTAATTTTAATAATTTAAAAATATTGTAACAGGTAGACTAAAATATTAGAAACAAAAACTATTATTTTATATTAACTCAAATCTTTGTATTATATTTTCCTTTTATATAGAACTTAACTTTCACTTGGTGCCGGGAATTTTGGTGGTAGATGTTGTTGTGAAGCGATAGTTGTTGACTAGATAGGATGGCGTAAAGTCGAAGTTTGACAGGCAGTGTGCACAACAGTTGTTCGTTTGAGCAGCATGGAAGACAGTAATGTAATGGGAGGCGGTGAAAACAAAACGTCCAGATTCACATCATGTCTTCAGAATAAATTTAAAAACAGGAATTTTCTGCAGTTAACGAAAGGATTACATTCAACAATCTACAAGATCATAGAACCATAAATCTAAGAATAGGTACGGTATGTTTCGTGCTTGTGAACAATTTTCAGTATTCTACAAAATATTCGTACGTTTTCCCGAGTGAACTGTAATTGAGTTAAATTGAGTATAACTTTTATTTTCGTCGACAATAACAGCAGAATCGTTACAAGGTCAGGTTCAGTACTCACTGTGAAGATGGCCGTAGTTTTTTCATTATTTACTAGCCGATTGTTTCCTGTTTCCCTGTTGCTTATATTTATGTTACGCCATCCGAATGTAACCCCACCGGTAGAAGTGAAATGTCATTGGAACTACCAGCAATCAGTAACGTCCCCGAACGTCTTTCTACACGTTGCGCTGGGTCCGCCACGGAACTGCGCAGAGCGGCGCGAGGTGGCGTTGAACACACAGCTGGTCTGTTGCTGCACGTTCTCGATAGAAGATGGGGCGAGCCTGAATTTTCCTGTAAAACGATTTAAAAAGAAAATGGAAAACCGTCTCCAAAGAAGAATAACTTCAAATTTTAAAAACTAGGGAACGCATATTGGAATTAATCTTTTTAGTGACTAACTTTGCAATATGAAACGTTTTATCAAATGTCATTCGAGGACTTCGAAAATCTGTTAACTACGAGGGCAGTTCAATAAGTAATGCAACACATTTTTTTTCTGAAACCGGGGTTGTTGTATTCAGCATTGAAATACACCAGGTTATTCCCCAATCTTTTAGCTACACAACACTATTTTTCAACGTAATCTCCATTCAATGCTACGGCCTTACGCCACCTTGAAATGAGGGCCTGTATGCCTGCACGGTACCATTCCACTGGTCGATGTCGGAGCCAACGTCGTACTGCATCAATAACTTCTTCATCATCAGCGTAGTGCCTCCCACGGATTGCGTCCTTCATTGGGCCAAACATATGGAAATCCGACGGTGCGAGATCGGGGCTGTAGGGTGCATGAGGAAGAACGGTCCACTGAAGTTTTGTGAGCTCCTCTCGGGTGCGAAGACTTGTGTGAGGTCTTGCGTTGTCATGAAGAAGGAGAAGTTCGTTCAGATTTTTGTGCCTACGAACACGCTGAAGCCGTTTCTTCAATTTCTGAAGAGTAGCACAATACACTTCAGAGTTGATCGTTTGACCATGGGGAAGGACATAGAACAGAATAACCCCTTCAGCGTCCCAGAAGACTGTAACCATGACTTTACCGGCTGAGGGTATGGCTTTAAACTTTTTCTTGGTAGGGGAGTGGGTGTGGCGCCACTCCATTGATTGCCGTTTTGTTTCAGGTTCGAAGTGATGAACCCATGTTTCATCGCCTGTAACAATCTTTGGCAAGAAATTGTCACCCTCAGCCACATGACGAGCAAGCAATTCCGCACAGATGGTTCTCCTTTGCTCTTTATGGTGTTCGGTTAGACAACGAGGGACCCAGCGGGAACAAACCTTTGAATATCCCAACTGGTGAACAATTGTGACAGCACTACCAACAGAGATGTCAAGTTGAGCACTGAGTTGTTTGATGGTGATCCGTCGATCATCTCGAACGAGTGTGTTCGCACGCTCCGCCATTGCAGGAGTCACAGCTGTGCACGGCCGGCCCGTACGCGGGTGATCAGACAGTCTTGCTTGACCTTGCGGCGATGATGACACACGCTTTGCCCAACGACTCACCGTACTTTTGTCCACTGCCAGATCACCGTAGACATTCTGCAAGCGCCTATGAATATCTGAGATGCCCTGGTTTTCCGCCAAAAGAAACTCGATCACTGCCCGTTGTTTGCAACGCACATCCGTTACAGACGCCATTTTAACAGCTCCGTACAGCGCTGCCACTTGTCGGAAGTCAATGAAACTATACGAGACGAAGCGGGAACGTTTGAAAATATTCCACAAGAAATTTCCGGTTTTTTCAACCAAAATTGGCCGAGAAAAAAAATGTGTTGCATTACTTATTGAACTGCCCTCGTATAATTGAATGTCTGATATTCAAGGGCACAAACTGTAGGAACTGTATATCTTGCAAACAGAGATTAGCATCATGTTGGCGAATTTTGATAGCCGCAGGTTCCTTGATGAACTTGATCTTCTAAACTTCCAAGCGAATGGTGCAAATGATTGTCAACGAAGTTTTCACAACTTTCGCTGATGAGTACCTCCGCCTCTACGTTGGTGATAAAATAACGCAACAGGAATGTCATCTTGTTCCAAATGTGAGATCGCTACACTTCGATCGGGCAGATGGCTAAACGTTAACAAACTACAATAGTCAAAACATGTAGGGAGAGAGCGCTGTCGTGGGCGATATGTAAGTGATAGTGCACAATTTTCGTATAGAATGACCTTCCCCGTTTTAAAGAATCGCCTCAGAGTTTCCATAACGATTTTATGAGGTCATAAAACTCCTAAATCTGAATGCTCGGTTGGAGAATCAAACTACACTACTCCCAAATTCGAGTCTAAATTCTTAACGTCGCTCAGTAAAATCTACCATGGGCAGGCGTAAGATCAATATGAATTTAAGGATTGGAATAGACGTATGGTTAATAACATCTTCTATTTAGCACGTCAGAAGCTGAAACAGGAAAATTAACTTATGATTTTTTTAATCGGACTCATAGCTGCTTCATTTCGCATGCTGACCTTTAAAATCAAAGAAGTATTCTGTGGGATGTACTTGCTGTTGATGACTTACTTCAAATAAACTGCCTACTGGCTTCTGTCTCGGGTTCTTCGGCCGACGTTCATCTAATGATTTTTCTGACGTTTCGCCAGCACGAGTGGCTGGCATTGTCAAAGCTTCACCCTCCATTGCCGGTGGTGAACTGGAGCCGAGCTCTCGGGCGCAGACTATATGTACCTGGCGCGCCAACGTCCGAGGGCTTCTCCGCAGTCATTTCCGGTGCGGTTCTCCTCTTGCTACCTGCGACGGTCGTTCGCTGCAGTACGGGAAGCCAGGATCCGTTTACCTTAAGGCTTTCCTCTTTCTTGTTCAAACTGCTCGCGTGTTTTTGTATTTCCACAGCTTCTCTGAACAAGCGCGTGTGATAGTGCTTCTCTACAGCCAGAACTTCCGTGTCGGCGAATTTTATTACGTGGTCGGTCTCATTCAGTGCGTGCTCTGTCACGGCCGATTTCTCCACCTGCCCCAACCTGCAATGTCGCTTATGCTCTTTGATCCTGGTGTTAATGGGTCGTCCAGTCTTTCCGACATAAACTTTTCCGCGTGTGCATGGTATACGGTATATTCCCGACATTGCAAGTAGGTCTCTTTTCTCCTTCGCCGATCTAAGACACTCTTTGATCTTCCATGTCGGTTTGAAAATCGTCTTTACGCCATGTTTGCGCAATATACGGCCGATTCTGTCCGTCACTCTGGGAATGTAGGGCAGAAAGGCCGTACCCGACATTTCTTTTTCTGGTTCCTTACTTCGCCGAGTGTTTTGCTCTGTTACACTTCTAATATAATTTGTGGAGTACCCATTGCTCCTCAGGACAGTTTTCAGGTGTTGCATTTCTCGTTTGAGGTGTTGCGGCTCACATATTCGTCCTGCTCTCGTTACGAGCGTACTAATCATGCCTCTTTTCTGGCTCGGGTGGTGGTTTGACAGTTTGTGCAGGTATCGGTCCGTGTGTGTCGGTTTTCGATACACACTGTGTCCCGGGTTTTCGCCGTCCCTTGTGACCAACACATCTAGAAATGGCAGTTTCTTGTACTTTTCTACTTCCATGGTAAATGTTATGTTGGCATGGAGGCTGTTCAAGTGTCTTAGGGAGTCACCGAGCTGTTCTTCACCATGGCTCCACACCACGAAAGTATCATCGACGTACCTGTACCACACCTTAGGTTTGCAAGTCGCCGAGTCCAGCGCATGTGCTTCGAATTGTTCCATGAAGAAGTTGGCCACCACTGGACTGAGAGGACTACCCATGGCGACGCCTTCCAGCTGTTCGTAGAAATCGCCATTCCACGTGAAATAGCTCGTGGTGAGACATGCATGGAAGAGCATTCTGATGTCTTGCAATGTCGGGAATATACCGTATACCATGCACATGCGGAAAAGTTTATGTTGGAATGACTGGACGATCCATTAACACCAGGATCAAAGAGCATAAGCGACATTGCAGGTTGGGGCAGGTGGAGAAATCGGCCGCGGCAGAGCACGCACTGAATAAGACCGACCACGTAATAAAATTCACCGACTACGGAAGTTCTGGCTGTAGAGAAGCACTATCACACGCGCCTGTTCAGAGAAGCTGTGGAAATACAAAAACACGCGAACAGTTTGAACAAGAAAGAGGAAAGCCTTAAGGTAAACGGATCCTGGCTTCTCGTACCGCAGTGAACGACCGTCGCAGGTAGCAAGAGGAGAACCGCACCGGAAATGACTGCGGAGAAGCCCTCGGGCGTTGGCGCGCCAGGTACATACAGTCTGCGCCCGCGAGCTCGGCTCCAGTTCACCACCGGAAATGGAGGGTGAAGCTTTGACAATGCCAGCCACTCGTGCTGGCGAAACGTCAGAAAAATTATTAGATGAACGTCGGCCGAAGAACCCGAGACATAAGCCAGTAGGCAGTTTGTCAACAAGTGGCCACGAAAGCCTCTACAATTTTGTATTACTTCAAATAATTTGCTCGTTGTTCTGACTATCCTGGAGAATTTAAGGAATCCGTCACTTTCCTCTAACTACTCAAATATAACAGAAGAATGATCTGCATGTTATAATTTCCAGTAACAGTAAAGCTAGAAAAGCTACACCACGCGAGAGACATTCCCGTCACGAACTGAAGCAGAGAAAAAAGTAGAGAAAGGTTTTTTGGGTGGAATGCAGGCTTTTAAAGCGATTGCATTGGAGAGCAACATTTTTACGGAACTTTACGGCGCGAACTGCAACATATAAATTCCGAGTAAGAAATGTTTGCAGGTATGTTGGTCCTAGGATTTACGTATCTGAGCAGAATGACATTTGCAGGTGTATTTTTTTGTCAGTCGTTCAGGCAATGTTCTGTAACTTCAACTTGTAAACAGTTTATTTAGCTGATACGTCTATCAGAGTCACTATCTGTTTTGTTTTCGGTGCGGATGTGTCACAGTCTTATGATGTTCACGTAAGACCATCTGTTGTTGTAGAAGACGTTTTCAAAACTTCCTGTTAACGACTTTACAATGTTGGAACAATCTTCTGCGTTAATTTACTTGTGTTGATGTATGGGCGCGTTATATGACATTCTCAGCCAGAATTTCCTTTTGAAGAATTTTACGAGTCATGTAGTACATTTACGTTCCAAACGCTGTTGCGCTTTCCTCACATTGTAAATTTTGTTCGTTTCTTTGGAAAACCGATTTGAAGATGATCTAATTATTCGAAATCAATGAACTGTTGACGTCGTATGCAATCATTTACTAGAGGATAACAAATATTAAGTGTCTTATTGGCGTGTGGGAACAACTTCTTCCTATTTTGTGGCTCGTAAAAGATTCCGCACAGGCAAGTTGTTGATTTTTATGGCTATCAAACTTCCGGTCCTTTCTTTGCCAAACGACACACAAAGTTTTCCCATTGGACAGGGCCGTAATATCGTGCTGGAGAACTTCTACCAGCCACAGAACTTAGCTACAGCCTCTTTGCAGCTGAAATAGCTCCAACGTCTGTATAACGTTATAGGCCCTAGTGACAACATAATATCGAACCCTTTTTTAAAATTTTTCAACTGCTAACGATTAACACTGTGAATAAATCTCTCTGCTAAATACGTTTATTATACAGAGTGTCAATGACTAATACATAATTAAAATTTTGTCCTATATCCTAGTACTTACAGTTTCCTTCACATTCGCAGAGTTCTAAACAAATATTGCAGATCTGTCCTTTTGAAAAAATTTGAAGGTTAATCAGCTAAAAGAAGTAATTATCTGAGTGAACTACCATGCTCTGCTGCATCAGCGCCTAAGCGATAAAAGCGTTGTATGTACTTAAAAACCGATAAAACGAAATTATAAAAATATCTGGAGCACAACGTTTGATGCATTTTACAGAGATTAACATCTTGCAGATTATCTCTATCTACCGGCGCATAAACTTTCCATCTCTGGAATATTACTTTGGTACCTACCATACCCACCCACATGAGCATTTTGTGGGATAGATCCCAAATGGTGCCATTGGGTAAGCTGTGATATCCTATGGATAGTTCTATAATTTTGTCATTAATATTAATAGTATTTTATATCCACAGTTGCTGTTTAAAGCTCTTGCCAGTTGGACGACCAATAGTTGTTCTGAAGAGTAGGCTGCGCATCCCTTGTTTCTTAATTAGCGATGGCATGTGAGAATAACTACACAATATCTTTCTGGCAGCAGCATACGAGTATATCGTTAAGGTAATTAAACACCACAACGAAAAATCTGTTACAAAATACTTAAACGGAAAATAGGTTAATAACACTAGACTCAAACTAATAAATTAAAATAAGAGAAGACTTGTTAATTTATCTTATTTATAAAAAATTATTTATCGTCTGGCAGTGGTTTCAATAACAATCCCTGAGTCTGTTGTCCAACCAATAGTAGAGGAAAATATGTGCATCTACGAGAGCAGCAAAAATTCCGTACCGCTCGCTGGCACGTTCAGACAAGACGGGGTTCGTTAACAAAATACGGTGATAAAATAAGGGATGGGAGAGATATTCCCACAGTGACTTAATAACTTCGTCGTCAAGGATTATAATCATTGTAACTGAGTTAAAGTAATAAAGCAAAAATTGCATACATTTACGTGGAAAGTGTATTGGCACTACAGGGTTAAACAAATGGACTGTTTGGAAGATGAGTAATTTGAAAGCTGAACAAGCTACAACCACAGGCCAACATATACACCGATGTGCCAGTGCAACTGGTATAGGCATCCATATTCAAATACAGAGATATGTAAACAGGCAGAATACAGTGCTGCGGTCGGAAATGCCTGTATAAGGCAAGTGTCTGGCACAGTTGTTGGATGGGTTACTGCTGCTACAGATTTAAGTGAGTTTTAACGTGTTGTTATAGTCGGCGCACAAGAGATGGGACACACCATCTCCGAGGAATTTTCCCTTACGACGATTTCATGAGTGTACCGTAAATATCAGGAATACGGCAAAACGTCAAATCTCCGACATCGCTGTGGCTGGAAAAAAGATCCTGCAAAAAAGGGACCAACAACGACTGAAGAGAATCGTTCAACGTGACAGTAGTGCAACTCGTCCGCAGATTGGTGCTCGGACTTCAACAAATGTCAGCGTGCGAACCATTCAACGAAACACCATCGTTATGGGCTTTCGGAGCCGAAGGTCCGTACCGTTGACAATGCACGACACAAAGCTTTACGCTTCACCTTGGCCCATCAGCACCGACGTTGGACTGTTGATTACCGGAAAAATGATATCTGGTGGGACGAGTCTCGTTCCAAACTGTATTGAGCGGATGGACGTGTACCGGCATGGAGACAACCTCATAAATCCATGGACCCTGAATGTCAGCAGGGGATTGTTCAAGCTGGTGGAGGGTCTGTAATGGTGTTGGCCGTGTACAGTTGGAGAGATATGGCGAACTTGATACGTCTATATACGACTCTGGCAGGTGACATGTAAGTAAGCACCTGCATCCATTCGAGTCCATTGTGCTTTCCGACGGACTTGAATAATTCCAACAGAGCAATGCGACACCTCACACGTCCACAATTGTTACAGAGTGGCTCCAGGAACAATCTTCAGAGTTTAAACACTTCCGCTGGCCACCAAACTCCCCAGACATGAACATTATTGAGCATATCTGGGATACGTTGCAACGTACTGTTCAGAAGAGATCTCCACCCCATGGTACTCGTTCGGATTTATGGACAGCCTTGCAGGATTGATGGTGTCAATTCCTTCCAATACTACTTCAAACATTAGTCGAGTCCATGTCACGTAGTGTTGCGGGGGCGCTACGCGATATTAGGTAGGTGTACCAGTTTTTTTGGCTCCTCAGTGTACATTCGTGATTCGTGACAGTGCTGCTCATTTTTTTTTTTTTTTTTTTTTTTTTTTTTTTTTTTTTTTTTTTTTTTTTTGTACTGCAACAGCTGCGCTCCAAGAGGACAGAAAGCTACACTTCTGAATACGATATAGTTCGAGTGCGAACAGTATCATTTATATCATTTTGTAACATAGTTTTGACGATACAATAAAAATCAGCGCTGTCTAAACAATGACACCACGTTTATTTGTCTTTACTAAGGACCATGAGAGGTTCATACCATACGATACATTGCAGGGCAGTTTATTTAAGATTTTATTGTATCCCACAGATATTTACTGCGGAATGTCGTCCTTTCCTTAAGAAGAAAAATATTACTAGGAAACAGCAGAAGACCTGACCCTTTTCTGAAAGACGTCGGGCATCTATTCAAAAACGTGAAGTTTTCTTCACTTGACTTCCAATGAAATCAGTGAATCTGGAACGTAAAATATTCCAAAGAACTTTTTCCTTTATAGACTGTACCAGTCACTGAACCAGTGAGCTTCGGCAATTTTACATCTATTTCGTGATCATTCACGTCTATTCATATTTTACTAAACCCTGGAAAGTACGAATATAATAACTATTTCATTAATTAAGCAGAAAAATAATGAAAAACAAACATTAATGTTACGGCTCGGCTCGCTTTATCGCAGACAGCGACAACTTTCACAACAATGAGTAAAGCGACTGGTTATGTTAGACTGGGCTACAACCGTGAATGACAAGTACTACAACTATGAAAAAAAAAAACAAGAAATAAATTATTTCATTTCCCGCAGCAAGGTGCGGCCGTATCACAATAGATATTTCTCAAGCCGCAGCACAGTGGCACACAAACTCTCTCGGTAGTTTGTCCAGCCAGACTATAACATCTCACACGGCAACCATTAACACGATTAAGAGTACAGAAACCTAAGAAGTGTCTGTCGTAGGTTGCAAGAGTGTAAATGGAGTGGAATTTATATGTACTGACATACAATCCTCTGAGACTGGTTTCTAAATCACAAACTTGAAGGCACTGCACTTAAGTTCCTGAGTTGGGTAACCATTGTCTGATTTAATGTCGGCGCCATTAAACGTGACGTACAGAATGTCCCGATTAAAGTGGTCCTAAAAGTATTTTCTAAATTTTATGAGCGTGTAACTAAACAGGAAAGAGATCATTCATTGTCAACATTGGCCATTTGCAATATTTGCAGGAAAGAGCAATTCTCCTGTTTATTAATGTACTAACTTATTTCATGTTAGACTTATAAAGATTTCCCGAGTCAATTTTATATTTGCCCCCGTTTAGAAAAGGTTTTTTTATCTCATTTATATGCACTTTCTTCTGATTTTTCAGTTTCAGTAAGTTCTGTGTCTGTCCTACCGTACCTTCCACAACTCATCAGGAAGTGACGCTGTCACTGAATGGAGATGCAGAATTTTAACACCTTTTTATCACAAGCGTGAGAACATTGCTCCCTAGTTACTCAGAAGCGTGAAACGCACGCTTGCATGAATTATTATCTGCTATCCCCGCAAGCTCAAGACTGTCCTTTTAACAACGTTAACGCGAACGATACGCACAGACGACAAGTTTTCCAAACTGTACTCTTCACAGTGAGCGCTCTAGCGACTCGCTTTCATCTCCGGAATTAAATGAGCTGCGTATAACTCGCAGACATATGCGTTTTCTTCTCTGAGTGACAAGATGATGTGAGCTCAGGAAACGAGTAACGGCAGAGTGTTTCGGCAACTGGTGAAGCAGCAAACGAGAACGACATGTCGCTCAGGCCTATTTTCATTCTTACAAAAGTAGTTTTCATTTTATACTAACATGTTGTTCTGATGAAACTGCAGCTCTCGCGCATTCACAACATTTTTCACTGTTCAGCGTATCGATTCTTGCTTCAGGAAGATCTACTGCTTTATATGTACTTTCTTGAATGAAAAATTCCTCTAATAATGCGATACTACGCATTGCTTGGAGATAAGGGGGTTACAGTAATATATTTTCCAACTCTTCTTTGTAAGTACACTCTCAAAATTTAGAAGCGAGCCAGTTGGTAACGCCCGTGATTTCCTTACAGCCCTGGCGTTAGCGCTCTTGGAGCTTATTCATGCAGAGTAATCGGAGGCACAGCTTTTCTCTGCATCTGCACTGCTATTTCCTTCTGTTATTAGGAATTCTGTTCAGATGAATGCCACTTCAGTCCGATTATCGTTGTCTTTCCAGTTGCTAATTTTTCCCGCGAAAATCCTAAAGCATTCCCTTACTGATTCAAGAAAACTTTGGCTGTCGTTTTGAAATAAGATGTAACAGGATAAAACCGTTACTTGGACATTTCTGTTGGTGTAAAAGGTGAAAAACTATTTATAACCAAAACGACACACAGCAATAAAACGTTTTCTATGACTTACAGTTCGAGGTGGCAAGAAAAGTGTCGGTTAGTATGGGCCGTAGAAGAAAATGTTTGTTTTTAAAGAAGAAAAAAATGTCTAGGTGCGAATAGGACTCGCGCACTGTGCGCCCCGTACAAATTTAACTATATTAATAAACAGCCTATCCATTCCGGGAATCGAGATCTCGTCCATTTTTGCCTATTAAAGATATTGATCCTGGTAAGATATCGATCCCAGGAATTTCAAGATTTTCAGAATGTTGTAATTTCAAGTTTGACGTCAGATAGCAAATAACAAAAAATATTTTCTCTTGTTATATAATTACAAATTAACAATTTTCGGATGTTTTCCGTTTACCTGTGCTGTGGAACCTTGCTGCTTGCCAGATTTTGTCATTCTAGGCCAACGGGAAGTCACCTACAGGTTTTGATGACAGAGTTTGCGAGTATCAAAATATGTGACATAAATAGCAGTATCTTTTGACTGCATTGACGTAGAAGCGTCGATGTTTTACACAGCCAAGGATCTACAAATCTCAGTGTGTGACACAACTTTCAAGTTGGTACGCCTACCCGTTCCTGAGGAAAGGTTGACTTAACAGTCGGACAAACTGACAGAGGGACAACAAAGTCATCCTATAAGGATTCCGTTCTTACCGATTGCGCTGCAGTACTCTAAAAATGTGTTTTGTGGTTCATAAAAAAAACTAAACACTTTACATACCAAAAGTATAAGGTGATAAGGAAAATACATGATTGAATAACCTTTCAACTTGTGGGTGATTGAACCTGACACTACGACACAAAGCATTAAACTTGTGTGTGCTTCTTCATTCAGTTTAGATAGAAACCTTTACTTGCCAATTTCTTTTGTCACTTATATCTCTGAGGCAGCTTTAAATTTTCTATCAAATTTTAAGACAACTTTTGAAACTCAATTTTAACTAGCGGCATTAACCTGGAATCTAAGGCTCTTCTGTGTGCTGCGAGCTTTTTCTTTTTTTTTTTTTTTCAAGAGAGCGTCTTAAGTGTCATAGATGTCTGCTGATGCCCTGCAACAATTATAATGTCCTTCGCATTGTAGTTCTAGGAACATTAAAACGATTGGCAGCAACCCTTTTGATAATTTCGCCTTCCGAAACACTTGGAACTGACTGCCTCAGTGCAGTCGCAGCCCACTCCCTTCGACCCTCACTGACACGCTTCTTCTTCAACGCTGGCATCGTGCCTTCCAAACAAAACAAATAATTACTTACTTGGCCCATATTACTCGACTTTCGTGAGGCCAACACTACTGGACCGACAATGCACAATAAAACGTGCTGAAAGAGAAACCGACTAGAGTCAATGGAAGTCCATTATTACTGTATAGTGTACATTAGACAACTTGGATATTAATGTTGGCGTCATAATATTACTTCTTACTTTCAAAAGTATAAGTCAATGCTGAAAATTACACTGTTCACTAGTTTCGATATGCAAAATCAAATAAAATTTCCTTGTGACAAAACTGAACAACTACATCACTTGGGTTTCAGTAGATAGCGGAGTGACGTCTACGCTTAATTCCAAGCACTGCATGCGTCCACACTTTTACAGCAAATCCAAGAAACAAAAAGTGACCCATACTACACACCGGGCCGTTCTTTCCATCAGTCCCGTATATGAAACTAAATTCTTTATTCTATTTTCTTGATATATAACTCCACATATCTAAGTAAGATTCTAACTGCCAGGTCTAAAATCACAGTTGCAGCATTACGTGTCTGATTTTTTACAACTTATAGACAAAGATGAGCGATTCAATAACAGATATTAACTGTATTAAGTAATACCTGAGACTTTAAATTTCGAATAGTGACTATAAGTCCACCATGTTTGAAGCAAACTGAGTACTCGTCCGCCATTTGATATGTAGTAAGGGCGTCGTCTGCTGTGTCACTCACCTTGAAATTGAGTTTGAATAACTTTAAATAGTTCATGCTAACTTTTTTTTCTCCAGAAACAGTAAACAGCGATGATTCTTCTGTACAATGGAAGCAGAAAGGAAAGTTTTAGCCTAAATATGGATAAATTTTTTGATGTAGACAAAACTGCAAGAAGACTAAAGACATTTTCATCCACCCACGAACTTTTTGTTGCTCGCAAACTGAACGTAAATCAATACAAAATGAGGAGGACCACCTGAAGATTATGGAGTAAACTTCGAAACGCGTTGCGGTTAGCTGACAGAAACGGTATTTTTGTTTGTATGAAAATATGAAAAATCAGTATAATTATTAAATTACATACTTCCTGCGTGATATGACGACTTGTCAAGAGTATTATAGACCAAACTGTCGAAAGTTGTCTACTTGGGTTCTTGCTGTCCGATTTCATGTTTCTTTTTTTGTTACTATGGTAGAAAATTAAAGACAGTCTGGATTGCCTTGGGCGATAGGTGCCTCTCATCATTTGTGTCGTCCAGGAATTTCTGTTCAAAGTTATTTGAGCAGATGTAGGTCGTTGTGGTTCGAAAAAATTTGTTCCGTTTCATATTTGCTGCCCGTCTGTATGTAGAGACACATTCTTTCGATTCGTGCAACTGAATGATAAACAGACTTTGGGCATGTTTAATTTATATTTCGTTTAAACAAACTGCAAACTTTCCACACAGACAAAACGGTAGACTCGCTCCTCTCAATGTTCTGACCAACGTCAATATTAGCGCTGAGTTAACGTTGGGTGCCGCAAGGAGTGCTATACCCACTTTATCCATAACGTATATGTTTCCATGGTTACTTTAGTAAACCCTGCCCGTTTTATGCTTCTTTTCTCAGAGTTTCTTCAAGAGCCACATAAAAATTAACAGGCCATGTAGAGCAGTCATCCGGCCGCTGTGACCGAGCGGTTCTAGGCGCTTCAGTCCGGAACCGCGCTGCTGCTACGGTCCCAGGTTCGAATCCTGCCTCGGGCATGGATCTGTGTGATGTCCTTAGGTTAGTTAGGTTTAAGTAGTGCTAAGTCTAGGGGACTGATGACCTCAGATGTTAAGTCCCATAGTGCTTAGAGCCATTTGAACCATTAGAGCAGTTTAAGTTGTGATTGAAGCATGACATGTAAAGAATGCGTATACATCGTTTCGAAATTGTTAGTCCTTAAGTTTATCCATATGTTTGTTTGCTAGGTATTCAGTAGATACACATTGTCTGATTAAAAGTGTGCGGGCACCTATTAGAGCACAATAATATGCATTGTGTCCTCCTTTCGCCTTCATTACGGCTTGATATTTGCTGGAAACACTTTCATTGTTGCGTCGCATTGTTTGTGAAGCAATGGAAGGCTATTTTTCCTCAAGAGCGAAAATCGTGGACGCTTCATTCTGGAGCGAAGTCGACTCTCTACCTCATCCCTAATGCGTTCCAAAGTGTTCTGGTGGGGACTCTGGGCAGGCCAGTCCATTTCAGGACTTCTCGTGTCCACAAACCATTTCCCTCACAGATGCTGCTTTATGACAGGGAGCGTTATCACGCTGATACAATCATCGTCTTCAGACAGTTCCTCTCCTGTACTCAGTACACAGTGCTCTAAAATGTGTTCATATCCTTCCGCAGTTCAGCGTTTTCTTGACGGAATTAGGGGACCACATACTAATCGCAATAAACATTCCCACACCGTAACACCGTCTCCTCCGTACTTCGCTGTTGACACTAAACATAATGGCAGGCACCGTTCTCCTGGCATTCGCCAAACCCAAACACTTTAATCGGATTACCACAGAGTATAGCGTGATTCAACACTCCAAAAGACTCGTTCCCAGTCATCCACTGTCCACTGGCATCGCTCTTAACGCCATCTCAACAGTGACAACGGAAATGTGTGGTTTATGAGCTGCTCGACAGTTAAACACATTCTTTTTAACTCCATAAGGACACCGATTGTGCTAGCTGGGTTGCTGGTGGCACTTCGGAACTTAGGAGTGACTTCTTCAACGGTTTCATGCGATTTTTTACAAACACTTCCGCGATCCCCAGCGGTCCCCGTCCGTCAGTACATGAGGTCTGCATGATCTTGGTTCAGCTGTGACCGTTCCTTTGCGCTTCCAGTTCACAATCACATCGCCGACAGTACAGCAGCCTTAGAAGCTTTGAAATGTCTGTTATGGGTTTCTTACTCCGGTAACATCTGATACTTAGTCCACGTTCAAAGTCACTCATCTCTCCTGACCGACCCACACTGCAGTTACCGCTCCTATATTGACAACTGCTTTTGTGCTGGCGGGTCTGCTTGTCGTGACATCTAGTGGTCAGTTCCGTTTCAGATCAAAGTTTCCGGATACTTTTCACCATCTAGTGTACAGTAAGCCTACACAAAAATTAAATTATTTTCTTTATTGGCCTATTTATGCAACATTAAATTAACCGACAAAAATTTTCTTATGCTTCTATATCTTTTATGGATATCATCTCTCTTTAAGCTGCATCATCGCCCGTGACCTGTTCTGGTCAGACACCTACATTATCGGTTAAATCAGTTCTGCGTATCAAGAATGGTACAAACACAAAACATGTGACTGCAGTTTGGCCAATTCTGCATTCTTTTCTATTAAGGCTTTCCCATTGTGAACGACCTTGAGTTTTGTTTCTTATTAAAGCCGTCATCATGGCTCAAATGGTTCAAATGGCTCTGAGCACTATGGGACTCAACTGCTGAGGTCATTAGTCCCCTAGAACTTAGAACTAGTTAAACCTAACTAACCTAACGACATCACAAAAATCCATGCCCGAGGCAGGATTCGAACCTGCGACCGTAGCGGTCTTGCGATTCCAGACTGCAGCGCCTTTAACCGCACGGCCACTTCGGCCGGCCCGTCATCATGTATTTCATTCATAATGGCACAGCACTAAAGTTATCTTCTTGCGGAGATATTCCCAGCGTTCTCAGCTATGTGTACCGAAGAGCCAAAAAAAACTGGTACACCTGTCAAACCGAGCGAGGTGGCGCAGTGGTTAGCACACTGGACTCGCATTCGGGAGGACGACGGTTCAATCCCGTCTCCGGCCATCCAGATTTAGGTTTTCCGTGATTTCCCTAAATCGTTTCAGGCAAATGCCGGGATGGTTCCTTTGAAAGGGCACGGCCGATTTCCTTCCCAATCCTTCCCTAACCCGAGCCTGCGCTCCGTCTCTAATGACCTCGTTGTCGACGGGACGTTAAACACTAACCACCACCACCACACCTGTCAACCCCCGTGAGCACGTGGAAGTGCCGCCACATGACGTGGCATGGACACGACGAATGTCTGAAGTAGTGCTGGAGGCCACTGATACCAAGAATCCTGCAGGGCTGTCCATAGATCCTTAAGAATAAGAGGAGGGTTTGAGGCAAGGCACCGCGGATATGCTCAATAATGTTCATGTATGGGGAGTTTGGTGGCCAGCGGAATTGTTCAAACTCAGAAGAGTGTTCCTGGAATCACTCGGTAGCAATTCTGGACGTGTGGGGTGCCGCATTGTTCTGTTGAAAATTCCCAAGTCGTCGGAATACACAATGGACCTGAATGGATGCAGTTGATCAGACAAGATGCTTACGTACGGGTCCCCTGGTCGTATTTAGAAGTGTCAGGGGTCCCATACCACTCCAATTGCACCCCCCCCCCCCCCCCACCATTACAGAGGCTCCACCAGCTTGAACAGTCCCCTGCTGACATGTTGGGTCCATCGATTCAGGAGGTTGTCTCCATACTCGTACACGTCATCAGCTCGCTACAATGTGAAACGAGACTCGTCCTACTAGGCAATATGTTTCCAGTCATCAACAGTCAACTTCGATGTTGATGGGGCCAGGCGACGTATAAAGCTTTGTGTCGTGCAGTCAACAAGGGTACACAAGTGGGTCTTCGTCTGCGAAAGCCCATATCGATAATGTTTCGTTGAATGGTTGACACGCTGACACATGTTGATGGCCCAGCACTAAAGTCTGCTGCAATTTGTAGAAGGGTTGTACTTCTGTCATGTTGAAGGATCCTCTTCAGTCTCGTTGCTCCCGCTCTTGCAGGATCTTTTTCCGGCCGCAGCAATGTCGCTAATTTCGTGTTTTACCGGATTCCTGACATTCACGGTACACTCGTGAAATGATCGTACTGGAAAATCCCCAGTTCATCGCTTCCTTGGACATTCTGTGTCCCATCGCTCGCTCGCCGTCTATAACAGCACGTTCAAACTCACTTAAATCCTGATAACCTTCCATTGTAGCAGCAGTAAGCGATCTAACAACTGCGCCAGACACTTGCTGTCTCATATAGGCGTTGCCGAAAGCAGCGCTATATTCCGCCTGTTTACATATGTCTGTATTTGAATGTGCATGCCTATATCAGTTTCTTTGGCGCTTTTTTGTATTTCAAGAATTGTTTATTATGGTAATACCGTTTCTGATTACTGAATTTCCTGTACGAAGAGACGCAAACTACTCACCCATAAGTTACAAGAAATAAACTTGGTTTTACACGTTCATAGAGCATTAATATCATGTAAAAATTCAGAAACAAATTTGTAACTATCACTCTATCTTACTTTCCTCTCTACAGAAAAGTTCGCGCCCAGATATTTTAATATTACGTTACTTTTGAAGACATGGACCACAAATTAAAGCGTAATTTATGCACGTCACAGGCAACGATCTTCCTTTATAGTACACCAATATACAGAAATCTGCAGATGACTGCGAAAAAATACTTATCTGCGAAAGGGAGTTTTAATATTCAAATGAGTGATTTTACGGCCCCGTAATGAATGATATCAGTTTTCGAATATTTACCAATTGTTTCGCATCATATAAGTGCAGAAAATGTTACATATTTCCTGCCAGTAACTACATGCAAGACGTTCATTCCTTAATTGTGTACACCATGTCGACATCAATGTGGACAACACAAATGGGATGAATCGAATGTCTCTCTAGGAAGACACAATGACTGCAATGAAAAGACCAGTAGTTGTTACCGTGCTGCCGGCCGGTGTGGCCGAGCGGTTCTAGGCGTTACAGTCTGGAACTGCGCGCCCGCTACGGTCGTAGGTTCGAATCCTACCCCGGGCATGGATGTGTGTGATGTCCTTAGGTTAGTTAGGTTTAAGTAGTTCTAAGTTCTAGGGGACTGATGACCTCGGAAGTTAAGTCCCATAGTGCTCAGAGCCATTTGAACCATTTTTGTTACCGTGCTATTCTTCGTTTTCAACACATAACCTGCGGTTTCTGCCCGATTTGAAGAAAATCATTAAGTTCGAAGCAACCGTTTGCTCTTCCTTATATTAAGACGGAAGCATTTACATTTATAATTTGGTGGGATACCATGATTTTTTCCAGTGCTCTCCTCCTTATTGGGTAGAAACGTACTGTTCGGGGTGATATTTCAGCAAGTTGCTCGGTCTCGTATGTGCTTTGTTTCCTTCAGCAATCACGGTCCTGTAACGCAGCTCTCATCCCGTGTTGCGCCTTTGGAAAAGAAACAAAGAGGAACTTTTCCGGCTGCACGTTGGGGTACGTTCTTTATGTCTGCGTGAAAAGGCTGCCGCGTCCCCATCCTGTACACAGTTTACTACTGCCGGCGGGCTGCAGGTACAGTCCAACCGCCGCCCTCGGCTCAGCGTGCGTCGCGATTTACGGATTTGGCAAATCCAACCATAGAGCTGGGAGAACTGTCTTCGCTCCTCGGTAAGGCATTTAAAAGTTATACCTTCCCTCAGCGGTTTTTGCTAGCATGTAGTGCAACTCCCTCCAATGGTCCCTTGACAATGAACCACAGCTCACTCTGAGTAAGCTAATATAGTACTTCCATACGCCTACCAAAAACTTCCTTTCTTTAGTTTTGCTTTTTTGTCCTGAAATATGTGTAATTCCGTTTTTTTTATAATCGTAGGCCTAATACCGTCTACCTATTTCAAGCTTTTCAAAAAATATTTTTATTTCCCAGCTCGAAATCCATCTTATGTACGACACAATTTTCGGGAAAATGGAAAATTTCTGTGATGAGCCTTATGTCTTTCGTTACTTGTTACTATACAGTCACTTGAAAGTGACACGTTCAAGAGAGACGTCGATATGATTTTATAGCTTGCTGCATTATCTCGAGAGTTTGATTTTGCCGATTCATTTATCGTGTAAAAAAAGAAGAGCGTATACAACTCACAAATCTTTCTAGCAATTATACCGCTACGTTCCAACTTAATGAACTTCCTGTAAATCACTAACTAACGAATTACGATATCTTCAGATCCATTTATTTTCTCTATTTCTAACGAAATATCTACTAATGCAAGAAATAATGTTTCTTCGTTTTATGTTATGATTGTCCAGAAAGCATAAAAAATGGATGTTCTGGACACGCATTTACTGTAAGAATGTATTCTGTTTGTTCTGTTTTCATCGTCGTGGCATATAATTATATTCTTGCCACATTTCTGTAAGACTTCTTATCTTGTCTTACAACCAAATGTGTGTAACGATACTTACACCCCCATCAACAAATATCATAAGAATTTCAAGCATCTGCCCCCGTCTTTTATTTTTGATTCCAAATCAAAGATTTACACTGAACCACCAAAGAAACTGTTATAGGTATGCGTATTCAAACATAGAGACATGTAAACAGGCAGAATACGGCACTGCGGTCGGCAACGCCTATGAGACAGAAATTGTCTGGCGCAGTTGTGAGAACAAGTTACTGCTGCTACAATCGCAGGTTAGCAATATTTAAGTGACAAACTGCCTACTTGCTTCTGTCTCGGGTTCTTCGGCCGACGTTCATCTAATGATTTTTCTGACGTTTCTCTAGCACGAGTGGCTGGAGCTCGGCTCCTGTTCACCACCAGCAATGGAGTGTGAAGCTTTGACAATGCCAGCCACTCGTGCTGGCGAAACGTCAGAAAAATCATTAGATGATCGTCGGCAGAAGAACCCGAGACAGAAGCCAATAGGCAGTTTGTCAACAAGTGGCCACGAAAGCCGTAATATTTAAGGGAGTTTGAACGTGGTGTTACAGTCGGTTCACGAGCAATGGGACACAGCATCTCCGAGGTTGTGATGTAGTCGGGAATTTCCCTTACGCCAATTTCACGAGTGTACCGTGAATATCAGGAATCCGGTAAAACATCAAACCTCCGACATCTCTGCGGCCGGAAAAAGATTCTGCAAGAACGGGACCATAGGCAACTGGAGAGAATCGCTCAACATGACGAAAGTGCAACCCTTCCGCAAACTGCTGCAGATTTCAATACTGGACCAGCAACAAGTGTCAGCGTGTCATCCATTAAGTAAAACATTATCGATATGGGCTTTCGGAGTGGAAGGCTCACTCGTGCACCCTTTATGACTGGACGACACATGCTTTGCGCCTCGCCTGGGCCCGTCAACATCGACATTGGACTGTTGACGTCTGGAAACATGTTGCCCGGTCGTACGAGTCTTGTTTCAAATTGTATCTAGTGGATGGACGTGTAAGGGTATGGATACAACCTCATGAATCGATGGACCCTGCTCGGTAATGATGTAGGGTGTGTGCAGTTGGAGTGGTATGGGGTCACTGATACATCTAGATACGAGTGTGAAAAATGACACGTACGTATGCATCCTGTGTGATGACCTACATCCATTCATGTCAATTATGCATTCCGACGGACTTGGGAAATTCCAGCAGGACAATGTGACACCCCACACGTCCAGAACAGTTACAGCGTGGCTCCAGGAACACTGTTCTGAGTGTAAACACTTCTGCTGGCCACCAAATTCCCCAGTCATGAACACTATGAGCGTATCTTGAATGTCTTACAACGTGCTGTTCAGAAGATATTCCCACCGCCTCGTACTCCTACGGCTTTATGGACAGTTCTGCAGGATTCATTGTGTCAATTCCCTCCAGCACTACTTTAGACAATAGTAGAGTCCATGCCACATCGTGTTGCAACATTTCTGAGTGCTCGCGTGGGCCCTACACGATATTAAGCTGGTGTACCAGTTTCTTTGGCTCTTCAGTGGAAAACAGATTGACGATGGAATATAATCAGTGTGGACACATAAGAAATGGGCACACCATCAATTTGAGGATTATGTTCCACTGAAGGGTCTTTACTATTAAACGCAACTGGAGATTCTGTAAAATTTCTGTGATATTGGATGGCCTCTAGCCTGCAGTTCACAGGTAGACATTTCATTCAGATTAGTTACCTGATGAACATTAATAAATTCAGGTTAGGTATCAGATGCATTATCTTTTGCAAGTTATTATTATACTTACTTTTATATTAAATGCTACACTAACGGTAATCACACAAGACGATATTTGTGAGTTACAGTAACAGAGGAGACACAAGATAATCGATTAACAAATAGAAATTCCTACGAACTAGTGTTTTATTCCCGATATGTTTGAGTTAAGCTGCCCAGCTACCAGCAGGCAGAGAAGATGGCAGACTGGCCATGATGAATGTCGTGGTTGGTACTGGAAATTACATATTTTAGGAGCGACCAATGTGTCAGTGTGCTACCTCTCTGTGCAACGACATTTAACACATTATAATTGGTATTCTCGTGGACTACAGCAGTCTACAAGTCATACTACACACATCAAAAAAAGTTTTGCATCACCTCGGTTCCGAGAGTTCCGAAACCTGCACAGAAAATTGGAATAGAGATCAACCTAAACATCATTTCCGCCATTTTCATTGCTCATGAAAACCACACATTGCATGTTGTACCACCATACAGCGGAACCTTCAGAGGTGGTGGTCCAGGTCCACGCCGGTACCTTCAATACCCAGTAGCACGTTCTCTTGCACTGATGCATGCCTGTATTCATCGTGGCATAATATCCACGTCAAGGACTGTTTGTCCAGACTATCCCACTCCTCAACGGCGATTCGGCGAAGGTCCCTCAGGATGGTTCGTGGGTCACGTCGTCCATAAACAGCGCTTTTCAAACTATCCCAGGCATGTTCGATAGGATTCATGCCTGGAGAATATGCTGTCCACTCTAGTCGAGCGATGTCGTTATCCTGAAGGAAGTAATTCACAAGATGTGCACGATTGGGGAGCGAATTTTCGTCCACGAAGACGAATGCCTCGCAAATATGCTGCCGATATGGATGCACTATAGGTCGGAGGATAGCATTCTCGTATCGTACAGCCGTTACGGCGCTTTCCATGACCACCAGCGGCGTACGTAGGCCCCAGATAATGCCACCCCAAAACAGCAGGGAACCCCCACCTTGCTGCACTCTTTGGACAATGTGTCTAAGGCGTTCAGCCTGACCGGGTTGGCTCCAAACACGTCTCCGTCGATTGACTGGTTGAAGGCATATGCGACAGTCATCGGTCCATTCATCGTGCTGCATGGTGTCGTGGTTGCAAAGTTGGACCTCGCTATGGACGTCGGGAGTGAAGATGCGCATCATGCAGCCCATTTCTCACAGTTTGAGTCATAACACGACGTCCTGTGGCAGCACAGAAAACATTATTCAACATGGTGGCGTTGCTGTCAGGGTTTCTCCGAGCCATAATCCGTAGGTAGCGGTCATCCACTGCAGTAGTAGCCCTTGGGCGGCCTGAGAGAGGCATGTCATCGACAGTTCCTGTCCCTCTGTATCTCCCCATGTCCGAACAACATCGCTTTGGTTCACTCTGAAGCGCCTGGACACTTACCTTGTTGAGAGCCCTTCCTGGCACAAAGTAACAGTGCGGATAGATAAAGTTGCTACATATGTAACTACATAGTAGAAGTCTAGTTGTTGGCAGTTTAGAGAAACCCAAGCGCTTTCTAATCTGTCTTTGATAATGGAGTTACTAATTACTGGACTTAAGGGTGTTTACAGATAGACTGAGTTACGAGGTTTTCATTGCCTACCATCTATACGATGGCACACGTTGTTTTTTGTGCAAAGCAAATGTGGGCGCTTGGTTATTTCACTAGCAAAGCAAGCTGCATTTAGGTCACCGAGAGCTGCTGCAGCATAGTCTCTCGCGATCGCCGGTCGGCAACACGACTAACAAGACAGCGCAGCTGGAATCCACGTAGAATACGTAGAATACGGTGGCCGTTGCGCAGTGGCTATCTTCGTCCAAAGCAGTTGGCGAGTTCATTCGTTTTTTCGGAAGGGGAGGCCATCATAACACGCCAATCATGTCGCTAATGGTATTAGTTATTGTGATATTCGCACTGAAGTAAGACAGGATGTGAAATTCGAAAAATTTTACAATGAAAAATAAAAGTCGCTACTATTTTGCTTTTGGTGTATCTTGCACAATATGGTGCTGCATGTGAAATGTAGCAAACATGTTGAATTTTTGTTTAGACTTGGGTGGAAGCGTCTGCCACCAGTGTCGAAAAAATTTATCCAATGTACCATACTCATTTGCCATCATGCCTGCCAGCAATAAAGGCAGAATGAAATATCCACAACATTCCAAATATTTCATAAAGGGTTTGAAATATAGAAATGAAATTTTAATAAATGATAGCACACTGAGTGAAGGCTATTTTTCCATATGGTTACTAAGCGAAACTTCATTATCCACCATATTATTCCATTAACTACAGACTTTTTAGACGAGGCAATGTAATTTTTAAGATCCATCAATAGTTGGTGAAACGAGAAATCCTGTTGGTTTTGGAACAATTGAAATGAAGACATTGCATGTTTGTTTTTGTACCGAGGATGTGCTTTTTCATAAGGTATTGATCTTACTTTTCATCAGTTAATAAACTCGGTAAACCACGGTTTCAGAATGCTTTCGGAGTTGTATCTGCACAACACGTTAGCGAGGTGATACTGTGTAAAATCCACTGCGTTTTGGCAAAAGAAGAGCAAATTTTAACATTGCGACAAGAGAAATGAAGATTTTACTCACAATTTTCCACTCATGATGCTTCTCTGAAAGTTACAAATGGTTAACAAGCCAGGAGAAAATAAATCTATTTTTTTAGCAGATTCTTTTTAGATACTAGAGAAAGCAGTGGTGACAGTAGATCTCTTTGAATGGTCACCACGCAAATGTGGAACTTAATACATACAAAAAAAATGAGTGTAGACTTCAGTATGGAACGGCACTTTCCCTCCAGTGCTCGGCATTTTACCTATAGCGCCTGCCCACAACCCCCATTAACACTGCTCTCCCCATGCATGCGCCACCGCCTGCGCATTTACCAGCAACAGTATTCTGTGTGCATTATGCCCGCCACCTTACCCTATCAGATCAAAAGTATCCGGACACCCTATGTAACAACGAATTTACAGCCAGTTTACACTAGAGGCAGACTCGCCAGTACAGAAGAAGTGGGGAGCATTATGTTCTCAGCAGAGAAGCACTAACACCAGAACCGTTAGTTACGAGAGTTCTCTTTCTTCAAATGAGGACTAGTCATTTGATGTTAAATGAGCAACAAATTTATTAGGAAATTTTCAACTCTTCTACAGCTGCCCAGATAGGCTGTTTGTGATATGAGTGTGAAGTGAAAATGTGAAGGAACAACAACAGATAAACCGCGACGGGGCAGACCTCATGCAACGTCGGGCTGTCGAGCATTGAGGTGGGTGGTTGTAAATAATCGTATAAAATCAGCAGAAGGGGTCACTCGTAATTTCAATACTGCTACCAGGTGTCCAGTTAACAGAAGAGTGCTCCTAGGGCCTTAAAAATAACGGGGTACCGTGGCCGTGCAGCTCCTCATAAGTCCCATAAGTTAATTAATCCGTCACAAAGGATAGGAGAGTATTTTTGCTAGAAACAGCAGATAAGTAATTGTTAACACGAAAATTATGTCAGAGACAGCAAAGAATTTGGAAGAGCAGTTGAACGGAATGGACAGTGTCTTGAAAGGAGGATATAAGATGAACATCAACAAAAGCAAAATGAGGATAATGGAATGTTGTCTAATTAAATCGGGTGATGCTGAGGGAATTAGATTAGGAAATGAGACATATAAGTAGTAAAGGAGTTTTGCTATTTGGGGAGCAAAATAACTGATGATGGTCGAAGTAGAGAGGATATAAAATGTAGACTGGCAATGGCAAGGAAAGCGTTTCTGAAGAAGAGAAATTTGTTATTATCGAGTATAGATTTGTCAGGAAGTCGTTTCTGAAAGTATTTGTATGGAGTGTAGCCATGTATGGTAGTGAAACATGGACGATAAATAGTTTAGACAAGAAGAGAATAGAAGCTTCAGAAGAATGCTGAAGATTAGATGGGCAGATCATATAACTAATGAGAAGGTATTGAATAGAATTGGGGAGAAGAGAAATTTGTGGCACAACTTGACTAGGCGTTACAGTCTGGAACCGCGCGACCGCTACGGTCGCAGGTTCGAATCCTGCCTCGGGCATGGATGTGTGTGGTGTCCTTAGGTTAGGAGGTTTAAGTAGTTCTAAGTTCTAGGGGACTGATGACCTCAGAAGTTGAGTCCCATATTGCTCAGAGCCAATTGAACCATTTGAGCCAACTTGACTAGAAGAAGGGATCGGTTGGTAGGACATGTTCTGAGGCATCAAGGGATCACCAATTTAGTATTGGAGGGCAGCGTGGAGGGTAAAAATCGTAGAGGGAGACCAAGAGATGAATACACTAAGCAGATTCAGAAGGATGTTGGTTGCAGTAGGTACTGGGAGATGAAGAAGCTTGCACGGGATAGAGTAGAATGCAGAGCTGCATCAAACCTGTCTCAGGACTGAAGACCACAACAACAACAACAACAACAACAACATGAAACTGTTAAAAAATGAATGGGTGCCATTTAGTTCCAGTGTGTTGGACGTAGGGGAATTATGGGCAAAGTTTAAACGGATTGTATATTGCGCCCTGGAGAAGAATGTGCCGTGTAAGTGGGTTAAATATGGAAAACACCATCAATGGTTCAATAACAAAATTCTAAAATTGCAGAAGAAACGGAAACTGTTCCACTCCCGGTTTGAAAAAGAGTTTGCAAATGACGACAAGCAAAAATTAGTAGGAATTCGTGGTCTGTAAAAAGATCGATGCATGAAGTGTACAACTATCCCTGTCATACCTTTGCAAAAGATCCTGCCGAGAACGCTAGGAAATTCTGATCCTATGTAAAATCGCTAAGAGGTTCGAAGGCTTCTATCTAGTCAGTCGGTGAGGTGTATGGTGCGGCCATAGAAGACAGTAAGAGGAAATACGAAGTTTCAAATTCGTGTTTAAAAAGTCATTCACGCAGACGGAACGTTCAAGCATACAGTTATTTGACAGTAGCGTCGTACAGACTCCCATATGGATGAAATGGTAATAGGCACCCCTGGCGTAGAGAAGTAACTGAAAGACTTGCAAACAAATAAGCTGCCAGAGTACGCAACAATCAGAGATGGTAGTATGGACCAAGTCCAAGAAAAAATCTCTAGTAAATACGGGCTCTAAATTTCATACCTTAAGAGCTTATCTTCGACACTGTGACATATATCTCTTCTACGACCAAACGATCATAGCTTTTAAGGTATGCATTTTAGAGACCATATTTACTAAACAGTTTTCTTCTTGTTTTGATCCGTACTACCTCCTCCAAAAATATGGAAACCAGAGAATATGCAATGAAATAGAAAGATTTATTCTTCTTTATCATCCCTGAAAGTTAATAACATAATCAGAGAATCACCATATACAGGGTGGCCAGAAACAGTTTGTAAAGCTTGTAAGGGTGTTGTAGGGTAGATTGGGCTGAGAATTAATTAAGAAAAACATTCGACGCTTTGCGCCAGTTTACGAACTAATTAGCATTGGAAAAATGGAAATGCTGTGTGGCTAGGGCCTCTCGTCGGGTAGACCGTTCGTCTGGTGCAAGTCTTTCGAGTTGACGCCACTTCGGCGACTTGCGTGTCGAATTAGCATTGACGTTAGCCAATCAGACCGCTGCGCGCCATATTTCAAGCGGCCTGCCAGATACAATTAGCGTCAGTTGTTCTCATAGCGAAAATGATAGCGCACGAGACTGCTCAGTTTTTGGCTCGGATTCGATCTTCAGTACTGGCTCACGTCCAATTTTTCTATCTCTCTCTTGTTCGGCTGTAGGAAACATGAAAAACATCGCTGTTGGTCCATCATGGCCAGGGGACAGCGGTTGGTTAAGTATTTGTCAATGTCAATAATATTCACTGACAGGCGTGTACTTTAAGATTTCTGCATTTCATTATGCCATCTTCAGGCCCCATACGCTTCTATCCAAATA
Source organism: Schistocerca serialis cubense (assembly GCF_023864345.2). Taxonomy (NCBI): domain Eukaryota; kingdom Metazoa; phylum Arthropoda; class Insecta; order Orthoptera; family Acrididae; genus Schistocerca; species Schistocerca serialis. Next base: position 466,268,459 of record NC_064643.1, read on the forward strand.
AATGAGCTTGTCGTATAGCGCCATAAATCACTGGATATCGTGAATTCAGACGTTATACAATTACCTCATTCGAAGACGTGACAGCAGTCTTACAGTGCACGGCTGTCGGTGAATTTTAGTGACATTGAAATGAAGAACACGTTCGGCGGCACCGTCTCAAGCGGGCTATTTGCTCACGCAACGGCCTAAGTGGCTAACTTCAATGCTAACTAACTCGGAAACGGCGTAATATATCGAAGTTTTTTCTTAACTATCATTTATCAGCACTACCTACCCTGAAACACCCTTATAAGTTTTTCACACTGTTTCTGGCCGACATTTATAACGGAAAAATTACGTTGCGGGTTTCTGCATACAACGACAGAGTTGAAGGGTCATGAAATGGCGTAACCATATCTGTCAGTTAGTTCCACAAAACGTTTCTCCAGCACAACAACGCAATATTTGTCAGTACGTACTCTCTTTGGGGATAGCAATGAATCAATCTACTCAATTTATTGTATATTTTAAACCCACCTTGATGTAAGGGGTGGTAAATATAACAATGAATTTGGAGGAAAACAATTATACAAGGTAAATCTAATTATTTACCGATGGTATAGTGTCATTCAACTGCTTAAAAATCGCATTTGAATGTTGATAGTTTGTGAGAAAATTGTAATACGCCACGTACAAGAAGAAGAAATATTTACCATCAAATGTCGTAATTCAACAACAATTGGACTGGGAAGTATCTGTTAAGTAAGTCATTGTTGCAAAATACGAATACAAATTATTTACAGAAGGATGTAAAAACTGCTGGAAAACGAACCTTGGTGGAGATTAGTTTGGATTCCGGAGAAAAGTGGGAACACGCGAGGCAGTACTGGCCCTACGACTACTAGATAGGTTAAGGAAAGAAGCTACGTTTAGAGCATCTGTAGAGTCACAGAAGCTTTTGAATACGTTGACTGGAAGATTCTTTTCGAAATTCTAAGGGTGGTAGGAGTAAAATACAGGGAGTGAAAGGCTACTTACCGCTTGTACAAAAACCAGACGGCGCTAATAAGAGTCGACGGGGAATGGAAGGCAAGCAGTGGTTGAGATGGGAGTGAGACGGGGTTCTAGTTATTACAGATGTTATTCAATCTGTACATTGGGCAAGCAGTAAAAGAAACATTTGGAGTAGGAATTGGAGTTCAGGGAGCAGAAATAAAATTTTTGAGGACTACCGACGACACTGTAATTCTGTCAGAGAAGCAAAGGTCTTGGAAAAGCAGTTAAACGGAATGGACAGTGCCCTGAAAGGAGGAAAAATACGAACGTCAACAAAGCAAAACAAACATAAATGAACATTGTGTAATTAAATCGAGTGACGCTGAGGAAATTGGCTTAGGATACGGCACACTTTGTTATTTGGGCAGTAAAATAACTGATGATGGCCGAAGAGAAGAGGATGTAAAATGTAGACGGGGAATGGAAGGAAAGCATTTCTGAAGAAGAGAAATTTATTAACATCGAATATAGATTTCAGTGTTAGGAAGCATTTTCTGAAACTATTTGTATGGAGTGTAGCCATGTATGGAAGTGAAACATGGGCGATAAACATTTTAGACAAGAAGAGAATAGAAGCTTTTGAAAGGAGTATTAGGTGGCTAGATAACGTAAGTGATGACGATTTACTGAACAAAAATGAGGAGGAAAGAAATTCGTGGCACAACCTGATTAGAAGAAGGCACTGGTCGATAGGACACATTCTGAGACATCAAGTAATCACCGGTTTAGTACTGGAGGAAAGTGTGAGAGGGTTGCGGGAGTGAATAAAAACTGCAGAAAGAGACCAAGAGATGAATACAGTAAGCAGTTTTATAAGGATGTAAGTTTCAGTAGTTTTTCGGAGGTGAAGAGGCTTGCGCAGGATAAAGTAGCGTGGAGAGCTGTATCAAACCAGTCTACGGACTGAAGACAACAACAACAACTGATTCAAAACGCCCATTTTCAGTATCATGCAGAATCTCGACTGCTTTGTAGGACTAGCACAAACGTATTTTTCACTCGGCGCGAAGAATTCTACAGCTGCTTCATATACCTTGAATCATAAGACTAGTATCCAGACGGACAGTGCACCAACGTTGGAGCTCTAAGCTTTGTGAACGCGGTGACCACTATTGTGGCGTCCCTTGACGTGGCACCACAGAGTGGCGTACCGACAGTGGTACGCCAGACGACAACACTAATCTTTTTTTTTAACAGATATTGGAGTTGGGTAATATCGTTGTTTCAGACAAATCTCGGACATGCGTACTGGATATCCGTGTACGTAGGCTATGAGTAGAACGCACGTCACCAGATTCCATTCCTCACCGTCATACGAGTCCCGCTGCTCACTTGATATTATGGAGTGCCATTGCGTACGTAACACGATAACCTCTGGTCCACGTAGCCGGTAATTTGGTTCGTGGCTGTGAGCTGTCTTAGATGTTTCTGTTATGTTATCTTTCAACAAGACACCACACGTTGTCCAAGCTGTCCTGAACTACCACGATACACAGAGAGAACGACTGTTGCGTGGGCAAGCCCAATATCCAGATATCTTAAGGACTGAAAACATCTGGCCATGGGTTGTTGAGAATTTCGCCTACTGTCACTCGTCATAGACTTTTACAAATGTAGTAGAGTTAAGCAGCATGGAATGGTGCACCCATGACTGATATCAAACTCAGTTCTACTAGATGTACATCCGGGTTAAACGCTATTGTTGCTTCCATTAGCAGCAACAGTGTGTACTGAATTTAACATCTTGTACTGCCCCAAATTACCTACAAAATAAGTTCAAGCGTTCTCAATACGATATTGTATATGCTCAATAAGTAAAATTTCGTTATTTATTATTTTATTACTATGTAAACTGCAGGTGGAGGGCGGAGAAAGAAAAGGAAAGGGAAGGGATTGATGATATCAGCTGCATCAGTACTTTATGTGTAATCAACAGTGAGGAGTGAAAATACGTGCTGCACCAGTATTCGAACCTGGGATCTCCTGCTTACTAAGCAGTGCGTTACCCACTGCGCCACCTGGACACGATGTTTATCGCAAATACACGGGCTATCTCGGCACTATCCGATCACCTCTCACTCCCGCTCAGTGCCGCTTAATCTCAGTCCCCGTCCATGTGCTCCATGCTCGCTAACTTTAGATTCCCGCTGAGGCGGAACGGTAGTGTGCATCTGAGCTGAATGTAGTGGATTTATTGTTCATCGACGCAAATAAATTCTATGAAAGCGTGGTGTCTGCTTCTTCAGATATTTCTGAAAGAACAGATACCACGCATTCATATAATCTGTCCTTGTGTAGCAGCTATAATATCCAGCAGCGAATGCAGACATGTCAACAAAGTCATAACGTGTTTATTGGTCGAGGAGCTCTCTTTTCACAACAGTCGCACTGTGGTTTCCTTATGTGATTAAAAGTCCACTGGATTTAAAGATATAATATCGTAGCGTGAGCAGTACGCACCAACTAAAGTATTGCCGCACATGCTCACGTCGAAAATTAACGAACAACTCAGAGTAACTATCCATCCTGCAATCCGTAGCTATTACTCTGTAGCAAACAGGTCGTCCTCATTAACAACTTTTGTACACAAAAGACTTGATGCACCGTTATTAAGCGTGAGAGCCGCGCGGGGTAGCCGCGCGGTCTGTGGCGCATTGCCACGGTTCGCGCGGCTCCCCCAGTTGGAGGTTCGAGAGATCCCACCACTAAGCGTCAACGTCAACCGCCACATGAGACCATAGCTATCGCTCCATCGATTAGGGAAATTAGTGTCCCGTAGCTCACGATTTCATACAAGTTGGTTCGCGCCCCAGTTGGTGTACCCACACACGTTCCTAAACACCATCTATCGATATGGACAGTCCATTGCAAAGGAACAGCAATAAATGTGGTGCATTTTATAGTATGAACCTGTGAAAGACTAGACCACAGATATATTTGGCTTGGCTCTGAGCACTATGCTACTTAACTTCTGAGGTCATCAGTCGCCTAGAACTTAGAACTAATTAAACCTAACTAACCTAAGGACATCACACACATCCATGCCCGAGGCAGGATTCGAACCTGCGACCGTAGCGGTCGCTCAGTTCCAGGCTGTAGCGCCTAGAACCGCATGGCCACTCCGGCCGGCACAGATATATTTCTTCTGGTGCTTAATCACGAAGTTAGCACGTGAATTTGTATTTTTCAGAAAATGTTCTAGCTATTAAGAATAAGTGGAAATAGACGTACCAGGGAACAAAGTGACAGGACTGCGTGCTGAACAACTGACAGGAATCAGTACGATTGGCCTAATTATTTGAGTTGCAATACTTGTTCCTGGAGAAGGCACTTGGAACATACTTTCTTCTTTTTTGTGTATCACTTTGCTCATTCGTGGTATAAACATTACTGTCCAAACAAAGAAATATTGAAAAGTTTTTGAAAAAAAATGGTCATCTGTTTCCTGAAATGGTTTGTCTAAAAGTAAGAAGTAAAATGGATTAGAGAACCGTTTGACACACCCCATTTGCTGTAAGTAGATTTAGAGCATCATTCAGGGGCGCGTCAATTGTTTCTCTAATCTGTTTTACTTCTCACAAAATATTTGGCCGATTTTTCAATTTTTTTATTTTCAAGTTTTTTCAGAAAGCACGTTCGTGTTGACTCCTCATTTGCTTTCCTGGCGTCTTCTGCTCTCGAAATGCCCTGAATGCAGTACTTGATTCGAAGGGAACCACTCTAATCGTTGATTATCACACTAATGTAACTTTTTATGTGCAAAATAGCTAGTGCTTGTAATGAGAAACGTTTTCACATCTCATTCACTTTCGTAGTGTCTGCTATTCTAGCAGTGTCCTAAGTTTAGAACTTGATTTGAAGTACGCCTCTTTGACAGTTAAATATCACACCAAAGTAACTGTTTATGATATTTTTGACACTTCATTTGATGTAGCAAATGTTCGTGAAACATTTCGATTTTCGCATAAATTTCTAACTAACTTTTTAATTAGCCTCACTAGTTTCAAGCCAATAACTATTTTTTTCAAAAATAGATCACACGCTGATTAATTTGATAGGCCATTTGTCTATTTGCAACTGTTAGTTTTAGTATGAAAATTCGAACAAATAAATATTGCATAATGTATAGGGAGTCATGTTTTTTCTCCGCTCGGACATATGACCAAAAATAAACAAGGAATCAGACTGAGCACTATATCTCGTATCACCGCCGCGCTGTACAGTCGACACGAGTAACGTTTGCGAGCTACAGCGATCTATGACTGATGCCCTTACTACAAGAAGGTCCAGGAAGCGCCTGTATTAGCGGAGAACCCGGCTGCACGGCGCACAATCAATCAGTGTAGTCAGAGCGTTCTGTAGGAAGCTTATAGCTACGCCCCTCTTCAGAACTGGTACATCGACTCGGCTATTCTCTTCATTTTTCTTGTTTACTATTAGGGATCTGTGTCTACGTTCGACTTTGACCTCTCTTACTGGTTCTGCTTATGGCACTCTGGTCACTTTATGACACAGTCTGCCTGCGACGCCAGTGTTTACATAACAGTGTTCAAGAATCCGAACTGTTAAGTGTGAGTTCTAGTGCGCTACTAAACTGTATTCACCACTCACCCTTATTTTGCAATTACTTTGTTGGTATTCCTGAGTTGGAGTTTCGACAGCAGCAACGGAGAGAGAAGGAAGGAAGGATGGAAGATCGGGGTTTAGCGTCCCATCGACAGCAAGGTAATTAGAGTTGTGGTGTGCGTACTTCAGTACACACACCATCATATTATTTGACTTGTCGCTCTAACGAAGTAGGCGAGTGTCAGCGGTATGTCTCGTGGTCTTATCGTGGCGTGTTTATCTTCTGCCGTTAGGTCAGACGATAGAAATGCCACTTGCACGCTTAGAGTAGGAGACTGACGGTGACCAACTTTAAACACAACTTGATTAATTTTCACACACATTTATTAAAATAATAAAAATCATAGATATTATGTAACTTGATTGTGGTTGCTGTTTACAATTGACAGTCTGACGTTCCTTTGGTCTTGGTATGTTAATCTTATTGTCACATATCTCTGATACTTGACGAAGTGTCTATACATTTGTCTTCATGGCTATGTACAGGAATAGGTGCAGACTGAAACTTAACCATAGACTGGTAAAGACAAATGCAGACTGGTACTGACTAATGCAGACGGATGCAGACTGGTGCAGAGTAACTAATAGGAGGTCTGTACAGTCGTTATAATACCTCACGCGTTCAGGTATCACTGCACGAGTGTGATCCGCGAGGAGAAAAGGTTCTACGTTAGCAGCAATCTCATTGGCTGCGTTACATATTAATACGCGGATCGGCGGAAGCAGAATTTGGTCCGTTGAAACGTCCTCTTAGAAAAATTATGCATGACTGTGCTTAAACGGACACACAATATTTTTTAGCGCAACGCAATCTGACTTTCAATAAACCCTACAAGAGAATGGCCCTGACTAAATTAACCTATACGTTTCACAAATCACTTACCTCACAAAAATCTTCGTTACTCGAACTACTGCAATACAGCTGCCAGCGAAATAAAAGATTCAAACTACTGAAGGCACTAACTACTGATAGGCATAGTTAGCAAATGAAAGATTTTGATAGAGAACAAACTATGTATTTACCTTAATAGTGTTCGAAAGTTATAATATATATATACATCAGTCCATGATATCCAATATTACAAATTTACTGTCTCTGATGGACACACGTCCAAATCGCCCACTCTCAAGATTCAGCCGTCTCTCTCTCCCCACATCCACCACTGCTGGCGGCTCACCTCCAACTGCGCAACGCTACTCGCTGGTAACAGCCAACTGCCCAACACTACAATAGCAAATTCCAACAATGAAAACCAGCCACAGACTGTACACAGCACAGTCAGTGATTTTCATACAGAGCGCTAGGTGATGTTACCAACATAAGAACCTAAACAGCCTACTTAACCGTCTCTAAGACAGCGCCATCTCGTAGTGCGGAGACGGACGAGCGCTGCGCCTGCGCTGTTATGCTTAGCGGGGCGCGCTCTATTGGGAAAGTTGTTTACGCGCTGACTACGCGGAACTATGTACACAACAAAAGTCATTAAATAAGCTTGAATTTCTTTTTGTTAATAATGGTGGAAGATTCGACCATGCCCTGTCCTACGAACCATCCGTGCAATTACACGGACGGATTAAGGGAAATCACGGAAAACCTAATTCGAGATGGTTGGACAAAGATTAGAACCGGCGTTCTCCAGAGTACGAGTCCAATGTGATGATGTCAGCTCCGCCTCGCTGTGTACGGAAAGAGAGCTCGTAACGTTATCTCACTGTCAGGAATGCAAATAGTCTTGAAAATTAAATTATTATAATTGCCCGGCCGCGTTGGTTTTGCACGGTTCACTCATATTAATGTGATCATAGTCTCCATGGCGGCTGCAGTGTAACACGTGTTAAGTTCGGCTCGCGAAATTTAGTTGAATTCGAAGGTGTTCTCGCAGGTGGTGTTGTCTAGTGCAAGTGGAAATCGTGAAAACAACAGTGTTCTGTGCAGTAGTGCTATTTTTTGTTTCTGTGCTCCGCCAATATCTTCGAGAAAATGGTAAACAGAAGAGTGAACAGCAGCGCGTCCAGCAGCGGGGAAGCAGCAGGTGCGGCGGGCCCGCTCTTGGCGGAAGGTGCGGCCGCGGCTCCCGGTATAGCGGAGCTGGTCCGCTCTGAGGTAAACGCTGCGCTTCGCGATAAAAACCATCTCGATCTGATAGCAGGCACTATATCAGATACTGTAACGGCAGCAGTATTGGCCAAAATGCGTGAAACTGTTGAGGCCAATACTGCCGAAATTACAGCACTAAAAAAGTCTGTGTCTGAATACGAGAAAAAGGCACGAGAGTTGGAAGTGAAACTATCTGCCGCAACTGACGAACTAGAACAGTACCAAAGGCGAAATAGTCTACGACTGTTTGGAGTAGTAGAAAATAAGGAAGAAGACACGGACAACCTGCTTATACAGGTTGCGCGTGAAAAATTAGGCGTTGAAGTGACCAAGGCAGACATTGACAGGAGCCATCGGGTGGGACGAAAACTACCAGGTGCCACCAAACATCGTCCAATAATAATTAAATTTGTCTCGTACCGAAAAAGGGCAGAGATCTTTGCCCAGAAGAAGAAGTTAGCAAGGACAGGGCTTACAAGAAGGGAAGATCTGACACACGAACGGCTAAAGATTTTAAACAGTGCCATATCCCATTTCGGTCTTCAGAATGTGTGGACTCAGGATGGCAGAGTAATCATTAAGACAGCAGCTGGAAAGAAGACAGTCAGAAACATGACAGAACTGAATAGTATTAAGTGAAGCTACTCGAGCCAAAAGTGCAAACTTAACACCATTTGCAATTGTAACAGCCCCAATACTCAGATATAGTCTTGTAATTTTATTAATTTTTTAATTATACCCATATTTGTACCTTCAACTAATTGTTTTTGTAACTGTATTAACTTTTCACTATTTTTTTTTTGTGTCTGTAGCTCTAACCATTACTTAATTTTAGTTACTGCTAATACTTTTTTCATTTTCTCAGTTTATTCTCTTCCGTTCTGAAATAGTTCTATTGCAATTATTAGTCTCTCCTTTAGTTCATTAATCACCCATCTTTAAATTGTTCATAACAAAAACACTATCAGTATCACTTTAGCAAATTTCAATCTAATTGTAGCTTCCTACGATAATCACTACCAGTATCACTTTAGTAAATTTCAATTTAATTCTAGCTTCCTACGATAATCTATTAATTATTAAGCTTACTTCTGTCTGCTGGCAGCATCGGCTTCTTAAATCACTCCCTTCTCCCTTATTTCCACCCTAAGCTGTTTCAAATACGCTAATTACATTTCTCCTCTTACGACAGAGGATACACAGTGACACACAGCCGTCACTATTTTGGTCATATTCTCCTTGCACCGAATACCACTAATCCATTTTCTATACTACCGCAACCTCAGGAAATCTTTAGCAGTCGCCTTTCTTTCGGCACTCGCGGTGTCACAAACAGGGCGCGCAAAATCTCGGACACCCCTGTGTTATGTCACTTGGCGGAAGCAGCAGCCAGTGCCCCTCGCGGCAGGTAGTGCCTAACAAAGGGACAAACCAGTCTGCCACCCTAGTCCAGGCTGCTCAGCGGAACGCGTCAGAGCTTTTAGCAGCTCACTGCAACATCCAGTCTTTACCTGCACATTACGAAGAACTTAGCCTCCTCTTCAACCAACTAAACTACCACGTAATCCTCTTATCCGAAACGTGGTTGAAACCACACATGTCCTCTGCATCTTTTCATCTCCCAGGGTACACATTTCTTAGGGCAGACAGATCAAAAAAGCGAGGTGGCGGGGTCGACGCGTGTATACGAACAGATCTCAAAGCGAAAGTCTTATGTACGTCAAATCCTGCTGAAGAAAAAGAGGCTGAATTCATGTTCATTGAAATAAATATACAAAGTCGGAAATTCTTGACTGGCGTCGTGTACAAGCCGCCAAAAATAAGCTCAATGAGTTCCTTCCAGTCGGAATTACATTCACTTCAGTGTCAATACGAACATGTCATCGTAATGGGTGACTTGAACATAGACCTGCTAAGAGACACTCCCTCCGCAATAAACCTAAGAAGACTGTTTAGTTGCAATAACATGAACATTCTTCCATTACGACCTACACACCATACGGCGCACAGTCATACTCTTATAGATGTAATCGCAACGAAACAGACTGACAAAGTAAGAGATGTTGGTCAAACATCGGCCCCTGGCCTCTCAGCACATGATGTAATATTCCTGGCCTACTCTGTGCAGCCCCCAAGGATCAAATCGCGTTACATAACTTGTAGGAACATGAAACGTATTGACCTTGACACTCTAACAGCCGATTGCTCAGACATCTCATGGCATCAAATAATCAGAAAACCCACAATCGACGTTAAAATTAATGAACTTGGTGATAAACTCACTGCCCTCTATGACAAACATGCACCTGTGCGCACAATCCGTGTAAGAAAATCTCCTGCTCCATGGCTGACAGCTGAATTACGTCAAATGATGACTAATAGGGATGCTGCCCACAGGCGTTTCAAGGCAGATCCGAAATCCGAGCGTTTCGAAGAATATAGAAAGCTATGGAACAGAGTGAAACAATGCATTCGCAATGCTAAAATCTGGCACGCTCGCTCCCATGTATGCAGCGATCTGACGCCCACGACTCTATGGAAGAATCTCCGTAGCTTGGGGGTCGGAAAGGCAAAATTGGAAACTACTTTTCATGTGTCAGCTAACGAATTAAATGAATTCTTCTCTGCACCTCTGAATACCAGCACAGCTGATAATTACCGTCCACAAGAATCCCCAAACAGGATAACTAACAACGATACCTTCCATCTAAAACATGTAACAACAAATACGGCAAGAAAAGCAATAATGAGAATCTCTTCTGATGCAATAGGCAACGACAGTATCGCTATAACCATGATTAAGAATGTTGCCAATATCTTGGCACCTGTCTTAACTGACATATTTAATTTTTCCCTCGTGAACGGAATATATCCCACTGCATGGAAAAGAAGCCTAATTCGACCCATCCCTAAGATCGAAAACCCGCAACGGCCTCGTGATTACCGACCAATTAGCATACTGCCTGCTGTTTCCAAAGCACTTGAATATATTGTTCATGACCAGTTCACTGAACACTTGCATGAATTCAGCCTATAAGACAAATTTCAATCCGGTTTCCGTAAACATCACAGCACAAACACTGCTCTAATTAAAGTAACTGATCACCTGAAATATGCCATCGACAATCGAAAGGCAACTATATTGACGCTACTGGACTTCAGCAAAGCTTTTGACACTGTTAACTTTGACATATTGCTCAGAAAAATGCAACAGCCTAATTTCTCTGATAGTGCAATGAGATGGTTTGAAAGCTACTTAAAAGACAGACAGCAATGTGTTGTCTGCGTAAATGAAAAATCTTCCTGGAAACATGTTTCCTCGGGAGTGCCACAAGGATCAGTCTTAGGACCACCTTTGTTTTCTTTATATGTCAACGATATTTCGTCGGTTCTGTCCTCCTGTAAATATCATTTCTATGCCGACGACCTCCAGCTCTACCTAAGTGTCAGACCTGAAGATGTAAACACTGCAATCGCTCAGATGAATGATGATCTGTCTTCAATAGTGACATGGGCGAAAACCTGGGGCTTAAACTAAATGCAAAAAAGACGCAAGTAATCTTAATAGCCCATCAGAAATTAATAAGTTCAGATTTCCGCGAACGGCTACCTCCTATTCTGCTCGACAGTACTCCAATACCATATCAGAAAACAGTGAAGAACTTGGGTGTAACTTTGGATGAGCATCTCGACTGGGCGGAGAATACAGTCGCAGTGTGCCGAAAGACGTCTGCTTGTCTCTATGCTCTCAAAAAGTTTCGGAACATATTTCCACAGGACTTGAAACGCCAGCTCGTGCAAGCACTCGTTCTACCGAGCCTCCACTATTGTGATGTGATTCAACAAGGCATGAGTAGTGAAAACAAAAGACGGCTAGAGCTAACCATGAATGCCTGTGTGCATTACACCTGCAACATTCGCCGATATGATCATGTTAGTGCTTCATACTCCGAGCTAGGGTGGCTGCGGCCGGACAAATTGCGTGACTACCACACTCTATGTCTACTCCACCGACTCCTCGTCGCGCAAGCACCCCAGTACCTTGCTTCAGAGATTAAAAACCTGTCATGTCATCATAATCGAAACACGAGATCACTCTTATTTGGTATCCTAACTGTGCCCACTCACAAAACAAAAACTTTTGCAAACTCCTTCTCAGTTGCCGCTGTCCGCCTCTGGAACAAACTGCCCCTTACCTTGCGCAAAATTCGATCTCCTGCTGCTTTTAAGAAGAAGTTGAAGCATTTCCTATTATCATCCTCACAAAGTTCTCCACAAAATTAATGTACAAGGACAATCCCCTCATCTGTCAAATAGCAAAGCTAGCGTCTCCTATCTTGCTCCTGAGATGCCTTCCTCTTCATCTATCCCTATTAGCCACGCAATCTTCTTTTCCTTTATATTTCCTTAATTATGTTTCATCATGTCTCTATTCTTCTCCTCCCTTCACCATGAGTCTCCCTCATACTCCCTGCTGCCATCACTCCTATCTAAAATCTGTCTCTTCAATAACTAATTATAACAGTACTTGTGACCTAAGAATATAAACTCTATATGTATGTATTTTTCCAGGTGTACCTTTCAAATTGTTTATTTCACTTTTTGTACTAGATGTAGTTTAACATGCCTACTAAAACATATGAATGTAAAATAAGTAGAATGCCTTGTTAGATGTAAGAGAGGGCCTGATGGCCCTAATCTTGCCAGGTTAAATAAATCAATAAATAAAAAAAATAAAATAAATCACGGCATATATTAGACGTTCACTTGCAATAACCCAAAACGGACAGCAGGTGGCAGTAATAAAAGTGGAGGACATAAGAACCGTATCAGTGTGCAGTGGAGGGACGCGGAAAACAGCGCAGCCATTGTCGTAAAGCGGAAACTGAGCGACTTACCTGACGTCCAGAAGAGCGTAATCATCGGCCTTCGGGCCACGAGTGGAAACATTTCTGAAACGACTAACACTGTAAACTGCATGCATACCACTGCGGTTAAAGTATACCACGCATGGCAAAAAGCGCTATCCAGAACTGGCTCTGGGGGAAATGTGCACCATGAGCTATATACCACAGGGTCGAATGACGGCTGCAGAGATGTGATCGGGCGAATAGAAGAGCAACCGCTAAGCAGCTGATCGTGAAGATGAACCAGGCGGCTACCAACAATGCCTCCTTAACGATCGTTCAGTGAACGTAGCTGCGTGTGGGCCTCCGCAGCGGGCTTTTGATGCACCACGCTGGCTGCTGTTCATTGGCGACAAAGGCAGGACTTTGCACGCCAATAACGCAACTGGACTCCACTGACTGGTGACAGTTGGCCTTTCCAGCTGAACCACGTTTTATACTCCATCAGACGGATGGGCGTTGGCAAGTACAGTGTGAAATGTCAAGGGAAATAAGTGGGTAGCGTTATGATCTGGGTAATATTTCTGTGGTATTCCCTGGGTGATTTGGTCATTTTGGAACAGCAAGGGATCCTTGGGGCCATGTCCACCCTTGCATGCTGTTTGTCTTTTCTGGAACGACGGCATCTACGAGCACGACAAAGCAATGAGTAACACAGACCGCAGTTTATGTGCGTGGTTCGAAGAGGTCCAGGATGAGTGTACCAACTTCTCTGGCAACGAGATTACCCTTAATCAAGAATCTGTGAGACCGCCTCGATCACTCCGTTCGTGCCACCGATCTTCAACGGAGCAACCTAGCGCAGTACAGTAGCCCTATTCTGAGTCGTTTGGTCGGCCTTCTGATCGTTTCGGTATTCGAGCTCACTGAGTGGTAAGCTGTTCGGCAGCGACTCACTGTGGCTCCTGAGGAAATGAGGCGGCCCCTCGACGGGTTGCCGTTTCTCCTCTCGCCACCCAATCAAAGACCACATGTGCAGGCATGCTCACCTGACAACTGCACACCCAGCACAGGGCACCACAGGGCCCCACACCTGAAGCGGCTAGGTGACACACATACCAGACATGCAATTCCCATTATCAAGATAGGGTTAAACAGACAAGGCGGTTGCCCATAGACGGTAGGTACATCGACGTAGGTTTCGACACAAACTAGGGGTGTCTTCATCAGAATGAAATATTGCAAAATCCTATAAAATAATACATAGGAAATCAGGTATGACGAAGAACACAATAGCCAAGGTGACAATTTTCATGATGCCCATAGGTTACTTACGTAAAATTAGACGATTAAAATGCAATAGTCAGAATTTGGAGCAGCTATGCTCAAGTCAAAAGTAAAATATAACTTTCTGGTCTGTGTCACGTGTGCCCAGTTGGAAACAACATCAGACTGATCGGTCCAGTGGCTTACATCGCTGCCACTGATACAATACGAGTGCGCCGCCTATCAGGCGCGGACAGTAACATGTGCCCATTTGAAACCTTATAACAGAAAAACTGAAAGAAAACGACAGTTAACTAAAAAAAAGAAACAGAATATAAAAAGAGCTTAATCATTTTTTGAAAATACACAGTAGTCAAGCAGATTGAGTATAATAGAGCCATTAATAGGCTTTACAGAAATTACAATTACGTGCAGGACAGAATGACGTAGAAAAATTTTTTAGAAACAGCCGTACAATCCAGAAAATATTTGCATGAAGTAACTTCAGCAGCACATAGCTATGAAATTAGAAGAAAATAGTGTTTCGAAATCAGAAACAGGGCAAATATAGTAAGAAATGGAGGAATCAAAATTCCGTGAGCAGTGGATTGATATCATTGAGAAGATTTTTGTTACATAGTTGTAACTGTTCATTGAAGGTGAGGCCATCGTTCTTAGAAATATGCTTGAAAATCTGTAGCTCTTCGAGTACATCGAGCCTATGACCTTTCTTTTCTTTAAGTAAAATGGAAATTTCTTCAACGAGTTTCGCTTTGTGTCCGGAAATCAGTAGTTGATCAGAAAAAGTAGAATTGTGTACATTAGTGCCTCTTTCTCCCAACAGATGTTTCTTTGTGGCTGCCACTAAAAGACCTCCCAGGCTGTCCTATAAAACAAACGGGACACGTATCACAAGTGATTTTATACACTCCTGAATTGTCTGTCGGAGCACTGTGGACTTGAGATTGCGGATGAGATTTCTTTGCAAGATATTATTAATGGAAAAATCTAGTTTGAATCCTTTTCTAAGTTATTATTCATGGAAAAGGCAGGTTTGAATCCATATTTTTTAATCAGAAGACGACGATTTTTATACGAAATAGGGCCTAAAAATGGAATCGAGAAAACATTTTTATGCTCATTGCTGTCTGCAGTAGCACTGCTGCCTAAATGGGTCGCTTTAGCGTCAGTTTTAAGTTGGAAGATCTTGTCAATTAACATGGGATCATAGTCGTTATTAATTGCAGTAGTTTTATATATTCATTTCTTCAATAAGCTTGTCAGGTGACAAAGGTACAGAGACTGCACGATGAAAGGCTGAATTGAAAAATGCTTTCTTATGGGAATGAGGATGCACTGAACTATCGGGCACAATTTGATCTGTATTAGTAGCTTTTCGAAAAATACTGAGCAATACTGAGGTCCAAGCAATTAAGCTGACTCTCGTTACCTTCTAACTCACAAGGTTTGCGTTCCCAATTTAAAGCACATAAAAGTCGCCATCCGATAAGTCTGATTGCGAACAGCGTAAGCTGTGCATATCATGAGTTATTAAGGTTTCTTCACGAAAATATAAACAGAAATCCTTTTTGTTTTTCGAAATAATTTCGACTGAAATGCATGTATAATAACAGTTATGAACGAACTTTCCACTCGGATGTGTCGCAGTGATTCTTCAATAAAACCTAATCGCTAAATCCAAAATTGAAAATCAGTCAGTACAGTATTTCTAAAGTAACATATACCTCCGTAATCAAAGCACATCAAACCGAATGAACGTCCTTACCGTCACCTCGTCGCCTCTCGGTACAGTAGACTAATAACTGGCAGGCGGACCTATCGTTAACAGAAAATGACTACACTACAAAGGCTAAGTAACGGAACCGAACGGTATGAACGATGCAGAATAAGGCTATTGGGGTCGGCATGGCTCCAAATCTCTGTCATTAACTTCCAGAAACTCACTGACTCTCTTCCGGTACGTCTCGGAGCGCTTCGGGCTACAAAAGTTCGTTATTCAGGCTTCTGACATTTGCTCACACTACAGTGACTGGACAGTGTAGAATGACACAATTATCGTGGAAATAAGCGTCAATGAATTTTAAAAACATCGACATTCAGTTCGGCTTAGTTCAAAAGAGCGACTACAAAATTAGTAAGGCTAACTTCGTAGTAACTGGGAGAAAGTATTGTCTGTGTGTAATAACATATCGCCGCTGAGAGCGGCGGTGGCGTTTTCACGTTGCTGCGTGTCAACTAAAACATTACACGTTTTGTGTTCGAAGGTGCCTACTGCGACTGGTGAACGTCTTCGCATCATTGTAAAATACATCCGTGATCCTCATAACGTGCTATATTCTACAATGATGCGAAGATTCAGTTACTCATTAGTTTCATCACTTTGGCAGCAAGAGAGTGTGTACTGTGACACTTTGCCTGTTACAAGTGTCTGGTAGCAAAGTAACGACAACGGTGTATTGCAGTTACCGTTATGTTCGTCAATTGCCTACGCTACATAATTGCCCGTCACGACGCATTCTCCGTTCCGCATTTGTTGATCCCCATAAACGAGTTTAAACGTGAAGGCAAACACTTTGTATGCTGTCGTTGATTGCGTATGAATATTGCACGTGAAAACCGCTGTAGCTCACAATTATCTGGCATCGTTAACACACTGCGTGGAAGTGAGGGTGATTTACACGCTGAGGTGGCTTCATTGACCCGTAGCGCCGAGTACTCAATTTTCGCGGCAAATAACGCACGTAAAAAAAAAAAAAAGCGTCGCATTTTCAATATGCAATTTAATATTCTACTCTCCTGTGGACAAATGATCTCATTTCTGATGCCGCGGTTCAAAATCAAACCATTGACATCTGCTACTCGGAGGCTTCGCCATGCTCCCCGATTAGGACGACAAAAATGCACGAAAAAAACATTGAAGCACTGCAGCTGTTGGTTTCTGTTCGAGCCACTCCAAAAAAAAAAAAAAAAAAAAAAAAAATGGTTAAAAAGCAGAAAAGTTACCGTGATGTGAAATACTGTCTTCTCAAAAGAAAAGGCAACACAAAGTAAGCTGGCGATACCCACACTGAACAAACTACACTGACGGAAAAATAATCACAACGCTCAGAAGGAGTTATGCGACATACGAGGGCAGTTCAATAACTAATGCAACACATTTTTTTTCTGAAACAGGGGTTGTTTTATTCAGCATTGAAATACACCAGGTTATTCCCCAATCTTTTAGCTACACAACATTATTTTTCAACGTAATCTCCATTCAATGCTACGGCCTTACGCCACCTTGAGATGAGGGCCTGTATGCCTGCACGGTACCATTCCATTGGTCGATGTCGGAGCCAACGCCGTACTGCATCAACAACTTCTTCATCATCCGCGTAGTGCCTCCCACGGATTGCGTCCTTCATTGGGCCAAACATATGGAAATCCGACGGTGCGAGATCGGGGCTGTAGGGTGCATGAGGAAGAACAGTCCACTGAAGTTTTGTGAGCTCCTCTCGGGTGCGAAGGCTTGTGTGAGGTCTTGCGTTGTCATGAAGAAGGAGAAGTTCGTTCAGATTTTTGTGCCTACGAACACGCTGAAGTCGTTTCTTCAATTTCTGAAGAGTAGCACAATACACTTCATAGTTGATCGTTTGACCATGGGGAAGGACATCGAACAGAATAACCCCTTCAGTGTCCCAGAAGACTGTAACCATGACTTTACCGGCTGAGGGTATGGCTTTAAACTTTTTCTTGGTAGGGGAGTGGGTGTGGCGCCACTCCATTGATTGCCGTTTTGGTCCAGGTTCGAAGTGATGAACCCATGTTTCATCGCCTGTAACAATCTTTGACAAGAAATTGTCACCCTCAGCCACATGACGAGCAAGCAATTCCGCACAGATGGTTCTCCTTTGCTCTTTATGGTGTTCGGTTAGACAACGAGGGACCCAGCGGGAACAAACCTTTGAATATCCCAACTGGTGAACAATTGTGACAGCACTACCAACAGAGATGTCAAGTTGAGCACTGAGTTGTTTGATGGTGATCCGTCGATCATCTCGAACGAGTGTGTTCGCACGCTCCGCCATTGCAGGAGTCACAGCTGTGCACGGCCGGCCCGCACGCGGGAGATCAGACAGTCTTGCTTGACCTTGCGGCGATGATGACACACGCTTTGCCCAACGACTCACCGTGCTTTTGTCCACTACCAGATCACCGTAGACATTCTGCAAGCGCCTATGAATATCTGAGATGCCCTGGTTTTCCGCCAAAAGAAACTCGATCACTGCCCGTTGTTTGCAACGCACATCCGTTACAGACGCCATTTTAACAGCTCCGTACAGCGCTGCCACCCGTCGGAAGTCAATGAAACTATACGAGACGAAGCGAGAATGTTTGAAAATATTCCACAAGAAATTTCCGGTTTTTTCAACCAAAATTGGCCGAGAAAAAAAAATGTGTTGCATTACTTATTGAACTGCCCTCGTAAATGAAAGAAGGTACGCTTGTCCCTACATCTGAAAGATGATATCCATTCCAGTTTCTCGCCAGTTGAATAAGAGTGATGCTAGTAGCGCCACTATGAGGATGCAAACCAGTTTTGCTTTAAATATACGCTGCAACGGTCGTAAGCGTTAGTTAGGTTTGAGATTGGATGTGAAGAGTTTATGTTAGTCGAGAATGCTTTAAGGCGACAAAGAGGCCATTATCAACACCTCACTCAGTTTTAACGGGTTCGCGTAATAATGCTACGGGAAGCTGATGTACCTTTTGCGATATTGGAGAAAGACTTGACAGGAATGTAGCCGCTGTACGTGACTGCTGTCTGCGGTGGTCACGAGAATGTACGGTCAGAAGAAGACCAGGCTCTGGATAGCCACGTGGCAATACCGCGAGAGAAGACTATCGTGCTCGCCATATGACTCTGGCGCATCGTATTGCATCTGCAGCAGCAAACTGAGCGGTAGTTGGCACCTGTAGCGCCAACACAACGGATTCTCACAAATCGGTTATTTCAAGGACATCTCCGAGCCAGACGCCCTGTACCGTGGATTCGACCGACCCAAAACCGTCATTTGAGACTTCAGCTGTGTCAAGCGAGAGCTAATTGGATGACGGGTTGGAGGTCGGTTGTGTGTTCTGATAAAAGTTGGTTCTACCTCACAAGGGAACCTCCCCATCGCACCCCCCTCAGATTTAGTTATAAGTTGGCACAGTGGATAGGCCTTGATAAACTGAACACAGATCAATTGAGAAAACAGGAAGAAGTTGTGTGGAACTATGAAAAAATAAGCAAAATATACAAACTGAGTACTCCATAGGCCACATAGGCAACATCATGACAATGTGAGCTCAGGAGCGCCGTGGTCCCGTGGTACCGTGAGCAGCTGCGGAACGAGAGGCCCTTGGTTCAAGTCTTCCCTCGAGTGAAAATTTTACTTTCTTTATTTTTGCATAGTTATTATCTGTCCGTTCGTTCATTGACCTCTCTGTTCACTGTAATAAGTTTAGTGTGTGTGTTTTGCGACCGCGTCGCAAAACCGTGCGATTAGTAGACGAAAGGACGTGCCTTTCCAATGGGAACAGAAAACATTTGATCGCAAGGTCATAGGTCAACCGATTCCTCCACAGGAAAACACATCTGATATATTCTATACGACACTGGTGACGGCATGTGCGTCACATGACAGGAATATGTTGTCGACCCACCTAACTTGTACACTTGGCGAATGGGTAAAAAGATTCTTCTACCTTGCCCGATTTAAGTTTTCTTGTGGATGTGATAATCACTCCCAAAAAAGTGATGAAAAGATAAGAGTTTGTCACATAAACTGAAAATAAAAAATTAAACTTTTTACTCGATGGAAGATTTGAACCAAGGACCTTTCGTTCCGCCGCTGCTCACGTTACCACGAGACCACAGCGGTCCTGCGTCCCCAGTGTCCTTGATGTTGCATATCTTTCCATGAACTATTCAGTTTGTATATTTTGCTTATTTTTTCACAGTTCCACACAACTTCTTCCTGTTTTCTCAATTGATCTGTGTTCAGTTTTTCAAGGCCTATCCACTGTGCCAACTTATAACTAAATCTGAGGGGGGTGCGATTGGGAGGTTCCCTTGTCAGTGTCAGTGATGGCCTTGTGTTAGTTAGAAGGGGGCCAGTTGAGGGCCTGCCACCAACCTGTCTGCCTAATATACACACTGAAACTACACCTGGATTTGTGGTCTGAGACCTGAGTTCGTATGACAGGAGGAGCTCTCTCGTGGCTATTCCAAGCACCATGACTGCAAAACTTACGTTAGTCTGGTGACTCGATCTGTTGTTCCTGTTGTGTTGCCATTCATAAACGGCGTTCATGAACAGCATTCCAACAGGATAACTCTCGCACACGTACCGCACCCAACATGCTCTACAGACTGTGTCGGCATGTTGTCTTGGCCTGCTCGATCACCAGATATGTGTCCAATCGAGCACGTATGGAACATCATCGGACGACACCTCTAGCGTCGACCACAAACAGCATTAACTGTCCCTGTACCAATCGACCAAGTGCAACATATATTCCACAAACTGACATTCAGCACCTAACAACACAATATATAAACGTTTGCATGCTTGCACTCAACATTCTGGCGGTTACACCGGTAATTATTGTACTAGTATTACACATTTGAAATGTCTTATGTCACACTTGCATTAACGTGTGAACTTGCAATGTTAATCACTTAAATATGTTAACTAGGCAAATATATTCCTGAAATTCTGTTACACAACATTAATTACTTTTTGATGCTGCGATTTTTTCCACTAGTATAGTAACGTAGTACATTGCAAAATAGATTTCATCCCTCAAGCATTGCTAACATCCATTCCTCACTATGGGTCAGCTGTCAGTCCTAGCTCAATTACAGTAGTGACTGATACCTGTACGTTCTCTCTACTTTATCGACATCTTTACGCACCTGAACTTATGCACGCTTTCGTACCCTCCTGCCGTGTTAGGTCTTCTGCGTTGTCTATTTACACTTCATAATTGTAATTTTATTTCAATTTCTTCTCTAATCCATGGTGGAAATTTGTTGACGATTGCCGATTTTACCAGCCATATTACTGACATCTCACTTCACATGGAGGGATGCAGACAGTTCACATAGAATTGTTCACATAGAATTGCTGCTGTACGCCTTCCCGACACTTATTTATACTTGCTGTCGTATCGGAATCTCTGTAGATTTTCGTGATAAACACTGTTTGCGACTTTGTCTTTCCTCTAGCAAATGGTGTTGTGTGCAGTCATCAAGACTGACCAATGAAACATTATTCCACACTATCCTTCTTCACCTATTAGCATTTGTTGTATAATAAGCTTTTGTGACTAAAACATAGATAAATGTTCCTATAGTTTGTTTTAAACATCATTCATAAACTAGATGGTTGTAACTAAACTGACAGTGTACCGATTGCAGTACTGCTGGCTGTATGCATCACAAGATACTGAAACGTTAATATGTTCATTAAAAGGTGCGCTCGTGGAGTATGTTGAAAGAAATAACAGTGCGACATTATGACTACGGGTGAAAATATGGCGCTGTAAGCAGCCCGAATGATTTGGAGTGATCAAAAGATTGGTAAGTTGCTTTCAATGTTTATAAATGTAAAATTGTGCACTTCACAAAAAGAACAATAACCATAGCATCCCATGATACGTTTATAGCAACAACTGTGTGTGTGTTCATACCAACACACACACATACATTGCTGTGTTAAAATTTTTCGATTGTACGTGTTTTCTTTTTAATCTTCATCAAGACTTCCATATGGTTTGGCCCATCATCATTATTGTCATTATTGTTGATCACTGTATCGTTTTAAATGATTGTAGAATGCAGATATTCCTCCATCGCCGGCCGCGGTGGTCTCGCGGTTCTAGGCGCGCAGTCCGGAACCGTGCGACTGCTACGGTCGCAGTTTCGAATCCTGCCTCGGGCATGGATGTGTGTGATGTCCTTAGGTTAGTTAGGTTTAAGTAGTTCTAAGTTCTAGGGGACTGATAACCACAGCAGTTGAGTCCCATAGTGCTCAGAGCCATATTCCTCCATCCGTGGTAAGGGAAGTACATGTACCTTGCTTCTGGTCCTCTGCTCGTTTGGAAGACTGTTACAGTATCTCTCTAAAAATGTTTATTTTCCGATTAGAAAATCAATATCAGTGTCAGGTAAATAATTTTTTACAAGAAGATCCTGCGAATGTGAACTTGAATGTATCTGTATCCCTGTAGGTCAGGTACTGTATGTTGCAACACGTGTTACCTAAGTCTGGCTGCAGTCTTTCGCTAAAGGACCGCCTCATACATTTCGTCATCAACTTCTGTGATACGTTTGTGGATAACTTGAGGGATCGCACTAAGCGCAAGTTAACTGGATCCCAGGCTCTAGGCTCCAGATTGATAAATGTAACTACAGTTATGTCGCTTAATATGGTTCAGATATAGGGAAATCACCCTTACTATCCTAAATGTGGGTGATGAGGGGAATAACACGAATTTACGTCGCAACCGCCCTAGAGTGAGACGCTTTAAGACACTGTGTGACGCACAGTGACGGCTGCCTGCCTCGCGCCTTTGCACTTACTGAGAAGCGCGTCGCAAAGGACTGTATAAACACGTCACCTTTCTGCGTCTTCTCGCGGGAAGCTTTATTTTTGGGTTACCAGGAAGTAGCTTGCAGCGAGTGGGGACTTACCAGTTTTGCGATCTCCACTGTTTGGTCATTCATAGATAAACACACTTCGAGCAGAGCTCAGGTCACGCAAAAAATTACGTTCCTATTATATTTATAAAAATCATTGTATATACAGGGCGGTCCATTGATCGTGACCGGGCCAAATATCTCACTAAATAAGCGTCAACCGGAAGAACTACAAAGAACGGAACTTGTCTAGCTTGAAGGGGGAAACCAGATGGCGCTATGGTTGGCCCGCTACATGGCGCTGCCATAGGTCAAACGGATATCTACTGCGTTTTTTTTTAATAGGAACCCCTATTTTTTATTACATATTCGTGTAGTACGTAAACAAATATGAATGTTTTGGTTGCACCACTTATTTCGCTTTGTGATAGATGGCGCTGTAATAGTCACAAACATATGACTCACAATTTTAGACGAACAGTTGGTAACAGGTTGGTTTTTTTAATTAAAATACAGAAAATAGGTACGTTTGAACATTTTATTTCGGTTGTTCCAATGTGATACATTACCTTTGTGGACTTATCATTTCTGAGAACGCATGCTGTTACAGCGTGATTACCTGTAAATACCACATTAATGCAATAAATGGTCAAAATAATTTCCGTCAACCTCAGTGAATTTGGCAATATGTGTAACGTCATTCCTCTCAACAGCGAGTAGTTCGCCTTCCGTAATGTTCGCACATGCATTGAAAATGCGCTGACGCATGTTGTCAGGCGTTGTCAGTTGATCACGATAGCAAATATCCTTCAACTTTCCCCACAGAAAGAAATCCGGGGACGTCAGATCCGGTGAACGTGCGGGTCATGGTATGGTGCTTCGACGACCAATCCACCTGTTATGAAATATGCTTTTCAATACCGCTTCAACCGCACGCGAGCTATGTGCCGGACATCCATCATGTTGGAAGCACATCGCCATTCTTTCATGCAGTGAAACATCTTGTAGTAACATCGGTAGAACATTGCGTAGGAAATCAGCATACATTGCACCATTTAGATTGCCATCGATCAAATGGCGGCCAATTATCCTACCTCCCATAATGCCGCACCATACATTAACCAACCAAGGTCGCGGATATTCCACTTGTCGCAGCCATCGTGGATTTTCCGTTGCCCAATAGAGCGTATTATGCCGGTTTACGTTACCGCTATTGGTGAATGACGCTTCGTCGCTAAATAGAACGCGTGCAAAAAATCTGTCATCGTCCCGTAATTTTTCTTGTGCCCAGTGACAGAACTGTACACGACGTTCAAAGTCATCGCCATGCAATTTCTGGTGCATAGAAATATGGTACGGACGCAATCGATGTTGATGCAGCACTCTCAACACCGACGTTTTAGAGATTTCCGAATCTTGCGCAATATGTCTGCTACGGATGTGCGGATTAGCCGCGACAGCAGCTGAAACACCCACTTGGGCATCATCATATGTTGCAGGTGGTGGTTGACGTTTCACATGGGGCTGAACACTTCCTGTTTCCTTAAATAACGTAACTTTCCGGCGAACGGTCCGGACACTTGGATAATGTTGTCCAGGACACCGAGCAGCATACATAGCCCACGCCCGTTGGGCATTTTGATCACAACAGCCATAAATCAACACGATATCGACCTTTTCCGCAGTTGATAAACGGTCCATTTTAACACGGGTAATGTATCACGAAGCAAATACCGTCCTTACTGGCGGAATGTTACGTGATACCACGTACTTATACGTTTGTGACTACTACAGCGCCATCTATCACAAAGCGAAAAAAGTGGTCCAACTCAAACATTCGTATTTCTTTACGTACTACACGAATATGTAATAAAAAATGGTGGTTCCTATTTAAAAAAATCGCAGTTGATATCCGTTTCACCTATGGCAGCGCCATGTAGCGAGCCAACCATAGCGCCATCTGGTTTCCCCCTTCAAGCTGCACAAGTTTTGTTCTTTGTAGTTTTTTCGTTTTATGCTTATTTCGTGAGATACCTGGACCGGTCACTATCAATAGACCACTCTGTATACTGCTGGAGAAACATTAGTACAGCTAGAAAGACGACGTCAACTTTGATACGATGACAGCATAAATCACTTGAGGGATAGTAGATGTTCTGATAATGGTTTCACCGTCGTCCGACAACAGCTTAGAGATGTAGCTATCAAACTGCCTTCTGTGTCTTCCCATTAGCCACAAGGCGGAGCGTGGTTTAAATATGCGAGGCTAGCAGGCGACCATGCCACGGAGACAAACTCGTGTTTCCTACAGCCAAGTGAGCGAGCTTGAAAGGGTCAAATTGTGGCCTTCGGAGTGGCGGGATGGTCCTCTCGGAGAATTGCCACACAAGCTGGACGTTCTACGTCAGTTGTGCAACGATGCTCGTATCAGTGGCCACATGAACACTGTCACACCCGTAGTCGAGGTTCTGACGTCACGCAGCACAGACGCCGGCTGGGATCGACATATTATTAGGGCAACAGTGGTAGACCGTACAGCTACCACAGCACAGAGAAAAAGGTCTGTGAGCCCAGACGTGCCAACACCAACTGTAGCGAACCGGTTTTCAGCAGTGGGAGTAGGGGCACGCACACCTCTACCGCGTCTTCGACTCACTCCAGGGCATCGACGTGCACGACTCGTCTGGTGCCGTCTGAGGGTCACTTGGAACATCAAATGGCAGGCCGTGGTCTCAGCGATGAAAGCAGATTCTGCGTACAGTCAAATGGTAACCTTTTACTTGTACGACGTAGACCTGGTGAAAGTTGTCTCGCAGAGTGCATTCGTCCAAGAAACACGGCCCCACCCCAGGCCTCGTGGTCTGGCGTGCGATAAGCTACGACTCTCGTTTACCTTTGGTCTGGAGGGGACGCTAACCAGCGCTCGGCATGTGCGCAGTTTTGTTAGAATCGTTCTTTTGTCACTCGTGCAAGAGGAAGGTGACGTGTTGTTCTATGAGGGTAATGCTCTTCCACACACTGCCCGTGAAACTCGATGTGCTCTGAAAGACGTGCAGCAACTTCCCTGGCCAGCACGATCTCCGGAATTGTCTCCAATCAAGCACGTGTGGGATATGATGGGGCGAGAAGTGACTCGAGCGACACGTTAACCAACAACTCTTACAGAACTGGTTAACAGGTCGAGCAGGGGTGGCATAACGTGTATTAGCTACCAGTATGATGAACTAGATGACAGAGTCAGCGCCTGCACTGTCGCCCATGGAGGCATACCACATACTGATACAGATGTTCCAGCATGCATCGATACGTGGTACCTTATAACCGCTTGCACTATTGATCTGTAAGTGTAATTTTTCATGTTCTCCGTATGCATTGTTGCAACATCAAATCTTGAGTGAATTGGAAACTTTGAAAGGGTGTAGTAATTTTTTTCTGACAGAAAATGTGTGTATTTATGTATGGATGTTGCGACAGTGCCTAACGGATAATGCTGTGTACTTGTTCTTCTAAAGAGCATCACATAGAAGCAAACCAGTTGCATCTTTACCTCCGCTTACTTGTACTTTTGGTGCTGGAGATTTGCACAAACCTGTCTAAAAAAAATAATAGCTTGATGTTGTCATAGGATCGAGCCATGCACGTCTGCTTTCATGCCCTGAAACTAATTCGCTGCAACTGATAACCTGTAGCTGTGATCCTATAGTCAAATAATCTATGCATTGGCTAGAATTGCGAGTTAATAAAATACACATAAATACAAAATAAAAGTTAAATGAAGGATTTAATAACAAGGGCTCTATTCTAACGTCTCTAATTGAAGCAAACGGCAGAGAATAATGTTAAATAATGTTTATTCAAGAAAGGGCATCTCAGACAAATGGGACGTGGTCCTACGATATTCACTTAAAATCTAGACAAAAATACTATTATGAAGTGCACTAAAGTTACGCTGAGGATGTTACGAGAATGGTAGCAAAATCTCCAAACTAAATAATCAAAGATATCGAAGACTAAGTACATTTCGTGAGCACAGTACACGAAATATTCACCAGCTCAAAATAGTTAGGAGTTCAACATGATGACTCGCAAATTAACACATATTCTGTCTAGTCTCAGTTCCAGAAATCAAGTGGCAAAAGTTAGTCTCCTAGTCTGGAGAACATTCAAACCTCTGGAAACTTAAATCCATTCAAAAGTTAAACTATGGTAGCTGTTGTTCACGGCCCAGAATCAGTCACCTTCACAATCGACCCCACTAGTCACCACAGGCAGGTCTACCTGCTTCCATAACTTGCGTTGATGTGTCAAGAATCACTCACTTGAATTCTTCACTCGAGAAATTCCAGTCTCCACTTGACTCCAGTGGTGTTCCACTACTTTCTGCATCCCCATTGGCTGAAGGCCATTCCCATGAAAAAAGAAAAAAAAAGGTTCTTACGTTCTACAGACATGATTTGACTCGATATGACCACTTCCTGGACTGAACTAATATATTACAACAATATTTAAATAAAGAAATGTTATAAATGTTCTGTCATACTCAGCTAATTCACAATAATTACAAATAAAGGATCGTTCATAAATAAATGAGCTAGTGTTCTTGCACAAGTGTGCTCACATTAAATGAGAACGAATTGTCGTTATATATTATTTAAACACTTATTTATGCCTACTTGACAGAAGCGTCTGATATCCTTTTCAGTTGTGGTGTCTGGTAACACAAGCTACTGACCACTTTTAAATTACCACACTTTTCTAATAGCACTTGAAATCGACATTTAAATCGAGTTACTGGAAAAATAATAAACTGATCATTAAATAAAAACACAAGTATGATAGAATATGAAGTATTGATGTTATATTCATTTGCTGTGTAAAGGTGAAGAATACGATGTTCTTACAAACATTTGCGTAATAGAAAGATATAAAAGACATAATAACTCCAGAAATACAAGAGATAAAGATAAGTAGCTTTCAGAGATGATAGTTATAGTGCAATGCAATCCTCTGAGATATCGTATGTTGAAATCGCATAAAGCGTTTAAAAGTTGTTATTACAGAGGTTCATTGTGTAAATGATTATTCGCTACAGTTTTAAAGATATTGAAATATGGTCGTGTCACTTGACGCACCTCAATTATCTGAGATCGCAAATGTATTCAGATCTGCTTTAGTACTTGATGTGCATTATTAGAGACTCCCAGTGAACTGTAGGACGCTGTCTTTAACATTGTGTGACACTCCGCCACTTCTTGAAGCATTGGCTCCTACACAGAGGCAATGTGAGCGACAACCATCCAAATTCCCAGCGTTGGGAAGAACCCATCTCTGCACCAGGACATGCCCAGGGCGTCCACATGACGTCCTCCTCCAACGGAATCGCACCGACCACAGCAAACACATGCATCCCTCGTCAATACCAGTACTAGGTGGATGAATACTACACACTTTTAACATTACAGTGTATGTATGTATTTATGAATGTACGTTCCACATCTCCTCCTAAACCAGTCGATTGATTTCAGGTGAACGTGGTACACGTATCACATACTTGAAGGGAGCATCTCTCTTAGGGTTCAAGGTGGGGTGAAAAGAAGGTGACAAAAAAGCTCAGTTCATGAGTGTCGGGAGCAATTTCAACCAAATTTTCTGTGTCTGTGACTCATTATTTGTGTTATTTGTATGAACTACTGTGGGTTTAGCGTACCCATTCCACCACCAGGTGTGGGGGTGGGGATCGGTAACACGTGAAAATGTTCGACAACGACAGATATTAATATCGAATCCATATTTTTCTGGGTTCTTTAACTCATTGGTGGTAGTCCCAATGACGTTCCATCCAGAGAGGGGGGTTGAAAAGACAGTGACATATCAACATGTTTCCGTAATGCCAGAAGAAATTTCTACGAAACTTCGCAAACGTATCATTTGCCCTGTGGCTGAGGGTGGGGATGAAAATGTTAATATAAAGCTATAAATCTGGAGCTATAAATCTGGAGCTATTTCAACCAAATTTGGTTCATAAATGACTCATTATTTGTGTAAAAATACTGTGAGGCTAAGATACCCATACTATCCCTAGGGATAGGGGCGAAGGTGAAAAGGGGAGACATATAAAAATGTTCTAAAACGACCTGTTGGTATTTCTTGCCTGTGTTTAATTGCCTTGGGACTGTTTAAAAATATGATTCGCAGCCTGTTTCTAATATATGTTGTTCAATGTGTCAATTCGGTCGCGAGTATCGTCCACTGCAGCGACAGAATAATCTTATCATTATGTTTGCATCATACCAAACCCCTGAATACCACACATACATTTATCGTCCTCTTTGTAGTCAAACGGTGTAAAGCAGTGGCGTATCATTCAGTGACAGTACATTTTCTCAATACAACAATAATCTACTGTTGTCAGTTTGCCTCAAATGGAACGGATGGATATGATTTACATTCAACAGAACGTTGAAAAACTTTAAACTATTCAGAAGAAACGCAGCAGATTGTAGGACAGACACATCATCTTTGGGCTATGTGGCAACGTGTCAAAGCATTGCGAGCTGGTTAATCTCAAGGTGTGCTTGAACGTCGCTTAGAGTGAATAAGAGGACCACTCGATGCATCATGGACTGGTGAATATGATAGATGAAAAATGTTTACAAATATATGTGAAGTACTTTAAATATATGTGAAATAGAAGCAGTGCGTTTGTTTTAACCTGAGACAGCTAAGTATCTCGAAAACGACGCATCATACGGAAAAATGTTCTAGGAGAAAAGGTAATATTAGTAAAGGAGACATCTGTGTTATAACTGAATGTCTTCTAACCAGTCCTCCTAGGTGGGTGGGGTCAATTTCTTATTTTCAAAAGGGAACCCGGCACCCCCCCAGCCCCCCACCATTTTTATTGCACAGTTGGATTCTACAAGAAAAAAATACATACGGTTCACCAAACCATTGTTTCCCATTCGTGTAATCGACAAACATTAAGTGCGCTTGTTTTTACAACTAAAAACCGACTAATTCGGTTCTGCATTTCATTTACTATGTAAACGTAAACTTCTGTATGGTGACGCTTGATAATGACATCCAAACGTTACTTTAGTGTTGCAAATGTTCAAATAATATAAAACTGGACTTACAGGCAGATTAAGACCGTGCCGGACCGAGTCTAGAGTTTTAATCTGCCAGGAAGTTTCGTATCAGCGCACACTCCGCTGGAGAGTGAAAATTTCACTTTGGGGACAAATAACATTGCTAGAAATTGACATTTCTGGCACACAAGCTACCTGTACAGTAACGTAGTTTCTCTTCCCCACGGGGTTGATTGTGGTGAGTCTTCAAACCATAAGAATGCTTGGTTTCAATGGGCGCCCTGTAACCCCTTGAAAAGTTGCCTGTTGAATACTTAATAAAATATGCCAAAAAAGTTTAATTAATGGTAAAAGACATTAAAAATAAATTTTCTCTGTGTAAATAAAGCTGTATATTAAGAAGAAATGTCATAATTTAACATAAAAATGTATTTTTTCTGTTCATATAATGAATATTCCTGAGAAATGTCTTTATTACGAAACTTTATTAAAGGAGCTCTGTAAGACAAGTTGAAGGTTGTCATCGTACACTTGTTATGATTTTATAAAAGCAGGAGCTGCGCCCATGTGCTCTCTCACTCTTGTTTGTTATTGTTCGCACTCGTATCTGTAACTTTTTTAAAAAATAATTACGTTAATTTAATGGCAACAGCCATGTTTGAATGAAGAAACCTACTTTCCTCTACCATTAATGCCACATCTCAACTTCTTATGTTGCATTTTAGAACTTTTTCAGGCTGCAGCGAAGGAGGTTTGTCGACAAACTGTTTGGTGGCCACAGCCAAAAGCTATTAATATTCAATCGGCATTTACTTAACCAAACTTTTATTTCAGCGTCCCTGAGATCACTTTTACCAATCTGTTCTATCAGTATTTGGGGAATGTAATTACGCAAACTGCGTGATTTTTAGATCGGCCACTGGACACAGAACAATGCCGTCGGCCAATGTTCTCGTCGGTCTGTTGGGAATCTGAAGCTGGATGGCGGAATGAAAATTAATTAATAAGCGAGTAAAAATTTTCCGTTCACCGTTTTACCATTTCAGGAGCTTTGCCACCAGCAGAAGCGATTAAAAGTTTCATAATATTACTTACTGACTATTTAACAAACAATGAATGTCCTATGGGGAGTTAAATTAATTTCAGACATCAAAAATTAACTTCCACAGCTAATATTACACTCAAATTAACTCCACCACCTGCCAAAAAATCGTAATATAACAATATTTTAATATTAGTAACATTATACCCTCGATCAGGGTGACTGATATCGGACATAAATATTAACCGTTAGAAGGCAAATATGTATTTTCATGTACATCGTAAACCGTAAGTGTGTTTTGGCGTAGAAGCCGAATATACAAAAGAAATGGGGGAGGGGATGTTCGCATTTGAAAGTACACAGGTGACCCCGCCCACGCAAGAGGGGTGTTAGGAGGTGACCAGTTGCAGCACAGGCGGATGTCCCCTTAACTGATATTAACTTTTCACTTAGAATATCTTTTTCGTACCATACGTCGGTTTCGAGATATTTAGTTGTTTTGTGTTAAAACAAATCCCGGTATATTTGTGAAACATGTGTGGCACACGCGTACATTAGTGCAGCCTCGAACCAAAAGCTTTTTAACACCATTAATAGATGTCTGTAGCATGAGGTGTACTCGTATTTCTTTTGCGACTCGTCAGTCGAAATCAGTGTAAATTACACTGCGCTCAGGAGTAGATGGCAATAACTCTCATATGATCGTATGCTTTGTTTTTATGGTGGAGAAAGTACAGCTGCATGTAAATGTTTTAAGTGGGAAAAATGCAGGTGATATTAAATCACTGGTTGCGTTTTATGTTTCAACTTACAAGCTCTACCACCAACTAAGAAGCATTTTTGTGCCCGTGTAGACAGAGTCTGCTATGTTTATAGAAGCTGGTGTATGAATACCAAATCGTAAATGACATGAGTAAACTGTTCTTCATTTATCTACAGATTTTGTGGATAGACTTAAGTCTTCAAGCAAAACCACAAAGAATCTAATGGAGAAGTGATAAACTTTCATATCTTTCCCAATGACACTGTCGTCTAGTATTGCGTACGCCCTCTCCTTTCCGAAGCATACTGGTCATGTTTCATAAACTAGTGGAAAATGGAAAAAAAGCGAAAGCGAACACAACTAGAGACGTGGCCTAATAACATCACGTTTACTGACGGAGGCCAGTAAGGGAAAAGACTGAAAGCGCTGTTCTAGTAATGGGAGTAGGATATCTGTTGAACATGAAAACGCCGGACCTGTAACAGTAGCGTTTTGTGATACTACATTTATTTTGATTAACTTCTTGTGGTTGTCGTTCACAGCCAGGTGGAACTTTCTAAAAGATATTATGTTCGCCACTAACTAGAAATTTTTTTTCACTATTTCAATTTCGGCCTTAAGACCATAATCAAGTGATGTATGGCAGATGACTTTGCTTCAGCACGCCAAACGTTAAAATCCTCCGATATGTACACGAATCATCGCCGTATCTGAGAGTTCGTTCTGTGAGATTACAGCAACGTTAAACGAGCGTGAGTCTACGTTCATCGTGAAAATAACCTAAATTACATAAAATATAATGATTCCTGACACCCTTACCAAGAATGTGAATGAACCACTGTTCAAATACATTATTTACATATGAACTAAGGCAGTTGGACCCAAGATACAATCAGGAGATCAGTTCCCTACATATTTTTAGTATCACTGACAACATGTAATTTTGTTTGCTGATGTATATGGACTAACGGACCGTTTTGTAATAGTAGAATCTATGAAGAACACGCAACTACGTAATTCCTACCGAAACAGGTGAATTGTCACTCCTTGCTCTGTGTAAATTATTTCATATTTCTGTTTTTTTCCTTAACCCTTTATTGGTTACACACAGAAATATAATGTAACAAAATTAAGCTTCGTACCTTAGATGTCTATAGCCATGCGAAGAATGTGACATGTATTTGGGATTTTATAACACTTGCTTTTTCTTAATACAGCATATTCTACGTAAGCAACATTGCCTGTGAAAGGAGATGGGTTCCACAATATGAAATATCACAATTTTGTTTCTAGTGGATCAAACATTGGTTGCATTTTGCTTAGTTCCATGTAAGACATCTTTGTTACGGCGAAAGTCATGCGCCGGCACACCAGTCGGGGACGACAGAGAAGAGATGGCTGCGAGAAGATGTCAGCCAATCGCACGCTGACCGACCCCTCTCCAGGACGACAACGCGACAGCAGTGGCCCCTATGTGAAGAGGACATAAGCGCCGCAGCAGATTCGCGACGTCCCAGTTAAATAGCAGCTTCAAGAGTATCGACTTGGACAGAAGCGTCACCACTTGTTACTTGCTTGTCAACTCTGTGTAGCACAGACTTGGAATTGTTTATACTGAAGAAGACTTAATATTTCGTACGTCACCCTTGATGATGGCATCCTCTTGAGTAAAATATTCCGGAGGTAAAATAGTCCCCGATTCGGATCTCCGGGCGGGGACTACTCAAGAGGACGTCATTATCAGGAGAAAGAAAACTGGCGTTCTGCGGATCGGAGCGTGGAACGGCAGATCCCTTAATCGGGCAGGTAGGTTAGAAAACTTAAAAAGTGAAATGGATAGATTAAAGTTAGATATAGTGGGAATTAGTGAAGTTCGGTGGCAGGAGGAACAAGACTTTTGGTCAGGTGAATACAGGGTTATAAATACAAAATCAAATAGGGGTAATGCAGGAGTAGCTTTAATAATGAATAGGAAAATAGGAGTGCGGGTAAGCTACTACAAACAGCATAGTGAACGCATTATTGTGGCCAAGATAGACACGAAGCCCACACCTACTACAATAGTACAAGTTTATATGCCAACTAGCTCTGCAGATGATGAACAAATTGATGAAATGTATGATGAGATAAAATAAATTATTCAGGTAGTGAAGGAAGACGAAAATTTAATAGTCGTGGGTGACTGGAATGCGAGAGTGGGAAAAGGGAGAGAAGGAAACATAGTAGGTGAATATGGATTGGGGGAAAGAAATGAAAGAGGAAGCCGTCTGGTAGAATTTTGCACAGAGCACAACTTAATCATAGCTAACACTTGGTTCAAGAATCATAAAAGAAGGTTGTACACATGGAAGAATCCTGGAAATACTAGAAGGTATCAGATAGGTTATATAATGGTAAAACAGAGATTTAGGAACCAGGTATTAAATTGTAAGACTTTTCCATGGGCAGATGTGGACTCTGACCACAATCTATTGGTTATGACCTGTAGATTAAAACTGAAGAAACTGCAAAAAGGTGGGAGTTTAAGGAGATGGGACCTGGATAAACTGAAAGAACCAGAGGTTGTACAGAGTTTCAGGGAGAGCATAAGGGAACAATTGACAGAAATGGGGGAAAGAAATACAGTAGAAGAAGAATGGGTAGCTCTAAGGGATGAAGTAGTGAAGGCAGCAGAGGATCAAGTAGGTAAAAAGACGAGGGTTAGTAGAAATCCTTGGGTAACAGAAGAAATATTGAAATTAATTGATGAAAGGAGAAAATATAAAAATGCAGTAAATGAAGCAGGCAAAAAGGAATACAAACGTCTCAAAAATGAGATCGACAGGAAGTGCAAAATGGCTAAGCAGGGATGGCTAGAGGACAAATGTAAGGATGTAGAGGCTTATCTCACTAGGGGTAAGATAGATACTGCCTACAGGAAAATTAAAGAGACCTTTGGAGAAAAGGGAAGCACTTGTATGAATATCAAGAGCTCAGATGGAAACCCAGTTCTAAGCAAAGAAGGGAAAGCAGAAAGGTGGAAGGAGTACATAGAGGGTCTATACAAGGACGACGTACTTGAGGACAATATTCTGGAAATGGAGGAGACTGTAGATGAAGACGAAATGGGAAATACAATACTGCGTGAAGAGTTTGACAGAGCACTGAAAGACCTGAGTCGAAACAAGGCCCCGGGAGTAGACAACATTCCATTAGAACTACTGACGGCCTTGCGAGAGCCAGTTGAACGGAATGGACAGTGTCTTGAAAGGAGGATATAAGATGAACATCAACAAAAGCAAAACGCGGATAATGGAATGTAGTCGAATTAAGTCTGGTGATGCTGAGCGAATTAGATTAGGAAATGAGACACTTAAAGTAGTAAAGGAGTTTTGCTATTTGGGGAGCAAAATAACTGATGATGGTCGAAGTAGAGAGGATATAAAAGGTAGACTGGCAATGGCAAGAAAAGCGTTTCTGAAGAAGAGAAATTTGTTAACATCGAGTATAGATTTAAGTGTCAGGAAGTCGTTTCTGAAAGTATTTGTATGGAGTCTAGCCATGTATGGAAGTGAAACATGGCCGATAAATAGTTTATACAAGAAGAGAATAGAAGCTTTCGAAATGTGGTGCTACAGAAGAATGCTGAAGATTAGATGGGTAGATCACATAACTAATGAGGAGGTATTGAATAGAACTGGGGAGAAGAGGAGTTTGCGGCACAACTTGACAAGAAGAAGGGACCGGTTGGTAGGACATGTTCTGAGGCATCAATGGATCACAAATTTTGCATTGGAGGGCAGTGTGGAGTGTAAAAATCATAGAGGGCGACCAAGAGATGAATACACTAAGCAAATTCACAAGGACGTAGGTTGCACCAAGTACGGGGAGATGAAGAAGCTTGCACTGGATAGAGTAGCATGGAGAGCTGCATCAAACCAGTCTCAGGACTGAAGACCACAACAACAACAACAACGTCACTCTTTGCTTGCGACACATCTGTGTAGTTGCCAAGTTAAGTATTGTCTCTTTTCTTTTTGTAATATACCTCGTTAATACGATTTGTTTGAATTCTTTGTCCAGCGAACCGAGTACATAGGATTCCTAGAATCCAAGTATTTGTCGACGAGCACAGAGACGTAATAATGTTAAAACAATTTATCTTTGGAACAAAATACAGGACATTTCACATTTTGCAGTCAAATACCCTAGAGGGCATAGCCGACAGATTCTCTCTGGCCCATACTGCGGTCGATGACCAATACTATCATACTGTATGTCACTAGCGCAACAGCCTCTATTTTTCCTTCTTGTGGTCTTGTTGTACATCCTGCCCACAAATTCGAAAAGACCTTTCCTCTCCTTTGACATCTGGCAGCATTCCTTGGCCTTTAGAAGGGATAACCCATTTTTGGGATTTACTTCGAATATGGCGACGCATATTGCCAGCAAGTGTACCCTTATGAGACACCATCATCTCATCAATAGACTGTCCAGTTTCTTGTTGTTGTTTTCTACTACAGCACGAAGAATTAGTTTGATCTTGAACAGTTTGCTGTTACTGACTATTGCTAGCTCACTACCTGCAAAATGTATATATCTACAAAATTTCTTGATGGGTTTCGATGGTTGAAATTTTGTCAGTTGTTGGTCGTGTAGTACTCCGTGTAAAAAAGCAAACTTATAATACCCATATAAATCAGCATACCAGTCAACTGCTCCACTTCAGCCTTATTTGTGTTGAAAGATGCAGTTGTCTCATGCTCTGAAAAAATGGCTCTGAGCACTATGCGACTTAACTTATGAGGTCATCAGTCGCCTAGAACTTAGAACTAATTAAACCTAACTAACCTAAGGACATCACACACATCCATGCCCGAGGCAGAATTCGAACCTGCGACTGTAGCGGTCGCTCGGCTCCAGACTGTAGCGCCTAGAACCGCACGGCTACACAGGCCGGCTCATGCTCTGAATACACGCTAGTTTCCCTAACAGTTGTGTCCAGAAGATCATTTATGGAGAATTTTCTCAAGTACTGCCGTGGTGTGTGTGCCGAATCACTCTCACACAAAAGGTACATCAGCTGTCACAATGTATTGAATGCCTTCGTATATGCACTTCGATGCAGAGCCTGTCTTCTTACTTCCTTTGGCATTTGTGCTTTTATTGTATGCTTCACTACCAGTATCTGAAGTCACAACAATTCGGAATGAAGGAAGGCAAATGGGAGTTTAACTTCCCAACACCACCTATATAATTGTAAATGAAGTATAAGTTCGAAATGTTAGAATGTTTTGTAAATGGGGAAGAGAATCAACAATGCCCTTTCAAAGGAATCATCTCAGAATTTGCCTGGAGCGATTTAGGGACGTCACAGCAAACCTGAATATATATAGCCGACGGTGTATTTGAACCGCCGTCCCCCACCCCTCCCCCCCCCCCCCACCCCCCTCCCCCCGCCGGAGGCAAGCCCATTGTGCTAACCATCTAGCTTGACTGCAACAGTTCATTTGTCAGTGCCGTGAACTCTTTAATTCTTCAGACTCTACATCAGAGTCTGGTACATCCAGTAATCCACTATTGTGGACAACGTCTGGTTCATATTCTGGATCTTCATCACTGTTGTAGGCAACAATCAGAGTGACACGGCTCTTCTGGCGGTAAAATAATGCTGATGTTTTTATTTCTTCCATAAAATATTTATGCTGCCATGTCCAGTATCCTGTAAATATGCATTCATAACACTACTAGAAACATTACACATTTGTTACAAAATTCTGTATAGGGGCAATGTTGCCTACGGGCAATACATTTTCCACACTCCATTCTTATAAACTTCAGATATGAATTCACTAACAAATCTTTATAATAAATCACCTTGTAAGATGTATGCGCCATATGCGCTGCCTGCAACAGGCAAGACTTAGGAGAGTCTCTGACCAGAGAGCAGTATGTAGTTAGTTGTTGCTTGTCGCTAGTCGACAGTAGTCTGCCTGAGTCGGCAGTAGTCGGCGGTAGTCGGCGCGTGTCTGCGCTTGTCTGCAGTCTGCCCTGGTCGGGACTCTGGAGGATGAGTTTTATTGTAGAAGGTAAAGAAGCAGCCTTGCGCATATCTAGTAATGTATGTTAAATGTCATCCAGTTTCTTTTAAAAAATGCCCCAATAATAATTTTTATAATATAATGTAATTTTTTCAAAAAAAGCATTCATTTCAATTTAAAGAATATATCCAATGCATGATCATTCCTTTCAAGAATCACAAAAATATAGGCCAGCATTGCACGAAGCTGTGCCGAAAATTTTTTTAGGTAAGAGCAGATATATTCGCAGTTTTTATTGAGGTAAGAATTTTTGCTTTTTTTATTCAGAGCACAGGGCCGTGACGCAGCGCTGCTGTCATCATAAAATTTACCAGGTTACTGAATTTTTTTATTATTTCCGGGTTTAGGAATTAAATTTTGTGAGTACATCAAATGTGAATGCATTTCTGCACAGAGATTATAAATGGGAGCCAATTTTGTTCAGAGGTTACAATATTTAAAATTCATTTAATTATTATTTCCGTGGGGAGTTTACACTAGGTTCATGGTTCATTTTAATATTTTTGTGGGGAGGTTACACTTGGCGACATCCGGCCAGGATCGTATTTCTTTGTGAATCTTCTGATAAGTATTCATATATCTGCTCTTATTTACTTAAATGTAGTTTGCATCTGGCGCAACGCATTTACTAATTTGTCACTCTTTCTTTCACAGATCATCGGCAATTTATTGCTCTTTGTTGTAATTGTGTTTGTTGCATTTTTGCATTGTCCTTGTTTCATTTGTGCTTAATTTTGATTTGTGGAAAATGCCGCGAAAAACTGTTAACAGTACATCGCGATGTACAATGAGTGAAATAGCCGACCCGAATAATTTGACCGATAATACTTGCGACACTCAATGTCTTAATGACAATCCTCCATTTACTGACAGTCAGTCTGTACTGATCACTAGTAATGATTCTAATGCTAATGTTGACCAAACAAATTCAATTGTGTCCTCTGTTAATTTAACGACAATTGATGACGCGGGACGTTCTGTTACAACGAACGCTGCCCAGTTTAACACACCAGGTTTGCAAAATTTACGTAACGAACAGATAAATGTTTTTAACGAAAATGAACAGTGTAGTCAGAATACGCCAGATTTATTTAATTCCGGTGTAGTGAGCAACAGTGCACATCCGATTAGCAAACATTTTCAAGAATCACAGAATATCCAAATGGATACACAAAACGTGACAATTGCAGGTACACCATCAAACAGCACAGAGAATGGATCGAGTTGTGGCATTATTGGTAAATGAAAAACAAGATAACCTTAGTGAATCGAATAAACCACTTAATGAAAAACTTGACAACAATTCCAAACAGTTGAATGAAATAATAGACAACCACTTCAAACAACTTAGTGAAATGCTCAAACAGTGGTATGAAAAATCAAACAACAATTCCAAACTGTCGAATGAAAAACACGACAAGCTTAACGAACAGAACAAACAACTTAGTGAATAGATTACAGCTGTTACCGTGCAACGTCATGATACTAAAGAACAATTACGTGACGAAATTAAGGCTTGTGCTAGTAATAGTAGTGAAGAAATTAGATCTGTTGCACAAGAATTAGGTAATAGACATGCAGGCACCAGAATTACTTAGAGATGAAATTAATGCAGTCACTGAACAATGTTCAGAAAACGCAACACAGATACGCGACGCGTTTAATTTAAAGTCACCAGAACTTTCACACACTCTGGATACGGAAGTCGATAAGAAATGTGAACAACAGAACAACCAAACTGACGAACGTATTAAAGTGACAGAAATGAAAAATGTTTCAGCCACTAACACATCACAGCATACGGCACATTCCGAACATTTGTCACACTCACACAGCCAGTGTAACTTAGGTAATTTACAGAGAGTACGTGAGTTAGATTCTGAACAGTCACAGACAAATAGATTCTCATACAATCCTGAACCTGTTCAGGCATACAGAGACGATAATTTTGATTACAAGCATTTTCTATCTGTGAGAAAATTTAACGTATTTAAAAATGACAGAGCACAGGTACATGCATTGAACTGGATACGCCGATTTGTTTTTGTACTTTCACCAGCTTGGCCTGTAACGCAGAAACTAGCTTTGGACTGGATACGACAATTTGCTTTTGAATTTTCACCGGCATTGCCTGTAACGCAGAAGCTAAAATTTATTTGCAGCACGTAATTAACCTCAGGGGATTCATTACGCTTTAATGAATATGTGCCGTAGCGTGCACAGGGCCCCGAGCCATAGTAGTGCTGTTTCATCTTTAGTTTTCTGCACTGCTGCCTTCTCTTCTACTATCCTTTATATCTATCAGAATAGCTCTTCAACTATCGATCTATCTATAATTATGAAAGAGTAAAGAAAACCTGATACGACAAGTTTTTACCGAAAGTGACAGTTTTCATTAGACGCTCCAGAAATGACAACCACGAGAACTTTAAAATCAGACAAAATTTTAATTATCAGTATCGTCAAAATTATCAGTAACAGGAACCACATTTTGGTAACAATAGACGTTTTTCACCGCAACAGCAACAAAACCAACCGGTTAACATACCTAACCAACAATGTAATGTACAAGGTCAACCAAGCTTTCATGTTTCGCCGCCTGCACGTATAGCATCAGCTCCAACAAATAATAACGCACAGCAACAAGGAAATACCTACGTACAGAAAACACACTATTTCAACTCCTATCACAATGCACCGTATAGAAATGACTATCATGACAGACGTACAAGTAATGAGCACAATTTTCAGCGTACGTTTAATAACAGTCAGTCTTATCAGCAGCAGAACCATCCACAACAACAGATTATTATAAATGAACCAGACAGTAGATATCATCCCGAACGTAATACGTCAGGAAGAAATAACAGAACAGTACAAATAGTTGAAATGCCACAGCATCCTCCAGCAAATAATAGCACGTCAGATAGAATTTGATTAGATACAGTACAGGTTGCATCTTACAGCAACGTAAGCAATACTTCAGATACACAGAATCTTGTTCACGAAAATGTTATTTGAAACATGCCTTGTTGAATGCACCTCTTTTATCACAACCAGATCTTACTAGAAATTTTTTTATTGCTACCGACAGTTCTAACACCGCTTTAGGCGTACACATCTTTCAGGAAATTGGAGGAGGAGGAGGAGGATGAGGAGGAGATTAGTGTTTAACGTCCCATCGACAACGAGGTCATTAGAGACGGAGCGCAAGCTCGGGTGAGGGAAGGATGGAGAAGGTAATCGGCCGTGCCCTTTCAAAGGAAACCATCCCGGCATTTGCCTGAAGCGATTTAGGGAAATCACGGAAAACCTAAATCAGGATGGCCGGAGACGAGATTGAACCGTCGTCCTCCCGAAGAAGATGGTTCTACAGTAGTTAAAAACGTAGCCTTTGCGAGTCGCATTCTGTCACCTGCTGAACGCAATTATTCTGTTACAGAACTTGAAACATTATGTGTTGTATGGGCATTTACGATTTTTCGGCATTTTCTTTATCGAAGACACACAACCGTTTACACAGATCATAGAGCTATACAGTTTTTACTTTCCGCTAAATTTACACACGACAGATTAAGCAGATGGAAACTTTATTTACAGGAATTTAATTTTACAATTGTTCACATTCCCGGTACACAAAATATTGTAGCAGACGCACTATCCCGTTCTCTCAGCAACAATCAGCAAGACATCGCAACCAACTTCTGCCAAGCAAATTTCAGCGTCATGTATATTCAACAAGTTGCATTTGAATATTTCATTTCGTCGTCATTACATGACATAGCACAAGAGCAGAGTAAAGACAACGTATGGAAAGAAATTAAACACCTTTGGCAAGATAGGAATAATGTTACCATTAGAAACCATTACACTGTACGCAATAACATTCTGTTTCGCCGCTCTGACCCTGACAGCAACAATTGGTTATTATGCATTCCTGATGAGCTTGTTAAAAAATTAATCTGGTATACTCATTTAAGTTACGCACATTACGGAGCCAGAAAATGTTTTCTTATACTGAGACAGAACTGTTATTTTACCAACATGGAGAAACGTATTCGACTAGTTTTAGCGTCATATAAAATCTGCCAGAAAGCTAAGTCAGATACGACTTCACATATTCCTCAATTACATCCCTTTGTACCTGTTAAATTGAGACACATGGCCGCTGTAGACATTTTTGGTCCGATTCCCAGAACTAATAGAGGTTTTTGCTACATCTTTGTCGCTGTTGAACTCACTTCAAAATTTGTTACTTTCACTCCGTTACGCAAAGCTACTGCTAAAACTGTTTCGAAAGCATTTGTGAAACATTTTCTATTTCATGTAGGGCATGTGTTGAAAGTAATTTCCGCCAATGGACCACAGTTTCGATCTGCTATATGGACACGTATGTTACGAGCTAGAAACATTTCTCCGATCTATATATCCAGGTACCATGCTTCTTCGAACCCTTGTGAACGATTAATGAAAGAAATTGGTAAACTGTGCAGAATATACTGCCATAAAAAACATATTGATTGGGACATACACATACTCTCATTCCAGGATGTAATTAATTCCGTACCAAATGAATCTACTATGCTATCTCCGTCTGTTATACTGAAAAATGTTGAACCACCTAAGAAATTAAAGAACTAGTAACCTTTCCTACATCTCGTCGACTACGACACCATGAAATAATTGACATTGCGCTGAACAACGTCAAACGTGCCGCAGAGCGCCGGAGAAGACAGTAAAAACAGGTTTGTACACGCCGTGACTTTCACATTGGACAGAAGATATTAGTACGCACACATTATTTATCTAATAAAGGAAAAAGTAGATGTAGTAAATTTGAGCTTCTATATGCAGGTCCATATCGAATTGGCAGCATTCCTCACCCCAATGTAGTACACGTCGAAACTCTGAGAACCAGAAAAACCAAAGGCAATCACTATATCTCCAACATCAAACCCTTTATTGAATGAACATACTTTATGATTTATCACACTGTAATGTCATTTCCTGATTTTTTTATGACCATTTATGCAATTATATTCACATGAACACTTACTGATGATTATCATATTTTTTCTTGGCAAGTGCCCGGCAAGGTAAGGTTAACAGGTCGCACTTCTTGTCATTACACATCAGACCACACACATTTTTCAATCTTCATGTATGTGTGATTGTTTTCCTGTTTTGTTTGTATGCACTATGAAGTATTTAAGATGTAACAAACACCAGTTGACTTTGACATTTTGCCTTATGATATCTCAACATCGTGACTATTTTACATTTTTTTTTTTTTTTTTTTTGCTGTTACATTGTGATACTCTGTGTACATTTTTGCATCTGAACACTGTCTATGTTTTTTGACATATTACGTTTTCTGTCGTGCTATGCTGTATGCTCAATTATATCACTATAAACCAGCTTTTATTTAATGGGTATATGATTTAAATGCAAGACATTAATCATTGATTATCATTTTGAGAAATAAATAACGTGTAAAAGAAATAAATGAAACAGAGCACAGTGGATTACTATGAAATGGGAATTTCACCTTCGGAAAGAACGAAAGAAGATGCAATACCTCGTCACGAAGAGTAAATGGATCAGAATTAACAATCATTAACAAGAATATACTATACACATCGTATGATAGCAGTCTTAACTAATTTTTTTCTTTCGGAATACGAGGCGGTTGATGCAGGCTGTCAGACAGAACTACACATCTTAGTTTTAGTGATGAAATATGCTAGAAATAAGGAACTCTATACTGAATAGTTGTATAATGAATAATGAAGTGACTATTTTGCAGATGATAATGAATGATGATGAATAGTGATGCAGAATATGCTAATATGGATAATGAAGTTTTTCTTTAGAGGTGATGATAATAATGGAATTATGGTGATATGGATAATGAAGCTTTTCTTTGCAGGTGATGATAGTAATGATAATGAAGTTTTTCTTTGCAGATGAGGATAATGTTGAAGTTTATGTATTTATGCTACATAGTTATTTAAGTATTTATTGCAGTTCGTCTTGACAGTATGTCTTATGTCGCAAGGTATGATGACTGAAGGTTTTGGAAAGGACAGCTAGAGAACATATATATTTAATACACATTTCATTACCTGTTAATTCGAAGTTCACTACTTTTCAGCATAATATGCGTTTCTTC
Organism: Schistocerca serialis cubense; assembly: GCF_023864345.2. Classification (NCBI taxonomy): domain Eukaryota; kingdom Metazoa; phylum Arthropoda; class Insecta; order Orthoptera; family Acrididae; genus Schistocerca; species Schistocerca serialis. The sequence goes on from NC_064643.1 coordinate 466,312,168, forward strand.
TTTCAGCTTAATAATCCATTTTGTATTTTTTGCAGGAGAAATTATTCACGAAATTAATATGCTATAAGCAGTTGGTCATTAAACCTGTGTCATTCATGAATGTGATCACATATACTCTACTTGTTTCATAACCTTGCTACAGCTGACTCATGACGAATGATGTTACACATCTTTATTTGCAGCAATAAGTCAAAAGCAAATATTGTTATGCCCCCAGCAATTAATTATCGATCCCAACGCAATGCATTGCTAGCCAAAAAAAAAAAAAATGTATTACCAGACCCAAATAATGGTACCAATTTTAAAGAGTTATGAGTAATACTGAATGATGTTTTCTAATCACAGACTTTGAGTAACAGTTACAGAGTGTTACATTTTTATATATGTCATATGTCACTTGAATGATGAGCTCTCAGTAATAGTGAATGATATTTTGTAATAATGCATGCATGCTCTACACTCTTTAACTCCTGTTTTGAAGGATGACTTCTGATGTTTTGTAACTGGCCAATGAGTGCCAATAATTATTTTTAAATATGTCATATGTCACTTGAATGATGAAAAATGTTTTGTAATATTCAATACTTGCTGACCAACGAATGCCACTGTTTCTTATATTTTAAATTTGTATTATGTCACTTTTATGCTATATATATGAATACCAGTAGCTTAATGCTACACTCATTAGCTCCTGTTTTGACTGATTACTTCTGATGGCTTGTAACTGGTCAATGAGTGCCAATGTTCTCTGTAAACAGATGACTTATGAACATTATTCTGTAATACTTCATACATGGTACAGAAATGTTCAGTAACTGGGCAATGAGGGCCACTAATTAATCAAATCAGTTGTTAGACTAGTGAAATTCTCAATGAAGACTAGCATGTGAATTAATGTCCTTCACCTTCTGACCTAATTACCAGAAATTACTGCAATATCCGTTTGTCCTGTCTATCCTCATGCTCATGGAGCACTATATTTGGTTTTTGCACTAATTCTACGATGGTGTACCTTATAAGAACGTGGTGTTGACACGACATGCTGTCCACCACCTTGAGCGATGGAGATGTTGTTATGGTCCCACTGTTTAGTGTACCTAATGTACTACCAAAATAATAACATGGAATATTAGTACGACATTTCAGTGTCTTGGCTACACTGATTAATACTTCAGGGAAAAGAACTTCACATTGTCTCACTTGGTGTTGTGCTTCTGTAGAAAGATATGGACTTTCAGTGCAGCTGCGTGCAACCTAATGTGCTACAACCATGATGCAATCCTTCCCTTTCCTATCTTAGGTCTTGTAAAATAGTAAAAAAAATTATTACAGTGCGTGTGCACTTTATGTCATTTGTTAATACGATTTGTATTCATTGCGAATACATTTTGTGATTTGCTGATATATTCTGAACTACAGTGCGTGTGCACTTTATGTCTTTTGTTAATATGATTTGTATTCATTGCGTATACATTTTGTGATTTGCTGATATGTTCTGTACTACAGTGCGTGTGCACTTTTGTCATTTGTTAATATGTTTTGTACTCATTGCCTATACATTTTGTCATTGCTTGATATGTTCGGTACTCAGTGCATGTGCAGTATATTTTATTTCATGTTTTGCACTTATATATATGTATATATTCTGTGATTGTAAACTTAGTTAATTAAGAAAAATTTGTTGCTTATGGCAAGTCCACTTGACTCAGCATTGCTGCCAAATAGTTGCCTCCCCAGTGGAGGGTTATGTAAGAGGTATGCGCTATATGGACTCTGGAGGATGAGTATTATTGTAGAAGGTAAAGAAGCAGCCTTGCGCATAGATAGTAATGAATGTTAAATGTCATCCAGTTTCTTTTAAAAAATGCCCCAATAATAATTTTTATAATATAAAGTAATTTTTTTAAAAAAAAGCATTCATTTCAATTTAAAGAATATATCCAATGCATGATCGTTCCTTTCAAGAATCACAAAAATATAGGCCAGCACTGCACGAAGCTGTGCCGAAAATTTTTTTAGGTAAGAGCAGATATATTCGCAGTTTTTATTGAGGTAAGAAGTTTTGCTTTTTTTATTCAGAGCACAGGGCCGTGGCGCAGCGCTGCTGTCGTCATAAAATTTACCAGGTTACTGAAATTTTTTTATTATTTCCGGGTTTAGGAATTGAATTTTGTGAGTACATCAAATGTGAATGCATTTCTGCACAGAGATTATAAATGGGAGCCAATTTTGTTCAGAGGTTACAATATTTAAAATTCATTTAATTATTATTTCCGTTGGGAGGTTACACTTGGTTCATTTACTTAATATTTTTGTGGGGAGGTTACAACCTTCAACAGCTGCTCTTTCCGTTTATATACAGCTTTCGCGAAACAGTGCCAAAAAATTTAAAGAGAGTACTACTCCAGTATCAGGTGCACATGTAATCTACACTCACGCTCATAAATTAAGCATAATGCTGATACATGGTGAAACAAAGCTCTGGTAGGCGGTTTTCGGGGTTAAATCACCTCGGGGTATGACCATGCGGTATTTGACCTGCGGTCGTCGCACGGTGCGCTGGCAGCAGTCCACATTCGCAGAGGTCTGTTGGTGCATGTCAGAGTACGGTGCAGCAAGTAAGTGTGCATGCGTTTTCAGACGTGCTAATGGTGACTTTGTGCTGAAAATGGCCCAAAGAACACATATAGATGACGTTATGAGGGGTAGAATAACAGGGCGACTGGAGGTAGGTCAAACACAGCAGGTCGTAATACGGGCCCTCCGTATGCCACGAAGTGTGATCTCAAGATTATGGCAACGATTCCAGCAGACAGGAAACGTGTCCAGGCGCTACAGTACGGGACGTCCACAGTGTACAACACCACAAGAAGACCGATATCTCACCATCAGTGCCCGCAGACGGCCACGGAGTACTGCAGGTAGCCTTGCTCGGGACCTTACTGCAGCCACTGGAACAGTTGTCTCCAGAGACACAGTCTACAGACGACTGAACGGACATGGTTTATTCGCCCAGAGACCTGCAAGGTGCATTTCACTGACCTTTGGTCACAGGAGAGCCCGTAAATCCTGGTGTCAAGAACACAGTACATGGTCACTGGAAAAGTGGTCCCAGGTTTTGTTCACGGACGAGTCCAGGTATAGTCTGAACAGTGATTCTCACCAGGTTTTCATCTGGCGTGATCCAGGGACCAGATACAAACCCCTTAATGTCCTTAAAAGCGACCTGTATGAAGGTTGTGGATTGATGGTGTGGGGTGGGATTACGATTGGTGCACGTACACCCCTGCATGTCTTTGACAGAGGAACTGTAACAGGTGAGGTGTATCGGGACGTCATTTTGCACCAGTATGTCCGCCTTTTCAGGGGTGCAGTGGGTCTCACCTTCCTCCTGGTGGATGATAACGCACGGCCCCACCGAACTGCCATCATGGAGGAGTTCCTTGAAACAGAAGATATCAGGCGAATGGTGTGGCCTGCCTGTTCTCCAGACCTAATCTCCGTCGAGCACGTCTGGGATGCTCTCGGCCGACGTATCGCTAAACGTCTTCAAACCACTACTACACTTCAGGAGCTGCGACAGGCACTGGTGCAAGAATGGGAGGCTATACCCCAGCAGATGCTCGACCACCTGATCCAGAGAATGCCAACCCGTTGTGCGGCCTGTTTACGTGTGCATGGTGATCATATCCCATATTGATGTCGGGGTACATGCGCAGGAAACAGTGGCGTTTTGTAGCACATGTGTTTCGGGACGGTTTTCTCAACTTATCAGCAATACCGTGGACTTACAGACCTGTGTCGTGTGTGTTCGCTATGTGCCTATGCTATCAGTGCCAGTTTTGTGCAGTGCCACGTTGTGAGGCACCACATTCTGCAATTATCTTTAATTTATGAGCATGAGTGTAGCACGCCGTCTGCACAAACACCCACGCTGTATAGAAACTTCGCGCCACAGAGAACAGAATATTGCTGGATCAGAGAGCTTAAACGTTGTTTGTATGCATCATTTCCAGTACAAGCCTGAAAAATTTTGATGTTGCTTGAGAGAAACATTGCGCAATAAAGGATTGAGGTGAGGTATACAAGTTATTTACTGGTTTGTTTTACAGACGTAAAATCTCACTTATTTTTAAATAACCTTTACTGTTTGTACGATAAATCAATTTTGACCCAACACTAAGAAAGAGAATCGAAAACATTAGCGATTTTTTTCCGCGACTGCTTTGATTCGGCCACACATGATTTCCTCTCTTGCGTTAACCTTTCTTTATTAAAGCAGCACCCATATCTGAAGTTCTCAGTGACTCGTTACAAATTTCAGTAAGCTTGAGCGAAATACGGTTCAATAATAATCCGATAATCATTAGACTGGATAGTACTGCGATCAACCCTATTAAAATGTATACCAAATGACACAGATTTCCGTGTCTACATCACCTCAAAGTATCAGGTTTTACGTTAAATTATTCCTGCTACATGTCCCTGGCTTTCTCTACATACTTTTTCTGCGGATTCCTATAATACCGCGGTTGTTACTGATGCCCACGTATCGTATCACACATTCCCTTCTTCTGGTCAGCGTTCTTCATACATTCCCATTCTCGTCGGTTCTGTAGAACTTCCTCATTTCTTACTGTACCAGTCCAGTTTGTAAAAATCTATCTCAAACACTTCGATTCGCTTTTTTATCGGTCTTTCCACAATCGAGGATTGAGTTTCATACGGTGCGCTACCCCAGACATAACTGAGTAGAAATTTTTATTTCGGATATTATTTGAAGCTTCTCGTAATTTATCTTCGTGGTATGTGGCGATAAATGTAGTGACATGGTAGTTATTTGGAATCTTACAAGGGGAGGCCACGACTTTCGGATCATGGAATTTACTTCTAACTTTCTACACTTTTATAGTCCATTACCCATAATTTTCCAGTAGTGAAACGCACTACTGAGGCAATTTAAAGAAAATGGCAGGAGAAGTTTTACGCTTCGATGATGCACCGGTGCGTTGCGAGCCTGAGCATGGGACTGTGGCAACTGTGTGGCAAGGATTAAAATCAATGGACAACTGACTGAAACATTTCCAGTTCAACAATCCGTACGTCAAGGATGTCCACTGTCTATGGCATTATATGCGATCGCGGTGGAACCTTTGCTTTCAAAAGTGCACCAGAGATTGAGAGGACTACAGACATTCAATATTAAGACAGTTTGTCACGGTTATCCCGACGGCATAAGCGTTGTTGTAAATTCGAATAGTGAGGTCGATGAACTGCGACGGTTGGTACAGTAGTACTCACGATCCTCTGGCACAAAACTGATTCTTCAAAAATCCAAAATAACGCACCTCGGTTCATACATTAGTGCAATAGGTGCACACTGGTTAGATGTAACTGAAGAGAGACTCCAACTCGGATTGTGGTTAAGGGCGAATCCCAAGCTCATCACTACGAACAATTGGGAACGGAAACTTAATGTCATCAGAACCTTGCTGAAGAACCATAACATGCAATCCTTTGACCGAATGCAGGTAGTTCGGTTTATAAATGCATACATACTTAGCAAAATATATCATGTCACGGCAGTGTTAGCGATACCGCGCGTCACTGCACGAAAAATACTAGCTCCAGCGTGTTGCTATGTGTGGAAACAATTCTTCCACACAACGAATTTGCAGAGGCACAAAGGGGGACGTGGAACTAAGGACGTTAAATCTAGATGTGACGCACTGTTTCTAACTGATATATGCCACTAAGACAAGCATTACGAAACTTCTATTCGTCTCGTTAGATCCTGGGGACAAGAACGCTCCTATTAATGTACCACTTATAGATGCCAGCCTACATTACGTCCCAAAGTACTGTGTCGATTAGAGCTATGTAAGGCTTCCACCAGTATAAACGAACACTAGAACCGCCTATGATTATATTACCAGAAATTGTCTTCACAACCCAACTCAGAAAAAATATCCAGCTAAAAACTGGATGAACATTTGGAAAAATATCAACAGTAAAATTATACCAACTAGAGTCAATGCCGTATGGTATACCCAAAGCGGAACTATTATGGAAAATCGGATTGAGACCATCTCCGTACTGCGACAAATGTCAGCTTGTAGAAACTGTAGCGCACATGTTCTTATGTGAAAATAAAATCATAATTTGGAACTGGACTAGGAAGGAACTAGCATTCATCAACAGAACCACAGGAAGTCCTATACCCATAACTGAAGCTTTGCATCCTGACTGGAAATGTTATCCGTCCGCAAAGAAAAACAGTTATTCGTGGCTTCTGGGACAATTTGTGGTTTGCGTGTTAACAAACATAACTTCTAATTTTGTTAGAAGAGTACATGTTTTATATTTCAGAAGAACATTTTAAGTTGAAGAAGAGTAACAAATATAAGGTTGTTGTTGTTGTGGTCTTCAGTCCTGAGACTGGTTTGATGCAGCTCTCCCATACAGTAAAGCTGCATGTCCTCGGGAGAAATTACGGCTGTAGTTTCCCCTTGCTTTCAGCCGTTCGCAGTACCAGCACAGCAAGGCCGTTTTGGTTAATGTTACAAGGCCAGATCAGTCAATCATCCAGACTGTTGCCCCTGCAACTACTGAAAAGACTACTGCCCCTCTTCAGGAACCACATGTTTGTCTGGCCTCTCAACAGATACCCCTCCGTTGTGGTTGCACCTACGGTACGGCCATCTGTATCGCTGAGGCACGCAAGCCCCCCCACCAACGGCAAGGTCCATGGTTCATGGGGGGAATATAAGGAACGGTTTCAAAATTTTTTATCTATTGCTTTGTTGGTGTTGTTGTGGTCTCCAGTCCAGAGATTGGTTTGATGCAGCTCTCCATGCTACTCTATCCTGTGCAAGCCTCATCATCTCCCAGTACCTACTGCAGCCTACATCCTTCTGAATCTGCTTAGTGTATTCATCTCTTGGTCTCCCTCTACGATTTTTACCCTCCACGCTGCCCTCCAGTACTAAATTGGTGTTCCCTTGATGCCTCAGAATATGCCCTACCAACCGATCCCTTCATCTAGTCAAGTTGTGCCACAAATTTTTCTCCTCTCCAATTCTATGCAATATCTCCTCATTACTTATGTGATCTACCCATCTAATCTTCAGCATTCTTCTGTAGCACCACATTTCGAAAGCGTCTATTCTCTTCTTGTCTAAACTATTTACCGTCCACGTTTCACTTTCATACATCGCTACACTCCATACAAATACTTTCAGAAACGACTTCCTGACACTTAAATCTAAAGTCGATGTTAACAAATTTCTCTTCTTCAGAAACGCTTTCCTTGCCCTTGCCAGTCTACGTTTTATATCCTCCCTACTTCGACCATCATCAGTTATTTTGCTCCCCAAATAGCAAAACTCATTTACTACTTTGAGCATCTCATTTCCTAATCTAATTCCGCAGCATCACCCGGTTTAATTCGACAACAATCCATTATCCTCGTTTTGCTTTGTTGATGTTTATCTAATATCCTCCTTTCAAGACACTGCCCATTCCATTCAGGTCCTTTGGTGTCTCTGATAGAATTACAATGTCATCTGCGAACCTCAAAGTTTTTATTTCTTCTCCATGGATTTTAATGCCTACTCTGCATTTTTCTTTCGTTTCCTTTACTGCTTGCTCAATATACAGATTGAATAACATTTCATCAATCTCTTCGTCATCTGCGGAGCTAGTTGGCATATAAACTTGTACTACTGTGATAGGCGTGGGCTCCGTATCTATCTTTGCCACAATAATGCGCTCACTATGCTGTTTGTAGTAGCTTATCCGCATTTCTATTTTCCTATCCATTATTAAACCTACTCCTGCAATACCCCTATATCATTTTGTATCTATAACCCTGTATTCATCTGACCAGAAGTCTTGTTCCTCCTGCCACCGAACTTCACTTATTCCCACTATATCTAACTTTAACCTATCCATTTCCCTTTTTAAATTTTCTAACCTACCTGCCCGATTAAGGGATCTGACATTCCAAGCTCCGATCCGTAGAACGCCAGTTTTCTTTCTCCTGATAACAACGTCCTCCTGAGTAGTTGCCGACCGGAGATCGCAATGGGGGACTATTTTACCTCCGGAATATTTAACCTAAGAGGATGCCATCATCATTTAACCATACAGTAAAGCTGTATGCCCTCCGACTGTAGTTTCCTCTTGCTTTCAGCCGTTCGCAGTACCAGAGCAGCAATGCCGTGTTGGTTAGTGTTACAAGGCCAGATCAATCATCCTGACTGTTGCCCCTGCAACTACTGAAAAGGCTGCTGCCCCTCTTCAGGAACCACACGTTTGTCTGGCCTCTCAACAGATACCCTTCCGTTGTGGTTGCACCTACGGTACGGCTATCTGTATCGCTTAGGCACGCAAGCCTCCCCACCAACGGCAAGGTCCATGGTTCATGGTGGGGTGGGGGGGGGGGGGGGTGGGGAGAGGATCTATTGCTTTATGTGGGCTAAAAAGAGGAAGACAATTTTATTGATTAGAAGTAGAATACTTACTCTTTCTCTTCTATTATTCCTGGAATCTTTTTCAAGTTGGTTTTAAAATGATAACTGTTCTATTTCTGCAAAACCCCTCGGGCTCCGACTTTTGTTTCATTGGTTGAAAAATATATGGCGTTCATACAGACATCATATGCGTCCAGTGCATAATAACTACAATTTTGAAAATGTTTTATAATGAATGTTTGTTATGAATTTTTCCGTCATCTTTTTGCCTGTTATGAGCTATGTCCAACAAAGAACTCACGCCATTGGGCTTGGCGATCTGTTATTTATTTTACCTTAATTACTAATTCAGTTTCGTTCTACAATTCAAGGCATATATGGGAAAAAGTTGGGGCAGTGTTAAAAAAAGTGGTTGGCATTCAAGCTCCGTAATCCCTGGATCGCTAGATCGAGTCCCGCTCATCATCTCTCCTTAATTTACACTTTTTTCAACACTAGTCATATTATTTCATGTATATTTTACTTCAGTGCTAATATAATGAAAGAACGCGTGTATTTGCATTAACTTTTATTGAATTTCGAATGTTATTTGGCTGTTTATTTATTTTTATTATTACAAGAAATATTACTCGACTTTTTTTCTATAGTGTTGCGTTGGCAGAAGAGCCAACATCGTGTTACGAGAGGAGGCCGAAACGCACGCGTTTTAGCTCACGCAGACTGACGTGAGGACTGGAACATGACAAGGAATTAGAATTCAGTAAGCGGACGTAATTAGTTTGATACTTAACTTTAATCCATTAATGATGAACGTCGCTCTTGACGGTACATGATTCGCAACATTATCTGTTCAGAATAGTAACTGAATATGGTGCCTTGCTAGGTCGTAGCAAATGACGTAGCTGAAGCCTATGCTAAACTGTCGCCTCTGCAAATGAGAGCGTATGTAGACAGTGAACCATCGCTAGCAAAGTCGGCTGTACAACTGGGGCGAATGCTAGACCTGCCGTGTGGCGGCGCTCGGTCTGCAATCACTGATAGTGGCGACGCGTGGTTCCGACGTATACTAACGGACCGCGGCCGATTTAAAGGCTACCACCTAGCAAGTGTGGTGTCTGGCGGTGACACCACACATAGGCACGTTAAAAACCTTATCAAGTGCCTTCAGACTTGTTCTAACTTCATTGACAACGAATGAGAGACTTTTCTCTTGAAGACGGTATTAAAATACATTGCGTCGTGCACCGTCAATTTTCAGCAACGATACTTATGAAAATGTTGTGTGACGCGTTGTTCGCATCGAAATTGTTGGAAGGAAAAAAGGTTATTCAAAATGTCAACGAGCTTTGTTTTTTCTTAGAAGTTCTGAATATTCTTTGTACATGTAGAAAAATTGCGTTTATTGGAGATGCCTTTTAAATTTCTGCTTTCCGTGTTTCTATGAAAAATATCATCCTGAAATTTGTAATGTCAGAAGCACATCCGACAATTAATCATATCTACCCTCTTATTGTGGCATACTATAACTCTCTGTATTATTCAATAAATTTATTTACACCGTTATTTATTGATGTTTGACTTGGGCTTTCCAAGCCTGTGCTCGTCTTCAAACTTGTATCTGCAATCAAAGAGTCAAGTGTAATGCAGTTCTCGGTACCTTACCCGACTGCAGGTAAAAGTGATTTCGGGATTCACGACAGACATACATTTCTGGAAAAATTTTATACCTTTGGTCGTTTAATGCTTGATAGTTATAAATATAATATTTGTTATGGTAGTAAAAATTAGGAAATTACCAAATAACATTAGAAATTCAATAAAAGTTCATGCAAATACACGCGTTTCTTCATCATATTATCTTTCAAACGTAATAGATATGAAATAAAATGACTAGTGTTGAAAAAAACATAAATTTAAAAAAACTCGATCCAGAGAATATGGAGCCTGAACACTAACTACATGACCGCCGTCATCTCGTGCTGATGTCGCAACGCATAGGCACATCATAGTTGCGCAGAACTTCTCTTGCGATTTTCCCAATTTCGCGTGAGTACTTCGTCTTATTACTTCCACATTGTGTCGTTCTAATGAACCACTAATAGTGTACCAGGTGTGAAATAGATCTGTGATCCGAAAGTTGTAGCCTACCTTTCTTAGTTTTGAATGGAATACTCATTCAATGTACGTGGCTAACCGGAAGACACGACCTTACAGCCAAAACTGTGAACTTGTATCAGAGGTCGAATTTCCTATCTGTGACCGAATGATATGACACAGCGATTAAGACACTGAAACGTAATCGCTTTCCACATTAAAGTTTTCTGCAAGTTTCATGCAAATGTTAGGAAATCAACTTCGCAACAGCTGTGGCTTAGTTCCTCTTCTATACTTGACGATTCCCCCTTCTGATCCGTCCCTATTGATCACGACGTCGACGAGACGTTATACTTAAAACTTCCTTCGATGTTTTGCAAACTTATGAGTAGTTTCTTATGAGTTTAGAGAATGAGCTGCCTTCTTGGAGCGCTGGTGACAATGACTGATTCGTCAGACGTAGACGTTAAGCTCGGCGACGCGCTCAACGCTCTAGGAACAGGACACTACCGTTTCTATCCTGCTACGGTCATCCGCTACAGTGTTTCATTCACAATACACAGCTACGTATCTCACACGCATTTCGAAAGAATCGAAAGGGGAATTAAAGTACTACGTCCAATGGGCTCTATTCGAATTACCTTTTATAGTATTACTTCAGGCGGGGAACCACCGTGTAAGTTGAACGTACGAACGTCAAATTGCATTTTATTGATTATGTTAAACGAGAAAGTAATATGAATGCACCAACGGATACGTAAAGCTTGGACAGTCTCAAATGTGTTGCGTAACGTTTAAATTATGGGGGTTTCAATTAGCACTGAGGAAAATATTGATGTCACTTATCTGTCTGAACGCCATATAACCACTGGACAGGAAATCTTAATAAAAGCAGTTTTAAGTTAGCTTCAAAACGTTTGATCAGGTGAACATACGCAACTGAAGAACATAGTTATTGAACAAAAATCCGCTTCAGTTCCAGTAGTTTGCTTACTTTATTCCATGACCGGTTCTGAAGCTTAAAGCTTCATCTTCAGGTGCCACACACTTTCGTGTCGTGCTGTCCAAGTGGGCTATAAAGTTGCTGGTCCTACGCTCCCTTGCGTTTATTTGATGTGCATGTGATCCCCAATGACTAACTGGCCCAACATACACACATTCATGTTTTCATACTTATTTGGCGGCACCTGAAGATGGAGCTTTAAGCTTAGAAACCAGTCGTGGAATAAATTAAGAAAATTATTAGTAACTGAAGCGGTTTTTTATTCTATATTTGAAAGCTAGCTGCATCTCCGCGCAGAGTCAGTTTGGCTAAAGAAGGTGTTGTTACATTCATCAAAAAAGGTTTTAACAAAAAAATGTAGAAATAAGTAAGTTCTGTATAGATCAGGATAATAGAAGCATGTGCTTTAGTGTTACTATTGGGAATGTAATAATAGCAGTTGTTACAGCATACAGGAGTCCATTGGGTGACTGGGACCTTTTAATGAGAAATTTTGATTAATTATTGTACTGTATGTCAGACAGTTAGTTAGTGGTGATTTAAACGTAAATTTCTTGAAGGACTCTGACCGGAAAAGTTATCTAGAGGTGCTATTAGCCATTTATAATTCGATGCCATTCATAAATTTCCCTACCGTGGTTGCTCCAGAAGTAGTATTCTTATATTTAACGTATTCATTCACATAGCAGAAGTCAAAGAGAGACGTGCTTGACGATCACAACGCACCTAAGATAAAGGGAGACAATACGCTTCAGTGGTGCCTAATCTACCATCAGGTCCCCGGTATCACAACTATATATATATAACAGAAACTTTGTGGAGACAATGGCACGACTTCCCTTCAATCACAGGAGATTACGGCAACATCTCTACCGCCTCAACATGGTCACATCTTCTTCATGCGAATGCGACAGTGAGGAAGAAGTTACTCGCATTTTCGTCGGATGCCACAGAACGTTTCGAGAAACGACGAAACTACACTCCTGGAAATTGAAATAAGAACACCGTGAATTCATTGTCCCAGGAAGTGGAAACTTTATTGACACATTCCTGGGATCAGATACATCACATGATCACACTGACAGAACCACAGGCACATAGACACAGGCAACAGAGCATGCACAATGTCGGCACTAGTACAGTGTATATCCACCTTTCGCAGCAATGCAGGCTGCTATTCTCCCATGGAGACGATCGTAGAGATGCTGGATGTAGTCCTGTGGAACGGCTTGCCATGCCATTTCCACCGGGCGCCTCAGTTGGACCAGCGTTTGTGCTGGATGTGCAGATCGCGTGAGACGACGCTTCATCCAGTCCCAAACATGCTCAATGGGGGACAGATCCGAAGATCTTGCTGGCCAGGGTAGTTGACTTACACCTTCCAGAGCACGTTGGGTGGCACGGGATACATGCGGACGTGCATTGTCCTGTTGGAACAGCAAGTTCCCTTGCCGGTCTAGGAATGGTAGAACGATGGGTTCGATGACGGTTTGGATGTACCGTGCACTATTCAGTGTCCCCTCGACGATCACCAGTGGTGTACGGCCAGTGTAGGAGATCGCTCCCCACACCATGATGCCGGGATTGGCACCAAGGCAGAAGCGACTCTCATCGCTGAAGACGACACGTCTCCATTCGTCCCTCCATTCACGCCTGTCGCGACACCACTGGAGGCGGGCTGCACGATGTTGGGGCGTGAGCGGAAGACGGCCTAACGGTGTGCGGGACCGTAGCCCAGCTTCATGGAGACGGTTGCGAATGGTCCTCGCCGATACCCCAGGAGCAACAGTGTCCCTAATTTGCTGGGAAGTGGCGGTGCGGTCCCCTACGGCACTGCGTAGGATCCTACGGTCTTGGCGTGCATCCGTGCGTCGCTGCGGTCCGGTCCCAGGTCGACGGGCACGTGCACCTTCCGCCGACCACTGTCGACAACATCGATGTACTGTGGAGACCTCACGCCCCACGTGTTGAGCAATTCGGCGGCACGTCCACCCGGCCTCCCGCATGCCCACTATACGCCCTCGCTCAAAGTCCGTCAACTGCACATACGGTTCACGTCCACGCTGTCGCGGCATGCTACCAGTGTTAAAGACTGCGATGGAGCTCCGTATGCCACGGCAAACTGGCTGACACTGACGGCGGCGGTGCACAAATGCTGCGCAGCTAGCGCCATTCGACGGCCAACACCGCGGTTCCTGGTGTGTCCGCTGTGCCGTGCGTGTGATCATTGCTTGTACAGCCCTCTCGCAGTGTCCGGAGCAAGTATGGTGGGTCTGACACACCGGTGTCAATGTGTTCTTTTTTCCATTTCCAGGAGTGTATAACAGCATCTGCTGACCTCTAGAAATGCCGTGTTCACAGACATTAAATCCCTTTCACTTACTGACACACAGAAGTCTATAAGTTCCTATGTCAAATAAGAACATAGAAAGAGAGATTTTATAACACTGTAATATATTAAATATGGTAATTTACTTACATTATTTACTTAAGTTTAGTTTGAACAGATGTCACAGATAATTATTGTTTTATGACCTGTAGCTGCCTATATGGGTGATGCCCAAAAGCCATTGTTGTTGTTGTGATCTTCAGTTCAGAGACTGGTTTGATGCAGCTCTCCATGCTACTCTATCCTGTGCAAGCTTCTTCATCTTCCAGTACCTACTGCAACCTACATCCGTCTGAATCTGTTTAGTGTATTAATCTCTTGGTCTCCCTCTACGATTTTTACCCTCCGTGCTGCCCTCCAATACTAAATTGGTGAGCCCTTGATGCCTCAGAATATGTCATATCAACCGATCCCTTCTTCTAGTCAAGTTTTGCCACAAATGTCTCTTCTTCCCACTTCTATTCAATACCTTCTCATTAGTTATGTGATCTACCCATCTAATCTACAGCATCCTTCTGTAGCACCAAACTTCGAAAGCTTCTATTCTCTTTTTGTCTAAGCTATTTATTGTCCACGTTTCACTTCCGTACATGGCTACACTCCATACAAATACCTTCAGAAAAGACTTCCTGACACCTAAATCTATACTCAGTGTTAACAAATCTCTCTTCTTCAGAAACGCCTTCCTTGGCATTGCCAGTCTACATTTTATATCCTCTCTACTTCCTTCAGAAACGCCTTCCTTGGCATTGCCAGTCTACATTTTATATCCTCTCTACTTCGACCATCATCAGTTATTTTGCTCCCCAAATAGCAAGACTCATTTACTACTTTAAGCGTCTCATTTCCTAATCTAATACCCTCAGCATCACCCGATTTAATTCGACTACATTCCATTATCCTCGTTTTGCTTTTGTTGATGTTCATCTTATATACATTTAAAAAAAGCCTTTGAATTCTACATATTCCTTAGTGAGCTGGTACCCCTTTTTAAATTAGTTTTCGTAAAAAGAAAATTAAATTTAATAACGCAAGTCATTAAATACCGGTACTATGGGTGACTACAGATATCAGGGTCTCTTCACACAGAAAAAAGGATTTGCACCAAGTAGCCAGAACAGGTAATGACCCAGAAATGCTTTCATACTATACACAGTACTGTGATATATTATCAAAATTTTTTAAAATTCTGGGAGTAGGCCTAACTTGTCTGAAGCTTACAGATTCGATAATAAACTAAAATCAGTAAGGAATATTGTTAAAAGAGAGACAGAAAAAATGCCGTAGACGATTACATATATCTGTTAAAGAGAAAGGGAGTTTATAATAGACAGATGAATGGTGTAGCAGATATTTCTAATAATTACAAGGGGCAGTCAAATGAAAACAAGACAGCTGGAAAAAAGTAAGTAAATTGTTTTAAAAGTAATCGCCATAACTGTTAATACATTTATCCCGCTGTGAGACAAAACGATTGGTGCCTTCAAGAAAAGAATGTTTGTGGTTGCCTACGGAGCCAGGCGTACACCTCTTTGTCTAAAGTAAATTTACGGTCACGAACGTCTTTCTTCAGGGTTCCAAAAATACAGAAATCCCATGCGGAGAGATCGGGGTTGTGGGGGGGATGTGTAAATGTTTCCCAGCCAAACATCTGCAGCATAACCTAAACAACCTCGGCAACATGTGGGCCTGCCCACGCAGAAGATTCAGTATAGGAAATATTTAGTGAAACAGAAATTAATCTCACGTCCACATCTGAAATAAGGAATATCAATATGACTCTAAAAAATAAAAGTACATATGGGGTGGATAATACCTCCATTACGACACTAACAGTTTGCATTATGTAATATTCTTAGATAGTTACGTAATACATTATTAGCACAGGTGGTCCTCTCAGAACGACTGAAATATGCTATTGATAAGCCACTGTATAAAAAGGGTGACTCCACAGATGACAATAACTATCTACAGTGTCACTCCTTATTTCCTTTTCTAAAATATTTCAGAAGGTGCTGTGCAACAGGGTAGTCACAATCTGTGTATTGATCACTTATCAAACAGGTTATTCTGCTGAGGCAGCTGTTTATACATTTACTGGGCACGTAACAAATTCTGTAATGATAACCAATTTTAATATTCTGTGAGTTACGAAGGCATTTCATTGCGTCTCTCATAATATTCTATTAGAGAAGCTAGATTTTTATGGAATATAAAGTTCACCAATGCCTGGCTCAGCTGTCATTTAAGAAACAGAATTGAGAGAGTTACTCTAAGCTTTTTGTGTAATACAAAGAGGGGTGCCACACCATCTGTATGGGGAGGAGTTACAGTGGGAAAGAACCATCAACAGAAGAAAACAGTCAATAATATTTCATTCAGTTTTACACTAACAAAAATATCCCTCCTCCCATTATCAGAGTACACCAACGATAAATAATACACAGCTTAGAAAATTGCAAGTTTCGCGTAACTACCAACATTGGGAATATAAAAAGCAATAAGGTAACATATTTTCATATTTTAATACACTAATACCTTACGGATAGTATGATGGTAAATATCTCGCTTAGGCATAAAGTTTTCATTGTACAAAAGAAAGTAATTAGATTTATGCGTGTGTTTCACACACTTACATCTTGCAGATATCGCTTAAAACAGCTTGGAATATTAACCACTTATGAAATTGTTTATCAGCAAACCATTTGAGTTTGAGTGTGGCAGAGATATTCACAAGTACAACACTAGAAGGAAGAATGATCTGCATTACCATTTAATATCTCTAATTTCGGCACAGGAAGGGGTGGAATATCAGCTAAAAAACTCTTCGACGAACTACCCATGAAATTCTGACAGACCAGAAGTGCTTTCAAATTTAGATTACCTACTACTTCTATACTACGGATACATTGTTGAACAGAAATAATTAGCAATTTATATAGAAAACCTATAAATGGCCAGCATGTAGCCATTTAAATAACTTTTTATCTTTTTGAGAACGTGTTCTGTATTTGTTCCGTTGCCATATTCCACACCATAACGTCTCAGGGCGTCGCTACCGCTCCCTGCTGCCATCCAATCTCCTGCCTTGATCCCACCTATATTTCCGCCCGCTGCTCTCGATTTTCCATCCGTTTCTACATTACCCCACAGCTAGGACGCCATACCTCGCCGACGTCCACTGGGATGCCGCGGTAGCCATCGAAGGCGCAGTAGGTTTCAAAGCATTCTGCTAACCCTACAGCGATAGCCCTCTGCCTCTTCTGAAACTACGTCTTTCACATTTTTTTTCTGTATCACTAAGACCGTTTTCGAGAGTCGTATGCGAAAGAATGTTGGATAATTTATAGCATTAAGCACCCATTGCATGAATATTCAAATTAGGCAAGGGATGTACACCAGTGTCTTAAGAATTACGCAGATTATCGATCTCCTTCTTCCAATACTATCCTCTTCACGTTCAGTTTTCGCTCAACAGTAACAGGGATTTGAGGACATAATTTTTTATATTGATCTTAACTGTTCTTAGTTTTCTTCTATAGAGTACAGTTTCTTTCACATTGGAGTAAAATGAATTTGGAAACAGAAATTTTATTCGGACACAAAGATGACATACAGGCAAAGCAAAACCACTGGACTCTTAAGATTTGTGAAAATTGGAGGCTTTTTATGCCTCAGACTAAATAGCTCTTGCATGTACTGCTCATACACTAGGAAACAATATTCCCTCTGCCATAGCATGTCAAATTGAGCTTGATGAAGCAGTTTGTGAGGTCTCTTCCACAAGCTGGATCCTGCTTTAAGTACATTCCTATGAAGTCTCCCCATCAATCGAAAAAAATTATAAGTTGTAATTTTTGGTACGCCTCAAATGCCCAAATTGAAGAAGACCTCGAATTCCATTATTGTTAATTGACTAGAGAAACAAAAAGCATCCAAATTACAGGAACATTGTTATAACTGTGCTGAAATATTGCAGTATGTTGTATGGTAACAGCAGTGAAAACCCCATTTCCTACACTCACTCATTGATCACTTATCTAAAAATCTGGGATATTATAGTGAAGAAGAAGGAGGACGCGTTGACCAGGACGCCAAGGAGATGCAGAAGACGTGCCAGGGAAGTCGGAATGAATGACTACTGCGGGTTATTGAAGAGGGTCAGTAAAGATGTAGGTTCTGTGAGGAAATAAAAAAAAAAAAAAAATTAAAAAAAATTAAAAAAAGAAAGAAAAGAAGAAGTGTGAAAATTAAATGTAACAGAGTACTTTTAATATTGCTAAACAATTTTGGTATATCTCTAAAAACAGACAGGAACTATAAAAATACAGTTGTTGATTGAAAATTTATTTTAATATTTGTCCTTCAGCTGCTTAAATATTTAAACTATTTGATCTAATTTAGTGGAATATCCTGACTTGATGAAACAAAATGAAAATAATTTTCACGCCCAACATCACAAATTGATCCTAGCCTACATATTTTTGAGAAATCATTTGACAAAAATTTGTAATACTGCGTTTTCGTTCGAAAGATGTGCTGCGTAATGAACATGGTATTACATCTTCGTGATAATTTTGGTACTTTACTGAGCACTGCTGTAAGTTAGCAGTCGTCTGTAACAACAGTTTCGGTTTCAACTGTTGATACAGACGATAGCTCTAATTTTCAATTGCTGTAGTGCAGTTTAATAATGTACACATTTAACTTAATGATCCGCGTAGCTATAGAATCACAAGAATTGGTTTGTAATAAAAAATAACTTTTTCACCTACACTCCTGGAAATGGAAAAAAGAACACATTGACACCGGTGTGTCAGACCCACCATACTTGCTCCGGACACTGCGAGAGGGCTGTACAAGCAATGATCACACGCACGGCACAGCGGACACACCAGGAACCGCGGTGTTGGCCGTCGAATGGCGCTAGCTGCGCAGCATTTGTGCACCGCCGCCGTCAGTGTCAGCCAGTTTGCCGTGGCATACGGAGCTCCATCGCAGTCTTTAACACTGGTAGCATGCCGCGACAGCGTGGACGTGAACCGTATGTGCAGTTGACGGACTTTGAGCGAGGGCGTATAGTGGGCATGCGGGAGGCCGGGTGGACGTGCCGCCGAATTGCTCAACACGTGGGGCGTGAGGTCTCCACAGTACATCGATGTTGTCGACAGTGGTCGGCGGAAGGTGCACGTGCCCGTCGACCTGGGACCGGACCGCAGCGACGCACGGATGCACGCCAAGACCGTAGGATCCTACGCAGTGCCGTAGGGGACCGCACCGCCACTTCCCAGCAAATTAGGGACACTGTTGCTCCTGGGGTATCGGCGAGGACCATTCGCAACCGTCTCCATGAAGCTGGGCTACGGTCCCGCACACCGTTAGGCCGTCTTCCGCTCACGCCCCAACATCGTGCAGCCCGCCTCCAGTGGTGTCGCGACAGGCGTGAATGGAGGGACGAATGGAGACGTGTCGTCTTCAGCGATGAGAGTCGCTTCTGCCTTGGTGCCAATGATGGTCGTATGCGTGTTTGGCGCCGTGCAGGTGAGCGCCACAATCAGGACTGCATACGACCGAGGCACACAGGGCCAATACCCGGCATCATGGTGTGGGGAGCGATCTCCTACACTGGCCGTACACCACTGGTGATCGTCGAGGGGACACTGAATAGTGCACGGTACATCCAAACCGTCATCGAACCCATCGTTCTACCATTCCTAGACCGGCAAGGGAACTTGCTGTTCCAACAGGACAATGCACGTCCGCATGTATCCCGTGCCACCCAACGTGCTCTAGAAGGTGTAAGTCAACTACCCTGGCCAGCAAGATCTCCGGATCTGTCCCCCATTGAGCATGTTTGGGACTGGATGAAGCGTCGTCTCACGCGGTCTGCACGTCCAGCACGAACGCTGGTCCAACTGAGGCGCCAGGTGGAAATGGCATGGCAAGCCGTTCGACAGGACTACATCCAGCATCTCTACGATCGTCTCCATGGGAGAATAGCAGCCTGCATTGCTGCGAAAGGTGGATATACACTGTACTAGTGCCGACATTGTGCATGCTCTGTTGCCTGTGTCTATGTGCCTGTGGTTCTGTCAGTGTGATCATGTGATGTATCTGACCCCAGGAATGTGTCAATAAAGTTTCCCCTTCCTGGGACAATGAATTCACGGTGTTCTTATTTCAATTTCCAGGAGTGTATTTCCATAAATGGAAAATAAACGTGAACGGCCGTACATATATCTACAGAAATGTACTCAGCAGCCAGTTTCTCTTTTATCATATGAAATTTTCAAATTACACGCGGAAAATAATCTCCACAACAGTTCTGTATCGAAGTAAGGCGACTTAGGTTTTTTTTATTTGCAGAACTCACAAACATAAACTTTCTCTGGTTCAGCCCAATCAAAATGAGCCCATACAGAGCAAGGTCAAACATTACACTCAGATCTCACATTGTTTATGTCCTGAAAATTTCTATTGCAGAAGAGGCATTCAAAATCGTTATCTTGCGATGCAGTAGATAGTACGATCCATCAGAATGGAAAGTGTAATTATCCGTTACATCTTTTGTTAGGAGGTTTCTGGTTTTTGCGTTTTACATTTTCGCGTTTAGAAAGTTTGTTGCTTTTGTGCTGCTGCTTAGCTCCTAATTAGATATCCAGGTGGCTTTTGTGGGGAGAAGGAATCACTATAGATGATGTACCAGCTTCTACCGTAATACGACACGCCAGCTTGGAGACATATTCATTTTATCACCGAAGAAAAAATCGTTAACTAAAAAGTGACAAGAGCATAATAGCCTAGAAATGTAAATTACACTTAATTTTAGTGTCTAAAGACACAAGTCTAACAGTCGATACTAGAGTTGTAGAGCTACTGTACGCTACAGTAGACTGTCATAAGTGAGCTTAGACTACGGCAGTTTTCCTGGTAGCTTTGGTTAAGACCGTGCCCACGTTACCTGTACGTTAGGTGGCTTGTGTACCTAACGGACATTAACCATAACAATAGCTTTCTTTGCGTATGCGGTCAGTATCTTACTCAATTTCCCTACAATCCGGAAGTGATGTACCGTCTAGAAAATGAGTGAAGATTTATAAAGGGCCATTCTACATAGTTATCCTGCTACCTGTTACTGAGAAATAAACAGTACTAACAGAAAAATAGAAGATGTGAATATTTTATACAGCTTTTATTCGAAAATTGTTGATTAGTAATAAGCAATAGAGGGATGCTGTTATACGAATTTATCATATAGAGCTAGGAAACGCTATTTCCTTAATGAAAAGGTTAAATTCAAAAAAAAAAAAAAAAAAAACGCGAACCAATTGTACTCGTATATCAAATATAGCTTCAGTACTTCGTGGAACTTATATATAACATATTTCCGTTATTCATAAACAACTTCCGCAGTATCAGTACTAACAGGAAACTATTACCTTATTGCCTTCTATCATGATGAAGAAAGTTCTACTCAGTACAAAATAAAGGTGTACATGTAAACTGTATGTACACCATAAGTAATTGCCTTAGACACGTAAAGCGGAGAAGTTACGTGATCAGCCAATTTTTATTATTTATAAAATGTAATTTATATTCTGTAACGATGTTAAATACACTGAAGGATGTGCGCTCCTAATTATGTGTAAAACGAACAAACAAACAAACAAAAAACAAAATAGAAGTCGTCAGTTCCCAATTTCTCTCTTACCCATTCATTTATGTATTTTTTCTTGCCAGCGCTACCACTATTACCGATAATCCTGCCATGTATATGTCATTTATGATGTGTACCAAAACTGTCAAACCGTAGTTTTGGTAGAACGCAACTCTACTTGATACACATTTTTAAAACCTTACCTGGAGAAATTTCACAAAACTGAAACACAGACGTTCCTGAAGAGAAAGCAAAGCCATGCTGGTAAGCCGTAGACTCTCACTATAAAACGCCATGGGAGTCCACAGAAGTAGTGTACGATATTTCCAAAAGACAGCAGCGCCAAAAAGAGGGGAAACGGCGGTATTCCATATTGCTCGACTGTTCCATTACATCCGAATCTCCTGTCTGTGTAATTCGGTAACAAAACAGATGGACTGGGTAGCAGATAATCGGACCATTACTCGTACGTCACTGTTTAGATGAAGTGCGGTGTTTGTAGGCACATGAGGCTATTCGTGACGTAAACATTACCTTACTGAGAAGTGGATTGGCTCGAAGCTCTCGACATCGTAGCGGATGGAGTGGAGACGCCAGGAGAGTAGTAATGGTGGTGGTGGTGACGGTTGTGGTGGTGGTGCTGGTGGAGGAGGTGGTGGCGGCGGCTGCTGTGGAGGCGCGTGCCTTACTAAGGACTGCCGGCGAGGCCGCGGCGGTGCTGGGCCAAGGGCCGTCGCCCTGCGCCCTCGAGGGCGGTGCGGCGTGCCTTGTCTCCCGCTGTAGGGCCTCCGCAGCCACAAGCAGCTTCGACCCAGCTGCGAGCTTGCTGGCCACACGCCTCTCCCTCTGTATGGAGTGACCGCTCTTTCTACTTGCCAGTCCGGCCATTAGTACAAGTTTGTTCACCAGTAGGTCGAGAGTTTCAGAAAAAGGTACAAGATGTACGGAAAATGTCAGCTACCGCACCGATCATTCATTGAACAGCGCCACACTGACCTGCTGCTCAAACAACAACACGGACCCTTTCATCTCGAGGGATCGCAAAACTCCACTAATATTCTCAACGCACTTAAACGATTTGTAACATAGAGTCAGGAGCACTACAAATACACTCACTGACCACGCTGTTATCCCAAAGAAAATACTGTACTTCTACGATCGTAAGAAAATGCAGAAAGACTTATAGAAAATCTCCGTTTAGTGTCGTGAACGTCCCCTCATCCGTGGAATATCTTCTATTACTGCCAATCAGTTCCTCGATTGCCTGGACATTGTGGTCGATGTCGATGGCCTCCCTTCCCAACCAGCACCACTCACGCCTCCCCAATTTGGTGAAATTGTTGGTACCATTTTACTGGACGTGACATTACATTTGGTTCTCGGTGAATGTGTGTGCTGTTTGCACGTCTCGCGCACTAAAATCGTTTTTAGAGAACGTTTCTACTTGTCGCACCATTTCGCTCACACACTGTGATGCATCTTTTAGCCACAGCGTTGCAGAACTGTGTCTGCGGAAAACACAGAACACTCTCTCTCTTTCGTCAATGAGCAACTCTTGTTTCGCAATAGTCTTAGTATGGAATAACGCTTGTAGCTTACTTTTTCAAATCCCCTCATACGACCAGTTCTAGACTACATGTGCGGTTCGTACGAAGTAGACATAGCAGAAAACATCAAATGAACTGAGAGTAGGACGCTAGAACCCTAACAACTCAAGAATGATGCTCAGGGGACGTAAATGAGGCTCATTTGGGAGAAAGCTAACGTCGTTGCTCCATGTTATATCTCGCACAGGTACCTTGAGAATAAGATCCGCGATATTAGGGATTGGGCGAGGGCACATAAGGTATCATTTTTCTCTCGGACAGTACGCTAATGGAGCAGGACGAAAAATCCTTAATACTGGTATGAAATAGTGTGAAGCATTCTCTACACTGAACTCCACTGTGGGTTGCGGAATGTTTATGTAGATGGTAAATGTGGAGCAAGGTTAAGTACAGTACTTAGCAATGCAGTACAATGGAAACTAATAGACAAGAAAGTTTCCCGACGTTCAGTCCAGAAGAACAAGCAGAACAACCAAAGCACGTATGTAGAAGACAGGTTAGATAAGAATGCTCCATCAATACACTTACAATTAAAGGAAATAACTAGTTACACTAAAACCGTTACTAAGGAACACTACTCACCTAATGTAAATGACTCTAACAAAGTAATTATACTAATCCGGTAACAATGATAATCATGGATCATTGAAGATATCCAAAACAACGGTTTAGCTACCACTGTCACTTTTTTCCGAATATGCCTGATGCCTTAATAACACTGTCTATTCTGTGCTAATTAGCTTTAATGCTGCTCTCTGATACAAATGATAGCCTGATAGATTGCAACCTATCTTCGTCAATAACTAACACTCGAATGTTACCACCAATCTAGCTACTATTTCGCCAAAATAATTCAGTACCAGACCAATGCCTTCGGCACATATATACATTGCTAGCTTAACTTTTGTTCTTGTCTATGATGGATGACTCAACCCCACAAAGGCATACCCTCAGTCACACTTACATAAAAAGTGTACAAATATAAAATTACAATAATATTTGCAAAATTGTTTAAATCGGTGCTGAGTGAACAGTTGTGCATCAGCGTAACAATGATGGATTTTCATCTGCAAAATTAAGAATATTTAAACTTATGAATACACTGAATGTGTTGGGTTATCAGTATATTAAAGTCGGACTGAAACTGTATCATGATATCCATACACATTATAAAAATGTATGTTTGCATATTTTGCACATATGTTCCACATCTCCTATTTTAACCAAAATTGGTACACATATCACTATCTGGAACGAATCACTGTGGGTAAGAACTACCTAAATATCGAAGGGGTTGGAGTGGGGGTGAGAAAACAGTGTGGCCCACGACGCGTGATACCCCTCCTTCATTCGCCCAGTATTTGAGAATGAGAGCACTTAGGGATTTGTAACGAACATTACACATGATTTCAAACTTTCACGAAACTTTTTCTCGCTGTCAACCCCCGCAAAATGATGAAAGGGAAAAAGTTTACCTCTTACTACATTTTCGCTGTTGATGCGGTAAAACTGTCGCACGAAGCTTGGCGTTTTATTTCAGTACTCCTTTACTACTGCACTAACTGTATTCACGACACATTTTGCAGGCAGTATTCATATATAGCACTGAACGTACCAGCAAAATTATATCATTGTACGACATGTAGTTCAGGATATACGACGTCATAAACACTGAGATATCTGAAAAACTGCCGCATCATGTATGACGTTTAAATTAATTACTTCTTTGCTACTAACCGTGTTCGCGACACATCTTACAGGCACTAACCACATACATCGCTGAATGTACCCAAAAAATATAGTATTGTAAGACGCGCAGCTCGGGATATATGACGTCGTAAACACTTAGATGCGTGAAAAACTGCCGCATTATGCATGACGTTTTAATTCATTGCTTCGTCAGTACTATCTCTAGTCGCAACAGACTTCACAGACAACACCAACACTATATTGCTATACAACGCTTATTCAGAAGGTATGATGTTATAAACATTGAGAGCTCCGTGAAAATGAAACTGCAGGACGAAATTCGCTAGAGATAACATGTGAAATATGTGTACAAATAATTGTGAAATATCCCTAACTGTATAAGAAATATATTTGCAATGAATGTACAAGCTATGGGTACAGGGCTCGATTTCAGTCGCATTCGGTGCGGGTGGGGGGGGGGGGGGGGGGGGGGGGGCGGTGCGCGCGGGCGCGCGACGCTTGGCTGCTCAGCTGGAGTCTATCAAGCGCTGCTGCGGAGCTGAATTGTGTCCCATCGTTAATTTTTTTTTTAAATGGACTTGTAGTCCGGGGTGATATGTTACAATGCAGCATCACCGGTCTATTGCGGCCTAACTGTGTTGGTGGGGCGGTGAATCTCCACAGGGCAGTGACTGCGTCACTGCAATTCACTTTGGAGGTGTGGCGGTGGGACTTGTGGTCCCGTACCACCCTCTGACGATAATGGTACTACTTGAGTCAGGCAGAAAAACTTTGCCTAACATGGGCGTACTCTGCTCAGCATAAATAGTTTGGGGCAAAACATTTGACTGCGAGGAATTTCTGCATCCAGATGCAGCATGTAATATAGCACATATTTGTGTTTATTATTATTGCTCTAAAATAACTCTCTGAAATCACTGATTCAGTTTCAACGTTCTTTACTGTTATCTGTCTTTACGTGAAGCGTGCGACGAAACATGTTTCGAAAATAATGGTTGCCATTAGAAATTTATCTCTGAGATTTCTTTCTGTCTCACAACGTGGCTGTCGCTGCCGCTAATTTCTGGCGCTCCCACAATAGCATTTGCTTTCGATGTGGCAGGAACATTCAAAGATAGTGTAGACCAACTTCACAAACGAATATATGTGTTACCAAATGCATATAACTCCAACTGCTACTTCGGAGTACCTTCTTGATCGATAAAACATCTTAAAACTATTGATAAAGTTTTTAAGCACAACATTGAATGCTCAAGTAACGATCTATTTGACTAGCGTGTCGTCAGTTTACTAGTGTTGAACTGTCTAATGTAATGCGTGCTTTGATTCTCACAATAAATGCTTTCAACAACAGTGGATCTACTCGCAGTCCTCCTTCTCAAACACGAAAATGATAGTCACTAAATACAGAGTATGTACCATCATTGTAGTCCACAATTTTACTCTTCCTCTTCGACGAAAGAACGCCTTTGTCTTCTTTGTACAAAATCTCTGCTGATGTACTATATGTTCACATTCTCTTGGTGGAAACTGCCGACGACTGACTACTTTCCGAAGTCTTGTCAATCTCGACCTCACGTTGTATCCTGCCCTGCTCTCTCGCTAATTCTTCAGTCTTGGTCTTGTCTCTTGAATCTTCCCTCTTCGTACCCTCCTCCTCTGATAATTTCAAAAACCGGTGTATCTTCTTAAAATTTAGTAATGTATTGCAAGAATGTCATTATAACATGTGTTGGCAGCAACTTCATTACGCTCGTGTGTTCAAACTCAAACTGCTTCCACTGTCTCAGTACTGTAATTCTCTTCTCCGTGTTACATCTTCCGACTATTACCACGAAGGAAACTGTCTAATTTCCACAAAAATATCACTCTATATTACATAAATTTCACACGGAAATCATATAAAACATGGGATACAAACATTTGTGTGACATTTTCTGTACACTTCAGTTCACACATACAAAAAAAATCAACAAGATTCAGTTCAGATTTAATCGACGTTACATACAACGTCTACTACTGAAATAAATGGTGTTTATTAGCAGTGGAAATAATCTCAGGTTTAATATAATCGATATATTATTAAAAAACATAACAGAATTCAATTTCAGAAAGAGAGCCATAATTTCTCTTAGCTACAAGGCAACCAACACTGAATTATCAACTGAGAAAAAATGGCTGCAAATATAGATAATTTAATGTCATGTTATGTTACTTCCCCTAAAATTCCTCACTGGCAGCGACTGATCATTTTATTGGTTCTTTTACTTAATGTCATCAGAAACAGTGGCTTATAGAGATTTATGATTCACTTTCCGCCATATTCACCGTACAATAAAGAAGCACACATTAAGTGTATGTCGAGCTTATAGCTCTGCCATCATCATAGACTGATGCTTGTTGCTGTTACTGTATGCCTGTATACAGAATCAGCACATAAACGTCATCTTAGGCAGCAGGCGCTTCAAGTGTTACGAGGCTATTTATGCATTAACAGCTGATTTGCTAGTCTTTTACCGTTATAATGTTTAGTTTGTTACTCTTTCTTAGCATGAGTTTTGCTAGTTACAGAACTGTGTCACGATAGAAGTCTGTGAAAGTAAATGGGTCACAGCAAACACGAACCTTTCCGCATGTACGAGGGCAGTTCAATAAGTAATGCAACACATTTTTTTTCTCGGCCAATTTTGGTTGAAAAACCGGAAATTTCTTGTGGAATATTTTCAAAAATTCCCGCTTCGTCTCGTATAGTTTCATTGACTTCCGACAGGTGGCAGCGCTGTACGGTGCTGTTAAAATGGCGTCTGTAACGGATGTGCGTTGCAAACAACGGGCAGTGATCGAGTTTCTTTTGGCGGAAAACCAGGGCATCTCAGATATTCATAGGCGCTTGCAGAATGTCTACGGTGATCTGGCAGTGGACAAAAGCACGGTGAGTCGTTGGGCAAAGCGTGTGTCATCATCGCCGCAAGGTCAAGCAAGACTGTCTGATCTCCCGCGTGCGGGCCGGCCGTGCACAGCTGTGACTCCTGCAATGGGGGAGCGTGCGGAGACACTCGTTCGAGATGATCGACGGATCACCATCAAACAACTCAGTGCTCAACGTGACATCTCTGTTGGTAGTGCTGTCACAATTGTTCACCAGTTGGGGTATTCAAAGGTTTGTTCCCGCTGGGTCCCTCGTTGTCTAACCGAACACCATCAAGAGCAAAGGAGAACCATCTGTGCGGAATTGCTTGCTCGTCATGTGGCTGAGGGTGACAATTTTTTGTCAAAGATTGTTACAGGCGATGAATAATGGGTTCATCACTTCGAACCTGAAACAAAATGGCAGTCAATGGAGTGGCGCCACACCCACTCCCCTACCAAGAAAAAGTTTAAAGCCATACCCTCAGCCGGTAAAGTCATGGTTACAGTCTTCTGGGACGCTGAAGGGGTTATTCTGTTCGATGTCCTTCCCCATGGTCAAACGATCAACTCTGAAGTGTATTGTGCTACTCTTCAGAAATTGAAGAAACGACTTCAGCATGTTCGTAGGCACAAAAATCTGAACGAACTTCTCCTTCTTCATGACAACGCAAGACCTCACACAAGTCTTCGCACCCGAGAGGAGCTCACAAAACTTCAGTGGACTGTTCTTCCTCATGCACCCTACAGCCCCGATCTCGCACCGTCGGATTTCCATATGTTTGGCCCAATGAAGGACGCAATCCGTGGGAGGCACTACGCGGATGATGAAGAAGTTATTGATGCAGTACGACGTTGGCTCCGACATCGACCAGTGGAATGGTACCGTGCAGGCATACAGGCCCTCATTTCAAGGTGGCGTAAGGCCGTAGCATTGAATGGAGATTACGTTGAAAAACAGTGTTGTGTAGCTAAAAGATTGGGGAATAACCTGGTGTATTTCAATGCTGAATGAAACAACCCCTGTTTCAGAAAAAAAAAAGTGTTGCATTACTTATTGAACTGCCCTCGTACATTTCGTGCAGACAAGAACTACTGCATTACGGCCAATAGGAGACGATTCCACTCAAGTGATTTCATTCCAGTCAAGGCCAGCCGTTCCCGCGCAGAGCAGCATCACTCTCTGTATCTGTGCTCCCTCGTAATAACACTGCATAGCACTAATATTAACAGTTATTACTACGAGGACACGGTTACTTACCCGCTGACCTCATTTTCGGTAGAGATGTGACACATCTACGAAGAGGGCCAACAATTGTAACAAGAAAGAAATATAATGACGTCTATCAGTCAGTGGGTGAATTAAGAAACTTTGGTGAAGACTCAATAGTGTTACACGTGAAATCCGTAACTAAAGCCTACGAAATTTAGATCACATAAGTGAAATGAAATCGATTTACATATACAAGTACGAAGCTATGAGAAACACTCATATTGATATGGAGGCAACTACATTCTAGAGGTCCCGGCAAGATGTGCAAGTGCGGAAGTCTCTTTAGAAATGCGGATGGCTCATTACGAAATTCTTTTATTAACCACGAGCGGAAGTACTTCTCAGCCACCCAATCTCAGATGACAAGAAGAAAGATGTTGATGGTTTACTGTAAACTGAATTCGTAGAGGATGGCACACTCAAGAGGATTTAAGTTGGTAACCATCCATCATTGCCACTACACCCCTGTTGTTCAGCACAGAGGTAGAGGAAATTTGCTTGTGATTGTTTAGATGATGCTTCTGGTTTATAAGTTTAAGTGTAACAGTTACATCAAAAAACCGTTCTAATAACAGGTAATCCCATTGTTACATCACTGTATTCCTTTATGGTGATTTGAATATTTTAAATAATTGTGAAGCAACAATAAAATCAGAACTTTCGGTAAAACACTAAATGTCAATGTTGCAGTTGCCAATTTATAATTTTTTCCATGGTATCACATACGACATTCTAACAAGTACGTAATATGATGTTAGTATATGATGTAAGTTATTTTCAAAAGACAAGATATTTGCTTTATAATCATTCAAAGCCGAAATGTACAAATGGTACATGCAAATAAGAACATGCCCATACCTAAATGTAATTTTTAGAGCAATATTTTCTTTTGAGGTTTGATTTACAGATATGAAATGCCATTTGGCACAAAATTAAGGACATTTGCATTGCAGCATGTTATTTTCAGTTGTACGTATGACTGAAATAAGTTTTATTTTAATCGTGTAAAAGTGAATTTAGTGGGCGTGTTCGTCTTTGCATGTCATCTCTTGATATGTCAAAGACCCTACATCCAAGATAAAATGCTCTGCCCTATGTACCAATAAAGCCTTAAACCAGTCACAAATCTCGCTTGATATCCCATATGAAAGTACTTTTGATAATAAGCGTATGTGGTAGGAATCCAATGAGTTCTGAAAGTCGAGAAACATTGCATTTATCTGATCGTGTTGATACATGGCTTTCGGGATGTCATGTGAAGAAAGAGCAAGTTGGGTTTTTCATGATATACTCACTAAGACATAATTAATACATGTAGCAAGACACGAAATTTACTATGAACACTGATGGAAAAAAATCGCAACTCCAAAAAATAATTAATGTAGAATAATGAAATTTCGGGAATACATTTGTGAAGGTAGTTTGATGAACCTTTCTGCCAGGCATTTAAATGTGATTTGCAGAGTATCCACGTAGATGCAGATGTAGATGTATGGCAAAATATTTATGTGATTAACACTGTAAGATGGCAGGTCAATGTAAACGCGACATAATCCGTTGCAGATGTGAAATGGTGGTACATTAATAACCTGTGTACCACGCATGCATTGTGTTAAACAGGCGCCAGATGTACGTTTGTGGGATGGGGTTCCACGCCTGTTGCGCTTGGTCGGTCAATTCAGGGACAGTTAATCCTGTTTGTGGATGATGCTGGAGTTGTCCGATGGCTTCCAATATCTGCTCGACTTGAAACAGATCTAGTGATAGTGCAGACAAAGGGAATATGTCGACACTCAGTAGAGCATGTTAGGTTACAGCAGGGATATGTGGGCAAGCGTTATCCTGTTGGAAAACACACTCTTGTGATGTTCATGGCTGGCAGCACAACTGGTCGAATCAGCAGATTGACGTACAGATTTACTGTCGTGGGATAACCACGAGAGTGTTCCTGTTCTCGTATGAAATTGCACCCCACACCATAGCTCCAGGTGGAGGTCCAGCGTGTTTAGCATGGAGACAGGCTGGTGGCAGTCACTCAAGTGGCCATCACTGATACCGAGGTAGAACCAGCGCTCATTAGAAAATACAACTGACCTCCACCCTGCTCTTCAATGAGCTCTCCCTTGACACCATTGAAGTCGCAAATGGCGGTGGTTTGGGTCAAGGAAATGCACGCTACAAATGGTTCAAATGGCTCTCAGTACTATGGGACTTAACTGCTGAGGTCATCAGTCCCCTAGAACTTAGAACTACTTAAACCTAACCAACCTAAGGACATCACACACATCCATGCCCAAGGCAGGATTCGAACCTGCGACCGTAGCGGCACGCTGCAGGGTATCGGGTTCGGAGCTATCCTTGAAGCAACCAATTTGTAAAACTTCGTTGTGTCATTGTAGTTCCAATTGCTGCTCAAATTGCTGCTGCAGACGCCGTACAATGCGCCAGAGTCATAGGGCGAAGACGATGGTCTTCCCTCTCAGTAGTGCCACTTGGATGTTCGGATACCGCCGGACGGAGTGGTCGAGAGGTTCTAGGCGCTACAGTCCGGAACAGCGCTACCGTTACGGTCGTAGGTTAGAATCCTGCCTCGGGCATGGATGTGTGTGATGCCCTTAGGTTAGTTAGGTTTAAGTAGTTCTAAGTTCTAGGGGACTGATGACCTCAGAAGTTAAGTCCCATAGTGCTCAGAGCCATTTTTTTGTTCGGATACCGGTCTTCTTGCGACGGTACTTTCTCGTGACCACTGCTGTCAGCAATCATGTACTATGGCTACATTCCTGCCAAGTCCTTCTGCAATATCGCACAAAGAACATCTAGCTTGTCGTAAGTCTATTACACGACGTCGTTCAAACTCAGTGAGATATTGAAACTGGCGTGTTCGTCGGCTTAAAGGCATTCTTGACTAACATCAACTCACCACGACCAATCTCAAAAGTAACTAACGCTCACTACCATTACAGAGTGTATTTAAAGCAAACCTGACATGCGTCCTCTTAGCCGCACTACTATAGCTACTCTTATGCGCCTGGTGTCTTATCTGAATGGAAATCATCTTTCAGATGCAGAAAGACGCCTATCAATTTTCGTTTATGTGTCACAACTCCTTCTTGGTATTTTGGTCTTTTTCCCGGCAGCATATCTAAATAAAAATGTAGCATAGAATATTGTTAAACAACGGTAGACAGTATCACATGTGCGTGGGAGTACAGTGTTATAACGTCAGAAGTGGTTTTTGTTACACGCACCAATCCTGTTCACAAGCTTCTATAATGCCCAAATGGTAAGGGGAAACGGTGTACGAGAGAGGAACAAATCTTTTGTTTGTAAGGTATTTACGAAGAGCAATCTGAGGACAACATACGCTCCGCCCGAGCGCCTGGTGCGCTCAGGGGAGATGATGTCACGGCGGCGGGACTAAGTGAATGGCCGGGTGCTGCGGTGGGAGCGGGGATGGGGGTGGGGGTGGGGGTGGGAGCCGCAGCTGAGTGGTGGGGGTCTGGCGGCGCCGTGGCGCCGGGCGGTGGCGGTGGCGGCGCCGGCGTCTATCACTGGCGCCATCAGGGCCAGCGCCACCCAGCCGCCGAAGTCGATCAGACACGAAAAAGGGCGGTGGTGGTGCCCACAAGTACAATGCCACTCCGTCACGTAATAAAACCCGTCACCTGCCTTTTGTGTAACATCTTTTCTCACCCCTGTTACTCAGAGAACGGCGACAGTACATAAGTTCATGAGACAAAATATTAGTCTCCTCGATAAAAGACACCTGTCGGAGTTCTGTAGATGCTGTAAGGGATACTGGGCGGTAATACGAACCGCTTTGCTCCTGTAAGTCATTGCAGTGCAGAGGTGTATCTATACCAGCCGGTTTTATACTTGAACATGCCTATGACCGGACCATGAATCATGTTGCCCGATACACAGTCCAGTCAAATTAATGTGAGCACCGACTATGTTCGATGTCAACATACAATAACCACTCTAAGAGTCCACTAGCAATAGAGGGTATTTAGAGGGTGCATTCGTTGTCGCAGTGCGGGAAAGGAGCGATTTATCTGACGTCCAAAAGGGTATGACCATTGGCTTTCGGGAGAAGGATGGAAACATTTCCGAAACGGCTAAATCTGCGTGGTTAAAGTACACCATGCATGGCAAAATGGCGCTATCCAAAACTGGTGCACAGCCAACTGTGGTGAACCACAGGCCATAGATGACAGGGGTGAATGACGGAGGCAGAGATGTATACAGGCGGATGGACCTGCAGCGGTTGAGCAGTTGACCTCCCAGATGAACCAAGGTCCCACCAACAGTATTTTCTCAATGACAGTTCAGCGAATGTTGCTGCGTATAGGTCTCTGCTGCAGGCACCTGCTTCATGTATCCGTACTGACTGCTTTTAGCAGGCGGCGGTGGTTGGAATTTTTTGTGCCAATACTGGCAACTGGAGGCTCACTGGGTGGCGAAATGTGGCCTTCTCAGATGAATCACGTTTTACGCTCCATCAGACAGATGCCGTTCGCGTGTACGGTGTGAAACGTCTGAAAGCAAACACCCTGCAATAAGCTTCGGAAGGGGCCAGGCCGGGGGAGGGAGAGTAATTGTCTGGGGAATGATTTCGTGACGTTCCCTGGGTGATCCCTGGATTAATCAAAAGTATGCATCTATTCTTGGGGTCATATGCACCCTTAGATGCATTTTGTTTTCACTCAGCACGACGACATCGACCGGCAGACCAATGCAACGTGTCACACAGCTCGCAGTATACGTGCGTGGTTCGAAGAGTACCAGGATGGGTTTACCTTACTCACATAGCTAACAAACTCTCCGGATTTAAACCCAGTCAAATATATGTGAGACCAACTTGTTCGAGCCACGGATCCTCAGCTGAGAGACCCAGCGCAACTGGCCACGACACATTCCTGTCGGTACCTTCCAGAACATCACTGACACTCTTCCTACAGGCCTCGCAGCGGTTATTCAGTATTCTGACTAATAGTCACATTAATGTGACTCTGCGGCGTATGTTGGTGTATCAACGCGGACTGTAAAACTTGTGTACAAGGAATTATGTACCACTGACAACCACGTAAGACGCCGTAAGGGGTAGTAGAAAGACTATAAACGACGGAGCCCAGTACCGTGCCTTGTCAATGACAAACGGTTTTAAACCAGAGAGGAATTATTACTGCCAGTGATTGCAGATTCACCCCAACCAATTTACGTGCGTTCATTGTAAATGAAACTGCATGCAATGGAGTGGGAGTGAGGTTCCCCTCAAAAGGTTATTTCTCGCAGCGGCATACAAAGCTACATGTCTTCATTAAGTCAAACAACACAGAAACTGGGCAATAGCTGATTGGAAGTGTAGTAATGTCTAACGAGTCACGATTTTCATTCTTCTTCTAATGATTCAGGGCGTCAAGTGCTCCGACAGTGCAAAGAGGCGTTTATACTGAAGTGTTTGGGGGATGTAGTTGAAGCAGAAGGTGGTTCTGCGGTGTTCTGGGGTCTGCCACGACTTGGATTCGCTTTTCGTTTCTACATCTCGATGACCAAGTATTGTCCTTTTTTTCTACATTTTCATGAATAGTATCCTGTGGCCACTTACATCTTTCAAGATGATAACAACCGTGCTCACAGGGTTGATTTGACGAAGATTCAGGCACCCTAACGCATCTCGATTGGCCCGCTAAATCACCCGATCCTAATCGTCTAATAAATGTCTGCGGACTATTTGGAAGCAATCAGTCAACATCTCCATTTGGAAGCTTGTGCTCTATTCTCGCTCTCCCTCTCTCCCTTCCTCTCTCTCTCTCTCTCTCTCTCTCTCTCTCTCTCTCTCTAATACCTTTCTCTCGTTGAAGTGGAACCGATTATCAAGGCTTACTAGCCGACATCCAACAGATACCGAAAACGGCCGCATCTGAAAGTCGACTAATTTCACCACTAGTTTGGCACTCACTTTCAGCCCCTGAATCCATTAGCATGTGCCCTTTATCAAAGTGGAATTGTATATCAGCAAAGGCATCGGAGTTGTGTTCCAACGCATCTGCTACAATAGGAGGTGTCCATCACTGTGACGGTGTATTGTGCTGACCAAATAGTACACCTTAACAGACTGGCTGAAACCGAAATCTGCCGGAAAAAAAAAAAAAATGTTCAAATGGCTCTGAGCACTATGGGACTTAACATCTGAGGTCATCAATGCCCTAGAACTTGGAACTAATTAAACCTAACTAAACTGAGGCCATCACACACATCCATGTCCGAGGCAGAATTCGAACCTGCGACCGTAGCAGCAGCGAGGTTCCGGACTGAAGCGCCTAGAACCGCTCGGCTACAACACAGCAGCAAGTATAGGTTTACTGATAAAGAGTGGCCGGCGTGAGCGAAGTGCACAGGTTCACAAAATTCAAAGGAGGGCGGCAGAGTGAGGCTACGCTAAGTTGCTTCCGCAACGGCAACCGCATCACGGTAGTTTTCCATGTGTTTTGTATTGTCTGTTTTGGTGATTGCATATTAAAGCTTTTTCACTTCTGTGAAGAGATTTCCACGTAAATAACGGTAACTGCGGTAAAAAACCGAATAGATCCTAGTTACATTATTACTCTGCAACAATTCACCGGAGACCACGGGTCCGTTATACCAAAATATTTAAAAAAATCACTGAAAAACCTACGAAATTTTGTCTGAGGAGTATGGGTTCTCCCTGCATGATGCTGAGTCTTTCTGCTCCAGATATCAAAACTTACGTAACGGGATGATGGGACGAGGTGCTTCGTTGACGGTAATATTTATCTGTTTTATTGGCTTGCATTACCAAATCTAGATGGAGACTCTGATGTGACGTATAGCTGATCCCAACGCCTGAGTTGTCACACTGTTTAATAATAAGACAACAGGTTAATATTGCGAGTTTTGCAGTCCAAATTCCTATCCGGCCACTCACATTTAAAGTTTTCGTGTATTCCCTAAACCACGTCTAATGTCTGGCTCTTCACTTAAAATGAGACGACGACTCATTTTCTTCCTCATCCATTCCCATCTGACGATCAGTAACTAACGACGTAGATCTTAAATATATGCTAAATTTTACTTTTCTTTCTGTTCTTGTTACTCCTCCCGCAGTTTCCAAAGGCAATTTGAGATATGTTAGTGGGCAATGAGCCTTCAAATGCGATGTTCACTGAGGTACCTCATTGACTGAAATTCGAATCCAGGTCGACGAAAGTCTTAAAATCGTCTTAACAAGGTGTTTTCAGATTTTAAGGTACTCTTCTTATCATTCCATTGATAGTATATGCGATTTAAGAAACGCACTGTCTTCCAGAATCATACAGGTTAGACTGTCTCACTTTAGTCCTCTAGTTGCTCATGTTATCAGAGCCGCATGTGATGCTCATGCTCGACTAGCCATATGTTGAACGGTGTATCGGTCTCACCGATATAGACGAAATCGAGTGAGTTGCTGACATTCTGAAACACTATCTCGCTCTGTGGGTGTTATGTAGCGGTTTTGAAGAATGTGTGAAGGACTCAGTTACTTCGTTTTGGGTGGTGGTAGAGGTACTGAGCAGGTGTCTATTGATGCTAGAGTTTTCATAATTAGGCCGCGAAGTCTGGTGTCCTAAGTACTTCTTCGTCAACGAAAAGCAATAAAATTTTTCTTCACCGTTTCCATCGCAAAATTAATGCTTTTATTTGTCTGGTTAAGATTACGTTGAAAGTGATAGTTCTTTTTCTCCTCAGTGCCAGAGGACGATCGTATAAAATCATGCACATAGATGCAGCATTTCAGTAGTTAAGGTACGATCCCTCGAAGTGTTCACAAAAAGATGTCTTGCAACTGACGCCAGTAGCGATCCACTTTACTACACCGTCCGTCTGTTCATCTTTGAGCCTAAAATAAGTGGCCGTTAGACAGCAAGCCTGGAATCGAAAGGGAAATGTTATCCGCCGGATGGGCACAAGCGCAACAGTAGCGAAGAGAATATTCCACAAAAGATGCAAAGATGGGCTCCACGCGCCTGAACTTACAGATACAGACACATTTCAACAATTATCTGGATCGCGGGATAGAATATAGTATCCGAAAGTTGACCATAAATATAATTAATACTCTGAAAAGCTTGTCAGAAGAGTTTCATCACAAGGTATTAATTACGTTTTACGTATAAAAATGGACAAATCTTACAAACGGAATCGAGCACTTGTTTAAAAAGGGAAGGTTACCAAACCGCGAAACGTCCAAGAAAGAGCTGTGCAATAGTTTGTTAGAGTTCCAGCTGTTGGGTGACGAGCTCCAATATATCTCTTGACTGCTTTCCAGAGTGCTAGAGAGCACGACTTCCTGTCCTCTCTCCGCCGCCTACCTCTTCATCTCGGAGTAATACTTCCATCCGACGTCCTCGATTATGTGCTGGATATATTCCAATCTCCGTTTCGCTCTACATGTTTTACCCTCTATAGATCCCTCAAGTACGATGGAAATTTTTCCCTGATGCTTTAATATATATCCTAAATGCTGTCCGTCGAATGTCAATACTTCTCACATGTTCCTCTCCTCGTCGATTCTGCGGAGAACCTCTTCATTTATGATCTTATGAGTCCACCTAATTTCCAGTATCCTTCTACAGCACCACTAATAAAACGCTTCGTTTCTTTTTTTTCTGATTTTCCGATTGTTGTCATTCACATCCAGACAATACTATGCTCCAAACGCACATTTTTAGAAATTTCTTCCTCAAGTTAAAGACACTGTAGGATACTAATAGATCTCTTTTGGCCAGGAATACCGTCTTCGAACTGTGGTAATCAGCTTTTTCTGTCCACCTTGCTTTGTCCGTCATTCCCGCACTTCATCTGCTTCATCGCCACCAATTTCTATGTTATTTTTACCGTTACCCTCATTTCCCCTTTCTGAGATTTGCTCTTCATCAGAAAAAAATTATTTACTGTAGACTAAAGCAAATAATTTTTGTTCTTATTGTGTTGATTATTGTTCCAACCGACAGTATGTCCAGAATATGCTTATCCAGATCGGAAGGAAGTGTCTACCCTTAATTTAGCGAAGATTAGTCTGGTCAAGTTAAACGTTATGTGCCACATGCCGGCAACAACTTATTTCACATCTACTGTTGGAAAATGCTGCCTCCCATATAAACTGCTTTGTCTTATTGTATTTATGTTCTGGTCTTTGAATATAGCCAAACTTATAATAAGCAGTAACGCAAAATGCCCTTTTGTGGATTAGCATTTTATTCCGCTTACCGCTTAATTTTTTTCTATTCATTAGACTCTTTATGTCATTCAGCTGGTCCTGCTGTTCTTCTTTACTTTCGCTTGGGACTGCAATTTTGTCAGCGAATCTTTTTCAATTTTTGAACTTCCACTGCTATGAGTGTGAATCCTGAATCCTTCCTGGTCATGCTGACAAAGTTTTATGAATTTATTTGTAAAAGTATAGATAGTGCAAATTAAAATGTCCTGTGGTACCTCTCCTTCTCGAAGTCGGGCCGTTTGACGTCCTACCTCCCCCTCCCCCCCCCCCCCCCTTAAGGTGTCCTGCAAATGTTTGCACAGGTTTTTTTTTTTTGTTTTCGTTTCCGTTTTTATCGTTTTCGTTTAGTTAAGAGTACGTCTGAGTCCCGGTGAACTAGCATGCATGGCTCGCTCGCAGTCTCCGAGGCGCAGCGTATGCAGAACAAAGGCCAATGGCAGGAGAGGCGGCTGTGAGACAAAGCGGGCATCCAAACAGGGCTGCGGCCACTGAGGCGGGGCCGGCCCACCACCCTGAAGTTGGCTGCTGTCTGCTGGCTGGTCGTTACTGCGGCTAACTCACTTTGCAGTCGTGCTGGCAGTGCCCTGGGCAGACCATCGGTGGAACTGCCTGGCAAAGTTGCGCAGCGGGCGCGTACCCACAGACACTAATGCTGGGATTACGCATCGCATCGTGGACACAACAAGCACGATCGACAAAACGCACGCTACCTGGAAAGGCGATATGTGAGGGGAGTACCTTACTTAGGATAAATATCGATGGGAGGAGAAGTCCAGCGAGGACAATGGCATGAACATGAGGAAAATTAAATAAGATGTTTCAGAAGGTCGTTGTAAAACAATTTTGAATTGAGGTGCTTAAAGGCAAAAGGATGTAACTGACGTGTGAGAAAATGAGCTCCAAAGTTTGCATCAAATTTAAATTTCTCTACTCATTTGTTATACTGTCTACGGTAACTACATATGCAGTGGCTATTAATGAAGCTCTACGTACGGTATCAGTGACTTAAATGTAGAATGACGCGCTTAGTAATGTTTGTACCAATAATCTAGCTGGCACTTACACCCCTCTGCCTCCAAGAACGTCACTTACATCCCTTTGACTCTAATTAATATCGGGTTTGGAATGGCCACAGCAACGTAATACAAAATTTTGTCCCATTTTTACTTATTACATTAATCCAAAGACGTAACTTCTTTCGGTTATACATACTGTGGTGTGCGTACTGTAAGACCTTCGGTACACGCACCATCAGATAATTTGACTTGTCGCTCTAACGAAGTAGGCGAGTGTCAGCAATATGCCTCTTGGTCTTATCGTAGCGTGTTTATCTTCTGCCTTTAGGTCAGACGATAGAAATGCCACTTGCACGCTTAGAGTAGCAGATTGACGATGACGAACTTTAAACAGAACTTGATTAATTTTCATACACATTTATTAAAATAATAAATAACATAGACATTACGTAACTTGATTCTGGATGCTGTTTACAATTGACAATCTGAAGTTCCTTTGGTCTTATTCTCACATATCTCTGATACTGGACAAAGTGTCTATACATTTATCTTCACGGCTATGTACAGGAATATGATAATCTTATTAGGCGCAGACTGAAACTTGACTATAGATTGGTACAGACTAATGCAGACTGGTGCAGACAAACGCAGGTTGACTAATCGGAGGTCTGTACACTCGTTATAATACCTTGAGCGTTCAGGTATGACTGCGCGAGTGTGATCCGCGAGGAGAAAAGGTTCTACGTTAGCAGCAATCTCATTGGCTGCATTACATATTAATACGCTGATCGGCGGAAGCAGAATTTGGTCCGTCTCTAAGACAGCGCCATCTCGTAGTGCGGAGACGGACGAGCGCTGCACCTGCGCTGTTGTGCTCAGCGGGGCGCGCTCTAGTGGGAAAGTAGTGTACGCGCTGACGACGCGGAACTATGTACACCAGACACACTCTATAATGGAGTGAATAAGGCAAATGAATAACAGTGTTACATACAGACATATTAATTGAATTTTCTCATATTGAGAGTACTAAAGGCGCAATCTGTTTTGCTTGCTAAAAAATATTCAATGGCCTAGATCGCATTACATATTTCTTTGTTTAATACAAGCGGTTTCGACAGGCTTTGCTATCATCTTCAGGTCGTAAATAAAACGTCTTTTTATTGCAAAACGTGTTCATTTTACGTTGAAACCTCACGCTATGTTACCAAAAGGATAAAAATCAGAACAGTATAAAAAGTTTGTACATTATACGCCATTTAAAGTGGATTATCACTGTTTAAAATACGTCCAGATTATGTAAGCAGATGTGCTACTGTGAACAGTGTTCTAGTCATATAACAAGCATATACATATGGAAATGACCCTTTGCACAAGATGCTTTATGTTTTTAAATATTTTAGTTATGACAAACATTTTATAATGTTCTGATTTTTATCCAATTGACAACTTGTCGCCATTATTCAATGTAAAACGAACACGTTCTACAACAAAATGATTTTTGAGACCTGAAGACGACAGCAAAGCCTGTCGAAAGTGGTTGCCGTACATAAAGAAATATTTGATGCGATCTAGGCCGCTGGATATTTTTTTGTAAGAAACATAAATCTCGAAGCAAGCACACATTCCCATTTGCTCTTATTACAAGAAATGTCGATTCCGAGTTCCATACAGCCTCGTCAGAAGCAATCACATCATTAGCAGAGTTTGCACGTGACCCTCCACTTCTGATAATCTCTTGTATGGTGTGGAAATAGATGTTTTCCACTTGAACTTAAAATTTACGTAGAATCGATGGTAAATTGGAGGTACCAATAGATGTAACTGCTGAAGATTCTGGTGTTCATCTATTATGACAGGTGGTGACAGTACATTTAGCTGTGTTATTGCTGAACTTCAGCCTCCTAGGTTTCATTGTCTTAAGTCAATGGAATCAAAATGTTCCATATGTCTATGGCCTAAAATCAGGAGCTTCTGGTCATTGGTCTTCAGTAAGGTCTGATATACAAACAAAACTTAATAATGTTTTTGATCTTCTTCTGACCTCGTGCTTTTTCATTAAAGGCAATGAGGGTCATTACAGGCTAAAGCAGTTGTTGTGCATACCTTATCAAACCATCACTTCTTCTATTCTTCTGTTTTAATGTTTTGAATACAAAAACGGCTTCTGATCTATTAAATTATAATGCATCAAATCACCTCACTACAACAACATTTGGAACCAAAAACATCTAAGTGTACTTGCATCTCTTTGCATCCAAAGAGGAAACGCTTCTTCTTTAGTAGTTCTTCAAATAACCGCTAGGAATCAGTTCAAATTACCCGATACACACATATCCCTTTGCACCAAGTAGACTGATTCTTCCATTATACATATCTCCAAATATTCGGTTTGTCACCTGCACCCCTTTGCTTCTGACAGCTTCAATTGAAAAACAGCTACAGACGTGTGCCCTGTTTCCGGTGAGATTACGGTCACAGTTCCGATACATTAAATGCCTTAAAACAATACTGATCAACTACAGATCTTTTAAACGTTATTAAATCAAGAATCATAGAGAAGTGACAAGAGACCTCCAAATAAAGTGGCAAAGATTGTGCCAAAGTGAACCCATTGATGCTTTCTAGGTTCTGGTACGAGAAACATCGGTGCTCCAGAACACTCACGAACACTATAAGGGGCATCACATGCATCCGCGAGTTACAGGAAGCATCTA
Organism: Schistocerca serialis cubense; assembly: GCF_023864345.2. Classification (NCBI taxonomy): domain Eukaryota; kingdom Metazoa; phylum Arthropoda; class Insecta; order Orthoptera; family Acrididae; genus Schistocerca; species Schistocerca serialis. Next base: position 466,354,292 of record NC_064643.1, read on the forward strand.
CATTGTATTGGTCTGGCTGTATCTTCATTGTGCGAATCTGGCAAAGAAGAAGATGTGAGTTGCATCTTTGTTTGCTGCACGAGCAGAACAACGCTGCATACCATCTCCTAGAACGTCTTGTTACCTTCGGCTGCTGTTTTCCGATTTGTATCGCCGTCTAGCAGTCAATGAAAAGAGGTGGCTAGTCTAACAGACAGATAACTCGAAAAAATATTAATAAAGAGTGGAAGAAACCAGTCAATGAATTCGACGTTTCTTACGGTCATCCTGATCACAAAGACAGGAACAGACCGTGGCATCAGCCTCAGGTTATTAGCCTGTCCGCTGCTTCCTCATTCTTGCTAGGCGAAATACTTTTATAATAGTTAATGAAAATCGGTTGCCAGCACTCTTACAAATGATTGTGAGATGCAATAATCTCCCACGACTAGTAAAAGAGTCGCTCTCATAATAATTATTTTCTCTTTGCAAAAACTGTCTAACTCGTCTGATAGAGCTTAAATTCGCTGCTACTGATTAAAAATGATTTGCATATTCTTATAGTTTATTACGTGGGGAGTTGATACCATCATGTTACTGCCCAACTTGAAAAACTTGAGAATATAACGCTTTTTATAAGCCTTTTTGTTGGAAAAGCAGGTCAGCTTCTAATATTATTCTACTGCAATTTTATGTTCATGGTTTATGATGATGCGTTAAAGTTTACATGTATGATAATGGCTCTAAGAGTTCTGCTCAGACCGAGCGAGGTGGCGCAGTGATTAGCACACTGGACTCGCGTTCGGGAGGACGACGGTTCAATCTCGCGTCCGGCCATCCTGATTTAGGTTTTCCGTGATTTCCCTAAATCGCTCCAGGCAAATGCCGGGATGGTTCCTCTGAAAGGGCACGGCCGACGTCCTTCCTCATCCTTCCCTAATCCGATGAGACCGATGACCTCGCAGTTTGGTCTCTTCCCCCAAAACAACCCAACCCAGTTCTGCTCAGATGCGAAAACGATAATAATAGTAATAGAAAAACTGGTCATATGTGCGTGATGTCTGTTTATGGATTTTGCACTGAAATGCCCCAGCTGGTTATTAACAGTTTTCAAAATGGCAGACTAACAGATTTAACAGTAAACGTGAATGATAAGCAGTTCATACCAGAAGAGAATAGAATTTTTTGAAATGTAGTATTACAGATCGTTGAACATTAGATGAGTAGAACGAATAACTAATGAGAAGGAATGAGGCGAATTGAGAAAAAAAGAAATTTCTAGTTAGCACAACTTGACTAAAGGAAGTGATTGGTACGTAGAAAACATCCTGAGGCATGATGGTATCGTCAATTTGCTAATGTAAGGAAGTGTGGGGGGTAAAAATTGCAAAGAGTTCAAGGAATGAACAAAATAAACAGGTTCAAATGGATGTAGGATGCAGTAGTTGGTAGGAGATGATGAGGTTTGCACAAGATAGAGTAGCGTGGAGAGCTGCATCAAACCAGTCTTTCGACTGAAGACTACAAAGGAAAGAACAACTCTTATTTTCAACAATCTTTAGAGGACTAGTACTGTTCTCGGAACACGCTTTATCTGAACGTGTAATCAGAGGAAGCGTGAAAGAAGTAGACCAATTTCTTTAATCAGTAAACCATAATTCGACAAGAAGTAAAAAACTGCAGTATTTATAGCAATTCAGGGTAGAAAACCACGGTGAAAACTAAGAGAGCAAGTGCAAGACCTTTATACACGCGGTGGAGGTTAACGACTGGAAACTTGTCGTTGGGTCATTCCTAATGACCAACTGATTTCATTCATATCGTTGACTGATGAAGCTACTCTACCTCAAGTCGGAGCCAACTAGTTTGTTAACTCACACTGGTGACGAGATATACCGTTACACGAACCATATGCGAACTACACATCAGTATTCTGACACATAGTTCCTGTATGGATATGATGGATTGCTTATCAGCTGGATAGAACTGAAAATGACAAACGCTGATCGAAACTAGTAATATTGTGAAAAAAAAAATAAATAAAAAATAAATATGCGACTGAGAGGCCAAAATAAATGTTTTTTTTTTTTCTTTTTAAACAGCAACACAGTTGCTGAATTCTCTGGGGACGATAGGTTAGCAATAGTAAGCTTTCAGATTATTGCATTTTCTGGCGTTATATTGAAAAACAGACCGTAAAGTGCCAGTAAAAGGCAGATTAGGATACAAAATTTGCTATGTCTCTATGCTTGCATTTCGCAGTAATCCAAAGGCGAATTCAACCTGGTAAATGATTTACAAACGTACTGTTCTGTGTAGCGTGCACGCCTTGACATGTCATTTCCGTTACTTTTCTCAGACACGGCAGCTAATTTTTAACAAATTTTACCGTCATTTGGCAGCTGTGTGTAGAATAGGAGTGAACCCTTTAGAGTCAGCTCCAAACGCTTTCGCCAAGATTGAATCCGCATTGTCTTGAGGTTGAAATCATTGCAGCCCTGAATAAGTGAATTTTCTGACTAGCGCTTTGGCGGCGCCGCCGCTACCTAATGACTACCGGCCCGCGCCACGCGCAGCCTTTGTCAGAGAGTTTCCATTGCTTTACGAACGGCTAGCGGCTGCCACTGGCCCAAATTATTCTGCGAGAACAAAAGCGCCTGCCGGAAGCGGACCAGTTTCATTAGAGGCACTTCCGGCCGCCGCAATCACCACAGGTGCCAAGGCGTTGCAATCAATACGTCCTTTTGGCACACACACACACACACACACACACACTCACTCACTCACTCACTCACTGTCTTCTCGCAAGCCGACTTCGCAAACTTCACCAGAGCTAGGAGGTCTGACAAGTCTAGATTTCTAGCCGGGTAAAAGCTTGGGGTGCCGCGAAGTTTACAAAACTGTAATACTCACCAGCTGCAAAGTAACAGGTAACATATTGATTTATGTACAAGTTTTTTGGACACAGATATTAGTCATAATTCTTTGTGAGACTGCTTTTAATTATTTTAATACTAGCGACCTTCCCCAACTTCGCATGGGTAGCACAAACTATCTACTGCCGGACGACTTGTCTGGCTTAACGACAATAGGTTACAGTGGTGTGCAAAAATTCAGGACGAAAGTAACTTTCGCATGACGTGTCACTTCCAAACAACACAGCTCGATAAAATTTGGCCTACACATAGGACGAACTGCTAGAGTACAGTACAAAAGATAACTGAAACAAATACACAATAATACGAACAAAAAAATGGTTCAAATGGCTCTGAGCACTATGGGACTTAACATCTGAGGTCATCAGTCCACTAGAACTTAAAAATAATTAAACCTAACTAACCTAAGGACATCACACAGCCGGCCGGAGTAGCAGAGCGGTTCTAGGCGCTACAGTCTGAAACCGCGCGACCGCTACGGTCGCAGGTGTGATAAACCTTTTGCATTTCCTTTATGTTTTCGTCTTCTTTAAAGGCAAAGAGAGAAGATGAAGCGGTAGCCCAACATAGAGCCTATGCCTAGCGTCATGTATTTTTTGACTTTCAGTTGTTAAAAATCAGAGGATTTTTTTCTGGTACCAGTAGGAGGAAGGAAGGATTCGTGCTCAGCTAGTGAACGAGTGAGAAGCACGCCATTTTTCGCGAGTAATTGTAGACCGCCATTTTGGGGTCTCTACGAAGAAGTGAGGAGTATGTATTTCATATGTGCACCGTTTAGAAAAATACAGTATTGTTTTATTAACAGAAAGGTCGTGTGAGTTGTTATTTCAAATAGTACAATAATTACAAGAACTGAAGCCCACCTGTCTATTTTGGAAAATTACGAAGATCCGATAAGCTTAATGGGAACACAGTCAAGACTTCAAAGGTGAACACGGCGACCAAACGTGACATTATAAAGAATGGTAAGCACAAATCTACAGCGGAGAAAGAAACTACTTCGCCCTGCAAAATAATATGAACTAATACGAACTTATTTCCAGGCATAGCTCAGCTTATTGTGCTTGTCATTCATGCCGATAAATTAATCTCATTAATTCAATATATTTTAAAAAGCCACGCATTTCAACATTTTATTATCATCTGTTCCATTATTTTATTATATTATACAGGTTCGAATCCTGCCTCGAGCATGGATGTGTGTGATGTTCTTAGGTTAGTTAGGTTTAAGTAGTTCTAAGTTCTAGGGGACTGATGACCTCAGAAGTTAAGTCCCAAAGTGCTCAGAACCATTTGTGACATCACACACATCCACGCCCGAGGCAGGATTCGAACCTGCGACCGTAGCGGTCGCGCGGCTCCAGACTGAAGTGCCTAGAATCGCTCGGCCACAACGACCGGCAACACAAACAGAAACGACACTTTGGCACGTACATCTACATCACACTACACAAAGTCACCTAATGATGTGTGGCGGAGGTAGTTTTTGTACCACTAAATGAGCCCTCAAACCCTGTTTCATCCGCGAATAGCGCGTGGGAAGAATTATTGTCGGTAAGCCTCTGTCCTGGCTCTAATTTCTCTAATTTTCTCCTCGTGGTCATTACGCGATACATATGTAGTGGGAAGTAATATGCTGTCGACTCTTCCAGCAAAATTCTCTATCGAAACTTCAATAGTAAATCTCTCCGTGATGCGCAACGACTCTCTTCTAACGTCTACGACTGTCATTTGTTGAGCAACTCAGTAACGCTCTCGCGCCGTCTAAACCATCACGTGACCAAACGCTTCGTTCTTGGTTAGATCTTCTCTACCTCTTCCATCAGTCTTACATGCCATGGATCCCAGATAGATGAACAATACTCAAGAATCGGTCGAACGAGCCCCTTATAAGTAACTTCCTTCGTGGATGAATTACATTTCCTTAAGATTCTTCCTAGGAATCTGAGTCTGACATCTACTTTTCCCACTATTTCTTTTACGTAGTCATTCTATTTAAGGTCGTTTCGGACAGTTACTCCTAGATGTTTTACGGTAGGGACTGTTTCCAGCGGTTTGTCGTCTATAGTGTAGCTGTGCAGTAGTGGATTTCTTTTCCTATGTGCGCGCAATAAGTTATATTTACTTGCGTTCAAGGTCAACTGCTAGAGTCAGCACCATTAATCAATTCTCTGGAGGTCATTCTGCGAATTGTTACAATCTTCTAGCGTTGCTGCTTTGTTATACACATCCGTATCATTTGCGAACAGCCTTAAAGAGCATCCGACGCTTTCTGCTAGATCATTTATATGATTGTAAACAGTTCCAGTCCTATCGTACTTTCTTACTCCGGAAATTACCTTTACATCTGTCAGCTTTTTTTCCGTTAAGAGACAATAACCACACTGCAGTCACCGTGATTTGTGATGGTCCCCTGGACATGAAAAAAAGGCGGAACATGGTTGTTAATAGAGCGTGTGGTCGGTCACCTTGGACAGACCGTGCTCCCTTGCTGGCCACAAGGTTGATAAGGGGTTCTTATGATGGAGCGTTCCATTCCTCCATATGCGTGGTTGACAGCTGTTAGATGGTCGTTAGCGCATGTTGAAGTGCTACACCACATTACACGCGCTCTCGATGGTACTTAAATCGAGGGAAGGGGCAGGCCACTCCATTCGCTGAATATCCTCTAGTTCCTACAGCTCCTCCACCTGCTGTCTTCGATGCAGTCTTTCAGTCTTATACATAAAAATGACGCCATGGTCGAAGCACCTCTGAAACTGCGCACGTGGTGAAGGAGTGCAGTGACACATCACCGTTGGTCGGTGAGTGTATCGTGTTCAAGGATTCTGAGATCAGTGTGCACTTGTTACACTATGCCTCCCGGTTCAAAACAATATTCTTTGGTGTATGGTGATAGTGGAAATTATAAAGTGTCATTTCTGTTTGTCTTATTGGGTGTTTCTTTACATTCTGTACTATACTGTACCAGTTATTTTTACATATGCTCCACATTTCATCGAGCTATGTTCTTGACACTGACACAACATGTGAAAATTACTTACGTTCTTACGTTTTGCACACAAGTGTATATACACAAACCTTCCTCGTGAGTCAGTCCACCTATTTGTGAAAACTGTATCAAAATCATTAAGGTAGTTCCTCAGATTGGTCTTCACATACGGACAAAAGAAATTTAATATAGTAATACATAATTTTGTATAAGAATAGGTTTTAACACGTGAGGTATGGCATCAAAAGACAAACATAGCAGTACAAAAACAGTTAACATGAGTACACAAACATCTTAATGTAACAGTTAGGACTATCATTTCCGCTCTTTATTGTTCCATTTGAAAGATGTCAGGCAGGAGTAGCCGACCGAGACAGACGCAGTAACAGGGAAGTAACCACTTCTGTAACAAAAAAAAAAAAAAGGTTCAAATGGCTCTGAGCACTATGGGACTTAATTTCTGAGGTCATCAGTCCCCTAGAACTTAAAACTACTTAAACCTGTCTAACCTAAGGACATCACACACATCCATGCCCGAGGCAGGATTAGAACCTGCGACCGTACCAGTCGCGCGGTTGCGGACTGAAGCGCCTAGAACCGCTCGGCCACCACGGCCGGCGAAGTACTCTTACAACACGCTGTTTATTACAATCGGCTTCATTGTCATTATGCCATGCCTAGTGACATGTGTAAGTTTTTAATGTCTTCTGTACTCTTGGTTGAAACGTCTGTGACGGTGGAATAGGAATTGTGTGATGATCAGCTGAATATCAATGATTTAATATTGTTGAAGGTTAACGTATAATTACTCTGAAATCACAAGTTCGCAGTTACTCCAAATGTCCTTAAAATACCAAAAATTTAAGAAGAGCTATAAAATAGGCATTTTATAAGAAACGGAAATATTCATTTTCACCTGAAAATGGGAAAAGGGAATGCTGCATGACATGACGAATTTAAAAGACTCACATTTCTTTACCACCTTTAATTCAGTGGTGTTGAATTAGAAGGTCCATAATGATCAACAGTGTCTGTGGCACTGTATATTCAGCAGCTATGTCATTTAGTTTCAGAGTTATTGTATGTTTTTCATTGGTAACAGTAAACAGCTTATATTCTCTTTTACTGTCACATAATTCTTCTGTCAACATCAAAACAGAGACTGCAAGACCGAGATCGGCACTAGCGAGAGACCAACTCCTAGAAGAGAAGAAGAGAAGAAGAAGAACAAGAACAAGAAGAAGAACCAAAAGAATTGCTCTCGTAAATCCTATGATGACGAAAGGTCATAAGCGACTCAAGTCGGAATACCCATGTTGTTATGAACGAAGAGTTTGGAGCATCCAAACAAGGCTCGTTGTTGCCATGAGAGGTGTGGTTACAGTGATACAGACGTAAGATGTTCTCATGGGCAGCGTCCAGGCCCTTGAACGAAGGACGTATGTCGCTATTCTCCCCACTAGGTACGAAGAAGATCACACGTAGGAACACGCGTAGGATGGAAACATTTTCCTCTGGTAGATAAACTGGAAATTATAATTTGTCAGCCGGCCAGAGTGGCCGAGCGGTTCTAGGCGCTTCAATCTGGCACCGCGCTACCACTACGGTCGCAGGTTCGAATCCTGCCTCGGGCATGGATGTGTGTGATGTTCTTAGGTTAGTTAGGTTTAAGTAGTTCTAAGTTCTAGGGGACTGATGACCTCAGATGTTAAGTCCCATAGTGCTCAGAGCCATATTTATAATTAGCCGGTAACACGATTTGAATGAAACTGCTGAAGAGCGACGGTTTATACAAGACTGTCCAAACGTAAATGACTTAGACTGATAGTAACACATCAGGTTTGAATACTGTCAGCGGTTTGCGGTGTTCTGAAATGAGTACGTAAAACTTAATATGGCTCTCGTGCCACAATGGACAACCGAAATGACCAGCACTTCCGTTATTATTTCTCAGTATCGGCGCAGTCCTAGTTCATTAAGTGCACAATACTACGACTATATATGCACGGCAATGGATGCCATATGTCGATCGTATTGACATTTATGTTACATGGAGCTACGGCTGTTTCTCGTGTATGATCCTCCGTCAGCGATGATCGTTTGATGCATACTGCAATACTATTCACAGCAGCCGTTCTGTGAAGCAGAAAACGTGAATCATTTGTGGAGGCTATCGAACGCAGTGCTCCTCTCAGTAAACTGCCGCCGCGCGTGTTAGCCGTGCGGTCTGGGGCGATTTGCCACTGTTCGCGTGGCTCCCCTCCCGTCGGCGGTTCGAGTCCTTCTCCCGGGCAAAAGTGTGTGTATTGTCCTTAGCGTAAGTTAGTTAAAGTTAGATGAAGTAGTGTGTAAGCCTAGGGACCGATGACCTCAGCAGTTCGGTCCCATAGGAACGTAGCACAAATTTCCAAATTTCAGTAAACTGCCGAGTAAAAAAATGGGTTCAAATGGCTCTGACCACTATGGGACTTAACATCTGAGGTCATCAGTCCCCTAGAACTTAGAACTACTTAAACCTAACTAACCTAAGGACATCACACACATCCATGCCCGAGGCAGGATTCGAACCCGCGAGCCTTTACTTCGAAGTATCGTCATTAGCAAGGGTACAATCACAAATATTTTACTTTGGTACATCATACGTATAAAGGTCCGTTGAACTGTTATACTAGACACGAGCCTGGTAGCTCACTAATACAGGGTGTCCAGAATGTCCCGTTATAGTTTCAGAAATTCTGAACATGGACACTATTACAGATAACGGATCGCAGGTATGTTGTAAAACGTTTAGCAGCGATAAAAGTTTTTCCCTTTGTCCTTTGTTGCAGCCTTAACTTGGAGAGTATCAAAATGGCAACAGAAGACAGGTCGAAATGTGTGATCTGATATGCAGAATGACTCTGTCATAACGGTACCGCGGAGTTATCAACACCACTGTGAGAGGGCGCCGGCCGTGGTGGCCTAGCGGTTCTAGGCGCTTCAGTTTGGAACCGCGCTGCTGCTACGGTCGCCTCGGCCATTGATGTATGTGACGTCCTTAGGTTAGTTAGGTTTAAATAGTTCTAAGTCCAGGGGACTGATGACTTCAGATGTTAAGTCCCATAGTGCTCAGAGCCATTTGAACCATTTTGTGAGAGGGCACCACCGGCCAAAAGGAGCAGAATGAGGTGGTTCAAATGTTTTAAGGAATTTAAACACACAAGCAGTGTCGAAGATTTTCCTGGGAATCATGTGTTGACAGAGCGGAAGCTACATTTCATGACAGTCTCCAGAAGCCAATTCGTCAACTACACGAATTACCGGAAGCAAGATGATCTGTCTATAAAGGTACACCTTCCTGCGTACAAAGTGCAAATTGTCCGAGCTTTGCAGCCAAACGATCGTCCTCTGCGGTATGCGTTCACATATCCCAAGTTGCCCTCCATAGGTGCTGATAGTGGCTACCTTAAAAAAGTGCCTGTTTTCAGATGAAGCAACGTTCCACATTTCTGGACATGTGAATCGCCATAACAATAGGATCTGGGTCTCCGAAATCCTGTACAACAAACGTCAACACATCCGTGATAGCCCGAATCTTAACGTTCAGCGTGGCCTAATGCACGTTAGGGAGATAGGTCCATTTATCTTCGCAGAGAAAACCATAAAGGGAAATGTTTAGGAGAAAGTGGGGGAATCACGGACGTGGGTAACGGCGGACGCGTATATCTGGCTATGTCAGAGAAGGATGGAAGATATTTTCAATGGCGCAGTCGTGAGTCGAGCCTGAAGACAGTGCCGAACAAACAGTTGCGAACTGACGCCGCGCTCGCTGTATAAGGAATCTTTACTTCATATATTTTTAACAATTTCGTATAACGCATGAGTAAACTTGAGTAGCTATAACTTAGAGACGCGGTACGCGTATGAGAATTAACATCTAATTAATCAGCGTTTTTAAGCACTCTCTGCGCGCAGCCTGCGATTATCAAATCAAATAAAACGATGGTTTTGCGTTACCGAATATTGTTGGGTAATGCCTGACGTTTTGAGTGGGGTAATTCCGACGTCCGTAATTACCCCTGCACAGTTAATCACATTTGTTTCAGATACCACGAAATCACCAAAGAAAGACGGAGACCAAATAGCAATTAGAAGACTTAGAGAGTCATTAGAGATGTTCACTAGGAGAAGAAGCTACAACTTACTCTGTTCCATAAAGTGCTATACACGATCATCTCAAGAAAGAAGTTATATAGCAACAAAAACGTGAACATGAGACTATATTGTCAGAAGAAGAAGAAGAAAGCAAATTAGAAGAACATATCTTAAAATTCAGTAAACTATTTTATTGTGTTAACCGTATAGACGGTGCGGAAACTAGCTTTCAAATTTGCTGAAGTACATAATTTGAACCAAACTTTTTGACAAAACATCCCAAATGGCAGGAAAAGACTATTCTAAGGATTTAAAAAAAGACGTCCTAATATTTCGTTACAGAAACCTGAGTCCATTTCCATCAATAGAATTACAGCGTTTAATGAAACGGAAGTGCAAATTTTCTTCAGCAACTTGCAGGTTTTGCAAACAAAATACTACTTTAATGCTAATCTATTTACGTTGTTGACGAGACATGCATTTCTAATATCCAAAGAAGTGCAAGGATTTTAGTACCAGAGGGTCAGAAACAAATGGGATGGCAACAAGTGCTGAAAGAGTACTACAACAATAGTTGTTTGCGTATTTACTACTTCAGGAAAGTGGTTTCTGTGTTGCTTTTTTTTTAATTTTTAAGAGGGCGAATGATGGCTCAGTTATTGCGAGGAGACAATGCTGATACAGTAGCAGCAGTTAGCAATTCGGTTTGGATCAATGACAACCTATACGTAGACTGGCTACATCACTTCGGCTTGGATCAACGAGAACCTATTCGTAGACTCACTACACCACTTCATCTCCTATGCTAGACGGACTGTTGCAGAACCATTTCTACTTATGTTAGACAATCATGAAAGTCACGTTAGCGTTGCCTGCTATCGGTGTTGTTACCAGAATGGAATAATATTCTTGTCGCTTCTATTGCATTCATCACATCGTACAACCACTGGACCTGACATACTTCGGACGTCTCCAGGCTTCATACAAGAGAGAATGCGACTTGTACATGGCTTCAAAAATAGGCCGACGAATTACACAGTATAAAGTTACTGAACTTTTCACGAATGCTTTCAGTCGCATCAGCAACACAGAGAAAACAGCAAACGGTTTCTAGGCAGCTGGCATTTGGCCAATAGATACCGTTAAATTTGATCAACATTTCGTAGATGTGATATCAAATGGTTCAAATGGCTCTGAGCACTATTGGACTTGCTTAACATCGGAAGTCATCAGTCCCCTAGAACTTAGAACCACTTAAACCTAACTAACCTAAGGACATCACACACATCCATGCCCGAGGCAGGATTCGAACCTACGAACGTAGCAGTCGCGCGGTTCCGGACTGAAGCGCCTAGAACCGGTCGGCCACCGCTGCCGGCAGATGTGACACCAGTGACACCTGATGCACAGGTGGAAAAACCAGTGACACTTCATACGCAGAAAGGCCTAGTATCGATATTAAACGTGCAGCAGAGGTCAATAACCAATGTAGCTGTTTTGGACTATCCAATTACACTTAAAGATATTCCAGGCGTAATGTTCCCAAACTGCCCCATCCTAAACGCCAAGAAAATGTCAGAAAACGAAATTTATATATAATAGCCAATTCTCCTATGAATGATTTTAAAAAAAAGAAACAGAAAACGATAAGGAGTAGATGGAAGAAAATGAAAAGACCACACGTTACACTAAAGGTAGGGTAGATTTGAAGAATCGTGAGGAGATGATATCGTTACTATGAACTTTCCGAAGAAAGACATACCACGTAAGAACAAAATGTCAGTGAAGGAGCTGCGATGGAGAATGAGTATCATTGCCTAATTGGTGAAGAAAACCATGAAGCTCCCCCCAATAAAGATTGAATAAAATGCTACAAATGTAATTTATGGGCCCACGAAAACTTCACCAGTGGTGAAAGTACATGAAGAGGATTTTACAGTGACTTATGTAATGATTAGACTGTGTCAGTTATTGCTCCACAACACCATCCGTAAATACCCCACGCTCTCTGGGATAATCCCGGACACCAAAGTTTTGTTTTTTGTTAATATTTGATTCTGTATTGAATATATATCTAAGTTGCTCATGCGAACTTAAGACTGCTTCTTTTACGTAAAGTTTCAGTAATAAATAGTATTTATAACTTTTTTTCGCAGTTGCCACACTCTCCCATATCTGGAAATTTTCGAACATTTTCTGGTACCACAGACAGAGGAGTTGCAGCCGTCCATCATCTAACAGCACGATGGTACTGCTCCACATCGGAGTTTGAGCGTGCAGGATGTGCTGAATTATACATTTCCTGAGATGTGCATGGATTGTGATACTCCCATAGCATAGTCCGTGCGCTCTGCCGATGTCACCCCATTAGACTTCTATTTGTGGGTTACGCCAAAGGCCGCGTGTATGCAACACCATTGAGTGACATTGTTACCCTCCATGCATGAATGCAGGAAGGAATGAGAATTGTTCATGGTGCAAAGCTGACTCATACATGGGCCGAACTCAAATATTATCTTGATGTTTCACGAGCGACAGGTCGGTACACTATGAAATACTGACATTAAAAAAAAAAATCTTTTTAGAGTTGCCAAAGATTTTACAACAAATCACGATTTTCTATATTTAAGGGTTTCCAAATTGTGATTTTTAGAAAGGATAGGTAGACTTCACCGAAACACCGTACATTCGACAGACGAGATGCTCTATTTTGCAAATGATATCGGTTCAGTCCTCACGACTTGTCCTCTGGACGTTCACCTCTCACATCGGTGATATGTTGTGCTATGCAGTTTGCTCAGTGGTTGTTCGCAATAGTGCCATTCGTCTTAGCGTAATATGTTTTCACCATGGCGAACATCATTCACAAACTCATTCATTTCAGAAATATTGCTCGTCGTTCTAACAACGTTCAATAATCGTCCTTTTCACGAAGAAGGGCCTTTAGAGTTGTTTATGTTCGAACTTTGTTACCGCGGATTCCTCGGAATACGTTACAATTCACGAACAATAAAGGTACCTTAGAGGTACGGTCACAATACTTTACAGCGTTCTCGTATTTATCACCGCACTACAGTATGTGCTTGAGACAGTTCAGATGAAGTCCTTAACCGCGAGTATCCATAACACATGTTCAAAAATACAAGTCATTTCTAGTTGGTTTTCATAGGACAAAGTACGTTTATTATCACCCGAGCACACTGCGTGGCACAAGGCAAGTGAGGCGTTTCGTGTCAATATTTCCACTGGAGGGTCAGTTGATGTTCGCGTTTTACTGCGTTGTATTCTGCTTCATTGGTCTCCTTAAGACGAGTAGGTACGGCTGTTAACTATAGCAAATGAATAATTTGATACTGATTCCTCTGTTCATGATTCCGGAAAGGGGCTCGGAATTTGGGCCACGAATTGAGATGAACACTGTAAGAAGTACTTTTCTTATTACAGTTCAGATTATCTTTATTTTGTTTTTTATCTTGTTCACTTTTATTTCAGGTTATTATCGATAATTACCAACTTCAACCAAATTAATCCATACTTACTTACCATAGTATGAGCTTTAGACTGGTGAAATATAGTAATTTATTTCATTTACATTGGCTCCAGTACCATAACCAATGCTGCCAACAGACCTCTAGAAGAGACGAGAGACCCGGCAGTATAAAAGGAGACGCGGAGTGGCGTGTTGCCTGTACAAAAGCAGGAGCCACAGCCAGCAGAGCTCAGTTATTTGAAGGCACCTGAGTAACAGACAAATCAGGGACATTTCAGTCCTTCTAAAACTGCATGAGTGAACTGTTGGTAATGTGACTGTAGTAGAAACGATAAGAAACAACCATAGCTAAACCAAGACCAGACAGAGCTCATGTACTGGCATACAGGGAGTGTTGAGCATTGCGTACAATGGGAGTAAAAAGTCCCATAAAGAAGTCACTCGTGACTTTCAAAGTGCTGTCTGCTGTCCAGCTAGCACAGTTACTGTCCATAGGTAGTTACGATGAATGGGGTGCAATACGATGTTGCAACGCCTTTGTTATCCCGCCCTACGATGCAATGTCCTTCAGACATGCATGTTTGATGTCCGAAGAAACAGGGGACTACAGCCGTTATTAAATACATGAAATGTATTTGCAGTTGCGAATATGGACAACAATCAGCTGTGTAATGGAATGACGAACTGGGATTTTCCACTTACATCGAGCGGTCGTACTACCATTTGGCTATTCGAGCACGACTCCCAACCAGACAAAGACTTCCAAATGTCGTCAATCATGTGTCTTCAACCTGTACTCGAGCATCCATTATGTACATTCCCGTCCAGGTGAGATATTTTACTTTAAAGTTGCTTACCCGGTGTCGGCGGATAAACACGATATTACAATGCCTGTGTTATTTCGGATTTCATGTGTTTCGTAGCGGCTGTAGTCTCCGCAGTGCCTGTTCCTTCGGAATAACACGTGATCGTGTTTATCCACCGATAGCGAGTAAGCGACCTTCTAGTAAAATGTCTTCCCTGTACAGTAATATACATAATGGATGTACGAACACAGGTTGTACACACATGGTTGACGACATATGGAAGTTTGGATCTGGCCGTGAGATACGTTCGCATAACCAAATGATAAGGTAACCGCTCCGGATTAGCGGGAAGTCCGGTTCGGGTCACAGTCCGGCGTAAATTTTCGTTGTCGTCATTCTGTTGTATGGCTGATTGATGTCCGTATTCGTAATTGCGACCGTACTGTACATAATATTGTAAACGAGTGATGTAGGGTGATAGATCATGTTATACGCTGTGGCAGTCCGGTGTAAGGGCTAAGGTTTACCGAATGCATGGATACCGTTGCCTGGCAACATGTGTCGTGCCAACAGCGAAGTAAGGAGGAGTGGTACTACGGTACGTGTGTGTTTTTCGTGGTTATGGTGTGCTCCTCTTATTGCGTGTCAGCAAATGCTAAATGTGGAAGAACACGAACATGTTTCACAGCATTATGTACTGCATGCAGGAGAGAAACAGTGCGGAGACGATGACTGTATCTATCAGCATGACAGGGCACCCTGTCATAAAGCAGTAACTGTGACGCAAAGGTTTATGAACAGCCGCGCGAGATTAGCCGAGCGGTCTCAGGTGCTGCAGTTATGGACTGTGCGGCTGATCCCGGCGGAGGTTCGAATCCTCCCTCGAGCATGAGTGTGTGTGTTTGTCCTTAGGATAATGTAGGTTATGTAGTGTGTAAGCTTAGGGACTGAAGACCTTAGCAGTTAAGTCCCATAAGATTTCACACACGTTTGAACATCTGAACATTTGTTTATGAACAATAACACCACTGAAATAATACTGACCTGCCGTAAATCCCAAACTACATCCAGCGAAGTATCTTTGGGTAGGGTTAGAGCGTCGACTTCGCTCCAGATCCAAGCGCCCGCCGTCTCGGCTCCTGAGGAAGAATGGGCTACCATTCCCGCATAGACGTTCACACACATCATTGAAAGCGTCCCCAACAGAGTTAGAGGTGTCATAAAGGCAAAGGGTAGACACTAACTAACTAATAGATGTTCTGATATTTCTGACTGGATAGTTCATGTACAGATTCTGTTCATGTGTCTCATACGATATTATCACGCTGGAGGCTTACCGACAGCCTTTCTACCCCAAAATCCCACATTGGCAACAGAAGAGGTGGAAAGTGATATTGGCAACTGAAATACCCACGCAACATTCAGTCGAGTGATTTGAGGAGCATAGATATAGGAAATAAGAATATGTGGTCTTCAAATTATAGCGTTTATTTATTTATTACCACTTAAAATTTCGACAACTGCCACCTGGAATCCAATGCGGACCATTTTTTTCTCATATCTTCAGAGAGTTGTATACAACTGTTACTTACATTCTCTTTAAGATTTCTAATTTATGCATTTTCGATAGTTATTAAAATTAACTATAAAGGAAATCGAAAATTTACAAAATATTAAATGATAAGCAAAAACATTCTATAACCCTTAATCCGTGACACTATGTTCATTAATCATCTGTAGTATCTTCAATACAGAATCAAATATTAACAAAAAAAACAAAACTGTGGTGTCCGGGATTATCCCACGGAGCGTGGGGTACTTACGGATGGTGGTGTGGAGTAATCACGGAGAAGGTGTGGGCAATCACAGACACAGTTTAATCATTACATAACTCACTGTAAAATCCTCTTCATGTACTTTCACCACTGGTGAAGTTTTCGTGGGCCCATAAATTACATTTGTAGCATTTTATCCAATCTTTATTGGGGGGAGCTTCATGGTTTTCTTCACAAATTAGGCAATAATACTCACTCTCCGTCGCAGCTCCTTCACTGACATTTCCTTCTTACGTGGTAAGTCTTTTTTCTGAACGTTCATAGTGATGATATCATCTCTTCGCGGTTCTTCAAACCTATCCTACTTTTAGTGAAACCTGTTGTCTTTTCATTTTCTTTTATCTACTCCTCATTGTTTTTCGTTTTTTTTTAAGAAAAATCTTTCATACGAGAACTGGCTATTATATATGAATTTCGTTTTATGACATTTTCTTGACGTTTAGGATGGGGCAGTTTGGGAACATTACGCCCACAATATCTTTAAGTGGAATTAGTTTGTCCAAAACAGCTACAGGGGTTATTGATCTCTGCTGCACGTTTAATGTCGATACTAGGCCTATCTGCGTCACTGGTCTTTCCACATTTGATGTCAGTGCCATCTGGCAGCTGCTAATCTCAACCAATGGGGAACGTCAGGGTTAAGGAAGATATTTTCTTCAGGATGCCTCTTTTGCGGAATTCTACATCAATGACTTACAATATCAGTACTTACTTCTGGGCGAGTGAGTCCTCGATTTCTGCGGACAGGATGCCAGGTCTCCAGGACTGGAGTTCCAGAACACCCATGCCATCCCTAAACAATCCCGAAACCACCGTGCGTCTCCCCTGAGATTGGGCCACAGGTGAGCTAGCGCCATCGTTGGCAGTCTCAATGGGGACAACCAACAGAACCTAACGGACTCACAACACCAACATAACCTATAATTTACTCCCTGGCAGATTAAAACTGTATTCCGGACCGAGTCTCGGACTCGGGACATTTGCCTTTCGAGTCAAAGTGCTCTACCGACTGAGCTACCCAAGGACGACTCACGATCCGTCCTCACAGCTTTACTGCCGCCACTACCTCATCTCCTACCTTCCATCATTCTGGCCCTGTAAGTTCCCTTTCACTGTGCCTGTTCTGCCACAGCCGCCACGTTGTTAGGCACATATCACTGTTTCTGGGTGTGCTCAATGTAGAAATTAACTCCTGCTTCGGTGAATCCTCGGTCGTATTCATTCACTTACACACAGTATACACTTCAGCATTATAAATCGCAACCGAGTTCCTCTTTGAATCGACATATTTTCTAAGTTCCATAAGTTCCTACCTCGTTCACCAGATACCATTTGTCTTGGTCTCTAGCGATGTCAAGTGTACCAGTTCCTGTTATCTGAGTCCGTCAGTCTACTTAGGCTGTACATTGTAGCGCAGTATGGTCTGGTGTACCATTGTCGCCTCATGCACACTTATTTGTTGGACATTTCTTTATCCTTTATAGTACATATTCATTTATGTAGCTGATGTTCGTAAATACGTCGTACACCTTGCGACGTTTTATAAAATCGTCCCAGTCTCTTTGCCACTCACGAACTTTCCATAATTTTAACTTTTTTTTGGTTGTTACTTCCTGACCCGTTGGGAAGACTCCATTTACGAAGCCAGCAGAGGCGCGCTCTGTATCTGACACCGGTGTTTACTTGTCACAGGACTAGTATGGCTAATAGGATCTCCATAGGATCCTGCGATCCTCAGCAGTACACATCCTAGTATATGAATTACAATACGAATTTAGCACCCGTCATCTGAACTGAGCCTCTCATGCATTGCTTCCACAAAAAGATTTAAAGCAATCTTGACTGGCAGTCCGAGCTTCAGGGCCTTTGACCTGCCTTCATTATCGATGAATCAACAGTTCAGATTAACATTTGTCACAATTTCAAAACGTGCACTATATTGCCAATCGAATCCGTATCCTTGTCTTTCCCCTACGTTCATCTGTGAGTATCTCCACGAAAAACAATTAGTCATTTCATTTCAAATTAAGTATTTTACATCGTTTTCTCATCGAAAACCATGTAATTCACTTCTCTCTTGGTATAGGAGGCATGTGATAACGTACCACAACAAAGAGTGTTATGCAAGAAGTCTGGTGTTTCGCTGTTCAGTACTGCTGAGAAACTTTATGATTGAAAATTAGCTGAGCATTGCAGTTTACTCAATTACACTGTTGGCTATTAAAACTGCTGACTAAACATCGATGTAAAGTGCCCCAATTAAATTTATTAAACCCTCGTCATAAAAGGATAATCAGATTACTGTTTAATTAATCTCGTATCACGCTTTAAAATATGCCGGCCGCGGTGGTCTAGCGGTTCTGGCGCTGCAGTCCGGAACCGCGGGACTGCTACGGTCGCAGGTTCGAATCCTGCCTCGGGCATGGGTGTGTGTGATGTCCTTAGGTTAGTTAGGTTTAAGTAGTTCTAAGGTCTAGGGGACTTATGACCTAAGATGTTGAGTCCCATAGTGCTCAGAGCCATTTGAACCAGCCAACGCTTTAAAATATACTGAATAATACAGCGGTAATTGTTGGTATCTCTCCGTAAGCTAAAAAACTGCTTTAAAATATGTGAAATCATGCTGGAGAAATGAAATAGTGAGGTGCTATTTTATGGTGTAGAATCGGAACGTATGTCACGCTGGTGCAGCAATACTTTGTCCCTTCATTTTGATTCAGGCAGCAGCGGAAAACTGCACGCTGTTAGCGATGAGCAGCGCGCTGCGGCAGCCGCAATGTTCTGACACGTCTATGAAAATTTGCAAACTACGTGGATTGGCGTTCTGATAATTAGAAAGGAGCGATCTTCCTCATCAGAGTCCTGAAATCCCGACAGATTTCAGTGTGAGGAGCACCCATTTGCCGGTCTGGCCGAACCAATTTGACTCACAGGCACGACTGTGTGTGCTGGAATTGTCAAACATCAGATGGCCCACTCAGAATGAATAAGTTCACCCTCATGATACATGATATGTCTGATATGCAGTTCCACTGTCGGTACAGTTGGAAACTGCCACGGCTCTTAGTCTGCCACAAGCTGCAGGACCACAAGTCTCACCCACTAGGGAAAGACTTGAAGTTCTCCACCAGGTGCGGACCAGGAGATGAATGAAGAAGGCAGACAACCACAATCACTTTCCATCAAGCTGCAGTATGGGAGCCGAACCTCCCCTCTTGATTGTTCTGTTGGCCTGGTAGCCAATCCAGACGCAGCACCTTGGTTCCCACGCTGGGATAGCAAGCCTCTGCGTTGCATATCCTGGGAGGAGCCAATCAGCGACTCAAAGTCTCTCTTGTCTGAAAAAAGAAGATTTTAGACTAGGGAGGCATCGTTCTCATGGGAGATTTGTTTTGGCAAAAGACTTCCACCTAGACAGGACCACAGTCACTCATTTATGGAGAGATCTAATCTTTCCACGCTGACCATTTCCAATTTATGAAAGAAGGCTGTTAAGCTTCCAAGACAGTCGTGCTCCTGAAGTATATGTTTTCACGCTCGCTAAAAAAACTGGGCGACTTCCTGCCGTCAGGGGAGTTACACTCTTGTCACCACCAAACACATGCACCAGCCACTCTGTCCGTATCATCCCAACTTCTAACATGAGAATGCTCGGAGTTTTACGACCGTCCCACAGATTGCGCCAAAGCTCAGATTGCAGCATTCTCTTTTAAATCGCTTTCTCCACCCACTTTCCACTAACTGGCCACCTTCACAATGATCTGTCGCCTGGACCAGGTAAAATGTTTTGCAAACCAGCGTCCTTCTGCTCTGACACTAAGTGGGAATAGGGGAGTGCCATGGCCCAAAGTCCCTCTGCAGGTACAATCCATGGAGCGCTGCTTCCCCAACTCACTCGAACAGCCTGGTCATTGGACATAGTATTTATGGCCCTCAATCCCTCTTTCTGTCTCTTTTCTGTCACCTCCACTACAGTCCCTTGACTACAAGTTCTCTACAGGGTACATGTCGGCAGCTCGTGGTCTAGTGGCTAGCGTTACTGCGTCTGGATAACGGGGTCCCAGGTTCGATTCCCGGCCATGTTGGGCATTTTCTCTGCCCATGGACTGGGTGTTTGTGTTGTCCTCATCATTTCATCATCATCATCATCATCATCATCATTTGTGACAGTGACTCGATTGGTCTGTGTAAAAATTGGGACTTTGTATGGGCGCTGATTATGGCGCAGTTGAGCGCCCCACAAACCAAACATATCATACAGGCTAGACATGCCGTTATATGAACATTTTGTCCAAATTTCCTCATGTAAAAGGTTATAAGCCAAACATACGAAATGTAGTACTGGGGAGCACCGAGACCATGACCTAAAATATGAATATTAATCTGACTGACAGTGTTGTGAAAGTGAGAGACAGGCGTGCCACCTCTCAAACCAAGTCTTGCATAGTGTTCTCTATCAGTACAGCAGTATGCGGGTGGGCATTATCGTGCAGCAGCATCATATCATGCAGTCTTCCTGGTCGTCGTTTTTGGATCGCGTCAGCAAGGCGTCTTAGCTTTTGACTTTAAATGTCAGCGGTGATTTTCAGGGAAGCAATTCGTAGTACACCATATCGTTGCTGTTCAACCAGATGCATAACATTATCTTCTATGGACACATAAGGTGTTTCTACAGGGAGCTGCTGCTTTGTTTGGGCTCAACCATTCCTTTCTTTTCCTTGTGTTAGCATAAAGACACCATTTCTTGTCACCAGTAACGATATAGAATAGGTTTGGCCATTGTTGTTGACGAACGAATTCATGACGAGCAAGCAGAGATGCACATATGGCCACCTGCTGGTTTTTGTGATTTTGGCTTAGAGTATGCATTACCCATACACCCGGTTTTTGAATCTTCCCCATTGCATGCAAATGTCGCACAATGTTGGTATGATCACGGTTCATCATCTTTGCAGTTGTTTAGTAAACTGACGTGAATTATTGTGGAATTATGCGTTTAAACGATCTTCATCAAACCCCGAAGGTCTTTCTGAATGTAGAGAGTCACTAATACGATCCTCCTTAAAATAAGAAAACCATTTTCTTGCTGTGCTCTGTCGAATGGCATTATCCCCATACACAGCGCAAATATTTCTGGGTGTCTCCACTGGTGTCACACCTCTGATGATCGCAAACATTACTATTCACATCGGAACGATTTGTGCATTTGGTAGTTCATTTTCTAACGTCTGCAGTTCCAACCACTATCTCCAAATGAGAAAATGACAATATGTAAACTCAAATAGCAACAGTGAACTACAAATAAAAAATGAGAATCTATAAATAAATCTACAGCAACTGGAATACCAAGATGCAAAACGAAAACGCTACGAGCCTATGGAACATCTTGATGCATTGACATGCGATCATGTCTTGTTGGGTGCTTCAGTTCTCTTTTCATACTGTGTAGTTATGGATAAGTACTGCTAGATGACGTAGATTTATTGACATTGTTGAATTTAGAGAAAGAGGCACAATAGCGACATTTTTATGCACAAAATCATTACGACTTACTTAATAGCGACTTGATTGAACAAATACTTAAGTGTTGCATGTGTTAACACTCCTCGCATATGCTCATCGCGTCCACAGATGCTATCGATGAACTTAATGAATCATTGGAAAGACGGTCGCCGGCCGGAGTGACCTAGCGGTTCTAGACGCTACAGTCTGGAACCGCGCGGCCGCTACGGTCGCAGGTTCGAATCCTGCCTCGTGCATGGATGTGTGTGTTGTTCTTGGGTTAGTTAGGTTTAAGTAGTACTAAGTTCTAGCGGACTGATGACCTCAGCAGTTTAAGTCCCATAGTGCTGTGCTCTGAGCCATTTGAACCATTTGAAAGACGGTCTAGCTTACTGCCTCGAAATTTTGTGTTCGACAAAGCCTACATTGTTCCGTATTGTGTGTCTGTAAATTCCTAAATAGTGGAAAATTTTATGTTCCACAAAGCCTGCATGGTTCGTTGTTGTGTATCTGTGAATTCCTGAATAATGGGAAGAGCTGTCGTACCAACTACAAGAGATAATTTGACGGAATTTTCCGACACCGAACAGGTATTACAAATCTCTTAACGGCGTTCCTCGTAGAATGTAACTGTGAAAACTTCCCCAGTCACAAAAAAGCTATAAAATGTTTGAACAGGGAGTGACAAGGCACTGAATGTTGCCTTACCTCACTGGCCAGTGTGCACGCTTTACGCTCATCAAACGACCCCAGGCATGCAGCTGGTGGCAATATCGCACCAGGCGCGCCTTTGCGTAAAAGGCAGAGCCTCATTTCGCCCGGCACAGAGTAATTAGTTACGGCAATATCGCGGGCCGGCAAAGAAGGGCTCCATTCCGGCCGGTATCCGCGCCGTTCTCACAATTGCCGCTTAGCTTCCTTCATCCACTCTATCTGAAATCTTGTACTAAATTGAAACTGTAATGAGTATTGCTTCTTTCACTTTATTTCTTTTATTTATTCATTCCTTGCTTCAAGCGTAATTGCTTCCAGGGCAATTGAGGTAGAAATTTAGAAATCGACGGTTGAGGGTCTACTGAGAGAAAAAAAGGTTTACTGTTTGGTTAGCAAATGCTCAATATCAGACGAAGTCTAGGATGCTAGCAACTCATGTATCGATAACCAGGAACTGAGGTAGATGTAACAATAAAAAATAATATTTTGAACAGCGGAATATAGTTCTTGGAAATGTATTTTTTAAGCCAAAACGTGTCGGTAGACAAAACAGAAAGTAACAATGAGTTGCGGCAGAAACTTTCTTAATACAGGGTGTCCGTAATTAAAGTTCCACTTTCAAAACGCTGTAGGAAGAGAACTACTACTCAGAATGACGTCAAATTTGAACAGTGTATTATTGACGAAGGAAGTGACGTCGTGGAACAAGAAAGAAAATTAAAGAAAATATGTTCAATAAATGGCTGTAAGCGTCAGAACCAACACACGCGCGGCTGACAGCTGTTCCTCAGAATGAGATTTTCACTCTGCAGTGGAGTGTGCGCTGATATGAAACTTCCTGGCAGATTAAAACTGTGTGCCCGACCGAGACTCGAACTCGGGACCTTTGCCTTTCGCGGGCAAGTGCTCTACCAACTGAGCTACCGAAGCACGACTCACGTCCGGTACTCACAGCTTTACTTCTGCCAGTACCTCGTCTCCTACCTTCGTGCTTCGGTAGCTCAGTTGGTAGAGCACTTGCCCGCGAAAGGCAAAGGTCCCGAGTTCGAGTCTCGGTCGGGCACACAGTTTTAATCTGCCAGGAAGTTTCAGCTGTTCCTCAGTTTGCGTCCGAGACGTCCAGCATAACTGTCTCCATGAAGGATTGTGCGCTGCTGGTAAGGCTCTTTTACAAGAACGGTGACGGTACGCCAGTAGCCCTGCAAATGTTATGGACACTCAAGGCAATGAGAAAAGACATTGGTCCGATGTCTGCTAAGGGTCTGGAGAAAATGATTAGAAAACTCGAAAACGCAGGTTCTTTTGAAGAGCAATGTGGTAGAAGGAGGAAAGCAGTTGATCTGATATACGTCGAAAATTCGACTACAGTATTGCAGGAGGGACCGAGAGGGGATGTGCAAACATGCAGAGCATGTGGGACTGCCCGAACGTTGTACATGCCTGCGAGGACGGTGCATAAAATCTTACGAAACATCCTGAATTGCTATTCGCACAAAATCACCCAAGTTCAAGAGCTGCATCCTGCTTACCTGCCACCAAGACAAAGTTCGCTTTGGGTCTTCTTGCACGTATGGAAGTGGACCATGAGTGGTCCTGGAACATTCTGTGGACGGACGAAGCCCATTTCCATCTCTTAGGACACGTCAGTAGGCAGAACTGCAGAATATGGGCAACGGAAAATCCGCACGCACATCAAACGGTACCACTCGGTTCTGGAAAGGTGATTGTGTGGTGCGGGTTCACGGCATCGTTTATCGTAGGGTCGTACGTTTTAGAGGTGATGAGTTCTGCGGATCCTGTTACCCATACTATCACCGCGGTAAACGCTGTTCAAATGGTTCAAATGGCTCTGAGCACTATGGGACTCAACTGCTGTGGTCATCAGTCCCCTAGAACTTAGAACTACTTAAACCTAACTAACCTAAGGACATCATACACACCCATGCCCGAGGCAGGATTCGAACCTGCGACCGTAGCAGCAGCGCGGCTCCGGACTGGAGCGCCTAGAACCGCACGGCCACCACGGCCGGCGGTAAACGCTGTGAGAGTCTTTGTTGACACCAACGTGATTCTAACCCTTAAACAGCGTGGATGTGTGGGTAGGACCATTTTTATGAAAGATGGCGTTCCTCCGTACATTGCATAGCCAGTGAATAGGCTGCAGCAGAGATATTTCGGAAATACTAGAATTATCAGCCGTCGTTACCTTGCAACTTCGTGGTCCAGACCACCTCATCTTAATCCGTGTGACTTCTAGCATTGAGATTATCTGATAAATATTGCGTTCAGTGCTCCAATTATGAACGTATCTGAATTTAAGGCACCCATTGCGCAGCGCTTTCTGAACATGACCTCCGCGACACTCCAATCTGTCGTGGAACGTGCTATTTCTCGATTTCAACTTATGGCAGAAACCGCTGGACAATATATTTTACACGTTTGGTGCCAGTCTCACAACAATTATAAACCGATGTCATTTTGTTTCTTATGCGGATTGTGGCCTCAAGACAATTAAAAATCCATTTTTTCCATCTGATGTGTTACGATCTTGCCGTGATGGATGGGCTTACCTAACTAACAGTGCCACTACTGTTGACTGCCGAATTTGAGCAGTTATGCGCACTGAAAATTACGGATAGCATTATGTGCAACTCAAACCATAGCCGTCATATTGTGATTCATCCGTCATTTGTAGCTGACCCCATTTATGTTAAGATGCTTACATTGCCAACTGTTGGTAAAAATTTTCTTTAAATTTTTTTTGTTCCATGATGTTTCCCCCTGCGTCAATAACATGCTGTTCAAATTTGGCGTCGTTCTGAGCAGTGGTTCTCTTTCTACAGGGTCTTGAAACTGGAACTTTAATTATGGAGACCCTGTATATGGTCCTCGACCAGAAATTTTCATATCCGATATGCCTGCAGACTAAAAAGTGTCAGTAAAAATATTATTTTTCTTTTCCATATTAATGATTTTCTTTCCTAGTCTATTCGCCACCGGAGACAGAAAGAATAATCAGCCATGTACCTACTAAGATCTACTTAGTGTTTATTTTAATTAGCATTACCTCAAGTTCCTAAAAAGAATGTAAGATCCTAGATAAAGAACTTCTGTGGTCTTACTTAGCTTGTAGACATTTGTTGTCCAGAAATAATGCCAGACTAGAGCTACGTCAGAATTACTCCTTGCCTTAACGTTCAGACTAAAGTACTACGTAAATTTAAATTATGTTGATGGCTAATAATGCAGATAGTAGAGTGTATCAAAGAGAGGCTGGAAATGCTTCACAAATTGCCAATTACAATGCATGCAGACTGTGTCTATAATGTTTCGATTGAGCCGGATTCAAAGAGCTGGATAGAGTAGAAAATTAAAAAAAAATATCAATGGGAAAATTCCAAAATCAGAATATAACAGCGTGTTATCATTATTTCTATCCAACGATTCCGTTTGATCCGAGAACTACACTCGGATTTCGTCCGAATAAAATATTACGAAAGCTACTGATACGTTGTAACTAGTAAACAGCACTTAAAAACATCGTCTTTTATGTATGACTAGCTGTCAGAAGTGTGGGTTTTTTTACCTGCCTCGTTTTAAATACGTCTTTCACTTCAAAAAACTTTTTTTTAATGTATCAAAATTAAGATGAACCGTGTTCCTATATCAGAGCAGCGCAGGACTGTGTGATGGAGGTCTTCACCACCACATGAACCCCCCTACCCCCACGCACACACAATAACGAAAGCTATTACGCAACTGCCAGTAAGGGGTGGTTCTGATTTCCAATGCTTGTTAGCAAAGCTGCGGATGGTTTCTAAAAGACAAAAAAATTGAGGAAACTTTAACCACACAAACATAATTGATAAATTAAATTTAAATAAACAGATAAATATGAAGTGGAATGGATAATCTGAAGCAATTTCCTGTAGTGGCTGAAAGTGTCTTCTTATATTACATAAGAAATATCCTTTATTCCACAAAATTTAGTTTGTGACGAACAAAGCAGTTGTAATCTGAAAGAATCAACTTGAAACACATCGATTAGTCGCAATCAATCTTGGATTTTTGAAAAACGCGGCGAGGAGGATAGAGGTAAATCACACTACGTACCCTTCTCAATCTACTAACCCTTATTCTCGTAATTCCTACGTTACAATGAAAGCAGTAAGATTTTTGCAAGACCAAAAAGTACCTCTTCTCTGAGTTTACTCATATGGGCTTTAGAGAAAACAAGGTCGCCTTCTTCCAAATATTCGTTCTAACTGTCCAGTATGTTCAGTAAACACGAGCAGTTGTGGCGCCGAGACATAACCCATTGTAAACCATAAAACCATAAAAATTCCATCCATGTTTTAGAACATGATGTCCATGTATGGCTACAAATGGTCTCCAAGTAATCGATCATCCAGAGGACCCTGTCGATTGAATGTGAACACAGCCCATGCCTTTATGGAGCCACCACAGGTGGCACGGTGTCTTTTTGACAGGTTGCGTCCATGGCTTCATGGTGTCTGCACTACTCTCGAACCCTACCATCAGTTCTTATTAACTGAAATCAGCACTCGTCTGACCACACTACGGTTTTCCAGCCGTTCAACTGATATGCTCACGAGACAAGTAGAGGTGCTGCAATCGCACTGTGCTATTAGCAAAAGTACCCACGTGGTCAATTGCTGCCATAGCCCAATAACATCAAATTTCGCTAAACTGTGGTAACAAATAAGTTCTTTGCACGTCTCACATTGATTGTTGTGGTTATTTCAGGAGATAAAATCAGCAGAGACTAGCTCACTTTTTTCAAGCTCACTTGTTCACACGTTTTGCTCGCTCACTTGTTAGCTTTAAAAAAATTATCTAGATTCTGCTGATTTTCTTTACTATGGTCCACAACTAATGACTAACTCATTTATTTTCATGAAAAACGCTCTTTCATTATAAATGACATAGAAAATTAACAGAAATGAATATTTGTTCTTATCACATTCACTTATAATAAAAAAATATTTTTTCATACAAAAAGTGAATGTAAGAAAATAATAAATGAATTATGGTTAACAGACAAAAACATAAAATTGTTCAATTATTTTACTGACACATGAGGCAGTGTATTTTTTTTTTTTTTATAAAAGGTGAATATAAGGAAATAAATAGAGGTTGTTTTTATCTGCCTACTTCATTCCCAATTTTTTTCTATTTTTTTCTTCTTAAGCACCCATAAAATTGATATGTACAGTTGATTTTTCATACTTTTTAATTATCTCGTGATTATAGTTTTACTGCATTCATATGTTACCTTTTTAGAATTCTTTTTCCCTTTTACATTCTTTACATACACTACACTAGCCATCACTTGTATATTCACTTACAAAATTCATTAATATTCTTTTCATTCAAACAATAACCATACAGCTTTAGCTTTTTGGTCTTGTCAATTTAAAAATTAGAAAATTAATAGGAAAAGATACATTTTTAAATTATTTCACAGAGTAAATTCCAAATCATGAAATTCCTTATCATTATTTTCAACTTTCTTCATTCCTTTATATTTCAATTTAACATTCCCCTCTTCAAAAAACTGAAGGCCCAATTACTAACCAGATATATATTAGGTAAAATAATTTTAAATTCACAATTGAGTTCCAAACATATTCTTTCTCCATATCTGGTAGGTGAATATCCACAACTGGTAGTATCACATAAAGCATTTACTTACAATTCACTAATATTTTTAAATATACTACTATCTACTAATGTCGTTGAGCTTTTTCAGAACTGTTTCACTTTCAATATATAGAAAAATTTTTAGTATATTTTTTTGCAATGTGTAATGTCCATATGGTAATGTATCTCTTTTATTTTCCAGAACATGTCTTTTATTGTCTTGGGGACTCAATGCTTTCTTGTGTACATCAACTGTCTAGATTTCATGTTTTTCTTTTTGAACCAAATTATTCTTTCTATACTGTTCTCTATTGTTAAACAGTCTGTATGATGTTCTAAGCTTATTCTCTTTTTAACAAAACTTTTTTTAACTCCTTTACATTTTACTCTTCCTTGTAACCAACATTAATAGCATACGTTTTTCCTTTCAAACTACAGAATTCTTTCAATTTTCCATTACATTCATCTTTCATTTTGCGTAAAATTTTCTTGTTTACTTGTGGAATACTGTAAATATTATCATTTGGATAACCCTCATATCAAAATAACCAATTGTCGATTTCATGTCTAATAGAAATCTTGTTTGTATATTGTATCTATAGCAGTCCATATTTTGATAACACAACACAATATTTTCTCCATATTTTGGTTTCAATATTCTACAGTGAAATTTATACATCTGTTCTTTTGATAAATCAAGTATACTCAGTCCAACATAGATGGGTTTATTAAATGTAATTTTAGGTTTATTAATATGAATAGTATGAAGATTGTCACTAAATACAATTGTTTGTTTAAAGTTTGGTTTAGATATTAATTTACACACTTATCTCAAACTGGAATCTTATTCATGATCATTCTTCGATTTCATCCTAATTATTGTATTTAAGTTAATATACTTTTTTAACCAGCCAGAATGCTTGAATTTTAAGATCATATTTATTTTTGTTATATTCATTCCTAATGATAGATAGTATTTAAGGTTTCTATAGTGAAATACATAATTAGGTTTGACATTTAGAATAGTCATCAACTAATTTCTTGATACAATTTATTTTCAGGAATAAGTGGTAAATATTATGCAAATCATGCAATGTTTTGGATATTCTAAATCTACTTCAGATATAGATGCATATGCAGATTTATCTGAAATATGACTTATTTTTCTATACTCAAAAGAATGTTGTTCATCCCATTTACATTCAGCTTATAGGAAAGAGTGATTCATTATTTGTATATAAATATGCTACAAAATTCGATATCTTTTCAACATTGTAGTCTTTCATATTTTTGCTATTTGTTAACTTATTTTTACAAGGTTATGATACTTCTTCTATTGTTGCATTTTCAGCAAATAAAGTCATATCATAACCATGTAATCATTCAGTGGTTGTTTAGTTATTTTCAACACTGCATCCTAAGATAAACCAGGTGCAGTGAAATACCAAGATGCATCTAAATCATATGCATTGATACATGTTTTTGTAAAATTTCAAACATGTCAGCCAATATCAAAACATCAGTTTTAAGATACAGATCAGGATATTTAACAAGATTTTTTATATCAAATTTTTCCTAGCTATTTTTGCATGTTTATAATCTTCATCACTAATTTAACAGCAATTCAGTTTACTGTAAAATTGTTGCTTTGTGAGTAATTGTGTCTCTTCAAATATCTTCCAACAATCCATGTAATCACACGAATAAACACCTTTTCTCATTACTAGATTGAATAATTCTTCTAGGAAAAATTTTCTAATGTTCTTCATTTCATCTCTTTTCAAATTTTGTGAAAGTTCGTCAAGTGAAAAAGCCACAAATTTAGATGTATCGATAAATCTCATCTTGATATTTTCTGTCTTCTTACCAAAACTTATGAAACTATCTTCACTATTAGGAATTTAACCTCTCTCTCTTTTTATCAGAGCCAAGTTCTTTTACAAACAGATATCAATAATTTCCTGAGAGATTATGTGAATAAATTGGTACAAAACCTGCGTGTATAAGGTATAGATTACAATTATTACATAACAGGTTTATAAACTTTCCAGTAAAAGGTTCATGATGATGAACCTTTTTATTTTTCTGTGTGTAATGATGTCTGCACAGTGCACAAATATTTAATTTTGCATAGTCTGGTTGTTCTTCAGGTGTTAACAGTATCATTCTTTCAATTTTAGAATGCATTTTTTCCAATACCTTATACTTCCTGTTTTACACATTCAACAATTTTTTATAACTTGGTCCTCTGTGTGCAACAGGGTCTTTATAATACCCATTAGTGTACTTGATATAATAACAGAATCCATTTGGTTCTTGTTTTTGATACCGCATTGTGTATGGATTTTCTGAATTTATCCATCTCCAATAGAAAACTCTCAAAATCAGCGTACATAACAAATGAAACTTTTTGTGTATGTTGATACTTTATGTATGTATGAACCTTTTTCTGGCATTTCTGCCATTAATGGTGTGTTAACTAAACAGTTTGATGTGTGATTATCTAATTTTTCTTTACTACTCTCAATCTACTACCATCAATAAAAAGTGAAACATCTATGCCCCGAAACGATGATTAGGAACATTTCTGTTGAAAACTGAACACTCTAAGATAATTACTTGTCCCACAAATGCAAAACATTAAAACTTGCGAAAGGAAATAAAAAAATGCTGCAAGATTCTTTGGGTTAAAGTGAAATGAAATGTTCTTTTTCAACAAAGCAAATCTCCAACGCAAACCAATTGAAAACTTCTTGGAAGCCTAAAAGTTTCTCTTCGAGACCAAACAAAATGTCCCTCAAAAGCCAAAGACGCTCCACTTCACAAAACACAAAAGGAAATTCCTGCTAAGGCCCTTATGAAAGAAAAAATTATCGAAGTTTATTCACACACAAAATAGAAAGAACCAAGGATTTATTCCTTGTAACCTTGATGGAAACCCAATGTGGAGCATTTTGTTATAACCCTGATTTAAAGCAGACAATAAAAATTTTGCAAATAATTCTCTATATTTACTAAATTGTTCGACTTTAAAAAATGTTCGCATGAGTACGTTAAGTAAATGACTTCATGAATAATTTAGTAACCTATAATAGCATAAACAGTATGGTTTAGCAGCGACACAATAATATTTGGCTTGTCTTGAGGAAATTCTTTTTAAACAGGCACTATAACACAGTCAACAGCCACATGCTGGGGCTCGGTCCTGTTGATGAAAGCCACCATTATTTGGCAGAGGTCCCACACAGTGGACACATCGGGACACTGAGAGCGATGTCCCCGAGTGTCAGAGGCAACACACTTCCCATAATTTGCTGAAACGCCAAGATGGATATCCACAAAACGCTGGTTCGTCGGTAGCGCTGATGACCAATTCATACCACAATGCTCGGACTTCTCTCGGCAGTACGGGATTGTTGATGTTTGTCCACTATGGGCGACCACTACAGTCTTCCGGGTATTTATCGTTGCAGCAGGGGCACGTTCATACACACCTAAGAGGGGGGAGGGAGGGGTAACACATCAGTGTCTCCATCGGGTTCCATAAAAACACCGGTGACTTCCCGCATACGCTACGAATTTGAGGGTAGCAATGTTGATCCACATGGCACTAACCGTACGTCCCACAGTTCGCAGTAGCAGATCGATGGTGATGACAATCAAAAACAGTGATAAAGGGGAATCCTTCCGAACAGACAGATGGAGTGGTATGGGCGTCATTCGTCAGCCGTTAATCGACACTACTAACCTCGTTTCAAAATGAACGTATTGAACTGACGGCCAAATCCTTGTTTAGTCAAGACACACAGAAAATAGTTGTGGCCATTTCGAACAAAAGTGTTTGTAAAATCAGGCGACAAAATCCCGGCTGAAAGACTATTCATTGCAGTATAGAAGACGACACATCCATATGCAGATGCAGCGTGGTAGATGTTGTGGCGGTAGGCTTCACATGACTCGTATGGTCTGATGCTTTTATCCATGACCAGTTTCATCTTCTCGGCGGTGGATTTTGTAGGAAGTCTGAGTAGAGAGGTGTGATGGGCCTTAAGTCCTGAACGCGACACATTTCCTGCGTCTTCGGTACGAGGGCGATGTGGCTGCAATAAATTTTTGCTGGTCCTCAGTACCACGAAGGACTTTAATGACAATGTCCGTGATCTTATCACCAACGATATCCCAGGAAACCAGAGAAATTCCGTTAGCAGGCCACCAGACCCTGGTGGCTTCCCACCTGAACATCTTTCAAGCTCCGTTGCTACTGCCTGCTTCGACATTTGTTCTCCTAGCTCCTCGCAATCTGACTACGAGCTGAGACAGTCTACTTGCCCAGCAGGGTGCGTACGACAACGTCGTCGTCTTTGGTAGGACTAAGTTAGTTCATAAAATAATCCGTGATGCGGGCGCATATAGTGGGATAAAGAGAGTAACTTTTCCTTGGTCATATGTGAGTGGAGTAACTTTTCCTTGGTCATATGTGAGTGGACCCCCCCCCCCCCCCTCCCACCCATGACCTTGCCGTTGGTGGGGAGGCTTGCGTGTCTCAGTGATACAGATGGCCGTACCGTAGGTGCAACCAAAACGGAGGGGTATCTGTTGAGGGGCCAGACAAACGTGTGGTTCCTGAAGAGGGGCAGCAGCCTTTTCAATAGTTACAGGGGCAACAGTCTGGATGATTGACTGATCTGGCCTTGCAACAATAACCAAAACGGTCTTGCTGTGCTGGTACTGTGAACGGCTGAAAGCAAGGGGAAACTAAATAGAGATAATGCAGGAGTAGGTTTAATAATGAATAAAAAAATAGACGTGCGGGTAAGCTACTGCAAACAGCATAGTGAACGCATTATTGTGGCCAAGATAGACACGAAGCCCACGCCTACTACAGTAGTACAAGTTTATATGCCAACTAGCTCTGCAGATGATGAAGAAATTGAAGAAATGTATGATGAGATAAAAGAAATTATTCAGATAGTGAAGGGAGACGAAAATTTAATAGTCATGGGTGACTGGAATTCGAGTGTAGGAAAAGGGAGAGAAGGAAACATAGTAGGTGAATATGGATTGGGGGGTAATAAATGAAAGAGGAAGCCGTCTGGTACAATTTTGCACAGAACATAACTTAATCATAGCTAACACTTGGTTCAAGAATCATAAAAGGAGGTTGCATACATGGAAGAATCCCGGAGATACTAAAAGGTATCAGATAGATTATATAATGGTAAGACAGAGTTTTGGGAACCAGGTTTTAAATTGTAAGACATTTCCAGGGGCAGATGTGGACTCTGATCACAATCTATTGGTTATGAACTGCAGATTAAAATTGAAGAAACTGCAAAAGGGAGGGAATTTAAGGAGATGGGACCCGGATAAACTGAAAGAACCGGAGGTTGTACAGAGTTTCAGGGAGAGCATAAGGAAACAATTGACAGGAATGGGGGAAAGAAATACAGTAGAAGAAGAATGGGTAGCTTTGACGGATGAAATAGTGAAGGCAGCAGAGGATCAAATAGGTAAGAAGACGAGGACTAGTAGAAACCCTTGGGTAACAGAAGAAATATTGAATTTAATTGATGAAAGGAGAAAATATAAAAATGCAGTAAATGAAGCAGGCAAAAAGGAATACAAACGTCTCAAAAATGAGATCGACAGGAAGTGCAAAATGGCTAAGCAGGGATGGCTAGAGGACAAATGTAAAGATGTAGAGGCTTATCTCACTAGGGGTAAAATAGATACTGCTTACAGGAAAATTAAAGAGACCTTTGGAGGAAAAAGAAGCACTTGCATGAATATCAAGAGCTCAGATGGAAACCCATTTCTAACCAAAGAAGGGAAAGCAGAAAGATGGAAGGAGTATATAAAGGGTATATACAAGGGCGATGTACTTGAGGACAATATTATAAAAATGGAAGAGAATGTAGATGAAGATGAAATGGGAGATACGATACTGCGTGAAGAGTTTGACAGAGCACTGAAAGACCTGAGCCGAAACAAGGCCCCGGGAGTAGACAACATTCCATTAGAACTACTGACGGCCTTGGGATAGCCAGGCCTAACAAAACTCTATCATCTGGTGAGACAGGCGAAGTACCCTCAGACTTCAAGAAGAGTATAATAATTCCAATCCCAAAGAAAGCAGGTGTTGACAGATGTGAAAATTACCGAAATATCAGTTTAATAAGTCACGGCTGCAAAATACTAACACGAATTCTTTACAGACGAATGGAAAAACTGGTAGAAGCCGACATCGGGAAAGATCAGTTTGGATTCCGTAGAAATATATTGGAACACGTGAGGAAATACCGACTTTACGACTTATCTTAGAAGTAAGATTAAGGAAAGGCAAACCTACGTTTCTAGCATTTGTATACTTAGAGAAAGCTTTTGACAATGTTGACTGGAACACTCTCTTTCAAATTCTAAAGGTGGCAGGGTAAAATACAGGGAGCGAAAGGCTATTTACGATTTGTACAGAAACGAGATGGCTGTTATAAGAGTCGAGGGGCATGAAAGGGAAGCTGTGGTTGGGAATGGAGTGAGACAGGGTTGTAGCCTCTCCCCAACGTTATTCAATTTGTATATTGAGCAAGCAGTAAATCCATGGAGAAGAAATAAAAACTTTGAGGTTCGCGGATGACATTGTAATTCTGTCAGAGACAGCAAAGGACTTGGAAGAGCAGTTGAACGGAATGGATAGTGTCTTGAAAGGAGGATAAAAGATGAACATCAACAAAAGCAAAACGAGGATAATGCAATGTAGTCGAATTAAGTCGGGTGATGCAGAGGGAATTAGATTAGGAAATGAGACACTTAAAGTAGTAAAGGAGTTTTGCTATTTGGGAAGCAAAATAACTGATGATAGTCGAAGTAGAGAAGATATAATAATGTAGACTGGCAATGGCAAGGAAAGCGTTTCTGAAGAAGAGAAATTTGTTAACATCGAGTATAGATTTAAGTGTCAAGAAGTCGTTTCTGAGAGTATTTGTGTGGAGTGTAGCCATGTATGGAAGTGAAACATGGACGATAAATAGTTTGGAAAGGAAGAGAATAGAAGCTTTCGAAATGTGGTGCTACAGAAGAATGCTGAAGATTAGATGGGTAGATCACATAACTAATGACGAGGTATTGAATAGAATTGGGGAGAAGAGGAGTTTGTGGCACAACTTGACGAGAAGAAGGGACCGGTTGGTAGGACATGTTCTGAGGCATCAAGGGATCACAAATTTAGCATTGGAGGGCAGCGTGGAGGGTAAAAATCGTAGAAGGAGACCAAGAGCTGAATACACTAAACAGATTCAGAAGGATGTAGGTTGCAGTCGGTACTGGGAGATGAAGAAACTTGCACAGGATAGGGTAGCATGGAGAGCTGCATCAAACCAGTCTCAGCACTGAAGACCACAACAACAACAACAACAACATGTGAGGGGAGTAGAACAGAAAATAGATAATCGTGGTACATAGTAGTCGAACCTATCGGCAATCACAGTACATTGGCTTTCTGAGTGTGTAAGTAAATAAAAATGTTAGCCGTCTAAGCTCATCCGCTAAGTCATCACTTGCTGCATGTGTGTTTCGTCAGCAAGAGTCGTATAGTTTTAGCAACACCCTTCAGTGAAACGTCCCAAAGCCTTAGCAACAGTATTCTTCCTCTTTCAGTTAGATTATGTTACTATGCCATGTAGCTTGTAGCTCACACTATTATGCTCGCTATTCGATTTAAAAAGTGTCTATTTTTTTAAACTAATTTGTGAATCTAGCACCTTGATATACAAGGTTTGTTTAGGACTCCTCTTGCGCTATTAATCCTGCAGTTAACATCCCATTTCGTGTGTCTTTTCACGGAACATTCCGACAGTGCCATCGAACAGACGTCAAAGCTTTTTTTCCATTCTTCCTGAAATTTAATTTCCATTTAAAAAATTTCTTGCGTTATCTTTACTGCTTACTGAATGTACAAATTGGGTAACAACAGCACTAGTTAACAACTCTGTCTTACCCACCTCAGATACTGCTTCCTCTCATGCCCTTTTTGACCATTACAATTGCTGTCTGATTTCTCGAAGATTCGTAGATAACCTTTCGCTCCCCAACTGCTATTTTCAAAATTTCAAAAAAGGTATTCTAGTCAACAATAAATAAATCTTTCCCCAAATCTACAAATGCTATAAACGCAGGTTTGTCCTTCTTTATTGAATCTAATACTAGTTACTAATGTGCAGGGTGAGTCAAAAAGGAAGAACAAATTACAATAATTTATTACGAACTATGAAAGACAGCGACACATTGTGCATGTCGCTGCATAGAGAAGCGTTCAAAGTTTTATGTTCGCATAGACATTATAACACACACTCGACATGAACACCATGCGTTGCTCGAGGGCCATGGAAACGACTGTCCATTTCATTCCTCGCACGAATCCACAGGTCTCTGTTTGTTGAATTGACAATTTCAACAATGCAATTTCTCAGCTCTTGAAGAGTAGCTGCCTCAAATAGAACAAAGACTCTGTCTTTTATGTACCAACAAAGAAAAAAAAATTGTAAGGGTTGAGGTCTGGTGACCTGGGAAGCAAAAGCAATGAACAAGATCTTGTTGTCCATATCTTCGAATAAAACGTATTGGGATGGTGTTGTTAAGATAACGCTGCACGTCAAGGTGAAAGTGAGACGGGGTGCTGTCATTCATGAAAATGAAACCGTTGAAATCTTCTTGAAGCTGAGGAAACAACTAATTTTGCAGCGTGTCAAGGTATGACATTCCTATCACAAATTGTTCCGCAAAAAAGAAATTCCGGAAACTTTATGATCAGAAACGGAACAAAACTCATTCATTTTCGATGAGTCTTATTCACCTCCGACGGCGACGCGAGGATTCTGTGACCCCAAATTCTTACACTATGGTGGCTTACTTTACTCCATAGATGAAACGTCGATTCGTCCGAAAAGATGAGTCGTTCGGAGATAGTGTCCTGTGCGATATCCTGGAGATTTGCAATGCAGAATTCGTACTTTCTGTTATTGTCGCCAGGACACAGTTGCTATAGTAACTGAAACTTGAAAGGCCTTCATATGCAGGCGTCGTTTCAGAACACGTCACACTCTTACTTCAGAAGTTCCTGAGCTGCCCGTTTTGTGGACTTTCGAGGGCTCCGTGTGAACTGTTCTTGGATACGCTCGATATTTTCATCAGCTATGGGTGGCCGACCACTGCTCTTCCCTTAGCATACGCAACCACGTCGAAGAATTTTGTATGGCAGTCATAAATATGCTCGTCCAGAGGCGGCTTCTTGCTGAATCGTCGTCGGAATACACGTTCCACTTGAACAATAGATGCACTTCATGCAAATTCCAACATAAAAAATGATTTCTCTTGTGATGTAGTCGACATGTTGTTACAAACAGACAACAGCGCAGTTAGGTCAAAACTTTGAACCTTCCTCTATCCTGTGACATGCAGAATATGTTTCTATCTTTCATAGTTTGTCTGTTATAAACAATTGTAATCTATTCTATCTTTTTGATTGACCCTGTGTTTATATTAAATTGAATTACAATTGCGTATGGTACTAAACATCGAATACTTCACTGACCCAAAGTGTTTTTGCCCTCGTAGTGAGCTTGTATGCACACATTTACTCGTCATTCTCACTGTCACTTGAGTATATCACGTCACGACATTCCTTCCTTAGCATCGGCACGGCTGACATCTATGCACGACACGTAAGTTTGTACCTAACTTAGTAGGGGCACAATCTGATCGTCGTCGTCGTCGTCTCTTCAGGCCACATAGGGTCTACCGTGGCCGCTACGGATGCTTTGTGTCGCTGCTAGTAGCGGAAGAGGCCCACTAACGAAGTCTGTGACGCCGTGCTAAAGGTCGATAGCGCGGTGACAGCCAAGTGGCAGCCAGCAGGCCGCGAGCGCACACGCGCTGGGTAAGGTCCCCGGTCACCGGTGCTGCACAGTGACCGAGAGCGCAGTAACAAAATTAAACTGAATGAAGAAATTTTAGGAAACGAAGCGAAACCGATGATAAACTTTATTACACGACTGTTTGTGACAATTGAAGCACCAAGAAGGAGACATGTGATTTCAATAAAATTTATTCCACAGATTACGTGCATGACAGTACACGGATGATTACCTACATCTACATCCATACTCCGCAAGACACCTCCCGGTGTGTGGCGGAGGGTACTTTGAGTACCTCTATCGGTTCTCCCTTCTAATCCAGTCTCGTATAGTTCGTATAAAGAAAGATTGTCTACATTGAGATTCAATTGCTATTCCCTGCACCATGCGTCAAGTCGTTGCAGATCCTCCTCCATTTCAGTACAATTTTCCATTGTTACAACCTCTCGATATACTACAGCATCATCCGCAAAAAGCCTCAGTGAACTTCTGATGTTATCCATAAGTTCATTTATATACATTGTGAATAGCAACGGTCTTACGACACACCCCTACGGCACACCTGAAATCGCTCTTACTTCGGAAGACTTCTCTCCATTGAGAATGACATGCTACTTTCTGTTATCTAGGAACTCTTCAATCCAATCACACAATTGGTCTGATAGGAAGTCAAGAAACACAGCATCTACCTGGGAACCCGTGTCTATGGCCCTCTGAGTCTCGTGGACGAATAGCGCGAGCTGGGTTTCACACGATCGTCTTTTTAGAAACTCTTGCTGATTCCTACAGAGTAGATTTCTAGTCTCCAGAAAAGTCATTATACTCGAACATAATACGTGTTCCAAAACTCTATAACTGATCGACGTTGGAGATATAGGTCTATAGTTCCGCGCATCTGCTCGACGTCCCTTCTTGAAAACGGGGATGACCTGTGCCCTTTTCCAATCTTTTGGAACGCTACGCTCTTCTAGAGACCTACGGTACACCGCTGCAAGAAAGTGGGCAAGTTCCTTCGCGTACTCTGTGTAAAATCGAACAGGTATCCCATCAGGTCCAGCGGCCTTTCTTCTTTTGAGCGATTTTAATTCTTTTTCTATCCCTATGTCATCTATTTCAATATCTACCATTTTGTCATCTGTGCGACAATCCAGAGAAAGAACTACAGTTCAGTCTTCCTCTGTGAAACATCTTTGGAAATAGACATTTAGTATTTCGGTCTTTAGTCTGTCATCCTCTGTTTCAGTACCTTTATGTTCACAGAGTGTCTGGACATTTTGTTTTGATCCACCTACCTACCGCTTTCACAAAAACCAAAATTTAAAATTTCTTAGGATTTTCTGCCAAGTCAGTACATAGAACTTTACTTTCGAATTCGTTGAACGCCGCTCGCATAGCCCTCCTCACCACTACATTTCCCTTCTTTTAAATTTGGTTTGTCTGCAAGGCTTTGGCTATGTTTATGTTTGCTGTGAAGTTCCCTTTGCTTTCGTAGCAGTTTTCTAACCCAGTTGTTGTACCACGGTGGCTCTTTTCCATCTCTTACTATCTTGTTTGGAACATTCTCATCTAATGCATGTTGTACGATGGTTTTGAACTTTGTCCACTAATCCTCAACACTATCTGTACTTGAGATAAAACTTTTGTGTTGAGCCGTCAAAAACTCTGAAATCTGCTTTTTGTCACTCTTGCTAAACAGAAAAATCTTGTTTACGGCTGAAATCACCGATGCTGTAACCGCTTTATGATAGCTGATTCCGTGTTTTGCGTTAACTGTTTCAAATAGTTCGGGTCTGTTTGTCACTAGAAAGTCTAATATGTTATCGCGACGAGTCGGTTCTCTGTTTAGCTGCTCAAGGTAGTTTTCAGATAACGCACTTCAAAAAGTTTCACTGCATTCTTTGTCCCTGCCACCTGTTATAAAATTTTGAGACTCCCTGTCTATATCTGGTAAATTAAAATCTCCACCCAAAACTATAACATGGTCGGGAAATCTACTCGAAATATTTTACAAATTTTCCTGCAGGTGTTCTGCCACAACAGAGCTGAGCATACGTTTTGATCGTGTGACTTCAGTACTGTATGAAGCCACCACTTGCTGCACTACGAGCCTCTGAACATCGTGGCGTGGAGTAACAGGACGAACAAATTGACGACCGATCACATTCCAGACACGTTCTACGAGTGACGTGTCAGGCGAACACGCAGGCCAGGGAATGTAGCCGTCGTTCTTCGAAGAAGCCTTGCAAATTCCTCGCCACATGCGATCAGGCCTTGTACTACTGAAATATGGCATGTGGAGCTGCCTGCAAGAGGGGCAATACCTTGGGCTCTAAATTTCCCTGGCGTATCGTTTGTGGTTCAGATTTCCCCCATTACGCAAGAGGCGGGGTAACATGTTACAGCCAAACTATCACACTTGACGTTTGTCCGCTATGCCACTCAACAGTGCTGTCTGCCTGATTGTGCTTACCATGGTAGCGTCTAATACGCCATCACTGTAGGACAAGTTGAAGCGACTTGTCCGAAAAACTTACCTATTGCCAATCGGCACGCCAGTGATTCCACTCGGCTAGACTTCGCCGAATTCAGCGTCTTGCCCTCCTGTAGCGCCACGGGACTGTGACAGCAGTGCTCGCCTACGGGTGATAGATTCGGAAGTACACTACTGGCCATTAAAATTGCTACACCAAGAAGAAATGCAGATCATAAACGGATATTCATTGGACAAATATATTATGCTAGAACTGATATGTGATTACATTTTCATGCAATTTGGGTGCATAGATCCTGAGAAATCAGTACCCAGAACAACCACCTCTGGCCGTAATGACGGCCTTGATACGCCTGGGCATTGAGTCAAACAGAGCTTGCATGACGTGTACAGGTACAGCTGCCCATGCAGCTTCAACACGATACCACAATTGATCAAGAGTAGTGACTGGCGTATTGTGACGAGCCAGTTGTTCGGCCACCATTGACCAGGCGTTTTCAATTGGTGAGAGATCTGGAGAACGTGCTGGCCAGGGCAGCAGTCGAACATTCTCTGTATAGAAAGGTCCGTACAGGACCTGCAACATGCGTCGTGCATTATCCTGCTGAAATGTAGGGTTTCGTAGGGATAGAATGAAGGGTAGAGACACGGGTAGTAACACATCTGAAATGTAACGTCCACTGTTCAAAGTGCCGTCAATGTGAACAAGAGGTGACCGAGGCGTGTAACCAATGGCACCCCATACCATCATGCCGGGTGATACGCCAGATGGCGATGACGAATACACGTTTCCAATGTGCGTTCACCGTGATGTCGCCAAACACGGATGCGACCATCATGATGCTGTAAACAGAACCTGGATTCATCAGAAAAAAATGACGTTTTGCCATTCGTGCACCCAGGTTCGTCGTTGAGTACACCATCGCAGGCGCTCCTGTCTGTGATGCAGCGTCAAGGGTAACCGCAGCCATGGTCTCCGAGCTGATAGTCCCTGACGCTGCAAACGTCGTCGAACTGTTCGTGCAGATGGTTGTTGTCTTGCAAACGTCCCCATCTGTTGACTCAGAGATCGAGACGTGGCTGCACGACCCGTTACAGCCATGCGCATAAGATGCCTGTCATCTCGACTGCTAGTGATACGAGGCCGTTGGAATCCAGCGCGGCGTTCCGTATTACCCTCCTGAACCCACCGATTCCATATTCTGCTAACAGTCATTGGATCTCGACCAACGCGAGCAGCAATGTCGCGATACGATAAACCGCAACCGCGATAGGCTACAATCCGACCTTTATCAAAGTCAGGGAACGTGATGGTACGCATCTCTCCTCCTTACACGAGGCATCACAACAACGTTTCACCAGGCAACGCCGGTCAACTGCTGTTTGTGTATGAGAAATCGGTTGGAAACTTTCCTCATGTCAGCACGTTGTATGTGTCGCCAGCGGCGCCAACCTTGTATGAATGCTCTGAAAAGCTAATCATTTGCATATCACAGCATCTTCTTCCTGTCGGTTAAATTTCGCGTCTATAGCACGTCACCTTCGTGGTGTAGCAATTTTAATGGCCAGTGGTGTAGTTCTTTAGGATGTCTCTGCTGACGTGACCCATACAGTGTGGAACTCTCTGAACTTGATAACGTTACTGTCAAATGACACTGAACTTCTGGGAGATCTACTTAGTTAAATTTCTTGAGGGCTTTCATTGTTCTCTGACACCAGAATCTGGCAATTTAAGTTGTATTAGTATTTAATGGTCAGTAAATACTGTAATTTTAAGACTTTATATTTATTACTCCAGGTTGTAATTCAAGTTTTCATTATCATTGATGTTTCCTCCTGTGCCATCCAAACACTGCTAGCAGAGAGCCTTTCGCGGGGAACGTGCGAACAGTATCATTGTAGGAACAGATTCAGGTAAGGTCTGTAACTCATTCTACCGTGAACGATGTAGAGGTTGTTTAAAAATATTCGTACGATTTCACTTGACTATAACTTTTATATGCCCGAAGGTAGAAAGAACAGGTAAGTTTTTACTTAGGCTTCGAAATTAGAAGTTTACCTCTGCGCCAGTCGCAAGCTGACAATCCACTTTGTCCCTGATGTAACTAGCCCACTCGCTCGGCTACAGCAGTCATGTTCCTAGATCTCTTGGTGATACGCCTTTTTCCACAACTGTCAGAACATACCGAAAATAACATTTTCAACAGAACCAATGTTGCTGATGATTCTGGATGTCTCCCTCGGCGATACGACTCTTTCCACAACTGTGAGAATATGCCGAAAATAGCATTTTTCAACAGAACCGATGATGACTCTGGATGTGGGGCGTTCAACAGCATTGTTATCAAGCGCCCTCACTACGTGCCACCATGACAGTTTAGTGGGCTGGGCGGGGGAGGGGAGAAACAATGACTGCCTCCATAGACGAAGGTGTTTGTAATGCATTAATACAACTTGCCAATTGCAGAAACTGTTGTAATTATACACTGAAGAATGGGAATGAAAATCGATTAATAAAAATGCTTAACTGCCTACGGACCAGCGT
Organism: Schistocerca serialis cubense; assembly: GCF_023864345.2. Taxonomy (NCBI): domain Eukaryota; kingdom Metazoa; phylum Arthropoda; class Insecta; order Orthoptera; family Acrididae; genus Schistocerca; species Schistocerca serialis. The sequence goes on from NC_064643.1 coordinate 466,397,288, forward strand.
ACCAACTCATTTCTTAACAATAGGCTGTCTGAACAACAGAGCGGTGGTAAGGGGGAACGGAGATTTCTTTGCACCACTGGCCTCCAAGATGACCTGATCTCCACAGTGGCAGAGCGTTGGCTTTCTACAGCTATTTTAATAGTAGATTACAGAACTTTCTTATGGTTACTCACCTGATTTAAAATACGGAGTCTACAGTTCTTGGTTTTAATCCTCGGTTTAATAGTTACCTTCTGATGATTATTGTTTGACCTTCTTGTATCCTTCACGTAGGTTTCCGTACTCATCTCAGAATTTTGATAAACATTCTAATTATTTTTTTAAAATTGTAACTGTCCGTCTTTCGCACCACTTGTCAATTATTAGTGGCAAACGGCAGTTGGCACGGGCAACCACACACAGACGTTAGTTTTCTGATGGTTTTAAACGGGGACAACCACGCTTTTGACCAGCTTTGTACTCTTATGTTCCCTGTCATCGACGGTTCTTAGTAAGCATCGTGAGGTTTTATCCAATTTCGCTTTTTTCATGTTGTAATGTTTTCATAAATAATTTATGTTTTAAACATGGTTATGTTTTACACTTTCAGTAGATGGTAATTTTCCTCCTGTTTCCTTAGGTTCGGAATGGAACTTACTAACGTTGTTAATACGACCAACAGCATATTTAAAGCTTGGCTCTTTGAAGAACATGGTACGTTTTCACTACTTCTACTCTCTAACACCTTTACAATTACGTAGGAATATGTCGTAAGGATTGTTAACTGTTCACGTTAACAGATGGCCTTGTTCTGTTTGTTTACATAATTACTGACGGTGGTATTGTAGCCTACATATACATATACATTGAGTCACTACTACGGTTGGTAAGTTTTCAGTACTTTTCGTTTCATTATTTGGGAAGAATGTATTTTCTGACAGTCTGTTAAATTCAATTTAACTTAAAGACAATTTTCAGTTTATTGGTTTTTAGAGATCTGAAGTTGGTTGTTTAGAACTTTAAGTAATAATCAACAAAATATAAACTAATGCGTTATTGAAATCAAGAGTTAAATAAAAGTTTTAAAGTCACCTGATGTAACGATACACGTTTTTTGGGAGGGAGGAAGGGGGCAGATGTATTTGTGGAAGAATTCATTCATGCGTGTCCTCTTACTGCAAGTTTGGGTGAAATACGTCGATACGTAAAAGTAGTAGCGAATGCAGTGGCTCCAGGCCTGTTTGTGAATGCATCGGACGAGTTTGAGTATCGTCTGCATGTTTGTCGGGCGTCCTGTGCAGGGCACATTGTGACAGGTAAATGAAAACTTTGATTCTAACACGATTGTAGCTCAGCATATTACTTGCATTCATGTAAAAGATGTACCATTGCAAAATCAAAAATTTCGTTTGAAAATAAAAACTGTAGCCCTGTATGTTAGTTAAAATTCACCACAGGATTCCGTTTTAACTTCTGTAGAAGATAAATTCTTCTGAAATCGGATGCGTCTTTTTGACACAGCCTGTGTATGAAACAGATTGAACGCTTTGAAAGCCATGGCTGAACAGCATCACTGGTATCGTTTAGCGTCACGCATTTAATTACCTACGTTTATTCCCATCACACTGGTTACAGCGTTTGGTAGTCACAGGTGCAATCACGTGTGACAATGGGTCAGACTTGGAGGCGGGCTCAGACTGCCTAATGGTTAAGAACAGTAGGTCAGGACTCGAGTCAGCTGTCTTATGGATTTCTCTAAGTGTCACTACACGCTGAAAGATACGATTGGCGTATTCCTAAGGTATTGCTTATAAGCGAAATTAATCAGAGATCATATTCCACTGATATTTACAGCAGTGTGAGATTTACGAGGCAGTTTCTGAGTGACAATAATCCATTGTACTGCGACGTAATTACGTTACCCTGCATGACTCATAAGCTGCGTCTGCCATTCTGTATGCGATAGGTACTCCGCTATGGTCATCTGAAGCGGTTGCACAATTTACTGTGGAAATCCGTCTGATATGGCGTACAGCCATTGTTTTGGAAACAAAATAAATTCATAATTAAACACATAATGTCCTCAGGACACCGTGACTAGTATTAACGAATCGAAGGGCAAAAACCGTCAAGATCAGCGGTTCCTCGATTGGGGCTAATTATCCCCTGATGGGTAAAGTGAAATTTTCTGAGGATAAAAACTAAATTATTAGATTCTGTTTCAGTCTCGAAACTAAATTATTTTCAAAAAATCGTTACTATTATCACAATTTTCTAACACTCTAATATTGATTACATAAGTCATCAATAGTTATTTTTTCTCAATTAGTACCATTAATGCGGTGGAGGTTACAGGTTCCTCACATAGCCCACCCACTACACACATATGTTACGCTTGGCCCCGTACATCACTGATGATACAAGTGAGGCATATACGTAACAAATGTTACATATTTTACGAAAATATCTTCTCCAAGTTGTAGATAGTACCTGTAGTAATCCAGAAATTGGTTCATTACTCGTTTCGGAACATATAAATGAATTAATTGACAGAATGATTACATAAATCTACTAAAGCGCTGAAGACAGTATTATTATTATTATTATTATTATTGCTATTACTTTTAGTGGCTGTGATCAGACACAAAGCATTAACAGCCAGAAGTCTTCCAATTTCTGCCGGTTCAGAAGCACGGAGTGCAGCAATCGACTTACTTACGAACAGTAAGTTCAGTTCACGCATTTTAACTTGTTTATTTTAAATGGGGTTGCAGTGTGGAGTTCAAGCAAGTGCCGCGATGGAGACGAAGTAATGCAGGAGAAGTATGTTCTGTAACAAGTGTGTACTCTCACTGTGGATATTTCGCTTTCTTTTCTGAGGAGGAGCTCATTCATTCTAACAAATACACATGAACGAAATATCATTCATCATTTTAAAAATAAAAGTGTTCCAAGAAAAGCCTTTCATTCTATAGTTTAGCCACGTGCTATAGTTGGTGAAAATGTGGGGAAAGGGGGGGGGGCATATGGCTGGGGGCGGGAGGCGGGGTACTAGCTAATGTCTGACTGCACTCAGGGGTAATGGCTTAAAAATTTTGGGAATCACTGGTCTAGGCCATATGTGAATGAAGACTCTCCTGGCGTATAACAGCCAAGTGAAGTTTTAATTTAGTCCACGGCCTTGCCGCAGTGGTAACACCGCTTCCCGTCAGATCAGCTAGGTAAAGCGCTGTCGGGCTGGATGTGTGACCATTCGGTCTGCCGATCGCTGTTGGCAAGCAGGGTGCACTCAGCCCTTGTGAGGCAAACTGAGGAGCTACTTGATTGAGAAGTAGCGGTTCCGGTCTCGGAAACACATACGGCCGGGAGAGCGGTGTGCTGACCACATGCCCCTCCATATCCGCATTCAGTGACGCATGTGAGCAGAGGATGAGACGGAGGCCGGTCAGTACCGTTGGGTCTTCATGGCCTGTTCGGGAGGAGTTTAGTTTTAGAATTTTTAATTTGTAGTACTCCACTCTGTTGCCCGCGTTAGTGCTGCTACAACCTAGGATACGGAGAGCTGAAGGTGGCGTCCGGGTGTGGCGGCTTCGGCTCTCTTGGAGTCTTGAGTTGGCCAGCTCACAAGCCGGGAAGAGCAGTTGTGGACAGAGTAATGATCGGTTGATAGATGGCCGGGAACGAAGTAGTGGCTGCAGAGCCTAGTACAGGAAGCTTCTACAAGCCGGTACTCTGCCGAACTGGAGATGGGACGTCTATAACGTTCTGCGTGGGGTGTGGCCCCTGTCTGGGGGGCGCGGTTGTTATCCTTTCCCGGGCGAAATGACGGTGATTCCAGTGGAGGCAGAGAAAGAGGTTTCTCCACATCAAGAGAAGCGGTACCTGCGTGATTTATTAGCTGACGATTGCATTCAAGTGCTTGGGTGTTTGGTTGGTTCGTTGGTTGATTTGGGAGTAGCGGACCAAACAGCGAGGTCATCGGTCCCATTGGATTACGGAACGACGGGGAAGAAATCTGCCGTGATCTTTCAAAGGAACCATCCCGGCATTTGCCTGAAGCGATTTAGGTAAATCACGGGAAACCTAAATCAGGGTGGCCAGACGCGGGTTTGAACAGTCGTCCTCCCGAATGTGAGTCCAGTGTGCTAAACACTGCGCCAACTCGATCGGTGGTGGTTGGGTGAGTCAACATAGTGTGCAGTGCTGAGTACAAGGGGTGCAATGACTGCATTGGTTAGCAAGAACCAATATGCACATGGAAGCACATAGTCATCATGTGACAGATGTGTACTTGTTGTACGATTGCGCGCTGGGCATGTCGATGTGTTCTCCGAAACTGAAGCCTTTATGATTTTGCTAAATTACACGCCATGGGCGTAACTGGTTTGTATTATACAGAAAGTGATATTGTTGTATTACGTTGTGAGGGTGACTGATGTGTTAACGCCACTTGTACAACGTCAACTAGTTATTTGTTCTGTGTAAATGATCATTTTGTACCTTTTATTCTATAGAAGTTTACTGAGATACGTCTGTAGATAGTTTCGTAGAGCGCTGGTGGTAGCTTGTTATAGCAGGTAGTTGTAAAAGTGCCGGAATTATATCTATTGCATTTATTGTCTGTGCGCAATGACCATAAATTGCATTTGTTGCTATTGTTGCCCGATTCTGTGTGCTGGGGCAAAAGGTTGATTTTAATTTTGTTAACTGTATTGAAGGCATTTTATCTGTATCCTCTTCTTTGAACCCTGCATTCAAAAACTGTACGTGGCTGCAGATTAATTTCTCTTTCATTGTTTTTGTGTTGTTGGTCTATATCAAGAAGGATTAAAGAGTCTACTAAATTGGCAAATTGAGTTCACGCAGGCACAGCCTCCAGCCCGAACCGCACTCCACACCAAATCCTGGGCTACATACTGGTGTGGAAATCTTCTCGGACTTCCAGTCAGCGATTGCGTTGAAATTCCTCGACCTTTCCATAAGTGTCTTTCCTACTCTCACACTCTTCCCGCGAAGATGATGAGAATGACAGTCATCGGAATACTGCAGCATTTTGGCACCTGAATGGAAGCCCAAAAATTGCAGATCACACAACAAGGAGGAATATTGGCGACAACAAACGAGCGAGACATAAGATATTTTAGGTTTGGCATAAAAGTCATCATGTCTATTGAAACAGACATTCCGGGAAGACTCTTCCTGCGAATTAAAAGTCTCGTCTGAATCTATACTTTTCGCGCAATATATTTCAAGTACCTCCAGCACAACCAAGCGAGGTGGCGCAGTGATAGCATACTGGAATCGCATTCGGAGAACGTCGGTTCAAACCCACGTCCGGCCATCGAGATTGAGGTTTTCCATGATTTCTCTAAATCGCTCCAGACAAATGCCACAATGATTCCTTTCAAACGACACGGCCGATTTCCTTCCCCATCCCTGACACAATCCGAGCTCATGGACCGTCTCTAATGACCTCGACGTCGACGGGAAGTTTAACCCAATCTTCCTTCCTTGCTTCCTCCAGCACGTCTAGATATCACCCCATGTTGGCTTTGTAGAGGATCTCCGTGTTTCCTGAGTGTACGTACCTGTTTACACATTAAACTTATGTCTCTCTCTGTGGCTAAGGTGTTTCTGTTCTGAAAGCAATTTCTTTTTCTTTTTTTTAGCTTTACGAAAAACGTTTCAAATTTGTCAGACGTTTGGCTGTAGAATGCATACTAATGTGCTTCTGTTTCTTATTTAAGTTATTTCTCCCTTCGGATTTTACATAAACGTGTGACTGTTATTGCGTCCCAATATTTATCAACATATTCAATAACATCACAAGGGGTAAGACAGATACTGCCTACAGGAAAATTAAAGAGACCTTTGGACAAAGAGAACCACTTGTATGAATGTCAAGAGCTCAGATGTAAACAAAGAAGGGAAAGCAGAAAGATGGAAGGAGTATATAGAGGGTCTATAAAAGGGCCATGTACTTGAGGACAATATTATGGAAATGGAAGAGCATGTAGATGAAGATGAAATGGGAGGTATGATACTGCGTGAAGAGTTTGACTGAGCATTGAAAGATCTAAGTCGAAGCAAGGCCCCGGGAGTAGACAACGTTCCATTAGAACTATTGATAGCCTTGGGAGAGCCAGTCCTGACACAACTCTACCATCTAGTGAGCAAAATGTATGAGACAGGCCAAATACCCTCAGACTTCAAGAAGAACATAATAATTCCAATCCCATAGAAAGCAGGTGTTCACAGATGTGAAAATAGCCAAACTATCAGTTTAATAAGCCACGGCTGCAAAATACTAACACAAATTCTTTACAGACGAATGGAAAAACTGGTAGAAGTCGACGTCGGGGAAGATCAGTTTGTATTCCGTAGAAATATTGGAGCACGTGAGGCAACACTGACCCTACGACTTATCTTAGAAGATAGGTTAAGGAAAGGCAAACCTACGTTTCTAGCATTTGTGGACTTAAAGAAAGCTTTTCACAATGTTGATTGGAATACTCTCTTTGAAATTCTGAAGGTTGCAGGGGTCAAATACAGGGAGCGATAGGCTATTTACAATTTGTACAGAAACCAGATGGCAATTATAAAAGTTGAGCGGCATAAAAGAGAAGCAGTAGTTGGGATGGGAGTGAGACAGGGTTGTAGCCTATCCCCGCTTTTATTCAATCTGTATATTGAGCAAGCAGTAAAGGAAACAAAAGAAAAATTGGAAGTAGGTATATAAATCAATGGGGAAGAAATAAAAACTTTGAGGTTCGCCGATGACATTGTAATTCTCTCAGAGACAGCAAAGGACTTGGAAGAGCAGTTGAACGGAATGGACAGTGTCTTGGAAGGAGGATATAAGATGAATACGAACAAAAACAAAACGAAGATTATGGAATGTAGTCGAATTAAATCGGGTGATGCTGACGGGATTACATTAGGAAATGAGACACTTAAAGTAGTAAAGGAGTTTTGCTGTTTGGGAAGCAAAATAACTGATGATGGTCGAAGCAGAGAAGATATAAAATGTAGAATGGCAATGGCACGTAAAGCGTTTCTGAAGAAGAGAAATTTGTTAACATCGAGTATAGATTTAAGTGTCAAGAAGTTGTTTCTGAAAGTATGTGTATGGAGTGTAGCCATGTATGGAAGTGAAACGTGGGCGATAAATAGCTTAGACAAGAAGCGAATAGAAGTTTTCGAAATGTGGTGCTACAGATAAACGCTGAAGATTAATGAGTAGGTACTGAACAGAACTGGGGAGAAGAGAAATTTGTGGCACAACTTGAAGAAGGGATCGGTTGGTAGGACATGTTCTGAGGCATCAAGGCATCACCTATTTATTAGTGGAAGGCAGCGTGGAGGGTAAAAATCGTAGAGGGACACCAAGAGATGAATACACTAAGCAGATTCAGAAGGATGTAGGTTGCAGTAGGTACTGAGAGATGAAGAAGCTTGCACAGAATAGAGTAGCGTGGAGAGCTGCATCAAACCAGTCTTTGAACTGAAGACCACAGCAACCACAACAACAACAACATCAACAAACATGCTATAACATAATATGTCAAACGCAGGACAGTGAAAAATATCACGTGTGACGTATGAATGTAACTTTCAACACTCGTTAGGGCAAGAATGCTATAAACGCTAATCGTTGATTATGTGAGAATAACTATGAATAAATTGTAATTAACTAGGCAAAGAATAAACAATGTGCTGTAATGTCTGTAAATGGTAAATTGTGTAATAAACCCTGACACTGGCCGGCCGAAGTGGCCGTGCGGTTAAAGGCGCTGCAGTTTGGAACCGCAAGACCGCTACGGTCGCAGGTTCGAATCCTGCCTCGGACATGGATGTTTGTGATGTCCTTAGGTTAGTTAGGTTTAACTAGTTCTAAGTTCTAGGGGACTAATGACCTCAGCAGTTGAGTCCCATAGTGCTCAGAACCGAACCCTGACATCTTCTTAGTAAAATGTTGAACGGGAGCGGACATCAAAGTATTACTTCTTCTCTCTATGTAGCTGAGAGTCGACGCTTAATATTAACACTGTTGTGGAGGGCTGTATGGTAAGAAAGATAAGTAATGCATTGTAGAAAAAGAAATAGTACACCTGGAAAGACTACGCCGATTTTGATCCGATGACCGCATATGCCACCTGGGTAATAGCAGATGTACTCATAATGCTTTAAACGACGCCCGCTAACAGGTAGCGCAGTGAGATAGCTACCAGAGCGCCAGTTGTGTCCGCCCCTTAGCAGGGAGTGCTCAAAGCCAGAAGGCTCAGTGAGGTGCAAACGTATGATGCAAGCAGGGAATCAGGCCACAGACACACACTCATGCTTACTACACCCAACTGAGCGAGTGCGAAAGAGGTCATATTGTGATCTTCCGAGTGGAGAGGTGGTCCCTTCGGAGCACACAAGTTGGACTCGCTGCGTCAGTTGTGCAACGATGCTGGTATCAGTGGTCACGTAAACATTCTCAGCCCCAGTAGACGAGGTTCTGAACGTCCACGCAGCAAAGACGCTCGCCAGGGTCGTCGTATTGTAAGGGTAGCAGTGGCAGATCGTATAGGTATCACAGCACAGATAAGAAGAGTTGTGAGGCCGGAAATGTCAGCACGAACCGTTGCTGGTTGTTAACAGTGGGACAACGGGCATGCAGGCCTGTAGCCCGCCGTTCATCAGTCCACAGCATCGACTTGCACGGCTCGACTGGTGACGTCAGGGGATCACTTCGAAGATAGAATAGCGCGCCCTCGACTTCAGCGATGGAAGCACATTCTCCCTGCACACAAGTGACTGTCGTCCGAGCGTAAGACGTAGACCTGGTGATCTCTGTCCTCATAGAGTGCATTCGTCCAAGGTACTGTGGCCCCACCTCCGGTCTCTTGGTCTGGGGTACAATAAGCTACAACTCTCGTTCGGCTTTGGTGTTTCTGGAGGGGACGCTAACCAGTGCTCGGTACATGCACAATGTTGTTGGATACGTTCTTTTGAAATGTAACAGGAAGGCGATGCGCTGTTCCAACAGGATAATGCACGTCCACACTAACCGTGAAACTCAACGTGCCCTGCAACATGTGCGGCAACGTCCCAGCATGATCTCCGGACTTGTCTCCACTAGAGCACGTGTGAGACGTGATGGGAAGAGAAATGACTCGTGCGACTCGACAACCAACAACTACAGATCTACGCAAACGAGTCGAGCAGACGTGCTATAACGTATCCCAGGACAATATACGCCATCTTTACGATCAGCTGGACGCCAAAGCCAGGGCCTTCATTTGTGCATATGGAGGCTACACCACATGCTGTGGATGTTGCAGCCTCGGTTGATACCTGGTACCTCAGAACTGCTTGTACTGTTGATCTATAAATGTAATCATCTCATGTAGTACGTATGTGCTGTTGCAAAGAATCTTGAGTGAATTGAAAACCTCTTGAAGAGTACACTAATTTTTTCCGGCCTTTATATGCTTTAAGCATTACTTTTGTGGTTGTTTGTGTAATAACAGCAGTCTCCATGTCAAATATTTAAGTATACTCAGATTCTGCCTAAGATTGTAGCTTCGAGAAATAACATCGCTGGCGTGCAACAATACGCCGCCATTACGCGGCAGATTTTATTTTCTTTAAATTGTGAGACAGGCACACAGTTCTAGAGAAAGTAAATTATACATTATGATTTTCACCAAATTAATGAATGAGAGTAACATATGCTAAACGCAGTTTTCAGTTCCTTAATGAGCATTTATGCAGTAGGTCTTGGCCTGTTCTCACGTAAAGATATAAATAATTTCATTAAGAATTTTATTCGTCAACGTGATTCGAGGCCCTAAAGCATTAATTTACATTGAGAGACTCTGAACACAATTAACATGAGGAACATTGTTTTTTTTTCATTATTGTGTTTGCTTATACGTCTTTGTCCTACCAAGCATATAAAAAGTTATTTTAAAGGTCTTAACTATTTGATAATAGTGACGGATGGTATAACTGGCGCCCAATAAAGTGGAGCCCAAATACATGTAATACTTAAAATACGAATACATATGTATACATATGAATACATATGTATGTATTTCTGTAATTTATGTACTAATTATGATGCATTTTCTTTTACATATAATCCATGAGAATTTAGGGACAAACGGAAATTTATCCATGAAGAGAACGAGTGTATAAGATAAAAAAAACCTTAGAAGAGTCTCACGTAATTGTGAAACAAAAAAAAAAAAACAGTAACAGAGGAAACAAAAAAAAAGTTATATAAAGAAGGTAAGGCCACAGTGCATGCACTCTTGTCAGCGCGTGTGATTTTCGAAGTGATAGTACTTCGGATTACTCTTGCTGCATAATACATTGTAGAGGTATTTTGCATTTGAATTTAAAATAACAACTTCCAGAGCTCTTAAATACGCGAAAGCAAGAGCTTTTACTATCTTGTACAGGTAAACAAGCGGGAATGTTCTTGTTGAGCTTCTACAGTTAAATCTCCATTCCACCTTGCATATAGTGACTATGTCTTTACTTGTGTGATTATAATATTTATGCATCTGTAGAGTGAGAAATCTTTCAATATATAATCCGATTAGGTCAAGCTAGGTAGAAAAATGGAATGCGAAGCTAGTTGAGGAATGTTTTCCCAAAGAAATATCACTGATATTATCAATGACGAAAATGACAATGCAACTCCCGCTGTAGCAAATTTAGTGCTGGAGGCGGGTGCCATTAGCACGGTAGAGATAATTTCACCCACTGATAATCAAAGAACGGAAGAAACAGGTCGTATAGAACGTACGCGCATATATATAACATACAAAAATTCATTTTAACGGAATTACCTATTTGATAACAGTGCAGGGATAGTATACGGTGGATCTCGTACTATCCTTTGTTCTGGTAATGTGCCTCAGAGAGAATCAGTCTCTTTTCTAACCTCGTCTTGTGGTAGTAACAGACGAAATACTCTCTGTAGCATTAACCGAAAGTGGATATCTTTGCACCTTAATGGACGGCAGGGTTTCGCGTGGATTATAGAATCGTCACATGCCGGTTTTCTAAAGATCCTGAGGTTAATCCTGCTACTGAATTCCTAAAAGTTAAATCACTGTTTCTAAAATACATTTAATTTTGGAATAAATGTTACACACTTAGAAAGCGTTCTGTCTAGGGAACGACAAAAATGAATTGTGTACAATGATCAATAGACGTGTACATTATTTCTCATAAAAAGCTGTTGCTTGCTTCTTAAAAACTGTGGGTCTTAGCCCCGCTGTTTATTGATGAGAACTGCCTTATGAGTTTCGATTGTAAATTATTTTCAAAGACCCATATAAAGGCCTTCATGTCAGAAACACTGCACATACTAAATGTCTGGGTACAGGTAACGAGGTACTATGTACCCATACGTTCAGTACATGTAGCTTTTTTAACGTGAAGGCTTTTATATGTACCTTTGAAAATGTTGTATAATCGAAACGCGTAAGGAAATTCCGCTCAATAAACAGTGTGGCTAAGACAATTTGAAAATTTTTAGTTATCTTATTGCACTCAGAGAAAAATACAGATCGGACTCAGCACACTGTAACATACACCTCGTCGCATCAGAGAACCAGCAATAGCAGACAGCGCCAGCAAAATCAAACTAAGGAAGCCAGAGTGGGGTAACTCTCCTCTGACCGCCAAAGAACTTTCTAAATCTTCCCCCACATCGGTCCGAACTTCAAGAAAGCGCGAAACTCGTCCGCCGCTCGTCCAACAAAGTTATCGGTAGATAAATCTTTGACTTTATACGTTGATGCTAACCTTTCGATGAATCAGTGTTAGATTGTGCATAGTCATCTGTAGTAAGCAGACAGTAGATTTTGTCAGTCGTAATGTAATGGCAACGATGCGAAGCAACTATGTTTCCAGCAAAATGCAGAAGTCGCAGCAACGTCTTTTACATAATAGTTGGGATCCTTCTTGAACACACCGTAACATATCTTCCTTTAGCTGGAGAACCGTTACGACTCTTTTATGGAGATAGTAGGATACATATTCTTATAAGCAGAGAGATGACGGTGTAGAATAATGGAGACATCAACAGAAATCTTCGGATAGAAGTTTACAAACGAAAATGTGTTAAGTATGGAAGTTTGTTCTGTGTCTCAGCATCGGTTCATCACACACCGCTAATCATCTCCAATTAACTTACTAACCGTTTCCTTTCAACTTATACCTGAGATGTTGCAGAGTCAACAGTCCCGTGGGAATAAACACTATTTTCTTGGGAAGCTATACAGTTCATTTTCACTTTCATAAGCCTCATCATTCCATCCCTTCCTCGAAAAGACCTAGTTAGCAGTTAGCCTTACGAACTAGAAAAAATCTGAAAACTCCTGCACTCTTGGGCTAAGAAGCACATGCGTTACTTTGCGTTACCAGGTTTCGAAAAGAAAACAGCTGTAACTCAGACTCACTCTCCGAAATTTGTACGTAGGTCTATGACTGCAAATCACACCTTCATCTTAAAAATATGAAAAGTAACTACTGGGAAGAAAAACGTTCCCTCTTGGTTCCGTAGGAGGACAAAATCTAGTACGTAAGCCTTGCATACAACTATGTTAAACACATCACTGGATGTGCAGTATACGCCATATGGCAGCACTGTTTCCTAAAAAGTAGCCGGTAATTTCAGTGACAGTTTTCTGCGATATGTAAAAGTCTTGAAGGTCGCAGAGCAGACTTATTTGTGTCTGGCTTGGTGAAGAATACTTGGCAGTTGCATCCAGGCATTCTGCAGAAGGCAGAAGCAGTGAACTGCATACTCACAAATGGCGCAGTGGCAGATTGTAATGCCATAGAAAAGTACTCCGCATTTTTCTCTAGTGTTATGATTCTGGAAGCTCAATGCAACCAACTGACAACTCAGAATCATATTTATACTTTATATACATTAAGGGTGCTCGTCGTCTACGAGATATAGTAGCTGACAACGCCTAGAGACGAATTACATAACAGCTGTATTAACAATGCAAATATGAATTATAGATTCACAAGATATACACAGGGTGTGCCAGGGAGAAAAGTCAACATTCAGGAATGTCACAGGAAGCATCCGCAGCAAGAAATTTTAGTAAATATGAATTCTAAAATGCATACCGCAAGAGCTATGAGCACTTTTTCCATTTGCATTCAGTAAAAAAAAAAAAAAAAAAAACTCTTCTGCTGCGAGATTTGTGCTTTCCGTATTTTGAGAGGTGATAGTATGCAGTGAAATGAGGAAAAAATGTCCATTAAATAGAGGCTCTAAAATGCATACCTTAAGTGCTATGAACACTTGTTCATCTTTGCTACTGCGAAACATATTTCTGTTACTCAACAAGCACTCATAGCTCTTGAGGTATGAATTTTAGAGCCCATCTTCGCAGAATTATTTGCTTCGTATGATCGTTCCTGTTAAAATCTTGAATATTGTCCACTCTTCCTGGTAAACACGTATAACTGCAAGAAAGAACACAAAGAATGTTGTTGCGGAAGATCATTCTTTTATACGGCTGATGTCCTTCACATCTTTATAGACTGAAAGTTCAGCGATCTCCATACTGTGAAGTCCACGCAAATGAGATTACAGGCCTCGACCATGCTGGTACTAGGGTGTTCACATTCCGACAGACATTGCCGCAAGTTCCTTAGGGCCATGATCAGAGCAGGAATTCAACAACCTACATCTGTGACGGACCTGTTTCGGCAACTGTCTATAACAGACTATGTCGGTTTGTCCTGGTTCAAAATGGTTCAAATGGCTCTGAGCACTATGGGACTTATCTACTGTGGTCATCACTAACCTAAGGACATCACACACATCCAAACCCGAGGCAGGATTCGAACCTGCGACCGTAGCAGTCACGCGGTTCCGGACTGCGCGCCTAGAACCGCTAGACCACCGCGGCCGGCGGTTTGTCCTGTTCCTGCAAGATGCGGAAATGCAGTTGTAAAACATGGTCTTTGTTGATTGCGTGAATGTCCAAAGTGTATCCTGAAATTTAACCGGTGTTAGTGTAATTTCCAACGCCTATGTTGTAAATAGGATATTGTATAAGAAATCTGTAGTTACTCAGTTATTTGGCTAAAGTCTTAACGTTCTCAATGGAGAGAAGTCTTCCGAAGTAAGAGTGATTTCAGGTGTGCCGCAGGGGAGTGTCATAGGATCGTTGCTATTCACAATATACATAAATGACCTTGTGGATGACATCGGAAGTTCACTGATGCTTTTTGCGGATGATGCTGTGGTGTATCGAGAGGTTGTAACAATGGAAAATTGTACTGAAATGCAGGAGGATCTGCAGCGAATTGACGCATGGTGCAGGCAATGGCAATTGAATCTCAATGTAGACAAGTTTAATGTGCTGCGAATACACAGAAAGATAGATACTTTATCATTCAGCTACAAAATAGCAGGTCAGCAACTGGAAGCAGTTAATACCATAAATTATCTGGTAGTACGCATTAGGAGTGATTTAAAATGGAATGATCATATAATGTTGATCGTCGGTAAAGCAGATGCCAGACTGAGATTCATTGGAAGAATCCTAAGGAAATGCAATCCGAAAACAAAGGAAGTAGGTTACAGTACGCTTGTTCGCCCACTGCTTGAATACTGCTCGGCAGTGTGGGATCCGTACCAGATAGGGTTGATAGAAGATATAGAGAAGATCCAACGGAGAGCAGCGCGCTTCGTTACAGGATCATTTAGTAATCGCGAAAGCGTTACGGAGATGATAGATAAACTCCAGTGGAAGACTCTGCAGGAGAGACGCTCAGTAGCTCGGTACGGGCTTTTGTCAAAGTTTCGAGAACATACCTTCACCGAAGAGTCAAGCAGTATATTGCTCCCTCCTACGTATATCTCGCGAAGAGACCATGAGGATAAAATGAGAGAGATTAGAGCCCACACAGAGGCATACCGACAATCCTTCTTTCCACGAACAATACGAGACTGGAATAGAAGGGAGAACCGATAGAGGTACTCAAGGTACCCTCCGCCACACACCGTCAGGTGGCTTGCGGAGTATGGATGTGGATGTAGATGTAGATGTAGAAGGCCAAAAAATAAAAACGAGATAGAAAACTGATAAATTTAGAGAGGAAGAATGTAACGTTTAGCGAAATCATAATGTGAACATTTCCTGACAAACGAAAGTTAGTGGCAGAAAAGCGTTGGTAGTCTGATCTTCGACAAGTACATTACACTGCAGGTTCATTTTTTCCTGGCGGGTTTCACTGACAATATTTCGTTTCATAGCATTGGACTGATTTAATCACTATTGAGGCCTTTCCTTTCTTTTCCGTGGATTTAATAGAGCAGATGCATCATTATGTATTATAGTCTACAATCTTCTGTCTTAATTTCCTTCGTCTACTATGGTATTAGCGAAGGGGGACACTGTGTCATTTTGTTTCTAGGAAAGGAGGAACACAAGAGTGACATTCTTAGTGACTTTTGTTTTATGGCGTAGTCTAGTGTGCCTGACGTTTCATCTCTACATGCTGGAAACATCTTCACAGGTTCCGAAGGTGCAATTAAAAATTTATAAAGACGCAAGCTGAGCTATTTACAACTAACCGCCCAAATGAACAGGTGCTGTTCGAGTATAAAAGAATGATATGTTTCAAAATGATTAATGTTGAATGTGAACGACAGAACTCAAGGACGACAGTTTTTTTTTACTTAAGAGACAATAAGGTATTGTTCCGTTTCCCTAATTATTAATGAAGGCGAAAAGACGCAGTAATCTTTGTTTTGATACAGTGATGCAAGCAAATTCAAAATTTTGAGCATTTATTGTTTTACTTCTGGAAGTACTGATGAGTACTCCATCGTCACTGTTTTCCATGGCGGTGATTGTCGGGCGCACTAGGTAGCAACGAGCACGAGTCATCTGAGAGTTGGTAACGGCCATATTTAAATGAAGACGATACAAAACATCTGCAGGAAACGTTGCACTAGGGTGTCGGACCTCCTTTTGCCAGGCATAATGCAGCAACTCGGCGTGGCATGGACTCAACAAGTCGTTGGAAGTCTCCTGCAGAAATACTGAGCCATGCTGCCACTATAACCGTCCATAGAGGCGAAAGTATTGCCGGTGCAGGACGTTGCGCACGAACTGACTTCTCGGTTACGTACTATAAATGTTCAGTGGAGTTCATGTCGGCTGATCTGGTTGACCAAATCATTCGCTCGAACTGTCCGGAATGTTCTTCAAACCAGTCGCGAACAGCTGTGGCCCAGTAACAGGACATCGTTTTTTGGGAACATGAAGTCCTAGAATTACTGAAAATGGTCTCCAAGTTAATGCCAGTTAATGATCGGTTCATTTGGACGGGAAGAAACCGTCCATTCCATGTAATCACAGTGCACAACGTTGTGGACCAAACACCACGTTGGACATTGCCTTTTGACAACTTGAGTCCATGGCTTGGTGGTGTCTGCGCCACACTCGAACCATACCGTCAACTGAAATCGGGACTCATTTAACCAGGTCACGGATTTCCTGTCTTCTAGGGTCCAACCTATACGGTCATGTGGCCAGGAGAGGCGCTGCAGGGATTTCGTACTATTAGCAAAGGAATTCACGTCGGTGGTCTGCTACCATAGACCATTAACTCAAAATTTCGCCGCACTGTCCTAGTGGCTACTTTCGTCGTACGTCGCATATTGATTTTTACGGTTCTTTCACACAGTGTTGCTCGTCTGTTAGCACTGACATCTCAACGCATGCGCTGCTGCTCTCGGTCGTTAAGTGAGGGCCGTCGGCCAATTCGTTGTCTTTGGTGAAATGCAATGCCTGAACTGTGGTATTCCCGGCACACTCTTGACACTAAAGATCTGGGAATATTGAATTGCCAAACAATTTCCGAAATGTAATGTCCCATGCATCGATATCTAACTACGATTCCGCATGCAAAGTCTGTTAATTCCACTCGTGGCACCATATTCACGTCTGAAACTTTTTCGTATGAACCACCTGCGTACAAATTATAGCACCGCCATTGCACTGCACTAGATATCAACGCCATCGGTATTTGTGAATATAGCTATCCCATGAGTTTTGCCCCTTCACTACTGTAGATCTTCCGCCTCCTGTGTGTAGCAAGAGAGCGCTACGAAGCGACTACTGACCTTGAGTGCGCTGAAGAACCCGCTGGCGGGCTTGAGCGGGTGGTGGGAGGAGGCAGCGGCGGCGGCGGCGGCGACGGAGCCGGCGGACTGTGCGGGGGCGGGCGCGGCGCCGCCGCCGGGGGCCCCGTCATCGGCGTCGTGGCGGCCCGGCCGCGGCCGCAGCTCCGACGCCGACTTGGACAGGTGGCGGCCGAGCGCCGGCTCCGCCTCCACGTTCAGCCGCGACCGCTCCGCTGCCAAACACAAGGATCCTTCAGTTACGTCGCTTCCATTCCCCAAAACAGGAGACTAATGCACTATTTGAGGATACCCTAAGTCAGGCATGGGCAACCTTTGCTGAAATGCGGGCTTGATTCACAAGCTTTCATTGTTCGTGGGCAGCATCGCCACGACGCGACATCAACGCTCCTAGTGCAGAAAGTCAGAACTATAGTGGCCGTGATGTTAGTGCGGTAATACGTCAATATGGATGCAGCCCTTTCCCGACACGCCACGACAACAAATTATGCCTCAAAACTCGTCTTTTTCCTTTTTTTAAAAATTCATTTTAGGTTCATCTGGAATTTCTTCCGCGGGTTACGTAGAAATCAGTCGCACGCGAGCCGTCGGTTGCCCACTCTTACCCCAAATAATATCTGCTCGATAGGTTCCCAGCTGCGGAAGCTGCGAAAGATTTCAACGGGGCAGTTGCTCGTCATCTTCAGATACGACTGTGTCGAGCTGTGGCATTTCGCCAATTCTAGATACCTGCGGTGAAGCAAGCCGTGGACTTCCCATGCGTGGGGCTGGAAAAACCGATCGCAAACAGCACACTCCAGTTTGCTCAGGGTATCGGTTTCCGGTTTCCAGACTAACTGTTCAGGATTCGTGTCCCCAACTGTCATTGTCCTCTGCCATGATGTTCCTATGCGCCTTTATAGGAAACGATTGCACACCACCTAATGAAAGCCGCCCTACGTAGCGCGGAAGTGCCCGCTTGATGTCACGAAAGGCTGACCCGCTATTATTAAAGGAGCCAGGTAAAATTGTGTTGTCAGTACAAATGAAGTACCAACACAACGGGAGGGTCAGCAGAGCTCAGTGACTTCGAAAGTGAACTCGTAATTAGATGTAAACTGCATAATAATTCCATCAGGACAGTTCAACCTTTCGAAAGCTGCTCAAGAAGACAGTTGGTAATGTAATTATGATGTGGAAGTGCGAAGGAACAGTGACAGCTAAACCAACACCGGGCTGACAGTCGGGCATTACGGAGGGTGGACGCAAAAAATCGCATGAAATCAGCGGAGACATCACTCTTGAGTTCCAAAGTGCTACCAGTAGTCCAGTTAGCATAATGACTGCTCTGGTGAATTATAAATAGTGGAGTACAACGACATAATAATTCCTCATACACCATGTATTTCTGTTTTCAGTGCTAAGCGACGCTTGAAGCAGTCTAAAGAGCGACGCCACTGGAGAGTGGATGACAGGAAACGAATGATTTGGACTGATGAGTCACGCTGCACCCTGTGAAAATCCGATGAAAGGGTTTGTGTTTCGCGAATGGCAGGAGAATTTTACCTGCCATCGTGAATAGTGCCGACAGAGAAGTGCGAGGAGGTGATTTTGTGGTGTGGGACTGGTTTTCGTGGTTAGAGTGTGATCCCCTTATTGCGTTTAAGGAAGTTACCAAATACGGAAGACACTGAGCACTGCATGCGTGAAAGGAACAGTAAGTACACACTGTATTGTGTCATAAAGGAGTATATGTAAGGCAATGATTTGAGAGCAATGACATTCTTCAAATGGACTAGCGTGCACAGTGTCCAACCTGAATCCAATGGAACACCTTTTGGATGAGTTATCACGTCAATTGCCCTCCAGACTCCATCGTCAAGCACCGCGACCTTCTCTGGTATCAACCCTTCAGGATGAATGGAAAATCATTACCCTACAGACATTCAGACATATCACTGAAACTGTATCTAACAAAGTTCAAGCTGTCATAAGGGTGCACGAATCACATCCCATGGTAATGTCTACTATCAGGTGTCCGGATACTTTTGATCATATAGTGCATAAATTGACCAACTACTATAGCTGCTCACAGTCGGATCTGAATGTGACGAGCAGATGCTTCTCTGAAATATTATGCCGTTTCCACTAATTCATACGACAGAAACCTTTCAAGCAGGATGTTGTTGTTGTTGTTGTTGTTGTTGTGGTCTTCAGTCCTGAGACTGGTTTGATGCAGCCCTCCATGATACTCTATCCTGTGCAAGCTTCTTCATCTCCCAGTACCTACTGCAACCTACATCCTTCTGAATCTGCTTAGTGTATTGATCTCTTGGTCTCCCTCTACGATTTTTATCCTCCTCGCTGCCCTCCAATGCTAAATTTGTGATCCCTTGATGCCTCAAAACATGTCCTACCAACCGATCCCTTCTTCTAGTCAAGTTGTGCCACAAACTTCTCTTCTCCCCAATCCTATTCAATACCTCCTCATTAGTTACGTGATCTACCCACCTTATCTTCAACATTCTTCTGTAGCACCACATTTCGAAAGCTTATATTCTCTTCTTGTCCAAACTGGTTATCGTCCATGTTTCACTTCCATACATGGCTACACTCCATACAAATACTTTCAGAAACGACTTCCTGACACTTAAATCTATACTCGATGTTTACAAATTTCTCTTCTTCAGAAACGATTTCCTTGCCATTGCCAGTCTACATTTTATATCCTCTCTACTTCGACCATCATCAGTTATTTTACACCCTAAATAGCAAAACTCCTTTACTACTTTAAGTGTCTCATTTCCTAATCTAATCCCCTCAGCATCACCCGATTTAATTTGACTACATTCCATTATCCTCGTTTTGCTTTTGTTGATGTTCATCTTATATCCTCCTTTCAAGACACTGTCCATTCCGTTCAACTGCTCTTCCAAGTCCTTTGCTGTCTGTGACAGAATTACAATGTCATCGGCGAACCTCAAAGTTTTTACTTCTTCTCCATGAATTTTAATACCTACTCCGAATTTTTCTTTTGTTTCCTTTACTGCTTGCTCAATATACAGATTGAATAACATCGGGGAGAGGCTACAACCCTGTCTCACTCCTTTCCCAACCACTGCTTCCCTTTCATGCCCCTCGACTCTTGTAACTGCCATCTGGTTTCTGTACAAATTGTAAATAGCCTTTCGCTCCCTGTATTTTACCCCTGCCACCTTCAGAATTTGAAAGAGAGTATTTAAGTTAACGTTGTCAAAAGCTTTCTCTAAGTCTACAAATGCTAGAAACGTAGGTTTGCCTTTTCTTAATCTTTCTTCTAAGATAGGTCGTAAGGTTACTATTGCCTCACGTGTTCCAACATTTCTACGGAATCCAAACTGATCTTCCCCGAGGTCCGCTTCTACCAGTTTTTCCATTCGTCTGTAAAGAATTCGCGTTAGTATTTTGCAGCTGTGACTTATTAAACTGATAGTTCCGTAATTTTCACATCTGTCAACACCTGCTTTCTTTGGGATTGGAATTATTATATTCTTCTTGAAGTCTGTGGGTATTTTGCCTGTCTCATACATCTTGCTCACCAGAGTTTTGTCATGACTGGCTCTCCCAAGCCCATCAGTAGTTCTAATGGAATGTTGTCTACTCCCGGGGCCTTGTTTCGACTCAGGTCTTTCAGTGCTCTGTCAAACTCTTCACGCAGTATCTTATCTCCCATTTCGTCTTCATCTACATCCTCTTCCATTTCCATAATATTGTCCTCAAGTACATCGCCCTTGTATAAACCCTCTATATACTCCTTCCACCTTCCTGCTTTCCCTTCTTTGCTTAGAACTGGGTTGCCATCTGAGCTCTTGATATTCATACAAGTGGTTCTCTTCTCTCCAAAGGTCTCTTCAATTTTCCTGTAGGCAGTATCTATCTTACCCCTAGTGAGACAAGCCTCTACATCCTTACATTTGTCCTCTACCCATCCCTGCTTAGCCATTTTGCACTTCCTGTCGATCTCATTTTTGAGACGTTTGTATTCCTTTTTGCCTGCTTCATTTACTGCATTTTTATATTTTCTCCTTTCATCAATTAAATTCAATATTTCTTCTGTTACCCAAGGATTTCTATTAGCCCTCGTCTTTTTACCTACTTGATCCTCTGCTGCCTTCACTACTTCATCCCTCAGAGCTACCCATTCTTCTTCTACTGTATTTCTTTCCCCCATTCCTGTCAATTGTTCCCTTATGCTCTCCCTGAAACTCTGTACAACCTCTGCTTCTTTCAGTTTATCCAGGTCCCATCTCCTTAAATTCCCGCCTTTTTGCAGTTTCTTCAGTTTCAATCTGCAGTTCATAACCAATAGATTGTGGTCAGAATCCACATCTGCCCCTGGAAATGTCTTACAATTTAAAACCTGGTTCCTAAATCTCTGTCTTACCATTATGTAATCTATCTGATACCTTTTAGTATCTCCAGGATTCTTCCATGTATACAACCTTCTTTCATGATTCTTGAACCAAGTGTTAGCTATGATTAAGTTATGCTCTGTGCAAAATTCTACAAGGCGGCTTCCTCTTTCATTTCTTCCCCCCAATCCATATTCACCTACTATGTTTCCTTCTCTCCCTTTTCCTATTGACGAATTCCAGTCACCCATGACTATTAAATTTTCGTCTCCCTTCACTACCTGAATAATTTCTTTTATCTCGTCATACATTTCATCAATTTCTTCATCATATGCAGAGCTAGTTGGCATATAAACTTGTACTACTGTAGTAGGCATGGGCTTTGTGTCTATCTTGGCCACAATAATGCGTTCACTATGGTATTTGTAGTAGCTAACCCGCAGTCCTATTTTTTAATTCATTATTAAACCTACTCCTGCATTACCCGTATTTCATTTTGTATTTATAACCCTGTAATCACCTGACCAAAAGTCTCGTTCCTCCTGCCACCGAACTTCACTAGTTCCCACTATATCTAACTTTAACCTATCCATTTCCCTTTTTAAATTTTCTAACCTACCTGCCCGATAAGGGATCTGACATTCCACGCTCCGATCCGTAGAATGCCAGTTTTCTTTGTCCTGATAACGACGTCCTCTTGAGTAGTCCCCGCCCGGAGATCCGAATGGGGGACTATTTTACCTCCGGAATATTTTACCCAAGAGGATGCCATCATCATTTAATCATACAGTAAAGCTGCATGTCCTCTGGAGAAATTACGGCTGTAGTTTCCCCTTGCTTTCAGCCGTTCGCAGTACCAGCACAGCAAGGCCGTTTTGGTTAATGTTACAAGGCCAGATCAGTTAATCATCCAGACTGTTGCCCCTGCAACTATTGAAAAGGCTGCTGCCCCTCTTCAGGAGCCACATGTTTGTCTGGCCTCTCAACAGATACCCCTCCGTTGTGGTTGCACCTACGGTACGGCCATCTGTATCGCTGAGGCACGCAAGCCTCCCCACCAACGGCAAGGTCGATGGTTCATGGGGGGTTCAAGCAGGATACTGGTAATAAACCACAGTCAGGGAAATGTGCAGCTTGCTATCCATTTCCTTTTTTAGGATACATAACCTATTTACTTGTCTTAGCCACAAATGTTTCAAACGTTTCTTTGCTTAATATTGTTTAACAATGATAAGGGATAAAAAGATGATGTTCGAGTCTGTTAAGTGACGCATGTTTATATAAAAGACGTAGAAACAGAGTGGTAAGCTTCTCTTAAACCAAGAAGAAACATGCCATCAGTGCAAACACGATGAGGCAAATTCAGAATGCGTTGACTCCAGTCTCATGTTAAACATTCAATCCATTATTTAATACAAAGAAGACTGTAATAAATTTATAAATAAGTACATTTACATTTTTTAAGGTCATAAAAAACACCAATCAGAACGTTCCTCAGTGGGGCAGAATGGTGGAACTGATGCTGCAGTAGTTGTCTTTGTCGGAAGGCAGTAGGTTGTTAGTGAGAGTGGAACAAGGTACGGAGCGGCGCTATGCACACGTCACATAAATGGTGGGACCACACTCGCAGCCGACCCGAGCGGAACGCTGCTCTCTGCACCTGGCGTAGCTGCCCGCTGATAGCTCCTCGGAGTGGTCTCTAATAAGCTGCAACTGGCGTAGCTGCCAGTGACGCTCTACTGAGCGGCACGAACCCGCGCAAGCCGCTTAACGCTTTCGGGCGCTAAGTGGCAAGAGCTTCAACTCAACTTCCTGTAACTTCGGTTGCAAATCTCCCCAGCGGGACTCTCCCGTTCTTTGGTAGGGTAATCTCAGTGTCAGGGGCCCGTTCACGTCGGATAACCCCGCGCACTGTAGGCCGCTCTCTTCAACCCGCGCTCTCTTGCGCCGCGCATTGCACTCCGCGCAGATAGGTCGTAGGGACACCCCTCTTCTGTAGGAACACGATACACAGCGCTTTCGCTAAAAAGCAAATATTGTCGCTTCGTGAAAAGAGCAAAATTGTCGTGCATCCATCCTTCCCTATCCAAATAAATACTCCCGAAACAGCAAAGATGTCCGATCTTTCCTGTGCTTAACCCACCACTCACCCGCAGCAAAGCTGCAGCACAAGAGGCGGTAATGCCGGCTACTCCCGCCATCATTTCCGTCCCACTGTCCACCTTCCAAGAGCAGGTTGCCTTGAAGGACAAACAGATCGCGGAACAGCTGGAGCTGATTGCAGAGCTGATGGGCAGTGAAAACACACAGACAGAAACACCCACACCACACACACAGGCACCTGCTGAACAACAGAAGGACATGCCCCCTATTTCACCTCTGGCGGCCCAGGCACCGACGGAACCGGATCCTGAGCCGACAGAGAACGCAACAAACACAGATGAAGACGGGCCGTGGCAGCAGGTCGGCCCAAGGCGCAAACAGCAGCCAAATACGCAAACAAGTGAGCCCACAAACTCACGAGGCAACGGCCGAGCGCTGCTGCCAACACCATCTACATCGCGAACAATCAACAATAACAACACAGGGACCAACACAAACAACCCTGCGACTGCAGCAACCACAAATATACAAGCAGCTACGCAGAACACAAACAACACCGCGACTGGCTTCCCACCGGTCATCATTCACAACAACGGAGACCTAAGTCTCCGAAACAAGGAATTTAACAATCAGCACAGCCCCACAACATACTACTCTAAGCTCACCGGGGAACACGCCGCACTGTACGTGGCGAACAAGGCAGACTACACAAATCTACTGGATTTTCTCAAAGAAAGAAAGGTAGAACACTTCACGTACAGGACAGTCCTGGAAAAAACACAGCAGTACGTGATAAAGGGGATAGACTCACGAACCCCGACCGACACAGTACACAATGAACTCTCTGCTCTCGGATGGGAGTGCATTCGGGTAAACCGAATGTCAGAGTTCGGCACAGCAAGACCGTCTCATAACTACATGGCGGAATTGGCCGACACGGCCAAGTCCCGCGACCTGCTGAAGTTAAAGCTATTTCTTCACATGGTCGTCAATGTAGAGGTTTACAACATGCCGCGCACCCCCCAACAATGCCACAACTGCCAGCGCTTTGCGCACGCGGGTATCAGATGCGGTCTCGCACCCCGTTGCCGCATTTGCGCTGGCGGTCACACGACCCAACGCTGCAAACTCCCCCATACAGCAGCTCGCAAGTGCGCCAACTGTGGTGCTGCCCATCCGGCAAACTACAGAGGGTGCATTGCTTACAAAGCAGCTCTGAGGCGCAAAATCGCGAAACATGCGAAACCTACCGCCATCACAGTTCTAAAACCGCCCCCGCGCCCAGTAAGAAGTGGAATATCCTTCGCTGGAGTGGTCGCTGGCAGCCCCAGCAGCGCGGGACGGTCAGAGGAGCCCCAGAGCTCAGAACACGCTCGGCAAACACCCCCAGCAACAGCCACACAACAGACAAACACAACATCTGACACCAAACCCGCACCGGGCACACAACACGAAACCAGCAACAACACCACCCTACCCCCTGAGATCGCGAACTGCAGCCCACCACAGGCTACAGAAAATGCACCTAACAGGGACAACCACAGCGCCAGAGGAGGAGGAGAAGGAGAAACAGCCGCAGCACGAGGAACACAACCACATCACAACAAGTACACAGACAACCGGACACCAACACTCACGAATACAACCCGGACACTAACTCAACAACACACATAACACACCCACTCACCACAGAGAATACACAGGCGCCCACAACTGCCACACGAACAGCCGACTCTCAGGCCAGCCCTCACCAAACGCCAACACTGGAACAAGCGGCCGCTAACACGACCAATAACTCGCAGGCCGACATGACCAACATTACGACAACATTCCAGAGAATAATGGAAACATTATTCCCCGGACGCACGACCACCGAAATAGTCACGAAGATTATGGGGTGTGTCTCACAACTCTTCATGCAGTTCCTGTCGGGTACGCTCAACTGGACTAGCTTCCAAGCCACTATCACACCGCTTTTTACACTACTACATGGATAATACACCACACCAGCCCCGAAACGCAGACTTAAACACAATCTCACAGATCCTGTTTTGGAATGCCAACGGGATCGCAAGCAAAAAAGCCGAGATGGCCGCGTTCATGGAGCGAAAGGGTATCCGAATCGCTCTTGTGAACGAAACACTGCTTACGCATCGCAAACAACTAAACTTCCCAGGGTATTGCGTCTATCGTACCGACCGAGCGGATGGCAGGAGGGGGGGGCGGCACGGCAATCATCATACACAGAGACATAGAACACACGAACATCGAGCTCCCAGCACTTGAAAGACTAGAGGCTACGGCCGTCAGGGTCAAGTTCAACGGGGCCAACACCACACTGGTATCACTATACAATATCACTATACAACCCTCCTAAAAACATAGTAACACGTGATATCAGCACAGTACTCAACATAGCACCACGGGTAATAGCCGCTGGAGACCTCAACGCAAAACACCCTGATTGGAACTCACGAACACGAACCTCCAACGGCAAGAAACTGTACGAACACGCACTAGGCCGAAACTACATTATACTTGGGCCGGACGTTCCCACGTTCGTGCCTACACAGGCTCGACATAGGCCAGACGTGTTAGACATAGCCCTCATAAAGGGCATCGCATGCACACTCAACCTAACGGTTGAAAACGATCTGGACTCGGACCACATGCCTGTAATACTGCACATGGAAGAGACACTGCAGGACATCGAACCACGCAGGATGCTTAACTACAAGCGTGCGAATTGGACACTGTTCAAGGAAACGCTTGATAGTCGCATTTCTGACACTCACGAAATGAACAACACACAGCAAATCGATGAGGCTGTGGAGGCTCTCACAACTGCCGTCCAAGACGCAATGACTGACGCCATTCCATTTACAACACCAAGACAACACTCGACGGCCCTGCCCCAGGAAATCCTGGGCCTTATCTCAATGAGGAACCGCCTCAGGAGATACTGGCAGCGTACCAGGCGTCCGTTCTATAAACTGCACGTCAACAGACTCCAGGGCATAATACGGAATAAAACACAAACATTCAGAAACTAGAAATGGGGACAGAAACTCGCTGGGCTGGATACCACACGTCCTGGCGTGTGGCAGCTGGCCAGACACTTCACCAGGGAGAAACATTACATTCCCACGTTACAAGGACCAGACGGCCCGGCCTACTCCGCGACGTGAAAGGCAGAGCTTATGGCCACAACACTTGCAGCGTCCTTCATGCCGAATATGGTTCCTTCAGACCCAGCATTCACACTTGAAACGGACCAGGAGGTTACACGACTTGTAGCCCAGCCCTCGCGCAACGAAATAAGACGTACTAGCACAAATGAAATCACATGGGCTATCAAGCACACCAACGCTAGAAAAGCCCCTGGGCCTGATGGCATTCAAAACCATGTCCTCCAGGAGTTCACGGATAAAGCCGTAGAATACCTCACACACTTAACGAATGCCATCCTGACACACCAACACTTCCCTGACTTTTGGAAGGCGGCCAAGGTCCTGATGTTCAGGAAGCTCGGGAAAGACCACTCCCTCCCACAAAATTACCGACCCATCAGTCTGCTGTGTTCGCTCAGCAAGACTGTTGAGAAGGTAATACTGAAACGTATCACTAGGCATTGCATCGCCAACGACACCCTAAGACCGGAGCAATTCGGCTTTAGGAATCACCACTCGACAACACAGCAACTCCTCCGCGTAGTCGAACATATAACACACGGCTACAACATGAACAAAGCCACAGGGGCCGTGTTCCTAGACATCGAAAAGGCTTTCGATCGTCTCTGGCACAACGGACTCATACGCAAACTAAGCGAAGCTGGATTCCCAGACGGACTCGTACGTCTCATACACTCATATCTCACGAACAGATGTTTCAACACTAACGTGCAGGATAAACAATCAACACAACACGGTATCCAAGCTTGAGTACCCCAAGGGAGCATCCTAGGGCCCATCTTGTTTAACCTGTACATTAATGACTTCCCAGCGACACAAAACACGACGTTAGCCGTCTACGCGGATGACACAGGCATCCTCGCGCAAGACTGGAAACCGTCGAACATCAATTCACGAATACAGAGAGCACTCAGAACAGCTGAGCCTTGGTTGGAGCGATGGCGTATTAAAGTAAACGTCGACAAGTGCGAAGCAGTTCTGTTCACACGCAGACCGAAACTACTGCGCAAACACCAACACTGTAGACCAATAACACTACATACACGCCCAATACGTTTCCGAGAGAAAGTCAGGTACCTTGGTGTCTGGCTGGACCGGAAACTTACATGGGGGGACCACATCGAATACGTTGCCAACCGAGCGCACGCGAGGCTCAAACAGCTCTACCCAATGCTCAACAGGGAAAGCACACTGAATAGGAGGGTGTCGAGGTCCTTATACATGACACTGATTAGACCTCTGATGACGTACGCAGCTCTCGTCTGGGGATATGCAGCTCCCACACGACTGCGCCGCCTGCAGATCATACAGAACAAGGTGCTACGAATCATTAGCAATGCTCCACGCTACACACGCACCGTGGATCTTCACCATGAATACCGCCTTGATACCCTCAAGGAAGTATTCAAAAAACACGCCACACGACTATACAGGAACTCGAGACACTCGAACAATCCTTTCATCCTCACTCTGGGAAACTACGATCACAACCACAGGTGGAAACACAAGCGGCCAAAGACACTGCTAGCTAGGGCATAGCCGCCTATGTTTAACTAACATACGCAAACAGCGACAAACGTCGGCAAGCCCCTGCATATCAGCAACACTGACTGGCAACTACCAGCTGCTATTAGTGCCGACCAACAGGCCACAGCAGGGACACCGACGAGCTCGCCCACAGACGCACAAACAATCTGCCAACATTCCCTCACACTGTGCCTCCGGTATATGACCTATCGGACACAAGATCGATAACAAACCTAACTGTTGCAGGATGCTGACGCTGAACGAGGACTCTGTACCAGCACCCAGCGCCAGCCGCCGAGCAGCACAAACGCACAACGTCAAGGTATCGACATGCATGATACCCACTACTAACAAAGCCTATCCTTACACAACCTATCGCAGGCAGCAAGACAACCGCTACTGCTCTTGCCGCCCGACCTAACTTTCGCCGAGGTTTCTTTCCCTTGGCCCTTGCCTTGGCACTTTTTTTCCTCTGCCCTTCAAACCGCTACCCTTCGTCAGATTTCGACCAATCTATCTCCAGATGAGCGCGTATTAATGGTTAATCCTAACCAGACGTACGCAAACATCGCAGTACCCACATCCTGCGACACCTCACTTTAGTGAATACTAACCCTTATGCAGAGATGGCAGTAGACCTTTTGTGTTGGCCATCATGCCGATGTGGGCGTGGAGGGGCTCCACCTCTAAAAAAAAAAAACAGGCTTTCCTAGGATGGTATGATCGGACAAATAGTAGTTTCGGGAATGATGATGGCTGCTGTTTGCATGTATGTGTAGAGACAGGATACTGCTGCCATCTTGAAAATTGCAGAGTTAGACACAAAAACTTTAATTTTGGGAGGTCGTTTTTATCTGCTCATAACCTTGTCGTTGTAGTTCACAGTTCCGGCTGTAGTATTACTTTTTAATTAGTAGTATTTATTTTGCTTTTAAAATTATTTCCGACATTGACGGAGTCAGAGATTCCTGTCTTATAGTTTCATCTGCGTGTACTTATCGTTGTATCTGCTGACGTACAACCTCTGTTTAATTTCGTTAGTCATTTTTATGTCTAATTCTTTTGTCTAGCGTCCGCCGGTTTTTGTTCTGTTCTGTTCCCGCTCTGATAAGGTGCGGACGCATTTTCATGAATCTCTGTATGAATCTGTTAAAATGTACCTTAAGTGCTTATAATATAGTCAAAGTTAACTTTACTACGAGGGCTGTCCAGAAAGTAAGTTACGATTGATCGCGAAATGAAAATCACAATGAAAATCATACATTTTTCATTTGTAACAGTTAGCTACACCTTTCAGCTACTTCTCTACGTAGTCGCCGTTCTGACTTTCCAATACCCTCATCATAGAAGGCAGCCGCCAGTGCTTTCCGCCAGTTCTCTACGCTGGCCTAAAGCTCGTTCTCTGTGCCAAAATGTTGTCTTCATAGCCAGCGGTTCGTTCGAGCAGAGATGAAACTCAGTGGGAGACAATTAAGCGCTGTATTGTGGGTAACCAAACATTTCCAATTGAAGCGATGCAGGAACATCTTCATTGCCCCTGCAGAATGAGGCTGAGAATTGTCGTGAAGAAGAAACCGCACGACAGTTATGTAATGTTGGTTGCATAGCTTCAGGGGAAAACTCTCACCAGGCCCTCGTACTTGGTGGGAGACACTATTTTCTATAACACCTTTACGCGCTCACTAAGAGCTCAGGAATGAAAAGAGCGACATAATTCTACCTAGAATCATACTAGAGACACTGCCCAACACATCTTTGCAAAGCTTTATCGGATTTTCATAGACGTTTCCATTTCGCAACCGATCGTAACTTACTTTCTGGACAGCCCTCCTATAATTTTCATTTCTAAATTTCAACCCTCCATGTCACTTTGTTATTAATATTTTATGATTTATGTTTTTCAGACGATAACGGCTGGAAAAGAGGCGACGACGACCCACTGTTAGTAGGCGTATGTAGCCGAACACTTATAGTGTTCAGTCTTTAATTTCAAACCGCGTATTTCGCTCCACGTCCCTGAGATCGGGCGCCGATCATTTCATTTGCATCTTGCCGCAGTTTTCACGCGAGTAACGCCGTCCACTAACAGTGACGTCGTTGTCCGACCTACACCAGTCCCACAAAGGCTCCGCTTCGTTCAAATTATTGATGGTGGTCCATGTTTTATTTTTTAATTTGTACTAGCTGCTTCACTCCGAACTCGGCACGGAGCGTTGCAGTTTCATCGCGCTGCGCCGTCCGTATTGCGGGTGACAATACGTGCGCGATCGCCATCTAATGGAACTTTCCTCCTTCTTTATTAATTTGGAATGCAAATTTACATTTTTGAGCCCCCTTATTTAAGGCTAGGAAACGTTTCACGGCCCAGTACTTTACGATTCATGCTGAATATATACTCCTGGAAATTGAAATAAGAACGCCGTGAATTCATTGTCCCAGGAAGGGGAAACTTTATTGATACATTCCTGGGGTCACATACATCACATGATCACACTGACAGAACCACAGGCGCATAGACACAGGCAACAGAGCATGCACAATGTCGGCACTAGTACAGTGTATATCCACCTTTCGCAGCAATGCAGGCTGCTATTCTCCCATGGAGACGATCGTAGAGATGCTGGATGTAGTCCTGTGGAACGGCTTGCCATGCCATTTCCACCTGGCGCCTCAGTTGGACAAGCGTTCGTGCTGGACGTGCAGACCGCGTGAGACGACGCTTCATCCAGTCCCAAACATGCTCAATGGGGGACAGATCGGGAGATCTAGCTGGCCAGGGTAGTTGACTTACACCTTCTAGAGCACGTTGGGTGGCACGGGATACATGCGGACGTGCATTGTCCTGTTGGAACAGCAAGTTCCCTTGCCGGTCTAGGAATGGTAGAACGATGGGTTCGATGACGGTTTGGATGTATCGTGCACTATTCAGTGTCCCCTCGACGATCACCAGTGGTGTACGGCCAGTGTAGGAGATCGCTCCCCACACCATGATGCGGGGTGTTGGCCCTATGTGCCTCGGTCGTATGCAGTCCTGATTGTGGCTCTCACCTGCACGGCGCCAAACACGCATACGACCATCATTGGCACCAAGGCAGAAGCGACTCTCATCGCTGAAGACGGCACGTCTCCATTCGTCCCTCCATTCACGCCTGTCGCGACACCACTGGAGGCGGGCTGCACGATGTTGGGGCGTGAGCGGAAGACGGCCTAACGGTGTGCGGGACCGTAGCCCAGCTTCATGGAGACGGTTGCGAATGGTCCTCGCCGATATCCCAGGAGCAACAGTGTCCCTAATTTGCTGGGAAGTGGCGGTGCGGTCCCCTACGGCACTGCGTAGGATCCTACGGTCTTGGCGTGCATACGTGAGTCGCTGCGGTCCGGTCCCAGGTCGACGGGCACGTGCACCTTCCGCCGACCACTGGCGACAACATCGATGTACTGTGGAGACCTCACGCCCCACGTGTTGAGCAATTCGGCAGTACGTCCACCCGGCCTCCCGCATGCCCACTATACGCCCTCGCTCAAAGTCCGTCAACTGCACATACGGTTCACGTCCACGCTGTCGCGGCATGCTACCAGTGTTAAAGACTGCGATGGAGCTCCGTATGCCACGGCAAACTGGCTGACACTGACGGCGGCGGTGCACAAATGCTGCGCAGCTAGCGCCATTCGACGGCCAACACCGCGGTTCCTGGTGTGTCCGCTGTGCCGTGCGTGTGATCATTGCTTGTACAGCCCTCTCGCAGTGTCCGGAGCAAGTATGGTGGGTCTGACACACCGGTGTCAATGTGTTCTTTTTTCCATTTCCAGGAGTGTAGTTAACTTCGCAATAAATACACGCGACTCGCATTTACAGCGATATCCCTTAATGTCAACATTGAAATCACCGATGCCATTCCTTTCCGAATTTTCTTTATAAACGTCCAGCTGGGAGCAACTGAAGAGTAGTGACATGCTTTTTCAGCAGGGATTACGTTTCCAATAATTTATTAACTTTACAGCTATTTGTCATTTTGTGTAAAATTGAAAGCAGACATGCGTACTTTGATAAATTATAACATAAGGTATTTAGCTATTTTTTATGTTAGCTTTATTGTTGTCTTCATTGTATGACTGTTGGCACAGGCTTTTTCAGTTCGATGAAATTTCCTACAACGTTCAATATGAATTATAAAGGTAGTTGCTGCTCGTAAATAATTAGAGTTCCTACAGATTTTTGTCTTCCGTATCGCTTTTTTCGTAGTAAACAAGCACACTTCTTCACAGCGATGGACTAAATATCACAGAAACACAACCTCCTGCAGCTGCACAAACATGTCTCTCTATTACTACAGTCCAAACAAGTCTCTATATTACCACAGACACGACCAGATTCACTAGTACAGAGGGACTACGAAGTAAAGAGTCTAAGCATTTACACTGCTGGCGGCGAAGGAATTTAAATTTACTTTACACAAGTTTCAATGATAATATTACAAAATTTTGTAAAACTATTATAGTTAATAACTTCATAAAATTGACATATTTATCTGTTTTGTTAATTAACTAGAAGATTATTCAATTCATGTGAAATGAAATCAATGTTTGTAAGGTATATCACTTAGAGAGAAATATTACTTTTTGTAAATGAGATGATCGATACCCACCGTTATCTTAGGACCCTAATATTCAATAGGCTTTATTACATCGTAGCACGTAGGGACTTTACTGGAATTTGTTCGCGAAACAGTACTAAGATGAAGTAACGTAAGTGGGTATCAGACCTCTACAGCCGGCCGGGGTGGCCGAGCGGCTCTAGGCGCTTCAGTCTGGAACCGCGAGACTGCTACGGTCGCAGGTTCGAATCCTGCCTCGGGCTTAGATGTGTGTGACGTCCTTAGGTTAGTTAGGTCTAAGTAGTTCTAAGTTCTACGGGACTGATGACCTCGGATGTTAAGTCTCATAGTGCTCAGAACCAGACCACTACAGCCCTGTAACTAGCAAAGAGAATGAAAGAACTGAATTAATGTTTCTCTATTAAGTGACTTGTGTTTTCTTAAGTAACTATCTCTGACGTATTGACTTTGTAAATTATTGCAGACACACGGGTAGTTATTTTAAATTTTTTAAAAAAGGTAATAATTACTAATTTAAATAGGTAATATGTATTACCTAGGGGACTAAACTGTCGATTCGCTTTTCTAACTGAGAAGATGAGATTTGCCTTTCAAATTTGTTGCGAAAGGTGTAGCACTTACTGCTCGAGTTAATGTGGAGAAGTGGGACTTACAACCCATGTCTTGCTATTTCTATGAATCGCAGTTAACCGCGAGGCTTAGGGCTGTCACCACTGTGGACTCTCCTGCACACAGTCGGGAGTTCAGAAAGTGAAACTGAGGGAGGTTGCCGCCCATCCGTCACCAGTAGCGGAGAGTTTCTTGTGGGCTGCAGTTTCACTACGGGCAGCGCCTGGCAAGAATTTAATTGACTAGCGAAAAATGTTCACGTTTCCACAGTCAATAACTTTTTGTTTACGACGATGAGACGGTAGTGTTATTGTATCTGACGCTATACCATTAGAAAAATAAATACGAGTACCAAACGTTTTGTGACATTTGCCGCTTGGTAAGGAAAAAAGAAAGACAGAACAGACGGGACAGAACACAATTTTTCAATAGTTTTGCGAAATTAACATATTCAGGCAGTATTGTTGTAGCTTCTCTAGAGATTACAGCGTGACGACTCCCTTGCCGTAGACAAGTGGTTTGTCTGGAGGTTACAACGTTCACTGGATACAGCGTGAACATCACATACTGACAATTTCGAGCCGTTGTGCTGTCTCTTTAGACTCCACTCTGCAAAAAGGCTCCCCGAACTGTGATTCCTTGCATTTGAGAATGAGCCATGGTATTGTGGAAGAAAAGAACTTGCTAGAAGGATCGAGGGTTCAATATATGCACACGATGGTGATTGGTCAATGAAATATATAAGATCATCCGTTGACCCATCATGGATAGGCGAGATCAGCTGGTTAAGTAATTGTGTCAGTATCAATGAAATTTTCAACAGACGGGTAACTAAGATGTTATTTTATTTTATTTTGACGATAACCGGTTCCAGCATTCCACTATGCCATCTTCAGGCCCAATATGTATCTCTCAAAATAAACGATTACGTCAGACAGTGCCATATATCCCCGGATTTCCTGAATTCAGATCGTTTCGCAAGTGCTTAATTAGAAGTCTTGATAGCAATTGCTGTTGAAAATTTCATTGACACTGACAAATATACAAGACGTTACTGATGGATTTGCGGAAGTAGGGGGGACAGGCTGTCTCAAGAACTATCTGGAGAAAAGTGGCAGGCTAGGTGGTGTGTTAGACTGAATGGGATGCAGGTGTTTGGTGAGAAATGCTATGTCAGTTTTGCTAGGTAAACTCAGGGAAAAAAATCGAACCGTTCCAGCTCTTTTTTTTTCTCCCTCTCAGTGATACTCGTACTTTTGCTTTTTTTCTCGGTTACCTGCATTAACATTACAGCAGACCAACTCATAGCAATGCTTGGATAGGAACGATGACTGGAGTAAGGAATTTTCTAGGAACTTCCGCTACCTAGTTGCCGTCTTTCCTTCTAGGGCCACATAAAGGGCTGAAAAGATCGTTTCTGCCCTGCTGCATAGTCGTACGGAAGAATAAGAAATAGGGGAATGTTCCGACTCCAACATCGGTATAATGTCTGTAATCAGAAGGAGGCTGCTACATACGTCTGCAGCAGTTGGCAGACATGGAGAATGGACGTTATAGCAGTATTTTGTTTCATTTGAATCGAAAAATTCTCCGAGGCCCCTAGTAAACACAATTGGGGCGTGAATTCTTAGTTCCTTAGCTTTTGTAATCTTATTATATCTTTAGCTCTCAATGTATTTATGTATCAATGTTACAGAGGTATATGACTTAGGTACTTATACGAGCGCAAAAAATTCAGAACAAAATGTCCCATGCTAGGTAAATATGGGGGTGTCTCACTGTTTGTGTTTAGTCGTACCACCAGATTTCATTAGGAGGCGACGGATATACCCTTGTGAGTAACGCGTTGTGCCTACAGATGTATAAGTGGGTCACAGAATCTGTCACTTTTATATGGAGACAGAAAGGCTAGGAACTTCATGCTAATACTTGCAATTAGACTCCCAGACACTTCTTTGTTGTCAGTCAAGGTAAATTAACATCTGTGTGTCTGATAATTACTTCTACACGACTTCGGAGGCAGAGGAGAAGAAATAACAAATAGAACAGCCTCATCATCCCGTACCGCATGGTAGTGTTATCTGACTGTTTTCATAGCAAATCATTTAAAGCAGAGTGGAAAGCATATAAGGCAAAACAGTTCCGCCAAGCATCAGGTAAATGACTATGAGTTAACGGCCTGAAAGCCCTGCTCAGCGACTTCTGACGGCCATCTCCTTGGAGATAACGATCTGGCTATCTAGCATCATGGTCCATTACGGTCTAAGCGGATTCTCCCGCCACTGTCCGCACGAAATCCGCGCACTGCGTAATGGAGTGAGAATGTCTCTGGCTTAACGGGCGGTGATTATCGCACCAGCGACTGACTATTTTTCAATTGTTTAAGTCTGACTTATTAAATTTTCACGAAACAGTCCACCATTAGAACGTGATCAGTTAATTGATGGTACATACGAGCGTTTCACCATCTGTGTCGGCTCTTAGAGGAATGTACATTTTCTGCAAGTCTGAACAATTCCATTCAAATCAGTTTGTTACAAAAAATTCTGGACTTAGTATCTGGAAACTCTGAACATGTCGTACATAGTCAAAAAAGACATGGTAATGTGCAATGCATTGTTTTGTATATGACACAGTATGTTGGCAGCAATTATTGTTAATATGTAATGTAGAATGTACTTTTGTTTGCGGATGACATCGTTATTATTCAAAAGACTGAAGATGACCTTAGTATACCAGCTGAACGAAATTTGCAAGAAGTACAACTTTAAAATTTCTAGTAACAAAACAAAAAAAATAGCATTCCCAGGAAAATATCCAGTGAGATCAAAAATTGTTTTGGGGAATTCAGTTTTAGAACAAGTATCTAAAATCTCTTGTTTAGACCATGCTATAAGTTTTGTTTTGGACCCAGATACTTAAAATAAAATACATAAATGCCATGCTGTCTGTGGTACCATTAGCAGAACACTGGGCCATAAAGTACACAATCAAACCATCATGATATTCTATAAGTAATGGCCGTTGCGGTGTTAGCCTACGGATGCGAAAGCTATATTACCCCAAAAGAAACAATAATATAAAATTCAAGCAGCAGGGATGAGTATCCGAAGAAAGACGAAGGACTTCACAGATAGATATTAGAACAGAATTAAATATTTTTAGGTGAATGAAAAAATTTTAAAATATCGTTAAGATTGGAAACAACACGTCATGACAACGCCAGGTCACAGAATTCCTCAGAAGATCCTGAACCAAACCGAATGGGAAAGAGAGATATTGGAAGACCTAGAAAAAGATGGGAATGGTTTAGTTTGTGAGTTCGGATCAGGCAACAGCCTAATCCTTGAAAGGAAGATGATGACTATGTAATGTAGAAAGAAAGTAATGTTGAAAATACAACAAAATAAAATTACATGAAATGAAAGGAATATATTAAATTTCCAATTAAATAGCTTAAATTACTGAAGCCGTTGCTATCTGCCTCGGAAGAGCGCCGGCCGCGGTGGCCGTGCGGTTCTAGGCGTTTAAGTCCGGAACCGTGGGACTGCTACGATCGCAGGTTCGAATCCTGCCTCGGGCATGGATGTATGTGATGTCCTTAGGTTAGTTACGTTTAAGTAGTTCTAAGTTCCACGGGGCTGATGACCTGAGATGTTGAGTCCCATAGTACTCAGAGCCATTTGAACCAGATTTTCTGACAAACGAGTTATACATCTCATCTAGACCTACTGTTACTACTCTATTCCACATCATCCCCACTGGTATGCCCTTCATACATCATCCAATGACGCCATTGTCTGGGACTGACACGCCGGCCGGTTAATACCTTCGGGTCCTCCAGGGCTTATGGGATGGAATTCATGAGTTTTCCATTGTCTACTACGGAGGCAACATTTCTTATTGGTCTCTTACTTTATTCATCAAATCCATTGACGTAATTTTTGCATTCAGAGCACCCAATTAATCTTAGAGACTGCAAGTTGAGAAGTTGCTTTTTCGATATTTGACGTGCAACTAAAATAATAATAGTACATAAATTTTGATTTATTAGGTTTGCAAATTACAATGCAATAGTCTGAATTCTCTCTACCTGAATAACTAAACTTGTCGATTCGTTCCATGATGTCTGTTCTTTCAAGCTAGGGCTAGGGTAAAATTTACGTGAGGTCAACGAATACTTACGGAGCAAAATTTTAGTGGTTTCTTGATATGTAGCAGTTTTAATGAAGCAACGTTAGAACTTACGGCTGTGCAAATTATACGCAGATATCAACTGAAATAAATGAGAAAATAATGGTCCCGTACGTAGCCACGTACTACCAACACTAGAATAAAATCAAGTGTTGAATGAAATTGCAATGTGATAAATGCAATAGTAGACAGTGCTGTTACTCTGGAAATTCAGATCTGAGTAAGATCACCTACCACGATAGTTTAACCTCTAACTGATGGCTAATGTGCTGGCTTTGCGACGGTTAGACACGGTAAAACTAATGTGACCAGTTACAGTGAAGTTATAAGAGTAGAGGAGATCACAGTGCTTATAGAATAACAGAGTAGCCTGCTCTGTGACGTCATCGTGAGCTGTGTACTTAGCTTTTCCCTATAGGCATATTACTCAATAATGGCTGAATGCGTGGAGGCAAAGTGGACGACTATTGGAAGACACTAGGATTTTATAACTGATTTATTTATGTAGAGGCAACGGCCTTGCCGCAGTGGATACACCGGTTCCCGTGAGATCACCGAAATTAAGCGCTGTCGGGCGTTGTCGGCACTTGGATGGGTGACCATCCAGCCGCCATGCGCTGTTGCCGTTTTTCGGGGTGCACTCAGCCTCGTGATGCCAATTGAGGAGCTACTCGACCGAATAGTAGCGGCTCTGGTCAAAGAAAGCCATCATAACGACCGGGAGAGCGGTGTGCTGACCACACGCCCCTCCTATCCACATCCTCAACTGAGGATGACACGGCGGTCGGATGGTCCCGATGGGCCAGTTGACTGAAGACGGGGTGCTTTTTTTTTATTTATGTAGCTTGGAAGAATGTTGTCCTTACATCTTTCTCCCATAACACCAGTAAGTCAAGATGTCAAGCATATGTCACACTTGATATGCCAAATACTCAACTATTGAAAGTAGCATGGGCTGTTAAAATAGCGACCATATCTACACCAGTACTCTGCAAACCATCGTGAAGTGCATGGCAGCTTACACTTTCAATTGTAAAATGCCTGTGTGTGCGCTGTAATTAATCTGATCTTACCCTAACGGTCCCTACGGGAACGGTAAGTAGTGGGTTATAGTACATACTTAGAGTGATCATTTAAAGCCGGTTCTTGAAACTTGGAAGGTAGACATTCTCGGAGCAGTTTGAGGCTATCTTCAAGACTCTGCCAGTTTATTTTTTTCAGCATCTCTATGACATCCTCCCACCGGTCAGACAAACTACTGTGAGTTCGTGTTGCCTTTCTCTGTATACGGTCAATATCCCCCGTTAGCGTTATTTGGTACATGTCCCACACACTTGTGCAATATTCCAGGATGTATGGCATGAGTGATTTGTAACTCATCTCCTTTGCAGACTGATGCCATTTCCCTAATATTCTACTAATCAACCGAAGTCTGCCCGTGTTTCACCTTTGACTTAGCGTATGTGATCATTTATTTCATGTCTACAAAGTGTTACACACAGGTATTTTTATTTTTTCGGCAATGTACTTTTCGAAGCACACATTCATTTCTAAGGATTCAACTGACATGCTTTCACTGCATTATTCCTGACAAATGTTCCTTCCATTTGTCCACATATTCTAGTGTTTTTTAAATCGTGTTAAATCATTTAGTGTCTGATATGTCCGTTTCATTTTCTTTCTTACAGTCTATAACGCATCACCCATTTACTAAATACCATCCCTACGTTCTGTATTTTTCGCAGATCTTGTTTTCTCATCTACAAAAGTGCACAATAGTATTTTACTGATTAAAAGAATTAACTTACGTCTGCTCCTTGCATGGTTTCTCTCAAATGTGTCGCATAAATACTAGTTGCCTGGAATTTCATGTTGACTGTAGCACTGTGTATATTTGCGATGTTGGAATATGTTGATCGGATATCTTTTCGGATTCTAGGTTTTAGTCCGTAGCTATCTCGAATACCATTATTTTAGCGTTTGCAGGGAAGATGTTCAAATTGTACTGAAGAACTCTCAGCACTGAACAACTTCTGATGATGATGATGATGTTTGGTTTGTGGGGCGCTCAACTTCGCTGTCATTAGCGCCTGTACAAAGTCCCAATTTTGTCACAGTCCAATCCAGCCACTGCCACGAATGATGAGGACAACACAAACATCCAGCCCCTGTGCGGAGAAAATCCCCAACCCAGCCGGGAATCGAACCCGGGACCCCGTGGTCCAGAGGTAGCAACGCTAGCCACTAGACCACAAGCTGCGGACGAACCACTTCTGGTGACAATAGCACTCTGATTTTGCTAAGATCAACAAGTCATTTTAAAATGCATCTTATCGTTTCATCTCTATATATAAAAGGCAATGTGTTGACTGACGACTCATATCACCCTGCCAAAACAGCTAAGGACAGAAACAGGGTATTTGGAGAGAGTGTTGATAACACAGCTAAGGACAGAAACATGAAATTTGGAGAGAGTGTTCATATCATTCTGTAGGTATCGTTTACGAAAGGGTTTTTAGAAAGACAGCGCCGGCCGTTGTGGCCGAGCGGTTATAGGCGCTTAAGTCCGGAACCGCGCTGCCATTTGAACCATTTTTTTTAGAAAGTCAACACTAAAGGGAATAACGTAGTGGATTAATTTTTTTAATATGTCGCTATTACCTCAATTTTGAAGCTAGAATTACTACAAATGATATTTGGTTTCTAGGTCAGATATAAAGAAATACGTGTCTCAGTGTCCTATGGGGGTGAAATAGTGGGTGAATGCT
Organism: Schistocerca serialis cubense; assembly: GCF_023864345.2. Taxonomy (NCBI): domain Eukaryota; kingdom Metazoa; phylum Arthropoda; class Insecta; order Orthoptera; family Acrididae; genus Schistocerca; species Schistocerca serialis. Next base: position 466,437,833 of record NC_064643.1, read on the forward strand.
TTTTTGACAATAAATCATTATTAAAGAACTACTAAAACATTTTTAAAGCTAAACGTTTGAAAATTTATTTGACTTGTTGGTTAAAAATTTAAAAAGATATGTGTTTCAGTATTTTTGGAAATTCAAACCCTAGAAAAGAGAAATAGAGGACGACTTTTTTTTAATATTTAGTTACATTAAAACATTTTTTTAGTTAAATGTATGAACATTGGTGTTTCACTTCTTGATGAGAAATAAAGATATATGTCACAGGATGAAAGTTTCTATGGAAATATTACCACAAGAACTGAAAAGACAGAATTAATCAAACCTTCCGATTCCAGCTACGAGAATCGCTCCTTGATCAGAAGTACATTCGGAAAAGATCAAGCTTCTATAGTGTTAATCAGCGTGAGTATTTTAGAAGGTGTTGCAACGTATAAACAACATAAAAATTTCTTCTAAGAAAAGCACAAGAAGAATCTGTGCGAGCGAAGAAGCGGCCACTGAGCTAAATCTAAAATATGTATTTGATAACATAGTCGCAGTAAATATCAGAAAGGATAGGTGGGGTGATACCTTATTTAATGTCTCCGTCTGTTTAGTGCGAGACAAAATTCTGACACGCATTTAGTTCAGCAAACTTTCGACACTTCCAAATTTCGCAGGGAAGCCATTATTAAGAAACACGCGAAATGGCGTTACTCAGTTTAACTTGTCAGCTTGCTCACATTCCATGGAAGCAATGTATGTTGGTACTTTCCGTCTTGTACATTTCTGTGATAGTTGTTGTTGTTGTGGTTATGTTCTGGTAAATACACTTAGTCAGTTCATAACCTATCTTCAGGGAGACTAGCTTGGACGTTATTTACGACTGCTTTCGTTATCACACATGCACGCCTTGTGAAACGTTGAGCATAAAATACGCTTCTTGTTTCCAAAAGATATATACTAACAATCGCAGAGCCAGTATCCAACATTGTGCTAGAAATAGATATGTAACTTCCGCAAAAGCTACTAATTTTTTGTAGCTTTTTTGATAGCCTTGCAAGGACTTTTTTTTGTTGTTGTTGCAAGATTTTCTTCGTGTCTCGCATATGTGAACGACATCCACTTCCTTGTTCGTGCCTTTCCGCGTGACCCGTTTCATTCGTGTTCCCACAGTAGCCCGCCTGCTGGGGAGGAGATGAGCTGTTACGTGCGGTGCGCTACCATTCCGCCTTCCTCACATTGCAGTCTTGACCTCATCTCGTGCCTCCTTTGCGAGCCGAGCTGAATGCTATTCCCTCACCTGTAATACAGCCACACTGCATGGACGTTCCCGCATCTATAACTTTCAGATAAAAGCTTACTTGCGCTCTCTCTAATGTGAATACTTGGTTTTAAATACTGAACTCGCCTTAGTGATATTGCAGCTGCGTCACGTTTGCGTTGCCCACTAAGCTGACACCAGTACTGCTGGATGTCCACTTCTGCCCCCAAAACGTCGTATGCTCGAGGCTGTGGGGAAGCGACAAGCGCGAGGTCAAGAATGTTGACTCATTAAAACATTCTTTATTATTCGACAGGTCTCGTACAATGGATCGACAGGTGCAACTTGTGTTACAACATTTATGGATTTAGGAGCCGTAATATTCAATCTCAGGTGTTTCCTCACACTTTATCTCCGCTTGTGCAGTGCCAGACAAAATCCTGATATGCATTTTGTTGAATAGACTTTAGACACTTCTGAATTTTTCAGGGAAACTCTAATTAAGAAAAACACGAAATGGAGTTACTCAGTTTAACCCGCAGTTTACTCAGTCTATGGAAGCAATACATGTTGCTACTATTGCATTAGCTGAAGCGTGACGTAAGACTTTGAGTGAGGTGCACACAACAGATAATACAGTGAGTACCGATCCCGTGTGAAACTGCCCAAGTTTAGCAGTCGGATAATATGATAGACTGCAACAACAGGAAATGTAGGGATTGCCCCTGGGTTCATTTATCAATTTTTAAAAGTACACAGTTCAAAAGAATTAGGCGAACACGTGCATCAATGTCCGATGTGTTCAGTCTGATTTGATATGGTGGTACTTGTGGTCTTGTTTTTTTTATTTTATTTTTATTAAAATGGTTCTGAGCACTATGGGACTTAACATCTGAGGTCATCAGTCGCCTAGAACTTAGAGCTACTTAAACCTAACTAACCTAAGGACATCACACACATCCACCTTCGAGGCAGGATTCGAACCTGCGACCGTAGCGGTCGCGAGGTTCCAGACTGAAGCGCCTAGAACCGATCGGCCACACGGACCGGCAGTGGTCTTATTGCATGGCTCTTTCAATGTAGGCAATAATTAAAATCATTCGCCATCTATAGTCTGTGCTATGCGTTACAGTGTCAGGTGACCCCTAAGAAGAAGGTGAGTACCGTGTCTCTGTGTTTTCAGGTGATTTGGTGAGGAATACAGGTGGCGGTTGTCATTTGTGGACGTTGTATTCAACCAAACATATGAAATGCAACATCTTAATGCAGTGCAAGTTTCTGTTTGATCAAGAAAGGATGGACTTGGCATCGTGTTGCTGCAGTTGCCAGTGCCTCTCCTTGTGTCATCCCTATGTTGTGGACACGGTACAGGGAGAGGGGTCATTACACAAGCCGAACCGAACAAAGTGGGCGATGCATTACAACTGCCCGTGAAGACCAATATCTGGCCATCTGTGCTTTGCGGTGTAGTACGAATACCTCTAAGCCCCGCAAGACGATCTCAGAAGAGCCATTGAAGCCGCTGTGTCCGATCATACCTTAAAGGACAGGTTGCGAGAAAGGACCTTACGACCTAGACATCTAGACATCTTGTCATCCTTGACACGACAATAGCTTGCACCTCGTTTTCCGTTCTGCCGTTCCAATGTCAACAGGCAATTTCGTCACTGGCGACACGTGTTATTCACAGACGAATCCTGATATCCTCTGACACAAGATGATGGCCGTGTTTGTGTGTTTAGACACGTGGTAAGCGGCCCTGCCAAATGCCGTCCAGGGAATCGACAGATTTCTAATGTTCTGCGACGTTGTTGGGAGGCATGAGTGTTGACAGCCATACGTTTCTTGTCGTTGTCCATGGCCGCCTTGCCGCTGTATTGCAGAACCCTACGTAAGCACTGCTGTAGCTCTCAATGGCAAAGTTACGCAGGTCGCTGGCCCACTTAACACCTTATTGGCTGCTATGGCTTGCCTGAGACCGATGCCACATCACTGTAGTGAAATTAAGAGTTGCTACCAAGAAGATATAGACAGAGGTGAGAAATGTCATGGGATGCAACCTAATGTCGTGTCGGATCTCCCGGCCGTAGTGTAGCAACTCAATGTGGCATGGACTCAAAAAGCCGTTAGAAATCCCCTGTAGAAATATTGAGCCATGCTGGTTCTGTCGCCGTCCATAATTGCGAAAGTGTTGCCGGTTCAGGATTTTGTACACTAACTGAGCTGTCTATTATGTCTCATAAGTGTTCGATGGGATTCGTGTCACGTGATCTGGGTGGCAAAAATCATTCGCTCGAATTATCAAGAACGTCCTGCAAACCACTGTCGCGCGGTGACATGGAGCATTGTCATCCATAATAATTCTGTCGTTTTTGTGAACCTGAGCTCCATGAGTTACTGCAAATGGTCTCCAAGTAACCATATCCAGTCAATTACCAATTCATTCTGATCAGAGGATAAAGTACATTCCATGTCAACACCGCCTGCTCCATTATGGAGCCCATCCAGCTGGTTGACGTCTTGGGTCCATGGCTTTGTGGGGTCGGCACCAGACAGGAACCCTACATTCAGCTCTTACCAACTGAAATCTGAACTCATCTTGCCAGGCGACGGTTTTCCAGTGTTCAAGGGTTCACCCGATGTACCCACGAGCCCATCTGAGGCGGTACAAGCTATGCCGTGCTTTCAGCCAAATTTCGCCGATCTGTCCTAACGCACAAGTTCCTCGCACGTCTCTCATTGATTTCTGCGGTTAGTTCACGCAGTGTTGCTTGTCTGTTAGAACTGAAAGCTCTATGGAAACGCCACTGCTCTCGGTCGTTAAGTGAAGGACGTTGGCCTCTGCGTTTTCCATGGTGAGAGGTAATGCCTGATATTCAGTCTTCTCGTCACATTCTTGACACCGTAGATCTCTGAATATTGAGTTCCCTAACGATTCTTGAAATGAAATCTCTCATGCATCCTGCTCCAACTACCATTCCGCCTCCAATGTCTGTTGAATCCCGTCGTGCGGCCATAATCTTGTCGGGAACCTGTTCACATGAATCACCTAAATACAAATGACAGCTCCGACAGTGCAGTGTCCTTTTATACCTTGTGTACACGAGACTACCGCCATCTGTATATGAGCATATCACTATCCCATGACTTTTGTCAACTTAGTGTAGTTCGCTTCGTGCTCTTGCGAAGTAAATATGGCTAGCGCCATTCCCCATTTGCACCAATGACGTTCGCTTTTTGTGTACTGCATGTGTTCCAGTAGCTGAAATCCATAAACGAATTTCAGCACAATAGGAGCGCAATGCTTTAATTTGGTGATAACTTTACTAGTGGACTGGAAAATTCAAAAGCAGCCGAACAAGCGCGAAGTAGGAGGAAGCAGCAGAACGCCCAGTTACAGCCACTACTGCTGCTAACACTCGGCAGCGCTTTGACCTGGTTTTGAATCACCGACGAGTCACTGATCATGAAATGGCGAGACAAACGCACATTACTCGTGGTCTTGGATGCGTCATAATTCGTAATAGATTCAACTTTCGTAAAGTCTGTGAAAGATAGCCGCGCGGGATTAGCCGAGCGGTCTAAGGTGCTGCAGTCATGGACTGTGCGGCTGGTCCCGGCGGAAGTTGGAGTCCTCCCTCGGGCATGGGTGTGTGTGTTTGTCCTTAAGATAATTTAGGTTAAGTAGTGTGTAAGCTTAGGGATTGATGACCTTCGCAGTTAAGTCTCATAAGATTTCACACACATTTGAACTTTTTTTCTGTGAAAGATAGGTCCCAAAGTACTCAGTGAAGAGCACAGCTGCTCCTGGACCGTCAAGCTAACGTCCATAAATCATTTTCTAAACGAATCATCAATGGAGGTGTAACATAAGTTCATCAATTTGAACCAGAGAGCACACGCCAGAGCATGGAATGGAAACACGGCGGATCTCCCGCCAATAGAAAGTTCGACAGTCAAATCCTTGCAACAGAAGTAATGCTCACAGCTTTTTGGCACGCACAACGATCAGTTCCGGAAAAAGTGGTCAACAGTAAACAGTTACGGTTACAGCGCCATAATTTTCAACTAGTTAAAGCCTGCCTTTAGAAATAAATGCGGAAATCTACTGTTAAACAGCATTCGCCATTTGGTTAACAACTGACCAAGCCGTTCGGACTCGTCAGAATATGCATCTCAAGGTTCTGGTGCATCCTGCATACGGTCCTGAGTCCACACTGTCGTGGTTTCATTTGTTTGGTGCACTTATCGATGCGGTTCCTGGTGCTACAGTCTGGAACCGCGCGACCGCTACGGTCGCAGTTTCGAATCCTGCCTCGGGGATGGATGTGTGTGATGTCCTTAGGTTAGATAGGTTTAAGTAGTTCTAAGTTTTAGAGGACTGAGGACCTTAGAAGTTAAGTCTCATAGTGCTCGGAGCCATTGATTTTTGATGATTTAATGCCCCTTTAATTCACTTCCGGGAAGAGGTGAAGGCTCTGAGCACTAAGGGACTTAACTGCTTAGGTCATCAGTCCCCTAGAACTTAGAACTACTTGAACCTAACTAACCTAAGGACATCACACACATCCATGCCCCAGGCAGGATTCGAACCTGCGACCGTAGCGGTCTCGAGGCTCCAGACTGTAGCGCCTAGAACCGCTCGGCCACTCTGGCCGGCAAGAGGTGAAGGGAGCAGTGCATACGTAGGTAATTGCTCAATCGAAAATCTTATTTTTGAAGGTACTGGAAATCTGGTGCAACAGTGTACAAAGTTTGTTGAAAATCGGTGTAACTATGTTGCAGAATTAAGTCATTGTAAATTTTCTTGTGTTATTATAATTAATGAAAAATTTTGTGCATTTACTTTCTGAGAACCAAATGTATAACTGGTTCCATATTGTTATCGTTATTAACATGTCGGCAGCATTCACTTTCCAGAATGTGCCAGGAAATTTCAGCATCCTCTTTAATTTTATAACAACCTCTTGTGAAACATAAGTTTTATTTTTAACAGCATAAAAATAATTCTACAAGCCGGAAATCAGTCATTCGGTTGTAAAGACTTTTTGTTCTGTTTCTCAATCGCCCACTAACATAAGTAGCTTACTTTGTATTCCTTCGGGAGCTTATTATTTTACTTCCTACCATTATAGCCACCGAGTGTGATACTTCGTTGTTTATCTCTTGTTTGGTAGACTGGTTTAATTGAAGGATGTTTCAGTTCATCATAATTCTGCTCAGTGATTACGTGTTTCATTTCGTTATAACTTGTACAACACAGTCTGTAGTCGCTTTCTCATTTTCTCTCTCTTATATCAGTAATAACTGAAAGGAAGGAGTCGAATAGTTTACGTCTGCAGAATTCTCCGTCCATATGAAATAACATTAGGTCAGCAGTTTGAACCATGCTGAGGTAACCTCACAAGTTCAGTTTGTGAAACTACATCTTTAAAAACACAGGTGATAGTTTTCGATATGGGAAGTTGATTTATATTTTCGTAATGTCTTCGTGAAATAAGTGTTTTATACAGGCAGGTGGTGGACAGCCTGTCTTCGCTGCGGTGTTTGAAGGTGGAGGGTAGCTGGCCCATTGGCGGTCGCCTTTTGCCCACAGTACTCATTTGATAGCGAGCTGAGTGGATCTGAGGCCATCTTGGAGGGACTGGAACGATGAGAAATCCGCACCCCCTATCCAGGACTGAACCCAGAACCTACCCAGCCGGAGTGTAGAAATGTAGCTGCTAGACCACCAAGGCCACTTTATACAGATATTGAGATAAAATGTACATGTACTAGAAAGAGACGGAGGGGATCACAGAAAATCCCAAGTTTCCGTCCAACAACGGTATTGAGACAAAAGTCATAATTACACAATTCGAATAATTTTTTCATGTAAGCCTACGCACCAGGGAATAACTGTATGATTCTTGAGTGATAACGATGTCACGTAGATGAAGATTTTACTTATTATTGCAATTTTCCTGTATATAAGCTGTGATGCCCTGATAATCAGACAATGTACAGAAAAGAAACTCTTTGTAATACTTACGAGGTTTGGCTATCAAATAACGGCACTATTGCCGTAAAACATTTTATTTCAAGAATATACGCATTTAGTTATTGCCACCCTAAGTCTACTCCCATCCTCTATCCCTACAACACTCCAAGCAAATTTTCCGTTGATGGAAACAGTGCTAGAAGCTTCATCTGTGTGCTTCTTGATGACGAGTGCCGCTTTTTCTTTCACTGCTTTAACGGACTGAAATATTGTCTCCTTTAATGCAGATATGATATTGGAGAATAGATAAAAGTCAAATATTACTACATCAGGCGAATAAGGTGGGTCGTCAACAATGGGATGCAGTAGTTTGTCAGAAACCTCTTTAAGAGACAGTGCCGGTGCGTTGCCATGATGTAGAATCCATGACTTCTTCTTAAACAGTTCTGGCTATTTTTAAATTTTCTCACGTATTTGAGCAAGAACCTCGGGGTACTAATGTTTATTAATAGCTTAACCTTGTGGAATCCAATGAACATACACAATTTCATGAATATCTAAGAAAACAAGCGTCATCGCTTTGAATCTTGACTTATTCATTCGAGCTTCTTTCGCACTCGGTAAGTTGGGTCGTTCCAGTGCGTGCACTGGGACTTACAGGGTTATTACAAATGATTGAAGCGATTTCACAGCTTTACAATAACTTTATTATTTGAGATATTTTTACAATGCTTTGCACACACATACAAAAACTCAAAAAGTTTTTTTAGTCATTCACAAATGTTCGATATGTGCCCCTTTAATGATTCGGCAGACATCAAGTCGATAATCAAGTTCCTCCCACACTCGACGCAGCATGTCCCCATCAATGAGTTCGAAAGCATCGTTGATGCGAGCTCGCAGTTCTGGCACGTTTCTTGGTATAGGAGGTTTAAACACTGAATCTTTCACATAACCCCACAGAAAGAAATCGCATGGGGTTAAGTCGGGAGAGCGTGGAGGCCATGACATGAATTGCTGATCATGATCTCCACCACGACCGATCCATCGGTTTTCCATCGGGTGTCAGGGCTTGTAGCAATTGTAAACGGTAAGGCTTCTGCTTTAGCCTTTTCCGTAAGATTTTCCAAACCGTCGGCTGTGGTACGTTTAGCTCCCTACTTGCTTTATTCGTCGACTTCCACGGGCTACGCGTGAAACTTGCCCGCACGCGTTCAACTGTTTCTTCGCTCACTGCAGGCTGACCCGTTGATTTCCCCTTACAGGGGCATCCAGAAGCTTTAAACTGCGCATACCATCGCCGAATGGAGTTAGCAGTTGGTGGATCTTTGTTGAACTTCGTCCTGAAGTGTCGTTGCACTGTTATGACTGACTGATGTGAGTGCATTTCAAGCACGACATACGCTTTCTCGGCTCCTGTCGCCATTTTGTCTCACTGCGCTCTCGAGCGCTCTGACGGCAGAAACCTGAAGTGCGGCTTCAGCCGAACAAAACTTTGTGAGTTTTTCTACGTATCTGTAGTGTGTCGTGACCATATGTCAATGAATGGAGCTACAGTGAATTTATGAAATCGCTTCAATCACTTGTAATAGCCCTGTACTTTCTGGCTCATAAGTGAAACACTAAGATTCGTCACATGTCATCACTATTCTCGAGAAATCAGGATCATTTTCAGTGGTATTCAAACTGTCCATACAAACATTTCCACTAGCGTCTTTTTGATTGATCATGAGATTTTTTGGCACAAGTTTGGCACACACTTCTACCATGTTAAATTGGTTATGTTAAGTTTGCCTTACGCATTCTTTGTTGGTTCTTACAGTTTCAGCAACCGATCTAACACTAAACCGACGGTCAGATCGAATCATATTACCCACTTTTTCGAGATTTTCATGAACTTTTTTTTATCTTGAAGGGCGTTCAGAGCGTGAGTGATCTTCAACGTCTTCTCGGCCACCTTAGAAACGCTTGAACCACTCAGAAACTCGTGTACGTGGTAAACAGTCTTCGCCATACACTTCTTTTTAGTAAAACATAGGTTCCAGTTGCTGTATTTCCAAGTTTCATGTGGAGCTTCACGACAATTCGTTGCTCAGTTATTACACTTATCATTTTGATGGCAAAAAGGGATAACAGTTCTTACACAAACGAAGGCCACGGCTTCACAGACACCAGAGATGCCGCATTCGACTGAGAAGGCTTCACGCTTTACTGCTGCTGGTCGTTCACCTCTGTCCCGTTCTTTTATAGCCATACCTCGTATTCCCTTAGAAAAGCACATAAAGTTGATTACTTATAGTGAATAGCAAAATCCTTGTATTTTCCAAATACGTCACAAACGAAGACTTGCCATCGTGGTATCATAGATGTTAACAGGAGAGATATAGTGTGAGAATGGAGCTCCAGTCCATCCAATAGTCGTTCTGGGATAGCCTACTTGCGGAAGGGAAGGGCACGTGATCGAGCCCCAGTCTGGTCATTACATATAACCTGCGAAGAAATGTTTTACAGCATATTCTTTGCAGAGTGAATTATTTAATTTGGAAACAAAATAGATTACTAATGTCCTTCTTCCAGAGTGGTCGTGCAGCAAGGTAGCTAATGGGGATTAAGTGAAACTGTGTGCTCAGCCGAAATTCTCAACTCGAGTTCTGACTGTCGTCGTTGCTGCGCTGCCAGCCGAGATCCCTGCGAATGCCTCACGGTTCGGCTGAAAGTTTCAGTTTGACAGAGGCTTCTCCTCAGTTCTTATAGAAGCCCTAAGCCCTCTCGCAATGTGCTTTGGGAGGATCAATATCTTTGAGGGACTAGATACGCTGGTTCTCTGAGAATGAGAGCAGTTAGCGACTTCCAATAAACTTTACACAAAATTTCAAACCCTTTCAAAATTAGTTTTTCTCACTGACTCGCCCACAGAACAGTGAAACGAAAAAGTTTATTGCTTACTGCTCTTTCGTTGCATCATCAGGCGGGACGTTTTAATTTATTACGTCATTACTAGTAACTCTACTTGCAACACTCTTTGCAGCCGGTATCCATATACAGGGCTTACTTTACCTGCAAAATTATGTTATTGTACGATACACAAATTGACGGAATAAAATAGCAATACCAAAAAGTAATTAATGTAGAGTAATGAAATTTTGTCTAGGTAACATATTTAAGTGATCGACATGGCCAGATCGCAGGTTAATGTATGCGCCAGATAAGCTACTGGAAATGTAAAATGGTAGTACATTCATAATAACCAGTGTAACCGACAGAATGTCGAATGTGAGAATGCAAACGTGCATGCACTGTGTTGCATAGGTGCCAATTGTCAGTTTGTGGGATGGAGTTCCATGCCTGTTGCACTTGGTCGGTCAATACAGGGACGGTCACTACTGCTTACCAAGACGTTGGAGTTATCGTCCGCTGATGTCCCATGTGTGCTCGACTGGAAACAGATATGGTGTTCCAGCAGGCCAAGACGTCATGTCGACACTCTGTAGAGCATGCTGGGTTACAATAGCGGTATGTGGGCGACCGTTATCCTGTTGGAAAACTCCCCTGGAATGCTGTTCATGTGTGGCAGCACAACAGGTACAATCGCCAGATTGACGTACATATTTGCTGTCAGGGTTCGTGGGATAACCACGACAGTGTTCCTGTTGTCATACGAAATCGCATCCCAGGTGTAGATCCAGTGTGTCTAGTACGCAGACATGTTGGTTGCAGATCTTCAGTTCCACCCCGTCCACCCCTCTCACTTCCACTCCAACCAACACACAGCCGTCACTGGCACTAAGACGAAAGTTTCATCAGAAAACACAACAGACCTCCGCCCTGCCCTCCAATGAGCTCTCGCTTGGCGCCACTGAAGCCGCAAATGGCGGTTGCTCGGGGTCAGTGGAATGCTTGCTACAGGGCGCCTGGCTCGGGGCTGTACTTAAGTAACCGATTTAAAGCAGTTCGTTGAGTCACTGTGGTGCCAACTGCTGCTCAGGTTGCTGCTGCTGATGCAGTACGACCGCACCGAGAGTTCGACCTTAGCCAGCGAGGTCTGCGCATCGCTGCCGCTGCGCGCTGCGCTTTCTCGGCAGAGCTGAGCTCTAGAAGAAGTTCCGTGCTGTGGGTGCCGCGAGAAGCAAGTTCTCGTATGTTGTTCTCAAAACGCCAGCAAATTGTCGTATTCTGCGTCCCACAGCATGACAAAGAGGAATTTGCAGAAGAAACCTGCTGCCACGAGGGGGCTTTCGGTTGTGCGACTGAGTCTGCCGACCAAGCAAGGGAGACCCGAGAACACGAGTCGCAGCCTGTTCCCCCTTTGTACGTCAAATACAGAGGCGGGTGGACAACGCTGTTCGACTTGATAACGACCTGCGCCAAGGCCAAGAACGAGGAGGTCTACGAGTCTGCCGACACAGACTCGCTGATCTGCGTTCTGGCGGCAAACCTGGCCGATCACAGGGCGATCAAGAACGCTGAGGCCGCCCACATCGTCCACGCGCCGTCGTCGCGTGAGAAGGCGTCTTCCGCAGGGAAGAAGAAGACGACCAAGGCACTCCTAAATGGGTTGTCTTGGTGCTGTGACGAGGCAGCGGTCCGGGAAGGGCTGCTGCGAGCCGGGTTCGCTAATGCAACCGCAAGGTTGCAAAACCGGACGAACAGAAGAGGGCGCCTCTCTACGCCGACGGCGAGGGCGACATCTTCGGCTCGCGGAAGCTGCTCGACTTCCCGGTTACGACAGAGGCTCTCCCGACCGCCATGGAACCCCAGCTCCAGTGCTTCAAGTGCCAGGGTGCGGTCCATGTCGCGAACTACTGCCGCAACGCGGCGCGGTGTGTCAAGTGCTCCGGCGAGCACGACAGCCGCGCCTGCGGCCGCGGCAGAGGAACTTTGCCGACTTGCGCCCGGTGTGGCGGCCCGCAAGTCGCCAGCTGACGCGGCTGGCCGGCTTTTTCAAGCCACAGTCGTACCGAAGGCGGCCGCGGTCGCACCGACGCAGCGGAAGACACGACGACGAAGCCGGCGACGGGCGCAGACCAGTCTGGCTCAGCAGCTCACGAACAGCGCAGAGGCAGCTCCTCCCGCAAATAGCGGCAACGACCGCCCGGAGACGGACGGTCGGGATGCAGCCCGCGCCCCTGAGAAGAGCAGCGGCGTCGAGATCAGCACCGCCGTGGAGGAAGCCACTGCAGCCCTCAAAGCCGTCATGGCCGCAGAGAGGGCTGCCTTCGCAGCCGCCGTGGCTGCAGCGAAGGAAGAGGCCTTGAGGCAGCTGCGTGCAGTCCTTGCCCAAGGTCTGTGCCCAGCGGAAGGGATTCGAAACCCTGCGAACGGTCCTGCAACCTCGCAGAAGGGCGTTCGGGTGCCTGCCCCACCGGCCGCCCCAGCAGCGCCGCAGAGGAACGGTGCCAAGAAGACATCCGCCGCCCCAACGGTATCGGTTGCGACGCCGACCGCCGTGGGGACAGCCCCCGCAAGGAAACGAGAAGTCGAAAGGGCAGCATAGATCGCGCATGCGCGAGAGAACGGCTTGCAACTCTCCGACGAAACTGCGGTGCAGTACTCCGACCAAGCAGAGATGTTCGAGGAGCAGCTGCGGCAGAACTGCGCCACTCAGTAACAGAGGACGCCGACCAACAGCGACCTGCCGCCGTTCAGCACCAGCTTGATGATGCTGTGCAAAGTCACTGACGACATGGCGCAGCAGAGGGCGCAAGGCAACGCACTGCTTTGCCGCACTGGACTCCTTTTATTATAACGACCAACGGCACTGACACAGTATGTTCTTGCACGATACCCGCTATTGACATAACCTACCCTTGCATGACCTGCCGCAGTCAGCAAGACATCCGCTACTGCTCTTACTACCCGACCTAACTATCGCAGACGTTTTTCTCCCTTGGCTCTTGCCTTGGCACTTTTTTCCCCTCTGCCCTTCAAACCACTACCCTTCCTTCGACTTTCGACCCAATCTATCTCCAGATGAGTGCGTTTAACTGGTTCATCCACATCTACATCTATATGGACATTCTGCAAATCACATTTAAGTGCCTGGCAGAGGGTTCATCAAACCACCTTCACAATTCTCTATTATTCCAATCTTGCATACCGCGCGGAAAGAATCAACACCTATATCTTTCCGTACGAGCTCTGATTTCCCTTATTTTACCTTGTTGATCGTTCCTCCCTATGTAAGTCGGTTTCAAACAAAATATTTTCGAATTCGGAGGAGAAAGTTGGTCATTGGAATTTCGCGAGAAGATTCCGTCGCAACGAAAAACGCCTTTCTTTTAATGATGTCCAGCACAAATCCTGCATCATTTCTGTGACACTCTCTCCCATATTTCGCGATAATACAAAACGTGCTGCTTTTCTTTGAACTTTTTCGATGTACTCCGTCAGTCCTATATGGTAAGGATCCCACACCGCGCAGCAGTATTCTAAAAGAGGACGGCCAAGCGTAGTGTAGGCAGTCTCCTTAGTAGGTCTGTTACATTTTCTAAGTGTCCCGCCAATAAAACGCAGTCTTCGGTTAGCCTTCCCCAAAACATTTTCTATGTGTTCCTTCCAATTTAAGTTGTTCGTAATTGTAATACTCAGGTATTTAGTTGAATTTACGGCTTTTATATTAGAGTGATTTATCGTGTAACCGAAGTTTAACGAGTTCCTTTTAGCACTCATGTGGATGACCTCACACTTTGCGTTATTTAAGGTCAACTGCCACTTTTCGCATCATTCCGATATTTCTTCTAAATCGTTTTGCAGTTTGTTTTGATCTCCTGATGACTTTATTAGCCGATAAACGACAGCGTCATCTGCAAACAACCGAAGACGGCTGCTCAGATTGTCTCCCAAATCGATTATATAGATAAGGAACAGCAAAGGGTCTATAACACTACCCTGGGGAACGCCAGAAATCACTTCTGTTCTACTCGTTGACTTTACGTCAATTACTACGAACTGTGACCTCACTGACAGGAAATCACAGATCTAGTCACAGAACCGAGACGATATTCCATAAGCACGCAATTTCACTACGAGCCGCTTGTGTGGTACAGTGTCAAAAGCCTTCCGGAAATCTAGAAATACGGAATCGATCTGAAATCCCTTGTCAATAGGACTCAGCACTTCATGTGAATAGAGAGCTAGCTCTGTTTCATAAGAACGAGGTTTTCTCATCCCCAGTTGACTGTGTGTCAATAGACCGTTAACCAGACGTACGCAGACATCGCAGTACCCACATCCTGCAACACCTCACTTTAGTGAAAACTAACTCTTATGCAAAATTGTCAGTATACCTTTTGAGTTGGTCATCATTCCGGTGTGGGCGTGGAGGGGCTCCACCTCTAAAAAGAAAAAGATGCAGTAAGATGGGTCGGAGTCGTACGACTGACACTATGGTCTTCCCTCTTGCTAGTGCCACGGGGCTGTCCGGAACCTGGTCTTCTTGCGACTATACATTCACGAGACCACCGCTGCCAGATCTTCTCATAATATAGCAGAAGTAACATCTAGCTTCTCGTAGCTCTGTTACACGAACTCGATGAAACTGACTGGGGTGTGGATAATGGCGTCTTTGTCACCGTAAAGGCGTTCTTGACTAACGTCAACTCATTACGTCCGGTCTTAAAAAGTAACTCAAGCTCACGACAGTTAGTGAATGTATTTAAAGAAAAACTGATTTGCATGCTCATAGTGGCACTACTAGCACCACTCTTATGCGAGTAGTGCAAAATTTGAATATAAATCATCTTTCAGATGTAAAAATACGCCTACCAACTTTAATTTATCCGTCATAACTACCGAGCGAGGTGGCGCAGTGGGTAGCACACTGGACTCGCACTCGGGAGGACGACGGTTCAAAACCCACCTCCAGCCATTCTGATTTAGATTTTCTGTGATTGCTCTAAATCGCTTCAGGCCGACGTCGGGATGGTTCTTTGACATGGCACGGCCGACTTCCTTCTCCCATCCTTCCCTAATCCGATGGAACCGATAACCTCCCTATTTTGTCCCCTCCCCCAACTAGTCAGCCTCACAACTCCTCCTTGTAATTTTTATTCCATCAGTGTAGCGCAGACGATATGGCGTCATTGACACTGAGGTACATGAAAAATTATGTTTTCTGGAAGCTCAGTTCAGTACTTTATAGAACTACACACTATCAGGGTAAGGGAAGAAAACTGGAGTTACAGTTTCGAAGAAACGATTCTTAAAAGATTTAGAAGAACTATAAGAAACGTAAATCAGTATGGCCGGAAAGAGGTTTAAGCCTCGCCCTTCCCGACCGCGAGTCCAATTAGGTAAGCCCTGCACCACTTCACCCGGTGTAGACGTCTCAGGTTTGCGGTGAGTGAGGCTGTACGCACAAGGAAGGCAAACAAGGCTGCTTACGAAGGTCAGAGAGCGGCAGGTGGCGTGCTGTTTGCCGGAGGGCGCTGTTTACTTGTTTGCCGAGGAACTCTCGACCCGCAGGCACCTGTGCTTCCGTCCACGCTGTCGGTTTGCTCCAGTTTCGCGTGTAACATATGCCAACCTGAACTTGCATTTCCTAACCAGAGTTCACCCTACGCATCTGCTGCGAGTATATGATTCTCACCGGCGAAACTGTCGCGTCTGGTGTTTCGGTGGTAAAGTGCGTGTCTGGAAACCGAGAAGTCGCGGGATCGAATCCTGGTCGAAGAAGTTCAATTTTCTGTCTGCCTTTAATGTAACCTCCACCTCTCAATAAAGTGAGGAGTCGCCACGTGGTTCGGATTCCGCGATACACTATAAGCTCCCTTTCCTCTGTTGCATAACTGGGGTAGATTAGCCGCGCGGAATTAGCCGAGCGGTATAGGGCGCTGCAGTCATGCACCGTGCGGCTGGTCCTGGCGGAGGTTCGAGTCCCCCCTCGGGCATGGGTGTGTGTGTTTATCCTTAGTGTAATTTAAGTTAAGTAGTGTGTAAGCTTAGGAACTGATGACCTCAGCAGTTAAGTTCCATAGGATTTCACACTCATTTGAATATTTGGGGTAGATTAGGGTCCCGCATGTAGCCCAATTGAAGGACTTATCCCAGGCAATTTCAGCCACACGTAGTTATTATTATCGGAGAAACTTGTCAACGAGGCACAACAGGAACTCCCCTAGGACTCTTCCGCTCTTTCTGCCGTTGGGTTAATCGTCTTCTACCTTCGAGACCGTTGGCCAGTTATATTAGACTAGAGGATGAAATTGAAAGATACCCTCGAGCGCGTAACCTGATACTAGTTGAGTCGAAAAAATAATATTTGGACAGGAGTGGGCGACAGGAAAGAAATCAGAAGCACTCTGACACAAGTAATGTCAGATTTAGCTAAGGGCCCTTGTGTTGTGATTGCCAGTCACATGCTTCCAAGAAAGGAGCCCCGTATGGGGCCTACTTTTTGAGTGGGTTCTCACTCTCTGACCAGTCAAGAATGGGTTATCCTACGAGCAGTATGACTTCTGTCAGTATAGCCGTCTGGATAACTTAGACTCACGGACGTCCTTACCACCTTAAAACGTGGTAGCCCATCAGCAATTTTTTTAAAATTTCTTTAGAACTAATTCAAACTCACCTTTGTCGAGTTGCGAACAGACGCACTTCGATGTTAGTTACTACTTATCAAAATCTAAATCCTCTCTGACACCTCATGTAAAGTTTATCTCTCTATCTGAGTTTTGCTTAGTCTGCTGGTGCTTGCGAATAACTTGACGTTTAGCTGTCGAGTACGACACGCCTTCCCAAAGACTGACCTTCAGTCAGCTGAGGTGTAATGACTGCGTCTCTCGCTTACCATGTGGTGTACGGATCTGCCGTTTAAGAAAGCCGCCTTTGGTCGCCATTCTGGGAAGAATTGTGAGTGTGGTAACGTGGCTATTCGCATCACTATGTAAACATCTGATGCAAAATCACATATTCAAAACGGTATGGTGCGTCCCACTCCTCACAAAAAAATCCATGCTTTTATTTGAAACAAAATGGCTATAACAAACTTAAATATAATGATCCAAATTCCACTTTTGTTTATATAATTAGAATTATTTTGTTTACTCTTACATACAATATTTGCTCCTACTTGTTTACAAATTTCAAGTAATATTTTGTCATCAAGTTGCTCATTTATTTCTGTGGTCTCTAGTAGCGCCACTGTACTCGCATAGCCAAGCCACTTGGTGGCGTGTTTTGGTAACCAGGCTTTGTAACGGTCACTCTCCAACAGCTGAGCATTGGTGGTGAGAACGGGATGCTTATAACACCACACCTTGCATGAAGACGGTCTGTTTAGTATCACTACTTTATTTTCCATATTTTTGTAATACTTTCAGTATCTGTAGTCTTAATTTCTTATGTAAATTACGCTTGCGCTCATGAATTTTATTTCGTTTATAAGACATTTTGAACAATTTTGGATAAGTGACCAAATCATTTCAAGCGATCCATTTAGCAGGTATTTAAGAAATGCTCTCCAAAAAGTTCCAAATAAATATTAGTCAAATTTATCCCTCCGCTTTATTGAAGATACATCGGAACCAAATCCAGATTCCCAGTTTACTGTATTACATAATTAGTTTCTTTTGCACTGGTCGTCAAATCAGAAGCGTTATCGAATTAGTTTATAATTCATTTGGTATCTAACATTTATCAGAGGTGCCTCACCTCAACTACATATTTCACTAAATTGCGGTATTCATTTAATTATACTGTTGGCAAACATCTACATATGTGATGTGCATCTACTTCTGTTTCTTGTCAAAAGCGTTTTCGAGCAGTTCTCTACTTTGCAGTTTTCTTACGAACTATTTCCATCGTCTCGCAATTTAATCATTCTTATCCAATCATCGATGATTTAACATATGATTCTAGACTCTGTTTGGAACATGGATTGCATGAATTTCGCAAGGCGCACTGCAGTGCACAAAGATTTTACTGTAACGCCTTCCGTAGTACTCCGTCCAGCACTTCTGCGACCCTCTAACGCTGATAAGTAATCCCATGGCACATTGTCCACCTCTTTTTTGAACCTTTCCTTTGGCTTCCTTTAATCCGAATTCTTAGCTGTGTAATCCTAGCATTATTAATAGACAGTAAGTTGGTGGCTGTCGGTGACTATAGCTTTCAGGTCTACAAAATATTTTATTCATAAGATTCCGTTCTCAGCCTCAATGTTTTAATATTCTAATTATTTTAATATTCTGGTTTTAATGTTATAATATTCTACTATTTAAATTACTCTAATTACTATTATAATATCAATATTTTAATATTCTAATTACTAATTTTAATATTCTAATTAATAAAAGATAAAACTCCATTTTCAAGGGCGGTATAACCATAACGGGCGTTACATCTTCCTCTGTTTTTCACGTAATAGTGACAGAACGAAACAGTCTTTAGTTTTAAAGAAAAAACTGTCTCACAGGCGATTCATGAGAAAAATAAAGTTTTGTAACATGGTATCTGCGTTCGCTCTCATCTTTCGCATTAGTGAAAATCTTCCACGTTGCACTTATATTTTGAATGATTTACCGTGTTTATGACAGTATTGTGTGACTGAAATGATGCATATTTAACCTATGTTACTATGATGTAATGGTTTCTTAAATTTAATAATATTTACGTATTTTCATTGACGAAATAAAATAGAAAAATACTTAGGAGAATTGCAGTTAACTGAAAGAGATGTAACGCCCATTATATCTATTCAGTTATTGGAAATGGAGCTATAGATCCGAAACACGATGGACAATAACTATTTAATAAAAACAATGTGATTGAAGACGATATATTAGTAATATAATATGCCTTAACACAAAAAATGAAAATATGAAACGATGCACCGCGAAGGGATTTCCCGAATGGGACGGAAATCGGTAGATCAGATGTGCATGTAGACAATAAATGATTACAGTTTCAAAAAAATTGATTGATTTATTCACGAGAAAGAGCTTCACAAATCGAGCAAGCCAATAAGGCGTTGATTCAACGCTGGCCCTTACACGAGCAGTTATTCGGCTTGACACTGATTGACATTGTTGTTGGATGCTCTCCTGAGGGATATCGCACCAAATTGTCTTCGACTGGCACGTTAGATCGTCAAAATCCTGAGATGGTTGGAGGGTCCTATACTTAGTGCTCCAAACGTTCTCAACTGAGGAGAGATTCGGCGACCTTGCTGGCCAAGGTAGGATTTCACAAGCACGAAAACAAACAGTAGAAACTCTGGCCATGTGCAGGCGGATGTTACCTCACCGTAGTGTAAACCCAGAATGGCTGTCATGAAGGACAACAAAATGGGGAGCAGAATATTGTTGACGAGCCACTGTGCTGTAAGGGTGCCGCAGATGACAACCAAAGAAGTCGTGCTATGGTAAGAAATGGCACCCCCGACCATCACTCCAGATTGTCGGGCCGTATAGAGGGCGAATAATTGGTATCCCACCACAGTCCGGGGCGTCCAGCCGCGTCTTCGAAGCGGGACTCATCACTGGAGACAATTCTACTCCAGTCAGTGAGATCCTAGGCCGAAGACGCCACGTACAGTAGAGGGATATCAACTTGACTGTCACCCGCCATATGGTCATCATCTGCGGCAGTCCTACGTAGTTATTCTACGCCCCGTTTTGTTGCCCTTGATGGTAAGCCATCCTGGGCTCTCATTTCAACAAGATAATGTCCGCCCGCACAAGGCGAGAGTTTTTACTGCTTTTCTTCGAAGTTATGAAACTCTGTATTGGCCAGCAAGACCACTGTATCTGTCCCCATTTGAGAACGCTTGCAGTATTGTGGGCAGAGCCCAACAACCAGCTAGGGATTTCGACGATCTGACGCGTCAATTGGACAAAGTTTGGAATTATATATATTTTTTCTTAGAGTGTGATTCATTAATAATATTCAGTGTTCAGTCATAATATTTTAATTTTCTAATTAGTCTACAACGTGTTTCGGAGCTGAAACTCAATTTCCAAGGTATTGATGGGCATAATGGACATTACATCTCCTCAGTTTTTCTCTTAACAGTAACAGAACGATACGATCGTTAGTTTCAACGACAAAACTGTCTCACAGACGATTAATGAGAGAATTAAAGTATTGTGTTTGATCTCGTCTTTAGCATTGGTGAAAAGCTTCTACATTTGCCCTTACATTTTGAACGATTTATCGTGTTTGTGACAGTACTATACAACTGAAATGACACATACTTATGCTGTGTTACTATGAAGTGATTGGCCATTAAATTTCGTTAATATTTCCGTTTACGTTAATTGACAAAAGAAAAAGAAGACTTACTTACGAGAATGACAGTAGATGGTTCAAATGGTTCAAATGGCTCTGAGCACTATGCGACTTAACTTCGGAGGTCCTCAGTCGCCTAGAACTTAGAGCTAATTAAACCTATCTAACCTAAGGACATCTCACACATCCATGCCCGAGGCAGGATTTGAACCTGCGACCGTAGGTCGCTCGGTTCCAGACTGTAGTGCCTAGAACCGCACGGCCACTCCGGCCGGCGACAGTAGATGTTAAGCCAAGTATATCAATTCAGTGCTTTAATACAAAGCTCTAGTTTCGAAATACGCTGCACAGTAGTTAGTTAATAAAAATATGTGGCACAAATTTGAATGGTCGCTTGTCTCTACCAAGGATTTATTTGCCCATGTAGTAACCAAATAAAAATATTGTGACTGAAGATGAGATAGCGTTAATAAAATATATCCGTAAGTGATCCTAAACTGAATACCCGAGAACGTTTCGAGAAGACAGATTCTATTCGATCGTTTGCCACCATTCCCGAGGAGGTTCGCGGAGGAAGGAAAGGAGTTTGGTCTGTTTTTGAAAGCTCCGTTCAGGCGCTGGGGAAAGCGCATTATCGGTATTCGATGGCCGGCAGCACCCCCGCCTTGGCTCCGTTCCCAGATGTTCCACCGCAGCGTTCGGAACAGGCCGGTATCAGGCGCTGCGAGTGACCCCGGCGGTCTGATTAAGCGGTGCGGGATGTTGCGGCCTGCTGCTCGGCTGTCAAAACCCGCGGCGCCGCTTACGGAAGCTTTGATCTGGCCCCGGTCTCCTTAGAGGGCCCCAGCACTGCAGAGTCTGTACCGGGATCAAAGTGTGTCCCGTCGCTGCCTTCATTACGCCAACAGCTCCCTGGGCCAGGAACGAAGCGCGGCGCCATTGTCGCTCACGGCCGCACACATCGCACCTCTGACGTTTAATATGGCAATGTGCGGGATTCTCACTGTGCGAATGGAAAGCAAGGTTCCAAGCAGGTCTTATTATAGACAAGGAGACTACTCTGAATTGCGTTTTATTTCCAGTTGGTGTCACTTTTAACAAAGAAAGAGGAAGGCCTGCGAAGCGTAATTTATAAAGAAAAATAACCGAAGACAGTATGATTATATCCCCAAAGAAAACTAGAAGCAGCTTTCACAGGAAGGGCTGAATAAGAAAAGAACTAGTGGTGAACAGTACAGTAGAGAAACAGATCAGTCGTTTTATTTATCTGTGATGTGGCATCAAATCCGCGGCTGACAAAGGAAAAATGTGAGCAACAAGAAAGGGGTATTGTATTGTATCGTATTGCATTGAAGCGGGGACCTAGAAACGACGGAGAGGCCGTAAGTCTCAGTATTTCACAAAGCCACAACAGGCCGCAGCAGTCCACTCACCCCACCGCTGCCCCACACCGAACCCAGGGTTATTGCGCGGTTCGGCCACCAGTGGACCCCCCTGCAACGTCTCACACTAGACGAGTGTTACCCCAAATGTTTGCGTGGTAGAGTAATTGAAGAGCGCAGGAACAAAAACCGATAAATTCGCATTTGCTGTTAATACAGAAAGTAACAAATAGTGATCTATAAATGGCTCCACAAGCTATAAAAAGAAGAAACACAACATAAAACACTTGATGCCGTGTTCTGCTGAAAATTATTTTGTGGCAGCATGTATTAAAACTCCCATATCTGCCCCCTACAGCTCAAACACCCGATTACAGCAAAAGTGGATACATCGGGTTCTTTTCCGGCGCTCCTCAATTATGGTGTACGCGTACGTGGAGACAGTGTTTGCACAGCATTCACCGACATACTGTAACTGAGGCGGAAAAAGGGGAAACAGCCCGCATTTGCCGAGGCAGATGAAAAACCGCCTTAAAAACCCTCCACAGACTGGCCGGCACAGCGGACCTCGACACTAATCCGCTGCCTGATTCGTGCCGGGAACCGGCACGCCTTCCCGCCCGGAAAGCAGTGCATTAGACCGCGCGGCTAACCAGGCGAGCAAAGATAGGGGTACTTTAGAAACAGACACAAAAAATAATAAGAATGAAATTTGTTGGCCGGCCGCGGTGGCCGTGCGGTTCTGGCGCTGCAGTCCGGAACCGCGGGGCTGCTACGGTCGCAGGTTCGAATCCTGCCTCGGGCATGGGTATGTGTGATGTCCTTAGGTTAGTTAGGTTTAAGTAGTTCTAAGTTCTAGGGGACTTATGACCTAAGATGTTGAGTCCCATAGTGCTCAGAGCCATTTTTTGAATGAAATTTAATAAGTAATGTTCCTCTCCATACTACTCTGCAGAAATAATCCGTGCGTTGTTTACAAAAAAAGAAACTGGAGTAAACATTTCGACAGAATGAACTGCGTGGAACTACTTTACAAGTTCAGAAATTTTATTCCATTACGCCAAAGCAGGCTGAGAAGGCCAAGAAAGATATAGGCACCGCAACATGCAAACACCGAAGTGCAAAACAAGAATGAATGGTTGAAAGATGGCAGGTCCTTTCCGATCGTCCTTTCTTCCACTTCATTTGCTGAGTCGAATATAACAACATGCTCTCTGGTCAGTGAGATTATTGGAGAGGGTTGACAGCGGTTGTAACGCTGAATTCAGTCGAAAGTAAACGAAAGCAGTTACTTGAGGTGGAGGGGACGAGCGACAGTGTGGTTAAATGGTGCCAGTTCTTGAGGATGTAACAGGACCCAAGTATAGGTAAAGCGAAGGGCACCTAGGCCAGCGCTTTTGCACAGCAGAAGCCGCCGCATACGAGGGGGCCTGAGCGCCACTGACCACAGGGAGTGGAGATCCAGCACAGCATGTGCCACGGCGCATTGTTCCTTAGCCAGAGTAAACACGGCTCTTAAAACTTCTTGCACCGAGTTGTGTAGGAATGTAAGAGTGGCAGGGGCCCTCTTATTTGTTCCGATAAGAGCGGTTCCAGCTTGACTGACCAGAATATTTTGCGGAAACACTGCTGGTGGCCGATACTGGGTGGCGGAGAATGCTGTGCCTTCTTTTTTTAAGTCATGTAGATGCAAAGGACTTTGCAGTTTCTCGTGTGTGTCGATTGGAAACAGTCTGTGATGTTAGAAATCGTCACAGCGGACGTGTGTCGATGTCCCGGGATTGGAGGAACAGATTTTGCCTGTCTTATGAAGCGATTTTGTGTTGTACAAAAAGTGATGCACAATAGGCGCA
Source organism: Schistocerca serialis cubense (assembly GCF_023864345.2). Classification (NCBI taxonomy): domain Eukaryota; kingdom Metazoa; phylum Arthropoda; class Insecta; order Orthoptera; family Acrididae; genus Schistocerca; species Schistocerca serialis. Next base: position 466,461,506 of record NC_064643.1, read on the forward strand.
GGAAAGTTTTTCGAGTTTCCAATTGATGGTTTAAACTACTGGCAAAAACTGCACGTGGAGTCTTGCAGATAGTGAGCAGCAGCAGATTCAGTGACGATCCGCAAAGGAATGCGGACGGAATTCTGTGGCAATCCACAGAGGACTGCGGATGGAATTTGGTCGTGTCCCGCGGGCTAGATTTGGTTTTTCGGACTTTGACTCTAGGCGCAAAGGTGCATCCGAACGAGAGGAGATGATGGAGGTCCACCACCGGACTTGACGCGGAAGAGCACTGGGCACTGCAGCTGGAGTTTTCGGCACGTGTATGGTGAGCGTTTCACAGCACCGTCAATGGGAATATTTCGAGTGAACCCTCTTACTTTACTGTGCGTCCACGGTAGCAGCAGTAGTTTTCCAATTCAAGGACATTGTAGCAAGTTTCTTTCCGCGTTCAGTTTACGGCCACCGTTAATCGTATTAATAATAATCAGAGCGTGTTATCCATGTAAAGTCACTATTTAAGTCGATTCAACACCCTTGCTTCAGATCAACTGCCAATAAGATAATTTTACTTTAGGAATTCGAGATGGACTGTAATCATTGTGTTACGTTGACGCATATTCCGTTTACCTCATGTGTTATGAATAAATCTGTCATGATATTTAATTCTATTTATCATTCAAGTGCACAAGATCGCATTATCCCCTTTCATTATTTTACTTATTTATATGGTAGATAATAGGAGCAGTCTTGCAGTAAGAAAGGCAATTGTCGTCTTCAGTTTCACAATGCCGAGCCACATTTTAGTCATTTGCGTTAAAACATGTTGTATTTAATTTTCATAGCAGTTTCACTGAAGTGGTGCCTCTTTGTCTTAGAGTAATTGAGAGACAGAGTTTCATTAGAGGTACCCACATTCCTGCCAGCAGAGAGACATGTTGTATAGCACACAGTGATTTTCTGCTCACTGCTTGTTACTATCAACATAATGTTGCGTGTGTTCTGCTTTTCCGAGCTGCCTCAGTTGTCGTTATGTTAAAGTATGTATATGTAAGTCACTACCTAAGCTATTGTTTATAAAATGCTAAAATTCATATTATCTGTGTCGTTAATCAAACATCATCAATTGACACGTAATACAATGTAACAGAGAGAATTGTAAAGAAATGTTCCTTATCTCTTGCAATCACAGTAACACGTCTTAGGTATCACTACAAGATAAAATATTTATAACCAGTCTTCACATTTACGTACCTACAAGTGCTTGGGACCTGATGAAGAGCTTCGGCAAATAATGAAAGAGTTTCACCAGCATCAACGCCTATAACTTATGATATAACACCATCAATTACAACGCCATCGTAACAAAATAATGTAGCGCCAACACTCCTCCAGAGAGGCTTCACAACCTGTGGTCGGGTGGTACAGCTAGTTGCCTCTTTCATTTCGCTTCCGGGACTGGAAGATTGCTGGGGGGCAATGGTTCAAGACCTCAGTCTTCGGCTGTGGCAAACTGAACTAAGGCCATAGGCTGAAGCTGCCACGCCTCAGTTCAAAAATGTTCAAATGCGTGTGAAATCTTATGGGACTTAACTGCTAAGGTCATCAGTCCATAAGCTTACACACTACTTAACCTAAATCATCCTAAGGACAAACACACATACCCATGCCCGAGGGAGGACTCGAACCTCCGCCGGGACCAGCCGCACACTCCATGACTGCAGCGCCCTAGGCCGCTCGGCTAATCCTGCGCGGCCCCCGCCTCAGTTCCTACATACCAGAGGTCGGGTCCTTTCATAACAAAACTGGGAAAATATAAGATAAATGCTTGTCACCAAGGCATTGCAGTATATTGTTTTCGACAGCTACTGACACCGAAATGTGTTCTGCGCCAGCCGGTATCCCCAATGTGGATCACCCAGCCTCGTTTATATCTAAGCAATACCTCTCCTAGGTGCTGGTCTCTGGGGCCGCTGCTAGGCAATATGCTAATGGCGCGTGAACTAATGCCCTCCAGCTGAGGCCGCTTCCCGGATGATTTCAGCCGGCCTCCAGGGAGTCTCCGGTGCCAGTGCCAGTGCATGTTTCGTGCCAGACCCTCTACGGAAGCGGCGATCTACACTCCTGGAAATGGAAAAAAGAACACATTGACACCGGCGTGTCAGACCCACCATACTTGCTCCTGACACTGCGAGAGGGCTGTACAAGCAATGACCACACGCACGGCACAGCGGACACACCAGGAACCGCGGTGTTGGCCGTCGAATGGCGCTAGCTGCGCAGCATTTGCGCACCGCCGCCGTCAGTGTCAGCCAGTTTGCCGTGGCATACGGAGCTCCATCGCAGTTTTTAACACTGGTAGCATGCCGCGACAGCGTGGACGTGAACCGTATGTGCAGTTGACGGACTTTGAGCGAGGGCGTATAGTGGGCATGCGGGAGGCCGGGTGGACGTACCGCCGAATTGCTCAACACGTGGGGCGTGAGGTCTCCACAGTACATCGATGTTGTCGCCAGTGGTCGGCGGAAGGTGCACGTGCCCGTCGACCTGGGACCGGACCGCAGCGACGCACGGATGCACGCCAAGACCGTAGGATCCTACACAGTGCCGTAGGGGACCGCACCGCCACTTCCCAGCAAATTAGGGACACTGTTGCTCCTGGGGTATCGGCGAGGACCATTCGCAACCGTCTCCATGAAGCTGGGTTACGTTCCCGCACACCGTTAGGCCGTCTTCCGCTCACGCCCCAACATCGTGCAGCCCGCCTCCAGTGGTGTCGCGACAGGCGTGAATGGAGGGACGAATGGAGACGTGTCGTCTTCAGCGATGAGAGTCGCTTCTGCCTTGGTGCCAATGATGGTCGTATGCGTGTTTGGCGCCGTGCAGGTGAGCGCCACAATCAGGACTGCATACGACCGAGGCACACAGGGCCAACACCCGGCATCATGGTGTGGGGAGCGATCTCCTACACTGGCCGTACACCACTGGTGATCGTCGAGGGGACACTGAATAGTGCACGGTACATCCAAACCGTCATCGAACCCATCGTTCTACCATTCCTAGACCGGCAAGGGAACTTGCTGTTCCAACAGGACAATGCACGTCCGCATGTATCCCGTGCCACCCAACGTGCTCTAGAAGGTGTAAGTCAACTACCCTGGCCAGCAAGATCTCCGGATCTGTCCCCCATTGAGCATGTTTGGGACTGGATGAAGCGTCGTCTCACGCGGTCTGCACGTCCAGCACGAACGCTGGTCCAACTGAGGCGCCAGGTGGAAATGGCATGGCAAGCCGTTCCACAGGACTACATCCAGCATCTCTACGATCGTCTCCATGGGAGAATAGCAGCCTGCATTGCTGCGAAAGGTGGATATACACTGTACTAGTGCCGACATTGTGCATGCTCTGTTGCCTGTGTCTATGTGCCTGTGGTTCTGTCAGTGTGATCATGTGATGTATCTGACCCCAGGAATGTGTCAATAAAGTTTCCCCTTCCTGGGACAATGAATTCACGGTGTTCTTATTTCAATTTCCAGGAGTGTATTCTTCACCCGGCTTGCCAGCCGCCTGATGCCAGCCACTCCGGAGGCGTCGCCCTGTTGTTTGCTTTGGTAGCAACGCTTGCATTGTGGTCAACGCAGTCACAGCTATTGTACGAGAGTCTCAATGACTAATGACTGGCGCTGCTAAAGGAGCAATTCTGATTGCACGATTGCCCAGAAACGGCTAGCACACACCCTTCGTTCTGTGTGACATTTCTGGCTTTACAAGCCATAATATCCTACCTCAGGCTTCACTTCATAGTGTACGTGAGATTGCTTTAGCTGATGTATGGCATAAGGACTGGAGTGTGAGGTAGACAACAGACGTACCGTGGTTGCCAGTTCCGTCATAAATTGCGCCAGTTCAGTTGCAGGATAATCTGATCGGCCACCACATGGGAGCCAGAGCGCCAGATCTCTTATTTTCATTTATTAATGTTTTTAAACGTATAATTGACATTAAACTGTCTATCATGCTAGTTAGCCTCTCAATAGTATGCTATTATCCATTTACGTCAGAAGCTATTTTTGTGACAATTTTCATTAACATTAGAATTACGATATTCAGGTGAACCACTCCGTACATCTCGATCTCCCGCCATAAGTGCGCGAATAGTAAAGTGACTCGTGATGATAAAGTTGATTCCGGTACAAGCCGTCTTATGGAATAGGCCGCACGATTAAGATCCGAATAGCGCGCCTCATAGAATGATACACAGCGAGTCTCTACTAAGAGTTGTCAGGTGCATTTTCTCTTTTGATTCAGTTGTTATTTGCAGTTTCTTTTTTTGGAAAATGCAGCTGTAGTCAGCTCAAACAAATACCGCTCTCACGTTTTTCGTGCGACGCCCAACGTCGACTGAAAGCGTCGGTTTGTTTCCCGTCACAAACAAAACGATTTTTAAAGTGGAATTTGAAGTGTCCTTTTGACAGAGCGGTCCGAAGTTAGTCTAGAGCAATATTCCTTTTATCGATGTGCGCTAACAAGTACAATAAAACACGAAGAATAACCAATGCTCCAGCACCTTCCTGGTATTCGCTGTCTGCTGCCGCTACGCAGAATTGCTGCTTAGTTGCTGCCGGAATACTGATTATTCTACTTGTTTCACTGTCCTGGTTACCAGGTGTAGAAGTATGAAACCGGACTTTTGCTACAATAATTACACGTCTGTTGTATGAAACTAATAAACAATATTCTATTCAAAATAATCTCCATTGCTATTTACACATTTCTCCCACCTCTCCGGTAGGATATGAATGTCACGCCAAGAAAACAGTTTTTCTTTGAAGCGAACCCGTCAGCGAGCCATTTTCGTACATTTTCATTCGAATTGAAGCTTTGTTAAGCGAGAGCGTGTCCCAGTGACGCAAATAGACGATAATCAGGAGCCAAGTCTGGAGAATAAGTCGTATGCCCTAGTATTTCCAACTGAACGCCTCGATTGTTTCCCTGACCCGTTTTTCTGTGTGATGGGGCGTTATCGTTGAGAAATATTGCCATTTTCAGTATTTCTGTCGTTTTACACGCAATGCTCCACATAATCGATCATTTGCTGTTGGTAGCGATTAGTGTTAACGGTTTCGCCAGGTTTCAGCAGCTCATAATGGTTGACGTCCTTCTGATCCCACCAAACAAGGAGCATTGTCTTCTTTCCAAAGCGATTTGGTCTTGCAGTGGATTTCGATGGTTTACCTCGATTAATCCACGATTTACGACGCTTAGGATTCTCAAAATATATCCATTTTTCATCACCTGTCACTATCCGATGGAGAAACGACTTTCTTTTGTATCTGGTGAACAGCATTTCACATGTGGTCTTTCGATTTGCTTGCTGTCTTTCATTCAGTTCATGCGGAACCCATTTTCCTACTTTCCACAAATTTTCCATACCTTTCGACCGAAGAGAAACGGCTTTCTGCGTTACATTCAATTGTTCCGCGAGTTCCTGTTGAGTTTGAGTATGATGTTCATTCAATAAGGTCTGCAATTCATTGTCTTTTAACTTTTTCGGTGGTTTCAAGCGCTCGTCGTTTCTCACGTAAAAATCACCGCTTTTGAATTTTTTGCACCACTCGAAACACTGTGTTTTCCCAATAGCATGTTCGCCAAAAGCTTTGACAAGCACTCGATGCGATTTTTCAGCAGTTTTCTTCAAATTATACCAAAAAACCAATGCTGTCCGCAAATCGTACTTCGTAGGCACAAAACTCGATATCTTTACGTGTTTGGAACAGATACTGATGTATGGAACTTGGGTTACTATGTGTTGACAATCATCGTCAACCATTACAGGAAGCGCATGGCGCTACAGACGCCGTCTCACGGGTCCTACACTGACGGCTAGCACCACCTATGGGGAAATTCCGGCTTCATACTTCTACACCTGGAATATCGATAATACGAAAAACACACTGGATTAATTTGGGACAGCTCTATCGAATGGACACGTAAAATTCGACTTTAAAATTCATTTTGTTTGTAATGGGAAACAAATATCTGCCAAAATACCAGAGAAAATTCGCCTGGTGATTCGTAGCAGAGAAACCCGGTATAATCACGAATGTCGAGCAAAGTAGAGGAGAACACAGTAGTAGAAATGTAACTTATTGACTGTAATTCCCCAAGTGTACTGAATCTACCAGCGTTATACATGTGACTTTGTAGGTGTACGTTTATAAAATATATTTTCAGTAGTTTTGTAGCTTAGTGTGCGACGTGATTCGTGTGGTAATTAAAGCAGTCTCTGTTATCCCTGATTGAAAATTGGTTGATTGTTTAGTAGCATTGAGAACTTTACCCATCTCAGTAATTACAGCCTCAGCCCAAGGACAACGGACTCGCGACCTGTTACGTCTCCACAGAGAAAATGACATCTTTAGATGAAATCAGGTGGATGAACCGTTGCAGAATCTCTGTTCTCAGGCGGTGCTGTACAGTCAGACCCCGCACATGTCCTGCATTTCCGTTACGAATGGGAACAGTTACACGGTGTCTGTGGTAACAGAGAAGAGTGATTCAGTGATTAACTTTGAAGGGTGCGTGTTGGAATAGACACTGACAGCATTCGTCATCTTCGGTTATTAGCTCAATTTCGCTCAATATGACAGCCCCCATTTCCCTTTCATTATTATCAACATACCTGCACAGCATCCTGAGTCCACTAGCTCGGCATCCATAGTGTCCTCAACCCCGACACTATCACGTAACGAAGTAAGCGACTCTCTAATTTTTCATCTATAGGAGCAAACGGCCAACTTTATCTCATATTCTGGTACTGTGTTCACACACAGCGGGAAACAGAGCTGGCCTGAAACTATCGCTCAACAAGAAAAATAACAGGCAAACGATATAATTTAACATGGAACTTACTATCGACTGCAAGACACCGAGTTGCGTCCTTTCGTAAGACAGCGATGTATCAAATATGACCAGATAAGGTAGAAATAATCTCCAGAAGTACAGGTAGGTTTAAGGAGTGCAAAATAAATATGAAATAACTACACTGTTGTACACTAAAATCCAAAAACATGAAGATAGCAAGAAACGATCATCAAGTTGGCATCCACGCGTCCATGCAAATGATTAGCATTTCAGCGCAATCGGAAAATGTAGTTAGAACATCATCTACGTTCTGTAGAGAAGGAAATAATACGCAGCGAGTTTCCCAATCAGATATCGCATTTGAATGTCGGTTGTTTGTGAGAAAAGTGGGTTATGCGTCGTGTGGGAAGCAGAAACGGCAAAATTCGTCAGAGGACAGATCGTCGCCTGTCGAGACAGCTGATTATTACTCCGAGATGTTGGTGCTCTCGTTGGTGGGTATCCCATGACTGTCACCGAACGAGATGACGCTATGAGCACTTCTGTCGCATTAGGGAGGGCGACGGCCCACACCAACATCCCGCTATCCTGATTTAGGATTTCCGCGATTTCCCTAAATCGCTTCAGGCAAACCCTGGATGGTTCCTTTGAAAGAGCGCGGCCGACGTTCTTCTCCATCCTTCCCTAATCCGATGGGACCGATGATCCTGCTGTTTGGTCCCCTCCCCCAAATCAACCAACCAAACAACCATGACTGTCGCGCTAGTACGGAATCGATAGGTTCATGAGTGCTGTACCTATAGCATCCAGGATTTCAGCGGCCCCGCGCGTCTACCAGACGTTTTGTTTGTTCGCCAGTGCCTGATCGTATAGCCATTTCATGTAAGTTACGTTGAGTCAGGAAATGCTCTCGTCTGCTGCAAAGTCCATACATACAGTACGGCGACAACTGGAACGTACTATCAGCAGTTCCGCCTCGGTGGCTGCGAGGTCAGCGCGGCAGATTGATAACCGAAGGGGCCCGCGTTCGATTCCCAGCCGGGTCGGAGATCTTTTTACCCTTCGGAGATTCTTTTCCCTGGGCGTTGCGTAGATCTTACATTCGTATGGTCATAACCAAGACGAAAGCCGTTCAATCACACTGTCGTATCGTCTTTCCTCTATTGCGATAACTGTATGCGCGTGGACGGAAAGCCAATAACCTAAAATAAAAACCGTCAGCACGGCGACGTTTGGGACACGTCCCAGTTTAGCGTACATCATCAACGAATGGTATCATTACCCATTTCGACTTATTACTAAATCATCAGATGATATACTTAAAAAGAAAGAAAAAGGGAGTAGTAAAATACTACGAAATTAAATTAAAAATCACAACCTTTACAAGTTACAATCACAACTTTTGTAAAGTTTCGTAGTATTTTAGTATATCCTTTTTCTTTCTTATTAAATGTATCATCGCGAAAAAAGACAGTGATCTAGGAAATATAGAGCTTGTTTCTTTAACTACAGGCTATCATTATAAAATCTCTCTTCAGACTATCGATTTCGGTCTATAGTGATCATCTTCAGATCTGTCTAAAACATATCCTAATATAATAAAGCCAGAGAGACTTCGCCAAGAGTCTACGCTAATTTTGTTTTATGCCTCTTGACAGTGCAACTCTGGTGGAAAGGATATCCCATAAACAGCACAACATTTGAGTGCATGATAAAATAAAGGTTTATTGATGAAATTAAGTAACTAGCAAAGTATTGTAGTTCTACCTGTGATTATATGTGAACTAAAATATTACTCAAAGGCCTTCCTCGGCTCTGCAGGTACACTCTCGTTCTTTCGATGGTACGTCCAGTACTTTTCAGCGTAGTTGCACCTACCGTTCTGGCATTTGACGCTGAATTTCAGCCTTGAACTCTGAACTCTGATTTGTTGGCGTGCAGACGAGATTTCAAATCCCCGCACAGAAAGAAATAACTTGGTGTCAGATCTGTATGGTCAGTTCACGTCACCATTGGCTGCTTCATTATTACTGGAGGGTTTTATCCGGCAAATTTTCTTGCTACAAGTGAACATAATTTTCTTGAAGAAACTATTGTTCGCTGATATGAAACTTCCTGGCTGATTAAAACTGTGTGCCCGACCGAGACTGGAACTCGGGACATTTGCCTTTCGCAGGCAAGTGCTCTACCAACTGAGCTACCGAAGGACGACTCACGGCCGGTACTCACAGCTTTACTTCTGCCAGTACCTCGTCTCCTACCTTCCAAACTTTACAGAAGCTCTCCTGCGAACCTTGCAGAACTAGCACTCCTGAAAGAAAGGATATAGCGGAGACATGGCTTAGCCACAGCCTAGGGGATGTTTCCAGAATGAGATTTTCACTCTGCAGCGGAGTGTGCGCTGATATGAAACTTCCTGGCAGATTAAAACTGTGTGCCCGGGTTCGAGTCTCGGTCGGGCACACAGTTTTAATCTGCCAGGAAGTTTCATATCAGCGCACACTCCGCGGGTTCGAGTCTCGGTCGGGCACACAGTTTTAATCTGCCAGGAAGTTTCATATCAGCGCACACTCCGCTGCAGAGTGAAAATCTCATTCTATTGTTCGCTGTTTGTTTCGCAAGCATTCAATGGACAAAAGCTCGAACATTTAGATTTAGTTCTTCTCTCAGATAAGTTTTATGTGCCCAAAGTCGCAGATGTGCATTCAGAATTCGTTGCGCGCTGACTCTGGGAATATCCAATTGTTGGGAACATCGGCGAATAGATTTCAGCGTATTGCGCCAACATTATGACTCACGATAGCGATGTTTTCTGTAGAAAGACTAGCAGCAGAATGCTTCTAGCGTTTTATGTCTCAAACTGAAGAGGTTTCCTCACATTTGGTAATCAGTCTCATTAGAATGACTTATTCGCTGCTCTAGATTCACCAGACAAAGTTTGCGAACGGTCTCTGCAAACATTCAGCACACGTGACAACACGCTGTTCCGCCTTGAAGCGCTTCATTCGTAAGCCAAAGAAAGTAAGTGAACATCGTTCATCACTGTCAACTTACTAGAACAGGAATGACGGAAATTTTAAAATTTATATTCCTTATGGAGCATGCTTTTCTAGGTTACGTTTTAAACAGGTCTGAAGATGGCCACTACAAACCGAAATCAATAGTCACACTACAGTTTTTCAGATCATAGACTGGAATTAAAGAAAAAAATCATAACTCTTACACACAACAACACTGACTTAACTAGGTAGTGTGGCTAACTTTCCAGCGCACTGCGTTGGTGGAGATCGGAGTGTTGTTAGGTGAGTCGGTTATATTTTAGGCAAAAACTTTAATGTATCAGCGTCATAGTAGTAAATGAGAACTACGGAATTGTGTCAATACTGTCCACTGCAAATCTCCGAGCGAGAGCACAGGAGACCAGCTTCGTAACGGGTCTGAGTAGTGCTGGTCGTCAAAAACCTATCAGCCGACAGCCAACCCACAGGAGAAAAGCCAAAGGAGTCGGTCTTGTGTCTAGTATTTAATTACGTTGTACTGCTAAAAAAAGAGACACGTATGTACTGTTGTAAATGAATGAAATGATGTGAAATTGAAAGCAAATTTGTATATAACCACCTGGCGAACTGTAAGGTCTGGTTTATTTCCGAAGCTATCAATAGCATTGAAAGCGATACGTTTGTTTCTGGAGGAAAGTTTTCTTATATTACGTGTGGTTTCTAGTGAGGAATATAATAAAATCGAGTCAGACGTTTTTGGTACTTACGACTAGTGGGGGAAGTGTTCGCAGTTCTTAAAACGTTCTGAGAAAAAAAGACTGGAAGGTTGTTAATGAACACTCTGAGGAATCGATATTACGTAAACTTACTCCACCAGTGAAATAATTTTACAGCGATTAAAGCAGTTTTAACCAAATACATGAATTTACACATTCTTACCTATACATTTTCACGAAGATGTATGCAATCGGCATAAAATTCGTATTAGCCAAAATACAGTAATAACACATCGGCTGCAGTACGTCATCCATGAAACACCAATGGAGCAGTAAAGTTACAGAATTGCTGTACGTTTGCAAAGCTAGAGGAAAACTCCATACGACGAAAAGAAAAATTTTGAGGGGAAGAAGTTTCATTTACATCTACATCATACTCCGCGAGCCACCTAATTATTTGTGACGAAGGGTACTTTGGGTACCACTATCAGATTCCCCCAACCCTGTTCCACTCGCGAACAGTGAGTGGGAAGAATGATTGTCGGTAAGCCTCTGTATTGGCTCTAATTTCTCGAATTTTCTCCTCGTGGTCAATACACGAGATGTGTGTGGGGGGAAGTAATATGTTTTCTGACTCCTCCTGAAAAGTTCTGGCCCTAAATGTTGATAGTAAATCTCTCCGTGATGCACAATGTCTCTCTTGTAACGTCTGCCAGTGGAGTTCGTTTCCCCGTAACGCTCTCTCGCCATCTAAACGATCCCGTGACTACACGCGCCGCTCTTCGTTGTATCTTCTCTATGTCCTGTATCAGTCCTACCTGATAGGGATCCCAGATAGATGAACAATTCTCAAGAACCAGGCGAACAAGCGCCTTCTACGCCACTTCTTTCGTGGATGAGTTACATTTTCTTAAGATTCTTCCGATGAATCTGAGTCTGGTGTCTGCTTTTCCCACTATCTGTTTTATGTGGTCACTCCACTTAAGGTCAGTCTGGATAGTTACGCTTAGATATATTACGACAGACACTGTCTCGAGCTGTTTGTCATCAATAGCGTAGCTGCATAGTAATGGATTTTTTTTTTTCCTGTGTATGCGCAATATGTTACATTTATTTGCGTTCAGGGTCAACTGCCAGAGCCTGCACCATTCATCAGTTCTATGCAGGTCGTTCTTCAGATTCTTACTATCTTCTGGCGTTGCTACTTTGGTATAGACAACTGCGTCACCTGCGAATAGCCTTTAGCCGGCCGGAGTGGTCGAGTGGTTCTAGGCGCTACAGTCTGGAACCGCGAGACCGCCACGGTCGCAGGTTCGAATCCTGCCTCGGGCATGGATGTGTGATTTCCTTAGGTTAGTTAGGTTTAAGTAGTTCTAAGTTCTAGGGGACTGATGACCTCAGAAGTTAAGTCCCATAGTGCTCAGAGCCATTTGAACCATTTTTTTGAATAGCCTTAAAGAGCATCCGACGCTTTCTACTACATCTTTTATGTATATTGCAAACAGCAACGGTCGAATCACTCTTACTTGTGGTACTCCAGATATTACTTTTACAACTGTCTATTTAGTAGCGATGTGTTAAGTTCTGTCTGAAGAAAGTCTTCAATCCAATCGCAAGTCTGCTTCGATACACCGTAAGCTCGTATATTTTTTTCATTAAACTGGAATGCGGGATGGTGTCAAATGCCTTACTGAAATCAAGGAACACAGCATCAACCTCAGCACCGTTGTCCACTGCGCTGTGGATCTCATGGAGGAACAGGGCGAGCTGAGTTTCGCAGGATCTCTGTTTGCGGAAACCATGTTGATTTTTACAGGGGAGATGTTAATTTTCCAAAATCATCATAATTCTTGAGCATAAAACATGTCCACAATTCTAAAACAGATTGACGTCAACGACATAGGTCTATAATTGTGTGGATCTGTCTTACGGCCTTTCTTAAAAACGGGAATGACCTGAGCTTTTTTCCAGTCGTTAGATACCTTTAGTTGCTCAAGCGATCTACGATAAATTACTGCTAGAAGGGGAGCAAGTTCTTTCGCATAATCTTTATAGAGTCTTATAGGTATCTCATCTGGTGCTAATGCCTTTTGTGATGTTTCAAAAATCTAATCAGGAAACATCGCGTTTCTTTACCGCTTGAGCGACGCCAGGTAAGAAATATATATATATATATATATATATATATATATATATATATATATATATATATTTATTTATTTATTTATGTGTAGTATGTTAAGCGGAGACTTGTTGTTTAAATTTTTTTTTTTTTTTTTTTTTTTCATGTCGAGCTTGGCAGCAAGATGATCCAGTGCGGACTCCAGACGCGGCGGACGACGAGAGCTAACCACTACTGCATCGTAGTCGACGGCCGAGGGCTGGAAGAACCGTTGAAACATTATGCTGACCATTATTAAACTATGTTTTATGTTTTTTTTATAAAATGAAAAGGAGTTCAATGTTGAATGTGGAATGATAAAGTTTGTAAGTGGATGTCAATTGGTTATCAACTGTTAAATAAACTTCGAGTTGTAAGTTAAAACATTCAGTTGACTCTGTTGTCACGACATACATCGTAAATATTACTTATGTGTGAAATTTGCAAATTTTATTAAAATTCAGACTTCTTTAAGAGATTCTGGCAGAATTTTATCAGGAGTGTGGACGATCTTCAATAATTAACTAGTTTAAAGTTTTGTTAATGAGCAGTCGACACGTATTGACATTTTGAAAATAATCGCTACTGTGAAGTGTATTAAAATTCTATTTTAAAACTTTATCGGAGATTGTGGTCAAGAAGATCGGTTTTAAAGTGGAATATTTCGTTAAATGAGAACAAGATTGATTCTTTAGTGACATTAATTAATTATTAAGGAAAAATTAGGAGAATTTTAATTTATTCTGGCAAAGATATCAAGGAGTGTCAGACCGCACAACGAACGTATAGAAACTCTGTGACCTTGTGGAACTGTCAAAAAAAATTTTTTACGATCTTTTCTTCTACAGGGAATGGTGAATTTTGTTGCGTCTATCCTTATCTTATAGGTTGAATCTGCTACAGCTTAATGTTTTTCTTTATGGATTTTTCAAGTACCTCGGAAAAGAACTTACAATTTTATCTGCGGTGGACCGTCGACATTGGGTACACGGTTTGGCTGTTGTGAAGCCTGTTGGTTTGCAGATTGCCTTTCTTTCCCCTGCTGCAGACATCGTTGCTGTGTTGCTGCGACAGGATCAGCGGTTCAGCGCACTTTCCACTATTAAGCGATCGTAGCTGCTTTTCAGTTCCGCGATAGGTTATCTCAATATCTGCGCATTTCGGCGTTCGTAAGACGGTTGAAAGGAGGGACCGTATTACGATCTTCGGCGGTGAAACAACTTCAGAAGACGGAATTCACCATTTCGGCCTCCTGTCTGTTATCATCCGTTTCGATGCCGATGTGGTCGCTGAGAGAATGAATATATGATTTTGACCCACTTACTGCTAGTACGAGTATTCTTCTCATACTTGCATAACTGTATGAGAACCTAAGAGGAACCTGTAAATAAATGTCGTGTAAATAAATGTCGGGTAGACCTTTAGCCGGGTGCAAGTCTTCCGATTTGACGCCACGTCGGCGCCTTTCACCTCGATGGTGATGAAATGATGATGATTAGGACAACACAACAACCAGTCCCTGAGCGGAATCGAACACAGCCCTTAAGATTGACATTCTGTCGCGCTGACCACTCAGCTACGGGGGCGGACTGAGGAAGCTGTATAATGGGTGAAGAGAGTAGGTGACAAACGTAGGCACGCAATACTACTTCCTCCATCATTGCGGCACATGATGGCAGGTAACGTTCTCCAGGCATTCGCCAAAATCAATGACTTCTGGCAGACTAATACAGAGCGTAGCGTGATTGAATACTTCAGACCACTCGTTTCCAATCATCCACCGTGTAGTGGTGTCATTCTTCCTGCTGCCTTAAGTGCCACTTAGCACTGAAGTCTGTGGATTATGAGGAGCTGCTCGACCACTGTACCCCATTATTTTTCAATCACTTCACACATTGTGCTAGCACTCATTCCTCCAGCTGGTTTCATACGGTTTCTCACAACCACCCTCCGAAATTTTCTACTGTCCCAGCTTGTAAGTGGTCTCCCTGGTCTCGATTTACCTGTGGTTGTTTCTTCCCATCTCCACAATCGCATTACCAACAGTCCACTTGGGCAGCTTTAGAAGCGTTGATATGTTCCAGACGAATTTGCTACTCAGGTGACATCCAAAAACTAGTCCACATTCGTACTCATTGAGTTGTCCTGAACGGTTCATTCTGCTGTTATTGCTTCTGTATTGACTACGCAGTAATCACGGCCTCCTCGTATATTGACGGGCCCGCCTGTCGTGACATCTGGTGATCAATTCTGCATTAAATAGATGACTGAATAGTGTATAATACCCACCTCCTACGAAGCCCCACTGCAGACGCGATCTGCGAGTAGCAGGTGGGTTTCATATTGTAAGGTGTCAGGCAAATCCAACACCTTCCATGAAAACCTTGACATGATAAGCAAATCCAGTAGTGTGTCACATAGCTCCGAATAAATCGTGACATTAAATTAACCAAAGTAATACGAGTAACGTGTGAGCAAAAACCACAGACTAACACAAGAATACCTAAATGCATGCCATACCTTCCCACCGTGAGACAGACGCAGTTCCGAGGGAAGAAACGAGAACAGAAGCCGAGAGCAGAACCGTGTTAAGCTAGAAGGCCCTACGATAAGGGACGGACTACCCACGTCGCCAGCTAACCGACAGGACCACCCTCCAGCCAATGTTAAAAGCTAGAGCCCTCCAGAAGAACAGTATAGATCTTACGATAACACTAAAAGGGCCCCATCAGCCGCAAGTTTTAGCGTGAGACTTTTTCGCGTCTCTGTTACGTTTCAAACCTAAAAAACATTGCCCCACCACGAAAAGTAACCGCTAGGACTACCCCCCAGCCCATGTTAAAAGATAGAGCCCTCCAGAAGAACAGTATAGATCTTACGATAACACTAAAAGGGCCACACCAGCTGCAAGTTTTAGCGTGAGACTTTTTCGCATCTCTGTTACGTTGCAAACTTTAAAAACATTGCCTCACCACGAAAAGTATAACGTTTCTCATTGGGTAGACAGAATTTTTGTAGGTGGAGCTTAAGGTTAACATTGAGACACTCATTGGTCAGATAAAAACACAGCCAGATAGTTTTTTTTAAACCAACTTCGATAAATTGTAGTAAGGAGAAGTTAGGAGAGAGTTGCTTCGGAGACGGCGAGCTGTACGGAGCTGCGCCAGCCGTCGCCCCCTGACGAACACCGACAAGGTAATGAACGCTTGCGATGCCGCATTTTGAGCACGTAAGGCTTCACTCAGAACTACAGAAGTCTCATCTGTTATATCCCCTTTTTACGTAATACTAGTGTCGATTGTCAATTAAATCTCATGGTGTTCACATTTGGCACTTGAAGTTAAAATCTGAAACGCGATGATTTTTCTGTTATATAATTATTGAGAAGCCACATCAGCCACTGTAATTTACGACAAGTTAGATAAGTAATTAAAGATAATTTAGGGTCACTGTAGACCATTTTGATAGTTTTCTCTTTTGTGAAACTTAATTTATACCTAGATTATAGATGTGATATGGCATAGGTCATCCTTCGATCCATTGTAGAACTTGGAAACCCACTCAGGGAATATTCGTTCACATTTTTGTTGAACGCAGTTGGTTTTTATCATCCTGTATTAAAACATTTCCTTTTATCAATAGTGCAATTTATAAACAATGTTTTGTGAGTAGAATAAAATTTCCAGTGGTAAACTTAACTGCTTTTTCTACGTTATTTTACCAGCTAACTAAAAATAGGAAAGCCTTGAACGCCTTCCACTAAATTTAGTTAGTATTAAGATTCTTTTACAGGGAGTGCAGTGGAGCTGACGCTGAAATCATTAAGTATTTGATTATATCATCGCTAGTCTCACTGAACTCTTCTGAACTCTACATGTCATGTGTGGTCTGGCGTCTCCTTACCAACAACAGGTCCCAGGTTCAAACTAGTCAATTCCCTAAAAAACACGCTCAGAGCGTCGTTGCGCGAAGGTGGTAGGGAGACACGACATAGAACAACAGACACCACGCAGAATGTTAGAATATGATACCATCTGAGTAACCTCAGCTTAAAATGTATGATAAAAAATTTATACAATACGTTCCTTGTGTTTCTGTATAGCAGTGTCTATTAAAATAACACTACATGCACGCGTGTTCGGTATCCGTGATGTGTTGTGTGGGCTATGTTTTGTTACGCAAGCTACTGCGTGTAGTGATTTGGCAAGACTGTTGGGAAAATTCCTGAGCGTCCTTTTCCGGATGTGAGCCCTCGTCGACGGCCTGGACGCGTTTCGCGTTTCCCCGGCTCTGGGGCCGGCTCTCCCCCTCCCCTCTCCCAACGCATTAACGCCTCTCTGCTGCCGGGTCATTGCTCAAAGGCACCGCCACATAAAAACGCGCCGCACGACGTGTCGTCCCCACCATTGCTGGCGCGCTTCCTGCCGTGCCGCCTTAACTACGAATTCCAGTTCCTTCTTTATACTTTCCCAGTGAGCGTAAATCTGCAAATTTTCATCCCTTTGGTGTAAGGCCAATAGTGTAACAACTGTACGCTTTCATTTATATTTGCTATTCCTTCTGATTTGACAACGCGTCACTAGTGCTTTGTGCTTTGCAGTTGTATTGCTCTATTGATCTCTTGTTCCTAACAGCGTAGTGCGTACATTTCTGGGCTTCTTTTAGTCAACTTGACACCCGGAGACAGAAATACACAGAGTGTACGGAAATTCCCGATACAAACCTCTCGGATTTGTAGATGGCAGTGAGTACCTAATATTTTGAAGAGGAGCACATGTCCGCAAACATACTGTTTCCGTGCTACAGCCGTTTGAAAACATGTTTGCTAAGTAGGTTTGCTAGAGCGTAGTCATTGTGGGAGGCGCTTACGTCTGACAGCCTGATGTCATTTGACATCTATACCATCTCTCTGATATGGTCCGAGCCTTATTGACGTATCTGTGTTAACCTCCAACACTCCATGCCACCTCTTACAGTCACAATGACGTAGATGAGGATCCGCGGCTCGTGGTCTTGCAGTAGTGTTCTCTCTTCCCGCGCACGGGGCCCCGGGTTCGATTCCCGGCGGGGTCAGGGATTTTCTCTGCCTCGAGATGACTGGGTGTTGTGTGTCTTTCATCATCATTTTATTCTCATCATTCACTCGCAAGTCGCCGTAGTGGCGTTAAAGAACTTGTGCAGTGGCGGCCGAACCGCCCCGCGAGGGGTCTCTCGGCCACCAATGCCATACGCTCATTATTATTACGTAGATGAGGCTAGGCTCGAACCCCCTCTCCCCCCCCCCCCCATTATGATCATCCTGTTGCAAACTTAGCTGGCAAACATGTTTTCAAACGAATGTAGCACGCAAACGGTACGTTTTCTGGCATGGGTTCCCATTCAGAATATTATGGACTCATTCCCCTCCATAAGTCCTAGAAGTTTGTAAAGGGAATTTCCGATCACCCAATAGACAACCAATAATTAAGTAAGTGGTACTCCGAGAACACGTTTTAACTGAGACTGGTAACTCGTTTCGGCAAGGATGCGAGACATAATCAGCCGTCTTAATCTTCCCGACATAAAACAACTGCAATAAATTTTAATCTTAATGTCCAGGGCCGGCCGCTGTGTCCGAGCGGTTCTAGGTGCTTTAGTCCGGAACCACGCTGCTGCTGCTGCGGTCGCAGGTCCGAATCCTGCCTAGGGCATGGATGTGTGTGATGTCCTTCGGTTAGTTATCTTTCAGTAGTTCTAAGACTAGAGGACTGATGTCCTCAGATGTTGTCCCATAGTGCTTAGAGCCATTTGAACCATTTGATTTAATGTCCAGTCGGGTGTTCGAAACACACTGCTTCAAATACGATCTGGTTCTGTACCTCCATTTCAAATGGTTGTTTTTGTATGTTCGTTATTATTTTTGCCAATGCAAAATAATTACTACTGCGCCCTACTTACGTTGTATGATCCATAAGGCTGTATTTTATCGATGTTTTTTATGTTTTAAATGTGTTACCATCGTACGTTAAGCCCTATTGGCTCTCAATGATGTCGTGCAGAAGACGAGGGGGAAAGTTCCCTCTTTATAACGCGTAGCGTTTTGACACTATTTTCCAGTTTTGAAAGTTTACTTACCAGAGCTCCACCGTCATCGCTGCTCACCACCTGATGGTATGAAAACTTTTTATCTTATTGAGTCTGTCTATCCATATGTGTTATGTAGATGAGGAGTGTAATTTTGAAACCTGTTTCCCTCAAAAGAACACAAATGTTTAAGTTTCAGAGAGATAGTCTGAAGATGATTGTTAATAAAATCGAAATCGGTTACCATTTTGAAGCGCGATTTTTAGTTTTCAATAAATCCTCGTGCTCAACACTGATTAGTATTCTAATAATAAACAAAAAATCCATTGCTATTATATAAAGAAGTTTACTTAGCTTCAGTAAGGATTTAACTCTTTGTCTTGGCAGATGGTCACATAAACCGGAATCAAACCCGCACAGGAAAGCTGAGTCGTAATAAAATTACTATGAATAGGAAACTCAATATTTTTGGACCATACGGTGAGTGTTTGGTAAGCATGTCATCACAGCGTAAGAGTGGTGTTCTGCAGTTGTCAGGGTCCGTTACTCTCAGTGCTGTGTGTTACTTATTCTTATACTCTTTCACAACATTCTCTTGTGCATTATTAACATTTTGATTCTTTTCAGTATAAATTTTCCATTCAGCATTCTGTTAACTACGTATTCACCCGTTCCATGAGCAGATAGCTTAATCTCGCATGCTGCTGCGGAACCCGATAAAACTAATTAAAAGAAGCAGTTATTGAAATTATAACATTTACTTTATACGCTTTCTCGTCAGTACTCCTGAGTCTCTAATTTCGTATTTCGTTTAATCTAGTCTTTCCACAGCTTACGTACTGGTCTCTATCTTTTTCTATCTTTTGTTAATCTCTTTGTCTACACTGTGGCGGATCCATTTATTAAAAACGAAATTAAGCTTGAATTTAATTAAATGTTATTCGAATTTCCTCCAATCCCGAGCACTTCAGTTCAATAACAATACACTTTTGGTCGGATGAACCACCCCCAATGAGGGGCCAACAATAAAAATTCCCTGAAAAATTTAAGTTACCCGTACAAAGTATATAACTAGGGGCATAGATTTAGGTTCTGAGTTCCTAAAAAATATTCCATAGCTACGGGAGCCTTACATAAAACCAGAGAATACCAGATGTACAGGGTGTTTCAAAATGAATACACAGGTTTTAAGGCTTTGTAGCACATATTACATTCACCTTACAATTATAAATAATACACCAATTGAAAGACAAACAAAAACAGTTTTTCACACTATTATTCAGTGTGAACACCGATCACACATCGAGTCGATAGGTGAGTTGTTCCGAAACCTTGATCTATGTGTCAGGAGTAACTGTCGCAATAACACGGTTTCTAAAGTCGGATAGGTCAGCTGGTACCGGAGGCACATACACATGATCGAGTTCAGATCGTGTGTGAACGTGGAGGTCACGCAGAAACTGCTGTCAACCGGCCCCTTGCTCCCAAGTCACCGGTCGGATACAGCGTCGTTTAACCAGTCGCATACTGAGTTATAACAGAGAAGTGGGGCACCATCTTGCTTCCAAATAAAGACGTGTTGTTCAATTTCTTCCCATTGAGGCACGAGCCATAGCTGTAGCACATCAAGATAAGAAACATCAGTTACAGTTGATTCACCGAAAAAGAGAGGCCCATAAACTTTCTGCGGGGATATTTCTTAGGGCTAAACGTGAAAGACTCCCACTCGTTCAACGCATTTTTCAGTCACTCTTTCCATACTCTTCCCGTTGCGTACAGTTATACAAACAAAACTGTTTGAGTTTCTCTTTCATTCGGTGTATTATTTACAATTGTTGTAATAAATGTTACAACGCCTTAAAATCAGTATGTTCATTTTGAAACACCCTGTGTTTATCTCAGTTTTACACAGCGAATTAAGGATTGCATACTATGCTAAGTGACCGAAAACAAATAATCTGAATTTCAGACCAGTCAGTTTTGTAAAGGAACTACTGAGAACAAAGGAGAAGATGTTTTTGTACAATTCCAACTTCGCATTTTTTGCACAATTCCAGCTTCGCATTGGCGTAAAAGACTATCAAATGTTTTTTATTATTTGTGCAATTTCCTGTTACAGATACATACATATTCCTTAACAGTGATTGGTTCATAACGAATCCGTTCATTTTCGTACCATTGCCTGTGTCTTTATCGTGTGACTGTAGAATAATTCCAGCGCAATACATAAAAGTTTATCGAGCGAGGTGGCGCAGTGGTTAGCACACTGGACTCGCATTCGGGAGGACGACGGTTCAAACGCGCGTCCGGCCATCCTGATTTAGATTTCGTGTGATTTCCCTAAAACGCTTCAGGCAAGTACCAGGATGGTTCCTTTGAAATGGCGCAACCGACTTCCTTCCCCATCTTTCCCTAATCCGATGGGACCGATGACCTCGCTGTTTCGTCCGCTCCCCCAAACGAACCAACCAACCAAACATAAAAGTTTTGTTCTATTCTCTACAGTATTCATTGGAACTGTTTGTCTTTGGCACAACTGACTTCCATACACTATCAACTTAACACTGCGAGGCACACCAAAAATTATTCCATTATCTGCCGAGGAATGAAGCCAGAATGATATATTATAGAGAAGTTCTTTGCGCAATCACAAACACAACTACAGATGCAATTAGAGCGTACTTCATGTTGAAACGTCGGTGTTATATTGAATCGGAACCAAAAATATAAGTTTAACCAACTTCACTTTTTCTTACGCATGTAAACACCGGAGCGATCACTTACGAACGAGCACCAACGAACGAAATTTCTCTCTGGTGTAAACGGTAGGCTAGCGCGAGCGAACTGTATGTGGTCGTGTCTGGTTCGCATTCGGTAGTGTTTGCTCACATTCCACTGGCTGTCGGTCTTTTAGAGAATCATAAAAGGTAGTTCGTGTCCCCTCCGCTACGACGCTCTTAGTATAAAAAGCTTTAGTTTGCTGTCTTGTCTACTTCTGTTGTTCACATGAGCTGCGTGAGCGATGGAATGGTATGAGGAGAATATAATGCTGCTTATGGAATATAGGTACCACAGGTGCTTCTGGGATTCAAGAGATCCACAGAACAAATACCGAAGGAAAGGAAGTGTGAAGCGATGAGAATCTAATACGTTGATTAAAATTTATATGGACGACCTGATCAATCTCGTTACTTAAGTTATGGTAGCTGTAATTAAATGGTTGATGTATCACTGTTAGGAGAGATTTTTGCTGCTAAATGAAAATTTATCTGCGATGACGCTGCCTCCCCTCTAACAAACTACACAGCAGACTTTATCAAGTAGCCTATGTAAGAGGTCGTATGTACTGTATTTCATATTTCATTAACCACGTTTTACTAACGTTATAATCTTTACACGTAATTTAACAAAATGCATGGAGTGCTTCATATATGTAACTGTAGACATCAGAAACTACATGAGATACAGCAGCTACTCAAATACGAAACCATTAATAACGTAAATGTTTCCAGTTACTAATAACAAGAGTGCAAATGCTAGCGTTTCTTCAGATTATGTTGATCGTCATTAATTAATGTTCTGATTTTAAATTTCTTCTTCAGTTGTAATGAGAAGCCAGTGAAAGGCGTGAGTCGACTTACGTGCAATGTTTTGGGATAATGCTAAGAAAATTTGTAGCTGCAATTCAGTGTTAAATGCACTACCTTTTCGCATTTCAAGCTTACATACAAATTCAGACACCTAAATTCATCTTTTTCTACCCTATTTACCTTACGTCGTCAAAAACAGTCCGCTCGTCGTGAAAATAATTCTTACTAAATTTCAAAGTTTCTCGCAGTTTTCGAACAATATATTCCTGTATCCTATGAGCAGATTTTTAGCACCGAAAATCAATAACGCAGCTTTCATAGCCTATGCTCATTCCCTCTTGTTCACTTCAGGTGTCTCCTGCGGAAGGCCTTGTTCGCAGATGCAAGCGAGTAGTAGTGAACGCTGTAGAATGCTCATCTGCTTATGTTCACTACTATTTGCATAGTCCAAACCAGAGAGCAGGGCACCATGTGTGAAGGGTGTGAATTGAGATTGACATTATAGTGCGTGTTCAGCCTGAAAGTCTTGGAATCATTCCGGATACATGTTTTATGTGCATATATATGAAAATTCTGAACATGTTATAAACATAGGTAAGATACATCCTTTGTACCTTGATGTCTGCAGTACTGATTTGGAGCTACTTCCTGACCAAGGTATTTGCGGCAAACTGTGGATAGGTCATCTTGATTAAAATAGACACTGTGACAACCGTGGGTATAGTACTATTACAATGTTTATAATTTTATACTTGTGGCAGGTACAAGTATGGTTAAAAATTTTTATTGAAATCAAACCATTCCTGGTTTCGTATTTCATACAAATCTTTCTTCAGATTTCTTTACAGATTTTACTGCTTCCGTGCTAGGTCCTCGTTTTGTAGCCGTTATTGGTTTTCTGCATTAACAAGAAGACTGCCTGTCGATCAGATTCCTACAGTTTTTTTTTAATATTTATGGTACACGAAATCCAGAACTCAAATGCCAGTCCTTCAAAGCAGTTGAATGCAATTTTCAAAAATTCTCTAGAAAATTGACTATGAAATAATTCCTTAAAATTAAGGCAGTTTTCACGATAAGACGTGTGGCTCGCTCGGTAGAGTTAGAGAAATGTACGCGAGTAGTCTGTAAATCGTTGGTTCAAATCGCGCTAGGGTCATCTTTGTTTTTTTGTTTTTTCTTCGTTAAATTCGAACACCTACATTATTTAAATGTCAAATTTATGAACTATACGCTAGTTAAAACATCTCTAATAATCGTTTTTATGAAAAATGAACGTTTTCTTGTTTCTACATATTGCAAGCAAAATCCCAACATTTATTGCACATATACAGGGTGGTCCAAAAGTTCGGAAACACCCTCATAAAATTCAAATGAAGTAGCAAACAAGGAAACAGAGTCCCTACACAAGAGGAACGGGAAGGGGGAAACTTTATAGGCTATGCCACCAACATGGCGGCCATCTTGAAAGCCGCCATCTTGGATTCAACTCCAAAATTTCAAATGGGAATGTGGTCATGTGACACATCAAACAAATAGAGAATTTCACCAGAAAAACAATGCCGTTGTTATTTTAAACATAGCTTTATTCATTCTCGGGCTATAGCCAATTACTTGCGGCAGCAGTGGGACGCTCGGCAGCGTGAGTATTACGTACTGAGAAGTCATAAAATGGAGTCTGAAACGGTGCAAAGTCACTATCCCATGCCTGATATGTTACATGTGTTTAAATGTTAGGTATCATTTACTCATGCTAACGTTTTAATCATTGTTTCCTTATTTACAGGTCACAAAAACACATGAGGAACGCATTGAAATGATCTTGATATCAGGAGAAAGTAGCACACGGGTCATTGCTGAGGATTTCAACAGTCGTCACCCAACCAGACAGCCCATCACTCGAATCGCAGTTGCCAAGCTTTTGGCCGAATTCCGAGAAACAGGTTCTGTCACAGATAAACCTAAGGCTGGAAGACCAAAATCCGCCACCGATGAAGCAACAACAGTGAGCGTGTTGGCATCATTTAGCAAGAGTACGCAACGGAGTACTCGTCGCCTGTCACAAGAATGTTGGGTTAGCCGTACCTCCATACTGCGAATTTTATCGCAGCACAAATGGCACTCGTACAAAATTCAGCTGCTCCAACACCTGAACGAGGATGACCCAGTCCGTCGGGTACAGTTCGCAGAATGGGTGACATAACAGCTGCAGATAAACCCACGTTTCCCCTATCAGGTGCTGTTCAGTGATGAAGCCAATTACTTTATCAATTGTGAGGTGAACAAGCAGAATCACAGATACTGGTCCGACACAAATCCGCACTGGATTGATGCTTCCAAAACGGTCGACTCACAAAAAGTGATGGTCTGGTGTGGTGTGTGGGGTACCAAAGTCGTTGGACCTTTTCTTATTGATGGTACGTTAACAGCCAATGGTTATCTGAGGTGATTGGATGAATAAATGTTTCCCTCGTTGTTAACGGAGGACGAGACATTTCCAGAATTCTTCCAGCATGATTGAGCCGCACCACATTACGGGCACCATGTGCGAGCATACCTGGGATGTGCAGTTCCCTCAAAAGTGGATTGGTCGTAGGGTGCTGTGGAGTGGCCACCACGTTCACCAGATTTGACTTCTTTGGATTTTTATCTTTGGGATCATGTAAAAGCACTGGTTTATTCTGTGAAAATACAGGATTTGCATCATCTAAAGCAGCGCATTGTTGATGCGTGGTGTCAAATTCAGCCAGATGTGTAGGTCAAAGTTCATCAGGACTGGGTTCGGAGGATAGCATTAACAATCCAACATAATGGACAACATATCGAGCCATTCCTATGACTGTTGGTGGTCTCTCGGGACTGTGTAACATCGACGTAATGTCTCTTCGGTACATAACACACATGCTGCCAAGCGTCCCACCGCTGCCACATGTAACTGGCTATAGCCCGAGAATGAATAAAACTATGTTTAAAATAACAACGGCATTGTTTTTCTGCTGAAATTCTCTATCTGTTTGATATGTCACATGACCATATTCCTATTTGAAATTTTGGAGTTGAATTCAAGATGGCGGCTTTCAAGATGGCCGCCATGTTGGTGGCATAGCCTATAATGTTTCCCCCTTCCCGTTCCTCGTGTGTAGGGACTCTGTTTCCTTGTTTGCCACTCCATTTGAATTTTATGAGGGTGTTTCCGGACTTTTGGACCACCCTGTTTTCTTAACTATCGATATTTTACTTAAAATATTGTTAATAGATTTGTAATTTTTTAAAATTCCAACCATTTTTATTAAGAATGTTTTAAGATAATTAAAAATTTATATTTTCAACACATGCAACACGTAATTAAAAACAAAAAGGTCTTCTTATGAGTTACTAGTCGTGTATTTGATGAATTTTTTTGTTTAAATGATGCATGTATTTGAACTGAATGCAAAAACTAAATCGAAAAAAGACTGTAGCAATATTCGAGCTAGCGATCATCGGTCGCCAGTTTGCGACGGTACCAAGGGACTCATGAGACTGGTCTAGAACGATAGTCTTAATTTTAGTAAATTAAACATCCTCGAAAGCCTTGAAATTCGATTCTTTGGATTATTTTTTATATTTGCATTGAAATGCATTGGCAAATTGATATTCCAGTACCAATCATTACGTATCATAAACATAATAAATTACTAAAATCCAGTTACCGCTTGATCTCTTGTAAGGTAAACAAAGAGACTTTCATTCAAGATTCGGTGTACTTACGAAAGAAATCTTTTTGTTGTTTGTGGAGACATACATGAAATAGCCTTAAAGTTAATGAAACAAAAAGTATGGCGACAACTTAACTGGTGTATATTTGTTTGCAACGCATGAGTTTTTGGCTATATGTTTTAAAATTTCCACATTTTGGTACATGCCATATGTGAGTGTAATACTGATTCGATTTACAAAATATGATCTAGCTTCACACATGTAGCAAGAAGACTTTTCTTAAAAGATGCTAAAATGTTAAAGACGTTAAGTTACAGACGCTGTGCATATCTTGACAGTCGTTCTCATAACAGAAAATTTCGAGTAAGTCAATCTTAATCGAATGTGTCACGTTTGTATTCAGTAGCTAGTAAATGAAACCTGTGAACATCGAAAGCTTCCCAGCGGTATACAGACCACAGACCACAAAACCGAAAAGGGAAAAAGAACTTTGAACTCTAACTAGAATTACTGGTTATATTTATTATCTGAGGTAGTTTTAAAATTGGTATATCATACCGGTCGCGAATTGGTAGCTGAAATCTGGGAAAACATTTCAGACGTCGCACTTTTTCTCTCGCTCTTTCTCTTGCCCTGTTTCAATAAAACCTAATTAGTGGTGGCTGTGGCGTGCGCGGTCTCTCGTTGTGGCCGGGCTCCACGCTTTCTGCGGCAGACGTAACGAGAACCGCAAAGCCCCAGCCGGTCTCGGGCCAGCGACTGGAAGAGCGCCGACGCCTAATTGAGTTAGCCGCTCGCAGTTCACACTTAGAGTCCCCGGAGTAGCACTAAACGTTGTTAAATCACGTTCCGCAGTAATTAGCACAGTTAATGGCGCGTCAATTAGTGTTACTTCAACTGTAATAGCAGCATTCGATACAACTGGTGCTCCACTAGCAGTTTGCAAGGTTACTGTGAGACAGTTTCTGGTTCCACGGCCCTACCTGGTGGTAATTTAAGGTACGGTCTGGAATCATATAGACGATGCTCATCGACTTAATGGTCTCATGCTGCAACGTACATTCTTTACAATGTTCCAGCGTTAACTGAGACGATCTCTTATTACGCTGAATGACCGACGACTACGATAAGAAGCAACAGCTAGTGGTTCGCAAGTAAATTAAACACGTTATATCCGGCATAACTGTTTGCGCTTCTTGCCACAGCGTTCATTGTGTGTGGAAAGGGACTTCTACAGTGCTACAGGTGCTGTCACAGAAGTTTGTTTGGGTAAGAATTCGAGAACAACGACACCAGGGAGGATACTTTAGATTTTTATCGAACTCTTCGAACTATTTCTGGACACTTTATGGAAGAGCCCATCCTTCTCAGAAAAAGTATTCTTCACATAAATGTGGATGTGTTCTCCAATAGTATATTCGCAACTAAATAATTCCAGATCATCAAATGGTTCAAATGGCTCTGAGCACTATGGGACTTAACTTCTGAGGCCATCAGTCCCCTAGGACTTAGAACTACTTAAACCTAACTAACCTAAGGACATCACGCACACCTGTGGCCGAGGCAGGATTCGAACCTGCGACCGTAGCGGTCGCACGGTTTCAGACTGTAGCGTCTAGAAGCGCTCGGCCACCGCGACCGGCTCCAGATCATCCTCTACACGGATTAAACGTTCTGCGGTATAACATTGGACTCCACTAAGAGACAGATTGGATCTGCTTAGAAATATTTTTAGTCATTTCCTTTTATTCAGAAAATTTATTTCCTACTAATAACTATGTTCTTGATGAGCATATATTCAAATGTAACTGTCTGAGTTTCGCTAAATCCAATCACCAGGTATTTTAAGTACATGAAACAAATGAAACAACTTGTTTCTGCAGTACCTACTCAGAACAACTATCGTAGTTAAAAAGGCAACGTAGGCACTCGACATGCATATACGTTTGCTTGAGGTGCGTTTTTATTGTCAGCTATATAAAGGCCACAGCCTACAAACGTTAAAGTAAGTTGCGTACATGTTCCATAGATCATTTGAACGGCTCTTTTATCGAAATGATTTGCAGGTATATGATTAGCATTAACAGTAATGAGGTCATTACTTCTTCGTCCTGTTCATGATACTACACATAAAAACTGGCTTTTTCAGGCGACCAGATTTTTAAATAAAAATTCGTTCATCGAATAGAAGGAGTTGTTCAGGAGAAATGATTTTAGGTTAGATTTAAAACTTGCTTTGCTACCAGTTAGGCATTTGAAAAATCTGTGATGCATCTCCATTCGGAATCCATGGCAGCTTCAACAATGGATAATAAAGTGTTGAAGGTATGGACATCACTGTTCTTCTCAAATTGTGGCGAATTATTTAGTATCAATTTCATCAGCGAATACGTGTACTGCGATGGTAGAGTTAAAATTTCTAACTTCTTGAAGAGGTACCTACACGAGGGCCACGGGTGTACACCACATATTATTCTTACTGCTCGCTTCTGTGCAATGAATAATTTCTTTCTGAATGATGAGATATCCCAGGATATTATTCAGCAAGATGTTGCTGAGTGAAAATATGCAAAATATGTCAGAAAATTGATTCGTTTGTTTTCAAGACTAGCAAATATACGAAGAGAAAAAGTAGCAGAACTTAATTTTTTAAGCTCAGCAGTATGGTTCTTCCAGTTGAAGATATCAACAACATTTACACCCAAAGAATTCCACCTTTTTTACTGACTCTTGTTCATGGGCTACATGAACTGTTGGTATGCCTCTGTTCAACAGAATTAAATTTAGTGTCTTTTCTCATAACTAATGGATAGCACATTTTCAGATAACCACTCAATAGATCTTTGTAAAACATAATAAACAATCTATTCTTTTGATTTCTCTGTAACGAGATTTGTTATAACACTTGTGTCATCTCCAAAAAGTACCAATTCTGGTTGTTAAATGTTAAATGGAATGTCATTCACTTATATAAGAAACGGAAGTGGACCCAAAATTGGACCCTGCGGGAGTCCTTTCGTGATTAAGATTTTCTACCTTTCCAATATCGCCAGAACTATTAAGGACAATTTTCTGAATTCTGTTTAAGTATGGTTCAAACCAGTTGCTTCTAAAGGCATCAGTTTCATAAAAAGTAGGATATTAAGCCTGTGGTTGGAGATACCACTTCATGTCAATGATTAATCAACTATTTGGCCACTTTTAAACACTATTATGACAAAAGAACAATTACAGGATCTGTTCAGTTGAGTGAACGGTCTAATGAGTATCGACTATCGACTGAGAGTGAACCGAAGAAAGATGTAAGTGATGAGAAGTAGCAGAAATAAGAACAGTGCGAAACTTGATATCAGAAGCTAACGAAGTAAAGGCATTCTGCTACCTAGGCAGAAAAAATAACTCATGATGGACGGAGCAAGAGGGACAAAGAACAGATTAGCACTGACAAAAAAGGCAATCCTGGCCAAGAGATGTTTGCTAGGATGAAACATTGGCCTTAATTTGAGGAAGAAATTTCTGAGAATGTGCGTTTGGAGCACAGCTTTGTATAATAGTGAAACATGAACTGTAAGAAAACTGTAATAGAAGAGAATCGAATCATTTGAGATACGGTGCTGCAGCCTTAGGCTGAAAATTAAGTGGACAGATAGGATAAGATAAGATAATTAAGTGGACAGATAAGATAAGGAATGAGGAGGTTCTTCACAGAGTAGGTGAGGAAAGGCATATGTAGAACAGAATGACGAGAAGAAGGAACAGGAGGATAGGGCATCTGTTAAGACATCAGGAAATAACTTACATAGTACTAAACGAGGCTGCAGGCGGTGAAAACTGTTGAGGAAAACAGAAATTGGAATACATCCAGCAACTAATTGAAGATGTTGGTTGCAAGTGCTACTCTGAAGTGAAAATGTTGGCACAGGTGTCGACAGCCCGCATCTCGTGGTCGTGCGGTAGCGTTCTCGCTTCCCACGCCCGGGTTCCCGGGTTCGATTCCCGGCGGGGCCAGGGATTTTCTCTGCCTCGTGATGGCTGGGTGTTGTGTGATGTCCTTAGGTTAGTTAGGTTTAAGTAGTTCTAAGTTCTAGTGGACTGATGACCATAGATGTTAAGTCCCATAGTGCCCAGAGCCATTTGAACCATTTGAACCAGGTGTCGACATTGTGGCGGGCCGCAACAAACTAGTCAGAAGATTGATCACTCAAAAAATGACAAAAACATATCATTCACAAGGGCAGAATCCTCTTCCTCGGTAATATGTTACTCACTTGAAAACACTGCAACGTTACGCTTATTTACACATCTAATGATGTCACTGGACTCGTCCTCAGAATCATAAAACGATTTGCGTCATACAACTACTATAAAAACATTTATTCACAGTCATCCGCATCTTCATTCTCGCTAGAATCATCTACACAATCATTGTCAAAATGCTCCGTGAGGATTTCAGTTTCGTACATTTTCTTCCTCTTTCTGAACAGGTCCATCTCTAAAAGCAGGAGGAACTTCATGACAAAAATAGTAACTATTTGAGATACCATACAGTGTAAATAAGCATAACTTATATGAAATCAATCCAGTTTGATATATTTACTTCTGGTGAAGACACCTAAATAGACGAAGAGGATAAAATACACTGAAGCACCAAAGAAACTGGTATAGGCATACATACTCAAATACAGAGATATGTAAACAGACAGAATACTGCGCTGCGGTCGACAACGTCTATATAAGGCAACAAGTGTCTGGCGCAGTTGTTAGATCGGTTACTCCCACCACAATGGTAGGTTATCAAGATTTAAGTGAGTTTGAACGCGGTCTTATGATCGGCGCACGAAGGATGGGATACAGCGTCTCCGATGTAGCGATGAAGTGGGTATTTTTCCGTACGACCATTTCTCGAGTGCGCCGTGAATATCACGAATCCGGTAAAACATCAAATCTCCGACATCGCTACGGCCGGGAAAAGATCCTGCAAGAACGGGACCAACGACAACTGAAGATAATCGTTCAGCATGACAGAAATGCTACCTGTCCGCAGCTCGTGGTCGTGCGGTAGCGTTATCGCCTCCCACGCCCGGGTTCCCGGGTTCGATTCCCGTCGGGGTCAGGGATTTTCTCTGCCTCGTGATGACTGTGTGTTGTGTGATGTCCTTAGGTTAGTTAGGTTTAAGTAGTTCTAAGTTCTAGGGGACTGATGACCCTAGATGTTAAGTCCCATAGTGCTCAGAGCCATTTTTTAGAAATGCAACCCTTTCGCAAATTGCTGCAGATTTCAATGCTGGGCCATCAACAAGTGTCAGCGTGGGAACCACTCAAAGAAACATCATCTACATCTACATCTACATACATACTCCGCAATCTACCATACGGTGTGTGGCGGAGGGTACCTCGTACCACAATTAGCATCTTCTCTCCCTGTTCCACTCCCAAACAGAACGAGGGAAAAATGACTGCCTATATGCCTCTGTACGAGCCCTGATCTCTCTTATGTTATCTTTGTGGTCTTTCCGCGAAATATAAGTTGGCGGCAGTAAAATTGTACTGCAGTCAGCCTCAAATGCTGGTTCTCTAAATTTCCTCAGTAGCGATTCACAAAAAGAACGGCTCCTTTCCTCTAGAGACTCCCACCCGAGTTCCTGAAGCATTTCCGTAACACTCGTGTGATGATCAAACCTACCAGTAACAAATCTAGCATCCCGCCACTGAACTGCTTCTATGTCCTCCCTCAATCCTACCTGATAGGGATCTCAAACGCTTGAGCAGTACTCAAGAATAGGTCGTATTAGTGTTTTATAAGCGGTCTCATTTACAGATGAACCACATCTTCCCAGAATTCTACCAACTAACCGAAGACGGCTATCCGCCTTCCCCACAACTGCCATTACATGCTTGTCCCATTTCATATCGCTCTGCAATGTTACGCCCAAATATTTAATTGACGTGACTGTGTCAAGCGCTACACTACTAATGGAGTATTCAAACATTACGGGATTCTTTTTCCTATTCATCTGCATTAATTTACATTTATCTATATTTAGAGTTAGCTGCCATTCTTTACACCAATCACAAATCTTGTCCAAGTCATCTTGTATCCTCCTACAGTAACTCAACGACGAAACCTTCCATACACCACAACATCATCAGCAAACAGCCGCACATTGCTATCCACCATATCCAAAAGATCATTTATGTAGATAGAAAACAACAGTGGACCTACCACACTTCTCTGGGGCACTCCAGGTGATACCCTCACCTCCGATGAACACTCACCATCGAGGACAACGTACTGGGTTCTATTACTTAAGAAGTCTTCGAGCCACTCACATGTGTGGGAACCAATCCCATGTGCTCGTACCTTAGTTAGGAGTCTGCAGTGGGGCACCGAGTCAAACGCTTTCCGGAAGTCAACGAATATGGCATCCGTCTGATACCCTTCATCCATGGTTCGCAAGATATCGTGTGAAAAAAGGGCGAGTTGCGTTTCGCAGGAGCGATGCTTTCTAAAGCCGTGCTGATGCATGGACAGCAACTTCTGTCTCAAGGAAATTCATTATATTCGAACTGAGAATATGTTCGAGAATCATGCAACAAACCGATGTTAAGGATATTGGTCTGTAATTTTGAGGATCCTTCCTTCTACCCTTCTTATATACAGGCGTCACCTGCGCTTTTTTCCAGTCGCTCGAGACTTTACGTTGGATAAGAAATTCGCGATAAATGCAAGCTAAGTAAGGATCCAATGCAGTAGAGTACTCTTTGTAAAACCGAACTGGAATCCCATCAGGACCTGGCGATTTATTTATTTTCAACCCATTCAGCTGCTTCACAACCCCAGGGATGTCTATTATTACGTTCTCCATACGGGAATCTGTACGAGACTCGAACGGCGGTATGTTTGCACGATCCTCCTGCGTGAAAGATTTCTCAAATGCTACATTTAAAATTTCAGTTTTCGTTTTTCGATATGGGTTTTCGGAGCCGAAGGTCGACTCGTGTAACCTTGATGACTGCACGACACGAAGATTTACGCTTCGCCTGGGACCGTCAGCACTGACATTGGACTGTTGATGACTGGAAACATGTTGCCTAATCGGACAAGTCTCGTTTCAAATTGTAACAAGCGGATGGACGTGTACGGGTGTGGAGACAATCTCATGAATTCATGGACGCCGCATGTCCGCAGGGGACTGTTGAAGCTGGTGGAGGCTCTGTAATGGTGGGGGGGCGTGTGCAATTGAAGTGATAAGGGGCCCCTGGTACGTCTAGATACGACTCTGACAGGTGACATGTACGTAAGCATCTTGTCTGATCACCTGCATCCATTCATGTCCATTGTGCATTCCGACGGACTTGGGCGATTCCAGCGTGACAATGTGACACCCCACACGTTCATAATTGCTACAGAGTGGCTGCAGGAACACTCTTCTGAGTTTAAACACTTCTGCTGACCACCAAACTCCCCAGAAATGAACATTATTGACCATATCTGGGATGCCTAGTAACGCACTGTTTAGAAGAGATCTCCAACCCCTTGTGCTCTTATGAATTTATGAAAAGCCCTGCAGGGTTAATAGTGTTAGTTCCCTCCAGCACTACTTGAGATCTTTGTCGAGTCCATGCCACGTCTTGTTGCGGCACTTCCTCATGCTCGCGGGTGCCTACACGATATTAGACAGGTGTACCAGTTTCTTTGGCTCTTCAATGTGGATCACAGCGGATGGCATATACAGACAACGAGTAGAAAACACAAGTTTTTTCGAGATCCGTCCGTAACGGATGACGCGCGAAACATTAGTAAACTCGGTGTCCGTCCGCAATATGTTAATTGTGGTAACTGTTCCTTACGCAACAGATATGAAATTTACAACTTGGGAAGTATGTAAGAAGATCAAGGACAACGCCGTTTCAGAAATTCTATCTCCGTAAATCGGAGAGCTCACAAACTTGTCCCCTTCTGTACAGAATCTACTTCTGTAATGCACATCAAGTGAATTTCATAATGAGCTCTACGCTGTGGCTGTCTTTTGTAGAAGAAAGTACAATTTAACGCACAGTGACATTTTATAAAACATGTGCACTGCTTTGAGCACTGCGACCTTTTCAGTTTCTGCCGAGGCTACTTTGGAGAGAGCATAAGTGAAAAATGTCGGAGGGAATCTTCTTTTAGTTTCATACTACAAGAAATAAAAGTCTTGAGATCGAAAGATTTCCATAAATCGATCTGTTCCCAGTGGATCCCGCGCCATATTGCCGTCAGGGACAAAGGATACGGTGACCATCTTGCCAAATACGTGCTGCAACTGGCACCCACTACCGTGTCTTTATCACGTTTTGACCACTGTCGATGGTTTGAAATTAAGGGCTAAGAAGAGTGTTCATCGTCAAGTGATGACATTGTCTTCAAAGGATCTTAGAACTGGACTGTAAAACAGTTATTATCTCATACCCCATTATTCCTTAACTCTAGTTTTAAACGGGAGGAAATTGTCACCATTAACAGTTTAAGTGAAGGCTACATGAGTACCTATTAAAATTGTTGCCCACTTCAAATTCTGATTACTGTATAGTTGAAAATGATATCCTGCATCGTTTACTGAAATAAGAAAAATATAAAAAGGACAAAGGGCGAACACGCTATCGAATAACTGAATATTTGTGATTACTTCTCTCTTCGGTTACATCTAAGTTCTTTGAAGCAACAAAACTGTAAATGTATTTAAAGATACATTAAACTTCGTAAAAAGGTGCTTTATATTTGTAGTTATCTCATTATTGGTTCCTTTGTTTGTTAGTAAATGAAAAAATTTAGCGCCGAAAAACGAAATGTCAAATGTCCTTATATTTATGAAAACAAAGTGTGCAGACGTTAATTTTTAAAATGCTGCTGCTTCATGTCATACTGTATGTGTAAGCCCATCACAATTCAAGTTTGCGTCACATTTGTGAATTTTGCACTTAGTTGTACTGGCTGTTTCCCGAAGCTATTTGGGAAAAAATGTAAGTCACACCTAAAATCTCACTCATGCTGATTACTACATTTTGTTCTCGAAAACCGTACTGAGTGAATGGAGGAAACAATACTTCTGTCCCCACTGTATGACCCACCATGAATTTTATACTAGCTTGTGATATTGGAAATGAATATGTAAAGTGGAGAATTCTATTACTGTCAAAGTACAGGACAGGAAGAAACAAAACCTTACTGTACTACCTCACTTCCACTTAGGAGTCAGCTTAGTGTAAACATCATTCCGTTATCTTCCAATTCAATTTGTGGGTACAAAGCGGCTGGTATGAATGGAAGCTGGAAAATCTTGAGTGTGATTACGGTAAATCTGCGTCTGAGACTGAATTTCCTTAATTTCACGGAGTTATACATTTAGAAAGATCTTTGTTGGAATACGTGACGCTTCCAGAACCGCCTTTGTCCTCAAACACATACTCTCAGTATTCTAAAAATAAGCCTATCTGTCATGCACCATGTCATTCTAATTGATTCTAACAATGGAATTGGTAGAAGGCGTTTGTAGCTTTCCCATGCTGATTAAACAAATCAGCAACCAACAGAGCACGTCATGCTTGTATTTAGGTAATTTTTTCCAGTAAGTGAAATTGCAGCACTAAACATTTTCTGATGTGAAATGCGACCCATTTCAGCACCAAAAATGTTTGTTGGCATAGTGGTGATATACCGTACCGTATTACACTTCAGGAAATGTGCAGTGCTGCAAAGCAAAGTGGGATCTGGCAAGAAACAGCAGTGAGTTCCAAACGAAGGAAAATTTGCAAGAAGGCGACACTTCGTGATGTAAGCAGAAAACGAAAAAAATACCGTTAGTAAAATCACACATCAATACATTTTGTAACGAACTGTTTTTGGATGGATAAGGCAATCCAACTGGAAACAAGTTTCATTATATGAAAAAGCAAAGTGGGTATGTTGATTTAACTACGTACTTTCTTCTAGATGTACTGACGGATTTTAAATGTCATTAATAATTGTTTCATGACATTTTATTTTAAATTGCCGCACACGTTTCCCACTACTAGGAGTCACTTTACCTCTTCTTCATGGTGCTGGTGTGCTCGTTTCACCGCTTTAAGTGCTCTCTGTTACTTTCCTCATATGCCCATAGAGATCTCGTTTTGTGTTTGGTGGAAGAAGAGTGATGCTTGTGCGCACGGTCCGTAACCATTCGCTGTAAGAAAGAGACGTAGTTTCAACAGTTGGTACCTGCGGAAGCTGGAAAATCTTGAGTGTGCAAATCAAAACGGCATCTCGTAATATTAACACATATGACGAAGTCTCTTTTCAACAGTCATTTATACAGGGTGATTCTGTGATGACGATACAAATTTTCAAGGATGATGGAGAAGGATGAAAGTATCGAGGGAGGAAATGGAGCTTGGTCGAGGAACAATCGACTCGAAAGTTATAAGCAGGAATCGTTCTGGTACCTCTGACAGTGGAATACATGCGCCGGTACTGTTGTTGCCAAGATTGTACGATAGGCAACTTTCAGAGGTGACGGTATGGACCAAAACAAGAATAGTACGTTTGGGTAACACGGACTCCAAAATGTGCCTTAAGACGTATTAGCACTTGTTTATCTTCGTTACTATAAAACACACCTCTTCTAATGCCAGCTCTTTGGTTTCCATATTTATGGAGAAGGTAGTATTGACAAACACAAGAAACAAATGTCCAGTAAACAAGGGCCCAAAAGTTTTTAAGAGCTATGAGTACTTCTTCAGCTTCGCTACGGTGAAACAACTCTTCTACTGAAGAAGTGCCCAGAGCTCTGAAGGTATGCATTTGAGCCCAAGTTTAAAACACTTTTTTTTTGTTCCAAACCACCACCTCTGAACGTTGCCCTCCCTATAATCTTATCAGCAAAAGAACTGACCGGTACATGTATTTCACTGTCAAATGCATCATAACGATTTTTGTAGAAACAGAAGTGTACAACTTTGAACAGGTAAGATCCCTATTGCACAGCATATATTGTGATGAACGGTTTCAGAAAACTACGTTGCCATCATTAGATCTGAAATGCATAGATCAATACATTCAATCACAGTGTGAATCTCAGTCTTTATTCTGATAATTCACGAACATGAGCTTGTATATTCAGTGTAATATATTGTAAGTAACAGTTACTTGTGCGTGACTTGCTGATATAATATAGTTCTCATGTTCATGAAATATCTTTCTGTGATATGATTCAATACGCTTTTGATCAAGATCCAGTGAAATGTCCTGCAGAAGGTATGTTATGTTTCATGGTACACTCAAACGCCAAACAAATTGGTGCAGGCATGCGTATTGAAATACAGATCTATGTAAACAGGCAGAATACGGCGCTGCGGTCAGCAACACCTATATACGACAACAAGTGTCTGGCGCAGTTGTTAGAGCGGTTACTGTTTGTATAATGGCAGGTTATCAAGATTTAAGTGAGTTGTGAATTTTAAAATTTTCCTGGCGAATTGACTGTTCAAACAAATTTCGGGCTTGCAGCCGGTCGTCGTTCAATACTTCGCACGATATTTCAACTGGGCATCCGCCAGTCCTCTTCAGGTGAGCCGTCACAGACTGGCGAAAACGTCCTCCGTTCCGCAATATATAACGTACTGTATCTATTCTGGGCATGTGTCGAAATCTTGATAGATGAACCACACTGCCCGCCGGCAGCGCCCTCGCTGGTGGAATAGCGGAACACAGTCGCCATCTGCGTTGCTGTTTGCCAAGGCCGTCGACGCACTCTATCGTCTTCGATTTGAGCAAATCGTGGAGATGATGGGATTCCATGCACTGTCCAGCTGGTAGGTCACGGTTTAACAGATTTTCCGCCAGTCGTATTTCTACGGATTCTTTAATAATGGAGTCCAAGAAAGACGTTGCAGTGGACAAAATCATTGAATGTCCAGTAGAAATAGAATGTTCAGCAATAGCGGACTTGCTTGGTTGCAAAAGGCGGGTGTAACGTTGATGTTCAGTGCAGCGTTCTTTCACGGTGCGTGTAGTTTGACCTATGTACGCCATACCACATTGGCCTTTCGTAGTAACAGATTGTCCTTAACTGATCCCACAAGGTCCGCAATCTTTGATGGTGGGGGGAAAACCACTTTCACCTGAAATTTTCGGAGGATTCTTGCTATTTTAAACGAAGTGTTGCCAACGAAAGGAAGAAAAGCTAAAGATTGTTCCCGCATGTTTTCCTCTTTATTCACTTCCTGCTTCTTAGTTCTAACTGTTAGTGCCCTGTTAATCTGCCGGGTGGAATACCCATTTTCGCTCAATACTGTCTTTAGATGAGCGAGTTCTTCAGGTAAGCTATCTAGATCTGAGACAGTATGAGCTCCATGAACAAGTGTTTTAAGCAGACTCATGGTTTGCGATGGGTGATGGCATGTTTGCAGGTACAAATCAGTATGAGTGGGTTTCCGGTAAACTGAATGCCCTAGAGAACCATCATTCTTCCTTCGAACCAGGACATCCAAGAAAGGCAAACAACCATCTTTCTCTATTTCCATGGTGAACCGGATGTTGCTATGAATGGAGTTGAGGTGATGTAGAAACTCCATTAATTTATCTTCTCCATGAGGCCACACTATGAAAGTATCATCCACATACCGCCAAAAAACTGTTGGTTTCAGGGCAGCTGATTCAAGTGCTCTCTCTTCAAAATCCTCCATAAAAAGGTTGGCCACCAAAGGAGACA
This sequence comes from Schistocerca serialis cubense, assembly GCF_023864345.2. Lineage (NCBI taxonomy): Eukaryota > Metazoa > Arthropoda > Insecta > Orthoptera > Acrididae > Schistocerca > Schistocerca serialis. The sequence continues at coordinate 466,500,308 of NC_064643.1, forward strand.
GGAGGCTACACATGGCGACACCGTCAGTCTGTTCAAAATATTCTTGATTAAACATAAAATAAGTTGAGGAAAGAGCGTGCCTGAACAAAGCAGTGATATTAACAGGAAACATGTTACCAATCAGTGTCAAAGAATCTGCAAGAGGAATTTTTGTAAAAAGTGAAAGGTCTACACTGCTAAGACGAAGAGCCCCCAGTCTATTGATAGAATCAGCTGAGTTTCGTATGTGATGTGAGCACTTGCCTACGAATTCAGAGTTGAAGTGATGTGGAAACTTCATTAATTTATCATCTCCATGGGGCCACACTATGAAAGTGTGATCCATATACCGCCAAAAAACTGTTGGTTTCAGGGCAGCTGATTCAAGCGCTCTCTCTTCAAAATCCTCCATAAAAAGGTTGGCCACCAAACACTAGTTGTTTGAACAACAAGATTTAAGTGAGTTTGAACGTGGCGTTACAGTCAGCGCACGAGCGATGGAAAACAGCATCTTCGAGGTAGTGATGAAGTGGGAACTTTCCCGTACGACTATTTCACGAGTGTACCATGAGTATCATAAATCCGGTAAAGTATCACGTCTCCGACATCTCTGCGGCCGGACAAAGATCCTGGAAGAACGGAACCAACGAAGAATGAAGAGAATCGTTCAATGTGACAGAAGTGCAACCCTTCAGCAAATTGCTACAGGTTTCAATGCTGGGCCATCAACAAGTGTCAGCGTGTGAACCACTCAACGAAACATCAAAGGTATTGGCTTTCGGAGCCGAAGGCCCACTCGTTGATCCTTGATGATTACGCGACACAAAACTTAACGCCTCGCCTGGGACCGTCAACACTGACATTGGACTGTTGATGACTGAAAACATGTTGCCTGGTCGGTCGAGTCTCGTTTCAAATTGTATCTAGCAGATGGACGTGTATGGATATGGTGACCACTCATGAATCCATGGACACTGCGTGTCAACAGGGGGCTGTTCAAATTGGAGTCTGTGTAATGGTTGGGACGTGTGCAGTTGGAGTGACATAGGACCCGTGTTACGTCTAGATACAACTCTGACCGGTGACACGTTCGTAAGGATCATGTCTGGTCACCTGTACCCATTCAGTCCACTGTGCATTCCGACGGACTTGGGTAATTCCAGCAGGACAGGGTGACACCCCACATGTCCAGAATTGTTACAGAGTGGCTCCAGAATACTCTCCTGAGTTTAAACACTTCCGCTGGCCACGAAACTCGCCAGACATGAACATTATTGATCATTATTGGGATGCCTCGTACTCTTACGGATTCATGGACAGCCCTGCAGTATTCATGGTGTCAGTTCCCTCCAGCACTACTTCAGACATTGCTCAAATCCATGTCCCATCGTGTTGCGGCACATCTGCGTGCTCCCGGGGCCCTACACGATATTAGGCAGGTGTAACAGCTTCTTTGGCTCTTCAATATAATGTGCTTTTGATAAAGATTCAGTGAAATGTACTGTAGAAGGTATGTTATGTTCCTTGATATAGTCCATGTCAGCGTAAGAGTGTATTACACCTCTTTACATCTGTGTACTTGTTATGTCGATCTATGCATTACAGATCTGATGATGGCAACGTGGTTTGCTGAAACCGGTCCTCACAATAAGAGCTGTACAATAGCGATCTTCACTGTTTCTACCTTCATGTAGATATCCCCCTGACTTGATAATGAAAAGCGTATTGGAATGATTTATGCTTATAACTTTTGACTCGATCGTTTCCGGACCTAGATTCCTTATCTCATAGTGATACATTTAACCTTCGCGGTCATCTCTGACCGTATGTAACATCGTCGCCGAATCACCCTGTATAACTGACTCTGTGAGTAATGTTACGAAACCAGTCTTACGACTTGGCTACGAAGTGAGTAGTTTCATCGGTAGAGCTGCCCCGGCGATAGTTATGAGCTACACAGCAATTGACGGTGGAGACAGAGGCGCAGAGGGTCCCCGTGGAAGCAGCCCGCAGCCGCGTGCGTGGCGTATCTGTGGTGGACGTGCTGCGGGCGCCACCAGCTGCCGCTGTCCCCAGCACGTGGGCGCCATACGAGCCACCTGGCTAGCTGCCTGCCTGTGGGCCAGCCGGGCTATGCCCGTATCAAGTGACCACGCTGCTCTCCCAGTTAAGGGCTACACCTACATTGTATCCGTATTCATCCTGATCCGAAATAGGCCAATTATGTAACCCAATGTCGTCCGACGTCGTTCTTGGCTACACATTATAACAGACATCATATTTACGCCAGTGACTGTAACACTTTCTTTATTTCACGATTGCAATTTCGGCCTTAGGTCATTATCAAGTGCAGATTTTTTGGCTTTAACCCCTGTCAACTTAAAATTTTCTGACATATTTATGTGTCAGTTCATTTTAAGTTGACATGGCTTAAAGCAACAAAAATCTCCACGTGATAATGGCCTAAGGCCGAAATTGCAATCGTGAAATAAAGAAAGTGTCAGTCACAGGCGCAAATATGATGTCTTTTATAAAGTTCTACATGACTGTGGATCCCAGGTATAAAAAGTTGGCTAGCCTGCATTGGATCGTTTTTTTTTTTTTTTTTTTTTTCGACTCGCTCCAGAGCAGTTACGTCCCCCGTGGTCACTGTTGCTTCTGCTGCAGAACAGACTTATAAAAAAATGTATGGGATCATCAATTTAATAAATATACACTAAAGAGGGACATGAAAGGGAAGCAGATGTTGGGAAGGGAGTGAGATACGGTTGTAGCCTCTCCCCGATGCTATTCAATCTGTATATTGAGCAAGCAGTAAAGGAAGCAAAAGAAAAGTTCGGAGTAGGCATTAAAATCCATGGAGAAGAAATGAAAACTTTGAGATTCGCCGATGACATTGTAATTCTGTCAGAGACAGCAAAGGACTTGGAAGAGCAGTTGAACGGAATGGACAGTGTCTTGAAAGGAGGGTATAAGATGAACATCAACAAAAGCAAAACGATGCTGAGGGAATTAGATTAGGAAATCAGACACTTAAAGTAGTAAAGGAGTTTTGCTATTTGGGGAGCAAAATAACTGATGATGGTCGAAGTAGAGACGATATAAAATGTAGACTGGCAATGGCAAGGAAAGCGTTTCTGAAGAAGAGAAATTTGTTAACATCGAGTATTGATTTAAGTGTCTGGAAGTCGTTTCTGAAAGCATTTGTATGGAGTGTAGCCATGTATGGAAGTGAAACATGGACGATAAATAGTTTAAACAAGATAAGAATAGACGCTTTCGAAATGTGGTGCTACAGAAGAATGCTGAAGATTAGACGGGTAGATCACATAACTAATGAGGAGGTATTGAATAGAATTGGGGAGAAGAGGAGTTTGTGGCACAACTTGACCAGAAGAACGGATCGGTTGGTAGGACATGTTCTGAGGCATCAAGGGATCACCAATTTAGTACTGGAGGGCAGCGTGGAGGGTAAAAATCGTAGAGGGAGACCAAGAAATGAATACACTAAGCAGATTCAGAAGGATGTAGGCTGCAGTAGGTACTGGGTGATGAAGAAGCTTGCACAGGATAGAGTAGCATGGAGAGCTGCATCAAACCAGTCTCACGACTGAAGACCACAACAACAACAACAACAACAACAACACTAAAGAGCCAAAGAAACTGGTACACCTGCCTAATATCGCGAAGGGCCCCCACGAGCAGGTAGAAGTGCCGCAACACGACGTGGCATGGATTCAACTAATGTCTGCAGTAGTGCTGGAGGGAACTAGCGCCATGAATCCCGCAGGGCTGTCCATATATCGGTAAGAGTATGAAGGAGTGGAGATCTCTTCTGAACAGGACGTTGCAACGCATTCTAGATATGCTCCCAGATATGCTCAAGTGTCTATTAGGAACGTTACGTAGGTAGATTGTGGATAGTTAGGAATGTGGGTCTCACGGGAGGCGTGCAAGGGATAAGTCCCTGCAGTCGCGCTATTCCTCTGTGTCCTCGGTGACTCAGATGGATAGAGCATCTGCCATGTAAGTAGGAGGTCCCGGGTTCGAGTCCCAGTCAGGGCGAACATTTTCAGCTGTCCCAATCGAGGCATGTCAAAACACCTATCGGCAGCTGAGGGTTTCAATTAATTATCATTTATGCTCAATAATGTTCATCTCTGGGAAAATTGGTGGCCAGCGTAAGAAGAGTGTTCCTTTAGTCAATCTGGGCGTGTGGGGTGTCGCACTGTCGTGCTGGAATCTCCCAAGTCTGTCAAAATGCCGAATGGACACGAACGGATGCAGGTGATCCGACAGGATGCTTACGTACATGTCACCTGTCAGAGTCGTATCTAGACTATCAGGGGTCCCATACCATTTCAACTGCACATCCTACAGAGCCTCCACCAACTTGAACAGTCCCACGCTGACATGCAGTGTCCATGGATTTACAGGGTTGTCTCCATATCCATACACGTCCGTCCGTCCGCTCGATACAGTTTGCAATGAGACTCGTCCGACCAGGCAAGATGTTTTCAGTCATCAACAGTCCAATGTCGGTGTTGACGGGCTCAGACGAGGCGTAAGGCTTTGTGTCGTGCCTTCATCAAGGGTACAAGAGTGAGCCCTCGGCTCCGAAGCCCATATGTTGAGTGGTTCGCACACTGACACTTGTTCATCGTCCAGCGCTGAAATCTGCAGCAATTTGAGGCAGGGCTGTACATCTGTCACGTTGAAATATTCTCTTCATTGGTCGTTGGTCCCGTTCTTGCAGGATATTTTTCCAGCCGCAGCGATGTCGGAGATTTGTAGCTTTATCGGGTTCCTAATATTCACGTTACACTCGTTAGAAGGTTGTACGGGAAAATCCTCACTTCACCGTAGCCTCGGAGATGCTGTGTCCATCGCTCGTGCGCCGATTATAAGACCACGTGCAAACTCACTTACATCTTTATAACCTGCCTTTGTAGCAGTAGTAACCGATACAACTGCGCCAGACACTTGTTGTCTTATATAGGTGTTGCCGACCCCAGCGCCATATTCTGCCTGTTTACGTATCTCTGTATCTGAATATGAATAGCTATACCAGTTTCTTTAACGCTTCAGTGTAGATCTGCAGGGCAGTTTCATGAAACTTGCAAACCTTCTGAATTTACCCGGATCAACTCAGGGGACATCACTGATTGACTATAGAAACATTCGACCACATGTCTGAAGGCGTAAGAAACGATATAACTGGTCAACAGGGAAGGGTCGAGACCAAGCTGTACAAGCGGTCGCTTGGGACACCGAACTGGGGAGGTGCGCCACAGGCACCCATGTTCAAAGTTGTATACCGGTTATTTCATAATTCATGTTACACGATTGTAGAGGGGATTTAGAAGGTCAAGTTTTACACAGAAACCCATGTTCGGAAGTGTCATTCAACGACACTACAGAGCGTCAACGTTAATAGGTGCCGGCGCCTGTGAATGTACGTATATGCAGGGTGATTCAGTGATGATGATACAAACTTTCAGTGATAATGGAGCAGGATAAATGTATCAATCTGAGGTAAGCGTCCCTGTACCGGAAACGAACATGTCAAAAGTTATAAGCAATCGGGTACCTTTGACAGTGGAATACATGAACCGATGTAATTTTTGCTAACAATATAGGGTATGCAACTTTCAGAAGTGGTAGTATGGACCAAGAAAAGACAAAATGTGTAGTGAAGATCAGCTCTGAACCGCATACCTGAGGAGCTATGAGTACTTTTTTTTTCTTTTCTTTTTTTTTGTGGTTTTAGGGCGCACAACTACAATGGTCATTAGCGCCCAGACTACGTTAGAAATGCACCGCGAGGCACAAGTTTAAAACAGCAACTAAAAGGGAAAACACGATAAAAGACAGATTAACAGGCATAGGATTAAAAAAAAACAGCATAATCAAATGTCCTTAGACAGGTTTGTCAAGTTGATAAAACGAAGAACGCGAGCAGCTGCTCCTGGGTCATCCGCTAAAATGGCATCCAGGGTACATGGCAGGCCAAGATCAAGACGCAGTGTATTAAAATCCGGACAGGACGTTAAAATGTGGCGGGCCGTCAGCCATTGCCCATATAGGCAGAACGGCGCCGGCGCAGCCGTCAGCAGATGGCGATGGCTGAACCGGCAGTGTCCAATTCGTAACCGGGCCAAAACGACCTCCTCCCGCCGAGAAGGGCGTGAAGAGGACGTCCAAGCCGCGGGAAGAGGTTTCAAGGCCCGAAGCTTGTTGTCCGTAAGTGCGGCCCAATCGGCATGCCACAGCGATAAAACGCGCCGACAAATGACCCTGCTACAATCCGATGAATGGACACAACAAGAAGCTGTCCGAGGCTGGAGGACCGCAGCCTTGGCCGCGGCATCTGCAGCTTCGTTCCCAGGGATACCGACATTGCCAGGAACCCACATAAAGCTAACCGGAGAACCGTCGTCCACCAGCTGCTGAAGAGAGCGTTGGATCCGGTGCACGAAATGGTGGATACGGATCACTGAGGCTTTGGATGGCGCTCAGGGAATCGGAGCAGATGACATAAGCAGAATGTCGGTGGCGGCAGATGTAAAGAACAGCCTGGTAGAAGGCAAAGAGCTCAGTTGTGAAGACCGAACAATGGCCATGGATCCGGTATTTGAAACTTTGTGCCCCGACAATAAAAGAACACCCGACCCCGTCATTGGTCTTAGAGCAATCTGTATAAATGAAGGTCATATTAATGAACTTCGAACGAAGTTCGACAAAACGGGAGTGGTATACCGAACCGGGGGTAACCTCCTTTGGGAGCGAGCTGAGGTCAAGGTGAACGCGAACCTGAGCCTGGAGCCAAGGTGGCGTGTGGCTCTCGCCCACTCTAAATGTTGCAGGGAGTGAAAAATCAAGGTGTTGAAGGAGGCGACGAAAGCGAACTCCAGGGGGTAGCAGGGCAGAGACATACAACCCGTATTGACGGTCGAGAGAGTCGTCAAAAAAGGAACGATGGGACAGGTGGTCGGGCATTGACAGTAGCCGACAGGCATACCGACAAAGCAGTATATCGCGCCGGTAGGTGAGTGGCAATTCACCGGCTTCAGCATGAAGACTCTCGACGGGACTAGTATAAAACGCTCCGATCGCAAGACGTAAACCCTGATGTTGTGTGGAGTTGAGGCGGCGTAAGATGGATGGCCGTGCAGAGGAGTATACGAAGCTCCCATAATCCAGCTTTGAGCGGACGATCAGCCGATATAGGCGAAGTAGGACGGTTCGATCCGCTCCCCACGACATACCACTGAGAACACGGAGGACATTTAGAGAACGGGTACAACGGGCAGCCAAATATGACACATGTGGAGACCAGCTAAGTTTCCTGTCAAATGTAAGACCTAAAAATTTTGTTGTCTCCACGAATGGGAGAGCAACAGGACCGAGTCGTAAGGACGGTGGGAGAAACTCTTTGTAGCGCCAGATGTTAATACAGACCGTCTTCTCGGCAGAAAAACGGAAGCCATTGGAGACACTCCAGGAGTAAAGACGGTCAAGAGAACGCTGAAGACAGCGCGCTCCAGGAAACATGTACGCTGCGCGCTGCAATAGATGGTAAAATGGTCCACGAAAAGGGAGCCTGATACATCAGCTGGGAGGCAATCCATTATTGGATTGATCGCTACGGCGAAGAGAGCGACGCTCAAAACTGAGCCCTGTGGCACCCCATTCTCCTGGCGAAAGGTGTCTGACAGGACAGAACCCACACGTACCCTGAACTGTCGATCCATTAAAAAGGAACGAATAAAAAGAGGGAGGCGACCGCGAAGGCCCCATGTATGCATGGTGCGGAGAATGCCCGCCCTCCAACAGGTGTCGTAAGCCTTCTCCAAATCAAAGAACACAGCAGCGGTCGGGCGCTTCCGCAAGAAGTTATTCATAATGAAGGTCGACAAGGTAACCAGATGGTCAACAGCAGAGCGGCGCCTGCGAAATCCACATTGTACATTGGTAAGTAGGCGTCGAGATTCGAGCAGCCAAACCAAACGAGAGTTAACCATTCGCTCCACCACCTTACAGACACAGCTGGTAAGCGAGATGGGTCGATAACTGGAAGGCAAGTGCTTGCCCTTTCCCGGCTTAGGAATCGGTACAAAAATAGACTCGCGCCGGCATGCGGGAACATGTCCCTCAATCCAGATGCGATTATAAGTACGAAGAAGGAAACATTGACCCGCAGGAGAAAGGTTCTTCAGCATCTGAATATGAATAGAATCAGGCCCTGGAGCGGAGGACCGTGACCGGGCAAGTGCATTTTCGAGTTCCCGCATGGTGAATGGGCATTATAACTTTCACGATTCGAGGAGCGGAAGTTAGGTGGCCAAGACTCCTCTGCTTGTTTTCGGGGGAGGAAGGCAGGGTGGTAATGAGCGGAGCTCGAAACCTCTGCGAAAAAGCGGCCGAAGGCATTGGAGACATCCTCAGGGGCCACAAGGACGTCATTCGCGACCGTGAAGCCAGAGACTGGTGAGTGGGCCTTAGTGCCAGATAGCCGGCGCAGGCTACCCCAGACAACAGAAGAGGAAGTAAAACTGTTGAAGGTGCTTGTGAAAGCAGCCCAGCTGGCTTTCTTGCTTTCTTTAATAATAAGACGACACTGCGCACGTAATCGTTTATAATTGATACAATTCGCCACTGTAGGGTGGCGTTTAAAGGTGCGTAAAGCACGTCGACGAGTACGTAAAGCGTCTCTACATGCTGCGGTCCACCAGGGGACCGGTACGCGACTTGGAGAAGAGGTAGTGTGAGGGATGGAATATTCAGCAGCAATGAGAATGACTTCCGTGAGGTGTGCGACCTGACTATCGCAGCTTGTGAAGGTTTGATCCTGAAAGGTCGCCCTGGAAGAGAAGAGCCCCCAGTCTGCTTTGGAGATGTTCCAACTAGTTGAGCACGGAGAGGGGGGTATGATGCAGGAGGTGGATAACACACGGGAAGTGGTCGCTCGAATATGTATCAGAAAGTGCATACCACTCAAACCGGCGTGCAAGTTGGGTAGTACATATAGAGAGGTCTAAATGGGAACAGGTGTGAGATGTGTCCGAAAGAAAAGTAGGGGCGCCAGTATTGAGGCAGACAAGATTGAGCTGGTTGAAAAGGTCTGCTAACAGGGAGCCCCTCGGGCAGGATGCTGGAGAGCCCCAAAGGGGATGGTGGGCGTTGAAGTCTCCAGTTAACAAAAATGGTGCAGGTAGCTGAGCAATAATTTGCATCATGTCTGCCCTGGTAACGGCAGACGACGATGGAGTGTAAACGGTACAAATGGAAAATGTAAAAGTGGGGAGAGTAATTCGGGCGGCAACTGCCTGCAGGCTGGTGTGCAATGTGATGGAATCGTAGTAAATATCATCCTGGACCAGCAACATAACCCCTCCATGAGCCGGAATACCTGCCACAGGGAGTAGGTCAAAACGCACAGAGGTGTAGTGTGCCAAGGCAATTCGATCGCATGGGCGTAGCTTCGTTTCCTGGAGGACTACGACGAGCGGACGGTGCAAGCGGAGCAGCAACTTCAAGTCCTCTCGGTTGGAGCGAATGCTGCGAATATTCCAGTGAATAACTGCCATCGTGAGAAGAAAAAGAAGATGCAAGAAGGGGTCACCTCGAAGGCCGCTGAAGGCCTGGCTTCGAGCGAGCACTGCCGCCGCTATCAGTAGGCGGACAGTCATCATCCATTGGTTCTATAGATTCATCGGCCATCTTGTTAAGATGGCCGGGAGGGGGAGTTCCCTCGGCCGGTGAACGGCCAGATGTTCGGCTACCAGCGGTGCGGCCAGGCGAAACGGATGACGGCCTGGGGCGGCAACCGCTGGGTGGCGCAGAAGAAATGCGCCGTGGCGGAGAAGGAGAACTGTGCTTCCTATGAGCCTTCTTGGAAGGTTTTTTAGTGGATGTACTGGTCGATGGCTGGGAGTTCTAGGTACGTAGGAAGTCTGCACGGGATGGTTCCTTCTTGAAGGCCCGTACATCTGACGTCTGGGTCTTCGTCTTCGCAGAAGCTGATGACGGTGCTTGTGGCTGAGGGGTGACGGGAGGAAGAGGAGACGTCGACCGGGCGATCTTAGCACTGGCCGAACGGACGACCGTAGTGCTAAGGTCAGATCGCATGTCTGCGTCGCCACCTCCCTGGTACCGAGGAGAGGCGAGGACAGTACTGTATTTCCCCACTGGGAGCAGCGCGGGCTTCCTCCTAGCAAATAGCTTGCGAGCAGCCAAGCTGGACACTTTCTCTTTGACCCGAATTTCCTGTATACAGCGTTCTTCCTTGTAGATGGGATAGTCGCGGGAGGACGCTGCATGGTCACCCTGACAGTTCACACAACGAGGAGACGGAGGTGGACAGTCACCTTCACGGGCATCCCTGCCACAAGTGACTCATTTAGCCGCATTGGAACAAGACTGGCGAGTGTGATTAAAACGCTGACACTGGTAGCAGTGCGTAGGTGTAGGGACATAGGGGCGAACAGAAATAACCTCGTAACCCGCTTTGATACGCGACGGCAGCTGAACACCATCAAAGATCAAGAAAAGTGTTCGGGTCGGTACAACGTCATTGTTGACCTTTTTCATGACCCTATGGACAGCCGTCACGCCCTGCTCAGCGAGGAAAGACTGAATCTCCTCGTCAGTCAATCCGTCGAGTGATCTAGTATATACCACACCACGAGACGAATTCAAAGTGCGGTGAGCCTCCACCCCGACAGGGAACGTGTACAGGAGTGTGGCCTGAAGCAGTTTTTGTGCCTGAAACGCGCTCTCAGTTTCTAGTAACAAGGTACCGTTACGCAACCTGGTACAAGACTTGACAGATCCAGCTATGGCATCTACGCCCTTCTGGATAACGAAAGGGTTGACAGAGGAAGAATCCTTTCCGTCCTCAGATCGAGAAAATACGAGAAACTGTGGGGCAGGCGGTAGTACTTTTGTCACTGGTGGCTGGTCAAGTTTCCGTTTTTGAGCAGAAGTCGAGAGAAGAAGAAGAGAAATCCATTGCGGAGGAATCCCCCATGATTGCCAGCGTCTCCGATGGCGCGCCCCTTCCTTGTGGGGACCCTCTCAGAGGGCACTCCCGCCTTAAGTGACTGTTTACACCTCAGGTCACACCTCCCGAGAAACGGACGGAGGGACCAATCGGCATGGTCGGAAGGTGTCAGCTCAGGCAATCACCCCTCCCTGGGCCTGGCCTTTACCAGGGAGTACGTGCGTGCCTTACTTGTCTACCCAGGGCGGGGAATTACGCGTTACCCCGTCACCGGCTACGCGTGCGGACGCGTGGGTCGGCCTTCAGGCACGCACAGGGAGGAAGGAAGAAGAGGAAAAAGAAGGGAGAGAGGGAGAGAAAGGACAGACTGTCTCAAACGCCGAGACGGAGACCAGAGAAGGCAAGGAGAAGAAGGCAAGGAGAAGAAGGCAAGGAGAGGAAGGCAAGGAGAAGAAGGCAAGGAGCAGAAGGCAAGGAGCAGAAGGCAAGGAGAAGAAGGCAAGGGAAAGAGTAAGTAAGACAGTGATATGGAGAAGAACAAAGAAAGGAACCAACCAAAAGAAGGAAGAAACCAGAAGAAGTGAAAAACCAAAATGACCGCAAATATAGGTCGTGGAACCGTCCGTCTCCGGACGCAGGCGCTAACTACCCCCTTGAGGGGGAGGGACTCCATTTAGTCGCCTCTTACGACAGGCAGGAATACCTCGGGCCTATTCTAATCCCTGGACCCGCATGGGGGGAGTACTTGTTTATCTTCGCTAGCGTGAAACGTCTCTGCTATTGCACAAGTGCTAATAGCATTTAAGGTGTGCATTTTAGACCCATGTGTACTAGACAATTTTTCTTGTTTTTGTTCACACTACCTACCTCTAAAAATTGCCTACCCTATAATCATAGCAACAACAGTATTGGTATATGTATTCCACCATCAGAAGTAGGTGAGCGGTTACCGCTTTTAACTTTCGACTCTTTCGTTTCCAGTACAGGGTCCCTTACGTCAAATTGATAAATTTATCCTGCTCCACTATAACTGAAAGTCTGTATCATCACATAAATTTATAGGCTCCGTCGACTATAATTTTGACGCTCTGCATCGCTGTTGAATGTCGTTTCCGGTCTTGGGTTCCTAATAGGAATGTTGATATTTTTATAAATATCGGGAATCTAGAATATCGATATTTAATGTGCTGTCATTATCGGCCCTCGATACATCGAAAAAAACTATCGACATGTCACCGGAAAAAATATCGTCGTACCGGCCAAAAATATATCGGCATATTTTAAATATACTGCTAGTTTTAGAGCTGTATATTAAAGTGTTGATTTATTATCAGATATTCTGTACAACAAGAAGCTAGCGGCCAGCTTATCTCCCTTGAGAAAGAACTCAAAGGAAACTATGCACGTTCATGGTTGGCGATGACAGTTTGTTGACAGTGGTAATTGCATTTAAGTGGAACTATAAAAGGTGCCCGGTGGGTCTGTGGTTCGGTTTCGTCACATATCGGATTTGCCTGGAACACTTCACATCGATTTCCCGGTTTTTTTCATTTCTGTAATTCCAGGGAACTAGCAGTCGTAGTGTCAAAATTGATTGCTGAAGCAGTTTCAATTGGTAGCGAGGAGCCCCGATAACGTCAGAGTTTGCCTCATACGTCTCCTTCCATCACAGTCTTTGATTTAGATTTTTGTTCATCAGTTTCATCTACTGTTTTTGTACAATGCCGATATGAGGAAATAGCAAACTAGTCGCGTAAAAAATTGATTTTTAACGCATCTGGTGCGCTATTTCTTCACTTTGGATATCTTATTATTCCATTCACACCACCATCCCCTACTGCTAACGGACCTGCTTTGTGGCATCTATACATGCTTCACAGAGTCAAAGAGAAAGACTGGACATGATGAAAGCTCAGAAAGTAGTAAGACTCTCACTCAGTGGAAGTAAAATTATGTTCGACTACAATTTCAAAAGAACAATTTCAAATATTTACCGAAAACTGTGAAAAAAATATAAAATAAAAATATCGGCACTCGATATTGCCATTTCGGTATCGATATATCTATACACAGGTGAAAGAAATATCGCCGGTGTATATCGATATTTTTTGGAATTTTTTTTATTGTGCTTTTAACACCTTAGACAAGGTAGGCCGGCTGCGGCAATACAACGCCGCTCTTCGGCCACAGATATTACAAGTAGAACATAGGAAGACATAGAAAAACAAAACAAAATCATGGACAAAAAACAGTAGACACAATAAGTAAAAATAAGGAGCCTTTCATAGGCGTAGTAAAATAAAAAACGTTCAGCACTGGTACACGAACATAGGCGACTGAAATGACACATGTGAACGATGGAGTGTGGGCAGGAAAACACTAAGGCACTAACACAATGGCACACAAAAAAACCGATGCCAATGATCTACGGCGCACGAATGTTCACTGTTCGTGTACGGGTCTGGGGACCTGCCAAAGGGGAAAACGTGGGGGAGGAGGTAGAGGGGAGGGTGTAGATGCCAGTGGCAGAGGAGATGGGAGTGGGAGGAAAGAAGGTAGGGGAGTAGGGGAAGCCTGCGGGAGAGGAGTGAGGGAGGAATGGGAGAGAAGGGAGAGAGGGTGCCCTTGGGAAAAGACACAGGGGGTGGGAGGACAGGTAGGGGAGGGGATGAGGGCATCATCAGGGAGGGGGAGTTGGCGGAAGCCTCCTTGGGCGAGGGTATTGAGAGTGTAGAGATGGACAGCAGGTGGGACGTGGGAATACAGGTGCGGCAGCAGATAGGGGTGGGAGAGGATGGGAGAGACAAGTGGGTTAGGGGGATGAAGCTTACAGGAGGTGTGGAGGATCCGTATCCGTTCGAGGAAAAGAAGGAGGCCCGGGAATGGATTGAGGTCATACAGGATCCGCGTGGCGAGGGGGGGTGGGGGGAGGATGCAGTAGGCGAGGCGGAGTGCATGGCAACAATTCGTCAGATGGACATCTTTTCTCGACCGATACATGTTGCCAGTGAGGGGTACAGTTAGTCGGGTGATGTGACCTTACTGGCACAAACGACTGTATCCAATGACTCAGTTGTTTAGGATATGTACATTGATTGTCAATGGCATTAGTTCCAAGATCAAGTCCCAGCTGTTACAGTAAATGATTCGGATAGTGGACATTGACGTAGTACTCCTTCAAGAGGTCTGGCCTGATCTGAAGGCATTGCAGCGATGGCATAGTAATAAAAATGGAACTTCACTATTTGCCATCAGTGTGAAGCTTTGTGCTTACTATCTGTGTAGTCCACGTTGTCAACCTGTAGACCTCCGTCTGGAATGGCGTAACGTAGGGCACAAACAATCTACTATACTGAGGAAGTTCTATTGTTTCAGGGCACAACACATAGTATTTAGAGGTGGGCGGGGACTTTAAAAACGTCTTATAGCCTGAAGATCAGATCTATCATCATGTCCTGTGTCCGGCCCTTCATCCGATGGTTAGGGACCTAGCATTGCGTGACACACGGATACTGATCCACACTGAACAATGAGGACACGCGTACCCAACCATGCTGAGGACGTGCTGCAAGACCTCCCACCTTAGGGAAGGACATAAGTAGACAACACTTTCTTAGAGGCCGTCACCGAGAGAGGTGGTGCAGTGGTTGGCACACTGGACTCGCAGTCGGGAGGACGACGGTTCAAACCCAAGTCTGGCCATCCTGATTAAGGTTTTCGTGATTTCCCTAAATCGCTTCAGGCAAGTGCCATAATGGTTCCTTCGAGAGGGCAAGGCCGATTTCCTTTCCCATCGTTCCCTAGTCTGATGAGACCAATGACTTCGCTATTTGGTCTCTTCCCCAATTCTACAACCAACCAACCTCGGAGGCCATCACGCTGGAAGAACTGGGGCCTGATGGTCTTCCGCTAAAAATTTATAGCACCTTTTCTTGCCCTGTAGGGAAGTTTTGCGACAGATATTGTGGAAACTTTTGGATCCGGAAGTTCTCGTCTCTTTCGATTTCTTGGAGGGCATGTGCCAAACGAAACGGTGGGTGCAGACTGTAAGATTCGGATGCTCATGTTCAGCTGGCCTCAATGTGACAATTTCCGTTTCCACATTTATGGGCCGATCACTTCGTTCATATTTGGGAGCTGGATTGAAATTCAGGGTGAAAAGACATCAGTGATAAGAGTCACTCGTGATTTTCTATCTTTACTGCTACTGAGAAAGAATTGCGGGACTTGTTGAATGGGAAGAACAATCCAATCAGCGTAGTATATGGACTAAGAGGAAACCAAAACAAGAAGAAAGTACCAAGGAGTAGCATAAATGAGATTAACAATAACTTTAATATCTATATTAGTGATCACGCAGTAGATGAAGTGAAGGAATTCTGCTACCTTGGAAGCACAATAGGGACGAAAAAAGGAAGAAGCAGACAAGCACAAGCCAAGGGTGAATTGTTCATTGAAAGAAGTTTACCAGTAGAAACAAGGATATTGTTTTGAGAGAAGAAATTCTGATGTACGTCTGGAACACACTGTTTCGTGGTATCGAATATTAGTTTGTGAGGAAAATGGAAAAAGAAGTATTTGAGATGTGCTGTTACAAGAAAGGTGTAGAAATTTGGTAAACACTAACTAGGAGAATGAACAGGACGACAGGGCATGTGTTAAGCCATCAGGGAATAATCTCCATAGTATTATCGGGAGCCATAAAGGACAAGAACTTCCGGTGAAGACAACAGATAATCGATGACGTTGGATGTAAGTACTATTCTGAGTTGGGAAATTGGCACAGGAGGGGAAGCTGTGGATGGCTGCATTAAATGTCAAGAGACTGAATATACGAAAAACAAATGCTATAACTTTTGTTTGAGGAATGTTTCTGCCCAGCTCAAGTGAAGGCATAGGTGAACACAAATTAAAAGCAAAACTTCGCGTTAACAGAAGCGAAAAACGTGTGGACCGTAGTGTTATAATACTACGCGAGTAAGTGGGAATCTCTAACAACATACGAAGGAGACGGCTAGAGAGAGAAGAGAGGAAACCGATAGGGAGATTCTTGGTCCAACAAGAAGAGGTAAAATATGAAATCGTAAATCAGGAGAAGAATTGCGGACAGTAATACAAAAAAAGAGAGAAAAGAAAAATATTTTGTGGTTGTTGATGAGGATGGCTGTTCCCGGGTCGACTACAAGAGTATGAGAGAACAAGGAAGAACAGAAAGATAGACAATAAGTGTGTTATGAACTTTGGAAGTACGAAATTATTTTGAGGATGAGGGTGAAAATGAAATTAACTGCAAAATAAGTACACCTAGTCAACAGAGCTAAAAGAGAGGTATTTATGCAAGCACAGTATGCAGCGTAATCGTTGGAGGACAGAAAAGCTAATGATATTGCAAATTTCAGATCAAAATTGGGAAAGAGAGATAAAATGGAAAGTTGCACGAAGGAAAAGAAGAACAGACAAAGCGCAATATATCTGCCTTTTGCCTAGTGCCATAACGAAGGAAGAAAAATTAAACTTAAGAAAATTTAAGTCCTCAATATGGTATTCGGCCGAACTTAAATGAAAATCTCATTGTGTTATAATTTTATCAAGATATCGAATTGAAATATAATAATAGTACAAGACTCCAGTTATTTGGCTTTGCCGTGAAATGGTCTACAAAGTAGTTGCAACAATGGATATTTAAAACAATTATAATGTTGTTATAAAGTAGAACGGAATATCTGCAGTGACCGAGTACCATACCAACGAACTTTCATGAGAAGGTATGGTGAGCAAAGTCAGTCAACACGAACATATTACGGAGAAGTCGAGAGCATGAACGGAGCTTTGTAAACAACACAATTCATAAGACAGTCACAAACCACATACAGATCCATATAACAATGATGAATTTAATGTTAGCACAGTGCAGTCAGCTAAGTTGTATTCTTTACAGTCACCAGGACATGATATTCGACGGAATAAACATTTTAATGTAACAAAAACAAAAATAATTTATGACATTCGGCTCTGTTTTCTCTCCTTGCATTGATTAGTCTTAAACTATCTATTACTGACACATTCTGCATTGTGGTTGAAGTTGTTGTACAGGTTCTTATGGCTCCATATCTGACGCTCGATACTTCAGCGAGCTTCAAAGATACACCAACATTTCTCGGAATCGCATTATCCTTACTCCTGTTCACTCTTCTTGCTACGAACAGCCGTTTTCCGAGTCCGCTTACGTTCTGCATATATTTGCACAAATTAAAAGCTTCAGGCTTTTCGGGCTGCTTAATTTTAAAGTACGTTTCTTTTGGGATTTCTTTGTAGTTATTCTCTGAGTAGTTTCTGTTTTAAGTGCTCATGGAAACGTTTTGTTCACATTACAGCCGAGAAATTTCGACAGTACTGACGTGAAGCTTTCCGATTTCGAGTTGAGTGATATAATAAAAATGTATTAGCACATAACTTATCGAGCAGCTGATAAAAACCAATCACCACAATGAGCTACCGGAGACCACTGGAGAGTGATAAAATATAGCTCCACGAATCTGCGTCACAAAAATCCGATCCTGGGTTGACAGTTCGCGGTTATTACGCGTGGTATTGCTGGGTTAAAACTGACGGTGGATCACTCATTTCTGAGGTATTCCAGTGGAGCACTAATCTGCCTGAGCACTAAGTTGCCTTATTATGTGTTGAATCAAGCAGATCATATCTGTAGAGCATTTACATCACTATTCCTGTATACTGTAGTACAGCAAACCATCTGGGTTAATGCAGACCCGCAACTGCTTGGAAAACCGAGAAACAAGAATAATCTGAAACTGACATGCGCTTCGATCCTAGAAGCTGAAGTCCGCTTGAATATGCCCTTCATACACGGTTCACTATCAACAGCGTTGTAAATCTGTTATGAGAGAAAACTGTTCTCTTCGACGTAACTGAAAAGTTCATCTCACAAAGAGTCAACTGAGTACCAGCATACGTTTCTCATCAAAAACAACAACTTTTTCGAATCACATAACTGTATTTAAATCGAACAGAATATGCTGATGAAGCGTTAAATTTTCCTTCAGTATTCAGATTTTTGTAGAGCTCTCCTGCTTTCTCCGTTAACATCGAACCAGCACGGGAACTGGAACCGCAAGTGCAGTGATTCATTTACTTTCGTTCAAGTTGAAGTTTTGACTGTGGTGCTTGGTCTCCCCTTTGGCTGCAAAATTTAACAGTTTTTCCTCTGCCCTCCCCTTTATGCTTGCCTGCCTATCCTGTAATTCTGAGAGTGTTTTACTGCAGTTTTTCTATTTTCTAATTTCTTTTCGATCTTTAAGAGCGTCACGTTTCCGTTTGTGATCTTGGAAGACGCTAGGGTTCACAGCATACTCATCACCAAGCTGTGGAAGAAATGGCAACACTTGGTTGAATAAACATCCTGGGGCGTGTTCACGGTTACGGAATGGGTGCGGCGCTGAAGTCGTGAGTCTAACAACATCTGGAAGACAATGAGCCTCTCTTGGCCTTCGATAGACGGCGGATCAAAGAATCTTTGAGCCATATGTGCACACATCGCCCTGCATTGTTTGAAAATAGGTAAAATCGTGACACATTACACTCTTATAGTCAGCCAATGTCCAGTTTCTGGGCTGTATGGCCCACAAAACACGTGCACTTAACGTGCCAATGCGTACAGTGGCTTTTTTGCTGTTTACCCGACTCAAAATTCCCGTTGCATGCAGTTCCATTCGTAATATTCGCTAGAAATTTGGTTAAGATGACTCCGCATTCACTGACATCAACGATTCCTGTCTGGTTTAAAAGCAAGTTTCTATGGCAAGTTGTAACACTCATTTCTGGTCCTCTCTTATTACGAAATTTCTACGACCCGGGTGCTTGGGAACAACTGGCGTGTAGGGATATTTAAATGGTGATCGGCGGGCAGCGTATGTGACCTCAACCGCAATAAGGTCTTCTTTGTTTTGTGCGAAAGATGGATACAGGTTGAAAAACATCGTTCCTGGACACAGGATACAACAGCGGTGGCGGATGTGAACCACGTCGTATTGGTGTATACCAAGTACTCGGCCGTATTTGTGGGCTTGTAGAAAAAAATGTAACTGCTTTATATCACCGTTTCGATATACATGGAGATTTCTATTAGTGTTTAAAAACCTCTTAAGCGACGTAGGTGATGTTAAGACAAGTTATCAGAAAAGAGACACATAGGGCCAGGATTGCCGCGAATTACGCCATATCACCGGACGACGTACGTTGTCGCATGTGCAGTGTTTGGGATTGTCGATCCTATCCTCGCAGGAAGGGGCAGTGCTACATATCGCTGACTTGCATTCAAGCAAACGGAGATACTCAAACACCGTTATTAAATGTGACCTGTTGGAAACATACAAGTTACAAAATTGCTATCCTCGCTGTAACCAAGGAAAAAGCTGTTTCTTATTTTGCGTTTCTTTTCTTTTTTCCCCTTTTTGTTTACGGGCGTTCTCTAGAAAAGAGAACGCAGGTCATTTACTGGTAGTGACGCAATTCGGAAACTTATACTCATTTACCTGTGACGCAGAACGGCAGGTTTTTGTTGTAATAGACATTGCAGTAAACCAGCGGAGACCGCGAGACCAGTAAATAAAATAATCTATTACTGCAGTGTAATCACGTAATTGTCTACCGGAATGAAGAAAATACTGCTGCTGGACGCAAGACTCCGACCCTGAATCCGACGCGCTAAAGTCGCGCACGTAGGCCAGAAGCCACACCGATGTGAATACCTCACTGGAGTTGGGAAGCTCAGGTGTGACAGATCCGTAGGCTGAACCATTGCACGTGCGACGAAGAACCTCATCTGATGACATCACACGGCCAACATTTGTCATCAACGTTTGGGATATTTCCCAACATTTGCGGCTCCATGTGTCTTATATTAAAATACTTGTCTCAACGTGGTCCATGCTGCTTCGGAGATTTTTAAAAGTTAATAAGGATCACTATTTTCCCGTAAACTATTCAAAAGATGTCGGTATCCAGCTTTGAGCTGTGTCGGTCTTGTCCTCCCTTGGAACAAGCCCTATTCGAATACAGGGACGTCTGTCTGTGTTTGTACTCTGCATTGTGAATTTATCTTTTTAAACGACGCTGTTGTCCAGCTGTCAATTGTACGTATCTGTGGATGTCATTCTCTTCTAGAACTGGCCTGGTTTGCACACTGGGTCCTAATTTAGTGTCAAACCTGTCCTTTTATTTCACACTTATATCATTGTTCTATTGTGAAAATCGCATTAACGTTAACTTGACACTGTTGTAACTACTGCTGGCTGTTGGTGTTCGTCTTTTAGTGTTTTTATTTTACATTAAGAATTCATGTTTTATTGTTATTCTGTGGAAACTGGGATGTTACTATGGGATTATTGCAACCAGTGTTGGGTGCATGGTTTTTACTGCTTAAAGCCAAAAATAAATAAATAAACAAACAAAAAATTAAGAAATAGTTCAAAAGCTTGCAGTTCACCAAGGCTGGACATGTCGACTCAGCAGAGCTTCGAATCGGCGCCCGCTTTGTGTTGGCTGCCGCCGTGAGGCCGCCGACGTCTGTCCGCCATCTCGGCGGGACCTCCTGCCGGTGTCCAGCCGCAGCTTGGATGGGCTGGGCATCGACCTAACGGCCTCTCAGCTCTGCGGTACGGGTCCCCGTCAGCATCTTGAGAGGCCTCAAGTCATCGGTTCCGGTTCCGACCCTGGGCCCTTCTGTCCATCGTTTGGACCACACGCTGGCCCTTTCCGATCCCAGTATGAGAGCAGAAGCGTCCCTCCTGACGTTGCACAGGGCAGAACGATACAAAGCTACAAGGCCGCTGCCGTACCGCATTTAGGAAAACACTGACACCGGCGCTTAGACCTCCGCCGCCACCAGTTTTCCGTGGACACTATCTATGCCTGTTCAACCTAAAAGTCAACAAATTGTTTGATACCATTGGCTGCCTGCATATTTTTACTAACCGACCTCCTCCACCAGAGAACCACTCGCCCATACCCAGTGCCCCACTATACCGTCTGTAGCACTCCAGAGTGACCAGCGTGCTTTTTTTTAAAGGACGTTACTAATAATTTGTACGATAACCTTATCGTGAAATCACCTCTCTCTCATATACCCGCTTGGTTCCTTTCCCATTCCTCGTTTATCTCCTCTTTCTTTTCTCTTTCTTCTGTTCGTTCACTCAGCCTTTCCTTCCTCTTCCTCCGCTGTTCCCCTCCTCTTCTCCTATATATCCTTCTTAGCCACTTTCTCCTTTGATTTTTTTCTCCCTCCTACTCTTTCTCTCTCGCCTCCCCCATCTATGTCCTCCCATTTTCCTTACTCCCTTCTCAGTCTCATCTCACGACTTTCTTCTCCACCTCCTTCTACCTCTCCTCCACCTATTCTTTTCCTCTACATCCCTCTTCTTCCTCTACATCCTGCTTCTTTTTCATTTCATTGTCCCTCCATCTGCACATCCTCGTCGTCAAGCCGCCCCCCCCCCCTGACCCCGCACCCTTTCCTTCACCTTACCTTCTCTCTGTCCACACTCTCCACATCATTCTGTCTCAACCCCCCTCCTTTTCTCCGCTTCTTCTTTGCCAATCCTCATTCCCTCTCCCTCTTTTCCACTATCTTTCTTTTAAACTCTGATTACTATTCTCCACTTTTTCTGCCCTAGTGCTCGTCACTCTCATCTGAAACTCTTCATTCCCTTTCTCTCCTCTCCTTCATTACCCCTCTTCTCTTTGAAAATCTCTCCTATTCTTACTTCCCTCCCCCCCTCTCTCTCTCCTCTCCGCCTCCCCTCCTTCCGCAATTTGATAGCTCTACGGTCTTCAACTGGATGCGGCATATCTGAAGAAACTTGTCTTGTCTTCTTGAAGGCATTTTTGAGAACAGAGGTAGTGTTACACACGAGTAGTGTGACGTATTTTGACGGGGACAGCTGTTTTTTTTCATTGTGTTTAGAAATGGTTGGTTGATATGGCGGGGAGAACTGAATGAATAATTGAAAACCACCTTTTGCAATATTGACATGCTTTTCTACATAGTATGTCCTAATTATTCTTCTTTGTACAGCTATTATTACGATCGACATTCTTTGTAAATAACAGCTGTGCCATTTGAAAACTGGGCAAATGACAACGATTTAATAGTTTCGATTACCTACCGTTTGTAGGTCACTGAAATGCAAATAATTATATGGCCGCGATATAACAGGTGGTGTTTACGGAGGACAAAAGCGCCGTTACTGGCGTGAAAGATAATTGTTTTATACGCTAATACAGAGTACACACACACACACACACACACACACACACACACACACACACACACACACACACACAATATGTACACTATAGAGAGGCAAGGGGGGGGGAGAGAGAGAGAGAGAGAGAGAGAGAGAGAGAGAGAGAGAGAGAGAGAGGCAGAGGGAGGGAAGGAGAGAGAGAGAGAGAGAGAGGGAGACAGAGCCGCTCGACGTAAAATACTTTACAAATACTTTACATATATTAAAAAAGTACTGGAAAACGTAAGAACGTAAAAATCAACCTGAAATGTGTTTTTATTTTAAATTTTAATTCGTTTATTACCGTCTTGATTAAAATCAACTATATAATGTACATATACAGTACTTATCAAAAACACAGTGCATACAGCAAAGTGATTCAGTTAAATTATTCACTTCTTTTGAAGAAGGCGTAGTCTGAGGAAGTCCTCAACAAATGATTTGTGAATTAATTACTGGGATATAGGTAACAATTCCGTTAATTTTTCTTTTTTACTGATAACGTATGTCTCAAATGATTCCAGCCATGTTTCTCTCTCCGTAATCCAGTATATTGTTTTGGAAAAATTGCAATATTTAGAAATTAGGAATTATATTTTGCCCATCTAGTTGAACTTGGTGGTTCATGGCTCGCAACTGTAGTAATTAGTTGAAAGTGATAGCCTCAGCTGCAATTTTATTTTGAGACTTCACGACCGATTTCAACCACCAAGGCCCTTTTGGAGTGGTTATCTGAACAATGATGAAAAACAAAGTGATTTCTGTCTTAGGAATAAGTTCACGATTTTATATCTACATAGCGATGTAGGTCAATTTAGATGAGGAGGACCGAGCGAGGTGGCGCGGTGGTTAGCACACTGGACTCGCATTCGGGAGGACGACGGTTCAATCCCGTCTCCGGCCATCCTGATTTAGGTTTTCCGTGATTTCCCTAAATCGCTTCAGGCAAATGCCGGGATGGTTCCTTTGAAAGGGCACGGCCGATTTCCTTCCCCATCCTTCCCTAACACGAGCCTGCGCTCCGTCTCTAATGACCTCGTTGTCGACGGGACGTTAAACACTAATATCCTCCTCCTCCAATTTAGATGAGGAGGAATGAGAGTGTTGAAACAACGTCATACCTGTATAAAAGCAGCACGGAGAAATATAGCTTTTTATTCTGTATGCGTAGTTTACGTGATCGAGTGCCGCTTACTTTGAAAATAAACATACATCAAGTGAAAGTAATTAGATACTCTGTTTTTTCGCAGAATTCAGGAAAATTAATTAAGATGTGGCAATCGACCTCATGTTGTTTTCCGAGTTCCATGCGGATGGAAAAGTGCTTATGACATGTTAAATGACTTCGAAAATATTTGAGGAGAACAACTTAGCTGATTCATCCCTTATACTATAAAAACGTTTTACGGTGGAGATGTATAAGCAGTTCAACGTGGTCTGTTGACATTCTTTCACAAAAAGGGGATTGGCTGTCATGGGAAATTACTGGTTAGTATTCCAAATTAGTGGGTTACAGCTTTGTGACATCAATACAGCGCTGGAAGAAATTAGGGAATTTTGTCTTTAACATCCTCCTAGCTGTTTATATCCACGGACTTGTCAGAGCTAGGTCTGTGGCAGTAATGAAATCTCTAATGGTTTCGTGAACTACCAAAGTAATAATGTATGTAGGTAAACACAGATTTTTGGTCGCATGAATTTTAGCGAAAATGAACATAAAAACGTTACTTAGAAGTTGTTGTTGTTGTTGTGGTCTTCAGTCCTGAGACTGGTTTGATGCAGCTCTCCATGGTACTCTATTCTGTGCAAGCTTCTTCATCTCCCAGTACGTACTGCAGCCAACATCCTTCTGAATCTGCTTAGTGTATTCATCTCTTGGTCTCCCTCTCCGGTTTTTACCCTCCACGCTGCCCTCCAATACTAAATTGGTGATCCCTTGATGCCTTAGAATATGTCCTACCAATCGATCCCTTCTTCTACTCAAGTTGTGCCACAAACTCCTCTTCTCCCCAATTCTATTCAATACCTCCTCATTAGTTATGTGATCTACCCAGCCCTGTATAGTGTAACGCTTGTCCTGCATTCTACAGAGGTAAAACAGCAACAACTTTCCATAAATGTTCTCAAAAACACAGCAATGCTTTGAGACTCAATCACTTTGGCAAAACCTCAATATCTAACCACATATACCTTAACAGACACAAAGTGATATCCATAATTGTAAAAAATTGATCTACTAGGACAGTTACAAATAATATCACACAAAGTAAAATCTTCTGAAAGCATATTAAATGAAAAAACAGAATTTAACAGCCACAATTTTTTCAGTAGTTTCGTAAGTTTGTTTTCTTCCTAAAGATACAAATACTTAACAGTGTAGTTGTTTCATAACATATTCCCATCTGATATCAATGGAAATGGCATTTATGTGTAATTAATACTGTAACATTTTCATATATTCTTTAACATTACTCTTATGTATGTGTAGAAAGGTAGCATCATCACGTTTTGATGCTCTTTGACTTGTATTTACAAATGGGCTGTATATATGTAATTTTAAAGATGTTGCCTTACGTTTGTATAACTTGTATTCAAAATGTGCCACTTCCACTTCGTAATGCATCTACCCATGTGATCTTAACAGGACCAGTGCTAATCTAAATTTGAAAAAAATTATGTAGACTGATAAGCACCGGAATATGAGCTCCAAGGGCTCTAAACGTACCTTACATTGAAATAAAAATCACAATTTGGACTTAAAGTGATTTGGTTTTTTATTTAAGGAAAGTGATAAAGTCACGGAAGCCACTCTGGATGGAATTAGGAAATATTCAACATTATTTGAGATATTGACTTTCAATGCCGAGACAAAACATTGTGACCACTGCCCACCGCGAGACGGAATGCTGTCTTGTGACGGTGCGATCACATGGCGTGGTAAAGAAAGTGTATAAGCGGAGTAGAGACGAATGGGGCATTTCTCTAGCGACGATACTAGTCACGAACAGGGAAACCCATCGACATAAACAACATTGACAAAGGCTAGATTGTCATGGATCTGTGCTTGGGAACGAATATTTCAATCAGCGAAGCTGGGGGTCATATGGTACCAACGTATGCATCTATGAAATGTAATTGATCTCTGAAATCAGGTGTAGGGACAGTCTGTTGCACGTCCATGCCTCATCACATAATGTGAAGGTCGTAGGCTTGCTTACACGATTTGCAAAGGACGGTGTGGTATCGTCCAGAGATCGCGGTGCCACGCGAAAGTCAGAAAGCGAATCGATACTACAGACATTAGCGAGGGCTCGCTGTAATCTGCAACGGCTTATGGGAGGCACTCTTGAAGGCCACGCCTCCCCTTTCAGTATAACAGTGCCCTCACACTGAGCTCAATATAGTGCAGAGCTAGCAAGATGTCTGCCCAGTTCGAGATATCAGTTTCAACAGTCAACAACATCGAGTAGGGCAACGATCGTGAAGTTTTAAACGGACACATACTTTTATTAATGTTGAACATTGTACTGTAAGAGAATATTGCGTTAATTAGTCCATTATGTGATGCTTTGCTAGTCCATGACAGTTGTAAATTATCCAGAACTCCTATGGTAAAAGGTATGTCAAACTTAAATAAATCTTTTATTCAGTTATGTAAGAGGGTTGCCCAGAAAATAGTGCACCGCATTTTTTTCTTCAACAATTCTTTATTGAACATAATGAGAATTACGCACATGAAAGAATGCTGTTTTATCTACACACCCTATTTTTCCACGTAATCTGCATCCCGTTCTATGGCCTTCCTCCAGAGCGAAACAAGGGCGTGTATGGCCTCTCGGTACCAATGCTTGTCTTGGTGGAGGAGCCAGTGTTTCACTGTGTGAATCACCACCTCATCTCCTCAAAATGTCCGCAGCTGGTGGTCTAGAGACCAGCATTGCTGCCTCTGGATCACGGGGTTCCGGGTTCGATTCCAGGCCAGGTTGGGGATTCTTTCTGCCCGGTGACTGGGTGTTTGTGTTGTCCTCTTCATTTCAACACCATCGTCATTTGTGAGAGTGACTAGATTGGATTGTGAGAAGAACATGGACTGAGTAAAAACTGGGGCTTTGTACGATCCCTGATGACCGCGCAGTTGAGAGCCCCACAAACCAAACATCAACATCGTCTCCGCAAAAAGCCTTCCACGAATGACATCCTTTAATGGCCCGAACAAGTGGAAGCTCGCTGCATCATGTCAAGTGTGACAGCCATGGATGGTCCCCCCGACGGCTGCAAATCGTGGAGCTCCACCGAACCGCCTTCAGATGACCTCTGTCTCCGTGCCCATCAACTAACTGTGCTTCTGCCGACAGCAGATGCTCCGTAGACTTTGCACAATCGTTTGTGAATATTCCCAACAGTTTCGTTCTCTGCACTGAGAAATTAAATGACGGCACGTTGCTTATAACGCACATCACCTGCAGACACCACTTTGAAACTGTCCTGGAGCTACGCCACCTGTCGGAGGTGACGGAAACGTGGCGCGATCACTCAGGAGACTTTAAATAATACATATGTAACGTTTTGCATTCGTAGCACCGTATTCGGCTGAGAAAAAAAATGCGGAGTATCATTTTCTGGGAAACCCTCTTAATAAAGTGAACTAATATTTCATGTATTGTAGTTTAATGTGCCACTTCTCGGAGCAACCAAATAATCCAAAGGTGTGGCCAGAATATAGTTTCGCTTGATCACAACACTGAATAGCTGGCGATCCGTGGCAGAACTGATTACAGTCTATGATACAGGTTGTGGCACAAGTGCTTCAGGCGACACCGCTTAGCACATATTGTCAGACGTGGGGACCGCAGCAGACGATCTCTTCGTCGTCCCATTTTGACACAACGATATCATCATCAATAGCTGCAGAGGGCACACGATCGTCTAGATTCGACCGGAAGTCAAGGGTAACGAAGAAAAGAAAAAAAATTAGGTTCAAAATCACGTCCATGTCGAGGTCATTAGAGACAGTCGACGGAAAGCAGTCACTTGGCCAGACGGATCGCATTTTATTTTTACACTAGGTCAGGAGTCGTGTCCAGATATGGTGTCGTCCAGAGGGACGGCTGCTCAAAACATGTAGCTTGTTACGGACGCATGCAGGGTGGCGAGGACAGCACAATGCTCTAAGGAATAGTCACTTGGGCTTCAGTGGGATCTGTGGTAGTAGCTGCAGGCCGTGGACTATGTGAACATTATTGCTGGTCGCCTGAAGCAATTCATGTTGGATGTCTTCTCCAACGGCAGTCGTATTGTCCAGCAGGATAAATGCCTGTGTGACAATGTCAGAATCGTGCTCAACTCAGGTTCACGCCATGGCCACTAAGTTCGCCTAATCTGAACCCAACGGAACATGTCTGAGAGCTGTCGGTCGTCAGCCCCGCACGTGCAAACCACAGCACGCAACTTCAGGCACTGCGAGACTTGCACGTAGACATCTGGTCCCCATACCCCTGTAAAAATAGCAAGGGCTTTTAGTATCCATGCTGTGGATGAGTGTTACCGCTGAAACAACCAGGTTTCGGCTATTTCGGTTTAACCTCAGTGTTAAAACCGCTCAAAGTAACTGGTCTCTGAAATAACCGAGTTTGTGATTTTCGTTCCTATTATTTCCTGTAATAAATGCAGAAATGGAACAAAGACTGAAAAATTTTGACTCTCAGTTTCAAGTAATACAGAGCCAAAATACGAAATTAAAAACGTTCAAATGTATGTGAAATCTTATGGGACTTAACTGTTAAGGTCATCAGTCCCTAAGCTTACACACTACTTAACCTAAATTATCCTAAGGACAAACACACACACCCATGCCTGAGGGAGGACTCAAACCTCCGCCAGGACCAGATATGAAATTAAATAGGCACTATTTACTGCTTTTCTCGAAAAGTATGAAGTGGTTGCATAGTACAAAGAATCACCAGTATTCTCCTATTGATTGTAATTTTTTGAAACTCTTCTGAAAAATGCAACGGCCTTACCACAGTGGATACACAGGTTCCCGTCAGATCACGTAAGTTAAGAGCTGTCGGGCGTGGCCGACACATCGATGGGTGACCATCCAGGCCGCCATGTGCTGTTGCCATTTTCGGGGGTGCACTCAGCCTCGTGATGTCACTTGAAGAGCTGCTCGACCGAATAGTAGCGACTCCGGTCAAACAAAACCATCATACCTACCGGGAGAGCGGTGTGCTGACCACACACCCCTCCTATCCGCATCCTCAGGTGAGTATGACATGGCGGTCGGAGGGTCCCGATGGGCCACTTGTGGCCTGAAGACGGAGTGCTTCTCAAAAATCATGTTGTACTCGGGGATCATATCACTATTTGAGAATTACTAATAGTCAGTGGTAAAGGGTGAAAACTGAGGTTGAAGAGCTCCGTTTTCAAGGGCTACAGGCAGTTAACGACATATTATGTAGACATAGGTAGCAGATCAGCTAGTTTCTATTTCTTCTGTATTCAATAAATGAATTTTTAAGTTTTTAATTTATTGATGTACCCCTCGTTTCCTTGCTCGTTTATTGTTTCATAGAATGACGAAGAAATCTTTAATATATTTATTAAATGAAGCATTGTACTTCACTGCTACATCACTTCGTAAAAATACTTCCAAACTAGAGTTGTTGCAATACAACGGATGTCTGGCGTGACTGCGAGAAACTATCGTACAGATCAGGTGGGGGCAAGTCTTGCACACTACACGTACACACGTACCTTAAGCCACGACACACAGCATCAGGGACTTTATTGTCTCAGCAGTGCTATACCAGTTCTTATACCACGTGTTTGTTGCTCGTTTCTGTCGGTATTTTACTAAAGTAGCACTGATCGTTATTTCCGTTTTATATAGCAACACGATGTCTCAAATCAATGCAAATTTTATAAATAAAAATTACTCCTTTTTAAAAATAGATTTATTTAAAAACGAAAAATTTTGCCATTGCTGCTATGGTTAATTGATATTTCGGTTTTTTTAACTCGGTTATTAGTAAAAAATAAAAAAGCACCTCTTATGACAGAGATCAAACAAATACCGAAAAATACCGGTTATTCAGAATTAAAATGCCGGTAGTGGTTTTAACCGAACGTCCTTTTCCATCCCTAATTCAATACTAAGCTGAGTTACTGCTGTATTGCTTTCCAGCAGGTGTCTTCATGATGTTTGGGTTTATCTGATATTAGATTCATGCGCATAAAAAAAGAAATAACACTGTTTATGAACAATAAGTTCGTCATATTATAAAGGTAAATGGGTGAGACAAAATCTCAATAAAATCTTTACAGGACTGCGGCACATAATAAAACATTGCGACACGCCGGTTTGGAAAGTCTGATACTTAGTGCTTCGCGCTGAAAGTTGGAAAACTAATCCCGCCGTGTTCTCCGAGAGAGTATTAGTGCACTGACGCATCCGATTGGTTAAGCATTAAAGCGCGCATGGATAACTCTACAGAAATGCGTTGTTTTCTGTAGATACACATCGTGCCTCAAAAATTGTGAAAGTAACGTCAAAAAATATAGTAAAAACACACTGAGCTGAAGAGCTGTTAAGATTTGCGAGTACTCTGGATGTCTGATTGTTGCGCTAAGCAGTCTGCATCTTTTGACGGGAGAGCGGGTCAACAAATGATTTTCAGACGAGCTCTGTCGACAGTACGGAGCAGAATATTTAAATGAAACTATTGCGTCATTTTGTAGTACGTCAAACGTGATTTATTAAAATAGAATGACGTCGAATGTGTTGTTCTAACATTCGACAAGACACACAACAGTATGTCAGTTATCCATTATTTCCAGTGTTTTAAAAGCACTCACCAATCTTGAGCACGTCATCTTGAAAAGCATTATTATATTCAATTCAAAACTGCTAGCGGTTAAATTTCCCTCAAAAAACTGGGCAGAGTGGTGCGGGGTCCGTAGTACATACCACACGCGCTATATGGATAACCCTCCCCCTCCCCTCCCCTCCCCTTTCTGTAATGTATCCTTTCCTGATATTATCAAGGAAAAAATATCCGCAAAAAGTTCCGAGCCTGAATTTACGCTTGTCGTATAAATGACATCAGTGCAGTAACTGTGACGGAAGTTTGAACTAACAACTGTCAACAATAGAAGTGCATTAGATCAGTCAGCTGTGAGCACGCAGTGTTAAGTAGTGAACATGCGACCGTAGTGTATCAACGTTGTTATGTCGCAAATCGCGATGAAGCAACGAACTGGACATTCTCCAGAATATTCTGAAGACGAGAAAAGTGTCTGCGAAGTTTGTCCTGTACATCTTGACTCCCTAACAAAAACAACGAAGCGTGGACGCCTCACACGACTTGTTTGAAAACGAAAACGCATAATTTACTTTCTGGAAGATGTCATCTCGGGTGACGAGGCTTGGTGTTATCAACACGAACCTACTCCAATATGATAAAGCGCTGAATGGTCTCTGACGGTCGCCAAGATCGAACAAGTTGCGAATGTGACGCGCTACTTGAACAGCATCCCAATGAAGGACTTTGCTGGCAGTTTCACACGGTTCTATGAACATTCCGTGTGTTATACTCAAGTGAGCAAGTGGGAAGAGCCTCTGTAGAATAACTAAAGCCTTAAAAGCACCTTAACTACGCTCTAATTTTATTAACTCAGTGTCGAAACGTTTCGGACTGAAAGGTCAACATACGCACGAAAAATAATTCCACTCTTTCATTTCGTGCAAATTAAGTACAATAATAATTTTTGGCTGTCTGCTGTCAGTAATTATTGTATAAGTAGACGGTGTGAATACAAAAAACAGGCAAATATCCAATATTGGGAACAGCTGTTCTCATGTCTCTTTTTCAGTCATTCTTTCACGAGAACTCTTCTGTTGTTCACATCACAGCCCGTTGGCATTCTGTACCAGCTCCGGCACTCCTTACTGGTCGCCGAAAACGCTGACTGCGTCTGTAGCAAAGGAAGCTGTCTGCTTCAGCAGAACTAGTAAGAAATATTTACACAAGAGCACTTTGAAGTTTTGGATGGTTTTCCCCACTGTTGCAACAAAAACATGCTGCTTTTTCTATTTCTGGCACTATATAAATTTCCAACTGTTTCCTTATGCCTAAATTTCCAAGTACGGGAGAGCGTTGCTGCAAAATACAGACCGCACTTACCAAGGTCACGAAGGACATTGAAGGTTAACACACACAGTTTCCTGTAATGTCACTGGAATATATCGTAGCCACTAACGGAGATTTATGCGAGTCGGCTGAAGTCAAATGTTTGCACGTTGAACAAGATATTTCCTTTAGTACTTGCATTACGACACATCAACCGATACAGGTCAGCGATGAAAGCTTAAAAGTATTACACTGAGTACCAGAAAAAACTGTTAATGAGTACACTTAGTTGAAAAATTTTGAAACCAAGAATTTACTGCTTCTTAGTTATTATGAAAAAGTGGTTTAGGAAGGAATAGGCTTCTTGTTTGGACATCACGTCGTTCTCCGTTTGAACTCGAGCTCGCGTGAATGCATTTAGTGGAAAATGTTTACGTTTAATACACACCGCATTATTGGGAGAATGTTTTTAAAGTTGTCGCCTAGATACTGCTGCTACTGGAGTTTTATGAATAGGAGTATTTGGAAATCTGCTGGGAAACCCAACTATTTGCAGAATATTTCTCTAGGAACCAGAATTGTAATCTGCCTCGGTAAGACGTTGACTGCAAATTACTGATGGATTTGACGGCGTATTTGGAGTGACGTTTTCTCGAGAAACCACTCTTAACCAAGTATTTATTAGGTGACTATCAACCGGAAATCCGTGGTGACTTATGCCCGTTGTTTATCTCTTCTTCATTCTTACAGAACGACACACAGCAGTGAGGCACCTACAGGGTTACAATTATTGCACTACGTGAAATAAAATCGTCATAACTTCTGCACGGTTTGTGTTAGGACGTTCAAACTGCAAGGTTTGCCGCGGGACATGATGGGAATTAGTATTCACTGTATCGTTTGGTTTGGCGACGAAACCCACTTTCACTTGGAGGGATTCGTCAATAATAAAAATTGGCGCATTTGGAGGACTGAGAATCCCCCATTTCTAGAACGAGAAGTCTCGTCACGCTCAACTAGTGACCGTGTAGCGTGAAATATTCAGTCACGAAAAATCGGTGCGACATTTCTCGAGGGCACGGTGATTACCGAACGGTATGCGAAAATTTTGGAAGTTGATTTCATCCCAATTATCCAAAGTGCCCTGATTTCGACAACATGTGGTTCATCCAAGACGAAGCTCAACCCCATCGAAGCAGGATAGTGATATGCTGGAGGAGCACTTCGAGGACCGCATTTTAAGTTTGGAGTACCCAGAGACCACTGGCATGGGCCTTGACTGCCGCCATATTCTCCGGAACTGACAAAATACGATTTGTTTTTGTGGGGCTATATCAGAGACAATGTGTACAACAATAACCCCAAAACCATTGCTGAGCTGAAAACAGCCATTCAGGAGGCCATCGACAACATCGATGTTCAGACACTTCAGCAGGTCATGCGGAATTTCGCTACTCGTCCAAGCCACATCATCGCCAATGATGACAGTCATATCGAACATGTCATAACCTAAGTCGCAATATTTATAGTGACGTGTACATGTTGAATAAAGTATATGCACGCCGTAGTTTGTAGCTAATTTACGTTTCTTTTTCGTATAGTTCAATAATATTCACCTTGTATAAGGAGTAATGATTATTTCAGACTATAATATATTGAAGAAACCTATTGTTAATGTATGTTAGTGCAATTATTCAACACTACTATCAACGTGCATAGCTACAGTGCGAATGCAAATACCACAACAATACTTGCGTTCTGTGTTGTTTACCTTCGTTAAAAGATGATTGCAGCTAGACGATAATCTTCAAACATAATAAATCCAGCAGATCATATATTACGTATCCGCTATTCACAGAGTAGACAAACACAAGGAATATTGATACTAATCATGGACCGCTCTGCACTAAGAATTCTATAGTCAATAAATTCCTGGGGAGCCGTCGATGTGTGGCGCCACGTGTGCGGAAAAACTGCAAACTTCATGCACAGGCTCATCCCCAGATGATCGCGGGAAGTGCCGAAGCTGTTACGGCATACTAGCGGCTTATGTTCCCACAACGAGTGAAGAGGGGACACCTCTGCAGAGGGTTGGATGTGAGATAACGCACTGGCAGGTTGTCACATCCAGTAACTACGCCTTTCACAGCTGCCGTCGAAGCGAGCACTGCGGGGAAGAGAAAACACGCACACCTCTGAAGCGCATTCAGCGCTTCTAAGGCTGTACGTTAAAGGTCTTCGTTAAGCTCATCTGGCTTCCGGCAGAAACCACCTGTGAAGCGTCTAGTAATACGTATCTCCAACGGGTCGCCAAGGTGTAGAAACTTAATGGAGAGTAAGAGGGCAAAATAAACATGTGTGGGAGATATATGAAACCTAGAACAACGATTTTAAAAAACTTGAGAGAGCATAAACTACAGCATAACTTCAGCGCAATGCTAAATCACTGCATATTTCGCGCTGGCTGATGCTCGAGTTGAAGTCGTGTATGGCTGTTTTAGATAGCGCAGTTGCACTCATACTTTCTTCTGCATTCAATGGGTGGTATTGAAGGATAAGTGGGGGCGATCTTTCTGAAAATACACTGACGGGAAAAAAACCTCAACAACATTATACAATTAATGTAGAATAATGAAATTTCGGTAATACATTTGTCTAGGTAACATATTTAAGTGGTTAACATTGCAAGATCACAGGTTAATTTAAGTGCGACATGTTGTTGTTGTTGTGGTCTTCAGTCCTGAGACTGGTTTGATGCAGCTCTCCATGCTACTCTATCCTGTGCAAGCTTCTTCATCTCCCAGTACCTACCGCAATATACATCCTTCTGAATCTGCTTAGTGTATTCATCTCTTGGTCTCCCTCTACGACTTTTACCCTCCACGCTGCCCTTTAATACTAAACTGGTGATCCCTTGATGCCTCAGAACATGTCCTAGCAACCGACCCCTTCTTCTGGTCAAGTTGTGCCACAAACTTCTCTTGTCCCCAATCCTATTCAATACTTCCTCATTAGTTATGTGATGTACCCATCTAATCTTCAGCATTCTTCTGTAGCACCACATTTCGAAAGCTTCTATTCTCTTCTTGTCCAAACTATTTATCGTCCATGTTTCACTTCCATACATGGCTACACTCGATACAAATACTTTCAGAAATGACTTCCTGACACTTAAATCTACACTCGATGTTAACAAATTTCTCTTCTTCAGAAACGCTTTCCTTGCCATTGCCAGTCTACATTTTATATCGTCTCTACTTCGACCATCATCGCTTATTTTGCTCCCCAAATAGCAAAACTCCTTTACTACTTTAAGTGCCTCATTTCCTAATCTAATTCCCTCAGCATCACCCGACTTAATTTGACTACATTCCATTATCCTCGTTTTGATATTGTTGATGTCCATCTTATATCCTCCTTTCAAGACACTGTCCATTCCATTCAACTGTCATTCCAAGTCCTTTGCTGTCTCTGACAGAATTACAATGTCATCGGCGAACCTCAAAGTTTTTATTTCTTCTCCATGGATTTTAATACCTACTCCGACTTTTTCTTTTGTTTCCTTTACTGCTTGCTCAATATACAGATTGAATAACATCGGGGAGAGGCTACAACCCTGTCTTACTCTCTTCTCAACCACTGCTTCCCTTTCATGTCCCTCGACTCTTGTAACTGCCATCTGGTTTCTGTACAAATTGTAAATAGCCTTTCGCTCCCTGTATTTTACCCCTGCCACCTTTAGAATTTGAAAGAGAGTATTCCAGTCAACATTGTCAAAAGTTTTCTCTAAGTAAACAAATGCTAGAAACGTAGGTTTGCCTTTCCTTAATCTTTCTTCTAAGATAAGTCGTAAGGTCAGTATTGCCTCACGTGTTCCAGTGTTTCTACGGAATCCAAACTGATCTTCCCCGAGGTCGGCTTCTACTAGTTTTTCCATTCGTCTGTAAAGAATTCGTGTTAGTATTTTGCAGCTGTGGCTTATTAAACTGATTGTTCGGTAATTTTCACATCTGTCAACACCTGCTTTCTTTGGGATTGGAATTATTATATTCTTCTTGAAGTCTGAGGGTATTTCACCTGTTTCATACATCTTGCTCACCAGATGGTAGAGTTTTGTCAGGACTGGCTCTCCCAAGGCCGTCAGTAGTTCCAATGGGATGTTGTCTACTCCGGGGGCCTTGTTTCCACTCAGGTTTTTCAGTGCTCTGTCAACTCTTCACACAGTATCGTATCTCCCATTTCATCTTCATCTACATTCTTTTCCATTTCCATAACATTGTTCTCAAGTACATCGCCCTTGTATAGACCCTCTATATACTCCTTCCACCTTTCTGCTTTCCCTTCTTTGCTTAGATCTGGGTTTCCATCTGAGCTCTTGATGTTCATACAAGTGGTTCTCTTATCTCCAAAGGTCTCTTTAATTTTCCTGTAGGCAGCATCTATCTTACCCCTAGTGAGATAAGCCTCTATATTCTTACATTTATCCTCTAGCCATCCCTGCTTATCCATTTTGCACTTCCTATCGATCTCATTTTTGAGACGTTTGTATTCCTTTTTGCCTGCTTCATTTACTGCATTTTTATATTTTCTCCTTTCATCAATTAAATTCAATATTTCTTCTGTTACCCAAGGATTTCTACTAGCCCTCGTCTTTTTACCTACTTGATCCTCTGCTGCCTTCACTACTGCATCTCTCAAAGCTACCCATTCTTCTTCTACTGTATTTCTTTCCTCCATTCCTGTCAATTGTTCCCTAATGCTCTCCCTGAAACTCTGTACAACCTCTGGTTCTTTCAGTTTATCCAGGTCCCATCTCCTTAAATTCCCACCTTTTTGCACTTTCTTCAGTTTTAATCTACAGGTCATATCCAACAGATTGGGGTCAGAGTCCACATCTGCCCCTGGAAATGTCTTACAATTTAAAACCTGGTTCCTAAATCTCCGTCTTACCATTATATTATCTATCTGATACCTTTTAGTATCTCCAGGGTTCTTCCATGTATACAACCTTCTTTCATGTTTCTTAAAACAAGTTTTAGCTATGATTAAGTTGTGCTCTGTGCAAAATTCTACCAGGCGGCTTCCTCTTTCATTTCTTAGCCCCAATCCATATTCGCCTACTACGTTTCCTTCTCTCCCTTTTCCTACACTCGAATTCCAGTCACCCATGACTATTAAATTTTCGTCTCCCTTCACTATCTGAAGAATTTCTTTTATTTCATCATACATTTCTTCAATTTCTTCGTCATCTGCAGAGCTAGTTGGCATATAAACATGTACTACTGTAGTAGGTGTGGGCTTCTATCTACCTTGGCCACAATAATGCGTTCACTATGCTGTTTGTAGTAGCTTACCCGCATTCCTATTTTCCTATTCATTATTAAACCTACTCCTGCATTACCCCTACTTGATTTTGTGTTTATAACCCTGTAGTCACCTTACCAGAAGTCTTGTTCCTCCTGCCACCGAACTTCACTAATTCCCACTATATCTACATTCCACGCTCCGATGCGTAGAACGCCAGTTTTCTTTCTCCTGATAACGACATCATCTTGAGTAGTCCCCGCCCGGAGATCCGAATGGGTGAATATTTTATCTCCGGAATATTTTACCCAAGAGGGCGCCATCATCATTTAATCATACAGTAAAGCTGCATGCCCTCGGGAAAAATTACGGCTGTAGTTTCCCCTTGCTTTCAGCCGTTCGCAGTACTAGCACAGCAAGGCCGTTTTGGTTATTGTTACAAGGCCAGATCAGTCTATCATCCTGACTCTTGCCCTTGCAACTACTGAAAAGGCTGCTTCCCCTCTCCAGGAACCACATGTTTGTCTGGCCTCTCAACAGATACCCCTCTGCTGTGGTTGCACCTACGGTACGGCTATCTGTATCGCTGAGGTACGCAAGCCTCCCCACCAACGGCAAGGTCCATGGTTCAAGGTTCATGGGGGGGGGGGGGGGGGGGAGTGCGAGAAAACCCACTGCAAATATGAAACGCTGGTACATCAACAACTGATGTAACCGCCAGAATATTTAATCCAAACGTCCAAACGTGCAAGCATTGTCTTGCACAGGTGTCGGATGTCAGTTTGTGGGATGGAGTGCGATGCCTATTGCATATGGTCGGTCAATACAGAGACGGTTAATGTTCTTTGTGGATGACGCTGGAGTTGTCGTCTAGTGATGTCCCACATGTGTTCGGCTGGAGACAGATCTGGTAATCTAACAGGACCAGGAAACACGTAGACACTCTGTAGAGCATGTTGGGCTACAGCAGTGGTATGTGGCCGAGCATTATCCGTTGAAAAACACCCACTGAAATGCTGTTTGTGAATGGCAACGAATAGGTATAATCACCAGATGGACTTGGAAATTTGCAGTCAGTGAGTCTCCCTGCTGTCATACGAAATCGTAGCCCAGACCATAACTCCAGATGCAGGTCCAGTGTGTCTAACACGCAGACAAGTTGGTTACAGGCCCTCAACTGGCCCCCTTCTAACAAGGGAAACTCCCCGGTGCATGTCCCTCAGATTTAGTGGTAAGACGGCCTAGTGGATAGCCCGCCAAAAACTGAACACAGATCGAGCATGAAAACGGGAAGAAGATGTACTGAAATGTAAAAAAAGAAACAAAATAGAAAGAGAAAGTAGTCCAAGCTCACGATGTGCAACATCCAGCGAGCTGGAAGAGCTATGTGGTCATGATGTTAAATTGCAAAGCGGGAGATCCACGTTCAAATCTCCCCGCGAACCTTTTTTTTTTCCTCACAAAATAATAAATTGTCCGTCCGGTCATTGAAGTGTCTAACCGCAGTATTCAAATCTGTGTCTGTGTCGTAGTGTATCGTTCGTTCGCAATAGCGTGGTGGAAGGAACGGGTCCATAATGATAGTTGGTTTCGAGATCATCTGTGTTTTCACTGGTACTCGACACTGGGATCCTGTCATTACAAGGATTGGTTCAAATGGCTCTGAGCACTATGGGACTTAACTGCTGTGGTCAGCAGTCCCCTAGAACTTAGAACTACTTAAACCTAACTAACCCAAGGACATCACACACAGCCATGCCCGAGGCAGGATTCGAACCTGCGACCGTTGCGGCCGCGCGGTTCCAGACTGTAGCGCCTATAACCGCTCGGCCACTCCGGCCGGCCATTACAAGAAGTTGAGGTTCGATACGTACGTACCTACTACACATATCAAAGACTTTTGTATCATGTCGGTTCCGAATATTCCGGAACCTGTACAGAAAATTGGTACAGAGATCAACATAAACATCATTTCCGCCCTTTTATTGCTCATAAGAACCCCACATTGCATTTTGTACCACCATACAGCGAGACCTTCACAGATGATGGTACAGAGTGCTGTACACACAGGTACCTCTAATACACAGTAGAACGTCATCTTGCATTGATGCATGCCAGTATTCGTCGCGGCATACTATCCACAAGTTCATCAAGACGCTGTTGGTACAGACTGTCCCACTCCTCAACGGCGATTCGGCGTAGTTCCCTCAGAGTGGCTGGTGGGTCACGATGTCCACAAACAGCCCTTTTCAATCTATCCCATGCATGTTCGATAGCTTTTAAGACTGGAGAACACCCTGGCCACTCTAGTCGAGCGATGTCGTTATCCTGAAGGAGGTCACTCACAATATGTGCACGATGGGGTCGTGAATTGTCGTCCAGGAAGACGAATGCCTCACCAATATGCTGCGATATGGTTGCACTATCGGTCGTAGGATGGCATTCACGTATCGTACAGCAGTTACTGAGCCTTCCATGACCACCAGTGGCGTACGTCGGCCCCACATAATGCCACCCCAAAACATCACTCGCACTCGCTGGACAGTGTCTAAAGCATTCAGCCTGACAGGGTTGCCTCGAAACACGTCTCCGACGGTTGTCTGGTTGAATGCATATGCGACAGTCATCGGTGAAGAGAACATGATGCGAATCCTGAGCAGTCCATTCCGCATGTTGTTGGTCCCATCTGTACCACGTTGCATGCTGTCGTGGTTGCAAAGATGGACCTGCCCATGGACGTTGGGAGTGAAGTTGCGCATCATGCAGCCTATTGCGCACAGTTTGTGTCGTAACAAGACGTCCTGTGGCTGCACAAAATGTATTATTCAACATGGTCGCGTTGCTGTCAGTATTCCTCAGAGCCATAATACGTAGGTAGCGGTCATCCACTGCAGTAGCAGTACTTGGTCGCCCTGAGCGAGGCATGTCATCGATAGTTCCTGTCTCTCTTTGTATCTCCTTCACGTCCGAACAACATCGCTTCGGTTCACTCTGAGACGCCTGGACAATTCCCTTGTTGAGAACCCTTCCTGGCACAAAGTACTAATGCGGACGCGATCGAACCGCGGTATTTTCCGTCTCGGCATGGTTGAACTACAGACAACACGAGCCGTGTACCTCCTTCCTGTCGAAATGACTGGAACTGATCGGCTGTCGGACCCCCTCCGTCTAAGAGGCACTGCTCGTGCATGATTTTTTACGTCTTTGGGCAGGTTTAGTGACATCTCTGAACAGCCAAAGGGACTGTCTCTGTCATACAACATGCACAGTCAACGTCTATCTTCAGGTGTTCTGGGAACCGAGGTTTTAATTTGTGTATTTTTGGTACACTATTACCACATATTATGACTCTTGCCTTCCTTTGTTGTAACATAATTGATATCCATTTATTAATTATGTTCATTTCTGTGAAAGTTTTGTGCGGCATCTCGTCTGCTCTCACTATTCATCACATTTATTTACGTCGGTAATGTATTCTTACCACTTGACTCATATTCTGTGACCATTTTATAGTATCACTACTGCGAAGACTTCAAAAATAGTCACTTCAATTACCCGACGGACAGTTCACAATTTTGTGAAGAAGAAAGAAACGGCGCGGAAGAGAGATTTGAAGACGGATCTACCGCTTTGCAATCCACCACTGTGGCCTCACAACCACGGGCGCCGTGGCTCTGTCAAATCGTTCGATGTTGCACATCTTGAGCTTGTACCCTCACTGTTCCTACTGTGCTTCAATTTTCACAGTCCAGTACTCCTTCTTCCTGTTTTCATGCTAAATCTGAGTTCAGTATTTGACGGGCTATACGTTGGGCCATCTTACCATTAAACCTGAGGTAAGGGTGCGATTGGGAGTATCCCTTGCGAGCAGCACACGGCGTCAATGGCACTGAGGCAGATCCTGCTTTCATCAGAGAACGCAACGGACCTCCGCCATGCTCTCCAGTGAGCTCTCGCTTGATACAACCGAAGTCGCAAATGGCAGTCGTTTGGTGTCAGTGGAATGCACGCTACAGAGCATCTGGTTCGGAGTTGCCCTTCAAGTAACCGATTTGTAACACTTTGTTGTCTCACTGTGGTGCCAACTGCGATTCAAAGTGGTGCTGTAGATGCAGTACCACGCGTCAGACTTATACACCGAGCACGATGGTCTTCCGTCTCCGTAGTGCCACATGGCCATCCGGAGTACGGTCTTCTTGCGGCCGTATATTTTCATGTAACAATCACAGTCAGTAACCACGTACTGTGGCTACACACCAGCCTAGTATTTCTGGAGTATGGCACAAGGAACACGCAGCTTCTCGTAGCACTATTGCACGACCTCGTTCAAACTTAGTGAGTTGTTGATAATGGCGCCTATGTCGGCTTAATGTCATTCTTCAGTAACATCAACTTACCACGACCAATCTCAAATATAGTTAACGTTCATAAGCATTACAGACTACATTGAAAGCAAAGCTGAAATGCATCCTCATAGTGGCGCTACTAGTACCACTCTTATGCGACTCGCGCGAATTTTGAGTTGATATCGTGTTTCAGTTGTGGAAACACGCCTACCAACATCCGTTACGTCGCATAACTCTTTCTTGGAGTTTCAGTTTTTTTCCCGTCACTGTTTAATGATACTACATCAGTATTTCTGTCAGTTAGAACCGTAAGACAGGGAAGGAGAAAAATTAACGAAATTTCGCTTATTGCGATTACAATTGTAGGTGTTTTTCGGGAAATACCTGGCGCGAAATTTTGTACAGGCAGCTGCCACCTCTGGTAGCTACCATGCATCTATCCTGGGTGGGTTTCGAATCAGGCTAAGTTTGAATGACGGATATGGGCAAGTCGTTGCATGATGCTGCAACTCTATGCTAGAGTTCATCAATCATAGTAATTGGCGAAAGGTGTCCTGACAGGTCTGAAACCCGATAAGGTATTATCAGTGGGTGAGAGATCCGAACCAAGTGCAAGTGAGGGCAACAGTCGAACATCCTCCGACAGAGGTGGGTTACGGCAACAAGGGCAAAATGCTATCTTGCATTATCATCTTGAAAGATACGGAAGTACAGTACAGTCATTGTACAGAAATCTAAATTCTGCTGTCCAAATTACCATACATGTGTACCAGAGTGTATAATCTTGTGAACCCAATATCAAGCCAGGTGCATGGTCCAAACGATGATGCGTGCAATCTGGTAATGCTCGATCGCCTCGTAGTGTCCACACACGGATACATCCATCGTCACACTTTACACAGAATGGGGACTCATTTCAAAAGACATCGTAGTGCTATTTGTGTTGTCGCTAGTGTTGCCGTTGGGAGAACCACAGTAAGCACCCCTCTCTCTATGGTGCCGCGTCCAAGGGACTCTTAGCAATTGTCACCGTGCTCTTGCCGTTGTCGAACTGTTCATGTGGATACCTGTCTTGCTGCAAAAAATGCGTCTGCCCTCTCGGGCGCTAGTTACTTGGGGCCATTGAGGTACTGCATCGTGTTGACCATATTACTCCTGCATGTGGGAAGCAATATCCAGAACGATAAACTACAGTCCCTGTAGATCACGATATTGCCACTGTCGATTTCTCACACGTGATGGTTGACATTTTTCATGTTTTCCCGAGGCTAACACGAAATTCTAACTAGAAACCAACATTCATACGCTGTTTCTGAATGAGGAATCTGTTGTGTACTCTTTCCTTCTGTACAGAATATAAATCGTGTTAATCCTACCCACTTGTACGGTTAAGCTGGAATGCTAAGTAGTTGCATATTCAGCCATATAGTACATTTATGCTAATTTGTTACTTGTTACATGATCGGAGGCTTTCCTGGCGTATGTGTTGTTTCCAGGGCTATCGGGTGTCCAGCTGGAAGCGATAGTTGAAGTCCCACGATATTTCTGCGAATAACCTTTCCGCCATCATTAGGTGGTTCTGATGGAATGGTCTGTCTGCCTCTCTCACCTTTTACTTTCCCCTCCTTGGGGATGTGTATGGAAGAGTTTATAGCCTGTTGGCTTTTACTCCACAGTGTATGTTGTGTATGTATATATATATATATATATATATATATATATATATATATATGTGTGTGTGTGTGTGTGTGTGTGTGTGTGTGTGTGTGTGTGTGTGTGAGAGAGTTTCTTGGATAGGTTTGACTGTCTGTGTATTGTGGTGGTGTTCTGGTGGTGTCTTGTACTTGCCTGAGGTTGGCGAGGTGTTGGGTATTTTAAGGTATAAGGATTGGTATTACGACTTGGGGATTTTGGGATTTTTCTCTTCGACTCAGTCATCGAAGATCGTTATAGGGCGTTTGTGCTTATCACGGGACATGTCATACCGACCTAGGGAGTGGATAAGGTTATTTCCTGATCTGGAAGAGCTCTCGTAAAAAGCCCTTGCCAGATGTTGGAATATTTCTTTGAGGAAGGGGGGATTTCGGCAGCGGCGTGCAGATCGTTGATAGGGAATCCCATGGGTAAATGTAGTGCCCTCCTGAGGGCGCGGTTCTGCAGTCTCTGGAGTTTGTCCAGATGTCGCTTCGCCGTGTATCCTCAGACAGGGCGGGCATTTTCCATTATTGGGTGTATGAGTGCCTGGTGGACATGTACTCCTACAGAGCAGGGAAGGGAGCTGGTTGTTTTGAGGACTGGGTATAGGATGGACATTCTGGCTCAGACCTTCCAGTGGACCTCGTCTATGTGGGGTTTCCACGTTAGTCTCGAGACCGAGGTTACGCCGACATACTTGGTGGATGTGCGCCATGGGAGTCGCGATCCATGTAGGTGCACGTGAAGGAGAGGGGGGGGGGGGCTTTGAGGGGGTCCATGTCTCCCGAGTCTCCGGGTGATCAGCATAGCCCGTGTCTTTTCAGGATTGATGGTGACGCGCCAGCGACGGACCCAGGTTTCTGTGTTATCTAGACCCTTTGTAGCCTACGAATGACCAGCTGACCAGCTCCTTATTGGCATTACGAGTGTAAAAGGCGGTGTCGTCATCATACTGTGC
Source organism: Schistocerca serialis cubense (assembly GCF_023864345.2). Taxonomy (NCBI): domain Eukaryota; kingdom Metazoa; phylum Arthropoda; class Insecta; order Orthoptera; family Acrididae; genus Schistocerca; species Schistocerca serialis. The sequence continues at coordinate 466,544,029 of NC_064643.1, forward strand.
GGTGTGTACCAGGGGGACCGTGGGAGTATCGACAGCGTACAGATTGTACAAAACGGGCTCCAGAACCGATCCCTGTGGCACCCCAGCACAAATACGCCTTTTGGTGGAGGTGGCTGTTTCTACCTTGACAGAGAAGGTTCTATTCGTGATATAGCTTTGGATTAACCTGACTATGCTCCCGGGGAACCCCTGTGTGTATAACTTGTATAATAGCCCTTTATGCCAATACTGAGTAGAAGGCTTTGGCTACATCAAGTAGCACTGTCCCGCAGTAGCCTCTGTGGTTGAAGCCTTCTGTGGCTACTTCCAACAGTCTCATCATCTGTTTTGGGGCGGAGTGCTTCTGTCGGAATCCGAATTGGAAATCCGGCAAAAGTAGCTCATTGGTGATGTGGTCTCGTATGGGGATAAGCAAGAGGCGCTCATAGATCTTGCTGAGAGTTGGCAAGAGGCTAATCGGCCTGTAGTACTGCAGCAATAAAGGGTCTTTCCCTGGTTTGTGTACCGTGACCACTTCCACGTGTTTCCAGTATGCTGGGAACTCGCGGATTCGAGTAATCTCGTTGAAGACGTTCGCGAGGTGTTCGATAGCCGAGACGGGAGGTTTTTAACTAGCTGGTTGGTGACACTGTCGTGTCCCGGCACCTTTTTTGTAGTGACGGACCTAATTACCTTTGCCACGCCTTTGGGGGCGAAAAGTGGGGGTTCGTCCACTGAGTCGTCCTAAGCGTTGAGGAAGACAGCCAGTTGACGACGAACTATGTCTTCGTGTTCGTTATCCTGGGATTCTGCCGCTTGAAACTGCTTCTCAAAGGCGTCGACGAGTGCGTTGGACTTTTCAGGATGGCTGTAGGTTCAAATGGCTCTGAGCACTATAGGACTCAACATCTGTGGTCATCAGTCCCCTAGAACTTAGAACTACTTAAGGACATCACACACATCCATGCCCGAGGCAGGATTCGAACCTGCGACCGTAGCGGTCGCTCGGCTCCAGACTGTAGCGCCTAGAACGGCACGGCCACTCCGGCCGGCTGATGGCTGTAGGCCAGACCCTACTCGCTCTGCAGTGGTGGCATCCTAATGCGTCTATTGGTGAATTGCTAGGTTGCTTGCCATGGTGTGTGATCGTCTACTTTGGGGGCTGTGAGGCGGTTTCACCATTGCTGGTTTCTGTGCTCATCGAGCGCTGCCTTCAGCTCTCTCCCTAGACGATTGAGCAGCCTCCTGGTGGCCTGATTTCTGGTGATCTTCCACTCTTTTGCCACTCTGTCCTTGTGTCGGATCTGTGCTAGTAAATGTTCCGAGAGTTGTATTTGCGCGGGCAGGCCGTCCCTTTGTGGGGGGAGTGGCACTTCCGCTGCTTGCAAGACGGTATCTGTTAGGTCTTATAGCGCTTATTCTACTGGTTCGGCAGTAGGTGGCGCAGCGCGAGCGATATCAGGCGCGACAGTTTCTCGGTATCGCTCCCAGTTTGTACGTAAGACGTATGGTACCGTGGGAGTTCTACCCATTCTCCCACATCGACCTCTAGAATCAATGGGTTGTGGTCGGAGGACATTCTGTTGATCGTTCTTGCGGCCACAAACACCGCGATCATCCTAGTGAGGGCTATGCCTAACACGTCGGGCCTACCTCAATTTTTTGGAAGATGTGTGGACTCGACCGGACCCCATGTTTCGAAGTGGTGGATGCGCGCTAGTTGTTGTAGTTTGGCGCCTGCTCTGGAGGTTACTCTAGAGTTCCAATCGGGGTGTTTGGCATTGATGTCGCCTCCTATTATGAGTTTGCCTTCAATTTGCCCTAGAGCAGCTTTGTCTCCCTCGTCTATCTCATCTTGTGGCTGCTTACTGTCGGTGATATTTATGTCCGTCAGTAGGGCTTCGATTCCCTGCGCCGACGGTCCGATTGCGGCCGCTGACAATGCGTTTGCGGGCGCCGACCCAGGTCCGCGCCGGGTGGTGGAAGACGCAAAATCCCGTGGAGTGTCCCCGGCAGCCGTCGTGGAAAGATCTTGCTTGAGGCGTGCCTCCTTGATGGAGCTAAGTAAGGGTTTCCATCCCTTGCTCAGTTGAAAATATGTGTCTCGGTTTATGACATTGTCCGTTACCCGAATTTCAATGGCCTCCTTGAAGATGCTGTCCCAGTAGAAGCTGGTAGGGACCAGAATCTTGGTCTCTTCGAATTTCACGTTGTGTCCAGTTTCCAAGCTGTGTTCTGGCAGTGCCGATTTGTTGGGCTGGCCTAGGCGCGTGTGGCGTTGGCGATCTTTGCAGTGGTCTTCGACTGTTCGGATCGTTTGACCAATGTAGGATTTGCCGCAACCACATGGAATATTATAAATGCCCGCTTTCTTGAGGCCAAATCCGTCTTTCACCGTCCCGAGTAAGGCGCGTATCTTGAACGCATGTCGTCTTCGTGGCGTAGCAATTTTATTGGCCAGTAATGGAAGGATGGTAATAAAGTGTGATGCTCCTCACCTGAAACACATAAAGATTAATATTCATGTTCGTATTTTCAGGTTAAGCGAAACGCCCCAGTAACGTGACTGTTTCCTAAAGTGATTTAAGCTCAGGTAGCTACATTCATTCGTTGCAAGCGAAAGTTTCGTTATTTACCGGTATTGACGCGTTTTTAAAACTTCCAAGCAGATTCAAACTCAGTGATAGACAGAGTCACGAAGAAGCTGAAACATTAGCTTTTACAGGGACTTCCTTCACTAACTGACCCATCCAGGCACGACTCATGGCACCGACGTGTTCCGGGTTCGAATCCCAGCACGGCACCTGAAACACATAAAGATTAATATTCATGTTCGTATTTTCAGGTTAAGCGAAATGCCCCAGTAACGTGACTGTTTCTTAAAGTGATTTAAGCTCAGGTAGCTACATTCATTCGTTGCAAGCGAAAGTTTCGTTATTTACCGGTATTGACGCGTTTTTAAAACTTCCAAGCAGATTCAAACTCAGTGATAGACAGAGTCACGAAGAAGCTGAAACATTAGCTTTTACAGGGACTTCCTTCACTAACTGACCCATCCAGGCACGACTCATGGCACCGACGTGTTCCGGGTTCGAATCCCAGCACGGCACACAGCTCTGATCTTCCAAAAAGTTTGAGGAAAGTCCATACTCCGCTGAGAGTGGAAGATTTATTCCGTTTCTTTTTTCTTTCAATCATGATCAAGCTCTTAGTACCGAATAAATGGGCTCTTCATTTGTTGTGGTTGGTATTCTAGTCGATATTCGAGTTATACTTCCTATATTATAGTACAGCTTTCACTATTCAATATCCTATCCCGTGTAATTGCATATTTCCCCCATATACCGACCTCCCTGCAACGTCAATATTGTCTACATTTCCCACGGCGCTGACTTGATGTAGGCGTAATTGTATGCGAATTAGTTACTAAGGTAGCCGAATAGAGCTTTGTGTTATGCATATCCTTGACGACGCAAGGATGATATACAGGCAACTTATCCCTCGGAACATTAGGTGTGGCTTTATAAAGCTCCAGTGTGCGCAACAAAGCTCTGCGCTCTATATTCATTCTATTGGAACTTTTCGGTGCCCTTTCCAGCTTGGTGGACCAAAGGAAAACGTAGCAATTAAGGTTAATTTCTTAAATAATTTTAGGTGTGTATCATCAGTTCACATTTTCAAGAGAACGAAATATAAATTCTGTTCGATAGTCTCCTCATATTAAAAGGAAGCAAAAGTTTACAGCGTCCTTTTCCATAATAAAACTGTTTCTATTGTTTGTGTCTTTTAAAAACCTGGCACCTGAAACCATATACATCGCATCGTTACTCTATCAAACTGTCTGTGAAGCTTCGCGTGTTATTTTTTAAATGCCTATTTGTACAACGGCCTTCTATACCTTTCCCTTTAGCGTTATGTGATTGCTACAAAGTGTTATTGAAAGAATCTTCTGCACAGAAACTTTTAATTTTGTTAACGGACATTCCTAAGTCTTCATCTTGAAAGAATTCCGTTGTTACATAGTGCTTAAAATCCGCTCTGGATTACCTTTAAGATAATGGTGAGCTCACCTTGTGCGCATCGATGTTTTCTTAAAGTTATTCTGTGTATAATGGATTAAATGAGTTATCACCTATTGTTTTCAATTTCTTGTTTTTCGCACCAACTGTTATCGTACTGTACCATAGCAGTGCAGTCTGTTCAGAAAATGCCGGCCTCTGTGGCCGACCGGTTCTAGGCGCTTCGGTTCAGAACCGCGCTGCTGCTACGGTCGCAGGTTCGAAACCTGCCTTGGGCATGGATGTGTGTGATGTCGTTAGGTTAAAGTAGTTTTAAGTCTAGGAGACTGATGACCTCAGATTTTAAGTCCCGTAGTGCCTAGAGCCATTTGAACCATTTGTTCAGCGAAATGTGCAAATAAAACTTATTCTACAGTTTTTCTTACTCAATCATCACTCTTAACTTACGTCCTCAGTATTCTATCTAAAACTGTTCTTTCTATATTCCTACAGCACTCTTGCATCATTTGCCGCCTTCACTGTTACGTCCACCACTCTTGGCGTCCTCAGCCTTTCCCTGATCCGTTGTCACGGTACCGGCGGTACTGTGGCACCTCTTCCCCTGGTGGCGCAGGCTCTGCTGCCCGCGATTCACATGAGTCGGTGAGAACAATAGTCTTCTAAACAACTTCCTTTTGTTACAGGTACTGTTTACACTCCAAATGCTATATAAAAATGGTGTTGAGTTCACTGTAGATTTATTTACCTCTAAAATAGTATTAGTTACTGGGAAATTAATAAAAATGTGAGGTGACGTCGAGGTTTCCGAAAACATCGACGGCTTCTTGACGTTATTTTTAGCGCGCGGGCACCAATATCATCCGAAATCCTGCGAGAATCAATAATTTGCGAATAGGAGTTAATGGACAAGAGATGCTGTATTGCAGCGTGTGGTAAACTGGAAATTTGAGTCGGTTAGGGACCGTGTCCGAATGGCTAAAACGGTAAAGAAAAAGGGAAGTACCCGCTATAGATGACCCATGTGTAGGACCCAGGTTCGACTCCCGGTACTGCCAAGTATTTGACCTTAACGGGAGAGAAAAAGTGGTTAAGGCAACCGCTCCGGATTTGAACTGCAGTCCGGCACAGATTTTCAACTTTCACTATTGCGCTACCACAGCGCTTTGTGCGGCCAGAAGTTACGAATTCCCTCCCATCACTTTCCTTTCTTTCTCCATTCTCTATTTCATACTAAAGATATGATCACCTTAGAGTTTTTTATGAATTTTATATTTCCGTTTTGTGGCCCGAAACAGACATGTAATTGCTTCTGCTACAAGGAGAAATAGGTATTTGCTTTTCAGTTCCAACGTCTCGTACCGGTCTCTTAAGACGGACATACAGTCTATCAAAGAATGCTAACGGAAGTGAGACAGAAAGAAATGCCCATTTTCGAATAATATACATATGCTCCCCCCCATGAACCATAGACCTTGCCGTTGGAGGGGAGGCTTGCGTGCCTCAGCGATACAGATAGCCGTACCGTAGGTGCAACCACAACGGAGGGGTATCTGTTGAGAGGCCAGACAAATGTGTGGTTCCTGAAGAGGGGCAGCAGCCTTTTCAGTAGTTGCAAGGGCAACAGTCTGGATGATTGACTGATCTGGCCTTGTAACAATAACCAAAATGGCATTGCCGTGCCGGTACTGCGAACGGCTGAAAGCAAGGGGAAACTACAGCCGTAATTTTTCCCGAGGGCATGCAGCTTTACTGTATGATTACATGATGATGGCGTCCTCTTGGGTAAAACATTCCGGAGGTAAAATAGCCCCCCTTTAGATCTCCGGGCGGGGACTACTCAAGAGGATGTCGTTATCAGGAGAAACAAAACTGGCGTTCTACGGATCGGAGCGTGGAATGTCAGATCCCTTAATCGGGCAGATAGGTTAGAAAATTTAAAAAGGGAAATGGATAGGTTGAAGTTAGATATAGTGGGAATTAGTGAAGTTCGGTGGCAGGAAGAACAAGACTTCTGGTCAGGTGACTACAGGGTTATAAACACAAAATCAAATAGGGGTAATGCAGGAGTAGGTTTAATAATGAACAGGAAAATAGGAATGCGGGTAAGCTACTACAAACAGCATAGTGAACGCATTATTGTGGCCAAGATAAATACGAAGCCCACACCTACTACAGTAGTACAAGTTTATATGCCAACTAGCTCTGCAGATGACGAAGAAATTGAAGAAATGTATGATGAAATGAAAGAAATTATTCAGATGGTGAAGGGAGACGAAAATTTAATAGTCATGGGTGACTGGAATTCGAGTGTAGGAAAAGGGAGAGAAGGAAACATAGTAGGTGAATATGGATTGGGGGACAGAAATGAAAGAGGAAGCCGCCTGGTAGAATTTTGCACAGAGCACAACATAATCATAACTAACACTTGGTTTAAGAATCATGAAAGAAGGTTGTATACATGGAAGAACCCTGGAGATACTAAAAGGTATCAGATAGATTATATAATGGTAAGACAGAGATTTAGGAACCAGGTTTTAAATTGTAAGACATTTCCAGGGGCAGATGTGGACTCTGACCACAATCTATTGGTTATGACCTGTAGATTAAAACTGAAGAAACTGGAAAAAGGTGGGAATTTAAGGAGATGGGACCTGGATAAACTGAAAGAACCAGAGGTTGTACAGAGATTCAGGGAGAGCATAAGGGAGCAATTGACAGGAATGGGGGAAATAAATACAGTAGAAGAAGAATGGGTAGCTTTGAGGGATGAAGTAGTGAATGCAGCAGAGGATCAAGTAGGTAAAAAGACGAGGGCTAGTAGAAATCCTTGGGTAACAGAAGAAATATTGAATTTAATTGATGAAAGGAGAAAATATAAAAATGCAGTAAGTGAAACAGGCAAAAAGGAATACAAACGTCTCAAAAATGAGATCGACAGGATATGCAAAATGGCTAAACAGGGATGGCTAGAGGACAAATGTAAGGATGTAGAGGCCTATCTCACTAGGGGTAAGATAGATACCGCCTACAGGAAAATTAAAGAGACCTTTGGAGATAAGAGAACGACTTGTATGAATATCAAGAGCTCAGATGGAAACCCAGTTCTAAGCAAAGAAGGGAAAGCAGAAAGGTGGAAGGAGTATATAGAGGGTCTATACAAGGGCGATGTACTTGAGGACAATATTATGGAAATGGAAGAGGATGTAGATGAAGATGAAATGGGAGATACGATACTGCGTGAAGAGTTTGACAGAGCACTGAAAGACCTGAGTCGAAACAAGGCCCCCGGAGTAGACAATATTCCATTGGAACTACTGACGGCCGTGGGAGAGCCAGTCCTGACAAAACTCTACCATCTGGTGAGCAAGATGTATGAAACAGGCGAAATACCCTCAGACTTCAAGAAGAATATAATAATTCCAATCCCAAAGAAAGCAGGTGTTGACAGATGTGAAAATTACCGAACTATCAGCTTAATAAGTCACAGCTGCAAAATACTAACACGAATTCTTTACAGACGAATGGAAAAACTAGTAGAAGCCAACCTCGGGGAAGATCAGTTTGGATTCCGTAGAAACACTGGAACACGTGAGGCAATACTGACCTTACGACTTATCTTAGAAGAAAGATTAAGGAAAGGCAAACCTACGTTTCTAGCATTTGTATACTTAGAAAAAGCTTTTGACACTGTTGACTGGAATACTCTCTTTCAAATTCTGAAGGTGGCAGGGGTAAAATACAGGGAGCGAAAGGCTATTTACAATTTGTACAGAAACCAGATGGCAGTTATAAGAGTCGAGGGACATGAAAGGGAAGCAGTGGTTGGGAAGGGAGTAAGACAGGGTTGTAGCCTCTCCCCGATGTTGTTCAATCTGTATATTGAGCAAGCAGTAAAGGAAACAAAAGAAAAATTCGGAGTAGGTATTAAAATTCATGGAGAAGAAATAAAAACTTTGAGGTTCGCCGATGACATTGTAATTCTGTCAGAGACAGCAAAGGACTTGGAAGAGCAGTTGAATGGAATGGACAGTGTCTTGAAAGGAGGATATAAGATGAACATCAACAAAAGCAAAACAAGGATAATGGAATGTAGTCTAATTAAGTCGGGTGATGCTGAGGGAATTAGATTAGGAAATGAGGCACTTAAAGCAGTAAAGGAGTTTTGCTATTTGGGGAGCAAAATAACTGATGATGGTCGAAGTAGAGAGGATATAAAATGTAGGCTGGCAATGGCAAGGAAAGCGTTTCTGAAGAAGAGAAATTTGTTAACATCCAGTATTGATTTAAGTGTCAGGAAGTTATTTCTGAAAGTATTCGTATGGAGTGTAGCCATGTATGGAAGTGAAACATGGACGATAAATAGTTTGGACAAGAAGAGAATAGAAGCTTTCGAAATGTGGTGCTACAGAAGAATGCTGAAGATTAGATGGGTAGATCACATAACTAATGAGGAAGTATTGAATATGATTGGGGAGAAGAGAAGTTTGTGGCACAACTTGACCAGATGAAGGGATCGGTTGGTAGGACATGTTCTGAGGCATCAAGGGATCACCAATTTAGTATTGGAGGGCAGCGTGGAGGGTAAAAATCGTAGAGGGAGACCAAGAGATGAATACACTAAGCAGATTCAGAAGGATGTAGGTTGCAGTAGGTACTGGGAGATGAAAAAGCTTGCACAGGATAGAGTAGCATGGAGAGCTGCATCAAACCAGTCTCAGGACTGAAGACCACAACAACAACAACATACATATGCTTCTCCTCAGTATTTCTGTATTTTCGAAGTACACTGAGTTCGTGGTTTCTCTTTAACATGTACTGATAACTGAATCGAAGTACAATTTCTCAAGCTCACATGAAAACTCTTTTCAATACGCCTACGTAATCCTTGCTATATTTTTATGCTGATGTAGCTGCTTAAGTATGTCAAAGATTTTTGTAATGGACTATACCTATTTTCTGTGGCACTGGAAAGAGCGCCAAAACAAGACATCAACGACATAAAGTGTGGGAACTAGTATCTAACGGTAACAAGAAAATGTGACGTCTGGCGAAGATGTCCCACAATGGTTATCTACTGTACCAAATGCAATCAAACGCGTAAATAAGAGACACTTCTTCCGTTCGTGTTATGACAGTAATATGAAGTGCTCAAAATCTTAAGTTTGAGCACTGATATATGGTTTATTTTGGTCAAATAATACTGCACGTTAAATATCGTTTGTATGAACGTATTCGGCATTCGCCGGTGTTTCCGTGTAGCCCCTTTTCCTTTAATTTCCTCACATGTAAAAGTCCACAGTAAAGTGAATGCGCAGGTCATTTTGCATTTCCCGAAAATCCGATCCAGGGATCTCAAAATCACTGGAATTGTTTGTGTGGGATAAGTAGGACATAGATCATGTTGGTACCACATGGACTATTTAACATTAAGTGAAATGTCTTCCAAAAACTACGACAGACGACAGCGTACCTGTTAAGAACTGTAGATACTTGTGGCTGTATTGAGTCCCATCAGTAAAGCAGTAACCAATGACGAATTTATTGATAAGTTCACGGCACATGTTGTCAGAACGAGTTCATTGTTTATTCATTTCTCTCAGTATCCGTTATTTTCAACTGACCAGTAATGCATATGCGAAGATTGAGATCCTCGTGGCCTGTAAACAATACTTCATTCACAAGAAAATCTGGCACAGGAACCATATATCATTTTGCAGTTTCCGTTGATACCATTCGGTGAACCGTAACCGATTTCAAAATTGATTACCATGAAGCTGTCGATGGAGTGAAGTGTGGAAATGGTGAACTGCGCTGAAATGTATTCGCGGAACACTCATTTGACTGATTCCAGTCGCTCATTCAAGCTGCCTCGTAATGACCTGTGGACTGTGTGTTGCAGCTCTTAAACCTTAGTTGTATTCCTCTCATCACTTGCTGCTCTGTTTCGCTGCCGTATTTTATTGTTCACACATCCAGTTTCTTGCGATTTATTACAGTGTTTGTAAAGATTCATACTTGTCATGATCAGGATTCCTTTCAGCATACAACAGTATATGACCGCCCCTCTGCTCTGCTTAGTGACTTCGTCGTAAGGGAAACGACATCGACTTCTGGACTACCATGTACATTGTGAAAGTCTGAATAGCTTCGCGAGCAAGCTGTCTGATTGCTACAACAGCAGAATTCCAACAGCTTGACTTCAAGCGCTCCTGAAGACGATTCACTCAAAGGACCCCTCGAAGATACGTCCACTGTTGAAAAATATCAATAGGGTGCACGTTCTGACCACAACGAAGAAATTATAGCAACCGCACAAGTTCTTTTGTACGTTTTGTTTTGTATTGGATTCAGGAGTGGAGTCTACTGACAGGAGAAACATTGGAAAAAGTGCTGTGGCATAAATGGACAATATAACAGGAAGCCGTGCGGTTCTAGGCGCTTCAGTCTGGAACCGCGTGACCGCTACGGTCGCAGGTTCGAATCCTGCCTCGGGCATGGATGTGTGTGGTGTCCTTAGGTTAGTTAGGTTTAAGTAGTTCTAAGTTCTAGGAGACTGATGACCACAGATGTTGAGTCCTATAGTGCTCAGAGCCATTTGAACAAATTTTTCAGCATTACAGTAAATAAGCACTTAACTGCGATACATCAATTAAAAGTGATTCCACTTTGAACTTCTATCAGTAGCTGTGTCAGTCTGTAATAGCAGCTTCCATCCCTTTGGGTCTGCTACTAGAGAACTGAGTGGGGCTAGACGGTGAAATGCCCTAAACTAATACAATTTGATTTTAACGCATGATTATAATTGATACGAAGTAAAATAATACACAGATGTGTTTTACATGATTATAAAACAGGGAAAAATTATTTACAAGTATAATTTTTTAAATAGCGTCGTCACTTGTATCACAGTCTGCAGTGAATGTCGTGTAATCCAGTGACACAAATTCAAAGCTGCGACTTTTCGTATGAAGTAAGCTATGAATTAGTGATTCCAGCTAACCTCTACTGATCGTAGCGGACGTCATACCTGTGATGACTTAGTGGAATAGTGTAGCAAAGCACGGCAGCGTCAGCGATGGCATTTGATATAGCGGATAAGCCATGTACTGTGTTCAGGTGGTGGGGACATAATTTCCATTAATTTAGGACAATGATCGATGTATACAGTTGTGCAATATGTTGAAGGAAAATATGACGATTTGAATTCGCTTCACCACAGAACAATTTTCAAATTACGCAAGAAATCACCTTCAATGCAAAAGTGAAAGCGGTAGTAGAGTAAGATAATGTACCTTTTTCATCTATTCATCTATTCAGTACACATTTTCGAAGCAGAAGCACTCACCATCAATGGGGAAACTAATGTGAAGTGACTGAATCCTGTGAGAGACGCTAAACTTCGGGCAATTCAAGTGCCAGTTTCCTGTACTTCGTTTATTTTCTTCTCGACTCTTTGAACTTTTCCAGGTACAAGATTCTGGCGATTTAGGTTGTATCAGTCTTTGGTGGCGAGTAGCCAACGAAAATTGTACCTGTACAAGCGTTTGTTTAATGTTGTTGGTTACAGCAGAGAGAGAGAGACAGAGAGAGAAGAGGAGAGAAACTTTCACTGCCAGGGCAACTGTTCGCCCAACCCCCCTGCCTTTCCAAATGTGAATTTTAGGTACATAGCATTTTTGTTATGGTTCCTGTGATTTCCTTTCGTGTATGAATACTAGCGCCAATCACTTACGGCCTAATAAACCAGAATTTACTTCCTTATGTTATACATAAGCTAAAACATCGTCGTTTAGCAGAAACCAGATTTTAAACTTTAATGCGCATCAATTGTTTGTCACTTGCTCAATACTGGATGCAGGTACTTAACCACAAGAACAACTTTTGACATCACAGGATGTGGCCAACTATGGTCATCATTTGGTGTTGGTAATATACTGTTCAATAAAACGTTTCAGCTAAAAGTTTTATTAAAGTTGTGGTAAAAATTACTGCCACCGACGTTTCCGTCATGGTTATAGTACCTCCCTCTTACATCTACACATATATCTATTACTTTACGATGCAAGCAGCCTTACGATGTGTAGTGAAGTACCACTATCTTTTTGTACTCTACCCTGTTAAATTCGTGAAGGTCCCATGGGAAGAATTATTGTTCGTAAATTTCTGTATTAGCACAGATTTATCAGATTTTCTCGTCGTACTCATTTCCCGAGAGGAATTTGACAGGATATGGTATGTTGCCGGATTCTTCTTGGAACGTTCGCTCTCCAATTTTCAACGGCAAACCTTTCCTTGACGCACACCACCTCACTTGCAGCGTCTGGCAATGAAGGTTTTCTTAGCCATGTTTTTATTAAAAAAATGTGTTTCTCATTTAATCTTGATCCGTTAGTGCTACGTCACTGAATAACGCAAATGATAATAAAGATCACCGCAGATGTATTTCACGTATGTTTATTATGTCAGGAGAGGTTTTGTTCTTATCAACATAACAACGCGTTGCGCTATACCGGACTCGCAAGGAAACATCAACAGTCTATCCTCTTACTTTATGGATGAAAAAACACACTTGCAAGATATTAGCCCAGCAATCGATTCCGCGCGAAAATTTGAGTCATAATTCTGATATTAGGCAGGTCTCACCTGTACAACTTTTAAACTTTCACCAGAATCAATTGCTTGTCACTCGCTCCATTTTCCAACTCCTCCCCCCACCCCCCACCCCACACAGACACAGACACACTGCAGACCCCCCAGTGCGCGAGAGCGAAGTACTGTACAACGGACTGACAATCAGCGCCCTCCTAATCGCGGTATTTTGAGGGCGAGGTTTGAGGAGGGGAGAGGTGAGGTGGGAACATCTACCCAATGTATAATGAAATATTGTTAGAGAACACGTGTTATTCTACGCGAAAAATATGTAGGACGTCTAAGTAGCCAATATGTCAACCTCACGCACATAGTTATACACTCAATATTATTTTAACAGTATTCTCGGACTCATATTTTGCAGCTATATATATGCCTCAAAATCAAAACGAATAAACATAAGCAAGTGAAGAATTACTATGAAGTGAAGTTAAGGGTCTTAGACCTACAATTTAATAATGGCATTCACATTGAAGAATAGCGCAACTCTTGCAAACGCATTTCACTTTAAAAGTGTTAGCTTCAAAATCAGAATAAAATAACCCAGAACAGTGATGTTAATAATTAAACAGCGCAACGCTACTTCATTAATGTCACTCACATTTGCGTCATTTCTTAATCGCGACATAAAAATGTTCGAAACAAAGAAATCTCTGGCACCAGCTGCAGGTTAGAAGCAGCGAACTTTAATACAATGAACAAAGTGACATACTAATTTCAAAACAGTAGTTAACAAACCTGTTATTGTCACTATAATACAAAACTCTGCGATCGGGCATAAAGCGGCTGCAGTGGGACAGAGTGAGTGGTAACTGGTGCATGTTTAAAAGGTATGTATTAAGATGATAACTGCCTACTGTCAGAATAACGGCCAAAATTTTCGCTCCGGATTGATTTCTGGAGCTGATATTTTGCAAGTGTGCTTTTTTCTCTTTAAAATATAGGGTCACATTAGTGATACTACCCTGTCTGTATAGCGCTGCTTGTTGCTGTGTTCTCCTAGCCGTGCGGGTCGTGTAAGTGTTTCCGTGTGCTTTTCGTATTCCAGAACGCGCGTTTAAGCATTACACACGACGATTTTACTTTTTTGAGTCATTACACCGGCACGTTTCTGTCATTTTGTAAGAATTAGTTATCAAGACAGGTTGTGAAGTTCCCATCAGCTGAAGATGTTTATTTAGAACGAATTCGGTTGTGATGGTAAACATACCTGAAATACGGTCGGCGACGATTTTTATTTTTAAAAAAGTTGCGTATTTATAGGTGGCAGTCATTCTACTACGAGGTTTTCATCTTGGACTTATACTGTCGCTACATTGTCTTTCTAATCAACCTCTGCGTTGGGGTCTGTGAACAGCGAAGGCAGCGCGTAGTAGTCACAGAGCCCGCAACGGCTACGTGTTCGCCTGCAGCCGGCGTGGTGTAGCCTGCAGCCCCTGCTGGACTGCAACCCGGCATGCATAATTCAGCCGCCTCATTGCTGCCCCTGCTACACTACAGCCAGCGCTCAGCTTGCTGCCTGAAGCACCAAGCTGCGTGCGTGCGCACTTCCCTAAGGAATGGCACGTGACTTCTTTAAATTCACTTTATCTCCAGTCCTACGCAACATAAGCTCCAGTGCTTCTCTGAATCAGGACCTTATATCTTAAAATAAGAAAAGCAGAGTTGACAGATATTAAAGTACCATGTTATATTGCTGTTTCAGTGACATACGAAACATAACTGTTCTACCAAGGAAAAACATTTTAACAACTGAGGAACATTATAGAGGGTGAACCCGAAGTCCTTCGACAAAATTTTGGGTGTTGTTGAGGGATATTTTCTGAGTATTTGGGTGTCAGGGACGCATGCTATCATATGACTCGAAACACAGTAAAATTTTAATTGTAATTTAATCGGTTTGTTACCCCATTTCTTTGTTTCGGTACAAATACACAACACTAAACACGGAGTAAAACAACAACCCTCAGACGTTGCAAAAGTACTGTGGCACGATTACATCTTGTGTATATCAATGGCCTTTTCTCAGTGTCATTCGCAGGATGACAATATATTTTGCTTGCAGATGATACAAACTTTGCAATAAAAAGCCAATAAGTATTGTTTTCGAAAAATCGGTTAAGAATATTTTCATAGACGCTAATAAATGTCAGTAAACTTTGAAAATGCACACTACCGGTATATACAATTCAGAGCTTGTAAGAGGTTCTCCCAAGTATGCACCTGAAACAAGACGGCAAGGAGGTAGAGCAGGTTGACAGCGTTAAATTTTTAAGATTACCGCTGGATAATAAGTTCAACTGGGAGGAGCATAACTCAGAACTGCTGAAGCACCTCAATAAACCTTTATTGTCAGTAGTAGGTGATACAAAAATAGGACAAAGCTGTACTACTTTGCTTACTTTCATTCCACGAAGTCATACAGGATCATTTCTTTGGAGTAGCTCATCAAGCCAGACAAAACTGTCAGAATTTAAAAATGGATAATACGAATTATTTTTGATGTGAAAAAAAGAAAGTGCTGCAGAAATCCGTACAAGAAATTGGGGATACTTACTACTGCTTCCCACTATATTTATTTCTTAATGAAATTTGCCATAAGTGACATGTCTCTTTTTCGAACTAACAGCTCAGTTCATGGAATCAATGCTGAAAATAAGAATAAACCTCAAAAAAGATTAATAGTCGCTTACTTTGGCCCATAAATGTGTCCATTATTCTGAAACAAACACTTTCATTAACTTGCCACAGCAGTAAAAAATGTAACTGCTGATAAAACTCCACTTTAGGGAAGCCTATATGATGAAGTGGTGGCCAGCTCCTTCTAGTCCGTTGGTGAATTTCTTATTACAACCGACTGATACATATGTTTATGCTACTTATTTCACATCCATGAGGATCATTTCACTTGGGGTCTGTGGAAGCAACATCAGCATATCTTTTCTTTCTTGTAAACATGTATTGTGTACTCTTGTTTTCTAACATGTTCTGCATCCTTGAAGATCTCCTCACTATTGAAGTACAGAACAGAAAATGGCATCTAATCTAATCGCCACGGTATCAGCTGAGCAGAGCCTCGTTTTGCCGCTCTTCCATTGCATTCAATGAACCTGTTCACAAGGTGCATATCGGCAACTCTTCGTCAATAAACCTACCCAAACAGTTGAGGAACCACTCTGCTAACGTACAACTAACACTGCTAGAAAAACAAACCCGAGACAGAACCGAACAGAACTGAATGAAAGCTTGAGAGCGAGTAGTAAAGTAGGCATTACCGTCGTCAACAGAAGGTACCATGAACGAGTGGAACAATTAATTCACCTTAAACAAGACACACAGTGCAACCGCCCACATTTGCATTGTTGGGAACGTACTGCATTTCCAGCACAAAACTGTTGTTTTTGTTGCGGTTTTCAGTTCGACGACCAGTTTGACGCAGCTTTCCATACTCGTCAATGGTGTGCAAGCCTCTTCAGCTCCTAATAACTACTGCAACCTACATTCATTGGAACTTGCTCATTGTATTCTTGATCTCCGTCCACAATTTTTACCCCTCACACTTCCCCACAATACTAAATTGATGATTTCTTGACGTCCCAGACCGTGTCCTTTCAATCGACTCCTTCTGTTAGGAAAAGTGTGCCACAAACTTCTTTTCTTCCCAGTGTATTCAGTACCTTCTCATTAATTATGTGACATACCCATCTAATCTTCAGAACTCTTCTGTAGCAACACACTGAAAAATTTTCTATTCTCGTCTTACCTCTTCTGTTTATCATCCGCGTTTCGCTTTCGTACAATGCTACACTCCAGACAAATGCCTTCAGAAATCACTTCCTAACACTTAAATTTCTATTAGATGTTGAAAATTTCTCTTTTTCAGAATTGCTTTCCCTGCCTATCCTCTCTGCTTCGACCGTCATCAGTCATTTTGCTACTCAGATATCAAAACTCCTCTGCTGCCTTTAGTGTCTCATTTCCTAATCTAATTCCCTCAGCACCACCTGATTTAACTCGACTATATTCCATTACCCTTTTTTTGCTTTATTTGATGTTCATCTTATATCATCCTTTCAAGATACTGTCCATTCCGCTCAGCTGTCTTTCTAAGTGGTTTACTGTCTCTGACAGAATTACAATCTCATCAGCAAACCTCCAAGTTTTTCTCTCTGTACTTTGATTCCTCTTCAGTGCAGATACACGTCAGACAGAACAGACACCACTCGTGATGACGCTAGTTCCTTAACCGCTTCGGCCATACGGACACGATCCCTGACAGACTCAAGTGGAAAACTTATCGGACGCTGCAGGGCAGCGTTCCTCGTCCATTGATTCCCATGCTCTAAGTTGGAAATTTGAGTCGATCAGGGACCGTGTCCGGTTGGCCGAAACGGTTCAGGCAACCGATCTTGACAAGTGGTAAATCCGAGTTTGAGTCCCGGTCAAGTACAAATTTTCAAATTTCGCCATTGCATTACGATAGCGCTCTGTGCGGCTCGAAGTAGCGAAATTTCATTCCCTTTCTTTCCCCACTCTGAAACACGTATGTATTCAGTAGCAGCGATGGCGAGGCATGACAGAATCTCTGACCAGAGAGTTATTTATCGTTGCTAGTCTGCGCTTGACCGCGCGTGAGTGCAGTTGTTGTACGTAGCGAGTCGCGAGAGCATGTAGTTAGTCTGTGCTAGTAGCACGCGCGAGATAGTCGGAGTTGTGTGTGAGGAGTCGACGGGCGTCGACATGGGTCTCTGGTCAAGGTTCAGGACGAGGTATATTTTTTAAATAAGGTAATGAAGCAGCATTGCGCACATCTGATAATGTAATGTATGTTAACTGTAATTAATTTGTTCAAGAATTGCCCCAATAATAATTTTGTTCTCAAAGCAATCCTTTTAAGAAAATAATTATTACAATTGAAACAATATTTCCTTTGCTTTTCCTCCCAGAATCAATTTATCAGGTTGATCTTAACGTTAATTTTGTGGAGACTTAACATTTTTGCACATTTTTATTATCATTGAGTTTTATTACTGTGGGAAGATAACATTTGGGTCTATTTGCATTTTTATTCAATTCATATCATTTAAAAACAATTACGGGGAGGTTACACTTAGCACGATGTATATTCACATTTTAATAATTTTCTTTCATTTTTGCCGGGAGGTTACAACTCTCTGTTTCATACTCAGAAAATGTCACTGATCACCTTCAGAAATTTTGTGCGTGGCGTTCATGTTCACTCTGTAGCGAACGTACTGCACCATGAGACGAAAATATTCTCGGGTGAAATATAAATGGCCGAAACGGTTCAGGCAACCGATCTTGACAAGTGGTAATTCCGAGTTTGAGCCCCGGTCAAGTACAAATTTTCAACTTTCGCCATTGCATTACGATAGTGCTCTGTGCGGCTCGAAGTAGCGAAATTTCATTCCATTTCTTTCCCCACTCCCTGTTTCATACTCAGAAAATGTCACTGATCACCTTCAGAAATTTTGTGCGTGGCGTTCATGTTCACTCTGTAGCGAACGTACTGCACCATGAGACGAAAATATTCTCGGGTGAAATATAGCGGTGTTTACAAGTTCTGCCGCAGTGCGCATTAATAACAAGCGGCATCGAGAGGCAGTCATGCCAAGTGAAACTATTACCGTCCAAAGTTACTTTATACACTTTTGCAAACTGGCAACGGGAATGATGTCGTACCATTTGTGTCAGTAACAGATTCACTAAAATTGCGGACTGAATAAACAGTCACGACAATTTCAACAGGAGGAGGAGGATTAAGTATCAAGTCAACGACGAGGTCACTGGAGACGGAGTACAGGCACTAACTATGGAAGAGCAGAACAGAAAATGAGCTGCGTCCTTGTCAAACTTTCAATTACACTTTTTGTCTTGAGTTGTTTAGGAAAACCAAACATTTGAACGGCCATGTCCCCGAAAACAAGTGCAATATCTGACCACCGCGCTCCCATGCTCAGTGTAATAAGCAGAAGCGATGTCGAATTGCAATGTCAGGGAGGCAAATTTTTTGCGATATATACTTCACCCTGTGTTTTTCCAACGTATGTAAAGCCCCGCTAAACGTATTCAGTTTATTAATTTTGCATCTGTCGGCCTCGAGTGTGAGACCTTTATGGATGGAACACTCTTCCTTACTAAATTAACTCGACGATCCACCTTGTGGTGTCACCGCCAGACACCACACTTGCTAGGTGGTAGCTTTAAATCGGCCGCGGTCCATTAGTACATGTCGGACCCGCGTGTCGCCACTGTGTGATCGCAGACCGAGCGCCACCACAAGGCAGGTCTCGAGATACGGACTAGCACTCCCCCCAGTTGTACGGACGACGTAGCTAGCGATGCACACTGACGAAGCCTCGCTCATTTGCAGAGCAGATAGTTAGAATAGCCTTCAGCTAAGTCAATGGCTATGACCTAGCAAGGCGCCATTAGTAACATTGCTTGTATCTATGGAGTCTCACTTATATCGTCAATAGCGATGTACCAAGGATGGATTAAAGTTAAGTATTCCAGAAGCTACGTACTTTTCTTTATAGCATTCATTACGTATCCTGTTACAGACCTATCTCTTGCCTGCGTGAACTAAACGCGTGCCTTTCGGCTACTTCCGTGGCGTGGCTGTCTTGCTACGCCACAACACACCTAATGCTAACATCTGTCTCTTATACTTTCTAATATTAAAGTCTCCCAATTAAAAGTAGAAAGAAAGTCACCTTGAAATAATAACGGTGCAAATCAATATTAATTTGTTTTGTTATCCTCTTGGCACGTAACGCACTCCCTAACAGTGCTTAGGTCCATCCACTATTGTATTAACTTTTAAGCTGATTTTCACATTCATGTTCAGGTAACTCACTGCGTTTCCACTTTAATTTAACAGGTTATCATTGTTCACAGAAACCATTTCGTCTCTGTTCAAGTAGCGATGTGTTCCAGGGAGCTACTGACAGATAATCCGCATTTGGTTTCGTCGAAAAATATCATTAAAAAATTCATGCGTCCTTCCGCGAATAAGCCGAGTCATAAATTACTTTAACCCTACGAACCGATGTAACAATTTCTAACTCGTAATCAACTCTTTAGCAAATTCTTCAGTTACGTGCCACGCTACTGCAGGTGACCGTTTGTCATGGGACCCAAACCATCACTGTCTTTCTCACAATAACGCTTGGTAATGCCCCTCATTAGAGAAAAAGCAGCTCAGCTTCGAAAGTTTCAGAAAGCAGAAATGATGTAGGAATACGACATTACTATGTCATAACATCAAAGATAGAAGCAGTCCATACACATATCACGGGAATTTAAATAGGAGGTATGCCGCTGCGGGCGAGATAAGCAAGTAACGCATATTAGATGAAAGGGCAATACCTTGCATGGGCCACACCTGATCTAAAGAGGACAGGCGCAAGAATGCATTTTGAGCTCAATTCTCTACGCAGTTTCAGCATACCTTTTAGTGAAGCCTGAGGGTTTCACTAATGTCCATGGGTCGAGCTGCCGATGTGCTTTTTCCTATAATTGTAGAACTGGACTCAATCTTGTAGACACCAAGACGTCAGGAATTGCCTTTCCACAACTAAAACGGGCAATAACAATACCGATATTACAATCAGGGCCCTTTACCACCCCTTCAAGAGGTCGGAAAAATGGCTTGGAAACTATGTCAACAGTGACTGAGGCGGATGTGTCATGTATTGTTGGTGCATACGTTCATACCAAGAACTTGATCATCTGGGACTGGTTTTCCGGAAGAATGCCTACAAGGAGTGGCAAATTCGGAGTGCCCTACGTCCTACACCCTCCGCACAACCGGCGGAACAAGAAGAGGATTCTCAAGAGGACGCGGCCATTGCATTCATTCATTTTCGTGACGCTTTATCCGGCAAGATAGGACGAGTTTTTCGGAAACACCAAGTGAAGACGGTCTTTCGCCCACCAGCCAGAACGCAGGCGCTACTTGGTAGTGTGAAAGATGACTTTGGAATACGGAAATCCGGAGTCTATCAGATACCCTGCCAATGTGGTAAGACTTACATGGGTCAGACGGTGCGCACTGTCGAAGATCGCTGCCGAGAATACCAACGTCACATGAAATTGCATCAGCCTAACAAGTCGGCAGTCACAGAACATTGCCTAATGGAATTGCATGGAATGGACTGTAGACACATCAAGGTTCTGACACAGCCGACCAAATTCTGTGACTGTCTCATTAAGGTACCTATTTCGATTAAGGGAACCGCTGATAAACCATGATAGCGGGAACAAACTTAGCACGGCATGGGACCCCGCTATTAGAATGGTCAAGAAGAGAAATGAGATACTACACAATGAACTAACTTGGGGGGGGGGGGAGGGGGGCAGGTAGTGGAACAGCAAAGGTGCCGCCAGCACGTGAGCTGGGCGCGAACATAGGATGGAACACTGGATCGCCGGCCGGAGTAGCCGAGCGGTTCTAGGCGCTACAGTCATCACTTCGATGCAACGCCTTCTGAAATACCTAACACTTCGGCTACGTTGCTGACGGATGTACCCGCCATACAGGCATCAACAATTTGCCCACGTTCACTTAGTTCCGACAAATTGTTCTCACAGCTACACAGATCATTGTTTCGACCAAGACTGACGCTTGACACTGAATGACACTGTTGAGGGCATTTTACAGCTGTCGTTCGGGGTCAAAAACAACAGCAGCACCTAAAGGCACATGTAGGTGCAGCAAGCCTCCAACCTACGTGTGTAACACACCTGCTTGGTTAGCTGTCCATGGCAAATTATGTCAGTATTGCTCAATTTCTGTAAGTTGCTGATGTCCAAATATAACGCAGACGGAAAAGTAGGGGAAAAATCACTCCGGAGAAATTTCTATATTCAAAAAGCCTGATAGATTATTCCCCACCAACCAGAACCAAGCATAAGAAGTTAGCACAAATTGGCACTGTTGAACAATAAGTGGTAAGTAAGAGGGATACCGTCGAGGTACACAATGTCGCCAGATAAGAGAAACCTCCTAATATCGTGTCGGACCTTCTTTTGCCCGGCATAGTAAGGCAATTTGAACTTGAATGCACTCAAAAGATCATAGGAAGCCACCAGCAGAAATATTGAGCCATTCTGTCTCTACAGATGTCTATAACTGAGAAATTGTTCATGGTGCTGAAGTATGCGCACGAACTGACCTCTCGATTACGTACCATAAATGTTCGATGGTATTCATGTCGGGCGATCTGTGTGGCCAAATAATTCGCTCGAATTGTCCAGAATGTTCTTCAAAACAATCCCGAAGAATTATGGCCCGGTGACACGGCGCATTGCGATGCATAAAAATTCCATCGCTGGTTTGGAACATAACGTCCACTAATGACTGCAAATGGTCTCCAAGTAGACGAACATTCAGGGGAACCAGTCCATTTCGTGTAAACAAAGCTTGCACCATTACGGAGCCACGAGCAGCTTGTGCAGTGCCTTGCTGACAATTTGGGTCCATGGCTTCGAAGGCTGTGAGCCACACTCGAACCCTACCATCAGGTCTTGCCAAGTGCAATCGGGACTCATCCGACACCACCAAGGTTTTCCAGTAGTGTACGGTCCAACCGATGTGATCACGAGTCCACGAGAGGTGCTGCAGGTGCTGTCGGGCTGTTAGCAAAGGCACTCACGTGAAAAGGAGAAGAGTGTATGCATGAACGTGAATTACGTATCATAGAACGTTAAATACAATGAAGACCGCAGATAAATTCAAGAAAGATAGCAACACTCCGCTTCGTTGATGTACAACATTCGGCAAACTATGTTTTACGTTGCAAGAATTCGTACCAATGAGACAGATGGAGCTAGATGCAACTGTGTCATTGGTACGAATTCTTGCAGCTAGATGCAGTAAGTTTTAATTTATTTCATTCATAATAGTTCCATCTACAACACGCAATCGGTCACATCACTGAACTCTGCAGAACTCATAAACTTTTCTCTTCGTGTTTAAAACTTTCCGTTGTAATTTCCCGTTCATTTACGCATAAATGATTCATTTATTGTTATGGCATGGACTATTATTATTAATTCTAAGTTGCACAATGACTTTCTACTTACTTGCGGCTGTTGATTCCATCCTTAAGAATTGAAATCGATTGATTTTCAGAGATTTAGCGCCCTGTTGAATGTAACGTTGAACTATCTGTTCACTGTGCGACGCGACTCGCTTGGTGAAGGATTCATTTTCAACTGTCGTACAATAGCAGGTATAGAGGCTAGGGGGCTCTGGAGACCGCAATTCGACCTTCAGACACTTACCTAACTTAGCTCATGACTAGAAATTACCGGAACTTGAACTTCATTTTTCGATGTTTGGCCAACTTCTTGGGATTTGGCCCCACTGTGGGATGCACGGTCGCTCGGCTCTGTGCTGTACCTGTGTAGCTGCCAATGACAATCCTGTTACGACTTAATAAGCTGAAAGAGAAAAGTGCTGCGCTACGTGCTCAATATTTAGACTGATTTTAATAAAGTTACTCCTTCTTTTTACTGCTATCACAGACACCAAGCGTTATTGAAGTCTAAAACTGCTTTCAATGTTACTTTTAA
Source organism: Schistocerca serialis cubense (assembly GCF_023864345.2). Taxonomy (NCBI): domain Eukaryota; kingdom Metazoa; phylum Arthropoda; class Insecta; order Orthoptera; family Acrididae; genus Schistocerca; species Schistocerca serialis. Next base: position 466,567,278 of record NC_064643.1, read on the forward strand.
ATTATTATATCAAGATCTCCATTTAACCAACATAAATGGATGGAACTGGCGAAGACCTTGGACATACGATTGATAAATCATCTCATTTACATAACACTTGGAATCAATGAACGATGAAAATTAAAAAATAATCGCTAAATGCGACAAATACGTTTTCGTTACTGAGTCGTTTCCTCCAATAATATTCAACTAGTAGCTATTCTAGACTTCTCAAAATTTCTCGTCTTCAAAAGGAAATCACTTGCTATGGCCCAGAGCTTCTCAGCTAAGCCTACTGGTCACTGTCGCATTCCGTTCAAGACTCGACTAAGACTTGCACTCCCAGCTGCTCCTGCTCTACCTACTGCGCGTAGCTATATTTAACAATGATTTTCTTGATACTCAAAGACAGTGTATCTTTTCGTGTGTCCAAGGATTACAAATTTGTCTGTGGAAGTAAATCGATACATTGAAAATACAGTTGACAATCTACTTTTACAAATAAAACTTCTTCATGATTTAAGTTCCACACAATGTGTTTCTATAATACGAGTTAAATTCGGCTGTGTAACGTTTCCGTAGCATGCAAAGTATACGAATTTCACCTTACAAGAACCTTCCATCGTATAGTAGTTCTTCTCATCATATTTTATGTGCAAAAGGATATCTTAGTAAATACTCCGAGTAGAATACGACTGAATTGGGTGAAGCTTTCTCGGAGTCAACTAGGAATACTGTGTCGATCCGAACAGTAAGCGGTCATCTCCACACAATCGCCGGCCGCGGTGGTCTAGCGGTTCAGGGGCTCAGTCCGGAATCACGGGACTGCTACGGTCGCAGGTTCGAATCCTGCCTCGGGCATGGGCGTGTGTGATGTCCTTAGGTTAGTTAGGTTTAACTAGTTCTAAGTTCTAGGGGACTAATGACCTCAGCAGTTGAGTCCCATAGTGCTCAGAGCCATTTGAACCATTTGAACCACACAATCATTTTTGCCACTGGCGTTCCGTTACAAATTACAGTACAAACGCTCCACGACACCGTAGTGATGGAGGCAAAGGGAACATCTACGTCGGAACATGGATCACTGAATTCGGGTTCTCTTCACTCAAGAGTGTAGGATTTGTCTGATGCCTGGTGATCGTTGTAGAAAAGTGTGGAGGCACCAGACATCAACGCACTTCTCAGCCCTGTTATGCCTCAGGTTCACAGGCAAGCAGGTCAGTCACTTTTTCAGTAAGTATCGTGTAAAGACGCCAGGAGGCTTTCATTGTTATAGAGGGTAATTTGAGGGCTGTGCAGTAATGGGACAGGACCCTCCAGCCTATCAAAAAAATGGTTCAAATGGCTCTGAGAACTATGGGACTTAACATCTGAGGTCATCAGTCACCTAGAACTTAGAACTACTTAAACCTAACTAACCTAAGGACATGACACACACCCATGCCCGAGGCAGGATTCGAACCTGCGACCGTAGCGGTCTCGCGGCTCCAAACTGTAGCGCCTAGAACCTCTCGGCCACACTGGCCGGTCCAGCCTATCATTTAACCCTGTAATCAACATTTTGAAGAGTTCATTTGTGGAGAGGACAATACATGAACACAACGCTGCCTCATCAAGGAGCCTTTCCTCTAGGAAGGCTGCCGAATCAAACGTCCTTTGGTATTAGCTGACATGAACGCGACTGAGGATTCTAGGGACTAGCTGAAACTTGCAGTTCATTGTCGAAGGAACCGTGCTCACGCAGTGAATGATTTCGGCAAGGCCGCCATCAAGGAATGGGGCAGACTTGAGTAGCAATGACTCGACAATTTTGTGAACATCACGTCAAGAAGAATCCAAGCAAGTCTCAATACATGGAGAGAAGCAACGTGATATTAAGTGCGACCAGTGGCAGATTTTTATTTCGTGGATATACAAAGGTAAGCACTTTGAACACGCTCCCTTAATTTGGTTTTTGTTTTGTTTTTATTTCTTAGTTTAATAAGGCTTACATACGGTCCAGTCACATTAGTGTGACCACGGACTATGTGCGACACCAACGTGTAATAGCCACTCAGAGACGGCAGTTGGCAGCACTGACAGTGGGGACTATATAAAGGGTTTCGGGGGGACGTGGAAAACAGTGAGTCCTTGTTGCAATTCGGAAACGATGCAATTTATCTGACGTCCAAAAGTGCATGGTCATGGGCTTTCGGGCCAAGAGTGGAAACATTTCCGAAACGGGCAAATCTGTACACCGTTCGCGTTCCGCCGTGGTTAAATTATACTGTGTTTGACAAAGTGGCATTCTCCGAAACCGGCGCGGCACCGAGGCAACTGTGGCGCACCACGGGCCGTAGATGAGAGAGGTGAACGACGGCTGCGGAGATTTGTACGGGCGAATAGACTTGTCACTGTTGAGCAACTGACCGCCCAGGGGAACGAAGGGTCTACCAACAGCGTCTCCTCAAGGACCGTTCAGCGAACTTTGCTGCATGTGGATCTCCATGTTAGGCGCCTGGTTTAGGTTTCCATGCTGACTGCTGTTCATCGGCGACGAGGCCTGGAATTTGAGCGCCAGTACCGCAACAGGATGTCCATGGAGTGGTGACATGTATTTTCAGAGGAATCGCGTTTTATGCTCCATTTGACACATGGCCGTTGGTGTGTACGGCATGAAACGTCTGAATGCAAATAAGGAGGGAGCATTATGATCTAGAGAATGTTTTAGTGGCATTCTCAGGGTTATCTCGTCATTCTGGATCAATACAAGTAAGTTCTATCCTTGGGAACTATGTCCATCCCTACATGTAGTTTGTTTTTCCTTGCCAAGATGGCATCTACCAGCTGGACAACGCAACGTGTGACACAGCTCGCAATGTACGTGTGTCTAAGAGCGCTAGGATGAATTTACCCTACTCCCTTGGCCACCAGCTCGCCGGATTTAGATCCGATGAGAAACCTAACGCAGCTATCCCCAGCACTGGAGTCGGCGCAGCTCCATAGCCCTGTCGACACCTCTTCCAGAACATCATTGGCTCGCTTCCTGCAAGTCTCTCAGCTGTACGCGCTGCAAAAGGTATTCAGGCTTTTGATAGGCGATAACATTAATGTGACTGGACAGTGTATTTACATTCCTTGCTCCCCTAAAACGAAGCTCTTAAACGTTCATATATACGTAGGTTCAAAAAATGGTTCAAATGGCTCTCAGCACTGTGGGACTTAAAATCTGAGATCATCAGTCTCCTAGAACTTAGAACTACTTAAACCTACCTAACGTAAGGACATCACACACATCCATACCCGAGGCAGGATTCGAACCTGCGACCGTGGCGATTGCGCGTTTCCAGAATGAAGCGCTAGAACCGCTCAGCCACACCGGCCGGCTATACGTATGTGTTGCAAAACTTGTGTATACATGTGTCACTGTTGACACAGCTTTAGCTTTATTGGACGCGGACGACAAAACTCAAGTGCATAATATTCGTAAAATAAACAGTTCTGCAGAGGGTTACATTTATTTACGAAAATGGAATATGATTCACTAACACTGCTGACTCACAACATTATGACAAGAAAATGGTGGCCTTGCGTGCACCCGACGAGGTAAGGAAACTATAGGATGCAGTCAACTTAAAAGGTCCAATAGCAGATAACCGGGCAATGTTTTGAGGGAGATCTTAATCCTGTATCTTCTTTATATCTACCTATGTTTAGTCCATAATAAAGATTTCTTTGCTGCGATGGGCGTAGTGTAGCTCGTTAGCAGAGGTTGGTTACTTATCACTGTTCCTTTCTCTCCCCCAGGTAAGACGTGGGGCCGTGTGACACATCAATGGAGGTGCCAGTGACAAATGCTTGTAGGGAAGAACAGTGGGTTGTGATACGCTTTCTTTGTGCGGAGGTGTCCGCCTAGCGGATATACAGAGGAGAGTGCAGGGTGTGTATGGTGCGAAGTGTGTTTCAGACAAAACCGTGAGTAAGTGGTGTCTGCGTTTTCCTGTTGGTAGGGAGACACTGACGGATGATGGTCCACCGAGGCAGGTGACGAATCGCATTGCTGATGACACAGTTACTGCTATTGACAGTTGCATCCAAACTAATAGACGGCTCGCCCGGGATCCCATTAGTGCTCAAGTACATGAGAGCTTACATGCCCCTGTGCGCAACAGACTTGGTTACCGCAAGGTTTGTGCTCAGTAGGTTCCCAAATGTTTGTCCGAGGAACAGCGGCGCAATAGAATGGCAATATCACTGAACCATTTGAATCGATATCAGAAAGAGGGCGACGATCTCCTTTGCATGATCATTGCCGGAGATGAAACCAAATGTCCACTGTTTCAACTGGAATCCAAACATGACAGTATGCAGTGGAAGCATGCAGGGTTGCCAAAACGAAAGAAAATTCCTTCCCAACGTCCGCTGCTAGGGTCATTGTGATTGCGTTTTTCGACAAACAGCTAGTTCAGCTCCTCCTCAAATGAAAAACACTAAAGGCTAAGAAATACTGCGACGTTTTCCGTTTTCTGCTGCTAGCACTGAAGAATAAATGCCGGGGTAACTTCACAAAGGACATCATCTCATTCCACGAAAATTCCCGGCCTCATGTTGCCAAACAAACACAGGTTATTCTGACTTGGTGGAAGCGGGAAGCGCTAGACCACCCCGCGTATAGTCCTGACGTAAGTCCCTGTGATTTCCACGTTTTTGAGCCACTCAAGAAACAACTCCGGGTGCACCACTACGGATCAGATGAAGACGTGCAGCAAGCTGTGGCAGAGTGGTTCCATACACAACCCAACGATTTCTTCTTCCTGGGCATTCATCATCTCGTGCCAAGGTGGGGTAACTGCATCAACAGCAGTGGTCATTATACATAGCTCTAAAAAATGGCTCTGAGCACTATGGGGCTTAACTTCTGTGGTCATCAGTCCCCTAGAACTTAGAACTACTTAAATCTAACTAACCTAAGGACATCACACACATCCATGCCCGAGGCAGGATTCGAACCTGCGACCGTAGCAGTCCCGCGGTTCCGGACTGCGCGCCTAGAATACATAGCTCTATCCAGTAATGAAGTCAGTACGTGGAAATGGATATTTTCATTTGACCTTATATACAAGTGAAGCGGAGACGAATGAGGAATCATTCTAGCGACGATACTGTCCCCAAATCTGAAAATCCACTGACATAAGCGACTTCTACAAACAGAAGATTGTTGTTGCCCACCGTCTGGGATAGAATGTCTCAGAAACGGCGAAGCTAGCCTGTTGTTAGTCTGCTATTGTTGTTATCATCTACGGAAAATGGTTGAAGAATGCCGAAAGCGCGAGCAGGCGACAAGTCGCTAACGTCCACGGATCATCACGGGACATGATGGGAGGCTTCCCCGCCTGTAAAGCAGGATAGGCGGCGTTCTGTAGCAGATCTGAAAAGAGTACAGTGACAGTGCAGGCATAAGTGTTTCAGAGCAAACCGCTCAGCGGACGTCGTTGAACAGGAAGCTCTGCAGAAGATGACTCCTACACGTTCCCATGTCGACCCAACGACATTGTCAATTACGATTCTACTGAGTAGGGAATCATCGAGATCGTACCGTGGATCAGTGAAAAGTTGTCGCTGCGTGTGATGAATCATACGTCTTGTCATACCAGGTCGATGACTGTTCTTGGACATTCTGCCATCCAGGCAGACAGTTGGTCGAAATATGCGCCGCACCACGGAAGCAGGCTATGGTGGCAGTATTATGCTATGGGAGATGTTCTCCTGGGTTTCCACATTACCTGCCGTAGTTGTCGAAGGCGCCATGACGGCTGTAGACTACGCGAAGATTACTGAGGACCATATCCACTCCTTCACGCCGGCCGTTGTGGCCGAGCGGCTCTAGGCGCTACTCTGGAACCACGCGACCTCTACGGTCGCAGGTTCGAGTCCTGCTTTGGGCATGCATGTGTGTGATGTCCTTAGGTTAGTTTGGTTTAAGTAGTTCTAAGTTCTAGGGGACTGATGACATCAGATGTTAAGCCCCATAGTGCTCAGAGCCATTTGAATCGTTTTGCACCCCTTCATGTTTGATGTCTTCCCCAACAGTATCGTACGGAAGGATAACTGTTCGTGTTTGAGGAGCAAGACTCACTTTAATGTCTTGACCATCATATTCGCCTCTGCGGAACCCGATGGAAAGCATCTGGCCAGGGCGCCAGTTCCGCGCCCACAAACCACAAGCCCACAATTTAAAAAACACCTGCGTGCAGACATCTGGTTCCACATATCTCCAGAAGCTGACGAAGGAATTGTCGAATCCGTACCACTCAAAAGCACTGCTGTACTGCGTTCCAAAAGTGGACCAACACCCTGTGAGACAGGTGGTCATAATGTTCGGGCTCGTCAGCGTATTTCCTCTAGCACTGAATATACAATGGCAGCTCGCACTTCGGCTAATGAACATACCGATATAGAAGCGCAGTTACTCGATCAGTACCCATTATCAGTACAGAAGGGTCGAGATTTGACGTTAACCCATCTATTAACGCTGAGACGGAACAATAGCTGCGTTGGGCGACGAAGCAGGTAGAAGTGGAAACTGGTGTCGTCTTTCAGTTCATAATTTGCCTGAAGCTTCTTAGGGAGAGCATACGAAACCAAAACCTGGCTGAGTAGAAAGGGACTTGCAAGATGATCCTCAGTCTTTGTATAAACTCAGTTCCCACATGCGAAGATGGCTTCTGTTGATAATGTGGGACAAACGCAGAAAGGCACTATACAACTCGTTCACTATAAACAGAAGCCGAAGCTTCATCGTAGAAGAATACAGTAGCGAACGAAATCAGATTAATAAATAAGCCTGCATTCATTACCGAAGATGCATCATATTACGCTATGAAAAGTAGTGATATTTGGCAAGAACAAAATATTGTAGGGAGCTGCCTGGTGTTCCTGACACATTGCGTCACAGCCTAAAAGCACAAATTACCACCACCTAACCTTCGGTTTTGTTCTTAGAAGAGAAGCATCAGAAAACAATGCCGCTGTATAGAAAACTTTTTCTGAATTGTCACAGAGGCATTTTCTCTCATTGGAAGCTGACTAAGGTATGTAAGGTAGAACGGGACGCACTTACGCGGACTTCTTTTTGGAATTTATAAAATTATTTCGGTTAGATTTTTCGCGTTTAAAGTTGTTCAGTGTTATAACATAGTTATTAAAGTATTTCTTGGAATACACACTTCAGACTCAATATTACATTTAATGGTTCAAAACAATTTTATATTGGCTCACAAAACACTATAATGAGCAAGCGAAACATACTACTAGAATTTTCAAACTATTTTTATTGGCAGTAAACAAACTTATAGGCTTGCTTACACCAATTAACATGGTAAAACCAAAATTTTACTGGCAGCAAATTTTTTTGGCGAACTTTCACCTGTTAGCATAGTATAGCCTACATAGATGTTTGACTATTAATAATGGTCTTTTCATCGTCATTGTACGCTTTGCAATTTATGCACACAAAAAATAATGTGTTTATCGTGGCACAATCGTCGTGAGCCTCCGTTTTGCATGCAAGGCACAGAACTCTTTCTTGATTTCTTTTTCAGTGGCTGCACCGTTTCAAGTAGAAAATACAAGGGCAATTTTCATCCTCTTCATCAGACTGCTGCAAGCTGTAAAATAAAGGAAGAAGAAATGTATTGATCATTCGTTGAAACTGTAGTGCTTGCTAACAGACGCTTTAGAAGGACTTGTTTGAGAGAGGAGATTGAGAGGAAGATATAAGGTGATAAAGGACGTAAAGGAAAGCGGAAATTACGCGGACCTGAAGAGGATGGCAGAAGACAGGAGAGCACGGACAGTTACCAAGAGAAAACCTGTCTTTGGGCAGAACACTGATTATGACGTCAGAGGTAGGTCTGTTCATATTTTTTTCTTGTCCTTGCTTTTAGTAATTTATTGCCCGTATCAGTCCTTGCTCTCACACGCTTGATTCTTTCTGCTTGTGACTTGTTAATATTTTTAAGCAATTTCTACCTTTTATTCTCCTGAGCAATAATTCTTTTAGACTTCGTTGCCAACTGCTTTTGTCTTAAAGTTTCCTTGACACTGATGTCAGTTAGGATGGCAATGCAAAATAGTGCATAAACGTGCCCCAGCAGAACTGTGTAAACGTGCCTCGTTGCTATGTTTAAACTAATTTCAAAACTGCGGTATTAACTTTAATGCTTTCAAATTACACAACTGTATCTTGTAAAGGTGAATAGTCTTCTGTCAACGAACATACATTTCTCTATTTTCAGTTCTAAGAAGTATGCTCCCTAGGAGCTTCGATATTTGAGCAGCAAAATTTACTCACCTTTCACAAAAACCTGAAAGGTGATTATCCTATTTGCTATGTTAATTTCCAGGACGTTTTGGTCATAAATGTAAAGGAAGTTGTGAATCTCATAAATGTACTCAACCTCTGTAATATCGATACTGCCATATCCTTTTAAGTCTGTTCTTGAAACCACAAATCTTGGTCAGAGATGTTACTGCTTTTGAAGAGAGTAGCAGGCAGTATGTACTGGACAGACTAGCTATGACTTGTTCGAAAAGGATGGAAATTGGCCTGCCTTGTAGTGGAGACAGCATTATTTAAAAAGGATTTTGTAATAATATGTTTTGAGGAAATGAGATGGAAATGGAAATGGAAATGAGCGTATGGCGTCATTGGCCGGGAGTTCCCAGGCGGGAAGTTCGGCCGCCAAGTGCATGTCTCATTGAGTGCAACGCCACAATGGACGACTTGTACGTCGACAACGGAGATGATATGATGATAAGTACAGCACAACACCCAGGCCCTTAGGGGAGAAAAACTCCCATCCCAGCCGGGAATCTAGCCCGTTCCCAGGGCGTGGCAATCCAACGCACTGACCGTTCAGCTGTTGGGGCAATGAGATGAAACGAATGCAAGAATGACAAACCTAAGTTTTAAGGTAATACAGTCTGTTTATATTTGCAACTGTCTAGCCTCTTCTTGTTAGATCATTGTGTATGGTTAAAGTTTGCTGTAAAAATTTTATAGTGAGAGAAAAATTTTGCTAACTTGTATAGTTGTGACCACTTTATGAAAAAGTGTATTGTTGTTATGGCTTAATGAAGCATAGTTGTACTTGGAATCTTTGTTCTCATTTATCAGTCGTTAAGTTTAGTTCCTCATTTTTTACTCTTTACTCACATGACTGTGTTTGCATACTCGCACTGCACGTCGCGAGTTGTGTACTAAGAAGCATTTTTGTCAAAACTGGAAAGATAACGTCTTGAATTGCACATCGCAAGTACGGCAAATGAAATTTGGTTTTGGACAGTCATATCAATATTCCTAACAACAACTGGTTCCAGAGCAGACAAGCGTTCCGCGCTTATAGGTATGCCAATAAATTTTATTACCATCAAAGCTCATGTCCATTGTAAGCCACAGTGATTGTCAGACTTTTTAAATGAAAATATCAGTATTAGCTGTGAGGCTTAATGCCAGTAAAGGATTCCAATACAGTGCTATCTTGTGAATTTTCAAGCAATCTTATCAGAAAGTCAGATGTATTAATTTGTATGATCATTTGCTCTGTAATTATAATAACTGTTCTGATACAATTATTGTTTGCACGACCAAAATAGAGGTGACCTATATTCAAGGCCAACATTTTAATCTGAGTCACTTGTTCTGCAATCACACAGCATATGTAAAATTCCTTGGAAACGGATTGCTTTCTCGCAAACGAACTGTTCGATTTACCGCCTAGCGTGGATTTCGCATCGTGTAGCATGAGCTCCATATATTTTGATTCAAAATTAAAATTTTCACATGGTTCTTTCGCTCAATACTGATATTTACACATTTCGTTATCAAAATAAGTTTTACATGATTTTCAGGTACGAGCTCGACACTTACAAACATGAGTTTAAGTTTTACACATTACTTTCAAACACAAATATTTTCTTTGAGCTAAGACATTCACTAGGTTGGTGCAGCGAACCCTGGAACATCTGTTATCAGATAGACGTATTAATCTTCCATTCTCCGTAGCGCTCTGGCAATAAGGGTTTCTGAGAAAACTGCTTTGCATAAACGTGTCCCGTGCGTAAACGTGCTCTGGTCTCCCATGACAAAAATATTGTGCCTTTGCCTACAGCCTGTCACCCCATCAGCTCCGCGTGATGAGAATACAAACAGATAAGCCTGCATTTTTTATTATACAAAAGCACGCTTTGATCTTTACATATAGAAGCGCAGGTTTCTTACGACTCAAATTTGTTAGCGCAAAAGAAGTGTGTTCGTGGAATCATTTGAGGGCTATTTTCTTAGAGAAATTTATCGTCGCAGTTTCTTGTGAATACATTCCATCAGAACAAACCTGGTGATCCTCAAGGCAGCTGTCGATATTTCACGACAGAGTAAGATTACCCGAGCCAAAAACGCATTTACATTCGTTCGTCAACGTGTGTGGCGCGATCCAGCTGTACCTAGTTTAGGATGCTAACACCCAGCCGTCTAGTGTCAGCATAAGGACAATAATAACCTTTTAAATTTTATACTTGAACTATTCAGTTGATATTTTGTAACATATGCCGTCGAACAAAGCAGTGTTCATTTCTGTACTGAAGAGATATTCTACACGAGGTTGACCCAGTCTTAGAGTTGGCAAAAATTAATTAACAAGTAGCAGAAGCCGTGTACAATCGAAAATCTTGCAATTGGATCACCCCCCCCCCCCCAAATCACTTACTCTCTCTCTCTCTCTCTCTCTCTCTCTCTCTCTCTCTCTCTGTGTGTGTGTGTGTGTGTGTGTGCACCCCTTCCCACTGACTCAACAATGCTTTAGTCCTAGGAACTAGTCCTGTTGTGAAGTACTCAAGTACTCCTATAGCCTTTAATGCATCAGATTTCAGAATTCCAGAACTTGCAGCAAGCGGAGTACAGAAAAAGGAGCCCTATTCAGCTGTGCTTGCCTGGACTCCGAGCACCAGAAAAGCGCACTTATTTTGAGAAAAAAAAGCAAGTGAACGCAAAGCAGACGCAGTAGTACAATTAAGAGAGCAAGTTACGAGTAGGGCAATGGACAATTATACAGGAAGTTAGCTGCAATGTAGGAACGTTGGAACAGGAAACTCTTCAGAAAATATCCGACAGAATCTGAATGGAGCTACAGTACCCAGAAACAATTATCGCGTGCGGCTCCAGGCGGAAATAGTCTAGGAAATCACAAAGTCAGTAGCTATCAAACTGTCGTTGCCAGTGCATGAGGTGGTGGAGCATCATGCAACCACAGAGTATTACATGCAAATAACGTCGTACACGCAATCGATTAGCGTATTCTGCCACAGTTAGCTGCAAACATTACTTCTTCCCAAAAAACACTAATTAACATTTTATTTACAACACCAACACATACAAATAGGTAAACCAAGGTTTCAAATTGATCACTAGTGACAAAACGGTAAATTTACATCAAAATGCCTTTAAAAAGCAGGGGTTGGATAAATGTTATAGTTCTGGTGCCTTAAAATTTTTTTCGTTTTTCGTAGTCTGGCGAATAGGTATAACGCATATATACTGTGATTTCCCGAAAATCTAATAACATACCGAAAGCTTTTTAATCGATGATATTATAACGAAAGATACCAAGAAACGAAATGCTTTTCGATTTTGCATGTATGTGCACAAATTTGTTACACATTATTATCGTTATAAGCTCCTCTAGACCTGTAAATCGTAATGATAACTCAAATCGATTACTAGTAATTACGAGGGGAAACAGTTAAATAAAAACTAGTTTATAGTCAACGATCTCTGTACGTACTTCTTCGTTGACTTAAAATATTTCAGGAGAGCAGGACATCTTGTACTTTTCGGGAAATTATTCCTTTCTTCTCTTTTTTGCAGTTTAGTGTACGAAGCGAGGCAAGTTCGCGTTGACAGAAATCTGGGACAAGGCAGCAGATTATTGCAATTCTTAATCAACTTTTGTGTCGAAGAGACAATTGATATCATAAAAGAATATTTCAGCACGGGTGCAGAAGAGTGAGTGGGAGACAGGATAATACTGACGTTCGTAGATGATATACCTGATATATGAAAGACTCCGATGAGTTTTGGAATAGAATTGAAGGACTTTAAAAAGAGAATCTGAGTGAAGGATATATGGAAGAAAGAAAGAGGTGCAAGACCAATGGTAGGAAAAGTGAGAAATATTAGCTGAATATGAAAATTGGGTAAAACGCAGCAAATGTAGTGCTGCCAAGCAAGAGAAATTCCACAACAATGCCGAAATGATGGTGACAGCAGCAGGATATTGCGTCAGGCCAAGTATGCCTTCTTCAGCAGAAGAGTTTTCATCGGTAGCGGATACTGAGAAGGTATTGCGAAAAGTTTCTTATTAAACGTGGGAAACATCACTGTAAGGAAATGAAACACGGATTGTGAAGGGAAAACGGGAAGGACGATCTGGACGTAGTTGAAGAAGCATTGTGGAGTTCTGTGAACTGGACTTGCAGGATGTCCTAGAGGGAATGGTCAATATCCATGGATAATACAGGAACGATCATTGAAGGCAAAAAGTTTGGTAAAAGGGGGTATAAAATGCATACATTAAGAGTTATGGTCACTCCCTCACTTCAATATTGTGAAACAAATCTCTGCTACTTCAAGCACTTGACTTTCCGTACTTTGAGAGGTGGTATTGTGTGCCAAAAGAGTGGCCGAGAGGCTCTAGGCGCTACAGTCTGGAACCACGCGACCACTACGATCGCAGGTTCGAATCCTGCCTCGGGCATGGTTGTGTGTGATGTCCTTAGGTTAGTTATGTTTAAGTAGTTCTAAGTTCTAGGCGACTGATGACCTCAGAAGTTAAGTCCCATAGTGCTCAGAGCCATTTGAACCAATTTGAACTGACCATTCCTCCTGGCGCACCCAGTATTCATCCAGTATCTGAGCACTAGAGCAGTTAGCGACGGCCAACAAACTTTACACGTAATTTCACACTTTCGTGAGACTTTCCTACTGATACCCTCTTTCTCTCAACGAAATGATTGAAAAGTTTATCGTTTACGACGTTTTCGCTGTTTAAGCGGTGAAACAGCCGCATCAGGTATCACGTTTTAGTTCATTATTTCTTTAGTGTTAACTCTATTCGCAACTCTTTTTGCACTCAGTGTCCACATGTACCACTGAACGTGCCTGCAAAATTACATCTTTGCAGTTCAGGAGATACGAAGTCATACACATTGAGATGCGTGACAAATTAGCTTTGGCTTAAAACGGATCGTAAATTACCTAGAATATATACTCGTCCAGTGTTTGATAATGAGACCACTTAGCGATTTCCAACAAACTTTAAACATAGTTTGAAACCTGTTCTAAGCTTTTTCCCGCTTACATGCCTAATTCGTTTGAGTTCTTTTATACATGAGTTTTCGATTCCTTAAAAATTCTGTGGTGGGGAGGGTTTACTGCTGATAATAAATCGTGAAATGCGCATTTATTTACCTATTAATTCATGTGTGTACTGCAGCGAAGCCATTCGGGAAGACATTTTCTTTGAAAAAATTACAATTATTTGCAATACACCCATCAACGTGACGATAAAGGAATGCTCATTTCATCACGACCGAGGCCCACGAGAAAGACAGGCCGCGGCGCGTACGTCACGAAGGTAGTTCTGAACTCGCTCGCTCGCTCAGCTCAGCAGACAAAATGCGTTTCTAAACCTGTTAACTCGCAGCTGGGCGTGTAACTACTAACGAGAATTGCATCTTCCACTGGAATCTGCTATTACGAAGTCTTACTGATTAACAGTACTACAGCAAAATTTAATTTAAGATCAATACTCGATATAAATGGTTTATAGCATTTAGTCTCTTCTGCTTAACAGTACTCATTACATGATGGAAGTGGTGCCTTATGCAACTGATAATCGTTTTAGCATGATTTTATTTTATTGTACGCCAGTACAGTCGTAACAAATTATAAGTAGGCCCATGGACTTCCCATCATTATAGGACTAATAACATAAGATTCCATAATAGCAGATTCCAGCAGAAGATTCAGTTTTAGTTTGTACGGACACGCCAAGTTACGAGTTAACAGGTGTAGAAACGTAGTCTGTCTGCCGATTTGAGCGAGCACAGGACTACCTTCGTGACGTACGCGCCGCGGTTCTCGTAGGCCTCGGTCACGATTCTTTGTTACACCTCTCCATTAACGTACCACAAAGACTATTGTTATGATCTTTAGTTGTAGTGATAAAAATGCTTGGTGGAAGATTACAGAAAAATAAAATAAAATTAAAAGACTCCACTGGAGGACGAGCAGACTCTTAATCCGTCACGTTAGCCACGCTCGACGGCTAGCGCTCTCTTATGATACTCAACCGGCTAACAAGACTCTGAACCTGTTTTCTCGACAACGCTTGCGGAGTCAGTCGTACTAGAGCAAGAAGCATTTGTTACATCCAAGAATGTAACAAAGCCGTGCCACAGGTGAGCAGTATCAGTCATCTGTTGAGTCCACCGTTCGCTTTTAAGCCGCGGCACGATAACCAAAGAGTGAAGCGGCTTAAGAGATGCGGAGGGCGAGAAGGCGCTAGAGGCGACATGAAAGCGACTGCTGAAGCTGTTTTAGCGGCGGGCCGTGGAGAAGTGTGCGGCCTACCTCTGGTGGAACCTAGCGGTGTGGGGCGGCGTGGCCTGTCCCTGTTCCTGTTCCTGGAGGCGCGGTGGCGCGACCCGCAGCCCAGGCAGCCGCCGCAGCAGTCCAGAACTCTGCGCACACAAACCACAACCTCTCACTGCCTCCCACTCACGCTGCTGCCCACCCTCTCCCCTGCCCCTACTTGAAAAGCAGCCTCCGGCTTCCTACAACGCTGTAACACCTACTCGGTACACGAGATAAGTCAACGGCGAGCAACATGTAAAGCTTTTGTTTGCCATCATGATGTATTTTGTAGATGAATAAATAGGTCGCACAGATGACAAAATGGTAGTTATCGAAATAGACGACAGAGGGATAGAGAAACAAAATCGCTCAAAAGAGGAAAGGCCGCTGGACCTGATGGGGTACCAATTCGATTTTACACAGAGTACGCGAAGGAACTTGCCCCCCTTCTTGCAGCGGTGTGCCCTAGGTCTCTAGAAGACCGTAGCGTTCTAAAGTATAGGAAAAGGGCATAGGTCAGCCCCGTTTTCAAGAAGGGACGTCGAACAGATGTGCAGAACTATAGACCTATATCTCTAACGTCGATCAGTTGTAGATTTTTGGAACACGTTGTTATGTTCGAGCATAATGACTTTTATGGAGACTAGAAATTTACTCTGTAGGAATCAGCATGAGTTTCGAAAAAGACGATCGTGTGAAACCCAGCTCGCGCTATTCGTCCACGAGACTCAGAGGACCATAGACACAGGTTTACAGGTAGATGCCGTGTTTCTTGACTTCCGCAAGGCGTTCGATACAGTTCCCCACAGTCGTTTAATGAACAAAGTATCAGACCAATTGTGTGATTGGATTGAAGAGTTCCTAGATAACAGAACGCAGCATGTCATTGTCGATGGAGAGAAGTCTTCCGAAGTAAGAGTGATTTCAGGTGTGCCGCAGGGGAGTGTTGTGGGACCATTGCTATTCACAATATACATAAATGACCTCGTAGATAACATCGGAGATTCACTGAGGCTTTTTGCGGATATTGCTGTGGTACACCGAGAGGTTGTTACAATGGAAAATTGTACTGAAATGTAGGAGGATCTGCAACGAATTGACGCATAGTGCAGGGAATGGCAATTGAATCTCAATGTAGACAAGTGTAATGTGCTGCGAATGCATAGAAAGAAAGACCCCTTATCATTTACCTACAATATAGCAGGTCAGCAACTGGAAGCAGTTAATTCCATAAATTATCTGGGAGTACGCATTAGGAGTGATTTAAAATGGAATGATCATATAAAGTTGATCGTCGGTAAAGCGCATGCCAGACTGAGATTCATTGGAAGAATCCTAAGGAAATGCAATCCGAAAACAAAGGAAGTAGGTTACAGTAAACTTGTTCGCCCACTGCTTGAATATTGCTCACCAGTGTGGGATCCGTACCAGATAGGGTTGATAGAAGAGATAGAGAAGATCCAACGGAGAGCAGCGCGCTTCGTTACAGGATCATTTAGTAATCGCGAAAGCGTTGCGCAGATGATAGATAAACTCCAGTGGAAGACTCTGCAAGAGAGATGCTCAGTAGCTCGGTACGGGCTTTTGTTAAAGTTTCGAGAACATACCTTCACCGAAGAGTCAAGCAGTATATTGCTCCCTCCGACGTATATCTCGCGAAGAGACCATGAGGATAAAATCAGAGAGATTAGAGCCCACACAGAGGCATACCGATAATCTTTCTTTCCACGAACAATACGAGACTGGAATAGGAGGGAGAACCGATAGAGGCACTCAATGTACCCTCCGCCACATACCGTCAGGTGGCTTGCGGAGTATGGATGTAGGTGTAGATGTGGATGTACATAGGTCGACGTAACTAACTAGTGATAGTAGCTGAATGGATTGCCGTACGTGCGTGTTTCGGCCCATTTAAGTGGGAGTCTTCAGCTTCAACCGGCTGAACATAAAGCGCAGGAATTTCGAATACGTGGATCGAGCAAACTGCCTTATTTCGTTATCAGCAGTTACTGATACAGCAGCATATAAATATCGTTAAAAATTTTCAGGTTTATTCTAGTTTATAGGGATAAAAAATGATGAGTGTCTAAAATCTCCCGGTATCTTTCCAACATAATGTCCGAAGTCATTGTACTCCGTGTTAAACTGCCTTTATATCTAATATAGGTTGGGGAAATTAACACTGGCCCAGAAACGTGTTTAACAAGTGGACCACGCCTATTCGTCATACCAATTTCGTCCACATTGATGGTATATGCAGGGCTTGGACAGAAATGAAACTGATGGAGTTGCAGATGGCCACGCGTTTAGAATATATATATATATATATATATATATATATATATATATATATATATATATATATATATATATATATATATATATATAGCGTTTTTGGCATGGGTCGACGAGATATGAACAATTAACGTAGCGTAGTTTCCAGGCAACGCCTGGCGCAACGGAAAGAGTACACTTTCCTTATGCGGAAACTGTTTTTCCTGTCAATTTTTAAATAACTTACACTGAAAATAAAGCGAAATAATGTTCAGTATATTGTGTTTATTAATATTTTCGTAAAAGGCACAAGCAGGAAAGGAAAGGAAGGGAATGGAAAATTTTGGAACGCGCACTGGAAAAACGATCGATGAGCATCAAAATCTAGAAAATTTGCAAAGGTCTTATACAAAAATTTTTTCACTGATCTGATGAAGCCCTACGTGAGAGGAATGAGAGGAAGGAGAAATTCATTCTGTTGATTGGCTCGTGGGGAGGACAAACACGTTCACAATTATAGGACAAGATTTTTCAAGATTAGAAACGATTGCCATTGTGCAGTATTAAAATTACTCCCTCCAAACGCAATCCGCTAGTGCAAACCATGCGATGTCTACTATTATGGCCAGGTAAAGAATTTTGTCTGAGAGAGAGAAAAAGAAATCACATCCCGAGACGATAGCGTCAAAACGCATTCCATTGTAGATCACCAGCTATCCTCACCAATATTTGGCTTGGTTTGCTGCCAAACTGTACACTGATAGAAAAAACCTTTTATGAAGGTAAATGAAGTTTGTTTTCCTCTAGAAACTTTTAAAAGACATCTCAATTGTAGAAACACGGCGTTTAAAATGTGTCCAAGATGCCGAAAAAAGTTACTGCCTCCGCTATTTTTACGATGAATGTTACCAGTAGCAACAGTAAATTCTCAACTCCTTACAGATTTACTGTTGTCCATGAGTTACAACGTCCAGATGAACTTTCGCATGTTGATTTCTGCTGCTGGTTAGCGAGAGAAATGGATTCAGCATTTTTCAATCCTCAGTTTCTCATTCCATCAGATGACACCTTGTTCAGCCTGTCATGGTGTGTAAACTCACAGACCACGCAGCCTGTCATGGTGTGTAAACTCACAGACCATGCGCCACTTCCATTAAAAACTCCCCTTGAGTACAATGAAGAGCTGTTAGCATGATCTCAAGATTTGTATTTATATTTCCTGGTTTTCTTGAAAAACCACTCTATAGTGTTTTTATTTCGCCTCTATCTAATAACATTTTTAAGATTCTTTCAGAGAACTGGGTTTCAAATAATTCAATTTACGAGTAATCCTGCAAGTGGTTGTGGAGTGTGACACGCAAAATCACGGTGAAAGGCATTCAACAAACGCTTCACACATTATGAACAAATATTTCTCGTATCTATCAATGCACGAAAGTGCATATACCAATATGTTCCAAACAGCCGCGCGTAAAAATGTGATTTTTCAGGGGGCCATACCTCGGATTCTATTGATCACAGAGGTAAGGGATCAAACGCTTTAGATACACCTTCGCCTAGCTAACATTTTTATACCAGTGGGAAGCACGGGAATAATGTGAAGCTACATTATAGAACAGTGAAAAAATTTACACATTATGCACTTTCTCTAGCCCATTAGCCCAGGCAACTGAGCAAATAGGTTGGTTCTTTTGCACTATGTCTGGTCTAGGGTCGGCTTCAGGCGGCTTATGAAAGTATTGTTTGTTCATGGGCTGTTCATAGGAAAACTCGAAGAAAACATGATTTTTGGCTACCAAAAGTACCAACTGTGGAGATTGCCACTTCTGTAATTTCTATTCATGCAAATCGTCGAAATGTTACCTGTATGTTCTTAAGATGATGTTCTCGGTGAACCTTGAAGCTTTTTTCGATACCTCGTCCGTTACCAAGATTCAGAGGTTGAAAGTTACGCACATAAAGTACGCATGTAATATCTGGTCTGAAATTGTCTTGACTTTGAAATTATTCCATACGCTCCAAAAGACCCTGACAAAAAGTGAGAAACTAGCTTCCTCAGTCCTCATCCCGCGTTCCTCAACAAAAATTTTGGCATGCTAACACATCCGTGCTTTTTGTGCACAAAGAGAGCAGCACAGTGAAATGTCAGTGCAAGAGAGAGAAGACAGGGCCCGTGGGAGAGAAGGAGAGAGGAGGCAGTGATGGCAGGAGAGAGAAAGTTGCAGTGAAAGAGTCAGCGAGATGGATGAAGAAAATACTAGTGGGAGTCAAAGAGAGAGGAGATAGTGGCGGTAACTGAAAGAAGTGGCAGTAAAAGAGAAAGAGGGCTGGCTGAAGAGAGTAGCAGTGGATGCAAAAGATAGAGGAGACAGTAGAAATTGGACAGAGAGATGAGTGGAGAACTTTAACACGAAAACATTCTCCAATTTTCCCCCATCCCCTATAGCTATGCGTTAGAGTTTCCCAGACTAGGGATCAAAACCCTGAGCTAATGATCGCCAAGAATATGTGTAGAGAGGAGATCAAGGTAGTTCAAGACAGGGACAGCAGACTGTTAACCGAGAAGGAGAGAGACAGTGCTAACAGGAGAAAAGAATGGAACAAAGGCAAGGGTAGTGGGACAGAAAGAAGGTGGTAGTAGCACAGAAGGAGACAGTGGTAAAGGAGATCGATAGGAAGGGTTGAAAACAGCGACAGAGGGGGAGATCGTCAGGAGAAAGTGGAAATGGGAAAAAAGGAGACAGTGTCAGGGAAACGTATATAGACAATGGTAGTGAGAGGGAGAGCTGAATATGAAGACTTCACCACTACGAAAGACAAGGGAAAAGGATTTAGAATGTTCTGTATTAAAAGAGCGCGCATATGTTCACATTCCAAAATTTTTGGTGAGGAAGGCGGAATGAAGACTGAGACAGCTGGCTTCCCAATCTGCCAGACACTCTTAAAAAGGGAAATATGCACCTTTTTTGTAGTCTCGCAGGAATATTTTTCAGCTGGCTATATTATTCACGTGTAGTTCACCGTTATCTTTCTTCTGATTTGTAAATGGCATCTCATATTTCAAAAACGTTTTCCGATGCTCCTATTCTTTAGTATACATTAATTAGACTCTCGCGTCTGTGGTATTTCAAAGGTAGTACGACAACTCTATCTATAGTAATAAAACTATAAAATCGGCGTGTCTGTCTGTTTGAATCTCCAAAACTACTAGATTAATTTTGATGAGATTTTCACTGGTTCAGAATGGTTCAAATGTCTCTGAGCACTATGGGACTTAACTTCTGAGGTCATTAGTCCCCTAGAACTTAGAACTACTTAAACCTAACTAACCTAAGGATATCACACACATCCATGCCCGAGGCAGGATTCGAACCTGCGACCGTAGCGATCGCGCGGTTCCAGACTGTAGCGCCTAGAACCACTTACCTTTCACAGGTAACTTGAGCGTAGTTTGGGGCGACATATACACTTTATTTGAGAAAAATCGGATCACGGGGAAAAGGACATCGTAAAATATTAGGAATCTGCTCAGGTTAGTAGTTCGGATGTTTAACTCAGTGACACGATCATCTAACAGAGGACCAACAAATGGCACTTTTAGTTTCGTAGTGCATCAAAGAACAAATAGATGGCGCCGTTGTATTTTAACCTTAGTGACAGAATTGAGCGGCGCAATTTTATTTTCAAGAATAGAAACTAACATTGAATTTACTTGCCTAGTATGTGCGGATTTACTGATACTGCTTTGTGTGTTAAAAACTTAACGACATGGTCTTACTTCTTTCGGTAGGATTTATTCATAGTAGACTTACTGGCTCGGAAAACGAATTTATTGACAAAAAGACCCTATAAGGCTTGCGTTCTTACCGACTGAGATACGAAACCATAAAAAGTAACTGTTTGAAAAGGCTCTTCGTTAACCTGCGTTGCGAAACACAGGCGTATAACTAGTTTTGAAGATAGTTACCCGTTTCCTAAAATGATGCAACAGAATTCCTGCGAGCCTTCACCAAAAGGAACATCATATTCCAATTGATCAGTTTGAACTAAATATGCATAACATTGCTACTTCAAAAGGTAGTTTAAACAAATTTATTCCGTGAATTACGTAGATAAGTTGCCTTATGTCACTGCGTAACGTGTTTCAACGTAACTTAAGCTGCGAATACACATCATTTATATGAACGCCAAATTTATACCAGATGGTGAACTTCGATCTTCCTTTGATAAGATACAAAAATTTCGTGAATATAAAAACTATATTTAGGACAGACGAAGGTAAGGTCACAATATCGGGAACTGTTTTCTGTACGAAATGTAGAAAACTTTTAGTCAGACGATGACTCAAGACCTCTATCATCAGTTCGAGAACCAATCGGATCTAAAAAGTTTCCAAATATATGTTTTTTTTCTCGAGGTACTCTATAATCCTATGACAGATGACCAACTTCGCGGGCCGGCCGCTGTGGCCGAGCGGTTCTATGTGCTTCAGCTCTGAACCACACGGCTGCTACGGTCGCAGGTTCGAATCCTGCCTCGAGCATGGATGTGTGTGATGTCCTTAGGTTAGTTAGTTTTAAGTAGTTCTAAGCCTAGGGGACTGATGACCTCAGATATTAAGTCCCATAGTACTTAGAGCCATTTGAACCAGCTTCGCTATTCCACACGCCGAACATGTTATGCCTCAGTTAGATTGTAGATAAAAGATATGTGTCGTCTTGTTCTCTTGCTTTTAAACGAGGCAAAATTTTCTGAAAAAGCGTAGGTGAATACAAATTACGAATCACCTTACACAAGTATGAGAAAAGCATTCGCATTTGTTACCGGGGATGCGGCATTCTTATTATTTCAGTTAGACCTCTGGGCTATAGGCGTTAATCAGTGAAAAATGAAATTCTGCGGTTGAAGTGAGGGCTCGCGTCCTCTAGCGCATATGCGATAAACTGCCGCTGCCAAATACGAGATATAACATCTCGTTGCCTCAATAGTCAATCAATGAAAGCAGATAGCTGGCACGGCATACAGCGACGTAAGCCACTTATGTGTTTGTGCAGAATATTTATCTGTTAAATGGCGTAAAATCGGCGACCTGTTTACAGGCTGTCAACGCAGTTCACATCCATAACATAGACTGAACGATACCGATTTTAACTACGTAGCGGAAAATGCATGATAGGAAATGATTTCATTTCGTACACAAGCTTTGTAGATTTTTAGTGAATGACATACGATAATAGGCACTTCATTAACAACACAGATTTTGTTTTCAAACAAGCATATCACAAAAATTGCCAAAGAGCAATAAAATCTAAATACCAGTTGAGTGGAGATATATCGGAAAATAAAACTTCCTTACTTCTAGCGACTGAGTTTCTGGGCACGCCATACGGCTTCAATCAGAGGCTGATCTTCCAACACTTCTCTGTCACTTCCGAAACTCCAGTGTATCGCCTCTTTCCATCTTGATGTGCCAGCATTCATGGGAGAAAGAATCTGACGTAAAATGTCTCATAGTGTACTCTCCGCTTTGGAGCTAAATATTCACAATAACGTGGACTACATCTGAAAAAAATACAAATTTTTATGTTTATTTCAAACGTATTTAGTGCCAACGTAGTCCTAGAAATTTTTGCGATTCACACAAAGTAACTCAGCAGCTTGATCGACTATATTGTCAATAAATAAAAAAATATTGTAGATTAAGAATAAAGTTCTTTTATTTTCATTATCATCACAAAACGTTTTGATCCTTAGGCTGCCGATTTCGGTCAGCGACGATAATGTTTAGATTTGCAGCAAAACATGAGAAAACCAAATGCAATGAGTGGACAGTCAACATGTTAAAACAATGTGCCACAACGGAATGTATTACTTTCAGATATTTGGAAAACGTACTCTTAAACTATTTTGTTCTGTCATAGTTTTTGTTCTAAGGTACAGACTATCCACTTGTATTTGGTTTTCCGAAGTTTTGCTGCAGATCTGAAGATGGTCATCGCTAACCGAAACCGTTAGTCTAAGAACCAAAAGTTGTGTGATCATAGACGAAAATAAAAGAAATTTATTCTACACTTTCTCGATCGCTGTTTGATTCGCAACTTTGTCTCAGCTTATGAATATAGGTTAACTCATTATTTTAAATAATTTCAGATATCAGTTAATACCATTGTCACAGTCCGATGGTCCAAACTACCATAATACGGCAGATCAAAATTCAAAGTAACAGAACAGCGTACAATCTATATTCATACTAATATTATAAATGTGAAAGTACGCCTGTCTGTTACGTCTTTACGACTAAACCGCTGAACAGATTTTGATAAAATTTGGAGATGTCTTGAACGCTGAGGAAGAACATAGCTACTTTAGAAAGTGTGTAGTACAGCATATTTATTGATTTGAAGAATATAACGCGAAATATTGAACAATAACCACTTTTATAGAAAGCTATTCACTTTTTGACTCCTGAACTTTAGCATACTGGTGAATATTCTTTCATTGTTTGATATGTTTTACGTATTATGATTCAACGTAATGAATATAATGTTTATACAATCTTCAACGTGTTTCATCCATAATTCCATATTAATATCAGTCACATCCAGTCAAATTTTAGCCACTTAGCTTAACTTCTTCATCGCGTTTAAATCAGCGTAATCAGCTGGGTCATGCTGTGGGGTTGCTGTTACACGGCCATGAGCTCCTGGGCTCTATTCCTGCCGGGTCGGTTTATTTTTGCTGCTGGCGTCTGAGCTTATGAGTTGTTCTCGCCACTATTTTATCATCATCGACGTGCAGTTCACCATAGTGGCGTCAAATAAAGAAACTTGCACCACGTTCTCGAACATCCCCCCCCCCCCCCCCCCCCGGGGTCTCCTGGTCAATAAAACCATACGCGCATTTCATTTTATTTTGCTGACTCGTGGGCGCAGCCGTGGGTAACAGCTAGAATACAATGCTTGTACAATCATCAATGTGTGTAATTCGTAACAATCCATATCTGCATAGTAATATTACACATGCGGAAGTAACTCTGTCTATTAAGTTTCCACGGCTAAACCGCTAAACTGATATCCATGAAATTTGGCCTTGTTGAAGCAGATAGGCTGCTTTAAAAAGTGTATAGTACGCTATAGTTATTCATTTGAATAATATTACAGAAATTAAGGGAAAATATTTACTCTTTGAAAAAGCTATTTACTCTTGCACTTTTGAACTTCATCATATTTCTGAAAATGCTTTTACTAGTTGATATGTTCTGTGTAATATGATATAACGTAATCAATACAATGCTTATTCAATTCTCAACGTGTTTAATCCATACTTACAGACTAATACTACTTATATTAAGTGCGAAAGTAGCTCACTCTGTTATGTTTTCACGACTCTACCGCTGTACCGATTCCCATGGTATTTGGTAAGGAGATAACTTGAACCCTGAGGAAGACGGCAGGCTCCTTTAGAAAGTCGAATCCTTCTGACTGTTATTAAAATTGTTAAACATGGTGTATGTGAGTGGCATGCAGACAACGCTGGCGCGATAGTTGGCGACTCTTAGTGCCTATCTGTCTATCTATCTATCTATCTATGTGCTGATGACCTTGCTGTTCAGCGCCCTCCTCTATAAATCATCATCATCTTACTCTATAGCGATTATTCCGCGACAGTGCAATTTTATTGTGCGCCTGGTTCATTATATTGAGTTCCTACACCACCTGACATAGCTGGAGAGTTCTAATGGAGACAAAACAATAAAAGCGGGCGGTAAGACCGAGAACCTTATTTAAAATTATTACTATACGCAAACAGTTTTTGATGTTGCTGAGCAACAGTCATACAATAATTTTTAAATGAACACACCGCCATTTTGCTGTACTGTTGTTTATTTAATTACGACCAAGGTTTCGGCCTCTTATGCCATTTTCAGTCACTTGAAAATGGCCGGCCGTTGTGGCCGAGCAGTTCTAGACGCTTCAGTCCGGAACCGCGCTGCTGCTACAGTCGCAGGTTCGAATCCTGCTTCGGGCATGGATGTGTGTGATGTCCTTAGGTTAGTTAGGTTTAAGTAGTTCTAAGTCTAGGGGACTGATGACCTCAGATGTTAAGTCCCATAGTGCTTAGAGCCATTTGAACCATTTTGAACTTGAAAATGGCATAAAAGGCTGAAACCTGGGTCGTAATTAAATCACTTGAAAATGACATAAAAGGCCGAAACCTGGGCCGTAATTAAATAAACGACAATAGTCAAATGGTGGTGTGTTTATCAAAAAAAAAAAAAAAATTACAATAGGCCTCGCAGGCGTAAGTCTGATTTAGCACAAAGTTCTTAGAGAGCTCAAGCTGCGAAAGTTACTAGAATACAACAAATCAGAGCAATCTCATGTGCTCTGGAACCTCGACGCAGAACGTCAGGTGGGCTTAAGAGCTACAGAGGCGTCAGACCAGTCACAAGCTCGTCGCATTTAAGATTCCGAGTGTCATACCTCTCTTACAACTTTCAAGACGCTTGAATACTCATAACGATGGCCTTATTTATAGGCTGTACGTCAAGCAGAGAACCGTGCTTTACATGTGTAACATGGGAGGTCTTTGGTAAGGCTGTATTCAGTTAGGATCTATTAACGGACTCTGTTAAACAGACATTACTCATCATAGGGGCCTGGATCAACAGCGTAGGCACCATAAAGCATTAAGATGGAATGAAGAAACTGTTGGTATGTGTTGTGTCACCGCCAGACACCACACTTGCTAGGCGGTAGCCTTTAAATCGGCCGCGGTCCATTAGTATACGCCGGACCCGCGTGTCGCCACTGTCAGTGATAGCAGACCGAGCGCCACCACACGACAGTTCTAGAGAGACGTCCTGGCACTCGCCCCAGTTGTACAGCCGACGTTCATAGCAAAAGCTACACTGACCGATACGCTCTCATTTGCCGAGACGATAGTTAGCATAGCCTTCAGCTACATTTGCTACGACCTAGCAAGGCGCCGTATTCAATTGATATTGAGATTCTATTAATGTATCATCAAGAGCGATGTTCTACAAATGTGGATTAAAGTTAAGTATTCCAGAAGCTACGTACTTTTCTTTATAGCATTCATTACGTATCCTGTTTCAGACCTCACGCCAGCCTGCGTGAGTTTAAGCGCGTGCCTTTCGGCTTCCTTTCATTGTGTCTAGGCTGTCTTGTCTAGACACAACAGTATGTGTTGCTCTGGTGACAAAAATCTCATATTCACTATTAGGTGTGCCAGAGAAACCCCTAAAAACTCTACTTTTGCACGAATGTAATGAATCGAGACATTTTTAAATGTAATTAGAAAATATAAAATATGCTTTCAGATTTGACTTACAGCAAAATAATAGAAACGCATTCATTATGGATCTACATACTGGCACGGCATAAATTTTTTATACATACGTCTCTACACCACCATATACACAGACATCTCGTACATTTACTAGTTTACTTACTCTCCATCAATCATCATAACAAAACTGCATACATTTTTATACATACCTCTCTACATCACTATATACACAATTATCTCGTAAACTTACTAGCTTGCTTACCCACCATCAATTACCATAACAAACCTACAGATATGCGAGCGAAGAAGCGGCAGACAGCTAGTTCAGTATAACTGTTTATTGAGAAATGCCCAATGCTCGAAACTAGTCGCACAACATAATTATGGCCTAAAATATCCAGTTGAGGTAATTTTCAGGTATTCATCCTGTAACCTTATCACAGCTGTAATACATAACGAGCGGGTGTTTCTCTTTTTTTGGTTACGTTAGTGAAAGAAAAGTCATGGCGAAACCAGGGTTGAGGTTATTAGAGAATGGGTATTCCCTTGTAAGCCATCGAAATAAAGATGGAATTAAGGTATTTAAAATTTTTGAACAGAAGAACGTAGGTTTTTTTTTTTTTTTTTAGAAATACAAACTGGCACGAAGACAGTGAATATGTTGAAACAAGTTCATAAAAGAGAAGTTACAAATTTGGAGTTAATTGTCCAGTTGATGATTATGTGACGACAGACGGAGCGAAAGTTCGATTTGGACTGGGAAGGGGAAGTAGATTAGTGTCGAACTTATAGAGGGAGAAATGGGGACGCTTCGGGCAAGTGTCGATGTTTCTGACGGACTTCCACCGTCTTTATAGGTGTCGATGAAGAAAAGCTGTCAGTGGTTTAGAGCACGTGCTGTGGACGCTGTCTGTAGACGTTTTGTTGTCCATAGAGAGTATGGATACGAAACACTAGTTCACGCCTCTTCACCTAATCTCGCTTTAGATGACGGTCAATGTTTGGAAAATGGTCGCCCAACTGCCAAAGTAATACTTCCTCCAACTTTTAGGTTCACAGTTTGGAAAAACTTTCTTTTTTAGTGTCGCACGCTTCCATCTACAGATATTTCTAGTGGACCAACTGACGTAGTTTCAAATGGGATGCGTTGCTTTCACCCCTCAGAGGTGAACGTTAAAGGAACCAGAAGCTTATTCTAAAAACCTGTTCACTTAGAGCACAGCATAGGAGAGGTACTGTATTAGTATAGTGTTAAAATAAACGATACTGAAGTGCTACCTTTTGGCTTCAGGAAGTACTTCTACATCAAATTATGGTTGTTTTGTGGAGTTCACCCACTAGTCATTACGCAGGAACGTAAGTTTCATTAGGCGTGCGATCTCAAAAATTAAATAAAAGAACTGTGTGTTTTATCGAATATCTGCTTCATCAATTTTTAACTAGGTATTTCGTATGAGGCAGTCTGTAGCTAGTAATCCAAGACGTGCATTGCGAAAGACGTGCATTGCAAGATAGAAGTCCGCTCCACTTGGAAAATATTACTGCGATTGCACCTCAGGTATGAAAAATATGTGAGAAGTTGTATTACTAGATCATGATATGAGAGCACAGTGTAACGGTGTAATTCAGCAGAAGGTGACTATCGAATTGGTAATTGGTGGTAAGATCTTATGGGACCAAACTGCTGAGGTCATCGGTCCCTAAGCTTAACCTAACTTAAACTTACTTACACTAAGAACAACACACACCAATGCCCGAGGAAGGAGTCGAACCTTCGTCGCGGAGAGCCGTGCGAACCGTGACAAGACGCCTGAGACCGCGCGACTACCGCGCACGGCGACTATCGAATTGTTTATTAACACATTACACTATATCTCATCACAATGTTTATATTAGATATTACTGTGAGTCACTACCAGGGTACGCTAAAAGAGGGCGAGATTTGAGAAATATATGCACAGTCTACCAAAGCAAGTGAAGCATTCTTTAGACATTAGCATACTTTATCCATAGTGAATTCATACTGAAATACATGACCGTGACAGTCGAATGGAATTTCAGGCATTAGAAGTCACTTTAGGATTTATCTGTTTATTTACACCCATAACTAGTTTTAAGCGCTTAATCACACACCTTAATGTACTCGGAACGTGTGTTTTTACAGATGTCTGCCCAGGCAGGTCGAGGTAATAGTTGCCCCAGAGTCTGCTTGTCGTAAAAGATACGCAAACTGACGCCACCAGACTGAACGTATTTCGTCAAGAAAGTTTTCCATATGACAAATATACCGATAAAAATTTCCCTAAGATGTATTGGACGAACATGTATGTATACGACAGTCAGTACGAGATTGACATAGTGTTTAAGCAACGGTATTAGGGTGTTCCTTTTCTTCGTCTGCACATCCTGTTGGTTCAACATTAAAACATTTTTAAAACAGGATAAAAAGAGTCTCAATTCAAGAAATAATATTTTTTCATAGTAAGTGAAGATGAAACCAGGTGCAGATCTGGTGTAAAGATCAGAACCGGTATTCAACATTGTAACTGGTGGGAAAATGTGGCAGCTCTACCTTCCACTATGCCAGTTGTGTGTATGTATGTTTCCCGATGATTCTTACAATGAAGAAGAGAACAAGCAGGGTAGACAAGATATTGTTGCTTACATTCTTCGCACAAATTGGATCACCTAGGCATGTGAGCGAACATGTTCAAAATACACTCCTGGAAATTGAAATAAGAACACCGAGAATTCATTGTCCCAGGAAGGGGAAACTTTATTGACACATTCCTGGGGTCAGATACATCACATGATCACACTGACAGAACCACAGGCACATAGACACAGGCAACAGAGCATGCACAATGTCGGCACTAGTACAGTGTATATCCACCTTTCGCAGCAATGCAGGCTGCTATTCTCCCATCGAGACGATCGTAGAGATGCTGGATGTAGTCCTGTGGAACGGCTTGCCATGCTATTTCCACCTGGCGCCTCAGTTGGACCAGCGTTCGTGCTGGACGTGCAGACCGCGTGAGACGACGCTTCATCCAGTCCCAAACATGCTCAATGGGGGACAGATCCGGAGATCTTGCTGGCCAGGGTAGTTGACTTACACCTTCTAGAGCACGTTGGGTGGCACGGGATACATGCGGACGTGCATTGTCCTGTTGGAACAGCAAGTTCCCTTGCAGGTCTAGGAATGGTAGAACGATGGGTTCGATGACGGTTTGGATGTACCGTGCACTATTCAGTGTCCCCTCGACGATCACCAGTGGTGTACGGCCAGTGTAGGAGATCGCTCCCCACACCATGATGCCGGGTGTTGGCCCTGTGTGCCTCGGTCGTATGCAGTCCTGATTGTGGCGCTCACCTGCACGGCGCCAAACACGCATACGACCATCATTGGCACCAAGGCAGAAGCGACTCTCATCGCTGAAGACGACACGTCTCCATTCGTCCCTCCATTCACGCCTTTCGCGACACCACTGGAGGCGGGCTGCACGATGTTGGGGCGTGAGCGGAAGACGGCCTAACGGTGTGCGGGACCGTAGCCCAGCTTCATGGAGACGGTTGCGAATGGTCCTCGCCGATACCCCAGGAGCAACAGTGTCCCTAATTTGCTGGGAAGTGGCGGTGCGGTCCCCTACGGCACTGCGTAGGATCCTACGGTCTTGGCGTGCATCCGTGCGTCGCTGCGGTCCGGTCCCAGGTCGACGGGCACGTGCACCTTCCGCCGACCACTGGCGACAACATCGATGTACTGTGGAGACCTCACGCCCCACGTGTTGAGCAATTCGGCGGTACGTCCACCCGGCCTCCCCCATGCCCACTATACGCCCTCGCTCAAAGTCCGTCAACTGCACATACGGTTCACGTCCACGCTGTCGCGGCATGCTACCAGTGTTAAAGACTGCGATGGAGCTCCGTATATCACGGCAAACTGGCTGACATTGACGGCGGCGGTGCACAAATGCTGCGCAGCTAGCGCCATTCGACGGCCAACACCGCGGTTCCTGGTGTGTCCGCTGTGCCGTGCGTGTGATCATTGCTTGTACAGCCCTCTCGCAGTGTCCGGAGCAAGTATGGTGGGTCTGACACACCGGTGTCAATGTGTTCTTTTTTCCATTTCCAGGAGTGTATATCATTCAGTCTAATTTCATAACTATAAACATGTTTTTCTATACACAAAGCTTCGGGAAATATTTTACACTGTTTTAGTTTTTTTTTTTATTTCGATAGTTTGAAACGACGGCTCAAAAATTCTTCTTAAGTGTGGAAAAGAAAAATTAATTGACAATCAGCTGTCGAATGTAGCAGTGATTGTAAGTTTAGTAACAAGGATTACTAGGAAGTTGGCTGATATCCTTAAGATACAGAGCCTGACACAGTGATGACACAATTTACACACCTAATTGAGATGACCGAATGTACAAGGTATGGCATAATCTAAGTCAACAGGACCTTGTCTCGATTTTATTACCCAGGAAAAGGCGTATCATTGTACCGAGTTCAAGAGATCAAAGCATGTTTTCAAAGTAGCGTAGACAGATACGAGAGAACCGTTCAGTGAACTCATATGGTAATTTTTATTTACCTACTGGCAGAAATACCAATAACTTTTTGGAAACACACGAAATTAGTCAGTGTAACAAATTCATCTGTCCAAAAGTAAAATTAAACGAAGTAAAATTAAATCTGGAATAATTAAATTCTCTTCTCCAAAATTATTTCCCTCAAGATTATCACAACAAAGTTCTTACTTTCCACTGATGCAAAGTTGTGAAAGTAGCCGATATAGAAATGATAGGGTGCTTTATAGATTAGCTATGAACTGTGCGGAAGAATTAGCAAAAATTTATAGAACGTCACTTTTAAAGATGTCCATTGTGATCGGCCGTCTTCCATATATTGTGTTTTACGTAGCTTGGTCTCGTAAGCACTCATTGTTATTACATGTGCAGCACGTTGATCGGCTTGCGCGTATTCAGGGCTGTTCGCACCCCCCTCAGATTTAGTCGTAAAATGGCCCAGTGGATAGCCCGTGAAAAACTGAAGACAGATCAAACAAGAAAACAGGAGGAAGGTGTACTGAACTGTGAAAAAAAAAGGAAAATAGAAACAATGAACGCTCCAAGGTCAACATGTGCCACATCGAGCGAGTCGGAAGAAGCGGGGCGGCGTGGTTGTGTGGTCCCGGTGTTGGACTGCAAAGAGGAAGAGCCGTGTTGAAATCTCCCTAGTGCTTAAATATTTTTCTTATCACAAAATTACGAACATTCCGTCCGGTCATTGACGTGCTTGTTCCCATTCTGTAACCTTGGCAATTGTCATACTATACATTGGTAATAGAATGCAAGTCATGTGGCAAGAATATTTTACCGTCGCAAGTAAATGTGGTGAATAGTGAGAGCAGGCGAGAAGCCGCATAGATCTCTCACAGAAGAGAAAACAACAAATAAATGGATGCGAAATATGTCACAACGAAGGAATTCAAGAGGCAAAACATCCAAAACGGAATGCGTGAGTCACAACACGTGGCACTTGTGTAGAACAAAGAAAAGGTAATACGTCTGGAAGTCGCTTCCTTACACCTCGTTGTTGCAAACGGACGTCACACCACCATACAAATTTGAATACAGTGATTAGACAGGTCAATAACCGGACTTACAGTTCTTCAATTTGTGAAAAAGAGTGGCATGAGGGAGAGATGAACACGAGTTTCCCTACACGCAGTCCAGCACTGTGACTACACAACCACGACGGCGTCGCTGCTCAAGTGCGTTCGATGTTGCGCTTGGACCGTTTCTGTTTTGGTACTTTTTTCACAGTTCAGAACACCTTCTTCTTGTTTTCCAGTTTGATATGTATTCAGTTTTTGAAAACATATCCATTGAACCATTTTACCACTAAATCTGAGGGGGGTGCGATGGGGAGATTCCCTTGTGAGGTCTTTGAGGCTAGTATGGCTTCGGCTAATGCCTAGCGAGGGAGTGCCCGCCAGACGTGCCTTGGAGATTTTGAAAACAAAACAAGACTCTATGCTTCAGGTTATTCCGCACAGGCTGCTCTGGAGTGAAGGCGTGTTTTGTTCGTGTGGGACATGGTGCAGTAACGAGCGCTGCTGCAGTACACTGAGAGAGAGGAACCCGTGCATGAAAGCAGCTATAGGGTTGTATTGACAAAGAGATTATAACAAGCATACGCTGCATCTTTCTGGACGCCTATTCTGCGGGACAAGGTAATGTGTTTCTTTATCTTACGACATACCGAGCTATACTGTAACAGTGCGGTTCCTTAGGCAATGTTATCGAATGAGTAGCAGAGATGCAGTTGTGGTTACGATCAATATGGAACAGATCCAGTTTTGTTTCTGTATGGGTTCTGATTCGTGATGAGGTCTAACAAGCCGACATCTCATTCACTTTAAAGTTTTAAACTTTTTATATTTCTTTCAAATTCACTTTACGGAGCAGGCCCTTTTATCATTGAGCAGACAGTAGAAAGTAAATAATGTAACATTAATCTAATTGTTCTGTGTAGAATACTCGTGCTTTAGGAATCAAATAATAAACCTGACGTTGAAAGAAAATTTCATGTCCTTATTGCTACTTTGTCCCTTACCTCAACGTAATTAATAATTAGAAAACTATATTTGCAAGATAGTAGCACTAAGAAGGGTGTCTCTCCCAAGAGTCGTCAAGCGCATTTTCTATAGGGTCACTTGCTAGATTGTAGACTTCAAATCGGCCTCTGTCCGTCAGTACACATAAAACCTGCGAGCCGCTATGTCGACGTTAGCAGACCGAGCGCTGCCATTCATTCAGTCTTAGGAGACAAGCTAGCGCACTGGCCAGTTCTACAGCCGACTAATAGGAATGGTTCACTTGTTATAGCTTCTTCAGAGACGCTAGTTAGCATAGCTTTCAGCTAAGTCAGTAGCTACGACCTAGCCAGGCGCTACATACAGTTTATGTATTGACAATTGATCCATATGTGTGAAGCAATCAGAATTGAAAAGAAGTATTGGCAGTTCAGTCTAGAACTGCATTTGTAATTATTATTGTGCAAAGTCAAGATCGACGTTCACCATTGATGATGAATTAAAGCTAAGTATTTAATTGTATTCCTGTCGCCGGCCGGTGTGGCCGATCGGTTCTAGTGGTGGTGGTGGTGGTGGTTAGTGTTTAACGTCCCGTCGACAACGAGGTCATTAGAGACGGAGCGCAAGCTCGGGTTAGGGAAGGATTGGGAAGGAAATCGGCCGTGCCCTTTCAAAGGAACCATCCCGGCATTTGGCTGAAACGATTTAGGGAAATCACGGAAAACCTAAATCAGGATGGCTGGAGACGGGATTGAACCGTCGTCCTCCATCGGTTCTTGGCGCTTCAGTCTGGAACCGCGTGACCGTTACGGTCGCTGGTTCGAATCCTGCCTCGGGAATGGATGTTTGTTCTGTTCTTAGGTTAGTTAGGTTTAAGTAGTTCTAAGTGCTCATGACCTCAGATGTTAAGTCCCACAGTGCCCAGAGCCATTTGAACCACTTTTGTATTCCTGTCTACTACTTTCTAATCGCCTAAGATGATCCAGATACATCCCGTCAAGTATAGTTCATTGATCCTCACGTCAGCCTACGTGATCAACGTGTGCAATTAATGGCCACACCTCGTGATCAGATTAAGAGTCAAATTGCGTGACTCAGCCAGGTCACCCTTTTTTACATGAGGCTCATAGTTCCGCCTCATACACAACATTTTCCTTAGTGTTTCTTTAGTATTTTTACAACGAATAGCTGGAGTCAGGGCAAACAAACTCTGCTCCTCATGTCTTTCATGCAACGCTCAGCGTCCACGGAAAACGTAGAGTTGTTTACGGTTATAAGCAAAATGATTTTTAATTGGAAATTTACTTGCCAATTCGACAGAGCGGTATCAGATTAATCTAGTGCAATGTTCATTTTATCAATATGTATTAACAGTAGTAATGAAACACGAGGAATAACGAGTACTCCAGCAGCAACAGCACTATCCTGGCCCGCGCTGACTGCAAACACCATGCAGAAAAAGCGTAGCTCAGTCGCTATCGATAAAAGCTTAACGCACCAGACTAATCTGAGAGCACTCCATCGAATGTGAAAGTAATATTTCGATTTAAGAATCTTTTGTTTGTAGCGGGAAACAAACTGACGCTTTCCCTCGACGTAGGGCTTAGCATAAAAACGCGATGAGCAGGATTTGTTTAGTTTGCGACCAGCTACACGTCGCAAAAATCAAATAGTAAGTATCTACCGAAATACCAGGTAATATGCATCTGACGACGCTTAGGAGAGACACCCAGTACAGTCACGAGCTCGCACCGATGCCACTTGCATAGGTAATTACAAAATTAATATTATGTTTTGATTCGATCGACAGTTCATTTGGAACCACGTCTGCTTCGTCGTCTTGTTATTCTGCTCCAAAACAGCGTTGTGTTACCAGGTCATCATAATCCAAGCTCTGAAACGCGTTCGCGCTACCGATACTGCTCAGTGCTCCAGTTTTCCGCATCACTGCGTTATTCCGAGCAGCTGTGATCGAGACGGCTATATGCGTAAGGTTACACAAGCGGGAAATTAGGGAAACGTGTCTGCAACGCGGTGCAGCCAATTCTAAGAGGTGAATACTGCAGCACATTTTACAAGCAGGAGTTTATCACGTATGTCTGTTTTCAAGTTTTTTCTGTCAAAGCAGTAACTTTTATTACTTGATTAAATACATAGATTAGAGAGCGCTCATTATGATGAGCAGAACTAGAAAAAGCATTCCATGCAGGCATTTAAATTGTGACGTTGATAAACTTACATACATATTGATTTTACTGTGTGTAACATACAGGGTGACAATTATTGAACTATATGTAATAATATAGCATAAATTCTGAACGATTGGCAGCGGGGCATGATGGGAATTAGTATGCTTAGTATGGTTTGGTTTAGCGACGAAGCTCACTTTCATCTGGATGGGTTCGTCAATAAGCAAAATTGGCGCATTATGGGAACTGACAAATCGCATTTTGCGATCGAGAAGTCTCTTCACCCTCAACGGGTGGCTGTGTGATGTACAATATCCAGTCACGGAATAAACGGTGACTACCGGAAGGTTTTGGAAGATGATTTAATACCCATTATCCAAAGTGACGGTGATTTTGACAAGATGTGGTTCATGTAAGACGGAGCCCATTGAAGTAGAGGAGTATTTGATGTTGTGGACGAGCACTTTGGGAACCGCATTCTAGCTCTGGGGTACCCAGAGGCCACTGGTATGGGCCTCGATTGGCCGCCATGTTCCCTGGACCTGAATACATTCGATTCCTTTTTGTGGGGTTATATTAAAGACAATGTGTACACCAATAACCCCAAAACCATTGCTGAGCTGAAAACAGACATTCAGCAGGTCGTCGACAGCATCGATATTCCGACGCTTCAGCGAGTCATGCAGAATTTTGCTATTCGTCTGCCAATAGTTGCACGCATATCGAACATGTCATAACCTAAATCCGAATATTTGTAGTGACGTTTACATGTTGAATAAAGTGTGTGCACGCCATAGTTTGTAACTAATTTACGTTTTTTTAATTTAATTTAATTTTATTTATTTATTTATTTTTTTGTATAGTTCATTCATTGCCACCCTGTATGCAGAAGTATGGTTCGTGATAAAGTCAAACAGATGGAGTTAAACAGGTTAAAATCTGTTAAACCGGAACGTTAGCGAGACTTTTTCAATTTCAGAAGACATTGTTTAACCAAATATTGAAATAACCTTAGCAGCTTGTAAGTGCTTTCGTGGATATTACTCATTGAGTAACATTTTATAAAACTTTTGAAAATTCCTGGATTCAACAAATAGATCGTTGAGCTGGGTGCTCCACTGTACGGCTATCATCTCAAGCCGGAGGTATTGAGATACATTAGGAGTAAAAAAACCGATAATGGTCTGAAAATTGAATCGAAATCCGTCTTAAGTTGTGCAATGTCTTGGAATCTCTTTAAGAACTCATGATGAAATATTTCAATTATTGGAACGTATTCGGTCATGTCTGATCCACAAATCTCTGTCTTGAGTTACGGGAAACTTTTCATATCATCAACGTGA
Organism: Schistocerca serialis cubense; assembly: GCF_023864345.2. NCBI lineage: Eukaryota > Metazoa > Arthropoda > Insecta > Orthoptera > Acrididae > Schistocerca > Schistocerca serialis. The sequence continues at coordinate 466,603,650 of NC_064643.1, forward strand.
AACTGATTTTTCCACAGGACAATTTTCTTTTATTTTGGATGATAGCATAAGCCTTATTTGCCACATGAGGTACCAAACGACTCTCCCCTTGCATTAACACAGTTAATGAGTTCAAATAATTTGTGATATCAACAATAAAAGATTTTGTTACAACTCTACTTACCCTGAACTCAGTTTTATTTCCTAATGACCGCTTCAGTGAAATCATTATTCACCATCGTGTGTCAGAAAGCAAGAGCACTGTATCGTCTTTGTAGCTGTTGTTGTAATGAGGTTCCAATAAATGTTTTCCCAGCTCGTAATAGTGAGAGGCCAAATTATGTCCTTTGCTAGGGCTTTAAATTATAGGGAAGGTAAGCTAATTGCCATTTAGCACGGAACATGTAGCTTCTCTACTATTGTTTTAGACAAATACATAAAAGCCAAATTACTCCTAAAGCAGAAAGTAAATCTAGTTTAACGCCAATAGTACTGTCGGCAAACTGCATAGCGTCTGACAAGGCGACTGTCCAGCCCTTGCAGTGTCCGGCTGCGGCGTTTCCCCTCCTGCACACCCTTCAGCCACACATCGCCGCTGGGCTCGGAGCGCTATGCAGGAGCTCGGCCGGAGCGCTCACGCTGTTGGAGCGTTGTTTGACCAGGCCTGGCGCAATCAACAGCAGATTGTTTCAGAGGGCAATACAAGGTCTGTTTCATTATGTATGCGTGTCTGAGGCTAGTCAGATTGCGTAATAATATTATTTTGTTTGGGCTTTATTCACTTATAATGGGGGCATCTTTAATTAGGGCAGTTTCAAGCGGCACTTTAATGTCCACTATTAGTAACGAAGTTACATCCAACTTAACAGACACCATATAGCTTGACCGTAAAAGCAGCAACATGACTGTGAATAAGAATGAATCACAGGAAAGATAGTATTTTAGACATGTCACTCGTTCCACAGATTATTTTCATCAGTCTGGCATCCTTAGCAAGTAAGAGTAATGGAATATGTAGAGAATATCCATCGAAAAGGGGCGCCTTTCGTCACGGGATCGTCCAGTCGATGCGGTAGCGTTACAGAGGTGCCCTAAAACCTGCAGTAACAGATGCTACAAGAGAGAGGCTGTGCGTCTGGGAGAGGTATACTGTTGAAATTTCGGGAGCGTACGTCCCAACAAGAGTCAACGTATTACTTCCTGCCATGTAGGACTCGCGAAATGAAAACAACAAGTAAATAAGAAAAATTAGATGTATTACAGAACTTTACCGACAACCATTTGTGATTAATACAGTAAAAAGTGATAGGAGGAGGAAGACAGTAGTACAAGGGTACTAGGGTAGTGGGTTTACAGGTGCATTTTTTATATCAAATTGATACGGAAATTAATTAAATTGATCAATTAATCAACCGCACCCTTGCCCACCCTCGCCCTGACAACGCCTATCCCCACCCCCGTATGACATCACATGTTTTTTTCAACCTGCACGTGGGCCCCAGCCCCTCATCCTCCCCAATCCACCCACCCCCACTCCTCCACCCCTCCCCAACCTACCCTATCGGCAAGAATTTCGAATTTTGACGGGAATTTCTTGGTCGCAGTGTTGTGCTGACATCACACCCCATCCACCACCCTGGAAAAGCTTACGAAGACAATAACTCAACCGACGCTCTTAAAGGCCCCAGATACATATGTGATCTATCCTGAGACTTTCAAAGAGTGATTCCACAAATTGTGTCATGTTTAACAGAACTCTGTAGCAGCTCTCTACACAGAGAACCAGCCGCGTATGACGCGTTGTCACAAAGAAAAGTGTATAAGGGGGTTTGTTTGAGTTGTTATCCCCGGATGATAATTAGGCGAAATATTTGTCAGGATTTGTAAGCGGTGGGTCCTTGAGGTACGGCAATACGCGAACACCGAGAAGTAAGTTTAAACAGTTTTATTAATAAAACACGCTCGCTACGTGCACCCATCATCACTGTGTCTGACATCCTAATTACGGTCGTATCGAAAGGCTCCATGGTGCGCTAAGAAAAGAGACGTATTCGCGCCCGAGGCCGCGGTAGTTAATACGGCGCGCTGCGGACGGCGGCCAGTGGCGTACTCCTTGCCTCGCACTTGCAAGGGAAACCTTCGTTTGGCACTGACCTTACACACTGTACACTGTTGGTGGAGCTATGACAACATGTTCCCATTTGCACCGAGTGGTCAAAATGCGCACCTGTCGCATTAACTCTGCTCGCCGGTTTCCCCACAGGACGCAAAAGATCTTAGCTATAGCGCTCTCCGACTTCCGTACAGGTCAGACTTAAATTGGAACGATCACACGGACTAAGCTGCAGGGAGGGCGGAACAGAAGCTTTGGAGCAGTTACAAGATGCAGAGGGAGTGTCTAAAAAACGGCGCTGCAGTTTTTGGTGTATGCGATCTTTAGCAGATTGGTTCGAAATAAAAGGTGACTCGTTTCGAGATGCGAGAGTGACACCGTAATCATTGAAAGATATCTCCACAGAATCCAATGCTAATGTGTGGTTGAATGGATAGACTAGACTCCAATTGCGGACAGCATTTCAGACAGCATTTCTGCCTGAAAGCGTAACACTACCAGCGACATGTGTGTGCCTATAGACTCGAGACCGCTTTTTATGCAGGGTGATGGTAACATAGGGGTTATGATCGTTTTTTTAATAGCGCAGTCCTTATAGCGCAGTCCTTACGCGAAATGTATGTTGTGGGCTGTAGAATCCCTCTGTGGTCAGCTTCAGATGTCATTTTTCAATGGTGTTCCTCAAAAAGAACATCATGTTCCTTCATTGTATTCCGAGTTGTCCTACTTGGTGAGTGTAACCCGACTTCTGAAAAAAAATTATTCGACAGGCAAAGTGACTCTCACGATCAATATAATTAATTATCCTATCAAACTGGTATCAATGACGTGCCGCCTGGCGTGTGCAAGAGATGGCTAGGGCACCATGGAATGATTCTTGACAATCTGTGGTGTCACCGCCAGACAGCACACTTGCTAGGTCGTAGTCTTTAAATCGGCCGCGGTCCGTTAGTATACGTCGGACCCGCGTGTCGCCATTATCAGTGATTGCAGACCGCGCGCCGCCACACGGCAGGTCTAGTCTAGAGAGACTCCCTAGCACTCGCCCCAGTTGTACAGCCGACTTTGCTAGCGATGGTTCACTGTCTACATACGCTCTCATTTGCAGAGACGACAGTTTAGCATAGCCTTCAGCTACGTCATTTGCTACGACCTAGCAAGGCGCCATATTTAGTTACTATAATCACTATCTTCAAGAATGTATTCTGAACAGATAATATTTAGAATCATGTACCGTCAAGAGCGACGTTCATCATTAATGGATTAAAGTTAAGTATGAAACTAATTACGTCCGCTTTCTGAACTCTCATTCCTTGTCGAGTTCCAGACCTCACGTCAGTATAGTTCTTCCCTCCTCACGCCAGCCTGCGTGAGCTGAAACGCGTGCATTTCGGTCTCCACTCGTAACACGGTGTTAGCTCTTCTGCTAACACAAAACAATCATTTCTATTTTTTCGTTGCGGCGATATCTTTCAATGAAATTTCAATCTCCCATCTACACAGGGTGAGACAGGCTGTCATGATTTGTTTCATAATCGCTAGTATGATATAGCATCGCAGTGGTAAAAGGAGACCTCTCATAGTGTACAAATCAGCTACGTTCTCTTGAATTATAACTTGTAGTTGTTGAATGTAAACTGATTTTTTTTCTACATGTGAGCCAATGGCATGAAAGATTTTATTCTCTAATTTCAAGTGCATGACACTTTATTTACAGACACTGAACGCAAAAGACGCTATCAGGTCGTGTAATTTGTTCAACAAGCCGGAAGAAATTGCTTAATATGAATTTTTTCTTTGGAGTTTAAATTCTCGCTTTTTGTTTACTCTGATGATGGTTTTGAAATAACGAAGACATTCTGCGGTGATCAGTAGTTCTTGCATCGAAATAATCGAAATTTTTTTCCTGATTTTACGCAGGTGATCAGCTGTGATCAGTGGCGGTACACTTCACTGGACGTCACAAAATAATTAAATGCGGCTGCAGTCGAATGTAAAACCTATACAGATTTTGCTTATAGAACTAGAAGGAAATGGACTTTGCCTATTTTAATGGAAGGAGGACATATATTATGGTAGCAAACGTGTTTTCCTTTTTTTAACACAAGCTTGATTAGAGATGCATTTGAAAGTGTGTGCCATCACAGAACGAGAGGCCTATTGCAGGCATCGGGGGCCTGCCTAGTCTGTGTCAGGTCACCACCGCAGGTGCGCTCCCTAACCATTAGGGGCGACTGTGTCCCCATGCTTTAGATGAACAAGTTGCACTTAAGGTGGCCATCCTTTTATCTCCTATTGTTTAGTTGACTATACATGCTACTGTGTTGGCGTAGAGGGTCACCTTAAGGCAGTGGCCAGATGGTGGAAAGCTCAGTGCTGTGGGCCATCTGGACCATTCCCCGAATGGGTGGCGTTTTCCTTGTAAATTTCCCTTTTGTGTTCTCTAGGACTGTCGCCTTAAGGCGGCAGCCACATGATGGAAAGCAAAGTGCGGACAGTGGCCTGCCCGTGCCATGAGGTGGTAGGTGGAACAGCTGGCTTTTTCAAGAAGCCTGTGTGCCCCCCCCCCCTCCCCATAGGTGGATGGAGGGAGAGAGGAAGAGGGCCTCGATTTTCGGCAATTTGAGGACGCCTATTGAGGAAAACGCACGTTCAACTACCGTCCCCTTTGCAGTCTTTTAGGATGACGATTTTTCCCAGTACATGTGATGCATTATGACCCATTCATTACGAGTGCTAGTTTTTTCACGACAATTTCGAAGTGTAATTAAATCTGTGATGCTTTCCCAACAGTGGTGGTATCTTGTATTGGATTCGATTATTGCTTACAGGTACTACACTTTTCAAGCTCCTCTCTGTCCAACACCAGCATCTCGTCAGTTGAACGTAGTTTCCACCAAAAAGAATAAAGATAGTACCTTACACTGCTACCGTTTTCCTGCCAGCTTGTAGGTGTAGGGTGGAGTTTCAGAGTTTTTGTCAGTAGTTTAGAGTGGTATTGCGAAATTTTTCCCCAGAAAGGTAACACCAATTGTATGGCATCGTCAGTTTTTGAGCTGCATTGCGATTTTATGCCGTCCTTGTGTAGTGCTATGCACATAGTTGTGTAATTCCTCTCCTGCATCTGGACAGTTTCCATGTGTTGGGAGGGGGGGGGGGTGCATTTGGCCTTTCCATCTACTAGAATCAGGGTTTGAGTCCCGGAAAGGGCACCACAAATTTTAGTTTGCTATCAGTTCCTGGGTGAGGGGTGGGGAGGGATGTCAGTACAACCCTGGGACAAAGAAATTCCCGCCAAAATTCGAAATTCTCACCAAAATTTGAAATTCCCACCAATAGGGTAGGTTGGGGAAGGGGGAGGGGTAGGGGTGCGGACGGGGTGGGTGGGGGATGAGGGGATAGGACCCACGTTCAGGCTGAGAAAAACATGTGATGTCATCTGGGGGTGGGGCAGACGTGGTCGGGGGCAGGGTTGGGCGGGGGCCGGGGTTGATTAATTGAACACGTTAATTAATTTTCATATCAATTACATATCAAAATAGCACCCGTATCTCCACTACCCTACTACTTACAAGAGGTACCGTTCGTCATACACCGTAAGGTGGTTTGTGGAGTATAGACGCAGAAGGAATTTAGTTTTGCGCCGTTTCATGATTCCTGTTCATGGACTCATGGAAATCTTCCACTAAGTTCCTTGCAATCGCCGACAAAATTCGTGCATCGGAAATCTGAAATGATAAGCGATTGAAGTGTAAACCTGTTATTAAACTGAACTAAATGAACCTCTTCCATAATGCTGAAAGGCCATCAGAAGCGAAAGAAACGTCCACCGTATGTCAACGTAGTGTGCTACAACTGCTGCTGCTCACATCATAAACAAATCACGTGTCAGACAGTCTGTCGCTCTGTGAGGGTATTTGTAGACATCTCGAATTTCTGTCAAATACCTCTACGGCTGATCACATCGCCTTTACATTCGACGTTCTATCATCACTCACCCATTCTGCTGTGGACGATTTGCATATTGATTATTGATCATTGGCTAAGAAAAGACGTAAGGAGACACTTCAGGTTGAACTAAATTACCTATAGTCTCTGAACGACACGAACAGGATGCACGTATAACTTTGCCCTTCAAGTTGCCAAAGAAAGAATTATTCCTAGGGAACCTATTTTACGAGGAGCGTTCAACTAGTAATGCAATACATTTTTTTTCGGAAACAAGCTGATTTTATTCAGAATTCCAATACATCATATAATTTCCCACTCTTTTGACTATAAAATCCTGTTTTTCGGTATAACCTCTGCTCAGTGCGAAGGCCACACGCAACCTTACTGGGCGAGGCTGTACACCCGTATAGTACCACTCCACTGGCTGATGTTAGAGCTACCGTCTTGCTGTATCAATAAACCCTCCATCATCCACGTGCTACTTTCTGCGGCGTGCATCTTTTATTGGGCCAAACAGATGAAAATCGGCAGGTGTGAGATCTAGGCTGTAGTGTGGATGAAGAAGAACAGTCCCATGAAATTTTGTGAGCTTCTCTTGGGTTCGCAGACTTTTGTGAGGCCTTGCCTATACGTGAAGAAGATAGCTTGCATTTTTGTAGCGACGAACACGCTGAACTAGTTTCTTCAATTTTCTGAGGGGTAGCACACGACACTTACGGTTCATCGTTGCACCATGAAGGAGTACATGTTCAAAATTCCAGAAGACTCTCACCACGACTTTACCTGCTCAGGTTGCGGCTTTGAACTTTTTCTTCGGAGGAGATGTCGTATGACGCCATTGCACAGGTTGCCGTTTTGTTCGCGAACCGAAGTGCAGGACACATGTTTCATCGCTTGTGACGGTGTTCGACAAGAAGTTGTCAGGATCAGCCTCGTAACTCTCAAAAATTCCGCACAGATGATCCTACGTTTCTCTCTTTGCGGCAAGGAACCAAGTGGGCACACATCTTTGAGTACCCCAACCAGTGGACGAGTGTGTCAGCACTACCAACAGAGACGTCCAGTCGAGCGTGAAGTGTTTGTTAAGGATCCGTCGAACACTTCGGATGAGAGTGTCCACACGTTCCAACATCGCAGGAGTCACAGCTCAGTGCGGCCGGCTGGCACGCGGGAGATCGCACATCGTTGCGCGACCTTGTTGCGTTATGACTAAGGCCCAGATTTTAATTACCTAAAAACAGTGAAATATGCAAGCATTTATGACCTAAAACTTACATAAATATGACCTTAAAAATAAAATACGACACAATAGAAGTTTATTTAAAGCATTCTTGTTTGTTTCAAATGGCTCTAAAATGGTTCAAATGGCTCTGAGCACTATGGGACTTAACATCTATGGTCATCAGTCCCCTAGAACTTAGAACTACTTAAACCTAACTAACCTAAGGACAGCACACAACACCCAGCCATCACGAGGCAGAGAAAATCCCTGACCCCGCCGGGAATCGAACCCGGGAACCCGGGCGTTAGAAGCGAGAACGCTACCGCACGACCACGAGATGCGGGCTCAAATGGCTCTAACCACTATGGGACTTAACATCTGAGGTCATCAGTCCTCTAGAACTTGTTGTTTTTGTCTTCAGTCCTGAGATTGGTTTGATGCAGCCCTCCGTGCTACCTTATCCTGTACAAGCTTCATCATCTCCCAGTACTTACTGCAACCTACATCCTTCTTAATCTGCTTAGTGTATTCATCTCTTGGTCTCCCTCTACGATTTTTACTCTCCACGCTGCCCTCCAATGCTAAATTCGTGATCCCTTGATGCCTCAGAACATGTCCTACCAGCCGGTCCCTTCTTCTTGTCAAGTTGTGCCACAAACTCCCCTTCTCCCCAATTCTATTCAATACCTCCTCATTAGTTAGGTGATCTACCCATCTAATCTTCAGCATTCTTCTGTAGCACCACATTTCGAAAGCTTCTATTCTCTTCCTGTCCAAACTATTTATCGTCCATGTTTCACTTCCATACATGGCTACACTCCATACAAATACTTCCAGAAACGACTTCCTGACACTTAAATCTATACTCGACGTTAATACATTTCTCTTCTTCAGAAACGCTTTCCTTGCCATTGCCAGTTTACATTTTATATCCTCTCTACCTCGACCATCATCAGTTATTTTGCTCCCCAAATAGCAAAACTCCTTTACTACTTTAAGTGTCTCATTTCCTAATCTAGTTCCCTCAGCATCACCCGATTTAATTCGACTACATTCCATTATCCTCTTTTTGCTTTTGTTGATGTTCATCTTATAACCACCTTTCAAGACACTGCCCATTCCGTTCAACTGCTCTTCCAAGTCCTTTGCTGTCTCTGACAGAATTACAATATCAGCAGCGAACCTCAACGTTTGTATTTCATCTCCATGGACGTTAATACCTACTCCGAATTTTTCTTTTGTTTCCTTTACTGCTTGCTCAATATACAGATTGAATAACATCGGGGACAGGCTACAACCCTGTCTTACTCCCTTCCCAACCGCTGCTTCCCTTTCATGCCCATCGACTCCTATAACTGCCATCTGGTTTCTGTACAAATTGTAAATAGCCTTTCGCTCCCTGTATTTTACCCCTGCCACCTTTAGAATTTGAAAGAGAGTTTTCCAGTCAACATTGTCAAAAGCTTTCTCTAAGTCCACAAATGCTAGAAACGTAGGTTTGCCTTTCCTTAATCTGTTGTCTAAGATAAGTCGTAGGGTCAGTATTGCCTCATGTGTTCCAACATTTCTGTGGAATCAAAACTGATCTTCGGCGAGGTCGGCTTCTACCAGTTTTTCCATTCGTCTGTAAAGAATTCGCGTTGGTATTTTGCAGCTGTGACTTATTAAACTGATAGTTCGGTAATTTTCACATCTGTCAACATCTGCATTTTTTGGGATTGGAATTATTATATTCTTCTTGAAGTCTGAGGGTATTTCGCCTGTCTCATACATGTTGCTTTTTAAATTTTCTAACCTACCGGCCCGATTAAGGGATCTGACATTCCATGGTCCGATCCGTAGAACACCAGTTTTCTTTCTCCTGATAACGATGTCCTCTTGAGTAGTCCCCGCCCGGAGATCCGAATGGGGGACTATTTTACCTCCGGAATATTTTACCCAAGAGGACGCCATCATCAGAACTTAGAACTACTTAAGCCTAGCTAACCTAGGGACACCACACACAACCTGCCCGAGGCAGGATTCGAACCTGCGACCGTAGCGGTCTCGCGGTTCCAGACTAGAGCGCCTATAATCGTTCGGCCACTCCTGCCAGCTCTTGTTTGTTTATTTAATTTTTATTCACCATAAAGTAATACAAAATTCACTTCTCAAAATATTGTAAGTATAGTTCTTTCTTTCTGTAGGGTTTCTGGCTAATTTGCACCTATTTTTTGAATGTCTGAATGTTTTATTTTGTAATCAATAAATACAGTGAAAAGATCATCTATCGAAACAGTAAAACAATGTTTTTATTTCTACATAGTATTTAAAGCGTTTCACACTATTTAATATTAAGTATGTCTATCTTCAGTATCTGCAAAGTTACACTGAATCACAAGGTTTTCCATTGTCAAAGATCTACGGTTGTCGCTGTGGATAGTTTTGTACCTGAAAAAGCGCCTCTCCACTTCACAAGACGTCACTGGAGCGTATTTGAAGGCAGCCAAGTCACTGGAGTTCAACTTTGTTTCAGTATCTTCAGATGTTGCGGCACTCCCTGAAAGACTGTCACTAATTTTGCACTGTGTAGAACATCCAGGATTCCGTTGGAGAACACTTTGAAATTTGGTTTTCACTTTGTCAGCCACATGACCACGAGCTCGACCCAACTCACTCTGTACATGTCGCACAATACTCAGGGCCTCACACAGTTGAGTGCCAACGGCTTCCAGTCGTTTGATGCCTTTTGATATCACTGAAAAATTGGCGTTGATGAATGCCAAGTTTCTAGACAATGTATCTGTAAAAACTTCTTTCACAATTTTGGTAGCACTTGATTCATCGCTATCAAGCTCACAGAAGACTGCCTTTATTTGGGTGTGGTTGATGCAGTAATACTCATCAGCATTAAGCCAAGAACCTCATCGTGTAAGAACAGGTTTAGGTGGGAGGGGCGTTGGAGGTGCTTGTTCCTTGAATTTCTGCACCCGTAGCAGAGCCTTCACATAGATTTTCCTGCCACAGTTAAATCAATTTGTCCAAGTCAGGGTAATTTGATCGCACCTCTTTGGCAACTCTGTGCAACGCATGTGCAAGGCAAGTGGCGTACACCATACTGGGGTAGAGAATCTGAAGCCCTTTGGCTGCTTTAGCCATATATGAAGCACCATCTGGTACAAGCAGCAAAACTTTGCCTCTTTTCACACCATCTCGCCACAGTAGCTTCAGAGCGTTGTCAAACAAAATAACAATCGTCGAACTGTTTACTCTATCGAGAGCTTCACACGTTAGTAGGAACATATCTCCAGGGCCATCAACTTTTAGAACACCAACAACAACATTTGCAATATATCGCCGACTAATATCCGTAGTTTCATCTATCGACAGCCAGATCTTTTGCTCAGTAATAGTAATTCGTATTTTGTTGAGCACATCATTGTAGCATATGGATAAATAGTTCTTTCTCAGTGTAGATTCATTTGGAACTGCATGTGTTGTGTACTTCTTCAAGAACCGTCCGAAGCGTGGATTCTTCAGCTTTTCCAGTGGGATGTTGCAGGACACCATCATCTCACACAAATCCTTGTAGAATGATTGCACGGTTGACGATTGACCTGTCTGTTAAAATAACAGCGTTTGCCAGCTGTTATTTTCAGCACTTCGTTTCACACAGCTTCTGTGTTTAGCGGTATTACAGTGTTGTTGCACATTAAAGCGCTTTTCTGCACTAACTTTAACTTCACACAGTTTACAAAATAATGTTTTCCCATCAGTACTAAAGAACTTCTCTCCAACTTCTCAAACATATCTTCCCAACTTCACGCTGTCGGAGCACTTTGCTTTAGGCATGTTGAACAAGGAAAAGGCTGTATTGAAACTGGTTATTGGGAACACCTCTGCGACTGCGATGATTATTACGACAGGAGTCACCTTTGCTGGCTCTGAGAGCGTATTGTCGACTCAGCGCAACAATGTTTTATGTTCGCGAAACGACTGTTGTGGTACACCGATTTTTTGTGACAGTCCTGAGAAATCAAGTTGTGTACTAATTAATATGTTTATCTTTCATAATATCACGTTAAATATTGTCTCGTGAGCAACATATTCATTTTCTTATTAGTGTGTCCTGTAATATACGAGAAAAACGGTATATGCATTTTTGGAAAAAGTTGACGGAAGTATGACCTATTATATTGAAAGTTAGCCGCAATATGACCTATTACTAAAATTTGTTGAAATATGACTTTATACGCACAACCAAAATACATTTGTCGACACTAAAATGCTTAGATTTGTGTATAAATTGTTCTAAAATTCACCTTATGGTTCAGAAAAAGATATGACTTGTCATTAAAATCCGGGTCCTATTGATGACAGACGCCTTGTCCAACGACTCACCGTGCTTTTGTTCGCTGCCAGGTCTCGGTAGACATCCTGTGAGAGCGTATATATAACTGCGATGCTCTGATTCTCTGCCAAAAGTAACTCAATCATAGCTCTCCGCTTGGAACGCACCAATGTTACAGGTGCCATTTTGAAAGGGTATGTGTGGCACCGTCACCAGTCGAAACCTCATGAAACTATAGCGGAATATTCCACAATGTCCCACAACAAACTCGGTGATTTTTCAACCAAAATTGGTCGAGAAAATATGTGTTGTGTTATTTAGTGAATGTGCCTTGTAGATATGCCCCTCTCTCGGGCAGAGAGACTTGTCTTGTGCAAAGCTAAACCAGAGACTGATTTATTCGGGAAAATCTTCAGGTCTATATTTAGGTGCTTACTACTATGTCATACTCTGCTCATAGAAGACAACTGACCACGCAACTAAGGAGATACTTAGTTGAATAACATTTCAACAATGATGTCATTGCATGGCCCAATTCCTTTTACATTAGAACAGCTTACGAAGACAATAACTCAACTGACACTCTTAAATGCCCCAGATACATATGTAATCTATCCTGGTACTATCAAAGAGAGACTCCACAGATTGTTTCATGTTTAACAGAACTCTGTAGCAGGTGTCTACACAGAGAACCAGCCACGAGAACCAGCCACGTATAACATGCGTTGTCATAAAGTAAAAGTGCAAAAATATCAGCAAAGAGTTTGTAAAATGCCGCCCATTGCATAGCTGTCGCAGGGCTTTTTTTTAAACGCGGCATAGGATGTATCAAGAGGCAAGAGGGTCTTTGAAAATTTTAGAGCTCGTCGTTCTGAGAAGTAGAAATGGTAATCGGTCCGATTGGCACTTCAGTTTTAATTAATTCTTGACGGGATGATGCATTAAAAGAATAATGGGACGTTATGGCTTTTATTGTACGTGGAACTGAACTCCAGTACTTTAAATTTGCTATAAAATATACTACAAACATAAATTCAATTACATTATATTCATTCAGACGAAAAAACACAGCCGCGCGGGATTAGTCGAGCGGTCTGAGGCACTGCAGTCAAGGAATATGCGGCTGATCCCGGCGGAGGTTCGAGTCCTCCCTCGGGCATGGGTGTGTGTGTGTGTGTGTGTGTGTGTGTGTGTGCTTAGAATAATTTAGGTTAAGTAGTGTGTAAGCTTAGGGACTGGTGACCTTAGCAGTTAAGTCCCATAAGATTTCACACACATCTGAACATCATCACCAGAAAAAATACACTGTCAATAATCAAAATCTAGTTGGAGCGCAGATCGTACTTCCTACACCAAGAGAACACAGGATTAAGCCGTAGCCAGAAGAAGGTGTGTGATAGAGGACTGTATTTTTTAACCAAGTGGAATATCTTGGAGGAACGACTATTTCTTTGCTCCTGAATAATGAGGATGCATGTGAAACAGAACGTATTACAACACAAAGGTTATGAAACTTGCACTCGTATCCTAACATAGCCCAACGGAACTGCTGCTACATCAGTACACAAAGAAAAATAGCATAAACTCACGTAAATAAATCTTGACCTAACTGAAATAATTGAGCAAAAGTTATGTGTACTTTAAGTGTGCGGTATGCATCGTTAATTCCATTTCGCCAAGCTCAAATTAAAGTAGGATGCGTATGTAGATTTGGTGGTCTAGTGGGACTTTATGTACCTTTCAATACAGCGCCAGAGTGTCATTATTTTTTGGTGGTTATCTGCTACGCTAGTACGAGATTCTCAAGCTCCTTTCCTTTTCTCTTGAATTGTGTTATTATTTCTCTGTTAGTCTCTGTTAGTCTCCTTACCGTCTGAGGGGTGCTCACTTCTAAATCTGTAATATAACGTTGTGAGGCCTCATGCGATCACGTCGAATTGGAAGTTGACAGTATGTACACGCGTCCCCCGGAGAGTTCTCCGCCAACTCGGCGCCGAACTGGGAACCAATGTTTACGCTGCGCAAAGCCGTCTACCCGAAGGGCCGCCTGGCACCGTTGCGGGCACGTGCCGGTGACAAACAGCGGACGAAACACACACACACGGAGCGGCCGGCCGCCACTACTGTACTGTACTTCTGGTCGGAACAGGCAGCACGAAGGGCGGTACAGTGTGTGCATGCTCTGTGCGACCTTCACCACAAGGCTGAGGCGACACGAATTCGGAATGTCAGAAATATTTTTGGCGCCATATATTACGACATTACGCAATGCACACAGTCTTTAGATATACGGGTGACCAAAAGGTGAGTATAAATTTGAAAACTGAATAAATCACGGAATAATGTAGATAGAGTGGTACAAATTGACACACATGCTTAAATTGACATGGGGTTTTATTAGAACCAAAAAAATACAAAAGTTCAAAAAATGTCCGACAGATGGCGCTTCATCTGATCAGAATAGCAATAATTACCACAACAAAGTAAGACCAAGCAAAGATGATGTTCTTTACAGGAAATGCTCAATATGTCCACCATCATTCCTCAACAATAGCTGTAGTCGAGGAATAATGTTGTGAACAGCACTGTAAAGCATGTCCGGAGTTATGGTGAGGCATTGGCGTCGGCCGGCCGAAGTGGCCGTGCGGTTAAAGGCGCTGCAGTCTGGAACCGCAAGACCGCTACGGTCGCAGGTTCGAATCCTGCCGCGGGCATGGATGTTTGTGATGTCCGTAGGTTAGTTAGGTTTAACTAGTTCTAAGTTCTAGGGGACTAATGACCTTAGCAGTTGAGTCCCATAGTGCTCAGAGCCATTTGAACCATTGGCGTCGGATGTTGTCTTTCAGCATACCTAGAGGTGTCGGTCGATCACGATAAACTTGCGACTTCAGATAACCCCAAAGCCAATAATCGCACGGACTGAGGTCTGGGGACCTGGGAGGCCAAGCATGACGAAAATAGCGGCTGAGCACACGATCATCACCAAACGACGCGCGCAAGAGATCTTTCACGCGTCTAACAATATGGGGCCTTTTTTTTGTTGTAATAAAACCCCATGTCATTCCAAGCATGTGTGTCAATTTTTACCTCTCTATCTACATTATTCCGTGGTTTATTAAGTTTTCAAATTTATACTGGCTTTTTGATCACTCGGTATATCCTACGGGAAACGAACACAAAGAAATATGAACTCCGGGGAGCAATGAACATCAACAGGCACTGAGTATTATAGGTTTATACAATTACGGACAGAAGAGAGAGGAAAGCTTCTGACCACCAACAAGCACGGATTTAGAAAGCATCAGTTGTGAGAACTCATCTTGCTTTTTTTCTCGCTAAATATTGTGAGAACCACTGATGAAGGGGAAGAGAGAGTTTTCATACTCCTAAGTTTCTGGGCACATTGCAGGCAGTTAGTAAAGATCGGAACGTATAGGACAGATTCCTACATACGTGAGTGGCTCGAGGACTGTAAGCAATAGGATCCATTATGTTGTCATCGGTCGGCCGAGGTGGTTTAAGAATGGCTCTGAGCGCTATAGCACTTAACTTCTGAGGTCATCAGTTCCCTAGAACTTAGAACTACTTAAACCTAACTAACCTAAGGACATCACACACATCCATGCCCGAGGCAGGATTCGAACCTGCGACCGTATCGGTCGCGCAGCTCCAGACTGTAGCTCCTAGAACCTCTCGGCCACTTCAGCCGGCCGGTCGCGGTGGCCGAGCGGTTCCAGGCGCTACAGACTGGAACCGCGTGACCGCTACGGTCGCAGGTTCGATTCCTGCCTCGGGCATGGATGTGTGTGATGTCCTTAAGTTAGTTAGGTTTAACTAGTTCTAAGTTCTAGCAGACTGATGACTTCAGAAGTTAAGTCCCATAGTGCTCAGAGCCATTTGTTGTCCTCGACGGCGACTGTTGATCAGACAAGGGTACTGTCAGAAGTGACCGAGGGAAGTGCGATAGGACCGCCCTTGTTCTTTATATTTGCATAACCGATCTGGCGGGTAGGTGAGCAGTCATCTGCCACTGTTTGCTGACGACGCTGTAGTCATCGAGTGACTGCAGGGGGATGTGAAATGACATGAACAGAATATTTATTTCAGTTGATCCATTGTGGATACGGGACATCGACCGGTCAGATATTTACCAAAGAAAAAACACAAAAGAGTTGTATGTTTTCAGAAGTTATTTTCTTTACACGACCAGTTTCGACATCTTATTAAAGCCATCTTCAGGCCCCTATGCACTACATTAATAGAAAATCAGATACACCGATGCATGCGTAACCGGAGCCGTCAGTAAGGATTCCATGAATTTTGAGGAGTGAATACTTCGATGACTTGACAAGACTTATAGAACGATTTGCGGAGATGGCATACATGGAGAAAAAAGTTGTCTTTATTGATGACAGCAACATCAAAAATGGTTCAAATGGCTCTGAGCACTATGAGACTTAACTTCTGGGGTCATCAGTCCCTTAGAACTTAAAACTACTTAAACCTAACTAACCTAAGGACATCACACACATCCATGCCCGACGCTGGATTTGAACCTGCGATCGTATCGTTCGCGCGGTTCCAGACTGAAGTGCCTAGAACCACTCGGCCACTCCGACCGGCACAGCAACATCATAGTCACTAATAACATACTAGAACTCATAAAAGAGAAGGCAAATGAAACCCTCAAGGGTGTTCATTAGTGGGCAGTCTGTAATAAATTAGCATCGAACATAAAGACGTAAAGCATAAAGATAGAAAACAAATCTGTCCTTTTAAGCACATATGATAAACCTATAGTCTGAATAGCTAAAGTAAATTTTTGGGGATGAATACTGATTGTCAATTAACATACAATGAACACGCAATGGTACTGGCGAAAATGATGCAACCAGCGTGCAATGTTCTTAACGTTTCATCATCAGTTTTTAATGTCCAATGTCTTGCGGAGACAGTAAATTCGTAGCTACAGGATTGTTTTGTCAGGGTCAAACGCACAAAACACGGACACAGTTTTGAAACTGCAGAATACGGCCGTGAGTATAATAAGTAAACTAAGAGTAGTAGTCAAGCTCATTGTAAACAACTACTTAAAAAAACTGGGCATCCTTACTGCACCAGTTGAGTACATCCACCAATCTGTTGTGCATTACTAAGTATTTCGCTAGTAATTGTATACATAATCTCAAAGTATGAGCTAATTTGAACTTCGAGTTACCAAGGAAAACGAAACAAAATTTCAAATAGCATTTTCTATTAGGGAACAATACTTATAATAAATTGCCTAAAGAGATGAAAAATATCACCAAAATACATATATTTAAAGACGCAGCAAATACATATTTCATAAGTAATACTACACAATTGAAGAGTGCTCAGGGAAGATAGAGAACGGGTCAATAGCGACAGCAGACAACTAGAACACACAGTCAAATTACACGATCACAGCGTGGTTCTTTTACAGTAAAAATGATGTGTCAGTATCTATAATGTTTGATACCAATGTCTAATCATGCACCCCGAGTTTAACATCTCACTTTTAATAGAGGGGACGTTGTTTCAGTTTTCCAAACAGGCTGAAGGAGTGAATAGGACATGTTCGTGTTTCTGGAGACACAAGAGGCTGTCAGTATGTGTGTAGTGATAATGTAGAGAGATGGGCAGATACAGTGCAAAACTATGTTTTATAATATAAGTTATCATGTGCAGGTGGAAGAGAACTTACTCTGTCCAGCCATCCTAATGTAGGTTTTTCGTGATTTTCGTAAATTATTTCAGGCAAATGTCGGTATTGTTTCTTGAGCCAAGCCACGGGCAACAACCTGTCTTGTCCTCGCAAAAACATCTGTATCTGTTCTATGTGTATGTGTATCTGAGTTGTTTATTTTCGATGTATTATGATGACAAATCCTATGTCACTGTGAAATGATCCCAGGATGAATAAATAAGTAAATAAAAATATAACTTAGTTGTCTACAGCGGTAGTAGTCCAGTCACTGTAAAATGTTTATTTAGGAGAAACAGTACTTTGGGGGATTCATAAGTATGACCGCAGGCCACGGGTAATAATAAAGGACCTACATTAAAGATCTGCTAGTCTCATATCTCATCCCGTACACTGTTGCCTTCTTGGCCGTTCGTCAAATTGTTTCAGTCGAACGCTGTGGCGATACCTATAAGATTCCTTGCTTTCTTTTCCCCAACTGAGCTACTGTCTGCTCCCCCAGCAATAGTCGCGCTTTGAAGGCCGGCCTTCTTTCCCTTCTTCCTCATTGTTTCGTTCACTCAGCTCGCAGTCCAGCTGCAACTCCATCTGTGTATAGAATAGTACACTACTGTAGCGAGTGTATTCACTAGTACGTCCTGTTTTCGGGAAAGCCGAAGTTACTCATGTAATGTTCAGCGCGCTAGCTTGCAAAATTATGATCAATACATGGAATAAAAACAGAGCGTCGCGCGTCAGATTAAAGTATACCAATCAGGCTAAAAGTTGTTTTTAAGCATGTTTAACATACTGGCCCAGGAAAATTTATTTCTCATGTGTAAGTCAGAAAATGCGACACACGTCCAGTTCAAGTACCATAGCAGAAATAGAAAAATATTTGCCTATAGTTGACGAATACGACTCTTTTCCTCTGGGTAAATGACAGCTGTGGCGGAGGAAAAATCTTCTGACCACTGAAATAAAAGTAACCACCAAATCGTACATAAGGTTCTGTCCACCAATGGAGTTACCACGAGCAGGAAAGAACGCTCATTAAAAAGAAGAAGAGTGTAGTTTTCTTTATAGGTACATATAAACTAATATAAAAGTTTTTCGGATATGGTATCGCGTCATACTGAAAAAAATCTACCGGTAACAGTTTGTTTACAATGTGACTCGGTACCATAGCCAGAAAACTTGTATATCAACTAACTCTGGCCGCTGATGCCTTCTCGATTATATAAATATGAACTGTTTGTGTTAAGAAATGCTCAACTGTGCAGGAGGAATGTGGGGATGGAACCCTTCCCGCAAAAGCGTTGTCCGCGTGACAAACGACCTCTGAGTCAACTGGCTGATTACATATCGCCACAAACTTCGATATTGGTGATACATAGTTCGCTCACCTTGTACAGTGAATAATGTATTAATCATCTGGAGGGACTCCTCGAGGTGGTCAGGTATCGCCGACATACTCTGAAATTATCCAAAGACTAATTCAGTCTCAAAGTCTGGGGTGGTTCATCAATTACCACTCGGTCATTCTTATGAACTCATTGTCAGCGCTGTCCTTGTGGATCGATTTCTGCAGTCTGCCTGAAACACGTCAGTTATTACATGTCGACGAAAATGATTCATGCCGCAATGTCACTTGGTGGCTCTCATCAACACTGTACCTTGTCTTCTATGAGTTTCAGATTCGATCAATAGAATCATACCATTAACAGAAACGTGATTTATGAGCGAGCTCTAACTAGAATTTAAGCGCTTGGCAAAATTCACTGAACAACCCAGTTTTATTTTCTGCTCATTGCCCACACCAATATCCTTCTCGGGAAAATCCGTGTTTTAACTTCATACCAGTGTAAAAACCTCACATTTCACTAATTACAATTTCCAGTATATCGTGACGCATATAAACTCAAATTGTCTTTCGGGGCTCGCTCTCTTAATCTTGCACTTTTTCTGTTTCTTTTCCTTCTACTGCTCACTGTAAATTCCACTCCTTACAACTTCAATCTCTCTCTCTCTCTCTCTCTCTCTCTCTCTCTCTCTCCCTCCCTCCCTATGTTTCTCAAATCACTGTCTTCTGCTTAAAATCAGATACACGTTCATAGTCGTGTTTGGGAAGTTCACTCGACAGACCACTTTCTCACGAAAGGCAAAGGTCCCAGTTTCGTATCCCGGTACGACGCACACTTTTAATCTGTCGCCAAGTTTCACATAAGCGTACACTAGGTCGTGTAGTGGAAACTCATTCTTAAAGAAAGATAATGTTTCCACTAGTTTCTGATGTAATATGATTTACTTACACATCAATAGTGAGTGTGCAGGTTAATATATTTGCGGTGGATAGTCTTGCGACTCAAGTAACTGTTTGAGCTCTGTTATTTCTAGCCGCCATATCTCTCTTCATATCTGCCAGGTTATAGAATTTGCCACAATCTGTTGATCTTAAATAATCAGTAACCAGTCCATATATTTCGTCTAACGCAGTGCGTAGTTATATTTCTTTGGCATAACCTACACCAAACAGGAGACGAGTGGGACACTGTTATGCTCAAACAGAATTCTGAGTATGTTTAGGAGAAAGGTTTTCCCTTAAGTAAACGTAATGTTCTTCTCTTTCATATATACATGTTTCAGTGAAGTTTCACCATCATCAGTAGGCTCCCTTTACGTTGTAACAAAGAGTGCGCTTGCGGGTACAGTTTCCTACTGCCATGACAACGAGGAAACCACAAAAATTGTAAATGGAAAACAATAATAAAATTGGGTTAGATAGAGCAGCAATCAGTCGTAGAATTAAGTTGCTTTAATATGACATTTATAGTGACAACGCAGATCAGATTTCGACATGTGTCAGGTCATTATCAATGCAGTGCGGAATTGTAGCAGTTGTTCGTGCTCAAGTGAATGCTTACACAGTTCAACCATTAACCACGAACACCTGCTACAATTCCGCACTGCATAGATAATGACCTGACACAGGTCGAAATCTGATCTGCGTTGTGACTATAAATGTCATATTAAAGCAACTTAATTCTACAACTGATTGCTGCTCTATCTAACCCAATATAACCACAGTCTTTGCGTGCACCCACCCCATGCAGGGCAACCTGATGAATAATAAAATATCATTAGTACCGGGAAAGACGATACCTAGGTAAACAACAGTCCTTGCTGTTAAGAATATAAAGGAAATTCAACAATGACCGTTATTCTTCACTGAAACACGGGTAGGCCGGCCGCAGTGGCCATGCGGTTCTAGGCGCTACAGTCTGGAACCGCGTGACCGCTACGGTCGCAGGTTCGAATCCTGCCTCGGACATGGATGTGTGTGATGTCCTTAGGTTAGTTAGGTTTAAGTAGTTCTAAGTTCTAGGGGACTGATGACCAAAGAAGTTAAGTCCCATACTGCTCCGAGCCATTTGAATGTTTTTGAAACATGGGTAGAGGAAAATGAAGAAAACTGTTTGCTTCAGGCATAAACATTTTCAAAACATAATTGTCAAAAATCCAGCATGGGCACATAGAGATTTAATCTCAAGAAACTCTGTGTGTCTGGGACTGAGGTTACCAGATATTATCGTCTGTCTTTCGATGAATAGGGTTTGTTGCAAAAGCTGCGTTTTCATTTCAAGTTCTCATATATCATTGCTTTGCCTGGATTCACCCCTTCCTATTTTATTGTTTCACTGTAGTCCCAACGAATGTCCTAGCTCATCATTTGTACTTTTCTTGTGGCCTTCTTGTTTTATAGGTGAGAGGCGCTGACTTACGTTTTTCATAAGTTGCGTTTCAGCTTGCTTCGTAGTATGCTATTAGTTTCGTTACTGATGTCGACAATTTTATTAATATAAGGGGCGTTCAGAAAGAAACGAGCCGGAGTCTGGAACGCGCAAACCGGTGACAGGAGGGTAATATCGTGGTGTGTGTAACGAGGTGTGGTTCCCACCAGAGTGTGTAAGCTCACACCCCGTCGCTAGAGGGCGCGCGTGCACGTCACGTGACAATACAGAGCTAGCAGCAGCTTGCATCAACAATCGTCCAACGCTGCCAGTCGAATTGCAAACAGTGAGTGACGTGGAGGCGTCAAAAGAAGAGCAAAGAGGTGTTGATCGTTTTCTGACAGCGAAAGGAATAGGAAGAACGGACATTCATCGACGAATGTCACATGTGTACAGCGAACACTGCATGTCCCTTACAAGATTCAGGGCGTGACACAAGCGCTTCAGGGAAGGACGGCTGTCGTTAGCCGATGATGCACGGTCTGGAGCACCACACTGCGTTACCGATGACATCGTCCAGCTATGGAAGCACTCATTACCCGGGACCGTCGAGTGATAGTGAAAGCCATAGCCGGCGTGGTCGGATTGAGCGTCGGAAGTATTCGCACCATCATGAAGTAACTGAATAGAATTTGGGACATTATATTAACTGAAGCAGATCATTTGTTTGGTTTCTGCAATAGCTGTATGGCTCTATGGAATCAACCAAAAATAAACCGTTTCAGAGAAGGCCCTTGACTAGTGCATGTACTTAGTGGTCCTTTGTGGTCTGACACATTTTGCTGAAGACTATGTAGTGATTTATAGTATCACAGCCAAGTTTTAAATTAGTGGAAACAGTTTGTATTCCGAAACATCATCCTGAGAAGACCAGAAGAAAACTACTCGTTTTACTTGGTAGTATTACCTTTGAATTATTACAAACTAACCATTGTAACACATTCAATGAAAATACATAAATGAACGCAATATGTATTCATGGGATCAACAGTGGCACTAAAAAGACGATTAAATTCACTAAGAAATAATATGATACCATAAGTGAGAAAATTAACAAGTGTTGCAGCTGCCATGTAACTAGCGCTTTCAAACAGGTTACCCCAGAAATGTTGCGACAAACTTCAAGGAGTTGTAGGAGATGTCTTGAGTAATAAGTCGAGGATAGGAAACCATGTCCGGAAATGCCAGTGCTACAGAACGTCGAAGTTATACGAGATGGAGCCTGCCACTATGACAACCCTTCGGCAGCAAATGTGACTTTGTACGCATACAGACCATAGGTGGCACGTCTCTTAATGTTGTTTGTTACTCAGTGAGCACGAGTGATTGACACGATCGGAAATGGAGATGATGGAGCTAGCTGCTGTGTAGACAGGTCTTGTCTCCTATGAATTCGACTTTGTTGACTCGGTTTAATTTCAAATAACATGTATTCAGGCTGTTTGTTCTCATTTTTAAACATTAGCATGACTTTGGGAAACAAACGTGGGCTTACATGCCTTGCCACCCCACCCTTCCTGTCTCTTAGATCTATCATGTCTAAAAAAATAAAAAATAAAAGACTTTCAGGACTGAAAGGGATTCTCGGCTTCAGCCATGTCTTAAACAGGAATGTGACAAAAAAGCTGAGGTCCTGAAACATGCAATGGAACTCAGTCTGGGGGGCTGGTAACTATTGCACAATTGTATGACTGAGCTGAAATTTAGAGCTATCTTACACTATAAGCCAGCAGATACAGCACACGCCAAATACCGTCGCTGCTAGATGTGCAGTCGGCTGGGGAAGCATGGGGAGAGCGGCAGTGGTAGGGGTCGCTGAGAGTGCTATAGGGGAAATGTCGAGCGCTGGAGGGGGAATTGCCGTTATAACCTGAAGCCTACGCTTACATTTTTTGTAAATATTAAGTAGCGACCCTCCAAACCCACACTTGCACAGTGACCATTCAGAAAGATCTACTGTGGTCTCTGCTTTCGTTAGTATCTAAAAAGGATTCTGCCAAAAATGCAGCATTTATTTTCGTCTGGCTTGTTAACCATTTGTAACTTTCAGAGAAGTAAGTATTTTGAGTAAAACCTACACGTGTCTCTGGCTGCCATGTTAAAACTCTCTTCTTTTGCCAAAACACAGTGGAGTTTACATCTGTCTCGCCGCACTAACGTGTGCACACACAGTTGAGAGAGAATTCTGAAACACTGGTTTATTAAGTGAGAAACTGAGGAAAAGTAAAGTCAGTAGCTTATGAAAAAGCACATCCTCGGTGCAAAAGACGTGTAATATCTTCATGTATGTTGTTTCAAAACACATAGTATTTGTCATTGCACCAGCTATCGATGGAACATAAAAATTGCATTCTTTCACCGAAAAAGTCTGTACATTGGATTAACGCGATACATAATGAAGCTTTACGTAATAACGATTTGGTAAAAATACTCTCTTCTTTGTGTGCTATCATTTGCCAAAATCTCATTTCGATATCTGAAACCGTTTATGAAATATGAGGAACGTTATGGAGATTTCACCCTGGCTTTATCGCTGACGCGGCTTGATCACAAATGAGTGTGCTACATCAGAGCAGTTTTCTCGAGGTTGGTAACAGACAGATACATCTACCCAAGTCTAAAGAAAAATTCAGTGTGTAAGCTGAATTCCATACGCAACAACATATTATGTAAAATGCACAAAGCCGGCCGGGGTGGCCGAGCGGTTCTAGGCGCTACAGTCTGGAACCGCGCGACCGCTACGGTCGCAGGTTCGAATCCTGCCTCGGGCATGGATGTGTGTGATGTCCTTAGGTTAGTTAGGTTTCAGTAGTTCTAAGTTCTAGGGGACTGATGACCTTAGACGTTAAGTCCCATAGTGCTCCGAGCCATTTGAACCATTTTTTGAAAATGCACCAAACGCAAAATCATAATGACCTCTATTTTTCATTGCACACTTTTCCGAATTTCTCGCAGTGTCTTAATTTCATGTAAACATCACAATATCTATGAGCATTAACGAAATGATGGGCACACAGTCATGAACCTGACATAGATAGCTATAAGTCAAGCAAAAATGAATTTTTTAACCAGTATTTTCTCTAAAATCGTTTGAGAAAGACTGCAGGGTGTGTGCCATGATTCTGTCATCCCTGATCGACCGAAAGGTAGAAAATACTGCCGGCTGGGGTGGCCGAGTGGTTCTAGGCACTACAGTCTGGAACCGCAAGACTGCTACGGTCGCTGGTTCGAATCCTGCCTCGGGCATGGTTGTGTGTGATGTCCTTAGGCTAGTTAGGTTTAAGTTGTTCTAAGTTCTAGGAGACTGATGACCTCAGATGTTAAGTTCCATAATGCTCAGAGTCATTTGAACCAATTAGAAAACACTTAACGGCTTCCGCTTCTGAACAAACAAATGAACTCGTCCAATGCTTTGGACGAAAACTGGTCAGTGTAAGGTATAGCTGCAGCACCTTGCGCAATTGGGTGGGGTGGTGGGTGGGAGGGTGGGGGGCGGGGGATCGAAAGGGACCGCATGGAGTTGAAAACGGGGAGAGAGAGAGGTCCAGCGTCAGATAGCTTTACTGACGCAGTACGTGAAGCCGGAAGTACTCGACTTTTCCAGAGATCAACAAAGTGCAATGTCGAAGTGAGCTGAGTACAAAAGTATGAGAAAACGTTAAAAAGAGGACTGATTATGCTGAAAATAATAATGTAAAAGGAAGCAGTGAGAACAATAGATTATACTGAAACGGGAATAAAATAACAATGTCAAAGGAAACAGTAAGAGAAACGGGAAAGCAATATATGCAAGATTATGTTACTAAAGAATAAAATGACAATTAGTAAGTTAATTATGTGTGTCGAAGCCCTGCGAGAAAGGCGTAGTAATAGTAAATAGCCGCGCGAGATTAGCCGAGCGGTCTACGGCGCTGCAGTCATGGACTGTGCGGCTGGTCCCGGCGGAGGTTCGAGTCCTACCTCGTGCAAGGGTATGTGTGTGTTTGTCCTTAGGAGAATTTAGGTTATGTAGTGTGTAAGCTTAGGGACTGCCTTTTCAGTTAAGTCCCATAAGATTTCACACACATTTGAACATTTTTTGAATAATGAAAAACAACTATATTGGAACTGGGAGTACAAAAACTGAACAGATAATTTGTAAGCAGTACTAAAAATAAGCAAATGATAAAAAAGAAAACGGTTTTAAGGAACACACTACAAAGCAAAATATTTCTTCAGAAACTAAAGGCTCAAAAATAAACAGCCAAACTAGAGACAGCAAAAACTGAGCTATTTTTAGCTCCTAAAGCACAGACTTTCAGAGGCGAGCTCCTCGGTTATTCTCAGACCTTAAGGTAAGTGTTCTTACTTCTTGTCACTACAAAGTTGTTAAAGGCGGAGTACCAGCTCAGCTAGACAGGATCGCAGGAGCAAATCCTCCGTGGTATTTGGAACTCTCCCAACACTTCCCTGGTACGATCTACCCAAACTACCGAAGTGGTTAAGACAGAACACCTCACAGACACCTGAAGCTCTTCGCTCCCAAAAGAAAGTCCAGCAGCTTCACACATTGCGGAAGGATTCCTAGTTTTCTCCATTTTCGCGCGTCATCCGTGACGGACGGATCTCGAGATAACTCGTGTTTTCTGCACACTGGCTGTACATACATTCTGCTTTGATATATTGTAACAACTTTCGCTATTTAGATGTTCACATCAGTGGCCAATATATCGTACTTTATTGCCTTCATGTATTGTTTGCTAATTAGCATTCTGATTGTCTTTTAATGTTTCAAATAGTTGCCATTTTCTTCTTGAAGTTCTTCATGCTGTTACAGACGGC
Source organism: Schistocerca serialis cubense (assembly GCF_023864345.2). Taxonomy (NCBI): domain Eukaryota; kingdom Metazoa; phylum Arthropoda; class Insecta; order Orthoptera; family Acrididae; genus Schistocerca; species Schistocerca serialis. The sequence continues at coordinate 466,629,561 of NC_064643.1, forward strand.
CCTATTCAGAAAACGCAAGGAAATGAATGACTCTGAAATACTTCCGCATGTTTCTGACGATGATTATTCAGATGTTCCTAGTAAGAGTAAGATCCGGATGACTCTGTGAATGAATGTTTTTATGTTTCTGAGGATCATTCCAATGACAGTGAAATCACTAGAAACCTAAGGTGGCGGTGTTTTCAAGTGATTCCGGGAGTAACGCCGAAGGTTATTCTGTACTTGTGACTGATTCGGTTTTTCATAGTCAATCACTGTGCTACCTATCTCGGCAGCCATGCAAAGTATGTGAGCATCAGCTGATCCATGTTGTATAAAAAAGAAAATAAATAACCTCTTTGTGAAAAACAAAGATTTATTGCTCAATATAATCTCCTCTGAACTCAACGCATTTGGTAAGTCAGAATTCCACGTTCTTTATTCCTTCTGAAAAGAAATTTGTTTCCAACACCGCAAAATACTTGTTGATATCATAGGTAATAACTATAATGCTAGACAAACGCCTTCCCTTCGCCGGCCGTGGTGACCGAGCGGTTCTAGGCGCTTCAGGCTGGAACCGCGCGACCTCAGATGTTGAGTCCCATAATGCTCAGAACCATTTGAACCATTTGAGCCTTCCCTTCACGCTGTTTTGGAAGGGTAGGAAACAGGAAAACTGTAAATCTGTGGAATAACATGTTGTAAAACGTTTCGGAGAAATGGTTCAAATGGCTCTGAGCACTATGGGGCTCAACTTCTGAGGTCATCAGTCCCCTAGAACTTAGAACTACTTAAACCTAACTAACCTAAAGACATCATAGATATCCATGCCCGAGGCAGGATTCGAACCTTCGACGTAGCGGTCGCGCGGTTCCAGACTGTAGCGCCTAGAACCGCTCGGTCAGCTCGGCCGGCCATTTCGTAGAGATCTAATCTTTCTTATCATCGCTACGATCAATTTGTAAGAATGTATGACAAACTAGTGGAAGCGAACTTTCTTGGAGAACTCTAGGTCGCCTCTGAATAAACTCACCGTGTAAACTGTCCAATGACGCATAACAAGAGCTTGTTCTTTCGCTGTCGATCATGACTGTGAGTAGAAAAAATATCCCTATCACTTTTCAAAGTGTACCTTTTTTCACTTTCGACTATCCTCTGTTTGGACCATACTTATGTCTACCGGATTTCGGGGTCAATCTGGCGTTAAAATGTGGTACCTAAGCACTAATGATCTTGTTTCAACGTTTCCAAACCACAATTCTGATTTGTTATATGTACAGAATTTTTCACAAAATCACGTTATTGATCATATAAAATGGCTGCCATTCAACGGTTGCTGAATCTTAATATGAAAGTTTCCCTTCACGATACCATGAATTTTATCTACTATTTTTTTCAAAACAACCTCAGCGGGGTGTCAGGAACATGTTAAATATGTTGTATATTTTCCTCCTATCTATGTAATTATGTAGTTATGTAGTTCTCAATTCGTTCGAGCAATCAATCATTCATAATAGGAAACACAGTCATGACTCAGTCACTCAAAATGATTCAGAAATTTGACTTGTTAGAATGAAATCAGGCGATGATTCTTCTTCTCTGCAGGCTCGTGCTTTGCGGCAGTCTGCTAATCTGTACAAATAAAATGCCTCGTATTTTTGGGAGCGTTGTATAATGAGTCGGGAAACCTCAGATCAAGCGGATATTTGGCTTTGATGAAGTTTAACCTTCCGAAGAAGTAATAGAGCTCTTGGATTATTAAAAGCAGGTTCGTATCCAGTCTTTCGGAAGTTCCCTTCTGATTAACAACTACGCAATATATCGATGAATATCATTAATTCTCAATTGTCAAATAATGTAAATTGTTACACACCTTTTACATGAAGGAGCAATATATATATTTCCCTTTTAATCGTACAATTTCGCATCAGTTACCTTTTGTCATAAATCTCAATATTCAGATTACAATTCTTCAAACAATGGTCAGGCTAATCGGCACGAAGGCAATCTCGGAAGTTTTTTTTTTTTTTTTTTTCCTAACAACCATCAGAGAGAGTACTACAGAGAATAATTATGCGCTCATGGCATAGCTATTGTATGAAACTACTTTGCGCATGGATTCTGCGAGTATGAAGATAGAAAATTAGTAAACGTCATTCAAGGGTAGAATTGTATCAGAATAATTCATCGAATGTAAAGGGATATTACAATGTTGTGCTTGTGCGTCCACGTTTAATTTCATCTGTCCAGTGATAAATTATCTTGAGCATAAAGAAGCACATTATAAAAGATTTGTCATAACTAAAATATTTGCCTTATATTATTTCAATGTTTGGAATATGTCCAGCTTATGTAAACTGGTTTTCTGTAACGTAAGAGTAATCTGAGTGCGGTATATATATGACCAAGGCAATTTTCACACGATGTTTTACGTCTTTAAGCATTTTACTTATGACAAACCTTTTATGATATGTTGTTTTTATCCACATGACAACTTGGCTTGAGGTCCAACTTAAAATGAACAGGTACTGTAACAAAGATTTTTTGAGATCTGAAGATAACAGCGACGCCTGCCGAAAATGGTTGTTCTAAATAAAGAAATATTTATGCACTCTTGGCTTTAGAACGATTTTAGTCTTCTCAAAATAAGAAAAATCTATCAACTGCTTGTAAAGTTTAAAGAGAAACCTTTCGTGAGAGACGACGTATTGCCCATGAGAAGTGTTCTGTCCGCGTCACTACTGCAGATTGTAAAGAACCATATTATGGGAGAGACGGCTTTGGTTCGAAGTTATGTGGGTTACGTGGGAGGAAGTACATGGACATAGGCTACAAAGCGTCCAAGCTGCTGACCTGTTGCAGAAGGAGGGGTGGGGGAGGACGCTGGCAATGACTTACCTGCAACAGTTGTGGTAGCACTCAACATTGAGCTTTACGGTCCGTGTTACTGGCGGAAGCGTCCGTCACATTTCATGGTCCACTGCACAGTTTACGACCCGTCCGGTTTCCTCTGGCCCTTGCAGCCCACACAAGAAGTAGCACAATGTACTATCCGCAATGAACAGTACGGTAGCTTGCGGAGTACCTACAGGGTGTTTCAAAAATGACCGGTATATTTGAAACGGCAATAAAAACTAAACGAGCAGCGATAGAAATACACCGTTTGTTGCAATATGCTTGGGACAACAGTACATTTTCAGGCGGACAAACTTTCGAAATTACAGTAGTTACAATTTTCAACAACAGATGGCGCTGCAAGTGATGTGAAAGATATAGAAGACAACGCAGTCTGTGGGTGCGCCATTCTGTACGTCGTCTTTCTGTTGTAAGCGTGTGCTGTTCACAACGTGCAAGTGTGCTGTAGACAACATGGTTTATTCCTTAGAACAGAGGATTTTTCTGGTGTTGGAATTCCACCGCCTAGAACACAGTGTTGTTGCAACAAGACGACGTTTTCAACGGAGGTTTAATGTAACCAAAGGACCGAAAAGCGATACAATAAAGACTCTGTTTGAAAAATTTCAACGGACTGGGAACGTGACGGATGAACATGCTGGAAAGGTAGGGCGACCGCGTACGGCAACCACAGAGGGCAACGCGCAGCTAGTGCAGCAGGTGATCCAATAGCGGCCTCGGGTTTCCGTTCGCCGTGTTGCAGCTGCGGTCCAAATGACTCCAACGTCCACGTATCGTCTCATGCACCAGAGTTTACACCTCTATCCATACAAAATTCAAACGCGGCAACCCCTCAGCGCCGCTACCATTGCTGCACAGAGACATTCGCTAACGATATAGTACACAGGATTTATGACGGCGATATCCATGTGGGCAGCATTTGGTTTACTGACGAAGCTTATTTTTACCTGGACGGCTTCGTCAATAAACAGAACTGGCGCATATGGGGAACCGAAAAGCCCCATGTTGCAGTCCCATCGTCCCTGCATCCTCAAAAAGTACTGGCCTGGGCCGCCATTTCTTCCAAAGGAATCATTGGCCCATTTTTCAGATCCGAAACGATTACTGCATCACGCTATCTGGACATTCTTCGTGAATTTGTGGCGGTACAAACTGCCTTAGACGACACTGCGAACACCTTGTGGTTTATGCAAGATGGTGCCCGGCCACATCGCACGGCCGACGTCTTTAATTTCCTGAATGAATATTTCGATGATCGTGTGATTGCTTTGGGCTATCCGAAACATACAGGAGGCGGCGTGGATTGGCCTCCCTATTCGCCAGACATGAACCCCTGTGACTTCTTTCTGTGGGGACACTTGAAAGACCAGGTGTACCGCCAGAATCCAGAAACAATTGAACATCTGAAGCAGTACATCTCATCTGCATGTGAAGCCATTCCGCCAGACACGTTGTCAAAGGTTTCGGGTAATTTCATTCAGAGACTACGCCATATTATTGCTACGCACGGTGGATATGTGGAAAATATCGTACTATAGAGTTTCCCAGACCGCAGCGCCATCTGTTGTTGAAAATTGCAACTACTGTAATTTCGAAAGTTTGTCTGCCTGAAAATGTACCGTTGTCCCAAGCATATTGCAACAAACGGTGTATTTCTATCGCTGCTCGTTTAGTTTTTATTGCCGTTTCAAATATACCGGTCATTTTTGAAACACCCTGTATGTAGATGTACATGCAGTCCAGGCCGACTTGTCATTGCAAACTTCGTATGGATTCTATTTCACGATTCGGTAAACGACATTCGTTTGAACGACTATTCAATAAAAGTAATTAAAGTGATCACATGACGCCTGTCGCTTCCAACAGGTCAGAACGATTCCTGTTTACCTTTAATGAAAGATAATACGATACTTTTAATGCTGTCCTGTCATGGTCCACTGCACAGTTTTCTCTGCCTCGTGATGACTGGGTGTTGTGTGATGTCCTTAGGTTATTTAGGTTTAAGTAGTTCTAAGTTCTAGGGAGACTGATGACCGTAGATGTTAAGCCCCATAGTGCTCAGAGCCATTTGAACCATTTGAACCACTGCACAGTTTACGACCCGTCCGGTTTCCTCTGGCCCTTGTAGTCCATACAGGAAGTGGTACAGGGTACTATCCGCAATGAACAGTACGGTAGCTTGCGGAGTACCTATGTAGATGTACATGCATCTCTGACTCACTACTGCTGCAAAATACTAATGACTTTACACTGTTATCGTACTTTGGCGATCGTGTAAATTTCACATTCTTCCATGCTTGGTTATTGGTATTTCACTCCATTATTGTTCAGTGTTCATTTTGAGACCTTATTATACACTACATGCGCGGGAAAATGCGAGGAAACTGTCAGGAACTATTTGCTTTTTTAATTTTTAAGAAGTTCTGTACTGTTAGCCATTCTCAGTACGAAAGTATAAGATGTCACTGACATTAAAATATACTCGTGCGGATAATGGAGAACAAATATTCTTTAGCAGTGGTCTCACATTATTGAAATTTTATTCACATGCAATACAGACTGTGCAACGCATGTGATCATAATAATGTCACACGTTAAACTCATGTATCTGCGGGCCCATTCTAGGAGGGTCCCTTCTAAAATTAGAGAACGTTTTGATTTGACGAGGAGGACGATTCCATCTGACGATCCGCGCACTTCTGCCCCTCCATCCCGTCCACCGTAACAGATAATAACATAAAGAAATTAGCAGAACATTTTTAAAAATTGTATCTCAAGTCAAAAAATCGATACAGACGAGTCAATTATTCAGCTACTTAATATTCTGTTGCACCATCTAAATGGAGATGGAAAACTAAAGTATCTGTTCAAGTTTTAAGGATATTGCAATGTTTGTTCATTTGTTATTAAAAATGATTCAAATGGCTGTGAGCACTTTGGGACTTAATATCTGAGGTCATCAGTCCCCTAGAACTTAGAACTACTTAAACCTAATTAACTTAAGGACATCACACACATCCATGCCCGAAGTAGGATTTGAAACTGCGACCGTTCGGTCGCGCGGTTCCAGACTGAAGCGCCTAGAACCGCTCGGCCGCACCAGCCGGCTTATTTGTTATAAACTGACTGTAAATATCTCAGGGCGACACAATATAAAAATAACAAGTGTGTATAAATGGAGAGCTTCCGGGATTGCACTATGGGTTTCAGCTGCGCATTGTCAAAATGACTTCGCAGCGCCAGCAAGGACAATAAGAAGATAGAACACTTGCAGATAGGCTCGTGATGAGAGATGATGTACGGATCTGACCGTCCTTATATTTTGAGGTTTAGAAAAAATGTGTACTAAACTTGTGGATACGACTTTAATGTACGGTGCGGCTGTTTCATCTGCATTGAAAAGTCGTCCCTTAAAAGTACAAGGGCGTTCTAGAAATTAATGCCTCCGAATATTTATGCGGGAGCTCGTAAAGCTTTTTAAATAAAACAAATGTTATTAACATTCTACAACTGTATTCTTCATGTCTGCATATTTTTTTCTCAACTTAGTCACCCTGGGGACGAACACATTCCTCCAACGACAGATCAGTTTGTTGATAGTCCCTGTAGAACGTTCGACTATGTTGACAGAGACATAATCTTGCCTATGCTTGCACTGCCTAGTCACTATCAAAGCGAAGTCCTCGAAGGTGTTCTTTAAGTTGTGGAAATACATGAAAATCGGATGGGGAAAAGTCGGGACTGTATGGAGAATGAACAGTGGCAGTTAACCCAAGACGTCAGTTGTTGCAGATGTCACAAAGGTCGTGTGCGGTCTGGCTTTTCCATTCTGAAGGGCAGGATGCTTCATGTGTTGAAGAACTAGTCGAATTCGAAACACGATTACAGCAGCCCGTTTCTCACGCACTGACATAATTACGTTTCACGCCGCCATGTTGCACTCTGCAATTCGGAGCCGTCTAGCTGCAGTGGGCTGCAAATACGTAGACACGAGGAATACATTTGTAGAGTGTTAATTATGTTGCTCCTATTTTAAAAACTTTAAAAGTTTTCACATAAAAAATTCGGAGCCATAATTTTTCAGCACACCTTTGTACGAGGCAACGAATGGATTATTTCCCATACTTCATCTAGATGGAAATGTTGGATTCTGCTACAGCTATAAGTGTAATAGCGGTGGCGAGAAAAATAGCTAGTTGCCTTCTTTTCCATAAAAAAATGAGACATGGAGAACTAACCACCAGGCACTAAACTACATTTACGGCACTACAACTCCTCCAGCGGACAAGGCAAGAACATTTACGCAATTGTAAACAAATTAGAATTCTGGAGATTTGCAATCAGTTATTTCAATGCGAATGGTGAAATCTTTTTCAGAACAGAGCCACTTAATACGTTATTACAGTTCCACTGTTGCTTGGAAGTACGATGAAATGTTCCTTCCGACATGCGTGCGTGTCGTATTTTATCTGCCGACACAGGAGAAGGGACTTTCATTTAAAATGTCGCCCCTGTACGTCAGAAGAGTGCTGGGTGTAGACACATGGGTGACGACGTATGGAAGTTTTGCGTCTAGCCGTGAATCGTGCTCGGGTAGCCTAATGTTGTGGCAAACCCTCACCATAAGTGGGATATTCTAGTTTCAGTCTCGGAGCGACACAAATTTCCGTTGTCGTCATTCCATTACACAGCTGATGGCTGTTTATATCCGCAACTGCGAATATATTTCATGTAAGTAGCGCTTAACTCTGTTCGCACCAAGATTCATTTCACTTCCTGTTTCCTGTTCCTAATATTACTATAAATGTTTGGTAAGAGTTTTCTGAGTGATAATTGTCACGGTACTGGTTATCAGTAATAACTTACATGCTTCATCGTAAAACGTTTGCTATTTCAGAGGTGACGTTATTGTATTTCTAAATAACAGTCGGACTGCACTTAGTTTATATGTTAATCAGTGATTTCATTTCTAAAGTAGAATCAGTACCTTTTAAATAAGTGAAGATTTTTCTTGTAACTTCAAAAGCCAAATGGTAGCCATAGTGCTACATAATTCAGTTTGCAGCATTGATCCTCTTGTGTATAAATGAAAGTGCTTCAGGCTTGACACAATTATTATTCAGTTCCAAATAAATTAAAATTTCCTTCAGAAACATTTAGATTCATTCACTACTTCAGAGCTGGCAACGGAATTTTCGTAGAAAAATTATTCGATTTCACAGGAAAAGTCATAAGGTTAGTTAAAACCATTTTTCTTCGAGTCCGCAATACTACTACGGCGCTGATTTGAACCAATCCTAAAAACTAAGGTGAAGGTAATGATAAAACAGTGAAGTCTATTTATGTGTCTACCACTATTATGTTTGGGACTCTTCAATTATCTGCGTGCTTTGGTTGGAAGTTGAAGTTACTTTTGATTGCCTTAGTTACACATAGATTCCGTTAGGACAGTGGGTCAAAATTTATTTCCAAAGTTAATTTAAAGGTGGTAAAAAGTTAGTTGTTGCAAACGTAAAAGTTAGATTTGTACATTGCAGAAAATTGTGCCAATACTCCATTGGCTGGGGTGAGAAGCTTTAGCGAACAGAGAAATTGTGGATGACTAGCGGCTGTTTTTTGTGGCACATAGACGGGTGGCTACTACTAAGAAAAAACGGACGAGACAGCTGTCAATTTTCCACCCCTGAACTGTTATTTCCAGACGCTACATTTCAGTTCTGTACTGTATTGAAACATAGTGAGAAGCAAAAGCAATTAACGCAGAGACGTTTGTATTTAATATTTCGTGGTTAAATTTAGATTCCCAACTACAAAATAATTAATGGTTCATTTCTTCACGCGAAAAAAGTTTATACGGCCTCCAGATCTTCAGATCGGGTGCACGGTTAAAAGGAACGACGGGTTCGGTTATAAGCGACAAAGACCAGCCGAACGTTGGCGCTAGTGCGACGCTAATAGGGAGCACGAGTGATCTCTTACTGTATACAAACGCTTTTTAAACTGAGCGATAGAAATAACTGTCCTGTTATGTGTGAGGTTCATTGTGTAATACAGTTCGTGAATGAAAAAAGTCAGCCCTACCGAAATTTTTCACTCAAATAACCGAAGTTTATGTAAATGTCATAAATATTCAATTGTAAAATGGTACATCTGTTTAATGGCGAACGAATTAATATTCATGATAAAAACGATCAGTTTGGCCTTCAATTGTGACGGACGAGCTCAAATCGAGTACTGAGGGAAAAATTAAACATCATAAACGTTTCATAGTTGATGGACTGAGTTCGTGCTGTCCTGAAATTTCACAATTAATTATCAAGCTGTTAGTGGGAATTTGAGCTTAGAAACGCATGTGGCAGGTGGTTCCTCGACTTTTTACAAATGAGCACATAAAGGAAAGAATAACGAACTGGTGATGCCCCAATTGTTTTCATTCGGTACGACTAGGATGGCGAGGAGTTTTTGAACCACATTATTACTGGTAACATGACTTTGGTTTCGCACAAAAGTCCAAAAAAAATAAATAAATAAATAAATAAAAGCGCCAGTCAATGGAATGACACAATACACGATTCCAAACAAAACAAAGAGAAGCTAAACAAACTCTGTTCGCTAGAGAGGTTATGGCCAAAGCGTTCTGGGATCGAAAGGACGTGCTACTCGTCGACTTCATACCAGGAGGAGAGACCGCAAATGCAGCTGTCTACTGTCAGACGCTACCCCAATTAACGCTGCGTCGTTCAAAATGCATAGCGTGGATTGTTGTTCAGTGGCATGGTGCTTCTTCGTGACTGGCACTTTAAGCGGGAGGTTTTTGAACATTCCACTTATATTCGATTGATCATCAACAACTCTCCAAATTGAAAGACTTTTTGGGCAGAAAGTGCTATGGAAACGACAACGAATTGAAAGGAAACGTTAGTGACTAGTTAAGCAACTTGTCAGCAACTGATAACGCAGAAGTCAATGGAAAGATTGTGAAGGTCTCGGAGAAATGTTTGAATTTGTATGAAGACTACGTAGAAAAATAGCTAATATACCAAAACATGATGTGAAATATGTTTCCTTTCATTATGTTGAGTAGAAATGTCTCGAGAAACAAATGTATTTTTTTAGAACGACCCATACATAGAGACTATTTATCATTGTCATGTACTGTGGGGTCTTGCCCACTCGTTGCCAATAGGGTGCCTACGGCATGCAGCGTTCTCGGAATGCTATACAACAACTTCAAACAAGTAACATTAGTAATTTTATTTTTAGAAAGCCATTGACAATACTTAACTTTGGAGATACATGAAATGTCGCTAGCGAGTGGCGACATGAAAACAGTAAAGTTATTGCTATACACGAAGTTCCTGGAAGTTGACACCTCACTGATAACTACTCTTCCCAGTTCAGTGTCGATCTGCTCGGCCGAGGCTGGTAGGAGCATCGCTTTTATTAACGTCTCGCAGGGGTCGCGCCTGGCGCGGCGCCGTCCATTTCCGCGTGCCATTGGCCGCCGTTTCCTCACCGCCTTCTGTGGTCTTGCGTTCCGCATCTTCGTTCCGGCGTTTGTGGTTACGCCAGAACACGTACCATTTTGGAAAACCTACGCTATTTCGACCTGTCTTCGGAGATTATTAACGAATGTTCCTAGTAGTTCAAGTAATACCAGAAACTATCCCATCACGATTCGTAATAGCTCAGTGAGAGACAGGTCTAGTGATTGTACTTGCCGAGGAACTAACGAACATTGGAGAGCGCGTTGGATGCAAGAAACGTACGTGCCCTCTCACTGGTCCTGCTGAAAGAGTTTCTCTTCACGACGCTGTTTAAACAGGAACGTAATGGATATCACGATGTTTTGGACATATCCCATACTATACTGTGTAATCTCAACCAACTCATCGGGTGTAGAGTCCTTTCGGTTTGTGGCTTCGCGCCATGACTCACACTGCAGGCCCTGTAAATCTAATCAACTCCGGTAGCTGCTGCTATGTAGTCTCTGACACAGTCGCTACCACAGTCGATGCCAAGGTAGAATCTCCTGCTATCACTAAACGCAACTTTTCGCCGTTTATGTCACCAACCGTTTTGAGTTGCTGCACAATCAGAAAAGGGCTATACTGACACTCGGCATCCCAGGTCGTGTTACAGTCGCCATGTTATCAGTAACAGATGCTCGTCTCACAGGACAATTTAGGTATGAACTTTCCAGTAACCGGCAGCAATAGACAAACATTTTTACGGTTAAAGTGTGTACTGGCCATCAAATAATACAGATACAACTTTATTGCCGGATTCTTGTAACTTCGAAAAAAATAAAGACGACAAGAAAATAAAGAAAATAGAAGAAACTGACATTTAGAGTCATAGAATGAAGGCTTTCATGGCAGGTGATGTCATCACTTAACTCTTCCGGGCTGAGATGCCGTGGCTCATGCATACAACACTCCATTGACGTTTCGCCTTCGACTGCGGTAGGCATCCTCCGAGGACAAGCGGCGAACTGCAATTAGAGTGCGAGTGAGCGCCGTATATACAAGCCATCCAGAGGGCACCGGTGTCAATTACGTGACGTCAGATGTGCTAAAATCTCTGATATTGCCAACTTTCTCAATTGAAATTAATCGATTGTCACACTATTGCTACAATGTTGACATCCATATCTTATCCAGCTTAATGCCTTCATCATTTCTATTAAAATTATTGCAGTGTTTGGCAATCTCAATAGCCTCTCTGTACATTCGCGCATAATAATGCGACGCCTTTGCTACCTTCAGCTCTTAAAATTTTTACAATGCGATCAGTGACCTTACTGATGAATGGTAAGAACACCTTCCCCTTGGGTTGGTGTCGATCCTCGCCCGTCCTTGTTGTCAGTCTAGGGCGTAGTGCACGATCTATCTCTCTGTTGGAATACCCATTCTTCTTGAAGGTCGCTCTAAGATGTTCAATCTCATCACCTAAGTGAGTTGGTTCATATATTTTGTGCGCCCTGTCTATCAACGTTTTAATCACCCCTCTGTTATGTCGTGGGTGGTGGTTAGAATCTTTGTGCATATAACGATCAGTGTGTGTGTCTTTTCTGAAAACCTTATGACCCAATGTTCTGAGGCAACAGACACCATGTGCAGGCTGTTTGTTGTTTCCCTTTCTCATTGCCATATATGGAATACGGTGCCCTGAACGCTACTACGCCTGTCTCGTTCTAATAAGGATGAATGCAGACGTGAAGGGACTATGCTAGCGGGGTCCTCAGCTGTGGTTGCAAGAGGATGGATAGCCACCATGCCAGAGGTCACCGAAGTTGAAGCGGTTGTGGGTGTGGCGTGCTTCATTGTGCTTTCAGTTCTGCTAGAGCAGTGGCTCCCACCCTTTCTGAGACCATACCCCTGAGTGGAATCAGATATTAGCTAGTAACCAATTCCAAATAATTCTAATTGCTGTAATGTATGGTACTGACAAACCATAAAATGTGATTTATTATGTTTAGAAACAGTTTTACAGAGCAAAAAGTCAAAAGGCCCCTTTGACAATTCCAGAGACAATACCAGAACTAAAGGTCGTATGTAAGAGCGTTGTATCTCAGTCGAATATGTTTGGTTGGTGAGAACACAAGCTCCTTGTAAACAATAGCGAGCGGTTATCTGAAGATGGCCTAATAAGCCGAAAACTAGTTCATACAAATAAAAATCAGTACAACAAAAAACCGCCTAAGTGTTATTCAACCCTCAATTTTTAGTGCACCACGAGTCTTACCTGTAACTCCTTTTCAGAAAAGAACGCTAGCTACCCAAGTTGAGGACTGGCACTTGTAAAAAAACTTGCTTCCTCTGCACCACTCCTCCTCCTAGCGACACTTGCTTGACCCACTCTCTGCACTCTCATTTAAAATAAACCAAAGTAAAATGTGAGCATCATACTTATGCCTGATGTTTGTGCATCGGCTTGATTGCTGGACTTCTTACTTCAGAACCGGCAGAAATTTGAAGACATCAACACGCCATGGTTGTGCCTCACCACTGTCATCATTATTATTATTATTTTTCGTTAGATATCTCAGCACATGTGACCCATACGTCTTAATTTTACTGTCATAGATGCAAGGAATAAAGTATGTATGTAGTCGGTGAGTTGTGTGAGGAACATGATATTTATACTTCCGTTTCGCAAGTTGTAATATATACCACATTGTGTCACACATTAATGCTGGTATTTGAAAAAAAAATAATTATTATCAACTTATATAATCCGTATTGCAGTCTAATATAATAGTGATAAAAATTATTTTAGAAATAACATAACTTCATTACTCAAACACAATTCAACCCTACTGTTTTACCCCTCAGAAAACTACATTTTACTCCTCAGGGTGTAATTATCCCCAAGTTGGGAACCACTGTGCTAGAGGTTATTTACTCTCTTTTCCTATTTACTGCTGTGGGATGGTACAGAAGAGTGACAGGTACGTAAAGTGTTGTTCATCAGAGTTTGAGCGACGTTATTTCATAGAAACTGTTATTGATCGGTGTATGAGCGACGTTGCTGTGTTCCATATGTTCTCCACCTCATCATTCATGCAGTGAAACTCCTCATTTCTAATTTGCAGCATCTTGTTAAAGCTACACGTCTCAAAAAAATCGATTTTCTTCTTTTCCAGTTCTCTGACAGTCTTTGATTCATTAATTGATTTCCATACAATTCTGTTTTCTAAACAAACATTCTCAGAAGTTTATTCTTCTATTTTTGATACTAGTGGACTTGTTTTGGCGGGGGATGCCCTCTTTGCCTGTGCTAATCCGCTTCTTATGTTCTCCTTGCTTCTTACATTTGTTCTTTTGCAGAATTCCTTAATTTCCTCTATTTTGTAGTCTCCAATTTTGATATAAAGTTTATTGGTAATGGCATTCCTTCTTTTCCTTATTACTTTCGATTTTACTCAGCTTATTCTCAATCCATATTTTGTGCTCCATAGACTGTTCATTCTTTACAGCAGATCCTGCATATCTTTGTCACATTCACTAAGGACAGTAACGTCATCAGCTTATCATTGATACCCTTCTACACTGTATTTCAGTCCCTCTCCTTCATCTCTTTTTCTTTTTTAATTCATTAGGTATTCGAAGTAGAGACAGAAGGGTAGGGTCGAAGGAATTAATTTCTGTCTTCTACTGTTTCCAATCTTAGCTCTTCGTTCATGGTCCATCATTCTTATTTTTTCCTCTTGGTCCTTGTACATATTGAATATTCCTGTTTTGCCTTGTAACTTACATCTGCGGAGGCGTAAATTTATAGTTTCGTATTTATGTGAAAACTCTTAAAACTTTTTAGATAAAACAAACTGTGTTACCATTCACCATACATATTCTTCATATCTATATATTTATTTCTCAACACAGTGACAATGGCCGCAAACACATTTCACCCAACTGGAGATTTATATGTTGATATCGTCACTGTTGAACGTTTGACTTTGTCGACGGAGCCACGTCACCACCTCTGCTTTATCACTATCAAAGTGAAATTCTCGAAGGTGTTCTTTAGGTTTTGGAAGCAGATGGCAATCGGATGGGGCCACAGCTTGATTATGTGGAGGATGATCGATGAAAGTGAACACAAGGGGGTTGGGTTTCTAACATTCTGCTTGGTGTCTGTCTGTTCTAAGTCGTGTCTCCCTACCACTTTCGCGAAACGACGCTCTGAGCGTGTTTTTTTAGGGAATTGACTAGTTTGAACCTGGGACCTGTTGCTGGTAAGGAGACGCCAGACCACATATGACATGTAGAGTTCAGAAGAGTTCAGTGAGACTAGCGATGATATAACCAAATACTTAATGATTTCAGCGTCAGCTTCACTGCACTCCCTGTAAAAGAATCTTAATACTAACTAAATTTAGTGGAAGGGGTTCAAGGCTTTCCTACTTTTAGTTAGCTGGTAAAATAACGTCGAAAAAGCAGTTAAGTTTACCATTGGAAATTTTATTCTACTCACAAAACATTGTTTATAAATTGCACTATTCATAAAAGGAAATGTTTTAATACAGGATGATAAAAACCAACTGCGTTCAACAAAAACGTGAACGAATATTCCCTGAGTGGGTTTCCAAGTTCTACAATGGATCGAGGGATGACCTATACCATATCACATCTATAATCCAGGTTTAAATTAAGTTTCACAAAAGAGAAAACTATCAAAATGGTCTACAGTGACCCTCAATTATCTTTAATTACTCATCTAACTTGTTGTAAATTACAGTGGCTGATGTGGTTTCTCATTAATTATATAACAGAAAAATCATTGCGTTTCAGATTTTAACTTACATAGCAAATGTGAATACCATGAGCTTCAATTGACTATCGACACTAGTATTACGTAAAAAAGGGATGTAACAGATGAGACTTCTGCAGTTCTGAGTGAAGCCTTATGCACTCAAAAATGCGGCATCGCGTGCGTTCATTACCTTGTCGGTGTTCGTCAGGGGGCGGCGAGCGGCACAGCTCCATGCGCCTCGCCGTCTCGGAAGCAACTCTCTAACTTCTCCTTACTACAATTTACAGAAGTTGGTTTAAAAAAAACTGTCTGGCTGTGTTTTCATCTGACCAATCAGGGTCTCAATGTTAACCTTAAGCTCCGCCTACAAAAATTCTGTCTATCCAATGAGAAACGTTATACTTTTCGTGGTGGAGGAATGTTTTTAACGTTTGCAACGTAACAGAGACGCGAAAAAGTATCACGCTAAAACTTGCAGCTGGTGTGGCCCTTTTAGTGTTATCGTAAGACCTAAACTGTTCTTCTGGAGGGCTCTATCTTTTAACATGGGCTGGGGGGTGGTCCTGGTGGTTGGCTGGCTCCGTGGGTGTCCGTCCCTTATCGTAGGGCCTTCTAGCTTAACATGGTTCTGCTCTCGGCTTCTATTCTCGTTTCTTCCCTCGGAACTGCGTCTGTTTCACGGTGGGAAGGTATGACATGCATTTAGGCGTTCTTGTGTTAGTCTGTGGTATTCCATTTGCTCACTCGTTGATCGTATTACTTTGGTTAACTTAATGTCAGGATTTATTCGGAGCTATGTGACATACTGCCGGATTTGCTTATCACGTCAGGGTTTTCATGGAAGGTGTTGGATTTGCCTGACACCTTACAGGTTGTTACAGATGTTGGCACCGCTCGTGTGTGGTTTCTTACTGTCTTCCTGAAGGAGAGGATTCTCTATGTGTGGGCGAACTCTTCGAATTCGTGCTTTCGATTTTCTCAAAATCTCTCAAGCACAGACATACTTTACGAGGCGTATTCTGAAAGTAAGGTCAAATTAGGCGCGAAATGGAAACCGCTGTGAAAATCCGATGGAACAGATGTGTTGGGCAGTGTCTTTAATGTGCCTGTCGATCACTTCACGTCGCTCTTTTCAGTTCAGAGCGAAAAGTGATCACGTAGAAATGTCTAAAACAACAGTGGCTTCGGCTAAATATGTGGATTTGGTGAAAGATTTCGCCTGAAGCTATGCAGACCACATAATGTAATTGTCATGCACTTCTTTCTTCAAGACAATTTTCTGCCACATTCTACAGGGTCCATGAAGACGTTACCGCAGTATTTTCGATGGGAAGTGTTTGATGACCCACAATACGGCCCTTAATTGGCTCCCTCCATTGTTCATCTCTGCTCACATGAACCGCTGGCTATGAACACAACATTTTGGCACAAACAACGAAAGGCAGACCAGCGTAGAGAATTGGCGGAAAGCACAGGCGGCTGCTTTCTGTGACGAGGGTACTGGAAAGCTCGTACAACGCCACGACAAACGTCCATGTCGGAGCTGCGTCTGTTTAGAGAGGTAGCTGGAAGGTGTGGCTGTTGCGAATAAAAATTTTTGGATTTTAACTGTGGTTATCATTTCGCAACCGATCAGGCCTTCCTTTCCGAACAGCCCTCGTACTTTACACACCGCCACGTTACACACTACAATTCGGGCATTCTAGCGGCAGAGAACTGCAACTAACGTCAGCGAAGAGAGTATGTCGACTGAGTAACACGCGTGACATGTGAAGCCTCAACCGATATTGACAACAGAATAAAAAATTCGGAAGCATTACTTCTCATCACGCCTTATATTTTCCTGAGAGCTTCGTGTATCTTGTACTGTGTTTTATTGATTAACGCTTTTTCTAGGTCGACAAATCCTATGCATGCGTCTTAATTTACCTCGTTCACTAACTTCTGCCATTAGGCGCAATGTTAGAATTGACCGTCTGGTGTCTTAACCTTTTCTACAACCAACTGATCGTCGTCTAACAGATCGTCAGTTTTCTTTTTCAGTGGCATAGATGTCCAGAGGTAGTTTTTCCGAGTGCCAGCTTCAGTCGTGCGCAGCTGACTAAGTTACGTGGCAGAACAGCAGACGAATTCGGAAGAGTCCAGCCGAATATGGAGAAGCTGCGTTCTGAGCCCAGCGCCAGTCCCGGTGAGGAATTGGTGCTTAACCGAGCTAGCGGTGTTCTGGCTAAAGTTGCTACCCGAAAACAACCTCCCGCTCTCCTCTCACTTATACGGCCACTTTCGTAGTTCCCGTGGTGGTACACCTGCGTGGATGGTGGCCATGCGGTACTGTTACCGCCACTTGTGGCGAAGCCACTACACCTACGATGTCCAATGACTCTGCCATCGATACGCCTTTGTCCATTGATGGAAATTCTGTATAAAATTTGTATATGTTTATTGTTGCCGTCAGACGCCAGGGACAACGATCAGGTGTGTGCCTAACTTGGACCAGCAGCATCAACACCGATACCCGGCTGAGCTTCTTGATGTTCCGGGATTCACCTCACTGCACTTGTATTATTTGCACGAATTGCGACCTTCGCTATATTCAGCTGTGTCTGCACTGTCCACTGACCCATTACAACCCTCCAGACATCACGTTTTGATTAGTCAATTACAGCTGTTATGCTCAGTCCAAGTTCCCAAACTGCTCGCAGCAAAACGCCTCACGGCTCCATGAAAGAAGTGTGTTTTAAAGCTGCGTCTTTGGAGCTGTTTAGATTCCATTATCTACTAGTGCATGAATCTCAATCACCTACAAAAACAAAGTCATCCCCTTAATGGGTAAAAACTAGTTATTCAAAACTGTAAGGATATCAGCTCATCTGATTACCTCTAAGATTGGCGTACGTTTCTCTCCCATTTAGGCCTGTACTAAACAATGTACACGTAAGATGAAAATTACCAGTGGAATTAAAAAATAAATTCAAAATTATTGATCCAACACTGAACTACTTTGAAGCAACAAGTGTCAAAATAGTAGCATGTTTTGAAGTGACTACCTCCGACATCTAACTAAACAAAAACCGATCACTGTATGAAACTGAATTCATTATTTACGCTAATTCTATCTCATCAACCTCCTGAATACATACACACATCTACATTACACATTCATTCTTCCTGTTGCGGTTGGCACAAATTTATGTGTTTGCATCGCTTCGTTTGTATTGCTCATTCCAACATTGACAACAGTTTAAACCGTCAGACCTCTGAAATAAATCTGCGTATTCGTAAAGTAGGGCACTGCGCAATTACTGGCCTGTGACATTCGTTAAATATAACGGAATCCCCTTTACGGCATTGTGGAAGCGTTTGCATGCGCCACTGCTGCTTTTCGTATGCATATTATACACGCCTATGCTATTCAGAGACAGCCGTTATTATTCTGCTCTCAGCATAGGCGATTAATTTCGGAATGGCTGTTTTTTCCATCTGGTGTAATAACAGAATGTGTTTACAAGTATTGCCACGTTTCTCTACTGTAATCGTTTCGACATCACTAAATGTAAAACGTCGTCACATATGTTAAGTTATCCTCACAACGAACGCAATCATGGATTTTCTGACATAATTCAACGTTGCGTATAGATAGTAAAATTGTTCATGAACGTATAGGAATAGAATGGTAAGACTATGAAATTTTGTAAAAATTTCTTCTTGTTGAATTCTCCCTCGCGCATTTTGTCTAACAGCTTTCCTGTAACACCAACGTTCAAAAATCACTTTTCTAGCAGACATATAAAATATTGCTCGAAGAATCTCTACATTCAGAAATCTGTGGCATGTACTTGGCTCGTGAGATCATGTTCATCGTGACACCTTTGTTTAAAACATCATCGGTTTACTTGTTGCGGCCGGCCTGTGTGGCCGAGCAGTTCTAGGCGCTTCAGTCCGGAACAGCGCTGCTGCTACGGTCGCAGGTTCGAATCCTGCCTCGAGCATGGATGTGTGTGGCGTCCTTAGGTTACTTAGGCTTAAGTAGTTCTAAGTCTAGGGGACTGATGACCTCAGATGTTAAGTCCCATAGTGCTTAGAGCCATTTGAACTATTTTTTACTTGTTGCGTCAAATCTGGGAAAATGTCAAACTTTCGATGAAATACTCCATCGTGTTCGTTAGGAACAACCGTTTGTCGCGGCTACTGCTGTTGTGACCATTTATAGCCCAAAGACAAACGAAAAACCTCAGCACAACTTTGACATTTGAAATATGTTGTCTCGTCAGTGTGTGTTAATCCACAGCTTCACCCGTGTAACCGTGAACAAGATCTGGTCCTACAACCGAAAGAAACTCGCGATCACAGATGTCACATCCCCAGTATGCATCTACGTAATGAAAATGATAACACCACAAAACCTGCGATAATCATGATCAAAAATGAACAAATAAATAAATATAATAAGAATCAAAAAATGCAGCAATTTCAATAATCGGATACATGACGTTTTACGTAATTCACAACCGACAGGCCGTTTTTAACAGTTATTGCTCATGCATGGAATTACACCATCAAATAGTGAGACAACATAAGAAATATGCCGTGGTACCAACCTCCTCAGTCCCTGTCTATTATTAGTAACTTGTCTTTCACTTCATAGCTAATGCATCACATTTTTTTTGTCATGTATTTTATTATAATTCTGCAAACAATGGAAATGCTGTACAGCAGAAAAAAAGCAGAAACCAGAAAAATGATCGTTTAAGACTGAAATGTTTCAAATACCGTCCTTTCATTCATATGATGGAAGAAACGCCAGATAGAGCGCAAGCCAAAAATTCTGCTCTAGACGTTCTAAAAGTTGTGTGGTAGTAATATTACTCTTAGAGGCAGTCAAGTGAAAACCAAACACAAGACAAAAAGTAATCACCACATGCATTAAGGCATGAATCACACTGGAGACGAGACTATCAATTCCTGTTTCGTAGAAAGCAGTCAGCCACTGATGGAACCACAATCGCTCCACTTTTGCATTTCCTCGTCTAGTTGAAACCGACGTCCACGCATGTCTTTCTTCAAGTTGCCAAAGATGGGAAAATCACTCGCTGAAATATTCGGGTTGTACAGAGGATTATGTAGTGTCTCCCTACCAAATCCCTGAAGCCTTTGTCCAATTGGCAGTGTGGGCGAGGGCGTTGTAGTGCAACAGGATGATTGAATCCGAAAGCATCCAGGACGTTTTCACCTTACGGCGCATCACAGTTTCTGTGAAGTACCTTCAAAGCGCAATGCGCTCCACGCTCGAGGATCTTGATAAGCAAAGGGCCCCCGCAGTCAACAGAGGTCGTCATGACCTTACCAGAACTTGTGTGAACAGGTCTGAATTTCATTGGTGGGGGAGATGTCGGATGTTTCTGCTAATGGCTTTGCCGTTTGCCCTCTGGCTGTGTAATATTTCTGGCTGTCACCCATCATGTTAGGCTCCAAGAAGCTGTTCCCAGAGCAGTGGAGATGTAAGAAGTATATAGATGACGAAATGTGGTGTGAGGTACCTGTGACAGACGTCAGATTCGGTACCCTTCCCGTGAGAAAGACCGCCTGCATAATGCTACTGCTCTGTGATTGGCTGCTGTGTTCGGAGAAATGGCGCCAAAATGTTATAGTTATTATTATTAGTTAAATTACTCATTGGAATGACTTCACTTTTTAATATAAATATCTCTCAGCAGCTGACTATCAATCAGTCATTTTAGAATTATTAAAAACAATTTAAATCAAAAACAAAAGACTAAAGAAATTACAGACGAAGCACTTCGAAAGCGTTCGGGTCACGCCTTTTCTGGTATGGCGCGCGAAGTGTTTCGGGCCGTTCGTCACCCTGGATTAGGCAGTCGACAAGAACAGACATGTTGTCCGTCGTAGGATGTATTTCCAATTTTTATTTAAGTTCCTGTTCGTCACTCTGGATTAGGCAGTCGAGATGTACAGTCATGTTGTCTGTGGCAGGATGTGTTTGCCAGTATTCAGTATTAAAAGCTTCACTCCGGTAGTCATGAGGCACAGACACGTGCCACAAATAACGTAAAGATAAATTTTCGTAAACATTGTGTTTGATCATGTAGTTTGCTGTTTCAGAAGGTGTTGTATTACGGTCATGTAGTCTTCTCGTGTGGCTATATTAAAATACGCGAATGGCATCCCAAAGAAGTGATACATTATTTCAGAACAGAACCTCGCTAAAAGTCAGTTTCAGCCTCAAGATACAGAACCTATGAACTGCGTGCCGTTTTTTGCGCTGGGGAATACAGCAGGTTAGTGAACTACAACAGAACCTTCGTATTCCACAGAGTGCAGTGGAAACAACTAGGCGCCTCACGTGTACTGCATGCTCAGTGACACGTCATCTGCAGTAATGCAGAGGAGGTAAAGGCGGATGATCGTTATTAACACCAACAATCAATTCATTCTTCCTTTCTTGTCGTAGCTGTCGGACGGAATCATCCTGCTGCACCATGACGCCAGCACTTTGCCTACAGGATGAAGGCTATGCTTGAGCGGTTTGGTTGGGAAAGACTGCAACATCCTCCACAGAGCCCGAATCTTTCACTGACTGATTTTCACATCATTGGCGACCTGAGGAAAAGCGTGCATGGACATTGGTTTCAGTCGGACGAGGAAGTACAAGAATCGGTGTGATTGTGGCTGCGACGGAGTCCGAGCGCGTCCTACGAAACAGGAACTGATCGTCTCGTCTTCCAGTGAGGTAAATGTCTGCACGTGTGTGGTAATTACTTTTAAATGGAGCCATTCCATGGTGTCGTTGTGGCGGATGTTCGCTTTTCATTTGACTGCTTCTCATGTGTACAACAATACGCGAGTTCTTAGTAAATATTTGTTCTATGCAAAAAAGGAGAGGTCATGCGGCGTCTTGTTGCTAAAAACAGAATCTTTCTGCACTAATTGTGCCATCGCTCTCGTAGGAGCATAAACAATTGAACACATTTCTGAGTATTCTCAACGTCGAGGGCTCGGTTCTACGCACCACTAAGATTATAGCTGCTGTAGTATTTTCACTTGAAGAATCTAATTTGTATTGATTCTCTAACAACGTAATCCCAGCATGTAGGAGGGCCATTCAAGTTTCTAGCTTCATCAAATTTTACTCTGTTTATCTGCGAGTGTTCAACTGCTGATTTATCAAGTCCTCGGTTTCTAATGTGCCTTCGGTGTTCTGCAGAGCTGTTGGTAATGGTACGGATAGACTGGTCGATATAGTTGCTTTCGTACACTTGAAGAATTTTATAAATTCCAGTGACCCTGAGACCGAGACTGTTCTTAACCGGCGCAGCATCTCATTTATCTTATTGCGTGGTTCGAAAATAGGTATAACGCTTCTTCTTCCAGGGCCCTACCTGTTTAGCTAGATAAAGCATCGCAGAAAGGAAGAGGCACAGTAGGTATACCGTCAAGTGATATTTCAAAATTTTATTATTTGAAGAGCGCTAACTTTATACTTCGAATGTATAGCCATTCATCCGAAACGAATACTTCACACGATTAGCTGGGAATCAAAGTCGCTCTTGTCACCAAAAGTTGTGGTTCTGTATATTAGTAATATTTGAAACAACTCTCTTTTCCACTAAGTAGTGAAAACTCCGTGCGCTGATACAGAAATGATAGTGCGTCAATTTATCGTATAAGGAGTAGCCGAGCCTCCCATCCGTTTTTCGTTAGGCAGGCCGTAAACGTGTCGTCACGATATCGATAAAACAAAGACGGGCGAAATGGAGGTGATTTCAATGCGCATTCTGAAAATGATGAAGTACACCATCCATTTACAACCATATATGGGCAATAAACGGTCACAAGAATAGCAGCCTCGACGAAGGTGACAGAGTATTTCGTTGAAAGCTCGAGATTACAACCAGGTCTGACGTGACAAGTAAACCGAGAGTGTTTTTATACATGTGCTTGACTTGTTTCAAAGCTGCGATCGTATAGGCGCTGTAAAAGTATGAAATCATCAAACCTGTGTATCTCTTACCTAGCACTTTGGAGTCACACTTGAATAAGTAGTCTTCTGTTACCAATTCGTTTTTTATTTAATTTAATTTAATTTAATTTTTTCACTGATTGAGGAGGCACAACGGTTAAGATATTGGAGAGAAGTAGGGTCAATTCCCTGTCCAGCCACCGTGCAGTTTCCTTAAACCGCTTAAGCATCGATCTGTAGGAGGGGCGATTCGGCCCCACCTTTGTCTGGCTGGATTTCGCCCCGTTTCGTATGATTTCAATGTCGACGAATGTGAAAAAATTTGGAAGTATATTCACTTCTATGGTGGGGTCGGAAAGTCAAGAACAACAAAATCTGGAGTATCGCTCGCATAAAAAACGCATAGATATGTTGTTGTTGTTGTTGTGGTCTTCAGTCCTGAGACTGGTTTGATGCAGCTCTCCATGCTACTCTATCCTGTGCAAGCTTCTTCATCTCCCAGTGCCTACTGCAACCTACATCCTTCTGAATCTGCTTAGTGTATTCATCTCTTGGTCTCCCTCTACGATTTTACCCTCCATGCTGCCCTCCAATGCTAAATTTGTGAGCCCTTGATGCCTCAAAACATGTCCTACCAACTGATCCCTTCTTCTAGTCAAACTGTGCCACAAACTTCTCTTCTCCCCAATCCTATTCAATACCTCCTCATTAGTTACGTGATCTACCCACCTTATCTTCAGCATTCTTCTGTAGCACCACATTTCGAAAGCTTCTATTCTCTTTTTGTCCAAACTAGTTATCGTCCATGTTTCACTTCCATACACGGCTAATCTCCATACAAATACTTTCAGAAACGACTTCCTGACACTTAAATCTATATTCGATGTTAACAAATTTCTCTTCTTCAGAAACGATTTTCTTCCCATTGCCAGTCTACATTTTATATCCTCTCTACTTCGACCATCATCAGTTATTTTACTCTCTAAATAGCAAAACTCCTTTACTACTTTAAGTGTCTCATTTCCTAATCTAATTCCCTCAGCATCACCCGATTTAATTTGACTACATTCCATTATCCTCGTTTTGCTTTTGTTGATGTTCATCTTATATCCTCCTTTCAAGACACTGTCCATTCCGTTCAACTGCTCTTCCAAGTCCTTTGCTGTCTCTGACAGAATTACAATGTCATCGGCGAACCTCAAAGTTTTTATTTCTTCTTCATGGATTTTAATACCTACTCCAAATTTTTCTTTTGTTTCCTTTACCGCTTGCTCAATATACAGATTGAATAACATCGGGGAGAGGCTACAACCCTGTCTCACTCCTTTCCCAACCACTGCTTCCCTTTCATGCCCCTCGACTCTTATAACTGCCATCTGATTTCTGTACAAATTGTAAATAGCCTTTTGCTCCCTGTATTTTATACCTGCCACCTTCAGAATTTGAAAGAGAGTATTCCAGTTAACATTGTCAAAAGCTTTCTCTAAGTCTACAAATGCTAGAAACGTAGGTTTGCCTTTTCTTAATCTTTCTTCTAAGATAAATCGTAAGGTTAGTATTGCCTCACGTGTTCCAACATTTCTACGGAATCCAAACTGATCTTCCCCGAGGTCCGTTTCTACCATTTTTTCCATTCGTCTGTAAAGAATTCGCGTTAGTATTTTGCAGCTGAGACTTATTAAACTGATAGTTCGGTAATTTTCACATCTGTCAACACCTGCTTTCTTTGGGATTGGAATTATTATATTCTTCTTGAAGTCTGAGGGTATTTCACCTGTCTCATACATCTTGCTCACCAGATGGTAGAGTTTTGTCATGAGTGGCTCTCCCAAGGCCGTCAGTAGTTCTAATGGAATGTTGTCTACACCCGGGGCCTTGTTTCGACTCAGGTCTTTCAGTGCTCTGTCAAACTCTTCACGCAGTATCTTATCTCCCATTTCGTCTTCATCTACATCCTCTTCCATTTCCATAATATTGTCCTCAAGTACATCGCCCTTGTATAAACCCTCTATATACTCCTTCCACCTTTCTGCTTTCCCTTCTTTGCTTAGAACTGGGTTGCCATCTGAGCTCTTGATATTCATACAAGTGGTTCTCTTCTCTCCAAAGGTCTCTTTAATTTTCATGTAGGCAGTATCTATCTTACCCCTAGTGAGACAAGCCTCTACATCCTTACATTTGTCCTCTAGCCATCCCTGCTTAGCCATTTTGCACTTCCTGTCGATCTCATTTTTGAGACGTTTGTATTCTTTTTTGCCTGCTTCATTTACTGCATTTTTATATTTTCTCCTTTCATCAATTAAATTCAATATTTCTTCTGTTACCCAAGGATTTCTATTAGCCCTCGCCTTTTTACCTACTTGATCGTCTGCTGCCTTCACTACTTCATCTCTCAGAGCTACCCATTCTTCTACTGTATTTCTTTCCCCCATTCCTGTCAATTGTTCCCTTATGCTCTCCCTGAAACTCTGTACAACCTCTGGTTCTTTCAGTTTATCCAGGTCCCATCTCCTTAGATTCCCACCTTTTTGCAGTTTCTTCAGTTTCAATCTGCAGTTCATAACCGATAGATTGTGGTCAGAATCCACATCTGCCCCTGGAAATATCTTACAATTTAAAACCTGGTTCCTAAATCTCTGTCTTACCATTATATAATCTATCTGATACCTACTAGTATCTCCAGGATTCTTCCAGGTATACAACCTTCTTTTATGATTCTTGAACCAAGTGTTAGCTATGATTAAGTTATGCTCTGTGCAAAATTCTACAAGGCGGCTTCCTCTTTCATTTCTTGCCCCCAATCCATATTCTCCTACTATGTTTCCTTCTCTCCCTTTTCCTATTGACGAATTCCAGTCACCCATGACTATTAAATTTTCGTCTCCCTTCACTACCTGAATAATTTCTTTTATCTCGTCATACATTTCATCTATTTCTTCATCATCTGCAGAGCTAGTTGGCATATAAACTTGTACTACTGTAGTAGGCATGGGCTTTGTGTCTATCTTGGCCACAATAATGCGTTCACTATGCTGTTTGTAGTAGCTAACCCGCACTCCTATTTTTTTATTCATTATTAAACCTACTCCTGCATTACCCCTATTTGATTTTGTATTTATAACCCTGTAATCACCTGACCAAAAGTCTTGTTCCTCCTGCCACCGAACTTCACTGATTCCCACTATATCTAACTTTAACCTATCCATTTCCCTTCTTAAATTTTCTAACCTACCTGCCCGATTAAGGGATCTGACATTCCACGCTTCGATCCGTAGAACGCCAGTTTTCTTTCTCCTGATAACGACGTCCTCCTGAGTAGTCCCCGCCCGGAGATCCGAATGGGGGACTATTTTACCTCCGGAATATTTTACCCAAGAGGACGCCATCATCATTTAATCATACAGTAAAGCTGCATGTCCTCGGGAAAAATTACGGCTGTAGTTTCCCCTTGCTTTCAGCCGTTCGCAGTACCAGCACAGCAAGGCCGTTTTGGTTAATGTTACAAGGCCAGATCAGTCAATCATCCAGACTGTTGCCCCTGCAACTACTGAAAAGGCTGCTGCCCCTCTTCAGGAACCACATGTTTGTCTGGCCTCTCAACAGATACCCCTCCGTTGTGGTTGCACCTACGGTACGGCCATCTGTATCGTTGAGGCACGCAAGCCTCCCCACCAACGGCAAGGTCCATGGTTCATGGGGGGGGGGGGGGGGCATAGATTTGTACATACATCTATTTTACTAAACGGCTATCCCGGAACGTGGAGCACGGTACCCTGACCTGTTTTCAGGTTCCTTATCTAATGGCATGTGGGGGTACAACGGGCTGGAATTCCAATATTTTGTGTAATTAACACCAAACTTAATAAATTAAGATACTTTCATAATCCACTTATTAAGAGGTATAATAGTGCGTTGCTGGTGAAGGTTTAACACAGTGGGACAACTAATAAAGTTAGAAACACTGTGTTTGTCTCGAGGCACCACAATTAACGGCACGCAAATGCCTGAAATGTATTCATCTAGTATTTGATAATGAGGGCACTTAGCGACTTCCAAGAAACTTTGCACACAATTTCAAACCATTTCGGAACTTTTTCTCGCTGACACTGTCCCCCGTCCCCCCATGCACACACACAAAATGAAAATATGAAAGAAAAAAAAAAGATTTATCGCTTACTTCATTTCTGGTTGTTCATGACCTAAAATAGCAAAGTCAGGCGTGACACTTTAAGTTATTACTTCTTTACTACCTAGTCTATTCGCGCCACAGTTTGTAGACAGTATCCACATATGCCGCTGAAACTATCTGTGAAATTGTGTAATAGTATGAAACATAGTTCAAGACATACGACGTCATAAACATTGAGGTGCGTGATAAACTAGCTTTTGCTTAAAATGAAGCACAAATTATCGAGTTTATATTCATACAGTGTTTCATGATGAGAACAATTAGCGAATTACAGCAAACTTTCCGCATAATTTCAGATTTTTCCTATACTTTTTCTCTCTTGCAAGCTTAAAGCAAATTCAGGGTGTTCCATTTATTTGATGACCGCCTGCTCGAAGTATTGCAGGCCGGCCACGGAAACCGTGCCTGCAGGTCGAATGGGACCCGCGGGACAACATTATGCCCCCCCCCCCCCCCTTTCTGTGGATTTTGGCCTGAAGGAGGTACAGTCATACGCGCCTTCTCGTCCAGTGTTATTCGAGCAGTGAAACAGGCATCATTAGAGTAACAGCGAAGTTTGCGAACGTAACAATGGCAAGAGCGAATTATTTAGTTCCACAACGAGTGTTTATTTACGATTCGTATGTGCGTACAGAGTCCGCTCGTACTGTTCGGAGATTGTTTGAACAGAACTTTCCAGGTGTTCGAGTTCCGAGTCGTAATGCAACTCACAAAACTGTGAATAAATCCTCACACGATAGATGAACTCAAAGATAATATCCGTGAATCAATTAATTCAATATCTCAGAGAGAACTGCATCGTGTGACATCGTGTGATTAATAATTTCTTGTGCAGATGTCAGAAATACGTGGAAAATAACGGCAGGCAGTTCCAGCATCTCCTTGCTTGACATTGGTGAGTACAAAATGTATTTGCTTATATTTTAAATGTAGTCTCGTCGTACCGCAGCAGTAGACGGGCGACACGGCATCTGGCTGCCGGGCAACTACTGCGCCACACAGGCAGTCACCAGATAAGTGGAACACTCTGTATTTAACACAATAATTCAATTGTAATCAGACGTTTGAAGCACTTTGTACATCGGAGTTGGATTCTTTAAGGAACCGAGGGGTTTTCTGGCACATATTCTAAATGTTAATGCCTTGTCGATGCAGTCACACTCTTCTGTCACTGGCTGTTCATTTCAGTTCCATGTAATTGTCACATCTTTTTCCTCTTCTCTTCGTAGTACTTTCTTTCACAGCGCTTGCATTTCAAAAACATTAATGAGGAATGAAAGCGCAAAGGAACTGAAGACATTAGCTGCCAGTGGGCACTCCTTTTTTATATCAACAGAGAACGTTGAAAATTTGTGCCAGACTGGGGTTCGAACTCGGGTCTCCTGCTTACTAGGCAGATGCGCTAACCACCGTGTCCAGAGGTCATCGTAACTGCACCGACTACCATAGCACGCTTCCTGTCAGACCTAAACTCTCAGTCTGTACCACACAGGCACACACTATTGGTGTAGTGCCCCAGATCATTAGCCTCATTACTCACGCCTTCTCGCCGCTTCCTGTCACAGTTCGAGCTTCGTGTGTATGTCTCTAGTTTCTTTGTGGCTGTTCTTTCGGACATGTCCAAAAGAATATACACCACATACAGGGTGTTTCAAAAATGACCGGTATATTTGAAACGGCAATAAAAACTAAACGAGCAGCGATAGAAATACACCGTTTGTTGCAATATGCTTGGGACAACGGTACATTTTCAGGCAGACAAACTTTCGAAATTACAGTAGTTGCAATTTTCAACAACAGATGGCGCTGCGGTCTGGGAAACTCTATAGTACGATATTTTCCACATATCCACCGTGCGTAGCAATAATATGGCGTAGTCTCTGAATGAAATTACCCGAAACCTTTGACAACGTGTCTGGCGGAATGGCTTCACATGCAGATGAGATGTACTGCTTCAGATGTTCAATTGTTTCTGGATTCTGGCGGTACACCTGGTCTTTCAAGTGTCCCCACAGAAAGAAGTCACAGGGGTTCATGTCTGGTGAATAGGGAGGCCAATCCACGCCGCCTCCTGTATGTTTCGGATAGCCCAAAGCAATCACACGATCATCGAAATATTCATTCAGGAAATTAAAGACGTCGGCCGTGCGATGTGGCCGGGCACCATCTTGCATAAACCACGAGGTGTTCGCAGTGTCGTCTAAGGCAGTTTGTACCGCCACAAATTCACGAAGAATGTCCAGATAGCGTGATGCAGTAATCATTTCGGATCTGAAAAATGGGCCAATGATTCCTTTGGAAGAAATGGCGGCCCAGACCAGTACTTTTTGAGGATGCAGGGACGATGGGACTGCAACATGGGGCTTTTCGGTTTCCCATATGCGCCAGTTCTGTTTATTGATGAAGCCGTCCAGGTAAAAATAAGCTTCGTCAGTAAACCAAATGCTGCCCACTTGCATATCGCCGTCATCAATCCTGTGCACTATATCGTTAGCGAATGTCTCTCGTGCAGCAATGGTAGCGGCGCTGAGGGGTTGCCGCGTTTGAATTTTGTATGGATAGAGGTGTAAACTCTGGCGCATGAGATGATACGTGGACGTTGGGATCATTTGGATCGCAGCTGCAACACGGGGAACGGAAACCCGAGGCCGCTGTTGGATCACCTGCTGCACTAGCTGCGCGTTGCCCTCTGTGGTTGCCGTACGCGGTCGCCCTACCTTTCCAGCACGTTCATCCGTCACGTTCCCAGTCCGTTGAAATTTTTCAAACAGATCCTTTATTGTATCGCTTTTCGGTCCTTTGGTTACATTAAACCTCCATTGAAAACTTCGTCTTGTTGCAACAACACTGTGTTCTAGGCGGTGGAACTCCAACACCAGAAAAATCCTCTGTTCTAAGGAATAAACCATGTTGTCTACAGCACACTTGCACCTTGTGAACAGCACACGCTTACAGCAGAAAGACGACGTACAGAATGGTGCACCCACAGACTGCATTGTCTTCTATATCTTTCACATCACTTGCAGCGCCATCTGTTGTTGAAAATTGTAACTACTGTAATTTCGAAAGTTTGTCTGCCTGAAAATGTACTGTTGTCCCAAGCATATTGCAACAAATGGTGTATTTCTATCGCTGCTCGTTTAGTTTTTATTGCCGTTTCAAATATATCGGTCATTTTTGAATCACCCTGTATGTATTAATGATGTTGTTGTATCTGATGACACGTCCAATAAAATTTATTTTTCTCTTTTCCATTTCCATCAATAATCTTCTCTCTTCCTTTACTTCCCTTAAGACTTCGAGGTTGGTTTTCCTTTCCATCCACCCCGTTCTCCTCATTTTCCGCCACATCCACATTTCCGCACATTCTGTTGGACGCAGAATCCGAATTTCACTTTCGTAGATCAGTGTACTCCATACAATACGCAAATGGTTTTGTAAAGCATTTTATAACATCTTTATTCATAAGTCTGCTGGTTAAAATGCAGAAAACAGAAAGTATAAAAAGAAGAAAAGGTGGTAAGAAATAAACAGGCGAATTATTAAAATGTAAAGGAATATATGGGGTCACTCTGTAGTTTTAACAGCAGTGAATGCCCTAACAAATGAAATGGAAATCAGCATCAAAGATGATTTTCAGGACCAGATGATGAAGCTGCTAACGAATATAATCGAAAATAAGAAATAATACTGATTGTAAATCTAATGCAAGGGTTCCCTGGGGCAATGGAGACCATGTAGGGGGTTCTTTCGGAGAGAGTATGAACTCAGGATCACCAATGGATGATACATTAATCATAAAGACATTCATAAATTCAAATGATTTTATACCACACGACAACTCAGGATCACAACAACTACATTATATTAAGGAACAGATCCCAACTTCCGACTATGGATGGAGGGGTATACAGAGGAGCGGTATGTATCACCGACCATCTGCTGCCAAAATCGGAAATCATCATTAAACATAAAGAACGAAAAAATATAAACACAGATCATTGAAAATACAATCAATGCCCTCGAAGAACGAAAATATAACCTACAGAATCAAATGGCTCCAAGCACTATGCTACTTAACATCTCAGGTCATCAGTCCTCTAGACTTAGAATTACTTAAACCTAACTAACCTAAGGACATCACACACATCCATGCCAGAGGCAGGATTCGAACCTGCGACCGTAGCAGCGACACGGTTCCGGAATGAAGCACCCAGAACCGCTCGGCCACAGCGACCGGCCTATAACCTACAGATCGTTAAGGATGAATCTGTACAATTCCTGCATAAATTACGTTTGGCAATGAAAATAAGGAAGATGAATGATGATTTAATTATGTTAGAACAACTAAGAAAAATATGTTACGTTAGGCTACCTATCAAGCATTAGGTTTGATCCCTAAATACTGGTACAACAAATGGTGGCATCAGTATATGAAAGATCAGATGCAAGATAAATGGAAGGAACATAAGAAATGGTTAGCTACAAAATATCAGGATGATTGGAAACCGTATGTTAGAGCCAGAAGACTTCTAAACCTTCTAGAACATTGGTGCTTCACCATTATTGCAATAACTTAGCAATATTTCGAGAAGAATATTTATTCCGCAGCTCGATGCAAAAGAAGATTTTGCAAGAGTTGAAGAGCCTTGAACAAAGGGGAATTACAAGAGAGAAGAATTATTTCAGAATCAAAGGTAGAAGATTTCAGGAAGAGCAACCAGACAATATATTGTGAACAACCTAGTACTAGAAGCAATCACATCAGGAGAATGTAGATCATAGTGAGTTCTTCCAGCGGTATATCGAGTTATTTCTGTGTTATATGGGACAGAAAAAAGAGACTGGAATTTACTCGTTTTGGCGACTGTGTTGTGAGTGGAGACTGAGAAATGTTGTTTCGTGTGTTGAAGTGAAAAACCATTTCAAGAGTCACACTGATCACCGTAAGGGAAAAAGGTTACATTCATTTTAGAATGAAATTAATACTAGACAATATAGCGTCCCCAGTGCCATATTACGAAAAGACTTTAAATTATTTATAAAGAAGACATTCATAATTTGTAAGAGATTTTTTTTATCATGTAGCCGTAAAATAATAATTTCTCTGTGTAGGTTTAGATTGCAAAGAAATAATTTATGACAGAATGATCTAAAGAGACGACAAGATACGCTCTTTTGTTAATTTTTTAGTCGACTTCACTTCTTCTTCGCTTGTCTTGAATGTGTCTAGAGGGACATCTTGCGTGTGCTGACGAATGTAAGCATATTTGTATGAGTTAAGCATATAATATACTGATTTAAATTTATTGTGCACTTTTAATTTGTAAGAGGTGATCCCGATTTCATGTCCGCCTTCCTTGAATTAACCTGCATTCAAGTAATTTACAGCTCAACAATCGCAGCGGCCGATGCAGCCAACGACGCCATTACGTGGCGATATTAACTTATGAAAATTTAACGGAAGCTGAAAACTCGCCCGCTATTAGCATAATATCAATTTTTCTCCACAGCCGCACGAAGTTGCAGAAATACTTAGCTTTAAGATTCTTATTTTCAGTACCATAGCCGAGACCCAGAGCCAGGACTCTGACTACAATACAATGGTTAACGGAGGTAAGAAAATACTCTCGCGCGTGTGTGGGCCGCAATTGTAATTAATAACTAAAGATCTTTTGCTTTAACGTCAACTGACTAGCCGAGGAAATTTATATGAAAAGTTTATTACATTGTTCAACTTAAATATCATTTTTATTAAGGCCCACCACGTAAGTCGGCAACAATCAAAAAAAATAATAATAACAATAATAATATATACATTAAATTACGACGGCCGACGGACGCGAGATTGGCGCCGCAACTTTGGGGCCCGATTAATATGATTCTATTGTAATGAATGTAATTATGTATGTGTCTAATTGTTGTAAAATATTAATGCTTGTATGAATTCTTTTACATGTACAACAACAAAACCACACCCTGAGGAGA
Organism: Schistocerca serialis cubense; assembly: GCF_023864345.2. Taxonomy (NCBI): domain Eukaryota; kingdom Metazoa; phylum Arthropoda; class Insecta; order Orthoptera; family Acrididae; genus Schistocerca; species Schistocerca serialis. The sequence goes on from NC_064643.1 coordinate 466,662,869, forward strand.
TCTGGAGAGGAAAAAGTGTAGAAAAGAAAAAGGATTGCGAGAAAGAAAAATAAGTAAGGTAAGGCCTATTGTGCAAGCATCCTGTGTAGCTCTGTGCGGAATATCGAACACATGTGCACATGAGATACCTTCGGTGTTTCGTGTATTTATGTGTTTATTTTTGGAGGGATAATTATTCGTTTTGTGTATTTATGTGTTTATTTTTGGAGGGGATAATTAATCGTGTGTGTATCAGTGTTAAAAATTTGTCAGTGGCTTAAAGTGAATTTAGTATGGGTAAGATAGGGCAACCTAAAGCATCCGTACCAGAAGAACAAAATTCTGTTAATATGGAAAGTGAGGATCATTTGCAATACGTAAACGAATCCCAAGCCACCGCCTCGGATAACATAATTTCCGGAGCGGGGGGCGAGGATCTGTGGACTGTGAATGACGCTCCACAGCAGAATGGGAATAGAGTAACAACTCCACTGCCTGGGCAGGGGGGCCAATCGAGTGCTAGATTAAGCGGGGCACCAGTATGCTCACCGATTGCAGACCCATTTGCAGAATTTCTGCGCAGGTTAGAAGAAAGAGATAGGGAAAGAGATCAGAAACTGGCTCAGATGCTCCATGAGCAAGAGCAACAAAGAGAACTGAAAGAAAGGGAAAAGGAAAGAATGTCAGAACAGAGGGAAAAACAAAGAGACGAAAAACTGGCTCAGATGTTCCATGAGCAGGAGAAAAAATTAACGCAAAAGCTCATTGAGCAAGAGCAGCGCAGTGAAGCAAAACTCGACAGTATCCAAAGCGAACTTGCCGAGATGCGGGACGCGTGCAAAGAAATACCCGATCTTGTGCAAAGCTTAGCCGGAGAGATGCAAAAATTACAGATATCGCAGGCTAGGCTTGAAGACAATGTCCAGACTTTAACCAACCGCGTGGATAATGTGGAGATAGATGCACGGAAAAGTATTGACGCATATTTGGAAGTGCAAGCTCAAAAAGTAGAAAAAGAATTAAATGAATGGCTAGAAGTAAAGGATCGCGAGATATCTGCAAAGATTGAAAGCGATGTAAAAACAGCTGTAGAACAAGCGACTGCGGCCGCGAGTGTAAATATTGACGCTAGCGCTGCCGCACTACGTGCCGAATTAACACAGATCAAATCCCGTGTGACAGCGGAGTTGCCAAATTGGCAACAGGAGGTCGCGCGGAGACTGTCTGCGTTGGAAAGCAATGTAAACAGTGGCGGACAGATCATGAATCCGACTTCGCGCACTGATTACTATAATAACGCTGACGGTAGCCAGGGTGCGAGTGCGCAACCGCAACCTAATGCGAATTATGAGCACGAGCAACATGCGATACCGTGCAGCGCACATCACGAAGTGATGAATGTCCCAGAATGTAGCAATCAGACATGCAAAAAAGAGGACAATGTAATAAAACACAGGACATTCCAACCCTTCAATAGCGAAAAACGAAATGTCCACCCTGTTGTATTTATTAAGAGCTTCAGGAATGTGTTTCCCAGGACATGGACGGAAAGACAAAGAATACAGTTCGTGGTCTCCTTTATTCAAGGTGACGCGGCACTGTGGGCCACCGACGTGTCCGAAAAATGTCTAACGATGCAACAGTTTGAAGGTGCATTCTTGCAAAAATTCTGGTCCGATAGCGTCCAAGAAAGACTACGAAAGGAGTTGTACAGTCCAGAAATGTACAATCCTAAGATGGGAACGTTACGCAAATATTTCGAAAAGTATATAAACAAAACCAGGTACTGGGACGAACCAATGTCCGATCGTGACATAATCAGATTAATAAAAATGAAGTTGCCCAGTGAAATTAAAAGATATTTCATCAATGTGCCGGAATACGATATAGAACAATTCATGAAAATAGTGGATTCTGTTGATCTATTGATCGAAGATATGAAAACCGAAAACAAGTGGAACCACGCAGGCTATAATCAACACAAAGCCGATTACAATAGCAGCCATAGTAACGGTAGTAACTTAGTACCAAATGGTAACGGGAATAGGCAAGAGTACCGGCAACAGAATCAAGGCACAAACAATGGCAATGGTTATAACGGCAACGGTTATAATCGTGAAAATCGAAAGAGACATCATGATGGACGCATGAGTAATGGACATAATGGTAACGGCAATCCGCAATGGCGGAACAACCGAAACCAGTGGCGTGGTCGTAACGAACCGACACCACAGTGGCAACAAAACACAGCGCCACAATGGAACGCCAACCCAGGTCCGTCACAGAACATGTCAGGGAGTTACAACCGACACCACAGTGGCAACAAAACACAGCGCCACAATGGAACGCCAACCCAGGTCCGTCACAGAACATGTCAGGGAGTTACAACCGACCACCACAAAACCAGAGCCATACACAATATCAAAATACACCATCGGGGAGGCAGGGCGGCCAACCCAACAGTAGCAACAACAACAACCAGAACCACAATGTGAGGTTAGTGGAAGTGACAGACAACTGTCAACCCACTAATACTCATCCGTTAAACTAAAGACAGCCACAATACGCTCTCCGTTGTTGGCTGCAGGATGGTGTAGTGAGGGCACATTCACAGATGACAGCCATAAACTTTGTATGCTGAGATACAATGAAGGAACAAAAATAGAAAAGGAACTTGTAGACATACCGCAGACATGTAACCGAACCGACAAAAGTGTTGTGCAGGCTATATTGCAAGCAGATATGTATGGAGCACCAATACACATAATAGTCGATACCGGTGCGTCAACCAATGTCATGAGCGCAAATTTTTACAAGTACTTGAGTCAAAATAATAGAATACCAGTATTGCCAGTGAAGAATTGTCGTGTTACAGGTGCAATAGGTGCACAATCTCATATCATAAAGCACCAGGTGCAAGTCGAGTTTACGGTAGGAAATGAAGCAATGAAAAGCTCGTTCCTAGTAGTTAAGGGATTAGGTGTTGCTTGCATCCTGGGGATGGAATTTTTACGCCAGAGGGACGCAAAAATCGACCTCTTGTGCGGGGAAGTAAGCCTCATGAATGAGGATAGACGTGTAATTTTGCCGTTGTTGAGGACACGGGAAGTGCACGGTAAATATTGCCGGAGCTTTCGAACGAGATTCGAAGGAATACAGGTAATGAATTTATATTCTGACTTAAGTACAAGACAAGCATGTTATAAGGAGTTTATTACTGAAGACAGAGAGGAAAAAAGGAAACTGATAGCCATGAAAGTTAGGGAGTCAGAACATTTGACTGAAGCACAACAAAACGAATTGACTCAGCTACTTACAGATTATGAGAATGTGTTTTCGGAAAAACCTGGTGTTATCGAGGGCTACACCTATAACATCGAAGTGGTACCTCACGTTACTTTCTGTCACGCAAACTACACCATCCCGTGGTCAAAGAAGGAGGCAGTTACGAAGGAAATAAGAGAAAATACTTACAAAGACTTAAAGAAGTTCGCTCAGAAGAGCAACGTTTACATATGTGTGGTAGGTTAAGTTTATAGTGTATTTTTTTCTGTGTGTAAATGTCCAGATTTTAGTGTAATATTTAAAAACAATGATGCACACAAGATTAGTGCGATTCAATTTTGTAGATGTTAAAGAATAATAGTATTTTTAAGCAATTGCATTTTGAAAAAAAAAAATGAACGTAGGTTTAAGAATATTTTACAAATGTCATGTTTAAAAATGCTTTAAAAAATATGTTTAAAAAAAAAAGTCAACAGCATGTAACGATGAAAGAATTTTTCATTAGTGTGTCATGAATATTTTTGAACTGTAGTAGTAACGCAACTTATGAAATTTAATATTATAGTGTATATGTTGTTCTATGTATTTATGTCTATACCGATCTTGAAATATGCTCAATCATAATTTACTAAACAATATCAGTGCAGGGTGTACATCACCCAAGGTACCTCATGTGTTGTGGACAAGGTACAAAGCAAATCAGTAAATGCGACTACCGCTAAGCACTGTTAAAATATATTGCCATCTGCTAAGGCAGAGATTTGCACGAATTTGTAGTGCAAACAAAAGTCACAAATCTAACATTAATCTAGGAACTTGCACGCTAGGCCTAGATTATAAAATGTGTACAATAATGCGAGAGGCAAGATTTTGTAAAGTCGAGCCTGGCTCTGGAGAGCAAGTACGCAATGAGTGGGCAGACATGACATGGGGACTTACCTCAGATGAGACGGAAATACAATTGTATAGTCAAAAAATCTGAAGGCAAGTACGACTCTAAGTGGAAAATAAAAAGAGATAATTAGTGCGAGAGACTGGTAAAATCCAGCACTAGCCAAAATCCAGTTCAGACTGAATGAAATACATTAGTGTTTGTGAACTAATCGAAACAGTTACTTTAAGCAGTGTGAAAAACTGTGAAGGTGAAACTGTGATATGGACAGTGAAGTGCTAGTATTGAACGTTCAACAGCGGTGAGGACGCCAAACGCCAATATTACGCACGAAAAACTGTGAATTTGCCTATAAATGTGAACTGTTAACGTGAAGTGAACCCACAGTCAATATTTTTGGGACAGACTGTAGTTTCAGTGAGCACAATAATGCGAGATTGGAATGCGATGCGTGGACTGTTGCAAAACAGCGACCGCAGAAACGGCGAATGTTTGTGCTAAGCTCGTATTGGGACACTCACCAGTGCCTGCGAGTGCGGCGAAAACATAAATAATTTTATCAAGACAAAAACTGACGTGTAATGGAAACAGTATTGCATCAAAACTGCATTCACGGGAGAAGGTCCATGTCATGTTTTCTGCAAGACAGTGCTAGCTTGACACTCGGAAACTGGCGAAAACTTAACAACAACTGCCGCACTAATAAATGCTCCTTTCCCACTAGCGTAACCATCTGAAGCGGGAAACAAATATTACGTTGGTTGTGTGTGTGTTTCATGTACTACGTCGGAGATGCGTAGCAGAGCTGACTCCTGCCAACAAGAGCGGGGAGCGGATATCATCCCACTCCGCCACGCCCGGCCGAGACAGAAGCGCATCGCCAACGGTACAGCCGATCAGCTGATTCTGACGTTCCGCGACGGCGAGACACACGCTGGCGTCGAGCGGGCGTTGACCTCTCCGCAGCCGCCGCGAACGCCGAGCACCGAACACACCAACCGACGCCGTCGCGAGCCAAACGTCGCGGCGTAGATCATCAACGACACCGCAATCAATTGTTTTAATGACCTCATTTTTTGCATAGTGCAACAAAAATATTTGTATGCACATCCTGTACTCCAATGACATTCCAGAAACAATTAAGTGAAAGTGACCAAAGCAGTTAGTCTGTCGCTCCGCCGAGGTTTTCCCCAGGTTTCCCTACGGCCGCGCCAAATGGGGAGCGAACAGTTGACACCCCTGGGACTTCAAATATTCCGGACTAACTCGTGGTTGTATACCTTGAACCTCATCTACACTTTGTGTGCAACGCACCTCAGTAATTACAACATACGATGTGACATATGTAAACTGTGAAAGAAAAATCTGCGTGTGGACACTGTGGACATGAAAGTGGAAATATTTATGTCAAAAAACACGAACATTTTTTATGACATAAACATTTCGGGGGGCAATATAGCGTCCCCAGTGCCATATTACGAAAAGACTTTAAATTATTTATAAAGAAGACATTCATAATTTGTAAGAGATTTTTTTTATTATGTAGCCGTAAAATAATAATTTCTCTGTGTAGGTTTAGATTGCAAAGAAATAATTTATTACAGAATGATCTAAAGAGACGACAAGATACGCTCTTTTGTTAATTTTTTAGTCGACTTCACTTCTTCTTCGCTTGTCTTGAATGTGTCTAGAGGGACATCTTGCGTGTGCTGACGAATGTAAGCATATTTGTATGAGTTAAGCATATAATATACTGATTTAAATTTATTGTGCACTTTTAATTTGTAAGAGGTGATCCCGATTTCATGTCCGCCTTCCTTGAATTAACTTGCATTCAAGTAATTTACAGCTCAACAATCGCAGCGGCCGATGCAGCCAACGACGCCATTACGTGGCGATATTAACTTATGAAAATTTAACGGAAGCTGAAAACTCGCCCGCTATTAGCATAATATCAATTTTTCTCCACAGCCGCACGAAGTTGCAGAAATACTTAGCTTTAAGATTCTTATTTTCAGTACCATAGCCGAGACCCAGAGCCAGGACTCTGACTACAATACAATGGTTAACGGAGGTAAGAAAATACTCTCGCGCGTGTGTGGGCCGCAATTGTAATTAATAACTAAAGATCTTTTGCTTTAACGTCAACTGACTAGCCGAGGAAATTTATATGAGAAGTTTATTACATTGTTCAACTTAAATATCATTTTTATTAAGGCCCACCACGTAAGTCGGCAACAATCAAAAAAATAATAATAACAATAATAATATATACATTAAATTACGACGGCCGACGGACGCGAGAACAATCTGCGACTGGCAAGTTAAAACACATAGTTACACAGCCGTCCATTGTTAAACTTTTTTTAAGAAAACAAGTCTACCTACACCGCCTGACAGTACGCAACCCGCATTTCACTCGAAAATAATTTTGGAAATTTTACCATGTGTTTACCCATGAGACAACGCGCTGGAGCAGCGGTGGAAATGTATATTTATTTTCTAGTCAATTTTTTTTCGGTTAACAAGACAGCAACTGCCGTATTACTGTGGTCCAGAGATCTTTTAAAACAGCAGCAGCTATTCTTTCACAGGCAAACGACGCAAGGTGACACAAACGAATGTTTCAACTACTACCACATCGGCACTATCGTGTGCAAAACTGAATTTTGACACATAAAATTTGGACAAAGGCAGAAGAACAATATTAACATCTCCTAAAAAAATTATCAACAAAATTTTGTTTAACTGCATATGATTTACATTAGCAGTATAGACTCCTCTTCCCGCAACTTGACTTTGTAGTATAACCGGAACGATGTAAAAATTGAAGCTCGTACCTTGGTTATTATATTGTTTTGTGTAAAAGAAAAAGTTCGACCATAATTCTGCATAAGAAAACGAGATTAAATACACGATTTAACGTCACTTCCTACAGAAATTACCAAATACATAACGTCTGTTGGCCAGCATCTTTAATCTTAATTGTATTCAGAAGAGCTTTAGTCACTGAGTGTGTTACATGTCATTCTATACTGCAATGACCTACGTCTTGACAGGCTTCGCACATTCATATGTAAGCAACATTTTCAGTAGTTACTATTCTGTGTTTTACTTTCGATCTGAAAACCTCACGCAATCCCAAACAGCTAGTATACGTCAGTTGTGTTGCATATATATTCACTTGCTCAGACATAACTGATGTAGTTTACCACAAAGCCGTTTTCGATAGGAAGATGTCACCTTCTTACTAATCGTCTTCACATTAGTCCTCCTGCTGTACGTACGTGTATACGTATGTATATTTTTGTATCCACTATCTTGTAAGAGTGCATGCAAGAGCATGAGAGTGTTGCTTCGTCGCCGACCGGTGTGGCCGCGCGGTTCTGGCGCTGCAGTCTGGAACCGCGAGACCGCTACGGTCGCAGGTTCGAATCCTGCCTCGGGCATGGATGTGTGTGATGTCCTTAGGTTAGTTAGGTTTAACTAGTTCTAAGTTCTAGGGGACTAATGACCTCAGCAGTTGAGTCCCATAGTGCTCAGAGCCATTTTGTTGCTTCGTCCGTACCAGACGAACGTAGAGGGAAAAGTAGCCATGAGACGATTTCATAGTACATTTATTCAGACTTAAAGCGTTCTGCCTTAAGCTGAATCTGTGAAAGGAGCGTGGCACTTTGGATTAATTATGGTCACGAATATTTAGTTTTGCCCACGCTGCACTAAAGCACTATGTAGTCGTGATGGTATAGAGCATTCTTGCGATCGATGCATTATAGACAGTGATGTGAGACTTCTGAATTCGCTTACAAAAATGGTTCAAATGGCTCTGAGCACTATGGCACTTAACTTCTGAGGTCATCAGTCCCCAAGAACGTAGAACTACTTAAACCTAACTCACCTAAGACATCACACACATCCATGCCCGAGGCAGGATTCGAACCTGCGACTGTAGCGGTCGCGCGGTTTCAGACTGTAGCGCCTACAACCGCTCGGCCACCCCGTCCGGCAATTCGCTTACATTGGCCAGTTACAGTATGAGGTATTACAGTTTCCGTCAACGATTTAAAAGCTTGATTAACATTTATGAAACAGTCTTAACTTATACAATAATGATAGGTAGTTGTCAGAGAAAAAGTAGCAGTAGTAGTAGAATCTAGTTAGGACCGTTTTGGGACCCCCATCAGGTCGAATTAAAGGAAGATATCGAGGCAGTTCAGGAGCACTCTGTTGGTTTTGTTACCGCTAGGTTCGACAGAAATCCTCCGTGAACCCAAATGGTAATCTCTGAAAGTAAGTTGTTCTTTCGCAAAACACCACTGAGAAAATTTACAGATATGACTTTTACCGCTTACTGCAGAACAGTTCTACCGCGGCCAACGTATATTTCACGGAAGGAACGGAAAGACAAGATCAGGGAAATCAGAACTCGTGTGGAAGCGTATAGATGGTCTTTTTTTCCTTCACTCCAATTGGGAATGGAAAAGGAAACAGAATAACTAGTAGCGGTACAAGACACTTTCCATCACGCACCGTACAGTATGCTTATATAGGAGTCGAAGAGAAACTGGAAATTTGTGGTAAGTTCCTATCGGGCCAAACTGCTGAGGTTGTCGGTCCCTAGGCTTACACACTACTTAATCTAGCTTAAACTAACTAACGCTAAGGAGAACACATACGCACCGATGCCCGAGGGAGGACTCGAACCACCGCCGAGGATGGAGGAGGGGAGGGGGAGGGGGAGGGGGAGGGGGTGGAGGAGGGAGGGAGCGGGAACCACCTCAGACCAAGCGGCTATCCCTCGCGGCTAAGTAGAGAATGACAGAAAATATTTTTTCGTATGAAATAATTTCAAATTTATGATTTTCGGATTTTTTCGTTTGCTTTTAGAGTTAAATCTTGCTTCTTTTCAGATTTCATTATTCTAGGTCTGTTGGAAGTACCCTACAGTTTTTGATGAATGAGTTTACGCGTATCGAGATATGTGGCATTAATGTTTTGACTGTATTGACTTAGGACCTCCAATTTCTTACACTGCCTAGGGGCCGTCGGCCTTAGTATGTGCCATAAATTACAACATGAAAAGTCTACCCGTTCATGACAAAATGGGTTTGTAACTGTCGGATGGACAGACAGACGCACATACAGATAGGCAACGGAGTTACAAAACCGACTGAGATACAAAACCCAAAAAATAACTGGTAAATTAAGTAAACAAAAACAACATGCTAGAACACGCGCTTGTTTCTTTAAGACTACGGGAACAATTATGTTCAACTCAAGAACTCATATCCGCACTCGAAGTAAAATAACCTGGGAGATTCCATATGATGTTAAGACAGACATCAGGCACTGTAACAGACAGTAAAAGGGTAATACATGTCAAATGAAAAAAGAATAAGTAATAGTTGTATGACAACGAATACGAATTTACTGTTAAAGGCGAAAATACGAATCGAAAATAAAACACTCAATGTGACTCAAATATTTTCAACTGCCTTCACGAAAAGTGTAATTAATATTAATCGCAGACTGCGTGCTACAAATAACTGTAGTAGATATTAGGGTCCTGGATCCATAATTTAGATGATACTGAGACTCTTTTACCGAAGTTTACATATAACATACAGAGTGCTGAGGGTTTATTAACTTGTTTTTCGGTTAGGTAAAACACGATCCGTGGTGCAGCTGTGATGGTAGCCAGTACACTGGAGAGCTGATATCGTCATGCACACGATCCCTTACAAGGCCCAAGCATGTTGGCGGGATGACAACACTGTTTCCGATCAACGTCCTCATTGCGTCGCCCTGTAGCGCTGTTCGAGAGCTCCCATTCATTGCCCAGTTGTAGCGCGCCGTGTCACAATGGCATCTGCCTGCGTACTGTATATCGGCCTATTCTCTGGTGCACGCAGGCGGTGAACAGTGGACGCGAGATAGGAAGTGGCCGGACGCTGTCGGTCATGTAGGTTTTGTTTCTGTGCAGTGACAGTGTATGAAGTGTATGTATGTGTGTGTGGGTGTGTGTGTGAATTCGATAACAGCCGCCATTCCACAGAGTCAAATGGTACTAATACTGATATCATCGTAGGAAAAGAATGTTTACCGTTTGATTGTGTGCTTAGACTACCGTTCATGATTGGTTTATTCAGTTTGATGAAATCAATTGCTGCAATCCACTGGATTAAATATTAGTTGCCATCTTCTTTTTATCCCTGCATTTGGCGTAACTTTTGATTTGTTGTCGAAATCTACCTGCTGGGTCATAATAAGATTATAAGAATTACGTGTTCAGCTGGTAACTGGTAGGACAATATCACGCTGAAACAAAGGAAGGTGGAATAGCTCCATTTTCGTTGAAGCTGCTACTAAAATGAATACAGTTTTTCTTCGGCTCTCTACTCCATACCTCATATATAAAAGTCGCATATGTGAAACTAGAAATTCTTATTCAAGCAGTATTTGTCAAAGCTTGATTAATCGGTGTGTAGTTTACAGTCTGCAGGTAACAACAATGTAAATTGTACACGTAGAAACATTTCAGTTTAAAAAATACTCAGAGTTTACGATTCATGAAAGACACGTGCATTACCAACATTTGACTCCACTAATAATTCTTTGTTTTAGCATCGACATACCGTATTTCAAAACCCTTCTCCTGCCTATCTAAAAAAACACTTATTTCGGAAAACTGTATTTTTCAAAATTATCCCAAATCAGAACTGCTGCCGACATAAGTATTCCAAAATTTTGGAATCTTAAAATTTAATCCTATCTGAAATCTACTGTCAGAGTTCTCCAGCTTTAATTTTTCCGTTTCCAGATATGGACAATTTTTCTAGAACAGTGTGGTATTTTATGAAACATTTCAATCAGAAATTAGATTTTCTAGAAACTTCTCTTCAGGTTTTTTGTACGTCTAAGCGCTTGGCGATACGTCTGCGATACAAAATACAGCCATCATTTGTAGTAACTTGAGGTCAGTGAGCAAACTGTTAGTCAAAATAATCCCTCCGCCTAATGTATAAATGCATCCCCTACCTTACTTGTCTTATTTTATTACAGAGATTAAAAATAACAGCGTAATTTGATATTTTATGATCACCCCGCTTCTTCAAATACATGTTGCTCGCAATACCACCGCCAGTCGGTACTTGGCACTCAGTAATTTCTGTGTCAGTCCTTGGTCCAGTTATACTAGTGTGTGGACTAAGTATTATTTGTGCCTGTATGTGAGTTTACCGATCTGTTACGTGAAACGTACGAAAACCGATAATGAAGCTGATTCTTACACACGTACACGGTGTAGTCACATTAATGTGACCATAGTTTATATTCGAAGTCAACACACAGTAAACACTTACAGACGACAGGTGGCAGCACTGTCGGTAGAGGGCAGGCCTATATAAAGCGTGTCGCGGAGGCGATGCACACTGTACAGTCGTTGTCGCAAAGCGAAAACGGAGCTATTTTTTCTGACTTCCATAGTCATACTAGTCTGTGGACTAAGTATTATTGTTACCTGTCTCACTGTGATAGACAGCGTTAATAAACATAGATGGTCTAGTCACTATGTGACGCTACCACGTAGTCCTTGCTATGAATTTTTTCGCTTACTTATCACATGAAACTGTTTGTATACGATGTATTGTCTAGTGTAAATATGTACTGTAAACACTATGTTTAAATTATGTACTGTTTAACACTGGCAAGTCAGGGCATATTTAGTTAACGTTGAAGTCAGAGAGATTGTTTTGTCGTGCCGCTGGACGCGGGAGTGCGCCAGCGGGCGGTAGTAGCAGTGACGCCGTGCTCGGAGTAAGACGTACAGTCGAGTGCTGCTATTCGTAGCTGTGTTACATCTAACGGCTAGTGTGCGGATCTAGCAAGGGGAGGCCGCCAATTGTGAAATTCAGATTCGATTCATACTGCGCATAATAAAAGCTCATGGCCAGAGGTATAATGTGGCAAAGCACCAAGATGCACTTCTCAGCCGTTGTCGAGAAAATCGACAGTTAAAAGAAACCGTTGCGGTGAAGTACTCTCGACGATTAGTAATTTTCTACAGCATCGTGGCGCAGCGGTAAGCGCTCGGGTTCCTAATCCGAAGGTCCCCGGATCGAATCTCGCGCCGTGCAATTTTCTTTTATTATTAATGAATTGCTTATGCATGTTGGTGAAGGCGGATCGCTCTCCAATTGTACCGCCTCCATTATTCCGTTTTTTTTAACAGGATGTACCAAAGCTCTCCCGTCCGCACTGATTTTCGACAATGTTATAAGTTGCGCTAGGGACCGCATCTACCTTCTTTCGAAGTTAGCAGGCAACTACGCTGTTATGCGGCGGCTCGTTTCGGCCCATTCAACATCTGTCATTCAAGTGTAACGAGCGAGTAACGGAGTTTATATTTCATACCTACCACAGCAAATTTGTGTTCGTGGGGGCTCTATTCTAATTCGAACGTTTGACTTACGCTATACGTATTCGTTTCGGAATATCGTTTCTACGTCTTCCGTTAACTATGCGTGGTTAACATTATGAAGACAATTAATAACATTTGTGAAACACAACTTTGTTTGCGGAAAACATAATTATGTTCGAAGTCGCCAGTTTTTCCACGACAAACGACTTTCAACAACTTATTATATGCATAATTGTTGCAACTGATTGCCGGGAATTATATATATATATATATATTTGAATTATAAAAAACAAATACTAAAAAAAAATTGCATAGTGCGAGATTCGATCCGGCGACCTTTTGGATTACGAACCATAGCGCTTACCGCTGCGCCACGGCGCTGTAGAGAATTACTACTCGTAGAGAGTATTTCACTGCAACGGTTTCTTTTAACTGTCGATTTTCTCGACAACGGCTGAGAAGTGCATCTTGGTGCTTTGCCACATTACACCTCTGGCCATGAGCTTTTATTATGCGCAGTATGAATCGAATCTGAATTTCGCAATTGGCGGCCTCCCCTTGTAAGTACGACGGGAAAGTAACGGTCGGCATATCTGGAAGCATGGCCGGGCAAATTATTATGGATTAATGGGCATAGTGCTGAAGAAACGAGGTCTTAAATGTGAAGCGCACTGTGGGTCCAAGTCGCAACAGTAAAAGCCCTTTGCCACATTGTGTCGCCGCCGTGGACTTCCGTCGATCCACCGACAACGAAGGAAGTAAGATCTACGTAATTTTCGCAGTATAAAATTGAAGAACGCTTGCCAGTGACTGTGCTTTCCTCTGAAGTTGAACAATTAATAACAAGTACTTTATAATTGAAGTGTTGCAGCTACATTTCACCCGACAATAACACCAAGTAGGTTCCTTCCTATCCTTACCTTATTGAACCGAGTATGTCACGCCATTATCAAGAGAAAATATGTTAATTATCAAATTATTTGTATAGATGGTGAAGAGTAAATTTCAGACTGCTTTGAACGATTGGTTATCGTTGTTAATTGTTGCACTTAATACGCTTACGCCTACCGTAGTAACTTAATAATAGACTGAAGTAATAAATTTGATTATTAAGATTTATTTCAATGCATATTCAGCTGAAGTTAGTTCAAGGATATTTCATGAAACTATAAAGCTTATTCCACCTGACAATCGCCCATTTAATGAATTATTATCATTCAAAACATAGTTAATAAATTATTGGCAATATATTTCATTATCAGTAGATTAAACTGTGCAAAGTACGTAATTTTAAAGACAGAATGACAGTCCATTATTCAAAATCTCGATAGATAATTATCTGTGTTGTCAGCATTGCACTTAGCTGACAAATTATGAACAAAATAATTTTCAAAATACTTATTGAAAGTTAACCATTAATGTTTAAATGTAGTTAGATTGTTATGACATTATTTTATAAGACTACTGAGCCTGACACAGCACTTATGTAAAAGTTCCCGTTCCACCTGCTGCGCTACAAACAGGTAAACTTTATTTTTGACGCAATTATTCACGTACTTACCAGTACTGTCGCTCATCAGTTGCGCTGGCGACCGATTTTTTAATTGCTTTTACAACTTAATAATTTCTTTCGGGCAAAATTTCCACTGGCAAAATTTATTTCCAAATTATTTCCATTATTTCATTTACCGATCGTTATTGAATGAAATTACTCATTCAATAACGATCAAGTTATATTGTCTCCTGTTTCCCGCGGAATAATCATTATTTACTTCGGATTCGGATGCCTTATCCCGACACGGGTCAAAATTCATAATTCACGGTCATTGTTAACTTGTAATTTCGCAAGTCCCGGGAAGCAGGGGGTGTTATAGCATTAATGTTACCACGCTCTATGTTCAACGTCAGTATGCAGTAACCACTCACAGACGACAGGTGGCAGCACTGCCAGTGGAGGATAAAGTGTATCACGGGGACGCGGCAAACAGTGCAGTCGTTGTCGCTACTTGTCTGGGGTCCAAAAGGGAATGATCATCAGTTTTCGGGCTAAGGGTGGAAGCATTTCCGAAACAGCTAAGTTCATAAACTGTTCGCATGTCGCCATGATTAAAGTATACAGCGCATGGCAAAATGTGCTATCCAAATACGGTGCCAGGGCAACTGTGATGCACCACGGGCCGTAGATGATAGGGATGAACGACGACTGCAGAGGTGTTGTAGCGTTCGCTGTGTTATTCAGTGGTTTGGTATTTAACTAATTTGTAAATGAAAATGACAATCTTATTTCATTACAGTGAGTAATTACTAAATAATTTTTTCTCCCGGCTAAAGATTTGGTCAAGTTGCTAAAGAACACCAAGTTAACGTTGTGTTAAAGGGTTGTCTGTAAGTTGTGTAAGTGTCACTAAATCACAGTTCATGGAACAGATTCTATACAACTATTGATTATGATGGAAACAGTTATCTTCAGCAAAATGATCATTAAAACCACCGAATACCAGCCGCGCACAACACTGACGTATGTTATCTGAAACAATATTCTTCGCAACTCGTGTGTAATTGATTTGGGCTCCATACATCAGCAAGAAAAGTTTGTTATATGAATCGTGCTATGAGCACTGTTTTTAAAGAACCAATCTGACTCGAATTATTTTCATTAAAATGAGTTCGGAACCACCGGCGCACATTTATTTTTACACATTTTTATTACCTTCGGCATTTATGTCTGCAGAGTCGCGTAATTTGAATTTGTCGTTGAAATAAGTGTTAAGATGGTGGCAGAAATTAATAGAGACTTTCTGTTCAAATGGTCCAAATGGCTCTGAGCACTATGGGACTTAACACCTGTGGTCATCAGTCCCCTAGAACTTAGAACTACTTAAACCTAACTAACCTAAGGACGTCACACACATCCATGCCCGAGGCAGAATTCGAACCTGCGACCGTAGCAGTCGCGCGGTTCCGGACTGAGCGCCTAGAACCGCTCGGACACCGCGGCCGGCAGACTTTCTGTTGTCAGAGCCAATTTCCTTTTAACAGGGTAAGTATTTGAAATGCTTATTAAACTTTACTTTCATTTTGTGCACTATTTAGACTAATTTTCATCAAGCAAACCTTTGATACTTTCGTAAGAAACACAGATAAAGACACGATACAAATCGCTACCATCAATGGCTGCGCTCCTTGCAGCGGAAATAAATAATTAATTAACACAGATAATGCTTATTGTGAGAGGAATTAAAGTTACCAATAATTATTCACTCATATTTATAATAATAATGAACTCTACTCTCAAGTAATAATTAACAAATAATTACAATTTCTTAACAGACCTCAGTTTGATATGCGGCTTGCGTCTGCAACCTACAAAAGCCAACCAACAAAACGTAAAAACAAAGGAAGACAAACGCAGATCATAAAAGGAATTTACATTTATCATTGTCTTCGTATGATACGCATCAATCTGTCCAATTACATCATAAAATATTATATAAATAATTAATATTTATCATCGTTTCATTTCACCGTTTTTTTATATGTCGGATATATAATGTTTATAGCTGTTAGAGGCATAATTTCCTCTCGTCGCATTGTAGCTAAAATTTATCTCGTGGGTGTTACAGTGTGTATGGACGAATAGACGTGCAACTGTTGAGCAGCAGACCGCCCAGATGAACCAACGGTCTACCGACAGAGTTTCCTCAGGGACCGCAGCAGGCTCCTGGTTCATGCGCCCATGCTGACTCCTGTTCATCGGCGATGAAAGCTAGAATGTGCAAGCCAGTACCACAACTGGCGCTCGTTGACGTGGAGCGTTATGGTCAGGGAAATGTCTTCGTGGCCTCCCCTGGGTGACTCCGTCACTCTGGAATGCAGTAAGGGGACCGTGTTCACCCCTACTTGCAGTTTCTTTTTCCTCGGCACGATGGCACCTACCAGCAGGACAATGCAACGTATCACACAGCTCGCAGTGTACGTCCGCGTTCTGAAGAGCATCTGGATGTTTAACCGTACTCCTGGGCCACCAAACTCCCCGGATTTAAACGCAAACGAGAATCTGTGGGACTTTTTCGATCGGGCTGTGTCTGCCATAGATCCTCAACCGAGAAACCTAGTCCAGCTGTAAACGGCACTGGAGTCGGCATGGCTCCACATCCCTGTCGTTATCACCCAGAAACTCTCTGAATCTTTACCTGCACGTCTCGCAGCGATTCTTGCTGGAAAAGGTTGTTATTTAGGCTTTTTACTGTAGTCACATTATTGTGATTGGACAGTGTCTGTCAACTTAAAAATATACTCGAACGATGTTCTATGTATTTATTTCAAAAATCACTTCAAAATCTTGGCAGTCGACAAATGAACTCTGGAAAGAAGAAGAAGAAGAAGAACAAAACCAAGGAGAAGAAGAGGAGGACTGCTGATGAACCGATTTATAGGTCAGCAAACTCACAAATCCACAGTGCGGATGAAGACAAAAGCAAACCAACTCCAATAGGACTAAGTACAGTGATGTTCGGACAAATCTTAGAGTTGGGGACAGCTTTCCTTTAATGTTTAAATGGCCTATTATCGTATATGTAATTCAGTTTGGACTTTTATTATGGCCAAGTGAGACCTCATGTTGAGGAAGAGGGAGTGTAAAAGCATCACCACTTACATTAGTGGTGTTATGGCGGTAGTCAAGCAGTAGGCAGACTATTCCAGTTCGGATGATGGATGACATTGTCACCATTAGGATTTCCTCGTCAGGTGGAGGAGAGTTTGTTTTGAGTGCTAGATCTACCGCCATTGGTTCAAATGGCTCAGAGCACTATAGGACTTAACTTCTGAGGTCATCAGTCCCCTAGAACTTAGAACTACTTAAACCTAACTAACCTAAGGAGATCACACACATCCATGCCCGAGGCAGGATTCAAACCTGCGATCGTAGCGGTCGCGCGGTTCCAATCTGTAGCGCCTAGAACCGCTCGGCCACCCCAGCCGGCTCTACCGCTAGTGTCTTGACTTCACAATTTAATCCGTAGGATTGTCTACATGTGACGCAGCGGTCAGCGATCCGTCCAAGAATGGGTTGTTAAGCTCGGACCTCTCCTTGATGCTATTGTAGAAAAGTTGACCATGTGCTGATTCTAGGTTTCATCTTCCACCTTCCATCCATTTCATACAACACAGACACAACACATCCATCACAGTCACCATGTATGATCCAGATACATGTTTTGTACTCCATAAAAATTCTGAAGAAAGCGACGGTACGCCAACTTCAGTAATATTTTGCTAATACTCATTGCTCAGGCTGTCTTCTAGTGGCAAGCGAGACGGTATGGGGCCAGCTGAATTTGACAGAAATCTCACCGAACTTGGTACATATGTCGCAAAGACGTAAACACATTTTTCAAGTTTTGGAATGTTAAACATTGATTCCGCCGGGGCTGGGAAGTTTTTGTCAAATTTAATAATCATTGACATAGTTAATATATCCTTGTTTCTTACAAAAGAATTAAAAGTTGGAACATTTCTATGAATGGTTCTAACATTTCAGTGCTCGTATGGTTGGTTCCGTTGTGATATTAAAGATGTGACAATGTTTCTGACAATCTGTCACGTAGTAGGTATCTGTTGGTTTTGTGAGGTTTAGTCCGACGACTGGTTTGAAGCGGCTCTCCCTGGCGCGACGTAGACACACTTGAATCTGCTCATTGCAATCAAGACTTGGTCTCCCCCAACAGTTTTGACTCCTCATCCTTCTGCTATCAAATTAACAATTGTTTGATGGCTCAGGTTTTATCCTATCAACAGATGCCTTTTCTTCGTCAACGTGTCTCATAAATTTATTTTGTACCCAATTCTATTCAGTATCTCCTCACTTGTTACTCAGTCTACCCAGCTGAAATTAAGCACGCCTCCGCACTTGAAAAACTTTTTTACCTTTCTTGTCTGAATTGCTCTTCGTCCACGTTTCGCTTCCATATCAGGTTACACCTTCAAAAAATACTTCCTAACACTTAAATTTATATTCAGTGTTAACAAATTAACAAATACTCTTCGTACTGTTGCCGGTTCACATGTTGTTTACTTCAGCCGTCATTTATTTCGATGCCCAAATAACAAAATTCATCTACTACTCTTAGTGTCTTATTTCCTACTCGGATTCCCTCCGTTTCACCTGATTTAATTCGACTATATTCCATTATCGTTTTATTTTTACTTTTGTTGATGCTCATCTCATAATCCCTTTTCAAGATACGGTCCATTGAGTTCAACTATTGCTCCAAGTCTTTTTCCTTCTTTGACAATATTGCAATACCATCCGAATACCACGTAGTTTTTATTTCTTCTCCCTGAACTTTACTTCTCTTTCCAAATTTCTTCTTGGTTTCCTTCACAACACGCTCAATGTACGATACGCAAAATCAAAAGCCAAATTTACATATAAGAGCAGAATTCGAGCTAAAGCCTCTAAATGAAACGATACAAGAATGCTGACTAAAACAGAAAGACCATATCACTAGGTTGAAGAAAAATACAAAAAAATCTCTACAAACACAAACCAAAAGGACGAAGAATCATATGAAGACTCAGAAAAAGGTGAACGGATTTGGATTAATTTCTGTAAGCAGGCGTGATAGGCAAAGCATAAGACGTTCAGGGGAAGAAAAAAAAGAATAAAAAGGAAAACGAAATGCTGATTATCACTACGCAGTAAAATATCAGCTACTACTACTACTACTATTACTACCACCACTACGAGACGTAGAAAGATGAGAAGTGCTACAAGCTGCATACTTGGGAACTGGCTAATTAATTTAATACTTTTCACAGAGCTGCCTGAGGCTTAGCACAAAATTCCTCTTCCACGGCAGCTGCTTTCCCGTCTCCGTCACCTGGCTCCCCGTTCGGCGTTTTATTCTGCGCAAGAGACAAATTCTTCTCCTCTGATTTTTTTACGGTCGAGTTTCGCCATTCAGGCGTTCCTACGCGCGGCGCTTTAATTTGTGTGCCGAGTGAAGGACGACATTAATTCACAGAGGGGCGCTAACCAGCATGCGAAATGTCGGGTGCAGAGGCGTCCACAGCCGCATAACATAAACCGCTCTCTCTCTCTCTCTCTCTCTCTCTGTGTGTGTGTGTGTGTGTGTGTGTATGTGTGTGTGTGTTTGTCAGTACGTCTGTATGTCTCACAGGGAACTTTTTCTTGTAAGCGATGAAATGGTTCATTCACACTAGTGGAATTAGTATACCGTATCTATATACGTACAAAAAACATTGTATGTCTGCATATACCACCCACTTCGTTAACACCGATATTAGAATCGAATCCACAGTTTTCAGTGTTGTTAGGCTTATTTGTGGCAGTTGATTACGTTTCACCCCTAGTGTTGGGGAGGGGTGCGAAGACAGTGTCGGGTAACCGTATATCTGTAGCGTTTGATGGAGTTTTTACCAAACTTGGCACACGTGTCACTTGCTACCTGGGAAAAGTTTACTGGGACAGTAAGAAACCTGTAACGCCCTTGTGGCTAAGGTTTACAAGGTGTGATCAAAAATTTTTCGTCTGACGTCATTGCTACAGAGTAAATACAATATAACGAGAGGACCGACATTTAGGCAAGGGATAATGTGGCTTTTGTATCTCTCCTGCGGGCGTGCGGTAAATGCGGAAACGTTAACTTTGGTGACGTTATTACTAGGTGCGTCCAAGCAAGAAAAAAGTTCTGTTATTCTTTCCTTGTCGACACCGACTAGTTATGCCGCGTTATTTTAGGAGGAGAAGGCGTTCACGCCTTACAGTGTATAAAGCTATTGATAATATAGCTATTACTACGAAGAGCGGAGTAGGCGCGGAAGTTATTCTTCATGGTCCTTCAGTGTTTTGTGGATGCGTACTGAATTTTACACTTACAAATGCTGATGCTAGTGCACATGCTAATGGTTGAGTTACTGTGGCTCTAGTAAGTGGTGATAAAGTGGAGACTGTATCAGGGCTGGAGGCTTTTAACAGCTTGCTTATGGTACATTTCAGATATGTGAACGGTATAACAGAGATCGTGGTACTTTTATTATATATCTAGAATGTCATTGCTCCTTAGGACGGGGAATCGTCGTAAAGTAAATGAACCAGTGTCTGTGTCCGTATGGGTTAAAGGTGCACTGAACTGTACCAAGATTAAAGTTGTTAGTGATGTCACGCATTATTGTAGAAACTTAAATTAAGCACCTGTCCTTTCCTTATTTGACCTAGCTGCCAGCTGCTACGATATATATATTCGATATGCTAGTGTACTGTGTGCGTCGTTCTAGGTACATTACGTTGCCAACTGGGCATTCTAGCGCGACTCTCTTAGGACAAAAACCATTAGACATCCACCGGGGGATGAAGACTGTGTATGAGACAGCATATATGCGGAAAACACTGTCGTGGAATGGTGCATCAGGTTTCGTGCTGGGAGGCACTGGAGCACCCGCCCAATAGTCCCGATATCTCCCCATGCGATTATCGCACCTTCGGTTCCTTCAAAAGGCCTTGATGGGTCGACGATTCCCGCCGGACGACAATGTGCAGGAGCCAGTGGCGAGTTTCTTTACGCAGCAGGACACCATGTTTTAGCAAATTGGAATCTTCGACGTGGTGCATCGGTAGGATAATTGCCTGAATGCTCACCGCGATTCAGCTCGGCTGCCACACCGATTCTGGACTGTTAAACCTTCAGACGAAAACGTTTTGGTCACCTCTGGTAATAGCTAAAGTCCTGAAAGCCTGGAACAATTTAAATGAAATTTGGGAGTAAGAGAATCCTAAAACTCCTGGGGGTGAGGACGGGAACGATACTGCATCGTCATAAGTATCATCCATGCCACATGCCACCGCATCAAGAACTTCTTGGCGTCAATTTCCATAGCACATTACGCAACTGAAGGACGTTAGGTCTTAGGACACTAGTCGGTGGACCGGCAGAGGTGGCCCTATTAATTGGCCCCCTAGGTCGCCGTATTTGCCGATGCCACATTTCTTTCTGTGGGGATGTTTAAAATGTGCCAACAGACCGTGAAGACAAGGTCGAGCGCATCAGAAACTCTTGGCTGTTATGGTTCTGTCCTCTTTGCGATCATTTGAAAAGTGGATCACTAAGTGTATTAGAGTTGGCGGTACTTCGTTTCAACACTTATTCTAATTGGAAAAGTAGAGTAGCGTTCGCCTCCAGCGACGGCCACAGTGATGCGTCGAGTGTCCCCTTTTCGATATGTCGGAGGAATACAACGTTGCGAATAGATTTCCAATAAGAAGTTATGAAATACTGGCCAGTCCTTCCCTTCGCAGCATGGAGGTGAGGTCCCGCTTGCCGTTGGATACTCAAGGGCCATTGTGTACGCATTTCTAATCCCACGATTACAGCACCATCTGTGGTGAAACGAAGAAAATACTTCAGACAAAACGTATGTAAATTTTGCAGTAGAATCGTAATCTGCAATAAATAACGGGGGTTTCCACTGAAGATTTCAAAGTTTCCCCCCGCCACTCAGGCATAGGATAGGGTGGCAGGTCGAGTGTGGTATTGTTGGTTGTCCCCCTCTGAGACAAATTATAACTTTTTTTGATCCGATGTGTAGTTTCCGAAATATTTCAATGTCTTCAATTAAAACTGAAACGCTGTATATTTTAACAAATACTTATGTTTCTAACAAGTCAGATGATTTATGGCATTTGTAACACTTGATAATAGCCTAACAGTGAAATCTGGGTCGTGTAATGAAGCATATGATACAATCAAATGGCTGTTATATCTTTCCATAAGTTTTATATGACTGTGGCTCCGCATGAAGGAAAAATCATCAATTATGTCGTCGTTTCACTCTACAGGGTTTCCCAGAAATGTTGCGACTAACTTTGAGAGGCTGTAGGGGGTGTCTTGAGGTATAAATCTAGAATATGAACCTATGTCTAAAAACGTCATCCTACAACCTTACAGAGCGTCGAAGTTTTAGCCGCCAGTGCCTGCCAATAGGTCAGCCATAGCGGATTCCTATCTTCGATTTGTTCTTCAAGACACCCTCTACGACCCGTCGAAATTTTTCGCAAGTTTTTAAGTTTCCTTAAATGCACTACTTTGTCCTTCTCTACAACTAGAGCTACTTTGCAGTCATTACAGTAAATTGATACTTTGGCGGGATCTGCTTCGGTATTGCAACAATTTTGAGCCGTTAACACTTCTTCGAGGATAATCACGTCGAATACCTAAAAAAATTAACAACTTCGACTATAGCGAGTGAACCATTGGAAAGTATGTGCAGTATTGCACACGCAAGGTACTTATATGTCAGTTTTACATTTTAATTATTTTGCGAAAATATTTACTTCATTTACGTTCAGACACACACACACAAATGCCTGTCATTTGTGTGTAATTTAATATTGCTGTATTTCACTTTGTTGATTCTGAAGGGCGAAATGAATTTACTTTACATTCTCCTAAAATGACAAGGCTGACTTTTAAAGTTGAACAGGTATTCTTTAACGCATGAAAACACATTAACTTTGACTGATAGTTTAATGGTTAACAATAATCACCACTATGTGTTAGGAACATGCTACGTACATCTGGTCTCAGTGGGGAGGGGGGGGGGAGAATCTGTCATCCCACGCGGGATTAGTGCCTTAATGAAATCCTCAGGAGAACAGGTTGAAGAAGAGCGGCAAATGCATTTCCCTTTCGGACATAAACGGAGATTTAAATAAGGGTCATCAAACCACAATAACCCAGCATTGTACAAAACTGTGTTTATTGCAAATAGTACTCTATGCTCACAATAAGCTAACCAAAAACCCATCTTTCAATGTAGACCACATCATAACAACTGTAGTGTACTATGAATCTATGTAGAACACATCAGAACAGCTGTAGTGGACGATGAAGGGTCCTTACTTTCAACAGTGAAATGAACATCAATTAGCCATTTTTATAGGAAATCAGTGACTGATCAGTGTTAGGTCGTAGGCTTTGTCGGCCAGCGTCAATCTGAATAAAATAATTTTGGGTATGAGGCCACGTCATTGTGAAACACTAAAAAGAGCTAAAATGACGACGTTCAAATGGTTCAAATGGCTCTGAGCACTATGGGACGTAACTGCTGTGGTCATCAGTCCCCTAGAACTTAGAACTACTTAAACCCAACTAACCTAAGAACATCACACACATCCATGCCCGAGGCAGGATTCGAACCTGCGACCGTAGCGGTCACTTGGTTCCAGACTGTAGCGGCTAGAACCGCACGGCCACTCCGGCCGGCAATGACGACGTTTCAACCGTCTCGCAGCGCTGCTCTTCAGGACGACTGACCGCTACAAAGACAGTCGAAGAGCTTCATAATGGCCTAATATCCGAAATTATTTTATTTATAATGTCTTACTAGTTTCCAAGTTCTTCGAAGTACTTCGCAATTGTACACAATTGCGCTTGATTTGTGTTTACCGGAAACTGCTGGTTGCTATCAATGCAAGCCACATTATAGGCCGACGACTGTTGCAGATGTACTGTACCATGCAGCTGTGGTAGCTGTCGCAGACACGAAATGCACTGTTCTACCACCCAGTCTTCAGTTTGTGGGGTCACGCGTGGAACATTGGCAGCACTGCTGTAGAAAGTGCCAAGTGCCTCTAGAAGCTACCCCACACGTGGGCAACTCGGTCTAACTGCAGCACTTTAGGAGATGAACCCCGTAAAGGCCAGCCTTCATAACAGAAACTTGCGACTGCAGATCGGTAGTTTCACTGTCGTAAGACTCTTCCCTGCTATTACGTTAATGGATTTCGCTGCTCTAGCGCCATGACTGTAGAGTACGAGCTGTAAACCTTCGGTGCCTGCTGGGACCCTCAGAACGTTCCCTCTGAGTTCCCAGAACACTTTCACACTCCTTCTTCGGCCGTATGCAGCTGAGTAAGGAACGTTGACTGATCATCCACCACGTACATGAACGATCAGCGGCGAATGAATAATTGGACTCTCTTTACGGTAAGAATTGTGTGGAGTTAACATCGTAAATACATTTTACATCAGATGTTTCATACTGCGTACAAACGGAGACGGATAATAGAACAAAATCTTTTGAAATATGGCGCTACAGTAGAACGCTGAAAGTTAGGTAGGCAAATGGTCACTTATAATGCGAAACAAAATTAACGGGCACGTTTTTACACACCGTCATTTTTCCCTTTACCAAACATAAGTTTGAAATTTGGCTCAGAATTTCCTAAACCCTTCCTCTGTCATGGTGCAAAAGCGTGGCGCCTTGGGACTTCACCTTCGTGCTCGTTGACGCTTCAAAGAACAAGGCCAGAGCTCTGAAGCCAGCGCGAGCTGAAAGGTGTGTTAATGATGTCACATTTAACCACAATTCTGTTAATTGCCACGGCGAACATGTCACACCATCGGAAAGCCGTCACACCTCCCCTTATCCCCATCTCACCCCTTCTCTTGACATCTTTACCATGGAGGTCGTAACCGCGAAACTAAGCGTTGAAATCGCGCGGTCTTCTTATGGGTGGCCGAAGGAAACTTTTTGGATACACTGCTGCTCAGAATCGGCACGAAAAGGCCTCAGGCGTCGTGAAGGGCATGAACAAAAACCACCATCCTCGTGGGGCGTTCATTTTTTCACATTTAGCATTCGAAAACGATAGTTTGCAGAACAACGTCCTTGAGAAACTTTGAGACTGGTGATCCCACCGCCTCCCCGCTACCGGACAATTCACCCCTTCTCTACGGATGTCACAGTGATTCAGTATCATTGTACACGATCTCAATCCCTTGTACTGTAGCCGGCCGCGGTGATCGTGCGGTTCTAGCACTGCAGTCCGGAACCGCGGGACTGCTACGGTCGCAGGTTCGAATCCTGCCTCGGGCATGGATGTGTGTGATGTCCTTAGGTTAGTTAGGTTTAAGTAGTTCTAAGTTCTAGGGGACTGATGACCTAAGATGTTAAGTCCCATACTGCTCAGAGCCATTTGAATCATTTTTGAACCTTATACTGTAGCGTGACCACAGTTCTTGATCTAGTGCACAGGGTGGAACCACTGGGGACCGTTGGAAACCATTCAAAGGAATCCAAGCCTGATCCAAAGCACAAAATGGTGTTTGAAAATTTCACACTGTGGCTTATACACAGGAGGTGCACGAGTGAATTGACAAAGGGCTC
Organism: Schistocerca serialis cubense; assembly: GCF_023864345.2. Lineage (NCBI taxonomy): Eukaryota > Metazoa > Arthropoda > Insecta > Orthoptera > Acrididae > Schistocerca > Schistocerca serialis. Next base: position 466,688,635 of record NC_064643.1, read on the forward strand.
CTTGAAGATCCCTCGTTCGGAAACGCACGCAGTGTCCCCTGCGCACCTTTACTGGGCACTTTAAAAACACCTATGCACGGATCGCTATCTGCTGGCTGGATAGGCAGCCCTTTCGACACCCCTCAGATTTAGCATGTGGTCAGCAGGTATTAGTGTCAAATGGCTCTGAGCACTATGGGACTTAACACCTGAGGTCAACAGTCCCCTAGACTTAAACCTAACTAACCTAAGGGCATCACACATATCCATGCCCGAGGCAGGATTCGAACCTGCGACCTTAGCGGTAGCGCGGTTCCAGACTGAGGCGCGTAGAACCGGGTATTAGTGTCCAGACGGTTGCCTGTCTCACCGTCGGGAAGAGATAGATCGATAATTTCTCTGTACACAGACATTTTTAGAGGTTCAGAGATATTCTTAAAGGGTTTTTGGCACCTTCGAGCAAAATTCCCAAACTGTACATAATAACGTGAGAAAATGATGGGGTTTCAAAAAGTTACCCTTTAATTTTGTTGATCAGTGTATGAAGAGATATTCAACTGAATTGAGGACAGGTTCAGTGCATGACAGAAGTTGACAAAGTGTAGGGTAGACTGTTAGAAAATATCCTGAGGCAACGAGGGATATTTAATTTGATAATGAAGGGAAATGTTTCAGTGTGACAAGGTGGGGAGGGGGGTATAGAGAAGTTAAAAATTTTAGATGCAGACCTAGTCTTGTATTCAAATGGTTATAGGGTGTAGCAGTTATAACATGATTATAAAAAACTTACACAAGATTAACTAGCATAGAAAGCTGCATTAAATCAGTTTTGGGAGTGATAACTACAACAGAAAAAACAATGATGCGTAAGTCTGGATATGTTTGAAATGCTCAGAGATATTATTCCAAATGTTCAAAGGAAAATTGTGTAGTGGTGCATAACAAGGCTTTTTAGAAAGAACCTATGTACAAGTTGGAACATTTAGCTGAATTTTTCACATCATTAACTTTCACTGTACTGAGAGTTGTAAATATTGCGATTTTTCAGTCAAGAATTCCAGTGTCAGTGCAACTGTACTAGTAAAATAAAAATTATCTGTAAGGTCACAACAGACTGTTGCCAGCCATCCCATTTCTTCTGTTTTATAACACTGAATACAGCTTTCGGTGTCTCATGTATCTGACGTCTTGGCTATTTTCGTGAACTCTTTCACCAGGAACATTTTACTTTCTACAGAAATTCTCTTAGAAATTATCTCCATAACTTAGTGCACACAATATAAGAAAAGCTTTACGAAGAAAAATAACTACATATACATAGCCTGACAAAAAAGCAAAGCACCCAAGAGACATGGTCTGATGTCAATATAACTTTGTACACACACCATCGGGCGGTGTGTAAAGGATAATTGCATTTCTGTGACAGGTAGAACGGTCACCAGAGTGCATTAGTGTTGGTCGTGTTTGGTGTTGTTACCAGGCCTGTTAGGGGCGTGAACACAGTCAGATGTTGGCTGAACGTTGTGACGGACACGGAAATGGCACATCAATGTTGCCAACTCTTGACAAAGTTTTAAACGTGCCTCATTGTAGTTCTCTCTTTCACCAGATGGTCGGATTGTGCCATATCGAGATATGTGTGGTATTCACATGTGGCAGTGGCCTGATATCGCACTGTGTGGTAACATCAGGGCAAGCATCCTCGTCGTCATGGTTCTGGTCGAGACCGTCTGATCACCTCAAGGAGGGATCACTGTATTGTGCACCATGCCCAGAGCAACACCTTTACATCTGCACCTAGCATCCGAGAACAGGAATTGACTCCCTGTACCATACTGTGCGATCACGCACAATTGGTTGGAGGCTAGCAGCACCTGGACTCGAAAATTACCGTCCCGTGCATAGGCTGCCGTCGACATCACAACAGAAACTTTTGAAATGGTGCCGTTCCTGGGGAGCACGGACTGCTGATGAAGGGCGCCGTATCGTTTTCATACATGAATTGCTTTTGACAATGTTGAATGGAATACTCTCTTTCAAATTCTGAGCCAGCCGCTGTGGTCGAGCGGTTCTAGGCGCTCCAGTCCGGAACCACGCGACTACTACGGTCGCAGGTTCGAATCCTGCCTCGGGCTTGGATGTGTGTGATGCCCTTCGGTTAGTTAGGTTTAAGTCTAGGGGACTGTTGACCTCAGGTGTTAAGTACCATAGTGCTCAGAGCCATTTGAACCATTTGAATCGAATTCTGAAGGTGGCAGGGGTAAAATACAGGAAGCGAAAGGCTATTTACAATTTGTACAAGAACCATATGGCAGTTATAAGAATCGAGGGGCATGAAAGGGAAGCAGCGGTAAGGAAGAGAGTGCGACAGGGTTGTAGCCTATCCCCGATGTTATACAATCTGTATATTGAGCAAACAGTAAAGGAAACAAAAGAAAAATTTGGGGTAGAAATTAAAATCCATGGAGAAGAAATAAAAACTTTGAGGTTTGCCGATGACACTGTAATTCTGTCAGAGACAGTAAAGGACCTGGAAGAGCAGATGAACGGAATGGACAGTGTCTTGAAACGAGGATATAAGATGAACATCAACAAAAGCAAAACGAGGATAATGGAATGTAGTCTAATTAAATCAGGTGATGCTACGACAATTAGATTAGGAAATGAGGCACTTGAAGTAGTAGATGAGTTGTGCTATTTGGGGAGCAATATAACTGATGATTGTCAAAGTAGAGAGGATATAAAATGTAGAATAGCAATGGCAAGAAAAGCGTTTCTGAAGAAGAGAAATTTGTTAACATCGAGTATAGATTTAAATGTCAGGAAGTCTTTTCTAAAAGTATTTGTATAGAGTGTAGCCATGTATGGATGTGAAACATGGACGATAAATAGTTTTGACAAGAAGAGAATAGAAGCTTTCGAAATGTGGTGCTACATAATAATGCTGAAGATTAGATGGGTAGATCACATAACTAATGAGGAGGTACTGAATGGAATCGGGAAGAAGAGAATTTGTGGCACAACTTGACTAGAAGAAGGAATTGGTTGGTAGTGCACGTTCTGCGGCATCAAGGGATCACCAATTTAGTGATGGCGGGAAGAGTGGAGGGTAAAAATCGTAGAGGGAGACCAAGAGATGAATACACTAAGGAGATTCAAAAGGATGTAGGTTGCAGTAGTTATTCGGAGATGAAGAAGTTTGCGTAGGATAGAATAGCATGGAGAGCTGCATCACACCGGTCTCTGGACTGAAGACCACAACAACAACAACAACAACAACAACAATTGCTGTTCAGTACTTCAGTGGATTATCGTCGCTAGTGAGGGTCGCGGTGACTGGAGAGATACGATTCGTCCAACGTTATGGAGAGGCACAGTGGTGTCAGTCCCGCATCATGTGTGAGAAGCCATTGGTGTGACTTCAGGTGATTATGGGAACTGACAGCACAATGGTATGACACGGACAAGCTGTCCTCTCATGTGACAGTACTGTGGTGCCAGATTTCAACAGGAAAATGGTTGTCTACGCAAAACACCCGTCTCTATAAACCGTCTACACGATACTAATTTTCTCCCGTAGCCAATAAGATCCCCAGATCACTCTCCAGTAGAACATACGTGGACCAGCTCGGACGTCAATTCCGTCTCAGTGCCAGTATCCAGGATATAAAACGCCATTTACAACAGTTGTGTGCCGTCTTGCCTCAGGACGGGATACTTCGGCTTTAGGACACCATTCCAAACTAAGTAAGTTCATACATCCGGACCATAAGGGGTACAACGTTATACCTGTAACTGAGCTCATAGAGCCAACTTCATTGTAAATTTGAGTCTGTTTTGTAATCACCGAAACAACATCACATACCCTCTCAAAACGTGAAGTTTCATTTCGTTTCTCTTGCTCTTCCGGGTGCTTCCTTTTTTTCCATGCAGTATTTTTTATATACGCCGTAATACTTCGCACAGTGCTCAATATTAGCGATTTCATGACCTATTCCAATCGTGTATATGGATAGGAAGACATGAATATATCCCTCGTTTCGTCCTAATGTTTCTTAGTTTACTTCCATTACGCGCGATATTGTGTGGTGGCATTAGAATACCGCACTGTCTTCCTCGAAAATCGGTAACCTAAAATAATCCATCAGCGATTCGAGATACCTGCTCACCCTTTCCCAATGATTTCCATTTCCGTTTCCAGAGCAATTTTGTTACAGTTCCATGTCAGTTATTACGACCGTAAGGGTCTGTCTCTCAGTTCCCGTGATGCGATGAGGACTACAAACATTCGTGTAGGGGTGCGGTCTCTTACAAAACCATCTTGTTCTGTTTCGGTCTCTAGTGCTCTGGGACTAGATATGGTCAAGTTACAAACTGTTTCACTTGTTGTACTGTGTCTGTGTTGAATAAATCAGCGTATTCGTCAATTTCAATGTGGAATACTTTGAGCGCCTTTCACCATGCAGGTACGCTGTGTGATATCTCTCTTGCGATACGTCTGTCATTTTCGCGAACGGTCGGCTCCGTGCAGGGCTCAGGAGAAACTAATATTTAATTGAAAAGGTACCTAATAAAGGTCTTAATTTTGACGTGTGCTATCGAAAACTTGCATTCTTTTAAACACGCGGTCAAAAATTATTAAACTCGTCCGAAATAGTTACTCGCTCCCCGTCGGAGACGGCTGCTGGCACTTTTTAAGACCTACAGTGTCACGTGCTGTGGCATCGACGGCAACGTTATTGACGGTGAATAACAGTTCCAAATTGGAGAAAGATGCACGAGACAAGCGGCCACGCTTCTCTAAAACAACCAACACTCCTCATATTAAGCAAATTAGTGCAACCACGAGTTACCATTAACCCACACTGTCGCTACCCTCCCTGGATGTCTCAATGCCTTCACCAGACTATCGCGTAGTCCAGTGACTTGTTGTTTGTAAGTTCGGCAGTAGATGATGGTTTTTCATTGTCTGTGACTCTCGAACATGGTTGGTCCTGGGTCCTGAAATCGCTAAGCCGACATCCCCTGAAGCTATCGAACAAATTGCTTACTTTCTTTTTGTTACACCCATATTTTGACAGCTCCTTACTGTTATTGATACTGCTGAGTTATCTCGCGATTCGGCCACTGCAAGTTGTCGGAGATCGCCATCTTGTTGATTATCCTTGGTGGTGTCTTACCTGAAACAATAGGAAATAAAAATTAGGTGAGTTACATGCACGACTGGTAAAGGAAGAAACTCATGACATGCAGCTTTATGAATATTTTATTAGGACTAATTTCCAACATTGACCGTCATCACGATCTCTGCATAAATAAATTCAACGCTAATTTTACGAAAATGCACCACAAACTGTTTTAATTAGACTACGTATCGCGTAAAGTTTGTCCATACTTTCTGAAAAAATTGCACCAAGAGTGTGTGTTACTAAATTGTGTACAATATGACAAGACGGTCGTTACGTTTTTCTTCCTGTTTGTTTTCAGACATTCAGACTTTGCATTCATTTTAATGTGTGCGACACCATTTTCTCAAAAAACCGATAGATTTTCTTTTTTTACTGCTCAACGAAATCAAACAGTAATTTTGAAATGCATATGTGGAATAAGACTGTTGTTCGTTGAGGACAATAACCTTTTTATATGGTTTAAATAGGTAATATAAAGACGTAAACGTGACTGATTTAAGAAATAAAAAAAATTAACGTACAATTTTGATATTCTATGAAAACGAATTCCCCGTGACACGAATTGCATAATATTCAGTGTTTCCAATCGAATGCAAAATAAACACCATATATTTTCGTTTAAAAACTGAATACTGAGTCAAATTGCTCTAGTAACTAAGGAAAAACGAGAAAGTTCATTCTAAATTGAATTCCTAGAAGTGATTTTCTATCCATAGAACATTTTAATAAAAGCGAAACATTTTTCATTTTCTCTCATTGAAACTTCACTGCTCCACAAAAATCGAAATTTTCTGTTTTTAAGTTTGAAATTGATCCTAGATGTTACAGCTACGCTACGCCGAATGTTTGAAATGTTCAGAAAGGACAACTTGGAAGTGGCCTGGGCATAGGAGGGCGGGGGAGAGGGGGGGGGGGGGGGTTGAGTAATCACTCGAAGAAGTCTTATTCATCTTTAACTCCGACACTGATTACGAATAATCCACCAACGTGAAGAGAGACCACAAAGACGAAGCTCTGATGAACAAAAGAGGACTTTTCCGTTCGCGATATTGCTGCTTACAACTGTAGTGATCATACTGGCCATGTACTGCATGTAAGCGGTAGTGGGCCTATTAGTAAATTTTAAAACAATGTACAAAAGGTACTACTTTTCTCCTACGTAGAAACAGGTCGTGGGAATTCAAGGAAACGTGGGTGGTCCGTAATAATTATTCTCATAATTTCGCGGAGTAATTCGACTTACATATTTATATCTTGCATAGAAATAAATATTCAATAAATTCAGTTTCTCTCTCACTTCATGTCAGACTCTATTCAACAATATATCTTAAAGTCACAGGATAATGTATCCGAATTAAGCGGTAGGGTGTGTAACACATGTGAGTTATCTTCCCAGAGACAGCCCGAAACTTCAGGAACAGTAGTTTGCTCCGATGTCCCTTACAACCAGCGTCAGAGTTCCAGAAACTGCCAGGCGCAAGAAAAACGGGAAGGGTAGTCCCCCAGAGAATTTCAACTTGACGCTAGAAGCACAGAGAAGGTACAACGATTGCAGGACTTTATAAAGTTCTACGGAAACCCACATCCCCAACGATCTGCACGAGAAATTTGTAATCGATAGACAAAATAATGAAAATGGACCACAAATAAATGCTAACTACTCAGGCAAAGACAATAACAGAGTAATGTGTTCTTTTACGCCTTTAAGAACGCAAAAACGTCTCGGTCTTGCACAGAGACAGCGTTGGCTATAATCAAATTTCACAGTAAGGTAGGACTAATGAAAATTTGATCTCCACAATAGTTTTATTCACACGAATTTCTAAATTGATAAAATAGCACTCAATAAAACCATTTTCCCGCAAGCTGTTTTCCTTCTACATAAAAAACTATCTATATTTTCCAATTGACAAATTTCTGCTACAATGCCATTTTCAAATTAAATTTAATTATGTGAATATGAATAAATTTACATCCTTCCCGGAAGTGTAGATGCAGTTACAACAGTTACTTATTTAGAACAGTCAGTTATTGAGGGCGAAATTTCATGGAAAAAAAGTAAAGAGAGAAACGTTTGTTGGCTATAATGATGACTTCAATGGTTTTCTTGTGACTTACAGAACATCAAAATCAACTGCTTTAATAAAATTGTAAAACAGCGAATAGTCCCTATTACTCAACGTTATTGGACTGTTTGCATAATGAACCTGCACAGAAATTACCAACAACAACTCGCGAAAACGATCTTTGTGCCAACACAGTATGACTTGTAAAATGTGCTCGTTGCAGCGGCAAAAGTGTACACGCTTGCGTTAAAATATTTTTGCCACGCCACCTGTTCCTCGATTTTTACCCAAGTGGTTTCTGTTTGGTATGCAACGTCAAGAAATGGCTCGAAGAGAGAAAATTATTTCCAATTCAGAAGTTATCTGTGCTGTAAGGAACGATATGGAATAAAGGTAAACTCTTCTGTGTGATTGGGATGGCGAAGTTTTCATGTTATACTTTTACCAGCGAACCCACAAATGCTTCTTAATAACTAAATATATGTATGGGAATTGGATATATGTTCTAATCAGGGGTCTCCTTGCGAAATGGTCAAGTTACAAATTTCGGCTCCTGATTACGACTTCACACACTTTGACGATATTGAATTCGAAATTATTAAATCACGTGGAAAATGAATGAAAAGAATCTTATTTTCGTTTTTATTATTTTTAAGGCTTTTCTCCATTTTTATACACAATACTGTTACAAAACTTCAGAATATACGACATTTTTCATTTTGCGGATACTATGTGGTAATGTATGAACTGCTTTCCTGAACTATTCGTTCGCGAAAGGGCAACATACAGCTGTATTATGCGAATAATTGGTCTATTTGTTTAAATGGCCTAATGTACAGTTAAAATCTACTGCGAGGAAGAAAGCAAAACAGCACATTTTCACAGCTTATCTATGCTACAGGATGGTCGGAAACAATATGGAAGGCTTGTAAGGGCGGCTTTATATGCTCCACAGCGGCGGTAAGTGCGTGCAAGTCACAGGCACATTACACTGTATATGGCCCATAAATACGCAGGCGAAGTATCAGCAGCGTAAGTTTAATTTGCATGGCTGCATGAGCGAAATGAAACGAACCAACATATAGCCTATTTCCTAATAATACAGAGTCGAACTGGGTTACACAGGCGAAATATCAGTAGCAGAAGCTTTATTTTCGCGGCTGCATTTGCGAATGCAATGGACCAACATATACCTTATTTCCGAATACTATACAGTCCATATGGGATACTGTGTGGTATATGTTAGTGAAAAGGAACGAATAACTGCAGTTGGGATACAAGCACTCCTATCGTATATCAATGCAGATGGTTTTGAATGTCCAACCTTGGGCTTCTTCTGTTCACATTGCATTGGTACATCCGAAAGTTTGGTATGCTAAAGTTGGATGGGTAAATTTATTGGAACGATTGATTTACAGCGAATAAGACACAACTTTCCTAATACACAGATTTGCTGCTAAAACCGACAGCGAGGAAAACATAGGACATTGTTTTGCATATAATGTTGCGAGAAATAGGATGTCAAATAGTTACCATGCCTTGCTATCATAATTAAAAACGGCTGCGAGAAGAAAAGATCGTAATCAGCAGTGTAGTTACGAGGGCGAATAAGGGAAATACTGAAAGTACGATGGATTCAACAGATTACCAGAAAAAGATGGAACCATTGTTGGTCGTTTATCACAAGCTAAAATGTGGTCAAGTTCGTAAGATCTCATAAAACAAAAAACGGTAAAACATGTACAACAACGGACACATTTACTTACTACAGTACTGATAATGTAAAGTAAAGAACGTTCGTCATGTGATAGTTGTGCGTTATTCTCCTGATAAACTATTCGACACTATTATCTAGAAATAAGTTCCCCTCCACGTCTCTCTGAAGCAATGAAGCGTTAGGAAATACTTGTAGCTACAATTCCACCATTTCTTTTTTATCCTCTTCATTGTTCACCTGGAATAGCTAGTGGTCCTGCAGATCTCTCAACAAGTTTTTAATGAGACTTTTGCTTACTCGTTTATCTTTTCTGACAAATATTTAATAGTATTGTCTATAGTCATACGTACTTCATTACGAAGAACTTTCCCTCCACATATGGAGTGCGAGGATTGGGGTACGATGCTATTACTGAAGATATAGCAACGAGAACGGTTGAGGTGCGTAGATCAGAAGTCGGCAGCCGACTTAGGCGGACACCCTGTCACAACAATGGGGTGACTATCCCAGCGTCCACGATGAGAATGCGTTTCTGCCGCTGGTTCCACGTTATATTGAGCGAGCCCTACCAGATAAAATTACGGCTGTCCAAGGTACATGTGGGCAGACAGAACTGAACATTAAATGTGAAGATTTTTACAGATAATCTGATGGCATTGATATGGGTTCGGTTTCATCAGACGTATCAAGTAATATTTTATGGGGTGTTTTGAACAACAGGCATTAAGTTTTGTGTTATCTCCATCATGTACACTATGCGATTAAAAGTATCCGGACACCTGGCTGAAAATGACTCACAAGTTCATGGCGCTCTCCATCGGTAATGCTGGAATTCAATATGATGTTGGCCAATCCTTAGCCTTGATGATAGCTTCCACTCTCGCAGGCATACGTTCAATCTGATGATGGAAGGTTTCTTGGTGAATGGCAGTCCGTTATTCAAGGAGTGCTGCACTGAGGAGAGGTATCGATGTCGGTCGGTGAGACTTGCAACGCAGTCGGCGTTCCAAAACATCCCAAAGGTGTTCTATGAGATTCAGGTCGGGACACTGTGCAGGTCAGTCAATTACAGGGATGTTATTGTCTTGTAACCATTCCGCCACAGGCCGTGCATTGTGAACAAGTGCGCGATCGTGTTGAAAGATCCGATCGCCATCCTCGAATTGCTCTTCAACAGTGGGAAGCACGAAGGTGCTTAAAACATCAAAGAATGCCTGTGCAAGCCCTCTGCATGAGGAACGCGACCATACCATAACACCACCGCCTCCGAATTTTACTGTTGGCACTACACACGCTGGCAGATGACGTTCACCGGACATCCGCCATACCCACACCCTGCCATCGGATCGCCACATTGTGTACCGTGATTTGTCAACCCCACACATCGTTTTACCATTGCTCAATCGTTCAATGTCTACGCTGCTTACATCAAACGAGGCGTCGTTTGGCATTTACCGGCGTGACGTGTGGCTTATGAACAGCCGCTCGACCATGAAATCTAAGTTTTCTCACCTCCCGCCTAACTGTCATAGTACTTGCAGTGGATCCTGATGCAGTTTAGAATTCCTGTGTGATGGTCTGGATAGGTGTCTGCTTATTACACATTATGACCCTCTTCAACTGTCGGCAGACTCTGTCAGTCAACAGACGAGGTCGGCCTGTACGCTTATGTACTGTATGTGTCCCTTCACGTTTCAACTTCACTATCAGATAGGAAACAGTGGACCTAGGGATGTTTAGGAGTGTGGAAATCTCGAGTACTAACGTATGACACAAGCGACACCAAATCACCTGACTACGATCGAAGTCCGTAAGTTCCACGGAGCACCCCGTTCTGCTCTCTCACGATGTCTAATGACTACTGAGGTCGCAGATATGGAGTACCTGGCAGTAGGTGGCAGCACAATGCACTTAATACGAAAAACATATGTTTTGGGTGTTTTCGGATACTTTTGATAATATAGTGTAAATGATTCGTTATAGGTCCACGCAATAATAAAGAGTTACATCGTTCGTCTCCACACTGTGGATGTTAATGAGATGAAACGAGAGGATAACAACGACACACGCATTTGAAACGAAGTGTGACGGAAGAGGAAGCTTAGCACCGCGAGATACAGATTGGAACAACATACGAATCTTACCAATGTAAAACCTACCGAAGAAAAGTCGGCGAAACCAAAGAGAGCTCTGAGAATGTATATAATTTTGACACATATGACTGCAGTAGAATTGCGGTTTCCTTTTCTGTACACTTCCTGCTATTAGTACATAACCAACAACGATGACTTACTAGGGAGAGCCTGAGACATATTATTCAGTATTTCCCAACAGATGATTCCTAAATATCTCTGCAAATGGGTAGATACTTCGAGTTTGTAGAAGACGGAAAAAACGCAACCTAATCACCAATAAGACTTGGGTTTCCAGTAACAGAGACCACGGAAGCCAACAGACATGTAGTGGTATGTATTGTGCCTCTTTTGGGGAGCTACAAAAACTTACGAAACTCACATAGCTCAGTGATACTTACATTTTGAAATAAACTTTTTGCTGTATAATAAATATAAGCTACTATGAGTTTCATCAATCAATCAGTGTACCTCAAAATGCTATAAATCGAAAGGCTGTATCAAACTCTTGCAGATCTCTGTCCTCATCTTGAAATATTCATTCTACTACATACAATTTCACCATGCCTATGTTTATGATGTTTGTTAAAGTAATTACATATGCGACCGTTAAAAGTTTGCACTGGGTTTTGGGTGGTGCACTCCTGGACGGCTAAAGCTCCCAGTGTTTGTTGCTGATTTCGTCACGGCTCCCCTTTCCTTCGTCCCCTCCAACCCCTCACCTCAGTTCCAACCAACCATTAGTGCAAGTCCGCTTAATTGCCCACAAAACGGCACTCAGCTTGACAACATCTCTCAAGTCCAAGTGGAGCTACTACGCTTCTAAGCTGTTTCTCTCTGGCTGCCACCGGTGAACCGCCAGAAGAACGACTTTTTATGTCTTCCTCGAGTATAATGTGACTTTTACGACACCGAGAACTGTGTAGCGACCGCTGCAAATCAAAATAATTTCTGCGAAAGCTGTTTTTTACTTACTGGATTATGCTGAGGTAATGCTACTGACTAAGATTTTCCTAATGTAAGAAACACAATTACAAATTTCTTCATAATTCACAACAAAATAAAATCGTTACTTTTATGTATTCTAAATGTAACCAACTGAACAAGAAATGAGCATTAATATCCATACATATCGCAGAAGAGAACCCACGTAAAAATAAATTACTACACGCGTTCGATTCTATAGTGGAGACGAAACAATGCTATAATCATGCATACTCCTATGTGGATCTTTGACCAGTGATCGATAGAAGATTTCTTCATCTTAGCGCCGGCCGGAGTGGCCAAGCGGTTCTAGGCACTACAGTCTGGTACTGCGCGACCGCTACGGTCACAGGTTCGAATCCTGCCTCGGGCATGGATGTGTGTGATGTCCTTAGGTTAGTTAGGTTTAAGTAGTTCTAGGTTCTAGGGGACTGATGACCACAGCAGTTAAGTCCCATAGTGCTCAGAGCCATTTGAACCATTTGAACTTAGCGTTGTCCCATGAAGATGCGGTGGTTGTTTATTTTGACTTGTCCTACCTACGGCCACACTCTTCAGTCACCATGAGGAAAGGTTTTAGGCGATATCTGTGAATGAATCGGGTAATCTTAGTTGCACGTATTTTCGTTTTTTAATTCTTTGTACGATGCTGTGCTGAAAGGTAATGACTAAATTCTTTATGCGAAAACTCTTAAGGCTTTTTTAAATAAAAGAAACGTTATTAACCTTCTAAATCTTTATTCTTCTTGTCTACATATTTATATCTCAACATAGTTGCATGTCGATGAACACATTTCTTCCAACGACAGACCAGTTTGTTGATGCCATCACTGAAGAATGCTTGACTTTTTTCTGAAATAGAGGAACGGGGAAGAAAGGGAAAGGAGTATGTCGGAAATAATGACTCCCAGCTGCACATTGCATTGCGGTATTGCAATGGTGAAAGTTGAAAATGTGTTCAGGAGGGGGATTCGAAGCCGAATGCTCTGCTTCTCTAGAACGGTTGCCTTAACAGTCTCGGGCACCCCGAAAACTTTCCAACGGACCCAGATCCTCAACTTACCGCACTCTGCATTGCAGCTTCTCTAGTCCATTATATCTCCTACTCGCAAATCTTGATTCCCGTAGGGGTTCAAATGATATTTGTGTATCCGCACCGAAACATATCTCATAGAGCCGTCGCGCTTGTATATACACTCCTGGAAATTGAAATAAGAACACCGTGAATTCATTGTCCCAGGAAGGGGAAACTTTATTGACACATTCCTGGGGTCAGATACATCACATGATCACACTGACAGAACCACAGGCACATAGACACAGGCAACAGAGCATGCACAATGTCGGCACTAGTACAGTGTATATCCACCTTTCGCAGCAATGCAGGCTGCTATTCTCACATGGAGACGATCGTAGAGATGCTGGATGTAGTCCTGTGGAACGGCTTGCCATGCCATTTCCACCTGGCGCCTCAGTTGGACCAGCGTTCGTGCTGGACGTGCAGACGCGTGAGACGACGCTTCATCCAGTCCCAAACATGCTCAATGGGGGACAGATCCGGAGACCTTGCTGGCCAGGGTAGTTGACTTACACCTTCTAGAGCATGTTGGGTGGCACGGGATACATGTGGACGTGCATTGTCCTGTTGGAACAGCAAGTTCCCTTGCCGGTCTGGGAATGGTAGAACGATGGGTTCGATGACGGTTTGGATGTACCGTGCACTATTCAGTGTCCCCTCGACGATCACCAGTGGTGTACGGCCAGTGTAGGAGATCGCTCCCCACACCATGATGCTTGGTGTTGGCCCTGTGTGCCTCGGTCGTATGCAGTCCTGATTGTGGCGCTCACCTGCACGGCGCCAAACACGCATACGACCATCATTGGCACCAAGGCAGAAGCGACTCTCATCGCTGAAGACGACACGTCTCCATTCGTCCCTCCATTCACGCCTGTCGCGACACCACTGGAGGCGGGCTGCACGATGTTGGGGCGTGAGCGGAAGACGGCCTAACGGTGTGCGGGACCGTAGCCCAGCTTCATGGAGACGGTTGCGAATGGTCCTCGCCGATACCCCAGGAGCAATAGTGTCCCTAATTTGCTGGGAAGTGGCGGTGCGGTCCCCTACGGCACTGCGTAGGATCCTACGGTCTTGGCGTGCATCCGTGCGTCGCTGCGGTCCAGTCCCAGGTCGACGGGCACGTGCACCTTCCGCCGACCACTGGCGACAACATCGATGTACTGTGGAGACCTCACGCCCCACGTGTTGAGCAATCGGCGGTACGTTCACCGGGCCTCCCGCATGCCCACTATACGCCCTCGCTCAAAGTCCGTCAACTGCACATACGGTTCACGTCCACGCTGTTGCGGCATGCTACCAGTGTTAAAGACTGCGATGGAGCTCCGTATGCCACGGCAAACTAGCTGACACTGACGGCGGCGGCGCACAAATGCTGCGCAGCTAGCGCCATTCGACGGCCAACACCGCGGTTCCTGGTGTGTCCGCTGTGCCGTGCGTGTGATCATTGCTTGTACAGCCCTCTCGCAGTGTCCGGAGCAAGTATGGTGGGTCTGACACACCGGTGTCAATGTGTTCCTTTTTCCATTTCCAGGAGTGTATTAAGGTAATCCAGTGTTGTCTCAACCGATATTGAGAACAGAATTTAAAATTAGAAGCCATTACTTTTCAGCACGCCCTCGTATATTTTGTTTTCTGAAATACGAGGGTTGCCCAGAAAGTAATGCTCCGCATTTTTTTCTTCAACAAGTCTTTTGTGGTGTCACCGCCAGACACCACACTTGCTAGGTGGTAGCCTTTAAATCGGCCGCGGTCCGGTAGTATACGCCGGACCCGAGCGTCGCCACTATCAGTGATTGCAGACCGAGCGCCGCCACACGGCAGGTCTAGAGAGACTTCCTAGCACTCGCCCCAGTTGTACAGCCGACTTTTCTAGCGATGGTTGACTGCCTACTTACGTTCTCATTACCGAGACGATAGTTTAGCATAGCCTTCAGCTACGTCATTTGCTACGACCTAGCAAGGCGCCATTATCAGTTATTATTGATATTGTGAATCATGTACCGTCAAGAGCGACGTTCATCATTAATGGATTAAAGTTAAGTATTCCACCAGCTACGTCCGTTTTTCTAAATTCTAATTTCCTTGTCCTGTTCCAGACCTCACGCGAGCCCGCGTGAGCTAAAACGCGTGCATTTCGGCCTCCTCTAGTAACACGGTGTTGGCTCTCCTGCCAACCACAACATCTTTATTGAACATAATGAGAATTACACACACGAAAAAATGGTGTTTTATCTTCAGGCCCTATTTTTTCACTTAATCTCCATCCCGTTCTACAGCCTTCTTCCAGCGCAAAACAAGGGCCATTATGTCTTGTCGTTACTAGTTCTTGTCCTGGTGGCGGAGCCAGTGCTTCACTGTGTGAATCACCTCCTCATCGCCCTCAAAATGTGTTCCACGAATGGCATCCTTTAATGGCCCAAACAAGTGGAAGTCCGAGGGGCTAGGTCAGGTGTGTCAGGTGTGACAGCCATGGATGGTCGCCCCGACCGCTGCAAATCGTGGAGCTCCACCGAACCGCGTTTTGATTACCTCACCCTCCGTGGTCAGCAACTAACTGTACTTTTGTCGACAGGAGGTGCTCCATAGACTTTGCACAAGCGTATGTGAATATTCCCCACAGTTTCTTTCTCTGCAGTGAAAAGTTCAATGACGTCACGTTACTTGTAAACTCGTACATCACCTACAGACGCCATTTTGAAACTGTCCTGCATGTGCACTATCAGTCGGAAGTGACGGAAATTTGATGCGTTCACTCAGGAGACTTCAAATAATACATATGTAATTTGTCGCATTCGTAGCATTCTTTTCGGCTGAGAAAAAAATTCGGTACATTACATTCTGGGGAACTCTCGTAGATATCAGTAAACCACCTGGTATTGGACTAAAATAGCCTGAGAAACCACCTAAAACCACAGTCTGTCTGGCGAATCCTCCTGACTATGCGTCATTAACCCAGACACCGGTTTCGATCCACATCTGGCTCACCTCCCTACCCCACAAGTCTGCTCAATGTGTATTGTGATGTACCTGCAGGTAACGATGTTTCGCAGAGTCCAAACTTCTATATCGTCATATAACATGATTCACATAACAAAGAGGATGATACCTCTGCCTACCCATAATCATCCAAACGCATGTATAATCGGGTTATACGTAAGTTTAAGCATATAGTGACTTGTGTGTGGTAGGTGTCAGCAGGAATTAATAGCTGGGAATTATCCGGCGACAGGGAAACGCGGCTAGATTTCGAACTTTCTCGAGCATAATTTTTGTTTAGGTACCTTACTACTGGTCCCAAGTTGCCTTGGAACCGATTTTTTATATTCATATCACATTTCGTCAAACTCTCTGCTTCCTGGTGTTCCTCAAACACATTAAGTGCCTCATTTGGCTCGTTTCTGTGGTAAGTAATGAACTTGTGTTACTATCTGAGATACGGCATCTGGCTCAGGACCTCAGCACTGGAGGAGCGTTATTACCTGACGACATCGACACGATTGCATGTGCAATATGAGACGTCCTCTTCATTTGAAGCACTACCTAAGTGATTCATGTAGGATTTCAGCCGACATTGAGTACAACCTGAATTTGTTGAACGACCTTCATTGTGAACAAAGGGTATGCACCATAACGTAATATTTCCTGATAACTTAAAGACTCAAGGTTGTAACATGTCATTTTGTTTAAAGTGCTGGTGGGTAAAGCTATTTTGTGATCGCATCAAATGGATAACGCCTCTTAGTGTCTTCTCAAGCCCGGGGTAGTAAACAGACATTCTACATAGCTATTAATTGTGGCCCTGTAATACCACTAATGTTTGGTGCGGATTGTCTCAAATTAATTAGAAATTCTGCTATGACATAACAAGAATGCACAAATTGATATAAATGAGAGTGTGGGATTTTTTTCTAAAATGACAACACAACCTCTCCCTTTCTCATTCTACATTTATCACTGCTTTCAGGGTTCAAGTGATACATAACAAGCAACTTCAATTATTTTCAACTCTCAACAAAATAATTAACATTTAGACATTGAATATGTGATTATTAAGTCTTTATCGCTATATATATGAGATTGTTATAACTAGCAAAACAATTAAATCTTCATCAGTGAAATTTACATCTAACATTGTCATAGCTGTTCAATGGACTGAGTTGGTAGACACTGAATTTTTATCTTTTAAACTAATCAAACTCTCCTGTACTCAGTGGAGGGTATGTTAGTATTCAACTCTTGAAATTCTATATACAAAGCGAACTCAGGTTGGAGTGAACAAACTCACAACTCAACATTTAATGTCGCCTAATGCACATTGGTACATTACCAATTGGGAACTGCATCGGCGTTGTCTCTTTGCTGGATCTGAAACGATAATTCCCCACTCTGGCCTTGACTGACTCACTCAATCTCAACTTTCCTGCGTTACGTAGAACGTTATTTTTTTCCTAGTCGAAATAATGGCTATTGCACACTAGCTAAGAGCTGGAGCAACGTGCACAATGCTCTGCCCGCAAAAATTTCTCCAGGAATATGAACTACCGCTTTAGACGTCTCTCCACGATACGTGAAACGTACCGCCCTCACTTCGCAGATGTAAAGGTCTCACGTCTTCGCTATTTTTCCACACATAGGTGTGGCCCGCTGTGAGACGAGAGAGCTTTGTTAATTTGGTTTTCAAAAAAGCTTTTATATGACGTGACTCTCCCCACCGTGTCTCTTCTACGTCACACAGTATGGCTTCAGCCAACCGCTTCCTTGTTACTGGGGAATTTTTATTTTTCTTGCTGGGTCGCCGCTAGCTTTGTTAATGCTGTCTAGCCATTACCCACGGTTTCGAATGTGTTTATTTAAAAGGTATTATATTGTTCTCGCCTTATTTGTTTCCATGCTGCTGCTGGGCCTTCTTTTGTTAATGTTATTTGGGGTTTCCAATTGCCATTAGCCACGTGCACAGTCTGCCTCCAAACTGCATTCACTTTATCTCATTTACCCAAGTCCCTGTCGTTGTAAGGGTCGTTATTGGGGGATTTTATTCTGTATCGTAATTATGAAGCTCATGTAAGGTCCAAAAAATGCGGACGCCCTACAAGGTTGCTACAACTAACCAAATATACATGGGGTTTCAGGACGAATAGTAAATACGTTGAATTGGTAGTGTCTACTAGTACAAATAAATCATACGATATAACTTGTGTCCAGTTGTAATAGACTGAGACATACAGCTAGCTGTAGACATACGTTTCCATTTTGTATGTTGGTATGACAGCTGCTATGTGTTTTTTATCGATTAATATTTTTGTTTTGAAGTTCAAGCTTTTAAATTGTGATTGAGTTTATATACAATGACGGAAAAAATTGCAACACCACAAATACACTCCTGGAAATGGAAAAAAGAACACATTGACACCGGTGTGTCAGACCTACCATACTTGCTCCGGACACTGCGAGAGGGCTGTACAAGCAATGATCACACGCACGGCACAGCGGACACACCAGGAACCGCGGTGTTGGCCGTCGAATGGCGCTAGCTGCGCAGCATTTGTGCACCGCCGCCGTCAGTGTCAGCCAGTTTGCCGTGGCATACGGAGCTCCATCGCAGTCTTTAACACTGGTAGCATGCCGCGACAGCGTGGACGTGAACCGTATGTGCAGTTGACGGACTTTGAGCGAGGGCGTATAGTGGGCATGCGGGAGGCCGGGTGGACGTACCGCCGAATTGCTCAACACGTGGGGCGTGAGGTCTCCACAGTACATCGATGTTGTCGCCAGTGGTCGGCGGAAGGTGCATGTGCCCCTCGACCTGGGACCGGACCGCAGCGACGCACGGATGCACGCCAAGACCGTAGGATCCTACGCAGTGCCGTAGGGGACCGCACCGCCACATCCCAGCAAATTAGGGACACTGTTGCTCCTGGGGTATCGGCGAGGACCATTCGCAACCGTCTCCATGAAGCTGGGCTACGGTCCCGCACACCGTTAGGCCGTCTTCCGCTCACGCCCCAACATCGTGCAGCCCGCCTCCAGTGGTGTCGCGACAGGCGTGAATGGAGGGACGAATGGAGATGTGTCGTCTTCAGCGATGAGAGTCGCTTCTGCCTTGGTGCCAATGATGGTCGTATGCGTGTTTGGCGCCGTGCAGGTGAGCGCCACAATCAGGACTGCATACGACCGAGGCACACAGGGCCAACACCCGGCATCATGGTGTGGGGAGCGATCTCCTACACTGGCCGTACACCACTGGTGATCGTCGAGGGGACACTGAATAGTGCACGGTACATCCAAACCGTCATCGAACCCATCGTTCTACCATTCCTAGACCGGCAAGGGAACTTGCTGTTCCAACAGGACAATGCACGTCCGCATGTATCCCGTGCCACCCAACGTGCTCTAGAAGGTGTAAGTCAACTACCCTGGCCAGCAAGATCTCCGGATCTGTCCCCCATTGAGCATGTTTGGGACTGGATGAAGCGTCGTCTCACGTGGTCTGCACGTCCAGCACGAACGCTGGTCCAACTGAGGCGCCAGGTGGAAATGGCATGGCAAGCCGTTCAACAGGACTACATCCAGCATCTCTACGATCGTCTCCATGTGAGAATAGCAGCCTGCATTGCTGCGAAAGGTGGATATACACTGTACTAGTGCCGACATTGTGCATGCTCTGCTGCTTGTGTCTATGTGCCTGTGGTTCTGTCAGTGTGATCATGTGGTGTATCTGACCCCAGGAATGTGTCAATAAAGTTTCCCCTTCCTGGGACAATGAATTCACGGTGTTCTTATTTCAATTTCCAGGAGTGTAGTTAATATCGAGTAATGAAATTTCTGGGACGCATTTGTGTAGGTAACATGTTTAAGTGATTAACATTGAACGATCACAGTTTAATGGCAACGCGAGATAAGTCATTGCAAATGTGAAATGCTGGTACATTAATAACCTATGTAGCCGCAACAATGTTGAAAGCAAGCAAGCCAACGTGCACGTATTGCAGTTTGTGTTGTTGGATGGAGTTCCATGACTGTTGCACTTGATCCATCAGTACAAAGTCAGTTAATGCTGGTTGTGGATGATGTTGGAATTGTCGTCCTCTGATGACCCGTGGCCGGCCGAAGTGGCCGTGCGGTTAAAGGCGCTGCAGTCTGGAACCGCAAGACCGCTACGGTCGCAGGTTCGAATCCTGCCTCGGGCATGGATGTTTATGATGTCCTTAGGTTAGTTAGGTTTAACTAGTTCTAAGTTCTAGGGGACTAATGACCTCAGCAGTTGAGTCCCATAGTGCTCAGAGCCATTTGAACCATTTGATGACCCGTGTGTGCTCCATTTGAGACAGATCTGGTGATCGAGCAATCCAAGGCAATATGTCGACGTTCTGTAGAGCGTGTTGAGTTACAATAGCGGTATGTGGGTGAGAGTTATCTTGTTGGAAAACTTCCCTGGGATTCTGTTCATGAATGGCAGCACAACAGGTCGAATCGCCAGATTGACGCACAAATCTGCAGTCAGGGCGCGTGTAATAACCACGAGAGTGATCCTGCTGTTGTACGAAATCGCACTCCGCACCATAACTTCATCTGCAGGCCCAGTGTGTCCAGCACGCAGACAGGTAGGTTGTAGGCCCTCAACTGGCCTCCTCTTAACCAACACACGGTCGTCAATGGCACCGAGGAAGAACCACATTTCATGAGAAAATACAACAGACCTCCTCCCTACCCTGAAAGAGCTCTCGCTTGACACCACTGAAGTCGCAAATGGTGGTGGTTTGGAGTCAGTGGAATGCACACTACAGGGCGTCTGGTTCGCAGCTGTCCTACAAGTAATCAATTTTTAATAATTTATTGTGTCACTTTGGTGCCAACTGCATCTCAAATTGCTGCTGTACATTCATACGACTCGCCAGAGCCAAACGCCGAACACGACGGTCTTCCCTCACGAAGAACGACTTGGCTGTCCGGAAATTGGTCTTCTTGCGACCGTAAATTCTCGTGAGTGCCGCTGCCAGTAGTCTTGTGCAATTGCTACATTTCTGCCAAGTCTTTCTCCAGTGTAGCAGAAGGAACATCCAGCTTCATGTAGCTCTGTTACACGACCTCTTTCAAACTGAGTGAGGTGTTGACAACGGTGTCTTTTTCGCCTTGAAACATGCTTGACTGACATCAGCTTACCATCTCCAGTCTGAAAGGTAACTAAACTTACGACCGTTACAGCGATTATTTAAAGCAATTCTGATTTGCATCCTCATTTTGTCGCTAGCTAGTTGCAAATCTCCGAGAAATCGAATTTATATCGTTT
This sequence comes from Schistocerca serialis cubense, assembly GCF_023864345.2. Classification (NCBI taxonomy): domain Eukaryota; kingdom Metazoa; phylum Arthropoda; class Insecta; order Orthoptera; family Acrididae; genus Schistocerca; species Schistocerca serialis. The sequence continues at coordinate 466,710,067 of NC_064643.1, forward strand.
ACTCATGAAGCCATTTTCGCTCCTGGGGGTACATCAACACTCGTAACTTACATCGCTGTTCCGAAGAAAAGCCAGATGTCTTTGCGGAGTGACACTTTTAGAATGTTTATATGTAAATGTACGCTGTCTGTGATAGACAATCACTTGACTGTGGTTCTAGTATTACCACAGTCTTATGGGCTCTGTTATCTAGGTTCACATGAAAAAGACGTACCGGCGTTATTGGGAGAGGTTCGTTTGGCTACAAGATTAGGTATGTGTATCGAGCTTGCAGGGCCCTGCACATCCTAGAAGTCAGGTAGAATATCATCCAAATCTTACACTCAAAAAATATTCAAATGTGTGTGAAATCTTATGGGACTCAACTGCTAAGGTCATCAGTCCCTAAGCTTACTCACTACTTAACCTAAATTATCCTAAGGACAAACACACACACCCATGCCCGAGGGAGGACTCGAACCTCCGCCAGGACTAGCCGCACAGTCTTACATTCGCCAGAAGAAACGTTCACATTTCTTGGCCACCTAGATTAGATTTTTGCCTCTGGATGAGGCTGACGGGTGAAGTCTACAAGAAAAATGTAAACGCAGGAGACGTTTTGATCTTTAGAGTTACTAACGGGGGTTCCCTCAGAAAACAACCCCTACACGACCTCAGGAGGGGTAAACTTAGTTTTGTCAAAAGTATTCAAAAGTGTGTTGAAGGGCGTGGAATTTACTAGAATCAGCACTGAACTTGATCATTTGCCTTTACTTCTATGAGTATTTGTTTGGGTTGTATGCTAACAGCTGGATCTCGGCAACCAATAAAAACTGAACGCATGTTATATGGAATATTTAATTCGATGTAGTCTATGCTACGCCCTCCTAAAATATTTACTACGACTGACAAACCCAGCACTTCCTGGGAATTCATTATGCCAGTTTTCTATTAGAAACGGGAACAACATCCTGGGAGTCGACAACATCGATGATTTTGAACTGTTATGAACTTAGATAATGGCAGGAGAACGTCCTGGGAACTCAAAGAGTTTCGAGACTCTTTTAAGAAATCGTCGTGTAACAAATGACAAAACAAATATTTTTTTTTCGTGTGGTATAAACAAAAATTTCCTGATCTTTATCTTGATTGTTTCAAAATTTCATCATTCTAGGTCAACGGGAAGTACCCTACAGGTCTAACGAGCGAGTTTGCGAGTATGAAAACGTAAATGGCCGTATTTTTTTCTTGCATCGACTTAGAAGCTTAACTTATTTGCACCAACGAGGGGTCGTAGACCTCAGTATGTGATATTAATTTCAAATTGATGCTTGTACCCGATCCTGAGAGAAGGGTTTTAACTGACGGACAGACAGGCGTATAAATACGACAAAAATATTTTTTCGTGTGATATAAACACAGATTAACAATTTAATGCGAAACGTTGCTTCTTGCCATATTTCATGATTCTAGGTCAACTGAAAGTACTCTATAGATATTAATAAATCTGTGACATAAATGGCCGTATCTTTTGATTATACTAACTTAGAGGATTAACGTTTTTGCATCACCAAGGGACCGTGGACCTTAGTACGCGACAAAAATATCAAATTTATACGTCTACTCCTTCCTGTTGTTAACAGGTAGACAGACGGACAAGAAAGCGATCCTAAGCGCGTCCCATTTTTAAGAATTGAGGTACGGGGCCCTAAAAATGAATTGCGTTTGTAAAGAAATAACGAAAAAAAAATTTTTGGTTTGCTTGTGAAAACATCTTTGAAATTGTAAAACAGTATTATAACAACCTAAGCGTAAAGTACAAATGTATTACAGCTACTACTCCTGTGTACAAACCGATTTTTTAAGCGTATCTATGGCAACGCTGCAACGGCCTTGCCGCAGTGGATACACTGGTTCCCGTGAGATCACCGAAGTTAAGCGCTGTCGGGCGTTGTCGGCACTTGGATGGGTGACCATCCAGGCTGCCATGCGCTGTTGCCATTTTTCGGGGTGCACTCAGCCTCGTGATGCCAATTGAGGGTCTACTCGACCGAATAGTAGCGGCTTCGGTCAAGAGTACCATCTTACGACCGGGAGAGCGGTGTCCTGACCCCACGCCCCTCCTATCCGCATCCTCCACCGAGGATGACACGGCGGTCGGATGGACACGGTAGGCCACTCGTGGCCTGAAGACTGAGTGCTTTTGTGGCAATGCTCTTCATAGCTCTAGAGACGGCTGTTGTTTTCACCTACACCCGTTTGCTCTTTAGCAGTTGAAAGCTATCAAATGCGTTGCCAGTTGTCAGAGATTTCGTTACGTTGTCTCGTTTGCAGAAGTTTCTTAGTAGTAAACTACAAATGTATTAAAACTCCATGCATGATGAGGCATAATTTAGAGTCTCTCAATGTTTGTGACGGCGTATCTCTTGAACTATGTGTCGTACAATGATGTATTTATACAGATCCATATAGCGGCTTGTGTGGATATTTATTGCTAAATATGTTACGAATAGAGTGTGTAGCTAAGAAGTAATGAATTTAAACGTCATACACTATGAGACAGCTAACACGCATCTCAGTGCTTAAGACGTCATATCTCCTGAACTATGGTAGGTAGGCGATCCTTACCCCGACAGAGATTGCTGACGGACAATGAAGGATATGTGTACGAAGTTTGTTTGAAATTGGTCCATTGGTTTAGGCGAAGATGTGGAATATACATACCTACACATACACATACATACATATGTATACTGATAAGCCAGTGAATTATACCCATCGACTTACTATCAACATAAATCCATCCAGGCGATAGCAGCGTCACCTGGCGAGGAATGACTGCTAATCAGACACACGCACGCTGCATGTACTATCAGCGAGAGTGCTCTCCGTGTGTACCAAGAAAAAGGCGCGCTATCTACGCAGGTTGACTGAGGGCAGATTGTGATCGGAAACTGCTAGACTTGTCGGCTGTTCGACGACTGCTGTGGTGAGTGTGTACAACAGATGGTGAAAAAGGTGAAACCACGTTCAGATGTCGTGGATTTGGGCGGCCGCCCGTCATTACAGAGGTCGCTTTCGATCCATCACGGAACGGGGGCATCAGCTGGTTAACTAATTTTCAATATCAATAAAATTCTCCAAAAGCCGTGTAACTAAGAGTTTATTTTATTTGATTTTATTTTGACGACAACCAGTTTCACCATTACTCTAAATGGTTCACATGGCTCTAAGCATTGTGGAACTTAACATCAGAGGTCATCAGTCTCTTAGACTTAGAACTACGTAAACCTAACCAACCTAAAGACATCACACACATCCATGCCCGAGGTAGGATTCGGACCTGCGACCGTAGCAGCCGCGTGGTTCCGGACTGAAGCGCCTAGAACCGCTCGGCCACTGCGGCCGGCAGCATTCCTCTCCGCTATCTTCATCCCCATATGCGTCTCTCAAAATAAACTGGTTGTTGTCAAAATAAAATAAAATAACATCTCAGTTACACGGCTGTTGGAGAATTTTATTGATCTTGACAACCTCATTACAAATGGCTGACGTCATAGGCTGGGCAGACTGGTAAAACAGGACGGGTGACGAACTATGGCGGAACTAACATCAGACATTAATGCTGGGCAAAGTACAAGATTGTCTGAACACACAGTGCACCGAACACTCCTACCGATAGGTCATCGCTGCCGAGGACCCATGCATATGCCAATGTTAACACCACGATATCGGCAACTGCGACTGAAATGGGCGCGTTACCATCGGGACTGGACGTTGGCGCAGTGGCAGAGCACTGCGTGATCTGAACAATCCCTATCCCTTCCTCCTCATGCCGATGGAGGGGAGTGGAGGGGGGGGGGGGGGGGAACTCGTCGTCTTCCAGGAGAACAGCTCCTTGACACCTGTACTGTGGGATGGAAAAAAACGGCTCCATTATGCTCTGGGGTACATTCACTTGGGCATCCATGGGTTCAGTGGAGATCGTGCAAGGCACCGTGATGGCGAAGGAGTAACGTAGTCAGGTTGCTGACCACGTACATCCCTTCATGACGATCATGTTTCCTGATTGCAGTCGCATTTTTCAGCAAGATAATGCGCCATGTCACAAGGCCAGGAGTGTGTTGGAGTGGTTCGAAGAACAAGTGACGAGTTCCAGTTGATGTGCTGGCTCTCCAAATCGCCCGATCTGAAACCAGTCGAACACATGGGATGTGACTGAACTTGGTGTCAGAGATCATCGCCCCCCTCCATGGAATTTACGGGAATTACGTGACTTGCGTGTGCAGATGTGGTGCCAACTCCCTCCAGCGACCTGCTAAGACCTCGTTGCTTCCATGCCACGACGCGTCGCCGCTATTATTCGTGCCAAAGTTGGGCATACTAGCTACTAGGCAGGCGGTTGTAATGTTATGGCTGATCACGGTATAGGCCTACATTTTTGTAAAATGTATGGACTGCTTCTGAAACACCTCGCATAATATGCAGTGGAGGATACCTGAAAAACAGTAATGTACAACAGATCTAATCACTTTTACTTGGGTTTTAATTCATAGGAAAGATTTTTTTTTATAGTTATTCTTCAGAAAAGTCAAATTGGAAGTCGACGGTAAATTTTAATTTTTTTAGTTGATTTTCTGAACTGTGTAAGGAAAGAAATGCATACATCCTAGAAATACAAAAATCTCGATATGGACACAGTGTTTCACTCAGATGACGCAGAATATGTGATTACTGGCCACAGCTACCCAGACCCCCAAATGCAACTCCTTGTTAAACATAGACGCGCCGCAAATGCGTATGTCAACCCTAGACGACAGGTAACTGACAGAAGGAACAAGCTACAGAAATACGTGCCGTTGTTATAGCGTTCACTGACAGCTGTTGGTCTGTTGTTTGAATTACCACATTCGCGTTTGCTCAATGCGGCTGCAAATAATCGCGGCGCGTTGATGCTGTGCAAACAGCTGCACGGCAGTGGTGTTATTCTGACTAAAGCTGACGTAAATGGGTGGGAACACACTGACTGTTAGCGTGCGTTACCACATATACACAAGACACACAAGGGAATTTGAAGATATAATGTCAACGGATGCCACAGTTTGTATGGTCAGTGCTCTGTGCAATACATGGTGGCGTGGGTGGCGTGAGTAGGCACGCTGTGAAGCAACGCCGTGTTATTGGGAGCAGATATCAATCGATTCACATCCCATGTGAAACATCTCCCCTTAGCAGAACTACATTATGTCTACCGTCACAGAATCTTGGGGCGTATCACTAAAAACTAGACGCCTAATGTGGAGAAATGGAATTCGCACGTCTTGAATTTCCCTCTCAGTAATGTCGGCGTTAAACATTTCGCAAAATAACCTCAGACGTTTTGTGGAATTGAGAGAGGAGGATGGCCAGTATCCCTTATTATGGTGTAAACACCTGGAGCCCTCTTGCAGAATATGAAGACAGAGCCTAGACTGAAACCTCACTTGGTGATTATCAGTAAACTCTTCCGGGCTAAGTTGCCGTGGTCGATCTGTAGAACTTCTTCTCCCTGACGTTTCGTTCTCAACTGCGGAGAACATCTTCCGAGGTGAGTCGTCGACTCACCTCGGAAGATGTTCTCCGCAGTTGAGAACGAAACGTCAGGGAGAAGAAGTTCTACAGATCGACCACGGCAACTTAGCCCGGAAGAGTTTACTGATAAGGACGCCGGCCGTGAAAGCCTACATGGAATGATTCACTTGGTGATGTTTCCTCTGCAGTTGCTGATACCAGCCACATAGATTTCCAATCTAAAGGCAGTGTCCTGACTGACAGACTCAACATCGCCGAACCAAACCTGCTAAGGATAGAAGCGTGAACTCTGGAGAGGGTGTTGACCTTATGCTGTGGGCCTTGTTTGAGAAGGGATTTTTCGTAATCCCATCCCTAACGTGGTGAAATAGAAGATGAAACGTATTTGAAAATATATCGCTATTCAGGCAATTTTGAAGGCATAACTACAAAAACTGGTATTTCGTGTCTTAGCCAGTAATGAAGAAACACGCGTTTCAGCAGTTTGGAACATATTACAGTTAGGGATGTGAAATAATGGGTGAAAGTTGTTTTTTTTAATAAATCCTTTTTATACAACTACTATTTTTAAAGGTACATTTATGGAAACTGGTATTTGGCTTCTCGCTTACAAATGGAAAAATACGTGTTTAAGTGTCATCGGAAATTAAATTCCTACGGGAGTGAAATAGGGGATGAAATGTTTAACGAAAATATTTCACTATGAAAGCATTTTTTAAGCTTAATCTATGAAACACTGAATTTTGCTTCTCGGTTAGAAATAAAAAAAATATGTCTTAATGTTTTTGGGAAATTAATCCCATAAAGGGTGAAAAATGGGATTTAATGTTTTATGGTAATATCTCATTACTAAAGCATTTTTAACGCTTAATGCGAGGAAATCTGGTTTTGGCTTTTCTGTTAGAAATGAGAAATTACACATTTCATTACTTTTGCAAATGGAACCCTTAAGAAAGTTAAATGGGTCTCGAAATACACTCCCGGAAATTGAAATAAGAACACCGTGAATTCATTGTCCCAGGAAGGGGAAACTTTATTGACACATTCCTGGGGTCAGATACATCACATGATCACACTGACAGAACCACAGGCACATAGACAAAGGCAACAGAGCATGCACAATGTCGGCACTAGTACAGTGTATATCGACCTTTCGCAGCAATGCAAGCTGCTATTCTCCCATGGAGACGATCGTAGAGATGCTGGATGTAGTCCTGTGGAACGGCTTGCCATGCCATTTCCACCTGGCGCTTCAGTTGGACCAGCGTTCGTGCTGGACGTGCAGACCGCGTGAGACGACGCTTCATCCAGTCCCAAACATGCTCAATGGGGGACAGATCCGGAGATCTTGCTGGCCAGGGTAGTTGACTTACACCTTCTAGAGCACGTTGGGTGGCACGGGATACATGCGGACGTGCATTGTCCTGTTGGAACAGCAAGTTCCCTTGCCGGTCTAGGAATGGTAGAACGATGGGTTCGATGACGGTTTGGATGTACCGTGCACTATTCAGTGTCCCCTCGACGATCACCAGTTCTGTACAGCCAGTGTAGGAGATCGCTCCCCACACCATGATGCCGGGTGTTGGCCCTGTGTGCCTCGGTCGTATGCAGTCCTGATTGTGGCGCTCACCTGCACGGCGCCAAACACGCATATGACCATCATTGGCACCAAGGCAGAAGCGACTCTCATCGCTGAAGACGACACGTCTCCATTCGTCCCTCCATTCACGCCTGTCGCGACACCACTGGAGGCGGGCTGCACGATGTTGGGGCGTGAGAGGAAGACGGCCTAACGGTGTGCGGGACCGTAGCCCAGCTTCATGGAGACGGTTGCGAATGGTCCTCGCCGATACCCCAGGAGCAACAGTGTCCCTAATTTGCTGGGAAGTGGCGGTGCGGTCCCCTACGGCACTGCGTAGGATCCTACGGTCTTGGCGTGCATCCGTGCGTCGCTGCGGTCCGGTCCCAGGTCGACGGGCACGTGCACCTTCCGCCGACCACTGGCGACAACATCGATGTACTGTGGAGACCTCACGCCCCACGTGTTGAGCAATTCGGCGGTACGTCCACCCGGCCTCCCGCATGCCCACTGTACGCCCTCGCTCAAAGTCCGTCAACTGCACAAACGGTTCACGTCCACGCTGTCGCGGCATGCTACCAGTGTTAAAGACTGCGATGGAGCTCCGTATGCCACGGCAAACTGGCTGACACTGACGGCGGCGGTGCACAAATGCTGCGCAGCTAGCGCCATTCGACGGCCAACACCGCGGTTCCTGGTGTGTCCGCTGTGCCGTGCGTGTGATCATTGCTTGTACAGCCCTCTCGCAGTGTCCGGAGCAAGTATGGTGGGTCTGACACACCGGTGTCAATGTGTTCTTTTTTCCATTTCCAGGAGTGTATTTCGTTAACATACAATGACGGAAAAAAAATATATCAAGAGAAGTTGTGTGACATAACCAGAATTTGGCAGTCGTGTTTTTACATTACATGACGATTTCTGTTGAAATTTCGCGCCAGTGGCATAAGACTAGCTTTGCTAGTGCCACTAATAGGATGCAAATCAGTTTAGCTTTACATAAGCATTGTAACGATTGTTAGCGTCAGTTACCTTAGAGTTTGGACCTGGTGAATTGATGTTAGTCAAGAAAACATCACAGTGATGCAACGAACTGTTACGACTCTCTTAATTCCAGGAAAGCTCCGAGCCAGACGCCCAGCAGCGTGCATTCCACTGATCTCAAAAAATGGTTCAAATGGCTCTGAGCACTATGGGACTTAACATCTATGGTCATCAGTCCCCTAGAACTTAGAACTACTTAAACCTAACTAACCTAAGGATAGCACACAACACCCAGTCATCACGAGGTAGAGAAAATCCCTGGCCCCGCCGGGAATCGGACCCGGGAACCCGGGCGCCACAGACCTCAAACCACCACCATTTCCGACTTCAGTGTTGTCAAGCAAGGGATCATTGGAAGGTCAGTTGTGTTTCCTGATGAAAGCTGGTTCGGCCTCGGTGACAGTGATGGCCGTGTGTTGGTTAGGAGGAGACCAGTTGAGGGTCTGCAACAAACTTGTATGCATGCTAGACACGCTGGACCTACAGCTGGAGTTACAGTCTGGGGTGAAATTTCGTATGACATAAGGTGCACCCTCGTGGTTATCCTACAGCACCTGACTGCAGATTTGTACGTATGACTACTGATTCGACATGTTGTGTTGCCGTTCATGATCAGCATTCCAAGAGGTGTTTTGCAACAGGATAACGCTCGTCCACGTACTGCTGTACATGCTGTACAGTATGTCAATACGTTGCCTTGGCCTGCTCGATCACCAAATACGTCTCCATTGGACGACAACTTCAGTGTCATCCACAACCAACATTAACCGTCCCAGTACTGATCGATCAAGTGGAACAAACTGACATCCGGCACCTGTACAGCACAATGCATGCACATTTGCATCCTTACGTACAACATTCTGGCAGTTACACCTGTTATTAATGTATGAGTATTTCAAATTTGCATTGATTTATCTCACACTTACAGTAATCTGTGATCATACAATGTTAATCAGTTAAATATGTTACCTAGATAAATGTATTCTCGAAATTTCATTATTCTATATCAATTTTTTTTGGTGCTGCGGTTTTTTTCTGTCAGTATATTTCATTGTGTAAGTATTTTTTCCGTCAGCGTATTTCAAAGTATTTTTATAGAAAAATCTTTGATAATCTGTATTGGCCTCTCTGTTAGCAATGAAAACAAAAGTGAATCACGGGTTTTGTAAATTCACCCTCTAAGGGAGTGAATTAGGGCCAGACCGATTCACTGACTGACCATCGCCCAGCGCAAACAGCTAAGGAAAGAAACTTAAAATTTGGAGAGGATGTTTCATAACGAATTTTTCAAAATTCCGCTCCTAGTGGCTGAAATAGGGGATGAAAGGGTTTTTGAAATTATGTCATTTTTAAGACAATTTTGATGCTAGAATTACGGGAATTGCTATTTGATTTCTTAGTCATAAATACAAATAAAAGTTTGAAAAATCAGGTGTTTCAGCATTTCTGGAAATTCAGCCAGTGATGGGGTAAAATAGTGAGTGAAAAATATTTTTAAAATAAATCGCTATTAATGAACTACTAAACCATTTTCAAAACTACATCTATGAAAGGTCGAATTTAACTTCTCAGTTAGAAATTAAGAAGTACATGTGCCAGGGTTTTTGAAATTCCAAACTCTAAGACAGTGCAATAGGGGATGAAAAGTTTTATGAGATTATTTCATTATAACAGTATTTCCAAAGCTAAATTTATGAAAATTTATATTTGGCTTCTCTGTTAGAAACAAAAAAAAGTGTTTCATTGCTTTTGGAAATTCAACCCCTAGGGAGGTGAAATAGGGGATGAAAATTTTTTAAAAGAAACATTTCGTTGTATTAAAAAAATTAAGCTAAATCCGTGAAAATTGGTATTCCACTTCTTCGTTGGATATAGAGAAATATATTTTACGGGATGAAAGTATCTATGCGAATACCGCCACAAGAAAGTAAAAGGAATGATCAACGAGTTGGGTTGGGCTGACTTGAGGGTAGGGACCTGACTGCGAGGTCATCGGTCCCTTTGGATTAGGGAATGAAGGGGAGGGAAGTCGGACGTGCCCTTCCAAAGGAACCTTCTCGGTATTTGTCGGGAGAGATTTAGGGAAATCGCCGAAAACCTAAATCAGGATAGCCGGACGCGGGATTGAACAGTCTTCCTCCCGAATGCGTCCAGTGTGCTAACCTCTGCGCCACCTCTCTCGGTGAATGATTAACGAATATTTTTGATCAGAACTTCACTCGAAAAACCACTTGCTTTTATAGCCTTAATTAGTGTGGAAAGTTTAGAACGTGTTGCTATTTGTAAGAACACAAAAATTCGATTAACGAAACACAAAAGTAATCTGTGGAGATTATACAATCTACGCGAGCGAAGCGGTGGGCGCTAAATTAATTTCAGTATATTTCTCAGATTGTTATGAGAAACGCTCCAGCAATGACATTAAAAAGATTATATTGCAATAAGCGTCTTTCAAGATATTTCATATGTCCTCAATGAATGTTTCACCCTGCAGCGGGGTGTGTGATGATATGAACCTTCTTGGCAGATCAAAGCTGTATGTTCGACCGGGGCTCGAACCCAGAACCTTTGCCTTTCTCTGCAAGTGTTCTACCAACTGAGCTACGGAAACGCGACACACGAACCGCACTCACCACTGCACTTCCTCTGGTATCTTGTCTGTGTTACGTTGTACAATTCTGTGAAACCTGGGAAGTGGGTGATGAGGAACTGCCGGAAGTAAAGTTGTGAGGGCAGGTCATCAGTTGTGCTTGGATAGTTTAGTTGGTAGAGCACTTCCACACGCTAGGCAAAGACTGCGATTTCGAGCCTCAGTCTGGTAGATTGTTTATAATCTATGCGGAAGTTTCTCTACAAATGTCGTTAAAAAGTATACCGTTGCCTACGAGCTCCGCCTGGGGTCAATTGCCTTGAAACAGCCACTGCCACTCCCATGCCCGGATAAATAAGAAGGGTTTGGCACTGGGCTAACAACCGAATCCTAGAAAAAAAACTCTTTGTTACGAAACACAAACTTGCCTCGGACGTGGATGGATACAATGGAATGCGAAAACTGCAAAGGAAAAACGGTATACGATTTAGAAATTTTAATTTTCAATCCTGGAATGTTCAGAGCCTGTATAGACCAGGAACGATCCACACTATGATCTCAGAAATTAACCGATATAAACTGGACCTGGTGGCGGTACAAGAGACAAGATGGCCTTGAGAGGGAAGTCACAAAGACGATGGAGACCCACTATTGTATGGTGGATGTGTAGATAAACACGAATTCGGCATTGGTTTTGTAATACACATCAAAGCAGCAAATTCGGTTAAAGAATTCAAAGCTGTTCACTAGAGAATATCCTACACAGTACTTGGAAACCAAGTATCCTTACTGAGGATAAAACAGATCAGAAAAAGGAAGAGCTCTATGACCAACTAGAACAAACTACTGAGAGCACACCACCTACAAACATCAGGAGGGTGTTGAGAGATTTTAATGGAAAAGCAGGAAAGAATAATTCTACATACCAACTATAGGAAGGCACAGTTTGCATGAAGGGACCAATGAGAATGGTCAGAGGATGATCGACTTAGCTATCTCAAAGAACCTGAGAGTAAGTTCGACTTACTTCGAACACAAGAAAATACATAAGGGAACATGGTGTTCACCGGATAGTAGAATCACCAACCAGATAGATCACATCTTGGTGAACCAGCGCTATAGCCATAGAGTCATAGACGTCAGGTTGTATAGAGGGGCCGACTGTGCGTCAGACCACTTCCTCATTGCGTGCAGGCTTAAACTCATGTTCACCTACATGCATAAGAAGAAGGTGACACTAGAAACTGATTTGAATGTTGAGAAAGTACGAGGAAGTGTCATTGACGAACAATATGCTATAGAAATCAAAAACCGTTTTGAGGTCCTAGAGACCATGTAAGCAAGAGAGTACGTGGAGGAAAAGTGGAAAGAAATAAAGTCCACGCTACTAAGTGCAGCGGAGGATATTTTGGGAAGAAAGAAGGTAATGAAGAAGAGGAAATGGTTCAACGAGACATGCCAGAAGGCTACAGAAAAGAGAAGGAAGATTAGGGAAAAGTGGCTATCTGACAGGGAAAATGAGCTGAAAAGGAAACGTTTTATCAACTTCAGAAGGGAGACAAAGCGAATCGTAAGAGCAGAGAAGAGAATATATCTAACCAGTTTGCTAGAACAAGTTGAGGCAGAGAGCCAAAACAAGAATTCAAGGCAATTCTTCCAATACACAAAAAATCGGAAACTTGGATTTCAGAGCCCAACATTTTTCATTAGAGATAAGAACGGCAACTTCATAAAAGATAAGGATAGAATTGTAGAAAGATGGAAAGAATACTTCTCAGAACCGTTGAATCCCCCAGACCCAGATGAGATGTTATGCTGCAAACACTATGGAGGAAAGGAAACGTGTGGACACGATTGCACGGAGCGAGACCTGTGGATGTCACCCACTTACGTCGACGTCATCCCCACACGTCATCAGTGGAGTATGGTCCGTAGAAGGTCCACATCAGGACGAAACTGGTCACCATTTATGAATAAAAGTGTTTTTATGCGGTCGAGACTGTTGTATATAATGTCTTATACTCATGGGAATACTGGAGAGTACGGTGTTACTACATCCCTTCCCTTCCCCTCACTTCCCATCCATACCCCTCCCCTCCCCTCGCCTCCCTTCCCTCTTTCTCAGTGGTGTCACCCTGTCTGGTCTGCAGTTTGGTTCACGGTGTGATAGTAGTAGAACCTAAGTACAGTTGATAAGATTATATCGTACCACAGATGTTATGTTATCAATTCAGTAAGGAATTAAGAAAAGATGGTGTCATAGGATATCATGGAAAGGCAATAAAGGAGAAGTAAGAGAAGTAATAAGAGGACTAAAGATATAAAAAAATGTAATTGTGGAGATAATACCACTTTATCTCAGTTTAATGCAGGAGAGCAAAAATTCTCTTATGGCCCGGGTGCGAGCCATTTAATTGTTTCTCTGAGCTTTGAATTTCCTCTGGAAAAATTTTAATGGAGTAGATAGAACGATCGAGTAATTCTCAGCAGCAGCAGTTGCGAAACCCACTTGACTCCCAATGGACTGCCTCGCTTCCACTTCGCTGCATCGAGTGAAGCAACAACAGGCATATTACAGGTGCCGAATAAAGAAAACATTTGTGAACACCAGATCTTTAATCCTCTGCTCGTTTCGTCTGCGCGCGAAACACATAGTACAGCAAAGAGTGAAGAGTCGGCTGGCGCTGTTGTGCATCAGGACGGAAACGGGGACGGAGGAGAACGGAGAATAGAAGAGGGCTGTTGGTAGGCTTACTGCCGTCGGCTTGGGGGTTGATTAAAACTCTGACAGAAGCAAAGCGACCTCGTGGGAGGCTGGGGACAGCAAAGATGGATCTGAAGCGCACAGAAAACTCCTGACACGAGGAGGAAAGTCTAGAAATAAAATGCATTCTGAAGAGAGAGCACTGAATGCCGCAGTTTCATTCTCGCTCCGTGCGCAGCGTTCACGAGATACATACACGAAACAAAGAAGCGAACTGAAAGAGCTATAGGGCTTACCATCTCTCCACGCACCCCCTGCGTAATGCTTGCACGCAGACTTAGCAGTGAGTAATTTAAACGTGCGTTTCTCTTGCTTTGTCATAGCTAGTTTGCGCAGACTAAAAATGAGACAGCATACGAAACAGCGACCGCCATCAGAAAACTCAAATAGTGTACCTCTCTGTAGCGGAGAATTATAAAAAAAAAATGTAGAATTTTGTAGCAGCTACCCATTTGTGTCTGCTGAAATAAGCCATTTCAAGCGTGACGGAGTAAACAGTTTTCAGCAGAGACATAAGTGATGATAAAAAAATCTTCGGTGGACAATGGGTGTGTAATAAGACCACGTGAAACAACTTAGCAGAGCAGCAGGGCGATACAGCCTTCTCCAAAAGGATCGTTGAAGACTCGGATTTTTAATTTTCAATAGTCTCCTTGAATCACTCAGGAGGATGACAGAACGCCTCCAGCTAAGACTGCATGCTACGGTCAAGTCTTTTATCGACCCTTCATCAATCTGAGGTACTGATCAGAACCTAGAGAACTCATGATCTGCAGTAAAAAATGTTCTACAATTAAAAAATAATACTTGGGCTTTTGTACAATAAAGGAAGGGGAGAAAGACTAGAGTTTAGCGTCCCGTCGATGACGTGGTCATTGGTGATAGAGCTCAGACTTGGATAGTGCAAGGATGGCAAATAAAACCGCCGTGCTCTTTTCAAAGAAACCATTCCAGAATTCACCATGATCGATTCAGAGATGTCTCAGAAAACCTAAAACAGGGTGGGCAGCCAGGAGTTTGAAAGGTCTTCTCTTCTCGAAAGCAAGTCCCGTACTGTTGTGCTAGAAACTAATTATTTTGGTTTACAGCTGCGTGATGGACATTTCAACGTGGTACCGGAACACACACACACACACACACACACACACAAAGAGGCACAGAGAAGCACTCACACGCAAACACACACAAGTCTAAACGATGTAATTTAATCTTTGTTTCATTCTCTTCTCGCTGAGCTCGTGGCGAAGAGGTACATTTAATTGGCTAGTCACAGGGGACTGCCTTTTCAGCTATCGTCGGATGTTAACTGGCGACCCCTCACCACTTTGCTTTCACTGTAAGGAGTCACTGACGACGTGCTCCAATCTATCCCATTGTCAGTGTTTTAACCGCTTGCACTTAAATGTGTGTACATCATCTGAGTTATCCGTGGTTTCAGCCGAGAAAACATAGGCTGTAGAACCCGTTCTATACTTTACTCGCTGTTGCAGCATGACGAATGAGATTCTAAGATTTTTGAAATTTTTGAAAACATATTCAGCGATCTTAAAGATAGTTATATTAAAATTTAAAACAGTCTTGATCGCAATCTTGTTAAAATATTTTTCTATTGGAGTGAGTGACCAGTTTCGACTCTATGAAAGAGTCATCTTCAGACTCCGGAGCGGTGGATAGACACTGCTAGATGAGTTCCGTCGACCCTCGACGCCCGTGTAACTGCTGAACTCATCTAGCAGTGTCTATCCACCACTCCGGAGTCTGAAAATAACTCTTTTATAGAGTCGGAACTGGTCACTCACTCCAATAAAAAAATATTTTAACAAGATTGCGATCAAGACTGTTTTAAATTTTAATTGCATGAGACACTGGCGGAACTAAAGCAATGAGGACAGTGGTGAGTCGTCGTTGGGTAGTTGAGTTGGTAAGCAAGGGTCTTGGGTTCGAGTCCCGGTCCAGTACACAGTTTTAATCTGCCAGGAAGTTTCATAACAAAGGAGATTTAATATTCGACTGTGGACACCAGTTATCCTAGAAACTCTTACCGAACGGTCTATTAAGAGTGGAGGTTTTCATTTTATCTTTCCATTACGATTGTTGCTTTCCAATTAGCGTTCTACTTTCATTGTCATTTTAGTTTCATTCGCCTATTATTACCGTTTAGGCTCCTAGGTGTTAACTAATTTTCAGAACAATGGCGTGCTTTCGCTAGGAAACTGCCGGTCTTAAGTTATGATTTGGATGCTTATAAAATTAGCTGTCTGCGCCCTAGGTACATCAAAAACTGACCGTATCGGTGTAGGCAATTAGTACAAGTCTCAGCCGCTCTTCTCCTACCTACTAAAACTGAATCAAAATAATTTGTTTGCTCCCCTGTCTCAATACGTCCATTTTCTTCAGTTCTCTAGGCAAGTACCAGTGGCTGAATATTTCTGCGGTCATTAGAATACAGTGATTTGACGTATTTTGGATTTCCTCAACGTCAAGTGCTTTGAATGGGATTTTTGCAGTCTTTTTCCTTTCCTTGTGTGACGAGCAAAAAAAAAAAAAAAAAAAAAGGTAACAATAATTGAAATGGATCCAATCTTAATATGGTAATATTGTTTTTATAACCCCTATCCAGTCTCAGGGAAAACAAAAACATAGATCTTGTACTTATTGTGTATTATTTACTTCATTACATACACACATCAGTTTATACGAATATTTGAGCTTCATGAAACATTGAGCATTCCTCAGCTTTGTACAAGTCTCTGGAGGTTTGCAGGTATATCGCAGGAAATGCAAAATGCAAGTTCCATTTCCCTTCTCACAAAAACTTTCATATGGATCTTACTCTGATTCACGCAACGCTTCCAGCTAGATCATTAGTGAAAAGTAGAGCTTTCTCTTCTCGTAGCCCATTAAAAGTATGAAAGAAATATTCTGTGGTTCGTTCACACACGAGGAACACAACAGAAAATCTTCGGTGTAGCAGACACGTTCTCTCCCGATGGAGGCCGCAGAGGCAGCGCCAGAACAACTGTGCAGGTGATAGCGCTGAAAGCATTCCTCTGTACAACACGCCACAGCCTGGAACCTGTGAAAACTTAAAGGAGATGGGGGAAAACGAAGCAACAATGTCTTCACTTGCAAAATCAAATGCACCTACCCCAAACAAAGCTAAAGGCGAGAAGTAAAACTGACGGGTGTTATCTGTCTAATTACTACTGTAAATGATTACATTACTTCGGTGACGGCTATACGAGTGTGAGAACCAGTAAGGATGTTTACGTTCCCATGAAATGAGACCTTAGACGACCGACCGACAGAAAGCAATTACAGAAGTGTGGAGCTGCCCGAGTAAGGCGAGAAACTACACATGTGGTCCGTTAAGAGCTTTCGAAGGGAGGAAGAAAAGAAAGTAAGAAGGGGAGTGGAGGTTAGTCTGTAATGGCAGAGCACTATCTTGGACAGGAAAAGATGGGAAAGTAATTAGTATGAATCATCCAGCATTTACCTCCTTAAGAGACCAATGTTTACGTGGATTTGGATCGGGGATAGGGCTTTTCATCCCGCATCTACCGAATACGAATCTAGTATCTTAACCAACGCACTTCCTTTTTCTGTACACTTTCTATATCGTTTCAGCTACAAGGAGGTTTTCTAAAAGCTGCAGTGACGGATTCAAGGAGGGGTACTGATCGTTTAGAGGAACTAAAGGTCAAATGGGCAAAGTACACTATATGAAAATACAGGAATGTACCGATACGTGACACAACACAGTGATATCGGGTAAGCTCATCAGATAATGCAATACACAAAACAGCGCATGATCCCATCATTTAGAGAGGACGTATCGATGCGACGTCAGCCTAGGATTTTGATTCACCGCCTGGCCATCTATGGATTGAAGAAAAACTTATCATTCTGTAAGAATATAGATTTTTCGTCGATGTGTTTCGTCATCTAATTTCATGCGCACTGTTGCAAACAAAAGCTGCAGTGTCAAACTTTATTACAGTCAATGTTTTCAAGATATGGGATCGAGTCATATAGGATTTCTTATTCAGTTCGTCTTAGATGGAGAGTTAAAAAAATGTGTCGAATATTGTGACATATGGTAGCACTCATCAAAACAAAACAAAAAATAAATCCATATGAAATGCGCCGGGAAATGCGTACTTCCTGAATTCTTAACATTTGTTTTACAGTCGTGTTACCGAGCCTTTCGAACACATGCCGAACAACTCCGGCGTGTGTGTGCTCCGCCGGAAAAGTACACACTCTGGCCGTAAGTGGTGGGGGCGATCCGGGGTTCACTACGGGCGGCGCGGCTTTCCGGGGCGGTCTTCCGTGTCGAGCCATCAACGAGGAATTATCATCTGTCATCTCACCGGCGGTGCGTGGGTTTAGTGCCACGCGCTCGACCTAGCGAGAAATTCGACTCATCAATTGGATTCGCCGCAGGCATATTACCATGGGAACATGTTGGAAAGCAGCGAAACGGCGTTACGTACGTCCTATAAATTATGTTAAAAGATAGTAGTAACCTTACTGTGGCCTGGTCAATCATGCGTGTACACGCGGGTGCCATTTACAACCTCACACATAACTGCGTTCTTCTTTGATATGTACGAATGTTTTTTCTGTTCAGTAACGACTAACAGCAATAGGCTCCATGTTACTTCACGTTGCCGACTGAATGGCAGTCACTGTGGTTTCTGGCAAGAACGTATCAGATAATTGGTAGCCCTGTTTATTGCCATTGTTTTGGCTGTTCTGTGTTTTCGATGGCTCTATTTAGACTAAAGTGTTCCCTCAAATCTGTTGCAATTACTGTTTTCAAGTGTTCATTTTTTCTTTGGAAGGACCAGTCTAGATTTAAGAAATTAATGGTCTGAGTGCTTTGAACAACGAAGACAGAGCGGTGTGTTACTGTGCTTAGGTGGCTAAAGTACTTGCGTGGATATGTATTATGTGATTGTTTTCAAAGAAATGTGAGTGGCTCATAGAGATGAGATCTTCAGGGTCTTTTTATTTGTGACGTTGGCAGCCAGGTTAACTCTTGTAAATTTTTGTAGAGGTGTGAGGACACACCTCAAATCAGCACCCTGTTGGTCAGAGGTGAGAGGAGACACCTCAAGCAAGCACCCACAGCTCCATCTGCCACCCAACGAAAAAAGTACCACTTGTAGAAGTTACGTATTTCTTATCGTAGAACCCGTAGCTACAATAAAAATGGGATGTTCGTGTTTAAGATTTCAAAGCTGCCCCCGTCCTAACTCCTTGGGGTCGGGCAGGAGGATCAACATCGACATCACCTAATAGCGTCTTTAAAAATATTGAACACATATTTTTCCGTTTTTTAATTCGATGCATAGTTAATGACAAATTTATTCGTTTAGAGATACAAAAACTCACCCTCCATATTATTAAAGCACAAGTACACCCATGAAGCAGCGTGCTTGTTGCTAGTAAAGTGGAAGAAAGAGCATCTGCATTGAGATGTAGCCATTGTTCACGCGCGACAACTTGATGCTGCGAGAAACATAAGGGCGCAATGTTGTTCGCCTACTGCATCGTACCTGACAGATAAATTTTAGGAAGAATATCTGCCAACCTATCTCCACTGCAACGTGCCACAACTGTTGTACGAACTTTCCACGGTATCAGAAGCCTACTCGTTACACTATATCGCTTGACCTCAAACCTTTCTACACAATTGCTACGCTATCAAAAGTAGACTTTCCGAAAAAAAGTGTCATTTTCGACATTCTCAGGAGAAACCTTAAAGGAAGAGGTGTAATACACAAAGTGTACAACTACCAAGCGGGAACAATAAGAATAGATGATCAAGAACAAAAGCGCCCAATTAGAAGTGGTATAAGATAGGCACGGAGTTTTTTCGCTTGGTGTTCAATTTATACAGCGAAGACTCAAAGACCGAAATAAAAGGGAGGTTCAAGAGTGGGATTAAAATTCATACTGAAAATATATCAATGATAAGAATCGCTGATGACATTGCTATCCTGACTGGAGGTGAGGATGAATTGCAGTACCTCTTGGATGTAATGAACAGTCTAATGAGCACATAACATGGATTGACAGTAAACTGAAGAAAGACGAAAGTAATTCAGAATGGCAAGAATGAAATAAGCGATAAAGTTAACGTTGAAATTGGGGACGACTAACTAGAGAAAGTGAAGCAATTCTGTCAGTCTGGAAGTGAAACAACACTTGTCAGACGAAACAAGGAGAGCGTAAAAATCATACTAACACAGGCAAAGAGAGCTAATAGCAAACATCGACCTCAGTTTGAGGAAGAAATCTCTGAGAAAGTACGTTTGGTGCACAGCATCGTTTGTAAGCGAACCATGGACTGTCAGAATACTGGAGAAGAAGAGAATTGAAGCGTTTGAGGTGTGGAACTACAGGAGAATGTCGAAAAGTAGATGACTGATAAGAAATGAACAGATTCTCCACAGAATCGGCAAGGAAAGGAACATATTGAAAACATTAATCAGGAGAAGTGACAGAGTAATATGACATACGTTAAAACATCAAGGGATAACTTCCGTGGTAGTTAATAGACTTGTAAAGAGTAGAAAAGGGGGAAGGTAGAAACTAGAATACAGTCAACAAATAATTGAAGACGTTTGCTACAGTGCTACTCTGAGATGGAGAGGTTGGCAGAGGAGTCAGAAGGCTATAACGACAAAAGAAAATATCTAAAGCAGAATCAGATTCCTAACAACAGCTCCGAGAGGTATCCGCAGATTGTGAGCAGCGAAATAGTTGTCACAGATCACTTTCCAGCACTGCGGTGTCCTTTCGAGTCCAGACACAACGTCTTACGGTGATCAGTGCCAGAGAATGTTCTGCACGTGCCTAGCTACAGTATCCTTAATTTAAGCGCTTTTGAGCATGGGAGGTGGGTGCAGAAAGCTGGAAATGTACTCCTGTGAGCAACTATATTAGACAACCCACCAAGCAGTGTGTGACATCGCCTCTGCCTGATAGCGGCATCGCGGCGTGGCAGCTATTCCATGGGGCATCAGAAATTGTGGATAGGGATTTTGAGCTTATGGTTCGCAGACACAGGTCTGATTGAGATGCCAAACTAGACATCTTTCAGCCGTCTAGTTTCCAAACTTATTGTATTTGGCTACCACTTCGAGCGTTCTATTACGCTGTCTTCAGGTCCCTGATCGACGTGTAGGAAGATTCTGCCTCGGTTGTGATCAAAACAGGGGCCAGAAATACTGGTATTAGTAGATTTTCGCTATAGCGGTCACTTCAACCATCATCTGCCGACTCAGACAACCTAGGTAGAACCTTCGCACACGTCGGTCAACGGACAGAAGATGGCGTAGTAAAACGCTGAAACAGGTTGCCAAATAAAATAAGTTTGGAAACTAGACGGCTGAAAGGTGTTTAATTTGACATCCTGTATCGAACAGCCGAGTCCCGCAACCATTTCTAAAAGGATGGACATACAGAGACTTGGTCGGATTGGGTTTACTATGCGTAGAAGAGTCCGGGGCAAGTTAATAAGAGGTGCAAATTGATCACTTATTTGAAATTCTTTTTTCCTTGCGGCAACAACATTTAAATATCACAAAAACACTGCACTCGCCAAGACACTAAAAACTCACGTAGTGAAATCGCTGCAGCCAGTTCAATACGTATTAAATATTTATTGCTGTGTGCACTGTATTGCGTGTTATTCAAGGCATTGAGCACAAGCTCTTGTGGACTACCATACGTGACTACCTTAGCCACATAAGTTTCACAGTCACTACATATTGATGTCTTAGTCCTGTTAACCCCGGGCTGTCCAGCAAAGGCTATCGGGAGCTTGGAGTAGCGAGAAGTAAACGCTAGCGACAGGTGAGAGCAACGGAAAGAGCGCGGGCGCCAGCCCAGCAGTCAGTGCATTTAGACATGGCAGAGGCAGGAAGGCCCTCAGCAACACCTTGTTTTAATGCTGCATCGGAGGATCTGTACCTTTTTACTGAATACGACAGTCGTGTAAAATATTTAGTGTTCCGAAAATTACTAAACCATAAGGAAATTCAGTTTAAGACCTTGTGCAGTAAATCACGCGACAGATTGCTATAAACTTGTCGACGGCGAACGAAAGACAATAATCCTTGAACTGACTTTTCAAAGGAAGTAAGTTACCACTTAATAATACGTTCTGTTTGCAATACTATGGAAATGGAAGGAATAACTCAAAATTGCTTCGTTTCAACAATTACCATGTCAGCCGCGCGGGATTAGCCGAGAGGACTGGGGCGCTGCAGCCATGGACTGTGCGGCTGGTCCCGGCGGAGGTTCGAGTCCTCCCTCGAGCATGGGTGTGTGTGTTTGTCCTTAGGATAATTTAGGTTCAGTAGTGTGTAAGCTTAGGGACTGATGACCCTAGCAGTTAAGTCCCATAAGATTTCACACACATTTGAACATTTTTTTTTACCATGTCAGTTTTGTGAGCTCGTGCGATAAAAATATATCATATTATTTAGAGGACGCTGATCATTCTGGAAGAGACTCTTCTATGAGAATTAGCTACCGACTTTCACATCAGATAGCTGTGCACTTGAAGTCACTTGCTGAAGGTGACTTTTGTTAAGGAATGCCTTGCAACAGCGGCGGAAGAGCTGTGTCCACAACAGGTTCCGCAGCTACAGTACTTGGCACTATCTCGAGCCATGAAAAGCGCCGAATTCAAGAATTAGTTGAAGATTTTGAGGCTCAGCTGACAACGAATATTAAAGACAGTGTTGCATTTTCTTCGTCTTTGGAGGACTCTCCTGACTTGTCAGACAGAGCATGGTTGGTAACTTTCATTAGGACTGTAAACAAAATGCTGGAAGTTTGCGAGGAGATGTTAGGTCTCATACCATTGAAGAATACAACAAAAGGTCAAGGCAAGTTCCATCCCCTTGAAGCAGTTACGGAGAAGTATGGTCTGCCGCGGATATTACTAACACACGTAGCAACAAACGGTGCTCCAGCTATGACTGGCGAAACCAGTATGGAGTGTCCAGAGAAAAATGAAGAATCATGATGTCTTGGTTATACCCACACATTGCCTGATCACCAACGACATTTGTGTTCCAAAAGCGTAAATCTGAATAGGGTGAAAATTCATAATTGTATTCGAGCTAAAGGATGCAGTCATTGCTTGTTCAGAGCGTTTCTGGACGATGTCGGTTATCAGTATGGAGATTTACTTTATAACTTGAGGTTCGCTGGCTCAGCTGTGTTAAAGTTCTGGAGCGCTTCATGGAAATGCGCCAAGAAATAACGTTATTCATGGGAATGAAGGGAGAAAGTGTGTAGGGTACCACTGGTGTGCTTTAAGGGAATCCCATCATCCATTTCTGTGTCAAAATAAGGGCGTTCAAGATGAAACTGTCGCTCTGGGAAAGGAAACTGTAGACTACAAACGTCTCTTACTTACCGAAACTGTCAGAATTAACAGCTATGCCGTTGCTGCGGATTTTGAAGGATATACAGCTCTTTTAAGAAAACGGCGTACTGTATTTGAAACAAGATTTACTAATATTTCGCGCTTGGAAACAGATTTAGAAATTTTTACTACACCCTTCTCCATGGATGTCGATTCTGCAAGCCATTCTCTCCATATGAATATCACAGATCTTCAGTGCGATTCAGAACTGGAAGAAAGATATCAGAGCAGAAAGACTTTAAACGACTTTTACAAACATTTGTCACAGAGGCGTCACCAGAAACTTCATAGATATGCAGCACGTGCCCTTAGTCTGTTCGAATCAAAGTGCAGTTGTGAGCAGTTCTTTTCTCTACTAAAACTGTGTAAAACACCACTGAGATGCTCCACATCAGATTATCATCTGAAATGTGTTTTGAGGGAAAAATAAACAAATGTAGAAAGTAGTAACAGAAAACAGAGGTGGATTAATTTCGTATATTTGTTTGTTATTCAGTTTCCTATTATTGCCTTCCAGTTTGCCATCACTCCTTAACTTTCGTATTTAGTAAGCATTTACATTTATGTTGTCCTTCTTTATTTACTGTCAATGTTTCCTTGAATTAGAAAATATTTTTGGCCTTAAGGCTATTGTAATAAGCGTCTTTATTAAATGCTGAACACATTTAATGAGGATTGTGGTTCCTTTCTCCGGTTCCTTTAGTACGCATATCCCCAGTTGCCCACCAGAGTATTGATTTACTTGTGACTGAACAAGTTCTTATGGTGTCTTCTATTTACAAAACCACAGTCATCCACAAAAGGGGATTAAGCAAGCTTTGAGCAGCGCCGCTTGGCTGTCGCTGTTAAGCGAACAGTTAAGTGCTCCACGCTCCCGCTCGCAGAGCAAACAGCGGAATCCCGGTGCTCCACAGAGAGGTACCTTGACCGGATCTGTCTTAACCCAGTGACAAAATTAATTTTTTTTTAATAAACCGTTTAAATACTGCGTAATGGGTTCAGAAAATGTGAGACTGAGCTTTATTATCCCCGCAAAAGAATGAACTTGACTCTGCTACAACAAAATCCAGAAATGGTGCTCTGATAACTGATCATGCTGAAATTCAAAATGCTCCCGCTTAGGCTAGAGTATCTAACGGCCAATCCACAGAAACTGAGAATGAATCTCCTGATGAACATTAGGTAGATCAAAATGAAGAACAAAAACCTTCAGCAAATGATACTCCTATCGAGCCAAAGTAGTGCAGATGAGTTATGATTTCAAACCACTATACAAAGAAAGACCATGCGCGAAACAAGGAAAAATCACAGAAAGAAAAGTGTAAGTTTTGACAAGCTCACCTAGGAAAGAGATATTGGTTATTAAGGAAACACTCAAGGTGCAACAAGAATGCTTAAAACAAAATAGGAAATCTTCCAAATAAAGTATGGTGCAGTGTTCTGCAAGTGATGTCTGCAGCGACCGTCCACCAGAAAACTGGAAAGTGTTCAAGCTTTGGAAGAAGAAAATTGGTGCATGGTGTTTGTTAATGAAGAATACTGACCTTTATATAAAGGGTGTCCCATTTATCTCGACCACCCTAAATAACTGTTTGTCCAGATGTAAATTACAAAATGTTTCAAGCAAATGTTCTTTAACCGTCAAGGGAACACCAGTCAGCACGATTACCTTCGTTTTAGCTTTGTTTTTTACAAAGTTATGAACAGCGGTATGACTTTTTTAAATGGCACCCAGAATTTTTTATTCAGTAATTCATTTCCTCTCCTAAATACCTATTCCAAAATGTATCAAAGTGTGCCATTCACTGAAACACAACGTTATTAATAACATAAGCGCTCACAGCGCTTAGTGCAGGTACCTGGGGTAATGGAACACATCAATGTGCTGACATTGTCAGAGGTCAAATGCAAACAAAAGTAGAATGCATACTCGTCATTCCGTCAACCATCGTCAGTTGAAGGATTATATGAGTAGAATGTGTGCCAACGAAGAGAAGGTAGAAGTGCTACTCTTCTATGGGAAATGTAAGTTAGCTGAAAAGTAATTGCAATACTGTTTTCTTATGTAAGCATACTTTTAATCCTTTAGTCCTTTTATATACTGTTGTGTAGAGTAGGAATACAAACTGCACTGACATAACGTTTCTTTAGTTGTTGATGAGGATGATGATAGGTGAAATGCGGAGCTGTACAGAGAGCGATATCCTGACAAGAACCCACCTTCCCGACGGATGTTTTCTCGTCTCGTTGCGACGCTTCAGGAAATGGGAAGTTTCAACCCAGGACAACGCGATCGTCGTAGCACTCGCACAGACGAAGCTGCCGAAGTTACTGTTCTCGCTTCCGTTGCTATGAATCCACATGTGAGCACACGACAGATTGAACACGAGATTGGCATTCCTAAGACCAGTGTACATCGTATTCTTACAAGTCACCAGTTCCATCCTTACCATGTACACCTGCATCAAGAATTTCACGGCAATGATTTCCTGAATCGTGTACAGTTCTGTCAGTGGGCACAGCAGCAAGCCCTCGCCAACCCGAACTTCTTCTCCAATGTTCCATTGACCGATGAATGTTCCTTCTCAAACAAAGGACAGGTAATATAAGGAACATGTATTATTGACGTGCGACAACCCACGATGGCTTAGACAGGTGGAACATCAGCGTCAATGGAGAGTTAACGTCTGGTGTGGGATGCTTGGTACTACAATTATTGGCCCTTATTTCATCAATGGTGGTCTAAACGGCACAGCGTATTCCAACTTTCTCAGACGAATTCTTCTTCCTCTTCTGGATGAAGTGCCACTAAGAACCAGAATGCTTATGTGGTATCAACACGATGGATGTCCAGCACATAATGCCTTGCGTGCACGTCTTGTTCTGAACCGAAGGTAACCCGCCAGTTGAATTGGTGGAGAAGCAATACTTACTTGGCCTGCTAGGTCTCCTGATTTAAATCCTCTGGACTTTTTTCTTTGGGGATGCATTAAAGACGTTAGTTAAAAATGGTTCAAATGGCTCTGAGCACTATGGGACTCAACTGCCAAGGTCATTAGACCCCTGGAACTTAGAACTAGTTAAACCTAACTAACCTAAGGACATCACAAACATCCATGCCCGAGGCAGGATTCGAACCTGCGACCGTAGCGGTCTTGCGGTTCCAGACTGCAGCGCCTTTAACCGCACGGCCACTTCGGCCGGCGTTAGTTAAAACACACCGTGCCCTGCTGCGTATATAACTCCGTAACTGTCTACTGTACATCCTCGTCCGACAGGAATCGTCGAATCTTCAGGGCCGAAGGCGTGATAATGGGATAAGGAGAGATCAGGACTACAGGGCGGGTGCTCGAGTGTCTCCCACTTGAGTTAATGTAACTTCTGCGTTACCACATTTGCGCTACGGTGACGTGAGTTATCACGAAGCAGCAGCACCCCTTGTTGCACCATTCCACAACGGTGAATTTCGACAACGCACTCATTAGTCATTCTCCAATGGATGCCTACAGATGTTTGTCCTTCGGAAGCCAAGAAAAGAATACCAGCACATTGGTCCTGTTTGGACGCATTTGGTAATAACGTCGCCGTGGTTCACGTTCCCGCATCTGCCGCACGCACGTACGAAAGACACGACCGCCACACTGATATCTTGCGTACATGTCAGTCCTTACATACCGGCGTAGGAGTCTCGCTGCGTTGCATAGACGCTGCAGCAACACCTTGAAACAGAAACTTTTTGCTCTAACAATCCACGGCTATACTGCCGGTTCATAGTGTCCAACGGGCACAATATTTCGGCGATCAGACATGTCGCCATCGTCAGGTGCGCTGACGAACTGAGCTCCAGAGGACGGACGGCCGATTTAAATCCCCTCCCCCTGCGGGCCGCTCTCTTCGCCGTCCGCGCCCGCGTATACCTGTGGACTGTTCCAGCAACAAATACGCCGGGAGAAACTGAAGAATCAGAAACTTTTTCATCGCCCCTTATATTAAAATAAGAATTTTTTCATGTAGGTACAAGAGAATAAAAGATCATTATATTAAGTGAAGCAAGAAAATCCATCTAGTTCAAAAAATGAATTAATTAAAATGGTTAAGCGTTAACTTGCCCAGGTGTCTGCTACGTCTCGCACTACAGCGCTCGAGACATGTTAAATAGGAATGAGATCTGCTGATTTCTGGTGACACATTAGCTCTCGCACACTACTGAGAGACAATATCATATATTTGTTATTACATTATATTGCAACCAAGACCATTAGAATTGATAATACATTTATAATACATATTATGACAGAATTCGAGAGTGATGCAGGCGAACAGACGGATGAACTTGATGGGACTGTACGCGCAGCATTGAGGAACAATGCCAGATATATCTGAGGCCGTATTTCATCCTTTGTAAACACCCTCCGGGCATACTTTTACTACCGACCTGAACAGTGTCCTTACGGCAGCTGGGATGCAGGTACCAATGAGTGAAACGACTCGTTTGCCCAGCCGACATGCATCTACGTTAATCTGTTCGTTATCTGACGTACGGTGACCTAAAGTACAAGCATATGGCAGCTTGTGGTGATACACCTCGCCTGTCCATAGATTCGTCTAACACGTGGAACCCAAAGAGGGTGTGACGTTTGGTGTGGCTTTCGAAACATCTGATTCGATCCTACGTACAGGTGTGAAACAAGAAGTCGATTTGAACATAACTTAATCAAAGCGTATTATGGCGTTGTGGGTGAACAGGAAGGGCTGTACCACAATCATAACAGTGGCAGGAGCAAATATTTGACTCATGAATTGGAAAGTGATAGCTATTTAACATTTACAAAGAAACAGAAAACTAATGTTAAGCACTTAAATCGGTAGAAAAGCGTGCAGTAGCATGCAGTATCATGTTTCACATGTGATGAAGCATCAGTTAGAAATATTATTAAGAAATGATAAATAGGAAGCGCATTAGGGTTAAGACGAGCGAGAGAGAAATAAACTAGCTATGAGGAGCAACAGTGGGATACGATAGCGTGTTATGTAGCCCTCAGGCCGTAGCATCTCGCCGTGGTATACAGATGGCGTCCGGGTGGGTATCTTTGGATCGCGTGAATAACGTACATCATTTACGTCTCGCGAAAAGTAAACCTCATACCTAATTTTCAAACGCTCTCATTACTTCTTTAAGTGCTCGAGGCTTCAGATTTTTACTAACATTACACCTATCACGAGGTCATCTACGACGGCCACTGGCTTTGAGAACGGTACGTGTTGACTGCTACAGGACACCGACAAGATTGACGCTACGTGATCCTGCTGGATCCTACTTAAAACCTCGGTCCCAGCAAGGAAACAGTAGATCCTCAGGGTTCTCATAATTTTCTAATGCCAACGGAAAAGGCTGTTTCTACAAAAAAACATTTCCGCCTTACAAGCGAATTCTGAGACAACTCGCCACAGCTGTTAGGTTGCCATTACCTTTCTGCTCCTATCCGCCAACTGTCTCCCTGGAAGATATTCACGCGCTCCTGGAGTCTTTCTTCAAACCAAGGCGCCTCTCTAACGATGACAGCCAATAATTACAATTTAAAAGACGCTCTACTAAAATTAACCTGTCCCAAGAAACTCCTCTGCAGAGATAATGACAATATTATGTGACTGACTGTTGTTTTGCTGCAACATCTCTAATGACTTCGACATCGAGTGGACGTTAAGCACTACGCTTCCGTATTTTTTATGAGTCATCACTCCTATGACTGATTTGATGATGTCCGCCACTAATTCCTCTCCTGTGCCAAACTTTTCATCTAAGAGTAGCACTTACAACGTACATTCTCAATTTTTTCTGGGTGTATTCCAATCTCTGTCTTCCTCTACAGTTTTTACCCTCTACAGCTCCCTTTAGTACCACGGAAGTTATTCCCTGATGTCTTAAGAGATCTTACCATTCTGTCTTTCTTCCTATAAGTGTTTTCCATGTGTTCCTTCCTTCGCCGATTCTGCGAGCCATTCCTCATTTCTTTTCTTATCAGTCCACCCAATTTTTACCATTTTACTGTAGCACCACATCGCAATCGCTTCGATTCTGTTTTGTTCCGGTATTCCCACAGTCCATGTTTCACTACCATACGATGCTGTGCTCCAAGCGTACATTCTCAGAAATTTAGATCCTCAAGTCAACGCCAGTGTTTGACACCAGTGGACTTCTCTTGACCAGAATGGCCGCTTTGACTGTGCTAGTCGGCTTTTTATACCCTCCTTGCTTCGACTCTCATGGGTTATTTTGCTTCCAAGGTAGCACATAGTGACCACCAATTTTGTTGCTGAGTTTCTCGCTATTCTCATTTCCGCTATCCCTCATTATATTTGTCTTTTTCCGCTTTATTCTCAACCAATATTCTATACGATTAGACTGTTCATTCCTTTCAAGAGATCTTGTAATTCTTCTTCACTTTCACTGAGGATGGAAATGTGGTCAGGGAATCATACTGATATCCTTTCACCCTGAATTTTAATCTCACTCTTATCCCTCTGTTTCATTTTCGTCGTTGTTTCTTCGATATATGTACTGAACAGTACGGGCGAAATACTGTATCTCTGTCTTACAATCCTTTTAATCAGAACACTTCCTTCTTGGTCTTCCAATCCCATTGCTCTCTCTTGGTTCTTGTATACGAGCCAAATGGCTTTAGAAACTCCGATGGAATGTTACCTGCTCCTTCCGCTTTATTTGATCTCAAGTCTTCCAGAGCTCTTCTAAATTCTGATTCTAGTACTGGATCCCTATGTCTTCTTTATCGACCCCAGTTTCCTCTTCTATCAAGCCATCAGAAAGCCCTCCCCTTCAAGGAGGCCTTCAGTGTGCTGTTTCCAACATATCCAATCTTTGCGTTTAACAACGGAGGCGCCATTACAAGTCCAAATCCATTATGACGAGAATCCAAAATATGTCATGAACACTGTTCATTCATTACAGAACAGACAGGATACATATGCAGTCCAGGGGAAAATACTTTTTGTGTTCTTCATGGACTGCTTTCATCAGGAACCGATGGCCACCATTTCCCTATTGCTGCGTTTTTTGTTTTTTTGTGATGTGTTCCAACTTTATCTCCAAAACCGCAAATATCTTGATATAAAAGGGAAACAATTTATCATCTATACTGCATACATGTCAGAAACTTGGATCAACACACACCTTAACAGATCTTAAGCAAAATGTTTCTACTTCACTTATGGGTGGTGTAATTCTTGTTCTGTTACTGTACACAAGTGTATTCTTCAAACAGCTGTTCTCATAGTCTTGAATATTATTATCACAGCCGACGGTATAGCACCACATTTTGTATTGACGGGCACGCGATAGCATCCTAGTCAAGTAAAAATTTCGTGTTTCTAGGGCCTCTCTTTGGGTAGACCGTTCGCCGGGTGAAAGTATTTCGATTTGACGTCACTTCGGCGACTTGCGAGTCGATGGGGATGAATGATGATGATTAGGACAACACAACACCCAGTCCCTTAGCGGAGAAAATCCCGGACCCAGCGGGGAATCGCACCCAGGCCCCCAGGATTGACATTATGTCGCGCTGACCACTTTTTTTTGCGTTTTGTTCGTTGTTGATCGTTGTGTTTGGTCGTTGCGGACATCACATGACATCCGTTCAAGTTCGTTGTTGATCCTTTCACCCAGTTTTTTATTACAGAGACCAACCAGCTCTCTGGCCGAACATGCTGAGCTACCGTGCCGGCTATTTTTTCGTAGACTTTTGCTTCGCCATACACCTCACCACTCAGCTATCGGGGTCGGACGTCCTATTCAAGTGGTGTACATCTACTGCGGCATCCGCAATCAGCAGCGATGGCCACACCAGAAAAAGGTCCTCGTGAACGTCGCAGTTTACATGGCCCCAGCAGAAGTCGCTGTGAGAACGGAGCTGGCTATGGAAGAGTACCACCACGACTAATCTATCGCTATAGTCTGTACATCAGTTAATATAGCTTCTAATATCTCGAACAATGTGAAGTACATTTCTGATTGTTATCGTCACATCAGCTTACAAATCACAAGCGGCAAAAAAGTTGTAAAAAGTGTACAAGAGCTCGTTGGGAAAAAGCTGCATTCGTTCAGTTACAAACACACTGGAGACCATGGATTCCCGTATCAAAAGATTTAGCGATCATTCTTGAACAACGTCAAAGAGTTTATTGATTGAATTCCTACGGAATATGTGATTTTCGTCGTCAATATTACTTGCGAGAAAAGTTCGGGAAACTTTCATCTACATCTACATCTACGAGGTTACTCTGCAATTCACACTTAACTGCCTAGCACAGGGTTCATCGAACCATTTTCATACTACTTCTCTGCCATTCCACTCTCGAATGGTGCGTGGGAAAAAGGAACACCAACTCTTTCCCTTCTAACCTTGATGTCTCTTGAATGTAATTTTCACTTTACAGCGGAGTGTGCGCTGATATGAAACTTCCTGGTAGATTAAAACTGTGTGCCGGACCGAGACTCGAACTCGTGACCTTTGTGATTTCTCTTATTTTATTATGACGATCATTTCTCCCTACGTAGGTGGGCGTCAACAAAGTATTTTCGCATTCGGAAGAGAAATTTGGTGATTGAAATTTCATAAATAGATCTCGCCGCAAAGAAAACCGCCTTTGTTTCAGTGACTGCCACCCAACTCGCGTATCATATCAGCGACACTCACAACCCTATTGTGCGATAACACGAAACAGGCTAACCATCTTTGCACTTTTTCGATGATCTCCGTCAATCCTACCTGGTAAGGATCCCACACCGCGCAGCAATACTCCAGCAGAGGACGGACAAGTGTAATGTAGAATGAGATTTTCACTCTGCAGCGGAGTGTGCGCTGATATGAAACTTCCTGGCAGATTAAAACTGTGTGCCCGACCGAGACTCGAACTCGGGACCTTTGCCTTTCGCGGGCAAGTGCTCTACCAACTGAGCTACCGAAGCACGACTCACGCCCGGTACTCACAGCCTTACTTCTGCCAGTACCTCGTCTCCTACCTTCCAAACTTTACACTTTACAGAAGCTCCCCTGCGAACCTTGCAGAACTAGCACTCCTGAAATAAAAGATATTGCGGAGACATGGCTAAGCCGTGTCTCCGCAATATCCTTTCTTTCAGGAGTGCTAGTTCTGCAAGGTTCGCAGGAGAGCTTCTGTAAAGTTTGGAAGGTAGGAGACGAGGTAATGGTAGAAGTAAAGCTGTGAGTACCGGGCGTGAGTCGTGCTTCGGTAGCTCAGTTGGTAGAGCACTTGCCCGCGAAAGACAAAGGTCCCGAGTTCGAGTCTCGGTCGGGCACACAGTTTTAATCTGCCAGGAAGTGAAATGTAGGCTGTCTCTTTAGTGGGTTTGTTGCATCTTGTAAGTGTCCTGCCAACAAAGCGCAGTCTTTGTTTCGCCTTCCCCACAATATTAACTATGCGGTCTTTTCAATTTAAGTTGCTCGTAATTGTAATTCCTAGGTATTTATTCGAATTGAGAGCCCTTAGATTTGTGAGATTTGTCGTATACCCAAAATTTATACGATTTCTTTTAGTATCCATGTGGATGACCTCGCACTTTTCTTTGCTTAGTGCCACTTGCCACATTTCGCACCATACAGAAATTCTCTCTAGATCATTTTGTAATTGTAATTGATCGACTGATTATTTTACTAGACGGCAAACTGCAGCGTCATCTGCAAACAATCTAAGTGGGGTGCTCAGATTATCCCCTAGATCGTTTATGTAAATCAGGAACAGCAGAGGGCCTATGACACTACCTTGCGGAACGCCAGATATCACTTCTGTTCTACTCGATGATTTACCGTCCATCACTACGAACTGTGACCTCTGAGAGGAAATCACGAATCCAGTCACACAACTGAGATGATTCTCCATATGCACGCAATTTGATTAATAGTCTCTTGTGAGGACGGTATCAAAAGCCTTCTGGAAATCTAGGAATATGGAATCGATCTGAGATCCATTGTCGATAGCACTCGTTACTTCATGGGAATAAAGAGCTAGCTGTGTCGCACAAGAACGATATTTTCTGAATCCGTGTTGGTTATGTATCAATAAGTCATTTTCTTCAAGGTGATTCATAATGTTCGTGTACAGTTTATGGTCCAAAATCCTACTGCAAATTGAGGTCAGTGATATGGGTCTGTAATTCAGTGGGTTAATCCTGTTTCCCTTCTTGAATATTGGTGTGACCTGTGCTACTTTCCAGTCTTTAGGAACAGACCTTTCGTCAAGTGAGCGGTTGTATATGATTGCTAAGAAAGACGCTGTTGTGTCTCCATACTCTGAAAGGAACCAAGGACTGTTTTGTTTTATGGCTCGAATATATGTTCTTCGATTTTTGATTCTGAAATTTTGCATCACCTAAACGAGAATGTTGATCCTTCTAGGAGGTGTATGGCGAAATAAATGTCTATTAAAAAATTTGAATGCTGCAGAACCGTATCAGTTGTATAGTGTGAAGAATTGTGAGTTTAATAGCGTCAGACGTATGATTCATTTCCTCACAGTAAAGTAACTGCCAATAACGAACAATATTGCATTTCAGGCATAACTCTTATTAGTATTAAACGTCTCCTTACAGTACAATGCCTCCTTAGGTGGAGGGATTGAGAAATTCATGTGCTAATTAAGTCTCACACATTGCACCCATCTAACATCGTCGCTAACACTGTTACTTGTGTCTTCGAACCAGGATCAGATTAAACAGGATATGAAATTTTGTATTTGTGGGGATCCACAGCATCCAAATGTTTAGTAAACGTAAACATGGTCCATAATAGGCTGCAATACGATGTTTATTTACTCGTGCGATTATTAACTTCGACTAAGCGTCATTGTCAAGCATATTTGTAACATGTGTATCTCATGTCATTTTCAAATCACTCTTAACTACAAGTAAGAAGTAGCCATATTACATCATTATACGAAAGGATCCATAGTGCAGTGACACCTTTTAAGATCGTATTCCGAACTTTGCACTAAAGAGCTCCGAAGAGCAAAGTACAGAATACGATCTTATGTCATTGTAATGTGGATCCTTTGGTGAAATGAGGGGGTATGGCTACTCTTTATTTGCAATGAAGAGTGATTTGAAAATGACATGAAATACAGTTGTTAAAAATGTGCTTGACAGTGACGCTTAGTCGAAATTAGCTAATTGCACTATTAAACAAACATCGCGTTACAGCATACTACGGACCATGTCTAAGTTTATTAACCAGGATATGATTTAATTTTGACCATCACTAATGATTCTGATATCGACTTGTATTTGAAATACATACCTCAGAAGTGCCTCTTTCAGAACCAGGACATCCAAATAGTCAGATATTTCACAGTGGAACCAAATACTAACTGTAGACTACGCAGTCAGTCTCAAAGGTTATCAAAACAGCAGCAAGGGACGTGTTATTCACGTCCCTTCAGTCGATCCACTTGAACATCGGAATAAATATTATCTTTACTCCACTCGGTCTTTCTCGAAGCTATTTCCTTTGGAAAAATATTTTATGGTCTCGGATGTTGTATTTACAGTAACACGGCTTTCTACGGTACAAAGGCTGCGTTGATACTTTAAATTCATGTTTGCATTCCTTGGCAACTTAGCAGACGTCATACATAACTGCATCGAAACCTTAAAAACACATTAGTTCCACTAATAATGCGAAACAGACACTGCCGTTTAAAAGAAACTTTACCTATTCCCCCGAGAATTCGCCGGTTTTGCTTTAACTGAAGGAAGCAAAGAAGGTTCCAGTGCCATTGATATGGAGGAAAACAGAGACGGAACAACAACTTGGAAGTCAAACGGTTGAACGGAAATGGTCCGTGTCCTTGTTAAAGATACAGTCCCGGTTAAAGCCTGAAGTCATTCATGGAAACTATTAAATCTATCACCGGTTCGGGATTTCAACACCGCGCACCCTTAACCGAGTCCATTGTTTTAAGTACTGCACTAAATCATTCAATATTTTTGTTATGACATATCACATTATTTCTTTCACTTGAGAATCTGAAGATTGATAGACCATCATTATTTCTTTCCTTTCGGTTCAAAAATGGTTCAAATGGCTCTAAGCACTATGGGACTTAACATCTGAGGTCATCAGTCCCCTAGAACTTAGAACTACTTAAACCTAACTAACCTAAGGACATCACACACATCCATGCCCGAGACAGGATTCGAACCTGCGACCATAGCGGTCGCGCGGTTCCAAACTGAAGCGCCTAGAACCGCTCGGCCACCCCGGCCGGCCTTCCCTTTTGGCTTGTTGCGTATATGATATACCTGAAAACGTTCCTGAGACAATACAAGATTCCAGCTGTATTGTATCATGGTTAGACAGACTCTGAAATTAGATATTGGATGAATTCACGAACATGTGTAGAATTGGATCACAATTAAGGAATGACGAAGGGTAGGCTAAGTTTAAGAAAATGAGCCGAAACAATCTGTATGGAAAGAAATGATATACTAAATTAATGAGGAATGATGAGATGCGTTTTATGTGGACGTATCTAAAATGGACATATCTGAAATGAAAAGTCAGAAACACTGGACACATAAACATGGGAGAAAATTTGGTGGGTGTGAAGAAACCTTGTGTAACAGAAGAAATACTTCACTTGACCGAGGAAAGAGTGAATTACAAAAATATTTAGCGTAAGACGGGAATACAGAGATATAAATCCCTTTGGAATGCAGTGAGTGGGAACTGTATATAAACCAAGACGAAATGTTTGCAGCAAAAGGATGAAGAAATTAAAAGAAAAATGGTTTCAGAAAAACTAATTCAGCATTTAGAAAAGTCAAAACAACCTTCGGTGAAATTAAAAGCAAGGGCAGCAACGTTATGAGTGAAATGGGAATTCCACTTTTAAAAGCAGAAGAGAGAGAAGATCTGTGGAAACATGCAGTGAAGAGAGACAGGGCTTGAAAGACGAAGAAATGGGAGTCCATATGGAACACATAAGAGATTCAGTATCAGAGAGAGAGTTTAACCGAGCTGTGGAAAGCTTGCAGTCAAATAAGATACACTGAAGAGCCAAAGAAACTGGCACACCTGCCTAAAATCGTGAAGGGCCCTCGCGAGGTCCACAACACGACGTGACATGGATTTTACTAATGTCTGAGGTAGTAAGGGAGAGAACTGACGTCGTGATATTGCAGGGCTGTCCATAATTCCGTGAGAGCACGAAGGGGTGGAGATCTTTTCTGAACAGCACGTTGCAAGGCATCCCAGATATGCTCAATAATGTGCATGTCTGAGGATTTGGTGGCCAGCGGAAGCGTTCTAGCTCAGAAGAGTGTTCCTGGAGTCACGCTATAGCAATTCTGGACGTTTCAAGTGTGGCATTGTCCTGCTGGCATTGCCCAAGTCTACCTGAATGCACAATGCACGCATAAAATAAAAGTACAGCAGGTGATCAGACGATGCTTACGTATGTGTCAACTGTCAGAGTTGTACCTGGACATATCAGGGGTCCCGCATCACTCCATCTGCACACTACCCACACCATTACAGGGCCTCCACCAGCTTGAACAGTCCCTCGATAACATGCAGGGTCCATGGATAAATGAGGTTATCGCCATACCCGTAAACGTCCATCCACTCGATGCAATTTGAAACGGGACTCATCCGGCCAGCCAACACGTTTCCAGGCACTCACAGTCCAATGTCGGTGTTTACGAAGCCAGGCGAGGAGTAAAGCTTTGTGTCGTGCAGTCATCAAAGGTACACGAGAAAAGTCTGCTGCAATTTGCGGAAGGGTTGCACTTCTGTCACGTTGAACGATTCTCTTCAATCGTCGTTGGTCCCGTTCTTGCAGGATCTTTTTCCGGTCGCGGCGATGTCGGAGATCTTATGTTTTACCAGATTCCTGATATTCACGGTACACTCGTGAAATGGTCGTACGAGAAAATCCCCACTTCATCGCTACTCGGAGATGCTGTGTTTCATTGCTAGTGCGCCGACTATAACACCAAGTTCAAATTCTCTTAAATCGTGATAATCTGCTATTGTAGCAGCAGTAACCGATCTAGCAATTGCGGCAGGCACTTGTTGACTTATATAGACTTTCCCGTCAAAATCGACATATTCGGACTGTTTACATATCTCTGTAAGTGAATATGCATGCCTATACGATTTTCTTTGGTGATTCAGTGTAGAAGGCCTTGTTATTATTCCTTCGCATTTCCTAAGACCATTGAATGCAGTGGCAATCAAAAGAGCGGACTACATTAACGTGTGGAAGTAGCAATTGATGCAGTTTTTCTTACATTGTGACCGAAAAGTGTGTCAGTTATTTGGCAACAAATGCCATCTGGATGGACTCCCCCCTCCGTCCCCCTTGTGGAGGAGTTAGTAGGATCTGCGAGACAGGAGAAATGAAAAGGCAAGATCCATTAGATGATGATCAGTTTGGATTAAGAATACACAAATGCGCCAATGTTACTTTTCACTTATGCTTTAAACGAACTGTTATTTCGTCTTAGAGACATCATTTCTCTTGTGAGGTTGTCTGGGTAGCCTATTTAATTCTTTTTAGTATTTTAATCTTCCACTACAGTGTAGCACTCACTTTATCAAAGACACTTTCATAATACGTAAGTAATACGTATAATTAAAGTTCAGCTTTGTTCTCTGTGAATTTCTGCATTTTCCCCTCAATGCTGTGTTTTTTCTTTTATTTTGTGTCCCTCTGCTCTGGAAATACACACATCAAAAAGAGCTTTGCATTACCCCGGTTCCCAGAACTCCTGAAGATAGACGGTGACTGCGGATATTGCATCACAGACACAGTCCCTTTGACTGTTCAGAGATGTCACTAAACCCGTCCAAAGACGTAAACAACCATCCATGAGCAGCGCCTATTACACAGAGGAGGTCCGACAGCCGATCAGTTCCAGTCATTCCACCAGGATGGATGGAGGTACTCGGCTCGTGTTGTCTGTAGTTCAACCATGCCTAGACGGTCAATAACGCGATTCGATTGCGTCTGCATTCTTACTTTGTTACTTTGCGCCAGGAAGAGCTATCAACAAAGAAGTGTCCAAGCGTCTCGAAGTGAACCAAAGCGATGTTGTTCGGACATGAAGGACATACAGAGAGACAGGAACCGTCGATGACATGCCTCGCTCATGCCGCCCGAGGCCTACTATTGCACGGAGGAACCCTGACAGCAACGCCACCATGTTGAATAATGCTTTTCGTGCTTTTCGTACGACTCAAACTGTGCTCAATAGGCTGCATGATGCGCAACTTCACACCCGACGTCCATGGCGAGACCGATCTTTGCAACAACGACACCATGCAGGGAGGTGCAGATGGGTCCAACAACATGCCGAATGGACCGCTCAGTATTGGCATTACGTTCTCTTCACCGGTGAGTGTAGCATATGCCTTCAACTAGACAATCGTCTAAGATGTGTTTGGAGGCAACCCGATCAGGCTGAACGCCTTAGACACACAGCCCAGCGAGTGCCGCAAGGTGGAGATTCCGTGATGTTTTGGGGTGGCATTAGTGGGCCGATGTACGCCGGTGGTGGTCATGGAAGGCGCCGTAATGGCTGTGCGATACGTTAACACCATCCTCCGATCGATAGTGCAACCGTATCGGCAGCATATTGGCGAGGCATTCGTCTACATGGACGACATTTCGCGCCCCCATCGTGCACATCTGTTGAATGACTTCCATCAGGATAACGACATCGAGCGACTAGAGTGGTCAGAATATTCTCGTACGTGCGTTGGATGGATTGAAAAGGATGGAATTCCAAAAATAATTGCTTTACTCTCTAGAATCTATTTAATTTATGAAAATATGAATGAGCTATTACGTTTTAAACCTTATGTTTAGAAAAAATCAAATTTTGTAGTTAATTATCTCAATTTTTACCACAGTTTTCAATAGATTTGGAAAATTCTGGAGTTTCATACACCTGTAATTATGGTTTGTATGCTGTGCAAAATTCATCAAAGAATCTCTCTTACTTGTGAAGAAAAATGTACGTATAGCAACAAATACAGCCAACAGTAAGTGAAAAATGATGTAATTTTATATCTAAAAATTTTTATTTTGTGATGATTTTGCACTTCCACTGCTATGAGTGTGAATCCTGAATCCTTCCTGGTCATGGTGACAAAGTTTTATGAATTTATTTGTAAAAGTATAGACAGTAGAAAGTAAATGTCCTGTGGTGCCTCTCCTGCTCCAAGTGAGCCCGTTTGACGTTCTACCCCACTTAATAGCGTTTTCCCATTAGTTTATTGAAGAATCTAATAAAAATAAGAGAGAAATTAATTGTTAATAGTATACTCTCGAACAGCCTTTAAAACAGTTAACAACACCGATTCCACAGCTATAAATATTTATTGATCCTGAATTAAAGATTTCGTCAAGCCAGATTTAAAGGACATTTTCGTATGGAAAGGACTTTTCTTGATTGTAGTTTGATATACATAAAGGAAGGTAAATGTCTGAGGTGCAAGATCAGATGAATAAGAGCATGAGGGAGACTTATCAAACAGACTCCTAGATACTTTTGCTTGTGTAATCAGCAGACTGCATTAACTTGTAATAGCAACAACTGATGCAATTTTTCTTACACTGTGATCGAAAAGTGTCTCCGTTGTGACAGCAAACGCCATCGGCGATGGACACTCCCCCCCCCCCCCCTCCTCCTCCTGGGGAGGAGTTCATAGAGCACAACGCACTTCCTGTGTCACCACACATAGAATGTAAAATATTGCATTTTCACCCTGCCCTTTGCTCAAGGAGATTTATTTTTCTGGAGTTCCGCCATTAATTCCTTCCTTAATAAGTTATCACAATGACATGATAATTTGTCACCAGTAACTGTATTGCATAGGAATGCTCAGTGAGTGAACTGAATACGTTCAATCCTTTGATTTTTGGTGTTTTGAATTAGAGCATGCAGTGTTCCTACAAACAACCTCTGAACTTTGTTTATTGAATACCAATGTCGCATGAAGCTTAAGTCAGAGTTCATCACATTTTTCAGTATTTGACATTTCCTGAATGTGGAAAATCGTTCATGTCAAAACGTCCTTTCTCGAAAAAAATGCTTTTTTGGTATCATTTGTCCCACAGCACTCACTCCACACATGATGCACATGTTTCGAACTGCCTTCGCTACTTTTGAACCCTCAGTTACACCCAACGCCAACAATATGTCGCAAATACTGGACCTTATTCAGCTGAGAGCATTTCATAACGCTTAAATAACGTTCAAAAAATTCGAGTATGCAAAATCCACATACAGACAATTAGTAGGAATTCGAATAAAAAAAGACAATTAATGAAAACACTTATCAAAGTTACAACACAATCGAAGCTACAATAAGTAACAATTTTATGGTTACCAATGCGAGAGCATAAATCTGCCCAAAGTGCAACACGTCACGATCTTCTGTGTGGATGTCAGTTGTCATCAGGCGGCCAGAGGCCGGTGCCTCTTTAGGGTGACAAATTTTACGAACGTGACACTGTTCTGATCTTAGCCACGCGCTCTTTTGTCGAAATGCGCCTGGAAGATTTTGCAGTACTGGTGAGTTAGAGAGTAAAGCAATTATTTTTGAAATTCCATCAGGCTGATAACTTCAGCAGAATGCGGAGTGAGAAATATAGGCAGGAATGCACTCAAACTCGCAACTTTCTGTCTACATCACGCGACGTTCACCACTAGACCATGAGCTGATACAGCATTGTGACGCCGGCCAGTGTAGCCGAGCGGTTCTAGGCGCTTCTGTCTGGTACCGCGCGACTGCTACGGTCGCAGGTTCGAATCCTGCCTCGGGCATGGATGTGTGTGATGTCCTTAGGTTATTTAGGTTTAAGTAGTTCTAAGTTCTAGGGGACTGATGACCTAAGCAGTTAAGTCCCATAGTGCTCAGAGCCGTTTGAACCATTTTTTGAGCATTGTGACAGCTGAAGCGAAAGACAAAATTCCTCCAGAAACAACGGCATCCCACAATGTTGCCAGATCATGCAGATGACTGGACTTCTAAGGGGCGGTGCCTTTTATTGGCCTCCTATGTGAACGACTCGACCTTAGTCTCCGCGGCGGCCGCCTGTAGGCCAGGTTTTATGCCCAAGGATGTATGTTTGGAGCACAGCATGGTATGGTAGTTTATCATGGACTTTGGGAAACCTGAAAAAATGATGGAAATGTGACATATCAGTTGCTTTAGAAGGATGTCGAAATTAGGTGGACTGATAATGGATAAGGAGGTCCTCCACAGAACTGAAGGCGTATGAAATGTATGAAAAACACTGACAAGAAGAAGGGACAGGATGATATGACGATATTGTTAAGGTGTCTGGGGATAACTTCGAAAGTGCTATAGTCAATTGCAGAGGGTGAAAAGTGTAGGGCAAGACATAGACTGGAATACAGCCAACAAATAACTGCGGCTCCAGGGTGCAAGCGTTATTCTGAGGACGCTAGCGTTATTCTGAGAGGCTAGCTCAAGGGTGAAGTTAGTGGTGAGCTGCAACAGACCAGTCAAAAGTCTCAAGAGTTAAAACGACAGCCTTTCATTGATCCACTCAACTTCCTTCTAAAACGCATTTCAAGAGAGAAAACATCTTCTGCTACACCAATATAAATTTTTTGGTGTCCAATTTTAACGTGTTTATATGTCAAATAAAATTAGCAATATAATAGCTTCGAGTGAAAATTAATAGTTTAGTAATGGATCGTGCACTCAGCCTTCTCCACTCTCTTCCATCGTACCCTCCACCCCTTTCCAATCATACGTCTCGAGACATCGTAAGAAAGGGGGCGCAGCCTCAGCACTTCTGAGCGGACAGCCCCTACTGCCAACTTCTGGAGTGTACAGATTTTCTCAGACGGATTTCGATTGTGTGTAATCCTAACAAATCTGCCGATTCCACCGTCTTTGGTAACATGGCAGACAGGCGTTGGCTTTGTAATATTGACACTGCACGGTTTTTCTAGCTGTCATTGAAGAGACTATTATGAACAAACAGATGGCGTCTCCACGGGGTATCCTCTATAATCGATTGTGGTAAACTTATTCATGGAGGATTTTGAAAAGAAAGTTCTGAAGAAAGCTGCACCGAACATCACATGTTTCTTCAGCTATGCTGATGATACAGTTGTGATTTGACCATTCGGACGCGAATGGCTTCTAGAGTTCTTTAAATTGATCAACTCCGTGCACCTCTGCACCGAATTCGAGCATATTGGACGACAACTCCAGCGTCATCCAAAACCAGCATTAAGCGTCACTGCATTGACCGAGCAAGTGCAACAAGCATAGAACTCCATCCCAAAAACTATCTGGCACCTGTACGAAAGGGTAATGGATTGTCGGCAGCCTGGACTGCCGAAGAGTACTTTCCCCAATCCAAGCATAGTGTTGCACTCCGGAAAGCCTTCTGTGGAAAGTGAAAACTTTGCTGGATTTTAAGAGAATTCCTATTGGCATAGCTGGCAGTTTTATGTGCATTTGTTTGCAAAAGTGAGTTCCTATTCTTCCTGTTGCACCACGACCTAGCCTGGAGCACTGAACTGCCTGGCGCCAACATAGCAAAACTACCCCACAGGGAGAGGTGTTCTCTTGATTGACGACCTCTCATTATGAAGAAAGCAGACATATTCAGAGTACAAGAGCGCTTATTCAGTACTCCGATGCTGCAAACTACCCCCGCCACGCTTCTAAATAGCGAAGTAGAAACACCTCTCAGCTACGACAGAGCTACCAGAAGAGCTCACCAAATATGAAAAGCAGTCCAAGTAACTATTGTTTCATGGTAGGGAGCGAGTGCGGTAACTTGG
Organism: Schistocerca serialis cubense; assembly: GCF_023864345.2. NCBI lineage: Eukaryota > Metazoa > Arthropoda > Insecta > Orthoptera > Acrididae > Schistocerca > Schistocerca serialis. Next base: position 466,752,915 of record NC_064643.1, read on the forward strand.
TTTAGTTCCCTGGGTAAAATGTCGCGAGAGGAAAACATCAGCCCGCCTGTTTCGCATAAATAGTGCTTGTACCGCACTCTCTGTGAACTCAGATAATCTTTGATAGTATCCAGGTGTGTATGTGATGTCGAGCTACGCCGGCAAATGAAGACTTCTTGCTGTAGACGATAATGCAAGCAGTCACCTGCTCCGGATTTAGGCTCCAGACGATTGTATGCAGACTATCTGGTGCCTTTACGCAGCCGAATCACCTACTGGATGGCAGCCTCCTGAAGACGTCCACGTCTCTACTGGGACCAGCGTTCGGAATAGTAGCTGTCACTGCTTCCAGTCCTTGTGGAGTACCTTGCCGCTAATCACTCAGGGTAGTCACATGCCTTCGACATCGATCATGTTGAATGCTACGATTTGAGTACCGACCTTCCCAGTGCCGCACTGCGCGATCCAAGGCGGGCCAGCAGCCTGGAAGGGTTGCCATTCATCAGCTGTGACACGCACTCTCTGCCAGCTACTCCTATGCTCCTCACATCAGCGGGTGACGTTGCCTACGCACGCCACTGCCCAGGCGCATCTGCTGACGGCGGCTCACTGACATTACACCTGTGTCCTAAAGCTAGGTATACACATGAGAGGTCTTCATTCTCAGGGACCTTTTGCGAAAAATACGTGTTGTGCAACAGCGCCTAGTCAGCTCGCCGCCAGTGTCCGAGTGTAGGGCAAGGTTTCAGAGAGTCACGCTCTGCGAGTTTAGTACTGTCGTGTACTCCGTCGCCTCTATCTCTCGAGAGCTTCGCGCCGTAGCACTCAGACCAGAAAAACTATACCGACATTGTCTGGAGAGCTGAGAGTACTCGGCCAGTGCTGCGCAGCCACATTGCGTCCAAGATTTATGGCTATTTTCGCTGTTTGTACAGTGCCTCGTATTCGTAATATGTTTCGGCGCACTCATGCACGCATAAAATAAAGGTACTGACAGAACAGCGTATTTTGAGCCATAATATGTGACTCTGGCATGTTTCTGAGTGAAGAAATCACTCGTTTCAGCTCCTAAACGAACAGCACGAGCACTTAGCCTTCATCGAAATTTCTGGCTATCAAAACTGCTACGGAGCCAATGGCATATAAAACGTCATGACATGTCATATAGAATTAACAAATGGAAATTGGAAATTAGTGGTAAGGAAAACGGGACCAAATTACTGAGGTCATCGTTCCATAGGCTTACGCACTACTTAATCTAACCGAAACTAACTTAAGCTAAAGACAACACACACACCCATGCCCGAGGGGGGTTCAAATGACTCTGAGCACTATGGGACTTAACTGCTGTGGTCATCAGTCCCCTAGAACTTAGAACTACGTAAACCTAACTAACCTACGGACATCACACACATCCATGCCCCAGGCAGGATTCGAACCTGCGACCGTAGTGGTCGCGCGGTTCCAGGCTGTAGCGCCCAGAACCGCTCTGCCATTCCGGCCGACGCCCGAGGGAGTACTCGAACCTCCGACGGGGGAAGCCGCGCGAACCGTGACAAGACGCGTCAGACCGCACGGCTACCCCGCGCGGCTTAGTATTAACAAACGAAAATGAAAAAAGAAATTCACTGAAGAGTCTCAATCTTTCGTTAATACGAAAATCTGAATGGTTGTCGAGCGCGGTACCCACTGCAACGAGCCGCTCTATAAACGCGTACCAGCATTATCGGGACAGTTGAAACTACCGTCGCGATGGATACGCACTGAGTGGAAGTCAGCGAAGTGTCGGCAAAAAAAGGCAGTGAAGAAGGTAGCTAGGATGTGGACTCAGAACGAAACGATGCATTTAATTAGCTTGCTCGAGGAAAGACCAGCGACATGTAATCTACAGTTACTGGACTACAGGAACTGACATAAGAAGCAAAATTTGTTGGCTGGAATGACTACAGCTTTTATCATCTCCACAGAAGAAATTTACCGGAATATGCACAACTTAAGGAATCAGGCAAGGTAGACTAGTTAACACACAGAAACAAGTGAAGTTTTATTTGAAAGTAATAGTTTTGAATTCCGATAATTACGTTTTACCTTCAAGTACTACAGCTGTATCTACACTGAAGAGCCAAAAAAACTGGTACATCTGCCTAATATCGTGTAGGGATCACCCGAACACGCAGAACTGCCGTGAGACGACGTGGCATGGACTGAAGTAGTGTTGAAGGGAATTGACGCCATGAATCCTGCAGCCCTGTCCATAAATGTGTAAGAATACGAGGGGTGGAGATCTCTTCTAAACAGCATGTTGCAAGGCATCCCAGATATCGTCAATAGTGTCCGTGTCTGACGAATTTGGTAGCCAGTGGAAATGTTTAAGCTCAGAAGAGTGTTCCTGGAATCACCCTATGGTAATTCTGGACGTTTGAAGTGTCGCATTGTCTTGCTGAAATTGCCCAAGTCCACCGGAATGCACAATGGACATGAATGGATACAGGTGATCAGACAGGATGCTTACGTATGTGTCACCTGTCAGAGTCGTATCCAGACGTATCAAGGGTCCCATATCGCTCCAACTGCACACTCCGACGCCATTGCAGAGCCTCCACCAGCTTGAATATGCAGGGCCGGCTTGTGTGGCCGAGCGGTTCTAGGCGCTATAGTCTGGAACCGTGCGACCGCTACGATCGCAGGTTCGAATCCTGCCTCGGGCATGGATGTGCGTGATGTCCTTAGGTTACTTAGGTGTAAGTAGTTCTAAGTTCTAGGGGACTGATGATCTCAGAAGTTAAGTACCATAGTGCTCAGAGCCATTATTGAATATGCAGGGTCCATGGATTTGTGAGGTTGTCTCCATACGCGTACACGTCCATCCGCTCGATGCAATTTGAAACGAGGCTTGTCCGACCAGGCAACATGTTTCTAATCATCAACAGTCCAATGTATTGACGTGCCCAGGCGAGGCGTAAAGCTTTGTGTCGTGCTGTCATCAAGGGTAGAGGAGTGGACCTTCGGCTCCGAAAGCTGATTTCGATGATGTTTCATTGACTTAATCGCCTGCTGACACTTGTTGATGGCCCAGTACTGAAATCTGCAGCCATTTGCGGAAGGGTTGCATTTCTGTCACGTTCAACGATTCTCTTCAGTCGTCATTGGTCGCCTCCTCACAGTATCTTTCTCCGCCCGCAGCGATGTCGGAGATTTGATGTTTTACAGGAATTCTGATATTCACGGTACACTCGTGAAATAGACGTGCGGGAAAATCTCTGCTTCGTCGCTAACTCGGATATTCTGTGCCCCATCGCTCGTGCGCCGACTGTAAGACCACGTTCAAACTCTCTTACATCTTGTAACTCTTCAGACTTCCCCGGCGATCTAATGACATCTTGGGTTGTCGGGTGTTCTGCCGGATATCAGCGTCGTTCTTGCACGATATCCGGCAGAACACCCGACAACCCAAGATGTCACTTAAATCTTGATAACCTGCCATTGAAGCAGCAATAACTTATGTAACAACTGCGCGACAGTTGTTTTATAGATGCGCTGCCAACCGCATCGCCGTATTCTGGCTGTTTACCTATCTCTGTTTTTGAATACGCATGCCTATAACAGTCTGTTTGGCGCTTTAGTGTATATGATGTGATGTTTATTGATTATATTATTATACTGGGCGTTGAAGAATAACCTTCATCAATTTACAAGTGGTTCCTTACGTCAATACAAGTAAAAACATTCTGATAAATGTAGTCCGGAAATGTTCCATTTGTTAGCCCTATTTGGCTTTCGAACGTCTGTGGATATCAAGATGAATTACGTATAGAGTTATTTCATCGTAATTCTTACTTTTCCAAATATTAAAGAGAATAAACGTAGGTAATGCAAGAATGATTGGTGTCAGAAGTATAACACTAATAGATTTCCGCGTTGCAGTATCAAGATTGGCAATTCTGAGTCCAGTTATAAGTAGTATTTCTTCAATCTCCATCGCTGTCGTTGTCGTAAAATTTGGATATTGTTTTGGATTTTCCATCACAGACTCTACAGCTGCATCTTCCAAAATCATTTCTGGTCAGTGCCTCTCTCCTATTAAACACGCACAAGTTCGTTTACATTTAAAGGCTCAACTGCAGCCCGACGATCTTCCATCGCAGCCTCTTCCTTCATGCACAGAACAACGAAAGAAAAATCTTTGGGAGATGTTTCTCTAAGCTCTCACGGGCACTGTCACCCTACTCTAAACGCTTCCAACATATCCTCTCGCCAGACTGTCAGACACTTACAGAAAGAACTCGCAAGGAATTATCAGTAAGTAATTATCAGCGAAAAATCCCCTTTAGTGTAAGTAATTCTGCGAGTACTATCTGAGTGTACCGAACTGTCAGGTAGCGAAAAAAAGTCACATATATCCGAGGTCTAATTTAGATAAAAGTCTAGCAGTCCCTCGTTCATTTCCCACCACCAGCAGCACCAGCAGCAGCAGCAGCAGCACCACCACCACCACCACCACCACCACCACCATCTCTCTCAACTCGCGTCCAGACGAAAGGAGCGGAACCTTATCAAGCTCTTTGCACAACTGTTTCCTTCGTCACTATTGGGGGCTTCATTATCGGGAAATAGGCCAAAAACTGTGCAGCCACAGCGCTTATTGAATAAAAGACCTGAAGTGCTGTAAGAATTTTGAGCGTGTTCTTGCTAACGAATTTTGAGACCGTCGCTGAGGTATGGAAGATGCAGAATGACAAAGAAGCAATGTATTACCGGCAGCTAAGAGTATTGTAGAAGAGCATAGTCAGTTTAGGTAATTCGAAAGTGATTGTAGGAAAGTAACTGTGTTACGTGATAGGACGTGCTCGCAAAACGTAACGTGCAGTGCGGCAGCTTGCGAAACAGGGAGGAGGACCCGACCTGTATCGAATCTGTGCGGCAGATTAATGACTGTGAGCTTGTACACTGGCCGGCCTGAGGGTGGGTTTTAGGCGGTTCTCCAGGCTCATTATTCCACTGCTGGGGTGGTTCCCAACTTCCTTCTCGAAGAATCTGGTTCGCGAACAGTTAAAGTAAGATAACACACAGAAAAAAGTTTACACGTTTTACAGACAGATGGCGTACAAGAGTTCCTTTCCTCAGTTTACCTTGACACAAGTGGCGTCAGGACGGGCATCCGGCCACAAAGTTAAATCTTGAAATAAAATCTGCCGAATCCAGAAAAGCGAAGTTGAGATGGGGAACTGTGTTACGTGCTAGTGACTTTCTAAGTCAATAAACAGTGATTTAGCCCAGGAGGGTACTATTATACGGCGGCAGTCTTGTATTAGGTCGAGTAGCTAATCGGTTGACGCGTTCTGGTAGAAGAAAGGGACGTAGCGAGATTCACTGAAGTGACCTTATGGCTGTACAGCATTCGTTTTCTGACATTTTTGTCCTATTTTCTCGAGACTTTGGTCTGATGACACTTTGGAGATCGTAGTAAGAACCTGGATGTTAATCGGGAAGTGTTTTCATTGTTTTTCCAGTCCACTGGTCCGCTCTTTCGTTTTCTCTGAGTGCTGTGGGATTTTGTTTTGTTCAGGTGGTGCCCACAGCTCGCATGTATTTGAAAAATGTCATATTTAAGAACCAGCAAGAGTTGATGGCGAAGTAATCCAACAATCACTATCAGTTTTGATCAGTGTTACAGGATGTTTCTTTATTTAACTATTTGAAGCCACAATAAGAACGATAACTGACAGCGTCATGTATGTAACTCATGCAGTGTGAACCACAGGTGTCCAAAGCACAGAAAGAAATTTTGAGAAATTAGATGTTTGTGAAAACCAAATTTATAGTGAAAGCACCAGTCAAATACGTCTAAACTATTTTTAACGAAGTCTCAAAATCCTATACATTCTATTGAAACGATGTGCCCACTTTGTTATCAAAAATTGGTTAATCTTTAAGATTATTGTTAATGTTTAAGTTAATTCACAAAATTTCCACATATAGGCTTGTGACAACAGTGTCTTTCGACAGTTATTAAGTTTATAATTAATGTGGTATTAGAATCAGAACATTTTCGACGCGAAATATTCTCTGAAATTACTGACAAAGAACAGATACTAAATGCACCATACATACAATTATGACCTACTCCAACACTTCGTGGTCCTCGTTATCATCATTTGCACTGAACACATCCTGTGGCTTGGGTTCCAGGTAAAAATGGCGACACACCTCCAATTATGAAGTACTACTACATGATGCAAACACTAATTTATGCCGTCAACCCCAGACAACGTTAAGTAGCACAAACCAACAAAATATTCTTTGTGCTTTGGACCATTATGAAAACCAATTACAGATAAAGATGGGTCGCAGTAAGATCAACCGTCGTCAGGATGATGAATACATGCTTTAGGACCTTATACACTCCTAGAAATGGAAAAAAGAACACATTGACACCGGTGTGTCAGACCCACCATACTTGCTCCGGACACTGCGAGAGGGCTGTACAAGCAATGATCACACGCACGGCACAGCGGACACACCAGGAACCGCGGTGTTGGCCGTCGAATGGCGCTAGCTGCGCAGCATTTGTGCACCGCCGCCGTCAGTGTCAGCCAGTTTGCCGTGGCATACGGAGCTCCATCGCAGTCTTTAACACTGGTAGCATGCCGCGACAGCGTGGACGTGAACCGTATGTGCAGTTGACGGACTTTGAGCGAGGGCGTATAGTGGGCATGCGGGAGGCCGGGTGGACGTACCGCCGAATTGCTCAACACGTGGGGCGTGAGGTCTCCACAGTACATCGATGTTGTCGCCAGTGGTCGGCGGAAGGTGCACGTGCCCGTCGACCTGGGACCGGACCGCAACGACGCACGGATGCACGCCAAGACCGTAGGATCCTACGCAGTGCCGTAGGGGACCGCACCGCCACTTCCCAGCAAATTAGGGACACTGTTGCTCCTGGGGTATCGGCGAGGACCATTCGCAACCGTCTCCATGAAGTTGGGCTACGGTCCCGCACACCGTTAGACCGTCTTCCGCTCACGCCCCAACATCGTGCAGCCCGCCTCCAGTGGTGTCGCGACAGGCGTGAATGGAGGGACGAATGGAGACGTGTCGTCTTCAGCGATGAGAGTCGCTTCTGCCTTGGTGCCAATGATGGTCGTATGCGTGTTTGGCGCCGTGCAGGTGAGCGCCACAATCAGGACTGCATACGACCAAGGCACACAGGGCCAACACCCGGCATCATGGTGTGGGGAGCGATCTCCTACACTGGCCATACACCACTGGTGATCGTCGAGGGGACACTGAATAGTGCACGGTACATCCAAACCGTCATCGAACCCATCGTTCTACCATTCCTAGACCGGCAAGGGAACTTGCTGTTCCAACAGGACAATGCACGTCCGCATGTATCCCGTGCCACCCAACGTGCTCTAGAAGGTGTAAGTCAACTACCCTGGCCAGCAAGATCTCCGGATCTGTCCCCCATTGAGCATGTTTGGGACTGGATGAAGCGTCGTCTCACGCGGTCTGCACGTCCAGCACGAACGCTGGTCCAACTGAGGCGCCAGGTGGAAATGGCATGGCAAGCCGTTCCACAGGACTACATCCAGCATCTCTACGATCGTCTCCATGGGAGAATAGCAGCCCGCATTGCTGCGAAAGGTGGATATACACTGTACTAGTGCCGACATTGTGCATGCTCTGTTGCCTGTGTCTATGTGCCTGTGGTTCTGTCAGTGTGATCATGTGATGTATCTGACCCCAGGAATGTGTCAATAAAGTTTCCCCTTCCTGGGACAATGAATTCACGGTGTTCTTATTTCAATTTCCAGGAGTGTAGTTCTCAGCGCCTCAGTTGCACATTACCTAATGACGACTTGTTTATCGAAACTGGTAGTGAATAAAAATTTATTTCGTCAGCTTCTCTTGGCGGTTCTTACATATTACTTTCTTTTGCTATCTAACTGTTACAGAGCGTGATCTGCAGTGTCAGAATATAGACTTATTAACCTTTCTTTTGAGTTCAAAGTGAAGCTGGCGGGGCTTATTAAAAACTACGTCAGTAATACACTAGAGCAATGATCTGATACGGATTCGCTGATTAATTGTTCCTTCATAGACAGTGGGTAGTAACGTCAGAGAGGCCTGGAATGAGTGGAAAGAAGACCGATGAGAGAAGGAGCCCACTTGCAGCATCCAGCAGAATGCTACAACGTTCCTGCCCCAAACAGTTGTTCGCTTCACTTCAAGGCAATGGGCTTCTTTAGGTGTTTCTCTGCAAGGTGATGAACAGCAAAACTGTGACGAGAGTCTGTAATAGAAAGTTTCCTGGAGCCGAACGGGATATCCTTGGCTGTCTTCGTTACATCTAACTGCAACCGCTAATGTCCAAACAGGAGGTGGGGCCGAGACGGCTACGCCCCGGAGTTTTATGAACTCGGAGTGACCAGACCTCAGTAAGCCTGCGACGTCAAAAAAGGGGCCTCGTGCCAAATACTGAAAAGGCAACACCCAAGATCAACCTGTTGGGACATAAAAAGAAGACAATAAAAAGAAGACAATGGCATCCTGTCTAGGCCCCAAACGACGCAATAAAGGATTTTTTCTGCATCAAGGCGCCTCTTAGAATACGAAGAAGAAGAAGGAGTCGTCCAAATTTACAGGAAACATTAACATTTGTCGTCATTTTGGAGAATATTCTAGGTTCTCTGAGATGCTCGTGTCATACACCAGATTCCAGAGTACTGTTCTGTAGTATGAAGAAATTGGCTGAGATTCTCTCTCTAAGAGAAAAATCTTTCAAGGATTTTCTTTAACGGACAAAAACACTATATGATCAAAAGTACCTGGACACCCTCAGAAACATACGTTCATACATTTTCCATATTAGATGCATTGTGCTGCCATCTACTGCCAGGTACTCCATATCAGCGACCTCAATATTCATTAGATATCGTGAGAGAGTAGAATGGAGCGCTCCGAGGAAGTCACGGTCTTCGAACGTGGTCAGGTGATTCCGTTCCACTTGTGTCATACGTTTGTACGCGAGATTTCCACTCTCCTAAACATCCCTAGATCCATTGTTTCCGATCTGAAAGTGAAGTAGGAATTTGAAAGGGGCACGCACAGCACAAACGAATACAGGCCGACCTCGTCTTTTGACTAACAGAGACCGCCGACAGTTGAAGAGGGTTGTAATGTGTAATAGGTAGACATCTATCCAGATGAGGCGTAACGCCGTATACCGATCCTGCCTTGGTGGCGGTTAAGTGGGAGATGTGTCTCAGAGCTGGATAGTGACAGATGGTGACGCGAGACTGGACGCGCACGTAGTTTTTGTATTAGCCGATAGAGGACAATATTAGATAAGGGGACTGTGATTTTAGTTTCGATTGTGCCCACTACAGTGCACTAAAGTAATAGAATGTTTTTCATAAACTGTTCTAGTATTTTCATAAAGTGTTATGTCTTTTTGTGTAGGTAAAATGTTATAAATGTGTTTTAGCAGTATTAATGATGCAGGAGTGTGATTTAAGGTTAATATGAAGATAATTGTTTAACGAATTATGTAGAGTGCTTTAGTGTGGGAACATTTCGAAGAAGTATGGATATGGACAAAGGGGATTTTTGTAGAATAGATTTGTAAAGTAAGTTTATGGTAAAGGGAAAGTTAATTCAGGTATAAATAACAATAGTAAATAACTTTACGCATAAGAAAAACTTCAGCATATTAGATAATTACGTCGGTAAAAAGTGCAGTCATTAGGTTTACTATTTTGCGATTGGTTATTGATGAAAGGCGCGGACTGACTTGGGAGAATGTTGTTTTGCTATTGGCTGCTGAGTAAACTGACCAATGGTAAAGCAATATTCTTCGCGCGCCTTTCTCTGCTGGTAGAGAAGACTTAGAGTATTCTAGAAGTGTGGGAGCCTAGTCATGAAGCAGTTCGGACGTGTGTAGTAGTAGTTCCGATGGAAATGACAAGTTGCCGGATCTAGCAGTGTTTCATACATAAAAAGTTTTGTAAAGTGACGGCATAATTATTCCGATGGGTGTGTAGATATTTCGGAATTTTTAAGTGAATTTTGTGACGAGAAAAGAAATAAATTCCGCGTGGCGTACTGAGCAGGTCGGTGGCTAAAAAACTGTGACTGCATTAGGTACCGACAGACTTAATATTTGGCGAGCATTCTCAATCAAAAGCAATCAGTATTTTTGTAGCTATTACGTTTTCGAGAAATGCAACACTATAAACTTGCTAATGTGAGTGAAAGAGAATGTGAGTGACTGTGTTAAGACCAGCACGGGCTTGGCAGTGATACTTGTTCACCTAAGTTTCAGAATATATTAATTGAGGACAAACTTTCGAACCTTTCATTACGTGTGAAAACTTTCTTCCGAAACGTAGATTAGTGACTTTAATTGCAGCCTGGTTCACGTCGAAGTACAATAGGTTTCGCTCGGCTTCCCTACTGATGATATGCTGAGACAATGTTCACAGGTAGGTGCAGTTCCGTCGTAAAGGGACGGAGAGAACCACGCCGCCGCACAGACCATCACAGAGTTAGGCGGAGGGTGAGAAAACTTGGATTTCATGGTCGAGCGGCTGCTCATAAGCCACCCATCTCGCCGGTAAATGCCAAACGACGCCTCGCTTGGTGTAAGGAGAGTAAACATTGGACAACTGAACAGTGGTAAAACGTTGTGTGGAGTGTCGAATCACGGTAGACAATGTGGCGATACAATTACAGGGTGTGGGTATGGCGAATGTCCGGTGAACGTCATCTGCCAGCGTGTGTTGTGCCAACAGTAAAATCCGAAGGCGATGGTGTTGTGGTGTGGTCGTGTTTTTCATGGGAGGCCTTGCACCCCTTCTTGTTTTGCGTGACACTATCACAGCAGAGGCCTACATCGATGTTTTTTGCACCTTCTTGCTTCCCACTGTTGAAGAGCAATTCGGGGATGGCGATTGCATCTTTCAACACGATCGAGCACCTGTTCACAATGCACCGCCTGTGGCGGAGTGGTTACGCGGCAATAACATCCCTGTAATGGACTGGTCTGCACAGTGTCCTGACCTGAATCTCGTAGAACACCTCTGGAATGTTTTGGAACGCCGACTTCGCGCCAGGCCTCAACGACCAATATCGATACCTCTCCTCAGTGCAGCACTCCGTGAAGAACGGGCTGCCATTCCCAAAGAAACCTTTCAGCACCTGACTGAATGTATGTTTGCGAAAGTGAAAGCTAAGGGTGGGCCAACACCATATTGAATTCCAGAATTACCGATGTAGGGTGCCACGAACTTGTAAGTCATTTTCAGCCAGGTGCCCGCACACTTTTAATCACATAATGTATGTTCCTTAACTTTCGGGACGTCAAAATTAAATTAATTTAAAAAAAATGTAATACACTGTAGTGTTACGTGTAAGGGAGCAATAAATATACTGTAGAAATGTAAGTCCGTTTTTAATTAATTGGTGCTTCTTTGTAATTTGACCTCGTGCGAGCGTTCACGTACATGAAATGATGAAAAGTATACGGAGACACGTACATAATGCAGAATTGACCACTTGACGTCACGAGAGGCGGACCTGCCGGTATGGAAGAAGACAGGTAGCAATGTGACGTCACCACAGAAGCAGTAACAGCAGACCGGGGCGGTCAGGAGAGCTCGGTGAGTTCGAACGTGGACAAGCCATTGGATATCACCTGACTAAAAATTCCATCATGGACATTTCAACCCTTCGAAAACTGCCCAAGTCGACTGCTGGTGACGTATTTGTAAAGAGAAAACGGGAAGGAACAACCACAGCTAAACCAAGACCAGACTGATTTCTTGTTCTCATGGACAGGACGGTGGTTATAATAATATCTCATGAAACCAGTGAATAGAACCACTCGTGACAGGGCAATCATCATTCCAGCCAGCACGACAACTGTGTGTTGGGAGTTGAAAAGAAAGACGTACAGTGGCCGAACAGCTCCTCATCAGCCACACATATCTCTAGTCAGTCCTTAGCGACGCTTGAGGTGGTGTAAAGATCGACAACACTGCGCAGTGGACGACTGTAAACGAGTGATTTAGCGTGGTTAAACACGCTATACCCTGTGGCATTCCGAGTGATGGTTTTAAGTTCGGCAGATTCCTGGAGAAAATTATCTACCATCATGTGTAGTGCAAACAGTGAAGTGCGGAGGACGCGGTGTTATGACATGGGTGTTTCTCATGGTTAGGACGTGGCCCCCTGATTGCGATTAAACAAACGCTAGATGTGGAAGAATATGTACAGATTTTACAGCATTGTGTATGAATACGGCAGAGTAACAGTTCGGAGACGATGACTGTATCAGTATGACAACGCAACCTGTGATAAAGCAACATTTGTGAGGCAATTGTTTGTGTATAATAACATTTCTAAAGGGAAACGGCCTAGAGAGAGTCCCTACTTGAACCCAACGGAACATCTTTGGGGTGAGTTAGAACGTCGACTTCACTCCAGACACCAGTGTCCAACATCACTACCTTCTCTAGTTTCGACTATTGAGAAAGAATGTGCTGCCTCCATAAACACTCAGATACGTCATTGAAACAGCCCCTGTCGTAGCTCAAGTCGCCATAAATGCGAAGGGTGGACACGCACCACATTAATGTCCACTAATACAGGGTGATAATATTGAACTATATGAAAAAAAAGTAAATTAGTTACAAACTACGCCGTGTTCACACATAATTCAGCATGTAAACGTCACTACAGATACTCGAGTTTCGGCTATAACATTTTCGATATACCTGCCATCATTGGCGATGATGTGGCGCAGACGAGTAACGAAATTCTGCAGGAACCGCTGAAGTGTCGAAACATCGATGCTGTCGATGACCTCCTGAACGGCTGTTTTCAGCTTAGCAATGGTTTTAGTGTCATTGCAGTACACCTTATCTTTAATATAGCCCGACTAAAAGGTATCGCATGTGTTCAAATCTGGAGAATATGGCGACCAATCGAGGCCCATGCCAGTGGCCTCTGTGTATCCCAGAACCAGAAAGTAGTCCCCAAAGTGCTCTTCCAGTACATCAAACACTCTCCTGCCTGGATGGCGTCGAGCTACGTCTTGCATGAACCTCATCTTGTCGAAATCAGGGTCAGTTTAGATAATGGGTACGAAATCATATTCCAAAACCTTCACATACCGTTCGGTTTTCACCGTATCATGAAGGAATATCGTACCGATTGTTCCGTGGCTGGACATTGCACACGACACAGTCACCTGTTGAGGGTGAAGAGATTTCTCGATCGCGAAAGGCGGATTCTCAGTGCCAGTTTTTCTTACTGACGAAGCCATAAAATGAAAGTGGGCTTCGTCGCTAAACCAAACTATACAGCGATTATTAATTCCCATCATGCCCCACGGTCAACCGTACAGTCTGAACGTCCTAAAGCAAACCGTTTAGAATTTATGTCGATTTTATTTAATATAGTTCAATAATTGTCGCCCTACGGGTATCCGGATATTTATCATCAAAATTGCAATCCCAAAGAAAGCAGGTGTTGACAGATGTGAATATTACCGAACTATCAGTTTTATAAGTCACGGCTGCAAAATACTAACCGAATTCTTTACAGACGAATGGAAAAACTGGTAGAAGCCAACCTCGGGGAAGATCAGTTTGGATTCCGAAGAAATACTGGAACACGTGAGGCACTACTTACCCTACGACCAATCTTAGAAAACAGATTAAGAAAAGGCAAACCTAAGTATCTAGCAGTTGTAGACTTAGAGAAACCTCTGGACAATGTTGACTGGAATACTGTCTTTCAAATTCTGAAGGTGGCAGGGGTAAAATACAGGGAGCGAAAGGCTATTTACAGTTTGTACAGAAACCAGATGGCAGTTACAAGAGTCGAGGGACATGAGAGGGAAGCAGTGGTTGGGAAGGTAATGAGACAGGATTGTTGACTCTCCTCGATGTTATTCAATCTGTATATTGAGCAAACAGTAAAGGAAACAAAAGAAAAATTTGGAGTAGGAACTGAAATCCATGGAGAAGAAATAAAAACTTTGAGGTTCGCCGATGACATTGTAATTCTCTCAGAGACAGCAAAGGACTTGGAAGAGCAGTTAAACGGAATGGACAGTGTCTTGAAAGGAGGATATAAGATGAACATCAACAAAAGCAAAACGAGGATAATGGAATGTAGTCGAATTTGGTCGGGTGATGCTGAGTGAATTTGGTTAGGAAATGAGACACTCAAAGTAGTAAAAGAGTTTAGCTATTTGGGGAGCAAAATAACTGATGATGGTCGAAGTAGAGAGGATATAAAATGTAGACTGGCAATGGCCAGGAAAGCGTTTCTGAAGAAGAGAAATTTGTTAACATCGAGTGTAGATTTAAGTGTCAGGAAGTCGTTTCTGAAAGGACTTGTCTGGAGTGTAGCCATGTTTGGAAGTGAAACATGGACGACAAATAGTTTGGACAAGAAGAGTAAAGAAGCTTTCGAAATGTGGTGCTACAAAAGAATGCTGAAGATTAGATGGATAGATCACATAACTAATGAGGAGGTATTGAATAGAATTGGGGAGAAGAGTAGTTTGTGGCACAACTTGACTAGAAGAAGGGATCGGTTGGTAGGACATGTTCTGAGGCATCAAGGGATCACCGGTTTGGTATTGGAGGACAGCGTGGAGGGTAAAAATCGTAGAGGGCGACCAAGATATGAATACACTAAGTAGATTCCGAAGGATGTAGGTTGCAGTAGGTACTAGGAGATGAAGAAGCTCGCACAGGATAGAGTAGCATGGAGAGCTGCATCAAACCAGTCTCAGGACTGAGGACCACAACAATAACAACAGTTATTTATATAACAGTTATCTATATAACAGTGTCTGGGCACGTAGCGCAGCGGTTTTCAATAACAGAGACACATAGTGTCACAAGGTTTTGTGGACACGATTTTGTACACCACCGTCCCAAATGCTACGTGGATCCCTTAACTAATGGACACAATTGCATCATAAGTGGACTATCGTGACTGTCCGTAACGGGCGCCTAAGGCACGGCGGCAACCGTCAGGCTGTATCCTCGACTTCGCTGCGAGCGCGAGTACCGTGGCGGTAGGTCGTCAGCGCGCGCGGTCGGCCGCGCCGCGCCGCGCCACGCCACGCCACGACCGCGGCTCAGGGTCGCGCTCGCGTCCGCGCTCGGCGCCTGAATGAACGCTGCAGCCGCCTCGGCTCCGCGCTTTGGATCAATACGCGCAGCGCAACGGCAACCGCCTGCACCGCCACACACTACCTGTTCTGTTCAGTTCCCTTTCCCTTCCCGCCGTTCGCTCCTCTGCCGTGCTACCGGCGGTACGCTGCTCCGCGCCGAGCTTCCCTAGGGACCGGCGCCACGCGGCTAGCGTGCTGGCTACGGACCACTTAGTGTGCCGTCGTACGTAACTGCGAGACATTGCGGCTCTTGCCATAGTATACGTGGCTGAAATGGAAACTGCGGTCGTACGTTTGCAGGTGGAGTGCGTGACCTGGAACAGAACCACCAGGCGAACTTGCACATAGGTCAATGCGGCGAACAGTTAACTACACGCACGTGATTGTCTAGTCTGGGATTGCATCCTTCTTTTTTTCTGTTTTATTCGCTATTCGCTCGTCGGTTGAATTTTCTTGTCCGACAAAATACCGACAGAACTGAATTTTTAATAAAGTTTCTTGAGTCTTCAGTCTTCTGACTGGTTTGATGCAACCCGCCACGAATTCCTCTCCTGTGCCTACCTCTTCAACTCAAGAGAAACACTTGCAACCTACGTCCTACTTAAACCTAACTAAGCTAAGGACATCACGCACATCCATGCCCGAGGCAGGATTGGAACCTGCGACCGTAGCAGCAGCGCGGTTCCGGACTGAAGCGGCTAAAACCGCTCGGCGACAGCGGCCGGCTCATTCGTCTGTAGCATCACATCCCAAATGCTTCAATTCTCTTCAATTCTGGTTCTCCTACAGTCCATGTTACGCTACCATACAATGCTGTGCTCCAAACACACATTCTCAGAAATTTGTTTCTCAAATTCAGGCCTATTTTTATACTAATAGACTTCTTTTGCCCGTGAATCCTCTTTTTGCTAGTGCTAGCCTGCTTTTGGTCCGTCCGTCATTGGTTATTTTGCTGCCTCGGGAGTTGAATTCCTTAACGTCATCTACTTCGTGACTATCATGCCTGTTTTAAATTTCTCGCTGTTCTCATTTCTGTTACTTCTCATTACTTTTGTCTTTTTTCGGTTTACCCTCAGTCCATATTCTGTGCTCATTAGATTGTTCATTCCATTCAACAGATCTTGTAATTCTTCACTTTCACTCAGGATAGCAATGTCATCAGCGAATCGTTTCATTCATGTACGTTCACCTTGAATTTTAATTCCACTCCTGAACCTTGTATGTATGTAGGTATGTATGTTAACCGGGGACCTAGAAATGACGGAGAGGGTTCGTCCCCGCCGCAGCCGCAGTGGTCCACAACCCCACGACGACTACCGCAGTCCACTTCACCCCTCCGCCGCCCCACACAGAACCCAGGGTTATTGTGCGGTTCGGCCCCCGGTGTACCCCCAGGGAACGTCTCACACCAGACGAGTGTAACCCCTATGTTTGCGTGGTAGGGTAATGGTGGTGTTCGCGTACGTGGAGAACTTGTTTGCGCAGCAATCACCAACATACTGTAACTGAGGCGGAATAAGTGGAACCAACCCGCATTCGCCGAGGCAGATGGAAAACCGCCTAAAAACCATCCACAGACTGGCTGGTTCACCGGACCTCGACTCAAATCCGCCGGGCGGATTGGTGCCGGGGACCAGGCGCTCCTTCCCGCCCGGAAAGCCGTGTATTAGATAGCACGGCCAACCGGGCGGGCCTCCTGAACCTTATTTCCTTAACTGTTTCTTCAATGTGCAGATTGAATAGTAGGGGGGAAAGACTACATCCCTGTCTTACACCCTTTTTAATCCGAGCACTTCGTTCTTGGTCGTTCACTCTTATTATTACCTCTTGGCTCTTGTACATGTTGTATACTACCAGTCTCTACCTATAGCCTACCCCTACTTTCTCAGAATCTCGAATATCTTGCACCATTTTACATTGTCGAAGGCTTTTTCCAAGTCGACAAATGCTATGAACGTCTCTTGATTTTTCTTTAGTCTCGCTTCCACTATCAACCGCACCGTCAGAATTGTCTCTCTGGTACCTTAAACTTTCCTAAAGGCAAATTGATCGTCACCTAACACATCCTCAATTTTCTTTTCCATTCTTCTGTATATTTCTCTTGTCAGCAACTTGGATGCGATAATTCTCGCACTTGTCACATCTTGCTTGCGGTTTTCGTAATTGTATGGATGATATTTTTCCGAAAGACAGATAGTATGTGATCTGACTCATACATTCTACACATTGCAGTGAATAGTCGTTTGTTGCCACTTCCTCCAACAATTTTAGAAATTCTGGTGAAATGTTATCTATCCCTTCTGCTTATTTGATCTTAAGCCCTCCAAAGCTCGATTAAATTCTGATTCTGATTATAATACTGTATCCTATATCTCTTCTAAATCGACTCCTGTTTCCTCTTCTATCACATCAGACAAATCTTCCCTCTCATAAAGGCCTACCTCTACTAGTATAGGCAATCACTCATTACACCGTTCCGTTAATAAAGACACTCCGTCACCTTCCATGCAATAAGGGTTAACAATTATTTACAAGACGTACGTGACAATGTCAGTCTCCTTTATATACTCATATATACGATATACAACTTATCACATGATACGTAAGTGTGTTTGTAGATCACGGCAAAGTATGTGGATGAATTCTTGTAAGGTGCGAAATTATAGCCACCTTACACAGTAATTCAACCTCACTGTCACTATGGACAACAATACATTCTTACCTCTGATATCCGTTCTCCCTGAATTTTCATATTAGCTTTGAACCTTGCTTTATTTGCTTTGTATTTCGTCGATATAAAGGCTGAATAGTAAATGAAATAGACTGCAACCTTGCCTCATGTCCATTTTAATTTGAGCAGTTATCACTTACTGTTCCACCCATATTGCTCCACCTTTCCCTCTGTGTACGGATTTATATTACTACTCAGCTCTCTCCATAGCACACAGCCATTTTTATGAGTATTTCAAGTATCTTGCACAGCCCAAAGTAAATTTTCAATATACGGCAGAGTGTGCATTGATTTGAAACTTCCTGGCACATTAAACTGTATACCGTACTAGGAATCGAATCTCAGACCTTTTCCTTTCGCGGACAAGTTCCTTACCGACCAGGACCGTGGGTCGTAATTGGATAGATGCCAGTAAATCAGTTGCCAAAAAAAGGCAAAGGTCCGGAGTTCGAGTCTCGGTCCGGCACGTAGTGTTAATCTGCCAAGAAGTTTAGTATCTGCACACATTCCGCTGCAAAGTGAAAAATTCATTTTAAGGTATATACAGTTAGATGTTCAACTTCATTAATACTAAGCAGGATATCAGAGTGTCCAGGGCCTATAATTGCACACTCATATGTAATAATTTAAATGATGCGACTACTCAAGTGTATGATTAAAACTTCTAACATTTCAACTACCGCTATCATCTTTCTGTAAGAAACAGATTAACTTTTCTTTAATAGTTATCAACAACTACTAAAAACTATTATACGACTGTTTAGGCTTCAAGTAAAAATACGCTACTGGCCATTAAAATTGCTACACCAAAAAGAAATGCAAATGATAAACGGGTAATCATTGGACAAATATATTGTACTAGAATTGACATGTGATTACATTTTCACGCAGTTTGGGTGCATACATCCTGAGATATCAGTACCCAGAACAACCACCTCTGGCCCTAACAACGGCCTTGATACGCCTGGGCATTGAGTCAAACAGAGCTTGGATGGCGTGTGCAGCTACAGCTGCCCATGCAGCTTCAACACATACCACAGTTCATGAAGAGTAGCGACTGGCGTATTGTGATGAGCCAGTTGCTCGGCCACTATTGACCAGACGTTTTCAATTGGTGAGAGATCTGGAGAATGTGCTAGCCAGGGCAGCAATCGAACATTTTATGTATCCAGAAAGACCCGTACAGTACCTGCAACATGCGGTCGTGCATTATGCTGCTGATCTACATCTGCATCTACATTTATACTCCGCAAGCCACCCAACGGTGTGTGGCGGAGGGCACTTTACGTGCCACTGTCATTACCTCCCTTTCCTGTTCCAGTCGCGTATGGTTCGCGGGAAGAACGACTGTCTGAAAGCCTCCGTGCGCGCTCTATTCTCTCTAATTTTACATTCGTGATCTCCTCGGGAGGTATAAGTAGGGGGAAGCAATATATTCGATACCTCATCCAGAAACGCACCCTCTCGAAACCTGGCGAGCAAGCTACACCGCGATGCAGAGCGCCTCTCTTGCAGAGTCTGCCATTTGAGTTTATTAAACATCTCCGTAACGCTATCACGGTTACCAAATAACCCTGTGACGAAACGCGCCGCTCTTCTTTGGATCTTCTCTATCTCCTCCGTCAAACCGATCTGGTACGGATCCCACACTGATGAGCAATATTCAAGTATAGGTCGAACGAGTGTTTTGTAAGCCACCTCCTTTGTTGATGGACTACATTTTCTAAGCACTCTCCCAATGAATCTCAACCTGGTACCCGCCTTACCAACAATTAATTTTATATGATCATCCCACTTCAAATCGTTCCGCACGCATACGAGAATTGCTTTCAATGATTATATAAAGTACAGTCACCCACAATGCGACAATCTTCCAAAGAAGAAGGACCACTAGCCTTCACCCATAAGTGAATACTACAGTCGGAATTTATCTTACAACGTCTATGACAAGACAATACAAACTCCTGTGCGGTAAAAGGTAGGAACCCTCACTAGCAATAATAATCTCTGAAACAGGTGTAGTACGGTAAGCTAAGATTTCACGATTTTCAAAGTATTCCAAACCGGCTCTTCCTGCATTGTTACAAGCAACGAAAGCAACTGTTATCCATCCGTTACCCAAACTGGAAGAAGAAGAAACTTTCATTAAAGAAAAATTTAACTTCGAACCATAAAATAAAGTAGGTCCATGAATAAGAACAAATTGAGTAGTTTTACCTACTCCCCTTACTTCGTTCTTTTTACCCTTAGCAGAAGATGTCGAAGCACCAAGAGTGCCTCCACATTGACAAGTGATTTGTAAACCAGCATTCGTAGGGATCGAATGAAGGGTAGACCCACGGGTCGTAACACATCTGAAATGTAACGCCCACTGTTCAAAGTGCCGTCAATGCTAACAAGAGGTGAGCGAGACGTGTAACCAATGGCACCCCATTCCATCACGCCAGGTGATACGCCAGTATGGCGATGACGAATACACGCTTCCAATGTGTGTTCATCGCGATGTCACCAAACACGGATGCGACCATCATGATGTAAACAGAACCTGGATTCATCCGAAAAAATGACGTTTTGCCACTCGTGCACCCAGGTTCGTCGTTGAGTACACCATCGCAGGCGCTCCTGTCTGTGATGCAGCTTCAAGGGTAACCGCAGCCATGGTGTCAGAGCTGATAGTCCATGCTGCTGCAAACGTAGTCGAACTGTTCGTGCAGATGGTTGTTGTCTTGCAAACGTCCCCATCTGTTGACTCAGGGATCGAGACGTGGCTGCACGATCCGTTACGGCCATGCGGATGCCTGTAATCTCAACTGCTAGTGATACGAGGCCGTTGGGATCCAGCACGGCGTTCCGTATTACCCTCCTGAACCCACCGATTCCATATTCTGCTAACAGTCATTGGATCTCGATCAACGCGAGCAGCAATGTCGCTATACGATAAACCGCAATAGCGATACGCTACAATCCGACCTTTATCAAAGTCGGAAACGTGATGGTACGTATTTCTCCTCCTTACTCGAGGCATCACAGCAACGTTTCATCAGGCAACGACCGTCAACTACTGTTTGTGTATGAGAAATCAGTTGGAAACTTTCCTCATGTGAGCACGTTGTAGGTGTCGCCACCGGCGCCAAGCTTGTGTGAATGCTCTGTAAAGCTAATAATTTCCATATCACAGATCTTCTTCCTGTCTGTTAATTTTCGCGTCTGTAGCACGTCATCTTCATGGTGTAGCAATTTTAATGGCCAGTAGTATACACTGGAGGAAAAAAATGCATCACTAAAAAATTAATGAATGTATTGTAATGATATTTCGTAAATAGATTTGTTAAGGTAACAGGATTAAAAGTGCTAGATAACAGGTCAATCTAAGTGCGAGATAAGTCATTTCAAATGTGAAATGCTGGTACATTAATAAACGGTGTAGCTGCCAGAACGTTGAATCCAAGCATGCAGACGAGCACGCATAATATTCCAAGTCTGTTGCACTTAGTCTGTCTGCACAGGGACGGTTAATGCTGTTTGTGGATGAAACTTAGACACACTGTCCAGCGAGTGCAGCAAGGTGGAGATTCCCTGCTATTTTGGGGTGGCATTATGTGGAGCCGACGTACGCCGCTGGTGGTCGTGGAAGGCACCCTAACTTCTGTATGATACGTGAATGCCATCCTGCGACCGACACTGCAACCATATCGGCATCATATTGGCGAGCCATTCGTCTTCATTGACGACAATTCCCGCCACCATCGTCACATCTTGTGAATAACGTCCTTCAGGATAACGACATCGCTCGACTAGAGTGGCCAGCATGTTCTCCAGACATGAACCCTATCGAACATGCCGGGGATAGATTGAAAAGGGCTGTTTACGGACGACGTGACCCACCAACCACTCTGAGGGATCTACGCCTCACCGTTGAGAAATGGGACAATCTGGACCTACAGTGCCTCGGCGAACTTGTGGATAGTATGTCACGACGAGTACAGGCTCGCATCAATGCAAGAGAACGTGCTACTGGGTGTTAGACGTACCGGTGTCTACAGCAATCTTGACCAACACCTCTGAAGGTCTCGCTGCATGGTGGTACAACATGCAACGTGTGGTTTTCATGAGCAATAAAAAGGGCGGAAACGATGTTTCTGTTGATCTCTATTCCAATTTTCTGTACAGGTTCCGGAAATCTCGGAACCGAGGTGATGCAAAACTTTCCTTGATGTGTGTGAAACACCCCTCTGAAATGCTGTTCCTGCATGGTAGCACAAAGGCGAGTCACCAGATCGACATACAGTTTTGCAGTAATGGTGCATGGGATTACCACAAGAGTGCTCCTACTGTTATTCGAAATCACACTCTGGACCATACCTACAGTGTGTCCAGAACGCAGACTGGTTGGCTGCAGGCCCTCAGCTGGCCTCCGAACCAACACACGATCTTCACTGGCACCGAAGCAAAACCATTTTGGTCAGAAAATACGACTCTCCACCCTGCCCTCGAATGAGCTCTCGCTTGCCACCAGGAAAGTCGCAAAGGGCGGTTGTTTGTAGTCGGTGGGATGCACGCTACAGGACGTCTGTCACGGAGCTGTCCGTGAAGTAACCGATTTATAACAGTTCGTTGCCGGCTGCGGTGGTCTCGCGGTTCTAGGCGCTCAGTCGGGAACCGCGCGACTGCTACGGTCGCAGGTTCGAATCCTGCCTCGGGCATGGATGTGTGTGATGTCCTTAGGTTAGTTAGGTTTAAGTAGTTCTAAGTTCTAGGGGACTGATGACCACAGATGTTAAGTCCCATAGTGCTCAGAGCCATTTGAACCATTTTTGAACAGTTCGTTGTGCCAACTGCTGCTTAAATTACTGCAGCAGATGCAGTACGATGCACCAGGGCTTTACACCGAACACAACGGTCTTGCCTCTCGGTGGTGCCACGTGGTCTTCGTCTTGCGATTATACGTTGATGAGATCACTGCCACCAGCAGTTAAGTACAGTGGCTACATTCCTGCCAAGTCTTTCTGCAGTACTACAGAAGGAATATCCAGCTTCTAGTAATCCTATTACACGCCCTCGTTCAAACACGGAGAGGTCTTGATAACGATGTCTTTGACGCCTTAAAATAATTAGCCTGCTGTTTGTTAGCCTTCTGTTTGGCTGGTCTCACGCATATTAACTGTACTGGAAAAGAGTTTGCGTCTCATTCGGATACCAATTCTTTCTTTTCCTTGACGTTCCTACGCCAAACTTGGAGCCATTAAAATAATTGTACAATTCGCATGACGTAAGTTACTACGTAAAAATAAGAATGTGACCGGAGCTATCACTCTTGCTTCTGGCAGATACAAAGCCACTTTTGTTTCTGATTAACACTAACCATAGACCATTACGCGCTGGATTTCATCGATCAAGAAGTACTCAACATAACACTTCGTCAGAGGCAAGGGTGTCGTCAAGAGTGTTCCAAGGAAGCGTGATATGACAGATACTATTTACTGCTCAATTGATCTTGCAGATAGGGTGGGCAGTAACCAGAGGTCGTTTGCTGATGATGCTGTGGTATACGAGAAGACGTCGAAAATGAGTGACTGTAAGATGATGCAAGATGACTTGGACAAAATTTCTGGTTGGTGTGATGAATGGTAGCTAGCTCAAAAGAAACTGTAGAAAAATGTAAGTTAGTGTGGATGAGTAGGAAAAACGAACTCATAATGTTCGGATACAGCATTATCGGTGTCCTGCTTGACACAGACACGGCTTTTAAAATTCTTGTTGTAACGTTGCAAATCGATATGAAATGGAACAAGCATGTGAGCATCGCGATAGGGAAGGCGAATGGTCGACTTCCCTATATTGAGAGAATGTTGGCAAAGTGTGGTTCATCTGTAAAGGAGACCGTACACAGTACGCTGTGTGAGATATTGTTGAGTACTGCTCGAGTGTTTGGGATCCGCACGAGGTAGGATTAAAGGAAGATATCGAAGCAATTCAGAGACGATCTACTAGATTTGTTTCCGGTAGGTTCCAACAACAGGCAAGTGTTTTGCAGATGCTTTGGGAACTCAAATGGGAATTTCTGGAGGGAAGGCAACGTACTTTCCGAGGAACACTGTTGAGAAAATTTATGAAACCGGCATTTGAAGCTGTCTGCAGAATGATCCCACTGCAGCCAACATACATTTCAAGTTAGGACAATGAAGATGAGGTATGACAAATTTGGGCTCTTACGGAGGCATATAGGTAGTTGTTTTTCCCTCGCTCTGTCTGCGAATGGAATAGGAAAATAAACGACTAATAGTGGTTCAGGGCACCCTCCGCCAGGCACCTTACGGTGACTTGCAGAGTCTATATGTAGATGTACTTACTTGAAAAGAGGTTTCATGTGACAACATTTTTGTTATACGTCGACAGAGTGGAACAAAGCTTGTAATTTTTGGAAATCTCAGCAAATGGAAAATACCTGTTCACCAGAGCCCATTATTTGAGAAATATGGTGTACCTAGTAAATCAATGTTGTTTTACAGAGTGAAGTTTTCCCCTCTTATAGAACGCTATTATGTTTAGGCACGCCGCCCGGTGTGGCCAAGCGGTTCTAGGCGCTTCAGTCCGGAACCGCGCGACCGCTACGGTCGCAGGTTCGAATCCTGCCTCGGGCATGGGTGTATGTGATGTCCATAGGTTAGTTATGTTTAAGTTGTTCTAAGTTCTAGGGGAGTGATGACCTCAGATGTTAAGTCCCATAGTGCTCAGAGCCATTTGAACCATTCTTTTGTTTGGGCACGGAAGATATTTCACGATTCCGCAACGACAGACATTGGTTATATTCGTCTGTAACGTGGCACATCTGCTCTTCTTTTATTATTATTTATTGAGTTGTCTTACAAAAATCTATATCACTTTGCAGAACAAGAGGGCTGTGAGTAATGTTAAGCTACGAAAACTGTAATTCACAGCGTGCTCAGTGTAAATCTCTCTTGACTTTGTAACACGTTCACTGATTTTCGTGCAGACTACAATCATGCAGACATACTGTATCTACCGAGTACTTGCAGATTACTCAGCTATCAATTCCTACAATTACACCTAAAATACATATTCATAAACCAGGATTGAAATAACAATTAACAATCCTGCTTGCTTGGAAAATATCGTTACATTGCGTTATCTCTTGAGTCATAGTCCTTACGAATTCTGGTGCAAGATCTGGCAGTTGGGAGTGGGGGGGAGGCGGGGGTTGTATATTACTGGCAAGTGTTACGACAAGAGCCCGCACACACTTGCTGATCATTTGAGACCTGTTTACGTAAAAAATAAATAATAAAAATTTAAAAAATGTGGACCGTTTTATAATCTGCAAATACCGCTTATCAAAACAAAACTGTATCATCCTAGATCTTACTGAAGATGCCTTAAAGTAGAATGCGAAAGTCATCTGGAACAAGTAAAATACATTGCAGCAAGAAAATGGAGGTTTTTATTTCTAAAACATTTCTGTGCTTGCTGGAGATGATGGTCACGAAAACAAACTTGTTATTAGAGTCATGATTCCCAAATAGTTACGCTATATATTGGTGAATTTGCTGAAACGTCTATCTTTTGAAATTTTTCCATGAAGTAATGATAATATTGCGTAGTTCTGTGGCAAAATTTTGTGCTGCAAAACTTAATTATTAATTCAGATATTTTCCAAAGTATTATTTTAGTAACTGTTCAGGCAATTTATTTATTCTCTAAATATAAATTACGTTATGCTTCAAAATCGTATTTGACTTTCCAGAAACACATCCATATTGTTGAAGAAGTTAAGAATTTACTATCATACACACTTGGCAAATAAACAAAAGGAAGTTCTATTTCCTAATTATTTAAAACTATCAACGTTACTAATTTCAGTATTATATTTTTGTAAACTTTAAAAGATGCAGATCTGTTTACTTTGTTCATTATTAAGAAACAAGAAATCAATACATATGTTAATTTAAGCCATTACCGTCTCTGGATCATACCAGAAGGTCATGTTTTGATATGTACAAATAAAATCCGCAGCAATTCAGGTAGTGGTAGTCCAGTTGTTGACGAGTCGACATCTTGCACGTAGTTTGTGCGCCAAGCGCGTGTTGTCTATCTCAGTCTGTAGCTGGCAGCACGCGAATGTTGTTTTAGTATACGTTGCCTGTGAAAAGTGGTTCTTACGTAAAAGACACATTTATAGAGAAGCTCTCGTTAGTATAAAAAGAGTGTTTATTGTAAATCACCAGCGTCATAACAACAAACAGAAATGTGTATTATAATAAGTGCAGTGTAATTGTAAAAAAGCTACTTTACCATGAAATATAAAATCCAGGGCGTATATTTCATTACTAGGCAACGAAGACGATGAGCCTGAAATACGGAACTGCTAAAAAGATGAGTGTAAAATTTTAATCATATTAGCATTCTTATATTAATTTAGGTTCATATACACACTTGCCTGTCATGTTAAATGCATACCCTTTTGAATGATCAGGTATACATAACAAAGAACTTACTGCTTGAATTAATAGACAAAATAGCAGAATGACAATCCAACAGTCGATTATCATCAAAACTGTACCACACAACCTCATACCCCTCTCTCTTCCATGAAGCCGGTCGGAGTGGCCGAGCGGTTCTAGGCGCTACAGTCTGGAACTGAGCGACCGCTACGGTCGCAGGATCGAATCCTGCCTCGGGCATGGATGTGTGTGATGTCCTTAGGTTAGTTAGGTTTAATTATTTCTACGTTCTAGGCGACTGATGACCTCAGAAGTTAAGTCGCATAGTGCTCAGAGCCATTTGAATCTTCCATGGACACGTCCAAAGAACTTTTAACCCAAAATTCAGCTGAGCACCAAAACTTTCATCCACTCTCTGACAGCTGTTACATCCACGTTCAGCTTCCTACAGCTCACCCTGACTAACCACCTCCGGAACCGCGCTGCTGCTACGGTCGCAGGTTGGAATCCTGCCTCGGAATGGATGTGTGTGATGTCCTTAGGTTAGTTAGATTTAAGTAGTTCTGAGTCTAGGGGACTGATGACCTCAGATGTTAAGTCCCATAGTGCTTAGAGCCATTTGAACCATTTTTTTGGCTAACTACCTCCATCACCCCCCCCCCCCCCCCCCCCCCCACACACACACACACACGAAATTTACACATATAATCTCTCTCTCTCTCTCGCCCGTGGTCTCTCTCAGTTACATACGAGCACATACTGCGTCCCTCGACCCCCACTGCCCCAACGTGATACTCACATGTGTCGAATGGGTCTTGCTGTTTATCCTCAACTCACGTCAGAGACATTCACACGTAAGCTTCGCTTCGGAGAGCACACACACGTCACCTGCGCGGTAGTCATACAGTAAGCACCGCGGCACGATATTCGTTTGAAGAAAAATGATATGGTTTTTGTTTATGGACTAGCCGATGGTAATGCGCATGAAGATCGACGGTTGTATAAGGAACGGTACCAAGCAAGAAACCGGTCACATCCTCAAACGTTTACAGCAACTCACCGGCGACAGGGTCGTTAGCGGGATCTCATGGTGATGCCGGAAGACCTCGATCACGACGGGATGCTGCATTTGGTGAGACTGTTCTCGAGTGCTTCAAGGAAGCTCCTACGACAAGTACACGAGCTGTTGGACATGACGTGGGGTCACTCATCACTGGGAGGTTTTGAGGGATGACGGCCAGCGTCCATTTAGTTTCCACTCTGTCCAAGACCTAAATCCTGTGCCGGACTATGAACACAGGCTAGGGTTTTGCCGGTGGTTTCTGCGACGTGTTGCACGAGGTTCTGACTTCCCCGCCATTGTGTTGTTTACCGACGAGCGCACCTTCCATCGGGACAGCATTTACAACACTCGAAACGTTAATTACTGGGCAAGGGGAAATCCTCACGTCACGTACGTCCACGGACACGAGGAACGATTTTCTCTCAACATTTGGGCAGGCATTACGGGTGACCATCTGATGGGGGGAGGGTTCGTCTAACTCCTCGACTTACCGGGGAAAATTACCTTCACGTTTTGCAAGAAACTCTACCCAGCCTGCTGGAAGATGTTCTGCTGGACACACGGCTACGCATGTGGTTGCAGCACGATGGGGCGCCTGCACATAACAGTTGTGCTGTGCGCGGAGACTGTGTGAATTGTGCTTCCTGCTTGGCTCACAAGATGGGAATGCTGTGCTAGTTTACATGGAAAAACTCTAAACTGTTGTTATTAATAACAACTTTGTGTTAAAGCTGGTACCTCCATGACAATGTATAGGCAAACCACTATTCTAATTTAATAAATTATATTCCTGTTAACCGAATTATTATCTGTTTATATAAAAAAGAGCATTGAATGTTTTGGATTGTTAGCTGAAGAAGTTTAAAAATACAATATTTCGCTCTCTTGATCACTTTACTTATTAGTCTCTCACTTGCCTGTATATTGTTTCAGCCAAGAAACCGAGGAAATTTTGGTCCTATATAAAATCGCTGAGTGGTTGTAAGGCTTCCATCTAGTCACTCGTTGAGCAACCTGCTGTGGCAGTAGGAGATACCACAACGAATGCCGAAGCTTTAAATTTCATGTTTAAGAAATCGCTCACGCAGGAGAATCGTGCAAACAGACAGCCGTTACATCATGGCTCAGACAGCCATGTGGACGACATTGCGATAAGCATCCCTGATGTAGAGAAACAACTGAAAGAGTTGAAAAATAGTGAATCTCCAGGTCCGGAAGGAGTCCATAGGCGGCTTAACAACAGTGCAGCAATGGCCCCTTACATAGCTTGCGTTTATCGCGAGTCTCTCGCCCAGTGCCAAGTTCCAAAGGACTAGAAAAAAGCGGGTGACACCTGTATACAAGAAGGGCAAAGAACGGGCCGCAAAATTACAGACCAATATGCTGAACATAGGTTTTTCGGAGATTTCTTGAACATATTCTGATTTCGAATATAATCAATTTCCTTGAGACAGAAAAGCTTACGTCCTGGAATCAGCAAGGTTTTAGAAAGCATCGCCCGTGCGAACCTAAGCTTGCTGCAAACTATGGATGAAGGGCCACTGGCAGATACCATATTTCTAAATTTCCGAAAAAATTTGACACCATGCCCCACTGCAGACTGTTAACGGAGGATCGAGTACATGGAATATGCTCCCACATTTCGAGAAGCTCGAAGATTTCTTGAGTAACAACACCGAGTACGTTGTCCTGGACGGTGAGTCTTCGTCGAAGATAAAGATATCGTCGGGAGTGCCCCAGGAAGTGTGATACGACCGCTGTCTTCTGCACACTTAAATGATCTGGCGGACAGTGTGAATGTGCAGTTGTTTGCTCATGATGCTGTGGGAAGACATCGAAGTTGAGTGACTGTAGGAGGATACAAGATGACTTAGATGAAACTTCTTTTAGTGTGGTGGATGCACATAGCTCTAAATGTAGGAAAATTTAAGTGGTCCGGATGAGTAGTACACTCCTGGAAATGGAAAAAAGAACACATTGACACCGGTGTGTCAGACCCACCATACTTGCTCCGGACACTGCGAGAGGGCTGTACAAGCAATGATCACATGCACGGCACAGAGGACACACCAGGAACCGCGGTGTTGGCCGTCGAATGGCGCTAGCTGCGCAGCATTTGTGCACCGCCGCCGTCAGTGTCAGCCAGTTTGCCGTGGCATACGGAGCTCCATCGCAGTCTTTAACACTGGTAGCATGCCGCGACAGCGTGGACGTGAACCGTATGTGCAGTTGACGGACTTTGAGCGAGGGCGTATAGTGGGCATGCGGGAGGCCGGGTGGACGAATCGCCGAATTGCTCAACACGTGGGGCGTGAGGTCTCCACAGTACATCGATGTTGTCGCCAGTGGTCGGCGGAAGGTGCACGTGCCCGTCGACCTGGGACCGGACCGCAGCGATGCACGGATACACGCCAAGACCGTAGGATCCTACGCAGTGCCGTAGGGGACCGCACCGCCACTTCCCAGCAAATTAGGGACACTGTTGCTCCTGGGGTATCGGCGAGGACCATTCGCAACCGTCTCCATGAAGCTGGGCTACGGTCCCGCACACCGTTAGGCCGTCTTCCGCTCACGCCCCAACATCGTGCAGCCCGCCTCCAGTGGTGTCGCGACAGGCGTGAATGGAGGGACGAATGGAGACGTGTCGTCTTCAGCGATGAGAGTCGCTTCTGCCTTGGTTCCAATGATGGTCGTATGCGTGTTTGGCGCCGTGCAGGTGAGCGCCACAATCAGGACTGCATACGACCGAGGCACACAGGGCCAACACCCGGCATCATGGTGTGGGGAGCGATCTCCTACACTGGCCGTACACCACTGGTGATCGTCGAGGGGACACTGAATAGTGCACGGTACATCCAAACCGTCATCGAACCCATCGTTCTACGATTCCTAGACCGGCAAGGGAACTTGCTGTTCCAACAGGACAATGCACGTCCGCATGTATCCCGTGCCACCCAACGTGCTCTAGAAGGTGTAAGTCAACTACCCTGGCCAGCAAGATCTCCGGATCTGTCCCCCATTGAGCATGTTTGGGACTGGATGAAGTGTCGTCTCACGCGGTCTGCACGTCCAGCACGAACGCTGGTCCAACTGAGGCGCCAGGTGGAAATGGCATGGCAAGCCGTTCCACAGGACTACATCCAGCATCTCTACGATCGTCTCCATGGGAGAATAGCAGCCTGCATTGCTGCGAAAGGTGGATATACACTGTACTAGTGCCGACATTGTGCATGCTCTGTTGCCTGTGTCTATGTGCCTGTGGTTGTGTCAGTGTGATCATGTGATGTATCTGACCCCAGGAATGTGTCAATAAGGTTTCCCCTTCCTGGGACAATGATTCACGGTGTTCTTATTTCAATTTCCAGGAGTGTAGAAACGAACCCTTAAGTTCGAACCCATAAGTTCGAACCCGTAAGTTCGAACCCGTAAGTTCGAACCCGTAAGTTCGAACCCGTAAGTTCGAACCCGTAAGTTCGAACCCGTAAGTTCGAGCCCGTAAGTTCGAGCCCGTAAGTTCGAGCCCATAAGTTTGAGCAGCCCATTAGTTCGAGCCCATAAGTTCGAACCCGTAAGTTCGAAATATGGCGCGTACTTCAATGCGAGATGCTTTTAATAATTTCCACAACGAAATTCTGTCTCGAAATCTGGCAGAAAATCCAAATAGATTCTGGTCATACATAAAGCACACTAGTGGCAAGACGCAATTAATACCTTCACTACACGATAACAACGGTTAAGTCACTGATGACAGTGCCACTAAAGCAGAGTTATTAAACACGGTTTTCCGAAGCTCCTTCACCAAAGAAGATGAAGTAAATATTCCTAGATTCCAGTCAACAACAACTGCCGAGATGAGAAACATAGAAGTAGATATCCTCGGTGTAGCGAAGCAGCTTAAATCACTTAATAAAGGCTAGGCCTTCGGTTCAGATTGTTTACCAGTCAGGTTCCTCTCAGAGTATGCTAATAAAATAGCTCCGTATTTAGCAATTATATACAACCACTCGCTCATAGGAAGATCCGTACCTAAAGACTGGAAAATTGCTCAAGTCACACCAACAGCGAAAAAGGGAAGTAGAGCAATCCGTTGAATTACTGGCCCATATCACCAACGTTGATTTGCAGTAGGGTTTTGGTACATATACTGTATTCAAACATCATGAAGTACCTGGAAGAAAACGATTTATTGACACATAGTCAGCATGGTTTCAGAAAATATCGTTCTTTATACTCATGATGTAATAAGTGCTATCGCCAGGGGATGTCAAATTGATTCCATATTTTTAGATTTCCAGAAGGCTTTCGACACAGTTCCTCACTAGCGTCTTCTAACCAAACTGCGTGGCCACGGACTATCGCCTCACTTGTGAGACTGGATTCGTGATTTCCTGTCAGAAAGGCCACAGTTCGTAGTAATAGACGGAACGTCATCGAGTAAAACAGAAGTAATATCCGGCGTTCCCCTGATCTATATTAACGACATAAGAGACAACCTGTGTAGCCGTCTTAGCTTGCTTGCAGACAATGCTGTCATTTACCGTCTTGTAAAGTCATCAGATGATCAAACTGACTTGCAAAATGATTTAGATAAGATATCTGTATGGTGCGAAAAGTGGCGATTGACCCTGAATAAGGAAAAGTGTGAAGTTATTGGTTCAAATGGCTCTGAGCACTATGGGACTTAACGTCTGAGGTCATCAGTCCCCTAGAACTTAGAACTACTTAAACCTAACTAACCTAAGGACATCACACACATCCATGCCCGAGGCAGGATTCGAACCTGCGACCGTAGCGGTCGCGCGGTTCCAGACTGTAGCGCCTAGAACCGTTCGGCCACTCTGGCCGGCTGTGAAGTTACTCACATGAGTACTGAGAGAAACCAGCTAAATTTCGATTATGCGATAAGTCACACAAATCTGAAGGCTGTTAATTCAACTAAATACCTAGGGATTACAATTGCAAATAAGCTAAATTCGAACGATCACATAGATAATATTGTTGGTAGAGCAAACCAAATATTTGCGATTCACTGGCAGAACACTTAGAAGGTGCAACAGGTCTACTAAAGTGACTGCTTACACCACGCTTGTCCGCCCTATTCTGGAGTATTGCTGTGCGGTGTGGGATTCGCATCAGGTGGGACTCACGGATGACATCGAGAAAGTACAAAGAAGGGCAGCTCGTTTTGTATCATCGAGAAATAGGGGAGAAAGTCACAAACATTATACGTGAATTGGAGTGGCAATTATTAAAACAAAGGCGTTTTTCGTTGCGACGGGATCTTCTCATGAAATTTCGATCACCATTTTTCTCCTCAGATTGCGATTCTGTTGGCACCCACCTACATGGGGAGGAATGATCATGAAGATAAAATAAGAGAAACCAGGGCTCGCGCAGAAAAATTTAAGTGCTCGTTTTTCCTGCATGCCGTTCGAGAGTAGAACGGTAGAGAGACAGCTTGAAGGTGGTTCATTGAACCCTCTGTCATCACGCAGATGTAGATGTAGATAATGTTCGGATGCTGTATTAGCACTGTCCTGCTTGGCACAGTCACATCATTTAAATATCTGTGCAAAGCGATAAGAAATGGAACGAGCTTCCGAGAAAAGTAGCAGGGAGGCGAATGGTCGTCTTCGGTTCATTTCCAGAATTTTTGGAAAGTGTTTTTTTATCTATAAAGGAGACAGCATATAGAACGCTAGTGCGACGTAATCTTGAGTTCTGCTTGAGTGTTTGGGATGTTCACCAGGTCGGATTAAAGGAAAACATCGAACGAAGGGAGTTGCAGATTCGTTGCCGGTGGATTGATCAAGTGCAAATATTGTGGAGATGCTTAGGGGAACTCAAATGTGAATCCCTGCATGGAAGGCCACCTTGTTTTCGAGGAGCACTACTGATAAAATTCGGGGAGGTGTTATTTGAAACTGACCACAGAACGGTTCTACTACCGCCAACACACATTTCGCCAAAGAACCACGAAGATAAGATACGGGAAATTAGGACTCATACGGTGTCATATAGACAGCTGTTCTTCGTTCGCACTGTTTTTGAGTGGAACAGGAAGGAAACGACTAGGCCGGCCGCGGTGGCCGAGTGGTTCTACGCGCTTCATTTCGGAACAGCACTCACTGCTGCTACGGTCGCAGGTTCGAATCCTGCCTCGGGCGTGGATGTGTGTCATGTCCTTAGGTTAGTTAGATTTAAGTAGTTCTAAGTCTAGGGGACTGATGACCTCAGATTTCAAGTCTCATAGTCCTTACAGCCATTTGATTTGAAACGACTAGTACTGATGCAGGGTACCCTCTGCCATGCACCGTACAGTGGCTTTCGGACTATGCATGTAGATGTAAATGTAGAGTCTACTGGTTATTACTTGTTGCTGTAGCTAAGGTTCAACTGTAATAACCGTATGGTTTGTCTCTCTACGAGAATGTGTCCGTGTGATATAATGCAGGCGCGAGAAGAGGTTGAAACCAGGTAAATGTTTTGCTGCGTCGCGAATAAGTACAGGCGTGGATTTGGGGAATTCTCGTAAATTTAACGCAGCTGTGGCTGGAAGGCAGTAGTTGAGGGACAGATTAACACATCCGATGGCAGGCGCGGGCAATGTTGATATTTGCAAACGATTCCGCGAGGCAGGCTGTAAGGTATGGCCCGCCAGGCTCAGTACACAATTGTGACGTAATCAGGGCAGCATGGTGCACTGACGTGCTGTGAAGAATCCATACACTGCAGTTACAACAACGCCTAGTGACCTTTTGTGTTGCTGGGCGCGTGGCATCTTGGAGCTACACCAGCCAGAAGAGCGAGAGGGCTGCTAGCATCTGCTCTCTGTGTGGCATCGTCCGACGGACTGCAAGCTGCCGTCAGCAGGGACGGAGCCGGGGCGCGAACACGCCACCTCCCGGGTTCAGAGCTGTCTCCCGGCACTGAACGAGCTGCCCTGGGCGGACGGCCGGAGCTGCTAAGGCTGTCTGCAACGACGGCGGTCGGCTGCTTCCCTTCGGCGCTCTACACGGAGTCCAGGAGTTGCGCTTGAGGGTGCAGATAGCCGTGTTGCGGGCTATCGGGCGCCGCTAATGCACGCAACGGCCACTTAGCCGTGGCGTCAATAGGAGCGCCACGTCCGCAAGGTTGGGCGACCGGGCACAGACGCCGCGACCGGCGTTGGCCCACACACGTTGCACGGCACCATCGCCGAGTTCAGCAGAAGCCCCGCTGTGTATCTTTGATGCAATACACTCAATGACACACTTGCCTGTATTTGTCTGCACGCTTCGGCTTGAGTCATCCCTCTCTGTCGTTCTGACATATTACAATACCTGACCTCGAGGGTTTGTAACAGTTTTAGTGGTCATTGTAATTAATGTACTGAAGAAATGATTAAAGCCCGAGTGCCAAATTAGCTTTAGCTGCGACATATAAAAATTAATAAAAGTGAATTTACGATTTTTAGGAGACGTGTATACTATTGCAAGTTGCCATGTGCATATACCTGAGAAATCAGTACCCAGAACAACCACCTCTGGCCGTAATAACGGTCTTGATACGCCTGGGCATTGAGTCAAACAGAGCGTGGATGGCGTGTACAGGTACAGCTGCCCATGCAACTTCAACACGATAACGAAGTCCATCAAGATTAGTAACTGGCGTATTGTGACGAGCCAGTTGCTAGGCCACCACTGACCAGACGATTTCAATTGGTGAGAGATCTGGAGAATGTGCTGGCCACGGCAGCAGTCGAACATTTTCTGTATCCAGAAAGGCCCGTACAGGACCTGCAACATGCGGTCGTTCATTATTCTGCTGAAATGTAGGGTTTCGCAGGGATCGAATGAAGGGTAGAGCCACGGGTCGTAACACATCTGAAATGTAACGTCCACTGTTCAAAGTGCCGTCAATGCGATAAAGAGGTGACGGAGACGTGTAACGAATGGCACCCCATAGCATCACGCCGGGTGATACGCCAATATGGCGATGACGAATACACGCTTCCAATGTACGTTCACCGCGATGTCGCCAAACACGGATGCGACCATCATGATGTTGTAAACAGAACCGGGATTCATCCGAAAAAAATGACGTTTTGCTATTCGTACAGCCAGGTTCGTCGTTGAGTACACCATCACAGGCGCTCCTATCTGTGACGCAGCGACAAGGGTAACCTCACCCATGGTCTCCGAACTGATAGTCCATGCTGCTGCAAACGTCGTCGAACTGTTCGTGCAGATGGTTGTTAGTCTTGCAAACGTCCCCATCTGCCGACTCAAGGATCGACACGTGGCTGCACGATCCGTTACAGCCATGCGGATAAGATGCCTGTCATCTCGACTGCTGGTGGTACGAGGCCGTTGGGATCCAGTACGGTGATCCGTATTACCCTCCTGAATATTCTGCTAACAGTCATTGGATCTTGACTAACGCGAGCAGCAATGTCGCGATACGATAAACCGCAATCGCGATAGGCTACAATCCGACCTTTATCAAAGTCGGAAACGTGATGGTACGCATTTCTCCTCCTTACACGAGGCATCACAACAACGTTTCACCAGGCAACGCATGTCAACTGCGTTTTGTGTATGAGAAATCGGTTGGAAACTTTCCTCATGTCAGCACGTTGTAGGTGTCGCCACCGGCACCAACCTTGCGTGAATGCTGTGAAAAGCTAATCATTTGCATATCACAGCATCTTCTTCCTGACGGTTGAATTTCGTGTCTGTAGCAATTTTAATGGCCATTAGTGTAGCTAATCAGTTCAGGGAAATAAAATATTGCTTTATATGAACGGGTAGATGAGGTTAGCATCATGTTTCTCTCGAATGGATGCCAGTATAAAGTAAGATATTTAACGTTAATGTGAACAGTGTCTGAAGAAGCTATAAATTCTTGAATACATAGAGTACAGCATTTCAATTGCCTTTCTTAGTGTAGATAATCGAATTCTGGCACAAAGAACAGCATGAATGCAGTAGGAACATTTACGATTGGCTTTGAATTATTACTACGGTAAACTTCAGTTTCCAAGGAAACTCATTTAGCTATCTATTCCGCACAACGATACAAATAACTAAAAGAAGCAATATCAAACGTGAAGGTATTTTACTGCACGTGGTTATTAATTTGCAACCCTACGTGACCTTTTACACTTAAGATTTTCCCTCAAAAAGAGGGAATGGCGTTATTGAAGATGAGAAGAGAGGGAAAGCAGACTTACAAGTCAAGCCACTGCTCACTTTCGCACTCGTGAGTCGGAGGCGGGACGACAGCCAGTCTGTGACTGGCTTGTGAGTCGTAAATTTCACTACACCACGCAGCACTGCAAATAATGGTAGAATCGTAACAGTTATCGGTCTACGACAATGTCGCCGGAGATTATAATGTCATATGAGCATTTAGTTTTTATGTAAAGAGCGAAATCTTGAGTGGCATTCCAATAACTATTTACTTTACGAACTGCACCAGCGTCCTTGTTCGAAATATCCATTACAGAGATAGCTTACTGAATGTCAAACTGCAGAAAAGAATAAGCAAGAAGAAAAAATAGAAATGAGTTACCGTCGTCAATTATCTGGAACAGATTTCCCTTCGTTTCATTCAGCCTCACTCCTATGGGTCGCGACTTTTAGTACCATCTCGCGTGTTATGGTGGTTATTAATTTGCAACCCTACGTGACCTTTTACACTTAAGACTTTCCCTCAAAAAGAGGGAATGGCGTTATTGAAGATGAGAAGAGAGGGAAAGCAGACTTACAAGTCAAGCCACTGCTCACTTTCGCACTCGTGAGTCGGAGGCGGGACGAAAATACCTATAGTTGGTAAAGGTTACATCGTACCATCGAGACTTTCTTTATTAGAGGCGGCGCTCCACCACATTTGGAAATCGATTCTGAGAGGTAAGATCGTGCCATGAAAGGAACCAGTGCAAAATTCACTTAAACTGACTTAACAAACGACATAAAACGTACTTCCGACTTGGTGGACAGGGATTTGAACTCCACTGTTTTAGCATACGAGTCCAGTGTCGCAACAGCTATGACACATCGCTAGCTACTCTGTGTACCAGTACCGGATGTGACCGCTTTGTCCCGTTTTGGAAAAGCGCAGTACACCGTAGAGATAAAAATATTCCAGGACGACATCTCTAATAATTTAGGAAACACGTTACTTACAGTTTAAAGCTTAAGCGTTCCTACATGGTTGAGGAATGACATATGTCATGAGAGTCTGACAAAAAATGTGACAGAAAATTGAATAAATTTAATAAAATAAAGACGCTTAGAAAAGTGCAGTACTAACGACGGTGTGAAGGAGATGAAGACTGTTGGAAACGACACCATCAATTCCTGCCAGGTGGACCAATGGGTCTTCCTATTAAGAAGCTAAAGGCTCCGCGCGGTAGACATTTAAAGACGCTGATGTGTGGCAGCCAATTATGAGACCCCAACAATAACATCCACGGACCTAACTTACGTGATGGGGAAGTGAGCCAAAAAAGGATCGAATCTTCGCACCAGATCAAGCGTTAGTCAGGCGCACTAACCAACATGACCGTGGTTTTAGGCGAATTATCGCATTCATTTAGGTAAATGCCCAGCTGGCTCCCAATCTTCACTTCAGGAACCACTATATATATAAAGTTAAAATGCGATACCATGCAGCACTAAGTTAGCAAAATTCACGCACAGACTCCTCACACCACTGTAGACAATGTTAAGAAGACGAGTCGATTATGGACATTGGGGCACTGACGCGGCTTTCACTGGTGCCAATTTTTAGGCGCCTTTCCACCTAAATATTAACAAGATCTCTGAACGTTCACAACAGTCCAGAATACATGTTTTTATTATCATGAAGTGAAGCACTAGGCGGTAGTGGTATCTCCTACGACGTGCGCGGGGAACCATCAAATCACAAGTGCCGACTTTTTTTCAGCCATTAGAGACCAGCGTTAAATGTATTCTCGCACGAGCTCGTATACACATTTGGTTTCATCCCAATTCACGTCAGTGATCAGCAGAGGTAATTGCAGCGAGAGTGCGAAGCGTAATTAGATTATCAGTGATTGCATATGGAAGCGCAAATTAACGTTTAATCGTTACGAGCTAAACCACACACACACACACACACACACACACACACACACACACACACACACACACACACACAAGGGGTGAGGGAGAGGGAGAGGGAGAGGGAGAGGGAGAGGGAGAGGGAGAGGGAGAGGGAGAGGGAGAGGGAGAGGGAGAGGAGATACGTGAATTGAACATTAATGAATGAAAATTTGTGTCCTATCAGTAAGTGAAAAGGACAACGTATTTTTTCTGGACGTATGAGGATTTATATAAATACGTATATAGTCTCTTTATCTGATTAATGTGTTTTAGTTCTCTTCTAAAATATGTGCCAAGTGTCCCTATTGAATCTTAGAACAGTCTGAAACTTCTTTGACAAATTGCAAACGACAAGTAACAAGATCCCCAGGAGCACCTACAGTCAATGTAAATATTATTTTAGAATTTGTAAGTACAAACAGGCCTGACTTTATCTACAGAGTCAGTACAGAGACAGGGATTAATGATCATGATGTCACCGAAGAGACGATGGTTACTAAAATTAATGAATCTGTCTAGAAGTCCAGGAGAGTTTCTATGATGGAAAGAGCAGATAAACAGTAGTTAGCTTCCTACTTAGACAATGAACGGACACCGGACACCGGTAAGCTCAAGTTTAAAGCTCGTATAGGCACAGTTTGAACTGATTTTAAATTATTGTCTTCATAAGTATGTGCCGAGTAAGTAGGTTAAGGACGGAAATTACCTACAATGATTTAAAAACAAAATTCTGATAGTACTGACGAAACAGAGATTGTTGCATTCTTGGTTAAAAAAAGAACGCGAAAATGTCGACAGGCAAAAATCAATAGAAATTTGTGCGTCTATGTAAAGATCGATGCGCGAAGCATACAAGAACTTCAGCGTCATACCTTAGCCAAAACTCTTCCCGAGAACCAGAGAAAGTTATGATTCTACGTAAAATTACTAAGCGGATCGAAGGCTTCTATCCACTCATCCGCCTGCTAGCCTCGCGTGGCAGTAGAAGACAGCGAAAGGGAAGCTAAAGTTTCGAAGTTCGCGGTTAAAAGACCATTCACTCAGGGAGATAGTGCAGACATATCATCGTCTGACAGTTGCGAGAACCCTAATCTGGAAGACATAGGAACAGATGTTCCTGGCTTTGAGAAGCAACTGAAAGAGTTGAAAACAAATAAGTCGCCAAATGGAGTACCAATTGGATTTTACAATGCTCTTCGGCATTGGCCCCTTGTTAGTTTGAATTTATCGTTGATCTCTCTCCCAACGTACACAGGTGACTCCTGTGTGCTAATTGTCTCTCCTGTGGGCCGTGAGGCGCAGTTTTTGTGGTGTTTAGAACGTATTTGAAATTTTGCTTTTGCTACGTGTAGCTGGAATCAGGCCAATTAAAGACTGCTCATCACGTCTTTCACACGACACCCAGCGTCGACGGAAATCGTCGATTTGTTTCCCATTAAAAACAAAATGATTTTAAAATAGGAATGTAACGTGCCAGTTCGGTCCCAAATTAGTTTAGTGCATAATCCGTTTCATCGATATGTATTGACAGGAACAGTAAAACGTGAAGAATAATCAGTTCTCCACCAGCGACTGAGCAGCGCTTCTGCATGGAGGCAGCAGGCAGCGCGGGCCAGGGCGGCGCAGTCGCTGCTGGAGAAGTGGTTATTCTTAGTGTGTTACTGTTTCTGTTAATATACATCGATAAAACGAATATCGCACTAGACTAATCTAGAACCACTCTATCTAATGGGCACGTAAAATTCCACTTAAAAATTATTTTCTTAGTTAAGGGAAACAAAGTGGCGCTCCAATCGACGCGGGGATCGCATGGAAGACGTTATGAGCAGTATTTGTTTGAGGCGACTCCAGCTACACATTGCAGAAACGAAATTGCAAATATCTGCCTAAATACCAGAAAAATCAGCCTGACGACCCTTAAAAGGGACACGTTGTATAAGAAGGGTAAAAGAAAGGATCCGCAAAATTACAGACTAATGTTCGTAACCGGTTTGCTGCAGAACTCTTGAACATGTTCTTAGTACAGATGTAATAAATTTCCTTGAGGGAGAGAGCGTTCTCTCTGCAAATCAGAACGGATTTAGAAGCCATCGCTCATGTGAAACAGTTTGCCTTTTTCTCCCACGATGTCCTGCGAACCATGAATGAAGGGTCTAAATTTTCGGAAAGCGTCAGACACAGTCCACCACTGCAAATTGTCCGAGTGTAGGAATAGGTTTCCAAATATGTAAATAACTCGAAGACTTCTTAAATAAATTGAAGGAGGAGGCGGGAGAATGGAAAGGAAAGAAAAGGATGGGAAGGGAATATTGATCTCAGCTGCATCAGGACTTTGTGAGGCATCAAAGGCGAAGAGTTAAAAATGCGTCCGTTCCGGAACTTGAACCTGAGACCTCTACTTACTATGTAGTTTCATTAACCACTGTGCCACCTGGACAAAGTGTTTATTCGACCTGTGTGGTCTATCCCGGCACACCTCTCGGTAGACCAACATTCGCAACCACCTATCGACAGTCCCTGCTCATGTCCTGTATACCAGATTCGCACTAAATGTGATGGATCCACTGCCCATCGAGGCGAATCAATTATATGAATGCGTGGTGTCTGTTTTTTCGGACATGTCCCACTACTTAAGTAACTTCTTAAGTAATAGGATCCTGTACGTTGTCGTCGACAGCGAGTATTCATCATAGGCATGTGTTTAGGCGTGGCTTCACATAAGTGGCTATACCATAGCTTCGACCAGTGTATAACCAGGTATTCGTCCTCTACGCTGAAGATCTTGCTCATCTTTGGTATGTGTTTCTTTAATGTTGACAACATCAATGTTAAGTTCATGCAGCTGTTTCTGTAGATACATTTGGCAGACTGGCAGACCTTATGCCTTCAATATTAAGCTGCATAATACGAACTAGGTGTTTCTCGTCTCTAGTTGGATGATCCTAAAAAGGATGATTATTATTTATGTTTCTGGACATATTGTATAAAATCACTTGCCTTGTATCAACTGTATATTGTATAAAATCACCATACGATTAAATAAATAGGCTTGTGTATCGTTAGGAGTGGTCTGGGGAAGTGCGGTAGGACCATTCTTAGGCACATAAATAAACGAACGGTCGGACAGCTGTTTGCTGATAACGCTGTGGTGTTCGGGAAAGGGTCGTCGACGAGTGAATGTAGGAGGATACAGGATGACCTAGACAGAATTTCAATTTGGTATGACGAATGACAGCTTGCATTATGGATAGGAGAAATGATGTTCGGATACAGTATTGGTGTCGTGCCGCTTGACACAGTCACGCCGATTAAATACCTAGGCGCAACTTTGCAATACTAATACGAATAAAACAAGCACGAAAGATCGCTAATTGGGAAGGCGAATGGTCGACTTCGCTTAGTGAGAGAGTTCTAGCGAAGTTTGGCTTACCTGTAAAGGAGACCGTATATAGAACACTACGGTGACCCATTCTTGAGAACAGCTCGAGTGTTAGGGGTTCCACCTTGGTCTCATTGAAGGAAGACATCGAAGCAGTTCAGAGGTGTGTTCTATATTTGTTACCGGCAGGTTCGATCAACACGTGAGTATTACGGGAATGCATCATGAGCTCAAATGGGATTCCCTGAAGGGAAGACGACGTTATTGTCTCGAAACACTATTGAGAAATTTAGAGAACCGACATTTGCGACTGACTGCACACAGGGCAGTTCTATTGCCGCCAACGTCCATTTCACTTAACGACAGCAAAGATAAGATAAGAGAAATTAGCTCTTGGACGAAGGCGTAGAGACAGTTGTTTTTCGCTCGCTCCATTTGCGAGTGGAACAAGATAACGGATGATTGGTAGCGGTATTGGGAACTCTGCGCCATGCGGAGTCTGTATGTAGATGTTCACATAGATAGGCTGATGCAATAAGCGCAGGCAGCTTTTAGAAACTGTTTTGTGGAACACTCTAACACTCAACTGTTCTCTGAAATAGGTCTATGTGCAACACTTTTGTTAATGGATCCTTAAAATAATTTATGCTCTAACAGTCTTCCACCAAACACACGAGTTCATTTACTACCTCCTGTTTTCTGCACAGTCGTTGCTGCACCGTGAATTGGACTATGGCTGTGATAACAAATTGCACGTTTTGCGTCCAAGTGTTCACACTTCAGTACCTGAGCTGCTGCCCAGAGGAAAACAAACACGAATGGTTTCCTTGTGCCACGTGTACTTGGAGATGATAACCAACCTAAAGAAACAGCAAGTAGTAGGTATAATTTTTAGTCTGCAATTTAAGTAAATACTGATGTAATGTTCTTCAGATCACTGTCCTCAGTCATAAATAGAAATATCTGCACTTACACAGTTAACACGTTATACATACACAGGGTGAAGAAAAATATCACACTTGGCGGCGCGCATGGGATTCCTCATCCTAACTCAAGACAAAAGCGTATCTAGCAAAACAGTTTTGATAGAAATCCAATTTTAAAAACGAGATTCTGGTAATGCTGTAACTGTGTGCAGTATGGCCAAGAACTCTGGACTCTGCACTAGGCCGCAGCAGTCCGATTAGATAGATGATGGGAGGAAATGCTAATGTTCTAATCGCATTAGTGCCATATATATATATATATATATATATATATATATATATATATATATATATATATATATATATAGAATCAAATTGTATCCATGCATAAAAAGTTCTCGGTTTACTTGCCGAGTAAGATTTGAATAAAATCCCGAGCTTTCGTTGACTACCTCCGTCATCTCCGTCAGGGGTAAAACTGACTCGTGGACTTTTTTTCCTTTATTATTATTTCATTCTTCAAATGAGGCGGGCCGGCGGCGGCTTACATACGCCGCTCTTTGGCCAAGAGACACAACAGATAGACATAGCGGACAGAGAAACATATAAAAAGCATGGTAATACATGATGAAACATATTCACAATATATTAGAAGTCGTTCGACGGAAGGCACTGTACATAAAGGGCGTCACCACGTCAACAGACGAAGACAACCAGTTGGAGACGCGAACGTAGGAGAACACTGATGAAAACACTGTAGCACACAGCAGAGAAACACTGACACATGGAAACACTGGTGATGATCATCGGCGAAGCACTCACAAACACACTGATGAAAGCGTGGTGGGGGGGGGGGGGGGCTGCCTACAGGTGGAAGGGAGAGGTAGGAGGGCGGTGGAGCCAGTGGGAGAGAAGAAGGGAGTGGAAGGGGAGAGGGGAGGGACATGTGTGGAAGCAGGGAGAGGAGGGAGGGGGGAGAGAGGAGGAATGGAGGAGGGAGAGACGAGAAAGAGGGTGCCCTAGAGGAAAAACACAGGAGGAGGATGGGGAAGATCAAAGCTGTTAGGAGGGGTAGATGGAGGGGACGAGGGCATCATCAGGGCCGGGAAGTTGGCAGAAGCCACCGTGGGCAAGGGTATGGAGCGTGGTAAGAGGGAGAGTGGGTGGGATGCAGGTGTACAAGTGCGGCAACAGATGGGGGTGGGAAAGGATGGGAGAAACAAGCAGGTGAGGGGGATCAAGTTTATGGGAGGTGTAAAGGATCTGTATCTGTTTAAGGAAGAGGAATTAAGTCATAGAGGATCTGGATGGGGGAAGGGAGGCATATGCAATAGGTGAGGCGGAGTGCATGGCGTTTCAGGATTTGAAGGGACTTGTAGAAGGTAGGTTGGATGCACATAACAGAGGATGGGATGGAAGGGGTATTTGTAGGTGTGGAGGATTGTGAAGGCATCAAGACCCCTTGTGCAGCCAGAAAGGAGCTTGAGGAGGCGGAGGCGGAAGTATGCCTTGGCTTGGATTGTCCGGAGATGGGGGTCCAGGAGAGGCAATGGTCAAGGGTGACACCAAGGTACTTGAAGGTGGGAGTGAGGTTCATAGGACAGCCATAGGTGGTGACATAAAAATCAAGGAGGCAGAAGGAAGGGGTGGTTTTGCCTACAGTGATCGCCTGGGTTTTGGAAAGATTGACCTTGAGCAGCCACTGGTTACACCAAGTGGTGAACTGGTCAAGATGAGATTGGGGAAGATGCTGGGAGCGCTGCAGGGTGAGGACGAGGACAAGAAAGGTGGTATCATTGGCATATTGGAGAAGGTGTAAGGGGGGTGAAGGTGGTGGCATGTCTACTGTGTAAAGAAGGTAGAGAAGAGGGGAGGGGACGGAACCTTAGGGCGCACCGGCAGAGGGGTGGAAGGTATAGGAATCCGTGTTATGGATGGTGACATAGGAAGGATGGTGAGAAAGGAAGGAGGCGATCAGACAGACGTAGTTAACAGAAAGGGTGAAG
Organism: Schistocerca serialis cubense; assembly: GCF_023864345.2. Taxonomy (NCBI): domain Eukaryota; kingdom Metazoa; phylum Arthropoda; class Insecta; order Orthoptera; family Acrididae; genus Schistocerca; species Schistocerca serialis. Next base: position 466,797,768 of record NC_064643.1, read on the forward strand.
GTTTGGACCTTGCAGAGGAGACTGGAATGCCATACAGAGTCGTAGGCGCGCTCAAGGTCGAGAGAGAAGAAGATGGTGGAGCAATGGGAATTTAAGTGTTCGGAGAGGAGGTGAGTGAGGTGAAGGAGAAGGTCATCAGTAGAGAAGGATGGCTGAAAGCCACACTGGGTAGAGGCAATGAGGCGGTACTGGTGGAGGTGCTGGTGGACACATCAGTTGAGGATGGATTCCAGGACCTTGCTGAAGACCGAGGTAAGACTGATAGGACAGTAGGAGGAGACAGCAGATGGCGGTTTATTGGTTTTGAGGAACGTCAGGATCCGGGAGGTTTTCTACAGGTCAGGGTAGAAGATGGTGGACAAGACCACATTATATAGTCTGGCCAGGCTGGAGAGGAAGAAGGCAGGAGCTTCACAGAGGTGACAGTTGGTAACAGTGTCAAGACTGGAAGCAGTGTTGCGTTCTGTGCGTAGTGTACCTTTGATATCTTGAGTGGTGATCGGGATGTTGAGTTCAGTGTCTGTAATGTCATCCAAGTACTGGAAGCCTGGAGCGAGTCGAGGGACAGAGGTGTCAGTTCGATCACGGACATCAGGGACGAGGGAGTAATCTTACTGGGGATCATCAGGGATGGTAAAGATATCAGAAAGGTAGGAATCAAAGTGGTTGGCCTTACTAAGGTTATCAGGAAAGGGGTGGGCGTCATGGAGGAGAGGGTAGTAGGGGGGTTTAGCCCCAGTAAGACGGCGGAAGGCTGACCATTACTTAGACGAGTTAATAGGCAGAGTCATCATTAAGGCGGGTGCATGTCTGCCACCAGTCCTGGCGCTTCTTGGCCACGAGCAAGTTTCGTACTTGTCATTGAAGTTGCCGGTGGCATTGTAGTGTGTCCTGGTCCTGTGTGTGAAGGAATGCATGGTAGAGATGGTGGGATTCACGAAGGAGGAGGATGGCCTGTGGAGGTAAGATGGGGCAGTGCGGGTGGATGGCGATGGTAGGGATGTGTGCCTCCATGGTCTCAGACAAGGTCTGCTGGAGAAAGGAGGCAGCATGGGTAATGTCATCAGGATGGTGGCAGGCGAGGGGGTGGCTATCGATCCGGGTAGTGAGGGTATCCCGGCAGGCATTCCAGTTGGTCTGGGAATAGTCATAGACATACTTCAGGAGAGGGCCGATGTGAGGGCTTGGGTGGGAGTGATGACCGTCTGCTACAGTGAGGAGGACAGGGAGATGCCTACCGTGATGTGGCCAAGGAGACTGGGGGAGGCCAGGACGACATTGAGAGTGGTATTGGGTTCGGGGCAGGTGTGTTGGGGAATGGGAAGGAGGTCACCTAGGAGGGTGGTGAGGAACTGATGCCACCGCCATAGTTGGGCTTCAGAACGACTATGGATGCTGAGGTCGGTGGCAATCATGTAAGAGGAGAAGGTGCAGTCGATGTGGGAAATGAAGTAGAAGGGAATAGGGGCAGAGGGATGGGCATAGATGGTGGCAGAGGTAATGGTAAGGCCAGCGAAGAAGAGACTGAGGATCGGGTGTCCCGTGGGGTTGGAAAGGAGGGGGCTGGGGTCAAACAGGGATCTGGCAGTGGTGGCCAAGGGCTACCCTGCCACACGCTATTGGGAGGGGATCATCAGAGCAGTGAAGGAGGTGGGGCGATGGTGTATGGTATGTTAGGGCTGCTGAAAGGTTTCATTCAGGAGGAAGGCATCCATGCGGTGGGTCGTGAGAATATGGAGGAGGAAGTTCTTGTTAACGGGAAGGGAGCAGATGTTGTTGAACAAGATATGGTGTTGTCGTGTCATAGTGTGGTTTAAGCAAGGGTGTCAAGACGGGAGAAGGTAAAGAGGGCTAGGTTATGGGAATAGATGGCAAAGGTGTTGAGGTGAAGGATGGAACAGGCAACAAGGGAGATCTGTTGGAGGGTATGGGGGCGCTGAAAGGGGTGGATATTTTGAAGGACGATGGTGACGAATCTGATAATGTCCTTGGCTGTGGGAAGGGGGCGAAGGGTGTTACCAGGAGGGATGGGATCATTAATGGGACAGAGGAGAGATCGGGAGAGATGGGAGGGGGCTGGGCCTTACATTTTTGGTAGTAGGTGGGGTGAGGAAGGCTACAGGTGTTGTAGGTGGGGGCGGGGAGGGGGGATTCGAGGTTAGGACACTCCCAGAGGAAATGCGCCTGTTTGCAGTGAGGGCAGACAAGGGCCTTGCAACACTAAGATGTGTAGTGCCCATTGTACTGGAGGCACCTCTGGCAGCGAACAGGAAGGGTCAACTTTGTAGCGAGGTTAAATAACAGGGCGCCCTCTTTTAGGAGATGGTCAATGGAGGGGATGGACTCAGAGAAGCCCTGCATGAGGAAGGTGGTTCAAATGGTTCAAATGGATCTGAGCACTATGCGACTTAACTTCTGAGGTTATCAGTCGCCTAGAACTCAGAACTAATTAAACCTAACTAACCTAAGGACATCACACACATTCATGTCCAAGGCAGGATTCGAACCTGCGACCGTAGCAGTCGCCCGGTTCCAGACTGCAGTGCCTAGAACCGCACGGCCATGCCGGCCAGCTGAGGAAGGTGGGGCCGGCAGAATTATGGATGCGGCGGGCTGCAAGGATTTCAAGGTGGGGATGGACGTTAAGCTCCACCAACACCTCCTCCTCTGCGAACACTAGGCTAAGCCGAGTCGTCACGGTGGTGAGGGTCTGCAGGCGGCACGGGGGTTGGGGCTGTCGGGAGGAGGAGAAGGATGGAGCAGGGGTGAGGGGCATTGGCGCCAAAGTGGATACGAGAGATTTCTGCCAGGATATCAGTATGGAGGGTGGGGCTGGGAGAGGAGATAAGGACAGAGTCCCTACGAGGGGTGAGGAGGGAGACAGGGGCACTAGGGTAGTGCTTCCGGAGAAGCAAGGTGAGGTTACGGGCTTCCAGGAGGGCGGTCAGGATTGGAGAGGACATACTGGTAGGTAGAGGTAGGGGAGAAGGCTGAGGGGAGGATGGGTGAGGAGGTGGCGGCGGGAGGAATGACGTAGATGGTGTCAATGAGGGGGAGGAGAGAGAGGCTGCAATGTTTTAGGGTTGGAGGAGGCGATGGTGGGGCTGGGGCACTTAACTGCAGCGAAGGTCTGAGAGGAGGTTTGGGTGATGGGAACGACCAGGAGATGTCCAGAGGAGGCAGGTGCTGGTGATGGTGTGACAGCAGCGTGAGTCGTGGCCTGTCGATCGACTACCCTTGCAGGGGCCGCAGAAGCCGACGTAGTGGTGGGGGAAAGGGATCATAAGAGGGCGAAGGTGTTTGCTGAGCTGAAGCAGGATCAGGAGATGGGACAAGGAAGGGCATAGGTGTTGTAAGGGTGAAGAGGGGAGTGGATGTACTACGGAGGGGGCGACTGTGCGCCACTAAGTAATGGTGGAGGCGGTGGCAGACTGGGAGGTGTACTCTATTGCAGTTGTTGTGGCAGTGGTTGTTGGGGTAGTCATGGTGAGGGTTTACGAGGGAAAACAGAATAGGAGAAACGAAACAAAAATGGACGAAGACAGCGACGAATCACAAACGAAGATGAAGACGAAGACGAGGACTGCCCCACACCGCTGCCGCCGACGGGGAAGGGGCGGTGGGGGGGGGGGTGGCGATGGGCTGGACCGTACCTGCTGCTGGGCTGCTGGAACCGGCAAAGGCTGCTGGAGTGGCTGGAACTGGCTGGCGTGTCTAGAACCGGCTGGCGCTGCCGCTGCTGCTGCGGTGGCGGCGTGTGCTGAGAAATCCTAGCGCTTCGACAATTGTAGCAACAATTCTCGAAGGACGTCACTCGACACTAGTTCCGCCGAAGATGTGTCGTGGACTGTGAGGCTTCCTCTTTCATAAGCATTGGCTGGATGACGTTACGGTGAAAACTGCGTGCACGGAGGTGGCGGCCTCTATGTCCATAGATTTGTTTGCGTGCTTTCTCCAGCGTTTCTTGCAGCGCCGTCCATCGCAGCAGGCGGAGAACTGCGAGGAATGTAAGAAGTCTCCCTCTGCGCTCTTTCTTTATCAACGGCGCGCTTCCATGCATTCCTTAGTGCATATCCGGAGTCTCTGTTGAAATTATTTTCGCATTGGCTAATTTCAACTGCTTCGTTGATGACAGAGTCCCAGTAGTTTGAAGCGTGAGCAAGTATTCTTGTTTCATCGAGTAGAATCTTATGTTTATTTAACAAACTGTGCTCAGCTACCGCTGATTTTTCTAGATACCTGTATTTCAGGTGACGCTGACGTTCCACACAGCGATCGGCAACATTTTTTATAGACTGGCCTACATAATTTTTTCCACACTCGCAAGGGATGATGTAAATTCCCGGTACTCTCAGGCCGAGATTATCTTTCACAGGTCGCAACATTTCCTAAATCTTCCTGGGTGACCAGAAGACTGGTCTGATTCCCTGCCGGCTGAGGACTATACCGATCTTGCTGGTCGTTGCACCGCAAAATGGTAGCCGTGCGATGTCTTGGTCCTCTTGATCTGTTCGAACAGCGTCCTTCCTAAGTTTCTTCGCCAGAGTAGATCTGATATCACGATCAGAATATCCATTTTTTCTCTGAATACCGTCGTCAGATGATTAATCTCGGAGCCGAAAAAAAATGTTCAGATGGCTCTAAGCACTATGGGACTTAAAATCTGAGGTCATCAGTCCCCTAAACTTTTTTTTTTTTTTTTTTTTTGGTCATGAGTCTACTGACTGGTTTGATGTGGCCAGCCACGAATTCCTTTCCTGTGCTAACCTCTTCATCTCAGAGTAGCACTTGCAACCTACGTCCTCAATTATTTGCTTGACGTATTCCAATCTCTGTCTTCCTCTACTACAGTTTTTGCCCTCTACAGCTCCCTCTGGTACCATGGAAGTCATTCCCTCATGACTCAGCAGATGTCCTATCATCCTGTCCCTTCTCCTTATCAGTGTTTTCCACATATTCCTTTCCTCTCCGATTCTGCGTAGAACCTCCTCATTCCTTACCTTATCAGTCCACCTAATTTTCAACATTCTTCTATAGCACCACATCTCAAAGGCTTCGATTCTCTTCTGTTCCGGTTTTCCCGCAGTCCATGTTTCACTACCATACAATGCTGTACTCCAGACGTAGATCCTCAGGAATTTCTTCCTCAAATTAAGGCCGGTATTTGATATTAGTAGACTTCTCTTGGCCAGAAATGCCTTTTTTGCCATAGCGAGTCTGCTTTTGATGTCCTCCTTGCTCCGTCCGTCATTGGTTATTTTACTGCCTAGGTAGCAGATTTCCTTAACTTCATTGACTTCGTGACCATCAATTCTGATGTTAAGTTTCTCGCTGTTCCCATTTTTACTACTTCTCATTACCTTCGTCTTTCTCCGATTTACTCTCAAACCATACTGTGTACTCATTAGCCTGTTCATTCCGTTCAGCAGATCATTTAATTCTTCTTCACTTTCACTCAGGATAGCAATGTCATCAGCGAATCGTATCATTGATATCCTTTCACCTTGTATTTTAATTCCACTCCTGAACCTTTCTTTTATTTCCATCATTGCTTCCTCGATGTAGAGATTGAAGAGTAGGGGCGAAAGGCTACAGCCTTGTTTTACACCCTTCTTAATACGAGCACTTCGTTCTTGATCGTCCACTCTTATTATTCCCTCTTGGCTGTTGTACATATTGTATATGACCCGTCTCTCCCTATAGCTACTCCTACTTTTTTCAGAATCTCGAACAGCTTGCACCATTTTATGTTGTCGAACGCTTTTTCCAGGTCGACAAATCCTATGAAAGTGTCTTGATTTTTCTTTAGCCTTGCTTCCATTATTAGCCGTAACGTCTGAAATTGCCTCTCTCGTCCCTTTACTTTTTCTAAAGCCAAACTGATCGTCACCTAGCGCATTCTCAATTTTCTTTTCCATTCTTCTGTATATTATTCTTGTAAGCAGCTTCGATGCATGAGCTCTTAAGCTGATTGTGCGATAATTCTCGCACTTGTCAGCTCTTGCCGTCTTCGGAGTTGTGTGGATGATGCTTTTCCGAAAGCCAGATGGTATATCGCTAGACTCATATATTCTACACACCAACGTGAATAGTCGTTTTGTTGCCACTTCCCCCAATGATTTTAGAAATTCTGATGGAATGTTATCTATCCCTTCTGCCTTATTTGACCGTAAGTCCTCCAAAGCTCTTTTAAATTCCGATTCTAATACTGGATCCCCTATCTCTTCTAAATCCACTCATGTTTCTTCTTCTATCACATCAGACAGATCTTCACCCTCATAGAGGCTTTCAATGTATTCTTTCCACCTATATGCTCTCTCCTCTGCATTTAACAGTGGAATTCCCGTTGCACTCTTAATGTTACCACCATTGCTTTTAATGTCACCAAAGGTTGTTTTGACTTTCCTGCATGCTGAGTCTGTCCTTCCGACAATCATATCTTTTTCGATGTCTTCACATTTTTCCTGCAGCCATTTCGTCTTAGCTTCCCTGTACTTCCTATTTATTTCATTCCTCAGCGACTTGTATTTCTGTATTCCTGATTTTCCCGGAACATGTTTGTACTTCCTCCTTTCATCAATCAACTGAAGTATTTCTTCTGTTACCCATGGTTTCTTCGCAGCTACCTTCTTTGTACCTGTGTTTTTCTTCCCAACTTCTGTGGTGGCCCTTTTTAGAGATGTCCATTCCTCTTCAACTGTACTGCCTACTGCGCTATTCCTTATTGCTGTATCTATAGCGTTAAAGAACTTCAAACGTATCTCGCCATTCCTTAGTACATCCGTATCCCACGTCTTTGCGTATTGATTCTTCCTGACTAATGTCTTGAACTTCAGCTTACTCTTCATCACTACTATATTGTGATCTGAGTCCATATCTGCTCCTGGGTACGCCTTACAATCCAGTATCTGATTTCGGAATCTTTGTCTGACCATGATGTAATCTAATTGAAATCTTCCCGTATCTCCCGGCCTTTTCCAAGTATACCTCCTCCTCTTGTGATTCTTGAACAGGGTATTCGCTATTACTAGCTGAAACTTGTTACAGAACTCAGTTAGCCTTTCTCCTCTTTCATTCATTGTCCCAAACCCATATTCTCCTGTAACCTTTTCTTCTACTCCTTCCCCTACAACTGCATTCCAGTCGCCCATGACTATTAGATTTTCGTCCCCCTTTACATACTGCATTACCCTTTCAATATCCTCATACACTTTCTCTGTCTGTTCATCTTCAGCTTGCGACGTCGGCATGTATACCTAAACTACCGTTGTCGGTGTTGGTCTGCTGTCGATTCTGATTAGAACAACCCAGTCACTGAACTGTTCACAGTAACACACCCTCTGCCCTACCTTCCTATTCATAACGAATCCTACACCTGTTATACCATTTTCTGCTGCTGTTGATATTACCCGATACTCATCTGACCAGAAATCCTTGTCTTCCTTCCACTTCACTTCACTGACCCCTACTATATCTAGACTGAGCCTTTGCATTTCCCTTTTCAGATTTTCTAGTTTCCCTACCACGTTCAAGCTTCTGACATTCCACGCCCCGACTTGTAGAAGATTATCCTTTCGTCGATTATTCAATCTTTTTCTCATGGTAACCTCCCCCTTGGCAGTCCCCTCCCGGAGATCCGAATGGGGGACTATTCCGGAATCTTTTGCCAATGGAGAGATCATCATGACACTTCTTCAAATACAGGCCACATGTCCTGTGGATACACGTTACGTGTCTTTAATTCAGTGGTTTCGATTGCCTTCTGCATCCCCATGTCGTTGATCATTGCTGATTCTTCCTCATTTAGGGGCAATTTCCCACCCCTAGGACAAGAGAGTGCCCTGAACCTGTATCCGCTCCTCCGCCCTCTTTGACAAGGCCGTTGGCAGAATGAGGCTGACTTGTTATGCCGGAAGTCTTCGGCCGCCAATGCTGATCATTTATTAAAATTTAGGCAGTGGCGGGGATCGAACCCGGGACCGAAGACGTAGTGATTTTGAATCAAAGACGCTACCCTTTTTTTTTTTTTAATCTCATTTTTTTCGCTTTTGATCGTTGCATCTGCTCAGGGTGGACGTCGTAAAACATCCATTGAAGTTCGTTGTTAATCGAGTAACTCAGTTTTTTTATTACAGAGAGCACGTAACCCTCTGACCGAACACGCTGAGCTACCGTGCCGGCATCCCTAGACCACGGGAACTTGGCCCCCTAGACTTAGAACTACTTAAACCTAACTAACCTAAGGACATCACACACATCCATGCCCGAGGAAGGATTCGAACCTGCGACCGTAGCAGCAGCGCGGTTCCGGACTGAAGCGCCTATAACCGCTCAGCCACAGCGGTCTCGGAGCCGAGATGATCCTTGACCGAAATAGTGCATCGATGCACATGGCGCTGACATCAGAAGAGAGCAAAATTAATCGTATTTATATGGCATTACATAACCGTAACATACGACGTATCTCCCTCTAGTACAATCATTGACAGCACCACTAACGTCTACAGCAGAACAGGACGCCATTTGCATGGTAACCCTCGATTATCTACGTAAACGCTGGGGCAACGACAATCATTGGTGCAGCTGCTGTAGTTCTGAGTTTAGAAGGCAGCATACTCTAAGTCTTATTTCATACCAGTGAACCATTTAAGTAATATAATTTATATTCATTGACGAATAATGATCAATAATTGACATTACAATGCATTCCAACTGTAACTATTCCTTCGTGGTTATATGAATCAAATGGCTCTGAGCACTATGGGACTTAACATCTATGGTCATCAGTCCCCTATAACTTAGAACTACTTAAACCTAACTAACCTAAGGACAGCACACAACACCCAGCCATTACGAGGCAGAGAAAATCCCTGACCCCTCCGGGAATCGAACCCGGGAACCGGGGCGTGGGAAGCGAGAACGCTACCGCACGACCACGAGATACGGGCGTGGTTATATATTAAGTCATCTAATCATGATTGTGTTTTCTGATTGGCTACTTACGATGTCTTACTCAGAACGGTGGGTGTGACCAGCCCTATTAATACCCGTTCCCTTCGTGCACAGTCAGCAGTTACACGAGCGTCGAGGGTCGACGGAACTCATCTGGCAGTGTCCATCCACCGCTCCGGGTTTAATTTATTACTATTTATCTTATTTTTGTATATTCTTTCATATGTTTCTTATAACGTCTATACTATTTTGGCAATATATCTTTACAGAGTGTGAAGATGACTCTTTCATATAGTCGAAACCGATCATTCACGCCAGTAAAAAAAAAAAAAGAATTGTAACAAGATTGCGATCAAGACAGTTTCAAATTTTACCTTTACTCCTCGCCTGGACCCGTTAACACCGACACTGGATTGTTGATGACTGGAAACATGCTGCCTGGTCGGAAGAGTCTCGTTTCAAATTGTACCGAGCGGATGGACATGTACGGGTGTGGAGGCAACCTCATGAATCCATGGACCCTGCTTGTCACCAGGGGACTGTTCAAGCTGGTGGAGACACTGTAATTGTGTGGTGTGATTTTGCAGTTCGAGTGATGTGGGACCCCTGATACGTTTAGATGTTTAGATACGACTTGACACGTGACACGTATGTAAGCACCCTGTCTGATCACCTGCATCCGTTCATGCCCATTATGAATCCCGACGCACTTGGAAAATTCCAACAGGACAGTGTGACACCTGTACGTCCATAATGGCTACAGAATGGCTCGAGGAACATTCTTCTGAGTTTAGACACGTTCGCTGGTCACCAAACTCCCCTGGCATGAACATTATGGGCATATCTGTAATGCTTTGCAACATGCTGTTCAGGAGAGATCGCCACCTCCTCGTACTCTTACGGATTCCTGGTGTCAATTCCCTCCAGCACTGCTTCAGACATTAGTCGAGTCCATGCCAAGTCGCATTGCGGCGCTTGTGCGTGGTCGCGGGGGCCCTACTCGATATTAGGCGGGTGTACCAATTTCTTTAGCTGTTCAGTGTATACATCTGTGTGTGTGTGTGTGTGTGTGTGTGTTATTTGTCTCTCTGATTCGCGTTGTAAGCTGATAACACTCTCTGACTTACGAGCCTCCGTAATTTCTTCGTATGTATGATCCCTGCACTGCTTGTGTTGTTTCGTTTTTGTATACCACCTAATTATGAAAATATGTGAATCCTCAAAACGCTTCGGGATAGAACATAAAAATGACTGACACAGAAACTGATTGTAATTATTCCTCTAACAATGGAAGCTGTAGTATTTTCCACTACATCTTCCTGGTTCTGGTACGTCCCATAGTCCACTATTGTATTTCTACTGCAGCTTTACCTTGATCAGCTGGAATAATTATGTTTTCTTCAGAATTTAAATTTCGGAGCCCTTTCCTCTCACTTTTAGTTAAGGCACTGCTGGTTGTTTCGGAAGCTGAAAACCAAAACCTGGGCGAAATGCCTCCGGCAGCTGGCACTCCGGAACTGGGTGCGTCCGCTCCGAACCTCTCGCAGCGGGCACCGGGCGCTGGCCAGAGTTTTGGCAGCGCGCCGCCCTGGCGCCCGGCCCAGGTCGCTGAACAGCTGAGGCGGGGCCGCTCCGCGGAAGACGCGGAATTCCCGTAACGAATGAGGGCCAGCCGGCGTTACTAATACACCAGCAATGTCCGCAGCGCCGCTGCACTCTGGGCGGCACTGCACGGCGAAGCAGGGCTAGAGCGGCTTCATGTTGCCGCACCTTAGGGGAACCAAAGGGTTAACAAACGCCCACACGTCTATATTACTAAATAGCTAAGCCAACGAGCAGTGCAGGTCCAGGTGCTGGTTGCCTTCACAGGATGATTCAGCTGGCCCTACCTATAGGTTTTACGCAACCTGCAACGCCTTCAGATACTGCGAGTAAGATATTCATATTCTCTCCTTCACTATGTGCCAACTATTGGTCCTACAGAAAAAAAATTAACAGGACCTTTGTGTAGGGTCTTTCACGTAGTTAAATGTTATACCTTAGCAAGTTTCCGCTAGAGGCCATACTTTTCCAAATATTTAAGATAAACGCACAAAAGTTACCTTCAAATGAGTTTTCTTGAATAATTCGAAATCAATGGTCTTCATGGAAAACGTATCCCAGTACAAAATTTAACTATATAATATTTCTTACAAAAAGGTCCTGTTCATTTTTTCTGTAGACTAATAGACCAACCGTTTGTGCATAGCGAGCAAGAGCATATTGCTGGTTGCGTAAAACCTATAAGTAATGGCAGATGAATCAGCTTGTATATCTTGATGTAACATGACTCAAGGTATGCAAATTACCCTGACCGTATTCACCTGGCATTTGACTTCCAACAAACGCTCAACCTGCTGAGACCTCCCACAAAATGATAAAAGGAAAAAAAAAAAGTTCAAATACGTGTGAAATCTTATGGGACTTAACTGCTAAGGTCATCAGTCCCTAAATTTACACACTACTTAACCTAAATTATGCTAAGGACAGACACACACACCCATGCCCGAGGGAGGACTCGAACCTCCGCCGGGATTAGCCGCACAGATCATGACTGCAGCGCCCTAGACCGCTCGGCTAATCCCGCGCGGCGATAAAAGGCAAAAAGTTGCTCGCTTACTACACTTTAATTGTTCATACAGTAAACCTTCAGCATCAAGCATGACGTTTTAGTTTATTACTTCTTTAACACTAATTCTGCTGGCAAGGCATTTTGCAGACGTTATTCACGTATACCACCGAATGTTCTTGAAAAATTATATCACCGTACAACACACAGTTCAGGAGACTGACTTCATAAAAAACGAGATTTGTGAAACACTGGCTTTCATTTGAAACATAGAGCAAATTACCCAGACTGTACTCATTCACTATGTGCTAACTCGGGCAGTTAGCGACTTCCAGCAAACTTTAAACTTAGTTTCAAACCTTTCCTACTCTTCTCCTCACTGATATGCTTAACGTCAAATATTTAAAACATTAATTCATTTGTTAAGTAATCAGAAATTTGAAGCTGTTTTATACATGGTGTGGTGTCCCAAAATCTTAGTTTACCAGCTTAGTATTGCAGCCGACTCAATGTGTGGTTCTTTTTATCGCATCGCACATACTTTGTGCTTGTCACTGTATTTTATTTTTTTGGATAGTTCTACATAAGTTTCATGTTCGCTGGGTAATCGGGGAACGAGAAGGGCCACGTTTATCTGGCCAGTCACCGATGTTGGCGTGTCGAAGGCCTTCCGGGGCGCGACCGCATTGCTCATAGAACTTACAGATCATTACTGGAAAGACATTTTGTGTATAATAAACAGTAGTGTGAAATGTAGTCGTCGAGTTCTCATAGCGGTATAACACAATATTGGAGTTGCTTCAAGTGATTTGTTTTACTTCCAACGGTGACTGAAAGTGATTGAGATGATTCTTTTTTGGGCAGAGTGAGGTGGAGAAATATGACGGCACATTTTATTACCAAATTTTTTCCTGTTCTGCCACCCTCCCTGCATCTTCTCGTGTTGAAAACGTCGGACAGCCTGTATGTGGTATTTAGGCACTAAGTAAATACTGGGCTGGTGCCCGAGTGCCGTCTCAGTTACCCGATTCGCAAACATTTAGAAAAAATTCGTTCACTTTCATATGAATACCATAAAACGATGTCAATGGTCGATTAGATCTATGTTAGGAGTATCCTAATATTTTTTTTTTATTTTTATTTTCTTAACCTATGTTTGAAACCACTTATAGCACTTCACCCAATTATCTGGGGAAAGTAGGTGAAGTGACACAACATATGAAATGGCTGCTGTATGATGTTCTAACGATATTAGAGTGAAGTGAGACACTTAAAAGCTATGTTTTTTTAAAAAACCTATTTATTTACAAAAAATTTAAACAACCGTTTTTTTTAAATTGAAGGCCACCAAAGCGAAGAGTCGCCAGCTATGGAAGACAAGCGATAACCTGGTGAGGGTAAACAATGCGTGACTCCTTGATTTTAGGCCGTACAAAACCATCTCTGTGGCATCTGTACCGTTTGAAAACTTCCTTCTATGACCCTATTACAGCCATTGCTGTTTCCGACACACATGAGAATTGTGAACAATACAACTTGCGTTTTTTCGCTATTTGGTATTTTAGTTTTACAACCAAAAAGTCTTTTAACCAATTTCTGGTGTTGGCTTAACTACTTCATGTGCTTTCTCACTTTCTTCTGAGGCAATCACATAGTATTGTTCACCTTCTTCATTGCTGTCATGAGACATTGCAAAATCTTCTTCTGATTCTGGTCCAAGGGGTACTCTTGTAAGACCTGGGCATCTTGTTCTATAAAAAATAAAAAAATAAAAAAAATGTTCAGTTCAGTAGAATTTAGGTTCAATGCGGTGAAGTCATACAAACACTGGCCGATGGGCAGAAACAACATTTTTTTAATTTTTATTTTTTTTAAAAAGTTTTTTAAATCTGAAATAACAACAACAAGATATTGATCATAAATAAAAAAATGGCTCTAAGCATTATGGGACTTAACATCGGAGGTCATAAGTCCCCTAGACTTAGAACTACTTAAACCTAACTAACCTAAGGACATCACACACATCCATGCCCGAGGCAGGATTCGAACCTGCGACCATAGCAGCAGCGCGGTTCCGGACTGAACAGCCTAGAACTGCTCGGCTACAATGGCCGGCGATCATAGACAAATTCCTTACCTCTTACAAGACAGTCAGCCGGCCGGAGTGGCCGTGCGGTTCTAGGCGCTACAGTCTGGAGCCGAGCTACCGCTACGGTCGCAGGTTCGAATCCTGCCTCGGGCATGGATGTGTGTGATGTCCTTACGTTAGTTAGGTTTAATTAGTTCTAAGTTCTAGGCGACTGATGACCTCAGAAGTTAAGTCGCATAGTGCTCAGAGCCATTTGAACCATTCTTACAAGAATTTTATCTGTATTCAAATGCAGAGTATGACTTTGGCGAGTAAAATTTCCAGTACTTTTCAAAAAAGCACAACGTAAGACCTCAAACTAAACAGTACTGCTGGAGTAGGGCAGGAAATGGACTCCGTACAACCACACTTCCACTACCGTCTTGACTTCAAATTGATCACTAAAGTTGGTGATGTGCTGCTTTGACACAGACTCGTCGATTAAATATCGAGGCATAGTGCTGCAAAGCAAAGTGAAACGGAACGAGTGCGTAAGGTTGTTTCTAGGGAAGGCAAAAGGTAGACTTCCGTTATTGCAAGAATTCTAACAAAGTGTAGCTCATCTATGTAGCAGACAACGAATAGGGCGCTTGTGCTACACATTCGCAATGTTTGGGATTCCCAGCACGTAGGATTACGGGAAGACTCCGGAGCAGTTCGAGCTGTGCTGCTATGTTTGTTGCCGGTTTGTTCACGGGGGTGCTCCTACACAATGAGGCAAATGAAAGCGGCCCGGACGAGTTGCTACGATTGGACGTGAATGTATGCATATAACCACAGCCTGTTATTTCCAGCAGGGTGGAGCAACTGCCCATGCAGCCGGACGAATCTTGGAACACATTCACACAGTCTCCAAGCCTGACAGAGCCGTTAGCAGAGGTCAGTCTGGTCGCGTCCCTAGCTGGCCACCCAGGTCTCCTGATCTGTCAGCGTGCGTTTACTTTGTGTGGGAAGCTCTCAAGTCTAAGATGCATCGCAACAACCCTCATAGGCTTGAAGACCTGCCCCATAACATCTGCATCTACATGGATACTCTGCAGATCACGTTGATGTGCCTGGCAGAGGGTTCATCGAACGATTTCGGATCAGACTGCAGCAATTCCAGCAGTCCAGCTTCGATCCAACTGCAGCAACTTGCCGACCACCTTCAGTAACTTGCTGACCACGCTCCAAAAGTGCCAAGAGATGAATGATGATCAGTTTAGTACTGTATTTCTTTTCCTCGGCTATATCTGTACCCTGGAACTCTTTTCTCCAGGCCACTTTTATTTGGACACCCTGTATTTTTGTTCAAATGGTTCAAATGGCTCTGAGCACTATGCGACTTAACTTCTGAGGTCATCAGTCGCCTAGAACTTAGAACTAATTAAACCTAACTAACCTAAGGACATCACACACATCCATGCCCGAGGCAGGATACGAACCTGCGATCGTAGCGGTCACTCGGTTCCAGACTGTAGCGCCTAGAACCGCACGGCCACTCCGGCCGGCTGTATTTTTGTTGCTGATGAGTTCGATCAACATGCAAATATTAAGAAAATGCTTCGTTAACTCGAATGGGAATCCATGAAGGGAAGAAAACATTATATTCGCGGAACATTATTGAAATAGTTTGGAATCCGACATTTGTGACAGACTGTAGAACGATTCTGCAGCCACACACGTACACCTCGCATAAGGACCGCGAAGACTAGATACGAGGAATCAGGGTTCGTGCGGAACCATGTACAGTATGTTAAAAAAAATTGAGAATATTTTGAGGTGTAGTAGTACCCACCAAAACAAGGAAAATACTGTTAGTAAACATGGGCTCCAAAATGCGTACCTTGAGCGCTTGTTCTCTTCTACTGCAGACTCTTTGCTTTCCATATTTTTGGAGGAGGTAGTACGGACCAAAACACGAATTCTGTTGAACAAGTGTTCATAGCTTGCACCAAAACAAAAACGATGTCTAGTACATATGAGCCATAAAATACACACCTTAAGAGCTATGTGAACTTGCTCATCTTCGGTACTGTGAAATACATCTCTTCTAATGCAAGTTCTTCATTTCCCATATTTTAGGAGGACGTAGTATAAACCAAACATGAAAAAAATGTCCAGTATACATGGGCTCTAAAGTGCATACCTTGTGGTCTCGTCAAGTATCGAGAGCGGCGCAAGAAGCATCGACCACAACAGAGATACTGCACTGCAGAGCGGTATCACGAGGCTCCAAAAAGATGCTAGAAAGAAGCCGTGCCTCCCACAGTGCCTCCTGCCCTGAAACAGCGTCGCCGGAGTCCAGGAGGGCTGTTCTGTTCAAGGACGGATCCTGCCCAGTTCCAGATAGTTCCTGTCGGAGTAACGTAGTTGTGATGCCCACTCGCCGTGACATAGCCCGCGTCGACCGTCGAGCAGTGAAGAGACTTCCGTCTCCTATGAACTGTCTCAACAAGTGTCTACGAATCTAGTGACCGTAGTGAGGCCACAGTATGGCCATTCTGAACTTGTAGCAATTCGCCACTCAGCAAAATGGTTCAAATGGCTCTGAGCACTATGGGACTTAACTTCGGAGGCCATCAGTCCCCTAGAACTTAGAACTACTTAAACCTAACTAACCTGAGGACATCACACACATCCATGCCCGAGGTAGGATTCGAACCTGCGACCGTAGCGGTCGCGTGGTTCCAGTCTGTAGCGCCTAGAACCACTCGGCCACCCCGGCCGGCGCCACTCAGCCACCAGCAGTTAATCCGCTCTGACGATAACGTTTGTTTTTATAGTTGTTTTTAGTTCAAAACTGCGATGCCTAATGCTCATAAAGTTTTATTTTAATACGAAAAGCTGTTTATATAAATGAAGTGAAAATAAATAAATAAGTAAGTGTTTAGCAAATTTATAACTTACACCGTAGCGTCACTAACATCACTTTTTATTTTAAGAACAAAAAAGCACATCTACAAGATATCAGTTCCATCAATCGATCTCCTGCGAAAATTTTGGCTATAATTCTGACGGTATTCCGATAGGACATTCTGGACGTACAGCTTTTAAACTTCCGAGCGGATGGATTGTTTCTCAGACGCTCCACTCTAATGCAGCCTACTAATGCCTGAGCGCGAAGTACTGCACAGTGGAGTGACAACCAGACCCCTCCTATTCGTGTTACGTTAAAGGCGAGGAGGGAGAGATGGACACATCCGCCAAATGTGTTTTCAAATTCTGTTCGAGAACACGTTATTCTACGCGAACAAAAGTAAGTAATCTGGGTACATAATATGACAAAATCATGCAGATATACGTTCAATTTTATTTTAACAATATTCTCGTATTAATATTCTACAGCTATTAAAGATCTGTAATTCAAAAGGACTAAACCTAAGCAACTGAGGAATTAGTATGAAATAACGTCAACGGTTTTCGATTTATAGTTTAATATTGCCAATCGCGTTAAAGAACGGAGCGAATGTACTTATTTTTAAATGCGCCAGCTTTAAAATCCAAAGGAATGATGCAAAACAGCTATGTTAATAATTAAATAGCGGTACACTACTTCTTTAACGACACACTCATTCATTTCATGCAGTCACAGTGCATTTGTGAAACGCAGTATAAAAATATTTAAAGCAAATAGATCACTGGCAATAGCTACAGGCTAGAAACCTTACACTTTGTCACAATGAACAGAATATGTTACCAATACCAAAATAATATTTCATTCCACTGTCCGGTACTTCACAGTCGGGCATTAGGAGGCTGAAGTAGGCGGAGCGAGTGACAAACAAACGGTGCGGTCGAAAGTTTACAAGCTGTACAAGCAGAAGGTCGTAACGGCGTTCTATCAGAATTGTGGTCAAAATTTTCGTGCGGAGTCGATTTTTGGGGTCCATATCTTGAAAGTGTGCTGTCGCTGGGACAGTATTCCCTCATGAAGGAGCACCGGCAAAATCTCCACCCAAATGCAGTGACAGGCTTTGTATCATTAAGGATTGTAAACGAAGATGGGCAGTTTGTGGTGATCCTATTCGCATAGAACGTAAGAAACAGAAGTCAAAATAAGGTGTTTCGATAGTTTCAGGGGTTTTAGCATAGCAATTTTATTGTAGCACCCCAAGAAAAGAAGGAAAAGCATCGGATACAGGTTATCTGCTTCAGGCTGAAGGGCTTGATATGCTCTAAAACACATACGTACGCACACAAACACAAATACACACATACACACACACACACACACACACACACACACACACACGCCCATCACTAAGTAATTATCCGAAAGTGGCAGCAATCGGTAGATCTTACGTACATGTAGTTACTAACAAATACTTAAAATTCCAGAAAAATTGGATGATTTATTGAAGAGAAAGAGCTTCGCAAATTGAAGAAGTCATTAACGCGTTTGTCCACCTTTGGCCGTTATTGCAAGCAGTTATTCGACTTGTCATTGACTGATATTGATGGATGTCCTGCAGAGGGATATAGTGTGAAATCCTGCCCAGTTGGCGGCGTTAGGAGTTCATAACCCCGAGCTGGTTGGAACGGCCCTCCCCATGATGCTTCAAACATTCTCAATTGTGGAGAGATCCGGAGACCTTGCTGACCAAGGTGGGATTTTGCAAGCACGAGAACAAGCACTAGAAACTCTAGCCATGTGCGGGCAGGCATTAAAAATCGTGCTGAAATGTAAGCCCAGGATGGCTTGCAATGAAGGGCAACAAAACGGGGCGTAGAATATCGTCGACGTACCGCTGTGCTGTAAGGGTGCCGCGGATGTCAACCAAAGGAGTCCTGCTACTAAAAGAAAGTGCACCGCAGTTCATTACTGTTGGTTGTCGGGCTATATGGCGGACGACAGTCTGGTTGGTATCCCAACGCTGTCCGGCGCGGCTTCAGACATGTCTTCGACCTGAAATCCCATTTATTAGAGTATAACTGTCTTCAGCAATGAGTCCCGCTACGAACTTCGCTCCGATGACCAACAAAGACCAGTGGTGGGATACCAGCCTCACCGTACCGACAGTCAGTCGTGATGGTCTGGGGTGCCATTTCATTTATAGCAGGACCCGTGTGGTTGTCATCCGCAGTGTTGTTACTGCACAGCGATACGTCGACTATGTTCTACGCCCCGTTTCGTTGCCCTTCATGGTAAACCTTTCGCGATTTACATTTCAGTAAGATAATGTCCGCCAGCACACGGTGTGAGTTTCTGCTACTGTCTTCGTACTTTTCAAACACTGCCATGGCCACCAAAGTCACCGGATCTCTCTCCAACTGATAACGCTCAGAGCATCAGCCCTCCAATAAGGTTGAGATTTTCAAGGTGTAACACGCCAACTGGACAGAATTTGGCACGGTATCCCTCAGGTAGAGCTGTGATCTCTGTCAATCAATGCCCATCTGAATAACTGCTTGCTTAAGAGCCAGAGGTGGACCAACACGTTATTCACTCGCTCAATTTGTGAAACTCTTTCTGTCGAATGAAGCATTAATTTTTCTGAAATTGTAGTAATTTCTTTGTCGGTACATGTACGCCACATCTGCCAATTTCCGTCCCATTTGGGTAACTCGTGGGTAGTGCATCAGTATGAATACTGTCGATGACATCGATTTTTGACATAATTTATAGAATAAAAATCGACACTAACTAAAAATAATTTTAACTTGATTTATAACATAAAAAGTCGATAATAACTAAAAACTGACAACACATTTGTTATTCTTTGGTTTCTTAAGTTCCGTGGGAAGTTCGAAACGACACATTACAGGACAGTTTATTTCTGATTCTCTTGAACGAATATTCACTGAAAGGTGTCGTACTCGTTTAATGACGAAAAACTGCTAGTAAACACCAGAAGATCTGACCTTTTGCAGAAAGACGTTGTATATCTATCCAACATTGCGAAGTTGCGTTTGCTAGACTTTCATCCACATCAGTGAATGTGGAACGCAGGAAACCTGTACGGAATATAACACCTTATTATTTAACACACAAAATGAGCCCCCGCGCCTGTAGCTGAAGGGAAAATCACACAGACGTGATGATAAAATGACAAAGGAAAAAAAACTGTTTCCCAATACCGAAGAAACAAATTCCCATCAGTTGCTACATCTGAACCACAACCACTAAGTATCTTCAATATATTCTGTTTTGAAGCAAAAGTAATTACATTTAGAAAAATATTCATGAATTAGAAAGTCGAGTGAAGTGTAAAAATGGGCGAATCATTAGACTACACAAAACGTTTTTACGTGTTGACGACAGTCACTGTCATAATAAGATCAAACAATAACAGGAATTTATGCTTCTCAAGAATGAAATGTGTGTTTATATTCTCTTTCTTTCAGTGGTATAAGCTGCAATTATACAGATATTTAAACGTGTTTCTTCATAAGTAAGTTGTAATTTATGTCACTGAATCAGCGAGATTTGGCTGTTTTTACATTTGTTTCACAATAATTTATGTCTCTTGGTAACTAACTAATGGATGGAACGCGAAACATAACTGCGTAAGCAGAAAAATAATTAAAAACAAGCATTGTCCTTAGGACAAAGGTAACTATTTGCTTGCTCACCGCTTGGAGCACTAGTGTCGTTCTAGCCGTCAAACGGTATCAACCTTCGCACTAGGGTCTGTCGCGACTGTATTTATTAGGCTGTGATGTATACTGCAGTACAGTACACAGTCAGAGTGGAACTCGTATCAGTTATTTACGCAGCACCAGGTGCGTTCTCCGATTGTTGGTACTGCCACGGAACATTTCATGTATGATATGGCTAACGGTAACACACGGGAGGCTGCATGGTTGTACCAAGAAGCATACCCTGCCAGAAGGTACTCCGACAGTCGAACATTTACGAGGTTGCATGAAAGCCTCCGAGAAACTGAGAGCTTTGATCACGCAGCGGGACCGGGTAGACCTGCACGAATTACACCTGTGCTTGAAGATGTGGTGCTGGGAACAGCCGGAAACTCTCCAGGAATGACGACAAGACACTTGCCTCAAAAATTATTCGAATGAACCATGGTAGTATTTGGAGAATAGTGCTTCACAATGCTATTTGCCCGTACCAACTCTAATGAGTTCAGTGTTTTAGTGAGGCAGAAGGCTAACGTTCTGTAAGTTGATGTAAAAACAAGCTGTAGGCACCCCTTTGTATGACTTTAATATTTTATTTACAAATGAAATCGGGTTCACTCTAGATAGTGTGTTTAATTATCGCTATTCTCAACATTTCGATATACAAGCAATTGATGTCGTGAGATTTCCTTGTTATTTTATTTCATGACTCGTTTCGGATTACCTAATCCATTTACAATTCATCCAGATAGGCATAGGTGAAACAGACATGATGAACTGAAAGTAACTGCAGGTAAGCCTTCACGGTTAGCCGTGCGGTCTAACGCACTGCTTCCCGAGCAGGAAGGCGTGCCGGTCCCCGGCACGAAGCCGCCTGGCCGGTTACTGTCGAGATCCGATGTGCCGCCCACTCTGTGGATGGTTTTTAAGGCGGTTTTCCATCTGCCTCAGCGAATGGGGGCTGGTTTCCCTTATTGCGCCTTAGTTACATACACTATGTCGGCGATTGCTGCGCAAACAGTGTCTCCACGAACGCGTACACCATAATTACTCCACCACGCAAACATTGGGGCTACACTTGTCTGGTGTGAAACGTTCCCAGAGGGGGGTGGGGGGTGGGGGTTCCACTGGGGGCTGAACCGCATAATAACCCTAGGTTCGGTGAGGGGCGGTGGTGGCGTGAGTGGACTGCTGTAGCCTGTTGTTGGGTTGTATACCACTGTGGGCTAAGGCGGGGACGAAGCCTCTCCGTCGTTTCTGGGTCCCCAGTTCCATACAATACAATACAACTTCAGGTAATCCGAAACTAGTCTTCAGTTCAAATAAAATCTGGATCTTGCAACATTGACTGTTCCTTTATCGAACTCGCTAACCAAAATTGCTGTCCTGCAATTGATCCAGCATACTGGAAATTTACAATTCTCAGGTTTGGAGTCATCTAGGCTCCAATGGACGTGAGTCTTCTCCTCAGCGACGTTTCTCATTGAATGCGTGCTTAGTGGTACTAGGTGATCGTCACACTGGGCGCTGTACATGTTAGCCAACAAACTCAGTGAACGCAATTATCTTCGGTTTCTGCGGCATCATCTTGCAGGTTCCCTTAGAGCAACGCCAGAGGATGTGGTACATGTGTAATGGAGCACCGGCACATGTTCCTGCTATGGTGAGACGACTTCTAACGAGCTGATATGGCCAGAGGTGGGCTGGACGAGGAGGACCTGTACTGTGGCCTCCAAGGTCACCTGATCTGTGAAGCATCTGCGCTATCAGAATAGAAATGCAGAAAACATAAGTCCCAAAACAATTTTTTGGACTCACCAAAATGAAACAACAATAAAATCTCCACAAAAAAAGAACAACAGACTCGATGCCAACTGTGGATCGTCCCAATATAAAATAACAAATAATAATAGAAACCACCCGACTCTTCACTGGGATATATCACAATAAAACAATTCTACAATGTCAAGATGTCTGTCGGCTACACCAAGTTCACCTGCAAGAGATAAGACAGTAAGAAGAGCCGGGGTGGCAGCCCTGTATACTTCCAAGCTGTGCGTTGAACTGCCCTTTGACGGCAGTTGACGTATCTGCCAGAACTATTTGTGACCACATGCCTGGCACATCAAAGTAGTTTCTGGGCTAGCTGCGAGCTCTCGTGAAGCTGTTCTCCTGATGAATATACGCTCTGTGATGCAGGCATCCCATGTTGGTTGGATGTGAAGTGGGATGCCAGTGCAGTAGGCACTACGATGTATGAAGTGGGCGGTCACAGCAGACCTCCCCTCCCCCCCCCCCCCCCTTAGGTGAGCCAGCTGCAGACCACACCAGGGGCGAGCTGGTGGTCTGCTTCTGGCACACCGTGCCATCGCCAAAGATGACTGATGAGCAGCGAGACCCTTGTGGACACAGGCAGTGGGTTTCCTTATGTCTCCCACATGTCCTCCACGACATCTGCCTATACCATCCAAGCCCTTTCCCACATCTTCGCCACCGAGGTTCTTCTGGACCCGATTCCAGCTTAATGCCAGTGCCCAGACCAGATCCTGCAGAGAAAAATGGGGCTGTCCCTAACGTGGAGGAGATGGGTGGGGAGAAGACGGAAACAGAAGAGACAGGAGAGATCGACGAGGTCGGCTGTGAAGATTTTCAGCTGGGGATGACCCATCCTGAATAGTGGACCAGTAGGAGGGAAGAAAGATGGTAAGTGCGTCATCCAGAGAGTGTTGGGGACACAATTCCAACATCTGGACTTTGAATGTACAGACAACCGTTTGTCGAATCCATTAGATGCAGGATGAAAGGGAGAGGTATGAATCATCTGGATGCCCAGGGTGGTGCAGGAGGAGGTAAATTCAGCAGATGTAAATTGAGTGCTGTTCGCGGTCACCAAAGTCTCCAGAAGGCCCTCAATGACAAAGATGTCATCAAGGACATGTGGGAGGCATAAGGAAACCCACTGCCTGTGTCCACAAGGATAAGCCAGGAGCAGCCAAGGAACAGGCCCATGAAACCAAGTGCAAATGGGAACAAGGAGAAGGAGCAGGATGCAAATGGCATTGAGGGGCGCCGACTGGTGCTGTTGACAAGAGGGACATGAGGCCATCATGTGGGTGATGGCTGCATCCATCCTCCTCCAGTAGACATACTGGCAGGCATGCCATTTCGTCAGGACAGTCTCCCAATGACCAACGAGCAGTAGCTCCAAGCACCAATGGTGGGGACAGGGTGGCAGCACAAACTGCCTACAATCATTCTCACCCAAGACGAGCAGGACCCCATCTCGGACAGACAGGTCCTGGTGGTGGTGCCAGTAGGCCCAGATGTCCTGATGCAGCAGCTGATGACGGTCTGATGGCCACCCATTCTGGACATGGTGTATCAGTGCCTGGAGGGTCGGGTTGTCTGCCATGTGATGTGTGGCTAGTTTGACAACCAATGGCAAATCACCTACAGCAGCAGTGTCATCCATGGGGAAACAGACAACTGGGTCACCATCAGGATCGGTGCCCTTTGGGAGACAAAAGAGAAGACCCACATTGGCAGGAGAGCTGTGGTCTGAGAACAGATGTCGTAGGAATATTCCATGAGAAACAATGCCAAGTTCTGAAGGGGGCGAGCGGTCCTCATTTGGTTGGCGGATGTAGCGCTGAATAATGAGACCAGAGGCTTGTGATTGCTTTATAAAGTGAAGTGAGCCATAGATGAAATCGTGGAATTTTTTAAACCCAAAGATGATGGTCAAAGCCTCCTTCTCAATTTGGTTGTAGTTACACTGACCTGGGGATAGCGTTTTGGAGAGGAAGTCCACCAGTCACTAGACACCATCGATGATGTGAGGCAAGACAGCCCTCACACAGCAGTCTGACGCATCAGCAGCGAAGGTGAGATTCTTGGTGGGGTCATAAGGGACAAGGCAAGCCAGTGTCAGGAGGAAAGACTTCAGATGGCAGAATGCCCTATCACAAGCCAGCGACCAGTCCCAGTAACATTCTGATGGAGGAGGCAGTGAAGGGGTTCCGCCAGAGCTGTGGCATGTGGGATAAAACGGCGGTAATAATTGATTTGACCCAGGACTGACTTGAGCTGGGAGATGTCCTTTGGTGGTGGCAGCTGCTGAATACCCTCGACATACTGGGGCATTGGTCGAATACCATTAGCACTCAAAACATGGCCAAGGTAGGTCACCTGACGAACAAAAAAAGACATTTCTCCTTGTTGCAATGTAAGCCAGCACCCTGAGGAACATGGAACAGGTGCCAAAGGTTCTTTCCCAAGTCCGGGGTGGAAACACCAGGGACTTAGATGTCATCAAAGTAGTTAGCTGTCCATGGATTGTCTGTTGTCAAAGTTTCCAAATAGTGCTGGAAGATGGTCTGAGCACTGGCGACCACGAATGGGCGGTGGTTGTAACAGAAGAGCCAAAAAGAGATGTTGATTACCGACATCTTTTCGATAACTTGTCCAAAGGCAATTGGAGGTAGGCTTTACTCAGGTGAATTCTGGTAAACATCTTGTCTTGTGCCAACCTGAAGAGGATGTCATCACCTTGGTTATGGGTTAGGAGTCAATAACGGACTGAGCATTAACAGTGGCCTTAAAATCCTCACAAATGCGAAGAGGTCTGTTCAGCTTCTGAAGGACCACGATGGATGTCGCTGAACGACTATGGTGGACTGGGGTCAGGATGCCCTCAGCCTCTAGGCAACAAAGCTCCTGCTGTAGTTTGTCATGGAGTGCGAATGGGACCAAGCAAGCCTTATGGAACTTTGGGACCACTGAGGGGAGGAGTTCGACATGTGCTTCAAACCTGTAGATCCCCAGAGTTTCGGCAGAGAAAACGTCTCAGAAGTCATCCAGAAGCTGCTGCAGTGATTGTCTGCCGATAACAACTGGACAATTGGGCCCAAGTCATGTATCTAGAGGCCCAGTAAGGGAAGAAGAGCCATTCCCAATAAGCTGGTGGCCTTGGGGGCGGCGAGGACCAAAACCCGGGCCGTGACATCGTGAGTGAGAATCTGGACCTGAGCCAAGAACCAACCTGTAGTCAGATGACGTCATTGCTGTAGCTCTTCGGGAAAGTATGGAACAGATGAAGGGATGGTGAACCCAACTGACAATGGTAATCCCCATCGATGATGGTGGCAGAGGATCCGGTATCCACTCGAAAAGGCAGAAGAGTCCCAGCCAACTACACAGTCAGAGTGATCGCTGCTGTCGTGTGCGGAAAACCGACGAAGGAAATTGGCGGCAGCACGTCTGTCTCATCCACCACGGAGTGCGCCGCCCTATAAAGCTCGTTTGGTGGACTTATCTGCCAGAACTATTTTCGATCACGTGCCTGGCGTATCAAAGTAGTTCCTGGGCTAGCTGCGATCTTTGGTCAAGCTGTTCTCTGGTGAAGTGGGATGCCGATGCAGTAGGCGCTACGGTGTATGACGTGGGCGGCCAAAGCTATCTCGACCCGTGGATTTCTGTGTTTGGTGCCACCTTAAACGTGCATGAATTTCGAAATATCCAGGCGTATTTGAAAGGATTCTATATTCATTCCGGCGACGGCTACATTTCTCTATCAGGGTACGAGGATGACACTTTGAACCACCACCTTTAACTGCGAGTATGGTCAGGTAATCTGTTGTGTTCATGCAGATCACCGCACTTCTACCAAAGTATTTCTAATTATTTTCCTAATGTTGTACAGCATTGTTACCTTTTCCTAACTGGGATGGCGTTTACACTGAATCAAGTCCGTCGTGACTGGCAAAAAGTCGCAATTATTTCGTAAGTGGTTGGTTTGTGCGCCTGTTTATCGAGGGTTTTTTGCTTCTGGTATCGTGTACTTTGAAGTGTATATGTTCACGCCCTTAATTATGATACACCCTGTATATTGAGTGTAGTTTCCTATGGAGCAAATGATCAATGCTTACGCCTGCAAAACAGCATTCGAATTGGAAGAAATTGGAAATTTGTGCTAAGTGTAATGGGACCAAACTGATGAGGTCATCGGTCCCTAGGCTTACACACAACTTAATCTGAAACTAACTTACGCTAGGACAACACCCACACCCACTTTCTGATGACAATGTTCTTCTGAGTAGTCCCCGTCTGGGAATGTGAATGTATGTTTCGGAACATTTTCCCCGGAAGGATACCATCATTTTTAGGATATGTAGCAGTGTTGCAGGTCCTCAGGAAATATACTATAATTTCCAGCTGCTTTCATCCGTGCTGCAGTACAAACATAAAAGGCCATATTGGCTAATGTCAAGGGATCAGTTATCTAGACTGCTGCATCACAGCAACTGAAAATGCTATTGCACATTAATGGAGCCATATGTTCATCTGATTTCTTCTTAGATACCATACTGACATGGTTATACCCACCACTTGATTATCTGTATTATTCTGGATCTACATAATTGCTACGTATGCCACTGTATAATGCGTGGGGTAGGGGGATATTAGATCATATCAGTAATATCAGTTTTCTATTCCATTCCATTACGGAACGAGGAGAAACTGTCTTCCTCTGTACGCGCCATAATCTCTCTTATGTTATTCTCATGATCCCTGGAAAGTGACATCTCCGATTTTTTTGTGGGAAAACTCGAAAAAATTTGTAAATAAACATTATTAACGTTTTACATCTTTATTCTTCATGTTTGCATTTTTATTTCTCAACATAGTTACCGTAGCGACAAACACATTACTCCCACCGAGAGACCAATTTGTTGAGACCGTCAATTTAGAATATTTGACTTAATTGATGGAGCCACAACCTCACCTCTGCTTATCCTGCTTTATCACTACCAAAGTGAAGTCCTCGAAGATGTTCATTAAGTTTTGGACACAGATAAAAATCGAATGGGAGCAAGATGGGATTGTTCAAATGGTTCAAGTGGCTCTGAGAACTATGGGACTCAACATCTGAGATCATCAGTCCCCTAGAACTTAGAACTACTTAAACCAACCTAAGGACACCATGCACATCCATGCCCGAGGCAGGATTCGAACCTGTGACCGTAGCGGTCTCGCGGTTCCGGGCTGAAGCGCCTAGAACCGCTAGACCACACAGGCCGGCGATGTGATTGTGTGTGGGAGATGATCGAAAGCAGTCAACCACGAAACGAGGGAGGCAGATTGTTGCAGATTCGCAGCGCTTTTGTGTGACCTGGCATTGTCATGTTGAAGCAGAGAGTGTTCCACGTATGAAAGCAATTTCGGTTTGAGATGCGATTAAAGCACGCTGTTTCTTACGCATCGACATAGTTACGTTACCAACTTCCACGTTTCATGCTATAGTTCGGAGCCCTCTCGCGGCAGACGGCCACATATTGCGTCAGCAAAGCAGGAACGTCGACTTAGTAGTATGCATGAAATGTAATACCTCAACCGATACTGAGAACAGAATAAAAAATTGAGAGGGATTGCTTATCGGTTCGCTGTCGTACACTGGTGGTATCATAATGGTTCAAAAGACTTTTGCTAAACAGATTATCTAAATAAACCAAACAGAGTTTCGAGAGAATTACTTTATTCCTCTTCCAAGCAGTCCCATTTCAGTTCTTCTTACACTTTCATATGGACCACACCTACCTGTTAAGATCTTAGCAGTGCGTTTCCAGAATGAGATTTTCACTCTGCAGTGGAGCGTGCGCTGATATGAAACTTCCTGGCAGATTAAAACTGTGTGCCGGACCGAGACTCCAACTCGGGACCTTTGCCTTTCGCGGGCAAGTGCTCTACCAACTGAGCTACCCAAGCACGGCTCACGACCCGTCCTCACAGCTTTTCTTCAACCGGGACCTCGTCTCCTACCTTCCAAACTTTACAGAAGCTCTCCTGCGAACCTTGCAGAACTAGCACTCCTGAAAGAAAGGATATTGCGGAGACATGGCTTAGCCACAGCCTGGGGGATGTTTCCAGAATGAGATTTTCACTCTGCAGCGGAGTGTGCGCTGATATGAAACTTCCTGGCAGATCAAAACTGTGTGCCGGACCGAGACTCGAACTCGGGACCTTTGCCTTTCGCGGGCAAGTCTTCTACCAACTGAGCTACCCAAGCACGGCTCACGACCCGTCCTCACAGCTTTACTTCTGCCAGTCCCGAATTTGAGTCTCGGTCCGGCACACAATTTTAATCTGTCAGGAAGTTTCATATCAGTGTACACTCCGCTGCAGAGTGAAAAATCTCATTCTGGAAACATCCCCAAGGCTGTGGCTAAGCCATGTCTCCGCAATATCCTTTCTTTCAGGAGTACTAGGTCTGCAAGGTTCGCAGGAGAGCTTCTGTAAAGTTTGGAACGTAGGAGACGAGGTTCTGGCAGAAGAAAGGCTGTGAGAACGGGTCGTGCGTCGTGCTTGGGTAGCTCAGTTGGTAGAGCACTTGCCCGCGAAAGGCAAAGGTCCCGAGTTGTAGTCTAGGCCGGCACACAGTTTTAATCTGCCAGGAAGTTTCTTAGCAGTGCGTGTTTGAAATGGTTCGGTTGGTGGCACGACTACTTGATAAAGATACCAAACCCTGGTACAACACTCTAAAAGTTCGCCCTAGCTTTCCTTTAAGATGCTCTACATTTCCAACAACTCTAAGTCCTCATCCGCCATTCATAACGCTGAATTTATGTGATCGTACCACTTAATATCGCTTCTTAGTGGTATCCGGAAATACTTATACTGTTGGACGTGTCCAAGATATTCACCACTTATTTAGTAATGAGATGCTATACGACTCTTCCCCTTTGTTTTAACCACATTTAAAAAGAGCTGCCAGTTATTACATATTTAAAAAGAGATGCCCGCTGGCAACTGTCCTCTTCACACTTGGTTTTGAAATCTTTATATATTAATGTTGTACCTGGGCTTGAACCAGAAAGCCTTTTTGAAGAATTCTGTGTACAGTAGTGTGACTTACCGGAAATATAGATCACGATTTGCCGCCTTTTACGATCACCACCATTCTGACAGTATGTTACGCGGTTTACGTCGGCCACATTTGTCTTGCCCGACAATATAATCACAGTTTTTTGAAAGAGCACTTCTGATCGTAGCGTGTGTTACTCTTATTGTTTAGAGATACTGGTCGCCGTGAAAGAAAAGCAAATAATGCGCAGTCTCATTCCTGGTTGCACTACTGAAATGCATCTTGTGCACCAGTGACAATGTGTTTAACGAAAGGAGTTCTTAAATGGACAGCAATGTTAAGCATGATGTGTAGTAAATCAGGACGAAGTACGTGACTGTAATCGCACATAAGAAAATTTTTAACAATATATAAGGAATGTACTTATCAAATTAATGTTACCCGATGTGCTGAGTGTGTCTAGCAGAGCATAAAAATCGCGAATGTCACCCATTCACTATTTTGGCGTTACGAAGTTCGCTCATTACATACTTGTACTTCCGTTTTAATGGACTAGCATCTTTTCCTACACTTCCCATGGTAACTTATACTGTGTTTTGCCACACTAAGGAATACAAAAAATTGAACTTGCTTATGTATTAACTCAAAATAACGATTATTTTCACATTCGGTTTTTGATACAAGAGAGTGTGTAATGTTTTCATTTCTTGCATTTTAGTCACTGGAACGGTCAAGATTATCATTATTATCTGCTACATATTTCAAACCTAAGTGAAATTATCTCTACAGATCGCTATTGTTGTCTTTAGTCTAATACTACAACTACGCATGTTCTACCGTAATTTACACTGATCAGCCAGAACATTACGGCATCGACCTACTATCGATATAAACCCGCCTAGGCGATAGCAGCGTCACCTATGAGGAATGACAGCTGGTCAGAAACACGCACGATGTCTACATCTACATATCTACATATATACTCCGCTAGCCACCAAGCGGTGTGTGGCGGAGGGCACAATTCGCGCCAAAGTCATATCCCCCCCCCCCCCCCCGTTCCACTCGTGGATCGAGGGAAAAAGACTGTCTGAACGCCTCAGCACGAGCTCTTATTTCCCTTATCCCTGAATGATGATCATTAAGCGATTTGAAAGTGGGTGGTAATAATACATGCTCTATATCCTCGGTGAAGATTAGATTTCAGAATTTAGAGAGCAGCCCCTTCTGTTTAGCGTGCCATCTATCTGCAAGTGTGTCCCACTTCAAACTTTCTATGAGATTTGTAACGCTCTCGCGATGGCTAAATGTACCAGTCACGAATCTTGCCGCTACTCTTTGGACCTTCTCAGTCTCTTGAATCAGACCCAACTGGTAAGGGTCCCATACAGACGAACAATACTCTTAAGAGTGTATGAACTAACGTATTGTAAGCTATTTCCTTTGTTGAAGGACTGCATCGCTTCAGGATTCTACCAATAAACCGCAATCTAGAGTTCGCCTTACCCGTTACTTGTGTAATCTGATCATTCCATTTGAGATCATTTCGAATAGTCATACCCAAATACTTGACTGATGTTACCGCTTCCAAAGACTGATCATTTATTTTCTACTCATACATCAATGGGGATTTTCGCCTTGTTATACGCGGTAGATTACCCTTACTAATATTGAGAGATAACTGCTAGTCATTACACCACGCATTTATTTTCTGCAAATCCTCATTTATTTGTTCACAACTTTCGTGTGATACTACTTTCCTGTATACTACAGCATCATCGGCAAACAGTCTAAGGCCACTGTCAATACCATCAACCAGATCGTTTATGCAAATCGTAAAAAGAAGAGGACCTATTACGCTGCCCTGGGGCACGCCTGAAGTTACTCTTGTTTCTGTTGAAGTTACCCCGTTCAGGACGACATACTGCTCCATGTCTGTTAGAAAACTTTCTATCCAACCGCATATGTAATTGGATAGATCGTAAGCGCGTACTTTTTGTAGCAAGCGACAGTGCGGAACTGAGTCGAACGCCTTTCGAAAGTCGAGAAATATGGCATCAACCTGGGAGCTGGTATCTAGAGCCTTTTGTATATCATGCACAAAGAGGGCCAGCTGTGTCTCGCATGACCGCTGTTTCCTAAAACCGTGCTGGTTTCTGCAGATGAGCTTCTCAGAGTCTAGAAGGTTCATTATGTCTGAACACAAAATATGTTCCTTGATTCTACAACAAATCGATGTCAGTGAAATTGCCCGGTAATTATGTGCATCCGATTTTCTACCCTTTTTATAGATTCCTATGACCTGGACCTTCTTCGAGCCCCGTGGAACTTTCTGCCGTTCCAATGATCTCTGATAGATGACGGATAAGAATGATGCTATATTTGTAGCATTGTCAACATACAATCTTACGGGGATACTGTCTTGGCCAGATGCCTTTCTGGCGTCTAAGGATCTTAACTGTTTTGCAATCCCAGATACACTAAACACTATGTCAGCCATCCTTCCGTTTGTTCGATAACTGAAAGGCGGAATGATGCTGCAGTCCTCTATCGTAAACGTGTTTTTGAAAGCTAGGTTTAGAATTTCGGCCTTCTGTTTATCATTATCAGTTACATTACCCGTACTGTCAGCAAGAGAAGGTATTGAATTATTCGTAGCGTTCATAGATTTTACGTACGACCAATATTTTTTGGGGTTATTTTTAGATTCTGCTTTCAAATTCGTTAAAAGAGTCTCTCATTGTCTTTCTGACTGCTGCTTTCATTTCGCATAATTTCTGTTTGTCAGCGGGGCAATGACTACGTTTAAAACGACTGTGTAAAATTCTCTGCTTTCTCAGAAACTTCTTAAAATGTTTGTTATACCAAGGAGGATCCTTTACTTCCCCTATACTTTTGCTAGGCACATACTTCTCTAGCACGTGGTGACCAATACCTTTAAATTCCGACCAAAGATGCTCAATATCTTTGTGTCCCGCGGTGAATGCTTGGAGCTGACTATGAAGACATTCATTAATGACACTTTTATTTGGTTTCCCAAACAAGAACACTCTATGCTATTTCTTTGGTTTTTTTGCAACTTTCACTGACATAGAAGCCACAACGACATTATGGTCGCTAATACCTTCTTCTAGATTTACTTCCTCTAAAAGATCAGGTCTGTTTGTCGCCAATATATCTAGTATGTTCCAATCTCGAGTTGGTTTTCTAACCAATTGCTCAAGGTTGTATGTTGAGAGCGCTCCTAGAATAACTTCACAAGAATCTTTGCTTCTGCCCCCTGTGATAAACGTGTAAATTTCCCAATCAATGGATGCTAAAGTCTCCACCTATAACTAATGGATAATTTGGATATTTACTTCCTATGTACTCAAGACTTTCCCTGAAACGTTCTGCGACGTTTGTTGCGGATGCTGGTGGTCTATAAAAACATCCTAATACAATGGTCAATCCTTGTCTGATTGACAGCTTTATCCAGACTATCTCACAGTCCGACGCAATATCGATGTCAATTGCGTTTAAACAGCTTTTAACTGCAATGAACACACCACCTCCTATAGCATCAGTCCTATCCTTCCTATCAGAGTTCAAAATTTAACTGCTTTTTATGTCTGGTTTCGACCAGCTTTTGGTACCTAATACAATATTGGCATTGCTACTGTTCATTTCGGAGATTAACTCGGGGATCTTGCTACAGACACTTCGACAATGTACTAACATGAGATTAAGCATATTTAAATCCTTCGGAATGACCTGTTTAGGCGAACTAACAATTTTTACACTTGACACACCCAAATCAGTGTCATGGACTGATAATTTTTCGGTCCAGCCGTTTGTTTCCAGTTGGGAGGAACCTAATGTAAAAAAAAAAAAAAAAAAAACGTGCACGCCACAAATACTGTGCTACCCATGTAGCTGCTTCCTGTGTGTAGTGCACCCCTGATCTATTGAGGGGCGTCTTACAACCTTCCACCCCATAGCGTAGGTTGAGGTATCTATAACCATTTTCGTCACAGAGCCGACGTAGCCTCTGGTTTAGATTCTCCACTCGACTCCAAACCAGAGGACCCCGGTCCACCCTGGGTACGATGCTGCAGATCATCAGCTTGGCTGCCACTCCTAGAGAGATGGAGGCCGCCTTCACCAATTTAGCCAGCCGTCGAAAGGATCCAAGGATTTCCTCGGAAATCCGACGACAGGCATCGTTGGTGCCGACATGAGCAACAATCTGCAACTAGCAGCTGCAGACGATGCGTGTAGTATCAGTGAGCGTGCTGTCTTTGTGCAGAATAGGGAAGGCGCGATCTGTCTTGAGTTTCACCGAGGGCAGGTTCGAATCCTGCCTCGGGCATGGATGTGTGTGATGTCCTTAGGTTAGTTAGGTTTAATTAGTTCTAAGTTCTAGGCGACTGATCACCTCAGAAGTTAAATCGCAAAGTGCTCAGAGCCATTTTTGAACTGAGTGCAGATTGTGATGGCCTGGAGACTCAGTACGAGCATTTCGGAAACTCCACGACTCGTCCGGTATTCGAGGAGTGCTGTAGTGAGTGTCTTCAACGCGTGGCGTATCGAGGTGAAAGCACTTACAGACGTCGTGGGTTTGGGCGACCACCTCTCATTACAGATGTCGGACGTCGTAGGCTAGGCAGACTGTAAGATACGGCAGGTGGCGAGCTGTGGTGGAGCTAACACCAGATTTCAATGCTGGGCAGAGGAAAAGTGTGTCTGAACACACAGTGCAAGAACATTCCTAACGATGGGCCTACGCAGCCTATGAGCCATGCATGTGCCAACGTTAACACCAAGACACCAGCAACGACGACTGAAATGGGCACGTGACCATCAGCCCTGGACGTTGGCGCAGTGGCAGAGCATTACATGGTCTAATTAATCCCGATACTTCCTTCAACACGCCGATGGAAAGGCGCGAATCTTTCGTCTTCCAGAGGAACAGCTCCTTGACTCCTTTACAGCGGGACGAAGACAAGCTGCCGGTGACTCTGGGGAACATTCACGAGGACATCCATGGGTCCAGTGGATCTCGTCAAGATTTCATGACGGCCGAGGAGTATCGTACTCTAGTTGTAGACCACATACAACATTTCATGACAATCGTGATTCCCGACGGCAGTGGCATTTCTCAACAATATAGTGCCATGTTCCCAATGGGACGTCAACCTCTAATCCTAAACAAAATATTCTCCGGTTTTAAGCAGCGTCAATTCCAATAAAATTCTCGAGCTTTCGATGGCTAACTCCGCCATCGGCGTCAGGAGTAAAACTACTGCCGCGGCTGCACTATTTCCCGCTTATATAACTATGATTACGGCCGCTGGCACCAGTAAGAGAGGGCTGGAACGGCGCTTGCGTGGAGGGTGAGATGGGCAGCTCATAGCAGTTCCGGCCCGACCCGGCTGTGAGCTGCCCAACTCACCATCCACGCCCTTATTGGTGCTAGCGGC
The DNA here is from genome assembly GCF_023864345.2 of Schistocerca serialis cubense. Lineage (NCBI taxonomy): Eukaryota > Metazoa > Arthropoda > Insecta > Orthoptera > Acrididae > Schistocerca > Schistocerca serialis. Next base: position 466,832,336 of record NC_064643.1, read on the forward strand.
CGTAATCGTAGCTATATAAGCGGAAAACGGTGCCAGTCACGACAGTCAGTAATTTTACTCCTGACGACGATGGTGGAGTTAGCCATCAAAAGCGCGAGGATTTTATTGGATCTGACGCGGCTTGAAAACCAATAACATTTTATTCAGTCATGCCACCGCGGAAGACTCCCAGGAAACCTCTAATCCTTTCGTTCGTCCTCTTCGTCGGTTCTTTAATTAACTGATCATAGTAATTTTTGAACAAGGCGTTTTTCAAACTGTTAGCTATCCCCATTACCAGCCAAACTATGAAACAGTTTCTTTAGCAATTATTTCATTACTTTGTAGTAACCTTAATGCAGCTGATTTACGGTAAGTTGACAAAAGCCATGGGATAACTATATATATACACATACGGAAGGCAGAGCATTGGCGGAGCTGTCGTTTGTACTGAGGTAATTCATGCGAGAAGGTTTCCGATGTGATTATACCCGCACGACGGGAATTAACAGACTTTAAACAGGGAATAGTACCTGGAGCTAGACGCATGGGGCATTCCATTTACAAATCGTTGGGGAATTGACTATCGCGAGATCTACAGTGTCAAGAGTGTACCGAGAATACCAAATTTCAGGCATGGCCTCTCACCACGGACAAGGCAGTAGCCGATGGCCTTCACTTAACGACCGAGAGCAGCGGTGTTTGCGTAGAGTATCAGTGCTAACAGAAAAAAAACCGCAGAAATTAATGTGGGACGTAAGAAGCACGTTACAGTTAGGACACTGTGACGATATTTGGCGTTAATGGGCCATGGCAGCAGATGAGCGACGACAGTGCCTTTGCTAACAGCACGACACCGCCTGCACCACATCTCCTGCGCTCGCGACCATATCGGTTGCACGCTAGATGATGATGATGATGATGATGATGATGATGATGATGATGATGATAATGATCATGATGTTGATGTTGATGTTGGTTTGTGGGCGCTCAACATCGAGGTGGTCAGCGCCCGTACAAGTTCTCAATATTTCCATTTCCAATCTCGCCACTATGATGATGAGATGATGAGGACAACACAAACACCCAGTCTCCGGTCGGAGAAAATCCCTGCACGCTATACGACTGGAAAACCGTGGCCTGGGTGGATGGGTCTCGATTTCAGTTGGCAAGAGCTGATGGTATGGTTCGAGTGGGGCGTCAACATGGCACTGTGCAAGTTGGTGTTGCCTTTATATTTCAATTCTGTTGTGTTTACATGGAATGGACTTTGTGCTCTTGACGAACTGAACCGATGACTGACTGGAAATGTTTATGTTCGTTTACCTGGAGACCATTTTCTGCCAGTCATGGACTTCATGCTTCCAAACAACAACGGAATTGTCAGTTGTTCGCGACTGGTTTGAAGGACATTCTGGACAATTAGAGCGAATGAGTTGTTCACCCAGAGCGCTAGCCATGAATCCTATCGAACATTCATCGGACGTATCCGAGATGTTAGTTTGTGCACAAAATCGAGCACCGACAACACTATCGCAATACAGAGCCGCTATAGAGGTAGCATGGCTGAATATTTCTGCAGTGGACTTCCGACAGCTTGTTGAGTCCATGCCACATCGAGTTGTTGCACAACGCTGGGAAAAAGGAGGTCCGAGATGGTATTATGTCATTTCAGTGTATTTTTTGCAAATATCTACAGTAGCAGCAAGGTGAGGCCTTGGGCGGAATAATCTTCACCTGTGAAAAATGTATATTAATCATAACCTCCAAATCTGTAAACATTAAAACTCCGCAATTCAGCACACGGCATTCTACTTGCAGACATTAATGAAAAAATCTTCCGAAAAATTCTTACGGACGAAGACATTACGAGATCTTAAGATATAATTTTGGAAACAGTTTTATTGGGCGTCTTATCTGTAATTTGATCGAGGCCACGGCATAGAGATTGCTTGACGGTTTGGTACAGCCAATCCCAATTCAACCCAAGCCAATGTTTTGGCAGCAGGCTTATGAAAAGAGGAATACATTTTCAGAACTAAGGGCTGCAGCGATGCAGCAGTTTTCTGCAGAACGCACGCAGAGTGGTGGCAGAAACGTGCCATTCTGGGCTGCCCGTCGCGATGAGCAGGTAACGATGTTTCCTTCAGTGAAATGGACGGGAGACCAGCGAATGACGTTAAACAGGTCCATCACTGGCAGCCAGCCAGCGACCTTCATTTCTCCGATAGAGGGCGACAGCTGCGCCGCTATCGAGTTTTCCAGCGCAGTTATTGGCCGTTCGCGATAATGATTGTGTACACCGCTACCGCGTGCGCCAGCGATAGCTTCAATCGACCAGTTGCAACTGGCAATTAAACATCGACCGTAGCTATAATCGCTACCTGTCGTTGCCTGTCACCTCAGGAAGATATTTGCTTTCTCTCGCTTCTGCTCTATTGCTGAAACATGAAGTATCGACACAGTTAAAACGTCATTTGCCTTACTCGTGTTATTTGCAATGGGACTCAGGTCAATTACACCATCATTTCAACGACTCAGATGCTGAAGACTGGAGGTCTACATACTACCCGCCAGCTCGTAGGTGGCATTCAGTATTCAGATTACTAGACATTTATATTAAACTGCTACTTCTAATGGCGAAAATTGTTAATTGTGGTGTGAAACCTATCTCGCCTCATACAGTTATCAAGGAATTTGTTGATGATGACGTAAAATTTATCTTTTAATGGTCCTTAAATCTGAATTACCGCATGTCGCAGAGTAATACAACAAATCTGAACTAATTCATCATGTGTCTTTACAGTACCTACTCAAAATTTCTACATCTGCATTTTCGAGAAACAAAAAAACCGACGTACAGAAAAGGGTCAAGCATGCAAAATCATTCCAGTGGATCGGCACACTTCGATGGCGCCTGAGACGAATGTAGTAACCTGTGTTCATGTCTTACTGTGAATCTATGTTGCTGAGTTACTGCAGATTTTGAAGAGTTTCTCACTGCACGATGCTGCAGCAGGGTCTCAAGTTTATCACATGCGGTGACTTACCTGAAACAAAAGGAAAATTTGGTGTAGGTAGATGCTTAAGAAGTAATGTTTTCATCAACTAAATTTAATTTATCTAGACACACAACCCTCCCCCCTCCACCTCCCCCCCCCCCACACACACACACAAACAAACGTGGTAACAGTCATACTTTCCCATAAAGCGTGCGACATACAAAAATACAGGACGGGAAACCCCATAATTACTTCCCACTTCTGAGATAAGCTACAAACATCGTGGTGTTTACCTTTTTATAGCCTCCAAATAATTTCATGTAGCTTAATAATACTTCAACACCTATTCCTTCAGATCACCTTTTAGTGTTGTTTTAGCATTAATTGCAGCTATCTGAGCACTTGGTAAGTTACTGTAAAAAGAGGCTGGAAGTTTGCAGATACTGCTATAATCTTGATGTCCAGGGGCTACGAAGTTCGCTAGGTAATAATTAAAACAGTAATTTCCAATAACTCCATTTTTATTTTTATTTTAGTCATGTGCTGCAAAAGTACGACACAGAAAATAAATTTAAAAGAACTAACGTAGGAGTAATTCTTCACAAAACAAATGAAACAGTGACGTAGTTTTTGCGTTTGGTGAAACTGCGTAATAAAATAAATCAAATTGGCGCGCGTTCATTGTTTATATAGTTTCTGTTTCTGTACACCAATTTTTTGAAAAGAACGAACTACTCAAATCATTGTCAAATTGCTAAATATAAGTGAATTACAGTGTTCAGACGTATTAAGGGAAGTTGAAATTTAAATGCAACAAAACAGTGGAATTTATTCCTTAATTTCAGCTCTTCTTCGTAATGTAATGATCTAGAAATAGTGTATTTAGACATCATTAGTATTTTCAAAACTATTTCATTAGAGAAACTATTTTCAGTGAGTTGCCCACATTATTCCAATCAGCAAACAACATAAAGAAATCAATAATAAATTCTAACTTACACCTTTCAAATAAAAATCTGAATATTCTGAATAGTTACGAGTTTCTCAGTCTGTATTTTGAAAAAAGAATAAATAAAAAATCATTTCTGATTTCTTGAAAATTTCTAGTCTTGTCTTTTCTTTTTGGTACGTTTGTTCTACATAAAATAATTAGTAGACATATTTGTATTGTGCTTAAAAACCATATAATCACTACCGCAAACAGGCCATTAGTAAATTCGAAACATGATTCAGACTGAACAGGCAACGTAAAGATAAGACCGCAGGGCTCGTGGTGCACGATGAACTGAAATAAAAACCACGATTTGTGGTTGAAGGCGGATTTTTGATTTTATGTTACGAAAGTAATACAGTCAGGGAAGCAACACTGACAGCAATGGATAAAATTGAGGTAAGTGAAAGGATCGGTCATATTAATTACCGACAAATTAAGGTTATATTGTTTATCAGCCCAAATGTACCCCATAATACAGCTGTAAACATGTATAGCAAATTACTAATGCTAGACTTTATCAAATGGTACAGTTTATCATTGATATCGGTCTTTTCATTTACAGGATGGTCAAAAACAGTCTTAAAAGCTTGTACGGCTGTTCAAATGGTTCAAATGGCTCTGAGCACTATGGGACTTAACTTCTAAGGTCATCAGTCCCCTTGAACTTAGAACTACTTAAACCTAACTAACCTAAGGACATCACACACATCCATGCTCGAGGCAGGATTCGAACCTGCGACCGTAGCGGTCACGCGGTTCCAGACTGTAGCTCCTAGAACCGCTCGGCCACCCCAGCCGGCTTGTACGGCTGTTGCAGAGTAGTTTGTGCTGAGAAATAATTGCTCATAAAAAAGTTAGATTAGATACGTTCCTCTTTTCCCGAGTTAATTAGCATTGAATTTAGCCGATCAGAAGGTTGCGGGCGCAAATTCAAGCGCCCCTCCAGTGGCTTGTATCGCCAAACGTGTTGGTTCAAATGGCTCTAAGCACTATGGGACATAACATCTGAGGTCATCAGTCCCCTAGAACTTAGAACTACTTAACTTAACTAACCTAAGGACATCACACACGCCCATGGCCGAGACAGGATTCGAACATGCGACCGTAGCGGTCGCGCGGTTCCAGACTGAATCACCTAGAACCGCTCGGTCACAACGGCCGGTGCGAAACGTGTTCTTTGTTTGGGTACCTAAGGCCGAATAAAAGAGGTATACAAAAACTGGACATGGGACGATAATAAGAATCGAACCCAAGTCAAAGGCTGCTCAGTCTCGTGCGCTGTCATCTACGCTTTGAGAACAACTGATACTAGTTGTATTTGGCAGGCAGCTTGAATTCACACGTGCAACAGCATGATTGACTAACTTCAGTCTAATTAACTCAAAAAAGGAGCAACATATAGTTCTTTTTTTTTAACAATTATTCCTCAGAACAACCCAATCTGCAACACATTTATAAGCTTTTCAGACTTTATTACCTCACTGTGTAAACTTCGCCTGTTTTCTGATGTTTGTAATTTCTAGATTTCCAACGTACAGGGCCATCGATATAAATCTGAACTACTTCAAAGGGTCATAATTTCCCTCCGGAAGGTCGTAGTAACGGAAAAGTTGTCTCATTGATCTCAGTAGTTCTGGACGAGTCAGGAGTACCTTTCACAGTCTATATCTGGCAGAAACGTGCAGTACACACTTTTACAGCGAGATTTTATTGTAAAAACACAATAAAAAAAACAAAACAAAAAAAGGAATGCTTCCATCATGTGCACTCTGTGTGGTTAAATTGCCGATTTCTTCCCAGCTCTCTAACATGTGCCACATAAAATGCCTGTCTTTTGTTTCGATCAACGCAACGATTTGCTTGGAAAGTTCTCCAAGCGTCTTCGAACGTTATCAACAACCCCTGCGCTCAGTGATGGTCTCTGTTTACCATTGTCATTGTTTACCACATGAGCTGTCTCCAGCTTCCACATAATCGATAAAACTGTTGCCTTCTAACTAATTTGTCTGTCTAAGAAGACATATCGGGTTTCCGGAGGTAATTCAGTGTGCACGATATTCCAACAAAGGCAACTTACGTCAGCTTACGTCAACACACAAAACAGCAGATGCTGAGCTGGTGTAAACCCCTTCTCATTCACGAAACACCCTGCATGATGAAAAGGTTGGAGCGTGGTGCGCGGTGTCATCTGGCAGAACCGCTGGCGGTCCCATTATCTTTGACGCGAAACTACAGTTTATATGGGCATCTTCAGTCGTACATTTATGGACCAGCTGGATGACGTCGAACTTACAGAACATTATTTTCAACAAGGTGGAGCAAATTGTCGTACGTCTAACGCTTCCATGCAGCTTGTAACCAGTTTCTTTGGTGAGCGAGTGATCTCAAAAAATTTGTGCCCCCCCCCCCCCCCCCAAAATCACTTGACCTAACCGCCGCCAGCCCCCCCCCCCTTCTTCCACCCCTCCCACCCATCCAAAGCATTTTTTTTTCCTTGTGGGGATATCTTAAGAGCCGAGTGTACAAGAATAGACCACAGACCACTGCAGAACTCCGTGAGGCCGTAACATACGAAATAAGCAACACTGGCGAGAATACACTTCACGGAACATCGCGGAATGTGGTCGTGTGACTAGGGTCTCCCGTCGGGTAGGCCGTTCGCTGGGTGCAAGGCTTTCGATTTGACGCCACTTCGGCGATTTGCGCGTCGATGGGGATGAAATGATGATGATTAGGACAACACAATACCCAGTCTCTGAGTGGAGAAAATCTCCGACTCAGCCGGGAATCGAACCCGGGCCCTTAGGACTGACATTCTCTCGCGCTGACCACTTTTTTTTTTCTTTCCCCCTTTATTTCGTTCATTGTGTTCGTTGCGTTTGGTCTGGGCGTTCCTCACATGACAACCGTTCAAGTAGATCGTTGACTCCTTGATTCAGTTTTTTTATTACAGAGGGCTACCGCCTCTCTGACCGAATACACTGAGCTACCGTGCTGGCTACGGGTAATGATCAAATGGCCCTTTCTCAATACGTCGTTACGAAACGACTCTCAAATTGCCTGTGCGCGCTCGCCACCTGCCTTCACCGTCTACAAGAGCCAGGAAACTATTTTCGTGGTCAGCCAGAAAGCGATGGAGAAGATACTGATCATAATTTCAAGTCTTCAAGTCCACATTACTCTTTGTGTTCACTGAAAGGAAATGTTCCTAGTTGTTATTTATTCAGTGGGATCAGGAACTATGACCATACATGAAATTTTAGAGCTTTAACTAATTGACATACACTGTAAAAATTCACACGCACAAAATATAAGTCTCAGTATTGTAACTAATATGCCTATTGGAAACAGCACTATTAAGATTTCATAGGCAACCTGGACGTGAAGTTCCAATTAAATGGGGTCTGTCACCCTGACTTCTAATCATCGAAGATTAATTGCTCGGCTTAAATTGAAAAATAATCTCGCCATTTACCTGATGATTTTGTCGACATTACTTACGTGAAATCTAAACGATACTGGACGGAAAAAGCATTCAAGTATGCCCAGCTCTGACGGCATCTGAGGCACAAAATACGAGTGCGTTTGACTGACGAGGACAGTTTGATATCTCGGTGCGCAGTGTGTCCTCCCACTGCCTCTCCAGCTGTATTTATACAGGGGCGCAGCGAACCACCAAACGGAACACTTACCATCAACCACCCTAGGCACAGGTAGCAGTTCCTAAATGGTCCCTTTCTCAGACACTTAGTAATTACGACGGGCGTTTGAAAAGTCCGAACAAAAACAAAAGCTACTTACGTGTTTGGGGTAAACCTTTTTTATTTTTCGACAGAGTTTCCTTTTAGACTTATACACTTCGTCCAACGCTGTTCTAATTTGTTGATCCCTTCCGAATAACAGAAATTGTCCAAGTCTGCAAAATAGCTATTACTTGCTGCAATCACCTCCTCGTTTTGGGGAACAAATAGTAGTCCGAGGGAGCCAAGTCTGGAAAATAGGGAGCGGGGGGTGGTGAAACGAGTTGTAATCCTGTTTCCATTAATTTTGGGACCGCAATTGCTGAGGTGTGTGCTGGTGCATTGTCATGATGGAAGAAGACATTTTGCGGTCCAATCGCCGGCGTTTTTCCTGCAGCTGGGTTTTCAAACGGTCCAATAGCGATGAATAATATTCACTTGTAATAGGTTTACCCTTTCCCAGATAGTCGATGAGTATTATCCATTGCGAATCCCAAAGGACAGTCGCCGTAACATTTCCGGCAGAAGGAATGGTCTTCGCCTTTTTTGGTGCAGATCCTCCCTTGGTAACCCATTGTTTAGATTGTTGTTTGGTTTCAGGAGTACAGTAATGTATCCATGTTTCATCCACAGTGACGAAACGACTCTTAAAATCCTGCGGATTCTTCCTGAACAGCTGCAAACTATCCTTGCAATACTTTACACGATTCCGTTTTTGGTCAAGTGTGAGCAATCACGGAACCCATCTTGCAGATAGCTTTCTCATGTCCAAATGTTTATGCAAAATGTTACGTACCCGTTCATTCGAGATGCCCACAGCACTAGCAATCTCACCCACCCTAAGTCTTCTGTCATCCATCAACATATGGCCACTACGAAAATTTTGAAACCACATATAAACTGTTTTGATCGAAGGTGCAGAGTCACCGTATTGTTTATCAAGCTCGTGCGTAGTCCCCTGGGACGTTTTGCCTTTCATGAAGTAATGTTTAATCACCACACGAAATTCTTTTTCGTCGATTTTTTGACAATCACTCGACTTCCTTGATTCACACGAATGCCAAACACAAAGAAATTGACTAATATGGCTGACATTTGGTGTACGTTTTTTCCAAAGATGCTACTAACTAAACATGATTGGTGTACGTTTTTTCCAAAGATGCTACTAACTAAACATGATTTCGATACGCGCCGGTGGTGCCATCTCTGGGACTTTACACGGACTTTTGAAACGCACCTCGTAATACTTCTGTCGTTTAATAATATAGAATCATCTAAATTTTTATATAGAGAGAGTTAAGTTTAGTTTAGTTACTGAAAAATTTATAGCTGGGCAGCGTTTAAACTTTGCCGGTTAGAATTTTTAGAATGGAACCGACAGTAGAACATGACCTCTGAACTGCCTCTTTAAGATTCCTCGTAACCATTGTTATTTGCAATACAGTCTTTCAACTTGGTGCAGCTGTAATTATTTCATAAATGAAATGCTATCGAGTGCTGTAATTAGAGCTTTCTATCCTAAATACAAATTACACTTACTCTAGTAAGAATAAGGACATTTGCGTTCCAAATTTGGTTTTTAGTAAATAACCTGCAAACCAAAAGAGGTAGCTTATTCGTGCCACGTATTTAATATTTATACACGAAACTGAGGCGATGTACGAACTTTCAGTTTTCTGAGTCTAATATTTAGCGGCTTAAATTTTTCTTAAAAATTCAGATTTTAACCGAAACATTGCTGCGATCAAGTTCAGACTTGTAACTTTTAATTATGACATACATTTGCATATTCTAACCAGTTTTTAGCTTTCTAATTTTATAATTCAGCGCCGCTTATTTCTTTTTTATGATTGGTTGTTTTGCCTAATATATTCATTTGATCATTCTGAGACTTAACGTTTACTAAACATACACTGACGAAGTGTGGAAAAGTTATCTTAATTTTTAATTTCACTCTTAAATTATGGTGCAATTCTTTCTTTGTATGTTAAGTAAAAGCAACATTTGCTGTGAGGACTTGTTTGTTTGTGATCTACCAATTATGTATAATTATCTCCCTAAATTCCGAATGTGTCCTATTACTGGTTCAGATCCATCACTTTGATTTGCAGCTCCTTGTATTGGCCGTGTTTGCAGTTAAAATTGTTGGATGTGAGGTTCGCTAGTTATGCAAAACACCGTTTTTCTCAGTACCGAAGCATGTTTCGGCACCATGTGCCTTCATAAGTGGGTTTTCGTTTTTATTTATTCTGCAATGTGAACATTTTTGTTATATGATTATAAAATTATGTGCATTTTTAGTTCAAACAACAGATCGTTTCTTTTTGAAAATACCTTTACATTTGGTGTGCATGAATTTTCTGGATCACTTGTGTGTTAATTACTACGCGTAGCTTGTCATCTTCAAACAAACGATGTTGATGAGAATTTTTTTTTGTTGGGTGTTAACCCATCTTTTACAATGTAATTCAGTTTTTCGCGATGTTTTCGCGCCTATGTTCGTTTTTACTTACGTTTTCGAGTGGCAAGTACTTCCATTCTCCGCATAATGCTGAGGTGTTGTGATGCACACATAACTGTAAGAAGTATTTTCCAGAATAAATAAAAACGAAAAACCTACTGATGATGGCACAGTGGTGCCGAAACATGCTTCGGCACTGATAGAAACGGTGTTTTGCATAACTGGCGGATCTCACATTCAACAATTGGTTCAGATGTTATGACTCATTGAAATAATTCAGATTTCTATGGATGGCAGCGTATTATGTGAAGTGATGAAGTGCCGTTAGGCGGCAGCTGCCAGAGTGGCGGCAGAGTAAGTGCCTCGGCGCGGTGTCGCAGCGCTTGTCAAATGACGGCATGGAGCCCTCGGCCTCGTCACAGGCTGGGCCGTGTTTTATTTAGCAGGCGGCGCGTTCTGCTTACTGCGGGCGGCACGCAACGTAGAGCAGTGCAGCGCCGTCCCTATCAACAGGTAAAGCGTTACCTGTCGCGTAAACCTCTTACTCCTCGACAGTCTGCCACTCCTGATGTAAGGCAGCATTCTAGGTTCACAGACGTGACTGAATGCCGTGAAGCCGTCGCTGAATTGACAAATAACACATCGACTTAAGAGATACGAAGAAGTGAATGCTTTTATCACTTCTCAGGCTGCTTTACTACCCTAGGGCAGTTTGTAAATAGACGTGTGGACATAAGAAACTAAGTGTCTGGAATTAACGGTCCGATGTTAGCACACAAGAAATTTGTCACCCTAGGAAACATCACACTAGTAAGGTATAACTTCGCCTCTCACCTTGATAAGGGTCTAAGTTCGGCGAGGAAAAGGGAGCGCAAGTCACTTCAAGTCATATACAACTGAAGCCATTTACTTATGATTCGACTCCCTAGGATTATCAAATTCCGGCGACGGCGAGTGTTCATTAGAGACAAGGGTACGTCAGGAGTGTTCAGGGGAAGTGTGGTAGGATTGCTATTATGTTCTGTATAAATAAATGGTCTGGCAGACAGGGCAGGCAGCAATCTGCGGTTGTTTGCTGATGCTGTGGTGTACGGGAAGATGGCGACTTTGAGTGACTGCAGGGGATACTACGTGGCTTAGACAAAATTTGTAGCTCTAAATGTGGAAAAATGTAAGTTAATGCAGGTGATTAAGAAAAACAAACCCGTACTGTTCGGATACGGCAGAATTAGTGTCTTGCTTGACACAGTCACGTCGTTTAAATATCTACGTGTAACGCAGCAAAATGATATGAAGTGGAACTAGCACGTGAGGATTATGGTAGGGAAGATGGATGGTCAGGTTCGGTTTATTGGGAGAATTTTGGGAAAATGTGGTTCATCTGAAAGGATATCGCATATAGGACAAGCTTGTGCAACCTGCTCTTGAGTACTGTTGGAGTGTTATGGATCCGTACCAGATATGATTAAAGAAAGGAATCGAAGCAATTCAGAGAAGGGTTGCTAGATATATTACCCATAAGTTTCGACAACACGCAAGTGTTACGGAGAAGCTTCAGGAACTTAAATAGGAGTGCCTGGAGGGAAGGCAACGTTCTTTTCAAGGCACATTGTTGAGAAAATTTATAGCACCATTGTTTGAAGCTGACCGCACAATTATTCTGTTGCGGCAACATATATTTCGCGTTAGGACCACGAAGATAAGATGCGAGAAATTTGGGCTCGTACAAAGGTATACAGACAGTTGTTTTTTCCTCGCTCTGTTTGCGAGTGGAACAGGAAAGGAAATGACTAGTAGTTGTACAGGATACCCTCCGCCACGCACCGCACGGTAGCTTGCGGAGTATGTATGTAGATATAGATAATCATTCCTATGTGTCATCCGCTGCTCTCAATAGCAACTGACGATTCCTAGGTGATTTAGCGGCCTAGTACATATGTGATAGGGTGCCTGAGTGCTAGTCAAACCAGGAACGAATGAGTGCAGCCCTTTGGACAAGGCTGTTATCTTGGGGGAGAGAAGGGATTGTCCACAAGGCAATCACGATTATGTAGAAGGAAGGACAAAACTTGGTTACCGATAATGTTAACATACACAGCCTGGTTCATACACACGTTAAACAAAATTAGTGCCTCCAATTTATGGTAGGAAAAACACTCCCTAAATATCACAGAAACAGCTACATCCTGAACTACACCCTCCTTGTGATGCTGGGTGAATGTCTCATTGGTCTGTCGGTGCTCTCGACGCCTTGCATCGTTTGAAAATGGGCAGAGTCGCGACTCTTTGGACGACACCAACCCGCAGTCAGTTACTGTTTATTTTCTTTCTGTGTTGTTTGACCCTTGCCAGACTTGCAGCTTTTTGTGCTGCTGTGAGCAATGGTCTCTTGCAAGGTACACTACACCAAACGTCCATTGCATGCAGTTCTCCTCGTAATGTACGGTCGGAAATGGATGGACCTGCATTCACTAAGCAATTCATTCATCATTTCAAATCAGAAGCGGCTTGTAATCAGATTGCATGCTTATGGAATATCGTCTCATTTATGCGACTGGATTCGTGATTTCCTGACAGAGAGTTCGTAGTTCGTAGTAACCGATGAAAAGTTATCGAGTAAGACAGAAGTGATTTCTGGAGTTCCCGAAGGTAGTGCTCGGTGCTCCTTATCTATATAAACAATTTAGGAGACACTCTGAACTGCCGATTATGCTGTCTTTTATCGTCTAGCAAAGCTGAAACTTTAAACATTTTTATTGGCTGTGATCCAGCAACCGTTCGCTATTTAATTACAGGATGTATATATAGCCACATCGGTTGCACAATTTTTTTTTGTCAGTTCACCAAGGTTTCCATTGCACTATGGCATGGAATGCATGGAATCACACCATGGTTACAAACGTCTGAGTAAAAGTGCTCTCGTCAAACATAAATGTCACAGGAATAAAAACTAAAATGTAAAAATGTAACATAATTGTCAACTACATAAAATACTCTAGGGAATTCAATGACAGCTTCAAGGTCTCTTAGGGCCAAGAGCGGCATCACACAGCCGCTACCGTCAGACTAAACGGCTGTCATAGCGGCGAGGATACAATCAGAGATGCACCTTCGAGTAGCTCAACTGGTGAACGAGCATGTTAGCACTTCCAACAGAGGCGTCCAGTTCGACAACGAATTGTTTGATTGTGATCCATCGATCATCTTGAATGAGAGTGTTCGCACGTTCCAAAACTATAAGAGCCACTTGTGTGTGCGGCCGGTCGGGATGCGGGGCACCAGACTGGTTGACGCGACTTTGTTGGGATGATGACAGATGTCTCGCCTAATAGCTCACCGTGTTTTTGTTCACACTTTTATTTACTACCACTTCTCCGTAGACATTCTGCAAGCGCCTATAAATATCTGGGTTGCTTTGGTTAGAAGAAACTCAATAACAGCTCTCTGCTGGGAAGGCACCTCCGTTACAGACGCCATATTTAAGCTACGTATAGCGCCGCTACCTATCGGAACTTCATGAAGCTGTAGTGGCTGAAGTGGAAGTATTCCGCAATCTCAGACAGCAAATTACGCAACTTTTCAACTGAAATGCGTCGCAGTACGTACTGAACGCTCCCGGTTAGCAACTGGAGTTGCGATAGAGACACTGCTGGAGTACATTAGTAACGTCATCATTATGACTGACAGGGTGTGCAATGCCCATGCTCTGCGTCAGATTGTTAATGAACACTAAGAAGGATCACGGAAAATACAGCTTGCGTGTAAGACACAGTTTCCAATTTCTGACTGTTTCAAAGGAGCATGATTGTGAGTGAAACTTCCTGGCAGATTAAAACTGTATGCCGGACCGAGACTCGAACTCGGGATCTTTGCCTTTCGCGGGCAAGTGCTCTATAAACTAAGCTACCCAAGCACGACTCACGTCCCGTCCTCACAGCTTTACTTCTGCCAGTACCTCGTCTCCTAACTTCCAAACTTCACAGAAGCTCTCCTGCGAACCTTGCACAACTAGCACTCCTGAAAGAAAGGATATTGCAGAGACATGGCTTAGCCACAGCCTGCAGGATGTTTCCAGAATGAGATTTTCACTCTCGAACGGAGTGTGCGCTGATATGATTGTGAGCGTTTGAGGGCGGTTGATGGCATCGCGCAATAACCAGGTCTTCCCTGCGTTCTGGTGCGACGACAACGTTGGACTGAAATGGGATGTAAGGCTTCTGTAGTTTGTCAGGTCTTAGTGTGTTAATAAACCCAAACCATTCGAAGTGATTTAATGTAGATGGCGTTATTGGTTACTGAGCATTGTCGTGTGTCAAACTCTTCGGTGTACTTCGTTCTCGAGGGATAAATGACCTTAAGTGAGTTTGTGTTCTTTTAAAGTACTCCCCTTACTGTGTCAGAATGAAACTACATAATGATGTTTATTCTGTCCGTTGAATGTAACCAAGTGAGAGCAGAGGAGTCCAGCATCGGGTACTCCTTTTGTAAGGAGTTTGATAAGCGGCGGTCGCGAAAACCCTAACAGCCGAAGGTCAGCACGCGGAAGGAGATGCGGCTCGACTCGTCTGGGTCACGGATACTTAGTTATTGTACACTGTGAAACAAAAAAAAAAGAACTCTATCATTCTAAATGGATCAAATGTGAGATTGTAAATCAGGCTGTGTCCATCTGCCGAGGTGTCAAAGGACTGGAAATTTTACATTCGATTACGGCAGAAAGTTCTGTGGTAAATTTTGTGTGCATATAATAGGGTGAGTTCATAACATTTTTAATATATACGACGAATGAAAAAATATTCTGAAAATTTTAAGGAAAAAATTTCAGGAAAAATAGCCAAGTGCGAGTTGGTGTCACGCACTGATGATTCTGTACAAATTTAGTTATCTGTACAGATGGTTCATTCGTCCTAGGAATCAAGGATCTCGACGATTTTTACCTATTATCGATATCAATACTGGTAACATATCGGTTCTGGGAATTCCAAAATGGTATGAAAATCTCCAGTAGCTCCTGAGACTAGCCTGAACATACTCGTACAAAAAGAAGCTAGCAAGAGACTTCAGTTTATATATTTATAAAGAAAAGATATAATAAAATATTTTTTATTTACTTACTAAAACTTGACTACGACTTAAATTTTACGTTTGCATGCAATAATATTTTGCTATTACGCTTCCGACGGATGATAAATGCAACCAAGTTCTTCTGAGAAAAGACGTATTTTTTTATGTGATATGATTAAAGTTTAACAATTTTCTTTTTTTTCCTTTTAACTGTATTTGAAACCTTACTTCCTGCCAATTTTCATAATTGTAGGTCAATGGGAAGTATGCTATAGATCTTGCTGAATGAGTTTACGAATAACAAAATACCTGACATAAATGGCCTTATATTTGACAAACTTGAAGTTTTACACCGTCGAGGGAATCTAGACCTTAGAAAGTGATACAAATTTCAAGTCGATACGTTAACCCGTTCCTGACAGAAAGGTTTTTATCAGTCGGACGGAGAGACCGACTGAGAAACGGTCAACAAAGCGACCCTGTAAAGAATCCGTTTTTACCGATTGAATTACAGAACCCTAAAGAGATCGAGAAATTACGAACGAACACCTCTGGATATTTGAATTTATCTAAACTATGACCAGTGAAATAATTCAGAAGTAACTAAAACAATTTTAACCGACGACAGGAAGCGACTAATCCAAATTATACACTGTTACCTTTTTATTTCTACGAGTATACAAAGTCTATAATAAGTAACAAAATTTGTGTAAGGCAAAACTGAGTAACAACTCGTTGGCTGTCTTATATTTTCTAATGATCTATGGAATATAGTCGGAACAGTAAAGTTAGAGAATCGCCCAGCTACAAAAAGTCAATGCGAGAAAAATAAACTTTTTATCAAAAAGAAATTTTCTCCTCCCGTTAGCTTAATTCTGCGACCTGTGATGATGGGTCAAGAGAGAATGTCACAAATATAGCTGCGAAGAAAGTTGACGGAAAAAATATCTCTAAATAACGACTTCGAATCAACGTAGTGAGAATGTGTCGCGGGTTTCAAATGGTTCAAATAGCTCTGAGAACTATGGGACTTAACGTCTGAGGTCATCAGTCCCCTAGAACCTAGAACTACTTAAACCTAACTAACCTAAGGACATCACACACATCCATGCCCGAGGCAGGATGACGCGGGTTTCCATCCACGGCCATTGGGTTAGCCTCTTATCGCTACTGCATTGCGGCAAAACCTGATGGCAGATTACAACGTACCATTACAAACTGTGTGTTCACTCTAATCACATTGTACCTACTCATTAAAATTATTCCCTCAGTCCTATGTAAAAACAACTTACCGTCCTTGCATACAAAACACGGTTTTTTAAGTGATGTTACGTGCTTCGCTGCAATGAGCAGCTAATGTTTTTTTCTTTTTTTTTAATTTCAGTCTTTGATCACAATATGAATTCTTTAGACGATGACCGGTTTCAGTCCGTAATGACCATCCTCAGATCTTTTTTACGCCATGTCCTAAAGATCTGAGGATGGTCATTACAGACTGAAACCGGTCATCGTCTAAAGAATTCATATTGTGATCAAAGACTGAAATAAAAACATTTGACAGCATTGGATCACTGTTTGTATACGCGACCATGTCGCAGTTGGTGAAATGAGCAGCTGGTTTGTATTATTTTGAGTTAAGAACTATGGATTCATTACGATTCTTCGCTTTGCATCCGCCTGGCGCGAGGTGTGACCGAATTCCGTCGTCTGGAGTGGCTGCGCTGACATTCAGCGTCGTACCGCAGAGCTCGATGATTTATTATTTGTGTCCGTGTACAGTTAAGTAATGACGTCCCTAATGATTAGCCAGTGATCAGCCACGCTGCATGCCAATTTCAATTACGAGTCTATTTAAAGGCGAAATTAACCCTGCACCATGTTTACGAACTGCAGTATTTATTTTTTAGACCTGTTAGTGGCGCAACCTGATCGTAGGTCGATTTCGCTGTGTTGTGAGTGTTGGTTAATGTTCTCAGGAATCGCTCAAAATTCGGATGGAATAGGATACTACAGATATGAAGAAAGGAAACGATGATGTTACCGGAGAAAAGAAAGGTGAGAGAACTTCACTGACAGCGTGCAATATATTTTGCAATAATGTTCATATATATTAAATATGAAAGTTTATACAAAATTTATATTCTAATTGTGCCGGCCGGCACTGTTAGGTCACAACTGAGAATTCAACATAGAGACAAATAAACATATGTAATCCTAAGAGGCTAAATTTTCCTTTAATAATAATTGACTATGGCATTAAAACCATTTTAAAAACTAAAATTCACTTACCAAGCTTTAAAATACAAAATATAGAATAACACCACTACCTTAATGAGGAGCAATTGCGCTTCGCGACAGCAGCTAACCTCATCCAGATCAGCTTGGACCACAGCTTAATTACAGTTGTTACAATACATATCAGCCAGGGCATAAACAGCATTCCACGAAAGGAACACTGAAGCAAGGAACTTCTACTTAAGGCTGCACTGTAACTGGTAACTGAGATAATGTAGATGACGATCAGATTACTTCCAACAACAAATGGCCCGAAATACTGTCCAAGACACAACCACAGACACAAAAGAAACAAAGCTGTACCCAGAAGGAATAACCCGAATCGGACGGAAATTGGTTGATGAATATACACTCCTGGAAATTGAAATAAGAACACCGTGAATTCATTGTCCCGGGAAGGGGAAACTTTATTGACACATTCCTGGGGTCAGATACATCACATGATCACACAGACAGAACCACAGGCACATAGACACAGGCAACAGAGCATGCACAATGTCGGCACTAGTACAGTGTATATCCACCTTTCGCAGCAATGCAGGCTGCTATTCTCCCATGGAGACGATCGTAGAGATGCTGGATGTAGTCCTGTGGAACGGCTTGCCATGCCATTTCCACCTGGCGCCTCAGTTGGACCAGCGTTCGTGCTGGACGTGCAGACCGCGTGAGACGACGTTTCATCCAGTCCCAAACATGCTCAATGGGGGACAGATCCGGAGATCTTGCTGGCCAGGGTAGTTGACTTACGCCTTCTAGAGGACGTTGGGTGGCACGGGATACATGCGGACGTGCATTGTCCTGTTGGAACAGCAAGTTCCCTTGCCGGTCTAGGAATGGTAGAACGATGGGTTCGATGACGGTTTGGATGTACCGTGCACTATTCAGTGTCCCCTCGACGATCACCAGTGGTGTACGGCCAGTGTAGGAGATCGCTCCCCACACCATGATGCTGGGTGTTGGCCCTGTGTGCCTCGGTCGTATGCAGTCCTGATTGTGGCGCTCACCTGCACGGCGCCAAACACGCATACGACCATCATTGGCACCAAGGCAGAAGCGACTCTCATCGCTGAAGACGACACGTCTCCATTCGTCCCTCCATTCACGCCTGTCGCGACACCACTGGAGGCGGGCTGCACGATGTTGGGGCGTGAGCGGAAGACGGCCTAACGGTGTGCGGGACCGTAGCCCAGCTTCATGGAGACGGTTGCGAATGGTCCTCGCCGATACCCCAGGAGCAACAGTGTCCCTAATTTGCTGGGAAGTGGCGGTGCGGTCCCCTACGGCACTGCGTAGGATCCTACGGTCTTGGCGTGCATCCGTGCGTCGCTGCGGTCCGGTCCCAGGTCGACGGGCACGTGCACCTTCCGCCGACCACTGGCGACAACATCGATGTACTGTGGAGACCTCACGCCCCACGTGTTGAGCAATTCGGCGGTACGTCCACCCGGCCTCCCGCATGCCCACTATACGCCCTCGCTCAAAGTCCGTCAACTGCACATACGGTTCACGTCCACGCTGTCGCGGCATGCTACCAGTGTTAAAGACTGCGATGGAGCTCCGTATGCCACGGCAAACTGGCTGACACTGACGGCGGCGGTGCACAAATACTGCGCAGCTAGCGCCATTCGACGGCCAACACCGCGGTTCCTGGTGTGTCCGCTGTGCCGTGCGTGTGATCATTGCTTGTACAGCCCTCTCGCAGTGTCCGGAGCAAGTATGGTGGGTCTGACACACCGGTGTCAATGTGTTCTTTTTTCCATTTCCAGGAGTGTAAATGTACAGTCAAACAAATGATTACAGTTTCAGAAAAACTGGATGATACCTTTCAAGAGAAAGAGATTCACAAACTGAGGAAGTCAATAACGCGTTGGTCTACCTTTGGCACTTATGCTACCAGATATTGGGCTTGACATTGATTGACGGAGTTGTTGAATGCCGTCCCCAGGGATATCGTGCCACATTCTGTCCAAATGGTGCGTTAGGTCATCAAATCCTCGAACTGGTTAGAGAGCCCTATCCATAATGCTCCAGACGTTCTTAATTGGGGACCGTTCTGGCCAAGCTATGGTTTGGCAAGCACGCACTAGACCTCTCCTCATGCGTAGGAGGGCCTTACCTTGCTGAAATGTAGGCGCAGGATGGCATGCTATGAAGAGCAAGAAAACGGGGCATAGAATAACGCCAACATACCGCTGTGCTCGGGATTTTGACAATCTAACGCCCCACTACTAGTGTCAAACATAGACCTTAATTTCAGAAAGTCATCTCTAATAATGTAAGTTTGGAGCACAGTATTCTGCGGCAGTGAGAACATGGTCTGTGGGTAAACCGGAACAGAAGAGAAAAGAAGCATTAGAGATATGGTACTACAGAACAATGTCGAAAATTAGGTGGGCTGGTAATATACGGAATGATCAGTTTCTCCGCAGAATCAACTAGCAAAGTAACGTATGGAAAACACTGACAAGAAGAAGGGACAGAATGACAGAACATCTGTTAAGATGTTGGGAAATAACTTTCATTGTACTAGAGGGAGCTGTAAAAGATAAACACTGTAGAGGAAGACAGAATAGAATACATCCAGCTGATAATTGAGGAGGTAGGTTGCAGGTGCTACTCTGACATGAAAATATTTGAAAAGATTGGCACAGGACAGTAATTCTTAACTTACCGAGTCTGTGGAGCACTTTCCCTTGAATAAATCATTCAATTTTTATGAAACTTTATTCATTTATTTGTCTGTACATATGCATCACATCTATCGATTTCCTTCGTATCCGGATGATTCTCTCTCTCTCTCTCTCTCTCTCTCTCTCTCTCTCTCTCTCTACCTATCTACCTATCTATCTCGTTCTCTCTCTCCCGCTTTTTCGTACTCGTAACTACCACGAGAGAATTCCAACAACTTTCTATGGCCACTGCTTTGACACGTTGACACATCAAAGACCGCAGCGACAGATCAGGCAGTCATAGGATGAAGGCTTTCACGACCGGGATGGCATAGCTGCTGGTAAACCTTTCGGAATATAAGGTCGTGGTCCAAGAAACCCCTCTGTTCTTGACGTTTCGTGCAGGACTACGCTGTACATCCTCCTAGGCGTTCCTCCGCTTTGGTCATTGCCGCCGGCCGAAGTGGCCGTGCGGTTAAAGGCGCTGCAGTCTGGAACCGCAAGACCGCTACGGTCGCAGGTTCGAATCCTGCCTCGGGCATGGATGTTTGTGATGTTCTTAGGTTAGTTAGGTTTAACTAGTTCTAAGTTCTAGGGGACTAATGACCTCAGCAGTTGAGTCCCATAGTGCTCAGAGCCACTTGAACCATTTTTTTTTTTTTGGTCATTGCCCTACTTCGTGTCAGTTTCAGTGGTACGATGAATTTTATGAGCAACTTGATGGTGTAGCAATGGGTAACCCATTAGGTCCTGCGATCGCTAATTTCTATATGGAGAAATTCGAATAATCGGCTCTGGAGAAAAACAAATAACAAACCATCTCGCTGGTACCGGTTTGTAGATGAGACATTTGCGGTTTGGTCCCATGGTGGAAAGGCTATGGACGAATTCTTTGATCATCTAAATAAAATTAATCCAAAAATCCAGTTCACCATGTTCAAATGTTCAAATGTGGGTGAAATCTTATGGGACTTAACTGCTAAGGTCATCAGTCCCTAACCTTATACACAACTTAACCTAAATTATCCTAAGGACAAACACACACCCATGCCCGAGGGAGGACTCGAACCTCCACCGGGACCAGCCGCACAGTCCATGCCTGCAGCGCATCAGACCGATAGGCTAATCCCGCGCGGCTCAATTCACCATGGAAAAGGAAAATAATAACAGAATATGTTTCTTGGATGTTTTAGTTATGAGACAATCCGATGGAAGTTTGGAACATAAAGTTTTTCGGAAAGTAACGCATTCGGACAGATATTTGCGTAAAAGCTCGAATCACCATCCATAATAAAAGAGAGGTGTCATTAAAAGTCTTGTTGTTAGAGCCGAACGGATATGCACATCGGAACACCTGGACTCTGAAATAAAACATCTGAATCAGGCTTTCGAGAAAAATGGCTACTCAGGGAAAGAGGTAAAGAGAATTTTTATGATCAAGGAACAGAAGACCGAAGGAAAAAGATGAATCACAACGACGGAAAAATATAGTTTCTCCCCCTTTTATTAAAAAAGGAACGGATCAGATAGGTAAGATTTTGCAGAAACATGACATCAGATCGGTCTTTAGATCAACAAAAAAAAAAAAAAAAATAATAATAAGTCAAGTACTCCGATCTGTGAAGGATAAACGCCCTCCCCTGTCGACATGTGGTGTACACAAAATTCCGTGTACGCGTGGTAAAGTTTATATTGGAACTACTAAGAGGAGCGTAAATACACGGCTAAAAGAGCACAAAAGTCTTTGCCGACTAGGAAAAATAGAGAAATCAGCTGTAGCAGAGCATGCTCTTCAGTCAGGAAATGACGAAGTTAAGTTTCCTGAAACATAAATTTTATCCATAATGTCAAATTATTATTCACAGCTATATAGAGAAGTCATTGAAATATATAAGCATCAGGATAATTTTAATAGGAAATAGGAGGCAATGAAACTTAGCGACTTATGGACAGTAGCACTGCAGAATCGCTAAACTGTTTTATCTTAGACAAGACGACAATCGATAGTTAACTTTTGTAACTGGCAAGGATTATTTCTGCTCATCACGTGTTACTTGGACCACACCCCCTTTCCTACAGTATTTATGTCGCTCTTGGACGTCAGACCGGTCAGTAGGCAAGATTCAGCGGGGGAGCGTCTCTGAGGGTATCCAGCGCAGTCCTGGAACAGAAGAGTGTCTTCGACCACGACCTTACATCCAGAAAGTTTTACCAGCAGCTATATCAGCCAGTGCTTCCCTCACCGACACAATCGCACCCGGGGAGAGTACATCGGGCTGCTGGTTGCTGTCTGGTGGAACTCCACCGAAGATTCATCATGGGAGGCGGGATCCGATTCATCTCGACCGAGGTGATAACAACGCCGTCTAAATCATCCAGAGGCCTCGCTCGGCTCCTATGTCGGGAAAGTTAGGGTAAATTCAACTGCACCATGCCCAATGCGGTAATGCAAGCATAAACAGCATCGTATCACTACTCTGCGTCCTTTTGCCACGAGCTTCAAGTGTGCTTTTCATTTCATATAAGTGAAATAGTTTCGAGCATCTATACGTACGTATAGAAGACACCATTAACCAAACCTACTTTACGCTCGTGTCATTGTGTTTGTAAATGTGTCTTAAACTAACTTGGCTCTTTTTCAACACTAAAATACGAAGTGGCACTAATTTTTCTGTCACTGTGTTCCCTAAATATTATCTGATTTGTTACTAGTAAAGAATAGTGAGTTTTTGCTGCACCTAAGATGTGTATATGCAGACTGAAGCGACGAATGAAAATTTGCAATAAGACCGGGATTCGAAATCGGGTCTCCTGTTCACTAGGAGCGATAACAAAACCACCACCATGCCACAGTGGCATCGAACGGACTACCTTAACATGCCTCCCTCCTCAGTCCAAATTCCCATTCACCCATCAGCCCACTTGATGATCCCCCTAAACTCGAACAGCTGTATTGGAATAGCACATCAGCATAGATCGAAACAAGGGAGTCTGCCTGAAAGCCACACACAGATGCTAAAATCAAATGGTACAAATTTTCATTCGTCGTTTCAGTCTGCATATATATAATCGAAATATATTTTCTTAATTGTGTTACTTTTTGTAACACCGATGTGAAAACTTGATAATTGTATGCAAACTTTTATTACACTGGGTCCCTGTCCTAAGGGAAACAGTAGGGAAGTTAAGTGTTAGTATATCTGGCGAATAGTGAACTGTATTGATAGCAGCCTATCTGGGCGCTGCGTCTGTTACATGAGAGAAAGCGTGCGCTACGGCACGTCAATGGAAGTGAGTAGCTCGTGTAAGACGAAAAGTTGGTCCATGTGAGGCCAAAACGCGACTAATCAGGCTCAATGGGAGTGAAGTATGTGGGCAGATGAGTTAAGTTCCAAGTGACGTCAAGATCTAGCCCCAAAGTCGTTTGTAGCCAATCAGAGCGCTCTCGTAATAACTAGAGCCGAGAAATACTGTCGCCGACGCCTGCACCGTCGTCTGAACAGCATCGACAACCGGCAAGACGGTTCATTCAATAAGTGAAACTGGTGCATTTGGGGGACTGAGAATCCCCATTTCGCGATCGAGAATCTCTTCACTCTCAACAGGTGACTCTGTGGTGTTCAATGTCCAGTAACAGAATAATCGGTGCGATATTGCTGGATGGCATGGTGACCATCGAACGGTACGTGAAGGTTTTGAAAGATTATTTCATCCCCATTATCCAAAGTGACCCTGATTTCCACAAGATGTGGTTCATGCAAGACGGAGCTCCACCCCATCGAAGCACGAGTGTGTTTGATGTCCTGTGGGAGCACTTTGGGGATCGTATTCTGGCTCGGAGGCACCCATGGCCCACTGACATGGGCCCCGATTGGCCGCCATACTATCCGGATCTGAACACATGCGACTCCTTTTTGTGGGGCTATATTTAAGACAAGATGTACAGCAATAATCCCAAAACCACTGCTGAGCTGAAAACAGACATTCAAGAGGTCATCCACAGCATTGATGTTCTGACACTTCAGCGGGTCATGCAGAATTTCGCTATTCGTCTGCGCCAGATCATCGCCAATACTGGCAGGCATATCGAACATGTCATAACCTAAATTGGAATACGTGTAGCGACGTTGAATAAAGTGTGTGCACGCCGTGGTTTGTAACTGATTCACTTTTTTCATATAGTTCAATAATTGTTACCCTAATGCTAGAAACTTTGTACAGCATACTCATTGAAATTATGGTGACTTTCTTTGTGAATTTAAATAATAATGTTACCTGTGTAAAATCCTAGTTCCTTGATCTTGTCATTAACTTCAGTCAGTGTTACTCTGACTACAGCTCCTCCCCTGTCCTAATTTTATATAATCGAATGTCGTTCATCTGTAGAAGAGCAAATTATATAAAAAAAGAAAAGAATCTATGTTCGTTTTGTTTTGATTTAAAACAATGATGTCGGAATGAGTCAGTCAGTTTCTTCAGTTTTACAATGAGAAGTCAGTAAATATAATTCCAGTTAGAGTAGATGTAATTGTAAATGAACTTTAAAAATATTGGCAGTACTAAGATTAAAACTAAAGCCATAATCTGATGAAATTTTCATTTCATACTTATTTTGTGAAAGTGTTTTGCGTTTACCTTGATGGTTCGTATTCCGGCATTCCTGCTGTGTTGAATCTTAATTGTTTTATTTAATGAAATCATTTTGACTGTTTCCAAGAGAGAAGTTCTGTAAGTATTGCTCGGTAATCTAATGAAACTGGCCTATGTAGCTATACGTTACAAATTTCCGTGGGGTAACGCAGTTTAGACTATAATAGAGAGATTTCATCATTTAACGTTTACAGTAACGACTACTTGCACTTCTTTCCAAATTATTATATCTGAATTCCTTTAACGATTTAAAACAATAGCTAATATTTCTTTTAAATATTTCGCTAAATTTTTTGTTGGTTACGTGCGCTAACTATTGCGAGAGCACACGTTTAGGTGATGATTATTGTTCTGATAACAAATTGGTTAACGAACAAAGTTAGAATATTTGGACTGGCCACCGCATTAATAAGTAACTTCATTGCTTTTCTGTGAGCTACTAAAAACTTCGTGATAGCTTTTCGCTGTATTTGTTATGTAGATGCGAACTGCCTTAAACATTTATGAAAACTTGCATAGGAAGAGAGTAAGCTATTTGTAAAAAAAATAGCTTATTCTACACTTTCCCCATTGATTAGTTCATTTACTTCGGAAACAATACTCTTAAATTTTATGATTCGATTAGGATCACGCGAACATCGTCATTTTTCTGCATGAAATCTTTGTACTCTTAGAACATCAGAGAGCTATAGGATAGACATTTGATGCAACGAAATGTTGCTTAATCCAATACAATCATAAACCACTTGAACCGTTCGGTCAACTGAACACGATTCCGATTGCAGCCTCTCACTACCGTACGTGAGCGGCAATAGATTCAACCAACTGCGATAAGCGTTGGCTACACAAACTGCGACGCTTTTACAAAACTTGCAGCATACAGACACTTGTAATTCGTGATCTTGCCTCATCCAATCTTTAGCTAAAATCACAATCGCACTGTTACAAGATTATTTACCGCACTAAGGACACTGCACTAAGCCGCAATGAATTCTTTTATACTTGTCTCTATCCAGTATCAGTGAACTACACTAACAGTTTTGCATTTATCACTTCACTGCCCAAGGAAACGACTAATTAAAAGATAGTGTAATACGACGCAGCTGTAACTCAACGCAGATCAAAGAACAAGAAAATGAAATGAAAGATTCACTCTCGGATTCATGTCAACACACGCACTCCGCACTTGCATGCAGAACATGTGACATTCAATCTAAGCCGTTGACTCTTCTGCGGTGCGGCAATTTTAAGCAAAAGTGTTAAAAAATCTGCCGAAAAGCAAAGCCTCAAACAAAATTACGGGTGAGTTAAACAATGAAACATGCAACAGTTGAGTACATCTATTTTTATTGGTAATACACGTGATATTAGCTTAGTATTGGATTTGATGTCTGCCTGTGTGTTGTTCCGCTTCTGTTTCCCTGCAGTCTCTTTTTATGATTTAAGGTATTTTGATTCCTTCATTGCGCATAAATTAACACACAAGCAATCATCAGCATCAAGCTGTCTGTTTACGTGATTCTAAAATGGTACTATTGTTTATTTTATCAACTACTAGTCATAAACACGGCCAACGAACTTTGGTCCGCGGATTGTTGGCGGGAGAGTTTCGCCTGTTGTTAAGTTCCTGTTCACTCTGGCTCCACGGGTTTCAACTTGAGTGGTGTTACATAGACACAGCACTTTAATAGGAGAAAAATGCTTTAGAAACATTCTGTTACATTCGTTTGTTTACTGTCTGGCCAATAGTGAAATACACAATCATTTTTACTACAGAACAATTACGCTTATCTTTCCTTAAATCCCCCAAAACAATTTCTCGCAAATATTGTCTCCGCTACACTTATCCACAGTTTCAGTCAAAAAACTAACACTCCAGTCAGCTTACGCAACTCTTAGCAATGAACCATCGGGAGCTGCCTTACAGATGTAGGATAAGCTTTCAGCAAGCTGTCACCGCTGCACCTCATGCATCAAGAGGCTAGTGGCCTTATTAAATCTGCGGAACCGCAAAGTAGCGCCTTAAAGCGACGGCCGATTTGGCGATATTGAATTCCGAGAAGCCATTGTGGGGGCATTATGTTGTAGATCGATGTCCGTCGCTAAGCCCTCCAAGGCAGGAGCACACCTCGCCGCTCGCTTCTCTGTATTCGTGTCTCGCAGACTGCACACCTAGTCTGCCGGTCGGCCAGTCTGTTAGATTCATTGCGTAAATCTTGGAAGTAGTCCCTAACTGACGCTTCCTCCCTTGTCACACGTAAGTAATTTCCCACCTCCAGAGAACGAACGTACAGCGCCGGATTTCTTGTCTAAGATAAGAAGCCCGGCGGCATGTGTTTCTGCCGAAACATGCTGTATGTTTTAAACCTCCTTTGTTACGCACATTGGATGACCGTTAATTGTAAGAATTGTTCATGGAGTAGAAATATTGTTGGCCGGTTCTAGTAGTACTTTTAAAGAAAAAGTAGTCTTCTTCTTTTTTGAGGATCTTCTTCAACTCGTTGCTTGAATTTCTTCTGCCTGGAACCCAGATTCTCTTGTAGATCTGGAAACCCTATAGGTTGACGTGTTTCTTGAAATAACATAGACGATAAACTGATTCGTATGTTATATTAGAACAAATAAGCCCTCGGTAACAAATATTAAGTTTTGACTTAACATTTGTGACCGAGTGCTTATTTGTTCTAATATAATTCTGACACGGTCACTGAACATTAGCAGCTATGTTCAAAGTTTTATGATTCGTATGTAATTTTCATTTTTTATAGTCCTAGATGCCTTGCTGCCATCAATTACAATGTTCACTCAGTTAAATACATTTCATTTGTACGCAACTCCAGAAAACTTTACATCTCTCCCTCCTTCCTTCCGCCAGACAACATACAACTCAACTCGCGCCCAGTCAACATCGAATCAAAATACATCAGTAAACATATAGTCAAACTAAGATCGAAACATAGAACATCAAATCGAAAATAATATACATAAAATTAAATTCACTCAACAGCACAATAGAACAATTAAGATAATATATATATTCACATAAACATAAATTTATCTTTTTGTAGTACAGTAATTTTATGGAATTTGTTTTTTCATCACAGGGGTTAATTGTGTTAGCACGACATATACTACTGTACAGTCGCAGTTTAAAATATTACAAATAAGATCGAAAAATGGTAAGATCGTAAATTTGAGGGTATACATGGTCCAGATGGGTTATTGTACGCTACAATGTCCCAGTAGAAATGATCAGCATTCTGAGATGTAACAGGTACGATCATTCGAAGCAAAGATGGGTTCTAAAATGTACACCTTAAGAGCTACGACCACATGTTCATCCTCGCTACTGCGAAATAAATCTCTTCTACTGAACAAGTTCTCATAGTTCTTAGGATATACGTTTTAGAGCCCATGTTTACGGGATATTTTTGCTTCGAGTGCTCGTTCCTGTCATATCCCTGAGTACTGATCATTCCTCCCGCGACACCCTATATACTGGAATAGGTGAGAAGGCTGCAGACAAGAAGCGGTACAATTTTATTACGTGATGTCAGATCCGCCTATTGTACAAACGAATGTTTTACATATAAACTCAAACACGTGTCAGCACCTTTGTGCCATCGTCGGAGTGTGTTGTTCATTTAATTCTGTGAATGATAATTCTGAGGAAATTAGGCGTAAAACAGTTTCTGCGTTTTGTTGCCAATACCTTCATTTTTCTGCGTTATTCGGTTATGTAGCACATTACTGGACATTGATGGCTTGTCATCCGCTTTTAAATGATGTTATTGAGACAGTGGCTGGAGATTAAACAAATCACCTAATCGCTACATGTAATCTTGTTGTACGAAAATATTTCGCGATTATATTTTGCTGTTACCTCTATTTCGATTCGAAATATCTCTTCTTGTCTGCATTTTCATCTGTTGTTCAAATTCACACACATAAACCATACAAATTTTTCGGAACTTCACTTGCAAGTAACAGTTTTTCAGTTAGAAAACAAAGAGTTACTGTTGCTGCTGTGTGTCCAGTCCTGTTGAGGTTCACTTTTTTCATATCTGTTTGGCAGCACAATTGTGTTGCAAACGTAGAAACTGGATGCTACTAATAATTCAGCCATAACATCTATGGTAACAGATGAGTGTGCGTGTGTGTTCTCTGCAAACTGTAACTACTGTAAGTACTGATAACCCTTATGATGATTAGCACAACTTTAACTTAATTCAAACGTATCGTTCATTATGAACGAAAGCTGAGGCTACAGTTCCATTTGGAAGCTACTAATACTCAATACCGGATTATTGGTGAAAATATCCCAGCTGCAAATGTGAAATTATCAGAACAGAAGAAGTGGTAGAAACATAGGTAAGTTCGCTTATTCCGGCAAATATCGTGTTAGAAACAGGATGACAAGATGGCAGCAGAGCAAATAACTCTCATACTTGCATGAGAAAGAAAGAAAATCTATCTGAATTCTAGTGTACACGAGGGAAAACTAGCAGAGAGAAAGTGAGCTGTTAATTAGCCGTGAGAGTTTTAGGGATTCGTTGCAAGGGGCACTAACTAACGCATCAACAACATTTACAAGGGTGGTCGGTCATAGTGCCAACCCAGGTATGTGTATTCTATACTCGGGCACCTGCCGATGCCATGTTCCTGCGATGGAAAGCTTACTCCAAGGTAGTGGGAGTCAAAGCACGCTGTTATCTACACTACTGGGCATTAAAATTGCTACACCACGAAGATGACGTGCTACAGACGCGAAATCTAACCGACAGGAAGAAGATGCTGTGATATGTAAATGATTAGCTTTTCAGAGCATTCACACAAGGTTGGCGCCGGTGGCGACACTTACAACGTGCTGTCATGAGGAAAATTTCCAACCGATTTCTCATACACAAACAGCAGTTGACCGGCGTTGCCTGGTGCATCTTGTTGTGATGCCTCGTGTAAGGAGGAGAAATGCGTACCATAACGTTTCCGACTTTGATAAAGGTCGGTTAGTAACCTATCACTATTGCGGTTTATCTTATGGCGACATTGCTGCTCGCGTTGGTCGAGATCCATTGACTGTTAGCAGAATATGGGATCGGTGGGTTCAAGAGGGTAATACAGGACGCCGTGCTGGATCCCAACGGATCAATAGATGAGGACGTTTGCAAGACGACAACCATCTGAACGAATAGTTCTACGACGTTTGCAGCAGCATGGACTATCAGCTCGGAGACCATGGCTGCGGTTACCCTTGACGCTGCATCACAAACAGGAGCGCCTGCAATGGTGTACTCAACGACGAACCTGGGTGCACGAATGGCAAAACGTCATTTTTTTCGGATGAATCCAGGGTCTGTTTACAGCATCATGATAGTGGAATCCGTCTTTGGCGACATAGCGGTGAACGCTCATCGGAAGCGTGTATTCGTCATCGCCATACTGGCGTATCACCCAGCATGATGGTATGGGGTGCCATTGGTTACATGTCTCGGTCACCTCTTGTTTGCATTGACGGCACTTCGAACAGTGGACGTTACATTTCAGATGTGTTACGACTCGTGGCTCTACCCTTCATTCGATCCCTACGAAACCCTACATTTCAGCAGGATAATGCACGGCAGCATGTTGCAGGTCCTGTACGGGCCTTTCTGGATACAGAAAATGTTCTACTGCTGCCCTGGCCAGCACATTCTCCACATCTCTCACCAATTGAAAACGTCTGGTCAGTGGTGGCCGAGCAACTGGCTCGTCACAATACGCCAGTCACTACTCTTGATGAACTGTGGTATCGTGTTGAAGCTCCATGGGCAGCTGTACCTGTACACGCCATCCAAGCTCTGTTTGACTCAATGCCCAGGCTTATCAAGGCCGTTATTACGGCAAGAGGTGGTTGTTCTGGGTACTGATTTCTCAGGATCTATGCACCCAAATTGCGTGAAAATGTAATCACATGTCAGTTCTAGTATAATATTTCTGTCCAATGAATATCATCTGCATTTCTTCTTGGTATAGCAATTTTAATGGCCAGTAGTGTAGCATACCTGCTGACACCTGCACCAAGGAACACGTTGACCAATCCGACAAACGAGACTAAACTGGCGAGTAGAGTGAGTGAGCCGAGGGAATTGGGCGGAGCGCGACGTCTCCAGCAATTTCATCACATTGGTAGTGTTCGTCCACAGTCAAAAACGTGGTTCGCGTTGCGGACGCAGTTTACGTTTTTATGACGGGGGGCGACGATTTTCTTAATTTTGAGGCTGCTCTGGTCCACGGACACATATTGAAAGCAAATGGCTTTCGTTAACGGCCACCATAATACTGGGAATGTAATGAAAATGATTTATGGTAATGACAAATTTTCTGCCATCAATCCCTCATCACAATAGTGGTTTCTGAATTTCACGCATAATTGCATATTTATGTACTTCGTTAATATATGTGTAATCGATTATTATTTAGGGTCAGTAAGGAGATGCAGGATGACTTAGACAAAATTTCTATTGTTGTGATGAATGCCAAATTGGTCTAAATATAGATAAAAGGAAGTTAATGCTGATTTGCTGCAAAATCAATCCAGTTATGTTCGAATACAGCATTAGTAGTATACCGCTTGATGCAGTTCCGTCGATTAACCTTGCAAAGTGATACGAAATTGAATTAGCACGTAAGGACGGTACTAGGGAGGGCGAATGGTCGATTTCGGGCTATTGGGAGAATTTCAGGAAATTGTTTTTCATCTGTCGAGCAGACCGCGTACAGAACACTAGTGCGAACCATTCTTGAGTACTGCTCGCGTGTTTGGAGTCCCAACCGGGTGGGATCGAAGGAAGACATCGAAGCAATTCAGAGGCAAGCTGCTAGATTTGTTCGGTAGGTTTGAATAACACGTGAGTGTTACGGAGAAGCTTCGTGTACACAAATGGGAATCGCTGAAAGAAAGAGAACATACCTTCCGCTGAACGGAAATTTAGAAAACTGGCTTTTGAAGCTGACTACAGAACGATTCCACTGCTTCCAACCTACATTTCGCTCAATGATCACGAAGACAAGGTAAGAATAATGAGGGCACGTATGGAGGCGTATAGACAGTTGTACTTCGCTCGTTCTACTCGTATTTGCAATTGGAACAGGAAAGGAAGTGACTAGTAGTGGTATAAGGTATCCTCCGCGGCGCACCATACTATGGTTTGTAATTTATAAAGCCGTACATTATGTGATCAAAAGTATCCGAACACCTGGATGAAAACAACCTACAAGTTCGTGGCGCCCTCCATCGGTAATACTGGAATTCCATATGGTCTTTGCCCACCCTTAGCCTTGATGACAGCCTCCACTCTCGCAGGCATACGGTCATGCAGGTTCTGGAAAGTTTCTTGAGGAAGGGCAGCCCATTCTTCACGGAGTGCTACACTGAGGAGAGGTATCGATGACGGTGGGTGGGACCCGGCAAAAAATCGGCGTTCCAAAACATCCCAAACGTGTTCTATAGGATTGGGCCAGGACTCTGTGCAGGCCAGTTCGTTACAGAAATGTTATTGTCGTGTAACCACTTCGCCACAGGCCGCGCATTATGAGCAGGTGCTCGATCGTGTTGAAAGATGCAATCGCCATCCTCGAAATGCTCTTCAACAGTGAGAAGTAAGAAGGTGCTTAAAACATCAATGTAGGCCTGTGCTGTGATA
The DNA here is from genome assembly GCF_023864345.2 of Schistocerca serialis cubense. Classification (NCBI taxonomy): domain Eukaryota; kingdom Metazoa; phylum Arthropoda; class Insecta; order Orthoptera; family Acrididae; genus Schistocerca; species Schistocerca serialis. Next base: position 466,864,872 of record NC_064643.1, read on the forward strand.
GTGCCACGCAAAACAACAAAGGGTGCAAGCCCCCTCCATGAAAAACACGACCACACCATAACACGACCCCCGCCGAACTTTACTGGTGGCACTACAAACGCTGGCAGATGGCGTTCACCGGGCATTCGCCATACCCACACTCTGCCATCGGATCGCCACATTGTGTACCGTTATTCGTCACTCCACACAACGTTTTTCCACTGTTCAATCGTCCAATGTTCACGCTCCTTACACCAAGCGAGGCATCTTTTGGCTTTTACCGGCGTGATGTGAGGCTTATAAGCAGTCTCTCGACCATGAAATCCATGTTTCCTTACCTCCCGCATAACTGTCATAGTACCTGCAGTGGATCCAGATGCAGTTTGGAATTCCTGTATGATGTTCTGATTAGATGTCTGCCTATTACACATTATGACCCACCTCAACTGTCGGCGGTCTCTGTCAGACAACAGACGAGGTCGGCCTGTACGCTTTTGTGCTGTACGTGTCCCTTCAAGTTTCCACTTCTCTATCACATCGGAAACAGTGGACCTAGGGTTGTTTAGGATTGCGGAAATCTCCCGTACAGACGTATGACACAAGTGACACCCAATTACCTGACCACGTTCGAAGTCCGGAGCGCCCCATTCTGCTGTCTCACGATGTCTAATGATGAAGTCGCTGATATGGAGTATCTGGCAGTAGGTGGCAGCACAATGCACCTAATATGATAAACGTATGTTTCTGAGGGTGTCCGGATACTTTAGAGCACACATTGTACATGTAGTTGTAGACTTATAAATATGTATCAAAAGGCGCATCCAACAGACTGTTTATAACAAAATGAGTTTAGGGCGAAATCTACAGGTTTTACTTCCCCTTTTATTTTATTCTAATTGCTGGTTGCCTAAATTCTTATTATTTTCCTGTTGATAAGGTTTAAAAAGGTGTAACTTCTCGGTGACCTTCACCAAGATGACGTCAATGGCGAGTATACAAGTATATCACAAACTAACAACGACAGTCTGAAATAGTGACTGAAACAATAGATATGTTTATTCTATAAATTTTCACCAGCTGCGACATAATATGGACATCGCCCCAGTAGTCCGCCCCCGATAGCTGAGTGGTCAGCGCGACAGAATGTCAACCCTAAGAACCCGAGTTCGATTCCCGGCTGGTTGGAGATTTTCTCCGCTCAGGGATTGGATGTTGTGTTTTCCTAATCATCATCACTCCATCCCCATCGACGCGCAAGTCGCCGAAGTGGCGTCAAATAGAAAGACTTGCACCCGGCGAACGGTCTACCCGACGGGAGGCCCTAGTCACACGACATTTACATCTCTCCTGTAGACATTTACTCATGGCATGTAAGCCTATATTCAAATATGCTTTTTTCTCTTTTTTGCAAAGTCCGATACAGGTAAATAATCGCATACAATATTTGATAGTCTCTGTTACTGATGTATTATCGCCGTCGGTCTGGTGATGATAACAAAGATAATGCAACCAACTGCAAAGACGGATATTAAAAGAAGAAAAGACGATTTTCATTTCCAACAAAATGTGGTATGGTAGTAATTATGGTATGATTTGTTTATCTGCACGTCTCAACTGGCTGTAATTTTAGACAGCGTTTGAGGTATTCACGAGGATAATGGTTCAAATGGCTCTAGGCTCTATGGGACAACATCTGAGGTCATCAGTCCCCTAGACGTAGACCTACTTCTACCTTAGGACATCATACACATCCATGAACGAGGCAGGATTCGAACCTGCGACCGTAGCAGCAGCGCGGTTCCGGTCTGCAGCGCCTAGAACCACTCGGCCACAGCAACCATCTCACGAAGTTAATGTAAACAAACACAAATACCTGAAGTTCATTACAAACTTGTGCTTCAGTCAGCGCACTAATAAATAATAAATCATGCTATATATTGTTCATATGTAATGTCGACTGCGTGATCATATGTTCACTGTGTACAGAGTTAACAATTTCACCTTTTACACTCTTAAAGAAAAAGGTACTGGGAGATGAAGAAGCTTGCACAGGATAGAGTATCATGGAGAGCTGCATCAAACCAGTCTCAGGACTGAAGACCACAACAACAACATGGAACCTTCATCTGAAATACGTTTAATAGCCTTATCAAATTCACAACACACTTCTTGCCAACATTCAAGATGGAATACATTCAATTGTTAAAATGTTAACGAGCTGATAATTTTCCAAGTAAAGCATTGTGGCCAATGGCCACTGTGGAGATGAATGCTGCCAGGTGACACCCGTACAGAGACGAACGGGGAATCATTCTAGGGAAGACACGGGGCGCAAATGGAGGAAAACCACTGATACAAACGACTTTGACAAAGGGCGTATTGTTATGGTCTCGCGCCTGGAAATAAGCATCTCTGAATCGGTGGAGCTGCTCGGCTGTTCGCTTGCTACTGTTGCGAGCGCGTATGGAAAGTGGTCGAAGTGTGGTGAAACAGCGAGTGGGAGACAAGATGGTCGATGTCCACGTCTAATCACACAACTTGGAAGCTGGAGGTCTGCCAGTTTTATAAAACAGTTGGGTGGCGCTCTGTGGCAGGTCTGACGACAGAGTACAATGCTGGTGCAGACACAAGTGTTATGGAGCGACAACATTTTCCAACAAGATAAGTCTCCGTGTCACAGGGCGAGAATCATGCTACAGTGGTTATAGGAGAATGATTGTGAACTCACGATGATGTCTTGGCTACCAAATTTGCCTGATCTGAAACCGGTGGAACCTCGTGACCACTCAATAAACGTCTGCTGCCACGTACCTCCGTCATGGAGCCGGCAACGTCTTATTTGGTTTCCACTTATAATCGCTGCTTTAGTGCGTTTCAAAGGCAGACCAACCCACTTTTAAGAAGACGATCATGTCCTTTAGTCTCATCGGCGTATATGTAACTGTGGCGTCTTTAAGTAGTAGTACAGAACTGCAGTATCATTCAGTGCAACGACTTGCTTTTGAGATCAGTTTTGAAACACACAATACGGTTTGATCCAAAATGATTCTTACAGCTTCATCGTGGGTATTTCATAAATGGAGATAGGTAGAAAGATGCAGTTTGCACCATAATATTCACGCAGGCGTAAAGGCTTTTTTTCAATTGACGAAAATGGCCAGTGGCACAGTGTGGAGAATGGTTGTTACACACAACATCTGACACCCAGGTCCAGAGACGCTTCGGACACGTTACAGAAGCACGCCACCATCTACAAAAGGTTCCAGTAATCCGAAAGAATCATGAAGGAGGCGAGCTCTGGGCGTCCGAGCACAAATGTTGCAGATGTGAGACGAGTCCTACAGGCAATTTTCGGAGACCAAATCTGTGTGTAAAGCGTCTCGAGAGTTGCAGCTACCACCAACCATGGCGCACAGTGTGCTGCTCAAAATACCAAAGCTTCATGCCTATAAGATGCAGCCCCTGCATGCGGTTCAAGCTGACGACAGGCCAATGAGTAAACCATCTGCAGTTGAGAATACGAGCCGCTTCGATGACCCAGGCTATCGGAAAAAGGTGGCGTTCATGAACGAAGTTTGCTTTCATGTGCCTGGGAAGGTAAACCCACAGAATGTGAGGAGCTGGGGCTCTGAGAACAACTACTGTAGCATGGAAATTGTGGGCGACAGGCCAAAGGTAAACATGTGGTACAGTCTGATTCATAGCCGTGTGGTGGGACCGTTTTTCTCTGTAGAGTCGTCAATACCCTCGACTAGTTAACCTTGACTATTTATCTGGACGTGTTGTAACTGTTTGAGTTTCCACAGGTCGAAGAACCGTAATATGACGTCATGCTGCAGCAGAATTGTGCCAATCCTCACTGGGCCTCAATCGGAGGAATGTGTCTTGGCCTCCAGACATAAGACAACCAGATTTTTTTCTTTGGGGCTTTGTGGAAGATGCTATCTACCAGACCCTGGTGTGGGACCTGCAGGAAAAGTGAGCTCGTATCACAACAGCTATTGCACACATTAATGGTGATATGCTAGGCCGGGCTTGGGAGGACGTCGACGACCTTTTAGTTATCCTGCACGCTACCATTGGCGCACACATTGAACCCTATTAAACGGCTACTAAAACTTTACGCGTGCGTGAACATTATGCCGCAAACCGCATCTTTCAATGTACCCCCATTTCTGAGATAAACATGATCGAAGTGGTGAAGACCGTTTCGGAGCACACTGTCTAGGATCACAAGTATAAGAACACTTACATATGATAAGGAAAAGGCCAATGCTGCTACGGTAGGAAACGTACATCTCTGTAAACATTTCTGGTACAAATAAAGTTGCTATGTGTATGTGACATTTGATTTCTCAATTTGAACAAGAATAGCTTGAAATAATCTCGAAAGTTATAAAATTTTTCTTACGTGGTTTGTTAATTATTATTTTTTCTCAAACTTTTATTTATGGCGGGTTTACGTGACAGCTTCAATAAAACGCTATGAAAACCACATGGAGTATTATTTTAGAACTTCACCTGCATCGTTGTTTCCTACGTACTAGGGCAAGCCTGGCTGATGTAGAATTTCGCTCTTTCCAACCACATCGGAGAAACTCGAGAACAGGGTAAAGGTGTTCCCAACTGAGGACATTGGGACAGAATTCAAACTACCACCATTCGCCTGATTACTAAGAGGCCCATACTCCTGAATTTTGTCGGAAGTAATGGCTTCAAACTATTATTCATTTTTTTCGTGATCTAGTTCCGGCATTTGCCTCACAACTGAAGGGAATCTCCCGAAAACTTCCGTCAGAACAGGGGTAACGTAGTTACTTTTACGTTGTTACTCAGACGATACGTCACAGATAAAGACATGAAAGTCTGCTGAGCGTACGTGCAACTTGCTGATCACGTTTTGTCATTTACCCTGCTGTCGTGTCTTTATCTTCATTTTTTTAAAAGTATGTTCCATTCTCTGTCCCTTAAAGATACAACGGCTGTTTGAGAATCTACAAATTGTACTTCTCTCTTCCTTCCATCCCAATACCCGGAAAGTTGGGACAGAGAAGCTGCGAACAGGAAATATTTATTAACTGGTACTTCCGACTTTTTCCTATAATCATGAAACTTCTCGATGTTAATGAAGTTCTGAACCTACTTTTAAGTTAATTCTGGGACAATATATCCTGGACAAAACTTTAAATTACAATTGTATAGCTGTCTATCACTTTCTGCGTTTAAGGAAGTAACGTCGATGATATTCGCGACATGTCAAGCATCGCCTAATCTATTCTATATATATATGCACTCTTTTGTATTGACTGGTATCAAAAATGCTTCTATAAGTATTTCTGTAATGTTTACAATAGCTTAACTACTTAATGCGGGATGACAATTACTGAACTACATGAAAAAAAAAAACGTAAATTAGTTACAAACTACGGCGCCCACACACTATTCAACGTGTAAACGTCACTATATATATTCGTATTTAGATTATGACATGTTCGATATGCCTGCCATAATTGGCAATGATGGGGCGCAAACGAGTAGCGAAATCGTGCATGATCCGCTGCAGTGTCGGAACATCGATGGTGTCGATGACTTCCGAATGGATGTTTTCAGCTCAGCGATAGTTTTGGGGCTATTCCTGTACATCCTGCCTTTAATATAGCCAAACAAAAAGTAGTCGCATACGTTCAAATCCGGAGAATATGGCGGCCAATCGAGGCCCATGCCAGTTGCCCATGGGTACCCCAGTGTCAGAATACGATCCCCAAAGTGCTCCTCCAGGACATGAAACACTCCGCTGCTTCAATGGGGTCGAGCTCCGTCTTGCATGAACCACATCTTGTCGAAATCAGGTTCACTTTGGATAATGGGGATGAAATCATCCTCTAAAACCTTCACGCACCGTTCGGTAGTCATCGTACCAACAAGGCATATCACATCGATTGTTCCCGTGGCTGGACACTGCACACCACGCAGACACCCGTTGAGGGTGAAGAGACTTCTCGATCGCGAAATGCGGATTCTCAGTTCCCATATGCACCAATTTTGCTTATTGACGAACCCATCCATATGAAAGTGGGCTTCTTCGCTAAACCAAACCATACACGCGCATACTAATTCCCATCATGCCCCGCGGCCAACCGTGCAGTTTGAACGTCCTAACGCAAATCATCAGAAGTTACGACGATTTTATTTCATATAATTCAATAAATGCCACCCTGTATCAAGTTAAAAGTGTGACACAAATTACTCCTGTGATAAATACAGAACATCTACCTCCTCAGTATCTTTAGTTACTAATTCCACACGTATACATGGATATGAGAATTACGTTAATCTCGCACACTCTAGATAATGTTTTGCTTGGCAATTATCAAAGCAAATATGTGTGCACCATAAGAGATCTTGATAAATAATGGCGCTGAGTGAACAAGTTGTCTTTCTAGTGCAGATTCTCTTGTGGTTCTATTAAAAAAAAGTAAAGGTGAACTGACAACTTTCGATGCTTTATTATTTGAGTAAAGCTTTCGCTCCTTGGATGACACGTCGACTGCAAAAATCGTTTCCTGAAACATCCGAAATAATGGCATGAGAAATTTGTTCAAATTGCCATAGGTTTTAAAATCATAGTAAGAGGTGGTGCTAAAAAGTAATGTCTCAGAATTTTTTTTGTTCTGGTGTGAATATCGGTTGAGATTTTGTGTGTTACGCATAATACTCGGAAGACTTTCCTGCTTCGCTGACGCAATTTGCAACCCTCTGCCGTTATAGGGCTCCGAATTGTAGCGTGTAACATTGCGGTGTGTAACGTAACTACATCCTTGCGTGAGAAACAGCGTGCTGTAATCGAGTTTCTAACCGCAGGAAACGTGCCTCACTGAAGTCCATAGAAGAGTCAGAGCTGTGTACGGTGGTGATTGTATCGACATCAGTGATACGCGACGTTGCGTTGTTCGAGCTCGTAATGAAGGAATATCTCAAGATGAGGCTAGTAGCCTCTAAATCGATAACATTACAACAAAACTGTAGATCTTTTAATTTCAGTGTAAGGTAAATTTATTCTTACTCTTAGTTTACCATACAACTACGTTCGTGCCGTTCTGTCAAGGATGGAAAGTTTAAACTTAAGCATCACTTCTTTCGGTATCATAAAGTGAATTTTAAACTCGAAATTAGCATTTTTCATAGCTGCTGTTTTCAAAGAGACTGTCAATTGTGGGGCCACCTCCATCCTCTCCCCTCTAAAATCCCTGTGTAATCAGCCATGTGTCACTTGGCATGAATTATACGAATAATAATCGCAACATAAAATTTAACTCTTACAACCTGCTTCCACAAAGTAGAACAACTAGGTAGACAAAGAAATAATGTTTGAGCATGTAATGGTTCTCTATTTACGTGACCATTACGGCACTCCAACCCCAGTTCTCGATACCAGTAGTATCGTACTAATTTTCTGCGAAGTAACAGACATATTTTTGTGGCAATATTCACATTTGGTTTTATTAATGTATAGGTACTCCGATGTGTCGATATATTACAGTGATATGGTTCTTGTGTATATTCATTTCTGTGAGACTGCCATAATCTTTGACTTACTCGTAACCGTTTTGGCGCGAATGCTCACAGAGCAGTCTTTGTTTCACATTGCAGAAGTTAAGTCGGTTAAAGTGGAAATTAAATATATGAAGATTGATACAAAACTGTCTTCTTGATTATGTGACAATTAAGAAGAAGTATATGTGATTTTACAAGAAGTTTAATAAAAATGTGGGTCGTGAACACCAAGTCAAAAATTGTTTCTACTATACCATTGTTCTGACCTGGGATTGTTTGATCATTAAGAATTTCCTGAAAAATGCATTTTTAGGTCTTCAAATATTGCTAAAATACAGATCTGGACCTTCTAGCAGTCAAAATTGATCACCCTAGAATCAACAAGATGAGCCATAACAACTTCGACCAAATCTACGTGTGAATCCATTCAAGATAAGTACCAAAATTAATGACTTTTTACAGTGACTTCATTATTGCCATTCTGACGATACCATCCACAGTCAATAACTTTGTTGTTGCCCGATAAAGAGAAAATATGCTGCGTGAGCAACATTATTAATCTGATTTCTAACCTACTTTTAAAGTGGTGGTATTGTTAGAAGCAGTATAGCTAAAAACATTTTTCATACATTGCGTTAATGTTGGTACCACCTTGCTTACTAAAGAGCAGAAAGTTTCTTGTTTAATACATCGATTGCGCCATTAAATTCATTACTTCATTTCTCAGCACTCTGCAAACGTATTACTTTGGTTTCACAACGAGAGCGCTGCAACACGAAACATCGTTTCAGGGCGAACTACGGAATAACTGCGTTACAGCGGGTGAGACGTGGGCGGACTGTCTAACGCGCGACGTAAATAACTTTGCAGCGTTTTAAATGAATAGCCGGTTACAACGATGAAGCGTCCGATAGCTATAAAAAACGTATCCGCCCGCACAAGTACGAAATTAAATCCAGCACAGCTTGCAATCGCTCTGCCCCGCATTAATATGAACACCATTCGGCAAGACCTATGAAGGTTTATCACAAGCGTGAATTGGATATGACTGATCTGTTTTATTGTGTTCTCTCGCCTCTCACAATGTCCTCTTCCCTTTGCACGGGACCGTACTATCATCGTTGGTGTAATATGTGTTCGATTCGAGATCAGTTTTTACCGACCACCGGTAGTGCCGGAGATTAAAACGTGCAGACATCATAAAAAGTTTAAATACAAATTCATTTTACAGGCAAAGACTGTTTTTCAATATAATGCCGTTGGTGATTGAGAGACATGTTGCAACGTTGTACCAGATTTCCTCTTCCCTGTATAAACAGATGGCCGCTTTTCTATCAAGACGCAGTGTCCTGCAAAAAATAACAGAGGCGACGTAGCAAAGGCCACGCACATTCATTCGACGAGCTGTGCTGTCTTCAGCAGATACCAGTACCTTGCCAAATATGTGAGTGGTCAAGGAATATTTGACTAATGGAATCCAATAAATTATACTCGACAGAGAATGTTTCGCAGAAACGGAAGTAACATCAGGAGTCCCCAAGGAAGCGTATTAGGACCTCTAATGTTCTCAGAACACATAAACTATGTATCAATACGCTCAGCTGTACTACAAGATTCTTCGCTGACGATGTACTTGTGTACAGGAATGTACTATCAATGAACAATCGTAATATTTTAGAAACAGCTTGTAACACCATAATTAATACTGTAAATATTTTCTACTGATTAATTCTGTTTAATGTCAAATATGTATTTTTCGCTATGTAATGTCTTTGACCTATTGTAATGAAATGGAAAGTCGTACAATAATAAACATTATAAAATGTTTTCTCTTTACTATTTAAAGTCTTCGTACTAATTGGAGGAAAATGATATATAATTATGTGGCTTTTGTGTTGACATGTTAATGTATTTAAATATTAAGAGTTTTTAAAACATGTTTGTTTAAAACTAAGCACAAGCTGGTTGATACCTCGGGACTTGCACTGTTTAAAATGAAAAGCAACAGTATTTCCCATTGTGGTATCGATAGCTACGATGCCACAACGTAGTTCCGTTCTGCTAGGTTGGCACTACAAGAGACACCGACGACAGCACCCTCTAGCCGGCGCTGTCGGGGTGTACGAGCTCCGCGACTGATTCAGCCCATTTCATCAGGTGCAGCCAGCCAGGACACTTCGCTTCAGCTTCGCACCTCATTCCAAGTTATATATTCTTATTGCTTGAGTAAAGGGGATTTAAATTCGTACAGCAGTACCGACGCGTTTTACCTTTTCCTGAACCAATCCACGCGCCGCAATCCAGGCGGGATACAAAACCCATTTGCAACGGAAGTGAGTTGGCGCGCGCCAAAAAGTGGTTGGCGCGGGCTAAAAGGTGGATGTGGCGCTCAGTCTGGGCGCCAAGTGAGAGAGCACAGTCTGTCGGCAGCCAACTACTGGACAGTCTGCTCTGGTCTGAGCAGAAAGTGAGTGAACAGCTCAAGTTCCGAGGGTAGCATCCAGTACCTGGGTTAATATGGAAAGGCCTCGGATGTGTGTACGGCTCTAAAATAGTGCTCTATTATCGGAAAAGGCTGTAAAGTTGGTAATTTCGTCGCTAAGAAGGAAGTAATAGAGCAAATTACATCCACAGGAAAGACCAGGTAGCCACCATGTACTCGCCACCAATACTGAGCCATCATTTCAGCAAATCTAAGAGGTCAGATTCATGTCAAAGTATGAACCAGTACGTTTAAGTGTTGTTTAATTTTCAATAATAAGGCAAATTCTGTTAAACTGTGTGTCCGACCCTTGAATTAGTTCCTTTCATCATACCTCTTAGGATCCATTCCACATAATTACTAACATCCGAGTATCCTGTATGTGAAAACCGATTGAAAGTAAGTGATTGCTGGTCTTGCTTAATTCTGAATGCAACAAGATATATGGAAATACTCTGGGTTTCATTGAAATCAAGAAAGGTAGTTAGTAGTGCATTTATGAAAACCACCATAATGTTTGACTTGTTTTTAATTCAAAATATTTTTGCTTCAAAGATTAACTGCATTTAATTCTGTCAGTGAAAATTACTGGTTGTGCTAATGACAAAAAGGAAGCACGTTATTTTGAGGTTGGTTAGAGTAAAATACATTTAAAGTCATACTTAAGAACTTGTATGAAAAATCTCTGGCATTAACTGTTTTAAAAGTCCTGCAAGGTGAGCGAAATTTGAAACAGAATAATACCAAAATTTGCTGCTTAAAAATTGTCTCAGAGATTGTGTTTAGTTTGCTTTATGGTAATGAACAGTTTAAGAGGCCCCAATTTGGAGTTGCTTAAAATGAATAAACCTACTTGAATAATGAATATATTAATTGCAGTTGAAGTAAATTTTGACTTTTGTATGCTTTTTGTAGTAAAAATTGGAAAGACAGTTTGAGGGCTCTATCTACGTCTTTGCCTATAAAGATAAAGTTACAATAATTACTTTTATTCATAAAAATAGAAACAAGATTGCTTCACAGTGAGCATAAAAATCCTATTGCCAGTGTATTTTAATTATATTTGTACTATATGAAAAGTAACTATTGAAACAGGACTATGTCCATGTCATTTTTGGTTTAGTAATGTCTTTCATAACATTTGATGATAATTTATATATGACAAACTATTACTGTTGAGAAGAGATAAAGTGTCAATTGTTCCTGTGAGAACTTGCACATACCGTACCATTTATGACTGCTAGTATTCACTGTATCACTTATCTTATTATAGTAGAGTTTCATTGCACTTGTCTGGGAAAGACGTAATGGTAGCTTTCCTTTACCAAAATTTAATGCAGATTCTTTAAAATTAATGTTTCATATTACTATGCCTAATTAGGCTGGCGACCGTATTTTATTTAATTTAAGTAAACTTGGTTGCTTAAAACATTTTCCAAATTTCAATCTTTAGCTTTCTGGTTTCTTCTGTAACACTGAATTACCCATTAGGTAACTCACGGTCAATTTTGTTTAAATCCTCCCAGAAGGTAACATTTACTGCATCGTTATACCATATTTGGTAATACACATTGTATGTTGATATAATACGTGGTGCAGCTGAACAAAACTTCCACTTCATGTGATGACTAGCAGCTAACCTTAACTGTAGATAAATGTAAGGTAATGTCTGCAGGCCGTGCAGTATCTGATTAAAAGATCAGTGATGAACATCTTGGGTGCGTCATCACATATGGGTACGTGGAAATAAAACTAACAAGCGATTACAATGGGACGATCATGGACAATCAGAATAGAGTGGGTGAACGTTAGATTTGGTATATAAGTTGTGGAAAGTGCCATGCACCTAAAAAGGAGATTCCATACACGATGGTAATGTGATCCATTCTAGAGTATTGCTCCACCATATGGAATCTGCATCGAAGTGGTATCACAACGAACACTGAATTAAGAGACAGAACAGTTTAGCTCTGACAGAATGTAACAGAAATTTCTGGGAACTTAAAAGAGAGTACTGCGACGGAAAGCAACGGTAAGTTTAAAAACCATATACTCGAAGAAGACTCTGCAACCCTAATGCTACAACCAACATATATCTCGCGTTCCACATCATTACGAAATGTCGTATTCATGATCTATCGAACATGAATGAATGTACGTAGGGATAATGGGAACAGAGATTAGGCCGCGTGAAGAGATATACAAGGTGATTTTATTTTATCCTGAGACAACGACGTATCTCAAAAACTGTATAACGGAATAAAGAATGGAAAAGATCTCCAGATCTGATTGCGCTTAACTTTTGTTTGTGTGGTTACTTGAAGAGTTAAGTTTGTGACCCAGAGCATCGCCAATCCTTCACAGAAAATTACATCGGAAACACTTCTTAGTGGATAAATAAATGCCTCGAAGTGGACGGCGATATTTTTGAACATTTACTGTGAAATAATTCTTACAAACAAGCACCCCTGTGTTGAGAGGTCAGAGGGTGCATCTCAAACAAGCTTTTTTTCTCAATTACCGAACAGGTCTGGTTTTTTTCGAGATATTACCGGTTACAGCTCGATCCATCGCGCAACGACAGATGTGTTACATAAAAAAGTAATGTATTTTCTCCAGTAGTATAAGAATCAGCAACAGAAACGGGATGCTCGTATTTAAGATTTGAACATACCGCCCTCCCCTCCCCCCCTCCGCCCCCCTCCCAAAAAAAATGGTTCAAATGGTTCTGAGCACTATGGGTCATCAGTCCCCTAGAGCTTAGAACTAACTAACCTAAGGACATCACACACATCCATGCCCGAGGCAGGATTCGAACCTGCTTATTAAGTACTCAAAGTACGAACCTGCGCCGTAGCGGTCACGCGGTTCCAGGCTCTAGCGCCTAGAACCGCACGGGTCTCCTCCCCCCAGACCCTAGAGGTGGGGCGGGGGTTAAACCTGTAGAGAATACTTCCCCCCCCCCCCCCCCTGCTCAAAACCTACGAAAGATCGTTAATAATACTGGTACAATCACCGATAGAATGCTATTACCATCAGCAACAACAACTTCTTCTCTCCGTACAGTCCAGACTTTCCAGCAGTAATCTACCAACTCTGTTTGGAGGTAAACAGTGGTTGAATGAATGACGTTTTACCTCACGTGTGGAACTGCAGGGCACGTGACAAGATGGCTCGACAGATAAACGGTAGTCGGTTCGCAGACGTCGTGAGAAAGTTTTTTTTTTACACCACCACGTCAAATGTCTCAATCTCTATGGAGATGACGATGCCTCCAGTGAGTAAAATAGTTCCTACTTACCAGTTTTGTAGAAGTTATTTTAATTAAAATTTATCGCGTAAGATTAAAATATTACTAATACTCTAGGAATGTGCTAACTTATATGCAATTATTACAGATAGCTTCCTCGAGAGAACAAAAAAGGATCCATAATTAAATAATAGTTGTCACTGTATTTTGTTGTGTTTGAACTAACACTATGAAAAGTGTCACAGGACGTTCGCAAATACTTTTCGCTTTGACAGCATAGAAAACAATATATTCGTTATGTAGAAATTGGAAGCACTAGTTGGAAACTAGTGTCTCAGTTTTTCCAACTAATTTTTACTTTTTCTGAACAGAACGCACTTTTTGAACCTGCCCCTACAGCACAATTTCTTACTTACACTTTGAGTACTTAATAAGCCCACTGCTAGACTGGCAACAGCAAGGAATTATACTTACTGAGGCACTTTGCTGTAACCTAATGACATTTAACAAACAGTCCTAACCTAGTCAAACATACACCTCTGATACTTTCCCTAGGTTACTACAGAAACAAACTGCTAGTAACAAATGTACTTAGCTTTCAGCCAGTACGCCTGTTTCTTTCCTTCGATACTGTACCTCGTAGGGAGGCTTGTGCGCTTTTCCTGTGTGGTTTTGCTCTTTCGGTGTACACCAAAGACCAAACCTACCTGTCTGTCCTAACCCCCTTGCTGTATTAATTAGCTGGTACTTTGCATAAGCAGCTTTAGCTTAATAATGTAATATTTTCATTCTCAGTTAGCGCCACATGAGACAAAACGTCCATTACACTTCATTACTTTGCTATGATATCTGACTACTTACTGAAAACCATCTGTGCCACTACGCCCCAGTCTTGTACACACCGGGTTCGATCCCCGGCGGGGTCAGAGATTTTCACCTGCCTCGAGATGACTGGGTGTTTGTGTTGTCCTCATCATTTCATCATCATTCCTGCAAGTGGCAAGAATGGACTGAGAAAAGGTTGGGAATTTGTACGGGCGATGATAACCGCTCAGTTGAGTGCCCCACAATGCAAACATCATCATCATCATCATTACCACCACTTGTACACAGTTGAGTGTAATCTCCTTACTGGCTGTTTTCACTTGTAGTTCTTTCAGATTCTTACTGTATTATCTCCATGGTGAGTCCCGGATAATGCTCACATCACACACTAACCTTTTAATGTAGTGCCTTATTCTTCAACATGAATTGCAGTTTTATGCTATTAGTTCAATATTACAAGTAACTCAACATTCATATCTGCAGATGTAAGATTCTGAAGCAATCACTGATCATGGCATCTGCCATTTCAAAGTCCACAAATTAAAATGTCTGAATGACAAGATTGCACTTGTGGACCATTTTTTGTGATCTGTCTAAGGTATTTCACTGTGCAAATAATAGCAGTTTATTTGGAGAAACTTAATAGTTTGGTGCGTGATGTTCTTAGGTTAGTTTGGTTTAAGTGGGTCTAAGTTCTAGGAGACTGATGACCTCAGCTGTTACGTCCCATAGTGCTCAAAGCCATTTGCTATGTCCTTACATGTGACGATATGGCATGCCTGGACGAAATGCCGTATTCAGCCTTAAGATTCTCGGTAAAAGAAGTCGACGCTTTGAAATTGTCCACATGAGCCATTTTATATGCTTCTAGTGCCTGAACTGTAGATACATACAACCTTGCTCTTTCAGATTGCGAGCCACGTCACGGATTGCGATGCCCGGGCTCCACCCTCGAGCATGGGTGTGTGCATTGTTCTTAGCATAAGTTAGTTTAAGTGGTGTGTAAGCTTAGGGACCGATTATGTCAGCGGTTTGGCCCCTTAGGAATTCACGCACATTTGAACATTTTGATTTTATCAAACTGCGATATTACATGTTCAGCTTATAGTTTGTAACTGCAGCAGTCTGTTGTGTTGTCCAGCACGAGCGCGTACGGACGTGTCTCGCGCGCGCTCCCGCAACTACGGTCTTTTTGTCGGTTCTTTCGGGAACAATCACGCCAGTGAACGAAAAAAACAGTGATCAGTGATGGATAACAGTGAAGTGAAGCAGTCCTACAAAATTTTCTCGTGTTTAGACTAGAGAAATAGTGCATTAGTGACTTCGCGGGCACATTTACGGAATATTGGACCTCATCAAAGGTATTTCACTACAACTAATATCCAAAAACACTACTAATACGATTAGGAACGCTTGACATTACTAACATTACTAACCGCAGTGCTGTGAAAGTGTTAAAAACAATATGAAAGGAAAGTTACCGTGTGACGAATCATCAAAGTAACGTATGGTAGGATTTTTCTCCGTAATTAGACGTTAAATATCCACCAAACTCACGATAACATGTTAGAACAGTGAAGGGTAGCTTCCAAAAGTGTCCTGAATAAAAAACTGATAATAACGGACTTAGACTAAAAACGAAGACTAACATATGGTAGCAAATCTCGCAGAAAAGACTAGCTTAATATGAAGGAAATCAATGTGAACAATACCCATACAGTGAAGGGAAACGATCATAATTCTGAATTATAGACATATTATAGGTAAAAGTCATAAACTGTCGATAGTGAAGAAAATCGATTACGAGTAACGTAAAGCGACACGCCGAGCGACGGAACGCAAAGTCCCGAGAGTAGGTCGCGGTGCGCCAGCTGACACGCACTACGCGTGAGTTTCGCAAGTAGGCCAAACTGCGCTGGCCACAGCAAACCTGTGTTGCTAAACACGACTCGTGTTTCCGCGTCCAACCGCGGGAGTCAGCAGCTTACGCGGGCTCACAGTCCCCACCTGGTCCCGCGAACCACGTGGCCGGCTGCCGTGCGGAGCTGACCGCGGCGCTCGGTGTCGATCGGACATCGCCGGCGAAGCCACCCAGCCCACATTCGGCCTCGCTCTGTGACGTATCGCTTTTGGGACTTACGTGTCACAATGTGGTGCCGCACACGCAATACACACTAAAAAAAAGGTCACTCTTTAAGAACTATAACACAGATTCGCAATCCTGGATCGAGCACGCCTACTAAGTGGTGCTAACACCACACCCAAGTCCACGAAAGGGACGCTTAGTAGAGCGCAGAGCAGCACCAGTTGCAAAGTATCGCCTATAGGCATGGCGTCTGGTGCCCACGAATATGCCGTTATGTCACCGAGCCAGAAGATCGCTGCAATTGACGAGCTATTAAATGACATTGGGGCGGAATTAAAGGCCAAACACGTATCGAGTAGCGTACTGAATACGATAAGGAATAAAATATTCCCTTTGGCTTTCCAACTCACGTCAGCAGAAGCAAAGGTCGAGCTGCTGCAAGAGCAGAACAAAGATCTACTGCGCGAACTTCAGCACTCAGCTGACCCCGTTAAGGACCTTAGAATTGAGTCTCTCACAGAACAGGTCAACAAACTCGAGGAAGACAATACAAAACTCGCTGAAATAAACCAAGAGCTCAGGGACCAAATTAGGGATCTGACAGGAAAGGTTACTGAACAGGCACAGCAACAGGCCAAGACACTAACATACGCTGCGGCACTCTCCACCGCACCCAAAGAACATAAACGCATTGAGGTGGCAAAAGCCAAGCAAGCAACCACTCTCTTCATAAAGTCTACCAACAACCAAGACACGAAAACAATAAAACAAACGTTGACAAAAAACATCAACCCAAGACGAGACAACCTACACATTAAGTCAATAAGAAACACGAAGACAGCTGTGATTGTCGAAGCAGCAACACAGGAGGACTGTAGGAAAATAATAGAAAAGACGAAAGATATTGAGAATATCGCGTGTGAGGGGCCCAGAAAGCGGCAACCTTTGGTGATAGTCTATCGAGTGACAGACACTATCTCGGATAGAGAATTTCTTGAGTGTTTATACGACCAAAATCTCAGTGACGACTTCACAAAAGACGAATTCGACAAAGACGTGAAAATCAGATTCCGCACAGGGCCCAAAGGAAAGGGATACAACCACCAAGTGTTGGAAGTCACACCAAGAATTTATTGGTACCTCACCAAAAAAGGAAGGGTGTACATAGACTTCCAATCCCTATCTGTCAAAGACTATACGTCAGTGAGCCAGTGTTACAACTGTTGTGACCTTGGCCATACAACCAAAGCCTGCGCAGACACAGGTACGACCTGTTCAAGGTGTGGCAAAAAGGGCCACAAACGCGCGGACTGTCGAGCATCAGAGCCCATCGATTGCATCCCTTGCAGGAACAGAAACCGAATTTGCAATAAGAGCAGGGGTGGCGTCTGCCAAACCTACAAACAGCTGCTTGATAGACTAATTGACAGTACTGACTATGGCAACTGAACATCCCCCTGAGTCAAACAACATGCTCCATAAATCAACCCCTGAAAAAATAAGATCATACAAGTCACCATCCACCAGGCACAGAAACCATCTACGTGCAATACTCTGGCGTAAGAGGCAAAAACTATTACCTGACGACTACCCCAACAATGGTCACATTCCAGGCTTGATACACAATACAAACCTGGAGGACAGCCATCATGCAATCACTGAATACATAGACGACCTAACACTCACAGGACAAATGTCACCAGAAGCCGCCAAACTAATCAAAAGACAAATAATGTACTGGATGACATTCCAGACGACCCTTATGAACAGGATAGACGAACTCGAAGACGAACTACTGAGAATAGACATGATAACCCCAAATCCTGATACCGACAGACCAGAAAACCATACCACACATGACCAACCAAAGCAACTGCACAAAACAGCGTTGCTAACGACTCAAGATCACCCATCCACCCCAGCACAACGACGCACATACGACACTACAAAATGCGAAGGACGTATCAAACCAATAAAATTCATACAAGGCGAGACCTTGAACCCAACGGTGCTAAACACAACCGTAACGCAAGCAAGCACAACTGGAGTCCAAACGGAAAACATGAACAAATCAGACACCTCAGACTGTAATCAAATCAAACGCAAAATAACTCTCTCTGACTCACTGACAGAGGAAGAAGACGACGTCTATTATTGCCCTTACGCCAGAGATTGTAGTGTTCATAATAATATTCGAAACAGTAATACCGACCTTGAGCAGGCCACAGCGCCGGCAGACATCACGAATGCCACACAAAAAGCCGCAGCAACAACCGCAACAAAAGTCTGCGGAGGGTCTGGCAACAGAGGCGACAGTGCAAAAGCTGTTATGTCTGTCACAGGTAGCGCAGACGAGCAGTCAAGTGGGAACCAAATCACGTCAAATCAATGCAGAATGGAGGCACAAACAACCAACACATCTGATACACATCAAGACTGCACAAACGAAACACACACAAAAAACAAACGAATCATCGCAGCCTTTAGGAAACTAAAACCGCATAGGAAACCCAATCAGCCTAAGAGAGTCCCGAAAGTGAAAGCGTGTGACGACCAATCGCGGCAATCGCAGGCTACCTCAAAACCTAGTGATACGAAAGTGCATACCCCTGATGATACCAACACCTTCGCAGCCTCCCAACCAACAACCTCAATGCCGACGCCCAAGGAAACCCCCACAACAACCAACGAGGAAGTCAATCCAGCGCCCCCCGCAGAGGTGCACAACGACGCCACTACACCATCACGACACGTCACGGCTGCAGAGACGCCAACACACGCCATCGACACCGATAGTTTTAGTTACGACAAGCTAGATATAAATGTAAAATTAAGTAGGCTAGAAAAAAGAGACATCTTAGAGACGGCACAGCGGATGCTCATCCGCACCCTACACCCGTACGGCCAATCTGTTTGTTTCCGTACATCAGAGCAAACCGATAGACTGATTCTCAAAACGGAGAATATTCCAACAGATCCAGACAGCCTACTAGACCTGCTCATGCAGGTGTGCGCCCGCAGGGAGGAACCATTCGATATGGACAAGCTTTACAAGGATCACGTAAGGGCTCATGGGAGAACATACTTCGATTACAGTCAAACTGGCAGCAAGTGCTACGCCACAGTTAAACACCCAAATTGCTAATAGCACAGCTTAATGCTATGCGGAGTATACTTGTAAATTCGGAGCTCCCACGGGTCCTACGTGAACTAAAAAGTGACATTCTGTGCATACAGGAGCCCTACACTAGACAAGGGCATATCCCCAACTTTCCTCCAAGTGCGGTGACAGTTGCGGAGGGGACAGGCTGCATGGCATCTGTCATAATCCTAAACAAAGAAATACATCCAGTCAAAATTACAGAACTCTGTTCCGAGCACCTAGTTACAGTTGAAGTCACACACAAGGGGGATACTTGGATCATCGCGTCGCTGTACGCCCAATTCTGTCATTGCATCAAACCATACGCAGACCTCATCAGAGATGTTGCGCAATACGCTGGCAACAAAAAACTTCTCATCTGTGCAGACATAAATGCCAGATCAACCCTGTGGCATTCAGACAGAACTGACGACAGAGGTAGAATAATAAATGACATCATCCAAGAAAACAGACTACACGTACTCAACAAGGAAGGACATCACCCGACTCACATCGGACACAACGGTCATTCATCAAACATAGACATCACCCTCGTTAATAATGCCGCCATCAACCACGTACGAGACTGGACCGTACATGACCAGATCACTGCTAGCGACCACAACATCATCACACTAACCTTAAGTGGCACACCAAACGTCAACACAGAAACACTACCAAAAAGACTATTATTTGACAAAACAGACTGGGACAGGGTCAGACAAAAAATACATGAGCACATACCGCAAGACATCACCGGCAGTGTTGATTACAGAGCACACATGCTGACAGATATCATTATACACACACAGAACACCTGCATACCCACGCAAAGAATGACAAAACACCAAAATATTCCCTGGACTACACAATTAACACGACTCAAACAAGACTCAAAACGTAAACGTAAGCTTTACCAACGAGCAATTTCAGATAGAGAAAGACAATTACGACTACACGACTACCGGCTTGCCAAGGATAAATATAAACTTGAGCTGAATAAGACCGGGAAAGACCATTGGAACAGCCATGTAGCAGCACAAACACAACTAAACATTTGGGGGGAACCATACAAAATCGTGACAGAGAAAATTAAGAGCCCACTGGTTCTGGGAACGCTGCGACAGGAGGATGGTGAGATGACTAAGGGCTGGAGACGCACAGCGGAGTTCCTGCTGAGCAAACTCCTGCCCGACGACATCGCAGACACAGACACACCACAACACGCAGCACTGAGACGCGAAGTAGACACAGTATACACCACACCAACCGTCACCTGTCCATTTGCGCAGGAAGAAGTGGCGACAGCGATCTCAGAACTCAAAAACAAAAAGGCGCCTGGACCGGATGGTATCCACTCTGAGGTACTGAAACAAATTGCACCGCAGATCACCCCGTTTCTCACAACGTTGTTAAACGATGCATTAAGGCTGGGCCGTGTGCCTGCAGTGTGGAAGACCTCGAAGGCGGCTATCATCAAAAAGGCTCCAGACAAAGACCCATCAGACCCCAAGTCATACAGACCAATTTGCATTATCAATACACTCGGTAAAGTACAAGAAAAACTACTCTGCAAAAGACTACAAGCACACCGAACACTACGGGGACTGACACCACACCAATACGGCTTCAGGGAAGGGAAATCTATAGACGACGCAATTAACAGAGCACTCCAAATAGTACACGACACACCCTCCAAATACACACTTGCAATTATGATAGACATCTCAGGTGCCTTCGACAACCTCTGGTGGCCGGCCTTGTTCAAGAGGCTCAGACACCTGCAGGTACCGGAGTCTCTGTATAATAGTTTCATGGACTACTGCAGAGACAGAACGGTCGTTTGGCAAATGGACAACCAGAAAGTGATTAAACGAATTACAAAAGGCTGTCCACAAGGGTCGATCTGCGGCCCCATCTTCTGGGACATAGTTATAGAACCGCTCCTACAGTTACTAGAGGAGCACATCTTGACAGATGGAGCTGTCGCTTATGCTGATGATCTACTCGTCGTAGTTTCAGCAAATAACCGTGCCCAGCTAGAAGAAAGAGCCAATGGAACACTTAGGACAATAACCCAATGGTGCACAGATAATAAATTAAAGATAGCAGGAAACAAAACAACTTATACATTGCTAAAGGGTATCCTGCGCAGGAACCCAATAGTCAAAATTGGGGACACAAACATAAAAAGACTAGCAGTCACACGCTATCTAGGAGTATACATTGATGAACGATTGAACTTCCACGAACACATGCGAATATGCACAAACAAAGCAGAAAAGATACTACACAAACTGGCTAGGCTAAATTCGGAGCAATTCAGACTACCCCTGTCAGTGACACGAACATACCATTGCGCTCTCTTCGAGTCAGTACTATGCTTTGCTGCCAGTACGTGGGCCCACAGGTTAAATCTCTCAACCAACAGAACCATTGTACGTCGAGGCCAAAGAAGTGTTCTACTTCGACTAACAGGGGCATTCAATACAACATCAAATGACGCACTATGTGTCGTCATGGGAATTTTCCCCATAGATATCACCATCAGGTACCGCGCAGCAATGTACTGGCTTAGGATGGGGAGAATAGACCAGGTTCGGCAGATCACTGGTGTACCGATTGAGACAACACGCCAACTCAGAGCACGGCGAGTGGATACCTGGCAGAGCGAGTGGGCCAACA
This sequence comes from Schistocerca serialis cubense, assembly GCF_023864345.2. Classification (NCBI taxonomy): domain Eukaryota; kingdom Metazoa; phylum Arthropoda; class Insecta; order Orthoptera; family Acrididae; genus Schistocerca; species Schistocerca serialis. Next base: position 466,886,875 of record NC_064643.1, read on the forward strand.
GCGATAAGGGCCGCCGTGTCTACAACTTCTTCCCTGACATCCGGGAAAGACTAAAACTAAAACATATTGATCCCAGCCGCGGTATGGTACATTTCATCACAGGACATGGCCCTTATCCCACGCACCTGTACCGCGTGAGTCTGCAGCAGACTAATAGATGCACATGCGGGGAAGAAGGTTCCCCTGAACATACTGTCTTCTTCTGCGGACAACGCACGAACACAAGACACACAGTACACATAAATCGCCTGAACACACAGAACGAACTACATGCCATAATACGCGACCCGGAAAGGTGGACTGAACTCAACAAACTAACGGACGAAATCTCGAAGATCCAACAAATAGAATACTTGCGCAACAGACCCTACCGAAGGCAAGTCGGTCCAAACAGACGTCACGATGCCCAGGGGGATACAGATATGATTAGCACCACGAGTGATGAAGAAGAAACAGATACAGACCAGGGCACCAACACAGATATTGAAGCGTCCAGCGCGGATGATCCATAGTGTCAACCAAGTCAAATTCAAAGAACAGAGTGGAACAACCGACAAGAGGTGCACAAGTCACACACAATCCTAAAAACAGATTGCACCGTATATATAAATAGTTTACAGCATCTCCATGTCCAATAAGAGCTTAAAGCTAGGTACCTCTTCAAGGGACCTACACCTTCCGTTAAGAGGCAGCGCACAGTCTGTATGGAAGGATCTTAATTGTGGTCCCTCTCTTTTGAGCCCAACCCGACGGATACCTATGGTAGATCGGGGAAAACCACCGCTCAGGCTGTGTTGCTGGCGGGGCCGGAAGGTGCTAACTGCCACACCACGTATCATTGTAAGTCTCATTGGCTCAGTGTGAACTGTTTGTACAACCAACCTACACAGCCTATACCTCAACCTCCACTATACTAAGAACCTCTCATCTGAAGCTTAAAGTTGGGCACCTCTTCAAGGGACCTACGCCCCCCTGGTAAGAGGCGGCGCACGTCCTGGATGGAAGGATCTTAATTGTGGTTCCTCTCTTTTGAGCCCAACCCGACGGATACCTATGGTAGATCGGGGAAAACCACCGTTCAGGTCGTGTTGTCGACGGGGCCGGGAGGTGTTTGCGCCTGATGTACTCTACTAGGAGCCTTGCAGGCTCAACACAAACCGTTAGCGTCATTACCTTATTACTTTTACCACGAGTACCCTTTCATTAGCAACTTTGAGCCAAGCACAAAATCAGTTACCTCTCTATTGTATATCGTAAATAGTTTAGCAGGCTGGACATGGAGGTCTTAGTCTTAGTTTCTAGCTTTAACGTACCCTAATCTCTTCTAGTTAAGGTAGTTTTTAGGATGGTAGATGTTAAAGGCATGGTGAGCAACGGCCAGCGTCTTGATGGTCATTCCAAGACCCGGGCCGCAGCCCACAACCAGGTGACGGGCCATATTATACATATAACTTCTCTATTCAGTTCTCTTCCTTCCTTCTTTCTAAATATTTAATTTCGTTTTGTTTATTAATATCTTACTTGATTTTGTATTAGTTATAAGTTTTTCTAATGCTGCACAAAAAAAAGATAACAAATGGATCTAAACAGAGCCCGCCTCCACGTGGCGGGACACGGGCAACGGTGTGAGTGGGGACGGGAGCCGGTGTGGTGTTACTTTAAGTCACTGCGGACCCCGGACCCAGTCACAGCGGCTAAGTGGCAATATACGACCCACCATAAGAAATTAGACGGTGGGTCATAAAATATAAGCAGCTAGTGAAAAAAAAAAAAAAAAAAAAAAAAAAAAAAAAAAAAAAAAGTCTATTTCATTTGAAAGGGCTCCTGATCGCCTTTTGTTAGACACATAACTTAAAATTAATCTGCAATTTGATTTACTTTTAATGCACTTATAGGGCGTCATTAGTTTGCTATAAGAATTGAAGCCAAGATTTTAATAATCTTCATAACTTTTCTCTAGCAGGCTGTCATCATTATCTTCTAATACACTCAGTCTCGACAGTTTGGGTGGAGATAGTTCGTAATCACTTTGACTGAACAGTTTCTGTTGCTCTTTAGAAGGACGTCCTGTACTGCTTGAAAAGCCACCTTCAAGTTGAGGTTCTTCCTGTCCTTCCAAATCAGTATATCTATCCAGCGTAACGTGGCGTATTTCTCTGTCAGCACGTTATATTTCTGAATTATTATGTTCTGTAACGTTGTGTCCGACTTCTAGGACTCTGAGGTGGCTCGTAATAATTCAGGCTCGGCTGTAGCTGTGAAACTGCAGGGATGGACTTGCGGTTTAGAAAACATTAAATAGGCCACGATTACTGAGTGGAGATTTGATACCATTGGATAATGGCAGTACTGTGGCTTCACTAGAGCCACTAGAAAACACAAGTTGATAAGCATTTGCTGACACAGTTCTAATAGTGTGGCGCGTTTCTCCCCTACGGTTGACAAGGGCTGTGTCACGGCGAGCAGGCAGCACCACGTCGTTACTCCGACAAGAACTTCCTGGAAGAGGGCGGGTCCGACCTCGAACAGGCCTCTGGCGACGCTATTTCAGAACAGAGGTGCTGCGGTGGCGCTTCGAACTACAGCAGGCACGGCTTCCTGCTAGCATCTCATTGGCGCCCGTTGATACCGTTTTGTTGTGCAGTATCTCTGCGCTGGTCGGTACTTCTTGGGCCGCTCTCGAACACACTACCTCCACCCCAGTTTTAATGTTCAGTATGTCGCAACTATGTCCCTAATATTAGTACCACATTCGTAGGATTAATTCTCTTCATGGCATCACAATAGACAGTTTTCACAGTAACCCGCATTCGAATGCTCCAACAGACATATTCGTACTGCGGCTATACCATTCACGAAACTCGAGCACTTGTTAGTGCAGCTGCAACATTCCACAGTCTGATGGTACGAGAAGAAATGGTTCAAATGGCTCTGAGCACTATGGGACTTAACGTATGAGGTCATCAGTCCCCAAGGACATCACACACATCCATGCCCGATGCAGGATTCGAACATGCGACCGTAGCGGTCACGCGGTACCAGACTGAAGCGCCTAGAACCGATCGGCCACAGCAGCCGGCGTACTAGAAGACAAGCACGGAGTTTGGATGGGAATGACACAGACCGCTGTGGTTTTTATGACGGAGAGTTAGTCTAAGCACGGTTTTGTGTGGTATCGGGTGTTCGAGGTCAAAGATGACGCTTGTGAGTACCGCTTATGTACTTAACGCGTCACGAACCCGCAGAGGCACCAGGCGACATTCAGGCTCGCAGTGGGCAGCGATCACAATGTTCACATATATAATATTGTGGGTAGAGCAAACCAAAGACTGCGATTCATTGGCAGAACACTTAGAAGGTGACCGCTACGGTCGCAGGTTCTAATCCTGCCTCGGGCATGGATGTGTGTGATGTCCTTAGGTTAGTTAGGTTTAAGCAGTTGAACGTTCTAGGGAACTGATGACCTCAGATGTTAAGTCCCATAGTGGTCAGAGCCATTTGAACCATTTTCTGAACTTAGAAGGTGCAACAGGTCTACCAAAGAGACTGCTAACACTACGCTTGTCCGCCCGATTCTGGAGTACTGCTGTGCGGTGTGGGATCCGCATCAGGTGGGGCTAACGGAAGACATAGAAAAAGTACAAAGAAGGGCAGCTGGTTTTGTATTATCACGAAATAGGGCAGAGAGTGTCACAGACATGATACGTGAATTGGAGTGGCAATCATTAAAACAAAGGCGTTTTTCGTTGCGACGGGATCTTCTCATGAAATTTCAATCACCAATTTCCTCCTCCGATTGCGAAAAAATTCTGTTGGCACCCACCTACATAGGGAGAAATGACCATCACGATAAAATAAGAGAAATCAGGGCTCACACGGAAAAATTTAAGTGATCGTTTGTCCTGCGTGCCGTTCGAGAGTGGAACGGTAGAGAGACAGATGAAGGTGGATCATTGGACCCTCTGCCAGGCATTTTATTGTGAATAGCAGAGTAATCACGTAGATGTAGATGTTTTGGCTTATTACATTATCTGTGGTATATCCAGAGCATGTTGTTTCCTTCGAAATGCGACTTGGAATCGGGAGGTAGGTGGCAGGTAGTATGGAATGTTAGGGGACTACTGGTGACGCGTGTGTTGTGGTAGGGTTACGGACTGTTACACGCGAGACGTCGCCTCTGACTATAGGGCAGTGGAGGTGGCGTTGGCGATCCTCCCTGTGATCAGACAGCAGAGCTGGGACAGCAGAGCCCCAGGCGGCGAGCGGTCGATGGCGCGCCAGCCACTGTCGCCGTCGCCGTAGCCTCGCCAGCACCAGCAGACGGCGACCGGCAGCGTCAGCCGTTCTAGAGATCTGCCCACTGGGTCCGGACCAGCAGGCGGGGCTGGGCCGCAGCTGGCTGTCGATGAGCTGGCTGCATTCCTACATCGAACCTTCGTAAATTTCGTCATTTTTCCGTTATCCATGTTCCTTAGTTGCTATGCAGCATCCTCAGTGGCCTGTAATAAACGTCTCTTTTATATGTACACTAAGTCGGGTGATGCTGAGGGAATTAGATTAGGAAATGAGACACTTAATGTAGTGAAGGAGTTTTGCTATTTGGGGAGCAAAATAAGTGATGATGGTCAAAGTAGAGAGGATATGAGGATATAAAATGTAGACTGGCAATGGCAAGGAAAGCTTTTCTGAAGAGGAGAAATTTGTTAACATCGAATATAGATTTAAGTGTCAGGGAGTCGTTTCTGAAAGTATTTGTATGGAGTGTAGCCATGTTTTTTTTTTTTTTTTTTTTTGGTCATCAGTCTACTGACTGGTTTGATGCGGCCCGCCACGAATTCCTTTCCTGTGCTAACCTCTTCATCTCAGAGTAGCACTTGCAACCTACGTCCTCAATTATTTGCTTGACGTATTCCAATCTCTGTCTTCCTCTACAGTTTTTGCCCTCTACCGTTCCCTCTAGTACCAAGGAAGTCACTCCCTCGTGTCTTAGCAGATGTCCTATCATCCTGTCCCGTCTCTTTATCAGTGTTTTCCATATATTTCTTTCCTCTCCGATTCTGAGTAGAACCTCCTCATTCCTTACCTTATCAGTCCACCTAATTTTCAACATTCGTCTGTGGCACCACAACTCAAACGCTTCGATTCTCTTCTGTTCCGGTTTTCCCACAGTCCATGTTTCACTACCATACAATGCTGTACTCCAGACGTACATCCTCAGAAATTTCTTCCTCAAATTAAGGCCGGTATTTGATATTAGTAGACTTCTCTTGGCCAGAAATGCCTTTTTTGCCATAGCGAGTGTGCTTTTGATGTCCTCCTTGCTCCGTCCGTCATTGGTTATTTTACTGCCTAGGTAGCAGAATTCCTTAACTTCATTGACTTCGTGACCATCAATCCTGATGTTAAGTTTCTCGCTGTTCTCATTCCTACTACTTCTCATTACCTTCGTCTTTCTCCGATTTACTATCAAACCATACTGTGTACTCATTAGACTGTTCATTCCGTTCAGAAGATCATTTAATTCTTCTTCACTTTCACTCACGATAGCAATGTCATCAGCGAATCGTATCATTGATATCCTTTCACCTTGTATTTTAATTCCACTCCTGAACTTTTCTTTTATTTCCGTCATTGCTTCCTCGATGTACAGATTGAAGAGTAGGGGCGAAAGACTACCGCCTTGTCTTACACCCTTCTTAATACGAGCACTTCGTTCTTGATCGTCCACTCTTATTATTCCCTCTTGGTTGTTGTACATATTGTATATGACCCGTCTCTCCTTATAGCTTACCCCTACTTTTTTCAGAATCTCGAACAGCTTGCACCATTTTATATTGTCGGACGCTTTTTCCAGGTCGACAAATCCTATGAAAGTGTCTTGATTTTTCTTTAGCCTTGCTTACATTATTAGCCGTAACGTCAGAATTGCCTCTCTCGTCCCTTTACTTTTCCTAAAGCCAAACTGATCGTCACCTAGCGCATTCTCAATTTTCTTTTCCATTCTTCTGTATGTTATTCTTGTAAGCAGCTTCGATGCATGAGCTGTTAAGCTGATTGTGCGATAATTCTCGCACTTGTCAGCTCTTGCCGTCTTCGGAATTGTGTGGATGATGCTTTTCCGAAAGTCAGATGGTATATATTCTACAAACCAACGTGAATAGTCGTTCTGTTGCCACTTCCCCCAATGATTTTAGAAATTCTGATGGAATGTTATCTATCCCTTCTGCCTTATTTGACCGTAAGTCCTCCAAAGCTCTTTTAAATTCCGATTCTAATACTGGATCCCTTATCTCTTCTAAATCGACTCCTGTTTCTTCTTCTATCACATCACACAAATTTTCACCCTCATAGAGGCTTTCAATGTATTCTTTCCACCTATATGCTCTCCTCTGCATTTAACAGTGGAATTCCCGTTGCACTCTTAATGTTACCACCGTTGCTTTTATTGTCACCAAAGGTTGTTTTGACTTTCCTGTATACTGAGTCTGTTCTTCCGACAATCATATCTTTTTCGATGTCTTCACATTTTTCCTGCAGCCATTTCGTCTTAGCTTCCCTGCACTTCCTATTTATTTCATTCCTCAGCGACTTGTATTTCTGTATTCCTGATTTTCCCGGAACATGTTTGTACTTCCTCCTTTCATCAATCAACTGAAGTATTTCTTCCGTTACCCATGGTTTCTTCGCAGCTACCTTCTTTGTACCTATGTTTTCCTACCCAACTTCTGTGATGGCCCTTTTTAGAGATGTCCATTCCTCTTCAACTGTACTGCCTACTGGGCTATTCCTTATTGCTGTATCTATAGCGTTAGAGAACTTCAAACGTATCTCGTCATTCCTTAGTACTTCCGTATTCCACTTCTTTGCGTATTGATTCTTCCTGACTAATGTCTTGAACTTCAACCTACTCTTCATCACTACTATATTGTGATCTGAGTCTATATCTGCTCCTGGATATGCCTTACAATCCAGTATCTGATTTCGGAATCTCTGTCTGACCATGATGTAATCTAACTGAAATCTTCCCGTATCTCCCGGCCTTTTCCAAGTATACCTCCTACTCTTGTGATTCTTGAACACGGTATTCGCTATTACTAGCTGAAACTTGTTACAGAACTCAATCAGTCTTTCTCCTCTTTCATTCCTTGTCCCAAACCCATATACTCCTGTAACCTTTTCTTCTACTCCTTCCCCTACAACTGCATTCCAGTCGCCCATGACTATTAGATTTTCGTCCCCCTTTACATACTGCATTACCCTTTCAATATCCTCATACGCTTTCTCTATCTGTTCATCTTCAGCTTGCGACGTCGGCAGGTATACCTGAACTATCGTTGTCGGTGTTGGTCTGCTGTCGATTCTGATTAGAACAACACGGTCACTGAACTGTTCACAGTAACACACCCTCTGCCCTACCTTCCTATTCATAACGAATCCTACACCTGTTATACCATTTTCTGCTGCTGTTGATATTACCCGATGCTCATCTGACCAGAAATCCTTGTCTTCCTTCCACTTCACTTCACTGACCCCTACTATATCTAGATTGAGCCTTTGCATTTCCCTTTTCAAATTTTCTAGTTTCCCTACCACGTTCAAGCTTCTGACATTCCACGCCCCGACTCGTAGAACGTTATCCTTTCGATGATTATTCAATCTTTTTCTCATGGTGACCTCCCACTTGGCAGTCCCCTCCCTGAGATCCGAATGGGGGACTATTCCGGAATCTTTTGCCAATGGAGAGATCATCATGACACTTCTTCAATTACAGGCCACATGTCCTGTGGATACACGTTACGTGTCTTTAATGCAGTGGTTTCCATTGCCTTCCGCATCCTCATGTCGTTGAACATTGCTGATTCTTCCGCCTTTAGGGGCAATTTCCCCCCCATAGGACAAGAGAGTGCCCTGAACCTCTATCCGCCCCTCCGTCCTCTTTGACAAGGCCGTTGGCAGAAATGAGGCTGACTTCTTATGCTGGAAGTCTTCGGCCGCCAATGCTGATTATTTATCAAAATTTAGGCAGTGGCGGCGATAGAACCCGGGACCGAAGACGTTTTGATTATGAATCAAAGACGCTACCCCTAGACCACGGTTACTGCCTGTAGCCATGTATGGAAGTGAAACATGGACGATAAATAGTTTGGACAAGAAGAGAATAGAAGGTTTCGAAATGTGGTGCTACAGAAGAATGTTGAAGATTAGGTGGGTAGATCACGTAACTAATGAGGAGGTATTGAATAGGATTGGGGAGAAGAGATGTTTGTGGCAAAACTTGAGTAGAAGAAGGGATCGGTTGGTACGACATGTTCTGAAGCATCAAAGGATCACAAATGGAGACCAAGAGATGGATACACTAAGCAGATTCAGAAGGATGTAGGCTGCAGTAGGTACTGAGAGATGAAGGAGCTTGCACAGGATAGAGTAGCATGGAGAGCTGCATCAAACCAGTCTCAGGACTGAAGACCGCAACAACAACAACAACAACTGACCATTAAAATTGCTACACCAAGAAGAAATGCAGATGATAAACGGGTATTCATTGGACAAATATATTATACTAGAAGTGACATGTGATTACATTTTCACGCAGTTTGGGTGCATAGATCCTGAGAAATCAGTACCCAGAACAACCACCTCGGGCCGTAATAACGGCCTTGATACGCCTGGGCATTAAGTCAAACAGAGCTTGGATGGCGTGTACAGGTACAGCTACCCATGCAGCTTCAACACGATACCACAGTTCATCAAGAGTAGTGACTGGCGTATTGTGACGAGCCAGTTGCTCGGCCACCATTGACCAAACGTTTTCAATTGGTGAGAGATCTGGAGAATGTGCTGTCCAGGGCAGCAGTCGAACATTTTCTGTATCCAGAAAGGGCCGTGCAGGTCCTGTAACATGCGGTCGTGCATTGGCCTGCTGAAATGTAGGGTTTCGCAGGGATCGAATGAAGGGGAGAGCCACTGGTAGTAACACATCTGAAACGTAAAGTCCACTGTTCAAAGTGCCGTCAATGGGAACAAGAGGTGACCGAGACGTTTAACCAATGGCACGCCATACCATCACGCCGGGTGATAGGCCGGTATGGCGATGACGAATACACGCTTCCAATTTGCGTTCACCGCGATGTCGCCAAACACGGATGCCACCATCATGATGCTGTAAACAGAACCTGCATTCGTCCGAAAAAATGACGTTTTGCCATTCGTGCACCCAGGTACGTAGTTGAGTACACCATCACAGGCGCTCCTGTCTGTGATGCAGCGTCAAGGGTAACCGCAGCCATGATCTCCGAGCTGATAGTCCATGCTGCTGTAAACGTCGTCGCCGGCCTGAGTGGCCGAGCGGTTCTAGACGCTACAGTCTGGAACCGAGCGACCGCTACGGTCGCAGGTTCGAATCCTGCCTCGGGCATGGATGTGTGTGATGTCCTTGGGTTCGTTAGGTTTAATTAGTTCTAAGTTCTAGGTGACTGATGACCTCAGAAGTTAAGTCGCATAGTGCTCAGAGCCTTTTGAACCATTTTGCAAACGTCGTCGAACTGTTTGTTCAGATTGTTGTTGTCTTGCAAACGTCCCCATCTGTTGACTCAGGGATCGAGACGTGGCTGCACTATCCGTTACAGCCATGCGGATAAGATGCCTGTCATCTCGACTGCTAGTGATACGAGGGCATTGTGATCCAACACGGCGTTCCGTATAACCCTCCTGAACCCACCGATTCCATATTCTGCTAACAGTCATTGGATCTCGACCAACGCGTGAAGCAATGTCGCGATAGGCTACAATCCGGCCTTTATCAAAGTCGGAAACGTGAGGGTACGTATTTATCCTCCTTACACGAGGCATCACAACAACGTTTCACCAGGCAACGCCGGTCAACTGCTGTTTGTGTATGAGAAATCGGTTGGAAACTTTCGTCATGTCAGCACGTTGTAGGTGTCGCCACCGGCGCCAACCTTGTGTGAATGCTATGAAAAGCTAATCATTTGCATATCACAGCATCTTCTTCCTGTCGGTTAAATTTCGCATCTGTAGCACGTGATCTTCGTGGTGTAGCAATTTTAATGGCCAGTAGCGTATAATAAATGTATTAGCCCTATGTAGTAATTACAATATGTTACTATGTTACATTTTCTCTTGATATCCAGACTGGAAATAACTATTGTTATTATTTTAGTAGCAAACATGATGAGTGAGTTATTGTTTATACTGATTTCTTTTTCATTGCAAAGCTTCTTAGTATACGAAAGTTATTCTGTAATGTCAGTTCTTTGTTGTGATTGTTCACTCTAATAACTTCCATGTTGGATGCTTGATGTCCATGTTTTATCAGGTGTTCGACAAAGGTATAATGGCTATTTTAAGATTTCTAGCTTCTTATATATTCTTTATACCTAGTTTAGAAATTCCTTCCTGTCGTCCCCAGACACACTGATCCATATCCTTGGCATTGTAACTGGTAATACCTTCTCCTTGGCATTTATCTGGTTTCTCTGTTCCTGTTTGTAAATATTTAAAAAACGGGGATTACATCTAGCTTACAGAACAAGAAACAAATCCGGACACATTTACGAAGGACAATCGGAAATCTGAAACATAACCGGAGTAAATAATTACATCTACATCTACGTTATTACTCTGCTATTCACAATAAAGTGCCTGGCAGAGGCTAGAATGAACCACCTTCATGCTGTCTCTCTACCGTTCCACTCTCGAACGGCATGCGGGAAAAACGAGGAATTAAATTGTTCCGTGCGGACCCTGATTTCTCTTATTTTATCGTGATGATCAGTACTCCATATGTAGGTTGGTGCCAACAGAATGTTTTCGCAGTCGGAGCAGAAAACTGGTGATTGATATTTCATTAGAAAATCCCGTCGCAAGGAAAAACGCCTTTGTTTTAATGATTACCACTCCAATTCACGTATCATTTCTGTGGCACTATCTCCCCTATTTCGCGATAATACAAAACAAACTGCTCTTCTTTGTATTTCTTCGATGTCATCCGTCAGTGCCACCGGATGCGGATCCCACACCGCACAGCAGTACTAGAGAATAGGGCGGACAAGTGTAGTGTAAGCAGTCTCTTTGGTAGACCTGTTCCACCATCTAAGTGTTCTGCCAATGAATCGTAGTCTTTGGTTTGCTCTACCCACAATATTATCTATGTGATCGTTCCAATTTAGGTTATTTGTAATTGTAATCTCTAAGTAGTTAGTTGAATTTACAGCCCTTGTGTGACTTAACGCGTAATCTTACCCTCCCTCCTCTCTCTCTCTCTCTCTCTCTCTCTCTCTCTCTCTGTATCTCTCCATACACACAAATATCCACTCACAATAAATAAATAAATAAATAAACGCTCTCATAAGGAACGAGACATTCACACGTGACGTGATAAAATACATACACAAACACGAACAGACACACAAAACAAATGAAAAATATGAAACTACACAAACAACACGAACAAAAGACGAAAGACGAAATATAAACACACAGCGACAGCTGGAAACACTATACAGTGTAAGTACACAAATGTAGGTCACAAAATAAAAAGTGCAAGTGATGTATTGTAATAGATGTGGGTGGAAAAAACGTCGGAAATGGCTCGCTGGAGCAAGGGGGACCGACCAAATCAACACATCTGCAAAACCACACATATCGACATTGTAAATCGTAAGAAACACCAAACGATAATTTAACCTCACGAAATATGTGCTACAAAAGTTGTTTTGCTACAGAAGTTGTTTCTAAACTGAAAAACACGAGAAAAACCTGAGAAAATGTAACATATTGTAACCAGTATACAATACATTTATTATATGCATAAAAAGAAACATTTGTTACGGTCCACTGAACATGTTTCATAAATAAAAGCAGCGAAACACGTATGGAAAAACAAACAGCCTTTCATTTAAAAATATCACACATTGCTGCGAATCAGCAGCTGTGTAAATCTGAAGAGGTTGAAAAAATATCAGCCAACCAGTTGCAAAACAAAGGTTTATTAGCCCTAGGCATAGGTCTACATATTTCTACGAATATCTTCTTCAGAAGGAGTGGGCCTTAAAAATGTATAACATTCACATTCTGGGGAACATTTACGTGGGCATCCATAGATCCACTGAATCTCGTGGAAGGCACCATGATGGCCAAGAAGTATAAAAATGGTTCAAGTGGGTCTGAGCACTATGGGACTTAACATCTGAGATCATCAGTCCCCTAGAACGTAGAACTACTTAAACCTAATTAACGAAAGGACATCACACTCATCCATGCCCGAGGCAGGATTCGAACCTGCGACCGTAGTGGTGGCGTGGTTCCAGACTGAAGCGCCTAGAACCGCTCGACCACACCGACCGGCAAGTAGTATCGTACTCTGGTTGCAGACCACGTACACCCCTCTGTGATTATCATGTTTCCCAACGGCAGTGGAATTTTTCAGCAAGATAATGCGACATGTCACATGATCAAGAGTGCGAAGGAGTGGTTCTAGGAACACAGTAGCGAGTTCCAGTTGATGTTCTGGCACCCCAGCTCGCCAGATCTGAACCCGGTTGAACACATCTAGGATGTGATTGAACATGGCTTCAAAGCTCGTTGCCGCCTTCCCTGAATTTACAGGAATTAAGCGACTTGTGTTTGTAGATGTGGTGCCAACTCTCTCCAGCAACTTATGAATGCCTCCTTGCTTCCCTGCCATGACGCGTCGCCGTTGTTATGCATGCCAAAGGTGAACATACCTGTTATTAGGCAGATGGTCATAATTTTCTGATTGATCAGTGAATGGCCCCGCACAGAGATAATGCTGGTATCAATGAAACTTTGTTTTAGTGATGTTGTTGCATGTCCCGCAAAAATAGTTTTGTTCGTTATCTTTGTTATAAAACAGTCTCTGTCGAAGCTAGAATAGAACTTCCAGCATTTTGCACACACTGAACATGAGCACACGGGACAAAAACGTTGGTCATTCTCAGGAGACATTATGTAACGCATCTTTCAGCCTTGATAATGGTCTCAGTTCTGCGAGGAACACAGTTCACTAGTTTCTTCAGGTAAGCTATATCTAGCTGAAGTCACTTATTGATCATAAGATCCAGTATAGATACCGCACTTCGAAAATGCCGATTGCTGCGTTTCACCCACATTCCAAAACAGCCCAGACATTTTATATGGGATTAAGATCGAGTAATTTAGCTGGCCCATCGAATTTCGATTAACGTAGCCGAGAGTTCGTCAAACCAAGAACGTCTGTTTGTAATCCTCTGAACTCGGCTGCACTGCTCCTGAAAGTCGAAAGTGACCACAGCACGCTCATCATGCTCACCGAAAACGTTGGAATAAACGTCTTGGTTTGTGTTCACAAAATCTGAATGGGAGAGTCAACTCATGTTACCAAACAACATCCCCAAAACATCACAAAATCAATTTATGAACGAAGGGATTGCAACCAGAACTATCCGGGTACCATTTACTTCACGCTGGCCCCTATTTCGGCTGCACGTGAAGATGGATCTTCCTACGCGTTGGTCAGAGAACCTGAAGATGGCGAAGCGAAACGCCGAAACTGGTCACGCAAATAAATTACATTCAAAATTTAGACGGCTGAAGCTGCTTTTATTTTTATAGTGAACAGCCGCAATCCCTGAACCATCTTGTACAAACATGAACTTAGAGCACCAAGACATGTCGAATCAATGCCATGCCGAAATGCTGCTGTATTGAGATCCAAAGATGAACCAATGGGCTGTTAAACGGGTGGTAATAATTTTTTTAACTCATCAGTGTAACTGTTTAAATGAAATTGATATATCTGTCGAAATCAATATCCTGTAACAGTAGGATCCTAATGTAAACACAAAAGAAAAATTGGTAATCTCTTACTTTGACTTAGGTTAAAAAATGCTAATAAAATTCTTTTTCTTGCTAAGAGCAGAAATCACCGCGTAATATGACCACGGAAGACAGAAAACATGCGCGGTATTTGGCGTGACGAAGTAGTCCAGCCGGCTAGCGATCGCCGCCATCTCGACCTCACTAGTGATGCTTATCTCGCGCACGTAGGACATTTGAATTTTTGATGAGGTGCAGTATCGACTAAGAGCTCTTTGCGACCTGCGTGCTGGCTGTATGTGACTTGTCTCCACCACAACAAAGACGCGACTTCGCGTTAGGGGTGCTGTAGGCGCCATTGCGTACAAATTGCGTATTTGGGTTCTCCTTTTATCTTCCATCTTCCGTGGAGAAGCAGAAATGACGAGCTCGTTTATACATTCAAATCACGTACGCCTACGTCCAGAGAGTATTTTACCTTCTGACTTCCTTATCGCTTCTCTCATAACAACAGAGATTCTCCTGAATATTGGTGGTTTTGTTACCTGTTGCGTATATCCACCGTATTTCATTCTGCTGTTTCTCGTATACGTAAATCTAGCTGTCTGGCAGCAAAATGGGCGGTTTTAGAGGCCACACAATTTGTCAGTCACCAAAAGCTACACGGAAGATGTATATTCTTCTGCATAAAGTATGCGGCATGGGGAGCTTTTTATTCTACCACTTATGTTTTCCTGCCGCTCCACTTATACTTAGTTGGAAGGCGAGAAAAAGGACATGCTGTATTCCACTGCACAAATTGTGATTAATCTCGTAAATTGATCCTCACGTTTCCTTCTGGAATGAAGTCCAGAAAGCTGATCGTGATTTCTATATTCTGTGATAAAATTGATAAATAAAATGATCGTGTTGCATCATTGGCCAGGAGATCTCGTCTGGAATAGTTGGACCGCCGCCTTTCCCCTTCAGGAGTCTTGTGCGTCAACAACGATTATGATAATGATGAGATGAAATGATGAAGACATCACAGACACCCAGTTCCCGAGCGGAGGAAATATCCGACCCTGTCGAGAATCGAGACCGGGGCCCCCAGCATGTGGAGGGAGCAACGTTACCCCCTTGACCGCGAGCTGAGTGCTAAAATTCATACTTCGAATGTTTTTCATCTGAGATTTTTCACACCATCCTGAGCCAATCACAAGGCGCTAAATCTCCCCTCCCACACGACAACACAAACTCATGTTGAACCAGTGTCACTGAAAAAAAAAGAAACCGTCAGTTACTGGCTTTTTGATGTTTTCACAGAGGGCGGAAAGATAATTTTCTCCGGTGTCATATCTCTTTCCGTGGTAACAAGTGAACAGATAAAATTTCTTAGTTATATATTTAAATCGTCTGTGCCTTGGAGGTCATTAGTCCTAGCTATGAGGTTTAATAAAGATTCCACCTCTAAACGTTTCTCAGATGCCAGGGGTGGCTGATGGAAGTGGTTCACTGGCCTACTTGCAATATTGGCGAACACAAAAACATTTGAATTTTTATCAAGCTCTACACACAATTCCCAGTTTATGACTCCACTGCATGGATGCATCGCCTTAGACCGTCGCCCCTGCCCAGGCTTCTGCTGGCGCCACAGCAGGTACCATGGCACTGTTCTGCTCGAGCCCTGTCCTGATAGGGTCTGCCCTGTATAGCTGTGGACCTGTCTGACAGGATTTACTAAGGGATGGGCAGAACCAGAACCAGAACCAGAGGAAATCATTGAAAATAGGAGAATCTCATTCTGATAAACGATATATATGTGAAAAAGTAACTATCCCAATCACGATTGCCCACAGCTAAAACACATTCTAGCTGGACCTAATTCATTCCAGGGGTCATTCAGTCGCATGAAGCTGCAAGCCACAAGAGTTTTTCTCAATAAAGGCACTAGGAGAAACCGCACCCAAGCAGACATACAGGATTTTCATTATCCATAATTTTGGTATTTTTCCGTTTTTCCATATTTTCCAAAATTTTATATATTTTTCCACATTTTTTCGTATTTTTCCATATTTTCCATAATTGTAAATATTTTTTCCAATGATGTTAGTTTCACCACACTTCTCTAGATATCATGTCAACGTCTCATCGCATGTGGTCCAAAGTGTCCGAATTACATATCCTTGCTAAGCTATCGCTGAATTAAGTGTGTGTGTGTGTGTGTGTGTGTGTGTGTGTGTGTGTGTGTGTGCGTGTGTGCGTGCGTGTTTAAAAAAAGAATACCTTCCCGTGTTGGAAAAAATAATTACGTCATGGCACACAAAATAGCGTAAATATGCTATGTTTGTGTTTACTACAGAGTAACGTCAACACTCTGCCTCCAAGGCAATCCATGTATGTACGTGGGTTTGAGCACTGGTTTTGGCAGTTACTGATATGTTGTTTGTCATTTGGGAGAAGTGTAGTTTGTAGACACTGTGACTGGCTTGGGACACTGTATCACAGTTGGATGGTACAAAATAGGAGCTCACACCTGATAACATAAGCAGTAAGAACATACACACCCTTGTAGACTTACATATAGAATATGGAAAAATTTGTAAAATGCGGAAAAAACGAAACCTGTGGAAAACATGGAGAAAACCGAAAAAATTGTAAAATACGGAAAACCGTAAAAATGTCAAGAATTTTGTAGTACAGGATATTGATATTTATACATAGGGAGTGTCTTTAAAACTTAAAAACTAAATCACTCTTGACTGCATAAAAACAGTTATTAACAATGGTCACCAATTACAGTCTATTTTAGACCATCTTCAGACCATTCTTCAATGGTGGCATGCAGATGTGCTGAACGGAGCAGATGCTCCCTGGTGAGAGATGAACGTCACCAGTCGGTACCTACTGTGTTCACTAGCTCCGCCTGACACCACTGGAGAGTGGTCTGAAGATAGTCTAAAAGCAGACTCTAAGCAGTCAACATTGTAATAAATGTTTTTATGGAATGAGGACGGTTTCAAATTTTAACTTTCAAAAATTTCGCACTCAAATGACTGTTCTTCTAACGATGTTTACAAAACTCGTACACAGGTAGTAGTCGAAATTTGTGACAAAAGCACTAGATCGAAGTGTCTGTAGATCTCTCGGATACTTCAGAAAAGGCTACGAGTTTGTGTCAAGGAAGAGAGCTATTAGAATCACATACTATCTGCTCCCAAAAATGACAGATCTATTCTAAAGGTTGAGAGAGCTCGCAAACCCTTTGGAAAAAATATATGGGGTTTGTTATTTATACAGCTGGAGGGAGAGATGTAAACTTTGAAATAAAATAACCTTAAACAGATGGAGTAATCGAAATATACTGCAGAGAAATGCTCTACGCTCTTAATATGACTAGATATAAGAGAGGAATTGTCAGCACATACGCTTTAATACTGGAAAGGCGGTGTATTCTAGATAGACATGGTGACAAGACGAAATTGTCATACTCCCATTAGTTATGTGTGCGTGAAAAAATGGTAACATTATTTATTTGGATTCTCAATGTTGTGGTATTCTCCCGCAACACAGGTGAGTTGCAAGTCATATATATTTCTAATCATAAAAAATTTGAATCCAATGTAAATGGCGTGATTCCACAAACGAAAGGCGACATACTGTATGTGTGGGTGTTGTTATGACGAGTTTCGCAACGGATTGATCTGACAAGTACCCTTTGGCTCCTGCAAGAAGCAATTTCCAACCCAGACTACTGCAGGTGTCAGACAGACACTCCTAATGTACCAAAAGGAATTCCTGAAAAACTTTCAGCAATAAATATCTTCTGGAGTCGTCTGCTGTAAGGAAAAGACACAAAAATATTCTATTTTATTATTATGTAACTAGTGGGATACTTGGGAACTGGAGTATTGCTAGTTAGAGTAAGAAAAACATTAAACGAATGGGAAATATTATTTATTGCAACATCTGAGAAAAATCAGGTAAAACATTTATTTATAAACTGATACACAAATTTCCAGATTCTTTTCGGAATAGGAGGTTACCTCTTATGGATAGGAATCCTGTTAGTGAAATTTATATACAAAGTGTAGGAAAGCTCTGTTATCCCTTTTCTTTAAGAATGTTATTTACTCGGCAGAATGGCTGAGAGCCACACCTAATCAACTTGAATAATTATCCGACTGAATTTTCTAAGTGTGGTTGAGGCTGTCGCATGAGAAATATAATGGAGTGACGTGAATGAAGCATGTTATTTCTAATGGAAGAAAGATGGGGCTCGCCAACGCTGTAGCGCACAATACCGTGAGTTGCGATGACTGCTGCCTGTGTCGTTCACCACTGAAAAATAATAAAACTCCCTCTTTCTATCTGGATTGACCTTCGCCAATCGAACTCTCACTACGCCTTGATGAAGTCAAGGATGCCTATCTGCCCCTAGTCTAACTATTGGCATGGTACACCAGTCAGATAACCAGTCCACCACAATGCCACTGAATGTTCGCTCGCAGGCGCTAACTAATACTCTGTCTGTGTTCACACCACACATTAAGTGTCACGGCCAACACATTGAACAAACGCTTAATCGCGAGCGACTCAATATACAGCATCACCCCAATTCGCTAGCGACAGAGGTGCTCTCTCAGTGCAGTACTGAGTAGAGACTTTGTTCCTCGCTCTCTGCGTACATGAACGAGTGCACTCGCGCCCGCTACGTGTTCCCGCTTCAAGAGCATCACTGGAACGACTCCTCTCCACGTAAAAAGCGAAAGGGTATATCATCTGCTGTCTTTCCCCCACTCCTCCAGCTCATTGCGTCAGAAATGGGCCGTCAGTCAGCGTTACTCTTAGAAACGGGAGAATGGCGCTCCATTTAAGCCGACCAATCCGGAAATAAATAGCGTCTGCATTAGGCGTTTACTGTCCACCTGTGAGAATTCAGAGACTGCGCACTAGGTCTGTCAAAAATGCGTATGCCGCAAACAATACAGCGGGTTTTGCTTTTAAGGTGAACACATGGGCCATTATCCCTTTTCTCTAGCAAAAAACTGTTTTGGTCCCTGGGCAGTCGGCTGGTTGGCGCAGTTGCGTGCTAACTCACTCTCCTGCGGACTTTCCAGCGCTCTGGTTGCCTCCGCCGAGCAAAAACTCCTGTGGCCATCGTATCTTGAATGTTTGTGTACGCCAGCCTCGACCTTTTAATCTCGGTGCGCACTTGCGATTTATTTATTGGATTTGCATATCGATGAAATGGAAATATGTAAAATTGACTCTACCCTATTGAGTCTGGGCTCGAATGAAACGTCTTCATACGCAGAATACGATGGTGAGGTCGGAATATGTAAGAAAGGATGGTCAGGAGACCACGCCACCTTACAACATATGAATCTCATATTGACACTACTGCAGAAGAAATCACGAGACGTTCACTGAAATAGCTCCGAGCAGTATGGGACTTAACTTCTGAGGTCATCAGTCTCCTAGAACTTGGAACTACTTAAACCTAACCAACCTAAGGACATCACACACATCCATGCCGGAGGCAGGATCCGAACCTGCGACCGTAGCGGTCGCGCGGTTCCAGACTGTAGCGCCTAGAACCTCTCGGCCATCCCGGTCTGTGAAGTTCACTGACATTGGATAAAAGGGCTCTGTTTACAACGTGGGGAGCATAAATTTTATCCACATGACTTAGATTAGCACCTAATACCCATGCTCGGTTTTTGTGTAACATTTTTAAACCATTTATCTTACTTTTAACTACTACTGTTCAGACTACTCTCTCTGGAAGTATCAGTTGCGGGAAATGTACTGCTTCAGCACATATGCAGTTGGCTGTTTTGGAGGAGATATGATGTACCCTGGAGATAGAGGAGACTGGAGATGCTGTCACCTCGATTTATCAATATGTTTCATTACTATGGTGTGGAATGGTGCGTATGCCTCTGATGAACTGACCAGCCACCTTGCGTTTTTAATAGATATAGGAGCTCATACTTTAATAAATATATGTCATTAATATGCGTTTTTGGTGTTTGCAGGGTAACACTATGCGTTCAAACAAACCACATGTCGTTTCTGGATCCATTCCTGCGCCCTATTCATCACCCTGGGGTATCCATACCACAGCCCACACAAAATAGTGTAAGTTGATTGCAGTTACAGCCACATTTAGAAAATATTACCGGATGTTCAAAATGGTTCAAATGGCTCTGAGCACTATGGGACTCAACTGCTGAGGTCATTAGTCCCCTAGAACTTAGAACTAGTTAAACCTAACTAACCTAAGGACATCACAAACATCCATGCCCGAGGCAGGATTCGAACCTGCGACCGTAGCGGTCTTGCGGTTCCAGACTGCAGCGCCTTTAACCGCACGGCCACTTCGGCCGGCTATTACCGGATGTGATGTCATCTTGGTTCTTTATACAGAGATCTCTATTTCCAGTACGAAAAATCGTCATCAGCAAGAGCCATTTTCTGTTGGAGACATTCTTACCCACAGCTATGCTAATTACATTCTAGTGGTTGTCCTACTTAACTAATACTATGGCAGGCTCATATGGGATCTAAACCAGCATCTAATACAGAACTAAAGTAAACATGGCAAAAGTGCACATAGTCCACGCAACCATAACCGATAACGAGTTTTAAAATTATGCTCTGTATATCTATCGTTTTAGATATTTCTCTTGGAAATCGATTACACAAAACTACCAAACTGTGAGTTCGACAGTTCTTTTGTTGACTACATCTTGATGGAATTCCTTGTTGTGTGTCTGGACGGCAGGGTGTTTGTCATGTGCAACTTGCACTTCAAAATCAGCATGGAATGCATATGCATTACAATGATATGGGTTTAGTTGGACTTTTGCTAATGGTGTATATGGGGGGGTGGGGGGGGGGAGACAGGCTACTCGCCTATGTGGAGATAAATTCGTCCTCCGACTTAATGGAGTCAGATACCTGCTATAGAACCAGGATAGGATAGAATGATGATACTGAGAAACTTGTTTCTTATTTATAGTGATGCATTTGCGATCATTGCTGCCAAAAGCTCCACCTTCCCAGACGTTTCTTCCCGTGTTAAAAGTATGGAAAAATCAAATGATAGTCATTGTCTTCATGCCACACTATCTGAGAAGGCAATGAGTAATTATACATCTCTAGAGACCCGACTGTCGCAATGGTTGTTATACAGGTTCCTAAAGGAGTCAATGTGTCGAGCAGACTTACACAAAGTATGTAGAATTTTAATAACACTTCATTTCCGTAATTATTCTCGGGGGTGTGTGACTAATGTTAATGGGTATTGTATTCTGGTGAACTGCTGTTTATCAAGGCCGCGTCCTTCTCTACCGTGTTTAATGTTTCAAGTGATCGATGTTTCCGTCCTGCTCCCTATTATACCCACCGTGTTTGAGTGACAGCGGGATAATGTCCTCCTCACAAGCTCTATCTCTCGTTGGTGCACTGTAGCTGGGATCCATATCACATTGATTTTTTGAAATAAAAAGCATTTCCTACCATACACATTTTGTGACAAAATTGCTTGCATTGTACCAATTGTTGAGACGTTTCTGTCGTAACGATAATAGCACCTCTTCCAAAAGAGAATGTTTGGTTCGTGCTGGCTTAAGATGCAAGATGATTTTATTGCAATAGAGTAAAGACGAACAAGGTTATGCATCCGTCGTTAGAAATTACAGGTCTGATACACATGGAAGTATGTACACCTACTTCAAACCAAGTGACTCCAATAAGGTCGATCTAACCTACAGGGTGTTCGGAAACTCCCGTTACAGACTTTTAGGACTTGTAGAGGGCAGTGAGTACATAATATTTTGAACAGGAATCCACGTACGCCGGCCGCGGTGGTCTAGCGGTTCTAGGCGCTCAGTCAGGAATCGCGCGACTGCTACGGTCGCAGGTTCGAATCCTGCCTCGGGCATGGATGTGTATGATGTCCTTAGGTTAGTTAGGTTTAAGTAGTTATAAGTTCTAGGGGACTGATGACCACAGATGTTAAGTCCCATAGTGCTCAGAGCCATTTGAACCAATCCACGTACGGACGCGTACCGTTTCCGTTGTAAGACAGTTTCAACTCAGATGTTTAAGTCGTCCACTTCTGTTCAAGGAATTGAATTAGGCGTTATGGAATAAAATCACTAGGTAAAAATCGAGAGGAAACATAATGAAACATCCATTTATCACTTAAGATTATTTTTTCGTATTAACACTTAAACGATATCTATTTACATTGTTCCTAAACAAAAAAAAACCTCATACTCAGCATCCTGTAAGTAGAGAAGGGTACCGATTCAGCTCGATGTGGCGACCATCAACGCTGCTGCAGACATTGTCTGTAAGAAGCATGTTCTCTCCATCCCAGGTGGTGGCTCTTCAGTTTCTAGTGCAGCGGCCAGAATTCGTGCCAGCAGATCTTCCTGTGCCTCTAAATGAGTCTCTTAAATTAAACTCTGCATAAGGCCCCAAGCTGTTGGACCTCCTCGGTCTATCCATCTTCCACCATATCCTCTGTTGAATTGTCTCCGAGAAGTGAGGTTTAGCATCGCCATGCTGAAACCACAATTCCTGACGGACATTCAGCGGCACAGCTTCCAAGAACGCATCCAATAAGTTTTGTAGGAAGATCGGGTACGGAGGACCAGTTACCTTGAGTGGTAGGAGGAATGGCACAGTCACACCATCGTACGGAATAACTGCCTACACTGTCCATGCCAAACCGGTGCTGAAATCTCTCAAACTGCGTCGCTGTTTCGAGAATTCAGAACGCCGTTGCTATTGAACTTACATTCATCTGTGAACAGAATTCGACATAGAAACAACGGTGTGTCGATGCAGCGTTGCCGGAGCCACGTGCAGTAGGCAACGTTTGTGGAAAATTCCCTGGACTCATAGTGTGTACCCTTTGTAAGTAGTACAGATGTAATTATTACTCACGCAGAACGTCCCAGACGATACTGTGCCTAATATCCATCGCACGCGGAACTGTTCGGGTACTCTGTTAAGGCGTTAAGTCAAGCGCCGGCACGCCAACTGGGAACGATAGAGAAGAGATGGCTGTAAGAAGAGATCAGCCAATGCCACGCTGACCGGCCCCTCCCTAGGACGACAACGCGACAGCAGCGGCCCCTATGTGAAGAGGGCATAAGCCCCGCGACCGACTGGTGACGCCCCAGTTGAACAGTAGCCTCAGGACTATCGACTTGGATAGAAGCGTTAACGCTCGTTACTTCGCTTGTACACTTTACGTAGCTCAGACTCGGCATTGCTTATACTGAAGGAAATTGTTTATTTTGTGTGTTGCCCTTTACTTGCAACACTTCTGTGTGACTGTCGAAGTTATGTATTGTCATTTACTTTTTGTAATAAAATTCGTTAATACGAATTGTTTGTATGTTGCCTAGCGATCCTAATAAGCAGGCTTCCTAGACCCCATATATGACGACAAGGAGGCATAATATACTAGTTGACGGGTTCTCTTCAAGGCTATGCAGCATTTCTTCAAATTCAGGCGTGCGGTATTGCCGTGGAGCACCAGAGTCCTGCCTCATCACGGTGAAGGTACAGTCATACTCAAAAGAATCCGAACGACCTGAATTGCGTTTCGCCTGATTCGCATGCAACCGGCATAACGCAGCTGTCTAGCAGGTCCTCTAATCGCTCCTTGGTACAGGCGTTTGACTATTGAAAATGGTTCCAACAAGTCACCACTAGAAAACACTGCTCTGTATCGCAGTAACTCATAATGTAAAGTAATACCACGATGCTACAAATATCAGGGAATACCTTATCACATATAAGACCGTTCTTAAGGCTTGTAAGTTCACATTTATTACAATAAATGACATACCTGAAATGTCACCACTCTCATTATTACAACAGATAGGTAATGCACGTAGTAAGTTCGTCGTATTCATGATTTCTTCTTCAAAGTAACAAACAGTACTTATTATTTAACACAAAATGATATTAAAAATTTAAGTTATCCACGAGTAGCTAGTTGAGAATATGTATGAACTTCAAATGACACGACGAACCGTCTCGTTCTGCATATGGATTCAAACCCAGGTCAGGCAAACTAAGCAAAGATATCATGACTGACGCAAACTAACAGTCATTCCTGATTAGGCATACGGAGAGTGATATACTTCGATTTCAGACAGTATCAGTTAGCAAATATCAAGTTTAATTTACGTAACACAAACATTTTTAACGGTCGCTAATTCCTCCCCAGTATCTCTTGTCCCTGTTAACGAACTACGAGAGATGTTAAGTATTGTTTTTCACAAGTAACTAACTTGAAATGCTGTGAGGTAAAGCTTTGTGTTGGACAGGGATTCGAACACAGAACCTAATCGGATTGATATCGAAACACAACCAACTGTGGCATATCGGATTTCCTTGCCAGTAGCTAGATGTTTTAACTGAAATGACGAGAAGAAACATTAATTTTTCCCTTCCCAGGACTCCAACCCGGCACCTATCGCTGTTATATTCTAGAGAAAACGAACGTTAAATATGGGTTTGTTGCACCAACAGCGACATGTGAGCGTGTTTGAACTAGAAATAATATGACGAAGAGTTCAGTGCTCACTGGGAATAGAGCCCCACACATATCATTGTTGACTACACACAAAGAGACGTCAGCTACCGAATTTTTCTCCACCAGCAGCTCAGAATGACATCTTGAACTTACAGTGATCTCGCAAAGAGTTCTGTGTCCCACTGGGAGTCAAAAACGTCAGATATCGTTTGTGTTGACAACGAATGAAAAAACGTTAAAATCAAAGTTATTATCCACCAGCAGATAGGTGTTCTCATGCTAGAGCTTGATAATACATAATGAAATCTTTAGTGCCGGGCTAGGATTCGAACCTATTCACACGAAATATGTGGACATGTTGAGGAATCTGTAGTTTTGAACAAACAACAAATTGTAGCCGAGCTGTATTGCCACGAAGGGATCAAATTCCGCGTTAAGGGCGGTCTGAGCTGAATTCTCAGTTCAGAACCAATTTTATCGACATACAGAAGCTCGGATAAAAGATAGAATAAGTTTCCTGTGACTCTACATAGCGTTTGTTTCGTCACTAGAAATAAATAACTAGTATAAGAAAGGTTATTGGTGATAGAGTTTCCACATGTCGCCACTCCAGACTTTATTGTGGTTCAACCTAACGTCTACTTGGCAGAGAAGGAATATCATCTTCAATGTGAATTTCAGACCACACTGCCATTATATCTTCTTCACTTGGTGTAGTCAGAAGAGAATGGAATCTTTGTCTCCCTATCTGAAATCATTGACAGAAGGGGGAATCGATCCCAGACCATAGGTATAAGAACCTGCCATCAGTCCAACAGACCACCAAACCCTCTTTTTTGTGACTCATTTTTCTATAGTGACGCCGTTGCGCCACACCGGACGAGAATTCTGGCACACAGGCTCCCTGTAGTAAATTGCAGCATGTTCAGTAAATTCATTTACTTGGTTGACCAAATCACCATGAACTAGCTGCTTCAGCAACCCAGTGCATACATTCGACTCTTTTTTGTAATCACCGAAATAAAATCATGTAACTGCCACCTACACAGAACTGCCAACAGTGTAGAATGCAGAAATTTAAATAGGAAGTGTTCATTTCCACTTGAGCTATTCTATTGCGCTATCTGTTTGTAAAAAAAGTCGTGCAGAGCAAAAGAACAGCTGTAACTGTTTCTCTCATTGTCAGAAGTCTAGCCCCAGCCATTTGCATTATCTCGCAGTGCTGTGGTATGCAGAAGTTATGGAGGAATTGCAGCAGCAGAAAGAGGCGTTACCTGTCGCGCAGCATTGTAAGTTTTTCACCATTGCACTATGAGCCGAAAGTATTTTCTTGCGATTTCCTTATTGATGGTTGATCTGACTACTTGTAGCTCTTTTACAGATGGGGTAAAAACGTTGAAGTCAGTGAGACTGGAACTGTGAACCATAACAGACGCTTTTTCACAGGTCAGCACGTTACCACAGAGCTGGCGAACAGGTATGTGTGTGAGCTTCCTCTTACGAGGCCAATAGTGGCTAGAACTCATAAACCGCTATTTAAAGGTCGAGATTAGTTGCGATTTCCACCTGCAACGACTTTCCTGGGCTGAAAACCATAAGTTTACAATCTTTTGTTACACCTCGGGCGATAATAACTGAGATCATTCAATGGAAATGACAGGTAAAATCAAGTGAACTTTGAGGCTTAATTCCGTGCACACAAGGAAGTAACTCGTCGATCACAGAGTTGCCACACATACTTTGCCTTGTTGCCAAATCTCAGTTACACTACCAGCAGGAAGAAGACGAACCGATGTGATCCAACAGTGGGCTGGGAAGTGACCATAGCTGGTGTCTCCAAGTCGCAGCTGCTACGGCCTGAAATACGTAATGCGACTGATTCGCATTTCTGTAACTAGGTTTAGGGACTGGAGCGTAGTTACTAAAAATACTCAGAATTGACTGCAAACTAAGCATCATAAATCAGTAACTCTCATAGTTGATTTTACATTTCTTTTGCAAGTGTACTCAAAACTAAGAAACTCATTCATAGGCGTTTTCGTGCCTCGCCGATAGTCCAGCACAACAAACAAATAAAAAGAAATGTGTGTGTGTGTGTGTGTGTGTGTGTGAGAGAGAGAGAGAGAGAGAGAGAGAGAGAGAGAGAGAGAGAGAGAGAGAGAGAGAGGGGGGGGGAGAGAGGGAGAAATAAAAAAGAATGAGAGAGAGAGAGAGAGAGAGTGTAAAGAACTGTTGTAAAGAAATTGAATCATGATATGTAAAGAAATCTTTCATTTAAAATGACACGTTCCACATCATTACGAAATGTCGTATTCATGATCTATGGAACAAGAATTAATCTAATCTAATCACATCACATTGATGACTAGCCATGAAGAGTCATGAATTACCGAAATTTTTGCCAATACCAGTAACCAAATCTAAACTTGAAAATAAAAGACGACAATTTTTGTAATAAACTGGGACCCCTACCCTTTCGCCCCTTTTAGCTAACCACGAAAGATGTCTGATATACCTCCATTCTGAAGTAACGAACTGTGCATGCATTTAAAGATGAAGTGCAAGATGTGAAGTTCTGTGACGGAGATACGAACCCAACACGTAATCGGATTGTTAACTAAGAAAAATCAAATGTTACGTATCGGGTTTTCTTACGAGCTGTTAGGTGTTTGAATCTAAAATAAGGATACAAAGTTTTTGTGCCTATGCGGCAATCGAACTGCACACCTACGGTGCATCCACGAATATAGCTTAAGTATCAGTTGCTTACTCACCTACAGTAAGATTTGTGCGTGTTTGACCAGAAATAACGACACCTATTGCGATTGTTGGCAACACATGAACAGACATTAAAAATGCACGTTAATTTTCACTAGCAGGTGGGTGTGCACTTGATAGGGCTTGAAATGAAATTATGACTATTTTTGTACTGGATCCTTTGGAGGACACCTAGGGAAGATTGCAGTCTTGGGAAAAGGAAAGAAATGATTGAACTATACTGTTCTGAGAGATTCAGATCCTCGAAAGAGGAGATGCGAATGCGAATCACAGTCCAGCACCAAATTTTTCCGACCGCTACGGTGGCAGGTTCGAATCCTGCCTTGGGCATGGATGTGTGTGATGTCCTTAGGTTAGTTAGGTTTAAGTAGTTCTAAGTTCTAGGCGACTGATGACCTCAGCATTTAAGTCCCATAGTGCTCAGAGCCATTTGAACCAACCAAATTTTTCAACATCTCTAGTTCAATCAAGTACAAGTAAAATAAGAGACCTGTTCCTTTAAATGGCTATCGGTTCATCAAATAAAATAAAATTTTCTAATGTAAGGCATCCGACCATTGACCTTACACTTAGTCGCTGACCATAAGTTCCAGCTCAGAGAGACACCAGTTTAAGTAACCTAATCTAGTGAAGACCTGTTTGCCAGCGCTCTTTCTCATCCGAAAACACGCAATTCACACATTTGGCTCCATAAAAGCACTGTAACAGTAATTTCTGAGTGTATGCAATCCTTGCGGATTGTAGAATTTAGTGGTGCTCTCTCTTCCACTTCTGTATACAATATGCCTGACCTAAACGGGCCCTTTATCATTACAGGCCCTGGGCAGTGCAACATCATACTGACAACAGTAATGTGCTCATACTGCCAACCTGACTGTTCGTTTTACCTGATTTTGTAATCATTTAAATAAAACAACATGACCTTCCAGTGGGAGACATTTCGTCTCCCTTTTCCTTCTGTGAAATTTGTCAGTAAGCTTTTTGCCTTTCAGCCAGCGAAATGCGGTAGAATACGGCCGGTAAACGATTCACAAACCCCGATTTAGGGCCGTTAAGACGATTTCTCCAAACATAGTCGTAGCTGAAGGAATTTAGTTTCTTCTTAAATCGTCTTAAGCAGCAACGTTCAGAGATAACTCAAATTGGAAAAAGCTGCTTCTCCAGGTACGAAGGTTGTAAAACAAACTTCCCACAGTTTGTGTCAGGTTGATCTTTTCGTCTGATAACACTGCGTAAGTATTTTGTCTAAGTGGTATCACAAGTAGTGTTCCTGTAGCTGTCGGAACCATTGGTTGAAAACCTAAACTGGTGTCACTCTGAGCTAGAGTTTATGGTCAGCGAATAAGTGTAAGGTCAATGAGTAGGATACGAGTTTTGCAACTGTGAAATACTTTCCAGCATTATAGAAGCGAATATTAAATTTGAACTAATATTGCGAAAATTTCGTGCTTGGATAGCTTAGAATGAAAATCTCTCTGTTTATTTCAAAGGAAAACAGTTGATTTTCTAAAACATTGTCTGTCATACACAACTTGAAACAGGTCATGTCGACCAAATCATATGGAAGAACTGACAGCGACGTGTATCGGAAGGCAGTAAGATCTCTTGCCTTTTGGTTTGGCAGTATTCGATAGCCATTTCTATGCGCAAGTAAATGAAGAAAGGCAGCACGTTTCTGTTATCAAGTAGCGTCTTCATCAATTACTTTAGTTTTAATGTAATCTACGAGTAACTGCTGATGTTTGATATTAGCATGAAAAGGATTCCGTAGACAGGGAAAGAACCTGTTCTTGGGAAACTACTTCTATTGTGACCAAAAGGCATTAAATGATCTTCAAGCACGTGTGTTCCAGCAGCGGTATGAATAAAATGATGGTAATGATGACGGTAATAATCGAATTATCCGGTAACTTCACACTTCACAGTGGATTTTCTCGAACTAAGAAATTTGCTCAATTTGTGAAAATTCAAACGGGCTTTCCTTCCAGCCTATGATGCCTAGAGGAGTATTTACATCCTGCTGACATGAGAATAGCATAATCCCCGCGTCAGAAGCTTACTTCTACTTAACCATTTAATAGATTCGCATTTTTTCCACCGTGACTAATTATGTAAGCTAAGCACATCATTCGTTTCAGCACACTCCTGAGGCTGGGAAATGTGGCCACGATGGTCTGGTGGATCGAATTATCACAGATGCAATGCGTGGGTTCAGGAATTCACGTTTAAGAGGCAGAAACAGATTTATTTTACCTCTGGGAACCTCAAGAGAAAGACGTTATAATCCATAATCCGCATTAAACATCACGTTCCTTCATTACCAGCTGGTCAGAGCCGGTTTACGTTGGGAAATGACATAGCGGAAGTCATAGCAAACAGAAATACAGTCGCCAGTAAGCTCACTTACATTAGAAAATTTTATTTTATTTGATGAACCGATAGCCATTTAAAGGAACAGGGCTCTTATTTTACTTGTACTTAATTGAACTAGAGACGTTGATAAATTTGGTGCTGGACTGTGATTCGAATTCGCGTCTCCTCTTTGGAGGATATGAATCTCTCAGAACAGTATAGTTCAATCATTTCGTTCCTTTTCCCAAGGCTGCAATCTTCTCTAGGTCTCCTCCAAAGGATCCAGTACAAAAATAGTCATAATTTCATTTCAAGCCCTATCAAGTGCACACCCACCTGCTAGTGAAAATTAACGTGCATTTTTAATGTCTGCTCATGTGTTGCCAACAATCGCAATAGGTGTCGTTATTTCTGGTCAAACACGCACACATCTTACTGTTGGTGAGTAAGCAACTGATACTTAAGCTATATTCGTGGATGCACCGTAGGTGTGCAGTTCGATTGTCGCTTAGGCACAAAACTTTGTATCCCTATTCTAGAGTCAAACACCTAGCAGCTCGTAAGAAAACCCGATATGTAACATTAGATTTTTCTTAGTTAACATTCCGATTACGTGTTGGGTTCGTATCTCCGTCACAGAACTACACATCTTGCACTTCATCTTTAAATGCATGCACACTTTGTTACTTGGAGGTATATCAGATACCTTTCGTGGTTAGCTAACAGGGGCGAAAGGGTCTTGGTAGGAGTCCTTGTTTACTACTAAAATTGTCGTCTTTTACTTTCAAGTTTAGATTTGGGTACTGGTATTGGCACAAATTTCGGTAATACATGACTCTTCATGGCTAGTCATCAATATGATGTGATTAGATTAATTCTTGTTCCACACATCATGAATACGACATTTCGTGATGATGTGGAACGTGTCATTTTAAATGAAAGATTTCTTAACATATCATGATTCAATTTCTTTACAACAGTATTTTACACTCTCTCTCTCTCTCTCACTCTCATTCTGTTTTATTTCTCTTTCTCTCTCTCTCTCTGTGACACACACACACAGACACACACACACACACACACACACACACACACACACACACACACACACACACACATTTTTTTAATTTTTATTTGTTTGTTGTGCTCGACTATCGGCGAGGCACGAAAACGCCTGTGAATGAGTTTCTTAGGTTTGAGTACAGTTGCGAAAGAAATATAAAATCAACTATGAGAGTTACTGATTTATGATGCTTAGTTTGCAGTCAATTCTGAGTATTTTTAGTAACTACGCTCCAGTCCCTAAACCTAGTTTCAGAAATGCGATTCAGTCGCATTACGTATTCCAGGCCGTAGCAGCTGCGACTTGGAGACACCAGCTATGGTCACTTCCCAGCCCGCTGTTGGATCACATCGGTTCGTCTTCCTCCTGCTGGTAGTGTAACTGAGATTTGGCAACAAGGCAACGTATGTTTGGCAACTCTGTGATCGACGAATTACTTCCTTGTGTGCACGAAATTAAGCCTCAAAGTTCACTTGATTTTACCTGTCATTTCCATTGAATGATCTCAGATATTATCGCCTGAGGTGTAACAAAAGATTGCAAACTTACGGCTTTCAGCCCAGGAAAGTCGTTGCAGGTGGAAATTGCAACTAATCTCGTCCTTTAAATAGCGGTTTATGAGTTCTAGCCACTATTTGCCTCGTAAGAGGAAGCTCACACACATACCTGTTCGCCAGCTCTGTGGTAACGTGCTGTTATGGTTCACAGTTCCAGTCTCACTGACTTCAACGTTTTTACCCCTTCTGTAAAAGAGCTACAAGCAGTCAGATCAAGCATCAGTAAGGAAATCGCAAGAAAATACTTTCGGCTCATAGTGCAATGGTCAAAAACTTACAATGCTGCACGACAGGTAACGCCTCTTTCCGCTGCTGACAAGCAAATTTTAGGGTTTCTAGAAATACATAACTATATTTATGAAATGCCCCATTTGCATACCTCTTGAGTATGACACAGCATACCAATTAAACACAGACCCAATCAAATTCTAAGTGAGTAGTATTTTAATAATTCGTGTCGATAGAAGCATGCTGGTGTACAGATACTCAGTTTTATTAAAACAGACTTTCGTCGTAAGGTTACCGTGGGTAGTTCTATTTCATTTCTTATAATACAGTGCACAGTTTTTGTAAGGTTTCCTTTAGTGTTGTTGAAACAACAGTAAACATGAGAGCGAAATTAATCATCAACGATATATGCAAATTCTCTGATGTCTATAACAGTCTGACGATGCACATGCAGTTTATTGATGACATGCATGTAGAAAACTTATTCTGAGTTAAAGCTGCAGCTAATGTAGAAAATAGTTTTCTGACGTATTTGGGCACGATGCGCTCTCCCCATACATAATACAAAAGCTTCGAGATGCATCTGGTGCCTGGCTGTCTATTAAACCTGAAAAGAACAAAATGTCACAGAAGTTAGCCCTTTTTCCACATGCGACTATTTTGGGTTGTGAAGTAAGGGAATTACGTTCAAAGTTCCATTATATTAGTAACTTCAGCAGACAGCAGAATTGCGTTTAAAAAAAATTTAGTAGTAAATGTATTCGAACTCGCGACATCTTATTCATGGTGCACGACACTTACCATTACGCTACTAGCTGACACATAGCTCCAACAGCTCCAGAGCTGAACAACAATTCCTCCAGAACTTCTGCATACCACAGCGCTGCGAGATAATGCAAATGGCCAGGTCTAGACTTCTGACAATGGGAGCGTAACGGCGTCACAATAGAAAAATGAGTCACAAAAAAGAGGTCTGTTGGACTGATGGCAGGTTCTTATACCTGTGATCTGGGTTCGATTCCTCGTTCTGTCAATGATTTTAGGTAGGGAGACAAAGATTCCATTCTCTTCTGACTACTCCAAGTGAAGAAGATATAATGGCAGTGTGGTCTGAAATTCACATTGAAGATGATATTCCTTCTCTGCCAAGTAGACGTTAGGTTGAACCACAATAAAGTCTGGAGTGGCGACATGTGGAAACTCTATCACCAGTAACCTTTCTTATACTAGTTACTTATTTCTAGTGACGAAACAAACGCTATGTAGACTCACAGGACACTTATTCCATCTTTTATCTGAGCTTCTGTATGTCGATATAATTGGTTCTGAACTGAGAATGCAACTCAGACCGCGGAATTTGATCCCTTCGTGGCAATACAGCTCGGCTACAATTTGTTGTTTGTTCAAAACTGCAGATTCCTCAACATGTCCACATATTTCGTTTGAAAGGCCTCGAATCCTGGCCCGGCACTAAAGATTTCATTATGTATTATCAAGCTCTAGCATGAGAACACCTATCTGCTCGTGGATAATAATTTTGATTTTTAATGTTTTTTCATTCGTTGTCAACACAAACGATATCTGACGTTTTTGACTCCCAGTGGGACACAGAACTCTTTGCGAGATCACTGTAAGTTCAAGACGTTATTCCGAGCTGCTGGTGGAGAAAAATTCGGTAGCTGACGTCTCTTTGTGTGTAGTCAACAACGATATGTGTGGGGCTCTATTCCCAGTGAGCACTGAACTCTTCGTCATAGTATTTCTAGTTCAAACACGCTCACATGTCGCTGCTGGTGCAACGAACCCATATTTAACGTTCGTTTTCTCTAGAATATAACAGCGATAGGTGCCGGGTTGGAGTCCTGGGAAGCAAAAAATTAATGTTTCTTCTCGTCATTTCAGTTAAAACATCTAGCTACTGGCAAGGAAATCCGATATGTCACAGTTGGTTGTGTTTCGATATCAATCCGATTAGGTTCTGTGTTCGAATCCCTGTCCAACACAAAGCTTTACCTGACAGCATTTCAAGTTAGTTACTTGTGAAAAGCAATACTTAACATCTCTCGTAGTTCGTTAACAGGGACAAGAGATACTGGGGAGGAACTAGCGACCGTTAAAAATGTTGGTGTTATGTAAATTAAACTTGATATTTGCTAACTGATACTGTCTAAAATCGAAGTATATCACTCTCCGTATGCCTAATCAGGAATGACTGTTAGTTTGCGTCAGTCATGATATCTTTGCTTAGTCTGCCTGACCTGGGTTTGAATCCATATGCAGAACGAGACGGTTCGTCGTGTCATTTGAAGTTCATACATATTCTCAACAAGCTACTCGTGGATAACTTAAATTTTTAATATCATTTTGTGTTAAATAATAAGTACTGTATGTTACTTTGAAGAGGAAATCATGAATACGACGAACTTACTACGTGCATTACCTATCTGTTGTAATAATGAGAGTGGTAACATTTCAGGTATGTCATTTATTGTAATAAATGTGAGCTTACAAGCCTTAAGGACGGTCTTATATGTGATAAGGTGTTCCCTGATATTTGTAGCATCGTGGTATTACTTTACATTATGAGTTACTGCGATACAGAGCAGTGTTTTCTAGTGGTGACTTGTTGGAACCATTTTCAATAGTCAAACGACTGTACCAAGGAGCGACTAGAGGACCTGCTAGACAACTGCGTTATGCCGGTTGCATGCGAATCAGGCGAAATGCAATTCAGGTCGTTCGGATACTTTTGAGTATGACTGTACCTTTGTTCCGGGGCTGCTGCGTACCTTGAGCACAAAGTTTGTGCGATGCCGTGTTGCTTTCCGGGAACGGTTCATAATACAGCCGACTAGCAGCTCTTCCGTTACCTCGAGCTTCGCCATATACAAGGAGCGTATCTGTGTATTCCGACAACGTGCACCGAACCATGATTACTGTATCGGAGACGCACAGGCACTGAATATGTCTCACAGCAACGCAGACGTGTGACCGTAAACGTCATCCTGTCTCTATCTCTCAGACATGGAAACGTTACACATCTGAACCGAAACCGTCGTAGAACGGAAACGGTACGTTTCCGAAAATGGCTTCCTCTTCGAAATATTATGAACTCACTCCCTTCTACAAGTACTAGAAGCCTGTAACGGGAATTTCGGTACAACCTATATACGAGGGTGACTCAAATTAAAACCTTAAATATTTTTTAAAGTATTATTAATTGTGCAGAAATGGTACAAAGTTGTATCACTTTTCAGAATATTCTCCCCCACGCTCCTTGCAAGTCCTCCAGCTCTAACAAAATTCCTTTAGAAAAAAATTCTTTTGGTAGTCCGCTCAACCACTCACGCACTGCGTGGCGTACCTCTTCATCAGAACGCAGCCTCCTTCCGCCCATTGCGTCTTTGAGTGGTCCAAACATATGGAAATCACTTGGTGATGAGAAATGGCGCCATTCCTTGCTCCCTCTCTTCGTTTTTGGTTGGTGGAAGTGAACCCAGGTTTCGGCCCCAGTAACGATTCTTGCAAGGAAGCCATCACCTTCTCGTTCAAAGCGTCGAAGAAGATCTTCACAAGCATCAAAACGTCGTTCTCTCATTTCAGGAGTCAGTTGCCGTGGCACCCATCTTTCAGACACTTTGTAAAACTGGAGCACATCATGCACAATGCGGTGTGCTTACCCATGACTAATCTGTAAACATGCTGCAATGTCAGTCAGTGTCATTCGGCGGTTTTCCTTCACTATGGCTTCAACTGCTGCAATGTTCTGTGGAATCACAACTCTTTGTGCCTGACCTGGACGAGGAGCATCTTCCACTGAAGTCACACCCTTTGCGAACTTCCTACTCCGTACGTAGACTTGCTGCTGTGACAAACATGCATCACTCTACTGAACCTTCATTCGTCGATGAATTTCAATAGGTTTCACACATTCACTACGCAAAAATCGAATAACAGAATGCTGCTCTTCCGTGGTGCAAGTCGCATGTGGGGTGGCCATCTTTATACTGATACTGCGACGGTATGTGTGCATCTGCACTATGTTGCTACCTACAGGCAATTCTGCACGCTGTTTGTAGCACGCTTACCAACTTACAGGATAACGGCCAGAAATTTCGATTTGTTATTACAGATTTAAGGTTTTCATTAGACTAACCCTCGTAATTTATTATTTAACCTTTGAGTACCACGTTTCATGGACTAATTCGGATTTCCGGGTGCTTTGGTCAAGAATGTGCAAAAAATAACCATTTCACAATCATTAATGTTGTTATTCTCAATAGGGGATGTGATCGATATCGTATCGTATGATGGAAGAAAAACGCATTTGTTGAACAAACTTCTAGAAGTTTAAGTCGAGATGCAGACTGACTTACAAGACTACAGACTAACGCATGCAACTATATCTCTAGCCCTACAGAAAACCGTCGTGTATGTGATATAGGTTGATCACGTGATCATGATGTCTCTTCTGGAACTTTTTTTCTTCTTTTTAAATTCATCAGTGTTGTGACTGATTTGATGCGGCCCGCCACGAATCCCTCTCCTGTGCCAATCTCTTCGTCTCAGAGAAACACTTGCAACCTACATCATCAGTTATTTGCTGGATGTATTCCAATCTCTGTCTTTCTCTACAGTTTTTACTCTCTACAGCTCTAGTACCATTCAAGTTATTCCCTGATGTCTTAATAAATGTCCTACCACCTTGTCCCATCTTCACTTCATTGTTTTCCGTATACTCCTTGCCTCGCCGATTGTGCGGAGAACCTCCTCAATCATCACCTTATCAGTCCACCTAATGTGCAACATTATTCTATAGCATCACATCTTAATTACTTTGATTCACTTCTGTTCCGGTTGTCCCACCGTCCATGTTTCACTACTACACAATGATGTACTCCAAACGTACATTATCAGATATTTATTCCTCAAATTAAGGCCAATATTTGACACTAGTACACTCCTCTTGGCCACGAAT
Organism: Schistocerca serialis cubense; assembly: GCF_023864345.2. NCBI lineage: Eukaryota > Metazoa > Arthropoda > Insecta > Orthoptera > Acrididae > Schistocerca > Schistocerca serialis. The sequence continues at coordinate 466,923,216 of NC_064643.1, forward strand.
GCTCTTTTTGGAAGTGTTAGTCTGCTTCGGATGTCCTCTTTGCCCGATTCATCATGGGTTATTTTGTTGCCTGGGTAGCAGAAATCTTAACTTCATCTACTTCGTGATCACCAATACTGAAGTTAAGTTTTTCACTTTTCCCATTCAGCTGCTTCTCATTACATTCGTCTTTCTTCGGTTTAATCTCAATCCATATCCTGTGTTCAGTACACTGTTCATTCTCCTTCACTTTCTACATCTACATGATTACGTGGCAGAGGGTTCAGTGAACCACCTTCAAGCTGTCTCCCTACCGTTCCACTCTCGAACGGCGGGCGGTAAAAACATGCACTTAAAATTTTCTGTGCGAGCCCTGATTTCTCTTATTTTATCCTGATGATCATTTCTCCCTATGTGGGTGGGTGCTAACAGAATGTTCTCGCAATCGGAGGATAAAACTGGTGACTGAAATTTCATGGGAAGATCCCGTCGCATCGTAAGACGCCTTTGTTTGAATGATTGCCACTCCAGTTCACGTATAATGTCTGTGGCGCTATCTCCCCTATTTCGCGGTAATACAAAATGAGCCACCCTTCTTTGAACTTTTTCGATGTCATCCGTTAGTCCCACCTGATGCGGATCCCACACCGCACAGCAATACTCCAGAACAGGGGGGAAAAGTGTGGTTTAAGCAGTCTCTTTAGTAAACCTGTTGCACCTTCTGAGTGTTCTGCCAGTGAATCGCAGTCTTTGGTTTGCTATACCTACAACATTATCTATGTGATCATTCCAATTTAGATTATTTGTAATTGTTATCCCTAAGTATTTAGATGAATTTCCAGCCTTGAGATATGTGTGACTTACCGCGTAATCGAAATTTAGCGAATTTCTTTTAGCACTCATGTGAATAACTACAGACTTTTCTTTATTCAGGGTCAATTGCCACTTTTCACACCATACAGATACCTTCGCTCAGGACAGCAATGTCATCAGCGAATCTTATCGTTGATATCCTTTTATCTTGAATTTTAATTCCATCCTGGAACCTTTTTTTTTTTAAATTTCCGTCATTGCTTCTTCGATGTACAGATTGAATAGAATGTTCGAAAACTACATACGTACCTCATACGCTTTTTAATCCGAGCATTACGTTCTTGATCCTTGACTGTTATTGTTCCCTCTTGTTTCTTGCAGATATGGTACAATGAAGAGCCAAAGAAGCTGATACGCCTTGTGAGGGGACAGGCTTTGGGGGGCGGATGTGAAGACCGCAGTTTCTGTAGTAAAAATCGCGGCAAAGTGGCAATCTAGACTCTGGCGTGTTTACATCTAACAAGGGAACCTCCCCATCGCACCCCCCTCAGATTTAGTTATAAGTTGGCACAGTGGATAGGCCTTGAAAAACTGAACACAGATCAATCGAGAAAACAGGAAGAAGTTATGCGGAACTTTAAAAAAATAAGCAAAATATACAAACTGAGTAGTCCATGCGTAATATAGGCAACATCAAGGAGCGTGTAAGCTTAGGAGCGCCGTGGTCCCGTGGTCAGCGTGAGCAACTGCGGTACGAGAGGTCCTTGGTTCAAGTCTTCCCTCAGATGAAAAGTTTAATTTTTTATTTGCAGTTTACATGACAAACTCTCATGTTTTCATCACTTTTTGGGAGTGATTATCACATCCACAAGAAAATCTAAATCGGGCAAGGTAGAAGAATCCTTTTACCCATTCGCCAAGTGAGTCGACAATATATTCCTGTCATGTGACGCACATGCCGTCACCAGTGGCGTATAGAATATATCAGACGTGTTTTCCTGTGAGGAATCGGTTGACCTATGACCTTACGATCAAATGTTTTCGGTTCCCATTGGAGAGGCACGTCCTTTCGTCTACTAATCGGTTTTGCGGTGCGGTCACAAAACACAAACACTAAACTTATTACAGTGAACAGAGACGTCAATCAACGAACGGACAGATCATAACTATGCTAAAATAAAGAAAGTTAACTTTTCATCCGAGGGAAGACTTGAACCAAGGACCTCTCGTTCCGCAGCTGCTCACGCTAACCACGGGACCACGGCGCTCCTTAGCTCACGTTCGCCTTTATGTTGCTTATCTTACACATGGACTATTCAGTTTGCATATTTTGCTTTTTTTTCATGGTTTCACACAACTTCTTCCTGTTTTCTCGATTGACCTGTGTTCAGTTTTCAAGGCCTATCCACTGTGCCAACTTATAACTAAATCTGAGGGGGGTGCGATGGGGAGGTTCCCTTGTAAGATGGATGTGTGTCAGGCGTCTCGACAGCACCAGAATCGTCCTAGTTTCGGCACTGACCGACAGATGGGGGTACTTTAAAATGAGTACGGTCAGTTTGGTGTCCAACCACGTGACGGGGAAACTCAACGGCTGTACCCTGGCTCATGGCGGGCTTTCTCCGGGCCGCTTTTAGCATAGAGCTAAAGTGAATGTATTATGTAGAAATAAATAAAAAAACTGATCCTAATGTGGCACAAAGGAGCTTGTAGGCTCATTTTAAATAAAATTAGCCGGTTGTGCTCTTATAAACGCGCCTCCAGTCGCCTTGGTAGTTTTTGAATTACAATAAATTGAATATTTTAATAACTAAGTAAGAATGTAAATTGGACATCTTGGAGACGCTTTGACAAAATTTTACGAACGTGGTGTCAAGGGAAAGGTCTGAATGAGTAGTATTAAGACATCTATGTAACTTTTTTTACGTGGTTTAAAAATTCAAATGAGGAGCCGGAATGCTCTTTTCCTGATTAAAAATGCAGAATTTTGATAAATAAAAAATAGGAAGTATAAAGATAGCGGCGGTACGGAAAAGTAAACATAAGGAAATAGGTGATACAATAATAATATCACTTATTTATGCATTGAAAGCACCTGTATTTCAAATAATGAAAAGTTCTATATCAAGAACATATAAATGTTAAGAATGTGAGAATAAGATCCCGTACAGAAATTCTAATGATGAATCTGAATTCAGCGGAATATTTCCGTCTGAATAGAAGTGTTACATACATTTTATTGCATCCTTATTAAGTGTAAAAGTAAATTTTATGTGCAAACAAACTTGATTTGACTTCAGAGTGTTCAAACCGAAAGGCTTTTAAGGGCGGCCATTTTCTTTGGTAGGGGGCAGTCATTCAGTTGAGTTGAAAGGGGTAGCACGTGTGACGCAAAAGTTCGTGCTCGCGAAGTCGCGTGGAACTTGTGATTTTCAGCTGTTGGGTGTTGCTGGACTTTGAAGATTTCTCGGTGGTGCGTTTGTTACAATTGCAGAAAATTTTGCGGACTAGTTGAACTTAGAATATTTTCGTACCGCGAAGTCGTGTCGAACTTAACTCTGAACATCTGCTGTGGGACATAGTGATTTCAGCTTGCGGTTGGACTTCGGATTGTGTTTGGTTTATTATTATTTTTCGAGAAGAATTCTCCGCTCGGAACTTTGTTCATCTTGAGGTTTCAGCTATTTAAAAAGAAACATTAAGTGAATGATTGCTGAATCATTGTGATTAATATTTTAATGGAGTAAGAGGACTAATATTTAGAAGGCCAATATTCCTACCGACACAAAAACAATGGTGCAAAGGGAGACTAACGACGAGTTGTTGTTGTTGTGGTCTTCAGTCCTGAGACTGGTTTGATGCAGCTCTCCATGCTACTCTATCCTGTGCAAGCTTTTTCATCTCCCAGTACCTATTGCAACCTACATCCTTCTGAATCTGCTTAGTGTATTCATCTCTTGGTCTCCCTCTACGATTTTTACCCTCCACGCTGCCCTCCAACACTAAATTGGTGATCCCTTGATGCCTCAGAACATGTCCTACCAACCGATCCCTTCTTCTGGTCAAGTTGTGCCACAAACTTCTCTTCTCCCCAATCCTATTCAATACTTCCTCATTAGTTATGTGATCTACCCATCTAATCTTCAGCATTCTTCTGTAGCACCACATTTCGAAAGCTTCTATTCTCTTCTTGTCCAAACTATTTATCGTCCATGTTTCACTTCCATACATGGCTACACTCCATACAAATACTTTCAGAAATGACTTCCTGACACTTAAATCAATACTGGATGTTAACAAATTTCTCGTCTTCAGAAACGCTTTCCTTGCCATTGCCAGCCTACATTTTATATCCTCTCTACTTCGACCATCATCAGTTATTTTGCTCCCCAAATAGCAAAACTCCTTTACTACTTTAAGTGCCTCATTTCCTAATCTAATTCCCTCAGCATCACCCGACTTAATTAGACTACATTCCATTATCCTTGTTTTGCTTTTGTTGATGTTCATCTTATATCCTCCTTTCAAGACACTGTCCATTCCATTCAACTGCTCTTCCAAGTCCTTTGCTGTCTCTGACAGAATTACAATGTCATCGGCGAACCTCAAAGTTTTTATTTCTTCTCCATGAATTTTAATACCTACCCCGAATTTTTCTTTTGTTTCCTTTACTGCTTGCTCAATATACAGATTGAACAACATCGGGGAGAGGCTACAACCCTGTCTTACTCCCTTCCCAACCACTGCTTCCCTTTCATGTCCCTCGACTCTCATAACTGCCATCTGGTTTCTGTACAAATTGTAAATAGCCTTTCGCTCCCTGTATCTTACCCCTGCCACCTTCAGAATTTGAAAGAGAGTATTCCAGTCAACATTGTCAAAAGCTTTCTCTAAGTCTACAAATGCTAGAAACGTAGGTTTGCCTTTCCTTAATCTTTCTTCTAAGATAAGTCGTAAGGTCAGTATTGCCTCACGTGTTCCAGTGTTTCTACGGAATCCAAACTGATCTTCCCCGAGGTTGGCTTCTACTAGTTGTTCCATTCGTCTGTAAAGAATTCGTGTTAGTATTTTGCAGCTGTGGCTTATTAAACTGATTGTTCGGTAATTTTCACATCTGTCAACACCTGCTTTCTTTGGGATTGGAATTATTATATTCTTCTTGAAGTCTGAGGGTATTTCGCCTGTTTCATACATCTTGCTCACCAGATGGTAGAGTTTTGTCAGGACTGGCTCTCCCACGGCCGTCAGTAGTTCCAATGGAATATTGTCTACTCCGGGGGCCTTGTTTCGACTCAGGTCTTTCAGTGCTCTGTCAAACTCTTCACGCAGTATCGTATCTCCCATTTCATCTTCATCTACATCCTCTTCCATTTCCATAATATTGTCCTCAAGTACATCGCCCTTGTATAGACCCTCTATATACTCCTTCCACCTTTCTGCTTTCCCTTCTTTGCTTAGAACTGGGTTTCCATCTGAGCTCTTGATATTCATACAAGTCGTTCTCTTATCTCCAAAGGTCTCTTTAATTTTCCTGTAGGCGGTATCTATCTTACCCCTAGTGAGATAGGCCTCTACATCCTTACATTTGTCCTCTAGCCATCCCTGTTTAGCCATTTTGCACTTCCTGTCGATCTCGTTTTTGAGACGTTTGTATTCCTTTTTGCCTGTTTCACTTACCGCATTTTTATATTTTCTCCTTTCATCAATTAAATTCAATATTTCTTCTGTTACCCAAGGATTTCTACTAGCCCTCGTCTTTTTACCTACTTGATCCTCTGCTGCCTTCACTACTTCATCCCTCAAAGCTACCCATTCTTCTTCTACTGTATTTATTTCCCCTATTCCTGTCAATTGCTCCCTTATGCTCTCCCTGAATCTCTGTACAACCTCTGGTTCTTTCAGTTTATCCAGGTCCCATCTCCTTAAATTCCCACCTTTTTGCAGTTTCTTCAGTTTTAATCTACAGGTCATAACCAATAGATTGTGGTCAGAGTCCACATCTGCCCCTGGAAATGTCTTACAATTTAAAACCTGGTTCCTAAATCTCTGTCTTACCATTATATAATCTATCTGATACCTTTTAGTATCTCCAGGGTTCTTCCATGTATACAACCTTCTTTCATGATTCTTAAACCAAGTGTTAGTTATGATTATGTTGTGCTCTGTGCAAAATTCTACCAGGCGGCTTCCTCTTTCATTTCTGTCCCCCAATCCATATTCACCTACTATGTTTCCTTCTCTCCCTTTTCCTACACTCGAATTCCAGTCACCCATGACTATTAAATTTTCGTCTCCCTTCACAATCTGAATAATTTCTTTTATTTCATCATACATTTCTTCAATTTCTTCGTCATCTGCAGAGCTAGTTGGCATATAAACTTGTACTACTGTAGTAGGTGTGGGCTTCGTATCTATCTTGGCCACAATAATGCGTTCACTATGCTGTTTGTAGTAGCTTACCCGCATTCCTATTTTCCTATTCATTATTAAACCTACTCCTGCATTACGACGAGTAGCGACCAAGAAATTACGGGACTGGCGTACAGACTCTCCAAGCGCCACCGAATCGAGCCGAGCTGCTTGCCTCGAGGCAGTGGTGTGGAGACGGGAGAGTAACAGGGCTGCCGCATCTCACTTTTCATGGAATAGCGGGCGCGCTGCGTGATCAAGGTAATCCTGAATAACGTGACTCGCCACCAAGTCTCGCCCAGGGCGCGCACGCTCTACTGCCGGATTACAGTGGGGTTTTGTGAGCAGCGGAGAGAGGGAGAGAGAGAGAGAGAGAGAGAGAGAGAGAGAGCCCCATCTCGCAAATTTACGGCCACAGTCAGATTATTGGTGGAGACGGAGCAAATCAGAACTCCTCGCAGCGTGAAACATGGCTGTGCTTTGAGTTTAATGCCAACTGTCCATGAAATAATAACAAAGGCTAAACCAATGTCTTCCATCCGTATTTTTGTTCTTCATTTTTTAACATATTGTATGTTATCCTTCTTGTCCTATGGCCTGCCCCTATTTTCCCGAGTGTTTGGAACATTTCATGTAGCTTTACACTTTCATGAGGGCGTCAAATCCTATTAAAGTGTCCTGATTTTTCTCAAGTCTCCCTTCTGTTATCAAGTGGAACGTCAGAACTGGCTCTCGGATGCCCTTACGAAGTATAAATTGATTACATTGGGAAGTCACGGATATTTTACAGCCGTATATTGACATTAGCATAGCCTTGTGGAGCTGTGACATAGTTTGCTATCTGTTGTGTCCAAAACACACACACACACACACACACACACACACACACACACACACACTCACGCACACGCACACACAGGAGCGCGCCCGCGCGCGTTCCACAACGCACCACATAAATCGAAAACATCACTAACCAACAAACCGCCCCGCCTTACTCTTTTTTTTTGTCAGCCGTGTTAATAGGTATTATAATTTTTAGGAGTTATAACCGAAGGTAGGGCAATAGATCAGCGATAGGGTAATTCTCGTCAGAATCGACAGCAGACCTACACCGAAAACGATAGTTCAGGTGTACATGCCGACGTTGCAAGCTGAAGATGAAGAGATGGAGTGTATGAGGATACTGAACGGGTAATTCAAACGTTTAGACCCATGGTGTAGGGTTAGAGTCTTTCATCAGTAATCAAATCGTTCGTGGTCCTGGGATCCGAAGCCTGCCACTGCTTAAATTTTATTAATAATCAGCATTGGCGGCCGAAGAGTTCCGGCATATGAAGTCACCCTCATTATGCCTGCGGCCTTGTAAATGAGGGTGAAGGAGCGGACAGAGTTTCGGGGCACTTTCGTATCCTTGGGGTGGGGAACTGCCCCAAAAGTCGGAAGAATCAGCAGTGATCAACGACATGGGGATGCGGAAGTCACTGGAAACCACTGCACTAAAGACACATAATGCGTATCCACAGGACATGTGTAGGCTCCAATTGAAAAAATTGAAAAAGTGTCACCATGATCTCTCCATTGGCAAAATATTCCGGAATATTCAATAGTCCCCCATTCGGATCTCCGGGAGGGGACTGCTAAGGGGGGGGGGGGGTGACAACGAGAAAACGATTTTTGAATGATCAACGAAAGCCGCGTGGAATTGGGCGTCTTGCACGGTTCGCGCGACTCCCCGTGTCGGAGGTTCGAGTCCTCCCTCTGACATGAGTATGTTGTCCTTAGCTTAAGTTAGTTTAAGTTAGATTCAGTAGCGTGTAAGCATAGGGACCGATGACCTCAGCAGTTTGATCCCACAGTAACTTACAACAAATTTCCAATGAACTAAAGGACTGCGAGTCGGGGCGTGGAATGTCAGAAGTTTGAACTTGGTAGGGAAGACAGAAAATCTAAAAAGGAAAATGCAAAAGCTAAATCTAGATATGGCAGGGGTCAGTGAAGTGGAAAGAAGACGAGAATTTCTGATCAGATGGGTGTAGGATAATATCAACAGTAGAAATTGGAATAACGGGAGTAGGATTCGTTTTGAATACGAAAGTACGGCAGAGAGTGTGTTACTGTGAACAGTTCTGTGACAGGATTGTTCTTATCAGAATCGACACCAAACCAACACCGACATCGATGGTTCAGGTGTATATGCCGACGTCGCAAGCTGAAGATAAAGAGACACAGAGAAAGTGTATGAGGATATTGAAAGGATAATACAGTGCGTAACGGGAGATGAAAATCTAATAGTCATGGGAGACTGGAATGTAGTTGCAGGAGAAGAAGTAGAAGAAAAGGTTACAGGAGAATATGGGCTTGGTGGATGGAATGAAAGAAGAGAAAGACTAATTGAGCTCTGTAGTAAATTTCAGCTACTAATAGTGAATACTCTGTTCAAGAATCACGAAAGGAGGAGGTATAATTCGAAAAATTAGACAGGGATTCCGAAATCAGATACTGGATTGTAAGGCATACCCAGGAGCAGATATAGACTCAGAACACAATGTAGTAGTGATGAAGAGTAGTCTGAAGAGATAAGTCAGGAAGAAGATGCAGAGAAGTGGGATAAGCAATTCGCGAGGCAGGCACTTCTTAGCGACGAGGCTGTTGGACGAGTCCAAGGCATGGACGACTGAGGAAAGAAAGAAGACGATACGAAAACAAGTTGTATGAGAGTAAGAATGGAGGAAGAATAATTTCTGAGAGTGTTCTGAGAGAGTTCCCAATCGAGGATATGATGCAGGGCGCTACAGTTTTGTTTAAAAGCCAGTAAAGTGGCTAGTCTGACGACACAGAAGACCCAAAGTTATAAACAGAGATGGCAGACTGTGGTACAGAGAAGAAAATGTTCGGGGTTGGCTAAGATTGGATCTATGTCAGATGGCTGTCGACTTTTTTTACATCATTCACTTTGTATCTATTCATCTGAATAGTCTGAACAAGTTGGTTGCACAGGCAGTGCTTTTAATTGGTGCTTAAAAGTATATTTTTGCTGGTGACAATCAGACTGACGGAGATAGATTAACAGAGTAAAACTTATGGCACGCCATACGGCATCACTCATTCAATTGTCGCTTAGTTGGACGATGCTGAGTATTTAGTTTTGTACTGGCACAATGTTGCTATAGACCGTCGCTAATGGCCATATGCCCGCGACAGTGCTGTTAACATGTGTTGTGCCTTAGAGAAATCGTGTGACTTACAGCCGGTAGTTTACAGAACTATACTGACGGTTTGTGCCTAAGTCCCACGTGGAAAAGCAGTGATTTTAATAGTATGTGCAAGTTGATAATTCGAAAGGACATAATTGTCTTTCCAGTCAGAATCAGTTTACCTCGCGACCTACTTGAAGTCTGATGAGTGCTATTATCAATTTGCGTAACTGTTGTAACTTATTTACGCCAACTTAATTAGAGGACAAAGTGCGTCAGTCATATAAGAAGCCATCAAAAAGTTTCAGCTCGAAGGCCGTACAGTGCAGAATCAGTTCGCCAATAAGACAAGAACGCTGTGAGCATGGAGGCAATCATCCCACCGACGTACCAGATTGAAAATTTCCGTTTGGTAAAATCCGTGTCCTGCTGCGTGAAGAAGTGAGTTACTTCCTTCTGTATTTCCTCGTCCGACAGGAGCCGTCGACACCTCGGGACCTGTTTTAAGGGACCGAAGGCGTGATGATCGCATGGGGACAGATCAGGACTACAAGGCGGGTGCCCCCACTTGGATTGGCGTAACTTCTGCGTTACGACATTTCCGATATGGGGACGTGCATTATCATCAAGCAGCAGCAACATTTGGCGCGCCACTGCACAGCAGCGGTTTTCGACAGACATGATGCCCCATATACGTCTTCATTCTCCAAAGGATAACTACCGGTGTTTGTTGCCGGTAACCAAGAGAAGAATATCAGCACGGTGGACCTGTCTGGACGCATTTGGTAATAACGTCACCATAGTGTCACGCTTCCGTATTTACCGGACATCGGAAAGAAATTAATGCATACATGTCGATGTTTACATACCCGCATCGATGTCGCGCTGCTTTGCATTCACACAGCAACAGCGAGTCAGGCGGAACCTTTCTGATCGCCCTAGGCTTACACACAACTTACTCTAAGTTAAACTAACACTAACGACAACACATGCACCCATGCCCCAGGGAGGACTCTAACCTCCGACGTGGGCAGCAGTGCGAACCGGGGCAAGGCGCCCTCGACCGCACAGCTACCCCGCGCGGGCGATAATGACCACTATCTATACGTATCTGTATGAGACCTAATTTCTCGCATCTTACGCGAAATGTACGTAGTCAGCTATGAATATTAGTTCCATAAATTTACGCGGGAAGAATGATGCCTTATGCCCTGGGATCACCAAGCATCACCATATCACATGCTTGTTGCTCGAAACTACCGGTGACAAATCTAGTACTAAGTGAATGATTTGAGGAAAGCCTCCTAAAATGTAAGTAAGGAATGTTTTCCAGATTTCCGCAGCCGACGAAAGATTTTTTACTGGTACCAACCAGAAAGTAAAATGTTTAAATCAAACAAAATAATCGCCGACGAAACAGGCTATTCCAGGCCCGTTTGAATGTTTCTGAGAATTTCGGAGATTTGTCGTAAAGAATATCACAAGGTTGTGATTGGATTTTCTTATTATTGGAATACTGAACAGCGATCTGTTTAACTATTAAAAACCATTCAAAATCCAACATCGCACAAAATATTTTTTAATCGAGACAACCGGTTTCAACAGTCTTAGTTGTCATCTTCAGGTCTTAAACATTTTTTTGTAGTAAAACATGTTAATTTTACGCAGAACGTCATGCACAAGACGTTAAATGGATGAAATTCAGCACATTATGAACGTTCCTTGTCGCTAAAATATTTAAAAACACACAGCACCTCGTCCAAAATGCCAATTCCATATACATATTCCTTACAGATTCTTCTTACATGATACAAATACGGTACGATTCTTCTTAAATGATACAAATACGGTACACGATATATTTGCATCGTCTAACAAGAATCTATGAGGAATATGTACTGTCGTGCTCAAAAGTATCCGAACGACCTGAATTGCAGTCGTTTGACTATTGAAAATGGTTCCAACAAGTCACCACTAGAAAACACTGCTCTGTATCGCAATAACTCAAGATGTAAAGCAATACCACGATACTACAAATATCAGGGAACACCTTTTCACAGATAAGACTGTCCTTAAGGCTTGTAAGCTCACAATTATTACAATAAATGACATACCTCAAATGTTACCACTCTCATTATTACGTCAGATAGGTATTGCACGTAGTAAGTTCGTCGTATTCATGATTTCCTCTTCAAAGTAACATACCGTACTTATTATTTAACACAAAAAGAGATTAAAAATTTAAGTTATTCATGAGCAGCTAGTTGAGAATGTGTATCAACTTCAAATGACACGACGAACCGTCTCGTTCTGCATATGGATTCAAACCCAGGTCATGCAGACTAAGCAAAGATTTCGTGACTGACGGAACCTAACAATCATTCCTGATTAGGCATACAGAGAGTGATATACCTCGATTTTAGACAGTATCAGTTAGCAAATATCAACTTTAATTTACTTAACACAACATTTTTAACGGTCGCTAATTCTTCCCCAGCATCTCTTGTCCCTGTTAACGAACTACGAGAGATGTTAAGTATTGCTTTTCACAAGTAACTAACTTGAAATGCCGTGAGGTAAAGCTTTGTGTTGGACAGGGATTCGAACCCAGAACCTAATCGGATAGATATCGACGCACAATCAACTGTGACATATCTGATTTTATCGGCAGTAGCTAGATGTTTTAACTGAAATGACGAGACGAAACATTAATTTTTTCCTTCCCAGGACTCCAACCCGACACCTATCTCCGTTATATTCTTGAGAAAACGAACGTTAAATATGGATTTGTTGCACCAGCAGCGACATGTGAGCATGTTTGAACTAGAAATAATATGACGAAGAGTTCAGTGCTCACTGCGAACAGAGCTCTACACATATCGCTGTTGACTACACACAAAGAGACGTCGGCTACCGAATTTTTCTCCAGCTCGGAATAACATCTTGAACTTACAGTGATCTCGCAAATACTTCTGTGTCTCACTGGGAGTCAAAAACGTCACATATCGTTAGTGTTGACAACGAATGAAAATACATTAAAAATCATAATTAATATCCACCAGCAGATAGGTGTTCTCATGCTAGAGCTTGATAATACATAATGAAATCTTTAGTGCCGGGCCAGGATTCGAACCCATTCAGGCGCAATATGTGGAGATGTTGAGGAATCTGCAGTTTTGAACGAACAACAAATTGTAGCCGAGCAGTATTTTCACGAAGGGATCAAATTCCGCGTTGAGGATGGTCTGAGTTGCATTCCCCGTTCAGAACCAATTTCATCGACATACAGAAGCTCAGATAAAAGATGGAATAAGTGTCCTGTGAGTCTACATAGCGTTTGTTTCGTCACTAGAAATAAATAACTAGTATTAGAAAGGTTACTGGTGATAGAGTTTCTACATTTCGTAACTCCAGACTTTATTGTGGTTCAACCTAACGTCTACTTGGCAGAGAAGGAATATCATTTTTAATGTTAATTTCAGACCACAATGCCATTGTATCTTCTTCACTTGGTGTAGCCAGAAGAGAATGGAATCTGTCTCTCCCTATCTAAACTCATTGACATAAGTTGCAATCTAACCCAGACCATAGATATACAAACATACCATCAGTCCAACAGACCACCAAACCCTATTCTCTGTGGCTCATTTTTCTATCGTAACGCCGTTGCGCCACACTGGTTGAGAATTCTGACACACAGGTTCCCTGTAGTAATTTGCAGCATGTTCAGTAAATTCATTTACTCGGTTGACCGAATCACGATCAATTAGCTGCCTCGGCTACCCAGTGCATACATTCGACTTCATTTTGTAATCACTGAAATAAAATCACGTAACTGCCACCTACACAGAACTACCAACAGTGTAGGATGCAGAAATTTAAATAGGAAGTGTTTCTTTCCACTTGAGCTACTCTATTGCGCTGTCTCTTTGTTGAAAACGTCGTGCAGTGCAAATGTGGCATTTCATAAAGTTTTGTATTCCTAGAAACCCAAAATTTGCTTGTCAGCGGCGGGAAGAGGAGTTGCCTGTTGTGCAGCATTGTTAGTTTTTCACCATTGCACTATGAGCCGGAAGTATTTTCTTGCGATTTCCTTATTGATGTTTGATCTGACTGCTTGTAGCTCTTTTACAGAAGGGGGAAAAACGTTGAAGTCAGTGAGACTGGAACTGCGAACCATAACAGACGCTTTTTCACAGGTCAGCACGTTACCACAGAGCTGGCGGACAGGTATGTGTGTGAGCTACCTCTTACGAGGCCAATAGCGGCTAGACCTCATAAACCGCTATTTAAAGGACGAGATTAGTAGCGATTTCCTCCTGCAACGACTTTCCTGGGCTGAAAACCGTAAGTATACAATCTTTTGTTACACCTCAAGCGATAATAACTGAGATTATTCAATGGAAATGACAGGTAAAATCAAGTGAACTTTGAGGCTTAATTCCGTGCACACAAGGAAGTAACTCGTCGATCACAGCGTTGCCAAACATACGTTGCCTTGTTGCAAAATCTCCGTTACAGTACCAGCAGGAAGAAGACGGATCGATGTGATCCTACAGAGGGCTGGGAAGTGACCATAGCTGGAGTCTCCAAGTCGCGGCTGCTACGGCCTGGTATACGTAATGCGTCTGATTCGCATTTCTGTAACTAGGTTTAGGGACCGGAGCGTTGTTACTAGTAATACTCATAACTGACTGCAAACTAAGCATCATAAATCAGTAACTCTCATAGTTGTTTTTATATTTCTTTCGTAAGTGTACTCAAAACTAAGAAACTCATTCACAGACGTTTTCGTGCCTCGCCGATAGTCGAGCACAACAAACAAATAAAAATAAAAAAGAATGTGTGTGTGTGTGTGTGTGTGTGTGTGTGTGTGTGTGTGTGTGTGTGACAGACAGAGAGAGAGAGAGGGAGGGAGAGAGAGAGAAATCAAAAAGAGAGAGAGAGAGAGAGTAAAAAACTGTTGTAAAGAAATTGAATCATGGTATGTAAAGAAATCTTTCGTTAAAATGACACGTTCCACATCATTACGAAATATCGTTTTCATGATCTATGAAACAAGAATTGATATAATCTAATCATATCACTAGCCATGAAGAGTCATGAATTACCGAAATTTTTGCCAACACCAGTAACCAAATCTAAACCTGAAAATAAAAGACGACAATGTTTGTAATAAACCGGGGCTTCTATCAAGACCCTTTCGTCCCTGTTAACTAAATACGAAATATGTCTGATATACCTCCATTCCGAAGTAACAGAGAGTGCATGCATTTAAAGATGAAATGCATGATGTGAAGTTCTGTGACAGAGATACGAACTCAACACGTAATCGGATTGTTAACTAAGTAAAATCAGATGTTACGTACCGGTTTTTTTTACCAGCTGCTAGTTGTTTGAATCTAAAATAAGGATACAAACTTTTGTGCCTAAGCGACAATCGAACTGCACACCTACCGTGCATCCACGAATATAGCTTAAATATCAGTTGCTTAGTCACCAACGGTAGGATGTGTGCGTGTTTGACCAGAAATAACGACACTTATTGCGATTGTTGGCAACACATGGACAGACATTAAAAGTGCACGTTAATTTTCACTAGCAGGCCGGAATGCATGTGATAGGGCTTGGAATGAAATTATGAATATTTTTGTATTGGATCCGGATTCGGACCCCCATACATAACTTTGGAGGAGACCTAGAGAAGATTGCAGTCTTGGGAAAAGGAACGAAATGATTGAACTATACTGTTCGGAGAGATTCAGATCCTCAAAACAGGAAATACGAATTCGAATCACAGTCCAGCACCAAATGACGGTAATAATCGAATTATCCGGTAACTCCACACTTCCCAGTGGATTTTCTCGAACTAAGAAATTTACTGAATTTGTGAAAATTTCACAATGGCTTCACATCGAGCTTATGATGCTTAGAAGAGTCTTTACATCCTGCTGACATGAGAATAGCATAATCTCCGCGTCAGAAGCTTGATTCTACTTAACCATATAATGGACTCGCGTTTTTTCCACCGTGACTAATTTTGTAAGCTAAGCTCATCATCCGTTACAGCACAGTCCTGGGTCTGGGAAATGAGGCCACAATGGTCTGGTGGAACGAACTATCACAGGTGCAATGCGTGGGTTCAGGCATTTACTTTTAAGAGGTACAAACAGATTTACTTTACCTCTGGTAACCTCAAGACAAAGACGTTATAATCCAGAACCCGCCTTAAACATCACGTTGCTTCATTACTAACTGGGCAGAGCCGGTTTACATTTGGAAATGACATAGCGGAAGTCATGGTAAACAGAAATACAGTCGCCAGTAAACTTACTTACACTTGAAAATTTTATTTCTTTTGATGAACCGATAGCCATTTAAAGGAACAGGGCTCTTATTTTACTTGTACTTTATTGAACTAGACAGTTGAACAATTTGGTGCTGGACTGTGATTCGAATTCGTATCTCCTCTTTTGAGGATATGAGTCTCTCGGAACAGTATAGTTCAATCATTTCGTTCCTTTTCCCAAGACTGCAATCTTCTCTAGGTCTCCTCCAAAGTTATGTATGGGGGTCCGAATCCGGATCCAATACAAAAATATTCATAATTTCATTCCAAGCCCTATCACATGCACACCGGCCTGCTAGTGAAAGTTAACGTGCACTTTTAATGTCTGTCCATGTGTTGCCAATAATCGCAATAAGTGTCGTTATTTCTGGTCAAACACGCACCCATCTTACCGCTGGTGACTAAGCAACTGATATTTAAGCTATATTCGTGGATGCACGGTAGGTGTGCAGTTCGATTGTCGCTTAGGCACAGAAGTTTGTATACTTATTTTATATTCAAACAACTAGCAGCTGGTAAGAAAAACCGGTACGTAACATTTGATTTTACTTAGTTAACAATCCGATTACGTGTTGGGTTCGTATCTCTGTCACAGAACTTCACATCATGCACTTCATCTTTAAATGCATGCACTCTCTGTTACTTCAGAATGGAGGTACATTAGACATCTTTCGTGGTTAGTTAACAGGGACGAAAGGGTCTTGATAGAAGTCCCGGTTTATTACAAACATTGTCGTCTATTATTTTCAGGTTTAGATTTGGTTACTGGTATTGGCAAACATTTCGGTAATTCATGACTCTTCATGGATAGTCATCAATATATGAGTAGATTAGATCAATTCTTGTTCCATAGATCATGAAAACGGTATTTCATAATGATGTGGAACGTGTCATTTTAATGAAAGATTTCTTTACATACCATGATTCAATTCCTTTACAACAATTTTTTACTCTCTCTCTCTCTCTCTCTCTCTCTCTCTCTCTCTCTCTCTCTGTCACACTCAGACACACACACACACACACACACACACACACATTCCTTTTTATTTTTATTTTTTTGTTGTGCTCGACTATCGGCGAGGCACGAAAACGTCTGTGAATGAGTTTCTTAGTTGTGAGTACACTTACGAAAGAAATATAAAAACAACTATGAGAGTTACTGATTTATGATGCTTAGTTTGCAGTCAGTTATGAGTGTTATTAGTAACTATGCTCCGGTCCCTAAACCTAGTTACAGAAATGCGAATCAGACGCATTACATATTCCAGGCCGTGGCAGCCGCGACTTGGAGACACCAGCTATGGTCACTTCCCAGCCCTCTGTAGGATCACATCGGTTCGTCTTCTTCCTGCTGGTACTGTAACTGAGATTTGGCAACAAGGCAACGTATGTTTGGCAACTCTATGATCGACGAGTTACTTCCTTGTGTGCACGTAATTAAGCCTCAAAGTTCACTTGATTTTACCTGTCATTTCCATTGAATAATCTCAGTTATTATCGCTTGAGATGTAACAAAAGATTGTATACTTACGGTTTTCAGCCCAGGAAAGTCGTTGCAGGTGGAAATCGCAACTAATCTCGTCCTTTAAATAGCGGTTTATGAGGTCTAGCCGCTATTGGCCTCGTAAGAGGAAGCTCACACACATACCTGTCCGCCAGCTCTGTGGTAACGTGCTGACCTGTGAAAAAGCGTCTGTTATGGTTCGCAGTTCCAGTCTCACTGACTTCAACGTTTTTCCCCCTTCTGTAAAAGAGCTACAAGCAGTCAGATCAAACATCAATAAGGAAATCGCAAGAAAATACTTCCGGCTCATAGTGCAATGGTGAAAAACTAACAATGCTGCACAACAGGCAACTCCTCTTCCCGCCGCTGACAAGCAAATTTTGGGTTTCTAGGAATACAAAACTTTATGAAATGCCACATTTGCACTGCACGACGTTTTCAACAAAGAGACAGCGCAATAGAGTAGCTCAAGTGGAAAGAAACACTTCCTATTTAAATTTCTGCATCCTACACTGTTGGTAGTTCTGTGTAGGTGGCAGTTACGTGATTTTATTTCAGTGATTACAAAATGAAGTCGAATGTATGCACTGGGTAGCCGAGGCAGCTAATTGATCGTGATTCGGTCAACCGAGTAAATGAATTTACTGAACATGCTGCAAATTACTACAGGGAACCTGTGTGTCAGAATTCTCAACCAGTGTGGCGCAACGGCGTTACGATAGAAAAATGAGCCACAGAGAATAGGGTTTGGTGGTCTGTTGGACTGATGGTATGTTTGTATATCTATGGTCTGGGTTAGATTGCAACTTATGTCAATGAGTTTAGATAGGGAGAGACAGATTCCATTCTCTTCTGGCTACACCAAGTGAAGAAGATACAATGGCATTGTGGTCTGAAATTAACATTAAAAATGATATTCCTTCTCTGCCAAGTAGACGTTAGGTTGAACCACAATAAAGTCTGGAGTTACGAAATGTAGAAACTCTATCACCAGTAACCTTTCTAATACTAGTTATTTATTTCTAGTGACGAAACAAACGCTATGTAGACTCACAGGACACTTATTCCATCTTTTATCTGAGCTTCTGTATGTCGATGAAATTGGTTCTGAACGGGGAATGCAACTCAGACCATCCTCAACGCGGAATTTGATCCCTTCGTGAAAATACTGCTCGGCTACAATTTGTTGTTCGTTCAAAACTGCAGATTCCTCAACATCTCCACATATTGCGCCTGAATGGGTTCGAATCCTGGCCCGGCACTAAAGATTTCATTATGTATTATCAAGCTCTAGCATGAGAACACCTATCTGCTGGTGGATATTAATTATGATTTTTAATGTATTTTCATTCGTTGTCAACACTAACGTTATGTGACGTTTTTGTCTCCCAGTGAGACACAGAACTATTTGCGAGATCACTGTTTAAGTTCAATATGTTATTCCGAGCTGGAGAAAACTTCGGTAGCTGACGTCTCTTTGTGTGTAGTCAACAACGCTATGTGTGGAGCTCTGTTCCCTGTCAGCATTGAACTCTTGGTCATTTTATTTCTAGTTCAAACATGCTCACATGTCGCTGCTGGTGCAACAAATCCATATTTAACGTTCGTTTTCTCAAGAATATAACGGAGATAGGTGTCGGGTTGGAGTCCTGGGAAGGAAAAAATTAATGTTTCGTCTCGTCATTTCAGTTAAAACATCTATCTACTGCCGAGAAAATCAGATATGTCACAGTTGATTGTGCGTCGATATCTATCCGATTAGGTTCTGGGTTCGAATCCCTGTCCAACACAAAGCTTTACCTCACGGCAATTCAAGTAAGTTACTTGTGAAGAAGCAATATTTAAGACCTCTCGTAGTTCGTAAACAGGGTCTATAGTTGCTGGGAAGGAATTCTCGTCCGTTAAAAATGTATTCGTTATGCGATTGAAAGTTGATATTTGCTAACTTATATTGTCTAAAATCGAGGTATATCACTCTCTGTATGCCTAATCAGGAATGATTGTTAGGTTCCGGCAGTCACGAAATTTTGCTTAGTTTGCATGACCTTGGTTTAAATCCATATGCAGAACGAGACGATTCGTCGTGTCATTTGAAGTTCATACATATTCTCAACTAGCTGCTCATGAATAACTTAAATTTTTAATCTCATTTTTTGTTAAATAATAAGTACGGTATGTTACTTTGAAGAGGAAATCATGAATACGACGAACTTACTACGTGCAATACCTATCTGACGTAATAATGAGAGTGGTAACATTTGAGGTATGTCATTTATTGTAATAAATGTGAGCTTACAAGCCTTAAGGACAGTCTTATCTGTGAAAAGGTGTTCCCTGATATTTGTAGTATCGTGGTATTACTTTACATCTTGAGTTATTGCGATACACAGCAGTGTTTTCTAGTGGTGACTTGGAACCATTTTTAATAGTCAAACGACTATGCCAAGGAGCAATTAGAGGACCTGCTAGACAGCTGCGTTATGTGGGTTGCATGCGAATCAGGCGAAATGCAATTCAGGTCGTTCGGATACTTTTGAGCATGGTTGTACACGGACATGGTCTTTTGAACACCGTGCTGCGTGTTTTTAGATATTTTAGCTATGACAGACTTTTATAATGCCTGAGTTTTATCCACTCGACATGTTGTGCATGAGGTTCAGCGTAAAATGAACATGTTTTATTATAAAAAACCTTTAAATTCTGAAACCGGTTGTTTGAATAAAAAATGTTTTGTGCGATCTTGGCTTTTGAATCGTTTTTAAGAATATCAGAGTATGTTTCACACGGCGCTGCTGCAGTACACGCTGCTCGGTGTCGGCTTATCGCGCCTGCAGGTGATAAGAAGTTAGCGAGTGTGTTACAAGCCTGGGAGGGGGAGAGAGAACCGCTGCCCGGCATTTACTGTCAGCCAATGAGTGCGCGAGGTTCGCAATTTGAATGTCGTCCGTTGCATATACGGTTAGGTAGTTAGTTCCCGGGCTACTGCGTTCCTAGAGGGAGGTGTTCGGCCTGTTGCGGCTACGGTGTCATTTCCTGCGCTGGTAGGAGGTGGCAACGGGTTGCAGCGGTAGCGGAACTTTCTTTCCCTTGTGTAGACAGCGGGAATTGGGATGGCGATGGTTGTACGTGCATCAGGAATGTGTAAAACTCTTTTTCCGGCAGTCAATGTGCGTGTGGCGGTATGGTGGTATGGCGGTATTTTGCCGGCTAAATGGTTCGTAAAGAGCTGTTTGACTTCTCAGATAGGTTCGCAAGATTTCTTGCACTGCGTGTCGTGACAGTTGGAGCGTATCTCTGAGGTCGCATTAATCACATAGCAACAGAAGTGCTATGGACTAGGTGAACTGATGAGTTGACTTGTAGAAATAGTTTATTTGTTCTGCATTAAGACCAATTTTCAGCCTCATTTGAGTGGTTGGAGCGTGTATGTCGGAGACATTATCAGTCTAATAGTAATGTCGAATATACTAATAATATTGCACGGTTTATTCGTTTAAAACCTCGTAATTATAACTAAGTCATCTTTCCACTGGAGGGTGCTGTCCCATCAAGAAAATGGCTCTGAGCACTATGGGACGCAACTGCTGTGGTCATAAGTCCCCTAGAACTTAGAACTACTTAAACCTAACTAACCTAAGGACAGCACACAACACCCAGCCATCACGAGGCAGAGAAAATCCCTGACCCCGCCGGGAATCGAACCCGGGAACCCGGGCGTGGGAAGCGAGAACGCCACCGCACGACCACGAGATGCGGGCAGTCCCATCAAGAGTGACGTCGGCCACGTAGTTTCTCTAGTATTAAGAGGAGGATAGTTGGAGATAAGGACAGTAAAGACACACCATTATTTAAAAGTTAAATTCGAAACATGCTGAGAAAGCAAAAGCTGTTCCACTCTCGCTCCAAAAGAGAAGGCGCAGTTGACGACAGGCAAAAGTTAAAAGAAATTCTTGCGTCTGCAAAAAGTTCGGTGCGTGAAGCTTACAACTACCACCATCGTAACTTAGCTGTAGATTATGCCAAGAACCAGAGAAAATTCTGGTCCTACGTCAAATCGCTAAGGATGTGTAAGGCTTCTATCAATTCGCTCGTGGGCCAGTTTCATGTGGCAACAGAAGATAGCAAAATTAAATCATTTTGCATTTAAGAAATCGTTCACACAGGAGAACCATACTAATGTAGTGAAGCAACTGAAAGTGTAGTAAACAAGTAGGTCACCAAATCCTGATGAACTCTCAATTTGGTATTGTAAAGAGTACTCTACAGCACTGGCCCCTTACTTAGCTTGCATTTATCGCGAATCTCTCACTCAGCGCATAGTCTCAAGCGACTGAAAAACAGCGCACGTGATTCCTGTATACAAGGAGGTTAAAGAACAGACCCACAAAATAAGACCAAAATCTTTAACATCGGTTTGGACATATTCTTACTTCGAATGTTACAAATTTCTTGGTGAGGGAAAAGTATCTGTCCACAGATCAGTACGGTTTCAGAAAACACCACTCGGCCGAAACTCATCTTGCCCTGTTTTCACTTGAGATCCTCCAAACCATGGATGAAGGGAAACAGGCGAATCCCATAATTCTAGATTTCCGTAAAGAATTTGACACGGTGTCACACTGCAGATTGTTAACGAAGGTCCAAGGGTAAGGAATGGGTTGTCAGATATGCGACTAACCCGAAGACATCTCAAGTAACAGAACCCTGCATGTTGTCTTCGATTAGCGAGTGTTCATCAGAGACATAGGTATCGTCAGGAATGGCCCAGCGAAGTGTGAGAGGACTGCTGTTATTTTCTATACACTCTGGATCTCCGGAAGGCTTTTGACACTGTACCACACAAGCGGCTTGTAGTGAAAATGCGTGTTTATGGAATATCGTCTCAACAGAAGTGATTTCTGGCGTTCCCCAAGGTAGTGTTGTAAGTCCTTTTCTACTCTTAATCTATATAAACGATTTAGCAGATAATCCGAGCAGCCGTCTTAGGTTGTTTGCAGGTGACGCTGTCGATTACGACTAATAAAGTCAGCAGAAGATCAAAATAAATTGCAAAACGATTTAGAAAAGGTATCAGAATGGAGCGAAAATTGGCAGTTGACCCTAAATAACGAAAAACGTGAGGTCATCTACAGGGTGTTTCAAAAATGACCGGTATATTTGAAACGGCAATAAAAACTAAACGAGCAGCGATAGAAATACACCGTTTGTTGCAATATGCTTGGGACAACAGTACATTTTCAGGCAGACAAACTTTCGAAATTACAGTAGTTACAAGTTTCAACAACAGATGGCGCTGCGGTCTGGGAAACTCTATAGTACGATATTTTCCACATATCCACCATGCGTAGCAATAATATGGCGTAGTCTCTGAATGAAATTACCCGAAACCTTTGACAACGTGTCTGGCGGAATGGCTTCACATGCAGATGAGATGTACTGCTTCAGCTGTTCAATTGTTTCTGGATTCTGTCGGTACACCTGGTCTTTCAAGTGTCCCCACAGAAAGAAGTCACAGGGGTTCATATCTGGCGAATAGGGAGGCCAATCCACGCCACCTCCTGTATGTTTCGGATAGCCCAAAGCAATCACACGATCATCGAAATATTCATTCAGGAAATTAAAGACGTCGGCCGTGCGATGTGGCCGGGCACCATCTTGCATAAACCACGAGGTGTTCGCAGTGTCGTCTAAGGCAGTTTGTACCGCCACAAATTCACGAAGAATGTCCAGATAGCGTGATGCAGTAATCGTTTCGGATCTGAAAAATGGGCCAATGATTCCTTTGGAAGAAATGGCGGCCCAGACCAGTACTTTTTGAGGATGCAGGGACGATGGGACTGCAACATGGGGCTTTTCGGTTCCCCATATGCGCCAGTTCTGTTTATTGACGAAGCCGTCCAGGTAAAAATAAGCTTCGTCAGTAAACCAAATGCTGCCCACATGCATATCGCCGTCATAAATCCTGTGCACTATATCGTTAGCTAATGTGTCTCGTGCAGCAATGGTAGCGGCGCTGAGGGGTTGAATTTTGTATGGATAGAGGTGTAAACTCTGGCCCATGAGACGATACGTGGACGTTGGCGTCATTTGGACCGCAGCTGCAACACGGCGAACGGAAACCCGATGCCGCTGTTGGATCACCTGCTGCACTAGCTGCGCGTTGCCCTCTGTGGTTGCCGTACGCGGTCGCCCTACCTTTCCAGCACGTTCATCCATCACGTTCCCAGTCCATTGAAATTTTTCAAACAGATCCTTTATTGTATCGCTTTTCGGTCCTTTGGTTACATTAAACCTCCATTGAAAACTTCGTCTTGTTGCAACAACACTGTGTTCTAGGCGGTGGAATTCCAACACCAGAAAAATCCTCTGTTCTAAGGAATAAACCATGTTGTCTACAGCACACTTGCACGTTGTGAACAGCACACGCTTACAGCAGAAAGACGACGTACAGAATGGTGCACCCACAGACTGCGTTGTCTTCTATATCTTTCACATCACTTGCAGCGCCATCTGTTGTTGAAAATTGTAACTACTGTAATTTCGAAAGTTTGTCTGCCTGAAAATGTACTGTTGTCCCAAGCATATTGCAACAAACGGTGTATTTCTATCACTGCTCGTTTAGTTTTTAATGCCGTTTCAAATATACCGGTCATTTTTGAAACACCCTGTACATGAGTGCTAAAAGGAATTCGCTAAACTTCGGTTACCCGATAAATCAGTGTAATCTAAAAGCCGTAAATTCAACTAAATACCTAGGTTTACAATTACGAAGAACTTAAGTTGGAAGGAACACATAGAAAATGTTATGGGGAAGGCTAACCATAGACTGCGTTTTATTGGCAGTACACTTAGAAAATGTAACAGATCTACTAAGGAGACTGCCTACACTATGCTTGTCCGTCCTCTTTTAGAATAGTGCTGCGCGTTGTGGGATCCTTACCAGATAGGACTGACAGAGTACATCGAAAAAGTTCAAAGAAAGGCAGCACGTTTTGTATTATCACGAAATATGGTAGAAAGTGTCACAGGAATGATACACGGTTTGGGACTGGACATCATTAAAAGAAAGGCGTTTTTCGTTGCGACGGGAACTTCTCACGAAATTGCAAACACTAACTTTCTCCTCTGCACGCGAAAATATTTTGTTGACACTAACCTACATAGGGAGATATCGCCACGATAAAATAAGAGAAATCAGAGCTCTTACGGAAAGATCTAGGTGTTCGTTCCTTCTGCGCCCTGTACGAGATTGGAATAATAAAGAATTGTGAAGGTGGTTCGATGAACGACTGTAGGAGGACTTTGGCAAACTTTCTAGTTAGTGTGGTAAATGGCAGCTAGTTCTAAATGTGGAAAAATGGAAGTCAATGCTGATGAGGAGGAAAAACAAACCCAAAATGTTAGAGTACAGTATCAGTAGTGTGCTGTATGATACAGTACGCTGATTAAATATCTAGGCGTGACAATGGAAAACGGTATGAAACGGAGTGAGTACGTAAGGATTATAGGAGGGGAGGCGACTGGACGACTCCGGTATATTGGAAGAATTTTAGGAAAGTTTGGTTTATCGGTATGGGAGACCGCATATTGGACACTGGTGCGACCCGTTGTTCGAGTGTTTATGATCCGCAACAGATTCGAGTAAAAGAAGACGAAGCAGTTCAGAGGCTGTCTCCTTGATCTGTTACCGGTAGGTTCGAACAACAGAGAAGTATTACAGAGATGTTTCTCAAAATGAAATTGGAATTACTGCACTGGAGACAACGTTCTTTTCGAGGAGCACTATTGGGAAAGTTTAGAGAACCGATATTTGAGGCCCACATGTTAAAGATTTTTGTCTGTTATTTTGTGGATTAGAGACATTAGGTCTCAGACGGAGGCACTGAGACAATCGATTGTCACTCGCTCTATTTGCGAGTGAAACAGGAAAGGAAATGACTAGTATTGGTACAGGATACTCTCCGCCATGCACCATACGGTGGGTTGCGACGTATGTATGTAGATGTAGAAGTAGATATAGAATTCGATTCCAATCTTTCCAGAGATAAATGACGGGACGATATTACGCTTATCTACAAATCCGACGGCATGTCAACACCTGTTTGCCGTGGACGGAACGGCTCTCTCTACCTGGGTGCCTGCAGCACACAGGGTATTTGTGCCTGACACAGAATTCGACATTCATTGACCGTTTGAATAAAATGTATTTCTTTACCACTGCCTGCTCTGGTTCGTTCAGTCACGTCAGCGGTGGAGACACCTGCAGCTGCGAAACGGGTTGCCTGAGCAATAGGCGTCACATTCATTTATGTGGCGAGTTTCTGGTAATCCAAGTGTGTATTTGCAGCAATGTGGTATTTCTTATACATACAGTATCTTTGGTTGGAAAGTGATAAAACTGCAGTGCTTATAGAATACACTGTGACGACATTAATTTTGTGGGATATGTTGTGGCATCATTATCTCTACCAATAGGGCAACCTGTTCGTTTTTTAACCCATACAGTACGCCATCACAAACACACCAGATATCTAAGGATGGTTTATAAATCATAAGCACATGTTTATTTGTGATTGGATGAAAGCATCATGACGTCAACATGACGTGACGTGTCCCGACGCGACGTTCACGAGATGTCTAGAGGGTGGGATGAAACTCGCGTGATTGCAAAAATATGGAAAAAATACGAAAATTTTTAAAAATTGGGAAAAATGCATAAAATTGTGAAGAAATATGGAAAAGAGAGTACTTACATGTCTGCCTAGATGTTATACCTTCTGGTACCACGAACGGCGAAAATCGCGAAATATTACATTTAATTTCCAGAATAAGGTTTTCACTCTGCAGCGGAGTGTGCTCTGATATGAAACTTCCTGGCAGATTAAAACTGTGTGCTGGACCGAGATTCGAACTCGGGACCTTTGCCTTTCGCGGGCAAGTGCTCTACCATCTGTACTACCTAAGCACGACTCACGCCTTGTCCTCACAGCTTTACTTCTGCCAGTACCTCGTCTGCGATAAGGCAAAGGTCCCGAGTTGGAGTCTCGGTCCGGCACACAGTTTTAATCTGCTGGGAAGTTACATTTAATTTGTTGTTAACAAATACAAAAACCACAGATCTAGGTTTATGAAATTTAATGTAATTACAATAAAATTAATTAAATTAAGTGTATTGGCAGCTGTGAATATGGATAACCATCAGCTGTATAACAGATGGACAATAGTGAAAATTTATGCTTGACTGGGACTCGAATCCGGATTTCCCGCATACCGTGAGTGGGCACCTTACCATTTGGCCATCTGAGCGCCAGACAAAGCCAAACCCAAGCTCCCATAATTCGTCAACCATGTGTCAACAACCTGTAGCCGGCCGCGGCGGTCTCGCGGTTCTAGGCGCTCAGTCCGGAACCGCGTGACTGCTACGGTCGCAGGTTCGAATCCTGCCTCGGGCATGGATGTGTGTGATGTCCTTAGGTTAGTTAGGTTCAAGTAGTTCTAAGTTCTAGGGGACTGATGACCTTAGACATTAAGTTCCATAGTGCTCAGAGCCATTTTAACCACTTTACAACCTGTACTCGTAGACGCAAATGCATGCATATCCCAAGAAACGTTGCATTGTAATCCTGAATAACACAGGCACTGCTGTGTCGTACCGTATAAAATTAATTTGTTATCAACAAATAGTCACACACAGATCCTCTCCCTACGGTGCAAAGACCTAGAATGAAACTACCCATTCATGTGCTCTAGTTATAAGAGAAGGAAGTGGAAGGAGTGCTTGAATCTCATTGCTCCAGGGGGATGAGAGGAGTATGGTAAAAGGTGGCTACACTGAGTCACAGCGCCAGAGATTGCGCCAAAGAGATTTATTTCGCCGCCTCCACTGGCAGTGCTTGTTCAGAAGTTGTGGTGGTTAGTGCTTTGCTGAGAGGTTGTCGATAGCTGTACTATTTGAGGCCATGTCGTGTGCAGTTGTTTTGATGGGCTAGACAGCAGAATGGGGATGTTGTAATGATCAGAGTGTATTTTTAGTCAATATATATGAAGGTAAAAAACATTTTTTATTTTTTTTTATTTTCTAACTAACAATGCCTCTTGGTCACAGGTTCAGTCAACAAAGCATCTGGCTTGTGTTCATGTATTAGACTGTAATTCGGGTTTCTATGTGCAATTATAGTATTTCAGTTTTATTTAATTAATTCAGTGTAAATGGTATTTAAAATATCTTGTCTTATTGAGGAAGGACCGTGCCAGATGTGTACGTTGAATCACACTTCCACACACAGAACAGTTACACTTGTGCTTTGTTGTTCCGTAGTTTTTGTTTCGTAGCTTTTATAGTTGCTGGGGACTTAATTAATTGATTGTCGTAACGGAAATTTCCTTTCATTCTTTGTTGTTATTCTATGCAGTCAGATTGCGTACTAATACTAGTCAGGCCCAACCGGTTACGAGACTTCGTAGCCGGACATACACCAACTAAAATTAAAAATATTTGCATTATAAATAATTAAGCCCCCATGCACGTGGCAACCGCTGCTTCGGATCGTCCCTTGGAATTCTTTTGATAGTAAAAGTAGCAGACAGTAGTATTGTTGTAGTAATTCGTAGTTTAGTAATTGTAGTCTATATTGCATGTGTAGATTTGGTGATTGAACTTTTGTAGTTGTCTTGTCATTCTTCTAATGGTATTTTTGCGGAATTTAATTTTTGATGTCTTGTGTATGGGTTTGACAATTTTGTGCAATTATGAAGATCTCAATTGTTCGTTAATCGTGTTTGTCGGAAAGCATTTCGTGTGAATGGTATTCTTGGAGATAAAGTGTCATTGTGTGTAATTTTCCTATAGTGACGAGTTTTGTATGTTTTGTTAATGATTACGTGATCGATGAAAAAGGCAAAAATGATGGATAGTCAGAATGACGAAATTGTTGACATTGCGAACTCGAAACACAGGAGAACAGTATGATGAATAATGAAGTTGAAAACAATTTAATAAGTCGGGAAAATAGTCCGGAACCATTTCAAAACTTTTCACAATCAAAAAAATTTTCAGGATACGAGATTAACGACAGAAGATTCTGGAATAGTATCGAACACAGATAGCTTTACAGCTATGACGAAGGAAGCTGGTTTTGCGGGAAATGTTAGGGGCAAAAAGAATTTCGAACCAGTCAATGTGGAGCAGTTGATGAGTGCAATATTAAATTTGGGATCTGAATTAAAAACAGTGGGATCACGGTTAGACTCACAAATAGGATCAATTAAAACTGAGATGGGAACAATGGAAACACGGTTAGACTCACTGGGATCACAGTTAGGATGTGAATTAAAAACAGAGATGGGAACTTTGGCAACATGGTTGGACTCACAAATAGGAACAATTAAAACAGATATGGGAACATTGGCAACACAGTTAGAAACTGATGTGGCAACTATGGAAAAATGGTTAGACTCACGAATAGGGACATGTTTTAAAAACATGAAAGATGAATTAAAGAAAGAAATTAGAGAAGAACTACAACCGATTTTGAATGCTCACAATGACAGATTAATTTCAATAGAAATCAGACAAAAGGAACAGGATAGAGAACAGGAAGAAACAGATCGTGTGATAGTACAAAAATTTTCAGAGTTAAATTTACAACGTGCACATGATAAGGAAGAAATATTTGAAAGAATTGAGGAATCCGCACCAAATGACAGAATAAATAACCTAACACAACAGTATGAACAGTTAACTACTAAATGTGTCAATACTGAAACCCGAGTCGTGACACTTACGGAAGACGTAAATAAACAGAAAGAAAAAATAGGTCACTTATCGGAAAGAGCTGAAGAGATTTCAGATAAATTGACAAATCTTAGTTTAAATGGGGACAGAGATTCAGATGATACAGCTCCATTGCCATTTGTAGAAACCGAAGAGTACCAGAATATAAATAAACAAGTTGAAAATCAGGGAAAATGTAATGAACGCGTTAAAAGGGAATTTGAGGCATTATGAAAGCAAGTCAAACAAATTGAATTCGAAATCGTAGGAAAAGACAGTAGAAGAAATTTAGAATCACAGATAGCAGCGGGTTTTGAAGATAATAGTTTGTTTCATTTATGAGATGCAACAGGAGAGCGTCAGGCGCGCGAACTTGACAATAATCGACATTGGGACTGGGACAGACGCGGTAGGTCTTTGTCGCCACGAGGCGAAAACTTTGACTATAAACACTTTTTAACTATTCGGAAATTCAAAATCTTTCGCAATTCTAAGAATGACATGCATCCATGTTCTTGGTTAGATCAATTTATGTATGCACTTCCACCAAATTGGCCACTAAGACACAAACTGGAATTTATTGTGCGGCTATTTAAGTCCTCAGGGGATTCACTACGCTAAGTGAATATGTGCCGTAGCGTGCATAGGGCCCCGAGCTGTAGTGGTGCTATTTCCCTTTTAGTTTTCTGCACCGCTGCCTACTCTTTTACTATTCTTTGTATCTATTAAAACAACTCTTCAACTATCAATCTATCTAGAGAGTCGGTAAAGAGCAACCGGATATGACTATTTTACCCAAAAGTGATTTCGGAAATTACCGTTTGGACTTACTGTGACTTCAGCAGCATTCATTCGGGGTTTAAACGAAATTTTACTTGTTTATCTTCGTGACAATTTTACTTCATATGTTGACGATATTCTTATTGCTAAACGTTCTTGGAGTGAGCACAACAAAATTTTGGATTCATTATTACGAATTTTTGCAAGAGTTGGCATTATAGTGAACTAGGAAAAAATCTGAATTTGGTCGTTCTCAGGTGAAATTTCTTGGTCATATTATTTCTACAGAAGGTATTCTTCTTGATCCAGAGAAACTAGATGCTATCTGTAATTATGCTGTTCCTACTACAAAACGTGATGTTCGTAGTTTCCTTGGTGTCTGTAATTTTCTTAGACGCTTTCTTAGATTGGGCAATTTGGCCACACCTCGTTTATGCGAACTATCCGGAAAGAATTCTAATTGGTGTTGGGATGAGGAAGCTCAGTCAGAATTTGAACAACTTCGTGATGCTTTAGTTGCTGCTCCACTTCTTTCACATCCGGATTTATCTAAAGATTTTTGTTTGGCGACGGACTCATCATACAAAGGCCTAGGTGCACACTTATTTCAAGAGATAGAAGAAAACGGCGTTGTAGTACAGAAGACTATTGTATTTGGAAGTCGTGTTCTCTCTAAATCAGAAAAGAATTATTCGATTACGGAACTTGAAGCCTTGGCTGTTATTTGGGCTTTCACAAAATTTCGGACATTTTTGTTTGGCAGACATACTAAGGTTTACACCGATCATCGGGCTCTGGAATTTCTTATTTCAACAAAATTAACTCATGGAAGATTATCACGATGGGCCCTGTATCTACAGGAATTTGATTTTAGTATTGTTTACATACAGGGTTCTTCAAATATTATTGCTGATGCTTTATCACGTGCACCTATAGGTTTGAAACAAAGTGCTGAAGAGGACTGCAAAGAAAACAATTATTGTTTGATGTATATTCAAGGTGTTGCGTTTGAAAATTTTATTTCGTCTTCGCTCCAGGACATCGCTAAGGAGCAAAATAAGGATCCAATCTGGAAGGACATTAAGGAGACATGGAGGAGAAAGGAAAGCGTAGCGATTAGATTATTTAGTTTGCAATGATATTCTTTTTAAACGAAAATCGGTCGACAACTCTGTTCGGTTAGTTTGTATTCCTGGTGAGTGGGTTAATAAATTGATTTGGTATACACATTTCAGTTATGCACACTTTGGTCCCAGAAAATGCTTTCATAAATTACGAGAAAATTGCTACTTCAGTAATATGGAAAAACGTATTCGATCTGTTCTTGCCAAATGCAAATTATGTCAAAAGGCTAAGCCGCCAACTATTTCTCACAGGCCACCTTTGTTTCCTATCATTCCAGCGAAATTAAAGGAGATGGCTGCAGTCGATTAGTTCGGTCCAGTGGTTCGTTCTACTAATGGTTTTGCGTACATTTTGGTAGCAGTGGAATTGACATCAAAATATGTGTGTTTTACACCCTTACGCAAAGCAACAGCTCGTTCAGTATCTAATGCCTTCATCAAACATTTTCTTAAAGAAGTGGGCCATGTTGATAAGGTTATATCAGATAATGGATCACAATTTCGCTCTAAAATTTGGCTTCGTACTCTACGGCGTCGTAAGATTAAACCAATTTTCATTTCACTTTTTCACCCTCAGTCTAACGCTTCAGAGAGATGGATGAAGGAAATCAATAAATTGTGTCGACTTTATTGTCATCAGAATCATAGAACGTGGGATCAGTATCTTCATATTTTTCAAAACATTCTGAATGAACTCCCTAATGATTCAACTTCTTTACCGCCTATATTAATATTAAAAAATAAAGCACCGACAAATCGCATTTCTGAAATCGCTCCTTTTCCGCCTTCACGGAAACTGCGGCATTCTGAAGTTGTCAACATAGCTCTACAAAATATTGCATCTGCGGCTGCTGGAAGAGAGAAATCAGCTAAATGTCCTGGTCGTTTAAAAACCTTGTCAGTTGGTCAAAAGGTGATAATTAAGTCTCACGTCTCACAAAGGAAAAGACTTGTGTCGCAAATTTTTTCTGCTTTATAATGGTCCATATAGAGTTCGCAAAATTATTCATGATAACACTGTCGAAGTAGAAACTCTTAAATCTCGACGCTCTAAGGGAATACATCATATATCTAACGTTAAAATTTTTGTGGAATGATATACTTTAGAGAAACTAACAGTTATACGTAAACACACGGAGAGCACAAGGATACCGCGCCGTGTTCCGGCGGCGGCACATACTCAAAGCAACAGTCAAGTCTGCGCGCCGCACAAGGCAGTCGTTGACCGCAAACAATTACTTCTTATGTCACACATACCTACAGCTGATCCAGCGCTCAGTGCGAATGCACTGACAGCCATAAACAAATACACAGTCGAATTTCTCTGATTAAATTCAGTATAAAGCTATAGTGACTTGAAAAATTATGTTATTAACGTTCAGTATTTTTCAGGATACGGTTGTATAAAATATTTAAGAACTTCAGGTAAATTCTGTGTGTGTCCGACGTTAAGAGGAATTGCTATCGAGAAAATTTCAGGAAGAATGTAATTTCGAAGAAGAAAGTAATAGACTAAAAAGGTAACTATTAATTGAGTTTATTTTTCAGGAAACATATTTCCGCTTAGGTACGTACTTTAGACGTAATTTGCTGCTAGCGATTACGTGATTCATACATTGTGCTAAATTTCATGTTCTATGAATTTCCTTGTGAAGCGACGTGCTTGCGTACATTAACTGATTTTGACAATGATTGATTAATGAACAGGGTTGTTACTTGTGTATACTATGCATCGCTTGGCTGCTATGCTTTTTCACTGATGTCACATTTTTTCTATTATGTGCCTGCTGTGCTTATTTATTTAAATTGTAATTGTCTCCTGATTAGTTGTGCTGAAATGGTTATGTATGTAGGTTATACATTGTAATGTATCTGCTTACGCCTTCATGTTTACTTATTAAGATTACATATGAACATTTATTTGCTTATGCTGATATGATGCTAATGACCTGTTTATTATGTAAGATATATATTTGCTGCTTTGCGTATGGATAGCATATTTACACATTTCTGTTTTGTTGTCATAAATACACTCTAATTTGGTATATAGAAATGCTGATGTATGGTGTACGAACATGGAGTTTAGGTCACACTATGGTATTAATTATAGATTGTTCACTTGGCAGAGCCTCGTTGTAGGGATTGTGCTGCATCCACTTGTTGACATTCTGTTCTCTACTGGTATATTTACCCGCTATTGCATGTTTTGCTTACGCTCAGTGCCTTATATTTTTAAGATAAGAAAATGAACTGCTATAATTCTACGAACGACGTTGGTACAAGAAACTTCATTGAAGTCACATGAGCTGGAGGTTTTATGGAAGCTGTATAAATGTATGCTAGTAGGAAGGAAGCTAACGACATGACATACCAACACTAGGTTTAGACTATTGACAGTTATTACACTGCAGTCTTCGTGAGCAATTGAAATAGCTAGTGACACTTGACACAAGAAATACTCCACATGTTTGCTTCTGTTTTGCCATGATTCTTGTAGTGACGTACACACTGTGAAATATTACGATCATTAACACTCCGTACTCGTACTTACTTACTGAGAGTTATTCAAACTAAAGGCTGTTAGAGGTCATGTATGCATTTCTTTTATTTAATGATGGACAAGGTAACCAAAATACTCATAATGAGTAGAAGATTTGCGTCAGGTGGATTACACAGAGGTTGTGTGTGGACATTGTGTCTTTGGATTGCATGGGATGATAAATTGAAGTTTGCACTAGGATTTTATCTGTACTTGTTCGAGGAGACTGACTAAAGGAAAGAGTTGTTATGGAAGTGAAACGATATTGGCGGTAAGGTTTATATGTATCGACGTATTGAAGAGGTATTATTGAGGTATTGAGATTGTGTGAAGTTGATGATTATTGGAGTTTTTGTGGACAAGAGGTAAGGTAAATGATATTGATGGTAAGGTTTATATGTATCGACGTAATAGGTATTATTGGAGTATTGAGATTATGTGATGCTGATGATTATTGGAGTTTTGGTGGATAAGAGGTAAAGTAAGTGATGAGAATAATTTTTTTTTTTTTTTTGTTTATATGGAACAAGGAGGATGAAGATGGCAGACTAGAACACTCAAGTAGAAGGAAGATTGTCTACACACACAAACACTTTTTTTAAATCAATAGGCAGTATATACTTTTTTTTGAGAGAGGAAGTATTTGCATATCTTGGCACACTGACAGTTGTTCAGCAACCGTACATTTGATTTGGCTTGGCAAAGATTGGTCTTGACATGATGACTATGACGTTGACTAACTATTATCGACTGTTATACATTGCTGCCACTACTACTTGATACACATGTCGAACATCAGATCTTTGACAGAATTCCATTTACACAGTTAACACTATTCAATTACACAGTAGTACTTAATGTGAATGAAAGATGAGTGAGTGTTTTGTGTGTTTTCCTTTCCTAATCCCAAATAATTGGTACCGACCTACCTCATAAATATTATTTTACTTGTTTGTTGTGGCTTGCACTGACACCCATAAATATTATAGGTTTACTGTTATTTGTGTATCGTAATAGTTAATATGACAATTATCTAATATCATTTGTGTGTTTATTATTATTTGTATGTTTAGTGTAAGAGCATTGATAATAATTTTGTAAATGCAATTGTGTGTGCATTCAAACTGTTGTTCGTGTTGACACGTATTAACATTGGTGGGTGCCACTTGGAAATGTTTAATTTGTGCTAATGAACTCTGATGAACTGTTTGATTAGTGATAGTGAATATTATGGACTGTTACCTGCACCTGCTCAACATTGCTGGGTGCCACTGATGGAACTGCTTCTACTGACATAATGTCACTTGTTGGTGTCTGCGCCTGCTCGCCATTGCTGGGTGCCACTGTTGGAGCTGTTTAAATACTGCTGATGAAATGTTATGAGACTGCTATTTGCACCTGTTGACCATTGCTGGGTGCTATTGTTGCAACTGTCAACTACTCTGAGGAGTGCTACTTGTTTATTGAACTATTGACGAGATTTTATGTAAATATTTCTATAAACTGATTTTTTGTGTATTTACTGTTTATGAAATGTTATGAGACTCTTATCTACACCTATTCATCATTGCTGACGCTATTGATTGAATTTTTAACCACATGATACTTGTGTAAACTATTATGTAAAATCACATGTGTACAAGCATTTGTATTCCTTACTGTATTTTATATATTAGGTTATTGAAGGGTCAGTGCAAAGCCAAGATTTATCTAATTATGTGATATTTACTTATTAATATTATCTTTTATATTTGCCTGTATTTTTTTTGGACGAATTTGGTGGTATTTTCACCACCAATGCTTGCAAAAATACCATCAAATTCTAGCCCGTGGAGGAGGGGCATATGAAAGGTGGCTACACTGAGTCACAGCGCCAGAGATTGCGCCAAAGACTTTTTATTCCGCCGCCTCCACTGGCAGTGCTTGTTCAGAAGTTGTGGTGGTTAGTGCTTTGCTGAGAGGATATCGATAGCTGTACTAGTTGAGGCCATGTCGTGTGCAGTTGTTTTGATGGGCTAGACAGCAGATGTTGTTCGAATGGAGATGTTGTAATGATCAGAGTGTATTTTTAGTCAATATATATGAAGGTAAAAAACATTTATTTTATTTTTTTTTTTAATTTTCTAACTAACAATGCCTCTTGGTCACAGGTTCAGTCAACAAAGCATCTGGCTTGTGTTCATGTATTAGACTGTAATTCGGGTTTCTATGTGCAATTATAGTATTTCAGTTTTATTTAATTAATTCACTGTAAATGGAATTTAAAATATCTTGTCTCATTGAGGAAGAACCGTGCCAGATGTGTACGTTGAATCACACTTCCACACACAGAACAGTTACACTTGTCCCTTGTTGTTTCGTAGCTTTCATAGTTGCTGGGGACTTAAATTACGAGGGCCGTTCAGAAAGTAACCTCCGGTTGATTTAAAAAAATACACCAAGTTAAATAAAAATATTTTAATATATACATCTTACAACTACATCTTTGCACTATTTTTCTACATAGTCTCCATAGCGATTGAGGCACTTATCGTATCTCTTCACAAGCTTTGAAATTCCTTCTGCATAAAAATCACCCGCTTGTGCCTGGAGCCAGCCTGTGACCGCATCTTTGAGCTCTTCGTCGTCATTAAACCGCTGTGACCCGAGCCATTTCTTCAAATGCATGAAGAGGTGATAATCACTTGGCGCCAGGTCTGGGCTGTAAGGTGGATGGTTGATAACGTCCCACTTGAAGGACTCAAGAAGGGCCGTTGTTCTGCGAGCAGAGTGAGAACGGGCGTTATCGTGCAAAAAAACGATACCGGAAGTCAGCATACCACGGCGTTTGTTCTGTATAGCCCGTCGTAACTTTTTTATTATTTCACAGTACACGTCTTGATTAATGGTCGTACCACGTTCCATGAATTCAACCAACAACACCCCTTTGGCATCCCAAAACACCGTTGCCATCAGTTTTCTGGCAGAAAAATCTTGCGAGGCTTTTCTTGGTTTGGTAGGCGAATTTGAATGTGCCCACATCTTTGATTGTTCTTTTGTCTCAGGGTTCACGTACTTAATCCAGGTTTCGTCATCGGTCATGATTCTGTTTAACAATGGTTCTCCTTCGTCCTCATAACGTGACAGAAAGTCTAATGCAGAGGCCATTCTTTGAGTTTTGTGGTGGTCGGTAAGAATTTTGGGCACCCATCGTGCACAGAACTTACGGTAACCCAATCTTGCTGTCACTATCTCGTACAAGAGAGTCTTAGAAATCTGTGGAAAACCAGCAGACAACTCCGACATTGAGAAACGTCGATTTGCACGAACTTTTGCATCAACTGTCTGAACGAGTTCGTCAGTCACCAATGATGGTCTACCACTCCTCTCTTCATCATGAACGTTTCCTCGTCCACTTTTAAATAAACGTACCCATTCACGGACAACTCCTTCACTCATAACTCTTGGTCCGTACACGGCACAAAGCTCACGATGAATAGCTGCTGCAGAATATCCTTTGGCTGTAAAAAACCTTACGACAGCACGCACTTCACATTTGGCGGGATTTTCTATTGCAGCACACATTTCAAAATGCCACAAAAACTAAACTAGCGCAGGTACGACGTTCACTCGACCACGGCTTGATGCCGACTGACCTGTTGAGTGCGTGAACGCACAGATGGCGTCGCTAGTCCCCCCACAACCCGCACTGTGACCAATCGGAGGTTACTTTCTGAACCGCCCTCGTAATTAATTGTGTTAACGGAAATTTTTTTCATTCTTTGATGTTATTCTATGCAGTCAGATTGCGTACTAATACTAGTCAGGGCAAACCGGTTACGAGACTTCGTAGCCGGACATACAGCTACTAAAAATTAAAAATATTTGCATTATATATAATTAAGCCCCCATGCAATGGGGAGGGGGGAGGGGTTGGGAGGCAAGGGGGTGAGCTTAAATATGTGGTCGTACGCCCATGCATGTAACATGACAGTGGACGTGACTTTCAAATTGGCCTTTTTACCCGTCGTAAGTGGTTGGGATGGGAGGGGGTGGAGGGAGGAGTGTGTTGGCGGGATGTGTAGCCTAATACTCATGATCAAGGCCGACTAGTATTCCCAATTGCCTCATGTAACCCAAATATACTCTCTCAAAGTGTGTGGTTAGAAGGGGAGTGAACTTTAAACTGTCCCAGAATAAAAGGCCAAGTGTAACCACACACCAGAAGTGATGTCATCAGTGACCTTGAAATTGGTTCCGAATACTGGATCAATTGCGTACCACCGTTAGTACATCATCAGTGACCTTGAAACTGGCCTCGTACCCGTCCTGCTATCCTGCTTCCGCTAAGTCACAAGTGTATGTAAAGCGAATGTGACGAACTTTCATTGAAGAGGATTGCAACGAAAAATAAGAGGACGATATGGGTAAGATGTAGAGGCCTATCTCACTAGGGGTAAGATAAATACTGCCTACAGGAAAATTAAAGAGACCTTTAGAGATAAGACAACGACTTGTATGAATATCAAGAGCTCAGATGGAAACCCAGTTCTAAGCAAAGAAGGGAAAGCAGAAAGGTGGAAGGAGTATATAGAGGGTCTATACAAGGGCGATGTACTTGAGGACAATATTATGGAAATGGAATAGAATGTAGATGAAGATGAAATGGGAGATATGATACTGCGTGAAGAGTTTGACAGAGCACTGAAAGACCTGAGTCGAAACAAGGCCCCCGGAGTAGACAACATTCCATTGGAACTACTGACTGCCTTGGGAAAGCCAGTCCCGACAAAACTCTACCATCTGGTGAGCAAGATGTATGAAACAGGCGAAATACCCTCAGACTTCAAGAAGGAT
Organism: Schistocerca serialis cubense; assembly: GCF_023864345.2. Taxonomy (NCBI): domain Eukaryota; kingdom Metazoa; phylum Arthropoda; class Insecta; order Orthoptera; family Acrididae; genus Schistocerca; species Schistocerca serialis. The sequence goes on from NC_064643.1 coordinate 466,961,516, forward strand.
ATAATAATTCCAATCCCAAAGAAAGCAGGTGTTGGCAGATGTGAAAATTACCGAACTATCAGTTTAATAAGTCACAGCTGCAAAATACTAACACGAATTCAATACAGACGAATGGAAAAACTAGTAGAAGCCAACCTCGGGGAAGATCAGTTTGGATTCCGTAGAAACACTGGAACACGTGAGGCAATACTGACCTTACGACTTATCTTAGAAGAAAGATTAAGGAAAGGCAAACCTACGTTTCTAGCATTTGTAGACTTAGAGAAAGCTTTTGACAATGTTGACTGGAATACTCTCTTTCAAATTCTAAAGGTGGCAGGGGTAAAATACAGGGAGCGAAAGGCTATTTACAATTTGTACAGAAACCACATGGCTGTTGTAAGAGTCGAGGGACATGAAAGGGAAGCAGTGGTTGGGAAGGGAGTAAGACAGGGTTGTAGCCTCTCCCCGATGTTGTTCAATCTGTATATTGAGCAAGCAGTAAAGGAAACAAAAGAAAAATTCGGAGTAGGTATTAAAATTCATTGAGAAGAAATAAAAACTATGAGGTTCGCCTATGACATTGTAATTCTGTCAGAGACAGCAAAGGGCTTGGAAGAGCAGTTGAATGGAATGGACAGTGTCTTGAAAGGAGGATATAAGATGAACACCAACAAAAGCAGATCGAGGATAATGGAATGTAGTCGAATTAAGTCGGGTGATGCTGAGGCAATTAGATTAGGAAATGAGACACTTAAAGTAGTAAAGGAGTTTTGCCTATTTGGGGAGCAAAAACCTGATGATGGTCGAAGTAGAGAGGATATAAAATGTAGACTGGCAATGGCAAGGAAAGCGTTTCTGAAGAATAGATATTTGTTAACATTGAGTATAGTTTTAAATGTCAGGAAGTCATTTCTGAAAGTATTTGTATGGAGTGTAGCCATGTATGGAAGTGAAACATGGACGATAAATAGTTTGGACAAGAAGAGAATAGAAGCTTTCGAAATGTGGTGCTACAGAAGAATGCTGAAGATTAGATGGGTAGATCACATAACTAATGAGGAAGTATTGAATAGGACTGGGGAGAAGAGAAGTTTGTGGCACAACTTGACCAGAAGAAGGGATCGGTTGGTAGGACATGTTCTGAGGCATCAAGGGATCACCAATTTAGTATTGGAGGGCAGCGTGGAGGGTAAAAATCGTAGAGGGAGACCAAGAGATGAATACACTAAGCAGATTCAGAAGGATGTAGGTTGCAGTAGGTACTGGGAGATGAAAAAGCTTGCACAGGATAGAGTAGCATGGAGAGCTGCATCAAACCAGTCTCAGAACTGAAGACCACAACAACAACATGGGTAAGATTTCAAAACCACTGATCAGATGCCCGTAACTGGACAGCGTGGCACCGAAGTCATAAAAGTCGATTGTGGAACAGTGGAGGAAAACCATTTGGTAGAATGAGTCTTGTTTTACACTATTTCAACTCCTGTCTGAGTTGACGTCCGAAGAGTGAAACATGGCGGGGGTTCAATGGCGTTTTTGGCATCCATATCGTGGTATTCCACGGGTTCTATGACCACTATGCAAAGTCACATTACTGCCAAGGACAACGTGACCATTTTGGCTAATCACTTCCCTGACCACCACAGGATGTCACACCAGATGTCAACACTATCGAGCCTTTGTGGTCTACCTTGGTGAGAAGGCTGCATGATCGCTATTCATCTCCATCGTTGTTACCTGGGATTGCTACTATTTTGCAGGAAGAATGGTATAAGCTTCCCTTGAAAGACATACTGAATATATATTTATCCACTCCGAGACGAATGGAAGATGTTTTGAATGACAAATGGTTTCCTAAGCCGTATTCAGCTTGGTAATGTGTTGAGTCTTTGGTGTTTCTATATTTTTGTCCATGCTCTGCACATATTAACCGTAGATTATTAAACACTGTAAAATTTACGATTGCGTATGAAACAGGACGCTTTGTACTTAATTTGGTATGTAACATGCAACTGGATATCTAATAATTATAATTAACTAGTGCGTAACTTGTAAATTACCTCTTCCTTTGAATAAAATCTGGCGTATTAAAGTTTATGATGATTTAGTAGCAACGAAATATCCCCTCCCCCTCCAATCAATGTTGTAGGGTTCATGCTAGTATCATGCTGGTAGATACAGTAGATTGTTTCTTTGTGATAAGAAATTAGGACACACTTTAGTACATCGCTTTCTAGTCTATGTTAATGAAATGGGAAATTTGTCGAAGGCCGAATTTATCTATATACTACCGCTATATCGTCAGTTTTTATTTTAACGTCGAACTGGTATCCTCCGCTGTCCAGCCAAAGAATTAAGCACTACTCACTATTCAATATTACTACTTTTTAAACAGGGAGTGTCAACAGAAACCTTCCAGCGCCCATAATATATACGAAATCACTTCAGTTTCAGTGGGTGTGTCTCAATCCAGAATTCGGTTGAGTCTTCCGTCCGTTACTATCATCTTAATCAAGCAGAAAACCTGACTGGATATTTCTTTTTAATTATTTTTCATTAATAGAGTTTCATTAACTGAATTAACCTTATTGCCTCGATCCACGGCTCTCAGTATTAGTGGGCGAAGGTCCCAAGATGTGTTCCGCAATACTGCTGTTTTCAGGAACCAAGTCAGTTGTCATGGAGAAAGTCATTTTCTCCTATACATTTGAACAGACAGCTTGACCTTGAATTCTTTACGAACAGAAGCGAGACGTGTAGAAGGGTAATGCTATGTGTCAGTTCCACAAATATTTTCGATGCGCTAGAGGAAGTTCTGTGTTCAAGTGATACTGAAATATCAAGGGGATAATTCTCTCGCTAAGGGTCATGATGGACGAACCACCTATTGGCACATGTCTGTACGCCAATAAGAAAATCATTGCAATACTCTTCTCGGGTTAGCAACTGAATAACTTTGTGCATGTCCCACAGCATTTCAGCAATACAGCGGTTCGACGTCTTCAGGTGGTGCTAGTTATTGCCGTCACTGCTGCAAGACGTGACTAGTGATAATCGCGCGGAGGCGTCCTCATTTAGCAGGTCTGGAGTAGAGTGAAAGCCTGCGTGCGGAGGCGCTCACTGTTGGATGGAAGTGGCGCTCACAGTGCCACCTACCAGGAGATGAAGAGAAGCTTTCGCGTGTGCACCGTGGGCTTTCACTGTGCTGTGTATAAAAGTCAATTACCTCTTTACAGCTCACGGCGTCGGGTCACAAATCTGTCTTGTTTCTTCTGTTTCAATTTAATGGCAGTCAATGCTTGGTTTAAATCCTTCATTCCTGTTGATAAAATTGCCTGCTATGTTATGCAAAATGGTCACAAACTGATATTCATATAGGTACGAACGGATAATGCAAAATTGTAAACTTTGGTGGCCGAGGGACAAATGTGTGACACTGCAGTACAATTTCGCCGCACACCTGGCAAGGGAGTGACGGGAGACATGTCGTCACCGGGCATAAAGTCTTTTGTGAATTTCGTTCCGTGTACTCAGTTGGACAGTAATTCTCCTCGCATGCAGCTGCATGAACAGTACACGCAGATAATTTGAGAGAGCGAGTGCGGTTGGGCTCAAAGAAGCCAGCTGGAGTAATCGGCGAATAGGGCGATATTTGGTCAGCACAGCCTCAAGACAGAAGTGGTCGACCTAAAGAGACGACAGAACGTGTAGACGGAGCAATCATCAGACACTCAGAGCCCCGGATTCATCATTACCATCGATCCAACGTTCAGTTGGGCTCAAGGAAGCCAGATGGGTAATCGGCGAATAGGTCGATATTTGAACAGGAGCAATGCCACTACTCGGCGACTTTGGCAGGACTGGGTGAACTGTGGTCAGCACAGCCTCAAGACAGAAGTGGTCGACCTAAAGATACGACAGAACGTGTAGACGGAGCAATCATCAGACACTCAGAGCCCCGGATTCATCATTACCACCGATCCAACGTTCAGTTGGGCTCAAGGAAGCCACATGGGGTAATCGGCGAATAGGTCGATATTTGAACAGGAGCAATGCCACTACTCGAAGACTTTGGCAGGACTGGGTGAACTGTGGTCAGCACAGCCTCAAGACAGAAGTGGTCGACCTAAAGATACGACAGAACGTGTAGACGGAGCAATCATCAGACACTCAGAGCCCCGGATTCATCATTACCACCGATCCAACGTTCAGTTGGGCTCAAGGAAGCCACATGGGGTAATCGGCGAATAGGTCGATATTTGAACAGGAGCAATGCCACTACTCGAAGACTTTGGCAGGACTGGGTGAACTGTGGTCAGCACAGCCTCAAGACAGAAGTGGTCGACCTAAAGATACGACAGAACGTGTAGACGGAGCAATCATCAGACACTCAGAGCCCCGGATTCATCATTACCATCGATCCAACGTTCAGTTGGGCTCAAGGAAGCCAGATGGGTAATCGGCGAATAGGTCGATATTTGAACAGGAGCAATGCCACTACTCGAAGACTTTGGCAGGACTGGGTGAACTGTGGTCAGCACAGCCTCAAGACAGAAGTGGTCGACCTAAAGATACGACAGAACGTGTAGACGGAGCAATCATCAGACACTCAGAGCCCCGGATTCATCATTACCACCGATCCAACGTTCAGTTGGGCTCAAGGAAGCCACATGGGGTAATCAGCGAATAGGTCGATATTTGAACAGGAGCAATGCCACTACTCGAAGACTTTGGCAGGACTGGGTGAACTGTGGTCAGCATAGCGTCAAGATGGAAGTGGTCGACCTAGAGAGAGGACAGGACGTGTGGACGGAGCAATCATCAGACACTTAGAGCCCCGGATTCATCATTACCATCGATCCAACGTTCAGTTGGGCTCAAGGAAGCCACATGGGGTAATCGGCGAATAGGTCGATATTTGAACAGGAGCAATGCCACTACTCGAAGACTTTGGCAGGACTGGGTGAACTGTGGTCAGCACAGCCTCAAGACAGAAGTGGTCGACCTAAAGATACGACAGAACGTGTAGACAGAGCAATCATCAGACACTCAGAGCCCCGGATTCATCATTACCACCGATCCAACGTTCAGTTGGGCTCAAGGAAGCCACATGGGGTAATCGGCGAATAGGTCGATATTTGAACAGGAGCAATGCCACTACTCGAAGACTTTGGCAGGACTGGGTGAACTGTGGTCAGCACAGCCTCAAGACAGAAGTGGTCGACCTAAAGATACGACAGAACGTGTAGACGGAGCAATCATCAGACACTCAGAGCCCCGGATTCATCATTACCATCGATCCAACGTTCAGTTGGGCTCAAGGAAGCCAGATGGGTAATCGGCGAATAGGTCGATATTTGAACAGGAGCAATGCCACTACTCGAAGACTTTGGCAGGACTGGGTGAACTGTGGTCAGCACAGCCTCAAGACAGAAGTGGTCGACCTAAAGATACGACAGAACGTGTAGACGGAGCAATCATCAGACACTCAGAGCCCCGGATTCATCATTACCACCGATCCAACGTTCAGTTGGGCTCAAGGAAGCCACATGGGGTAATCGGCGAATAGGTCGATATTTGAACAGGAGCAATGCCACTACTCGAAGACTTTGGCAGGACTGGGTGAACTGTGGTCAGCACAGCCTCAAGACAGAAGTGGTCGACCTAAAGATACGACAGAACGTGTAGACGGAGCAATCATCAGACACTCAGAGCCCCGGATTCATCATTACCACCGATCCAACGTTCAGTTGGGCTCAAGGAAGCCACATGGGGTAATCGGCGAATAGGTCGATATTTGAACAGGAGCAATGCCACTACTCGAAGACTTTGGCAGGACTGGGTGAACTGTGGTCAGCACAGCCTCAAGACAGAAGTGGTCGACCTAAAGATACGACAGAACGTGTAGACGGAGCAATCATCAGACACTCAGAGCCCCGGATTCATCATTACCACCGATCCAACGTTCAGTTGGGCTCAAGGAAGCCACATGGGGTAATCGGCGAATAGGTCGATATTTGAACAGGAGCAATGCCACTACTCGAAGACTTTGGCAGGACTGGGTGAACTGTGGTCAGCACAGCCTCAAGACAGAAGTGGTCGACCTAAAGATACGACAGAACGTGTAGACGGAGCAATCATCAGACACTCAGAGCCCCGGATTCATCATTACCATCGATCCAACGTTCAGTTGGGCTCAAGGAAGCCAGATGGGTAATCGGCGAATAGGTCGATATTTGAACAGGAGCAATGCCACTACTCGAAGACTTTGGCAGGACTGGGTGAACTGTGGTCAGCACAGCCTCAAGACAGAAGTGGTCGACCTAAAGATACGACAGAACGTGTAGACGGAGCAATCATCAGACACTCAGAGCCCCGGATTCATCATTACCACCGATCCAACGTTCAGTTGGGCTCAAGGAAGCCACATGGGGTAATCGGCGAATAGGTCGATATTTGAACAGGAGCAATGCCACTACTCGAAGACTTTGGCAGGACTGGGTGAACTGTGGTCAGCACAGCCTCAAGACAGAAGTGGTCGACCTAAAGATACGACAGAACGTGTAGACGGAGCAATCATCAGACACTCAGAGCCCCGGATTCATCATTACCACCGATCCAACGTTCAGTTGGGCTCAAGGAAGCCACATGGGGTAATCGGCGAATAGGTCGATATTTGAACAGGAGCAATGCCACTACTCGAAGACTTTGGCAGGACTGGGTGAACTGTGGTCAGCACAGCCTCAAGACAGAAGTGGTCGACCTAAAGATACGACAGAACGTGTAGACGGAGCAATCATCAGACACTCAGAGCCCCGGATTCATCATTACCACCGATCCAACGTTCAGTTGGGCTCAAGGAAGCCACATGGGGTAATCGGCGAATAGGTCGATATTTGAACAGGAGCAATGCCACTACTCGAAGACTTTGGCAGGACTGGGTGAACTGTGGTCAGCACAGCCTCAAGACAGAAGTGGTCGACCTAAAGAGACGACAGAACGTGTAGACGGAGCAATCATCAGACACTCAGAGCCCCGGATTCATCATTACCATCGATCCAACGTTCAGTTGGGCTCAAGGAAGCCAGATGGGTAATCGGCGAATAGGTCGATATTTGAACAGGAGCAATGCCACTACTCGGCGACTTTGGCAGGACTGGGTGAACTGTGGTCAGCACAGCCTCAAGACAGAAGTGGTCGACCTAAAGATACGACAGAACGTGTAGACGGAGCAATCATCAGACACTCAGAGCCCCGGATTCATGATTACCACCGATCCAACGTTCAGTTGGGCTCAAGGAAGCCACATGGGGTAATCGGCGAATAGGTCGATATTTGAACAGGAGCAATGCCACTACTCGAAGACTTTGGCAGGACTGGGTGAACTGTGGTCAGCATAGCGTCAAGATGGAAGTGGTCGACCTAGAGAGAGGACAGGACGTGTGGACGGAGCAATCATCAGACACTTAGAGCCCCGGATTCATCATTACCATCGATCCAACATGCTACTGGTACTTGAGTGACCACAAGGACCATTAATCAGCGGCTAACAGGAAAGGGGCTGAGCCCGCGGCGCCAACCACCATTGACCCTGTACAGCAATATGCCCGCTTACAGTGGTATCGGGCACATTCGGCATGGAATCTGACTAACTGTAGTAGATTTGTCTTCAGTGATGAGTCCCGCTTCGGACTGAGCTCCGATGACCAGTGAAGGCGTGTCTGGAGACACCCCGGACAGCAGTGGAATAGCAACCTGGCTGTCGCCAGTCATACGGCCCTACAACCAGGAGTGATCGTGTGGGGCCCGATTTCAGTTGATAGCAGGACCCCCTTCGTTATCATTAGCGGTACCCTTACAGCATAGAAATACGTCGACGATATTCTACGCCAAATTTTGCTACCCTTCGTGGCAAGTCTGGGCTTACATTTCAGCGAGATAATGCCCACCAGCACACGACGAGAGCTTCCACTGCTTGACTTTGTGCCTGCCAAAGCCTACGTTGGCGAGCAACATCGCTGGATCTCTCCCCAGTTTAGAACCTTTGGCGCATTATGGGCAGGGCCCTCCAACCAGTTCTGTATTTTGAAAATATTGCTTGCTAATTGGACAGAATCTGTCACGATATTCCTCTGGAGGACGTACAACATTTCTATCAATCAGTGCCAAACGAGTAATTGCTTGCATAGAATAAATGATCCAGTTTTTCTGGAATTGCAATCACTTGTTTGCCTTTACATGTACATCACATCTGCCGAGCACCGTCCCATTCGGATAATATCTTTGTGGTGGTCGTTCTTTTTGTCTTGGAGTGGATATGTCTACCTTAAAACAAATTCTCAGTACGATGATGCTTAGGATAAAATTTCAGTCTTCTTGTAAAACGCGCGATGCTCTGTGTTCAGCTAATGCTCCGCTACCACTCATTTATCAGATTGGCACAGGAATGTATGTCGATGGTGTTCAACGCAACGTTGCACGGTGCGGCATACCTGCCCACTATAGAAATTCCCACACTGGCATGGCATCCTATATACACTGCCTTTTCCAAGGCCCAGGTCGGTTCACTGATCACAACAAATTCCTTATTTCTGCTGGCGGACGAGACACGCACTTCGTGCCGTATCTCCTGCGGATTTTTTTCTATTCTTGAAGAAATGCCGTCAAAATAATTAACATCAGTTTGCTGCAGAATTCCTTAATGTAATCAATTTCCTTGAGACGGGATAGCTTCTGTCCACGAGTCAGTACGGTTCTATAAGACACCGCTCGTGCCAAACTCAGCTTGTCCTTTTTCTCGCACAATATCCTACCAACAATGGACGACGGGCAACACGGAAATTCCGTATTCCTAGATTTCCGAATAGCATTTGACACGATGCCCCACTGCAGACTGTAAACAGCGGCACTATCATTTCGAATAGATTCCCAGATACGTGAGTGGCTCGAAGACTTGTTAAGTAACAGAACCCAGTACGTTGTCCTCGTAAGCGAGCGCTCATCAGAGACAGGGGTACCGTCAAGAGTGCACCAGGGAGGTGTGACAGGACCGCTGTTATTTTGTATACGCGAGTACATAAATTACCTGGCGGAGCAGCAATCTACGGCTCTTTGCTGATACGGTGGTGTACTGGAAGGTGTCATCGTTGAGCGACTGTAGGAAGATACAAGATGACTTAGACAAATATTTTTGGTTGGTATGATGAATGGTAGCTATCTCTGAAAGTAGATAAACATGATTTACTGCAAGTCAGTAGAAAAAACAATCCCGTAATATTCGAGTACAGCATTAGCAGTGTGCTGTCTGACACAGTCTCGTCTAGTAAATTTCTACGTAAAGTTGCAAAGCGATATGAAATGGAACGACGATGTAAGGATTTTAGCGGGAAAGGCGAATGGTCTACTTCGGTTTATTGGGAGAATTTTAGAAAAATGTAGTTTATGTGTAAAGGATATCGCATGTATGACACTAGTGCGACCCATTATTGAGTACTGCTGGAGTGTTTGGGATCCGCAGCAGGTCTGATAAAAGGAAGACATCGAAGTAATTCAAAGGCGCGCTGCTAGACTTCTTGCCGATAGGTTCCATCAGCTTACGAGTATTAAGGAGCTGCTTCGGAACTCTGATGTAACTCCCTGGAGGGTATAGGACGTTAGTTTCGGGGAACACTGTCAAGAACATGTAGAGAACCGACTTTGAAGCTGAATGCGCAACGATTCTATTGCCACCAACGTACATTTCGTGTAGGGGCCACGACGATACGAGAAATTAGAGCTCGTACGGAGGAATGTAGGCAGTCGTTTTCCCTCGTTCTATTTGCAAATGGAAATAAAAAGAAACAATTAGTAGTGGTACAGGATGCCCTCCGCCACGCACCGTATGGTTGGTTGTGTAGTGTGTACGTACATGTAGATCCAGAAAACACGGCAAGAGGGTAGCTACAGTGGGTGCCTGCGCATCTTCATTTACATTTTTAGATTGAACTGGCTTTGATCGGAATGCCTTGCGTATCTGTTTATCAGAATAACCGTAAGTTGGAACACCGTTCTTAAGTGTTGCAGTTCACCTCCGATTTATGACGCGTCGCAGGCAGTTAATTGACCTTTTATACGCAGGAGCTATCGGCGGCGTAGTCATTGTCCCCGTGCAAGCGCGGTAGGCCTGTCTTCGGCACCTTTAGGGGTGCTTCGAGCGTGCTTATGTAATTTATTCTCCTGGTCTGATAAATTTCGACACCGCAACACGATCATCAGTCGCGTCTTGCAGCTGTGACGACGGCAACTATGACCACCTGAAGAAAACGAACATTTGTTTCTACGAAACATTGTGAGACTTGTACAACGTTATACGGCGGCAAGAACCGAGAAGTATATTTGCAACAGATCCTTTGGAGTTTCAAAAGGCACAGGAGAACCATTATCGCAGCAATCTATACAATTAGTAGTTGTAAAACGATGTTTACGGAATTCACTCATGGCTCCAGACACGAAATACCAATGCTATGTAAGATGGAGAACGCTTAAAAGCTTTTCGACATTTTTGTGTTTACTTTGTCACTGTGTAGAACAGCATGGCCTCATCCTTAAGAGAGCGGATGATCAGAAAACTTTGTCATGTTGTGGTATCATTGCACAATTTTGTGATCACAGGAGACTGTCAATGTGTGTTAAATATACGAGTATGTGGACATATCTGGTGGGCTCTTACTACTCGTAAAAACAAGAAAAAATCTGACGTAAAGACGTGTCTACAAAATTTTCGTGTGTAAGTTAATACTGAAAGAGAACTGTATAACCAACCATTATTTGTTTCAAGTTGTCAGGTCATTCGATTTTCTATAATGTCATTAGTTAAAGAATTTTATAAAAAGTCTTCAATATGTCCCTCTACTTTTAACGTGAAAATACGTTCTTACATCAGAAATTGAAAAGTAAAACAATTCCCAGTTAATGTTTAGGTATCTGTTTTACCTCATTTGGCGTGGCAACCTGATCCCAAAGTTATTTTATTCCAAGTATTTCATAAGTTCTATATTTTTCTAGAAAACAGTTTGATCGAAACTCTACATACAAATTTTCTTACTTTTCTAATATTGCTCAATAAATTTTATAAATCTTTTTGAATTTGGCACTCAGCGGGTAGGTAGGTAGGTGTAGATAAAGACAACGATGTAACGGGGTAAAATAATATTCGACTTGTGGTATTCCTCATTTTGTTATAATTTTTCTTCATCAAATCTTTAGAAAAAAACAACACGTCAGTGCTAGGCAAAAGCTTAATAGATCTCAAATCTTTCGAGAATAACTTTATTCGTGCTGACTGTGCATTATCAAAAACAAATAACGCAAAGTAAAACTGTATGTTATACCACACTTATCTCGTGCAGCGTAACATATTACTACTTCTACAGAAAGTTTAAGGTGAGTTCCCGGATGGTTCCTGTGAAGAAGGGCAAGCCCACTCTCCTTTCCCATCCCTGTCCAAATCCGAACTGCCCTTATTCTCGTCATTAAGGATACCTTGTGCCCTATGTGGCCTTTATACCTTTCTTTAGTGGAAATTCTATCCTTCCTTACTGCTTTTAGTCGAAATAAATGCAAGAAAATAAAATTTGTATCACTATTTCAGAAAAATTTGTATAGTATAGTAAGGAAGCTAGCTTGCAGAAGTCAACAAATAAGTAATATGGTGTTAAATAAAATGCTTTAAGAGTTACAGAAAATCCTCCTTAAAATCTTATAATTTTCTCTTGCCTAAACAACAGAACAAATTTCTTCAAAATGTGTAAAGCTTCATATCATGTATATATGGATTATGTGTTGTGTTTCCAACGTACACCGTACAAAAGAATTAAAGGATCTCTTTTTCGAAACCCCGTAACTCATACCTCTTAGGAAGTTTGATATTCGGCTTAAAGCTGCACACAGCCTCCTTCTGCACTGGTGTAAAAGCGTGGTGCCCTGCCACGCTCAGGCTTAATGATGCTTCAAACAGCAAGTTGTCCATATGCGAAAAAAAAGGTCACAGTTCAGAAATTCCTAGGACGCGTGGGTTAGTAATGTCTCATTGGCACCAAATTTGACCGTACTACTCAACGCCATTATGGACGTGTGACATGCTCGGAAGGTCGTCACAGCCCCTCTTACATATATATCACCCCTTCTTCTGAAAGCCTCTGCGATGGAGGTGAGAACAGCGAGGCCCAGCGTTGAAACCACGCGGTTTTCTTATGAGTGGCCGAGGAAAATGGTCCATACATATAGCCGCTCAGAAGAGGCACGAAAAGGCCACACGGAGTGAATGGGACCACTTCTTTCCCTGGGGCTTTTATTGCGAAATATTAGTCACTCGAAAACAATAGTTCGCAATGCGAAGAGCAACAGGAAGACATTCCTCATAACCTTTGACACTGCTGGCACCCTCGGGCGATCCAACCCTCGTCTCAGCAAACGTGATTGGACCTGTTTGGAGCGCAGCGCTACAATAAGTTTTGCTCTCGTTATCAGATTGTAATCGCTAGGGGCCATTCAAAACCATTCGAAGAAATTTGAACATAATACAAAGCAGCGAAGGGTGCTTTTACTTTCTCAGGGCTCATATTTTGTGCCCTGTGACGTAATAACAGGGAGATGGAACACTGACACATGAGTGAATAAAATGGCAAAAGGTTCCTCTAAGACAACCACCCTCCCCCCCCCCCCCCCCCTTCCGCCAGTTTGGCAAAAACCGCTCTGGGGTCCACCCACCATTATCGAGAATTTTAAAAATGTGCCAGTGCAAACACAACCTGTAGCATAGACGTGAGTAGCTGAAGACCAGCAATCACTTCGACACTCTCCAATTCCGGATGGTTCTACCGTCAGGCGCAAGAGCAGCAGTGTAGTGGTGAATGGGTAGCAGCGTAGCCAACCTGCAGGAACGTGAGAATGTCGTCTTCGGGTACATTTTTAAGACGCTCAATAAAAATGGGTGGGTGCTACCACTGGTTTTGTCGAACTGAGGTGCCTTAGAAGAATGTTTTGCTGGTCTTACTCATACCTGTGTCAGTGTCGCACCACTCTCCCCTCTCCCCCCCCCCCCCCCCCCAACAGTGGTTTGACGTTGACGCCACCCAAGTATTAAATTTAGCCTGTTGCCTGTGAGACACGAGATAAGAACGAGCGGAGCAAGTTCGAGTGGAGGAGCTTGGAGAAACTGAATGTGTGTGCGCAGCACCGCCCTCGAAAATTCCTTGCGGCGGGAAGAGGGGCAGTATTCTCAATAAATGTGGCTCCAGTAATGTGCCACAATCTGCATAGAATAGCTGTAAGTAAAAGCAGTCGGGATCAAATACACACATCAAAAAAGTTTTGCATCATCTCAGTTCCGAGAGTTCCGGAACCTGTAGAGAAAATTGTAATAGAGATCAACATAAACGTCATTTCCGCCCTTTTCATTGCTCATGAAAACCACACATTGCGTGTTGTACCACCATACAGCGAGATCTTCACTGGTGGTGGTCCAGATTGCTGTACACACCGCTACCTCTAATACCCAGTAGCACGTTCTCTAGCATCGATGCATGGCTGTATTCGTCATGGCATACTATCCACAAGTTCATCAAGACACTGTTGATCCATATTGTCCCACTCCTCAACGGCGATTCGGCGGAGATCCCTCGGAGTGGTTGGTGGGACACATCGTCAATAACCAGCCTTTTTCAATTTATCCCAGGCAAGTACGATAGGGTTCATATCTGGAGAACATGCTGGCCACTCTAGTTGAGCGATGTCGTTATCCTGAAGGAAGCCATGCGTATGGGCACGATGGGGGCGCGAATTGTCGTCCATAAAGACGAACGCCTAGCCAATATACCGCCGATATGGTTGCACTATCGGTCGAAGGATGGCATTCAAGTATCGTACAGTCATTACGGCGCATTCCATGACCACCAGCGTCGTCGTCAGCCCCACATAATGCCACCCCAAAACAGCACAGAACCTCCACTTTGCTGCACTCACTGGAAGGTGTGTCTAAGGCGTTCTGCCTGAACGGGTAGCCTCCAAACACGTATTCAACGATTGAGCGGTCCGTTCCGCATGTTGTTGGGCCCATCTGTAATGCCCTACATGGTGTCGTGGTTGCAAAGACGGACCTCGCCATGGACGTCGGGAGTAAAGTTGCGTATCATGCAGCCTGTTACGCACAGTTTGAGTCGTAACACGACGTCCTGTCGCTGCACGAAAAGCATTATTCAACACGGTGGCGTTGCTGTCAGGGTTCCTCCGAGCCATAATCCGTAGGTAGCGGTCATCCACTCCAGTAGTAGCCTTTGGGTAGCCTGAGCGAGGCATGTCATCGACACTTCCTGTCTCTCTGTATCTCCATGTCCGAAAAACATCGCTCTGGTTCACTCCGGACGCCTGGACATTTCCCTTGTAGAGAGCCCTTCCTGGCACAGAGAAACAACGCGGACGCGATCGAACCGCGGTATTGTCCCTCTAGGCATGGTTGGACTACAGGCAACACGATCCGTGTACTCCTTCATGGCGGTATGACTGGAAGTGATCAGCTGTCGGCCTCCCTCCGCTACCTTTCCTTTAAATTCTGTTCAGAGTACAGATTGAAAAACATCGGGAAAAGGGTGCAATCATGACTCACTGCCTTCTTAACCACAGCTTCTCTAACATGCTCTTCGATTTTTATAACTGCAATTTGATACCTATGCAGCTTCAGAGAGCTTATGTCAGTCCACATTATCAAAGACTTTGTTTGATTCTACAAGTACTATAAATGGGGGTTTCCTTCCATCAGTCTGTCGTCTCAGATATTTCGAACTGTCAGCATCGCCATACGTGTTCGTATATTTCTCTGGAACCCAAACAGATCACCCAAGAGGTCGGCTTTCACCAATTTTCCAGTCTTGCTGTAAATTAGTTGCGTCGGTTTCAAGATATAATAATCAAAAAACAAAAGAGCTGACGTTGTAGATAGACAACGAAGCCGTCGTGACTTCATACATAAGATATTATTGCAGACAAGCAACACACGTGACGATCGTGTGAAGAAGTACCTACAGTTAATATTCATTCAGCCCCCCCACCATTCTGGAAAAAAGCCAAGACACTGGAACATGCACTTCAGCACTGAACAGAAGACTGAAGTATACGAAACTGAGAAACTGACAAACGACAATTCTAATGATTAAGATACAAGAATTTCTTTGCCACAGATAGTGTTTCAGAAAACTTCAGTAAATTTGGATAACTATCCGGGGATACCTAAAGCTGTAAATGTGCAACGCTCAGGCGCTATAGTCTGGAACTGCGTGACCACTACGGTCACAGGTTCGAATCCTGCCTCGGGCATGGAAGTGTGTAATGTCCTTAGGTTAGTTAGGTTTAAGTAGTTCTAAGTTCTAGGGGACTGATGACCTCAGAAGTTAAGTCCCTTAGTGCTCAGAGCCATTTGAACCATTTTGCAACGCTCACAAATCTACGTAAACAAATTAAGCCACTATTGCTACAAATTAAAAAGTTTTTTATTTACCTGCAACGTAAGTCATTGCTCAGAATTTTTCTTGTTTAGAGCCTCAATTAGTTTCCATAAACACTGATCTTAGAGGAGCAGAGATTATATTGAGGAGCTGGCAGGGGCTAAAAATCCAAGCACTGGCAAGGCGTCGGAGGGCGTGCGCTCA
This sequence comes from Schistocerca serialis cubense, assembly GCF_023864345.2. Taxonomy (NCBI): domain Eukaryota; kingdom Metazoa; phylum Arthropoda; class Insecta; order Orthoptera; family Acrididae; genus Schistocerca; species Schistocerca serialis. The sequence continues at coordinate 466,977,178 of NC_064643.1, forward strand.
TTAGGGAAGAGCGGGCCCGGCAATTTGCGAACAAAAGCGGCTGTAGCAGCAGCCAGTTAATGAAGGTCGCTGCGTACCGCGTGTCAGAGGGCGTGCAATCGGAAACTAAACGCTGCTGTAACGCCGTAGTTCTCTGCAGGTTACGTCGGCAGTAGCAGGGTGAAAGACTGCCAAGATTGCTGGAGTATTTTACCGTATAAATAAAAGTGTGTAACCTACCAGTGCGCAGGTAAGACATTCGTTCATCATTCATTCTTTAACCGTGTACCGTAGACCCCAACAAGAAAGAAACCAGGGATGTGGAACGAGCTCAAGTTTACATTGAGGTGGGCTGAAGGCATCATAGAAACTTAATCTATTCTCACGCTCATAAATTAAGGATAATTGCAGAATGTGGTGCCACAAAACTGGCGCTAATAGCATAGGCACAAGGGAATACACATGACACAGATCTGTAAGTCCACGGTATTGGTGATAAGTTGAGAAAACCGTCCCGAAACACATGTGCTACAAAACGCCACTGTTACCTGCGCATGTACCCCGACATCAATATGGGATATGATCACCATGCACACGTACACAGGCCGCACAACGGGTTGGCATACTCTGGATCGGGTGGTCGAGCAGCTGCTGGCGTATATCCTCCCATTCTTGTACCGGTGCCTGTCGGAGACTCTGAAGTGTCGTAGGGGATTGAAGACGTGCACCGATACGTCGACCGAGAGCATCCCAGACGTACTCGATGGGGTTGAGGTCTGGAGAACAGGCAGGCCGCTCCATTCGCCTGATCTCTTCTGTTTCAGGGTACTCCTCCACGATGGCAGCTCGGTAGGGCCGTGCAGGAGGAAGGTGGGCCCACTGCACTCCTGAAAAGGCGGACATACTGGTGCAAAATGACGTCCCGATGCACGTGACCTGTTACAGTTCCTCTGTCAAAGACATTCAGGAGAGTACGTGCACAAATCATAATTCCACCCCACACTATCAAACCACGACCTGCATACAGGTCCCTTTCAAGGACATTAAGGGGTTGGTATCTGGTTCATGGTTCACGCCAGAGGAAAACCCGGCGAGAATCACTGTTCAGACTATACCTGGACTCGTCCGTGAACATAACCTGAGACCACTGTTCCTATGACAATGTACTGTGTTCTTGACACCAGGCTTTACGGGCTCTCCTGTGACTAGAGGTCAGTGGAATGCACCTTGCAGGTCTCCAGGCGAATAAACCATTTCTGTTCAGTCGTCTGTAGACTGTGTGTCTGGAGACAACTGTTGAAGTGGCTGCTGTAAGGTCCCGAGAAAGGCTACCTGCAGTACTCTGTGACCGTCTGCAGGCACTGATAGTAAGATATCGATCTTCTTGTGGTGTTGTACACTGTGGACGTCCAGTACTGTAGCACCTGGACACGTTTCCTGTCTGGCGTAATCGTTGCCATAAGCTTGAGATCACACTTTGTGGCACACGGAGGGCCTGTGCTACAACCTGTTGTGTTTGACCAGGCTCCAGTCGCCCTAGTATTCTACCCCTCATATCGTCATCAAAATGTGTTCTTTGAGCCATTTTCAACACATAGTCACCATTAGCACGTCTGAAAACGTCTGCACACTTGCTCGCTGCACCGTACTCTGACATGCACCAACACACCGCTGCGTATGCGGACTGCTACCAGCGCCACCGTGCCACGACCGCAGGTCAAATGCACCGCATGGTCATACCCCGAGGTGATTTAAACCCGCAAACCGCCCACCAGAACGTTGTTTCTCCATGTATTAGCACTGTCCTTAATTTATGAGCATGACTGTACATACTGTATTGACAGTAGACCATCATTATGCTGTTTATGCCATCGACATTTCATCAAGTAAATCGGTAAGAAACACGCTAATTTGAAGAAGAAAAACAAAAGCTTCTGCATCCTTAGTTTTCCTGCGCATCTGCTGTTTTCTTCTTTTAGCAGCTAAATACACTTTCCAGTCACATTAACACCGCCAAATGTCTGAATAACCACGTTCCGCAGCGCGAGACGTGCAGGTAGAGTGTCGATGAGGTTCTGGAAGGCGTCGACTGGGATGTGGAACTAATGCCGTGGCCAGCTGCGCTACGTTTCTCGGCAGAGGCTCCCCGGCGCCAACAGCCCGATCGAGGTGGTCCTCCAAATCCACGATTAGGTTTTAATCCTGGTGCCCTTCGAAACACACACGTACATTAATTACAAGCCGTGTGACACGTTGCGTTGTCCTGCTGGTAGATGCCCTGTGCTGAGGAAAGAACAAACGCCGTGTAGGGGTGGATATGGTCCCGAAGCATAGATGCATATCTGCGTTGCTCCATTGTGTCTTCCAGAATGACGAGATCAACCAGAGAATTCCACGAAAACATTCGTCGGACCATAAGAATCCCTCTATCAGCCTGGTCTCTTATGACGACTGTTGCAGTGCCATACTGTCCGATGGAGAATAAAACGTGATTCATATGGGAAAACAGCCTGCCTCCGCTCAGTGGACTTCCAGTTACGGTAATGTAGTGCAAATTCCAGCCTTCGTCGCCGAAGAACAGCAGTCAGCGTGGGTGCATGAATCGGACGCGTGCTGTGGAGCAGGCCGATACGCAGAAACGTTTGCTGAACAGTCGTTGAGGATACACGACTGGTAGCTCCTTGGTTCATCTGGGAGGTCAATTGTTCAACAGTTGGACGTCTATTCGCCCCTACACATCTCCGCAGCCGTTGTTCACTCCTGTCAGCTATGGCCGTGATGCACCACAGCAGCCTCGGCGCGAGTCGAGGATAGCGCCATTTTGCCACGAGCGGTATACTTTAACCAGGCGACACGTAGACAGTAATGCTTCCACCCTTGGCCCGAAAGCCAATGATCACTCTTGTCTGGATGTAAGATAAAGTACCCCGTTTCAGCATTGCGACATCAAATGAGCACACGTTACGCGCTATCTTGGGGTATACATAGATGAAAAATTGGTTTTCCACGAACACATAAGGCTAACAACAGAAAAAGCAGAAAAAATACTAGACAAACTGTTGTGTCTAGACAAGACAGCCTAGACACAATGAGAGGAAGCCGAAAGGCACGCGCTAAGCTAAAGCTTGATGGCGTGAGGTCTGAAACAGGATACGTAATGAATGCTATAAAGAAAAGTACGTAGCTTCTGGAATACTTAACTTTAATCCATCCTTTTGGTACATCTGGAGATTGTGGCGATACAAGTGAGACTCTTTAGATACATGCAATGTTACTAATGGCGCCTTGCTAGGTCGTAGCCATTGACTTAGCTGAAGGCTATTCTAACTATTGGCTCGGCTAATGAGCAATGCTTCGTCCATGTAGTCGCTAGCAAAGTCGTCCGTACAACTGGGGCGAGTGCTAGTCCGTATCTCGAGACCTGCCTTGTGGTGGCGCTCGGTCTGCGATCACACAGTGGCGACACGCGGGTCCGACATGTACTACTAATGGACCGCGGCCGATTTAAAGCTACCACCTAGCAAGTGTGGTGTCTGGCGGTGACACCACACAAACTGTTGAGGATAAATTCAAAACAGTACAGATTATCTCTACCAGTCATACAGACGTACCACTGTGCGCTCTTCGAATGATTACTCAGCTTCGCAGCTAGCACGTGGGCACATAGACTAAACGTGGTCACTAACAAAACATCGGTCAGACGAGGGCAGAGAAATGTCCTACTTAAGCTATCCGGAGCCTTCGGTACCACGTCAGCGGATGCACTATATGTGGTTTTAATATTTTTGTGGGATCTAAAATTTAAAAACCTCTCTCACACCGGCCTGATTTAGCTTCACTGATCAGTACAGTAAAAAACATGCGTATACTAAGGGAATTTTCATTCACAAAGCAGGCTTATCACATTCACACAGTTCAACACTGTTCTATCCTGATTAATTTTGAGCTTAACTTAAATTCCATAAGGCAGTGAAGCAATCTCGAAGTCTCGGTGCGACGAAAATTGTCAGTCGATCTCCTGATAACATTTGTAATAATTATTAACTTTCGGTGATCACATGGGGAAGACCTGAGATCTGCTGGTAAGACCGTGTTAGCCTATTTATTGGAAGTAATAAACTGGACATCTTGAGCATACAAAACGGCAGGTTCGTCCAGTGTAAATCAGACGTTCCCCACAGATCCCGTGCAACACAGCGTAGTAAGCAGACACTGTCAATAATAATCAGTTAAATAATACACGAACACACTTACTTTAGTTTAGTTCATGTATTAAATTCCTTCTCATACAGAATCTCATCAAGATGGCGACTAGCTCAACAATACATACATATACATCTTCGTTCTTTCACGGCTATTCGGCAAGCACTCCTTCATTCTTTTCATGAGAGAAAACAGATAGCAAAGAAGCTATTCCATGGAGTAAATGGACGCTCCAAGGAATAATAGGGCTTGAAACTACTTTGCATTGATAATCATCTTATATTAAAGTTTAGGAATCGGTAAGATAAGAAGAGATATTTCGAGATATGTACTGAGTTATATAATTTATAAAATTTCTGAAAATATCGCCGAGAGACCGCTGCAAGACACATTACATGGTTCTCGGAATATGCCCCATAGATATCACGATCAAATACAGAGCTGCAAGGTACTGGTTAAAAATGGGGAGACTAGATAAGGTACACGCAACACGCAATACCTGGTGTGCGGATAGAGACGATACGTCACCGTAAAAGATGGCGTTTGGATACATGACACGGTGAGTGGGATGTAAGTGATACAGGACGTAGACTGCACGACTTCCTCCCTGACATAAGGAAGCGGTTGGGAATGAAACATATCGATCCCAGCCGCTGTATGGTACATTTCTTAACCGGAGACGGACCTTATCTCACGCACTTAAACCGCGTGAGTCTGAGGCAGACAGCTACATGCACATGCGGGGAAGAAGGTTCCCCGGAACACACTGTCTTTTTCTGCGGGCAATACGCGAACAATAGACATATATTACACTTAGACTACACAGATACAGACGTAGTAGATACATGCACAACAATAAGAGACGAAGAACAATGGGCACAATTAAACTTATTGACAAACAGTATTTCAGAAACAACACATCAAGAGTACATGGGGACACGACATAATAGACGTGCCTATATGCAACGTAACAACAATCTCCAGAGGGTGGACAGCGATATCCACAGTGACAGCGAAAACAGTGACAATGAGGAGGAACGGCAGGAGGAAGCCGAGATGTGACAGTAAATAAGCATTAGGTGCTGGCGATCTAGCCAAGAAATCACCAAATTCTGTACACGAATGAGCACCTAAAGTTAATATATAGGATTAGTAATAAATAGGATCAACAATACTATTTCTCTACTAACAGCCATTTGCGCGCGCGCGCGCGTGTGTGTATATGCGTGTGTGTGTGTGTGTGTGTGTGTGTGTGTGTGTGTGTGTGTGTGTGTGTGTGTGTATGACTGGAGGTCAACAGCTCGTAGAAATCATTCCGAGGTATTCACCGTCAGTCACATTCGTTGATGGTACTAACAAATCTCTCCTCTACCCTATCATCTTCTTACATTTTTCTTAAAACACTTCAACCTTAAATTATTGTTATTTTGAAAAGTATTATTCTTCGTAAATGTTATAGATAAAAGAAAATAAAATTGCAAAAATATGAAAAACTAAAATTGTAAGATGTACGACCTGTTTTAAAAAATCAAGTAACAGGTCTGTAATTCGGCAATAAACAAATAAATTACAACAATGACTGCACAGAGTCCCGCGTCCCCCTGACACGCTTTATGTGCCCTCCGTTGCTGGTGCTGTCGCCTTCCATCTGTGAGTGGACGTCAAAATAGACCGTGGTGACATTAATAAGACTGGACTGTGTACTTGATCACAAAGGTATTTTTCAAAGAAAATACTTTTCGAATATTGTGAAATAGCCATAAGTCGCATACAGATTACTTTTATTGACATGTTTCACTCGAAAGACGCGAGCTTCTTCACAATTGTGGGAAATACAGTGTGTTACACCACCTCCAAATTATCTAAAATCACAGATTCAACTTCAAACGTAGCATTTAGTAGCCAAGAGCTTCATATTAAATATATATGGCTGTGTGTGAAGCCGCCGTCGTACGTACAGCCTCTGGTCAAATATCATTATAAGATTAAACAGCGAGACATAGCATTTCTTTTTGAGTGAGTCACAGCCATACCGATATTCGCTTTCGTGGAAATCTGCCTCATTACATCTAAAGCAACACAAAAAACAATATCACTAAACTTCAGCAAATATCCGCCGCTTTCGTGGACATTGACACATGTATATCTAAAATTCATAACTTGTTATTAAAATAGATTTAAAATGACATAACAAAATTACAAACTGAAATTTATTATCGCCTTCGAAATCTGCTTTTCTACTTTCAAGTTGTAATTTTCCTACGTCCTTTCATATTGTATTTTTTTTTTATTTTTTGTATTTCATTAGGCTTAATGAGGTACCATTCCACCAAAAGGTACATACGGTTCTGAATCGTTCAACGGGAAATTATATGTTTTGCTGTTTAATGTTAGAATATACCTGGCCAGGGAAATTACGTGGCCTCCACAGCCAACTTTGTCCATTATATGTATAATATCGGCTCCATACAAAGATATATTAATCGTATGGCCATTGTCTACTAAATGTATCACATTGTAAGCTGGATCAGTGATTTTATTTCATTTTATGGTTGCGTAACACAATATTTGCCACAGTTCTGAAGATGCTTGCGTCTGTCGAGTGTCAGTACAGGAAAGTTATATGCAACTTTTGCCTGATCCACAACTTTAATCTCTAATAGTTGGGATTGTATGGAAGAGCTTATTTCCTGTTTGTTATTTTGTGCTGTGATTTTTCTGCCATTACTGTGTGTTACAGAGTATCTACTATGGAAATTTTATAAGCATTTTCAATAACTGTTTGTTTTATTATGTCCGTTTCTCTCATGTTTAACCTCATACAATAATAGTTGGACTGCTCTGTTGACCAAACGGAGTTTTGCCATTTTGTGGGCTTGGGGAGACAAGAGTTGTGGTTAGTTTCTGACAAATTTCAGATTGCTCTCTACTACTCATTATTCTACTGGTTACCTGCAGAAAGTTTATGTTGTCATGTTTCATGCTCAGCTGCGAACTTTATTTTGTCTTGAAAGCTGTTAAACATTTAAAATAATGGTATCGTCTATATATCTGTAGTAGTATATAAGGTTTTTCAGGGAATTCAGATTTCTGCCTTCTAAGTCTGTAAATATTTCAGCTAACAATCCAGAAAGGTTCGATCCCGTAACCAGCCCATCTGTTTGTTTGTAGTTTATTGTTGATTTTAAAATATCTGTTTGAGTTTTTGCAGTTCCATTAGTTCAACAACGTGAATTTGCGGGAGTTCTTTTTGTATTTTTGTAGGCTGGCACTAATTATCTGCACTGTTGCATCGGTTGGTACGGAGGCAGTAAACAAAAGCTCGGCGAGTCGTTGGCCAATGCATCTGTCATCATCACAACAAGGTCGCGCAAACCTGTAGAATCTTCCGCGTGCCGGACAGCCGCACCTCATCCGAGGTGATCGACTGGTCACAAACGCCTCAGTGAGCAACTGGAGTCTCCGTTGCTAGTACCGACACGCTCGTCCACCAGTTTTGGTACTCAAAGTTGTGTGACCACTGAGTTCCTCGACGCCTGACAGAAGAGCATTAAGGACAACGAAAGACAACTGTGCGGAATTTCTTGCGCGTTACGAGGCTCATCGTGACATTATTTTCTTGAACATGGCGATGAAAAATGGGTTCGTCACTTCGAACCAGAAACATAACGGGAATAAATGGAGAGGCACCACACCACGTCTCCTCCAAAGAAAAAGTTCAAAGCCGCAAACTTAGCCGGTAAAGTCGTGCCTACGATCTTCTGGGGCTCCGAAGAGGTTATTCTGTTTGATGTCCTCCTTCATGGTGCAACGATCAAGGCGGAATCGTATTGTGATACCCTCATGAAATTGAGTAAATGTCTTCAGCGTGTCCATTGCCACAAAAATGCAAACAAACTTCTCCTTTTTCGTGACAACGCAAGACCTCACACAAGACTGCACATCCGAGAGGAGCGCACAAAAGATCGTGTGACCGTTCTTCTTCATCCACCCTATAGCTCAGATCTCGCACGTTTCGAGTTCCATCTGTTCGGTCCTAATGCGCTCTGCGGGAGCAGTACGTGGATGATGGGGAGGCTGCTGATTCAGCAAGACGTTCGCTCCGATGTCGGCCAGTGGAGGGGTATTATGGGGCCATACATGCCATCTCTGTAAGGTGGCTCTAGGCCATTGCACAGAACGGAGATAATGTTGAAAAATAAGTTTTTGTAGCTAAAAGAGCGGAGATAACATGGTCTGTTGGCATCCTTATTAAAACCAACCTGCTTTCAGAGAAAAGGTGTGTCATTACTTACCGGCCGAGGTGGCCGAGCGGTTCTACACGCTACAAAAAATGGTTCAAATGGCTCTGAGCACTATGGGACTCAACTGCTGAGGTCATTAGTCCCCTAGAACTTTGAACTAGTTAAACCTAACTAACCTAAGGACATCACAAACATCCATGCCCGAGGACGGATTCGAACCTGCGACCGTAGCGGTCTTGCGGTTCCACACTGCAGCGCCTTTAACCGCACGGCCACTTCGGCTGGCCTACGCGCTACAGTCTGGAACCGCGCGACTGCTACGGTCGCAGGTTCGAATCCTGCCTCGGGCACGGATGTGTGTGATGTCCTTAGGTTAGTTGGGTTTAAGCAGCTCTAAGTTCTAGGGGACTGATGACCTCAGAAATTAAGTCCCATAGTGCTCAGAGCCATTCGAACCATTTGAATTTGTCATTACTTATTGTACGCCCCTCGTATTATAACTATTGTCTTATGTAATCTCCCTGAATGCGATCGACGAAAACTTTAGCAGTAACTCACAGTAAAGGTCACTTCTTTCAAATGGTTCAAATGGCTCTAAGCACTATGGGACTTAACATCTGAGGTTATCAGTCCCCTAGAACTTAGGATTACTTGAGCCTAACTAACCTAAGGACATCGCACTCACCCATGCCCGAGGCAGGATTCGAACCTGCGACCGTAGCAGCCATGTGGTTCCGGACTGAAGCGCTGGAACAGGTCGGCCACTGCTGCCGGCCGTCACTTCTTTAGTTAAGTACAAGTTATTCTTGGAAGCTCTTTACAAGTTCACGGGCGGAAGGAAGTTCACTCGATGTGCCAAGAGTAGAGCTCTCAGTGGCTAATGGATCGTAGCTGTGTACTCTATGCAGAGTTAATCTGAAAATTGCTCCAAACAGGGCTAGTTCCGAAGTGCAGATTCGTTCCACAAGTCCGCTTTCCACTGATTCCTTCGATCCAAAAACGGCCGATAATATGACTGAACACAGAATCATTAATATTGAAGAATAATACTTGAAATCACATGTTTACACGTGTAAGATTTATTCTCAGAGACTGGAAACACCCTTCCCTAATGCTGATTGTAACCTTAATCACCACATTTCGGACAATAGGTTCACAACTACAAAATTGCTCAAATGGCGTCTCTCAGCAATGTAAATTATCTATTCAGACCCTCCTCTCAGCAGAATCTCTGAGAAGAATCCTTTCACTGTGTCAGCATTCCAGAAGAAGAGCCTCGTCGTAGTCTACAGAACATATATAACTTTTTTTTTTAATATGTGTGGTGTCTCCTTTCCGATACATTTAAATATATGCGCCTTGAAAGGAATTAATGATCATTCGGTGCAGATGTAGTGTTTGTCCGGACTCGCGCGATACAACATCAGGCTGCGAGCAATGAAGGTAACAGACAGGGGACACTACATTTTTTGTGTTTGAAAAGCTGGGAATTTGGGCTGGATGGGAATGGTGCTGCGACAGCCGAAGCGGTTAAGGCAATCGCTCGCGTAAAGCGGGAAATTCGAGTTCGACTCCCGGTCCGACACAAATTTCCACTTGTCACTGAATTTATTTCAATCCCTGATTGTGGCTACGATCGGAATTTCAATGTCGTCATCTACAACATTGTTTCTTACCGGCGGGGGTCATTAAATACACCTTCTGCGGCGCAGGTTGCGAACACTCGTAAATTATTCAAACTGTACATTATCTTTACAAGATATGCTACACATACTGGAACGTTTTTCTTCTATTGTCGTATACGTTCACTCGAGTGTTTCCTCTACTATGGTGGAATACGTATACTAGTTCATTATATGGTACTATGCCATTATCTGTATGTGCGAATCTCCTATCAGCTCTGCCTTCAAGATAAACTAAACTACTTTTATTTACATGTATCTGAAAACACAATAGACGAATTATACAGCAGTATCTTTTACCGGCTGACTGTAATCACACATAAATTAGATTATTAAAAAAATCCGCGTAAGTGCGAGTAGGATTCACGCAACGAGGTATCCACATGTATATCGACAGTTCATCCATCCCGGGAATCGATAATCTCGAAGATTCTTGCCTGTTACCGATATCGATACAGGCGAGATGTACGTTTACCCATTCCTGAGGTAAAAAGAATCCTACCAGAAGGTCAGACAGACAGTCAGGTAACAAATGACACAAAAAATATATTTTTCGTGTGATATAATAACAAATCAACAATTTTCGAACTTTTTTGCTTTACTTATACTGTGAATCCATGCTTCTTTTCAAATTTCATGATTCTAGATCAGCGGGAAGTACCCTATAGGTTCTGATGAATGAGTTTGCGAATATCAAAATATGTGACATAAATGGCCGTATCTTTTGATTGTATTGACTTATAAGCTCATATTTAGTACATCGCCGAGGGACATTTAACCTTAGTATGTGACAAATTTGAACTCTTTACGTCTACCGGTTGATGAGAATAAGTGGTCTTAAAAGGCGGACGGACAGACAGACAGACAGACAATCAGGTAACAAATGACAATTCTTTTGTGTGATGTAATTACAGATTAATACCTTTCGGAATTTTTTATTTACTTGTACTGTGAAACCTTGCTTGTTGTCAAATTCATGATTGTAACCCTATAGATTGATGAGTGAGTGTGCGAGTATCAAAATATGTGAAACAAATGGTCGTATCCTTCACTGCATTTACTCATAAGCTTAAATTTCTTACATTGCCATGGGACTGTAGGTCTTAATATGTGACAGAAATTTCGACTTCATACGTCTATCCTTTCCTGAGAGAAAAAAAGACAGACAGACGGACAACAAATTTATCCTATAAGGGCCCCGGTTTTATCGACTGAGCAATGCAGTCTTAAAAACAATTTTCTTCAGAAACCTAAATCACCTCAACGTAAAAGACCGTCGGAATCAGCTATAACCGTGAGATAAAAACTGTTTTAGGCTCCCCTCTCATTTAAGAGAGTCGCTTTAATTTCGCTGCCCAGCACGCTCTTGGCTCACAGCCCCGAGGGACTCAAAAGTTTTGGCGCATCCATAATCAGCAAAAAAACAGCTGGAGATCCCACTTTTTAAATTAAAAGCTGGTGCGTTGACAATGAAGTCGAATCCTGCACTTTAAGTTCCTTACAGTACATTCTATACAATTCTACTCGTTTCTCCAAAAAAATAAATAAAGAAAGAAATAAAAGATCTACAGAGCTATATTCGTTTATGTGATTAGTTTGCATATCATCGGTACTGACAAAAATCACCATAATGACCCCAAAAACTATTAACTGAGCGCAAGTATTGATTTTTTCCAATTATTGTTTCATGTCACCTCCTGCCTGTACTGTCCCCCCTCTAAGAGTGATAGCAGTAACTCATTCACTCAGTTTTTCCTTCTCATAATCTATAACAAATACAAAAATGTAAAACCATCGTCTCTTTCTGCATGTTTACCATGTTAATCACCAAAATAAACTCAACCAATTTCCATGGGGTTTTCACAGCTAACATGAGTTTAGCTTAGAGCCAACGTATAGGAGATATTTCACCGAAATCGGATATTGTAAAAAAAGCTTTCCTGATTTAAAATTTTGTCTAAAATCGTCTGCTCAGCTCAGTAGTTCAGATGTTTAATCATTGTAGTACAGAACACCAAAGAACCCCAGATGACGATGTTAGTCTCGCAGTACACAAAACAACCAGCATATGGCACTGTTACTTTTTTAATACATTGAAAAATATATTATCGGAAGTTTACAACAGAGACAGAATTAATCTCCACAATTTTATCATTATGAATACAGGCTAACAATGAATTTAGTTGACTAGGATATATGGATTTTGGCCAACGGTATTGTCGCAGTGGTAACACCGGTTCCCGTCAGATCACTGAATTTAAGCGCTGTCGGGCTGGGCTACCACTTGGATGGGTGACCATCCGGTCTGCCGAGAGCTGTTGGCAAGTGGGGTGCATTCAGCCCTTGGGAGACAAATTGAGGAGCTATTTGATAAAGAAGTAGCGGCTCCGGTCTCGCAAACTGACATAAGGCCGGGAGAGCAGGGTGTTGACCACATGCATGTCCATATCCGCATCCAGAGGCGCCTGTGGACTTAGGATGACTCGGTGGCCCGTCGATACCGTTGGGCCTTCACGGCCTTTTCAGGAAGAGTTTTTTTTTCAGTTTTAGGATATACGGATTTACTGGTTTCGCTTTGTGTATTAAAAACTTAATGACATTGCTTTGCTTCTTTGAGCAGTGTTTTATTTTTTCCCCTAGACAAAATGGATTTGTTAGGTTCGATTTGTGATTCGACTGCCTACTCACTACATTATAATTTTGTTATGTTTACGAATAAAAATGCCTAGAAAACACTCGAGTCTTTCTGAATACCCTAGAATGACCAACACTCAGGACTATGCGGTCTCAAGAACCCAATGAAGACGGAGAGGCAAGATGTGCTGCGGTTCGAGATCAGGCTTTAATACTCTCTCGGGAAACCCGAAATCGACGTAACTCTGATCGCACGCTCCTCAGAAACCTTCACCAAGAGAGGCTTAAATTTAAAGCCGGCTTTAGGCGCTTCAAAAAATGGTTCAAATGGCTCTGAGCACTATGGGACTCAACTGCTGTGGTTATCAGTCCCCTAGAACTTAGAACTACTTAAACCTAACTAACCTAAGGACATTACATACACCCACGCCCGAGGCAGGATTCGAACCTGCGACCGTAGCAACAGCGCGGCTCCGGACTGGAGCGCCTAGAACCGCACGGCCACCGCGGCCGGTTAGGCGCTTCAGTCCGGAACCGCGCTGCTGCTACGGTCGCAGGTTCGAATCCTGCCTCGGGCATGGATGTGTGTGATGTCCTTACGTTAGTTAGGTTTAAGTGGTTCTAAACCTAGGGAATTTATGACCTTTCCTTGCCATAGCCAGTCTACGTTTTATATTCTCCCTAGATCGACAGTCATCAGTTATTTTGCTTCCCAAATAGCAAAACCCATTTTCTACTTTAAGTGCCTCATTTCCTAATCTAATTCCCTCAGCATCACCTGATTTAATTCGAGTACATTCCATTATCTCGTTTTGCTTTTGTTGATGTTCATCTTACATTCTCCATTCAAGACACTGTCTATTCCGTTCAACTGCCCTTCCAGGTCGTTTGCTGTCTCTAACAGAATTGCAACGTCATCGACAAACCTCAAAGTTTTTATTTCTTCTCCATTGATTTTAATACCTATTCCAAATTTTTCTTTCGTTTCCTTTACTGCTTGCTCAATATAGAGATTGATTAACATCGGGGATAGGTTACAACTTTGTCTCACTCCCTTGGTGCTCTCGACTCTTATAACTGCGATGTTGTCTCTGTGCAAATAGTAAATAGCCTTTCGCTCCTTGTATTTTACCCCTGCCACCACGAAAATTTGAAAGAGAGTATTCCAGTCAACATTGTTAAAAGCTTCCTGTAAGCGTACACCCACGTCTGGGTTCCTGGATTCGATTCCCGGCGGGGTCAGGGATTTTTCTCTGCCTCGTGATGACTGGGTGTTGTGTAATGTCCTTAGGTTAATTAGGTTTAAGTAGTTCTAAGTTCTAGGGGACTGATGACCATAGATGTTAAGTCCCATAGTGCTCGGAGCCTTTTTTTTTTTTTTTTTTTTTTTTTTTGTACGCGTACAAATGCTATAAATGTGGATTTGCCTTTCCTTAATCTATCTTATAAGATAAGTCCTAGGGTCAGTATTGCCTCACGTGTTCCAAACTGATCTTCCCCGTGGTCGGCTTCTACTAGTTTTTCCATTAGTCGGTAAAGAATTCGTCTTAGTATTTTGCAGCCTTGACTTATTAAACTGATGGGTAATTTTCACACCTGTCAACACCTGCTTTCTTTACGATCGGAATTATTATATTCTTCTTGAAGTCTGACGGTATTTCACCTATCTCATACATCTTGCTCACCAAGTGGTAGCGTTTTGTGATGGCTGGCTCTCCCAAGGCTATCAGTAGTTCTAATGGAATATTGTCTACTTCCGGGTCCTTTTCAGTGCACTCTCAAATTCTTCCCGCTGTATCATATCTCCCATTTGATCTTCATCTACGTCCTCTTCCATTTCCATAATATTGCTCTCCAGTACATCATCCGTGTATAGACCCTCTATATACTCCTTACAGCTCTCTGCTTTCCCTTCTTTGCTTAGAACTGGTTTCCCATCAGAGCTCTCGATATTCATGTAATTGCTTCTCTTTTCTCCAAAGGTCTCTTTAATTTTACCATTATCTCTAGTGATATATGCTTATACATCCTTACATTTGTCCTCTAGTCATCCTAGCATAGACATTTTGCACTTCCTGTCAATCTCATTTTTGAGACGTTTCTATTCCTTTTCTCCTGATTCATTTACTGCATTTTTGTATTTTCTCCTTTCATCAATTAAATTCAATACCTCTTCTGTTACCCAAGGAATTCTGCAAGACCTCGTCTGCCTACTTGATCCTCTGCTGCCTTCACTACTTCATCTCTCAAAGCTACCCATTCTTTTCCTATTGTATTTCTTTCCCCTGTATTTGTCATTTGTTCCCTAGAGCTCTCTCTGAAACACTCTACAACCTGGTTCTTTTAGTTTATCCTGGTCCCATGTCCTCAAATTCTTACCTTTTTGCAGTTCTTCAGTCTTAGTCTACAGTTAAAATCTTGATCGCAATTTTTTATTGGAGTGAGTGACCGGTATCGACTCTTTCATAGAGCCATCTTCAGACTCCAGAGCGGTGGATGGACACTGCCAGAAGAGTTCCGTCGAATCTCGACGCTCGTGTAACTGCTCATTACGAGCGTCGAGGGTCGACGGAACTCGCTTGACCGCTTGACCATCCAGCAAGTTAGGACCACAACTACTTTCTTCAGCTGCAGGCACATTAGTGAGAGATACACGGACCGATAACCACTTCAGTCGTTTGACGATCGCGAATATTTCGTGATATACGGGAGAGCGGCACCGCCAGCCATTCGCTAAGGTTCTCCAAAGTCTGCCCCCTCCCCCCCCCCCCCCTCCCTTCTTTTGTTGCCTAAACCCAGTTCTCACGGTTCAATATTCTCCCTCCGAACTGTTCTAAATTTAAGGATGTGTAGTTATAAGTCAATGCTATTTCTGTATGTCACTCTGGGAATGTGTTTATGTCAGTGGCGGCTGCCCTCGGCTAACAGTACCGCGTTCTACACTGATTTCAGAATACATATCTTTGTTTATTTTTCTAAATCTTTCATTTATTAGTGTTGCATTTCGTAACCGTTTCTACTAGGGCCCATCGTAGTCTGTGGCTCTTTGCTAGCAAAGTAGTAGTCCATGCCTTCCCGTGGTCTCATACTGAGTGAAAATATGAGATCCTGACGGGCTGTCAATATTTATCTCGCCCTCTAGCCGGGCCAAGGTCTTGCATTTAGATGCATTCAGATACAGATATATGTAAACAGGCAGGGTATGGCGCTGCATCCGGCAACGTCTATATGAGACAACAAGTCTCTGGCACAATTCTTAGATCGGTTACTGCTGCTACAATGGCAGGGTATCATGATTTAAGTGAGTTTGAATGTGGTGTTACCAGCGATGGGACGCAGCATCTCCGGGGTAGCGATAAATTGGGGACCAGTTCACGAGTGGACCGTGGATATCAGAAATACGGTAAAACGTTAAATCTCCGATATCTCTGCGGCCGGAAAAAGATCCTGCAAGAACGGGACCAATGACGACTGAAGAGAATGCTTCATCATGACAGAAGTGCAGCCCTTCCGCAAATTTCTACAGATTTCAATGCTGGGCCAACAACAAGCGTCAGTGTGCCAAACACTCAACGAAATATCAGCGATACGGGTTTTCGTAGCCAAAGGCCCACTCGTGTACCCTTGACGATTGCACGACACAAAGCTTTACGCCTCGCCTGGGCCCGTCTACACCAACACTGTTGATGACTGGAAACATGTTGCCTGGTCGTACGAGTCTCTTCTCGAATTGTATTGAGCGGATGGACGTGTACGGGTATGGAGACAACCACATGGATCCATAGACCCTGCATGTCAGTAGGAGAGTTTTCAAGCTGGTGGAGGCTATGTAATGGTGTGGGCGTGTGCAGTTGGAGAGATATCGGACCCCTAATACGTCTGGATACGACTCAGAGGTGACACGTACGTAAACATCCTGTCTGATGACCTGAATCCATTTATGTCCATTGCGCATTCCGACGGACTTGGGCAATTCCAGCAGGACAACGCGACGCCCCACACGTCCAGAATTGCTACAGAGGGGCTCCAAGAACATTCTTCTGAGTTTAAACACTTCCGTTGACCGCCAAAATTCTCAGACATGAACATTATTGAGCATATCTGGGATGCCTGGCAACGTGTTGCTCAGAAGATTCAAATGGTTCAAATGGCTCTGAGCACTATTGGACTTAACATCTGAGGTCATCAGCCCCCTAGACTTAGAACAACTTAAACCTAACTAACCTAAGGACATCACACACATCCATGCCCGAGCCAGGATTCGAACATGCGACCGTAGCAGCCGCGCGGCGCCGGACTGTAGCGCCTAGAACCGCTCGGCCATAACGGCCGGCTGCTAAGAAGTAATCTCCACCCCTGGTATTCCTACCGATTTATGAACAGCCCTGCAGGATTAATGGTACCAATCCCTCCAGTACTAATTCTGACATTAGTCGAGTCCATTCCACGTCGTGTTGCGGCACTTCTGCGTGCTCGCGGGGGTCCTATACGATGTTAGCCAGGTGTACCAGTTTCTTTGGCTCTTCAATGTAGTTGGACTGCTGGTAACACTGTGGAACTCACGAGTGATTCGTATCGCTGACTTCATGCAATTTTTTATACCCACACTCTGAAATGTTCGACTCTCCCTTTCTGTCAATACATGAGGTATGCTTGGTCTGGGATTAGCTGGGAACATTCCTTCGCATTTCCACTTCACAGTTACAACATCAACAGTCGACTGGGGCAACTAAACAAGATCTGACATATTCCTAATGGATTTGTTGGTAATTTCCAAGAATGATTGCCTATCGAAGTCGTGAGGTCCAAACGATACATATATAGCGTGCGATCGTAAATCGATCATGCGACTCCTCTAATCAATTATTTCTGATCGTCATTTTTATCTGTTTTGATCGTTCCCTTAGTTGTTCTAAATTGCATACCTCCGAGAATTATTCGTGAGTTTCTAGAGAAACCCAGACGATTTATGTCGTTATTGAGTTGGATGTCTGGTGTACTTGACGTTTCTTCGGCGGATTCTCTCACATGGAAGAATTTAATTCCATGTTTATCCAGCGTAGAAAATTGTTCGTTTCAGGAAGAATACATGGTTCAACTCATCCAAATTATCCATCCAGACCACCGTAATCGACTTTCACATGACGACAACTCCGACGACGAGTAAGGTAAGTCGTTTCCTTTACAGTGACAAGTATCTTTGACGCTTTTCTTTTGCCATTATAGTAGTGCCCAACGTAAGCATACTCTTAACGGCCGCCAGCAGAGTCGCATGATCGATTTACGATCGCACGCTCGATGTGTAACGTTTGGACCCCTCGACTTCGATAAGCAATCTTTCTTGGAAATTGACATCCAAAGATTAGTTTACATTCGAAGTCTCCCTTGACCCATACATTCTGCTGTTAATGTTTCTCTACTGACAGTGCCCCCCGCTTCCTTTTACACTGATGGATCCGCCTCTCTTGACAGCTAGCGGTCAATTTCCGTTACATACGGATGTATAGGTACATTTTCTGTTCCGTAGTAGAGTTGTCGGTATAGATGTCTGCCTTGAGGAACACCCAGTTCGATTCCCGGTACTGCCAAGGAGCTTTCTGTGGTGGCAGAACTGGTACTGGATGCTCTCAGTCTCATGATGGAAAGTGTGCAAAACGGCCGATAGAGCTGTTTGGTGACCATTTGCACCTCCATACAGCACGCACATGTCGCCGCAAGGCAGAGGATGATAGGCGACCGACAGACATCCCTTGCGCCTCCACGGCTTGCACGAGGAGCTCGTCCGGATACTTTTGATCAGATACCGAACATGGACCAGTAAACTATATAATATTTTACAGTGTCCATTATACGTATAAATAATGCCCACATTCAATATAAAATCATATATAAAATCATAAATACACACAAATACTTACAAAGTACAAACCAAATACCGCGAAAACATTACTTATAAACAATTAAAAATTACGAATAATATGAAGAGTTCGTATTGCAACTGTCAGAAAGACAAGAACCATCCTACCGCTCATGAAATGAGCCATAACGATCTGAGGAACTCTCCACGGATATGGGTATACTTTCGTCTTCTTCTAGGCATCTAATCGTATTGGTATTGACCACAGCGAGACTGGCAACCATCGAGATGTTTCGCTGCATCCAGTTTCAATCGCTCTACATGAATTGTGGGCAGCGATGATAATGTCCCTACTATGACTCATCGAAATAAGACGTTACACACTACTGGGAATATGCGTAATTCAGTTCCTCATTATGCGTCACTGTTTGTGAGTACAAAAATCAAGATAAATGGTAATTAAGTACGTTTTAAACTTTCAAAGATATTGTAACGGGCACTCTAAAAATTATTACACCCATTTGTTTAACGTATCATACACTAACTGCAGAGTGGCCCTTTTTGTTACTCATACGAAAGCAACCAAAGTGTTGCAAGACATAGAAGATTGATATATCTCTGATTCAGAGAACGACAAAACACAGTGTTCTTATGAATTGTTGGAGTGCTATACGAAATATTTTCAACCGAACTGGACGTGATATCATAATGATATCTTTAACAGGGATCTCAAACTTTCGCTTCTGGCATTGCGTTGTACATCCATCTAGCTGGTAGAGGGTAAGCTGTTGATGGAGAACATAATGGTGCTCCGGACCGTCGTGTGCACTTGAATACATATGAATAGACACAATACTGTCCCAATTATGCGGAGCTTTACGCGGCAACACATACGTAGTGCTCTGGTTTTAACGTCAGTCTGAATGTAGTATGAGCAGCTCCACAACATAGAATGTGTGTGTTATAAAGGAGAAGCACACAACGGGGGACAGAGTGTGTATGATGCTCTAAAAGCTGACAAAACGCAGCAAAGTTTCCAGCGTAAACTGCAGGAAGGAAAGGGAAATTAAGGTTCAGTGTCCCGTTGATGATGAGGTCATTAGAGATGGAGCACAACCTCCCAGACTACGAAAGAAATCCGGCAGTATTCTTTCAAGGCAACCATCCCACCATTTATCTTAGGTGATTTAGCGAAGTCACAGGAAACCTAAACCTACAAAGTCTGTTCAAAAAATAACTGGAATTTTGTAGTTTCGTGCTATTTTTTGCTGTGTTGGTCAACACCCCTGAAAAGTATCTGTACTGTGTTCGGCCATATTGAATATATAGTCTTTTTTTGGTTCCTGTAAAGGTTCCATGTGTTTTGGTAGCATCGACGAATACTCATTTAGTATACAAGTAGCTGAAAGAAAGTGCATTAAATTTTGCTCTAAGAACGGAACTATGGGACTTAACATCTGAGGTCATCAGTCCCCTAGAACTTAGAACTACTTAAACCTAACTAACCTACGGACATCACACACACTCATGCCCGAGGCAGGATTCGAACCTGCGACCGTAGCGTTCGCGCGGTTCCAGACTGAAGCGCCTAGAACCACTCGGTCACCACGGCCGGATCAGTAATACACTCCTGCTCCATAAGCATTAGGCCGTGGGCTAATGCATGTTTCTTTCTCTAACGTTTCGTCTCCTAATGCTGGAGACGTCAGACGCAGATGGCAACTTCAAACTAAAACACGTTCAGAAAGACGAACTGTTTACACGAATCCATAAAATGGCCGGGTCTTTACATCATCAAACGGCTTCCTAAGATATGAAGTCGCGCTGACGTGTGTTACTGATCTTGTAGTGCGGGAGAGTTGTCATTGTTTGCTTGATTTAGCAGTGAGCCCACGACGTGTTTAATTTCAACCCTTCTTTTCTGTTAAATGTCCGTCTCCGTACCTGAACGGTCACTGTCGGTGGCTGCCATTCAGAGAACCTGGGTTCGATTCCCAGTACTAATAAGGACTTTTTCCTTGGTGAGAGGACTGGTGCAGAGTATTCTCAACCTCGTGACACCAACTGGGATGTACTTCACCGAGTAGTAGCCGCTCCACGGTCTGGAAATTCTGCAAAACGGCCGGGAGAGGATGACACGGCGGCCGGTAGGCATCCCTATTCACGGCCTGGCGAGGAATTCGTTTACAATTTGGTGGTTCTCTAGCCACAATAGTAACGCTGCCGACGGGATTTACTATTTAATTATCATCTTCAATTAGAAAAATAATCGTAAGTGTCGGATACCTAACGTCGAGTTGAAACTGAAAATATTAAGTACACACGATAATAATATTTTACTTTTACGTGCGCAAAAATGAGAAAATTTAGTCAAATAGAAAGAAAACAATGACGATAGTTGGAAGGTTGACGCAGGTACTGCTAGTTATGTAATATTCTGTAGTACTGACTTGTGTAACGACACTAGGGCGTAATGATAATGAATAAGCACGCAAACGCACATACATGCAAATTACTATACTATGAATGCACCAAACATTAGTATTAATACAGTGGCACCGATTGTCTAAGATATTATAGATATCATATTCGTATTTAGAGCCAAATTTACTGCTGCATTATGATGATAGGCTGTAGAATAAATTATTAGCCAAAAGCAAGTTCTTCCGTGGCGGTATTAAATAACTCATACTAGCAAACACTCTCCTCTGGCATCTCAATACACTGTCACCGTATACGAATTTAAGTGACATGCTTTCTTACGAGAGCTACCAGCGCACACAGCCGTATTCCTGCGCACTGCTCCCCTCAACGACAGTAAGCCAAAGATTATTTACTCCTACTCTTCTAACACTAATAAATTATTTGACCTACCTACTGGAGTTCTCCTTAAAAAGTTCACAAAAATTTTATACGCAAATTTTAATTCACACGACATACTGCCTTTTTGTACGATGAACTTTCCAAACTGGCTCATACAATAAATAAGAAAGAAAGTACGTAATTTTGCGCAAACAAAAATACAAAAGCATTTATCTAACTAGTTCTGCACGTCATTAACAGATGGCATTACAGGCTACATTTCGAGAACATTTGCGTGTACATCGAAATACCTCAAACTGATTTAGTAAAACCGAAAAAACTAAGGACGAAAATTATGCTCTGCCTTTATGTTTTGAAAGCGCTGGTCTTAAATGTTGCCTAATATATCAAATTAACTGTATCATTACACTGTCCACGCTCTGCCAGTTCCAATTTATCCATATTTCCGAGATGACAATTGTTGCTCTCATGTTATTTAAGCCGCATGTTCATGAGCGTCCGTAGCATTTGCTTAGGGGCGGAGCAAAAGTAGAAAAAATCGATAAGTAGTAGTATATTTATTCATTTAAGTTACTAACTAATTTTACTCCAACGATAATCTGCGAGGGTTCTGGCAAAATCTGGTTAGTGTTTCAGTTTAAAATTTATACTGTGCTTCTAGAACGCTCATTCTATGCACACTTATCATACAGAGGCGGACAGGGCGTTTTTCCTCATTATCGATCGTTACAAAATGTTGACTATTCGTAACGTACTGAGCGATCTTTCGATGACTCTTGTGCCGAGCTTCGCAAGTGAAATGTGAAGCGCCTGATTTATCATTGGATAAAACAGTAGAGTTTTTTAACTGGCGCAACAAGCTCCATTTACTTCATATTTTTTGTTCCCACATAGTGTACCACAGTTCAGTCTCACCAAGAAAACCACTTAAATTTTAATAACTGCAAGCGGTCCTGGAGGATTTGCACGATGTGTCTGCCGCTTTGTGATACGTGGCATTCTAAAATCAATCTCAAGATCGTTATCGATTGTCTCTGCTTCTGCTACTAAACTCCCGCTTTGAAGATCAACACATTCACGATGTGTCAGTTATTCTTCTGATATGGTGTGAACACAGTAGCATGTCCATACTTTTGGACTGCAGAGCATTTACTATTGAATACACTTGTTAACAATGAATACAATTGTTGGAGCTGGGATCCACAGTCATAAAATTCTTTTTTAAGGACATCATCTTTACGCCCGTGATTGTTATAAGTTTTTATTACACTGTTGCAATTTCGGCCTTAGGCCATTATCAAGTGCTGCTGAAAAATACAGAATGTTTAAGAGAATTATTTTACAGATTTATTATGTATCTCGACGTTATGCCGATTACTCAAAACATTTTAGCTATGTTGCCATGTTACTTACATATTATGGCTTTAGGCCATGTCAATGTAATGTAAGCTGACACACTTGTATATCGTTGCCAATCCTGTTAAATACATTCGTGCCGTTGTTAGACAGTGCTAGTACACGTATACAAACATCGTAAGACAACATAATCTGTAAATGCACATGTTCGTTAATCCATCACTAGTCACACATGCATTAGACCACAGCTGCAGACCACTTTTTGCAGTCTACTAATAACCGTTTTATTGGTTGCAGCAATGCAAAATATTGTGCAAACACTAACAATAAATTCAGAATTTGTAGCAGCCCAATGCAACTGAAAAGCGTGTTTTCTAGTTCCACTGTTTCGACAGTGTCAATAGCGCCAGACCTCCTGGACGTAATTCTCTTTAAAATGCTGATAATTTCATATTTCTGGAACCATCTAGTTTCACAGAGCACTAGAATATTTGGTACGCAGTTTTGACAACATCCATCCTTGTTCACTCGAACTTGCCTCAGCCTTTCTCTCGTCCGCGAATGCACACACGACAGTTCTTTTGTCAGCCTGGAACCCATCACAGCCGAGGGCTCAAGAAGTCTTCGGGGTGCTCGAGAGGGTGTCTGCCGTAGCACCCCTAACGAGATAGCGGCGTTTCGCGCAGTCGTTATTGCAAGTCATATCAGCAAAAGCAATCACTTTCTCAGCAGCAGGCAGTGCGAGCCCAGAGACCGAGTCTCTGAATAAATTTTTTATTTCATTGTGGTTACTATATTTCGTATTACTGGTATTTGGTTTAAATCCTGTGGAACTAATTTCAGTATATTGTTGGTACAATGAAAAAACAGCGCTTTTTTATATTTCTCTCTTATAATTTTCTGGACACCATCATTCTTTCTTGACAGTCCAAATTCCGTCGTACCCCTCTCCTACGCAATTTTAGGGATCAAGATCTGTGTTAACTATCAAATCGTCAATGGTAGAGGCTATAGATTTCGCATTCATGGCAGTTAATTCCGCAAAACCAAGACACTCTTCACAAACCACCAACATTCCCTCATCAAAAAACCTAACACCAATGGAAAGGTGCTCTTTTCGTGATATGTCACACCTCTCGTCTGCCAAGATCCAATAGGCAAATGCGTTCTTTACGCCATTAATGATATCGTCTCCAACGACGTCTCCTCGCAAATCAATTATTTCATTCTGAATTTTTGGTGAAGCGTATGTGGTATTTTTGCACAGTTTTCTGCGCGTTCTTTTGTAATTTAGTCACCATATGCAAATATAAGTTTTATAGATCTTCAAAAACAACTTCATGTTGTTCTTTGCCCTCTGGAGGTAGGTTATATGTACGAAAGACAATCACAGCCGATCCTACGACTCTCTTTTCGGCTTCTAGTTGTTTTTGGTGAGCGGAAATCAACTGTAAGAAGACTGGCATATTTTCAACAAAACATTTCGCAGCTGTAGCTGATGACGTGTGGCTTTGAGATGCCGCATGCGTATCTTTATAGCGAGTGAAAAGCCTCACCATACGCAAATCTTACATATTTGTTATCGTTGGTGGAAAGGAGCATAGTCTGCCACTGAACTGCACTTACACTGTTTATTTTTAATTTACAGCGTCCTTAACTAAGTCATAATTTGGAGGTGGAACGCAACTTTTTTTTTTTTTTAATTTCACGTTTTTGAGATGATGTCATGTGATATGAACGACGTAAACATTGACCTGCGTCGTTATGACAGTATATTTGATTCTGTACATCAGATACAGATGGCAGCATAAATTCAGCTGACGCAGAAGCAGTGAAGATATTAGGTAGGTGTAATTATTTGAAATTTTATTGTTGAGCTTCAGTCATCGGATATAATAACACAACACTTTTTAAAAAAAATTGCTACATGAAATTTTTAAATAATTAAATAATGTAGATAGTAAGTAATAAAAATATAGCAGATCTGTGTTGGAAAGAGTATTCGAAGTAAAGCAAAGTATTCGAAACCAACTACTTAGACAATAAACTGATAAGTAAAAATGCTGAAATAAAAATGGGTTAGAGAATAAACATTTGATCACGATACCATGTAAGTATTATTAGCTTTCCGTCCCGCACTTTCTCTCGCTTTATTAAATTTTCTCGTGAGAAAGAGATATCTTCTCGCAGTAAAAAGTGGCCTTTGTGTTATTCTGATGTATAAGATTTATTGCTGTGAAGTTTAATCAAAATCCATCCAGTATTCAGACATCCTCATAAAATTTCGCGCTTATAACATTAACACGATTTGATGTACTTTAGTTACAAAAAAATTTGATTGCTGACAAAAAGTAAATAGACGTTTAATTCAGGGTAGTTCACATTACCCAGATCTCCCTATAAATCTTCGTAAGTTGGTATAATACCCACCCACCTAATTTCCTCTAAATAATCCGAACCAAACATAAGCGAAAGAGTAAAATTAAGTTATGTTACATAACTAATGAAGACATTATAATAATTGCATTATTATAAGTATGTACGTACCTTTCCCTGTGCTAAAAAGTTTCTTACATCCATTTCAAGTAGCTAGATTATTGCAGTTTGACTGAAATTTCTTTTAACTGGGTGGGTGTATCACTATTCACTCACAAGTAGGAATACTAATAACACACAAAACATTTAAAACTTGAGAAACAATGGCAATCGATCGCGGTTAATTTGTCGATGCCCTTTAATTTGCGACCACAGGGAATTTTGTACACTCCTGTTGTGACGAGTGGCGGGCGTGGGCCCTTTTCAGCGTTGAAATATTTGCACTCGTTTCTGGTCGGTTTGAACACTGTGTCAAAACCGTGTCTTCTTAGCACCCTTCTCACACGAACTCTGTCTGTTTTCACGACTGGTCAGAACTTTCACTTTAGCTCTTTCTTTTTCGATAGAAAATCACTTTTCTTTTGCTTTGTCTCCGTGTCAGAGTAGCTATTTCTTTTGATAGTAATTCTTGTGGACATTGTGCCCTAAGCTTCCGTCCGGTTTTGTAAGTATTTGTCCATCCAAAAATGAAATTTGGCCTCCTTTTTTTCCAATTAAGTACATATGTAGATCAGGACAATTATGCACTTCATTGTTCAAATATACTTTCCTTTATATGCAGTTTTTGCAAAATACACTTGACACATGCTACTGACTGTGCTTATACCAAGCACAGCGAAGAGGTGAGGCATTTTACTTGTCACATTCCAACATGTACCTTTCAAATCTTTATTGGGCAATTATTCATTTTAAATCATAACATCAGCACATTTCTGCTGCTTCGGTACTATTATTTACGGAGGTTGGTGATGAATATTCCTTGCGACAATGATACATACGGGGTGTAAATTTTAAGTTGACGAACCAGAATAAATCGAAACATAAGCTTCACACCAAAAAGCGTATAATCCCAAGTTGATTGTTTCCGAGGGGGACATACGCTGGTGCTAAAATTAGCCCTCTGGGGGTGGGGTGGGAGCCCACTTTAAAATTTCAAATGAGAACCCCCATCATTTATTGCAGAATCAGATTCTACATAAAAAAAACTACATATATTTTGTCTTAAACAAGCCGCCCGAAGGGGCCGAGTGGTTCTAGGCGCTACAGTCTGGAACCGCGCGACGCCTACGGTCGCAGGTTCGAATCCTGCCTCGGGCATGGATTTGTGTGATGTCCTTAGGTTAGTTAGGTTTAAGTAGTTCTAAGTTCTAGGGGACTGATGACCTCAGAAGTTAAGTCCTATAGTGCTCAGAGCCATTTGAACCATCTGTCTTAAACAATTGTTTTGATTCTTGGTAGTTGGCGCTGTAATTCAAGAAAATCCATGTTCTCATTTTTCCGTGGAAAAGGGTTACGGATAAATAAAGAATACTTATTTACTTCGTTAATTTTGATCCGCTAAAACTAAACCTCTCCCTCTCTACCCATATGGTGGGGTTTGAGAGAGTGCTATTATAGTTTTACAAATGTTGACTTGTCCGAATCTGCGGAAAAAATTAATATTTTCGTCAAAATTTGAAAAACTCTAATTCCTCTCTCTAAACCCCACCCTATGGGGAGAGACGAAGAGTTTTAGTTTTAGCGAATCAAAATTTACGAAGTAAATAAGTATTTTTTATTTATCCGTAACCATTTTCCACGCAAAAATGGGAACATGGATTTTCCTGAATTACAGCGCCAATTACCAAGAATCAAAACAAATGTTTAAGACAAAATTTATGTAGTTCTTTATGTAGAATCTGATTTTGCAATTTAAATTTGGGGTTCCCATTTTAAATTCTAAGTTGCCCCCACTGGGGTGGCTGGCTAATTTTAGCACTAGAAGATGTCCCCCTCGAAAATAATCAACTTTGTATTCTACACTTTTTTCGTAGCTTTTAGCCTAATCTTTGTCTTGCTGAACTGGAGGGCACCTGATGATGTTCGTACAGAATGACACCGGTTGTGTCCTAATAAATGCACCTGAAATAACAGCTGTGGTGGTTTTTGTTAACATTCACATTTTCTTAACATTCATGTTAATCAGCGCTGGAAGCACGGTATGATCCATATTATTTAACAAGAGGACAGCTACCCGCCTTCATTTGATGTCTACATGCACAAAACGACGGTAGAACTACTGGCAGCTCAAAATAGTTACAGAGCTGTCACTGCACAAGCAGAAAATAAAAGAAAATTTGAGTGTGTTGACGACATCTTCGCACATGTTTACTATTTTAATTCTTATGCAAAGGCAATACTGTATAGATTTTGTTATTCAGGCATGTCATAATTAATTCTCGTGAGTGATTAATGGGAAAGACCGTTCTTAAACCATCCGCTCAAAAAAATAATGGACAAGGAACACACGACACGAGTTATTTAAACGAGGAGTGCGCTGACAAGCTACTGTAAACAACCCGACAGACGCCAAAATTTCCGCGACCCAGCTGTATCGTCTTACGTCAGTTAATGGATTACGTCACTTACTTTCAACAGAATTCCGTCTTGTGCAGCTCGGAAAGCGAGTAGACGACTACAGTGTTGTACAATCCCGTTGCATATCAAATACGTAAGATAGTTTCCTATCATTACTGATGGATGACTTTACGTTATTTCGTGCTATGCGACTGAGGGGAAAGGAAGTACTTGTTTCCCCAGTTTCATATTGCCTATTTTTTCTGTTGTACTCTTCTTTCCCACTACAGATCTCTAGTCTCCCACAAAGTATTTAATTAATTCCTGTAATTGTACAGCGATAATAGTTCTTAGTCTTATTTCAGTCGGATAAGAATAAATCGGTTAGTACTTTGCTTACAATTAGACACGGTATTGTCCACTTTCCCATACTTAACGAAGCCAGGACCCACTACAATCTTTCTTGAAGCTGTTATTGCTGCACTATCGTTACCAGTATAGAAAGAGTTGTTTCATGTCACTAATTTCTACTGACATCAGCCTGTCCCTGCATACATTGGGAATATGTACGGAATGAGCATTCAGATGCGCAAAACAGAGTATTTATCAACATATAATGTGACTTCAAGACATGAATATTGATTTATATCAATGGGGCAAGCTGAAATGTTTGCCGAACCGGGACTCGAACCCAGTTCTCCTGCTTACTAGGCAGATGCGGTGACCACTACGCCATCCGGACACAGTGGCCACCACAGCCGCATGGACTATCCCAGCATGTCTCTCGTCAGACCCAAATTCTCAACTTATACCAGATACTACTGATGCTCTTTGGCCTCATTACTCGTGACATCTTGCCGATTCCCGTAAGTGTTCGACCCTGGCGTGCATCTGCACTTAAATGATCATCGGTCGTCCTCACCTTAATTATGCATTTTTTGTATGTTCTTTCAGACATGTCCAAAATGGACCCCCCCCCCCCCCCCCCCAGTACACCATGGAGGAAATGTCCCAAAAACATCGAATTTGGATCTACGAGGTGTAGAAAACTAGCGAGTTATCACACGCTGAAATATTGTTAGAGACAAAATTCTTCTATTGTGATATCATGCCTTTAATCTTCGTCAATCGCACATAGCAGAGCTACAGTTTGTTATTGTGACTATTTTAAGCTCAATAGTTGGGAGATCTTGGAAGTAATGACTCAGAAAGTTGTACATAAATCTTATCGAATGTAACACTTCATCGTAGTATTTACACATTCAACGGATTGGGTGGCAGCACACTCCCACGCTTGTCTGATAAACACACTACGTGTTCCACAGGGTTCAATCATGGGTCCCCTTCTGTTCTTGATATATGTGAAGACCTCCCTTCCTATCTGAAACAGGAAGCTGAGCTGACGCTGTTTGCTGATGATACAAGCATCATTATTAATCCAGTAATAGAAACTCCAATTGAAAATGATACAAGTAAGGTCTTTGGAAAAGTCATTAATTGGTTTTCTGCAAATGGGCTTGCTCTAAACTTTGAAAAAACAAAGTACATCCAATTTTCTGCTGCAAAAAGTACAGTTCCTTCAATAAATATAACACATCAACAGAAGTCAGTAGACAGGGTAGAGAATACTAAGTTTTGGGGTACATATAGCTGAGAATCTTAATTGGAAAATTCGTATTTTATGTCTTCTAAAGCGACTAGGTTCAGCAACTTTTGCAATAAGAATAATTGCCAATTTTGAGGATATATAAATCAGTAAGCTAACACACTAAGCGCGCTTTCACTCTCTGATGTCATACGGAATAATATTTTGGGGTAACTCAACATTTACACAAAAAGTATTCACTGCTCAAAAGAAAGTGGTTAGAATAATGTGTGGGTTTCATAGTCGCACATCTTGTAGGCATCTTTTTGAAAGATTGGGAATTCTTACAACAGCCTCACAGTACATTTACTCACTAATGAAATTTGTTCTCAACAACATCGACCAGTTTAAAAACAACAGTGACATTCATGACTATAATAAAAGAAAAAAGAAAGACTTACACTATCCTTTAATCAACCGATCTTTGGCGCAGAAAGGGGTGAAATATGCTGCTATAAATATTTTAGACAAATTACCAAATGCAATAAAATATCTGACAGAGAGCAGTAATAGCTTCAAAAATAAATTGAAATCATATCTCCTTGACAACTCCTTCTATACCATAGATGAATTCTTGAATAAGAATAAATAAATTTATAAATATACTATATGCATTTTGTGCCATTTAAGGGAATGGGGTAAATAATAGAGTATTAATCTTTAACTCTGTATTGTAATATATATTAAAACAATCTTGTTTCATATGTGCATTTATTGTGCACTTGACACGTTCCACATCATAACGGCTACCGTACCGTGCGATTGATCAATGGAACACGCAACCAACTAACTAACTAACTTTCTGATCAGCCAAAACATTTTGACCACTGCCCAGTGCGACGTCGGATGCCACCTGGTGGCGTTGTGGGCATGTATTGCGATAACAAAAGTATGTAAGCGGAGCAGACACCGACGAAGGATCACCCCAGCGCAGATAGGCTCTACAGATGGGGAAATCCATTGAGATAAGCGATTTTGACAAAGGGCTGAATATTATTACGCAGAGACTGTGAACGAGTATCTCGAAAACGGCAAAGCCGGTCGAATGTTTTCTTGATTCTGCCGTGAGCATCTACCACCAGGCGTTAAGTGGGTGGACGTCCACGACTCAGATACTAATCTGTGGCATCTCTGCCGAAAGAGCACAATGACTGTGCACACACAAGTGTTTTTGAACACACCGTCCATCGTACTTTGTTGAACATGGAGCTCCGCAGCAGACCACCACTACGTCTTTCACATGTTGACGCAACGACAGCGTAAATTACGACTTGAGCTGGCACAGAACCATCGGGATTCGACCGTCGATCAATGGAAACATGTTGGCTCTTCGTGTGAATGACATTTTTGCTGCACTGAGCCGATGGTCGTCTCCACAAACGCCGTCGTCAAGGTGAACGCGGCTAGGAACGTGCAGAGCCTCACGGAAGTAGGCTGGTGAGAGCAGTATTATGCTATGGGAGATATTCTCCTGTGCTTGAATGGGACCTGCGGTAGTAATCGAAGACACGCTGTCATTTGTGAACCACCAGCATACCTTCATGTTTGATGTCATCTGTCAGCAGTATAATTGTCCGTATCTCGGAGCCAGAACCGTGCTACAGTGGTTGGAGGAGCATTATAATGAACTCACGTAGATGTCTCGGCGACGAAATTCGCCTGATAGAAATCTTATGGAGCACATCGGCGTCACTATCGGATGTCATAAGCGCGTACGCAAATCAGCGGACCGTTATTTACGCGAATTAGATGACCTGTGCGTATACATATAATGTCACATACCTCCACAAACCTACTAACAAACTATCGGATCCCTGGCACGCAGAATCAGTTATGTATTTCCTTCCAGAGACGTGCAAACAAGCTATTAAGCAAGCGATCATAATGTTTTGGCTCATCAGTGTTTGTGACCACACAGTCGCTTTAATTAGTCCTACGATATTAACTCGTTACAACATGGTGTCTCGCTTTTTCTATATATAAAGGACTTCATACTAGCATGACAACTATAAAGTGAACTTTTGTGGTACTTACCTAAGAAAAGAAACTTCCCCTTCTTTGATGAATTTCAATTTGGATCCGTATTGCTATCTATAATTACTAAAGGTATGAATACAAGGCAAATTTAGTGTATGATTAAAAACTCGGCTGTAGCGCAAAATGTAAACAATCAGCTGAAGGCATGTGGGAATTCCGGTTCATTCATTCCAAAGGTGTTCCTCTGTATGTCCATCTCTTTCTTTCATGGAGGTATACACATTCTTCAGATTTCCTACTACGTACCAGAGATAAATGAATCAATAAAAGTAGTCATTAATTTCATTGTTTAATTAAGCAACTGCTAACTTTTCATCGCGAAACCGATAAGTTTTCATACCACTAACGGAACTTAAGGCTGGGTTATGAATTTTTGAAACTCATTGAGAGCGTTACAAAGACGCCCTCAATAGCAAGCACGATCGCTCCTTGGGGACCCCTCAAGCGGATCCACTTTATAGAGGCTCGATAAAAGCGACATCGAATACGAGAAATTTATCGCGGGGGCCTAAGGTTTGTGGGAATCCGTACCCATCAAAGAATATCACATTTACGGTAGTTCAGACAACTGAAAAATGATACCGGCTCGTCCGAAGCAATTAAAAAGCTCTCTCTCTCTCTCTCTCTCTCTCTCTCTAATCTTCCCACCACTCCATATCCCCAATCGAAGAAAACAGCTATCGCACATTAGTGCACAAGATAGTTTTAAAACAGGTCTGATAAGGATCACCCGTCTACGAAAGTTGCTGTTCTCAAAAGCACAAGTGCTCCGTTTTGAAGTCGAAACAGTCCTTTTCTTCCTCAAGGTCATTACTCAGTCAAATTTTCAGGATTCCTATGCCATAAAACTGTCTGATCAATATTGATGGACGACATTTCGCAGTGAGAAATTACGCAAATATTTCTTTAAAGAAATGTCGAGTTTCATACGCTCAGTTGCATATATTATAAATGATGAGTAGTGAACAGCTTCAGAGATGAATTGTCACAAACTCGGATAGCCATGCGTGTTAAGGCCCCGCTTAGGGGTCCGGGAGGTGTGCCTACTTCCGCCTGAAACCACTCCGTTGATTGACGAGGAGGATAGGTGTATCGCTCATCCTGGATGAGGTTTTTAGGTGATTTCCCACATACCATTAAGTGGATTCCGGGCTGGTACCCGTGTCTCGCCTCAGTTACATGATTCGCAAACAGTTGGAAAACTTTCCTCGCTTTCACATGAACGACAGTGCATGCAAACAGTTGGTGTATGCGTACGTATTCCGTCATATGGGGTAACGGGTTGGGGAAGGGGGGGGGGGGGGGGAGGGTGGCGACAGGACGGGCATCCGTCAAATCCTTGAACTAACTTTTCCAAATCCGTAAATCACAATGCAGACTCACGGCCGATGCTGGCCAATGGCACAAGCGATAGAAGAAGAAGCCATACATTAAACAAAATTGACCATATCAGCGTCAGATTCTTCGTTACTCTTTCTGCCGGTACAAAAAGTGTAAGGGAGGTTGCCCCAGTTGTTAAGCTAGTTCCTACAGATACATATATTTTACAGTACTGAGTCTTTATCGTTGAGCAGTGGGCTCGTTAACACATAAATGGCGCTGGAGTTGAGTAAAGGAGGAATACAGGTATGCTCCATCCCAAAACATTATCGACGTTGGTTGGAATACCTGCACATATAGTATATGCTTGTAAGTATTACTTACCTATAAAACCTGACTATTGCGTACATTCTTAAATTTTGCAGTGGATGGTAATTTTATAATAAAGCTTGAGTCTGATGTGCCATACGCAGAACATACTCATAAAACATGTGGGTATCGTCACTTATGTGCTGTTAGTTCCTGTCATCAGAAATAATTCCTCACTGAGCTGTGCTTTTCTTAGAGTAGTGAAAACTTCCTGTATAAGGAATGGGTCAGTTAGAATAAAAAGCTTATACACGGTACAATCTCACAGAAATGGCAAAATTTCAATTCTGAATTCCCGAAAGAGTCCAAGAGCTTTCGTCCATTAGGTCTGTACTCTTGTTAGCTTAGAACGTTTCTCTTCATCTATTCTGTTCGTATGACCCTGACGGACATTGGTTCATTGGCACGATACTGTCAAAATGCAGTGTCTGGCAAAAAAAAAAAGTGCAACACACAGAAAAACATGGTCGGATGGCAGTGTAACTTCGTACACGTACACGCCATCGGCCTCTATGTAAATGGTTAGAGCTGCAACTCCCTGTGACAGCTAGAATGTGCAATAGTATTGTTAGTTTGTAGTGTTGTTATGTACGCTAAATAAGGGTAGTAAATACTGCCACACATTGAAACTGAGGAGGATGACTCGTACCCATGTGAGACTGCCTTATCAGAGTTTAAAGAGGGGCCTCATTCTGAGCTTCCAATTTTCCACTGGTCGAATTGTGCACTATCCTAATTTATGGGGCGGTCGGATGTAAAAATGGCCCGATTTTCGACTGCAAGGTAATGTGAGGGCGGGCCTGCTCGTTGTCAAAGCTTCGGTGGCCAGACTAAACCGACCACCCCAAGTGAGGACAGACACATTGTGCAACAGACACATTGTAACTCCTTCTCATCTTCGCCTACTGTCCAAGAACAAGCATGAACTCCCAGCAACATTCTCTGTCGTCCTACACCAT
Source organism: Schistocerca serialis cubense (assembly GCF_023864345.2). Lineage (NCBI taxonomy): Eukaryota > Metazoa > Arthropoda > Insecta > Orthoptera > Acrididae > Schistocerca > Schistocerca serialis. The sequence goes on from NC_064643.1 coordinate 467,011,218, forward strand.
TGGTCTGAGACTAGGAGAAGGCGGAGGACTAGAGAATAACCATCCCATGCATAGGCTGCCTTTAATACCATAACACGATCGGCTGTGTTTGGAGTGGTGGCGTGATAGGGAAGCATAGAGCGTTGTTAAACGGCACTGTGTTCAGCGATGAATCGCGGTTCTGCATTACACCTGACGACCACCGCCAACAAGTGTGGCGGCGACCTGGGGATAGGTTCCATTCTTCCGATGACATTTGGATTACTCCTGTGCGGATGTATCGAGTATCACATCAGAGAACTAAGGGAATTCTGGTGGGACGACAGTACTTCATTGACATCCTGCATCCTAGCGCGCTGCCTTTAGCGCGACAGGATCGTGGTGTCATTTTTCAGTAGGAAAATGCTTATCCACATATGGCACGTGTTTCCTCAATGTTGAGGTGCTCTTGTGGTCAGGACGATTCCCAGATCTGTCCCCAAAAGAAAGTGTGAGAGATCGGCTCGGATGTCAGCTCCATCCCAGTGACAGTAAGGAGGATACCAAGGAACTGCTGTGGGCCATCTTGCCTCAGGAGAGACCTTATTACACCCTTACAAACACAATTAATGCATCAACCCATGCTACAAGGGGTGCAATGTCGTATTGACAAACGGGACCTCATATTGCCAAGTTGTTAGTATATAACTCGATTTTGTAGTCACTGAAACGACAGCACATTCCATCCCAGACCTTGAACTTTCATTTCATTTGCTCCTCCGCTTCTGAATGCTTCATTATCTTTTGTTTGTACAAGCAATCTACAAAGGTGATTTTTTTCATACATCCTTGGGATCCATCTAGTAGTGCTCAAGTGTGTGGGGTCCACACCAGAGAGACATAACAAGGGGTATTGAACGTATAGAATGAAAGGAGGCACGAATAGATACAGGTATTTTTGACTCAACGGAGGGCGCCACAGAAATGTTGAAAACCCTCAGCTGGCAGATGCCAAATATCCTGCCAAAGTATACTAATTTAATAATCAGCCTTTAGTGAGGAATCTAGGAATATTTACTGAGGTGACAAAAGTCATAGGATACCTCCTAACATCGTGACGGACCTCCTTTTGCCCGGCATAGTACAGAGATTCGACGTGGCATGGATTCAACAAGTCGTCGAAGTCCCTTGCAGAACTGCTTAGCCATGCTGCCTCTATAGCAGTCCGTAACTGCAGGAATTTGTGCGCGAATTGATCTCTGGTTTATTTCCCATATATGTTCGATGGGATTCATTTCTGACAATCTGAGTGGCCAAATCATTCGCTTTAACTGTCTAGAATTTTCTTCAAACCAGCCACGAACAATTGTGGCACAGTACAAGGCGCATTGTGACCCACAAAATTTCCATCGTTGTTTGGGAACATGAAGTCCATAAATGGCTGCATATGGTCTCCAAGTACCTAAACTTAATCATTTCCCGACAATGGTCGGTTCAGTTGGACCAGAGGACCCAGTCCATTACATGTAAACACAACCCACGTCATTACGGAGCCACCACCAGCTCGCACAGTTCCTTGTTGACAACTTGGTTCCATGGCTCCGTGGGGTCTGTGCCACACTCGAACACTACCATCAGCTCTTACCAACTGAAATAGGAAGTTATCTGACCAGGCCATGGTTTTACAATCGTCCAGGGTCCATCTGATAAGGTTACGAGCCAAGGAGAAGTGCTGCAGGCGATGTCGTGCTATTAGCAAAGGCACTCGCGTCGGTCGTCTGCTGCCGTAGCCACTTAACGCCGTATTTCGCCGCACTGTCCTAATGGATGCGTTAGTCGTACGTCCCAATTGATTTCTGCGGTTATTTCAAGCAGTGTTTCTTGTCGTTTAGCACTGAAAACTGTACGCAAACGCTGCCGCTTTCGGTCGTTAAGTGGAGACCGTCGGCCACTGTGTTGTCCATCGTGAAAGGCTATGCCTGAAATTTGGTACTCTGGGCACGCTTTTGACACTGGATTTCGAAATACTGAATTTGCTAACGATTTCCGAAATGAAATGTCCCTTGCATCTAGCCCCAACTAGCATTCCGCGTTCAGAGTCTCTCAGTTCCCATTGTGGGGCCACAACCACGTCGGAAACCTTCGCACGTGAATCGCCTGAGTACAAATGACAGTCCCGCCAAAGCACTGCCCTTTTGTTCCGTATCGCCATCTGTATGCGCGTATATTGCTATCCCATGACTTGTTATGTCAGTATATAGCTCACATAGGGACCGTAAATCCAAGACTAGGCTAATTACAACACCCACAGAGGAATTCATGTAATCCTTCTTCCCCCTTGCCACGGAACGGGATATTCCCTCTAATACGCACTTTACAGTGGTCAACTTAGTATCGACATAGATATGGATGTAGAGCTCTCCATTTATTTTGTATATCTCTCCAATTCTGATCCGTTTCGAACAAGATTTATCTCTGTTCTGATCTCTCGATCACTTGTTCCACCCAACTCAGAGTACCGTTTCACTTTTCTCAGAAATCCCATTTCCGCTGTTTGGGTATTGTTCGAGATCCTCATTATGGGAACGCACGTATCACTTACAAGTATCAGATCATACCACTATAAATTTATAAATATTTTTTTCTCGTATCATTGCTCGTCGTGTTTTTTCAGTGCTGCTGAAGGGCCTATATGTATTCGAAGCTCAGTGGGATTATTTTTGTATATAATCTTGTCGTGCTAACCTTAATCGTTACGTAAAGATACGTGACATATGTTCAGTCGAAGTGTGACAAGTAACTAGCTCTGATACAGGACAACCAATCTTAAATGGCAGCCTTCATAATAATTGTATCATGACAACTCTACGTAACATGTGACAACATTTTATACATATCAATCACGACAAGTTTCAGTGGCTCCTCTCCAGTTTCATAAGTTGCTTTAACATGATGTTGTATGAGAATATGAGAAACGTGACGCTGTGTACGCGAACAACACAGGACGGTTTATAGACTAGTATGTTTACGAATCTGACAATAAAGCGAAGCGCAGAACTTGCTGCACTAAAGCCGCATCTGTTTTTTTCATTTGTAGTTCCCACCGCTGTGCGCAAACAGCAGCCGCTGCCGAATGCTTAGCGTCTGTATACTTTCAAGGAAATCCGTAAAGTTTGAGCGGAGGATCAATATCGCAGCGGCCAGAGAGCAGGCTCCAGTGAGACTGGCGATGCCGTCGGATGCTGCTGGCTGTTCTGGCAACCGCAGCGGACAGTGACAGCGCACTGCGTGGCGGTGCGTCACGCACTCCCTCCCCTCCATTGGAGGGGGGGGGGGCTAAGCCCTTCCCCGTTTAATGGCGGCCTCCACCGGGGTTAATGCCAGCTGCCCTTCACTAACGAACCGTGGCGCCGGACGGTAGGTGAGCTGCCACTAAACACTAGTCGCTCATTCCCCGAGAGCCATTGTCCGCAACGCGGTCCTCTGCAGACGTTGTACCGCATAGCTATGGCAGTATGCCCGACGCTGCAGCCGTCTTACGACCTAGTCTTGCCAAAAACGAAAGCAACGCGTGCAGATCCTAGCCAACTAACGCTACATATTCTCTTCGGAGAGCAACCTATGCCATGGGGTAGCTCTTTTTTATGAACGGTCACTGTGCCTTAGTCATAGCTGTATTCACAGTGTCGACATAAAATCTTGAGCAGTAATTTAACTGTCACTGTTAAATTACTGAAGTTATGACTACTAGGATCCTGTACACCCCTTACCGCTACGATGTAGGTCTTCCATAAGTTACGTTCTGTAGACTGTAAATATGACCAGCGTTCAATAAGTAAAGCAATACATTTTTTTTCTGAAAGTATGATTCAAGAACACCATATTTTTCGCCACTCTTTTGGCTACAAAACTCGATTTTTCAACGTAATCTCCGTTTAACTTGGAGGCCTTATACCACCTTACTGGGAAGAGCTGTAGCCACCTGCGGTGGCCGAGCTGTTCTAGGCGCTTCAGTCCGGTACCGCGCGACTACTACGGTCGCAGGTTCGAATCCTGCCTCGGGCATGGATGTGTGTGATGTCCTTAGGTTAGTTAGGTTTAAGTAGGGGACTCATGAACTCAGATGTTACGTCCCACAGTGCTCAGAGCCATTTGAACTATTTGGGTATCACTCCACTGGCCAACGTGTTGCTTCATCAGTAACCTCCACAACATCCGCTAACTGCTTCCCGCGGACTGCATCCTTTATTGGACCAGAAACGTGGAAGTCGAAATGCGCCAGATCCGGACTGTGGGGTGGATAAGGAAGACCAGACGAGTGTAGTTTTGTGAGCTCCTCTCGTCTGCACAGATTTGTGTGAGAACTTGCATAGTTATGAAGAAAGAGAAGATCGTTTTCATTTTTGTGTGAACGAACAGACTGAAGTTTCTTCAGTTTCCTGAGGGTAGCACAATACATTCCATAGTTGATCGTTTCACCATGAGGTACCACATCAAACAGAATAACTCCTTCAGAATCACAGAAGACCGTCGCCATGACTTTACTGGCTTAGGGTGTGACTTTGAATCGTTTCTACGGAGGCCAAGAGTGGTGTGGTAACTCTCCCTGGATTGCCGTTTTATTTCTGGTTAGAAGTGATGGACCGATGTTTCATGAGCTGTGACGATGTTCGACAAAAAAATTGTCACTATCAGCCTCGTAGCACACAAGCAATTCTGCACAGTCGCTCTTTTGATTTTCTGTTACACGTGAGGAACCCAGGAAGGCACTCACCACTGAGTACCCCAACAGATGGACGAGTGTGTCAGCACTACCAACAAAGACGTCAAACTGAGCAGCGAGGTGTCTGATTGTGATCCATCGATCGCCTCGAATGAGAGTGTCCGCACGTTCCCATTGCATGAGTCACAGATGTGTATGCCGGCCGGCATGCGGGAGATCGGGCAGTTTGCGCGACCCCGTTGTGATGACGACAGACGCTTTGCAGAAACAAACACCATGCTTTTGTTCACTTTCACGTCTCTGTACACATTGTGATGCTCTGGTTTCACGCCATGAGAAACTCAATGACAGCTCTCTACTAGGAACGCACCTCCGATAAGGACGCCATTTTGAAGGCTGCGTATAGCGCCCAAATTTCGCATTTTTTCCAGACGAAACTGGGCGACAAAGGAAAGTGTTTCGTTACTAATTGAACATCCCTGGTATTATAACAATATATCTTAAAATACGTGATATCTAGAAATGAAATGTACAGTAGTTATCAGATAAAAAGGGAACTATACAGAATGGGCAACTTAACCTTTTAATCACCCAGGTGCCAGGAATCGTTGTAAAGATGTGTACTGATGGGCAAAAACATTATGACCACCTGCTTAACAGCGTGCTGGTGCACTTTTGGACCGTCCCTAGCAGTTTCTGGGGATGTGTGACACCGGCACCGGACGCCTATGCACAGGTCACCCAACTTCCGTAAATCACGGGCCGACTGTCTGTGGGCCGCCGCTGGGGCACGTTAGTGTGACAGAAATAGTCTGTCAGTTTCAGATCAGGCGATACTGGGGTCGACAAGACATTGATATGAGTTCACTATTATGCTACTCAGTTTACTGAAGGACGTGTCCGGCCTTGTGATACGGATAACTATCCTTCTGGATGATGTCATCGCTGCAGGGGTAGACATCAACCACGAAGTTATGAAAGTGATCTGCAATAAAGATCACATAGTCCGTAACTGTCAGTGCCCTTCCGATTACTACCATATGTCTCATGCAGGGCCAGTCCAATGTCCACCGTAGCATAATACTGACCCCATCGTGCCTCGGTTGATGTTTGGAGCACCTGGATAACGGCATATCCTGGCACGTCTATCGTCCTGGTGCAACAAGAAACGTGACATATCCAATCAGGCGACCAGTTTCTGTTGATTAAAAGTCCAATGTCGAAGATACTGTACCCACTTCGGTCGATGTCGTTGGGTACAACATGGGAACACAGAAGGCCATCTGCTACAGAGGCTTGTGTTCAATAATGTGTGCTGAAATGTGTGCTGCGGAACACTTGTGCGGACAGCTGCATTGTTCTCTGTATTCTACATCTACATCCATACTCCGCAAGCCACCTGACGGTGTGTGGCGGAGGATACCTTGAGTACCTCTATCGGTTCTCCCTTCTATTCCAGTCTCGTATTGTTCGTGGAAAGAAGGATTGTCGGTATGCTTCTGTGTGGGCTCTAATATCTCAGATTTTATCCTCATGGTCTCTTCGCGAGATATACGTAGGAGGGAGCAATATACTGCTTGACGAGTTCTTCCACGGATCACTGACAGTCCTGTTTTAGAGAACAGGCAAATCTCTGACCTCCAGGTTCGATGGAGAAGTGTGGGCGTCCAGCATAAGGACTTCTATTCCTGAGCTCATCATCCTTCATTTCCCGTAGATGCTCACGTCAGCACGCGAACAGCCCACCAGATTCACCGTTTCCGAGATGCTCGATCCCAAGTGAAGGACCTTCGGAATCTGGCGCTTCTGAATGGCGCTTATACCAACGCGTTTCCCCATTAGCAGACCCTGTCGCCACTATAATGATTCCCCATTCGTCTCCATTCCACTTTTTTGCTTCCCTTACCGCATCAAGTGCTCACGTTGTCTTCAGGCGCAAAACATTCTCGAGGTGGGCGATGGGAAGGGAAGTTCTACTTAAAGATGTCCTGTATTGAATGCGAATGTTGTGCTGTATGGTGCGAGTGGAGACACGATGCATCAGCTATCTTTTACAGACAGCACATTGCCATTTAACCAAATTTGAATGTGGGATGTTAATCGGTTGAAGACGCTGGAATCAGTGTATAGCTCATTTCACAAAATCACGAGTTTCCGAAGTCACAGTGTCTTGGTGTATGTCTCCAGAAGCGTAAACCACCGTACAGGACTACAACTGGCGTTTTACGACCATCAGACGTCACGGCCCCCCACCCACCCATATGGGGCGATCCACGCTATACTGTGGGTCAGGGCATTGCCGATCTGAAAGTCAGGAACGCTGCCCTGCCGGTAATATAGGAGACATAATACCTTACAGGCTTCGGAAGCAGACGACTGAAATCACTTCCAGTGTCTTCTCACAGCTCTTGTGAATTCAATGCAATTCAGAAAAAGTTGCAAATATCTGTTGCTAGCGCTGTCTGCTTAAAAGAGATGAACTCTACTGCTCACTTGCATCAGCAACCAAGCAAATAGAGATGAACTGTACTACACACCTATATCCCCACCCTGATAAATAGTTTCAAAGAAAATAAAATATTTAGATCATAGACTTGCACTATTTTCAATGCTATTTCAACAGGGGTGGCGGGTGATTGTGGATCACAGGAATGGATGAAATATCACACAGATAATTCTCTTTAAAAAAAAAATAGACGCCAATTCTAACTGTATAATTCGACATGTCACACTCTTCTTAGAAAATCGATGTAAGAGTTTTATTTTGCCCAGTCAGTGAAGACATCACACTATGTATCTCAATTCTCGGCCTCATTTGAGTTACAGAGCGAGACCGAGCAGTGGTAAGACATTCGGAGTGGTATTCGGGATGAAGGCGGCTGCAACCTGAGTCCAGTCACCCGGGTTTAGTTTTCCGATGATTTTAGTAAGACTTTCGAGGAAAATGCGAGGATGGTTTTCTTTTTCGCAGCCTTCCGAAATCTGAGCTTGTTCTTCATGTTGGTTGGTTGGTTGGTTCGTTGGGAGAGGGGACCAAGCAGCGAGGTCATCGGTCTCATCGGATTAGGGAATCAAATCGTTCGTGCCCTTTTAAAGGAACCATCCCGTCATTTTCCTGAAGCGATTTAGGGAAATCACGAACCGTCGTCCTCCCGAATGCGAGTCCAGTGTGCTAACCACTGCGGTTTTTCATGCCTAGAGTTATAAAACTACTGTAGGCTATCGTGGACTATCATAAGTAAGTGTAGACTACGCTAGTTATCGTAGTAGCTTTCGCCTGTTAAAGTGGTACGTTATGTGTGTTGCATTTCGTGTGTTACCTCATAACGCCTCTTTTATTTATGTATGTGATCAGTGTATTACCAGATTACCCTTAAAAAAGGGGAAGTGTTGTATTATGTGTAAACTCAATGAGGGTATATAAAGGGCCGCCTCACCTACGGAACACTTTTGTCCTACTCAGTTATCCAATTGTCTGTTATTTAAAGATTATCATTATTTATAGGAAAATGGAACTTGTCCATATTTAATTCACCTTTTATTCGAAAATTGTTGATCTATATGTGAAACAGTTGTACGTTGCAGTGAAAGCAAGCACTATTTCCTAAAAAGCGTAAAATTTAGAAGAAACACAAAACAAAAACTTATCGAACATCGCTTCAATCCTTCACCGAGCTTATATAAAACATGTTTCTGTTATTCGTAAGCAGCTTTCGCATTTATCAATACTAATAAGTAACTCATGCCTTTAATCATGATGAAGAACGTACTATTGAGTACAAAGTAACAACAATAAGTATATAGATTTTTTTTACGTTTGTGCATGTCAACTGTACGTGCATAAAACGTAATTGCTTTGGTTGCATAAAAGAGCAACCGTTACGTGATCAACTAATTTTTATTACTTATAGAATGAAATTTATGTTGTAAGGATATAAAATAAACAGCGAACTAAAACTGAACGACGTGCTGTTCTAATTCAGTGCAAAGCAAACAAACTAACAAAAAAAAATAAAAGAAAAGAGAAGTCGTCGGCTCCCAGTTTCTCTCTTAGGGATTCGTTTATGTTTCTTTCCCCACCAATGATATCAACACTGCCGGTAATCCTATCATTTACTACGTCATTTATGTAGCATACCCAAACTACCGAACCGTAGTTTTGGTAAGACGTAACTATATCCATGTTTAATAATCTCATCCTTAACCCTTATCTTCCTTCACTCGCCATTTGGGATCAAGTCGATCTCAGTTCCCAGGAAACTTTGATTATTTCACAAATTATTCCTTTTTACACTAAATAATTAGCATTTCAATAATATAGTTCTGTGCCCTCATGCGGAAGAACTGCTGATGCTGATCTCTGCGCTAGATGCAGTTCTTTTTAGAGCAAAATATATCCGAAAACTTGAATGAGCTAGAATTTATCGTATGTTATCAAATAATGTAGTTTTGGTTCATTATTATATGGATACCAATGTTCATTATTAAAAGATATCTAAGAAATTTTAAATGTCACTTGAAGAAGAAAGTAAATTATTTTAATATTCACGAGGTCCTTCAAAAAAACTTATTTATGATATAGAAACGCTAATAGCACTCAAAAATCTGTATTTTAAATAAGGAAAAACGTTTTCTCAAAATCTGGATGCGAACTCAAGACCAAAAATGTGGAGTACGACGATTACTTCACTGGTCCATAGAAACGCCACGCCAACTGGTGTTCATAGTCACTGCAACGTAAGGACACCGGAAAGTTCTACGTAGATTAACTTCACGTCGCGTCTATGTCTAACGCACACGGCGCGCCTGAGTCAGCCACATCTCACGGCATTTAAACAGGCCGCCAGCAGGCGGCACTGCGAAGCACACTACATACACGGCCCGCTCTGCATATTCTGATGGGTGGCGCTAGTCACGCCACCAGAGGACGCTGTCTTCTCATCTACTCATTGCATGTAAATGTATTCCTCCGCGCGCCTTTTTAAAACGTCGCACACCGGATTCCACCATCAGATCCCGGAAGACTAGCAGACAGTCAACTGGGAATATCGCACGGCTTTATTACCACACAATGTCCAGACATTGATTAATATTAGACACGTTGAGAGAGAAGAGTGATCCAAAAGTTATGTATAGCTTTCACTGTACTGTACAGTAGGTGAATATTTGGCGTGTTCATAGCAAGCCACACTACCTCGTACCGAATACGGACACAACATATATTTTCTTAAAAACTATGGAACTTCGAGTGAAAAATTCAAAATATGTATGAATTCTACATCGACATCTACATACATAATCCGCAAGCCACGTTATAGTGCTTGGCGGAGAGTACCCTGTACCACTGTTAGTCATTTCCTTTCCTACCCAACTCTCAAATAGAGCAACGGAAGAACCACTGTTTGTATGCCTTTGTACGAGCCCTAATCTCTCTCATCTTCGTGCTCCTTAGGCGAAATGTACGTTGGCGGCAGTAAAATGGTTCTGCACTCAGCCTTAAATGCCTGTTCTCTAAATTTTCTCAGTAGTGCTCCTCGGAACCGCGCGTCTGCTACAGTCGCAGGTTCGAATCCTGCCTCGGGCATGGATGTGTGTCATGTCCTCAGGTTAGTTACGTTTAAGTAGTTCTAAGTTCTAGGGGACTGATGACCTTAGATGTTAAGTTCTATAGTGCTCAGAGCCATTTGAACCATTTAGTAGTGCTCCTCGAAACGAATGTCACCTTCCCTAATTACCGATGCATCTCTGTAACACTTGTGTTTTGTTTGAGCTTACTAATCTACCAGCCCGCCTGTGACTGTTTCGATGTCTTCCTTTAAACCGACTTCATGTGGATCCCAAACACTGGAACAGTGCTCAACAATGGGTCGCTCTAGTGTCCTATATGCGGTCTCCTTTACATATGAACCATACTTTCCTAACATTCTCCTAATAAACCGAAGTCGACCATTAGCCTTCCTCGCTACAATTCTAACATGTTCATTCCACTTCATGCAGCTTTGCAACGATACGCCTAGTACTTACTCGTCGTCACTCTGTCAAGAAGCACAATACTAATCTGTACTCTAACATTATGCGTTTATTTTTCCTACTCATCTCCACTAACTTACATCTTTCTACATTTAGAACTAGCTGTCGCTCATCATACCAAATAGACATTTTTTCTGTCATATATCTCGCTACAGTCACTCAGCGAGGACAGATTCCCGTACACCACAGCATCACCAGAAAACAACCGCAGACTGCCAATCACCCTGTCCACCAGGTCGTTTATGCATACAGAAAATAACAACGGTCGTATCACACTTCCTTAAGGTACTGCTGAAAATACTTTTGTCTCTAATGAACGCACGCCGTCGCGAACAACATAGTGACTTCTATTACTTAAGTAGTTTTCGAGTTACGTATCTGGGGACTTATTTCGTATGTTTATACTTACGGTAACAGTCGGCAGTGTTGCGTCGTGTCAGATGCTTTACGGAAATGTAGGAATATGGAATCCGCCTGTTGCCCTTCATCTATAGTTTGCAGGACATCATGCGAGAAAACGACAAGCTGAGTTTCGCACGAGCGTAGCTTTCTAAAACGGTGCTGATTTGTAGACCGAAGCTCTTCGCTCGCAAGGAAATTTATTATATTCGAAATGAGAATATGTTAAAGAATTCTGCAGCAAACCGATGTGAAGGATGTTAGGCTGTAATTTTGTTGGTCCGTTCTTTCACCCTTCTTATGTACAGGAGTGATTTACGCTTTTTCCCAGTCGCTTGGGACTTCGTGCTGCGCGAGAAATTCGCGATAAATTCAAGCTAAGTAAGGGGCCAATGCCGTAGAGTACTCTTTGTAAAACCGAACTGGTATTCCGTCAGGACCCGGCGGCTTATTGGCTTGCAATTATTTCAGTTGTTCCTCTACGCCAGGGACACTTATTACTACGCCGTATGTCCTCCATACGGGAGTCTGTGCGATGGTCCCGCTTCACTAGACTGGTCACCCAGTGATTGATAGAATCTTAAAACGCACTTAGCAATTTTACACAGGACTAGAATTTTCTCGGGTTTTCGGTAAGATATTTTGCTAAGGAATGACGGTGGTAATTGTAAGCATCGCGCATCTAAATTTTTACAGACGCAAGAGTTCTTATTAACTTCTGCCTGTCGTCACTTGCGCGTTCCCTGTTGAACCGGAAGTACAACAGCCTTTGCTTCCTCAGCATTTTTCGAATTTCGTTGTTAAACCACAGACAGTCTTTCGCGTCCTTAATCCACTAGCCCTGCTTTGAATGAGGAACACCCTTCGAAATTTCATCGAAGACCCATTGTGAATGACATCATAAGTAGAAGTTCGTGCTGTTTAATTAGGCGACACTCACGTAGCATCACGCAAAAACAAGGATTACGGTACCGCTTATCAACTGTAAAAAGAAGAATGGCCAAATGTATCTCCTCTAAACACCAAAAATCAGTTTCTTTCCTAACTCAGGTTTCCCATTCCATGCACGGTTTTAGCTGCAGAATTGATCGTCAAGCACAGACAACAGATCCCAGTCACAAAAGCCATATACGACGGTCGTTCAGAAAGTAATGCAACATGTAAAATTTGAAATTTTCCCGGCGAATCAACTGTTCAAAGAGATTTCGGGTTTGCAGCCGTTTCTCGTAAACTTTACTGCACGATATTTCGGCTGGACAACTGCCAGCCATCTTCAGGTGAGCGAGCCGAACGACGACCACTGCAAGGAAAATAATGGAGAAGGCGAGCCGTGCTATTGTGAAGGAGAGAATTTCTTATACGAGACGATGGTTGGATACCATCTCAGAAGAATTGTTCCATCTACACTTGAAGATTGCAGCACTTCTTTCTCCTATGTCATGGGACTGGGTGGATGGAGTGACTTCAGCCAAGTTCTATTGGGTATATAAGGCTGCTAGTTCAAGGCAAATGTCGAAATTTGATCGCTTGATGCCACAACAGCCGACACCACAGGAAATAACTGCACGAAGTTCCGTTGTTAATTTCACGGAAACGATTTTAGACGATGCGACGCTGTCAGTTTCGGGCACAGGTCTTAATTTTGCACCTACACCAAGTGCAGTACCTATTATAAGTTTCGGAAGTGGTGTTGAACAAGCTGTATGTCGCCTTACCATGGACGCTGCTGAAGAAATAAGGGAAGCTAGTCGGGTTCTCCTGAAAGCTCCTCCCCAACGCAGTAACATAACCGCTGTAGAAAGGGCTGCACTGCGGAACCTTCGAGAAGATCCGGAAATAGTGGTGCTGAAGGCTGATAAATGTAATTCCACCGTTTTGTTACCTCGTGGGTTGTGTTTGGATAAGATGTATAGTCTACTTATTGATACCATGTATAGGAGGATTGATCACCTGTGCAACAGAAGACGTGTGCACTTTTGAATTCCTCGTTAGCTCCAGAGACCATCATGAGGTTAAGACCACATGGCAGCGTACCACCGACACTGTATGGTCTTCCTAATGCACGTAAAGGTCTTCCTTTACGATCTATTGTGAGTAATATTGACGCACCCGCATATGATTTAGCCAAACATCTAGCTTATTTGCTGAGACTGTTTGTTGGCAGATGTTCGCATCATATACGGAACTCTGCTGATTTTATCAACAGACTGGGGGCTCTCCACTTAAGTAGTCAGATATTCTAGTGAGTTTCTATGTATTTTCCCTTTTCACGAAAGTACCTCTTGCCGACTGCTTGACGCTAATTGGTCAACAGTTTGAACAGGACATCACTGCTTTGTTTCGACGTGCTCTTCCTCAACTTATTTTTTGTTTAACCAGGAATATTTTGAACAATCTGATGGTGTCGCTATGGGCAGCCCTCTGTCTCTTCTCGTGGCTAACCTTTTTATGGAGGATTTTGAGGAAAGAGCACTTGAATCAGCGGTTTGTAAACCAACTGGTTTTTGGAGATACGTCGATGATACTTTCATAGTGTGGTCCCAAGGAGAAGAAAAGTTAATGGAGTTTTTTCATCATCCTAACTCCATCCATGAGAATATTCGATTTACTATGGAACTAGAGAAAGATGGTTGCCTTCCATTCCTGGAGGTTTTGGTTAAACGGAAGAGTGACTGCTCGGTGGGACATTCTGTTTATCGTAAGGCCACTCACACTGATTTGTAGTTGCATTCTTCAAGTTGCCATCACCCATCCCATGCCATGAGTGTGCTTAAAATCCTTGCGCACAGGATACATACGGTGTCGGATGCAGAGAATTTGCCTAAGGAACTTGCACATTTAAGGACGGTGTTCAGAGACAATGAATACTCGACCCAGTAAATTAAAGGGCCTTCTCAACTAGAGCCAGGAACCGGAAGTGGATAAAGAGAAGAACGCGCCAGCCAAGTCCCTAGCTTTTCTTCCCTTCGTTGGAAATATCTCCTTCAAAATAGCGAGGATTCTTAACAATTTTCATGTGAAAGTGGTTTTTCGTCCACCTTCTAAGATTTCGGATTTGCTGGGATCGGTGAAGGATTATTTGTTACTGCGGAAGGCGGGAATTTACAAAATACCGTGTCAATTTGGTATGGGCTATATAAGAAAGACAATGGACATTCAATGGAGTACGAAAAAATTTCGATTTAGGCCACAGCAACAACTTTTTGGGGCTCCATTATCAAAAAATCCGTTGAAATACGCATCGCGGGAAATCTAATGAGCCGTGACAGTGGTTACCAATTGAATAACGCGTGTAATCCTATCATCTCCGAAATTTGCTCGAGACGAAGACGCCAGAGAACTTCTATGGCTGCGGCCAGCGACCATATCGACGGCAGATGAGTCTTGCAGTTCCACCAGCGAGGGCGCTGTCGCTGGGCGGTGTGTCCTTCTGTCTCCGCGACTGCAACGCATGCACGACAGTACCATCAACGCACTATTTAGGACGGAACGGAGAACGTCTTCGTTACTCCTCGTTCGGCTCACCTGAAAATGGCTAGCAATTATCCATCCAAAATACCGTGCAATGAAGTTTACGACGACCGGTTACAAGCCCGAAATCTCTTTGAACACGTAATGCAACACTTTTTTCTGTAAACGGGTTGGTTTTATTCGGCATTGCAGTACATCATACTATTCCCCATTCTCATGGCTACAAAACGCGATTTTTCAATATAATCTCCGTTGAAACCGACGGCCTTATGCAAAATTTACTGGGAGGGGCTGTAAGCTCGCATGGTACCACTCTACTGGACGACGTCACAGCCAACGACTTGCTGCAGCAGTAACCTCCCACCGTCCACGTACTGCTTCCTGCGGCGGGCACCCTTCACTGGGCAAAATGGGTGGAAGTCTGAAGGTACGAGATCAAGGCTGCGGGAAAAATGAGAAGCAACACTCCAATGAAGTCTTGTGGGCTCCTCTCGCGCACGCAGACTGTGTGTGAGGCCTTGCATTGTCATGGAGAAGGAGAAGACCATTTGAATTTTTGTGGCGACGAACACGCTAAAGTCGTTTCTTCAACTTTTTGAGTGTAGCACATTGCAGAAGTGACAGCTGTGTGCGGGCGGCCAGCACGCGAGAGATCAGACAGGATTGCGCGACCTTGATCCGCTGATGACAATGCCTCGTCCACCGATTCACCAAGCTATTGGCATTGCCCGGTCTGCCTAGACATTCTGAAAGCGTATATGAATATTTGTAATGCTGTAATTTTCCGCCGAAAGAATTTGAATTATAGCTCTCTGCTTGGAACGCGCCTCCGTTAGAGACGCCATGTTGAAGGCTAAGTACAGTGCTGCCACCCGTCGGAAGTTCATGAAACTCTGTGGGCTGACGCGGGAATATTCCAAGACATTGTGCACTCTTCAACCGAGATTGGCCCAGAAGAAAATGTGTTGCACTACTTTTGAACGCCCCTTTACATCAGTGGTGACAGTTGATTAATTATTTCTCCTGATTTAGACACAACCTAATTACTCTTCCCAGTCATGTGTGCGACTCAGTAAAGGCACGTGAAATGCAAATCACGTTTCGCAAATAATTCTCTCTGTGGAGCGAACTGTTCGCTACTGTTATACTTCTCGGTAGTTTCCTTTCTTTCAGAGTTCTCACCCAGCATTGTACCCAGAAGAGCTTCTGTGAAGTTGCGAAAAGTAGGAAACAGACGATATGAAGTGGGGCTATCGCGTAAAATCAGTGTTCGGAAAGGCGAATTTAATGTATGTTTGAAAGATACTGAGAAACTGCACTGCACCTATGAATAAAATCGTGTACAAGACGCCAATACGACCACTTCTAACGTGCTGTACTCGGCACCAGTGTTAAGAGACTTTATCAACAACGCATAACAGCAAACATAGAATTCAGAGACGGATGGCTACTGTGGTAACAGATCGGTACATCCTAAACGAAAGTGTAAATGCTTGGGGAACTTAACAGGGAATCGTTGGAAATAAGACGTAATCATTCTTGCGAAACCCTAATGCGTAAAATTAAGGAAACTGTAATCTAATAAGACTGTGGTGCCATCACGCTTCTCCATCCTTACCCAGCGCATCCCTCACCACCTCCACCGAAACCACCTCCTCCCCAACACCCAATATGGCTTTCGACCTTCCTTCTCTGCCGATGACCAACTCCTATGCCTCCCTCGTCTCCTCTCCCTCCAGCTTAACTTCCGTCACTCCACCATTTTTGTGTCCCTCGACCTCGAAAAGGCCTACGACCGTGTCTTGCATCCTGGTCTCCTGTTTAAACCCTCACCTACCTTGGCCTCACCATTGACCGTCTCCTCACCTGAATCCCTCATTTCCTTTCTATCCAATCCAAAGCCCGACTCCTAAAACTCCTCTCTGGCTGTACATGTGGGTTGAATCCCTCTACCATCCTCCACACCTACGAATCCTTAATCCATCCCATCCTCTGTTATGCCAGTCCCACCTGGATATCCCCCCCCCCCCCCAAATTTTATAAGTCCCTCCAGATCCTCGAGCGCCATGTACTCTGCCCTGCCTTCCATATACGCCTCCTGTCCCCCACGCGGATCCTCTATGATCTGATTCCTTTCCCCCATCTGCTCCTATTTATCGAACATATCTGCATACTCTACACCTCCTGCCACCTTGATCCCTCTCATCCCCTGGTTGCTCCCCTCCTCTCCAACCCCCTCCCTCTGCCTCGTCTTCACTGTTGTGTCCCCCCCCCCCCCCCTACCCTCCATCTCTACACCCTTCATCTCTTTTGCCAAGATGGCTTCCATCAACTCCCTGTCCCGGATGATGCCCTCTCTCCCTCCATTTATGCCTCCTATCAACTCTGATCCTCACCTCCCTGTCCTTTTCCCAGACACCCTCTCTCCCCCCCCCCCCCCCTTGCATCCTTTTTTCCACGCCTACCCTCTCTCTGCCTCCCTTGTCTCCCCCAAGTCCTTTTGCATTTCCTTCCTCTGCCTTTCACCATTCCCTCTCGCGTCTGCCCAGCTCCTGCTCCCTCTTTCTGAGTCCTCTCCCTCCATCCCTCCGTCGGTCCCCCCCCCCTTTCGTTTTTCCTCTCCCCCTCCCTTTTTTCCCCTTATTTCATGGCTGTGTGTGTTTGCCTTATGCTGCTGTGTGTATTTTCTGTTCTTAGCCTTTTATACTTGTTATGATTCTTATCCTCTTATGGTACTTTTCTTATCTTATTTAATTTCTTATCACTAATTGTTATCTTGTTTACTGTTATTAAAGAAGACTACACATTGATCTTGCCAAAAGCGAGAAGCGATTCTTCTTAGTGTTGTAGCTCTCTGTGGCACTCTGGGATGCACCTCTGGGATGCTCCCTGGGGACATCACAGTAGTTAAATAAGTCATTAAAGAATTCTGTGTTGGGGTGGTTATGGTGTGGGTTGCAGGGGTTACGACCCCTGGGGAGGTGGGTGGGTACTTTCTGTGTTGCTCTGGACATCATACTGTAGCTGGGTGTGATTTTTATATCTCTTGCGAACAGAAACCAGACTGTCGCCGTGTTTTTTTAATTGTCTGTCTACTATCTTCCCTGTCTGCTTCCTGTGTATTTTATTATCATCGTCCACCATTTGCTTTATGCTTCAACTTTCCACAATTTTCCGCCGTTTTACAATTACGTCACCGTTTTATCGCCTGCTTTTATTGTTTCTTATCCTCTTATGTTTTAAAAATTCTGTCGGCTGAAGAGCAGCGTACAAACTGCTGCCAGCCCGCCCCCTTCGGGAGGAATCATGCGTCCACCATGGAATGCGTCGCTTAGGGATAATGAGAATAAGGTAACACAAATCAGGTCTTCTGCAGCGCCATATGGACAGTCATTTTTTCCCTCGCTCAATACACGAAAGATATAGGAACTATAAGGGTAACATTTGTGTGATGAATTCACCACTGTGCACTAGATAGTCAGAGCCTGAGGTATGTTCCGCGTCCACGGAAGGATAGTGGCGACGGTTTTCGCACGCTGAAGCAGAGACGCTATTGGCTCACAACAGGCTTTTGTGATCAGCCGTTAGACGTAATTCCGGTGAAGTATTCCAACAGCAGAGGCGTGAGAAAGCGTGGGCGCCACTACCGACGCCAGGGTCGTGCCGTAAATGACAATGGCTGTGCCTGAACACGGCCGAGAACGAGCTTTAGATGTCAAGCCTGGTGCGTGTACCGTGTAGTGGTCAGCACTACATGTAAAAATAGAAGTAAGACGGACTCGTGATGCTTATTTATATTCATTTTTAACGTCATTAAAAGGTAAACCTGTTACCAGCTCATTCATTGGTTTGAAAACCAATAAAACGGATTCGCGAGTTTTATTTATCTCCATTTTTAACATCATTAAAAGTTAAACCTGTTACCAACTCGCTTGTTAGTTTGAAGACCGCAGTGCTTTACTAAGCGTTGTTATGTTGCAGGTGGTATAGCGTTGTCTTCTTCCGATCTCCGAACTGACTAACCCAGCCGATTATAGAGGACATGAGAGGACTTACGTCAATGGTGAATAGGTCACTAGAAAAAGACTGGTCACGTCTGCATTTTTAACTCCGCCTTATACAAAACACTGTCTCTTTTTTGTTCATCCAAACATGTTTTGACACTTATGTTTCATCTTCTACGGGTCAAATTTCTTCTACGTTATATAATAGCATGATTGTAGTCGTTTATTTATTTTAGGCCTAAAAATTGTAACATACACATTTCGTTTGCTTTGTTTTGATTCCTCGCATAAAATTTACATTGTTAGTGAAAATGCATTTTTACAGATCAGCTTTTCCCATAACTTTTTTGTCATTTTGGCAACATCTCATCCGCAAA
Source organism: Schistocerca serialis cubense (assembly GCF_023864345.2). Lineage (NCBI taxonomy): Eukaryota > Metazoa > Arthropoda > Insecta > Orthoptera > Acrididae > Schistocerca > Schistocerca serialis. The sequence continues at coordinate 467,030,180 of NC_064643.1, forward strand.
GCGCTCATAAAGACATTTATGCCTTTTTAAATACTTTTCGTAGTTGGTGGTTATGTGCGTTATTGTAATCACATCTTCCTCCTGCGGCGTATCTGTTTCTATTGCCATTGTGCACACGATTTTCACGTTATTTTCCACGAAAAGTGATTTGAGCAGACACTTTTGTCTTCATACTCATTGAGAGGTGCTACGTTATTGTCGCTGCTCACTTGTTCATCATGTATCTTACCTCTCGTGAGAACTATTGTGGTATGTCTGCTGAGAGACAACTGATGTCATGTCATGTCATGTGCGATCTTGTGTGTGTGTGTGGGGGGGGGGATGCGTGGTCGTGTTTGTAAGATGAGAGAGAGAGAGAGAGAGAGAGAGAGAGAGAGAACTAGAAGGGGGGGGGGGGGGGGGAGAGGGGAGGTAGCGGATTGAGAAACCGACGTTTTTGGATATTTGAGGGTGATTGAGTAATATGTTTTATATTGTGAAGTGTCTTTGTATAGTTCACTGAGTGTCCCAAACAGTGTTTTGTTGCAGAGTATTTAGTATATTGATTCATGACCTCCTTTCTTTTATCATTGCTTCTGGTATGTGGTAGTTTTCCTCTATTGTGAGTTTTTGGTAAGTACTATTGCTTTCTCTGAAGATCTTTACGAATTTCTGCTAGAGACTTGCTTTCTCTGAAGATCTAAAGATGAGTCTCAGTATTGTTTGGGTGGTGGTTTTCTTGTACGAGATGATCTGAAAAAGTGAAGTGAATACTGTGCCTTCAATTTTTTATTTTTTACTTTTTTTTTATTTTACTACAGAGGGATCTATAGTTTGACGTGGACTCGGAAGTACAGAGCAACGCAACATTTTTACATGGACAGATACTGACAGAGGTGAAAGAAGTGATAAGTGCCAGATAAAAGCAGTCCATTAATTCATTTGTGCAACTTCTTCGAAGGCTTCGCCTTTTTCCATCAAGTGTTATGCACATCCCTCATAGGTCCTCTTGTTCGGTGCCTCTGTTGTCAGTGGCTAGTCCCTGTTTGATCTCTCCACCTCTTTCTTGGAAGGTCTTTATATGAATTGCAAAAACACGGTTCCGCAATTGCTTTTTGAATTTTTTTATTCATCATCCTTTCAAACTATACTAAGTTCCGATGTCCTTTTAGCTTCCCGACAATTAGATGTGTGAAAATATCACTTACCAAACTCTGAGACAGCCGCTAAAAACACTCTTCCAGTAATTTTCGGGTTTGCAGCCGGATCCCGTCAGCATTCTGCCACGATATTTCGGCCCAGCGACGTCCGGCCATCCTCAGGTGAGTAGACGAAGTACTGAAGAGACCGGTTTTTTTCCTTCTTTATTGTATTTCAATGCCCTACCTGGGGTTGGCTGGCAGCAACATATGCGCTGCTCTTCAACCGAAAGACATGAATAATACAAAGGAAGACTTTTGAAAGAACAGAAAGGAGAAAATATGGTGTACATATACATAAAAAGGAGGGAACAGTACGGAAAAGAACAGACAAAAAGGAGGTGACTGTAAAATGCAGATAAAACCGGAATAAATTAGCGCACACAAAACAAAACCACACACTGGATCATGAAAGTATCGACGGACGGCGTATCACATAACAATCACTGACACTAACACCATGTACAAGTCCAGCACACAATTAAAATCACAGCTTTTGACGCAGGAGAGAACAGCAAGAAACACAACCCTGACATAGTACACTAATGACGATGAGCAAACAGAGAGAATCTGCCAGGGGCATACAGACGAGGGAGAAGGGTAGAAGGGAGGGAGGGAATGAAGAGACCTGATGCAGTCATGGTATTTATAGCGAATTCCGCGCATGCGAATCACACTGGCGGGTTTACGGCGCGTGCGTTAGGAGGTGACATGCGCGACGCAGCCAAGTTGTGCGTGCTGCCCTCAGTGGTGGAGTAAGAATAAACTAGTTGCTAAGTATCGAGTGAGCATTTAAAATGGAATGATCGCATAAAGTTGATCGTCGCTAAAGCAGATGCCAGACTGAGATTCTTTGGAAGAATCCTAAGGAAATGCAATCCGAAAAAAAAGGAAGTAGGTTACAGTACACTTGTTCGGCCACTGCTTGAATACCTGTTCAGCAGTGTGGGATCCGTACCAGATAGGGTTGATAGAAGAGAGAGAGAAGATCCAACGGAGAGCAGCGCGCTTCGTTACAAAAATGGTTCAAATGGCTCTGAGCACTATGGCACTTAATTTCTAAAGTCATCAGTCCCCTAGAACTTAGAACTGCTTAAACCTAACTAACCTAAGGACACCACACACATCCATGCCTCAGGCAGGATTCGAACCTGCGACTGTAGCGGTCGCGCGGTTCCAGACTAGCGCCTAGAACCGCTTGGCCACTCCGGCCGGCGCTTCGTTACAGGATCATTTAGTAATCGCGAAAGCGTTACGGAGATGATAAATAAACTCCAGTGGAAGACTCTGGAGGAGAGACGCTCATTAGCTCGGTACGGGCTTTTGTTGAAGTTTCGAGAACATACCTTCACGAGGAGTCAAGCAGTATATTGCTCCCTCCTACGTATGTCTCGCGAAGAGACCATGAGGATAAAATCAGAGAGATTAGAGCCACACAGAGGCATACCAACAATCCTTCTTTCCACGAACAATACGACACTGGAATACAAGGGAGGACCGATAGAGGTACTCGAGGAACCCTCCGCCACACACCGTCAGGTGGCTTGCGGAGTCTGGGCGTAGATGTAGATGTAGCATTTCGATTCTGTTGTGACAGAATAATTTTAATAACTTTTCCAATTTTTGTCCAGATGAAAGCCGTTACCACAATTCGTTAAATTATCAGCAAGACGTGTTTCCACTGATTGTTTAATTACAGAGTCACAGAATCTGCAAACCCGGTGCTCAAATTTTAGTATTATTGTATTTCAGTGAATGTCTCACGGAAATGCAAATGTTCCGCCACTGCTGATTTTAAAGGTCGCCGCAGACGGGTGTGTCTTTCCTGTTCTACACAGTGTTCCTGGACCGTTCGTGTCACCTGACCTATATATAACTTGCCAGTTCGATTCGCATGCGCGGAATTCGCTATAAATACCATGACTGTATCAGGTCTCTTCAGTACTCACCTGAGGATGGCCGGACGTCTGTTGGGCCCAAATATCATCGCAGAATGTTGATGGGATCCGGCTGCAAAATGGTTCAAATGGCTCTGAGCACTATGGGACTCAACTGCTGTGGTCATAAGTCCCCTAGAACTTAGAACTACTTAAACCTATCTAACCTAAGGACATCACACACATCCATGCCCGAGGCAGGATTCGAACCTGCGACCGTAGCGGTCGTGCGGTTCCAGACTGTAGCGCCGTTAACCGCTCGGCCACTCCGGCAAGCCGATCCGGCTGTAAATCCAAAAATTTCTGGAAGAAGAAATACATGGGGAAAATTTCAGAAGTCACAGCTCATACATTAGTTCAACAGGTGTAAATAATACACACAATGGCGAGAGCACACATTTTTAGACAATGTAGCCCGTGCTCAGTATGGTTATCATCGTACAGGGGCGCAGTGGGAGTATCAGACAGATGTTCGGATAACTTACGGGAGTGCAGCTCCATAACGTCTTCGAAGAACGACAATATTTCGATAGGTGCATGATCTGTTATTTTCAAACCACAAATGCTACAAGAGCGCGCACGCTCCCTCCCCCCCCCACACCTCTCTCTCTCTCTCTCCTCTCTCTCTCTCTCTCTCACACACACACACACACACACACACACACACACACACAAAAGCGTGTGCGCGTTAAACAATAGAATAGCGCCCCCCACACAAACATGACCAGAGTCAGAAGTTATCCGTAGTGAATATTGGTTACTATGGAGTGAATAGCATTAACTCCGGTACCTGTTTTGTTTGATCAAGCGGAATTTAAGAAAAAAATAAAACAGAGTTTAAGCAATGACATACATCTCTAACAAAATTTAAGTAAGAAGTCCATCTCTATTTATAAAGTGAAATGTAGGTTTTTGTTCCAATTCTGCTTAGGATCCTGCTCTCTTCTTAGCCAAACAAGAGGGAGACAAAGTTAATGCAGCGTTACCCGCTGATAATTTATATTCACAGTCGATAACTTATCACATTGGTCATCTTTGGTTGTGTGGTGGTGCTACTGTTTATGGAGTGTGTGTGTGTGTGTGTGTGTGTGTGTGTGTCTGTGTGTGTGTGTGTGTGTGTGTGTGTGTGTAATCTTTCGGCATATGCTTCGCATACCGAAGCTTTAAATTTCCATTCACAGGGTTCTGTCGTTTTACTTGTTCCTTGAAAGTGATGTGGTTAGCACCTGTCGAAATGTCGCTGGTTGTCGAAGATGACAGCCGTTGCAATCCCCGGAGTTGCCTGAACCTATGAACTGGGAGAAACTCAAGATTCGCATTATCATGTAAATTCTTATGCTCATTGTTTCCAAAACAAGAACAGTCCATTTAACGAGAACAGCAAGTAAAGTACTGGAAATGATCAGTATCTTTCAGTGCTGAGGAAATCACCAGTACTCTCAAAAGACTGACTGCTGGAAATTTAAAATATAATATCGTTATATGAATCATTTCCCGGAATGTGGATTACATATATAATTAAAATAGTTCTGAAATTTAGGGATCGTGCACCTACCGACTCTTATGGATTCATAACACTCTCGTCGTGCTCTGAGAAAATCTTAGACCGATTTCACTGATGACTCGAGAAGAAGTTCATACTACCAGACAAATAACTTGTTTTCGGAAGGATTGTTCTACGCTAGTCAGTTTTACATGATTTTCTTTGGACATATAAAGAGGAACCAACCGGAATTCTCTGTAAGCCACTTACGGAAATCATAGAAAATTTAAATCAAGGGCCGGCCGCGGTGGCCAAGCGGTTCTAGGCGCTTCGGTCCGGAACCGCGCGACTGCTACGGTCGCAGGTTCGAATCCTGCCGCGGGCATGGATGTGTGTGACGTCATTAAGTTAGTTAGGTTTAAGTAGTTCTAAGTTCTAGGGGACTCATGACCTCAGAAGTTAAGTCCCATAGTGCTCAGAGCCGTTTGAACCATTTAAATCAAGATGGTTGGACGATCATTCGAAGAACGGTCCTCCCGAGTGCGAGTCCAGACGTATAAAGACAGTGTGTTACAGTCGTATTTGTCGACTCTCAATGGGGGTATGCTAATGATATCACCCTGTTAGTACTGCAAAAAGATAATATATGGTTTTCATACAAGCAAACTTTTAGTTGGCGTGCTATCCCTATACACCCAAAAAGTAAAACGGATGGTTACTATTTGCAGTTCTCGGGGTTTATGTTAAGCCCTCTACTATGTAATGGCTGTACAGCGGAGACTTGGGAGCCAGATTGCCAAGAACTACTCATGCACTGCAGTATGCTGACGATACATGGTATGAGGGGCAGTCAAATCAAAACGAGACAGACGGAAAAAAGTAAGTAAACTGTTCATTTCAAAAGTAAACGCCATAACTGTTAATACACACATTTATCCCACCGTGCGACAAGACAGTCAAAGCCTTCATGGAAAAATGCTTGCGCTTGCCTACAGAGCCCTGGCGTGCACCACTTTGTCCGAAGCATATCGACGACCGGAATGTCTCTCTTCAGGTCTCCAAAAATGAGGAAATCGCATTTGGGGGAATCGGGACTGTATAGAGGATGTGTAAGGCCTTCTACGCGAAACTTCTTCAGCGTACTTGAAACAACTCAGGGAAGATGCGGGCAGTCTCAATCTCTTTCCAAGTGAAAAGGTGCGCGTCTGGACACAATCACTGTTCAGTAAGCAATAAACAGTTCATTTTCTGCTTTCCAACTGGCTCGTTTTCAATTGACTGCCCCTTTTAAAGTATTTGTATTTTTGCGAGCAATAAACAGTTCATTTTCTGCTTTCCAATTGGCTCATTTTCAATTGACTGCCCTTTTTACAGTATTTCTATTTTTGCCTTCAGTTTTGCAGGAACATGGAAAGTAATAACTCCGGCGGCGTCTTACCAACAAATTTGGTTGCTGCATGAAGCATAACAGCTTTCAGAACGACTATTCTAAACTTCGGTAGGAGAAGGATTCCACAATGATACATACGAAAATTCCAGTGAAGTGCCACACTAAATTTTCTGGAATTATAATTGACTCACACTCATGCCCATTACATATCTCATAGAGAACGTACTACCAAGTCTTATGTTTACACTCGATTACAGCGGGGAGCGAAATTTAATATTGTGCAGGTAATGTGCAGAAATCTAATATGATCTCGAATCGCCTGTGGTTGAATGTTATTCAGTAGGAGGAACAAGAAAACTTTTTCAAAACCAGAAATAAATTACGTTTAGTTGAAATTGAAACAAATGAGCCCTCGGTCACAATTTTTTTAGTGTTATTAACCAGGTTTCAACACTTCTAAGAGTGCCTCCATCAGAATTTAGACACTTAAAGAGATCTGTAACATAACCACAAATCTATGGGAAAAATTATTTATATATAAAGTGTAAGTACTGACTAACAATACAAGACAGAGACTGTACTCACAGGTCACGCATAAAATAAATAATAGGCCAAAAGGGCTTTAGTCACAAAATATTTAAAAGAAATGTGTGAAAGCGAGCCTCTAAGGGCTGCTCATACCCGTACAGCCACAGGTTGTAACGGACTGAGGCGCCCGCGTTGACAAGTGCGACAGGTGAACATGACATTGCAGCGAGAGAACGATATAACATTAAATACAGCCAATAAACCTTTTAATAAATGAAAAATTATGAGATGACTTAGATGGAAAAAAACATTTCGGTGAACTGAACAAGGAGATCCGAAATTAAATGTCAAGTAACGGCTTTATACCGTTGAAGAAATTTTTGTTACGCCACTGCAGCTTCTCATTGAGAAAGAGGCTGTTACGTTGCACCAGGATTTGCTAAAGTGATATCAGTTACAAACAGACATGTACTTTGCCGGTAGGAAATGCAGAACCGCCGAAGGCTATCCAGTGCTGATTAATGTTAGACATATTCATGATAAGAAATATATATCCAACCACGTAGTAACACAGAAATTTGAAAGGCTGTGTTAGGGAGAAACGGATGTTACAGAACGTACGATGAACAAAACCAAAATTACGAGCTAGCTTCATGGATTCAAAGGGATTTATTCTCCATAGTGTGCGAACATAACCTGATTCAGAATACCAGTATATCGAAATAATTACATTCGGTACAAAAGAACACTTAGCAAAAAACCTGCATTTCTGATAATTACCTGGAGTAATTCGAGCTATTTACGGCGGGCACTAAAGTCACAATGGGTTATATTTAAGCTCCGGTTACAGAGAATGACTTCGCTTTCCAGTTACACATCTAGATATCCCGTCGAAACCAAAGCCGGGCTTGCAACATTACCTTACATAAAACAGCAAACAGCAAAATCTATTTTGATTTAACGTATTGCAAAAGTTTGCTCCATGCCATACAGCCCCAACCATTATCAAATAATCGAATCCAATATTAACGGACATCGTGAAACCTACCATGGAAAACAGAAATGACGTAAAAAAACTAAAATGTATATGGATCAAGGAATCCCCTATTTGACTGTACGTTTTTCGTATATTTATGTTTTGAGCTATTTAGAAGTACAACTGGGAAACTGAAACCTATAACGAGTATGCAGTAAAACGAATGGCATGATGTAACCACATGTGAAAAAATCACGACTATATGGAACATTACTTACGTTATCAGTACACGTCGGACATATCCGCAAAACGTGTTAGGACGTCGTCAAAATATTTCAGTTCATATCTGTGTATGTAAATCAGACTGTAAGTAGGCTGTTTATGTTTTCTCTATGTAAGTATGCTGTTTAGGTTTTTTATTGGTAACGCCACCTCTGTATGAAAATCACTGGCTGTGCTGTGTGCAGTCTGCGGGTAGTTTGCATTGTTGTCTGCCATTGTAGTGTTGGGCAGAGGCAGCTGGCTGTGAACAGCGCGTAGCGTTGCGCAGTTGGAGGTGAGCCGCCAGCAGTGGTGGATGTGGGGAGAGAGATGGCTGAGGTTTCTAATTTGTCATGAACTGATATATATATTATGACTTGTGATGATATTAAGGTAAATACATTGTTTGTTCTCTATTAATATCTTTCATTTGCTAACTATCCCTATCAGTAGTTAGTGCCTTTAGTAGTTTGAATCTTTTATTTAGCTGGCAGTAGTGGCGCTCGCTGTATTGCAGTAGCTTGAGCAGCGGAGATTTTTGTGAGGTAAGTGATTTGCGAAAGGTATAGTTTAACGTTAGTCAGGGCCATTCTTTAGTAGGTAATTTTGAAAGTCAGATTGCGTTGCGCTAACAAAATATTGTGTGTCAGGTTAAGCACAGTCCCGTGCATAATTGTTCAAAGGGGACGTTTCATATGGCGACCCTGCCAGGATACCTCACTGGAATCTTCTGATTTTTTCTTGTAGTTTGTGTAATTAGTGTAGATTTTGTTTATTGCTAGCGCGTAATTGTAGAGAGAATCTCCTTTGTAGTTGTAGCCTTTCATTGTTGTACAGTAAAACAGTTGTGGCATGCATGTAGATTTGCACCAAGTATTTCGCAGCTGTAATTAACTAGATATTATTTTCAGTGTTATGTTAATGTGTTCTCTTATTTTTGCTCTTCAAATTGTGTTTTTCTGTGTTATCGTGTGAAATATTGTGACAATTATGGCGTGTGAAAAACGTAACACTAGGCTCCAAAGTAAACTGAGAAATGACAGTGAAGACGAAGGCAGTGTGTTAGCGCCGCAGAGTAATGAATTAACAGACATTCAAAGTAGTAATTTGGTAACTGTTCATAGGGAAATGGAGCAGGCGGCAAACAATGGCACGGACAGTGAAACAATTAGTGAAGAGGGAAGCATTATCGATCGATCGGTCGGCAACAGCTCGCCTCAGGAATCCGAAATGACAGGACACAATTTCGCAAATACTGTAGATTCAGGTTTTGGGTTATCACCGTTTTCTCAAATAAGTCAAGACGCATTTTCTGCTTGTCAAAAAGTGAATGTTGCCGGTGCAAATGCACTGCCGAAAAGCGTAGAGAAACAGATTCCAGACACTAATACATTATTATTGCAATTAATGCAACAAATGGAACAAAATCAGAGACAAATGGGACAAAATCTTAAAAAGTTAGACACAGTGGAACAAAATCTCAAAAAGTTAGACACAATGGAACAAAATCAGAGACAAACACAGCAAAAGCTTCAAAAGTTAGACACAATGGAACAAAATCTTCAAAAGTTAGACACTACACTTGAACAAACACGTGAAGATTTAACCACTGAGTTACATAACATTGAATCGAAATGTCAAAAAGTCTGTAATGACGTAAAAACACAAATTTGTGAGCATTTTCAACCTATTTTTTCGCGGCATGAAAATGCATTACAGAATCACGAAGCAGCCATAAAAGAACTGCAAGCCATTGTTCATGAAAATCATGAGACCTTGTGGGCTAAAATTGACTCAGTTGCATCTACCGATTCGGTTACGCAACTTGCAAAAACTCAGGAAAACTTAAAGGACACAGTAGATACTCTGAAACTTGGTTCAGAAAAACACACTGAGGAAATGTGTTCACTATCGGAGAAAGTAGCCGAACTTTCGGATCAGGTCACTAACTTATCTACAAAGGTAGATGATGATCTGAATGACACAAGACCTGTAGCCTTCACTGACACTGAAGAGTGCGAACAAATTAGGAAATTCAAACAAAATCAGAATCAGATTAATACGCAACACCAAAGAGAAATCCGGGAAGTACAAGATCAGCTGACACAATTAATACAAGAATTACGCATTTCAGAGGATACTCGTGCCCCAACTTGGGAAGAGGGACTTAGAAACACGGAAAAGCCGCAAAATAATAACACAGGGCATTTCGGAAGTAATGAAAGAAGTTGGCAAGGTACGCCGAATTTTGAGATGGAACCGCCGAAACGACGTAACTATGACCGACATGCGACTCGCCGACATGACGATTTTGACTATAAGCTGTTCATTACTACACGTAAATTCAAAACGTTTAAGAATTCTGCCAACGACATTCATCCACAAGCGTGGCTCCATCAATTCTCTCATTGTTTTCCTCCCAACTGGTCGTTGGAACACAGATTAGAATTTATGTGTGGCTACTTAGAGAATGAACCAGCTGTAAGAATGCGATCGGTAATTCACGATTGTCACAGTGAAGGAGAGTTTTACCATGCCTTCCTCTCAGCATATTGGTCTCAAGCCACACAAGACCGTGTAAAACATAGCATCATAATGATGAAACGTTTCGAACAATCTGAATTTTCCAGTCTTGTGAAATATTTTGAAGACATGTTGCACAAGAATCAGTACCTGTCAAACCCATACAGCCCCTCAGAACTCATCCGCATTTGCTTAATCAAATTACCTGAACATTTACGACATATTATTTTGGCAGGACGTTGCAAAGACGACATTGAAGCATTTCAGGGACTCTTACAAGAATTAGAAATTGACACTGACAATCGCGGAACGCGAAACCAGGAACACAACAATTACAGGTCACATCCGTCACAATTCCATGACGACAGAAACAATAACTGGATACGACAAGGCTATTCTTACAACGCAAATCGTGACCAAAACAGACACCACCCATATGACAACCACTGGCAGAGTAATAATAGTTACAGAGAAAGATCGCATTTCCGTAGTAATGAATATGACAGAGATAACCATAGAAACAGACAATATGGAAACCAAAACAATTATTATCAAGGGAGACAAAATAACTTCAGACGCAACAGTTCAGCGCGCAGTTACGACTCAGGGAGAAATTCTCCACCACATGACCGACAAACAAGAAACTATGTAAACTACCGACAAAACGACAGATGTGAATTTCATCAGAACTGGCGGGATTCTAACAGAGCTGGGCCCTCTCGGCAAGGCGAATTTGTAGAAGTTCGGTCTCCTAATCCCAATAACGGCGCGCGCCAACAAAGAAACAGACAATGACTCACACCGCAGGCAGCCGCGTGCGCCGGCTGGCTCAGAGAAAAATAACAAAGACGCGAACCTTGAGAAAAGATTTAGCATTCCTTACCGACGTATACCGCATGACAATTGCATTCAAGTTCCAACTCTGCGTACTAGGAAGAGTAAAGGTTTACACCACATTTCACATGTAAAACCGTTTATTGAAAGACTTAGTCTTTGACATAAAATTTTTCGCTTCACATTACTAATATGCTTTGTCAGATTTAGAATCTGTTAACATGTAACAATGTTTGAAGTGAAATATCCAGTCAAGAACCAAGAGAACTTATTTAAACAGAAATGACGAATGCATTGTTATAGTGAACAGACGTCACAGTGTTATTGTGTGTGTACATTCTTGCTTGTTTGTTGCACGATTACGTAACGACTATAAGGCTCACATACTTAGAACATTTACCAGTACTGCTAATGAGATTTTAATGCAACATTTTGGTTTATTTGAAAATACATTCTGAATTTAAAGTGCTTTCTGAGAGATACCAGATGACACAGAGGTTAGTTTATGTGACAGCTACACGATTTTTATCACGACGCTACTAATGAGTGACAATTTACAATGTTGCTTTTGCGGTGTATCTGTTTTATATCTGCACAGTTTTCTGAATTCTTCTGGAAATCAAAACATGTTTTATTAGTAACTTTTGTGGTATAGCTACAAGGAGACAGCCTTTTCCATAGCACAACAATACGTTACAGCACAGTACTTTCATCATCACAACAATAAGCGTAATAACTAAGATATCTCTACGCAAAGCATTTCACTTTTGTTTATCATGAGGTAAGTACATTGGCTTCTGCAGAACTTAGCTTTTGGAGGAAAATAACGACACTTTCACAGAGATTATCTTACAACAATATGCACATTTAGCGCTACAGGACACGCATTTCAGTGATTAATTTTGTACTTAAAACATTTATTTTTAAAGGTTTTTGAATTACAAAGAAAGTTTTCAGTGATACATTTCGTTTCATTGCTGTAATCTGTAACACCTGAGGGTATAATTACATTGATACTCAGGGGGGTACACGCCTACTTTGTGTACCATGTGTGTGGCAATCACAAGGAACCCTAGCTAATATGGTATTTGCTTATACAACTTTACACATCGGTACCATATTTCTCTAACCCACCAATTACACAGCTATCTGATCATTTAACTGAGAGATAAACATTTTTTTACTACATCAGTGACACATGTTTACGTAATTACTCAGTTGGATAACTTCACACTTATGAAACTGTATTTTCTCTGTACTTTGTAAACTGTTCATATTTTTTCGGAATCATTGTGATACTATGAGAGCTTTGAATGATGTATTTGGTAAGGGAGCATGATTTTAAAGTGCGTTTGAGGCAGATGACACTTTTGACATGAGCAGAGAATTTTTTTAGGTTTTGAAATTATTGGAGGAAGCTACGACGATTTTGAGATTTGACTGAGGTGTTATGATGTTATTATTACGACGACGATGTGTACTATGCTGTTGAGATATGTTTATGATCAATAAGATGATGCTACCGTATATGAGGAATAAGGAGTATGTTGGAAACCAAGAATCGTACTTTAAGAGTTATGAAATGTGTGACTGTATCACAATGCTGACGAATATTCTTTTTTTGGACACTTATATTTATAGGATTTTGTTTCTACAGATTTGCAACGCTAATTCTTGACCTGTGAAATATTGTTAAATAGACTGCCACGGTAGCAGAAACTGCTGTCGTAAATATTTCCGTACGACAGTTAAGTGACCACCTGCACGTAATGCGTCGCGGGCACCCAGCTGTGTCAGACGCCTGGAGAAAAAGCCATTATTGCGAGCCCTTTTCAGCGGCACAGGTAGAAAAAAAAAAAAAAGGGGACGTGGGACGTGTCAAACACCTGGAGAACAAACCATTAGGGTGTGCCTTTCATCGCTAATGCGACACCCTCGTTACTTGAAAACATATGATTGCTCGCACTTTGTGCTAATTACTGAAATGCTTATGAATTGATGGGAAATATTCGTACATCTGCACACCTGATTACGACAAGCGTCTTTCTACGAGAGTTGAGAGCTACTAACTTATGAAATGTCACATGACTACTGAATGATATTTTTATGCTTTGCTTTTCATAGTTGCTTATTTCATTTGATACCTGTTTTTCAGCTGTGTTGCAGCACTGCTTTTATAAAATGAAATGCATTTGCTAATGTGAACACTTTCTGTCAACAGATCTATTAAATAATTATTTTATGATCCACATTCTTTAAAAAAAGGAGCACTTGGAAAGGAAAGAACAATAAGAAGGAAGTAGTAACAGTAACACATAATTTTCTTTTCAAGTACATGGTAATATTTCTTTTTACAATCAGTTGTTGTGGTGCACCACTTTAATTACATAGATATTAAGATGTGAATATACATTTCCCTTATCTGCATTGTTGTTTAGTGTAATATTTTTTCTGCTTGCGCTATGTCATGTTTAGGTATAAGTTGCTGCTGTTTGCCAGGCATAGTGCTACTAAATTTCACATTACATTACTCTGTTAAGCCGGTTTTACAACTGATTTTTTTTGTTGCTGCTCATTGGCTCATATTAGTTGTAATTTTGCGTTTTATTTGTTAATTTAGATTTACTGCTGCTTGCTTTGCACTCTGCATTTTTTTTGGTCATTGCTGTTTGTGTTACATGTTTTGTGCTGCTGCATTGCCTCGTCCCTTAGTCTAGCATCTGAGCTCAGTAGATTTAAGTTAGCTTAAGAGGGGGTAGACTATATGAGAAACTGACTATGGAGAATAGGTAAAGAATGCATTGCGAAGTTATATAAAAAGGATTTGGGCCCAAATGAGTAGTGTACAATCAGAAATAATTATTTTGAAAGAAATATGAACAGAATACAGAAAGCATGCTTGGATAAGATTTTTTTGGTGGAAGCAAAGGTTGAAATAAGACGAATGATCTATAGAATGAAGTTTTGGGTTGGACTGCAGTACCAAATGTTACACTGAAAACGAACCCTGTCCTTTCCTATTGGTGTTATCCCACTATGTGTTTGTGTACCCTTGAGTATTTGTTTTCTTCCTGTCTCTGTGTACTGTTTCATAGAATTTTTTTTCTCTTCTAATACTAAGCTATATTCACTAGGAGGAGGAATACTGTTATCCTCAAATATAAGTTGCATTAATAATATGTTATTTTCTTTGTAAAGTTGTTTACAATTCTGTTCTGTTTCAATGTTCATGTGTGAAATTAATGTTTCGAAAACTATTCTCATTATTTTATGTATGTACTTATGCCACTATTTTTGTAACACTGATGTATATGTTTATTTCTATTCTTTTGTAAAGCCTGTACTACAAATGTTATCTGTATTATTATGTTTTAATGATGTATTTTGTACCTTTGTTATTGTATTCTTCTGTTATAATATTGTAATTGACACCAGTTCATCAAATTAAGTAACTTGTAAGCATTCCTTTCACTGCACACGTTTCTGTTGGTCATAGTATATGGACAATATGTGAGAAGTAGGGACTGTTAGTGTTTGCACGTGTGTTAATAATTCTGCAAGGGACTGGATAACAGCATTGCTGGTTCTAAGGACAATTCCAAAAACATTGTGAGTGCACAAGTGGTGGTTTATGGACTTGCTATATTCTCCGCAAGACTCTTCGATGGTGAATGTGCACCTGCACAATCGCAACAGATGGCTGCTGGCCATCTCTATAAGGACTACAGTGGGTCTGTACCTCTGGTGGCCCACCAATACCATTATCTGTGCAAGGACTACAGTGGGTCTACATCTTTGATGATCCATCAATACCATTATTTCTACAAGGACTGCAGTGGGTCTGCACCTCTGGTGGCCCACCAATATCGTAATCTCTACCAGGACTACAGTGGGTCTGCTCTGTGATGACCTACCTACCAATATTCATCAAAACTTCGACTGACTCTGCTGTGGGTTTGCTCTGTTGTGGACCAATACTTGTCTGCATGTCGAGAGTCAGCACTGTCTTTCCGTTGGAAGGACAACACTACTTCTTCAAGACTGCATGGAAATCCACTACTTCCGGGTGCATTTTCTTTTACTGCTCAGACTTTGAGAAAAAACACTGCTATTCTACTGTTATGTACGATTAGGACTGTCTTTATGGACTGTGAGAAAATTTTAGCTTTTGACCAACATTGTATCAATAAGTGTGTGCATTTGATTTCTTTGTTATTGTAATTATGAAAAATTTTATCAAATCATTATTGGGCACTGCCCAAAAAAATTTTGTAAAATTTTTTGTGGGGAGCATGGGGGCTATGTAAGTAGGCTGTTTATGTTTTCTCTATGTAAGTATGCTGTTTAGGTTTTTTATTGGTAACGCCACCTCTGTATGAAAATCACTGGCTGTGCTGTGTGCAGTCTGCGGGTAGTTTGCATTGTTGTCTGCCATTGTAGTGTTGGGCAGAGGCAGCTGGCTGTGAACAGCGCGTAGCGTTGCGCAGTTGGAGGTGAGCCGCCAGCAGTGGTGGATGTGGGGAGAGAGATGGCTGAGGTTTCTAATTTGTCATGAACTGATATATATATTATGACTTGTGATGATATTAAGGTAAATACATTGTTTGTTCTCTATTAATATCTTTCATTTGCTAACTATCCCTATCAGTAGTTAGTGCCTTTAGTAGTTTGAATCTTTTATTTAGCTGGCAGTAGTGGCGCTCGCTGTATTGCAGTAGCTTGAGCAGCGGAGATTTTTGTGAGGTAAGTGATTTGCGAAAGGTATAGTTTAACGTTAGTCAGGGCCATTCTTTAGTAGGTAATTTTGAAAGTCAGATTGCGTTGCGCTAACAAAATATTGTGTGTCAGGTTAAGCACAGTCCCGTGCATAATTGTTCAAAGGGGACGTTTCAAGACGAATCGTCTAAAATATGAGAAGTCATACACAGGGTTTACATTTAGCTCTGTACATGGAAGATACACCCTTACGTCGTGTCCTGTATTAACGTTAGCAAACACAGTGCCGTGGCATCCACAGATTGTCTAAACATGAGCTGACAGTGAGATTTGCCTGTGACGGCTCAGAAATTATTAGTAACCGTGACATAAACCGGGGTGTGTGAGTACAAAGGCAATCTTTGGTATACTAACGCCACATTAACAATGGGAGCCTACTGTAATCGACGTGACGCTCAATATATACTTATAAAAATATACAGTTATGTCAGTGTTTGTAAAACTGACGTACATAAGCGATCCTAATGTTAAAACTTCAACTTTCTGAAATAAATCAATCATAATCTGCGTCCATGCGTGTCGCGGCAGTAAATTTTAAGTCATTCTGTTCCAGGAAATGCGCAGAACTGAATAATGCAGAACACGTCGTAAAAAATACAAAAATTGTGGCATTTCAGTGCAGTCTTACACAGTACCAACATAAATCTATGTGATACGAGTACAAAAAACGGTATATACATACACAAACTACAAATTAACATTCGATGTTGATAATGGCTCAAAAACGGAAATCGCGATAGTGGAAGTAATGAAAAACATATGGCGGCAGTGTTGCCAATTTTTTAATTAAATGTAATGAAATACTGGATGACCTAGCGAAGACATTCAGTAAAAAAGGGACACTGAGAAATAAGACCTAAGCAGCAAGACACTGATGATAAATCTAGTAGCAAATATCGGATCACAGTAAACTGAAATACGATGGATGAATGCAACCAAACTTTCCTTGAACTTCAATTTCATACTGAAAAAAAAATAAAAAATTTCCAAATTTCCATAATCTTCGTGGTACTTAATATGGGATTATTCCCCAACCATCTTCACTGCATATAACTATAAAATAATAATTACTGTAAATGCGATGTATATACGAGGATTGCCCAGAAATAAAGTTCCGCACTTTTTTCCCCTCAGCTGAAAACAATACTACGAATGCGAAATATTACGTACGATTTATTTGAAGTTTCCTGAGTAAGAGCGCCAAGTTTCCGTCACTTCCGACAGATGGCGTAGCTGTATAACAGTTTCTAAATGGTGTCTATAGGTGATGTACATTACAAGCAACGTGCCATCATTGAATTTCTCACTGCAGAGAAAGAAACTGTGAGGAATATTCACAAACACTTGCGAAAAGTCTATGGAGCATCTGGTGTCGACAGAAGTACAGTTAGTCGCTGGGCACGGAGCGTGAGGTCATCAGAAGGCCGTTCGGAGGAGCTCCACGATTTGCAACGGTCGGAGAGACCATCCACGGCTGTCACACCGGACATGTTGCAGCGAGATGATGTTGTATTCGCCTTTAAAGGACGCCATTCATGGAAGGTATTTTTTTGTTGGTTGGTTGGTTGTTTCGGGGAAGGAGACCAGACAGCGAGGTCATCGGTCTCATCGGGTTAGGGAAGGACGGGGAAGGAAGTCAGCCGTGCCCTTTGAAAGGAACCATCCCGGCATTTGCCTGGAGCGATTTAGGGAAATCACGGAAAACCTAAATCAGGATGGCCAGAGACGGGATTGAACCGTCGTCCTCCCGAATGCGAGTCCAGTGTACTAACCACTGCACCACCTCGCTCGGTAATACAAGGTGGTCAGATCATACTGTAGGAAGGAGCTGGATTTTGATCACGCTCTGAGTCCTTCCAGTTGCTGCCTCTTTAACGTGGCGGACGTCCATACTCCGTAAGGGAGCTTGTATGGTACCTTTTTGAAGTTGACGCAAGACGGAATATTAAGATTCCTGGGTCCGACGGAGATCCCTCGCCTCTCAGCGCCGTAATGGATTAACGCTTTCCGGAGCAAAGGTTTGGTGTGCCCTGACCACCATTCCATAAGAAAAGGATAAATGTCCTGTGAAAGCAAGCGACATGACCGAACCTCTCGAACGATAATCTCGAGGGAAGGATCCTTTAGGAGGGATGTTTTCAACATCCAGCGGAGACGATACAATTTTACCGGTTGCGGCACGTGATTTAAGGTTACAGCTACGGCACAGTGATATGTGAAAGAAGCTGTCACATAAAGAGTCAGAAAGATGATCGATTCGGATACTGGAGTTAAATGTAAAATGCGTATACCTGGCGAGAGTGAGATGCTGACAGATTCACGCATCTCGTAGGTTCGAAGAACGCACCAAATCGTCTAGTTACTTACTGAAAGTAAAATTAGGGGTCTGATCCACAGGACGCACGACACAATTCAAATCTCCGCCCAACAGAAGTTTCTGCTGCGGAGTCGTACGGTTCAAATGGTTCAAATGGCTCTGAGCACTATGCGACTTAACTTCTGAGGTCATCAGTCGCCTAGAGATTAGAACCAATTAAACCTAACTAGCCGAAGGACATCACACATATCCATGCCCGAGGCAGGATTCGAACCTGCGACGTAGCGGTCGCTCGGTTCCAGACTGTAGCGCTTAGAACCGCACAGCCACTCCGGCCGGCCGAGTCGTACGAAATAAATAAATTATACCATCTTTAAAAAAACGTACACTGTAGGACGACCAGATCCTGAAGGTGCATAAAGAAGAATCAAAGAAAGGTCACAAAAAGTGCAGCCTCCTCCTCGGCCGTTAAGAAGAACTTCTAAATCAGTCAGTTTAAATCTCTTTATGTAATACCGGTATAACGCAGTAACCTTAGACAGTTCACTGGCCACATTAAAGAAAGAAGAAAGGCCGGGAATAGAAAAATTTCTTGCAAAAATATCATGTCTGCACAAGAATCGTAAATGAATTGTCGTAGCGCCGAAAGTCGAAGCTCGGAAATAATTCTGTTCACATTCAAAGTAAGAAAGGTATAGGCCTGCATTTATCGATTAAAAAAATTATGCAGTTGATTACTTGCAAATGACTTAACAGTCCATGGCAGAGTCAACGGATGAACCTGAATGTAAAGAGGTGGATCCGTCTCTTCCATCCTCTATCTGCTATTTTCTTTTCTCGCGATGCCGCGCGCTCAATTTGAAAAAGTTGTTTATTGCGGTTGTGAGGGAAGGTGACTGCCGCATGGGGAAACGTGGGGACTCCTGCGTAAATTCAGGTAGGCAGTGCGGCTCCTGGGAATCGGAAATTGACGGTACGTCTTTTACCGTCACAGCGTGTACCACTGGCACTCTTGGGCCGATCGGAGTTCGATCAGCAGCGGCTTGTGGCACGCTCTCCCCATTCGCGGTCGCAGAAGAAGGATAGGGATACATCACAGACTTGGGGATTTCTGGTAAGTCCGTAGATAATAGTACGGAGCTCCGGAACAGATTTTTCCACATGCGATTCCGAAGAGGCGGTCACGGTCTCCGGGAGTGCTGGACGCTTTCGAAACTTGTATAGCAACCGACATGCTATCATCCGGTCTAAACTCAAGAGGGAACACGCCTCCTCCAGCTGAATCTTTTCAGTAGAGCGGAGAGGAGAAGAGGAATCATCTGACTCCTCACCATTTTACATCCGTTCACACTTGTTTTGAAGTGAAGGTGGTTGCAGCCAGAAGCTACAATGGAGAAGTCCCGGCGCGAGGCTAACGGCGGAAATGCGCAAAGACCATCACACAATGGCTCGCCTTGCCCTTCATAAACGTGATTACGCACAATGGCTGTCACTTGGGGAACCAGATCCGCTAAGGTTAGCGTTTTACGTTGTTCATAATTGGATTTTGAGGTTGTGACACGACGAGGGCCATTTGTACGGAACTGTCCGCTCTCACTACACGTAAAACAAGTTCTTTCTTGTAAATTATATGTGCCCGGTATCCACACAACTGTAAATGAGAGGGAATATTCCGCTTGACCACCATGTCCACGGAACGAACTCCGCTATAAATTTGTAAACGATGTCGAACGGATCAGCGTTCGCGACGTATGTTCCGTATATCCCCAAACGGAACCAGGGTGACCTTGAGGAAACTGTCATCAGCTTCAGGCGGAAGGTTAAACACCCTGACATTCGCATATTCTACCTCCGTGTTCGTCAGAATAACCATACTATTAGAGCCATCGCAATGAATGAAAGGGACGTGTTGTCAGTGCCGCAAGAGGGGCCTGTCAACCTGAAGCGGGTCTGTGGACTTGACATAAAACACGATCCACAATCGGAGAAAGCCGTGTGAACCAGTCTCGCAAAGCGGCCCGCCTCACGGGGAGACGCCACCTGCTTCGCACTGGGCTTCAGCACTCTCGGAAGAAACGAGCCTGTGACGTCACCGCAAGGGCCACTTGTTTGTGACCGGAGTGCGGCGGGCCGGCGTTGCCCTCTCAGCCTTTCAAATCGGCCCGGTCCACGGACTGACACCGCACTGCTCCACACTGGGCAATAGACTGTAGGACCGAGTGAGACCGTGACGTCACTGCACAGGCCAGGCTGCTCCGCACAGTATTTTACTTTTTATTCTCACAATTGGGAACCCATACCTAATTTTATCGTTAATTTATTTAATTCTGTTTCAAAAATGAAATTTTAGTCTAACAATTTAATCAAAACTACTCGTCGTGAATGATGCCTCATGTAGTATAATTAGTGCTATGCCGGGAAGAACGTTTCAGTCGACACATGAATTCGGTGTCGCAGCTGTCACGTCGTAAGGCTCAATTTAGTTTTTGTTATAGTTATCCACTAGTTTTTTCATTCATTTTAGCATACCACGGTTTCTGAAATTATATTACAGTTTTTGTAATGTCTGAAGCTATAATATGACGAAGTCGACTGTGAGAAATCCTAATGTGGCGTCTAACGTACATCTAGATTGAAAAAAGAGAGAAAGAAAACAGTAGTCTACTTTCCCATTGCTGGTGTAAATCGTTGTGCATTTGCAAATATTTGCTTCTGTTGGCGAAAGTCGTAGTTTTGGCCCCATTCGCACATAGCACTTTAAGTAACGATTATTTTACAATGCTGTACGCATTACGTAAAAAGAAAAAAATGGTAGAACGCAATATATGACAAGTTTTAATACGTAATCAAATATGTAACATACGACGTACGGCATGGAGCGTGAAACAAAGGTGATTTGGTCGCAATTCGAGAGTGAACGTTGGCCACTGTTATTGTTAAAGGAAGTCGAAACAGTATAAACTGAAAAATTCTTTTTTAAAAAACTAGAGGCAAATACGTTCGGTCAGAAAAATACATCGCGGAATTCGTCACTGGAGACAAAGAGTCAAATAAATTATTTCGGCTTCACTTCTGAACTGAGGGTGCCTGCATGAGATCTGTGTCGGCATTTATCATAGGAAATTATTTTTAATGACTCTACATCAAAACATCGACAAATGTATCCGGATGTGTGTTTCGAATCTTCCTACTACAGCGTAGAACTATTATTAACTTCATTAGATGCATCTGAATCCGTCATTCAATTATAGATTAACTGCTTTTATTGCTTCGATGTATGGCACATAGTCATTCGATACATTATGTATAATACGTTCGCTGCCTTTTGTCGATTTTCTTTATCTTTTTCTGAGGCTGTTTTCCTCCGACATATAGGCCTATTCATATTATTTCACGTGCTATCTAGATCGTTATCGGAGAGATGCTGTCTTCCTCACTCAACGTATTGCGATTTTTGCGTTCTTACCCACACGCACACGTATTATGTCTGAAATCTTGGACTCTCACTTTAGAGTTAATCCAAAGGATCACACGACTTTGCATAAGCACTCATAGAAACACTGGCATTCTGTATTTTGCAACATACTGCTTCTTAGTTCGTTGTCGTCTTTCCTCGGATCGACCACTTTATTGTCTTACCTAATGACACTAATCACCTCAACCATTTTCACGCATGTGGTTGAAGCCGTTTTAATTTTCATGATTAGGATGGTGGAGGTTGTGCGACGCTGTGAAGTCTTCATATTTCTAAAACAGATGCTTTGAATCACAGCTGCTCCAACACAGTTAGTAGCAGTCCTGTTGCGATGGACACAAATAAATGAGGTGCGAATCGTCAATAAATTCTAGTAAATTGTTTACAAAAGTCCTTATTTAATCTTCTGAGAAGATATTTTGTGTTATAATCTGTCAAACAGAAGTGATAGTAAAGAGATTTTTGTGGTTATCTTACTATATAGAAGATAAGTACGGAAATTGCAAGAGCATCGAAAAGAAAGGAAAGCATGTCTATTTAACCGGAGAAAAAACAGAAACTAATGACCGGTGAGTACAGAACCACAGAGTCTGATAAAAATGACAGTTCAGTTTGGTCGGTTGGTTGGTTGGTTGGTTGATTTGGGGAAGGGGTCCAAACAGCGAGATCATCAGTCCCATCGGATTAGGGAAGGATGGAGAAGGAAGTCGGCCGTGCCCTTTCAAAGGAACCATTCCGGCATTTTCCTGAAGCGATATAGGGAAATGGCAGAAAACCTTAATCAGGATGGTCGTCCTCCGGTATTTGGTCACTGTTTAAGGCGGTAGCAGATGATGAAGGCAACTCTGAGAACTATACTTGCTGTGTGGAGTGCAATAAACTTTACTTGCATGCTTAATGGTCATCTGGCACCTCGCATATTTCAAGCTGTTCGCGTGTGTCTAACAAGCCGGCCGCTGTGGCCGAGCGGTTCTAGAAGTTTCAAGTCCAGAACCGCGCTGCAGTTACGGTCGCAGGCTCGAATCCTGCCTCGGGCACGGATGTGTGCGATGTCCTTAGGTTAGTTGGGTTTAAGTAGTTTAAGTCTAGGTGACTGCTGACCTCAGATGTTAAGTCCCATAGTGCTTAGAGCCATCTGAACCATTTTTTGTGTCTAACAAACAAATGGCATGTGTTGACCAAAAACGCCTTCCCCAATCTGCTCTGGGCAATATTACTGACAAATGTGTCGTTATGTGTGCACTAGATTTGAGATCTTATGAAGCTATTAGAGGTGAAGGATTTTTGGATCTGGCTCAGAGACACTGCAGCGACCTAAGGAAAAGTATCCGCAAAACCTATTATGCCTCTCCCCACAACTGTCTCACAACACATCACAGAAAGAGTGAAAAATGTTAGAAAAGGAAAATATGACTGAAGTAATTTATTACGTGAACGGAGGTGAATACTGGGCGACACAAATATGTGAATATGCAGGGCAAAGAGGATTCATTACCCGACACGTACAGTACGTTATTTCATTAATGGGGACCTTATGTCGCGCTTCTTGTTTACGACTCGGATTTCAGACGAGCCCAAAACAGATGAAAATGTGAGACAGGAATTTTTGAAACGATTTACCTCAGAAGATGTGCCTTTTACGACTGACCAAGGTGCCAACACTATCGTTGTTCTTCCTGTCATACGCTGAACACAGTGCTAATGAATGCGTTTAATGAGCGGTAGATGTCATCCAGTTTCCTGCAACTTCATTTTATTCCAAATCCAGTGAAGAAACTAGTCACACTTTCAAAGCAAAGAGGCCTCATTCATAGTCTAGGAAGAACACTGGAGCAGTCGAACGATACTCGCTGGAACATACGATTGACCATGCTTCAATCGGTCAAAAAGCAGTAAAAAAATGGCTCAAATGGCTCTGAGCACTATGGGACTCAACTACTGTGGTCATAAGTCCCCTAGAACTACTTAAACCTAACTAACCTAAGGACATCACACACATCCATGCCCGAGGCAGGATTCGAACCTGCGACCGTAGCGGTCGTGCGGTTCCAGACTGTAGCGCCTTTAACCGCTCGGCCACTCCGGCCGGCCAAAAAGCAGTATTCGGTACTGTGTAAGAAGGTCTCTGAGAAATGAAAAACAGGACTGACATCACGTCGATGGGCGACCTGATTTCTGTTCTGACGGTATGTACATGTACGCTGTTGTGTTTCTATATTAAACTTGTATTCATTAGCACGTGAATTATTTGAGGAATTGTAAAAGAGGGATTTTTCTTATTTCCCTTAAAGGAGACCTCAACTGGAAACGGAAAAATCATCTTCACTGCATCTCCTTTTTCCATGGACGATGAAGCTCCTGAAACAATTAAGAAGCCTCTGAAAAAAAAATCGTGAATTCGCCTGAAAAATTATGCAGAGCACCTCGAGCTAATACTTCCCTGCGGACAGCGTTTCGCTATTTGAAAATTGTGTCTGAATCTCAGAGGCGTGAAATTATGGGAGAGGTAAAGCATGCAATTCGGTAGCTCCTACATCAATAATTTCCAATGACCATTCACAAAATGAAGCTCCCCCGTGAAACGCTGTCTGCCACATAAAACTAAATTCGACCACGGAACAGACGGTCATCTCAGGTATATTATCATCCAAATAGTAGTCAAACTGTTTCTCAAACTGTCCAGGTAGAATCTGTGAGCAACTTTGATCAAGTCCCCAAATGCTGGAAAATAATTCAAATATTTTTAAGAACGGAACTTTCTTTCGGTAGTTACATTCTGATGTTTTGCCTAGCAATGTATTAACAGTCTTTGTTTCACCATCATGAACAAAGGTACAGAAATTTGCTTTGTGGGTAGCTATTGACGACAATCCGGATAGGCGCTTAAACCGGAATCGTAAATTAGTCGAAAATGTAGCTCATGATTGGAATGAAAACACACGAAAACACACGACTCTCCAGAAGATAACCAGAAAAATTTTTTTTCTTCTGTCATCCAGCTTTGCATCACAGAGAAATTTTAATTCTGCAAGTTTCATTCTAAGTACACATCGGCAACTTCTGGATCAGGACAATGTTGATGTCTTCTCTTCCTTCATAACAACTCCAATACCAGAGAACGTGAATGAAGGACTGTGTTGTAAATGTTTTTCACTTCGGTTTTTTTTATGTACGCTCTAAATCGGTTATCGATTATTGTATCTGTTTGACTTGTAGCTTTCATTCACGCAAACTATTTTCAAATTAGTGTTGGTTTATTGCAACCAAATAAAGAAATCTGTTTCTTTGTTAATTACTGTTGCACTGTAGACATTATAGTGGCAGTTTTATCGCATTCAAAGTCATCATGTTTTGCTGCAGTGACAATAGTTTAACATGAAAACGCTTAATTTAAATAATCCGTTGACATGAAGTAGTACTGTGGCCCGGCGCAATGATATGCTCAACTTTTCTTTAGCACAAAAGAAAATGGTTTGACATGACAATAATTCGCTTCTCAGTACATTAATTATTCGGTACATACTTTATGCAGTCACACCAACTCTCAGAAGTTTTGTTGTAACACCCCACCCGTTGCTTGACCGATTTTTGAGTGTGTTCGCCCCTGACAAACAACTTACACAGAAATTGGGAGTGGAACTGTAGGCAAAAATGAATAATGCTAGATTTAAATGTGGCCATGTCACCCCTAATTAATCTGCGGTGGTAGCGTTGACGATAAATCACACCTGTTTTTTACTTCCAAACATGAACGATCACGAACACTTAGGGTGTTCAATGACATCAAACACATACACAAAAATAAAATAAAGCAAAAGGGTGAATTCAGGATCAGCTACTGAAAGTAAAGGCTCTACTGAATCACAATAATTTTATTATAACCTTCAAATCAATGCTGAATGAAACACAATGAACAATTTACAAATTATCCTCCTGACTGGCATTGGCAGGGAACTGTGTTAAAATTGGTCCAAAACGCGATCTCTTATAACTTGGCTGACCGACTGACATCGACACAAAACGTAAAATCCGAAGAACCACTACACCCCAAAGTACCGTGAAACCTCTGTGGAAACAGCAATTGTACGTGACCCAACTATTTAACGTTACTCCTAACACAGGCCGAAGCGGGAGCGATCTCACCGTAATGATCCTGTTAGAGCGGCGGTCTCCGACGGCGACGGCGCGGCTGTACAGTTGGCGTGTGGCGTCTTGGAAAGTACACTCCTACACTACTCGGACAACAGACCGCTGTCCATAAACTTCTCTATTTGCAACGATCTTCCCGGCAGCAAAGAGCTGGCGCGGCTAACGTCCACTCAGAACGAAAGACCAAGACGGGAGACGACTTGGCTAAGATCCTCTCAGTACGAGAGCCCAGAACGGAAGACCATTACCGAGAGACCAGCAAGATCGCTCTTCACCTTTGTTTTCTCCCCTTAACTTTTACCGAGCGAATCACATCACTAGAAGCTCTCAAAATACCCTGTTTGCCAGTGCCGACCAATGTACGGCCTCTGGACAGAACTCTTTTCCACCATTCTTTTATTTCTACAAAATTTCACAAGTAAACTCAGCCCTCGCCGGCTGGGAAGAACCACAGCTGTGGGCAATAACACGTTTACTGGAAATTTTCTCCCAAGAGACCACTCGAGATTTCCCCGGCAAGATTCCCCGTCGTAGCGAACACAGATTCTTGCATTGAAAGTTTGTTATTCGGAACTCCTGGCCTGCCCCACTTGAGTTACTCGAAGGCGTCAAATTAGTGGGACATAGGCGAGAGCACGCACAGGAAAGCCCGTCCAGCTATCCACTGCTCTGTTTTGGTAAACACTTGAACAGCTGCAGCCGCACGTCTTTCAGATATTGGCGACCGCTGTGGCCTCTCTAAACGGATTACAGAAATCCCCCAGTTCACCATTCATACCGTCAGGCTGTGGCCTTCGGCGGTTAGGCGGGGACGTAGCCGAGCTCTGTCTCGCGTACTGCCTTTCCGCAAAATCTTATAATTACAAAATCGCGGAATTCTCGGGTGCCGATGCGCTTCCACATAGATTTCCTACACCGTAATTTAGAGTATTACTCCAACAAAACCTAAAGTGTCACGTTAAATGGACTGATGTAAGGTGCAAGGCCGTTGCCACCTTACATTGTTCTTATTTTTGTTTATTTCTTACACCGAACGGAATAATTAATGCTGCCTTTGGGCAGGTTCGTGTGCTGCCAGTGTCAGTACATTTCGTTACACTAGTCAGTCAGTTTTCGAATTCCGTTCTGCATCTCTCGAAACCTGATTTGCGTGTCTAATGACCGACAAATATACGCGAATACAAATCATCATTTACCTTATAATGGAGATATTCAAAGAGTAAAGAAATGCATCTAATCAAGTATATTAGTAACCGCGTTTGTACATTTTAGCAACAAATAGCATTTCAAAAAATTACGTCTTATACATTGTCAAGCATTTATTTCATATCTACAGATAAAATGAATTTCTTTTACCAAAGAAAAATAGTTTGGCCGCATCAGTCTCGTGTTAAACACTTTTCACGGTATATATGGAAATTCCTCACTGCGAGGTGGTAAAGGCACGCCTTGAGTGGTAGAATCTAGTATGCAGTGCGGGATGTATATCTGGTAGGGGGCCAAGCCCCCCCAGTGCGGTGAACTGCGGCGAGCTGAGCAGCCCAGTGCGGCCGCGCCACGGGAGGAGGTGAGCCCGCGGGCTTGCCGCGGGTCGGGGCTATGCGGCGGGCCGCCGTATGACTTTGATTGTATCTACTAGCCAATCATGAATTTCTAACGAACTCGGCTACACATGAAGGGTGGACTTGTCAAAACTAAAACTGACTGTACCTGTGCGTGGAATGTTCCTAAGAGCCACGGACGACATCACGGCACAAGAAAAGGCCACATCAAAATGGAATCACAAACACGAGACGCCGACAGCCCGATGTGACGCTCACAACGACTCTCACGATAGTGAGAACAAACAAGAAAGCTCTCGCAGCGCAGCGATAGAGGCAGAAGGTGGAATGTGTCAAGGTTGTCAACTAAAACTAAACGAATATCTGGCTCGCTGGAACATTCGTGTTTTCCGTCTTCTTTTACTCAGTCAACTCTGAAGGCCAGAAACAAGCAGCGTACTGGCGCATTTAAAATACGGTGCTGGTACAGGATGCTGCGCATAAAACGGATCGAAAGAAAAACTAACGTGTCGAAGAGCGCAAATACCCAGGGGCAAACGGGGCCACGCCCTTCCCCCCTCCCACGCCCTATTGCCCAAACTCTCAAGGAAAGGAAAAGATATAGTGTAGTCAAGAGTATTTTTACAAGAAAATTATTTAAAAGTCTGAATTATGCAAGTTTTTAACAGGGTTGGAACGGGAACTCCTTCATGGCTACTTACAAGTCGCTAGTCGTCTTCCAAGATATTAAAAATACTCCATACTCTAGGTCACGTCCCCCTCTCCACCCCTCCAAACACTGATACAGAACAACATACGAGACACCAAGGCAGTACGACAGTGACATGATACGGACAAGAGGAGACAAACACGAGTGGGAGATAATAAATAAAACCGCTGATGATGTCTCAAGGACATAACATGACGAATACAGACAGACACGATAGCATAACAGAATACTGCAACACACACGAAGTACGTAAGAGAGCAGTTCCAATTCATACACTAACAAAGATAGCAGTACCGAAACGCACTGGGCCGGCCGAGGTGGCCGAGCGGTTCTAGGATCTTCAGTCTGGAACCGCGCGACCGCTAGGATCGCAGGTTCGAATCCTGCCTCGGGCATGGATGTGTGTGATGTCCTTAGGTTAGTTAGGTTTAAGTAGTTCTAAGTTCTAGGGGACTGATGACCACAGATGTTAAGTCCCATAGTGCTCAGAGCCATTTGAACCATTTGAGCCGAAACACACACTCAAAGAGCGAACTCGTTCACCAACAGGACCGCAGACAACCTTACAGAACATCTAGAATAATTAAACTATATTAGAATAGACAGTGTAATGCAATCAACCCTTTAAACTTGTTCTTGTTTAAGTACAAACGGAAGGCATATCCATTCTGCGATTATTATACGGCTGTTGGGATTTAACATTTCTAACTGAGTAATTAATAGATAAGTAACATAATAGGTAAAATTCAAGGTACATAATATAGGAACTGGAGGTTAATTAATAACCCCAAGAAACAACATACCTTACGCTCACGCACCACTGCGCTTTTCCCTGTGTATATAATAGATAAAGTGTTTTTATAAATAGTGTTTAGAAACATTAAGCTGTAGTGAACCGACTCGAAGTAGTTCCGAGGCTTTCAAATAAGGCTGGCTCAGATAGAGTAACATTTCTGTCTCTCTTTCCAAGTCTTTCCTATTATTTACCATCATATCTTCTTAAAATTCGAGGACACGACCCCAAGGGAGAGAGCAGCAAGCAGGTAGACAGATCAAATCAAGATGATCTGCAATCTTCCTCTTCAACAAGCGCTTAGAGAAGCTGTTAACGCTACTGGATAGCGACAGTTAGTTCATAGAGTCATGTCGCTCAGTAGTGAGTACAACGACTTGTGATGATGGTTGTGGTATAGGAAACTACATACGTATCACATGGCTGACGGCTCCTCCTCTACAATCTATTGCTGTACCATTTTTATGTGGCCCTGCGCGTGTGGCTCAGGATCCAAAGATCTAGAACCTTTGCTCTCATTACAGAGCCGTTGTTATTGGTACATTGTATATTTAAAATATCCTATAGGTAATGTTAATATAAGTAAAAGACTAATTTATTCTTATTAGTTATCTCTACCAAATTATTTTACCTGTGCCAGATGTGGGCACAGCACTTTTGCCTATAGTTCAGATAGTGCTGCAGGTGTATTTACGAAGACGTGAACACCTAATCAGGATCTCCACACGCACAACGTCTTCACTGAATACATAACTTTCAATAACTGACGTTCTCTCTTTCACTCACTGTAGGTTCCTACCCCCTTTTTGGCATATGCGACATAGAGAAGTTCGCGATGACAGCTTTTCTTTCATTGCACTGGCAGTCTGAGATTTTGTAGGCTAGGTCATTAATTATACACCACTCATCTGGATTTAACAGCCATGCAAAGATGGGATTTACGAGGAAAGTTCCATCTAGAGGTTTTGAATAATGCTGAATGGGAGGGAATGTGTTGTGGAGTTCCTGGGTCACTATAATCGCAGTCGCCTCTGCCTGAGACGGAGTCTTCCAAAACGAGTGGCATAAGCACCGTGTCCTATCAAAATCTGCATCATAACTTGATTATGATTAACATACTGCTTTTTCAACCCTTCAAGGATGTTCTGGAAGATGATGAATGACGTTGTTTGTACATACATAAACAAGGCTGTAATAAAAGAAACAATAAAACAAACATTTGTCAACGTCATACATGCCGCAGCACACATAGGATCCAAAATGTCCGAGGGGAACAAAAACGACCACCCTTGTCAGTGTTGGAACGAAAGGGTAACTGGAGTTGGCAACTAACAGAGTGTTATTGCGGCAAGTAACTATCATGTGAGAGCCGACGCGGGCTTTTCGCCGTTGGCTGACACTGGATGACGCCCTAACCGGCTTACACCAGGATCCGATTGGCGCGGCTTGTCACACCGCGGGACTCCTCTTGCGCCCCTTGTGCCTATGTGTCACCCGTGTGGTGTGCTGCAGAGCCCATTTATCACTACTCTTTCCAACAGCCAACCAATGCCGTTGTAACTACCAGGAGAAGATCGCGGAAAGACGTCGCTAGGGAAAGAAATTCCGTTTCAAATTACGAGGGCGTGCTGACAAGTAATGCTTTCGAATTTTCTATGTGAAAATTTTTAAAGCTTCCTAAATGAAACAAACGTTATTAACATTCTACTTTCTTATTCTTCATATCTCAATATTTGTTTCTCAACATAGTCACCCTGGCGACGAACACATTTCTCCCAACGAGAGTGCAGTTCGTTGATACCGTCACTGTAGAATGTTTGACTTTGCGGAGCAACAGCCTCATTTCTGATTGCACCGCTTTACCGATATTAAGTTGAGTTCTCAAAGTGTTCTTTAACTTCTGGAAACAGGTGGAAATGGATAAGGTCAAGTCGGGCCTGTATGGAAGACGATCGGCGACAGGGAACAGAAAGCACCAGAGTGTTGAAGAAGTAGCAACGCTCGTCTGTGGTCTGGTATTGTCATGCTAAAATGGAGGGTTCTCCATGTGTGGCGAACTCGCCGAATTCGAAACTAGATTGCAGCACGCTGTTACTCAGGCAACCACATAGTTACATTACACATCGCCAAGTTACACGCTACCAGTGGTAGCCTTCTAGCAGCAGACGGCTGCAAAATCTATAGACGTTAAGTTTTCTTTTTTTTCTTTTTTTTTCCTGGGTCATTAGCTTTAATGACCGGTTTGAGGTGGTCTGCCACGAATTCCTCTCCGATGCCAACCTCTTCATCTCAGAATAGCACTTGTAACTTATGTCCTCAATTAATTGCTGTATGCATTCCAATCTCTGTCTTTCTCTACAGTTTTTTTTTTCCTCTACAGCTTCCTCTAGTACCATCGAAGTCTTTCCCTGATGTCTTAATCGATGTCATATCGTCCTGTCCCTTCTCCTTGTCCCTGTTTTCCACATATTCCTTTCCACTCCGATTCAGCACAGAACCTCTTCATTCCTTACCTTACCAATCCACGTAATTTTCAACTTTCGCCTGTAGCACCCTATCTCAAATACTTCGATTTTCTTCTGTTCCCGTTTTCCCACAGTCCATGTTTCAGTACCATACAATGCTGTACTCCAGACGTACATCCTCAGAAATTTATTCCTCAAATTAAGGCCTATGTTCGATACTAGCACACTTCTCTTGGTCAGGAATGTCCTTTCTGCCTTTGCTACTCTGCTTTTCATCTTCTCATTAATTTAGTTTTTCCTCGATTTTCTCTCATTCCATTTCCTTTTGTTCGGGGTGGACGTCTTCTGACACCCGTTGAAGTTCATCGTTGGTCCGTTCACTCAGTTTTTCACTATAGAGGTCAGCTAACCTTCTGACCGAACTCGGTGAGTTACTGTGCTGGCCAAATTTGTGTACCGGACCGAGACTCGAACTCAGGACCTTTGCCTTTCGGGGGCAAACGCTCTACCAACTGAGCTACCCCAAGCACGTAATATACTTACATGGAGTGAGGTGCGAATCAACATTACGTGACCTGCTTCCTTACCATGCTGCGACGCTACTCATTGCGCTATACCGACCGTAGATGGTACGGCCACTGGCAACATTAGGAATAGAGGTGTAGAATGTTCATAACGTATTTTTTTATTTAAAAACATTTAAAAATATTCAGATGAAAAACTCGGAGGCATTACTTTTTATCACGGCTTCGTACTTATCCTCACAGGACATACACCATTTGAGAGCGATTCCTCTTAGTCATGCCGGGCCTCCTTTTGCCAGCGTAGTGCACAACTAGACGTGGCATGGATTCAAAAAGTTGTTCGAAATCTCTTGCTATGTCTATAGCCTTCCATAATTCCGAAAGTGTTGCAGATGTAGGATTTTGCGGACGAACTGATCTCTCGACTGTTTCATAAATGTTTTACGAGATTCATGTCGGGAATCTGGGTAAACAACTCTTTCGCTCAAATTATTTTCAAACCAATCGCAAATAACTGTGGCCAGGTGACATGCACTGTCATCTGTAAAAATTCTATCGCTGTTTGGGAACATGAAGTCCGTGAATGGCTACATATGGTCTCCAAGTACCCGAACATAACCATCTCCAGTCAACGACCGGTTCAGTTGGACCAGAAGACCCAGTCCATTCCATGTAAGCATAGCCAACCTCATCTTGCACAGTACATTGTTAACAACTTGGGTCGATGGATTCGTGGGGTCTGAGCCATACTCTAATTCAGCTCTTATCAATTGAAATAGGGACTCACTTGACCACGCCATAGTTTTCTATTCGTCTAGGGTCCAACAGATATGGTCACGAGACAAGGACATGTGCCGCATGCTTTCGCAGCAGTCATTAGAGGACCATCGGACACTGTGTTATTCGTGGTGAAAGGTACTGTTTGAAATTTGGTACTCTCGGCAAACTCTTGACACAGTGCATCCAAGAATATACACACATCGAAAAACGTTTTGCATCATATCGGTTCCGAGAATTACAGAACCTGTACAGAAAATTGGAGTAGAGATCAACATAAACCTAGTTTCCTTCCTTTTTATTGCTCATGAAAACCACACATTGTATGTTTTATCACCATGCAGCGAGATCTTCAGAGGTGGTGGTGCAGATTGCTATACACACCGGTACCTCCAATACCCAGTAGCACGTCCTCTTGCATTGATGCATGCCTGTATTCGTCGTAGCATACTATCCACAAGTTCATCAGGGCACTGTGGGTCAGATTGTCCCACTCCTCAACGGCGATTCGGCGTGGATCCCTCAGAGTGCTTGCTGGATCACGTCGTCCATAAATACCCCTTTTCAATCTATCCCACGCAAGTTCGATAGGGTTCATGTCTGGAGAACATGCTGGCCACTATAGTCGAGCGATGTCATTATCCTGAAGGAAGTCATTCACAAGATGTGCACGATGGGGGCGCGAATTGTCGTCCATGAAGACGAATGCCTCGCCAATATGCTGCTGATATGGTTGCACTATCGGTCGGAGGATGCACTCACGTATCGTACAGCCGTTACGGCGTCTTCCATGACCACCAGCGGCGTACGTCGGTCCCACATAATGCCACCCACAAAACAGCAGGAAACCTCCAGCTTGACGCACTCCCTGGTCAGTGTGTCTAAGGCGTTCAGCTTGACCGGGTTGCCTCCAAACACGTCTCCAACGGTTGTCTGATTGAAGACATATCCGACACTCATCGGTGAAGACAACGTGATGCCACTCCTGAGCGGTCCATTCACCATGTTGTTGGGCCCATCTGTACCGCGTTGCATGGTGTCGTGGTTGCAGAGGTGGACCTCGCCATGGACGTCGGTAGTGAAGTTGCGGATCATGCAGTCTACTACGCACAGTTTGAGTCGTAACACGAAGTCCTGTGGCTGCACGAAAAGCATTATTCAACATGGTGGCGTTGCTGTCAGGGTTCCTCCGAGCCATAATCCGTATTAGCGGTCATCCACTGCAGTAGCAGCCCTTGAGCGGGCTGAGCGAGGCACGTCACTGACGGTTCCTGCCTTCTGCATCTCCTCCATGTCCGAACAACATCGCTTTGGTTCACTCTCAGACGCCTGGACACTTCCCTTGTTGAGAGCCCTTCCTGGCTCAGAGTAACAATGCAGACGCGATCGAACCGCGGTATTGACCTCTAGGCATGGTTGAACTACAGGCGACACTAGCCGTGTACCTCCTACCTGGTGGAATGACTGGAACTGGTCGGCTGTCGGACGTCCTCCGTCTAATAGGGACGCCACCTAGAGAGAAGGCCTGTGCGCTGAGCAGCTCGCCTGCCAAGAGTAGTCATACAAGTTCCGTCCGTCCAAGAGCGGCTTCTACTGGCAGGAGCTTCTAGAAACGCTTTTCTCTGGCTACATGTTTTATTTCTAGTGTCGTACATCACTATTTCAACAAAATTTCTCTTATATCAATTATTTCACACACTAATACATTAAAACTTACCTGTTTTTACACTGCAAATGCAAAACTTGTAACGGGATTGATGGCTTAATTAGGCCTATACACATGTTCTTAACTACACACAAATTAGCATTTTTAATAATGAAAACATCAAGATCTCTCCATGTGAAATCCATCAATACAAAATTTAATTTAACATTAATGATTTTATTCTATCACAATGATGAAAAATCCAAAATTGAATATTTTTTTGTGCTTTTTATTTTAGTGTTCTTAATTTTTAAAATGACCAAACTTCTGCCACTTTTGTCTTTCTTTGTAACCTTAAAAAGGTCACAACCACAAAACCATTTGACTTACAGACCTGGAATTTGTACCACTTTATTCAGTTTCTTCTACGGTTTAAGGATGTGTGCTACTTTACCAGATTCACAAAATCGCTGAATTCTTCCAAACCCAATTTTTAATCCTTAAAATTTCAAAATTAGAGTTTCTTGAAATAAATTTTATTTAACTGCAATTTGATTTGCCAACTGTATCACAACTTTTGCAGACTGGTTCATGACAGTTACGTTAAAATGAAATAAACAAGTTACTTGTGGTAGCAGTTTTTGCAGATGATGTATATAAATTGCAGTAGTTTAAAAGAAAAAGGCCTTTTGCAAGCTGCACATTAAGTGTTTTTTATTTAACTTGTGCGCACAGACCCATTTTGCCTTATTTACAAGGTGTCTTCAGTGGGTGTCAGATCAGTGTCTAAAGCTGTTTGGCTTAAGAATTGTAACTAACACAACAGAAAATAAATACTATGGAATAAACAATAATAAAACAAAACCATTCAGTTTTATTGACACAATAATGAGCTTCAAGAGATATCAATTTTTGAAAGAAAATTAGCAAAGCACTAGAGGGAAAAAGGGGAGCAGGTTGCAGCAATGCAACACTTATAATGCACGAGTCAAGCATACACACAGCAGCCTTTTAAAATAGTAGTAGTGGCATTTTACACAGAATGCAATAAGATTCATTACATTCTGAAAACTCCAGCACTAAACTTCACTGACAGGTATTACTGTGTTTGAATAATGGTATCTCAAAAAAGTGTTGCTTTAAACTAATGAATTTTAAATTTTTATATCTTTTGTCTGTTTCATCTGTTTGATAATTGTGATTTATCCTTCTATGATTTCTTAAGAAGACAAAATGTGGGTAAAAAGTGGTCAAAATTTTGTTGTAATCCCTTCAAAAGAAACTTACAGTGCATGAGTAAATGTTGTGGAAATGTAACTCATGGACGATTAATCTGAGCTTGTGTATTTAAGAAAGATTTCATGTAGAGTGAAATCATCTAATGAAAGAAAACCTGAACTACTGATAATTAAAAGCAAATAATCTTATGGATAGGTACAACTGAGTTGAAGTATGTCTAATGGCCCTGAGTTTGTGGATGCTGAAAAAGGCTTGTATTTGTTGAAAGCATTTGCCTTCATTACAGAAATCTTCAGTAATAAAGAAATGTTTCGTCTCAAAAAATATTGTAAAGATAAAGCTGACAAAATAACATTGAAATTAAGTGAAACCTTCTTTCAGGAAGAAACTGGTGAAAATCAGGAAATACTTGGCTGTGATGATACACAAACAGAAATGATTGCCAAGTTTAAACACAATTAGTAAAAATGAAAAATTTTCAGTGTTGCCTTTCCTACCCAACTCATATAGAAAAAGAGTCTGGAGTAAGCAACTGCAGGGTGTGAAACAAAAATAGTGGAAGAACAGGGCTGGCTCTTTACTTCTGACCCTAGACCTTGACAGTTTTTGTCTGCTAAAACTGTTCTGTTAGTGAAAATTTTCACTGTAATGATAATACTAGCAGGTGAACACCTGACTAACATGGTTACACTTCTATGGGAAAAGATGGTGATAGCAAGCCAATGTATGTTGAAAACAAATTAATTTTAAGACATGTAAGAGAAGTGTACAAACTTTTCAGATAAAATTGCATTCTCAAAAAATGCTGTATTAAGGCCAAAAAATTGCATTCTCAAAAAATGCTGTATTAAGGCCAAAAAATTGTATTATAGCTGGAGCTAGTGGGATACTTACTGTTTGCATTTGTTTCAAATCATCAAAATGGAAATTAATAATAGCTGGAGCAAATTTGAACAAAATTCACAAAAAATTTATGTAAATCTGAGGTTTCAAGAACCAGACCAATGATTGATTTCACATTACTGGCCAATTAATCAGTATTCTTTTTTCAGAGAAATACAGGGTAGTAATGAATAAAAATATTCTCACAACGTGTGTGTACAGTATGTATTCAAACTGCATAAATTCAGCATGCTGTTTACAATTAATGTTCAATTCAGGCTTCACTTACTTCTGTTGAATATGTTTTTCTTTCTAGGGACAGCATCCTTCACAATGCTTTGATTTTTCTTTTTGGTAAAAATATTAAGAAAGACATTGCTTGATATCCATATTACTTTTTCGCAAGTATCTTGAGCACTGTGACTACCACATTCTCTTTCCCAGAGCAGTTCATTCATTAAAACTGAATTCCAAGCCAGGTGAAAAACCAGTTCTCTTTGGTTTGGTACTTTAAGGAACTCAGTTTCAAATTTATGACACAATTTCATAACAGTCAGGTAAGTAGTGACAACCACACTGATAATCTGAGAGCAAGGAATGAGTAGTTTTCCTCTACTTACATTCTGTATTAGGGAATACATTTCTTGATCATCTAAAATGTTATCTAACACCAGAATATCTTTACAAAACTCACATTTAGTATTTTTAAAAACAGAGTAGCAACAATACCCTGCTATATATGTAAGAAAAGGCAAATCTTCACTGGAATTTTCAGTAAGTTCTGATGGATTGACTACTATTTCATCATATATGGAAGGAATCTCAATGTCAGTATTTGGGTCATCTGAGAAAACATCCTGTATGGACTGTATACTTATTTCGCCAAAAGCAGTTGATTTTAAATTTAGCCTAATTACAGACTGTAAGCGAAGCTTCTTTTCTACCTCATACACCTGCCTGATACTGACATTGTACTGGCCTCCACATAACTGCCTATACTTTCCAAATCTCTCTTCGAGCAAATCAGTTTGAAATTTTCCAGGTAAAAAGTAGGAAAACTGCAACTCGTTAATACAATATTCAGACAATTTTATAAAGGCCTGTGTTGTTTGAATTAATGCTGAATATGTTTCTTTTGTTAGTGAGCCCTCAGGATATCAGATGTTTATTTTTTCCCATCTGCTTAGCCATTCTAACATTCCTGTAAGATATGCATACTTGGGGTCATCTATTGTACATTGTTTTAAAGGGCTCATGAATTCATCGTTTAACCTATTACCCTTAAATGGTGTTTTCACATTCGCTATTTTCCACCATTTGGTAAACAAACTAATGTAATTTGCTGTTTCCATACAGTGAACTAAGGAGCGTTTTAGACCCAGTGTTTGAAGGGCATTAGCTGTGACATCACAGAAAATTTGCAGAGCTAGTTTAGCATTTTGTTTTTCAAAGTTATTTGGTCTCATAGCTTTCAAAGTCAGACCATAACAATATTTTGCCAGTTTTTCATATTCAAGGTCATATAGCCTCAGTAAGGTATCAAAACAGGCATAATGTATGCAAGAATCATTTTTTTGAAATGTGGGATAAATCATACAGGAATTATTTTTTTGCTTTAACCAATTATGCCAAATGCACTTCATAATGTGTACAGAGTCAATTACAAAAAACAATGGTCTCATTGAATCTTTAGGATGGTTATATACATAAGAGACTGAAGAGGGATTTGAAAATGGTGACATTGCCCTTCTATTAATGGAATTATTATCTGAAATCACAGACAGTACTTTGAATCCTGTATCTTCAAGATCCAATATTATTCTTTTGATCCATTGATGCAAATTATCACCTGTTAATTTCTTGACTGGTAAAATATGGACAACATCTCTAAAGTTACTCAGTATACTGCTGATCATGAAAACATATGCGGAA
The DNA here is from genome assembly GCF_023864345.2 of Schistocerca serialis cubense. NCBI lineage: Eukaryota > Metazoa > Arthropoda > Insecta > Orthoptera > Acrididae > Schistocerca > Schistocerca serialis. Next base: position 467,068,535 of record NC_064643.1, read on the forward strand.
TTTGCTGTCAAACATTCACCATTAACCATACCAACAACACTTCCTCCTTTATAGTCAAAATATTCTTTTAGATGTATCTCATCTATTAAAAGGTTGACATGATATTCATGTGGTTCAATAAATTTAAATTTACCTCTCGCATATGATAAAAAATTATTTTCCCATTGCTCTTTCTGGGGGCCTATGTTAATATTAGAACATACTCTTTGAATTGTTGATGGATGAGGGCCTACAAAAAAACCATAATCTCTATTAAACCTATAGGCACATGGGGAAATACTGTAAGATAAACAAGAAAATATCATGAATGATGGAGTGTATGAAATTTTCTTTGATGGTAGTAATTTCAACTGTTCAATGATAAAGTGTATGTTTTTGCTCTTTTCATACTCAGATAAATTAAGTGTCTGCAGAATGTCACATACATAACTCAAAATTTGTTCAATATTATTTGGAACATTAATCTGCATGTCAGCTTTTTCCACATCGTCTAACAGATTACCTAATTCAACAATGCTTGAAACCCTTGTTAAAACCTTGTCCCCATTTAGTCCTATTTTGTTTCTTTGCTTGTTCAGGACAAATACTGATACATCAAGGCCTTCACTGACAAGAACAGAATATTTTATTACAGGAGAAGGAACTGTCTCAATGTTTGCAAAAAATACAGATGTAGGTTTTGTAATGATACTCCAGAAATCAGATAGCTTTAACGTTGACAGTTTTGCCTTTAACTCACACGGGGATGCAATGGACTGAGCTTTTAAATATATTTCCCTTTCCTTCAGACTATCCTGAACAGCTGCCTGAATATTTTGCTCTTCAAGTTCCTGTCTCTTTACCTCAGGGCCAATTCTGTAGCTTGAAGGCTTGCTCAAATAGTGAGGGCAGTTTGGAAAAACAGAAGGAACTGCTGTTGAAAGCAAACTTGATCTTGCAAGAGTGCGAGGAAAGTCTCCATTTCTTCTGATGTCTTGAGATGTTGTTATAATTTCATGAGGGTGAAAATGCTGTTCACACACCTACAACCAATAATCCACATGACAATGCAGGACCAATTACAATGATCTTAGTAAATGAACTAATATTACTGAGGGACTAAATCCAAAGGAAAGTTTCATATATGTAAATACTGAATATTACGTTTTATAACTATTTCTGCCAGATATTTAGGAACCATTAGTTGAGTTATCTCTGACCTCACCGTCTGTCATTCATATAAGGCTACCTGTTCTTTCCCGAGTCACGTTATTAAAAAAGCTGGTTGAGATCATCATTACTTTTTGCAAATATCTTGAGCACTGTGAGTACTACATTCTCTTTCTAGAGCAGTTCATTCATTAAAACTAACCCAAAAAGTATTTAACATGGGAAATAATAAATTGGCTTGCACTAGCAGATAGTACCACATGTCTCAACCATCACAACTTGATCAGAGAAATGTATAAGCCTCACAAAGCCAGAGATATATTGGTCTTCACAATGACAAAGAACATCAGAATGTAGTACAAAAGACACACTAAAATTTAATGAAAAAACTAGGCCCACTTCCTTGTTGTAGCGAAAATGAGTTAATTTTGTTACATGTAAATGTTCAATCCTTAAGTACTGGCTGGATGAAATTAAGTGCAGCAATTTCTATTTGACTGAACATTGGATTAAAAGTACAGACAAAAACTTATTAGAAAAGTGGAAACGGGCTATCCCAAGGGAAAATTTAACAATCAGCAAAACAACAAAGGTAACTAATTTAAGTTCATTTACGATTATACTGTAATATAAAGTAAACAAAGTGAGCCATAACCTTAAATTTACACATCCCCTGGCACTTACTGTGTTAATCTTTTGAGAATATTGTATTATTATTGTTATTACCGCCACTAATGTACCTTAAATTCTGTAAGGGGAAATTAAAGCTAAAAGCGTGTCCATTGCAATTTTGATTTTCTACGTTCTCGCTGGATTCTCAGACGTTAAGGGACACTAAACGCCAATTTCTGTTGAGTTATGAGCGTAACACTAATATTTACTTACTTGTTTTTATTTCCTGTCCGATTTTAGTTGTTTGCTTTCCATGAAAGTGAAGCCTAATATGGAAAAAGAGCGAATCATTATGTGGTTCAGCATTTTCCACGTAATGTGTTTAAAGAGATCGTTTTGTTATTGATTTAGAGAACTGCATTTGAGGAGTTACATTACTATGTCAGCAGACCTGCTCTCCTAAATCTAACAAGGCGTTGTGTTTAGCAGGTTTAGATGTTTAGGCCTGTTAGCTTTTCACCATGTTTATCATAGCTTCATCAATTGAAGTTATACATGTATGCAGCTGTCTGTGATTTTAAATAGGCTATTATAGGGAGAACTGATATTGGTCTATAGTTACCTTGTATGTCTCTGTCACACATTTTTGTGTATTGGAAGTGTAACTATAATTTTAAGGCATTCAGGGAAAGGATTATCATCAATAATTTTATTTACAAAATGGAGCATTGGCTTTCTAATTTCCATAAGTATTCATTTTAGAACCGAGTGGCTGTGCCCATGGTAGTTCTCTGTTCTGGAGCTGTTCAGCTTGTTTTCTGAGTTGGGAAGATCTGTAGCAGTAGTTTTTCTCCAAGTGATTCTTTTATTTGTTTTACTCTGTAATTGCAAAAGGAAAGCCCCCACATAAGATGCATCATCACTTTGTGATACAAGTTCACAAAATATTCATTGAAGTTAATTGGGATAGTGATTAGTTCCCTTCCTATGTTTGTTTCACTTTTTATCACGTTCCAGGATGGTTTACATTTCTTTTTAGAATTTAAAATGTATTCATTAGCTTTGATTTTTGCTGCTTTAATTTCAAATATGTACATTTCTCTCAAGCTTATAGAGTTGTTCTTGTTCTTACAAGTGTCAGCAGTTACGTTCTTCACCAGCAGTACAATTACCTCATTTTACTGAGTTGTGGTGTGGGTAAATTTTTTAGTGTGTGGTTAGTGATTATGGTATTGCCAGTGTGTCATCTTTAGAAACAAGAGAGCTGTTACTGCCTAGTGTGTGCTTCATGATGGAAATGAATGTGTAGAAGCTGGTCAGTATAATGGTCCATTCAATTAATTTGAAGTCATTTCTCATTCTTTCAGTGTTCTCTTCATTGAGAATTCTGTATTTAGTTAACATCTTGAAATTATCAGTAGACAGTTTTCCATCTTCGAGCCATATGCCATCATGTCATATATTCCTAATTTGATGGTATCACGTTCTGCTTATTTCTGCTCATTGCCATGCCATGCTTCCATCCTGGTTGGTTTTTTATTTAAGCAACATAAATTCATTGAGCTTACCACATTCAGCAAATACCATTTTTTCTCTTTACTTTTTATTTCTGGGTTAATATCTCCAGTGACAAAAATTTTGTAATGATGATATTTTGGAGTCATTAGAATTAAAGTGGAGAACCTTCTTGTGACTGTTTCTTCATCAGTAGCTGGCATTTGGTAAACAGATGCAATAAGAAGTTTGTGAGTGTGAAATGCCACAGCAGATGCTTCAAAAACATAACTTGTTGTCACTGAATGAAAAATCTTGCACTTTCGGTCCCGTTGGGTAATTGCCTTTACACCCAGTCACACAACAACTGTACGGCATTTTGTCTGTCACGAACACAAATTCGAACTGTGCATCACATAAATACCGTTAAAAACGTTCTAAAACGTTTACGTTGTGCTGCATTCACATACTCCCATGCACAGCACAACGTTATAACACACTTCTCTCTTCCTTTTGTTATGACTACTCTTGGCTACCCGTCATGCTGTTCGCAGGGAGCACTCAGGCCTTCTCTCTAGGTGGCGTTGCTGATAGGCGCTGCTCATTCACGGTTGCTTACATCTTTGGATGCGTTTAGTAACATCTCTGGCCGGCCGAAGTGGCCGTGCGGTTAAAGGCGCTGCAGTCTGGAACCGCAAGACCTCTACGGCCGCAGGTTCGAATCCTGCCTCGGGCATGGATGTTTGTGATGTCCTTAGGTTAGTTAGGTTTAACTAGTTCTAAGTTCTAGGGGACTAATGACCTCAGCAGTTGAGTCCCATAGTGCTCAGAGCCATTTGAACCATTTGAACCAGTAACATCTCTGAACAGTGAAAGGGACTGTGTCAGTGATACAATGTCCACAGTCAACGCCTCTCTTCAGGAGTTCTGGGAACTGGGGTGATGCAAAACTTTTTAATGTTTGTAGAATTCCTTAACGATGTCGAAAATGGAATGTCACATGCGTCTAGCTCCAGCTACTATTCCGCATTCAAAGTCTGTTAATTTCCGTCCCATGCGGTCAAAATCACGTCGGTCATCTTTTCACATCAATGACACGAGTACATATGACAGCTCTGCCCTTTTATATCTTTTTGTACGCGATACTACCGCCATCTTTACATGTGGGTATCACTATCCCATGAATTTGTCACCTCAGTGTACGTTGCTCATATTGTGTAATCCAAATGCATACAGAGTGAACGTATAATTCACCGACAAAATATCGGATGTTATTCGGGGATATTTTATGGGTAATTTGGTGTCAGGGACCCGTGAATTTAAAATGGTTCAAATGGCTCTGAGCACTATTGGACTTAACATCTGAGGTCATCAGTCCGCTAGAACTTAGAACTACTTAAACCTAACTAACCTATGGACATCACACACAACCATTCCCGAGTCAGGTTTCGAAACTGCGACCGTAGCAGTCCCGCGGTTCCAGACTGTAGCCCCTAGAACCGCTCGGCCATCCCGGCCGGCTACACCCGTGAATTCTGGTAGTTTATTACCGAGTAATAATGTAGTTATAATTTATTCTTTTTGTTACTCCAGTTACCTTTATTTCTATGAAAATACATACACAACAGTGAGAATGCACATAGAATGTGTTCGCAGTGTTGCAGGAACAGCTCAGGACTGAAACCGTACGGGAGGTGCAAATCAACGAACTGTTCTACAGTAGCCCTATCGATAGAGCTGCATAATACTGTTAATGTAAAAGTAACAGTGTCGGAAAAACAGGCCTGAGACAAAACCGCGCAGTGCTGAATGCAAGAATAAGGGTGAAGAGTAAAGTGAACATTACTTTTCCCAGCAACAAGTTCCGAGAATGAATGGAACAAGTTTGCTTCAAACCAAGTCAAGGTCTCTTCTAGGTAGCTTTTGCAGTTGTTATGGCGAATTTTCTTCTGAGTGGGGACAAATTATTCCATGTTGGACCCACACCTGTTCTTGCTATTTATATCTGTAAATGATCATCCATCATACACTGATAAAACATAAATAGTGGTTTTTCATGAAGATGATGCTGGGATCACAGCCAAAGTCAAAGAGAGCTGCAATAACAGAAAGAAATCCAATGAAATATTCAGAAAAAGTGTTTGGTAAATGACTTATCACTTAAATTAAAATAACTGAAACAGGAAAGAATTTAATTTTACTGGCATACTCGTCATAACTTTAATTGGAAATTACAGACTGACTTACTCAGCAAACTTTTATTCGATGCTGTTTGTTGAAATAATTTTCTGAAGCTATTCCAAACTTAAATACGAAGTATCTGTTGCACAGAAATGTGCTCTAATGATAATATCTACTCTCGACCGTGGAATCTCTTGAATGTACCTGTTGAAAACATTAGGTATAATAGCAACACTTACATAATACAATGCAAACTGAACGAGCGAGGTGGCGCAGTCGTTAGCACACTGGACTCGCTTTCGGGGGAACTACGTTTCAAACCCGCGCCACGCCATCCTAGTTTAGGTTTTTTTGTGATTTCACTAAATCGCTTCAGGCAAATGCCGAGATGGTCCCTTTGAAAAGGCACGGCCGACGGCATTTGCTATCCTTCCCTAATCCGATGGGACCAATGACCTCGCTGTTTGGTCGCTCCCGCAAACCAACCAAGCAACTCAAACACTGTTGTGAAATTTATCGTGAAGAATCAGTCATAACCTGAATATAGCAACAGCATTCATAAACGTAACGCTAGAAACCCAAATACCACTTCATTCACAGTTTAACATTTTACTTGTATAAATCACAGAAAAGCATGAAGCCATAAAAATATTTGACCAGTTCCCTTAAAAATTAAAAGTACTGAAAAGAGTTTAAAAAATTAAAATTATTTCTCCTGCTAGCTCATTCTGTACCACAGATAAATATCTGAATAGACAATATCTGTGTTTGGTTAAATTACATTTATTACATTTAACTGTAGACTAGCTATTACCCTCAGCAGAGCCTGCATTACAGTACTTTTATAACGGTGAGTGATGGGGAGTCGGTAAGATAATGCACGTGCAATAACGTCAGCTGCTCTCACGCGTCTGCTTCTTGAGGTAAGCATAGCTCGTGTGTGCGACCTTTCGCCACTACTCAAGTGCCACAACGCACGATGGGGTGGCACACACAGTGTCAATGACGAGTAGTAAATGTGGAAGGGTGTGGGCAGGAGTGTGCATCTATGCTTCACGCACCTGAACTAACTATACATTATACAACATGTACATTATGCAATAAATTATTATACAATATGTAAGTAGGCTGTTTAGGTTTTTTTATTGGTAACGCCACCTCTGTATGAAAATCACTGGCTGTGCTGTGTGCAGTCTGTGTCTAGTTTGCATTGTTGTCTGCCATTGTAGTGTTGGGCAGCGGCAGCTGGATGTGAACAGCGCGTAGCGTTGCGCAGTTGGAGGTGAGCCGCCAGCAGTGGTGGATGTGGGGAGCGAATGACTCTGCTGTGGGTTTCCTCTGTTGTGGCCCATTGCCTGCCTGCATGTCAAGAGTCAGCACTGTCTTTCCATTAGAAGGACAACACTACTTCTTCAAGACTGCATGGAAATCCACTACTTGCGTGTGCATTTTCTTTTACTGCTCAGACTTTGTGCATAAAATTGTAATTAATACTGTGATCAATGATCAGGACTGTCTTTATGGACTGTGAGAAAATTTTAGCTTTTGACCAACATTGTATCAATAAGTGTGTGCATTTGATTTCTTTGTTATTGTAATTATGAAAAATATGTTTCAAATCTGTATTGGCCACTGCCCAAACCAATTTGTAAAATTTTTTGTGGGGAGCATGGGGGCTATGTAAGTAGGCTGTTTAGGTTTTTTTATTGGTAACGCCACCTCTGTATGAAAATCACTGGCTGTGCTGTGTGCAGTCTGTGTCTAGTTTGCATTGTTGTCTGCCATTGTAGTGTTGGACAGCGGCAGCTGGATGTGAACAGCGCGTAGCGTTGCGCAGTTGGAGGTGAGCCGCCAGCAGTGGTGGATGTGGGGAGAGAGATGGCGGAGATTTGTAATTTGTCATGAATTGCTATATATATTATGACTATTGAGGTAAATACATTGGTTGTTCTCTATCAAAATCTTTCATTTGCTAACTATGCCTATCAGTAGTTAGTGCCTTCAGTACTCTGAATCTTTTATTTAGCTGGCAGTAGTGGCGCTCGCTGTATTGCAGTAGCTTGAGTAGCGAAGTTTTTTGTGAGGTAAGTGATATGTGAAACTTATAGGTTCATGTTAGTCAGGGCCATTCTTTTGTAGGGATTTTTGAAAGACAGATTGCGTTGCGCTAAAAAAATATTATGTATCAGTTTAAGGACAGTCGTGTATAAATTGTTCAAAGGGGACGTTTCAAATAATTTAATTTAACATGCTTTATGTTCACTCTCTCTCTCTCTCTCTCTCTCTCTCTCTCTCTCTCTCTCTCTCCCTCTCCCTCTCCCTCTCTCTTCCTCTCTCTCTCTTTCCAAGATTGAATCCCGACTTGCAGGGTCTGCTGTTATGGTTAAATGTATGTGGCATGTTAATTGTAAGGGGTGGTCAGACGCCCTTCCTGTGGCCACCCTGTACCCCCTGGGATGCAAGGAGTGTACCCCAGCTGTCTGTGTCTAGTGAAAGCCATGGAATAGTGCAAACGTGTTTCAGATGTCTGCGAGTCGTGTAACTGATGCGGAACGTGGGGACCAGCCTGGTATTCACCTAGCGGGATGTGGAAAACCGCCTACAAACCACATCCAGGCTGGCTGGCAAACCGGCCCTCGTAGTTAGCCCGCCAGGTGGATTCGATCCAGGGCCAGCGCGCCTACCCGTGCAGGAAGCAGCGCATTAGCGCTCTTGGCTACGCTGGCGGATTGCATGCTTCATGTTCACTGACGTAAATAAAAGAAATGGTTCAAATGGCTCTGAGCACAATGGGACTTAACTTCTGAGGTCATCAGTCCCCTAGAACTTAGAACTACTTAAACCTAACTAACCTAAGGACATCATACACATCCATGCCCGAGGCAGGATTCGAACCTGCGACCGTAGCGGTCGTGCGGTTCCAGACTGTAGCGCTTAGAACCGCTCGGCCACCCCAGGCGGCAGTAAAAGAAAAGTCCATTCCCTACTTCCCTCTGTTATTGGTAGATTTCCTTTTAACTTTCTGAAGTAATCTGTGTTCTACCTCAAGGTTAAAATTATCTACATCACAAAGGTCATCTAAACCGGTTCAGCGGTTTAGTCGTGAAAACGGAACAGACAGAGCTACTTTTGACTCTTATGATGTCAGAATGGATAAAGAATAAGATTAAAGTAGAAATACAGTAACATAAATACCACTAAGTAGGTATATTTTCACTGAGGTCATATAGAGTGAGGTGACAAGAGGCATGGGAGACCTGCTAATACCTTGTCGCACCTTCTTTGCCCAGAGTAGTGCTGCAACGCAACGTGACATGGACTCAGCAAGTCGTCTGAAGTCTCCTGCAGAAATATTGAACCATGCTTTCTCTATAATCTTCCATAATAGCGAAACTGTTGCCGGTGCTGGATTTTATGCACGAACTGACGTCTCGATTATGCCCCATAATTATTCTACAGGATTCATGTTGGGCGATCTGTCTCGCCAAATCGTTCGTTCGAACTGTCCAGAATGTACTTCAAACTAATCACGACCTGTGGACTAGTGACATGCTGCGTTGTCATCCATAAAAATTCTATTGTTGTTTGGGAAGGCTACGAATGGCTGCAAATGGTCTCCAAGTAGCCGAACATAATCATTTCCAGTCATTTATCTGTTCAGTTGGATCATAGGATCCAGTCCATTCCATGTAAACACAGCCCTCACCTTTATGGAGCCACCACCAGCTTGCACAGTGCCTTGTTGACAACTTGGGCCAGTGGCTTCGTGGGGTCTGGGCCACACTCGAACCCTACCATCAGGTCTTAGCAACTGAAATCGAACTCATCTGACCAGGCACGGTTTGCCATCGGCTAGGGTCCAACTGATACGGTAACGAACCCAGGATGGGAACTGTGCGTGGTGTCGTGCTCTTGGCAAAGGTACTCGGGTGGGTCATCTGCTGCCATAATCCATTAACACATTTCACAGCACTGTCCTAACAGATACGTTCGTCGCACGTCCCACATTGATTGCTGTGGTTATCTCAGTGTTGCTTGTCTGTCAGCACTGAGATCTCTATGCAAATGTTGCCGCCCTCATTAATCAAGTGAAGACCGTCGATCATCTGGTATTCTCACCACACTTTTGGCACTGTGGATCCGGAAATACTGAAATCTCTGACGCTTTTCCGAAACTGAATGTCCCATGCGTCTAGTTCCAATTGCCATTCCGCGTTCGAAGTTTGTCAATTCCCGTCGTGCGGTCACAATGACATCCGTAACTTTTTCACATGAATTGCCTGAATGCAAATGTCAGTTCTGCCAATACTGTCACTTTATACCTTGTGTACGCAATACTACTGCACTCTGTATATGTGCGTATCGCTAACCCATGACTTTAGTCAGCTTAGTGTATAGTATTTATAAATCCACTGACATGATCCACGTCATAATCGATTGTCGCAGATAGCATCCGCTGTACATACAAATAACAAACTAAGTAAATAACTAACCACGTCTGAGAGTTACTCCATTGAGAGCAAGCGTGATCACGTGCAGAACGAATACAATTTGAACTCTGTTCCAACATGGTCCCTCATGTGGAAGTGATCACTTCGCGAGCAAAGGATAGCACGCAATGACATCAGAGTCTGCGGCTAGTGAGTTATCAAAGCACTGCAACCAAAACGAAACTCTAGAAATCAAATACGATAGTCAAATAGCCAACGTGTCATTTTAGCCAAAAAGTTCAGAAGTAGCCGGTAAAAGCAATTTTGTTATACACTGACATTAACCAACTGACAGTAACCAACCATAACTTGGATTGTGTTTAATTTATTCAATACGCACCTTATCCGTTTCGAATTGATAAATTCAAAGTCACAAGTCTTGCGTCCTTTTGTCAAATCACATGGTACGTTGGTTTACAGGAGACTTGGGCTAAGACGATCAAAATTTTACAGATTCAAAAATGCGACAGTGACGATTGTACTACAAACATGTGTTGGTGTATAATGTAAACTATATGACCAAAAGTATCCGGACGCCAGTTAGTGGAAATTAATTTGGGATGTGTCCATCCTTCGTATTTATAAAGGCTTGATCTCTACTCGTAAGGTGTCTGAATGCCTGTGGAGAAATGACATTTCAATTCTACCTGAAGAGCCGGAACCAGACAAGGCAGTAACGTTAGATGCTCTGGTCTGAAGCGAAGCAGACTTTGTAACCCACCCAAAAGATGTTCCACTGGGTTTAGTATGAGACTCTTGGCACGCCACTCTCTTTAAGAAGTGTTATTGTCCACAGATCATTGTCTCATAGGTGCTGTCTGATGACTGGGTGCATTGTCATGTTGATGCAACCATAGTCTCCAGCTGTTTGTCTAGTGTACTCAGTACACAATGCGGTAAAATGAGGTCGTTTACATTTCACGAAATGAAAGCAGTAAAAGTTTTTGACGATTCACTTTGTACACACCGAAAGCCACTTCAAAATGCGTGGTGGAAGACCCCTTGCTATATACAGCCTGTCTGGTACTGCCATCTTGTGTACAAAGCTTCGCCAATTCCCTGCGATCAAAGTGTTGCACGGGTATGGTTGAGTTGTAATCAGGCTGATTCCCATGGGCAGACGTGCACTGAGAGAGCATCTTCCTGCTATTGCCTAACCTAAATAGGTCATTTTCGTGGCCTAGGCAATGCGTTCGAATTACGAGCTAAACTTTTGGCGTCGCCTGGGTATCGCATCGAGAAGCTCCGTTTGCTACGAACGGCGCCTATTGCAAGTTCACAGCTCGTTAAAATGTTACGACCTGCTGCCTTCATAACTTAGTACTGCATTTAATTACATTTACAGTCGTCCATTACCGTCCAGTACGATAACGTACCGTAGGCAAATGAGTTGAGTCGTCTTGGCTGTTGTCTGTTGTTAATAAATGGGTGTACAGATCACTGGTGAATGAATCGCCGCGCTCGTGGTTTAACAGTTCATTACAACACGGATAACACTTGGAAACAAGGTATGAATCACGTTTACGGTTTACAAAAGGCAGACTTTACACTTTCAGAAATTTTCATCTTTAACACGTTCACGACGGCGGTGAGAATTGTGTTTCCCGCTGTGGTGTAGCGTCCTTATTCATGCTTTCCTTATGCAGCCGGCGTTGCTTTTCTTCTTTACGCCGAGGGGCTGCGGTTATATTCAAACTCCCTAGGCTACTATTTTAGTATACTCACCGTTTTATTTTAAAGTAGCATTAAGTGAATTCTTGTAAACCGACGAGATATCGCATAATAGACAACTGGCGTTCAATGAATAATGCAAAATTTTTTTTCTCGGCCAGTTTCAGTTGAAAAAATGTGGAATTATTGTGGAACATCGTATAATATTCCCAGTTCAGCCCTTATAGTCTCATGAACTTTTGATAAGTGTCGGCTCTATACATAGCCTTCAAAATGCCGTCTGTTACGGAAGTGCGTTCCACCTAGAGAGCTGAGTTTCTTTTGGTGGAAAACCAGAGCATTTGGGATATTCATAGGCGCTTGTACAATCTCTACTGAACCGTGGCAGTGAACAAAAGCAGGGTGAGTCGCCGGGCGAGGCGTCTGTCATCATCACAACTGGGTCAATCATATCTGTCCGACAGCACACTGCTGTGGCTCCTGTCTGTACGTGCGGACACCCTCATTCGAGGTGATCGACGGATTACAATCCAACATCTCGCTTCTCAAATGGGTGTCTCTGTTGGTACTACTGACACACTCTTCCACCAGTTGGGGTACCCGAAGAAGTGTGCGTCTGCGTTCATCGCGCCTGGCAGAGGATGATAAAGAGGAACGAAGGACTATTTCTGTGGAGTTACGTGCCCATTACGAGGTTTGTTGTGACAATTCTTTGTCGAACATGGTCACAGCAATGAAACATGTGTTCATACAATGAAGGCTTTCACGACCGGATGTTTCAGCTGCCGAGAATTCTTCCTTGTTGTATGGCCGTGTTTCATGGAACTCATCAATCCCTGACGTTTCCTCCAAAGCTACGTTGGACATCTTCGGAGGTGCTCCTTGTTGTGCTGAATCTTGTCGACAAAAGAATTCCTCTAAAGTTTTTTTGTCATGTGACAAAACCACACGTGGATGATACATTTGTGGTTTGGACACATGGCAAAAAAGCTTTAGAGGAATTCTTTCGTTAGTTAAATAGTACAAATCCTAAAATCCAGTTTACTATGGAAATGGAGAAAGACAATGCAATATCCTTCTTGGATGTCTTCGTTATGAGACAGACTGATGGCAGCTTGAAACATAAAGTCCTTCGGAAGGTTACACATACCGACAGTTACTTGCATAAGGATTCCAATCATCACCCATAACAGAAAAGAGGTGTAATTGTAAGTCTAGTGGACAAAGCTAAAAGGAATTGTGCGCCGGAATACCTGTACGCCGAGTTAAAATATCTAAAGTAGGCTTTTGAGAAGAATGGGTACTCTAGTAAGGAAATAAATACAGTTTTGCGAACGAATAAGAGGAAGCCGAAGGACACTGATAGGACCCAGAGATGGAAGAACACAGCTTCTCTACCCTTTATCAAAAAAGTAACGGATCAAATCGGCAAGATTTTAAGGAAACATAATATCCGAAAGATTTTCAGACCAACTAAGAAAATAGGCCAAGCACTTCTTTCAGTTAAGGATAAACGTCCACCCCCCTGTCTGCAAGTGGTGTATAAAAGATTCCGTGTACATGTGGTAGGGTCTACATTGGAACTACAAAGAGAAGTGTAAATACACGGTTGAAGGAACATAAAAGTCTCTGCCGATTAGGGAAAACAGACAAGTCAGCCGTGCTCTTCAGTCGGGTGATCATATAGTGAAATGTTCGGAAACTGAATTATATGTACTATGACGAACTATTATCCACGGCTATATAGAGAAGCCATCGATATATATAAAAATGGGGATAATTTTAACAGAAAAAAAGAACCTATGAAACTCAGAGATATGTGGCTACTGACGCTACAAAATCGATGTGTAGTTTTTGTCTTTGATGTACTATGATCGATAGTTATGTTGACAGTTATATTTTATCATTGACAAGGTTCATCTCCACTATCACGTGAAATCCAAACCACGTCCACTTTCCAAGGTATTTAGCCCGTTCTTTAACGTCCGACTCGTCAGTCGGCAAGACTCAGCACAACCAGGAGCACCTCTGAACATGTCCAACGTAGCTTTGGACGAAACGTCTGAAGAGTTACATGGGCCACGGCCATACAACCCGAAAGAATTCTCGGCAGCTGAAACATCCGGTCGTGAAAGCCTTCATTGTATGAACACATGTTTCATTGCTGTGATCATGTTCGACAAACAATTGTCACAACAAACCTCGTACGTGCCGACTCCCTTATTCGAGGTGATCGACGCATCAGAATTAAACATTTCGCTTCTCAAATGGATGTCTCTGTTGGTACTACTGACACACTCTTCCACCAGTTAGAGTGCTCGAAGAAGTGTGTGGCTGCGTTCATCGTTACCTTGCAGAGGATGATAAAGAGGAACAGAGGACCATTTTTGTGGAATTGCTTGCCCATTCTCGGCAACTGAAACATGTTTTCATCACTTCGAACCTGAAACAAAACTGCAATCCCTGGAGTAGCACCATACCACCTTTCCTCCGAAGAAAAAGTGCAAAGCCGCACCCTCAGCCAGTAAACTCAGAGTTAGGGTCTTCTAGGACCTGAAGGGGTTGTTCTGTTTGATGTCTTCCTTCATAAGCAAAGATCTACTCGGAATTGCGTTGTGATACTGTCAGGAAACTGAAGAAACTACTTCACGTATTCGTCGTCACAAGAAAGTAAAAAAACTTCTTCTCCATGACAACGCTAGGCCTCACTAGATTCTGCTCATCAGAGAGGAGCTCACCAAACTTCACTGGTCTGTTCTTCCTCATTCACCCTACAGCCAGTCTAGTACCTTCCGCCGCGGAAGTCGAACACGCGGCAGAACAAATGGACGTGGTCAGCCCATAGAGGGCTCCCTCCACGGCGGCTATTCCGCGCAACGGCTCTCTCGCAGCGAGGGCGCCACCGCTAAGCCACGTGCAGACAGCGGCCAATAGCCGCTCCCTCCGGTTTCGTATATAGGGACCCGCTCTGCCCTAGTTCAGCCAGTCTGGTACTCGCTCTGGATTTCGTTTCTATCTCGGCGGTACTGCGTTCTGGTCGTTGCTCGTTGTTGACTTTTGCCTGGCTCTGGTTCCGAGTGGATTTACGTTTGGTGTTGTGGTTTCCACAAGCCTCCGTTGTTTATCTCTTCCTTGTTGTGTCGCTCATAGTCGGTCGTGGTCGGTTGTTGTCAGTTGTCGTTGGTCTGTCGTCCAACTCGTCCTGTGTTTACCCGATGGTGCGTGCTCCACCGCCGGCGGCTTCCCCGCCTAGCGGCTCCGATCCGCAGCCCAAGGCGTTCCCGCTGTTGGTTGTGGTTACTACAGCCAGGATCTCGTACCTTCCGACTTTCATCTGTTTGGACCAATGAAGGATGCACTTCGCGGGAAGCAGTATACGAATGATGAGGAGGTTACTGGTGCAAAACACAGAGGCGCCGACCTAGTCCAGTAGAGTTGTACCATGTGGACGTACAGGCCCATCTAGTAAGGTGACGTAGGACTGCCTCAGTGGTCGGAGATTATGTTGAAAAATAGGGAATAATGTTATGTATTGGAATTATAAATAAAACCAACTTGCTTTCAGAAAAAAAATGTGTTGCATATCTTATTGAACATCTCTCTTAATTTTACTCAAATAATTCACAAATGATCAGATATCTCATTTGTTCAGAAAGCTCTCTCGTTGAAAGGACAAACAGCTGTTAGTTGCTCCTAACTGATAGGTAATATGGCATCCGTTAATGCATTGCTGATAGCAGGATTGGTTGACTGTAGCATGAGCCATCAGTGGTACACTGCTCCAGTGAGAGGCTCCAGCTTGGACCACCAGTGGCGCAAGCCGCCCAATGGAAGAATCCAGTGTGGGCTACCAGTGGGAAACGCCGTCCAACGGGAGGAGCTAGCAAGGACCGCCAGTGCTACACGCTGCACAATAGGAAGATATGGCGTTGGCACCAGTGGTTCACGCCGTCCAGTGGGAGGATCTAGAGTGCGCCACCAATGGTACACGCTGGTATGAGCGCGTAAAAACGTGAAACATTCTCAGGAATTAAGGTAGCCGATGCTTATTTTCAGGGTGGTACTCAATTCTGAATGCAGGCAGGAGCAGAGAACAATTTTTGCGTTAGATCCTAAACTTCTGCATCGACTGACTGTGTCATCGAAGTCTGATCGAGAAATTGCATGGGGGCTTAATTATATAAATAAGAAATGCAAATAATTAGTAGTTGTCTGTCCGATTACGAAGTCTCGTAAACGGTTGGCCCTGACTAGTTTTAGTACGCAATCTGACTGCATAGAATAACAACAAAGAATGAAAGAAAATTTCCGTTAACACTTATTAATTAATTAAGTCCCCAGCAACTATAAAACCTACGAAACCAAAGCGCAAGTGTAACTGTTCTGTGTGTGGAAGTGTGATTCAACGTACACATCTGGCACGGTTCTTCTTCAATAAGACAAGAAATTTTATATATCATTTATACTGAAGTAATTAAAAAAATATAAATACTATAATTGCGTAAGGAAACCAGAATTACACTCTAATACAAGAACACTTTCCAGATGCTTTGTTGACTGAACCTGTAATGACGCACACTGAAATAATGAAAAAACAGGGAATATTTTACCTTCATATATATTGACGAAAAGCACTCTGATCATTACAATATCTCCATTCGAACAACATCTGCTGTTTAGCCCATCAAACAACTGCATAAAACATGGAACAAGCACTCCCTACTACAACATATCAACACCGACTCATAACTACCACATCTCGATAAGCACACTCCACCACGACTTCTCGACAAGAACTCTTCACTACGACATCTTAGCAAGCACTGACTACTACGAGTTCTCGACAAGCACTGCCAGTGGAGGCGGCGGAATAATACTCTTTGGCGCAATCTCTGGCGCTGTGGCTCAGTGTAGCCACCTTTCATATGCCCCTCCTCCACGGGCCAGAATTTGATGGTATTTTTGCCAGCATTGGTGGTGAAAATACCACCAAATTCGTCCACAAAAATCCAGACAAAAATAAAAGATAATATTAATATGTAAATATCACATAATTAGATAAAATTTTGGCTTTGCACTGACCTTTCAATAACATAATATATGAAATACAGTAAGCAATACAAATTCCTTCATACATGTGACTTTACACAATAGTTCACACAATACACAAAAAATCAGTTTATACAAATGTTCACATAAAATGCTTTCAAAGATTAAAAAAAAAAACAAGTAATTGATAGTTCCAGCAGGAGCACCCATCAATGTTGAGTAGGTGCAGACACCAACAAGTGACATTATTTCAGTAGAAGCAGTTCCATCTGTGGTACCCGGCAATGTTGAACAGGTGCAGACACCAACAAGTGACATTATCTCAGTAGAAGCAGTTCCATCAGTGGCACCCAGTAATGTTGAACAGGTGCAGACAGCAACAAGTGACACCATTTCAGTAGAAGCAATTCCATTAGTGGCACCCAGCAATGCTGAACAAGTGCGGACACCAACAAGTACCATTATTTCAGTAGAAGCAGTTCCATCAGTTGCACCCAGCAATGTTGAACAGGTGCAGACAGCAACAAGTGACAACATTTCAGTAGAAGCAGTTCCATCTGTGGCACCCAGCAATGTTGAACAGGTGCAGACACCAACAAGTGACATCTTTTCAGTAGAAGCAGTCCATCAGTGGCACCCAGCATTTTTGAACAGGTGCAGACACCAACAAGTGACATTATGTCAGTAGAAACAGTTTCATCAGTGGCACCCAGCAATGTTCAGCAGGTGCAGACAGCAGTCTATAATATTCACTATCACTAATCACACTGTTCATCAGAGTTTATCAGCAGAAATTAAACATGTCCTAGTGGCACCAATCATGTAGAAAAAGTGCAAGTAACAGTCCATAATATTCACTATCCTAATCACACAGTTCATCAGCAGAAATTAAACATTTCTAAGTGTCACACATCAATGTTGAACAAGTGCAAGTAACAGTCCATAATATTCACCATCACTAATCAGACAGTTCAGGCATGAACAATAGTTTGAATGCAAACACAATTGCTTTTACAAAATTATTCTCAATGCTCTTACACTAAACATACAAATTATAAGAAACACACAAATGATATCAGATAATTGTCATATTAACTATTATGAATACACAAATATCAGTAAACCTATAATATTTATGGGTGTCAGTGCAAGCCACAACAAGCAAGTAAAATAATATTTAGGAGATAAGTCGGTACCACTTATCTGGGATTAGGAAGGGAAAACACACAAAACACACTCACTCATCTTTCATCCACATTAAGTACTACTGTGTAATTGAATAGTGTTAACTGTGTAAATGCAATTCTGTCAAAATTTGATGTTCATCATGTGTATCAAGTAGTAGTGGCAGCAGTGTATAACAGTCAATAATAGTTAGTCAACGTCATAGTCATCATGTCAAGACCAATGTTTGCCAAGCCAGATCAAAATGTACGGTTGCGGAACAACTGTCAGTGAGCCAAGATATGCAATTACTTCCTCTCTCCAAAAAAAATATGTACTGCTTATTGATTTAACAAAGTGTGTGTAGACGATCTTCCTTCCACTTTAGTGTTCTAGTCTGCTATCTTCATCCTCCTTGTTCTATAAAACCAACAAAAAAAATATGCTCCTCACTTACTTTATCTCTTATCCACCAAAACTCCAATAATCATTAGCATCACATAATCTTAATACTTCAATAATACCTCTTACGTCGATACATATAAACCTTATCATCAATATCATTTACCTTACCTCTTGTCCACCAAAACTCCAATAATCATCAACTTCACATAATCTCAATACCTCAATAATTCCTCTTCAATGCGTCGATACATATAAACCTTATTACCAATATCATTTCACTTCCATAACAACTCTTTCCTCTAGTCAGTCTCCTCGAACAAGTACAGATAAAATCCTAGTGCAAACTTCAGTTCATCATCCCATACAATTCGAAGACACAATGTCCACACACAACCTCTGTGTAGTCCACCTGAGCCAAATCTTCTACTCATTATGAATTATAAAATACATTTTGGTTACCTTGTCCATCATTAAACAAAAGAAATGCATACATGACCTCTAACAGCCTATAGTTCGAATAACTCTCAGTAAGTAAGTACGATTACGAAGTGTGAATAATCGTGATATTCCAGTGTGTACACCACTCCAAGAATCATGGGAGAAGCAAACATGTGGAGTATTTTTTTGTGTCAAGTGTCACTTCCTATTTCAATTGCTCACAAAGAATGCAGTGTAATAACTGTCAATGGTCTAAACCTAGTGTTGGTATGTCATGTCGTTAGCTTCCTTCCTATTAGCATAAATTTATACAGCTTCCATAAAACCTCAGCTCATGTGACTTCTATGACGTTTCTTGTACTAATGTCGTTCGTCGAATTATAGCAGTTCAGTTTCTTATCTTAAAAATATAAGGCACTGAGCGTAAGCAAAACATGCAATAGCGAGTAAATATACCAGTGGAGAACAGAATGTCAACAAGTAGATGCAGCACAATTCCTACAGCGAGGCTCTGCCAAGCGAACAATCTATAATTAATACCATAGTGTAACCTAAACTCTATCTTCGTACACCGCGTATCAGCATTTATATATACCAAATTAAAGAGTAGTTATGACAACAAAACAGAAATGTGTATATATGCAATCCATACGCAAAGCAGCAAATATATATCTTACATAATAAACAGGTCATTAGCATCATATCAGCATAAGCAAATAAATGTTCATATGTAATCTTAATAAGTAAACATGAAGGCGCAAGCAGATAAATCACAAAGTATAACTTACACACATAACCATAGTCAGCACAATTAATCAGGTGACAATTATAATTTAAATAAATAAGCACAGCAGGCACATAAAAAACAAAAATGTGACATCAGTGAAAAAGCATAGCAGCCAAGCGATGCATAATATACATAATTAACAACCCTGTTCATTAATCAATCATTGTCAAAATCAGTTAATGTACGCAAGCACGTCGCTTCACAAGTAAATTTACAGAACATGAAATTAGCACAAAGTATGAATCACGTAATCGCGAGCAGCAAATTACGTCTAAAGTACGTACCTAAGTGGAAATACGTTACCTGGAAAATAAACTCAATTAATAGTTACCTTTTTAGTTTATTAGTTTCTTCTTGGAAATTACATTCTTCCTGAAATTTTCTCGATAGCAAGTCCTCTTAACGTCGGACACACACAGAATTTACCTGAAGTTCTTAAATATTTTATACAACAGTATCCTGAAAAATACTGAACGTTAATAACATAATTCATCGAGTCACTGTAGCTTTATACTGAATTTAATCGGAGAAATTAGACTGTGTATTTGTTTACGGCTGTCAGTGAATTCGCACTGAGCGCTCAATCAGCTGTAGGCGCGTGACGTAGGAAGTAATTGTTTGCGGTCAACGACTGCCTTGTGCGGCGTGCAGACTTGACTGTTGCTTTGAGTATGTGCCACCGCCGGAACACGGCGCGGTATCCTTGTACTCTCTGCGTGTTTACATATAACTGTTGATGTCTCAAAAGTATGTCATTCCACAAAAATTTTAACGTTCGATATATGATGTATTCCCTTAGAGCGTCGAGATTTAAGAGTTTCTACTTCAACAGTGTTATCATGAATAATTTTGCGAATTCTATATGGACCGTTATAAAGCAGAAAAAATTTGCGACACAAGCCTTTTCCTTTGTGAGACAAACGATGAGACTTAATTAACACCTTTTGACCAACTGACAAAGTATTTAAACGTCCAGGACGTTTAGCTGATTTCTCTCTTCTAGCAGCCGCAGATGCAACATTTTGTAGAGCCAGGTTGACAACTTCAGAATGTCGCAGTTTCCGTGAAGGCGGAAAAGGAACGATTTGAGAAATGCGATTTGTCGGTGCTTTATTTTTTAATATCAATATAGGCGGTAAAGAAGTTGAATCATTAGGGAGTTCATTCAGAATGTTTTGAAAAATATGAAGATACTGATCCCACGTTCTGTGATTCTGATGACAATAAAGACGACACAATTTATTGATTTCCTTCATCCATCTCTCTGAAGCGTTAGATTGAGGGTGAAAAAGTGAAATGAAAATTGGTTTAATCTTACGACGCCATAGAGTACGAAGCCAAATTTTAGAGCGAAACTGTGATCCATTATCTGATATAACCTTATCAACATGACCCACTTCTTTAAGAAAATGTTTGATGAAAGCATTAGATACTGAACGAGCTGTTGCTTTGCGTAAAGGTGTAAAACACACATATTTTGATGTCAATTCCACTGCTACGAAAATGTACGCAAAACCATTAGTAGAACGAACCACTGGACCGAACAAATCAACTGCAGCCATCTCCTTTAATTTCGCTGGAATGATAGGAAGCAACGGTGCTCTGTGAGAAATAGTTGGCGGCTTAGCCTTTTGACATAATTTGCATTTGGCAAGAACAGATCGAATACGTTTTTCCATATTACTGAAGTAGCAATTTTCTCGTAATTTATGAAAGCATTTTCTGGGACCAAAGTGTGCATAACTGAAATGTGTGTACCAAATCAATTTATTGACCCACTCATCAGGAATACAAACTAACCAAACAGAGTTGTCGACCGATTTTCGTTTAAAAAGAACTTTCCAGACAGTTCGCAAAAACGAGGTGTGGCCAAATCGTCCAATCTAACAAAGCGTCTAAGAAAATTACAGACACCAAGGAAACTACGAACATTACGTTTTGTGGTAGGAACAGCATAGTTACGAATAGCGTCTAATTTCTCTGGATCAGGAAGAATACCTTCTGTAGAAATAATGTGACCGAGAAATTTCACCTGAGAACGACCAAATTCAGATTTTTCCAAGTTCACTGTAGTGCCAACTCTTGTAAAAATACGTAATAATGAATCCAAAATGTTGTTGTGCTCACTCCAAGAACGTTTAGCAATAAGAATATCATCAACGTATGAAGTAATATTGTCACGAAGATAAACAGGTAAAATTTCGTTTAAACTACGAATGAATGCTGCTGAAGGTACAGTAAGTCCACATGGTAATTTCCGAAATCACTTTTGGGTAAAATAGTCATATCCGGTTATTCTTTAACGATTCTCTAGATAGATTGATAGTAGAAGAGTTGTTTTTGACAGATGCAAAGAATAGTAAAAGAGTAGGCAGCGGTGCAGAAAACTAAAAGGGAAATAGCGCCACTACAGCTCGGGGCCCTGTGCACGCTACAGCACATATTCACTTAGAGTAGTGAATCCCCTGAGGACTTTAATAGCCGCACATAATTTCTAGTTTGTGACTTAGTGGCAAATTTGGCGGAAGTGCGTACATAAATTGATCTAACCATGAACATGGATGTATGTCATTCTTAGAATTACGAAAGATCTTAAATTTCCGAACAGTCAAAAAGTGTTTATAGTCAAAGTTTTCGCCTCGTGGCGACGAAGGCCTACCGCGTTTGTCCCAGTCCGAATGTCGATTATTGTCAAGTTCGCGCGCCTGGCGTTCTCTTGTTGCATCCCGTAAATGAAATAAATTATTTTCTTCAAAGCCCTCTGCTATCTGTGATTCTAAATTTCTTCTGCTGTCTTTTCCTACGATTTCGCCTTCAATTTGTTTGACTTGCTTTCGTAATGCCTCAACTTCCCTTTTAACGCATTCATTAAATTTTCCCTGATTTTCAACATGTTTATTTATGTTCTGGTACTCTTCGGTTTCTGCAAATGGCAATGGTGCTGTATCATCTGAATCTCTGTCCCCATTTACACTAAGACTTGTCAATTTATCTGAAATCTCCTCAACTCTTTCCGATAAATCACCTATTTGTTCTTTCTGTTTATTTACGTCTTCCGTAAGTGTCGCGACTCGGGTTTCAGTATTAACACGTTTGGTAGTTAACTGTTCATATTGTTGTGTTAGATTATTTATTCTGTCATTTGGTACGGATTCCTCGATTCTCTCAAATATTTCCTCCTTATCGTGTGCACGTTGTAAATTTAACTCTGAAAATTTTTGTACTATCACGCGATCTTTTTCTTCGCATTCTCTGTTCTGTTCCTCTTGTCTGATTTCTGTTGAAATTAAACTATTATTGTGAGCATTCAAAATCGGTTGTACTTCTTCTCTAATTTCTTTCTTTGATTCATCATTCATGTTTTTGAAACATGTCCTTATTTGTGAACTTAACCGTGTTACCATTGCTCCCATCTCGGCTTTAATTGTTCCTATTTGTGATCCCAAATTTAATATTGCACTCATCAACTGCTCCATATCTTCTGTCGTTAATCTCGTATTCTGAAAATTTTTTGATTATGAAAAATTTTGGTTTCCGGACTATTTTTCCGACTTATAAAATTGTTTTCCACTTCATTATTCATCATACTGTTCTCCTGTGTTGGCGAGTTCGCCATGTCAACAATTTCGTCATTCTGACTATCCATCATTTTTGCCTTTTTCATCGATCGCGTAATCATTTACAAAACATACAAAACTCGTCACTGTACGAAAATTACACACAATGACTCCTCAAAAAAAATGGCTCTGAGCACTATGGGACTCAACTGCTGAGGTCATTAGTCCCCTAGAACTTAGAACTAGTTAAACCTAACTAACCTAAGGACATCACAAACATCCATGCCCGAGGCAGGATTCGAACCTGCGACAGTAGCGGTCTTGCGGTTCCAGACTGCAGCGCCTTTAACCGCACGGCCACTTCGGCCGGCCAATGACTCCTCATTTCCACGAAATGTTTCCCTCAAACACGATTAACGAACAACTGAAATAATTGCACTAAATTGTCAAACGGGTATAAAAGACAACAAAATTAAATTCTGAAATACCATTAGAAGAATGACAATTACCAAATCTACACATGCAAAATAGACTACAATTACTAAACTACAAATTACTACAACAATACTACTGTCTACTATTTTTACAATCAGAAGAATTCCAAGGGACGATCCGAAGCAGCGGTCGCCACGTGCATGGGGGCTTAATTATATAAATATGAAATGCAAATAATTTTTTAAATTTTTAGTAGTTGTTTCTCCGATTACGAAGTTTCGTAAACGGTTGGCCCTGACTAGTTTTAGTACGCAATCTGACTGCATAGAATAACAACAAAGAATGAAAGAAAATTTCCGTTAACACAATTAATTAATTAAGTCCCCAGCAACTATAAAACCTACGAAACCAAAGCACAAGTGTAACTGTTCTGTGTGTGGAAGTGTGATTCAACGTACACATCTGGCACGGTTCTTCTTCAATAAGACAAGAAATTTTATATATCATTTATACTGAAGTAATTAAAAAAATATAAATACTATAATTGCGTAAGGAAACCAGAATTACACTCTAATACAAGAACACTTTCCAGATGCTTTGTTGACTGAACCTGTAATGACGCACACTGAAATAATGAAAAAACAGGGAATATTTTACCTTCATATATATTGACGAAAAGCACTCTGATCATTACAATATCTCCATTCGAACAACATCTGCTGTCTAGCCCATCAAACAACTGCATAAAACATGGAACAAGCACTCCCTACTACAACATATCAACACCGACTCATAACTACCACATCTCGATAAGCACACTCCACCACGACTTCTCGACAAGAACTCTTCTCTACGACATCTTAGCAAGCACTGACTACTACGAGTTCTCGACAAGCACTGCCAGTGGAGGTGGCGGAATAATACTCTTTGGCGCAATCTCTGGCGCTGTGGCTCAGTGTAGCCACCTTTCAAAATGTAGATACAGATGTAGATAAAACTCGCTGGAAACAATGGTGCTATTCGAGAGCAGACTACATGTGGCACTGGGTTCCCCCTTTTTCCCTCTGCATCACAAGCATATCATTGGCACTCATTAACGACTCAAGGGATACAAATAAGCACTAGATTCTACGTGTCACTGAGTATTTCAACATATACCACATGCGCCCACAAAAAATGGGCAATAACATTTGAGTGCGCAGTTATGGTCAGGTATATGTCTATAAATCTTAGAGCGCCGTCCTATATCTCTCCAGAACGCTGATCAACCGATAAACGTTAATGGAAAAAAATGTGTAAAGCTAAAATCCGTCAGCGAGAATATGTTTGTCAGGTATACGTAATAATTTCTTTTTACAGAAACTTTGACCAAATTTATTTATCGAAAATTTAAACTGGCTTCGATTTTCGATTCTGTAGGATTGGGTGGTAGCTCACAGGAAAACAAATTGAACATAAAACACTTTTTTCCCTAGAACTGAATTATCTGTTAAAAACTGCACATTGAGCTTCAAAATCTTACTATATTGTGTGCTCCTGTATTTGCTACCAACAATAAATGACTACAACTGCGTGACGTCAGCTCCTTCAGACAATAAGAAGTTATGCTTATAATGGAACTGGTCAATGGCTCACTTTCACCATGTAATCAATAACCAAATACGTTTCATAAAATCACGGTATGATCCAATAAAGCTCAAATGGTAATTTCACATTTCGTACAGTTAGAACGTCGTAAATAAAATGATTCTATGTACAGGATATATATTTAAACAGGATTGTAATATGTGTAATATTGATATTCTTAATTTTTCAAAAAACTTGGATTATTTTTCATACATTGAAATTATTTAAAAAAGGAAGTTCTTTATTTGATACAATTACACTAGATGTTTTTGATACAGAAATTGTTAATTAAGAACTATAACTAACTTCAGAGAGCCGGCCGCGGTGGCCGTGCGGTTCTAGGCGCTTCACTCCGGAACCGCGTGACTGCTACTGTTTCAGGTTCGAATCCTGCCTCGGGCATGGATGTGTGTAATGTCCTTAGGTTAATTAGGTTCAAGTAGTTCTAACTTCTAGGGGACTAATGACCTTAGAAGTTAAGTCCCATATTGCTCAGAGCCATTTGAACCATTTTAACTTCAGAGAAGGTTATCGACAAGTAACTCTTGCATTCATTTAAAAAAAAAAATTGTCTTTGATGTACAATTTACCGTTGCCGTTCTTGGCTAGTCGGAAGTTAGCGGTAAGTCAGTTATGGAAGCTGGTCTTGTCTTTTACTGAGAACTTGCGTGTATTGCGTTGTTACTGTGACTATTTGCTTGAATTACGTCATCTGGAATTGTGGAATAAAGGTGCTGAAAATGAATATAATCACCTGCAACTTTTCATTGACAATAAGACATCGGATTAAATGAATCCACTATCCTTTAGAGCCACGTAGAATAAATCATACCCAAAGACACTGTGTCGAGAAGAAAAAGACATAATGGACATCGTCACACAAGATAAGTAGATACAAATATTTTCTCCATCCACATTCAAATTAAAATTTAAGCGACGCACACATTCTGTGCAATGGGGCGATCGGTATGGTTGAAAATTAACACTCTCCATTCGCCGCGATCGCAATGTAGACACTTTTATTGTTTCGAGATGACAGGTTTCAGCAGTCTTATGCTGTCATCACCTGACCTTATAAAACTTGCTACAAAACTGCCATGTTACATCACATGAAGTCAAAGCTTGGCAGGCATTACCCACGTACACACGTCTTGATAACTGAATTTTTATCAAAATATGTATACGAGGTGGGTGCCTTCTATGGTTTGACCTCATGGAATGTAACATGGCAATTTTATATCAAGTTCCGTAAGGTCAGATGATAAGTCTGTTAAAACCGGCCTTCTTGGAACAGTTAAAGTATCTGCACTGTGAACACGGCGTAGGAAGTGTGTTCATCTAATATTTAAAATCTAATCGTCACATCTTCGCTTCAGCTCCTTAAGCAGTTGAAGAACGTCGAGTCAAACCAGTTCAGTCAAGAAAAAGGTATAATTATCAATACTAATACTTGAACAAACAGGAGGGAATGCTTTAGATACTCCTCTGGATTTCATTAACTCTTCTCTGGTCCCTAGTCATCTTGTGCAAAGTATATCGCAAGAAATAAAATAATCATGTTAATGGATAGGCGCGTGTTCATCCGGTCCATGTCTCCATCGTCTCCGTCTAATTGCATCAACTTGCCTTGTCGTCTGCCATCTGAATATTTCAGTGGTACTCCTCCCGCGAAGCGAGACTTCGTTTACACCGTTCTAAGTGGAACTTCATTCACTATGCTCCATGTAAAACTAATTTCCGTACAAGCTCTCTATATAACGCAACGTGTAACACTGGAACGAAACCCACATAAGCATTAAATACTGTCAACCAGCCGTACGCCATTCTCATTTGACGGAGTGAGAAATACTGTCAAAGCGTTTGTGTTCTTTCAAAAGTGTGCTACGCGTTTTTCTTACAATAGCTGAAATTTTATATCTTCATGGTAGAAATTGATGCCAGTTACAGTTGACCTGAATATTATTCTGAAGCACATGGCACATATCAATAGAAAGTTCACACTAACTTATTCAACATCTTCCACAATCTTTTCCCGCCTCTTTGACATTCTTCGTATAACACGCACTATTTCAGTGACAAAATGCTGCAAATATAAGGCTCACATTCTCTAAGTGATTATATGTTTTGAAAGATCTTCTATCTCTCGAGCCGGCCGGTGTAGCCGGCCGAGCGGTTCTAGGCGCTTCAGTCTGGAACCGCGCGACCGCTACGGTCGCAGGTTCGAATCCTTCCTCGGGCATGGATATGTGTGATGTCCTTAGGTTAGTTAGGTTTCAGTAGTTCTAAGTTCTAGGGGACTGATGGCCTCAGATGTTAAGTCTCATAGTGCTCTGAGCCATTTGAAGCATTTGATCTACCTCTCAAATTATACGCTTTTCTCACACTTGGTCAAATCACTATCTCTCTCTCTCTCTCTCTCTCTCTCTCTCTCTCTCTCTCTCACACACACACACACACACACACTCACACACACACACAAATAACACTCTATACCACGTCGTTTGTTTGAAATAGCGACCCACATTCAAGATATTTTCCTGAAGAAAGAAGCGTACTTTGAAAATATTCCTTGTACCACTAGTCCACTAGTTCCATTAACCTCCATGTAGCTATGCATGACTTCTTCCTTCACAATTACATATTCATACGTATATTTCAAAATACTTAATTTCCAAATAATGTTAACACTTTATCCGCATTATCTGAAGGCCATTTGTATAATTTCTTTACAAAGTCTTTGGACAAGGAGGCAACGTCGAAAGTATTTCACACAGGAAATACTGTTACCGAGACTTTTACATTGGTACCTCCCAAAATAATTACAAATCCTGCTTACAATATTGCATACTTCATAAAAAATACTTTATAACTTATCAGTATCAAAATACTGTATTTGAATCAATGGTTGTTGAGACTTTGTTCGCGTCAGCATAACAAAACAGAAAGATAAACAACAAAGACAAAGGATTTATTTAAACAATAACGAAAGTGCAATTCACAAAACAGTAGGACCACACTTTAATAAGAAAATGTAAACTGAGACTTAGACTGAGCTGTAACTTTTTTTTTCGTTTTCCACATGACAGAAGAAATCGTATTCTCTTGATTTTGAAACACCCACGCACTTCATTTGGTACAAGTTATATCGATTGTACTTGTACATAACACATAGTGCCGACAACATAGGCTACTTATTTTCTGCGTTGTTTGATACCACTAAACTAAACACATTTACTCGTGTGGATATCTGCCAGTGAACAGAGTATCTACTTCAAATTCAAAGACAGGCGTTAGCACTGTTCATTGTGGCATAATTGGCACTGTGAGGGGTTACTTTACGAAGCTTTACAACCACACTGACGCAGAGTGTCAAAATTCCCAGTGTGCGATTTTATTTATGAATCTGTTGGCACGAGTAGGTCTGTAACAAAACATTGATTACTAACGAAAACGTGTAGGGGAATTTCCTTTATATAAAAAAACCATCTTTATACGCAACCAAATGTTAGTAACGGTATGTTTTCAGAACGGTGGAACTAATCATTAGAGTTAATGTGAAACATTATTTATTTTATGAACATTCTTCACAAGAATATTGTAACATAAGAAATAATTTTTACATATATATATATATATATATATATATATTCGTAATTCAAGAGAGTGACTTAAATCAACATTTTCTCACAGTTGTGAAATTTGTTGGAAGAATAAGATCTTTTTAATTTCACACATATTGTTTCTTCTGCTAAACTCAGTCCAGCCAATAAATTATACTTATTTATGCCATACCAAAAAATCTGGTACTCAGCGAGCGACTGTAATATGTAAGTTATTGTCCAAATCCGGCTTCCAACGAAAAAGCAAGTTATTTGAAATACCCTTTGATTTGTCAAGTGTGACGTAGATAGCTGGGTTTTTATTTCCAACAGTTTCCGACAAAGGAAATTATTTGGTGCTTACTTCTCACATGAGACAGACACGTTTCACAACTCGCAGATTTTTTTTTTAGTCGTATTAGGTTGGCAAGAATTCCGTCTTGTTTGTTCAACGGTGATGTGAAGACGGAGTGACGCATATTTATTTTACACTGAGCAGAGAGAAACATGTTTGGTTATTTTGTAAAATAAACATATAATGTCTATACTTCGTTTAGTTAATAAACTGTCATCCATCAAATCAGTAACACATTCAAACAGCGAACGGCAACACACACAACACAAGTAGTTGCAAACAGAGCTGCGTATTTTCAGATATTGAGAATGTGGACATTCGGGCGCTTGTTGCGTTCACCAGATTTATATCGACATGTGTTTAAAAACTTTTCACAGTTCAAGAACGCTACAACAGTTACCCACCAGTAAACACCCCCCCCCCCTCCCCTCGAATCGTTAAAGAACCGAACTCCTTATACAAAACATCGTATCTCACACATGCTATATGTCGTACAATGATATAATTTTGCAGGTGCATTCAGAGGGACCTCTGGATATAGTCTGCAAAATATGTTCCGAATAGAGTTGGTCGTAAAGAATGTCTGATGCTGCAGTTTTACTGCATGAATAGCGAAAACGCAGTTAGTGATAAACTTTTTTCTTCTTTTCATCATTCTGCTCCGGTATTGGCGAGAAAAGTTTCTTAAGGATTTTAATTTTGCCTCAAGTTCGTTAGAAGTCACTGAGTGCCCTCATTCTCAAATACTGGTTGAAGACAATCTGACAAGGAGAACACGCCAAATGCCATAACCAGATTTCAGAGAAACTTTGTACAGTGGAAGAGGGTTAAAAATAATCGAACACGTGTCTCGGACAATCCGTAGAGAGTCGACCGTTTCTGGGAAAACTACAGTAAAAGTTTCGACGTAATTTAAATTCCTTTTAGGGGTCAATAAGCTCAGCCTAACTGGTGGCACAGTGCCTAGCGTCGCAGTCTTCCACGTTTGCAACCTGTGTTCGAAACCCGATTATTGTTTTTATTTTATTTACTTATTTATTCATTTATCTACCAATGTCTGTAGAAGGCTACTACACGATTGTTTCTTATCGAGCTACGGATACGAAGGAGTTATATTATATGTTCAAATTACGATTGTGCTTCACAATAAATGTCAAATATTTATTGCATAATATATGTGTGTATGGCATTTTCTAAGTTTACAGTCTTTATAAACTGTCAAATTCTTATATTGCATTCTGATATCAATTCATAATTCTGTACTTTATTCTCATTTTTATTCTTCAGGAAGATTTGATTCGTTCCCTTATATGATGAATCAAGATAAAATGGAAGAATTTCACCGAAAACAATTTCAAATTATTTTTTCATTCATTTATTGCTTTTTTTATTTATTCACCATACATACGAATAAGGACAACCTTATTTCAGTACTGGAAAACATTCGTATACTAATGTTCTACGGACGTGGGTAGACAAATAGAAAACAAACAAAAAATATTACTCGGATTTCAAACACGGGGCACAAAAGCGTGAAGCTTTCAGGCTATCCTCTGCGCCACCACTTCGGTTGAACTGTTTGCTCGCTAAAACGCACGTAAACTATCTCGCAAACTTTGACTGTCATTTTGTCAGAAATGGTCGAGTATCTAGAGATAAGCCGAGACGTGTGTTCGTTTATTTTGACTGCTCTTCCACTGAGCGAAGTTTCTGGGAAATCGGGTTACGGCACTTGTCGTGTTCTCCTTGTGGGTAATTTGCACTCAGCGAGTTACGCTCCCTCAAGACATATACACAGTTTCTGACTTAACATTTAAATCTTTAACATAAGATTATAGCATATTTTAAATTTTTAAATTTTGTCAATAACTATATAAAATATCGAAAATAATATTTGTATCGCCCGTAGAAGCCATTTGGGTGGGCAACATGCAACTGGTCTGCATCTTGGATTAGCCGTTTATTAATATAGATAATTTTTGTAAATGTCATTTAACTTATTTTAAAGGTATCTTTATTGACTGTTGTATCCCTTTGCTAGCTAGATGATCACTGGGAAATATACGCTTTATTTACTACCAATTCTTCTCCTTTCCCCTTGCTGGTACCGTGAACATTTATTATTATAATTTATGTAACAATTTGAACTGTCATGGTCGGTATGGTAACAGAATATATTTATAGCACAGATGATCTTATACTCCTTCACCGTGACGAAAAGAACATTACGAAATTTGCACTTGCAGCAACTACTTCAATTGAGATCGAAGAAAGGAAGATTGCTGTTTAACGTCCCGTCAACGACGAGACCATTAGAGACAGAGCATAAGCTAGGTACTAATTTGGAACTGGGAAGGTAAACCGCTGCGTCCATTTCAACGGTGCATTTACCTTGATTAATTTTAGGGAAACAAAGGAAAAGTTAAATCAATATAGCCGAGTAGTAATTCTAACAGTCATTCAACCGAAAATGAATTCATTGTCTAAGCACAGCATAACTGCACTCGGTAAGAGAGACAATGAGGAAATGGGAGTCCAGGAATTGGAGTGCTAAAAACACCAGCTGTCAACGTCTCAAAGAAAAATGTGGAGAGTACAGACTGTTCCACGTAAGACGCAGGCTCTGTGTCTCGTTTTGCGCAGAAAGTAAGATCTGGAAGTCAGGCTCAGATTAATGCATTTGCTCCAGCACTTTCCCCCAACTTTCGTAGGTGTTTTACCAATATTAGCTCGTCTAGACGAGTTAGCGGCCTTGGAAACAAGTCCGATAAAACTGTTGCGTCATTTACGGGGGGCTTCAAAAAGTAAGTTATGCAGACATACATTAACGTAGGAGGCCAATCAGCTTAACTGCTCATGCATCCAAGTTGCTGAAGGGAATAATATACGGAAAACAGGAAAATAAAATAGAAGATGTGCTAGATGATGATCAGTTTGGCTTTAGAAAAGCTTACGGCACGAGAGAGGCAATTCTGATGTTGCAGTTGACAATGGAAGCAAGACTAAAGCAAAATCAAGACACGTTCATGGGATTTGTCGACCTGGAAAAAGCATTCGAAAATGTAAAATGGTGCAAGATGTTCGAAATTCTGAGAAAAACATAGGTAAGGTATAGGGAGGGACGGGTAATATACAATATGTACAAGAGCCAAGGGGAAATAATAAAAGTGGACGACCAAGCACGAAGTGCTGGGATTAAAAAGAGTGTAAGACAGGGATGAAGTCTTTCGCCCCTACTGTTCAATCTGTACATCGAAGAAGCAATGATGGAAATAAAAGAAAGGTTGAGGAGTGGAATTGAAATTCAAGGTGAAAGGATACCAATGATACGATTCGCTGATGACATTGCTATCTCGAGTGAAAGTGAAGGAGAATTACATGATCTGTTGAATGGAATGAACAATCTAATCAGTACAGTATATGGATTGCGAGTAAATCGAAGAGAGTAATGAGAAGTAGCAGAAATGAGAACAGCGAGAAACTTAAGATGAATACTAATGGTCACGAAGCAGATGAAGTTAAGGAATTCTGCTACCCAAGCATTAAAATAACCAATGACGGACGGAGCAACGAGGACATCAAAACAGATTAGCAATGGCAGAAAAGGGCATTCCTGGTCAAGAGAATTCTACTAGTATCAAACATAGGCCTTAATTTGAGCAAGAAATTTCTGAGAACATATTTCTGTAGCACAGAATTGTATGGTAGTGAAACAGGGACTGTGGGAAAACCGAAACAGAAGAGAATCGAAGAATATCAGATGTGGTG
This sequence comes from Schistocerca serialis cubense, assembly GCF_023864345.2. Lineage (NCBI taxonomy): Eukaryota > Metazoa > Arthropoda > Insecta > Orthoptera > Acrididae > Schistocerca > Schistocerca serialis. The sequence continues at coordinate 467,101,315 of NC_064643.1, forward strand.
CTACAGACGAATGTTGAAAATTGGTTGGACTGATAAGGTAAGGAATGAGGAGGTCCTGCGCAGAATCGGAGAGGAAGGAATATGTGGAGAACACTGATAACGAGAAGAGACAGGATGATAGGACACCCGTTAAGACATGAGAGAATGACTTCAGTGGTGCTAGAGGGAGCTGTGGAAGGAAAAAACTGTAGAGCAATACAGAGAGCGGGATACATTCAGCAAATAAATGAGGACGTAGGTTGCAAGTGCTACTCGGAAATGAAGAGGTAGGCATAGGAGAGGAATTTGTGGCGGGCGGCATCAAACAAACAAACAAAAAAATTGTCACAATTTCACTTCTCCTGGACGTGATGTTGCATTTGGTTCAAACACCGCCAAAATTCAACGGCTAATCTGGGTGCAATTTAGATGGTTTCCCCACAGGAATCCTAATGTCCCGTGCATTTTAACCTTGGAGCAAGTTTACGGATGCCTCGCCATTTCACTCGCACACTGTGTACACCTATTACACGTACCACAGCAGGACTGTGTCTGCAGGAAAACTTGGAACGTGTATTCTCTTCTGAGAAAGCTCCGCTCTCGTTGAGAAATAGTCTTATCGTGGAAAGAGACGTGTAACTTACATTCTGAAGTCTCTACACAATACACCAGACTGATGCGTGAATAACATAACATAAATGGGAGAAGAGACCCGCTGCCTGTTCGATTCCATTATTGGCGACAAATCGCTATAGCTAAACTAAAATACCTATGTGTAACTATCCTAAATTGGACCTAAAGTGGAATGACCACGTCAAAGAATAGTAGAAAAAGCAGAAGCCAAGTTGAGATTCCCTGGAGGAATCCTAAGGGAATTAATTCATCCACCAAAGAAGTAGCTCAGTAAACAACTTATTAGACCGATTCCTGAGTACTATTTTTCACTCTGTGACCCTTGCCATATAAGATTGATAGAAGAGGTAGGGAAGATCCAACGAAGAGCGTGATCGTTTAGTAGGCGTGAGAGAGCTACAGAGAGATCATATTACGGTGGCAGACGCTACATCGGACGCCTCTCACCAAAATGTTTACTGTCGAAATGTCGACGTCGAAAAGTCAATTAAATTAGAGCTCAAATTAACCTTTACCTGCAATCATTCTTCTTACTCTCTATTAAGAATTGACAGCCAATAGAAAGAGAATGTAGTGTTACCAGAAGTATCCTACTTCACATAGCTTAAGCTGGCTTGCGGAATATGCATGCGGATGCAGATCTGCTCAGAGAGCCGTGTACAAAATAAAACTTTACAGAGGAATGGCGGTACAATGACTGACAAATTTAGATACTGTTTCCGGACGTGGGTGCTGCAAATGTCTGTTGCAGTCTGTGCGTGACAAATAATCATATTCTGTAACGGTCTTTTTCTTATGATGAAGCTCACCAGCATCTATTGGGGTACGTAAAATGCCATAACGATTGACAGTGGACTTTTGAATATCATCAGGTACATGAAGGGTCTCCGTACGATTTAAAACATGATTGTGGTGTGCAAAAAGTCCAAAGGTTCAAAATTTTTCCACCAAACCATAAGTTCTTACAGGCAAGAGAACAACATATCGCAACGCTTTTCGTACAAGTAACAACTAATTTGATATAGGACATATCAGGAGAGCAGTCCGTCAATGCGTTTATTAGTCACAAATTGGTGAATGGACAAAGAAACGGCGATACAATCAGTATACGTCATTGTGAAGGCGTGCACAAAGAAGTGTGACACTGAGGCTCACAGCAGCATTTGGTGGCGTGTGCCTAAAAGATATTACTGTCAATTACAGGCGTTGTCTTTACTGACTTGGCAAAGGCGATCTTCACCAAGGTTAGAAAAATTACTGGTCAGGAAATAACAACCAAACTGGTGCTACAATTTTGGAAAGGAGGTCAGCGGCAAAGAGACTGGGATAATAACACAACTTGTCATAGAGTACGTGGCATATTCCATACATCATGGGGTGGATGCTTAAGAGCCGCGTAAATCCGCCTACAGGCGTGATTCACTGCCTGACAGACTGTGGACCATACCCTGAATATCGACACGGCATTAAGAAACGTCCGAAAAATATATATGAGTTTGACGACACTGATAAACCTGACCATACCGTAATACATTGACCCGCCTACGAAGATCTGCGGACTCAAATAACAGTCTTTGATACACAGGGTAACATTATTAAAGAAAAAGATGCATGGCACATGGTGAAAGAAGTAGCAAATAATGTAAAATATTTAGAAAATTAAGGTACTGCAGGAGAAAATAGGATTATACGTGATAGTGCTAAAGTGAACACTATGACTGCAGTGAATCACTTAGGATTCACCGACGCCGGAAGTAATTCTTACTCAGAGGGTGACCAGAACCAATGTATGGGTGTTCGACAAGCAGGTAGCTGCAGCAGAATCAGCAGAACGAATAGCAAGTTGTGCGTGCGTGACCTATGCCGGACTCCAGGCAAGTGCAGACTGTGAGGAGTGGGCGTGAAGGATCCGTTAGGTCCCACTGCTTGAAATTAGTACAAAAAGACGCCGGCGTCAGCTCACCTGGGGCCTCACCACAGGGATGACGTGTGGTCGGTTCGGTACAGTTTGCGGAGGGTACGAGTTTCCTGGAACTCTGTCCCCAGACAGACTCACTCGCTTAAAAATACTTAATGTTAGCATAGGCCATGAATGTAGATTTCAGCAACAGGGGACTTCTGCAGAATACGTTTTTCTTAGCGCTGTTTTGTCCCAGAGGGAAAGAATAGGAAATGCCAGTAAGCCGTCTGCTGCTATCGTGATGCAGACGATCAACAAATCTAGTACCATGGTTTAAAGATTTTGATTGGTTTTCCTTTTTATTTAATATTCTATTAATTCTGTATTCCTTTCATATTTAATTTCATCAACAATTAAAGATGCTTAAACCACTTTACAAATCTTGCAGCGAATTTTTAGTTACAGTTGAATATAGCTTTCTGTAGGCGCCTCCCGATTAGGTGAATGTGTTAAAAAAAAAGATGTGAATCATATATTTTTTGGCTGCACAAGCAATTAGTTACAAAGCTACAAGTCAGCTCTTACAACATCTGGCGACCATCGGCGGTTGTTTATCGGCATCTGACACCGTAATACTCCATATGTGAGACTTGAGAATTTATATCACCTTTTATACACCGTTTTTGTTGAAAGAGCAGGACAACTATAATGATTCTACCCGTAATTTTGTATTTACTACGATGTGTAATGTACGAAATTCTATGTCTACGTTGTTCTATAACGTATTCACCCTTATATGTTTGACAGTGGCTGTACGATTCTTGCTCAAACGCCAAATAAGAGTAAAAAAAGATTATCTGGAGATAAGTGAAAATACGACACGCATTATATTCCATTTGATGTGTGTCAAAGTTCTAAACAATAATAAGTAAATAAATAAATAATTAATTAAATGTCAGTGGTAACGAAAAACCGCCTTGGCTGTGTTATCACATACGTATTGTGTTTCGAACGGTTTCGTTCGTTGAACAAAATCAGGCTGCCTATAGGTGAACAAAAGAGGAAATTAGGCTAAAGATATAGCATCTTAACGAATAAAATAGGCAACTTCGACTGATAAAAGCGTTTTACTAAATCCTCAACCAGTTGTGGTTAACTCTGGTAGTCGTGCGTAATGTTAAAGACAAAGTCCAGAAACCGTGATGATAAACATTTTGCCGACCGCTTGCCGAAAGTACGGTGGGCAGACACGGCACGCTGCGCACAGTAAACTGGCCACACACGGCCGCCCGACGACGGGAGTAAACACGTAAACACAGTACCTGGCCTGTGTCGAGTGCGACTCGTCGACTGTGCGACCATAATCGTTACAATAAATGACAAAAACTTAAGAACAGAACTGATAGTGAAGATTACACAATGAAACCAAAAAATTGAGAAACAGAACCCAGTAAAAGTTAAGCACACAATTAGGCACAATAACAATAGAGCAGGTGGGAGCGCTTACACCAAATTTTATCGTCGTTTTTCGTTTAACAGCTATGACAGTAAACGATAATTATAAAATACGATTGCAAAATAATGATGTAGAATATACCAGGAACGGTAATTTTAATCCCACAGAAGGACCATAAGTTACTAATAACGTATTTACAAAATATGCTTTGCCTTTGAAAACGGCCGGCCGGTGTGGCCGTGCGGTTCTAGGCGCTTCAGTCTGGAACCGCGCGACCGCTACGGTAGCAGGTTCGAATCCTGCCTCGGGCATGGATGTGTGTGATATCCTTAGGTTAGTTAGGTTTAAGTAGTTCTAAGTTCTAGGGGACTGATGACCTCAGATGTTAGTGTCCCATAGTACTCAGAGCCATTTGAACCATTTTTTTGAAAATGTAAAAGAGCTAAAGCAAGCAAACAAGAGGTTATCGAACGCTGTTAATAAAATTACAGCCGAGCTGTGTTAAATTAGCTACAATCATTTACAATGGAAAGGAACATATAGCATCATTAACGTCAAACCACTTTTTATACAATCGACTGTGAAGTAATAAAATAAATAAATAACAAAAATTGCTTCTCCGTTTCCCAGGCGCCCGACGGTATAGTCTGCCCTTTGTCAAAGTCGCCAATGTCAGTATGTTTCCCACACTCTTCTTATTGCATTTGCCGCCCATGTCATCCTTACAGATACATTCTTTGTACGGCTGTTCCGAGTATACACTTTCCTTACCGTGTCAAGTGCGCGCTATACCGTCAGGCCGCATTAAGTCTCGAGGTGAGCAGTGGTCGTAATGTTTCGCTGATTATTGTATACCAAATGTTTCACTACAGTAATAACAACAACAATAACAGCAACAACAATAATAATAATATCTACATCTACATTATACGCCGCATGTCACCTGATGGTGTGTGATGGAGGATGCTTCTGGTAAACCGAGCGAGGTCGCGCAGACGCTAACACACTGGACTCGCATTCGGGACGATGACGGTTGAATCCCGCGTCCAGCCATACTGATTTAGATTTTCCGTGATTTCCCTAAATTGCTCCAGGAAAATGCTGGGATGATTCCTTTGAAAGGGCACGGCCGACTTCCTTCCCCGTCCTTCCCTAATCCGATGAGACCGATGACCTCGCTGGCTGGTCTCGTCCCCCAAACAATCCAATTCAATACTTCTGGTACCGCTGCCTGATCCCCCTTCTCTGTTCCACTAGCGAATCGCGCGAGGGAAGAATGATTGTCGGTCAGTCACTGTATTATTTATAATTTTTCGACTTTTCTCGTCGTGATCATTTCGTGAGATGTATGTGGAAAGAACTATTACGTTGTTCGACTCTTCTCGGAAAGTGCTTTCTCGAAGATTCAATAGTTATCCTCTCCGTGATGCACAACGCTTCTACTGTAACGACTGCCACTGGAGTTTGTCGACCATGTCCATAACGCTCTCACGCCAACTGAATGATCCTACTACGAAATGCACCGCTCTTCGTTGTATCTTCCCTATCTCTTCAATTTGCCCTACCTGCTAAGGGTCATAGGCTGATGAAAAATACTCAAGAATTGGTCAAACAAGCGCCTTGAAAGCCGCTTCTATCGTGGATGAATTATATTTCCATAAAATTCTTTCTATGAATCTCAGTCTTGCGTCTGCTTTTCCTACTATTTATTTTGTGTGGTCATTCCACTTAAGGTTGCTCTGGATAGTTACTCTTACATATTTTACAGCAGATACTGGTGGTTCCAGCAATTTGTCATCAATAGCGTAGTTCTACAGTAATTGAATTGTTTTCCTATGTTTGAGCCAAATGTTGCATTTACTTATCTTCAGCGTCCACTGCCACAGCCTGCATTATTCTTCAAGCCCCTGCAGGTCATTCTGCAAATCTACTCTGTTCAAATGTTCTTGTTCAAATGTGTGTGAATTCCTAAGGGACCAAACTGCTTAGGTCATCGGTCCCTAGACTTACACACTACTTAAACTAACTTATGCTAAGAACAACACACACACCCATGCCCGAGGGTGGATTCGAACCCCCGGCAAGAGGGGTCACGGAATTGGTGACATGGCGTCTCAGAACGTGCGGCCACGCCGCGCGACCCTTCTCTGTCTCCTACCTTGGCTGCTTTCTTATGGACAACAGCATCATCTCCGATCAGTCTTAAAGAGGTTCCGACTTTTTCTCCTACGAAGTGTTGAGATCTATCAGCAAGGTATTCAATCGCAAATTTGATCTGATGCTCGGTAAGTTCCCATATTTTTCACTAAACGGCAGTCCGGTACGGCGTCAATATCTTTCTGAAGTCAAGAAACACGGCACTGTGTACAGCGCTATGGATATTATGGAGGAAAAGAGCGAACTGAGTTTCGCAAAATCTCTGTTTGTCGATTTCTATAGTGGAGATTTTCTTTCTCCAAAAACTTCATAATTCTTGAGCAAAACACATTTTCCATAATTCTACAACAGAATGACGTCAGCGATGTAGATCTACAATTAAGTGCATCTATGACCATCGCTTTTTCCAGTCGCTAGGTACCCTGCGTTGCTCCAGAAATCTGAAATAAACTGCTGCTGGAAGGGGAGCAAGTTATTTCGTATAATCTTATAGACACCTCATCTGGTCTTGATGTTTACTGACTAAAAAGCGATTGTAGTTGTTTTTCTATTCCGTTATGCGTGTTCTCAATATCTGCCTTGTTAACGTTCCTACAATGACTGAAAAAAAGGAACCGTGTTACGATATTCCGCTGTGAAACAATTTCGGAAGACTGAAATCAGTATTTCGGCCTTCTCTTTGTTATCTTCCGTTTCGGTGCCCGTATGGTCACTGACTGAATGAATAAAGCATTTAGAACAGCTTACTGATTTTACACCAGACCAAAACCTGTTACGGTTTTTACTCAGCTCACTTGACAAAATTTTACTTTACAAAGTCATTGAAAAGCAATTGTGGTTGCTTTTCTATTCCGTGATGGTGTTCTCAATATCTGCCATGTCAACGTTCGCACAATGACTGAAAGAAAAAACCGTGTTACGAACTTCCGCGGCGAAACAATTTCGGAAGACTGAATTTAGTATTTCGGTCTTCTCTTTGTTATCTTCCGTTTCAGTGCCCGTAAGGCCACTGACTGAATTAATGGAGCATTTAGAACCGCTTACTGATTTTACACCAGGCCAAACCCTGTTACGGTTTTTACTCGGATCACTTGACAAAATTTTACTTTACAAAGTCATTGAACGCTTCTCTCATTGCTCTCTTTACGCCCATTTTCGCTTCGTTCAGCTTCTACTTGACAGCTAGGTTCTGTCTTCTCTTGGATCTGTAATGTAGCTCTCTTTCTTTACGTAGCAGTAAGTAATAATAATAACAATAACAATAATTTGGTTACATCAGCGTTTAGTACATCGGTTTAGAATATCTGTAGTTAAGATAAATAGAGAAATACATCATTTCGAAAGAATTTATCTAGAAAATTTGATAACTACTTCTGTTATGCCATTGATATAAGATAACTAATAGCAACATTCACAAGATTGACATAATCGTAGTTCACATGATATAAAATCGTAATATGCATTCACCGTCACCAGTATTTCAGGTAAAACTACGAGAGTAAACATAGACCTGCAGACTACGGCTGTGCGAGAATGTCTGTCTGGTTAAAATGGCTCTGGCACTTAACTTCTGAGGTCATCAGTCCCCTATAACTTAGAACTACTTAAACCTAACTAACCTAAGGACATCACACACATCCATGCCCGAGGCAGGATTCGAACCTGCAACCGTAGCGGTGGCGCGGTTCCAGACTGTAGCGCCTAGAACCGCTCGGCCACTCCGGCCGGCAATGTCTGTTTCTTTGTGCCTACATTTGAGAAAATCAGTTTTTGTATTTTTTTTAATTTTTATTTTATTTACCTAAGAGCTGAGTATTTCTCTTTCTATCTCGTCTTACTCACTATCTCCGGTTTGCCGGTTGTACCAGTTGACTGAGGAATGGTCAGATTTATTGTTGTACGAAGGTATGATCAGCCCGTCTTTACCTAACTGGAATGTTTTCTCCTGTCGATTAGGCCGCTATCCCAAACACCTGGGAAATGCCTCCCGCAAGCAACTGAAAAGTGTTGATTGTAGGTTGGAATTCATTTCTTTTCGGGATTATAAGACGAAAGCTGGTTTGTTGACAGCCATTTTCAGTTTTTCAATGATATTCTTTCGTTATCTCGCGAGCTAGTATTTGATGGTACTTTCCAATGACATTTCTGTAATAAACATCGATACAGAAAATACAGATCTTTGAAGTGCCTCTCTGAAATATGCGGCGGAAGCTTCTTGGTCACGAATATCCGGCTGTTGGCGAATCAGCGATGGGGCGGCTTCTGTGCACGCCGGCGAGTTACTCCTAAAACCACTGTCGGTTCCTGGCGCTTCGCCGAGACGGCTGAGCGGCGTTTTTAATGCGGTTGTCGCGGACTTGCTGCCTTTGTGAGATGGTTGTACTTATTTCATCCATCTGAAGGAATTGTTTACATGTAAGACCGTTCTGTCAAAAAAAGCCGTGAGGTGCTCTCCTACTAAGGACAGATTTTTCGCTAAATTCGTATTGGTAAAATTGCTATGAATCGCGGAAGCGTACATGTATGCATTCATCCGCGTTGTGTTGCAAACGTTTCGGATCTTTATGAAGTCAGTAAGCACAGAACTGGTTACAGACTCGATTTCTTGTCACTTAATCCGAAACATTATGCAGTCAACTAAACGTTATGCAGTGAACTCGGTCAATCTTTCTTTCAGCTTAGTATATTCAACTATTTTCTTAGAATTTTTGAATTAAATTAAGCTCAAGTGATGCTGATACGTACGACATGAATTTTATGTGTCTGTAATGCCAAGGGGTCATGTTTTATCGTGATTATTCGGTTTCGGATCAGTAATACAATTTAAATTCAGGCAGTTTCTCACTTCAACTTTCTTGGTGATTTAGTGGATGTTTAAGTACATAGTGGCAAAATCTTCGTCTGCCGCCATTTAGTGATCACACGTTACAAGACGCTACCTTAGCCTCAGTTAACTACTGCATTTGTTGACTTTCATCAAGCATTTAACTTCACAAATTGCATCTCCTATTTGAAATAAGCCGTACCCCGTTATGATACCTACAACTTTCAGCTAATGAAGTTAGGTCTTAGCAACGGACACTGTTTGCAGGGAGACGCTGTATATGATTCTGAAAAAGCAAGTTTATTCATGTTTTACAAACTGTTTCGAAAAAAAATTCTACATCTATATCTACATCTAAACCTACATACATGCACCGCAAGCCACCGTATGGTGCGTGACGAAGTGTACCCTATACCATTAAAAGTCACTTCCTGTTCTGTTCCACTGGCAGAGCGAGGGAAAAACGACTGTCGACATGCGTCCGGACAAGCCCTAGTCTCTAATTTTATGCTCTTGGTCCTTACGTGAAATGTAGGTGGCAGCAGAATCGTTCCCCAGTCACCCTCAAATGCAAGTTCTGTAAATTTTCTCGGCAGTGCTCAATAGGTTCCATCTTTAATTCCCGAATCGTCTCCTTAATAATCGCTTGCTTTTCTAAACTTCTGGTAAGAGATCAAGCAGCCGGTCTCTGGGTTACTTCGATGTCCTCCTTTAATCCGACCTGGTTGTTGTTGTTGTGGTCTTCAGTCCTGAGACTGGTTTGATGCAGCTCTCCATGCTACTCTATCCTGTGCAAGCTTTTTCATCTCCCAGTACCTACTGCAACCTACATCCTTCTGAATCTGTTTAGTGTATTCATCTCTTGGTCTCCCTCTACGATTTTTACCCTCCACGCTGCCCTCCAATACTAAATTGGTGATCCCTTGATGCCTCAGAACATGTCCTACCAACCGATCCCTTCTTCTGGTCAAGTTGTGCCACAAACTTCTCTTCTCCCCAATCATATTCAATACTTCCTCATTAGTTATGTGATCTACCCATCTAATCTTCAGCAGTCTTCTGTAGCACCACATTTCGAAAGCTTCTATTCTCTTCTTGTCCAAACTATTTATCGTCCATGTTTCACTTCCATACATGGCTACACTCCATACGAATACTTTCAGAAATGACTTCCTGACACTTATATCAATACTGGATGTTAACAAATTTCTCTTCTTCAGAAACGCTTTCCTTGCCATTGCCAGCCTACATTTTATATCCTCTCTACTTCGACCATCATCAGTTATTTTGCTCCCCAAATAGCAAAACTCCTTTACTACTTTAAGTGCCTCATTTCCTAGTCTAATTCCCTCAGCATCACCCGACTTAATTAGACTACATTCCATTATCCTTGTTTTGCTTTTGTTGATGTTCATCTTATATCCTCCTTTCAAGACACTGTCCATTCCATTCAACTGCTCTTCCAAGTCCTTTGCTGTCTCTGACAGAATTACAATGTCATCGGCGAACCTCAAAGTTTTTATTTCTTCTCCATGAATTTTAATACCTACTCCGAATTTTTCTTTTGTTTCCTTTACTGATTGCTCAATATACAGATTGAACAACATCGGGGAGAGGCTACAACCCTGTCTTACTCCCTTCCCAACCACTGCTTCCCTTTCATGTCCCTCGACTCTTATAACTGCCATCTGGTTTCTGTACAAATTGTAAATAGCCTTTCGCTCCCTGTATTTTACCCCTGCCACCTTTAGAATTTGAAAGAGAGTATTCCAGTCAACATTGTCAAAAGCTTTCTCTAAGTCTACAAATGCTAGAAACGTAGGTTTGCCTTTCCTTAACCTTTCTTCTAAGATAAGTCGTAAGGTCAGTATTGCCTCACGTGTTCCAGTGTTTCTACGGAATCCAAACTGATCTTCCCCGAGGTTGGCTTCTACTAGTTTTTCCATTCGTCTGTAAAGAATTCGTGTTAGTATTTTGCAGCTGTGACTTATTAAGCTGATAGTTCGGTAATTTTCACATCTGTCAACACCTGCTTTCTTTGGGATTGGAATTATTATATTCTTCTTGAAGTCTGAGGGTATTTCGCCTGTTTCATACATCTTGCTCACCAGATGGTAGAGTTTTGTCAGGACTGGCTCTCCCACGGCCGTCAGTAGTTCCAATGGAATATTGTCTACTCCGGGGGCCTTGTTTCGACTCAGGTCTTTCAGTGCTCTGTCAAACTCTTCACGCAGTATCGTATCTCCCATTTCATCTTCATCTACATCCTCCTCCATTTCCATAATATTGTCCTCAAGTACATCGCCCTTGTATAGACCCTCTATATACTCCTTCCACCTTTCTGCTTTCCCTTCTTTGCTTAGAACTGGGTTTCCATCTGAGCTCTTGATATTCATACAAGTCGTTCTCTTATCTCCAAAGGTCTCTTTAATTTTCCTGTAGGCGGTATCTATCTTACCCCTAGTGAGATAGGCCTCTACATCCTTACATTTGTCCTCTAGCCATCCCTGCTTAGCCATTTTGCACTTCCTGTCGATCTCATTTTTGAGACGTTTGTATTCCTTTTTGCCTGTTTCACTTACTGCATTTTTATATTTTCTCCTTTCATCAATTAAATTCAATATTTCTTCTGTTACCCAAGGATTTCCACTAGCCCTCATCTTTTTACCTACTTGATCCTCTGCTGCCTTCACTACTTCATCCCTCAAAGCTACCCATTCTTCTTCTATTGTATTTATTTCCCCCATTCCTGTCAATTGCTCCCTTATGCTCTCCCTGAATCTCTGTACAACCTCTGGTTCTTTTAGTTTATCCAGGTCCCATCTCCTTAAATTCCCACCTTTTTGCAGTTTCTTCAGTTTTAATCTACAGGTCATAACCAATAGATTGTGGTCAGAGTCCACATCTGCCCCTGGAAATGTCTTACAATTTAAAACCTGGTTCCTAAATCTCTGTCTTACCATTATATAATCTATCTGATACCTTTTAGTACCTCCAGGGTTCTTCCATGTATACAACCTTCTTTCATGATTCTTAAACCAAGTGTTAGTTATGATTATGTTGTGCTCTGTGCAAAATTCTACCAGGCGGCTTCCTCTTTCATTTCTGTCCCCCAATCCATATTCACCTACTATGTTTCCTTCTCTCCCTTTTCCTACACTCGAATTCCAGTCACCCATGACTATTAAATTTTCGTCTCCCTTCACAATCTGAATCATTTCTTTTATTTCATCATACATTTCTTCAATTTCTTCGTCATCTGCAGAGCTAGTTGGCATATAAACTTGTACTACTGTAGTAGGTGTAGGCTTCGTATCTATCTTGGCCACAATAATGCGTTCACTATGCTGTTTGTAGTAGCTTACCCGCATTCCTATTTTCCTATTCATTATTAAACCTACTCCTGCATTACCCCTATTTGATTTTGTGTTTATAACCCTGTAGTCACCTGACCAGAAGTCTTGTTCCTCCTGCCACCGAATTTCACTAATTCCCACTATATCTAACTTCAACCTATCCATTTCCCTTTTTAAATTTTCTAACCTACCTGCCCGATTAAGGGATCTGACATTCCACGCTCCGATCCGTAGAACGCCAGTTTTCTTTCTCCTGATAACGACATCCTCTTGAGTAGTCCCCGCCCGGAGATCCGAATGGGGGACTATTTTACCTCCGGAATATTTTACCCAAGAGGACGCCATCATCATGTAATCATACAGTAAAGCTGCATGCCCTCGGGAAAAATTACGGCTGTAGTTTCCCCTTGCTTTCAGCCGTTCGCAGTACCAGCACAGCAAGGCCGTTTTGGTTATTGTTACAAGGCCAGATCAGTCAATCATCCAGACTGTTGCCCTTGCAACTACTGAAAAGGCTGCTGCCCCTCTTCAGGAACCACACGTTTGTCTGGCCTCTCAACAGATACCCCTCCGTTGTGGTTGCACCTACGGTACGGCTATCTGTATCGCTGAGGCACGCAAGCCTCCCCACCAACGGCAAGGTCCATGGTTCATGGGGGGGGGCCGACCTGGTTATGATCCCAAAAACTCTAACAGTACTCAACAATGGGTCGCACTAGTGTCCTGTATGTATGCCGTCTCTTTTACAGATGAACCACACTTTCCTAAACTTCTACCAATATACCGAAGTCGACCATTCCCCTTCCCTACTACAATACTTACATGTTTATTCCATTTCATTTTGCTTTGCAACTTTACGCCTGGATATTTAACACACGTGATTGTGTCACATGGCACACTACTAATGTTGTATTAGAAAGTTATGACTTTGTTTTCCCTACTCATCTCCATTAACTTACAGTTTTATACATTTAGAGCTGGCTGCCATTTATCGCAGCAAAAAGAAATTTTGTCTAAGTCATCTTGTACTCTCCTACAACCGCTCAACGACAGTACCTTCCCATATACCACAGCATCATCGGCAAACAGCCGCAGGTAGCTGCTTATCCTGTCAACCACATCCTTTATGTACGTAGAAAATAACAAGAGTCGTGCCACATTTTCCTGGTGCACTCCTGACGATACGCTTGTCTCTGATGAACACTCGCCGTCGAGGAAAACTTACTGCGTTCTGTTACTAAGAAGTCTTAGAGCCACCTCCACATCTGGGGACCTATTCTGTATGCTTGTACCTTCGTTAAGAGTTGGCAGTTTGGCACTGCGTCAAACGCTTTACGGAAATACAAGAATATTGAATCCGCCTGTTGACCTTCGTCCAGAGTACGCATTAGATTATATGAGAAAAGGGCAAGCTGAGCTTCGCAGGAGCGATGTTTTCTAAAACAGCGCTGAGTTGTGGACAGAAGCTTTTTCCTCTCTAGGAACTTTATTGTATTCGAACTTTGGATATGTTCAAGGATTCTGCATCGCAGCAAACTGATGTTAAAGACATCAGTCTGTAGTTTTTTGGGGCGAGGAGTGTGGCACGTTTTGTCAAACCAGGTATATGAAAATCGTGCGAACTGCATCATTCAACAGGCTTCTAGTCGTATTACCAGCTGTTATTCACTTTTTTACTACTTGATTACAGAACGTGGTCTACATCACCATCAAGTATAAGTTGCTCATCACAACGCTTTTGGTATTGTTAAGATCCTCTACGTGATATTCGTGTTCTTTGCTATTCGCTTTCCAATTCTGTGCCTTATTATTTCTGCTGAGCGATTCAAGGTAAATTTGTTTTCACATACTGAAGTCAGATTGCGTTTATTGAGTTACTTAGGTCATTTCTGGACCTGTAATGGACACAATTTGCTCACATCATGTCGAGCTGATTTATTGAACAGTAGATAAACCATTGATAAAAAGAAAACACAGGTCTTACAAAGTTATCTGAAAATTTTACAAATACATGTATAAATACATCGAAGAGCCAAATATCTTGTAGGGCCCCCGCGAGCACGCAGAAGTGCCGCAACACGACGTGGCATGGACTCAATAACTCAACTAATGTCTGAAGTAGTGCTGGAAGGAATTGACACTATGAATCCTGCAGGGCTGTCCATAAATCCGCAAGAGTACGACGGGGCGGAGATCTCTTCTGAACAGCACGCTGCAAGGCATCTCAGACGTACTCAATAATGTTCATGTCTGGGAAGATTAGTGGCCTGCGGAAGTGTTTAAACTCAGAAGAGTGTACCTGGAGCCACTCTGTAGCAATTCTGGACGTGTGGAGTGTCGCATCGTCCTGCTGGAATTGCCAAAGTCCGTTGGAATCCACAATGGGCGTGAATGGATGCAGGTGGTCAGACAGGATGCTTACGTACGTGTTACCTGTCAGAGTCGTATCTAGACGTATCAGGGGTCCCCTATCACTCCAACTGCACACCATTACAGAGCCTCCACCAGCTTGAACAGTCCGCTGCTGACATGCATGGTACAAGCGCTTTTACTAAAATGTTATTGCGGGGGATGGTGACATCATGACTACAATAACTTCACCCTCCCCCAGATACGATCCGCGCCTAAACAACCGCAAATAACATTCGCCAAGTGTTGCGTTACTCTAGCTGTTAATCGAAAAGAAATCTTCTGTCGTTCATCCTTTCTCAGGACAGCAAGACATCAGAATAGCTCCCTACATTGGTACTCAGAGAGGAAGAACGAAGTCTGCTGCGTCGTGGCCACCAATAAAGCGGCAGCAGGTTCGCTGGCTACTGCGCTCTGGAGGGCGAGGGTCGCGTTATTGCCCTCGGGGGCCAGGGCAGACATGCGCTCCCTCAACAGCTGAATAAACACCGCCAGCAGGCGCTGCGAGACTAGTTCAGCGCGGACTGCGTGACAAAGCACGCCGCCGGCGGTAAGTGAGATACGCGTCGAGACGTAAGTCACAAATGTTGGAAAAAATATCCTCTCGCCTAGAAGATGCTTCAGTTGAACAAGAAACCTGTGCTCACTGTACACTGTGAAACACATAAGACCTTTAGTTCAAGACATTGAAACTAGGTTTTCAGTAAATGGTAGTAGGCCCGGGGACAATAATTCTTTTCAACAGGAAATATTCTTAACCCTTATGTCATTCGAGATATTAAAAGTACTCGAAAAGACGAGTACAGAATACAACGGAATTTTTTAATTTTTATTTTTGATGCGATTCGCCACTACTTTTTTTCTTGTGCCAGCCTTTTCATCACACAATAGCACTTACAACCTACGTCCTCAGGTATTTGCTGCTTGCATCTCAAGCTCTTTTTTACCCTAACGATTTTTAACATCCACAGCTCCCTCTAGCACGATGGGAGTTATTCTGAGATATCTTAACAGATGTGCTGTCATCCTATTCGTCATTCTTGTCAGTGTTTTCCATATATTTCTTTCCTCGAAAATTCTGCGGAGAACCTCATTCCTTACCTTATCAGTTCGCATACTTTTCAAATGGTGCAAATGGTTCTGAGCACTATGGGACTTAACATCTGAGGTCATCAGTCCCCCAGACTTAGAACTACTTAAACCTAACTAACCCAAGGACATCACACACATCCATGCCCGAGGCAGGATTCGAACCTGTGACCGTAGCAACAGCGCGGCTCCGGACTGAAGCGCCTAGTACCACTCGGCCACAACGGCCGGCTACATAATTTTCAACATTCTTCTATAGGACTACATCTCAAATGCTTCAGTTCTCTTCTGTTCTGGTTTTCCCACAGCCCATTCTCATTGCCATATAATGTTGTCCTCTAGACATTTTTTCCTCAAATTAAGACCTATATTTGACACTAGTGCACTTCTCATGGCCAGTAATGCCCTTTTTACCAGTGCTAGTCTGCTCTTTATCTCCTCCTTGCTCCGTCCGTCATGGGTTATTTTCCTGTCTAGATATCAGAATTCCTTAACTTCATCTCCTTTGTGTTCACCAAACCTGAGGTTAGATTCTCGCTTTTCTCATTGCTACTACTTCTCATTACTTTCGTCTTTCTTCGATTTACTCTCAGTCCATATTATTTCTTCATTAGAATGCTCATTCCATTCATCAGGTCCTGTAATTCTTCTTCACTTTCACTGATGATGGCAATGTCATCAGTGAATCTTAAGACTGATCTCCTTTCACCTTGAATTTTAATCACACTCTTCAGCCATTCTTTTATTTCCGTCATTGCTTCTTCCACCTATAAATGAACAGCAGGGGCGAAAGACTACACCCCTGCCTCGCACCCTTTCTAATCCAAGCACTTCGTTCTTGGTCTTTCTTCTTACCGTTCCCTCGTTTCTTGTGCATACTGTATATTACCCGTCTTTTTCTACAGTTTACCTCTACTTTCCTCACGATTTCGACCATCTTGAACTATTTTACATTGTTGAACGCTTTTCCCAAATCCTAGGACCGTGTCTTGATTTTTCTTCAGTGTTTCCTGGTGCTGTGTACATAGTTCCGCGTAGTCAGCGCGTACACAACTTTCCCAATAGAGCGCACCCCGCTAAGCACAACAGCGCAGGCGCAGCTCTCGTCCGTCTCCGCACTACGAGATGGCGCTGTCTTAGAGACGGACCAAATTCTGCTTCCGCCGATCCGCGTATTAATATGTAACGCAGCCAATGAGATTGCCGCTAACGTAGAACCTTTTCTCCTCGCGGATCACACTCGCGCAGTGATACCTGAACGCTCGAGGTATTATAACGAGTGTACAAACCTCCGATTAGTCAGTCTGCATTACTCTGCAGTCAAGTTTCAGTCTGCGCCTAATAAGATTATCATATTCCTGTACTTAGCCATTAAGATAAATGAATACACTCTTTGTCAAGAATCAGAGATATGTGAGAATAAGATTAACGTACCAAGACCAAAGGAACTTCAGATTGTCAATTGTAAATAGCATCCAGAATCAAGTTAAGTAAGGTTTATGACTTTTATTATTTTAATAAATGTGTGTGAAAATTAGCCAAGTTCTGTTTACAGTTGGTCACCGTCAATCTGCTACTCTAAGCGTGCAAGTGGCATTTCTATCGTCTGGCCTAACGGCAGAAGATAAACACGCCACGATAAGACCACGAGACATATTGCTGACACTCGCCCACTTCGTTAGAGCGACAAGTCAAATAATCTGATGGTGTGTGTACCGAAGGTCTTACAGTACGCACACCACACTTGGATTGTCAACCACAGTTTCATAATTGCCTCTGGTGCCTTTACCTTTCCTAAAGTGAAACTGACTGTCATCTAACACATCCTCTTCTTTTCCGTTCTTCTGTATATTATTCTTGTCAGCAACTTGGATGCATGAGCTGTTAAGCTGGCTGTGCAATAATTCTCGCACTTGTCCGCTCTTGCAATAAAAACTTTACGATTTTCCATTGAAATTTTAATTCTGTCACGGTTGGCAAAGGACTTAGCAGTTGAACAACAAGGGCAGTGTCTTAAAACAAGTTTATGAGATGAATATGAATGAAAATAAAACAACGATAATGGAATCAAGTCGAATAAAATGAAGTGATGCTGAAGCAAATAGCTTAGGAAATGAAACAGTAAGTTTTGCCTTTAGGCCAGCAAAGTATCTGACGATGGCGGAAGCAGAGAGTATGTAAAGTGTAGAGTGGCAATGAGAAGGAAAGATTTTCTGAAAAACAGAAATTCGTTAACATTGAATATAAATTTAAGTATAAAGAAGTATTCGTATGCAGCACAGCCCTGTACGGCAGGGTTTCCCAAACTGTGTTCTGCGGAACTCTGATGTAACGATGGAAATGCATTAAAAAATGGTTCAAATGGCTCTGAGCACTATGGGACTTAACTTCTGAGTTCATCAGTACCGTAGAACTTACAAGGGAACCTCCCCATCGCACCCCCTTCAGATTTAGTTATAAGTTGGCACAGTGGATAGGCCTTGAAAAACTGAACACAGATCAATCGAGAAAACAGGAAGAAGTTGTGTGGAAATATGAAAAAAGTAAACAAAATATACCAACTGAGTAGTCCATGCGCTAGATAGGCAACATCAAGGATAGTGTGAGCTCAGGAGCGCCGTGGTCCCGTGGTTAGCGTGAGCAGCTGCGAAACAAGAGGTCCTTGGTTCAAGTCTTCCCTCGAGTGAAAACTTTACTATCTTTATTTTCGCAAAAGTATGATCTGTCCGTCCGTTCATTGACGTCTCTGTTCACTGTAATAAGTTTAGTGTCTGCGTTTTGCGACCGCACTGCAAAACTGTGTGATTAGTAGACGAAAGGACGTGCCTCTCCAATGGGAACCGAAAACATTTGATCGCAAGGTCATAGGTCAACCGATTCCTCCACAGGAAAACACGTCTGATATATTCTATACGACAATGGTGACGGCATGTGCGTCACATGACAGGAATATGTTGTCGATCCACCTAATTTGTACACTTGGCGAATGGGTAAAAAGGTTCTTCTACCTTGCCCGATTTAGGTTTTCTTGTGGATGTGATAATCACCCCAAAAAAGTGATGAAGACATAAGAGTTTATCACATAAACTGAAAATAAAAAATTAATATTTTCACTCGAGGGAAGACTTGAACCAAGGACCTCCTCTTCCGCAGCTGTTCAAGCTAACCACGTGACCACGGCGCTCCTGAGCTCACACCATCCTTTATGTTGCGTATCGTGCGCATGGACTACTTAGTTTGTGTATTTTGCTTATTTTTTTCATAGTTCCACACAACTTCTTCCTGTTTTCTCGATTGATCTGTGTTCAGTGTTTCAAGGCCTATCCACTGTGCCAACTTATAACTAAATCTGAGGGGGGTGCGATAGGGAGGTTCCCTTGTTAGAACTACTTAAACCTAAGTAACCTAAGGACATCACACTCATCCATGCCCGAGGCAGGATTCGAACCTGCGACCTTAGCGGTCACGCGGTTCCAGACTGAAGCGCCTAGAACCGCACGGCCACACCGGCAGGCGGAAATGCATAAGTGCTCCGCGAAACCTACCAATAATATGGCGGCTTCTCTCGACATTTTTACGATACTAATTATTGTTTAAAACATCACAATGATTTGTATTATTAGTTGCCATTCGTAATTGAAGTAATCACCGAATAAAAGAAGTTTTTTAATTTTTTAAAATTTTGTTAATCTTCAGATTAAACAAGGTCTTTCATCAAAGTATCAGGTTTCTCAAAGTGTTCCGTCAGAAGAAAAGTTTGGGAATCTTTGCTGTACGGAAGTAAGACGAGGACTTAAGCAGTTCAGGCGAGAGAATTTTAAAAACGAGTGGCGACAGGGAGGGCATCTATCCATCTTCAGCCAAATCCAGATTAGAAAGCCGGCCCGTGATAACAAGGGATAAGGCCAGGAAAAGCAAGAAGTAGTCTAAGGTACAGCCGTTGGTCTGAAATTCATATAGGTTAAATGCGACCCACTGATAGATATATAATAGTGCAGCTGTTAAACTGGCCTCTCATTTCAAACGACAGCGGTTCACATCCCTTTACGGCCATCCAGTTTTTGGATTTCCGTGGTTTAATTATTTCGTCCACACCGATCATCATGAGAACTATGATTGATAATTGCACATAAATAAAACAGACTTCTGCGTTACTCACTCGTTTATTGTAACACTACAAGTAAACCACGTAATTACATCCTTGGTGGACATACGTAGCACAGAGATATTTTCACAGCAGCAGGCGAAATGAAAAACGGATTACTTTTCGTCTTTTTCTGGGTTTTTGTTTTATTATTTTTCTTCAGAAACAGTGCTGCTTACGTTAAATGAATAAGTTATGATAAATTATTCAAGAGAAATGTGTACTTCAGACAAAGTAAAACCAAAACTGTTGTGTCTAGAAATCCTGCATACACCGTTCTCTAGATAAACAATCAAACAACTCGTATTAATGAGTTTTATTACAACATTTCAGTACAAATACTTAACTCTGGTAGATGTGTCCCTAGCAAAGGACGACATGCAAAATAATCACTCTTCTTCAGAATAGACAAACACAAGTCTGTGCTATGTGGAAATAGCTAATGATAGAGGCTAAGCCGGCCGCGGTGGTCTAGCGGTTCTAGGCGCTCAGTCTGGAACCGCGCGACTGCTACGGTCGCAGGTTAGAATCCTGCCTCGGGCATGGATGTGTCTGATGTCCTTAGGTTAGTTAGGTTTAAGTAGTTCTAAGTCCTAGGGGACTGATGACCACAGATGTTAAGTCCCATAGTGCTCAGAGCCATTTGAACCATTTGATAGAGGCTAAGATGCGTCCGCTAACGAAGTGGCTAGCGTTGAAGCTGCTATCGAAGTGGGCTGCCAGCAGTCTGGCGCCGCGCTTATGTCTTCTTCAACCTAGCGGCCGCTGCTGACGCGTTGTCGTCCTGGAGGGAGGTCGGTCAGCGTGCAATTGGCCTAGGCATGGATCCTAAGCCACAGTGCTTTAGGTGCCACGCCGAAGGGCACGTGGCCATATACCGCTGTAAGTTGCCGCGGTGCGTAAAGTGTGCTGGCGCGCACGACACCCGCGCCTGCGACAGAAGAAGAGAAGAACCTCCGACCTGTGCTCGTTGCGGCGGGCTACATGTGGCGAATTGGCGTGGCTGCCCGGCTTTCGCCAGTGACGGCTGCGCTGGTAAAAAAACGCGCAAACAGAGGCGAGGACGACGGCGCCGCCGCAAGCGCCGCCGAACGAGGACGAAGCCGGAAGGAGAGAAGACTGCTCCCACTGCCCACAGGCGGCCGCAATATCGCACCAGTGAGAGTGGCGCGGGGGCCCGACCGCCGGCGGTAGCGCAGTCGGCGCAGGAGACACGCGCCATGCTGGCGGCCGCGGCGGAGGAGGCGACTGCGGCCTTCAAAGCCGCCATGGACGCGGACAGGGCAGCCTTCAAGGAAACCCTGACTGCAGAGACGGAGGACGCATGCAACCAGTTGCGGCAACTGCGCTCGCAGATCTGTGCGGACGCAGCAGGCGAAGAGAATACGCCAGCCGCTGCTCCGCTGACGGAGCAGCTGGTGGAAGGACGCACCGTGGCGGACACACTGGACACACCGAAGAAGAAAACGGAGTGCGCCGCAACAACGCCGAAGTCCATCGGCTCGGAGCAGCTCTGCTCCGACGAGTGGGCTACCAGGGCGATAAGGACGCTCAAGGGCATGGGCTACGTCGTACGCTACATTGGCCCTCCTTGAGCCTGTCAGTGCAGCGAACAAGCGAGGAGTGATGCCGCTACGAGACCACGCATCTCCGAGCGCTTGGCTTCGACGCACGCCCACCAGACACCGATGGACAACGTGGGCCCTGCCCCGCGCGAAGTCACCACTGACAGCGCGGCAGGGACTGTCACAGCTCAACCTGCAGCACACCGTGCTGCAGCGCCGCCTAGGGCTGATCTCTTATGACGAAACTTGGCATGACATGGTATCCGATTGCATGGTACCCGCTTCTAACATAACCCATCCTTGCATGACCTATCGCAGTCAGCAAGACGTCCGCTATTGCTCTTACTACCCGACCTAACTATCGCAGAGGTTTTTTTTTTCCCTTGGCGCTTGCCTTGGCCCTTCTTTCCCTCTGCCCTTCAAACCGCTACCCTTCGTTCGACTTTCGACCCAATCTATCTCCAGATGAGCGCGTATTAATGGTTAACCTTAACCAGACCTACGCAAACATCGCAGTACCCACAACCTGGCCCACCTCACTTTAGTGGAAACTAACCCTTAAGCAGAGATGACAGTAGACCTTTTGAGTTGGTCATCATGCCAGTGTGGGCGTGGAGGGGCTCCATCTCTTAAAGCGTGCGATTGGCTGACGTCTCACGGCCTTCTCTTTTCTGTCGTTCCCGACTGGCATGTCGGCGCTGACTTTACGCCGTAACAAAATCAATCCTGAATGAGATTTTCACTCTGCAGCGGAGTCTGCGCTGATATGAAGCTGTGAGGACGGGCGTGAGTCGTGCTTGGGTAGCTCAGTTGGTAGGGCACTTGCCCGTAAAAGGCAAAGGTCCCGAGTTCGAGTCTCGGTCCGGCACACAGTTTTAATCCGCCAGGAAGTTTAAAAAACAATCATGTATAGTGCTATTTGTTGTATGTGCTCTTCACTGTACATATACATCTTCACGTATACTCCGCAAACTACCTTACGGCGTGTAGCGGAGGGTACTTCGTCTACCAGTGTCATTTCTCCTTTTTGATGTTCCTTTCGTATATGGTTCGCGGGAAGAACCATTGCTGGTGAGCGTCCATGTGACTCGAATCTCTCTAATTTTACCTTGATTATCTTTTCGCGAGATATACGTAGGAGGAACCATATACTGACTGACTCTTCTAGGAACATACGCCGTCGGAACTTTAGCAGTAGACCATACCGTGAGGCAGTACCCTCTCTTGCACCGTCTGCCACCGGATTTGCCCGAAATCTCCATGACGCTTGTGCGCTTATAAGTGAATCTGTAACGAAACGCGCTACTCTTCTTTGGATCTTCCCTGTGACACTCCTATCTCGTACGACGGGCATTATTCAAATATAGGTCGAACGAGTGTTTTGCAAGCTACTGCCTTTGCTGATGTACTACGTTTCCTGAGAATTCTTCCACTGCCGATCGGAGTGGCCACGCGGTTTGAGGCGTCATGTCACAGACTGCGCGGCCCCTCCCGCCAGGTGTTCGAGTCCTCTCTCAGGCATGGGTGTGTGTTTTGTTCTTAGCATAAGTCAAAGTAGTGCGTAAGTCTAGCGATTAATGTTATGTAGTCGTTCCACATTGCACCCGTGGTCTAGGGGCAGCCCGCACGGTAGCTCAGCGTGTTCGGTCAGAGGATTAACTACTCTCTGTAATAAAAAAAACTGAGTGAATGGATCAATAACGTACTTCAAAGGGCGTCTGGGGACGTCCGCCACGAACAATTGCAACGAACTATAACGAACAAAATGAGGTTACACAAAAAAGGGGTAGCGTCTTTGATTCATAATCAAAACGTCTTCGGTCCCGGGTTCGATCCCCGCCACTGCCTAAATTTTGATAAATAATCAGCATTGGCGGTCGAAGACTTCCGGCATAAGAAGTCAGCCTCATTCTGCCAACGGCCTAGTCAAAGAGGGCGGAGGAGCGGATAAGAGGTTCAGGGCACTCTCTTGTCCTAGGGGAGGGAAATTGCCTCTAAAGGCGAAAGAATCAGCAATGATCAACGACATGAGGACGCAGAAGGCAATGGAAACGACTGCATTAAAGACACGTAACGTGTATCCACAGGACATGTGGCCTGTAATTGAAGAAGTGTCATGATGATCTCTCCATTGGCAAAAGATTCCTGAATAGTCCCCCATTCGGATCTCCGGGAGGGGACTGCCAAGGAGGAGGTTACCATGAGAAAAAGACTGAATAATCAACGAAAGGATAACGTTCTACGAGTCGGGGCGTGGAATGTCAGAAGCTTGAACGTGGTAGGGAAACTAGAAAATCTGAAAAGGGAAACGCAAAGGCTCAATCTAGATATAGTAGGGGTCAGTGAAGTGAAGCGGAAGGAAGACAAGGATTTCTGGTCAGATGAGTATCGGGTAATATCAACAGCAGCAGAAAATGGTATAACAGGTGTAGGATTCGTTATGAATAGAAAGGTAGGGCAGAGGGTGTGATACTGTGAACATTTCAGTGACCGGGTTGTTCTAATCAGAATCGACAGCAGACCAACACCGACAACGATAGTTCAGGTATACACGCCGACGTCGCAAGTTGAAGATGAACATATAGAGAAAGTATATGAGGATATTGAAAGGGTAATGTAGTATGTAAAGTGGGACGAAAATCTAATACTCATGGGCGACTGGAATGCAGTTGTAGGGGAAGGAGTAGAAGAAAAGGTTACAGGAGAATATGGGCTTGGGACAATGAATGAAAGAGGAGAAAGACTAATTGAGTTCTGTAACAAGTTTCAGCTAGTAATAGCGAATACCCTGTTCAAGAATCACAAGAGGAGGAGGTATACTTGGAAAAGGCCGGGATATACGAGAAGATTTCAATTAGATTACATCATGGTCAGACAGAGATTCCGAAATCAGGTACTGGATTGTAAGGCGTACCCAGGAGCAGATATAGACTCAGATCACAATATAGTAGTGATGAAGAGTAGGCTGAAGTTCAAGACATTAGTCAAGAAGAATCAATACGCAAAGAAGTGGGATACGGAAGTACTAAGGAATGACGAGATACGTTTGAAGTTCTCTAACGCTATAGATACAGCAATAAGGAACAGCGCAGTAGGCAGTACAGTTGAAGAGGAGTGGACGCAGCTCGTGGTCGTGCGGTAGCGTTCTCGCTTCCCACGCCCGGGTTCCCGGGTTCGATTCCCGGCGGGGTCAGGGATTTTCTCTGCCTCGTGATGACTGGGTGTTGTGTGATGTCCTTAGGTTAGTTAGGTTTAAGTAGTTCTAAGTTCTAGGGGACTGATGACCATAGCTGTTAAGTCCCATAGTGCTCAGAGCCATTTTTTTGAGGAATGGACATCTCTAAAAAGGGCCATCACAGAAGTTGGGAAGGAAAACATAGGTACAAAGAAGGTAGCTGCGAATAAACCATGGGTAACAGAAGAAATACTTCAGTTGATTGATGAAAGGAGGAAGTACAAGCATGTTCCGGGAAAATCAGGAATACAGAAGTACAAGTAGCTGAGGAATGAAATAACTAGGAAGTGCAGGGAAGCTAAGACGAAATGGCTGCAGGAAAAATGTGAAAACATCGAAAAAGATATGATTGTCGGAAAGAAAGTCAAAACAACCTTTGGTGACATTAAAAGCAACGGTGGTAACATTAAGAGTGCAACGGGAATTCCACTGATAAATGCAGAGGAGAGAGCATATAGGTGGAAAGAATACATTGAAAGTCTCTATGAGGGTGAAGATTTGTCTGATGTGATAGAAGAAGAAACAGGAGTCGATTTAGAAGAGAGAGGGGATCCAGTATTAGAATCGGAATTTAAAAGAGCTTTGGAGGACTTACGGTCAAATAAGGCAGAAGGGATAGATAACATTCCATCAGAGTTTGTAAAATCATTGGGGGAAGTGGCAACAAAACGACTATTCACGTTGGTGTGTAGAATATATGAGTCTGGCGATATACCATCTGACTTTCGGAAAAGCATCATCCACCCAATTCCGAAGACGCCAAGAGCTGACAAGTGCGAGAATTATCGCACAATCAGCTTAACAGCTCATGCATCGAAGCTGCTTACAAGAATAATATACAGAAGAATGGAAAAGAAAATTGAGAATGCGCTAGGTGAAGATCAGTTTGGCTTTAGGAAAAGCAAAGGGACGAGAGAGGCACTTCTGACGTTACGGCTAATAATGGAAGCAAGGCTAAAGAAAAATCAAGACACTTTCATAGGATTTGTCGCCCTGGAAAAAGCGTTCGACAATATAAATTGGTGCAAGCTGTTCGAGATTCTGATAAAAGTAGGATTAAGATACAAGGAGAGACGGGTCATATACAATATGTACAACAACCGAGAGGGAATAGTAAGAGTGGACGATCAAGAACGAAGTGCTCGTATTAAGAAGGGTGTAAGACAAGGCTGTAGCCTTTCGCCCCTACTCTTCAATCTGTACATCGAGGAAGCATTGATGGAAATAAAAGAAATGTTCAGGAGTGGAATTAAAATACAAGGTGAAAGGATATCAATGATACGATTCGCTGATGACATTGCTATCCTGAGTGAAAGTGAAGAAGAATTAAATGATCTGCTGAACGGAATGAACAGTCTAATGAGTACACAGTATGGTTTGAGAGTAAATCGGAGAAAGACGAAGGTAATGAGAAGTAGTAGAAATGAGAACAGCGAGAAACTTAACATCAGGATTGATGGTCACGAAGTCAATGAAGTTAAGGAATTCTGCTACCTAGGCAGTAAAATAACCAATGACGGACGGAGCAAGGAGGACATCAAAAGCAGACTCGCTATGGCAAAAAAGGCATTTCTGATCAAGAGAAGTCTACTAATATCAAATACCGGCCTTAATTTGAGGAAGAAATATCTGAGGATGTACGTCTGGAGTACAGCATTGTATGGTAGTGAAACATGGACTGTGGGAAAACCGGAACAGAAGAGAATCGAAGCATTTGAGATGTGGTGCTATAGACGAATGTTGAAAATTAGGTGGACTGATGAGGTAAGGAATGAGGAGGTTCTACGCAGAATCGGAGAGGAAAGGAATATGTGGAAAACACTGATAAGGAGAAGGGACAGGATGATAGGACATCTGATAAGACATGAGGGAATGACTTCCATGGTACTAGAGGGAGCTGTAGAGGGCAAAAACTGTAGAGGAAGACAGAGATTGGAATACGTCAAGCAAATAATTGAGGACGTAGGTTGCAAGTGCTACTCTGAGATGAAGAGGTTAGCACAGGAAAGGAATTCGTGGCGGGCCGCATCAAACCAGTCAGTAGACTGATGACAAAAAAAAAAAAAAAATTAAAAAAAAATTAAAAAAAAAAAGTCGTTCCACTTCAAATCGCTCTGTATGCTTACCTCGAGTGACTGTTCTGTAATTTCGTAATCCTACAATAAAAGATCAATAGGTTACGTTTGTTTATGGTGAGCGTCAATTGGTACTCCCTGTACCAAGCGTCCATCCTCTGCATGTCTTCCTGCATTTCGCTACAGTTTTCTAGCTTCTCTACTTCTCTGTACTTAACAGCATCCGAAAAGCCTCATGCAACTTCCTACGTTATCTTCTAGGTCATTTAAATATACTGCAAAAAGTAATGGTTCTGTAACACTCACCTGGGGAAGGCGCAAAGTTAGTTTTACATCTGAGGACTTCTCTCCGTTCAGAATGACAGGCTGTGTTCTGTTTGCCAGAAACTCTTCAGTCCAGTCACACAATTCGTCTCATTTTTGTTACGCTCGTATGTTTTTCACTAGGCGGCAGAGCGGAACTGAATGCGATCCTGCGTGGAAGTCAAGTAACAGGGCATCTGCTTTGGTTTTTGTATCTAATGCTTTCTGGGTCATGTGGACGATCGTTGTTTTCGGAATACAAGTTGGTTCCTGTAGAGCAGATTCTCGGCCTTTAGAAATGTCGTAATACGCGGCCATAAAACATGTTCCAAAAATCTACTACAGACCGACGTCAGAGATATAAGCTTATAGTTTATGTATATGAAGTTTTACAAAACGTTACTTTATAAAAAATGTTATTAATATTATATTTACATTAATTAGAAAAATAGGTGATAGGTGCAATGCCTGGTATTTGGCTGTTTTATTTAGTGAAGATCACAGCTCATTTATTACATTAAATTATCGTATACATTCTTCACGTAACA
The DNA here is from genome assembly GCF_023864345.2 of Schistocerca serialis cubense. Taxonomy (NCBI): domain Eukaryota; kingdom Metazoa; phylum Arthropoda; class Insecta; order Orthoptera; family Acrididae; genus Schistocerca; species Schistocerca serialis. The sequence goes on from NC_064643.1 coordinate 467,128,988, forward strand.
TTAAAAAATGTACGGACTGCTACGAAGTAGGCACATGTGGCACAAGACAGCAATTACAAGCATAAAATTATTTTTTATGTTGTTAATCAATTGAAACTTTTTGGGAACTATAAAACATAGGTTCACAGAACCGATTTAAATTCAATGAACCTCATGCTGCAAGAGCCAATACTAACAATGCATGTACGTAGTTTTCGTCTGAAAATGTTGATATGAATCATCAAAACGCTACAGTGGCACAATGAAAAAGTAACGGCTGCACTAAAACATTCTGTTTTGTTTCTGTCAACATAATTTCCCTAAATAACTTATGGTAAATACCCGGATGATTCCTTTAAAAAAGACACGGTGCATTTCTTCCGCATCATTCCCGAATGAGAACTTGAACTCCGTCTCTGCTCGCCTTGTCATCGACGGAGCGCTAAACCGTCATCTTAGTGTTTCCTTCCAGAACTGACGTTACATGTTGTTGACATATTTTTGATACTCTGATACATAGTTAATAAGAACATTTATTAACTATGTATCAGAGTATCAAAAATACGTCAACAACATGTAACGTCAGTTCTGAAAGGAAACACTAAGATGAAGGTTTAGCGCTCCGTCGATGACAAGGCGAGCAGAGACGGAGTTCAAGTTCTCATTCGGGAATGATGCGAAAGAAACATTTATAACTAAGTCTGTGCGAGTCCTCTCAAATGTAAGAGAGCATTTGACACCGAAGTTTCGTATGAACTGTTTTTTAACTCAATGTTTTTCGTACAGTACTGGGGCAGGACTTAGCCTTCATTCCAACACTTCACTGTATCTGCTATGCCAACTGTCAAACTAAACAAATCATGCAGATCACAGGAGTCACTCAACAGAGCTTATATCCTGCTACTCTCCGAACACGACGTGAAACACACAGTCCCGCTGTAACAGAAGCGCCGTACTTCATCACTGCAACAAAGAGAGAAGCTGTTGCGCTCGTCTGGCTGGAGCCATTTACTGTTCCAAACCATTAACTGTTTGTGAGGAATGAAGGAAAGAAGGAAGGGTGCTACGGCAAAGACGAGTCTTCAGACACATATGATTTCAAAATTGGTTTAGCTAAGAATAAAATTGAGATGTCTCGTCGAAATAATTAAGAGGAGAGCTCTACAGGTTAGAGATGGGCAAACTCGTTCATCGTTGGGAACTAGTTCACTGGTAATCGCTCTTTTTTGGGAACCGTTCAATTTTACTCGTTCGCCGTTCATTTGTGCTTGGTATATGGTTCTTATGAAAAACTGAAAATTAGTAGCATAGGTGAATGAAGACGGAAGGCGCCAAGAGGGAGCACTTGCCTCCCCCTGGAGTACAGAGTTTTTATTCATAACAGAATTCTCACACGCTTGTAATTTTAATGATTCTGCAAAACTTCTCATTTAGCCAACTGTAGCGATATGTGGCTGATCGCAGTGAAACAATACAAGGTGGCGCACGAAACGCCGGCCCCGAGTACAGAATGCTCGCCAGTTACACACGATTTGTTGACCGCTACGAGCAGAATAGTAAATATGTAATCAATAGGCAGTAGTGAAATAACAAATAAGCTAATGCAAACAACAACTTCGAAACGACAGATGACGATTGGTGGGCGACAATGAGCAGTCTAGTACTCGGGGCCAATTTTTCACGCGCCACCCTGTACTACTGAAATGATATTGTAGAAGTTATCATATTCTCTTTACAAAATGTGACACCACACACTCGATTATGGAGTGCGGGCTACATTCTATTGTAAGTCGGTCTGCCATCCATAACAATGAACATGCTCTTTTAGCTTGTATCAAAAAAAGATGGAAAATGTGTGGCGTGCCGACTTCCTTTGCATGTGTAATAACAAAAAAATCTCAACTTTTTTCAAGCATTTCTTCTGCTGTTTATCGAAATAGTCAAGTAAGCTGATGTGCCGTTTTGTTACCTGAAAAGATGTATCTATTACATACCATATAATTTTTATGTAATTTACGTAACTATAAAATACATTTTAATTACCGGTCATGGACGCTGAATAGAAAACGAAAAGAACCAGAAGTTCAGAGTTCATAAAAGGTTTGGAACAGATCTATCATGGGCGTGCGCAGTGAACGAAACGAATAACAACTCGATACTGAACTAACTATGAGCAGTCGGCAGTGGAACTTGGACGAGTGTCCACGCGAAGAAGGTCGAGTTAGGCCGCGCGAGACCGAGACAGACGGGAACGGGACCGAGGTTGGAACGAGACCGGCCGACGTGCTGTTCCGGGAACGAAACCGACCGTTTCCCGTTTCCTGGAACTATAAGCAGAAAGCCGCGACCGAAGTGAACTATGAAAGACCGGTCCTTAGAATTCGTTCCTCGCTCGTTCCGTTCATCTTGGTGAACAGTTCCTTTGTACCCGTTAGTTCGCGAACGACCCATCTCTACTACAGACGCCGGCCGAGGTGGCTGAGCGGTTCTAGGCGCTTCAGTCCGGAACCAAGCGACTGCTACGGTCACAGGTTCGAATCCTGCCTCGGGCATGGATGTGTGTGATGTCCTTGGGTTAGTTAGGTTCAAGTAGTTCTAAGTTCTAGGGGGCTGATGACCTCAAAAGTTAAGTCGCATAGCGTTCAGAGCCATTTGAACCATTTGTACTGCAGATGCTAGACGAGTATTAACAATTTCTCGGGCACTCAGAGATATTGCGAAATAGCTGAGTCGCCCGCTACGTGCGCGGGCACGTTTGTTGTTTGTTTGTGTGTGTGTGTGTGTGTGTGTGTGTGTGTGTGTGTGTGCGTGAGCGCGTGAAGACTACACAGCAAGTAGTGGTTCACCGCAATGTAAGGTAACTGCATAAAAAAAACACATGATGAGCCCCATTCACTAGCTGAGTACAAACCACATCAGCGATAGCGTGATTATATGGGATCAATTAAATTTTCTATAATTTTCTTACATCATCTCAGAAGAATTCCGAGATGTTAACCTAAATCGGGTCAGTTCTTCCTCCTTCCCAATCCCTGACTATCGAAAGCTCCTGTCTTGTCTTTAACGAGACCTACCCCAATTCGATGTACAGCTTTCACACACTCCTTCCTGCATGTTAGTCAAATAAATATCTGTATTAATAAGTGACTGCCCTGAAACCAGAAACCTGTTGCAGATTGTCTATCTAACGTCTACCACGGGTAGCAAATATTTGATTTTCAATATTTCGCGTAGTTACTGACCGAATTTAAAATTTTAAAATGCTACAGTAATCTATTCATTAAGAGAAATACTCTTATATTAAAAGTTTAATTTAGTAAGACAGATATTACTGTTAGAAACTGTGTGTTTGTCTTGGGGCAGTGTAGCTGACGGTTCGCCAATGACCGGACTTTATTCGTCCAGCGTATGAGAAAGAGAGCGCTTAGAGACTCCCTACAAGCTTTACACATAATTTCGAAGCTTTACGAAACCTTTTCCCGCTGACACCGCCAGCAAAATGATGAAAGGCTTCGTTGTTCTTGTAGTAGAACTTCAGCATCAGAAATGACATTTTGTTGTATTACTTCTTTACTATCGACTATTCGCAAACACAATTTACAGACAATATCCATATGTATAACTGAAAGTACCTGCAGAATTATATCATTGTACGACACACGGTTGAGGAGACATGACGACGTAAATATTGAAATGCGTGAAAAACTAACTTTTTTTTAAACGGAGGGGAAATTACCAGACTGTATTCATCCAGTATTTTATCACGAACACTTAGCGACTTCCAGCAAACTTTAAGCGTAATTTGAAACCTTTTCCAAATTTTTTTCGCTTATATGCTTAAGGTCAAATATTTTAACACGTGAACTCATTTGTAATCACAAGTTCGAAACTGTGTTGTAAATGGGAGCTCGATTTTTTAATGGGACATTGTACCTGAAATTCGTTGAAACTTGAAATTTTCTGTTTTCTACTCCATAATGTACTTTGGACTTTCCTGAACACTTTAGCGTATAACACATTAAAATCGTACGACTGTGAGACCTACAAATAATATGTTGAATGCTGTCGTGTGACTGTAAAATTTCACTGCTGCGCATATACTGCCACAGTTGACTAGTCATATCTTCGGAACTACAGAGTCTAGAAGACTGTGTATTGCTTCGTTTTGTGCCTACTGCTACGTCTCAGAAGTCTGAATTACGAATAAACAAATCAGTCCTTTGTTTCTGATACTAGTTTTTGTGGAAATGAGTGTGATTATCGGCTTTTTTGTAGTAAGCTAACTTTTATTGCTTTTTATACGTAAATAAAATGACGAAGCGTAAAAGTAACTTCAAGTGACGCAAATTTGCGGGTAACAGATATGTGAGACCTGTATTTTCTTCTGAAGTACTTCTTTCATCGAATATCAATCGATGAAGAGCCATGTCATGTCATGCTTTGTGTCCACCTCCACCAAACGCTTGGTGTAAATATAGGCAAGCTGAATTTTCTGGCACCCTGCTTGAATTTACACATAGACATTCTCTTCCTTTGCCAGTAATGGAGGCAATCAAACCTATTTACAGAGATCTGGCAAATCCTGAGCTACTAAAGGTGTGTATACATGGGAAGAATGTGAATGAATCCTTCCATAATGTTGCGTGGTGTCGTGTGCCTAAAAATCTATTTGTTGGCCTTATGACTCTAACGTTAGTAATGTCTGATGCTGAAATAACTCTTAATGATGGGAACTATGAAAGACCTAAGGTTCTGGAGAAGTTCGGGGTAAGATTTGGACAGAACACGGCTACATGACTGCGGGAACGGGATGAGCTTCGCGTACGTAAAGCGGAGTTAGCTGCTCAGCAAATGACAAAAGAAGCAAGAAATAAAAGGACGCGGCCAGCACTGGGCTGTTGTTCAAATGGCTCTGAGCACTATGGGACTTAACATCTATGGTCATCAGTCCCCTAGAACTTAGAACTACTTAAACCTAACTAACCTAAGGACAGCACACAACACCAAGCCATCACGAGGCAGAGAAAATCCCTGACCCCGCCGGGAATCGAACCCGGGAACCCTGGCGTGGGAAGCGAGAACGCTGCCGCACGACCAAGAGATGCGGGCTGGGCTGTTGTGACACTAAAGAAGGTACAGACTATTGCCCAGGGCAATTCTAGTGCACAAAAGATGCAGAAATGTAAGTCTGTATACGAATTTGTAACAAAAAAGTTTTAGACCTCAATATCTCTGAACTACATTTTTTGCAGTAAATGACCCGTTTTCTAAAAAAGTACTGATGGTAGAGACATTAAATTTTCACAGCATGCCAAGTGTGAGATTCAACACATATGGAACTAGAATAATTAAAATATCCTGAGTTGTTTTGTCTTATGTTCATTTATTTACAAAATTCTGTCAAAAAATTGAGTGTCTGAAATAAAAAGATAACATGCCACAAATACAATTTTAGTAATAATTCTTGTTCAGTGTATCTAGAAAGGTGCATTCAATAATTATGAAAAATTGTAAGTTGGTGTCTTAAAAGTTTCCAAGATAATGGATCACAAAGTTCGATAATTTAACATTGACGGCATAGGACGTACAATGTCCCCTTAAAGAACTGGGAGGGGGGAGGGGGGGTGTCTGCTTGTTGTAGAGTAAACTATTACGTCGAGGACAGTGTTCCAAAGCGACAGCTAGCCCATTGAAAATAATAAAGATTTAAGAATATAACGTTTAAGGCTATTTTATAACATATGCGGCACTGTGAGAAGCGAAAAATTACAGAAATGTAGTTTAACAATCTCTATGCAAAGAAGTTGGAGAATTGCTAAGGAGAATATACAAAAATTGGAAATAACTTTTCGGCTAGGGACTCCTACACGTCTGCTCTAAATTAAAATATTTATTTCACATTATTTATGAATCTTTCTGGAATATTTTGGCGTCGCTAGTGTGATTTTGTATTCCTTGAAATATGCGTGATATAAAGATACAACGGGTATAAATTAAAGCATCCTTCGCTAGTAACAATACAGTATAATATTCATATGTTTTATTGTCTTTTAAATTACTATATCTCTGCTTTCCATCTACATCTGATGCAGACTTATAATTTGATACTTCGGCATGTAGTCTACAGCATGAATGTATGCTGCGATCGGCAATTCATTGATTAGCATTAACTGGCGAAATATTACATATGTTCTGAGGCTCTTTTAGGTGGACACGTAATGCAAAATATGACGTTTTCATACATATATTATTCCTGTTGCTAGTTATTCATGTTTCATATGTAACAGATAGATCTTAGATGTAGTCAGCTCCTTTCTTCCATTTCAGTAGTTTGCATCCTGGCTATAAATTATTCGAAAATTAATCAGTTCGCTTCTAGCTTGAGGGCTGTACACACACACACACACACACACACACACACACACACACACATACACACACACAAAATAATATTCAAAGTTATTACATGTAAAGCAATTGTTGAGCATGTCTCCTAACGAGCACTTACAAGCTCGATGGAGAGTCACCTGTTTTCCAGGAGAGGCCAGTGGACGCAGATTACTCGGCAGTGACGCGGAGTTGGTCGTGCAGTCTGAAAACAGAGAGCCGCGAGCAACAAAAGCCAAGAGCGGAACGCTGGCCTGCAAGAAGTTCGCGTGCCTCATCTACATAACACAGAGGGGCCCACGCAAGCTGCGCAATTATGCTGTGACCTTACATAACCCAGTTACGAGGTAGCCTTCAGTTGGGCAGCAGGAAAGGTGAATGGACACCCCAACGTACTTATTTTCTAGTCCAGGAAATACGCTTAGCTAATGAATCTTAATATCAGTTTTTATAATAGCACAAGAACTCGTCGAACCATCCTTAGACAACGAGTTGTTATGATTTTCAGAAAGTAAATCATTCGTTGCTGTTTCCGAGAAAGAATTTTTCATGCGTATGTTGTTTATTAAGATGGATTTAATTTACCTTAGGGACATAATTCTTCATAAACTCATTGTTGTCACAGAAATAAGATATAAAACATGATTGCTCTTAGACATAATAGATCTGGAATTTTATTAATTTTTTTGTCGATGATATTAGGTTATCAGAAACTGTCCTAATCCATTTACAATATCGTAAACTTATTACAGACGTAACGTAACATCAGAGTTTTTGTAATAGTGAGATTTACTTTATTTGATTCTTCATGGTTCAAATAGCTCTAAGCACTATGGGACTTAACACCTGAGGTCATCAGTCCCCTAGACTTAGAACTACTTAAGCCTAACTAATTTAAGGACATCACACATCCATGCCCCAGGCAGGATTCGAAACTGCGACCGCAGCAGCAGCGCGGTTCCGGACTGAAGCGCCTAGAACCGCTCGGTCACAGCGGCCGGCTACATTCTTCATGTAAAACTACATACGTGCTCGGCAAGTCACCATACGACATATAGAGGATGGTACATTGTACCAACACCAGTCATTCCCTCTGCTGTTTCACTCGCAAACACAGTGAGGGTAAAACATCTGTAGTACCCTTCTGTAGGACCTCTGATCTCCCTCATGTTGCTTTCGTGGTCGTCACGGGAAATGTGCGTTAGTTGCAGCAGACACGTTCTGCAGTCAGCCACTAAACGACGGTTTTTCAAATCTTCTCACCAGTAATACATGAAAACAGCGTCGCCTTCTCTCAGGGGATTCAAATTTGACTTCAGGGAGCGTTTCAGTAATACCTCAGTGCTGGCCGAACCTACATGTGCCAAATCTAATAGCGCCCCTCTGAATTGCTTTCGACCAGGTAGGGATCCCAAACACTCCAGCAGTACTCAAGAATGGGCCTCACTATTGTTTTATCAGCAGGCTCACTTATAAATGAGTTACTCTTCCCTATAATTTACCGTATAATGCAAAGTCCACCATTTACTTTCCTTTATACCGACCGTATGTGTTCGTTCCATTTCACATTGCTTTGCGACGTTGCGCCGCGTCGTCAGCAAACAGCCTGAGATTGCTGCTCACACTATCCGTCACAATTCCCTGGGGCACTCCTGACCATACTTCTGGCCTAAAAAGCACTCATCGTACAGGACATCGTATTGACTTCTATTACTGAAGAAGCCTCTCCGCCACTCTCATCTGGGAACGTATCCAGCATACTTGGGCCTTCGTCAACGGTCTGTAGTGGGGCACTGTGTCAAACGTGTCCTGGGATTCTAGGAATGCGGAAATTGCCTGTTGTCCTTCATCCATGGTTTTCATGATATCGTGTAAGAAAAGCGCAAGCTGAGTTTGGAAAGAGCGATGCTGTCTAAGATGCATCAGAATATCAAAAAAAATTACAAAACGATTTAGAAATGATAACTGTATGGTGCAAAAATCGGCAATTCACGCTAAACAGCGAAAACGTGAGGTCGTCCACATGAGTGCTCAAAGGAATCCGTTAAACTTCGGTTACACGATAAATTAGACATATCTAAAGGCCGTAATTTCAACTACACTCATGCTCATAAATTAAGGATAATGCTGTTACATGGTAAAACAACGCTCTGGTGGGCGGTTTGCGGGTTTAAATCACTTCGGGGTACGGCCATACGGTGCATTTGACCTGCGGTCGTCGCACGGTGGCGCTGGCAGCAGTCCACATACGCAGAGGTGTGTTGGTGCAAAAAAATGGTTCAAATGGCTCTGAGCACTATGGGACTCAACTGCTGAGGTCATTAGTCCCCTAGAACTTAGAACTAGTTAAACCTAACTAACCTAAGGACATCACAAACATCCATGCCCGAGGCAGGATTCGAACCTGCGACCGTAGCGGTCTTGCGGTTCCAGACTGCAGCGCCTTGAACCGCACGGCCACTTCGGCCGGCCTGTTGGTGCATGTCCGAGTACGGTGCAGCGAGTAAGTGTGCAGACGTTTTCAGACGTGCTAATGGTGACTGTGTGATTAAAATGGCTCAAAGGACGTATTGATGACGTTATGAGGGGTAGAATACCAGCGCAACTGGAGGCTGGTCAAACACAGCAGGTTGCAGCACAGGCCCTCCGTGTGCCACAAAGTGTGATCCGAAGATTGTGGCAACGATTCCAGCAGACAGGTAACGTGTCCAGGCGCTACAGTACGGGACGTCCACAGTGTACAGCACCACAAGAAGGCCGATATCTCACCATCAGTGCCCGCAGACGGCGACGGAGTACTGCAGGTAGCCTTGCTCGGGACCTTACCGCAGCCACTGGAACGGTTGTCTCCAGACACACAGTCTACAGACGACTGAGCAGACATGGTTTATTCGCCTGGAGACCTGCAAGGTGCATTCATTGATCCCTTGTCACAGGAGAGCCCGTAAAGCCTGGTGTCAAGAACACAGTACATGGTCATTGGAACAGTGGTCCCAAGTTAAGTTCACGGACGACTCCAGGTAAAGTCTCTAACAGTGATTCTCGTCGGGTTTTCACCTGAAGTGAACCAGGAACCAGATACCAACCCCTTAAGGTCCTTGAAAGAGGCCTGTATAGAGGTCGTGGTTTGATGGTATGGGGTGGGATTATGACTGGTGCACGTACACCCCTGCATGTCTTCGACAGAAGAACTGTTACAGGTCGTTTGTATCGGGACGTCATTTTGCACCAGTATGTCAGCCTTTTCAGGGGTGCAGGGGGTCCCGCCCTCCTCCTGATTGATGATAACGCACGGCCCCTCCGAGCTGCCATCGTGGAGAAGTACCTTGAAACAGTAGATATCAAGCAAATGGAGTGGCTTGCCTGTTCTCCAGACCTAAACCCCAACGAGCATGTCTGGGATGCTCTCGGTCCACGTATCGCTGCACGTCTTCAAACCCTTAGGACTCTTCAGGAGATCCTACAGGCACTGATGTAAGAATGGGAGGCTGTACCCGAGCAGCTGCTTGACCACCTGATCCAGAGTACGCCAACACGTTGTGCGGCCTGTGTACGTGTGCCTGGTGATCAAATCCCATATTGACGTCGGGGTACATGCGCAGGAAACAGTGGCGTTTTGTAGCACATGTGTTTCGCGATAGTTTTCTCAACTTACCACCGATACCGTGGACTTACAGATCTGTGCCGTGTGTGTTCCCTATATGCTATGCCTATGCTATTAGCGCCAGTTTTGTGTAGTGCCACGTTGCGTGGCACCACATTCTGCAATTGTCCTTAATTTATGAGCATGAGTGTAAATTGTGGTGTCACCGCCAGACACCACACTTGCTAGGTGGTAGCCTTTAAATCGGCCGCGGTCCATTAGTATACGCCGGACACGCGTGTCGCCACTGTCAGTGATAGCAGACCGAGCGCCACCACACGGCAGGTCTAGAGAGACGTACTAGCACTCGCCCCAGTTGTACAGCCGACGTTCATAGCAATGGTTCACTGACAACTACGCTCTCATTTGCCGAGACGATAGTTAGCATAGCCTTCAGCTACATTTGCTACAACCTAGCAAGGCGCCGTATTCAATTGATATTTATTATATGAAGCATGTATCATCAAGAGAGATGTTCTACAATTGTGGATTAAAGTTAAGTATTATATCAACTACTCACTTTATTTGCAGTTCTCAAGATATTGTCCTGTTCCAGACCTCACGCCAGTCAGCGTGTAATTAAACGCGAGCATTTCGGCCTCCTCTAGAAAAACAGTGTTGGCTCTTCTGCCAACACTACATAAAAACCTAGCAGTTATAGTTACTAAAAACTTAAATTGGAAAGAAACATAGAAAATGGTGGGAAGGCAAATCAAAGACTACATTTTATTGGCAAAACACTTAGAAAATGTAACAGATCTACTAAAGAGACCGCCTGTACTACGCTTGTCCGTCCTCCTTAGGAGTACTGCTAAGCTGTCCGGGATCATTACCAGATAGGATTAAAGGAATACATCGAGAAAGTTCAAAGAAAAGCAGCACATTTCGTATTATCCCGGAGTAGGGGAGACAGTGTCATGAATATGGTACAGGATTTGGGGCAGACATCATTAAAACAAAGGCGTTCTTCGTTACGGCAGAATCTCCTCACGAAATTTCAATCACCAACTTCCTCCTCCGAATGGGAAAATATTTTGCTGGCGCCGACCTACCTAGGGAGAAACGATCATCGTAAGAAAGTAAAGGAAATCAGAGCTCGCACGGAAAGATGTAGGTGTTCGGTTTTTCCGCGCTCTGTTCGACATTGGAATAATACAGAATTATTATGAAGGTATTTTTATGAACTCTCTGCCAGGTACTTGGGTGTGATTTGCAGAGTTTGCAGAGTATCCACGTAGATTTAGAGGTAATTCACTGCTGGTTTGTGGACAGAAGCTTTACTGTCTCGAGGAAATTTAATATTCTCGAGCCTGGAAAATTCTTAAGAATTCTGCATCAAACCGATGTTAAGGATATTGGTCTGTAATTTTGCAGGTACGTTCTTTTACCTTTCTTATAAAAAGAAGTCACCAACGAATTTTTACAGTCCCTTCGTACTTTGCGCTGGGCGAGAGATTCGCGATAAATATAAGCTAAGTAAGGGGCCAGCGTCAAAGAGAACACTGTATTAAACCGAATTAGAATTTCATACGCACATGGCCTATTGTTTGTTTTCAGGACTTTGCAGTTGCTCCTCACCGCCAAGGTAGCCTGTTTGTATGACTTCCTTACGGGAGTCTGTTCAACAGTCAGACAATAGTATGCCTGTATGATCCTTCTGTGTGAATGATTTTTTATATGCGAAATTTAAATCTTCTGTTTTCCTTTCGCCATTTTCTGTCGGCGTACTAGACCGGTCGACGAGTGACTACTTTATAAAATGGTTCAAATGGCTCTGAGCACTATGGGACTTAATATCTGTGGTCATCAGTCCCCTAGAACTTAGAACTACTTAAACCTAACTAACCTAAGGACATCACACACATCCATGCCCGAGGCAGGATTCGAACCTGCGACCGTAGCAGTCGCGCGGTTCCGGACTGAGCGCCTAGAACCGCGAGACCACCGCGGCCGGCGACTACTTTATACAGAAGCCTTCTATTCGCTTAGTGTTTTTACACAGAACCATAATTTTCTCGCTTTCTCGGTAAGATGTTTCGCTGACGCAAGACTGTGAAAATAATGGTACGCTTCGCGTTTGCGAAAGTATGAATTTTCAGGCATCTTCAATTTAAAGACTGAGTAAACACTAGGAGACAAACGAGAATTTTCACCAGAACAGGTCTCGAACCCTTACTTCCTGCATTTCGCGAGTAGTCGGCGTAAAAACTGGGCTATTTGAGCACGCTTTCCTGAAACTTCCATAGCCACCGAGATTTCCTCCTATTACATACGAACACTGCAGCCAAACATTCTCCCACGAGAGCGCGGAAATAGCATTACTGAGCGATTGGATTCGATGGAAATCCGATGCTCATCCTGGCACTTGAGATGGTATCAGTAGAATTAAAGTCTTTGATATGAATGTGATGGCTCGGGGTTACTGGTGGTGTGATGAGAAGACTCGCAACAACCAAAAGATACGAGTTTGAGTACTGATCTAGCGTAAATTTTCATTTGTCGAGACATATTCATTACACTGTAGGTTCCGTAATTCTGAAAGGTATTCACTGACCAGTCTATGGCACTGAATCTTCATTGATTTCATTCCAGTTAAATGAATTACATTCAACAGACGCTTATCTATTCAATGCAGTTTCTGTGAGGTGGCGATCGATAGACGGGTAGAACACAAACAGAAGTAACGTCTTCTAATGCAGTCTGTTGTCGTACTTATTTTTACAGTGCTGCTGCTGATTAATTATTTGAAGAGACTAAACAAACATGGTCATCCGTGACTTATTCACTCACCTGGACGAAATCTGTGCGCCCATTTGTCTGCGTCTCGAGTTAATTCTATGTGCAAGTATGAGAAAGTCTTAGAAATGTTTGCGTAACGTGTATCTGAGGCGGGACGTGGGTACTAGCGTGGAATTTTTACGGCAATCACTGTTTTGTTTCTTAAAAGAACATCTTCAGATCAATTGTTCTGAAGGTATGCATTTGTGTACGAAACGGGTGATGAATGCAAAAACACGTGCGACAACATACCGCATTAAAGTTGTTATGATTCAGCTGTCGCCGTTCTTCTCCAGCTGATAATATGTCAGACTTTCGTGAACACAAATGTTGTGTCTGTAAAGACTTCAGTTTTATACGCAAATGGAAGATTTTAACATGTTTTAAGCAAAGAAAAATATTTAGATTTCGCTCATTTAGAAAATAATTTTCACTATTATTGTTATTACATTTGTGTTTATCTCCACTTCGCTAGTTCTACATCCACATATACATACTCTGCAGTGTAAGTTCATGTCAGAGGGTACAACCACTATACCATTTATTAGAAGTTTTTTAGAAGTGCTTTTTGTTCCATTCGCGTATTGAACGACATGAATGATGCCATTTGGTTTCACACTCGTTGTACCCGCGGATGGATTAACTCCATATACTAAATTTACATTTCTGTTCACAGAAAAAAATATAGCATTTCTGAAAATAGCGGTAACTGTATGTGACAGCCAACAAAAAAGTGTTTTCGTATTATTATTATTGCTGTTGTTGTTGTTGTTGTTGTCGATAAAGAAAAAGCAAGTGGCGTAATTCAAATGAAAAGGAGGTCGCATAGAGCTACAGAAATAAAACTCCCTCGTAATACCTGAAAAGACAGACTAATCCACTAAACACATGATAAGAAAGAAAAATACATAGTAGTGACATCTCTTCGAGTACAATACCTTATAAGCAACAGTGGTAAACTAGGGTCTACTACATAACGACTATATTCGCAGCTACAATCCCCTGACCAAAACGTAAAGTATTATTTGACCGTGATACGCAGCTAATGACAGGCACTGCTAACGCTCCTTTAATGACTAATGTTAAATAACAACTTCTAGGATGCGAATTTTTTTCAATAGCGAAGGACATGCATATGAAACGCTTCGTTTCCAAATGGAATTTTAATAGGACTCAGCGGCCCGACCTATAAAATATTAAGCTTACACTGTAATCTTCAGTGTGTGTGTGTGTGTGTGTGTGTGTGTGTGAGAGAGAGAGAGAAGAGAAGAGAAAACAGGGCTCCCTAGCTGTATAGAACAGCGAGGACCGCAGATTGCAGTCCAGCCGCGCGGTACTCTCTGAAAAGGGGGCGTGCCGCTTTCGGCCTTGCGTCACTCTGTACTAAAGGAACACAGTGGCGACAAACACGCACACTTTTCATCTGATCCACCAAATAGCCGCTGGGAAATCCAAGCAAATCTTCTTTCCTGATGTTGAATTACTCAAGTATCTCTACAGAGAGTCTTGCGACGCTACTACGTGACAAAAGGTAGGCCACACATTCGAGATAAATGTTGACAAACGCATAAAAAGTAATTTCTCAGTGGTTACACGATAAATGACTGGTGGTGTGATTCACACATGAATTTTCTCCGCAGCGTTTTACAGGATCCTACCCATTACTGACGAAGTGCGCTCAAGATGCAAAAGAATTTCTGATCAGTATTCATATTCACGCTTTAGACGTTTACGCTGACACCAATAAATTTGAGGAACTGAAAACAGCAACCGTGATGTCACTAAGAGAAAAAAAGTAGGAACGTACTTTTAACACAGCAAAGTGTTAGTGTTTGAGTATTTTTGCCACATTCTGATTTTTCATTTTTGCTTCGTTGTGAGATCCACAAGCAGCCAAAGGATGTGGTGCCGCGCGGCTGAAGCACTGCCCAAGTTATACACAATTAGCTGCGGCGTGCGCGCTAGAGACTAGGCAGCGACACGTGACGCGGCGTACTTGTGCGTGCTGTCTCCTAGACGCGAGGCTGCAGACGACAGGCCATGAGGCGTCGTGGGGCTCCCATCAGTGTGCAGCCGACCTGGCCGCCACTGTGCGCGGCGTGGGCGAGCGAACGCACGTCGGCGTGGCGGTGCGGCGAGGCGCGGGTTCCGTCGCGGCGCGGCGCGCTCGCAGTCGCGGTCGTGCGGCTGCGCCGGTCACACTGCACGCCGAGGACGCGCGCTGCCACGTCCGGCGGCCGCGTCACTGTTGGCTTCGCGGAAGTGGGGGATGCATCGTATCGAGCGGGTGCGCGCGCACCGGCGCACGCGCACTGCACCTCACGTGTCGGCCCCGGGACACCGCGACGCGCACTGCTGACATTTCACTCGGCTGACTGCGCGATGCAGCGTGCAGCGCCGCACCGCAGTTCGCTCGTCTACAGCGACGCCTACGCGTCGGCTACCTGAAGTCCGATTAAAATTAGTCGATGGCTAAAGTCTATCAATTGTCACTACAGGGTTGCCATACCGGCTGACAGCTTCCGCTCGGTTATAAGCGACTCACAAACAACGGGTGTCACTTCACAAATGCTGTTAATGTGTAATGCGGTGCAGTGTTGGAAGCGGCCGCCACGTGGTAAGACGGGAACTGGAAATGCTCTGTCGACAGCTGACTTTTCTACATCTACAGCCACACAAATACTCCGCAAGCCACCATAAGATCAGTGGCGGATGGTACCCTGTACCACTACTTGTCATTTTCTTCCTGTTCCACTCGCAGCCGGCCGAGCGGTTCTAGGCGCTACAGTCTGGAGCCGCGCGACCGCTACGGTCGCAGGTTCGAATCCTGCCTCGGGCATGGATGTGTGTGATGTCCTTAGGTTAGATCGGTTTAAGTAGTTCTAAGTTCTAGGGCACTGATGACCTCAGAAGTTAAGTCCCATAGTGCTCACAGCCATTTGAACCATTATTTTCGACTCGCAAACAGGGCAAGGGAAAAACGACTCTCTGTACGCCTCCGTATCAGCCCTAATTCTTGTATCTTATCTTCGTAGTCCTTACGCGCGATGTATGTTGGCGATAGCAGAATCGTTCTGCAGTCGGCTTCAAATGGCGCCTCTCTAAATTTTCTCAGTACTACACACTTCAAAAAAAAAGTTTTGCATCACCTCCGTTCCGAGAGTTTCGGAACCTGTACAGAAAACTGGAATAGATTTATTTAATTGTATGGCTAGGGCCCACCGTCGCGCAGACCGTTCGCCGGGTGTCAGTCTTCAGTCTTTCAATTTGGCGCCACTTCGGCGACCTGCAATCGATGAGGATGATATGCTGATTATATATATATATATATATATATATATATATATATATATATATATATATATATATACATATATATATTCGTTCGTGCCGGCCGCGGTGGTCGTGCGGTTCTAGGCGCTCCAGTCCGGAGCCGCGCTGCTACTACGGTCGCAGGTTCGAATCCTGCCTCGGGCATGGATGTGTGTGATGTCCTTAGGTTAGTTAGGTTTAATTAGTTCTAAGTTCTAGGGGACTGATGACCTCAGAAGTTAAGTCCCATAGTGCTCACAGCCATTTGAACCATTATTTTCGACTCGCAAACAGGGCAAGGGAAAAACGACTCTCTGTACGCCTCCGTATCAGCCCTAATTCTTGTATCTTATCTTCGTAGTCCTTACGCGCGATGTATGTTGGCGATAGCAGAATCGTTCTGCAGTCGGCTTCAAATGGCGCCTCTCTAAATTTTCTCAGTACTACACACTTCAAAAAAAAAGTTTTGCATCACCTCCGTTCCGAGAGTTTCGGAACCTGTACAGAAAACTGGAATAGATTTATTTAATTGTATGGCTAGGGCCCACCGTCGCGCAGACCGTTCGCCGGGTGTCAGTCTTCAGTCTTTCAATTTGGCGCCACTTCGGCGACCTGCAATCGATGAGGATGATATGCTGATTATATATATATATATATATATATATATATATTCGTTCGTGCCGGCCGCGGTGGTCGTGCGGTTCTAGGCGCTCCAGTCCGGAGCCGCGCTGCTACTACGGTCGCAGGTTCGAATCCTGCCTCGGGCATGGATGTGTGTGATGTCCTTAGGTTAGTTAGGTTTAATTAGTTCTAAGTTCTAGGGGACTGATGACCACAGCAGTTGAGTCCCATAGTGCTCAGAGCCATTTGAACCATTTCGTTTTCGTACGTTGTTGATCGTTGTGTTTGGACGTTGCGGACGTCACATAACATCCGTTCAATTTCGTTGTTGATCCTTTCACTCAGTTTTTTATTACAGAGGCCAACCAGCTCTCTGACCGAACACGCTGAGCTACCGAGCCGGCATTCAGCTACCGGAGGCCGACATTGGAACAGAGACCAACGTAAACATCATTTCCACCCTTTTTATTGCTCATGAAAACCACACACTGCATGTTGTAGCACCATACAGTGAGACTTTCAGTGGTGGTGGGCCAGATTTCTGCACACGCCGGTGCCTCTAATACCAGTAGCACGTCCTCTTGCATTGATGCGTGCCTGTATTCGTTGTGGCATACTATCCACAAGTTCATCAAGGCAGTGTTGGTCCAGACTGTCCCACTCCTCTACGGCGATTCGGCGTAGATCCCTCAGAGTGGTTTGTCGGTCACTTCATGCATGCCGGCCGAAGTGGCCGAGCGGTTCTAGGCGCTACAGTCCGGAACCGCGCGACCGCTACGGTCGCAGGTTCGAATCCTGCCTCGGGCATAGATGTGTGTGATGTCCTTAGGTTACTTAGGTTTAAGTAGTTCTAAGTTCTAGAGGACTGATGACCTGAGCAGTTAAGTCCCATAGTGCTCAGAGCCATTTGAACGTCATGCATAAACAGCCTTTTTCAATCTATCCCAGGCATGTTTGATAGGGTTTATGTCTGGAGAACATGGTGGTCACTCTAGTCGAGCGATGTCGTTATCCTGAAAGAAGTCATTCACAAGATGTGCGCCATGGGGGCGCGAATTGCCGTCCATGAAGACGAATGCCTAGCCAATATGCTACCGATATGGTTGCACTATCGGTCGGAGGACGGCATTCACGTATCGTACAACCGTTACGGCGCCTTCCATGACCACCAGCGGCGTACGTCGGCCCCACATAATGCCACCCCAAAACAGCAGGAAACCTCGACTTTGCTGCACTCGCTGGACAGTGTGTTTAAGGCTTTCAGCCTGACCAAGTTGCCTCCAAGCACGTCTCCGACGATTGTCTGGTTGAAGGCATATGCGACACTCATCGGTGAAGAGAACGTGATGCCAATCCTGAGCGGTCCATTTGGCGTGTTGGGCCCATCTGTACAGCGCTGCATGGTGTCGTGGTTACAAAGGTGGATCTCGACATGGAAGTCGGGAGTGAAGTTGCGCATCACGCAGTCTATTGCGCAAGGTTTCAGTCGTAACATTACGCCCTGTGGCTGCACGAAAAGGATTATTCAACATGGTGGCGTTGCTGTCAGAGTTCCTCCGGGCAATAATCTGTAGTTAGCGGTCATCCACTGCAGTAGCAGCCCTTGGGCGGCCTGAGTGAAGCATGTGATCGACAGTTCCTGTCTATCTGTATCTCCTCCATGTCCGAACAACATCTATTTGGTTCACTCCGAGACGCCTGGACGGTTCCCTTTCTGTCAGCCCTTCCTGCCACAAAGTAACAATGCGGATGCGATCGAACCGCGGTATTGACAGTCTAGGTATTGTTTTGAACTAAAGACAACACAAGCCGTTTACCTCCTTCCTGGTGGAATGACTGGAGGCGATCGGCTGTCGGACTCCCTCCGACTAATAGGCGCTGCTCATGCACGGTTGTTTACATCTTTGAGCGCATTTAGTGACATCTCTGAACAGTCTGTGATATCCGCAGTGAACGTCTATCTTCAGGTGTTCTGGAAACCGGGGTGATGCAAAACTTTTTTGATGTGTGTACTTCCCGAAAGGAATGCTGCCTTCCCTCTAGTGATTCCCATTGTTCGAACGTACCGGAAACAAATCTAGCACCCCTCCTCTGAATTGCTTCGATGTCTTCCTTCAATCCGACCTGATACGGAAATGGTTCAAATGGCTCTGAGCACTATGGGACTTAACATCTATGGTCATCAGTCCCCTAGAACCTAGAACTACTTAAACCAAACTAACCTAAGGACATCACACAACACCCAGCCATCACGAGGCAGAGAAAATCCCTGATCCCGCCGGGAATCGAACCCGGGAACCTGGGCGTGGGAAGCGAGAACCTGATACGGACCTCAAACTCTCCAGCAGTACGTCGCACCAGAGTCCTATAAGCGGTTCCTTTACAAGTGAACCACTCATTCGTAAAACTCTCCCAATAAACCTGTGTCGACCATTTTCCTTCCCTACCACAGTTTTCACATGCTCGTTACACATCATATCACTTTGATACGTTAAACCAAGGTATTTTAACGCCTTGATTGTGTCAATCTTGACACTAGTAATACTGTATCAGAACATTACAGGTTTGTTCTTCTACTTATTCGGATTAACTTATGTTTTCCCACATTTAGGGCCAGCTGCCATTCATCACACCAACTGGAAACTTTGTCTAAGTCATCTTGTATCTTCCCACTGTCATTCAACTTCGCCACCTTAACTTACACAACGGCATCATCAGCAAACAACCGCAGAGTGCTGCCCACACTGCCCCCCCCCCCCCAAATCATTTATGTATATAGAGAACAACAGCGGTCGTATCACTCTTCCCTGGGGCACTCCTGACGATTGCCTTGTGTTTGATGAAACTGTTGGTAACTGACAAATGACTGAACTGTGGCAGAATACGGGTTCTGTAGCCCCTACTTTAAACTCGTTTCCTAACCTAACCACAACCTCGCAATGCGCAATGTATCCGAGAAAATGGCTATCTAGAGGCTGCGGCAGAACTAAAATCACCATTACTTTGTTCACGGTTTTTACGCGCAAACTGGCGACAGAAAAATTTCGTAATTTATTTGTTTGCATAGCCATTTTCCGCAGCAAAATTTCAGTCTTAGCGCTAAAAGCAAATTGTTATTTCTCTATGCCATTGATTACCAGAATCTATCCTCACACTGACTACACGGAATGTTGCGTTACCAACCGATGAGCAGTCCTGGCTAGCTGGTTGGCACTTGGTTACAGATTATAGGCGACACAAACAGATTCCAAACGAAGAAATAATGATAGGAAGAAAAACAGGAGCAAATATGAAAGTCAATACAATGATGAAAATGAGGCGGTGAAGTATTAGAAATAACAAAGTACATTTAAACCAATTAAATGAATGACAATTAAAATCATAGTCTTTTGAGAGAGAGAGAGAGAGAGAGAGAGAGAGAGAGAGAGAGAGAGAGAGAGAGAGAGAGAGTTTTATGAAATACGAAATAAAAGGGGCAGACACAGGATTCAGGATCTAAACTCAGGAAAGAAAGAATCCGGACAAGAAACTGGAAGTGAACTTATTGTCGCGGCAGTTTGGGAACGGCAAACGGTTCGGGTGCGACGTTGAGCGCTCCGACTGGAGGAAACTAGCTCCAGCAAGTGAAGTGTCGACTATCAAGTATTTTAGTCGAACTGTAGTTCTGCAGCCTTATTCGTCCAACAGGACATCTAGCCTGCTGCTAAGGATTTATTTTAGGATACTACTGAAGATTAGGGATGGAAAAAACGGACCGATTAAAACCGGTATTTTTCGGCATTTGTTTGTTCTGGTTACAACAGGCTTCTTTTCATTTTTAATAATAACTGGGTAAAAGATCCGGAATATCAATTCCGTATAGCAGCAGTGCTAAAATGTTTGTTTTCTACATAAAACTTTTGTTGAAAACGAGTAATGGTTATTCGTAAAATTTCCGTTGTTTGGAAATGTATTGTTATACAATTGGAAGAAGCCATCAGCAGTGTTTTAATAACAACGCCTACAGCTAGAAACTAACAACAAACACTTGTCGTAAGAATCGGTACAGCAGTGCAGAAACAACAATGTACCACTTGCCTTGTGGCGTGGCCTGTTAGACGTTACACTTGTACATGCACTGTGCACGATTTTTCCCTCACCTGTCTGTTGTGTGGGTTCCCGCTGTCGTCCTCGGACGTCAGTTGTATTGCATAATGGTACCAAATGGCTCTGAGCACTATGGGACTTAACTTCTGAGGTCATTAGTCCCCTAGAACTTAGAACTAGTTAAACCTAACTAACCTAAGGACATCACACACATCCATGCCCGAGGCAGGATTCGAACCTGCGACCGTAACGGTCTCGCGGTTCCAGACTGTAGCGCCTAGAACCCCACGGCCACTTCGGCCGGCCCATAATGGTACCACTTCTAGTTTGGAACTATTCCACAAAGCGCAGTAACAGTGAAATACAATGCTCCACTTTCTTTAAAAAATTGAAAACGGGACGAAGCACAACAAACTTGCGACATTATATGAGGAGTAAACGTCCACGATGCTCCTTGGAAGATAAGGTAAGTATTGTTGATATACCTATAATTTTACTAACGTGCTATAAACTCGAGATAAAAACTGAATCCTTAATTTTGTGGTTACTTCAGGCTGAAATACTGATACCATCCAAAAGTGACAAACTTGCGACCTTTCGCTCTCACTGTCGCCTCACCCGTCTTCTTCACCTTCGCAACCTTTGCTGGGGACAATTAGAGCAATTTCTGCTGCAGCCTCAACCACATATCGATTATGATTTCCTATTCCTTCATCTTGATTAGAATTTTTCAATATTCCTTCGAAGTCCACATTTCAACTGGAAGTAATAACAACAGAAAAACAAAATTGGTTCTTTCAGAACCCGGTTATTTTGGGCGGTTTTAACGCTCTGGTTTAACTGGAGACGAAAAGAAGCGGTGTAATGGAAAATCAGTTGTTTCAACGATAACCGCTATCCTTTCTGCGGAACACCACTCTGTCAGAAACTCATCATCTTTTCTTTTCATCAAACCTCCTTCCTCTACTTTAATAAGCTCGTAAGCTGTATTTGTAAAACTTTGAGAACAGTTATTTTACTTCGATTTACTATTCTTTCTTACTAATTCTATCCGTTACTTTACTTCGGTGGCAAATTAAACTCCACGCATATTTTTAGTGGATTACATTGTCTACACCAAGTGCTCACTTACTATTGTTGACTTTTATATGACCGATTATGTTTTATATCCTGTTTTTTAACATTTTGTTGCAATTATTGATTTTGATTATTTAAGGAAACTCATGGTAGGAAAATGTTTTGGCTCCAGAAAGGAGGTCAAGCACATTCGTATCACGTAAACTTTGAAGAGTTGTTATTCGGAAATGATATCTACTCACTAGTAAATTCATGAACAATTAACGTCGGCAGTGCAGTTTGTTGTCCTCTTAGCTGTTCACTACTCCATGATGTGCGACAGATACGTCAGCCTAATGGCGGACGTAGAACATTTACAAAGAAGGGTCACGGTTCAAAATGGTTCAAATGGCTCTGAGCACTATGGGACTTAACTGCTGAGGTCATCAGTCCCCTAGATCTTACAACTACTTAAACCTAACTAACCTAAGGACGTCACACACATCCATGCCCGAGGCAGGATTCGAACCTGTGACCGTAGCGGTCGCGCGGTTCCAGACTGCAGCGCTTAGAACCGCTCGGCCAGCCTGGCCGGCAAGGGTCACGGAAACGTTGAGAAATCTCCACAGTCAGAAACTCGAAAAATGGCTTACAATATCTTGCGAAAACTTATCAAAAAGTCTCGGTGGCCTCTGCAAATATGCTTCATCCCTTATGCAATGTTCCGCTAGAGACAGCGTAGATAATATTAGATCCGTAAGAGCTTCTACAACAGCTTGTAAGTAACCAGTCTTGCAACGCTTCATCTGTGATTAGCCCGGAAAGAAAGATTATATATCATACAGTCAAGAATACCGACTATAAACCACTTTGTAGTCATCTAGATTATAGATGTGTATGGAACCCAAACAAAAAAGACAGTTGATAGTTGTCTGGATCTCCTCGAAGTAGATACAGCAAATACTGGTTAAAATGCGGAAACCATTCCCAATTCTTGTCTATACAGAAAGATCTACTCAATCGGTTAAATCATTCTGAACCTTTGTGCTAGAGTCCATGCTTCTAATTTTCGGTATTTTCCCAATCTGCATTACCAGCAGCTCAGAGAGCACAATCACCAGCAAATCTCTAGAGAAGAAGACATGAAAATAATGAGAATAAATAGTAAAAGTGTAAGTAGGCTGTTTAGGTTTTTATGTTGGTAACGCCATGTAGCGCTCTATATGAAAATCACTGACTGTGCTGTGTGAAGGCTGTGGTTGGTTTGCATTGTTCGAGTATATGCTATTGTAGTGTTGGGCAGCTGAAAGTTAACAGCGCGTAGCGTTGCACAGTTGGAGGTGAGTCACCAGCAGTGGTGGATGTGGGGAGAGAAATGGTGGAGTTTTGAGAGCGGATGATCTCGACGTGTGTCCATCAGAGACAGTAAATTTGTAAGACTGAATGTCATGAACTGATATATATATATATATATATATATATATATATATATATATATATATATATATATATTATGACTTTTGAACACTATTGAGGTAAATACATTGTTTGTTCTTTATCAAAATCTTTCATTTGCTAACTATGCCTATCAGTAGTTAGTGACTTCAGTAGTTAGAATCTTTTATTTAGCTGGCAGTATTGGCGCTCGCTGTATTGCAGTAGTTCGAGTAACGAAGATTTTTGTAAGTGATTCATGAAAGTTATAGGTTATTGTTAGTCCGGGCCATTCTTTTGTAGGGATTATTGAAAGTCAGATTGCGTTGCGCTAAAAATATTGTGTGTCACTTGAGTGTTGATCAGAACAGGTAAAGAGCGAAATGTCTGAGTACGTTCAGTTCTGCTCAGCTGTTTGAAAATCAAATAAGGTAAGAGGTTTATCAGCACAATAATTCATTAATTTTTCTAAGGGGACGTTTCAAAAGACATCTTCTAACCCTGAAAAAAAGCTGCAAGCACAAAAAAAAAAAACTGAAAAGGAAGCATTTTTCAATAACCCAATGCTCATCACAGACAACTCACTATTCACAGTAGTAGATGAAATAGTAAATTAATACCTCAAAAAATAATCATGAGCCTCATTCCCCTCATTCTTCCCTGACCTATTCCATATAAACTCTGAACCAAATATAGAATTCTCTAACACCTGGATCTCCTTACGCACTCCCTGATAGTCACTACACCCACATTTAATCTTCTGAAAACGTGTCCATCCTCCCAGCGTATTAATGTAATGTGCTCATCTCTGTAGTATTATTTTTGAAAAATTAAGAAAGAAGAGCACACGCCTAAGAATATCCAAGCAAATGCTGACTGCACAGGAATTAGCTTAAGAAGTACGATAAGTACAAAACAGTTTGTGACGTCGAAACGTGGCGATGTTTTATAATAAAAGTGAGAGTGCGCCTATGACGTATGATCAAATGAGATAAAACGCAGATTTTGCTCAGAAAAACGAATAACCGAAAGTAATATTTTATTAATTTAAAAATAATGGACTAAACAGTTGCCTAAGCTATAAGTATCGCATATAAAAGCCAAACTGTGTTATTCCTGGTGAAATCCCCTGAAGACGGCATAATGTAATAGACACAACGCGTCTGGAACATAAACAAGTATAGAACGCAGCAAGAAAAAGGCTTTCAGTTCGTAAAACGAATATTTATTTCCCCCTGGCCACATCAACGAACCTGGCTGAAATAGATTTGAATAAGAAAATGGTATGGCATCTGCCACTACGGGGATTTAGAGAGTATTCGAGTCGACCATATTTAAGTGACAGTGATGAAAACAGTTAAAATAACGTCACCCTGACACGAACCCTTGTAATTAACGAATGCGAATGTCAAATTACGGAAGGACGTTGTACAACACTTAGAAAATCCAATGTAGAGAAAAATATCTTTGTCAGAACGCTAAGGTGTGAATGTGGCGTGATCTGTCTCTGTCACGAAACTATGAAAACAACAATGCTACGAGCAACATCAGCGGTGGCGGCTATTTATTGAAATGAGTTCTGAACAAACAATTATATGTCGTACGAATTAAGACACGATTGCCCGTCATTTGTAAATCACGGGTTTTGGCGACTATTTTCAACCATGTTCACTTATATGGTAAATAGAGTGAAATATCAACGTGGTGCGTTCGTAATAGGGCTGATGCCCAAAAGTGTTACGCAATAAATGTTCCGAATTTACATGAAATGTGGTAAAAATCGTCATTTGGAAATGAAACTGAGGGTTTTAAACCGTTAGGCACGTGTAATGTGATATGCGGTTATGGAGTGGTACACTTCGCCATTTATTGTAACTTCAAAAATTGCCACAAAGGGAGAAATCAGCAAAAATTCTACAAAAATAACGTCTCCAGGACTCTTAGCATGCCTCTCTTGGGTGGTGCCTCTTCCCTGCAGGAAGAGGAGAGGGGGGGATGGGGTCGAGGAGCATTTTTGCGCAATTTTAATTTGGGACAACTGAGAAGTGCACTTTTCCAGCCCAACTCAACTGATTTACATCTCCCGGTCTATTTTTTTTCTCAAAAAATTGATGTTCAGAGCACAGGCTACTTTAATTTTGGACGAGTGGCCCATCTCTGAAGTGCTGTATTTTTTCTCACCAAAAATTTGATAAACTTGCATAGTGCAGCGGGAGAGGAACCAGAAGCGACGTCATCCTGTGGAGAGGAGGGCACTGCAATTTATGGGGTCAAACCATCTTACCCGATAGTTGTTCAAATAAGAATCATTTTCACGAAGTATTCACGTCGCCCTACACAGGAGAATTCAATGGCGGACAGTCAGTGCTTGCCGACTTGTGACCTTTCCGCGTCACATCCCGTCAAAATCCTCAGGTGACGTGTTGCTGTGAAATATTTACTGGAAATTCGGTTTAATTGAATTCTGTCGTACATAAGGAAACATGGTCACCATGGTCTAATGATACCGTCTTTGACTACCAGTTCCTGGTTCATTCCCAACTACTGTTTAGATATTGAACAGCAATGGAAGTCAAAGACTTCCAGTATAAGCAGTCACCTTCAGTTTGCCAACGGCGTTTTCGAGGAGGGCAGAGGGGTGGATAGAGGTCAGGGTACCGTTACGGTGGGAAACTGCTCCTAAGGGCGGGAGAATCAACAGTTATGAGCGACGTGGGATGCAGAGGACAACGGAAACCACATCATCTAAGAAAATGTACAGCTATAGGAAACGTGGCATGCAACTGAAAAAAAAAGTCTTTCCACTGATTATTCCACATTAGTTCGGTATTCATATCTCCGGGAGGGAACAGACAAGCGGGAGGTGACCATGAAGAAAACACTGAAAAATCAATAAAATCGTAACATTCTACAAGTTCGAGCATGGAAAGTCAGACGTCTAAATATGCTAGGGAACCAGGAAAAATCTCGAAATGGACATGTATCGCACCAGTCTAGGCACAGCAGGATTCACTGAAGTCAAACGGAAAGAAGATCAGGATTTTTATTCACACAAACAAAGGGTAATATCAATAGCAGCCGAAAATGGGACAACGGGCGTAAAGTTAGGGGAAGTTTACGAGGGACTTCTGCAACTGATATTAATGTATAGCTTGGCAGGGAAGGGGGAATAAGGCTGTTAAATATGCCTCGTGGCGGCGGTGTGCAGGAGGCCGAGCGGTCAGGATTTGATAGTGGACATCCAGGGCTGCCGTTAAATGACAAAACAGGAAATTAAGTACAGTGAACAGGATGTATTTCAATATATGGAGTACAAAGGGCGCTCGGAAGTTAGCAGGTTTAGGCCAGTCTAGGACGTCGAATAATTAATTAAAATGGGCAACGGAAGGGGAAGTGGTTCATGTTAACTTACGTTGGTGGCCGGTTGCTAAAGGCTGAGCCGGAGGCTCTGTCTTCCAAAAAGACGTCTGTTCTGCTCGAGGTCTGGATTACAAGAGATAGAAACAAGTGTGTTCTGCTCCGCAGGACGCTCCGGCGTCCACACACGTGATCGGTATCCCGCGCACGCTATTGGCTAAAATCAATGGCGTGAATTCGCTAGCAGTTGCAGCAGAGGGCTCTCCCGTCCGCAGCTTTAACTAGACAGAATCACCTCGGTTTTGAAAGGCAAGTGACTTGTGTCACGTAGACACGGCGTGAATTACTCTGGAAGAAAACCTGTAAAGATTCCACTCGGCCTTTGAAATAAATTTCTTAAACCAATTCCCCAATTCCCTAAAATATTCCTTGACTGACTGCCATCCAGTACACGGGAGTACGTTTCGTTATGAATAAGGCAGAGAATAAGGTACTGTAAACAGTTCAATGATTGGACTATTTTCATCAAAATCGGCAGCAGGGCAGCAGACTAAACCCAAGAATAACATTTTAGGTATGTATGCCGACGTCACAAGCAGAGGAAGATATACATGAAGAAAATCTAATAACCATGAGCGACTACAGCGGTGTAGCTCACCGTGATCTCGACGATCAGTTCGCCTACGGAGTGGTAGTGTGCCGTCTCATCGCTGTGGTCGTTCCGCGAGAAGCTGGCGCCTGCTGACGAGTCAGACTTGTGAGTACAGTACTAACTTCACAGTCACCCTATGGGGTTAGGAAGTTTACCTCGAGCTTGGTTTGACAAATTAGGAAGTTGTTTGTCATGTAACTCCGGAAATGCATATCCTCCTATTTCCATATATTGTACTACAAATTTTTTTCCTTGTTTTGTTACCTCAAGATATAACATTTCTGTGTCTTTATATACTGTAATTGTTTTACTACTTGTATATATATACACTCCTGGAAATTGAAATAAGAACACCGTGAATTCATTGTCCCAGGAAGGGGAAACTTTATTGACACATTCCTTGGGTCAGATACATCACATGATCACACTGACAGAACCACAGGCACATAGACACAGGCAACAGAGCATGCACAATGTCGGCACTAGTACAGTGTATATCCACCTTTCGCAGCAATGCAGGCTGCTATTCTCCCATGGAGACGATCGTAGAGATGCTGGATGTAGTCCTGTGGAACGGCTTGCCATGCCATTTCCACCTGGCGCCTCAGTTGGACCAGCGTTCGTGCTGGACGTGCAGACCGCGTGAAACGATGCTTCATCCAGTCCCAAACATGCTCAATGGGGGACAGATCCGGAGAGCACTTAGGGTGGCACGGGATACATGCGGACGTGCATTGTCCTGTTGGAACAGCAAGTTCCCTTGCCGGTCTAGGAATGGTAGAACGATGGGTTCGATTACGGTTTGGATGTACCGTGCACTATTCAGTGTCCCCTCGACGATTACCAGTGGTGTACGGCCAGTGTAGGAGATCGCTCCCCACACCATGATGCCGGGTGTTGGCCCTGTGTGCCTCGGTCGTATGCAGTCCTGATTGTGGCGCTCACCTGCATGGCGCCAAACACGCATACGACCATCATTGGCACCAAGGCAGAAGCGACTCTCATCGCTGAAGACGACACGTCTCCATTCGTCCCTCCATTCACGCCTGTCGCGACACCACTGGAGGCGGGCTGCACGATGTTGGGGCGTGAGCGGAAGACGGCCTAACGGTGTGCGGGACCGTAGCCCAGCTTCATGGAGACGGTACCCCAGGAGCAACAGTGTCCCTAATTTGCTGGGAAGTGGCGGTGCGGTCCCCTACGGCACTGCGTAGGATCCTACGGTCTTGGCGTGCATCCGTGCGTCGCTGCGGTCCGGTCCCAGGTCGACGGGCACGTGCACCTTCCGCCGACCACTGGCGACAACATCGATGTACTGTGGAGACCTCACGCCCCACGTGTTGAGCAATTCGGCGGTACGTCCACCCGGCCTCCCGCATGCCCACTATACGCCCTCGCTCAAAGTCCGTCAACTGCACATACGGTTCACGTCCACGCTGTCGCGGCATGCTACCAGTGTTAAAGACTGCGATGGAGCTCCGTATGCCACGGCAAACTGGCTGACACTGACGGCGGCGGTGCACAAATGCTGCGCAGCTAGCGCCATTCGACGGCCAACACCGCGGTTCCTGGTGTGTCCGCTGTGCCGTGCGTGTGATCATTGCTTGTACAGCCCTCTCGCAGTGTCCGGAGCAAGTATGGTGGGTCTGACACACCGGTGTCAATGTGTTCTTTTTTCCATTTCCAGGAGTGTATTTATGCATTTATGTCGATGTATAATTGGTTTGTTTTGTAAATACTATTTGTATTTTTACGCTGGGTCTTGCCTAGGGAAAACTGTGCTATCGAACGAATACATCGGTAGGTCGTGTGGAGAACCAAAGTGTTAAGGGTCTTTGGTAGTGTTAACTCTGCCGCATGGAGCGCGGGCAGAGGGAGTCTGGCTGGAGTAGAGCGGTGGAGCAGATGTGTTGTGTGACGCTCCGGCGAGTGGCCGCGCTTTCGGAGTTTGGCAGCATGTAATTGCGCTCGACTTGCGATGATAGTTTCTGACACGGTGTCGCGGACGGGAAGCATTAGCTGGCGCTCATCGAGAGCCCGTTTCGCCTGGTGACAGTGTCGAGAAGAAGGCGCGCCAACATCCAGCTTCTGCAACAGCGACGGCAGACAATGAGTGACTGTCGCCACCTGATCAACCGACGACTTCAAACCTTCAATCAACCAACAAGGAAGACTGGAAGCACGTAAAGTTTTAGAACTGTATGGCAGACCTCAGCTTTTCAAACTGTTCCATTTGGATAACTAAAATTACAGCAACTTAGCATGAACTTTTGTTGCTCATTGTCCCAATTGCTTTACCAAGCTAGGTCCCTTCCTTTTCCGGAATGAACCTGAGTGTCGTTGAAATTCAAACGCCAGCATTAAAGTAATATCATTCCATTTCACTGCTTTAATTTCAAAATTCAGTTAAAGTATTCATAGCTGTCTACAATATTTAGATTACACAAGCACAAATTAAGAGTGCGAGTTTTGTTACCATATTTTACCTTACCTGTGACTGCAGCTCAGCTTGGTACGTACTAAATTTTACTATTGTTAATTGTTCAGAATCATTTAATTCAAGTTCAAAGTTAAATCTCTTATTTCTAAATTGCGTAGCTTCAAGTAGCTTTTGAAATGATTGTTGGGGTAGCCCAAGACTAACCTTATTTTACTGAATTTCGTAGTGCTTCAGAAAGAAAGCTCACTATTAATTTCAGTCACTAAATTAACTTTCAATTTTCCGGTTTTATTAATTCTTTTGCTAAATTAAGTCAGAGTGTAGCGAAATTTATTACTTCTGACAAACTTTCAGTTTTCACACAACACGTGTCAACCTTCAGTTGCCACGCTTTTAGTGCTAATTATATGTGCAATGACCTTTCTTTTTCAGTTATTATAGTAGTTGTCCATAGGACTGGCGACCGTAATTTTCCCCAAATCTCAAATATCTAATTAACGCCAATTAATTGTTAACGTGACGACCGCACATTTACTATCTTTATTAATTTTGCCCATTTCTCAAAATTAATTTCCACCAATTTCATTTGCATTTTTCCTTTCATTTAGATGTAACCCTTTCCTCCCTCTTTACCGACAGATTAACTTCGGTGACGATTGCTTTTCCCTATTTCCATTAGGTACACGCGGTTTAATTTTTCACTGTCAGTAAGGTCGATAAGTGAGGGGGAGGTTACAGTCACACATACAGTTATATCGGTAATGCTGCATGCAGAGCTGATAGACAATGAAACTTTTATTCGAAAAACGACGCAGGCTGCCGGCTGCGCGAAATTTCAGAATTGTAAACGTCACGTTGTCAGTGTTGCAATCCACTATCCTAGGTTGAGTCTCTGATCAGTTCGAGTACTTAATTTCCCATTTGCAATGGAATTCGAATATATTCGATACGCCCTATCGCCTTTCTGCTAGGTTATACAAGTAACAACCGGGAAATAGCAAGCATACAATCACTTTAATGTGAACAATGATATTAGGAATAAGAAAACAGAGTTCAAGAAATACGTGACTTCTTTTATTGTGATCCATTGCTCCAAGACCCTCGGGTATACGGACAGCAACCGCGGACGTGCGTCATTTACGGCTTCACAGGACGTCTTACTAGCGGATGCCTGCATATCAAACAGCAACGTCAAGACGCACTCCAGGAAGCAGGAAGAACAGCTATACGCGCAAATGCGAATAGATCCGCCATCGCCAAGCGGAGAGTTGCCGGAGTCGAGTACATAACAGGAAATCGCGATCTGTGTGGCTCTAATGAAAATGCAAGTACACAGAGGGACGAATCCGACAATCAGCAAGTTCAGAATGAACACTCAGAGGACAGGCCTATGTTACGCCGTTCGCAGACGTTCGAGCTAAAGAAGTTAATCGTAATCTGAGCCCTAGCAATTTTGAGACATTCAATGCTCATACAAAAACGGGTGCAGGAGTCGGATGTAGTACAGCCACAGGGTCCCAAGAAGGTGACAAGAAAACAACATATTGACCACTGACAAAGATCACCATATACAGCAGTCTACGACATCCAAAAGGATGGCGCGAAAGCAGAAAGTTTCAACGTGGAAGCAGAAAGCTTCAACTTGGAAAATATCGGAAAAACACATCACCACAGTGAGCTGAGGTTGTTAATATGAGCGTGGAAGACAAGACATGAGGAACTTATGGACACAACAGACAGCAACTTTCCTGAGCGTGTGACTACTTAGTCCGACAACGCCGATCAATAAGCAAATGACAGTTAACTTCCCGCCAGAGGGTTCATCGAACCATCTTCACTATAATTCTTTATTATTCCAATCTCGAGCAGCGCGCGTGAAGAACATCTGTGTATTTCCGCGCGAACTCTGATTGCCCATATTTTATTATGATCAACGTTTCTCCCTATGTAGGTCGCGTCAGCAAAATATTTTCGCATTCGGAGGAGAAAGTTTGTGATTGAAATTTCTTGAGAAGAATCCGGCGCGACGAAATGCGCCTTTGTTTTAATGGTTCCCACCCCAAATCCTGTATCATATCAGTGACACTCTCTCACCTATTTCGCAATAATACAAAACGTGCTGCTTTTCTTTGAACTTTCTAGATGTATTCCGTTAGTCCTACTGGCAAGGATCCCAGATCGTGCAGCAGTACTCCGAAAGAGGACGGACAGTCGTAGTGCGAGCAGTCTCTTTAGTAGGTCTGTTACATGTTCGAAGTGTTCTCCCAATAAAACGCAGTCTTTGGTTTGCCTACCCCACAACATTTTCTATTTGTTCTTTCCAATTTAAATTGTTCGTAATTGTAATTTCCAGGCATTCAGCTGAATCTACGGCCTCTTTATTTGATTGATTTACCTTGTAACCAAAGTTCAGTTGATTCCTTTTAGCACTCATGTGGATGACCTCACATATTCACTATCTAGGGTCAACTGCCAATTTTATCACCATTCAGATATATTCTCTAAATCGTTTTGCATATTGTTTTGATCTTCAGATAAGTTTACTAGACGATAAACGACAGAATCATCTGCAAACAACCGAAGAAGACTGCTCGGATTGTCTTCAAAATCGTTCATATAGATAAGAAGCAGCAGAGAGCCTATAACACTACCTTAGGAAACGTCACAAGTCACTTCTGTTTTACACGACTGTTTTACTACGAACCGTGACCTCTCTGACAGGAAGTCACAAATCCAGTCACATAACTGAGACGTTGTTTCATAAGCACGCAATTTCACTACAAGCTGCTTGTGTGGCAGAGAGTCAAAAGCCTTTTGGAAATCTAGAGATACGAAATCAATTTGAAATCCTTTATAATAGCACACAACTCTTGATGTGTGCAAAGAGCTTGTTGTGTTTCACAAGAACGATGTTTTCTAAATGCATGTTTTCTATGTGTCAATAGATCGTTCTCTTCTAGGAAATTCACAATGTTCGAACACAGTATATGTTCCAAAATCCTGCTGTATATTGACGTTAACAATATGGGCCTGTAATTTAGTGGATTACTCCTACTACCTTTCTTGAATATTGGTGTGACCTGGGTAACTTTCCAGTCTTTGGGTACGGATCTTTAGTCGAGCGAGCGTTTATGCGAGTGCTATTCCTAAAGTAAGGAACGATAGGTCGCGAAATGGAAACCACAGAGAAAATCAAAACTGTTTTATTTGCAACAGTTAGCTACAACTTACAGCTACTTATCTCAATAGTCGCCGATCCGACTTAGGCGTTTGTCGTAGCGTTGTACTTACTTTCCAATACCCTCGTTATATAAGGCAGCCGCGAGTGCTTTCCGCCAATTCTCTACGCTAGCCTACAGCTCGTTGTCTGTGCCAAAATGTTGTCTTCATAACCAGCTGTTCATGTGAGCAGAGGTGAAACTCAGAGGGGAAAAATTACGGGCTGTATTGTGGGTAATCAAACATTTCAAATTGAAAACGATGCAGGAGCATCTTCATTTCCCCTGCAGAATGCGGCTGAGAATTGTCTTGAAGAAGAAAGCTCACGATAGTTACTTAATGTTGGCTGCATAGCTTCAGGCGAAATTTCTCGCCAGGTCCTCGTACTTGGCGGGAGACACTATTGTTCTAAGTGTCTTTATGTGCTCCCTGTGTGCTCAGAACTAAAAAGAACGACGTAATGCGATCGACAGGCATACCAGAGACACTGCCCAACACACCTATGCAAAACTTCATTGGAGTTTCACTGTGGTTTCGATTTCGCTACCGATCGTTCCTTACTTTACGAATAACCCTCGTATATGATTGTTAAGTATGGAGCTATACCTTACTGGTATACAGTCTGGACCGAAGACTCGCTTTTATTAAGTGATTCAAGTTGCTTGAATTCTCCGAGTCCGCAGCTCGTGGTCGTGCGGTAGCGTTCCCGCTTCCCACGCCCGGGTTCCCGGGTTCGATTCCCGTCAGGGTCAGGGATTTTCTCTGCCTCGTGATGACTGGGTGTTGCGTGATGTCCTTAGGTTAGTTAGGTTTAAGTAGTTCTAAGTTCTAGGGGACTGATGACCATAGATGTTAAGTCCCATAGTGCTCAGAGCCATTTGAACCATTTTTGAATTCTCCGAGTATATCTACTTCCCTGTTACTCATGTTGGTAGCTGCTCTTGATTCGAATTCTGGGATATTTACTGCGTCTTCTCTGGTGAAGGAATATCGGAACTCTGTGTTTAATAACTCTGCTTTCGCAGCACTGTCGTCGATAGTATTTCCATTGCTATCGCGTGTTGGTTGGTTGGTTGGTTGGTTTGGGAGATTAAAGGGACCAGACTGCTACGGTCATCGGTCCCTTTTTCCAAAAAACTAAAACTACCCAGAGAGAATAAAAAAACGAACAACTGGAAAGACGGCAGACGACACAGGACAAGAAAGACTCAGAGATCAGACGAAACAAATTAAAATCACACAGAGTGTGAAGGTGGTTGGCCGACCATAGAGATAAAAAAGGAAAAGCCAACCACCGAGAACACATTAAAAACTCAGTTAAAAAACTGTAGGCCAAAGGCCAGAATCAACACAAAACAGTAAAATAAAACATAAACACTCAGATTAAATGATAAAAAACCCCTGCCCGAATAAAATGCAAAACTAAGCCAGCCATAGCAGGGTCATCAGTTAAAAGGGCAGGGAGCGTATCAGGCAGCGCTAACGTCTGCCTGAGCACAGCTAAAAGGCGACATTCCCACATAATGTGGACCACAGATAAAACGGAGCCGCATCGACATAGAGGTGGGTCCTCACGGCACAATAAGTGGCCGTGCGTCAGCCGAGTGTGCCCAATGCGCAGCCAGCAGAGGACAACAGACTCCTGGCGGGAGACCCGCATGGACGACCGCCACACAGTCGTCGTCGCCTTGATAGGGCGAAGTTTGTTTGGCATGGGCAGATTGCGCCATTCAGTGTCCCACAGGTCGAAAATTTTGCGGTAGAAGATTGCGCGCAAATCAGTCACCGGGAGGCCAATCTCCAGAGATGGTGCACTGGTGGCCTCTTTCGCCAGGCGGTCAACATTTTCATTGCCGGGTATCCCAACATGGCCTGGGGTCCACACAAAGACCACAGAGCGGCCGCAACAGGCAAGAGTATGCAGGGACTCTTGGATAGCCATCACCAGACGAGAACAAGGGAAACACTGGTCGAGAGCTCGTAAACCGCTCAGGGAATCGCTACAGATAACGTTGGACTCACCTGAGCAGGAGCGGATATACTCTAGGGCTCGAAAGATAGCGACCAGCTCAGCAGTGTAACCGCTGCAGCGAGGTGGCAAGGAACGTTGTTCGGAATGGTCCCCTAGAGTTAGCGCATAACCGACATGACCAGCAACCATCGAGCCGTCAATGTAAACAATGCCAGAGCCCTGATACGTTGCGAGGATGGAAAGAAAGCGGCGGCGGAAGGCCTCCGGAGGGACTGAGTCCTTCGGGCCCTGTGCCAATTCCAGCTGAAGGCGAGGGCGAGGCACACACCACGGGGGTGTACGCAGAGGTGCCCGGAAAGCAGGCGGAAGAGGTAAAGCCCCAAGCCTGGAGAGAAGCTCTCGGACGCGGACCGCGATCGTACATCCAGCCCTGGGCCGACGTCCTGGAAGATGAACGTGCGACTGTGGGAATAGTAGCCGATAGTTAGGATGCCCGGGCAAGCTAAAAACATGGGCAGCATAAGCGGCCAGCAAACGTTGGCGCCGTAACCGCAGTGGAGGGACACCTGCCTCCACTAGTATGCTGTCCACAGGGCTGGTACGGAAAGCACCAGTGGCAAGGCGTATCCCGCTGTGGAGGATTGGGTCCAGCACCCGCAACGCAGATGGGGATGCTGAGCCATAAGCCAGGCTCCCATAATCCAGACGGGACTGGATTAACGCCTGGTAGAGCCGTAACAGGGTAGATCGGTTGGCGCCCCAGCTGGTGTGGCTCAAGCATCGCAGAGCATTAAGATGCCGCCACCTCTTCTGTTTAAACTGCCGAATATGAGGCAGCCAAGTCAATTGGGCATCAAAAAACCAGACCCAAAAACCTATGGGACTCTACCACAGCAAGAAGTTCGCCGTCAAGATAAAGCAGCGGCTCCAGGTGAACAGTGCGTCGCCGGTAGAAATGCATAACGCAGGTCTTGGCAGCCGAAAAATGGAACCCATGAGCTACAGCCGAAGACTGCGCCTTACGGATAGCGCCCTGTAGCTGACCTCCAGCAGCTGCAATGCCAATAGAGCTATAGTAAAGGCAGAAGTCGTCAGCATACAGGGAAGCGGAGACAGAAATTCCTACCGTTGCAGCGAGCCCGTTTTTTGCAACTAAAATGGCCGTGCGGTTAAAGGCGCTGCAGAGTGGAACCGCAAGACCGCTACGGTCGCAGGTTCGAATCCTGCCTCGGGCATGGATGTTTGTGATGTCCTTAGGTTAGTTAGGTTTAACTAGTTCTAAGTTCTAGGGGACTAATGACCTCAGCAGTTGAGTCCCATAGTGCTCAGAGCCATTTTGCTACTAAAAACAGGCAGACACTGAGGACAGATCCCTTTAGGACCCCGTTCTCCTGGACTTGGGAGGAACTATGGGAGGCCACGACTTGCACGCGGAAGGTACGATACGACAGAAAATTTCGGATAAAGATCGGCAGAGGGCTCCGAAGACCCCATCCATGAAGCGTAGAAGGGATGTAGTGACGCCATGTCGTATCGTACACCTTCCGCATGTCGAAAAAGACAGCGACCAGGTGCTGACGGCAGGCAAAGGCAATACGGATGGCCGACTCCAGGCTCATTAGATTGTCGGCAGCGGAGCGGCCTTTACGGAACCCACCCTGAGACGGAGCCAAAAGGCCCCGAGACTCCAGTACCCAATTCAAGCGCCGGATCACCATCCGTTCAAGCAACTTGCAAAGAACGTTGGTGAGGCTAATGGGACAGTAGCTGTCCACCTCCAAAGGGTTCTTTCCAGGTTTCAGAATGGGGATAACAATACTTTCCCTCCATTGCGACAGAAACTCACCCTCGACCCAGAGACGGTTGTAAAGGTCGAGGAGCCGCCGCTGGCAGTCCGCTGAAAGGTGTTTCAGCATCTGACAGTGGATGCGATCTGGCCCAGGAGCGGTATCAGCGCAAGCGGCTAGGGCACTACGAAATTCCCACTCACTGAATGGAACATTGTACAATTCTGGATGGTGGGTGCGAAACGAAAGGCCCCAACGCTTCATCCGCTCTTTAATGGAGCGGTAGGCCAGGGGATAATTCACAGAAGCGGAATTCAGAGCAAAATGCTCTGCCAAGCTGTTTGCAATGACGTCGGAGTCAATACAAACTGCTCCATTCAGTGAGAGCGCTGGGACGCTGACAGGGGTTCGATAGCCGTAGAGGCGTCGAATCTTGGCCCAGACCTGCGATGGAGAGACATGGAGGCCAATGGTGGAAACATGCCGCTCCCAGCACTCATGCTTGCGTTGGCGGATAAGGCGGTGGGCCCGCACACGCAGCCGTTTGAAGGCGATGAGGTGTTCTATGGAGGGATGTCGCTTGTGGCGCTGGAGCGCCCGCCGGCGATCTTTAATCGCTTCAGCGATCTAAGGCGACCACCAAGGCACAGTCCTCCGCCGAGGGGATCCAGAAGAACGGGGAATGGCCGATTCTGCGGCAGTAACTATGCTGGTGGTAACTGACTGAACCACCGCATCAATGTCGTCATTAGAGAGAGGCTCAATAGCGGCAATGGAGGAGAACAAGTCCCAGTCAGCCTTATTCATAGCCCACCTGCTGGGGCGCCCAGAAGAGTGACGCCGTGGCAGTGACAGAAAGATCGGAAAGTGGTCAATACCACACAGGTCGTCATGCACACTCCATTGGACAGATGGTAAGAGGCTAGGGCTGCAGATCGAAGGGTCAATGGCGGAGTATGTGCCATGCGCCACACTGAAGTGTGTGAAGGCACCATCATTTAAAATCGAAAGATCGAGCTGCGCCAATAAATGCTCTACGGTGGCGCCTCGACCTGTTGCCACTGATCCACCCCACAGAGGGTTATGGCCATTGAAGTCGCCCAGTAACAAGAAAGGTGGTGGCAATTGGGCTATCAGCGCAGCCAGGACCTGCTGCATGACATTAACATCCGGGGGAAGGTAAAGACTGCAGACGGTAACGGCCTGTGGCGTCCACACCCGAACAGCTACAGCATCTAAAGCTGTCTGTAGAAGGACGGACTCGCTGTGAAGAGAGTTAAGGACACAGATGCAGACGCCACCAGACACCCTTTCATAAGCTGCCTGGTTCTTATAATAACCCCGATAGCCACAGAGGCCGGGGGTTCGCATTGCGGGAAACCAAGTTTCCTGAAGAGCAATGCAGAAGAAACGGTGAAGGCTGATAAGTTGTCGGAGCTCAGCTAGATGGTGGAAGAAACCGCTGCAGTTCCACTGGAGGATGGTATTGTCCATGTCTGAGAAAGGCGTGACGGGACTGGGAAGGCAGATTACGCCACTGGGTAACCTGCTGGCTCCGATTGAGCCCCTGTGCTAGTTGTATCCATGGTGTCTGAGGGACCAGCGAGATCGAGGTCCTCAGCGGACGCCAGAATCTCCACCTCGCCCTCAGACGCAGAGCGAGAGGGTTGCGGTGGGGTGGCTGCCACCGCGAGTTCCTTGGGCTTAGAGCTCTTCTTCTTAGATTTCTCATGCTGCTCCTTGGGTTTCACTGGCTGGGAGGGCTTCACCAATTCAGTCTCTGGGACTGAGGAGGATCGCGAAGCCCTATGACCAGCTGATTGTGGGCACTTACGCCACTGTCGGTCGTCAGCCTTCCCGCCGGTGGAAACCTGGGAAGGGAGGGACCCAAGGGACCCCTTGCGAGCGTGAGAAGCCGAAGAAGTTGGACACTTCTCTGGCATAGAAGCGGGGACGGACGTCCCCGATGGGTGGTATGGTGTTGCTCCTGAGGTAGGTGGGTAGAGCCCCCCACTGACAAGGGGCCAGGAGGAGTTGTACTACTCGTAGATCCGGCCGGAATTCGCGAAACTGATGGGGCTAGCACAGGTGTTGTAACAGCGGCATAGGAAGATGTCAGTCTCACAGGATGTAACCGGTCGTACTTCTTTTTGGCCTCCGTATAGGTCAGTTGGTCCAGGGTCTTATATTCCATGATTTTGCGTTCTTTCTGGAAGATTCTGCAGTCTGGCGAGCAAGGTGAACGAGGCTCTCCACAGTTAACACAGATAGGAGGCGGGGCACATGGAGTATCGGGATGAGATGGGCGTCCGCAATCTCGACATGTGACGCTGGAAGTACAGTGGGAAGACATATGGCCGAACTTCCAGCACTTAAAGCACCGCATCGGGGGAGGGATATAGGGCTTGACATCACAACGGTAGACCATCACCTTGACCTTCTCCGGTAATGTATCACCCCCAAAGGCCAAGATGAAGGCACGGGTAGCAACTTGATTGTCCCTTGATGAACCCGCTGGACGAAATGAACACCTCTACGCTCTAAGTTGGCGCGCAGCTCGTCATCAGACTGCAGAAGAAGGTCCCTATGGAAAATAATAGCCTGGACCATATTTAAACTCTTATGTGGCGTGATGGTAACATTAAAATCCCCCAACTTGTCACAAGCAAGTAAACTGCGTGACTGGGTAGAGGATGCCGTTTGTATCAGGACTGACCCAGAGCGCATTTTGGACAAGCCCTCTAAATGCTCTACGAAGAACAGAGGCTTTGTGGAGAGAAAAG
The DNA here is from genome assembly GCF_023864345.2 of Schistocerca serialis cubense. Taxonomy (NCBI): domain Eukaryota; kingdom Metazoa; phylum Arthropoda; class Insecta; order Orthoptera; family Acrididae; genus Schistocerca; species Schistocerca serialis. Next base: position 467,168,494 of record NC_064643.1, read on the forward strand.
ACTCCCCATCAGATCTCGTACATACTAGGAACCGGGGCGAATAACTGTCACTGCGATTCTGAGACTTACGCTCCTCCCACGGTGTGGCCAGAGACGGGAACGTTTTCGGATCGTACTTCTGAGCATTAAATTTAGCCCGAGAACGCTTAGAGACTGCTGGCGGCTGGCCGCCAGCGAGAGATGATGTACCACGCTTCATTGTGGGTCATCCGCCCTGATGCCACCTACTCCGACCAAGGGCCCTCCCCATGGGCGCCACCCAGCCTCAGCAAGGGCCACCTGGCAGGATGGCCATTGCCGGGAGTCCCGATACCCCAGGAGGATAGGCATCTACTCCTTGGAATACATGGGGAGTTAACGGCGCAGGCATCAGTAGAGCGATCCCTGTGTTGTCAGGGGGCTACAACCAACAGGGTACATGGCGGCCCCACCACAACGGACTGGCTACCGTGCTGGATGTTAGGTGACATGTAGTCCACACTCGTCGTCTCCGCAAAGCTCAACACTACACACTGCATAGTGAAAATTGAACCTAGGATCACATCCTCGCCCAAGAGATGGAGAACGAGCGGGACGGCAATGCGACGACGAGAAATCTGGCTAGAGGTCTTAATGCACGATGGACAAATTGCACCATGTAAGGCGCCCTTCCCCAATTGGCTCGCTCTGTGGAATGGAAAGATGGAGGTCAAACCCAACAGGGGACCATCACAGAAGGCCGAAACGTTTGAGACTCCTTTTAGTTGCCTCTTACGACAGGCAGGAATACCGCGGGCCTATTCTTACCCCCGAACCCGCGGGAGGGTGCTATCGTGTGTCTTGCCACTAGCATACTTTACATATACCAGAATCTCTTTGGATTTTCTGTCAGGATTCGTTACAAAGTTACGTTGTGGAACCTATTACAAGCATCTCGGATTGATGTCAGCACTAAATTTCGAGCTTCTGTAAACGATCGCCAATCTTGGAGATTTTGCATACGTTTAAATTTGGCATGCTATTTTCGTTGTTTCTGCAACAGTGTTTCACCCGTTTTGTGTTCCAAGGGTGATCAGCTCCGTCGTTTGTTAATTTATTTAGTATAAATCTCTCAATTACTGACGATATTATTTCTTTGAATTCAAGCCACATCTGGTCCACACTTACATTGTTAATTTGGAATGAGTGGAGATTGTCTCTCAGGAAGGCGTCAAGTAATTTTTATCTGCATTTTTGAACAGGTATATTTTTCGTTTATTTTTGGAGGGTTTGGGAGTTACAATATTCAGTCTCGCTGTGTCAACCCTGTGTTCACGAATCCTTGTATCCGTTTTGATGCTCGTTATTAGTTCAAGATTATTTGTTGCTAAGAGGTCAAGCGTGTTTTCCCAACCGTTTAGTATTCGCGTACGCTCATGAACTAATTGCTCGAAATAATTTTCAGAGAATGCGTTTAACACAATTTCGGATGATGTTTCATGCGTACCTCCGCATTTAAAAATGTATTTTAGACAACATATCGAAGGTAAAGTGATCACCAAATATAACTGTATGTGTTGGATATGTGTTTGAAATTAAACTCAAGTTTTCTTTGAACCTTTCAGCAATTGCATCATCTTAGTTGGGAGGTCGGTAAATGGATACAGTTATTATTTTATTCCGGTTTCCAAGAATGACGTCTACCCATACTAACTCACAGGAACTATCTGCTTCAATTTCACTACAAGATAAACAACGTATAACAGCTACAAACAAGCCACTGCCAACTGTGTTTAGCCTATCCTTACTGAACATCGTTAGGTCCTTCACAAAAATTCGGCTGAACGTACCTCCAGCTTTAACCACCTTTCAGTGCCTATAATGATTTGAGCGTCAGTACTTTCTATTACTCCTTGGAGCTCTAGTACTTTCCCAACACAGCCACGACAATTTATAACTGTTATACTGATGATTCCTGCATCTACGTTCTTCCTGTGTTCGGCCTGGACCCCTCTAACATAAAAAACGGTCCAGTCCACGTCACAAAGTCCCAGCTACCCTTGTAACTGCCTCCTGCGTATAGCGGACTGCTGACGTATTCAGCGAAATCCGAAACCAAACCACCCTATGGCGCAAGTCGCGGAACCTGCGCCCTATATGGTCGCAGAACCGTGTGAGGCTCTGATTCAGACTCTCCACTTGGCTCTGTACAAAAGATCTGCAATCGGCTTTGTCGACTATGCTGCAAATGGTGAGCTCTGCTTTCATCTCGCAAGCAAAACTGACAGCCTTTAGCACTTCCGTTAGCCGCTCGAAACCAGAGAGAATCTCTTCTGATCCAAAGTGAAATACATCGCCGAAGCCGACGTGAGCCACCACCTGCCGTTGGCTGCATACTGTGCTCTTCATGGCATCCATAAGGATCCTTTCCACGTCGGGAATGACTCCACCCGGTATGCACACGGAGTGCACATTGGTTTTCTTCCCCTCCTTGGCATCCATGACCATATGTGGCTCCATAACATGCTTCCCACCCTCTTTGATTGCCTGGATCTTGCAGGCTGAGAGGTTCCCTCTGAAACAGGACAAGCGACTGCATATGGCTGAGGGACAGTGTCAGCCACAGACAGCACCTGGATCCTGTTTATTAGACTAACAGGGGAGGCCTTAAGTGCTGCCCCCTGGGAAGTCTTTCGCCACCCTGCCACGCCCCGGGGCGACCTCCCAATCGACCACGGATAAGTGGTCTACCTCAGTGCGAGCAGTAACTGGCTGGCCACAGGTGCGCACCGATGGGCGAATTCAGACGTACTGGACGTCCGTTGGATTCGCACTGCCGGCCCACAGCAGTGATGCCCATCCGCTGGAGCCTCAAGCTGTGTAACCGAAGGTATCACAGCCTGGATATGAGAGTGAAGTGTCACCCACTGGGCTCCCATACGCACACAGCAGTCACAGTCCCTATCCATACTAAAGACCGTGGGAAACTACGCTACGCAGACGAACAAGTACAATCGACACGCGCTACCGAACTCTACTGTGGACACGGAGGGAAACACAAGAACTGTGTCCAAAAATTTAGATCGACTCGCAGAGATTCGAAGACTGAACTACCAAAGCACTCACGTGAGACTAAATAATTCGCTCCTGATTAGGTACTTGTAATATGTCACAAAATCAGATTATTGTCCGACGAAAACGACAACGCGAGAACTGTTGCTGTTAAATATTAAATTAACACGCAGAAACTCAAGGAACTAAACTACCAAAGCACACAGATGAAATAATAAAATTCGCGCCCGATTAGGAACTCGTAAAATATCACAAATCGGTTACTTCCCTGTTGGTAGTTACTTTGTGACCGGTTGCTGCTGCCTGACTAACTGACTAACGCCAACAAGCGATCACTAGCTTTCAAAACAAACCAACAATCGACTATCGACATGCGCTATGAATATCAACAGAACTGAATCAGATCTCAAGACGAAACGTCTACGGGAGTTTTTACACGCAACTGACGTGAACGCAGGTATGCTTCAAGAAGTGGTCACAACTAAAATCGCTGACATTTTTGGATAAGATGTTATCATGCATATGAGAAAGAATTGTGGGACAGCAATAACGTATAAGGTGGACGTAACGTGCCAAACAAAATCTGTAACCGTGAGTGGCAGTAGGACTTGCGACAAAATTGCACCACCTGCTCTTAGAAAATGTACAGAGTCTGCCGAAAAATGTATACACTCTTTGTCAGACTGTATTGGAATATCGATATTGCCAGTCGATTGAACTAGGAGTTTGTTGTAGTATGGTCTTTCGCTCAATAGATGTCAGTACATTCGCCATGATGGCTGGAGCACGATTGAGGGCAGCGAAAATGCATTGTGAAGTGGTTTATGAAATTTGATAATGCCGCTGCAGTGCAGCGTCACTGGATGTGGGGGTTTGAAACAGAACCCGCAACCCAACTAATAATTAAAATCATTACTGTTATGTTTGATGGGCGTGGAACGATTTGTAATATTCAGAAAGGAAGATCTGGAAGACTGCCTACACGTTCTGCTTCGTCGACTCGTCTTGGAGAAGTTTGTAACTTCTCCACGGAAGTCTGCTATGCAGTGCGCTATGATGAAGATCCTAACTGTCGAATACAATTTTGCAAATGATATCAGCAAATTGTGACTGAAGATGAGTAATTTTTAACTTAGGTAGGGCGGTCTAATGAGGCCCAGCTTAAAATTAATGGAACAGTTAGTCGGCACAGCTGAATTTACTGGGCACCGGAAAATCCACAAGTTCATCTGGTTAAGGCGGTCCATTTACCATGGGCTCATGTGTGCCTTAGTAGGGCCCTTTCTCCGTGATAATATTCTCACTGGAGAAATGTAGCAGGAAATGTTACTCGATTTAATTTTAGCAGGCGTACGTGCGCTTCATGGAGCTGATGATGAGGTCTTCCACCAACATAAAGGGGCGCCGCCACACGACCTAGCCGTTCCGGCTCTCCTGGACGGCAGTCTGCAGACGCACTGGAATGTACTAAGTGGGCCCTTTGAGTCCCCCACCCCCCTCCCCACGGTCTCCTGATCTAGTCCCTATCGACTTTTTGCTTGAATCGAACTGTGAAAGATCAATTCTATCGACGTAAGCCGCGCGTGTGCAGTGATCTCCATTACAACACTGATGTGTGTGTGGCGACGGCTCGGCGTTGCATTATGTATCTGGCCGCCAACCGCGGACATTTTGAACATATAACCTAACCACGTTCTTAACGGAATACTGTATTACTTCTGTGATCAGGCGTAATAAAAAGTTTTCGTTCCTGAAACTTTGTATACCTATTTTTCTATTTTTCGAGGACTCTGTATATGCCCCACGGGCCCCACAAGCAACCATGGCAGAAGCTGTTTCTTTCGTTATGGCATAATGATTTTACTAATGGACATTCGAGTTAATGTAATTTTAGACTGAGGTTTTAATTGGGTCTTGCGTCAGGAAAATCAATGCCCAAATTTTAACTCCTGTGAAGAGTTGAGTGTTTTAACGACCGGATTATACTTAATAGACTCATGGATACATGTTCGCCCGTGGTATATGTTTATCTGTAGCACCTCCACAAGAAGGCTAGACAGAATTTACGCCACGCAAGATTTTATACATAATATACTTGACTGAGATATGGCCAATGAAGCTTTTGGACCATTGTGACTGCCAAATCACAGCTCAATACATCATTTAGGAATGCTTCCAGGAGCGAGGGATCTGCAACTAAAACTGTCGCTCCTGGATGACAAGAAACGCTCCAAGTTGTCACAGAGACTTGGGCGCGGTGCCTTTAGAGTCAGTCAAGGTACTCGAGACTCATTATCTGATGGATTCAAGCTGCAAAACCAGTAATAAGGAAATGTCTTATTCATCTTGCCTGAACAAATACCTACCGGCAGAAACAGACGCTGGATTTCTTGCGCCACTTGTACAATGAACCAACAGATTTAGTCGTAGATTTCTTCGAATAAAAGGCACCAAAGCAAAAATTTCTCGGAACGGCAGTTGTAAGACGACAACAAAGGGTGAGCGCGTCACACAGCTGATATCAGTCAAGGAAATAATTCGATATACCACACGATAATCGGAGCCAAAAGAAGCCGACAGTACATCCTTAAACACCTTCGAGATTCCCAGCGAAATAACTTCGGTCATCAAAGCCCAATTAAGCTATATGTTATGCTGTTCTACACGGACCACTGCTCTGAATCAGTGACAAATTTGGCTACGAGGACACTTTCCTCTCCAATATCCTATCCACAGTTAATCCCAAGGATCTAAGAGCTTCTAGGGAACATCAGGTGAAGAACTAAACATAATAATTATTGAATCTCCACATTAAGAATCTGCCTGAGGAAATGGCTTAGCACTAGAGTATTTCACAAAATCATAGAATGTTGTAGGACACGAACTAATGATAATGTAGAACGAACTGTCAAAAAGGAATTACTTTCCGCAAAAATTCACTGAAGGCGTGGGCATGTTCATCCGAAAAAAAGGCATAAAGCACCATGACAGAAGACTTTCTATCGATTAATATGCTCAACTCTAACGTTTCGTTCGAATGTAGAGACATTTCATATTTAACTTGGTTATATAATGTCAAATTACATTGATATTTTTAGATTTAAACAAAACTTTTGATAAGATTAACCACGAATTAAATTTTCAGTTTTCGGGTTTGGTACAGGAATAAAGCTCTGTGGTCAGTTAAAAAATCCCGTCTCTCAATCAATCTGTTCGACGAGGGTGTCTTTTTATCTATGACTTCGCACAGAATTTGCCGTGGAGCACTACTTTGACATCAGCATTTAAACCTACAAAGATTAGAAATTTTCAACGTCAAAACAGTCTGCCATGCATATGCAAATGGCATAAGCGTCCTCATAAACGCAAATACAGAGATCGTAGCAGTTTCAGTGATAATAACAGCTTATAACAACGCCTGCGGTGCCAAGTTAAATGAGCATAAAACCAAGATTATGCCCATATGATCCAACAAGGATCATACGTAAACATCCAAGAGTCAGAAGGCTGATAAGATAATTATCGTAACACTGATTCTGCATGACACGATGAAGTTCAACTGGGAGCATAAGCTCAATCCAAGCCATACTGAAAGACCACAAGAATCAGCCATTCAGTCATTTCCAAAGAGCAATATTTCTAAATATTTATATTCTCAATAAGACGTATCGCAGGGCTGTGCTGCTTTCTATTCCATCTGACGCCGCACATAAAATTTGACTACTGCCTACTGGCACGTATGCGGAGCCAACATTTTCGGAGTCTCACAGCAAATCTCACAGCAAACGATGAGGTTGGCTCGCCCTGATGAGTGTTTAGGTGTCGAGGGTTCCACCGTTCACAGTGCACTGCAACGTTTGTAAACCGAATTTCTAAAATGCTGCAGAGCGCAGAGCGACCAAAACCCTTTTCACTATCGTCGCAAAAAAAAAAAAAAAAAAGAAAAAAAAAAAAAAAAAAAAAACTGCTTGGTGCCATTTACACGTAGGACACACTAATGGCCAACTAGCATATGAACGTAAATATTATACGGAATTGAGCTACCTGCAAGAAGTACTTCACCAGTGTGCCATTTCCAAGATACACATCTCACTAAGGGACAAACTCAAAACCGTACAGATCCGAAACAATGAACCAAAAATTGGAAACGTATTTGAAAGAACGTAAACAACAACAATCTCAGGTCAGACATAAAGTCTGTATGGTACAATATTGTCAATGAGAAGGTCTAAGGGGAGAAAAATTCTATAAGATTCAACTGAAATCTGAGCCATGTTGTGGTGACTGCTAACTGGTAGATACGCTAGGACATGCCTCTGTATGCAGAGATCGCACTAAGATTTGGAATCAGACAAGAAAAAAAACTAGCAGTTATTAACAGAACGTCGCCCCAATATTTACAAACGAGGTACTCCATCCAGACTGGAGTTTATACCCCAGCATAAAACACTACGGCTATGGCCGGTTGCTTGGAAATTTCGCAAATCGTGTAATTAGAAACAAAGTTGCAACGCTCGAAGAATATACGATTTATGTGGAAGCAGAAAAATATAAATTAAAGAAATTGTACAAATACTAACAATGGTTTCAAAACTTCACAACACACCCTATGACATACGAAAATGAACAAGATAAATCTATCTGGGTTAGAAGAAAAATATTAAGTGTATATTCAAACTTTTGCTGTAGTGATATGGTCACATAGTGTCTGCCAGAATATGGGAAGTAACTATTGACGAAGAATCATAATATTTTATTTATTATTACATTTTTAGAGGACGATCGTTTACGTTCCAAGAAGATTATTTTATTTAAATTACGTAACGCTTATCATTCGTTGCCACGTCTGTACTAGGCATCGGCGGAAGATATTCAGTTCAAGTAGCAGAATTTTCTACGAATGGCACACATGTAATTTAAGTAAACGGCAAATAAAATAAAGAAGAAAACATAACAAAAAAATAAAATAAAGAGGGGATACAGCCTTTGACTGGTAATCATAATATTCGATACGAACCAGTGCTTAAATTTTTGTAAATCTTGATCAACGGCTGCTTAAGATTCCCGGCTTAAGAAGTTATCCATTTACGACCAAAAACCTCAAGATGCAAGAGGAATTCCACCGTTAAACGCAGAGTCAAGTGTAGGAATATCGAAAAACTACATCGAAGTCCTCTAAGAGGTGGAGGACTTGTCTGAAAATGTGAAAGAGTAAGGAATAGGAGCTGATACAGAAAACATATGAGATCCAATATTAGAATCACAGTTTTTACACAACTTTATAAATTTGCAATCAAATGGATGGACAGCATAGATAACATTCTAACAATCCTTAGGAATTTCTAAAATCGTTGGGGAAACTGGCAATCAAATACTATTCTCTCCCGAGTTCGATTCCCGGCGGGGTCAGAGATTTTCTCTGCCTCGTGATGACTGGGTGTTGTGTGATGTCCTTAGGTTAGTTAGGTTTAAGTAGTTCTAAGTTCTAGGGGACTGATGACCATAGATGTTAAGTCCCATAGTGCTCAGAGCCGTTTGAACCATACTATTCTCTAGGCATTTCTAACATCACTGTGGAAAGTGACAACCAAATAACACTCCTTAGGAATTTCTAAAATCACAGGGGAAAGTGGCAACCAAATGACAGCTCAAGCTGATTTGAAGAATTTATGAATCTGGAGACGCATCTTGAAACTTCCGTGAAAAGTATCATCCACACCATCCCGAAGGTAGGAAACTGAGCCAGACTGGAATGTGTTTGAATAAAATCATGTCCCTTTTGGGTTGGCCACCGAAACGCCTCCGTTGTCTTTTCATGGATCCTGTGTTAAGCGAAGTCCGCCTGCTTAGCAGAGTGGTAACATGTGTGCCTAGCATGCAACGGGCCTGGGTTCGATTCCCGGTCGGCTTGGAGATTTTCTCCGCTCTTGGACTGGGTGCTGTGTTGTCCTGGTCATCATTTCATCTTCACCGACAAGCAAGTCACCCAATGTGGCGTCACGTGAAATAAGACTTGCAACTTGTCAGCCGAACTTCCCCGGATCTAGTCTCCCGGCTATCAATGCCACATGATTATTTTTTTGTGTTAGGCGAACACAGGTTTAAATTGTGTTCACAATTATTTATATGAGGTTGTAATATACAATAAGACCGTCGTTTAACATCATCGTTTACGCCAGGTCTTGCACGGTTTCTAGAAAGCCTTTTCCTTCTTGGTTATCGTGTTCGGAGTCGAGAAATTTAAATTATACCCTGTGCACAAACTATTCCCGTTTGAAACGGATAACCGGGGTATTGGATAGACTTCGGTAAACAGGCAAGATTCCCAGCTGTGTGGTTAGCATTTCTGCTTTCTGTTTTCAAGCAAAGCGTATCAGAAGTGCAGATAGCCAACTTGTTGACGCGCTTATTCACATGTTCCAATGAGACTCGGAAGTGGTTTAAACCCCGCAAATTAATCAGAAATCTGTGTATGTTTCCGTAGCCCTGGGTGAAATATGTGCGTTTTTCGGTGACTTAGAAGAGAAACAAGACGAAGATGCTCAGTTAAACAACGTGCCTGATAGCTTTTCCATAATATACACTCCTGGAAATGGAAAAAAGAACACATTGACACCGGTGTGTCAGACCCACCATACTTGCTCCGGACACTGCGAGAGGGCTGTACAAGCAATGATCACACGCACGGCACAGCGGACACACCAGGAACCGCGGTGTTGGCCGTCGAATGGCGCTAGCTGCGCAGCATTTGTGCACCGCCGCCGTCAGTGTCAGCCAGTTTGCCGTGGCATACGGAGCTCCATCGCAGTCTTTAACACTGGTAGCATGCCGCGACAGCGTGGACGTGAACCGTATGTGCAGTTGACGGACTTTGAGCGAGGGCGTATAGTGGGCATGCGGGAGGCCGGGTGGACGTACCGCCGAATTGCTCAACACGTGGGGCGTGAGGTCTCCACAGTACATCGATGTTATCGCCAGTGGTCGGCGGAAGGTGCACGTTCTCGTCGACCTGGGACCGGACCGCAGCGACGCACGGATGCACGCCAAGACCGTAGGATCCTACGCAGTGCCGTAGGGGACCGCACCGCCACTTCCCAGCAAATTAGGGACACTGTTGCTCCTGGGGTATCGGCGAGGACCATTCGCAACCGTCTCCATGAAGCTGGGCTACGGTCCCGCACACCGTTAGGCCGTCTTCCGCTCACGCCCCAACAACGTGCAGCCCGCCTCCAGTAGTGTCGCGACAGGCGTGAATGGAGGGACGAATGGAGACGTGTCGTCTTCAGCGATGAAAGTCGCTTCTGCCTTGGTGCCAATGATGGTCGTATGCGTGTTTGGCGCCGTGCAGGTGAGCGCCACAATCAGGACTGCATACGACCGAGGCACACAGGGCCAACACCTGGCATCATGGTGTGGGGAGCGATCTCCTACACTGGCCGTACACCACTGGTGATCGTCGAGGGAACACTGAATAGTGCACGGTACATCCAAACCGTCATCGAACCCATCGTTCTACCATTCCTAGACCGGCAAGGGAACTTGCTGTTCCAACAGGACTATGCACGTCCGCATGTATCTCGTGCCACCCAACGTGCTCTAGAAGGTGTAAGTCAACTACCCTGGCCAGCAAGATCTCCGAATCTGTCCCCCATTGAGCATGTTTGGGACTGGATGAAGCGTCGTCTCACGCGGTCTGCACGTCCAGCACGAACGCTGGTCCAACTGAGGCGCCAGGTGGAAATGGCATGGCAAGCCGTTCCACAGGACTACATCCAGCATCTCTACGATCGTCTCCATGGGAGAATAGCAGCCTGCATTGCTGCGAAAGGTGGATATACACTGTACTAGTGCCGACATTGTGCATGCTCTGTTGCCTGTGTCTATGTGCCTGTGGTTCTGTCAGTGTGATCATGTGATGTATATGACCCCAGGAATGTGTCAATAAAGTTTCCCCTTCCTGGGACAATGAATTCACGGTGTTCTTATTTCAATTTCCAGGAGTGTATTTGTGAAGTCTGAATTTCCTTGTCTGTCAGTCTGTTAACACCTCCCAGTTGCTTTCCATCTTCCAACTTCTGGGCTTTCATTTCTTTCTTCAGTCTGAGAAATCTACCTCCAGATCGCTTTTGGACATGCCCCCCACACTCCGGTTTTTCAGTTTTACTTTGTGAGCCATAAGGATTGCTCTCTAAAACAGTCTTTAAAGCACTAGGATCTCCATCACCTTCATGCTTCACATGCCTAAAACCACATTGTTCAACTGACCTTTGGAATATTAGTTTCTTTCCAGCTGCTCCTAGCCCACCACACGATCCCTGGTAATTCTTGCTGCACACTTTCTTGTGTTCCTGCTGCCACCTGACTTCTTCACTGCCATAGATGTTCTTTCTTGTGTCACACTGAGTGCAATACTATTTGCTCGTTAACTGGAAGTCAAAGATTTTCTCTGTATCCACACTAATAACAGACGATAAGCCATGAAGTGATGTACGGCCCCTAATAATTCAGGTACCATCGCAAGAGACACACAGATCTGTTCTCATTACGCAGCGTCCTTCTTCCCCTTCATTGTTAATAGCTACAGCTTCCTCAACAACTGCTTTCATGTCCTCCTTGCATTCAACTTCAAGAGCACTACGGAATGTTCGGTTGTAATCACTGAATAAAAAGTCATTGGTGCAGGCATGTTCATCCACAAAAATATTTGTGTCTTCTCAACCTACACCTAAGAATCTCATAGAGTAACAAAGTCTTGTATTTGCCTCATACATCATTTCATGTTAGGCAGAAGTCTTGGACTGAACATCATTTTTACAGAATTTACACAAATACGTACAGTACTTACAATGCCAATTCTGTCACTGTCATCATAGAGTCTAAGGGCCTTTGACCCACAGTTAACACATGCACATTAAACATTAATCATATGAGTAAGTATTTCTAAGTCAGTTACCTCCCGCCGGAGGTTCGAGTCCTCCCTCGGGCGTGGGCGTGGGCGTGTGTGTTGTTCTTAGCATAAGTTAGTTTAAGTAGTGTGTAAGTCTAGGGACCGATGACCTCAGCAGTTTGGTCCCTTAGGGATTCACACACATTTTAACATCCAAGTCAGTTAAACTAAATCCACTGGAAAACTCGTCTTTGTCACTGTGCACAGCATCATCAGTTACTTCACTAATTTCCTTCTTCGATGAATTCTATGACTTTGTCAAAAATTGTTCTTCACACTTGGGAGCAGCATCTGTAACACTGTTATTTAAATTTCCTGTACCTTCTACACTTTTTTGAATATGTGTCCATTGCTACAGCCCATTTCGAGCAAAACAGTTTGATGTATGCAAAACCAAAAACTGAAATACGTTTGTGGTACATACTATTCAAAAAGTCACATTGTAAACAAAGGAACAAGCACAGATAATCTTTCTCACAGCCTTCTACACACATCTGCAGTTCGCTTCTATTGTGTGGACGAAAAATTAACACACAAAAAATTCCTTGTGTAGAGACGGTGTGGGTCACAGTATAGTAAGTGAGGGAGTGACAGGCGCAGGCGCCCAAACAAAGCTTTTTAAAACATGTTTTCAGCCAGATTTAGAGTAGAAAAATTTTCCAGTGTTATTCTTAAAGAATGACTCTAATAAATTACGCAATAAAAAAATCCATTTTTTGTATTTTTGCCGTATATATGCCCTTAACAAGGCTGACTTTGAGCTGATTTAAATGTGCCCTGCGCTGTCACTTTGTCCTGAACAAGGCTTAGTCCTGAACAAGGAAGTTGACTAGGGAGATTACGCTGATGATGCTCTCTGGCTCCATAAGGCGAGGGAGTATCTTAACAGTAACCTTCTGGCCAGCCTTACTCTGAGTCCAGAAATTCTTTATGAAAACGTTTAGCGAGGCAGCGCTGTTGTACCAGCCAACCTCCCTCCGGTGTGCAAGGCGAATATTGTTCCTAACAGCTTTAAAATTTTCCCTGATGAGCTTTGGATTAATATCCTCAGCAAGGTAGCCATTTATTGACCACAGGTTTCATGTAGGTGAGAAAATCAGCTTAGCAGATGTAATTTGGAGGGTTTCATGTACAGCTGTATTAAATCCAAAATTAAGATAGTTAATATACTGGTTCCAATTCACCTGAGACTGGCGCGGAAAATAATCAGAGCAGATTTCAAGTTACGATTAAATCCTACCAAGAACGGCGGCTGTGAATAATAGAGAGCAGTCATGACGTGAAAAACCGAATTATTAAAACAAAATCTCCTAAATTCCCAGAACAAAAAGTTGGACACATTATCGCTCACGGAGATGTGATGAAAAGTGATAACTCCGAATTTTTTATTCTGTTCTTGATATCGGTTGAGGTATTACATGTCATGCGTATTAATCGGTTGCCTTTGCCACTTTGCTGACGCAATCTGCTACGCTCTGCCAATAGGAGGCTTCAAATCGTTCTGTGTAACTTGGTGGTGGATAATGTAGTTATGTTTGAGTACTGCAAGACCCTCACAAAACTGAAAACACGAATTCAAAGAGATCGTACAAGCATGGAACAACCTCTCTTTCAGCATGACAATGTCAGACACAAACATGCACCGCAGCATTTGCAACAATCCGACACCTTGGGATTGCTGTCAAAATGCCTCCAATCCTTTTGTGTGAAAACTCTTAAGTCTTTTACATAAAATAAACTTCATTAATATTATATATCTTTATTTTTCATGTCTACATATTTATTTCTCAACGTAGTCACGCTGGCGAAAAATCCGATTTTCATCTATTTCCAAAAGTTAAATAGTGCCTTCGAGGACTTCAATGTGATAAGTGTTGAAGCGGTGCACGCAGAGTAAGTGGCTCCATCAAAAAAGTCCTACCGTGACGATAACAACAAATTGATCTATCTTTGGGAGAAATGTGCTCATCGACAGGGTGACTACGTTAAGAAATAAATATGTAGATGTGGAGAACAAAGCTGCAGAATGTTTTGAAGACTGCTTTATTTAAAAAGCTCTAATGATTTCAACATTAGAAAATTCGGACGCATTACTCTTGCTGAAAACCCAAAGAAATTCCGGGTCTTACGTAAAATCGGTAAGCGGGTCGAAGGTTTCCATCCAGTCACTCACTGATCAGTCTGGCCTGGCAACGGAAGACAGCAAAACGAAAGCTGAAACTTTAAATTTAGCATTTGAGAAATCTTTCACGCAGGAGGATCGCACAAACATACCGCCGTTTGAGTCTCGTACAGATTCTCGTATGGAGGACATAGTGATAGACATCCCTGGGGTTGTGAAGCAGCTGAATGGGTTAAAAATAAATAAATCGCCAGGTCCTGATGGGATTCCAATTCGGTTTTACAGAGAGTACTCTAATGCATTAGCTCCTTACTTAGCTTGCATTTATCGCGAATCTCTTGCCCAACGTAAAGTCCCGAGCGACTGGAAAAAAGCGCAGGTGACGCCTGTGTATAAGAAGGGTAGAAGGACGGATCCTCAAAATTACAGACCAACATCCTTAACATCGGTTTGTTGCAGGATTCTCGAACATATTCTCAGTTCGAATATAATGAATTTCCTTGAGACAGAGAAGTTGCTGTCCATGCATCAGCATGGCTTCAGAAAGTATCGCTCCTGCGAAACGCAACTCGCCATTTTTTCACATGATATCTTGCGAACCATGGATGAAGGGTATCAGACGGATGCCATATTCCTTGACTTCCGGAAAGCGTTTGACTCGGTGCCCCACTGCAGACTGCTAACTAAGGTACGAGCATATGGGATTGGTTCCCAAGTATGTGAGTGGCTCGAAGACTTCTTAAGTAATAGAATCCAGTACGTTGTCCTCGATGGTAAGTGTTTATCGGAAATGAGGGTATCATCTGGAGTGCCCCAGGGACGTGTGGTAGGTCCGCTGTTGTTTTCTGTCTACATAAGTGATCTTTTGGATAGGGTGGATAGCAATGTGCGGCTGTTTGCTGATGATGCTGTGGTGAACGGGAAGGTGTCGTCGTTGAGTGACTGTAGGAAGATACAAGATGACTTGGACAGAATTTGTGAATGGTGTAAAGAATGGCAGCTAACTCTAAATATAGATAAATGTAAATTAATGCAGATGAATAGGAAAAGGAATCCTGTAATGTTTGAATACTCCATTAGTAGCGTAGCACTTGACACAGTCACGCCGATTAAATATTTGTGCGTAACATTGCAGAGTGATATGAAGAGGGACAAGCATGTAATGTCAGTTGTGGGGAAGGCGGATAGTCGTCTTCGGTTCATTGGCAGAATTTTGGGAAGATGTGGTTCACCTGTAAAGGAGACCACTTATAAAATACTAATACGACCTACATAGTCGTCTTCGGTTCATTGGCAGAATTTTGGGAAGATGTGGTTCACCTGTAAAGGAGACCACTTATAAAATACTAATACGACCTATTCTTGAGTATTGCTCAAGCGTTTGGGTTCCCTACCAGCTCGGATTGAGGGAGGACATAGAAGCAATTCAGAGGCGGGCTGCTAGATTTGTTACTGGTAGGTTTGATCATCAAGCGAATGTTACGGAAATGCTTCAGGATCTCGGATGGGAGCCTCTAGAGGAAAGGAGGCGTTCTTTTCGTGAATCGCTACTGAGGAAATTTAGAGAACCACTAAGATAAGATAAGAGAGAATAGGGCTCGTACAGAGGCATATAGGCAGTCATTTTTCCCTCGTTCTGTTTGTGAGTGGAACAGGGAGAGAAGGTGCTAGTTGTGGTACGAGGTACCCTCCGCCACGCACCGTATAGTGGATTGCGGAGTATGTATGTAGATGTAGATGTAATTTGGCCAGGATCTGAATAGTAACCTAGGTTGTCACAGATTCACTCGAAAGCGACCAAACAAAACGAAGAAATCAAACATCATAAATATGAATCGGTTACTGCTTTTAGAAAGGGAAAGCGGTCTCTGGTAGTCGACGAAAATCTTGTCCACAGAGTTCTCTTCCCTACAGGAATAAAGACCGCCACTGCAGGGACTAGAATCACGTTTGGCCATTGTGCATTCTTGGCGCTGGCTGGCAGACTTCCTTACGTTGGCACTCAAACTCGTCCAAATTAAAAGCTTCTCATACCTTACGATGTATTTGCAAGTACTCATATGTCGCCCATATAGAGATTGGTGAAAAATTTAAAAACCGATAGAAAAAAAGCAATTCAAAATTCAATTCCTTATCAAATGTATTTCAATGCACATTTTCGAACAAAAATTGCACAGAATTTCAAGCATTATGTTGTACATAATAGTTTCAAGTATTACTATTTTAGCGGAAATTTATTAGAAGATTTGTACGTTTAAGTACAAGACTGCTTTTTGCCTTACGTCTGTCCTTAATCGGCGTGCTGAGCCACAGGTTGTCTCTTACATTCTGGAGTCTTCTTACTAGCACCCTCCCTCCCCACGTTTTCCTTTAAGTGCAGAGAAGTGAGCCGCATTTTCACATCGATTCTTTCGCTCGCAGAACTTCCTTCGATTAGGAAATCTAGCTATGGCTTCTCTCGCGCCCCAGTAGGCGGTGGTCTTGCGGCGCCCGGAAGCGGTTTAAGTGCACCCACGGCTCACACTAGAGGTCTGCTGTGAGTTGACTGTCGCTGAAGAAGTCAGTCTGAGTCGCAGGCTGGGCTTGCTAGCCGTACTGGTCCGCTCCACACGTTTTGGGGGCAGATGTTTACGTTGCGGCGTGTGTGCATGCCTGCTGGAGAGTTGTCGCCTCTGCCTGCCTTTGGTGGAGCGGGTCATGCTTTGGAGTTCGACCAGGACCGCTTCTTGCTGCCTTGGTTGGCAGACGTGGCCACATACACCGACCTTAATTCTTCCACGCTTGATGCAGGAATGAACGACGAGCACCATGCCTTGTGTGCAGTAAAGTGTTCACTGCCTTTCGTGAAAACCCCTGTGCTTTTGCTACTGAGTTACGTTTGGTGTTGTTACGATAAGCTGGTGTGGCTGAGCTACTGGCTGTTATTTTGCCTGACGCCCTTAACGTGGATCAGCGTCCCAATAATAAGTAAGTGCTTGAGTTAAAGATTGATTCAGTTATAAGAGGACTTGCATTTTACCTAGGTCTGGTATGTGAGTACATGATCAAGAAACATTTCTTTTTATCCACTCAGTTTGTGTGTGCACTTTCTAGGTTTATGTAATTTTAATATTTTTCATTGTCAGTTAACATTAAGTACTTGCTTTGTGTTCGTCAGTCAATATTAAACGTCTCATTTCCATGTTGCAGTTTATTATGTTGTGTAAATTTTACTTTGTTAACGATAAATACATGCGGGTCAAATGGGCTCAGTACTCTCCCATAATTTTCGCTGCCATAGCTGGAGGCTCCTGCGCTATTTACCACTAATCTGTTATGTAAATTTAATGTATATTCTATGTGTGTGTATTAGAATCTGTACTGAACTGAGCAGTCGTTTGCGGTGTGGCCGAGTTCAACCGATTTAGTGTGCATTGGCTAACCGATATGTTTCAGCCCCTTTATTTGCATTGAATTTGTCCTTGGTTGCTCTTTTAAATGACTGCTTATGCTTGTTGATTTGCCAATGCTCCCTTTCTTACATTAAAGGAAATGTACAAGTTACATATCCTGCTAACCTGAACCATTTTTTAAATGTTTCAAGTGTTATTCAGATTGTGGTTGTTGTAATACTGATTTTCAAGTAGTCAAAATAATTGTTAGATCCAATTAGTGCGTTTGGGGTTATTTTATAATATTTTTCAGTGTAAAAAGTTGAGTTTTGTTATAAATTAAAAAAGGGAATTCTCTGAGTATTCGAAAGAACAGTAATTTAAAGTTTCACTAACTTATTGTGCTGAACTATGGTATTGTCACGAGCTTCATTGTTCGTGATTGTTTGCTTTAAATTTTGCCTATCTTTCAAAGAAATATTGGTCGTCATTGTTTCTCTTGAATTTGGCCTCTGTGGCAAAGAAATGTTGCTTGTCATTGTTTATGTTAAATTTGGCCTCTGTAGCAAATACAAGTAAATTGTTGAAAACAAATGTCTTCTTAATGCTCAGTACCTTACCACTTCCGGATTCGAGATCCCTGTCTTTTGGCAAATGCCCTTTAATTTATAAATATTGAAATTATTCGTAAACTAAAGGATTAACATGTGGGAGGGAAGTGGTTGATGCTTGTAGACAAGCTCCATAACCAGCCTGTCGAATTACCTTCTCTATCGACGGCAGTCGAAGAAGATGTGATTAATATTCAGGAGCTCGCCACAATCACGTTATAGTGATATTATGTGGTGGAGTCTACAAAGCTGTTGTCAGTGGCAGCCGTGGTTCATTTTCAACTAGCATGATTCTCACAAACTGTCTCGCGGTTCCTGTGCCAAGAAAATTTGAGTTCAGAGCCCCCTCTGCAGCATATCATTGGACCTTTTCTAAATGAGGATGGATTCGCCTGTACCAAGTGCTCTTGTGTAGATCTTGTCTCTCATGCCTCATTCCAGTCACTTTTGGTCAAGCCTCTATCCACGGCAAAGAGATCTTCCACGGGGAAGCATCGCCGTTGTGTGCCGGTCGTCATCAAGTTTTTAGCCAAATAGCCTTCGTTTCTTTCCCCACAGCCGCAGCAGGCCCTTGATCGACTCAAATGAGACCCCCTTACCATATCAGTACAACTCTGATAGAGCAGCAGCTCTTCGGTATGTAACACCTCCCTCTGTCCTTACCAAGTAAAATACGTTCTTTCACCGCGGAGAGCGAGTCCGTGAGTATGACAAGATGATCAGCCGCTGGTCATGCCCTAACTTAGTGTATTGTCAGTGGCTACGAATTCAGGCGTGTAAATTGAAGCGCGTGTAAATTGACCCGCAGAAGCACCTGGGAGAAAAACTGACGAAAAGAAAATCGATGCATTTGAGTCGTAATATAACAGGAGGCTATTGAAAATTAGAGGGGCTGATAAGATATGAAATGAGGTTCTCTACAGAACTGGTGGGGAGAGACACGCGTGGGAAAAACCGAGAAGAGGAAGAAGAGACAGGATGATAGGATATCATCAACAAATACCTTCCACGTTGCTAGAGAGAGCTGCATAGAGTAGAAAATGTAGTGGAAGACAGAGACTGAAATATATCCAACAAATAATAGAGGATGTTGGGCGCTAGCGCTACTCTGAAACGAAGAGCTTGGTGCAAGAGAGGAATTCGTAATGAGCTACATCAAACAACCAGTCAGAAGACTGATGCCCCCCTCCCACCCCAGCACCCCCAGCCACCCTCCGAACCCCCATCCAAAAAAGTAGTAGGGAATATTATTACGGCGCAGGTACGAGGGTATATGAGCTTGCTAACGTTAATATGAATGAAAAAGAAGCCTGTAATGAATGGAAAGGTATTTATATTAATATCATCGTACACCAATGTAATAAAAACTTCCACCATGTAACTTTGAGCTTTGTACTAAAATATTTCGTCTTTTACTACCAAACAGGGTACTCAAAAGCCATGTATCCATGCCCATATGGCACAAATTCACCTGTTCATGGACGTATGATGTTCCGAATCGTGTAGTGGAAAGTGTAACATAATAAATGTGACTGATTGTTTCAGTTTGTATTTTCAGTTCATGTTACAGCAATAGTCAATAAGATAATTAATATCCTTCCAGCCAGAAGATAAGATACCCGTGGAACTATACTGGGTATCCACTACAGAAAAAGTTGATAATTGTTCGCTGTCACAGATGACTTCACTCCAAACTCCGTACTGAGCAATAGAGTCATCCAGGCGTTCATATCGCGGAGGAACGCTGCCAGAGTTGGAGGAGAGTTCTGGACGGCGTCGGGATTGTGAGAATAAGATATGAGAGATTTGGGTGTACGCTGAGTCTGAGGCTCCGTACTCGAATTATGTAGGAGGGAAAGAGGCTAATGCTGGTATGAAGTATCCTGCACCTTGCATTGTACAGACTTTGCGCAATCTGCAAGCCGTGTCATAATTAATGGCATAAACGCTTACAGTTGAAAGTACATGATACTAGAAGCAAAAGAGTCTCAGTAAAATTAGGTCCACAAACGAGGCGTTTACGAAATAACTGCGAATATGTGTTTACCACTACCACTCAATAGATTCTGTGTATCGTCATCCCAGTTAGGGGATATTCAGCATTAATAGAAGTTATTAGAAATACTTTGGTGGAAGTGCAGGTGTTTTTAATGATCACGAGAGCAGTTACAAAACTGTACTCGTAGTTAAAGGAGTTGTTGAATGCGTCGTTCTTGTACGTGGATGCAGACTTGTACCCGTCCGTACAGTGAATTTCGAATCCTTTCAAACACACCTATATCACTTCTAAATTCTCGAGAAGCATTGGCAAGTCTCTGCTCCAACTCTTCAACCGTTTTCCGGAGTGGCGTAGGGTGATCTTGGGGGCCACTATACAGGTGCTCTTAGCCCAGTCCATCTTTAGCCATATCAGGACGTTAGATCGGCTCGCCATTAGAGCAAATGCGTTGGTGCTCCGTCACAAATATGCACATCCAATGGCGTTGCTCTAATGGTACATCCTCAAGCAGTCCTGTAAGATGATTCCGCAGAAACCGAAGGTAATTGCGTCCATAGAGTTCGTTTGGGAACATTTACGGCCCAATACGACGATCACCTAGTACCCCTAACCACACATACAATGAGAAACGTAGCTGATGAGACTCATGCACAGCATGTGGGTTGGATCCTCGATGAGCCGAAACGTGAGAACTGTGACAAACGCACATCACGAATGAACCTTGCTTCATCTGTAAATAAAATGTTGTCAAACGTAGAGTTGCCTACAGCTTTTTGTTGCATCCACTGACAGAAAGTTAGTCTAGGACAGAAGTCAGCGTCATTAAGTCAATGAACTCGTTGGAGAACATTGCACGGTGATGCACTATTCTCCAGCAATTTGTGTGGCAAGTCTCATCGAGATTCCTAGTGATCGTTCGGCTGTTCCCAGCATAATATCTTTAAGCATAGGTGTAATTCGTATAGGCCTATCCATTGCCGCAGCAAGTGAAAAGCTCTCAATTTCTCGGAGGCGTTGATGCACTCTTGTAAACGTTCTACTCTCAAGGGTGCCTTCCTGCAGGATATGCTTCTTGATACAAGCGTGCAGCCTCCTGTGTACTGCTGTTAGCCCTTTCATATATGAAAAGCATATGTGCATACTCCTCGGTACTCTAATGTTTGATGTTGCCACCAATGCAACTGACGCTACGCAAACAACACCGGTGGAGCTCTGACTGCGTACTGTACTGTCTTATCCATTCTGTTTACAACTCCATGTCTCGAAAATGCAAACAAAAGCTACACCACGAACAGGCATACGGTGTATGTATCAGTCACAAATATTTCTTTTTACGGTCGATCGTCCTCCAACGGCGCGTCCGGGATGCGTTTTCATTAACTGGTACTTCTTCCCTAAGTCAAGGCCACAAGGATAACAATGAACAACAGTGCAAGGTTAGTACTTTAGTGCCAGCTGTAGAACTGTAGAATCTTGTTGGATAGCTCAATCCCATAAAGCAAATGTTGTTTACTGATCATTTCGATATCTTCCTCTTATCAAGCGCACTGAGCTCTTTAATAATACCGTGATGCTACAAGAAGAGTAATATGAATCTTGAAAATTCTAACATGGAACTAGACAATCACATCTTCTAAGACACAGCCCTCTAAAACGCATTCGTTATTCGCTATTATGTCTACGTTTACCTGAATTTGTTTCTCCAGACTTTTAAGTTCTATGCAGCAGGATTTGTTGGCCTACGCACAACGAGCAGTAGAGCATCCCCAGCGCTAAAAGTACAAAGCACTTCTCTACAGAGCTTTTCCTTCCTCACTTCGTATTTTTTTAAGTGTACCACCTTCCCTTGAGACACAATTTACTGGCCTCTCTAATCTACGCTTATTTAGTTTGCGCCATATTATACATACTGAAGAGCCAAAGAAACTGGTACACCTGCCTAATATCGTGTGGCGTCCCCGCGGCACGCAGAAGTGCCCCAACACGACAAGGCATGGGCTCCACTAATGACTGGAGTAGTGCAGTGCTGTAGCGAGTTGACACCATGAATCCTGCAGGGCTGTCCATAAATCCGTAAGAGTGCGGGGGGGTGTGGAAATCTCTTCTCCTTCTGAACAGCACGTTGCAAGGCATCCCAGGTATGCTCAATAACGATCATGTCTGGGGAGTTGGATGGCCACCGGAAGTGTTTAAACTCAGAAGAGTTTACCTGGAGCCACTCTGCGTTTCCATGTTTCCGTCCAACCCCTGCATGTACAGTCTGGTACAAAATTCGCGATACAGCTCATCTTTTCGTTATGCTGAAATGCAAAGCTCTGTTGTCTGTTACATAGCATAACAGGCAAGAAGACGCAGTGCTACCAATGCTAGCAACATACTCTTAACTCCCCTGTGTTCCTAGAATAACTTACAGGAAACAAAAACGGTATTTCAACTGAACTGAAGTTAGGAGCTAACAAGAAATGAATTTTAAGCAAAAACTGTCTAACAAAGAGGTCCAGTTTCTTCAACCATAAACTGCGGTTGGGCGGGCGGGGGGGGGGGGGGGGGCTGGTCATATTTAATCCTCATAGTCAGTAATAGCAAAATTCTTCGTGATATGCGCTTCTTTGTATTAAAAGATGCGGATCTCGTAAATGGTTTTAGTAACTGATTTGTGATTTTATTTTGCACCCAGCGCTTTGAGGTATTCACGACTGACACATGCTTTTCTATATGTCGTCGTAGTGTCAGGATATGGAGACAGCAATAGCCGTGAGATAGGCTAGTTAGAATGAATCAGTGCGTACATTACGTGGAATTACGTGAGTTAGATGACGGGCAGCCGGCTATCGACAGTCGCTATATGATACTTGAAGTTTCTGTCGCCTTTAACACACTAGAGCGACGACTGGTGTCGGTGAGTCGCTAATGTGCCGATAGTAATAACTTTAGAGGAGGATGTTACAAAATCCGTAAGCATAATTCTTTGTCGGTATTAACACGATTGAGAACCCAGTTATGTGTAAATGTAATCCTCGTAGTTGTGTAAGTAGGCTGTTTATGTTTTCTTATTGGCAACATTACGTAGCGCTCTGCATGAAAATCACTGGCTGTGCTGTGTGCAGTCTGTGGCTAGTTTGCATTGTTGTCTGCCATTGTAGTGTTGGGCAGCTGGATGTTAACAGCGCATAGCATTGGCAGTTGGAGGTGAGCCGCCAGCAGTGGTGGATGTGGGAAGAGAGATGGCGGAGTTTTGAAATTTGTAAGACTGGATGTCATGAACTGCTATATATATTATGACTAATAAGGTAAATACATTGTTTGTTCTCTATTAAAATCTTTCATTTGCTAACTATGCCTATCAGTAGTTAGTGCCTTCCGTAGTTTGAATCTTTTATTTAGCTGGCAGTAGTGGCGCTCGCTGTATTGCAGTAGTTCGAGTAACGAAGATTTTTGTGAGGTAAGTGATTCATGAAACGTATAGGTTAATGTTAGGCAGGGTCATTCTTTTGTAGGGATTTTTGAAAGTCAGATTGCGTTGCGCTAAAAATATTGTGTGTCAGTTTAAGCACAGTCATGTATAATTTTTCAAAGGGGACGTTTCATATGTCGACCCTTAGCCGAGGATACCTCACTGGAATCTTCTGATTTTTTTTGTAGTTTGTGTAATTAGTGTAGCTATTGTTTATTGATAGCGCGTAATTGTAGAGAGAATCTCCTTTGTAGTTGCAGTCTTTCATTGTTGTTGTAGCATGCATGTAGATTTGCACCAAGTATTTCGCAGCTGCGCTTGCAATTAACTAGATATCATTTTCAGTGCTATGTTAATGTGTTCTCTTATTTTTGCTCTTCAAATTGTGTTTTTCTGTGTTGCCGTGTGAAATACTTTGACAATAATGGCGTGTGAAAAACGTAATACTAGGCTCCAAAGTAAACTGAGAAATGACAGTGAAGACGAAAGCAGTGTGTTAGCGCCACTGTGTAATGAATTAACTAATGTTCAAACTAGTGATTTGGTAATTGTGCATAGGGAAATGGAACGGGCGGCAAATAATGGCGTAGACAGTAAAACAATTAGTGAACAGGGAAGTATTATCGATCGATCGGTCGGCAATAGCTCGCCTCAGGAATCCGAAATGACGGGGCACAATCTTGCAAATACTGTAGATTCAGGTTTTGCGTCCTCACCGTTTTCTCAAATAAGTCAAGACACATTTTCTGCTTGTCAAAATGTGAATCTTGCCGGTGCAAATTCAGTGCCGAAAAGCACTGAGGAAAATGTTTCAGACACCAGTGCATTGTTATTACAATTAATACAACAAATGGGACAAACACAGCAAAAGCTTCAAAAGCTAGACACAATGGAACAACTCCAGAGACAAACACAGCAACAGTTAGACACAATGGAACAACACCAGAGACAAACACAGCAACAGTTAGACACAATGGAACAAAATATTCGGAAGTTAGACACCACACTTGAACAAACACGTGAAGATTTAACTACTGAGTTACATAACATTGAATCGAAATGTCAAAAAGTCTGTAATGACGTAAAAACACAAATTTGTGAGCATTTCCAACCTATTTTTTCGCGCCTCGAAAATGCATTACTGAATCACGAAGCAGCCATAAAAGAATTGCAAACTATTGTTCATGAAAATCACGACATCTTGCAGGCTAAAATTGACTCAGTTGCATCTACCGATTCAGTTACGCAACTTGCAAAAACTCAGGAAAACTTAAAGGACACAGTAGATACGATTTCAACGCAAATGGACACACTGAAACTTGGTTCAGAAAAACACACAGAGGAAATAATTTCACTATCGGATAAAGTAGCCGAAATTTCAGATCAGTTCACTAACTTATCTACAAAGGTAGATGATGATCTGAATGACACAAGACCTGTAGCCTTCACAGACACTGAAGAGTATGAACAAATTAGAAAATTCAAACAAAATCAAAATCAAATCAATACACAGTACAAAAGAGAAATCCGGGAAGTACAAGATCAGCTGACACAGGTAATACAAGAATTACGTATTTCAGAGGACACTCGCACCCCAATACGGGAAGAGGGACATAGAAATACGGAACAGCCACAAAATAATAACACAGGACATTTCGGAAATTATGAAAGAAATTGGCAAGGTGCACCGAATTTTGAAATGAAACCGCCGAAACGACGTAACAATAACCGATATGCGACTCGCCGTCATGATGATTTTGACTATAAGCTGTTCATTACTACACGTAAATTTAAAACATTTAAGAATTCGGGCAACGACATTCATCCACAAGCGTGGCTCCATCAATTCTCTCATTGTTTTCCTCTCAACTGGTCATTAGAGCACAGATTAGAATTTATGTGTGGCTATTTAGAGAATGAACCAGCTGTAAGAATGTGATTGGTCAGTCACGATTGCCACAGTGAAGGAGAATTTTATCATGCGTTCCTCTCAGCATATTGGTCTCAAGCTACACAAGACCGAGTAAAACATAGCATCATGATGATGAAACACTTTGAACAATCTGAATTTTCCAGTCTTGTCAAATATTATGAATACATGTAGCATAAGAATCAATATCTTTCAAAGCCATACAGCCCTTCAGAACATATCCGCATTTGCTTAATGAAATTGCCTGAACATTTAAGAAATATTATTTTGGCAGGGCGTTGCAAAGACGACGTTGAAGCTTTTCAGGGACTCTTACAAGGATTAGAAATTGACACAGACAGTCGCGGGATGCGAAAACAGGAAAACAATCACTACAGGTGACATCCGTCACAATTCTGTGACGACAGAAACAATAACTGGACACGACAAGTCTATTCTTACAACGTAAATCGTGACCAAAACAGACACCACCCGTATGACAACCACTGCCAGAGTAATAGTTACAGAGAAAGATCGCGTTTCTGTAGTAATGAATATGACAGAGACAATCATAGAAACAGACAATTTGGCAACCAGAACTATTATTATCACGGGAGACAGAATAACTTCAGACGCAACGGTCCACCGTCCAGTGATAATTCAGGGAGAAATTCTCCACCACTTAACCGACAAGAAAGAAACTACAGGAACTACCGACATGACGACAGACGATATAATCATAACGACAGACCTGAATTTCATTAGAACTGGCGGGATTTAAACAGGGCTGGGCCCTCTGGGCAAGGTGAATTTGTAGAAGTTAGGTCTCCTGATCCCAATAACGACGCGCGCCAACAAAGAGACAGACAATTACTCGCACCGCAGGCAGCCGCGTGCGCCAGCTGGCTCAGAGAAAAAAACATAGACGCTAACCTTGAGAAAAATTCCAGTATTCTTTACCGACATATTCCGCATGAAAATTGTGTTCAAGGTGAAACTCTGAGTACTATGAAGAGTAAAAGATTGCACCACATTTCACATGTAAAACCGTTTATTGAGAGATAATCTGCTTTTTAACTTAGTCTTTGCTATAAAATTTTTCACTTCACGTTACTAGTACGCTTCGTCAGACTTAGAAACTGTTACCATGTACAATGTTTGAAGTTAAGTATCCAGTCAAGAACCAAGAGAACTTATTCAAACAGAAATTATGGATGCACTGTTATAGTGAACAGACGACACAGTGTTATTGTGTGTGTACATTCTTGCTTGTTAGTTGCATGATTACGTAACAGCTATAAGGCTTACATACTTAGAACATATACCAGTACTGCTAATGAGATTTTACTGCAACATTTTGGTTTACTTGAAAATACATTATGGATTTAAAGTGCTTTCTGCGAGATACCAGATGACACAGAGGTTAGTTTATTTGACAGCTACACGACTATATCACGATGCTACTAATGTGTGACACAATTTACATTGTTGCTTTTGCGGTGTATCTGTTTTAGATCTGCACAGTTTTTCTGTATTATTATGGAAAGTAAAACATGTTTAGTAGTAACTTTTGTGATATAGCTACAATGAACAGCCTTTTTCGTAGCACAACAATACGTTACAGCACAGTACTTTCTTCATCATGGCAATAAGCGTAATAACTAAGATATCTATACGCAATGCATTTCACTTTTGTTTATCATGGGGTAAGTACATTGACTTCTGCAGAACTTAGCTTTCGGAGGATGATAACTACGACACTTCCACTGAGATTATGTTACAACAAGACGCACAGTTTAGCGCTACAGTACACGTATTTGAGTGATTAATTTTGTACTTAAAAATTTTTTTAAAAATTTTTGAATTACAATGATACAAAGGTTTTCCGTGATACATATCGTTCCATTGCTGTATTCTGTAACACCTGAGGGTATAATTACATTAATCCTCAGGGGGGTACACACTTACTTTGTGCACCATGTGTTTGGCAAGCACAAGGAGCCCTAGCTAATATGGTATTTGCTTATACAACTTTACACATCGGTACCACATTTTTCTAAGACACAAATTACACAGCTATCTGATCATTTAACTGAGAGATAAACATTTTTTTTTTACTACATCAGTGACACATGTTTACGCACTTACACAGTTGGGTAACTTCACACTTATGAAATTGTATTTTGTCTGTACTTTGTGAACTGTTCATATTTTTTCGGAACCATTGTGATATTATGAGAGCTTTGAATGATATATTTGGTATGGGATCATGATTTTTAAAGTACGTTTGAGGTAGATGACACTACTGAAATGAGCAGAGAATTTTTTTTAGGTTTTGAAATTATTGCAGAAAGCTACGACGATTTTGAGATTTGATTGAGGTGTTATGATGTTATTTTTATGACGATGATGTGTATTATGCTGGTTGATGTATGTTTATGATCAATAAGATGATGCTATCATAAATGAGGAATTTGATTATGCTACATATTTATTTTGATGAAATATTGAAGAAGTGTCGACGAGTGCGTATATGAATAATGAGTAGTGGTTAGGGACTCTGATTTGTGGAAAAGGATGTTGGAAACCAAGAATCGTAATTTAAGAGTTATGAAATGTGTGTAAATGCGCGAATGTATCACAATGCCGACAAAAACTTTTTGAACACTGTTATATTCATAGGATTTTGTTTCTAAACATTTGCAATGCAAACTCTCGACCTGTGAAATTTTTTATATGAGACTGTCACTGTAATGCAAACTGCTGTTGTAAATATTTCAGTAGGAAAGTTAAGTGACCACCTTCACGTAATGAGTCGTGGGCACCCAGCAGCACGACAGTCGCCTGAAAAAAAGCCATTAGTGTGTGCCTTTCAGAGGCACAGGTGGAGAAAAAAAAGGGGGGCCATTATCCTCATTATTGACATTCCTTTGTAGAAACCATCACAAATACAACACGCTCAAACTTAAAAACATATGATAACACTGTGGAGCTCTTAATTTATGATATTGACTGAAATGCCTAATGAAATGACGAGAAATATTTTTATGTCTATACACCTGATTATGACTACTGTATTTCTAGTTAAGATATTTTTTTATTACCTTATGAAATGCCATATGGCTAATGAATGATGTTTCATGCCTTCCTTTGTACATATTTGCTCATTTTCTTTAATATCTAGTTTCTAGCTGCAGTGCAGCATTGATTATTATAAAATTTAATAGATGTACTAATATCACTATTTTCTGTCTACAGACCCAGTAAAGAATACGTTTATGATGTACTTTCCTAGAAAAGAGAGCACAAATAGACATTTCCCTTCACAGGAATTGCATAAATAATTTTTTTAATGACTTGGTAACTTTCTTGCAGAGTAAGTTTTTGTGATGCATCACTCTAGTGTTAAGATGTGACATAGGTATTAAAAATGGCCATTTTTACTGTAATATTTTTTATGCTTGAGCTATGTCATGCTTAAATATAAGTTATTGCATTTGCTGCTGCTGTTTGCCAGGCATAGTGCTACTAAATTTCACTTTACATTACTCTGTTAACCCAGTTTTACTACTGATTTATTTTTCTTGTTTGCTGCTCATTGCCTTATATTAGTTGTAATATTGCTGCTTGCTTTGCCAATTTGCATTTTTTTGTCATTGCTGTTTGTGTTAATTGTTTTGTGCTGCTGCATTGCCTCGTCCCTTAGTTTAGCATCTGAGCTCAGTAGATTTAAGTTAGCTTAAGATGGGGTAGGCCATATAAGAGAACAAGTTGTGGTGAATTGGAAGAAATGCATTAAGAAGCTATAAGAAAATGGTTTGGCCAGAAAAGTATTTTGAAAGAGGATATGAACCAAAAAAATAGGGTTTAGGGACAACAGATTTAGGTAGGATTTTCTTGGAAATAAATGATGAGGTAAGATAATGGAAAACAAATAATGAGGTAAGAAATGTGTGAATGTATAAACACAGAAAGCATGCTTGGATAGAATTTTTTTGGTGGAAACAAATGTTGAAATAAGAGGAAAGATACATGGAATGAAGTTTTTGGGTGGACTGCAGTACCAAATGTCACACTGAAAACAAACCCTGTCCTGTATTTTTGTGTTATTACACTATGTGAATTTGTGTTTTTCCTGTCTTAATGTGTTTAGCTAATAATAATTATGTTGTAGAATTTTTCTGATAATATGTTATTTTCTTTGTAAAGATGTTTAGACATTATTTATTCTGTTCTGTTTTAATGTTCATGTGTGAAGTTGATGTTTCGAAAGTTATTCTGATCTTTTATGTATGTACTCATGTCATAATTCCTGTAACACTGATGCATACGTTATTTCGATTCTTTTGTAAAGCCTGTACTACAAATGTTATCTGTATTGTTTTGTACCTTTGTAATTGTATTCTTATGTTATACAATTGTAATTGACACCAGTTCATCATATTATTAACTTGTAAGTTCCATTTCACTGCACACGTTTCTGTTAGTCATAGTATATGGACAATGTGTGAGAAGTAGGGACTGTTAGTGTTTGCATGTGTGTTAATAATTCAGCAAGGGACTGGATAACAGCGTTGCTGGTTCTAAGGACAATTCCAAAAACCTTGTGAGTGCACAAATGGTGGTTATGGACTTGCTTTATTATCTGTAAGACTCTTCAATGGTGATTGTGCACCTTCACAGTCACAGCAGATGGCTGCTGGCCATCTCTACAAGGACTGCAGTGGGTCTGCACCTCTGGTGGCCCACCAATACCGTAATCTCTACAAGGACTACAGTGGGTCTGCACCTTTGATGACCCACCAATACCATTATTTCTACAAGTACTGCAGTGGGTCTGCACCTCTGGTGGCCCACCAATACCGTAATCTCTACCAGGACTACAGTGGGTCTGCTCTGTGATGACCTACCTACCAATATTCTTCAAAACGTCGAATGACTCTGCTGTGGGTTTGCTCTCTTGTGGCCCATTACCTCTCCGCTTGTCAAGAGTCAGCACTGTCTTTCCGTTGGAAGGACAACACTACTTCTCCAAGACTGCATGGAAATCCACTACTTCTGTGTGCATTTTCTTTTACTGCCCAGACTTTGAGAAAAACACTGCAATTTTACTGTGATGAATGATCAGGACTGTCTATATGGGCTGTGAGAAAATTTTAGCTTTTGACCAACATTGTATCAATAAGTGTGTGCATTTGATATCTTTGTTATTGTAATTATGAAAATTTTTATCAAATCATTATTGGCTACTGCCCAAAACAATTTGTAAAATTTTTTGTGGGGAGCATAGGGGCTATGTAAGTAGGCTGTTTATGTTTTCTTATTGGCAACATTACGTAGCACTCTGCATGAAAATCACTGGCTGCGCTGTGTGCAGTCTGTGGCTAGTTTGCATTGTTGTCTGCCATTGTAGTGTTGGGCAGCTGGATGCGAACAGCGCGTAGCGTTGCGCAGTTGGAGGTGAGCCGCCAGCAGTGGTGGATGTGGGGAGAGAAATGGTGGAGTTTTAAAATTTGTAAGACTGGATGTCATGAACTGCTATGTATATTATGATTTTTCGACACTATTAAGGTAAATACATTGTTTGTTCTCTATTAAGATCTTTCATTTGCTAACTATGCCATAGTTTGAATCGTTTATTTAGCTGGCAGTAGTGGCACTCGCTGTATTGCAGTAGTTCGAGGTTTGTGAGGTAAGTGATTTGTGAAAGGTGTAGGTTAATGTTAGGCAGGGCCATTTATTTGCAGGGATTTTTGAAAGTCAGATTGCGTTGCGCTAAAAATATTGTGTGTCAGCTTAAGCACAGTCATGTATAATTTTTCAAAGGGGACGTTTAAGTTGTACTAAAATATAGATAAACTTTTCCTTCTGTTCCAGACTCACAAACATTTAAGTTAAACGAAAGCTGCTAACCACCTCGACCATTACACACAGGCCTTACTCGTTGCCGGGACAGACAAGACATATCCTGGTTTACAGTAGAAGCCGACCTGGGGGAAGATCAGTTTGGATTCCGTAGAAATGTTGGAACACGCGAGGCAATACTGACCTTACGACTTATCTTAGAAAAAATATTTAGGAAAGGTGAACCTACGTATCTAGCATTTGTAGACTTAGAGAAAGTTTTGACAATGTTGATTGGAATACTCTCTTTCAAATTCTGAAGGTGGCAGGGGTAAAATACAGGGAGCAAAAGGCTATTTACAATTTGTTCAGAAAGCAGATGGCAGTTATAAGAGTCGAGGGACATGAGAGAGAAGCAGTGGCTGGGAAGGGAGTGAGACAGGGTTATAGCCTCCCCCAGATGCTACTCAATCTGTACACTGAGCATGCAGTAAAGGAAACGAAAGAAAAGTTCGGAGTAGGTATTAAAATCCATGGAGAAGAAATAAAAACTTTGAGGTTCACCGATGACATTGTAATTCTGTCAGAGACAGCAAAGGACTTGGAAGAGCAGTTGAACGGAATGGACAGTGTCTTGAAAGGAGGGTATAAGATGAACATCAACAAAAGCAAAACGAGGATCATGGAATGTAGTCGAATTAAGTTGGGTGATGCTGAGGGAATTAGATGAGGAAATAAGACACTTAGAGTGGTAAAGGGGTTTTGCTATTCGGGGAGCAAAATAACTGATGATGGTCGAAGTAGAGAGGGTATAAAATGTAGACTGGCAATGGCAAGGAAAGCGTTTCTGAAGATGAGAAATTTGTTAACATCGAGTATTGATTTAAGTGTCAGAAAGTCGTTTCTGAAAGTATTTGTATGGAGTGTAGCCATGGATGGAAGTGAAACATGAACGATATATTGTTTGGACAAGAAGAGAATAGAAGCTTTCGAAATGTTGTTCTACAGAAGAATGCTGAAGGTTAGATGGGTAGATCACATATCTAATGAGGAGGTATTGAATAGAGTTGGGCAGAAGAGTAGTTTGTGGCACAACTTGACTAGAAGAAGGGAGCGGTTGGTAGGGCACGCTCTGAGGCATCATGGGCTCACCAATTTAGTACTGGAGGGCAGCGTGGAGGGTAAAAATCGTAGAGGGAGACCAAGAGATGAATACACTAAGCAGGTTCAGAAGGATGTAGGCTCCAATAGGTACTGGGAGATGAAGAGGCTTGCACAGGATAGAGTAGAATGGAGAGCTGCATCAAACCAGTCTCAGGACTGAAGACCACAACAACAACAACAACATCATCCTATGATATGAGCCCACAGCGCCTAACCATTTCTCGACCCGCCGTGAGAGAGTTTCCACCAACTAGCTCTAACAGGCAGTAGGACGGCGACAACTGTTTTCATGAGATGGTTTTCTTGAAACTGAAAATTGCATTTTAATTATTGTCTTCACTAGTCTTCAACACTTACGGCAGACGTAGCAATTGAAATATTAAATTAAATGTAAATTAAATTTAAATATAAATTTAAACGTAGGAGAAATATAAGCTATTGTGATGTGATTGATGACAATTTCCATTGCGCATACATTATTAACATGATAACTTTGCCTGACGTCGTATATCCATGCGGAAACAATCTTTCCAACAGTGTTAATAGAAAATCAAACCTTTGGGTCGCAGCTTACAGTAAATGCTAGTTTTACTTACAGTGTCTCTTGAGAGCACAGATAACAGGTGAACAAATTTTCCAGTTTCTGAAATTGAGTAAAATTTTAGGCCCACCATACATTAATATCCACAAATAAAACGATGACAATCGGTAGTGAAACTTTGCAGCAGCACTTAACTAATCCAAAATAGTCA
Organism: Schistocerca serialis cubense; assembly: GCF_023864345.2. NCBI lineage: Eukaryota > Metazoa > Arthropoda > Insecta > Orthoptera > Acrididae > Schistocerca > Schistocerca serialis. The sequence goes on from NC_064643.1 coordinate 467,201,697, forward strand.
CTTCATTAAAATAATTAATGATAATCATACGACTGCATATACCAACACAAACGATTATTTGAAATGAGAAATCACAGTAACTAATTTTGCTACAAAGATAAATAGTTTACTTATTAACTCTGACCAGCTGACGTCATGTACCACTGGTCAACAAACATCAACTTCGGTGGTTCGTGCCCTGTCCTTGTGACGTTTTTGTTTCGTTTCTATATACTCGTACTGCTCACTAAGTTTTTGTTGTCACAAATAAAAACGCATAGATAAATTTAATCATACTGAAGAATCGCAAAACAGTACAAAGAAATTATTGTGGTCGTTGATGGTCGTTCTCTGCAACTTGAAAAAATCTAGATACTAAGGAAAAAAAACAGAGCTCTATGTAGCGCCCTACGAATTTATATAAACCATATGTTCGCAAACGAAGAGTGATTTTTAAATTTTTTATTTTATTGTAATGACAAGTAACAACCAGAGTTTTCGGTTTTTGCGATATTTACTTCTGTCATCATCTTACAGCTCATGGCCTGGCAGTTCGTAAATCCTGTATTTTAGGAGCGTCATGATTTTCCCCCAAGAGCTGCTAATAAAATATCTTTATTGAACAACAAGTTTCAGTTCACAGACCATCATCAAGTTCCTGTAGAACGACGGAAAGACCATATAAATAGCATCAGAAAACTAGAGTGTCGCTATCTCACTGACGTACAGGTTTACGAAAGAACTTGCTTGATAAAATGTCACACACTCACATAAAAACATTTCCTCCACTTATAGAAGAGTGAATTTAAGGAGACGGGACCGGGATAAACCGAAAGAACTAGAGGTTGTAGAGAGTTTCAGAGAGAGCTTTAGGGAACGATTGACAAGAACAGGACAAAGAAATACAGTAGAAGAAGAATTGGTAGATTAGAGAGATGTAACAGTGAATGCAGAGGAGAGTGAAGTAGGTAAAAAGAGGAGGGCTAGTATAAATCCTTGGGTAAAAGAAGATATGTCGAATTTAACTGATGAAAGGATAAAATACAAAAATGTAGTAAATGAAAGAGGCGAAAAGGAATACAAACGTCTCAAAAATGAGATTGAAAGGAAGTGCAAAATGGCTAAGCAGGGATGGCTAGAGTACAAATGTAAGGATGTAGAGGCATGTATCACTACGAATAAGATAGATACTGCCTACAGGAAAATTAAAGAGACCTTTGGAGGAAAGAGAACCACTTACATGAATATCAAAGAGCTCAGATGGAAAACCAGATATGATACTGTGTGAAGAGTTTGACAGCATACTGAAAGACCTACATCGAAACAAGGCCCCAGGAGTACACAACATTCCATTAGAACTACTGATAGCTTTGGAGCTTTGGAAGAGCCAGCCGTGACAAAACTCTACTGTCTGGTGAGCAAGATGTATGAGACAGGAGAAATACCCTCAGACTTCAAGAAGAATACAGTATAATAATTCCAATCGCAAAGAAAGCAAGTGTTGACAGGCGCGAAAATTACGGAAATATTAGTTTAATAAGTCACGGCTGCAAAATATTGACACGAATTCTTTACAGACGAATGGAAAACTGGTATAAGCCGACCTTGGGGAAGATCAGTTTGGATTCCATAGAAATGTTGGAACACGTTTCTAGCATTTATAGACTTAGAGAATGCTTTTGACAATGTTGGTTGGAATACTCTCTTTCAAATTCTGAAGGTGGCAGCGGTCAAATACAGGGAGCGAAAGGCTATTTACAATTTGTACAGAAACCAGTTGGCAGTTATAAGAGTCGAGGGCACGAAAGGGAAGCAGTGGTTGGAAAGGAAGGCAGACAGGATTATAGCCTATCCCCGATGTTGTTCAATTTATACACTGAGCAAGCAGTAAAGGAAACAAAAGAAAAATTTGGTGTAGGAATTAAAATCCATGGAGAAGAAACAAAAACTTTGAGGTTTGTCGATGACATTGTAATTCTGTCAGAGGCAGCAAAGGACCTGGAAGAGCAGTTGAATGGAATGGACAGTGTCTTGAAAGGAGGATATAAGATGAACACCAACAAAAGCAAAACGAGGATAATGGACAGCAGTCTAACTAAATCAGTTGATGCTGTGGGAATTACATTAGGAAATGAGACACTTAGAGTAGTGGATGAGTTTTGCTATTTGGGGAGCAAAATACTGAGTGTAGCCATGTATGGATGTGAAACATGGATGATAAATAGTTTACACAAGAAGAGAATAGAAGCTTTCGTAATGTGGTGCTACAGAAGAATGTTGAAGATTAGTTCGGTAGATCATGTAACTAATAAGGAGGTACTGAATAGAATTGAGGAGAAGAGGAATTTGTGGCACATCTTGTCTAGAAGAAGGGATCGGTTGGTACGACATGTTACGAGGCATCAAGGGACCACCAATTTAGTACTGAAGGGCAACTTGGATGGTAAAAATCGTAGAGGGAGACCAAGAGATGAATATACTACGCAGTGGAAATGAAGAATCTTGCACACGATAGAGTAGCATGGAGAGCTGTATCAAACCAGTCCCTGGACTGAAGACCACAACACCAACAATAAAGTGGGAAGTGATATGTTCAAATTGAATTCCGAACAAACGAGCAACCTGACCTTCTTCACTTGCGTGCTAGGGGTAAAGGATATCTTTTGAAGCATGTTAAAGCTTTTGATGCAAGTGAGAAATGCCCCAAGGCCTTCTGAATACTACGGAACAACCAATCCATTAGGCTACCATAACTCAAAAAAAAAAATGATGTGGAGCAACAGGACTTGTCGATGATCGCCTTACACTGAAATAAGTCGAGAGTTCGAGCCCAAGGCTCCCCGTATTTTTTAAACCAAATTTCATCTGCTAAGATTATTAGCCTGATGGAATAAGGAAGATAATTTACTTTCTTTTCTAGCCCATCAGTAACAGCAAAACTTCCAACAACAATTCTTCGTAGGAGCTCGCAGCGGCCTGTCCTTATCAGAACAACTGTTGATCGATAGTTTCCTATAGATGCAGCAGAACTCGGACTTCAGGGCAGCGGTACGTCGACGATATTCTACGCTGTATTTTGTTGCCCTTCCCGGCAACCTATCGCGGGCTGACATTTCAGCAAGATAGTGCCCGCCCGCGTACGGTGAGATTTTTGGCCCGATGTCTTCGTGCTAGTCAAACCTTATCTTGGCCTGAGAGGTCATTGGATCTCTCCCCAGTTGGAGTATTATGGACAGGACCCATAGATTTCGACTATCTAAGGCGCCAGTTGGACAGAATATGACACGATGTCCCTCAGGAGACTTCCAACAACTCTGAAAATCAGTGCCAAGCAGAGTGACTGCTTGCATAACGACCAAAGCATTATTGAGTTGATTAATTTTTGAAGCTCTTTCTTTTAAATAAAACATCCAATCTTTGTGAAACTATAATCATTTGTTTGACCGTACATCATAAACGTCGCATCTATCGACTTCCTTCCCATTCGGATAAGTCCTTTATGGTGCGTTCTTCTTTTTCCCGTCTTAATATTTGCACACAATAAATAAGTTTCAAAGCAATACCAGTATAACTTGGAATGGTTCAACTAACATTTCAGTCGTTGGAATTATTTCTAGGCTTTATTTAGACTGGCAACCGACGTCGATGTGACGTTACTACTGATTTCAACTAACAGGAAAAATAAGGAAAAGTTTCTGTTGTGACTGGAAGGTTTTTGTAAGATTAAGTCAGAAAATTGGGGTGGCTATGTGTCCTATGGTAGGGATACCAGTATTCTACTGGGCTGTTGGAGGAAATCTTTGGAAAAAGCGAAACTGCAAGGAACCAACACTGAAGTTCAGCAGTTATGTGATTTCTGTCTTTGAGCTTAAGCATCTATACTAAAAAGCATGTAGTTGGTGTAGATGGTTTGCACAAAAATCTTAATTCCTACAAGAGGTACAGAGGCCAGTGCTAAGTGCTGGGAGACGAGACGCGAAAACGCAAAATTCTATCTAACTGGCCTGATACGCGCCATCACTGGTTCGGTGCACCTATGACTGACGCCAAGAAAACAATCGTTTCGGAAAAAAATGGCATGGGGTTTTACAAGCTAGGATCCCTTTTTCCTGAGTTGGGGCTAGGCGGCGAATCCTTTGCGATAGATTTCCGAGGCGTAACGGGATTATATGAAGTGTGCTAATTTCCCTTTGAGTGTCGTCGAAATGGAGCGTTCTTTGTCATTTCTGGGCCGGGGCCGGGACCGACTGCTGTAACTTCTCCATTCGCAGACGGCAGATCCCGTACCACTCGTAGAATTCCTTTCTTTAGCGCTCTCGACTCTAGAAGACTGTTGGTTTATGTAGTCACTGGGACCTATCACTTCGCGTTTCTGGATTCACTCCTCTGTTTCTCCAATATTAATGCTGTTAGATGTTGACACCAGGCATTCAAGCCAGATTTGCCGAGTATCCACATAGATGTAAAAATGGATCACGACTTTGCTTAATCCAATTCAATTAGTCACAAGGGTGTGATGTGAAGCTGCTCCAACTTAGTTCATAGACACAGTTGAATAACTGGAACTTTGAATACAATTGCACTGTGATCGAAAACACATCCCTTTTTGTTCTCAGGTAGCTTTTAGCTCTACAATTCCGTGTAATAATGTTGTCTATGGGAGAGATGTTCTCTAGCCCAACTAACGATATTCTGATCGAAGCTGGGCAAATATCTCTCTGTTGTTGTTGTGGCCTTCAGTCCTGAGACTGGTTTGATGCAGCTCTCCATGCTACTCTATCCCGTGCAAGCTACTTCATCTCCCAGTACTTACTGCAGCCTACATCCTTCTGAATCTGCTTAGTGTATTCATCTCTTGGTCTCCATCTACGATTTTTACCCTCCACCCTGCCCTACAATGCTAAATTGGTGATTCCTTGATGCCTCAGAACATGCCCTACCAACCGATCCCTTCTTCTTGTCAAGTTGTGCCACAAACTCCTACTCTCCCCTATTCTATTCTATACCTCCTCATTAGTTATGTGATCTACACATCTAATCTTCAGCATTCTTCTGTAGAACCCCATTTCGAAAGTTCTATTCTCTTCTTGTCCAAACTATTTATTGTCCATGTTTCACTTCCATACATGGCTACACTCCATACAAATGCTTTCAGAAACGAATTCTTGACACTTAAATCTATACTCGATGTTAACAAATTTCTCTTCTTCAGAAACGCTTTCCTTGCCTTCGTCAGTCTACATTTTATATCCTCTCTACTTCGACCATCATCAGTTATTTTGCTCCCCAAATAGCAAAACTCCTTTACTACTTTAAGTGTGTCATTTCCTCATCTAATTCCCTCAGCATCACCCGACTTAATTCGACTACATTCCATGATCCTCGTTTTGCTTTTGTTGATGTTCATCTTATATCCTCCTTTCAAGACACTGTCCATTCCGTTCAACTGCTCTTCCAAGTCCTTTGCTGTCTCTGACAGAATTACCATGTCATCGGCGAACCTCAACGTTTTTATTTCCTCCACATGAATTTTAATACCTACTCCGAATTTTTATTTTGTTTCCTTTACTGCTTGCTCAATATACAGATTGAATAACACCGGGGAGAGGCTACAACCCTGTCTTACTCCCTTCCCAACCACTGCTTCCCTTTCATGTCCCTCGACTCTTATAACTGCCATCTGGTTTCTGTACAAATTGTAAATAGCCTTTCGATCCCTGCATTTTACCCCTCCCACCTTCAGAATTTGAAAGAGAGTATTCCAGTCAACATTGTCAAAAGCTTTCTCTAAGTCTACAAATGCTAGAAACGTAGATTTGCTTTCCATAATCTTTCTTCTAAGATAAGTCGTAAGGTCAGTATTGCCTCACGTGTTCCAACATTTCTACGGAATCCAAACTGATCTTCCCCAAGGTCGATTTCTGCCATTTGTCTGTAAAGAATTCGCGTTAGTATTTTGCAGCTGTGACTTATTAAACTGATAGTTCGGTAATTTTCACACCTGTCGACACCTGCTTTCTTTGGGATTGGAATTATTATATTCTTCTTTAAGTCTGAGGGTATTTCGCCTGTCTCATACATCTTGCTCACCAGACGGTTGAGTTCCGTCAGGGCTGGCTGTCCCAAGGCTATCAGTAGTTCTAATGGAGTGTTGTCTCTTCCCGGGGCCTTGTTTCGACTTTGGTCTTTCAATGCTCTGTCAAACTCTTCATGCAGTATCATATCTCCCATTTCATCTTCATCTACATCCTCTTCCATTTCCATAATATTGTCCTCAAGTACATCGCCCTTGTATAGACCCTCTATATACTCCTTCCACCTTTCTGCTTTCCCTTCTTTTACAAATCTTTAACATAATGCAGCGCGTCAGCAACCGTATATGTAAAGAAAATAAACAATTTTTTCAGCCTTCAGTTGCAAGGTAATTTTTACTTGTTTACCTAGGTTTCGATTCCAGCAATGGAATCTTCTTCAGATCCTATAAATTAAACCACATACGGACATATATGACCCACTGAAATGCATCATCAGTCTAATGTTTGAATAATAAAGAAATCGTGATACTTACAAAAAATTAAAATTAATGTCGAAACCATGCGTGCAAAGCATAAAATTTCTTTAACATAAAAACGCCTTAGCAACTATGTGTCATTAACAAGCATATTACGAAATACAAAGACACACATGTACAATCGCACTATAATAAAGGGAAAAACCAGATAGGGAAACAGCATCGGCCATTCGAAGCGGACTGTGGGTCAACTCCACCGGAGTAAAGGTTGAAATCCTTCGAAATAACTTCTATTTTTTAGTTGCAACTGATCATTAAGTATGTTGTCTCTATCAATAATAAGATGTTTAAAAATTTGCAATTCTTCGAGGGTGTCTAGCCTGCATCCCTTGACTTCATTATGCAGAAGCTCTGCGTCTTTTAGAGGCTTGGAAGCATGCGCCTTTTGGACCAGATGTTCAGCAAATGTAGATCCTCGTGTTCCATCACCGCTTTTTGTCGACAGATGCTTCGATTCCAGGCCGGGAAGGAGATTTTCTCCGCTCAGGGAGTGAGTGTTGTGTTGTCCTAATCATCGTCATTTAATCCCCATCGACGCGCAAGTCGCCAAAGTGGCGTCATATCGAAAGACTTGCACCCGGCGAACGGTCTATTCGACGGGAGGCTCTAGACACAAGAAATGTTTTATTGCTTTATGATGCCAGACGCTCGTACTGCTAAAACGTCGGAATAACAATGAAGCAAGAGTCGTCCGAAGTACTCGAGAACAGCGCCAATACACAGCACATGAAGTCTATTACTTCTTTATGTGTGGCATGCGTCATTTTTTACGCTAATGCAGCAAGACGAACAGCAGTTATAAAATACATATAAAACCTTACAGAGAAACCTGAAAGTGACTACACTCATTTAGAAAGCACTTCTAATATACGACTAAGGCAAGTAAATGGCATTTGTGCAGTCAAAGACAAAATGTGATTGCTTGCCGCTTTAGAGTGTTGTACTATGACAGTTTTATAATAGTCACCGAACTGGAGGCCTCTGGCATGTTCGGGAGCTGTTGTTACGTTAAGGCGTTTTCCATGTCACAGCTAGCGCTGTGGGTCCGGATCCCGGGCTTCTGAACCATTACCTCATCCAGAACTGAGTTACCTGTAACACAAATGAAAAGAAGAAAAATTATATTTTAGAAAAATGAACAGTATGTCAGAGAAGACATTGTGCATTCCACATGCGACAAGGTATTAGACGATGTACCCAAGTATAAGAGAGCTGCGGTGTTTTATTTTTGTGGACTAAGACTGAGGCACTGAGATGCTATTCTTCTCAACCTCTGACAGACAGTTTGTGAAAAAGAAATATTGGATTTCATACCAGTTTTCTGAAGATACCTCAAAGTATGAAAATGCTCATGTATATTGTAGTGACGTAAATCCGTTAGTGTATTCTACAGTATGAATTCCTGGAGCAACAAAAGCAACAGACAATAACATGTGACAGATTAAATAATCGAAGACATTTTTGTAAAAGGCGATACAAGAACGTTATATGTTTAGCCTAGCACTCGCTACCTTCTTCGCTCATGGGACACAAAACTGGTTAATTCAATGGGAATTGCTAGGGTGCTTTCTCCAGGCACAGCAAATTTTTAATAGGATTCCTTCGACAGAAAGAAGTACACTGGGATTCATACTAACTTTAAAACACTTTTAAAGTTATTGTCAGCGCAGTCGAAGCGAGTACCTAAGTTTTAAGAGTATATTTAGTAAAGCTGCAGAAAATCATTGTTATCATGCAGTCTGTGGTGGAGGAAGCGGTTTGTGACGGTAGGTGTGGGTCACAAAATTTTTTTATTTTCTTTGTTGTTATGCAGCGGTACAGGCAACCCGTTATTCTGTCAACTGACAATAAAAAATAAATTACACGAAGAAGCACGAAACAGATAGCGGAGATATTTATATTGAATTTAAAACATTTTAAAGGTGAAAAATAAAACTGTAGTTTTCAGATATATCATAGATGACTTTTTGTACCAGTCGTTAAAACCAATAATAATAAAAGGTAAAATGAAATACAAACACAGACATTTGAAAGAAGCGCTTTGCTGTCACTAAAAACTGGAAGGAACTGCCACGGAATAGGGAGGCAGTTGTTGAAGGGGAAACGTTGGCCGGTAAGGAAGGTAGGATTGAGATGGTGTATTGCAGCGATGGGGTAGGAGTGGCTGTTAGGACAAGACAGGGGGTGGAGTAGAGGGGGGAATTGGTGGGAGAACGGGGGTAGGGAAAGAAAGTCAGCTGGGAAAAAAGGGAGTAAGTAAATGTGGGAAGGGAATGGAGAGGAAGTCTTTATAAGGGGTACTGGGTGGTGTGGACCTATAGCTGGTAGGATGTGAAAATGTTGGGGCATAGTTCATGATCTGAGAGTGGGAGATGGCTGTTGAGAGAGTATGTGGAGGGTGTACAGGTGGAAAGTTGGTGGGACATGTTGGTAAAGGCAAGGCAGCATATGAGGATTGAGAAGTACACGGGAAACGAAAGGGTTATTCGAGCCGGGTTACGGATGGTCACAAACTTTATCCGTATAAAAATGAAAAGGAAAATTTGTCGAAAGTATTTCCAAGTTTGTAGCTGGCACAGCCCGAGTCTCCTAGCTTCGTAATGGACAAATTCAGGAACTCTCGGTTTGCGCACGTGTTTCTCATCGCAAAGCAGACTAAACGCGATTTCCATCGTATTGGTGCCCGCTCAGATACGAACTGGAACGTGCTGCTCTTCTATTTTGGTCCGTAGTGTTCTACAGCCACAGTTGTCGGCTATATCTGGCACGTACGCGGCACAATTTTGTTTACGTATGTAGACGACGAACAACTGCTGTATTAGAGCTATAAAACGCACATATTCTTCCTTGTCCATATGCTATCTACGTTGCTCTGTCCGTAATATACACGAATAAGACACCAGTTTTTAAAACTTCCGTTGAAACAGTGAATACAAAGTCTTTCGCATAAGCTACAATTATTTCATCAATCTATTTTACTAAACTTGTAACTGTATTCTCATTAGATCACTGCTTCTACTCAGTTCAGAATTTTTAAAATATGTAAAATGTAAGAGATCTGGAACAAAGTGCAAAATCTTCTACTGCAGATACTGCAGGCACTCTTACACATAAAGTCAAAAAATTTTATTTACTGCAATAATACTCTTAAATTTTCTGTATTTAATTTAATTTCCTGAGTACATGTGTGTGTGTGTGTGTGTGTGTGTGTGTGTGTGTGTGTGTGTGTGTGTGTGTATGTGTGAGAGAGAGAGAGAGAGAGAGAGAGAGAGAGAGAGAGAGAGAGAGAGAGAGTGGGTGAGCCTACTATGGGTGTGTGCACACTTACATAAGTAACAGTTATAAATAAACTATGTATTACAGTATTACACAATCTGGAAAGATTTCTGGATGTGTAAATAAGTAATTAAATAATGCAATGCGAACCAATCAGGAAGTTATGTAGACAGTAATCTTGCAACTCATTTTGGTCCATGATCGCTGGTACATTCAAACAATCGAACAAACTCACATCTAAGCGGAGAGCGTTCTTATATGTACATAAAATGATATACTACAGAATGCACTTCTGTTCATTCAAAAAGGAAATCCCAATATCCTTATATCCTTTGTTTCAAATGGCTCTGAGCACTATGGGGCTTAATATCTGAGGTCATCAGTCCCCTAGAACTTTGAAGTACTTAAACCTAACTAACCTAAGGACATCACACACATCCATGCCCGAGGCAGGATACGAACCTGCGACCGTAGCAGTCGCGCGGTTCCGGACTGAAGCGCCTAGAACCGCTCGGCCACGGCGGCCGGCTTCTATCCTTTGGAAAACATAAAGATGAAACATGTGTAAAAGCAAGATGTGAACCTGCAGCTCTTCAAATCCGAACTCATTACTCTATCCAGTACATCACAGTTTTTTTTTCCATGGACTTTGTCTATTTCTTTGTTACATCATGTCGTCTGTTATGTTGTTAACTGACGTTGAATTATAAGGAACTTTACTAGAAATGATGTCTTTTTGATAAACCTTCAACGCCCTGGTGCCTTTAAACTGCATGCTTTTGTAGCCCGCAAATTATAAATCTAAAAGCAATAAAGACGAAAACCCTTTAGCCACCAAAATGTCGTTTTCAGTCATTTTATTATAAGGAATCGTACTGTAAACGACATGTTTTCGAGAAATCCTCAATGCACCAGTGCTTTGAAACATATTCAAAAAACGCAAGCTAGAATATGGAACCACCAAATATGAGTTTCAACCACAAATGACGATCCGAAATGGTGTCTCTGAAGTTATGGTTGTGACGTAACTGCGATGTTAAATCTAATTCATCAGTTCCTTTTCAGGAAGCAAAAATCATAAGTGATTTTCCCTCTCACGATTGGAAATGCTCCGCAACGTGAAACTCCACGTTCTGACATCACACAACAAGACATGCTGTTAGTCCACGTTCGCTTTCACTGCCTTACAGGCACTAGGAGCTCGATACGAAGGGAAACCGTTTAATTCGTCTATGGGGCAGTGGCAGAACATAAACTATAGTGCAGTACGTAAACAGGACAGTGACCTAATTAGCATTTCCTGATGGGCACTTCTCCTACAGAAGGTAACAATGCTGTTCTCACCAATAGTAAGCGGAGCTCCAGAAGACTAAAACCTGAAGAAACTCCAATTTTAAGCAGATGAAAAGTGCCGAAACAAAGTCTAAACAGACATGGGCAAATATTTCAAGACGTCTGTTTATATCTTGGCTACGGAAAGCTTTCTTTACTAAACAGGAATTCTCTTTTTTTTACCTAATTCGATATACTATTGACGTCTTTATATTTTTAGCTTAACTAGATATCACCTGGCCCGGTGTTTGTCGTGTATCAGGTGCTAGACGCTTCCTTATTGTACTCCAGAGCCGGATTATATGGTTAGATGTCAGCCGAAGCCGTCGGTATTTCCGGAAGAAGCCAGCAGCAAAGTTCCTTCCAACAGTGCGTCCAAGGAGACAGGTAAGAAACGGACAGAGGAAAGAGCAGAGGTCAGCGACTCTGGGCCAGGCGGAGTTTCCCCTTTTTTTCTTTCACGCGAAGAATGAAAAACAATTTACTAAGAATGTATAACTAGTTACGTGAAAGTATCAGTTCTTGAAAATACTCATATATGATTTGTTGGGCAGCTTAAGTATTAAATAAAAGTCACTGAAACTTCTTTCGTGCTTAGCGATACAGCAGACGTTCAGTATGAAGACGAAAGCGCGTGGTAATGAATAAGCCTTGCACAGCATATCATAAAAATTTGGACCCTCTCATTAAAAGTAACGCTAGTGGATGGTGTGCGTAAGCCAAGAAACTATTGAGCTAAGTTACAACGGTTCAGTGGCCGATGGTGAATCTAAGTGCTGCACTTGTTAGAATAATTTCTACTTTGTTTTTAAAACAAGAAAAATGAATTCCTACCCACTACCTAGAAAATACTTGAGGGATATTGTAGGCTGAAAATACAACAGCAATCTGAGATAGCTAATGAATGATAAATAGGTGGTGTTACAAAGGTATGTGAAAATGTCTTACGGAACACGAGGAAATATTTACTGATAAGCAGTCTCTGCTCTTCTCGCTGCGTAAGAGGGAGGGAGAGAACAGGGTGGAGGCCATGTAAATTGTGTCCCACATTTAATGTGTAATTTAAAGTTCAAATGCAAGCGGGATTAGGTTCATAGACGCGGTTTTGAAGACCTCTTTTACATAATTATGGTGGTTATTATGTACCGCAGTATGTTCTTAATAAGTCGGTACCCACTAGACTGTTTAATTTAGGAATCGACTGATCAAAAAGTAAAGGCAACAAAATGAAAACTGATCTTTCCATGGAACATTATCACACAGTTAAATCGTAGCTTTTTAACCTGTTTTCACAGTATTTGTGTACAGAAGTTACAAAGAAATGTGGCATATTGCATAATACATTTTTGTATGGGTTCAGTTAAAAACACGTGACGTTGAATCTTATCAGCAAAAATCAGAAGAAATTTCGTCAATTCAGTACTTGTTTAGTATCATGGAGAACAACATAGAGGGCAGGTGGTAGAAATCTAAAATGAAACGCTCCAAAAACGTAATACAAAAAGACTACTATTGTAAATTGTTATTGAAGTACCATACACTGGATGTATGAATAGCAATACTGTATTAATGTAAGAAAGTAAAAGAGTTTTAGTCAACAAATGGTATTGGATTTTTAATAGTATAACGGAAGGTACAGCCTGCAGTTAAAAAAATGCAGACGGCGACAAATCAGCAAAAGCGACTGCAACAATCTGTTAATAAAATATTTGATGTTTTACATTCAGAGCCGCAATATTAACAAAAAGAGTTTGTTATTTTTTAAATATTTGGCTGTAGAACCGCAACGAGTCTTTGTGACACAGTCGGCCGTTTGCTGACATGCAAACCGTTCTCATCTTGTGCACTGAATAAGGCTAGGTGAGCAACAAGATTGATTAATAATGCTTGTTTACGAATACTCGCTAATTATTCACGGCATTAATGGGTTGTCTCTGAATCGTAAAAATCGGGTGCCGAGAAGATAAATCTGAGAGCCTTTAGTGAAACAATTCGCCACGTAAGTTCTCCACAATCATCACTTGCATCTCAAGTAAAATATTAGTATTGTATATGCTTGCATGGGCCACGTATTTGCTTTATTTTCGAATAATAATTGTTTTTAGTTCAACTTGGTGTCGAAAATCTTGGGTTACTCCTTTGTCGTGTTACCCAGACAGGATCCTTTTCCTAGTGATGCAATATAGCCGAGTGACCTGTTTCATTGATATGCTGAGTATTTATTATTTTAATAGCGTTCATTAACTTTCGTGGAGTAATAAGTCCCTTAAATGTTCAGTTAGTTCTGTTAGTGAACTGTTAAATTTTTGCTACAGTGTAGATGCACAGAAAGGAAGTAATTACTTTGCTTACGTTGCTTAATTTTCTTTCTTTTCAAAAGCTTAATTCAGTATCAAAAGTAACTGAATAAAACAACGATCATAACAAATGGTTATTGGCCATTGCAGTTTAAGAACCAATTAACACCTGTGCACAGGTTTGTAAAAGTGATTATATTCTTTTATTTGCGTTTAAAAGGGTTTCCTCATAGTGTCGAACCAGGAGTATTTTGTTCTGACCTCAGTTAACTGGTAAAATAGCTTCTTGGCTCCCAGGCGAAATGTTGAGACGGTATAATAATCATTATTACAGAAAAAGTTGTGAAACGTAGCATCCATTTTAACAGCTTCTGTGTTATTTAAACATTAACTGGCTACAACTGTTCAAAGCATAACAGATTTCATTTATGATCTACTTAGTACAAAGGAGTATATACTTCCAAAGGAAGAATACACGTGTAGTAGCCATATCAGTTGTCATTGCAGTTTATAGATGTTTGCTATATCAGTGTCTTTAAATAATTAAACGGCAATACCTCTTCAGATTGATATTAGTTGTGCTCCTCCATCAGTACTTGATTTCTTGTAATCAATACTTGTGTCCTTATACTGAATACAGACAGCGCTTTTAGTGAGAGCCTGTTTGCATCTTAAAACGTTTAGGTGACAATCTGTGTTGTTCATTGTAAATTGCTGTAGCAATAATTACTAGATAGTTCTAGTGTTTCGTGTCCTATTTATTAAACAGGGTTTAGTGCCAAGTAAAGTCATACACAGTAATTAATTTTCTTAAATAACAGTATAATATCTTGGCACTACTTTGCATAATTTAGCTGGCGTCCCTTTTTTCTTTCCTTTAACTACAATTTACTTTATAACCACCTGAACATTGGTTCGGTCTCCACAAGTTCAACTATATTGCTCCCTATCAAAACATTAAAACTGAAGAAATTGCAAAAATGTGGGAATTTAAGGAGATGGGACCTGGATAAACTGACTAAACCAGAGGTTGTACAGAGTTTCAGGGAGAGCATAAGGGAACAATTGACAGGAATGGGGGAAAGAAATACAGTAGAAGACGAATGGGTAGCTCTGATGGATGAAGTAGTGAAGGCAGCAGAGGATCAAGTAGGAGGGCTAGTGGAAATCCTTGGGTAACAGAGGAAATATTGAATTTAATTGATGAAAGGAGAAAATATAAAAATGCAGTAAATGAAGCAGGCAAAAAGGAATACAAACGTCTCAAAAATGAGATCGACAGGAAGTGCAAAATGGCTAAGCAGGCATGGCTAGAGGACAAATGTAAGGATGTAAAGGCTTATCTGACTAGGGGTAAGATAGATAAAGCCTACAGGAAAATTAAAGAGACCTTTGGAGAAAAGAGAGCCACTTGTATCAATATCAAGAGCTCAGATGGAAACCCAGTTCTAAGCAAAGAGGGGAAAGCAGAAAGGTGGAAGGAGTATATAGAGGGTCTATACAAGGGCGATGTACTTGAGGACAATATTATGGAAATGGAAGAAGATGTACATAAAGATGAAATGGGAAATACGATACTGCGTGAAGAGTTTGACAGAGCACTGAAAGACCTGAGTCGAAACAAGACCCGGGGAGTAGACAACTTTCCATTAGAACTACTGACGGCCTTGGGAGAGCAAAACTGTACCATCTGGTGAGCAAGATGTACAAGACAGGCGAAATACCCTCAGACTTCAAGAAGAATATAATAATTCCGATCCCAAAAAAAGCAGGTGTTGACAGATGTGAAAATTATCGAACTATCAGTTTAATAAGTCACAGCTGCAAAATACTAACGCTAATTCTTTACAGACGAATGGAAAAACTAGTAGAAGCCGACCTCGGGGAAGATCAGTTTGGATTCCGTAGAAATATTGGAACACGTGAGGCAATACTGACCTTACGACTTGTCTTAGAAGGAGGATTAAGGAAAGGCAAACCTACATTTCTAGCATTTGTGGACTTAGAGAACGCTTTTGACAATGTTGACTGGAATACTCTCTTTCAAATTATAAAGGTGGCAGGGGTAAAATACAGGGAGCGAAAGGCTATTTACAATTTGTACACAAACCAGATGGCAGTTATAAGGGTCGAGGGACATAAAAGGGAAGCATTGGTTGGGAAGGGAGTGAGACAGGGTTGTAGCCTCTCCCCGATGTTGTTCAATCTGTATATTGAGCAAGCAGTAAAGGAAACAAAAGAAAAATTCGGAGTAGGTATTAAAATCCATGGAGAAGAAATAAAAACTTTGAGGTTCGCCGATGACATTGTAATTCTGTCAGAGACAGCAAAGGACTTGGAAGAGCAGTTGAACGGAATGGACAGTGTCTTGAAAGGAGGATATAAGATGAACATCAACAAAAGCAAAACGAGGATAATGGTATGTAGTCGAATTAAGTCGGGTGATGCTGAGGGAATTAGATTAGGAAATGAGACACTTAAAGTAATAAAGGAGTTTTGCTATTTGGGGAGCAAAATAACTGATGATGGTCGAAGTAGAGAGGATATATAATGTAGACTGGCAATGGCAAGGAAAGCGTTTCTGAAGAAGAGAAATTTGTTAACATCGAGTATAGATTTAAGTGTCAGGAAGTCGTTTCTGAAAGTATTTGTATGGAGTGTAGCCATGTATGGAAGTGAAACATGGACAACAAATAGTATGGACAAGAAGAGAATAAAAGCTTTCGAAATGTGGTGCTACAGAAGAATGTTGAAGATTAGGCGGGTAGATCACGTAACTAATGAGGAGGTATTGAATAGGATTGGGAGAAGAGAAGTTTGTGGCGCAACTTGACTAGAAGAAGGGATTGGTTGGTAGGACATGTCCTGAGGCATCAAGGGATCACAAATTTAGCATTGGAGGGCAGCGTGGAGGGTAAAAATCGTAGAGGGAGACCCAGAGATGAATACACTAAGCAGATTCAGAAGGATGTAGGTTGCAGTAGGTACTGGGAGATGAAGGAGCTTGCACAGGATAGATTAGCATGGAGAGCTGCATCAAACCAGTCTCAGGACTGAAGACCACAACAACAAATAAAATCAAAACATAATCTTTCGGTTAACGAAAAATAGCCCGATACCTTTTTCATTGCGCTCGATCACGGTGGAAACTCAATTCATTCCATAGTAGCTACATTATAGATGACTTGTTCTTGTAGGGTGAGGGTAAATTTTTATATTTGCTTTCACGCGTAAGAGGAGTTTTAGTGACCGACAGTGCTATAAAGGGCAGTATTCGAACCACTACAAGACAACGGTGCAGAGGGAGACAAATGACTAGAAACGACCAAGAAACTATATGACAGGCGGGCGGATTTTCCAAGCGCCACCCCTACGCTCTGAGCTCTATGCCTCCAGGTAGTGGCGCGCAGACGGGAGAGCAGCACGTCTGTCGCTTCTCGGTTTTCATCCAAGAGGGGGCGCTCTGTGTGATCAAGGTAATACTGAGGAACGTGACCCGCCACCAAGTCACGTTCAGGGCGCGCGCGCCCTACTGGCCGATTACCGAAAGGTTCTGTGGGGAGAGGAAGGGGGTGGTTAGAGGGTGGTGGATGGGGGGGGGGGGGGGAAGCAAGCCCCACCTTGCAAATATGCGGCCACAAAGTACCAATGGACAGGGATTGAGACAGAACTCCTAAGCGCGGGAACCATTACTACACTTTTACTTTAGTGTCAACGGACCGTGAAATCATAAATAACGAAGGCTGAATCTTGGACTTCCATTTGTATTTTTTCCTCTTGGTTTTTATACGTACTGTGTATCACTCGTCTTGCCCTACAGCATGTCCCAATTTCCCTTAGAATTTCTGACATCTTCCATCATTTTACGTTGTCGAACAGTTTCTCTAGGTCATCAGATCCTATGAACAGCTTTTGATGTTGTTGTTTTTTTTTTTTTTTATGTTGTTCCTACTATCAAGCGGAGCGTCGTAAAAGTCTCTTTTGTGCTCTTACGAAATAAAACTTCACAGGGTAAGAGGACATTTGGTGTTGTTTCAGTGATTACAAAATCGAGTCAATTTTACACAGAACTTGGTAGTATGGACCCAGTTACCAGTATGATGTTGAAAACCTCTGGTCCGGACGCATGCACTGATTCCGTTGGAAAGGGTGTCATAAATCCATTTTATTCTCCTCTGAGGCAATACAGCCCACTAGTGTTGTAATTGGCCCTTGATATCAGGATATTTGGAGAGATTTGGGGATCTTGCTGATTGTGGAAGTACCTCAGATTCATGCAGACAGTTCATAGAGACACATGTCATGCGTGGGCGAGCATTATCCTTTTGAAAAATGGTACCACAATACTGTCACATGAGCGGTAATATATGAGGACGCAGGAAGCCATGATAATCTATTTTAACAGATCCTTAATCTTCCAGTCTTCGGTACTGCTCTTGTAAGTGACTTCGATGTATGAGCTGTTGTGCTGATTATGTGTTGAGTCCTCAATCTCTTCGGCATTTTGAGGATGATATTTTTCCGGAAGTTTGATTGTATTTCTCCAGACTCATAAATTCCACATACAAACTTGAATGGTTGTTAGGCTGCCACTACCTCCAGTGATTTGGGAATTCCGAATAAATGTAACTACGCCTTTCGCGTTATCTAATTGTAAGTCTTCCAAAACTCTATTAAGCTCTGACACTAATATTGGATTCCTTATGTCTGCTAAACTGATTCACATTTGTTCTTCTGTCATGTCACCCCACGAGTCCTACACCTCACACAGGACTTCAAAGTACTCTTTCCAGTTGTCGACTATTAAGCCTTTGCCCTTAATTTCATCGAAGTTTCTTTTGTGTCAGTCCTTCTGACGAACGTTTATTCTACTTCACGTCTTCTTGCAGCTATTTCACCTTATCCTCCCTGCACTTCCTGTTTATTTATTTGGTTAGTTATGTGCATGTTCCGTGGAACATACTGTAAATTGCGATCTGGAGAAGTATGTTTGAGAAGTAAGTTTGTGCTGAGTACGTTAGTTAGCTACATGTTCCATGGATCATTTCACACGATAGATCGTAATGATAGGAAAAGAGTCATTTTACATTAACATCGCAAATTTATTGGTAAGTACGGTTACATTCTGAACACTTCTAAGGTTTTTTTTTTTTTTTTTTTTTTTTTTTTTTTTTACAAAAAGAATAAAATATACACAAATGTAAGTTGGTAATTCCTACGCATGACCTTTTGCACTGTACAACAACAGAAATGCTTCTGCGGAACAGAAGGAATTCTTAAGGAGAAACTTTCTCAATTTGTTATCAAATTTTACTTTGCTGTTTGCCAGACCTTTTATATCACTGGTAAGTAATCAAAAATTTTTGTTGTAGCATTGTGTGCCCATTTTTGTGGTAAAGACAACATTAGTGTGGAGTAATCAATGTCATTTTTCGTTCTGGCGTTGTAACTATGTACCTCATTGTTCCTCTTGAAATGCAGTGGCTTATTTACAAGTTTCATGAGGAATACATATACTGTGAAGCAGTAGTCACAATGGCAAACTCATTAAAAGATGTCTACAAGATGATCGTGGGTGAGCACCACATATTTTTATAGCACGTTTTTGACCAATGAAGACTTTCTTTCTTACTGATGAGTTGACCCCGAATATTATTCCACGTGGTAATAACGAATGAAAAAATGCTGAATATGTTATCTTACTGATTTCTCTCCCTAAGGTCTGCAGTGGTTGTCAGCGCAAATGTGGCTGAAGTTGTGTTTTTTCCAATTTAAATTCTCATCAGTATGGACCCCCTAAGAATTCTGAAGTTTTCATCCTATTTATTGTTTCTTCACCATGTGTTACACTTAACATTGGTGTAGTACATGTAGATGTGCAGAACTGAATATGGACTATGCACGTATTTTACTTTACGCCCTTTTTCCGACAAAGTGCTAAATAGATACCACTACATTTGAATTACCCGCCCTGACAATTTCAGCTCGATATCTTTCGTGTAGGCTAAGCAGTTATTCTAAGAAGGCAGTGGATGACAGACAGTTGTCACCTTGTTTACAGCATATAGTTTATGTGCCGACTGTGAGCTGCGATGTGTCTTAAGCTGTATGATGTAGGCTAATGAGTGAAGTGAGTGTAATGAATCGAGAAATGACTTTACTGACAAAAAGATGACAAGAAACGGCGGTGAAAGTTGTAGAAACAAGAAAGGAATGGTCGTGGGAGCAAAAACACTTAGGCCCGTAGATCGATGTTGTCCAAAACAGCATAGTGCAATAGTGACAGACGAGATCCAGGAAACGATATTTAACATCTTTTATCGTTGTGATCATAAATCTCAACAGGATCCATTTCTCTCAGGATGTGTAAAGAGAAAGGATGTTAAAGAAATAAAGAAGATGCCCAAAACTAAGAACAGAGAGAATGTATGGGTGTACTCATTTTCTGTCCAAGGCTGTAAACAGCCTGTCTGCAGAAATTTGCTACTTCGTGTGCTGAACATTTCTGGAAAGAATTTGAGAACTGTGCAGAAGATGTTTCTGTAAGATGATAGCTTTGAAGAAAGAAGGAGTAAGCTTGAAAATAGACCCCATAAAATAGGTAAGGAAATTAGGGAGCGTATTAAGGAACATTTAGTAACAGTTCCACACAAATTCACATTATGCAGCATTAAAATAAAGCAATTTGTATTTTGAGAACCCAAATTTAAATATCGGGATATTATTCATTCTCTTTAAAGAGTACTACCGGGAAAAATATGGTAATCAAGTTAATATGAAGTACCATGCATATCATAAGTTCTTCAAAACATTGAACTTTGCATTCAGACAATCTAGTACAGACATTTTTGACTTTTGATCTGAAACTACTACAAGGCTTAAATGTGAAGTAAACAAGAAGCTCGACTGTAGATTAGAGTTGCACAAATAATCTGTTGAGGCCCATTATGCAGATAAAAGCAGCTTATTGCACATTGTAAATTAGATGACAGTATTCTGCGCTTAGAATTTGATTGTGCACGGAATGTTCCCTTACCAAAACTGGTGGTGAATGCACAGTTTTAAAACGACTCCTCTGGATGTACGTTTTTAATGTACACTGCCATAAACTATGGTGCAAGTGCTTTTTACTATTTTATGGAGTTCGGAGGTGAGAAGGATCTAAACTCTGTTTGCTCATGACTTTATATTCAAGAAGCTTGAAGACTGAAAATATTAAGAAAATAAACTTTTTCTGACGCTGTAGGAGGGCCATAAAAACTGCGTTATGATCGCTTTTTGCACATGGTGAGCAAAAGTACTTGGTATACGAGTATCACACATTTTCCCGCCCAGTACGTGGCCATTCATATAGTCAGTGTGACCGGAATTTCAACATTTATGGAAAAAAGTTGAAGAAGAGGGAAACTGTACATTAAAAGGAAGACTATGTCCTAGTTCTTAAACAATGGAGGAAAAAACCAGAGCCATTTCAAGTCATTGACGGAAGTGAGCTCATTAAAGATTGGAAGACAATTTTAGTGGACTTCTTCTCATCAAAGACACAGGGGAAATTTCCTTTCCAGTTGCAGGCTTTTGCGTGATGCACTTTGGCAGTGATGGCACAATCGGAGGTTCACAATCATATTTTAAGGTCTTGATATCCTTTAAGTTTATTAAGAAATCAACAAGACTCCCAGAAGATATTTCAATCTTGTCATCAATAGAGAAACCAACTGCAGCAGCAGCAGCAAAGTTGAAGGACGTTCAAGACCTGTTGCGCTTCCTTCCTTATACAGTAAAAGGCTGGTATGAAGAACTTTCAGGAGAGTAAACAGTGAAGAAGCTACTGGTCCTGAACAGGAACATAAACTATAATGGTCATAAACACAAATTTTTGTTAGTGTACAGTATAACTGAATAATAAAACAACAAAAGCAGTATATCAACTCAATTTTCATGATATTTTGATGACGGAAAACGGGCGTAAACCGCTCATTATATTTTGAATAATATATCACAGACAGAAGACATATATTCAGTTTTAAGGAATGATCCTTTATGTTAAAAGTATGGTCTAAGACTGAATTATTACATTATTGAAATACTATTGTTCTTCAATAAGATATAAATACGCAAATCTTCAAGTCACTTTTACTGGAAAAGCATTTTTCGGACTTACGCCCATAGTCCATCAAACTCCTCAATTGAGAGTGAGACCATTCGCAGAAAACCAGTCAATGATCCTTTTAAGAACGTTGTTTACCATTTCATCTGTTTCTGTAGATATGCTTGAATTTATTACAGTACTAGTGTAATCTGCAAAAGGAACTAATTCTGCTTGTTGTATATTAGATGGAAGATCGTTTACATATATAAGGAACAGTAGTGGACCTAAGATTTAACCTTGGGGAACAGAATTTGTAATTGCTCTCCAATCAGAATTATGTTTCTGAACTACATTGCTTGAATTTCTGAGTTCAACTTTCTTTTTCCCTTTGGATAGGTATGACGTTATCCATTGGTTGGCTACACCATCAATCCCATAAAACGTCAGTTTATCGAGGAGAATACTGTGATTCAAATAGACAAACGGCTTAGAGATGTCGCAGAAAATACCAACCGGCGCTTTCTCATTATTTAATGTTTGTAAAACCTGTTGAGTGAACGTGTAAATGGCATTCTCAGTAGAGAAACCCTTCTGAAACTCAAAGTGAGATTTGCTAAGGATACTATTGCTGCTAAGGTGAGATACTATTCTAGAATACATCACCATCCCAAAAATTTTGGAGAATGATGTCAGCAGTAAAAGAGGTCAGTAGTTATTGACATCTCTCCTATGACGTTTCTTAAAGAGGTGCTTTAACGACGACATCTTTCAGTCCCTCTGGATTAAGGATGGAAAAGACCCACCGCGGTTTAATAACAAATTTCTGAAAATGCTGAGGAAGCAGTGACTGTTGCCGTCTCAGTTCAAAAATAACTTGGAAATTTCGACGAATAAAAGTTTGTAGAAATTCGTGAGTCTATAAAGAAAGGTCAGTGCACAAAGCATAAAAAGCTTTCACCACCATACAACATTAGCGGAAGATATTGCCAAGAATATGAGGAAATTCTGGTCCTACGTAAAATCACCACTCGACTCGAACGCTTCTATCCAGTCACTGGTTGTCCAGTGGTGTGGCAATAGAAGATAACAAAAGAAAAACTGAAGTTTTAAATTTCGCGTTTAAAAGATAATTCACGTAGGAGTATTGTTGCTCAGACTCTCGTACCGAAGGGCACTAGTAGGCATTCCTGCCGCTGAGATGCAACTGGAAGACTTGAAAACACGAAGTCACGAGGTCCAGTTGGAGACCCAGATTAGTTTCAGAGACAGTATTCTTCAGCATTTCCTCATTACCTAGTTAGCATTTATCCAAAATTTGTCGTCCAGTGCAAAGTCGCAAGCGACTATACAGTCGACACTGGCCAATAGCAAATAAAGATAAAAATTTTAGAGGCTCGAACGGACAAAGTTTTCTTTTGACAAACTTATCGAGCTCTGGACTTGTGCACAAACAACGTTATTAGAAACAGTCGTGCTCATGAATTTGATCAAAGAGTGTCGACTACTAGATTTCGAATTACATTAACGTTAAACAAGGATATATATACCATGGTACAAGCATTGTATAAAAATAAGCAGGAAGTAGCCACAAACGATTTGATTGCCATGGCGAAGCAATAAAAGAAATTTAGAAAGTAATGTAGTTAGTGTTTAATATAGCTGTTACGTATAGCACAGATAAAAGTACAAACCAGCCAGTTCCCAAGAAGCTAACGTTGTAACGGCACAGTGAGCAAACAACGAGAAACGACTGCGTTTCTGGCCGTGACACAGCGGACGGGACGATACAAAACAGAAACATTCGCGTGACAAGTCGTTGTCACAAGCAACAACGGATTAAGGTCTTTAACACAGTGTGCGCAGGTCCATTACCTGATTACCTGTTCTCTGAGAAGATGGATTACCCGGACAGAATTTCTCTCTTCGTCACACCGGTCACGCATGGCCTGTGTATGCATTGTCAAGATATTGTGGCGGAAATTACTTCACCGAAAATTACCTGAATTTAAAACAGTGATGAACTCATATTTTTACTGAATATATCTGACACTGTCAGAATAGAAGAAAGCGATCGTAAGCAGACAATCAAATGTAAAATGATAAAAAAATTCATAAGCTTTCTGTAAAACTTTTTAAAATTTTCAAAAATTTTCTGTATGTTGCTTCCGTCGCATTTAACGTTAAACAGTTTTTTTACAAAGTCTCCAGATCTGAAAACAGACAAACCATAAAAAATTGCCTAAAGTAACAAGTTATGTAAAAATTGCTATTGACTTATTTTTACGAATTTGTAGGGAATTACACTAGGAGTTTACAGCAACATTCCTATTTTAAATCATCGCATAATCTGTCACAGACAGAGTAGCTGCACATAACAGATTTTATCTGAAGATTTAAAATGATAATGTTATGGATGATGCAACAGAGTTGTACACTGCTCGTGTACTTCCATATAAATTTTGAAAAATATGCCAACAGCAATTTTACATAACCTGTTACTTAAGGCAATTTTTCTAGTTTGTCTGTTATCAGATTATAAAAGCATGGTGGTTAACCTACCGAAATGATCATCATTTTGTAAAAAACTGTCCCTTGTTAAATGCGCCCGAGACAATATTGCTACGGTCGCAGGTTCGAATCCTGCCTCGGGCATGGATGTGTGTGATGTCCTTAGGTTAGTTAGGTTTAAGTAGTTCTAAGTTCTAGGGGACTGATGACCTAAGATGTTAAGTCCCATAGTGCTCAGAGCCATTTGAACCATTTGAGACATATTGAAAATTTTAGGATATTTAAAAACGTTTCACATAAAGTTTATACATTTTTAATAATTTTACATTTGATTATCATATGTTTACTTTTTCTAACATAAAATCCAATTCGTAGGACGAAAAAAATGTGAGCGCTTTATTTGAGAACGAAAATTTTTTCCTGTAGTATAACGCTACCCCTATCATAACAGTTGTCTCATTGGGCTACTAGTGAAAAGGTTATTGTCGAAAAGCTACGTTTTGCTGTGAATATGATAATGAATTCAGTAATCTTAATTTTTATAAAGCGTATGCTATGCTTGTCTCTAAGGTTAACTAAAATAAAATCTTGAACTCTAAAATTTTAGATCAAGCCTAGCCGTCACTGTTATTAATGTATTTCAATTGGTAGCTTCTTCTGTAATCAGTCACTTTATTTATGTCTCCACTGTGTATTTTTTAGAATTACACTTTCATCGTCAAGTGTGTTTACTTTGAAAATAGACCAATACGCATGTTGATTTTTGTGATTCCATTTTATGGACAAGTTACGGCGCTGCCTTTAAGTGTTTAAGATCTGTCTTTAAATACAGAAAAAGCTTGTAATACAATCAGTAAAAAGCCAACCGTTACCACCAACAAATAATGCACAGGTTGCAGAAGAAATCGTACATACAAAAATCAACGTTATTGTTCTGTTCCCTGTAAAAACAAATCCACAAGACGTCGGCACTGTAATTCTCTGCAACGTGGAAATCAAATAAATAAAATCAGTGAATAGTGTGTATTTCAAACAAACAACAGTTCCAGTTTTTCCGAGGAAGAAAGGAAACGTCCAGGTATTTGCACGCCATTCGGAAAAGACACGGCGATCTGTATAATCTAGTACGAAATTTTAATAGTCTTATCACAATAAAATCCAGTCGTATCAAAATTACCTAATTTCGGTTGAACAGAAACTATCTTCAGACCATATGAGGTAATGATACCGAAACCGGTTATGTACTTACTTTCGTATTGCCATCAAGACTGTTAAGTTTTGTGATATCCATTCGACAAAATGGGCAACAGTAGTATGAAAGCAAGAAGGATGAGATTGAGTTAGAGTGGTCGTCGAAGAATTCATCAAGCACCGACCATGAGGTCAATTAAGACCACCGGAGAAAGACTTTATGCCGTCTTTGAGGGACACTGGCATTTGCCTGACGTCATTTGAGGTAACTATGGAGCACCTAAATCAAGATGATCAGGAGGACGATAAAACACTGCTTTTACCATTCCAGTGCCACAAACAGTCGAGTAAGTCGACCTACTAAAGCTACGCTATTCACGTCCTGTTTAATCTCATAACACTGTGCAACAATGAAAATGTAAATCGAATAAAAATAGCCAATTCCTATCAGTTCTAATGTGCTCATCGCGAATATCACAAAGACAATTCAAAATTATGCTGAGATAATTATGTACCGATTTTTGTTACGTTTATAAACAAATATTACAATGATTTGTCAAAGTCATAATAACTAGTAACAATGGATTATATTATTGTCGCTGGTCTTACTTGTGCAATACTTTGGATAAAAACATTTTGATACCAATTTTAGTGATCTTTTTGTCTCTCTCCTCTTCAACGTCAGTGATTTTATTAATGCTTGTAATAATTTTTGCACATTTGTTTCCAGATTAACTACCAGTTGTTCAAGTTGACTGCCATTGAAGTGAACAAAAATGCCACGAGTTTGTGTTAACAGTGGTGACACATCTTGCTAGGTGTGTGGAGAGGTGACACTTGCTTAGCAAAAACAGCAAACAACTCCGTTGATTAAAAAAGCTTACAGTACTTATCTTGGGTGCAAAATAGGTGATCAGGATATACCCTGGACTCCATATGTGATCCGCAAGTCAGCAACCTCAGGAATTGGATGCGTGGGAAAGGACGTTCAATACCCTTTGCAGTGTCGATCTGGCGTGAGCCAACTAACCATGTCAGTGACTGCTACTTCTGCATGGTTCATCCTATCAAGAAGTTAATATCTAAGAAGAAGAAGCGGACAGTGATCAATCCTAACAATCCATCTGCCTTACGTCTAGTTCTGCATAGGGGAAGGATTGCCAATACCTGAACCACCGACAGAGTACGAGATTACTTCTGATGGGCATTATGAATGCCCTGAACCATTTACATCACAAGATCCAGCAATATAAATGTTTCATTCGGCCGCGCGCAGTGACCGCGCTGTTTGAGGCGTCATGTCACGGACTGCGCGGTCCCTCTCGCTGGAAGTTCGATTCCTCCCTCGGGCATGGCTGTGTGTTTTTATTAGCATAAGTTACTCTAAGAAATTTGTAAGTCTACGGACCGCTAACCTAAGCAGTTTGGTCCTTTAGTAACTCACACACATTTGAACATTTTTTGTTTCATTCTACCACAGAAGAGAGCAACAACTCACTCCGTTTTTAACATGCAATATAGTCATATGGATTCCGCAGAAATGTTGGAACACGTGAGGCAATACTGACCCTACGACTTATCTTAGAAAATAGATTAAGGAAAGGCAAACCTACGTTTCTAGCATTTTTAGACTTAGAGAAAGCTTTCGACAATGTTGACTGGAATACTCTCTTTCAAATTCTAAGCAGCGGTTGGGAAGGGAGTGAGACAGGGTTGTAGCCTCTCCCCGATGTTATTCGATCTGAATATTGAGCAAGCAGTAAAGGAAACAAAAGAAAAATTCGGAGTAGGCATTAAAATCCATGGAGAAGAAATAAAAATGTTGAGTGTCGCCGATGACATTGTAATTCTGTCAGAGACAGCAAAGGACTTGGAAGAGCAGTTGAACGGAATGGACAGTGTCTTGAAAGGAGAATATAAGATGAACATCAACAAAAGCAAAACGAGGATAATGGAATGTAGCCGAATTAAGTCGGGTGATGCTGAGGGAATTAGATTAGGAAATGAGACACTTAAAGTAGTAAAGGAGTTTTGCTATTTGGGGAGCAAAATAATTGATGATGGTCGAAGTAGAGAGAATATAAAATGTAGACTGGCAATAGCAAGGAAAGCATTTCTGAAGAAGAGAAATTTGTTAA
Organism: Schistocerca serialis cubense; assembly: GCF_023864345.2. Lineage (NCBI taxonomy): Eukaryota > Metazoa > Arthropoda > Insecta > Orthoptera > Acrididae > Schistocerca > Schistocerca serialis. The sequence goes on from NC_064643.1 coordinate 467,229,078, forward strand.
CATCGAGTATAGGTTTAAGTGTCAGGAAGTCGTTTCTGAAAGTATTTGTATGGAGAGTGGCCATGTATGGAAGTGAAACATGGACGATAAATAGTTTGGACAAGAACAGAATAGAAGCTTTCGAAATGTGGTGCTACAGAAGAATGCTGAAGATTAGATGGGTAGATCACATAACTAATGAGGAAGTATTGAATAAGATTGGGGAGAAGAGAAGTTTGTGGCACAACTTGACTACAAGACGGGATCGATTGGTAGGACATGTTCTGAGGCATCAAGGGATCACCAGTTTAGTACTGGAGGGCAGCGTGGAGAGTAAAAATCGTAGAGGGAGACCAAGAGATGAATACACTAAGCAGATTCAGAAGGATGTAGGTTGCAGTAGGTACTGGGAGATGAAGAAGCTTGCACAGGATAGAGTAGCATGGAGAGCTGCATCAAACCAGTCTCAGGACTGAAGACAACAACAACAACAACAACAACAACAACATAGTCTTATGGCACGTGTAGACATAAGTGGTCTAATGAAGGCTCTCAGAATTAATTACAACCCTGATGGGTAGAGATTCTTTATTGATTCGTCAAAGTTGATCTTAAAAGCAGTGTTTTTACATATTGGTAATGAGATTCCTTCTATTTCAGTTAGGCATTGTTTGCATATGAAAGAGTCGTACCAAAACATGAAAATTTTACTAGAAGCCACCAAGTATAATGACTCTCAATTGCAGATTTGTGGTGACTTGAAAGTGGTTGCACTGCTATTAGGTATGCAGTTAGGGTATACTAAATATTTCTGCTTTCTCTGCGCATGGGATAGCCGAACTCATGCATCCCATTACAGTAAACGTGAATGGTCCACTAGAAAATCTCTTCAACCAGGTATAAAGAAGATTAAGATTGAACCTCTAATAGACCCTAAAAAGATTCTGGTGCCGCCCTTGCACATCACGTTGGGTCTCATGAAAAACTTTGTTACGGGAATGAACAAAGATGATGACGCTTTTAAGTACTTAAGGCAAAAATTCTCTTACTTAAGTGAAGCCAAAATAAAGGAGGGCATCTCTTTAGGCCCACAGATTCGAGACCTTTTTGGAGACCATACGTTTGATGGAATGATACAAGGTGATGAGAAGCATGCATGGGAATGTTTTAAGACAGTCTGTTTACAGTTCTTAGGGAATAAACGAGCAATAAATTACAAGGATATTGTAGATAAAATGTTGTCATCTTATGAAGATCTTGGTTGCAACGACACTGAAAATGCATTTCTTACATAGTCATCTTGACTTCTTCCCCAAAGACTGTGGTGCAGTACGTGATGAACATGAGGAGCGATTTCATCAAGATATTGCCACATTTGAGAATAGGTGTGCCGGAAAGTGGAGCCCTACTATTTTAGCAGATTACTGCAGGATTGTCATAAGGGATGTTCCCCAACATATGTATAAACGTCAAGCCAAGTGAAAACGGTCATCTGAATTTCTCTCAGAACAAAATATGTAATTGTGTATACTGTACATATGGACATTTAACATTTGTAATCCTTTATATTCATTTGTGACCAGTTAATTTACATGTTTTCTTTTGTGCTTTACGTGGTTCTAGTACGAAGTAGACTTACAAAGTATTTTTATTCATGTAATATTATCTTCATTTTATCATAATACTTTACTTTTGTACTTCCAGAATGGCACTGAAATTTATCAATGCGTAACACATAACGTAATTCAAGTAATTATTCACTTAAAATTTGTTATGCCGAATCTTGGAACATGAATGCATATTTAGTTATTTACGCAAAACGTAGAGTACTTTTTTAAAAAAACTGTTGTTGTTGTTGTTGTTGTCTTCAGTCCTGATACTGGTTTGATGCAGCTCTCCATGCTACTCTATCCTGCGCAAGCTTCTTCATCTCCCAGTACTTACTGCAACCTACATCCTTCTGAATCTGCTTAGTGTATACATATCTTGGTCTCCCTCTACGATTTTTACCCTCCACGTTGCCCTCCAATGCTAAATTTGTGATCCCTTCATGCCTCAGAACATGTCCTACCAACCGGTCCCTTCTTGTCAAGTTGTGCCACAAACTCCTCTTCTCCCCAATTCTGTTCAAAACCTCCTCATTAGTTATGTGATCTACCCATCTAATCTTCAGCATTCTTCTGTAGCACCACATTTCAAAAGCTTGTATTCTCTTCTTGTCCAAACTATTTGTCGTCCATGTTTCACTTCCACACATGGCTACACTCCATACAAATACTTTCAGAAATGACTTTCTGACACTTAAATCTTAAAAAAACTAGAGCTAAATATTTATGAAGATTGATGATTTTGTATCATTTTATACTTAAATAAACATAACCGACTCAAAATCATGCTATTTACACACTTTCACTTCAAATTTGATGTTCAGTGTAATCATTGTGGCCAGTGGCACTGATTCCTCAGAGACACTTCCTAGGTGGCAAAGTATCTCATTTTAAGCGCATTCTGTCCTGTAGGCGAACATAGCCCGCGAACAAATGCTCGGTATGCAAAATCGTCCATTAAAGCTGTCCGGCAGCGAGTTCTTTGAGAGGTAGTCAAAGCAATGGCTTGATTGCAACATACTTCCATACTGAGGCAACTGGCCTGGTTCATTACAACCTTGGCCAGACGAATTATCGTTAGACACTAACTAGCATGTTTCTCACGATCTGTTCATCTGCCTGATGCACGACAGGACAAACTTGCTGGAGATCTTGTTAAATCTCCGCCTTGAACGGAGAAGCGGTACCATCGTCAACGAAGGGTGGAAGTTCACTTTGACTTTGCTTTATCTTTAGGGAAAGGTATCGTGCTATAACACCCCAAATATAGAGCCCCTAATTACATCCCTTTTGACAGCAAAAGATTTAAAAATTAGTTATCCTGGCAACAAAATATGAACACTATTGAAAGTCTGACCATCATAAATACTAGGGAACTAACAACATCTGTTCCACGGAAAGAACTAAATGAAAGACTATCAAATGATCACTTAATGTACGAAGCACGAAACTCTAAATAAGGAATTCAAAATATATGCTTTACGAAGGTTAAAACCCAGACGAGATAAAGTGATCAGAGATAACATTTATCCAAGAAAAGAGTTGTAGCCTTATCGAGCTGTAAGTTCGCTGCGACTACAATGAAAAACTTCAATGGAGATTTAATTCGCTCTCTTGTGGACGTCGCGATATAAACACGCTTATTGACCGATATTAGATTGTTTCATACCGATCTGGAATTTTAAAGTTTTTCAGGTATCGTCTTGACGTATTAGTCGAAGTTCTGAGGAATATGGTTGGAACATTTACCGTTTAGCCAAACAACGGAACAGATATTATACGCGATGGAAAAGTAACTCGTGTAATAATCAATTCTGGGACTTAGTCGTCGTGATCTGTGACTGAAACGATCATTGAAGGACACAGCAATGTACCAGACGCTGACATATACTCTACAAACAGACTTAAGTAGGAAACATGTACACGCTGTCCTGAAGAATTCACAGGTACGTCGTGTTGTCGGAAGCTGTAGTCAATGTCAGAATTGCTGATGTAAATCACAGCTTCAATTTCATGAATCACAGATCGTTGTGCTTTCCAGTGCAGTGGTTAGATAATTCAGAAGTTCAATAAACTCAGTTATAACTTTAATACTTCGTGTCGTCTACATCATTTAATTGAACTTTATTGTGTAACTGTGAATAATTATTTTCTTGATAGAACGCCTAAGCTAAAGGTGACTGAGTGATATTATTAACAGGGTACAGTAATTGAACGTTGTATTACGACGCTTACTGTACGTTATTTAGAGAATACATTATCTCTGGATTAACGACGTAGGGGTTGTTGAATTAGCACCGTAGCGACGCATTAACGACGCTTTAATACTTCACGAATCAACATCCTCGCATGACCATAATGTGGCATCAGCTTGTATGGTGGAACTAATAATTCGAGGTATCATATTATCTACGTTTGGACATTAATTTGCAAACCGGGCATAAAAACTACTGTTATCAAGTTTCACGTAAACTTACAAGCCCGTCGCGATCACGCGAAGGATATTTGGTTTATTGTCTCAGATAAAGGAAGTTGCAGTACCGAGTGGTGCAGTCGCTGTGTGTAGCAGTAAAGAAGACAGACATCCTTCGGACACCATTGCTTCAATTATAAGCGAGGGCCGCTTATACATTTCGGCGTGCTGCACCGTCGATACGCGGATATCTGTTCAAAGGGAGATAGTATCTGAAACCAACCAACAAAGCGAGGAGTTTGTTTTAACAGTTACAGGTCGGAGTTGTCGCGATCGATGGACGCCGACCTGTGTCAACCAGACTTGAACATCCATTTTCATCGAACCGACAAACACACTCGCCACACTACATATTTACGGATTTAAGCCTATTTCATCTCTTTCATATTAGGTGTATAGATTAATCCTGCAGAATGTGCTTATAAGCAATATTAAAATGTCGAGCATTGAAATTACAACAGCGAAAAGCATATCACGTAACGAAATTTTTCTTAACAAAAAGGTTGGCTGGGTGGAGCACTGCATAATAATGTAAAAAACTATACGGAAGAAACAAACGTATCGGCCACGGTTACAGAGGTCTCCTTATGGGTCTACTGCTACGTTTTAGCTATGTAGTCATTTATATTATGTTATTACGGCTCCTGCGCATGATATTACGTCACAGTTTTAAAAAGATCGTTGTTATAACTAGTCTCCTAAGGCGGACGGAATAGGAACTTTATTGTAATAGGTTACTAAGGAGGAAAGAGTGGGAATCTGCTGTTTTCTATTGGTTCTTGCCGGATGCAGGCCGCGTGGCGGCAGTTACTCGCCGATAGCGAGGGTGTCGTGTTGTTGCGGCCTTGGGACTCTGAGGGCTGTCAGCCAAGATGGGGCATCCTCTTTATTCACGTTGTTAGGATGCTATAGTATTTCGATGGCTTCTCTGATCTTGCTTTTAATGAAATCTGATTACTTGGTAAGTATGCGGGTTTCGTTAAATTTTATTTCCTTTCCGCAGTATTGTTGACTTACGGCCACTGCAGATTTGCTGAGTCGCCCTATAATAATGTTGCGCTCGTATTCCCGTACGCCCGTTCCTATTGGCCTACCGATCTGACCAATATATACTTCTCGATACTGACATTCCACCTCGAACACGCAGTGAGTAAAATACGTACCTTGTCTTTGGTAGATTTTAGCACATTCTATATCTTGCGGCCGCTGTAGAAGACCGGCAGGACACTAACCCAGTAAGGTGTGTACCAGTCCGGTCAGCTAAGCGCGCTACTGGCTGCATTTTGTCGATTTCTTGCCCGTTCCGCTATATTTTGTTCGTTGCAATGGCTGTGTGAATCGATGTATGATTGTAACCATTATCCAAGGACGCTGTTCGCGTCCTTTCGAGCTCATGTGACGTTTTGAGCATCATTTAGGCACTGTGCGTGGATAGCCAAAGAATAAATAGCAGACTACTTCTGGGCTGGATGGCGGTTCGATTTGGCGTGCAAATACCTGTCCGTATGTGTAGGCTTCCGACATACTCGGTGTCCCAGTGTACCCTCCGTTGTCCTATACATTTCCAAGTGTAGGAATGGAATTGCACCATTCTTCTGTGCTCGATCGTGAACTGCATCTTGCCGTGCATGTTATTCAAATATTCGTGAAACCTATGTAGCTCTGTGTAACGAGACTATTGCTGTTGAACATTTTATTTCAAAAACATACTTATTTAGTTATCGTCAATCTTAATATACTCCGCACGTTTATCCCTACAACGCTACGTGCGAATTTTCCATTGATGGAAACTGCTGGAAGTCTTCCTCTGTGAGCTCCTTGATAACGTGAGTCGCTTTTCCTTTCACTGCTTCAACGGACTGAAGTCTCGTTCCTTTTAATGCAGATTTGACCTGGGTGAATAGTCAAAAGTCACAGGGTGCTAGGTGGGTCTATCTCTGGGAAGCTGTACATCGCTGGAAACCTCGTAGCAGCAGCCGGTGTGTTTTATTCATACAGAACCCCTTACTTGTTCTTCCATAATTTGGGTCTTTTCTTTATTTTCTCACAGAGTTGAGCGAGAACATCAAGGTAGTAATCTTGGTTAATAATATGACTTCCAGGAACCCAGTGAAGATATATAGTTCTATGAATATAAAAAGTCTCCATCGCTTTGAACCTTGATTCGCTCATTTGAGCTTTCTTCGCTTTCCATGAAGTTGGACTCTTCCAATGCATGGATTGGCGCTTAGTTTCTGGATCGTAAGACAAAAACCAAGAAGCGTCACATCTTATCACTCTTTCCAAGGACTTAGAATCATTTTCAATGGTATTCAAAGTGTCATTACAAACAGAATTCGCGGCACCAGTTACGTATACACTTTTCTCTTGTTAATTTGGTTATTTAAAATTTGCTGTACGCATTCTTTGTCACTTCCTACAGCTTCGGCAATCGATCGAATACTTAATTGACTGTCACATCAAATGTCCTAGTTTGTCAGTATCTTCATCCGTTTTTGGTGTTGAAGATGATCCCAGGTGTGCGTCATCTTCGACATCTTCTCGGCCACCTTGGAACTACTCAAAAACTCGTGTACGTGATAAACAGTCTTCCTTTAGTAAAAGAGAGGTTACAATAGCAGTTTTTCCAAGTTTAATTTGAAACTTCACGCCAGTTAGTGGCTATATTATTACACATACCTATTATTACAAATTACATTTTTTCGGCGAGACAAAATAAAACCTCTTACACAAACGCAGGCCACAGCCACTCTCATTTGTCTACAGACACCAGACGTGCCACATCCGACTGAGAAGGCTTCACGCTTCATAACTGTTGGTCGTTCATCTTTGAAGTACGCATACTTCTCTCTGACAGCATAGGTCAGTTATTTTATAGATACGATATACAGTGGTGCTTCATCTCCGTATCAGAGTTCATCCATCACTGTGAATGGTGGTGTGTCACTCTCTCAACAGTTCCTGACGAGATTTGTTAACACGTAAGAGATCTCGAAAATTTGATTGTCAGGCAACAGTCTAACACCCTCTGGATCGATGTAGGTCAGGACAGCAGTGGAACATGCTGTCTGGCGTTAACTTGCTGAAAGATAACGTTAAATAGACATCGAAAATAGGTCACTAGCTATGCGAACCAGAAGTGATGGTGTTTTGTAACAAATGACATCCTACATCATCACACCAGATGCTGAGCCGGTACGATGATATGAATTCAGCCTGACAACCTTCGTCTTCTAGGTGCCTCCACTCGCCGACGTGTCCAACGCGGTGCTGTAGACAGAACCATTTCGTCTTAGCTTCCCTGCACTTCTTATTTACTTCATTCCTCAGAGACTTGTGTTTCTGTATTCCTGAATTTCCCTGAACATTTTTGTACTTCCTTCTTTCATCGATCAGCTGAAGTATTTCTTCTGTCACCCATGGTTTCTTTGCAATTACCTTCTTTGTCCTTAGTTTTTCTTTCCAGATTCTGTGATTGCCCTTTTAGAGATTTCCATTTCTCTTCAACTGTACTGCCTACTGGACTATTCTGTATTGCTATATCTACAGCCTTAGAGAACTTCAAGCTATCTCGTCATTTCTTAGTACTTCTGTATCCTGCTTCTTTGCGTACTCACTCTTCCGGACTAATATCTTAAACTTCAGCCTACTCTTCATCACTAGTACATTGTGCTGTGAACGTACATCTGCTCCTGGGTACGCCATACAGTCCAAAAGCTGATTTCGGAATCTCTGCCTCACCATGATGTAATCTAAACGAAATTTTCCGTCGTCATCCTGCCTTTTCCAAGTATACCTCCTCCTCGTGTGATTCCTGAACAGAGTATTCGTTATTACTTGCTGAAATTTACTGCATCTAAATTAGATTCTAAGCCTCACTCTAGTGCCCAAGAGTTGATTCTGATAACCAAGTAATTAATAATAAATTAGACTGTAGTAACTGAGAGCTGAAAGCCGGTAACTAAGAACTGTGACTGATGTCTGGTCTGATGTGAACGAACTAAAATCTGATTCTGGTGAATTAGAAAATCAGCTAGATCCTAATTACTCAACATCAGAATCTGACTTACAAACTCATAACAGTTAATTAACGCAGGAAATAAAATTATAAGCTAATCCATTATAAAGTGAGTTTAAAATTGATCTCAGTCAATTGTAACATGAAGCTGGGATGACTCAGCTAGAAGTAACAAGTAAGTGTCACGAGAATTTTATAAAGTAGAAGGAAGAAGTTGCAGAGGACATGGCAATTGTTAATAAGAAATTTTATTAACTCGAGAATTATTATGAAGTGGGATGTAACAACTACCCTGGAGTAATGGAAACACAATCTAGTAACATAAGCCAATTGAAATCTGATGTGATTTAAAAGGTTTGACTACTAGAGGAGAAGTAGGTAAATCACACTAAGTAACTCAAATCTAGTGTGAAAAACCTATCAAACAAATTAAGCCACTTGGAGTCTAATACATGTATACATTTTGGACCATGTTTAACAAGTAGTCAGTGAAAAATGATGGACTTGTACTCTCCAAGCTAGTTACAACAATCTCCTGGACACTATACCCCCAGTTGTATTTTTAAAGTCAGTCGAGAGAATTTTACCCAAACAATGGAAAAGTGTAAGGAGAATTAGTATTATGGTCGGTCAGTTAAGAGAAGAAGCTGCTGCTTGGTAATTAAATATCAAAATCTCCTTTAAAACTTTAGATCAGTTCCAAGAAGCATTTTAGAAAACAGTTGTGTGTCCCATTGAGTATGCTGATTTGTATAACTAACTTAAGTCTAAGTGCGAGAGTTATTTAAGTTCTAATTAGCATGCAGCTGCGGATTTAATACTTGAAAACGGTGTCTGTCGAGGAAGAGTAACTACTAGTGGGCTTCCTTATGTGTGATCAGCTTCAGTTTCTGTTATGGTTACTACATACACATGAATGAATATCTGGAAGGCGTATTAAGTAAGAGATACATACTACATAAGTTAATATGTGAATCTCTGTCTGCAAAGTGAAAGTTTGCGAGCAGTGGACTGTGCGTACTGTCAGGCATTATACGTTATGCAGAGGCGTTGTATGTGTAAGTAAGAAGTGTGTTACGGAAAGGAATGGTAGGTATTAAGGACCTGAGATGCCTTTACTGTCCAAATCCCGGTGGTGGATATATTACTTCATGTTCATCTACATCTGCATATACATGATTACTCATCAATTCCATAATCAAGTGCGTGGCAGCGGGTTCATCGAACAACCTTTAAGCTACTTCTCTACCGTTCCACTCTCGAACAGCGAGCATGAACAACGAACATTTAAATATTTCCCTGCGATCTCCTATTTATTTTGTTATGATGATCATTTCTCCCTTTGTACCTGGGAGCCAACAAAATGTTTTCAATATCTGAGGAGAAATTTAGTGATTGAAATTTCATAAGAAGGTTCTCGCGCAGTGAAAAACGCTTTTGTTTTAATGACTGCCGCCCCAATTCGTGTATGATGTCTATGACACTCTCTCCCCTATTTCGCGATGATACGAGAAAAACTAGCTGCCTTTATTTTAATTTCTCGGGTGTCCTCCGTCAATCCCATCTGATGCGAATCTCACACCGCACAGCAATACTCCAGAAGTGGGCGGGCAAGCATTGTGTAATCTGTCTCTTTAGTAGACCTTTTCTATGTGTTCTGCCAAAAATTCGCAGTCTTCCATTTGCATTCACCACAAGATTATCTTTGTGGTCGTTCCGGTTTAAGTTATTCGTAATTGCAATCCATAAGTATTTAGCTAAGTTTGCAGCCTTTAAATGTGTGTGATTTATCGTGTAACCGAAAATAAGCGGATTCTCTTTAGTGTTCATGTGGAGGATTTCACACTTCATGATTTAGAGCCAGTTGCCACTTTTGCACTGTGCATATATCTTGTCTAAATCATTTTGCAATTCGTTTTGATCATCTGATGACTTTACATGACGGTATATGAAAGCATCATCTGCAAACAATGTAAGAGGACTGCTTGTATTGACTACTAAATCATCAATGTAGATCAGGAACGACAGAAGACCTGTAACAGTTCCTTGGGGAACGCCAGATATTACTTCTGTTTTACTCGATGACTTTCCGTCAGTCGTAACGAACTGTGACCTTTCCGACAGGAAATAACGAATCCAGTCACACAACTGAGACGATACTCCATAGACATGTAATTTAATTAGAAGTCGCCTGCGAGGAACGGTGTCAATCTTGAAATCTAAAAATACAGAATCAGTTTGACGTCCCCTGTCTATACATACATACTTTGTGGGAACAAGCGACTAGTTGTGTTTCATAAGAACGATTTTCTGACTCCGTGTTGGGTATTTGTCAATAAATCGTTTTCTTGTAGGTGATTCATAATGTTGGAGCACATTTTATGTTCCAAAATCCTACAGCAGATCGACGTTAACGATATTGTCTGTAACTCAGCGGATTACTCCTATTTCCTTTCTTAGGTATTCGTGTACAATTTTCCAGTCTTTGGTTACAGACGTCTCTACGAACGACCTGTTGTAGATGATCGCTAAGTACGGCGCTATTGTATCGGCATACTCTGAAAGGAACCTGACTGGTATACAATCTAGATCGGAAGCCTCGCTTCTTTAAAACTCTTTAAGCTGCTTCGCTACAGCGAGGATATCTACTTATAAGTTACTCATGTTGACAGTTGTTCTTGATTCGAATTCTAGAGTATTTACTTCGTTTTATTTTGTGCTGGGGACACTGGAGATCATTGCGGATGTAATTACTGATCATGTACTGGAAGAGCTTTCAATTGCTTAGAGGTTAAACAGCACGAGTTAAACTATTAAAGTGCTTTGTATTTATTTCCTTTTATGTATGTGCCTGAAGGCAATGGCCATATTTATACATTTATTTCTTTACGATTGAAGTAGAAGAATAGCGTTAAGAGGAATTCATATTATTGGCTAGTGCAAGCAATATTTTTAAGCATTCAATTTTTTTGTCTGCTCCTACAGAGAATTTAAAGGTTAAATAGGGGTTAAGTAGGGTCGTTGGCTCAGGGGCAAAGCGTAAGTTTCGAGGAGGTAGAAAAATAATGAAGTTGTCATTACGTCACAAACTTGAAGCCCACCTCGGTCATTTTAAGTAGCCCAAAACATTAGGTGGTACTTCCACGTGACGTCACTCTCACGTATCCGTGCCCAGTTTCGTCCATGCTGGGCGCTTTGATTGTGTGGAGACTTAGTTCTTTCATCAGAAATGCCAGCTTGCGTTGTTTACGAATATGATAATCAATCCGATCCTAGTCTGAAGTTTAAAAGTATCTCATTTCAAGCGTAAGTGGAGCCGTTCAAGCAATATTTTTTATTTTTTGTTGTACATGTGAATTATGGTTGCACTGTTTACTTATATTTTAATGTTTTGATTTCTACCATTTGACTTTGGATTTGCCTTACTTTATTCAATGTCCGTTCTTTCCCGTATTTTTGATTGCATTCCAAATCGCGAACGCTCCGACGTCAGAGCCACGCTGTATCAACGGTCTCGTCCCCCCACAACACACGGCTACGCAACCGTGCTGATTGTTGGGGCAGCATCTTATGCCCTAAATTCCTCCCGCCCATAATTATTCATTGTTCTCATTTCTTCCCCCTTTAAAGAAGATTGTGGCTAGAACAGCCGGAGACAGCGGTCATGTGTGTGTGTGAGTTTTGTGAGTATGAGTGTATGAATTGTATGTGTGCTTTGCTTCCTTTCTGAAGAAGGCTTCGGCTCAAAACTCTTTACGTCACACCTGCCTGCTGCTCGGCATGCAAGTAGCAATCTGTCCGTTCCACGGTATGGTTATTCCCTCATGAAGGCTGTTGTAAATAAACCACTCCGCTTCAACAGGAACAATCTTGTACATAATTACAATACCAGAAGAAAAAATGACATTCATTACGCCACATTAAGGTGGTCTATAGCACAACCAGGGGTTCACAATGCTGCAACCAAGTTTTGATTACTTACCCTTTGATGTAAAATGCCCGACAGACAGCAAACTAAAATTTGAAAGTAAACTGAAAACATTTCTCTTTGACAACTCCTCCTCTTCCACAGAAGGTTATCTATTACTGTAGTGTGTGAATAATGGTGGGTAGGAACTACTAACTAACATCCGTCTGACTTTAATTAAAAAACTAATAAATGATCAGCACATTTGCAAAGAGAAATTGATGTCAATACATAATGATACATAATGACTCATAATGTTACTTGTAATTCGTCTTGATTGCAATTTTTTTTTATTCATATGACCGGTTTCGGTTCATTCAGAACCATCTTCAGATCTGTAACGATAATGATACTAATTTACTATTTCACGAAAACAAATCTTTTTCATCCTATCTAATCAACATCAAATGTACCAGAACGTACCTGATATTTCAGTTACAGGAGTAACCCGTCCAAATCTAGCAACTTTCACATGCTGCGTCACATAAAATTGGTTTGCAGAATGCACGTCATTTATATTAATTATAACACTGTTACCGACAGGTGGCGTCTGGTACATTTGTTACATACCATTTGCACATACTGTATACTGTAGATTTTTTTTATTAACTTTTATCTCCAAAAATACTTAATTAAAATCTGTAGATGTCAAGGTTAAAAACTGTACTTATATAAATTTAAAAAAAACAGTAAGATTATCATTTTTATACATCTGAAACACATAGGGCGATTTGTGTATCTATGGCGCTGGTATGGACTTGTTTTCCTCTACTGTCTGTTTTATTATACAAAGGAGATATAAATGATACCGAAAACTTAGCACAATAAAATGAGCTCTCAATACCCGAAAATTAGATTCACCATGGAATTTGAAGAAGACAACCGTACAGATTACTTATATTTAACACTAATAAAGAAAGATGGAAAGCATGGATTTAGCATATTCATAAAACCTACCTGTACAGATTTAGTTATCAATGAGCGCTCTTGTCACCCACCGCGATACAAATGGGCATATTTTACGTCGATGGTATACAGGCTACTAAGATTGCCACTAAGCCAACAGGATGTAGAAAAGGAGCTAAGAATTTTAAAACAAGTGGCCGTAACGAACGGATATACGTGTAAGCAGGTGATGAATATTTAAGGAAGATAAAGAAGAGGCAAATGAAACAAATAGAAGGAAGTCAAGTCGCAGTTAAGAGGAACAAAAAAAAAATATGTGGTTCTCACTTACACTGGAAGAATTACAGATAAGATTAAAAGATGCTTTCGTGAATCCGACGTTAAAATAGGGTTCCGTACAAATAACACGTTAAAATTGAAGCTCCAGCACAAAATATGTAATAGTAGGAGTAAATTTCGGGATTCAGGTGTATATAAGATCAAATGTATTGACTGTTGTAATCATTATATGGGGCAGACTGGTAGGAACTTTGAGACCAGATTCAGGAAGCACACCTACTCTCAAAACAAAATAGCTTTTGGGGCGCATATGGCTGCCTCAAAGCACTCAGTCACGAACACTGAACACAATTTAGACATCCTGCATAGAGCTCATGAGGGACGTTTTCGTAACATTTTGGTAGAAATTGAAATACACACACACAAAAATAAAGATCCGGATTTAATCCTCAACCAGCAAAGCGCATTCAATCATAACGCCTATTTTAGCATTTATGACTACTTACTAAGATGACAACCGTTGCGTGTGGAGATCCAGGCCGAGGCATGAGAGATGGTGCGTGATGGAGAAGCTGGAAGACGCGTGCAGCGCCTGGCGTCGTTGACGGGGCCCTCCTGCGCGGCCCTCTTGCCCACGGCGATGGACATCAGACGACTGAGCGGACCGCGGCACAACACCGAAATGGCGGGAACCACGGAAGCAGACCGTAGAGGAAAACAAGTCCACACCAGCGCCATAGATACATAAATCGCCCTATGTTTTTCAGATGTATAAAAATGATAATCTTACTGTTTTTTTTAATTTATATAAGTACAGATTTTAACCTTGACATCTACAGATTTTAATTGAGTATTTTTGGAGATAAAAGTTAATCAAAAAATCTACAGTATACAGTATGTGCAAATGGTATGTAACAAATGTACCAGACGCCACCTGTCGGTAACAGTGTTATAATTAACACTTTCGCTGCGGCTGACGCTTATAAGCGTCACAAGAAGCTACGAGCCAGTGCGGCTGCCGCCGATAAGCGTCCGCGCTCACTGTCGGATTACTGTCTAGTTGCAGCATCAAAGCTAGCATCAAAGCGTGTAAAATTTTGTTTTGTGTGGTCAGTTATCGAACGTATATTGTTCGTAATGGCGGCTAATGAACAGACACCAGGACCTTCCTACGTGAAAAGGAGCAGGAAAAGAGTTAAATTGACAGTGAAACACTTAGTGTACTAGAAGACAGTGATTTTCTGTCTAGTGAGGACGAGGCATACCACAGAGATTGTCATTTAGAGGCTGCAGAAGAATTGCAGTGTGATGATAGCGCAGATGCACAGCTTCCGAATCTGTTTCGTGACAGTTCCGAATCTGACGATACGGATCACGACGATTGCGTGGAAATCGACGACGAAAAAGTAATGCATCTAAGGCGTCATCACTAAGTCAGTATCGAACATGATCCTACAGATCTTACGAGGTCTTGACGTCGGCCTGTAACTCAGGTGTGCTCAGGAGCGTCGGCTCCGAGCGGTACCTGCCGTTTCAGAGTGTTACCGGGCCGCACTGGAGAGTTGCGCGCCTGCACCGATGCCGCAGCGAAAGTGTTAATATAAATGACGTGCATTCTGCCAACCAATTTTATGTGACGCAGCATGTGAAAGTTGCTAGATTTGGACGGGTTACTCCTGTAACTGAAATATCAGGTACGTTCTGGTACATTTGATGTTGATTAGATAGGATGAAAAAGATTTGCTTTCGTGAAATAGTAAATTAGTATCATTATCGTTACAGATCTGAAGATGGTTCTGAATGAACCGAAACCGGTCATATGAATTTAAAAAAATTTTGCAATCAAGACGGGTTATAAGTAACATTATACAATCACTGATTGCTGCTATACCCTCAGACATTATGTCTGTTTTGCAAACATAATGACTTGTTCCACATCAATACGATTAATAATGCAAATGATACAAGGAACATGGAACTAACCAACTAAATAACTAACTAACTATCTAACTAACTACTGGTATATCACAAAACATGGTATAGGCGTACATACTTTGAAAACTTTAAAATGAAATTCAAAAGTAAAATGAAGCAGGTAGCCTGTATCGCAGGTGATCAAAGTAGATGTATATTCATATTGTGATATATTCGGCTACGCCTGAAAACACTGACAGTGTTACTAGCGAGAAAAATTCCGGGAAAACAAGCAAATATGCTACTGTTCGAAAGATTGACCCACATCTTAGACAGGTTATCAATCACTGCTGAAAAAAATTACTTACAAACATGTTGAAGAAAACCATCCATTTTATGGGGCCTTAAGCGTTTGAGAGTATTCCCTCAATCACATTTGTAGCATTCCATAATGTTGGAAGATGTTTAAAAAATATATATTTCTTATTCTGTAAATTGCTATTACTGGGCCGGCCGAAATGGCCGAGCGGTTCTAGGCGCTACAGTCTGGAACCGCGCGACCGCTACGGTCGCAGGTTCGAATCCTGCCTCGCGCATGGATGCGTGTGATGTCTTTAGGTTAGTTAGGTTTAAGTAGTTCTAAGTTCTATGGGACTGATGACCTCAGAAGTTAAGTCCCATAGTGCTCAGAGCTATTTTTTTTTTTGTCGCTATTATTGGCCACACACTAAATGACGCATCAAAGGTAAGATTCCAAAGTGAGAAGATATGTAAACTACAGTGAAACTAATTCACTGCCAATCTAATAAAACAAGAAGTCTATTCTACATGGAGGTTTCTTTGACGTTTCAATAATCGTTCACTTTGTTGGCGTGCACAAGATACGATAGCATTCCATGCTTCTTTCCTCATTGCACACGTTTCTGGGATAGCAAAGAACTCGTAGTTAACTATTTTTGCAGACATGAACATTAAAAATGTTGTGCGTACGAGCTGAAAACAGAAAATGTGACTAACAAGAAGCAGTGCCAGTAAGTAAGCAGGCATTAGTTTCGGAGTTCCAGCTTCATCTGCTATCGGTAAAAATAAAGTGGAATAAAATGCATCACGAAAGTATTCCTTCCACATCACATCCTTCTCTTCTTCGTTATTCGAAATACATCAACAAATCAAGTTATAGTAACGGTGCCAAATGTGTCCGTATTACGAAAGCAGATACGAATTCAAGAACAGAGAAACGTTTGAAAATGCCTGCATGATACAATGTTACTCAAACAAGCATTGTAATTTTTAGTAGTTGAAGCACTTGTTGCATGCACACTATAAAAACAATGAGCAAGAAGCAATCGTAAACAATACTCTGCTAATGTTTTGGTCTTCTTAAAATGGTTGCAGGCCCCGCCCACTCTGGCTTCAAAACAACGTACAGCGTAAAGTCTATAGTGCTATCTCCTTTTTTACCTTCATGGTAAGTTCACCGTTAAATTAATTCTTTGCATGCGCTAAAACGTTGCTGTTAGATTGGAATCTTAAACTGAACGCATATTTTTACTATTGAGAAAGAATTTTTGGTAATGTGAGGCGCTCTAAAATACGTGGGCTTAACACATTTCTATCTGTATAGTTGGAAGGTATGTTACATTGAACTAAGTGATATTAACGAAGAATATGATCCTGCGGTGTAATTTATATACGTACAGAGGCGTATCTGGCATTATTTTCTGTTACTTCTGGTTAATTGAAAAGAATATAATGAATAGTTTGAATAGCATGTAGCGTAACAACAAACGTGATGTTAACGTCCTTTTTGTTTTTTTAAGCAACTGTGTCTGCGTAACAAAGAATGTGACATGTGATGTTGACGTGCTTTTATTTTTTTAGCAACTGTGAGATATAGTTGTGTAGTTACAATTGTTGGCCTAGTGTGTATGCACTAAAACACAAGGGTAAGTAATACCCTCACAGGTCTTCATACGTAACTGGGTGACATCTAGGGTATTCGTTCCAATGGTAATATGCACTGAAAGAAGGTATCTTGCAGCTCATTTGCTGTGCTGTTTTGGTATTTGAAGATTGACTGCACTTCTTAACTGTTAATCGAGTACAATAACTAAATACACTGACAGAAAATATTGCTGCACCAAAAATTTATTAATTTACAGTGATGAAATTTCGGGAATACATTTATCTAGGTCACATATTTAATTTATTAATATTGCAATATCACAGGTTAATGTAAGCATGAGATAATTCATTGCAAATGTGAAAGCCTGGTACATTAAAACCGGTATAACCAGCAGAATGTTCAACGCACGCAAGCAAACGTGAATTCATTGTGCTGAACGGGTGGCGGATGTCAGTTCGCGGGATGAAGTCCCATGCCTGTTGCACTTGCTCGGCCATTTCAGTGACGGTTAATGCTGTTTGTGAATGATGCTGGAGTTGTCGTCCGATGATGTTGCATATGTGCTCGACTGGAGACAGATCTGATGACCAAGCAGGGCAAGGCAACATGTCGACAACCTGTACATCATATTGGGTTACAACAGTTGTACGCGGGCGAGCGTTATCCTGTTGGGAAAGACCCACTGGGATGCTATTCCTGAATGGCAGCATAACAGGTCGAATCACCAGGCTGACGTACAAATTTGTAGTCAAAGTGCGTCATACAAACACGAGAGTGCTCTTGCTGTCATACGAAATTGCACCCAAGGCCAAAACTCAAGTTACAGGTCCAGCGTGTGCAGCACACAGACAGGCTGACCTGGAGCTGCTCTTGAAGTAACTGATTTGTAACAGTTCGTTGTGTCACTGTCGTTCCAACTGCTGTTCAGATTGCTGTTGAAGACGTGTGCGATGTGAATGCCGAATACGGCGGTCTTTCCTCTTGATAGTGCCAATGGCCGTCCGGAGCCCGATCTTCTGGCGACCGTACAGTTTCTTGACCACTGCTGCCAGCAATCATGTACAGTGGCTACATTCTTGCGCAGTCTTTCTGCAACATCGCAGAAGGAACATTAAGCTTCTCATAGCCCTATTACACGAATTCATTCAAACTCAGTGATGTATTGATAAGGGCGTCTTTATCGCTTTAAAGGCGTTGTTGACTAACGCGAACACTCCACGTCCAATCTCGAAAGTAACTAACTCTCGCGACCGTTACAGCGTGTATTTAAAGCAAACGTGATTTGCATCCTCATAGTGGCTTTACTAGCGCCATTAGTATGCGACTGACGCTATATTTGAATAGACATTCATCATTCAGACGTAGAAACACGCCTTCAACTTTCGTTATGTCGCACAGTTCCTTCTTGGTGTTGCGATTTTTCCATTAGTGTATTATCATACTAAAAATAAAATAAGTGCCATGCTGGCATATAACATAATTACAATGTGTTGTGTTTATGGATATATTGTCCCTTTAATAATAAATGTATATTATGTGAAAAAGTATGGAATTAACCTAAACTAGTGCTGAGTCGTACAATGTGTAGAATGATAAACACCATTGTTAACGGGTTGTAATGAAAAAGTAAAATAATGAACCTATGTTACATTATGTTTAGTGATATTTAGCAAGAACAATGAATGAGGGGAATCAGCAAATGATAACTGCATAGTTGGAAAAGATTCAGTGAATTAATTATTCTTGTAATGGTAGGAATCGACATATCTTTACATATCACACAAGTTATTCTGAATTAAAATTAAAATCACATGTAATTTTGTGGTGAAATGGGATGTTCAACCGGCGTTTACTAATCCTGCACAATGAAGTAACGATACTTTTATTTTTCAGCGATGACACGAAGGAGTAATTGAAATTAATTTTTATCATGAATCTGGAGAGAGACTGATGAGGAATGGATTACTTTTTATTGAGTTGGAAGTAAGGGAATGTAGAAAATTAATAATGGTGAAAGTATATATAGGAGTAAAAGAGACGTGAGATACAATAATTAAATTTGTGTATAAGCTATAACTTTTTACAGGGAAGAACATTACCAGGACATACTGGGCCAGTAGTTGTGGTTCCCACTCTCAGCTCTAATGAGGAAATAGTTATAGTGATACTATTCATAATGTATTAAGAATGAAAAATATGTAGTATATGCAGTTTTCAAAAAGGGATTTCGTTATAACTGTCTTACTGTAAAGGCCAGTTCAAATTGACCTTGCTGCAGGTTTGGTTGAGTTGACTCGGTAGTATTTGGAAACCCTTACTTCATCATAGCAAGAAGAAATATGAAAGTTCACCTAGTGCACCAACAACATTTATTTTAAACATTGAGTAAATGGTAACAATAGAAGAATTTTATTGATAACGACCGGTGAGCAATCAGGCAAACTTCTAATAGGGAAATATATTTAAGCTAATGTTTGTATAAACGTGTTATGGACTCTATTATCTAAGTACTGGAATGAGTCAAATTATATTCTGAAGTGCTGGTCTAGGAAACAGTATTTGGTGTCAGAATATGCAAGCAATGACAGCAGGGATACAATCCCAAGCATCAAAGAATTTCAGTCCATATAGCTAGCTGTGTAAGGAAATATATGAGAAATTTATGTTGTACATTGAATTCTTCGTTGTGTTGTATTGAGCAGCGATTGTTGCATCAGCCCAAGATTATACTCAGTGTTGAATGTACTTAATATTGAAGCGAAAACTAATCAGGGATTTTATGGCATATATGTTGGAAGAATATATGAAGAATTTTGTTTTTCTGATAAGTAGATTTGAACTTTGTGGAATAGAAGGTTATTGAGTGATAATATTGCAATCTTATCTTTGCTTGAAGTTTTATAGGTTGAGTAGTATTATTTGGAAGTGTAATTGATATGTGAATCAGCACTGACCATTTTATTCCTTGAAAATGATTTAATGTCTGAGACTAAAAAAACTTTTAGCTTGTGCAGAGTGAAGAAAAATGTACTATAATTTGCAGTTCGATAGGTGTTTAATCAGTTACAACATGAACTGGTAGGGAGCCTACATGAAATGGTAGGGAGCCTGAATTTGGGAGCGGTAAGATCCTGGGCATACAAGGCTCAAGCACTTCATACTTTTACTACTATGTACTTATTTTTGAAATGTGATTTTTCAAATCTCACAAACATTTAAGAATTTGCCTTAGAGTCAGTTATGATTATTAACGATGATTTGGAAATTTCGTCAGAAGGATACTTTAACACGAGTAACATTTAAGAAAATACACATTTAAAAGACAATCCACCAAAGAGCCAAAATCAGAGGCATTTGCCCACAGTTCTGAAATACAATTACAAGGCGACTTTAACACAAGCATTAGAACAACCATCATAAAAATTTAAAGAAAATATCTTTAAATCCAAAAAATGAATTAATTCAGGTAATCTTTTAAATTTACTGAGACAGTAAAAGTTATCAAAGCACAGAAATTTGTAAATGAGTTAATCACCACAAAGGAAAAACAAATACTTTGATTAACAGATTTAGAGCATAGTTAAAAGGTAACTGAAATTTAATACATTAATCAAGGTAAGGTTATCAACTTGAGCTCTGGCAATGCATCATCAGTTGCTTGGTTCAGCTCAGATTCTCAAACATATGCAGAATAAACATTAAAATTACATAACAGGTGCAGATTATAGATTGCACGTGAGTGCTAGCCCTGAGAACAAGAGAAACCGTTTGGCTCACAGAAGCAAAAACACAATTAAATACAGAAATATTTTAAAACAATTTGAACATCTAATCATTCAGAATAAAATTCATATATTATTGCAAATAATCAATATGAAAGTGCTTTAAATACAAAATATAATACAAGATTTGAAATCCTGAACGTTCGGTGTAAGACACAGGTATGGGGTACAAAGAAACAATCTCAGTGATTAATCAGGTAAAATGGAACTACATCCAGCTAAAATGTGACACCCTGAACAGTTGCCTTAAAAATAACTCTTGCATGTTATAATTCCCAAGGATGCTAATCCACCTATAAAATCAAGGCCAAATAAACGCCGCTAGGGAGAGCTATACATGTTATAGCTGAGAGCCCAACACAAGTTTTAATTACCAGAGCTCTGCAAAAAACAGGGGATTCCGCAAATAGCATCCAACACTTAATCAGGAACGAAGAGCCCACCATTTATTTCTGTGCCAGATCGGGGAGCCGAAAGAATGCTGACAGGACCACATCCATCAGCCCAGACAGTACAAATGGGAAATGGCCGACTCAGAAGACGCAACCCATGTCTGCGAAGGCAGAGGGAAGAAATTATTCTTCAGATGGCGTCAGAAAACTCTCCACATTATATAGACGCAAACCAACACACGATAATCACACCTCCGTCCCCGAAGAGCCAGCCCTGTTAGTGTGCGGGACAAACAGCCAGAAAAGACAAGACACCACACAGCCATTAAAATCCATTCAGGCCACACGGCTGCCCCCTAGCAAGACGCCATGTAGGTCGCAGCTAGAGAACGAAAAGAACGAAACCAGGAACGTTCAGCCACTGGCAGTAATTGATAACATCTCACGCATGTTTCACAACAGCTTAAGTGAACATAATTCTTAAACTTAGCCCCTTCTGACAGCGTCTGCAGCTGGTTCAGGCTCTAGAGTCCTTCTGCGGCCAGGATAGGGAAGATGTTAATTCGGGCCACCTATTTAAGGACATCTTTTTACATACACTTCCCGATACCTAGACTCCCATAATATGTATCGATGAGCATTAAAATATGTTTAAAACCTTTATTCTCCCATTAATAGTGTTACATACCTACAAGATTAGCCTATCATAAATCATCCAACTCTCCTATTGTAACATGCCTATGCAGAAATGTTTGTTCGGTAGGTGTCTTCCTCGGAGTTCTAAAATGATTGATAACGTTTCTCTTGTATGAGCATTATTTTCTATTACAGCCAATACTGTGAGCAGTCTTAATTATACCACTGATTCACTGAGAATGCTACACAGGTGTTTCGCAGTTCATGTTACACACTTCTATAGGTTGCAGAGGAAACGTAGCAGATGAAGTTTTATACAGGAACCCATGTCTAGAAAAGTCATCCAATGACGATACAAAGCGTCAAAGTTATATACGCCGACACCTGTAAATGTATGTAAATACAGGGCGATTCTGTGATGATATTACAAACTTTCTAGGATGATGGAGGAGGGTAAATGTATCAACTTGAGGTGAGGGTCCTCGTATCGGAAACAAATGAGTCGAAAGTTATAAGCAACAACTGTTCTGATGCTTCTGACAGCGGAATACATGTACTGGTACTGTTGTAGTTGTGACCGCAGGGTAGGACAAAATCCAGAGGTGTTAGTAAGGACCAAAACAAGGAACAAATGTAACATGAACATGGGCTCTAAAATGCATACCTTAAGAGCTATGAGCACTTCTCCATCATCGTTACTGTAAAACAAATCTCCTTTATTGAACAAATTATAAAATAAATAAAATAAAAATATTAATTATTTTATCTGTATGATAGTGATTGGTTGTAATTAATATTTGCTTATCTGGAACGTGGACGTTTAATTATTTGGTATCAGACGCTTGACAATGGCTTTTTCGTAAATGCAATGTTATTCGTAGTTGACCGTGAAATAAGACTCAAATAATCGGACTTCGTATTTAAATCGTTTCCAAAGACTGCTGCGGTAGGTGCGGACTCAAATCTAAATTCTCAATATTAAGAGTAATTTTGCCAGCCATGTCAATACGTCGAACAGAGGTGACTGTCTACTAAACATAAAAAGTTTACACAGTTAGTTAAATCAGATATATTCAACCAATAAGCCTACAGTTAAATAATTCTACTTACTTTCATAAATATAAATTCTTTACAGAATCGAGTGCCTAGTAAGATTGCAACTCGCAGTGTTCTTATATAACATCAAATATGGCGGTGTGCCAGTCAATCAAATATACGTGCTTCCCGCACCACTTATCCAAGACCTCTCCTTCTTAATGAAACATAAGAGTATCGTAATTGTGTTTTTTGTTTTATCAGCGACATAGCGCTGCAGTTCTGTGCCATAGGCTTTATTTATTTGTCAGAGATTAATTATTTAACTAAGATTTCGCGTTTCCGAGGAAACTCACGCACGGCATGCAAATGTGCCTTTATAAAATGCTGGTAGCTCTTAAGCTATGCATTTCAGAGCCCATATTTACTGGACATTTGTTTCTTGTTTTGGTCCATACTACTACCTCTGAAAGCTGCCTGTCCTACAATCTTAGCAACAACAGTACCAATACATGTATTCTACTGTCTCAAGTATCAGAACGTATTTGCTTATAACTTTCGGCACGGTCGTTTCCTTTACAGTGACCCTCACATCAAATTGATACATTTATCCTTCTCCATCATCCTCTTTCTCTCTCTTTCTCTCTCTCTCTCTCTCTCTCTCTCTCTCTATATATATATATATATATATATATATATATATATATATATATATATATATATATATATATACTTCTAGAGGTTATAGAGAGGCTTAGTAGATCAGTGTGTATATATATATATATATATATATATATATATATATATATATATCGGCGCCGGCGCCTGTAACTTCGACGCCCTGTAGCGTCGTTGGATGACGTTTCCCGACATTGGTTCTTACGTAAAACTTGATCTACTAAGCCCCTCTACAACCTCTAGAAGGGTGTAACGTGAATTGTGAAACACCCTGTATATACTGCAGAGATAAACTGTACATTTTTTTGGCTGAATATCAATAACAGCATCACCACCATCTTACTCTAACGCTGCTTTAATGATTTCTGTCTTTCTTACTAAGTGGGCTTTTTATTTATTCTGTTGAGCAATTGTTTTTTTTCTCGGTACATTAGTCATACTTAATTTTTCTGAAAATATTTTCAATTCATTCACTACTGCGAGTGAAACAAGTAGTTATCAAATTAATGTATTCAGTTTGTGACAAAT
The DNA here is from genome assembly GCF_023864345.2 of Schistocerca serialis cubense. NCBI lineage: Eukaryota > Metazoa > Arthropoda > Insecta > Orthoptera > Acrididae > Schistocerca > Schistocerca serialis. The sequence goes on from NC_064643.1 coordinate 467,253,178, forward strand.
CCGTCATGTACCCTACGCCGTGATTCGCTGATGAGGTCTCATGTCGCGTGCTGTGATTGACTGGCAGAATCAGACTGAACAACTGCCATACTGATACAGGTCTGCAAAGCTTACAGGCCATATTTGGTGGTTGTCGTATTTGCAGTTGTGTATTATGAAAATATGCATTTCCAGTGCTACACCACATTAAAGATCTCTCCATAATGCATCAATTTTAGTAAGGTTTTGTTGTGTTAAATTAGAGGGAAATCTGACGTTGCTGAACAGTACTGATACCAAAATTAATATTTCTGAAAGACTATTACAACGTAAAAAAAATGTTATCCAGTTTCTATTTGGTTACCTTGCTTTTTCTTCGCTGGCTTTACAATTCACAGTATCATCTCACTATCATTTCTGATTAACTATATGTTCTTTCTGGAAACTGTCACTCCGAGAAATGAATGGTCTTTTAGCTGAAAAATCATATTCAGCATATCTGTGAGAAGAACTAAGACGCGTTTGCAACCCCAAAATTCCTCCAAGAGTACCGAAAATACTTCCCCACAGCGATAGTGCGCAATGGATTCCAACACAGGCGGCACTGTTGTCCACCTAACTGTAGCGCCATGAAGATCTGCGAACAGTGTTCCCAGGAAAACGAAAGTAGCATAGAGATAACACTGCTGCTAGACTGCTCGTGCTCATTATCATATTAAATGGACCCGTAAAACTTTGAATCCTGATTTTTCTGGAAATCTTGAGAAGTGCATCATACTAGAGCAGCATTCGTTACACTTTCTAAATGTAACATCAAGAATCGGATTAAATTATACGGGAGAATAAGCAAGAGAATATATTACAAAAAAAGAAAGAAACAAACTCATATAATATTTATAGAATTGGAACAGAATTCGGAAAAGTTACTGTAACTTAATAAGCAACGTCTTTAGTGATATATGTAATGCATCACTGCTGACACATGGAAGTCTTCGAGACAAATTAAAAAAGACAAGGTACCAAGAAAGACTTAAATAATTATCGCCCAATTTCCTTACTGACATCTCTTACCAAGATATTAGAAGAAGTGATGTATTCAAAAGTAGTCTCTAACTTAGAAATAATTTACTTAGCACATATCAGTTTGGATTCCAGAAAGGCACCTTTGCTGTTTACAAATTGACTCGCCAAATATTGCCAGCCTCAATAAGATATTGTTAGTTGGATTTTTTGTGTCCTCTTCAAGGCATTTTATTGGGTAGATCGTGTTACTTCCTCAGAAAAGCTCAAGTTTTATGAAAATGATGGCTTTACACACAACTGGTTCGAATCATACTTTAACAGAGCGCAAAAATTAGTGCTAAGTAGCTCAAACAGTACTGCAAGAAGAAACAAAGTTTGCGATTTGGGAGAAATCATTAAGGAAGTCCTAAAAGGTTCAATTATGGGATCATTCATAGCGTCATACCAACAATTAACGTACTACTAGAAAAGGAGTTAGTCAACCGCTCAAACGGCTCCAAATTTTTGAGCGTACATGCTGGTGATAAGTTCAGTTGGAAGAACAGTATCACTGAGGTGCTTATACAACTAATTTCAGCTACTTTTGCTCCTCGTATAATTGCTAGTCATGGAAAGAAACGAACCAACTTCCTGACATATTTTGCATGTTTCCACTCAATAATATCTTACAGAATGACATTCTGCGGTAATTAATCACGCAAGAAGAAAGTATTGCTTATACGAAAGCGAGCAGTGAGGATAATATGTGGTGTTGATTCGTGATAGTCTTGTAGGTGCCTCTTCAAGAAGTATTTTAACTGCACCATCTTAATACGTATATCCCCTAATGAAATTCATCATAAATAACTCATCACGATTTGAGAAGAACATTGGTGTCCATACCTACAAAACTATACCAACAACTTACCCTTATTACCAATCATTGAAGCTGTCAGAGGGTCAAAAAAGATTTCTATATGCAGCAAGAAATTATTTCTGACCATTTCCCCAAGAACATAAAAGGCTGACAGATAGCAAAGCAATTTTTAAATCTAACCTAAAATCATTCCTTCTGGACGACTCTTTGTATTCTGTGGACTAGTAGCCTTAAAAACACTAGTTTTTAAGTGTAGCTGCACGAGTAGGACTAGAAATCTAATGTATGAACTACATTAGTGTGAAAGATGAGTAAAATTGCGTGTATGCTTCCCTTGAAAGAGTAGATCTTTCTCCACTACATGTTTGTCACAGCCGCTTCAGTCTGGAACCGCGCAACCGCTACGGTCGCAGTTTCGAATCCTGCCTCGGCCATGGGTGTGTGTGGTATCAAATGGTTCAAATGGCTCTGAGCACTATGCGACTTAACTTCTGAGGTCATCAGCCACCTAGAATTTAGAACTAACTAAACCTAACTAACCTAAGGACATCACACACATCCATGCCCGAGGCAGGATTCGAACCTGCGACCGTACCGGTCGCTCGGCTCCAGACTGTAGGCCTAGAACCGCACGGCCACTCCGGCCGACTGTGTGATATCCTTAGGTTAGTTAGGTTTAAGTGGTTCTAAGTTCTAGGGGACTGATGACCTCAGGTGTTAAGTCCCATAGTGATCAGCCCTTTTGTTTGTCACAGGGCCTTTCGGAATTGTTATGAGCAGCAGAGAGGCAGTAGACATGGGAACTTTGAAACGTGGCAGGTTCCTTTCGTGCACTAAATTATACGTTTCGATTTTTAAAGTGATAATGTTGTAAATACTTCCAACGAAATTGTAAATCCCCACCACTGTACACTGCCGACATGGCTGCTGTGGCCAGCAGACTGTCCATAGCCATGCAGCGCGCGCAGCGGGTGACTGCAAAGCGTGCGAACGGGATAACGCGCCGGCCAGCGGACTGTGATCTTCCGGTTCAGCGACCAGCGCCCTATGTGCACTCACCATGTTGCAGGGGACGGTCATGCATGGGCTAGCAGCAGAATTCCGCAATGATGAAAAACAAAAAGCATCGGAGTTACACAATGCCCCCTGCACAAGAAATAAGCAAATGCGATGTATTAAGCAGCACTAAAAATTACTTGAAAAATTGAGGTGACAAGTGGAAGAGATAAATAGGTAAGTGTATCAGGGTTCCCAAATTTGGCGCTGCTGCTACCACTGACGACAGCAGGAGTGTGTCGCTTCAGCTAATAAGGCACAAAACGATTCGCGATTATATACTCAAAGAAAAAAAAAGACGCACCACGAAGAAATTATCCGAATGGGGTAGAAATTGATAGTTGTGATGAACATGTACAGACGAACAAATGATTACAATTCAGAAAAAATAGATGATTTATTTAAGAGAAAGACCGTCACAAATTCAGAAAGTTAATAATGGATTGGTCCACATCTCGTCCTTATGCGAACAGTTATCCAGCCTACCATTGATTGATAGAGCTGTTGGATGTCCTTCTGAGGGATGTCATGCCAAATTCTATCCAACTGGCGCTTTAGACCGTCGAAATCACCAGCTGGTTGGAGCGCCCCGTCCGCGTTCTTAAATGGTGAGATATCCGGCGACGTTGCTGGACAAGGTAGGATTTGGCAACCACGAAAACAAGCCGTAGAAACGCTCGCTTTGTGCAGGCGGGCATGCATCATCTTGCTGAAATGTAAGCCCAGGATAAAGGGCAACAAAACAAGACGTAGAAGATCGTGGAGGTACCGCTTTGCTGTAAGAGTGTCGCGGACGACAACTAAAGAGGTCCTACCATGAAGAGAAATGATGCTCCAGACCATCACAGCTGGCGGTCGTATGGCGGCTGCATTTCGACTGGTATCCCAGCGCTGTTTGGGATACCTCCAGACACGTCTTCGATGGTCATCGGGGCTCATTTAAAAGCGGAATACATAACTGAAAACTATTCTACTCTAGTCAATGAGATTCCAGACCGAAGACATTACTAGAGACACACTGGACGGCGGTGTCATATCGATTCGACTGTCGTCCATCGCACGGCCCGACAACCAAGTCATGGTCTGGGGTGCCATGTCCTTTCATAGTTGGATTCCTTTGGTTGTCATCTGCTGCACCCTTACAGCACAGCGGTACGTTGACGATATTCTACGACCAGTTTTGTTGCCGTTCATGGCAAACCATCTTGGGCTTATATTTCAGAAAGCTAATGCCCTCCCGCACGCAGCGAAATTGTCTACATCTTAACTTCGTGCTTACCAAACCCCACCTTGCCCCAACTGAAAACGTGATTCTGACGATATAACGCACCATTTGAACAGAATTTGGCACGATATCCCTCAAGAGAACATCCAACAACTTACTTTCATAGGAGCAATAGGTGGACAAACGCGTTATTGAATTGCTCAATTTGTGAAATTTCTTCTCTTGAATAAATCATCCAATTTTCATGAAACTTATCACTTGTTCGTCTGTACATATATGTCACAGCTACTAATTTCCGTCCCATTCTGGTAATTTCTTCGTGGAACGTCTCTTTTGACGTCTTATAATGTACGCTGATTAGCCAAATCTTTACGTATTACCCAGGCCCACCGTGTGACTGAATTACTCCTGGTTGAACTTTAGGAAAGTGGCGCGGTAAGGAAAGTATACCGGATGATTCAAAAGCAAGGAACTGATAGAGAAGCCGAAATACAACAACTGTGACTATGAGCAAACAGTCTGGGAAGTAATCCGCAGCCAGTTAAGGCTCTGGAGCGTCAGGAACCGTAAGGACAATCAATGCCCACACGCCATAAGTTCAGTACAGATAATGCACTGTTTAGCAACACAACAATGATTTCTGTTACACAGTGTGTTCAAAATGGCGACCATCACTGTCAATACGACATAACAAATTTATAGAAAATTCTGGTAATCTATAGCAAGTGCACTAGGCGTCGCACGAATCTCATCAGATGGTGCGAGTAAGATATCAAAAAGTGTTTCTTTGCTGGAAAATTTATTTTTCGAAATTTGTCGTAGGGTCTTATGGAACCAAACGTCTGAGGTCATCGGTCCCTAAGCTTACATACTACTTAATCTAACTTAAACTAACTTACGCTAAGGACGACACACACACCTATGCCTGAGGGAGTACTCGAACCTCCTACGGGGTGAGGCGTGTGGACCGTGACAAGACCCCCTTAGACCACGCGGCTACCCCGAGCGGCCCCTTTGTTGGAAATTTGTTTAACGTACACAAGGCTTTTCGAATGAAAAGAAAAGTAATCAAGTGGTGTCAGATCAGAGAAGCGAAGTGGCCATGCAACTAGACCTCCGTTTCCGATCCAACGCGTGGGATATATGGCAATGAGTACGTCACATACTTGTACTGAAATGTGTGCAGTCGCTAAGTCTACTTTCATACGTCGCATGTTAAGTTGGACATCTTATAACAGTTCTGGGAGAACTTGTTCGTGTGAACTTTGCGTATCACTCCATTCAAACGAAGTGGCAGGAGGTAGGATCCCCTCACATGATCGACGATAACAGCGGTCCATACATTCACTGCAGACTGCTCTTTGCGGGGGCGTTGAAATGGGACGGGACGGAGGTTTACTGCCACGCCCAGATGTGGCTGTAATAACAAATTATCCACCTCTGGTGAACTGTGCCGTATCCATGAACAACACATTACTATATTTGCAAAATTAAACTCTTTTTCGGAAATCATCCACATCCAAACCATGAACTCGCTGATGATGGTAGAAATACGAGTGGTTGTCGTGCAGGACACGCCACACACTGCTTTGAGACATATCCATGCTACGAGCAATGGCATGCGTGCTTGTTTGTCATGCAGGACACGCCACTAATTGCTTTGAGATATATCCATGGTATGAGCAACGGCATGCATGCTTGTTTGTCATGCAGGACAGGCTACCAATTGCTTTGAGACATATCCATGGTATGAGCAATGGCACGCGTGGTTGTTGATGTATGCTCTTCCACTTGCAAGTCCCTTCTCTTCCATACTGACTGTTGGAGTACTCCGTCGGCCACGACCTTTCCCCGAGTCAGCGGCGAACTATTTGAAAAGTTCGAGGCTGTGGTTTACGTCTGTTCGGATTCTGAGCGCGGTATAGGCGGCAAGGTTCGTCTGTATTCAGAGTAGCCCGACCATACATGAAATGCTTGTCTCGCACTTCTGCAGACGTGTCCCGTTCCATTTCCAAAAAGTACTGTCCGTGTCAAAAATATTCCTGTTACTTTCGGTAACGCACAGTATACACTCAAAATCCACAGCAGTAACGCAAAAAATACCTGATTGTCTCAGACAGCACAAGTGAGAAGCACATGCACACACACAGCAACTAATAGCCGAGGGTTGGGTTGTTTGGAGGAAGAGATCAAACAGTGAGGTCATCGGTCTCATCGGATTAGGGAAGGACGGGGAAGGATGTCGGCCATGCCCTTTCAATAGAACCATCCCGGCATTTGGCTAGAGCGATTTAGGGAAATCACGGAAAACGTAAATCAGGCTGGCCGGGCGCGGGATTGAATCGTCGTCCTCACGAATGCGAGTCCAGTGTACTAACTACTGCGCCACCTCGCTCGTGATAACCAAGGCCTTAATGTCATGACAATAGACGGAACGCGCATAAACGACAAGCCGTTGTGAGTATACATAAACCTTAAATTCCCTTTGCTAAACGTACGGCGCATATGCGTTGACTGTTCCTGGCATTCCAAAGCTGCCACTGGCTCATATTTACTTCCCAGACCGCAAGTCGCTATTCGATAATTGTTGTATTCCGACCCCCCTAATCTGCTCCTTCAATGTGTGCGCAACCTTTTGAATCAACCGGTATAAGCGGAGTAGAAACGAAGGTGGAACCATTCTTATGACAATGTTGGCAGCAAATAGAAAAATCCACTGATATAACAGACTTTGAGGAAGCAGAGATTACAGATTAAGAAAAAGTAACACACTACTAAGTAATTATACAAATAGGACGGAAATCGGTAATGTGATGTAAATGCACAGACCAACAAGTGCTTACAATTTCTGAAAAACATTGGATGAATTATTCAAGAGGAAGAGCTACAGAAATCGAGCAAGTCAATAACGCATTGGTCCACCTTTGGCTGTTATTCAAGCAGTTATTCGGTTTCCCATTCATTGACAAAGTTGTTAGACGTCCTCCTGAATGATATCCTGTCAAATTCTGTCCAATTGTCGCGTTAGATCGTCAAAATCCCGAGATAATTGGGGAGCCCTGCCCGTAATGTTCCTAACGATCGCAACTGGAGAGAGATCCGGTGACCTTGCTGGCGCCCAAGGTAGGGTTTGGCGAGTACGAAGACGAACAGTAGAAACTCTCGCTGTGTGTGGACGGGCGTTTCCTTACGAAACGTAAGCCCAGAATAACTTGCCCTGATGGGCAACAAAACGGGGCAGAATATCGTCACGTACTGGTGTGTCGTAAGGATACCGCGGCTTAAAATGAAAGGAGTCCTGCTATGAAAAAAAATTGTACCCCAGACCATGACTCCTGGCTGTCGGGCCGCATGGTACCATTTTGGTACCACATCGTTGTCCGGAGAGTCTCTAGAAACGTCTTCGCTGGTCATGAGAGAACAGTTCGAAGCGGGACGCATCAATGAAGACAATTCCATTCCAGTCAATGTCAGCCCGCACACGGCGGGAGTTTCTACTGCTTGTCTTTGTGTTGCCAAACCCTCCCTTGGCCTCCAGAATGGTCGCCAAATCTCTCTCCAAATGAGGACGTTTGGAACAAAGTGCGGAGGGTCCTCCAACCAGCTCCGGATTTTGACTATCAGACGCCCGAACTGGACAGAATTTGGCATGATATCCTTCAGAAGGATATCCAACAACGTTATCAATCAATGGGAAGTCCAATAATAGCTTTCATAAGGGTCAGAGGTGGACCAATGCATTAATCACTTGCTCAATTTGTGAAGTTCTTTCTCTGGAAAAAATCAACCAATTTCTCTGACATTATAATAATTTGTTTGTCTGTACGTATATGGCATATCTACCGATTTCGTAGTGCATCTTTATTTTTATCTTGGTATATTATAGCTCAATATCTGGCATTGAGCATCTCAGAAACGGTGAAGCTGGTCGGGTCTTTGCTTGCTTCTGTCGTTAGCATCCATGGAAATTGCCTGAAGGACGGTGGAACCACGAGCAAGTCAGAAGACGTTGAGTGACCATGCCTCTTCACTGTACGTAGAGGTTGGCGGCTTGTGTGCTCTTTAAAGAAGGATAGGGAGCGACCTGCGGCAGATCTGACAACAGAGTACAAAGCTGCTGCAGGCGCAAGTGTTTCGGAGTGCGCCTTTAAGCGCACATTGTTGAACAAAGCGCTCTGCAGCAGAAAATCTCTAAGTCTTTCGCCGCTCGGGGTAGCCGCGCGGTCTTGGTCGCTGCCACGGTTCGCGCGGCTTCCCCCGTCGGAGGTTCGAGTCCTTCATCGGGCTTGGGTGTGTGCGTAGACCTTAGCGTAAGTTAGTTTAAGTTGGATTAAGAGTAGTGTGTAAGCCGAGGGACCGATGACCTCAGCTTATCACAAATTTCCAAATTTTCCCTAAATGTTTCCATGTTGATCCAACGACATCGTCAGTTAGCATTGCAGTAGGCGCGGGATCATTGAGATTGGATGGTGGATCAGTGAACACGTGCTGCCTGAACGGATGAAGCCTGTTTCTTGTTACACCTGGTCGATGGTTGTGTCTGGATTAGCCATCATCCAGGCGAACAATTGTTAAGACACCTGCACTGCGCCTTGGGTGCAGGTCAGTGCGGGCACATTACACTATGGGAAAAATTCAGCTGGCATTTCATTGGATCTGCGGTAGTAAGCAAAGCTTTGGACTACGAAAAAAATTATTGCTGATCATCTGTACCGCTTCATGCCTGATGTCATCCCCGAAGGCGATGGCATCTTCCAGCAGGATAGCTGATGGTGTTACAAGGCCATAAGCATGCTATAGTGCTTTTAAGTTCGTCGTGCTGAACTCCCGTTTATGTCTTGTCCATCAAATTTGTCTGAAGAGAAGCCGATCGGAAGCATGGGGGACGCTATCGTGCGCCAGCTCCGCGTGCATGAAACATTGTCCGTAATTACGGGAATAACTTGACCATTGCGTAGGCGTCTAAAGGCACATACCTTCGTAGACATACCGTGGAGTTGTCGAATCCATGTCACGTAGAATCGCTGCTGTACTGGGATCCAAAGGTGAACCAAAACGCTATTAAGCAGTCGGTCAAACTTTCGTGGCTCATCAGTGTATGGGACAGCGTGTCAGAGACTCACAGTTGTTATGAGTCTCTATCTGATGTCGGGAGTACCAACAGTCCTGTATTTATTTATTTGCCCTCGAAACCATAGTCTTATAAATGGCTGGGTACGATTTTACTATAGATGAACGGTACATCTATAATCACACGAGAAGCTCTACTTTCGATAACAAACGGAGCCAAAGGTGCTTCAAACGAGGCTGTGCGTTCAAAACAACACATCTTTTGTAGAAATCAAGGTGCAATGACAGTTCTTAACAAGGGTCTTTCGGCTGTCCTAACAAAATACGAGGGCCTTCAATAAATAATGCAACACATTTTTTTCTGAAAGCAGATTCGTTTTATACAGTATTCCAATACACCGTATTACTCTTCCACTCCTTTGGCTACAAAACCTATTTCTCAACATAAGCTCGGTTCAATGCGACGCCGTTACGCCACCGTGCTGGGCGAACTTGTATGTCCGCATGATAGGCGACGTTGGAGCCAACGGTTCGCTGCATCAGTAACCGCATCATCGTCCACATACTGCTCCCCGCTGAGTGCAACTTTCAGTGGGCCAAACAGATAGAAGTCGGAAGGTGGAGGATCTGAGCTGTAGGGTGGATGACGAAGCACAATTCAGTGAATTTCTGTAAGTTCCTCTCCGGTGTGCAAATTTGCATGAGGCCCTGCGTTGTCATGGAGAAGAAGAAGTTCGTTAGCATTTTTGAAGTTAGAAAACGGTTAAAGTCGTTTTTTAATTTCCTGATGGCAGCACAATACACATCTTCGGTGTTGATAGTAGCACCATGAGCGAGGACATCAAACAGGATAACACTTCCATCGTGCCAGAAGACCGTTCCCATGACTTTATCAGTTGAGGGTGCGGCGTCGAACTATTTTCGGAGGAGGGGTTGTGTGGCCTCACTATATGGATTGCCGTTTTGTTTGCGGTTCGAAGTGATGGACTCATGTTTCATCGCCTGTGACGATGTTCGATAAAACATCATCGCGATTTGCATCCTAACCCTAAAACATATCATCATCTTGCGGTTTTTCGTCGCTCTTTAGGGTCTCCTGTAGGCGACGAGGAACGTAGTGGGCACACACTTTTGAATACCCTAATTGGTGGACGAGTGTGTCGTCAGTTCCAACAGAGACGTCCAGTAGTGCAGCGAGGTGTTTGACTGCGATCCGTCGATCACCTCGTATGAGAGTGTCCGCACGTTCCAACACCGCAGGAGTCACAGCTGTGTGCTGTCGTCCGGCACGCGTGACCTCGGACAGGTTTGCGCAACCTGTTGTGATGATGACAGGTGCCTCCCCCCACGACTCATAGTGCTTTTTTTTTACTGACAGGTCTCCATAGACGTTCTGCTGGCGCCTATGAATATCTGCGATGCTTTCATTTTCTGCCAAAAGAAACTCAACGACAGCTCTCTGCTTCGAATACGCCTTCGTTACAGACGCCTATTTGAAGGCTATGTATAGCACCGCCATCCTTCGGAACTTGATGAAAATATAGGGACTGAAGTGGGATTATTCCACGATGTCCCACAACAAATTCTCCGTTATTTCAAACAAAACTGGCCTAGAAAAGAGGATTGTGATACTTTTTGAGCACCCTCGTATCTTACCTAAACTGGAATATCTCATGGAAAAGTTAACACGGAGAAGAGGTAGCTGTGCGCCGAACCGGCACTCGAAAGAGTTGAGACGTCTTAAATGGAACCTGAGATGTCCACCGAATATGGCTGCGCACGGTTAAGACACTAACACTAGGGGTTAACGTCTCGTCGACGACGACGTTGTTCGAGGTGAAGTACATGCTCGAATTAGGAAACGATATGTATCATGCCCTTTTTACAAATGAGCTATCCCGACATTCGCCTTAAACGAATTCAGAGCAACCTCAGAAACCCTGCATCTGATTGTGAATGCCGACCGCCGTCCTCCCGAGCCCAATGGCAGTTTAAGTCTCCATCCATCTGTAGGGTTTCCTAGGTTCCTCGGAATCATTTATTGCCCTCTGTAAAAAAAAAAAAAAAAAAAAAAAAAAAAAAAAAAAAAAAAAAAAAAAGAGGACAGAGAGAGAGAGAGAGAGAGAGAGAGATCATTTCTGTCACAGCTCTCCTCCAATCCTCGCTGGTGCTTCGTCTGTAATAACCTTGTTTTCGACAGTGTGATAAACCCTGAACTTCCTTCCTTCTTTCTTTCTTTCTTACGTGAAGGGCCAATTGACTCAAAACTGCGGCTTGACACTTGCAGCACTCCTACCCAAATTCCATAAAGTATCTTCAGGCATTCTGTGAGAATAGAACCCCTACAAGAAAGTAAAAAAACTGAGAATAAGACTCTTCAACACTCTCAGAATTGTTAATAAGATCAAATTTGTACTCGTACTTTATCGGACAAGATACTATGGGCTGACATTGTTGTGATGGGGTAAGTGTGTTTCATAGAGATACAAATTTCATAGTGCACTGTATATTTCCTCCTATGACAGCATGGTGAAAGAGCCTCTGTGGGTTCTGAAGGAAATTGTGACGAGATAATGATGGTTGTGGAATCGGTGCCTGACATGGAGTCGTAAGAAAAGTTTCTTAGTTTGCTTCCCCGTCTTTTTAATATCTTTCGAGTGGCTTGATATTGTCTTCTAGTCCGCAGCTCGTGGTCGTGCGGTAGCGTTCTCGCTTCCCACGCCCGGGTTCCCGGGTTCGATTCCCGGCGGGGTCAGGGATTTTCTCTGCCTCGTGATGACTGGGTGTTGTGTGATGTCCTTAGGTTAGTTAGGTTTAAGTAGTTCTAAGTTCTAGGGGACTGATGACCATAGCTGTTAAGTCCCATAGTGCTCAGAGCCATTTATTGTCTTCTATTTCTCTCTACACATGGTGTCCCAGGAGGATGGTCAATATTCAGAGACATTACAGGAGCTATCATTCAAAGCAAAAACGTCACTAAGCATGAGCTCTAAAATGCATACCTTAATAGCTATGACCACTTCTTCATTTTCGATATTGTGAAACAAATCTCCTCTATTGCACGTTCTTTGCTTTCCATGTTTTGAGGTGTGGTAGCGTCGACTAAAACAAGAAAAAACTATTTCCATTAAATATGGGTTCTAAAATGCGTACCTTCGCTAATGTGAAACACATCTATTCTAAGAAACAAGTGGTAATAGCTATTAAAGTATGCATACTAGACCAAATGTATACTAGACTTGTTTGCTTCGAAAGATCCCTGAATACTGACCATTCCTCCTAGGACATCCTGTACGTACTTGTAATAACTTCATCATCCATTTGTACTACACCCAACATCTTAGATGCTACATACATCAAAAAACGTCTTTTATCACTCCGGTTCCCAGAACTCCTCATATAGAGGTTCACTGTGGATATTGTATCACAGACACAGTTCGTTTGACTATTCACATATGTCACTAAACCCGTCCAAAGATGTAAACAACAATGTATGAGCAGCGCCTACTAGACGGAGGGGAACCGACAGCCGATCAGTTACAGTCATTACGCCAGGAACAAGGTACACGGCTCGTGTTGTCTCTAGTTCAATCATGTCTAGAAGCTCAATACCACGGTTCGATCGCGTCCGCGTTTTTACTTTGTGCCAGGAAGGGCTCTCAACAAGGGAACTGTCCAGACGTCTCGGAGTGAGCCAAAGTGATGTTGTTCGGACTTGGAGGAGATACAGAGAGACAGGAACTGTCGACAACATGCCTCGCTCAGGTCACCCATGGGCTACTACTGCAGTCGATGACCGCTACCTACGGATTATGGCTCGGAGGAACCCTGACAGCGACGCCACCATGTTGAATAATGCTTTTCATGCAGCCACAGGACGTCGTGTTAAGACTCAAACTGTGCGAAATAGGCTGCATGATGCGCAACTTCGCTCCCGACGTCCATGGCGAGGTCCATCTTTGCAACCACGATACCATGCAGCGCGGTACAGATGGGCCCAACAACATTCCGAATGGACCACTCAGGATTGACATCACGTTCTCTTCACCGACGAGTGTCGCATATGCTTTCAACCAGACAATCGTCGGATACTTGTTTGGAGGCAACCCGGTCAGGCTGAACGCCTTAGACACACTGTCCAACGGGTACAGCAAGGTGGAGGTTCCCTGCTGTTTTGGCATTATGCGGGGCCGACGTGCGCCGCTGTTGGTCATGGAAGGCGCCGTAACGGCTGTACGATTCGTGAATGCCATCCTCCGACCGATAGAGCAATCACATCGGCAGCATATTGACGAGGCATTCGTCTTCATGGATGACAATTCAAGCGCCCGTCGTGCATTCCTTCAGGAATGACTAGAGCGGCCAGCATGTTCTCCAGATATGAACCCTATCGAACATGCACGGGATAGATATAAAAGGACTGTTTATGGACGATGTGACCCACCAACCACTCTGAGGGATCTATGCCGAATCGCCGTTGAGGAGTGGAACAATCTGGACCAACAGCGCCTTGATGAACTTGGGGATAGTATGCCCCGACGAATACAGGCATGCATCAATGGAAGAGGACATTCAACTGGATATTAAAGGTACCGGTGTGTGCAGCAATCTGGACCACCACCTCTGAAGGTCTCGCTGTATGGTGGTACAGCGATGTGTGGTTTTCATGAGCAATAAGAAGGGCGGAAATGATGTTTATGTTGATTTCTATTCCAATTTTCTGTACAAGTTCCGGAACTCTCGGAAACGAGGTGATGCAAAACTTTTTTTATGTGTTTATTTTACACCGTCTGATCTTTGTCCAATGATTTCTACTGTTTATTGCTGCCTGCAGTGCCCAGTCGACTGTTGTTGGCTACTTCAGCAGACGTCACGCTGTTATCTCTCTTCATAGGATTTCCTACGTAAATCTTTTATTGACAGCTAGCCTCTTCCAGTATATCTCCTAATTCTAAAGAATTCCTTCACTGTCTTCTACTGTATTCGACCAATTTTCATGTTATGTTACTTCAGTGGCCGCCAAACTACAATTCGCAGTGTTCGTGCGGCCCGTCGTTTTCGGCCGTATTTTACACTGAGGTAAAAAAAGTCACGGGATACCTCCTAATATAGTCTCGAATATCCTTTTGTGCGGCGTAGTGCAGTACAAGATGTGTCGTGAACTCAGCAAGTCACTGGAAGTCCTCTTCAGAAATTTTTAGTCATGTTGCCTCTATAGCAGTCCATCATTGCGGAAGTGTTCCCGGTAAAGGATTTTGTGCACGAACTGACCTCTCCCTTATGTCCCATAAATGTTCGACAGGATTCATGTCGGCGATCTGGGTGGTCGAATCATACGCTCGGACTGTTCAGAATTTTCTTGATGCCAGTCGCAAACAAGTGTGGCTCTGTGACATGGCACATTGTCATCCATAAAAATCCCGTCATTGTTTCGGAACTTGAAGTCCATGAAAGGCTGCAAATGGTCTCCACGTAGCCGAGCATAACTATTTCCAGGAAATAATCGGTTCCTTTGAACCAGAGGATCCAGTTCATTCCACATAAACATACCCCACATCATTATGGAGCCACCAACAGCTTACACAGTACCTTGTTGACAACTTGGGTCCATTGCTCGGTGAGGTCTGCACCACACTTGAACCCTGCCATCAGCTCTTACTAACTGAAATTGGGACTCATCTGTCCATTCCACGGTTTTACACTAGTATAGGGTGGACCTGATATCGTCAGGAGCCCAGGAGGTTGCGGACGTTGGTGTGCTGGTAGCAAAAGCACGCGAGTCGGTCATCTGCTGTCCTAACCCATTAACACCAAATTTCGCGGAACTCTCCTAAAAATGCATTCGTCGCACGTCCCACGTCGATTTCTGTTGTTATTTCACACAGTATAGCTTATCTGTTAGCACTGGCAATTCTACACAAAAGCTACTCCTCTCGGTCGTTAAGTCAAGGCCGTCGGCCACTGTGCTGCCCGTGGTCAGAGGTAAAATGTGGTACACGTGGCACACTCTTGACACTGTTGATCTTTGAATATTGAATTCCATAACGATAACCAAAATGGAATGACCCATGCGTCTAACTTCAACTGCCATCCCTTGTTCAAAGTCTGTTAATTCCCGTCGTACGACCATAATCACGTAAGAAGCCTTTTTACATGAATCATTTGAGTACAAATGACAGCTCCGCTAATACACTGCCCTTTTGTGCTTCTGTACGTGATTCTATCGCGATCTGTATTTGTTCATATTGCTATCCCGCAACTTTTTGTCACCTTAGTGTATAATAATATGCATCTAGCAATGAACAGCAGAATCCAAGAACGTCAATTAACATTTGAGGTTCTTGAGAGTGTATTTATCTTGCTCAGTAACAAGTAAAAATACTTACAGAAGTAGTTATACTTTAAGATATGTTCAGTTTTAATTGAAGTTGATGAACTCGACCGTGAGCTGTGTAAAATTTACCGCTTACTTCAGGGACAGAATTGTACATAGCGCGGCCACTGCGGGGTTAATAGAAATGAAAGGGGGAATATTTCATTGTTTGTGTTCCAAAGCTGACACTCAAGTGCGTCTGGGACTAGCAGCCGTCAGCTGCAATGGTATGACTGTCAAACAGAAGTAACATGGATTCGTGAATGCGCATTATAGAGGCGCTCATCTTCAAATGTGATACATACACTGAAATGCCAAAGAAACTGGCATAGGTATACGTATATGTGTAAACAGGCAGAATACGGCGCTGCAGTCGGCAACGCCTATACCGCTATACATATCTCTGTGAAAAGCAAAGATACAACGAAAGCAATCATGCTTATTGAAGTACCCCAGACGGCTAAAGAACATTTGCTTGAAACATTTTGTAGTTTGCATCTGTACAAACAGTTATTTAGGGTCGTCAAGATAAATGGGCCACCCTGCATATCTCTCAATTCCTGTCGATACTATTTCTTTGAATTCAAGCCACAGCTGGTATACACTTACAGATACATTGTTAATGTGAAAGCGGTGAGATTGTCTCTCAGAAAGGCGTCAAGTGAATTTTTATCCGCTTTTTTTGAATAGATATATTATTCATTTCTTTATGGAGGGTTTGGGCGTTGCAATATTCAGTCTCGCTATGACAACCCTGTGTTCACTAATCCCTGTACCTCTTTTGATGCTCGTTATTAGCTCAGAATTATTTGTTGCTAAGAAGCAAAGTGTGTTTTCACAAACGTTTACTATTCGAGTTGGCTCAAGAACTAACTGCTCGAAATAATTTTCAGAGAACGCGTTTAGTACAATTATGAATGATGAGTTATGCCTGAATCCCAATTTAAACATGTATTTTCGCCAACATATCGAGGTTAATTGAGGTCACCACCAACTATAATTGTATGTGTCGGATACGTGTTTGAAATAAAACTCAAGTTTTCTTTGAACCTTTCAGCAACTTTATCATCTGGGTTGGGAGGTCGGTAAAAAGATCCAGTTATTATTTTATTCCGGTGTCCAAGAATAACCTCTACCCATACGAACTCACAGGAACTCTCTACTTCATCTTCGCTACAAGATAAATCACTTCAGCAACAAACACGCCATCGCCAGTTGTGTCTAGCCTATCCTTTCTGAACATCGTTAGGTACTTCTCAAAAATTTCGGCTAAACTTAACTCCTGCTTTACCCAGCTTTCAGTGCCTATAACGATTTGAGCATGAGTGCTTTCTATTAGCGCTTGGAGTTTTGGTCCTTTCCCAACACAGCTACAACAAATTCTATACCCTTTTAGTGTTTCCCAAGACACCCTACTCTAAAAAACCGCTCACTCCACACCACACAGCCCCAGCTACCCTATAGCCGCCTCGTGCATGCAGTGGTCTGCTGACCTATTTCTCGGAACCAGAAACCCAACCACCCTATGATGCAAGTCGAGGAATGTGGAAAACCGTCTGAGCCTCTGATTCAGACCCTCCTCTCGGCTCTGCACCAGGCATGGGGAAGGACCCATTCCATCTCTGGAATGACTTCACTCGTTATGTACATGGAGAGCACATTGCCTTTCTTCCCCTCCTTGGCCTCCATGTCCCTATGGAGCCCTATAACGCGCATAACATTGGAGCTCCCAACTACCAATAATATCACCGCCTGTGACTGCCTGGATCTTTTAAGCTGAGATATTTCCTCTGAAACACGACACAATCAAGTGACTGCATCTGGCTGAGGGACCGAGTCGGCCACATATAGCACATGGAAGTGGCTTGTCAGGCCAACCAGGGAGGCCTTCCGTGCCGCCACCTGCCACGCCCTGCGGCAACCTGCCACTCAACTAAGGGTGAGGCGTCAACGTCAGTGTGATCAGTAATTGGGCTGGTCACGAGCGCGCCGATTGGCGGTCTCAGACGTGCTGGACGTCCGCTGGATTATCACGGCCGACGTACAGCTCCAAGATGTGTAACCGAAGCCATCACAGTCTGGAGCTGAGAGCGAAGTGTCATCAACTTGGCTCGCACCCTCAAACAGCAATCACAGTCGCTGTCCATACTAAAGACCATGGAAAACTTGACTACACAGACAAACGAAGGACTATCAGCACGCGCTACAAAACTCCGAAAACGAAAGAACTTGTCACCCTGAGATTCAAAAACTGAACTACCAAAGCACTCACGTGAGACTAAATAATTCGCTCCTGATTAGAACCTGTAATATGTCACAAAATCGGTTTACTTTCCGACACAAATGAAAACTCGAGAACTGTGTCAATTACATATTAAATTAACTCGAAGAAATTCAGGAAACTTAACTAACAAAGCACACAGATACTGTATAATCTACTCTTGGTCAAGAACTCATAAAATGTCACAAAATCGGTTACGTCCCTGTTGCTTCTTGTATCTCGGCCGACTGCTGCTGCCATTACCTAATTTCTCCATTTCTTCAGAAAATGATGAATGGTAATACGCAGACGCTAATGTAACTTTCTTAATCTTTCACATTGTATTAACGAGTCACAAATACTTAATGCAGAATGTTCTTTGTCAAATAGTGGAAATTCTACCTCTGTAAGTTTTGAGCCTCATCCGAAGTTCACTATTGACCATGAACAAGCAGCGGGCATCGAAAGACAATTGCCACTTCAGACCCATCTACTTAAATGTCAGTGAAACTGTTCGTTACTAGAGAATATCGGACAGTATTCTAATTCTAAATAATATTACAAATTACCAGTTGCCAGTCTCCTAATTACATTACAAATTAGCACTTGCCAACACATAAGTGTAGAGAGAACTGGTAATAATAAATTATTACAACACAGCCATATGCAGCTGAAGGAAGACAGCAATAGGGAAAAGGATAAAATGAAGTCGTCCTTGGGGTCTTACAACAACTGCCAATGACGCAACCAACCTTCGAATAACTTTGTCATCCGCATTGTCACTATAAAAAAATATTTAATCGAAAAAGGTGACTCAGTTCACGGATCACAATAAATCGATGCGGCAAGCAGAGAATATACAGTCTGAACCAGAATTCCAGAGATAAATTTTCAGAGCTTGTTCTAGGAAACAAATATTTTGGTAGGAGAGTCCTACGTCTCCTCAGCCCGTTACAAGCTAATCATGTATCACGATTTACTGGGTTTGTTACTGCTACCATCCTTCATTCTGTGAAAATACCTTCACGACAGTGAAGAAGCATGTAACATGTAATAACCGAAACATAAAACACACAACATAAAGTAATACAAAAAAGCTCAGATGTGAAGGTACTGTGATGCGGTTGCCGTCGCTGCAAGGCCAGTTCAGCGAAGCGTCTTTGTGCCGGTCTTCCGCTGCTTTCAGTGCACCCACACACGAGACCAACTCTTCACTAGTAAATCTATAAATACTGCTGAGTATCACTATTAACGTACAACTAACGCCGCCGGACAAACAAATTCGTCGTAGAACCGAGCAGTACTGATTTCAAGATTGAAGCCAAAGAAAAAAGTTAGCAATGCAGTCATCATAAACAAATACCGTGAGTAAACGGGACAATTTTGTTTCCAAATGCGACACAGCGTATACCGTCAACATCTGCACTGTAGCACATACTTTCAGTGCAAAGCAGATACCAAGCTAACTGGGGCCAGAAACAAACGAAATCAAATAACGCTGTAAAGGGCCGCCGGAGGCCTTTGGTCGCTAATATCAAAATACTCAGAAGGTATCCCTGATCAACCTCTGAAAGTTTATCGGTGGATTTCTGTTCACTCAGTATAATCAGGAAGAATGCAAATAGTGTGGTAGTCCTAACTACCATATGTTATTTGGAGACGTGTGCAAGTGTCTCTTCGCTACAATTCGCTCATAAGCAGCACATAATCGTATCATGCCTGTAGCTGTCTTTGCATTGTCGGCCTAAGACAGCAAAAGGACTAAAACTTTTCTGCTTATTTGGACATCAGATGCATTATTGATGCGTTTTTAAGAGGAAACAGTAGCTTGCTACAGAGTTCGGTTATTTCCTTCTTTCTAAGAAAAAAATACGTTATATCTTAAGTAAATTCAAATAACATCCCCCCTTTACTAACATTTCTTCCTTTTAGGACAGTTAGGACTTTGTTACAATTCCATAATCCATAATTGCTGGAAAATAAAATACAGTAAAACACTATGGGAAAAAAAGAAGTAGCACATTTAATTACAAATGAAATCTCAAGATTTATTTGCAGTTCTAGTTTACAGCTTGTTAGATAGAAAAGAGCACTACCATTACAAGGATCATATTTTATGTAAGAAGGGTGTTCCACCACAGATACAAGGTAAACGAAACATGCATCTTGCATTGAAAAGAATTTACCTACATTTTATGGAGTATATAGTTGCAAAGGCGCTGATAGGTAAGCGGAAATTGGAGAGTAACGAACTGTGAAGTTCTCTTCAAGCTAGAAAACAAGCACGCTTGATGAACCTCTGAACGACGGAAATGAGGAACAAATAGGAAATTTACTGCTTCTCGGCTGGCTAGGTCCTCTTCTTTAAAGACTTTTAGGAAGACAGCAATGAACATCGGAAATTGAAAGGAGTGTCATAGCAAACTACTCTCAAGTGTCAGTGGTCAGTGCAATAATATCACTCACGACGACAATGAAAAATGACAAAAAAGAACTTGTCACTTTCCTCCAGAAATAAAGCCATTAGTCCACAGTGTCATTTTTTTCCGTCGTTACGAAGAAAATGCTGGACGAATAGTTTACTGTAAAGCAGCCTATCTCTAAGAAGTTAGTTGCAGTCTGACATTAAAATAACTAATGGTGTAATTAATAGAAAATACTTGTAGAGAAGCATGTTCCACATCTTGAAAATATCAAATGTCACACTGTACAAACAGAACCGGCAAAAATTCCTCTATAAGTAAATCTACATAGGCCGAATCTCTTTCTTTATAAATGATCGCACATTGTGAACATGAACAAGTGGGAGACAATACCTTTTTGGTGACTGACTCAGGTATGATCTTTTTGTTTATGTGAAATAGGAGAGAGGGTAGCACTCCTTACCGGAAAATTAAATTATTTGGTAAGATACCTTATAAAAAGCACTTAGTGAAGAAGTACAGCAAGCAGTAGCTAACGCATACTCTTATTACAAGCGATGCAAATTTCTCTGTGGTACCTAGTTAACACCAAAACGGCCAGTTATAATTCAAAGCGAAAAATTTGCGAGACTACAGCTCTAAGGATCCACAACAGACATAATATCTATGGGTAATTTCCAAGTAGCTTTAGATATCGGAGTGACGCCTTGGGTAGCGGTGTCATATCGAACGTCTGACTGTTGAGGCATTGGCGACGTAGATGACAAAAGACAAAATTATTTTAAACTTAGTCTAATTAAACATGAAAGCGTAACATTACTCGTTTCACTGACAACAGCATGACAAAGAAAGTAGTAGTTTCACTTACCTTACTCGGAAGGGGCATCCTCGGCGTGCACAATGGCGCGTATACAGGGTGTAACAAAAAGGTACGGCCAAACTTTCAGGAAACATTCCTCACACACAAAGAAAGAAAATATGTTATGTGGACATGTGTCCGGAAACGCTTAATTTCCATGTTAGAGCTCATTTTTTAACTTCTCTTCAAATCACATTAATCATCGAATGGAAACACACAGCAACAGAACGTACCAGCGTGACTTCAAACACTTTGTTACAGGAAATGTTCAAAATGTCCTCCGTTAGCGAGGATACATGCATCCACCCTCCGTCGCATGGAATCCCTGATGCGCTGACGCAGCCCTGGAGAATGGCGTATTGTATCACAGCCGTCCACAATACGAGCACGAAGAGTCTCTACATTTGGTACCGGGGTTGCGTAGCAAGAGCTTTCAAATGGCCCCATAAATTTCTTTTTTAATGCTCAGTCTCGCGCTATCACACCAAGCGTCTTTTCTTATCGAAGTCCTTTTCTTGCATTTTGTACATTAGTGGCACAAGGGGAAGTCTACATCAGCAGTCTCCTTCTACACTTTTACACACGTTTCACCGTGACAATCAAAGCAGTTCCTTTGATCCTGATTTGGCTACAAGCCATATTCCCAACTCAACGCTAAGCATTTCTCTATAGTACATAATCGAGAAATTAACTTCCACCAAGTAAATCTGTTTGAACTGGATATTAGAACAAATTCATTCACGACTATTAACAACATTATATCACATTCCCTTGGTGACATACAAAACAAATCCCAATTAACAGCCTGACAGTCGGGCATTCGATGTGTATCGCTCGAAGTGAGGACGCAGTTCGATACCCAAGGCTTCTTGTAAATTATTTATTAATGTTAAAATAATTCCTGACACACAATGCTGGCCACTAAACTTGCAAAAGGAAAACAGAATAGCAAATAACATCATTTTACTACTTGGGCGTGGACAGTACAGTATAGATACACGATTAAATTTTCAGGTGCGAAATTTAACACACGAGGTTGTTTGCGAGTCCAACAGGAGAGGAAATGACTATTAATACACACAGGCAACTTTCGACACTCACCAAACGGTCGCTTGCAGAGTATTTGTGTAGATGAAGAGGTCTGTCATTATTAGCAGCAACATCAGATGTAACTCGGTTGCACATCGACTCGAACTGAAGTTGAATGACACGTACGGATATGTCATTCTTTGCCGTTTCACATCATGAGTTATTTTGCCGCCTTGGTAGCAGAATTCCTTAACTTGGTTTATTTCATGATCCCAAAATTCTGATACACTACTGGCCATTAAAATTGCTACACCAAGAAGAAATGCAGATGATAAACGGGTATTCATTGGACAAATATAATATACTAGAACTGACATGTGATTACATTTTCACGCAATTTGGGTGCATAGATCCTGAGAAATCAGTACCCAGAACAACCACCTCTGGCTATAATGACGGCCTTGATACGACTGGACATTGAGTCAAACAGAGATTGGATGGCGAGTACAGGTACAGCTGCCCATGCAGCTTCAACACGATACCACAGTTCATCAAGTGTAGTGACTGGCGTATTGTGACGAGACAGTTGCTCGGCCACCATTGACCATACACTTTCAATTGGTGAGAGATCTGGAGAATGTGCTGGCCAGGGCAGCAGTCTAACATTTTCTGTATCCAGAAAGGCCCGTACAGGACCTGCAACATGCGGTCGTGCATTATCCTGCTGAAATGTAGGGTTTCGCAGGGATCAAATGAAAGGTAGAGCCACAGGTCGTAATACATCTGAAATGTAACGTCCAATGTTCATAGTGCCGTCAGTGCGAACAAGAGGTGATCGAGACGTGTAACCAATGGCACCCCATAGCATCACGTGGGATGATACGCCAGTATGGCGATGACGAATACACGCTTCCAACGTGCGTTCACCGCGATGTCGCCAAACACGGTTGCGACCATCAGGATGCTGTAAACAGAACCTGGATTCGTCCGAAAAAATCTTTTGCCATTCGTGTACCCAGGTTCGTCGTTGAGTACACCATCGTAGGCGCTACTGTCTGTGATGCTGCGTCAAGGGTAACCACAGCAATGGTCTCCGAGCTGATACTGCATGCTGCTGCAAACATCGTCTAACTGTTCGTGCAGATGGTTGTCGTCTTGCAAACGTCCCCATCTGTTGACTCAGGGATCGAGACGTGGCTGCACGATCCGTTACAGCCATGATGCCTGTCATCTCGACTGCTAGAGATACGAGGCCGTTGGGATCCAGCACGGCGTTCCATATTACCCTCCTGAACCCACCGATTCCATAATCCGCTAACAGTCATTGGATCTCGACCAACGCGAGCAACAGTGTCGCGATACGATAAACCGCAATCGTGATAGTCTACAATCCGACCTTTATCAAAGTCGGAAACGTGATGGTACGCATTTCTCCTCCTTACGCAAGGCATCACAACAACGTTTCACCAGGCAACGCCGGTCAACTGCTGTTCGTGTATGAGAAATCGGTTGGAAACTTTCCTCATGTCAGCACGTTGTAGGTGTCGCCACCGGCGAAAAGCTCTGAAAAGCTAATCATTTGCATATCACAGCATCTTCTTGCTGTCGGTTAAATTTCACGTCTCTAGCACGTCATCTTCGTGGTGTAGCAATTTTAATGGCCAGTAGTATTTAAGTTTCTCGCTGTTCTAATTCTGCTACTTCTCATTACTTTCGTCTTTCTTCGAGCTATTCTGTACTTATTACACAGCTCTTCACGTTCACTGAGAATACCAATGTAATCACCTAGTCTTATCACTGATATTCTTTCACCTTGGATTTTAATTCCACTCTTGAAGCTTTCTTTTGTTTCCGCCATTGCTTCTTCGATGTATCGATTGAACGATAATGGCTAAGGGTTACATCCCTGTCTTCCAGTCTTAGTGTTCCCTCATGCTTGTAGCACATATTATATATTACCCGCCTTTCCCTGTACGTTATCTTTATTTTTCTCAGAATTTCTAACACCTTACACCATTTTACACTCTCGAACGGTTTTTCTAGGTCGATAAATCCTGTAAACGTGTCTTGATTTTTCTTCAGTCCTGCTTCCATGATCAACTGCAACGTGAGAACTGTCTCCCCGGTGCCTTTACCTTCCCTAAAGCCAAACTGATAGTCAACTAACAGATTTTAAGTTTTCTTTTCCGTTCTTCTGTATATTATTATTGTCAGCAAATTGCATGCATGAGCTTTTTAAGACGTTGTGCGAGAATTCTCGCACCTGTCAACTCTTGCTACCTTCAGAATTGTGTGGATGATGTTTTTCCGGATGTCTGATGGAATATCACCAGTCTCATAAATTCTACACACTAATTTGAGTGGTCATTTTGTTGCCACTTCCCCGAACGATTTTAGAAATTCCGATGGAACGTTATCTATTCCTTCTGCCTCATTTGATTTTAAGTCTTCCAGAATCCTTTTAAATTCTGATTATAATACTGGATCCCTTATTTCTTCCCTATCGACTCCTGTATCTTCTTCTATCACATCATTAGACGCGTCCTCCCCTCCATAAAGGCCTTCACCTTCACTTACTACCTAACTACTCTCTCCTCCACCTTGAACAATTGAATTCCCATTGGACGCTTAACGTTAGCGCTCTTTCTTTGACTTGCTTTATCTTGTTGAAAGAGCACCTCACGGAAACACCTTGTGGCCGTAATACGTCAGAAATACATCTGCTGTTGTGTAAATTACCATCTTTGAAAACCAAAGGTGATCGTACTGAAAATCCAATGGTACGCCGTAATATCACAGAAGGTGCTGCGCCCGTATGACGATAAGGAATACAAATTGACAACATTCTCGTTCAAACCTCCACAAACCTATATGCCCATCACATACGTGCGCAAAATCGGTACTCGAGACGACGTGGTGTCACTCTTGAGTCCAGTGCCGTTGCTGTCGGTGCGCCTATCTCTGCCTGCTCAAGGGAAGCTGCAACAACGGTCAACCTGCTGAAAGTTTGTGGTGGTCCAGATGTCGTGGCGCTGAACGTGTGGATACTGTTTTGCTACGGACAAGCTCATTTCCTGACTCATGATATATGACTTCGCTGTACTATCCTTCACGGCCGAGCGAACGATGTCTCCTCTCTCCGGCGCTAGTCGCGTGGGACAGTTAATGTTCTGTAAGACGCTGAGTATGGTTGCCATGAACCCATCAATCTACATTGGCTTGACAAATACAAGCAGCAGTTTCACCGAACGATAAACCACAGACAGTCAGGCCATGATCCGACGCCTTTGACATACTCTTTAGACCTTACATGAGCCATAACATGACCTTCTAATAAGCTTTTCATATATTTTCTACCTTTGTAAGTAATTCATGTTTACTGTACTGGGACAAACATGAATGAGCGCGCTGCATGTGTAGTGAATAAGATCCTCGACTCTGTGTTAAATGTAATCTGTGGAGCGCGTGGTCATCTGTTAGTTGAGAAGCCCTGAGGTACCGTTATTTTACACATAGTAGTGAGTAGTCGTGTTTCTTAGAGAAGGATATATGAAGAATGTGACTCTGAGAGAAATTATCTCGAAATCTTTATTATGGAGATGAAAACTTGTTTGTAATGGTAATATTACTGACTCTCTTGATGGAGATTTTTTGGAGGAATTTTTGAAAGTACCCAACGTATGCACAAGAATGAAAATATGTTTGTTGTCATAACTATTAATTGAAGGAAATATTTGTCCCTCACATAAATAATAACACACATGATTAGTGTTAATTTGATCTCTTTCTTTTCATTATGTCACAAATAACGCAATTAATCGTAATATCTGTGATTTTTGTATTGAGAGAATTTCGTAATCGTTACTCTTCTAACTTTGTACAGTCTTCTATCCCTAACTTCAATTTTCTGCAGAATCCTTGAACATATTCTCAGTTCGAATATAACAATCTTTCTTCACACTGAGAAACTTATGTCCACGAATCAACATGGTTTTAGAAAGCATCGCTCGTGCGAAACTCACCTTGCCCTTTTTTTTTACATGATATACTGCGAACTATGGATGAAGGGCAAGACACGCTGCCCAGTTGTAGGCTGTTATCGAAGGTATGTGCTTATGGAATAAGTTCTCAGACATGTAAGTGGCTCGAAGATTGTTAACTCCAAGAATCTAGTATGTTGTCCTTGACGCCGGCCGCTGTGGCCGAATGGTTCTAGGTGCTTCCGTCCGGAATTCTGCCTCGGGCGTGGATGTGTGTGATGTCCTTAGGTTACTTAGGTTTAAGTAGTTCTAAGTTCTAGTGGACTGATGACCTCAGATATTAAGTCCCATAGTGCTCAGAGCGATTTGAACCATTTGAGGAAGACGTTTTATTATTCATAATACTGTCACACTTCAATTACTTACCCCTTCGTTTCACGTCGTTCATCGAACTGCGAATAATAGCAGATAGTAATCCAGCGATCGGGTAGAGCGTAAGATTGCTGCTTCACCGATTATATATTCTCTGGCGAATGAACTTTCAGTACCTTATTTCACGATGTATTACAACGAGACGTTAAACCATCATCATGTGGCAGTACTGGTGTCTACCTCACGTACATTTCCAATGACCAATGCACTTCAACTCCGAAAGAGTCATCTTCTGACGGAGCTGCACCTCCGAAACTTGTCGCAAACAAAAAAACTTAAAATTTAGTGATTGTGTTTTCACTAATATATTAACAAAATACACTCCTTCAAATTGAAATAAGAACACCGTGAATTCATTGTCCCAGGAAGGGGAAACATTATTCACACATTCCTGGGGTCAGATACATCACATGATCACACTGACAGAACCACAGGCACATAGACACAGGCAACAGAGATGCACAATGTCGGCACTAGTACAATGTATATCCACCTATCGCAGCAATGCAGGCTGCTATTCTCCCATGGAGACGATCGTAGAGATGCTGGATGTAGTCCTGTGGAACGACTTGCCATGCCATTTCCACCTGGCGCCTCAGTTGGACCAGCGTTCATGCTGGACGTGCAGACCGCGTGAGACGACGCTTCATCCAGTCCCAAACATGCTCAATGGGGGACAGATCCGGAGATCTTGCTGGCCAGGGTAGTTGACTTACACCTTCTAGAGCACGTTGGGTGGCACGGGATACATGCGGACGTGCATTGTCCTGTTGGAACAGCAAGTTCCCTTGCCGGTCTAGGAATGGTAGAACGATGGGTTCGATGACGGTTTGGATGTACCGTGCACTATTCAGTGTCCCCTCGACGATCATCAGTGGTGTACGGCCAGTGTAGGAGATCGCTCCCCACACCATGATGCCGGGTGTTGGCCCTGTGTGCCTCGGTCGTATGCAGTCCTGAATGTGGCGCTCACCTGCACGGCGCCAAACACGCATACGACCATCATTGGCACCAAGGCAGAAGCGACTCTCATCGCTGAAGACGACACGTCTCCATTCATCCCTCCATTCACGCCTGTCGCGACACCACTGGAGGTGGGCTGCACGATGTTGGGGCGTGAGCGGAAGACGGCCTAACGGTGTGCGGGACCGTAGCCCAGCTTCATGGAGACGGTTGCGAATGGTCCTCGCCGATACCCCAGGAGCAACAGTGTCCCTAATTCGCTGGGAAGTGGCGGTGCGGTCCCCTACGGCACGGCGTAGGATCCTACGGTCTTGGGGTGCATCCGTGCGTCGCTGCGGTCCGGTCCCAGGTTGACGGGCACGTGCACCTTCCGCCGACCACTGGCGACAACATCGATGTACTGTGGAGACCTCAGGCCCCACGTGTTGAGCAATTCGGCGGTACGTCCACCCGGCCTCCCGCATGCCCACTATACGCCCTCGCTCAAAGTCTGTCAACTGCACATACGGTTCACGTCCACGCTGTCGCGGCATGCTACCAGTGTTAAAGACTGCGATGGAGCTCCGTATGCCACGGCAAACTGGCTGACACTGACGGCGGGGGTGCACAAATGCTGCGCAGCTAGCGCCATTCGACGGCCAACACCGCGGTTCCTGGTGTGTCCGCTGTGCCGTGCGTGTGATCATTGCTTGTACAGCCCTCTCGCAGTGTCCGGAGCAAGTATGGTGGGTCTGACACACCGGTGTCAATGTGTTCTTTTTTCCATTTCCAGGAGTGTATTTTAACATTCATTATATTTTGTCATTGTGGCAGTGGATGTAATTATTTTTAATGACATGTAACATTGCCGTCGGTTATAGTACGAGAGAAATCAAACAACTTGAGCCGACTGAACAAGGCGCTATGTCGG
Source organism: Schistocerca serialis cubense (assembly GCF_023864345.2). NCBI lineage: Eukaryota > Metazoa > Arthropoda > Insecta > Orthoptera > Acrididae > Schistocerca > Schistocerca serialis. Next base: position 467,281,616 of record NC_064643.1, read on the forward strand.
TGGGATGGCTGTGTACGGGCGATAGGCGAGTGCCTCGTGCATCAGCGCCTGCTCTCGTTGGTGATGCAGCCCGCACTACACAGGATCAAGGCCGCCGGACGCGTTTCGCCTCCCAAGTGTCACTCAACGTCCGCCAAACAAGACGGCTGAGCGGCTTCTCGCTCCGAACTTTGGTTCTGTTGCTGCTGCTGCTGGTGATACAGCCGCAATTTAACTTTCGCCTTCCTAGTTCGCTTCACTTCCAGTACAGCGTCCGCTGATTGCTTCATCGAGGCACTGAACACTAATGACCTCCATGTTGAGCGCCATAGACACACGCGCATGCAAACACACACATGCATGGGAAACTTAACACTCTTTAAGATAAGGAGGCCAGTTTTACGTACAGAAAAGGAGCACGAGATGTAACAGTTACAGAGCGTATGTACTGTCGAGGCAAAATTCGGTCCTAAACACTAACCCATAGGAAAGAGGTGAAACGTCCCCTTAAAAAAATAAGTAACTGTGCTTAAACTGACACACAATAGTTTTAGCGCAAGGCAATCTGACTTTCAAAAATCCCTACAAAAGAATGGCCCTGACTAACAATAACATTTACCTTTCATGAATCACTTACCACACAAAAATCTTCGTTACTCAAACTACTGCAATACAGCGTGCGCCAATACTGCCAGCTGAATAAAAGATTCTAACTACTGAAGGCACTAACTACTGACAGGCATACGTAGCAAATGAAAGATTTTGATAGATTACAAACAATGCATTTACCTTAATAGTGTCCAAACGTCATAATATATATATCAGTTCATGACATACAGTCTTACAAATTTACTGTCTCTGATGGACACACGTCCAGATCATCCGCTCTCATAACTCCACCATTTCTCTCCCCACATCCACCACTGCTGGCTGCTCACATCCAACTGCGCAACGCTATGCGCTGTTAACAGCCAACTGCCCAACACTACAATAGCAAATTCCAACAATACAAACCAGCCACAGACTGCACACAGCACAGTCAGTGATTTTCATACAGAGTGTTACATGGCGTTACCAACATAAAAACCTAAACAGCCTACTTACAGAAGTTTTATCTGTAAAGGATTGTTTTGCTCTCGGAGCTACAATTCCCAACATCTAGTTTATGTGTTTCACACATGCCATACTCCGCAGTTCCCACGAGTCTCACAGACTGCACCAACTGCACCTGATTTATTGCCAAATTTTGTTACCCCGAGCTTTCAATGTATGTACACTGGCCCTAAGATCTTGTCGCAGAGCATATGCAATATTTCCAGACATCGAGGAGGAGATATTTATGAGCCATCTAAATCTATAAAGACATGATGCACTACCTGACAGGCCATGGAAGGTGTCCTGAATATTTATGCAGATAAAGACGGAACATAAAGGAAGATTTAGTTAGATTGCATCATGGTCAGGCAGAGACTCCGAAATCAGATATAGGATTGTAAGCCATTGTAAGTACAGATATACACTCGGATCAAAATTTTGTAATGATGAATAGTGAGTGCAAAAAAGGCATTACAAAACTTATAGAGGAAAACGGACAGAGGTACAAGGAAGGTAACTGCGAAGAAACCATCGGTAAAAGAACAAATATTTCACTGATCGACGAAAGAAGGTAGTACCAAAATATTCAGGAAAATTCAAGGACACCGAAATACAAGTCACACAGGTATGAAATAAATAGGAAGCTAAGCTGAAATGGCTACATGAAAAATGTGAAGAAATAGAAAAAGTAATGATTTTCGGAAGGACTGAGTCAGCATACAGAAAAGTAAAAACAACCTTCGGTGTAATGAAAAGTAAGGACGGTAACATTGAGAGTGCAATGGGAATTCCACTGTTAAATGCAGTGGAGAGAGCGGATAGGTGGAAAGAGTATATTGATGGTCTCTATGAGGGGGAGAACCTACCCGATGACGTGTTAGAAGAAGAAATAGGAGTTGACAGGAAAGAGATAGGAGACCCAGTATTACAATCTGACTTTAGAAGAGCTTTGGAAAACTTAAAATCAAATAAGGCAAAATGGATGGATAACATTCAGTTGGAATCTCGAAAATAATTGGAGGAAAGTGTATTCCACATTCTTTAAACATTATTAAATTGTGTACTCGCAGTAGTGTTACTAGCAATAATTATATTTTCTGAAATACATATGTGATGTTTTGGTCCGACATTTTTTGCAATGTCATTTTACTTTTCGGCGTTGGTGCCATCCGAAGTAGGAATGCGCTCTTAGGGACGCTACATTCCGCATGAATGGTTTGTTATTCTCTAAAGAAAAAAAAATCCACCACAATGGGGATGAGGAGGCTGGCATTTGGCTTTTAATGAACGACCTCTGTTCACGTTTTGCATGTAACTGGGTTGTGGAACTCAGATATAGTTACACCGGAAAGTCAGTGCATATGGGAAGAACCAACGACGAAGGGTAGAAATCCTTCTCAGAGCAACACTGCCAGTAATGGCGCGCTCTAAAATACGAGGAAACCGTGACGCTTCTTTTTTTCAGGACGAAAACCCAATAGTAAACAAATGACAGTCGTAAGTAGCAGTAGTCACCAGCACTCCGTCGTAAGGCCACAAGTGGCCCATCGGGACCATCCGACCGCCGTGTCATCCGCAGCTGAGGATGCTGATACGAGGGGGCGTGTGGTCAGTACACCGCTCTCCTGGTCGTTATGATGGTTTTCTGTGATCGGAGCCGTTACTATTCGGTCGAGTAGCTCCTCAATTGTCATCACGAGGCTGAGTGCACACCGAAAAATGGCAACAGCCTATGGCGGCCCCGACGGTAATCCATCCAAGTGCTGGCCACACCCAACAGCGCTTAACTTCGGTGATCTGACGGGAACCGGTGTATCCACTGCGCCATGGCCGGTGCCAGCAGTCACCAGACCGACTATAAAAATATAGTTTCTTTTCAAAAGTCAGTTAAAGCGCTGCAGGATGTGCAAAATACATACAGAAAAGCATTATAGCTACTTGATGAGGTCTATGAAAAACTTAAAAGAAACAAAAAATTAAGCATAAGAAGGGCTTCTCAAACTTTTAAGTTCCCTTATTCAAAGACAGATTAAATGTAAAATACATTTCGTAATATAATTTTCATGGACCTAATAACTACTCTTAGAGAAGACTAATGCTTAAGTTTTAAAAACTGAACGCTGTAACTGTTGTGAGATGATTGTGCTTGTACCAATGTGATATACAGTGTGTCCACTTCAGTGAACTGCAGATACCTCGTTCTGTTAGCACCTGCGCGGATAGTCTGATCACGTCTGGAATTCTGGGAAGAGCGCCGGTCCCGGATCGAAATCGGGCCGGCATCTTAACGGTGGAGGCGGAGTGTCAGTCAGCCTGGACGAGGATTTTAGGCGGTTTCCCACATCCAACTAGGTGAATACCAGGCTTCTGCATTCTCACACTTTCACATAGATAACGCTAGACTCAAACAGATGAGGAACACAGTATTCGTCCCAGCGCGGAATGGGTAGTGACGCGAAGGATATCCGGCTACCCCATATTACTAAAATTCCCAAATCCAAATTAAAATGTCGACGCCGTGCAGACAGGGGATAAACGCGAAGAGAAACGAGATCACGTTTTATTAATATTCATGGGACTTGCTATAAGTCTGTTAAGAGCAACGATTTCTTCTAAGTCGAGAAACCAAGATTGTCAAGGAATGTGTTGTCGAAACGCTCAATACCGTGTGCCTTTGATGTTACGGTCCAAGTCCACTAACTTTGACCATTCGATTTTTCCTTTGTTAGTGTGCTGTGTAAATCACTTTATGGTAGGGGTATATCGGTGGTACATCGTTGACGGTGCTTATTCCAAAATCTGTGCGTGTTTGCCTGTTCCGACCACAGCAGATTTCCGAAGGTTAATCCTACAAACAAAAATCATGTTAAGTACTGACCAAATCGTATGCCGAAAACGTGAAAGGAAACTTATCCGTTCCAGATTATCTGTACATTCTCCAGGCTTCGTTTCCGTACACATCGTGTGAATATATTTTAAAATAGATGCATGTGTATGTTCCATCTTTTCTCTGGAACTGCTAGTGCAAATTTAAACAGAATTTTTACACGTATCACTTAGTATCAGAAGGCAATTAACGTGAGTGTTACGACACTCTACCACGCTTATATCTAGATGTGGGGATGGGAACGTGGAGAAATTTAAGCTTAATTCTAGAAATTCTAGAATTACTGGATCAATTTCGAACAAGCAGCTTTTGGGTCGAATTAGTACACTCTAAGACAAAAATATGTACAGACAAACAGATGTTTATAGTTTCAGAAAAATCTGATTATTTATTCTCGAGAAAGAGCTTCACAATCTGAACAAGTAAATAACGTGTTGGTCCACCTTTGGCCCTTATGCATGCTGTCATTCGGCTTGGGACTGATTGACAGAGTTTTTGTATGTCCTCCTGAGGGATATCGTGCCAAATTATGTCCAACTGGCCCTTTAAATCGCCACAACCCCGAGCTGTTTGGAAGACCCTGCCCGTAATGTGGAAAAAGTTCTCAATTGGGAACAGATCCGGCGAACTCGCTGGACAAGGTAGGGTTTGGAAGCACGAAGACGAGGAGTAGAAATTCTCGCCGTGTGCGGACGGATTGACGTAATCTCGCTGATATGGGATGGCTTGCCATGGAGTATAAAAAACATGGCGTAGAATATCGTCGACGTCCCGCTGTGCTGTAAAGGTGCCTTGGAAGAGGTCCTGCTATGAAAAGGAATGAAACCCCATACCATCACTCCTGCTTGTCGGTCAGTATGGCGGGAGACAGTTACGATGATATCCCAACGCTGTCCTGTGCACCGACAGAAACGGTTTCGGCCTGGAAGCTCATTGACTGGAGTAGAATTGTCTTCAGTGATGAGTCCCGTTTCGAACAGAGCCTTGTTGACCGGCGAAGACGTGTCTGGAGATGCCCTGGAGAGTGGTGGAATACCAGCCTGAATGTCGCCCTCAATACGGCCCGACAACCAGGAGTTATGGTCTGGGGTGCCATTTCTTTTCATGCCAGAACCCTTTTGGTTGTCATCCAAGTCACCCTTGCTGCACAGTGGTGCATCGACGATATCCTATTCCCCTTTGTGTTGCCTGTTATGGTAAGCCTTCCTGTGCTTACACTTCAACAAGATAATGCCCGCCTGCAAACGGCGAGAGTTTCTACAACTTGTCCTCGTGCTTGAAACATCCTTCCTTGCCTATCTAGGTCATCGAACCTCTTCCCAATTCAGAACGTTTGGATTATTATGGGCAGGGCCCTCCAAACATCTCGGGATTTTGACAATTTAACGTGCCAGTTGGACAGAATTTGGCACGATATCCCTCAGGAGGACATACAACTCCGTCAATCAATACCAAGCCGCATGCATAAGGGCCAGAAATAGACCAACGCGTTTCTGACTTACTCAATTTGTAATGCTCTTTCTGTTGAGTAAAGCACTCAATTTTTCTGAAAGTGTAATCATTTGTTTGTCTGTACATGTACATCACATATACCGATTTTTGTCTCATTCGAATAATTCCTTCGTGATGCGTGGATTTTTGTCGTAGAGTGTATTAAAATTAATTTCTAAAATATTTCACTTCATACCACGTACACTGCGTTTATACATTTCTAAATCTTTAAACAACGCACCTTTTTCAACTACAGTTCCCTATTTCTTTCCCTATCGAGACTGGGATAAATAAGTATATGTAAAATCCTATATTTTTTAGCCAGAATATGTCAGCTCGCCGGACAAAATACTGGCCTCTTTGGACCACTGTGGTTGATGTGGGACATGCAGGCAATGATATGACCCTCCACCACTTATGCACGTTACAGCAGTGAAATGGTGCCTTTGAACTAGTCAGTTTAATGGAATTAACGCAGTAAGGTGGATCACCGTGGAGACGTAAATGAGTGGCATAGTCCGGGCAATCATCTTTCGGCATGTCTACAACCACACCGTAAAAGAAGTTGGCCAATTGTTGCTGTATCAATGCTTTGTTTAACATGTGTATAGCGAATGGTTTACTATTCGTATCCATGAAACACGGTGTAAGAGCGGTAGTGCAGAAAGATCCTAACTGGTAGGGACGTGAGACGAGCATCGCGTCTTGTCACTGACAACCCGTTTCAAGCCGAACGGCAACGTCTGCTGCCAGTGAAAGCAGGTATATCCCAACTAGTTTCTGACACCACACTGCGAATAGAATTGCATGAAACAGACATTTACAGTCGGGTACCTGTAAAAAAACACTTCTCACAGTGGCACATAAAGCAGCAGGTCTTCTGCGCCAGGCAGCACATAAACTGCACAGCACCTGAAATGAGACGTGTAGCGTGGTCTCACGAGTCATGATTTTTCCTCGTTTTGAAACGATGCGATGTGTAGAGTGAACCGACGGCTGAATTACTAATTTACACCGAGGTGACAAAAGTCATACCTGCTAGTATCGTGTCGGACATCCTTTCGCCCTGCGCAGTGCTGAAAATCGACGTGGGATGGACTCAACTAGTCCTTGGAAGTCCCCTGCAGAAGTATTGAGCCATGCTGCCTCTATGGCCAGCCATAATTGCCGAAGTGTTGTTGGCACATGATTTTGTGCACGAATTGACTACTCATTAGACCCCGTGAATGTTCAATGGGATTCATGTTGGGCGATCTGGACGGACAAATCATTCGCTCGAACTGTCCACAATATTCTTCAAACCAGTCGCGAACAACTGTAGCCACGTGACATGGAGCATTACCATCCATGAAAATTACATCACTGTTTGGGAACATGAAGTCTATAAATGGCTGCAAATACTCACCAGACAGCCGAATAAAACCATTTCCAGTCAGTGATCGATTCAGTTGGACGAGAGATCCAGTCCATTCAACGTAAACACAGCCCACACCATTATGGAGCCACCACCATCTTGCAAAATGCCTTGTTGACAACTTGGAGCCGCGCTGAGTGGCCACGCGATTTGAGGCGCCATGTCACGGATTGCGCAGCCCCTCCCGCCGGAGGTTCGAGTCCTCTCTCGGGCATGCGTGTGTGTGTTGTTCTTAGCATAAGTTAATTTAGGTAGTGTGTAACTCTAGGGACCGATGACCTCAGCAGTTTGGTCCCTTAGGAATCCACACACATTTGAACATTTGACAACTTAGGTCCACGGCATCGTGGCATCTGAGGCACATAAACATTACCATCACCTCTTGCCAACTCAAATCCGGTCTCATCTGACCAGGTCAAGGTTTTCCCATCGTCTAGCGTCCACCTGATATGTCACGTCCACGAAAGGCGCTGCAGGCGATGTTGTGCTTTTAGCAAAGGCACTTGCGTCGATCGTCTGCCACCGTAGGCCATTAACGCCATATTTCCCCACATTGTGCTAACGGATATGATCATCGTAAGTCCCACATTGATTCCTGCTCTTATTCTACGCAGTTTTGCTTGCGTATTAGAACTGACCTACGCAAACGCAGCTGCTCTCGGACGTTAAGTAAAGGCCGCCTGGTGTAAAGGCCGTGGTGTAAGGTAATGCCTGAAATTTTATGCTCTCGACATACTCTTGACACTGTGGGTCTCGGGATATTGAATGGCCCAACAATTTCCGAAATGGAATGTCAAAAATATTCAAATGTGTGTGAAATCTTATGGGACTTAACTGCGAAGGTCATCAGTCCCTAAGCTTACACACTACTTAACCTAAATTATCCTAAGGACAAACACACAAACCCATGACCGAGGGAGGACTCGAACCTCCGCCGGGACCAGCAGAATGGAATGTCCCATTTATCTAGCTACAACTACCATCCCCGTTCAAAGTCTATTAACTCCCGTTAGTGCAGCCACAATCAGGGCGGAAACCTTTTCACATGAATGACCTGAGTACAAAATCCCCTGTGTACTTTGTGTTCGCGATACTAGCACCATCCAATTATGTGCATATCGATATCCCACATCCTGTCGCCTCAGTGTAAATTGCAATGTATGGGGGGTGTAGCTGTCGCCAGGGACAATTCTTTAATGTTTTAAGTAAGTTTTTCGTACCATGACTAGGGGACATTCATTCAGGTTACCATAGACATGAACCACAATGTTTATTTCAATATTCTCGATGACCAGGTGGTGACAACTCTCGTACACCTTCAGGATGAGTATGCATTGGACTTTCCTGTCTTCCAAGATGACAACAGCCTTATTCTCAGGTGTGCATGCATGTTGTAACGACTCCTTTCAGTGCCAGCAGAATACGTACACTTTAATGCATTTGGCAACAATTTAAAAGAGTTCCTTTTTCATTTTGTTTATGTTGTGCCACCGATTTATCGCGTCTACCGATTTATCGCGTCTCATTACATTGTCGTTATGTTGCTAAATCCTTTTTCATCACGAGCTAAACGACAGACTTTGCTGCCGAGTTAGCAGAGACTGCGAGAGACACCTATCGGACTTAAGGTTCAATCACCCGTTGCCAAGAGCTGCCACCAGAGGGAATTAACATCGTCTGATATTACAATTAATTTTCACTTAGAATCGTTGTCACTGAAACAAAATTGGCTAGGTGCGAGTGGGACTAGCGCACTGACGGTTCCGTACAATCTTAATTATGTATACCGTATAGACAGTTAATACATTCCAGTTACTGACAAAATATTGGTCCCAGATTCGAAGATCTTTCAGAATGTTTTTAATTTCTATAACATAAGAGTGACAAAGTGATGCAGGAGGAAGGTAATCATTATTATAATAACCAGTATTTCTACATTCAGGCAGACTAGTCTGCGAATGTTTGTTTAACATACAACGTGAAACGCCATATCTACGTGGAGTTATCGCTCCTGGATATCTAATGATTTATACATTCCGAAACGCATCATATGAGCAATAATATAATTCCTTGCCTGATGTTTGACTTTTACCATTGCGACACAGTCAGCCGGTGCGGAGAATCGTTGATTGTTTTAATTTCAAATTTGATATCAGGTAACATACGACAAAAGAAATATTTTTATTCCATTGATGTCGTTACAAATTCCTCCCACCATGAACCATGGACCTTGCCGTTGGTGGGGAGGCTTGCATGCCTCAGCGATACAGATAGCCGTAACGTAGGTACAACCACAACGGAGGGGTATCTGTTGAGAGGCCAGACAAACGTGTGGTTCCTGAAGAGGGGCAACAGCCTTTTCAGTAGTTGCAGAGGCAACAGTCTGGATGATTGACTGATCTGGCCTTTTAACACTAATCAAAACGGCCTTGCTGTGCTGGTACTGCGAACGGCTGAAAGCAAGGGGAAACTACAGCCGTAATTTTTCCCGAGGGCATGCAGATTTACTCTGTAGTTAACTGATGATTGCGTCCTCTGGGGTACAATATTCCGGAGGTAAAATAGTCCCCGATTTGGATCTCCGGGTGGGGACTACTCGAGAGGACGTTGTTATCAGGAGAAAGAAAACTGGCGTTCTACGGATCGGAGCGTAGAATGTCCGATCCCTTAACCGCGCAGGTATATTAGAAAATTTAAAAAGGCAAATGGATAGGTTAAAGTTAGATATCTCGGGAATTAATGAACTTCAGTGGCAGGAGGAACAAGACTTCTGGTCAGGTGAATACAGGGTTACAAACACAAAATCAAATAGGGGTAATGCAGAAGTAGCTTTAATAATGAATAAAAAATTAGGAGTGCGGGTAAGGTACTACAAACAGCATAGTGAACGCATTATTGTGGCCAAGATAGACATGAAGCCTACGCCTACCACAGTAGTACAAGTTTATATGCCAACTAGCTCCGCAGATGACGAAGAGATTGATGAAATGTACGATGAGATAAGAAATTATTCAGGTAGTGTAGGGAGACGAAAATTTAATAGTAATTGGTGACTGGAATCCGATAGTAGGAAAAGGAAGAGAAGGAAACGTAGTAGGTGAATATGGAATGAGGGTAAGAAATGAAAGAGGAAGCCGCCTGGTAGAATTCTGCACAGAGCATAACTTAATCATAGCTAACACTTGGTTCAAGAATCATGACAGAAGACTGTATACATGGAAGAGGCCTGAGGATACTGGAAGGTTTCAGACAGATTATATAATGGTAAGACAGAGCTTTAGGAAGCAGGTTTTAAGTTGTAAGACATTTCCAGGGGCAGATGTGGATTCTGACCGCAATCAATTGGTTATGAACTGTAGATTAAAGCTGAAGAAACTGCAAAAAGGTGGGAATTTAAGGAGATGAGTCCTGGATAAACTGACAGAACTATAGGTTGTAGAGAGTTTCAGGGAGAGCGTTAGGGAACGATTGACAAGAATGGGGGAAAGAAATACAGTAGAAGAAGAAAGGGTAGCTTTGAGAGATGAAATAGTGAATGCAGCAGAGGGTCAAGTAGGTAAAAAGACGAGGGCTAGTAGAAATCCTTGAGTAACAGAAGATATGTTGAATTTAAGTGATGAAACGAGAAAACATAAAAGAGCAGTGAACGAAGCAGGCAAAAAGGAATACAAACGTCTCCAAAATGAGATATACAGGAAATGCAAAATGGTTCAAATGGCTCTAATCACTATGGGACTTAACATCTAAGGTCATCAGTCTCCTAGAATTAAAACTACTTAACCTAACTAACTTAAGGACATCACACACATCCCTGCTAGAGGCAGGATTCGAACCTGCGACCGTAGCAGGATGTGCAAAATGGCTAAGCAGGGATGGCTAGAGGACAAATGTAAGGATGTAGAGGGGGGTAAGATAGATACTGCCTACAGGAAAATTAAGGAGACCTTTGGAGAAAAGAGAACCACTTGTATTAATATCAAGAGCTCAGATGGAAACCCAGTTCTAAGCAAAGAAGGAAAAGCAGAGAGGTGGAAGGAGTATATAGAGGGTCTATACAAGGGCGATGTACTTGAGGCCAAAATTATGGAAATGGAAGAGGATGTAGATGAAAATGAAATGAGAGATACGTTACTGCGTGAAGAGTTTGACAGAGCACCGAAACACGTAAGTTGAAACAAGGTCCAGGGAGTAGACAACATTCCATTAGAACTACAGATAGCCTTGGGAGAGCCAGCCCTGACAAAACTCTACCATCTGGTAAGCAAGACGTATGAGATAGGCGAAATACCCTCAGACTTCAAGAAGAATATAATAATTCCAATCACAAAGAAAGCAGGTGTGTACAGATGTGAAAATTGCCGAACTATCAGTTTAATAAGTCACAGCTGCAAAATACTAACACGATTTCTTTAGAGATGAATGGAAAAACTGGTAGAAGCCGACCTGGGGGAAGATCAGTTTGGACTCTGTAGAAATGTTGGAACACATTAGGCAATACTGACCCTACGACTAATCTTAGAAGATAGATTAAGGAAAAGAAAACCTACTTTTCTAGCATTTGTAGACTTAACTTAGAGATAGCTATTGACAATGTTGTCTGAAATACTGTCTTTCAAATTCTGAAGGTGAGAGGGGTAAAATACAGGGAGCGAAAGGCTATTTACAATTTGTACTGAAACCAGATGGCAGTTATAAGAGTCGAGTGGCATGAAAGGGAAGCAGTGGTCGTAGCGGGGGTGAGACAGGGTTGTAGCCTATCCCCGATGTTATTCAATCTGTATTTTGAGCAAGCAGTAAAAGAAACAAAAGAAAAATTTGGAGTAGGAATTAAAATCCATGGAGAAGAAATACAAACTTTTAGTTTGTATGATGAAATTATATTTCTGTCATAGACAGCAACGGACCTGGAACAGCAGTTGAACGGAATGGACAGTGTCTTGAAAGGAGGATATAAGATGAACATCAACAAAAGCAAAACGAGTATAATGGAATGTAGTCGAATTAAGTCGGGTGATGCAGAGGGAATTATATTAGGAAATCAGACACTTAAAGTAGTAAAGGAGTTTTGCTATATAGGGAGCGAAATAACTGATGGTGGTCGAAGTAGAGAGGATATAAAATGTAGACTGGCAATGGCAAGGAAAGCGTTTCTGAAGAAGAGAAATTTGTTAACATCGAGTATAGATTTAAGTGTAGGGAAGTCGTTTCTGGAAGTATTTGTACGGAGTGTAGCTATGTATGGAAGTGAAACATGGACGATAAATAGTTTGGACAAGAAGAGAATAGAAGCTGTAGAAACGTGGTGCTACAGAACAATGCTGAAGATTTGATGGGTAGATCACATAACTAATGAGGAGGTATTGAACAGAATTGTGGAGAAGAGGATTTTGTCGCACAACTTGACTAGAGGAAGGGATCGGTTTGTAGGACACGTTCTGAGGCATCAAGGGATCACCAATTTAGTATTGGAGGGCAGCGTGGAGGCTAAAAATCGTAGAGGGAGACCAAGAGATGAATACACTAAGCAGATTCAGAAAGATGTAGGTTGCAGTAGGTACTGGTAGATGAAGCTTGCACAGGATAGAGTAGCATGGAGAGCTGCATCAAACCAGTCTCAGGTCTGAAGACTACAACAACTTCCAAGGCCGACACGATCGGTTAATTCTAGGTGGCGATTTTAATTGTGTACTTACACCGGAAGATCAATTTCCTCGATATACGCCATGCCTAGAATTACGAATTTTGGTGCGCAATCTTCATCTGGTTGACATCTGGGAGAATGTCCATGGCCCCCGTCCTGGATACACCCATTCAACGAGTCATTCCGCTAGCCGTCTCGACTGAATATAAGTCACACGCAATCTTAACGCTGACGTCCTGGAAGCAGACCTGTGGCCTACAGCCTATACCGACCATACAGCGTTAAAATGTACATTCTCCCTCCGGTGGCAGTAAGTGCGGCTTAGCCGCGGTCCTTGGAAAATGAACGTCGCACACCTGTGGAACCCAGCTTGTCGAGACGTCATTGAAGATGAAAGTTCCTGACAGATTAAAACTGTGTGCCGGACCGAGACTCGAACTCGAGACCTTTGCCTTTCGCGGGCTAGTGCTCTACCATCGTGATGGTCGCATCCCACGACCCTAAGTTGGTGGATGGGTTGCGCCAAACCGGCGCTGTGTCGTGCAATGATGGCATATTGTCGTGAGCAGGCAGAGTGCGACGTCATACGATGGGCTTCAATTTCACGGTGCTACGGGAATCCGCCGAGCAAGTGCCTTCTCTGGAGTGGCTAGAGGCGGCACAACAACCAAAGGCCAAAATTATATCCATCATTTGCCGCCACCTCGAAGGTACGGTGGTAAGGGCGCGGACACTGGATCGGGTTGCAGGAGAATGCCCATCGATGTATCACATCATCAACACGAACGTGTGGACACGGATGATGGCAGACACGTAACATCGCAACAAGAAATAGGCAATGTCTTTGTAGAACATTACACTCAACTTTACACCGCAGTAGATGCCGATATGGCGGCCATTAACGAAGTTACGTATGTTATTTTCGATACCATTGATCCAGAGGTGGAAGAACAACTGATGGAGGAGATGACAGAGGAGGAAGTGATGCAGGCCATTTGTAGGGGAGCGATGAACAAATCGACTAAACCAGATGGCATCCCTCTGGAATTCTACAGGACCTTTAGCTATGTGATCGCACCCCGATGGACTGCTATCTGCCACGAATTAATGTCTTTGCACCACGGATTACATTCTTTCTGGACGGGACGTACTACCCATGCAGCGAAACGAATGCTGTAACGTGGCTTCGAGGTCAGATGGTGCTCTGTTTGTTCAGAGATAGCCCAAACAATGTAATCGACTTTCGGACTTTTCTACAGGAAAAAATCTAAAGATCGTGAACAATCCGATAAACCGACAGTATTTCTCTTACTTCTTATGCGTTTCAAGAGCCCCCGCATAGCTGGAACGTCCAGCGTAGGAGAAGTTCAATTATCGATGCGAAGAAAGAATGAACGGAAGATAAGAATCGGTGGATACATTATACTTACGAGAATACATACCCGGATGACAAAACAGCAGGGTGGATTAGAAATACGATTCTCCATTATAATGTGTATTTCTTTCTTTATGTAATGCGAGAATAATTTCTATACTAGAATTCAAGCAATACAGACATATTATTTGTGGTATGACAATGCAGTGGTTGTTACCGAAATTTAACTTCACATAAATGTTATATGTGAACCAGGAATTGCTTTAATTCGTGAAAGATATTTATTGGTAGCATAGTTGGAAAAGTATTTCCTTATATATATATATATATATATATATATATATATATATATATCTCACGGGGTCCCGGGTTCGTTCCCGGCGGGGTCAGGGCTTTTCACCCGCCCCAATATGACTGGGTGTTGTTGTGTCGTCTTCATCACCATCATTCATCCCCCTAACGGTTGGAGAAGGGCAACGGCAATCCACCCCCATTTGGACCTTGTCTAGTACGGCGGTGTGGGTCTCCCGCATCGTTTCCCTACTCTCTGTCAAGAATCTCATTTTGTAATACCAACGAAAGGGTAGAGTAGTTTTTTGTTTTCTATTGTTCCTGTTCAAATGTAAAAAAAGGTGGTAGAGCACTTGCCCACAAAAAAAGCTGGCAGGAAAAAAAAAGTGGTGAGGCGACCGCTTGCGTAAACGGGAAGTTCGAGTTCGAGTCCTGATACGGCACAAATTTTCGTTGTCGTCATTCCATTCTACAGCTGATGGTAGGCCTTATTCGCAATTGCGAATTCATTTGATATGTTTTATGAGTGAGTTTGCGAGTATCAAAATACGTCTCATAAATAGACGTACCATTTGACTGCGTTGACTTAGAAACTAATGTTTATGATACAGGTAGGGGACTAGAGACCTTAGTATGTGGCATAAATTTCAACTTGTGAGTCTACCCGTTCCTGAGGAAAAGGGCTTTTAACAATCAGGCAGACGGACAGAAGGACAGACAGACAAACGGACGGACGGACAACAAAGCCATCCTGTAAGGGTTTCCTTTTTACCGACTTAGGCGCGGGAACCCTAAAAAGAATAAAATGTGATATATCCGATATATACTGTTTCGTTAGACAGAATCCATCATCGTCTGCTACACTTTACTCCATTTTGTGTAACAAAATTTAATTTTCGTACACTTATCTTATCCTTCCCTGGGCTGGTTCATGTGAAGTAGCGTTTTGTGTAGCCATATTGTTAAAAAAAAAAGTCGCATGCTTACTAATTCAGGAACCATGCCGTAATTTTAACACCTATACTCGCGTTACTGGGAAGCTTCTTTTCGAATAGGTGTTTTGTGCGATCGCTTATAACTGTATGCAAATGTAGTCACAGAACCTAGTTTTGATGTAAATAAATGCAACGCACAAACATAGGGATTTCATATTTGCTCTGAAAGCAGAAAATAGATGCACAGAAACTGACAACTGCGCTAGTCTGAGCATTATTTTGTATGTACTTTCAACCAATTTTTTTTTTCAGTTACTTTATTTTGCTACGCTTCTCGGTCCTTTTGTAGCAACTGGCACATATAGCCGCCATTCGAATAAAACGCAAATACATTTAAATTTTATATTAAAAAGCGTCTGAAAATCAATCAAGACAGGCGTTTCGACAGGATATTCAGATAGGGGAACAGATTATTTCGCTTTATGTATCGCAACCCATGAGTAAAGGTACGCTTTATTACTGAAGAGGGTCATCAAGGTTTCTAGAATGTTAAAATTTAATGGACGTAACTTCTCTTGGAACTAACAGGATATGACTGAAAATAACACCAGTCACGTTTACCTAGAGAGAAATCGATAACCATATTAATCAGTTACCGTCTTTGATTCCATTTGAAACTATTACTTTTATAATATTCTTGATACCAATGACGTGTTGCATAAGTACGCCAGCGCAAGGTTAAGATTTACATCGTATAATTAATCTTATATTGCGTGACAATCTTTTTCGGAATTCTCTTTTCATTTCGAGATCCTTATAAACAATACTTTTAAGATTTTGTTTGATTGGAAGCGGTAAGTATGGGACACTCTGATTCTTAACTCTGTGTATATCAGCAATATACAGCGTTTCTCGGTGCACGTGCAATACAGAACAACGCATCTACGGCAATTACTTTGAGTGACCATTACTGGTATAGATCCCAATAGCTTTCGATTTGCCCAGACAAGATCGTTAACAGTGGACTTTTCTTCCTTTTCGCGTCTCAATTTCTGTGAAAGAGAAGCATTTGGACTTAGATTTCACCAATAAATTTCTTAGAAGTGGTACAGGAGTGAAATACACGCATGTGGATATTGTGCTGCCTTACATGAATTTCTATTTAAAGACTGAGTAGAGCAGCTGAAATGCTTGCTAACTAATCACTACTGCTATCAGACTTCAGACAGTGTGAGTTATCACAGCGCGTGATTCGGCTTAGCTGGATATGACGCTTCTGATAAAAGTGAGAACTCTCTTCCTCGACTTGTGTGTCTTGAGTGTGTCAATTTTTTTTTTTTTCATTCTACTTCACTAGGCACGTCCCTGTTGAAATTGGTGGTATGCCCTCACCTTCACACGAGCTTTGAACTGGTCTATCGATATGCATTAACCGGGAGAGTGGCACTCGAAAAATAACCAGTTATTCGGCTGCGACCGCACTGTCTGGCCCGCACTACGGTTTAGTGTGGGCTCCTAAACAATCAGCAACTTGGCATTTTTCGACATTTGAGTTCATCGTGATAGATGAGAGAAGTGATGAGCGGAAGGGAAAATCCTAGAAGTGACCGAGATTGGTGCTCCAAGTTTTTTAGTCTGTAATTAGCTACAGAGTTATACAAAGAAGCGCCAAATAAACTGTGATAGGCATGCATATTCATATAAAGAGGTATCGAAACAGGCAGAAAACAGCGCTGCGGTCGGCAACACCTACATAAGACAAGTGTCTGGATCAGTTGCTAGATCGGTTACTGCTGCTACAACGTCAGGTTATCAAAATTTAAGTGAGTTTGACCGTGGTGTTATAGTCGGCGCACGAGCGATAGGGTACAGCATCTCCGAGGTACCGATGAAGTGGGGATTTTCCCGTAAGACCACTTCACGCGTGTACCGTGAATATCTGGAGCCCGGTAAAACATCAAGTCTCCGACATCTCTGCGGCCAGAAAAAGATCCTGCAAGAACGGGACCAACGACGACTGAAGAGAGTCATTCAACGTGATGGAAGAGCAACCCTTCCGCAAATTGCTGCAGATTTCAGTGCTGGGCCATCAACAAGTGTCAACGTGCGAACCATTCAACGAAACATCACCGATATGGGCTTTCGGAGCCGAAGGCCCACTCGTGTACCTTTGATGACTGCACGGCACAAAGCTTTACAACTCACCTGGACCTTTCAACACCGACATTGGACTGTTGATGACTGGAAATATGTTGCCTGGTCGGATGAGTCTCGTTTCAGATTGTATCGAGCGGATGGACGTGTACGGATATGGAGACAACCTCATGAATCCATAGACCCTGCACGTCAGCAGGGGACGGTTCAAGCTGGTGAAAACTCTGTAATGGTGTGAGGCGTGTGCAGTTGGAGTGATATGAAAGTCCTGATACGTCTAGATACGACTCTGACAGGTGACATACGCATGTGATGGCGTCTGATCACCTGCATCCACTCATGTCGATTGTGCATTCCGATGGACTTGGGCAATTCCAGCAGGACAATGCGACACTCCACACGCCCCAAATTGCCACAGAGTGGCTCCAGGAACACTCTTCTGAGTTTAAACACGTCCGCTGACCACCAAACTCGCCAAACATGACCACTATTAAGCATATCTGGGATGCCGTTGAACGTGCTGTTCAGAAGAGATCTCTTCTCCCTCGTACTTTTACGGATATATGGACAGCCCTGCGGGATTCATGGTGTCAGTTCCCTCCAGCATTACTTCATACATTAGTCGAGTCCATGCCACGTCGTGTAGTGGCACTTCTGCGTGCTCGCGGGGGCCTGTACGATATTAGTCAGGTGTACCAGTTCCTTTGGCTCATCAGTGTATAATTACTAACATACGTTTTGTGACACGTGCTGCAGCACGAACGCCAAGAACTAGCGAGTGATCTTCCGGAATCGAACGTCGGTCACCGACGGCGAAACGCCCTGAGTGGAGACGGATCCAAGTGATTTGTTGGATTTATTTGGCGGTGAGGCCGGATGGAGAGGAGAGGAGAGGAGAGGAGAGGTGTCAGCAGCGGCCCGTGTTTACGGCAGCGCCGACTGCCGGCCAGTAGTCGTAAACGTTGCCAGGTCCACATCCCAAAGGGCGGCGGTAAACCCCGGATCCGTTTAATGGCCCGCTCGAAATGCCGCACAAAACGCAGGCGGACGACCTGGGGGAGCGAGAAATTCAACGCAGTTCGAGGTCCTTCTGGGAGCTCCGCAACACGACCGCATAACGTTCGAACATGCTCGCCGTTTCAAGCACTGCTACGACGCACAATTTTACGAGTTACACAGAAATCATAGACATCTCATGCTGCTCACTTCCACTGTTACCATTTCAGTGCTTAAAACATTGCAAAACACATTTAACGATACTACATTTCTGGCCATCAAAATTTAAACACGAGGAAGTATAGCAAAGCATGAGATTTTACTTATTAATCACGGGCACAAAAATGGCTCTGAGCACTATGCGACTTAACTACTGTGGTCATCAGTCCCCTAGAACTTAGAACTAATTAAAGCTAACTAACCTAAGGACATCACACACATCCATGCTCGAGGCAGGATTCGAACCTGCGACCGTAGCGGTCGCTCGGTTCCAGACTGTAGCTCCTAGAACCGCACGGCCACTCCGGCCGGCAATCTCGCACACACAGTAGAAAGAATACGTGATTAAATTTGTATGCGTGGATAATGGGTGCGAAATTGACTGAACACAGGTATCTGCCCGGTGCGTCGACTCGAAATGAGTTTGCAACAAGGATACAGGTACGTCATTCTATGCTGCTTCAACTCTGATAAGGGGTTCAGCAACCGTAGTGGCTGGCGAGAGAAGAAACGGAGTCAGTATGAGTTAATGTTGCAGGCTGCATACGTTACAGATCAAGGCATTCGTCTTAGATCCGTGCTTACATGCTTCCTTCATTCCCTCTGTATTTCCGCGAGTATGACGAGTGTGAGAATTGTGGTGCTGCGGTCACTTCATTCTCGCCGACCCGTTCTCTCTTAATCAAGAGGCATAGTGTTCGGCTCATGGCTCTGGCGCATCGTACTGCATCTGCAGCAGCAATCTGAGCAGCAACTACAGTCACACAAGGAACTGTTACAAATCGTTTAAATGGTTCAAATGGCTCTGAGCACTATGGGACTTAACTTCTGATGTCATCAGTCCCCTAGAACTTAGAACTAATTAAACCTAACTAACCTAAGGACATCACAAACATCCATGCCCGAGGCAGGATTCGAACCCGCGACCGTAGCGGTCGCGCGGTTCCAGACTGTAGCGCCTAGAACCGCTCGGCCACTCCGTCCGGCACAAATCGTTTACTTCAAGGGCAACTCCGTAGCAGACGCCCTGTAGGGTGTAACCACTGACCCCAAACCACCACCATTTGTGACTTCAGTGGTGTCGAGCGAGAACTCATTGGAGGACAGGGTGCAGGTCTGTTGTGTTTTCTGATGAAATCTGGTTCTGTCTCGATGCCAGCGATGGCCATGTGTCTGTTAGGAGGACAGCTGAGGACCTGCAACCAACCTATCTGCGTGCTAGACACACTGGACCTACACCTGTAGTTATGGTCTGGAGTGTGATTTCGTATGACAGCAGCGGCACTCTAGTGGACCCTACATATCCAGACTGAAAATTTGTACCTCACTCTGATGATTCGAGCTGTTGTGCTGCTCTTCACATACAGCATTCCAGGGGGAGTTTTCCAACGGGATATTAGCTCGCCCACGCATCGCTGTTGTAACGCAACATGCCCTACAGTGTCGACATATTGCCTTGGCCTTCTCGATCATTAGGTCTGTCTCCAGTCGAGCAGATATTGGATATCATCGGACAACAACTCCACCATCGTCCACAACCAGCATTAACCGCCCCTGTACCGGCCGACCAAATGCAGCAGGCCAGGTACTCGATACCACAAACTGACATCCTGCACCTGTAGAACACAATGAATGCACGTTTTCATATTTGTATCCAACACTCTGGCAGTTACACCATTTATTAATGCGCCAGGATTTCACATTTGCTTTGGTTTACCTCGTGCTTTCAATAACCTGTGACCTTGTGAGCCGTGTTGCGGCTCGCGTTGGTGCTGTTTGTAGGTTTATGTCCTCTGTTGGAGGCCACACCGTATCGTTTAGTTGACATGGTTGCGGTTGTTTATCTTCTTCTCGTGTTGACTGGCGCCACTTGGTTTCGCAAGCGTTGCCTGTCCGCTAGTGGCAGCAGCGGCGGTTATCGATATTTAGTAACTGTGGCCCTATTTTTGGGGCGATGTCGTGCTTCTTCCGGGTCGTGTCAGCGGGCAGTTCGGTTGGTGACACAGGAGGAGCCAGGTCCGCGCAGCGCGAGAACATGCCAGGCGGCGCGCATGGCCTGCCGAATCGAAGGCCTGTGGTCACGAGGGTACACGACCTCGTCGTAAACCGAATCCTGCAAGTTTTAAGTTGAGTGCATTTGGATTGAAGTAGAGAAACCCCCACTATTGTGAGATCTTGTGATTCTCCAATGACTTGGGTTCGTGTTGCTGCTTGTAGTGCTGCTGAGGCGAAGAGCAACGAGTGGAGTGCTTTGGGAAGGCGGATCTGATTAGCTTTCCTGGACTTCTAATTACTATTTATTGCGTTCAGTTTGTTACTATTTGTTAAGTTCAGCCTGCGGTATTTTTCCTGCCTCCTGGCCGCTAACGCCCCAGTTACCTGCCCTGGGGGTTACTGTATGTAATGGCAGTGTACGTTTTCTCGCCTTGCCGCTGCTGTCCAGTGAGGCGTCTAGTTTTGACAGCTTTCTTGGTTGTAGGTTGGTTGGCGATTTTTCTACTCTGGTGGTTCTGATTCCTTTCTCGTTCCGGGCGCTCTAAGCATAGGATTCTGAGACGGAGTCCAAACCGCCGGTTTCAGCATTGGCATATTTCTACATCTTTGCATTTGGTTCATTGGACGTCAGGTAGCCTCAGCAAGATTATCGTTAGTCATTCGCTAGACTCCCACTATCACTTGCGAAAGTGTTTTTTTGCTGGACCTACTCAGAGGTCGATTCCTGGTGTGCCGTCTGTGACTGGGCCTTGTGTTTTATTACTGTATTTGCTGTTTTATTGTATGCTTCTAATTTTTTTTTATATCATTGCCATTCTTCGCGGTACAGCAGGTTTAAATTATTGTGCTACGAAGTTTACCATCATTTTGTCTCACCTATTTGGTGATCAGTTGCTTGTCCTTTTAAATTAACGTTTGCTGTTGTATTTGCTGTTTTACTGTATGTTTTTTGAAAATTTTTATATAATTGCCATTCTTGGCGTCACAGCAGGTTTAAATGGTTGCGCTACCAAGTTTACCATAATTTTGTCTCACCCGTTTGGTGATCAGTTGCCTGTCTTTTTAAATTCACCTTGCTATTGCATTGCTGTTTCACAGTATGTTTGTTAAATTTTTATTTATTTATTTATTTATTTTTTTTTTATTTTTTTTTTTTTTTTTTTTTTTTTGTAATTGCCGTTCTTGACGTTAAAGGCCTTCAGCCGTGACTGTGGTTACTTGCCTTAAAATTCGAATTGGAATCACATTGGCTTGTTTTTAAAGCATTATTTACTGTATCTGTATTTTATGCTCATTTCGTAAATTGTAACGCACTATTAATTACACAGTTGTTTATTCCTTCATTAATAACGTGTGATATCTTTATTTATTGCTGAGTCTGGAATTACCGTTTTAAAATAAATGTGTGTAATTGCAAAAGGGAAGCAACAGTAACTGATTACCACCCCGTCCACAATCGTAACCGAATCCTGCCTTCCTTGACTACCAGGTTTCATCTTGCAATAACAATCACTTGAATATATCACCTACATAAAATATATATTCCTGAAATTTCACTACTCTACATTAATTATTTTTGGTGTTCCGATGTTTTTCGTCAATATTTATTCATTGCTAAAGAATCAGTTATTATACTGGTAGATGATAATCGTCAAGCCTAATGGTTACTTATGTCATATAGGCAGGTCGGACATTTTGTGACGTTTCAACTTGCACTTGAGGGTGGCTGTAAAGCCGAAATTATGACTGTGTGAACCAAATGAATAGTAATTTACAGCCTAATGGCGTAAATTTCTTTCAGAAAACTTGCATATGTAGCGGAAATGCCGCGAGTCCGCGGTTGTGTATACTTGCGAACTCGTGCACTCTTTCTCCTTTCTGAGAGAGCCGAAGTCCACTTGTACCCGACAACAGGTGCAACTGACAAGTAGGCAGCGTCAGAGACGCACGAGTCGAGTCGACGAGCACAAGGAGACGGCGAGATCGGAGACGACGTCACAGGACCCACTGGTGGGTTTAAAGCGCGTATACAGAGCGCTTTCCTGATCTCTACTGGCGATTGGTGGCGTGCCATTTTCCATGACGGAATGTTTCCAGTGGCTGAGAGATCTGGAGAATGTGCTGGCCAATGCAACAATCGGACACGCTCTGCATTGAGGCAGGTCACGAGAACAAGGGCACATGCTGCCTTCCGTTATCTTGTTGAGAGATAATATCACAGAGACCTAAAGGATAGGGCACAGCTACATGGCTGAACAGGTCAGAAGCTGATTCTGTCTTAATTACCACTTAACCTGAGCTGATTACGTTGTGCACCCAACGACACCCCACAGCGTGACACCAGGAGCTGCGCCCGTATGATGATGACGAGTGCAACATTGCAAAGTTCGTTCACCTTGGAGTCATGACAGACAGATGGACAGACGTTGTATGCAGAACAGGGGCACGTCTGAAAAGACGAGATTGTGCGACTGCTGCGTGCGGCACTGTCATTCTGTTCAGCACTGTTGGTACCCCTCCCTCTGCTGCCGCTTCAAGGGAAGCCGCACAATGGTCGACGTCCTGGCGATCCTTGGTGCCCCAAACATCGTCACACTGTCCGTATGCCGCGAGAGACGTGCAAATGGTCAGGAAAGGGAATCACGAAGACCATAACAAAAGGCTGTCCACAGGGATCAGTGTGCGGCCCAGAGTTTTGGGCTATCGCATTGGATCCCATACTACATAAGTTAGGTCAATTACAGCGGTAACTTTAGCGCACTGGTAGCGTTTACAGAGGACGTGCTGTCGTTGTGAACAGTGACTGGACAAGAATTATAGATGAGAAATGTAATGCAGCGCTCCATGAGCTTGAAGGACGGTCCAGAAGTGTCAAACTGTCACTGGTACCTCACAAAACCATCACGTATCTCTTGCTGACAGAGAATCCAGCAAGAAATACTAAGATAAAATTAAAGATGTAACTATCAGAAGAAGCGCAGTAACGAGGTATCTAGGGGTATACATGGACGAACGTAGTAACTTTGCACATCATATACAGAAGGTAGGCAGGAAAGGTATAGCATTGTGAACAAAATTATAATCATCCCTTGAACCCAATCAGAGCATACCACCAATCTACAGAGGAGTCCAGAAAAATTGAGATTTTTTTAATAGTCAGTATTAATGGAACACAATGACACATCGTTAAAATTCTTGCACGGGGGAGGGGGGGAGGGAGATTATTTTGTGTGTTCAAAGTGGCTTCCATTAGCAACCAAACAACATCGATGCCCCTGAGCTGTAGACCAAACTACGGCTGTCAGTGTTGACGATGTGACAGCCACAGAGGACGTCTCGATGGTTTCTCGTAGCTCGTTCAGTGTAGCTGGCTTCTATTGGTAAACTTCATTTTTGAACGTCCTCCATAAGTAGAAGTCAAGAGGTGTAAGGTCTGGCGACCATGAGGGGGAGAGGGGGGGAGGGGAGGGGTACTGGCATACTCAGTAGCTCCGCTTCGACGAATGCAGCGTCCAGGTAGATTTTCATCCATGTGGTGGGGGGGGGGGGGCGAGGGGAGGGGGCAGAGCGCTATCTTGTTTTAGGTAAAATCTTTCATTTCCAAGCACCTCTCGGCTGGCAGGTAAAATCGATGGTTGCTGCATATGAAGACACACCAGTTACGGTACCTTCGAAGAAGAATTGGCCAATCAAACTGCACATTGATAGACCGCACCACACATTAACGCCCGATAGATCAACATGTTTGTCCACGTGGACGCGAGCGTTTTCAGGAGCCCAGTACAAGCAGCTGTGGCTGTTTAGAGTACCGTTCAGTTTTAATTGCTCCTCTTCAGACCAGATAACCATCCCTCCTAATCGTTCATCCCGCAAACCATTCCTTCAGATCACTCGCAGTACTCCAACCTTCGATCCGGATCGTCCTCGTTCATAGCGTGCAGCGATCTTGGAATGTACACTTTCCACTTTGGAGTCTTCAGAATTCGTCGCACGCTTGATCGGATTACTCCCCTTACACGCACCCTCTGCTTCACAGATTTTTGAGGTGACCTAGTAAAATGTTGCAACACAGCAGCACTGGAAGCTGGACTTGGTGATGTTTATGGTCGGCCAGACCTTTCCTTACGCACCTCCTGAAAAATACAGTCAGCTTAAAATTTATCCTGAATACGACAAATTTTTGTGCGTGTTGGTGGCTGAATTCCGTACACATTACGTCATTGCCGTTGTACCTCCATAACCTCCTTAGTGGAAGCAATAACAAGCTTTAGGCTACCCTACGTTTTACGATAACATTTTATTCACAAATGAAGCAATGTTCATTCCTGATGGTGAGTTTAATTGTCACACGTCTCCCGTTTGGAATCATCTAGGGTCCAATCCAACGCTCTATATCAGTCTTCAGATCAGCGACATTTCTCATCGAGTGCTTAGTATGGGGTATAAGGTGATCGTCTATCTGGACCACTCATTTTACCGAACAAATTCAGTGGTCGGAATTACCTTCGGTTTCTGTGGCATCGCCTTGCAGAACTGCTTGAGGATGTTCCCTTAGAGCAACGCCACAGAATGTGGTACATGCATGATGAGACACCGGCACATTTTGGTTCTACATTGAAACGATATCAAACGGGCCGATGTGGCTAAACGTGGACTGAGCGAGGAGGACCTGCACCGTGGCCTCCAAGATCACCTGAACTGAGATGGCACTTTAACGGTGTACTGTACGCCACTCCAGTTAGCATGGTTGAACATCTGGAGCCTGGAGCACAGACTCGTCAATGCTTGTCAAGAATTTCGAAATGGCCCTGGCATGTTGTAAAGAACTCAAAACTAACTGTGGCGACGGTTACAGAACTGCATCCGGGTACAAGTATGACACTGCGAACACCGCCTTTAACTATGAGTACAGTCATGCAATTGTTATCGTGTTCATTCAAGACGCCCGCACTTTTGTCGAAGTGTCACTTCATAACTTTTCTTAATGTTGTACAGCATTGTTACATTACCACACGACAGAATGTATTAAACGTTGCCACAGAAAATAACTGAAATTATCTCATTAAAAATGTCCGAGACAGCAGCCGTCATCTCTGAACTACTCCGACTTCCTCGCTTCGACAATGTGCAAGTTCAATCACTCGGCGACATGGGTCCGCAGCTCGTGGTCTAGTGGCTAGCGTTGCTGCCTCTAGATCACGTGGTCCCAGGTTCGATTCCCTGCCGGGTTAGGGAGTTTCCCTGTCCGGGGACTAGATGTTTGTGTTGTTCCCATCTTTTCATCATTATCATCATCATCATCATTCGTGACAGTGGGTAGAATGGATTGTGAAAAAAATTGGACTGTGTCAAAATTGGGACCGTAGGAGCGCTGATGACCGCGCAGTTGAGCGCCCCACAAATCAAACATCATCATCACCACCGTCGGCGACATGGGCTCCTTGACCGCGCGCTCCTCATTTAGTGAAAGCCAGGGATGAAACACTTTACTGCAGCAGTGGCTCACAAAGAGATAACTCAAAGAGCTTGCGCTAACTATCCATTACCGATTACAGGATAGCATTGCGAAACGTTTGCAAAGACTATTTCACGATCTAAATAAAAACAAAACTGTGAATAAACTGGAAGTTCAGTTTAACAAGAACCTTTCAACTTGATCTACAAGACAGAAATGCGTGGTGCCAGCTGATTACCTGGTGTGTTGGCTACGGCATGTTTAGCTGAAACGCTTCCGACTTTTCGCATCATCGTTAACTTATCTTAACACGCGGCGCACACGCCTCCAATTAGCATCGACTTACACATTGATTCTTCTTAAGATCGGACGCGAGTGGGGGTAGAGTGCTGAAGCGCTAAGTAAGGAAGGGAGCGTTGACGAGGCGCAAGGACAAAGGAGCACTGACAATCTGTTCAGCAGATATCTGAAACGTTCTTCCTGGGAAATCGACGGGCTAACAAGGACGACGCGGTTTCTCTGAAACTACCCACCCTGCGCCGCTCCACGCTCCGAAACGGTTCGGTAATGTGTCCTATCGCGAAAAACAGACGTGAAGGCCTTTTCTGGCGGCATAGCCGATGTAGCATCAGAAAGCCATACTGGTTAATACACTATTTAACAAGTAGTGATGGCCTTTTATGTGAAATTCGGCGGCGAAATATTACACTACTTAGTGCTCCCTAAAGAAATAGGAACGTACATAGACTCATAGATTATAAGTTCTCGTTTCCTTTTCCAACAGTTCCGTGTCATCCATTTTCTTTGAGGCTCTTCACTGCCACCAATATTTTGACCCATGCCCACAGCCGCAATTGCTAAAATAGTAGCGCCGAGTCCAAACTTAGCAAACTGTAAATCAGCTACAGGAAAAAATTTCTTCAAGCACTACTTAGCTGTCAAAGACCGTTGTTGTAGTGGTCTACAGTGCTACAGGCTGTGTATTAAATGATTAGATAAAAACCGCAAAACCCCAGCGGTGAATTTATAAGGTGCGATCAAAAAGTTTCCGTTTTAGAGCTGCAGCGTATATGCAACATAGCGGGTATGTAAGTACTGTCAGGTAGGAAAGGGATTAGTGTGGCATTGGTGTGATTACCACATGCGTGTGGTAAATGGAGAAATGTGAACTATGGCGTCATTATTACCAAACACATCCAAACAGGACGAATGTGCTGTTATTCTTTCCTTGGTCGCGTAAGGACGAACACTGGCAGATACCCATCGGGGAATGAATAATGTCTGTCGCTAACCACTATTGTGGAATGGTGCGCCAAGTTCTGCCTTTGGATCTGGAAGGGCAGCCTCAAGTGAGAGACACTCGAGCACCTCCTTACAGTCCTGACCTTCCCCCTCCCCTTTCCCCTTTGGCCACGACTACTCCTCTCGGACGAGGATATGCAGCAGGCAGTTGTGGACTTCATCAAGTAGCAGGATACGGTATTGTACCAAACGGGTTTCTTCAACCTGACGAGGCGGTGGGGTGATTGCATCAATTCTCCCGATTCGTGACTGTACGGCCTCCGAACGGAAAGTTTTTGAAGCCCCTTATAGTAAACAGGCGTGTTATTTTTAACAGCAATCGCTCCTTCATATCGAGACTTTAAGCTCAGAAGTCCACTTGGTGTTTTTCAGTACGAATCTGCTATGTGGTAACAATGACGGCTGAAGACTTCCAGTGCAAAGGGTCACCCTCGTTCTGCCAACGGCTTTGTCGAAGAGGGCGGAGGGGCAGGCAGGCTTTCGGGGCACTCTCTAGGCCTTCGGGTGGGAAACCGTCCGTAAAAGGTGGAATAGTCAGCAGTAATCAATGATATGAGGATGCAGAAAGCAATTGAAGCCAGTGAATTCAAGACACATAAGGTGTATCAAAAGGGTTTATAGCCCATAATTGAGAAAGTGTCATGTTGGTCCCCCACTCCATATGTCCCTCATTCGGATCTGCGGGAGGGGATGTCAAGGATGCGCCAACCTTGAGAAAGAGATTGAATAACCAATATTCTACGAGTCCGTGTGTGGAATGTTAGAAGTTTACCCATTACGGAAGTTATAAAACCTGAAAATGGTAACGCAGAGTCTCTATCTACATATAATGGAGACCAGTCAAGTAAAATGGAAAGAGGATAAGGATTTCTGGTGCGAGGAAGATAAGGTAATATCAACAACGACAGAAAACTGGTAACAGAAGCGGATTCGTTAAGAATAGGAGAGTCAGTTGCCGTGAAATGTTCTGTTGTAGCGTTGTTCTCGGCACACTTTTTAGCAAACCAAAGCCATTTACAATAGTTCAGGTATAAATGCCGATGTTACAAGCAGAAGATGAAAAGATAGATGCAGTGTATGAGAATAGTGAATAGGTAACCCAGTATGTAAAGAGAAATGATACTCTAATAATCATGGAGGTCAGTAGTAAGGGAAGGAATAGAACAAAGGGTTACGGGACAAATAAGAGGAGAAATACTAATTGGGTTATAAAATAATTTTCAGCTAGTAATAACGAACAAACCGTTCCAAAACCACAGCAGGATGAGCCGTACTCGGAAAAGACCCAAACACAGTAATATTCCAGCTGAATTATATCATGATTCTACAGAGATTCCGAAATCAGATATTGGCTTCTGAGGCTATGCAGTAATAGATATAGACGCTGTTACCATTTAGTAAAGCTGAAGAGTAAATTGAAGATTACGAGAATCGTCTGGAAGAATCAGCGTGAAAAGAAGGGGGATACTGAAGTACTGAGGAGTGTTTATATTTTCTAAGACTGTAGATATAGCGATAACGAATACTATTTAGTAAGTTCATTTGAAAAGAAACGATCAGCTCTGAAAAGACCAATCACATAGGTTGGATGGACAAACATACATACAAGGAAGGTAATGGCGAAGAAGCCTTGAGTAACAGCATATTTCAAATGACGGACGAAAGAAGCAATGGAAGTTCCCCTGTTAAACGTAGGAGAGAAAGTAGGCAGGTAGAAAAAGCGCTCTGAAGGACTCTACGAGGAAGAGGAGTTTCCTGTTGACGTGGCAGAAGAAGAAATGGGTGTCGATATGGAGCCCGTAGAGGATCGAGTATTAAAGTCAGAGTTCACTACAGCTTTGGAAGAAATTCTATTAAATGAGATGGTAGGAATAGATAATATTCTTTTGGAATTTCTAAAGAACTGAGAGAAGTGGGAACCAAATGACTATTCAGATCAATGTGCAGAATTTATGACACTGAAGACTTTAGGAAAAATATCATCCACGCAATCCTGAACATAGCAAGAGCGGGTAAGTGCGGAACTATCGTACGGGCTACATAAGCTTAAGCATGCATTTTAAGTTTCTGACATTAATAATATACAGAGGAATGGAAAAGCAAATTTAAAATCTATTAGTTTGATGTTTAGAAAGAAAAGGTACCACACAGATCTGATGTTGCGCCTGGTAGTGGAAGCTAATGTTCCGACCGCTAGTGGAAGCAAGACGTAAGGGAAAAGCGTTCGACAATGTAAAATGCTGAAAGATGTTCAAAATTCTGAGAAAAAATAGGTGCAAGCAATAGGGAAAGGTGAGTAATATACGACATATACGTACAAGAGCTACGAGGGACCAATAAGAATGGAAGACCAGGAACTAAGTACTCTATTTAAAAACGTGTAAGACATAGCTGCAATTTTTCCCCTCTACTGTTCAATCTATATTTCGAAAAAAGCAATGCCGGAAATAAAAGAAAGGTTCAGGATTGGGATTAACATTCAGCGTGAAAGAAGGCAGGTAAAAGTTCAGGAACTATAGGGCAATATCATAAGCTAACATAGCGTATAAGATTTTACCCTGTTTATTGCTCAACCACTTGTAACCAAACGAAGAAAATTTGCTCGGGGATTATTAAAATGGGTTACGCAGAAGTAGCTCCACAACAGACAATATATTTGTAATGAAAACAATAAACGAACAAGTTGGGAATGTAAACAACAAATTACTTTTTCATCGATTTTATTAAAGCTTATGATTCCATACAAAGGCAAAGCTTGTGATATGTAATGTTGGACTTGGGATTCCCAATTTAACTACAAAATCTCCGTAAAATGTGCATGAATGATAATATGGCCAAGGTTTTGGTTAATAGAATAAAATCTGACCATTTTAAGAATAAAACTAGACTAAGACAGGGAGATGTTCTGTCCGCTCTTCTCATAATGTAGCCTTGAAGGGTGCTGTGACGACATTCAAACTAGTACCTGCTGGCATCCGCCAAACAAACTTACGGTTTTAGTGTATGCAGATGATAAGCGCTCATTATAAATAGTGAAATAGAGATCAGACTGTTATTTGTGGAGCTCGCAGAAGAAGCATCCAAGTTTGGCCTAAATGTGAACGATCAGAAAACAAAATACTGGAAGGTTCAAAGATGTAGCGATGAACAATACAACCAGTCGCACCTAACAGTAGACAAATGTGAGTTCTAACGCGTTGAACAGTTCATATTTCTCGGCAAAATGACAGACAAACAAAATCAAAGACAAGTGGAAGTGAAAGTGAAATTGCAAAATACTAAATGAGCTTACTACATAAAAAACGCCAGTCCCTACACTGTTGACAAGGAAAACTAAAATGGAGCTATATAACACGATCATCAGACCAATTCTAACCTTTGGAGCAGGAACGTGGAGTTCAACTAAAAGGGAGGAACAATAATTACAAATATTTGAAAACAAAGTTCATAAGAAAATCTTCGGTCCCTACTATGACTACGAATCACGAAGCTGGAAGGGAAGATATAACTCGGAAAACTACATGGTATAACAACAAGCATCAGTAATGGGCAGGCCATCTGGCGAGAATAAAAGAGGCTCACGATGTTTCAAGAATATTCATGGAGAATGATAAGAGAGCAAAGAGGGGAACCGTAAATACCCGGACAAATGTTATAAATAACTGCTAGGAAGTACCACAAGATAGAAACATTTGGAGGTACATGTGAGATCGGCACGGGAGCCTCTAATCCCTTAGGAACCAAGAAGAAGAGGAAGAAGAAGTGAAATGATGTCTATAAGATTCGCTGATGAAAGTGACAAATAATTACAAGACCTGTTGAGTAGACGAACCGTCTAATGAGTACACAATATGGATTGAAGGTAAACCTGAAAAAATACGAAAGTGATGAGAGTAGCAGAAAATAGTTTAGCGATAAACTTAACATCAACATTGGTCATCACGAAGTAGACGAATTCTGGTACCTTGAAGTAAAATAATACATGAAGATCGAAGCGAGGGGAACATAAAAAAACAGGCTAGCACAGGTAAAGGGAGAATTCCTGGTTGACACAAGTGTACTAATATCAAACATCTGCTTTAATCTGAGGGAAAAATTCTGGTAACGTACAGCAGTAAATCACGGGCAATGAGAAAACTAGAAAGAAAGAGCGTTTGATGTGTGGTGCTACAGAACCATGTTTTCAGTTAGGTGGACTGATAAGATATGGAAGCCCTCTGCAGAATCAGCGAAGACAGAAATGACAGCATGATAGGACACTTGTTAAAGCATCAGGGAATAACCTCCATGAGACTAAGGGGAACTGTAGGGGATAAAAGCTGTAGAGGAAGACGAGAGACTGGAAAACATCCGACAAATAATTGACAACGTTAGATGCAGGTATTTCTCTGAGATGAAAAGGTTGGCACAGGAGAGAATTTCGTGGTGGGCCACATCAAACCACGCAATAGATTGATGACTCAAAAAATGTTACATGTCTACATCTACAACGCAAACCAATGTTCAGTGTGTGGAGAAGGGAACATCGCACCAATATTTTTGATTTTCTTTCTAATTCTATTCTTGTATTGACCGATGGTCCCAGTCCTCTTCGAATACAAGTTCTTTAAACTTACCCAACAGGTTTTCACGATAACTACGTGGTATTTCTTCCCGGAATGCCCATTTAAGTTCCTCAAGCACGTCTACGTTTCAACCTCACCTTTACAATCGTCGCATTAATCGTTCGTAAGTAAGGAGACACAGCACCATAATGAATAATCCCTTTTACACTCATCCACAAGACATACGCACATTTTTGGCATAATGTGCTGTGGGAAACATCCAGTGCATGCAACGCATTAGGCTTGCCTATACGTAGTCGACAGCAATCCATAGCTGGTTTCGTTTTACATGAATTGCCTCTGTGATCATTTCACTGTCAGTATCTAACTGACATGTTCCGCCCACATAATTCCACGCAGTTAACTCAGCATAAATTGATCAGGATCTCGGGAATTAATTGGAATCTCGGAAACAAATTTGCTTTGAAATATGAAACAGCTTATTATTTTCCATTTCTAGAGATGATTTGCTGCTTGGAGTTGGACTTGGTCTATCGCGCCTATCTTACACGTTATTTTACGTGCGGAACAAAACTAGGCGCAGAACATCTGACTTTGAGATTAGCTGGTTGTTAAATAGAAATGGAATTATAGTAATTCAGGATCGCCAATCACGCAGACAATTGTTGCTTATAATCGCCCAACATATTTCAGTACCCTTGCGCTACGATCGTTGGGTACTTTTATTCACTTCTGTAAAACGGAGACATGTTTTAAATAATAATTATAGTAAAGAAACTATACGTAAAACAGTTTAGGTCCGTTGTGGTTATTACCTTATTTTTCTACATTGTTGACGCTAGCATGTTGTGTGTAAATGTATGATTGGAATTATAGGGTCTGATTTTTTGGAGTAAATTGTATATTTCATCGTGTTGCTGTTTTATGGGTATACACAGTTCTTCAGGCAGGTGACCTTCACAATCAACCATACCACCTTATTGATATACAAACAAGCAATACTCAGTTTCATGTTCAACAGTTTAAACAGAACACCCATAAACAGATAGAACTACACACAGGACAGGAACTACACACAATGAAACAAATAACAGCGAAGAATGGTTATGATACGCATATGACAGAGAAACTAAAGAAAATAAATGTGAACAGACAGGGAGTGAATATGCCATATGCACACAATACTTTGCACAACAACAAAAAAGAACTCAATATGTGGAGAATGAACATGCACATGGAACAAACGAAGAATCCATGCACAAAGAAAAATGTCACATACTAACCTACAATCATAAAATAGGTCGCACAATAGGCAACAAGCCGGCCGCTGTGACCGAGCGGTTCTAGGCGCTTCAGTCTGGAACAGCGCGACTGCTACGGTCGCAGGTTCGAAACCTGCTTCGGGCGTGGATGTGTTTGCTGTCCTTAGGTTAGTTAGGTTTAAGTAGTTCTAGGTTCTAGGGGACTGATGAACTAGGATGTTTAGACCCATAGTGCTCAGAGCCATTGAACCATTTTTTGAATAGGCAACATATTGAAGAAACAGGGAGTCCTAAGATGGTACAGGAGAGACAACAAGACTCAGAAGAAATTCAGAACATAGGAAACACCCACAGATAAATTAAGTAGATCAGGCACATAAGAATTTGCATCCAACTTTTGTCACTCACTATACAGTACGTGATGAAAAGTATATGGACTCCCCTACGTAATGTGGAACTGAGCACTAGATGTCACGAGAAGCGGAGCCGCTATATGAAAGTAGGCGGGGAGTGCTATGTTGATAGTAGAGAAACAGTAATAGCAGAATGGGTCAGTCATGAGAGCTTAGTGACTTCGAATATTGGCTGGTCACTGGATGTCACCTGAGCAACAAATCCATCAGCGACATTTCAACCCTAAAGATGTCAGAGTCGACTGTTGTTGATGTGAAATACGTGGAAACACAATGGATCAACCCCAGCTAAATCAAGACCAGGTAACTGACTGCATTGACGGACAGGGAAAAACAGAAAAACATAATGTTGGTATCATAGATCGATACCACCACCACTGGTACCTCACAATTGGCATGAAAGCGCACGTTTCCGGCAGACGCCGGTAGCAGACCCAGCGGATCCAATGATGCGCGCCCACTGAGCCACACCTTC
The DNA here is from genome assembly GCF_023864345.2 of Schistocerca serialis cubense. Classification (NCBI taxonomy): domain Eukaryota; kingdom Metazoa; phylum Arthropoda; class Insecta; order Orthoptera; family Acrididae; genus Schistocerca; species Schistocerca serialis. The sequence goes on from NC_064643.1 coordinate 467,315,560, forward strand.
AGTGGTTCCGACTACAAGTCCTCTCTGCCATCGTGCCGGCGGCAGCTACACGGCCGGCCGCTGTGACCGAGCGGTTCTAGGCGCTTCAGTCCGGAACCGCGCTGCTGCTACGGTCGCAGGTTCGAAAACTGCCTCGGGCATGGATGTGTGTGATGTCCTTAGGTTAGTTAGGTTTAAATAGTTCTAAGTCTAGGGGACTGATGACCTCAGATGTTAAGTCCCGTAGTATTCAGAGCCATTTGACCGATTTTTGAGCAGCTACACGACCCAGTGTCAGTTGCACTCTTCGACAGTCTTCATTCTTCGTCAGCCTTCGACATTTCGCTGGAGCATTAGTAGTGGAAGCCTCACTCTGCACGATGCTATTCTTGTAATAGCTGAATTTTATTGTTGTTTATTCTTTTGTAAAGTTACTTTTTAACGCTTGAAAAAGCTGCAAGTTGAGTAAAACTTTGTTCACTGTGTTTACATGGTTTTCAATCATTTCTGCTCCTGTCCAACTTCCCTATGACGACAGCTGCTACACCACTCTGTAGCCAACTCTCCGTACAATTGAGTATGAAGTAGTAAACATCACAGAAAACGTTTTATTGTCTGCAGATGGCAAGCTAAGGAGTGTATGGAAGATATAAAACTACGGACATACAGGACTGATATCATCATGTGAGGTGTGGGATAAATATATGACTGTATTATTTCCAAATTTAGTATCTTGGACTTAAATTTTTATCATAGCGTAAGTGAACAACATACAATGCCTGACTTTAGTTACGCTTGTCTTAACTGAATACTGTATGTAAACTAATATAACATAACTAACACCTAGTAATCGCTGTCTTGTACATGTAAATACCTTTGAACTTAAAATTCATATAACATACGCAATTGGTTAATATACAATAATAACTTTCCAGAAAGAATAGAAATAAAAATAGCAGTGAAGAAAGCACATAAAGTGCTGAAACATGTTTCGGTACTATGAGAACTATAAAACGGTGGAATTCCGTTCCGATTTTTATCTAACCAAGGTAAAGATTAATTTGTCAGATTAATGAGCTTGACGAGACGCACCTTCCAATGTTCCTACTTTTATTAGCGACCTCATATTTCACCGATAAATTGCATTTTACACAAATCTAATCAAAGTTCTGTTTAATTAACCAACGAAGGCAGCTACACATTATAGTAATACCGCAGCTGCTAGGTAGGATACATGTTTGACATTTTTTCCAGCCGATTAATGTTTTGCTAACTAAAATTTCCTTCAGTTCACATTTTAATAAAATCATGAGAAAACTTATGGTTCTAGCAATATGGATGGCAGTTTCCCGTAAGAAAGAGGTGCTACTTAGTTTGTCAGTGACACATTTTAGGAACAATTAATATTTTAGTCAAATTGTGCAATCGTGATGATTACACAGAACAGACGACAAATGGAAATATTATGGAGCGATACACCCTGTGAGCCCATCAAAACACATGAAGCACATGGTGTAAACGGGTTTTTCTACAACCACTGCACGAATGAAATTCAATCACGGTCATTTTAAAAAAAAGATTCACGTCCCCTAGGATTGATCGACAATCCTCTTTGTACTTCCAGAGACGGGGAAGGCGTGAATCATATAATATTAGGATGTCCAGAAAACAAGATAGATGGGACAGTAAATCAACAGAGTGGTGTGGGGTACGGGGGCTCCACTGCGACACAGTGCATAAACGCATATACAGAGCTGTCAGTGAATTAGGAGTGTCCATGTAACGAGCCATGTCAAAATCTAGATTCTGCGAGTACGACTGGAGGAGAAGACCGGAAACAGGATGCCAAACGCGAGAGCCACCACTCTGAGAAAGTAGAGCAGAAAGGAATTGCATTGCCTGGACGATGGAACCCGATAACCGAATACATCAGAAAACAAATCGATCGCAAAGTGAAGCTGTATTTGTACACACTCATTTAGTTAAAAATAATATACCTTTTGTTGTAACTGGTTTTAAATTAAATTTTCTGCATAGATAAGCGTAGTGTCTACATATAAATTTTGTATAAATACTTCATTTACTGTAATTGGAATTAAATTTGTACATAGATAATAGTCAAAACTGACAGTTGTTGCTGATATGTATAAACTACAGTTGACTGTATGCTCATGAAACCAAAAGCCAATAAAAAAAATTTAAAAAAAATTATTAACTGTGGTGAAGTATCCATGGTACAGTTTACTATGACATCTTAATGTAATCAGTACAAAAGCGTGTATCCTGCTGTCCAGTTAGATTTTATTAATCATATAAGAACTACAATTTTATTCTGGGATAAATTCTGATCCAACGATGGGAAATCTCGGAAAGACCAACCCAAGTGTATTTAAGAGCCGTCTTGATGCTAGATACAATTTTCAGCCACATCAGAAGCAGAGAATGCGTTACGCTGCGTGGCGGTTTCGTCGACCATTTGAAACTGAGACCTATGTGCATCTTCTCATCATTTGTGAAAATTTCACTGTTGAATCGTAGGAAGGATCCTTAACTTTATTTGATGATTTTATGGATTTCTGACGATTTCTCGAGTGCATTTCTGATAACTTTTATTATTTACGTTTATTGATCCTAGCCTAATGTTAGAGTATTTCAGGAGTCAGCCGTAGTCGGGGCTTGAACTCAAGTGTGGCTTGACGAACAGTCGGGAACTATAGCCTGTTTGCGGAATGTGCAGGTGCACCATCATGCAGATACCACATACGTCGACGCGTTTCCAGTGAGACATTTTCGAGCAACGTTGGCAGATCATTCTGTAGAAACGCGATGTGTGTTGCAGTGCTCTCCGATACACACGATCGAACAGCGGAGGAGTGGTACTCACGCGTCAACTTTAGGTTACAATATCTCCGGATGTAATTAACATTTTACAATGCAACAAACGGCACTGATTACGTATTTGTTTATATGTTGAGATGTGCTAACAAAACTAACGGGGTTCCATTTAAAAAAACGTAGGTTTGTGTTAAAAAACATACTTCCGTGCATTTTCGTATGGTTTGTATTAACCAGTTACACTAGTCCCTCTCCTCACGTTCGGTCTGTGGAATCGGTTCGTCAGTATTTGATGTGGTTTACGAAATATATCCAGCGGTAACGTTAGGTGACTCACCCTGTATACATACGTATATTTTCACTATCACCACGACCCTATCCGCAACGTTTATGCGAAAGATGAGCGTAGCTTTTAATGTAATGTTGATGTCTACAAATCATGGAATTTCACGATTCATCAGCTGTCTGTTGAATCTAGTGCAAACGAAGTTCTTCTGAACCTTAATAACTGGCAGTGTTATATTCTCATGGTATATTAACTCACTTGGCAAACGATCAGTACAAGATCGGAAACGTTATGGCAATGTTGTCCAAGCGTTCTAGGAAACAGCTAATGATGTGAATTGAAATATGACAAACGTTAAACTGCACAGAGACAACTGACGTAAGAAATCACCAATTACGGTAATTTTTCGGTGTGCTGAGTTCGTTTTGAATTTCATTTGGTGGCATGCTCGTCACACTAACGCCTTTAGCAAGAAGTTCAAGTCGGCAGTCACCATACAACGTTGACAGTTGCTATTTTCGATGTGCAGCAATGGCTGACTTCAGACGGGAAGTGCTCCATTATGCTGAAAACTGAGGAAGCCCTGAGGCAGCCCCATCGAACTGCCACAGTTTCGAGAGGCACTCACTCACGTCAAGAGAAGCTCGAAAGCTGTTTTCGAAAACTTTAGCTTGTGATATTCAAGCAAGGAAATCTCAGAGTTGGCCGCTCACCGCTTTTGTTTACGAACAGTAGTGCTCTGACTGTAGACAATGGAGCAGTAGCCAGCAGAAACACCAGCAGTACCGGTACTTCTTGTACAGTGTTCAGCTGTATAGCGCTTGTGTCGCGTATGTTGGAAGCCGACTAGCTTTAACCAAACATGACAACTTTTTATCCTTTAAATTCCTCACGCACTCGATTACATTGAATTATTAGTGAAACACGCCTAGGAAAACAGCTACAAGCTGCGTTGATCGCGGTTCAAAAGTTTCAGGGAGCTGCCCACTGCTGCAAAAAAATGGTTCAAATGGCTCTGAGCACTATGGGACTTAACTTCTGAGGTCATCAGTCCCCTAGAACTTAGAACTACTTAAACCTAACTAACCTAAGGACATCACACACATCCATGCCCGAGGCAGGATTCGAGCCTGCGACCGTAGCAGCCGCGCGGTTCCGGACTGCGCGCCTAGAACGGCTAGACCACCGCGGCCGGCCCCACTGCTGCAGCGGAGACGAATCTGTACGATAATATGTGGTCCTACGTCTAAATCTGTTATCTGCAAGCCAATGTGAAATCATGGCACAGGGTATTGCGTTTTTTTTCCCGTTCTATTCGCGAAAGGATCGTGAGAAGAATGAAAAGATACACACATACACGCACACGCACATGCGCGCGCGCGCGCGTGCGGCTGGAGTCAGGATCTTGACAATACGAGTACTTGTTGTCCCCTTGGCATGTCTGAAAAAGCTAAGTCAGCATCTGATCACACCGAGATGTCGAGCTGAAGGAAAAGGAAAAAAGTTTTCAACTATACATCACAGATCCTGGGCATAAGATTTTACAGTAAGGACCATAAAATTATGACAGTTTACTGTAGAATGACAGTTGATAAATGCCCCAGATCTGTGTTATCTATACAATCATTGACTTTGTAGTATGAATTACTTACAAGTATCCTTTAACTGACTTTTTATATATTTGGGATCTGTTTGTCTCTTTAAACTCTTTGATCAATTTATGGAATAAATTCATCCCTGGTAGAAAATGCTGTATTTATTTTCTTGGTAAATGTAAGTTTAGCCGTCCTCTTGTTTCATCGTCATGAATGCTGCTATACTGCTGCTTGTGAGATAACTGCAGAAGGTTTTCATGATGTGCACATCAGATCTGTAGATTTTCGCACATTATGCAATCAGAATCCCAGCTGTTTAAGCAGAACTTTACATGGAACTCGTCTATTGTTTTAAGTTTTTGTTCTAATGTTCATTATTTGCAGTTTGAAGACTGTGTCCGTGCTCAGCCCTCTCCCCCCTCCTCCCCCCCCCCCCCCCCCCCCCGCCCAAAAAAAGATTCTGTAGCTAAAGATGGAATGAATATAGAAAAAGGATGTAACTATAATGCACTGTTTGTTACAGTTTGATAAAACGGCTCTGAGGGCGTAGTATGCTAATGAAATTTTCTTTGATTTTTTCTTTGTTAGTGTATGCGCTCATTTCACTTCAGATGACTGTCAACATTAATTCCTAAAAATGGTATGTTTGCTATACAGTTACAAGGTGGCTACACTGAGCCACAGCGCCAGAGAGTTTTGTTTCGCCACTCCACTGGCAGTGATTATTGAGAAGTAGCGGAGGGCAGTGCCTGTTGAGAACTCGTAGTGGAGAGTGCTTGCTGAGATGTCGTAGTGAAGAGTGCTTGTCGAGATGTGGCAGTAGTCAGTTCTTGTTGAGATGTGGTAGTAGCGAGTCGGTGTGGAGATATTGTAATGATTAGAGTGCTTTTCATCAATATAAATGAAGGTAACAAACTCCTTTTCTTTTTTTTCTCATTATTTCAATGTCCTGAATAATGCGTCATTACAGGTTCAGTCAACAAAGCATCTGGCTTGTGTTCTTGTATTAGAGTGTAATTCTGGTTTTCTTGCGCAATTATAGTATTTCTAATTTTTTCATCACGTCAGTATAAATGGTATTTGAAATTTCTTGTCTTATTGAAGAAGAACCGTGCCAGATGTGTACGTTGAGTCATACTTCCACACACAGAACAGTTATACTTGTGCTTTGGTTTCGTAGGTTTTATAGTTGCTGGGGACTTAATTAGTTAATTGTGTTAACGAAAATTTTCATTTCATTCTTTGTTGTTGTTCTATGCAGTCAGATTGCGTAATAATACTAGTCAGGGCCAACCGTTTACGAGACACAGCGTAATCGGACATACAGCTACTAAAAATAAAAATGATTTTCAAATTTAATAATTAAGCCCCCATGCACAGTCTATGAACTTTCATCCACATTTAATTTTACAGAATTATTTACACTCTTTAAGGAGAAATTCGTTCTGTTTGTTTTTTTATGTCCAATGTACGTTTATTGCATGATCACCAATTATAAATATCCTATAGAGTTTCCTTTGCTTTCTCACTAGAAGTTCTGATATTTTATCTGTGATTATAATGTAGCTGTCGACTTTCTCCCTGTGTCTAATATTGCTTGAAAAGTTATTCGTAAATATCAAATACAATATTGGTCCTAACAGCCTTCTGTGAGTGATTTCAATATCAATATATTTAGTATTTAATTTAACGTCTAACTAAAAATTTGCACTATTTGAAGTGCGTGCTACCTCTACCCTTTGTACCCTGCTTTCCAAAAATGTTTGGAACTAGTTATTGGCAGTTCCTCTTATTTTTAATGATTCCAGTTTTGTTAGTAGACTCTTATAGTCAACTGTGGCGAAGGTATTTCATAGATCTAGAACTACACCTGTGACACATTCAGCGTTGCCTTAGTGCATCAAGTACCACATTTATAAAATTTACCATTGTTGATTCTGTACTTTCACTTCTCTCGAAACCACACTGTCCTTCACTGAGAATGTTATATTTATTCAATTATCTCATTAGTCTGGCCTTTTTTGTATACGTTAAATACTGTCAGTCCTTTTCGGTGTGGGTCCCACACACTTGTCCACCCAGTATTCTAGAATGGCTCACGTAAGTGTTTTGTATGCAGTCTGCATTGTAGATTGACTAAATTTTCCCCAATATCCCGCCCATAAACCTATTTTTAACTATGTCATTTCATACGCTTATAAATTGTTGCACCAAGACCTTAGCATAAACTGACTGACTTCGTAGTCTGTCCTAGTCATAGCATATCACGTTTTTGAACCACCACCCTCCTGAGTATGAGTGCAGAGTCTGACCAACACGCCAGCTTGCTTAACAGGGGGCGGGAGGAGTCTCTGGACGAAAGGCATATGTGAGACCGGGACCTTGCAGCTTGGAAAATTTGCACGGTGTTTTTCGATGTCGTGATTTTACTGGACAGAATCGTACTGTTACGAAAACGACTACTGTGATTCTTCTTGCTTTGCTTGGCGTTAAAATGTTACACAAAAATTTTTTCCCTGGTAACCCGGCCACATAATAGCAATGAGACTTCTCGTTATGGTATTCCCCCAGATACAATACCATAACATTCCAGTATTCCATCGTAATGTTTCTTAAAACCAATCCTAAAGACTGACTGCTGGAGAGGTTTAGGCATGGAAAGCACTTTCTACATCACTGACTGTTGTTGCGGCCAACACTTATAACTGCTTTACAGATCCGTCTCTCTCTCCTAGCTTACCTATTATGCTTAAATTGAACAAAATATGTACCTGTCATTTCGGTATTATTTGAAATTGTTGTGCAGTACACTATCGACAACATGCCAGGTTGTCAACGTCAAGAGATTAGCAGTAACTCAAGTGATTGCCCCGCTCGAGGACACGCACGTATTGTACGCGCAAGTAGTGCCGCCACCGAGCCGACGTAAGAGGACGCTCCGCGAATGCCAGCCGAGTCGGATAGAAAAGTTCACTCGGAACATTCGAAGCTTCCTAGTTAGCCTCACCTCTAGGTGTTATTACGCACGACGAACGTGCCCGTATAACGGACTTTGAAAGTTTCCTTTAATAAATTTGTTTTCGTCTGATTGTGAACTCGTGCTGGCTTGGATGGTTGGCTGTAACTTTGCTGTTTGTTTAGCATTGGGTGACTTTATGCATTTCCAGCCGCGAGAGAAAAGTGAGTCAAGTGAGTTTCCCCTGGTTTCTGGAGGTAGGAGGTTATTCCGTAGGTTATTTGGAAGAAAAAATGTAAATACAGCAATATGATCAGATCCATAATTAAGAAGCTACAACAGAGTTCCAAAACATGTCACGGTGTTTGGAGCGCTACACTTGTGTTCACGGGACGCACGATCAGTCTTAGGTAGACAAGTGCAGCGAGTGGTACGTTTGCATAACAACCACGTTGTTATTGTCTCCTGTGTACAGTACACTTTGCAATGCCGTACAAATGATTGGTTCAAATTGATGTGTCGACAGAAGTGCCGACACAGCGTTATTTTGAGGGGGCCGACAGGCACGCTATAAGCTCACGCAGAATATCTTGAAGTCTGAAACAGGACGCTCAATGAATTGCTATAAAGAAAAGTACGTTGCTTTGAGAATATTTAACTTTTAATCCTTGTTGTATACATCGTTCTTGATGAGACATTTCATACGATAACTATCAAACTATGTAAGGCTAATGGCGCCTTGCTAGGTCGTAGTCATTGACTTAGCTGAAGGCTATTCTAACTGTCTCTCGGCAAATGAGAGAAAGGCTTCGTCAGTGTAGTCGCTAGCAATGTCGTCCGTACAACTGGGGCGAGTGCTGTTCCGTATCTCGAGACCTGCCTTGTGGTGGCGCTCGATCTGCGATCACACAGTGGCGACACGCGGGTCCGACATGTACTAAATGGACCGCGGCCGATTTAAGCTACCACCTAGCAAGCGTGTTGTCTGGCGGTGACACCACACAAATGGCTCTGAGCACTATGGGACTCAACTGCTGTGGTCATCAGTCCCCTAGAACTTAGAACTACTTAAACCTAACTAACCTAAGGACATCACACACACCCATGCCCGAGGCAGGATTCGAACCTGCGACCGCTTTGGTCGCGCGGTTCCAGACTGTAGCGCCTAGAACCGCTCGGCCACTCCGGCCGGCCGCGATGCCGTACAAATTTTCATCGCAGGAATACGGAGAGCTGGTGTACATTTTGGGCTTCTGTGATGGTAATGTGAAAGCTACTGTTGCCGAATATCACCGTCGGTATCCCAACCGTAGGATTTCGAGTGCCAAAACATTTAGTGGAACATATGGAACATTGCTAGAAACTTATACTCTTCCCAGTATTCGTATTCACTCCAAAAGACATCGTGACGTTCAAGAAGAGAAAAACATTCTTAATACAGTAGAGCGTAGTCCTCGTTCAAGTACAAGACGCCTAGCTACCCGACTGAACGTTTCACAATCTAAGTTACGTAGGATTCTTCATGAGAATGGACTGGATCCCTTCCATGTGCAGATAGTTCACCATTTAGAGCCACATGATGGTGCCAACTGTTTGCACTTTTGTAACTGGTTAAATGGAAATCGGCAGCTCTATTACTTCATATGTCCAGTGATGAGGCAACCTTTACAAGAGATGGCATCAACAACATGCGTAACGAAAATCCCCATGCCATGGTAGTATCGCAATTTCAACGTAGATTCAGTGTCAATGCCTGGTGTGGCGTTGTGTGTGACCAGTTACTGGGACCGTTTATTCTCCTGAGAAATTTAAATGGACAGATGACCGGTAACTTTTTACGAGTAGACTTACCGCAGCTACCAGAAGACGTTCCTCTGGGAACAAGACGCCACATGTACGTCCAACATGACGGGGAACCTACAAACTTCCACCATGTGGTAACAGCTTATCTTAATCAGCAATTCCCACATCAATGGATGGGTCGCGCGGGCCCTATCAACTCGCCTGCCGTATCCCCAGATTTAACACCCCTAGATTACAGCATTTGCGAGTGGATGAAAGACATCGCGTACGATGTTAAGTTGGAAACACGAGAAGAATTGATACAACGCATGTTCGATGCCGCAACGTCAATAAGGAACGATAATGCTAAATTACGAAATGCTACTAGCGCGGTTCACCCCGTGCGAATCTTTGCCTTCAGATGGAGCGAGGAAATTTTGAACACTTGCTTTAAATCCACTCTGAATGCAAGAGACTGCTACAAAATTTCTTAAATTAATTATTATGTGCGTTTTTGATAGTTAATTCCTACAATAACTTTTTTCAATTTTCCTGACTTTTTCAATTACTGTAGTTCCTTGATTATAGATCTGATCCCATTACTTTATTTACATTTTTTGTTCAAATTAACCTAAGGAATACTTGACTCACCCTGTATAATTGCCTGCGAGAATAAAACATGAATTTGGCTTTGTTTTATAATCTTTGTAAAAAATGTGCAAACTGATTAAATCCGGAACATTACTACTAATGTCTTTAATTAAACAGTATGGTCCCTAAGCGTTAATGACCTGTCTAACAATGCTATTCAGGAAATGGTCCATGCGGGTTGATAATTTTCGTAGCAAACTGATCCTGAAATGGAAATACATTACCTCATAATGTAATTGCTTGGAAAAGCAGTGCTTGCTGCTCTCTGTGCGCCAGCTACAAATTTCTGACTATAATTGCTGAGAGCTCAGTTCAATGCTCTAGACAACAAATAAACTGCTTTATACAAATCACTGTGGGGACACTCCTTTAAATAAAAAAATAATCTGGGTCGAGGATTTGGACAATGTTGGTGGGAAAAATTCCTTTAACACACTCTTTTTAAATTATCTTATATGTTATTAGTAGTATACAATTCCTTTTACAACACTCATTAACATTGACAAAGGATAATACTGGCACCAAACTCTTACTTTCACAAATGTTAGGCAAATAATTTACAAACATGAAAAATATATTACAGGGAATGTACTCAATCTTTAATGAAAAATCTAAACTTTCCTGACAGGGCTGTCTCATTCAACAACGATTCTAATTACTCGCGACTGAAGTGCCAATAAATAAAAATATTACCTTCATTCTTCTTCATACTCTTTTCATTACAAATCACCAACCAAATCCTTCTTCTCTGTTTCACAATATTCAAATACACATACGGATGCACTTAACTTTATGTCTACATTACCACGAGTCCTTCGCTCGGCGTCTTTCTCCCTACTTCTTTAACGATAGAACTCCCGCGCTCCTCGCTGCCAAACAGCGATGACAAAACAAACACATCTTCCAGAGACGCAACTACTCTAACGAAAGACTACGCGCGAATAATAAGCGATTCAAAACTGTCACATAGCGTTTGATACATCCAATGTACGTATAAATTCCAGAAATGCACATAACAGACTCCCAATAGACCTGTTTCAGCTGTTGAATTACAATTGGACTTGCTGAACTGAAGTAAACTATAGTGCAATACATATCACATACGTTCTCGTTATTTTGCTCTCAGTTTCAGCACCCACCTCTTCCATCAGTCTGGAACAGCGTGACCGCTACGGTCGCAGGTTCGAATCCTGTCTCGGGCATGGATGTGTGTGATGTCCTTAGGTTAGTTAGGTTTAAGTAGTTCTAAGTTCTAGGGCACTGATGACCACAGATGTCAAGTCCCATAGTGCTCAGAGACATTTGAACACACCTCATCCTCGGCATTCACCCCCTTGACCGACCCAACAGACATTACAAATTCCACCTCCCCAGATCAACTCGAACACTGAGTGCGATACACCAGACTTTGATGTCGAGCAGCGCCTACCAGCTTCTCAGAATATACTTTGCTCCAATTAAAATTACGACAAGTAGAAGACAGTGTTCGCAGTTATATGAAAAACTCATTACTATTAGTTTTGTGTCCGCCCCTGGTAGCTGAGTGGTCAGCGCGGTGGAATGTCTTACCTAACATACCTAACAGCCCGGGTTCGATTGTCGGTTTGGTCGGACATTTTCTCCGCTAGGGACTGGGTGTTGTGTTGTCCTCATCATCATCATTTCATGCCCATCGGCACGCAAGTCGCCGAAGTGGTGTCAACTTGAAAGACTTGCACCAGGCGAAAGGTCTACCCGACGGGAGACCTTAGCCATCTTTTGTCGTCTATTTTGCACTGGTACGCGTCCATGACCCAGACGGTGTAGCAACTGAAACCTCACGGTTCTCGTCGGTTTCTGGCATGGATCGAAGTCGATGACATGTGGTCAGCCAGTATTCTAAGGAGTAACGAGGCACATTTTACACTACAGCGTGAAATTGTAACCTCCCCCTCACTTATCGACCTTAATGACAGTGAAAAATTGAACCGCGTGTACCTAATGGAAATTTGGGAAAAGCAATCGTCACCGAAGTTAATTTGTCGGTAAAGAGGGAGGAAAGGGTTACATCTAAATGAAAGGAAAAATGCAAATGAAACTGGTGGAAATTAATTTTGAAAAGGGGTAAAGTTAACAAAGAAAGTAAATGTGCGGCCGTTACGTTAACAATTAACTAGCGGTAATTAGATATTTGAGAATTGGGGGAAATTACGGTCGCCAGTCCTAAGGACAATTACTATAGTAACTGAAAAAGAAAGGTTATTATACATATAATTAGCACTACAAGCGTGGCAACTGAAAGTTGACACGTGTAGTGTGAAAATTGAAAGCTTGTCAGAAGTAATAAATTTCGCTACACTCTGACTTAATTTAGCAAAAGAATTAATAAAACCGGAAAACTGAAAGTTTATTTAGTGACTGAAGTTAATAATGAGCTTTCTTTCTGAAGCACATCGAAATTCAGTAAAATACGGTTAGTCTTGGACTACCTCAACAATCATTTCAAAAGCTACTTAATCCACGCAATTTAGAAATAAGAGATTTAACTTTGAACTTGAATTAAATGATTCTGAACAATTAACAATAGTAAAATTTAGTACGTACCAAGCTGAGCTGTAGTCACAGGTAAGCTAAAATATGGTAACAAAACTCGCACTCATAATTTGTGCTTGTGTAATCTAAATATTGTAGCCAGCTACGAATACTTTAACTGAACTTTGAAATTAAAGCAGTGAAATAGAATAATATTGCTTTAATGCTGGCGTTTGAATTTCAACGACACTCGGGTTCATTCCCGAAAAGGAAGGGACCCTGCTTGGTAATGCAATTGGGACAATGAGCAACAAAGGTTCATGCTACGTTGCTGTAATTTTGTGATTTGAACAGTTTTAAAAGCTGAGGTCTGCCATACAGTTCAAAAACTTTACGTGCTTCCAGTCTTCCTTGTTGGCTGATTGAAGGTTTGAACCCGTCGATCGAGGAGGTGGTGACAGTCACTCATTGTCGGCAGTCGCTGTTGCAGAAGCTGGATGTTGGCGCGCCTCCTTCTCGACACGGTCACCAGGCGAAACGGGCTCTTGATGTGCGCCAGCTAATGCTTCCCGTCCGCGACACCGTGTCAGAAACCATCATAGCAATTCGAGCGCAATTACATGCTGCCAAACCCCGAAAGCGCGGCAACTCGCGGGAGCGTCACACAACACACCTGCTCCACTGCACCACCCCAGCCAAACTCCGCTCTGCTCGCGCTCCACGCGACAGAGTTCACACTACCAAAGATCCTAAACACTTTGGTTCTTCACACGACCTATCGATGTATTCGTTCGATAGCATAGTTTTCCCTAGGCAAGACCCAGCGTAAAAATACAAATAATATTTACAAAACAACGAATTATACATCGACATAAATGCATTTATATATATATATATATACAAATAGTAAAACAATTACAATATATAAAGACACAGAAGTGTCATATCTTGAGGTAACAAAACAAGGAAAAAATTTGCAGTGCAATAGATGGAAATAGGAGGATATGCATTTCCGGCGTTACAAAATGAATACACAGAACAGCGAATTCGGGGTACTGTTAAACCGCGTGTTGTGCACGAAGAGTCATTGCGCTCGCGGTATGTGACTGGAGGTGTGAATTCGCAGGCATCTTTATAATTGGTCCGTTCGCCTTTGAGAGCCAGTCAGGTGTACCGTGATATCTGCACAGTATCGAGACCTCCTTGTCACGTGATTCCTGCTGTAGAAGAGCGCAACACTGTGGAAACAACTTTTTTCGAGCAAGATGAGGCAACACATGTCGCTCGTCCAGTGAAAGATCTGCTTCATGCAATCTTCCACGAATGTGCTGTCTCTAGAAGTTTTCCAGATGCATGGCCTGCAAGATCACCTGATCTGAATCCATGTGACTGTTGGTTATGGGGGTATCTAAAAGAACGCGTTTACCAAGGACACGTTCGGTTTCTACCTGATCTAAAGGTCACTATACGAGAACACCTTGCTCAGATTCCACTGGAAATATTGCAAGCAACTATTGATCACGTCATTTTGCGGATGCAGCATCTCGTCGGCGTCTACAGTCCTCATACTGAAGAAATCGTGTAAGCAGCGGTAAATAATAAAATCAGCATTACGCCTATCTCACTTGTTTGATCTTTTCTGCTAAGGTTCCGTTCCTAATCCATTACATACGGAAACATTTCTGTACGTCTTTTTGCATTCATAGCGCCAGATTTGCACGTGGTCGCCAAAACTGGAAATAAATTTTACCGACTTAAATCTGTTCCGAATTAACGCATTAAACCAGTTACAAAGTTTCGGTGCCATAGAATAACTACATCCAACGTTGGACTTCTGTGAGTAGCTGCACTCTAATTATAATCACCGGGTACTACACCAAACTCCTGAGTTTCTTGATCGTGTAACACAGTCGACAGCACGTCGCTAAGTTGTCTCCCGTGATCATGGTGGTCGACATTTTGGGCAGTACCTGTAAAGAAACTGTTTTGCATTTGTAACGTACGGTACGGTTCACTAGCAGAACAAACTGAACACACTGCAGTAAATGTGTACATATTTCGGCTGAGGGTATTGCATTTCTCTATGTTGTGCGTTGTACCGTTTTGGTGACCGTAGCGGTTATTACAGGCTTTTTCTTTGTCGAGGAGGTATTTGCACACTTTGATGTGTGATTCTTGTAGCCGCCATAATCAGATATGAAGATGGTGCGATAGAACCGCAACAGTTCACAATTTTAAAAATAAGTTAAATCTACATTATTTTACCTATGGTAAAGTTCTTATCGACCATATGCCTGCGCTACGAGCCTCTTCCATTTAGTCTGTCGAGCGCACTCTTTGTCCGTTTGCTGTTCATGTCTATCAATGATGTGTTCTCCCGTATGTTGTCTCACCACTATATTCTGGGGCTTCCTTTTCCTTACATTCCATCTATTGTGCTGCAGAAAGCTATTGTTGGTGATCTATTCTCCATTTTTGTTATAAGGCCTAACCAGTCAACCTTCTCTTGTTTAACACTTCTGCGATTTTATGATGTTCGTGCAGTTCTGTTAATTCTTCATGTTTTCTTATCCTCCATTCTCTGTTATTTTCATCAAAGCAGGTCCAGAAATTTTCCTTCGTCTGTTTCTTTCGAATATTAACAGAATTGATTTCATCTTTCTTCCTACATATTAATGCTTCACGTCCCCATCATGTCACTGGTATAACAGTCGACCGACACAAGCGGATTTTGAAGCACTAAGTTATCTTTTCTTAAGAGTTTTGATGAAACTGAAAAGTGTTTTAATCGCTGCTGCTGCTACACAGGCATCTATTTCCATATCCGTTCTATTGTTGTTAGTAAAAACACCCTAAGTACCTGAAATAGTCAACAGTCTTGAAAGTGAATCGATCTACTGCCAAAGGGGCATCACTTCTGACTTTTTGTCTTATGACCAAGTATCAGTCTTTCCTTCATTAACACGTAGTCCTGTTTTCTCGGCGATTTTGTAATAGCTTTGCATCATTCTAATTAATTCTATTTTGGAACTACTTATTAATGCTACAAGCAAATCTAGCGTGTTCATTCCCTGTAGTCTTGTGCATTAGTTTCACTAAATTATCTGTCGCTCTTCTCTAAGACAAGGGTAAATAAAATAGTTGAAATGATGTCATCTTGTCTCAGTGCAGTGTACACCTTTAAGTTTTCTTTTTCTGCTATCAGAGTCATTGTCTTACATAAAGTCTCATCTACACTAGTGTCCAAAATTAAAGCAACTAACTGCTATTTCTCCGTCCTGTGTCTAATTCACGATATAATCATACAAACCGTCAATAAATGTCGTTACGATCGTGTTTTGCACGGAAGGTGGCATTCCGATCAACATACAACCACGCTAGCAATGATGTCAGGGCACTTATGAAGCACAGTCTCAGACGATGAAGTGTCGCACAGAGAAAACGTCTAAAGAATATCTGCTGTGGTGGCCATAAGAAAAATGGAAGCAGGAGAGTCGCAAAACTGATGTGGTCCAATGCCTTAATGTGAATCGTTCTGCTGTTTCTCGGATAAGGCGACATCTTAGAGAGACCGAAACAGTATTCAGGAGACCAGGTCAGAGCTGACCACGTTTGACATCAGAAAGAGTGGACCGTTATTTGGCTGTAATGGCACGACGGTACCGCCTTAGTACTGCACTGAGCTAGAAGCACCCTGGACATGTTGTATCGAGGTAAACGGTGTACAGAAGGCTTCAGCAGAGTAGTCTTTATTGTTGGAGAACTGTCTGTTTACCTTGTTTACCTCTAGTGCGTCTTCACAGAAGGGAACGTCTAGAGTGGAGTTCAAAACAAACAAACAAAAAATGGTTCAAATGGCTCTGAGCACTATGGGACTTAACATCTGTGGTCGTCAGTCCCCTAGAACTTAGAACTACTTAAACCTAACTAACCTAAGGACATCACACACATCCATGCCCGAGGCAGGATACGAACCTGCGACCGTAGCGGTCACGCGGTTCCAGACAAGCGCCTAGAACCGCACGGCCACACCGGCCAGCTAGAGTGGAGTCATCAACATGCCACCTGGATGGTCGAACGATGGTCCAATGTTCTTTTCACGTATACGCATCTGAAGGGCACGTGGAACACGATTTCTCGGCTCAAACATTATGGAAAGATACCGATATCCAGGAGGATCCGTAATGGCGTGGGCAGGGTTACGTTGACCATTCGAACACCTCTTCATGAAATTGTACGTGTGAATCAGCAAGATTTAACTGCTGTCAGGTACCGTGAGGAGATCTTGGGGTCTCATGCGCGGTTGCTGCGAGCTGCTGAGAGCCCAGACTTCGTACTGATGAACGATAATGCTCGACCTCATAGAGCATGGGTGGTTGATGTTGGCCTGCTCGCTCTCCAGATTTCAATCCCATAGAGCATGTCTGGGATGCACTAAGGAGACGAGTTGCATCACGTCAGCACCTGCTAACCACTCTTCAAGACTTATGAACAGCTCTGCAGGAAGATTGGGCTTTATTTCCTTAACATGAGGTTGACGACATCATTCACAGCATGACCTATCGTTGTCAGGCCTGCATTGGTGCCAGAAGTGGTCACACCCCATACTGAGCACATTACCCACTTGTCAGAATATGTGTGCAAATCCGTTAAGCTTGAAACAACGAAGAACATTTTTGTGTACCGTTATGCATGTTGCAGTTGCTTATTTTCTGTATTCTTTACATTTTTTTCTACTTTACTATCACCTGCTTATACTGTTTTGTGGCAAAATAAACACCACCTTACAAATTTTCCGTTTGTTGCTTTAATTTTGGACGCCAGTGTATATATATTTTAACTAATTTGTTTAACTATGAGGGTATTTCAAATTTCCTCGTTATATTTAGGAGTGTGTATCTGTGAATGTTATCATAGGTCTTTACGAAGTCTGGTGATAATATGTGGAGATCTGCACTGAATTCCTATGTCTTCTCAGTTATTTGTCTTGGCGTGAGTAAGTGATCTAATGTGAATTTATTTCTGCGGAAACCGTGCTGGCAATCACCAGTAGTTCTTCAGTATTGGGCTCAGCCTATCTAATAGGCAAATCGATAGGATGAAGTGACATCCCGTACAGCAGTTCTTTTGTAGTTATCGCACAAAACTGGATCATTCTTTTTGAATATGGGGCACATAATTGCCGTTTTCCAGTCTACAGGTATAGTTTCTGTCTTCCAAATCCTTTGTGTCAAATACTGCAGTTTTAATCCGTTTGTGGTCCTCCATTCTTTCGTAATTCAGCGTATGTCTGGTCTTCACCACAAATCTTCTTATTAACTTTTTTAATGCTTGCAGTGAAATATAGATGGGCAATAAAATTTGTTGGAATTCAAGAAGTTTGGCGTGTGCTTCGCGCACTCTGTTGTGCAATCGGAAGTCACCATTCACCGCGAGAGTGGCAACACTGACGCGCTGACCGGCTTAGCCTGACTGACTGACTGTTGGCTGCTAGATCTCTCGGTGAGGGATCGCTGTCACCCAGGGGCGTCGTTGTTTTGCCCATTCACTCACTCGCCCACTACCCCTGCACTGCTGAGAGACGTTCTGTTTGGCACTACATATGGACTGCTGTTTTTCTTTAATACATAATTCCTTTCGTAGTTCACGTTCATGTGGACATTATGACTATTACAATAAAATATTCTCGGGTTACAAGCCGAGTCACTTCGAGTAAAACACTAACTTTCGACAGCTGTCCTCACTATCGTCATCAGGAATTAAAAACCACTGACAGCCGGCACTGGCGCGATGTTTTGCTTGTGTAGATGCAACAGCAACGACTGGAACCTTCCAGAGAGGGCCGAAGTGACGCCTGTGAGGAAAGCAAGTTGGAAGCTCCACCCCGCGGCGGGACCGAGTGACGTCTGATTGTGCCACGTCTGAAACTGCCGCTCCCGCCTCCTTACAAGCGTCAAGCATCCATCATTTCTTTCACTCGATGTCCAAACTCCGCACCTACGCCCTACTAAGCATGTATCCCTTGGCCTCTATTAAAATTGTTGTTTATTCTAATTTCGATCGCTTGTTTCATAACATACGCGTAATCGCAATGTGATGATGCTTGGGCCAGAACTCGAGTCTTTTCATATTGTATTTTATGCCTCCTTTCTAGGCAATGTTCAGCCACTGTAAATTTTTCAAGTTCTCTTTGTTTAACATGTCGTGAGTGCTCTGCACAACGGTCAGCAGGAATGGAAACAGTCTGTTCTATGTAAATGCTATCACATTTATAGGGCACAACACACACCCTAGGAACGCGAAGACCTATACTCTTTGACGGGGCAAACTTATCTCTTATCTTGAAGGCAGGCCGGAACACTGGTTTCAATCCACGTCTCTTCAGCACACGTCTCCTAATCTTTGTGTAACAGTTTGAGAGGAATAGAGCTGGCTTGACCTCTTCCGCCGATTCGCGAGCCGTGTGTCGTCGGTGCCACTTGAAAGCTTTTGCAATTTCTTTCTTGCTGCAACCACTTTCCATCAACACGCGCTTCAGATGCTGAAATTCGCTGTAGCCTGAAATAATCTTTGCCCTGTGTGTTCAAGACCTCTTTCTCGTGTACAGGATAGTGAAAACAATGATGCTGAAGTACTGATCAGTGTATCCGAAGACAAATTATGACTGTTATAACATACTCACTTACTTATTCAACAATTACTCTTCATCTGTTAATTATTTTTGAAAAATGTTTGGAACCAATTTAATTCATCACGCAGATTTACTCGTACCTAAGGCTGGTGGCAGGTTTTGGTTCAATGGTAGGATACAAGGAAAATGTAGTTAGCCTAAAAAGGGAGCTGTTTACAAAACACTCAGGGAGTAGGAGGGGATTAGTGTTCAACGTTCCGTCTACGCAGGGGTCATCAGAGACAGAGGATAAGCTCGGATTATGGAAGGATGGAGAAGAAAAGCGGTCGTGCCCTTTCAAAGGAACCATCTCATTATTTGCCTTAAGAGATTTAGGGAAATCACGGAAAACCCAAATCACGATGCCGAACGCGGGTTTGAACCGTCGTCCTCCCGAATGAGAGTCCAGCGTGCAGCACTGTGCTATACCGCTCGGTACGAAACACTAGTGTGACCTATCCTAAAAATTGCTCATGTGTGTTTGGTGTCCGTACTAAGTAGGTCTAAGAAGGGATACTGCAAGTTCACAAAGAAGAGCAGCACAGGTCTGTTTGACTCACTGGTGAAGAGGGCGAGATTCATGTTCTTGCTGCTGTTGCAGTTGATTCGCACGTTAGCTCCCACGCAATCGCACGAGGAAGTGGCAGGAGTCAGGCAAGTGTCCTATGCATTTTCCAAAGGCAGGTTCCACCCTGACACAACACTCCCGAACAAGAACTGCATGGAAACGATTATGCGAATCGGTTAACTACTGTACGTGGTCATTAAGACAGGATACTCCAGATATATCATTGTGATGGACCCATAGAGTAGCCTCCTAACAGGCCTTCTTCTATGGGTGCTATGAGACGTTCCTCCTCAAACACGGAGGAAGCTGTGGTGCCAAAATGATAGCTGTCCAACTTAAAGGCCGGACGTATTACAGCATGCCTTCACGAATTGTTTCCAAATTATTCGATCCGACGCAGAGGATCTCTACCTTGGCCAGCCCATTCCCCGGATTTGACACCTCTAGACTTCTTTTCAGAGGGGAAATCGAAAAGACTAATTGTACAAGGACATACCAACTACACTCGTTGATTTTCAAACAACTTACGGGAATTCAGTCAGGTAATATTAACAACGACCCCGATATTTCGGCGGGAGCACACCCCGCCATTTTCAAGGCAAACTGCAACGGACAGGCGATGTACAGGCAAATCTAAAACCTCGGTTCTTGGACTAACGCAGGAAAGATAACACACACTGAACATTAGTGCCAACAAAGATGACCAAAGTCCGAGATATCGATAGTAAGACTACGAACTAGCAGGTGAGGTAACATTGACTCTGTCCCTCTGTTTTTTGACAAGGGAGAGAGCAGGATTCCAAACAGAGTTTAAACAATAACCTCCATCCCTATTTACAAGGTCGCTCGTTAATTTAATCTCAACTGCCTCCGTAATATCATTGTCCCAATAGCTGGACGTGCATGCCAATATCTCAGTGTTATTGTATAACATAGGGTGACCAGCATCCATTTAATGTTCGGCAATAGCAGATCTACTTGGCTGCTGTAATCGTGTGTGCCGTTTATGCTCAGTATATCGGTCCGCCACGGTCCTAATAGTTTGACCAATATACGCCATGACACAGCTGCAAGGAATGCGATATATACCCGCCTTACGCAGACCAAGATCATCCTTAACGGAACCCAAAAGCACTCTAATTTTAGACGGAGGTCGGAAAAAGCATTTCACATCGTATTTCCATAAAATACGACCGATCTTGTTGGAAGTGCTTTCTACCTGAGGAAAAAAGGCAGTAGACTTAGGTGTCGACTCAGCATTATCATCAATCACCGATGTACAGTTGGTCGATAGCGTAACGCACGTTCAGTCTGTCTTTCACTATAACCATTTTGACGTAATGTGGCTTCAAGGTGGGCCAGCTCAGCTGGCAAAGTCTCAGTGTCGGAAATGACATGTGCCCAGTTTATCAAGGTACGAAGTACCCCCTCACGCTGAGCCGGACGGTGACAACTATTAGCCTTTAAATACAAGTCGGTGTGAGTACGTATCCTGTAAACTGCATGTCCCAATGATGCATCATCCTTCCTCCTAACCAAAACGTCAAGAAAGGGAAGGCAACCATCCTCTTCCACCTCCATCGTAAAACGAATGTTCGGGTGGATCGAGTTCAGATGTTTTAGAAAGACATTCCGATTCTCCTTACCATGAGGCCAAACAACAAAGGTATCATCAACCTATCTGAAGAAACAGGTGAGTTTCAAAGACGCCGCCTTCAATGCACTTTCCTCGAAATCTTCAGTAAACAAATTTACGATCACAGGAGACAACGGACTACCCGTCGCAACTCCATCTGTCTGTTCGTAATACTAAAAAAGAAAAATGGTTCAAATGGCTCTGAGCACTATGGGACTTAACTGCTGTGGTCATCAGCCCCATAGAACTTAGAACTACTTAAACCTAACTAACCTAAGGACATCACACACATCCATGCCCGAGGCAGGATTCGAACCTGAGACCGTAGCAGTCGCGCGGTTCGAGACTGAAGCACCTAGAGCCACTCGCCACCGCGGCCGGCTGAGGCCACATCAAAACTTCCTAAAATATCAGAGCAACCGCAGTCGCTCCAAACGACGTAAGAAATCAGCTGAGTTCCTGATATGATGTACACACCGACGTGCTAGACTTTCTTGTGTTAAAATGTTCTTCTTTGTATTAGCCTCCGTAGAAACCCTGAAGTACACTAATAGTGTACACAATCAGAGCTATCAAACGAATATTGAATACGTGACTGAATCATACACGCCATCCTTCTCAGTGATTTACAACATTTATTTTATTACCATTGCTCGCTAAAAAAATTCCTCACTCCAAATACAAACAAAAGTTGTGAGCCACTATCACAAAGACTTGATGTTCACAGACATGAACTTGCATATCGTAATAACCTATATTTCGCTTTTAGACTGCATAAATCTTAATACCTTAATTTCGCTGGGATGAAAATGTCAACGAACTACCTTTAGCACTGATACAGGCGCCTAGAAAAAATTAAAGTTTCGCTAACAGAAGTGTTTTTGAATTTTGAAACTTGTTTACTTGATTTAGACAAATAATTATACAACGCCAAAGTAATTTATAGGCGTAGAGTAATAAGTGCATTTAAAATGCCTGCATAAATGTTTTTAAAGTAATCCCTAATGTGTCAGTAGCTTATGGTTTGGTCTTGTATTAATATTGCGAGAAATTCTCCAGTTCCGTAATACATTTCTCAGTATTTAATGAACATCGATAATTAAATTGACCACGTACATTACACCAAATGCTGACTACTGTTCAATTTTGAATCAACTACTACAAACGTGTTATAAAAATAACAATCACACGCTTTCTTCCCGTCAGGTGAAAGTTCTTAAGTACAACTGAAACGCAATTAGCACCATATTTTTCCTTTTAACAGCAATCAGTCATTTTAGTACACTCGCTGATTTCTATGGTGCATGTGTATAACTGAGGGATAAAAATGAGGAAAAGCACACCAATTTTGTAGCCACGAATGTACAATAATATTCCACTCGAGCGTAGAGTTCCGCCTCAACTGTTCATTTCTCGTTGCAACCAGGCATTTACAACAGCTACTCAAGCGATTCCGGTTTCCGGTCCGAAACGTCAACGCAGCCAAGCATTTTACTGGCACGAGGCAATCCCGTCCGTCGCTTTGTTAAAGTTGGCGAAGGTAGAACGCGCATACAGTCTGTGCAGGCTTCTGGTCTGCCAGAGGACTCTGGGGAGGGAGCGAGTAGCTTCATTTCCCTGTGAATCGTTGGAGAGAGAACATCTTGTTTTGATCATTAGTGTTGATAATTTTGTGAATCTGTAAGTCCAGCTTAACTGAATCTCTAAATAATGTTAGTAAGTTTCAGATATTATAGACCAGCTTGGAATCCTTTGCATATGCAGGAATTCATAGTAATTCAGGTGTTCCGGAATTTATTGGGGTGTTATGGTCCATAACTTTACGAAAAGAGAGCAAGAGGCCTAGTGTATGTATGACTGGTTAGTTTTCTGACTCAGTCGTGTAACTGGTTATCAACATTGCATGTGTATGTAGCAGGCCGGTGGTCACAGTAAAATCCCGCTGCGTTCTGTGGAAATTTTAGTGACTTTCATCGTGAGTGCTTTGCATAGCCGTTACAGCGTGTCCGGTAGATTGTGTTCGCGGTATTCTGCACTCAAGAATGAACCAGTTTTCGATTTTTAAATAAATCCTCGTGAACTTGGTTTAGTGATTTTTATAGTTTCTGTTATAGTTCGATGTTTCTTTTTTAGTGGATAGCCACATGCCTACCATTGATTTACGATTGCTCCCATCTTAGGAAGAACTGTTCACAGAACGTAATTTCTCTGTTCGTCCCGTAACTGTAATTCAGCGTAATTTTTACTATGAATTTCTATGTAATTTTGTGCCCGAGTACTCAACCATCGAGCATAGTTTCTCTCTAACTCATTTTAGTTTTGGGTCTTTCTTGAATTTATGAGTAACTTCTTTCTCTGTGTTGAATAGGTAGTCTGGATTTGTGCGTGTGTAATCCTTGCATTCCACTGTACTTTCATTTCCACATGATAAAATCAGTCATGCAATTGACCCGTGCGTTATCCCGATGGTTTTCGGCATCAACACTCCCTGATAGGTCAAAATTCTTGACAATATGCTTGTTCATATTTTTTTAAAATTTTAATGCAAGAATAAATGTATAGTGAACGGTATTCTTGTTGTTAGCAACTCAACCGCTACTTCACCAATTCCTATCGGGCCTCTTCTACATCGACCTTGAACACATGTTTGACTGTCGGATTATCTTTGAACCATTTCTCAAACTGGTTTTCTTCCAGAATTAAGTAAGGAATTCTTAGTGTCAATGAAGGTATAATCATTTTCTTGAACTGAGGCCTATTTACTAATTAAAAAGTCTTTGATTTCGTTGAAGTTAATGTACAGTATAGTGATGGGTTGGTTCAAATGGCTCTGAGCACTATGGGACTTAACTTCTGAGGTCATCAGTCCCCTAGAACTTAGAACTACTTGAACCTAACTGACCTAAGGACATCACACACATCCATGCCCGAGGCAGCATTCGAACCTGCGACCGTAGCGGTTTGCGCGGTTCCAGACTGTAGCGCCTAGAACCGCTCGGCCACACCGGCCGGCTATATTGATGGAATTCATTCAGGTCGTGACCCCGTAAAATCTATTAGAAAACATAACGAATCCATGCCAGAGGCTCTACTTCGTATGCAATTATCAAACAACCAAGACCACCTGTCTCTCTCGCAGTAAGAGTATAACTGAATAAGCAACAGTTAATTCTCACCTGACGAACTAACTTTCACAAGTTAAGTTTCAATGTGATTCATCTGCGGTTGTCACGAAAGCGAATAAACATCAAAGCAGGGCAGAAAAAGAAAATTTAAACCTAATATTGAGTAACTACCCGACCTTTCAGAGAAAAGTCCCAGCGTTACCCCCACTTGTTACAGTAAACACATACGTGTAACACTTGGAACAGAAAATAGGTTGTAACCAGAAATAAATAACTGTGAAATACATAACTTAGAAAGCAATGCTTACTGAAAATATATGATGAAGGTGTTTTTCTTGCCGGGAAGAACTGTGAAAACTATCATGAGGTAAGTATAGTCAGAACGTGAGACAATATTGATGATACTGAGAGCCCAAGGTGGAACTAAAATACTAAACGAATGTTACCATGCCGGCCGGAGTGGCCGAGTGGTTAAAGGCGCTACAGTCTGGAACCGCACGACCGTTACGGTCGCAGGTTCGAATCCTGCCTCAGGCATGGATGTGTGTGATGTCCTTAGGTTAGTTAGGTTTAAGTAGTTCTAAGTTCTAGGGGACTTATGACCACAGCAGTTGAGTCCCATAGTGCTCAGAGCCATTTGAATGTTACCATGATCCCTACGCGTCAGCTGTGGAACTGATAACATGCTCCAGAAAAAGCATAGAAAATGTAGTTAAATGCTCCCGTTCATGCCACAGTGACAGGACGAGATCTGCCATGTACTGTCTGCGAAACGCACGTGCTAAAATGGAAGACAGGGACATAGAATATAGCGACGTTGTACTATACGTATTGCCGAACATAATTTGGAACGGTTGCTGAGACATGCCTAGCCGTGATGGAAACGTATTGCATCCGCTGGTATAGTATGATGATGATGATGATAATGACGATGCTGGATTTAAGATGCTCAACAGCATGAACGGGGCCAACATTTTAAGTCAATGAGCACAGTGATAGGAAATGGCTGTAAAGTTATCATAACGCAACTAATCATTGATTATGCTTAAGATGCGCCAATGGGAAACGATTAGGAACTACCCGATCATTGAGCAAGGAAACATTTAGATCTGAAGACGAGAAACTGGAGGATTTCTGGCAGAAATCCAGATGTATTGTAGGTCGCGTGTTAGATTATTCCGTCCATGTAAAACAGTGAAAGATGGAAAGAACCCTCAGTCGTTTCAACAGCAATACTAGAAAGTTGCTACGAAGGCAGAGAGATCTGCATAACATACTCAAATAAATCCGAATTCTTAAAAAAAAATCTCAGGGAAGTGAAAGCAACCACTTAGATAGCTATGGGAGAACCGTTCACGTAAATCAGGATCAGATATGTTGAGTTGCTAAAAAAAGAGAAGATTCTGACCCTACGCAAAGTTAATTAATTAATAAAATCGTTTGTCCAAATATTCGACGACCATGTCTGAACCAAAATGGAAGCAGATAAAATGAGCCTCGAAACACTAAACTGTGTCTTCCTGAACTGCCCCAGCGAGTTACTACGTTGCACAGTCGCCGGATGCGAAATAGCAGATATATAAGTAAGCGCGGACTTGAACAACAGGCGAGATAAATGGAAGGAAGTCCAGAGGATATGTTGTTGGCTAACACGAGTAGGATCTAGCTCCATTTCTGGCATCACTTTATCGTACGTCAGTGCACCAACAGAGCGTGCCACTTGACTATAAAAAGCGTAGGTCGTTCCCGTCAACATGAACGGATGCAAGAGCGATGCAAAAAGTGTTGTGACCGCGAGCCGCGTGATCGCAACTCCACTGTAGGCCAGCCTTCCCTTTAGCAACGCAAGTTGCACAGTGCAGCCCACGCGCCAGGAGGAGGGACACCGCTAGGAATTCGAGGGCCTTCACCAGAGGTCGCCAGTATAAAACAGGAATTACGCTGCACGTGAGGGATCAGGTGTAACAAGTAATGCGCAGTTTCATAACTCTGCACAGACTAGGACATAAGACGCGTTCCGCAGATTGACGAGCAGTTCCAGTTGCACTGAGATCAGAAGTTCCATCGTAGCTCACCTGCCGATGGAGCAGCGATCTATTACCGAATGAACCGCTACGCTCACCAATGCCGACTCCAACGTGGCATCAGCTCTACAGCGGCAACGTAGGACACCGTCACGGAATAGTGTCTACGCCGGGAAGAAGATTATCGTATTCACCAATTATAACTTAGTCCCTGAACGGAAGACGGAGGCAGTCAGGGACTATTTTCACAACGGTAACATGAGAACTGAGTGTGTTACTGAATAAATCGACATAGACATTTGTAGTTGTTTGAATAGGTAATACTTATGTGTAAGTGTG
Organism: Schistocerca serialis cubense; assembly: GCF_023864345.2. NCBI lineage: Eukaryota > Metazoa > Arthropoda > Insecta > Orthoptera > Acrididae > Schistocerca > Schistocerca serialis. The sequence continues at coordinate 467,342,517 of NC_064643.1, forward strand.
GCTGATATGGTATGTTGGGCGTTTCGCGTTTTTTACTATCGCATATACGAAAAGAGCCGCGAAATATCTGTTAATAATGCCGTGCTTTGAATTTCTTTATCATCATTACCTTTTAACAAAGCAAAATATATATATTGAGATCTTATTGTTCTGTATCTGGCCTACAATTAAAGGAACGTTTTTTCGTGACTGTAACTCATTCTAAAAATCAACATATCTTCCCTACTTTATAGTTATTGAAAATTGAAATTACTTGGTTATGAACACTGATGTTACAGTTCGTATGATCGTTCAACAACAAAATTTTGCAGTGGATTTTGTTTCTCGGTAAAACACCATTCAATACCACGACTAGCACAAGAACATGAGACTATTAAAAAAATACGTTTTCACTATAAAGTTTGCCAGACCAGAACGGAGCACAGCAAGATTCCTATTAGATTTTGACGGTACATTAACTTATTTGTACTGTGAGTTATATACTATCAGCAGCCCGCGTCAACCTGCAACACATCATAAAATCTGTTGATCTGCACTGCAAGTCTGGAAGCTAAAAGAAATAATATTATTTTACTGTTACTTTACCGCTTCCTTGCGGTATGATAGACTATATTGGAAGTCGTTTGAATACGCCGCGGCAGCGGCTCTTTCGTTCGCCACGCAGCTCAGCACCACAGATAATATTTATATAACTGAAAAATGTCTCAACAGGATGGGATAATAGGCAAGCAAGCTTTAACAATTAATAATGCAAGTTTTCATTTACATAACTCTATTAAAACATTTAAATATTTCAATTGTTACACACCTTTATGAATTCACACGTAATGGCGTACATCTCTTAGTCTCGACAAAAGAATGCTACACTAGCGTTCGCTACTACGACACAGGATATCTTACTCGCTCGAATCCCAGATGAAGAAGACAAAGAAGTTGATATTCGTCACGTATTATATACTAGTTACTTATTTTAATCTTTGTTCGACATTTATCGTCTGTGGCGGTTTCATTACTCGCCGACGCAGATATTCTCAAAAATAAATAATAAAAAAAATACATAATTTTATACAATAACACAATATGATACATATAATTTTCTCGTTACTACATAATATGTTGTTTTTGTTTCTTACTAGACGTTACAGGCGGGAGTAGTGTCCCTGCTTGCACAGATAAGTCGGCCGCACCCCGTAGGCTCTAGTCAATGCACGGAAGATACAGCATCTAAGCTGATTGGCGACGAAGTAAAGTTACATCATAAAGTGACTTCTAACTCTTCTAGAATTGCGGAATATATGTGTTCACATTTTACAGTTCCTTAGCAGGCAACAATATCGATCCTATTAAATGCAGCTCGGCTCTCTCCTCTCCTGAAACAGAAGATATAGCAGAGCACGGATTTTGCAAAATACGTTTCTAGTAGTAGTTGTCAATACATTCAACATAAAATTGCGCTGATTAACGATGCCTTTTTACTAAGTGAATAAATCTAAAACGAATAATATTATTACGTGATCTGAATGCCCAACTGGTGTGATTCGATACAAACACACATACTTAACAAGATGGTTCAAATGGCTCAGAGCACTATGGGACTTAACATCTGAGGTCATCAGTCCCCTCTTACTTAGCGCAACAGAAATTCTTTGACATCTGGAATGGTCTGCTATAGTTAACTGAGAAAATTTATCGTTACTGAATTCATCCCTGTACCCCAAAACATCGTCCAGATTATGTCTAGTAGGAAAGACAGGAATCGCAATTGCGGGTTCAGTTCTGGCTTATGAGGCTTCAGTGTTCGTATTTAGTAATACCTCGTCCCCACAAAACGTTGTATTAGTGCGGCGTGCAACTGCTGGTCTGGGATTCTCCGGTTAAACGTACCTTCTCGAATCTAAAAACAAAATTATTGAAGTAATAGAAGCGCTTTCAGCCTGTACAATGCGTACGGTTATCAGCGTACTAGTGACAGAGCTGAAGTCACTAGATCATTTGTCTTATTTTTTCCGGGCAAGGCGTTAGTGCAAGGCCTTATGGCTACTCACTCCCACCATCATGAAACGTGTATTTCACTTAATAGAAATTATGACAGGAAAGAAATTTAAATGAAGATATCTTATTTTCTTTTGGGTCGTGCTTATTAAATCCCAAAGAATACAGCTGTTTTACGTAGAACAATAAGGTTAATATTACATGAGTTATGTGGCACACACGCCACTATCAAAGACCTGCTTGTCAGGATAGTCGTGATAAATACAAAACGTAAGAAGCCTTTGGTGAATGAAATATCAGCTTGCTAAACTCGATTACAGTCGAATACAGCAGGAAAACTGAACGGAAACTGCCCCATGTTAACCATAACCATGTATCACTCTTCTATTCCTAAGCATGGAATATTACTTTTACAAATTCGTATACACACTACTCAAGAAAACATTAGTATACCTGGAAAGACGACGTAGATTCTGAGCCGATGACAGGACATGCCACCTGTGAGGTAGCAGATGTACTGACTATGGTTCCAACGTCGTCAGCCGACAGACTGCGTAGTGGCATAGCTACCAGAGAGCCATCTGCGTCCACCCTTTAATAGGAATGCTCGCAGCCAGAAGGACGCCTATCGCATCCGTCTCCCCTCCCCTACGCGGATCCTGTACGATCTCATCCCCTTCCCCCACCTCCTCCTTTTCCTTGAAAGGATACAGATCCTGTACACCTCCCGTAAACTCGATCCTCCTCACCCGCTCATCTCCCCGATCCTCTCTCACCCCCGCCCGCTGCTGCGCCTGTATTCCCACGTCCCACCCGGTCTCCATCTCTCCACCCTCCTTACCCTCTCCCAAGGTGGCTTCCGCCAGCTCCCCCTCCCTGATGATGTCCTCCTCCCCTCCATCTACCCCTCCTATCAACTTTGACCCTGTCTCACCCCCCACTTCCAGTGTCCTTTCCTTTAGGCACCCTCCCTCCCTTCTCTTCCCTTCCCTTCTCATTCCTTTTCCCCCATCCCCTCCCTCCACCCCTCTTCCCCCGGGCTTCCCCTCCCCCTTCCTCCCTCCCCCCACCCTATCTCCCCTGCCCGTGGCATCTCTGCTCTCCCCTCTCGCTCTCCCACTCCCCTTCCTCCTCCTCCTCTCTTGCCAGGTCCCTGGACTCGCACACGCATAGTGAACATTCGCGCGCCGGAGGTCATCGCCATTAGTGTCTCGTGTGTGTGCCTTCGTTTGTGTTTAGTGTTTGTTCGCCGAAACGCCGCCACTGTTCACATGTACCATCGCCATCATCCCTGTTTTGTGCGCCGTGTCGACTAGTGTCAGTGTTGTTTTCTCGTCAGGCGTGAACGGCTCCGTGTTTTTTGTTTTTTGGTGTCCACATTGTTTTGCCCGCCATTTTTGATTGTATTCTCTGTGTCCCCTCTATTTATTACTTATTGTAAATCTCAAGGCTGAAGAGCGGCGTACTCAGCTGCTGACAGCCCGCCTTGTGTAAGGTGATAAAAATTACAATAAAGAAAAAAAAAACGAGAAGGACCAGTGCGGTGTAAACGTGTGAAGCAACCAGGCATCCACGCCATGGGGATCCACTCGTGCTTCCTACCGGAGGCGTGCATCGAGCCTGAGCGGCACGCCCCGGACCTCAGCCATGACTGCCGGGCGAGCCTCGACTCGCACTGCCCGATCCACTGGGCGAGTCGCATCGTGGCCCGCCGTGCCGAGCTGTGATCCGCCAGAACCCGAGTCGGCCCGGGCACCCGTGCGGCTCGACTGTTCGTCATGTCGCGCGCCCGACGGGCACCACACTGTTGCGGGCGCAGAACGAAACCTCTGTGGCCCGTATACAAGCAGTTTTTTACTTAACACAGTATTTACCGACACAGTACTTAACCTCCGGTGTTACAATAGAATGACTGATGACTGTAACATCAGGAACAAGAGAGATACTTAAATTTCCACCCTTGCTTGAAACTGTTAAAGCAACTTATTGTCATGTGCAAGGAAAAAACTTTACCTTACGATGCAGTTTTATTAAAGGTCGCCCCCACTAATTACAAATTTTTTGTAATACTGTATGAGGAAATTACAAGTATTTAAAAGTTTTTGTTGACACACACTGAAATTATAAGGTTATGTCACAGCAGAACTGTTCTCACATTGCACACTCTTTCCACGTTTTGAAGACGTCTTTGCTGAGGCTTCGTATGACATTTTGCAAAAGCAGCATACCAGCATGGAGGACAAGTACGTTATTTCGCGTGGCTTTTACTAAATGTTCAAATGTGTGTGAAATTTTAATTTCATCAAATACCAGATGGTGAGGCAATCCATCTGCGAGGCAAATGGGATGTAATAAGCAGATCCTGGCTTTTTGATAATAGTAAACGCAGACCTGCAGAGACGGAAATCAACAGTCACTAGGCTATTATAGTCTCCATGATTTGTTGTGAGCAAACCGTTAACAATAACAGAAAGATATTTCTGCTTAACGTGCGCGACAAGAAAATGATTACAATAGCTGAGTTGTCAAACGCCAAATTTAGCTCTAGACAAGAGAATGCGAAGGTACTCTGGATGAAATTCGGATGTATTGCAGACAGCGTGCTATATACTTAACAGTAAGAATCCACTTTAGTTTAATTACAAAGTTAGAAAATTACTATGGAAAGAGAATCATGTCATAATGTGAGTTAAGACTATTTCATGAGAAGCGTTCAGATAAATATTCATGAGCAGAATCCTACCTGCTGACAATTTTTTGGGAGAATGGCGAGGAAGTTACGTCATCTGTGTCCTCAAAACGGTGCCACGATTTCCAGTGACAGTCTCAAAGTAGCTCTTACACCCAATGTCCGTAATTATTTACACTGTGTGTTTCAATCTCTGTTACTCTACTGTTCTTGCTAGTACCGTGGCAGTTGTTCTCTGATGTCTTAACCCTCGTCCTACCACACGAACCTTTCTACAAGTTAATATTTTGCCTATGTTTATACCTTTGTCTGTCAAACGGAGAGGTCCTTTATTCATTATCTCATCAATCCACTTAATTTTCAGCATCCTACCGTAACACCTCAGCTCAGATACTTCGATTTTTCGGTTTTCCGCAGTCCATGATTCCCATCCAAACAACGATGTGTTCGAATGTATGTGATGTTTAAAGCATTCCCGGCGCACTGATTGTTCCATAAAAACACTGGAGAACTGCCGGATATCAGCAACGTCCTGCCACGATATTTCAGCACAGAGTCTTCTGGCCATCTTCAGGTGAGTGCCACTGTGTAAATTCTCAGACATTTCTTTCTCATATTAAAGCCAAAGTTTGATCCTAGTAGATTCCTTTTGGCCAGGAATGCCCTCTTTGCCTCTTCTAGTCTGCTAATTATGTATCCTCCTTCCTTCGTCTGTCACGTGTTATTTTGTTTACTAGGTGGCAGGACCACATACTTTGTCTACTTCGTGGTCCCCTATTCTGATGTTAAATCTGTTGCTACATTTATTTCTGCTACTGCTCGTTACTTTCGTTTTTCACCGGTTTACTCTGAATCTATAATGTGTGCTCATGAAACTGTTCATTCCACTCGACAGGATTTGTTATATCCTTCACTTTTACTGAGGATATCATGTCGTCAGTGAATCTTTTCATTACGTACAAATCATTGATTTATAATTTTTGCATACAGCGCAAAGTTTCAGATACTAATTTTTGTAACTATAATTTTGCATCTATCTTTAGCACACGTGCTATTACGGTGGACAAAATAATATTCACGAGTTATTATTGAACAGACGTTAAGGACACGAATATAACAGGCACAGTAAGTCTTCGGGAGTCTGGACACTGACCTGTTTCAATAAACTACAGACTCAGTTTGAGCAGTACGACTTTAACTCATTATTGCTTATGACGTAGGAGGGAAGGTAAAAAGAAAAAAATCCATGACTTAGTTTACTTTCTTCTGTAAACTTTTTCACCCCTTGCCATTTGCTTGGTGACTTTGCTAGTCACGTGACACTCCATGAACGTAGGCTCTGTACTGACCTGCCGCTTTTACTCCTCTTCCTTCTACTCTTCTGGTACACTCTTCAACACTGCCCCCTTCCCCTTTTCCTTCCTTGATTTTTCCACTTCATGCTGGCGGTAATTGATTTGGTGTTATAACCACTGAAAACTGCCAATCAGGACAACGGATGTTGTTGAATACGAAAAGCGTGAACTGCCTTCATGAGCTATTTTATGGTTTAGCCCTCTTCACTGGACCGGCGAAGAGATATTAGTATTCTGATCACTCCTCTTCTATCACGCGATCCGCCAGTGGAATGGCGATTTCAATGCACACTAATGGCTGAGCAGTCACTGGCTACGAGAATCAAATTCCTCTATAACTCGCACCACGACTAAAACGTGGACTCTCGTAAAAAAGAACTTCAGACAGCGTCGTAAAGCGAATCCGGACATCTAGCTCTCTCTCCAGAGGAATTTTAAGAGGGCATGCGACGACGGCGATAACAGTTACGTGATATGTCTCTAAGCGATATCCTCAGCAATATTTCTGGTCTCATTTCATTTGCTGAATTCTTCGATGTAGTGCTCCCTTCCGTCGTAATCTGTGCAGAGCGTAGTCGTAAAAATCATTAGAAAATCATGATAATTTCAATTTACTACGAATGGCTTATGCATAAATATGAAGTATGCAGCCCGTCATGTGACAAACACTGATTCCACTAATGGGCCATGGTGCCTCACTATAATAATGAAACTTTCAATGTAACCGCTCTAAAGACAGCCATTAAGTCTGCTTCACATTCTAGGAGCTAAATTTAGACACATCGGTTGCTACGTAATCTCAACTCGGCTATGACAGGACTGATCTTTAGAGAACGAATGTACTTGGACTAGGTTACCTTCTGCAATCGGCCGTGCTCTTGTAGAAGTTTCACTCAGAAGTACAGATCGTATCACTTCTTTCTTCAACGTAAAGACATCGCCGTATTTGACGATTTTTCTTTTAGAAGAGTTGATATTGTCTCATCTTAACTTTTAGTCTTGCCCACCGTTCTCTCTTCCAAAGTGACATGAGTAGCATAAGTGGTGTTCAAGTAAATGACTAATGAGTTCACACGACTCTTCGGACAGCGAGAGTGATCATTTTTATCATTTATTAATTAAAACAGTTCTTCTGTATAGAAAAAACTACGTGCCAGACAGGAATTCGAGCCTACATCGCTATTTTTCCACGCCTATACTCTTTACCGGCTGAACAAATCACTCACGCCTCATGATTTTATGCACAGATTCAATCTGCCAGTACCTAACCTGGTAGCTACTATTGTTACATAAAACTTACCTGGCGCAAGAAAAATTAGAAAGAAACAACAAATACTTTTGTACGTCGCTATATTATTTGGAGCCTACAGAGGATTGGAGGAAGGCACACATTAAATCGCTGCAGCACCAAATTACCCCTTTATGATGTTCCGTTGGTCTCTCGACACGGTAAAGGTTCAAATCCGTTTTATTTATCCACTTTAAATTCAGTCGCTGCCTGTAAGGAGCAATCATTGTTTGAGTACACTCCGTTTGTCAGGCCAAACGCGAGCTCCAAGTCTGACCAAACGTTGTGGTTTCCATCTGAAATAGTCAAAGTTCATAGACGCTGCCTATAGATCACAACGGATTATAGTGAGGTTTCTTCATGTTACGTCTACAACCCGAATAAGGCATGTAGTGCCATCAGAAAACAACACTAACTTTTTTAAAAAATCTTCACATCAAAATATCCGTCTCTCAATTAAGACTCAACTGATTATCATCACTTCTGGTCTAAAATACAAGAACCACGAAATATATCAGCATATGTCAAAATTGCAGCAACAACAATTAATGATGCAACTGAAACGAACTTTGTCGTAAAGCACCTACACCTACATCAATTCACAATTAAGAGCCTGGCGGAGACTTCATCGAAATACCTTCAAGCTATTTCTCGAATATTTCAGTCTCGAACAGTGCGCGAGAGAAAAGAACACTTAAATCTTTCCGTGCGAGCTCCGATTTATCTCGTTTTATTACGATTATCATTTCTCCCTACGCAGTGGGCGCCAACAAAATTGAAATTCCTGGGCAGATCTTACCGTAACGAAAGCGCCTCTGTTTTAATGATAGGCAACCCAACTTCACTTATCATAAACGTGACGCTCTGACCCCTATTTCGCGATAATACAAAATGAACTGCCCTTCTTTGATCTTTTTCAGTGGCCTTAGGCAGTCCCGTCTGGTAATGATCCCATACCGCACAGCAGTACTCTAGCTGTGGGGTAGTGCAGCGTTTAGCACACTGGACTCGCGTTCGGCAGGACGAAGGTTTAAACTTGCGTCCAGCCATCCTGATTTAGGTTTTCCGTGACTTCCCTAAACCGCTTAAGGCAAATGCCAGCATGGTTCCTTCGAAAAGGCACGGTTGCTTTCCTTCCTACTGCGACTTGTGATCCGTCTCTAATGACCTCGGTGTCTACGGGGCATTAAAACCCTAATTTCCTCCACCTCCTCTAGCAGAGAATGGACAAATATAGTGTTGGCAGTCTCGTTAGTAGACCTTTTGTATTTTCTACGTGTTCTGCAACACAGTCTTTGGTGTACTTTCCCCACAACCTTCTCTATGTGATCATTCCAATTTAAGCCGTTCATAGTTGTAACTTGAAGGCATTCAGTTGAATTGACAGCCTTTGTATTTGTGTGATTTATCATGTAACCTAAATTTAACGGATTCCTTTTAATGCTCATTGGATGACTTCACGTTTTTCATTATTTAGAATCAATTGCCACTTTTCGCGTCATAAAGATATCTTGTCTGAGCCATTTTGCAATTGGTTTTCATCCTCTGATGACTTTACAAGACAACAGCATCATCTACAAACAATCTAAGAGGGGTCCTTAGATTGTCTCCTAAATCTTTTGTGTAGATCAGAAACAGCAGAGGGCCTATAACACTTCCTTGGTGAACACCACATATCACTTCTGTTTTACTCGAAGGCTTCCCATCAGCTGCTACGAACTGCGACCTTTCTGACAGAAAATCATTAATACAGTTGCACAAATAAGACGATACTACGTACGCACGCAATTTGATTAGAAGTCGCTTGCGAGGAACGGTGTCTACAGCCTTCCGGAAATCTAAAAATATGGAATCAATATGAGACACCCTTTCGATAGCATTCACTACATCATGCGAATAAAGAACTAGTTGTGTTTCGCAAAAACGATATTTTCTGAATCCGTGGTGGCTATTTGCCAATAAATCGTTTTCTTCGAGGTGATTAATGATATAATAACACAGAATACGTTACAAAACCTACTGCAAATCTATGTTAGTGGTATGGGTCTGTAGTTCTATTTCCTCTCTTGAATACTGGTGTGCCGGCCGCGGTGGTCTCACGGTTAAGGCGCTCAGTCCGGAACCGCGCGACTGCTACGGTCGCAGGTTCGAATCCTGCCTCGGGCATGGATGTGTGTGATGTCCTTAGGTTAGTTAGGTTTAAGTAGTTCTAAGTTCTAGGGGACTGATGACCACAGATGTTAAGTCCCATAGTGCTCAGAGCCATTTGAACAATACTGGTGTGACCTACGGAGATTTCCAGTCGTTATGTGATAGTACACAATTTCAACTGTACATGAACTCCGACTTCAAGAATTTTGTATGGCGAGGAGTCACCACAACAGTAACAATATCGCGATCAGTTTGAAAGGACTATTCGTTGATGACCGGCCTATGGGCATCATTTGGACTATGAAGGAAAAGCATGTGGTCGACACATCGCTCTGTTAGCCGTTGTCACTTTCCAGAGTTTGGCGCCGCTACTTCTCATTCAAGTAACTCATCATTGGACTCACTATAATGAATGCACTCTGTTCCAATCCGCCTACCTAGGAAAAACCCCTGACAGTAACGGGAATTGAATCCAGCTTCTCCGCTTGGCAATCCGATTTGCTTACGACTTTTCTCGGTTCTATCTGTTTCTTCGTCATATTTCGTCATTAGGTCGGTTCGGCTGTCGCATTACTCCTCTTTAAATTTATCGTTGGAAACTTCACTCAGTTTGTTTTTTGTACATATGGTGGCCAGTCCCCTCACTGAACCCGCTGAGCTGTCGTACCGGCTAACTCTCAGCCACAGAGAAGGAACGGGTGTTTCATTAGAGCAATGTGGTATGAAAGGAGAAGGACGGGATGGTTCATAAGCCCAAAAAACATCAACACTCGTTGCTGAAGGCGCGCGATGATCCACCTGTCAACCAACCATACCATACCCCGAATATGTTCGATTAACGACACGCCAGGTGAACATTAACATTAGAGTACTGAGATAATGTCTCCACCTATGGCCGGACATTAACTGAAATACGGCAAGTAGAATTACTTGTAAGAGAGGCACTGCCTAGGATTCTAAAACCTCCTTGAAGTAGCAACTGCTGTTCAGATCGCCCTCAAAGCGTAGCTGTAGAGAACGAACATTATATACAGTGCCGTCACAAACAATCACACTTTCCGTTTACTGAAAACCTCAAAATGCAAACTACCAGATTGTCATCATCTGGGTGGCATCTAACAAGTATGCTACGGTCATTCTAGAACAGACTGAAGAAGGATTCACCAGTAAACAATACATATTGCCACTCTATATGTTCGCAATGGTGTCCCTTGCAGTTTGAGCATTCGCGATCTCGATACTATGCTCTTTTTTTCTCACACCGAGGGCAGGCTGGTAGCATACAATGGAAGACAATGGCGTTAAACGCGTAAAACTAGTCCGGATCGCCTCAGATGACGTCCAAATCTCGGTTCTGACAGGTTCACAGCCACTGCAGTGCAGCAGTGTGAAAATTGTACAGAGCGATTAAAATTAAACTTTCCCTATTTGTACAGTGAAGGCTTTCACGACCGAATGGTTCAGCTGCCGATACCATCGACATGGTTTCTTATTCGCTTTTTCCAGAGATAATTGTTCACATGGAAAAATTCGAACAATTAGCTCTGGAAAAAGCGAACAAGAAAAGTAAGAAACCATGTCGATGGTATCGATAAGTGGATGATACATTTGTGGTTTGGTCACATAGCAAAAAAACCTTTAGAGGAATTCTTTTGCTATTTAAATAGTATAAATCCCAAAATCCAGTGTACCATGCAAATGCAGAAAGACAACGCAATATCCTTCTTGGATGTCTTTGTTATGAGACAGACTGATGGCAGCTTCAAACATAAAGTCTTTCGGAAGGTTACACATACCGACAGATACTTACATAATGATTCCAATCGTCATCCACAACAACAACAAAATGTGTAATTAAAAATCTAGTGGACAGAGCTAAATGGATTTGTGCGCCGGAATACCTGTACGCCACGTTAAAACATCTAAAGCACGCTTTTGAGAAGAATGGGTACTCTCGCAAGGAAAGAAATAGTGTTTTGGGACCGAATGACAGGAGGCATAAGGACAACGATAGGACACAGCGATGGAAGAACACGCTTTCTCTACCCTTTATCAAAAAAGTAACGGATTAAATCGGTAAGATTTTAAGGAAACACAATGTTCGACCAATTTTCAAACCAACTAAGAAAATAGGCCAAGCACTTCGTTCCGTTAAGGATAAACGTCCCCCTGTGTCTGCAAGTGGTGTATACAAGATTCCATGTACATGTGGTAGGGTCTACATTGGAACTACAAAGAGAAGTGTGAATACACGGTTGAAGGAACATAAAAGTCTTTGCCGACTAGGGAAAACAGAAAGTCAGCCGTGGCGGAACATGCTCTTCAGTCGGTTGATCACGTAGTGAAATTATCGGAAACTGAAGTTTTATGTACTCTGACGAACTATTATCCACGGCTATATAGAGAAGTCATCGAAATATATAACCATGGGGGTAATTTTAACATAAAAGAAGAAGCAATGAAACTCAGCGATATACGGACAGTGACGCTACAGAATCGGTGAGAAGTTTTTATCTTTGACGTACTATGATCGATAGTTATATTTTATCCTTGACAAGGATCCAGACAACGCCCACTTTCCAGGGTATTCAGGCTGTTCTTCCACATCCGACTCGTCAGTAGGCAAGACTCAGTACAACCAGGAGCACCTCCGAAGATGTCCAACGTAGGTTTGGACGAAACGTCAGGGATAGAAGAGTTCCATGGACCACGGCCATACAACCCGGAAGAATTCTCTGCAGCTTTCCCTACATCTACATCTACATTCATACTTCGCAAGCCACCCAACGGTGTGTGGCGGAGGGCACTTTACGTGCCACTGTCAATACCTCCCTTTTCTGTTCCAGTCGCGTATGGTTCGCGGGAAGAACGACTGTCGGAAAGCCTCCGTGCGCGCTCGAATCTCTCTAATTTTACATTCGTGATCTCCTCGGGAGGTATAAGTAGGGGGAAGCAATATATTCGATACCTCATCCAGAAACCCACCCTCTCGAAACCTGGACAGCAAGCTACACCGCGATGCAGAGCGCCTCTCTTGCAGAGTCTGCCACTTGAGTTTGCTAAACATCTCCGTAACGCTATCACGGTTACCAAATAACCCTGTGACGAAACGCGCCGCTCTTCTTTTGATCTTCTCTATCTCCTCCGTCAACCCGATCTGGTACGGATCCCACACTGATGAGCAATACTCAAGTATAGGTCGAACGAGTATTTTGTAAGCCACCTCCTTTGTTGATGGACTACATTTTCTAAGGACTCTCCCAATGAATCTCAACCTGGTACCCGCCTTACCAACAATTAATTTTATATGATCATTCCTCTTCAAATCGTTCCACACGCATACTCCCAGATATTTTACATAAGTGACTGCTACCAGTGTTTGTTCCGCTATCATATAATCATACAATAAAGGATCCTTCTTTCTATGTATTCGCAATACATTACATTTGTCTATGTTAAGGGTCAGTTGTTACTCCCTGCAGATCATCTTGCATTTCGCTACAATTTTCTAATGCTGTAACTTCCCTGTATACTACAGCATCATCCGCGAAAAGCCAGATGGAACTTCCGACACTATCTACTAGGTCATTTATACATATTGTGAAAAGCAATGGTTCCATAACACTCCCCTGTGGCACGCCAGAGGTTACTTTAACGTCTGTAGACGTCTCTCCATTGATAACAACATGCTGTGTTCTGTTTGCTAATAACTCTTCAATCCAGCCACACAGCTGGTCTGATATTCCGTAGGCTCTTACTTTGTTTATCAGGCGACAGTGCGGAACTGTATCGAACGCCTTCCGGAAGTCAAGGAAAATAGCATCTACCTGGGAGCATGTATCTAATATTTTCTGGGTCTCCTGAACAAATAAAGCGAGTTGGGTCTCACACGATCGCTGTTTCCGGAATCCATGTTGGTTCCTACAGAGTATATTCTGGGTTTCCAAAAACGACATGATACGCGAGCAAAAAACATGTTCTAAAATTCTACAACAGATCGACGTCAGAGATATAGGTCTATAGTTTTGCGCATCTGCTCGACGACCCTTCTTGAAGACTGGGACTACCTGTGCTCTTTTCCAATCATTTGGAACCTTCCGTTCCTCTAGAGACTTGCGGTACACGGCTGTTAGAAGGGGGGCAAGTTCTTTCGCGTACTCTGTGTAGAGTGGAATTGGTATCCCGTCAGGTCCAGTGGACTTTCCTCTGTTGAGTGATTCCAGTTGCTTTTCTATTCCTTGGACACTTATTTCGATGTCAGTCATTTTTCGTTTGTGCGAGGATTTAGAGAAGGAACTGCAGTGCGGTCTTCCTCTGTGAAACAGCTTTGGAAAAAGGCGTTTAGTATTTCAGCTTTACGGGTGTCATCCTCTGTTTCAATGCCATCATCATCCCGGAGTGTCTGGATATGCTGTTTCGAGCCACTTACTGATTTAACGTAAGACCAGAACTTCCTAGGATTTTCTGTCAAGTCGGTACATAGAATTTTACTTTCGAATTCACCGAACGCTTCACGCATAGCCCCCCTTACGCTAACTTTGACATCGTTCAGACGGAAAACTACTTACCGCATAGGTACCCAACTACGTGGAAATGATTTTCAGACTGTGCGCTGCAGGATTTGTGTTGTTAGTAGTGTTCGTATCACGACTTTCCGTTAGGCGACGAAGGGTTGAAGAACAAACATCAGTGTGCATTACAATTGTAACAATCAACAAGGGGTGGACAAGGTGAGCAGGCGTTTACTCATAAAGCTGTTTTATGAAAACAACAGCAATAATGCTACTGTCCTTCGCGAGTATCGATGCATTAAAGCAATAAGGAGAAGTGGTCTTCCCTAACTGGAGTTGAAGTGCATGATTCGGAAGTTCGAAGTACATGGCGATTTGGGAATTACTCCAGGGAGAGGCTGACGGCCAACTGCACCGCAAAGTCCGCAGCTCGTGGTCGTGCGGTAGCGTTCTCGCTTCCCACGCCCGGGTTCCCGGGTTCGATTCCCGGTGGGGTCAGGGATTTTCTCTGCCTCGTGATGGCTGGGTGTTGTGTGATGCCCTTAGGTTAGTTAAGTTTAAGTAGTTCTAAGTTCTAGGGGACTGATGACCATAGATGTTAAGTCCCACAGTGCTCAGAGCCATTTGAACCATTTTTTTCTTTTTTTGCACCGCAAATTGACCGAACGTGGTGGCGCAGTGGCTAGTACACTGGACTCGCACTCGGGAAGACGAGGGTTCAATCCCGCGTCCGGCCAACCTGATTTAGGTTTTCCATGATTTCCTTAAATCGTTCCAGGCAAATGCCGGGATGGTTCCTTTGAAAGAGCACGGCCGACTTCCTCCCTCATCCTTCCCTAATCCGATGAGACCGATGACCTCGCTGTCTGGTTTCCTCCCCCAAACAACCCAACAACCCAGCTCCGCAAATTGTTGAAGAAGCTACAGCCGCCACGGATGAGAAGTCTGAGCGCAGTGTGTGATCTTCAAGCAGTGCACGAGCTGTGTCACGACAGCTTAACATTCCAAGGTCCACCTTTCGAAAAGCGCTGCGAACAATTGTGAAATGGTATCCGTACAAACTTTCAGGCTGTCGTGAATGCAGATTGTCGTCACAATGAACGGCCTTTCTAAACTTGAACGTAAACACTTAACAAATGTTGCCCTCTCTTGTGGAAATTAAAATATATTTCTTTTAATTCTTTATTTGTCTTGGGAAAAAAACTTTTAGAGTTTCACTGTCCTACGATCACTCGCTTTTCGTAGGAGCCCTCTCAAGTAGCGAAAGTTTAATTGTAACCAGCCTGTAGTTTCACGGACTGTGTTCGGTTTCCGTGATACAGCATCGATCGTAGCTACGGGCAGTCCTCTTCTGTTTAATGTTTCTAAGCGTTCATCACTCTTGGCACTGCGTACTCTGTACAAGCAGGTACGCCGTATTATGAGGAGCCCATTTCCATGAAACTGATCACACTGTCTCATATGAATTGCTCACATGCTCTTCCCTCACTAAGCTCGACGTAAAACTGATATTTTTCGGGCACACCAGAGCCTTCGTTTACGACAAGCCTCTAGAACCTGAATCGTTATTGCTGATATGATATTCTACAAATTATCCGGCCTTGGCTTTGTTCCATGTACTGTTCACAAATGTTTGTGTACGTTACATACATGCAATATCCGTAGTCTTCGAGGAACTCAAATTAACGTGCATACCGACTATGAAGTGTGCGAATCCATACACAGGATGAACCAGAACTCCCCGGCAAACTTTCAGAGATTATTCAGAGAAATCTCCTTTTTTGGTATTAAGGACCCATGGTCTCCGGAGTCTCGTTACAGACTTTTTTTTATTTCATACATATTTGTTGTCCGAAAGAATAGACACCATTTTGATCTAGCAATCACTACGAATTAAGACACAAAAGAATTACAGACGTTGGCTGCTAGTAGACACTGATTTAAATCAATGGGGAAGGCTGATAATTTGTGTCGGATGCACCCCAGATTTGAACGGTTTCGGGAACGGGTGAAATGCCGTGAGTAACGAGAATAATGGGCAAAGGCACTAGTAGTGTGTTCATAAGGTGAGAATTTGGATCTGACGGATGGCGTACTAAAATAGTCCGTTCACTTTTGATGATCACTGTGTCCGGATGGCTCAGTGGTCAGTGCATCTGCCTAGTAATCAGGAGATATGGGTTCGAATCCAGGTCTGCAAAATTTATCAAGTTTCCCACTTGACTTAAATCTACGCTCGCTCGCAGCCAGTGTCTGTAATTGCCTTGTGGCTTATTGCATTTCGTTTGGTTTCTTGCCACTGTTAGCTTTGTACCTGTATTGCACTGAAAATAGTGCACAACAGTGCAGATATCGACCTTATGCACAGTGCGTCTTGTTTACATTCGCTCACGGTTTCTGCAGTTGACAACAGTCATCCACGCTGTCCTGTTTTTGCTATCCTCTTCTTTTTCTCATAATTGTTTCCTTTCCTTATACAATCCTCCATCTGATATCTTCTGTATCCTCTTCTTCTTCTTTCATTCGCTGTTCCTTCCACAGCTTCCATCTGTAAACATTCTCTTCTCATCCGTTGTCCAAGCCAATTGTGTTTTCTCTTTGTGATTACCTTTACAATTTCTCTCTCTCTCTCCCCCCCCCCCCCTAATCTTCTCAACACTTCCTCACTTCTCACTTTGTCTACCCATTTTATCTCTTCCATCATCCTAAAAATCCACATTTCAAAGTCTTCCTTTGTTCTTCCTTCCTCTTTCCGGAGCCGCATGGAGTATCCTCGCGGTCTAGGGCGCTTTGCCACGGTTCGCGTGGCTCCTCCCGTCGGAGGTTCGAGTCCTCCCTCGGGCATGGATGTGTGTGTTGTCCTTAGCGTAAGTTATTTTAAATTAGATTAAGTAATGTGTAAGTCTAGGGACCGATGACCTCACCAGTTTGGTCCCATAAGAACTTACCACCAAAAATCCTCTTTCCTCAGTGTCCATGTCTCACCTCCGTATAATCCCACGCCCCCTATGAAGCACTTAGCCAGCCTCTTTCTCAGGTACCTGTCCACGCACCCACACAGAAGTCTCCTCTTCTTATTAAATACCTCCTTGGCAATTGCTATACGTGTTTGTACCTCCTCATTACATCTCATGTCGTCCGTAATAATGCTTCAAGTGTGGTGTCACCGCCAGACACCACACTTGCTAGGTGGTAACTTAAATCCGCCGCGGTCCATTTAGTACATGTCGGACCCGCGTGTCGCCACTGTGTGATCGCAGACCTAGCGCCACCACAAGGCAGGTCTCGAGATACGATAGAGCACTCGCCCCAGTTGTACGGACGACATTGCTAGCGACAATACGGACGAAGCCTTCCTCTCATTTGCCGAGAGTCAGTTAGAATAGCCTTCTGCTAAGTCCATGGCTACAACCTAGCAAGGCGCCAATTGTAACAGTGCATGTATCTTACGAGTCTCATTTGTATAGCCAAGAGAGATGTATCACAAGGAATAAATAAAGTTAAGTATATTCCAAAGCTACGTATTTTCTTGATAGCAGTCATAACGTATCTTGTTCCAGACTTGACACCAGTCGGCGTGTGTGTACGCGTACCTTTCTTTCGGCTACTTCAGTGTGGCGTAACAGTCTTGTTACGTCACAACATCAAGAATACTTTAAAGCACTTCTTGTTCTATATCTTTCTAACCTAATTTTATAGTTGTTATTTTTCTTGCACTTATCGCTGTAAGTTTTGTCTTTTTCTTATTAATTCTCTTTCCGAATTCCTCACAGGCCTTTTTAAATTCTTTTAACATCCCACTCATAGTTTTTTCGCACTCTGCCAATAACACCATATCAGCAACAAATCGGATACACTCTATCCTACCCGGACTCCTCTGTTTTGATTCCAACATTTCTGAATAATATGCTCCAAGTACATGTTAAACAGAATGGGGGAGAGACAGCAGCCTTGCCCGACTCCATTTACGATTATGCTTTCCTCTGTGATCTCATTTCTAATCTGTATTCGTATTTTCTGTTGTAGGTATAGGTTTTTAATCAGCCTTCTGTCCCTCCAGCCGACACCAATCTTCCTTAGAATGTCCATTATTTTATTCCACTGTATTCTATCAAAGGCTTTGTCTATGTCAATGAAAACAGCATAAACTTCTGTTTTGTTTCAACTTACCTCTACCTATAATTCTCAGCAATCCAGTTGCACCTCTTGTACCTTTCCCTCTTCTAAATCCATACTGTTCTCCTGCAATTCTTCATGTCTTTTAAACCCCTTTCTACTTCTCCTTCCAAGATACAGCATCCTTTGTCTCTTCTATAACTCTTGTCTCCTCTTCTAATTCAATATCTTCCGGTTTTTAATCGACCTGATACAGGCACTCTACATATTCTTGCTGTCTTCCCAACATTTCTTCCGGTTGATGAACCATAGTACCATTACTTCTTTCTATTCTCATACCTCTTGTGCCTTTATTTCCTTCAAATACTAGGTCAGCTGCTAATCTGTACATTATTTCGTATTTTTTTTCTTTTTCTCTAGTTTCTCTATTTCTTTACATCTCTGTTTCATCCATGTTTTCCTTTCCTGTTCTCTTGAATTCATTATATAGTTTTTTGCACCTTCTCTTTCCTTTCGCAGTTCCTACTGTCATCCGTTTCCTATTTTTTCTGTGTTACACAGCATTGTCTTTGTAACCCATTCTTACCTTATTCTTTCGAATTTCATCACTCCTATAATTGCTTCTGCAGATTCCTTAAGGATTTATCTCGTCCTCTTTCATTTTTCGTCTGCACTCTCTTCATTGGGCCCACTATCTCATTTGGGCGTAAATGTATTTTTCAACTCATCATCCCTATCTTCTTTTATTAGTCTCTCTAGGTCAAATTTCTCTCTTTTTTGCTCTTCCGCTCTCTCTCTCTTCAACCTTAACCTTAAGTCCGTCACCACCAATTCCTGGTCCGAATCTATGCCTGCTCCAGGATATGCCCTGGCATTCTTTAGGCAGATCTCGTATATATTCTGAATTATGATATAACCAGTTTGATATCTGTCATTATTCAACCTAGATAAATCTTCGTCTTCTGTGGTGTTCAAACGATGTGTTTCCAGTCACAAGAGAATTTGCTCTACAGAAATTAACTAGTCTTTCACCCCTGTCTTTCCCATTTCCAATCCAAACCTTCCAACCACCCCCTCTTCTTTTTCACCTCCTGCCATTGCATTCAAAACCCTCATTAGAAGATGCAGGCATTTATTATTTTCTTTATCCAGAATTTCTTCAGTCTTCTCATAACATTCCTCTACTTCATCAGTTTTTCGGCTTGTTGGCACGTATATTTGTGTTAAAACGACATCCTTCGTCTCATGATCATCAGTCTTTCAAATGTCTACTGAACTTTCAATATGTGTTCCACATCGTAATTGCCACACCATAGCTGCCCCTCTTCTCCGTGCCTGAGTATCCAACTCTCCCTTACTCCCCCATATCACTTCACTCATACGTAATATATTCAGACTATTCTTCATCATTTCTTGTTTGACATTTTCCAGTTTGCGAGCCTGTAATAGTGTGAGCACATTGCCTGTTCCAATTCTTGATGTCCCTTCCTTCTTTCTATTCCGTTTCGTATTTCCTTCTTCATCTCCTCCACCGCTTCTGTGATCTCGATGTAATCCCCTCTGGAAAACCCTTTGGAAGGTTGGGGGGGGGGGGGGGCGGCTGAGTTTGGCCTGCAGATACTTTTACAAAGAGAGCCATACAATGTTTTCCCCGGGGGAAAGTAAAGTGGTAGTATCCTATTCAATTCCACATAGGCAGATGGCTACCCGGCCGAATTCAGCGCCGCGCAGGATAGCCGCGCAGTCTAAGGGCGCTTTGTCCCGGTCCACGCGACTCCCTCCGGCCCCGTCGGAGGTTCGAGTCCTCCCTCGGGCATGGGTGTGTGTGTGTTGTCCTTAGCGTAAGTTAGTTTAAGTTGGATTAAGTAGTGCGTAAGCTTGGGGACCGATGACCTCAGCAGTTTGGTCCCATAAGACCTTACCACAATTTTTTCCAAATTCAGACGCTCGATATGAGTAAGACGCTACTTGCAGTCGCCTCTCTGACAACTGACGTTACAGTTTCCCTCTTCCGTCCTCGATGCCATAACGAAGTCTATCTTCTCCGCTGCCTCAGATGTTAGAGACAGAAATGTAAAATGAAAAACATGCTCACGCCTCGAAACATAACACCTTTGGGGTCGAAGAAACAAGAGTTGGCCAAGGAAGGTCGATAGGAAAGAAAAAGAAGAAATCTGACAAAAGTAAGTGGAAGTAATGTGAGACTTAGCTAAGGGCCCATGTGGTTGCCACCCACATACCCCCCAGAAGGGAGCCCCTAGAGGGGGGACTGCTTTTTGTCTGGCCTCTCACCTACTGACCAGTCTGGCTTGGGTAACCCTACCGTGAGCATAGCTTCCGCCATCATAGTTCAGTGGCTCATTGAGAAACACGAACCTCCCCACCAACGTTAAGGTGGTAGTCCATGGGGAGTAATGCCTCTTTAGCTCATAGCTCTCAAATTTACATTTACTATTGCTCGGTTCTGTCTAGAGTTTTGTTTTATGGAAGCTTTAGTTGTGTGTTAGCAGTGATGCATAGCAATACTCTGGATCGGTTTCCTGATGAGACGTTGGCCATTAAGCATCTCGTGTACGAGTTCACTGAATGCAATTCAAGAGCGACTTAATGACTCTGCGCAGAGCTGTTTCCGCACCGACGGCAGCCACATCACAGCAATTTGGGTTGTTGCATTACTCTGTGTTGCGTATTGTACCCTTTGATTATTGCATATGACAGGCTTCTTCGCGGTTGTGAAGGCATTTTCACAGAAAGAAGGATGATTCCGATACAAACCAAATAAATCAATGACATTATTAATCTCTAGCGAGCTGCAGGAGACCGTGGGTCCCTTACCGAAATACTCATAATGTATCCCTGAACAACCTCTGAAAGTTTGCCGGTGGAGCTCTGCACATGTTCAAATCTCCTGCATTTTCGGCGCCATTGACTAAGGTCTTAGGTATGTCATTCACCGATCACCATATGTCCCATGCCCACTACAGGTCTCTTTAAATGCCTTTCAGTTGAGTTTGTTATCTGTCCAGAGAAGTTTGTACTTGCTGTTGTGCTTGTAGTCTTTGTTCGTACTGTGCTACTGTGCAGATGTAATCATTCACTACGGTAAAAAATGCAAGCTATACGTACATTTCATTATTAGTGTGCTGCTGTCGAGAATAGTGAACTAAACGTTTACAGAAATAAGTCGACATGTTGTCATGCACGGCGAAGCTCGAAGCAATGGGAGGGCTGTTCTTCAGTTGGAAGCGGAGCGTTTCCCACATCGCCAAACGCCGTCGCACTTCCTCTTTGCTATGGTGTACCATCGGGACGCGGAGACGGGTACATTAACCACCAGCAGGATCGACGATTGTGCTCCACGGCGGCACCGCACACTCGAATTTGAAGAGGCTGTACTCCACGCAGTGGAAGAGGATGCGACGACGAGTACCAGAAAGATGGCAGGTACAGTACACTGGATGTGCATCACCAAAGTGTCTGGCGTGTTCTGCATGAGCAGCAGCTGCACCCCTACCTTCCTAGAAGGTACATGCAGGTCTGGGCAAACGATACTTGGGCTCAAACAGGCTCGAGATTTCCCTATACGCCGCAGCGTTAGATGCGCAAGAAATTGCGAACTAGCCACAAAAATGAGATATGGGTGTGCTTAATGTTTGAAGATTTCATGAAACACTGGATTAAATAGCATTAAATAAATACTGCCACTGCACCGACTCCTAATGTGTTAGAACAAGTTTACAATTCAAGTTCTCATACAGTACCGGTATGTATGGATATACAAACGTTTATGCATTTATGCTGATTTTTAAGTAAGGGTAACAGACAAAGACGAAAATGTTGCACTCCAAAAAATACTACTTGACCAAACGCGGTACACTATTGTATTTGTTTATGAGAGGCGTCAATGATTTACCAAATGGGTTGCAAAGGAGCAGTTCAATCCCTGTTCATATTTTAGAATAAGAGATAAGAACGTTACCAGATTTAAACTGATTAGAAACATGACGGCAATACGGAGATGAAACAATGACAATTAATCAAGAATTAAATGCCGACAAGCAAAAACTATCGTAATAAAGCGGCTAATTTTTATAACTATAATGAATCACAGCAGCAAGATGCGTGTTGGAGCTAGTCCATCAGACGTCACTAGATCGCGAGGCGAACGAAAGCTCGAGAACTGGACAGAATCATAATTGCAAGCTTTTATTTCTGTTGCCGTTGTTATACGAGGATGGATCAAATATAAACGGGATTTTATTTTTTATTTAAATTCATTTATTGAAAAACTAAGGGCAATTATAATTTATGTTTGCACAAAGTCCTTCGCTTGGAAATACATTTGTCCAGCTTATGGGCAACTTTTTTACGCCCTCATCATAAAAAGAACTGGGTCGTGTCACCAGTCAGTTGCGCACGAAGTCTTCCACACCCTCGTATCTTCAAATCGTCGCCCTCCTAGAGCTTCTTTAAGCGGTCCGAATAAATAGAAATCGCAGGGCGATAAGTCCGGGCTGTAAGGAGGATGATCGAGTGTAGTCCAGTGCATTTCTTGTAGCTCGGAGACAGAGCTGCAGCATGGGGTCGCGCATTGTCGTGGAGCGGAAGGGGAGGACCAGTCGAATCGATTGGTCTCGTCTTCGGCGGCGATATGCAACTCACGCCTTGTTCAACAGTTCGCAGTAGTAAGCAGCACTGATTGTGCGTCGCTCATGCAAAAAATCAATCAGTAAAATGCCTCGCTGATCGAAAAAAACGCTTGAAAGGACCCGGCCGGCTGACAGTCGAGTCTTGGCTTTCACTGGTGCTGCCTCCCCTTTCCTCCGCCACTCCTTACTGGCTTGTTTGCATTCTGAAGGGTAGTGGTGAACCCATTCATCGCAGGTGACGATCCGACTCAAAAATGCATCACCTTCTTCCGCAAACCTTGCTGTAAGCCTCTGACAGACCTCCAAACGTCTCAACTTCAGATTTTCGGTCAAAAGTTTAGGGACCCATCTGGAACACACTTTACGGAACTGTAGGTCGTTTGTGACGATTGCTTGACAGCTCCCATAACTGATTCCGACGTTTTGTGCAATATCTGACACTATTGCCCGTCGATCGTCGTCAATAATGTCTTTAACAGCACGAATTTTTTTGTCTGTAATGCTGGTCCGAGGACGGCGCCGTGCTGCTGTTTTTCCAAACGTTCTTGTCCTTCCTTTAACTTTTTATGCCAGGTAAACACAGGTGTTTTTGATAATGTTTTATCACCGAACTGTGCAGTCAATCTTTGGTAAATTCCCGCCGCTGTAACTCCATCACGAGCAAGAAATTTGACAATTATGTGTTCCGCAATGGAGGGGTGCACATGCTGCCCAGACATCGTGAACGTTACTGCTGAAACGGCGGGAAATATCTAACGCCACGCTCTCCTCACTTCTAACGGTCCCTCCTAAGCACAGCAGAAGCGCGGGGCCAGCCCTAGCAACTGTTGACGTTCAGGAACAAAAATCCCGTTTATATTTGATCCCCCCTCGTACATGACCTGCAACCTAGACGATTTTTCAGTCCATGTTTCACAGTTTTTATTACTAAAATCCACAGTGCACTGACGCAGTATGCACACTAAGTAAAAAAACTGTTGACAATGTAAGCCTGTCGTAGTTCATTGAACCATTCTCAAATATTCCAAGAAGCTCAGGCAAAGCTATTAATGGCGTAAATGACGAGTTGGCTTCTTGTTCGCTCTGCAGATCTGATGAGTGATTAGCTGACGAAGTTGACTCAGTCTGAAGACATTGTGACACACAAAGGCAGCTAAATAATGCTTCATTTTAAACACTTGGCGGAAACTACTTCACCCGAAACAGTGCAGATGAAATGCGTTCCTGATCGCGTATGGGAAATAGGAATGTGGATAAAAAGATACATACTGTTTGTGGTCTGATGTTTACCCCGCTTATTTATAACTTGTAGAGTACTCGCGTCATAGTGATATTTCGGCAGACTCATTCCTTTCTTCAGCGGTTCCTGTTGACTGCTGCTCTGTTCATGTCTGCATCCCCATCATCCTGCTTCTGGCGCTATCTGTGCAGCCGCCGCGGCGGGTAGTAGCGGTGCCAGCGCTCTGCGTCGTACTGTGGTCTCCAGTTTTCGTGCTGTCGTCGTCGGGTGGGGAACTCACTATGAGGGAACGCTTTTCTTTTCTCGGCTCACTGCAGGGTTCCACACCTGACTTATTCGTAGGATGTTATCTTCGTTAAGAGACCAACTTGGACCCTAATTTCAACGGCCTCTTAAAATCACATAATCCGAGGAAGAGAAAGATTGCTTGAGCATCTCGGCAGCGAGTTGTTATACTATACTATTTCCTGTGTGGTGGAAATTGTTATGAGCAGATGGGCAGCGTCGCCGTAGGCTGTCCGCTTTCGCCAACTGTGGCGAATTTGTTCACGAAAAATTTCGAGAAAGCCCTAGAGCAAAACCGACTAACACCAACTTGTTTCTACCGTTACGTGGATAACGAGATATCGCGTACGCCGTTTGGCCACATGGGCGTGACAAAATGGTTCAAATGGCTCTGAGCACTATGGGACTCAACTGCTGAGGTCATTAGTCCCCTAGAACTTAGAACTAGTTAAACCTAACTAACCCAAGGACATCACAAACATCCATGCCCGAGGCAGGATTCGAACCTGCGACCGTAGCGGTCTTGCGGTTCCAGACTGCAGCGCCTTTAACCGCACGGCCACTTCGGCCGGCCTGGGCGTGACAAGCTTAGGTGCATTTCTCCATCATCTCAAATCGCTTCACCCCAGCATTCCATGCACCATGGTGGTGGAACAGGATAGTCCTCTCGTTTCTTGGGGTCCTGGGGAAACGGAAACCGGATGACAAGCTGAAACATCCTACGCACACTGATCTGCCTCTACGTGGCTCCAACAGTCCAATTCCGGAGTAAAGGCGTTTTATGCACAATTACTCATAGGAAGCGATCCACCTGCGACCAAGACAGCCTTCCAACTAGGCTGAGGCATCCGAGAAGACAGCATTCCGAAGAGCGGGTGCAACAGCGAGCAGATAAAGAGTGGATTTAGACGGATTTTACCCAAATAACACGAAACAAGAGTGCAACACAAATCAATAGCGTGCATTCGTCGGCAATACCTGCAGAAAAGTCGGCAGAGTCTTGAAACTGCACGATATCAAATGCGTATTTCGCCCACGTCTAATACCACGAAACTACCAGGTACAGTAAAGGATGATCTAGGCCTTCGTCAACCAGGGGATACCAAATACCTGCCATTGCAGTAAGGCGTACATTGGAGAAACTGTAGACACGGTGGAAGAGTCGTGCTGAGAACATGGACGTCACACTAAATTACGCCACACTACAGAAACCAAGTTGATCACAAAGAAAAAACAGTTATAAACCTGAAAAACCAAGCAAATGAAATTTTACGCCAAATTACGCTAGCAGGCAATATTCTCACGATAAAATCCGGGATGTGTCAGAGCAGAAATGAAATAGAAGTAAAGCGTTAGACAAAGTCGTCCAATTTGAACCAATAGAACCATGAAAATCCACGTGATGTGACTATCCAAGCCGTCAGTAGAAACAAGAGTGTGCTTCGTCTCTCCGTCTCCATGGGCACGCGACGCTGATTCAAATATCAAAACGCCGTGTGTCCGGATTGGTCATTGAGGTACCGCTCCAAAGTACCGCGCACATATATGTTTCCGCTATGGAGCCAAAGAACGTGACTCCCATAGCAAACGAAAACAGTGCTTAGAGAGTCTTGGCACCTCACCAGCGACTTGTAACTTGTCTAAAGGTAAATGATATGAGAGACGTTTTCTGACAGACGGGTTTCAGTATGGAGAGGGACAAATCCTAACGAGTTTCGGAGACAGTAGTACTGCAGTATGGGGTTAGGGCGGGGAAGCAGACTTAAAGTTACTATGGAAAAGAAACGTTAGTGGAAGATGCTTCTACAGTTCCGTAATACATTTCAGTCTGCGAACATCACTCAGAAAACTACAAGTGAAGAGAATATGATAAAGATCAGCAGGCTCGGAAATATGATAGCTTTAGTATATTATCGTCAGACATAAGTCAGAGTATTATTTTTGCAGGAAAGTTTTGTGGCTTCTTGGGTATAGGTCTACAATGCAGACTGGAACACTCTGTGACATTAAGAAATAGTTTCTCTCAATGGTGGACCAGAAAACTGACAGGCTGCATATCGCTGTAGTCGCCGCTGAATAAAACTTCAAGTCTGGACGGTATTCCCACGGAGAAATTTTTTGTTGTTGATTATATAGAGACAAACTAATAAATACAGTACAAAAGGTGAGTCTGAAGTATTAAAATATAACACTACGAAGGACATTTGTATCCGTCAGTAAGTTATTTATGGATACAATGATGATTCAGCGCTCTCGATGCTGTTTTCTATGGAAAAGTTTTGAAGTTTCTGGACATCGTTAATGACATTCATCGATCTGACGTGACAAAATCACAAAGTGGCGCAACCATTACAGCGCACTTACTGCGGAAATGGTGCTTCCGTGACGTGAAACTGATAACCTAGCACGGCACGAAAACCCAACACTGAACGCTGCCAGTGCGAAAAAGTTAACATTCGTCACTCCGGTAGTGAACGTTACAGTTTTCAAAAGTCATTATTAACAGAAAAATAAACCAATTGCTAGTTTTCTTAGATTATACTTCATAATAGCAACCAATACACTTTATATGGTCCTTATCAGAAATTATGTAGCAAATAAAACTCGGTGTGAAGAATAAACAAAAATACTACTGGATCTCGTTTCACCAACTACTCTATGAACATCTTATATGATCTCAGGTCTTTCTGGGGGAATGCTTCCAGAGCGTCCATTCAATTAAAATCACAACAGTCGTACCATTTTTCGTCAACGTACCGTCATGTGATCATCCGCTAAGCTATCTAGTTTATTGATACAGATCTTCCATATGGCCGTGATCCACATCTACATCTACATTTATACTCTGCAAGCCACCCAACGGTGTGTGGCGGAGGGCACTTTATGTGCCACTGTCAATACCTCCCTTTCCTGTTCCAGTCGCGTATGGTTCGCAGGAAGAACGACCGCCGGAAAGCCTCTGTGCGCGCTCGAATCTCTCTAATTTTACTTTCGTGATCTCCTCGGAGGTATAAGTAGGGGGAAGCAATATATCCGATACCTCATCCAGAAACGCACCTTCTCGAAACCTGGACAGAAAGCTACACCGCGATGCAGAGCGCCTCTCTTGCAGAGTCTGCCACTTGAGTTTACTAAACATTTCCGTAACGCTATCACTCTTACCAAATACCAGACATGGTAATTGGATGTCTCTATAGGCCCCCTGACTCAGCAGCTGTTGTGGCTGAGCACCTGAAGGATAATTTGGAAAATATTTCGAGTAGATTTCCCCACCATGTTATAGTTCTGGGTGGAGATTTTAATTTGCCGGATATAGACTGGGAGACTCAGACGTTCATAACGGGTGGCAGGGACAAAGAGTCCAGTGAAATTTTTTTAAGTGCTTTATCTGAAAACTACCTTGAGCAGTTAAACAGAGAACCGACTCGTGGCGATAACATATTAGACCTTCTGGTGACAAACAGACCCGAACTATTTGAAAAAGTTAACGCAGAACAGGGAATCAGCGATCATAAAGCGGTTACGGCATCGATGATTTCAGCCGTAAATAGGAATATTAAAAAGGGTAGGAAGATTTTTCTGTTTAGAAAAAGTGACAAAAAGCAGATTTCAGAGTACCTGTTGGCTCAACACAAAAGTTTTGTCTCAAGTACAGATAGTGTTGAGGATCAGTGGACAAAGTTCAAAACCGTCGTACATAATGCGTTAGATGAGTATGTTCCAAGCAAGATCGTAAGAGATGGAAAAGAGCCACCGTGGTACAACAACCGAGTTAGAAAACGGCTGCGGAAGCAAAGGGAACTTCACAGCAAACATAAACATAGCCAAAGCCTTGCAGACAAACAAAAATTACGTGAAGCGAAATGTAGTGTGAGGAGGGCTATGCGAGAGGCGTTCAATGAATTCGAAAGTAAAGTTCTATGTACTGACTTGGCAGAAAATCCTAAGAAATTTTGGTCTTATGTCAAAGCGGTAGGTGCATCAAAACAAAATGTCCAGACACTCTGTGACTAAAATGGTACTGAAACAGAGGATGACAGACTAAAGGCCGAAATACTAAATGTCTTTTTCCAAAGTTGTTTCACAGAGGAAGATTGCACTGTAGTTCCTTCTCTAGATTGTCGCACAGATGACAAAATGGTAGATATCGAAATAGACGACAGAGGGATAGAGAAACAATTAAAATCGCTCAAAAGAGGAAAGGCCTCTGGACCTGATGGGATATGTGGCGAAATAAATAAAAAACATTTTATATTTTAAATTCCACGTCATTGTTGATTTAATCAGAGTTCTCACCTTAGACGTAGAATTAGTCCTTCTGCCACAATATTAATTCATTAGTCGCCATCGATGTTCTTCTCTTTGTTGACCGTGTGTACCATCATGAGTCGGCATCGGTTCACTTCACGAAGACGGTGGAAACCAAGGAATACTATGCTACGTCGCTATAAATAATTTTCGTAACACTTCGATACTTTTCACTATTTTTTATTCACAACACAATAAGACTTGCTGTGCTCATCGCACAAACCATAATTACCAGCCATATGGCTGCCTTTCCGCACAGTCCAAAAATCACGTCCATCCTCCACAAGGCAACAATCGAAAGTGTCCCTTAGCTCCTTGGAGTATCAAACAAAAGAGAATCCAATGTGAACTTTACAAAGATTATAATATACATGCTTCTCAATTTATCTTTGGCGCAGCTTTTAAGATATTGTATGTCTCTGCATAGGAATGAGTCATTACAACTGCCCCCCTACTGTATACTGTCACTAGAAAATTTTATTTGATTGACAGGATACAGTAGTCGACCTTGCAATTGATAGGTTTGGGGGTCTTTTATTTACAAACTTCATTTTTATTGTCTCATTTTCATGGCACTGTGAATTCTTTGGTATTTCTGAGTGTGTGTCAGTTTTTTGGTATACTTATGCTAATATTTACAAACCTTAATCCTAATATACAAAGTTCTGGTTAATACTGAGAAAATGACATCATGTAGTAAAGTTTGTACACTAAAATATACACTGAATACAACGTTACATACAAATGTTTCCTTCCTCATCAGAGGTGAAAATTAAGTCCTTGTATTGCTTTCTGTATTTATTCTGGGGCGACGAGCTTTGTTCGCTAGCCCGTGTTGAATATGGGCGGGTGATACGCGCGCCTGATTGTTTGGTCGTCCGTTAGCTGGCGACGTTGGTTGAATGCGCGCGCCAGTGCACTGAATATACACCGACGTGCGGGTACCGTCAAGACTTCCGAACCTCAGTATGCGTGTGCTTTTTGTAGTTCCTTCCAGTACTGGATACAACGAGGTACATTGGAATATGTGCCCCGAACAACACACCACACTATGTGCGAGGCGGAGGACGATCCCGTCGATGCAGCTCCTGGTAAGAAGCGTACCATGTCAAACTTGTTTGGCATTGTCCTTTCCTACTGTGACGCCATGGGTCGTTTGACGATACAAGCTTCAATTTTCGCTGTCACTTGTTTAGGGTCGCTGACATTTGCAACGTAGCACTACTTTGCACAATTTTAATTTCTACACACACACCACTTTAACCGCGAGTATTGCGATCGAAACTTCCTTTTCACTACACTTTTTTTTCTTCGCATTAACCCCTTTTACCTATTGTACTGAGATTCATTCCCCTCAATACTTCTGGTCAATGCACATAATTTGTAAGTCACGGGACTTGGCATGAAATACAAAATACATCACATACAATGGAATAACATATAATACATACAATACATTGTTTACATTAACTACAGGAAAAAACTATCGACTAAAATTGAAAAAGTTTTTGACCACTCATAGTGGCTTCTTCGTCTTGGATTTTACTGACACACACGCTCGCCTTTTTCCATTAATCTGTTAGAAGGAACAAGTCCTTTGTTTTCCTTCTTGAACTCGAGTATAAGTTAAGGTTTACCTCCGTTACGTATTCTTCATACGTAACGACATGCATCAGCATGCTGAGAATACACCTGTAGCCGCTCCACTGAAGCTTGGGAAGGGAATTTTCTACCTTCTACTTAGGGTAGTGGCAACGACTACGTGTATGCTACGGTTTCTCGCGTATAAAATCTGAAAATTCACGAAATAATCATTTATATGCAGCATAACCCTAATATGTACAGTGTTTTGTGCTTAAGCACGTTCTGGTGTGCTTATAAATCATTAACCCTAATAAAATTTCCTACATTAACATAGACATATAAACATAAAATTTTGAAGTTCAGGGTGTAGCTACTATTACTATGTACAGAGTTTCATAATAGCGGCACGCCCTTGTTTGCGTGTATCATCTTCAATTAAAGTGCGCTTATAGGCGTCTTGTGTTATCATGGGAGAAAAAATACAGACATTTTAATGCATCGGTTGTCATGAAAATCTATGTACACGAACAATCAGACTTTCATAGCTTCAGTGCAGCATGAAATTCTTTACGACGCTTTTGTTCATAATTCATTTTATAGACGATTCCTTTGCTTACAGGTCGTCGATCACACTACTTACCTGTTTCTCGTATAGCGGCGAGATCATTTTCATTCTTTGTGACTGTAAATTGTAATATGTGTGAAACATATAATTTTGACATGATTTTTTCCTTTCATGTTTCAAGTGGGTAAAGTAATTCATACCTTCCTTTTGCATACATGAGTGAAGCATCGCTAATATTGCACTTTGTGTCAGGTTTTTCACCTTTTCTCGTACACTCGTAGAGTCTTACAGTTTTAATTAAGTTGTTTCCTGACATTAGGTATACCTGTTTATACGAGGTTGTCTTACAGTTTAATTTTCCTTATACACTTCTACGTTGTTTAAGTTCCGTACATGTACAGGGCTTCTTTCGCCTTTCACACATTCATACATACGTTTATACACAAAAAAAATATCTACCACTATAATATACACTTTGCTGGTGGGGCCCTTTTTCGGTACCCTGCACCATTCCTTCAATATTCCAAAATAATTCAGGGTGTGCTGAGCATCGTCCCTTATACTAATAATACTTACAACTAAATATTTCTTCTTACATACATAACTGCCTTACAGTCCATTAATGCGCAACATTCCCTATTTTCCTCCTTTACACTTTAGCTTTCGTACATGTACCCTCGTGTATAGCTTACATATTCTACAAAGTTGTTTGCTGAGTGCTTCAGGTGTTTCCTAACGTTAATGTGTGTCTCTCTCTCTATAAACTCTAGGTATTTGTTTTGAGAGCGATTCAGTTCATTACTCACGCTGCATAGATCTGTTTATTATTTTCCTATTTTAAAGCTTGTGTCACTCTTTTCCTTAGTCACAAAAATTCCCGCGTTTACCTTGTTGTTCATTCTGAAAATCGCTATCTACTGTGTAATGTAAATGTATGCGTTATCTCTTTGATTTCCTCTTTGCTGCTTTTTCCCTATATGTAAATGTGTGCTGTTCTCGTGTACATAGCCTTTCTTCCGGTTATATATCTGCATTATTTATCTATTTATTTTTTTTCTATTTTCTTTCTCCTTCCGTACAAGCTAAGATTTTACTCAGTATAATATAATATTACAATACCGTCCATGACCAGTATGTACTTGCATGTTCACTTTTATTACGTAATACCAGCTTATAATTAAATTTTCTAAGTTACTATTTACAAGACTTGTGTACCCTTTCCTTTCTTGTTTTTGAATGACTTTCGTCTCTGTGTCTCATAGTAAGAGTGGTCTCAAAACTTTTAAACGTTCCGCGCATGCGCGCTTACGTACCACGACTGGACTGTAGGCGCGGGGAAAACTCTGCATTGTTGGTGAACATTATTCGTGATAGCCACCATCGTGTAATAGTCACGTGACACCTGGACTCGACCGCGCATGCGCCTTCGCGCTTTGTATACGCTCAGCTGATCGGACATGGAAGGGGGGAAGATTTCTCCCCGGCTCGCTGCCTACAGCGCGGCCAATGACCTCGTCTTGACATGCAGCTATCGCGTGCTCATGAGCTGAGCATTGGATTGCAACTTCGACGCGTGGTTTCTTGCTCGTCTCAAGCGAACAAACTCTGACCGTCGCGCTAATTTGTCTTTGTTCCCCTCTCTTAAATAACTGAGTTAGACTACAAAAGTACTGTATGGTTTATTTTTATAGTGTTAAGACTCACAGTAACACATGTTTCATTAGGTTTGGTTAAATATGCGCTTTTAAGCTGGCATATGCCCCCAGTTGTTCGCAAGTTTCTTAGGTTAATGACAGCAATTTTACTATGTGATCCAAGGTTGTACAATTTCAATTTTACTAAAATAACATATAACCTTTAATGAAAAAATTCCTTGATGTCCTTGTGGGGGTATAACCCTTTCACCTTGCCCGTTCGTGTGTTACCTAACAGATAACATCCTGGGTGAGGTTTGTCTATTATAATGAAAGGGCCATCATACAACAACTGCCACTTTTTGTTTAATGCCTTAATTTTAGAGGATTTTGGGTGGGTACATAATAGTACTTCCTGTCCAATGTTAAATTCTGTAACGTTTCCTATCTTTCTGTTGTTATTACAGCCTGCACGAGGTCACTTACCTTGTCCGGTGCTTTCACCTCTTCTTCACATAGATCATCTTCTACGGTCGCATCCTGATCATATCTTAAAAATAATTGTCTAAGATGTAATGTGTGCTTGTTTGTGCCCCCTGTTGTCAAATCGGTCGGCCGGTGGGGGCTCATTACGACCGATTGTTGTTTACCGGGGGAGACAACGGCGTTGCTTCAGTAGTGTCCGTTACCTCTACAAAGTGTACTGAGTGGTTATTCTGTCGCCAATTAGTTTCCGGACCGCTGCGTGCAACATTTTCTTGCGACCGGCCGTCGCTATTCCTCCTTGGTCTATCATTCCTATTACTGTAACTATTGTAATTTTCATTTGTGTGCCGCCTTTCATCACGCGGGCCTGACCAATCATTCACGTGATTTCTATCATTTCCATACCGGCGTGGACCGTAATCTGTACTATACCTTCGGTCTTCACGTCTCTGTGGCGCCGAATTCCTCCGATTTCCGTAATTCCAGGTTCCATTATTTGGCCTTGTCGCATACGGATGCCAACTGTGTGGGTTTTGTCCACTGCCATTAAAATGATATCCGTTACCGTTGTTTTGATTGGTTCCGGAATATTCATTCCGATTACCTGTGCTCGGCTCTTCTTCGTATATTAGATCAATTGAGTCAACCACGGAAAGAAAGTATTCAAGGTCGTTCTCCGGTATGGTTACCAATTTTTCGCGTAAGTTCGCGGGTAGTTTGTTTTTCAGAATTTTGAGAACATCTACGTGCGGTATTGGATTGTTCCAATAGCGCGTCTTATTCAAGTACTTTTCGAAATACTTTCTCAACCCGCCGTTTTTGAGGTTGAACGGTTGTGGGTTGAATACTTCACGGCGCAGTCTTTCTTGGACCCCAGCAGACCAATATTTCTCCAAGAAAGCCCGTTCAAATTGTTCGTAGGTGACGCACTGTTCAGCCATGTCTGTGGCCCACAAAAGTGCGTCGCCTTGTGTGAAGCCTACTACATATCTAATCTTCTGTGCCTCAGTCCAGTTTCTTGGTAAGACATTTTTAAATGCTCTTACAAATACGACTGGATGAGTTTTTCTGGATTCTGTGGAGAAAACTGGAAACTGTCTATGTTTCAACAGGCTCTCATCGACTAGAATCGTCGAGATGCAAGGCGACACGCCTACTGCCTGTTGCAGCACCGCGTTTGGCGAATAGCCATTGTTTGCCTGTGCCGGTGCGTGCACATACGCCGGACTGGGCGCGTGATGTTCTGCGTTATTGACATCGTAATCTGGCACGGGCGAATAAGTGTCGCACTGCCTGTTGCTTGACGTAGGCAAGTCATTTGAAACATTCAGTCTACCAGCAATTTCCTTGCGTATTCTGTCCTCGGCTACTTTGATTTCATTACCTAATTTTTCAAAAAGTTTTGTTTCCCGGTCAGTTATTGATTCATTTACACTACCGTTTTCTAAAGTTTCATTTATTTTGATAATGTCCGCGTTGATACGTCGAGTCTCCTGTTTCAGAAAACCGACTTCTTCGTTAACTTTATTAACTTGGTCAGGTATTTCTTCACATGCGGACTGTACTCTTGTTAAATTTAATTGAATAGCCTGTACGTTTTCATGTATTTCTTTTTGTACGGTTTGTGTTTGATTGTGTGTTTCTACTATTTCTGACAGTTCCTGTTCCTGTTTGGTTGTAAGATCTGACAATTTCTTTTCTAAGTCATTTGCCAATACATTGTATACACTATTGACGGTTTTGATGACTTTGTCTTCGATCTTTTGATCGATTTCATTGGTGAGTTTATTTAAGCGTTGATCGAAATGTCTGTGTATGTTTTCAAATTGCGTGTTTACACTTGAAAACTGCTGTTGGAACCCAATTTCCATGTTTGACAATTTTGTGTTTGTCATTATTTCTAGATTCGCCAGTTTCTCGCTCACATTTGACATCAGACTATATAATGCCTCGAGCGTAACTGACGAAGCTTGTGTGTTTGTATTTATGCCATTATTTGTTGCCATTGTTTCTCTGCCACGGTCTGATTGAATCGAAACCGGGCTAGGTTCACTGACTTCACGCGAAATATTTTCATCTGATCTGGTAATCGATGCTTCATCGACTGTGCACAAGGTTTCATTTGCAAGTGGTTCGTTATTGTTAATCCCTGTGGAGTGCAATTGAATTGTATTTACTTCTACATTATGTTGCGCTGAAAAACTAATTGCGTCATCATTTACGTCACTATTGTCAGAATCGGTGACGTGTCCAGGAACATTTGTCAAATTAAAGTTCTTCGATTCCATTGTGAAGATATTATTTTTATCTGTATTTTACTGTTAATCTAAATCTTTAAATTCTCTCGCAGTTGAATTAATAAAAATATCTCGCGATTGTTATTTGTTGCGCGTCGGAAATTTACAAGATGGCGCACTACGTCTTCTAATTCTGCGATTGTTGAACATAAAAAGTAATTATCAAAGTGTAATTGTGTGCTGCCACAAACACTACCAGGATTTTAATATAGACGGAAAAGGTTCTGCTTTAAGTGGAGCTAAGCCAAGGTGCAGCCACTGCATGCGTTTGCGCTTTCCTACCTTAATTACGGCTGAGCTGCGTCACTCACGATTACGTTAGGTTTGTAAATCCTTGTCCTTGTTCCTTCTGGTTATTGTGCCATCCGTTTATACAGTTAATATTGTTTCACTTTATTCGTCATTTTCCATGTGCGTCATGTAACAGAGAAACAGTAATTAGTACAAGTACATTTGTAGCACAACAATGAAGTACTTACTCTTTGTTCCACCAGCACTGTCCCTGTCAGCGGTCGCCAGTGTGGCGAAATAAATAAAAAACATTTTATATTTTAAATTCCACGTCATTGTTGATTTAATCAGAGTTCTCACCTTAGACGTAGAATTAGTCCTTCTGCCACAATATTAATTCATTAGTCGCCATCGATGTTCTTCTCTTTGTTGACCGTGTGTACCATCATGAGTCGGCATCGGTTCACTTCACGAAGACGGTGGAAACCAAGGAATACTATGCTACGTCGCTATAAATAATTTTCGTAACACTTCGATACTTTTCACTATTTTTTATTCACAACACAATAAGACTTGCTGTGCTCATCGCACAAACCATAATTACCAGCCATATGGCTGCCTTTCCGCACAGTCCAAAAATCACGTCCATCCTCCACAAGGCAACAATCGAAAGTGTCCCTTAGCTCCTTGGAGTATCAAACAAAAGAGAATCCAATGTGAACTTTACAAAGATTATAATATACATGCCTCTCAATTTATCTTTGGCGCAGCTTTTAAGATATTGTATGTCTCTGCATAGGAATGTGTCATTACAGATACCAGTTCAATTTTACACAGAGTACGCGAAGGAACTTGCCCCCCTTCTTGCAGCGGTGTACCGTAGGTCTCTAGAAGAGCGTAGCGTTCCAAAGGATTGGAAAAGGGCACAGGTCACCCCGTTTTCAAGAAGAGACGTCGAGCAGATGTGCAGAACTATAGACCTATATCTGTAACGTCAATCAGTTGTAGAATTTTGGAACACGTATTGTGTTCGAGTATAATGACTTTTCTGGTGACTAGAAATCTACTCTGTAGGAATCAGCATGGGTTTCGAAAAAGACGGTCATGTGAAACCCAGCTAGCGCTATTCGTCCACGAGACTCAGAGGGCCATAGGTGGTGGTTAGTGTTTAACGTCCCGTCGACAACGAGGTCATTAGAGACGGAGCGTAAGCTCGGGTTAGGGAGGGATTGGGAAGGAAATCGGCCGTGCCCTTTCAAAGGAACCATCCCGGTATTTGCCTGAAACGATTTAGGGAAATCAGAGGGCCATAGATACGGGTTCACAGGTAGATGCCGTGTTTCTTGACTTCCGCAAGGCGTTCGATACAGTTCCCCACAGTCGTTTAATGAACAAAGTAAGAGCATATAGACTATCAGACCAATTGAGTGATTGGATTGAGGAGTTCCTAGATAACAGAACGCAGCATGTCATTCTCAATGGAGAGAAGTCTTCCGAAGTAAGAGTGATTTCAGGTGTGCCGCAGGGGAGTGTCATAGGACCGTTGCTATTCACAATATACATAAATGACCTTGTGGATGACATCGGAAGTTTACTGAGGCTCTTTGCGGATGATGCTGTGGTGTATCGAGAGGTTGTAACAATGGAAAATTGTACTGAAATGCAGGAGGATCTGCAGCGAATTGACGCATGGTGCAGGGAATGGCAATTGAATCTCAATGTAGACAAGTGTAATGTGCTGCGAATACACAGAAAGATAGATCCTTTATCATTTAGCTACAAAATAGCAGGTCAGCAACTGGAAGCAGTTAATACCATAAGTTATCTGGGAGTACGCATTAGGAGTGATTTAAAATGGAATGATCATATAATGTTGATCGTCGGTAAAGCAGATGCCAGACTGAGATTCATTGGAAGAATCGTAAGGAAATGCAATCCGAAAACAAAGGAAGTAGGTTACAGTACGCTTGTTCGCCCACTGCTTGAATACTGCTCAGCAGTGTGGGATCCGTACCAGGTAGGGTTGATAGAAGATATAGAGAAGATCCAACGGAGAGCAGCACGCTTCGTTACAGGATCATTTAGTAATCGCGAAAGCGTTACGGAGATGATAGACAAACTCCAGTGGAAGACTCTGCAGGTGAGACGCTCAGTAGCTCGGTACGGGCTTTTGTCAAAGTTTCGAGAACATACCTTCACCGAAGAGTCAAGCAGTATAGCTCCCTCCTACGTACATCTCGCGAAGAGACCATGAGGATAAAATCAGAGAGATTAGAGCCCACACAGAGGCATACCGACAATCCTTTCCACGAACAATACGAGAATGGAATAGATGGGAGAACCGATAGAGGTACTCAAGGTACCCTCCGCCACACACCGTCAGGTGGCTTGCGGAGTTTGGATGTAGATGTAGATGTAGAAACGCGTTGCTCTTCTTTGGATCTTCTCTATCTCCTCTGTCAACCCGACCTGGTACGGATCCCACACTGATGAGCAATACTCGAGTATAGGTCGAAAGAGTGTTTTGTAAGCCACCTCCTTTGTTGATGGACTATATTTTCTAAGGACTCTTCCAATGAATCTCAACCTGGCACCCGCCTTACCAACAATTAATTTTATATGACCATTCCACTTCAGATCGTTCCGCACGCATACTCCCAGATATTTTACAGAAGTAACTGCTACCAGTGTTTGTTCCGCTATCATATAATCATGCAACGAATGAGCTATTCCTTGGAGTGACTTGACCTCTTCTCTATATATAAAGGGAAATGTCCTGCTTCCTGGTCTCGGGCGCGCTGAAACCTGATCGAATCCGCTAGGCGGATTAACAACGAAGGTCCAGTGTGCTGGCCAGCCTGGATGTGGTTTTTAGGCCGTTTTCCACATCCCACTAGGTGAATACCGGGCTGGTCCCCACGTCCCGCCTCATTTACACGACTCGCAGACACTTGCAACACTTTCGCACTATTTCATGATTTACACTAGACGCAGACAGTAGGGGTACACTGGTTCTGTCCCGCGGGGTACAGGGTGGTGGCAGGGGGGCATATGGCCACCCCTTCAAATCAACCATGCCAAATCCGATTGTAACCCTGCCGATCCTGCGAACCCTGCGGAAGAAGGCAGCAGCAAAAGAAGAAGAAGAAGAAGAAGAAGTCCTGAATGTTTCACTGACTCATCGCCCATCCCAAACCGCTAAGGATAGAAATTAGTAATTTAGAGAGGGTGTTGATCTTATATTGTAGGCATCGTTTACGAAGGGATTTTGTGAAATTCCACACATAAGGGAAATCAGAGCTCGTACGGAAAGATATAAGAGTTCGTTCTTTCCGCGCACTATACGAGATCGGAAAAATAGAGAATTGTGAAGGTGGTTGGATGAACCCTCTGCCACGCACTTAAATGTGATTTGCAGAGTATCCATGTAGATGTAGAAATTGTGGATGAAAGGAGTTTTGAAAATATGTCGGCTATTAAGGCAATTTGGAAGCTAGAACTCAGAAATGTGGTACGCGATATCTCGGTCAGAAATAAATCCCCTACATGGGTTAAATAGAGGAATCAAATTTGGTTAAAATAAAAAAAAATTATATGCAGACCGAACGGTCCACGCGAGTGAGGCAGAGGACCCTAAGGTAGTTATTTATATTTAGCGACTCATTAATGATTTTCACAAAAGGTCGCTAATATGGGCGATAGGTGTGTGTCGGT
Source organism: Schistocerca serialis cubense (assembly GCF_023864345.2). NCBI lineage: Eukaryota > Metazoa > Arthropoda > Insecta > Orthoptera > Acrididae > Schistocerca > Schistocerca serialis. Next base: position 467,381,612 of record NC_064643.1, read on the forward strand.
CAGTGTCGCAATAGTAGGCGACCTCTTGTTTTGCCATAATTCCGACTTTTCTCAAGCATTTTTGTGCTGCCGTAGACCACATCTTTTATCCTTACAGAATAGTGGGTGGAATGCGTTGCCTGTAGAGGCATAACGTAACATCTATTAACTATCCCAACCTTCTGAAGACAGTGCAACTTCTGCTGCGACTTGCTTCCATTTTCATACGGTAACGTAAACTTCTAGGTTGCGAATGCCATAATTATGAAACTGGTTCAAATGGCTCTGAGCACTACGGGACTTAACTTCTAAGGTCATCAGTCGCCTATAACTTAGAACTACTTAAACCTAATTAATCTAAGTCCATCACACACATCCATGCCCAAGGCAGGATTCGAATCTGCGAGCGTTGCGGTCGCACGGTTCCAGACTAGAACCGCTCGGCCACCCCGGCCGCTAAACGCTGAATCGCTGCTATTACAAGCAGAGATCCAGCGGTTGGACAAAAACATGGGAACAGCGCGAGAAATTTCTGCTCCAACATGGATGCAGATGCTAGCGAAGCCTGCAGGTTGCGCTGCTGTATTTGACTACGAACGGCACCTCTGCAGTGTCCCAAACACTTTTCAATTGTCATTCGTGGTCAGAGCAGTGCTCTGTGTAGTTGTGAGAGCATTATATCGGAGCTAAGTGTATTCGAAGGATGATGACTGGCTCTGTAACCAAGGTAGCAGAAGTGTTTGGTATTCAAGGGGCACCGTATCGAAGATTTATACTGCATACAGGGAAAGGGGAAAACATCAAGTCAGAACACGGATGAAATTGTGTGTTGAATTATCGTGATGGATGGTCATTGAAAACGATTGTGGCGAAAACTAAGAGAACGACAGCTGTAAGAGTCACTACAGAACTGTATGTCACACTCGCGAACCTTGTCAGCGTCAAAACAACACAACGGGAACTCCATAAGCAGGGAACTGCAGAGCGAGCTGGAATTCTATAACCACTCATCAGTGAAACAAATTCCCATGATAGGAAAACGTGGTGCCAAAGCCGAAAAATCTAGACTACTGAGCAATGGGAGAATGTCATTTGGTCGGATAGCTGCTGTTTCACACTGTTTCCAACTTCTGTCCGAGTGTACGTCTCAGGAGTAAAATGTGCTGGGTGTTCAGTGATGATCTGGGCAGCCATATCGAGGTATTCTATGAGTTCCATGGTTACCCTGCAAGGTCGCATTACTGCCAAGGACTAAGTGACCATTTGGGCTCATCAGATTCGCCGCATGGTACGATGTTTGTTCCCCAATGGCGGTGTAGTGTTCCAAGACGTAAGGGCCTCTGTTCACACTGCTCGCATCGTCCATGACTCGATTTTTCAACAAGAGGGCGAATTATTGTATCTCCGCTGGTCACCGCAGTCACCAGATCTCAATACTATTAAGCCTTTGTGGTGTAGTTTGGAGACATGAGTACGTGATCGCTATCCACCTCTATCATCCTTACCTGAACGTGCCACTGTTTTGAAGGAAGAATGGTAAAAGATTCTCATGCAAAACCACAAAAGACCTGTATTTAACCATTCCGAGACGACTGCAAGGTGTTTCGAATGCCAACGGATTGCCTACATCGTATTAGACATGGTAATGTGTTGTGTTTTTGGTGTACCTATGATTTTGTCCATCCCTGTATGACGGTCGGGGTCTCAAAACGTAAGTACACATAAGAAAAATACTTACGTCCCATTAAGTTCGATGTTCCACATACAGCAGCACTGGTGTTAACTTCTAAACGTTCCTGGATTTTCTAGCCATGAAAATCGTTTAGAAGCTGCCTTTAAACACAGCCGTAGCCTTGGTGTACCATGCCTCACGCCACCCACCAAATGAAGCTCGTCGTTGGTTTTCTGCGGATATGTGGTGACCTAAAACGACACGGGGCCTGACACTTACCTCACGACGCGGTAGTGTTACGTTATCGCCAAAATAACGAAATTCTGAACAAAATTTAAATCTGGATAAAACGATTAGTGGGACAGTGAGGATACCACACATTATGTAACTCTCAAGTTTTACTTCGCACTAATATCTCACAGGCGGATGTAATTTAAATACACTCTAACACACTGCAGTGTTACGTCTTTATTCCAATTACAGACTACAGTGTTATACAGCACGTAATTAGTTTCACTCTGTGATAATCGTCCTGAAAAACAACTCTGTTTCTTCCGCTCCCAGACAACATATTGCAAAATGGTTCAAATGGCTCTGAGCACTATGGGACTTAACAGCTGAGGTCATCAGTCCCCTAGAACTTAGAATTCCTTAAACCTAACTAACCTAAGGACATCACACACATCCATGCCCGAGGCAGGATTCGAATCTGCAACCGTAGCAGTCGCGCGGTTCCGGATTGAAGCGCCTAGAACCGCTCGGCCACCGTGCCGGCCAACATATTGCAAAATCTCATGTAAGAGGAAGAGGGAAATGCGTATGTAACTCATAATCCGACATTACTTGAACAATACAAAAATAATGTAGTACTTTAAGGCAAGTCTTTAAAGTGTCCAGAAGTACGCAAGTCCAGACAGAAATAAATAATGCAGGCTATAATATTAAAACTGTATGGGATATTGTCAAACGGCTACAGGACAGCCAGCTAGTGTACAAGATACCATTATTAAACAAACTGCCAGTGTTGTGGCAGGTAATTCACAAGTTGCGAGTGCTTTTAACAATCACTTCATGAAGGTAGAAGGAAAAATAAGATTAAATGGATTAGTTAAGAAGCAAGAGATTATATTAAAAATGTAATTCCACAAAACTTTAAACAACTAGAAGTAGTTCCAGCATCCTTCACTGAAATTAACAGAATTATAAAAATTCTAAAAAACAAAAGCTCATGTGGTGCTAATAGAATTTCAAGTAGTATTCTGGAAAGTTGTTCCATCTTAATATGCAATTCCCTTAATGATATATGGAATGTATTTCTGCCACAGGGAATTTCTCCAGATAGTTTAAAATATGCAACTGTTAAACCTCTTCATAAGAACGGTGCCAAGACCGACTTAAACAGTTACCGTCCAGTTTCCTTGCTGATATATTTTTGCAAAATCTTCGAAAGAGTGATGTACTCATTTCACACTTAAGCGGAAACAATTTACTTAGCGTATTACAGTTTGAATTCCAGAAGGATTGACCGACTGAGAATATTATTTACACATTCGCTCATCAAACAGTAAAAGCCTTCAATAATAAAATATCGCTATTTGGTATTTTTTGTGATTTTTCTAGTGGCGCCCTGTGGTATCTGAGGTGTGTGGGTGTTGCACCAAACTTTCAATGTTGCATTTTTGTATGAGGTGCTTACAAGGGAAAAAATTCTTGATCTCGGTGTTTGGCTTCCCAAAGTTCATGGTATAGGAAGGTCACAAAATTCAATTTTTTTAATCTAATTTATGATTCTGCGAAAAGTTAGAGGTATATCTATGACAGAAAAATATCTGTGACAAAAAGCATGCTACGATCTATCGACTGTCTTGGAAAACTGCAGTCCTTATGTAGTGACTATATTCCTAGTAGATATGAAATACATTCATCGTTTAAAAGACTGTAAATAAGAGACAAATTATACAAAAAATGGTTCAAATGACTCTGAGCACTATGGGACTTAACTGCTGAGGTCATCAGTCCCCTAGAACTTAGAAGTACTTAAACCTAACTAACCTAAGGATATCACACACATCCATGCCCGAGGCAGGATTCGAAACTGCGATCGTAACGGTCGCGCGGTTCCAGACTGTAGCGCCTAGAACCGCTCGGCCACACCGGCCGGCAACAAATTATACAAGCACACTTATTATTACCTCATTCGTATTGCAATTTTCTCTCCTCTTTTGTATTGATGCAATCTTGTCAGTCACCCTCTGATTGAAGTCGGTGATCTCAGCCAAGAGATCTCTTTCAATGTGTAGCATCGCCAAGGTCGACGCTCTTTTCTGGCTCACAGAACTGTGTAAGAATGATTTTATTCTTTTCGAAGTCGAAAAGCGCCTTTCTGCTTCAACCGACGTCACGGGAATTGTAAGAATTAAATTAAGTAGTTTAGAGCACTCAGTGAACGTCTTCCTTCTTATGTTGTGTATTATAAACACCGATAGACCGACAGCAGTAGACAATGATCAAAATTCTTGTGCTAAAAGATTTTTGACGACGTTGTTTCAGTTTATCCAAAAACGCACCCACTCAACACACGTCCTTTAAGATAGCTTCAGGAAACATAGGCCAGTACAAGGGGAATTTTTCTGGAAGAAACAGTAAAGAAGCTACAAAATGACCTAAGAAACTAAAACGACCTTTAGCCTCAGAAATCATCACACCACACACTTCCTTTGCTTCTCTTTTCCGCTTAGTCTTATCCAACTTTCTTCTCTTAAATGAGTAATCGGTAAATTCATTACCACTAATGATGTCAATTTCTTCTCGAATCTTGGTAATATTTATTTAAAATGCTGAAATGGCCTTATGGGTAAAGCATTCTTTAAATGCTCTGAAATTTCTTATTGAATACCTCCAACGCAATTTGCAAAAGATTATTCTGAATTGTTTTGGATGTAACTCTCAAATCAGTTGCTTTATCAAAATTATCTTTTAGTGCCGCAACCAATTCAAGGCTAAAAGTAAGCAGTCCTCTGAAAACACCAGGGTTTGATGACGATACAGTTTCATCATTACCCCTTAAGGCCAATTTAAAGAAACCACAGAAACGAATACAATTTACAAATTTAACACATACCTATTGCGCCTAACTTCTTCCTTTTATTCCGCAGTTTTCTATCTATGGGCAGCGTTCAATTGCGCAGCTACGTTGGCTACTCCGAAATGTGTCAGCCTTAAACAATTTTATATGCGAACATCTGAAGATTAATGCGTCTTCGCTTTGGTACCCAGATGATTTCTGTCCGTAACTCCCACTTTGGACCGCAAGTGTTCTCAACCAAACAACAGCCAAGAAATACAGAACATGCACTTTCAACTTGACAGCCACGTAACAAATTCCTATTTTTATAATTATCTATTCTAAGTGCTCTCTTAAACTGTGATTTCCAAGTATTAATATTTTTTACAATATTTAAAACTAGTGACAGTCATCCTAGTCCCTTTTCGGCTTACGTTATTCATTTCCACTCGCACTCTACAACCTAGAAAATATGTGACGAATTAGTTATCACTGTCCAGAACGTATCAGATACAGCAACGCTTATAAAAAACTGAATCACCTTGAAGCACAACAGCGTCTATACACAGGCCTCTTAAAAATAATATTCACTTGCGTGATAAACATAAAAATTACGGCTGCAGTGTAACACCAACAGTCTACCCACTTTCCCAAAAGTCGCGTTGTTAGTATGGAATCTAAGCTCTCTTTATGACTGACAAAAACATAAAATGCATTTATGCTGATGAGAACAATTGCCTCCAAATTTCGACCCTCAAAACAAACTTTTTAATGAAATAAAATTCTTGTGACTGCAGTTGAAGCGTCAACATTGTTAACATTGCGGGTGGCGGAATTGCGTTCACTATCGGCTTGGATAGAAATTAACGTTGGGGGAGGAGAGAAAGCTGGGACAAATGTCCTCCGAAGAGTGGTGGTATCTAACGATACAACGTGGCATTTGGAACTGTTTCTTGTCAGTGAGTTCGCATACCGACTGCAACATCCTGTGATGTCATGTGGAGCATGCTACCTGGCGCTAAGACCAGGTCACGATTCGTCCCTGCTGGACGTACGATGTGCCGCGCTGCCCACTAGGTAGTTGCCCCACGATTGCAAACCCCCTGAATTTCCTTCCAGTTCGGCAGCGTTTCTAGGACCCTTACGAGGCAGTAGTACATTGGGTAACAAAGGGTAGTTATTGTAATACATTTCATTGTGGATATTCTATCCACCCCCCACAAAAAAAAAAAAAAAAAAAAAACAGAAAACATGAAAAAACAAGACGAATGAAAGGTAAATTATTGTGAGTTATGTAACACTGCAATAATACCATGCACAGCCACCGCTTCTTTTCAAGGCGTTTCGTTGTGTAGATCGTGTTACTCTTATAGAAAAACTCAAGTTTATGGTATTGACGGCTTCATGTGCAGTTGGTTCGAATCATGCTTAACAAAGACAATAAAAAAGGTTGTGCTGAATAATTCAAACAATGCTGGAAGGGTAGAAAATCTTAGAGAAGTGGGAGAAATCCAAAGGGAGTCCCACAGGGTACAATTTTTGCTCCACTTGTTTTCGTTATTTTTGTGAATGATCTTTTCACTTAACAGTCAACAAGCGGAAATGGTACTTTTTGGAGACGATACGTGTGTTATAATAATATAGAGAAAGTAACAGAAGAGATGGTAAATGATATTTTCCAAAGCATTATTAAATGCTTCTCAGAAAATGGACTCTCTCTAAATTTTGAAAAAAACACACTATATTTAGTTCTGTATAGCAAACAGAGCCGAATCGACAGTTGATGTACCACATGAACAGGAGTCAGTAAACAGAGAAGAATTTTTGGGTGTACTTATTCACGAAAATTTGAACTGGAAGAGGCATATTCGAGAGGTCCTCAAACACTTAAGCTCAGGTACTTCTGCTCTCCACATAATTTCTGATCCTGTAAAGAATTAACCACCTGAATAACATCTTCTCGCTTTTTAGGTCGCGTCCATTCGAATAATATTCTCGAGCTTTCGATGTCTATCTCCCACATCCTCGTCGGGAGTAAAACCATTGACTGGAGGGGTTGGAGCGGTTTTCCACCTATGTACCCACGATTGTGGCCTCTGGCACCAACGCTTTGAGGGCCGAAAAGACGCGTGCGCAGAAGGTGGGTGGGCAGCTCAACAGGGCCGAGTGATGTCAACTGGCGCGAGGGGACGGCGCCACGTTTGAAACAGCCGCTTCCGACTCCCTCCAAATGTCAAGTATTTGTCGTTGCTTTCTTTAGATATCAGAAGCTCGCCCCACGCTCTACTAAGTGTGTACCCACAGTCTCTCTCAAAACTGTTGCTGCTCATTCTAACCTTAGCCGCCTCTTTTATAATGGAATCCCAGTATGTTGACGCATGAGCCAAGACTGTCGTGTTTTAACAGTTTATTTTGTGTCCGTTTCCCAGGCAGCGCTCAGCAGTGGCTGACTTGTCGAGCTCCCTTTGTTTAATATGTCATCTGTGCTCGATACAGCGCTCTTCCACTGTGCGAATTGTCTGACCTGTATAGATGCTGCCGCGTTCACTGGAACGCCACACACAACGGCCACACGAAGAGCTACGTCGCCTTTAACAGGTTACAGTATACCTCGTAGTTTTGGCCGGAACACTGGTCTCATTCCATATCTCTGCAGCACACGTCCTAACCTGCTGCTCTTCGCCCCACAGTATGGCAGAAAATCACCCGATTTGGCCTCTTTTGCAATTCACAAGGCACCCTTCTTCAGTGGCACCTCAAAGCGTTTGCATGTCTCTCTCTATAACCATCCTCTCTGAAGACGTGCATCAAGTGCTGCAATTTAGACAGTAGATGGTCGCCGTCAGATACAACTTCTTTCTCTGTGTATTAACGCGCTTAAGACCGCTTTCTTGTGCACAAAGTGGTGAAAACCATCGGCGTTCAAGTATCGATCAGTGCCCGTCGGCTTCCTGTACATTGAATGGCCAAGCAGGTCTCCTGACTTCCGCTCACTAAAACATCTAAGAACAGTAGCTTGTCATCCGTCTCCATCCCGATGGCAAATTTAATACGTACAGAAAATCGAATATTTGGTTATGAGTGACCGGGCGCATTCGAGTACAGTACTATACTATACAGTCCGAATAATGTGGCGTTTCGATCTTGTACATAAGAATAATAGTCACGAAGAAGTGTCTCCCGCCTTCCAACGGACATCTGGCACACAAAACAGCGGAATTGGGACGATCACGTGCCGGCATCGCGGATTTTTAAGAGTATGAAAGGAATTGCAATAGGCGCAGTAGGATGCCTTGGTTTGTTGTTTTTTCGCTTATTTATTTATTTAATCGTATGGCTAGAGCCCCCCGTCGGGTGCCGGTCTCTCAATTTGACGCCACTTCAGCGACCTGCAGTCGATGAGGATGATAGGATGATGATGAGGACAGCACAACACCCAGTCCCTGTGAGGAGAAAATTCCCCGACCCAGCCGGGAATCGAACCCGGGCCCAGAGGAGTGACAGTCCGTCACGCTGACCTTTCAGCTACCGGGGGCGGACGTTGTTTTTAGTGGATAATCTAGATACTATTGTTACGAAATTAATATAGCTTGCATCAAAGATAGCAGGATGAATTTACATGTGCTTACATCCTCTACAGAATCGTTCTGCGAAGAGTTTTTCGCTATTTGCAGGGCTGTAGCACTGTCGAAAACAACGTACAAGTGGTTGAAATCGAGACTTCGCGACTGGCAATATGCGTGCATAGTCTCTATATGTATGTGCGTAGAGCTGTCAGCCATGGACGGTTGCGGTTCGAATGCATAACTTGTTAACTGTTCGACTGTAAATTACGCTGCCGGCGATGCGTACTCTCACGTCCCAGGATGCTAAATGCAGTCGACAAACTGTCAGCTAACGAACAAGTTGACAGTAGGATAAAAAAAGCCGACATATACAGAATGTAGATACCCTGTCAGGATTGTGGAAACGTATCAGAGTTGGAAGGTATTAAGAATAGTAGCGAAGCTCATCTGGTAACCTATAAGAGCATATACTTGCGGCAAAAAGGCCAGAGCAGCAGCAAAAAAACATCGCTGTGCACATGTCAACGTCCTGTTGCAGATCGCTACACGGTAGACTGGAAGTTCAAAATGTTCAAATGTGTGTGAAATCTTATGGGACTTCACTGCTAAGGTCATCAGTCCCTAAGCTTACACACTACTTGATCTAAATTATCCTAAGGGCAAACACACACACCCATGCCCGATGGAGGACTCGAACCTCCGCCGGGACCAGCCGCACAGTCCATGACTGCAGCGCCTTAGACCGCTCGGCTAATAGAGTGGAATTCAAATGAACGTGTAGAACTGTGCCTACGTCTGACTTCGTGTTTCCATCAAGTGGATCTCTACGTGAGTCTGCAGACAAGCTCTCTGATGTCTCGCAGCAGTACATGAAATTATTTGCATACGTCGAGTTTCCAATCTGCACCACTCGTTGAGCCTCGTCTAGGTACGAGGCGACTGTTACTATATGTTTCATGATGTTCCTGTCCAAAATGCAGGCATGTAGATCATCGGGAAGAGGTGAATTCATAGGATTTTTAGTAGGCTGGTGTACAGGCCCTGCAAATATCCCGTTATAAAATCAGACAACGCACATGTATGCCAGCAATTTGACCATATACAAACGGAAAACGGAAAGTTATCAAAAAAATGTGAAGAAATGACATAAAATCAGTAAAATTCGAGAAAAATCTGGTTTAATTACGACAAATTGATGGGACATACTAAAAATTGAGGGAAACACGACGAATTAGATTAGGAAACGATGGTTCAAATGGCTCTGAGCACTATGGGACTTAACATCTATGCTCATCAGTCCAATAGAACTTAGAACTACTTAAACCTAACTAACCTAAGGACATCACACAACACCCAGTCATCACGAGGCACAGTGTTGGGTTACAACTGAGGTATGCTGGCAAGCGTTATCCTCTTGAAAACCACCCGCTGCAACGCTGTTCATTAACAGCAGAACAACAGTTGAATCACCAGAGTGACATACAAATTTACAGCCAGGATGCACAGGATAAACACGAGAGTGGTCTGGCTGTCATACGAAATTGCACCCCAGACCATAACTCCAGGTTAGGTCCAGTGTGTCTAGGACACAAGCAGGTCGCTTGCAGGCTACAGATGGGCGAAGTCGTTCATCCTTGGGAACTAGTTCACTGGTGATCGCTCTTTTATGGGAATGGTTAATTTTTACTCGTTCACCTTTCATTATGCTTGGTATTTGGTTCTACGAAAAATTGAAAATTAGTAGCATAGGTGACTGAAGATGGAAGGCGCCAAGAGGGGGCATTTGCCTCCCTCCTGGAGTACAGAGTTTTTATTCATAACAGAATTCTCAAACACTTGTAATTTTCGTGATTCTGGAAAACATCTCGTTTAGCCAACTGTAGCGTTATGTGGCTGATCGCAGTCAAATAATATAAGGTGGCGCACGAAAACCGGCCCAAAGTACAAACTGCTCGCCAATTACGCACGATTTGATGACCACTACGACAGAATAGGTAAACATGTAATAATTAGGCAGTGAAGAAATAACAAATAAGCTAACGCAAACAACTTCGAAACAATAGATGACGATTGGTAACCGACAATGAGCAGTCTAGTACTCGGGGCCGATTTTTCGTGCGCCACCCTATACCACTGAAATAATATTGTGAGAGTTATCATATTCTCTTTACAAAACGTGACACCACATACTCGATTACGAAGCGCGGGCTTCATACGGTTGTAAGTCGGTCTGCCTTCCATAACAATGAACATGCTGTTTTATCTTGGATCAAAAAATGACGGAAAATGGCCACTCGTGTGTGCCGTGCCGACATCCTTTGCATGTGTAATAACAGAAAATCTGGACTTTTTAATAAGTATTTCTTCTGCTGTTTATCGAAATAGTGAAGTAATCTGATACGCCGCGTTGTTACCTGAAATGATGTATGCATTACACACCACGTAATTTTTGTGTAATTTACGTAATTATAAAATACATTTTAATTACCGCTGAATAGAATTCGAAAATAACCAGAAGTTCAGAGTTCAAAAAAGGATTGAAACACATCTAGAATGGACGTGCGAAGCGAACGAAACGAACAACAAAAACTCGATACTGAACTATGAGCAGTCGGCAGTAGAACTGCGACGAGTGGCCACACGAAGAAGGACGAGGTCCGCCGAGGGAGTCCGAGACCGAGACAGGCTGGAACGAGACCGGCCGACGTGCCGTTGCGGGAACGAGACGGTCTGTTTCCCGTTCCCGGGAACTGCAAGTAGAAAGCCGTGACCGAAGCGAACTATGAAACACTGTTCCTTAGAATTCATTCCTCGCTTTTTCTGTCCATCTTGGTTAACCGTTCCTTTGGACCCGTCAGTTCACGAACGACCCATCTCTATTGCAGGGCCAGCCAGGGTGGCCGAGCGGTTCTAGGCGCTACAGTCTGGAACCGCGAGACCGCTACGGTCGCAGGTTCGAATCCTGCTACGGTCGCAGGGTCGAATCCTGCCTCGGGCATGGGTGTGTGTGTGATGTCCTTAGGTTAGTTATGTTTAAGTAGTTCTAAGTTCTAGGGGACTGATGACCTCAGAAGTTAAGTCACATAGTGCTCAGAGCCATTCGAACCATTTTTTTTCTATTGCAGGCCCTCAATCGCCCCCCCCCTTAATCAACACACGGCCATCTGTCGCAACGAGACAGGTTCAGTTTTCATCAGAAAACACAACAGACGTCTACCCTGCGCTCCAATGCGCCCTCGCTTGACACGACTGAAGTCGCAATTGGAGGTGGTGGGGGTCAGCTACACGGCGTCTGGCTCGGAGATGTCCTTGAAGTAACCGATTTGTAACACTTTGCTATGCCACTGTGGTGTCAGCTGCTGCTCGAATTGCTGCTGCAGATGTGATGCAACTGAGCCGTACGTCAAACACGATGTTCTTCCCTTTTGGTAGTGCCACGTGGCCGTCCGGAGCTTGGTCATGTGATCATACTTTCTCGTGGTAACTTCTGCCAGCAGTCATGTACAGTGGCTACACTCCTGACACGTGTTTCAGCAATATCACAGGAGGAACATACAGCTTCTCGTAGTGCTATTTCACAAACCTTGTTCGAACTGAGAGGAGCGTGATAAAGGTGTTTTTTCCGCCTTAAGGGCTTTCTTGACTAACATCAACTCACCACGTCCAGTATCAAAGGTAAGTAACGCTGACTAACGTTACAGAGTCTACTTAAAGCAAACCTTATTTCCATCCACATAGTGACGCTACTAACACCACTCTCACGCAAATGGATCGAAATTTGAACAAACATCGTCTTTCAGATGTAGAGACATGCCTATCTACTTCGTTTATGTCACACAACACCTTCTTGGTGTTGGTCTTTTATTCCGTCAGTGTATTTAAAAACAAATAATTATCAATTTTCATGGTGAATCGACATTTATAAAGATTTTACCTAGATCCCAGGAAAGGGTAATTAACATGTGAAGAAGGTGGTCGAGCGTCAAATAATACGTCGCTTCTGTGCAAAAATATTTCAAACTGGCCCTGGTTATGCCTCATGTAAGAAGAACGACGGTGGCAGAATCGTGTTTTATCGAGACCGAGGGGTTCCGTTGCGCTGTACTTCTGCTTGTCTTCATCGAGATCCCACGAAAACCGTTGTGGAACGGTTATGCAAATATGGCACTGATATGTTCAGGAGATCCACATTCGACGCCACCCATGGCCGCTGTGACAAAACGTAACTAACGCTCGAGGGGGCGGACACATTGTTCGCTCGGCTATGCAGGATCGTAAAACAATGTAACGTGCCTTGAGTCACGAAATGGGCTTGTATGCAGGAGACGAGATTCGACGTAGACAGTGCGGCGACGTCTAGAGCACCACGGACCATCGGTACAGTGATCACCGTTGCAACTTCCCTTGACGCAGCAGCAGAGAGCCGAGTCAGTAATGGTGTACCGAAGTAAACATTGGACACAAGAGTGACACCAAATCTTCTTTTCAGACAAGTTGCAGTTATGGGTAAAGCACGGCGATGAAAGTATTATCACGTGGAGGCTCCGAAGAGAATGAAAGGTAACAAATTTCATTCGTCTTCACCATACAAATCTAGCACCTGGCGTGATGATATGTCTGGTACCACTTATCGCTGCCACACCACCGGCCTATCTATGTCGGTAATGGAATGACAAGTGTCGTGTCGTGTGGGATCCAATGGACCCAAGGAGAGTCGGGGATTTTCCAATTAAATACCAGGCGAGCTGACAGTGAAGCAGAGAGAATTTCACTTGAGAACGTTTGGCAGAGGGATTTCTAGTTCCAGAATTCGCCTTAAGACCAAGGAAAACTTACTAAGAAACACTGTCAGAACTGGGGGCTGGCAACTATTTTCAATTTTCTTGTAGTACAAGTTGACACGCATGGCTATAGTCATGTGCAATTAAAATACTGACATACAGAAGCATCAGTACAATTGTTGTTCAGTGATAGAATGGAATTCCTTGACCGGATACACACTCTGAGACAGAAAAATAAAAAATAAAAAAGGACATACCACGAAGGAATTATCCGAGTGCGACGCAAATCGGTAGAAGTGATGTATATGCACAGAGAAACAAATTATTACAATTTCAGAAAAATTGGATGATTTATGCAAGATAAAATGCTTCACAATTGAGTAAAGCAATAATACTTTGCTCAACCTCTGCCCGTTATGCAAGCAGCTTTTCTGCTTGGCATTGATTGATAGAGTTTTAGATGTCCTCCTGAGGGACCTCGTGTCAAATTCTGTCCAACTGGCGCAGTAGATCGTCCATATCCCCAGGTGGTTGAAGGGCCATGCCCATAAAGTTCCGAACATTCTGGATATGGGAGAGATCCGACGACCTTGCTAGCCAAGGGAGGATTTGATAAGCACGAAGGCAAGCAGTAGCTGGATGTCTACTTGTGAATGGCAACAAAACGGGGCGTAGGATATCGTTGACATACCATTGTGTTGTAAGGGTGCCGCGGATGCCAAGCATAGCGGTCCTGCTATGACAAGAAACGGCACCCCACACCATCACTTCTGATTTCCAGGCAGTATGGCGGGTGACTGTCAGGTTGGTATCCCGTCGCTGTCCGAGTCGCCTCCAGACTCGTCGTCAGTGGTCATCAGGGCTCTACTCGAATCAGAACTCATCACTGAAGAAAGTTCTACGTCAGTCAATGGAGTCCAGGCCGAAGACGTGTCTGGAAATGCCGCGAACAGCGATAGAATTCCAACCTGATTATCGCTGGTCATACGGCCCGGAAACCAGGAGTGATCGTCTGGGTGCCACTTCTTTTCATAGCAGGGCCCCTTTGGTTGCCATACACGGCACCCATGCAGCGCAGCTCTACGTCCACGATATTCCGAGTCCCATTTTGTTGCCCTTCATGGTAAGCCATCCTGAGCTTACATTTCAGCAAGATAGTGCCTGCCCGCACACTGTGCTTGTCTAACCTTACCTTGCCCAGAAAGGTCGCCAGATCTCTCCCAAATTGAGAACGTTTCGAGCATCGTGGACAGGGCCCTTCAACCAGCTGAGATTTTGACGATCTAAAGCGCCAATCGGACAGAATTCTGATCGAAATCCCTCAGGAGGGCATCCAACAACTCTATCAAACAATGCCAAGACGAATAACTCCTTGCACAAGAGCCAGAGGTGAACCAACATCTCATTGACTTGTTCAGTTTGCGACGTTCTTTTTCTTGAATAAATCATTCAAATTTTCTGAAGTTTTAATCTTTTTTTTTATCTGTACACGTACATGACATCTACCCTTTTCCTCCCCCATTCGCTTAATTACTTCGCCTTTTTTTTGTCGTGTATTTGACATCGTCGAGTTGCTATTTTACCTGGACGCGTTCGCCGGCCGGAGTGGCCAAGCGGTTAAAGGGGCTACAGTCTGGAACTGCACGACCGCTACGGTCGCACGTTCGAATCCTGCCTCGGGCATGGATGTGTGTGATGTCCTTAGGTTAGTTAGGTTTAAGTAGTTCTAAGTTCTAGGGGACTTATGACCACAGCAGTTGAGTTCCATAGTGCTCAGAGCCATTTGAACCATTGAGCCTGAACGCGTCGGCCTCCATTATCGTGTCGTAATATATCTGTTTCGCGTGAATTGTATTTTATGAACTTCTCATGTGGACTTTGTCAAATATTCAGACCTAATGAAACGCTATTGCACCTTTCTGGGCTTTAATAATATAGAATTCGCTTTGGGCATCCGTCCCATTTCAACGTGGGGTCGCCTTGTTACTATGGCTGTGGCGATGTTAGTGTCAGAGGGTGGACGGATTCCCTTCCTGTCGCCACCCCGTACCCTCTGGGATGGAATTAGTGTACCCCAGCTGTCTGTGTCTAGTGTAAGCCATGAAACAGTATGAACGTTTTCCAGATGTCTGCGAGTTGTTTAACTGAGGCGGGACGTGGGGACCAGCCCAGTATTCACCTAGTGGGATGTGGAAAATCGCCTAAAAGCCACATCCTGGCTGGCCAGCATACCGGCCATCGTCGGTAATCCACCGTGTGGATTCGTTCCAGGGTCGGCGCGCCTACCCGAGTCCAGGTAGCAGCCGCTAACCTGTTATAAACAGTACTCATACCATACAGTTTTAGCCACAAATTTTTTATCTACTTATTTGTCATCAGTCTTCTGACTGGTACGATGCGGTTTGCTGTTCTGATAAGAACAACTCTGTGACTCTTCAGGCTTTCCCGACGATCTAATGACATCTTGGGTTGTCGGGTGTTCTGCCGGATATCAGCGTCGTACTTGCACGATATTTCGGTCACGTAGCTCGAGACCTTCATCAGGTGCGACCTGAGACTGCTCCTCGAGTGGATCTGGTCCAGTATTTATGCCTATGGACTTCCCCCTCCACCAACGGCTGCAGGCGCTTCCTCTGTGGTCCGCGCCCATTCCCTGTGACCTGCTGGAGCGTTGCTGCTCCGTTTTCCGTCCGCTGCGGTTCTAGGTGTTCCCTCTGCGGTCCGCGCCCACCAAACCCGCTCCTGGGGGTTTCATCTACGGTCTGGGGTACCAGGCGTTCCCCCTGCGGTCCGCGCCCGCTCACCACGACCTGTTGGAGCGTTGCCGCTCCGTTTTTCATCTGCTGCGGCTCTGGATGTTCCCTCTGCGGTCCGCGCCCACCAGTCCCACTTCTGGGTGTTCCATCTTCGGTCTGGTGCTCCTGGCAGTCCGTCAGGGGCTCGTTTACCATCTCCATGTCTCTGGTTCTTCTGTTTGTGTAGTGTTGCAGCTGGCCCCGTTGCTCCTTTAACAATTCCAGAGCCGGATCCCAGGCTCTGCTTAGCTGGTACCCTGTGTCACGATTCATAAGATCGTCAGCCATTTTAATCTCAATCGATTCTCTTATGACACTGTCCCAAAATCTGGGTGTTTGTGCTAGAATCTTGGTATCCTCATACTTCATGGCATGATCTAGCTCTAGACAGTGTTCAGCAATGGCTGACTTAGTCACCTGTCTTAATCTAGTGTGCCTCTGATGTTCTTTGCACCTGATCTCCACAGTTCTTGTCGTCTGGCCAATGTAGGACATGCCCCATTGGCAAGGTATATTGTAAATCCCTGGTTTTCGTAACCCCAGGTCGTCTTTGACACTCCCCAGCAGTCCCCCGATCTTGTTGGATGGACAGAAAACACACTTGATATTGTGTTTACGCAGGATCCTACTGATTCTGGCAGAAATAGAGCCAGCATAGGGCAGATATGCCACCTTCCTTGCTTCATCTTGGTCTTCTTCAGGAACCTGTGGTATAGTGGCTGGTCGGAGTGCCCTCTCAATTTGTCTGTCCATGTATCCATTCTTGGAGAAAACTGTTTTGAGACGTTCTATCTCTATGGGTAGATTCTCTTGGTCTGATAGGGCACGTGCTCTGTGGACCAAAGTCTTCAGAACCCCATTCTTCTGTGCAGGGTGGTGACAACTGCTGGCCTGCAGATATAAATCAGTGTGTGTAGGTTTTCGGTACACACTGTGGCCAATTGATCCATCTGCTTTCCTCTGGACTAGTACATCCAGAAATGACAGCTGGCCATTCTTCTCCAGTTCCATGGTGAACTTGATATTAGGGTGGCATGAGTTAAGATGTTCAAGAAACTCATTGAGCCTGTCCATCCCATGTGGCCAGATCACGAAGGTGTCATCCACATACCTAAAGAAGCATGTGGGTTTAAATGTGGCTGTCTCCAATGCCCTCTCCTCAAAACTCTCCATAAACATGTTGGCAACCACAGGGGACAGTGGGCTGCCCATAGCTACACCTTCAGTTTGCTCGTAATATTGGTTTCTGTACAGGAAATACGTGGATGTCAGTGTATGACTGAACAGGTCCAACAGAGCACCATCAAATTTCTCTGCAATCAGTTCTAGTGAGTCCTTCAGTGGGACCCTGGTGAACAGCGATACCACATCAAAACTAACCATGATGTCCGAATCTGTGATGTGCAGTTGCTTGAGGCGTTGCAGGAAATCTTCTGAGTTGCGGATGTGGTGAATACATTTCCCCACATATGGAGCCAGGAGACCCTTCAGGTACTTGGCTGTTGTGTACGTAGGTGCCCCAATATTACTGACAATAGGACGTAGGGGCACACCCTCCTTGTGTATTTTAGGCAGACCATACAGTCTGGGTGGCACTGGCGCTTTTTCCCGTAGTTGTCTGATGATCTTATCGGGCATCCCTGTTTCCTTCAAGAGAGCACTAGTCTTCTTGGCCACCTTGTCCGTGGGGTCACACTCCAGAATTCTGTATGCAGGGTCCTCCAGAAGTTGGCGTACTTTCTCATCATAATCCACTCGCTGCAAGATGACAGTGGAGTTCCCTTTGTCTGCTGGCAGTACCACAATGCTGTTGTCTTCCCGTAGTTTCTTGAGTGCAAGCCTCTCCTCGGTTGTGATGTTCGATTTCGGCGGCCTGGCCTTGGTGAGGGCCCTGCAGGTCTCTCGGCGGACTTCCTCTGCCACATTAGGTGGAAGTGTGGCTGCAACTTGCTCTACTGCACTGACGAAACCTGAAATGGGTACGTTTCTAGGGGTCGTAGCAAAGTTGAGACCCCTGCTGAGTACCTTTAAGGTTGTATCATCAAACTGTATGCCACTCAGATTCGTCACTGTGCGTGTCTCTTCCATCTGCTGTGCTTTCTTGCTCATGCGGTCAAACTTTGCAGATTGGCAAGATGAGGCATTCCTTCTAGCACACTCAGCTAAAGACCAGGAGGCACGGTCTACCCAATCCCAATCTTCTCTTGTTAAGGAAGCTGCCATGTACAGATGAATGTGTAACAGCTCCCTGGCCACAACATCTAACCTGTGGCGCATATCTCGAATCCTCTCTCTCACCAGTGCCATGCTAGCTCTGCGTTTTATCTTGTTCGCCGCTCTGGAGTAGATGTGATGTTTAATTCTGGCAAATACTGGTACCACTTCTCCATCTCGACACCTCAGCAAAAAACTGAGAGAACTCAGCATCTTCCCTTTCTTCTGCCGTAGCTTGTCCAGCTTCTTGATATTCTGATACATCTCCTCCCCGTAGAGACTTTTGATGTAACTCTTCAGGCTTTCCCGGCGATCTAATGACATCTTGGGTTGTCGGGTGTTCTGCCGGATATCAGCGTCGTACTTGCACGATATTTCGGTCACGTAGCTCGAGACCTTCATCAGGTGCGACCTGAGACTGCTCCTCGAGTGGATCTGGTCCAGTTACATCAAAAGTCTCTACGGGGAGGAGATGTATCAGAATATCAAGAAGCTGGACAAGCTACGGCAGAAGAAAGGGAAGATGCTGAGTTCTCTCAGTTTTTTGCTGAGGTGTCGAGATGGAGAAGTGGTACCAGTATTTGCCAGAATTAAACATCACATCAACTCCAGAGCGGCGAACAAGATAAAACGCAGAGCTAGCATGGCACTGGTGAGAGAGAGGATTCGAGATATGCGCCACAGGTTAGATGTTGTGGCCAGGGAGCTGTTACACATTCATCTGTACATGGCAGCTTCCTTAACAAGAGAAGATTGGGATTGGGTAGACCGTGCCTCCTGGTCTTTAGCTGAGTGTGCTAGAAGGAATGCCTCATCTTGCCAATCTGCAAAGTTTGACCGCATGAGCAAGAAAGCACAGCAGATGGAAGAGACACGCACGGTGACGAATCTGAGTGGCATACAGTTTGATGATACAACCTTAAAGGTACTCAGCAGGGGTCTCAACTTTGCTACGACCCCTAGAAACGTACCCATTTCAGGTTTCGTCAGTGCAGTAGAGCAAGTTGCAGCCACACTTCCACCTAATGTGGCAGAGGAAGTCCGCCGAGAGACCTGCAGGGCCCTCACCAAGGCCAGGCCGCCGAAATCGAACATCACAACCGAGGAGAGGCTTGCACTCAAGAAACTACGGGAAGACAACAGCATTGTGGTACTGCCAGCAGACAAAGGGAACTCCACTGTCATCTTGCAGCGAGTGGATTATGATGAGAAAGTACGCCAACTTCTGGAGGACCCTGCATACAGAATTCTGGAGTGTGACCCCACGGACAAGGTGGCCAAGAAGACTAGTGCTCTCTTGAAGGAAACAGGGATGCCCGATAAGATCATCAGACAACTACGGGAAAAAGCGCCAGTGCCACCCAGACTGTATGGTCTGCCTAAAATACACAAGGAGGGTGTGCCCCTACGTCCTATTGTCAGTAATATTGGGGCACCTACGTACACAACAGCCAAGTACCTGAAGGGTCTCCTGGCTCCATATGTGGGGAAATGTATTCACCACATCCGCAACTCAGAAGATTTTCTGCAACGCCTCAAGCAACTGCACATCACAGATTCGGACATCATGGTTAGTTTTGATGTGGTATCGCTGTTCACCAGGGTCCCACTGAAGGACTCACTAGAACTGATTGCAGAGAAATTTGATGGTGCTCTGTTGGACCTGTTCAGTCATACACTGACATCCACGTATTTCCTGTACAGAAACCAATATTACGAGCAAACTGAAGGTGTAGCTATGGGCAGCCCACTGTCCCCTGTGGTTGCCAACATGTTTATGGAGAGTTTTGAGGAGAGGGCATTGGAGACAGCCACATTTAAACCCACATGCTTCTTTAGGTATGTGGATGACACCTTCGTGATCTGGCCACATGGGATGGACAGGCTCAATGAGTTTCTTGAACATCTTAACTCATGCCACCCTAATATCAAGTTCACCATGGAACTGGAGAAGAATGGCCAGCTGTCATTTCTGGATGTACTAGTCCAGAGGAAAGCAGATGGATCAATTGGCCACAGTGTGTACCGAAAACCTACACACACTGATTTATATCTGCAGGCCAGCAGTTGTCACCACCCTGCACAGAAGAATGGGGTTCTGAAGACTTTGGTCCACAGAGCACGTGCCCTATCAGACCAAGAGAATCTACCCATAGAGATAGAACGTCTCAAAACAGTTTTCTCCAAGAATGGATACATGGACAGACAAATTGAGAGGGCACTCCGACCAGCCACTATACCACAGGTTCCTGAAGAAGACCAAGATGAAGCAAGGAAGGTGGCATATCTGCCCTATGCTGGCTCTATTTCTGCCAGAATCAGTAGGATCCTGCGTAAACACAATATCAAGTGTGTTTTCTGTCCATCCAACAAGATCGGGGGACTGCTGGGGAGTGTCAAAGACGACCTGGGGTTACGAAAACCAGGGATTTACAATATACCTTGCCAATGGGGCATGTCCTACATTGGCCAGACGACAAGAACTGTGGAGATCAGGTGCAAAGAACATCAGAGGCACACTAGATTAAGACAGGTGACTAAGTCAGCCATTGCTGAACACTGTCTAGAGCTAGATCATGCCATGAAGTATGAGGATACCAAGATTCTAGCACAAACACCCAGATTTTGGGACAGTGTCATAAGAGAATCGATTGAGATTAAAATGGCTGACGATCTTATGAATCGTGACACAGGGTACCAGCTAAGCAGAGCCTGGGATCCGGCTCTGGAATTGTTAAAGGAGCAACGGGGCCAGCTGCAACACTACACAAACAGAAGAACCAGAGACATGGAGATGGTAAACGAGCCCCTGACGGACTGCCAGGAGCACCAGACCGAAGATGGAACACCCAGAAGTGGGACTGGTGGGCGCGGACCGCAGAGGGAACATCCAGAGCCGCAGCAGATGAAAAACGGAGCGGCAACGCTCCAACAGGTCGTGGTGAGCGGGCGCGGACCGCAGGGGGAACGCCTGGTACCCCAGACCGTAGATGAAACCCCCAGGAGCGGGTTTGGTGGGCGCGGACCGCAGAGGGAACACCTAGAACCGCAGCGGACGGAAAACGGAGCAGCAACGCTCCAGCAGGTCACAGGGAATGGGCGCGGACCACAGAGGAAGCGCCTGCAGCCGTTGGTGGAGGGGGAAGTCCATAGGCATAAATACTGGACCAGATCCACTCGAGGAGCAGTCTCAGGTCGCACCTGATGAAGGTCTCGAGCTACGTGACCGAAATATCGTGCAAGTACGACGCTGATATCCGGCAGAACACCCGACAACCCAAGATGTCAAGAACAACTCTATTGCTGAACAGTTCACAGTAACTCACTTTCTGCCCTACAAAATTATTCCTAGCGAATCCTATTCCCGTATTACCATTTTCTGCTGCTGTTGATATTACCCTACCTCGTTTGAGTAGAAATCCTTGTCTTGTTTCCATTTCACTTTACTGACGCCCACTATATCTAGATTGAGGCTTAGCGTTTCCCTTTTCAGATTTCTTACCATTCTTGTGAGGTTAAAACTTATGACATTCCACGACCGAACTCTTAGAACATTAAGCTTTCGTTGGTTCAGTCTTTTTCTCATGGTCCCCTCCCCTTAGGAATCACCTCCAGAGTGGGATACTATCTTTTGCCAGTGGAGAGACCATTGACACTTTTTTTCAAATAGAGGGCACATGCCCTGTGGATTTACATTATGTGTTTTTAATGCAGTGGTTTCCATTGCCATCTACATCCTCATGCCGTTGATCTTTGCTGATTCTTCCGCCTTTTAGGGAAGTTTCCGAACACAAGTGCAAGAGAACGCCCTGAAACTTTGTCCGCTCCTCCGCTCTCTTTCACAAGGCCATTGGCAGAACTTCTTACGCCGGAAGTCTTCGGCCGCCATTTCTGATGACTTTTATTCAGAATTTAAGCACTTGTGAGGTACAGAACAAGGACCCAGGATGTTTTGATTATTGACCAAAGACGCTATCCTCCCCTTTTTTTCTTTCTTTCCAAACGAACTTTAGTGGCTGGCGTCCAAGGAGAGGGATGGGGGCCAGGCTCACAACACGAAGACTGGTCATCCATCGCCCGGGAACCAAGAATGTGTAGGGAACGTGGAATAGAGGTACAATGCACTTTAATGAGGCAACGTTTTTTATTTTTTATTTTCGTTTTATTTTTATTTGTATTTATTTATTTTTATGTATACCACCGAGTGTAGCAAGAAACCGACATCACATGGAGGAGGAAGCGACAATTCGTCACACTCGGTTGAAGTACCAGCACACAGTTTTTCGCGAAGAACATTCCTACGACCAGAGAATAACCGGAACGAAGAATGGAAAACGCGTGGATCAATTCTTCATTGCTGTAACACTAACTCCAGGGTGGGTTAAGAAAGACACTAAAAAGAAAATCAGAGAAAAATTGTCTGTATTTGGGACAGCGGAGCACCGCACAATATCCTTCATTAATAAAGTACTAAAAATCAAGGACATTTTTCTCGCCGCCAGCAAACAAGTAGGACCTGCGTGTCCACAAATCCAACACACGGAGTTCGTCTTCATTTGTGGAAGTACCCCGAGTTCAGAAAGAGAAGCACGTGAGGACGTGTCTGATGAAGAGTGGGGTCATGAAGGCCAGCATCCGCCTCACAAAGAACCACACACCTATTGCTGACCTGCACACCAGGCGATGCCGATCCATGTCCAGAAAAAAGTGTTCAAATGTGTGTGAATTCCTCAGGGACCAAACTGCTGAGATCATCGGTCCCTTGACATACACTCTACTTAAACTAACTTAGACTAAATTATGTCGAGAACAACACACACCCATGCCGGAAGGAGGAATCGAACCTCCGGCAGGAGGGGCCGCGCAATCCGTGTCATGGCGCCTCAAATCGCGCGCCCACTCCGCGCAGCTCCGTGTCCAGAACATCACAGGCGACACACAACTGGATGTCTAAGAGGTGGATCCCGTGAAGGCGTGACTGGCATACTTGCTTACCACTGACCGTACCACGCAGACTGGACGTCAGTGGCAAGATAAGGAGTGCACACCGATCGCCATACAGCATGTCGTCGACGCGTGGATGCTTCCACTCAACCACATTTGGTGACCTGTTCTACTGAAGCAAGCCACAGATGGCTTTCCTGGACATCAAGCGCGTTGGCAATATCGCAGTACGGACATAGCTCATTTCGAGGAAAAAATGGCGGAAGTAAATGAAGGGCGGCGGGATGCCCAACAGTTGGATAGGGGCTGAGGGAGAACGAGGGCCTCCAGCAACAAGCTGGTAAGGCTCGTGAGAAACAGTGCCACGACACCATTTGAGAGCTGAAAGGGATATGATATAGGCCTGAGCTAGCCCTGTACCGCTGTAGGGCGAGGGTCTCGTACCATATCTTGGACAGCAAGTCGTGACATACATATGAACTCAAT
This sequence comes from Schistocerca serialis cubense, assembly GCF_023864345.2. Lineage (NCBI taxonomy): Eukaryota > Metazoa > Arthropoda > Insecta > Orthoptera > Acrididae > Schistocerca > Schistocerca serialis. The sequence goes on from NC_064643.1 coordinate 467,405,113, forward strand.
GCCGCTAGCATGCGGCTGACCATATGGCGGAGTGGGGAGCGTCTGTGCCATTTGGGAGATACGTGACGCCAAATATGCAATAACATGTTTTGTGCGCTGCAGAAGATCGAGGGCTCGTAAACGATGATCTAGAAGCCCAACTCGTAATTGAGACAATAGGCGCAGGCAGTTTAGGACAATCGTGCGCCGCACATCACTTCCGAAATCGAGTCCTAAGCATCGGAGAGTAGCAGCTGCACGCAGTGGAGCAGGGCTGTCCGCAGGAAGCCCCGCACCTATAGCCACAGCGCTGGATATGCGGATGTTAAGGTAGCTATCAGAAACTTCGCCGCAGGTGGTGAGTCCCTGACAGTATCGCTACGAAGAACGAGGACGAGATCGTACGCATAAGTGTGGAACTGAATACATAGCAACCAAGGGACATCCCAGACAGGCGATGACGGAGACCGCAGAGCAACGGTTCCATGGCGGAAGTATACAATAGTACAGAGAGCGGGCAGCCTTTTACTGAAAGGGCGGATCAAGGTGGGGGGAGGGACAGCGCCATTGTAGAGTACACAGGACGTCGCACCACGAAGGAGACGCATTAAGGCTTTGACGGGAGTCGCAGGGTATCTCACACTGCAGGACATAAGGTCCAAGTAGTCGTGATCGACCCAATAAAGCCTTACAGCCAACAGCCGGACAAAGATCTGCGTGACACTGTTGACAAGGTCAAGGATCAATAATCGTATATCCGTCATGTACCCCGAAGCTTGTGGATGGGAATGAGGAGACCGTCGAGGAAACCGTTTTGGACCTGCACGGCAGGCGACAGAAGTTGCCGACAAATTTCCGTCCACAGCGGCGCCCAATAGGGAACGAAATGTCCGATTAAAACTCTTGTGGAAGGCCGCCAGGGCCGGGCGACTTGTTTGCAGAACCCACCTGGATAGCATCATGGGCTTCGTCTTCCGTGATTTCGCCAAGCAGATCCACCTTTGCATCCCCAGGGACCGAGCCAAAGGAGAGTCGGGAGACCCCCGTAATGTTGGCAGAGTCGTGACGTTGTGCAGAGTACAGCATAACATATTGTGCATGGAGGGCAGACCGTATATCGCATTGGTTATCTGAGCACAGCCGATCATCAGTCGTAACGACATGTATCAGAGTACTCCGATGGTAGCGCCTTTCTGTTATCACGTGGTACATAGTCAAATGCTCCTGTGCTAACCCATCATGCGTGCGCCCCTGCCCATAGCTTCGAGATAGAACAGTGAGCTGTGCCTTGGCACGATTCACCATCACCTGGTACAGCATATTAGTACATTCTCAGTGAATGATGAAGTAGAAATCTCGGGTTCATTGCCGCCATCCTGCGACCTCCCTTCTGCAACCAAACAAGGCCTTGTAGAGAGCAGGCTTTGCGCAGAGGGCCCGCAATAACGGGGCAGCCTGATGGCACCACGGCGTCGACAAAGCGCTGTTGACGTGGTCTCCATGAGCTTCCGACAGTCGGGTGAAGTACGATGGTTCGAGTTCAGTTTCCATGGTCCCCAGCCGCGCCATTGGTGGCAGAGATTGACAGCGCAGATACTTGACTCATAGCCAGAGAATGCAAGGGGCTGGACTTCAGTAGACTGCAATTAGCTGAAATTAACGCCAGAGATATAAAAACGACAGAGACGACTGGAAGAATGGCTAGTGAAATGCTTAAACCTTGGATGATCCCCATGAACTTGTTCCCAAGAGTCCACAATGCTGAGGTGCTGGACAACTGTCTCTAGCGCCGCGCACTGACAGTGACATAGCAGTTGGTCTTTGGGCCCCCAAGTGGAGTTGAAGTCATCTCCCATGATCTACGGATCCTGCCAACCCAGGAAAAGAGGCGTGACCGACTCAGAAAACAACCCTAACCAGATGGTGCACAGACATTGATGACACTGATGACACCAAACATGAAAACTCTGGCACCTGGGAGATGGGCAACTGCATCACAAAATAGGCTCGTCACCCCACTACCAGTAAAGAAAAGCCTAGGAGACGAGTGCTATAAAGCCATGGGGAGCACGAAAGTTAGCAACTTTCATCTCCAGAAGGAGGACTACGTCAACATCCGCAGCACACAGCATTCCATGGAGTAACGCCAGTTTATGGCGCGTGCAAATGATATTTACTGACTGTGGCTATTTGACAAGTTTGAAAAGCTTGACAAGTGATGTAAACACAGAGCATTGGGAACTCTCTGTTAGGCTCTCCTGCAAGGGTATATCACTGCGGCGAGAGAAGCCGACCGCATCAAGGGAATCCATCCCTCTGTACACCTCGAGAACTTCCATCCTCATCATCTAAGTCGTCCGCGGAGGAGACAGACACTCACTGGGCCAGTTCAAGCTAACTCTATCAGAGGTGCCTCCACAGGTAGCGTCAGACACAGAAACGGGAGCTACCGCATCAGATGGAGTTGGGGGAAGGTCGGTGTCTGTAGCTGGATACTGTTTGGAGACGAGGACGGGGAGAGGCGTTGCGTCGTTCAGAGCCAGAGCGTCGGAGAACGGCACATTATCAGTAGGAGGGTCGTCATCAGAAGGGGTACAGCGCTGATTCAGAGTGGGCGCATCGGGTAGCCCGCCGCGGCCTTGTAAGATAGAGGTAACACAGTGGGTGCCGCAGGCAGAGCGACGTCTCCCATTGGCATCTGAACCAGTATGAGTCGAAGACATTCAGAACAGAGATGATCTTCCTGGCCACAACCTGAATAAGTGGGCGGCTGGCCATCGTACATGACGACAGTCCTGCAGCCGGCAATAACCAAGTAAGAACGCACGTGCTTCATCAGTTCTGTTTTTATCTGATGGACACATCGAGGACACAGTAGGTTTCAAACGTCTTCCACGTTTCAGCAACATGACTGACGACGTTGCTGAGATGTTTAAAGTTTCAAATGGCTCTAAGCACTATGGGACTCAACATCTGAGGTCATCAGTCCCCTAGATTTACAACTACTTAAACCGAACGAACCTAAGGACATCACACACATCCATGCCCGAGGCAGGATTCGAGCCTGCGGCCGTAGCATCAGCCCGGTTCCGGACTGAAGCGCCTAGATGCTTAAAGGCAGCCACAACAACATCCAACGGCACCTCGAATGGGAGTTCAAGAACCCTCAACGTTGGTAGACCAAAACCATCGTGATCAACCAACACAGCTCCTATAGGGTCGTCCCAGTATCGGAACCTGAGATCAGTATCACGGCGTCGCACAACGTCGGCGCACAGCTCTTCATTCGACAACTTTATGTACACTGTGGTACTAAGGATCGAAAAATGAGTTCCGAGATCATCTTGCGGCGGCAGACGCATTTCGCCTCGTATAAACAGTTCTACTACAAACGCTTTTGGTCGTTCATGATCCAAAGGAAATGTTAGTTCAATAGGAGCCTGGCTATAGGAAAACGCCATGATTGTGAATGAATTGGGACTCTTCAAAACAAGCCGCTGCTCGGAAGTAAAGCGCACTCGCTCGCAAGCAGCACAACAAATGGTTCAAATGGCTCTGAGCACTATGGGACTTGGCATCTGAGGTCATCAGTCCCCTAGAACTTAGAACTACTTAAACCTAACTAACCTAAGGACATCACACACATCCATGCCCGAGGCAGGATTCGAACCTGCGACGGTAGCAGTCGCACGGTTCCAGATTGAAGCGCCCAGAACCGTTCGGCCACTGCGGCCGGCGCAGCACAACAGGCGTGGCGCAAATAATACGTGATCGCCTCACCATTGCCGAAGGTTGACTGTGCCCTTAGACCACAGTAATACCAAGACCAAAATCCAGAGACACTCCAAAAAATTCATGGAATAATTATTTATTTCTCAAAGGATCCGGCTTCCTTACTACTAATTTAACAGTTAACGTAAGCAGACAGGCATAAACTTAAATATCAACAAAAAACAAATGTAAATATTATGTAATATTAAATCATATTGTGTACATGAAAGAGCGCTGCAGCATAGCTGTCATGTGAGCCGCTGTGTTATACTGCGACAATATGTGCCAGACAGAAATTAAAAGCTTAGCGTATGTGAAAGGTTATTTGTTTGCTTGTATACAGAGTAAAGCTATTTCTTGCTCGACATATGGAGTGAACCTAACATTGTATAAGTGAATACAAAAGACTGTATGTACGGTACTTATATTAGGAACACGAAGTTGAACTGTGAGAAACTGCTTTTGTTAGTGTGTGTGTGTGTGTGTGTGTGTGTGTGTGTGAGAGAGAGAGAGAGAGAGAGAGAGAGAGAGAGAGAGAGAGAGAGAGAGAGAGAGAGAGGGGGGGGGGGGGGGGGGAGTGGACAAAAAACAGACATTGCGAACTACGAACTGCCAGTCAAACAGCATTTGCTAGAATTCCCAAGCCCTTGGCTCTCAATAGAGGACGAGGACCGGAAACTCACAGCTGCAAGCAGGCGTAGACCCCGTTTTCAGTCTGCCAGTCGATTTCAGCATCGAAAAAGTGATGGACAACCGAGCACACACGATAAAAACCTAATAGAGTCGTATTTGACTAATGTGACAAAGGCTATTTTGTATCACTTTCAGTTCAATCGTCAAAAAGGCATTATCACTGGAATCTGATTGTGTCAGTCATAATATTCTATTAGAGAAATTAATTTTTTATAAGAGATATCTTTCAGCACATGACAGGTTTAGTCCAGATTTAAGAAACAGAACGCAGAAAATTGCCCTAGGCTGTTCGAATAATAGACAGAGCGACGGAGCATCATCTGCCCGGGGAGAAATTGCAATGGAATCTCACGGACTTCGCTCATCGGCCCACTACAGGTCTTGCTTTATTTGAATCATATGGCAGAATTAGTTCTGTTTGCATTAGACGCAGGAATTGCTGCGAAACGTAGCAAAGAAACGTCAACAGAGGAAGTAGTAAATGATACTTTTGTGAAAAGTATCTGCTTGTTTTGCACAAATGGGCTAGTTTTAAACTTTGAAGAAACGCGGCTCATCCAGTTTTGTACTGTCAAAAACATCTGACCTCCTTTAACCTAGAACATTTACAAGAAACAAAGAAGAAGGCAGAAAGTTTTAAATTCTTAGGCAAGCCTATCGCTATATATCAGAACTGATAAAACTTTTGGATTCGGTTAATTTATCCATAAGAATAGTAGCTAACTTTGTACATACAGAAGTCAGAAAGTTAAAAATTTTTGCATATTTTCATTCACTGGTGGCTTATGGGATAATGCCCTAGGGTAAATCTTCATTACGGGAAGAAGTATTCATCGCACAAAAGAAAGTAATTAGAATTATGTGTAGAGTTCGTACACGTACATCTTGTAGGCATCTCTTTAACAGCTGGGAGTATTAACTATAGCCTCACTGTACATTTACTCACTTATAAAATTTGTTATCAGCAATTCATCTAAGTTTGAGAGTAACAGAGATATTCACAAGTTCAACGCTAGAAGGAAAAACGATCTGCATTGATCTCTAATTGCTGCGCGGTATTAGCCGAGCGGTCTGAGGTACTATAGACAGGGACTGTGCGGCTGGTCCAGCGGAGGTTCGAGTCCTCCCTCGGGCGTGGATGTGTGTGTGTGTCTTTAGGATGATTTGGGTTAAGTAGTGTGTAAGCTTAGGGACTCGTGACCTTATCAGTTAAGTCCCATAAGATTTCACACACATTTGAACATTTTTTTATCTTTAATCTAACTTTCGCATAGAAAGTGGTGAATTATGCAGCTATAAAATTCTTTGAACATCTACTCACTTGAATCAAATGTCTGACGCACAGAAGAAGTGTATTTAGATGTAGATCAAAGAAGGTTCAAATTAACAGACCCTTCAACACCATACATGATATCTGGAGTAGAAATAACTAGTCATTCTTACATTTATGTCTGAAAGAACAGACGCTGTTGATGATCTACAGCTGTCCGAAATATTTCGAAATTAAGGAGCTGACTGCAAATCCCTTGGCATCAGCTGTACTTGGTGTGGATCTGCTAACCAATTCTGACACATCAAAACTTGTCCAGACTAGAGCTAGCACCTAGGTTTCACGCTTATCGCCAGCGGTCACTTTAACCACTTCGGAAGTCCGTTTACGCTTCCTGGACCTAACCAAACCTCTTTATTCAAGAGTTTCTGCTCTCTTAGACATGCATTAAGTATTACAAGTCGAGGGGGGCACGCAGCGATAACAGCACTGGTCTCGATTCCTCGTTGTCTCATTCTTCCTGTTGCGGAAATCCAAGTAATGTTGTGAGCATTAAGTGATGGATTTAATGGTCTACGTCAAACAGATGTAGACAGTATGACATATGAAAATATGGGTCTGTCAGGAGACCGTGCGCCGATACTCGAAATGCTTAAGACGATCGATCGCGATAAGTCGGAAATCTTTCTAGAACCGGTCAGGCACAAATTTTCGTATATCATTTCTCGATAGTAGATCTATACTTAACACAGGTCATGTTTAAATATTTGCGTCAGCGAATTAATTTATAACTATTCATTCCACAGAAAAAAACTGTAAATGGTAAAATGTAGTAATATAAATGTTTTACATAACCATCTGATCAGTAGATATTTTATGTAGGGTCATTGTCACCACAACTTATTCCTTTATTTAATGTTGCGTTTTGCTAACCTTGATGAAGGATGTTTCGTATCACTTTCAGAGCAATATCAAGAACAGGTTATCACTGTCAGTGGAATTTCGGGATAATAGCCACTCTCTTACTTATTCCTTTATTTTGTTCGTTGACGAATTACTTACAATTGTGACGATATCTGCAACATTTTTAACGTATCAGGGGTCCGGCGAAGATCAGTATCTGGGGTTTTGAGTGTTACACAGCATGAGGTGGCGCTGTGCTAAAGAAGTGGCATTCAAACCCTTGTCCGGCTATCCATGGATAAGTTTTCCTTAGTTTCCCTACATCGGTAAAGGCAAATATTGGGATGGCTCCTTTGGGGAAAAAATCTCTGTCGGCTGTCCAATCCGAAGTTGTGCTCCGCCTCTAATGAACTATTTGTCAACTTCAACTCCAATCCTCGTTCCCTCCTACAACGGCGAATGGCGTTACGGTAGATAATCATGTGTTTGGACGTTTTGTATCTGCGAATAGTCTTGCAGGAACCGCAACAGTAAATTTCGTGTAGGAAGATCCTACACTACTATTGGAAAGTTTTGAACCTTTTCGTTCAGAATGACAGAACCATTTTACGGCACTGCTGTTTCGTGATACATCTGGTAAACATTTTGTTGAATAATAGGTCTGCTACTGTCGCACGCCCATTCACAAGCAAAAATGGTTCAAATGGCTCTGAGCACTATGGGACTCAACTTCTGAGGTCATTAGTCCCCTAGAACTTAGAACTAGTTAAACCTAACTAACCTAAGGACACCACACACATCCATGCCCGAGGCAGGATTCGAACCTGCGACCGTAGCGGTCTCGCGGTTCCAGACTGCAGCGCCTAGAACCGCACGGCCCCTTCGGCCGGCCATTCACAAGCAAGGTGATACGATCTAGCAATTTATATTTTTATATCCAGGAAGAAGTGAAAAGTGAAACTAACAGGTTATAAGTAAATATAGCCGAGGAATTAGTCTCCCACATTTCCACTTCTCTAATGACGTCAGTGCGACCGTCGAAATGCTGTAAACATTACACTGGAGAGTTCTAACATGTTAATTGACGTAGATTTCGTATTTTATCTTTTTCTCGAACTTGTGAAGCAGTAGCCGCAATATTTGCGTTAGTAAGTTACACGTCTCTCTGTGATTACTGTGTCGCATAGTACTGAAATAGCTCCAGCCCCGTTACTACCAAATACCGAACTTATGACTATATCAAGAAGCTAACTCTAATTTTCCCTTCAAATAATCTTCGTAAACACGCTGTATCTTGAAAACAATCTTTCTTTTGTCTGAAACTTCATTTCCACTTACGTCTGTGATGTTTTCCTACAATAATGTCTATGATCAAGTACTACAGATGAACACTGTCGATGCAGAGAAATGGAGGCCCAACTATCAATTCGTAGTTTTTTTGAACCGTCATGAGTCGATAAAAGTGTTTGTAAGTGAAAAAACGAGACAGAGAAATTCGTTCCCACACGTTTGTTATGCAGGTCGTTTTCACATGCTCTGCATGACGCAAAGAATTTTTACGTCCATGTGTCCCTGCAAGACGATATGTGCCAACGAGATCCTCATTACATCATCACGAATGACGTCAACACGCACTGGCACGGTCCTTTCCGGGAGAACCGACGGTCTCTTGTCAGTGAAAGAAGCTGATGTTTCGGTTCGTGTAAGCCGTGGCCCCATACACGCCATCATCAGAGATGTTTGGTGATCCCGACAAAATTGTGTTTCCTAGTAGCAACAAATCATTCAAACAGTGGTTACATGCGTGGATCACTTGCTGTGTTCTTATGGCGTCTCATTACTCGAAAGCATTCTTGCACTTTTTGCGACACTTCGCCGATCTTTCACTAGTTCCCTCTCAGGACTCCAAGTTAGCTCATTTCTGTTGGTCACCACATCTGCTTTTCTGACATATTTCATCATATTAGTACTCACTGGACAGTGCCTCCGTATCTCTTCATGATTGCTGACTACTGGTATGGGAATATAGATGGAATGAAGTTTTTGTCACCTGCATACGAGTTCATGACTCAAACAGATTTTGAATTTAATTACACCTCTATTACAGACAGATCCTGTTCAAAAGTGTCACACATCTTGCACGCACGATTAATAGCCATAAATACTTGACCTAAGGCTTTGAAAAGACAAACGCACCGGAATTTGGCTTGCCTGTGAGGAGCATCAAAACTCAGGTGCCATCACTTTTTATTTCTTTTTTCGTTTTTGTTGCAGGAAAGTAAGGGATAGTCACGATGATTTTTAAATTATGTCTACAGTTTATCGTGTTGTTCAGTTTCAGTTTTAATTAATTATGCCACGCCAACTTCCTCTTACGTCACAGAGGAACTGTTCCGAAACATTTCGGATTTAGAGCTATGTAGACAGTAAGTTAGCGATTTACCACACTCCTAAAAATTTTTAGGGACTAAATTCATCCTTTTTTGCTTTCTGTACAATATTTTTAATCTTTGTTCATTACTAGGTGAACTACAATATTAATCACACACAATCGTCCTTCTTTCTTCTTGCGACTACTTTACAGTGAGCTTGATAGCCTGGAGATCCTTAAAAACCTGAAAAAAAACAACTCAAACTGTCATATATATATTTTTACCTACTAGTAAACATTGCCCGAAATGTGTATAAATTCAACGAATTTATCGACGACGTTTCTCTAAAATACATGGCCTTCCAGTTACACAAACTAGCCTCACTGTGTTAACTCTTTACTAAACTGTGTCACAGTTTAAAAATTATTTTTCCTCCTTTCCAGTTTGCGTCCGTAGCAGCAACAATTACTCACAGCTGATGATACTAATAAACTGACCCGTACTGTGTACCATACAGCCAACTTGATGGCATGGATAATTATTTTTGTCATTTGGTTTTTACTGTTATTGTTTGTTTTTGTACATACATAGCATATGTTGCATCGGTGGGTTGTAGATGCCTGTGAACGTGCTTGTCGGAAGACTAAATAATAAAAGATGGTCTGAAACCTCTTCATTACGAGGACAGCAATTAATCTTCATGATATACAGCTTCTGAAGATGTTCGAAAAAACTCATGGCTAAATTTGAGTTTAGCTATTAAAGAATATTGGCGACTGGAAACTCATTGTCGGTGGATTTCTCCCATCGAGGATCCGTTAGATGAATTACTGCGTAGTTCTTGCCTTTGTGTTTTCTTATATTCTTGTTACTAATCTTCTGCCATGTCTTTAAATAGTACATGCTTGGACTGCGCGATTGGGAACTCAATGTAAGCTACATCAGCTGCCGAGGCATCTTCTTTGGCTAAGTGGTCTGCAACTTCAATACCGATGATCCACAGTATAATAGCACCCAAGCGAAGATAAAAAGGTGAAGCTGTCATAAATATGCGGAATGGTTTTAGCACCCCAGTACTTTACAAGGAATTGTTGTATTGGAGATGGTATGCCACTGCCTTCCTCCAGTCTGAGTTGTTATCTACGGTTTAATGTGGGCTCCGAACCACACTACAACTCGGCATTTTTCACATCAACAAACATTGTCAGAGGTGAGTGAGACAATGAGTGACAGATAAACATCCTGTGACTGACCAGGAACTAAACCTGAGACATTTCGACCCATAGTCTGGCACTGGACCAATGAGCAGCCAAAAATCAGAGATCCTGTATGGAACATCATTTTCCATCTCGTGGACACTAACGATTTTCAGAACTGTTTGATAGTCAATTACTGAGTGTTCTAAAGCGTTTGTCATCACCAAGTAGGAATGCGGTGGCATACCTAATATGGCCACAATACGCCCGTTGCCTCCTTTAATAATTTGAACCAGTCACTCTTCTGCAAACTGCAATGTAGAAAATACTACAAAATCAGGAGTTTCTGCACCATAACTGTGAACATGGATTGTCATGGAAGGCAGTCTTAAAATTGTCAGTATTTTTTTGTCTTAGATAATGCACCGTGTTAAAAGTGAATTACAGTTATTAGCGTCACCTGGAATAATTTTGTTCCATAATATTTCTTTTTATTTTTGACGGAATCACTTTTCTGTGATTCAAAAATTTGTGGTAAGGTTTTATGTGACCAAACTGCTGAGGTCATCGGTCCCTAAACTTACGCACTACTTAATCTAACGTATACTAAGGACAACACACTCACACCCATGCCCGAGGGAGGACTCGAATCGCGGCTGCCCCGCGCGGCTTTCTGTGATTCAGTCATAACCGGTTTTGGCCCTCAAAAGCCATGATCAGATGCTACAGGCAGCATTTACTGAACAAGTGTTCATGCGTTGCCAGCTGTTATAGTACATTAAAACTCTTTGTTCCAGAAAGTCTTTCAATCTTTGTGGAAGTACGCTGAATACAGTCTCGCCTAGATGACAGGCGATACGTGTCCACTGATGTACAGACCACTCTTCATGATCCCGAGTCCCTTGCAATTGTAACTACCATTTGGTTGTTCACCGCATGAACAGGTAGTACGCTTGCAGCAACAGAGGCATAGGATTTTATAAACGTCCACTTAAACATTTTGTTGTTAAATCTGAAATAATCCGTTTGAAATTCCTTTGCTCTGGTTGTACACTTTTCACTAGAAAACTAGCACAAGCGTAGCTGAGTTGGGGGCTGTGCGCTTCATCCATATTTTCAGAAGTTTTATTGGAGCACCTTTTCCTTTCACACAGACTTTTCGCGCTTTGAAGTGGCATTTGTTAATTTTCTCAAGGCAGTTGTCGGCGAAAGATCTGTAACAATAACTTCAGTAATCAGTGACTGAGCGTACCATCACCGAGTAAAGCGTTAGGATTATGCAGGCCCCATAGTTACGGATCATTTCCCACAGGGGAACGTTTTATTTTCACCTATCGTGTTAATGTTTGGTTCGATGAGAAGTCCCAGATATCTGATGACTGCCTTTACAGGAACGTGATATTGATCCAGCACAATTAACTCAGGCGGGATTTGTATGTTTAGAAACATTTCTGCAGGTGATCTTGCTGTCGATATTTTCAACATGTTTCTTCTATGTCACTGTTTGAGCACCAACACTGTAATCTTCAGGGAAGACAGATACATTGTCTGCATAGTACTGGATATTCACTTTCTCCGGGAAACTACCACTTTGGTTGGTAATGTAAATGTTAACCTTGCGACAACTTCGTACTCTAAGTTTTTGGAAGTATTTTATGTCATCCATGTTCGACGAGAACTAGGCGATCAGAGAGAAAAGGTAGGAGTTTTTTACTGAAGTGCCGGAAAGGCTTTGTTCCTTACTGAATGAGCAACGTTATCGCACTCACTGCTTAGGACCACAAGCCTTGCTACAAGGTAGGTGTTTCTTCTGAAACAGAGTTGTAATTGCGGAGCAGACGGATAAGCTCATCTTGGATACCTGTCCCCGTCTGAACATCAGAGAAGAATCATTACCTAATCGAAACCACCATTCAGCCATTCACTGCAGCACTTGTAAAGGAATTGAAGCCATCTTAATGGTCGATGTGATTCCACCAAATCAGGTTTACTCTCCAGTTTTAGCCCTGGTATTGTGCTGTTTGGTTACAAAAGCGTGAGGTCATAATTTTTAATCCACGTTCTATCACAAATACGCAGTGTATACTGTTCTTTTATAAATGAAAGCACGTTGGAGTGGATACCATCTGGGACAGCAGTAGTACTTCGCCCGATATTCTCTGCACCTCCGTCGAGAAAGGCTGTAGAACTTGGCGACTGTTGTCGCGAGCTGGATTGTCTGTGCTTGACGGGTGTTAGCCTGTGGGTGGTGCCCGATCATCTACGATTTCTATCGTAATCTACATCGTAGCTGGCCTATGTCAGTAGCTAGATATCGAGGGTTTCTTGAAGCTCTTGGCCTTCTGTCAAACATATAAGATCATAACTCCGTTGGTAAGGAATTACAGAAGTTCTCTCATCTCAACGTTAACCTCTTCAGTATCCAGCTGCATTTTATGAAAACTGATGGGGTTTTATGGATGCTATGTTTCTTATGCACAGATGAGCCAAAACATTATTACTACTTGCTTAATAGCGTGTTGCTCCACGGAACTGCACGACGTGGACTCGACAACTCCTCAGTAGGTTTCCAGAGGCATATGGTACCAGAGGTCTACGTACAGGTCATGCAGTTTCCGCAAATTACGGGCTAATGGCAAGTCGACACGGAGATGGTGCCCTATAGAGATCCAGAGTTGTCCAGTGGTGTTTAGATCAGGAGAATTTGGTTACCAAGATTTCAATCTGAGTTCACTGTTGTGCCCCTAAAACCACTGATGCACGATTCTGGCCTCGTCAGAGGGAAAGTTATCCTTATGGAAGATGCTAACACCGCTGAGGAAGACATCAATCACGAACGGATGCTGGTAGTCCGCAGTGATGCTCATATAGTCCACAAATGTTATGATGCCTTCGATTACTACCACACGTCCCATAGGAGACCAGGTGAATGTCCCACATTTTATAATACTGCCATCACGAGCATGTGTCCGTGATGCTGTACATCCATTCACATGGATGACGACGTATCCGAAAACTACCATCGAGCTGGTTAACAAGAAACGAAATTCCTCCAACCGGACGATAATTTCCTGTTGATCTGCAGGGTAATCTCGACGATCCCGTGCCCACTGAAATTGTTGTTGACAATATCGTTGGACCAACATAGAAGTAGAAGGATGTAGGGTTCGTTTGCTGCAGATCACCATGCCCAGTAATGTGGGCTCCGAAATACTCATGCCTGCGCCAGCATTGCAATCTTTCGTCAGGTATGACATACACCACTCCCCATCAAGCTTTACAGAGCGGCCAAGTCTCCGACATCCACGTTCTGTGATGATGCGTGGACGACCAACATCTTGTCGCCTACTCGTTTTTTCACTGTTCTTCAACCACTTTTCATAGATCCAGAATGAGATTTTCACTATGTAGCGGAGTGTGCGCTGATATGAAACTTCCTGGCAGATTAATACTATGTGCCGGACCGAGACTCGAACTCGTGACCTTTGCCTTTACGGACAAGCGCTCTATAATCTGAGCTACCCAAGCACGACCTCCCTTGACAGCTTCATATCAGCACACATTCCGCTGCAGGGTGAAAATCTCATTCTGGAAAGATCCCCCAGGCTGTGGTTAAGCATGTCTCCGCAATATCCTTTCTTCCAAGAGTGCTAGTTGTGCATGGTTCGCAGAAGAGCATCTGTGAAGTTTAGAAGGTAGGAGACGAGGTACTGGCAGAATTGAAGCTGTGAGGACGGGGCGTGAGTCGTGTTTGGGTAGGTCAGATGGTAGAGCCCTTGCCCGCGAAAGGCAAAGGTCCCGAGTTAGAGTCTCGGTCCGGCACACAGTTTTAATCTGCCAGGAAGTTTCACTTTTCATAGATGCCACGACAGTCGCACAAGAGTAGCCAACCACAAATGCATTGCCGAAATGTTCATTTCCAGGTCGTGGGCCATGCTAATCTTCACCATTCCCCAACCACATTTCATAGATGCCCACAACAGTAGCATACTAACAGCCGCCCAGCTACACATTTTCGAGAGCTCATTACCAGGTAATGGGCCATAAGAAACTTCACCGTTCTTCAACCACTTTTCATAGATACCCAAGACAGCAGCACACAAACAGCCTACCAGCTACGCATTGTCGAAAAGCTCATTCCCAGGTGGTGGGCCATAAGAATCTTCACAGTTCTACATTTTTCATAGATGCCCACGACAGTAGCACACAGACAGCCACCCAGCTACGCATTTTCGAAATCCTTATTCCTGGGCGGTAGGCCATACGAATCTTCATAGTTCAACCAATTTTCGTAGATGCCCACGACAGTACCAAATCAAATGGTTGAAATGGCTCTGAGCACTATGGTACTTAACTTCTGTGGTCATCAGTCCCTTAGAACTTAGAACTACTTAAACCTAACTAACCTAAGGACATCACACACATCCATGCCCGAGGCAGGATTCGAACCTGCGACGTAGCGGTCGCGCGGTTCCAGACTGTAGCGCCTAGAGCCGCTCGGCCACTCTCGCCGGCTAGTACCAAATCAGCAGTCATCCAGCTACGCGTTGTCCAAGTGCTCACTCCCAGGTGGCAGGACATAGGTATCTGCCTTTTGTCAAAGTCACTTATGCCATAAAGTTTTGAGCATGGCTGCGTGGTCAGCGACCGTTCGCAAAGTAAAATTAACAGCAATAGCAGCCCTCGGTCGCAAATGCTATGAATGCCTTCATCAGAAATAAAACTCTTCAAATTCGTGTGTCACGTATTAAACTAACAATCAAGCGATAAAGCTTTAGTCACAAAATTTATAAAACAGAATACATAATAGGCCAGTAGTCTGATGCTACCGTAGCTCGACGCATGTGAGCAGCCCATAGTGACTTGTCTTTTTATGTATTCTGTTTTATAAATTTCGTGACTAAAGTTTTATCGCTTGATTGTTAGTTTAATACGTGACATGCAAATCTGAGGAGTTTTATTTCTGATGAAGGCAGTCATACCAGTGGCGAAAGCTAGGTCAAAAGACTCCTTTTTTGCGACCGAGGGCTGTTTTGCTGATGATTTCACTTATGTCAGTGGATTTTCTCATATGCGGCCCATATCACCGCTAGAATGATTCCTCATTCGTCTCTGCTTCGATTATGTAAATTCCTTACCCTGTCACGTGCCTGCAGTGCCATCAGATGGCATTCAGCATCGTGGTAGGCAGAGGGTATTTTGTTCATCGGTGTATTTTATCAGTATTTCCACGCGTTCACTATCGATTTCCTGACGTTCACTATCTTTACATATAAGTCTAGCTTCATTTCCAATCCAGAATGTTTATTCTTGGAGCTGTGTCCCTTCGCTGTATTCGATAATACACTGAATTATATTGGAATAGTCGGTAACTAATCGTCAAATTTCTGTAAATGAGGTAAGCTCTCTTTTTAACCGTTAACTCTTTTGTTCCATTTTTCTTAAAACTGGTTGTAGATCACTTCTAGATGTAATTTGATTTACCAAACGTTTCGGCCAGTATTTTAAACGCTGTACATCAGCCATTACAACTTTGGGGTAATTGAATACACTTATGTTTCATTAGTCTAGTAGTTATACGTACAATTTTGAAGGTCAGTCGCAATACTTGCCAAAACTTTGGTACTCCTACAGTTTTGTACAACATAGCTGTTCCAGTTTCTTGTTCTTCCATCTGCGTGCTACGTAGTTACAGAATGGTTCCTCCACTACGCCAAGGACAGTCGAAACAGTTGCTAGGTAATCGGTTCCCAAAGGTTCCACTTTAAGCTCTTTGTTGATTATTAGCATCACTTGTGCTGACGTAAAGCTCAGGTCTATTGCTGATCTTGCATGCATCGGTGGGGTATCAACACTAGTTAGAAATATCAGTTACCATGTACATATCAGTCACCAGGTATGACGCCCACTGACCTTTGATAATCTTTCTTCGTTACAAGCTTTTACACTCATAAAAAGGAATAGCGTAATTAACTGTTTTATTATTAGCATTTTAATAACAAAAAGTATCTTGTCCCCAGGGGCATTCCTAATTCCAAGCCTAAGTTAATGTACTTGGCATCGAGACATTGTAGATAATGGCTTTCCTGTGTCGATAGTCGCCACGAGTACATCATATATTTACAAGAAATACATTCGCAATAGTACATTCACTACCATTGAATGTTTAAATATGGATCAAGCAGAATCTGTACCGTTATAAGTTCAGGATGGATTTTAACCAGTAACGCTATCCCACAGAACCAAAAATGGCGAACGTAATGCCATCAATATCAAAAGAAACGTACTAATGCAAATGATAATTGTCGATATCTGTTGGTAACTGATAATCGCCAGTTAGGTGAATTGATGTTGTTGAGTAAGAGTAAAGAAAACAGAAAACAGTAAAAGAAATAATCAGATAGTTCCACTATTGGCAGTATTGTCACGTTCCACTACGGACAATATTGTCATCATAAAATAACACCAAGATATCCTCGAACAAATACAGGTAATGATGTGATGAGAGCTGATAAGTGATTTTTTAGATGCACTTCATAAAATTAAATTTAGACTAACGTAAGTAATTAATCTCTTTTTACATCAGTAAACTGCTTCAGTGGCTTATTTTTTCCGTATGTGTGAGGTTGTATGTGTCACATTTCAACTACTGTACGTCTAGATTCATTGAATACTGGTGAGAAACGTACTGGAAAGAAGCTAGTCGCTACTAGGAAACAAATTTTTCAAGGAATGGCTGTGTGACTGGATCGCTTGCTATTTTCTTATGGCATCTCTTTCCTCGAAAACATTCTTCAATTTCGTTGACCGTTCGCTGTGCTTCTCCTCTCAGGAACAATTTAGCTCATTTCTGTTAGACACTACATCTGCTTTCCTCCCATGTTCCACCATAATGGTATGCACAGATCATGCATTGGTATTTCTTCATTTCTATCTTGATTGTTGATTACAGACTAGGAATATAGATGGAATGACCATTCACATGCATAGAACACAGTTATTCTCGAAAACATACATTGCCTCTTGCAGATTTGGAATGTCATATCTTTAGTAGACACAGCTCCCATTCAAAAGCGCCATGCATTCTATACACGTGATTAATAAGCATCTTAAAATTTACATTCGATGTCTGAAATAAAATTGGCTTAAAGCTTTGAAAAGAAACTCGTATAAGCATGGGCTTATTTGCAACAAGCGTCAAAACTAAGATGTCTCTATTTTTATAGGGGCATTTCTAGGTTATGTTCTGAACTTTATCATGTTGCTCAGTCGGACTTTCAATTAATTATGCTGTGGCAGCATTTCGAAACAGCTTCCCAGTACTTCATAGTCAAAATGTTTCGAAAAACAACGAATTTAGAGCTATGAATGCAGTAAATCAGCTGTTTAACACAATTCAAAATATTTTCAGTGACTAAATTCTTCTGCTTATACTTCCTGTACAATCTTTTTAATCTTTGTTCATACCTACATAAATTAGAACAAGTGTTTGGCGCAGTTGTTAGATCGATTACTGCTGCTACAATGACAGGTTATCAAGATTTAAGTGATTTTGAACGTGGTGTATAGTTGGCGCTCAAACGATGGGACACAGCATCTCGATATAGCGATGAAGTGGGGATTTTCCCGTATGATCATTTCACTAGTGTACCGTGAATATCAGGAATGCGGTAAAACATTAAATCACCGACATAGCTGCGACCGGAAAAGGATCGTGCAAGAATGGGACCAATGACGACTAAAGACAATCGTTCAACGTGACAGAAGTGCAACCCTTCCACAAATTGCTGCAGGTTTCAGTGCTGGGCCATCAACAAGTGTCAGCCTGCGAACCATTCAAAGCAGTATCATCGATATGGGCTTTCGGGGCACTCGTGTGCCCTTGACGACTGCACAACACAAAGCTTTACGCCTCACCTATGCTCGTCAACACCGTCAATGGACTGTTGATGGCTGGAAACATGTTTCCTGGTCGAACGTGTCTCGTTCCTAATTCTATCGAGCGGATGGACGTATACAGGTGTGGAGACAACCTCATGAATCCACGGACCCTGCTTGTCAGTGGGGAACTGTTCAAGCTGGTGGTGGCTCTGTAATGGTGTGAGGCGTGTGCAGTTGGAGTGATATGGGACCCCTGATAATCCTAGATAGACTGACAGGTCACATGTACGTATCTGATCACCTGTATCCATTCAAGCCAATTGTGCATTCCAATGGACGTGGGCAATTCCATCAGGACAACGCGACACCCCACATGTCCAGAATTACTACAGAGTGGCTCCGGAAGCACTCTTCTGAGTTTAAACACTTCCGCTGACCACCAAACACTCCATACATGAACATTATTGAGTATATCTGGGACGTCCTGTTCAGAAGAGATCTCCACCCTCTCGAGCTCCTACGGATTTATGGGCAGCACTGCAGGATTCATGGCGTCAATTCCCTCCAACACTACTTCAGACATTAGTCGAGACCATGTCACGTCGTCAAGTACACCAGTTTCATATATATATATATTATCTTTAGCTAAACATTGCTCGTACTGCGCATAAATTCAGCAAATTGCCTGGTAGCACACAGTCACACAAGCGTATTCATCTAGAACTTTTCTTGTAAATGTATGTCGTCCCAGCTACATAAATTAGCTCTAAGGTATTTATTCTTTACGACCCTGTGTCACTATACCTTTCTGAACATAAAGTATCTTTTACTAGTACGATAATCGCAACAGGACATTGCTGTTACTATTAAACTGACGTTTATTTTGCATCATACATCCAACTTCATTGTATAGATAGTAATATTTATTTATAACCGATCAGTATTGTTAAAGTTTGTTTTTTACATATATGGCATATATTCCATTGGTGTAGATGTCTGTGATACTGCTTGTGGAAGGAATGAAGAATAAAAGAGGTTTGCAACCTCTTCATCACCAGTAGAGAAATTAATCTGCATGATGGACAGCCACCTGGGGTAGCCGCGCGGTCTAGGGCGCCTTGCCACGGTTCGCGGGGCTCCCCCTTCGGAGGTTCGAGTCCTCCCTCAGGCATGGGTGTGTGTGTGTGTGTGTTGTCCTTAGCGTAAGTTATTTTAAGTTAGATTAAATAGTGTTTAATCCTAGGGACCGATGACCTCAGTAGTTTGGTCCCATAGGAACTTAGCACAGATTTCCAGATTCTCCATGATGGACAGCTTCTCAGAGGTTTGGGAAAAAGTGCATGGTTACATCTGAGTAGCTGTTAAAGGA
Source organism: Schistocerca serialis cubense (assembly GCF_023864345.2). Taxonomy (NCBI): domain Eukaryota; kingdom Metazoa; phylum Arthropoda; class Insecta; order Orthoptera; family Acrididae; genus Schistocerca; species Schistocerca serialis. The sequence continues at coordinate 467,424,547 of NC_064643.1, forward strand.
CGCTGGCATCTAGAAACTCACTGACGGTGAGATTTCTTGGATTGAGGGTCTGTAAGATTAATTTTTGCGTATCTCTTGCCTTAATGTTTTTTGTACGCTTGTTGCCAATCTTCTGTCATGTCTTTAAACAGTATATACCTGTAATCCATAACTCGAGTTTCAAGCTAAGTTACATCATCTGCCGAAACACCTTCTTTGGTCAAATGGTCTACAACATCACTATCGATAATCCACAATGTAAATGCACCGAAGCGAAGATAAAAAGATAAATCTGTCAACAATCAGAAGAATTGTTTGAAAACCCCAGTGCTTTCTAGGGATTGTCCTGTTGGAGGTGGCGTGCCTTCGCCTTCCCCAATCTTTGCGCTGTGTTACCCAGCCAGTCACATGAGGACTTAAATTTTAAAACAAATTCAAAATCATGGTGCAACTTCACATTTTTCGCGTTAGCAAACGTTGTCAGAGATGAAAGACACAATTAATGACTGATAAAATTCCTAGAACTGACAGGGGATCGAAACAGAGACCTTTGGATCCATAGTCTGGCACTTAAGCACTTTTTTATATATATTATTTTGTTAATACCGCCACGTGTAGCACGAAACTGACATCGCGAGTAGGAGGGATCGCCCATATGCACACTCGGCAGGACTGTCGATGCATATTTTGTCGGAGAAGAACATTCTAATGACCAGAGAATAATCTGCTCATTGCAGCAACATTCCAACTCAGGGGTGGGTTAAGAAAAACACTACAAAGACAATTAAAAAAAACTTCTCTGTATTTGGGATTGCGGACAACTGCATCAAGTACCAAAAATCAAGGACATTTTTGTCGCCGTCAGCAAACAAGTACTGAGCTGTGTGTCCGCAAATCCACTTCAAGGGGTTCGTCTTCGTTTGTGGGAAGTATCCCTAGTCTGTGAAGAGAAGCAGGCAAGGAATGTCTGATGAGGAATTGTATGGGTAATAAAGTCCTGCATCTGTCGCACCAAGAACCAGACACCTATCTCCCATCCTCATACCAGGCGACGTTCGTCCATGCCCAGAACAGCAAGCGATACACATTAGGCTATCTGAAAGGTGAATGCCATGAAGGTGTGACTGACATAGTTGCTTTCAATTGACCGTAAGATACTTCGGCAGACTGGACGTCAGTGGCAAGATAAGGAGTGCACATCGATCACCAGACGGCATTCCGGTCGACGTGGGGTGCTTTCCCTCAACCACTTTCGGTGTCCTTTTCTGCTGAAGAAAACCATACATCGCCCTCGTGGACATCAAGCACATTGACAGTAGTGCATTATGGGCATACTTCAGTTTGACGGGAAAAAACGGAAGTAAATTAAAGGTGGCGAGACGTCTGAAAGGTGGATAGGATCTGAGAGAGCGGGGAGCAATGGTCTCCAGTGACAGACTGGTGAGGCTCGTAGGACAATCTGAGAGCTGACGAAAAGGGCTATCGCTCTGTCAGGGACATGATACAGGCCTAAACCTCCCCTGCAACGAATCTTGAACAGCAAGCCATGGAAAACGTACGAAACCAATACCCCTAGCATGCAGTGGGCCAAATGGGGAGTGTCTGTGTCACGTGGGGGATAGCTAATGCCGAATATAGACTGTCACAATGCATCCCTTGCAGGAGACTGAGGGCTCTTCAACGATAATCTAGGAGGCCAGCTGGTAATTGAGTCAGTAGGAGCCAGCAGTTGAAGGAAATCTTGCGCCACAGATCAGCAGGGAAGTCGAGTCTTAAGCATTAGATAATGGCAGCTACATGCAATGAAGCGGTGCTGTCCTCAGGAAGCCCTGCACTATAGCTGTAGAGGTCGATTTGTGGATGTTAAGGTAGCCGACAGAAGTTTCATTGTAGATAACAACCCATGCTAAGCACTCCCTGACCTCAGCAACAAAATGAACAATGAGGACAAGGTGGTCCGCATAAGCAGTGCAGCAGAAGGCGTGGCCATCATGAGACGTCCCAGACAGGCTGCAGAGCAAGTGTTCCAAGGCAAAAACATGCAAACGTGCAGAGATCGGGCAACCCTTATGCACTAAACATTGGATCAATATGGCAGGTTTGAAACAGTAATTGAGGAGTTCACAGGACTTGGCTCCATGAAGCAGACGCATTATGACAACAAGGTAGTATCAGGGTGTCCCATTTGTGGAGTACACCATCCAGGTAGTCGTGATCGACCCAATCGACAGCCTGGCTGTAATCAACAGCAGCCAAAAGCCCAGGCACACTAAGAGCTTGAGCAAAATCGATTATGTCTCGACAGGGTATGGAAGTGTGGATGTTATTAACACCATCCAAAGAGATTTGATCAGGGGAAACCACATAATACTGAGTCGTCCATTTAAACAGTGTAGCCAACAGCTGAGCAAAGATCTTCGTGTAACTGTTGAGCAGCGTCAAGGGGTGATAATTGCATACCAGTGATGTACCCCAAGGCTTGTAGAGGGCCATTGAGGAAGCTGTCAGGGAGCTGCATGATATGCAACATACTGCCCCGACAAAGTTCCGTCTACTCTGGCGCCAGTAGTAAAACTCTAGTGGGAGGCCTTCAGTGAGGGGGGCTTGTTCATAGCATCTTCCTTGATAGCACCATGGACTTTGTGACATCGGATGGCTAGCAGATTCATCATGGCATCACCACAAACTGAGCCAAAGCAGATTCAGGGGACTGCCACAATGTTTGCAGGGTGGTGACGTTGTGCGGCATACAGCATACCACATTGTGTATGTAGGGCAGATCTCATATCCTCCTAGTATCACTTGGTACATAAATGAACGCACCTATGCTAAACTGTCATATGTGGATGCTCTGACCATAGCTCCTTCCGGATGGTGTCTAGAAAGGGCAGTGAGCTGTACCTTGCCACGATTTTCCATTGCCTCACACTCTGGCAAATACAGCATCATAGTACATTCCTGGAGGATTGTGAAGTTGAAATCCTGGTTTCATCGCTGCCATGCTGTGACCACTCTGGAACCAATCAAGGCCTTGTGGAGGGCAGGCGTTATGCTAAGGACTCACCATAACAGGGCCGACTGATATGCATTATGGCTTCGGCGACGGACTGCGTAGATGGTCTTCATGAGCAGCCAGCAGTCTGTGTTCAGTTTCCATGGTCCCCAGCCACACTACACGTTTTGGCAGTAGAGATTGATGGCACAAATATAGGCATCATGGTCAAAGAATGCAACAGATGAGACTTCAGCAGCATGCATCCCGCTGACAATATCACAGGAAATATTAACACAATTGAGGCGACTGGAAGAATGGCTAGGAAAATGGGTACACTGTGAATGTTCGCCATGAACATTCTCCAAAGGGTCCACAAGACTGAGGCGCTGGACAGCTGCCACTAGCGCTGTGCATGGAGGGTAATTGCAATAGCTGGTCTTTGGGCGCCCGCATGGAATTGAAGTCGCCTCCCATGATCAACTGACGATGCCACCTCTGAGAAAGAGCCGTGACCATCTCAGAGAAGAAAGTGGAACGTTTGTGGCGGCGACCCAAAAAGATTGTGCATAGACGTTGATGAACCTGATGTCACCAAAGTGAGTGCATCTGGGAGACAGGCAACTGCATCGATGAGGATACCATTAAGTAAGAAGATCGCCACCCCAGTACCAGTAAGGGGGGGGGGGGGAGCATGGGGTACATGTGTTGTAAAGCCATGGGGAGCACAAAATGCAGGTCCTGAAGGAAGGGAATGTCAACATCTACAGCATGTAGCATTTCATGGAGTAACGCAAGTTTATGGTGTGCACAAATGGCATTAACAATGACTGTGGCTGTGCAATAAGGTGGGCAGGCAACGGACACATGGGGGAAGCTCGGCAAGCTCTCTGCTAGGCTCCTGTACAAGGGTTCAAATGGCTCTGAGCACTATAGGACTCAACTGCAGTGGTCATCAGTCCCCTAGAACTTAGAACTACTTAAACCGAACTAACCTAAGGACATCACACACATCCATGCCCGAGGCAGGATTCGAACCTGCGACCGTAGCAGTCGCACGGTTCCGGACTGCGCGCCTAGAACCGTGAGACCACCGCGGCCGGCCTGTACAAGGGCACCTCACTGTGACAGGAAGGGAACTGTTCCCGCCAAGAGGGTTCCATCCCCGTGTACACCACCAGAAAGTCCATCCTCAGTATCGACGTTGTCCATCCAGGACACAGACACCTCACCCAGCCAATTCAGTGGAACACATTGCTAGAAGAATGAATTCGTGAGAACATCTTGCGGCAGAGGACGCATTTCGTCACACATAAACCATTCTACACCACATGCCTTTGGCCTTGCATGATCCAGAGGAAAAGATAATTTAATCATAGCTCCGCAGTATTAAACACTATGACGGCCAGTGAACATGGACGCAAAGACAAGCCGCTTTGCAGAAGTAAACAAATCCGCACCTGCTTGAAAGCAGCACAATAGGTGAGATGCAAACAAGAGGTGCTCCCCTCACCACTACCAAAGGTAGATTGCCCCTAGACCACAGGTGCTGTGACCACTGAGCTGCAGAAAAACGAAGATTTCGGGATTTAAATGATCATGTATAGATATATAATTGTGACAGCATTTCGTTAGCGATCAGAGATACAGGGTGCTCTTCCTAAAATTCATCAGATGCACATTCTCTGGTGTCTCGGTGTAGATATGCAATTTCGTTTTTGCAGTTTGTAGCTGCAGTCCACGCAAACAATTACTGCTCATTACATCTTACATGTAATGTCCATTGTAGATGGGAAGCATCAGTTTGTTTCCCATTCTGAACAAAACTATTTAATGTGCCCATTTCATAGAGTGGTTCCAAATTAGTGGCGCATTGTTTTTTTTGTCTTAGAGTATGTGATGGAAATCAGTAGATGTCATGTACATGTATAGACAAAGAAATGATTACGATTTCAGAAAAATTATATACATTATTCAAGAGAAAGAGCTTCATAAACAATCAATGATGTGTTGATCCACCTCTGGCCCATAAGCAAGTAATTATTCCGTTTTTCAATGATTGATAGAGTTGTTGGATGCCCACCTGAGGGATATCGTGTCAATTCTGCCCATCTGGTGCACTACATCGTCAAAATCCTGAGCCAGTTAGAGGGCGTTGCCCATAATGCTCCTCACATTTTCAGTCGGGGAGAGAGCCAGTGACCACACTGGGCAAGGTAGGGCTTGGCACGCATGGCAATAAATGGTACAAACTATTGCTGTGTGCAGGCAGGTATTATCTTGTTGAAATGTAAGCCCAGCATGGCTTGCCATGAAGAACAACAAAACAGGGCGTAAAATATCGTCGATGTACCATTGTGTTATAACAGTGCCACAGATGGCAACCAGAGGGGTTCTGTTTTGAAAATAAATGCCATCCTAGACACTCACTCTAGCTTGTCAGGCTATATGGTGGGCGAAGTCAGGTTGACCCACCACTATCTGGGGTGTCCCCAGACAGGTCTTTGGTGGTCATCAGGGCTCAGTTCTGAGTAGAACTTACCACTGAAGACATTCCAGTCAATGAGACCCCAGGACGAAGACATACCTGGGGACACCCCAGACAGAGATGACATAGCAACCTGACTCGCTCGCCACATGGCATGACAACCAGGAGTGATGGTCTAGGGGTGCCATTTATTTCATAGCAGGACACTTTTGGTTGTCATCCACAATACCCTTAGAGCCCATCCTCGGTTGACATTTCAGGAAGCTAACGCCTGCATACACATGGAAAGCGTTTCTACTGTTTGTCTTCGTGTTTGGTAAACCCTTTAAGGTACTCCTTTGTTGGCCAGAAGGATAATGGCCCTCTTCCCAGTTGAGAATGTGGGTGAGGCCCCCCAGTCAACTCGTGATTTTGATGGTGTAATGTGCGAGTTAGACAGAATTTGGCACGATATCCATCAGGAGGAAATACAAAACTTTTATCAGTCAATGCCTAGCTGAATAACTGCTTTCATAAGGGCTAAAGGTGGACCTACGCGTTATTGACATGCTCAATGTGTGAAGCCCTTTCTCTTGAATAATTCATCCAATATTTCTGAAATTGGAATCATTTGTTTTTCTGTTCATGTACATCACATCTACCGATTTCCATTCCATTAAGATAATCCTTCCATTGGGTGTCGTTTTTTCTTGGGGTATATATATTTATTAAAAGTGTGTGTGTGTGTGTGTGTGTGTGTGTGTGTGTGTGTGTGTGTGTGTGTGTGAGTGTATACAAGATGTGGAATAAGTTAGTAAGTTAGTTTTAGTGAACAAGAAATATGAGCCTAGGAATTCCATATACATAACAAAATCGTTACTGGCTTTTCATTTCTGCAGTAATAAAGGGCAGAAACGGTTGAAATTTGTCCAGACACCCTCCTCCATGTACAGAATGTGTACACTGTTGAACAATTGCAAAAATCTTGATTTAATGATCACTGAAAGGGATGTGCTGACAACAACAAGTAAATTGCATTTTAAAATCAAGAAGACTAAATTTAATGTACCTCTTGAAGGCAATAGTTTTAATAGTGATAATATGGCGGAGGGTAGATTAACAGATCTCCAGAGCAATGATCAAATATTTCTTGTTGCTGCACTTTTATTTATACATTACTTTGTATAGCAATACATATGGGCCTCAGACAAATGACCAGTTTGTTTTTATAAGTGGAGATGGCCAAGTGACCAGTATCTTTACATGAGGAGAACAATGGGCCCATTGTTGCAGAAGTGGCTTTGCTCCACTATTATAATGTAACATACCTCTAGCCTTGATAATGGTCTCAACTCGCCGAGGAAGAATGTACACAATATTTTTGCTATGCCACATCAAGCTGAAGCCACTCATTGATGACTAGAATCCACAGAGCTACTAAACTGTGCTTACATTGACTGTTATGTTTCATCTGCTGTTCCAGATAGCTCAGACACATTCGAATTGAATAGGGTGGGGTGATTTAGCACATTAGTCGAAGTGCAGTAGGGTGGCTGAGTGTTCGTCAAATCAGGAACGTTTGTGGGCAGCCCTCTTAATATAGCTAATTATATATGTTGATTTCTGCATTCGTTGGTAACTGTCATTGTATGTAAGTAGTTGGTCTGCTCAGTGAGAACTGATCTCGGCTATACTGTTATGTCCGCGGACGTAACCGAAACACGCACGCCCTGCCGTCGCTCAGCCCGGCCGCCGGAGGTTCATGGCTTTATCTCCGGCTGAAGACGTCGCGCCATTCGTTAGTTCTTGCCTGCAGCTCCCTCTACGGCCACAAGATATAACGGGAGCACAGACCTGACGCCATGGCCACTCGCTCTTGCTCGCTAGCTGTGTTAATATCGAAGTGTTATTGTATAGATCTTATATGAAAACCTTGGGCTTAGATCTTAGTTACGATTTGGATTGCACTGCAGATTTATGAATTATATTGTGAACTTAATTACGTAGCTACTTGCTATGAGATCAATAGACGGTGCCTGCTTCAGTGTGGCGAATAAAGATAAGCAATCATTCTGATCCCTGGCGCCTTACTTTGAGACTAATCTTTTCTCGGCTATCAGATCTTGCGTCACACCCCGGTCTCGTCCTGCTACCATTTCCAACTTATGTTTGCCACTCCAGGCAGAAATAAAATATGTTGTTGTTGGTGTTGTTGTTGTTGTAGCCTTCAGTTCTGAGACTAGTTTGATGCAGCTCTCCATGCTACCCTATCCTGTGCAAGCGCCTTCATGTCCCAGTACTTACTACAACCTACATCCTTCTGAATCTGCTTAGTGTGTTCATCTCTTGGTCTCCCTCTACAGTTTTTACCCTCCACGCTGCCCTCCAATGCTAAATTTGTGATCCCTTGATGCCTCAGAACATGTCCTACCAACCGGTCCCTTCTTCTTGTCAAGTTGTGCCACAAACTCCCCCTTCTCCCAAATTCTATTCAATACCTCCTCATTAGTTATGTGATCTACCCATCTAATCTTCAGCATTCTTCTGTAGCACCACATTTCGAAGGCTTCTATTCTCTACTTGTCCAAACTATTTATCGTCCATGTTTCACTTCCATACATGGCTACACTCCACACAAATACTTTCAGAAACGACTTCCTGACACTTAAATCTATACTCGATGTTAACAAATTTCTCTTCTTCAGAAACGCTTTCCTTGCAATTGCCAGTCTACATTTTATATCCTCTCTACTTCGACCATCATCAGTTATTTTGCTCCCCAAATAGCACAACTCCTTTACTACTTTAAGTGTCTCATTTCCTAACCTAATTCCCTCAGCATCACTTGACTTAATTCGACTACATTCCATTACCCTCGTTTTGCTTTTGTTGATGTTCATCTTATATACTCCTTTCAAGACACTGTGCATTCCGTTCAACTGCTCCTCCAAGTCCTTTGCTGTCTCTAACAGAATTACAATGTCATCGGCGAACCTCAAGGTTTTTATTTCTTCTCCATGGATTTTAATACCTACTCCGAATTTTTCTTTTGTTTCCTATACTGCTTGCTCAATATACAGATTGAATAACATCGAGGAGAGGCTACAACCCTGACTCACTACCTTCCCAACCACTGCTTAGCTTTCACTCCCATCGATTCTTATAACTGTCATCTGGTTCCTGTACAAATTGTAAATAGCCTTTCGCTCCCTGTATTTTACCCCTGCCACCTTTAGAATTTGAAAGAGAGTATTCCAGTTAACATTGTCAAAAGCTTTCTCTAATTCTACAAATGCTAGAAACGTAAGTTTGCCTTTCCTTGATCTTTCTTCTAAGACAAGTCGTAAGGTTAGTATTGCCTCACGTGTTCCAATATTTCTACGGAATCCAAACAGATCTTCCCAGAGGTCCGCTTCTATCAGTTTTTCCATTCGTCTGTAAAGAATTTGCGTTAGTATTTTGCACTTGTGACTTATTAAACTGATAGTTCGGCAATTTTCACATGTCAGCACCTGCTATCTTTGGGATTGGAATAATTATATTCTTCTTGAAGTCTGAGGGTATTTCGCCTGTCTCATACATCTTGCTCACCCGATGGTAGAGTTTTGTCAGGACTGGATCTCCCAAGGCCGTCAGTAGTTCTAATGGAATGTTGTCTACTCCCGGGGCCTTTCAGTGCTCTGTCAAACTCTTCACGCAGTGTCGTATCTCCCATTTCATCTTCATCTACATTCTCTTCCATTTCCATAATATTGTTCTCAAGTACATCGCCCTTGTATAGACCCCACCTTTCTGCTTTCCCTTCTTTGCTTAGAACTGGGTTTCCATCTGAGCTCTTGATATTCCTGCAAGTGGTTCTCCTTTCTCCAAAGGTCTCTTTAATTTTCCTGTAGGCAGTATCCATCTTACCCCTAGTGAGATAAGCCTCTACATCCTTACATTTGCACATCCTTACATTTGTCCTCTAGCCATCCCTGCTTAGCTATTTAGCACTTTCTGTCGATCTCATTTTTGAGACGTTTGTATTCCTTTTTGCCTGCTTCATTTACTGCATTTTTATATTTTCTCCTTTCATCAATTAAATTCAATATTTCTTCTGATACCCAAGGATTTCTATTACCCCTTTCTTTTTACCTACTTGATCCTCTGCTGCCTTTAGTACTTCATCCCTCAGAGCTACCCACTCTTCTTCTACTGTATTTCTTTCCCCCATTCCTGTCAATTGTCCCCTTATGCTCTCCCTGAATCTCTGTACAGCCTCTGGTTTAGTCAGTTTATCCAGATCCCATCTCCTTAAATTCCCAACTTTTTGCACTTTCTTCAGTTTTAATCTACAGTTCATCACCAATAGATTGTGGTCAGAGTCCACATCTGCCCCTGGAAATGTCTTACAATTTAAAACCTGGTTCCTAATATCTGTCTTACCATTATAAAATTTATCTGGTACCCTCTAGTATCTCCAGGATTCTTCCATGTATACAACCTTCTTTCATGATTCTTGAACCAAGTGTTAGCTATGATTAAGTTATGCTCTGTGCAAAGTTCTACCAGACGGCTTCCTCTTTCATTTCTTACCCCCCAATCCATATTCACCTACTATGTTTCCTTCTCTCTCTTTTCCTACTCTCGAATTCCAGTCACCCATGACTATTAAATTTTCGTCTCCCTTCACTATCTGAATAATTTCTTTTATCTCATCATACATTTCATCAATTTCTTCATCATCTGCGGAGCTAGTTGGCATATAAACCTGTACTACTGTAGTAGGCGTGAGCTTCGTGTGTATCTTGGCCACAATTATGCGTTCACTATGCTGTTTGTAGTAGCTTATCCGAACTTCTATTTTTTTATTCATTATTAAGCCTACTCCTGCATTACCCCTATTTGATTTTGTATTTATAACCCTGTATTCACCCGACCAAAAGTCTTGTTCCTCCTGCCACCGAACTTCACTAATTCCCACTATATCTAACTTTAACCTATCCATTTCCCTTTTTAAATTTTCTAACCTACCTGCCCGATTAAGTGATCTGACATTCCACTCTCCGATCCGTAGAACGCCAGTTTTCTTTCTGCTGATAACCACGTCCTCTTGAGGAGTCCCCGCCCGAAGATCTGAATGAGGGACTATTTTACCTCCGGAATATTTTACCCAAGAGGACACCATCGTTTAACCATACAGTAAAGTTGCATGCCCTCGGGAAAAATTACGGTTGTAGTTTCCCCTTGCTTTCAGCCGTTCGCAGTACCAGCACAGGAAGGCAGTTTTCGTTAGTGTTACAAGGCCAGATCAGTCAATCATTCAGACTGTTGCCCCTGCAACTACTGAAAAGGCTGCTGCCCCTCTTCAGGAACCACATGTTTGTCTGGCCTCTCAACAGATACCCCTCCGTTGTGGTTTCACCTACTGTACGGCCATCTGTATCGCTGAGGCACGCAAGTCTCCCCACTAACGGCAAGATTCATGGTTCATGGTTCATGGGGGGACATAAAATATACGTTTGTAAATTCTAGAAGAAAATAACCTATTCTTATCATCTAAATGGTTCAAATGGCTCTGAGCACTACGGGACTCAACTGCTGAGGTCATAAGTCCCCTAGAACTTAGAACTACTTAAACCTAACTAACCTAAGGACATCCATGCCCGAGGCAGGATTCGAACCTGCGACCGCAGCGGTCGCGCGGTTCTAGACTGTAGCGCCAGAACCGCTCGGCCACCAGCGGCCGGCCAACAATCATCTCCGAGCGGTCTAAGGCGCTGCAGTCATGGACTGTGCGGCTGATCCCGGCGGAGGTTCGACTGACTCCTCCCTTGGGTATGGGTGTGTGTGTATGTGTGTTTGTCCTTAGGATAATTTAGGTTAAGTAGTGTATAAGCTTAGGGACTGATGACCTTCGCAGTTAAGTCCCATAAGATTTCACACACATTTGAACAATCATTTGTTTTAATTAGAGTTGTAACCCCTGCGCACTTTCTCTAGTCTCCTAAATAACTGGCATTCTCTGCATGTAGGAAAGATGTTGATTGTCTCCCAGTCAGGACTGGGTGACATCTCCATTGAAGTTCCTGTCAGTTTGCATATGTCTGCTCAACGGACAGATCCAGTTGCTACAGCCTGAGAATTGGGTGTTGAGATGTTTCTGCCTGGCCGTCCGGCACTTAAGGACACAACAGGGAAAAAAGGGCGGGAGGGGCTACAACCGCAATACCTGTCAGAATATCTTTACGACTGCTGTTCTTGTCCCATGTTACACGGCTGTTAGTGGTAGATACTTCCTTGTAGACATGTCGGACAATCAGTTTTGAGACAGAAACAAATTAGACAACTTGTTTCACGTTGTGGTCGTGGGAACATCCAAACACTATAGTTCCTTCTTGCCATTCTTTCAAGTCACCAAGTCGACCAATCTTACTGAGATTATTCCATACAAACTACTGGGACATTAGCATCACTTGTCTACCATGAGTTACGGGGAGTCGACAGAAATAGGGAAACACCTAAAACACAACACATTACCATGACTAACACGATGACAGAAAACCGTTGGCATTCAAAACAGCTTCCAGTCTTCTCGGAATGGATAAATACGGGTCCTGAATTGGAATCTTATACCAGTCTTCCTACTAAATATTTGCAAGTTCAGGTAACAATGATGGAATTCGATAGCGAAACCGAACATCGGTCATAACGGGAGCATGGATGGTTCCATTCAAAAGTAATCACCACACACCTGATGACATTAATGCCGTTGGGAGACGAGACGATCAGTTCCTGTTTCGTAGAACGCGGTTGGTGGCTGACGGATCCACAACTGCAACCACTGTTGGCCTTTCTCGGCCGATTGAAACCGACTCCATGCATGTCTTTATTCAGGTCACCAACCATGTAAAAACCACACGGTGGAGGGTCCGAGCTCTACGAAGGGTGTTGCAGTCTTCCTCGGCCAAATCGCTGAAGGGATGTCTACTTCCGATTTGGAGTGTGGGGCGGGTGTTACCGTACGACAGGATGACTCCCTCTGATAGTTTTCCTGAGCGTATTAACTGTACAGTGTGTCGCAGTTTCTGTGACGTGTCTTCATAGCGCTGTGCGCTAATTGTGGTTTCACACTCAAGGAACTCAACGAGCAGAGGGCCTCTGTAGTCTAAGAAGAAGATCATCATCATGACTTTACCGTAACTTGTATGAACAGCCCTGGATTTATTTAGCGGAGGAGATGTGGGATATGTTCACAGCTGGCTTTGCCCTGTGCCCTCGGGCTGTCGGAGTGCTGTCAGATGAAATCAACGTGTTGCACTGAAACGCCCGCAACCCGCACTGCCAATCGGACGAAGCCTACGCTTCAGTGATTTGACTAGGAAACACTGCAATATCCTCTGTACAGCCTATATCTTTCACTGTGTCAGTTTCACATCTTTGACAACCTGAAGAAAGACATGCGTGGGCGTCGTTTTCAGTCGGACGAGGAAGTGCAAGAGTGGATGCGTTAGCGGCCAACGGCGGTGTACGAAACGGGAAGTGATTGTCTCGTCTCCCAATGGGATAAATGCCTTGACGCATGTGGTGATTATTCTTGAACGGAACCAATCCATGGTCCCGTTATGGGGGATTCAGATTTTATTTTACTGCCCATCATAGACCACAAAGGTTCAATAATACTGAAGTCTAGTAATTGTGATGGTCAGAGAAGATGAATAAACTCACCCTTGTACTCGCAAAACCAGTCCATAACGATTCGGCCTGTGTGAACAGCGGCCCTGACGTCTTTGTACACAGCATCACCATTTGGTAACCAACATTGTACCGTGGGATGGACCTGATCACCCAGAATGATCACATAATCCTGGGCAGTATTGTGGCCTTGCATAGTAACCACGTGATCCATAAATACCACGACATGGGTGCCCAAATCATCACAAAAGCCCCGCCATGTTTCACTGTTGGGAATTAGACTCGATCGGAAGTTGGAAACGGTGCGAAACAAAACTCATCCGAGTAAATGAATTTCTTACATTTCAGCATAATCCAGGTTTTATGGCCTAGGCTCCACGTTTTTCTCTTACGAGCATTAGCATCGTTCATTAGTGGTTTTGGAGTTCCGGCTCGACCTTCAGGTTCCTCCTTATGTAGCTCTCTTCGTGTCTTTTGGTGTTGACAGTGTTAGCGAGTGCGACATTCAGTTCTGCAGCGACTTCTGCAGTTGTCGTTCTCTAATTTTTGTCTCTCTCTCCTTCTGTCAGGATCACTCAGCACACACTTTCGGTCACGCTTTGACTTAACTGACGAAGTTTTTCTACATTCCCTGTATGCGGTATAAACCTTCGACGTGATGCGTCTTTAAACGCCAAACCATTTTGCTACCTTGTTTATGGAAGCAAGCACCGTACGAGAACCGACAATTTGGTCGCTTACGATTTCACTTAGCTCCTAAATAAGGCACTCACAACTACGCAGATCACTCTTCTGACCACGACAGAGACTTGGAACGTATTAAGGACATTTCACACGTACCGTTCGTGATCGAATACAACAGCGCAACCTGCAGGCGTGGAAAGTATATGTTGGAACTTTAATAATGGCAAATATTTATTTACAGCTCGTACAAAATAGATACGTGTTTCAAAGTTTTACTGACCTTCAAAGTAGTCACCAGCATTGTGCATAACCCATTGGCCGGCTGGAGTGGCCGAGCGGTTCTAGGCGCTACAGTCTGGAACCGCGTGACCGCTACGGTCGCAGGTTCGAATCCTGGCCTAAGGCATGGATGTGTGTGATGTCCTTAGGTTAGTTAGGTTTAAGTAGTTCTAAGTTCTAGGGGACGTATGACCTCAGAAGTTAAGTCCCATAGTGCTCAGAGCCATTTGAACCATTTTTGAGCCATAACCCGCGGCCAGCGATGTGGAAATCGTAGGAAACTGTTAGCAGTGCCAGTTGTGTTGACAGTTCGAGAGGCGCGGTCTATTGCCCAACGAATTTGTAGCAGTTCTGCAGCGAATGCCGTCAAGTGTTTCCTTCAGTTTACAAACCGAGCTGACTCACGAGGGCATAAGTCAGGGTAGTGGCAGTAGGTGGTACAGCAATCAGCAGCCCCATCAGTCAAACAAATCAGCAACAGCTTGCACTGTACCTGCTTGAGCACTGTCGTGCAAAATGATGTCATGTCATGCAGAAAGTTTCACCACTCCTGTCTCTAAGCTGGTCGTAGGTTGTGTTCCAAAAATGAACAGCACAGAGACAGAAGTGATGACACTTCCTGCAGGGGCTGACCATCATTTCACAGGACAATGCTCAAGCACGTACATAGCAAGCTGTTACTGATTTGTTTGACTGCTGGGGCTGCTAAGTGCTATATCACCTACTGCCACTACCCTGACTTAAGCCCTCGTGAGGTGAACTCCATTTCTAAACTGAAGGAAACACTTCACGACATTCGCTTCAGAACTGCTACATATTCGTTGGGCACCGCTCGAACTGTCAACACAACTGGCACTGCTAAGAGTATCATACGACTTCCACATCGTTGTAAATGGGTTATGCACGATGCTGGTGACTACTTTGAAGGTGAGTAAAACTTGAAACACGTATCTATTTTGTAAGAGCTGTAAATAAATAGTTGCCACTATTAAAGTTCCAACCCTCGTATTTATGATACTTCCTGGCAGATTAAAACAGTGTGCCGGATCGAAACTCGACCTCGGGACCTTTATCCTTCGCGGACAAGCGCCCTACCACTGAGTTACCCAAGCAAGACTCACGACCCGTCCTCACAGCTTGACTGCCATCAGTCTTTCATCTCCTACCTCGAAGTGAAGCAGTGAGGAAGGGTCCTGAGTCATGCTTGGGTAGCTCAGTGGACGCCGGCACAAGAGCTCAGCGTGTTCGGTCAGTGTGTTAGCTGCTCTCTGTAATAAGAACATTGAGTTAAAGGATCAACTGTGTACCTGAACAAGCGTCATGGGACGTCCACCCCGAACAAATACAACCACCATTAACGAACAAAATCAGATCAACTCAATAAAATGTGGTAGAGCACTTGCCCGCGCAACGTAAAGGTCCCGAGTTCGAGTCTCTGTCCGGCACACAGTTTTAATCTGCCAGGAAGTTTCATATCAGTTCACACTCCACTGCAGAATGAAAATTTCCGTCTGCATTTATGTTCAAGCATGCATTTCCCGAGGTGTTTCCATACTGTTGTCCAACTCCTGTACATCAGCTGTAATGGGTCACAAGACACCTAGTACCACTTCTATACCGTTCACAACTCTTCAAGAACGGTCACTACTGCTTTCCCAGGTGAGCTACATAGGAAATTTTTAGATTAAAATTATCATTAGAAGCGTGCCTTTAAATATTTATGATTCCTTGTTATACGATCGGAAGACACGCTAACACTCTTTTTTCTGTAAAGGGTACTACTTGTAAGTTTTCACCGCGCAGACACATTGAATACAGAAGTGGGATCTAGGAAAATTTAATTAAAATGAATAAATAAGCGTAAATGGTTATGGATTGCTGTAATTATCCAATTTCGTAACTCACCCTGTGTAGTACGTAGCGTAACCATTTATTTATATCATGCTTCTTAGTTGACGACAGATGGTCACCAACAAACTGTTAGGATATGGAATAATTCTGTTGACGGCGTCTCATTAAATGAGGGCACGAATCAGGCATTCTTTTGCAAGTATAAATGAGAGGTTACGCAGATATGCGCGACACGCAAGGAATGTGTGGATTAAAATGCCACGCAACTCCTCGCAGCGCCCAGCACGCCATCATAACGCAGTGAACTCGACCTTTCCATCACTGAGCATGTGTGTAGAAAATGATGATACCTGGGATACCGATAGTTGAGAAACGTATTTTGATTGCAACTAGAGAAAGCAACGCATTGGCATTGCCAAAAACAATTAAACGTGATTACCTTTTATCAGGCACTGCAATGATTCGTTTCTGACTGATGCTCTTGTTAGCCATTTTGTAGGCTGCCGATTCACTAAGCTCGTAGACTGTGTTGAATTGTGCAATAGTACCACACCTACAAGAAGATCGAAGTTCTCTTCGAGGAGGAAATTCGTTAGGGCGTCGCAGGTCCCGACAATGAGAGGTTTACGATAAGAGCGCTTGTGTGTTTAGAGTTGAGTTGAGTCGAGTGTCAATCGAATGAGTCAGTAGGTCACTTTGTGATTAGAGGTGAGCAGAATTTGGAGTGCATGAGAGTTATGAGATCAAAAGTGTAATAAATGTCTACGATAAGTAAGAAGAACAAATGTGATGAAGAATATTAATTAGAGACTCGAAAGAAAATACGATAATAACTAGTCATTATGGACGTTGCCTTCAAAGTTAAGAGCCCCAAATGATGACGCTTGACAAACGCGTTACTGCGGCCCGTAGCACATGCATGCTTCCAAATGGCCGCCTGTTGGATTAGTGGTTCGTAGTGACTCCCACAGTGGACGTCGTAACACAAAGCCTAGCGACTAGTATAGCACTTCGTTATACACACAATGCCACTCTGTATCAGCATATCCTCTACCGTAAATTATGTTAAGTGGACGACAATGCGTCTAGCTCACACTCCTTAACGGTCCAATTCACCCTGTCGAAACAGTAAAATACCTGCAACTGCGTAGTGATACAGAATCTTGGCTGTACCACTGTGGAATTTTACCGCCTCCACGATGTACGGTAAACTATGCTATATATACTATTTTTTTTTTCTATAGAGGTAACAGTTTAATATAAAACCTCCGATGTGCTTTTGCATTTCCAGTATGCTGGGGTTGGACTGGATTTACAACTTTTTGTGATCACAATTGCTATTATGAAAGCCGTCTTTAGTTGCACAGGAAGAACATTAATTTATTGATGACAGGTTGCGTACAGTTTGTCCACTATGAAATCGGTCATAAACGTATGTCCTTCGCTCTGACAATTAGCGATGAGCACATGCGGAGGCCACATTATCTATTACCACAGTTATCGATTTCATGTCCAAGTTTGCACTTATTTGACTGAAGTAACGCAAGACACACTTATGGCTGATTTTATAATGGACAAACAGTCAGAAACCGATCAGGAATAAATAAATGTTCTTCCTATGCAACTTAAGACAGTTTTCATTACAGTTATTGGAATTACTAAGTGTTCGTTTTGTGTTTCCTTTGTTGCACGAGCGACTCACAGATCGGACGGGAGCTGGCGGCTGTTCTTCGCACGGTACGGGAATCTCATGTCAAAGGATTAAATCTTCGAAGGTCATCTATCGCAAGAAGCAGCCCGAGGCGGCGACTGTTAACGGTAATGAAAAAAGATTGAATTTGTAGCATTCACGCTGTGTTGGATTCCATTCTGGCCACTATACAGTCAACACGTATGTTACATCTGTAGTTGAAGTTTTTAACACGTAGTCTATCTTGGTGAAAATAAACCCACTTCAAGTTTTATTGTGAAGATAAAAGTTGTTGTGAATTTTTGAAAGAAGACAGTACTGAAAAAACCTTATTTTCATTTGTGCTGTCATCATTATTTATATCACAATTGCCTGGGCCGTTACTACCGTTAGGCAAGACTTGGCAGCCGCCTAGGGAGGCACAATTTTATGGGTGGCAAAGGGCAGAAAAAATTGATTTCAAATCAAGCAACAAAAAAATTGAACAAATGGGAGAAAATATTAAAAAATTAAAACACCGAAATTTATTCAAAAACATATGGAAAAGTTGCTTAACATCTCCTTACTTACATTGGCGAAAGTAATCACATTAATTCTACCTACTCAAAACTAAAGAGATGAAATTTATTCCTAATTCTAAAAATTATTTGAATTAAAAAGGAACGAAATAACACCACGATTATCCAGAAGACCTAGTCTGATGCTTCGGAATGTCTCTCATCAGCATAGCATAATTTCTAAATTGAAGAAAAAATTCATTTGCACCAGTAAATAGCTCCGCGCCTTTGTCAGACCATTTTCTAGCGATTAAATAAAATATGTTGTCGATGCCAAATTCGGTTGCACTGGTATATTCAGTTGATTTCTGGTTTAAAATGTTCAGCGCATAGTTCCTGTTTCAGTTATTTTGGGAAATGTCAATAATTGGGAACAAAAAAAGAAGTTGAGGACATTGTTGTCCTCAATCAGTTTTGAAGGAATTGAGGACGAAACCTCAAAACTGAGAAGTGTACCCATAAATGAGGACTTTGGTCACCTTATTTTAGTGATTAAAAGTATAACAGGAGATTTGAATTGTTGTGACGTTGGATGTCGGTGATGGTGGACGGGGGACAGGCATATAGGGCACACCGAAGGTAGTAAAAAAGAGGGGTTGTATTTTTCAGCCTCGCCTAGGGCACCAAAACACTTAGGAACGGTCCTGACAACTGCTGATTTCGAAAAGGAAAGGGATAGGAATAGTGAATATTACGGAAAGTGAAGATTACTAACATCTCTATCTGAACTGCACCCACGGCCTTTTCAGCCCCTTTTTTTTTAATAAGGGCCTGAAAGAAGGGTCGGGGGCAAAGAGGGCAGGGGTCGTCTTCCGAGGCCTGGCCTCAATGTCTCATTCCCGCCCTCCCAACACCAAGGAAAGGAAAAGAGTTCGATAGGATCTAGAGAACTTTATTGGATCAAATTCACTTATTTATAAGTATACATCTATATATATTTGTGTATATATTTAACGGGATCCTACTACCACCACCAGAAGCTTCCGAGTCGTCTTCGCGTAATGAAGGTAAGGGAGACTCTCACTAAACTGTTTGCTCTGAGGATCAACTGTGTGCCGTGAATCATTTTTAAGTGTGCCTTCTAGTACTCGGAACGCCCCAATGGGCAAGAGGATCTTCGAATAATGCGCCTAAATAGTTTTATAGTCGTGTACGGTACAATGTATGGTGGCGGAATGTCTCGGTACCTACCAAACGCCTGTCGCCGTGTAATCCTTAGCCACTGGTGTCACTGGATGCGCTATGGAGGAGCCTGGAGCCTGCACGCTGCTCTCCCAGCCGTTAGCGCTTTACGTGTCTTCCAGCCGCTAGTATTCATCCAAGTAACTGCTCCAGCTGCCATCACGAGGCTGAGTGCACCCCGTTCCAGTCCCCCACCAAGGAAAAATCTGGCCGTGCGGTTCTAGGCGCTACAGTTTGGAGCCGAGCGACCGCTTCAGTCGCAGGTTCGAATCCTGCCTCGGGCATGGATGTGTGTGACGTCCTGAGGTTAGTTAGGTTTAATTAATTCTAAGTTCTAGGCGACTGATGACCTCAGAAGTTAAGTCGCATAGTGCTCAGAGCCATTTGAAGGAAAAATCCCTGGCAGTACCGGGAATCGACCCAGAGTCCTCTGCACAGCAGTCAGCTGCTCTGATTCAACCAGCTACGGAGACGGGCACTAACAGCTCTGGTCTTGAAATATTGCGACGGAGTAAATTTATGACAGGTTACTTAATGTTTCTGAAAGGAAAGGAGCAATAACTTGTCTGTCAGTGGAAAGTACGATACTTACTTAAGGATAATTGTGCCAACAGCGAGAACGAGTCTTAAAGCAATAATTGGATTTATATGAGTATATTAATTAATCTTTAGCCAGAGCCTAATGCGTGTACAAGTTACTTCGCGTCAATAATATAACATCGGTGCCTGTCTAAGCAACGCAGAAATCAACAGTTGCATTACGAATAATTACATATAATTTATATCAAGAAGTACTCTTTGCGACAGCGCCTATATTCTACTTGACAGACCAAGAACACGCAAAAAATAAACTATTAACAAATAAAATGAAGTAGTGTGTGCACGTAACTATACACGCTCGACTAAGGAATTTGAAGAGGTATTTTGAATCGGAGTAAAGTCACTACGCTATGTCTTATAGGTCAAATACGCTTCAACACTCCATCAAAAGCGAGCCTGAAACTGCCTCTTACTAATTATACAACGAAAGATACAATAAATAAAACTAATAACTAACTGCAGATGGTGACTGAATCCCTCGACTATCAACATCCCTACGACACCCTCACCTGTCCCCTCCTCACCAATGCAAGTGTTGCAGGCATCTTCACCCTTCTCTAGCTTTAACATTCCCTCCAAACCCTTGAGCCCCATTGACTCTGTCTAGCCTTCTGTGCCATTTCATCTATAATCTGTACCATATGATGAAATCCCCACATCTCAGACAACTTGCATCCTCTGCAAAAATCATACCTCAGCCCCTCACTTTATCCTGCATCCTTGAGAATCTCGGCCTGCTGTTGCGCTTCTATCACCACGTTCTACCTTCCTTACATCTCCACACATTTCGTGTCTTTTTCCACGGCAATTTCAACCTCAGGTGCGCCGCTCCTACTCTCAGATAATGAAATAATTCCAGGTATCTACGTACTCATCCTATGGATTGCAACCGCCCTACCCTTTCCTTTGACACTGAAACCTCCGATCTTGCATTTCCTTGCGTAACTGCTATCCTTCCCGTTTCCTATCACCTACATTCTTCCTCTACATCTTTCCCTGTACTAATTACACATCCATTTTTGGCCACTTCCTCTTCAATCCTATTTGCATCCAGATCATCATCAAATGTTACCAGGAGCCCACATCATCCCCATCCTTACTCAGCATGAAGTCCCTACTTCTCAAACCCATAGATACCTAGTCTTAACTCCTCTGCAAAAATGGAACCTCAGCTCCTCACTTTATCCCTCATCCTTGAGAGTATCAAGCTCAGATCATCACTTTTATTTCTATCAATGAATATTTTCCATACTTCTTTTGCATTAATCAAAAGCTCAAGACCGACAGCATGTTCGTTGATAACTTACTGTCCTCCTCTAGTGTGGGATTGTAAATAGCTGCTGAACAAACACATATAGAAATAAATGGAAGACGGCAGGCAGTAGCGGGCCGCTAGTCGGCACGTGGTGTGTCCCTCAGCACTTCGCACGCAAGCCGGGTTGCGTGCTCGGACCACACCCTACTCGACACACGTTCTCTCAGTGTATTCAAGCACGCTGCACGCTTTGACATTAACGCTTCCCCAATCTCTTGCTAAGCACAACTACAGTCACGTCACAGCGCACGAAAGGGTGCGGCCAAATGTTGTGGTTGAAACAAACGAATGGAAAATAGAGTAAAGCAACAGAAATTGACTGGGTAACAGAAGAAAACAAAGCATTTTATAACGGGGGTGGCATCAGTACTACTGACCATACGACGGAGAGGCAAAAGTCAGTCGTACATAACAGTCATAAAAAATCCAGCATCAAGAACGAAGCATCCAGTGATATGAAACTCACGTACCATTCAAAATCCACGAATGACGAGGCTTAAAAAAGCATGGCTTGGCTCACACACATCATCTGGATGGCGATATAAAGGGTGCACATTTGTAACAAAGTGAATACATTACACATAATAAATTAAAGACGCAGCGCCTTCTTGGAAGAACGCGTATTTCTTAATTTCCGGGCACGTTTCACCACAGTTGTTGCGTTCTTCATTGTTTCTTTTGTTTACATTGCGTGTGCCCTGTAAAAAAAGAAACAATTAAGAAAATTCTCGCTGAAGATGGCACAACTGCGGTGAAACGTGTTTGAAGGTTAAACGAAGCAAAACAAAAACAGTTATCTTGCAAGAAGGCGAAACCTCTTTAATTTATTACCATTTTCTACAAGCACGGGACCAGAGCTTAAAATTCCATTATCAATATTTACATTATACATCTACTTAGCAGCTATAGCTTCCGCTATCGCCATGATGACGAAGGCGAGGGTAATGGCGTGGAATTCACGAGACAGCAAAAGGTTTGATGAGCCATCATCATTCATTGCCGGTCGACTACCACTCGGTACTCTAAGATACTGGTGGGAATTGGGTTCAAGTCAGGCACGTACTGTATCTCTCGATGACATCCGAGATGTACTCAACAGCATTTAGGCTGGGATACCTGAGGGTGGGCGAGGGGCCCCACAGGTTTTACGTCTGAGCTGGCCTCTGAAACACTTCCATCTCCACCTCATTTCCTAGACGTTGCCCCAGCGGAATTTTTGGTTTCTCAAAGAAATAATTCATAAGGAAGACTTATTCTTCGAATGAAAACAATTTGTTAGCAATCAGCGCACTACTGTATCTTCAGACGCACGTATTATAACCATTGTTGTCAGTAAGACGGTGCAGCTATGATGGGTGTGGGAAAGATTCACAAACGCCGCGGCACAGAAGACGTCGAAACGTGGCTGTTTCTCAACACTATCAGTTTCGTATAGCACATTTTACCATTTTTGTGAATCGCGTTACTTATTTTACTGTACACTGTGAGATCTCGGTCTAATCAGTTTTCCAAACTTTCTGCTTAGTCACTGTGTCAGTATGAAATCAGTTTCACAACATTTCTGCTTAGTCACTGTGTCAGTATGAAATCTTTGGCGAGTCTTTTTTTTTTTTTTCTAGTCCAGCAGCAATCGTTCGCGGGTTGCAAACCTTGTAGCTTCCTTATTTGAAGAGAATTAACCATTACTATTCTTCTGCTGCTTCCACGCTGTTCTAGTCTGGTGCCTGATCCGAGCTAGTGAGTTACATTCGGAACTACGCAATGTTAAGAAGGAAATCGCCGTTGTCTGATGGAGTTGCATGCACAAATTACCATGTACCAGGAATCTGGTAAGACTAGTCTACTTTCTGTTCAGCTTGTGAATGTTTGTGTGTGTCTGTCAGTCTGTAGATCCGGTCGCTTGATTCCGTGAAGTGAAAGAGGAGCAAACAAGTTGCTACTTTCTAATCTGTTTGGAAGCTGGTTAGTGCAGTACCTACTACGCATTTCCCTTTGTGTTATGATAAATTCAAGCTGTTACATCTCCTGAAGAGTAAAAATTAATTTTCTCAATGACTGTAATTACGTATTTCATGAATGATGTTACATATGCTTTTGGAGCCAGTTCTTGGAATCGTATATCGAGAAGTTTGTTTCCGTATGCTTTTGACAATACAGAGTTGGTTAAACTCATTTCTGACCATTTTATTTTAGTGAGAAGCCTGTCATTCTTTATAAACAATCCATCTGAGTGAGCAATCTTTTTTCTTTTTTTGTCGCAATTACAGTTACTGCTGAAGTAATAGTTACCCTAATTATTACATGCCCAGCTATTGAGTCATCATTGAGGCACAGTGGTAAAAAAATAGATTCTGTGTATGCTAGTTAGGTTACAGGTATCGGATAAGGCTACGTATGATATGCTGCCGGATACTTTTATGAGACTTGTAGTTGTGCTGCCTCATCGAGCTGTTACAATAACATGCACGAGAGGAAATTAGTGTTTTCTTAAATCATCATTCTGTTAGTTAACAATTTTCTGCAATTCGTGTTTATATGTACAGAGCTGTGGACACTGCGCCATTGCAGTGCTGGATGCTACAAGCGAAAAGTTAACACATGTTCAAAGTACTCAATATCAGGTACGAAATAATTCATTCAAGTACCACAGGCATTATTTTCATTTGCACGCCCTCAGTTCTATCCGTTCTGGTGAATTTATGAAAGTGTGTGCTGTGTGGTTATTTTATATACCATTTCGAGTCAAATCGCACCTCTATCGCACATTACATATTTCTGCATACCTTCAAAATATGTGGACTCACTTCTCACTAATTAAGAGTCTGATAGAGGCTTTTTTGTTGAAGGCGATATGTGACAGTGAGTAGCACAGATGCAGGAAGTGTTCAAGCATTGTGCCAACGTGCGAGATGAAGGTCTAGAGTCCATCATCGCAATGTGAACGAGAAGTTTGTGAATGACGTACATAAATGGTTTGATGCTTCAGGTTCCTCTGTAAATAACAGATATAACATCCCACGTGGAAATAAAATGGGGGTTGGGTTAGTGACAGATGAGTTAAATGATGAATCTATTAGTGACTACACCTGCCCACGAGCTGAAATGTATGCTGTCGACGACGAATCAGGTCGCGTAATGCCCAGAGGAAAAGGGGGTGAAACAATCTCCTATTAAAGAGCTAACCATTGACGAATATCAGTAACATCCGTTGAATTCTGAACTTAAAACAACTGCATAGTATAGTTTCTAAGGTTAAACAACAGAAACTAGGTTTATCAACACGATATATAAACCGTTTCATACTTCCAGATAAAGTGAATACCTCACAGCTTGGGCCCACTGCTGCCTGGAAAATGACTTTTGTATGCGTAAAACTGTAAAAAAAATTAAATATTATTTGAGACGCTTTATTGAGTGAAAATAAAAAACATAATACATTAATTTTACTTATTTCATATGAAAGTCCCTTTCGACAGTTCAGTTTAATATTACGTGGTCTATCAGTCTGACACCTTATAATGCTTTAACAAAGATGATTAAAAAATAGCGTCATTCTGGAACGCTTAAGCTAACCTGTGTGCAGCGATAATACACTGATGAGCCAAAATGTTATGACCAATGCCCACCGCGAGGTCGAGTGCCTCCTAGTGGTGTTACGGGCACGTGGCGTAGTAAAGAAAGAACGTAAGCGGAACAGAGAGCAATGGGCAGTGATTACAGTAAAGAAAAGGGCCGCAAATGCGGAAATCCACTGATGTAAGAGGTTTTGACAAAGGGCATATTGCTGTGGCGCTGCGGCTGGAAATGCGAATCTCTGAAACGGGCAAAGCTGGTCACCTGTTGGCGCAAATAATGAGTACGCCGTTCGTTATTAGGCAACCACCTCTCACCAAAAAACGTAGAGATCGGAGGATCCCCCACTGTGTAATCCAGGATAGGCAGCGATCTGTGGCAGATCTGAAGTCAGAGTACAATACTGGTGTGGGCACAAATGTTAGGAGCACACCGTTCAAAGGCCATTGTTAAACATAAAGCTCCACATGACAGGATCCCTTTGTCTTCCTGTGTTGATCCAACGCCATCGTCAGTTATGATTGCAGTGGGCACAGTATCACTGAGTTTTCACCGTGCATCAATAGAAACGTGTCGCCTGCCGAATGAATCGCATTTCTTGTTGCACCATGTCGATGGTTGGGTCCTTACATGCCGTCATTCATGCGGATGGTTGCGCGAAACACGTATCGCACCACAGATGCAGGCCGGTGTGCGCAGATTTAAGCCATGGAGTACACTGGGTTGGGCTTCCGTGGGATCTGTGGTGGTAATCGAAGGCATCATGACAGCACTGAATTACGTGAACATTATTGTGGACCACCAACATCGCTTCATTCTTGAAGTCTCCCTCTATGACGATGACATCTTCCAGCAGGCTATTGAAAGGTCATAATCGTGCTTTAGTGGTTTGACGGACATTATAGTGAACTCACTCTGATGTCTTGGCCATCAAACGGTCCTGATCTGTACCCATTAGAACACATATCGGGCGGCAGGTGCATGCCTGTAAACCACCATCCCATAACCTGCGGGAATTGCTTGACCTGTGCATAGATGTCAGGTGTCACATACTTCTGGACTCTTATCAGGAGTTGTAGAATCCATGCCAAGCAGAATCCCTGTAGCACTGAGTTTGAAAAGTGGAACAACACGCAATTAAACAGTTGGTCATCATGGTTTGGCTTGCCGCTGTACACTCACTGTGTGTGTGTGTGTGTGTGTGTGTGTGTGTCTGTGTGTGTGTGTGTGTGTGCCTGGAGAGAGAGAGAGAGAGAGAGAGAGAGAGAGAGAGAGAGAGAGAGAGATATTTAACAACAAGGCAGACTTTTAGGTACTTACGCATTTTTTGATGCCAACGCGCTTTCCGCAGTAGTACTGCCGGTTCCAGGAGATCACTGAAGTTAAGCGCTGTCGGTCCTGGCTAGCGCTTCGATGGGTAATCGTCGAAGTCTCCGAAGCACTTTTGGCAAGCGCAGTGCACTCAGGCCTTGTGAGGCCAACTGATGAACTACTTAAGTGAGAAGCAGCAGCTCCGATCACGAAAACTGATAACTGCGAGGAGAGCCGAGTGCTGACCACATGCCCCTCAGTATCCACATCCAGTGATCCCTATGGGCTGAAGATGACATGACTGTCATGCGGCAGCGTTGGGTCTTCAAGGGCTGCTCGGACAGAGTAATTTTTGATAATACAGACTCGGAAATACTGTAAATTTCACAAGTACTGTCAATATCTTTATTTATTGTTGACAAATAATGAGATTGCTCCGATACTTTTGAACATGGCGCTAATTTACGAAAACCTCAGATCGTAATGTGACTGGATTTTTCGTATTAATAGCGGGTAAGATACTGGGCTCTGATGCGAGGAAATCAGAGGATGTATGTTTTGGCCTAGAAGCTCTCTGAGTGGCCACATGGTATACTTTAAGAAGTTTTAAAAGGTCTGATAGTTCGTTAAAATACTGACTTTGATTGGGGGTTAAATCTTAGAGTGGAGCAGAAGTTCGTAGCTTTTTTGTTTCGTACGTTGGTATTCCGATTGCTATGCTGTCATTTTTTATTTGTAGTTCACTGTTGATATTTGAGTTTATGTATTGTCATTCTGTCGTTTGGAGTTAGTGAGTGGGCCGGCCGGGGTGGGCGAGCGGTTCTAGGCGCTACAGTCTGGAACCGCGCGACTGCTACGGTCGCAGGTTCGAATCCTACCTCGGGCATGGATGTTTGTGATGTCGTTAGGTTAGTTAAGTTTAAATAGTTCTAAGTTCTAGGGGACTGATGACCTTAGAAGTTAAGTCCTATAGTGCTCAGAGCCATTTGAACCAAGTTAGAGAGTGGACCTGTGGACGCTAGAAAATGGAGTGCCAAATGAAGAAATCGGACCATTTCCAAAATATTCTTCCGTTTGAGTTCAATAGAGAGGTGACGCAAACGGAGGCAGCCAGAATCATTTGCGCCGTGTATGGGGATAATGGCACTGGATGGAGCACGACGAGAAAATGGTTTTCTCGTTTTGAGGAGGATCGTTTTGACATTAGTGACTCTCCACGTTCAGGAAGATCTCCTGGGTTTGATGAAGACCGTTTAAACGCATTAATCTACAATGATCCACGTCATTGTACTCGAGAACTGGAACTGTGATGGACTGTGATTATTCAACCATACTGCGACCTTTGCACCCAGTGGGGAAGGTCCAAAGGCAGGTGTATGGGTACCGCATGCTATAAGCCAAAGTCACAAAAACCACTGCATTTCTGCTCGTTCATCATCAATTGGCTCGTGAACAACGCTGACCATTCCTATCATGTATCGTTACTGCTGACGAGAAATGGTGTCTTCATGCTAACATAAGGAAAAGAAAGGAATGGTTGAGCCCAAACGAAGCAACAATTCCCCATACAAAGACCTGGGCGTGTCCACAAGAGATAATGTTATGCATCTGGTGGAACAGTCACAGTGTGACGTACTGTGAATTGCTTCCCCGAGGTGTAGCCATCAATGCTGACATTTGTTGTCAACAACTCAGATGTCGTAAAGATCAGGAAGATGATGCTGCTTCTCGATAACGCCCGCTCGCATTCTGCTAGACTGACAAAAAACATTATGCGGAAGGTGGGTTTGAAGTCATTCCACACCCGCCTTATTCAACTGCCCTTGTGGCCCCACATTTTCACATTTTCCGCTCCCTATGAACAACGTTCAAGGAACACCCTCTCCGGATGAAAATGCGCTCTGAACATGGCTCGACGAGTTCTTCGCCAAAAAATCACGTAATTTATATAGTCGCACAATCGAAAAGTTACCCCAGTGTTAACAGACAAGTGTAAATAGTATCCGTTGTGTTTATTAACCTTAGGGAAAAAGGCTACGAACATATGCAAGAATCTGATATGAGTGTATTTTCTTAAAAGTTCTCTGAATGGTGAAGTAACGTGCGTTAAGGTTATTAAAATTCTCTTATTAGTCTACGTGACCTGCCTGTGTGACGTCATAAATGTAAACAAAGTGGGCCAGAATGCCTATAGCTGTTCTCAAAAATGGTTCAAATGGCTGAGCATTATGGGACTTAACTTCTGAGACCATCAGTCCCCTAGAACGTAGAACTACTTAAACCTAACTAACCTAAGGACATCACACACATCCATGCCCGAGGCAGAATTCGAACCTGCGACCGTAGCGGTCACGCGGTTCCAGACTGTACGCCTAGAATCGCTCGGCCACTCTGGCCGGCTATAGCTGTTCTATTAACGTGTTAAACATCATATTGAAACTTACAACATCGACATTGTCACACTTTGTGTAATCTAGAAAAAATTATAAATTACAAACACGCAAAAGATAGTCGTACAAAACAGTGTCAGTTACGGTAATTACGTGCGCAAAATTAGTACACTCTTTTAGTGGTTTCCAACTCAATAAGTATATATATATAGTAAAAGCTCACCGGCCCTTTGACCATCTTCTTCTGTGCGCATACACAAACAGTGCCCGAACTCTTACGGGAATTGGCAAAAAGCCGCGAGTAATGAGTGTAATGGGCAGGGGCACTACGAATATAGTGCGGAACAGTAAGTTGCGAATGTGGGTCTCATGGGAGGCGTGCTAGAGGTAAGTCCCTGCAGTCGCACTGTGTGTCCTCGGTGGCTCAGATGGATAGAGCGTCTGCCGTGTAGGTAGGAGATGCCGCGTTCGAGTCCCGGTCGGGGCACACATTTTCAATTGTTCCCATTGACGTATATCAACGCCTGTATGCAGATAGGGGTATTCATTTCATTGTAATTTCACTCAACAAATGCTGTTCCAATAGTCTATGGGTGTGACAATGTTCATGTGGTCACTGATACCAGGATCGTTGCACAACTGACGCAGCACTTCCGACTCGTGTGGCTGTTCTCCAAAAGGACCATCCCGCCACTCGGAAGGACACAATTTGACCCTTTTCAAACTCGATCATTTGGTTGTGAGCACGAGTGCGTCTCTGTAGCGTGGCTGCCTGTTTGCTTCACACGTTTCCACCACACTGGCTGTGAACATTCCCTATTAAAATGTGGACAGAGATGGCGCTCAGGTAGGTGTGCCCCTATAGTTGGCTGGTTGATTCAGGGGAGGCGACCAAACAGGGAAGTCATCCGTCTCATCGGATTAGGGCAGGAAGTCGGCCGTGCCCTTTCACAGAAACCATCCCGGCATTTACCTGAAGCGATTTAGGGAAATCACGGAAAACCTAAATCAGGATGGTCGGAAGCGTGTTTGAACCGTTCTCCTCCAGAATACGACTCCAGTGTGCTATAAGCCAATATGGAATGTGTTGGTTCATGATGTTGAAACTATTATCAATACATTTACTCTACTGCCCCAAGCGGAATATGCCGTCATCGGATCAAAATCGACGTCGTCTTTGCAGGTGTATTATTATTTTTTTTTCGGGAGTGTATATTTAGAAAAATAGCGCTAGTCAACAGTATGGCAAAGCCAATTGTTGAAGTCGACTAGCCCACGGTTGTCCACCCTCAGAGTTGTTGGTTCTATGGGCCTATTTGGAGAAGTGTGCGGACGGTTCGGCGCTGCACGGCTTACGCCGCCGCCTGAGTGGCGGCTGACAGGGCAGAGCGGCGCAGCGGCCGGGCGCGGCGCGGCCGTGTTTATTTGCAGAGCCGGCCGCAGGCGTTTACGCACGCAGTAACAGCCGGCAGAGGTGAGCACCCGGCCACCCGGCCACCACACACCAGCCTCGCCCACCAGACCCTCCTGCTGGGCAGTCCGCCAGAGGCGGTGCCTGAATCACGACTGGCAGATACCGACCCTAACGCCACGATTAATCTTCATTTACCCTCCCGCGGAATCCTTAACTACAGCACAAATAATTTGTTCACGTTCATCCTATGCACTTTCATCTATCAAAATGAGTAATCGTGCACTTTTGTTCGTTTCACTGAAGTACACTGACGTGACGAAACTCATGGGATAGCGATAAACACGTCAAGAACCACAGGAACTGGTACACCTGCCTAATATCGTACAGGGCCCCCTCGAGCACGCAACACGACGTGGCATGGACTCGACTAATGCCTGAAGTAGGGCTGGAGGGAACTGACACCATGAATCCTGCAGGGCTAACTATAAATCCGTAAGAGTACGAGGAGATGGAGATCTCGTCTGAACAGCACATTGCAAGGCATTCCACATATGCTCAATAAGGTTCATGCCTGGGAAGTTTGGTGGCCAGCAAAAGTGTTTAGACTCAGAGGAGTGTTCCTGGAGCCACTCTGTAGCAATTTACGACATCTGAGGTGTCGCATTGTCCTGCTGGAATGGCCCAAGTCCGTCGGAACACACAATTGACATGAATGGATGCAGGTGATCTGGCAGGACGCTTACGTAAGTGTCACCTGTCAGAGTCGTATCTTGACGTATCATGGGTCCAATATCACTCCAACTGTGGTGTCACCGCCAGACACCACACTTGCTAGGTGGTAGCTTTAAATCGGCCGCGGTCCATTAGTACATGTAGGACCCGCGTGTCGCCACTTTGTGATAGCAGACCGAGCGCCACCACACGGCAGGTCTCGAGAGACTGACTAGCACTCGCCCCAGTTGTACGGACGACGTAGCTAGCGATGCACACTGTCGAAGCCTCGCTCATTTGCAGAGCAGATAGTTAGAATAGCCTTCAGCTAAGTCAATGGCTACGACCTAGCAAGGCGCCATTAGCCTTACATAGCATGTATCTAAAGTGTCTCACTTGTCTCGTCAAGAGCGATGTACCACAAGGATGGATTAAAGTTAAGTATTCCAGAAGCTACGTACTTTTCTTTATAGCATTCATTACGTATCCTGTTACAGACCTATCTCTTGCCTGCGTGAGCTAAACGCGTGCCTTCCGGCTACTTCCGTGGCGTGGCTGTCTTGCTACGCCACAACACCAACAGCACACATCCCGCACCATTACAGAGCCTCCCCCAGCTTGAACAGTCCCTGGCATGCAGGGTCCATGGATCTATGAGGTTGTTTCCATACCCGTACACGTCCATCCGCTCGATACAATCTCAAACGAGACTCGACCGACCAGGCAACATGTTTCCAGCCATCTGCAGTGCAACGTCGGTGTTGACGGGCCCAGACGAGGCGTAAAGCCTTGTGTCGTGCAGTCATCAAGGGTTCACGAGTGGGCCTTCGGCTTAGAAAGCCCATATCGATGATGTTTCGTTGAATGGTCCGCACGCTGACACTTCTTGATGGCCCAGAATTGAAATCTACAGCAATTTGCGGAAGCATAGCACTTCTGTCACGTTGAACGATTCTCTTTAGTCGTCGTTAATCCCGTTCTTGCAGGGCATTTTTCCGGTCGCAGCGATGTCGGAGGTTTCATGTTTTACCAGATTCCTGAAATTCACGGTAGATTCGTGAAATGACCGTACGGGAAAATCCCCACTTCATCGCTACCTCGGAGATGCTGTGCCCCATCACTCGGGCGGTAGTTATAACACCACGTTCAAACTCACTCACCTCTTGATAAGCTGCCATTGTTGCAGTAGTAACCGATCTAACAACTGCGCGTGACACTTGTCTTATATAGGCGTTGTCGACCGCAGCGCCGTATTCTGCCTGTTTACATATCTCTCTATTTCAATACGCATTCCTATATCGCTTTCTTTGGCACTTCAGTGTGGCTGGCGGTGATATCACGCACACAAGGTATAAATGGGCAGGGCTTTAAAGGAGCTGTCTTTTGTGCTCAGGTGAGTTATGTGAAAAGGTTTCTGACGTGATTATGGCCACAGCTGGCCCCTGTAGCCCAGTGGTTCTAGGCGCTTCAGTCTGTAACCGCTACGGTCGCAGGTTCGAATACTACCTCGGGCATGGATGTGTGTGATGTCCTTAGGTTAGTTAGGTTTAAGTAGTTCTAAGTCTAGGGCACTGATGACCTCAGATGTTAAGTCCCATAGTGCTCACAGCCATTTGAACCATTTCATTATGGCCACACGGCGGGAACTAACAGAGTTTGAACGCGGAATGGCGGTTTGAGCTAGAGGCATGGTACATCCCATTTCGGAAATCTTTAGGGAATTCAATAATCCTAGGTTCACAGTGTCAAGATTGTGTCGAGAATACTAAATTCCAGGCATTACCTCTCACCACGGACAATGCAGTGGCTGACGGCCTTCACTTAACGGCCGAGAGCAGCTGCGTTTGCGTAAAGCTGTCAGTGCTAAGAGACAAGCAACACTTCGTGGAATAACCACAAAAATCAATGTGCGACGTACGACGAACGTATCCCTTAGGACAGCGCGGCAAAATTCTGCGTTTGTGGGCTACGTCTACAGACGACTAATGCGAGTGCCTTTGCTAACAGCAGGACATCGCCTGCAGCGATTGCCCTGGGCTCGTGGCCATCTTGGTTGGATTCTCGACGACTGGTAAACCGTTGCCTGGTCAGATGAGTTCCGATTTTAGTTGATAAGAGTTCGAGTATGGCGCAGTGCCCACAAAGCCATATCCCACGTTATCGACAACGCAGTGTACAAGATGGTCACTGCTCCACAATCGTGTCTGCTGTGTTTCATGGAACGGAGTAGGTCTTCTAGTCCAACTGAACCGCTCAGTGGAAATGGTTATGTTCAGTTACTTCGAGACTAATTTCAGCCGTCTATGGACTTCATGTTCCCAAACAACGATGGAATTTTTATGGATGACAATGCGCCATGTCATCGTGCCACAATTGTTCGCGATTGGTTTGAAGAACTTTTTGGACCATTTGTGTAAATGATTTGGCCACCCAGACCGCCCGACGCGAATCCCATCGAACTCATATAGGGGACATAATCGAGAGGTCAATTCCTGCACAAAATCCTGCACTGGAAACATATTCACAATTATGGACGGCTATAGGGGCAGCATGGCTCAATATTTTTGCTGGGGGCTTCCAACGACTTCTTGAGTGAATGGCACGTCAAGTTGCTGAACTACGCCGGACAGAAAGAGGTCCGACGTGATATTAGGAGGTATCCCATGACTTTTGACAGCTCATTGCAAGTATCTTTTCCTTTCAGAATTTCTCAAATTTGAACAAGCAGTGAAGGAAAACGAGGAGAATTTTGGAAATGGAATTAAAATTCAAGGATAAGAAATAAAATCTTTAATATTTGCCGATGACACTTGAATGCTCTCAGAGATGGTAAAGGAATAGGAAGAGCAGTTGAACAGAACGGATAGTGCCTTAATAGATGAGCATCAACAAAACTGCAGACTGCGAAGTTAAAAAATGAATATATTCATGTTCATTCTGTCGTGGACTATTATCTCACGAAGTGAACATGAGAATTATTATGTGTGTACATTGAAGTAATGCGTTTGATAAGTAACCATTTTTCATTGCGTAGCGTGGATTGTGAACTCTATGGACGTGTAGATTAAAGTGATTTTCGTTATAAACTACTGTATCAGAACATAAAACCGGTACAGTGACGAGGCAGGTTAATCGAGTAGACTGGTTTCCATCACTCAATTTTCAGCGTAGACTGTGAACTTCAAATATGCTTCGGGCCATGGACTAATATTTCACACAGTAATAATTTGGAACCTATGAAGTTTGGTGAGTGGAGTACTGTATTTACCACGTGAACCACTTGCCATATGTAGGTCGGACTGTGAAATATAATAGTATTGAAGTGCTTCCCACCATAAACTAATACCTGATGAAGTAATAACGTTCGAGTAGTTGCGAGAAAAGTTTAATATACGCCGTGACGTCGGTAAATATCACGTTTTTCTAGGTGCAGCACATTTGATCTACATCGTCTACTGCCGATACTACGAGAAGACTGTAGGCAAACTCTCTTCCTACTGCATCTGTTTTCAAGATTACAATTTCAGCGTAACAAGGTTTACACTAATACGATTTACGGGCAGCCAACGTGAGGTAAAGACACGCCATTTCCCACGCTAAGTGTTTCTTCGGAGGACATTATGACTGTTAAAAGCTCATCTCTCTCAAATTTCTTTCAAAAATGGTTATGAATAAATGCACCGTTTTTGCTGAAAATATTTACGACTTCTCACGGTTGTTACGTATCTGACTTATCTTACATCTCAGGCGCTTTTAAATCATTCTCTAAGTAACATAAAAGGGTGGAACTGAGAAAGTGTTATGCTTTGTGAATATTTTGTCCTTTGACATAGCCTTCATTCTTGTAGTATTTTCGTGTATCGTCCGCTGTAATACAAGTTTTTATTTTATGTTTCCTCCACATTTTACTACGTGTAAATGCGTATTTGCAGTGTTTGTGTGAGCTATGCCTTTGTTTTTTACGTTTATTCGTGCTTCAAGTCGAATAACGCGTTGTTTAAAGCCATGTGCAAGTAAAATGTGCGCGTCCACCATTAAGCCAGTTGGCTGTGACCTGTCACGAACATTTCATTGGTGAAGCATTTATAAGGCATGAAAACTTTGAATCTGACAGATGCGTGTTGGATGACATTTATTTACGCACCAGTAATCATCAAAATGCGATACTCAATGTCCAATGTGACACCTTGCGTACTCATTTGATGAATATTAATAAAAGTTTTAGTCTGATTGAGTATAATATTCAGTGAACTCTAAGTACAGTAAAAATGTTATGTCTTTCCTTATACCAAGATTATATACTGGAGATGTCTTTCCTTATACCAAGATTATACACTGGAGGTCCTAAGCTCCTTTCATTAGCAAACGTATTAGGTTTCCTCTACTTCTAATATGTTTTTTTGAGTCAAATTTTGCATTAATTTGAAAATTCGGTTACTTGATTAGCAAAGTTTTTGTACATCACTGTAATTTCTGTTAGAAGTAAAATTAGGGTAGCTCCTGTTTCGATACAAGTTGCTAGAAGAAAGCAGAGGACCAAGACATCGGAAATACTCCCCTCCTCGCTGATGAAGAATGCTCTCGAACAGAAACGGCAGTATAAAGAGAGAAAGGAAAACCAAAGGGAGATAAGAAGATTTTCCCTCACATCCCTCAAACAACAACCCTACATCAAAAAATCTGTCCTTAACAGTTTAGTATCTGATAGTCCTGCATGTAAGGCCGTTTAGGGAATTGGCGGTAGCTCGCGCTGGACGTCTGGTAGCAGTAGTTTGCGGCAATCTGTCGCTGCGGCCTCGTGTGCCTACTATTCGCCACTAGATGGCAATGGCATCGTTTTAACAGCAGTAGGTGACTTTAAACCACGATAGTACAGCCGAATTGCACGAAATGTTTATAAATTGAGTATAATTACCCAAATGTTCCTTGTGAATCAATCTATTAGTGACAACTATATCAAAATCTGTACAGTAGTCCCTGAGATTAGACCGAACACACAAACAGTAACTGCAGTGAGGGACTTCAGTTCACCCCCCCCCCCTAAATTCTATTAAGTCCCTCCAGATCCTCGAGCGCCATGTACTCCACCTGGCCTTCCGTATATACCTCCCATCCCCCATGCGGATCCTCTACGATCTGATTCATTTCCCCCATCTGCTCCTTTTCCTCGAACATATCCGCATCCTCTACTCCTCCTGCCGCCTTGATCCCCCTCATCCCCTGGTAGCTCGTCTCCTCTCCAACCCCCGCTCTCTGCCGCGCCTTCACTGTTGTGTTCCCCCCTACCTTCCATCTCTACACCCTTCATCTCCTTTCCCAAGGTGGTTTCTGTCAACTCCCCCTCCCAGATCATGCTCTTTCTCCCTTCATTTATCCCTCCTATCAACTCTGATCCTCCCTTCCTCTGTCCTTTTCCTGGGCTCCCCCCCCCCCCTTCCATCCTGGTTTCTTCCCTGTCTACCCTGTCTCTGCCACCCTTCTCTCCCCTGAGTCCTTTTGCATTTCGCTCCTCTGCCTTTCCCCTTTTCCTCTCGCGTCTACCCTGCCCCCCCCCTTATGATTCCTCTCCCTCCGTCGGTTCTCCCGCCCCCTTTCGTTTTTCGTCTCCCCTATCTGTCCAGGTCCCCCCCCCCCCATCTGCCTTTGGCTGTGGAGTGTCATCTTCGTGTCGACTTTTTAGTGCAGTGTTTCAAGTGATTCTTAAGTGTTGTGTGTGTTTTCCGAAGTGTTGGGAACGGACATCATACTGTCGCCGTGTTTTTCAACCTGTCTGCTTCGAGTGGATTTTATTAGCATCGCCCACCCTTTGTTTTATGTTTTAACTTTCCACAATTTTCCGCAGTTTTACAATTTAAGTCACCGTTTTATCACCTCCTTTTATTGTTTCTCATCTTCTTATGTTTTAAAAATTCTGGAGGCTGAAGAGCAGCGTACTAAGCTGCTGCCATCCCGCCCTCTTCGGGGGGGAATCGAAATTCAATAAAGGAAAAAAAAGTGGAAAGCAAAACTTAAAAATGAAAGTCACTGCCAAGTAACATACGTTAGCTCGTAGCTCGATGAAACCTGGACCATGCGTAAGAAGCACTGGCACAGCATGGTACAGAAGGTAACGGAAAGAAATACGCAATGAGAAGACACTTTTATTAAAAAACAATAACTACAGTGAAGTCATCGCGATTTATGGTGGTCCCTTGGACATTAAAAAAGGCGGGACGTGGTTCTTAACAGGGTGTGTGATGACCACAGACAGCAGCACATGCTCTGCAGTGCGTTCTCATGCTGGCTACGAGGTTGGTGAGGAGTTCTTCTCGTAGAGCGTCCCATTCCTCCACAAGGACAGTTCACAACTAGTAGATAGTCGTTCGTGCGTTGGACGTGCTGCAATACCTCTGCCCGACGCACCCAACACGTGTTCTAGGGTTTTTGCGTCGGGGAAACGGGCAGGCCAGTCCATTCGCCGAGTATCCTCTCGTTCCGAAAGCTCCTCCACTTGCGCTGTTCGATTTGGTTGGGCATTGTCATCCATAAAAATGAAGTCAGGGCCGAAAGCACCCCCGAAAAGACGCACATGACGAAGGAGCACGGTGTCACAATACTGTTGACCAGTAAATGCACCGTATTCAAATATTTGGAGGCCAGAATCACCACGTTACATTACGCCTGCCCATACTATTTAACTTGGACACCAAAAAGATCACGTTCGACAATGTTCCTGGGTGCCTTATGTGTTTCTACCTCTAGCCATATTAGGGCATGTCCAGCGTTGTATCTATGACTGGAACCGATGACTAGAAGAATAAACACCTCTTCTGATCTAGACTGATCGTGTTAAATTACGATTCAAGATCGCTTTTTTTTCCATATGACTTCGAAAATAAAAAAAGTATGACCTGCGAAAGGCAAAAGCGGAACCTTCATTTTCTTTCGTCTGGTTCATACGTTTCATCACAGGAGAAACTGCAACGATGTACACCCGCCATTATAACAACAAAGCGACTATCCAGTAAGCAATGAATACCTGCCAATAAACTGAGATAACTTATATCTTTAAACTGTGAACAGAAAATTGTTCTCGAATGGATTTGCAGTTCGCTAAAAATTTCTAAAAAAGCACATTTCACGTAAATAATTCCTTGTATGTAAGCCCGTTCCCAGCCATAATAGTATATTTACTTACCAAATTAAAAAATACATTTACATTATGTAGGATACGTGGGACACATTGATGATCGCAGTGTGATGGAGTCTGAAAAGGAGCTCGAAGCTGTGGTCAATCACTACGAAATGGATAGCAGTTGTGAGACGGTCTGCATTCGTGTGGCGGGATGAGCTATTAACACACGCCTGTCAAAGTGTGAATCTGATGCGGCAGAACACCAAAGCCACCGAGGCCGGGCCAAACAATTTAGGAAACGCTATGCTCTTGTTTGGCACCACTTGCCATCGAGAGGAAGATATTGCAGAATTACCATCCAGCTGAAACGGGCAGATATAAATTCCCGCCGTCCTGGTTTCCAGTGATAGTCGTCGATTGCGCCAATTGTTTTCGTGCATTTGCCCAACAGGTGTGATGTTAAACGCTTCCAAACAAAGAAAAGGAAACTACACCTCATGTCAGACTCCTGAGAGGAACGTGTAAGCTACGAACGTCTCGTACTTCCTTCTCATTCGCAGTTGACAGCTACTACAATCAAAATAAATACCTTTATCAATATAGTACCTGAACTCCCTCCTTCCTGCTCTCATGACCCAATCATGAACGTACTGCCTACATCGTCCTATCAAGCGATGAGAGAAATATACGGATCCAATAGCTCATAAACCAATACGTGAAGCTGAGATAAAGTGGTCACTTTAAGGGTAATTGAATGTTCACCAAACCATGGTTGCTGATAGAAGTTTGCCACTTAGATATTTTGAATCTACCTTCTGTAAGGTATCATCAAACATTTTAAGTGAAAACGATCGTAATATATGCAGGGTGGTTCTGCACCCTATCTATTGGTTTTATGCAAACTGCAACACCTTCAAAAATCACACGTGAGATCTTTGTATTCTCTCGCTAGCTACTGAAAACCACTAGTCCTACGGAAAGAAATGAACAACTTTCTGTAGGAAATGTACTGTAGATAAATTTTATACTGGGATACGTTTTCGCTGGAGGCCACGGTTTTCGAATAATTAAAAAAAACGAGTTTGAAGGTTACTTTGTACGTTTTTCTTGAATAGTTCTAAAACTGTTGCCTCCGTCGAAAACGTATCCCAGGACAAAATTTAACGACATTACATTTCCTACAAAACTGCCCTGTTCATTTTTTCTGTAGGACTAATAGTTTGTGCACAGCGAGCGAAAGAATATGAAAATCTTAAAGCGTGTTATTTTTATAACGGCTTACATAGTCATTGTGCCATGTGTCATTGCAACAGCTTTACATTCTTATTGTTCCGATTTTCGGATACATTTTCTACGGAGTTTGTTGCCCCATTATCTGAAATAATATCAGGCGACTCAAGGAGACCGTTTTTAATCGTAATTCTGTATTATACTCAATATAACAGAACAGAGACGGTTTTAACAAATATAAATTAATTTATTCAATATTGTCACGAAGTGATAGAATGACGGATGACAGCTTTGCACACTGTTCAAAAGAATTAGGGGAACACGTGAGTCAACGTCTGGTATGTTAAACCCATTTTGCTACAGAAAGTATCTGTGGTCTTACTGCGTGGCTTGATATCTTCACTTTCCATGTATGCAACGGTTAAAATAATTCACCATCTACTGGCTGTGTTATGTAGTACAGTGGCAGGTGACCCCTCAGAAAGAAGTGAGTACCGGTGTCCCAGTGTCTTCTAGTGAGGAAAACGGATGGAATTTGTCACTTGTGGATGCTGTACTCACCTCGCACAAGCAAGTCTTCTGGTCCAGACTGTATACCAATTAGGTTCCTTTCAGAGTACCCTGATGCAATAGCTCCATGATTAACAATCATATACAACCAATCGCTCGACGAAAGATCCGTACCCAAAAACTGGAAAGTTGCACAGGTCTCACCAATATTCAAGAGAGGTAATAGGAGTAATCAACTGAATTAGACGCCCATATCATTAACGTCGATATGTAGCAGGATTTTGGAACATATATTGTGTTCCAACATTATGAAATACCTCTAACAAAACAGTCTATTGACACACAGTCAACACTGATTTAGAAAACATCGTTCTTGTGAAACACAACTAGCTCTTTACTCGCATGAAGTGTTGAGTGCTATTGACAAGGAATTTCACATTTATTCCATATTTCTGGATTTCCAGAGGCTTTTGACACTGTACCACACAGCGGCTTGTAGTGAAATTGTGTGCTTATGGAATGCTGTCTCAGTTATGTGACTGGATTCGTTATTTCCTGTCAGAGAGGTCACAGTTCGTAGTAATTGACGGAAAGTCATCGAGTAAAACAGAAGTGATTTCTGGCGTTCCCCATGGTAGTGTTATAGGCCCTTTGCTCTTCCTTATCTATATAAACGATTTGGGAGACAATCTAAGCAGCCTCCTTAGGTTGTTTGCATATGACGCTGTTGTTTATCGACTAATAAACTCATCACAAGATCAAAACAAATTGCAAAACGATATAGAAAAGATATCTGTATGGTGCGAAAATTGGCAAATGACCCTAAATATCCGGCTGTTGTGGCCGAGCGGTTCTAGGCGCTTCAGTCCGGAGCCGCGCGACTGCTGCGGTCGCAGGTTCGAATCCTGCCTTGGGCATGGATGTGTGTGATGTTCTTAGGTTGGCTAGGTTTAAGTAGTTATAAGTTCTAGGGGGCTGGTGACCTCAGATGTTAAGTCCCATAGTGCTCAGAGCCATTTGAACCATTTTGACCCCAAATTAACGAAAGGCGTGAGGTCATCCACATGAGTGCTAAAAGGAATCCATTAAACTTCGGTTACACGATAAATCAGTCAAATCTAGAGGCCGTAAATTCAACTAAATACCTAGAATTTACAATTAGGAACAACTTAAGTTGGAAGGAAAACATAGAAAATGTTGAGGGGGAGGCTAACCAAAGACAGCGTTTTACTGGCAGGACACTTAGAAAATGTAACAGATCAGCTAAGGAGACTGCCTACACTACGCTTGTCCGTTCTCTTTTAGAATACTGCAGCGCGTTGTGGGATCCTTACCAGATAGAATTGACGGAGTACATCGGAAAAGTTCAAAGAAGGGCAGCACGTTCTGTATTATCGCAAAATAGGGGAGAAAGTGTCACTGAAGTGATATGGGATTTGGAGGGGACATCATTAAAACAAAGGCGTTTTTCGTTGCGGCGGAATCTTCTCACGAAATTCCAATGACCAACTTTTTCCTCCGAATGCGAAAATATTTTGTTGAAGCCGACCTACACAGGGAGAAACGATCACCATCATAAAATAAGGGAAATCAGAGCTCGTACGGAAAGATATAGGTGTTCGTTCTTTCCGCGCGCTATACGAGATTGGAATAAGAGAGATTTGTGAAGGTGGTTCGATGAATCCTCTGCCAGGAACTTAAATATGATTTGCAAAGTATCCATGTAGATGTCGATCTTAATAAAATACAAGTTACAGGGGCTGAGTGCGATGTGCTTGATCCAAAAAGGATGGACTTCCCGTCGTGTTTGCAGCAGATGCCAACGTCTCTCCATATGTCACCCACAGATTATGGACACGCTACAGGGAAACAAGCCAGTGCACAAGTCGAGTTGGACAAAGTCGTCGACGCATTACAGCCCCACGTGAAGACCAATATCCGGCCATGTCGGCATTGTGGACTTGCACGGATACCGCTAGAGAACTGCAAGACGATCTTAGAGGGCCACTGTAGCCGCTGTGTCCGATCAGATAGTAATGAACTAGTTACGGTAAACGATCTTACGACCCACACGTCCGGTTGAGTCATTGGCAAAACGTGTTGTTCACAGACGAGTCCAGACATCCTCTGCCGCAAAGTGAAGGCCGTGGCGTGTGTGGAGAAGTGGGGTAAGCGGTACCTCGCACATTTTGTACAAGATTCAAATGGTTCAAATGGCTCTGAGCACTATGGGAACTCAACTTCTAAGGTCATTAGTCCCCTAGAACTTAGAACTAGTTAAACCTAACTAACCTAAGGACATCACACACATCCATGCCCCAGGCAGGATTCGAACCTGCGACCGTAGCGGTCTCGCGGTTCCAGACTGCAGCGCCTAGAACCTCACGGCCACTTCGGCCGACTTTGTACAAGAAATCGACAGATTTACAAGGTTCCATGTGGGAAGGTATCAATGTTGACAGACATACGGATCTTATCGTCGTCCATTGTACCACCACGCAATAAACTGAACAGATTTTGTTGGACCATGTGATGCATGCTGCATACTGTGGTGGCCCAGAAATCCTTCAAATGCCAGGTCTATGTGGCGCGCGTCACCAGGTATGTCTTACGTAGCGTGGACAGTGAAGTAATAGAATTGCGGGCGGTACGTCCGACCTAAATCCCATCGTGCACTTGTGGGACTCGCTTGACGGATGTGTTCGTGCTGGTCCTGTTCCACCACAAACTCTCTAAGAACTCTCATGCTCTATCATGGAAGAATGGGAACTAATACGTTAGCGTGACCATCGTCTAAAAGCTACCGAAGTCTAATGATATGAACCCAGGAGAATGGGATGAATGATTGTCTCCACTTTGTTTTCGAGTCCAGTCGGACATTTCAGTTCTTCTTGCGTAAACGATCGAGGATGTAATGATGTTTTGTCGTAAGCTTAGTTTGTGAAAGGTAAAGGTATAATTCTGCAACATATCCAGTCCTAAATTATTGCTATGTGGAGTATGAAAGATGCTCAAAGTCATGTTCGCCTAGTCTTTGTGTATAAGAGCATTTACAAGCCAGTCTCATGTGTAGTA
This sequence comes from Schistocerca serialis cubense, assembly GCF_023864345.2. Taxonomy (NCBI): domain Eukaryota; kingdom Metazoa; phylum Arthropoda; class Insecta; order Orthoptera; family Acrididae; genus Schistocerca; species Schistocerca serialis. The sequence goes on from NC_064643.1 coordinate 467,467,145, forward strand.
TTATGCATGATATTTGGAACTAATTAACTCTTGTTGGGGTAAACATCTTGGCCACTTTTCCCGTCGAGCAGTGTCACCGCTTTTCCCGGTCGGATACCATGTTGGAACTAGCGGTTCACAGATGTAACTATCAAATCGAAAGAAACGACAACGAACTACATGTGTCGGTCAAAAGACGTTGTTTAAAGATTGATGCTATAAAAAAGTATTATTCTATATGTAAATGAGGAAACAAGAATAATACACGTAAATGACTGACCCTTTACGTCAAAGGGCTGAATATTAGGAAAGTGTTACTAAAAAGTAAAGAAACAAGCTTTGTACATCAAACCCACAAACAATAGGATGGTCTACCTTTCACTGTACGGTTACTCTGATGAGATCTGACTGAATCAGTAGCTGTAAAGTCGATTTTCATTGTGTGTTATGTGCCGGTGATAAAATCACAAGAATTTTAAAGCAGTCGCCAAGAAACAGAAAGTCAGTAAGGTGTAGCAACTAAAAACGATACTGGTGTGAGAAAAGTGGTTTACAATAAACTACCTCGTTCTCCACTTTCTGCCTTTTCTGTCTGTACATCGTTGCAAACGCAACTGAACAAAAATATCCGGACATGTATTAATGGACATTAATATGGAGTATATTCGCCCTTTGCCTTCATGACGACGTCAGTTCCACTGGGAACAATTTCAATGACGTGTCTGAATATCTGTGGATGAATGGCTGTCCATTCTTCCTCAATATCCGATTTTAGGGAATAGGATATTACCGTGTCTCTGTTATTCCGAATTAGGATACAATGTCCCTTCGGGCGCGGCGCGCTTCGTAATTCGGAATGCATGACTAAAAAAAATATTCTGGAACGTTAGAGCATGTTTTCCCTGTAGTTTTTCTTTTTTTTTTTTTTTTTTTGCTGAGGTTTTTGGGAAAAATTCATCATGAGAAACTATTCTGGAAGTATCTCCGTTCAATGTCTGTGATCGCACAACTGCTTAAATGTTGGTTTTCTGCACAATTTTACTAGTTTTCTTAATGTTTTTGTTACTCCTAGCAGTCAAATATCGACTGGGATCCTCCTTCCGACCTTAAGTAAATCGTTTGCGGTAGTCACAACACTCACACACTTAACAATACATTACTATTGAACGCTTTCTCTTCGCTGAATATTTTTCTTTAGTTGTATAAGGAGTTTGAAAGTAAGTACTAACCCGTATTGGATTAAGCATTATTCCGGAAGGACTGTACAGTAATGCCTTTTAAGAAAAGTCCTCAAGAGTAAACGGAGGCAGATAGAATCATGAATCGGAGAAGCGTTGCACTAAGGTGAAGACAGAGTCAGCTATATTCCAGCATCAGACTCCTTCCAAAAATCTCAAGGCTTGGTGCTTGTAGCCTCTTTATTCAGTAGCAACACTGGTAAACTCTTATGTAGATCACGATTTCATATTACTACGAATGAAGCTTCCTTCCCTTGCCAGAAGAGCTTATGCGTTTGTATGTTATGTTATTGCGGAATATGAGTTCATGGCGCAGAATTTCAGTTACCATTAATCGAAGAGTACAGTGACTAACAGGCTGGTTTCGTATTCGAGAAGTCAGAATTATCGAACTTTGCTGAATGACTTCCCCGAACTGCATCAGACGTTTGCGAACACGGCCCCTTAAAGAGGTCACGTCCTACTTCCTGTCTCACCCCTGTCCGTATGAGCTATCACTGCGTCTAATAACTTTGCTACCGATGGGACGTAAAAGCCAAATATTCCGCCTCGTTTTACATCATCTCGTAAACAATCTCTAAATCCTTATTTTATTACACCGGTGAAGCCTGCTGAACCCTGCAATGTTGCGCTGATAAAAGATATAGCACAGCTGTTGTATACGACGGAACAAATCTCTAAGGTAGTACACTAAATCATTGTTAGGAGATAATCTGCAGATCGTGGGCCCCATTCCTGGAGCTGTAATGTTCCAATTGACGTAGCCGTTGTTCCTTACGAACCATTATTCCATATCCGTTCCTATTAGCTACCATAGCACTTAAAATCAAAATAATTTACGTAATATATATTGCACCGGATTTCATGTAATTTTCCAACACAAATCTTATGTAAATTCTACACAGAGAAGTGAACAAAAGACTCGCTGACAGATTTTTTTTTATTCTGTCTGTAGTCTGTAAGAGCATACACGTATAACAATTATGTATCGTGTTCATTCACATATTGTAGTAACGGCGTAATGTTCGAGTTTCATTTCTTGGTGACAGAGTGTGTGGTATCAATGTACTGTCACCCTGTTCGAAAGAGATAACATTCTGTCCTGGAATCGCAGAGTTAATAGTTGGCAAATTAAAAACGAACAAACTATTGACAGTCGTTAGGTAGCCGAAATGCAACACAATGTACAGTCGTGGACAAAACGAGCGAGACCCTTCGCCTTTTCGTTATGATGATCCGCACAGCTTTAAAGTCTGCTACACAGCATAACAGGCAAGGCGACGAAGTGCTACCAACATACTACACAAAGGCGTGAACTTTGTCACTCTGTTTTCAATCATGGTTATGACTATATTAAGCTGATTAGTGTGTTAAACACAGCACGTAAATATAAGATACAAACGGAAGAAGAAACGCTAAGTAGTATGAACCCTACTAATAAAAATGAATTTCATCTTATCCAGATAACATAACTGTTTTAGTAACACAAAGTACCCCAGATCATTAGGAAGTAGCAAAATATTATGCGCATTCGGCCACGAAACGGTCTGTGTCAACGTCCAGACCACTCATACTGGATTACCGTTGCTGACCTAATCATTCGGGATGTTTATCGAAATAAAAAAACACTATTATTAGCGAGTAAATTTAGTAGGATATTTCTGCACCACCCCAGGAAATAAACGGCTACGTAGCTGCCAAACGTATTCTACAATGTTTAGAATTTTCCATTAGACTCGTCACAGCCAGAAAACGTTCATTAGCCGAAGTGTTTCTTAACCTAGCTAGCAATGGCAATGCTCGCACTTCTGAAACATGGTGGCATTAATACTGGGATCTGAATTACCACCTGTATAGGTAAATGGATTTTATTTGAATTCTTGTAAACGTGATTTGTTCAAATGTGTGTGAAAATCTTATGGGACTTAACTGCTAAGGTCATCAGTCCCTAAGCTTACACACTACTGAACCTAAATTATCCTAAGGGCAAACACACAAACCCATGCCCGAGGGACGACTTGAACCTCCGCCGGGACCAGCCGCACAGTCGATGACTGCAGCGACCCAGACCGCTCGGCTAATCCCGCGCGGCAAACCTGATTTGGACCGAAAGCGTAGCTACGAGTAATATGCTGATGTATCGACTGAAACTAGAACATTTCGAATAAAGAGTTGTTGTTGCTGTTGTCTTCAGTCCTGAGACTGGTTTGATGCAGCCCTCTATGCTATTCTATCCTGTGCAAGCTTCTTCATCTCCCAGTACTTACTGCAACCTACATCCTTCTGAATCTGCTTAGTGCATTCATCTCTTGGTCTCCCTCTACGATTTTTACCCTCCACGCTGCCCTCCAATGCTAAATTTGTGATCCCTTGATGCCTCAGAACATGTCCTACCAACCGGTCCCTTCTTCTTGTCAAGTTGTGCCACAAACTCCTCTTCTCCCCAATTCTATTCAATACCTCCTCATTAGTTATGTGATCTGCCCATCTAATCTTCAGCATTCTTCTGTAGCACCACATTTCGAAAGCTTCTATTCTCTTCTTGTCCAAACTATTTATCGTCCATGTTTCACTTCCATACATTGCTACACTCCATACAAATACTTTCAGAAACGACTTCCTGACACAGGGGGAGTTATTTGACCCGCCAGCGTAGCCGAGCGCGCTAACGCCCTGCTTCCTGGACTTGGTAGGCGCGCCGGCCCTGATTCGAATCCACCCAGCGGCTTAATTACGAGGGCCGGTGTGCCAGCCAACCTGGATGTGGTTTTTAGGCTGTTTTCCACATCCTGCTAGGTGAATACTGGGCTGGTCCCCACGTTCCGCCTCATTTACACGCGTGGCAGACATTTGAAACACGTCCGCACTGTTTCACGATTTACACTAGACTCAGAGAGTTGGGGGTACACTGATTCCGTCCTGGGGGGGGGGGGGGGGGGTTACAGGGTGGCGGCAGGAAGGGCACCCAGCCATCCCCACACACTAACACTGCCAAATCCGTTGTAACCACGCCGACCCTGCGATCACTGCGGGACTATGGCGTAAGCGAAAGGAAGAAAGTAGTGGGAGTTATTTATGCGGCCCTCATCTTCATCTTCAGTAACTGTCGTAGCTATTTTCGTTGTTAGGATTTCGGCACCTAAATTGGTAAAAATCGAACCCTAGTAGTCTCACTTTCTTGACCGTCTATCTGTCTGTGCATAGTATGTTGGTAACACTTCGTCGCCTTGCCTGTTATGTTGTGTAGCAGACTTTTAAGCTGTGCGGATTAGCATAACGAAAAGGCGAGGGGTCTCGCTCGTTTTGTCCACGACTGTACATGAATTGCAGCATTCCTCACAACATACTTGATCTACGAAGGCAGCGGTTCTAGCGCAGTTCAGTTAAACCCTCTGAGTCTAGTGTCGTCAGTTGACGGTTGTGTGAGACAATGTACACTTGGCAGCACAAAAAAAGTCCGTGGCTGAAATTTGAATTATCCACCTTGTTACGCTTGAGCCAACTACATTACAGGGTGAACCGATCTGTCATAAACGTAAAGAATACTTGTAACTTGTGGGTGTAGTACAAGAATTAACAATTTTTTGACACGTAGCATGAGGACGCGCCGTCTAAGAACGAGCAATAAAACTGCGCCGCCTCATTCGTAGCACTGCAGACATAGAAAGGCACTTCATTTCCTTTTGTGGAGTCAAGTGCCATAAGAATTATATAGCTGCAGTGTAATATATTCGTTGCTCAGTGGCATACCCGAAGGTTTAGTAGGCAACTGTCTAGCGACAACGTTTGCTTCGTATCTGCCTTAGTGCAATTTTATTATGTTGCTCTATTAATCTGTAGATCACGAAATTATTGGAATGAACGGTTCACGGACCTTATTAATATATTTTCGACGCTCGAAAGGGCACAGCGTGTTGTTTCTTCACCATTTAATATAGGCCTACCTTCCACAGGTTTTCAACGTCAATGACTATCTGCAATATGCGACGAAGGCAGTCTGTGAGGTGGGTAATAAATCGCTCATTTTCTGTCACCTTCTCCCAGGCAGCAAGACTGGAGTTCAAAATATCATCACGATTTCTTGACATTGGGTTAGGCCAGTTTTGTCGCACGGCCCGTTTTGTCTCTAGCCTTTCGTTTTTGTTAGGGTTTAGCTCTGGTGAAGAAAGAATCCAATCGAGAAGTCTCATTCTGTTCTGCAGACCTCTCCATCATTACTCACTTGTGTGTAGGAGATTGGTCCCGCTGTAAACAGAATACTCCCTTAGGATATGAGGCGTGTTAGAAAAGTAATGAGACTTATTTTTCACCTAACAAGGTTCTTACGTGTTCTGGCGTAACAACAAGCACCAGAACGAAGAAAAAGAACGCAAGACCAGAGAAGGCGGTGAGACGACGTCAGCCAATAGCCCACTGACAAGGACCGCGCCACGACAGGGGCGACCTCTGCAAGAAGAGAATATAAAGCGCCGCCCCTGACAGCCTCAGCCGGACGTTAGTGGACAGCATTCACAGAGAATTAGAACGGCATATCAGAGAGTGCTACTAGAACAGTTATTAGTGATCCATATCCATTACTTGTATGGACATTGTCTACAGCGAAGAAGATTTATGTTACATGTCGCCCATCACTTGCGACACCTTTGTAAATACAAGTATTGAATGAGATTTTCACTCTGCAGCGGAGTGTGCGCTGATATGAAACTTCCTGGCGGATTAAAACTGTGTGCTGGACCGAGACTCGAACTCGGGACCTTTGCCTTTCGCGGGAAATTGCTCTACAACTGGCAGGAAGTTTCAAGTTAAGTATTGTCAATCAGCTTTATTGAAATAAAACTACTAATGTTATTTGCTTGAATTGTTGTATAGCATTCCAAGAACGCAGCATTCTTTAGGCACTCTGTACTAGACGAGTGGGGAGGACTTCATATTATTTATATATATACAATATTGTCCCATTCAAAGTAGTTTTCTTCGGCAACTGTACACCGCAAATTTTCGCACAAACGTTTCTCATGAGCAAATCTTCGGTCGAGATTTGATGTGCAGTGAAGGTGTTTTGAGTTCAACAGGTCACCGACCACAGCTTGATCTCACAGGATCACGCGCACGTTCGACTTTTTCGTCGGTTTTTGAAGTTGAAGGACTTCCTGAGCAAGGTTCGTCTTCAACGTGTTCTCGACCTTCCAAAAATGATTTGTGCCAAACAAAACCTTGTGCTTTTGATAAATAATGTTCGCCTTATGCCTGTCTCAACTTTTCAAAGGTCACTCTCGAGGATTTCCCAACTTTAACACAAAACTTGATTTCATAAAGTTGCTCTCAATTCCGCTGTTCCTTTCTCGTAACACGCAACAAAACACAACTTCACTGATGGTGCTGTAAAAACTCACGTGTTGGCTGTACGGAGCTGAAACTCGGACTGAGCACATGGAAGGAACGAACACACCGGTCTACACAAGTAGAACAATCACAGTGTTGTCAGATCGCTCGTAGTATTGTCGGTCTCATAACTTTTCTCACACACCTCGTGTAGTTGTCGCTCTGATTGCGCCATAATATTACTCATAATATGGGCATACTGGGCAGCATCAAGTCGACCATACATCCTGAGAAAGTATTATAAGCCGACGGGAACACATGCAGCCCCAAACTGCCACAGACAAACGGACGCTGCGAGATGGTTGGTTGTTAGTTGATTTGGGGGAGGGGACCAAACAGCGAGATTATCGGTCCCGTCAGATTAGCGAAGGAAGTCGACTATACCCTTTCAAAGGAACCATCCCGGCATTTGTATGAACCGATTTGGGGAAATCACGAGAAACCTGAATCAGGTTTGAACAGTCATCCTCCCGAATGCGAGTCCAGTGTGCTAACGACGGCCATACAGCGGCTTGTATACTCGTAATGGATCATCATTTTCGAACTACGGTATGATTCGCGTGCGTCTCGGTGGCTGCGCGGTCAGCGCGGCGAATTGCTAAGCGAAGCGGCCATGATTAGATTCACAGCCGGGACGGCGATTTTCTCCGCTCGGAGACTTGTCCTTACTTCTGCATCGTCATAATTGACGTTACTGTTGAGATAGCGAATGGGCACGGCCCGAAAGCCAATACACAGAAAATGAAACAAAATGCCGATTCGTCGGAAAAAATCACATTCCGCCAGTCACGACTGGCATTGTGCTCGGCCAATGCTAATCGGTAGAGTCACCTCTCCTCGATGGCTGCACGTTTGATATGTAGTTCGGCCTCCAGAAACCGGCGCCGAACTTATCAACTGACCCAGGAAATACTGTAGTGTTTCAGCTGCACCGCGTTTAAAAAACAATTTTGCCGAGACTTATTGAACTACACTCCTGGAAATTGAAATAAGAACACCGTGAATTCATTGTCCCAGGAAGGGGAAACTTTATTGACACATTCCTGGGGTCAGATACATCACACTGACAGAACCACAGGCACATAGACACAGGCAACAGAGCATGCACAATGTCGGCACTAGTACAGTGTATATCCACCTTTCGCAGCAATGCAGGCTGCTATTCTCCCATGGAGACGATCGTAGAGATGCTGGATGTAGTCCTGTGGAACGGCTTGCCATGCCATTTCCACCTGGCGCCTCAGTTGGACCAGCGTTCGTGCTGGACGTGCAGACCGCGTGAGACGACGCTTCATCCAGTCCCAAACATGCTCAATGGGGGACAGATCCGGAGATCTTGCTGGCCAGGGTAGTTGACTTACACCTTCTAGAGCACGTTGGGTGGCACGGGATACATGCGGACGTGCATTGTCCTGTTGGAACAGCAAGTTCCCTTGCCGGTCTAGGAATGGTAGAACGATGGGTTCGATGACGGTTTGGATGTACCGTGCACTATTCAGTGTCCCCTCGACGATCACCGGTGGTGTACGGCCAGTGTAGGAGATCGCTCCCCACACCATGATGCCGGGTGTTGGCCCTGTGTGCCTCGGTCGTATGCAGTCCTGATTGTGGCGCTCACCTGCACAGCGCCAAACACGCATACAGCCATCATTGGCACCAAGGCAGAAGCGACTCTCATCGCTGAAGACGACACGTCTCCATTCGTCCCTCCATTCACGCCTGTCGCGACACCACTGGAGGCGGGCTGCACGATGTTGGGGCGTGAGCGGAAGACGGCCTAACGGTGTGCGGGACCGTAGCCTAGCTTCATGGAGACGGTTGCGAATGGTCCTCGCCGATACCCCAGGAGCAACAGTGTCCCTAATTTGCTGGGAAGTGGCGGTGCGGTCCCCTACGGCACCGCGTAGGATCCTACGGTCTTGGCGTGCATCCGTGCGTCGCTGCGGTCCGGTCCGAGGTCGACGGGCACGTGCACCTTCCGCCGACCACTGGCGACAACATCGATGTACTGTGGAGACCTCACGCCCCACGTGTTGAGCAATTCGGCGGTACGTCCACCCGGCCTCCCGCATGCCCACTATACGCCCTCGCTCAAAGTCCGTCAACTGCACATACGGTTCACGTCCACGCTGTCGCGGCATGCTACCAGTGTTAAAGACTGCGATGGAGCTCCGTATGCCACGACAAACTGGCTGACACTGACGGCGGCGGTGCACAAATGCTGCGCAGCTAGCGCCATTCGACGGCCAACACCGCGGTTCCTGGTGTGTCCGCTGTGCCGTGCGTTTGATCATTGCTTGTACAGCCCTCTCGCAGTGTCCGGAGCAAGTATGGTGGGTCTGACACACCGGTGTCAATGTGTTCTTTTTTCCATTTCCAGGAGTGTATTTACTATCGTGGACAGACGTTGCTGCATGCTGAAGTCCAGTTTCCACACCCATACTAGATTCTCCGCTATCTCCATAACGTTTAATCCATCGTCGCGCAAGTGCACCCAGGAATGCCATACCGTGCCCGGCCCCCACGAGAGCCAGGGGGAATAGCCTATTGACGACGAGTCATGGTGCGTGAGTAATGTGACTCGACTGAAAGCGATGTGGTGCAGGTATTTCACTTTGGTCCTGTACTGTCATCGATTAGTATAGAACGAGTGATACACTTGCAAACCGAACCCTTCACGACAGACTGTCAATCTGTTGCCGCGTGATATCAATGAAACTGCGTGAACAGTTCTCATGTATTGAGTCAAATAGAGGTAGTAAATTTAAATTTTCGACTCCAGGGAGGGCATTCTACATTAGACGTGATTCTCAGTGATTAATAGCCAAAATCATCATCATCATCATCATCGAAATGTTTTTCATGTAGTACAGTGCAGGAATTAATGGACAGCAAACTGTTGAACCACAGGAATGTGTGATTGATTATGATAAAAAAATATTCATATAGATTCGAACATGAGGCACTTTACATATAAGACCTGCACATTGACTATTTACGAACTTCCATCCGCTCTCTTAACAAGCACTATTTCAGTAGATAATACCAACATATTTAGTTCACAGAAAATGTTCTGTGACTTCTTACAGCAGATCTGTTTACCGTAATTTTTGAAGTAATATTTCCTCGTCTGCGCGTTCGCCAGGTAAACAGAAAAATATGGCACGTTGAATTTCAGTCACGTCAATGCTGTACCGGCTGTTAACGATTTCCGCCGCCCAAATTTCGCGCTGTGAAGCGTACACCAACGAAGAGACGGTAGAAATGCTACTCATCTATGGAGACTGTAATCGACTGAAGATGGTTCACTGAATCCATTTGTTTACTGTCAACTCCAGCTAGTTACCCATGGTACCTGTACTGTATGCTCCTGCAGGAGAGCCAAGTAAACTTTTTGTTATGTTTTTAATAACGTCATGTTTACATGAACGGTACATCGCGATACTTTTCTGGACAGTCCTTGAGGAGAGGAAGTGCATTACCGAATAAAAAAGATAGGGTTCTATTCAACAAAGACGTACTGCTATTCATATCTTGGTAACGAACAAAGTTTAAAGTAACGCACTCGTGCCTCATAATTAACTGAAGACATAAAGCCTGTAAATGTGTGCCCGATCATGTTTCGGTACTTTATTTGTATAGGTCTGTCTTGATCACTTAAATTGTATAATTCAGAATTACCGATTTCGGCTACAGCCATCTTCTTCAAATAGAAAAAGAGTAGTGCAATCATCTGAGTTCAGTTAGCTGAAGCAAAATTTACAAAATGCCTAGTGATACATAGAAAAAAAATAAAGATATTAACATGATTAACAGCTATGCAGTCGGTCGCGGTGGCCGCTCAGTTCTAGGCGCTTCAGTCCGGAACCACGCAGCTGCTGCGGTCGCAGGTTCGAATGGCTCTGAGCACTATGGGACTTAACATCTATGGTCATCAGCCCCCTAGAACTTAGAACTACTTAAACCTAACTAACCTAAGGACATCACACAACACCCAGTCATCACGAGGCAGAGAAAATCCCTGACCCCGCCGGGAATCGAACCCGGGCGTGGGAAGCGAGAACGCGACCGCACGACCAAGGTTCGAATCCTGCCTCGGGCATGGATGTGTGTGATGTCCTTAGGTTAGTTAGGTTTAAGTAGTTCTAAGTCTCGGGGACTGATGGCCTCAGAAGTTAAGTCCGACAGTGCTTAGAGCCATTTGAACCATTTGAACAGCTATGCATATCAGCCGTACATACCATAATATTATGATGTAGGCATCAACGCCAAAATCTATATGTCTAGGTACAAAGAAAGTACTGGTGATGCCCTGGATACGTCCAGTATTTACACAAATAGCTGAGACCAGAGGAGGGCACTAAAGCTAGGGTACATAAATAATAAGTAACCTTCTTTCACAAGCTCCGCCACAGGAAAATAAAAACTTCTTACAGAGAAGGCACGGGGTGACGCCACTGAGATTCCACACCGAATGTGCCGTCGCCCATCGAGATTTTAATCAATAGTCATTGTCCCGTTAGTTAGCTTACACTTCTGGTAAGGTTTAATTGTTTTGTCATGCTGAAAGGTCTCAGTTTATAGATGTGATGTTCTTTTTAAACCTTTTATCCTGACTTTATACAATTATGTGTTATTTACTTCGTTAGGTTATTTGTCTTCTATTATTACTTCTGACACGTTTTATGTGAATTTTAAGTATGGATTTTATTTCCACATATTTTATGTCAATTGATGTTTTATTGTCAGGCGCTCATTTTGACACATGAAGTAATTTTAATTAAACATTAGGTATACTGAATTTAACTATTGAATTTGTGATACTGGTTACCCATGTACCCTAGCATTAGTGCCCTAAACTGGGATCAGTTATTTGTATAAATACTGAACGTATCCACGCCCCCACTAGTTCTTATTATGAACCTAGATACATTGATTTTCATGTTGATACGTTTATCAGACTATTTTAAGGTATATGTGGCTGGTATGCATGGGTAGTGCTATACTAAGAAACTGCATTACAAATGAAATTAACTTATATAGCAATACGTACTTGAATATGCTGCATAGTGATTCGTCAAATGAAGAGGTCTGGGAGGCGCTTACTGTATGGCCATATCGGCGCGCCTCTCCAAGTCTCTTCATTTAACGAGTCACTATGTAACATATTCAAGTACTTACTGCTATGTATCCAAGTTAATTTGATTTTTTATGTAGTTTTCTAGTATTTCGTGACGAATGGGCAATAAGTAGACACCAGTACGATATTTCTTTGTGTGAGCTGAGGCTGAAACATACAATTTAAAAAGCAGCAAAACTTCTGAGAAATTCATTGAAGAACACGCCACGAATTTACGTACGAAAGTTTCCGCAGTAAGAAATACGCAGTCTGGTATAAAAATTGGATAATTTCTTCACAAAGGCGATATAACTAAATAGTTTTATGCAGGATGATCGAGTACGTACCGCTTTAGTCAAGCCAGTACAGTGCGATTAAAATCAGTTGACAGTTGACACTACACGCGCTGTAGCTGGTTTCCTCCAATCAGAGCACTCGACGTCACACCCGAATCTTTCGCCGTTGCCAGACTGCCACGACGGTCGGTAATTTCACTTCCAATTCCTCGTCCAACATCCTTTCTTGATGCGTTTGGACCCAGAAATCTGGGTCAGGCCTTTTATTTCATCACACATGATAACCATACCAAAAACGACACACACAGAGACAAAACGATACTACCGAAATACAGACGTTTCTTACACAGCACTAACCAAACACTACTGGATTCTTTCGCACAAGACGCGATTCAGCGTCACACAAACAGTTATGACTATCACAGTGATCAGCTTACATTAGATAATATTCCCACAACGTTGCATGAAGCCGAATTTTTTGAAGACCACAATTCAGCGTTGCGACCAGGTTACCAAAGTCGTATATAAAACAACCTAATGCCGAGCAGTGACGTAGTGCAGTGGTTAGGGTACGTCGTAGGTTCGGATCTTGTCAAATTTACCACTTTTTTAATTTCTAAATATAATCACAAGGCTCCGATTACTATTTGTATTCAATTAAAAAATGTGTGTGAAATCTTATGGGACTTAGCTGCTAAGGTCATCAGCCCCTAAGCTTACACACTACTTAACCTAAATTATCATAAGGACAAACACACACACCCATGCCCGAGGGAGGACTCGAACCTCCGCCGGGACCATCCGCACAGTCCATGACTGCAGCGCCTTAGACCGCTCGGCCATGTATTCAATTAATTGGTTGAAAAGTAGTTGCAATCTGCCTGTGTCGCCTATAATCTGCAACCAATTTCCACCAGGATTGCTCATTGGTTGGTAACGCGGCAGCTCGTGTAGCCAGTGTGAGGATAGTTTCGGGTAACCAGTGCTGGCGAGAAATCACAGTTTGTTTATTGGCGCTGAAACTCAAATTATTCTGTCTCGAGTCTTCTCGTAGAGGTTAGCCTTTATTTCAGTGAACAAAGTCATCGTGATTTTAGTTCCACCGCAGATTGGTGACAGCCGTTCCTTTGGATGCACTGAGCATCACGAACTTGTGGTTAGCTTACGGTATGTGTTTAAATTCTGGGCTGCTGCAGTTCAGTCATCGATCACTTAAAATCCACTGCTGACAGAGCATCTCGTATGTCCGTGACACGTCTAGGCGGCCCCTTCCGACGTTGCTCCATATTACACATTAACTGCACTTATGAAATTATCAGCCGTGCTTATGTGTCGCCTATAACCGAACGGATGCCGGCAGCCAATATGGCAACACTGTAGTGGCAACTGACAGACGTCAGTTGTCAAGTAGTTCTAATCGGACTATAGTAAACAAATCGGCCTCTGCGCAGAATAAACTTTGTAGGTGTGGCGCGACCACATTCGCAGAAAGAAGTAAACGAATCCACAAACACGACAACACAATTCGGCAAGATGACGCGATGCGTCTTCGCTATCGAAGTACACAAAAGGCGGCAGCGTGGGGTGTGACAGGTGAGGTGAGCTTACCTGAAGTGCAGGCCCCTATTGTTGCTGCGCCGAGAGCAGGCGTGCAGCGGGCGCCAGAAGCGTGCGTCTAATTTGGACCGCCGGTGTGCGCAGGCGCAGTAGGGTCCCGAGGCGAGGCGCGGCGCGGCTGGGATCAGAGAGTGGGCAGCGAGCAGCGGCCGGCGCGGCCGGCCAGCGCGTGCCGACTGACTGGTGACGGCGGAGGCCGCCGTGGGCAGGGCTGCGAGCCCGCCGCTAATTGGTCCACCCCTCCGGCGTGACGTCGAGAGCCGCAGCCGGGGCCAGAGGCAGCGGCGGCGGAGGAGGAGGAGGCAGCGCGCGCCGCGTCAGCACTCGGCGCTGCTAACTGGACCCTCTTCATCCGCGCTTTTAATGGCGCCGCATTAATTGGCTTCGAGTGGGCTACTCGATTCTCTACCGTTCATGTCAGAGGACACGCTGGTCGTTAAGAGCTCTTTCAATATCCTCCCGACAAGAAACGAAGAGTATTTGACTAAGAGAATCCCGCTGAAAGTTCCACAAAGACGGAAGTAACATCGACAGCGCCCTAGGACAGCATAAAACAGACTAATGTTTTCAATACAGTCATAATATTCCAGTCACATTAATGTAAACCGAGCGAGGTGGCGCAGTGGTTAGCACACTGGACTCGCATTCGGGAGGACGACGTTTCAATCCTGCGTCCGGCCATCCTGATTTAGGTTTTCCGCGATTTCCCTAAATCACTCCAGGCAAATGGCAGGATGGTTCCTTTGAAAGGGCACGGCCGACTTCCTTCCCCGTCCTTCCCTAATCCGATGAGACCGATGATCTCGTAATTTGGTCTCTTCCACCAAACAACCCAGCCCAACCTATTAATGTAACATATTCTATGTTCGACGTCAACGAACAATAACCGTTCACAGACGGCAGGTAGCAGCGGTAGTATGGGGCCTATATCATCTGTATCGAGGCGGGGGACGCGGAAATCAGTGAGGTCGTTGCAATAATGCGCAAAGGGAGCAATTTATCTTACGTCGAAAAGGGCGTAATCATTAGCTTTCACACCAAGGGTAGAAGTATTTCCGAAACGTCTAAGTTTGTAAACTGATCACGTGCCGCCGTGGTTAAGTGTACCTTGCATGGCCAAATGGAACTATCTAAAAGTAGCACGTATGCAGCTGTGCTGCACCAAGGGCTGTAGATGACAGGGGCGAACGGCGGTTATGGAGATGTATACGGGAAAATAGATGAGCAATTGATGAGGAACTGACTTCCAAATGAACCAAGGGGCTACCAAGAGTGTCTCCTCAACGATCGTTCAGCGAACGTTGCTGCGTATGGGCCTCTGCCGCAGGCACCTGGATCATGCCACCCATACTGACTGCATATACTCACATGGATATGGTGTCTGTTCTTTCGGACATGTCCGAAAGAAGAGACACCATTGATGTCTTGCAGCCGTCTAGAACGAAATTAGAATTATATATTAATACCTAGAGCTGCCCCTCTATGAACCATGGACCTTGCCGTTGGTGGGAAGGCTTGCGTGCCTCAGCGATACAGATGCCCGTACCGTAGGTGCAACCACAACGGAGGGGTATCTGTTGAGAGACCAGACAAACAAGCGGTTCCTGAAGAGGGGCAGCAGCCTTTTCAGTAGTTGCAGGGGCAACAGTCTGGATGATTGACTGATCTGGCCTTGTAACACTAACTAAAACGGCCTTGCTGTGCTGGTTCTGCGAACGGTTGAAAGCAAGGGGAAACTACTGCCGTAATTTTTCCTGAGGGCATGCACCTTTACTGTATGGTTAGCATGGAGAGCTGCACGAAACCAGTCTCAGGACCGAAGACCGCAACAACAACAACAACCTACAGCTGCTGACGGGCGTTGGGTAGGGACACTACGAATGTAGTGTGTGTACATATAAGGTGAGAATGTGGGTCTCGCGGGAGGCGTGGGCGAGATAGTCCCTGCAGTCGCACTATCCTCAGTGCCCTCGGTGGCTCAGATGGATAGATCGTGTGCCATATAAGCAGGAGATCCCGGGTTCGACTCGCGCGCGGGGCACACGTTTTCACCTGTCCCCGTTGATATATATCAACGCCCGTCAGCAGCTGAAGGTATTAATATAGAATTCTAATTTCATACTGACTCCTGTTGTTCGGCGTCAAAGGCTGAACTTTGCACGCCTGTACAGGAGCTGAACGTCCGCTAAATAGCGATAGGTGGCCTTTTCAGGTAAATAATGTTTTATGCTCCATTGAACAGATGGCTAAGGGCGTGTACAGCGTGAAACGTCTGAAAGCAAAGATCTTGCAACAATTATCGGAAAGATGCAGGGCGGAGTAATTTCCTGGATGATTGTGTCATTCTGCAAGGCACAATGGATCAACACCAATATTCACCCACCCATGGAGACTACGTCCACCCCTAGATACAGTTTCCTTTTCCTCTGCACGATGTCATGTACCATAAGAACGGTGCAACGTGTCATACAGCTCGCAGTATACGCACGTGGTTTGAAGAGCATCAGGATGAGTTTACAGTACTCCCCTGGCCATCAGATTCCCTGGACATAAAAACAACCGAGAATCTGTGGGACCACCTCGATTGGGCTGTACGCGTCATAGATCATCAACCGAGAAACCTGACACAACTAGCAATGGTACAGGAGTTGCCATGGCTCCACTTCCCTTCCGGTACCTTCCAGAACCTCACTGACTCTCTTCCCTCACATCTCACAGAGGTGCACGCTGCAGAAGGTGGTTATTCAGGTTTTTGACAGGTGGTTACGTTAATGTGGCTGGACAGTGTACATAAACGATTTACGAGGTAGGATCAGCAGAGCTATACGAGTGTTCCCTGACGATGCCGTTGCTACGGAAAAGTATTGCCGTTGAACTATTGTATGGAAATGCAGAAAGTCTTTCCCAAATTATCCACACTTCACATGTGCCGCGACACAAGGAGCGGTAGGATGGCGGGCCCATCGCCCCGGCCGCCTTTCAGCGCTGTGAAAAATTTCCGGCACGCATTTTGACAAGAGACCGAGAGAAAAGCAACTGAGGAAAGGCCACTGGACATGACTGTATGCCAATTCGATTGTACACAGAGTAAGCGAAAGACCGTGCACCTCTCCTAGTAGTTGTATACGGTAGGTCTCTAGAGGAGCGAAGTATTCGTAATGATTCAAAAAAGACACAGGAAATTCCGAAGAAGGGTCGTCGAACAGACGCATCGACCTGTACATCTGTTGTAGAATACTAGAAAATATTTTATGCTCGCGTATTGTGGTATTTCTTGGAGCTCCTCGCCCAGTCATGAAGGCCCAAGCGATGTCTACCGGCCGTTGTATCGTTCTTGCCTAGTGTCGTTATGGGGATGCCGTATGGTAGTCAACATAACCGATCTGCAAGCCGTTTTGCAGACTTCCCAGATCGTAGTTCCTCATTTGGCATCACGAGGCTGAGTGAGTCTTGTACCAGTCCTCCCACTAAGGAAAAATCCTTGGCAGCACCGGGAATCCAACCCGGGTCCTCTGCATGGCAGTCATCTACGCTGACCACTTAGCTACGGAGGCGGACCTTATGACATCTCTAGGGACCGAAGATCTGCTGTGTAGGTATCAAAATGTGTTCCTAAATCAACGACTGTGTGAAATCCAGCCCGCTCTCTTCATAAACGACACCCAGAAAGAAGTAGACGTAGGCGCTCTGGTAAATTCCGTGTTCCTTGACTTCCGGGAGGCATCCGATAAAGTTCCTCACTGTCACCAAATGAACAAAATATGAGCGTACCGAATATCAAACCAACAGAGTGCTTGGGTTGAGGATTTCTAGAAACAGGACACGCATATCATTCCGAACGCAGAGAAGCCTTCAGAAGTAAAAGTAACTACGGACGTGCCCTAGCGAGGTGTTTTACAGGGCCATTACTTTTCACAAGTATATAAATTGCCTAGAAAGTTCCACAAGGCTTTTCGCGGGCTATGCTGCTGAATACTGAGAAATCGCGAAGCTAGGAAATTGTAAAGAAATGCAGGAAGAATTGCACAGGATCAACCTTGGCACAGGGAGCGTCAATTCACTTTCAACATAAACAAATGTAACGTATTGCGAATACATAGATAGAAAGGTCCTTTATTGTATGACTGCACAATTCAGAACTATGGAAGAAGTTACTTCCATAAAATATCTACGTGTATGCTTGCGGAGCGAATTGAAGTGTAACGATCATATGAAACTAATCATGAGTAAGGCAGATGCCAGATTGAGATACATTGGAAGTATCATTAGGAAATGTAGTCCATCAGCAAAGGAAGTAGCTTACAAAACATTCGTTCGACGAATACTCCAATATTTCTCATCAGTATGGGATCTAAACCAGATAGGACTGATAGAAAAAATAGAGGAGACCCAAAGAAGAACTGCACGTTTCGTTACAGGTTCATTTAGTAAGCCTGGAAACATCATGGAGACGCTCAGCCACCTCCAGTGGCAGACGCTACAAGAGAGGCGTTCTGCGTCACCGTATTGTCCAACGTTAAAGCTCAGAGAGTGTACATTCCTAGAAGAATCAGCCGATATATCTATTCTTCCTACGTATATCTTGGCAAAATACCATCAAGATAAGATTAGAGAGATTCGACCCGACTTGAAGGCTCACCAGTACTCGTTCTTCCTGCGAAACATTCACGACTGGAACAGGAAAAGGAGGACGTGACAATGGTACACGAAGTACCCTCCGCCTCGCACCGTAATACGGCTTGCAGAGTATAGGTGTAGTGGACACAGAGCCGTCGTGGAGCGTCTGGAACGAGGAAAAGGCCCCACCCCCAAGAAGGATTGAACCCATGATCTACATGGTCGGAGTTTAGTGCCACGATAGCCATAAATACACTCCTGGAAATTGAAATAAGAACACCGTGAATTCATTGTCCCAGGAAGGGGAAACTTTATTGACACATTCCTGGGGTCAGATACATCACATGATCACACTGACAGAACCACAGGCACATAGACACAGGCAACAGAGCATGCACAATGTCGGCACTAGTACAGTGTATATCCACCTTTAACAGCAATGCAGGCTGCTATTCTCCCATGGAGACGATCGTAGAGATGCTGGATGTAGTCCTGTGGAACGGCTTGCCATGCCATTTCCACCTGGCGCCTCAGTTGGACCAGCGTTCGTGCTGGACGTGCAGACCGCGTGAGACGACGCTTCATCCAGTCCCAAACATGCTCAATGGGGGACAGATCCGGAGATCGTGCTGGCCAGGGAAGTTGACTTACGCCTTCTAGAGCACGTTGGGTGGCACTGGTTACATGCGGACGTGCATTGTCCTGTTGGAACAGCAAGTTCCCTTGCCGGTCTAGGAATGGTAGAACGATGGGTTCGATGACGGTTTGGATGTACCGTGCACTATTCAGTGTCCCCTCGACGATCACCAGTGGTGTACGGCCAGTGTAGGAGATCGCTCCCCACACCATGATGCCGGGTGTTGGCCCTGTGTGCCTCGGTCGTATTCAGTCCTGTTTGTGGGGCTCACCTGCACGGCGCCAAACACGCATACGACCATCATTGGCACCAAGGCAGAAGCGACTCTCATCGCTGAAGACGACACGTCTCCATTCGTCCCTCCATTCACGCCTGTCGCGACACCACTGGAGGCGGGCTGCACGATGTTGGGGCGTGAGCGGAAGACGGCCTAACGGTGTGCGGGACCGCAGCCCAGCTTCATGGAGACGGTTGCGAATGGTCCTCGCCGATACCCCAGGAGCAACAGTGTCCCTAATTTGCTGGGAAGTGGCGGTGCGGTCCCCTACGGCACTGCGTAGGATCCTACGGTCTTGGCGTGCATCCGTGCGTCGCTGCGGTCCGGTCCCAGGTCGACGGGCACGTGCACCTTCCGCCGACCACTGGCGACAACATCGATGTACTGTGGAGACCTCACGCCCCACGTGTTGAGCAATTCGGCGGTACGTCCACCCGGCCTCCCGCATGCCCACTATACGCCCTCGCTCAAAGTCCGTCAACTGCACATACGGTTCACGTCCACGCTGTCGCGGCATGCTACCAGTGTTAAAGACTGCGATGGAGCTCCGTATGCCACGGCAAACTGGCTGACACTGACGGCGGCGGTGCACAAATGCTGCGCAGCTAGCGCCATTCGACGGCCAACACCGCGGTTCCTGGTGTGTCCGCTGTGCCGTGCGTGTGATCATTGCTTGTACAGCCCTCTCGCAGTGTCCGGAGCAAGTATGGTGGGTCTGACACACCGGAGTCAATGTGTTCTTTTTTCCATTTCCAGGAGTGTATAGGATAATGACTGTAAAGCAGATCATCGTTAGGTCGCCGACCAGTGTAGCCTTGCGGTTCTGGCGCATCACTCTGGAGCCGCGCGAGCGCTACGGTCGCAGGTTCGAATCCTGCCTCGGGCATGTATGTGTGTGATGTCCTTAGGTTAGTTAGGTTTCAGCAGTTCTAAGTTCTAGGGGACCGATGACCTCAGATGTTAAGTCCAATAGTGCTCAGAGCCATTTGAACCAATCGTTAGGTCGACTAGATAATGAGGAAGTAAGATACTCAATCGAATCGGGGCTCAATTTGACTAAAAAACGATATTGGCTGATTATACAAATTCTGAGGCGTCAAGAAACCTTCAGTTTGGTAATGGATGAGAGTGTGCAGGGCTACGAAATGTAGAATGAGACCAAGGGATGTATACAATAAGCAGATTCAATTCGATGTAGGTTTCAGTAGTTATTCGGAGGTACAGACGCTTCCACAGGATAGACTATCATGCGGATTTCCATCAAACCAGTCTTCGGACTGAAGACCAAAACACAACGCCTCTAGCAAACAAAAACAAACATGTAGTACCTGATTACAAGATTAGAGGTGAACGTCTTGAGCATGTCACAGTTATAAGTGTTTATGGTTCAAATGGCTCTGAGCACTACGGGACTTAACTTCTGAGGTCATCAGTCCCCTAGAACTTAGAACTACTTAAACCTAACCAACCTAAGGACATCACACACATCCATGCCCGAGGCAGGATTCAAACCTGCGACCGTAGCGGTCGCGCGGTTCCAAACTGAAGCGCCTAGAACCGCTCGTCCGCTCCGACCGGCATAAGTGTTTATGGGTAATACTAAGAAGCAATGTTAAATGGAACTATCACGTAAAGTCGGTATTATGGAAAGCGAATTGAAGACTTATTTATTGGAAGAAGTGTGGGAGAATGCGGTGCATCTAGAACGGAAATAGCATACAAGACGAGTTCCAGAGAACGGCGCTAGTGTTTGGAATCCCTCTGAAGTAGGGGTTGCACTAGCGATTGAAAGAATTCAGAGACGTTCTACTAGGACTGTAACAGGACAGTATAGCCCATGCAAAAGTGTAGTTTAAATGCTCACGGAACTTAGATGGGAATCCTTTGAAGAAAGACGCTGAAGTTCTCGCAGAAAACTAATGCGTAAATTTACAGGTGTATTCGAAAATGGTTGTGCCACCATTACGCTTCCACCAACGTATATCTCGAGCAGGCATCATGAGTATAAGGTGAGAGAGATGTAGTCACGTACAGAGGCACACAGGCACCAATACTTCCATCGCCCAATATGCGAACAGTGTAAGAAATAATGTTCCGGCGCAACGACAAGCGCCGCCAGGAAGATGAAGAACGCAAGAGCACAGAATGCTGTGAGGCGACGCACTGACTAGGACCGCACCACGACAGCAGCGGCCTCAATCCGGAGAGAATATAAGCACCGCTCCTGCCAGCCTTGGCCGGCCAGTAGAAGAAACAGACAGTACTGGAAGACCCGGACTAGAAACAACGCAGTAGAAATGAGGCACTAGAAGAGCCATTATTAGTGATCCATACGAACTTGTGTGAATTACTTTTATTGACATTCCATACAGCGAAGGACATTATTTGCCTGTCGCCATTTGCTTGCGACCCCAAGTTAAGTATTGTCAATCTACTCTATTGTAATAAAAACCATAAATCTAATGTGTTTGAACTGTTGTTCAGCTATCCGAGAAAGCAACATGCCTTAGGCATCCTATAAGAGACGAGTGGGTAGGGCACCACAAATAAAACCAATGACATTGCTATGATGCACCCTACATCATGCACTGTGCACTGGCTTCCAGCGTATACGAGGTGTGGCTAGAAAAAAACCGAACTAGTACTGGTGAAACAATAAAACGAATGCAATAAGGCTGAAAGTCGCGTGGCCTGTCATGTGACTCTCGCTCCGCCTACTGCTCGAGTTTCATCTGCCTCTTGCACTCAGTCTGCCCGTGGCGTCTGTTTTAAGTAGTTGACGTTTTATCTGTGCGTCGGAAAATGTTGAGTGTACAGAAAGAACAGCGTGTTAACATCAAATTTTGTTTCAAACTAGGAAAATCTGCAAGTGAAACGTTTGTAATGTTACAACAAGTGTACGGCGATGATTGTTTATCGCGAACACAAGTGTTTGAGTGGTTTAAACGATTTAAAGATGGCCGCGAAGACACCAGTGATGACACTCGCACTGGCAGACCATTGTCAGCAAAAACTGATGCAAACATTGAAAAAATCGGTAAACTTGTTCGACAAGATCGCCGTTTAACAATCAGAGCAGTGTCTGAGTTAACAGGAGTTGACAAGGAAAGTGTTAGGCAGATTCTTCATGAAAGTTTCAACATGAATAAAGTGTGTTCAAAAATGGTTCCAAAGTGTCTCACAATTGAACAGAAGGAACGCCGAAGAATGATTTGTTCTGACATCCTGGAAAACATTGAAAGTGATCCCACCTTCTTACAAAATGTTATTACTTGCGATGAATCGTGGTTTTTTACTTACGATCCCGAAACTAAACGCCAATCGATGCATTGGAAAACTCCTGGTTCTCCACGACAAAAAAAAGCACGAATGTCAAAATCGAAATTCAAGGCAATGATGATTGTTTTTTTGACATCAGAGGGATTGTGCACATTGATTGGGTACCAGAGGGACAAACAGTGAATCAGCATTACTACATTAGCGTCCTGGCTACCCTACGTGAGCGAGTACGGAGAACACGGAACGATTTGTGGAGAAAAAAGTCATGGATCCTTCACCAAGACAATGCCCCAGCTCACAGTGCGTTGTCAGTGAAGACGTTTTTGGCAAAACACAACATTCCCATCTTAGATCATCCACCCTACTCACCTGATTTGGCCCCCTGTGACTTTTTTCTTTTCCCTAAAGTCAAGTCAGCTTTGAAAGGAACTAGATTTGAGACTGTTGAAGCAGTAAAAGAAAAAGCGACGGAAGTAATGTATGGACTTACCGAAAATGATCTGCAGCATTGCTATGAACAGTGGAAAATTCGTATGGAGCGGTGTAGAGACCGAGGAGGAGAGTACAATGAAGGAGATAACATGAAATTGTAAATAATTGTAAATAAATGTTTTTTACAGCATCAGTCCGGTTTTTTACTAGCCGTACCTCGTATATGTAGATGTGGTCTCATTCCTAGTCTCTGTACTTTACAAGACCTGGTCATATCCATCCCATATTCCTGCCACTTTTCCTCATACGTATTTCTTATTTCCAGTTCATTATTGCGACAATATTCCAAAATATCGCAGGCCGCTGTGGCCGAGCGGTTCTAGGTGCTTCAGTCCGGAACCGCGCTGCTGCTACGGTCGCAGATTCGAATCCTGCCTCGGGCTTGGATGTGTCTGATGTCCTTAGGTTAATTAGGTTTAAGTAGTTCTAAGTCTAGGGGACTGATGACCTCAGATGTAAAGTCCCATAGTGCTTAGAGCCATTTGACCCATTTTGAACCAAAATATCGTGGCATATCTCTCTATATTATCTCTCACGTCAGAAATCCAGTCACTTGCATCTTGCAATATACTAGTGGGGAGTAACCCCAAAATGAGAGGCGGTTTATCCACGTAGCATATACTACAAGCCCCACACTTTCAGAGGCCCTGCGCCACATGTCTCTTTTCTTTTTTGGGAGAAAATAAATCGTTAGAAGGTTTGAATTGAGACTGACAACATCGCCTAGGGCTATGTATGCATAATTCTGCATTTTTCAAGAAACTAGATGAAACTGATACATTCTGATAAGTCCTGGTCTGCTTTACGCCCAATGAGACCACAGGCTTTCGACACTGTTCCTCACAAGCGTCTTCTAACAAAACTGAATGCCTACAGAGTATCGCCTCAGTTGTGTGACTGGATTCGTGATTTCCTGTGGGAAAGGTCACAGTTCGTAGTAATAGACGGAAAGTCATCGAGAAACACAGAAGTAATAGCCGGCGTTCCCCAAGGAAGTGTTATAGGCCCTCTATTGTTCCTTATCTATATTAACGACATAGGAGACAATCTGAGTATCCGTCTTAGATTGTTTGCAGAAGATGCTGTCATTTACCGTCTTGTAAAGCCATCAGATGAGTAAAGCGACTTGCAAAATGATTTAGACAAGATATCTGTATGGTGCGAAAAGTGGCAATTGACCGTGAGTAAAGAAAGGTGTGAAGTTAGTCACATGAGTACTAAAAGAAGTCAGCTAAATTTCGATTACGCGATAAGTTACACAAATCTGAAGACTGTAAATTGAGCTAAATACTTAGGGATTACAATTACAAATAACGTAAACTGGAACGATCACATAGATAATATTGTGGGTAGAGCAAACCAAAGACTGCGATTCATTGGCAGAACACTTAGAAGGTGCAACAGGTCTACTAAAGACACTGCTTACACCACGCTTGTCCGCCCTATTCTGGAGTATTGCTGTGCGGTGTGGGATCCGCATCAGGTGGGACTGACGGATGTCATCGAAAAAGGACAAAGAAGGGCGGCTCATTTTGTATTACCGCGAAATAGGGGAGATAGTGTCACAGGCATGATACGTGAATTGGAGTGACAATCATTAAAACAAAGGCGTTTTTCGTTACGACGGGATCTTCTCATGAAATTTCAATCACCAGTTTTCTCTTCCGATTGGGAAAACATTCTGTTGGCACCCACCTACATAGGGAGAAATGATCATCACGATAAAATAAGAGAAATCAGGGCTCGCACAGAAAAATTTAAGTGCTCGTTTTCCCGCGTGCCGTTCGAGACTGGAATGGTAGAGAGACAGCTTGAAGGTGGTTCGTTGAACCCTCTGCTATGCTCTTTATTGTGAATAGCAGATTAATCACGTAGATGTAGCTGTAGAAGATAAACAGTGTTCAATAAGTTTATTAACAAGTACAGAAACAAAAGCTGCTTCCCGTAGTAAGTTAATAACAAGAACTGTTTATACTAGTTCGTGGTAAAAACTGAATTTACAGAAGTTCGTAAATGGGCAGATAGCCCCAATAACGAATAAAGTAAATGTCAGTAAAACAGTTACAACGTAAAATAACGGCGACGGCAAATAGCAAAGTCCTTTAGCAGTTTCTGGCGTAGAGGTGTCTTTGTGGCAGTGCCTCAGGTAGTCACTGGTGGCTCCATGTGCCGCAGTGACTGGCTACACACCAGAGCATAGCTAGTACCGAAGTTATCTTAAGTTAGAGCCCTGACTGATGGACAACTACTGCGGACAGCACCTGTCCTGGAGGACTCGAAGGAAAAGACTGGCCTGGAGAGGCTCGGCACCAGCCTAAACACTTGAGCGGCGTCAGTATTCAGCTGAACCTTCTGCAGGCAAGTGACCCGCGGAAGCAACTACGTCCACGGTGCCACTGGTCTGTGGTGTTGCTCACCCGTCGCCTGCCAGCCTGCTCAGAGTGCGCGATCTCCTGTCTGTATTTGCTTGTGTGAACGCTGCGGCTGCTCTATGTTGTGCCACTCAAATGACGCTGATCTGAGAAGGTTTGCCGACAGTGAGGGGGGATGGCGCAAACACAGCGTTTCTGACGTAATTACATTTCATTAAAGCGCATTTTATGTACTGCATATAGACATAAGAATTTTATTTACATGTTTCTGTTCCACCACGGTCTGCTGTGTATTATTATGAAATTGGTCTTAATACATATTAACGAATGACATTATTTGCTTTGCATAGTTAACAAAGCTCTCCTAAAAGTCATTTCTTCATATACACACCTCTCCACTAGCTAAATTATGTATTGTGGTCAGCGAAACAATTACCTGACCTGTATGCTCCCGAAACCTGACAGTTATTCGTTACAATATAGCTTCAGTGTTGCTGGTTTTGAGAGCCTACTATATGTTCCTTTCACTTATTTTGAGTTCAGGCTCAGTGCACCTTTACAGTATGTTCTTCTACCCTGTTTTAAGGAGTTTCTGTAAAGTTTTCATGTGTGCGTTGTACTTTAACCCGTTCAGATATAGCAATGATACCAATTGTTCTAGCCAAATGTCGTAATGTTAACTTCCAAGACTTCAGCACTAAGCAGTGTACGTTGAGCTTTCCCATGCTGTGCGTCATGACGTTTTGCTGTATGGCACTATAGACTGTGTAGTGAAATTTTGTTCTCTCTGGTTGTCTAATCTTTGCAAGTTTATAATACAACGTATTTCATTTTTTAATGTGGCTATAATACTTTGGGATGATATGCACAAATCAGCGCGTGCGACGTGTGGCAACTGTCACTTCTGCTTATTGGAATTTCGATCGATGGTAAAAGTCTGGAACAGTGATTAATTTACTCCTTCCACTTAGTCAAAACAAGAATAAGAGCTCAACGCTCACTTCGTTTCAGTTTATACACAGCATAAGTAGGTTATAGTCCAAAAATTTTATTTAATTTTTGTGATTTTTCGTTGCTGTGTAAATGGAGCTAATAATATTCAACTGGGTCAAATACTTTTACGAGTAAGTTAATTAAGTTGACAGTTCAAATATTATGGAGCATAGCATCAGTTAGAGCCTAAATTGCTGACATAAAATTTTATTAGACGTTACCTTCTTGTGTTATGTGGAACAAAATAATACTTTTTTAAAGATACGAGTACACGAAGACGAACAACAGCGTCGAATTTCATTAGGGCTGCGGCCCTTCGGGGCCTTAAAGCTTCTAGCTTTTTCCAGACATCATCTGCGCAGAATTTCCGCTATAATCTTTGCCCCGTGTTCTATTTTAGCCTTGGGTCTTCCAGTCACTATCAGAAGCAGAACGTCTGCCTAAAGCACAGAGCCTGGTAACGTCTGGTGCAGGGGCGCTGTGCCTAGATCTCAAAATGCTAGCCCCGAAACAAGGCCTCGCAGACCTCTTTTGTAATTGCTTTCAGCTTAACTTTATCTGGAAAAATTAGGCCAGACATGCCACTTCATGCAACAGCTCCTTAAACTTTTATACAAACCAATAGGACACGTAGCTGAGAGACCTGTTGAGTTCTAACACATGTGGGTATTGCCGGTCAATTGCTTCTACTGAGAACACTGATAAATTTACCGCTGTACACTTCTATTAGACGACTGCAGGCTAAAAGAAACTCGCACTCTGTACTGCACTGTGTGCTATGTGACATACTGTACGACAAACATAACATGACACACGACAGTACAGGACATAGCAAATGGTTCAAACGGCTCTGAGCACTATGGGACTTAACATCTGAGGTCATCAGTCCCCTAGAACTTAGAACTACTTAAACCTAACTAACCTAAGGACATCACACACATCCATGCCCGAGGCAGGATTCGAACCTGCGACCGTGGCGTTCGCGCGGTTCCAGACTATAGCGCCTAGAACCACTCGGCCACCCCGGCCGGCACAGGACATAACAGCAGGTGCACATTGGCAAATAGAAAATCAGTCACGTGGACACGTAATGGGAATGAGCAAAGAAAAGACGCTGGTACATAAAAGCAAAGACATCAAACATGATGGATCACACAATTTCATTTGAATACTTGAATTCTTGAAATTTTTCACAAGAATTACACAAATCCCATTTGTCTATAGTCATCTTTCAAAACCGTAAAATACTCTGAACTATCAAACGACATAAATTCCATTGATCCACAGCTGCTTGTACATCAAGAGTTTAAGTAGCTCTGCTGCCTTGAAAAAGCCTGTCTTCCTGGCTTTCCTTTGTACATACCACATAATCCTGCTAACTAACATCTTCACACACAATTCCTTTAACAACACCATCTTTCATTTCTGTAAGATCCTTTGCATTTAAATGGCCTAATCTCCTGTTCGAACTAGATGTAGTAACCATTCCTGACAAATTGCTTCTCCTGTCAATGTTCAGCTTATAAACACAATTAATAAGATCTGCAGATACATCTAATTCTTGATTCCTGTTAAAAATATTACAGTGATCACTATTACATTCAATTGAGTTTCCTTAGTAAATCATCTGCTCACAGACATTAAACATGTTCTCATTTATGGATCACATACACATCATTTTTCACTGTAATATCATAGCAAGTCTTTCCAGTTACAGTTGCTAAATCAATTTCTTCAGTGCACAACAATGGGATTTCAGTTTTATTCGCTGCCACATTTTTATCCATGTTAACAACACTGCTCACTATATTCTTCATCCAATTTATATTAGCTATGAGATGCAACCTAGGACCAGAATCAACATACGAGTCACTTCTATTACAAAAACTACATAAAAACACTGAATTGCAGGAATCAGAGGTTCTGTTTTGTGCGATGCCATCAACCTCAGTGTTAGGGCACTTAATTTTACCATGTCTTGGCTTTTTGCACTTACAACAAATAACTTATTTCTTTATTCATTGTTGGTGCCCTACACTACTTGACATTGTAGGTTCAGTATTATTTTTATATGACAAAAAGGCCCAGTTCGGTAAACATAATTTTGTTTTCTTCGCCAACTTTTTGCTCCAAAACCACTTCCATATCGAGAAGCTTGTTTTTAATTACATCTGTTGTGACAGGACTCCCCGAATGCCAGTGGCCTTAACAATCAGAAAGTATTTTTCTGATAATCCTGCTAACAATAACAAAGCAATCCATTCATCACTAATTGTAAAACCAGTTAAAGTAGCTTTTGACCATTTTCTACTACTTATCTTACATAGCTTGTCACTGAATCACATTTTTCTTAGACGTATTGATATTAGTGCACCTAATACGTTTATTCTTCTTGCAAAACCAGTATTCATACAACGATTTCAGTTTCTGCCACAAGTGCACTGTCGTCACTGCCTCTTTTACATGCACATACAAAGACGGATCAATAGTAAGATTTATTTTCACCTTGACCTTGGCATCTTCGCTTACAATGACTTCTGAGACACATTTTGCCAATCCTTCGAGAACTAGAATATTCTTGATTGCGAAAGCCCAATCTCCGTTCTTTTCACGTCCTTTCAGTTTTGGTACGTTAGTGAAACATCCCACCACCACCTTTAGAAAGCAAAACAGTTATTCTTTTGAGCAAAAGTATCCTGGACTTCAAATAACGACACGTTGTTTCAGATCTGTTAACCGTTTTAACCGACAGTAAACTGAATTCCAGGATACAGTAACCCGTGAATATGGGAACCTGGAAATCTGGATCCATAACCTGCTGAGAGTTCTAACACTTACGGATACAGACGGTAAACTACTTTCGTTTAGACCACTGGTAAACATATTACTGTACACATCGTTAGACCACATCAGATTAAAAGAAGCTCGCACATTAAACTGCTCTGGGTGCTACATGACATACTGTACGACGAACAAAACATGACACACGGCAACACGTGATACAATTGCAGGTACACACTGGCAACTAGACAGGTAGTAAAGTGGACAAGCAGTGAGAGTGAACAGAGCAAAGACACTGCTATGTAAAAGCAAAGAAACACAAAAATCATGGTTCACAGGAGTCCACAGATGTTCATTTGAATGCTTTTGACTAAAATCGACGAGAATTATCGCCATTAATCAAATGCTCCTACAATTTCTACAATTATTCCGTAGCTGATGCGTCGTTGTATCTGTCACAAGAATAGCAGTTTTTAATACCTTTTTTCATTGAGTCCTCTCACTATTATTTGCTACGATAGTTTCTTGAGAGTATACTCTCTTCTTTTTTCTAGGATATTTATAAAGTACGTGAGCCGATAGTACAATTTATGCTAGTTTCCATGGGTCTCAAAGTCTCCCTTACTATAAATATTCGTCAGTCAAACTTGGAAAGTAATGTGCAATATGGTCTGCCATCTCAGATACTGAATACGTGACTGACCAGTCTTGAAGATGGCGTAATATTATCACATGGCTCAATGCAATAAAGAGAATATCAATGTCACTTAACAGTTATTAGCATGATATCAGCCTAAATTGATTGTAAGCCTGGAGAAACAGAAGTACAACTTCAGACAGCCAAGATTGTTATTGTAAAGCCTTTATTGCGACGTCTTAATTCTACTAATGTACGTACATGAGCTTGTATAACCAGTGCAATATGTACGTTGTTTATTTAACAGTTATTTTATGCCTGACTTGCTCATATACACTACTGGCCATTAAAATTGCTACACCAAGAAGAAATGCAGATGATAAACGGACGTTCATTGGACAAATATATTATACTAGAACTGACATGTGATTACATTTTCACGCAATTTGGATGCATAGATCCTGAGAAATTAGTGCCCAAAACAACCACCTCTGGCCCTAATAGCGGCCTTGATACGCTTGGGCATTGAGTCAAACAGAGCTTGGATGGCGTGTACAGGTACAACTGCACATGCAGCTTCAACACGATACCACAGTTCATCAAGAGTAGTGACTGGCGTGTTGTGACGAGCCAGTTGCTCGGCCAGCATGGACCAGAGGTTTTCAGTTGGTGAGAGATCTGGAGAATGTGCCTGCCAGGGCAGCACTCCAACATTTTCTGTATCCAGAAAGGTCCGTACAGGACCTGCAACATGCGGTCGTGCATTATTCTGCTGAAATGTAGGGTTTCAGAGGGATCGAATGAAGGTTAGAACCACGGGTCGTAAAACATCTGAAATGTAACGTCCACAGTTCAAAGTGCCGTCAATGCGAACAAGAGGTGACCGAGACGTGTAACCAATGGCACCCCATACCATCACACCGGGTGATACGCCAGTATGGCCATCACGAATACACGCTTCCAATGTGCGTTCACCGCGATGTCACCAAACACGGATGCGACCATGATGATGCTGTACACAGAACCTGGATTCATCCGAAAAAATGACGTTTTGCCATTCGTGCACCCAGGTTCGTCGTTGAGTACACCATCGCAAACGTCGTCGAACTGTTCGTGCAGATGGTTGTTGTCTTGCAAACGGCCCCATCTGTTGACTCAGGGATCGAGACGTGGCTGCACGATCCGTTACAGCCATGCAGATAAGATGCCTGTCATCTTGACTCCTAGTGATACGAGGTCGTTGGGATCCAGGACGGCGTTCCGTATTACCCTCCTGAACCCACCGATTCCATATTCTGCTAACAGAATGGGGGCATAAATATGCTCAGCCAACGCGTTGCGCATGTCCCAAGGCAAAACACGAAGATTCGTCCACCGCTGTCCATGGCGGCTGACGCTGGCTGTAAGTTTACGCCGCCAGTTCACTTCTGTACCTTGCTGTGACTGTAAGCGGCTCCACGCCCTGCCGTAGCGCTGCGAGTGGCAGATTTGCTGTTGCAGGTGCGCTCTACCGCTGCTGAAGGCGACAGTTGCGCTGGCGCCAAACAAAGAGTCGAGCGACTTGATTGTACGGCTATGCAGTGAATCACTAATTCACATCACATAATGGTGCCATGAACTGCATGTTACTGAATTATAATTTTTTGGGTTGAAGCAACACCTCGTCTTTCATAAAATCACTAGCTGAGTACCCGAAACTGCCAGGAGACGTGTTTCTTCCAATCTTCTATTAGTCCGTCCCTTCTGTCAATCTGCTCCTCTCTCCCCTGTCCATCTGATCCTTCCTCTCTGTCAACCTCCCCCTCCCCCTTTATTACATCCTCACACACTCTCTTTGTCCGTCTCCTCCTCTTCCCTTTCTTTGTCCATCTCCTCCTCTTCCCTTCCTCTGTCCATCTGCTCCTGACTCTTCCGTCCATCTGCTCCTCCCCTTCTGCCCATCTAGTCCTCTCCTTTCTGTCAATGTCCTCCTCCCCCTCTAAATCCTCCACTTCCCTCTGTCGATATCTCCCTCCCACTTTAAGCCATCGCCTCCTCGCTCTCTCAGCCCGTCTTCTTCTCCTCTCTCCGTCCATCTCTTCCCGTTACCTCTCTCAGTCCAACTCCTCCTCTTTCCTTTCTTGTCAATTTCTTCTCTCACCTCTCTCTTTCTATTTCTTCCATTTTCGCCCATGTGCCCCTCCCTCTCTATCCATCCACTTCTCCCCCTGCCGGCCGGAGTGGCCGAGCGGTTCTAGGCGCTGCAGTGTGTGATGTCCCTAGGTTAGTTAGGTTTAAGTAGTTCTAAGTTCTAGGGGACTGATGACCTCAGCGGTTAAGTCCCATAGTGCTCAGAGCCATTTGAACCTTCTCCCCCTGTCTGTCTACATTCCCTTTTCCCTCTCTCGTCTTTCCATCACCTTGAACCCCCTTCTCCCTCCACGTTATCATCCCCACGCCATAGGAGGATGCTGGTTGTTATCACCCCCCCCCCCCAAGTATTTCCTTCCAGACAATAATTATCACGTCTACCATGTTTGGTTGAAATCGATACAGGGATTTAGGATTGGATTTTTACCCGTGGCTTTCTTGCGTACGCACATGTCACTGATACGTCTCTATCGGTTTCTCCCTGGGCCGATTTCACCGGTGTAAGGGGTCTCTGGCCCTCCTCGTCGCGAGAGAGCGCTCGCCGCAGTTTGGGGAGAACTTTTAAGCAGCGCACAAGCGTGAAACGAGGTCTTGTCTGTGGAGAGAGAGTTGAACACGAGGAGGAAGGCGGCACTCGAGGTCACGAGCTGGCATTTACGCCCGAGACCGACAGGCAGCCGGAGCAGAAGTTTTAGATTCGTCGCCGTCCAGAAGATACGGGAGAGAGGCAGAGAGCAGCATAGTGCCACTGGGCCAGTACGCCGTGATGCGGGATGTGCAAGACGCACTGCACTGGAAGCTCACTCTCGTCCTTGACATCTTACCAACAGATAGAGTTTGCTGGACGTGACAGCCAAGTTAATTTCTTCATGTCTACTGAACTCTTAAATTCACTTGGTGTTTATTCTGACGGGTACAGGCCGTTATTTTGTACCTCCGATTAAAATTCGGTCTTACACTTTTACTCTCGACCAAGACTAAGATACCAGCGTCCGCTCTGTCAGCATTAAACTTATACTACTTTATTTGTTAACCTGTTGGCCAATGTGGTCGTGATTTTTAAAACTTTTAAAAAAAATTACATTGTCACTTGTAGCAGCTAGGTGCAGATGGGGGTATATATGCGTGACCGATGCCAAGTCAGTAAAGAATTGTACCCTCCTGGAAATTGAAATAAGAACACCGTGAATTCATTGTCCCAGGAAGGGGAAACTTTATTGACACATTCCTGGGGTCAGATACATCACATGATCACACTGACAGAACCACAGGCACGTAGACACAGGCAACAGAGCACGCACAATGTCGGCACTAGTACAGTGTATATCCACCTTTCGCAGCAATGTAGGCTGCTATTCTCCCATGGAGACGATCGTAGAGATGCTGGATGTAGTCCTGTGGAACGGCTTGCCATGCCATTTCCACCTGGCGCCTCAGTTGGACCAGCGTTCGTGCTGGACGTGCAGACCGCGTGAGACGACGCTTCATCCAGTCCCAAACATGCTCAATGGGGGACAGATCCGGAGATCTTGCTGGCCAGGGTAGTTGACTTACACCTTCTAGAGCACGTTGGGTGGCACGGGATACATGCGGACGTGCATTGTCCTGTTGGAACAGCAAGTTCCCTTGCCGGTCTAGGAATGGTAGAACGATGGGTTCGATGACGGTTTGTATGTACCGTGCACTATTCAGTGTCCCCTCGACGATCACCAGTGGTGTATGGCCAGTGTAGGAGATCGCTCCCCACACCATGATGCCGGGTGTTGGCCCTGTGTGCCTCGGTCGTATGCAGTCCTGATTGTGGCGCTCACCTGCACGGCGCCAAACACGCATACGACCATCATTGGCACCAAGGCAGAAGCGACTCTCATCGCTGAAGACGACACGTCTCCATTCGTCCCTCCATTCACGCCTGTCGCGACACCACTGGAGGCGGGCTGCACGATGTTGGGGCGTGAGCGGAAGACGGCCTTACGGTGTGCGGGACCGTAGCCCAGCTTCATGGAGACGGTTGCGAATGGTCCTCGCCGATACCCCAGGAGCAACAGTGTCCCTAATTTGCTGGGAAGTGGCGGTGCGGTCCCCTACGGCACTGCGTAGGATCCTACGGTCTTGGCGTGCATCCGTGCGTCGCTGCGGTCCGGTCCCAGGTCGACGGGCACGTGCACCTTCCGCCGACCACTGGCGACAACATCGATGTACTGTGGAGACCTCACGCCCCACGTGTTGAGCAATTCGGCGGTACGTCCACCCGGCCTCCCGCATGCCCACTATACGTCCTCGCTCAAAGTCCGTCAACTGCACATATGGTTCACGTCCACGCTGTCGCGGCATGCTACCAGTGTTAAAGACTGCGATGGAGCTCCGTATGCCACGGCAAACTGGCTGACACTGACGGCGGCGGTGCACAAATGCTGCGCAGCTAGCGCTATTCGACGGCCAACACCGCGGTTCCTGGTGTGTCCGCTGTGCCGTGCGTGTGATCATTGCTTGTACAGCCCTCTCGCAGTGTCCGGAGGAAGTATGGTGAGTCTGACACACCGGTGTCAATGTGTTCTTTTTTCCATTTCCAGGAGTGTATTTATAATATAGTTATTACTCTGTGTACTATCTTTCTTAACAAACACTGTTTATCACCAGAGCTTTGGGTCAATAATTAATCTGTTAACTGGTAAAACTTGCTTCAATAGTAGAAATTAAAACTTGGCTGTGTGCCTTATTTTACTACTCCAAAATTCTGCTGAGTGGCTTGTTCATTTAAAAATTTGTGGTTTGATTATAAGTACTGAATGCCACTTCCCTTTTATGTTATTGAACCTTGTTTAATGTGGCACAGAGCTTTTTAAATGTATGTCTAATACATTTAGCTAGTTATTTAAACTCTTAACTGACGAGGGCACAAGCTCAGTGGGCGTTCTTAATATTTGTTTTAAGGTTGTGCACAACTATTAACTTGTTAACTGCTTGACGGCTATAAGCCCGTTACCTTGTTGGAGGGTTTCTTTTAAACGTCCAGTTGGGCCGTTGTTAACGTATCAATATATGCAAACGAAAGTTTTAACATTGTGTGTTTGCCAGTATAATTTGCTTACTGCTAAAGGATTCTGCATCTCCTACGTCTATACCTGTACTCTGCAAATCTCCGTGAAGTTCATGGTAGA
The DNA here is from genome assembly GCF_023864345.2 of Schistocerca serialis cubense. NCBI lineage: Eukaryota > Metazoa > Arthropoda > Insecta > Orthoptera > Acrididae > Schistocerca > Schistocerca serialis. The sequence goes on from NC_064643.1 coordinate 467,502,152, forward strand.
GGGCGCGGCTCATTAGGGTTTCTTCCTGTTCCATTCACTTATGAAATGCGGGAAGAATGACTGTTTGAATGGCTCTGTGCGTGCTGTAATTAATCTTGTCCTAACGATCCCTATGTGAGTGATACGTAGCGGGTCTGAGTATATTTCTAGAGTCATCATTTGAAGCTGGTTCTTGAAACTTTGTTAGTAGACTTACTCCAAGAATCTGCCATTTTAGTTGTTCAGTATGTTGTGACACTCTTCAAAGGATCAAACAGACCTGTGCCCATTCGTGCTGCCCATCTCTGCACACGTTCAATATTCCTGTATCCATAACAATCTACTCCATGGTTAAGTAAAACCTACCCTTAACCTATGAAATTCCATTTCAGTCACATAATATATTTCACGATTACTTAACATATTTCACAAGTATTTGTACACATATTTCACCTGTATCTCTAGCGAATTTCACCCTGCAGTTTCGTTTTCACGCAGCTCCATGTTTATGACGTTATACACTGAAGAGTCAAAGAAACTGGTACACCTGTCTAATATCGTGCAGGGCCCCCGCGAGCACGTAGAAGTGGCACAACACGACGTGACATTGACTCGACTAATGTCTGAAGTAGTGATGGAAAAAATTGATACCATTAATCCTGCAGAGCTGCCCATAAATCCGTAAGAGTACGAGGGAGTGGAGATCTCTTCTAACAGCACGTTGCAAGGCATCACAGATACGCTCAATAACGTTCATGATTGGGGAGTATGGTGGCCAGCGGAAGTGTTTAAACTCAGAAGAGTGTTCCTGGAACCACTCTGTAGCAATTCTGGAAGTGTGGGGTGTCACATTGCCCTGCTGCAATTGCCCAAGTCCTTAGGAATGCACAATGGACACGAATGGATGCAGGTCATCAGACGGGATGCTTACGCACATGTCACCTGTCAGAGCCGTATCTTGACGTATCAGGTGTCCCATATCACTCCAATTGCACGCGCCCCACACCGTTACAGAGCCTCCACCAGCTTGAACAGTCCCCTGCTGACATGCAGGGCCCATGAATTCATGAGGTTGTCTCAATACCCATACGCGTCCATCCAATCTGTACAATTTGAAAGGAGACTCGACCGATCAGGAAACATATTTCCAGTCATCAACAATCTAATGTCGGTGTTGACGGACCCAGGTGACACATAAAGCTTTGTGTCATGCAGTCATCAAAGGTACACGAGTGGACCTTCGGCTCCGGAAGTCCATATCGATGGTGTTTCGTTGAATAGTTTACACGCTGACACTTGGTGATGACCCATCATTGAAATCTGCAGCAATTTGCGGAATGGTTGCACTTCTGTCACGCTGAACGATTCTCTTCAGTCGTGGTTGGTCCCGTTCTTCAAGGAACGTATTCCGGCTGCAGCAATGTCGGAGACTTGATGTTTTACCGGATTCCTGACAACCACGGTGCGCTTGTGAAATGGTCGTACGGGTAAATCCCCACTTCATCGCTACCTCGGAGATGCTGTGCCCCATCGCTCGTACGCCGACTATAACACCACGTTCAAACTCACTTAAATCTCGATAACCTTCCATTGTAGCAGCAGTAACCGATCTAACAAATGCACCAGACGCATGTTGTCTTATATAGGTGTTGCCGACAGCAGCACCGTATTCTGTTTGTTTCCATATCTCTGTATTTGAATACGCATGCCTATACCAGTTTCTTTGCCGCTTCAGTGTATCTCCTGAACTGTGAGTCATACTACGAAATAATTTTGTATACATGTTCTGTGGTATATGTGGATATTGGCTGCGAAATGTGTCGCAAATAGAGTTACGATGCAGCAGGTTTATTACATGAACAGGAAAAGGTAGTAAGTGACAAACTTCTTTCCTTTCCTGATTTTGAGGGCGTTGTCGGCGAGAACAACTTTTTGTGAAAATTTAAAATTATGTGTTAAGTTTTTTGCAAGTGTCCAAGTGCTCCCATTCTCAGATAATGGACGAACAAAGTTTGGGTATTCGTATGCCGTGTGTACACATCTTTTTCACCCCATCCCGTTGGTAGGCGGGTGGTTCTTACCCTCACAGTGATTCTTTACATACAGTAAGTGATACGTGTACCTCATTTGGTTGAAATCGGTGCGTCGTTTAGATGGAGATGTGAAATATAAATACATACATACATATGTACAGAAGTTTTTATAATATATATGGGTAATCTGAATATCTTCCCTCTAACTCTCATTATTTGTATTTCATCCCTCCAAATAGATATCCAACTGCCATCTTGTCTATGTGCAACAATACCAGAGCCTGTGCAATAAAGCTTTGGATTTGTTGATCACAGTTCTACAATAATTTCTTCCAACCTAGCATCCTTAGCTTCCATTCTCTTGATTAATTTTTGTTCCACGTTATGTTTTATTTATCCACATCTTTATCTTAACTGATTCTTCTGCTTAACTGAATAAGATTTTGCTTTTCTCATTGACTGCCATTTCAGTTACATGAATCTTGAAGCAACCTATCCACCCCATCTCGCTAACCTGAGCAACCACCATTTCTTGTCGAGCCTCGTAACTGTCACTTGTTTGAGTCTTACGTATAATCTACAATAGGGGCGACGAATATTTTGGTTCGTGGGCCGTGCCTGGACATGAGTGCCAAAGCGCTAAGCTCGCTTCACATGTACCCTATCGCCACGCCACGCTGTATGAGCGTGAGGGGGGGAAGAGGGGATAACTGCGAATGCGCCGAATTTAAATGGCAGTGGTTTTATGTTTAACATAGTTCAAAAACGAATCAAATTTTCGGCATCATTTCATTATTTTTGACACACTGAAGACAATTTTTATGTGGTACGAACTGTCGGCATACGGACAGAGCCAGTCAATTTCATAGTTTTGCACTCAAGTTGTCACGTATAAGTCATTTATTTAGTTTCATAATCGGAAAATGGTATTTCAGGCAAATATGTCGATCGATGAATTGTAACACGTTTGCAACCTCATCATGGTGACTTGGAAACTCCACCGGAGGAAAGCGATGTGAGCGTCCTGGACAGTTTTAACGTAAAAAAGTTTGTCATTAAAACTGGAATTATCTTGCAGGTCAATCAATTACATCGTCACATGCGCAGGGGCGCATTTAACTGAAACAGCAAACGGTCTTGAAAACAGGACGGAAACAAATGTAAGACTGACAGGGCCCTCAAAATTTTTAAATACTATCCTTGCAGTTCTTTCAAGGTCAAAATGAATTCTTAAAATCGCATGTTTTCTTTAACGTCAGGGAGCTTAGGGAACTGGACGGTCTTTGTCAGATCGTGTCCCTTCTACGTCTTACTGTGGGCAGTGTACAGATGAGTCCATTTAAAATGCGAAGACTGCAGTCCATTCCGGTTGTTCTAATTTTCGTTCTTGCACTCATTTTTCCTTCATAAATTGCACATTATCGAATTTTAAACCAAAAAAATCGTTCTACTCATGGCCCTCGACTTAACCAACATACTTCGCAAAATATATGAAGTCTCCATACTCTTCTTTCAGTTCCTTTGACAAACGGTGCAACTGACAACGGAATCGTGTGTGCGCCTTCAGAAATTTTGCTATTCGTAACACCGATTTCTTCACGTGCTCCGGGCCTGTAAATTTAGCAGAAAGTGCTTTTTGATTTACCGAACAATGAATCCCGTCTGTCGATCGTTGTAATTTGTTGCTCTTCCACTGTCATCTAAATCTTTAAATTCTTTCTGCATTAAACTGTAATGTCGTTTCATAGCAACTATGCAGTACCTGCCGCTTATGCGAATTGAGAATTCTCATCCCTCTCTTATGTCATTTCCATTCATTTTAAAGAACTACGCCGATAGATCGCTAGACTGCCTCTTTTTGTACAAACAGCCACTGAACCTGTGAGCGTCCTTCATACTACAAACGAAAGGCGAAGGTTGAACAGCGCTGACAGCACGATTCTGCCGAACTCAGAGAGTTGTGCCGACCGAAAAATGCCGCACAGCAAAGCTAAATGAAATGTCGCGCTGTACCGGGTACTTACGAGAAGATTAGATTAGATTTACTTTCATTCCAATTGATCCGTAGTGAGGACGTTCTCAAGAATGTAGAACATATCAGAAAAACAATAATACATTGCAGATATTTACAACTAAAACAAATAAGCTAAGGTACCTCACACAGATCCCAAGTGGAATGATCGTCATTTTTTATGAACACTAAATGAAAGGATCATTTTACAACACTCATTTACTAAGATCACATTAATGCACCAAATTTAAAATTTAAAAAAATTATTTCTGAGGTAATAAACATATAATAGAACTACTACAACACTTATTTACAATCGACGCATTACTGCACTGAAATGGTGCATTGTACTTTATATATATATATATATATATATATATATATATATATATATATATATATATATATATATATATATAAAATCAGATGGTTCTACTGAGAAATTCATCAATGGAGTAAAAGGCGTTGGCCACCAACAAATCCTTTAAGCTTCTCTTAAATTTAATTTCATTGGTTGTTAAACTTTTTATGGCTGCTGGGAAGATATTGAAAATGTGTGTTCCCGAATAATGCACAGATTTTTGTACCAGAGTGACTTTAAATCCTTGTGAAGATTATTCTTATTTATAGAACTGATTTCATGAACTGAGCTGTTGGTTTGAAAAAGTGATGTATTTTTAATGACAAATTTCATTAAGTAAAAAATATATTGGGAAGCAGTACTTAGTATCCCTAGTTCCCTAAACAGGCCTCTGCAGGATGTTCTTGAGTTCACACCACATATAACTATTATTCCAAGTTTTTGTACCCGGAAACTTTAGCTTGGCTTGATTAATTACCCCAAAAAATAATCCCATATGACATTATGGAGTGAAAGTAAGCATAGTATGCCAGCTTTTTCATTTTTATATCCCCTATGTCTGACAAGCTAACTCTTGGTTCAAGAATCATGAAAGAAGGTTGCATACATGGAAGATCGCTGGAGATACAAGAAGGTTTCAGATAGATTATATAATGATTAGACAGAGATTTAGGAACCAGATTTTAAATTGTAAGACATTTCCAGGGGCAGATGTGGACTCTGACCACAATCTATTCTTTATGAACTGTAGATTAAAACTAAAGAAACTGCAAAAAGGTGGGAATTTAAAGAGATGGAATCTGGATAAACTGACTAAACCAGAGGTTGTACAGAGTTTCGGGGAGAGCATAAGGAAACAATTGACAGGAATGTGGGAAAGAAATACAGTAGAAGAACAATGGGTAGCTTTGAGGAATTAAATAGTGAAGGCAGCAGAGGATCAAGTAGGTAAAAAGACGAGGGCTAGTAGAAATCCTTGGGTAAGAGAAGAGATACTGAATTTAATTGATGAAAGGAGAAAATAAAAAAATGCAGTAAGTGAAGCAGGCAAAAAGGAATACAAACGTCTCAAAAATGAGATCGACAGGAAGTGCAAAATGGCTAAGCAGGGATGGCTAGAGGACAACTGTAACGATGTAGAGGCTTATCTCACGAGGGGTAAGATAGATACTGCCTACAGGAAAATTAAAAAGACCTTTGGAGAAAAGAGAACCACTTGCATGAATATCAAGAGCTCAGATGGAAACCCAGTTCTAAGCAAAGAAGGGAAAGCAGAAAGGTGGAAAGAGTATATAGAGAGTCTATACAGGGGCGATGTTCTTGAGGATAATATTATGGAAATGGAAGATGAGGTAGATAAATATGAAATGGGAGATATGATACTGCGTGAAGAGTATGACAGAGCACTGAAAGACCTGAGTCGAAACAAGGCCCCAGGAGTAGACAACATTCCATTAGAACTACTGACAGCCTTGGGACAGCCAGTCCTGACAAAACTCTACCATCTGGTGAGCAAGATGTATGAGACAGGCTAAATACCCTCAGACTTCAAGAAGAATATAATAATTCCAATCCCAAAGAAAGCAGGTGCTGACAGTTGTGAAAATTACAGAACAATCAGTTTAATAAGTCTCGGATGCAAAATACTAACGCGAATTCTTTACAGACGAATGAAAAACTGGTAGAAGCAGACCGTGGGGAAGATCAGTTTGGATTCCGTAGAAATGTTGGAACACGTGAGGCAATACTGACCCTACGACTTATCTTAGAAGCTAGATTAAGGGAAGGCAAACCTATGTTTCTAGCATTTGTAGACTTAGAGAAAGCTTTTGACAATGTTCACTGGAATACTCTCTTTCAAATTCTGAAGGTGGCAGGGGTAATACACAGGGAGCGAAAGGCTATTTACAATTTGTGCAGAAACCAGATGGCAGTTATAAGAGTCGAGGGGCATGAAAGGGAAGCAGCGGTTGGAAAGGGAGTGAGACAGGGTTGTAGCCTCTCCCCGATGTTATTCAATCTGTATATTGAGCAAGCAGTGAAGGAAACAAAAGAAAAAATAGGAATAGGTATTACAATCAAAGGAGAAGAAATAAAAACTTTGAGGTTCGCCGATGACTTTGTAATTCTGTCAGAGACAGCAAAGGGCTTAGAAGAGCAGTTGAACGGAATGGATAGTGTCTTGAAAGGAGAATATAAGATGAACATCAACAAAAGCAAAACGAGGATAATGGAATGTAGTCGAATTAAGTCGGGTGATGCTGATGTAATTATATTAGGAAATGAGAAACTTAAAGTAGTAAAGGAATTTTGCTATTTGGGGAGCAAAATATCTGATGATGGTCGAAGTAGAGAAGATATAAAATGTAGACTCTCTATGGCAAGGAAAGCGTTTCTGAAGAAGAGAAATTTGTTAACATCGAGTATAGATTTAAGTGTCAGGAAGTCGTATTTGTATGGAGCGTAGCCATGAATGGAAGTGAAACATGGACGATAACTAGTTTGGACAAGAAGCAAATAGAAGCTTTCGAAATGTGGTGCTACAGAAGAATGTTGAAGATTAGATGGGTAGATCATATAACTAATGAGGAGGTATTGAATAGGATTGGGGAGAAGAGATGTTTGTGGCACAATTTGACTAGAAGAAGGGATCAGTTGGCAGGACATGTTCTGAGGCTCATCAAGGCATCTCCAATTTGGAGGGCAGAGTGGAGGGTAAAAATCGTAGAGGGAGACCAAGAGATGAATACACTAAGCAGATTCAGAAGGATGTAGGCTGCAGTAGGTACTGGGAGATGAAGAAGCTTGCACAGGATAGAGTAGCATGGAGAGCTGCATCAAACCAGTCTCAGGACTGAAGACCACAACAACAACTACAGCATGTCTGACAGAATTCGCATTGCAAATAGACATTTGCTTGGACGGTACAGCAGTTCTGTAGTGTGCTCCTCCCAGTTGAATTTATTATCAATCTGTAATCCCAAGAATTTAACATTGTCCGCTACTTCTATCTGCTTGTCATCACATGTTAGGCATATACTCGTGAGAGACCCCTTACAAGTTCTGAACTGCATGTAGCGTGTTTTTTCAAAGTTTAGTAACAAATAATTGACTAGGAACCAGTGATTAATGTCCATAAATATCTTATTACCCGATCTTTCTAAGACTACACTTGATTTTCTATTTATTGCAATGCTTTTATCATCGGCATACAAATCAAACTTGACATCTAGTAATGTTACTGATGAAAGGTTATTGATATACATAAGAAAAAGTAATGGCCCTAATATGGAACCTTGTGTGGCCCCACATGTAATTAGTTCCCAGTTGGATGATATCTGATAGCTTAATACATATCTCTTTCCTAATAACGCCCTTTGTTTCCTGCCAGATATATAAGATTTGAACCATTTTGCAGCATTTCCTGTTGCAACATAATATTCTAATTTACTTGAAAGGACATTGTGATTTACACAGTCAAATGCCTTTGACAGATCACAAAACATACCAGTTGCCTGCAATTTTTTGTCTAATGAATTAAGTACATTTTCATTATAAGTGTAGATAGGCATCTCAATATCAGAAACATTTAGAAATTCGAACTGCGACTTTGACAATATGTTATTTGTGACAAGATGGTTATACATCAGATTGTACATTACCTTTTCTAAAAATTTTGAGAATGCTGGAAAAAGTGAAATTGGACGGAAATTTGACGCTGTTTCTTTATCTCCCTTCTTAAACAGTGGTTTAACTTCAGCATTTGTCAACCATTCAGGAAATATTCCACTAATAAACGACTGGTTACACAGATAGCTTAATACACTCCTGGAAATTGAAATAAGAACACCGTGAATTCATTGTCCCAGGAAGGGGAAACTTTATTGACACATTCCTGGGGTCAGATACATCACATGATCACACTGACAGAACCACAGGCACATAGACACAGGCAACAGAGCATGCACAATGTCGGCACTAGTACAGTGTATATCCACCTTTCGCAGCAATGCAGGCTGCTATTCTCCCATGGAGACGATCGTAGAGATGCTGGATGTAGTCCTGTGGAACGGCTTGCCATGCCATTTCCACCTGGCACCTCAGTTGGACCAGCGTTCGTGCTGGACGTGCAGACCGCGTGAGACGACGCTTCATCCAGTCCCAAACATGCTCAATGGGGGACGGATCCGGAGATCTTGCTGGCCAGGGTAGTTGACTTACACCTTCTAGAGCACGTTGGGTGGCACGGGATACATGCGGACGTGCATTGTCCTGTTGGAACAGCAAGTTCCCTTGCCGGTCTAGGAATGGTAGAACGATGGGTTCGATGACGGTTTGGATGTACCGTGCACTATTCAGTGTCCCCTCGACGATCACCAGTGGTGTACGGCCAGTGTAGGAGATCGCTCCCCACACCATGATGCCGGGTGTTGGCCCTGTGTGCCTCGGTCGTATGCAGTCCTGATTGTGGCGCTCACCTGCACGGCGCCAAACACGCATACGACCATCATTGGCACCAAGGCAGAAGCGACTCTCATCGCTGAAGACGACACGTCTCCATTCGTCCCTCCATTCACGCCTGTCGCGACACCACTGGAGGCGGGCTGCACGATGTTGGGGCGTGAGCGGAAGATGGCCTAACGGTGTGCGGGACCGTAGCCCAGCTTCATGGAGACGGTTGCGAATGGTCCTCGCCGATACCCCAGGAGCAACAGTGTCCCTAATTTGCTGGGAAGTGGCGGTGCGGTCCCCTACGGCACTGCGTAGGATCCTACGGTCTTGGCGTGCAGCCGTGCGTCGCTGCGGTCCGGTCCCAGGTCGACGGGCACGTGCACCTTCCGCCGACCACTGGCGACAACATCGATGTACTGTGGAGACCTCACGCCCCACGTGTTGAGCAATTCGGCGGTACGTCCACCCGGCCTCCCGCATGCCCACTATATGCCCTCGCTCAAAGTCCGTCAACTGCACATACGGTTCACGTCCACGCTGTCGCGGCATGCTACCAGTGTTAAAGACTGCGATGGAGCTCCGAATGCCACGGAAAACTGGCTGACACTGACGGCGGCGGTGCACAAATGCTGCGCAGCTAGCGCCATTCGACGGCCAACACCGCGGTTCCTGGTGTGTCCGCTGTGCCGTGCGTGTGATCATTGCTTGTACAGCCCTCTCGCAGTGTCCGGAGCAAGTATGGTGGGTCTGACACACCGGTGTCAATGTGTTCTTTTTTCCATTTCCAGGAGTGTATGTTACTTAACTCAGAATCACATTCTTTAATTAATGTTATTGATATTTCATCATATCCACTAAATGTTTTTTTATTTTAAAGATTTTGTGATGGACATTACTTCTGCTGGGGTAGTGAGTGTCAAATTCATATTATGGAAGTTATTTGAATTGTCTGGTCTGAGGTATCCCATGGCAGCATCTACAGAACCTGACAACCCCAACTTTTCAGTAACAGTTGTAGAATGTTTGTTAAAAAGTTCTGCAACATTTTACACATCTGTCACCAATGTATCATTTACTCTTAATGCTATTTGTCCTACTTCATGTCTAGTTCTACCGGTCTCCTCCTTCACCATATCCCACATTGTCTTTATTTTTTTATCTGATATGACTATCTTTTCCTTGTAATATATTTGCTTCGATGTCTGTATTACAGTCTTTAATATTTCGCAGTATTTCTTGTAATGTGCTATAGCATCAACATCAGAACTGTTTTGGATTGATAGATACAGTTCTCTTTTTGATTTACAAGCTACCTCTATTCCTTGAGTAATCCATGACTTCTTGGTAGACTTTGCTCTAACCTCGATTAGTTTTGAGGGAAAACATTGTTCAAATAAGGCAAGCACTTTATTAGCAAAAGTGTTATATTTTTCATTGAGGCCATGAGCGCTGTAAACATCAGTCCAGTGAATGTCTCTGAGTAGTGCCCTAAAACAATCAATTTTTAGTTTCCTGATTAACCTCCTGAGTTCAGATTTAACAGATTTTATATCCTGTTCAGCGTTAATATTAACAGAAGGAACTGCATGTGACAGTCTAATAGGCCATTGACTATTGGTTTCATCATATAATTTTGTTCATTGGACTTTCCTATAAACATATTATCAATGGCTGGTCGTGAGCATTTTAAGCAGCATGCTCACAGGCATGTCCAAATTTCGGGCAATTCCCCATGCACTCCTATGTTTGCACACCACAGCTCGACTCCTCATGCAATGCTGTGGTCACATCTACAACAGACGGTGGATCACCTGCTTTCCTTCCTCTACCACACTGCACTTCAAAAGAAATAGTCATTTCGAATTCCGTAATCATTTTCTCCAGACCCTTAGCAGACATCAATCAGTGTTCGGAACTTCAACAGCAGCACACGATCCTTCATGGAGACAGTCATGTTGTGCATCTCGGACGTAAGCTGAGGAAGAGCCCTGGTGTGCGTATTCTGACCTTACAGCACAATTGTCCCATAAGATTTTACCCTGCATCAATAATATACTGTTCAGATTTGACGTCCTTCTGAGCAGTGGTTCTCTTTCTGCAGCATTTGAAACTGGAACTTTAATTGTGAATATCCTGTACATAAATGGTTTTGCAGATGAGCCTGTTTGCAAAGGTTGCTGTCTATAGAAGATAGCAGCGCCAGATGACGGTAACAAAATGCAGACTTGTGGACCGATAATTGATGCAGGGACTGGTGATTGACCTTGAATCGTAAATAAATGTAATATGCTCTGGATAAAGAAGCGAAAAGATCTATTACGTTCGATTATACTGTTGGTGATAAACAACTGAAAACAGTAACAACAATAATATGCCTCAACATAACCTCTGGAAAAACCTGGGGTGGAACTGTTGTGTATGACTTCATACACAATGGTAAGCAGAGGTGGGCTACAGAATGGTGGAGCAACTGTCATCTGTTGTGGTATCAGGCGCCAAATGTGGCGTATTGAAACTCAGCGAGAACTTTCCAAATGATTTATTTGCTTCCACTACAGTGCCCCGTTCACCTCGGTCTGTGTCACAAGGCCCCGCAATGCTGAGGAAGCACCACAGCGACCTGTGGGCCTGTGCAACGCAACGCTGTGTCTTGGCGGCCTTGTACGCCAGCTGCAGAGTTCCAGTTACGTCAGGATGGCTGCGCCAGCAGCCGACTCAGCAGCCACCATCCCTGCTGACTACCTGTTGCCCCGTCGGGAGCTGTAGGAAGCGATCCAGCGTCCGAATCTGCGGCCCTTACCTCAGAAGTCTCCGGCGTGTGTCAGGAGCTGAGACAACTGATTGTGGTAGCGAGCCGAAGAGTGGCCCCTCCGCTGGCTGGGTGCAGACTCTGTGTCAGCCTCAGAAAGTCGAACCAATGACCCACCATGGACTGGGACGCTGGCACCCCATCTGTTGCTGCGTGTAGCCCAGTGGTGTGATATGCCTTGCCGTCCAGGAGAGCTGCCACACTTGAATGACTGTCGTTAGAAAACGACACCTATTTATACTCGGCTGTGCGCCTCTGTCTTTCCAAGCACATCAGTTCACGTCATGTATGCATAACACTTAGAGTGGCCAGTGGCCCTCTTCTGCCTGTGACTTGCACCATGGAAACAGCTGTGTGCACCCTCTCTGGCAGTTCTACACCCCTGTGGCCATAGGAAAGCTGGGCAGAGGGAGAAGCGATGAGTGAACAAGTAAAACAGCAAAGAGAATATTTACTTAATTTGTCTTTCTCCAAATGAACAAAGACTCAGTACAAATATCACAGCAAGAAACAGAGTCCAGCTGTTACAACAGCAGCAACTATGGAGTCAGAGCAGCAAATGGGCAACTTTTGCATAGTGTCTTGCAGTGAAGTGGACCCGAGCACGAGTGGGTTGAGTCGCTGCTGTTGGTTCTCCTGTACTGCTGCAGTAGAGAGCGCTCATGGTACCGAGCTGCTGGAGACATGCCTCAGCGGACGGGCTCAATTTTGCCCACTGGATCCTTCATGACCGCTATAGGTATCTCACAGAAACTTGCTATTCCTCTGACAACTTGACACGCAGCTAGGAAGGTATCGGTATGTGATGCCACAGGAATAACCACATAAAACTAATTGCAGGCTATGCAGATGTCAGGCTGAGATCCTTGGGAAGAGTATTATATGCATATACAAAAGCTGTTTTTGCAAAGCACTCATAAGACGATTGGCTTTTGTGTAGTACTGTCATCACTATCAATGGAAAGTTGTTGAAAGATTATGAAACGATGAGAAGGCGACAATACGATGGATGTTCATGCCTCATGAAGAACATCAGAGGCTTGCCTGATTTTTAAAGTAGGATAGCAGCCTTCTGTGGTAGGTGCGACGACAGAGTTCAATGTTGATGCAGGCACAAGTATTTTGGAGCACACCGTTCAGTGAACATTCTTAAACAAGTAGTCGTAATGTTTTCGTTCCTCAGTATACATCTTGCGAAATTATCTCACTGAGAAAGTCAGAGAAATCAGATTCGATATGTAAGTTTACCGGCTGTCATTCTTCCCACATGTCATTCGCGAATGTGACAGGGAGAAACACTCTACTACATACCATAAGGCGGTTTTTGAAGTAATGATGTAGCTGCAAATGCGATGCAGTTGGAAAACTTACTCTAGTTTTGCGTTGTTCTAGTTGAATATCCTTGTACAGTACGAACTATACAAAAGTGAATGAAACAGAATGTATGAATTCCAGGAGTTATGTCGAAATATGAGGGCTATTTTTTTCCGATCGGTCGCGAAATTAATAACCACAGTGAAAATCCGGTGAAGCTTTATGCAGTTGTGTTGTATAGTGTCTCTAGTATGCCCATCGATTGCATAACGTCACACTTTTCAGTTCGGAGTGCAAAGTGAGCATATACAGATGCTTAGAGCAATAGTGTCTCCTGTCAAGTGTGAAGTGCACGGTGAGGGGTTCCGCCTGGTTTCATGCAGACTACATAACGAACTATTCATGGGTGTCCTTCTTCATGACAATGCTCGGCCGCACACTCCAGTGGCAACAACCATGCTCCTGCAGTGTTTTCGGTGTGAAGTGTTTGATCACCTACCGCACAACCCAAACTTGGCTGCTTCTGATTTTAATATCTTTGCTCTTACGAAACGCCAGCTATGACAGCATTTTGGAGCAGAAAACGAGCTGTAGAACAGCGTAGGAAACTTGCGGAAAGGTCAGGCGCTAAATTTTCGAAATCAAACACTTTTGATTTTCACTGTAGTCTCCATTTTGCGAGCGATAAGAGGTTGAAAAAAATTGCGCTCGTACGTATTGCAACAGAAAAAACAAAATTATTCTAGTTAAGCCAAATCGAGCAACAACTGAACATAATTTCTTGGTTAAATGAAAGTGTGTTTCGAGCTACTATCAATGCTTTCATAATTAAAGCAAACTCCCGCAGTACTGAATGGAGTTTTTCGTCGCACAAAAGACGAATATTGTGCCGGTAACAGCATGTCGTGTCTACAGTTTATATGTGTGTTAATATGGATTCTGACTGTCAGTTTTCGTGAACAAATAACGGAATAACAAAGGCAATAAGGGGGTTTTTCTCCAGATTGTTTGCCATCATGTTACAATTTAGACATAACTGAGACAGAAATGTTCTGTTTCTCTTTGACTTTTCACAGACATACACTATGTGATCAAAAGTATCCGGACACCCTCAGAAACATACGTTTTTCATATTAGGTGCATTGTACTGCCACCTACTGCCAGGTACTCGATATCACCGACCTCAGTAGTCATTAGACATCATGAGAGAGCAGAATGGGGCGCTCCGCGAAACTAACGGACTTCGAACGTGGTCAGGTGATTAGGTGTAACTTGTGTCATACGTCTGTACGCGAGATTTCCACAGTACTAAATATCCCTCGGTCCACTGTTTCCGATGTGATAGTGAGGTGGAGACGTGAAGGGCCACGTACAGCACAAAAGCGTACGGGCCGACCTCGTCTGTTGACTGACAGAGACCGCCGACAGTTAAAGAGGGTCGTAATGTGTAATAGGCAGACATCTATCCAGACCATCACACAGGAATTCCAAACTGCAGCTGGATCCACTGGAAGTACTATGACAGTTAGGCTCGAGGTGAGAAAACTTGGATTTCATGGTCGAGCGGCTGCTCATAAGTCACACATCACGCCGATAAATGCCAAACGACGCCTCGCTTGGTGTAAGAAGCGTAAACATTCGAGGATTGAACAGTGGAAAAACTTTTTATGGAGTGACGAATCATGGTACCCAACGTGGCGATCCGATGGCAAGGTATGGGTATGGCGAATGCCCGGTGAACGTCATCTGGTAGCGTGTGTAGTGCCAACAGTAAAGTTAGGAGGCGGTGGGGTTAAGGTGTGGTCATGGTTTTCATGCAAGGGACTTTCACCCCTTGTTTTGCGTGGCACTATCACAGCACAGGCCTACATTAATATTTTAAGCAGCTTCTTTCTGCTCACTGTTGAAGAGCAGCTCGGGGACGTGTGATAAACCTTTTGCATTTCCTTTATGTTTTCGTCTTCTTTAAAGCCAAAGAGAGAAGATGAAGCGGTAGCACATCATAGAGCCTATGCCTACCGTCATGTATTTTTTGACTTTCAGTTGTTAAAAAACAGAGGATTTTTTCTGGTACCAGTAGGAGGAAGGAAGGATTCGCGCTCAGCTAGTGAACGAGTGAGAAGCACGCCATTTTTAGCGAGTAATTGTAGACCGCCATTTTGGGGTCGCTATGAATAAGTGAGGAGTATGTATTTCATATGTGCACCGTTTAGAAAAATACAGTATTGTTTTATTAACAGAAAGGTCGTGTGAGTTGTTATTTCAAATAGTACAATAATTACAAGAACTGAAGCCCACCTGTGTACTTTGGAAAATTACGAAGATCCGATAAGCTTAATGGGAACACGGTCAAGACTTCAAAGGTGAACACGGCGACCAAACGTAGCATTATAAAGAATGTTAAGCACAAATCTACAGCGGAGGAAGAAACTACTTCGCCCTGCGAAATAATATGAACTAATACGAACTTATTTCCAGGCATAGCTCAGCTTATTGTGCTTGTCATTCATGCCGAAAAATTAATCTCATTAATTCAATACAATTTAAAAAGCCACGCATTTTAACATTTTATTATCATCTATTCCATTATTTTATTATATTATAGACGGCGATTGCATCTTTCAACACGATCGCGTACCTGTTCATAATGCACGGCCGGTGGCGGAGTGGTTACACGACAATAACATCCCTGTAATGGACTGGCCTGCACAGAGTCCTGACCTGAATCCTATAGAACACTTGCGGGATGTTTTGGAACGCCGACTGCGTGCCAGGCCTCACCGACCGACATCGATACCTCTCCTCAGTGCAGCACTCCGTGAAGAATGGGCTGCCATTCGCCAAGAAATCTTCCAGCACCTGATTGAACGTATGCCTCCGAGAGTGGAAGCTGTTATCAAGGTTAAGGGTGGGCCAACTCCATACTGAATTCCAGCATTGCCGATGGAGGGCGCCACGAACTTGTAAGTCATTTTCAGCCAGGTGTCCGGATGCTTTTGATCACATAGTGTAGGCTACTCGCGTCTGAAGTATGTATCTAACTTGATCACAAAACGTTGAAGGTTGAAATAAACAGTATAGTCCCGAACAGAAGCAGGACAGATTTGGTAAAATGTGTATCTTCGCGTAGTGCGGCCACTGGCTCTGCGGCAACCTGTAGCAGGGTTACACGTGCCACAGACGTGATTGATGTTGTGAAATGCAAACGGGTTGTCCGTCTCTGTCAGCGTGATAAAACGCTTCTATCGATTGTCAGAACAGAGAGGGCTGCACAGAAGGTCGGCAGATTGTACTGAGGAATGCTGTCAGATTTATCTGTTAATGTACTGATACAGCCTCAGACAGATGACACCAAGCATCGTATAACGTTAACCTTTACATGGGAAGTGGAGGCTAACAGGCCGAAAGGACTGATCAGTCGTGTAATGAGAAAGGATTTCTTCCTTCTCGAGCCTTTCCTTCTAGGTGAGTGATTGTTGCATACTGAGTAAATCTGTTTAGTGCAGACGATTGTCTTAATTGCTTCTAGCATGCTGAGTTGTGTTCCTGTTGCCGACGAAGAAGTGTGCGGTAATTCAGAAAATTTGGAAGATTTATTCAACAGAAAGAGCTTCACAAATTGAGCAAGTCCGTAACGTGTTGGTCCGCCTCCATCCCAAACGCAAGTAGTTATTCGGCTTGACACTGATTGACAGAGTTGTTGTATGTCCTTCTGAGGGATATCGTGTCAGATTCTGTCAGAACCCCGAGCTCTTTGGAGAGCCTTGCCCATAATGCTCCAAACGTTCTCAGTTGGGGAGAGGCCCGGCGACCCCGCTCACCAAGGCAGGATTCGGCCAGTACAAAGACAAGCAGCAGGAACTGTCGCCTTGTGCGGGTGGGCATTATCTTGCTAAAATGTAAACACAGAATGGCTTGCCATGAAGGACAGCAAAACGGAGCCTAGAATATCGTCATCAAGCTGGTGTACTGTGAGGGTGCCGCGAATGATAACTGAAGGTGTCCTGCTAGGAAAAGAAACGGTACCGTAGACCATCACTCCTCGTTATTGGGCTGTATGGCGGCAGACAGTCATGTTTGTACCCCACTGCTGTCCTGGGAGCCTCCAGATGCGTCTTCGCTCGTCACCAGGTCTCAGTTCGAAGCGAACTTGTCACTGCCGATAATTCTACTCGAGTCAATGACTTTCCAGGCCGAAAACATTTGTGGAGACGCTCAGACAACGGTGGGACATCTGGCGTTAGGAACTTTCTTATTAATAATAGTGACGTTGTAACTGTTGGTTGAGTTGCTGATATTTACTGACAAAATGCAACCTAACGCTAGATTGCGTACTTACGGCTGTCCTGTGTGGCCGTTTTTTAGTACGACTTTAAAAGAGAGAGAGATTATTAATTGATCACCTATGCGACGGTTCTCGATTGTGTTCAGGAGACGTACGGATTGATTAGGCGAATAATTGACCTTTTGACCCGGATTGCCTTTACGCAATCTGAATCTTCGATGAAAATACCTAAGAGACCTATTTGAATATAAAAATGGAAATGAAAGCAAATTAGTGGAATTTCGTAAGAGAAAGAGTAACAGATCGGAAGTTGAACACATCAGTGGTCTCCCAAATACAATCGAGACACCGCGATAAAGAGCGAACCTGTAACAAAGCTCATATACTATTCGAACATCGTTTTTGGTTACTGAAAGAAAAGACTAAGAAGAAAATTACTGCATCGTAAAATATTAATATATTTTGAACAAATTGGCTTTAATCTTCTAGACATTGACAAATACACAATAAATGCATGACTTACATCTGATATTTCTTTTGTAAATGGCGCAATCCAATAATCGCTGCTTTGTCAGTCCGTTCCTTCTTAAAATTAATTGTCCTTGCGTGTGCGTAAGTACATTGTATCCACACCCGAGTTACCGAAATGTTTGTTCGTCGTTTCACATAATTTCTACAAAAAAAATGGTTCAAATGGCTCTGAGCACTGTGGGACTCAACTTCTGAGGTCATTAGTCCCCTAGAACTTAGAACTAGTCAAACCTAACTAACCTAAGGACATCACACACATCCATGCCCGAGGCAGGATTCGAACCTGCGACCGTAGCGGTCACGTGGTTTCAGACTGCAGCGCCTAGAACCGCACGGCCACTTCGGCCGGCTAGTTTCTACACAAAATAAAAATACAACTTGTAGCAATGCTATGTAGTACGTCTTAACATTTCGGCGACCAAAAGTACAAGGGATAATGAAGTCTCTAGAATATTTCTTAACAAAAGATAGATTGTTCTTTCTTCTGTTTCGCAGCTTCTTGCTATCAAGCGCTGCGGCAATGATTTTAAATATCTGCGCCCAGTGGGTCATAGCGTTTATTTAGAGTAGTTAGACGCTGGACACGCGTCTTGGTATAGGAACATATTTAAAAAAAAGTCATCTCTTTACTCTCGCGCTGTGATGCCTAGCATCTTTACGAACTACAGCTCGTTTTATAGGTCCATAGGTTGAATCTGTCCAGTGGTTCCAGGTAGTATGAGCTGCAATGTTCATATTTTCAGGAGGGACAGCTTGCTCTAATATGATTTCATACGCAGACCAAGATTCAAGAAAAAGCAAGTTATTTTGACCAGTATTGGCCATAAACAGTGCTTGTACCATAGTTGTCTATTTCTCTAACGGTCATTTTCCCACTCTTGCTTGCTGTGACGTAAATATTCCCTACTACCCTCGCAAGATCACGCACACGAGAAAGAATCGTAGCGGGCAGAGTACCTCCAACTTCTCGCAGCTAAACGAATAGCTTTACAGCCAATTTACCTTCCAAGTTAAGAGTCGGCATAATTGTACACTAATGCGTTAAGGCATTGATGTTAGTTGGTTTTGACAAAACTCTTTTCGTACGTCTAAAATTCAGTGGTCCTTTCATATGCATTTCCTCTTCAACTCCCGACTTGTCGGACTTGAAAATAGGTAAACAGCTCCTTATTCAAGGATGGGATAAGTTTGTTTGTCTCCTCTACGAAATTTCGGCCCGATCCCTCAGTTTGCTGTGCAGAGTCAAGTTGACGCTTTGTTTGAAATTACGTCTTCCAGTTCTGTAGCACTGTTTGAAGTTATGCAATGATCCACTGGTTCCATTGAAATCACTGTAATCTATGTCGTGCACAGTTTGTTGTGCTTTACATAGTAGATCACTATCATGCACATGCTTTAAATTGTATCGAACATCCCTAAAAAGCGCGAACAACGCTTTTTGTAGCAAGTATGCCTTACCCTCCCTTTAAGATCCGTAGTTTTCTTATGCACTACACGATCATATTGCTGTGGGCTTCTTCGAAATCTGTTAGTAAGTGTCCGTAACTCGTGGTCGTGCGGTAGCGTTCCCGCTTCCCACGCCCGAGTTCCCGGGTTCGATTCCTGGCGGGGTCAGGGATTTTCTCTACCTCGTGATGACTGGGTGTTGTGTGACGTCTTTAGGTTAGTTAGGTTTAAGTAGTTCTAAGTTCTAGGGGACTGATGACCATAGATGATAAGTCCCATAGTGATCAGAGCCATTTTTTTCTGTTAGTAACTGTTTTTTCTATACAGCGGATGATCTTCCGCGTATGTAATTACATTCCTGGAAATTGAAATAAGAACACCGTGAATTCATTGTCCCAGGAAGGGGAAACTTTATTGACACATTCCTGGGGTCAGATACATCACATGATCACACTGACAGAACCACAGGCACATAGACACAGGCAACAGAGCATGCACAATGTCGGCACTAGTACAGTGTATATCCACCTTTCGCAGCAATGCAGGCTGCTATTCTCCCATGGAGAAGATCGTAGAGATGCTGGACGTAGTCCTGTGGAACGGCTTGCCATGCCATTTCCACCTGGCGCCTCAGTTGGACCAGCGTTCGTGCTGGACGTGCAGACCGCGTGAGACGACGCTTCATCCAGTCCCAAACATGCTCAATGGGGGACAGATCCGGAGATTTTGCTGGCCAGGGTAGTTGACTTACACCTTCTAGAGCACGTTGGGTGGCACGGGATACATGCGGACGTGCATTGTCCTGTTGGAACAGCAAGTTCCCTTGCCGGTCTAGGAATGGTAGAACGATGGGTTCGATGACGGTTTGGATGTACCGTGCACTATTCAGTGTCCCCTCGACGATCACCAGTGGTGTACGGCCAGTGTAGGAGATCGCTCCCCACACCATGATGCCGGGTGTTGGCCCTGTGTGCCTAGGTCGTATGCAGTCCTGATTGTGGCGCTAACCTGCACGGCGCCAAACACGCATACGACCATCATTGGCACCAAGGCAGAAGCGACTCTCATCGCTGAAGACGACACGTCTCCATTCGTCCCTCCATTCACGCCTGTCGCGACACCACTGGAGGCGGGCTGCACGATGTTGGGGCGTGAGCGGAAGACGGCCTAACGGTGTGCGGGACCGTAGCCCAGCTTCATGGAGACGGTTGCGAATGGTCCTCGCCGATACCCCAGGAGCAACAGTGTCCCTAATTTGCTGGGAAGTGGCGGTGCGGTCCCCTACGGCACTGCGTAGGATCCTACGGTCTTGGCGTGCATCCGTGCGTCGCTGCGGTCCGGTCGCAGGTCGACGGGCACGTGCATCTTCCGCCGACCACTGGCGACAACATCGATGTACTGTGGAGACCTCACGCCCCACGTGTTGAGCAATTCGGCGGTACGTCCACCCGGCCTCCCGCATGCCCACTATACGCCCTCGCTCAAAGTCCGTCAACTGCACATACGGTTCACGTCCACGCTGTCGCGGCATGCTACCAGTGTTAAAGACTGCGATGGAGCTCCGTATGCCACGGCAAACTGGCTGACACTGACGGCGGCGGTGCACAAATGCTGCGCAGCTAGCGCCATTCGACGGCCAACACCGCGGTTCCTGGTGTGTCCACTGTGCCGTGCGTGTGATCATTGCTTGTACAACCCTCTCGCAGTGTCCTGAGCAAGTATGGTGGGTCTGACACACCGGTGTCAATGTGTTCTTTTTTCCATTTCCAGGAGTGTATGTTTAAAATCTGCTCTTTGGACAACGATTGTCCTTTACTACGTTTCACTGGAGATGGGATTCGTGGCTACCTGTCTGATAAGGATGATAAACTAGGGTGGCTCGACACTTGTTTCAGTACCACTTTCACTTTTTAAGCACGTATTGTCATCACTATACGCCTCAAGGGCATCGTACTAACAGTCGAGCTCATGCGACACCACGCATTCCACTGACGTATCTTGGACAAACGCTAATATTTCATCTGCCACTTCTTTCTTACTCTGCGAAATTCCTTGGGTTCCTTTCTGGCGAAATGTCAACTTCGACAACTGTTGTAAATATAACGCAATGTTTGCTTAGTTTATCATTGATATTTTTCTGCTTTGTAACACCACCGCTAGCACTGTAACATTGTTGTGAGTTACTCGTCGACTGAGTACTTCAACTACGCTCCGTAGCCTCATGCAGTGCTCACCATTGGATACCTCCAGTCCCGCCTTCTGTTGCGATTAGCAGCCAATATTGTGATTGCATGGTTGACAATATTTGGGGGGGGGGGGGGAGGGGGGAGTCGAATGCCGTAAACTTCAATGGCCTTTTTCGACCACAAACTCAAGGCGTTCCTTGGAAGTAAGTTTCGCATTTCGCAGTCAGCGCTATCCGTTATCTGAGCAGCTCACAATTTGCAGAATTTACTGCGCAACTTGGGTTGCTTGATTGATTGTGACAGTTCATGAGTTTGCTGTTAATTTTCAGAAAAATGATGTTTGCACGATAGTCATTGCAGAACGGTAATTTTAATTCATCCATGAAGAATTTTTGATCAAAATAGGTCGATTATCCAGTGCACACTTGCTTTGCAATTGGAACCCCGTTTGTCCTACAACTAATCCTGGTTAGACGATCCTTAGATAATAAATATAGTCACCTACGTGCATATCTAAGTTCTTGTCTCACTGTTACAGTGTTTCCATTGCAAAACAGGTGCCCACGCTTCAAAGATGGCTAATTTGTTTAACTGGTGTACAGCGAGCATTGCATTTGCGTACAGCGTTTTGATGAAGTCGTAAGTGTGTAGGCAAACTGCATACACAGATGCCGAGCCCCAGAACGACTTACACATAACGGTTCATTTGGAGGTAGGTCTCAACCACGATAACGGCGGCAAAATTAATTGTCAGTGATATTTCGTCGATTCTGACATTCTGTAAATACGACGGTCGTTCAATAAGTAAAGCCGGACTTTTCTTTAAATGCCACTAATATACATAGACAAGCGTCCTTGTTGGTGCTTCACATTTGATGTTCGTTCTGTGCGCCAGTGAAGTTTCAAACCGTTCTGACAGATGGCAGAGCGGTAGTACAGCGTCAAATGGCGTCTACATACCACTCACGTTACAAGCATTGTGCTGTGATTGAATTCTTGTATGCAGAAAAATAAACCGTGGTGAACATTCATAAAAGTTTATGTGCAGTGTATGGCTATTCTGCAATTGATAGGAGTACAGTTAGGTGATAGGTAAAGAAAGTAACAGCCTCAAAAAATGCAGAAACAGAGCTCCATGATCAGCCACGCTCAGAACGTAACAATGGGTTCCACAAATGCTCACAGCGGATCACAAGATTCAAAGAAAGGCCATTTCATCTGAATTGTTGGAGCATTTTGAGACCGACGGAAAGGCCTTTCTGTCACGGACCGTTGCGGGGGACGAATGCTGGCTGCACCACTTTGCGCCGGAAACACAAAAGGTCGTCCATGGAGTGGCGTCATCCTCATTCACCACAAAAGACGAAATTCAAGACAAGCCCCTCTTTCGGAAATGTCATGGTGACAGTCTTCTGGGATTGCGATGGCGCCATCCTCGTGGATGTGAGGCCAAGAGAGTCAACCATCAATTCAGAGGCATACGTAAGGTCTGAATAAACTCAAGAAACATTTCCGACGTATTCGATAGGACAAGAATCCAGAATAAACCTTGCACCAACACGACAATGCACCCCTGCACACAAGTCTGAGAATCCGGGAACACATCGCCAAATTGGGTTGGACATCACTGCGTCACCCACCCTACAGTCCAGACTTGGCACCCTCGGATTTCCATCTCTTTGGGCCGCTTAAAGATTCTCTACGGGAAGATCACTTTGAAGATGACGAGAGTGCCAGTCATGCGATGAAAACATGGCTACGCCTACAGGACAAGAGCTTTTAGCAGCG
The DNA here is from genome assembly GCF_023864345.2 of Schistocerca serialis cubense. Classification (NCBI taxonomy): domain Eukaryota; kingdom Metazoa; phylum Arthropoda; class Insecta; order Orthoptera; family Acrididae; genus Schistocerca; species Schistocerca serialis. The sequence continues at coordinate 467,525,347 of NC_064643.1, forward strand.
GGGAATACATACTCTTCCACAACTTTGGCGTACGGCCATAGAAAGTGATGGAGACTACGTAGAAAATTAGGACATGCTGATGTATGGTGTCATCAAAATCTGACTTTTAACGATAAATAAGTTCTGAGAAAAAAAAATTGGAGCATTCCTTATTGAACGACCCTCGTACCATTTCTATGCCGAAAACCTCCGGCTTTACCTAAGTGAAAGACCTGAAGACACAAATACTGGGACCGCTCAGATGACTGATGATCTGTCTTTAGCTGTGACTTCCGCAGCTCGTGGTCTCACGGTTGCGTTGTTGCTTCCCGATCACGGGGTCCCGGGTTCGATTCCCGGCGGGGTCAGGGATTTTCACCTGCCTCAAGATGACTGGGTGTTTGTGTTGTCCTCATCATTTCATCATCATTCATGTAAGTGGAAGATTGGACTGAGAAACGGGTGGGAATTTGTACGGGCGCTGATAATCGTGCAGTTGAGCGCCCCACAATCCAAACATCATCATCCTCATATTTAGTTGTGACATTTCGAAAACCCGCGGCTTAAACTAAGTCCAAAAAAGTCACAAACAATTTTAGTATTAATTCAGAATTTAATAAGTTCATAATTCCTCAAACAATTGCCTTCTATTAAGCTCAACGGCATTCCAATACCATATGAGAAAACATTAAAGAAAAATGGCTCTGAGCACTATGGGACATAACATCTGAGGTCATCAGGTTTCGAACCTGCGACCGTAGCGGCCGCGCTGTTCCAGACTGAAGTGCCTAGAACCGCTCGGCCACATCAACCGGCCGAACATTAAAGAAATTAAGCGTAACACTGGATGAGCATCTCACATGGGCAGAGAATACTGTCTCAATGTGCCGGAAGGTTCCGCTTGCCTCTGTGTCCACAAAAAGTTTCGGAATCTATTTCCGCCGGCCGTGTGGCCGAGCGACTCTAGGCGCTTCAGTCCGGAACCGCGCTACTGCTACTGTCGCATGTTCGAATCCTGCCTCGGGCATGGATGTGTTTGATGTCCTTAGGTTAGTTAGGATTAAGTAGTTCTAAGTCTAGGGGACTGATGGCCTCAGTTGTTAAATCGCATAGTGCTTGGAGCAATTTGAAACATTTTTTAACCTATTTCCACGGGATGTGAAACGTATACGCTTGCAGGGTCTCGTTCCACCGAAGCTGCACCATTGTGATGTAATTCAACATGGTACGAACAGTGAAAACACAAGATGGCTGGAACTAACAATGACTGCTTATGTGCGTTACATCTGCAACGTTCATTGATATGACAATGACTGTGCTTCATACGTCCAGTTAGATCGGTTGCGGCCAGACAAATTACATGACTGCCGCATGTTACGTCTGCTTCACCTGTTCGTCAGTGCGCAAGCATCCCATTACATAGCATCAGAGATTAAACACCTGTCATGCCATTGTAATTGAAACACAAAGATCAACTTTCCTAGTTTTCTGGCTTTACCCATTCTTGGCAGATTGAATAAATAAATAATCATTGTCGTAACACGACGGAGGTTGCAACATACTTACGTGAATCCCTCAGTCAATAGGAAGCGATGTGGAGTTTTCCAGGTCTACCGGCTGTGTGGCACGCGAGCGGCTTCGTGCAAGGGAATAAGTCAGGGACAGGGTCTAGTGGAGTCTTATTAGGTCGCTATGGTTGGTGACAGTGCAGAAAAACTCGGGTATCAGGCTAGGGAGGTAGAAATCAAGAAACGAGCTTCTGAGTTGGCACCTTGGTCTGATTTTAGTTTAGTCTTACTAGATACTCAAATTATTAGAACAAATATCCTGCCTGGCCTATCACTGTGACTCGAATCATGAGCAAGAGCCAGTTTCTTATTGCTCAAATCGAACCCTCATGTTCTGTTACACGTCACACTGTAAGTGACAATCCGTCGTAGGTACAAGTAAGCCACGATATAAGAACTGCCCACAGTCCAGAAGTACGTACAGGCAAGAATGCAAGTCCTTCTTAGTGTACAAGCTTAATTGAACAGATTCTTTCACTCACATAATTTTCTACTGTCGCCTGGCGGATACCCGAGGCTCGTCTGCTGCCAGCAACTCTCGAACTGTTGAACTCATCAACTAGTGGCCTCTGCATACTGTGTTGGGGCTGTTTGCTTATAGACGTTAAGTGACCGCGTCGCATTTTTACCCGCAATTTCAATCTACCAGCTTGAAATCAGTGGTTTCTTAATGCTCGCGGCCTCATATTGCTCTGGTGAAAGCGTCAAAGTGTACGTCTCCATCTAGGTTTCCAGGCTGTACTTGTTCATCAAGATGGCTTTTTTTTTGTTGGCAGTCCTTTCATGATTCGGTCATTACACCACGATGGTGACTATCCACTATTTACTCCACCGTAAACACTCCAACATCAAGACCATGATTTGTGTGTCCATCCGGCATACGGATTACTATTAACAGAGGTTGACATCATGGTACACTACGAAGTGATTTGGCGTTTTATCCTGGACGTTTGTGCGTAGTCTGTCGATCAGGAACCATGTTTACGAGTTATTTATTCATGCACTATCCCTGGGCAAAAAATTCCAATACCTAGGTCCGACTTGGCTGGCAGCAGTAGGTATCAGCAACGTGCATCGGCGTTGTCAATTGTGGCGGTACGCTTCTGCGAGAAACTTAGCACAGCCCCAACATGGGCAAATAGGCCACTGTGACGAGTGGGGAACTAATGATTGCTTGTAAATCAAGGAAGGATTGCCGATATGCAAAACTGAGATGACCTGAATAGACGAAAAACCACACTACCTTCTATGCTTAAATATCTACGAAATGGCTTCCAAAAGATCACGAAATTTTAGTTTTGCATTACATGGTTTACAGTGCACTGAAATTCCGCGAGATGTCTCCCAATACATCCTCTTTGAATCAATGTCAAACGTGGCTGTGGCGCTGAGTGGTTTGCGTAGTTGCTGGTGAGTACATTTCCATTGTAATGTTTCCGTGAGTTTTGTGACTGCTGAGCTGACAAGAGTGGCGTGTCCATATAAAGTACTGGCTGTTAGCTGCAGCTGCGCTCGCGTATTAGTTGTTTTGTTATGATGAGTGATAGAGAGTAATTAAGCTATTGTACATGCAATAACGTCAGCTGCTCTCACGTATCTATCTGTCCGGGTAAAAATGGAAATGCCTTGTGACTAGGGCCTCCCGTCAGGTAGACCGTTCGCCTGGCGCAAGTCTTTCGAGTTCACGCCACTTCGCCGACTTGCGTGGCGATGGGAATGAAATGATGTTGGTAAGGACAACACAACAACCAGTCCCTGAGCGGAGAAAATCTCCGACCTAACCGGGAATCGAACCCGGGCCGTTTTTTTCTTTTTTTGTTGTTTTTTTTTGCATTTTGTTAGTTGTTGATCGTTGTGTTTGGTCGTTGCGGACGTCACATGACATCCGTTAAAGTTCGTATGTTGATCCTTCCACTTAGTTTTTTACTACAGAGGCCAACCAGCTCTCTGATCGAACACGCTGAGATACACTACTGGCCATTAAAATTGCTACACCAAGAAGAAATGCAGATGATAAACGGGTATTCTTTGGACAAATATATTATACTAGAACTGACATGTGATTACATTTTCACGCATTTTGGGTGCATAGATCCTGAGAAATCAGTACCCAGAACAACCACCTCTGGCCGTAATAACGGCCTTGATACGCCTGGGCATTGGGTCAAACAGAGCTTGGATGGCGTGTACAGGTACAGCTGCCCATGCAGCTTCAACACGATACCACAGTTCATCAAGAGTAGTGACTGGTGTATTGTGACGAGCCAGTTGCCCGGCCACCATTGGTGAGAGAACTGGAGAATGTGCCGGCCAGGGCAGCAGTGGAACATTTTCTATACCCATAAAGGCCCGTACAAGACCTGCAACATGCAGTCGTGCATTACCCTGCTGAAATGTAGGGTTTCGCAGGGATCGAATGAAGGGTAGAGCCACGGGTCGTAACACATCTGAAATGTAACGTCCACTGTTCAAAGTGCCGTCAATGCGAAGAAGAGGTGACCGAGACGTGTAACCAATGGCACCCCATACCATCACGCCGGGTGATACGCCAGTGTGGCGATGACGAATACACGCTTCCAATGTGCGTTCACCGCGATGTCGTCAAACACCGATTCGACCATCATGATGCTGTAAACAGAACCTGGATTCATCCGAAAAAATGACGTTTTGCCATTCGCGCACCCAGGTTCGTCGTTGAGTACACCATCGCAGGCGATCCTGTCTGTGATGCAGCGTCAAGGGTAACCGCAGCCATGGTCTCCGAGCTAATAGTACATGCTGCTGCAAACGTCGTCGAACAGTTCGTGGAGATGATTGTTGTCTTGCAAACGTCCCTATCTGTTGACTCAGGGATCGAGACGTGGCTGCACGATCCGTTACAGCCATGCGGATAAGATGCCTGTCATCTCGACTGCTAGTGATACGAGACTGTTGGTATCCAGTACGGCGTTCCGTATTACCCTCCTGAACCCACCAATTCCAATTCTGCTAACAGTCATTGGATCTCCACCAATGTCGCGATACGATAAACCACAATCGTGATAGGCTACAATCCAACCTTTATCAAAGTCGGAAACGTGATTGTACGAGTTTCTCCGCCTTACACGAGGCATCACAGCAACGTTTCACCAGGCAACGCCGGTCAACTGCTGTTTGTGTATGAGAAATCGGTTGGAAACTTTCCTCATGTCAGCACGTTGTAGGTGTCGCCACCAGAGCCAACCTTGTGTGATTGCTCTGAAAAGCTAATCATTTGCGTACCACAGCATCTTCTTCCTGGCTGTTAAATTTCGCGTCTGTAGCACGTCATCTTCGTGGTGTAGCAATTTTAATGGTCAGTAGTGTACCATGGTACCATGCCAGCGGCCGTCAGGTATGGTATTCCGTCGCGCTGACCACTCAGCTGCCAGGGGCGGACACCTGTCTGGGTAAGGATAGCTCATGAAAAATGAAAAAGTGAAAAAGGGAAAGGTGGGCGCGGAATGGGAGGGGAAAGCAAAAACATACAGGTAGTATAGTAGCAGCAGCATCATCAGTTAGTAGTAGTAGTACTAGTAGTAGTAGAGGAGGAAGATGAAGAAGAAGAAAGGAAAGGAAGAAGTGGAGGTCACTCAGATGTTTAAGAGGCGGAAATATGTTAAAGACAATCACAAGGAGATTAAGACTGGACTGTGTTGAGGAACAGTTCCAAATGGTCTGTCTCTCCCTCGTGCCTAGACGCAGGTGTCTTCTTCTGGGCGACTAGATAGAGCCACTCTCGTTATGCCAAGTGAGCCAACGCTACGAAAGTTTAAAGAGTATATTTCTGTTAGTTATGGCTGTGCACTGATCGGTAATGAGGCAGTGATAAAGAAAACACATTACAGTTCCAAGGAATTCCAGTTTGTACTATGTATTTTCTATATTTTGAAATGTATCGTAAAAAATAGTTATTGGAATGTAATTGTGCCTGTTATCCCATTGTAAAATCATGTTGATCTCGGCAAATGAGTAAATAAGCTATGGCATCAGTTACTGTAGTTATGCCACTGGACAAAACGCCGCAGATGTGACGTAACTATGTTGTAGAAAAGGTCGGGAACCCCGTGCCAAACTTCACGCGTGCAGGGTATGGGGGCCGCTGGCGGATCAAGGTCCGGACTGTCACTCGGCTTGCTCGAGTCTTCTGGTCTGGAGCAGCTGACAGAGGATTTAGGATCACTTTCCAAAGATTTCACTAAGGAAGACACCGTGGCTATAGTGGGTGGGACAGGTAGTAGTATTGACAGAGATCCTGGGTACAGTATAGTGTGACCTGTCAAAGATTGTATCAGCATCGAAGCATACTAGTGTTGAGTTTGTAACTGTTCTTGGGCACCATGACCGACCTCACTTGAACTCTTCTGTCAGGAAGGCTAATTTGGAGTTTGAACGGCTGCTTATGGCGGATGCAGCGTCACACATTAGTGTGGTTCCTGTTGATTCTCTCGTAAGTGGGATTATACTAGGCATAGTCTTCACCTCAACAGGAAAGGGAAGGGTAAACTGGCTGGGAAAATAGCAGGGAAGTTAAACGGGGAGGCACCGTCATGAGTGATGAAATATCATGGTTATAGAGATCAGTAAATACCCTTTTTTAGGGTAGGGAGGACAGAAATAAACCAAGTTTTAAGAGAGGTTAGGATTGAAACAAACCATCAGTTTGAGAAAGAAACCAAAAAAACGTCATTGTAGATTATTACATCAGCATAAAAAGCTGTTGGTTAAGAATTTTCAACAATCAGCATAAATTTCAACTCTGCCCAATTTCAACTCAGTCAATGTGAAATGTCAGCTATTTTTATTGCATCAAAATATTCGAAGACTGAGAAATAAAATTAATGAATTAATTATCTGCATATATGAATTAGAGATCTCTAACCCAACTGACATATCTGCCCCTCTGAACATCATGTGACCACTGGACCACTGGTATAGAATTTTTAGTGGTTACAGGATTTAGGTTAGCATCTCACTTTTGTAGAGCAGAAATGGAGAAAGGAGTAGCTGCCACATTCATCAAGAACTGACATAAATTTGAGCACATAGACATTCGTAAATTTTGCCTAGAACAGCATATGGAAGCATGTACAAGAGAAGTAGAATTTCATAAAAAATCCATCATAATATTAAGTGTTTATTGAACGCATGCAGGCAACTTTAATCTGTTCATAAACCACCTTGAAGCTGTTCCGCCCCATGTAACAACCAAAAATAGAGATATAGTGGTTTCTGTTGACTTCAATGTTGATTTTCTTAAAGACTCTCCCAATAAGAACTTATTTGAGTTAGTAACACTATCATTCAACTTAATTCCCACTGTGAAGTTCCCGACTAGGGTAGCCAATTGCTCACAAACAGCCATTGATAATATCTTTATAGAAAAGTCCAATGAACAAAATCATATTACGAAACCAATAGTCAGTGGCCTCTCAGACCATGACATGCAGTTCCTTCTGTTAAATGTTAATACTGAATGGAATGGTACCCTGTATAACTGAATTTTGGGAATACTGAAGGAGTGATCTATTTTACTTGCTAAAAACATGCAACAGCCTAGATCGCATAAGACATATCTTTATTTGAGACAACCGGTTTAGACAGACTTTGCTGTCATCTTCAGGTCTTAAAAATCTTTTTGATGTGGAACGTGTTCATTTTATCTTGAACCTCACGCAAAGTTGTCAGGTGGATAAAAAACAGCAGCCGCGCTCGATTAGCTGAGCGGTCTAAGGCGCTGCAGTCATGGACTGTGCGGTTGGTCCCGGCGGAGGTTCGAGTCCTCCCTCGGGCATGGGTGTGTGTGTGTTTGTCCTTAGGATAACTTAGGTTAAGTAGTGTGTAAGCTCAGATACTGATGACGTTAGCAGTTAAGTCCCATAAGATTTCACACACATTTTTTTAAAAAAACAGCACAATAAATATTTTACTTTTATAATGTCCTGATTTTCATCCACTTGACAATTTCGAATGAGGTCCTATATTAACCTTACACCTTTCACAAAAAAAAATATTTTTAAGACCTGAAGCTGACGCTAAAGTCTGTCGAAACCGGTTGTCTTAAATTAAGGAATGTTTTGTGAGATCTGGGCTGTTGGATGCTTTTTACTCTGTGTAATGTACACAGTTACGGACCTGTAACATTCTCTTAGAGTACTCCTGAAATTACCTTTGCGCCTGTTGATTTCGCCCCTTCCCAATCTCGGATTACTCTAAAGAAAAAAGAGGGATAGTAAACGGCATGCTGCGGCAGGATATTATTGAAGGATTCATTATGTCCTTTCCCTGAAGTGATTTTAAGAAACCACGAAAGGGATACACGAGAATTAACAGATATTTCATCGCAGTTCACCTCAAGTATCCTGAAGCGCCATCCCACTTGGACTGCAGTAAGTTCATACACTGACGTTAATAAATATTACATCACCAACCAAGATATGTACTTTATACCACAAGTTTTGTTCTACACAGTACACGAATGGTTAGGACTACAGAAATTAACAGGGTCTCTGCCTAAGTACCTATGATAAATCGGAACGGATCGATTTCCCCAAGTGTTGCAATCAGACCCTCCAACCATCGGTAGCAGAAAATAAAAGATGGCCCGGATAAGTCCCTGGAAACCATATGGTTAGCATAAGAGTCCATTAAAAATGAATAGTGGTTACTGTATGAACTTGGCGGACAAACTGCCCACAATACATATTCTGGTAAGCCAAAACGTTATCATCACTGCATATCGCAATGTTGGACGCCGCCTGGGGGCGTAGCGGAGACGTGACGCCGTAAAAAAAAAAAGAATGAAAGAAAGGTAAGGGGATATACCTAGGGGAGATATGGGCTGCAAATGGGGATATCCATTGAGATAAATGACTTTGACAAAGAGCAGATTATTACGAGGGTCGTCCACAAAGTAAGTTCCGTTTCTATTTCTATCCGCGGCAGCGCTACGATCGCAATTCCGAGCATGCGCGGCAGTGACTCTGACTCAAGGAGAAGACACGTACGCCATTTTCAGATCGCTGCTGCCGACGTGTGCATTGTAGTGCTTCTTTATAATGTCAGTCGAAATTAAAAATGCCGCCAAGCGTGGAATCAGATCTGTGATTCATTTTCAAAATGCAAAGAAAGTTACCCCAAAGGAAAATGATTGACAAATCTGCAAGGTTTACGGACAAAATGCTATGAGTGATTCAATGGTTAGAAGATGGATCAGACTGTTCAATAACGGACGTGATCAAGTGCACGATGAAGAACGAAGTGGACGCCCGTCTGTGGTTACTGATGAATTGGTTCACACAACTGAATAGAAGATTAAGCACAACCGTAAGTTTACATTAGTTCCCTTGCACACGATCACTAATTCATGAAATTGTTACCGAAAAACTGAAATTTACAAAACTTTGCTCACGTTCGGTACCCAAAATTCTTACTGAACAACACAAAAACAGCGGAAGGGCAGTGCACTTCAGTTCTTGACACGCTACAATCAAGAAGGCGATGGTTTTCTTTCTCGGATAGTCACGGGGGATGAAACTTAGGTATCGTACGACACCCCTGAAACAAAACGGCAATCAATGGATTGGAGGTACACTTCATCCCCAACGAAGTTTAAGCTTAAGCAAATCTTGACACCTCGAAAAGTCATGTGTACCGTTTTTTGAGACAGGAAAGGTATTTTGCTGATTGATTTCTTACCACGAGGCCAAACAATCAACGTGCATGGTTACTGAGAGACCATTAAGAACAGAACAAACGCTGAGGATTACTGTCAAAAGGTGTTGTTTTTTTTTCACGATAATGCCCGATCTCACATGGCGAATGTGACAAAACAACTCTTACGGGAATTTCACTGGGATGCGTCTGATCTTCCTCCGTACAGCCCGGACCTCGTTCGTAGTGACTTTCATCTCTTCTTATACCTAAAATCTGTCCTTGATGATCAACACTTCAACGATGATGACGAGCTGAAAGAGCATGTTAGAACATGGTTGAATACACTGGCGGCAACCTTCTATGAAGAAGGCATACAAAAACTTGTGCCACGCTATGACAAGTGCCTACAAAATTTCGAAATCTATGTAGAAAAGTAGTTTAACGGTTATAGATTTTTGTACAATAAATATTTTTTATGTATCTGTACACGTTTGTTTTATATAACCAAATGGAACTTACTTTGTGGACATACATCGTATTATGCAGAAACTGTAACCGAGTATTTCGAAAACAATTAAGCTGGTCGAATGTTCACGTGCTGCTGTCGTGAGCAACTGCTGAAAGAGGTGGAAGGACAGTGAAACTACCACTAGGTGCTAAATGGTTGGACATCCATGAGTCTTCACAGAACGTGGAGTTTGGCGGCTTGCCTGCTTTCTAAAGTAGGATAGATGGTGATGTGTGGCACCTCTCCAGAAAGAGCACAAATCTGGTGCACGTACAAGTGTTTTGGAGCGCACCCTTCATCGCACAGTGTTGAACATGGAGCTCCGCAGCAGACCAACCCTACGTGTTCACATGCTGACCCAACAACAACGTCAAATTACGATTGCAGTGGGCGGGGGATCATCGGAATTCGACCGTCGATCGACGGAAACGGCTGTTCGGCGAATCACATTTTAGCTACACTAGGTCGATGGTCGTCTCTACAAACGCCGTCATCCAGGTGAACGGCGGCTCGAAACCTGCAGCGCACCACAGACGCAGACTGGTGGGAGCAGTACAGGGTTATTACAAATGATTGAAGCGATTTCACAGCTCTACAATAACTTTATTATTTGAGATATTTTCACAATGCTTTGCACACACATACAAAAACTCAAAAAGTTTTTTTTAGGCATTCTCAAATGTTCGATATGTGCCCCTTTAGTGATTCGGCAGACATCAAGCCGATAATCAAGTTCCTCCCACACTCGGCGCAGCATGTCCCCATCAATGATTCCGAAAGCATCGTTGATGCGGGCTCGCAGTTCTGGCACGTTTCTTGGTAGAGGAGGTTTAAACACTGAATCTTTCACATAACCCCACAGTAAGAAATCGCATAGGGTTAAGTCGGGAGAGCGTGGAGGCCATGAAATGAATTGCTGATCATGATCTCCACCACGACCGATCCATAGGTTTTCCAATCTCCTGTTTAAGAAATGCTGAACATCATGACGGAAGTGCGGTGGAGCACCATCCTGTTGAAAGATGAAGTCGGCGCTGTCGGTCTCCAGTTGTGGCATGAGCCAATTTTCCAGCATGTCCAGATACACGTGTCCTGTAACGTTTTTTTCGCAGAAGAAAAAGGGGCCGTAAACTTTAAACCGTGAGATTGCACAAAACACGTTAACTTTTGGTGAATTGCGAATTTGCTGCACGAATGCGTGAGGATTCTCTACCGCCCAGGTTCGCACATTGTGTCTGTTCACTTCACTATTAAGAAAAAATGTTGCTTCATCACTGAAAACAAGTTTCGCACTGAACGCATCCTCTTCCATGAGCTGTTGCAACCGCGCCGAAAATTCAAAGCGTTTGACTTTGTCATCGGGTGTCAGGGCTTGTAGCGATTGTAAACGGTAAGGCTTCTGTTTTAGCCTTTTCCGTAAGATTTTCCAAACCGTCGGCTGTGGTACGTTTAGCTCCCTGCTTGCTTTATTCGTCGACTTCCGCGGGCTACGCGTGAAACTTGCCCGCACGCGTTCAACCGTTTCTTCGCTCACTGCAGGCCGACCCGTTGATTTCCCCTTACAGAGGCATCCAGAAGCTTTAAACTGCGCATACCATCGCCGAATGGAGTTAGCAGTTGGTGGATCTTTGTTGAACTTCGTCCTGAAGTGTCGTTGCACTGTTATGACTGACTGATGTGAGTGCATTTCAAGCACGACATACGCTTTATCGGCTCCTGTCGCCATTTTGTCTCACTGCGCTCTCGAGCGCTCTGGCGGCAGAAACCTGAAGTGCGGCTTCATCCGAATAAAACTTTATGAGTTTTTCTACGTATCTGTAGTGTGTCATGACCATATGTCAATGAATGGAGCTACAGTGAATTTCTGAAATCGCTTCAATCATTTGTAATAGCCCTGTATTATGCTATGGAAGACATTGTCCTGCGCTGGCATCTGACCTGTGGTAGTAATCTAAGGCACGCTGAAGCTGCGAACCACCTGCATCCCTCCATGCTTGATGTCTTCCCAGATGGTGATGTCATCGTTCAGCAATGTAATTGACCGTGTGTCGGAGCAGAAGCGTGCTACAGCGGTTTGAGGAGCGTTACAGTGAACTCACGCTGACGTCTCGGCGACCATATTCGCCTGATGTAAATCCTTTGGAACCAATTTGCGTCGCTATCGGGCGCCATCACCGGATACGCAAATCGGTCCGTTATTTACGCGAATCACATGACCTGTGCGTAGACATCTAATGCCACATACCTCCACAAACCTACCAACAAACTGTTAGAACCCTGATACGTGCAATCAGTGATGTATTTCGTTCCAAAGACAGACAAACAAGCTATTAAGCAAGTGGTCATAATATTTGGGCTCGTCAGTGTACACGATACAGGTGTCTTGGCGATAATTGGAAGGAGGGTTGCAGTGACGCAGTAAATCGGGTACTAAAGCGTACTAATGAAGTTATAAAATTCCCGCAGAATCACCCGATTTAATTCGACTACATTCCATTATCCTCTTTAAATTCTCCTTCCAAGACACTGTCCATTCCGTTCAGCTGCTCTTCCAGGTCGTTTTCTGTCTCTGACAGAATTACAGTGTCATCGGCGAACCTCAAAGTTTTTATTTCTTCTCCATAGATTTTAATTCGTACTGCGAATTTTTCTTTTGTTTCCTGAGCAAGCAGTAAAGGAAACAAAAAAGAAAAACTAGGATAATGGAATGTAGCCGAATTAAATCGGGTGATGCTGCGGAAATTAGATTAGGGGAGCAAAATAACTGATGATGGTTGAAGTAGAGAGGATATAAAATGTACACTGGCAATGGCAAGGAAAGCGCTTCTGAAGAAGAGAAATTTGTTAGCATTGAGTATAGATTTAAGTGTCAGGAAGTCGTTTCTGAAAGTATTTGTATGTAGTGTAGCCATGTATGGAAGTGAAACGTGAACGATAAATAGTTTAGACAAGACGAGAATAGAAGCTTTCGAAATGTGGTGCTACAGAAGAATGCTGAAGATTAGATGGGTAGATCACATAACTAATGAGGAGGTATTGAATAGAATTGGAAAGAAGAGAAATTTGTGGCACAACTAGACAAGAAGAAGGGATCGGATGCTAGGGCATATTCTGAGGCATCAAGAGATTACCAATTTAGCATTGGGGGGCAGTGTGGGGGGTAAAAATCGTAGAGGGAGACCAAGAGATGAATACACTAAACAGATTCAAAAGGATGTAGGTTGCAGTATGTAATGGGAGATGAAGAAGCTTCCACAGAATAGAGTAGCATGGAGAGCTACATCAAACCAGTCTGGACTGAAGACCACAACAACAACACATGTATATCCTACGCGTTGATATCGCATCCGTTTTCGTGGTCGCTCCAAACAATCATTGTTTGCACTGATCCTTTTTTTCACATAGCATATTACCCTCCCAGACTGTGACCAACGTGTTATCGACTGGAAAGGATCACTGTAGGATAAGCTGAAGCAACAATATTCGTCCGAAAGTACTGCATTGTGCCATTCAGCACGACTGCGGAATTTCACGTACCCACTGCTGCTGAAGCATTTTTTTGTTCCTGTATAAGACGGCCCGACTCAATGGAAATCGTGAAGCTAGTCGAGCATACGACAGACAGCCTCAAACCGTCGACGCACACAGGTCCGCACCGACAGCAGTGGTTCAGCATGGAACCAAACACTGTGTACGATCTTCTAATAATTTTCGGGTTTTAAGCCGGATCCCGTCGACATTCTGCCTCGATATTTCGGCCCAAAGGCGTCCGGCCATCTTCAGGTGTGTAGACAGCTACTGAAGAGCTCAGATACATTCAAGGCATTTATGCCGAATCTCGCACATGCGAAATGTGCGGGCGTCTTTTGGCGCATGCGTCAGGTAATGACATACACGGGACAGCCGAGTTGTGTGTGCTGCCCTTGTTGGTGAAAGTGAGAGGTGATCTAATCATTGAGTATCGAATGACTCCGTCAATTCCGCTGGGACTAGATAGTTTTAATTATAGGATTCCAATTGTTATCCAGTTGAAAGCCGTTGTCACGATTTATAAAATGATCGATACGACGTATTTCCACCGATTCTATGATTACTGAAACTCAGAAACTGCAAACAAGGGGTTTTTTCATAATATTTATGGAATACTCGGTCGGTTCTTGGAAGAACGTAGACATATTTAACTTGAATACCATGTATTAATGTTCCACAATAATATTTATTAGTTAGTTATGAATCAGCTTTCGGCTTCTTAGGCCGTCGTCAGATAACTTAATGCTGAACAGAAGTCAACAAACCTTCAGCGAGCATTCATAGCTGTACAAAGAATGCTCTAGAAATATACGTGACATTTTATGACTCAAACTATACAAAACACAAACATGATGTAATACCTAAAGAGACACTGAACAAATGAGTCTCAGGTTACAGTGTATTCAAGTATTAAAACTATGTGACTGTTTAAAATAGAAATGTTCTGCAACTGAGTAATGGCACATACTACTATGTCATATGGACAAACTGGTGAATGTGATGAACAGACCAAATGAAGGGATGGAAAGAAAGACGCCTATGGAATGTGGGTGTGGAACAGTTATAACAAGCTTATTAGCTAATGGTGAGAGGAATAATAACTGGCCGATAGTGAAATTGTGTTTGGTCATTAAGAACTAAGTCAGGATTCTTTCATTGGTGTTTATTAATGGCCAGAATTTCAAGTAATATTAGTTTTCTCCGTTTAGTTCCTTTATGGAGAACATCACATTTCACGTCATATGAATGACATTCATTCAGAAAATGCTGTATGCGGGCAGGACTTCACAGGTTCTTGTAATGAAAATAAAATCCAGGAAATATACTCCAGCTTTTTACACTAGGAATACTGTTGCCCACCTTCTGTTCAACAATAAAGATAAGATTCCATATTTAGAACAGAGGGAAATTTATAGAATTTCCTTCAATCCGTGTGGCAAATTATATGTAGATCGATCGGACAGGGCTATAATTACTACACTGACTGAACATGAAAGGAGTTGGAGACTGAAAAAGAAAGATTCCACCTTTGCTGAACATGCTCTGAATGAATGTCAGACGTGAAATGTGATGTTTTCCATAAAGGAACTAAAGGGAGAAAACTAACAATACATGAAATTCTGGCCATTAAAAAAATCAATCAAAGAATCCCGATCTTGTCCTTTATGACCAATCTCAGTTCCATTACTCAACCTTACTGAACTAGCAGCCAATTATTATTCCTCTCATCGTTAGCTAATAAGCTTGTTATAACTGCTCCACACCCACAACCCACAGAAGTGTTTCTCCCCCTCCCTTTATTCGGTCTGCTCGTCACATTCACTAGTTTGTCCGTATGACACAGTAGCCTGTGCCATTACTCACTTGCAGAACATTTCTGTGCGATACACTCAAATAGTTTTAATATTTGAATACACTGTAATGTATGATTTATTTTTTCAGTGTCTCTTTAGGTATTACATCATGACTTTGTTTTGTATCAATATAGTCATAAAATGTCATTTATCTTTGTGCAGCATTATTTGTACAGCTATGAATTCTAGCTGAAGTTTCGTGGACTATCTGTTCAGCATACAGTTATCTGACGATAGCCTAAGAAGCCGAAAGCCAGTTCGTAACGAACTAATAAGTATTATTGTGGAACATTAATACGTTGTTTCAAGTTATTAATAAAATTTTTGTTTTATTTTATTCCATTGTGTGTCCCTTGGAAATACAGTGTTCTGATACTGCTCATATTATCGGTTGCGGAAGACGGGGGTGTCTTTCGAGTCCCGCACAACGCTCCTGGACAGTTAGCTTCGTGTGGCCTACATATGCAGCACCACACTCCCAGAGAAGTTTGTAAAAGCCCCCATTTTCAGTAGTAAGTCGTCTTTAACGAATCCAACCAGCGCCAAGCTCTTCGCTAGTCGACGGAAGATAACCTTGATTTTATTTTTCCTAAGCAATCTGTCTATTTTAGAAGACACATTCCCGGCGTTTCGTTGCTCCTTGTTATTATAGCTGTGCATGGCCTTTCTTATTTCGCGTGAAATGTAGTCATTCTGTTTAAAAACCTTCACCAAGTGTTCTAATTCTGGGTGAAGGTTTTCATCGTCACCTATTACGCACGCTCCATATATTAAGTTACTAAGAACACCGGCGCTTTGCGCGGGGTGATGGCAGCTAGACGCCTGGAGATACAGATCTGTGTGGGTGGGTTTTCTATACGCAGAACGTCCCAATGGCCCATCATTCTTAAGGCGTACTAGCACGTCTAGAAAGGGTAAAGTCCATCTTCCTTATTCTCCATCGTAAACTTAATGTTCTCATGTAATGAGTTTAAGTAACAAACGAATTCTTCAGTAGTTATCTACTCACCTGAAGATGGCCGGACGTCTCTGGGCCATAATATCATGGCAGAATGCTGCACACCAGAAATTATTAGAAGAAGAAATATGTCGGGAAAATTTCAGAAGTTACACTGTGAATGGTGTTTTAACGTCCATTACAGGCAAGTTAACAAGATGAAGGTAGTGTGGTCCACTGTCGGACAACTGCCACGTATGACACTACTCGGACTACTGCTTACACATACAGAACACTCTCGTGGCAGTTAGGAGAAATGCTACAGCCTGAAAAACTCATTTTCCTGAGGCCGATCATTCTGTCTCCGTTCGAACTCACATTCTCATAAGCCGCCTTATATTTTCCCTATGCGCTACTATGAAGAGCAGAACAACTTGAAAGCTAGGTGGCTGAGCATTGTCTTGCTGGATGTCGCAGTAGAAATGTGCACACACGTATTCTTTGGCATTGTCATAATTCTGGTATGGAGGCTGCTGATGCGGCTGTTGCACCAAAGAGTGTTTGAGAAATTAGAAAGCAAATTCTCAACGTTTCAGAGCTCATCTTCTCACATATCAGGATCCCTATACAGTGAAGTGACAACGAATAGAAAAAATACTGAACGAAATCTGGGTATATGGAAATTACGGCGCAGTGGCTAGCACACTGGACTCGCATTCGGAAGGACGACGGTTCAATCACGCGTCCGGCCATCCCGATTTAGGTTTTCCGTGATTTCCCTAAATCACTTCAGGCAAATGCCGGGATGGTTCCTTTGAAAGGGCACGGCCGACTTCCTTCCCCATCCTTTCCTAATCCGATGAGTCCGATGACTTTGCTGTCTGGTCTCCTTCCCCAAACAATCCAATCCAATCCAAAACCTGTAGCACGTTTAACCGCAGCATATGACACGATCAACCAAATCACAAGCTCTTATCAAAGCTATACAATAGCACAGCGATCTAATCTGCCGAAGTACAATGTTCAGACAGACGCTTTTGTGGAATTTCAGAGAAGAAAGAGCCGATGGAGACTGCAAAGCAACGGCCTACCTCAAGGCAGCATATTACCACACATACAAATAACCAGCAACGCAGCATTTTATTTACTTGAGCGACAGCGCTAGATAGCAAAGCAACAACTTTTGATGAAGCTGTAAATCAACTTCAAACTGTGAAACTTTCTTGCTTTTACTTCATTGTTTTACTTGTTTACTGGTTTCTTGTGGGTAGTTGAATGAAACTAATGTACTTTTACTTGCTTACTGAGAACCGATGTTACGTCTACTATTGAGTGAGGCCCATAACTTACATGGGGAAGAACCCTTCTTACAGTGTTGAAATCACAGCCCTGAGCCGGCCGCTGTGACCGAGCGGTTCTAGGCGCTTCAGTCTGGAACCACACGGCTGCTACGGTCGCAGGTTCGAATCCCGTCTCGGGCATGGATGTGTGTGATGTCCTTAGGTTAGTTAGATTTAAGTAGTTCTAAGTCTAGGGGACTGATGACCTCAGATGTTAAATCCCATAGTAGTTACAGCCATTTTTAGAGCCCTGAAATGAATCAACAGTCAATAATTTGCTCTACAGAATCTCTTTGTGCACCTTTCCCACATCTCGTGGACTCATGCAGCAGTACTTCACATGCTGAAAGAAAGAGCAGTTATGTACCAGGTACGTGTAACGTTACATAAACATAGCTCGGTCTATTACAGATACGCAAAAGCGTGACCTTGGGAATAGGTAGTCCGAACATTCCGGAAGATAATTCATATTAATCTATATTGACATGAACATAAATACAATGGGGGTTCCAATCACAAAGTAAGCAGGCACATGGCCGAATACTAAAGGCACATAACGCATGATCACGTGCTATCGAAAATTCAAGTCTCGTGAACTCTTGTCATGATTATAATTAGAAAAAGTCATTGACAAACACGTAGAGAATGGGTGTAAGGAAATATAAGGATCGAGTAGCGGAAGAAAGATTGTCCATGCGGTGTCGAAATACCGATTGGTCATTATACACTTAGAAAATATAACAGATCTACTAAAGAGACTACCTACAATACGCTTGTCCGTCCTCATTTGGAGTACTGGTCTGGGATCCTTACCAGATAGGATTAACGGAGTACATCGAGACAGTTCAAAGAAGAGCAGCACGTTTTGTATTATCGCGAAATAGAGGAGAATGTGTCACGGACATAATACAGGATTTAGGATGGACACCGTTAAAACAAGGGCGTTTTTCGATGCGCCGGAATCTTCTAACGAAATTTCAATCGCCAACTTTCTCCTCCGAAGGCGAAAATATTTTTTTGACGCCGACCTACGTAGGGAGAGACGATCATCATAATAAAATAAGAGAAATCAGAGCTCGCACAGAAATATATAGGTGTTTGCTTTTACTGCGTGCTGTTCGAGACTACAATAATAGAAAATTATTGTAAAGGTGGTTCGATGAACCCTCTGCCGGGCACTTAAGTGTGATTTGCTGAGTATACATGTAGATGTATATGTACTTGTTACCGTACAAACCGGCAATGCTACTAACTTTCAACTGCTCTCAGCAGCTTGGACGCATTCCAAATCAAACCTATTATGATGAAATCCAGCAAAACTCAAGCAAGTGAAATTTCATATTCGGAACACAGAGATCGACGGAAAGCTAAAATTTCACTGCAATGGAAATGGCCTAGGCTAAGCAACACCCTCGCTACTTGTAACTCACCCTCGATAAAACTCAACCTTTTAAGTTTTGGAGCTGCCTGTCCTTTGCTACAACTTCAGACGTGTTAATTCAAACGTGTTTGAACCTTGTCGCTGCATCACGCGCGACAGTGAGAGCGACAGCTATGAGTCTTCGTGCAAGGCACTGGAGCGGACGCGCCGGCTGCTATGAAATACTTATCATCCGATTTTAGGAAAACTATTCTGTGAGAAAATATTATTGTTACGCATCGATAAGATTAAAGCCCATTTCAACTATTACAGTTTCACTGGCAATACTTCGAAAGCTCTTTTTAGATTTAAGTTGCTGTATTGCTTGTTGTTTCACGCGGGACTGATGCTTCTACATGTCTGAATTAGACTGAAATATGTACCATTACAATTACGTTCAGCCTACATGAATACTTATAACGCACTCATTGAAGCTGCATTGCCCGTTGGAATTTAGACTACAATGCAATAAAAAAGACAGATGACATTGCTATCGATGCTGACCTTCTTACTGTCCTGGATTACTTCACTGTCGTGGGTCGCAATCATTTCCATGGAATCGAACACGACAAAAATTTATTTCTAAAGTACCATGCTAGACACACTTATGCGGTCTGTTGCAGTTGGTAGCTTAACGCATGAAGTTTTTTATGGATAAATTGATACATATCTAAGAGGTTTTTTTTTACAAATGGTCGCCTACAGAAAGCTTTTGACAATGCTGACTGGAATACTCTCTTTCAAATTCTAAAGGTGGCAGGGGTAAAATACAGGAAGTGAAAGACTATTTACAATTTGGCAGTTATAAGAGTCGAGGGGCATGAAAGGGAAGCAGTGGTTGGGAAGGGAGTGAGACTTTCCCCGATGCTATTCAAATGGTTCAAATTGCTCTGAGCATTATGGGTCTTAACATCTGAGGTCATCAGTCCCCTAAAACTTAGAACTACTTAAACCTAACTAACCTAAGGACATCACACAAATCCATGCCCGAGGCAGGATTCGAACCTACGACCATAGCGGTCTCGCGGTTCCAGACTGAAGCGCCTAGAACCGCTCGGCAACTCCGGCCGGCCCCCGATGTTATTCAATCTGTATATTGAGCAAGCAGTAAAGGAAACAAAAGAAAAATTCGGAGTAGGTATTAAAATCCATGGAGAAGAAACAAAAACTTTGATGTTCGCCGATGACATTGTAATTCTGTCAGATACAGCAAAGGACTTGGAAGAGCAGTTGAATGGAATGGGCAGTGTCTTGAAATGAGAATATAAAATGAACATCAACAAAAGCAAAACGAGGATAATGGAATGTAGTCGAATTAAGTCGGGTGATGCTGAGGAAATTATATTAGGAAATGAGACACTTAAAGTAGTAAAGGAATTTTGCTATTTGGGGAGCAAAATAACTGATGATGATCAAAGGAGAGAGGATATAAAATGTAGACTGGCAATGGCAAGGAAAGCGTTTCTGAAGAAGAGAAATTTGTTAACATCGAGTATAGATTTAAGTGTCAGGAGGTCTTTTCTGAAAGTATTTGTATGGAGTGTAGCCTTGTATGGAAGTGAAACGTGGACGATAAATAGTTTGGACAAGAAGAGGATAGAAGCTTTCGAAATGTGGTGCTACAGAAGAATGCTGAAGATTAGATGGGTAGATCACATAACTAATGAGGAGGTATTGAATAGAACTGGGGAGAAGAGGAGTTTGTGGCACAACTTGACAAGAAGAAGGGACCGGTTGGTAGAACATGTTCTGAGGCATCAAGGGATCACAAATTTAGCATTGGAGGGCAGCGTGGAGGGTAAAAATTGTAGAGGGAGACCAAGAGATGAATATACTAAGCAGATTCAGAAGGATGTAGGTTGCAGTAAGTACTGGGAGATGAAGAAGCTTGCACAGGATAGAGTAGAATGGAGAGCTGCATCAAACCAGTCTCAGGACTGAATACCACAACAACAACGACAACCATGATTTTAAAGGTAAATATGGAAGATCACTCGAAGGTGCAGTTTTGTTTCATACAACCCCTTATTTGTGGCATTGAATTTGGAAAAAGCAAACAGAGATTTGAAATTTAAGTTTGATTGGCAAAAATAAGTAAATCACAGGGTTCAAATATTTTAGCGGCATTTAAAAGACAGAACAAACCTAAATAAAACGTAGATCATTGATTTACAAGTCGTTGAACAAGTCCCCTCACCTCTCATTCCTCAGGATGCCCCTTCTAGTTTGTATTTATCATTTTATTTTGCTGTATCCCTCTGCTGTTCTAAATTAATCCCTACTAGAACTAAAAACTTATTTGATTATGTGACCTTCGTTAAACTAGCTATGACCTTGAATAAAGTATCATTTTGTACGTAAAATTTGCCGCTATTTTGATATCTTGAATCAAATAGCAGATTTCCCATTTTAAAAAATCATTTTAACCTCGAAAGCACCCTATGAAAATTACGTTCGAAGTCACGGTCGTCAGTAACAACGCTTGACCCTCTTTGCCACCTATAACCTGTGACTGAAAGTTTCCTGTTACAGTGCCGCACAAAATTGTAAAATAACTACCGCTGGATATAATCGATCTTTGTCCACGGTTACAGTCGCTTTCTTCCAATGGTAGTTACTTTACAAGCTGCCGGGGCACCGTACCCAGAAAACTTTCGTGCTAACTGACTCTCATTCTAGAGGACTTTCCCATTGTATCTGTTCGGGCCTTCGTCTGAGTGACATTGTTCATATGGTAGTGCAAAAAAATGCTCTTACACGACTGTATTTCATACCACATTTAATATATCAAGAGTATACCAGAGATTAACAATACCATAAGCCGCCGAAGATTAGTTGCTGGCATGAGAGATTAAATTTCAGATATGAATTCGTATGTTGCATCCAGTTGTGGTAATTTAGTATAATTAGCGTTAATTCTGAGGGACGACTGCAGTATCTACTTCAACCAGCACACGCCTCGTTTCCAAGAGATGCGCTCGATTCGCCTGCCAGAGAGAGGACTTGCCGAAATGGATGTGGAAACAAGTGGATCGCCTAACACTTGGCTCGCCTGCGGGTGTTCAGCGAGCAGCATCCAAGCGTATCAGCACCGCAGCCAGATTACCCGACGTCTTTTGTCTGGCTTTTGTGGAACACCGCCAGCGGTACCTACAGTCATGCTCAAAAGTATCCGAACGACCTGAATTATATTTCGCCTGATTCGCATGCAACCCACATAACGCAGCTGTCTAGCAGGTCCTCTAATCGCTCCTCGGTACAGTCGTTTGACTATTGAAAATGGTTCCAGTAAGTCACCACTAGAAAACACTGCTCTGTATCGCAATAACTCAAGGTGTAAAGCAATACCAAGGTACTACAAATATCAGGGAACCCCTTATCACAGATGAGACTGTCCTTAAGGCTTGTAAGCTCACATTTATTACAATAAATGACATATCTGAAATGTTACCACTCTCATTATTAAGTCAGATAGGCAATGCACGTAGTAAGTTCGTTGTATTCATGATTTCCTCTTCAAAGTAACATACCGTACTTATTGTTTAACACAAAATGACATTAAAAATTTAAGTTATTCACGAGCAGTTCGTTGAGAATATGTATCAACTTCAAATGATACGACGAACCGTCTCGTTATGCATATGGATTCAAACCCAGGTCATGCAGACTAAGCAAAGACTTCAGTCATTCCTGACTTGGCATACAAAGAGTGATATACCTCAATATTAGACAGTATCAGTTAGCAAATATCAACTTTAAATTACATAACGTAAACACTTTTAACAGGCGCGAATTCCTACCCAGTATCTATTGTCCCTGTTAACGAACTACGAGAGATGTTAAATATTGCTTCTTCACAAGTAACTTACTTGAAATGCCGTGAGGTAAGGCTTTGTGTTGGATAGGGATTCGAACCCAGAACCTAATCGGATTGTTTTCGAACCACAATAAACTGTGACATATCAGATTTTCTCGGCAGTAGCTACATGTTTTTACTGAAATGACGAGACGAAACATTAATTTTTTCCTTCCCAGGACTCCAACGTGGCACCTATCTCTTTTATATTCTAGAGAAAACGAACGTTAAATATGGGTTTGTTTCACCAGCAGCGACATGTGGGCATGTTTGAACTAGAAATAATATGACGAAGAGTTTAGTGCTGACTGGGAATCGAACCCCACACATATCGTTGTTGACTGCACACAAAGAGACGTCAGCTACCGAATTTTTCTCCACCAGCAGCTCATTTCTTTTAATACAGTGCATAATTTTCGTACGGTTTCTTTTAGTGTTGCTAAAAAATACTGAACCTGAGAGAGAAATCAATAATCAACGATACATGCGAATTCTCTGATGTGATCTGTAACACTCTGACATTGCACAGGCAGTTTATTGATTACATGCATGTAGAAAACTTGTTCTGAGTTAAGGCTGTCAAACAAGATTTGAAGAAGAATAAAATGCCACTACCAGACGACAGCTAATGTAGAAAATGCTGTTCTGACTATTTTGGCACGATGCGCTCTCTCCATACATAATACAAAAGCTTCGAGATGCATCTGCTGCCTGGCCATCTATTAAACCTGAAAAGAACAAAATGTCGCAGAAGTTAGCCCTTTTTCCACATGCGGCTATTTTGTGTTGAGAAGTGAAGGTAATTATGTTCAAAGATCCATTAAATTGGTAACTTCAGCAGACAGCAGAATTGCGCTGTAAAAAATGTAGGAGCGTATGAAATGGAACTCGCGACGTCTTATCTGCGGTGCGTGACACCTACCGTGATGCTACTAGCTGTCATACACCTACAGCACCTCCAGATCTTCCGCATTCCACAGTGCTGTGAGATAATGCATATGGCCGGATCTAGACTTCTGAGAGACAGACAGTTACAGCTTTTCTTTTGCACTGCACGACGTTTTCAACAAACAGATAGCGCAATAGAACAGCTAAAATGGAAAGAAACACTTCCTCTTTAAATTTCTGCATCCTACTCTGTTGGAAGTTCTGTGTAGGTGGCAGTTACATGATTTAATTTCGGTGATTACAAAATAGAGTCGAATGTATGCACTGGGTAGCCGAGGCAGCTAGTTCATGGCGATTGGCTCAACCAAGTAAATGAATGTACTGAACATGCTGCAAACCACTACAGGGAGCTTGTGTGTCCTAATTCTCATCGAGTGTGCCGCAACGGTGTTATGAAAGAAAAGTGAGTTCTGTAAAAAATGGTTTGGTGGTCTGTTGGATTTGATGGTGGATTCCTATGATGATGGTCTGGGTTCGATTCCAACTTCTGCACATGATTTTTACTAGGGAGAGACAGATTCTATTCTCTTCCGGCTACGCCAAGTGAAGAAGGTATAATGGCATTGCGGTCCGAAATTCTCATTAAACATGATATTCCTTCTCTACCAAGTAGTCGTTAGGTTGCACCACAATAAAGTCAGGAGTGGTGAAATGTGGGAACTCTGTCACCAGTAACCTTTCTTATACTAGTTATTTATTTCTAGTGACGAAACAAACGCTACGTAGGCTCATAGGACCCTTATTCCATCTTTTATTTGAGCTTCTGTATGTCGATAAAATTGGTTCTGAACTTGGAATGCAATTCAGACCGCCCTTAACGCGGAATTTGATCCCTTCGTGACAATACAGCTCGACTACAATTTGTTGTTTGTTCAAAACTGCAGATTCCTCAACATCTCCACATATTGCGCGTAAATGGGTTCGAATGCTGGCCCGGCACTAAAGTTTTCATTATGTATTATCAAGCTCTAGCATGAGAACACCTATCTGCTGATGGATAATAATTTTGATTTTTAATCCATTTTCATTCGTTGTCAACACTAACGATATCTGACGTTTTTGACTCCCAGTGAGACGCAGAACTATTTGAGAGATCACTCTAAGTTCAATGATGTTATTCCGAGCTGCTGGTGGAGAAAAATTCTGTAACTGACGTCTCTTTGTGTGTAGTCAACAACGGTATGTGTGGGGTTCGATTCACAGTCAGCATTGAACTCTTCGTCATATTATTTCTAGTTCAAACATGCTCACATGTCGCTGCTGGTGAAACAAACCCATATTTAACGTTCGTTTTGTCTAATATATAACAGCGATAGGTTCCGGGTTGTAGTCCTGGCAAGGAAAAAATTAATGTTTCGTCTCGTCATTTCAGTTAAAACATCTAGCTACTGCCGAGAAAATCCGATATGTCACAGTTGATTGTGCTTCGATAACAATCCGATTAGTTTCTGGGTTCGAATCCCTATCCAACACAAAGCTTTACATCACGGCATTTCAAGTAAGTTACTTGTGAAGAAGCAATATTTAACATCTCTCGTAGTTCGTTAACAGGGACAATAGATGCTGGGTAGGAATTCGCGTCCGTTAAAAATGTTTACGTTATGTAATTTAAAGTTGATATTTGCTAACTGATACTGTCTAATATTGAGGTATATCACTCTTTGCATGCCTAGTCAGGAATGACTGTTATTTTCCGTCAGTCACGAAGCCTTTGCTTACTCTGCATGACCTGAGTTTGAATCCATATTCGTCGTGTCATTTGAAGTTGATACATATTCTCAACGAGCTGCTCGTGAATAACTTAAATTTTTAATGTCATTTTGTGTTAAACAATAAGTACGTTATGTTACTTTGAAGAGGAAATCATGAATACGGCGAATTTACTACGTGCATTGCCTATCTGACTTAATAATGAGAGTGGTAACATTTCAGATATGTCATTTATTGTAATAAATGTGAGCTTACAAGCCTTAAGGACAGTCTTATCTGTAATAAGGGGTTCCCTGATATTTAAAGTACCTTGGTATTGCTTTACATCTTGAGTTATTGCGATACAGAGCAGTGTTTTCTAGTGGTGACTTACTGGAACCATTTTGAATAGTCAACCGACTGTACCGAGGAGCGATTAGAGAATTTTGTAATGTTATTTACAATCTTTCTTGACTGCAAATTTTTTTAATTCATATGACCGGTTTAGGTTCATTCAGAACCATCTTCAGATCTGATATTTCAGTTACAGGAGTATCCCGTCCAAATCCAGCAACTGTTGCTGGATTTGGACGGGTTACTCCTGTAACTGAAATATCAGATCTGAAGATGGTTCTGAATGAACCGAAACTGGTCATATGAATAAAAAACAATTGCAATCAAGACGGATTATAAGTAACATTATAAAAGCACTGATTGCTGTTATCCTATCAGACATTATGTCTGTTTTTGCAAAAAAATGCGATTAGAGGACCTGCTAGACAGCTGTGTTATGTGGGTTGCATGCGAATCAGGCGACATGCAATTCAGGTCGTTCGGATACTTTTGAGCACGGCTGTACTTCCTCTTCGCCTATGCGCCGATTGCTACATGCTCATTACCGTCAGTGAAAAGCATCTTTAGATGGGCCACATTTTACAACAATATTTGGGCGGCAAAAGTGATGCCGCCAGAATTACTGCAATGTGGCTGCAATAGACGGTAATTTTGCGGCATGGCTCGGCGATGTTACTGACGTTGCAACCTGTTGAAGGTTGTTGTAGAGGTATTGCCGAGGAGTTGTCGCTGTTGTTCACTCAGGGAGGGGAATATACCGCATTGCAGGGCAACATCTATTTCCGTCCTTGTCTGCAAATGCTTCCCTCTCGCTGTCACGCTTGTATCCTACTTCTCTCACCGAAAGCGCTGCAGTCACGTGTCCGAACGAAATCGATATCGTTTTGGTTTTGTTCGAAACAATGCGCGTGTACATATAGCCGTATGTGTTGTAGTTGTTTATTGTCGTGAGTTTGTTGTGTACAGCAAAGGAGAAGCGGACAAACAAGAGAACTACGAGATTGATAAATGCTGTTCGTCTACGACCAGAGATATGCGACGTCGAAATTAATAGATACAAAGATCACAATCTTAAAAAACAGTTGGAAAGCTGTTGCTGATAAGTTCGTAATCATGTTTGATGAAGCGTACAAAAAATTCGGAAGTCTCCTAACCTATACAAAATGCGAGGCAAAAAAAAGTTGCACAGGAAGAGTGGAAAAGCAGGTGGCTCTTTAATCGTATGATTTGCACTCGATGTCGTGAGTTTCAAACTATCTCGAGACGTGCCTGAAGCAGGATACGATAGTGAAAACAGTGCTGGTGAACAAATGTAAAATAAAAACTGTATTCGTATCTCAAATTTCTCTTGATGAAATGTTTCAGTCCTTCTACCGTAACATTGCATACTTCTACTACCACGAGACTTATTGATGAATAGTGAACTTTAAACAGGTACATTAAAATTCTGTACAAAGCAGCAGTAGCTGAAAACTGCCTCATATTTGCACCGGTTTTATTAAGTCTCGGAGCCGGCCGCACTGGCCGAGCGGTTCTAGGCGCTTCAGTCCGGACTGCTACGGTCGCAGGTTCGAATCCTGCGTCAGGCATGGATGTGTGTGTTGTCCTTAGGTTAGTTAGGTTTAAGTAGTTCTAAGTTCTAGGGGACTGATGACCTCAGATGTTAAGTCCCATAGTGCTCAGTGCCATTAAGTCTCGGACAAATTTCTTGCACGATATACTCGAAATCGTGTTTCGAAATGCAGGTAAAATTCTGAAACAGCTATGTATCCAGCAGCGATTCGCTGCTTAAATTTTCTGAAGCATTCCTTTCACTAATCCACAAAGATTGTTTTCTCTCGTTTTTCTATCTTGATTCCTCGCCTAAAGTAAAAGCAGTAGAGCCGCGTTCACTTATACTAGCTCACCTTTGTCCATTTTGCGGCCTCCTGCAAAAACATCTGTCCCGGATACGTACAGTCGCAGACACTGCTGGACAATAGTGGCCGGTAATGTAGTACACGTGGCTGCAATTCGTGTGGCCACAACGTCGCCGGACAACATTATCAGGATATGATGGTCAACAATATGCAATTTTTATGGCCCATGTAAACTTAGATTACGGGCTGATACTTTCCCACCGTCTCCATTCACATCCGCTGCCAAAATACATGCACTGCTAGCGATATGCGGCATGCAAGATAAACTACACGTATGCGCATGGGGTCAGTTTCTTTTTTTTTCATCAGTTTTCTGACTGGTTTGATGAGGCCCGCTACGAATTCCTCTCCTATGCCAAGCTTTTTATCTAAAAGCAGCAATCACAACCTACTTCCTCAGTTATTTGCATGGATGTATTCCAATCTCTACCTTCCTCTACAGTTCTTACCCTCTACAGCTACCTCCAGTACCAGGAAGTTATTCCCTGTGTCTTAAAAAACTTCATATCGCCCTGTCCCTTCTTCTTGTCGATGTTTTTCATATATCTCTTTCCTTGGCGATTCTGATCAGGACCTTCTCATTCCTTACCTTATCAGCCCATCTAATTTTCAACATTCATCTGAAGCACTAAGTCTCAAATGCTTCGTTTTTTTCTATTCCGGTTTTCCCACAATCCACATTCCTTTACGATACAATGCTGACCTCTAAAGTACATTCTCAGAAATTCCTTCCTCAGATTAAGACCTGTGGCCGATACGAGTATATTTCTCTTGGCCAGCAAGGTCCTCTTTGCGAGTGCTGGTCTGTTTTTTGTGTCCACCTTGCTCAGTGCATCTTGGATTATATTGCAGCGTAAGTGGCAGAATTTCGTAACTTGATCTACTTCGTAATCCCCAATTATAATTTCAAGTTTCTCGCTGATCTCATTTATGCATTTCTCTGTCCATATTCTGAGCTCGTTAGGCTGTTCTTTCCATTCAATAGAGCCTCTAATTATTCTCCACTTTCACTGAACATAGCAATGTCATCAGCTAATATCATCATTGATATCCTTTCACCTTGAATTTTAAACCCACTCATTGCTTCTTAGATGTAAAGATTGAACAATAGGGGCAAAGACTATATCCCCATCTTTCATCCTATTAAATCCAAGCACTTCGTTCTTGGTCTCCCAGTCTTATTGTTCCCTCTCGGTTTTTGTACATATTGTATAACCCGCCTTTTCCAATAGCTTAGCCATATTTTTCTCAGGATTTCGAACATCTTGTACCATTTTGCATTGTCAAACGCATTTTCCAGGTCGATAAATCCTATGAGCGTGTTTTGATTTTCCTTCTCGGCTCTTGTACAAACTGTATATTACCCGTTTTTTCCTATAGCTCACCCCTATTTTTCTCAGAACTTCGAACAGCTTCCACCAGTTTACATTGTCGAACGCTTTTTCCAGATTGATAAATTCTATGAGCGTGTCTTGATTTTTCTTCACTCGTGCTTCCAATTTCATGCCCCAATTTCAGAAATGGCTCTCTACTGCCCTTACCTTTCCGAGACCCAAACTGGTCGTCATCTAACA
The DNA here is from genome assembly GCF_023864345.2 of Schistocerca serialis cubense. Lineage (NCBI taxonomy): Eukaryota > Metazoa > Arthropoda > Insecta > Orthoptera > Acrididae > Schistocerca > Schistocerca serialis. Next base: position 467,554,497 of record NC_064643.1, read on the forward strand.
GATCATCAGTTTTCTTCTCCATTCTTCTCTGTATTATTCTTGTCTTGGACGCATGAGCTAATGCTGATTGGTCCATAATTCTCGCACTTGTCTGCCCTTGCTTTCTTAAGAATTGTACGGATAATGCAGATCCTGCATCATTTGATGATATATCGCCAGCCAGTCTTGTACATTCTACACACCAAAGTGAATAATCGTTTTGTTGCCATTTCATCCTACGACTTTAGAAATTCCGATGGAATGTTACCTATCCCTTCTGACAAATTTGATCTTAAGTCATCCAGAGATCTTTTAAATTCTCATTCTAACATTGGATCCCCTATTTCTTTCCCGTCGACTCCAGTTTCTTCTTCTTTCATGTCATCAGACAAATCCTCCCCCTCATATATGCCTTCAGCGTACTCTTTTCACCTAATCGCTCTCTCTTCTGCATTTAACAGTGGAATTACCAATTGCATTCTTGATGTTACAGCCCTTGGTTTAATTTCGCCGAAGGTTGTTTTGACTTTTGTGTATGCTTAGTTAAGTCCTTCCGACAATCATTTATTTTTCGATTTCCTCACAGTTGTCGTGCAGCCTCTTCGCCTTAGCTTCTCTGCACTTTATTTCATTCCTAAGTGACTTAAAGTTGTTATAAAATGTTATTGTAATCAAATTGGAAACTTACAAGAACATCATGTTTCGACATAGTCTCCTTGAGTTTCAACGCACTTGGTCCATCGTTGTACAAGCTTCCTGATGCCCTCATAAAAGAAGGTTCTCGGTTGAGCTGCGATCCAGGAATGCATCTCTTCTTTCACTGCTTCTTCCGAGGCAAATCGACGGCCCCTTAATGCCTATTTGAGTGGACCAAACAAGTGATAGTCAGAAGGGGCAAGATCGGGACTATACGGAGTATGATCCAGTACTTCAAATTTCAATTTCTGGAGCGTTTCAGTAGTGTGGGCAGCAGTATGCTAAGGTTCGCAGGAGAGCTTCTGTAAAGTTTGGAAGGTGGGAGACGAGATACTGGCAGAAGTAAAGCTGTGAGTACCGGGCGTGAGTCGTGCTTCGGTAGCTCAGTTGGTAGAGCACTTGCCCGCGAAAGGCAAAGGTCCCGAGTTCGAGTCTCGGTGGGGCACACAGTTTTAATCTGCCAGGAAGTTTCAAGTTACTAAAGCTTGTTTGATTTTCTTTGATTTCACACAATGACAAGTGTTTTACAAGCAGCGTCGCCTTCTAGACTGTATGGTTTACCGAAAGTTCAGAAACCTTGTGTTTCAGTAGGGCCCACTGTTAGGCGTTTCAGCAGCACCTACCGTTAAGCTATTGACGGCCGACAAATGGGTGTACCAAACATCTGGAGATTCTCCTACTGTCATTTGCCGGAAAAACCACACTTACATTAAAGTTCTTGGTCACTTTATAGAAAAATTAAAATCCTTCCGGTTGAGTCCAAGATATATTATGACCAGGTGAGATGTTGTATAACTCTTTACTATGGTTCCTATTAATAAGGTCGTGGCACAGTTGGAACGTATTTTCGCAAAGGGTATGACACTTCTCTTTAAACATTGCCCCACCTTAACTGATTTTCAGTGGGATAACAAATTCTATGAAGAAACTCATAGAGTGGGCGTATGGAACCCACTCAGTGCAAGTCTAGCGAATTACCATGTGAAAAACTTTGAAGAAACAGCCGTTCAGAGGATCAAGAAGAGACCCTCTTGTTGGCTTTCATGCGTTTATGACACTTTCGTCATATGGGGTCGTGGAGAAAAAATTTCTAAGCTTTTGAAAGATATTCATTGTAATTTAAAGTTCACTATGAAAAATGAAAAAGAACGCCAAATTTCTGTTTTGGATGTACAGGTAATTAAAAACCTGATGGAACTTTAGGACACAAAACCTACAGTAAGCATACAGTCTTTTAAAATCAAACAGAGATACTTGAAAAGCTAATACCCTGCACTTATGAATCACTTCTGAGAATGTTAAATTCATTCACAATTTCTATTTACTTCACTCAGATTCCAATAATTATATTTAAAAGCAATCACTGTACCTATGTGCTACAGAACTATTTTGTACAGTCATAGCTGTTACTCCTGCTTTTATATTCTGGTAACTTACTGTACTTATTATTGATGCTGATCAACAATTTTACTATCACAGAAATTCTGGAGTTCAATTTCCTTCTTTAATATATGTTGAGGTACCAACTTTGATCAACAAGTAATTTCCTATCACTTTATATAAACCAAATTGTTTCAAAGCTTTCTCTCTCTCTCTCTCTCTCTCTCTCTCTCTCTCTCTCTCTCTCAATACATTTTCTTATTAATTTTTCTCATTAATGACAATATTTGCAAACACACAAATGCACTATAAAGTTCACATATTTTAATACATCTTATTAATCTGAAGGTGTCACACTGTCATATCGATAAGATCAATAATCACTAGTGATGCCTGCCAATGGCCAATGAGTTGATCACATTAGTTAAGCTATCTAACTCAGAAATGGTGTATACGCATAGTTTTTGATATTATTACTTGTGACACACACACACACACAGTCATTCGTCGATTCAAACATGACTCATTGCCTTGGCCATAGATGGTGCAGGCATCTATATACTCTTGCGAATGTGATGTGATTCATTTGTTAAGAATTTTCACTTGCTTGGACAAGACACTTAATAAATTAATGAACTCGTGCAACTAATTTCAAGAACCACAAACTCATAACAAGCAATACCAGTCAGTCAGTCTTGATTCATTCCTTACATTACTTTTACAAAGAAACCAGTCTACACTGAGGTTGTCATGCCACTTTTTCCTTCGGCAGCCAATTTTCTTTTACTTGTGGGTTGTTTATTTCTTATGATTTTCAGAATATTCCTTTCATTCATCCTGTCTATGTGTTTGTTCCATTCATGCTTTCTATTATGTACCCACTCATTAATGGAGTTCGCTTTACATTCTTTTCTAATGCTTTCATCATAAAAAGTCCAAAAACATCCCAAGCAGAAAAGAAGAGTGATTAAAATGTTGTCGGATTAGCTAAAAGAATCTGTGAGCCACAGCACCTGAAGAAAGGATGCAAGAATAACTTTCAGAAGAAATGTTTAATCTGGAAAAAACTAAAATAAATATCTGGAGCTTCTAGCGAAAATGAACCATCTGAAGCGGAAGTTCTCCTTCCGTGGGTATAAACACAGGTCGCGTCGTCAGAAGCCGTAATGTTGACACAGTGTTTAAACCAACAAGACAGGTGTGTGAATACTGGAACAATGCAAACGACATACGTCCACCGCTTCCCACAGCAGGAGTATACAAAATCTCTTGCATTTGCCGTCAAGTGTACACAGGACCTACAAATGGAAACATTGTTGTTGTTGTTGTTGTTGTGGTCTTCAGTCCTGAGACTGATTTGATGCAGCTCTCCATGCTTCTCTATCCTGTGCAAGCTTCTTCATCTCCCAGTACCTACTGCAGCCTACATCCTTCTGAATCTGCTTAGTGTATTCATCTCTTGGTCTCCCTCTACGATTTTTACCCACCACGCTGCCCTCCAGTACTAAATTGGTGATCCCTTGATGCTTCAGAACATGTCCTACCAACCGATCCCTTCTTCTAGTCAAGTTGTGCCACAAACTCCTCTTCTGCCCAATTCATTTCAATACCTCCTCATTAGTTATGTGATCTACCCATCTAATCTTCAGCATTCTTCTGTAGCACCACATTTCGAAAGCTTCTATTCTCTTCTTGTCTAAACTATTTATCGTCCATGATGGAAACATTAACGTCAGCGTTAAAGAGCACAAGATAAATTGCCGTCTTGCCAGCACTGATACGGCAGTGACGGATCAGGCACTGGGACCAGAGAGCCACCAGACTTGTAACTTCGATACTACAGTTTTCTCAAGATCCAATCATTACTATGCTAGGATGTGCAGAGGGGCCGTAGAAATTCTAAAGCATAAAAACGATTTTAATAGTAAAGAAAAACGACTGAAATGAAGTAAGAGTATCGTCTTAGTAGTGCTACATGAAGCGAACAGCTTTAAGTCTTTCCCACTTTAAGCTAAACAACTCAAGTCAGCACAACCCCGCAGTCTGCCTGTTGTTAGATGATGCCACGAACCATCCGTTGTGTAGATGCGTACTAATCGTTCAGCTTGCTGAGTCTCTTTAAATCTGAAACTATTGAGTCAATCTTTATGGCCTCTAATGTTGTTTCTAGCACAAGAATACGAAACACTATGGACAGGACCATGCCTCGAACCATGAACTCATCCCCGTAAACCAAAAACCACCAAAAATTACTAAGAAATGGTTATTGAGGTACCTGGATATATCCTCGGAAGTGATATGCTGTTAAATCAGCCTAAATAAGAATCACCAGTCACGCTTCGACCCATGAGACAGGCTAAAACAGTTACTACTTTTATAACTGATAGTTTCATCATAAAATAAAACAGGGTAACAGTTCAATGTAAAAAAAATGCGGAAACTCAAAAACACCATACTTCAAGTTCCCATGGGTACAAATGTCATTTTTTCCTTCGATTAGACGTCGCCAACTGCAGCTAACTAATGACTATCCGCTCTGCTATGAGCCCTCTTCCTGCCAAGGAAATACAGGAAAGTACTCGAGAATTCTTTCATTTGTGGAAGAATTAGTTGATTGCGCACCCCGCACTTGATACCCTCGACAATCTTAAAATGTCACTTTCGCCCCTGCCTTCTTCTCCCACACCCAAGAGGACTACCAGCCTCCTCCTCGACTTCTTAATCTCCCAGACGCTTTCCAAGCAGTCAGATTCAGGAGCAGGAGGTAGGCCGTTCAGTTTCTCGTTTTCCACTCGCACTAATAACCAGACGGGTCACTGTAAAAGGCATCCTCATTTGTTTTATAGTGAGGCTGCCTTTTACCCTATATAAAAGACTTTCGCAGCTGAGAGCTGTCTGTTGCAAATATCACGCTTAACATTCTCTGAATGGCCCTGAGTAGCAAATTGTCTGAGGTTCCATGAACATAAATTGAGTAGTAGACCTAGTTCCTCCGCCTTACACGAGGCGTGACTCGGTCTGGAAAACAACGAATATTCAAATCCAATTTCTAAATGAGAAACCCACTGTATAATCTTTCCTTACAAAAAGATGTTATGCACAAAGATTAAGTCCCCAATCTTTATCTCTATATATATCTAACCGTTTACTCAGTTAATCACTTGCCCCTTAACATTTAATTCCTGAAACAGACATCTGAATTAATCTTTATGGTCCTCTATTTGTTTAAGGTGTCTTCAGGAATTGCGGACTCCTCACTTCCAGTGTCTGTTAAGACCTAACTTTCATATTATTGATCTCAACTAGAGGTAGTTCTACCTGTATCATATCTTGGTTATCTTCTTCTAACAAGTACCTCTTTGTAGCCCCCTGAGGTTAAAATTCCTTTTTCTTAAATCTTTTAATATTCCCTCCATTATATTTTCTGTTGTCTTTCCATTTGCTACCTAAACTCCAATTTCTTTCATTATCCTTTCTTCATTTTACCTTTGCACTAAAAATACATTAACTTCTTCACTGTCAACACTTTCACCATCACCTCCCAAAATGTAAGCGTTATCTATGATTTGCAGTCCCCTTTCAAATAAGGTATCCTCTTCCACACACTTCTCCTCTCCGTCACTCCCTTCAGCATCGTCTCCGCCATCTTTACTATCACTGCTACCTTCCGCAGCTCCACTACTCTCATTATATTCATCATAAATATTTTATCCCTTTTCTTCAATTGCATTTTCTTCAAAATTCTTCCTTTGATTTTCATATTCTTGTAAGACTTCACCTGTATCACATAATTCCTCAAAAAAATATCCCTCTCTCATCTTTACACCATCTTCACTACACCAGACAGCAAGTACTCTACAACCCGGTTTGCGATAGCCACAAATATGCCCCATTCCTCTGCAAAAGAACTCCCATTATGATTTTAATTACTGTCCTGCGTTAAATAATTGCCTGTCCTACTGTCAAGTCAGAAAGAAATAGAGAACTTGAAGGGATTCCACGACTTCTTTTGTTAGCGCAACGAACAAGCTAGTAAAAGCTTCTTTGATTTCAAGCACTGACAAGTGTATCACAAGAAGCGTTTCCATCTATACTGATGGTTTACAGAAAATTCTGAAACCTGGTGTTCCATTAAAAACCTACTGTTCAGCTGTTGACTGACCGATGTATGAGAGAACTAAACACTTAGAGACTCTTCTACAGCCATTTGCAGGAAAAAGCGACACCTATATTGAAAAGTCGTGGTTACTTTACAAATAAATTAAAATTCTTACGGTCAAGTCAAAGAGATATTATGACCAGATGAGATGTTGTATTACTGTTTACTATGCTTCCTCTTAATAGAATCGTGTCACAGTTGGACTGCATTTTCGCAAAGGATGTGGCATTTCTCTTTAAGCATATCCTCAGCGTAACATGTGCTCTCCATGTCAACACAGTAAACTCAACATTTTATCCAGTGGGGTCATTAAATCAGAATTTTCTGCTTTTATTTCGACTATATTTTCATATGTTAGATTTTCTACACTCAGTTTCAGTTTTGTCTCCGAGCAAATATAACGATAACTAATCCAATCGCTTAACGAAGGTGATCCCCATGGCGGTGGAAACGAACACATGCAGTGCAAAATGGTGTACACTGCCGCACGACTACTGGTCGCGAAATAAATCCAAGAATGTACAGCCACGAATTGAGCCAACCAAGCATTGCCACGAAGTGAGCGCGGCAGAGCGATTCTCAGCAGTTTTGTAACCTCAGGTTCTCGCACACTGTTTGCTTGCTCCGAGAGTATAGAAGGTTGCTGCTGCCAACGTGAGTGGGGGCGGGAATGCCGACGTAGGCGGTCGCCCAGACATTCAACTGTGGGGCTGCTCGGGCCGCCCACGCACAGGGCGGCGTCACTGGAACGCCGACAGGCGGACTGGACTGGCCGTCAGAAAGGCCGGTGCGTGAACCCAGAAATTTCTCCGTCCCCCCAACCTGAACTGACGCAAGCCATATGTGGTCTGAGAAATTTACCTTTGATGCATAATGAAGTGAATTAACGTCATCGTTTTTTTTAACAAATGGATGTGCAACCCTGTACCTACTACCTCTGAGCTCATAACTGTATAAACAAAATGAATCTGTGATTGGAGCAGCAGTTTTAATTGTATTTCATTCCCTCTCCTTGTATAGGACTAGGTTGGACCGCAATAGAGACTTCGACTCTAGAAGTGTTATAATGTTCTGGTAACAAGAAATTTTCCATATTTTCATCCGCCCACCCCTTCAGTTCTAGAGCGCTTTTCAATTATTTAATGTAAATGCTGAATACTCTTTTATGCTTTTACCAAAGTGCACGGTGACAATTACTGAACTACGAGGGTAATCTCAAAAGTAAGGTCTCCTGTTTTTTTATGAGTATATAGACCTGTTTATTTCTACAATGGTTTGCATCAATTTACAGCTTGAACATTTAGCTATTTTTCGACATAATCACCATCTCTGTCGATGCATTTTTGTAGACGCTGTAGCAGTTTTTTTATGCCCATGTCATACCAGCTCGCCGCCATGCTGTTCAGAAAGGTATGTCCTGAATCGCTAGGACCACAATTAACGCTGATAGGTACTGTGAAACTAAAAAAACTCAAACGGGCGATTCAGAACCTGAGAAGCGGAATGTTGAGCAAGGGCGTGCACATTCTCCATGACAACGCTCGTCCACATATCGCTCGGCAAACCGTTGCTCTCCTGCAGCAGTTTCAGTGGAACATAATCACCCACCCACCTATAGTCCTGACTTGGCGCCCAGTTCCCTGGGTTAAAAGAACATTTAAAGCTTGCAATATTTGATGAGTGAACTTATAAACAGCATTCTCATTCGAAAAATCCTTTTGGAATCCAAACTGTGATACGCTAAGAAACTGTTTCTATATAAATATGAGATTACTTTTGAGGACATTACGTTTTCGAATATTTTGGAAAAGTAATATTTCCTCACCGCCCGTTTTAAGACGTTGCAGACAGGCGGAAAGGACGCCGCAACACCGACAACGGGCTTTCACAGAGAATACTGCGAGCAGAGCGCACTGCGCAGCGTTCTGGCGAGCCGACGGACTGGCAGGTTGGTCTGCTACAACGGTCCGCTGTCTGAGATGTGGGGGGCCGGGCTGAGTAATCCATGTCGCATACGGGCCAGCGAGCGACACACGGGCTGGGCGGTCCGAAACCTGCCTCGCGCACTACTCTACACACAGCGCAGCCAACGGCTGCGGCTGAAGCAGGCGGAACGTAATGGACGGAGTACCGCAGACGCAGCTTAGTCTCCGGTCCGCGAATTCGCCTCACAGTACCCGAATTCGCTAAGGCAGCATCTCCGCGACGAGCTGCTGGCGATTTGACGTCCGCAAGGAGCACATGCAGCTTAAGCAGTGCCACGGACGCCGTAAATATTTCCCACAAGAAAATCGATTTGACGTCGATGTTCCCATGTCACCCTCTTCTTTCGCCAGAGGGAAATCGGGAAGAATGCCACCGGGAACTTAGTGTAGTAGTGTGTGTGCGCCGCTTTCCAGAGTCTTCGGCCCATAGTGTATGGCTCGGTAGCCACTCGCAGAAAAATCACAGTTTTAACTCAGTATGCTCAGTATTTAATACCGAGTGAGGTGCCGTGGTGTTGAGGTGCTGCAGGATGGTGGTTCAAATCCCCGTGCAGCCATTCAGATTTAGCATGATGTTAGGAAGAATTCCGCTGATAGCTGGTAAAATTCTTGTGTTACTGATACACAACAAATTTCGTGGCCTAAAGCCGCGTCCTCAGGTGCAAGGGGAACGAATGGCGACCAAGACGTGATGCATTACTTTCGTAAAAATTGCTGGTGAGTGGATCATGTAGTTGAAACTCTTGTTTTAAATTTTGCCTGAATCGGTGTGACGGCAGGGCAACCCGATGTTGGGAAGGGTAGAAGCAGCCATCAGAAACGACTAAAATACTTTGTGACCAAGATGTAGGTTTCCCACGGTTTCGCTAAATCACTCAAATCTATTACCGGAACAGTTCCTTAAACAATACTGATTTCTTGACCAGTTCGAGCTTGTGCTACATTTCTAATGACCTCATCGTTGACGGTACTTTAAAACCTAATATAAAATGGTTCAAATGGCTCTGAGCACTATGGGACTTAACTGCTGAAGTCATCAGTCCCCTAGAGCTTAGAACTACTTAAACCTAACTAACCTAAGGACATCACACAAATCCATGCCCGAGGCAGGATTCGAACCTGCGACCGTAGCGGTCGCGCGATGCAAGACTGTAGCGCCTAGAACCACTCGGCCACTAAAGTCGGCTACCTATTATCCCTTCCCTTAGTATTTCATACTAATAAATCGCAATGCTCGTAACCTCGACTGTGAATTAGCAACGTGGCGTCAATAAAAAGTGTAAAACGTGGTCAAAAAGATTCCGTTCGAGGGCATTGCTGAATCACATATGCAACGTAGCATGACTCCGTTTCGAGTACATAAGCAACGGAATGTAGGCAGGCGATTAGTGTGGCATTCGTGTCTTTCCGACATGTCTGCAGTAAATGAGAAAATGTGAACTATGGCGATGTTATTACCAGATGTGTCCAAACAGGACCAACGTGCTGTTATTCTTTCCTTGGTTGCCGAAGGCCAAACACCAGTAGACATCCATCGGAGATTAAAGACTTTGTATGAGGCAGTATGTCTGTCGTAATCCACCATTCTGGAATGATGCAACAAGGGGTGCTGCTACTTCATGATGACGGAAGTCCGATATTGCAAATTTCGTAATGCAGAAGTTACGCCAACTCAAGTGGGAGACACTCGAGCACAGATATACACGACTTACCGCTTTTGCAAAAGGCTTTGAAGGGTCGACAGTTCCTGCCGGAGGAGGCTGTGCAGCAGGCAGGCAGTTTCGACTTCTTCACGCAGTTGGACATGGTGTTGTACCAAAGAGGTATCTTCAACCTGGTGCGTCGGCGAGGTATTTGCTTCAATGCTCACGGTGATTTTGCCTGGTTGGCATATTGCTTTTGGACTGTACTGCCTTCGAATGGAAACTTTCTGATCGTGCTTATAATCATTAGGTTTAACAGGTTGCTTTTTTCGATTATTAAAATAAACCAGATGGGTGATTCAATAATAATAGTGTAATTTATACGTATATTTTCATTTTCACCAAGAAACAGCGAAAATTACTAAAATAATGAAAATACTTTAGAACAAGTCGTCAGAAATTTACATCGAAAATTGGGCAAAAATTTACACCGAAACTGGCTGTAAAATAAAATGATAATTTTCCTGTCCTCATTTATGGCTAATCACATGGAGTGCACGAACTAGGACAATCATTTGAGAACTAATGAACTGCGATAGCTGTGTCGATATCAACTGATTTCTTATTTCCCTTGAGAAATTTGATAATGAAAGTGGAATGGTCTCCTGGTGCATTGTTTATCTCTGTTTCTGAGAAACGGAAAATTATCCTTTCTGCTCATTTGCTGCTCACTGACTGAAGTTATTCTGTACGTGAATCGCCATCAAAAAAGTATTTCACTATTTAACCTGGTCAAACTCACGACATTTCTCTCTTGTATTCCTGACCCATCCTGACAGTTCACGTTGTTCTGCGTTCTTGCCATTGTGGTTTTCCAACTGTGTGTGACAATTCCAGCTTTCATTCTTGCAGTGTACCGTGTATTGTTCAAATAGGTACTATTCCATCACAGTACACTTAACGAAGAAGTTAGCTGAGCTTCACACGTGTAACTGATCACTATCGAGACCATGTGTAAGGTGGCGTGGTCTCCTGACCTTCATTTCTTACATACTCCGACCTCACCATCGTATTCTGCGAACCAAGACGTTTCATTCGATCCCAAACTCGATAGGGTAGAGTCAATTTTATATATTTCCATTTAATCGATATGCAAATCTAATAAATAAATCGCAAGTGCGCACCAAGTTTAAAAAGGTGAGGCTGGCATACACAAACATTCAAGACACGACAGCCCCAGCCCGCTGGAAAGTCCGTAGGAAGGAGAGTTAGCATGGAGCTCCGCCGGCCGGCCGACCGCCCAGAAACCAAAACAGTTTTTTGCCAGAGAAAGGGATAATGTCCTGCGTGTTCGTTTAAAAAGCAAAACTCGCTGTATTGTTTGGGAAAGCCCCAGCATACGCGTGTTTTGACTGACCTAGTGCGCAGTTTTAGAGTTCTCACAGGTGGACAATAAATTCCTAAGGCAGATGCTATATATTTCCAGATTGGTCGGCTTAAACGGAGCGCCATTCTCCCGTTTGTAAGAGTAATGCTGATTGGCGGACCATTTCTGAGGAAATGAGCAAGAGGGGTGAGGGAAAGACAGCGGATGATATACCCTTTCGCTTTTTGCATGGAAAGGGGGTCGTTCCAGTGGCGCTCTTGAAGCGGGAACACGTAGCTACTCAGTACTCCACTGAAAGAGCACCTCTGTCGCTAACGAATTGGAGTTATACTCTATATTGAGTCGTCTGCGATTAAGCGTTTGTTCACTGTGTTGGCCACGACACTTAATGTGCGGTGTGAATAGAGTATTAGTTAGCGCCTGTGAGCGAACATTGAGTGGCATCATGGTGGACTGGTTATCTGACAGTTGTACCACGCCAATAGTTAGACTAGGGGCAGATAGGAGTTCTTTACTTCATCAAGGTGTAGTGAGAGTTCGATTGGCAAGGTCAATCCAGATAGAAAGAGATAGTTTTGTTATTTTTCAGCGGTGAACGACACATGCAGCAGTTGTCGCAGCTCACGGTATTGTGTGCTACAGCGTAGGCGAGCCCCATCTTTCCACCATTAGAAATAACATACTTCATTCACATCACTCCATTACATTTCTCACGTGACAGCCTCGACCATACTTAGAAAAATTCAATCGGATAATTGTTCAAGTTGAGTAGAAGCGGCTCTCAACCATTCTGCTGAGTAAATAACATTCTTAAAGAAAAAGGATAAAAGAGCTTTCCCACACACACTTTGTATATAAATTTCATTAACAGGATTCCTATCCATAAGAGGTAACCTCCCATTCCGAAAAGAACCCAGAAATTTGGTTATCAGTTTATAAATAAAAGTAGTTTCACTTGATTTTCTCAGATTTTGCAATAAATAATATTTTCCGTTCGTTTAATGTTTTCCTTACACTAACTAGCAATACTCCAGTACCCAAGTATCCCACTAGTTACGTAAGAAAATCGAATATTTTTGTGTCTTTTCCTTACAGCGGACGACTCCAGATGATATTTATTGCTGAAAGTTTTTCAGGCATTTCTTCTTGGTACATTAGGAGCGTCTGTCTGACTTCTGTAGCAGTGTGGGGTGGAAATTGCTTCTTGCAGGAGCGGAAGGGTACTTGTCAGATCAATCCTTGCACAACTCATCAACATAACACCCACATACTGATACATGGTATACGTTGTTAGAAGCTCAGCAACAGCACGGTAATCTTTCCTTCTTTTCGCAATAAGAGACGTGTCGCTGCTGCTGGTCTATAATTCGCTGATCTGCGTCCCGCAAATGCAATTTTATAAACGAGTAGATTCTGTTTGTCACCGATCCTCCGCAGACTGCGTTACATGCGACATCTTTGTCCATTCCGTTTCTAAGAAGAAAGTCCATCAGGCTCCCTTACAGTCAATAAAAAAAATGTCGTGTGACTAGGGCTTCCCGTCTGGTAGACCGTTCGCGGGGTGCAAGTCTTTCGATTTGACGCCACTTCGGCGACTTGCGCGTCGATGGGGATGAGATGATGATGAATAGGACATCACAACACCCAGTCCCTGAGCGGAGAAAATCTCCGACCCAGCCGGGAATCGAACCCGGGCCCTTAAGAATGACATTCTGTCGCGCTGACCACTCAGCTACCAAGGGCGTACCTTACAGTTACTGAAATAACGGCATAGCATAGGCATCCTGAGTGCTGCAAGCAGCAAATGGTTCAAATGGCTCTGATCACTATGGGACTTAACATCTGAGGTCATGAGAACTTAGAACTACTTAAACCTAACTAACCTAAGGACATCACACAAATCCATGCCCGAGGCAGGATTCGAACCTGCCACCGTAGCAGCACTGCAGTTCCAGACTGAAGCTCCTAGACCGGTCTGCCACAGCTGCAAGCAGCAACTGATAGTTTGAACAACTGTCTGCGGTAGCAGAAGTACGATCCGCAACACGGCAACAAATGCAGTCAACATCGTCACTGATGAAAGTGGAGAGCAATTATCGGACATCTGTCTAATACCTCGAGGGTCCATATCGATCTGACATCGCCGCTGCAGCAGAAGTGTTTCAGGGAGCACGACCGCCTCCGCTGCCCTTAGAGACTCGTCGTACAATCGTTTTGCCGTAGGCGAGGAAATACAGACTCAGTCGACGACTCCGAACACAACATTCGCTCACAGTTTCTTAACTAAAAGTTGACTTCTGCGCCGCACCAATAAAGCCGTATCCAGAAAAGCTCTACATGACTCTGAATACGCAGCGTCTGATAATGAAATGGGAAGATTTTAGGTGTCGGTGACATGCAGTAGTGAAATGGTGAGGATGAAGACTTCTGGCTTCCATCATCAGATGAACCAAGTCCAAATGCATCACGAAAAATGTGCATCTGCCATAGCACAAAATCATCCCTACAGACAGGAGTCACAGCAGCTACAGGAAACTCATGGAGCTTTGTACACACTTGTAGCACTATATTGATATAGGTAAGAGATTGGCACCACAATATCGCTCTCTTATTACAAATTCGTAACCAGTGTCAGAGGCTCCCAGATAGACGATGAGAATCACTCTCGAAAAGTCAGTCACTCACCCATGAACAGGTTGTAGCCCCTGTTCTTGCGACCTAACAGTAGGCAGGACACCACATTAGGAGAGTAGTGTGGTGCGTTTATGTGGGCGGGATGCTTTGACGAACTGCAGAGAATACAAAGCAGCCCCTCGAAGCCAACGATAAACTGCTTGGCGATAGGTACGTGACCCCGAGGTGGCAACGAGGTATTTAACCTCTGCTGGTTGGACATTAATCCGAGATAACAATCCTGGGGATAGAACGTGCTCGATCTTACTGCAGGGTGGTCCATTGATCGTGACCGGGCCAAATATCTCATCAAATAAGCGTCAAACTGAAAAACTACAAAGAATGAAACTTGTCTAGCTTGAAGGGGAAACCAGATGGCGCTATGGTTGGCCCGCTAGATGGCGCTGCCATAGGTCAAACGGAAAGCAACTGCGTTTTTATAGATAGGAATCACCATTTTTTTTACATATTCGTGTACTATGTAAAGAAATATCAATATTTTAGTTGTAACACTTTTTTCGCTTTGTGATAGATGGCGCTGTAATAGTCACAAACATATGGCTCACAATTTTAGACGAACAGTTGGTAACAGGTAAGTTTTTTAAATTAAAATACAGAACGTAAGTAACTTTGAACATTTTATTTCGGTTGTTCCAATATGATACATATACCTTTGTGAACTTATCATTCCTGAGAACGCATGCTCTTACAGCGTGATTACCTGTAAATACCACATTAATTCAATAAATGCTCAAAATGATGTCCGTCAACCTCAATGCATTTAGCAATACGTGTAACGGCATTTCTCTCAACAGCGAGTAGTTCGCCTTCCGTAATGTTCGCACATGCATTGACAATGCGCTGACGCACGTTGTCAGGCGTTGTCGGTGGATCACGATAGCAAATATCCTTCAACTTTCCCCACAGAAAGAAATCCTGGGCCGTCAGATCCGGTGAACGTGCGGGCCATAGTACGGTGCTTCGACGACCAATCCACCTGTCATGAAATATGCTATTCAACCGCATGCGAGCTATGTGCCGGACATCCATCATGTTGGAAGTACATCGCCATTCTGCCATGCAGTGAAACGTCTTGTATTAACATCGGTAGAACATTACGTAGGAAATCAGCACACATTGCACCATTTAGATTGCCGTCGATAAAACGGGCACCAATTATCCTTCCTCCCATAATGCCGCACCATACATTAACCCGCCAAGGTCGCTGATGCTCCACTTGTCGCAGCCTTCGTGGATTTTCCGTTGCCCAATAGTTCATATTATGCTGGTTTACGTTACCGCTGTTGGTGAATGACGCTTCGTCGCTAAATAGAACGCGTGCAAAAAATCTATCATCGTCCCGTAATTTCTCTTGTGCCCAGTGGCAGAACTGTACACGACGTTCAAAGCCTTCACCATGCAATTCCTGGTGCATAGAAATATGGTACGGGTGATGTAGCATTCTCAACACCGACGTTTTTGAGGTTCCCGATTCTCGCGCACTTTGGCTGCTACTGATGTGCGGATTAGCCGCGACAGCAGCTAAAACACCTACTTGGGCATCATCATTTGTTGCAAGTTGTGGCTGACGTTTCACATGTGGCTGAACACTTTCTGTTTCCTTAAATAACGTAACTATCCGGCGAACGGTCCGGACACTTGGATGATTTCATCCAGGATACCGAGCAGCACACATAGCACACGCCGGTTGGGCATTTTGATCACAATAGCCATACATCAACACGATATCGACCTTTTCCGCAATTGGTAAACGGTCCATTTTAACACGGGTAATGTATGACGAAGCAAATACCGTCCGCACTGGCGGAATGTTACATGATACCACGTACTTATACGTTTGTGACTATTACAGTGCCATCTATCACAAAGCGAAAAAAGTGGTCCAACTAAAACATTCATATTTCTTCACGTACTACACGAATATTTAGTAAAAAATGGGGGTTCCTATTTAAGAAAACGCAGTTGATATCCGTTTGACCCATGGCAGCGCCATCTAGCAGGCCAACCATAGCGCCATCTGGTTTCCCCCTTCAAGCTAGACAAGTTTCGTTCTTTGTAGTTTTTTCGTTTGATGCTTATTTCGTGAGATATTTGGCCCAGTCACTATCAATGGACCACCCTGTATAATGCTCTTGAATGTTTCCTCCCTGCTGAAACTTTCTCCACAACCTCTCGTGGTGGAGCTATGGAAGATATTCAATTCGCTACTCAACCTGCGCTCTTAAAATCCAGTCTTGCGTTTGTGCAAACTACATCACCCTTCTTCCCTACCACTCACAAAATTGTGTACCAAACACACATAACGTGCGGCCAAACAAGTGTACTCAAGACCCCTCTCTGTTCATTTTAATTAAAACTATTGTCTTTGAAAGCATAACGGTGACGCGGTACCTACAGGGTTATTTTGAATTTGGAATCTGTGATTTTTGCCAATGTACTAGGCACGTTTTATGTGTGATTATTATAGAGAATAAGCTAGAGGTTGAAAATACCGCTTCAGTTGTAAATATCTTTTATCATCAGGACCGGTTTCGGGCTCTCATAAGCCCATCCTCAGGTGTCGCAACTGTGCTGCGGTCCCCGAGCGCCGCGATGGACGTGTACTAGGCGCGGTTTACTACCTATGAGCGCAGAACAGGGAGACTCCTTTCCAAATGCTTGTCGGGCACGATCAGTTTATCTCACTCCCTATGATTTCTGGTTGTGGGGCTACCTGAAGGACAGGGTTTCCCAGGGGAACTTTCACATTTGTGCTGCTCTGAAGCGCAGCATATCAAGAGTGGTAGCCAGCATATCTACGGACATGCTTCGTTCTGCTGTGCAGAATGCAATCCTGCCCTTTCAGACTCTTCTGGACACTGATGAGCACCGTATTGAGCCCCTTTTGTTGCAGTAGTGGTACCGCTATGTAATTGTATGACGTACCGTAGCACTACATTAAAAGTGTTTCAGTGGAATTGATTTTGCATTACTTCTCTTCGCCATGTCCTTGGCATTAATGCTATCTAGTTTGGTCCTCGTACGGTAATTAGTTTCGGTGTTGTAACGTGTTAAATAGGGAAAGTTTAATCACAACCGCCCGGTACATTGCGTGAAGGCAATTTTCTTGCAGCTATTATGAATAATTTTTTATTATTTGCAAGAAATTAGAAGGAAAAATGAACGTTTGCGGGTTTATAATACACAACGAAAAACTCAGTTGCATTCAACCACAAACCAAATTTTGTTCAGCGAATAAAGGATAGAACCTTACACAAGACGTTGTCTTGCTCTGTATTACATGTTGGATTAGTACTGCTCATCAATAAGGTCATTTAATGAAAAACTGAGTACTTGAGTGAAAATGTCACTTGTTTGGATAACTTCATTATAATTGGTGTTGTACGCAATCAGTGGTGAACCTGGGGAACGGTGGTAACGAATACTACGAGGACTAATGGGTTTCATTATAATTCACAGATGGTTTGCTATAACGGCATTGACGCTGATATTCTAAGACGCCCATCTCTGTGTTGATTCGGAAAACTGCAACCTTGTTCTGCGTAATGAGATGTGGCCGAAATTTTCTCGCAGTCATAGCTATGATTTTAAAGAACATATCCATTTCATCCTCTTGATTGGTGGTTTCAAGAGCCGTCCAGACGCATTTTAAACTGGAGTTTGCCTTCCATGCTTTCACTGAAATATTTGAACAGGACATGACATGTCTTGCTCTTTTTGGTCAGAGGACGTTGACATGTGACTGAAAGAGGTAGTTACGATATTTGCTGAGAATCGGTTCACAATCAATCGTTTCTGGAGAGTTATCGTCAGCGCTTCTGCAGAGGCTGATACTTAGGAGGAATTTTCCATACCATCACTGTGCGGTACAACAATTCAAAAGCTGTCCAGGTGCGAGTACGCCTTGCGCACTAAGGGTTCCGTACAAACGTAAGTATGTATGGTATGTCGATGGTTCACCCATTCCAGGAATCGAATATCTCGACTTTTTTGTTTGTTATCCGCATTTATACTGGTAAGATATCAGTTCCAGGGATTCCAAGCCTTTCGAGAATGTCTTAGTTTGAACTTTGAAGCCAGATAACAAACGACAAAAGAAATATTTTTTCTTGTTACATAATTACAAATTATCAGTTTTTTATTTTTTTCCCTTACCTATAAAACCTTTCTTCTTGCCTAATTTCATGATCCTCTGTCAAGGGAAAGAACCCCGTTGCTTTAGAGTTTGCGAGTATTAAAATATATGGCACAAATAATAGCCTTATCTTTTGACTGCATTGACTTAGAAGCTAACATTTGTTATACCGCCAACTGACCATACACGTTAGTATGTGACAGAAATTACAACTTTAGACGTCTGTCTATGCCTGAGAAAAAGGGACCTTAACAGACGGATAGAAATTAAAAGTTTACCAATTTTTTCCTTTGGTTATACCGTAAAGCCTTGCTTCTTGGTGAACGGCATGATTCTAGGTCGACGGGACGTACCCCGTAGGTTTTGTTGACGGAGTATGATAGTATCAAAATATGTCTCATAAATGGCCGTATCTTTCGACTGAACTGGCTTAGAAGCTTCGCTTTTTTACATAGCCAAAGGATCGTAGGCCTTAATACGCGACAAGTGATGGTATAAGGCTTCCGTTCTTACAGATTGAGGTACGAAACCCTAAAAAATGTTCGTTTCATCTTGGACACATTCCTGAAATCTCAGCCTGTGCCAGTAGTTGGTTGTCTTCCTTTTCACAGCAGACCCTGTGATGGATAGTTCTTCTTTTCTCTCGGCTCCGTAGCGATCACGGACCCTCTTCCACCGTCCTTGGTAGTCATTCACTAGAACGCAGTGCAGAACGCGTTAGACCCGTCCAAAACCAGTTAGACTCTCACGCTTGACGTAAGCGTTGGTGCACTGCGCAGTGCCATCTGCCAGAAAACGCCTTCACTCTTTGGTCACTTGAGTGGAAGACGCAGTACACGGGGCGCATTACGCACCACGCGGCGCAAAATTCCTGCCGCTTTACTGTGCTGATTTCAACCGCTGGCGCTTCCGTCACTTACAAGGGGAGGCCGCCAATTGTGAAATTCAGATTCGATTCATACTGCGCATAATAAAAGCTCATGGCCAGAGGTGTAATGTGGCAAAAGCGTCGGGAGCGACAGTAAATGAAAACAAAAGTCAAATATTGAATCTACGGGGCCTAGATCACCTTCGACTGGCATGGGCAAAACAAGACAACAAACATAAAACTTTGGGAATCACCTTAATGGCATGTCCGATGCGGATGGCTGCTTTTAACTGGACGGAAACTAGGAGGAAAGTTCATGGTGCTGTAATGGAGAACATCCATCGAACTATGGACCTGGTGCAAAAAGTCAGATTCATCAACTCCTGCGTTTTGTCTAAAGCATATTTCACTGCGCAGGTATTTCCAATCCCTAAACTAGTAGCGAAAGGGATCATGTCCACTGTTACAAATTATTTATGGCGAGGAGACATATTCAGGGTTGGTGCGGCTACCGTTATACTAGATGTCAGAAACGGGGGCCTCGGTTTGGTGGATATTCGCAATAAAGCGTCTGCTCTGTTCCTCAAACGGACTTTCCATATACTCAGAGAACTTCCACAATGTATAACCGCAAAGCTCTTTGAGGCTGTGACACCCCATAGCCTGCAAGCACCGATTGATGTGCGAAGGATTAATGCCCGTCTGCAGTATGTGAGAAACTTTTTCCTCGAAGCAAGTTATCTTAGTGACGAAATCAGAAGCAACACACGTATCACAGCGCGCGACATCATACTTGAAAGGAAGTTAAATGAGGGTAGAAACAAAATTGAAACGAAATTCCCAAATTGTGACTGGAAAGCTGTATGGCGGAACATCAACTATGCCGGGCTATCTACAGACGCTATTTCCGCATGGTACAAAACAGTTAATAACGTCATCAGCACCAACGAGAGACTATATGGGATCGGTTTAAACCAGACACACCTTTGTGGAAAATGCAATCTGGTGGATACACTCAGCCACAGATTCACCTGTGGTGGCAATGTGCATAACTGGAATTGGATCAGGCAACAAATCGCCTTCTCACCAGATCCTCTACGCAATATATAACGCCGTCGCTCCTCCTGAGACCGGACATGACATACTTTCCGAAATTAAAAACCAACGCCATTAGCTGGTTACTGGGAAAATATGTTAGTTATGTCATCCACACACTTGGGTCGGACAACGAGATAGAATTCCGCGTTTACATGAAGTGTGAATATGCAAAAATCAGCACGTATCGCAACCACAAGAAGCACTATGGCAACATGCTGAAGATCATTTTTGAAAGAATGGGTGTTGGTTAAATATGTGGAACCACTACAACACCTTGAACGAGAACGAACAGAAGAAAAATAAAAGTCACTTGGTTCCTTATTATTATTTACTTTAACCTTGCTTCCGGAACTTTCTTTTTTTTTGTATGTGTTTAATTGGATTGTATTTAAACTGGTTCATAGTCAAGAAAACTGGTATTAAATATGCTATATTTTTTATTCAAAAAAAAAAAAAAAACTCCGCGCTATGCAACTTCTTTTTTTAGTATTTGCTTTTTATAATTCATATATATATATATATATATATATATATATAATTCCCGGCAATCTGTTGCAACAATTATGCATATAATAAGTTGTTGAAAGATGTCTGTCGTAGAAAAACTGGCGACTTCGAACATCATTATGTTTTCCGCAAACAAAGTTGTATTTCACAAATGTTATTAATTGTCTTCATAATGTTAACCACGTATAGTTAACGGAAGACGTAGAAACGATATTCCGAAACGAATACGTATAGCGTAAGTCAAACGTTCGAATTAGAATAGAGACCCCACGAACACAAATTTGCTGTGGCAGGTATGAAATATAATCTCCGTTACTCGCTCGTTACACTTGAATGACAGATGTTGAATGGGCCGAAACGAGCCGCCGCATAACAGTGTAGTTGCCTGCTAACTTCGAAAGAAGGTAGATGCGGACCCTAGCGCAACTTATAACATTGTCGAAAATCAGTGCGGACGGGAGAGCTTTAGTACACCCTGTTAAAAGAAACGGAAAAATGGAGGCGGTACAATTGGAGAGCGATCCGCCTTCACCAACATGCATAAGCAATTCATTAATACTGTGTATATATATATATATATATATATATATATATATATATATATATATATATTTGAATTACAAAAAACTAATAATAAAAAAAAATTGCATGGCGCGAGATATGATCCGGCGACCTTCGGATTACGAACCCGAGCGCTTACCGCTGCGCCGCGACGCTGTGGAATATTAATAATCGTCGAGAGTATTTCACCGCAACGGTTTCTTTTAACTGTCGATTTTCTCAACAACGGCTGAGAAGTGCATCTTGGTGCTTTGCCACATTACACCTCTGGCCATGAGCTTTTATTATGCACAGTATGAATCGAATCTGAATTTCACAATTGGCGGCCTCCCCTTGTTAGATCAGCGGTGGAGCGTCACGTGACCGTCTCGTACCAGTTCCACAACGCCTACTGACTGCACTCCTGAGCAGCCAGTGTGCTCTTGTAGCAGGATGGTTAATGTCAATCAGAGCCATGACGTACAAGCAGGTGACATGCGAGGAAGCAGCGGCCACACAGTGGCGGCTTGACAGCCGGTGTCCCGGCCTTTCCCACGGGGTTCTGCCCGCAGCGATATTCGCGAGCCTGCCTTGCCTTGCCTTGCCGTGCCAGGCCCGGCTGGTGTCTGGCGTCTGGCGGCTGCTCTTAATTTAGCAGAATCTGCGCTATGGCGGCAGCCGTGGATGGGCTAGCCAGCCACCTGGCAGCTCGCCGCTCCCCGCCACTCTGGCTGCCTCGGCAAAGCATTCCGCGGCAAAGTATTCCGCCGACACTCTCCGAGACCGCTCTGCCCCGTCACTGTAACCCACCGCGAAAAATATTAGACGGAGCTCTCTGCTCGTTTTAGAGCTCTGTAGATGGCGCAGTGCTGGTGCGTGACGGTCATTTGGCTGAATAAGTCGCGGCAGTGAGATAAGTGGTATGTGGAGTCGGTTGTATGGAATCAGTGCAAGTTTGGAATTGACTGTAAAATACACAGTTTACAAAAGTCATGGAATAGCGATATGCGGATATACAGATGGTGGTAGTATCGCGTATACAAGGTATAAAAGGCAGTGCATGGCTGAGCTGTCATTTGTGCGCGTCAAAAGCTTTCTGATGTATGTCCGCACGATGGGAATTACCAGACTTTGAACGCGGCGTGATAGTGGAGCTAGACGAATGGGACGTTCCATTTCAAAAATCGTTATGGAACTCAATATTCTGAGATCCACAGTGTCAAGAGTGTGCCAAGAATGGATTCATTACAGGTGGTACAGACAAGCCGTCGTGTGAACTACTTTTGAACGAATTATCCGAAAACTGTCTTGAGCACCTAAATCGACAGCCAACGCGTAATGGAAACATTTTTGATCTGGTAGCCATGAACAGACCAGACCTCATCGACGGTGTCAAGTGTTGAGACAGGGATTAGTGATCATGATGTTGTCATTACGACTATGGTTACGAAAGTTAAAAAGTCGGTCAAGAAGACTAGGAGAGTATTCTTACTAGAAAAAGCAGATAAGCAATTGTTAGCATCCCACTTAGTAAATGAATCGACTTCATTTACTTCCGGTACGATGAACGTCGAAGAATTATGGGCAAATTTTAAACACATTGTAAATCACGCATTGGACAAGTATGTGCCTAAAAAGTGGGTAATGGACGAAAAAGACCCACCGTGGTTTAACAGCGCAATTCGGAGAATGCTCAGGAAGCAAAGGCAGTTGCGGTACGAGAAAAATCGGGAGAATGAAGACAGGCAAAAGTTAGTAGAGATTCGTGCTGCTCCAAAAAGAGCGATGCGCGAAGCATACAACCACTACCACCGTCATAGCTTAGCAAAAGGTCTTGCTGAAAACCCAAGGAAATTCTGGTCTTACGTAAAATCGGTAAGCGGTCGAAGGCTTCCATCCAGTCGCTCACTGATCAGTCTGGCCTGGCAACGGAAGACAGCAAAAGGAAAGCAGAAATTTTAAACTTAGCACTTGAGAAATCTTTCACGCTGGAGGATCGTACAAACATTCCGCCGTTTGAGTCTCGTACAGATTCCCGTATGGAGGACATAGTGATAGACATCCCTGGAGTTGTGAAGCAGCTGAATGGGTTGAAAATAAATACACTCCTGGAAATGGAAAACAGAACACATTGACACCGGTGTGTCAGACCCACCATACTTGCTCCGGACACTGCGAGAGGCCTGTACAAGCAATGATCACACGCAACGGCACAACGGACACACCAGGAACCGCGGTGTTGGCCGTCGAATGGCGCTAGCTGCGCAGCATTTGTGCACCGCCGCCGTCAGTGTCAGCCAGTTTGCCGTGGCATACGGAGCTCCATCGCAGTCTTTAACACTGGTAGCATGCCGCGACAGCGTGGACGTGAACCGTATGTGCAGGTGACGGACTTTGAGCGAGGGCGTATAGTGGGCATGCGGGAGGCCGGGTGGACGTACCGCCGAATTGCTCAACACGTGGGGCGTGAGGTCTCCACAGTACATCGATGTTGTCGCCAGTGGTCGGTGGAAGGTGCACGTGCCCGTCGACCTGGGACCGGACCGCAGCGACGCACGGATGCACGCCAAGACCGTAGGATCCTACGCAGTGCCGTAGGGGACCGCACCGCCACTTCCCAGCAAATTAGAGACACTGTTGCTCCTGGGGTATCGGCGAGGACCATTCGCAACCGTCTCCATGAAGCTGGGCTACGGTCCCGCACACCGTTAGGCCGTCTTCCGCTCACGCCCCAACATCGTGCAGCCCGCCTCCAGTGGTGTCGCGACAGGCGTGAATGGAGGGACGAATGGAGACGTGTCGTCTTCAGCGATGAGAGTCGCTTCTGCCTTGGTGCCAATGATGGTCGTATGCGTGTTTGGCGCCGTGCAGGTGAGCGCCACAATCAGGACTGCATACGACCGAGGCACACAGGGCCAACACCCGGCATCATGGTGTGGGGAGCGATCTCCTACACTGGCCGTACACCACTGGTGATCGTCGAGGGGACACTGAATAGTGCACGGTACATCCAAACCGTCATCGAACCCATCGTTCTACCATTCCTAGACCGGCAAGGTAACTTGCTGTTCCAACAGGACAATGCACGTCCGCATGTATCCCGTGCCACCCAACGGGCTCTAGAAGGTGTAAGTCAACTACCCTGGCCAGCAAGATCTCCGGATCTGTCCCCCATTGAGCATGTTTGGGACTGGATGAAGCGTCGTCTCACGCGGTCTGCACGTCCAGCACGAACGCTGGTCCAACTGAGGCGCCAGGTGGAAATGGCATGGCAAGCCGTTCCACAGGACTACATCCAGCATCTCTACGATCGTCTCCATGGGAGAATAGCAGCCTGCATTGCTGCGAAAGGTGGATATACACTGTACTAGTGCCGACATTGTGCATGCTCTGTTGCCTGTGTCTATGTGCCTGTGGTTCTGTCAGTGTGATCATGTGATGTATCTGACCCCAGGAATGTGTCAATAAAGTTTCCCCTTCCTGGGACAATGAATTCACGGTGTTCTTATTTCAATTTCCAGGAGTGTAAATCGCCAGGTCCTCATGGGATTCCAGTTCTGTTTTACAGAGAGTACTCTACTGCATTAGCTCCTTACTTAGCTTGCATTTATCGCGAATCTCTTGCCCAACGTAAAGTCCCGAGCGACTGGAAAAAAGCGCAGGTGACGCCTGTATATAAGAAGGGTAGAAGGACGGATCCTCAAAATTACAGACCAATATCCTTAACATCGGTTTGTTGCAGGATTCTCGAACATATTCTCAGCTCGAATATAATGAATTTCCTTGAGAGAGAGAAGTTGCTGTCCATGCATCAGCACAGCTTTAGAAAGCATCGCTCCTGCGAAATGCAACTCGCCCTTTTTTCACATGATATCTTGCGAACCATGGATGAAGGGTATCAGACGAATGCCATATCCCTTGTCTTCCGGAAAGCGTTTGTCTCGGTGCCCCACTACAGACTCCTAACTAAAGTACGAGCATATGGGACTGGTCCCCAAATATGTCAGTGGCTCGAAGACTTCTTAAGTAATAGAACCCAGTACGTTGTCCTCGATGGTGAGTGTTCATCGGAGGTGAGGGTATCATCTGGAGTGCCCGAGGGAAGTGTGGTAGGTCCACTGTTGTTTTCTGTCTACATAAATGATCTTTTGGATAGGGTGGATAGCAATGTGCGGCTGTCTGCTGATGATGCTGTGGTGTACGGGAAGGTGTCGTCGTTGAGTGACTGTAGGAGGATACAAGATGACTTGAACAGGATTTGTGATTGTTGTAAAGACTTGCAGCCAACTCTAAATATAGATAAATGTAAATTAATGCAGATGAATAGGAAAAAGAATCCCGTAATGTTTGAATATTCCATTAGTAGTATAGCGCTTCACACAGTCACGTCGATTAAATATTTTGGGCGTAACATTGCAGAGCGATATGAAGTGGGACAAGCAGTTGTAGGGAAGCCGGATAGTCGTCTTCGGTTCACTGGTAGAATTTTGGGTAGATGTGGTTCACCTGTAAAGGAGACCGCTTATAAAACACTAATACGACCTATTGTTGAGTACTGCTCTAGCGTTTGGGATCCCTATCAGGTCGGATTGATGGAGGACATAGAAGCAATTCAGAGGCGGTCTGCTAGATTTGTTGCTGGTAGGCTTAATCATCACGCGAGTGTTACGGAAATGCTTCAGGAACTCGGGTGGAAGTCTCTAGAGGAAAGGAGCCGTTCTTTTCGTGAATCGCTACTGAGGAAATGTAGAGAACCAGCATTTGAGGCTGACTGCAGTACAGTTTTACTGCCTCCAACTTATATTTCGCTGAAAGACCACAAAGATAAGATAAGTGAGATTAGGGCTCGTACAAAGGCATGTAGGTAGTCATTTTTCCCTCGTTCTGTTTGGGAGCGGAAGGGAGAGAAGATGCTAGTTGTGGTACGAGGTACCCTCCGCCACGCACCGTATGGTGGATTGCGGAGTATGTATGTAGATGTAGATGTAGACGTAGAATAACAAATTTCAGGCATTAACTCTCTTCACGGTCAACGTAGTGGGCGACGGCCTTCACTTAAAGGACCGAGTTGCATAGAGCTGGCAGTGCTAACTGACAAGCAACAAGCAACACTGCGTAAAATAACCAAGAAATCAACGTGGGACTTACGACGGTTATATCCGTTAGGACAGCGCGCCAAAATCTAGCGTTAATGGGCTATGGCAGCAGACGACCGACTTTTTTCTTTTTGAGTCATCAATCTTCTGACTGGTTTGATGCGGCCCTTCACGAATTGCTCTCCAGTTCCAATCTCTTAATTATTTGCTGGAAGTATTCTAATCTCTGTCTTCCTCTCCAGTTTTCACTCTTTACAGCTCGCTCTAGAACTATAGAAGTTATTCTGTGATGTCTTAACAGATGTCCTACCATCCTGTCTCTTCTTCCTGTCAGTGTTTCCCATATATTCTTTTCCTCGCCGATTCTCCAAAGACCTCCTCATTCCTTACCTTAGCAGTCTACCTAATTTTCAACATTCTTCTGTTACATCACATCTCAAAAGCTTCGATTCTCTTCTTTTCCGGTTTTCCCACAGCCCATGTTTCACTACCATGCTGTGCTCCAAACGTATATTCTCAGAAATTTCTTCCTCAAATTTCGGCCTATGTTTGATACCAGTAGACCTCTCTTGCCCAAGAATACCCCTTATGGCAGCAATAGTTTGCTTTTGATGTCCTCTTTTCTCCGTCCGTCATTGTTTATTTTGCCGCCTAGGTAGCAGAATTCCTTAACTTCATCTACTTCGTGTTCACCAATCCTAATGATAGGTTTCTCGCTGTTCTCATTTCTGACATTTCTCATTACTTTTGTCTTTCTTCGATTCACTCTCAGTCCATATTCTGTACCCACGACTATTCATTCCATACAGCAGATCCTGTACTTTTTTGCATTCACTGAGTAAGTAATGTCATCATCGAATCTTAGCATTGATAACCTTTCACTTTAAATTTTAATTCCACTCTTGAACCTTTCTTCTATGTGGATCATTGCGTCTTTGATGTGTAGATGGAACAGTAGGGGCGAATGGCCACAACCTTGTGTTACACCCCTTTTAATTTGGGCACTTCGTTCTTCGTCTCCCACTCTCGTGTTTCCCGCTTGGTACATATCGCTTATTAGCTGCCTTTCCCAATAGCTTACCCCTGTTTTTCTCAGCGTTTCGAAAATCTTGCGACATTTTACATTAACGAACGTTTTTTCCAGGTCTACAAATTCTATAAACGTGTCTTGACTTTTCTTCAGTCTTGGTTCCATTACCAACATCAGATTTGCGTCTCTGGTGCCTTTACCTTTCCTAAAGCCGTTCTGATAGTCATCTAATACATCCTCAATTTTTTTCTTCCATTCTCCTGTGTATTATTCTTGTCAACAACTGGGATGCATGAGCTGTTAAGCTGATTGTGCCATAATTCTCGCAGCTGTTGGCTCTTGCAACCTTCGGAATTTTGTGAATGATGTTTTCCCGAAAGTCAGATGATATATCGCGAGACTCATACATTCTACACTCTGACGTGAATAGTCGTTTTGTTGCCACTTTCCCCAATGATCCTGATGCAATGTTATCTAACCCTTCTGTCTTATTCAGTCCTAAGTCTTCAAAAGCTCTTTTAAATTCCGATTCTAATTTCGGATCCCCTATCTCTTCTATATCGACTCCTGTTTCTCCTCGTATCACGTCATCACACAGATTTTCTCCCTTATAGAGACCTTCAATGTGCTTGTTTCACCTGTCTGCTCTCTCCTCTGCATTTAACGTTGGAATTTCCACTGCACTCTTAACGTTACCACCATTTCTTTTAATTTCACCGAAGGTTGTTTTGACTTTCCTATATACTGCCAGTCCTTCCGACTTTTTTGATTTCTTCATATTTTTCCTGCAGCCATTTTACCTAACTGCCTTGCACATTCTATTTATCTCATTCCTAAGTGACTTGTATATCTGTATTCCTGAATTTCCCGGATCATTTTTGTACTTCCTTCTTTCATCGATCAACTGGACTCTTTCTTGTGCTACCCATGGCTTTTTTGTATTTAGCTTCTTTGAATCAATGGTTTTTTTCGCAGCTTTTCTGATTGCCCTTTATAGAGATGTACATTCCCCATCAATTGAATTGCCTGCTCAGCTATTCCCTATTACAGTGTCTATAGCCTCAGAGAACTCCAACCGGATTTCTTCATTCCTTAGTACTTCTGAATACCAATTCCTTTGGCATTGATTTATCCTGACTAGTCTCTTAAACTTCAGCCTACTCTCCATCACCACTAAATTGTGACCCGAGTATGTATTCGTCCCTGGGTACGCCTTACAATCCAGAATATGATTTCAGAATCTCTGCCTAATCATGGTGTAATCTAACTGGAATCTTCCCATATCTCTAGGTCTTTCCGAAGTATACCTCCTCCTCTTGTGATTCTTGAAGAGAGTATTCTCTATTTCTAGCTGAAATTTATTGCAGAACTCAATCAGTCTTTGTCCTCTGTCATTCCTAGTGCCAAGCCAATATTCTCCCACAACCCTTTCTTCTACTTCTTTCTCTATAACCGTATTCCAATCCTCCATGACCATCATATTTGCACCTCCTTTTTCGTAGTGAATTACCCGTTCAATATTCTCATATACTTTCTCTATCTCTTCATCTTCGGCTTGCGACTTTCGCATGTATAGCTGAACTATCGTTGTCGGTGTTGGTATGCTGTCGATTCTGATGAGAACGACCCTATCACTGAACTGTTCACAGTAATTCACTGTCTGTCCTACCTTCCCATTCATAACGAATCCTACTCCTGTTACACTATTTTCTGTTACACTATCATCTGACCAGAAATCATTGCTTTCTTTCCATTTCACTTCACTGACCCAGACTATATCTAGACTGAGCCTCAGCATTTGTCTTTTCATATTTCTAGCTTCCCTACCACATTCGAACTACTGACATTCCACGCCCCGATCGTAGAACGTTATCCTTTCGTTAGTTATTCAATCTTTTCCTCTTTGCCCCTCTCAGAGATCCGAATCAGGAGTCAGGAATCTTTTGCCAATGGAGAGATCATCACGACACTTTTTCAGTTACAGGCCACATGTCCTTTGGATACACATTATGTATATTTAATGCAGTGGTTTCCATTGCCTTCTACATCCTCATGCCGTTGATCGTTGCTGATTCTTCCGCCTTTAGGGGTACTTTCCCACCACAAGGGCAAGAGTGTGCCCTGAACCTCTGTTCGCTCTTCCGTTCCCTTTGACAAAGTCGTTGGCTGAATGATGATGACTTCTTAGGCCGGAAGTCTTCGACCGCCATTGCCCTTGATTTTTATTCAAAA
The DNA here is from genome assembly GCF_023864345.2 of Schistocerca serialis cubense. Classification (NCBI taxonomy): domain Eukaryota; kingdom Metazoa; phylum Arthropoda; class Insecta; order Orthoptera; family Acrididae; genus Schistocerca; species Schistocerca serialis. The sequence continues at coordinate 467,583,926 of NC_064643.1, forward strand.
AGTTAAGCAGTGGCGGAGTTAGAACTTGGCACCGAGGCCTTTTTGACTACTAATCAAAGACGCTACCCCCAGACCACCCCAGACGACTAGTAAACCGTGGCCTGGTCAGATGAGTCTCGATGTCAGTTGTTAAGAGCTAATGGCAGGATTCGAGTGTGGCGCAGACCCCACAAAGCCATGAACCCAAATTGTCAACAAGGCACTGTGCGAGCTGGTCCTGACATCTTAATGGTGTGTGCTGTGTTTAGATGAATCACTGATTATGTTCGTCTGCTTGGAGACGATTTGCAGCCATTTGTGGACTTCATGGTTCCAAACAACAACGAAACTTTCATGGATGACTAAGCGCCATGTCACTGGGCCGCAATTCTTTGCAATTGGTATGAAAAATATCTGGACAATTTGAGTGAATGATTTGACCATACAGATCGAACAACATGAATCTCATCGAACATTTACGGGACATAATCGTGATGGCAGTTCGTGCACAAAATCCTGCACTGTTAACACTTCTCAATTATGGACGGCTACAGAGGCAGCATATCTCAATACTTTTGCTGGGGACTTCATAAGACTTGTTGAGTCTATGTCACGTCGAACTGCTGTACTGCGCCGCGCAAAAGGAGGTGCAACATGATATTAGGAAATACTCCATGACTTTTTCACCTTAGTGTATGACAGCGCTATTTTGTCATTTATTCTACATCTGGTAACTCCCAAGCAATTTTGCTTTGATAATCTATGGCCACTAGTCGATATCTATGGTGTAGACCAGGGCCAAGCACAGCGTGCTAAGCTGCACGCGAGCTGAGTGCAAGGGTCACGTGCGGGCCGAGACTCGTACTGCCTTAGTTTCGCTCGGTCCTTCTCAGAAGCACCCATTACAGCGTGACATTTTATTTATTATTGCAGTGCGGCATTTTTTTGGTCGCCACAACTCTCTTCAGTTCGGTAGAATCGTGTTGTCTGTGCTCCTTATTCTTTGCTATTCGTTCGTAGTATGAATAGAGTTCACAGCTCCAGTAGCTGTTGGACCTGTGGTCTAGCGATCTATTGTCATAAGCCTTTAAAAATAAATGGGAATCACAAGAGACGAACGAGAATTCTCAGTATCTATTATGCAATAACCCCCGTGTGGAGTTACTAGTCTCCCATCGGGCGTCTCCCCAGGTGACGGATTGGGGAACATTCACTAGATATGGTGGACACCGGGGAAATAAAATACCCAGGGCAGACCAAAAACAACAACTGCTGCCTTGCAGTTGGAAGTTGGGTCTCCAAAGAATAAGGCAAGAAAACCCTGATTAAAAATCACCCGTCCCCCGGTAGGGGTTAGACGCAGGGTTGACAGCCCGCTCTGTAAAAAACAATTCCTGTGAAACTTTTACAAAGTAAAGCCAGACGGATGAAGGAAGACGGACCTGGCATGGAAAATGACAATGAGGATGGAATACAAGTAAATAAAGGAGAGAAAATAAGGAAGAAGGGAAACATAATGCGTAGATTAGTTCTACATATTGGTACTTGGAATGTGAGATCCCCATATCGCCCAGGAGCACTGGAAGTAATGCTGGGTCAAATAATAAATCTGAAGCAAAGTATAATAGCACTACAAGAAATTAGATGGACGGAGAAAGAAGCGAATTTATTCTATAGCTGCAGCGAAATATATCATGAGCTGGGAACAGGATTTGTTATACATCATCAATTAAAGCATTTGGTAGTAGAGTTTACACTCATTAGGCCAAGATTATCAACACTCAGGATAAAGGGGAAATTCTTTAACTATTCCATTATGAATGCCCATGCACCAGCAGAAGAATCTGAAGAAGAAGAGAAAGAAGTATTCTATGAATCTTTGGAAAGAGCGTATGATGAGTGACCAGTGCATGATATTAAAATAATAGCCGGAGACCTAAACGCTCAGGTGGGGAAAGAACAGGTTTATAGACCGATAACTGCACCCAACAGCAAACATGCAACAAGTAATGGGAACGGACCAAGTCTTATACTGTTTGCAGCATCTATAAATATGGTAATCGGGTCAACACTGTTCCCGCATAAAGAAATACATAAGGGAACATGGACCTAACCAGATGGAAACACAGTAAACCAGATCGACCATGTGTTGATAGATGTGAGACACAAATCGGACCTATTGGACGTGAGCAGTCTCAGAGGCCCAAACACAGATACAGATCATTTTCTGGTATGAGCACAGGTGAGGGCGAGGATATCTAACGCAGCGAAAGGAGTCCGACCCAGGGCACAGAAATATAATATAAAAACTTTACAATCAGTGGAAGTTAGAGAACAGTATCAGGAGAAGATGACTCGGATTCAGGAAAACGTTGGAGAATATAACAACATCGAAGATCAGTGGGAAGCGATAAAAAAAGACGGTGGAGACATCGACAAGAGAGATACTTGGGACTGGGCAAGACAAGTAAGACCATCATGGTTTGATATTGAATGCGAAACAGCAACTGAAGAAAATAACGAAGCATATAGAAGGACACTGCAATCACACTGTACGAGGAGGATGGTAGAAGAATACAAAGAAAAACGGAGGACTGAAAAGAGGACTCACCAAAGAAAAAAGAGAGAATTGATGAAAGAAAATGTCAAAGAAATGGAGCTCATGAGAAGCAAAAATGAAATAAGAAATTCTATAGAGAGGTGAATGCGCCACGGAAGCCTTTTGGTAGTAAAACAAGCTGAATAAAAGATGAGACAGGGAATTAAATAAGTGGAGAGAAAAGAATATGGGAAAGATGGCGCAGGTATTTTGAGAGTCTCCTCAACCCTAGAATAACTATACCAGGGAATCCAATAGAAACGTATGGGGAAGAGGACCCAGACAACAACACTGCCCCACCAGATATAGAAGAAGTGAAAACTGCCATGAAGAAATTTAAAAACAATAAGTCGGCAGGGACAGGTGGTATTCCAGCAGAACTGTTTAAGCAAAGAGGCAGAGAGCCTTCTGGAAATGGTTACCAGAATATGGGAAGAGGGGAAAATGCCCCAACAATGGAAAGAGAGTACCGTATGTCCCATACATAAGAAAGGAGATCAGATGGAGTGTGGCAATTACAGAGGGATCACTAAATCTGAGATATAAAATATTCACTAACATACCATTCGACAGAATCCTCCCAATCATATAGAGGGAGACGGGGCCGTACCAATGCGGATTTCTGCCTGGTAGTCAACTATAGGTGAAATATTCATTTTAAAACAAAGCCTGGAAAAAACAAACGAATACGGGGTTGGCACGCATCACCTTTTTATAGATTTCAAAGCAGCTTATGATAGCATAAATAGAGAGCAGTCATGTCAAGCTCTAGACGAATTGGAAATCTCGAGAAAGTTGGTAAGGTTGGTGAGAATGACAATGAGCGAAACACAACGTAGTATAAGAATAGAAGGAATGATGTCCAATACATTGAGTATTAAAAACGGAATGCGACAAGGGGATGCATTAGTATGTCTCCTCTTTAATGCCGCCCTTGAGAGGGTGATGAGAAACGCAAATCTTCTGAATAGGGGACCGATCTTCAATAAATCAGTGCAGATACTGGCCTACGCAGATGACATAGATATAGTAGCAAGAACCCAAAAAGCAATAGAAGAGACATTTACGGCACTCGAACAGGCTAGTAGGAACATGGGGTTAATTATTAATGAACAAAAAGCAATATATATGGCAGCTGGAAAAACACATAGAGAAAATATGCCAAATGCAATAACAATGGGCAATTATACGTTTGAGAGAGCACTGGGATCGACAGTTAGCCACCTGAATGATACCTCCTATGAAATTAAGCAGAGATTAATACTAGCCAATAGAGCCTATTTTGCCCCAACACGACTTCTATCCTCAATGCTCCTGACTAGTACCACTATAAATCACTTATACGACCAGTGCTTACATATGCCTCTGAAACCTGGACATTAACAACTAAAGATATTGAAATACTGAATGCATTTGAAGGTCTTAGACGAATTATCGGCCCAATCTGTGAAAGAGTAAGATGGAGGAGGAGATACAACCACGAGTTGTATATCATATACAAATACCAACCCATCAGAAGGATAGTGCAATCATCCAGACTGAGGTGGGCGGGACATGTGGCTCGTATGAATGATACAGAAGTACCAAAAAGAATATTACAGGGAAAGCCAGGAGGGCAGAGAGGAGGTGGTCGACCAAGAGCCAGATGGGAAGATGCAATAATCGAAGATCTTAGGAAGATGGGTTATAAAAACTGGAGAGTATTGGCAAAGGACCGAGAGAAGTGGAGGGAAATTGTAGAAGAGGCCAAGGCTTATCATGAGCTATAGAGCCAAGAAAGAAGAAGAAGATTATGCAATAGCCTAATCGACGGGTACTGCAGATTTCCTATAAAACAACATTTCAGTACCATGCAGAAACAATTTAATGATTTAGTTGACAATGGAAGAGCAAAAAATTACGACGATCGACAGGTTCATTGTTCTATACATCAAGAAGCACTTTATCCTTAATTTGGGGGCATGGAAGACGTGAAGAAATTGATGGTACGAACGGTACAATTTCTGAAGTTGCACGCGTTATTCCACTGTCAGTTGCAGCAGTTTTCAATGGAATTTTACGAAGAGTTGACGTTAATGTATGCGAATCATTAAATCAACTTCAATTAGCAGACGATGATGTGTTTAGTACGACTAATTAATCGTAAACGATAGACGATGTAACATGCAGAGTTAAAAGATTGTATGAAAGTCATATTTAACTGCATTTGAAGTGGTTTAAATGTATTGGTACGTTCAATGAAAATACTCTTTCCATACAACATTCAAAGCTAAAATTAATAACTATTAGAAACAAGTGAATATCAGTCCAAATACAGTCTTTCGACTTCTATCGAAACGACTACTACCATCAGCCACTTCTTCTAGAGACTTCTCAGAATTAAAGGCTAATACTTACTGTGTCACATCAGGCATAGACAATGGCGTAAGAGGTCGTGTAGTTATGACAGTCACTGCTGCAAATTACTTGTCACCGAAATGAATCACAGCACTAAGCAACGACAACTGTATTGTCAGGCCTATTGCACACATAATATGACCACTAAAGTTGGTAGCGAGAAAATCAACATATCAGCAATTCGAATTCCAGCAACCTCTACCGATTCCATATTACGGGTACCAGAAGCCAAGAAAATGAGGCTACATTGTACTGGAATGAGGATACGAACTGCACTGGCACAAAGACGAAAACTGACCCACCTTATTTTTCACAGCCTTGTATTTTGCCGGCAGGTCAGGCCATGCTATGAAGTCAAGTTCTGCTGTGGTGGCCGGCGGTCTCGTGGCAGTCAACGTGTTGATTACAGGTAAACAGAACCAACTGTTTCAAATAGCATTTCAGTCTACTTAGAAAACACCTACGATTTAAAAGGCAAATTATTTTTCTTGCAAAAGTACAACTTAATGTCTGATATTCGTCTATAGTCATTAGAAATTCTTAACGAAATATGTTATTTCTCATGACATGTGCATGGAAAACGTGTGTTCCAGGACACCCCGGATACACACTCGCCTTTTCGAACAATGTCTACACGAATGAACACAGAGATCATGTGTCACGGAAACTTCGTAAGAGAATGTGTAATTACCAGTATCTTGATTTTCCTGTAATTGCAAGACATACAAAATTCATGCTCCTCTAACACAAACTGTCTTAAACAAACCTTGATAAACCGCCTGAATGACTGGTTTCCAAAATCAAGTTACGTTGACCATCACTGAACTTTGGAAGGTATTCACACAAGTTAAATATACAGGCCTGTGAGACGTTATGTTACGCATCCACACATAAGTGCACTCCATTTGACGCCCCTTTTTTGGGTGTCACGGACTGGCGGAACTCAGATATTTATTGATGTCTTACCTTCTGCCTGCTACCGATGCTTGTCTTCTTACTGCAGTTCACGGGTTTCTTAATTTTGGGGAGTGTTGCTCGCCGATCGCCTCGTCCCAGACTGATGCTCAGCAACGGTGTTGGTCGCTGCGGAGGTTCCCTGTATTGTTGAGAACTGCGTAACGTCGCAGTATCTTTGTTTCAGAGGTTATGCGGAAAAATATGACTGCACAATTAAAGAAACTATCCAGCGATAATAGTATGGGGCAACTAAACTGGCACGACTGGGCCAACGCTACCAACTTAAGATAACTCTGGAATTTAAAAAAATAGAAAAAAACGATTAAATATTAAAATGAACAGTAAAAGTGGAAAATCTGGTAAAATTTCTAACTTAATGTAATGAAAGATTGTTCCGGAAATTTCTGACTTAAAGATTCACGAATTATCCACCTCCTTTACTAGGTCAGAGATCGGTTTGCACTAGCATAGGAAAATCACTTAATCGAATATGTAGAACGAAAGGGACTAGATGTGAGCTAGTGTTTGGGCCAAGGCTATGACGCAGCACATCCGTCATGAGTGGTTTATACAACGGTGTGAAAAAAAGAAGGAAGTTGCAACTGAAATTTAGTCTATAAAGGCGCTGTACAGGCTAATAGGCTAATCAAGAAACAGTCCCGTATTTCGAAATAGTTGAGATCATTTGTAAAGTTTTTCGTCGCAGTATGCCATGGTAGTAGGATCTGAAAACTTGTTCAGTGATTATTTCGAACATGAAGCTAAAGACACCAAATCCAACGAGTTGAGTGGCGGATAAGAAACCAGCTACCCTTCATCAAAAAAGTAATGGATCAAATCGGCAAGATTTTAAGGAAATATAACGTTCGACCGATTTTCAGACCAACTAAGAAAATAGGCCAAGCACTTCGTTCCGTGAAGGATAAATGCCCGCCGGCCGGAGTGGCCGAGCGGTTAAAGGCGCTACAGTCTGGAACCGCACGACCGCTACGGTCGCAGGTTCGAATGCTGCCTCGGGCATGGATGTGTGTGATGTCCTTAGGTTAGTTAGGTTTAAGTAGTTCTAAGTTCTAGGGGACTTACGACCACAGCAGTTGAGTCCCATAGTGCTCAGAGCCATTTGAACCATTTTTTTGATAAATGCCCCCTGTGTCTGCAAGTGGTGTATACAAGATTCCGTGTACATGTGGTAGGGTCTACATTGGAACTACAAAAAGAAGTGTGAATACACGGTTGAAGGAACATAAAAGTCTTTGCCGACTAGGGAAAACAGACAAGTCAGCCGTGACGGAACATGCTCTTCAGTCGGGTGATCACGTAGTGAAATTTTCGGAAACTGAAGTTTTATGTACTATGACAAACTATTATCCACGGATATACAGATAAGCCATAAAATATATAAACATGGGGATAATTTTAACAGAAAACAAGAAACCATGAAACTCAGCGATATATGGACAGTGGCACTACAGAATCGATGAGAAGTTTTTATCTTTGACGTACTATGATCGACAGTTATATTTTATCCTTGATAAGGTTTATCTCTGCCATCACGTGAAATCCAAACCACGTCCACTTCCCAAGGTATTTAGTCCGTTCTTCGACGTCCGACTCGTCAGTCGGCAAGACTCAGCACAACCAGGAGCACCTCCGAAGATGTCTAACGTAGCTTTGGACGAAACGTCAGGGATAGAAGAGTTCCATGGACCACGGCCGTACAACCCAGAAGAATTCTCGGCAGCTGAAGACTTGCATGGACAAGAGATTGACAGAGCCTGTAACTGTGAGTGTAGTGACACTTTTTTTGTTCAATGATTGGCAATATTTATTCGCAGTTAAATACCTGGTTTTAAGGAATGAACTACGGGGGGAGGGGAGGGGGGTTGCAAGGACAAAAATAGAAAAATACTTAAACACCAAAAACACATTACCATTCCCTATATGCTGCAGGCATTGGGTATGCAAAACAGCTTCCAGTCGTGTCGGAACTCATAAATAAATACAGGTCCTGTTTGATTTTAAGGTAATCATACTATTCTCCATTCTTCCAGCAAAATAGTGGCAAGTTCAAGTAACGATGATGGAGGCGGGTGGCGATCACACACCCTTTCATCCAGAGTAGACCATTAAGGCTCAGTGTTATTGAGATCTTTTCACTATGTTGGCCAGGGGTGATGCAACAGTCCATCCTTGTGTACCAGTCCTGTACGATGGGAGCTGTGTGAACAAGGGCTCTGTCGTCTTTGGACACTACATCATCGTTGGCGAACAGACATTGTACCTTGGTATAGACCTGATCACTCAAAACGGTTACATAATCCATGGCAGTAATACGGACTTGCAGAGTAACTATGAGGCCCATGGAACACCACGATATGGCTGCCCAAATCATCACGGAACGCGTGGCACATCTCGCTCTTGGGACGTAAACTCGGCCAGAAGTTGAAACAGTGTGAATCAAGACTCATCCGACCAAAATGGTTCAAATGGCTCTGAGAACTATGGAACTGAGGTCATCAGTCCCTTAGAACTTAGAACTACTTAAACCTAACAGTAGCGGTCACGCAGTTTCAGACTGAAGTGCCTAGAACCGCTCGGGCAGCCCGGCCGGCTCATCCCACCAAATGACTTTCTTCCTCTGCTTCATAGTCCAGGTTTTATGGATTCAGATTCACGTTTTCCTGTTACGGGCATTTGCGTCATTGATGAGTGTTTTAACGATACCAACTCATCCTGTAATTCCCTGCTTACGGAGTTCCTTCCATGCTGCTTTAATGTCGACAACGTTCGCAAGTGCAGCACTCAGTTCTGCGGCTACTTTTGTAGCTGTTGCCCTCTTGTTTTTCGTCACAATCCTCTTCAACGACCATCCGTCACTACTATCAATCAGAATTTTTTGTCCGCGTTGTGATATAGCGGATGACGGTTTTCCATTTACCCCGTATGCGGTGTAAATCTGCGATACAGTGCCTCCTAAAACGCCAAACACTTCGGCTACCTTGGTTACGGAAGAACCCATCAAACGAGCACCAACAATTTGCCCGCGTTCCAGTTCATCGACGTAACGCACTCACAACCACACCAAACACTTTTCTGGCCACGACTGACACTTGTAATGTATTGCACAAGTGACGTTCTTGGTCGAATACAACAGCATAAACTGCAGACTTGGCTAGCATCTGTATTTATATTCAAGCACGCATTTCTCGCGGTGTTTCTATTTTTTGTGTCACCGCTGTATCTATCGCCTTTGACGAAGATCTTACAACTGAAGCACTTAAGTTTTTCAATGATGTTTCCTCTCTATGTGCAGCACAGCTAATATCTATAAGAACTTTATTTAAAGCCGTTATCATGGATCCAGCAGAACTTATGGCTGTTAAATGAGCTGAGCGTTATTTTTCCAAGTTAAAATTATTTCTAATAAAACACTTATCTTCTGCAAAGATGATGTGAAAGGCCACATGTTAGTTTGACTGCCGAGAGAGTGTAACAGAAATGTTGAAAAACCTTAACTGGCACAAATCGAAGCAACACGCCGTACGTCTCTCGACAACGAGCTCAGAAAACGCCAAGACTCATCTCTCACCGTAGAAATCATGAATGTTCTTTGACTCCCTGCGCGTGTATCTAGCAGAGACCGTGCAAATAATATTATGGGAATAACATCTCGCGCAGGGGCATTCATTCTTCTCACGCTGCATCCGCGAATGGAAGAGGAACAGTTTTCAAGGTACAGTTCAGTGAAAAGTATCCTCTGCCACTCAGTTTACAGTGGTTCACAGAGAGTAGCTGAAAATGTAGATATATACACTACTGGCCATTAAAATTGCTACACCAAGAAGAAATGCAGATGATAAACGGGTATTCATTGGACAAATATACTAGAACTGACATGTGATTACATTTTCACGCAATTTGGGTGCATAGATCCTGAGAAATCAGTACCCAGAACAACCACGTCTGGGCGTAATAACGGCCTTGATACGCCTGGGCATTGAGTCAAATAGAGCTTGGATGGCGTGTACAGGTACAGCTACCCATGCAGCTTCAACACGATACCACAGTTCATCAAGAGTAGTGACTGGCCTATTGTGACGAGCTAGTTGCTCGGCCACCACTGACCAGACGTTTTCAGTTGGTGAGAGACCTGGAGAATGTGCTGGCCAGGGCAGCAGTCGAACGTTTTCTGTATTCAGAAAGGCCCGTACAGGACCCGCAACATGCAGTCGTGCATTATCCTGCTAAAAATGTAGGGTTTTGCAGGGATCGAATGAAGGGTAGAGCCACGGATCGTAACACATCTGAAATGTAACGTCCAATGTTCAAATTGCCGTCAATGTGAACAAGAGGTAATCGAGACGTGTAACCAATAGCACCCCATACCATCACGCCGCGAGATACGCCAGTATAGCAATGACGAATACACGCTTCCAGTGTGCGTTCACCGCGATGTCACCAAACACGGATGGAACCATCATGATGCTGTAAGCAGAACCTTGATTCATCCGAAAAAATGACGTTTTGCCATTCGTGCACCCAGGTTCGTCGTTGAGTACACCATCGCAGGCGCTCCTGTCTGTGATGCAGCGTCAAGGGTAACCGCAGCCATAGTCTCCGAGATGATAGTCCATACTGCTGCAAACGTCGTCGAACTGTTCGTGCAGGTGGTTGTTGTCTTGCAAACGTCCCCATCTGTTGACTCAGAGATGGAGACGTGGCTGCACGATCCGTTACAGCCATGCAGATAAGATGCCTATCATCTCGACTACTAGTGATACGAGGCCGTTGGGATCCAGCATGGCGTTCTGTATTACACTCCTGAACAAACCGATTCCATATTCTGCTAACAGTCATTGGATCTCGATCAACGCGACCAGCAGTGTCGCGATACGATAAACCGCAATCGCGATAGGCTACAATCCGACCTTTATCAAAGTCGGAAACGTGATGGTACGCATTTCTCTTCCTTACACGAGGCATCACAACAACGCTTCACCAGGCAACGCCGGTCAACTGCTGTTTGTGTATGAGAAATCGGTTGGAAACTATTCTAATGTCAGCACGTTGTAGGTGTCGCCACCGGCGCCAACTTTTTGTGAATGCTCTGAAAAGCTAATCATTTGCATATCACAGCATCTTCTTCCTGTCGGTTAAATTTCGCGTCTGTAGCACGTCATCTTCGTGGTGTAGCAATTTTAATGGGCAGTAGTGTATCTTTGAAGCTAAATCTAATAAAACTTGTATTTGACTTCTAAGTTAGAAATGAAAAAAGGCATATCACTGTTTTTGGAAATTTAATCCCTTAAGACGGTGAAAGGGGGAATGAAATGTTTTATGAAAATATTTCATTGTGAGACAATTTTTAAATCTAAATCCGTGAAAATTAGGAGTTGCCTTATCAGTTAGAAGTGAATAAATATATCCAGAATTAGATTTTCACTCTGCAGCTGATATGAAACTTCCTGGCAGATTAAAACTGTGTGCCGGACCGAGAGTCGAACTCGGGACCATTGCCATTCGCGAGGAAGTACTCTACCAAGATATATATTTTTTTTTCATTTTGTTCGATATAGTTCGTTGCAGTTGGTCTGGGCGGGCGGCACAAGACATCCGTTCAAGCTGATAGTTGGTTCCGTGACTCGGTTTTTTTTTATTACAGAGAGCACGCAGCCCTCCGACCGAACACGCTGCGCTACCATGCTGGCAACCAGCTGAGCTACCCGAGAAAGTCTGACGAGCTGTCCTCGTAGCTTCAATTCTGCCAGTACCTCGTCTCCTACTTCCAGACCTCACAGTTCTGCTAACCTTGCACAACTAGCACTCCTGGAAAAAAGGAATTTAGGAGACGAGGTACCGGCAGCATTGAAGCTGTGGGGAGAAGTTATGAGTCGTGCTTGGGTAGCTCGGACGGCAGAGCTCTTGCTCTCGAAAGGCAATGGTTCTGAGTTCGAGTCTCGATCTGACACACTGTTTTTATCTGCCAGGAAGTTTGAATAGATATATGTTTGATTGTTTTTGGAACTTCAGTTGCTAAGGGGATGAAAACACGGCCAGACTGATTTATTGACTCATCGCCCAGTCCAAACCACTAGGGATAGTAACTTGAAATTTGTGTAGGGTGTGGATCTAATACTGTACATGTCGTTTAAGAAGGGATTGTTCGAAATTCCACTCCTAAGGCGATGAAACAGGCGATGAAAGGCTTTTTGAAAATGTCGCTATTAAGGCAGTTTTGAATCTAGAAATACGAAAATTTGTGTTTGGTTTCTCAGTCAGAAATTAGGAAGATACATGTTGCAGCAAATTTGGAAATTCGAACAATAAGGGGATAAAATACTTAGTGAGAGGTTTATGAAAATAATCGTTATTAAAGAAGTACAAAAGCATTTTTAAAGCTACATCTGCCAAAACTGGTATTTGACTTGTCGGTTAGACGTAAAAAAGTAAATGTTAGTAGATAAACGATTCTATGGAAATACCACTACAAGAACGCAAAGGACACGATTAATAAAAAATATCTCTGACTCCAGCAGCCAGAATCGTTGCTCAGAAGTACATTCGGAAAAGACCATGGCCTTAATTAGCGTGAAAAGTTTAGAAGGTGTTGCATAAAAATTCGATTAAAGAAAAATAAAAAAACAATCTGTGCAGACCATACAGTCGAAGCACCGAAGATCTGCTAGTATTGTATAAACATGAGGTACACAATACCGGATTATACGGTACATGTAACTTAGAGATTGTCAGAACACGTATTTGACCTTCCTTAGACCACACCACATTATTAGACCGGCACAAAGTAGGCTGATACTGATCAGTGACAGAAGACCTTCACCCTAACTGGCAGTTTCAGAAAACGCTCAGTGAACAACCAAATGGAACTCAACACATGTACTGTTTGTGCTTCCCTATCCGCTGAACCGGAGTGCACGTATCACGTACTGAAGTAAGGACAGCAGTTGTACTGCACCGATGATATGCTCGCTGGGACGCTGGCCGCTGTGCAGATGACGTACGAGACGTACCTGCAATTCTCTGCCTACACAGCGGACGCAGTACGCCGTCAGCAAATTCTTCAGGCTGCAGTTATCTCAGTACCAGACAGAACACGAATCAAGAGTTGTGTTTGCTCACTAGCCAGCAACAGAAATTCGGCTCATGTATTCTCCGGTAAACAAGCACTTCAACGTGTCAGGCTCCACAGAGAGCTAGAGAATCGTCACTCGACTCGACTTAACAGAACAATAACTTTGTGATGCAGAAATGAGTTCACATGCTCCATGTGTCGAAAGCAGTACTTCTCAAAATCTAACTGCCAGATTCTCCTCCACGGTGGCTCTCGCCAAAGAAGTGTCCAGCTCGATCCCTGGAGGGGTCTTCGACCGATCCCAGCAGGGAAGTGCTCTCGATTGATCCCCGGAGGGAAGTCATTGCTCATGTCATACTCCGCTCCCTCCTGGACATGTGGAGAATACATCTGACGTCAGGTGACGAACCCCAGCGGCCGTTACAAAGGCATTACGTCCCTCTACATAGAGTCATGAATCCACCAGCCATTCACTTGAACCTCGTACTCCTTTCATCAAGAGATTTTTTTGAAAGGTTTCATTTCCCTCCTACATTTTTAGCATCCCACAATCAAAAACGCACCTCTACTTTTCGACGGGAAGCGTGCCCCATCGATTCCTGTGAGAAGATTGCTCAGAGGTCAGCTTGCGACCATAGTTTTGGACCCTGCGCTATCCTTCACATCAAAAGGATGTCCTGTCACCTTCTTCCGCTACTAATGCTCTTTCTTCAGGTAAGCTACTCTGAAATTTTTCCCGTCCCAGCAATCTCCTGTCCATTCTGTTTGCACTATGGGGGTTCTGCCGCCTCCAGCATCTTAAACCTTCGCCACACTCTGCTCTCTCAAGGCAGTAAACGTCTGTCCTGCAGAACACGACAAGTCTCTTCCCCGCCCCTCTTTAGCTGAACCGTCTTCTGAGGAATGCATGATCTACTTCACCATTTCTGTCAGTGCTCAGCCCTAATTAACTCCCAGACATGCAGTACTACAGATATTGTTAATAAATGGTGCTAGCCAATATCAGACAATGAAATGATGAATAATTCGACCGTGCATCTTAAACAGTGACCTAATATAAATATAAATGTACAAGAATATTAAATGTACGATGGCAAAATCTTGCCGCCTTACAGCTTATAATCGAGTCATGTTCTCTCCATGCAAAAGGTAGGCCTAGCAAAATTAAAGTCCATTACTCGCTTGCAAAATATCTTCGGAAATACTCATTCTCGTGGTTTTTTTTTTTTACAATCACTTTATTTACTGGGGTAGGTAGTTTGCAGGACCAGGTCAATAGACCCTACTAGTACAGTGAAATTTAGTCATCCAAGGGCTGGCGAATACTAAAGGACACCTAGCGTCGCTGGGAAGCATTAGTAAACATGGTATCTGACAAAAGTAGTTCCCATGACGTCATTTATCACCCCTAGACATTTGATTCAAAGTCTCTGCATCATCCTGTATATTTTTATCTCAGTTTACGACTATCTTTTTCATTTAATTACAGCAGAGCATCGATTATCCAGAGATCAACATCGGTTAATGGAGAGCACTCCAGTCGAAAATTCAAATTTGTTAACAGACCATGTAGGAGTTCCGCTGGAGCTGGGCTGGCCAGTTCCGTGGTTTCTCCTCCCTGCCAACTGTCTGAACATTCGTTTGAAACTTCATATCTTGAGCTGCACATCTATGTAATTTACGCTGTTACAATTAGGACGACGACTGAAGTACGCTAAAGTGAGTAAAAGAGTGAGTAGAATTTCCAAGAAGATAAAGGAAAAATCTGACTTACGGATCAAATTGCCGTCGTTACCTCATGATGTGATTATGGGAAAAAATGTAGTAACTAGAAAAATGTAAATTTCCAAGTGCTGTCGGTTTAACTGACTGTATGTACGTGCGAATTCGGAAACATGTGCAGTATTGTGACGAATATATGAATTGAAAGCGTTACGGTAGTATATTAAGTGTTGGCAGAAGAGCCAATACCGTGTTGCTAGAGGAGGCCGAAATGCACGCTTTTAAGCTCACGCAGATTGGCGTGAGGTCTGGAACAGTTAAAGGATTTGAGTCTAGCAAATAAAGTACGTAGCTGTTGGAATACTTAACTTTAATCCACAATTGGTGAACATCTCTCGTTACTGTACAAGCTTCACAATATTAATTATCGAATGCTATGGCGCCTTGCTAGGTCGTAGCAAATGACGTAGCTGAAGGCTATGCTACTATCGTCTCGGCAAATGAGAGCGTAGTTGTCAGTGTAGCTTCGCTAGCAAAGTCGGCTGTACAACTGGGGCGAGTGCTAGGACGACTCTTTAGACCTGCCGTGTGGTGGCGCTCGGTCTGCAATCACTGACAGTGGCGACACGCGGGTCCGACGTATACTAATGGACCGCGGCCGATTTAAAGGCTACCTCCTAGCAAGTGTGGTGTCTGGCGGTGACACCACAGTATAAATGTGCGGGCTGAGTGCAGCGTAAGGAAACAGCTCACTGCCGTTGAGGATAGCTGGTCCGGGTCAGTACATGACAATCAAATGTGGAGAAATTCAAGTGGATGGAAGTGCTAATTGAATTCAAGAACACTACTCTTTCGGATGATGAAGGGTACGGCCTAGAGCTTGATTATCCCCTACTATAATCCGAGAGGGGACAGTCATAAAACATTTTGAAAAAAGAGGATCGTGATAACATACAAAGCTTGAGCATTGTTCTCGTAGTTAATCTTTGCATTAAGGAAGTTCATTATCTTAGCTGCTTTTTCCATTTGCATTCTTGTGAATTTCAGCTGCTCCAGTTGCACTAGCCTGTGTAGTTCCATGTCAGTGGGCACCTTTTCTCAGCTGTTTCTTGCAAACATTTTGCGTTCTTCAAGGATAATAACCTGTCGTATTACCTTGCTCTAGATGAAGAGTTGCTTTCTGTTCCTTTCTTTTTGCTTTCGGAAGTTGTGATTTCTCTAATAATCCGGGATATGTGCTCCGACAGGAAATCGTTTGAAGCCATTGACCGTCGTCTTAGCGAACATGGAGCACTTACTTGCGACCTGCGGAGGCCGACGCCGCACCGGGAGGCGGCAGTTCTACGGAGTTGACGACCACCCTAGTGTCAGTACAATACATGTAAAAACAGCACTGAACGTTGACCACACGACTGTCTGGCGAGTGTTACACGAGGACCAGCTGTATCCACACCATGTACAGCATATGCAGGCACTATTAGCAGCTTATTTTCCTGCACGGGTGCTCTTTATTTAACAAAGTGTCAACCCTAATGTTTAGTGTAACGGTACTGTTCACAGACGAGGCGTCGTTTCCACGAGATTAGATTCTAAATTCTCACAATCGGCATGTGTGGGCAGACGTCAGTCCTCACGCAAGTGTTGAAGTAAGTCATTAACGAAAATTTTCTATCAATGTTTGTGGCGGCATTGTTGGTGACTGGTAGGGCCTCACTTTGTTCCACACAGGCTCAAAGGACAAAGTTATCATAATTTCATAGAGAGTGCTCTACCTGATTTGTCATCAGGTATACCTTCAGTACAAAACTTGTACTTTCATCTCCTCATTTTAGTGTTAATGTCCGTCGGCTTCTAAATAAGAGATTCGGTGATAGATGCATAGGAAGAGATTGTCTCCACGCTCTCCGGACCTAGACCCACTAGACTTTTATTTGTGGGGGTATTTGAAAGCTCTTTGTTTACGGTACATCATCATAAACTTCAGAGCCTTCGTGTCTGCGTTATGGAAGGCTGAGAAACCATACGTAATACTCCAGGGGTACATCAGCGCATCCGAGATCCAATACAATGGCAAGTTGATAAATGTGTCAATACCCACGGGTGGCATACTGACCATCTCCTGTGAGAAAGAGTTGCATGTGGTATGCTGGAACGTTCAGTTCGTGTGTGTTTCCCTCGATTAACGAATTGGAGAAAATGAGTTGTAACGCGGAAACAAAGCTTTTCCAGACCCTTGATCATATAGCATATTTTCCTCGTGTACGCACCGAGCGGGGTGGCGCAGTGGTTAGACACTGGACTCGCATTCGGGAGGACGACGGTTCAATCCCGCGTCCGGCCATCCTGCTTTAGGTTTTCGGTGATTTCCCTAAATCACTCCAGGCAAATGCCGGGGTGGTTCCTCTGAAAGGGCACGGCCGACTTCCTTCCCAATCCTTCCCTAATCCGATGAGACCGATGACCACGCTGTCTGGTCTCCTTGCCCAAACCAACCAACCAACCTCGTGTGCGCGTGAGGAATGTGTCCTGCAGTTTGTGCCGTACATATTCTACATATTCGTTCATTTTTGGAACACAGTCTACGACCAGCTTATAGACAGAAGTGATGACACTTTCTGCAGGACCTGACCATCATTTTGCAGGACAATGCTCAAGCACGTACAGTGCAAGCTGTTACTAATTTGTTTGACTGATGGGGCTGCTAACTGCTTCCGGCCGGAGTGGCCGAGCGGTTAAAGGTGCTACAGTCTGGAACCGCACGACCGCTACGGTCGCAGGTTCGAATCCTGCCTCGGGCATGGATGTGTGTGATGTCCTTAGGTTAG
This sequence comes from Schistocerca serialis cubense, assembly GCF_023864345.2. Lineage (NCBI taxonomy): Eukaryota > Metazoa > Arthropoda > Insecta > Orthoptera > Acrididae > Schistocerca > Schistocerca serialis. Next base: position 467,601,495 of record NC_064643.1, read on the forward strand.
TTAGGTTTAAGTAGTTCTAAGTTCTAGGGGACTTATGACCACATCAGTTGAGTCCCATAGTGCTCAGAGCCATTTGAACCATTTTTTGCTAACTGCTATACGACTTCAACATCGATGGCAACGGGTTATACACAACGCTGGTGACTGCTTTGAAGGTCAGTAAAACTTTGAAACACGTATCTACTTTATACGAACTGTAAATAAATAGTTGTCACTATTAAAGTTCGAACCCTCGTATCATCAGACGTGTATGTAGCTTTGCTTCATCTGCACAGAACAATTTCTTATTTAGGCACACGGGATGACTTCAGATTAATGAAAATAGATGCGCGCCACTTGGACGTAACTGTCACGCGTACCTTCGGTGCGCCACTCGTGACGCCAAACAGACGTGGGGCATACCACCAAGCGACGCGTCCCCGCTTCGCCATCTCTGTGTGAACTTCAAATGGTTCAAATGGCTCTGAGCACTATGCGACTTAACTGCTGAGGTCATCAGTCGCCTAGAACTCAGAACTAATTAAACCTAACTAACCTAAGGACATCACACACATCCATGACCGAGGCAGGATTCGAACCTGCGACCGTAGCGGTCGCTCGGCTCCAGACTGTAGCTCCTAGAACCGCACAGCCACTCCGGCCGGCTCTGTGTGAACTGATCCACTTGTTAACAAGAGATGGTGCGAAACAGCGTCACGTCCACGCCAGATGTCCTCGCCACGCCATTTCTGTTTGATTCAAACATAAACCAGCTGCGATAGCTTTAAGTCGTCCTCACAGACGACGAGGCAGTTGACGTCGACGTGGAAGAGGACGCTAAATTCTGTGGCACGAGAGAGAGTGTCCACGTCATATTGGACGTGATGGTTAACGTGATTTTCCTAAGTTCTATGGTGATTTCCGGGTGCAGCGCTCTCCAGCAACAGTTGTCAGCTGCATCTGGCTCGCAAATCAAACGCTTTGATTATGAAACGCATGGGCGTAAAATGCATACAGTAGCTCTAATAAAACACATATTTTTTCCTCTTGACCATAAGCTAGTCGTGTTATCCTCTCTGTAGTATACATAAATAAAAACTTCAACATCCATGACCATATTATAGGACACAAAGGAAAGTTCCGTGACCAGTCAGTGAGGACATCAGCTTATAAAAGTTCCATTACACATAGTGCGATAGAAATTTACAATAAATGAAAATTATTTCATCATTCTCACTTTTTTGGCAGGTGTAGCCAAACAGAGCTCCACGTGCAATAGTGCTTCGGCCGCGCTCCTGCTTAGCGCTCCAAGCACAGCCGCAAGTGTTGCTCAGGAACGAGGAGGAAAGGATAAGGGGGGCTGCAGCTGGACCCCGTTGCAGCAAAGCAGTCGCCTTGTCAGACAGCAAGCAGTTTGCTGAGAATACTAATTGGTCCTGCCTCGGGCATGGATGTGTGTGATGTCCTTAGGTTAGTTAGGTTTAACTAGTTCTAAGTTCTAGGGGACTAATGACCTCAGCAGTTGAGTCCCATAGTGCTCAGAGCTATTTGAACCATTTTGAATACTAATTGTGTTAATTTACATTTATGTTGTGCGCAAGGAATACTGTGGCATCTATGCACTTGTCCCAACAGAAAAGTAAAGAAGCCAAGTCGTTCCAGGCCGAATGGAAACTGTCTTATTTTTCATATCGTTTAAAAGCCATGTAAAGTGCGTAATATGCCATCACACTCTTCTGAGCTGAAAAGCACTCATTGGAACGTCAGCACTAACCCAAACACAATATGATGCACTTGTCTCCTGATGTGCGAGAGTGACATCTGACTGATTGAAAAGCGACCATTATTGAAAAAATTAAATTAAGGATTAGCAGAGTGATTAGAAAATCTTTTATAGTTGACATCACCAATTATTTCAGTTCGTTAAGTGTCTTAATGCAAAGGGAGAATCATTTTGTAACAGTTACGGCAGACAAGACTGACGCTATCAAACCAAAAGTAATCCTATGGAAAAATACGCATCAGGTTCATGACATGGAACATTTCCCGTGACTCAAGGCAGTCGTCATTTGACCAGACATGACTGACTGCGTTTCAATAACTGAAAAATTCCATAAGAATTCTCAAAGAAATTCCAAGACACTGCATGACTCTAGATTTGATTTATCTGTCAGATTTTTCTCGTTTTTGGCTGTTAATGTACTTTATTACTTCCAACTTTAGCTTATAAACGTACAGGGTAGCACGCAGTTCAGCGACCATTTCTTATAAAATGTTACTCCAGGATCAATATCCTCGATTGCTCAGACAAGCCGCGAAAGCTATTTCAATATTTGGTTCAAACCAAATATGCGAACTTTTTTTATGAAACTGATGTCCCACTGACGTTATGGTTTAGAAGATTTAAAAAAATTATTCAAATGGCTCTAAGCACTATGGGACTTAACATCTGAGGTCACCAGTCCCCTGGACTTAGAACTACTTAAACCTAACGAACCTAAGGACATCACACACATCCATGCCCGAGACAGGATTCGAGCCTGCGACCGTAGCAGCAGCGCGTTTCCGGACTGAAGCGCCTAGAACCACTCGGTCACAGCGGCAGGCGTAGGTGATTTTAATCTGAGTAATTACATGTGTTTTGCTATCACGAACCTTATTTCCAAATACGAGTATATTATATATTCTGAAGTCGAAACGTGCATAAATTTATAAACATCGGCACTTAATGTTAAATGCCTGTATGTGGAGTTACTGAATATAAACACTGCCTACAAAACTATGCTGCAATGTTTGCCTCACAGAAGTAGTCGCACGGTGCTGCCAACGCGTCTCTCTAAGTATCCTGAGTGAGCAGCCTTCTGCATATAGCCGTCTCATCCACACACCTTCGTGGAACAGCACAGCGGTGGGGAAAGCCGAAGCGCTGAGCAGATTCGGCTGCACTCGGGGAGCGCGAGGACGCTCCAGAAGCGTAAATATTGGCGAGGCTGCCTTAAGGTCATCTTACTTGATCGCTGTCGTTTCCATTCAGTAGCTGAATCTTTAGAACATGTGAAATACGAGACTTGAAACAAGGAAGTGCAAAATATCTTGACCGCAAGTAGTGCAAGCTCTCTTGCAGATAAAGCCAGTCGAACAAACTCACTCCTGAGACCGTGCACACTCATATTCACATAACATCAAATATTATGGAATATAGTTCTATAGATGGCGGGCAAAAATGTTACCACTAGAGGGCAGTACTGCAGCGCGACTCCAGTCCGGGCCCATAACACTAACATGTAGGCAAGGGATTGGTGTGACATTCATGTCTTTCCGACGTGCGTGCGGTAAATGTGGCAACGTGAACTACGGCGACGTTATTACCAAAGGCGTGCAAACAGGACCAACGCGTTGTTATTCTTACCATGACTGCTAAAGTACAAACGCCGGTAGAAGTCCATTGGAGAATGAAGAATGTGTATGGGCAGCTTGTCTGCAAAACTAACCGTTGTGGAATGATGCTTCAAGGTTCGTGCTGGGTGCTGCTGGTTCCTGATAACGCACGTCTCCATGTTGCTAACGTCGTACCGCAAAAGTTACGCCAACTCAAGTGGGACGCTCTCGAGCACAGCCCTGTAGTCTGATCCCTCCCAGTGTGATTACAACGCCTTGAGGTCCCTTACAAAAGGCCTTGACGGATCGACGACTCCTGTCGGACAGGGAAGTGCAGCAGGCAGTTACGTTCTTCTTCACGCAGCGGGACTGTTCCGACTAGCCGACTACTGCTTACTACACTACTGGCCATTAAAATTGCTACACCACGAAGATGACGTGCTACAGGCGCGAAATTTAACTGACAGGAAGGTGATGCTGTGATATGCAAATGATTAGCTTTTCAGAGCATTTACACAACGTTGGCGCCGGTGGCGACACCGACAACGTGCTGACATGAGGAAAGTTTCCAACCGATTTCTCATGCAAAAACAGCAGTTGACCGGCATTGCCTGGTGAAACGTTGTTGTGATGCATCGTGTAAGGAGGAGAAATGCGTACCATCACGTTTCTTACTTTGATAAAGGTCGGATTGCAGCCTGTCGCGATTGCGGGTTATCGTATCGCGACATTGCTGCTCGCGTTGGTCGAGATCCAATGACTTTGATCGAGATCCAATGCCTGTTAGCAGAATATGGAATCGGTGGCTTCAGGAGGGTAATACGGAACGCCGTGCTAGATCCCAACGGCCTCGTATCACTAGCAGTCGAGATGACACGCATCTTATTCGCATGGCTGTAACGGATCGTGCAGCCACGTCTCGATCTCTAAGACAACAGATGGAGACGTTTGCAAGACAACAACCATCTGCACGAACAGTTCGACGACTTATGCAGCAGTATGGACTATCATCTCGGAGACTATGGCTGCGGTTACCCTTGACGCTGCATCACAGACAGGAGCGCCTGCCATGGTGTACTCAACGACGAAACTCGGTGCACGAATGGCAAAACATCATTTTTTCGGATGAATCAAGGTTCTGTTTACAGCATCATGATGGTTGCATCCATGTTTGGCGACATCGCGGTGCACGCACATTGGAAGCGTGTATTCGTCATCGCCATACTGGCGTATCACCCGGCGTGATGGTATCGGGTGCCATTGGTTTTACACATCTCGGTCACCTCTTGTTCGCACTGACGGCACTTTGAACTTTGGACGTTACATTTCAGATGTGTTACGACCCGTGGCTCTACCCTTCATTCGAACCCTACGAAACGCTACATTTCAGCAGGATAATGCACGACCGCATGTTGCAGGTCCTGTATGGGCCGTTCTGGATACAGAAAATGTTCGACTGCTGCCCTGGATAGCATATTGTCCAGATCTCTCACCAAATGAAAACGTCTGGTCAATGGTGGCCGAGCAACTGGCTCGTCACGATACGCCGGTCACTACTGTTGATGAACTGTGGTATCGTGTTGAAGCTGCATGGGCAGCTGTACCTGTACACGCCATCCAAGCTCTGTTTGACTCAATGCCCAGCCGTATCAAGGCCGTTATTACGGGCAGAGATGGTTGTTGTGGGTACTGATTTCTCAGGATCTATGCACCCAAATTGCGTGAAAATGTAATCACATGTCAGTTCTAGTATATTTGTCCAATGAATACCAGTTTATCATCTGCATTTCTTCTTGCTGTAGCAATTTTAAGGGCCAGTAGTGTAGATAGTACGAGGAGCCGTCTATGATGGCGGGACATGTGATCAGCATGTCGTCAATCCCTTCGACCGCTATTGGCAGCGGATATGGTGCCGCTACTTCTTTATTTAAGCAGCTCCTCATTTGGTCTCACGAGGCTAAGTGGACCTCGTGACAGACTTCTCTACCTCTCTGCTTGAGGTACCGGAAAATCAACCCTGGTCCTTCCACAGTAAAGACGGCAACTCTAACCATTCGGCTATGGAGGCACCCCCCGCGTTTATAATGGCTTGAATTGTGCTGGAAACACTTTCAGTAAGGTGTCTGAATGTCTGTAGAGGAATGGTAGCCCATTCTACCTCAACAGTCGAAACGAGAGAAGGCAGTGATGTTTAACACTAAGGTCTGGAGCGTGGTCCACGTTCCAACTCATTTCAAAGAGTTCAGGTCGGGACTCAAGGCGGCCACTCCATTTCAGGATTGTTGTTGTCCACAAAACATTTCCTAACAGATGAACTGTCGTGCTGATACAATCATCGTTTCCGAACTGTTCCTCTGCTGTGCGCAGTACACAATGTTGTAAAATATGTTCATATCCTTCCACATTTAACGTTTTCTTAAGCACAATAAAAAGTGACAACCCCCCCCCTCCCCCCCTCCCCCCCCCCCCCCCCCACACACAACCTATACCGTAAAACCACCACCACCTCCTCCTCACTTTCCTCGCTTCACTTCTGGTACTATACGGTATGGCAGATAACGTTCTCCAGGCATTCCTCAAACCCAAACCCTTCATCGGATTGCAACAGGGTATAGCGTGATTCATCACCCCTTTCCACTCTTATCCAGTGGCGACGCTGTTTACGTCAATTCGTCACTTAGCACTGGCTGCTGAAATGTGTGGCTTATCAGAAACTGCTCTACCATTGTATCCCATTCTTTTCAACTCCGTAAACAAAGACACTGTGCTTGCTGGTCTACTGGTAGCACTTTGGAACATAAGAGTGATCCCTTCCCCTGATTTTATAGGATTTTTTTACAAACACCCTCCGCAATGAGTACATGAGGTCTACCTGGTCTTCGTGTAGCTGTGATTGTTCCTTCGCGTTTTCAATTCACAGTCACGTAACCAATAGTCGACTTGGGCCTGTAGAAAGGTTTAAATGTCCCTGATGGATTTGCTACTCAGGAGACTTTCAATGATTCGTCCACGTCCGTAGTCATTGAGCTCTGTTGTTACTGCCTCTCTACTGCTGGTACTGCCTCTCTACTGACAACACAGCACTGCTCGCCTCCTTGTATAATGGATATGAGGGCCGGATCGAGAACATTTTTCCAAAAAAGCGACTTGACATTTTGGGCCGCCTCCCCTTCTCCCCCTTTCCCGAGTCCACATTCATCTGTGTCAGTACTCGCTTCCATTCGTGATACGCACTGTATACAGACCTTACAATTCGTCACCCTCTCATCTTGGATCCCCAGACGGTCGCTACTAATTGTGATAAGCCCTGTATGGAAATCTTACAGCCCTGGCGTCTCTGACGCCCCTCTCTGCTTGGCGCCCAAAGCGGCAACTTGTGTCGCTTAGTCCTTAAATCGGCCCTGCTGGTGGGTCTTCTCTCTTAACATTTAGTGTCCAATCCCGCATTACACAGCGGTGTCCGGATATATTTGATCAGATAGCGTATTGTGAACTCTGCAAGATTAAATGTGGTGATCCAGAACAGGCGAAACTTGTTGATGAATGCATTGTCAAAGCAACCGGAAGGAATGTGCTGCAGCAGTGAAGATGAAGAGATTTATTTGTGGAAGATGTGTTGTTATTTTAGAGTGATGTATACGTTTTTTGTACTTACCCTACACGCCGGACTTACGACCTGATTCGCCTTGCTAGAAGAAGACAGGACATGCAGCTCATTCTTCAGATTAATTTTGTGGAATTACGAACACCCTGTACGTATTAGAATTTGTAGGCAAAGTGACTGTTCTTAAGTACAGGACGCCCGATAAGTCCCTAACCATTTCTGGGAACATGTAATTTTTGTCTCTTTATTGCAGATAATCTGAAAATGTTGACCACAGAACAACGAATCCGCATCTTAAGCTAGGTACTCAATGGACTGGCCTTTGCTGTGGCTCAAGAACGGTTTCGTCGACGTTCCCGTACGGAAGCCCCAACGCGATCAACCATTAGAGATTTGGTCAAGAATTCCAGTGAAATGGGAATGTTTGCGATGAGAAACGTTCCGGGTGGTTGTTGACATCCAGAAAACTGTGGGGAACACACGCCAGGCTACTGAGCGGAGTCCAAAGACGTCGTCACGTCGTCTCAGCCAGATACGCGACATTCCAAGGTCCACTGTGTGACAAATCATGTGCTTCGTGCTGGAGAAAACACATCCAGGTGATCCATCATCTTTTACCTGAGGATTATGCTGCTTGCCTGGCCACGTACCACTACTTAATCGAGGCAGTAAACAATGATCATTTGTTGACACACGTCCTGTTCAGCGAAGAGGCCACTTTTCACACCTGTGGCCTCCTCAATCCCCACACAGCGGGTTATATGACGATGAACAAGCGCACATCGCCATGTAATTGGAACGTAACACTTTAGAGAAGAGGTAAATGTGTAACCGGGCTTAATCAAACAGTTCATTCGCGGTCCTTTCTTTTTTATTTTTCTGAAACAACAATCACGTCAACATCGTACCTGGACATGCTTGAGCAATTCCTGCAGCCCCAATTGTTTGCCAACAACATTCTAGGTTTGGTCGCGTTCCAACAGGACGGCGTCCCACCGCACTTTGTGCACACTGTGCGTAATAAACCCGACGAGACGTTACCAGGACGCTGGATTGGACGTTGTTCACCACGGTTCTGGACAGCACGCTCGCCTGATCTGACGCCCTTGGACCTCTTCGCATGGGGTCGCATGAAGAGCCAGGTGAGCAATGTGAAGATCAGTAATATTACAGCACCGGCGTGAACGCATCACGGCAGCAGAGCGTGCTGTTAGACCAGCAATGTTGCAGTGCAAGTTCCTGTGTACCGAGATACGGCAACTCTGCTTGGATATGAAAGCAGTCATATCGAATAGCAGTAATTTCTTAAATTACGGTGTCTTCTTCCAAGTCATCTCATTCTTTCATGTTGTAAACAATTTGTTTGAATTAAAGTGCTCCTTCCTAGAAATGAATTAGCGACTTCTCAGGCACCCTGTTGAGGCGTAGCGCGATGCATGGCGCCCATTAAGTCGGTCGGTAGCGAGCAGGCAGCTTCATACATGAGTCATGGTTTAACTCGACACGTGTGCGATCCGATCCAGCAGCTGGCTGCAAGTGGTTGCAACTGTGGTGAAAAAGTGTAAGCGTCTTAAGGAGTGTGAAATGATATGTAGTTAAAACTTATTTTGGAAACAAAACCGTATTCATTGTGACTAATAGGTTTTTCATTAATTATTGTTAAATTAATAAGTTTAAATATTGGTTGAATGATGCTGTAAATGGAAAGTAATATAGTAAGTGAATATTGCTATCCCTCAACTAACAAGTCTAACAAACTAACAAGCTGCTTCCTATCAGACCTCGGAAGTTTATTCCAAATAAATATGAACCATCTTTGCAGAAAACTATTTTACCGTCGAAAGTTGTTATTATCAAGAAAAGATATTATATATTAAGAAAAACTGGCGCTTTAAATTTTAGACAAAAGTCTGTGTCTGTGTAAATAAGAAGTCTCTTATTTTTTCTTTTGAAAATATATTTTACTCATTTTTTACTGCACATTCAAGACATACTGCACGTCCACACTGTTGACGAGGATATTTAGTCTTCCTCTTCAGTTTAGGAGGGCAAAAGTTACAGGATTTTTTTCTTCTTTCAAAAGTGTCCTCAAGAGGCTGAAGTTGTGGGTGTTCTTCATCTGGTATCTGCAGTATGCGTCTGACTGAAACAGTAATTTCCCTTGGAAGACTTCTCACCTGCAGTCGGGACATGTTAGCGCCTTTGCTAACGATTTCACAAAATCAAGACGTGTGACAAAGCGAGATAATACAGCCTGTACTATTAACCCTCGACTAACATTCTATTTCCGGATTTTCTCCCAAACTTCTAGCCACTGGTCGAAGTCCAGGGACTTGAACCATTACACTAGTTAACAAATTTAAACTTTTTTCTGCATCTGGTTTGTAAATGGGTGGATTTACCTAATTTTGGGGTGCTATATGCACTGGTAAAATCAGTTTTTCTCTATGACATCACATTTCCTAGATACACAGCAGAATAAAAAATGATAATAGCGAAAATTGACATAATTAAATTAAACAAAAATACACATTCAGACCGTTTGAAATAAGTACTGTTTTGTATGTGTATATGCGCATGATACCAATAAAATGTTCAAATCAGTTCAGAACATATTTTCACCTTTAAGCGTCTTTGGTTTTTGAAAAATGCGACGACGGAGATCTTCTTTTGCTTGCCGTTTCATGACTCTCCCTAACAAGACCCCAGCAGTAGCGAAGGGTTCCAATGGCCTTGGTAACGGTATTCCATGATAAGAATGTCTTGGTGAAAGCGTTCACCATGCTCATCGCTTACGGTTCCCAAACTTTCTGGTAAGAAATCAAGGTGAGAATGTAAAAAGTGAATTTTAAGCGACGTTCTACACCCGATATTCTTGTAGTTGTCCAACAGATCATTCACAATGGTAACATAGTTTTTGTCTTTTCTGTTACCCGTAGAGCCTTTCACAATTGCTTTCAAAGAAGACCAAGCACTTAACTGGATATCTGTGAGTTTGGTACCAAAGGTTGGCTCTTTCAGCAATTTTCTTATTTGTGGTCCAACGAATATATCCTCTTTCAGCTTTGACTCACTTAATTTGCGAAACTTTTAAGTGATTGAAAGCCTCACCTTCTTTATCCAGAGCTTTTACAAAGTTCTTGATAAGGCCCAACTTGATATGAAGGGGAGGCAAAATTATTTTATCGGGCTCAACCAATGGGGTATTGTTCCCAGGAACATATGACTTCCTTATAGGCCATTCCTTGATTGTATAGTGGTTCTTGGTGTCACGGCTGTCCCAAAGGCACAAAAAGCAGCAGTATTTCTTGAATCCAGCCTGTAACCCTGCAAGGAGTGCAACATCTTTTAAATCACAGCAAAGCTGCCATGCTTGATCATTATATTTGATTGCCTCTAGCAGCAAAGCAATGGTTTCATAATTTTTTTTCATGTCTACTGCGTAAGCCAAAGGTACCGATGGAAATGCATTGCCATTATGCAGTAGTACTGCTTTCAAGCTGGTTTTACTGGAGTCAATAAATAGTAGCCACTCCTGTGGATTATGTCGCACATCTAACTGCATCATCAGACCATTGACATCTCTACATATACGCATTGAATTCTGCATATCGAAGTATTGAGCGAAGGAAGCACCTCTTGATCTGAAACAGGAAATTTTTGTCCCTGGAGCTAGAAGGTTCCGTTGTTGCAGTCTCGACCCCAAGAGTTCGGCTTGTTATTTCGAAAGTTTTAGATCGCGAACCAAATCGTTCAATTCCTTTTGATTAAAGAGCTGAAGAGAAGTGTCATGATATTGAGGGCAGTACTCTTCTATATGTTCAATACTTTCGAATTCACTTGACATGGTGTCTGGTTCCGTGGCTTTCAAGTCACAGACAAGAACAGGCAACGCCTCATCATGGGGCACAGGCAGATGCACTGAAGATACATTTGGATACTTTATTTTATGTCTAGTTTTGCTTGAATGTCCCAAAATATTTGCAAGACAGAAGCAGCAGCCTGAATAATGGTCATTAGGCTAACACCACACGATCGGAACAGCGAATGACATGGCTAGGCGTTTTCCTTTCAACCACTCGGTTAAGGTTGTAGTACAGGTTATGCAGGCAATATGAGGTGCAGAATTTTATCTTGATCACCCACAGGACAATCAAAATACAATTTGTATGCCTTCTTAACCAAATCAAGGTTGGTTTTCTTTGGGCTTTTGGAGTCAATTTCCCACACACATAACAAAAGTTGTCGGTGTGGGTACCATTCTTCTTAGTGTAAGTTTTAAACACGAAAAGTTTGCACTATCTTTCACAGGGAACACTCACTGAGGATCTCTTTCACACTACTGGACTACCACACTAACCACATCATAGCTGCCATTACCGCTACCATCTGTAGGCGTATACTGCATCTCCGGCGCATTATCTCTCTCTTCCTCGGAAACTGAGCTTTCAATTTCGTAAGATTCTTCCACGTCACTGTTATTGCCTAGACACTCGGCAAGCCAAGTCTGAAGACGAACCACCCCTTAAAATGCTCGATGTAGCTGGTTTTTCTGCCACCATCTCTGTAATGAATAAACCTGGTGCTAAGTTTCCTTATTACACGGTATTTGAAGCTAAAGAGATAAAAATAGATTCAAATATATAGAAACCAAGTTACCTGAGAAAAGCTACGTAACTGCTATAACGCGGTCTCACAGACCTTTCCACACAACAATGCGAGAATTAACAAAGTTAGAAACACTAGCTCTACACTGCACGGCTCCACACCCCAACTGAAAGGTAGGTAGAAGGTAAAAGTTGTAGCTCGAATACTTCAACTGAGGGAAGCGATAAGAAAATGGTGCCAGTCTGCGAGACCGCCTATGTCTATGAACTGAGGATACATTAGCGTAAGAACTGTGGCCATACAGAGATGGTGAATCATAATATCAGGGGAATCTGTAAAATGCAATTAGCCAGTTTATGGTACTGAGAAAACAAGAATCATTTTACGATAATTCTGTTATTTGAAGAGAGAGTTATTTTTGATAATTGTAGTTTTTTTTAATTTGTTCATTTAATAAATTGTTCATGTATGATTGGTCAAATGTAAAAGACACGGGGTTGCAGCTTTTAATATTAATATCATGGCTATGATGTGTATCAGCCAGAGGACAGTACGTTCGCGGGTATTTTGCGGACTAAAGAACTGCTTTCTGCAGTCCAAGGACAGTTCGGAGCTCAGCCATCATCATGTACGGGCGCTTGTATAAGGAGCTCTGAGTATATGTGAAAATTTTGCGGAATTGTAAGTTAAATTACACCGCGGAGTGCCGCAAAGTGAACCGGTACGAGTGAGAAAGACGAAAGCGCGAAATTCCGATGTTTATTCGTAACGTGTGACTTCTGAACAACCGAAATCCATGTGGTCTATTGCGCAAGTCGGGACCGAGAACTGAACGTTCAAAGAGATCTGTTTGGGTAATATTATGGCGAGCGTTCTGTCACAGACAATCCGTTTTGCAGCCCTTTAGTAACTTGGTTGTTTAAATACAAGCTGGGTATTATGAATGACTGTGGTTGTATGTGAGTGTCGAAATTGTAACTTAAGATTAGCAGGGACTTGGCGGCATTGTTTTTCTTCCGAGCATGTCACAATATATTGAAGTTTCCACTCGCAGACTATCTGTCCTTTAATAGCACAGCTAACCTGATACTATAAAACAGTTGTTGCACCGGTTGGACTCGTATAAAGCAGCTGGTTCTAGTACAGATTTTTCAATATAAAGACATTATAAGTTGTTAACGGGCAGGCATATTGACAGGACAGCAGAAGATCACCGCAAGCTGAGTGGACATTTACTATCGATAGTGATAGCTCTCAATCTTCCACCATAACGGAGTCTATCGACATGAGGTGGCAAATATGAGGTAGCCAAGGAGGTGGAACGTGGCTTCTACTACGCCAAGACTTTGGTAGCTACAACAGGAAAACCCAATTAGTTAGCAGGAGTATGAAATAAGAAAGTATTTATTACTTAACTTTGTTGTAGTCCGTGATCTGTTGGTTGACAACTACGGAAGACGCGACTAGACTAAGCGTCTGTAGAATGACATAATTTACAAGTCACAAATTATGCAGTGACGAATTAATCTCTAGTAATCTTGAATGTCGAATCCAGTGAATTTGAAGACTAACTTGGCTGTCTACATGACAGAACGTAGAATTGTTTATAACTGCCAACTGTTGACTTTACTGTAGTACTATTACGGAATTTTACAACTGGGCTACAAAGACTTGATGGCAGCAATGACTGAGCTACAGACGATGACTGACTAACATGCGCGCTGGCTGACCACTGAGCGCGGCTACGAACTGTAGACTGGCACAATTGCGCTACACTCGTGCTACACGTGAAGTGGCCTAGCGGCTGACGCTGACGCTGCACAGGCGAGGGTGGACCCTCGATGTGAGTAGGAAGCTCTAGCGCTGGTGCGATTCGCCTTCCTCGTGGCGGTGTGGCGAGTTGTGACGTGGAGGTATGGAACTGCATGCGGTGTGCATATGCTTTTTTTTTATACCCAAAGACGACAGGAGACTGAGAGAGACACAGTAGAAGTGGAGGAAAACGAAAGGCCTCATGTGGCTGGGCCGGTGGTGGGTATTTTTTTTTTTTTAAGAGAAAAGGAGATTGGAGAGAAGAAGCAGACGAGAGAATGAGAGGAGAAGAAAGATCAGAAAAACGAAGGCCGACCTAGCCGGTCGCTGACACTGGTGGTGAGGCAGACACGAGCAGAATGAGGGGTGGGAGAACCGAATAAGGGGGAGGGGAGCGGTCCTGGGGGGGGGAGAGTCTATGGAGGGAGTGGAGGACTAGAACAAGGAGGGAAAGAAGGACGAGAGAACGTGGAAGAGGCGTGGAGCAGCCGGCAGGGAGGAGGGGAGAAAGAAAGGAAGGGAACATGGGGGGCGAGGAGGGGAGGGGAGAAGGGGCGAACAGGGATCAGTGGGCAAGGAGGTCAGGCCATCGGGTGGTGGTCAGGCGATGGAGGCGGGTGCCAAGGGAAAGGATGAGAGGATTGGCAGATTGGCGGGAGTGGTGGTAAAAGGAAACGGCAGAGGAGCATACACGGTCGTGAAGGAGGGGGATACCAGCAAGCAAGTGAAGTTCGCGGGAGGGGAAACGGCGCGGGAGGCGGAGGGCAAGCCGGAGAGCACGGTTCTCCACCGTCTGGAGACGGTGGAGATGTGTAGGGGCGGCATTGCCCCACACAACCGAAGCATGTTCGAGGATGGGGCGGATCAGGGACGTGTAGAGGAGGACGCCAAGATGCTGGGGAAGGGAGGAAGTCGGATTGATGAAAGGATAGAGCTAACCGAGGCGCCCCAAGGCCTTGCGCCGTATGTCCTCAATGTGAGGACCCAAGGTGACGGCCCTGTCCAGGGTGACCCCCAGATATGGCCTAGCGGCGCCTCGCGGCGAGCCTAAGTACTGCGACTGGCTGTATACTCTTTGGGTGGCACCGCCGTTCTTCTGTTCCGTTTATCGATAGAATCGCATCCGGCGGATCGATCTCTCAGGCGGTGGTGTGGTCGTATGGCTGACGACATCACAGATAGTACAGGTTAACCATGCCGTTGCAGTGCATTTCAATGAAAATCTTTTCGTGTGAAAATATATCTTCTACTCAGACTCTGACAAATTTTGGCTCTCTGACGTAGCGGTCAGGCAGCAGGCATGGGAAGGACGCTCGGCCCGCTACATTATGCGGGTGTGGCCCGCGAGATTCAGGGTGGGCGTTCCACTGGCGTGTCAGGTTAGGCTGCGGCGTTCTCTGTGTTGGCCGGCAGCGCAGGGCGTGGCCCCGCGGGCCCGTGGCGTGCGCGGCAGTCGCCACGGCCGCAAATTACACGAGGCGAGCAGAGGCGGGACGCAGTGGGGGCGCATTTGCGCTCGCTAATGACAGCGAGATAATGCAGAGCGAAAGCACCACACACATCCTCTTCTTCTACAAGAAATCTGTTGGCTATGCTGTGTCTCCCACCCAGGGCCAGTTCAACGTCCAAGTGACGTTTGTGGCCGCAAGCTGAGAGTGGTGCAGAGGCGTCCAAGTGAAAAATCTGTTGACATCTACATGGATACCCTGCAAATCACATTAAAGTGCCTGGCAGAGGGTTCATCGAACCCCCTTCACAATTTCTATTATTCCAATGTCGTATAACGCGTGGAAAGAATGAGCACCTATATCTTTCTGTACGATCTCTGATTTCCCTTATTTTATCGTAGTGATCGCTCCTCCCTATGTAGGTCGGTGCCAACAAAATATTTTCGCTTTCGGAGGATAAAGCTGGTGATTCGAATTCCGTGAGAAGATTTCGTCGCAACGAAAAACGCCTTTCTTTTAATGGTGTCCATCCCAATTCCTGTATCATTTCTGTGACACTCTCTTCTATATTTCGCGATAATACAAAACGTGCTGCCTTTCTTTGAACTTTTTCAATGTACTCCGTCAGTTCTATCCCGTAAGGATCCCACACCGCACAGCAGTATTCTAACAGAGGACGGACAAGCGTAGTGTAGGTAGTCTCTTTAGTAGCTCTGTTACATTTTCTAAGTGTCCCACCAATAAAACGCAGTCTATGGTTAGCCTTCCCCACAACATTTTCTATGTGTTCCTTCCAATTTAAGTTGTTTGTAATTGTAATACCTAGGTATTTAGCTGAATTTGCGGCTTTTAGATTAGACCGATTTATCGTGTAACCGAAGTTTAACGAAATCCTTTTAGCACTCATGTGGATGACCTCACACTTTTCGTTATTTAGGGTCAATTGCCACTTTCCGCACTATTCAAATATTTTTTTCTAAATCGTTTTGCAGTTTGTTTTGATCTTCTGATGACTTTATTAGTCGATAAAAGACAGCGTCATCTGAAAACAACCGAAGACAGCTCTTCAGATTGTCTCCAAAATCGTTTATATAGATAAGGAACAGCAAAGGGCCTATAACATTACCTCAGGGAACGCCAGACATCACTTCTGTTTTATTCGATGACTTTCTGTCAATTACTACGCACTGTGACCTCTTTGAAAGGAAATCACAAATCCAGTCACATAACTGAGGCGATATTCCATAAGCACGCAATTTCACTACGAGCCGCTTGTTTGGTACAGTGTCAAAAGCCTTCCGGAAATCAAGGAGTACGGAATCGATCTGAAATCCCTTTTCAATAGCACTCAACACTTCATGTGAATAAAGATCTAGTTGTGTTTCACAGGAACGATGCTTTCTAAATCCATGTTGACAGTGTGTCAATAGACCGTTTTCTTCGAGATAATTCATAATGTTCGAACACAATATATGTTCTAAAATCCCGCTGCATATCGACGTTAACGATATGGGCCTGTAATTTAGTTGATTACTCCTACTGCCTTTCTTGAATATTGGTGTGACCTTGTGCAACATCCCAGTCTTTGGTTACGGTCTTTCGGCGAGCGAACGGTTGTATATGATCGTTAAATATGGGGCTACTGCATCAGCATACTCCGAAAGGAACCTAATTGGTATACAGTCTGGACCAGAAGACTTGCTTTTATTAAGTGATTTAAGTTGCTTCACTATTCCGAGGATATTTACTTCTACGTTGCTCATGTTGGCAGCTGTTCCCGATTCGAGTTCTGGATTATTAACTTCGTCTTCTTTTGTGAAGGCATTTCGGAAGGCTATGAAAGGGTGAAAAATAATTCCCTACGAAAACTGACACGATAATACTCCTTCAAGAAGAATCGTTAGAGTAAACGTGGGGCCGAAAACGAGATGTCGATGTAAGTGGCAAAGGAGTGGCAATGGAAACGAAGTCCCATGCTGCTTGACAGAGCGTAAGGGAACGATGCGGGAGACCCGCACCGCCGTACTAGGCAAGGTACTAATGGAGGTGGTTTGCCGTTGCCTTCCTACGACCGTAATGGAGATGAATGATGATGATGATGATAGAAGACGACACAACAACACCCAGTCATCTCGGGGCAGGTGAAAATGCCTGTCCCCGCCGGGAATCGAACCCGGGACCACGTACTCGGGAAACGATAACGCTTCCGCGAGACCACGAGCGGCGGACTGCGAAGGAGTAGAAAAGCAAATGAAATCGCTCAACAGCCGAAAGGTCACTGGACTTGACGGAATACCAACTCGATTCTACACAGAGTATGCGAAAGAACTTGTCCCTCTTCTAGCAGCAGTGTACAGTAAGTATGTTGAGGAGCGAAGAGTTCCTGCTAATTGGGAAAAAGCATAGGACATGCCCTTTTTCAAGAACGATCATGGAACGAACGCAGCCGGCCCTGTGACCGAGCGGTTCTAGGCACTTCAGTCCGGGACCGCGCTGCTGCTACGGTCGCAGGTTCGAATCCTGCCTCGGGCATGGAAGTGTGTGATGTCCTTAGGTTAGTTAGGTTTAAGTAGTTCTAAGTTCTAGGGGACTGATGACCTCAGATGTTAAGTCCCATAGTGCTTAGAGCCGTTTGAACGTACGCACAGAACTATAAACCTGTTGTAGAATTCTGGAAGTTGTTTTATACTCGCGTATTACACTGAAATGGCAATAAGTGAAGGGATAGCGATGTGCACGTACACAGATGGTGGTGTTATCGCGTCCACAGGGTATGAAAGGGCTGTGCACTAGCGGAGCTGTCATTTGTATTCAGGTGAGTCATGTAGAAAGGTTTCCGACGTGATTATGGCCGCACGACAGGAATTAACACAATTTGAACGCGGAAACGTAGTTAGAACTAGACGCATAGGACATTCCATTTCAAAAACCATTAGGGAATTCAGTATTGCTAGATCCACAGTGCCAAGGGTGCGCCGAGAATTCTACATTTGAGGCATTACCTGTCACCACGAACCATGGAGTGACCGAAGGCCTCCGCTTAACGACCGAGAGCAGCGGCTTCTGGGTAGAGTTGTTAGTGCTAATAGAAGAAACTGCTCAAATCAGTGTTGAGCGTACAACGAACGTATCCGTTAGGACAGTGCGGCGAAATTCAGCGTTAATAGGCTATGGCAGCAGACGACCGACGTGAGTTTCTTCACTAACAGCACAACATCTGCTGCAGCTCCTCTCCTGGGCTCGTGACCATACCGATTGGACCCTAGGCGACTGGAAAACGTGGCTTGGTCAGATGAGTCCCACTTTCAGTTGGCTGGTGGTATGGTTCGAGTGTCGCAGACCCCACAAAGCCACGAACCTACGTTGTCAACAAGGCATTGTGCAAGGTGGTAGTAGCTTCATAATGGTGAGGACTATGTTTACATTAAATGGGCTGGGTCCTCTGGTCATGTTCGTCAACATGAAGACTATCTGCAGCCATTCATAGACCTCGTGTTCCCAAACAACGATGTAATTTTTATGGATGACAATGCGCCATGTCACTGGGCCACAATTGTTCGTGACTGGTTTCAAGAACATTCAGGACAATTCGAGCTAATGATTTGACCATTCAGATCGCCGACCTAAATCGCGTCGAAGATTTATGGGACATAATCGAGAGGCCTGTTCGCGCATAAAATCCTGCGTCTGTAACACTTTAGCAATTATAGGCGGCTATAGAGGCAGCGTGGCTAAGTATTTCTGCAGGAGACTTCCAACGACTTGTTGAGTCCATGCCACGTCGAGTTGCTGCGCTACGCCGGACAAAAGGATATCCGACACGATGTTAGGAGGTATCCCATGACTTTTGTCACCTCAGTGTATCACATTTCTAGAGACCGGAAATCTCCACTTTAGGAACCAACACGGTTACGAAAACAACAATCATGTGAAAGCCAGCTCGCTCTATTCGTGCAGGAGACCCAGAAAGCAGTACGTACAGGCGGCCAGGTAGAGGCCGTTTCCTTGACTTATGGAAGGCATTCGACACAGTTCCGTATTGCCCTCTAATGAACAAAATGCGGTCGTACGGAATATCAAACCAACTATGTGATAGTATTGAAGAGTTTTCAGTAAAGTGTGAAGAATATGACATTCTAAACAGAATCAAGTTGTCATACATTAAGTGACTTCGGATGTTCCCCAATGGATTGTTGTAGGACCATAATTTTTCACAAGAAATACACCACTGCTCATTATAATTGCTACACCACGAAGATGACGTGCTACAGACGCGAAATTTAAGAAGATGCTGTGATATGCAAATGATTAGCTTTACAGAGCATTCACACAAGGTTGGCGCCGGTGGCGACACCTACAACGTGCTGAAATGAGGAAAATTTCCAACCGATTTCTCATACACAAACAACAGTTGACCGGCGTTGCCTGGTGAAACGTTGTTGTGATGCCTCGTGTAAGGAGGAGAAATGCGTACCATCACGTTACCGACTTTGATAAAGGTCGGATTGTAGCCTATCGCGATTGCGGTTTATCGTATCGTGACATTGCTGCTCGCGTTGGTCGAGATCCAATGACTGTTAGCAGAATATGGAATCAGTGGGTTCAGGAGGGTAATACGGAACGCCGTGCTGGATCCCAACGGCCTAGTATCACTAGTAGTCGAGATGTCAGGCATCTTATCCGCATGGCTGTAACGGATCGTGCAGCCACGTCTCGATCCCTGAGTCAACAGATGGGGACGTTTGCAAGACAACAACCATCTGCACGAACAGTTCGACGACGTTCGCAGAAGCATGGACTATCAGCTCGTAGACCATGGCTGCGTTTACCCTTGACGCTGCATCACAGACAGGAGCGCCTGCGACGGTGTACTCACGACGAACCTGAGTGCACGAATGGCAAAACGTCATTTTTTCGGATGAATCCAGGTTCTGTTTACAGCATCATGATAGTCGCATCCGTGTTTGGCGACATCGCGGTGAACGCACATTGGAACCGTGTATTCGTCATCGCCATATTGGCGTATCACCCGGCGTGATGGTATGGGGTGCCATTGGTTACACGTCTCGGTCACCTCTTGTTCACATTGACGGCACTTTGAACAGTGGACGTTACATTTCAGATGTGTTACGATCCGTGGCTCTACCCTTCATTCGATTCCTGCGAAACCCTACATTTCAGCAGGATATTGCACGACCGCATATTGCAAGTCCTGTACGGGCCTTTCTGGATACAGAAAATGTTTGACTGCTGCCCTGGCCAGCACATTCTCCAGATCTCTCACCAATTGAAAACGTCTGGTCAATGTTGGCCGAGCAACTGGCTCGTCACAATACGCCAGCCACTACTCTTGATGAACTGTGGTATCGTGTTGAAGCTGCATGGGCAGCGGTACCCGTACACGCCATCCAGGCTCTATTCGACTTAATTCACAGGCGTATCAAGGCCGTTATTACGGCTGGAGGTGTTTGTTCTGGGTACTGATTTCTCAGGATCTATGCACCCAAATTGCGTGAAAATGTAATCACATGTCAGTTCTAGTATAATATATTTGTCCAATGAATACCCGTTTATCTTCTGCATTTCTTCTTGGTGTAGCAATTTTAATGGCCAGTAGTTTATAAATGACCTGGTAGATATAGTCGGAAGTTCCATGAGGCTTTTCGCGGACTACGCCATTGTATACAGAGATGCTGCACTGCTAGAAAATTTTAGCGAAGTGCAGCAAGACCCGCAGAGGATCGATGCTTGGTGGATGGTCTGGCAATTGACCATCAAACAAATGTAACATACTGCTCATAAATAGGCAATATCATTACGCGATTGCAAAACAATCTGTAGTAACCTAACCCAACCGCGGGAACGCCTTGGGCTGTTGATCGGAGCCGCCACGCGGAGAAGCCGCCGGCGGTGGAGCACGCACCACCGGGTAAACACAGGACGAGTCGGACGACAGACCAACGACAACTGACAACAACCGGCACAACAAGGAAGATATAAACAACGGAGGCTTGTAGAAACCACAACACCAAACACCAACAGTAAATACACTCGGAACTAGAGCCAGGCAAACGTCAACAACTAGCAACGACCAGAACGCAGTATCGCCGAGATATAGACGCAATCCAGAGCGAGTACCAGACTGACTGGACTAGGGTTTTTTTTTCCTTTATTGTTATTTTGAACACCTTGTACAAAAGTGGGCTGTCAGCAGCATAATACGCTGCTCTTCAGCCACGAGTGATACAATATAAAACATAATGGAGGTACAGATGATACATTACAAATGGCGGGTAAAAAAATTGTAGACACGGAAAACAATATACACGAAGCCGTTCACGCTGGACAAGAAAAAACACTAAAACCTGTTGACACGGCGCACAAAACACGGACGACTGCGACGGCATAGGTGACCGGTGGTGGCGTGACGGCGAAAGAACACTAAACACAAACACGAAGTCACACACACGAGACACTGATGGCGTTGATCTCCAGCGCGCGAATGCCCACTGAGCGTGTACGAGTCCGGGGACCTGCCAAGAGAGGAGGAGGGGGGTGGGAGAGGGAGAGGGGAGAGCAGAGATGCCACGGGCATGGGAGATATGGGGAAGGGAGGAAGGGGTAGGGGAAGCCCGGGCGAAGAGGGGTGGAGGAAGAGGGATGTGGGGAAAGGAGAGAGAAGGGAGGGAGGGTGCCCAAAGGAACAAGCACAGGAGTGGGAGGTGGGATCAAAGTTGATAGGAGGGGTAGCTGGAGGGTAGGAGGGCATTATCAGGGAGGGGGAGCTGGCAGAAGCCACCTTGGGAGAGGGTAAGGAGGGTGGAGAGATGGAGACCGGGTGGGATGTGGGAATACAGGTGCAGCAGCAGGCAGGGGTGGGAGAGGATTGGTGAGACAAGCAGGTGAGGAGGATCGAGTTTATGGGAGGTGTAGAGGATCCATATCCATTCGAGGAAAAGGAGGAGGTGGGGGAACGGAATTAGGTCATACAGAATCCGCGTGGGGGAGGGGAGACGGATGTGATATGCAAGGTGGAGAGCATGGCGTTCAAGGATCTGAAGGGATTTATAAAAGGTAGGGGGGGGGGTGGAGATCCAGGCTGGATGGGCGTAACAGAGGATAGGGCGGATGAGGGATTTATAGGTGTGGAGTATGGTGGAGGGGCCCAGACCCCACGTATGGCCGGTAAGGAGCTTGAGGAGACAGAGTCGGGAGCGTGCCTTGGCTTGGATTGTCTGGAGATCGGGGATCCAGGAGAGGCGACGGTCAAGGATGACGCCAAGGTACTTAAGGGTGGGGGTGAGAGCGATAGGACAGCCATAGATGGTTAGATAGAAATCGAGGAGGCGGAAGAAAGAGGTGGTTTCGCCTACAATGATCGCCTGGGTTTTGGAGGGATTGACCTTGAGCAACCACTGGTTGCACCAAGCAGTGAACCAGTCAAGATGGTATTGGAGAAGGTGTTGGGAACGCTGCAGGGTGGGGGCAAGGGCAAGGAAGGCGGTGTCATCGGCAAACTGGAGAAGGTGAACGGGGGGTGACGACGGCGGCATGTCCGCCGTATACAAAAGGTACAGAAGGGGGCAGAGGACGGAGCCTTGGGGCACACCGGCGGAGGGAAAAAAGGTGTAGGAATCCGTGTTATGGATGGTGACGTAGGAAGGACGGTGGGAGAGAAAGGAGCCGATGAGACGGACGTAGTTAATGGGAAGGGCGAAGGTTTGGAGCTTGAAGAGGAGACCGGAATGCCATACGCGGTCACAGGCACGTTCGAGGTCCAGGGAGAGGAAGATTGCGGAGCGACGGGAATTAAGCTGTTCGGATAGAAGATGAGTGAGGTGAAGGAGAAGGTCATCGGAAAAGAAGGACGGCCGAAAGCCACACTGGGTAACGGGAAGGAGGCGGTGCTGACGGAGGTGCTGGTGGATGCGTCGGGTGAGGATGGAACTGGACTTGGGCAGAGAGGGCCCCTATATACGAAACCGGAGGGAGCGGCTATTGGCCGCTGTCTGCACGTGGCGTAGCGGTGGCGCCCTCGCTGCGCGAGAGCCGCTGCGCGGAATAGCCGCCGCGGACGCGGAGCCCTCTAAGGGCTGACCACGTCCATTTGTTCTGGCACGTGTTCGACTTCTGCGGCGGGAGGTACTAGACAATCGCTGGAAGCAGTTACTTTCATAAAATATCTGGGAGTATAACCACTTAAAATTAATCGTCTGCAAGGCAGATGCCAGACTGAAATTTATTGGAAGATTCGTCAGAGGTATAGTCCATCAGCAAAGGAAGTAGTTTACAAAACACTCGGTCGGCCCATAGATGAATATTGCTCGTCAGTCTCGGATCCGTACCAGATGGGATAGATGGAAGAGACACAGAAGATCCAAATAGGAGCAACGTGTTTCGTTACAGGTTCATCTAGTAAACTCGAAAGCGTCATGGAGATGCTCAGCCAACCTCAGTGACACACGCAGCAAGAGATGCGTTCTGTATCACTGTGTGGTCTAATGTTAAAGCTGTGAGAGCGCGCATTCCTAGAAGAGTCAACCAACATATTTGCTTCACCCTACGCCCATCTCACGAAAAGTTCAAAAGTTCATGAAGGTAAAATTAGAGAGATTCGAATCCACACGGAGGCTCTCCCCGGGAATCATTTATGGCTGAAATTGGAAAGGCGGGGGGGGGGGGGGGGGGGGGGTACTGACAGCCGTACACCCTGTAATATCCACGCCTGTATTATATTCAGCCAACGGCCTTGCCGCAGTGGTTCACCGGTTCCCGTCACATCACAGAAGTAAAGCACTGTCGGGCTGGGCTGGCACTAGTATGGGTGACCATCCGGTCTGCCGAGCGCTGTTGGCAAGCGGGGTGCACTCAGCCCTTGTGAGGCGAACTGAGGAGCTACTTGATTGAGAAGTAGCGGCTCCGGTCTCGGAAACTGACATACGGCTGGGAGAGCGGTGTGCTGACCACATGCCCATCCATATCCACATCCAGTGACGCCTGTGGGCTGAGGATGACACGAGAGCCGATCGGTACCGCTGGGCCTTCGTAGCCTGTTCGGGAGGAGTTTAGTATATTTTATTGAAAATAATATACATGGCAGCATTGTATGTTGAATGTGAATGAACTTTGTCCTATTCTCGTAATACTAATAACAAGGACTTCACTGTTAATACAATAATTATTGTCAACGACACAATTTAAAGTTTTATAAAAATTTATATCTCAGACAATACCCATGTAAAAATATACTTAAAATCTCAATCTTCTATTATTTCTGATTTTGTAGAAAAATCCTTCTACTTGTTCGAACTGTCGTATTCATAGTACGTGATTGATGTCACGTAACACAGACGTCGGTAAAAAACTGTATTATGTTGTTACCCGATATTTGAAAATAGCGTTTATGTGTAATTGAAAAGAACCTTCTTTCTTTGGAGTTTTATTTCACTGTAGTCCTCGTCCTACATAAATGTTAAGTTTCCTGCTCAGTCACCAAAGAGCGCAGCCATTAGCGCTATCGATCTATATGGCAGTTTATTGGTAAATGGCGATTGCTGGTGAATCTTGTAACATTGAGAAATATTTTCAAATGCTAATTCATACAGTAAAGGTGCGAAAAGAGTTAACATATATTTTTTATTACGAATAAAACACAGCCCGAAGCAGAATCGATAAGTGATTGTCTTATGTTAGCCGCCATCTTAGTGAAATATTACAGCGGCAGTTTTAAATTGATTTTCTATACAGAGATAAATATTGTTGGTTATAATTGCTATAATAATTGTGTATAGGTGGCCGAGGGCCCACTCTGAGGTAGTGAATTCCAGTTAGAGTGTGAATACATTGAACTTCTATGAGTGCAAACAGAATCTTACATGTAAATTCTTCTCTGCTGGTATTTGAAGCCTGGTAATTTCGTAACAACTTTTACGAAATATTTTGACAGGGAAATACATTAGTGTTGTGTACGTGCGGTGTTGTGTGAAAAAACTGTTCACTTTG
This sequence comes from Schistocerca serialis cubense, assembly GCF_023864345.2. Classification (NCBI taxonomy): domain Eukaryota; kingdom Metazoa; phylum Arthropoda; class Insecta; order Orthoptera; family Acrididae; genus Schistocerca; species Schistocerca serialis. Next base: position 467,626,326 of record NC_064643.1, read on the forward strand.
CTTAAAGAGAAATGTTGCCACCATGAATAACAGTAGCGCTAAATTTGATAAACGATCTGCAACTAGCGAAGAGTCTTTCAAACGACAGCACTGAAATTAGTAAAAATCATTAGTCTAATCTTGTTTTGTGCAGATTACTTATCATACATTTAACTTGATTGCTGATTATAAATGATTACTTTTGTGAATTAGCTTAGCGATATTTACACTGGAAAAAAATGGAAATGGGCGTTTGGCGTCATTGGCCGGGAGGCCCCTTACGGGACATATCCGGCCGCCTTGGTGCAGGTCTTACTACATTCGACACCACATTGGGCGACCTGCGCGCCGGATGGGGATGAAATGATGATGAAGACAGCACAACACTCAGTCCCTGAGCGGAGAAAATCCCCGACGCAGCCGGGAATCGAACCCGCGGCTGTAGGACGGCAATCCATCACGCTGACCCCTTTTTTTATCTCATTTTGCTCTATACTGGTCGATGAATTTGATCGTGGTGGTCGTCCAATGACAGCCGTTCAGGTTCTTTGTTGATCCGTTCATTCAGTTTTTTATTACAGAGGGTAGCTAACCCTCTGACCGAGCACGCTGAGCTACCGTGCCGGCGTACCACTGAGCTATCTGGGTGACATTTACACTGCTTCATAGACAACATTGCTACACGTTCCTACATAGAGATTTCTTTTTGCAAAATAGTGTTCATTAGCTGGGCAAAGCAGTGATTAAATAAAACCTCATGTTACATTAATAATAAGTAACTAATTTTACTGTAATCTTGCTGAACTTGTACAACACAACGCACGCGCAATTAAAAAAGCACGTCACAAACACCCTGTAAGCTGGTTTGCGTAGTACAAATGTTGATATACATGTAGAGTGGCTTGCAAAATGATTGCAAATATGTGTTAACGAGATGCCACTGACTTCAAAATCAAATATTGTCATAGCACATCTCCATTTGAAATCTAAACTTTTCAGTGAAGTCCTATCTGACTGAAAATACATTTCATCCGAAGCCTACTTCAACATAAAATACTCTGTTACTCTAGTACGATACATCTTGAAAATTACTGTAGTTCCTACCAGTGAAAGCAGCTGTTCTAGGTGTCTTCACCGCCCCGTGCGAAAATTTCAAGCGCCACCCTACACCCTTTCCCGCCCCTAAAAGCATTTTCAGACGTAGTCAATCTCCTTCACAATGTCATTCAAACATGACGTCTTATTTTCGTATATCACTTTTACTCATACGTCTGTCAGGCGTGACTACGTTTAAGACCAGAGCCAGGTATGGAGCACCAGTCAGTGAAACAGATGTGAAACAGTAACAGTGTTTAGTTCCCAAATATGTGAGTGGCTCGAAGACTTCTTAAGTAATAGAACCCAGTACGTTGTCCCCGATGATGGGTGTTCATCGAAGGTGAGAGTATCATCTTGAGTGCCCCAGGGAAGTGTGGTAGGTCCGCTGTTGTTTTGTATCTACATAAATGATCTTTTGGATAGGGTGGATAGCAATGTGCGGCTGTTTGCTGATGATGCTGTGGTGTACGGGAAGGTGTCGTCATTGAGTGACTGTAGGAGGATACAAGATGACTTGGACAGGATTTGTGATTGGTGTAAATTAATGCAGATGAATAGGAAAAAGAATTCCGTAATGTTTGAATACTCCATTAGTAGTGTAGCGTTTGACACAGTCACGTCGATTAAATATTTGGGCGTAGCATTGCAGAGCGATATGAAGTGGGACAAGCATGTAATGGCAGTTGTGGGGAAGGCGGATAGTCGTCTTCGGTTCATTGGTGGAATTTTGGGAAGATGTGGTTCATCTGTAAAGGAGACCGCTTATAAAACTCTAATACGACCTATTCTTGAGTACTGCTCGAGCGTTTGGGATCCCTATCAGGTCGGATTGAGGGAGGACATAGAAGCAATTCAGAGGCGGGCTGCTAGATTTGTTACTGGTAGGTTTGATCATCACGCGATTGTTACGGAAATGCATCAGGAACTCGGGTGGGAGGCTCTAGAGGAAAGGAGGCGTTCTTTTCGTGAATCGCTACTGAGGAAATTTAGAGAACCCGCATTTGAGGCTGACTGCAGTACAATTTTACTGCCGCCAACTTATATTTCGCGGAAAGACCACAAAGATAAGATAAGAGAGATAGGACTCGTACGGAGGCATATAGACAGTCATTTTTCCCTCGTTCTGTTTGGGAGTGGAAGGGAGAGAAGATGCTAGTTGTGGTACGAGGTACCCTCCGCCACGCACCGTATAGTGGATTGCGGAGTATGTATGTAGATGTAGATGTAATGCATTTTGAGTTATAACTCCAAAATTCATTATGTCTACCAGAATAAAGTTATGTCGCTCGCAGAGGATATATTTAAAATCTGTTCAGTTTTTTTCGTTCCCTGAACAGAGAGGAACGTGGGGTGCGGAGGGAGGAGCAGTGTGACCCGCGACAACCGTGGGGCAGTGTAACAGGTGGGGAGGAGGCCAGCAGAGTTCTCGCAGTACTTCCAACGCCCACGGTTTGTGCTTCGTACCGGTTCCTTGCTGTGGTCTAAAAGACGCGCTGGGGGGACAGGCTTCGTAAAAGCGCAGACCATAGACGTTTATTTTCTCATTCGTACCACACTACAACGACAAAGAAACAAATGAAGACCGGTTCACTGCACATTGGACGATTGTTCGCTGCAGTGCCGAACAGTGTTACATCGCATACGTTGGCAGAAGTTACAAAATACATGAAACATCCCAAATTATGTCAGCGAGTTACTAACAGAACTATGGGTCTCAGCGAACAAGGTAATGTAAACATGCTGTAGAATCTGAAAAGCACCTCCAGCGCTGGGTCTGCACAAACTGGTGGCATTTGGCAACCTACTTCGCCGTTAGACAAAACAAATGTAGACCTGCCCTACAACAAATCTGTATTAAGTAAATGAATGAAACTGCAAGATATACATAAATAAATAAATTAAAATTAAATTAATGATAAGCATATGTTTTCACACTTGCCTTGCTGTTGTTGTCTACATCTACATCTACATCCATACTCCGCAAGCCACCTGACGGTGTGTGGCGGAGGGTACCTTGAGTACCTCTATCGGTTCTCCCTTCTATTCCAGTCTCGTATTGTTCGTGGAAAGAAGGATTGTCGGTATGCCTCTGTGTGGGCTCTAATCTCTCTGATTTTATCCTCATGGTCTCTTCGCGAGATATACGTAGGAGGGAGCATTATACTGCTTGACTCTTCGGTGAAGGTATGTTCTCGAAACTTTGACAAAAGCCCGTACCGAGCTACTGAGCGTCTCTCCTGCAGAGTCTTCCACTGGAGTTTATCTATCATCTCCGTAACGCTTTCGCGATTACTAAATGATCCTGTAACGAAGCGCGCTCCTCTCCGTTGGATCTTCTCTATATCTTCTATCAACCCTATCTGGTACGGATCCCACACTGCTGAGCAGTATTCAAGCAGTGGGCGAACAAGCGTACTGTAACCTACTTCCTTTGTTTTCGGATTGCATTTCCTTAGGATTCTTCCAATGAATCTCAGTCTGGCATCTGCTTTACCGACGATCAACATTATATGATCATTCCATTTTAAATCACTCCTAATGCGTACTCCCAGATAATTTATGGTATTAACTGCTTCCAGTTGCTGACCTGCTATATTGTAGCTAAATGATAAGGGATCTTTCTTTCTGTGTATTCGCAGCACATTACACTTGTCTACATTGAGATTCAATTGCCATTCCCTGCACCATGCGTCAATTCGCTGCAGATCCTCCTGCATTTCAGTACAATTTTCCATTGTTACAACCTCTCGATACACCACAGCGTCATCCGCAAAAAGCCTCAGTGAACTTCCGATGTCATCCACAAGGTCATTTATGTATATTGTGAATAGCAACGGTCCTATGACACTCCCCTGCGGTACACCTGAAATCACTCTTACTTCGGAAGACTTCTCTCCATTGAGAATGACATGCTGCGTCCTGTTATCTAGGAACTCCTCAATCCAATCACACAATTGGTCTGATAGTCCATATGCTCTTACTTTGTTCATTAAACGACTGTGGGGAACTGTATCGAACGCCTTGCGGAAGTCAAGAAACACGGCATCTACCTGTGAACCCGTGTCTATGGCCCTCTGAGTCTCGTGGACGAATAGCGCGAGCTGGGTTTCACATGACCGTCTTTTTCGAAACCCATGCTGATTCCTACAGAGTAGATTTCTTGTCTCCAGAAAAGTCATTATACTCGAACACAATACGTGTTCCAAAATTCTACAACTGATCAACGTTAGAGATATAGGTCTATAGTTCTGCACATCTGCCCGACGTCCCTTCTTGAAAACGGGGATGACCTGTGCCCTTTTCCAATCCTTTGGAACGCTACGCTCTTCTAGAGACCCACGGTACACCGCTGCAAGAAGGGGGGCAAGTTCCTTCGCGTACTCTGTGTAAAATTGAACTGGTATCCCATCAGGTCCAGAGGCCTTTCCTCTTTTGAGCGATTTTAATTGTTTCTCTATCCCTCTGTCGTCTATTTCGATATCTACCATTTTGTCATCTGTGCGACAATCTAGAGAAGGAACTACAGTGCAATCTTCCTCTGTGAAACAACTTTGGAAAAAGACATTTAGTATTTCGGCCTTTAGTCTGTCATCCTCTGTTTCAGTACCATTTTGGTCACAGAGCGTCTGGACATTTTGTTTTGACCCACCTACCGCTTTGACATAAGACCAAAATTTCTTAGGATTTTCTGCCAAGTCAGTACATAGAACTTCACTTTCGAATTCATTGAACGCCTCTCGCGTAGCCCTCCTCACACTACATTTCGCTTCGCGTAATTTTTGTTTGTCTGCAAGGCTTTGGCTATGTTTATGTTTGCTGTGAAGTTCCCTTTGCTTCCGCAGCAGTTTTCTAACTCGGTTGTTGTACCACGGTGGCTCTTTTCCATCTCTTACGATCTTGCTTGGCACATACTCATCTAACACATTATGTACGACGGTTTTGAACTTTGTCCACTGATCCTCAACACTATCTGTACTTGAGACAAAACTTTTGTGTTGAGCCAACAGGTACTCTGAAACCTGCTTTTTGTCACTTTTTCTAAACAGAAAAATCTTCCTACCCTTTTTAATATTCCTATTTACGGCTGAAATCATCGATGCTGTAACCGCTTTATGATCGCTGATTCCCTGTTCTGCGTTAACTTTTTCAAATATTTCGGGTCTGTTTGTCACCAGAAGGTCTAATATGTTATCGCCACGAGTCGGTTCTCTGTTTAACTGCTCAAGGTAGTTTTCAGATAAAGCACTTAAAAAAATTTCACTGGATTCTTTGTCCCTGCCACCCGTTATGAACGTCTGAGTCTCCCAGTCTATATCCGGCAAATTAAAATCTCCACCCAGAACTATAACATGGTGGGGAAATCTACTCGAAATATTTTCGAAATCTTCTTCAATCCGAAGAATGGTTTGATGCAGCTCTACACGCTACTCTATCCTGTGCAAGCCTCTACATCTCCACATAACTATTGCAACTTACTGCCTTCTGAATCTGCTTAGTATATTCATCTCTTGGTCTCCCTCTACGATTTTTACCCCCCACGCTTGCCTTCAGTACTAAATTGGTGATCCCTTGATGCTTCAGTACGTGTCCTGCCAACCGATTCCTTCTTCTAGTCAAGTTGTGACATAAATTCCTCTTCTCCCCAATTTACCCACCCAATCATCAGCTTACTTCTGTAGCACCACGTTTCAAAACCTTCTATTCTCTTGGCTGAATCTGAATTAATTGCAAGTGCCCAAAGCTAATGCACAGCTATGAGCTCATTTCATGTTCGCTGCATAATAATTTCGATGGAAGGGCATATGATCGCTTGCTGTTATTTTGTCAGTCATTTCGCAGTGTACATAGAAAATTAATTGAAAAGCATCAAGACTGAAGTGAAACCTACGTTATCAAGGTTTCAGCATTTATGAACGTGCACTTTATGATCTTCTTGCCTAAGCTGTTTATCGTCCATGTTTCACTTCCACAGATGGCTACACTCCATACAAATACTATCAGGAAAGATTTCGGAACACTTAAGTCTATATCTGATGTTCACAAATTTCTTTTTTTCAGAAACGCTTTTGTTGCCCTTGGAAGTCTAAATTTCGTATCCTTTCTGCTTTGGCCATCATCAGTTATTTTTATACCCAAATAACAAAATTCATCTATTACTTTTAGTGTCTCGTTTCCTAATTCCTTCAGTATCACTTGATTTAATTCGACTACATTCCATTATCCTTGTTTTGCTTTTTTTGATGTTCGTCTTATATCCTCCTTTCAAGACAGAGTGCATTGCATTCAACTGGCCTTCCAAGTCCTGTGCTGTCTCTAACAGAATTAAAATGTCATCGTGAAGCCTCGAAGTTTTTATTTCTTCTCCCTGTGCTTTAATTCCTACTTCGAATTTTTCCTTTGTTTCCTTTACTGCCTGCTCAATGCACAGATTGAACAATATCAGCGATGGGCTACAGCCCTATCTCACTTCCTTCTCAACCACTGCTAAGTTTTCATGCCTCTCAAGTCTTATAACTGTCAGCTGATTTTTCCTGCTTTTTATGTCTTCGTAAAAATACAAACATTAAGCTAGCTCACGTTCAGTCGACACCGTTGCCAGCCCACACAACCACACAACTTATTTTTCACTTCAGGTTCACTTTAATCAGTTCCAACTTGCTACTGTCATCGGTTGTGTTAGCAAAATTCATGAAGGTATCCTTACGTTGCGCGTAGAGCTGTCCTTACGTTGTATGACTTTCAAAGTTTTACTTAGTTTGCGAGCAGGATTTACCAACGTTGAGACCAACGTAAGTTCGTCTTTAAAATTGACAAGACTGATGTCCTTAACCTGTCCCTGACTGTTTGGCATTTAGAACGACTCGTGACACATCTTTAATTTTATTAATTTTTCCGGTGTAACATCAAGTGCCGGCACGTGCGCCCGAAACGTTGCAGCAGAGTAGGCTGTCAGACGACGGCAGCCAATAGAACGCTGTCTAAGACGACACCACGACAGTAGCGGCACCTATACGAAGAGAACGCAAATGCCGCTCCAGCTAGCCTCGGCCGTACAAGAAGAGCCGCACTAGAAGACGAGCCGAGATCCTAACACTATTTCCTGACTTGTGATCTATATTAATTGTTTGCATGGAAACTGTATATATCGAGCCGGCCGGTGTGGCCAAGCGGTTAAAGGCGCGTCAGTCTGGAACCGCGCGACCGCTACGGTCGCAGGTTCGAATCCTGCCTCGGGCATGGATGTGTGTGATGTCCTTAGGTTCGTTAGGTTTAAGTAGTTCTAAGTTCTAGGGGACTGATGACCTTAGATGTTAAGTCCCATAGTGCTCAGAGCCATTTGAACCATTTGAACCTGTATATATCGAAGGACATTGATTTTTTTGCATTTCGCCATTTGCTTGCGACACTTCATTGTAAAAAGGCAAAGTTAAGTATTGTCGATTAAATTCACTGTAATAAAATTCATTAACAAGATTTGCTTGAATGTTGTCTAGCTATCCGAAGAAACAGCTTCCTAAGCACCCTATATTAGACGAGTGGGCAAGATCCCACACTAATGTCGCGCTAAAAACCAAAAAGGTCACTGTGACTTCCAAGCTACTGAAATCTCTCATTGACAGCGCATATAATAACACCCAATACTTTCAAGTATAATTCTACCTGGTACTGCATTTGTAGAGTTCCAATTTTCGCATCTGCTTTCTCATACTGGAACTGTCTCTTCTTCCTTCTCTTTCACATCTGTGTTGTATTACCTCCTGTCGGATTTACTGTATCGAGATGCGTTGCCAGTTCCTTAGCGGAATTTAGGATCCTCTCGGTAGTTTGTGAAATACTCTGTAGTCTTTCCGTGTAAGTCAATAGCTTTCGATACATCTGTGGTAATACGTTGTGCATTTTTGCTGAAGACATTAATGTGGAGTAATATCGCATACCATATGACCACTAAACAAAGGATAATGTGCGCAAACATCCAGTCTCGTGTGTAATCATACTGTCCGTATTTTCGTCTTTGCTTATTTCTATCAGTGTGTTATATATTTCTCCTATGTTATACTTAAGAGCGGGAACTGCATCAATCCTACCTTCCCATCTTGTTGTGCTCAATGCCTTCAATGCTAGGGCAGATACTTGACGATTCAATACTATGCAGCGTCGCAAAGATGCAGAAAAGAAATCATAAACTCTTCTCATCAAACAAAAGAATGAAATTGTGTGTTCTGATGCCCCTGCAGCATCATTATACTGATTGGTTCTTCAAAACTGACAAAGAAAAGGAAAAGACAGAAAATTTAAAAGAAATTACCGACTGAAGAAAAGCAATGCAAATGGTATTAATGGCAGATACAAATGAGAGCGAATGGTGTCATGCACCTTTCCACGTGTAAACGCCGCTTAATCACAAAGTGTGGATCAAAAATACTATGGTATATGATGCACATTGTGCATTCTAGTTACTCTTCACTTATTTATTACAAACCGTTTTTCTCAGCAATAGTCCTTCAGGTGTTGAAGGTTGCTGTAGAGGAACTGTTCGGTCGTCATGTACAGATAATTAACTTTCTTTCTTTATTATAAAGTTTTTGGCTTCTGTGGGAGATTTAAAGCTAATGTAGGTACATTTCATGAAGGAGACCAAACAACGAGGTCATCGGTCTCATTGGATTATGGAAGGACGGGGAAGGAAGTCGGCCGTGCGCTTTCAAAGGAACCATCCCGGCATTTGCCTGGAGCGATTTAGGGAAATCACGGAAAACCTAAATCAGGAGGGCCGGACGCGGGATTGAACCGCCGTCCTCCCGAATGCAAGTCCAGTGTCTAACCACTGCGCCACCTCGCTCGGTTTTACAGTATCGAAGATAGTTTCCAGTAAGGCGCTAGATTTTATAAAAGATTTGTGTTTCCAGTTTATTCCTACATGTCTTCGTTTATGCAAAATTTTCATTGTCTTGTTCAACTCATCCTTTTGGAACCACACTAAAATTTAAAATTTTGGCACACTGGAAAATCTATCCCGCCCTGGGCGATGGTACAATCAGCCCCCCTCCTCCTCCGCCTCTTCCCGCCCCCCCCCCCCCCCCCACCCACCCCACCATGCGTCACCTTTGGATGCAATACTGCTTTCGTTTCCGCAGCGAGCCACGAACTCTTTCAAACACCGCCGGAAAATCTCGTAAATCTTGACAAAACCGTACAATTCATTGCTTCAGTTTTTCAACCGTATCAGCGGGAATGCTGTACACTCAGTTCCGAAATGACTCCAGACAGAAAAGTCTAGCAGTTTCAAATCAGGCGACCCTGTAGGCCAAAGGACAGGTCCTGCTCCAGTTACCGATCTCGGACCATATTAGCACGTTAGACGTTTTGCAGACATGTGCCGTTGTCCCATCTTGCATGCACCACATTCCCCAGAGTTTCTCAGTGGGAACATTCTCAAGCAATTCTGGGAGATTCCGTCGCAAAAACCGAAGATATCCTCGTCCATCACGTTTTCTTGGAAGAACGTGTGGTTCAATGGGACAATCGCCTACTACCCCTAACCACACACTAATTTGGTGGTCCGCGAACGTCATGATACGGAGTTAACCCAAAAGATCATATTTAAAATATGTTTGTGCCAAGGAGATTAATGTAAATACTAAAGTCCATGCTGGCTTATAACAACACATTCTTATTTCGTATACTTTCACAGTGTCAGTTTTCGCTATCACTTGTGATCCGCTCTATATAGAGAATGTAACAGGTATAAGTGTAGATATTTCTATTGGTGACTGAGGACCATGCACTAAATAACATTACATCAGTTTTTACGTCATTTGCAGATTAATAATTATAGCTGTTATAAGTCTATGTTTTAGGTTGGTTAGCGCCTCCAAGCATGTGTGGCAAGAGCAAGCCATTAAAGCTTATTTTTCCCATGGGCATTAGGTCAGATGCTTAAGTGGACATGGGCACGCAGAACGGTTAGTCTATACTGACAGGTGTAGTCCACGTAGTGGTGCAGCTACGACAATGGAGAAAACATCATGTCATTAAGTTTGTGGTGATGCGGGTACATATTAAGTACCACATATAAAACACCTGTACCTACAACCATTACACCCTGTATATAATAACAATTCTTTTCACGAAAATCTCTTAAAGATGTCAGGGATTACCTTAAGTGGAAATATTTAGCACTCAAATAAATTTCACAAATTTGTTTCTGCTATAGAGAACTGTCTATGTAGTACTAATTTTAGGAGGAAAAAATAAATACAGATTTATTTGTAAAAAGAGCGCAAGGAATGATAACTCATATACGAACGAGCCGCGGGGTGATGAGGGAGGGGGACTGCCGAATAATAAGTCGCTCAAGGTGAAAAATGTTCTCGAACCGTCCGTGGTCCACCCGCGCCCCCTCACAGACATCTAAGAGACGACTGCTAATGTGTCTGTTGTATCACCCAACCACTTAAAAATGGTTCAAATGGCTCTGAGCACTATGTGACTTAAACATCTGAGGTCATCAGTCCCCTAGAACTTAGAACTAATTAAACCTAACTAACCTAAGGACATCACACACATCCATGCCCGAGGCAGGATTCGAACCTGCGACAATGCAGTCGCGCGGTTCCGGACTGAAGCGCCTAGAACCGCTCGGCCACCACGGTCTGCCCCAACCACTTAACCACACTATTATCGTGTATTAGTGATATAAGAAATCTCCAAGACTATTTCGCCAGGTCGACAATGTTATTAACAGAACTCGGAAAATAATCACCTGGAATCGTATTCTTATGCTGCGAGGTTGACCTCACACTTACATGACGGAAATGCAATCTCAGAGCTCAAAGTTCATGAAGTATCTTGAACAGAATGAACTCTTCAATGCCAATCAGTATGGCTTCCGAAAACATCGGTTACGTGGAACCTACTCTCACACTTTTCTCACATGATATCCGAAAACAACGGATCAAGGCAGTCAGATAGCTGAAGTGTTTCTTGACTTCCGGAAAGCATTTGGCTCAGCACCAAACCAGCAGTTATTAATGAAACTGAGATCAAATGAGGTGTTAGAAGAAATCTGTGACTGTTAGAGGATTTTTTGGTAGGGAAAACGCAACAAGATTTCGTGGTTGGCGAGTCAGCAAGAGATTTAAATTTAACCTCAGGCGTGCCCACGGAGTCGTGTTGGGATCTTTGCAGTTCATTTTGTACATTAAAGATGTGACAGAAAAAAGTAACCGCAGACTTTTCGCAGATGATGCAGTTTTCTGTAATAAAGTACTGTCTGCAAAAAGCTAAATAAATTTTCAGTCACATTTTGATAAGATTTCTAAGTGGCGCAAAGATTTGCAATTTTTTTTAATGTTTAGAAGTGGAAGGCTGGGCAGTTCACAGAACATGAAAATGTAGTATCCTATGAGCACAGTATCAACAACTTACTCAGCCAACGCATACAAATATTTGGGTGTAACAATTTGTAGGGATATGAAATGGAACCATCTTTAGTGCTAGTGGCATTGTATATGTAAAGTATGATTTTCTCATATCCCTGTTATATACTTCTCCAATCTGAAAGTTACGATAAGCAATTACGTCCCTACTATTAAATGTCTCAATGTATCAAGCCCGAGAACTGCTTTTACCTTATCACCACTATACCGTACCACTGCAATAGTTAACCAACCATTACCACACTTCGCAGCATCAACTTTGGTAAAGGGAAAGCATGTAGTCATAGGTAAAGCACGCAACGTCCTTCCATTCAATGGTGGGATACTGGAAAAATACAATCAGTCTAGAGTAAAGAGCGCTTCCAAAATACACATGTGACCCATCCTAGAACATTGCTCAGATGTTTGAGACTCATACCAAATAAGAGTATGAGGATATAAGGAACTATACAACGAAACAGAGCACTTACAACAGGTTTGTTTGATCCGTAAGAGAGTGTAACGTTGACGCTCAAAAGTCTGGAATGGCAGACGCTCGAATGCAGACGATTACTATCGAGCGAAAGCCTACAAAAACAGTTTCAAAACCCAGTACAATGGAGTAATATAGGAATATACTACAACTTTCTACTTTTCACTTCTCTAGAGGCCGGAAAGATAATCTATATTACTAAATGGCTAACTAAGTTCGTGGTTCATGGTTAAGGGTGCACAACTTCAATTACAGTTTGCCTATCCAACGGCTTTCAGATGATGATGATGTTTGGTTTGTGGGGCGTTCAACTGCGCAGTCATCAGTGCTCGTACTAAGTCTCAATTTTTTCACAGTCCACTTATCTTTTTTCACAGCCCGTTCTAGCCACTGTCACGAATGATGAGGATTAGGATGAAATGATGAGGACAACACAAACACCCACTCTTCGGGCAGAGAAAAACCCCAACCCAGGCGGGAATCGAACCCGGGACCCCGTGATCCAGAGCAATTCTAGCCACTAGACCACGAGCTGCGGACACGGCTTTCAGAGGCAACACAAATTTGAATTTCAATATTTTATATAATTACTGACGGAATTTGGAACGCCCCCAGAAAAATTTATGAATTACTGTGCTGATAAACCTCTTACATTATTTGATTTTCAAACAGCTGAGCAGAACTGAACGTACTCAGACATTTCGCTCTTTACTTATTCTGATCAACACTAATCTGACACACAATGTTTTTAGCGCAACGCAATCTGACTTTCAGAAATCCCTACAAAAGAATGGCCCTGACTAACATTAACCTATACCTTTCACAAATCACTTACCTCACAAAAATCTTCGTTACTCGAAATAGTGCAATACAGCGAGCGCCACTACTGCCAGCTAAATAAAACATTCTAACTACTGAAGTCACTAACTACTGATAAGCATAGTTAGCAAATGAAATATTTTGGTAGAGAACAAACAATGATTTTACCTTCAAAGTGTTCAAAAGTCATAATATATATAGCAGTTCATGGCATCCAGTCTTACAAATTTACTGTCTCTGATGGACACACGTCCAGATCATTCGCTCTCAAAACTCCGCCATTTCTCTCCCCACATCCACCACTGCTGTTAACAGCCAACTACCCAACACTACAATGGCGACTATTCCAACAATGCAAACCAGCCACAGACGGCACACAGCACAGTCAGTGATTTTCATATAGAGCGCTACATGGCGTTACCAACATAAAAACCTAAACAGCCTACTTACAAATTTAAAAATTTAAAATGCCGTTATAATCCATTCATTAAAAAGTACAACGTACTTTAACGGTTTAACACAGGTAGTCAAGCATTACGGCTAGAAACTGTGTATATTTACGGCCGAGTCACATTAATGTGACCACCTGCCAAAAGCTCGAATAACCACCTTTCCAGTGCGGACCACTTCAAGACATGCAAGGAGAGAGTCAATGATATTCTGCAACGTACCGAGACGGATGTGGAGCCAGGTTGACTCCAATGCTGTGGCCAGCCTCACTATGTTTCTTGGCTGAGGATCCACAGTTCGTATAGCCCAGTTCTAGGTGGTCCTACAGGTTCTCGATTGGATTTAAATGTGGGGAGTTTGGTGGCCAGATGAGTACGGTAAACTCACCCTGGTGCTCTTCGAACCACGCACATACAGCGCAAACTGTGTGACACGTTGTGTTGTCCTGCCGAGGAAAATATAAGGCTGGGCATTGTCCCCAAGAATAGATGCCTACTTGTGTTCATCCACTGTACCTTCCAGAATGACGAGATCACCGAGAGAATGCCACGGAAGCATTCCCCAGACCATAATGTTGCGTCCGACCTGGGTCCATCCGACGACTGTTGCAGTGTGTTTGCTTCGAGACGTTTCACGCCATACGTGGCAACGAACATCTGTCTGAGGAGCATAAAACGTGATTAATCTGAGAATACAATCTGTCGCCACTCAGTGGAAGTCCAGTTGAGGTATTGGCGCCCAAATTCCAGCCTTCGTCGCTGATGGATCGCAGTCTGTCTTCCGAAGTGCAAGAGGCAAGATGCTCACTCTTGTGTGTGCGCTCCATTGAAAGAGAGGCCACCAGCCAGGCTCATGGCACGCTATGCGGTAGCCACAGAAGTGGTCACATACTTCCTCTCATATTGGAAATACCCGTGGCCTTCCTCCTTCCAAACCCCGGTGCAGGGATACCCTTTGTCGTTGAACACCAACTGCTTGAGGAGCTATTATATCTGGTGTTTAAGAAACGTGCGCAAAATTGTCGCACACATAACTTGAAGATGTCACAAGAACTAATGTACCATTGAAGAAAGAGAGACAGAGACAGAAAAAGAGAGAGAGAGGGAGGGAGGGAGGGAGAGAGAGAGAGAGAGAGAGAGAGAGAGAGAGAGAGAGAGAGAGAGAGAGACAGACAGACAGAGAGAGAGACAGACAGAGAGAGAGAGAGAGCTTCGTAGACGACGCAAGAATATTTAAAAAAATTGTATTGTAATCACACGTTTTATTCCAAGGAATTCCACCACCGCCACATTTGAACACAAACTCTAAAAAGATCGCTGCACACTTGTGAAACCTCTCTGAGACACTTCACATGCTTTTGTGGGAAAACAGACCCCGAAACTGATATCAGCTGCAATGTCTGATTTTACACACAAAAACAACGATGTTTTATAATTCGAAATAAATATATCTGTAACTCCAAAAACACAACACTTTTCGAGTTTTAGCTGCTTGTTTGAAGGCACTGCCAGGGACAGAGGGAGAAAAAAAGTTTCTGAGCCCTGTAGGTGCTACGGGGTTCATCACTTTTCTGAAACGGTTAGTGGCCTTAGTTTATATTTTCTGCTGGAGTCATGGACGTTCTTTTCCTCACGTCTCAAAGCACGCACTGGTGTCCAAGCATAGACGGGAAAACCAGAACAAATACCATACAGACCTCGAAGCACTGCCCTAGAGACGAGAGAAAAGACCGAAATTTTCGGTGAATTTTCGATGTCGTTCAGCTGCTGGTCTGGAGACGATCTAAAGCCGCAAAGGCGGGTGAGGGATAGCATCACGCCTGAGGGAATCAGAGGACGATAGTCTGCTTGGACTTTCTCGAAACACTGTCCGCCGTTTTCTGAAGACATACAAATTACGAGACTTAGTGCCTAAACTATTTTGTACAGATCGAAGAAACCATTTAGCGGCAATATTGCACTGATAGTTAATCCTCGCAAAACTGGTCTACAGATCATAAAATACGGAAACTATCACCAAAGGCACTTCCTCAATTTCGCTGCTCTACTACTGTCGAGGGAAGCTTGAATTTTTCAGAGTGAAACCGATCTCCAATCGAGCTATATCACGACATACCATGTTGATGTAGTAAATACACAATTCGTATCCTGCACCACACAAATATCATCATCTTTGCATCCTGCATGTAGCTGTTGACCACCAGATACTCTTACATTTACCGTGAGGACAGACGGGACCCAAAAAAAGGAAGCACATGCGCTGTATATAGTCCTCGCAGCACTAGATATTTCCAGCCAGGTTGGTCGGTATCCACTATCGCCAGTGGTCACGAGTCAACTCCTCCTACACATGCAGCCCTGACATGCGATCAGAACGGCCTCAGAGGACCATGGTCATTCTCCGAACTGGTGTACAGAGGGTGGGCTGGTTCCCCTGGTACAAAGGCGTTATTGTTTCCGGCCCCCACTTGCTTGTTTGCCGCCATGCTTTCTACAGCCATCTCTAGGCACTGGGATTACAATAAGATGTGTATTTTCACATGGCTTGTTGGGATATCATCCCATTTACGAGGTAGTGCTCGATATATAGCACGTAGCGGTATACTGCTGACTGTGTGCCCCACACCCCAGGCAGAATCGTCCTAGGAAACCAGTCACATATATTTTATCACTGTACTTACAATTAAATATTACAACTGCAGCCTCAATCTGACAACATTTGACAATGAGCAAAGTATCAGAAACACCCTTCATGATGTTGGTGGCTCTGGAAATACCGAAATCTGTAGCATTCTTATAGCTGGGCGTAATTTTCGACTTGAAAAAATCTTTCATTTCCTTTACGGTTATTGCAGTTTTCCACATCAAATCCATACCTTCCTTACGATAGGACAAATCTATTTTCCTAGAATTTGTCAGAACACCGACCACAGTACACATATTTTATGAGCCCACTGATCACAGCGAATGTATCACGCTTCCCCTACTTCTAAGCATAATGCTTCGTCGATAACTGAATGCTGGCGATACCAATACTGAGCCAAAATCTGCGTTGGATGGATATGTCTTTTATGTTTTCCTTGCGAGGAGTGCCATACAAGCTTTACAAATCGAGATAAGGCATTGCTTCCGAATGAAGTGATTTACCAAGCAAATACTGCGATTTTTATTAACTGTTCTAAGCTAAAGAGCATTGTATTATAAGCAGTGGGATCCCAATATACTACTACAGAATGGATCGCGTTTTTGACCCTGTGCAGGACTGATTAGGTGTTTTAAACACTAACAAACAGTATTTAAAATGTGTTTCTCTGTACTATCCACCAATCCCAAGCTTTCAGTGTCAGCTAACAAACAGTTTCTGTATGTCAACATTCTACTGCATGTCTATTAAGGGAAAAATGCCAACTGCCAACTGCAGGTGGTTACTTACGTCGGAATCAATGATGTGTTACTTTGGATCAGAAGAGATTCTTCTAGCAGAAGTGGTAAAGGCTGCCAGTCTTGCTTGCAAAATGAAAGCAGAGCTGACCATTTGCAGCATAGTCGACTGGACCGATTGTGGACCTCTGGTAGAGAGCTGAGTGGAGGGTCTGAATCAGAGGCTCAGACAGTTCTGCAACCGTGTAGGCTGCAGATTCCTCGAATTGCGTCAAAGGGTGGTTGGGTTTCGGGTTCCGCTGAATAGGTCAGGTGTCCACTATAAGCAGGAGGCGGCTACTCGGGTAGCAGGGGCTATGTGGCGTGGACTGGCCAGTTTTTTAGGTTAGAGGGTCTCGGGAAAACACAAGAAGGGCTTCAGTCACAAAGGGTGCAGGCCGTACACAGGAAGAACTTAGATACAGGAACCATCGGTATAACAGTTGTAAACTGTCGTAGCTGCTTTGGGAAAGTACCAGAGCTCCAAGCGCTAACAGAAAGCACTGATGCTCAAATCGTCATAGGCACTGAAAGCTGACTAAAGCCGGGGATAAGCTAAGCCGAAATTTTTGTGAAGATCCTAACGGTTTTCCGAAAACATAGGCTAAACACGGTTAGCGATGACGTGTTTCTTGCTGTCAGCAGTAGTTTATCTTGTCGCGAAATTGAAGTAGATAGTTCCGTGAGTTAGTATGGGCAGAGGTCACTGTTGGCAAAATAAAATAATAATTGCAGCCTTTTACCGACCTCCCAATTCAGATGATATAGTTGCTGAAAGATTCAAAGAAAACTTGAATTTGATTTCAAACACGTAACCGACTCATACGATTGTAGTTGGAGGTGACTTTAATTTACCCTCAATATGTTGGCGAAAATACATGTTTAATTTCAGAGGTACGCATAAAACATCATCCGTAACGCATTCTCTGAAAATTGTTTCGAGCCGTTAGTTCATGAGCCCAACGCGAACAGTAAACGGTTGCGAAAACACACTTGACCTCTTAGAACAAATAATCCTGAGTTAATAACGAGCATCAAAACAGATACAGGGATTAGTGAGCACAGGGTTGTTGTAGCGAGAGTGAATATTGTAACCCCTAAATCCTCCAAAAATAAACGGAAAATATACCTACTCAAGGAAGCAGATAAAAATTCACTTGACGCCTTCCTGAGAGACAATTTCCAATCCTTCCAAATTAATAATATGAGTGTAGACCAGATGTGGCTTGAATTCAAAAAAATAGTATCGGCAGCAATTGGGAGATTTATACCAAATAAATTAACAAACGGCGGATCTGATCATCCTTGGCACACAAAACAGGTTAGAACACTGTTGCAGAAACAACGAAACAAACATGCCAAATTTACACAGACGCAAAATCCCCAAAACTGGCGATATTTTACAGAAGCTCGAAATTTAGCGCGGACTTCAATGCGAGATTCTTATAACAGTTTCCACAACGAAACTTTGTCTCGAAACCTGGCAGAAAATCCAAAGAGATTCTGATCGTATGAAAAGAATACTAGCGACAAGACACAATCAACGCCTTCTCTGCGCGATAGCAATGGAGATACTATCGAAGACAGTGCTGCCAAAGCAGAGTTACTAAACACAGCCTTCCGAAATGTCTTCACAAAAGAAGATGAAGTAAATATTACAGAATTCTAATCAAGAACAGCTGCCAACATAGTAAAGTAGAAGTAAATATCCTCAGAGTAGCGAAGCAACTTAAATCACTTAATAAAAGCAAGTCCTCTGGACCAGTCTGGATACCAACTAGGTTCCTTCCAGAGTATGCTTATGCATTAGCTCCTCACTTAACAATCATATACAACCGTTCGTTCGACGAAAGAACCGTACCCAAAGACTGGAAAGTTGCCCATCTCACACCAGTATTCAAGAAAGGTAGTAGGAGAAATCCACTTAATTACAAGCCCATATCATTAACGTCGATATGCAGCAGGATTCTGGAGCATACACTATGTGATCAAAAGTATCCGGACACCCCTGAAAACATAAGTTTTTCATATTAGCTGCACTTTGCTGCCACCTAATTCCAGGTACTCCATATGAGCAACTTCAGTAGTCATTAGACATCGTGAGAGGGCAGAATGGGACGCTCCGCGGAAGTCACCGACCTCGAACGTGGACAGGTGATTGGGTGTCACTTGTGCCGTACGTCTGTACGCGAGATTTCCACACTTCTAAACATCCCTAGGTTCACTGTTCCCGATGTGATAGTGAAGTGGAATCGTGAAGGAACACGTACAGCAGAAAAGCGTACAGACCCACCTCGTCTGTTGACTGACAGAGACCGCCGACAGTTGTTGAGGGTTGTAACGTGTTATAGGCAGACATCTATCCAGACCGTCACACAGGAATTCCAAACTGCATCAGGATCCATTGCAAGTACCATGACAGCTAGACAGGAGATGAGGAAACTTGGATTTTACGGTCAAGCGGCTGCTCATAAGCCACACATCACGCCGGCAAATGCTAAACTATGTCTCGCTTGGTGTAGGTAGAGTAAACATTGGACGATTATACAGTGGAAAAACGTTGTGTGGAGTGACGAATCACGGTACACAATGTAGCGATCCGATGGCAGGGTGTGGGTATGGCGAATGCCCGGTGACCGTCATCTGCCAGCACGTGTAGTGCCAACAGTAAAATTCGGAGGCCGTGATGTTATGGTGTGGTGGTGGTTATCACGGAGAGCGTTAGCACCCCTTGTTGTTTTGCCTGGCACTATCACAGCACAGGCCTACATTGATGTTTTAAGCACCTTCTTGCTTCCCACTGTTGAAGAGCAATTCGGGGATGGCGATTGCATCTTTCAACACGAACGAGCACCTGTTCATAATGCACGGCCTGTGGCGGCGTGGTTACACTACAATAACATCCCTGTAAAGGACTGGCTTGCACAAAGTCGTGACCGGAATCCTATAGAACACCTTTGGGATGTTTTGGAACGCCGACTTCGTTCCAGGCCTCAACGACCGACATCGATACCTCTTCTCAGTGCAGCACTCCGTGAAGAATGGGCTTCTATTCCCCAAGAAACCTTCCAGCACTTGATTGAACATATGCCTGCGACAGTGGAAGCTATCATCATGGTTAAGGGTGAGTCAACACCATATTGAATTCCAGTATTACCGATGGACGGCGCCACGAACTTGTAAGTCATTTTCAGGCAGATGTCCGGATACTTTTCATCACATAGTGTATATTGTGTTTGAACATTGTGAATTACCTCGATGAAAACAGTCTATTGACGCACGCTCAACATGGGTTTAGAAAACATCGTTCTTGTGAAACACAACTAGCTCTTTATTTGCATGAAGTGTTGAGTGCTATTTACAAGGGATTTCAGATCGATTCCGTATTTTTGGATTTCCGAAAGGCTTTTGACACTGTTCCACAAAAGCGGCTTGTTGTGAAATTGCGTGCTTATGGAATATTGTCTCAGTTATGTGACTTCCTGTCAGAGAGGTCATAGTACGTAGTAATTGACGGAAAGTCATCGAATAAAGCAGAAGTGATTTCTGGCGTTCCCCAACATAGTGTTACAGACCCTTTGTTGTTGCTTATCAATATAAACGATTTGAGAGACGATCTGAGCAGCCGTCTTAGGTTGTTTGTAGATGACGCTGTCGTTTATCGACTAATAAAGTCATCAGAAGATCAAAACAAATTGGAAAACGATTTAGAAAAGATATCTGAATGGTGCGAAAATTGGCAGTTGACCCTAAATAACGAAAAGTGTGAGGTCATCCACACGAGTGCTAAAAGGAATTTGTTAAACTTCGGCTACACGATAAATCAGTCCAATCTAAAGACCATAAATTCAACTAAATACCTAGTAATTACAATTTCGAACAACTTAAATTGGAAGGAACACACAGAAAATGTTGTGGGGAAGACTAACCAAAGACTGCGTTTTATTGGCAGGACACTTAGAAAATGTAACAGATCTACTAAGGAGACTGCGTACACCATGCCTGTCCGTCCTCTTTTAGAATACTGCTGAGCGGTGTGGGATCCTTACCAGATAGGACTGACGGAGTACATCGAAAAAGTTCAAAGAAAGGCAGCACGTTTTGTATTATCGCGAAATATGGGAGAGAGTGACACTGAAATGATGCAGGATTTGGGATGGACATCATTAAAAGAAAGGCGATTTTCGCTGCGACGGAATCTTCTCACGAAATTCAAATCACCAACTTTCTCCTCCGAATGGGAAAATATTTTGTTGAGAGCGACCTACATAGGGGGAAACTATCACTACGATAAAATAACGGAAATCAGAGCTCTTACGGAAGGATATAGGTGTTCGTTCTTTCCGCATGCTATGCGAGATTGGAATAATAGAAAATTGTGAAGCGATTCGATGAACCCTTTGCCAGACACTTAAATGTGATTTGCAGAGTATCCATGTAGATGAAGATGTAGATGCGAGTTGACCTCTGTCTTTGAGGATTTAATGGAAATAAGAGAATCATCTACCTCTAAATTGACTTGTATCTGAATTAAACGATGATAGAAAGTAAATGGAGTGATCAGTCGAGATGGAGTTGTAACGAGGTATGATTTGTGGGAGATGTTGCTCTGTTGGGGTGCATCTGTTATGTGATATAACCTGCGTTCGATGCCTGTTCTGAGTGTGACAGAGCGCTACCTACCTGCGATCGTTAACAGCAAACCTCTCAGTCATCAAAGGACTTCCAACTCATGTGTGATGATGAAGAAACATGTCCATCTTGTTTCGGGAGTTTCCTCTAGACGAACAAAGATTCATGCAACGTATTCCATTCCCCTACTGCATCTTGTGCATAAAATCGAGTCCTCAGTTTCATAACTACGGCGATTCTAAGTAATCGCTAGGTGTCTGTGACGTCCTGCAATCCTCATGTATACATCTGCTTGACAGATGTCCTGTATATGGAGTTAGTAGCAGCATGACATTTAATCGCACATATCAAACACCGCTGCCATGCGTTTGTCTCTTTCCTTGTAAGAGGCATTCTCCGTTACTAACGACCATTTTATAGGACTGATGCGAGCATAGTACAATTTATGAACAGTGATTGGACGTGAGCAGTGGGCGCTATACACCTCTGGAAAGCGTGTCTCACAAAGAATAGATGTTTTAAGGAAGCAGTTTTTTTCATTTTACAGTTTGTCACTATAGTTAATCGTAGAGAAGCTTGCAAGGACGATGTATGTCATGCACTGGCAACATAAATCTTACATTGGAATATTAACAGCTTTGAATTCCTTACCGCTAATGTTTTTGAAACTGCACTCCTCTTACATTATATCGTGTTTTAAGTGCAAAACCATGTAGCTGTAGGAAAGCATATGTTTATGTTCTCTGTTACCAATACCTTCCTGGTACTGACTCCAGACATTAGAATAATACTTTAGAATTGATAGTGCAGTTGATTTACGCAAAATGCTTCAAACTCCATCTGTCTCGAGCTCCATCACGCATGAAAACCAAACGTTTCTTCTTAATCTGTTACATAATCACAACACTTTCGTATCTACTATACACTGATAAGGGGTGCTAACTTTCTCGACATGCACGAATCTGGAGAGATTTTGTGTACTTTGATGGGTGCTGTGAGTAAGACTGGTGCAGAACAGCCACTACGGATTGGCTCGCCCTGTTCCTTCACTAGACATGAAATGTAGCAGTCTACTTCTAGTCAGCTGCAGATTAAATCGACGACAATGTTGCAGGGAGGGTTCGTCAACGAGAATGCGAGAAGATCTTTCAATCTCTAGCTTTATCCTAAGAATGCGAGAATGCCCTGTGACTCCCATCCACTTAGAGAAAGATGGGCAATCGCAATCGGAAATTACCCACTATGATCGAAGTGCTAGAAACACGTAGATCACTGTCTGGTATACTTTCGTATATATGTTCGAGAATTGACAATGAATAGTACTCGCAAAATAGAGGAGGGGCCGTTTTAGCTATCATACAGAAATTGGGAAGCATGTTGCCGCCTCATTGGTCGGCTTTGAAATTACGGAAAAACTGTTAAAATTGCTAAAATTTATCACACTAAAAACTTTGATGATTATTACAGTACACCAACAGTGTCTTTTACTGTCTCATCCGTCCACTGGTACACTATTAATTATCACATAATAATTGTCTGACATTACTTGTTGAGATGGGGAAAGAATCTTGGTGGAGGGGCAACATCGTCTGGGGATGACTATCACCAAAACAGTGATCGCATACATGACTGCAATGTGAGGAATCAGTTGAAGATGAGTTTAAATGCAGAGGTCATCAATCACCCTTGGACAGTTGTTTGTAAATGCTCCGCAATACTAAAAAACTCTTCCAGTTTCCTCATTTTGTGACTTGTATTTTCATCATCCAGTGTGTGTGTTGTGAGAGCAGCAGCAACATGATTTACACAGTGTGTTGTCCAGTTTTCTGCGAGAGCCAATGGATCGAAACATGTTAATGTCAGTTTAGAACGTGACACAGACCTCGAAGTCATAGTGGAAAAAACAAAATGTATGACAGTGTAAAAAGCTGTTGTCATGCCCTGCTTGGATGTGTTATAGCAGAAAAAACAATCTATCAAACAACAACACAGGGACTTAGGGACCTTCTCTTGTGAATGATGGTCTGTGGGATATGGTTCTCCTACAGTACAGGTGATGAAACTTTACACTGGTCTGTGTAGGTGACTTTGAGCACTGGCCACCTGCTCCAGTGGATCAATACCTGTATATTTAATAGGATCGCAACATAAACTCGATGCCATTTGTTTCGATATATATATTGTGTTCTCTGTTGGACCAAGTTAGTTGAGTTTTTATAGTTTGTAGTTTTTTTTTCTTCGTTGGATGGTATGATAGAGAGAATGTTTGGGTGAAAGACGTGAATGCACCCTGAGGGACACAGATCTCCTTTGGACTGCATTAACTGTATGTAGTTTCGAGGCACACCAATATGAAATATTAAAATCCTCGTTCTTCTTCCAGTTCCCATAACTGAATGTCCTGTCTTTTATAAAACCTCATTTGCAGGCCTTACTCACTTTAGGTGGTTGGCAGTGCTATGACAACGTCTTCCCATTTCCCACTGCGTGGTCAAAACATGGTCCTGTTGCATTAACTCAGCTCACCCGGTTTCTCCATGGGTTGCAGAAGATCTTAGATATAGTGCTCTCCTACTTCTGCTGGGTTCCAACTTAAATTGGAATTACCACATGCAAAAAGCTGCAGAGTCGGAGGAATAGTTACAAGATACAGAGGTGCTGTCTAAAAAACCACATTGGAGTTCTACTGTAGATTATAGGTTCGAAAATGGAGACTTGTTTCAAGATATGAGAGTGCCACAAATATGATTAACCAGTGGCTGTAATCATTAAAATATATTTCCCTAGAATACGACAGAGGTAAGTGGTTGAACGAGGAGGTATTGAATAGAATTGGGGAGAAGTGGATCTTGTGGCACAACTTGGCTAGAAGTTGAGATCGGTTGGTAGGACATGTTCTGAGACATCGAGGGATCACCAGTTTAGTATTGGAGGGCAGCGTGGAGGGTAAAAATCATAGAGGGAAACCAAGAGATGAATACACTAAGCAGATTCAGAAGGACGTAGGTTGCAGTAGGTACTGGGAGATGAAGAAGGTTGCACAGGATAGAGTAGCATGGAGAGCTGCATCAAACCAGTCTCAGGACTGAAGACCACAACAACAACAACAAGTGGTTGAATGGAAAGACTTGATTCCAAATCACAGACAGCATTTCTACTGGAAAGTGTAACACTTTAAATTGAAAAGCCAGTGTATTTTGTACGTTTCTTATGACCCCAATCTAGTGTTGCATGTTTTTTAATGTGATTTGTCGCACAGTACACCATCTACTGTAAGTGATCATTCTCAATCAACCATCATCCTCCCTCGCCTATAAGCCAGTGGAAATATCACAGAACCTCTGACATTGAGACAAAATGCCTTACAAATACTGGAGAAATATCTAGCAGCAGCGTGAGAGAGCTGCAAATACCGGTTTCATACCACGCTCCTTACCTGAATCTCTTTTCTAAATTCGGTGATTTTTATCATGAACTTACACTGCCAGCAACATGTACCCGCACTTTCGATCTGTTAATACGCAAGCCAGCGGTCATCATCTATATCAACTGTCGCGGTATTTGTGTGGAAAGTCACTTCATTCGGAAGCAATGCCATATCTCGATGTACACTGAAGAGCCAAGAAACTGGTACACCTGCCTAATATCATGTAGGGCCCCCAAGAGCACGCAGAAGTGCCGCTACAATACGTGGCATGGACTCGACTAATGTCTGAAGTCGTGCTGGAGAAAACAGACACCATGGATCCTGCAGGGCTGTCCACATATCCGTAAGAGTACAGTGGGGTGGAGATCTCTTCTGAGCAGCACGTTGCAAGGCATCCCAGATATGCTGAATAATCTTCATGTCTGGGGAGTTTGATGGCCAGCAAAAGTGTTTAAACTCAGAAGAGTATCCTGGAGCCACTCTGTAGCAATTCTGGACGTGTGAGGTGTCGCTGGAATTACCCAAGTCCACCGGAATGCACAAAGGACATGAATGGATGCAGGTGATCAGACAGGATGCTTGCATATGTGTCACCTGTCAGAATCATATCTAGATGTGTCAGGGGTCCCATATCACTCCAACTGCACATGTCCCACACCATTATGGAGCCTCCGCCATATTGAACAGTTCCCTGCTGACATGCAGGATCCATAAATCCATGAGGTTGACTACATATACGTATTCATCCATCCTCCTGATACAATTTGAAATGAGACTTGTCCGACCAGGCAATATGTTCCCAATCATCAACAGTCAAATATCAGTGTTGAAGGGCCTAGGTGAGGCATAAAGCTTTGTGTTGTGCGGTCACCAAGCGTAAACGAGTGGGCCTTCAGCTCCAGAAGCCCTTATCGAAGATGTTTCGTTGAATGGGTCGCACTCTGACACTTGTTGATAGCCCAGAAATGAAATCTACAGCAATTTGTTAAAGGGTTGCACTTCTGTCACGCTGAACGATTCTCTTCAGTCATTGTTGGTCACCTTCTGCGGAATCTTTATCCGGCCGCGGCGATGTCGCAGACCTGATGTTATACCGGATTACTAATATTCACTGTACACTCGTGAAATGGTCGTATGGGAAAATCCCCACTTCATCACTACCTCGGAGAAGCTGTGTCCCATCGCTCGTGAGCCTACAATAACACTACGTTCAAACTCACTTAGATCCGAAAACCTGCCATTGCAGCAGCAATAACCAATGTAACAACTACGCCAGACACTTGTTGTCTTATGTAGGCGTTGCCGACCGCAGGGCCAAATTCTGCCTAATTACATATCTGTATATTTGAATATGCTTGCCTATACCAGTTTCTTTGGCGCTTCAGTGTATAGAGTTTGTATAGTTTTTATCATGGATATTGTTAGTGATACTTGTGTGCGCATTCGTGATCGCTTGTGGTGCCAGTATTCTGCATGGAAATTTGAGTAGTGTTGGCAATGGAAAGTTATTCCCTCCCATGTAACTTGTCCGATTGACTGCATCTGCACATTTCCCATCTTTATTTGGTTGAGAGAACATCGATTGTGGTGTGTGTTGGGCGCATCTAGGTGATGGAATATACGTGGAAGAGACGTTTTCTGGTTCGCTAGGCATGAGAAACATCTTAGTTGACTTTGTAAAATAGAAGAATGATTTGGTATCTGTTACAGTGGCGTCGACGTATGGGGGGCGAGGTTCAAAAATGGTGCAAATGGCTCTGAGCACTATGGGACTCAACTGCTGAGGTCATTAGTCCCCTAGAACTTAGAACTAGTTAAACCTAACTAACCTAAGGACATCACAAACATCCATGCCCGAGGCAGGATTCGAACCTGCGACCGTAGCGGTCTTGCGGTTCCAGACTGCAGCGCCATTAACCGCACGGCCACTTCGGCCGGCGGGGTGGGGGTGGGGGTGGGGGGGGGGGGGGCGAGGTACTTTGTGCCCCCCCCCAATAGTAAAAAGTAGGGGGCTCGCCCTCCCCCCCCCCCCCCCAATGTTCAAACATGCATTTCTCACCGCTCCCCCCCCCCCCCTTCCTCATCCTTTCATCCTTTACTGGGAAATTAGTTAAAACTTGCACATACATTTTCGCATAATAGTATGTAATGATTTTGTAGGAAAAAAATTCCGAGCTATTGCGTATTCCTTTCTGCTACTCCTCCAACCTCTGCATATGACTAACTGTCGTGACAGGGTTTGTCCCCTGCATCTGTACTATTCGCACACTTTTACCGTACGGAGGTATGCTGGGAACGAAAGTTCACCATGAGCTCGCAGCGCTTTGGCTGCTAGGACGAGTTCCACTTCCTCCCACAGCAGCCTGCTGGCAGCTTATAAAAGAAACTAATGAGCAATAGTGACACCGAATTTGATGGCGATCGCTAGAAGGACTAGGTAACGTTAAAGACTTTTCATTCATTTTTGTAGATTCTATTGACAATCACTAGGCACAACACCACACAAATCAGCTCTGGCTCCAGGGATTTTGCCGCCTCGCGCGAACATGTCAAGCGCCCTCCCGTTTTTCGACATAGCCAACTTTTCCCACAATATATTTCATACATGACGCCTTATTTTCACATATCACACTCATTCGTCTCTTTGTTGTGAATATGTCTTTAAGATCAAAGCAGCACTCAGTGATACGTTTACAGAGCAATACATTTTAAGCCATTTTTGTTGGAGGAAACGTTTCTTTCGTAAATCGGAGCACACTGTTTCTGTACAATAGATAATTTTCAATAAGACCCTTGATTCTATGAATAATTTGTATTTCCAATTTATTCTCACATTCCTTCATTTACGCAAGATGGATTTGCCGCCCCCAAAAATCTGCCGCTCTGGGCGATGGCACGGTTCGCCCATCCCCCTCTCCCCCGCCCCCTCTCTAGAGCCGGTCCTGACAATAATCAACACTATTGTTACATGGCTACTTCTTGTTAGGCGCACAGTACTGTTGTGCAGGCCGCAACTAATGTTGGCAGCGAACGTAAATATTCCGGAGCTGGGCATCGCCAGTGGTTCAAATGGCTCTGAGCACTATGGGACTTAACAGCTGTGGTCATCAGTCCCCTAGAACTTAGAACTACTTAAACCTAACTAACCTAAGGACATCACACACATCCATGCCCGAGGCAGGATTCGAACCTGCGACCGTAGCAGTCGCGCGGTTCCGGACTGCGCGCCTAGAACCGCTAGACCACCGCAGCCGGCCATCGCCAGTGGTCAGTTGGTTTTAATGTGACTCGATTCAGTTGTTAATCTTTCGTCCCCTACTGTCCAATTTAAAATGGACAAGTTTATAATTAGGAAGAAATGTGACAATGTGGCAAGTGTTAGCGATGGTGAAGCTAGACCCAGTGTTAGTGGTGCTGCGTGTGGCAACAGATAGTGAGGGAACTTTGGCGGCGACAAAAAACACTGTTCCCGGAAAAAACAACGCTGTTATCAGCCCTCTTGGAAACAGCATTTTGCATGGATCGATTACAATAATGAAAAAGATGTTATTTTTTGCAAAATTTCCAGACAAATGTTTGAAGAAAATCATTTTCAGTTTTCTCACAAAATGGAAAAAACTTTCATGGAAACTGGTTTTTCGAACTGGAAGAAAGGGGTAGAAAAGTTGAAAGTGCATGAAGCATCGGGCTGCCACAGAGAAGCTGTACTGAAATTCGAATCCTTAAAATCGAATGTCAATGTATTTAGCCAAATTTCCAAAGAAAAACTGGTACAAATGAAAGAAAACCGAGCTTGTTTACTAAAAATCATATCTTCTCTTCGTTATTTAGCAGTGTAGGGGCTTGCAATACGTGGGCATACTGATGAAACAAGTAACTTTGACAATTTATTACGCCTTCGATGTGAAGATAACCAGCTAATTTTAATATGGCTACAGCGCGAAACTTACAAATGGACACCCCATGATGTGCAAAACGAAATTTTGGCCATTTTAAGTCATACAGTTCTGAGAAAATTATTGGAGGATATCAAGAGTGCAGAGTATTTTGCAATAACAGCAGACGAAACAACAGACATAGCCACCAAAGAGCAATTTAGTATCTGTATAAGATTTGTTGATGCTTTGCTAGAGATAGAAGAATATTTTTTAGGGCTATACTCAATACAAAGTACCACAACTAAGGCTCTGTTTGATATTATTATCGACATTTTAAGACGACTTGATTTGCCTACATCTAATTGTAGGGGCCAATGCTTTGACAATTCAGCTAATATGGCCGGATTATATAATGGTGTCCAGGCAAAGTTTATAGAAATGGAGAAGAGATCTATGTTTGTGCACTGCCTTGCACACTTTTTAAATCTAACACTACAAGACACTGTGAAAGCAGTTCCAGAACGTCGAAATGCATTGAATGTTTTATGAAGGACTTATACAGGGTGTTTCAAAAATGACTGGTATATTTGAAACGGCAATAAAAACTAAACGAGCAGCGATAGAAATACACCGTTTGTTGCAATATGCTTGGGACAACAGTACATTTTCAGGCGGACAAACTTTCGAAATTACAGTAGTTACAATTTTCAACAACAGATGGCGCTGCAAGTGATGTGAAAGATATAGAAGACAACGCAGTCTGTGGGTGCGCCATTCTGTACGTCGTCTTTCTGCTGTAAGCGTGCGCTGTTCACAACGTGCAAGTGTGCTGTAGACAACATGGTTTATTCCTTAGAACAGAGGATTTTTCTGGTGTTGGAATTGCACCGCCTAGAACACAGTGTTGTTGCAACAAGACGAAGTTTTCAACGGAGGTTTAATGTAACCAAAGGACCGAAAAGCGATACAATAAAGGATCTGTTTGAAAAATTTCAACGGACTGGGAACGTGACGAATGAACGTGCTGGAAAGGTAGGGCGACCGCGTACGGCAACCACAGAGGGCAACGCGCAGCTAGTGCAGCAGGTGACCCAACAGCGGCCTCGGGTTTCCGTTCGCCGTGTTGCAGCTGCGGTCCAAATGACGCCAACGTCCGGGAAGAGCGATGCGTGGGTGCCGCTCGACCACACAACAGATTCTATACAATGTTCTACTTATTCTAAATTTGCGTTTCCAGATCATCAGTAAAATACTGTGTGATTTACACCTGGTCCACGTATCGTCTCATGCGCCAGAGTTTACACCTCTATCCATACAAAATTCAAACGCGGCAACCCCTCAGCGCCGCTACCATTGCTGCACGAGAGACATTCGCTAACGATATAGTGCACAGGATTGATGACGGCGATATGCATGTGGCCAGCATTTGGTTTACTGACGAAGCTTATTTTTACCTGGACGGCTTCGTCAATAAACAGAACTGGCGCATATGGGGAACCGAAAAGCCACATGTTGCAGTCCCATCGTCCCTGCATCCTCAAAAAGTACTGGTCTGGGCCGCCATTTCTTCCAAAGGAATCATTGGCCCATTTTTCAGATCCGAAACGATTACTGCATCACGCTCTCTGGACATTCTTCGTGAATTTGTGGCGGTACAAACTGCCTTAGACGACACTGCGAACACCTCGTGGTTTATGCAAGATGGTGCCTGGCCACATGGCACGGCCGACGTCTTTAATTTCCTGAATGAATATTTCGATGATCGTGTGATTGCTTTGGGCTATCCGAAACATACAGGAGGCGGCGTGGATTGGCCTCCCTATTCGCCAGACATGAACCCCTGTGACTTCTTTCTGTGGGGACACTTGAAGGACCAGGTGTACCGCCAGAATCCAGAAACAATTGAACAGCTGAAGCAGTACATCTCATCTGCATGTGAAGCCATTCCGCCAGACACGTTGTCAAAGGTTTCGGGTAATTTCATTCAGAAACTATGCCATATTATTGCTACGCATGGTGGATATGTGGAAAATATCGTACTATAGAGTTTCCCAGACTGCAGCGCCATCTGTTGTTGAAAATTGTAACTACTGTAATTTCGAAAGTTTGTCTGCCTGAAAATGTACTGTTGTCCCAAGCATATTGCAACAAACGGTGTATTTCTATCGCTGCTCGTTTAGTTTTTATTGCCGTTTCAAATATACCGGTCATTTTTGAAACACCCTGTACATTTTGTAAGAGATTCACCTAAAAGACTAGATCATTTTGCTCACCTGAAGGCAGATGCCTCTACAAATTAGAACCCACTCTGTCCTACACGGTGGGCTGGAAGATACTTGGCAATGTCTTCAGTTTTGTCCAACTATACAGAACTTCAGGAATTTTTTCTATATGTTACAAGAAATGACAATTCAGACACTGGGGCCAAAGCAAACGGCTTTTTGATTAATATGCAGACATATGATTTCTTTTTCGTGTTATCACTTTTGGTAAAACTGTTTGGTCACATTGATACCGTAAACATAGCACTACAGAGAAATCCTTACACTTAGAGGAGGCCAATAAGATGATTTTCAATCTTGTAACTTCTATTAAATTTATGAGAAACAATTTTGAATCATTCTAGGGTGAAGTAACTTCAAAATGTCAAGATATGGATGTTGATTCCCCAAAATTACCCCGTAAAAGAAAAGTCCCTAACAAATACGATGACTCCATCAATTCATCTGTAGAAACATTCACTGAAGTACGTGACAAATATATAAGATTGTATTGTATGGATACATCCATCAGCTTCTTGGAATCACAGTTCAAAATTCAATCATTCATGTTTGTAAATCAAATTGATCAATTTCTTCATGGTGATAACAAACATTCATTCAATATTTTATCTTTCTACGAATCAGATATAGACAAAGAACGATTGCTTCGCCACCGAAGCACGTTTCATGAGATTATCCAAAAGAGTAATTCTGTGAATAATAGTCCGTTATATGACATAGTAAAATACCTAAAACACTTGTTTGACCTACTGCCTGAAATAGTGAAATTCATACGTGTAGTGCTGAAGATTCCGGTAACGTCCTGCACCGCTGAGCGATCGTTTTCTTGTCTGCAGAGGGTGAAAATGTATCTTCGTTCTATAATGAGGCACGATCGTCTTAATGCCATCGCCCATAGAGATGAATCGATGAAACTCGACCTTGATGCCATATATGACGAGTTCATATGCAGGAATGATCTGAGGAGGAGTACATTTGCCATCAAAAATTAAGGTATGTTTCTTCAACTTTATTTATGTATTTGCTTTGTACCACTACTGACCTATACTCCGACTGAAATGACATTGTGATTGACGTTTCAACGAGTCGAGAGGTAGGGACTAGTCGCCAGCCAATCGTAATTTGCATGATTTTCAGCTGTTTGCATTTTTCATTATATTCACAATCTTCTTTTGTTTCTTGAAAGTAGTTGTGCTGTGAGGGGAATTTCCCAAGAATATGATGTTATAACTCAAAAGGGAAAGTATGCATGCATAATACACCTCTCTCCTTCAGCACTTGTGTTGTTCCATATAATTCTCATTGCATAGGTCATTTTAGATAGCTTAGAATTTAAGAATGTGATGTGGGAATTCCATTTCAGATTGTCTTGTAAGTAAACAAAGCAATTTTGTTTTAGTGACACTTAATTTTTTGGTTTTCCAAAGAAATATTTGTTTTTAATGGATTTTTAATTTTTCTGTGTGTGGAATTGTATAGTGGCGGTTTTTTTCTTTTTTTTTTAAGGGTTAATCAGTAGTTATTCCTCACAAACAACTCTGAAATCTTTTCATTTGTGACTTCAGCATACAGCCTTTCTATTTCCACCTTCAATCAATACACTGGTGTCATCTGCAAATAGGACTGGTTTCGAGTGTCAAACATGTAGGTGGAAACGCAAAGTTATCTGTCAAATGTAGTACCTAATAAAATGATTCTTGCCCCTCCCCCCCCCCCCCCCCCCCCCAAGAAAAAATATTTTCAAGTCGGCGCCTCTGATCTGTTACATCATTGACATTGGTTTTCATTAAATAATACAAGTGGAATGGTTTTTTCTTTTTTTTCGAGTTTTCAGTTAAAGATCTTCGCAAACGAGATAAGCTTCTAGTTACGCTGTGGTGTGTAGCATGTTCCACCTCGCTGCACCTCGCTAAAATTTCAGGTTTCTAGAGACATAGTTTCCACTCTTTACCTTCAGAATTATACTGCACAAGTGACTCGTACATATTGCTATGTGCTTGATATCGAACACTACCACGTAAATGGTATGATATTCTGGCAAGCCATGTCAGAAAACGTATGTCCTGGTAATCCTACAGCCTAGAGATGGCTGAAGAAATCATGGCAGCAAGCAAGCAGGTGGGGGCCGGCAACCAGTAATGCCTTTGTGTCGAGGGGACCAAGCCCAGCCTTTGTCATCAGTTCGGAGAATGACCGCGGTCATGACCATGGCCCGCTGAGGCCGCTCTGATAACACGCAGGGCAGTGTGTATAGGAGCAGTTGAATCTTTACCGTTACCGGCAGTGAATAACCGACCAACCTGGCTGGAAATACCTAG
Source organism: Schistocerca serialis cubense (assembly GCF_023864345.2). Lineage (NCBI taxonomy): Eukaryota > Metazoa > Arthropoda > Insecta > Orthoptera > Acrididae > Schistocerca > Schistocerca serialis. Next base: position 467,659,539 of record NC_064643.1, read on the forward strand.
TGCTGCAAGAACTATATACGGAGCATGTGCTTACTTCTTCTTCTTCTTTTTTTTTTTAAGTGCAGGAAGCAAAGGTGATGATATTTGTGTGGTGCAGGATATGAATTGTGTGTTTACTACGTCGGTATGGTATGTCGTGATATAGCTCGATTGGAGATCGGTTTCATGCTGAAAAATTCAAGCTTTCCACGACAGTAGCAGAGCAGCGTAATTGAGGAAATGCCTTTGGTGATAGTTTCCGTATTTTATGATCTGTAGACCAGTTTTACAAGGATTAACTGTCAGTGCAATATTGCTGCTATATGTGTTCTTCGATCTGTACAAAATAGTTTAGCGATTAAAAGTCTCGTAATTTGTATGTCTTCAGAAGACGGCGGACAGTGTTCCGAGACACGTCCAAGCAGACCATCCTCCTCTGATTCCCTCAGGCGTGATGCTATCCCTCACCCGCCTTTGCGGCTTTAGATCGTCTCCAGAACAGCAGCTGAACGACATCGAAAATTCACCGAAAATTTCGGTCTTTTCTCTCGTCTCTTGGGCAATGCTTCGAGGTCTGTATGGTATTTGTTCTGGTTTTCCCGTCTATGCTTGGACACCAGTGCGTGCTTTGAGACGTGAGGAAAAGAACATCCATGACTCCAGCAGAAAATATAAACTAAGGCCACTAACCGTTTCAGAAAAGTGATGAACCCCGTAGCACCTACAGGGCTCAGAAACTTTTTTCTCCCTCTGTCCCTGGCAGTGCCTTCAAACAAGCAGCTAAAACTCGAAAAGTGTTGAGTGTACTGTTTTTAAGAGTTACATATATATTTATTTCCACTTCTAAACATCGTTGTTTTTGTGTGAAAAATCAGATATTGCAGCTGATACCAGTTTCAGGGTTTGTTTTCCCACATAAGCATGTGAAGTGTCTCAGAGAGGTTTCACGAGTGTGCAGCGATCTTTTTAGAGTCTGTGTTCAAGTGTGGCGATGGTGGTATTCCTTGGAATAAAACGCGTTATTACAATTCAAATTGTTTAAATGTTCTTGCTCTCTCTATCTCTCTCTTTCTGCAGTGGTACATTTAATTCTTGTCACATCTTTGAGTTATGTATGTGACAATTTTCCGCACATTTCTCAAACACCAGTTGTAATAACTCCTCAAGCAGTTCATGTTCATCGACAAAGGATATCCCTGCACTGGGACTGGGAAGGAGGAAGGCCACAGGTATTTCCTACATGACAGGAAGTATGCGACAACCTCCGTGTCTGCCGTATGGTGGGCCATAAGCCAAGCACATGCCCTCTCTTTTAGCGGAGCACGCACACTGGAGCCAACGTCTTGCCTATTATGCATAGGAAGATTTATGGGACTTTTATTCAATGATCTACAGTTACAACACATGCATTTATCACCATGAATTGCAAAGTCTAGCTTAGCCCATATCGCTGCATCTTCATTATTAGATGAGGCGTATTTGTCTTCATTAAATTTCATTGCTATTGACAGAGCCCTCAGATGCATGGTTACAGCTAATATATCTGTTAAACTCCATCTTCTCGAGCATCTCATCCACTGAACATAGTAAACAATTACGCCTGTCCTCCCAGTTCAGCAGATGGACACATACCGAGTCCATTTCCCGTCATTTTTCCCCAGACCGCCATCTTGGATTACATCACAGAATAGGAGAGGAGGAAGGCCAACAGCACCTTCTGGTGGAGGTGTTGTGAACTAGGTTAGACTCCCGAACTCATAGTGAACATGCTGGATGGAGCTACTGTCTATGACAACACAAATAGTTTAAATAAACAATACTTACAATATAAAGTCTTATGTCCATCCTATTTGGCAGCCCAGCACAGAGATGAGTCGTTTTCTGACCAATTTTCAGATGGAGGAGGGGAGGGGAGGGAAGCAACACATACAAAATGAAGACTTGCGTCCATCCTATCCGGCAAACCAGCACAGGCCGAGTCCTTTTCCCGCCAATTTCCTGATGGGGAAGGGGTGGCGTGGGGAGGGGGAAGGGAAGGGGGCAGGAGAAGGGGTTAGGTTAGTGGAGGTAGCGCAATTGACCTATTTTCCTGCCAAAATGTGAACTTCTCGCAATGATGTCAATGCGACATTGCTACATCTATGGCCGTAATTTGAATCCGGCATCTTGAATAAATTTGGCAACAATGCAGAGTGTGGTCTTGCCCACTTTGTCCCAGAGCTATTTTAAACAGGTAGATAAGCCCAGCAGCTAAAATTCACAATTAGTAAAATAAACTAAACGTATCTGTTCGCCTTTTGCTTCAGCTATAACTGTTTACTCCGTTTCAGTACGGCAGATTTCGCGGACCACAAAATTTTTGCACATGGACAGAAGCCACGTTTCCATTCCATATTTTTCTATTCTGCGCTCGAAGATAGTGGTCAGATGCTCAACGAAACTAATGTGTCTAGATGATTGTAGGCTTTAGCTGCAGTCCCAACAAGAATACCATCAGGTAATATTGTGGAAAACTCTACATAGTGACATAATCACACATAGTAATGAACAGTTTTGTTAAAGAAGTACCTGTAACCTGCATTGGAAATGAAAGCCATTCATCTGCTTTAATTTAATTTAAATTTTTGGCCTTAGGACGTAATTTTTTCAGTAATTCTCAGCATCTGTGAAAATTCGTTAAAGTTTGTTGAACAAGAAGTTGGCAAGTAGATGTTGGATGTCCACGCCTCATCACAGAGTTCCCTATAAATTCTTGGGATGTTGGTACATCATCTAGGTATGACCTGCTTATCAACAGGTCCTGCAGTATGTCCAGTCGAGCTGACATACCAAGCTCACCAGTGCAGAACCACCTGGCCTTCACTACTTTTTTTCATCTGCAGCAGAACTTCAGGCTATGCAATGAGTAGTGCTTCTTACAGAAGATGATGAACAATGGCAGATGATGGTACCGTCCAACTTACAATGTTAGGTGCTTCAAGTCCTGCATCACTCCCACTGCAGGATTTTGAAGATGAGTAACATCTACTGGCCATGCGTGGACAATGATGTTGAACTCATCGTTTTACAATGCCTCATTCGCCAGGCACACCAGCCAGCCCCACACCAGTTGTTCTATCCATGACCAGTGCCAAGACAGCTGTGCGTCTTAGTTCATGCAGACTACAAAGACCCTTTCTTGGTGACCATATAGTAATCACTGTGGACTTCTCCTCCCATTCCCATAGGTTAGTCCCCTCCAGTTGATGACAATAGCAGTCAACACAGTGGGAGCCTTGGAAAGGATCTCTACAACAGAGGGTGTGCCCTGCCTGCTGACAACTGACAATGGTCCCCAGTTTAGAGTGACTAATTTAAAAATGTTTTTAACATGCAATGGCATTCAATATCTTACCACACACCCTTCCCATCCAGCCTCAAGTGGGCAAACAGAACACTTAAATTTCAAATATTAAAATATTAAGGTCTGCGAGATTAGCTTCAGTGCTCAATACCTTCCAAGCTTGTTACAGGTCCATATCAGTCAATGAATGAACCCAGGTGGGGCTGCTATATAAGTGGCCTCACAGAACACTTCTGGATCTCTTGTTTCTGGCCCTCGAACATGAAACAGATGCAGACTGTGTGTGAGTGTCCCAGTTTAGGAGCATACATTCGAATCACATCTGAGATGGATTTGGGGTATGCAATGGAACAGCAGGAGCAACACCAATGTTGGCACTAAAATGCTTGGGGTGCTGTGCCGGCACTACAATCAACTCTAATTGTGGTGCCTTAGATTAGATTAGATTAGATTAGTTTTTCATTCCATAGATCCACGCTGAGGAGATCCTCGTCGATGTGGAACATGTCAATTTTTTTTTTTTAAGCTGAAAGAACAATACTAATAGTATGAATATATACAGTACATCATTTGTTTCTATTAAAAAAAACGTTCAGCAGCATCTCTTGTTGGGGAGTCCACCATTGCTGACATCACAACCACATCATAGTTCCGTCTACTCCCTGATCACAGTGGATAATCACCTGGTTCTTCATTCCAGGGAGCTGAGGTGGACTAAATTAATTACATTATTTCACCAGATTTCTCACACCCAGAAAGGTACATTCCTTAATATTGACTTCTATCTCTTTGATGGCTCCAAAAAAAACCTCATCACAAAAAAGGAAACACAGATATCTGCAAACAGCACTTCAATTTGACAGGATGTTGTCAACTGGTGGGGTTGACATATGGAAAATGGGAAGAGGAGTCTATGACAATTACTGCATGGACACCAAGAAAGGGATCATGAAGTCTGTGAACTGAGTTCCTCAGCTGTGTTGATACTGGCCACCGAAAGGGGTGTGGGCCATATAGTGTGCCTGGAAAATGAGGTGCTGTTGAAACACTTGTTCAACACAGTTGTCTGTACATGACCAGAAGTGTAGGATGTGACACTGACCTGACAGTGGACTGCTTTGGAATGTGAGGGAGACATAATCAGTGTCAAGGTTCATCACTGGAATGAATCCCTGACACCTAGTCTATAAATCTCTCAGGAAATATTCTCTCACACTCCTAGAAACATTCATATTACTGCCCACCAGCCACAACAAATACTGACCTCGGCATTATATACCTCTTCAGAAGTAGCCTGTTTAACAGGCTCTCCACACCCCAATGAAATTGTCCATCATTCTATCACTACTCCCAAATCCACATCCTTATGAATAACTCAGTTTAGTATCATGTAATGTTCTGCCTTCACTACCTTCTCCAGACCTGTAGTTTCTTTTATATCATCAAAGGTACAAGTGGGACTTGAGTTTCTCCCGGCATGTACATGTTCATGTAACTTACAGAAATGTACACGGGTGAGGTCATTGGCAACTGCCAATATTTCACAGGTGCACATCCAGTTATTTTTGAGCAAAAGTTGCAGCAAGTAAGCACTGTGGAAGGGAATTTAAAACCTAAGTTTACAGAGAGCAATTTCAGAAAAATAACACACAATATTCTCTTTGAAATTGTCAATGTATCAAGGGTAAAATGAAGGGAGTGTAAGGCTATTAAAAAGTTATACAGAAACCAAACAGCAGTTATAAAAGTCAAGGTGCATGAAAGGGAAGCAGGGGTTGAGAAGAGAGTGAGATAGGGTTGTAGCCTATCCCCAACGTTATTCAACCTGTACACTTCACTAGCAGAAAAGGAAAGAAAATAAAATTTTGGAAAGAAGTTAAAGTTCAGGAATAAGAAATAAAAACTGTGAGGTTTGCAGATGATGTAATTCTGTCAGAGACAGCAAAAGACTTGGAAAAGCAGTCGATTGGAATGAACAGTATCTTGAAGGGAGGATACAACATAAATGTCAACAAAAGCAAACAAGGACAATGGAATGTAGTTGAATTAAATCAGGTGATGCTGAAAGAGCTAGATTAGGAAATGAGACATTTAAAGTAGTAGATGAGTTTTGCTACTTGGGCAGCAAAATAACTGATGATGGCTGAAGTAGAGAGAATATAAAATATAGACCGGCAATGGCAAGAAAAGCATTTTCAAAGAAAAGAAATTTGTTGACATGAAATACAGACGTATGTGCCAGGAAATATGTTATGAAGGTATTTGTCTGAAGTGTAGCCATGTCTGGAAGTGAAGCTTAGACGATCAACAGTTTAGACAAGACGAGAGAATAGAAGCTTTTGAAATGTGTTGCAACAGAAGAATGCTGAAGATTAGATGGGTAGATCACATAACTAATATGGAGGACACAATTGGGGAGACAAGAAATTTGTAGCACAACTTGACTAAATGAAGGGAACAGTTGACACGACACATTCTGACATCATGGGTTCACCAATTTAGTATTGGAGGGAAAAGAGTGTGTGTGTGTGTGTGGGGAGCGGGGGGGGGGGGGGGGGGGGGGATGAATACAGTAAGCAGATTTAGAAGAATGGAAGTTGCGTTAGTTATTCAGAGATGAAGAGACTCACACAGGATAATCGAATCAGTGTCTGGACTGCTGAAGACCCCCAACAACATGAAAACTGCGTGCACGACCCCCCACACCCACCCACCCACACACACACACAGTGTAAACATTAGCGCCATCAAACAACCAAAGATGACTGACATCAGAAGTTATTGATAGTGAAAATTAATACCCAATGAATAAGGTATCATTAACTCTGTACCTCTGTTTTTTGACAAGGGAGAGAGCAGAAGTCCCAGAAAAATTTAAACAAAAATCTCCATGTCTATTTATAAGGTTACTTGCTAATTTAATTTCAAGTGCTTCCTTGATTACAGTGTCCCAATAGCTGTAAGTATATACCAGAGTCTCCACGTTGTTCTATTCCATATGATGACTGGTGCCAAGATAGTATTTCATAAACGCAGATTTTCTCAGCTGTTATAAGTGTGTATGATGAAACTTCCTGGCAGATTAAAACTGTGTGCCGGACCGAGACTCAAACTCAGGACCTTTGCATTTCGCGGGCAAGTGCTCTACCATCCAAGCTACCCAAGCACGACTCACGACGTGCCTTCACAGCTTCAATTCTGCCAGTACATCGTCTCCCACCTTCCAAACTTTACAGAAGCTCTCCTGCAAACCATGCAGAACTAACACTCCTGAAAGAAAGGATATTGCGGAGACATGGCTTAGCCACAGCCTGGGGGATGTTTCCAGAATGAGATTTTCACTCTGCAGTGGAGTGTGCGCTGATATGAAACTTCCTGGCAGATTAAAACTGTGCGCTGGACCGAGACTCAAACTCGGGACCTTTGCCTTTCATGGGCAAGTGCTCTACCATCTGAGTTACCCAAGCACGACTCACGCCCCATCTTCACAGCTTTACTTCTGCCAGTACATTGTCTCCTACCTTCCAAACTTTACGGAAGCTCTCCTGCGAACCATACAGAACTAGCACTCCTGAAAGAAAGGATATTGCACAGACATGGCTTGGCCACAGCCTGGGGGATTTTTCCAGAATGAGATTTTCACTCTGCAGCAAAGTGTGCGCTGATATGGAACTTCCTGGCAGATTAAAACTGCTGTGCCAGACTGAGACTCGAACTTGGGTAGGAGACGATGTACTGGCAGAAGTAAAGCTGTGAGGACGGGGCGCGAGTCGTGCCTGGGTAGCTCAGATGGTAGAGCACTTGCCCGCGAAAGGCAAAGGTCCCGAGTTCGAGTCTCGGTCCGGCACACAGTTTTAATCTGCCAGGAAGTTTCATATCAGCGCACAGTCCACTGTAGAGTGAAAATCTCATTCTGGAAATGCATATGATGCTTATGTTCTGTACATTGATCCTCCAAAGTCCTGGTAGTCCAATCAATGTATGACATGTCACAACAGCAAGGTGTATGGTAGACACCCGTTTTTTGCAAGTCAAGATCATCATTTATGAAATCTAAAAATTACCCTAATCTTAGATGATGGTCAAAAAACTCACTTTTCACATTATTGTCACAAAATAAGGCCAGTCCTATTGGAAATGTTCCCTGCATAAGGAGAAAAGGCTGTAGACCTTGGTGCCACCTCAGTATTACCTTCATTTATGCAGTACACAGTTGTTCAGTAGTGCAATGCATGTCTGATCTGTCTTTCACTGTTGCCACTGGTAATAGTGCGAAGCTATCTTGCTACATTATGGCAATGTTGACACGAGGCGTCCGCAATGGAAACATTTTGCCACTGAGACTGGGTCAGGGCAAAAGGTAACATTAGCATTTCTGCTGAGCCAGGCAGCAGACTTCAGCAGAATGTAGTGGGTTAGAGTGGCCAAAGAGGGCCACATCTCTTCATTATGTGATGAAATAAAGGATATGGTGAATGCAACAAACACTACCAAGAGCTTTTACAAAACAGTTCTATACTATAACAAACTCGTAACGGAAGTTCAGCTGAAGGAAAACTGCTGACAACTTTGTAATAGCAAGCCCTAGGCAGTCATGATGAATGACGTCAGGTAAACATTAGCCACTACTTTGCTCCATAAATACCTCCTCAGTTTAGCTCATAATGCAATCGGTCAGACAGATGGATGATGTACATGACATTCACACTGATTGCAGCAAAGTGACATCTGGCACAAGTCTGGTGTAGATTTCCTGCGTTCTCACCATAATCACCAGTCACAGAATTCAACACCACAGTCTGCCTCTGTCACAGATGGGAGGACCTTGAGGTTTTACCTTCCCACCAGGATCAAGACACCAGTGTTCCTGACATTACTGTGAACTGAATAGTGCCTGCCTGGATGGCAGGCCAATATCGTCAAACTTCATGGCTACATGGGCACCATCATCACAGTACAATGGACAACGAAGAAGGATGGTGAGTGAGAGAAGACGGAACACCTCCTAAGTTGGTATGTGTAAGTTCAAGACATGCACTGCAGTCACTCACTGCCATGGTGTCACAGTACTGCCTGTGCCGCGGCCACTGCAAGTGGTGAACTTCTAGTGCAACAGCTGGAATGAAATGTGCAGTTTCAGCTGCCTTGAGTAGGCTTAAGGCCGCTTATGACACAATAGGTCACTACCATCTTTCCCAGGAAAACTGGTAAGAAGTGAATTGGGAGAGTGCCTAATGACACAGAACCAATTCTACTTACACCTTCTAAAATTTGTCTCTGCAAATTTGATGTCAGGAACTGGTGGTGCTTCTGACACTTGCAGCATCTACATCAGAAGGCTGTATGAAGCATTTCGTACAGAGCCACAACAGCAGTTACAACTGTGGGGTGAGTCAATGAAATGCTTTGTTTCTCACACAAATACGTTTTGGGGGTGATCATGTCCAGAATAAGACACAGTGAGTTCAGAGTTACTTTTTGCAAAACCTAGTATCTGAATTTAAGGGGAATTATAGTAAAGTGTATTTTGTATCAGTAGATTAAAATCTTTAGTTTGTCTCAGCATAGAGCACCTTGTGATGATAGGTTTATTCCTGTAATACATTCCACTTGCAGTAAGGTCATGCAAAAGAGAGCTTTGTTAAGAACTGTCATTGGGTGTAAATGAGATGAAATAATAAGTAAATTTTGATATTGACTGTAGTATATATTGTGTGTGGTGTATAAGGCCTACAGTGATAAAAAAGTAAACTGCACAAATATGGCAAAAATGCAAGCAGCTACTACAGCAGACACAGTATCAGCTCTTGCAGAACAGGTTCAATTATGAAAAGGACAGAACCGATCGATTGTCAGTCTGTACCTCATGGTTAAGAACAGACTACAAGAGCCAAAGTATAGGTTGCACACAATATGTGGCAATGCAGTTGAATCAGTTGGGACAACACAGTTGTGTTTAAAATGGAAAACACAAGATTTCGTGGGAAATGAAAGTGTTGTCAACTGAGGGACAAGGTATCGCTGCGATGCTTGTGTTAGATTTTTTGGTTAGGCACCATGCTAGAATCAGCCTTTGGCAATGTACAATTGAACTCAGTGGTAAGTTATTTCCATTGAGTATAACAGCTGCAAATGTTTCTCTATCACAAAATGCACCCATTTCAAAGATAGCTTTGAATAAACTATATATAAAATTACATTCAAAGTTGTTTTGCATGACAGAGTACCAGCAGACACAGCAAAACTAATCTGCATACCAGTACATAATAACATTCCACAAGGTGTAGTGCATTTGGTAGAACCTCCAACTAGTTAATGGCATGTTGGATGAGCAACATTGTTTTGTACATAGGTGTGTAACATGTACAAGAGATGTTAACGGCTAGGTTATGGTGCCAATAAGACTGGGTAATTTTGGGGGAGATGAATTGTGACTTCCAAAAGGATTACTGATAGCCACATTAGAGGTTCTCAAAGAGGAAAATACTGAGAATTCTAGGGTACAAAGTAGAACAGAGCAAACCATCGACATACCTGTGTTGCGAGAAAAAGTTAAATACCTTTAGGCTGAAGATAGGTCATTAATGGAATCAGTGTTACTATGCTCTAGGGACCTGTTCAATCCACAAGGAGTGTTACCTGCTCCACCGATCACACAACATAGAATATCAACTGGCAATCATCCACCAGTATTTAGAAAACAGTATTGGCTACCTAAGCATTTACAGCCTTTAGTAGAGGAAATGGTGAATCAGCAGTTATCAGATGGAATTACAGAACATGGTCAGTGAGTATCATGATTGTGGGTAAGTCATAAGATGGAACAAAAAAAATGTTGCAACTACAGATTCTTAAATGAAAAACAGTAACAGATCTATACCTGATCCCTAATGTTACTGACACATTAGATAATTTGGATCAGTGCAAGTTCTTTTCAACCCTATATTTAAGAAGTGGATATAATCAAACTGAGGTACACCCTGAGGAAAGACCTGAAATAGCATTTACCATGACTTCTGGTCACTATCAATATTGTAGGATGCCTTTCGGGCTGATGTTTATTAGATGGAGTCCTCAGAGGTTTAAATCCAAACAAATGCATGATGTATCTCAGCAATATAATTGTATTCGGAAAACGTTTGGAAGAGCATATTCAGCATTTCGAGATGGTATTTGACAGGTTGAGAAAGGCTCAACTTATACTTAACATTGACAAGTGTCACTTTGCACAGTCACAAGTACTCTGTCTGGGGCATACAATTATCCAAGATGGAATAAGGACAGATCCATGCCTTACATCAGCAGTATATGACTTTCTGGTCCCTCAGATAGCTAAACAATTGCAATCTTTCCTTGGATTAGCAAACTACTATAGAAAATTCACAAAGGGATTTCCTGAAATGGCACAACCACTAACAAAAGTATTGCCGAGATGTATTACGTTTAGCTGGACACCTGAGTGTCAAGTAGATCCCATTTGGATTTTTCCCGATTTCTCAAAAGAATTAATGTTGTCATGTGATGCAAGTGATACAGCTTTGGGAAAGGGCACCCAGTTGCACAAGAATCCCATCAGCTTACTAAGGTCGAACAAAAGTTCACATTGGTTACTGATCATGCAGCTTTAAATTGGCTACTAGAGCTAAAAGATCCTTCAAGTCGTCTAACGAGAAGAGTTTTGCAACTAAGTGAATTTCAATACGATGTGATTCAGAAACCAGGTGTTAATACACACAAATGCAGACACACGTAGTAGGAAGATTAGGGCATTGAAAGTCTTTGTATTTTATCTAAAAGATCTGATGGTAGCACAAGCAAATGGTAAAGTGTGTCAGACGCATTGCAAACAGTTATAAAGTTTGTCATACAAGATGGGGTTTTGTGTAGATCAACCAAGTGTGGACTGTGTGTTGTAGTTCCAGCAGCTTTGCAGATAGAAGAACTGCGATAAGCACATGATCATATGTTATTGGGTCATGCGGCTAAGAGAACAAGGGACAGAAGATTAATACAAAGGTTCTGGTAGAGAACAAGATGCACTGATGTTCAGTAGTGTATTCCCTGTGCACAATGTGTTGATTTACACCATCAAAAGATCTAACTATCCATTTCAAATGATAGGAGCAGATATTTTGGGGCTGTTTCACAGGAGTCCATCAGGTAACAAGTATGTGTTAACAATTATCAATCACTTCTCAAGGTATCTGGTAATGGTGGCAATGCCAGGTCAGAAAGCAAGTATAGCAGCTCACACTATGGTAAATCATTGGATACTTAAATTTGGTGTACCACAAACAGTTATTACAGACAAGGGGACAAATTTCATGTCCGGTCGCATTAAGCAGTTGTATCATTTATTCAAAGTTAAGAAATTACATACAAGTCCATTCCACCCACAGACAAATAGTCAAACAGAAAGAGTTCATAGGTCTAAATCCAAGATGCAAAGCCATTACATGAATTCTCAACACCTAGACTGGGATGTACTGTGTGCCTTCAGTTCAAAACCTCATGTAGGAAAAAGGTTATCACCTTGCAGGGTGGTATATGGAAGAAAAATGCTTCATCCTTTTGATGGATTCAACCAAAGTTGGGAAAATAACGTGAAAACATTAAGGTATTCACAAAAACTCTAAAGGAAGTCTGGCAAAAGATAAAAATGGACAACACAGAAAGGTTAGCACATCAAAAGTGTGTGGGATTGAGTGAGATGGATTTACCACAGTACTGAATAGGTCAATGGGTATTACTTGCAAACCCTTACACTCCCACAGATAAGACCAAAAAGTTTTCAACAAAGTTTCAGGGTTCTTAACAATTGCTTGATGTAAAGTCACCTATAAAAGGTCGTTACCAACTGGTTGAGGTAAAGTCAGCTGTAAATGTAAAGTTACAATTACCAGGATGAACTTCAATACAATTAAACCTTTTCATGGGGCCATAGATTCCTTTCTTCAAGTACCAGCAGAGATGCCATGAACTAGAATTAAGATGGCAAAAGAGTAAAGAAATACTACAGGACAGGCCATACATGTGGATGTAGATACACATGGGTAATAGTAAGATTTTTTCCTTTGTTTCATGTATAAATTATTTCCTGTGTGTGTCAGTAAGCATGGCGCCTAGATGGAGTATAGCAAGTGTTATGATCTTGCTCATCATTGGAGCAGAAGGAATTGTCAACCAGTCTTTACAGAATGGACTTTTGTTCGTGCAGTAGCCGGACATAGTCCTCATGAATCACAGGTGGTCATTGAGACTGACATGTGACATCTGGGAGGTAAGGAACAAAGTGAAAAGATTGCAAGATATGTTTTTAAAAGTACTAAAGGAAGCAAAACAGGGCAATATGATAGGGGATATATGAAATGAATATTATGAACTTAAGTTCTCCTATGATAAGCTGAGACAGTTGTCACAGCATGTGTCAGGTACAATTCCATATTCTCGTGACGGAGGAAGAGGGGATGGCTGAGTGCTGGTGAGGAATTACCAAAAACCACATTTAGTACAGCAGATGATGACATTTCAACTTTGAATAGTACGATAAACCAGGTGAAGAAGTAGCGAAAACTACAGGATCAATAGTGGATTGGGATACTACACAAAATACGGCAATGGAGCAAGGCTTGTTAAACACAACTAAAAGAATGTATTAAAGAACAATGGAATTACTGCAGTATAATAATGATACAATGGTTACCATAAATAAGTATTTAGGTACAAAATAGAATCATCTAAAAACACTGGGCAGCAAAGTAGGCATAGCTAGGCTAATGAGAGAATTAGCAAACAGTGTAGGTGGTGCTAGAATAGCATTGGAAAAAATTCAAGAAGCTATCCACCATGCTATGCATAAACAATTGAGCATTAAACTGCTAACATCAGAAAATTTTTTGCAAAGGCTATTGAAAGCAAAAATGGAATTTTCTGCAGGTCTGCAGCATGTTATTTCCATAAATGAATGCAGTATAGCATTTTACTATTATGTTTCTGTAGTTAAAGTTTATTCTGATAAGGCACATCATCTTTGTTTTTAGATATATTTTCCCACATGGAGTGTTTCATAAACAAAGATGATGTGACTTACCAAACGAAAGCGCTGGCAGGTCGACAGACACACAAACATACACACAAAATTCAAGCTTTCCCAACCAACGGTTGCTTCATCAGGAAAGAGGGAAGGAGAGGGAAAGACGAAAGGACGTGGGTTTTAAGGGAGAGGGTAAGGAGTCATTCCAATCCCAGGAGCGGAAAGACTTACCTTAGGGGGAAAAAAGGACAGGTGTGTGTATATGAAACATTCCATGCGGAAAAAATATATTTAAAAACAAAAATTATGTGACTTACCATACGAAAGCGCTGGCAGATCGAGAGAAACACAAACAGACACATACATACACACAAAATTCAAGCTTTCACAACAAACTGTTGCCTCATCAGGAAAGAGGGAAGGAGAGGGAAAGACGAAAGGAAGGGGGTTTTAAGGGAGAGGGTAAGGAGTCACTCCACTCCCCGGAAGCGGAAAGACTTACCTTAGGGGGAAGAAAGGACGGGTATACACTCGCACACACACACATATCCATCCACACATATGCAAACACAAGCAGTCATTTGTACAATTTATCTTTTTCTAAGGAACAAAATAACAAAAGCACAGATCTCTCTGGAATGGGCTGTACCAGAAAGAAGAAGAGAAACTGGAATATAGGTTAAGTTGATAAATAATTTAATAAGAGGAGTAACGTTATCATATTAAAGGTTAAGATTTTTCTTTTTTGTTTTTCCTAAAAATTTGTTTAAAAAAAGAAAGAAAAAAGAAAAAGAAGAGTGGTATGTTGCACACCAGCCTTGTATAGGGCAGTAAAACAGGTAAAATTTCCAAAGTCCCAGAGTGAAGCTATCTTGCTACATTATGGCAATGTCGACATGAAGTAGCCACAATGGAAACATTTCGACACAAAAACTGAGTCAGGGCAAAACATAACATTGGCGTTTCTGGCAAGCCAGGCAGCAGACTTCAGCAGAATGTAGTGGGTCAGAGTGGTCCAACAGGGTCATGTCACCTTTGTTATGTGATGAAAGAAACAATGCTACATGATAACAAACTCGTTAAGCAAGCACGGCAGAAGAATAAAACCGCTGATACCTTCATAATAGTAAGCCCTATGTAGCCATGATGAATGACGTCGGGTAAACTTTAGCCACTAATTCGCTCCATAAAACCCCCGCAGCTTAGCTCAGAAGGCAGTCAGTCACATGGATCAAAGGTGTACATTATGATCGCACTTGATTCCCTGATTGCAGCAAAGTAACGTCTGACACAAGTCTGTTGTACATTCCCTGCACACAATGGATAACAACAGTTGCTGCGGCAACCTCACTGTAATCACCAGTCACATAGTTAACACTACAGTTTGCCACCAGGATCAGGACGCGAGCATTTCTGACATCTACCTGGACAGCAGGTGAACACCGAACTTCATGGCTATATGGCAGTCATCATCGCAATATGACAGATAATGTAGAAGCGTGGCGAGTGGGAGGGAACAGAGCACCTCCCAAGTCAGCATATGTAAGTTCAATACACACACTGTAATCATTCACTACCGTGGAGTCAAGATACAGTCAGCACTGGGGCCACAGCAAGCAGTGAACCACCAGTGCAGCAGCCAGCTGGAATAAAGTGTGCAGTGTCAGCCAATTTGAGCAGGCTCAAGGCCACTTGTGATTACTGAGCAGGCATTAAGGACGATGCCAGTGGCAAGTCAAGATGCTACCAGTATTTTTATGGAAATGAATAACTAATTCTGTAATTTCTTTCACTGTACATACCGGTGACCATGGGTCACTAGCATTTTTCAGAAGAAAACTGGCAAGAGTGAAGTGGGAAAGTGCCTCCCAACACACAACCAACCCTACTTACGCCCTCCCAATAGCCACCTCTTGCACCATGACCTCATGATGTGCTAACTCAACTGACAAACTCTCAGGGTCACAGATGACATGGGCTCTGTGAACCAAGGTATGAAGTAACCCTTCATGCTGAGACAGATGATGACAACTGTGAGCCTATAGATACAAGTCAGTGCGAGTAGGATTCCTATAAATGGCATGTTCCAATGTACCATCAACCTTCCTCCTAACCAATACATCAAGGAAGGGAAGGCAGCAATCCTTTTCCACCTCCACTGTCAAACAAATATCCAGGTATACTGAATTCAGATGTTCTAAAAAGTCATTCAAATTCTCACTCCATGAGGTCAAACAACAAAAGTATCATCTGCATCAGAATGGTTATGGTGAAAGGCAGAGCAGAAGTTCATTGTGCTATCGACCAACCATGTGCTGGGTGAATAATGATAATACTGAGGGGGTGCCACAATTTATGACATTTTTGCCTTACATAGGGAACATTTCCAACAGGACAGCTCATATTTTGTGGAAATATGATGCGAAATATGTTTTGCGATCACCATCTAAGATTAGGGTCCTTTTACGTTTTGTAAAAGATGATCTTCGTTTGTGCAAGGTGGGTGTCTACCATGTTCCTTGCAGTTGTGGCATGTCATATATTGGTCAGACTATTAGTACTGTGGTGGACTGGTGAACTGAGCATAAATGAGCAAACAACAGCTGAGAAAATCTGCTTTTGCTGAACCTTGTCTTGGTACTAGTTGTCCTGTGGAAAAAAACAACATGGAGATTCTGATATGCACTTCCAGCTATTTGGGTAGTGTTATTAAGGAAACACACAAAATTAAATTAGAAAGTGACCTTTAAATAGAGATGGAGGTTTTTGTTTAAATTATGCATGGGATGCTCCTCTCTCCCTTGTCAAAAATGCAGGGACAGAGTTAGTGCCACATTACCATCAGTTATTAACTTTCACTACTGAAACCTTCTGACATTAGTCATGTGTGGTTGTGCAATGGTGCCAATGTTTAGAGAGAGAGAGAGAGAGAGAGAGAGAGAGAGAGAGAGAGAGAGAGAGAGAGAGTTTTATCTTTCAGGAATAGCTCTGTAAACCAAGGTTTTAAATGACCTTGCACACCACTTATTGCTGCAGTTTTTCTTTGAAAATGACTGTTTGTGCACCTGTTGAAATATCAGTGATTGCCGATGATGTCGCCCAGCTGCAGTCACATAAGTTATTTGAACAAAGATACAAGTGTCTATCCTAGCAGCTATGTTGCAAATACTCAGTTGTGCTAAAGTGGTACTTGTCACTAACGAGTTACCAACTCATTAACAGCCACAACCAAGTTGTGTACAAGAGTTAATTTGAACTTCCTCTCACATATACAATGCATTCTGCTCAGCATAAAACTCTGTTTTATAGCTGTTCTACAATTCATGCCTTCTAGATACTTTCCTCCAGTATCAGGGCCTCTGAAATACAGAGGCAAAACCTTGTCCCATAGTTTGAAATAATAGCCCATAACCCCAATTCCCCTTTACTACTAATCATCTGCCTATCTACATTCAATATTTTGACCCTTCCCTTCCCTCTCTTCCATTCTACTCCATCCCTGTATTTTTCCAGCCTCAAAACTGATTAAATCACAAGTTCTTAAGCTTTTTATTAGTCATATCAGTAACAAAATAATAATGACAATACCATACAGAATTCAATCTAATGAAGGACCTGGGTTCAGACTGTGTCTTTACCAACTATAGATACCAGTTTTCTTACCTAAATCAGTTTCAATACTCCTCTCAATCAAATTCAATACTCGCTTGAAAATGGGGTTCCTTCCATATTAATAGACATTTCTATCCCAATAGATGTCCAGTTGGTTTCTACTGGCAGCGAATCTGTCAACGTATAATTCAGTCGTGCATCTTCATATTTTCACAGCACATAGACTGATCCATAAAATTTCAGGTGTGTAGCCGCATAAATTCAACTTCTTCTTCTTCTTCTTCTTCTTCTTCTTCTAATATTTAGGCTGAATAACCTCCAGCCAAAATATTAGACGAAGAAGAAGAAGTCGAATTTATGTGGGTACACACCCGAAATTTTATGGATCTATAATTCGATTGTTTACACTGCTATCCCAAAAAAAGTGGAGCACCCATAAGACATGGTCAGATACTAATGTATGTTTGTAATTTACAAGTACACACTACCAGTGTTGCGACAGACAGCACTGTCAGTACCTGACAGAGATTGAAAATGTAGGTGCCCATTTGGTCCTCTGGTCAAATTGTGCCATATTCAGCTTTGTGAGGCATTCCAGTTGACCATGTCTGATCGCCACAAGGGAAGGTCCCTGCACTGTGCACCAGTACATCATAACCCCATCACATAAGTGCCTGTCATCTAAGAACAGTAATGGAATCCCTGCCATATTGTGTGTTATCCCGCATGATTGCTCAGAAACTAGCAGTAACTGGACTAGGGAATTATCATCCCATACATATGCTGCTGTTAACACTATGTCAGAAACTGCTGTTTTCGGAGTGATGTTGTGACAGCAAAGGGTGGACTGCTGATGAATGCCATTGCATTGTGTTCAGTGATGACTCTCAGTTCTGCACCAACTTGGATTACTATCATCATCAAGCATGATGGTGACTTAAAGGGAGATTCGGTTCTTCCAATATTTTGGAGAAGTACTGCAGTGTTACTTCTGCCATTGTGGAGTGGGCAGAAGTTGTGTTATGACTTCTGGTCACAGCTGATAGTGAGTAAGGGAATTCTGACAGCACAATGGTACAATATGGGTATGCTGTGTCCTCATGTGTACCTCTCAGATGATATCATCATGGTGCCATTTTTTAACAGGACAATGCTAGTCCACAAGTCATGTGTCTATGAACTGTCTGCATGATATTGAGGTATTCCTGTGGCCAATAAGTTCCCAGATCTGTTTCCAAAAGAACATGTGAGGGAGCAGCTTGGCCATCAACTTTGTCCCAGTGCCAGTAAATCAAGGACCAGTCATGACAGTTGTGGGCTACCTTGTCTCAGTAGAGGATACAACAGTTTTATGAAACCCTTCCCAATTGGGTCAATGCCTGCATCCCAATCAGAGAGGGTGCAATGTTATACTGATAAGTGGGGCCACACTGGTCAGTTGTTTGTAAATCTGACTCAATTTTGCAATCAGTGAAATAACATTGCATACCCTTTAAGCCCATAAAGTTTCCTTTTGTTTCCTCCTCCTCTTCAGAATGCTTAACTTTTTTTGTCATACAGTGTATTTGAAATTATACTAAGACATCAACATTAAATATGTGAACTCCCTGTATCTTTCAACATTTGCTGTGATACCATTCACAATTTGTGTATCTTATTTTAATAAATAGAACCACCAATCTTGATTTAAGTATCTGCACTGAATAGTATAGTGACTATCCTTCTGGATTACATAACCACATGAATGTCAGTTACAAATGCAACAATGAAGAGAAACATAGAAGACAATTTAAAAAAAAGTCCCAAAGAAAATATTCTGAATTAAATTGTGCAATAATTCCATATCATAAAAAAGTTGATATTACATTAATTACTTTCAAACTCTATCTAGGAAAACTGGATGCATATATAAAAGTGAATGAATCTTGTATAAGCAAATAACTTATAAATCAAATGAACCATAATACAATTCAAATTTAAGACATGTTATGCTGGTGGCTACAGTGTACTTACCCAAACATGAACTAAACATTATCTTAAAACACATTTCATCATAACTGTGTATATTTTGTTACAGAGAGATAACTGGGAGAAAGGGCATATACATACTTTTAATTAAATAATCTCACTCTAAAAACAATCATCTACATGGAAGCGCATATGGACATAATCTATTAAGCCCAAGAAAATTTTGAATTACATAACAGGAACAACAGATTTCACAGAATGTCTTCTTGTGACAGCTGCTTTGTCTTAGCACTGAAAATTTTTAATGAATGTTCTAGATTGTACAATTACACAAGATGTTTCATAAATGAAAGTGAATACTTGTTCCAAAATATTCAGTAATATTTAAAAAAATATTGTAATTGTTAATAAAGTACACAATAACAACATAATTACAATAAAAATATCTATAAACACACTAGCGACATTTCACATTGTGTGCTTGACTATTACAACAATTTTTCTTACCAAAAACACAAAATATCTGTACAGTTAATGAGGTTCAGCTTGTAATACCTCATTACACTTAACAGAATAAGATATACAAATACATCAAGATCTCATAATCAAATAGACAATATTTCTGCTTCCTCCAATTTGCATGTTCAATTTATTACTCACAGAGGACAGGAAAGGACATCATTTTTCTAATACAGAAAATATGTTATTTGTTTAATATCCTAGCTTTCATACTTGGTATCAACACCATGACTGTGGCACAATGTATTGCATGTGTATTTACAATGGAGACTACCGTTAAAGCTTACATCTTAAAGTTTTATTTGATTAGAACAGAACACTGTAATGTACAAGTGCTATCCAGATCTTGATGTTGTGCTCTAAATATTATTACACCTCTAAACACACCCATTTAAATACATACACAATTTCTGCATGGAACATAAAACAGTGATGAGATCAGTCAGGACAAACATAAATTAAAAATCTGAATATTTATTTGTCTCAATAATAAACATAATGAGAAAAATAATTCTATATTTGTACAGGAGAAGAGGATTGGCAATAAAGCTGTAGAATGTGAGGAGTGCAGTACTCAATTCAACTTGTAAAATTATATAAGAAGTAACAATGTGGAGAACACTTCTGAACATAAATAATGGAAACTACATTAGGAACAGAAATGGATAATTGGTTTGTGAAAACTAGCCTCCACGTTCCAGATATTCTGGAATGATGTCACAATCAACACTAACTACTAAAATTTGAAACATTCACCATTCCTTCTCATTTATATATACTTAACTGGGTCACACATACTGTTTTATTAATAGTAATGTTAATTTACTGAGCACACTTTACTACATTTTTTTCAATCATGCTGGAGACACATAAGGAATAATTATCTTGTATAAAGTAAAATCTTCTAGATTGTTACGCCTTGTCACATTCCTACTCATTTTTTCCTTACACAATTGGTGTTTCGACCCTCTGGGACCTTATTCAGGGTCTTTTGGTGTTCTCAGCTACCTGAACACTGTCAAAGATCAGTGTCATATTCATTTACAAATGGGAGTTTTCCCACACTTTTCTGAAGAAATGGTGTTGTTGCATGAAACCCTTCTGGCTACTATTGGTGGCCCATCGTCATTGATGATACAGGCAGAGCAAGACTGGTATCAAAATAATATTCTCATGCCATAGAGGTGGCTTCCTGGTCATTGTTTGTATCCCTCATGCATCACAGCTGCATATTTACTTCCTTGATGGTAAGAAGCTGTGAAGCTGGATGCCTACAGTATCTTCTCCAATGAAGTTACATTTGTTCTCGGAAATCTCAACTGCTTCTCAGACTTTTCATTTAAAAAAGCAGCTTTTCTTGGCTAGCAGATGTACATTGTTGAAATCGGTGTCATAGCCACAGTTCTACTGATGTTTTGCTACCTCAGCTTTCACAGATTTTTTTTTAAACGTGTGGCACTCGTGCTCTTTGATATGTTCAGAGTGAGAGTGAGAGTGAGGGAGAGAGAGAGAGAGAGAGAGAGAGAGAGAGAGAGAGAGAGAGAGAGAGAGCACTAAAGTGGAGTATCCTGATGGTGTTGTGCACTGAACAGGTACATAGACTACAAATGAAATGTAATAATTAAACTTATGAACTTACTGACAGAGAGAGGAGAGAGAAAGAGAGAGACCTAAGCTTATTAATCCAGGTACTTACTGAGAGGGTGAAGAAGATGATGATTGGTTTGTGGGGCACTCAACTGCACGGTTATCAGCACCTGTACAAAATCCCAACCTTTGCTCAGTCCAATCGCGTCACTTTCAGGAATGACGATGAAATGATGAGGACAGCACAAATACACAGTCATCTCGAGTCAGGTGAAAATCCCTGACCCGCCGAGAATTGAGCCCGGCTGAGAGGGGGACATACGCGTGCAGAAGCACAATTACACAAGGGCTAACACGAAAGGTGGAATGGAGAAAGGGGGGGGGGGGGGGGGGGGTAGAAAGCAAGACAGAAAAACAGGGAAGAAAGTGTACTAGAGAGATCCTTAATGTCCGTCTTACAGTGATGTAACTACTGGACAGAAACCACTCTACAGGCAATCAACCTATTATCTAGCATAGCTATTGTGACTCTTTGATCTGGATGACTAATCCTTCCCTTCATCAACTTCCTAGGGCTCGCATTTATACTCTGACCCTTCCACCAAAGACCAACACCAATGGAAGTGGTCAGTGATTAATATTTTTCTTCAACAATGTCATTAAAAATGTTACACTAACTAATTTTGTAAACAATGGAGGCAAAATTGACAACATTGCTTTGGAAATCTCTTAACATTTATCTGGAATGCTTTTGGGAAAGTACATAAAATTGATCTGAATCCAAGAGTGACTCTTTGATAATATTTCATACATGACTCTTTTATTAACCATTTACACACACTGAGAGTGTAATATAAATGCTCTACTATCATTTAAAAAAAAAAAAAACTACTTGTAGTTCTTAATCAAGGCAAACGATATATCTTTGCAGAAAAATCTGAGACATATAATCATGAAATCTCTATAACTGAAAGCAAATTAATGTCCTTCGTATGATCCTCCTCAGGTGGATGCAAGTTAATTCCTGGAAGCAAGATAATTATACAAGTCCACTGATTCAAGTTTCTGAAGTGCTGAACACAACACATCTGAGAAGCAGCTGGAAAGTTATAATTAAATATTTTATAACAAAATGGTTAGAAGTAGGTGAGCGAGGTATAACAGCAGGACAAAAACTGAATGCAATTTGCAGGAATCATGTTCTGAGATCAATTTTTGGTGCCACAAGCACAAAAGGCAGAATAAGAAATTTGAGCATTTGGTGGGCACTAGTGCTTGAGAAAAGATCTTAGATTACAGCAACAAGGGGTTAAAACGTGTGAATCATCACACCATTCACCTCAAAAAATTTATAATAATAAGTAGAAGAAATAGTGATAACATTACTTTCATTTTGTGATATACTTCATGACTAATACTCCAATATCTTAAAAAGTAAACTATTTAAGCCACAAGAATATCTGATGCAACAGAAATATATAGAGGACATAATGCATGGAAATCTCACCTGAGATCAGTTTCTGCAAATGAGTCATTCTCACCCATGCATTCCACTAGAGTACATTAATGAAAAATTCAGCAACGCATTTTACAAATATTCACTATGACTTAGAAAATGACAAAGATATCGAACCAATGTTTGTACCTCTTCACTAAGCAAACAAGGTTTGAAGTGTGTACTTGCTCGATTCAGATACACAACATAAAAAACAAAAGCATTCACTTGTAGTTCTAGCAGTGCAGAGTACACATGCAATTTAAATCCTTTTATATCTCTAGATATAGATACTCAATTTGCCATGCCAATACTCACAGGACCAAATTATTATTTTTGTGCAACGGTCCTTTAGTCAGCCTTGCAACAACACATCAATCAGCTTCATAACATCAAAATAGTGTTCTACACTTACATTACTTCAAAAGTATGGGCTTAATGGCTCACTATACTTGTGTATGTGTCTGTTCCTCACCAAATGCTTGTGCTGTGTATGGACTGGTTGTCTTTCCACATACCAATGTCTGTATTCCATCCCAGATTTTTCAACATCACAGTATAATGCTATTAAGAGAGAACAAATATAAGGCTCTGTTCCTGAATAGACTAATATAACTGTGATCCATCTTATCATATACAAAGATGATGTGACTTACCAAACGAAAGTGCTGGCAGGTTGATAGACACACAAACATACGCACAAAATTCAAGCTTTCGCAACCAACGGTTGCTTCATCAGGAAAGAGGGAAGGAGAGGGAAAGACGAAAGGATGTGGGTTTTAAGGGGGAGGGTAAGGAGTCATTCTAATCTATATATTGTTCCTTTGGTAAGGTATAAAAAAAACTATATCTGTAGTTGAAAGTTAAAGAGATGTAAGTCCAGTTTCCCCAGTTTTGACTTAAGACCATATCTGTAATACTTAACACACTATTTCATTTGTGGAAAACTTTATAATTTGGTCAGGGGCTGGTGCAGGATACTGCCCTTCTTCCACAAATGAAGCAATGTGTGGGTATTACAAATATGGTCTTAAGTCAAAACTGTGAAAACTGGACTTACACCTCTTTACCTCTCACATACAGTATTTACTACATGAAAGTACAGGTTACTCAAGTTACAAGCATTCTCATACGGAAGTTCATATGCAGCTACAATGATGTTATGACTGTTACAGCAGCACAGTCCTCTGAGAGTTCAGGTAACTTTTGTATTCCCACCAACCAAATCTCATGGTGTTTTGTGCGTGTGAGTTTGTGTCATTTTGGGCATTTGCAAACTTTTTCCTTTCCTACTTCTAATTATTTTCTGAGCAAATAAAAGACAAGAAATATAATTTGCTGGCCATCTGCTATATATCTGGACATTTGTTGTATGGCAAACCAGTTTTCATAATACAGAATGAGGACAATAACTATGTACATGAAACTGTGAATTGCAAACAAAAACAAACTTAACAACAGACAATAATAAAAATGATGTAGATTAAATGACTGATGACAAAATGTAGAAATATTAAGCTTTAGACTCCCATTAATGCTGAGGTCTTTACAGAGGGTCACACACAAGGATTGGATATTGATAGGATAGGGAATTGGTCATTGTCTTTCCAAAGGAACTAAGAACACATTAGCTTAGAATGATTTAGACACCACAGAAAACCTATATCTGTATGGGCAGATGTGGATTTTAAGCTGACTCGTCCAAAAAGCGAGATAGGCACATAGTGACTCATACACCTGATGACCAAAAGATGAAATGAAGTGTTAAGATAAAGTGACTATCACAAAGCATTACATTATGTTGATAATTCCTTTTGGAGAATACGTGATTTATCAAAGTAAAAAAAGGCTTAATTAAAATATCACAAATGGCACAGTGAAAGCAGAAAACTAACAAGGGCAAAAATTAAAAGGTATGAACAAAATTTTACACAAACTACAGGCCAGGAAAAAACTATATAACAGCACAAAAACATCAAACACTGAAATCTTTTTTATAATACTTACTTCGGCCAACATCATCGATTTAACACCTCTAACGAACATGGGAAAAACTATTAACTTATCTCTAAAAATGTGATAAACGTACAACGAGCCCAATCAACAACAGATAAACACATAACTCGACATGACACAGAATGTGTTTTGACATGTGACAACAAAGTTGGGGGAAATTGATAAGTAAAACAGAATGCACACTATATTCCAATCCCAGTAGCACTGAAAACTTTTACTTGGAAACAACATATTATTAACCCTGCACTGCACATGACCACTGTAGTGGACAGATGTTAATGGTTGCTTCTTTGATGTTTTCAGTTAGCCCTTAGGCTACAAATGCATGCAGGGCACAGCACGAGTAGGAAGTGTCCACGTGAGTGGGCTGTGTGCATTTGTCACCTCAGGACTTATTGAAGACATCAAAGAAGCGACATTAACAGCTGCCCACTGTAGTGCCCAAGTGCACCACAACATTAATGCCTGTACATTCGAAGACCTTTTCTGTTCGAGAGATCACTACCAAAATGTCAGAAAGTTAGCTTACTTCCTTACTTTTATTCATTAATATCACACTGATTATTATTCTGAGATAGAAACAAACTCGAGTATTAGCTATTAATGGTGCAAAATGTTTCAACAAGGATAATATTCTAAATATACTTATATAATTATTTTACCATCAATGTGTACAAACAAAAAGGTTACAGTATTTTTACTTGTTTTTATGTGTACGGACAAAAAGGTTACAGTATTTTTACTTGTTTTTTAACTATATGAACAGGCAGTTAATAGAGGTTTCTAACATCAAGCTGCGCGGAGAGGCCACGTGGTTAGAGGCGCCCTGTCATGAATTGAGCGGCCCCTCCCGCCAGAGGTTCGAATCCTCCCTTGGGCATGGGTGTGTGTTTTTGTGTGTGTGTGTGTGTGTGTGTGTGTGTGTGTGTGTGTGTGTGTGTTGTCCTTAGCATAAGTTGAAGTAGTGTGTAAGTTTAGGGACCGATGACCTCAACAATTTGGTCCTTTAGGAATTCACACACATTTGAACAACATCACACTCGTGTGCAAAGTACCGCAAATAAAAAGAATATCTACTCCTCATGGTTTGACTTTAACTGGCACAGATGGAACAAAATATGCAATCATAATAATCTCTGAATGCCACTCCAGCACTTTAAGGGGGCTGGCAAACAAAAAAAGTACATTTGCAAACAAGCTGAAATATTTTTATATAATAAATGAAAATTCTTTCTACAATTCAAAGTAATATTTGGAAGGACAATTTTTCTCTCTCTTTGGTATATGTGTTAAATTTAAATTTAGAATTAACTCTATTGCACCAATGAAATTCTTGTCAATGGTCAGCATTGTGTTAGTTTTGTTAACCAATTAATAAATCCCACATCAGAACAAGTGTCATAAATATTACGTATGGAATACACATATAACAAACTTCTTTTGGATTGGAGGAGATCACTCACTGAAAAGCAGACATGTTGAGACACTGATAGACACACACAAAAAGAAAGAAAACTTACTAGTTTTCTGAGTAATCCCTTTTTCAAACTATAGTGTAAACACACACACACACACACACACACACACACACACACACACACACACACAGAGAGAGAGAGAGAGAGAGAGAGAGAGAGAGAGAGAGAGAGAGATGTGTGCATGCACTCATGTGCATACATACACCTATGCCCATAGATGTTGATGGCTGAAATCAGAATGCCAGTGCTGCATTTTGGCAGGTGGACTAAGTTGGGGTGGGGATCGTGTCAGGGAGGTAGAGGTGGGAGGCTGGGAGAGGGTTTGGGTGTAGATGGCTTGTGGCTCTGAGGGAGCCATCTAGTTTGCTACCTAAGAATGTGGTAGAGAGAGGCATATATGGCTTGTGACGTAATGTGAAATTGTTCGGACCAATCGGGAGTGGCACATGCAGAAGATGCCATGAAATGGGAGGGAGAAACTGTTGGGTGAGGGTGCAGGAACAGTGGATTTACCTGAAGTTGAGACCAAGTTGGTTGCTAAAGCGAAGGATGTGCTTTACGAATAACTCCCTTCTACATAGTTCAGAGAAGTTGGTGGTGAAGGGAACGATACAGATGCTGCGGGTTGTGAATCAGCCACTGAAGCGCATGTTATGTTCAGCTGCATCATATTGTCACAAGGTGGTCCACCTTGCTCTTGGCAACAGTTTAGCAGTAGCCATTCATCCTGGTGAACAGTTGGTTGGTTATCATACCAACTGTGCAGCGTTGCAGCAGAGTTGGTATATGACATGACTGTTTTCAGAGTTGGTCCGGCCTCTGCAGGGATAGGATGAAACTGTGACAGGACTGGAGCAGAAAGCGATGGGTGACTGGATTGGGCAAGTCTTGCACCTGGGTCTTCTGAAGGGATATGATTTCTGTGGCTAGGGACTGGAAGTAGGAGTGGCATAGGGATGGACTAGGATGCTGCATGGGTGAAGAAACACCACTTCCACAGGGGTGGAAAGCAGCTTGAGTACAAATTTCCTCATTTTAGGTCATGGCGAGAGAGAATTGAAGCCCTGATGAAGGAAATGGTTTAGTTGTTCCTGTCCAGGCTGAGATAGGGTGACAAGGATGGTGCTCCTTTGTAGCTGATTCTTGGGAATGGTGGAAGGATTGGGGATGTGTGAGGATGTGGCACAGGGAATCTGTTTGCAGACTAGGCTGGCTTGGAGGGTAGTGCCAGTCTGTGAAGGCCTTCACGAGACCTTTAGCATACTGGGTAAGGGAGTTCTCATCACTGAACATATGTCATCCAAGGTGGCTAGGCTGTATGAGGGAGTATTTTTTGGTGTGGAAGGGATAGCAGCTGTCAAAATGCAGGTATTGTTGGTTGATAGCAAGTTTAATGTAGACAGATGTGTGGATGGAGCCATCAGAGAGGTGAAGAGCAATGTCCAAGAAGATGGCACTTTGGGTTGAGGAGGACCAGGTGAAGCAGATGGGAGACCTGTTGAGGTAGTTGCAAGAATGAGAAGAGGGTGTCTTGGCTCTGAGTCCAGATCAAGAAGATATCATAAATGAATCAGGACCAGACTAGGCGTGGGGAGTTTTAGCACAGTGATGGGCACCTGAATGGCACCCTCATATACCAATGTGTTTATGGACTATCTAGAGGAAAACTTCCTAGCCATTCAAGACAAATTTATGAATATGGAATCAATCTGAGACCCCACACAACAGAATCATTACTTTGAGTGAATAAAGAGCCAGTTGTGTTTCACAAGAATGGCGTTTCTTGAATGTAAGCTGGTTGTGTGCCAATAGATTTTTTAGGTATTTCACAATATTTAAAAATAATATCTGTTCCAAAATCGTAAGGCAAATCAATGTCAAGGTACGAGTCTGCAGTAATTCAGATTATTGATACACGTGCTATGGACCTGCGAATGAAAACTCCTTAAGGCCACTGGGCAAAATACAACACAGAACTCTCAGAATACATACAACAGTCATGATGACAACACTCATCACTGCATCTACAATGGAAGTACACGATGTCCAAGTATCTACTGAAGCTGAGGTACATTGGAAGCAAAGCAAGCACAGCCAAGCAATAAACTAACAACTGAGAACGTAACGGGAAGCGACTGGATGAATAAATTAGTGCTGCCAATAACGAGGGAGTACTGAGAACTTAAAATAAGATTATAGAAACATCGTAAAAGTCCCAAACGTGCCATGCTACAAGGTACCCCATTACCACATGCTGGAACAAATGGACGTACTGACAAATGTCGATTATACCCCCAAGATCAAAAACAAAAATGAAACTTTGATGGACGATATAGTTCAGTGGTTGGAAGCCTGCAAAAATATATTGATGAACCAAAAACTGCTGAAGGAACAGGGTGCCCAGATAGCACAATAAATGCATTCAGAATGTAAAACCTACGACCAGAGACAACCATTACAATTGTTAAACATGTAGTCATTTGGGAAGATTTAAAAACTGCAAAATCAAAGGACGCTGTGACAATCTTATCTGGAGCCTGCCAGCACTCACAGCTATCAGACATCACCATAATAAATTAAATAGCCACCCAGCTATTTATCAAGTTATGGTGACAACACAAGAGACAAGACATTAAAACCGAATTGTCAACATGATATGGATCAAAGCACACAGTGAGGTTGGAAGAAATAAATTAGTAGACCAAATGGCCACTAAAGAGGAACACATACAGGCAAAACTGATCACTATAAGCTATTAGCAACCAGTCTCATCCCATATATATGGGATGAGACTGGTTGCTAATAGCTTTTATATATATATATATATATATATATATATATATATATATATATATATATATATATATATATATATAAAACAAAGATGAGGTGACTTACCGAACGAAAGCGCTGGCAGGTCGATAGACACACAAACATACACACAAAATTCAAGCTTTCGCAACAAACTGTTGCCTCATCAGGAAAGAGGGAAGGAGAGGGAAAGACGGAAGGAAGTCGGTTTTAAGGGTGATTGTGTCTGTATGTGTGGTTGGATATGTGTGTGTGTGCGAGTGTATACCTGTCCTTTTTTCCCCCTAAGGTAAGTCTTTCCGCTCCCGGGACTGGAATGACTCCTTACCCTCACCCTTAAAACCCACTTCCTTCCGTCTTTCCCTCTCCTTCCCTCTTTCCTGATGAGGCAACAGTTTGTTGCGAAAGCTTGAATTTTGTGTGTATGTTTGTGTGTCTATCGACCTGCCAGCACTTTCGTTCGGTAAGTCACCTCATCTTTGTTTTTTTTTATATATATATATATATATATATATATATATATATATATATATATATATATATATATATAGCTTCATACATGACTGGGAAGACAAATGGATCACAATGTCACAAATAAGAGCTGGATATTGTGCTCCAATGCACCCATGTATCCCAGTAAAGCACCAGCATAAAGGCAAAAAATGCTCCAAAAAGTTCTCTACCTCTACCTGGGTTCGAGTCCCAGCAGTGTCAGAAATTTTCCTTGATAGAATGACTAGAATGGGGTGCACTCACCCTTGTGATGCCAGCTGAGGAACTAATTGACCAAATGGTAGCGGCTCAAGGTTATAAAAAATGACGAGCACGAAAGTGCTTAGCTGACCACACACCTCTCCATATTGCACCAAATGACCCCACTAGAGGATGACATGATGGTCGACAGGTATCAATGGCATGTGGACGGATTTTAAGTTTATGAAGTTCATTAACAAAACACAAATATTAAGTTTATGAAGTTCATTAACAAAACACAAATATTTATTTTATGTTTTGAGTAGCATTCTGAAGTGTAATATTATTATATTATTAACAATTTGTTAAATTGTAAAAAGCAGTAGCACCTAACTTTTGTATGATCAATTAAAATGTTAGCTATATTCCTAATTACATTTGTTTAGACACTGATCCCAGAATTAATAATAACCATAGCAACAAAAATGTAATATAAATATATAGTTAAGAACTTATAATAAGTATATTTCAACCATCAACTAAAATCAAAACTTACACACAGCTGTCTTGGTGCACACTCAAGACCAATAAATACAATAATAATAATAACTATGAGGAAACAAGAGTGAACTTTCCAGAACGAAATCCAGGATACACTAGCACAAACTTGGAACCATCCAGCATGAATGAAATCCAAAATATCATTAAAGATCTGAAGAATGGCAAGGCCCCTCGAGAAGATTCAGTAACTGCTGAAATGTGGAAAACTGCAGGTGTGGGAACAGTCAACACGCTACATGGAGTCTTTAAAAAAATCTGGAAAACAGAAGCTACACCAGAAGATTGAAAAACAATGCTAATTCAATGAATCTACAAAAAAGGCAGATAAAACTGACCCCAACACCTATAAAGGAATATCCCTCCTTTCAGTGACTTCTTTCAAAAGCATCAAAAAACTGGCTGGCAAGCCAATTGGACCAGTAGTTAGGGGAGTACCAAGGAGGGTTCAGAATAGGACAACCCTTTGTGTAACAAGTTTTAAATCTGAAATCCATAATCATGTATAGAAGAATGTGATCTCAAAGCATTTAAATAACATCTGAAGCTTTGAAAAAGCATACATTATACAACACCTTCAAAATATTTTGGAGCTGACAACATAGACAACATATCAGTGGCAATTATTAAAGACACACTAACAAATACAAAATGCAAAATCAAAGTTTTAGAGAAACTTTCAAGGATTTTGAGATAAAATTTGATGTAAGGCGCAGGGAGATAGACTGTCTCCTCTGCTGTTCAGTCGTGTCCTAGAAAAAGTCATCCAGAATGGAGGAAAAGAACAGAAGAAGAAGAAGAAGAAGAAGAAGAAGAAGAAGGAATCAAAAGAATCACAACTAGAAGAAAAGAGGACATCTGAGATTTAAGTGTCAGGCTTTTGCAGGTGATCTTGCCATCTTTTCTGAATCTGTATTAGATACAACAAAGCAGATAAAGTTCCTACACAAAACATTTCAAAAGCAGACCTACATATATCTTTGGATAAAAGAAAAAGAAAAAAAAGAGAAGAGAGAAAAACATAGTACATGATTGACACGATACGGAAACTGATGATGGTAAAATCAAAAGGGCTAGAAAATTTAAATATCTAGGTGAAATAATACCATCAAAATGCTTTAGACAAAGAAGCTAATCTAGCAAAATCAAGGAAAATGGAGGTGGCTTTTCCAGCGAACCAAAAAACCTATATAACAAGAAACCTTTCTCCATAAATGCAAAACTTTGGCACTACAATACTGTCATTAAACCAGAATGCCTTTATGCATCAGAATGCATTTTATTAAATACAACCAAACAGTCAGCTGAAATAGAAAAGAAGGAAAGAAAATAACCAGAAAAATCTTAGGATCAAATTATGAGAATGGGAAATAGAAATTAAGAAGTAATAAAGAAGTTAATGAGAAAATAGAATAAACATCAGACATGATGGGGAAGAGAAGAGTTGCATACTTTGGATACCTAAAAAAGCTAGATGAAAACAGGATAACAAAAAGTATTTTTACTTCTCTGTGAAACCTCAAAACATCAATGACACGGATAAAAGAATATAAAGCAGACCTGAGGGATGTGAAAATAATGGAGGAAGAAAGAGGAGAAAGATGTAGGTTCAGAGCAAAAGTAAAAGGTTTCAAGGGCTTCCAGGAGAAAACACAGAAAAAGACAGGTGTAATAAGGACAGAAGAAAGAAGAGAAAAAGACAGGGAAAGAATGAAAAATTACTGGAAAGAAAAAAGGAGAAAAAAAGAATACATAAGCTATTTCATGTGATCCTTAATAGGTCAACCCAATTTAAAAAAATAATAAAAAAATAACTGTGTGGCAGTTTGATACCACACTTTCAGAGAGACAGTTGGACTTGTCAGTATTTTCTACCAGTAACTAATAGAAAAACATAGAAATAGATAACAATATTATTACCTTTTGAAACCATGTAGAGGTATGTGGCATTAGTTACAGTACTTTGGATTGATGGATAAGAGGCCTTATGCAGAAATATTTATGACATGCCCCCCAATTAATCCATTTATCTGCCACAGAGAAGAAAGCTCTGGTTCCAACAGTTGTTATCCAATTTATGTGTCTCTATTGGCAGTGCCTGATGTTATGTCTCCTGGAAGAAGGTAATGCTCCATTCAGATGTGTCTCTGTGAATTCGACAATTTTCTGAGGGGATATTACATTTTCACACTATATGATAATGCAACTACAAGTACTAAAGAGATAAGGCATTTCCAAGCACATTACTCGATTGTCTAGTGTTTGTTTTATAATGATATACAATTGTAAGAGGACCCGTAAAAGACTGTGAACATATTGAAACTCTCATGTCAGGAGGGGAGCAAAGGGGGTGACAAAGATAACTGCTCCTTCCACCATGACAGTCTGTTACTCAATCATCTATTGTTTGTTCACAATGGTATGCTATTGTAGGAGGCACTGTAATAGGCTATGGAAGTACTCAATTTGGACATGCCACGATGCCAGGAGGAGGCAAGGGTAAGGGGGGACATAGATAACTGCTTCTTCCACCAATTTTAAATCAAATTAAATGCAAGCATTTATTGTTTCTCTATATAAACCTGGTGACTCCCTACAGATGTCTCCACACCTGCAGCCTTGTGAAACACACACACACACACACACACACACACACACACACACACACACAGATATACCACCAATACTAAGTGAAGACCATCTTTTAAGAATAGAGAATGGAAGATGTAAAAGAATAAAATCTGAAAAAGCATGTAAGTTCTTTCATAAGGCATTTCTGCTTCTACAAAACAAGTATTTTCAATTATGTTTCTTTTGTAAGCAACAAATATGTGGGCACAATTCTCCCCTGGAAAGCAAAACATTAACTATGTAATCAATATATGCAGGCAAAGCTCAGATTACTTGCACGACATCAGTAATTATAGTCTTCCTGGTAGAGTACATACCTGGATGGAGGGGGGAGTGAAAAACCCTCATCACAGCAACAACTGACAAATAACAGACAGGCTAGTTAGGAGCAGCAAGTTGGCCAACATAGGGCACTAAAATTCCACTTATGTACAGTATTTACCAAATCTATGTTTTATATTTCCTATCACATACTTCACGCAGAAATATTTTCAAATGGAATCCAACAAAACAAAAACACATAACTTTTCATGACTGTGATAACTGTAATACAAATACAAGCTGTCAGCTCTAGAAATTTACTAAACACACATGGTGAACATGATCACTTACATATCTTCTGAGTATGAAAAAATTCTAAATTATTGAAATTTTACAAATATGGTATGTGTACAGAAGCAAACACTCGTTTCCAACTTTCCTACTAATATGTGGAACACAATCTATATGCCTGAATGAGAGTGATAACATTATCAACACAGGCACAACAAGAGTGTGAAGCAATAAGTGCCAGAAAAGTCCATTTTTTAAATTGATTTTGCACTGTCAATGGCTTAGCTACCTATATAAGACTAACAAAACAGTTTTCATATCTGCCTCTCGGAAAATAAATCTGACATGAGGTCAAAGGAGAAGTCTGTGATTGACATTGTATCTGGATAATATTAAAACATAATTGGTCATCTGTAAACAGTTGACTCATTTTGACCATCACTGGTCGTCTTGTGATTATTGTACAACAAGCAACACAAACCAAATGATGTAGCATGCTGCAGTCTACACGAAGATATGAACATGATCTGTGATGGTCAAACCAGGTCAACTGTTATCAGATGAAAGAGACTGCATCTGGGAATAAAAATGTTAAAATATGCCTTTCCCTGTTGTCAATGACTGTTGTTTATTTTAACAACTCACATCTTCTGTAGTTGTAACACGCTATTTTGTAGCAAATGGTTTAACTTAACTGATGACATATGTCAGAAGTTTTTTTTAATGTATTAGTTAGGTAAAATGACTGGACAGCCTACTGTGTGAGAAATTCTGTGCAGAGACAGAGTAATCCATGGATGCTGTATGTCTTAGCAGTGGTACAGGTGTTAAAACATCATCGTCTGCTATGATGTGGGGCTGCTTACTCTGTGCTGGTGCCACACTAGAGACAAGATCGACCCGTGGAATAGTGCCACACATGACAATGTGCGACCTCCTCTTCTCTGTGCAGAGATATGAAATGGTGTTGATTTGGACCTTGGGTGACATAGAGAACACTGTCTGTCCTGGCAACTGTAATACTAATCTGGTGTTCTGCAAGACATTAATGTGGAATGTCATTGAAGAATATATAAGTTAAACTGACATCCTACAATTCGTTGATTTGGTGTTGTTAGTTGGAGAACAGCCTCTCATACAGCTCCATGCTTAACTTCCAAGTGAAGAAGAATGACTAGCATGGCAGACCAAAACCAAGCAGTGGGTCTGGTCCACTACTGCAAACTGAATTATTTAAGAAAATTGTGAGTATTCAGGACACCAGACAAGATGGTATACACACTTACACATACTACGTACGTAAGTACAAGCATCAATCCAGCCACTGCAACACTGCATTTCCAAGCTCCAAACAATTTCGTAGTTATTATTTTCAATTTACATTTCAGTGTTGTGTGTCATAACTGCTTTGACAATACACATAAATGCTTTTGGACTGTTAAACCTGCATCATTAACCCATTAATGCCAAATCACAAGTAAAGATATTGAGCACTGAGAACAACTGCTTAAATGGTCCAATGATACCATAAAAGTGTGTCATTAAACAGTTGTGTTTATCACCCAAGTCTTCACATTCGTGCTCCAGTATTTAATTCTACTTCTTCCTACATCACTCTTACACTCCCTCCTCCCCCCAAACCTTTACAGATCAAAGATTGAACTGTGGATAGCACCTAGCACGGTTCTAGCTAATGTCCCCTACAATGGTAAGCTGCAACTTGGTTTGATGGTGTGACTGTGAAACACAGGAAATGTGGTCAGATTAGTAGCAACATCTCTTCCCCAAACTCCAAACTTCACTGTGTTTCTGGCTTTGCAGAACCTGTGAAATGATGAATATCAGGAGGGCTCCTTACTTAAGGAATTGTCATCCATTGCCACATTACTTTAAAAACTGACAATTATTGTTCTATTACTATTACCAGAAATTTTTTGCATGCACATCATGCCCAATTTACTATTTAATAAATGAAACTAGGGAAATAAAAATGAAAATTATCAGTATATAAATATAATGAATATTTGGAAATAAATACTTATATGAAAATATTAATACGTTAAAAATATTTTCCTTTCGTCAACAGAGCCCATAATTCAGCAACAATACACAAACATATGATTCAGAATACTTTTCAAAGGAAAGAAATGAGTGTTGGAATAGAAAGAGGGAGCAAGAGGAAAGAAAAAGGGAGTGACACATCTGCTACAAAGAAGACTAAGCAAGTAAAGAAAGAAGTGGTTCAAAAATGGCTCTGAGCACTATGGGACTTAACATCTATGGTCATCAGTCCCCTAGAACTTAGAACTACTTAAACCTAACTAACCTAAGGACATCATACACATCCATGCCCGAGGCAGGATTCGAACCTGCGACCGTAGCAGTCGCGCGGTTCCGGACTTGAGCGCCTAGAACCGCTAGACCACCGCGGCTGGCCAAAGAGGTGGTAATAGACTGTGGAAGGGTAGCTAATAAGAAATGGGAGGTGGTATACTTGTCTCAGAAGACAAGGCACTCTAATCCACTGTGATAGAAATGGAAGCTGCATGTGAAATTGTTTGGGCAAGACTCAGTATCAACAGTGGGTATAAACTAGTATTTTGATTGTTTTATTGACCACCAGGCTCACCCCCAAATATGAATGAAAATGTTACATGAAGCCTATTATGTAGGTTCTTCAATCACATTGTCATTATTGATGGCAAATTTAATCATCCAACAATGGATTGGGATAATACTGTTTTGTAAGTGGTGTGTGTGATGACAATACATTCTGTAAAATATTGTTACATACTTTCTCTCTGTCTGGAAACTACCTAGAACAGATAGTTCAGAAGCCCAATAATGATGAAAATATATTATACTTCAAGCCAACGAATAGATTTGACCTCTTTGAGGAGTCGATACTGAAACCGGTATCAGCAACCAGGGGTAGACGTAGTAAACATGATTGCCATACTACAAAGAACAGCTAGAAAAGGCATGAATATTTACACTGTCAGTAAGTTCAATAAAAATGTTGTCATAAGTTTGTCATATCAGTTCTCAAAGAGGAATGCAAAACTTTTAACTCAGAGTAGAAGCATGTAGAAGAATTGTGGCTCAGTTTTGAAAGAATGGTTGACAATGCAGTGAATAGGTATGTGCCTAGTACAACAGTTCATGATGGAAACCCTCCATAGTATACAGGCACTGTAAAGAAACTTCTGAAGAAACAATAACTGTGGCTTAACACATGCAAACCAAGTGCAATTATAGATAGAGAGATGCTGAATGAAACGTGTTTGGCTGTCAAAAGAACAATGTGTGAAGCCTTTTACGATTACCTTAGCAAAATCTTATCAAAAGATCTCTCACAAAATCCAAAGAAGTCTGGTCATGAGTGACACAGCAACTGAAACTAAGAGTAGCAAAGTATAAGCAGAAATGTTGGACATTATTTTCAAATATTCACTTGCTAAGAAAAACATTGAAGTACTGCCACAATTTACTTCTCACATCACTGCAAAGCTGAGTAATACAGACATTAGTGTCAGTGGCATTGAGAATAGCTAAAATTAAACAAGGCTGCAGGGCATGATGGACTCCGTGTCAGATTCACTATAGAATTTGCAGCTGAAAATGGTTTGGAAAGTTGCAGCAGAATGTAAATAATTTAGGAGTAGAGGCATTGAGCTATCAACAAGCACACAAACAAGACTGAAAACTTGCTAGTCTTCATATGAATCCTTTTTCAAGCTAGAGTGTGCGAATGAGCTCACACACACACACACACACACACACACACACACACACACACACACACACACACACACAAACCTGTATAGTTATAGTATGTATTCAGCCGGTACAGTGTAACTGTATAGGTGTGTGTGTGTGTGTGTGTGTGTGTGTGTGTGTGTGTGTGTGTGTACTAAAGCTTGCAAAAACATTCATTAAAAAATTAGCATAGTTTTTCAGTCTTGGTTATGTGCCTATGAATGACTCAAGTCTTCTACTATTTGGTGAGTTGTTACCTTTACTCCTAAATTTGCAACTGAATTGGATCCCATTTTAATTATAAAAATCTGTACCCACTGATTGGAAGAAATAAAAGATCACACCTATCTACAGTTGCAGTAGCAGAAGTTATCCACAAAACTATTGTTTCATCTAACTGGTGAGCAGCTGTTGCAGAATCTTTCAATACTCTGAACTCAATTATGTATCTCAAATGCACAATGGCCTCCAGCAAGCAAACCATCATGGACTCCAAAAAGATAGGTCAAGGAAAAGCCAACTCGTGCTATTCTCATGACATTCTGTAAACTACAGGTCAAGGTGATCAGGTGGATGCATTTCTTGAATCCCTAAAAGCATTTCACTCTGTACAATGCTGTTTATTAATAAAGTTACAATCATAAATTGTGTCAAACCATAGTTTTAGCTTGACTGAGGATTTATTGATAAGTATGACACAGCAATTTATCTCAGTTGGAGTGTCATCTACAGAAGCTGAAGAAACTGCAGGCTTGCCAGAGGGAGTTGTGTTATAACCCTCGTTGTTCAGGTAAATGACCTGGCAGACAATATTAATAGTAACACCAGTGTTTTTGCAGATGACACAGTTATGTATTATGAAATACTATCCGATAGAAAATTGCACAAATATTCCTCTATATGTTGATGAGATTTCAAAGATTGTCAACTTATTTTAAATGTTCATAAATGTAAAACTGTGCACTTTACGGAACAAAGAAGAGTAATATCCCATGACTAAAACATCAAAGAGTGCCAATAAGAATCAGTCAACTCATACAAAATTACGTAAGTGCAACAATCTGTATATATATGAAATGATATGGTCACAGACTCAGTCATAGGTAAGGCAGGTGGTAGCCTTTGGTTAATTAGCACGATACTGGGAAAGTGCAGTCAATCTACGGACAAGACTGCTTACAGATTTCTTGTGCTTCCCATTTTAGAATACTTCACAAGTGTGTGGGACCCATATCAAATAAGCCTAAGCTGGTGATATTGAATGTATACAAAGAAGAGCACATCAAATGCTCACAGGTTTGTTTGTTTCATCAGCAGGCATTTCATAAATGCTGAAACACCTGAACTGTTACACTCCTGAAGATAGAAGCAAATTATCCCACAGAAGTTTTCAAGACCCAGTTTTCAGTGAAGAATCTGGATACATTCTTCAGTCCTCTGTCTCTACGTGTCACTCACATAAGGATTGGGAAGACAAAATTAAAATATTAAGTATTTAAGCAGTCATTCTTCCGACATTCAGTATCATGTAAGAATCCTCTGCCATGCGCAACACAACAGTTTGCCGAGTAAAAATATTAGCAATGAAATGCTATCTACCAGGGTAATGATACATCAATGATGAATGCAAAAGACAAGATGAAATGGATGGATATGTGGAAGGAAAAAAAAGTTTTACTTAGGATAATAACTAATGAAAAAGTACACTTGGTATTTAAACTGGATGAGGAAACCAAAAAACTGGAAGAGTCAGAGGAAAACTGAAACTTCTAAAGAATACAGCATCAAGGGAATAGCGTTACTGATACAGAAATTTATAAGTGATACATCATCATTCATCTGTACCTCATTTCCAACTTTCAACTCATTCTTAGCTCTTCTATTGTTATTCGTATTTTACAGTTTTTCCTCTTACAGTCTTACATTTTCCTCCAGTATATTTACAGGTCACCTTTGCTTAGGTTCTATGTACTCTGTTCAATTGTCAGTGCTTTAACACATATTTATTATTCTATGATAATTAGTCTGTATTAATTTATTGATATTTCTTGAGTCTGTTAATCTCTCTTATTACATACTCATTTTATGTCAGGGTTCAAATGTTTCCACTTTCATTTATTTTGACATTTATCACCAGAAAATTCCCATGGCCAATAATCTTGATGATAACTTGATTGTAGCTATAAAAGCACACAGTCACATGGAAAACAATATCAAAAATGCTAAGACATTTCTACGTTTCTATTATATTTTATATCAATTGTCTTCATTAACCAAAACACGAGTCCTGCCATTTATGAACCTCTGTAAGTGATGTAAATGCAAAACATCTCAACAGCCAACTTGGTTCATATCATTGCACTCTACCTGATATTTCTTGGAACTATTGCACATTAACAACAGTTGTGCAATTCCTGATAAATATCATTGAATTACGTAGCAATAACAAATGTGGACAAGTGGAACACAGTAAGTACTTTGAAGGTGGAGACAATGTTAGAAGACTGAGAGATAAAGCTCCCTGTTATGCCTACAACTTGCACCATCAATTTGGTTTAATTTACTTTAAGGGTGTTTTTCATTTGACAGTACCTCCACTTATATTGCCTCTTTTAACTATTTCTTACAGCAAGGTTCCCTCTCCATCTACTATTTTATTTTTTGCTATCTTGTCTTGGATTATATATTTCATTTTACAACTTCTCTGCAGTTGTAGTGCATAGATGCTGTCACCTGTCCCTTTGTGTCTCCTTGGCTAAGGCATACTACAATAAAATTTCAAGTATTTTCAGTCAAAACTACAATGTTTCCTGTCCAAGCCTCATTCAATATGTAATTGGTAACCTAAAAAAAGGCACCCCACTTTCACTGTGATACCTTTAAAAAAAGTTTTTTGTACACTGGAGATTTCATCCAGAGAGTGATGAGTTAGTTGTATGCTGTTTTCATTATCTGTACCTCACAGAGATGAGTTCTGCCTTTCAAAGAGGTGCCTCATTTTTCTCCTGTACTTTAATTCAGTCACAGTACAACTCTCTCACAAACTTTCACCAATGCCACAGCAATGTAAGATATTCAATTAAATAATCTTTCAATAATAAGAACTCACAAACTTTGTTCTTTTCTCTAACAGTTTAATCCACTATTATTTACTACTTCACAGTTTTCCGGGTATTCACAGATTTGTTCTTTCATGTGCAAGTTAACTATTGCCTCAATTGCTTCTGTGTGTTCTGATGAGTTCTTATTTCCAACAACTTGACAGAACACCCAAAAGCACACTACTAATCAAGCACAAAAAAACACCCCTTGAGGATTACCTATGGTCTCAATTTTTGATATAGGACCTTCTTACTGGAAATAATATTCCCAGTAGGAAAATTACGTGTTTTCTTTGCGAAGTAACTATTTCATAATTCTTTCTTCTTGTTTTCTTCATTTCTTCTCCTCCACATGCTTATTCAGCAGAGTGTGTATTCTTATTTCAAACAATAATACACCTCTCGTTTTGCTCCACTACTCTGACTTATAATACAGGAGGCACAGCACCAATAACCACAGTGTTTTTTACTGTTACATCTTCTTTCACAGTGTTCTGGATCTGTTGTCAGGATACTGTATGAGATTCTGTTCAAATCACCACAGTGATACTAGGGTTTTATGGCGAAGCCTCCTCCACAGGCTCTTTCTTTGGTAATTCACCAACCAACTTAAATAAACCAACAACTTAAATGAAACTGTAGTTGAATGTTTAACATACACATTTGGCAACACATAACTTATGACCTATGTATGTGTATATTAAATATATCATTAATTTTGCATACCACATCATTTCTCTTTACTGACTCTGTTTTGTAGTAGACTATAATATTAAGAATGGCTCTTAATTTGTCGGTATAAAGAGGAAGATAGCATTGTTCAGTTCTATCAACACAGCAGGAACTCAGTCCCAAGCCAAGTTGTACTCTTCTTGACTGTCAAATGCCCTGTTCAGCAGCATGACACCCTGCCTGTTGTCTAAACCACCACGACATTTCTCTAAGTCTGTGGATAGAGATCTTTTAATCGAAATGACCTGATACAAAAATGCTTTCAACAAATAATGCCACTGAGAAAACCTCATTTCAAATTCTCTCAGAAGAGAAAATGTATTTGAAAACCTCACAATGAGACAGATGGGATGGCCAGTGCTTATCTTCTGGGGATATAGTTCCTGCTACAGCCAATACAGATAGATATAAACAAATGAAAACAGTACTCCTAATGTTCACAGCAAGTCCCTCTATCTGGTGGTGGTGGTGGTGGTGGTTAGTGTTTAACGTCCCATCGACAACGAGGTCATTAGAGACGGAGCGCAAGCTCGGGTTAGGGAAGGATTGGGAAGGAAATCGGCCATGCCCTTTCAAAGGAACCATCCCGGCATTTGCCTGAAACGATTTAGGGAAATCACGGAAAACCTAAATCAGGATGGCCGGAGACAGGATTGAACCGTCGTCCTCCCGAATGCGAGTCCAGTGTGCTACCACTGCGCCACCTCACTCGGTCCTCTATCTGGAGATAGTGATGACATAGATGGGTGTGGTGAGAGACAGGTATGAAATTCGAGATAAAGATGGACTTATGATATATCAGAATGAACTATTTCTTCTTTTCTGTGATGATGGATGAATGTATCGTGCCAAAAGCTATAATTAGTATTTTGAATTTATTCTTCTATGTCTTCATTAGCTCTGATGAGCCAGTCCATCATCCATTATAGCTATGAATGTGACAAACTTTATAAGAAAATCTTACTTTCTTATGTACTTTGCGTCCATCAAAATTCTGATGATTTCCCAAAAATTTCCTTTGAAAGTGGTGAGTGGGGTTCAGAATAAACTGCCACTGATTTGCAGAGAAGGCAAGAATAATGACATACTAAACAGTAGAGAACAACATAATTGCAACTGTAATTGTATTTACTGTTTTCCTTCGGATATAAAAGCCACAGAGACTGAGAAGAAAATGTACAGTTATGTCGCAAAAGGCGAAAACAGTCACTCAGAAATAAACTCAACAGGCAAATTTTGGATGCCAGATACACTAATAGTGCATTCAGGATGCAATCAAAGGTCAAAGAAAGACAATATACAGCATGGGAACAAAGAGGTGTCTGTATCTCTGAGAAGATGGAAGCTGGTGAGGAATAACTAAACTGAAGATATAAAGACTAAAAAGGAAAGGATGTTATACTGAAATAGGAAACAAGTGGAAAAGCAGTAGCAGATACAAGATATTGATCTCAGCTGCTGAAAGCTATGTGGGAGGGAGGTGGAGGGGGGAAGGGAGGGAGGTGGAGGGGGGAGGGAGGGAGGTGGAGGGGGGGGAGGGAGGGAGGGAGGGAGAGGGAGAGGGAGAGGGAGAGGGAGAGGGAGAGGGAGAGGGAGAGGGAGAGGGAGAGAGAGAGAGAGAGAGAGAGAGAGAGAGAGAGAGAGAGAGAAATGAAATACCTTTGTTGACAAAACATCTTCCAGATGGAGGTTGGTAAAAAAGATGATTTTCATTCATATAAAAATGATAGAAGAAACTTGCTCCTACACAAGTTTATAAAAATAGCTACAGAAGATGAACACACTAAAGACATATGTATATGCCCCTCCTCTTCTCCTAGCTATATGTATATGTCCCTCCTCTTCTCCTAG
Organism: Schistocerca serialis cubense; assembly: GCF_023864345.2. Taxonomy (NCBI): domain Eukaryota; kingdom Metazoa; phylum Arthropoda; class Insecta; order Orthoptera; family Acrididae; genus Schistocerca; species Schistocerca serialis. Next base: position 467,702,257 of record NC_064643.1, read on the forward strand.
CTATGTGCAAAGTACCACCTTTGACAATCTTAATCTACCTCAAAAACATAGCCACAGCTCTAAGAAGATGGTTATAATATTAAGAAGCATACAAAATAGATGTCTTTGAGGTAGAAAAACTGCAGATGCTGTGATTGTTGTTGTTGCATCTGCTGTCAGAAACAGAGATGAGTGACAGCAAAAACCCTAATAACTATGTTATAATTTGATACATCTTGACTGTTAAACCTTAAGCAATTCAGAAATTGAACAATTTTCACTTAAATATTAAGAGATCATGAGACAATTTTTTGTGTGTAGCAAATCATTTTCTGCAAAAGCAGTATCGGTTAAAGTAGAACACAACTTTTAAGTAACAATAATAAAACAAATTAACTCCTTTCATTCAATTCTATCCAAGTGGTTATAACACATGCAGGAAGCCAGTTCTCTCCCCAACTGTTATAATGTTAAATTAAAATAATTTAATAATATAAAGGCATAGAAAAAAATCATCAAAAATATGATATCAAAAGCTAAGCAATAACATAAATTCAAGTTCTCTAAACACATATAACATGATTACATTCAACTCAAATATGAACATAACTGTTCAATCAGTCAAATCACATCTGCACTGTTGAAACTCATATAGTGTAATCAGTCAATGGGTTTTCCAGAATAAATACAGCTGTTGTCATCTGCTATAAATACAAGTAAGTACATATTGTTCATTTTAAAATTCAAAAAGGTACTCACCAAAAATACAAGAATATCAAAGAAACTCATTCAGTTATGATTATCTACACAATATTTCTCCTGAAATTTTGGCTTCAAATCTCAATACATAACAAGATTGACACAATTGGGAAAGAATTGTTGAAACTAGGAAATGACAGATAAAATAGCTTCATTTAACAATCATGTAGCAGTAGTGCAAATGAATAAGAAACAAAACATAAAAATTAACAAAAATTTTACAAACAGGTTAAAGAAGCTTTCATGAAAACCCAAGAGCTTTCATTTGTACTGTGTTAAAATGTAACTAGTGGCATCTCTGCTAAATATTGATGGAGTGAACATTAATTCTTGCATTTCTGTCAAACCTTAAAACATTTTCCCTCAGTCTCTTCCTCTATCAGACATATTTTGACATTTCCTCAAGTATTAAAGAAACTAATGCATGGACACAACCACACACACCCAAATGCACATGCTCATGGCTACAGAGCGTGTGTTTGGGTAGTTGTTTGGATGTATGTGCAAGAGCTCGAAAGCTACTAAAATACTGTTTCTGTCGCATGTTTCGAATGCCATGCATTCAACTATAGGCAAGTGCTTGTGTTTCCTTTATTTTATTTTGCATGTTATCTGCAGAGGAATTTCCACTGTTGTTTTAAAAAAATATAAATAAATGTATTTAGATTTTTTGCATAAAACGTTGCCCCAAACACAACTATTCCAATATTTATGTCTTATTTTTTGCCGTTCCAACTGATCCTCTTACAGGTTCTTTGTGCTGTCATAACTGCTTCCAGATTCATGGACATCCCCAACCCTATTACAAAACTCAATAACCAAAAAACTTGAGTTTCACACAGTTCTAATGTAAAGTTTTTCAACTATTTGTCTCAAATATGTAACTTTTTATTTTCCCTTTGGTTGCTTCCAGAAGCATAGGGAAATTATATTCGGAAGGTGAGTGGCTCTTACAGTCCACTTGGTGCCACCTTGTTTTTTGCTGAAACTTACTCCTCCTATTTCTTTCTAACTTTCTGTGTCAGTGTTCTGTTTACATCAGATTCCTCCACTGATAGCATAAAAGCCTCTAATGACATAACAGTCTGTTCATGACAGTGGCACTGATTGGGACAAGCAGTTTTGTTATTTGCTGTTATAAGAAACATTTACAAACATAAAGATGATACTAATTTCAAGAATGATTGCATGTTGAAGGCTCAGCAGAAATATGTAGCTATAAATAACAGCAGCTTCAAAGCTGATCACAACTACAAGAATACTTGCAGCTGTAACATTTTCATATAATGGTTGCTGTGTTCCACTCTGAAATAAAAATGCAATTTTAACCAAACTAGAATGTTCAATGGTACTTAAAAAAGTACTCAGAAACCTACTAAAATTCAGGGACAGTAATATTAGTAGCTACTGAGTAATGAGTTCACCAACACTGATATCTAGTTGACACTGATATCTGGTCTTATTAAAATTGTTATGCTGGTCTAAGGCTTCCATTCAGTCCCTTGTTGACTAGTCTGGTGTGGCAGTTGAAGATAGCAAAACGAAAGCCAAACTTTTAAATTTCACTTTCAAAAACTCACTCACACAGGACAATCGTACGAACATCATTTCACCATTAGACAGACTCCCATATGGACACAGTAATAAGCAGCCCTGGCATAGAGAAACAACTGAAAAATTTGAAAGTAATAAATCACCAGGTCTGGATGGAATCCCAGTTCGATTTTACAAAGAATACTCTATGCATTGACCCCTTGCTAGCTTGCATTGATCGTGAATCTCTTACCCAGCACGAAGTCCCAAGTGGCTGGAAAATGGAGCAGGCGACTACAGTACATGAGAAAAGAACAGACCCGCAAAATTACAGACCAATATCCCTAACTTCTGTTGGCTGAAAAATCCTTGAACATCTTCTAAGTCTGAATATAATAAATTTTCTTGAGACTGAGAAGCTTATGTCTACAAATCAGTTGTTGTTGTTGTTGTTGTGGTCTTCAGTCCTGAGACTGGTTTGATGCAGCTCTCCAAATCAGTATGGTTTTAGAAAGCATCACAGGTGCGAAACTCAGCTTGCCCTTTTCTCACATGATGTACTGTGAACTACGAATGAAGAGCAACAGGCACATTCCATACTTCTAAGATTTCCAGGAAGCATTTGACATGGTGACCAACTGCAGACTGTTAATGAAGATACGAGCATATGGAATGAGTTAACAGATATGGGAATAGTTGGAAGACTTCTTAATTAAAAGAACCCAGTATGTTGTCCTTGATAGAGAGTGTTGATCAGAGACAAGGGTATCGTTGAGAGTGCCCCAGGGAAGTGTGAGAAGACTGCTGTTGTTCTCTATATACATAAATGATTTGGCAGACAGGGTGAGCACCAATCTGCAGTTGTTTGCTGATGATATCATGGTGTACAGTAAGGTGTCGAATTTCAGTGATTGCAGGAAGATACAAGATGACTTCCAGTTGGTCTGATGAATGGGAGCTGGTCCTATGTGGAAAAATGTAAGTTAATGCAGATGAGTAGGAAGATCAAACATGTAATGTTCAAATACAGTATTTCTCGTGTCCTGCTTGACACAGTCAAGTTGTTTAAATATCTGGGTGTAACATTGGAAAGCGATATGAGAAGGAACAAGCATGTGAGAACTGCGGTAGGGAAGGCGAATGATCGACTTCAGTTTATTGGGAGAATTTTAGGAAAGTATGATTCACCTGTAAAGGAGACCACATATAGGACACTGGTGTGACCTATTCTGGAGTACTTCTCAAGTGTTTGGGATCTATAGCAGGTCAGTTTGAAGGAAGACATCAAAGCAATTCAGAGGCGGGCTGCAAGTTTGTTGCCAGTAGGTTTGAACACCACATAAGTGTTATTGAGATGCTTCAGGAACTCAAACTGGAATCCCTGGAGGGTAGGCGGTGTTCTTTTTGATTAACACTACTGAGAAAATTTAGAGAACCAGCATTTGAAGCTGACTGCCAAACAATTCTATTGCTACTAACATACATTGCATGTAAGGACCACAAAGATAAGATACAAGAAATTATGGCTCCTATGGAGGCATACGGACAGTCTTTTATCCTACTTGGGAGTGGAACAGGAAAGGAAATAACCAGTAGTGGTACAGGGTACCCTCCACTACACACTGTATGGTGGCTTGTGGAGTATCTATGTAGATGTAGATATAGAACAGCTGAGGTGACAGGTATAGAGACATGACAATGCAGCTTAAAGCAGCTTGGCTTGTTTAAGTTCATCACTGGTGCTTCTGAACCACACAACAGTTAAGTAGAACACAATGTATGTAAACAGAGCCTCACAATTATAACACCAGCTGAACTGCTCCCCAGTTTCGATTTACAGAGAATTTTTGTTGGGAATTGAGATCAGACTGGTTGAGTTTTGGACTTTCTGCCTGGGGTAAGTCAAAACTCTGCAAATAAGTGCTTTCTGCTTGGGTAAGTCAAAACTCTGCAAAGAAGTTACTTTTAGGTAATCTTGAGCAGCCTTGCACCATTTTATACTTTATTGAGAAAGATATAACAAGCAAGCAGTTACCCAAGGCAAATTCTTTGTGCTTTTATGAGATTGTCACATCTCAGAAGAAACAAAATATAAACAGTATTCAAGTGTATTACTTATCTAACCAGTGGTTTTGTTAAAAATCAGGCATAAACAGTAAAAAGATACAGCCAGTACATCACCAAAGATAATAAGCAGCAGAAAGGAAGAGTAACTCCACTGCATAATTTAGCAAAAGGTAAAGGTAACAGCAAATTAACTCGCTTACTAGTCAATCAAACCATGTTCCTCTTAAGAGATGTACTGAACTGTGAATCTCCAGGATTCAATTCATATATTCACATTAGTTTAGTGGGCCAGACAAACAGCAACTTACTCTCATGGGTTAGACTACCAATATCAACTGATGAGTTAGCTCCAATATGATGAACAACTCTAAATCAGGCAATGGGCTGGAGACTAAATTATGAACATGTATGTTGTACAGGACTCATGGAACCATGTATCATGAAGTAGTTAACATTACAAATGCATATACTAATGGAAGCTCATGCTTACAAGCTTATTATTTTTATCAATTCAAATTGTATAAGTGGCCTACAGTTCTCTGTTTTTCCTCATTGCTTGAATATGTTACTTTCATAAAAACACAATTATAAAATGCTTAAAGCACTATTTGCACTCATTTTACATATTTGGTTCATGTCAAAAGTTACTGTACATTATTAATGTGACTGTATCAGGGTCTGCTGTGAAGTATGTGTAGAAGGGCATATGCTAACCCAAGGAAGCTAATCCAACATGACTAAGAGTTATTCTCAAGTTTCTTTTGAAAAGTGACCAATAACTGTCACATCTCAACAACAAGGGAAAGCATAGGGGTGAACATAGTGAGACAAGATCAATCATGCACAGATACAAACAACATACCAACTCTGACCATTTAACATGTGACTATTATGGGAAAGCCAAACAAGCTCATGTGTAATTAAGTGCCTCATTACAAGAATTTCCGTAGTCCTTTAAAAACTGTTAAAAACTAAAATTGTAAGAACTAATGCTAAAGAATTGTCCTACTTGAGGACTTCAGAAAGGAGGCTGATGTTTAAATAGGTGGTTAATTAATAAAACTGAATATGGACTGGGTGATAAACTCATTGAACAAACAAAAATAGTGATAACATTATTCCTAATGCACAGTATCACAAGCTGCAAAAGAGGAAGTGACTGTTGGCAAAATGACTGTTGAGTGCTTGAAGATGTGCAGGGATTAAACTCAGGAACACTGATTAAACCCTGATTTGACGAGTCGCTGGTCACTGAGGGAGGTGGCCAAATTGTGAAAATACTGGACTCACATTTGGCAGAAGTTGGAGTCAAATATAAATCCAGACATCCTAATACAGATTTTGTGTGGTTTCCTTGATCACTTGTGCTGCATGCTGTCAATATGACATTAAACTCTTAAACTTCCTTTAGGAGGCTTATCAGAGCCACTTGAAAACATCACGCAAGAAGCAGCAAAATGGGGACGATCAACACTGTAACTAAAAATATTGACTTTTACATTCTACTGGTTCTGAATATCACAGCTGTTCATGTTGCAAAAAGACTATGAGGAAACAGTAAGGGATACTTTTAATGGTCGAGATAATATTACAATATAATATTGCTTGAAAGATTATACATGTCTTAAATTTAGATTACTGGAAACAGAAATTTCAAATGAAGATTGAAAAAGCAAAAAAGTAAACTATGTTTCACAAACTGTTTGATTAATCTGTACAAGTTCTTTTATTATCAGCAAGCAGACATCATTAAGTGGTCAAGATAAATAGTTGCAACTAGTTGTTCTAAAAGATCAAGTGGAAGATTATTTTATTAATGAGGGTGAGGAAATATTACACTTTTTCCATGACTGCGAAAAAGTGAGTACTGGTTCACATGAAATAATTTTGCTATGTGAAAAAAACGAAATAAAATAAAAATCCTATTTCTGTTTGCTGACATGTGGAAGGTTGTATGCCAGAATACACCAATTACAAATTTGAGATGACAGTACTTGTGTGAAGCAGGCAAAAATTCTAGTTACAGCAGATACACACATACAAGTGTGTAAAACATATCCTAGCTTTCAGAACTGTTAGTTCCTTCCACAGGAGGAAAAAGGAGTAGGTAGGGGAAAGTTAGAAAAGAGGAGCAAATCAATGCAATCCCCATTCGAATAGGTCCTCTAAACCTCGGGATTCTGTTCCTCCACGAGGAAGGAGATCACAGATCCACAAGCAAGCAGAGTTTTCTGCTTTTATAGGTGTCTATTGGTGGTACTTAAAATTTTGCTACCAGGAGATAGGCACCAGTTGCCCATTTTGTCTCCTTGCAGTTTTTTCCCTACAACTGCAAATATGTCTTACATTGTCTTCTACAGCTACTGATTCAGAATATTACAGTTCTTCCTATTGCAAAACAAACCAGCACTATGTGAAGACCATTAAGGATGTATTTCACATTGGCCCTCCTGGTGCAAAAGAAACTTGCACTTATCCCAAAGTGAATCATGTCCGGTGAGACATTGGTATAATTCGTTGTTGGAAGTTCATATGAGTCAAACAAGTGACATCAAATTTTTTTACAGTTCCAGTGACAAATATTTTTCATTTTCTGGCAAATCAAATAGTCAAGGACTATTTTACATACAAAATAATCATGGTTAAAAAAAGTATAATAATAATAATAATGTCATGTGACTAGGGCCTCCCTTCGGGCAGACCGTTCGCCTGGTGCAAGTCTTTCGATTTGACGCCACTTCGGTGACTTGCGTGTCGATGGGGATGATTAGGACAACACAATATACAGTGCCTGAGCGGAGAATATCTCCGATCCAGCCGGGAATCGAACCCGGGCTCTTAGGATTGACATTCTGTCACGCTGACCATTCAGCTACCGGGGACGGACAAATAAAAGTATAAAATCTTTACATGTTCTGTACAGTTGTGTGAAGTTACTGGCTTACTCCCAAGTGAACTAACTATGTTATGATCCTGACATCCTAGAAATGAGCTACTTGATGTAATATGCAAAGCTATCCATGTAGGTAAACTTCTAGGTGGTAGTTACAGCCACTGATGACCACAGGCATCAATAATGTGATTGGTTCACTTTAGTGTGCAAGGAGAATGGAATTTTAAGTAGAAATACCCATATGTTCACAATTTTTACGTGTTATTTTTGTGCTCTGTGTAGGATATGCATGGTAGTATTGTGTATTATGAAATCAAGTGGTTCTTTTTTTTTAAGATCATTTCTGCTATTGGTCTTCCTTACATCATCTACAGGGTACACAGTAACACATTAAATATTTACAGGGTACTCAAGTACAGAGCTTTGCACAGAGTATAATTTATTCATTGCTAACATTTGGTTTAAGAACCATGGAAGAAGGTTCTATACATGGAAGAGGACTGGAGACACTGGAAGGTTTCAGACTGATTAGATAATGGTCAGCAGAGATTTAAGAACCACATTTTGAATTGAAAGATGTTTTCAGAGACATATACAGATTCTGACCACAATTTATTGGTTATAAACTGTAGATTAAAACTAAAGAAATTGAAAAAAGGTAGGAAATAAAGGAGATGGGACCTGGATAGGTTGAAAGAGCCAGAGTTGGTTGAGAGTTTCTTACAGAGCGTTAGGCAACAACTGACTAGAACAGGGGAAAGGAATACAGTAGAAGATGAATTGGTAGCTTTGAGAGATGAAATAGTGAGGGCAGCAGAGGATCAAATAGGTAAGAAGACAAGGCTTAGTAGAAATCCTGGAATGACACAAGAGATACTGAGTTTAACTGATGAAAGGAGAAAATATAAAAATGTAGCAAATGAAGCAGGTACAGGGAATACAAATGTCTAAAAAATGAGACTGACAGAAAGTGCAAAATGGCTAGGCAGGAATGGTTAGTGGACAAATGTAAGGATTTAGATGCATATTTCACTAGGGGAAAGACAGGTACCACCTATAGGAAAATTAAAAGAGGCCATCGATCGGAGAAAAGAAAAATGAGTGTATGAATATCAACAGCTGAGATGGAAAACCAGTCCTAAGTAAAGAAGGGAAAACTGAAAGGTGGAAGGAGTATATAGAGGGCCTATAAGAGGCAAATCAAGTTGAAACCAATGTTATAGAAATGGAAGAGGACGGATGAAGATCAGATGGAAGATGTGATACTGCAAGAAGAATTTAACAGAGCACTGAAACACTTCAGTCGACACAAGGCCCATGGAGTAGATGACGTTCTGTCAGAACTACTGACAGCCTTCAGAGAGCCAGTCATGACAAAACTCTTCCATCTGGTGTGTAAGATGCAAGAGACAGGCAAAATACCCTCAGACTTCAAAAAGAATGCAATAATAGCAATTTCGCAGAAAGCAGTTGCTGACAGGTATGAATATTACTGAACTATCAGTTTAATAAGTTAGTGTTGCAAAATACTAACACAAATTATTTACAGAAGAATAAAAAAAACTGGTAAAAGCCAATCCCAGGGAAGATCAGTTTGGATTTCGGAGAAATGTAGGAACATGCAAGGCAAAACTGCCATGCATGTTACAGACCATTTTAAGATAGTGGCCAGTTGAACTTCATGCAACTGATCTGAACCTCTAGTGTCTTAAGAGAAAAAGCATTAAAAAATCCAAATAAGAAAGGCCTTGAAGCTATGCTCTATTTCATTTGCTCAGTCCATGACTTTTGGAATAGATTACATGACATTATTCACGATGCTGTTGCTTATGGTGGAAACAGTGTCAGGAGACAAGCGAGCTTCCCCAAAATGTCATTCAAAATGTACAGAACAGTTCTTAATAATATGTGAAACATTCCACAAGGGCTTGCAGCAACACTGATTAGCCAACTGAGTCATTCTGTTTTTTACTGTATTTTTTTGTAGTGAAAACAATTTTTTCTGGCTTGTCATGTGTGACTGGTGTTTAAAAGACCAATAAATATGGCACAGCACTGAAAGACCAATAAATACAGTAGAGCATTGATTAATTGAATATCAATCAACTGAAACACAGATTAACTGTATGGGATCCAATCAATCAGCAAATTTAAATTTGTGCACCATACACATTTGTAACGCAACTGCCTGGGCTGACTAAAGAATCTTTAGGATTTGAAGACAGTGACCAGGAAAAGTTTCAAGATTGGCTCGATTGTGATACCAATAACCACAGTTAACAATTACCACTGGATGTTGAAGTCATTGCTTTGTCATTGACAACAAAGACCCTTGTAACAATGAGGAAGAGCCTACCAACAATGGCTTTAAAAAAGGCCAATCCAGTGAGGAAGCTTTTCACTGCTCTGTTTTGTTATTAAGTGGTTTGGAAAACAAGAAGTGTGTGATGTCAAGCTACTGTGTTTAAGACATGTGGGAGATTTAGCAGCAAAAAAAAGAATACCTCAACTCTGAAACAAAAGTCAACTTTGGACTCTTTTCACAAACTGTTTGGCTGCTTTAATATTAAATGACTACCTTTTGTGTAGTATGTTCAATATTTGTAATGCACATAAAGTACATACATATATCTGCTCCTTTGTTTCATATTGCTCCCATTATAGTGGTACATTTTTTTCCTAAATGACAGGTTATCTGAAAACCTTGGTCCCAAAGTGTTTCATAAAATACAATGCTCTACTGTAATACTGAATGTAAGTTACTATAGTGTTTCCAGCCATGAACACAAATCTCTCAAATTATTTGTATTTCTCAACTTGAAATTTGAAGCTTTCACCTCAAAATATGTGGTCTGTAGTTGGTTCACTCTGGCATAAGACCTTCCATATCTGATGATAATAACAACCCCCCGCCCTCAAACACACACACACACACACACACACACACACACACACACACACACAGAGAGAGAGAGAGAGAGAGAGAGAGAGAGAGAGAGACTTTCTTGGGCACTGCAGATTGCAGAAACCTGTTTTAAAAGCTGATATATAAACTGCACATTAGAAAGGAATAGAATGCTCTGTAGGAATGAACTATTTTGTGGTAAAATGAAAAGAACATGTAACTAATTTCTTGAAGTCCAAAAAACATGTGAGAGGAGATATTAACTAACAATTTTTTATGTTATTTTCCCATTTCTTTTTTTTTATTATTAATATTAAGATGTTTCAATTTCATTTCTACCTACCTTTACTTAATACCAATTGGGCAGAAGGGCGTACAAACAAAAATGAAAGATAGACAGAAAGGAAATTGAAAGATCATAATAGAAAAAAAGAAACAGGGATGTAACAATGTCACCTTCACATCTCAAACATGGTTGCTACAGTCTTTAGTCCAGCACTGTCACAATTCTCTACACCTAGACCTAAAACGAAACCCATTGTTCCAATCATCTAGTGATTTCTAGGGTATCTCCCACATCCACAAATCCTGACTGGCTTATCAATGTTACCTTGTCTTTTAAGACAGTGCTGAGTTTTCCCTTTCCTCCTCTTCCCTTCAACTCCTGAAGAATGAATTCCTCGGTCCCAAAGCCAATTGTGTTTCTGTCTCCATATTGCACTATTGTTACATGTAATTTCAGTGTTGACAATTTTTCTCTGTAAATATATGAAGCTTTAAAACTTATTCTGCAAAGTACACTTTACATGAGAGCATGAGCTCTATTGTTGGACAGGTAGTATGTTAATATCAGACATCAGAAGCTTCAGGAATGACATGATAAATCACAAGGAAATTTTTCTTCTTTGATGCAGTCAACTTGTGGTAACATTATCACACACAATAGACCTTAAATTTGTAAGAAGACAGTAGGTGAAAAGAGGAGACGGAAGAAAAAAGTGATGAGACTGATAATGGAACATCAATGAATAAACAGCTTGTTTCTCATGAAAAAAAAAAACTACATTAGAAATGTATAACTCAACTAAATGTGGCTCTTCACTCCCAAGTAACTGTGCACACTCCAGAAAAAATCAAAGCTCAACTGTAATGTACACTATGACCAGATTTTCAGTATTTGTATCATGTTCTTCTAATCTTTACAAACATGGCAAACTTGCTCATATCACCACGCTGAATGAATAATTAAAATGAATGGAGTCTATTGTACATTTTATATATACAATACAAATTTTAGTGCAATTAAAAGTGAATTATTACATACAAAATTTTCTCAACTTAGCAACAGACAACCATCAGAATATAACTAAAAAACTAAGTCCAGTTCACATTAAACATGCCAGGGTAAGACAGCAATGGCTCCTTGAAATTTCTGTTCAAAATATGTTTCCTCTTAGAACATAAAATTGTACATGAAATTCACATACAAAACAAATGAAATAGTGATTATGGTTACATAAAAGTGTTTATACAAATGCCAGAACTGTGACCAGTTAGATGTGAGACTACCTTTTGAAAATATTATTCTGTTGAACTGCAAATATAAGCAGCTATTTTTGGCTGTGCCTGTTCTGTGTGCATTTAAAAGTATTCTAAACAATTTCCAAGGCCACTTCTACTATCAACAGCTTCCTTCACATATAATTCACTCTTCTTTTGTGGTACAACCAAAGTTTAGATGAAAAACATATCACCAAACAGAAATAACTGAATTCTAAAATGAACATAGATATCTTGTAAACAATGCTGAAATATACTCATCATCATAAGTTAGAACATTTAGGTTCTAAGAGATTTCTTCTACTAAAGAAAAGGAGAAGGGGGAGGTGGAGAGAGAGAGAGAGAGGGGGGGGGGGGGGCATTCAAAACTGCTGACTAGAAAGCTCATCAGTTCTATCTTTCTGTTAAACAAACAGGAAATCCCAGCAGTGGATGCTGTAAGACAGATGAAAGGAACTCAAGATGAATACATTGTACTACTGGTGCTAAAAACAGCAGTCATACATGGCACACTAAAGCTTGTCATAATAAACCATTTTGTTTGGTTATCAAACTTTTTTAATTACCTCATTCTCCAAGGGAATGAATTCTGTACATCTAGAACATTCATTACAATGAATAAAATGCAATGAACAACTGCTCACTTCATTAGTTTCTATCACTTTCAACTCTACATTCACACAATAAAGTAGTGCTTCTTCAGTAACCCTCTATGAACTAGACAGGTTGATCAAAGCAAGACTATTATTGTGCAAGATCTCTACATAAAACAATTAACAACTAAGATGTGAACTTGTGATAACACCACAGGTTAACATCATAAAATTTACAGATATCTCTTAATATTTCAAATTTTCCACGCTGCAAAGCTCACTGCCACAATATATTTTCTTCTTTAAAAGTGTAGTACACTTACAGTCTGTTAAACAAGTGAAATGAGCTTATATACGACCCCACTTACACAAAGGTTTTTAAAAAATTATAAAAACTTCAACAAGAAGAATATTTACAAATTTCGTATGCTTTGTTTAAAATTTACAAGACAGAAATATTGTTTTCAGTATATAAAACACAAATCAAGCCAGTACTGAGTCATCAGAGCTTGTTCAGCACTGTTAAGTCCTTGACAACAGTTACATATTTTATCACTTGTGAAATAAATATATTGCCCATTGTTACAGACATTCTATTATTTTGTATGACAGGAACAGAAATATGAGTCTCCTACATCTTGGGTAGTGGACCAGGAACACCAACATGGAGCCAGAAATTAAATGATAGTGAAAGACAACAAAAAATAGGAGGAGGGGACGTAACATGTTGGTTCCAGTCTAAATTCAATAGAAATACATTCATCACCAACATTAATCAGGTACAAAAGGAATATTTCTTGATCAATCACACTTGTTGGTATGTTGTAATGAATGTAATATGAGTTATACAACAGAATGTGAGGCAACAGCACTTTTTTTACCAAATCATGTTTCTGCAGGTGCTCTTAATGGAACACTAATTCACAGCAACAGTTTTATTTACACACAGGATCCAGGAACTGCGATCTTCTCATTTTTGGTACAAAACATTCAAATTGCTATTCACATTACAACAATCAATGATTCCATAATGCTCTTATAATGTGAAAAATTATCACAGAAAACATACACATCATTTACAATGACAATGAACAATTTTACACGAGCTACCCTTGTACCTCAGTTTTATGGCTTGCTGCCTCACCATCCACCACCATATGGCCTAGACATATTGCCCCGAAATGGTCTGAAGAAACCTCGTCCAACATTCGGATCATGTGGGGGACGAAATGGAAATCTCGGAGGTGGCGGGACATTCCTTCTTGGTCCTGACCACCCTGGTCTCATTCGAGGATTAAACGGGCCCCTCATCATTGGAGGAGGCACCGACCCTGGTGGAGGTGCCATAGGTGGTCCAGGGGGGCCAGGTGGAGGGGGATTTTGGAAACCTCTAAGAGGACCCATTCCCCTGCCTCGGATCATCCTACCCCTGTCTGACTGATGAACCCTCAAGGGATCATGAGATTCAAATCCAGGTATCTCATCATTCAACCAAGGTTCATTCTCATTTGTGCTAAATGCAGGGACACACCATGGTTGATCAGGTGGTTTCTGCACTGATGGAGTGTTTGATGCAGTAACAATAGTCTCTATACCTGATCCAGTTCCATTGCTTTCAGTCGTCTTGGCTGGTGAATCTTCTATCCATTCTGAATGTTCTTTGCTAACATTTAGTGAGTTTGAACTCTGTGAAGTACCACTACTAGAATTCAGAAGTTCTGTGATAGCTTCCAAATCAGGAAGACTATTCCAGATTGCATCATCAGTTAGTCTACTTAGGTTGCTGTTTTCAGTGAGGGATTCTGTGTCCTTCAATTGCCCATTTCGGACATCATTAGTCTCTGTAGATTCTGCTACATTTATGTTTTTAGCATTAGCTGACAAAAGATCACAAAGAGATGTAATACCTACAGTGGTTGTGCTTGTAGCTCCTCCAGAGGTTTCTGGAGGCAACGGTGGTGGAGGAGGTGGAGGAGGGGGGGGTGGAGGTGCAAGTAAAGCTGTTCTCACAGAACTCCTTGGAGATGTTACATTCGGTGGTGGAGTATTTCTCAGACGTGGAACTGGTGCTGAACCACCAATAGTAGGGATTTTATGACACCCAAAAACTCTATTTCGTGTCTTTGGTGACCCTTCACCAACTTCACTAAGAGGTGAATTAAACAAAACTTTTGATTGGTTATTTATATTGAATGACACCGTCTTACTGGTAACCTGTGGCAGTGGGGCAATATCCTCATCAAGTTTAACACCATCTCCCATTGAAGAACTAGCAACATTTTCATTTGTTTCACTAACTTCTTCATCACTCATCTCCATATCAACACTCTCCACATTATCCTGTGTTTCATCTCGTTTGTGTGGAAATGTTTTTGTTGGTGTTTTAGCATCTTCATTGTCATCTCTGTTCCGAAGTGGTGATATATGCATTGCCTTTACTTGCTCAGTATCATCTGAAAGAACTCCATCATCTGATCTGTTTGCATCTAATCTTGATGACTGTTCTCGATACTGTGTACGGTCCAAATCTCCAATATTGTTCTTGTGAGGAATAACTTTAATAGAAGGTTTCCTGTAGTCCACATCACCATCAGAACTAACTTCATTCTCAACTGAATTTTCCGATGCTGAGATAATTTTTCCAGCTCTGTAATCCTGGTCTTCGCGAAGCCAGGAGAGAACTGGAGGTGTTGGGGGTGGTACAAGAGGTGCATGCGTATCCCGGACAGGTGAGCCTGTCAAACTAATCAGGTTCCTGTGGTCAATATCCTTCTTCCGGTGTAGTGCTGGTCGGTGATCAACATCTTTCTTGTTGTGATTAGGGGCAGGAATATGGATCAACAAACGGTGATCTGTATCTTCCAAAGGCTCATTCAATGGAGCAGGCTCTTCAGCAGCACCAGCACTGGCCAAAGGTAGGGGAACTAAGGTGCGGTGATCTACATCTGCAGAAGCTGAGACCATTGTAGAATTTACAATAGAGTCATCGTATTCAACAGGATCACTGAAACCTTCTTTTTCATACATTGGTGGGGACTCTGGTGTGTCGAGATCCTGTATGGGAACTTTATTCACTGGCAACACAGGCATCCATTCACTAACTTTCTCCCCAGAATCTGTTTGCCATGCAGGGTTTGTGTCGCTCCATGTTGGAAACTTTGGAGGGAGTTTTGTATTCCATGAATCTTCAGTTTCTTGATTTGTTTCATATTTGTATGTTGTCGTCTCCTCCAGTGGGAACAGATTTGGAGGCATTGGTGGTGGCTGCAAAGGACTTGATGATGTACTAAGAGGAGGATAATCATAGTCTGTATTTGAAGTACTCTGAATTTCTGTGTCTGAAGTATACGAAATCTGCTTCTGCAGTGGTGCAGGCTCTGGTTCCGGCTCATCTTCATCCAATGTGAGACCTGGAATTGCTGTTGCTGTTGTTGTTGTGCTGGATGATGGTATTAAGGACTTTAGAAATTCTGTAATGTTGAATGTCTCTTCTGGCTTGGATCTGGAATTGATGACTTCTATTGGCTTCCCCTGAAATGAAAGGATAATCACTCAATTTCACTAAAAGCCTGTAACATGGCAGCAACAATGAACACAAATAAGTACTACACATACACATGAATATTATTTTAAGTAACTTTTATGTTGTTCTCTTATTAGATTTCAAATGCAAAGTCTCATACTATTGCATTGCACTTCAAGCCTTTATTTTTAACATTAATCAAATTATGTGCTACTACTATTATTCTGAATATTTTCACACGCATAGGAGCCATAGAAATTTGGAACGAGGAATAATATCACTGGATTCAAGAACTGTGATAGCAGATTTCTGATCAACATAATAAATATTATAGAATATTAATATTTCCCCAAGGGCTGTAAAACCAAAACTTTTGGCGTTGTTATTGTATTGGACTTTAAAATCATTGTTTTCAATGTGTCTTCAATGTAAGCTTATTTATGTCACACTGACGGTATGTTACAAGTACTGCAAACCACTGTATACTCTAATAGCAACAGCATACTATATTTCAAATGGCCTACCACAAAAGAAGAACAAAAAAGTGTAACCTGTCTCTCAGGTCTGAGAAACTCACTTAACAGACACACTGCAGCTACCACTGACCATAGTTTACAGTCCCGGAGGGGACTGTCAATGGGGAAGAGAGCATGAGAAAAAGGCTGGAAAACTAACAAAATAGTAATATTCTACAAGTTGGAGAATGAAATGTCAGAATGTGGTAAGGAAATAATAAAGTCTGAAAAGGAGAATACAAATTCTCAATCTATATATAGCAAGATTCAGTGAAATGAAATATAAAGAAGCTAAGGGTTTCTAGTCATACACATATATGGTAACATCAACAACCACCAAATATCGTATAATGGAGCATGATTCATTATGAACAGGAAGGTGGGGCAAAGAGTGAGTTACTGTGAACAGTTTAGTGACAGGTTTAATCTTGTGTTAAGAGAGATGCAAATATCATATGGGAGACTGGAATGCTGCAGTTGGAGAATGGATAAAAGATAGAATAACTAAAGAATACAACCACAGCAGTAAGAATGATGGAGGCTCCTTGATTTTTTGCACTAAACTGCAGATAGCAGTCATGAGACGCTTGGATAGCCCAGTCAGTGGAATACCCACCTGCAAAAGGCGAAGCTTTCAGGTTTGAGTTCTGGTCCAGCACACGGTTTTAATCTGTCAGAATATCACAACTCAGTGCACAATCTACTGCAAAGTGAAAATTCATTCTGGGAGCAAATACACTGCTTAAGAATTGCAAGAGGAGGAGGCATATTTGGCAAAGGCCTGGAGACATGAGAAGCTGCCAGCTGGATTGTATCACGGTAAAATAGTGATTCCGAAAAAGATGATGGATTTTAAGGCCTATCCAGGAAAAGATACAGACTCGAATCATAATTTAGTAATGAGGAAGAGTAGACTGAAGTTTAAGAGAATCTTTAGGTGGAAAGAAGTGCGATACTAAAGTAAAGAGGAATGATGATGATTTAGTCTGTATGTGGTATTATAATAAATACAACAAGGGGGGGGGGGGGGGGGGGGCAGTTCAGTTGATGGGAAATGGATGTCCCTAAAAAAGGCAATCACAGAAGTTGAACAAACAAATATAGGCAGAAGCAAGGCAACGGTGAAAAATCCTTGTGTAACAGAAGAAATACTCCAAGTAATCAACCACATAATACAAAAATGTTCATGAGCAGGAAGGAACAGAGGGATAGAAGTCAATGAAGGAATGAAATCAATAAGAAGTGCAGCAAAACTAAAGTGAAACAACTGTAGGGAAAATGAGAAGAAATTGGACATACAATGGTCATTAGAAAGCCATATTCAGCTTACAGAAAAGTCAAAATAATTTACAGTGAAACTAAAAGCATGGGTGACAACATTAAAAGTGTGAAAGGAATTCCACTGTTAAATACAGATAATACTGCAGATAGGTTGAAAGAGTACATTAATGGCCTCTATGAGGTGGAGAAATTGTCTGGTGACATGACAGAAGAAGATATATATGTTTATGTAGAAGACAGGAGGGATCCAGTACTAAAATTGGAGTTTAACAAAAATTAGGAAGACTGGTGATCAGACAAGGCTGAACGCAAAGCTAATATTCCTTCAGAGTTTCTAAAATCATGGGGGGAAGTGATTACTAAACAACTAATCAAGTAAGTGTGTGGAAGTTATATTGTGGGAGACATGCCACTGGACTTTCTGAATGATGTCATTCACACAATCCCAAAGACGGACGGCAAAGGTAGATACAAGAGAGAAGTACCACACAATCAATTTAACAGCTCACATGTCCAAGTTGCTTTCAAGAATGATAGACAGAACAATGGAAAAGAAAACTGGGGATCTGTCAGATGACTATCAGAGTTAGGCTTTGATAGAGACCATTCTGATGTTGAATGAAGGCAAGATTTATACAAAAATAGTGACATCATCTTAGTCTTTGTTCACCTATAAAATGTGTTCAGCAACATGAAATGATAGAAGATGTTTGAAATTCTAAGACAAATAAGTATAATTGATAGGGAAAGATAGGTAATATACAGTATTACAAGAACTAAGGATGTACACTAACAATGGAAGATTAATAGAAGTGGTCGAAGTAAAAAAAAATATTTAAGTCAAAAAAGATTTAAGGCAAAGATGCAGTCTTAGTTCCCTACTGTCAAATCTATACACCGACAATGACAAAAATAAAATAAAAGATCAAGAGTGGGATTAGCATTCAGGATGAAAGGGTATCAATCTTAAGACTTGCTAATGATATTGCAATCTTCAGTGAGGAAGAATTACAGGACCTTCTGAATGAAATGAACAGTCTAACACCACAGAATACAAACAGAGAGAGGTTGGAAGTAATGAGGAATAGCAAAAATGAGAGTACCTATAACATAGTAGACGAAGCAAAAGAATCCTACTACCCTGGAAGCAAAATACTGGATGATGGATGCAGCAATGAGGATGTAAGAAGTTGAGTAGCACAAGTGTAGAGAGCAGCCCTCACTACAACTGAGGAGGAAATTTCTAAGAATGTATATCTGGAGCACAGTATTGTAAGGAAGTTAATCATGGACTGTGCAAGAATCGGAAAAGAAGAGAATAAAACTATTTGGAACATGCTGTTACAGGAGTATGCTGAAAATTAGATAGACTGGGACAACAAGAGATGAGGTACTCCTCCACAGAATTGGCAAGGAA
This sequence comes from Schistocerca serialis cubense, assembly GCF_023864345.2. Classification (NCBI taxonomy): domain Eukaryota; kingdom Metazoa; phylum Arthropoda; class Insecta; order Orthoptera; family Acrididae; genus Schistocerca; species Schistocerca serialis. The sequence goes on from NC_064643.1 coordinate 467,721,282, forward strand.
AAGAATACACGGAAAAAAACTAATTAAAGAAGGGACAGGATGACAGGGCACAGTATGTGTGTTAAGACATAAGGGAATAACTTGCATTATGCTAGATGGAGCCATATAGGGCAACTGGTGTAAATGCTACTCAGAGATGATGTGAAATTCATTGGCTTTCAGCAAATATTCTGCTATATTCTATAACGTAAAACACACAACAGAAAATTTTGTCCATGCTACTGATATGTTGCAGGTATCATGATGGTGTTCCAGGTGCTGTAGTGCAGACTGCATATGTTACAGGACGCTGAAATGTCATAGGTACAGTCATTTTTAATCAGTACACTCAGTGAGCATGCTGGAGGGGAGAAAAACCAATAGTTCCACTTTCTGCCACCAGGTAAAAATATGGTGCTGTAAGCAGTAAGAATGTGAAATGTTTCCAGTTTTGATGCCAGTATGCTGTTTTGTCACTTGGAAATGTGTGGTGATTTCTTTTTTGAGATGACCATTAGTGTAAAGGGTTAAGAAGATTGAAGTTTTCCATACAAAACAGAATAGCTGTTGAAAAGATAGACCATGTACTGCTGGTAAAGTTGTTTTATCAGAACGGCAGCAACAGCACTGATGCAGTGTGCGAATATCGCCAACAGAAAGAGCTGTGAAGGGCCCCATATCAATAAATGGGCTACAGAATATGATCAAGACATTTGAAGAACCGTGATTAGAAGGTGCAGCTGAGAAATGGGGTGCTCCTTTCCCATAGCGGTTGTTGAAGTTGCTGTAGCTATACCCAACCATGCAATACATGCCTAAAATTCTGCAGCCAGTGTTCATGCTGTGTCAAAGGAACTGTCACTCCCCTGGTCAACAGTTTAAAAGATTCTGCAGCACATCTTACACTGTTATCCCAACAAGACTCAGAATGTGTGCCAAATAAAGCCCTAAGATAGGCTGTAGCACTGTGACTTTGCCATTCATTTTTTTACATGCACAGAAATCGATGACATGTGGCTATGGAGTATTCTTTGGGCAGCTGAGGAAAATTTTTCTCTGTATGGTGCTGTGAATGCACAGAACTGTAACATATGGGTCACTACTCAACCACATTTTGTGCAGGAACAATGACGCACTCAGCTACTACTTCTTGGTCCATTTTTCTTCAGGGAGATGACACCTTGTGGGTCTGTTAGGTGTACAGTGATAATTGCATATTATAAGAACCTCCTTGTGCAACATGCGATCCCAGTTTTGAAAATACAAATGTATCCACACTATTCTTTTCAAGCAAGATGAAGCAAAATCACATGTTGCTTGTCAGGTGGAAGATTTGCTCTGAGAAACCTTCAGTAATGAACTTATCATCTCTAGGCAATTTCAAGATGTATGGCCGTCCAGATACAGCATCCTAAATCCATGTGGCTTCTAGTTTTGAGGCTATCTAAAAGATAATGTCTGTAAGGGATGTATCCAGACTCTTGCTGGTCTGAAGGATAGCATGCTACAGCGTATCTCTCTGATTACACCATGTTTGCAGCAAGCATCTACATCTACAGGGATACTCTGCAAATCACATTTAAGTGCCTGGCAGAGGGTTCATGAACCTCCTTCACAGTTCTCTATTATTCCAATCATATACAGCGCACGAAAAGAATGAACACCTATATCTTTCTGTGTGAGCTCTGATTTCCCTTATTTTATCGTGGTGATCATTCCTCCCTATGTAGGTCAGTGTCAACAAAATATTTTCGCATTCAGAGGAGAAAGCTGGTGATTGGAATTTCATGAGAAGATTCCGTCACAATGAAAAACGCCTTTCTTTTAATGATGTCCAGCCCAAATCCTGTATCATTTCTGTGAACTCTCTCCCATATTTCGCAATAATACAAAACATGCTGCCTTTTTTTTGAATTTTTTTGATGTACTCGATCAGTCCTATCTGGTAAGGATTCCACACTGTGCAGCAGTATTCTAAAAGAGGATGGACAAGTGTAGTGTAGGCACTCTCCTTAGTATGTCTGTTACATTTTCTAAGTGTCCTGCCAATAAAACACAGTCTTTGGTTAGCCTTCTCCACAGCTGTCAGTCACAGCGTGTTACAGACACAAAATGGTGCTGAGTCGGGAGATCATATTGAACACATGTTGTGACTTGTGACCATATTATAATAAACATGCCACAACCACCATTATCATCTGTTTCATCATTCCTCCCCTTTTTCTGCACCCACACCACATTCTGACTGCTTGCAGGGCCATATTTCACCTGGAGGCAGAAAGTGGAACTATTATTTTTTCAGCATTAATGAACATACCTAATGTTTCAGCAGCCTGTGATGTATACAGCCTATACTGTAGCACTCGGAACACTGTCAGTTTCATTATAAGCACCTGGTATTACAAAAAAATGCAAAACTTGTACGTTCATTTTACATCTGACATGAATGGAGAATTCACTGGATTCATATTGGCAAAGTGTGTCAGTCTATTGTACAACTTTCTTTTTGTGGACAAAGATATTTGTATGCTGCATAGCTTGAATGTGTTGGCTGTTTCTTGTGATAATTTTTGAAAATGCTATGTCTTGGGATCCATTTCCAAAATATGGTGAAGATGAAATTGGAATGTGCGACTGCTAATTTTATCATCACATATATTATGTTGTGTTCTTTTAATCTCTTTTATTTGCTAGTGTGCCTATTGAAGCTCAAGTGTGTAGCTGACAAAAATAGTGTTATAATAATAAGAAAACTAGTACATTATGTCCAGAAAACAGGACACCGAGAATGCAAATAGTATGGGCACAAAACAAAAAGAAATGTTTCATAAAAAATTTATCAAATCCAAACTATGTTAGTGTAGGATGTGTGCCGATCATTCTGTAGAGTTAGGGATTTCTCATTTTTGAGGGTTACAACTATGAACAGTGCATTTTTTTTATATGAGCCAACACAAAATGAAGCTCTGAACCAACTAAATTACACACAGTCAATTGCTGTCAATTGTCAACAGTCAACATGTGATGCTAGTTGTTTCTTGAACTAAAATAGTTAATGTCAAAGTAACAACAGTTCACTTCCTAGGTGGGTAAAAAGGCTATGTGTTTATTTAGAAAGACAAAAGAAGAAATATCCATGGCTAGCACACATAAATAACAATTTCTTGTACGCAAAATGTGGATGTTCTAACTTACAGTTACAACTGCAGGAACTTTTTTTTGAAATCATTAAGAATGTCAAAAAACCGTTAACTAAAGTCAGTGAAATAAGTAAAACGATTTTCACTGAGGGTAGTCTCATGATGGATTGATATGTTACTCTTACATGTTTAGCATTTTTAATGCTCCATAAGTGTTTAAAAATACTTGCAGTAATTACATTCTAAGTTATTAAGACACAATTTTACACTACAGTGATTAACCTACGTTTTCTAATTACTACATTGTCCATGTCCTTCCATTAATAAAATAACAGTTGCTCAGTGTAAAAATTTGGATTTATCAGTGGAGTCCCATACTGAGGTGTTGCAGAAGATGGCAACCCTACTATATGAGTTCCTTCAAGATGGTATCTTAGGATCATTAATCTTCTTCATATACTATACATCAATGACTTCCCAGACAATGTTGGGCACAGGAAAACAACTGATAGCAATACTGCCATAGCAAGTGAACATCAGAATTCCTGTTACAGGCAGTAAATTAAAACTTCAAAAATGTTTACTACTGGTCAATAAGCAATAAAATAATTGTCATTATTTCATCTTGCATTTTCCATTTATTGAAATAACACGTTCAGTGTTAATTTCATTCATTTCAGTCTGAGCAATAAAATAATTGTCATTATTTCATCTTGCATTTTCCATTTATTGAAATAACACGTTCAGTGTTAATTTCATTCATTTCAGTCTGAGTAGGAAAATAGTTCTGTCACACTTTAGTGTGATTAAAATAACATGTGACTTTTGACCACTTTGACTAGTGGAAGACCATGGCGCCCACTGCCCAGACAACAAGACAACACCAATGATGAGTCAGCTTTACTCCCACACCACAACTGGCTCGGCATGTATAGTCCACCCTACTGCCATGCCGTCAGTAAACAGTAACATTTGGTTCACAAATCAGTTGCTTCCATTTCCTCAGCTCTAGCAGTGAAGCTGTGAGGTCACCACTGCTGCATCTCGATAGGTACGAGAAAAAATAAATACATCTGTGAGGAGCGACAACATGCAGTTATGGATATCTGAACTCAATGAGGTTCATGATTACTCATTTTTGAGCATACTACAGCGTGGCAGATGTTAAAATGGAGTCCATAGATCTGGTCAGTACCAAACACTCAGTCAGAGGAAGAATTTGAAAGAAAGCAGAAGGCAGTGTACTGAATTTTACAGATACATGTCAGAAGAATATTGCACAATGATTCTCAAGTAGAGAATATCATCCAAGATTGAAGCATTAATGAAACTGAAATTGGATGATTATTTTGTCACCATAATTCAGTAATACCTTTTGACAGAGAATATAATAAACTCATAGTGACATCTCAATCCACTGTGCTTAATTAAATCCACCTAAATGATTCTCAAACAATAATAATAATAATGAAAGAATCCATCACAGCCAAGAAAAGGAGTAATCATCGGTAAACTGAGCAACGAAGAGCAACCTCACAAAGTGTAATCCAAGCAATGGAGTGTGTTTGTCTGCTGTGATTGTGAATCAAATATTTTAGGATTACCATTTTGTTAGTAACAGTATGAGATGTCCCAATATGAGGTTTGCCATAAAAGAAGTTATCCAAGAACACTTTCACTGGCTTCAAAAGTATTGATTGTTGGAAGCAGAATTCAAATACACAGACAAGGGACAGATTTGGCTGCTTTGTGTGTGAGTACTTTCAATATGATAGCAAATAGTGAGGGTCTGATTTTAGATGCTTCAAGAGTGGTGGGTAGAAAAGCCGTTGTACTTAACATTCTTGGATCTGTGGTTTTGAGAACCGAAAGGAAGGACAGAAAGGAAGATGAAGTTGATGAGGCATCACAAAGTCATTCTCTCATGGAGAGAGTGGCAAAAAACTAAATCACAACAGATTTGGGAACAAGACAGTTGCACTGTAGCAGGATGCCATATACAGACATGTATGGCTGTTATCAATGCAAGGAGTACCTTACATTAAACACACTTCTCTTTAGCCCCAAGGAGAGGAGCTCTTTATCAGAAGTAAGTTACCTCTGCAAAATGTCTTCACAAGCTAGGTTTTGGTCACCAAAAGTTTTTATATCGGAAATTTATCACCAAGAGAATTGAGATCATGGCATGGAGAAGCCAGATCTGAAAGCTACGAGGAGCATTTTGTTTGAATACATTGTGTGGCTTGACGACACATAGATTAATGCATTTCAAAGGTTGACAAATGTCTGGGTGGATCAAACAGCCAAAGGAACAATGAAAGCACCGACAGGAATCAATGGCTATACAATCATCCTTCACATGGCTCATATCATGGCTTCAGTCCAAACTGTTTATTGCTGTTTTATTCCAGAAAGCAAGGGGACCATGATGAGGAAAAGAATGACAGTTTTTCCATAGAATGGTTTTCTAATTTTATTTTACAAAATATTCTCCCAAATTCAACAATAGTAATGGACAATGCACTATCACATTCCACTGTGTTGACAAAAAGTTTTGGCAATGGGCAATGGAAGAAAGTGGATAATTTGTTTCAGGTACATATCATCAGAGAAACCTGAACCTAGCATGGAAAGGTCAACTTCATCAAACTTATAAAGCTATACAAGCCAAAAAGAAACATGCTATCAGGCTCGGGAACTGACTATAGTGAAACAGTATAATGTACTCAGGATTCTTCCATGCCACACCAATTTTAATCTCACAGAACTTATATGGGCCATGGTGGCAACAACTCATAAAAAGTTTTAGTGAGGTGGAAATGCAGATGAAAGCAGCTATTGTTAAAATTTGATTCCTCTCTTGGACACAAGCTTCTTACACCATAAATTATTCATTGGTGTAGGTAGCATCTTTGGTATAATTTTTAGTTACTTAACACTTCTTCACTGAAGGCAAATTAATGACTACGTGCCAAAAGTATGCGTGGCACTCCTAGCATGTACAGGAATACTGCACCCCTCCACTCGCTCTGCATGGAACTGTCAAAAGTCTCGAGTTATTGCAAACCCATTTTAAATGTAGATGGTAATTCCATAGAATGTGTAACAAACACAAAATTTTTATGGATGAATGTTGACTGTCAGTTGACAATACATGAGCACACAAAGATACTAGCAAAATGAATGTCATCAGCTTGTTATGACCTTAAGAGTCCTGTCGTCAGTGTAAAACAGCAACTGTCTCTTAGTTACATACTATTCTTATGTATACTCAGTCCTTACCTATGGTATAATTTTTTGGGCTCAAGTGCAAATAAACTACCACAAGACTTAAAATACATAAATGGGTCACATGAATAATAACTAAGAATAGTAACTGGCCTCAAAGTACAAATATTTTTAAAGAGTTGGGGATTGTGACTGCACAATCAGAGAACATCTACCAACCCATTACGTACATTAGGAAAAATGCAACTAATAACTGAACTAACAGCACTAGTCATGATTGAGGAACGAGAACCAAACTTGAATTATATGCACTGAGAAAAATGAAACAAAAAGCAAGCACAGACTCAAGCTCTACAATAAACTGGCCACAGACATGAAATATATTAAAACCAACATGTTTAAAAAGAGAGTTAAAACAAACATCTTAAATAATATGTACTGAACAGTAAAGAATTACTTAAATAACACAGAAAAGAGGTTGCTAAGAAAGAGTAAGTTTGTAAAAATTAAAAGATAAAAATCTCTTTCATTATAAAATATACTTTCAGACTGAATCATACTAGTAAAACCAGGTTTATTTGCATCAGGAACAGTGTGCTCCACAATCGTATTAAGGATATCCTAGGTAGGAGGGAGGGCAACATCAGTTGTAAATTTTTGATCTATTTATTGCAGATCGATTTCAGCTATTGTGTAGCTATGTTTAGCGCACTTCTATCTAGCTATGTTCAGCGCACTTCTATCCAAATCATGACGACTCATAAATACAAGTCATCTTAAACGAGTTTATATTTGATGAGCTCTCTGCATACGCACAACAAATCGGAGGAGAGTGGGGAGGAGGGTGGGGCGGAGGTACATTCAACACCTGCTTGACTTTTAGGAATTCAGTCGATATGGAGAATTTCTCGGGCATGGGCTTTTCGTTCTGTGTGTGAGAATCTTACCAAAATGGTGATTCAGCAACTGTAGCACGGAGGAAATTTTACAGTGATTGTGGATTGCATAATGTAAATTATGCTAAGTTCTCCTTAACTGGAAATGGATCGAAACATTTAAGGAGACTGGTTCAACAGTGGCCAAACTGAAATACAGCCAACCAAAGTCATCAAGAATGGGCAAATCCATGGAGAATGTAAATCGGACGGTTCATGACGAGCCTAACATCTCCATTTGTAAGCCTGCAAGTTCTTTAAATGAGTATAGGGCATCACTGCACTGAATTCTGCAAAAAGACCTTAAGCTGCATCCTTACAAAATCCAATTCGTGCAAGAATTAAAGCCCTAGAATACCCGACATAGGCTAGTTGATTAATGATGTGACTGAGTGCCCTTCATTTAACATCGTTCTGTTTTCTGACAACACTCATTTTCACCTGAATGGTCACAGCAATAAGCAAAATTGCTGCTAATGGAGTGGAACAAATCCTAAACAGAAGGAAACAAAACCCTTCATTCACCAGAAGTTACTGTATGGCCTGTAACATCAGCCTGAGTAATAACTGGCCATATTTTTTCGAGGATAAGAATAGTAGTGCAGTTACAGTTAATTTGGAATGTTATGTGATGATGTTAAATGACTTTTTGGTGCCTCAATTGCAAAATTTTCCTGGTTGTAACCAAAGAACATGGTTTCAGCAAGACAGAGCCACTGTAGACACGTTCAATGCACCTGTACTGCGAGTTTTCGAAATTTTCCCCACCAAACTGATCTGCAGGAGGGGTGACATATACTGGCCCCCACACCATACAGTCCAGGTTTGAGCCCCATGGATTTTTTTACAGGGGTATGTCAAATCTCAAGTGTAGGTCAAAAATCTGACATCTCTGGAGCAACTGGAAGAGAATATCTATAGAGAAGTGGTATCCAGCCCATGGTGAGCCGTCACGCAAAATTTTGTTCATAGTTTAAATTAGTGCTGTAGGAGTGCTGGATTGTATTTAAATGACATTATTTTTTAAGAAGCAAATTCCTAAACTATATATTTCAAAAACAAATAAAGATTTTGCTGATAGACTTCAACCTCTATTTTATTTTGACATATAAAATCTATAAACTTAATTCTCAGTCATCCTGTATAATAGCACATGGTACCACTTGACATTACAAATGACAAACATCAATGAAACTCAGAGTTTAACTGATGTATGTTATCTATAACATCAAGTCGCACCATATGCTATTTTATTTATGAGTCGTCATGACATGGATATAACTGTGCTGAAGATAGCAACACAGTAGCTGAAGCTGATCTGCAATAACAAATTAACAATTTACAACTGATGCTGCCCTTCCTCCTACCTTGGATCGCATTACTAAAATACTGCACACTCAAAATTTGTGATGAAAAATCCTGAACTCTTTACATTTTCCTGAGTTCAGCATCTTTATTACACAAGGATACCTACTCAGCTTTTCAGAAAGACAAATCAGAACACACATGGCATGTAGCGGAGGAGCATGTATCATCATCATGGCCCTGTTGTCAGAAAAAAGGCCGTGTTTACTGTGTGCAGTTACTTGTTATTAGATGTAGATAAATAGTACAACACTACTTATGAATCACCTTGTCCTCTATGTAATTATGGAGTCACATGTTTGTTAACTTTTAATTATGTTTTATTGTTGTATTAGACTGGCAATTAGATGTGGATGAATCAACAATTAATTAATGTTCATTTACATTTGTTATGACACCCCGCTTTATGGTACCTGTCATTATAAACATGAGGTACCTAAAGTGTCATGTAAAAGTCGTGAGTAGTGTGTGTGTGTGTGTGTGTGTGTGTGTGTGTGTGTGTGTGTGTGTGCGTGTGTGTGTGTTGTTGACGAAGGCCAAAGGTCAAAAGCTTTAATGGTGAAAGTCTTTTTGTTGTGCCTAACTGTGACTAAACATCTCCACTATATAGTGAATACCAACTTTCCTTCTCATTATATTGTTAAAGTGGCATGTGTAACATTGATAATATGCATTTAAATTTTGTGGCTGCCATTTTATCTTGAAATATGTATATTTACAAAAAAGAATACAAAACTCACATTCTGAAGGATACATGAACTTTGTATTTTAATACATACTTTTAACATATTTAATTAGACACTTCAGTAACTTTGTATCATGATGGTTTAGGAGTATTTCAGGATTTGGATGCTGGATCTCATTGTCAAGTTGTTCTCCTCTCCATGGAACTGATAATTAGATCACTAACTATGAATGAAGCTATCTTCTAAATTACCATTTTGCAGAACCCACATTACTTTTACCTCTTCATAAATCGTACAATTCTAATAGTAAGAGAACCAAATTTGAAAAAAAAGGCTGAAATAATGCTAACTTATTTTATAATAAAATATTAAAGTAATCAACTAAAATTATGTGGTGCGGGACAGCAATTAAAAAAGTAACAATAATAAAAGGATTGAATGTAACTTGATATCACATAATGCACCAATCAAAGTGGTACTTGTAATATCAATGAACATGTAGAAGGTAGCTATGAACTTTCCTGATGTGATTTTAATTAAAAATACACTGTAATAATCAAAAGGGCCCAGGTAAACTACTTTTCACACTGCACATTATCACTACTTTTTTTTTTCACACACAGTGTAGGTAAGAAATGCTAGCCTCTGTGTGGTTGTGTGTGTGAATGTTAGTGTGTGTACTCTTGCTAGGGAAAGACCAAAAGCTTGAAAGCTATTATAAATACCGTATTCTGCTGACAGCTTCTATGCACCACACATCAATTAGCTGTAGGTGAGTGGGTGCCTTTTCTTTTCTTTTGTTACATACTAGTGGAGAAACCCAGCATGTCCAGGTATTTATTTATAGCTGTGCACTGATGCCAATACCATGGAGTGTCTGGCCTTGTACTTAGTGCTTATAAAGACATTACTCCTGACCCAAGAACATATCTCCTGAACTATGTCTCATACAACAATATAATTTTGTACGTACATTCATTCAGCAGCTTATGTGGATAGTCATATCTCCTGGACTATGTGTCATAAAACGACATAATTTTGCACTTACATTCAGTGGTATATGTGCAGACTGTCTGTAAGAGGTGTTGCGAATACAGTTAGTAGTAAAGAAATAGTGCTTTTACTGCATTAACAGCGGAAAAGCAGTAAGCGATACAACATTTTTCCTTTCATCATTTTCTATGGGTTGTCAGTGAGAAACATAGTTATAAAGGTTTGAAATTATGTGTAAAGTTTGTTGCACGTTGCTGAGTGTTCTCATTCTCTAATACTGGATCAATAAAGTTCGGGAATTCATGAGTTGTGGACCAAACGGCTTTTACACCTCCACCTCCAACCTCATGTCTTTCGTAGGTAAGCAGTTCTTAACCTCACAATGAATGTCGCCTACCTGTAAGGTATATGCACACTAAGTTTGGTTGAAATCACCCCAGTGATTTTGGAGGCGATGTGGGAACACACACGTACACAGATACATGCGCACACACACACATCCATTTTTATAATATAAATGGATTATTCCATTGCGAAATTTCCATTGTTGTTATACATAGCCTCACATTTAAATTTATTTTGGTATCATATTGTTTTTTATTTACTCTGAAAGTGTTTGTAACTATTTACTTGAACAAGAATAACTGTTAAAATCAGGCTGGAATACTTACTAAGGAGTTTTCCTCATTCTTAAGTGATTTTTCCTAGAAATAAACCAAAAAGGTTAGAACAGTGTTTCATCTTCAGGGAAAGTTAAGTTAAATGTAAGGACTGACAACACAAAACAAACTTAATATCAACATTTTAATTAGTTCCAGGCATTAAAAAAAGGCTTAGCTACTGGCTAATACAAATTCTGAGAATGGAAAACAAGGGATACTGATTTCAGAATTCTGACTTTGAATAGGACTTTTTACCCCAGTAAACTGACATTTTCTTCTATTTGCAATTAATAATTGAGAAATCTCTTAATAATGAAATTAATACATAGGCCTAATTATTCTAAGAACTGCAGCATACCCCATCCATTTTAATAATTAAAGAGTGAGTCTACAGATCACAGAAACGAGATGGTAATAAGAAAAAAATTTCCATAAACAGCAGTGTTGTTAGAGATGAAGCAATAGCTCAATTTGGGACGTGCGGAGGAAGACTTTATTTGTGCCATCATACAAAGAACATTTGCACAGAGTGATTTCAAGATACAGTGAATAGATGGATTGCAATTCAAACTTGGCTCTTAAAATTTAATATTCATGACCTATGTGCTACATCATTTTCTAAATAGCAGAAATAAAAAAAGGAAAAAGGTAACAAGTCCTAGCTACATACATTTACAAAAGTCTCTGACACTTTTTCTCACACTTCCTCCACCTTTTATCAGCTATTCGAGGTATTCACTGTTGTCTGTGTACAAGTAAAATGCTAAAAATTAAATCTTGTGGTACAAAACACAAACACCAGTATTATGACAAAGCAAGCTGTAATATGGAATACAGCAGAAAAATGAGGCTTCAATCATTTTTAACCTAAATCATGACGTAATGCTGTAATAGGTACCGTCAACAAGTGAGCTGGACATAATAATGCAACATGTGTGGAAAAGCAAAATTAAAAGGCAAGAGAAAAATAAATTACAGAAAGAAAAGACAACAATAAAGAGATGCTGCAGAAACAACAAATTACATCATTTAATACAACAAATAAAAGCAAAACGTATGAACACAAAACCTCATATAAAGAACAACAATTGAACACTCCACCACCAACTGAACAAGGACACTCTTTGCCTTTCTCAAGGTCGTATTTCCACATATAATAACAATTAAATACACTGGGTAGAACAGTATTTTGGTCATAAGACTCATCAGCAACTGAATGATGGGACTGCTTCAAAAATAAATAAAAATGTATCTTAGAAACAAATGTACCAATTGCATGACACAAAAGAAACTCCTATTCACTTAAAAAGTAAAGAAAGAAAGATAAGGAAGGAATTAAGATAAGCATGCAAAGAAGATCAACCAATAACGTGAATAGTATCACTATTTCGAAAGACTAACGATTTATTTTTTTATTTTATTTTATGTTATTTTAGACACAAAAATTCTGAAGCAGCTTCCCATACCTCATCTTCCCTGTTTCCAGAAGAAAGACCAGGAATAATTGGTACCTCTTCAAGTGGAGTTTCTGGTGATGATGACGAAAGTACTGCATCACGACTTGCCTCGGAGAAGAAATTTTTCTAAAAAGATACAGGGGTAGTTACATTTAAATAAGACGATTCAGAAGAGAGACTGCCTAATGGTGGCTACTTTCTTTACCACCATTCACAAAGTTCCTGATGAACTGATTTTTGGCATCCACAACATGTCACAATTATCCTTTATACTTCATTGATAGATGTTTATAGAATTCCTTCAGCTTCGAGCAGTTTCATGCTCAACCAATACTTGCTTTCCACGCTACAATGCAGCTAATCCAAACTTAGACTACTCTATGGGATCACTATTCAATCACATGCATATCAAAAAGCACTGTCATCTTCGATTGCCATACGCACAAAAAACCACTCTGAAGAAGTAGAAATGAGAAAACAGCAAACAGCATATGTTGAAAAGTTTACATTACAAAAGTTCATGATGGTTTTTATTTTCTAATGAAGATGATGCACTAGAGAAGTGGAAAAACAATGAAGTTGCTAGTATTTATATACTGAAGGTTCACACCAGCGGGATATATAAAGCTGATGCATAAGTTCGTAGCATTTCTCCACAAGTTTAATAAACACAAAAGATACACATAACAGAGTTTTTGATCATCAATAATATTTTATCCTTCACTATTTACAACAGTCTGCCAACACTGGGGAAACTTTCTGATTCCGTGATTGTAGAAATCACTTGGTTTTGAAGCGAAGAACTCAACGAGCCATGTTCTGACTGCATTTTCATCTGGAAAGGAAGTTCCTTGAAAATTGTTTGACAGAGAATGGAAAAGGTGAAAATACGAGGGTGCAAGACCAAGTGAATAAGGTGAGTGTGGAATGACTTCACAACCCACCTTCTGTCACGGGTTTTTTGTCAGTCTAGCAGAATGCAAGCAGGCATTATCATGGAGTAGCATCACTTCATGCAGTCTTTCCGGTCACTGTTCTTGGATTGCATATGCAAGAGATCTGGGACAAAAAATGTCAGCAGTGATGGTTACGCCTCAAGGAAGCAATTCATAGTATACCACACTGTCACTGTTCCACCAGACGCATAATATTATCTTTTGTGGACGCGCACATTTCTTTTTACGGTGAATTGCTGCTTCATTTCGGCTCAATCATTCCTTTTTTTCCTTATGTTAGCATAAGGACACAATTTATCATCACCAGTCATGATACAGTATAGGAATGCTCAGTGTTGTTCACAAGCCACTGATGATGAGCAAGCAGATATGCACATTAGGCCACCAGCTGATTTTGGCTTAGTGCATGTGATAACTATATACTTGATTTCGGAACCTTCCTCATTGACTGCAAATGTAGCATATTGGTGAAATGATCACAGTTCATCACATTTGCTTATTTTTTTAGTACAATGACGTGGATCATAATGGATCAATTTGTTTACACAATCTTCATCAAACCCCGAAAGCTTTCCTGAATGTGGAGAGTCACTAATGTCAAAATAATCCTCTTTAAAAACAGAAAACCATTTTCTTGCTGTGGTCTGTCTTATAGCATTATCCCCAAATGCGGCACAAATGTTCCTGGTGTTGGCGCTGCTGTCAGCCCTCTATTGCACTCAAACAGAAAAATATGCCAGAAATTCTTTAATTTCTCAACTTGACACTCCCGTTTCCTAGTGTCCACAGCTCTACTCACTACCTCCAAATGACAAAATGATAATATGTGAACGCAAATAGCAACAGTGAACTACAAATAAAACAGAGCAGGGATTGTCTGCAGGAGGAGTGACTGTTAATATAAGTTTTCGAAAACAGCCACACGTTGCACTTTTTATTTTTCATTATGACTGGTTTTGCTCTCCAAATGAACAAGATCATCATCGGAATATACAGTCTAGGTGCTACAGCGCAGCCTAATTAATTTTTAGAACTGTCAGCCAACTGTAAATGCAATCTTTAATGCTGTCAGCCAACTTTAAACTGTACATTCTGATGATGCTCTTATTCATTTGTAGAGCAAAAACAGTCATAATAAAAAATATAAAGTGCAACTTGTGACTGTTTTTGAATACCTACAAATAAAAAACAATAATTGATAAATAAACCTATAACAACCAGAATATCAAGATGCAAAACAAAAATGCTAGGATCTTATGCCCCAACCTAATAGAATCATACTTGCAGATCCATACACGGGTCATAGGAGTACCTTCATATTATGAAAGCATCCCCCCCTCCCATACACGTACTAGAAAATGGTTAGCCATGACTTTATTCAGTTAAAGATCAATACTGTATAGCATGCTAGCAGAACCACTCTCACTGTGTGATTTAGCTTTGGCATTCACAGCTTCCAACATGTCATTATTGTACCACTTGGTCTCTAACATACACAGAAAATGTACAGTTCATAGCATCCAACTCTTGTGAAGTAACTAAATGAGTCTCCTAAAGCTCTATCATGGTATTAATGTGCAAAACTTTGCTAATACATTATCAACTGCTCTATGCACACATGTGATCAACAGTATCAAATATGACTGATCACAAAATCACACTGTGGTACTACCAAAACACTTTGATAACTGTAACTTTGTTTTTGGTTGTCAGACTTCTATTACCTGCGTAACTACATGAAAGCATGGCATTTTCATACGCAGGATCCATTCTCACTTCTCCAACAAAATCCGGCTTTATTCTTATGAAGAAAATATCATTACCTTCACAAATAAAAGTGATAATCAGATTTAAGGTTTGGCTAAAAATAACATCACAGGTATTTTACATTTGTGTGGCACACAAGGAAACTGTCCAGTGTATTGTGTCAAAACCTGTCCTGAAATTTTTTATATGGAAAGAATACACAAAAAGAAACATAACATCAAAATTGTAGCTGCCAAGATGAACTGCAAGTATTTTTTTAATGTTGACTATTGCCAAATTAGTAGCTCTCTAGGTGGTTGGAGAAATATATAACCCTGCCAAAGCTGTACCGGACAGCACATGCACAGCACGGCAGGCACATATCCTCAGTAGACAGCACACTGGTAAACAGATAATATGGCACAATGCGATCATAGTGAATTTCAGTTTCTGCTGATAGTTTATCTGACAGAATTGTTCACAGTTTCCATTTGCTTGAATCTGCAATTCATTCAACATCCATAATAATTAGCAACAGCCTTTGCAGTATTGCTAAATCTAATCATATCTCATACCTACAGGAAATGTGTCAAAATTTCATCATACTGTATGCCGATGACTGGAAGCATGTAAACTGTTTAATGGCGAAAATTTCTCCACTACTAATTATGCTATAACTAGCAGTTTGTAATAATAATAATACAAATGTGACCTAACACACAATGGAGATAAAGCTGAATTAATTTTCTTTGTGATTTTGTCTATATGCTTTCTAACAGCACTGTCTTTGTGCAGGTTCCAGGGTTTCCTAGTAATATGGAATCCACAACCTTGCAAGATGAAATGTGAAGAATGTGGTACGCAATAAAAATCGCCTACCTCCTCTGAAGACCTACATGTGTATTACTTATTAGTTAATTTTGTGGATGTTCATTAAGATGTCAACATTTCATTAGAAATTGTGGTAACATTAAAAGGAACAGAAAATAACTCAGACAATTCCATGAACTGTGGTCCAAACTAGATTGTCGTGCTAACTAAAATAGAGAACAAAGAGAGAGTACATTCCAAGCCCGAAGATAACATGTACAGTAATAGCTTTCAGTGACACAGAAAAAGCAGTGGATTTTTTGGTTAACCAAAGGAGGGAAAAATGCTTAAACTTAACTGTGCGCAAGGCCAGTTTTGTTTCTTCAAATCAGAATATGAACTGTGAAATGGAGTAAAGATTTACACAAAGAACAAAATGTGGTGTCACCGCCAGACACCACACTTGCTAGGTGGTAGCCTTTAAATCGGCCGCGGTCCGTTAGTATACGTCGGACCCCCGTGTCGCCACTATCAGTGATTGCAGACCGAGTGCCGCCACACGGCAGGTCTAGAGAGTCTTCCTAGCACTCGCCCAGTTGTACAGTCGACTTTGCTAGTGATGGTTCACTGACAAAATACGTTCTCATTTGCCGGGATGATAGTTAGCATAGCCTTCAGCTACGTCATTTGCTACGACCTAGTGTTCAGTTGCTATTGATATTGTAAATAATGTACAGACAAGAGCTACGTTCAACATTACTGGATTAAAGGTAAGTATTCCACAAGCTACATCCTTTTTTCTAAAGTCTAAATTCCTTGTCCTGTTCCAGACCTCACGCCAGCCTGTGTGAGCTTAAACACGTGCCTTTCGGCTTCCTCTCAATTTAGTGGGTTGGTCTCCTGCCAATCCACAACACAAAATATGTGCCAAAATGAAGCTCACAAAAGCAGGAAAGAAAAACCATTCCAAATATTTAGAACTGCTTGTGACAGTCAATGCACGTTTACTGAGGGAGGTCTACAAAACTGGGACTCTTTATTGCAAGTGAGATAAACAGCATTCCTTGACATGGTTAAACATACCCGTGAAATTATACAGAAAAGGATGTAGCAAAATTATGAAGTTTACCTCAAGCAAATGTGTACAGGAGCTGTCATTAAAGTGTAATAGTACAAAGAAATTTGTAAGGACATGAAGGCGAAGCTTCTTGTTATCCTCTAAAATTTTTTGTACAAAGCCAATTAGTCAGGTTTTGTGCAAGAGCTGTATGCAATCCGCACTTTATCATTTCAAGTGATGAGAGAGTCACTTGTGCATTCGATGAATGCCACCACGTGTGTATACAGCACTGCCAGTGATATGCATCACTGGTTTTTGCCTGTCTTCAGAAATATTAAGCCAAGTTAGGACCAAAAATTAACACACGACTATTCAATTGCAAAAATACTGTAATCGACATAGCGAAACCTGGAAAAATAGGAGAGAATAATTTTCAGTGTTACATGTGAAACATATTACCACTATTTGCAGAAAATAATTCAATGCTGTTGTTGGACTCTTGGCCTGAACATAACAACTGCTCTGTCTTTAGGAGGACAATAAAAAACCATTAATACAATTGGGATTCCACCCAGGGCTAATAGTTTGATAAGCCTCTCCATAAAAAATATTTCAGCAGTGTAAAGCAATTTTCAGAAAGTTGTCAAACAAAATAATTTCCAATAGTTCTTTGTCATTTCAAGTTTACCAGCTGAACTGTATTATTAAACTTCAAATTATTTCTGCATTGTCAGTTTGCATCAGTACATTTTATGAATTTGATTAAGTATGCCTGGCATGCAGCACAATATGCAGAATGCTCATGACCACTTGTTATTCCATTCCAGTTCTGGCTAAATAAAACAAGTAATAACTATGAAGTACCTGAGTACATTGATTTTTCTGTTAACAGTTGTGCCTGATGTAAGGAAAATGTTATGCAGCACAATATGCAGAACAACACCCACAACCATTTCTTATTCCATTCCACTTCTATCTAAATACAACTAGTAATGACTGAAATAATTGAATGCACTTGTTTTTTAGTTAAATGATGTGCCTGGTGTGAGGAAAATGTTTGTTTTCTGCATGTAGTAACACTTCGCATTTTTGTGACGACTACAGGGCATAAACAAAGTGCTGTTTCACTGGTAAAATATACATTATTGAAAATTTTAAGAATGGCGCAACTTGAATTATTACAAAATATTTAACGTTAATAAAGTTTAAAGTCCCAACTGATGGAAGTCATCTGTAATGTAACATCATACATTCACTTTGTTTTCTTTCCTCTGGTACTCACTTGTGTAACAATTACATATGCAAAAGTTTAGCTGTCGATATGAACTGCAAGTTGTTCAAAAAATTAATGACTGCGGACATTTTTGGTATAGTTTAACTGCTTAAAATTTGCATGTGTGCACTTTAGTATGCTTGCTACACAGCGCTATGTTATTTTGCCATGGCTACATCTGCTTATTCGTTGTTTGTGAGCAAGGCAGAAAGGGCTGTACTAACTGCTGTTATAAGTGGTTCTTGACGCAGAAAAATAAATAACTTTAACTTTTCTTTTTAAATTCATGCAGTGTTCCTTAGCAGCTAAAATTCTGACATTTCATTTCTTTTGGTGAATTCTTCCTGCGTGGAAAATTTCAGGACAGGTTTCAAGTTGTCAGATTGGACCATTCCACTGTCAGTTCATTCTTCATTTCAACTACACACAGAAAGCGTTCAGCTATGTAATGTAACTTTTATCATATTCTATATTCCATTGTAATAATGTCATACGTTTGAAAGCAGTAGTTTACTAATATTGTTAAATGGCAGTTATTGAAGCTGAATTTGCATTTGGACTTTTCCCTCAAGGCTGTGGTTCAAGTATGATCTTAAAATGGCATGTAATTTCCTGTGTAAAGAACTATGGCCCTAGGTATGACATCAAACAAAAATACCTATTTAAAACAAACACTATTTCTGTACCACTTGCAGTCACCTCCCTCACATTTTCCAGCACTTTTGCACAATCTATGAGGTGTTTTTGAGATGTCTTCAGTGCAGTGCCTTAATTAAACTTCATAGGATACAAGAATAAATATGAAAACCCCCAAATACATCACATTAGCCTTGCAAATATGTTTGTTTGCTCCTAGCAGCCAATCACAGAACAGGATACTCAGCAGTACACAAATATCAGTGTCTTCACATAACGATACTCCAAAGAATTTAAATTACGTTGCACGAGTAGTACGACAGCCTCTTATAGAATCAAGTTCATTGATTTTATCAACTCATAACATAACCTGGATCTTGGGCGAAGTTACAGATAGTGAAGTCAACAAAATGTCATACACGAAATATAAAATATAATGTTGAAATGTTCCATTTTCCCACCAGAAACATATTGCTGAAATCGCATATCCTGTGCTGTGACTGGCTGACGTAAGCAAACAGCGTAGGACCCATACTGATTTATGTGCTTATGAATTAACAGTGCAATATTTGGTGGATTTTGTATTTACACTTAACATCTTACGAAAATATGCAGTTTAACTGATACACTGCATTACAGATCTCTCCACAATGTGATCTTTTATTTATTTATTCCACAAAAATATCAAGAAATGTAATATCACAGAATAAAACTGATACTTCTTTTTCATTTTAAATTGCTTCATTAATGTGAGAAATGGAACTGTGATGAAACCACCAAGTTTTTGATGAATTTGAAGGGACAAATAATTCAGGCTGAGGTAAAGGAAACACTGGAACACACCTGGGTTGTGCCTTCAAACTAGAGTAACAATTCTCATGGCCGCAATCAATTTCAAGTCTGTGGTAACAGCTCAAGGTTCATGCTTGAAGTGTAGCATAATAATGATGAACAAATAGTCTGTTATGTACATGTGAAATAGTAGATCTCAGCCATTAGATAATCCTAAAGGATATAAACCCATTCATAATTTAGTTGAACAGCAATTGTCAGGTAGTCTAGACACTGTCAAATATCAGTTGTGTGTCAATTTGTCTTTAGTGTTCAAATATTCTGGTTGCTCCCCCCCCCCCCCCCCCCCCACACACACACACACACACACACACGCACACACACATACACACACACACACACACCAAACAGAAGTAAAATAACAAATCTATCAAGTAAATGTTGTTCAAATATCAGGTGGTCATTAACCAGCAAGACTCCCTTTCTCACAAGTTTGTTCATTACAAAGATATGAATAGCTTATTTTCCTTTTTTTATACCACCCTATAATTTTTTATTCAGTGATCCTCTCCTACTCAAGACCTGTTCAAAAATGTACCACAGTGCACAAAGGAAAATCCAGGGTGGAATAATGACAATATGAAAAGGATTTCTACTTTCTGTATGTTGGTGTACTCACACAAATCTTCAACTGCAGATGATTGACTGAATGACTGAAATGCACTCTCCATGTGTTTTCATTTGTTTACTGATAATGACAGAGTGTGGATGAGTTATGTTATTCCAGATACCTGCACTATGTGCTAGCACATGAGAGTCAAAGTAAATTTTGTGTTACATTTTTAGTAATGTCATGTTTACATGTATGGTACACTGGGATATGTTTTTGAACAGGTCTTGATGTGAAGATGTGAATTATCAAATAAAATAATACAGGGTGCTATCTAAAAAAGACATATTACTTTCATGTCTTTAAAACAAAGTAAGTTTCTAGCGAGGCAATCATGCTTGTTAATGTCTCCGTAGAAACTAAACAACATTTGCTCAATACATTTTTTTATTCTGCTTCCCTCTTTCCTGATGAAGCAACCGTTGGTTGCCAAAGCTTGAATTTTGTGTGTATGTTTGTGTTTATTTGTGTGTCTATCGACCTGCCAGCACTTTCGTTTGGTAAGTCAGATCATCTTTGTTTTTAGATATATTTTTCCCACGTGCAATATTTCCCTGATGTGACGTACCAAACGAAAGCGCTGGCAGGTTGATAGACACAAACAAACACAAACATACACACAAAATTCAAGCTTTCGCAACCAACGGTTGCTTCATCAGGAAAGAGGGAAGGAGAGGGAAAGACAAAAGGATGTGGGTTTTAAGGGAGAGGGTAAGGAGTCATTCCAATCCCAGGAGCAGAAAGACTTACCTAGGGGGAAAAAAAGACAGGTATACACTCGCACACACACACATATCCATCCGCACATACACAGTCACAAGCAGACATTTGTAAGCGCAAAGAGTTTGGGCAGAGATGTCAGTCGAGGCGGAAGTACAGAGGCAAAGATGTTGTTGAAAGACAGGTGAGGTATGAGCGGCGGCAACTTGAAATTAGCGGAGGTTGAGGCCTGGATCAGACTCTGAATGCGGCTCTCCAGCAGGGATACGACTTCCTCAAATCCTGCCCCGAAAAGAGATCCATCCTTCACGAAATCCTCCCCACTCCTCCAAGAGTGTCTTTCGGCTGTCCACCTAACCTTCGTAACCTCTTAGTTCATCCCTATGAAATCCCCAAACCACCTTCCCTACCTTCTGGCTCCTACCCTTGTAACCGCCCCCGGTGTAAAACCTGTCCCATGCACCCTCCCACTACCTACTCCAGTTATGTAACCCGGAAGGCGTACACGATCAAAGGCAGAGCCACGTGTGAAAGCACCCACGTGATTTACCAACTGACCTGCCTACACTGTGAAACTTTCTATGTGGGAATGACAAGCAACAAACTGTCCATTCGCATGAATGGACACAGGCAGACAGTGTTTGTAGGTAATGAGGATCACCCTGTGGCTAAACACGCCTTGGTGCACGGCCAGCACATCTTGGCACAGTGTTACACCGTCCGCGTTATCTGGATACTTCCCACTGACACCAACCTATCAGAACTCCGGAGATGGGAACTTCCCCTTCAATATATCCTCTCCTCCCGTTACCCACCAGGCATCAACCTCCGCTAATTTCAAGTTGCCGCCGCTCATACCTCACCTGTCATTCACGAATATCTTTTCCTCTGTACTTCCGCCTCGACTGATATCTCTGCCCAAACTCTTTGCCTTTACATATGTCTGCTTGTGTCTGTATATGTGCAGGTGGATGTGTGTGTGTGTGTGTGTGTGTGTGTGTGTGTGTGTGTGTGTTTGTGTGTGTGTGTGTCCCTTTTTCCCCCCAAGGTAAGTCTTTCCACTCCCGGGATTGGAATGACTCCTTACCCTCTCCCTTAAAACCCACATCCTTTCGTCTTTCCCTCTCCTTCTCTCTTTCCTGATGAAGCAACCGTGGGTTGCGAAAGCTTGAAATTTGTGTGTGTGTGTGTGTGTGTGTGTGTGTGTGTGTGTGTGTGTGTGTTTGTTATTATCTCTATCAACGTACCAACGCTCTTGTTTGGTAAGTTACAGAATCTTTGTTTTTATATATATTTTTCCCACGTGGAATGTTTCCCCCTATAGAGTGAGGTGTTTATGGATTGGCAGCACAATGTCTCAAAAAATAACTTATAAGTTATGACAATGCTATCTTTTGAAAACTTTTGAGTGCACAGTGGCAGAGTTTTGTTTCTTTTTTTTACTTTAATTGATCAGGTTTAATACGTTTAACCTAAATTTCTTTTTTTTTTTTTTTTTTCTCAATACTGAAAATATGTGATAATGATGTCAATAAATATAATGTAATTAACACAGGCATATTTCTGTTTTCAATGTTGTTGTTGTGGTCTTCATTTTATGTCACCTCTACTTCGACCATCATCAGTTAGTTTGCTGCCCAAATAGCAAAACTCATCTACTACTTTAAGTTTCTCATTTCCTACTCTAATTCCCTCAACATCACCTGATTTAATTCAATTACATTCCATTACCCTTGTTTTGCTTCTGTTGATGTTCATCTTATATCCTTCTTTCAAGACACTGTCCGTCCAGTTCAATTGCTCTTCCAAGTCCTTTGTTGTCTCTGATAGAACTACAATGCTACTTGCAAACCTCAAAGTGTTTATTTCTTCTCAATTGATTTTAATTCCTATTCCAAATTTATCTTTTGTTTCCTTTATTGCTTGCTCAACATACAGATTCAATAACATCAGAGTAGGCTAAACCCTCTCTCACTTCCTTCTCAACCACTGCTTCCCTTTTGTGCACCTCAACTCTTATAACTGCCATCTGGTTTCTATACAAATTGTAAATAACCTTTTGCTCCCTGTATTTCACCCCTGCCACCTTCAGAATTTGAAAGACAGTATTCCCGTCAGCAGTTTTCAATATAAAACTGTAAAACAATGAACTAAAACAAAAAGGAAGTATACACAGTACTTCAAAAATAAGATGTCAATCAAAATTGCAAGTGAAAATACCACCATATTTAGGGCAAAATATCACCAAATTTGGCAAAAAAATTAACACAAAATTTGGCCAAAAATAACACAAATTTGGCAAAAAACCTAACATTTAGCAAAAAAAAAATATTAAACTGTGCCAAAAAAAATATTGAAATTGGCAAGAAACACCACCAAAATCAGCCATATAATAAAATGTTTTTTTCCTGTCCCTACCAACAACTTGTTCAGCACTTATGCTATACACAATATTCACCTTCCAATTAATATTCTTCTTGGTAGTTATCTTGTAATTCCATACTTATATTATCATCTGTACTAGCTCTGGCTAGGATTTCGTATTCTGGAGTACTGGGGCTACAAATTGTGAAGCTGTTTTCTATCATTGTTAAACTAATTTTTCTCTGACTGTTACCAACAACTGAAGTAGTATGTCAAACAATAAATTTGTAACTGTGTAAAATATATTCAACTGTTTTCAAGGATGTATTCTGCCAGCTCCTGTCTCTCTCCCCACCTCAACCACTTGCACAAATTTCTTGCAGCTCACCTAAACAGTGACCATGTCAAGAATGTCATATTAAACAAAGATATTTTTACAGGAGACTCAAATGATAACTTAACTGCATAGTCATCAATAAAAGGTAAAGTTTCTTTTCATCACAGCTCTCATTCTGAGTCCCAACACATAAGGCATTCCAATAATTTTTATGAAAACTTCCGGACGTATAACAACAATACCGCACAGTAACTTTTTCCACTATCTTACCAAAACCTAAAACCACTTCTCTGAGAATTCAGTTGCCAAATATGCCTGCATTATGTTTCTTAATACACCTAAATCCAACCCGTCATCATTTCAATTGACAACCATCTTTCACTGTTCAAAGTAAACTGCAGGTCATTCCAGATGATACCCAACTCCTATAGTTGGAGTCATGTATGATGGCAGTTGAGTTTAGGCTTTTTCTGTGCATCTACATCACACATTCTCTGAAAGCCAATGAGAATTCAGTAGTGTCCTGAGCACTCTGATCTGAATGCCATAGTTTATGCGAGCATTAAAAGTTATCATAGTAGTGCATTTTTATTCCACTTGTTGCGAGTTGTCATCACTGATGATGGTGGTAAGTGACGCACTCTGCATAAGCAAGCGAGAGACATAATTTTCTTCAAGCAGAAATCACGCGTATTTCCATACCACAACTGTCGCTTGAAATCGACAGTAATAATGCAATCCTTGCCTTGAATGTGCGAACCGCCATCGTTCATGGGTCGGACTATAGTTTTCAAAGAAATCTCTCTTCTTTCTCTTTCATACTTTTGACATGTCTCAGCTCTATGAATTCTACAGATCCAATCAACTTAGCCCAATTCTTTTGGGAATCTCTTCAACAGCTGAATGTTTCCTTTTTACTTTCTTCCTATTTTCTTTGCCATTTATGAACCACTCTTATAATCTCTTTTTGTTGCTTATCTAAGGTATCTGTCCATCTATAAAATTGACATCTGCCTCTATTGGGCAGCAAGCTTTTTATTTTATAACAAAAAGCAATTGTCATATTTAAATATAATTTTTCCATTTTTCATTGGGAACTGATTGGTAAGTTGCAGATGTAAAAGACTCTCTACATAACGAGAGCATGACTAAAACATTTATCACATCCCACATCTTTTTACAGATGACTTGATCATGTCAAAGTCTTTCTCATGTTAGGTGTCCTAATCCTACAATCCTCATTATTATCACAGTCTGGAAGAGCAAACTGCTTGTAAATTCATGAGCATATAGCACACATGTAGTTTAACATTATACTATAACTAGGATTGATAGGATATTAGCTCAATGAGACAAGGAGAAAAGCAGTTGTCTTTCTTCAAGGTGCCATCTCACGATTTGTACACAATGATTTAAGGAGCTGAACAAAACCTGAATCAAGATGGTCAGGTAGAGTTCTGAATCGAAAATTGAATCCTTACTCATTTTCACAATCATTACAACTATACTCTCTAAAATACATGCTTAAACTGCACCATTTGGAAATTGCAATGTACATTAAAATTTACTACAGTAGGTCCCAAACAATGTGGTAAAATCTCACAATAACCCACTTTATTTTGTACCACTTGACTTAAGTTACTAGTAACACCAAACGGTTAGAGTGGGGTAGAACTTTATGTGAAAAAACCTCAAGAAATTATGTAACACATATCAATTATTCTTTTACATACCTGTATGTCAAATGGCAATGAATTTCCAATGAAACTTGTGAACCCTTTGTCAACAGATTGTTCATCTTGTATTACAGCAGTCTTACTGGGCTGCGAATTAGAAGTACAGTCGTTCAGAAAACTGTTAGTGGGCAGCTCTGGAATCAAGACAAAGGAAAAAAATTAACAATCTTTTGATAGTAGAATGTTACAGACATCCAAATGTTTGCTAGTAATTTCATTAACACATAAATCTACTAATAAAATTATATTAATTTTTACAGAACTACTGACTGTTACACAATCCATTTATCTAATTACACATTAAAAGAATACAATGAAATTACAAAAATGCAGGCAGTGCAGTATATGGCACTACAAATAAATTTAAGTTGTACTCTGACAAGCAGAAGCTATGAAGTTTCTCACACAAGAGTAACTGCAACTTGTCACTTCCTACATTTATATTCAATGTTAACAAATTAACCCTCTCAGAAATGCTTTTCCTGCTATTGCCAGTTTGCATTTTATATACTGTTTATTTCTGCCACTGTTAGTTATTTTCCTGTCAAAATAGCAAAACTCTTCCATTACTTTTACTGTCTCATTTCCTAATCTAATTCCTTCAGTCTTCATTTAATTTGACTATAAAATAATGCTCTACTTCTGTTTTTGTTGATGTTAATTTTTCTGATGAGGAGACGTCCCCAGTGGTGGGATCAACTTTTTGAAACAATCTACACAACGGTGCGTCCAAGGAATCACAGCCTGCAGCCTCTCACCCTTGTGGATCCTTGTTTGCAGGTGATCGACGAAAAAAGAAAATTTCAGTATTTTGTTGATGCTCTATAACTACTAAAAATAGCATTAATGTACAGATTGGTTGCATAGTGTAATGGTTACGGTACTGATACATGCAAAAGACTGGGGATTCAAATCTTGTCAGGCATTTCGAAATTTTTTATTTTTAAGTCTTTATGGAAATGACTTTGACCATTATTTTATTCAATTAATTGGTTTAAATGTAATTTTCTTTTGTATTCCTCTATCGTGTCATCTTAGTCAACGTATTAAATACAAATTTGCTCTCTTTTTCTTCCGATCAATCTTTTCCCACTTGTAATTCTTGTCCATGTGGTTTTGATTATTTTTGTGTGTTAACGCTGCTGACGTTCCTAATTTAAACTAGAGGTATGTGATGCTGTAAATATGATTCCCAATTACCAAATCGTGAATACGCCCGAACTAAAAATTTATCACCATAATGTGCAATCCCTGCGTAATAAGACCGATGAAATTAACGTTCTATTAACACATGAACTTAATGATATCTCAGTGTTATGCATTTCTGAGCACTGGCTTAACCCAGAATTAATCCAGAATACGAAAATAAACAAATTTGTCTTGGCTGCTTACTACTGCAGGAAAAACAGCAAACAGGGTGGGGTAGCAATTTACACAAAGGAAAATGTAGATTTTATTACACTACCTGACTTAACTAGGGCAAATGTCGAAAAGGATTATGAAATTGCAGCTATAAAAATTGCTCAGTTCAACCTGGTTATTGCTACAGTTTACCGATCACCGTCCGGGAATTTTGAACTTTTCTTAAACAAAATGGAGTCATTGCTAAATAAAGTAAATAAAATAGATTGTGAACTGATAATCTGTGGTGACTTCAATATTGACTTCCTCACGAATAGTGGAAATAGGGAGACCATTTTGAACCTTGCAACGTCCTACAATTTAAAGGCTGAAGTAAAAGCAGCTACCCGAGTATCAGAAACTTGTCAAACAGCTCTTGATCAGTTTCTAGTAAAGAAGAGTTTACACAACACCTCACTAAAAATTTTCAATGCAGGTTTTAGTGATCATCTTGCTCAAATATTAAGCATAAAAGTACAAGGCAGTATTATTAACAACAGGTCTCTTAGAACAGCATATCGAAGCTATAATCAGCATAATGTGAACTACTTCAACAACTTATTACAGAAAGAAAAATGGCTAGGAGTGTACAAAATGAATGATATAAATGAAAAATTGGCACTTTCATTGATACATTAACCCATTTCTTTGAACTTGCATTCCCACTGAAAACATTAACCATAGGGAATAAGGGTTTCATGCCAGAAGAAAAGACTACTTCATGAAATATGTAACTCAAAAAATTCCTCACCTGTAGTACGCGCATACTATAAAAAATACTCCAAAATATTAAGAAAAGTAATAAAAGCAGCAAAAATAATGCATAATGATGAAATCATTTATAATTCAGCTAATAAATCAAAGGCTATGTGGAGTGTTATAAAAAAAGAATGTGGAGAATACAGACAACCTTGGAAAAATATAACACTATCACATAAAAATAAAAAAGTAACAAACCCCTTAGAAGTAGCTAACACATTTAACAACTTTTTCACAGGTGTTGCTGAAAATATGTTACAATCAAACTTTAAGAGCATCCAGGCAAATGAATATAAAATAAGTACATGTAGAGGATCAATGTACATCAGTTCTGTTTCACAAGATGAAGTAGCTAAAGCAATAAAAGGACTAAAAAATTCCAAATCGGCAGGTATTGATGGTATACCTGCAACAATGTTAAAGAAGAGCGCATCAAACCTAATTGAAGTACTCACACATTTATGCGACTGCTCACTTCAGGCAGGCACTTTCCCTGATGTGTTAAAAACATCAAAAGTTATTCCTGTATATAAAAAAGGGGATAAAGACAATGTAAATAACTACAGACCCATCACAATTTCCTCCTGCATCTCTAAAGTACTGGAAAACGTTATGTATGAGAAACTTATGAAATTTATAAATAAAAACAGCATCCTATGTAATGAACAACATGGATTCAGAAATAAGAGGTCAACGACAACTGCTGTCTATGAGTGCATCAATTCCATCCTAAACCTGATGGACAAAAAACAGGAAACAATAGGAGTCTTTATTGACTTGTCAAAAGCATTTGACATGGTGGACCATAAAATTCTGCTATCAAAGCTAGAAAGATATGGTATTCGAGGTCTGTCCAACAAGTGGATCAGTTCCTTCCTGACAAATCGTATGCAGGCAGTGTGCGTCAAGCACACAGATATTGAACTAAAAACTGTATCTAATCACTTATCTGACTATAAACAAATAAAATGTGGTGTACCCCAAGGATCCGTATTGGGACCCCTTCTGTTTCTTCTGTACATAAATTATCTAAGCTTAAATATTGATGCACACAAATCAATCATATTTGCAGATGACACCACGATTCTATTAAAAGGAGACGATGATGAACAGTTACAGCAGACAGTAAACACGGTCACGAAACAACTTAGCAGCTGGGCACAGAGTAACCAGCTTGTAATAAACAGTAAGAAAACCGTTGCTCTAAAATTCCACAATGTTCCTAACAAGGACATGTTTATCCCAACAGTCTCTATCAATGACGAACCAGTTGGTAACAGTACTGAAACCAAATTCTTAGGACTTTGGCTGCAGAGTAACATCAGATGGAATAAGCATATTGAATGTCTCAATACAGAACTGAGCAAAACATGTTATCTTCTTTGTTCATTAAAATCATGCTGTAGTGAGAAAACAGTAATGAATGCATATCATGCGTACTTTCATTCTCGTCTTAGATATGGGGTCACCTTCTGGGGAAACTCTAAAATAGCTAATAGCACTTTTAAACTACAAAAAAGGGCCATTAGAATCTTGTTTGGGTGCAAGCCTAGAGACTCTTGTAAGCCCCTGTTTAAGAAATCTGGTATTCCCCCATTACCGTGTGTATACATTATGGAAACCCTTTTGTTCTTTAAATTAAATGTAATAGGCAAGGACCAGAGGCTACAAAAAAACTGTGATATACATGAGCACTTTACCAGACAAAACAGGAACTTACATATGACTCAAATCAGCACAGCACTGTGCCAAAAAGGTACTTTTCACATGGGAGTTAAGCTTTATAACAAACTTCCTGAAAACATAAAAGCTATCACTGAGGTCAATACATTTGGAAAATCTCTAAAGTCATATTTACAGCATCACTGCTTTTATTCCATTGAAGAATATTTAAATTTATGAAATGTGTTATATAAATACTTGTGTGTAAAGTGTATTATTGTAAGCTTAAATATGTATGCCTTGAAATTACTTTCAGCCTGTATATTTATAACTTGACTTGTCCAATGTCTTATGCATAAGCTGCTATGTAGACAACAGGACCAATAAAATACAATCTACAATCAATTTAATTTCTTCTATTTTTATCGTCTACGTTCATGTTAATGATTCATTATTTTTATTTCTCACTTTGCTTGAATTTCATTTTTCTTATATCCCAGCTTCCGTTTAAACCACCATCCTTGTTATTTTGTCTAAGTTCCAATAAGAATTTATGTTTTGAATTTCTGTATGATGACTGTTTTCCAAAATGATATACACCTTGTAACAAAAATACATTCCTGACTCTATTGCATGGTCCATATAAATAGATAATTTCATCTTTTGTTTTTTTAACCCACAGATCACCATTTTCAAATGTTTAAACATCATGATAAATAAATCAAAATAATTAAATTGTTTTTTTCACACACAGATCACCACTTTCAAATATTTAAACATCATGATGAATAAATAAAAATAATTAAATTCAAATACACAAAGAATCAAAGTGGAAAAGAATGATACGAAGGAAAAACAAGAGCAAATGAGGAAGTTAATATGTTGACTAAAATGATGTGACAAAGAAATATAAATTAAAAATGTGTGTAAACATAGTAATCAGAGTTATTTCCATAAAGATTTAGAACTAAAAAATTTCAAAATACCTGACAAGATTTAATCCCCACAATCTTTTGCTTATGAGATCAGCACCTTAACCATTACACTACATACACAGTCCGTAAATACATATTATTATTAAGTCCATAGACTATCATGAGAAATTCTGATTCCCCCCAGACAAGGGACCACCAGGCAGAGTGGCTGCAGTGTACGATTCTTTGGACCCTAACTGACATCGCCGTACAGATTGTTTCAAAAAGACAATCCCACTGCTGGGGACCTCTCCTTGTGAGACACTATCCATTTCTACATGGCAGATTAAAACTGTGTGCTGGACCGACACTCAAACTCAGTACCTTTGCCTTTTGCGGACAAGTGCTCTACCATCGGAGTTACCTAAGCACGACTCACGATCCGTCCTCACAACTTTAATTCTGGCAGTACCTCACCTCCTCGTCCTCACTGTGAGCATGGGCCCGCGAAATGCAAAGGTCTTGAGTTCGAGTCTTGGTCCGGCACATAGTTTTAATCTTCCATGAAGTTTCATATCAGCACACACACCACTGCAAAGTGAAAATTTCATTCTGGGAACTGTCCACTTCATTCAACTTATCTTCCAAGTCCTTTGCCATCTTTGGCAGAACTGCAATGTTATTGGCACACCTCAAAGTTTTTTATTTAATATTTATTTATTCAATCGATTATTCCCCTTTAGGAGAGCGACTGAAATTGAATTCATGATTTTATTTTTTCGATGTTTCCCCCTTCCTCTTCCAGAAACTCTTCGTCCTCCCACAATGTTCTCTCTTCTATTTGTCTGTCCACTTTTTACCAGGTTGTTGCATTGTTTTTTGCCCGAACTTCACATTCACGATTTTACTCTGGCACTTGTTGCGATCTTCGAAATTTTCTATGTTTATCTGTTGCATGTCCCTCTGGATCTGCTTTAGGCACTCCGTGCTGCATTAACTCTTTGTTATGATGTCGAGTAGTTTCTTTCCTGGTCTGGTGTTCTCCATACTGTATATGTGTGTGTAGAACTTTTCTCAGCGTTTCCTGATTTATTTATTTATTTATTTATTTATTTATTCCTCCTTTAATTTTAATTTCTTAGGTTACACTGCAACCCTGTTTCACTATCTTCTCAGCTACAGCTTATCATGCATGTCCTCCACCTCTTATAACTGCAGTCGGGTTTCTGTATAGGGGTGGTCATACTGCTTTAATTATCACCTTGAAAAAAATCAAGCTACAACCTTGAAACTTGGTGATGGCATTGGTTCCTCTCTACATACTCACCAATGTGAAAAATTTTTTCCAAACAATGAATGTCTTGGTGGACAATGAATCTGCATTTTGGCTGTCCAGGAAACTTTCCACCTTGAAAACCATCCTGTCATCACTCTGGAAATACCAACCAAGCAACTGTTTCTTCATGTTAGGAAAGAAGTATAAGTCACTGGGTGCTATGTTAGGAGAATATGGAGGGTGATGCAAAATCTGATAGCCAAAAGAAGAACCAGTGTGCATTAACCATTCCCTTTGAAGAATGAGCTGGGGCATTATCCTGGAACAGGAACACCCCCTCCGATTGCTTCCTGCAATGCTTTGTTCTGACAACCTCCAGGAAACACATCCACTGATTTTGGTAGTATACTCCAGTGATGGTATGTCCGTCAAAAGCATGATCTCTTATCTCTACACCATGTAAATCCCAAAAAAACATTCAGCATCACCTTGCTGAATGATGGTCTTCCCCATGTTTACTTTGCTCCTTTGTCTCGTGGTCATAATGGCACACCAAGCATTTGTTTATAGTGATTATAAATTATTCTGAACTGATGTGACACAGATGCAACATTTTTGCTGCTACCTTGGTTCAACAGGTCTTGGTGTAAGTAGTTGTGGAACATACCACGTGGTGACCTGTGTCATGTCCAAAATGTCGTACTAGACCTTGTAAACTTATCCATGACCGATTTGTACAAAATTTTTCAGTACTGCTTCAATTGTGACATGCTGCTCTTCAAGCAGCATGGCCTCTTAACAGGTAGATGGGTTGCCACTTCATTCTCCATCATTCAGACTTGGTTAACCAGAAAGAGTGTCTGCACCACCTAACCTCTGTGTAATATGCATTTCCACCAACTCGGCATGTACTATGAAGGTGTCGTTCCCTTCATATGCAGAAAATGAATCGCCACACGATATTCCACTTTATCTAATCATTGCGCCACTTTGATTTAGTTCCTCTACAAGTATGCCACAGTACTGCTGTGTGGGAATTTCAACATGTACTGACACTGCGGACATGTACCTGCAAACAAACAAACAATTAATGACATAACACAAGGAAAAGGCAACCACTCATCTAGAATGGACTGATGCACAGAGCACAGTAATATATAACAGAAAACAGCATTCACACCAGTTTTCGAGCATTAGCTCTTTTTTTCAGCAATAGCACATACTTTGACACAAACAACCACACAGAAATTCACACACACATTCCCTTGGCCACAGCAAAAGTCCAGCTATAGGCAAGTGGTTGTCTTTCCCTCATGCATACTGCTCCAACCAGTAATTCTGATTATTGGTAAAAAATTATTTACATAAATTTATTGTTTCAAGGTGATGACTAGAATTTACTGACCACCCCTCGTACAAGTTATAGATAATCAGAAATTCAATGAGTTTTTTTAAAAAAAATGGCTCTGAGCACTATGGGACTCAACATCTTAGGTCATAAGTCCCCTAGAACTTAGAACTACTTAAACCTAACTAACCTAAGGACATCACACACACCCATGCCCGAGGCAGGATTCGAACTTGCGACCGTAGCAGTCCCGCGGTTCCGGACTGCAGCGCTGAGTTTTTTCAAACAGATGTTATAAATGTACATTTCCCCTTCTTAAATCTTTCTTCTAGGTTTAACACTAGGACCGCCGAGTGGTCAATTTGACCACATTACATGTAAATTTGAAAACAGATTATTTAAAGATTGTTGTGCGTCACTCCCCGGATTTATTCTTAGCACTCATCAACAATGTACTAAATATGTTGGTTACTGAAGTTTATTTGCATTGTTTGAATTTAAAAGCTCAACAATGCAATATGTCATTTATTGTTTGCTATTGGGTTTCGCATAAACATTTGAGTACTGGTCTCAGAGCAGTAGACATGGCTCAAATGTCACAGCGATACAAACCACGACCACGGCCACTTTCAGATGAAGAAATTGTAACACTTTTGTACAAATCAGATGCTGAAAATGATCCTGAAGTTGAGGACCTTGTGGAAGATTCTACAGATGAAGATTACCAACCTGTTGCTAATGTGGATAGTGACAGCTCCGAGACTGAATATGAAGGTAATTTACATTCACTTATATTTATTATTATTATTATTATTATTATTATTATTATTATTGTTATTGTTACTATATGAATAATGATCACTATTATAACAGAGCTGACACTTCTACTGCTACTTCTGTTACTGCTATTTTATTGTGTGGTATGTTATCTTTATAATGAGTTGTAGCTTTCTAATTGTCTCTTTCCTCGCGCAGTTGCTGAACCAGGACCAAGCAGTAATATAAACAATGCCAGAGAAGGACCTACCCTGGGTAAAAAAAATAACTGCACCTTGTGTATGTGGACCAATACAGAATCGACGTAGAAGAGGAGAACGAAGTGAGGGTTCACTTCCAGAACCTGGGGAAGGATGGGATCACGGAGTGGACTGTAGCAGACTTCCGTTTTACTAATCCAGGTAGGATAGGTCAATAGAATATATTGAAAGAAACACAGGGACCTACTCCACATGCAAAGCAGCACGCCTCAAATGATAATGCTTCGAGTGCCTGGCGCCTTTTAGTTGATCAATCAATGTTGAAACACATAAAGAAATGCACAGAAGCACAGGCACAACGGCTTCTTGGAAATGATTCCTGGAGTTTGAATTTAGAAGAATTAGATGCGTTTGTTGCTTTATTATATGTTTGTGGTGCACTAGGTGCCAGATGTATTGAAGTAGATGAGTTGTAGTCGAAAAAGTGGGGAGCCCCATTTTTCACTGACACAATGAGCAGAAACAGGTTTCGAGAAATTTTGAAATATCTGCGTTTTGATGAAAAAATACACAGTCGGAACGTTTGAAAAGTGACAAATTTGCACTTATATCAACTACTTGCATGCAGCTTACTGTATGGTTAAATGATGATGCCGTTCTTTTGGGTAAAATATTCCGGAAGTAAAATAGTCCCCCCTTCGGATCTCTGGGCGGGGACTACTTAGGAGGACGTCGTTATCAGGAGAAAGAAAACTGGCATTCTACGGATCGGAGCGTGGAATGTCAGATCCCTTAATCGAGTAGGTAGGTTAGAAAATTTAAAAAGGGAAATGGATAGGTTAAAGTTAGATATAGTAGGAATTAGTGAAGTTCGCTGGCAGGAGGAACAAGACTTTTTGTCACGCGAATACAGGGTTATAAATACAAAATCAAATAGGGGTAATGCAGGAGTCGGATTAATAATGAATAAAAAAATAGGAGTGCGGGTAAGCTACTACAAACAGCACAGTGAACGCATTATTGTGGCCAAGATAGACACGAAGCCCACGCCTACTACATTAGTAAAAGTTTATATGCCAACTAGCTCTGCAGATGACGAAGAAATTGAAGAAATGTATGATGAAATAAAAGAAATTATTCAGATAGTGAAGGGAGACAAAAATTTAATAGTCATGGGTGACTGGAATTCGGTAGTAGGAAAAGGGAGAGAAGGAAACGTAGTAGGTGAATATGGATTGGGGCTAAAAATGAAAGAGGAAGCCGCCTGGTAGAATTTTGCACAGAGCACAACTTAATCATAGCTAACACTTGGTTCAAGAATCATAAAAGAAGGTTGTATACAGGGAAGAAGCGCGGAGATACTGACAGGTTTCAGATAGATTATACAGGGCGTTACAAAAAGGTACGGCCAAACTTTCAGGAAACACTCCTCACAAACAAAGAAAGAAAATATGTTATGTGGACATGTGTCCAGAAACACTTACTTTCCATGTTAGAGCTCATTTTATTACTTCTCTTCAAATCGCATTAATCATGGAATGGAAACACACAGCAACAGAACGTACCAGCGTGACTCCAAACACTTTGTTACAGGAAATGTTCAAAATGTCCTCCGTTAGCGAGGATACATGCATCCACCCTCCGTCGCATGGAATCCCTGATGCGCTGATGCAGCCCTGGAGAATGGCGTATTGTATCACATCCGTCCACAATACGGGCACAAAGAGTCTCTACATTTGGTACCAGGGTTGCGTAGACAAGAGCTTTCAAATGCAACCATAAATGAAATTCAAGAAGGTTTAGGTCAGGAGAGCGTGGAGGCCATGGAATTGGTCCGCCTCTACCAATCCATCGGTCACCAAATCTGTTGTTGAGAAGCGTACGAACACTTTGACTGAAATGTGCAGGAGCTCCATCGTGCATGAGCCACATGTTGCCATACTTGTAAAGGCACATGTTCTAGCAGCACAGGTAGAGTAACCCGTACGAAATCATGATAATGTGCTCCATTGAGCGTAGGTGGAAGAACATGGGACCCAACCAAGACATCACCAGCAATGCCTGCCCAAACGTTCACAGAAAATCTGTGTTGATGACGTGATTGCACAATTGCGTGCGGATTCTCATCAGCCCACACATGTTGATAGTGAAAATTTACAGTTTGATCATGTTGGAATGAAGCCTCATCCGTAAAGAGAACATTTGCACTGAAATGAGGATTGACACATTGTTGGATGAACCATTCGCAGTAGTGTACCCGTGGAGGCCAAACAGCTGCTGATAGTGCCTGCTCGTGCTGTACATGTTACGGAAACAACTGGTTCTCCCGTAGTACTCTCCATACAGTGACGTGGTCAACGTTACCTTGAACAGCAGCAACTTCTCTGACGCTGACATTAGGGTTATCGTCAACTGCACGAAGAATTGCCTCGTCCATTGCAGGTGTCCTCGTCGTTCTAGGTCTTGCCCAGTCGCGAGTCATAGGCTGGAATGTTCCGTGCTCCCTAAGACGCCGATCAATTGCTTCAAACGTCTTCCTGTCGGGACACCTTCGTTCTGGAAATCTGTCTCGATACAAACGTACCGCGCCACGGCTATTGCCCCATGCTAATCCATACATCAAATTGGCACCTGCCAACTCTGCATTTGTAAACATTGCACTGACTGCAAAACCACGTTCGTGATGAACACTAACCTGTTGATGCTACGTACTGATGTGCTTGATGCTAGTACTGTAGAACAATGAGTCACATGTCAACACAAGCACCGAAGTCAACATTACCTTCCTTCTATTGGGTCAACTGGCGGTGAATCGAGGAAGTACAGTACATACTGACGAAACTAAAATGAGCTCTAACATGGAAATTAAGCGTTTCCGGACACTTGTCCACATAACATCTTTTCTTTATTTGTGTGTGAGGAATGTTTCCTGAAAGTTTGGGCGTACCTTTTTGTAACACCTTGTATAATGATAAGACAGAGATTTAGGAACCAGGTTTTAAATTGTAAGACATTTCCAGGGGCAGATGTGGACTCTGACCACAATCTATTGGTTACGAACTGTAGATTAAAACTGAAGAAACTGCAAAAAGGTGGGAATTTAAGGAGATGGGACCTGGGCAAACTGACTAAACCGGAGGTTGTATAGAGTTTCAGGGAGCATAAGGGAACAATTGACAGGAATGGGGGAAAGAAATACAGTAGAAGAGGAATGGGTAGCTTTGAGAGATGAAGTAGTGAAGGCAGCAGAGGATCAAGTAGGTAAAAAGACGAGGGTTAGTAGAAATCCTTGGGTAACAGAAGAAATATTGAATTTAATTGATGAAAGGAGAAAATATAAAAATGCAGTAAATGAAGCAGGCAAAAAGGAATACAAACGTCTCAAAAATGAGATCGACAGGAAGTGCAAAATGGCTAAGCAGGGATGGCTAGAGGACAAATGTAAGGATGTAGAGGCTTATCTCACAAGGGGTAAGATAGATACTGCCTACAGGTAAATTAAAGAGACCTTTGGAGAAAAGAGAACCACTTGCATGAATATCAAGAGCTCAGATGGAAACCCAGTTCTAAGCAAAGAAGGGAAAGCAGAAAGGTGGAAGGAGTATATAGAAGGTCTATACAAGGGTGATGTACTTGAGGACAATATTATGGAAATGGAAGAGGATGTAGATGAAGATGAAATGGGAGATATGATACTGCGTGAAGCGTTGACAGAGCACTGAAAGACCTGAGTTGAAACAAGGCCCCGAGAGTAGACAACATTCCATTAGAACTACTGATGGCCTTGGAAGAGCCAGTCCTGACAAAACTCTACCATCTGGTGAGCGAGATGTATGAGACAGGCGAAATACCCTCAGACTTCAAGAAGAATATAATAATTCCAATTCCAAAGAAAGCAGGTGCTGACAGATGTGAAAATTACCGAACAATCAGTTTAATAACTCACGGCCTCAAAATACTAACGCGAATTCTTTACAGACGAATGGAAAAACTGGTAGAAGCCGACCGCGGGGAAGATCAGTTTGGATTCCATAGAAATGTTGGAACACGTGAGGCAATACTGACCCTACGACTTATCTTAGAAGCTAGATTAAGGAAAGGCAAACCTACGTTTCTAGCATTTGTAGACTTAGAGAAAGCTTTTGACAATGTTGATTGGAATACTCTCTTTCAAATTCTGAAGGTGGCAGGGGTAAAATTCAGGGAGCGAAAGGCTATTTACAATTTGTACAGAAACCAGATGGCAGTTATAAGAGTCGAGGTACATGAAAGGGAAGCAGTGGTTGGGAAGGGAGTGAGCCAGGGTTGTAGCCTCTCCCCGATGTTATTCAATCTGTATATTGAGCAAGCAGTGAAGGAAACAAAAGAAAAATTCAGAGTAGGTATTAAAAGCCAAGGAGAACAAATAAAAACTTTGAGGTTCGCCGATGACATTATAATTCTGTCAGACAGAGCAAAGGACTTAGAAGAGCAGTTGAACGGAATGGATAGTGTCTTGAAAGGAGAATATAAGATGAACATCAACAAAAGCAAAACGAAGATAATGGAATGTAGTCGAATTAAGTCAGGTGATGCTCATGGAATTAGATTAGGAAATGTGATACTTACAGTAGTGAAGAAGTTTTGCTATTTGGGGAGCAAAATAACTCATGATCATCGAAGTAGAGAGGATATAAAATGTAGACTGGCAATGGCAAGGGCAGTGTTTCTGAAGAAGGGAAATTTGTTGACATCGAGTATAGATTTAAGTGTCAGGAAGTCGTTTCTGAAAGTATTTATATGAAGCGTAGCCATGTATGGAAGTGAAACATGGACGATAAGTAGTTGGACAAGAGGAGGAGGAGATTAGTGTTTTACGTCCCGTCGACAACGAGGTCATTAGAGACGGAGCGCAAGCTCGGGTGAGGGAAGGATGGGGAAGGAAATCGGCCGTGCCCTTTCAAAGGAACCATCCCGGCATTTGCCTGAAGCGATTTATGGAAATCACGGAAAACCTAAATCAGGATGGCCGGAGGCGGGATTGAACCGTCGTCCTCCCGAATGCGAGTCCAGTGTGCTAACCACTGCGCCACCTCGCTCGGTATTTGGACAAGAAGCGAATAGAAGCTTTCGAAATGTGGTGCTACAGAAGAATGCTGAAGATTAGATGGGTAGATCATAGAACTAATGAGGAGGTATTGAATAGGATTGGGGAGAAGTTTGGGGCACAACTTGACTAGAAGAAGGGATCAGTTGGTAGGACATGTTCTGAGGCATCAAGGGATCACCAATTTAGTATTGGAGGGCAGCGTGGAGGGAAAAAATCGTAGAGGGAGACCAAGAGATGAATACACTAAACAGATTGAGAAGGACGTGGGTTGCAGTAGGTACTAGGAGATGAAGAAGCTTGCACAGGGTAGAGTAGCATGGAGAGCTGCATCAAACCAGTCTCAGGACTGAAGACCATAACAACAACATCAACTACTTGGAACCATTTTATAGGAAACTGTCAGTTGAATTACATACCTGGATTAAATGTCACTGAGGACGAACAACTTTTCCCCAGCAGAATCAGGTGTCCATATTTGCAATATATGCCGAATAAGCCTGATAAATTCGGAATCAAATTCTGGCTTCTAGCAGATGTAGAAACAAAATATCTTTGTAATGGGTTCCCTTATGTAGGAAAGAACGAACAGAGGGCACCTAATGGGAAACTTCCAGAACAAGTAGTAATGAAGTTGGTAGCTCCATATCGCAATAAGGGGCGAAATGTGACTACTGATAATTTTTTCACTACAGTCACACTTGGGGAGAGACTGGAAAAAGAAAAAACTAGTCTTGTCAGCACTATTAATTGTGCAAAAAAGAAATTCTGAACACTATAAAAAAAAATGAAAACTCCTCTTTATACGTCTGTTCTCTTGAAAAGGGAAGGTGGTACTCTGACTGTTTACCAAGGGAAAAAGAACAAAAATGTTCTTCTGTATAGCACCATGCACACAGATGTTGAAATACAAAATAATTCGAAACACCTTCCCGAAACAGTGAGCTTCTACAATAGCACAAAATTTGCTGTAGATGTCGAGGAAATATTCTGTCCGCTCTGGTACTCGTCGATGGCCTGTACACGTGTTTCACAATATCCTTGATTTAGCAACCATCAACGCATGGATCATTTTCAAGCTAGTGACGGGGATCAAAATAAGTAGGAGGAATTTCATCCTAAATGTAGCAGAAGAATCACGTAGAGCCTATATGGAAACCAGAAATCAGGAAAGGATGCCAACGGATGGAAAAGAAAAGGAAGAAAAGGACGATGGTGATGAAGAAAGAGGAGAAGCGAAAATTCCTGCGAAAGTAAGAAAACTATGCCAAACAAGGAAAAGCAGAAACAAGACAAATGAAGTGTGCAGTAAATGCAAGAGATATGTTTGTGGGCCGTGTACATATAAAGTAATAAAGACAGTAGTTTGTAATGCTTGTAAGTAGGATTAGGTACTATACATGGTCATATTTTATGAGTTGTCTTTCTCTTAATAAATTCATGGGTACTTAGTTTCTCCAGTAAGATTAATTTCTATTAATTTTAAAACTACTGCAATACAATTAGTATGGTTGCAGATAAATATTGTGAACTATGTTCTTTAATATTAGTAATATTATGTTCCCATTGTTGTTGTAAAATACAGTGATACTGTTATTAATTAAAGTGATACATTGTTATTGAGGTCATTAATATTTACATTAAACAGCACAGCATGTACTTACAAAGAAAATGGTCACTTTGACCACATCGGCAGTTCTAAGTATAGTACTAGTTCCGGCGGTTCTAGTGTTAAGTAAGTGTTCCTACATTTCATTAGAACCAAAACCGGTGTTAAACCTGAAGGGCTTCTATCAGTCTTGAATTCTCATCTGCTTAGTTAGTGTTAATATATTAAACTGATTTTTAGTAACAAGCACACCTGTCAGCATCTGCTTTTTTCAATGTTGGGATTATTACTTTCTTCTTGGAGTTGAGGTGATTTTATCTGTCTCAATTATCCTACATATCAGCTGGAACAGTTATGTATGGTTGGTTCTCCCAAGGATCGTAATAGCTGTTGTAAATGTCATTTAAACCAGATGTCTGTTTCAGTGAGTCTTTCAATGCTCAGTCAAATTCTTTTCATCTTATCATACGTTCCAAATCATCTTTACGAATTTCCTCTTCCCTATCCACAATACTTTCCTCAAGTTTCTCCTTTAACCATTCCTGCTGTGCCATTCTGTAATATCTGATAATTTATGTCCTTCAGACATTTTTATTCCCTTTCATTTTCAACATTTTTAAACTTTCTTCTCATTTATTAAATTTAATATATTGCACGTTATCCAGTGGTTCCTCCTGGACCTTGTCTTTTTGCATAGCTGTTTCTCTCCTGTTTTCACTATCTGATCTCTCAAAGCTGCCCATTCATCTTCTATTTTACTTCTTTTGCCTATTTTAATCAACTGTTGCCTTATACCCCCTTTGAAACTCCTGATAACCTCACTTTGTTTCAATTTATCCACATCCAATTTCCTTAATGTCCTATGTATGTGTGATTTTTAAAATTTTAATCCACAGTTTATTATCAAGAGATATAGTCAAAGGCCACATCTAGTAATG
The DNA here is from genome assembly GCF_023864345.2 of Schistocerca serialis cubense. Classification (NCBI taxonomy): domain Eukaryota; kingdom Metazoa; phylum Arthropoda; class Insecta; order Orthoptera; family Acrididae; genus Schistocerca; species Schistocerca serialis. The sequence goes on from NC_064643.1 coordinate 467,762,797, forward strand.
GAAATGTTCTGTTATTTGGATTCTGATTTCAAAATCTCTACCTTACTATTGAAAATGGCTGAAAGCAAGGGGAAACTATACCCATAACTTTCCCCAGGGGCATGCAGCTCTACTGTATTGTTAAAAGATGATAGCATGCTCTTTAGTACAGTATTCTGGAGATAAAATAGGCCCCCTTCAAATCTCCCAGCAGGTTCTACTCAGAAGGATGCTGTTATCAGGAAAAACAAAACTGGCACTCTATAGTGCAAAGTGTGAAATGCTAGATCTATTAATCAGGCAAGTCGGTTAGAACATTTAAAAACGGAAATGGATAGGATGTAGTTAGTTATAGTGGGAATTAGCAAAGTTCAGTGGCAGATGGAACAAGACATCTGGTCATGTGAATATAGGGTTATAAATACAAAATCAAATAGGGGTAATGTAGGAGTACATTTAATGATAAATAAGAAAATAAGAATGCTGATAATCTACTATGAACAGCGTAGTGAATACATTATTGTGGCCAAGATAGGCACTAAGACCACACTATCCACAGCAGTCCAAGTTTATATGCCGACTAGCTCCACAGATGATAAAGAGATTGAAGAAATGTATGATGAAATAAATGAAATTATTCAGACAGTTACGAGAAATGAAAATTTAATTGTGATGGGGATGGAATTCAATAGTAGGAAAAGGAAGAGAATGTTAAACAGTAGGTGATTATGAAATACTGGGGGAAGAAATGGAAGAGGAAATCGCCTGGTAGAATTTTGCACAGAGCAAAATTTAATCATCATTAACACTTGGTTTTAAAATCATGAAAGAAGACTGAACGCATGGAAGAGACCTGGAGACACCAGAAGGTTACAGATTGATTATACACTGGTAAGACAGAGATTTCAGAAACAGGTTTTAAATCATACAACATTTCCAGGGGCAAATGTGGACTCACCACAACTTTTATGACCTGTATAATAAAATTGAAAAAAAAATTCAAAAGGATAGGAAATTAATGAGATGGGACACAGATAAGTTGAAAGAACGAGAGATTGTTTAGAGTTTCAGAGAGAGCTGACTAGACAGAGGGAGGAAATACAGCAGAAGACGTTTGGATAACCTTGCGAGATGAAACAGTGAAGGCAACAGAGGACAAAAGGGGGAGGGGGAAGAGGACAAGACCTAGTACAAAAAGATCCTTGGGATACCACAGAAAATATTGAATATAATTTATGAAATGAGAAAATATAAAAAAGCAGTAAATAAAACAGGCAAAAGGAGTACAAGCTGAAATATGTGATTGGCGGGAAGTGCAAAATAGCGAAGCAGGAATGGCTAGAAGGCAAATATAAGGATTTCGACGCATATTTCATTGGAGGATTGATAGATAATGCCTACAGGAAAATTGAAGAGGCCTTTGGAGAAAAGAGAAGCAGCTGTATGAATATCAGGAGCTCTGATGGAAAATCAGTACTAAGCAAAGACAGGAAAGCTGGAAGATGGGAGTAGTATATAGAGGGCCTATACAAAGGAGATGAACTTAAAAGCAACATTACAGAAAGGGAAGAGGATGTAGATGAAAATGAGATGAGCGGTATGATACTGTAAGAAGAATATGACAGAGCACTGAAAGGCCTAAGTCAAAAGCAGGCCCACAGCATATACAATATTCCGTAAGAACTACTGATAGCCTTGGTAGAATCAGCCATGACAAAAGTATTCTATCTGGTGTGTAAGATGTATAAGATAGGTGAAATACCCTCAGACTTCAAGAAGTGTGTAATAATTCCAGTTACAATCAAAGCAGATGCTGGTAGGTGTGAATGTCACCACATTATCAATTTAATAAATCAAAGTTGCAAGATACTAACAGACGAATGGAAAAACTGATAGAAGCCGACGTCGGGGAAGATCGAGACCAGACGTCATTTATAAGAGTCAAAATGCATTGGTTTAGACGGGAATGAGACAAGGTTATAGCCTATTCCCACTGTTATTCAATCTATACATTGATCATGTAGTAAAAAAATTGGGAAGGAATTAAATTCAGGGAGAGGAAGTAAAAACTTTGAGAGGTTTGCCAATGACTTTGTAACTCTGTCAGAGACAGTAAAGGACTTGGAAGAGCAGTTGAACAGAATGGACAGTGTCTTGAAAGGAGGATATAAGATGACCGTCAACAATGGGGAAACAAGGATAATAGAATCTAGGCAAATTAAATCAGGCGATGCTGAGGAAGTTAGATCATGAAATGAAACATTAAAATCAGTAGGTGAGTTTTATATTTGCGCAACAAAATAACTGATGATGGCAAAAATGCAGAGAGGGTATAAAATATAGACTGCCAATGGCAAGAAAAGCATTTCTGAAGACGAAAAATTTGTTAACATCAAATATAGATTTCAGGGCTACGAAGCCTTTTCTGAAGATACTTGTCTAAGTGTAGCCATGTATCGAAGTGAAACATGGACAATGAATAAGAAGAAAATGGAGGCTTTTGAAATGTGGTGTTACAGAAGAATGCTGAGGATCAGATGTGTAGATCGTGTAACTAATGAAGAGGTACTTAACAGCATCAGAAATACAAGAAATTTGTGGCAAAGCTTTACTAAAATAAGGCACTGGTTGACAGGACACATTCCAGGACATGAAAGGATCACCAATTTACTATCAGCAGGGAGTGTTGGGGGTAGAAATCATAGAGAAGACCAAAAAATTAACACAGTAAGAAGATTTGGAGGAGGTGGGTTGCAGTGGTTATTCAGAAATAAATAGGCTTGCACAAGACAGAGTAGCATTGAGAGCTGCATCAAACTAATCTTTGGGCTGAAGACCACCACCACCACCACCACCACCACCACCACCACAACAACAACAACAACAACAAAAATGGTTCAAATTGCTCTGAGCACTATGGGACTTAACATCTATGGTCATCAGTCCCCTAGAACTTACAAGGGAACCTCCCCATCGCACCCCCCTCAGATTTAGTTATAAGTTGGCACAGTGGATAGGCCTTGAAAAACTGAACACAGATCAATCGAGAAAATAGGAAGAAGTTGTGTGGGACTACGAAAAAAATAAGCAAAATATACAAACTGAGCAGTCCATGTGCAAGATAAGCAACATCAAGGTTACTATGAGCCCAGGAGCGCCGTGGTCCCGTGGTTGGCAAGATCAGGTGCGGAACAAGAGCTCCTTGGTTCAAGTCTTCCCTCAAGTGAAAAGTTTAACTTTTTATTTTCAGTTTATGTGACAACTCTTATGTTTTCATCACTTTTTTGGGAGTGATTATCACATCCACAAGAAAACCTAAATCGGGCAAGGTAGAAGAATCTTTTTACCCTCTCGCCAAGTGTACAAGTTAGGTGGGTCGACAACGTGTTCCTGTCATGTGACACACATGCCGTCAACAGTGTCGTATAGAATATATCAACGTGTTTTCCTGGGGAGGAATCTATCAAATGTTTTCGGTTCCCATTGGAGAGGCATGTCCTTTCGTTTACTAATCGCACAGTTTTGGGGTGCGGTCGCAAAACACATGCACTAAACTTATTACAGTGAACAGAGACGTCAATGAATGAACGGACAGATCGTAACTTTGCGAAAATAAAGAAAGTAAAATTTTCACTCGAGGGAAGACTCGAACCAAGGACCTCTCGTTCCGCAGCCGCTCACGCTAACCACGGGACCACGGCGTTCCTTAGCTCAAATTGTCCTTGATGTTGCTTATATTACACATGGACTACTCAGTTTGTATATTTTGCTTATTTTTTTCATAGTTCCACACAACTTCTTCCTGTTTTCTGGATTGACCTGTGTTCCGTTTTTCAAGGCCTATCCACTATGCCAACTTATAACTAAATCTGAGAGGGGTGTGATGGGGAGGTTCCCTTGTTAGAACTACTTAAACCTACCTAACCTAAGAACATCACAGAACACCAAGTCATCATGACAACGACAACAACAACAACAACAACAACCACCATTACACAATGTATCTGAAACATTCCAATGTCTCTATCTCTCTTTCACGTTCACAACCTTCTTTCAAGATTCTTAAGCCAAGTGTTAGCAAATATTAAATTCTCTGTGCAAAATTCTATGACACAGCTTCATCATTCATTCCTTTTGCCCAGTGAATACTCTCCAACTAATTTTTTCTCGCTCTTCCTTTTTCTACTATTGAATTCCAGTCAGTCATCGCAATTATGTTTCATCTCCCTTAAAAATATGAATACTGGATAAATAGATACATTCAGAATTTTATAAACTATCACTATTAAATTTCAAGTTCTTTACCATAGAAATTTCAAAGTTTCTTTAGTACAAAAATGAAATTCCTATTACATTACCTCGATGAAATATATTTGCTACTACTTTATCACTTCATATCTCCATTCATGATACACATGGTCATGTCATTTTCGACCACTTCCTTTCTCTTTAGCCCTACACCGTCACGTTTTTTTCTTTTATGTCACATCCCCCCCCCCCCCCCCCCTCTCTCTCTCTCTCTCTCTCTCTCTCTCTCTCTCTCTCTCTTATACTTCGTTCGTGACAAAATATGATGTTTCTTAATTTATCTCCTCTTTATAATGATTTATTAGGATTTACAAAATATTTATATTTTACTGGACATTTCAGTCGCTGTACATAGAATAGTCGAAGGGGTCAGTCCAACGCCATTGAATATATGTAAATAATCTAATAATGAAGCAGCCACAGTCAGCAATAATGCAGAGTTCCTGTTACTCACTGATGCAACTTCACATATGCATGTTCAACACATTCCAATACCAGAGTGCAAGTGTATATGTGGACAAGAAAAAAAAAAATCCCGGATTTCCCAGTTAAAAAGAACAGTGAGTCATGTTCAAACACAGCCTTACGAAGCACTGACATCACAAATGTAACACACTTTTGCCAGCCAATCATAGCTCAAGTCACATGATCTCACCAGCCATCAACAGCAGACAATCAGAGTTTAGGACACATGATGTAGTCAACAAATAGCAACATCACTGTTAAGTAGTACAAAAACACAGATGGGAAAAGTTAATGGTTTAAATTAATATACATACAGTACAGATATAAGAAAAGCTAGCTTTCACATATAACACTGGTTGTCAAAAACATTTTGCTGTTTTGTTTCTGATGGTGTGGTTAGGGAAAATCCTAAGCACACAGCTTAAATTTCAGCAGCTGCATATTTCTAACAAGCATGATTATAAATTTCAATGCTGTATAACATTTCCTGGGTTACCTGGCTGCATACAAGTTCCATCGAGCACTTCGCCATTTTTCACAGAAAAGTCAATTACAAGTGAAATTGCTCAAGAACTCACTCTGTCCTTTTTTTTTAATGATAATTATACTTTTTAGCATCATTATTTGCACAGTTTGTAATCTATGAAATAACTAAACTAAATATGGCAAACTAAACTCGAAGCTTGGTCTTTTTTAGCATGTGCAACTCTTTAAGTTATATTAAACACAAATGTCCCAGTCAAATTTTAATTAATGGCATATGGCTAGTCTTCTGGACCCGAAATTTTCCTAAGCGGCTGGTCTTCAAAGTGTTATGTTTTGAATGAGAGTCAAACACTCAGAGATTTAAGAAATTCACTCGCACATTCTCAAATGTAAGTAATTCATCTTGCTTAAAAGAAAATTTATTGTGAAAGTAATGCTTCTCAAACCATCATCACAACATTTTCACAATATTTTCCCCAAATGTAAACTGTTATGATGTCACGCTCATCAAAAGCAGTTTGTTGTTATGAAGTATTGTATAGTCTTCATCCTAAAGCCTTTGACACACTTTGCTATCAGCAGATGCTTGTGTGAGCACCGTGTTTTGTTGTTGCAAAAGATGTATTTTCTTTGTGGCTAGTCTTTTATTCTCTAATGTATGTTTTAATGCTGTAGTATTATTCTGCAGTAGTTGGCTAAAGTAAAATTATTTGTTAAAGTATCATTTCTTATGAAATTCTTTGCTACATATCAGTTCTTACTAGTCAAAACTACGAAAATTTAACCAAAAACTAAATAATGAAAAATTCTCAGAATTCTAATTTTTTTTTTTTTTCCAGATGAAAAAATCCTTTTTTTTTCCAGGTTTCCCAGTTGTCCTGTAGCATATATGCTACATATGTGCCACAATTTATATTGTGTCACTGAGGTATTATTCTTTGTGCATGAAAAACATTTTCGAACATGACTCATCAAGGCTAGCTCTTTGATGAAAAAATGTAACTTCTCTTACAGAATTCCAACATTGAATCAGAAACTGACTTCATTGATGACAATGATGTTTTTGTACCAAAGACAACTGATGATGAAGATTAAGACATTGTGGGATGGATTAGAGGAGGATGATTTGGATGTTCGTCTACAACAATCCTTACCTCATCACAGCAGGCCTGTACAATGATGGTCATTATGGATGAAGCTTAGTGGGAGATAACCAATTTTTCACCTTTTGGCAGAAGCTTAGCTGTGAATGTTCTAAAAAGAGATAAATAGTCCCACTATTTGTCAACAAATATATGATACTGTGGTCTTATTTTTTACAAGCAATGCAACTTCCCATGAAGAAACACACAGAATCAAATGTTATGTCTGTGAATGATCTTTTGTTGCATTCTGGGGGACCTACTTTTATCAAGGATGTTATGACAAGGAACAGATTTCAGAGCTTCTCAGATTTCTCCATTTCAATGAAAAATCAACCCGAGTTTGAATGCCTACCAGCCAACAAAATGGCTCTTGTATCTGAAATTAGGGGAAAGTTTATAGAAAATCCTGCTCGTTCTGACTGCCATGGAGTAAATATAACAATGGACGAGCAACTATTAGCAAGCAACCCAAGACGCACGTACACTGAATGCATGCCCAATAAGCCTAATAAATATGATATGAAATTCTGGGTTGGTGCTGATGTAGCAACAAAGTATATATGCAATGCTTTCCCATGCCCTGGAAAAGAGGGCATGCATACAGAGAAGCAACCACTCAGAGAGTAGGTCATTCTGTGTCTCATGGAGCCATTTCTAAATCAAAGAAGAAATGTGACGACAGAAAACTTCTTCATGTCTCTGCAACTTGCTAAAATAAAACTTTATCTGTTGCTACAATGAACATGAATTGTTACAAAATCCCTGATGAGATAAAGAAGCCAAATGCTGAAAGGCATTCTCCCACCATCCTGTGCCATACTGGCAACAAAGACTGCAACATGAATGTATCTCAAAGAAAGAAGAATATAAATGTCCTTTTTTTAGTATACTACAGGCTGAAGTAGCAATAAGCAAATAAAAAAAAGAAGAAAACTGAAACTATAACATTCTGAAATGCAACAAAGTGCAGAGTAGATTGGTTGATCAAATAACCACAAAAATAGTATATGGTTGACGTACATCATATACAACATTTTGGACATGGCAGCAATAAATGCATAGGTCACATACAAAATAAATGAACAAGAAAATGGAAAGGATGAAGTTCAAACTTCAGCTGGCATACGAACTCAAGGGAATGAAAAAGCAGGCAAAACAACAAACAGAAGAAGAGGATACAAAACCAAAATCAACCAGAAAGTGAAAGAAGTGGCAAATAAGTTTCTGCAAGGGGAACAGTGACAAGTGTGGTAAGTGTCACAGATCTGCATGTAGAAGATGTGTCTGTAAAACTAAAAACACATGTGCTAAATGTGTCTAGTAGATTCCAATCATTTGAATAAAAAGTACAGCAAAGCCCTGTGTGGAACACAACTGAGTATAATATGGACCACACATATAGTCTGATTGAAACTAGTTGTCACTTGAGAGGCAGCAGGCTGCATGGCTCCAGCTACCAACGAAGCAATGGCACAATCGGCTATCAATGTGTTGGCACTTCCGCTGCACTGCCTAAAGCACAGCCAGTTGCCAGAGTGCCATAGCAGCGAGAAATTTGCAGGAGTGCCTTTACTTCCTTTGGATTAAGTGGTGGAGCAAACTGCAGCTGCCCTACAAATCAGCAAAGAATCAGTGATAAGAATCTGTAAGTTGAAATTTGCGGAAGAAGAATCTCAGGCAAGTCACCTGAATCGGAGACACCTGGGAAGAAGAGGCGCCTTGAGAAGAGTGTCACAAATCTCAACTCTTTTCAGAAAGATGAGTTTTGGAATATCCAACACTCAACATGCTATGTGCTGCATTTGTAGCAGTGGATCTATTTCAGGATAGTAAATTGTCCTTGTTACCAGTCATGAAGAAGTTAGAATTCTGCTATACACTGTTGTGGCTGCAAGTTATTAATGGAATGCCAAGATACTGTACCATGGTAATGTTGCTTTCTTAGAGAATTAGTAGGACAAAAGTTGACAATATTGTTTGGCTTGATGAAACATGGGTGAATGTGGAAACAATATAAAAAAGGGCTGAACAGACAATACCAGCAGTGGCAGTATGGCACCTCCATATCAGCAGAGGGAAGCAAATGGTTTCACAAGCCAGAAATTCAAAAGGCACCATTTCTAATTGTCTGCTGTTGTTTACTTCAAACAAGACCTCAGACTACCACAAAGAGAAGAATCGTACACCTTCTGTGAAATGGTCTCAAGACACTGTACTTCAAAATTCAAAGAAGAGTTTTCATGGATGACGTTCCACGCAGGCAACAAAGAAAAATGGCATTGTTGGCTGGCTAGAGAAGTGTAAGATATGGTTTGACAGCAACTTGACAAGAGCAGAATTATTAGAATTTATGCTGCAACACGAGCCAAAGGGCCCAGAGTCCATTGTGGATGAAACAGCAAAAAAAAATATGGATATAAAATGCTCAGAGTGACTCCCTACCATTGCCACTACAACACAGGGGAACTGATTTCAACTCCAGTTAAAAGTCATACTGCTGCAGAAAATAAAAAATGTACGTTGACCAAAGTGGAACGGCTTCTGAAAAAATGACACCAGAAGACTAGCAAAAGGTAGTGGATCACATGAAAGGAGTGATACAGGAAGCATGGAACAATGAAAGTGTGCTACAAAAGTGCATGGAAGACTTGATATTACATGTCACTATGAGCAGTGACACCAATACTTCCACTGACACTGACTCTGAATTAAGAGGTGTCTTTCCATTGTCAGATTAGTATGTAGTGTATGGTGTACTTTAATGAATATCTTCCATTAAATCTTTATTTCAATCAGTTTCTCTTTTCTGTTGTGAGGCTAAGGAACACTATTCAGCCACGTCCTAGGACCTTCTTATAGTAAGTTAAATTGTATTTTAAATACATTTCATTCTGTGTAAACACTAAGACATTATGTCATTTGTGTAATAGTTTTTGAGAAGAAAATTCATCCACATGTGAAAATTTCTTCTATTTCAATAACCAATGTCACACCACGCCTAATTAAAATTAAGAAAAGGTTTTTGACATGTTTAGAGATACCACTGAAAGTGATACTACACGTCAATTTAACAATTTTTACATTATTTTTCTAGGAGATAAAGACTTTAAACTTAATACTTGTTATGAGTTAAACACCTACACAACTGCATGTAAACAGGTTTTCAGAAACATATATATAGGACACACCATGAGTATGAACATTTTAAAAGATTCGTTGCTAAGTGATATATTTTAGCAATCAATGAGAGAAAGAAAAGTGTTTCTGTGAGAGCATTAGTTTTTTTAGATATGATGTGGTAAGTTTAAAGCTGTTTACGAATGGGAAAATCTAATATGTTTTTAAAAAAATAATGTAAATCTTTCTCTAATAAAACTAAGATTTTTGACATGCCGAGAGAGCCTATAGAAGCCTACACTGTACTTAAACTTGATTTTTGTGGAAGATACAGCCTTTAAAGAGATTTTCTATTGCTGCAGAGAGTGGTGCGCTGTGGTGACTGCTTTCAGACTGTACTTGAAATGACAATGCTGCAAGTTTGGAAGGTTAAACAACACACAACAACTACTTTAAATCAGACTATAGATTACTAAATGTGTCTAGAAGGTTCTACAAATTGTTAATACATGAAAGTCTACAGTTTAGAAAATTTATTAGCATGAGCTATGACAAATCAGTAACAAATTTTTTGCTGAACTAAGTTAGTAATGTAATTACTATCATGTTAAATAATCATTACTATGACTCGCAAGAAGGTAAAGAACTTGTTGAAGTAAAATATGAAAATATTTTATGTAAGGTTAAAATAACCCGTTTTCACCAGTTAAAAAAGCTAGAAACTTTGCCATTCTAGTGTCACGGCACTGACTATGGAAGACAAGAATCAACATTTAAAACTGACACCAGAACACAGGTTTAAGATGAGAGAGAGAGAGAGAGAGAGAGAGAGAGAGAGAGAGAGAGAGAGAGAATCACACTGATATGGAGGCAGACAACAGAGTTTATGTAACAAGATTCAAGAAATGGATATTTGAATATGTCGAGTTAGGTGTTGCCAAATACAGTATAACCCAGCTTTTATGTTCCCAGAATTAACATTTCCCCACCATTTATGACATTTATTTATCCGTCCCATCATATTTCCTATGCCCACAATGTTAATTTTCACCTCATTTTGTTTCAACATATTTATAGTTTTCCCGCAATTAAGAAAAAATGTTTGTGGAGAAAAAATGATGCTGGCACGATGCTGGTCATCAAGCAGTGTTTACACGTGGTTAAGTTTCTTGACACCAGGGTACTCTACTCAGCAGATTTGAACCAGTAAACATGTAAAAGATGGAAAAAAATCTCCCACCGCTGCCAAGCTCTATTTGGCATGGTGGCTGATTGGAGTAACTAGGTTCGTTCGAATGAAGATATCGTTTCCATTTCCATACTGTCTCTAATGCAAAAATACATTTTCGTGATTGTTGTGATCATCGTGACACTTTTGTCGAACCATATTTAGTGTGTTTCAGCGTATGGCCACTTGGAGCGCTAGTTGACACAGTCATTCACTTTGCTTTGCTCAAATGGTTTTAGTTTAAACACAGTGCCAGTTACGTATTTTATTCATGCTGAGCAAAACATGTTTTGAGAATTTATTCTCGTTGTGAAGTGCAGTATTTGTTATTTTCTGTGATGTTACACAAGCAAACAATGCGAGTGATAGTTTGCATATGTGTGTGGTTTTCTACATAACTAATGACGCAAAGTACCTAATAACCTCAAAAAGATGACTATGGTGCAAGAGATGCAGAATAACACATTTTCAAACACCACACAAAATACTTATGTACACATTTGCACTTGACAACGAGAAAAAATTCTTGAAACGGGTCATGTTAAGCATGAAAAAGTATGCAACAAGTGCAGTATTTCATTATTTAAATAATGAATGGCAGCTGCTGTCTTTCAAAAACATCAATTATGAAACATGAAATTGAGTGAAACTTCCAACTTCCCAGATAGTTATCAGTTCCAGTCACATCAGAGATTTTTATTAGATAATAAACCATCATTAGATAACAAACAAGTCCCTGACAAGTCTTTTGATGGCTGTTATGTACATATATCATACATAAAGTGCCAGAGGGGGTATCCTATACAGAACTTTTACAGTTTAATTTCCCTCATTTTACATTTTCCCACATTCCCTTGAAAAGAGTAAAAGCGGGGTTTCATTGTAGTTTTATTAAAGCTTGCTTCTTTATGAAGGGGTCTATTCTTATTAGTGTTCCCCAATATCTGTTCTTTTTAAAACAAATGAGAAATTTTATTCAAGCCAGCATCCAAAAGTGTTTTAGACACTTAATATAGGATAGAGAAACATTTAATCTGTTAAAAGGCAAATGACACATTTCTTCTTTTCACAATATTATTTTAATTACTCCAAAAGTGAGGCAATTTCTCTTTCAATCAGAAATCATGTAAATTTAATTCATCAGGTCTCTGCTACTTGGTGAGTATTACCACTCAATGAAAATTGGCTCACATTCTTTCTGCCTGGCATGAGTATTATCCCCGTAAAATGGTGATGAACATCTACAAAAATTTAAAGAAAGTTGCAGAGACTGTGATGCTCCATATTCCAGCAAGCAACACCATCTTTATTTTACACTTGGGCAGCATCGGGTAGGCAAGAAAGGTATACGATTTAACTACGTATTTTTATGTATGATGTAGGTAATAAAATGGTGGTGTCTTTTCAGTTTGTTTCATGTCGCAAGGGGAAGATCCTGGCAAGTGATCCAGTGGTGTTACACTGATGAACAGTGCGGATCACTAATCGCAAGAGCGCTGACGATCCGCGACAGCTAGAACACTGTGTCATCACCATCAGCATCTTCTCTGTGCACAATTATAATTAAAATAATTTATGTAAAAATATCAGTTCAAAAAAAGTCTTGAGCTTGTAATGACCACTGCATGTTATTCCAATACCTTGTGAATAAAATGAGTGTTATTTTAAATGGTGATAATAATGTCTATTGACTAGTGTATTGTTTGTACCAACAAGCAAAACAGAAATTATTTCAGTTTTACTTACTAAGGAATAATTTTAAATAGCCTTTGATTGCTGTATTTAACTGAAGGACAGGACTTTGATTTTAACTTCTGCTGATCACTGCACACAACTCTTATTAGGGAGTAAGTTTTTGCTGGAATTATGTTGTACATCAGAACATATATTGAACGTTTTACCGGTTTGTGAATAAGTGTCTGAATTAACAGTTTTGGAGAGTTAGATTAAGGAGAAACATAACTACTCTAAAATGACTAACTTTGAACAATACGGAAAAATAGTTTCATTTTATTGCTTGAGCCTACATTTGTTCTTGGTGGCAATTCCAGAGTATTCTCAGAACAATATGGTTACACAAGCTTTGCTTCCTGTGGCAGAATTAATAGTTTCAGATTATTGGTGTGATTGACAGCAAAGTGGACATAGTAGTTTTAAAGAGTAAACAGTATTACATTCACATCACAGATATTAAGTGATATTTTAAGAGGAAATCAATTTAAAGTGATATATGCTTCAATGTTGTGCAACAGTACTGTCAGTTGTTATCGGTGGGTGATAGAATTTAACAATGTGATGTGTCATTGTTTTAGTGAAATGGGGGGGGGGGGGGCGGGGGGGGAATTACATGAACAGCAGAAATTGAAATTTATTTTCCATTAAGAAAGATAGAAACTAATTATGAAATAATTACATACAAGATATGGTTGCACCAATTAATGCAGTATATACACCAACAAAAGAATGCATTTGCAGAACATTAATTAATTTATAATACACCTGAAGAATGAATATAATGTCTTATCATGTCTCAGAATATACTCGCCCGACTCAGCTGGTTATTAAAGACAGAAAGGCATTCATTAATTGCATTGACTGACTGTTTCGTCGCTTCTCGGAAGAATATTTTATACATTACAAATTAAAACAAACACAACATTGTTGTAATATTCTACGATATTTACTATTTATTTCACAAACTAGTTTTCGGCTGTTATGCCATCGTACCTGATGATGATGTAACTGCTGAAAATCGATTTGTGAAATAAATAATAAATACTGTAGAATATTACACCAGTGTTGTGTGTGTTTTCAGGCATCTTTAAATGCATTCAATTATTCATATTATATTAACCGAGACAGCACATAGTTGGTAGTGCATTGCATCGCGACTAAGGACGAGATACATCACGGTGAAATAATGGAGGCAGTTACTGGCATTCATTTCCCTAAAATGTCGCATTAAACTCATTACCTAATTCTGATCACACAGTTTATCAGGTTTGAAAAATAGAAAGTTATTAATAAAGGGAAGGAAATACAGCATACCAAACTCAAACATAAAAGAGAGGCCTTCATGAAAATGTTGAAACGATTAGCAAAGTACTAAACAGAAATAAGCCACTTACCTGTAGTATTAGCTTCACCTGGTAATTCTATATCGGAATCAGGTGATGGAGAAGGAGCATTTACGTCAGGAGATGGGATAGGGCTAGCTTCTTTCAATGTTGGTATCATTTCATCCAAACGACGTTTCAAATTTTTCACACGACTGCCAAAGTTCCTGTAAGCCTGCAAATAATGAATACCATTTACAATGAAGAAATAAGCTGTATTTATTTATAGAAAATTTTTTTTATATTGAAAATCTTTCTGAAAAATTTTAAGAAACAAATATTTTATTTATTACTCAAGTTACTGATAACAACAACTTTCAAGGAATAAAAACATGTATCTATTCCCAAATTTCATGTAACTTCCATAAAGTTATTCAGCTGTGTGATTATTCATATCATACATATAAAAATATCTTACATTTGCAACAACTCTTGCTTCCCCCTTCTGTGTGTTATAAAAATTCTCTCCCTGTTCAAGAAGATCAATGAGGACTGCACGCTCCTTCATTTCTACTTCAAGGGCATGTATGTAAGCCTCCATCTTACTGATGCCACAGTCAACTTCTGCAACCATGTCATCTCCCTGTCTTCTATCTGAAACAGATAATTTTAATTAGGCTACGGCTCGAAGAGTTACACAGGTAAAGGTTGTGGTACATATATTCACATTTGCTGGCAGAATGGTCTGCTGTACGTTGTTTCCACATACTTGCCACATTTGGGGATAACTGTGTCCAACAAATGTAATACACTGAATAGCCAAAGAAACTGGTACATCTTCCAAACATTGTGTAGGGCCCCTTAACACGACATGGCATGGACGCAACTAATGTCTGGAGTAGTGCTGGAAGGAACTCACCATAAATCCTGCAGGGCTATCTATAAATCTGTAAGAGTACAAGGGGGTGGAGATCTCCTGTGAACAGCATGTTACAAGGCATCCCAGATATGCTCAATAATGTTCATGTCTTGGGAGTTCGGTAGCCAGTGTAAGGGTTTAAAATCAGAAGTGTGTTCCTGGAGCCAATCTGTAGCAATTCTGGATGTGTGGGGTGTCACACTGTCCTGCTGGAAATGACCAAGTCCATCGGAATGAACAATGGACATGAATGGATGCAGGTGATTAGACAGGATGCTTATGTACATGTCATCTGTCAGAGTTGTATGTAGACATATCAGGGGTCGTCACATGTCACTCCAACTCCACACGCCCACACCATTACAGAGCATCCACCAGCTTGAACAGTCATCTGTTGACATGCAGGGTCCATAGATTCATGAGCTTGTCTCCATACCCATACACGTCCATCCGCTCGATACATAGGCAATAAAAAAATATAACATTAAAAATTACAAATTATTTTTTTTTTTTTTTTTTTTTTTTTTTTACAAATATGTATACATTCAAACTATCTGATTAAAGGGAATGAACTGTATAGATTTGTCATGACAAAAATGAATAAATAATTTCTTTAAATTTTCTAATTTTGCCAAAACCTTTGAAGCTTCACTCAACATATATGCTCTTTTTGTTTCTAATTCTTCAATTTCAGCTTGATTTAATTAGTTCAATAATCGTTCTCCCTTTTTTCTTTCACTTTCCCTTGCCTTATGTTTCATATCTTCTTTGTACAAAGAATGTACATTGCGAAAACAGTGTGTAAGACCGAGCAGTCCACTGGTGTACTGCCAGTTCATTGTGCCAGTTGGACACTATAAACCGGCAGTACACCCGTGGACCATTCAATCAACAAATATACCAGGAGAAACTGAAGACTCACAGAGCATAAGACTTTTATCAATGCTGAAACTGTCAACTCCATTTGCGTCGTGGACTGCGTCGTATGTGTATCTTTTTTTCCCGTTTGATTTTCATCTATAATTTCAGAGTTTACACAGAAGCCTCACTTGCCAGAAGCATTTCCACATGAGATTATTAAAATAATTTGCACAAAATCTCAGAAATTTGGGCACGGCTTTGAAGAGAATTTGATTACATTAATTCAGAATTTATCAAGATGATTTTCACTTCTCAAAAAAAAAAAAAAAAAAAAAAGAAAAAACACTTCATTTCGTCTTCAATTCTATTTTCTCTGCAGATCTCCACAAATTCAAGTTTGACACAGTCTGCCTTTGGAACCAATATTCTTGCATTTGATACCAAAATTTAAGGACATACTACCAATCTTCTTTGAGCTACTTCCTGGTTTAATGCGATTTGTGGATTCAAGCAGAAAATCACACACATTATGTTGTATTTAAGCAGTGATCTTTCTTGCAACTTCTCTACTATGCCAATAATGCAAGTTTGCACGTTTTGCTTTAGTAACAATATTTCCTCTTCAGATACATTCTTAATTTTTTTTCCAGCACACTTCTTGTAGCAAAATCCAGATTGAACCATTTTGCTGTAATAAGACTCTTTACATCCTTTAAATTGATTTTCATTAAGAAGCTTTGCTTTTTAAGATTCCCAGTTTCACAACTCACTGTATCAAAACATTCATAAGGTTATACAATACTTCATACAAAAATGGATCCATTGGGTTATCACTATCAAAACTGAGTAAAAATGGTTCTAACAAGCATGCTGTTGAAATGAAGACTGTCAGTTTCGGAGCCTGCAGTTTGTCATTGACAACTTCACAGACAACTGTGAAACTTGATGACTGAGGAACAGTTTTCGATTTATTTATCTCAGTTACATAAGTTCAAATATGTTTGAGACTTTCTACAACTTTTTCAGATGCAGTGGCATTTGCAACCCATCTTGTTCCACAAAGTGACTTAGGAAAAGATGAAACTCCGGTTATCTCAGATACATTCTTAATTTCTTTCAGAGCACTTCTTGTAGCAAAATCCAGGTTGAACTGTCTTGCTGCAATAAGATTCCTTACATCCTTTAAGTAGATTTTCATTAAGAAATTTTTCTTATTAAGAGTTTCACAACTCACTGCATCAAAATGTTCATTAGGTTATGTAATACCTCGTGTAGGTGAATCATGAAATAAATAATAAAGTGCGCTTAAAAAAGACACAATTTCCCATTTAGTTTTGGATGTGCTTCTTTTGTTCAGCACCATGCAATAAAATCAAACTGCACATACCAATTTGTAGCAGTTGCAGACAATAGAAGGATACTTCCAGTTCTGTGTTAAAGTCATTCAAAAATTTTAAATTCACATTTGGTCCATCCATTCATAACTGCAACTTATGATCCTTTTACACCTTCAAGCAAATCATTTGCCTTTGTACGTTTCAGAACAACAAAATCAAAGTAACATACTGTTATTAATTATTTATCATGGTCTCAAAACTGTACATATAAATCCACCTGGATTTTTCGAAAAATAGTATTCATACTTTCATCAAATGTGAGTATAATCATTTAACAATTGTCAATGAGATCAACATGTTTACGTCTCACGTATGGTGCCAATCTGTATGCAATGCTGTAACCAAGTTTCGAATTTTGTAATTGCATTTTCTCTGTAATTTGACTGCACAGAAATAATGAAGGGAATAATGCTACACAGTCCGCCGAGCTCCAAACTGATAAATGACTCCTCGTGGTGTGCATAAACCACAAAATATGAGCTCATATAATGCCATCTGATAGTAAATCTGACTGTGCTGTAGACTGATTCCCTGGATCATTCTGTGCCTTTGAATATATTGATTTGTTTGATGCTGGCTCTCCTATTTATAAATTAACAAATTTTACTTCAGACTAAAAATAGTTTATAATACTTCTCAAAATTTTGATGAAATCTACACCTACCTCAAAAAACGCTGTGCAACCAGATAGTTTCTTCTCTTCCCCTCTTTCTTCCCTAGCCTGGGTCTAACTTTTTCATCACATATTTTAAGAATGCAACTGAGGTTTCTCATATCTACTATTGAGAAGAATCTTGTGTGCATAGCAGGGCAACCCATACGATATTCGAACTCGCTTTCGGCTCGTACAGCCAACCTCACACTTTGTAAACAGTCAACAGTCAAACCGGTTCCCATTACAAGTTGAGTAACAGCTTCCAAGGGCAACAATAATTTTATTTTCTGTATTTCATATAATTATTGACTGAATTTAGAAATTTAAAATTCTGTTGTAATCTACTCATTAAGAGATATAATCTTACAATAAGTCAAGTATTATAGTTGGAAACACACACCATAATTCACGGTGTGCAAATTACCCGGACCATATTCATCCAGTATTTGAGAATGAGAGCACTTAGCGACTTCCAATGAACTTTACACCTTATTTAAAGCCTTTTCTAAACTTTTTGTGACTTAAATCCCCATAAAATGACGAAAGAGAAAAGTTTATCACTTAGTAACTGTTCGCCGTCCTAGCTTCATGCATTATGTTTTAATTTGTTACCCTTTTACTAATGGCACATTTCTTTCAGATGTTTGAAGCTGTTTTATACATGGGAGTTCAATTCTTTAAGGAATTGGGGATGTGGGGTGGGGATGTTCCTGGTTCATCCCTGAACTAAACCACTGAAGTCTATTGTCCATCTCCAGAAGAATGACTAAAAATCAGTTGCTTGCGTGTTTTATAAAACATTTCTTTACAAAAAATTAATTTTTTCAGGTTTTATATTTTATAACTAATTAATTTGTGATACTTCACACCAATTTAAGACATACCGGCACTAAAAATAGATGATTAAAAGTATTATATGTTATATAAAAGTTATTTGTAAAATTACCTTGGAGTGATGTATGGATGACTCTGACAAAATTTATTGTTGAATATCTGGAATGTTGCATGAATGCATCTAGTGGCAGCTACGTTTGTAACAGAAGCTCATAAGACTTTTGAAAGCTTTCATGATGTGTTCAGCTGCCATTCTCTTTATTTCACATACAACTGTACATAAGTCTTTTCCGATATTATGTTGTGCTTGTATGTGACTGCAACATTTTTGGGATTCCAGCATCCCCAAGGCAAAAACACTATTTTGAATAAACTGCTGGCACAACCTTGTTTGAAGCCATACTACAATTTCGCATCTTTGTTCTCTTTCGAATTATTATTGTTTATACTACATTTCCAACTGTGATTACCAAGCACACATTCTTTTATTTGATGGTCTGTGCAGTTTACAAATTTTCTTTATTTATGTTGTTACAGGGTTTTCTACCGTCATTCAACTGCTTAAAAATGAAACAGGGTGTCTATTGATTTTCAGGGTATAAAATTCATGACTTCTTCATTACGTCTTTAGTTATATTTGTGACCTCCTGAAAGTGTTTGTAGTACAAGGACAAAAACACTTTTTTATAAAACTGAAAGCTGTCTTAAATGAAACTGAATGTAATAATTTTTGTATCACTTATACTGTATGTCAGCGTGAATAATGTAACTACATATAACTTGTACTATATCATTCATCAAATGCTATGAAAACATCATAACTCCCACACAGAATGGGGTATGACTATTTTCAGATATATTTATCATCACATCAATTAAAATACAAATTGTTTTAACATAGAAATTTAGTGAAAACTTACAACTTGTCTGAAGACAATAAATAATTTTTAAGGTACAAAATTTGTAAAATTTAAATTTCACAGTAAAAGATTCAATGTTAAAGTTTAATCAAACAACGGAAAATCCAGGATGGAATGTAACAATACGAGAGAGGGAAAGTTGCCACTCACCATATAGCGGAGATGCTGAGCCGCGATAGGCACAATAATAAGATTCACACAAACATAGCTTACACTGCAGTGTAGTTTCAGCTCTTTCAGACTGCAGATGTGTGTGCAAGTTGTGCTTGTGTGAGTGTGTGTGTGCATGTGTATATGTGTGTCTACTGCTGACAAAGGCCTTAATGGCCGAAAGCTATTTTTTTGTGAATTTCTTTATTGTGCCTATCGCAGCTCAGCATCTCCGCTATATGGTGAGTGGCAACTTTCCTTCTCTGGTATTGTAAAATGTTAAAAGTTTCTTAGCTAAAATTGAAACTTCAAAATCTAAAGCTACAGCTTCTTCTTTTGACTTTTCTATAATAGTTCTTTTTATTTTTCAGCTCTCTTATTTCTTGAACTGGCCTTTTAAAGATTGGCCACTTCATTTTAATCAGTTTTTTAAGGCTTCTACTCTTTTTGATAAAGAATTCTTCACAGCTAGTATCACTGATTTTGTAATGCCCACATTCAGTTGTTTCTCACTATTAAGTAAACCACCTAACGATTGTACTCCATTACAAACACTTCTTTCTGCAACAATTTCAATGATTTTATCTTCTTCTCAGTTTTCAACTACAACTTCTTGTTGAAAGCCTCTTTCAATGGCAGCATTTCCATGAAACATGCGTAACAGCTTCTGCATGAATTTGATGAGGTCATGGTTTGCACCTTGCAGTAAATTCATTAAAAACTGATGAAGTTTGACCTTAGTATTGAATTGTTTCAGTTGTTTCTCAGAATATTCACAATATTTTAAGTGCCCTCTCTTCACTATGTCAACTGTTGATTGAGTCATATGTTTCTTGGCACAAATTCTTCCAAGGCAATTGTCACTCAAGAGTTTCTCAGAATGGAGCTCTGCATAACTTCAGGTTTATATACAAGCCAATTTCAACTATCTTTAATTGCAAAGGACTCTTCTCTGCAAATCTGCAAATTTTAGAGACAGCCTTTGCGAAATACCTGTGCACTGATTTCTGAAAATAACCACATACAGCTCAACGAAGCCACACCTCCAAACTTCTCCATCCACATCTGTCCCTCTGCTGTCTGCCGAGTAGCAGAGGCTTTGCTAACATGGCTTGCACAGAAGGACACACAAGTCCCCTACAGATAACAATGCCTTTTAAGAGTTCTGGTGAATGTATTAAATGGACTGCTGGATACAACATTTTTGGGGGTAGGACTAACTTGATACTCCCTACTAGAAGCACACCTGACTGGCACACAAGACACAATTCATGACTACCCACTTAATTATTTTCATTACTTTCATGACCACCTGCTAAATTTCATGACTTTTTCACGACTTCATGACCTGCAGGCACCGTGTGAAAGTACTACCAAATACATAACCGCATTTGAAGGAAATTATTTATTTTATTTTGTAGCCCCTGAACTTCATGCCAGTTGAAACCAGTGCCCAGAAACGGGATCCAACAGTGCGTATCATGATGGCAAGTAGCCATTATGCTGTGAATAGTCACTTGTTTTAACTTGACCTGTGCAAGTGCATGAGCGGAAAAATGATGAATGAAGAAGTCATTTCTGGCCTGTTCATTTCTATGATGCCATCGACATATGGTGAATTGAGAAAAATTATTATAAATGTCACACAGTGTTGATAATGGAAGAAAATGCAAACAGAAAAGTACATTTTTTAAACAGAGTGAACAATTACTTGATAGTGATAACTTTTTGTAAATGCAGCAAAATGAGACACAATTACAACCATCTAAAATGTCATTCGTCTCCTCCTGTTTGAATAATTGTGTTACAACAGCCTTGATTTAATTTCATTGCTATTCAAGGTTACTGCCATTCCACTCAACAAAATGGCCAAGCAGGCATTCACAAGCTACAGATTTATTGATGCAAGATTGCGGATTACCCCGTGGTAAAACCAACAGCTAGCTTTAACTTCTTCATTCATAAAATTATGTCATTCTGTCCTGTCGAGCGAGTATTCAGTCCCACGGATCTGTTCGATGCATATTGGTCCGAGTCATTACTCTTCTTGACCATGACATTGTGTTTTCAACTGCTGCCAACCATAATGATCTAACAGTTGATACAGTAAGTGTTACAACAGGCTTAACGTAATTTTAGACATAGCACTAAACTGAATATGAAGTCTCTATAAAATGCTTTTACAAAACTTATTACTTACATGTATTTCTACCACAGTAGCTGATCTATACCTTATGGCAGCCTTCGAAGCAATGAATTACCCTGTCTCTTCCCACCTCTCACACAGTAGCACCAATCAGCTTCCTTGGATTCCCACCTCATGCAACAAATCGATGAGTATAAAACGGTTACAAATTGTTGTCTAAACATTGGACCAATGGATATTATGTGCATAACATGTAGATTCCCATTTGAATATTTCAGTGATATTTGAAATATCACAGATGGTTTAAACTGATAATTTAGTTCAATATGGGAACAGTACTGAAAAAAGGTTTTAAAAAGAAATTTAAGGTTTTTTTTCACTTTGTTCCCAATTCTGAAAATTCCTGGATTTTTCCAGGTTTTCAAGATTTCAAGGTTCACTGGATACCCTGGTTCTGAGAAGTTAACATGGTTTACAACTGGTTCAATGTCTGAGGTGTGTTAAAAAAGTATCAAACCTTTGGTTGGCAGAAATACATTTATTGATTTGGTGGTATAGAACCCTAATCCCCTTGAAAGTAGTCTCCCAGCATTCATGCTGTTGCTGAAAACACTTAAGGAACAGGTCTTCTGGAATGGGCCACACCGTCGAATTCTGTGTGATGTGTTCTCTTGATTCGAACATGTTCCTTTCAGGGGCATTTAAAGCTTGAGAAATAACCCAAGTCACATGATGCCATGTCAGGGGAAAAGACAGCTTGACTAACTCAGGAATGTTGTGTCTGGTGATGAAAATCTGAACCAGATGCACAGAATGGGGTGGTGCGTTATCATGTTGGAGATGCCAAGTTTTGAGCTCCGAATTTTGCTGACCACAGATCTAGTTGTTTGCAACACACAGCATCATGAAAGCACTGAAGTGCTATTTATAAAAATTTGGCTTTGTGATGTGTACTCAGGCATCACCCCACGAGAGCTGAGGAAAATGGTCGAATGACCTCGACACTGCTACGGAAATGCCGTGCTTTTCTTCAGCGCGAGGATGTCAGATGTTTCCACTGTTACAAGTGCATCTTTGTTTCTGCAATTTGGTTTTGCGTCATAGCCATAACTCCACATCTCATTACATGTGATTGCAGTGTTCAAAAAGCTGGGGTTACCGTTTGCACTGTCCAGCATGTAATGTGTAGTTTCCAGATAGTGTTCTCTCTGCACCGCAGTTGGCAGTTTTGGAGTGACTTTCATGGAAGTTCTCTGTTTAACCCTATGACTATTGAGTTTACTCGTCATGCTGCGTGCCACTCCTTGGGAGCTAATGATGAATTTAGTCACACCGCCAGTTATCCGCTGAACGTTGTTGACGAGTTAAGTCACACCCATTTGCCGGCCCCTTAGTGCTGATGATGAGTATAGATGCACCGCTACCTGAGTGCTGATGATGAGATAACTTGCATAGTGGACTTCCCGCCCCATGCCTCAGTAGCCTTTCACAGTTCTGGCCACTAGCTTGTCGTCCGATTCTCTGTCTGTTGTGATCCTAGGCTTCGCACTGCAGTTCACTGTTCATTGAAATTTACTTCAGTCTTCTTCATTTCCTGTATTTTACAAAGAAAATGGCAAGACGTCATGGGTGCACTGAGGAAGAAATCATGGAGATTCATACGAGGAGCGACAGTAAGGACGAGCTGCTTGATTTTGATGAAAGTGATTTCACACAATCGAAAAGCTGTAGCCATAAATCATTCATATCAGCAGGGGTGTCAATGCAGTCTCGTGTTTCAACAAGAGATGTTAGTTGGTCTGAATCTGAAGACTCAAAAAGTGATAGTGAAATGCCTATGAAGAAATCAAGTCTTAGTGATAAATTTGACTGAAAAGAAAATTATTTTTGGCTAGTTAATCACGCATTTGATGATATGCTATCACAACACGTGTGTCACATACAGAATGAGCTAAGTATTCTGTCAGTTTTCATGTTATTCTTTACATAAGAACTGATGAAATATATAGCTGACAAAACAAATCAGTTTTAATTATTCACCAAGGAGAATACTCCAGAATCAGTACATTCTCGAATTTCAAAGTGGAAAGATACTGGATACAAAGAAATGTATTGATTATAGCTGTTTGATTTGTGATACCTCACGTTAAAAAACTGAAAATTAGCGAATACTGGACCACAGGTGTTTTTCTAAAGACTCCATTTTTTAGTGAACTGATGTCAAGAGACCACTTTTTGTTACTTAAGAGAAGGTTACATTTTAGTGACAAATATGCCGACACTGGAAGAGATGGATTATTCAAAATTAGTAACATTGTCAATAAAGTTCATACAGCTTTCCATTGTGCATTTAATCCATACAGAAAATCTGCATTGATCAAAGTTTGTTATTATTCAAAGGCAATTATCTTGTAGACAATTGATTCCATCAAAACTGGGTAGATTCGGAATTAAAATATTTGTGTTATGAGATTGTAAGACTGGCTGGGTCATTCCACTGTTGCGGGTGTGACATTTTGTCACATTTTTCACGCATAAAGTTATATTTATTTGTACTTCAGATGTCAGAGTACGGCTAACTTTAATTTAGTGAATAGAAGAGCACGTTATTAAGTTCCTGTAAAAATGTTAGCTCTTAATTTTACACTCAACCCGCTAAAAAAATCTGGAAGAAGTGTTGCGGATGTGACAAAACTTTACCCTTCATTTGCACATAGCCATATTCTTTAGTTATTTCGTCTTCTACTTCTGAATCAGGATGGTTGATAATTTTTCACACAGTGAAAAAAGGAGTAATAAAATACAAGATATGTTAACCTTTATTCACAGACACTTCCAAAAGACAACATACTTTTTTCCTTCATGTTGCGGGTGTGACACATAGATACATCAATATTATTGAGTGAAATTTAAAACAAAACAGCAAGAAAATACTTTAATTATTATGTTAAAATGATAAAAATGTAAACAAGAGAGAACTAGGCCTATTTCAATACTACTGAAAAACAAACTGTCCCCTGTTATTCAACAGCTTGGGTGGATTTACTTTCTGGGAGATTACTGAAATATTTTCCCAAGATATGTCTTCTTCTGCGCGCCAAATCCAGCATTTCCCACTGGGTTGCATATAGCAAGACCTGCTCAGCTTGTTCATCAACTTGAAGAACTTCTGCAAAGTATTTCTTCTTCGAACAGGACTTTCCAGTGACAGTCAACTCTGATAATACAAAATCTCCTATTGTAAGTTTCAAGGATTCTTCACTATCAACACTACACATCAAATTGTGTGTATTTTCATGGTTATGAATGATATCACTATTGTAACCTCTTGCGCAGATGTAATAAAAAAAACCTTATAACTTCCTCTTTAACTGCTATAATGCAATGGAGTTTGTGCAATCCTGGAATAGGCTGTACGCCTTTCCAACGATTATCCAACATAGCCATTGCTAAATTAATTTCTTCAGATGATAAGTAGAGGGTTGTAATCCCTTTCAGCTTCTCCTTGACGCACTCGTAAAAATCATAACGAGTGTTAATAAGTAACCCTCCGTGAATTTACAGTTCTCCATACTGTTCTTTTCACGGTACCACCAATGCCATCAACTGCACCTTTACCATGAGAACTGGCAAAAAAAAATTCCAGTCACCAGTAAAGCCAAAGTAAGCTTGTAAATATGTAACATTTAATAATGTGAAGCGATTCTTGAATTGCACTGCGCAACCATTGCCAAAGAAAGCTTGTAAATTTGTAACATTTAATAATGTGAAGCGATTCTTGAATTGCACTGCGCAACCATTGACTCTTTGAAGATAAGGAAATTCTCTCCTTAGGTCCTTCCTTTCTGTTCCATTCTGACAGGAAGAATGACTGCTTGAATACCTCTGTGAATGCTGCAATTAGTCTAATCTTGTCTTCACAGTTCTTATTGGAATGACACAGAGGGGCCTGAAGTATATATCTAGATTCTTCGTTTAATATTGCCTCTTGAAACTTTGCAAGTAGGCTTTCACAGGATACTTGGTGTCTATCTTTGAGAGTATACCAATTCATGTTTCTCAGTACTTTCATGACCCTCTTCTGAGAGACGCACAAACCTGTGACCACTCTTACTGCCCTTCTTTGTATGCGTTTAACATCTCCTGTTAGTTCAGTTTGATATGGGTTCTGCACACTTCAGAAATATTCAAAGATGACACAATTTGTTTTGTAGACTGCATTTTCCCAGTATCTTTCCAATAGACCAAAGTCCGCCATTGACATTACCTATGACTGAGCCTGTGTCATCATTTCACTTCATATTCATACAAATTGGTAAATCCGTGTAAATACATGCTGGATAGCATAGTGGAGGTCATTCTACTCAAAATACCTCATTATATTTGAGCTCAGAAGTTCTAAGATTCTACATTTGATGAAATGCAATAAGACTTGACAATAGTTTTTTGGATCACTTCTGCTATTATTCTTGTAGGCTATTATTCTTGTAGACAGTCATGACTTGTGCATTCTTGAAATCATTAAGGCAGTTTTTTTTATGTGAGGGGTTCACAATACATTATAGAACAAACTCAGTTGCAATTTCTGCATAGATTCTGACAGGGGTCTCATCAGGACCTGTACCTGTTTAACACTTTCAGTACCAACACTATGAGGAAATATATTATTTTAAAATTTTTCACAAATTAACCTTTATTATCATAGTAAGCAATGAATACTGGAGGGACCTGACAAAAAGTAAACACTCAATTGTTTTAAGGAACCACTAGAACATAAAACTCTCAATCGGTCATTTCATGTGTTACATCTGAAAGCATACTCACTTTTTTCCTACACACAATCTCACATTTCAAAAATCTCATGAACCCATAATGCTTATGGTTCTACATAACAAGCAAAACTGGACCTACAATTTCATTAATTTTGTTTCATTCTGAAACCACTCATAAAAGCTGTAGTACAAACTCAAATTCATGTTATCCTTACTTTCACTGTCAATGACCTTCTCAATATGGCCACTATAAAAAACAGCATGTCACCATCTCCTACAAACAAGCAGCATAACCTTCACACTGACTGTTACTTTGAACACCATAACTAATTGATACAATGCACTACTTTCGTAGAAGACCCTCAGTGTACCACTAGATGTCTCTGTCTTGCAACAGCATTGGTGGTTTCATCCTAAAAGCACTGGTACTTCTAAAAAAGAGATGATGGTTTCAGGCAGAAACCACTGGTACTTGAAGGGTCAATTTTAGAAATTCTGTATCTTTCTTTGTAAAGCAACAAACCAGAGTTCAGTATTTCTGCTTTTGCATTGCTATTCTTAATTTTGGTTCATCTGTCATGCTTGAATGTCTACACATCAAACTTTGGTACCACTGACAGACATTACATGAAACCAGATAGTCCTTATGTTTTATGAGAGATCTTTAGATTGGATTATGCTACAGCAGTTGAAGTCCTAATGTAGTGACCTATTGACAGATGAATGCGTTTCATACTACAACCCTCCAAACTAGAGCTCTATGCTTTGTTTTACATCTGTAATCCAGAAGTTGCTGTTTCTTTAGAAGTTTCTTTATAGCGACTGTATACCATGGGTGGACAGGCCCTCTCATTGTGACCAGTTCTACAAGGTACATATCTACCTAAAGTTTTCAGTTACATGAAGGTGAGAGTCTGGTGGCTGACAGAAGGACTCAAATATGCGTGGAAAACCCCCAGAAGGGGAGGATGAAATTGAGCTTCATGAGTTGACAAGGTACGTGATGTTATTTCAGTCATTACAGATAGAGCCAAATTTATGGAGAACTTTGCAATATGAGCCCACTTATTAGTATGACATTGTACCCCCTATGAGCTGAATGCATGCACTAATTCAGTTGGGAAGGGTGTCATAAAGTCTCACCTGAAAAAAAGTGGTCCACAGTTGTCTGGATGCTGGCACTGGGATGGAGCCTATGTCCAAACTGGTCCCACACATATTCTATTGGGACCAGATCAGTGGATTGTGTTGGCCACAAGAGTACCTCAACATCATACACACAGTTCATAGAGATAAATGCCATGGGTGGACAGAAACCAGATGGCAGTTATAAGAGTCGAGGGGCGTGAAAGGGAAGCAGTGGGTGGGAAGGGAGTGAGCCAGGGTTGTAGCCTCTCCCGACGTTATTCAATCTGTATATTGAGCGAGCAGTAAAGGAAACAAAAGAAAAATTCGGAGTAGGTATTAAAATCCATCGAGAAGAAATAAAAACTTCGAGGTTCGTCGATGACATTGTAATTCTATCACAGACAGCAAAGGACTTGGAAGTGCAGTTGAACGAAATGGACAGTGTCTTGAAAGGAGGATATAAGATGAACATCAACAAAAGCAAAACAAGGATAATGGAATGTAGTCTAATTAAGTCGGGTGATGCTGAGGGAATTAGATTAGGGAATGAGACACTCAAAGTAGTAAAGGAGTTTTGCTATTTGGGGAGCAAAATAACTGATGATGGTCGAAGTAGAGAAGATATAAAATGTAGACTGGCAATGGCAAGGAAAGCGTTTCTGAAGAAGAGAAATTTGTTAACATCGAGTATAGATTTAAGGTGTCAGGAAGTCATTTCTGGAAGTATTTGTTTGGAGTGTAGCCATGTATGGAAGTGAAACATGGACGGTAACTAGTTTGGACGAGAAGAGAATAGAAGCTTTTGAAATGTGGTGCTACAGAAGAATGCTGAAGATTAGATGGGTAGATCACATAACTAATGATGAAGTATTGAATAGAATTGGGGAGGAGTTTGTGGCACAACTTGACAAAAAGAAGGGACCGGTTAGTAGGACATGTTCTGAGGCATCGAGGGATCACAAATTTAGCATTGGAGGGCAGTGTGGAGGGTAAAAATCATAGAGGGAGACCAAGAGATGAATACACTAAGCAGATTCAGAAGGATGTAGGTTGCAGTAAGTACTGGGAGATGAAGAACCTTGCACAGGATAGGGTAGCATGGAGAGCTGCATCAAACCAGTCTCAGGACTGAAGACCACAACAACAACATCATGATAAGAACATTAAACATGAAAAATACTAATTCATTTTTTTAGCTGTTCAGAGAATTGCAATTCTAAATCATTTATATACCTGCCAATGGTGTAAATCATACAAAGGTACATCAACATCTGATTCATCTCCTGGGTGTTTAAGTTTTTTGTCAGGCAGTGTAGTTTAAAGTTAAACTACTAACACATTTGTATCCATTATACATGTCATTAAACAACCGTACTTCATTTCTGATCATAGAAAGAGTCAAATTCGGTGATGAAGTAATATGATGTCTAACTTAATTGAAGATTTTCTTTGTTGTGCAAGATCAAACTGATGTGAGGTTTGATGATCAGAAACATAATGCATTGTGGTAATAATCAAGTCAATCATGCACAGTCCATCAATTAGTATATTTTATGTTTGTGTCAGAAGAAGTGGTTCTATTTGCCAATTACAAAACTCTAACAGTAGTCACCCAGTTCACATTCATTTACACTACTTTTCTCACTGTACGTTTTTCTCCTCTATACCTCCTCTTTCCATCCATTTTGTTTTCTATCTTTACTTCATCTTTATATTTTGCTTCTTATGTTTTCTTTGAGTTTAAGCCTGATTTCTGACTAACTCATTCATTATTGGCATGCTACAATTTGAATATCAATGTTGGACCACTGTTGTCTCCCATCAACCTGAAAATGAGTCCAATGCGCTAATCACTACACTACTACATCCATTATCAGTGATGAGTCTTCGGCAAGAGTTCCAAAAGACAGCAACTCATAGCCTGGCTTGCCCATACTGGGCATAACTATGTGAGATGCACTAACTAATTTGACAGTGCAGACTTCGATGTGTTGGTGATGCAGCCACAGAATGTTGTTGGCACCTCCTGCTGCAGTTACAAATACTTTGGGACAACTGTTGCTCAAAGTAATCTAACTGGTTAAGTCATTTACATTTTGTCACCACAGTC
Organism: Schistocerca serialis cubense; assembly: GCF_023864345.2. Lineage (NCBI taxonomy): Eukaryota > Metazoa > Arthropoda > Insecta > Orthoptera > Acrididae > Schistocerca > Schistocerca serialis. The sequence goes on from NC_064643.1 coordinate 467,792,473, forward strand.
ATCAGTCACAGTGCAACCTTAAGAAATGATTAATTGCTTTAATATTTTGTTGGGAGAGAATCTGTTGATGTTCTTGTAATTTTTTTTCTTTAACTTCTGTTTTTCAAAATAGCTTGTGTCATTGAGTATTGTAAAATATATGCATGCAATAAACCTAGTTCTCCCACTCTCCTTCTGCCTGTTACCACAACAGCAGCAGAGTAAGGCTGATGGCACTGTGTGGATTACATCTTTCAATAAACAGATATTTTTGGGTTTTTGTGGTCTCTGGGCATATATACTGTTACAGGGTGGCTGCTGGTGAGGTGGCAGATGTGAGTCAATTGAGGAAGCAGGAACTGGAGTACAAACTAAAAACTCAGGGATGTCAAGCACCCAGGCACATAACTGAATACATCAGAGCTTTGGGCAAAGTATCAGGCCAATCAATATTGTTGCCAGGGATAGGTTTAAAAGAGATGAGCGTGGCTGATTCTACCTCTAAAGAGTTTACATGGACTCAAAGCAGCACTGGCGCTGTTAGCCAAGTGCTTGAAGAGCAAGTGCTGATCCTCAGTGTGTATACCAGAGATACATTAAACAGAACCATGGCCCATGAGTCACGGGAAGCTAATTTGGGAGCAGATGAGGGGAAGGTTAACTGCGTCAATGAGCCAAACCTGGAAAAGTTGGCTCCAGGGAGAGATTTAAACAGGGAATGCAAAATCCTAAGTTGTTTGCGGAGTTATCCCACCCGTTCTTCGGACAGTTTAAAGAAGGGCAAATTTTGGATGATATAGTAGTACAAGTGCAGAAATTTTTATGGTTCCCGCTAAACTTTGAAGAACACGGTTGTGTTTATGAGTTAATTGATGAGCAGTACATCAGCTCTTGTACCCGTTGTTCACAGGGAGTTTGAGGCAACACACTAGTTCATCCATAATGGCTGGAAGAAGTATGAGTGAATTTCACATTAATGTGTGTATATATGTTATACTCGGTGATTATAATGGGTCACAAATTGCAAAAGATAATTTGTGTACACTATATGCAACTGCAAGCCAGACAGGAACTCTTGGGTTAGTATGTTGGGAGCATTAAACCTAAGATGTTTACTGTAAAGCCATATCAACGTAGATAAAAAAAGGTGAGTAGGGCAAATATAATTTGTGTAGCTGCAAATTTCTGTACTGCGGCAGGAGGGAGTGCCATGAACAAAATATTAATAATCTTGGCTGTTGGGGTGGAGTGAGGAAGTGAGGTTGCGTTTGAAAGACACTTTTTCTACATTGTTGAATAACTCAAAAACTGCAGCTCCTAGTGAAAATTTATCCCAGTACAAAATTTACCTCATTGAATATTTTACAAACGAGTTCCTATTCCTTTTTCTCCAGGGCTAATAATTTCTGCAATGCAAAGGATTGAAAAATCACAAATTATTGTAAATCAAACAATGGAAAATCCAGGATAGAATGTAAAAATATCATGAGTGTCTTTTTGTTGTGCCTATCTGCGACTCTGCATCTCCGCTATATGGTGGGTAGCAACTTTCTTATTGTACTATTACGAAAAGGAAAGTTGCCACTCACCACGTAGCGGAGATGCTGAGTCGCAGACAGGCACAACAAAGACTGTCACAAACAAAGCTTTCGGCCCATAAGGTCTACGTCAAAAATACACACACACACACACACACACAACTGTAGTCTCAAGCAACTGAAGCCACAGTGCGAGCAGCAGCACCTGTCTATGATGGGAGTAGTGACTGGGTGGGGGTAAGGAGGGGGCTGGGGTGGGGAGGGGGAAGGATAGTAGGGTAGGGGTGACGGACAGTGCAGTACTGCTTGGGAGCGCGCAGGGACGAGGTGGAGAGAGGGTAGGGCAGCTATGTGCAGTCAGGGGGTTAGGAGGAGGGCAGGGGAGAGGTGAAGAATGGAGGGGGGGGGGGGGGGAGTGGAAAAGGGGACAGGTAAAAAGATTGAGTGTGATGACAGAATGAGGGCTGTATAGTGCTGGAATGGGAACAGGGAGGCTGGATGGGTGAGGACAATGACTAACGAAGGTTGAGGGCAGGAGGGTTACGGGAACATAGGATATATTGCAGGGAAAGTTCCCACCTGTGCAATTTAGAAAAGCTGGTGTTGGTGGAAAGGATCTATATGGCACAGGCTGTGAATCAGTTATTGAAATGAAATATGTCATGTTTGGTAGCATGCTCAGCAACTGGGTGGTCCACTTGTTTCTTGGCCACAGTTTGTCAGTGGGCATTCACGTGGACAGACAGCCTGTTGGTTGCCATGCCCACATAGAATGCAGCACAGTGGTTGCAGCTTAGTTTGTAGATCACACGACTGGTTTCACAGGTAGCCCTGCCTTTGATGGGATAGGTGATGTTTGTGACTGGACTGGAGCAGGTGGTAGTCTCTCTCAACCTCGTCCCTGCACGCTCCCCAGCAGCACTGCAGTGTGTGTCACCCCTGGCCTCCTATCCCTCCCACTCCCCACCCCAGCTTCATCCTTACCCCCCACCCAGTCGGTACTCCCATCATGCACAGGTGCTGCTGCTCGCAGTGTAGCTACAGTTGCCTGAGACTGCCATTATGTGTATGTAAGTTTTGTGTGTGTGTGTGTGTGTTTGTGTGTGTGTGTGTGTGTGTGTGTGTGTGTGTGTGTGTGTGTGTGTGGTCTATTTTTGACAGAGGCTTTACAAGCTGAAAGCTTTATTTGAGACAGGTCTTTTTGTTGTGCCTATCTGCGACTCAGCCTCTCTGCTATATGGTGACTGGCAACTTTCTTTTTCATAATACTGTTAAATTATTGAAAATAGCATTTTAGTAGATAAATTTAATGTTTATTATTAAATGAAGTGAGTTAAGATGAAATATTAAATGTGCTTACCACATCTAAGAGCAATAGAGCTCTATTGAAGGATATACTGTGTTCTGGTGGTATCTTGGGATGACAGGGGGAGGGGGTGGAGGCTAAAAGTGTGAAACAAGGTACACTGGCGGAATGCAGTCATATGTTTCCCTCCTTTGTGGGTCGGAAAAATGAATAGCAAGTAGGCAAGTCTCCAAAAACTCTACCACTCTAATTCATGATAAGCAACTACACAATGTTACACAAAGTTATACTAACTCTTTCACAACACACATTATAAATCAGAGGCAATACAGTGTACAGGCATGTGCAGGGTGTGTTTATTTTCCACAAATTCCGTTAACGCTACATGGAATATAGATATGAGTCACTAATAATACGAGAGTGTGCTGAAAAGTAATGCCTTCGAATTTTTTATATGAAAATTCTTAAAGCTTTTTAAATAAAACAAACATTAAAATTCTACATCCCTACTGTTCATGTATACATATTAGCAGCCCTCTGTCACTAGAAGGCCCCAAATTGTAGTGTGTAACATGGCGGTCTATAATGTAACTATGTCAATACATGAAAAACAGCATGTGTAATCGAGTTTCAAATTCAAAGGGTTCGTCCACACATGGTACACACACTTCTTCAGCATGGCTATGCTGGTCCCTACATGAGCACTGCGACATATGCAACAATTTGATACCTTGGGATGCAACAATTTGATGCCTTGGGTTCACTGCAATCGATCATCCTCCATCCAGACCCGACTTGGCCCCATCCAATTTTCATCTGTTTCCAAAACTTAAAGAACACCTTCAACGATTTCACTTTGATAGTGATGAAGTGGTGAAAGCATAGATGAGTTTGTGGCTTCATCAACAAAGTCAAGCATTCTACGGCAATGGTAACAACGAATTGGTCTCTCGCTGGGAGAAATATTTTCACTGCCACGGTGACCATGTTGAAAAATAAATGTGTGATCATGAAGAATAAAGCTGTAGAATGTTAATAATGCTTGCTTTATTTTTAAAAAAGGTGTTCTCACATAAAAAATTCAAAGGCATTACTTTTCAGCATATCCTTCTACTATACACATATGGATAGAATCTATGTAATTCTCTGCACAGTCCTCTAAACTGATAGATGGGGAAACTGATTCTGAGTCAGCTCATAAACAGTTATAGAATTATTCCACAAAAGGTGACTTTCCCCATCGCAAGTCTTGCCACTCTTCAGTTTACAGATAAACAATACCTCCCCAATATTTCCTGTCCATTTCTATTAATTGAGTGGACAAAATAACTTTACTGTGTTTATGTTTATACAGCAAGTTGTATTCAATTTATTAAGTGTGTAATTATTTGCTGTTATTAAGTGAGTTTTTATGTAAAATATGTTTCTATAAACAATATATCGCCAAAAACAATCAGTTTTTGAAAATATAATGTAATTGTATACATAAAAAATCTATTCCCTCAGTGGCAGCAGGAGAACACACATATAAAAGGTTTAAAGCTAGCAAGCTTTCGGAGTCAGTGGCTCTCTCTTCTGGCAGAAGGGTTGAAGCTGAAGGAAGAGGGGTCAAGGAAGAAGGCCAGTGATGTTTAGGAAAAGGGGTTCAGTTTGAGTAAGTCACCCAGAAGCCGGTTGGGGAAGACTTACCGGATGGTACGTCTTCTGCATTCCTATTTTTTGTGGTTATGTAGAGCAAAACTTTTTGCAAGACTAGATCTTCTGGCTTTTGACAGGAGTGGTGGTTTTGTCGCATCTCCTAAACAACATGTAATTGGACGTAAATAGAATTTAGACAATCTCAGGATTCTTGGTAAGTGATTTGATGACCATGCTGAACATGTGAGGGGTGGGGGTAGTTCCGAAGCAAACTAACAGAAGCAGACCTGACTGTCAAACCTCTAAATTAAATCTGTCCAAACACAGGTGTCATTTTATTCCATATTGTGTAATCAAAAGAGCATTACTATTGACAACTCTTGCATGGAAGCAATTTATAATTGTTCATATACTATGAATGTGAAGGGTGTAGCAAAATTTATAGGGATGGTAATTTTTTCTATAAGTTTATATTTATCTTTGTCCAGCAGGCAAGTCATTTTTTGACATGAGCAAAAAGGGCAATAAATTTGAATGGTGTGTGTCTTAAGAGGCTGTTTTCACATAATGAAAACTGCCTTTGTGATCACACCGGTTCTCGCCATTCCTGACTCCTCAAGAAAATTCATAGTGCAAACAGATGTGTGTCTATTGCGAGTAGCCACTGCATTGCTTCAGCAATATCTGTTGGAGGAGGCAGCCATTGATATATGCTTTCCACACTTTATCAGATCTCGACATCAAGTACTCACTCTATGAGTTGGATCTACTGACAGTGTCATTTGTATCATAAAATTTAGAACATATTCATGTGAGCTCCATTTTGTTTCAAATCTATTGTATTCTAAAATTCTGTGGTCTAAGAATTCTGCTACTTCAAGTGAAGTAATAAGAATGCCATTAGGGGTTTTTATTAAACAGTGAGAATGAAGAACACTATTGTAAATTTGTATCACACTGTTTTAAAAATCTGTTGGCCTTACTAACTGTACAGGGAACTTTTCTTTTTGCCTTGTGTCGTGTTCATGGATGTTGAAGTTTGTTGTATTTATGCATACTACATACAGAACAACATGTATACCAAAGGGACAAGGGAGCCCATGTATATTTTTATTGAGCTACCATAGCAATATTTTCACACATCTATTTTCATTAATAAACCATGTCATGCAAGCACCATATTTAGCTGTCAACTGCTATTGGATAGTGCTACCATCACAAATTGTGATGAGGAACTCATTCTGTGTAGCATACCACCTCATTTCTTACTGTGCAACAAACCATTATGGAAACCATGTTTGGCACGCTTCATGATGATTAACACATCCATTGTGGGACGCATTAGTAAAAGTAGCAACTTTTAAACAGGATCAAGTATGAAAAATTTACAATGTGGGGCACAAGTGCTACCTTAATACCCAGGTACAAAAATTGCTTGCCTTGCTTAATTTTCTACTTTCAAAACTTAAATATTTTTTGCAACATAAGGATGCAAACAATTTCCCTTTGTGACATTCAAAACAAGCTGATGACTGGGATTGAGTTTGAGGGCTGTTGTTCTGATGCTGTTTGGAAGCATTTTTAAAATCATGAAGTACCTCTTCATCAAATTCCATGTGAAAAAATGGCTGTTTCTCTCAAGCGATGACCCACAGTCCAATAGCTGCTGACTACTGGTAGCTTTCCATTAGGCAATTTTGGCATGGTACTGGACACAGCAACAAAACACAGTGACTTACTTTTGAATACATTGTGGGAGTATACAGTGATCAATATTTATTACAAATATTTACTATCAAACACAGTCTTGATCACAAATTATTTATTCTGGTGACTGGTTTTGACCAAAACTGTGGTCATCTTCAGACCAATGAGTACGAACCTCCTTCTGGTGGTAAATCACTATTAGTTGTGTCGGCACTGGTCACTGGAATAAATAATATGTGATCTAGACTGTGTTTGATAGTAAAGATTTGAAATACAGTGAAGCACAACAACCACAGCATCATAACATGGCAGCAGCTTATTTGTTCTAAGCTGCACTGCCAGAAACAGCCAAACATATTTGCTCATCAGATAAATTTTAGTTTGGTCATCACTGATTGGCTGTTGTTTTATAGCTGTAGCTCCACGATGGTGCATTTCGAACCTACTGTTATGTTCTCGATTTGACATGTCTTGCCTTACTCTAATGTTATTATTGAGTTATTTTTCTCCAACTTGTGTATTGAGATGCAATAGAAGGATGATGATAAAACTATACCCTACAGACATCAATGTAAACACACATGGAACCACAGATCAGCTGGAAAACAATTAAGGAAAAAAACAGCCACTGATTTGTTTGGCAGGAGCTGTACAGAATTTAACAGAAAAGATTTATGTAAAAGATGGGAAATCTAAAACAAAATGCTTAGACAAGGATTTGAAACTCAAATGTCACAAAAAAGAGCCTTGTCAAGCCACACCATCAATACCGACTATGTGTCTTAATTGCCCTTTACGGTACAGACTCTTAACACGTGTCTATGTTACGCATCTTTTCTCACGTGCAAGCACAGATGCAAAGAAATAAATGTACAGGGGTCCCTCATATACTAACCACCAGCTGGATATTAAAAATAAACAAATGCTTGTAGCTTCATGGTGCATGTGTGGTTGGAAAAAGGGACTTTGAAGTTCACACTGCATCAGTCAACTCCCTATTTTGACTGTCAGTGTGTTGGCAGTCATGGACAGAAATGGATAGTGTTATTGTGTCTCCAACCAGTTGCAAGATATGTTATACCATTCACTTCCAGCAAGTGGAAGGCAGCAGTGCTGCCAAGATTCATTGTTGATTGTATCGTGAGTAGGGGACAGGCTTATGAGTGACGGAGAGGTGAGGGAGAGGTGCGGAAAATTCAAAGCCGGACGCACATATGTGCATTATTAAAGTGTCAAGGAAGACATTCAAGTGTGATGAACTTGGCCAACATGTTGACAAAATTGTGCATGTTAGATGTTTGTTTACAATTTCCGAAATTTCTGAGGGTGTGCCTCACATTTCTTGGACAACTTTTCCAACACTGTCACGAAGAGGTTGGGTTACAGTAAGTTTCGTTTAACAGTGGGTACCAAATGCCCACTTGATGTTAACAAAATTGAAAAAATGGACTCATCCTTGACATTTCTCCAGTGCAACCATGAAGAGAGGGAGGAATTTCTGAACAGAATTGTAACTGAGGATGAGGAAAACAGAGAATGTGCACTCATTTGCCCAGTAAGCCCAAAAAATTCAAGTAGACTCTGTCAAATCACAAAATGATGGTTACAGATTTTTTAGGATCGCTAAGGAATTCTGACAACATATTTCATGAGAGTAATGTGTGAGAATACAATGACATTACACTTTCATTCCAAAACTCTTACAAAACTTCAAAGGTAAATAAAAAAAAAAAGCCTGATAACCCCACAAATCATTCTCTTTCCAACAATGTGCGACCCAATACTGCAAATCAAATGAAGGAACACAAAGACTTTTTGCCTTGGAGATCTTTCAACTTTGTCCCTGTAATGCAGACTTGGCACCAAGTGGTGTTCATCTTTTCTCCAAGGCTAAGGTCTGGCTGGCTACTCAGCACTTCACGTTTAATGATGACACCAAGAATGCTGTCAACAGCTAGCTGAAGCATCAGGAACCACCATTCTTTGTTGAAGGGATTAAGAACCTAGTGCGATGTATGAAAACTGTTTGGATTTGGGTGGCAACTATGCAGAGAAGCAATGTCAACATGTAAGTAAAGATTTATATAAAAATAGAACAAATAGGCACTGCAGCATCTATACACGCCTCAGTGTTCTCATAACACACACCTACAGTCACAATAAAAGTTTGGTATTCTGCTTAGAATCTTAGAGTGGTCGTCTCTGGACAAGATAACATGCACATACCAATTTATGCAGGGATTAGGCTGGTAGTACCACTTTGTTACCTTGAAACCAATATTCATTTGAAGTATTAATTGGCATTTCACAATAAAGTATTTTGTGTAATTATTTCTGAACTGCAAAACATATATGTGTGGGTCTTAAGGATGATGACTGTTAGCACTGTATTAAATTCTCAAGTAATCAAATGAGTTCATGGAGTATTTTTGGATGCAGAATTATAAACGATAATTTAGAATCAAATGCTAAACTGGGTTTCAAATCCAGGTCTGTGCCTTCCATAGGCAGTGCATTACCAATTACTAACTTCAATGACATTTCTTTCGTGCTGTTTTGCACAAAATTCCTATGGTATTGTTTGCTTGGTATACTTTTAGAAACCACTTCCCTATAATGTTTGGTTCTCCTTCTCCGGTTTTCATTGTACCTCATTCACATCATAATTTTTATCACTGTAGGACATTAGCGTACGGTACTTTAGGATAGTGTGGAATATCTGAGGGTCCAACGAGTTTAGTTGTCACATTAGTGCTTCTGCTGCTGCGCATCCGCAGTGACTTTGTAAGACCCACACAAATATGATTTTGCAGATGGCTGACTTATTTCATAAATTCTTAGAGCACAGAGTTGTTGTGTAAATGAACATCATGACTATTCTGTGGGCATTGCATAAGGTGATAAATTTATTATAAATAGAGTTTGCTGTGTACTCTAGTGTTTCTAAAATATATCTTAACTTTGCACTTCCACAGGCAATATATACAGTCTCGAACTTGTACTGGTCTATGAACTCATAATCCATGTCAACAGCTTTCTTAGCTCCATCAATGGACAGGACTTCGATGTCCAGCAAACATTGTAACACCTTGAATGCTCTACAATATCAAACAGGTGACATTCACATCTTTTACTGTTATGTATGTAACAGATGTACAATATAAGGTATTGTACCATGACAGAGAAACAGAGTGCATCATTTTAAGTTCTATTTCAATAAATTTTGGAGTTTAGGTTGGCACGTGTTTATTGATATAAAAGTACTTCGAGAAATAATTAAAAACAAACATTTAGATATTCTACACGACTCATGATCTTGTAAATTAGCAGTGTTTAAAACTTCTATGTGACGTAATGTCAACAGACAAGTAGTGGTGCTTCTTACATCTCCCATAACTCTTCCATAAACCTCTCTGCATTGTGTGGCAGTCTTCACTACTGACAATGTCTCCTCCTCTGACCAAGTGCTTCTACGGTTACAGAGCACTCTGCCAGCTTTATATGGTTCCCTGTTTAAGGGGTAATCATTCATTTTGCACCAAGCCATTGAACCACATGGAATTATCACCATCTCGAATGTAACACCATTTAATTTTGTGTTTGGATGCTCTTCAAGTAATTATATCACCACTGCTTCAACCTAATAGCTTTTTTTTATTTTTTTTTAATACATATCTGGGCCCACAGCCTCCACAAATCTCTTAAAAGAAGTCATTTTTCTATTTTGATACTAGTGATCAGCCAATTATTTCCTGCTGGGCATCTTTAAGCAACATTACCCCAAAAGGAAACAACATGACACTTACTCACAATGTTCTAAAGCTTCTGGACAGCCAGCATATTAATAAATATTTCTGAAACTGTTTGTTTTTTGGCACCTCCCTGAACCTGTTACTTTTTTTCATTTTGTCATCGTTTTGTTATTAGTATGGTAGATATATGCTACACAAAATCTACGTAACAATTCTGTAGTAACTAATTTTCAAAGGTTCACAGAAGTGCAGTTACAATGCAACTGACACACTGCAATTACCTACATAAAGGTTACATTAGATGAATAAAAATAAACTGTATTAAGAAACAATACATAAATAAAGAAAAGGAAACTGTTATTAAATAGTTTTACCTTTAAACTGAGTTCGTAAGGCATCCACATCAGATAATGATAAATGGCTATCATTCAACTTCTTCAGTTTCATGTCAGTGTCATCTTCAAGTGTTTTGCAACTCCTTATTTTATCATATAGAATGTTCGGCTAAAAAAAAATCATAGTTTCACATTAAATATCAGAAATGCAGTATCTTAACACCTTAACATAAACTCCCCCGACTTATCTCATTTTTATTATTTTGACAGAGACTTAAAGTCACAAGTATACTCGGTCAACTTAAGAACAGACACCGCATCTATATCTGTTTCAGCACTGATAGTTAAGTATTCAATCGCTAGAGAGAATCTGGCCCTATATTTGTAGCCTATCTGTCATGCTCTGGCTGAGGTGATTGCCATTAAATACTGTCTTTACTATGTGCAGCTTTGGATACTCAACAACAAAACGTGCACTTTCTCTCTCTCTCTCTCTCTCTCTCTCTCTCTCTCTCTCTCTCTCTCTCTCCCACACTGTTGTTTAGGCAATACTTTCAAAAAACAATGGCAACAATAATGTGATGTTACTTCACTAGAGACAGAAAGTGACGACAGATCATCGGTTGAGTGAAAAGTGCCACAGTGGTCAAAATAAATACATCCACTGTGCTCCAGCCAGCTTCTCCAAGAGTTATGTTCACAGGGAACTTCACAGATACACAGAAACAAATAAACGACTTGAAGTTTCAGGATATTTTCGTCAAAGTCCAGAGCACGAGTATACTTGACATTTCATTACCAGCAACCTAAAAATTTATTTGTGTGTGTGTGTGTGTGTGTGTGTGTAATCATTAGAAATCTGAACATTGTGTAAGAAGACTAGTTGCTGTTGACTGAAGCAATACGACTATCTTAATCTTGAGTTTGTGGTGGTGGCAGACATCATTTGATTGACTCCAAGAATACCAGAGATTTTTGGTCCAAAAAGAATGACTCCAGGAATACCAGAGAATTGGAGCCAATCAAATGATGTCTGCCACAACCACAAAACTCTAGATCAACTGCAGCTTGCATTCTTATTGCTTCGGTCAACAGCAACTGGTCTTCTTACACAATGTTCAGATTTCTAATGCTTGTGAAATATGATTGAAACACTTATGGAAAAATGCAAACACTTTTATTAAAATGTAAATTATAATCTTTTGCATAACATGACATTTCATATAAGACCTTAAGAGTTTATCTACCTGGATGATATTGTGGTTTCCAGTTCCTAAACTGATGAACACCTGCAGAACCTTCAGGCTTTGTTCATCATGCTGCAGAAGACCAGGTTGAAATATAACTTGGACAAATCACAGTTTTTTCAACTGTTTCTTGTCTATCTCAGTTTCAAAGTCATGGGTGGTGCCACCACTAGGTTATGCCTGCATGTCGGTGCCATTATGCCTTTGCCGTATCCTATAAATGTCAAAGAGCTCACAGCCTCTCTCAAAATGATTGTGTAATACCATAAATTTCTTCCCAATGCAGCCACAGAGGCTCAGCCTCTTCATACTTTCTTAGATAAAGGTGTTCCTTTTCACTGATTGCCCGCCTGTGAGCATGCTTTTACCCTGTTGTTTTTACCCTGTTGAAGTCAAAATTACGCTTGACACCTTGATTGGTTACCTTCCAATCAGGCCAACAGATGCCTGCCAGTATGGCATTGGGGCCATTCTCATGCACAAATGTGCAGATGTTTCCAAATGCCCTACTGCGTACACTTCCAAAACCTTGAATCAGGTGCACCTGCACTACTCCCAAAAAGAAAAAGAAGCCCTTGGTATTCTGTATGCAGCCAAGAAACATCATGTTTTTCTCTATGGTTCTAAATTTCATTTGATTACTAATCACAAATGTCTCGTTTCTCTCTTCCATCTGGCAGCATCACTATTTATTCATTGCACTATAACTATGAGGTTCATTTCTGCCCCATGGCACAACACACTAATGCAGACGCTCTTTTTCGATACGGATTGGCTCCAATCCAGCATTTCATCAGAATGAACTGTAGGGTTCCCATTTCGACATCAAAGCTCAAAACACAGGACAGTTTTTTCCAATTACCAGTCCTTGGATTTCAGTGGCTGTCATGGCCAATCCTGTCTTACATCAGATTGTTCAATTCGTCCACCATCGCTGGCCAGATAAACCACTGAGCCTGGAGTTAGATCCCTTGCGTAATAATTACGCACTCCACAAATGACTATATTCTTGATGGTGTGTTACTGTTGGCTACGCCCAGGGTTGTGATCCCGCTGGTGTTGCAGTGGGACGTTGTGCACCTTCTCCACCTGGACACTGGGGTGTTTCTCATAAAAAATTGTAGATCTGCTGCCCCATTTTAACCAGGTATTGACAATGAGAGCATGCGAATTGTGGCAGCCAACTCGCAATGCATCACCCATCAAGCAGCACCCAGGGCCCCCCATCCACCGCCCCTGCCACAGTGCCTCTGAGAGCATATTCATGCTGAAATGGTGGGTCCATTCCTTAACTTCTTTTGGCTCGTGGTAGATGACGTTTTCTCAGAATTTCCTTATGTGGTCTGTTTTCTGCCCACATCAACATCTGCAATGATCACGAACCTCTCAAAGATTTTTTCCTTGGAAGGATTGTTGTATACACTTATGATGGACAATGGACAATGGCCCACAATTTGTGCTCCTCAGGATTTTTGAAGATCTTCAATGATAATCTATTTAATGGTATTAATGGTATAAATAATAATTAAGTGATTTATATTGCTTGATACTCGATGATGAACAATGAGCACAAAGGTTGATAATCCTACAGATTAGCACTGGTTGCACTACAAACTTTTATCCTTCATTATAACACAGTCAAGGATAATTAATCTGTCAATATGGTTAATGATCATTACTTTTTTTCCAATCCATGTGGTATCAAGTGAATTCTAGCAAATCACAGCAGACCTCACACGTAGTAGTAGCTCAAATATCTTCTCTACTTGATAGCTTAAATACCAAGCATAACAATATTATATGTTACTGTAGGTACATACGACAACTTAATTTTCACAAGCAAGTGAGATTTACTATTTATACCAATCCCCAAACAGAAGCAACTGCAAGAGCATTATCTGGCCATAATCAACTCCAAAATGAGCATTCCATCAATTAATATGCAGTATCTTTTCTGAGGGTAGCAAATGGAATTTATGATATTACAACATAGTGAACTCTGCTAAGCTGAAAATGATGCTGCAAATTGTGTTACCTGAAAGTCAACTGGATCAGGCTGAGGCTCTTGTGTTGTTGTCTTCTTGGTTGAAGTACTTATGAGCCCACGTAGATCAGCTATGAAAGCTTCATCATAAATACCTCTATCATCCCATACTTGAAATATCCTCAATATTTTGGACTTCACCTTTTCTTCTCTGCAACATCAGGGAAATTTCTCATTAATGATTTCTAGATCAGTATTGTTCATGTTTATGTTCTATTTAGTGCTGTTCTAACTGGACATATCATATGTGCTACTTCATTCCACCCCACATTAACAGTTCCTTCAATAACATCTGTTTTATTGCCATGTATAAATTCTTAGTTTTCAGTCACAAGTTTTTAAGCTAATTAATATTAGTGAATTCACCTTAACAAATGTCTCATTTCCCTTGTACTACAGCATGCAAGGATTTGAAGAAATGACTAACAGCCATAACTGCCAGTGACAGTAATGAAGAACTGAAATTGCAATATGTGTTATGAAGTTAATCTCTGATAAAGATGCAGCTGAAGCTGCAGGATATCATGAATACATAATTATCATCAGTTTAAAGTATTTACTGTGGCAAATGACGATACTTCAGGGTTTTATCTCACCAGCCATAGATTTCCCACCTAGTCACACACAATATCATTAGACCTCTAGTACTAACGTAATGTTAATAATGTGTACACACACACACACACACACACACACACACACACACACACACACACACACACACTGCTGTTGCTATTTCCTTTCTTACTTTTCAGGCTCTGGTGGTCTACGTATTTTACAGCTTTTATTGTTATTCCACACTTTCATCTCCCCTCTCCCCCTTGAACCGAATATTTTTACGAATGTACCCCCCCCCCCCCCTCCTCCCCCCCTTCCCCACACACACCTAGTATCTCTCTCCCCCTTCCCTCCCCAAATGAGCTTGTATTTGCTAAAACAACTGCCTTTATCTAACTTTCCAAACAACTACTCTACTACTAATGCTTCATTTCTGATGTAGACATACACAGTTAGAGTCCACTGTTTAATATCAGAACATGTTTCTTTGATCTATCTGCCAGATAACTTTGCTAGTACCATTTTACTAAAATTCCCTTTTCTGTTTATTCCAATGGACAGCCTGAAAACAAGTTCCTTTCAAATTTGTTACACTATTTCTGGATAGATATGACTAATTATTGCAATTGAAGATGTACTGAATATGTTGAAGTTAATTTGTATTTCTGTTTCTGTTGTTCTGTATGTAAAGTTTGCTTTAACTATTAGGCAAACAAGACTCGGCTTACAGCTAATGCCCAAACTGGCAAGATGACAAATGCAAGCCTTTAGAAGAACAAACAACTAGAGGAAAGAGAGGTAAAGCCTAAAGGAAAATTAAGATGACCTTTGGAGAAAAGAGAAGTATCTGTATGAATATAAAGAGCTCAGATGGAAAACCAGTCCTAAGCAAAGAAAAGTACCTGTATGAAAAAAAGGGCTCACATGGAAGACCAGTCCTAAGCAAGGAAGAGAAAGCTGCACAACAGAAGGAATATACAGATGGGCTACACAAGGGAAATTAAACTGAACGAAATATTATAGAATGGGAAGAGAATGCAGATGAAGATGAGATGGGAGATATGATACTGTGAGCAGAATCTGAAAGAGGCTCAAAGATCCATCTGAACTACATATATCCTTGGCAGAGCCAGCCATGACAAAATTACTCAATCTAGCTTCCACGATGTACACCACAGGGTAAATACCTTCAGACTTCAAGAAGAGTCTAATAATTCCGGTTCGAAAGAGAGCGGGTGCTGACAGGTGTGAATGTTACTGAACTACCAGCTGCAAAAGTCATGGTTACAAGATATTGACACAAATTATTCACAGAAGAATGGAAAAATGGGTGGATAATGATCTCAAAGAAGATCATTCCAAGTTCTGGAGAAATATAGGACCATGTGAGGCTATACTGACCGTACAAATTATCTAAGAAGATAGGTTAAAGAAAGGTTTACATTCATAGCATTTGTAAGCTATTGACAATTTTGACTGGAATACTGGACTTCTGAAGTTATTGGGGTAAAATATAGGGAGCAAAAGGTTATATAGAACCTATATACAAACTGAAGGCAGTTATAAGAGCTGAAGGGCATGAGCGGTAAGCATACATGATCAAATTCGTGCACTGATGAAACGTAAGGAAAATAAAGAAAAATTTGGAGAAGGAATTAAAGGTCAGGGAGAATAAATAATTCAAAGTTTGTCAATGACTTGGTAATTCTGTCAGAGACAGCAAAGGACTTCAAAGAGCAGCTGACAAGAATGATCAGTGCCTTGAAAGAAGGGTACAAAATGAACACCAACAAAAAGCAAAACAAGGGTAATAGAATGTAACAGAATTAAATCATGTTATGTTATGGGAATCAGATTAGGAAATGAGAAACTAAAAGTAATAGATGAGTTTTGCTGTTTGGTAATAAAAGAACTGAGAATGGCTGAAGTAGAAAGGATACAAAAGGTAGACCGGCAATGGCAAGAAAAGTGTTTCTGAAGAAGAGAAATTTATTAACATCAAATAAAAATTGAAGTGTTTGGCTATTTTACCTCATGAGAGAACACTTTGGTAGTGCTCATCCATTGTCACAGAACTGACTGATTTTTATGAAACTTCTTAGAGAATGAAGGCACAGATCTACGTCAAAAACAGTATGCAGGAATGCATCAAAATTGTTCCTTAGTGGGCAGTTATTTTTCATTTTTGCTGAGGTAAATATTTTAGATGTTTATATACATACTGGATAGTTGACAAGCCAGACATAAATCTGACTGATCACTTTTTCGTCAACATTTAAAGCCATCTAACTAAGTTACTACAATCAGCGCTTTCACTGCCATCAAAAACTGTCTGAAATGGTCAAGGGTGACAATAAAGCATAAATTCACTTGCAATGTCTGTGCAATACAGAGCAGCCGATACACTTTGCAGAACGTTGTCTGTCTGACTATCACTAACCAAAGTGGACTGCAGCACGTTCTGTCTGCTTTTTATTTGACTGGCATAATTCACAGGCAGGCAGCAGCTATGGTGCCAACACTGTAGTGGGACAAGACAGGTAGTTAATCTCATTTATTCAACTATAGTTGTATAACCAAAATATCATTCCTTTTGAAATGTACGATAGCTACTACAACTACTTCTACTATTGAGAGATTCTTTGCCACACAATGCAATGGATGTATGAGAGGTATAGTAGCTCACTAACAGCCCATAAATGCCCCTGAAGAACAACGGTGATGAATTTTGATCTCCTATTGAAGTAACCTGAAAGGAGATACCCTCCAAAGGACATTTAATGTCTTTGTGATTCAATGTCACAAATTTCCACTAATGGTAAAATCATTAAATACTGGTTGTTTGCCAACTTAATACCCTGCGATGGTCCTGTTTTGTAGTTTCTGATGACTGATTTCTATGCATCTGGATGCACTGAACCCAAAAATGACCTTAGTTCTGTTGCATTGTGCCAGAATTTTTTGCATATCGCAATTTGCCAAATTTAGTATATGTAAAACAAACTGAGACTTAATGGCAGAATGAAAGAGATTTGTTTCATATAAAACAGATAATTTTGCAGCTTATAGTAGACAATAATATAACAGCACATGGAAAATAAAAAAAAACTGACTATTTTATTCGTTGTGTCTATGTCCCTTCGGACCAGCCACGCTCTGTTTCAGGCTTTTCTGAGCCTGTGGCTCTTCTGGGATCATCTGAGTGGAACATCCAGCAATGGTCCACTATCATTGCAGTATTCCATCTTCCTTGGTAACACTTTTCCATTTCTTTGATATCCTGATGGAATCTGTCACCCATCTCCTGATTAACAATACCCAGATTCTCAGGAAAGTAGTCCAAATGTGAACATAGAAAATGAACCTATAAACTTAAAGAACAGTCTAAATTTTGGAACTTCTGCAGCATAATCTCAGGGAATGACTTTACATTCAGATCCTTTTTGTTGCCCAGAAACTTGACTACTATGTCTTTAAAGGCAACCCAAGCTTCTTTAACAGCAACTTCTATTTCTTTTTCAAAATCTCCATCTTTGCAAAGTTTGCTAATTTTCAGATCTGTAAATACACCCTCTTTTAGTTTTGTGGCTGAGAGGGCTGAAAATTTGTTACAAATGTACTGGAAACATTTACCATCTTTTTGTAAGGCTTTCACGAATTGCTTCATCAAGCCTACTTTAATACGCAGAGGTGGAAGAACTTCGGTGACTCAATGAAATGCTTTTGGAACACGTTTTTTACTCCAGGTTCCAATGAAGCACACTGTGGCCAATCTGTCTGTTCACAATGATTTTCCCTGTGTCTGCCATCCAACTCGCATAAAACACAAAGATACTTTGCATACCTGCTTTGCTGTCCAAGACTGATCAATATTACTTTGAGATCATCACACATGATCCACTTATGATCATCGTACTTAATTTTCTGGAGAACAAACTGTGAACTGCCATACCATTCTTTTAAGTGTATAGAATGCCCTATGGGTACTGACACATACTCATTTCTGTTGTGAAGCAGGACAACTTTAATGCTTCATTTCAATGAACTGATGCAATTATGAAGCTTCTTAGGTCAGATGCAAGTTACAGATCAAATCGTTCAGTTCAATTTGTGTAAATGATTGTGGTCAGAATTGCCAGGTTCATACTCCTCTTCTTTATCTTCAGCTGCTTTACCCTATTCAATTTCTGAACCATCTAGTTCCTCTTGATACCATTTCAAACACTAGATGTTTGCTTTTTAACATATATCTGCCGAAACAAACACGTCTGATCAAGGGGGGGACATACAAATGGCTGTGCCAACAAAAACAGTTGAGATGTCCAATACATTTAATGATGAAAGTGCTGCCATCTGTCAGTTTATGATGTCAATAATTCGTTTCCATCATAAACCAACATGACAGCATTTTCTACATATTGAAATTTGTCAGTACATTTTATATTTGTGAGTGGTTTTTTTCCACACATTTTGACAAATTGTAATTTGCATAAAAATCTGATGTAATGGGGAAAAAAGTAAGGTCATTTTTGGCTTCAGCACACAAACACACACAGGAGTCCATCATCAAAACTCGAAAAACATGATACAATCGAAAAAATGCAAGCCTGCGATAATCTGTGTGTATCACTAGTATCTGCACTACCAAGCCACAGTATTATCACCATCTCCTAGAAAAGCTTAGCACATTATAGAATTTTTTCTGCTATGTCTTTCTACATTTCTTTTATCTGCCACTCTATTAATACTGTGAGTTATGTCAACTAGGAAAGTTATGTGCTGACCATCTTCTGTATATGTTTGGAACAGGAACAGGAATATTTACTTATTTTAGATTCAATTACCTCTACTTCTAACTTTTGTTGGGTTGTTTTGTTTCTTATGTTATCTGCCCTTCAGTAATCTCTTTTCATTCCAAAAAATTTCACTTCTATACTTTGTATTTTACATAAATTTCTTTAGGTGTGTACCTAGCAGTAACTCCCATCAATCAGTACTGGAAGAACCTAAGTTTTATCGATTTTACTCTCATTTTTGTCTGGTTTTATATTGCAACATGTTATGGATGGTGACACACATAAATCCAAACGTAGTCATTTTTATACCTAGATTTTTACTACTGTCTGGCCCGTCTGATAGCCCAAACAGCTGATGAACAAACTTCTTCCAAAACCACATTGTGCAACTGCTCTTTGACCCAGAAAACATAACAGGCAATGATTTCAATATCATATTGGTTACACAGATGATTTTTTAACGGGTGAGCTGCTTACTGTATATTATCTCTTTCTTTCACTATTAACACACTGTCTGCAAAAAAACAGACATGCAAGGAGATTAACAGTATCCACTACAAAATTCATTTCAGTCAATGCTGACAAAATTGTTTACCAGTTCTACCCCTATCAACTGTCTCATCATCATCAACAGCCCATAAATATTGCTCAGGCTGCTCTAGTAGGAGCCTCAATGAGTACTTAACTCCTAGCATGTTTTGACACAGCCATCAACTAAGCACTATTTATGAGCTATTGATAATGACAACTGAAACGGGTATAGCCACAAAACAATTGTGACGGTTAACTGAAATAAACCTTATTGTCTATTTTTGTGCAGACAATGCCCTAATAGTGAAGGAGAGAGATAATTTGCAATAAGCAGTTCACCAACTGAAATTTTATAGCAAAAAGTAATGTGCTTACTGATGCTCTCAGACAATAACAGGCCAACATGAACAAACTAGTAATGTCTGTAGGGATTTTGCATACTAATATGGAGGTACAGAAATAAATATAGAGAGATGTAAGAAACAATAATCACTGATTTGTGAATGATTTGCATGTCTCAGTGGCGGAAGGGTATAGTGAGTGGACTACTGGCAACCAGTGTGAATACATATGGTACCACTGACACTTTGGAAGTGAATGCCAGATATGACAGTGCATGCAGGCCAACTGACTTGCTACTAGAGACCACATCACAAATAAACAAATCATCCAATGGGCTACCAACGTTGCGACTATCACAACGATTTGTTGAAAACTGTTGCAAGTGGGGATCTGAACCTATATTAATGGCACAGAATCGACATAAAAGAATCAAATTTGCCTAGAATATAAAAGTGTTAAACATGAGTTTCTCCCAGCAGTTCAAATGATTAAGGACCTTACAGGAACGCTTCCAGGTAACAATTACAATACCCCACCATGTTCACGGTACAAATGCATGAGAGATCACTGAGCATGGTAGTTTAAATTCTCAGTGGGCTGGGGTGCACAGATGTGAAAATTAAACAATGGTACAAAAAGTGACATAACACAAGTAAACAACTAGTGCCACAACACAACTGCAAGATGACTAATGACAGGCATTATTAATACTGAAACTTTAACTAACAACAAGGCCATTTATAACACTAACTCCATCCCTCTGCTGCTTAAACAGGGGTAGAGCCAGGCCCCTTGCTGAATTTAGGGAAAAAAAGCTCTATCTGTATTTATAAGGTCACTTGTTAGTACAATCTCAATAGTCTCCTCAATAACATTAGTCTCTGGGTGTACGACTGGTACCTTAAGATCCAACCACACACTAGAGAACTGCAGGCTGCCTCTGTCAATGCATCAGCAACACAACCGCAGCCCAATTCACCTGCGTAAGTCGATGCAGTACTTGGGAGCACCACATCTGCCGGATACAGTACTGCTGTGCCTTGCCACATGATATTAGCCTAACTTCCTAGTATCCCTCCACCAGACTGCCTTTAAGGGATGCTTCCATATGGCCTGCCAGTCAATGTGACTTCCAGGGTTGATATCAACACACTACTTCGGAAGTGCCACAAGCATATTCCTCAGAACTTAGGACTCCATCAGGGCAGCCTGTACCAACCGTGCCTACAATAAAGTTTCTTGATCATAACAGAAACTTTCAATTTCAAGAAATGTTATGGTATTAGTGACAATCTTTTATAGGATTACAATAATCTTTACTTTGCCTTCAATTGGAAGCTGTTTCAATTGCTCAATGTTATATCATGTACTTTCCGTGTTCTAATAAAGTACTACTGTCTTTGGCCACCTGGCCATCTTTCACTTCTTATGTGTCCATCACCCACAGAAGAATACTACAATGGCGACAAAAGTAAACATTTCACGAGGGTAAACATTTCATGACTCTTCTGTCTCTGCAACTTTGTTCCCAACGTCTCGTGCTCAACTAGGTAGCCTTCCTCTCTGAGTCCCCCCCCCCCCCCCCCTTCCACATTCGAATGATGTAGTTGCTGTGCACAATTTTGCTCTCTCAATTTCCATGATTCTACATCTTATTGTTCCTTGTTTTGCCTTGCCTCTGTCTCATACGAGTGCAGCTTCATTTCTTAGTTCTCATGTTTTTCTTTTTGTGACATTTCACCATGCCCGCCCACTTCTGCTGCTCCCTGTCAATGTTGGATCCCCCTCCATATTTTGGTTGTTGCCCTCTCTTGCATGTTTCCTACATCTCCTTCCACACTGCAACATCTCTTCTGCAGCTTTCTCTGTTACAGGATCAACAGCTGCTCTGTTTCACCCAGAATATATCTTGCTTTACACAGCACTGTTTGGTGGCAGCACCCCCAAGTGCTGTGGATAGGACATGACAACACAGTTTCTGAATCACACAAGACACTTCATGCACATGTCAGAGCTTCTTTGGTGGCACCTTGCCTGATCTGATGACTCCCCCCCGCACAGGATTCCACACTGCTGTCCCCACCTCCGCCAGATTTTGACAATGCCTTAGATTTATGGCCCACCTTACTGGCTGCTCTGAACACCACTACCACATTTCCACTCTTCTCGATGATACTCACGCCCACTGCTGCTGCCACTGACTCTCATCCAGCATCATTTGGTCTGGTGACACCTCAATCGGTACTGCCCACACTGGCTATCCCCCAATCCAGTACCTCAACTGCAATGCCTCCTCCTGAAGTGCCACCGGCTCCTGTGCCACCTAGTCCTGTTCTGGCTCCTCCTGTGCCTCTCGGCAGTCAGCCTGGTCAATGGCCCTCTCCATCAGACCCTCTCCTTTACTTCCAAATCCCTAGGTGCCACCCACTCCAGGGGCTGCCCTTCTTCATCTGCTCATGCTGTTGCTCATCTATTTTCTGCAGATCCTGGCCCTTCATATCCTGACATGTCTCCCATCATTCCATCTGTTGCTGAAGCTTCACAACCACCTCCAGTGTCCTCCTTGCACTTCTGCGCCTCCTTCCTTCTCAGTTAGGGTCTCGCCCATCTCCTGTTCTTGCTTTCTTCTCTGACAGAAGCCTCCACTGTGCACTTTCTGTCTTCTGTGGGGGTCTGCCCAGTGCTGTCTCAATCTGGTCACTGACCTCAGGGTCCTCACAGGGCTTGCTGTACTTCCCTACACCACATGCCTTCCAGTTTTGGAAGCTTTGCTGACATGCCCAGCTGCCTTCAGTGGCCCTGCTCTTTCTCAACAACTGGTCTGCATATCACGGCATTCAGCCCCCCCCCCCCCCCCCCCCCCCGCAGCTGCCCGCCATGCTTATGCCTTCTGCCAGAACCCAGCCGCAATGGCCAACCTTTCTTCCTCGATAGCTCAACACCCTGTGCTCCACCTACCACCTACAGCTGAAGACAAGGCATCTGCATCAGCCAACCTACTGGGAATTTCACTTGGACTGCCACGAAGTCCTCTCAATCCGTTACTGCCTGGCTATTCCCATCAGCACCCTTGCATCCCAATAGCCACCACTGGTTTGAGTGCCTGTTTCCCATTGGCTGCTGTCCTCCCGGCCAGCTTGCATCGGTGCTACACAGCATGCCTTGCTGCCCCTGTGCTGGGGTGCCCTGTTCCAATGTTGCCTGTCCTGTGGCTTCCAGCCCTGGCGTCACCTCATGTTCCAACACCAGTAGCACTCTCCATATCGCCAGCACGCATGCACCATCCTGTACCGTTAGTTCCTGTCTGGTGTTTCCTGTGGCATAGACTCCAGCCTCCTGTAATCTATCACCTTTTCAGTAAGAAAGAGGAATGTCCCCATCCTCTGTCGTCCCTGCTGTCCAGTCCTAGTCTCCTCTGGATGTGTGGTCCTTTACTCCATTGTCCTTCCTGCCTATTGCCAGTTTGCCACCCACTTCCTCCGGGTCCTAAGTCCTTCCCTGCACTCTTCCTCTTCTGAGCGTGACTTTCACATGTCTAATGCACTGGGTTTCTTCTCTGATAGGCACCTTCATGGCGTGCCACATGCTTTCTTCTGGTTCCTGCTCTGCACAGTTTCATCCTGGTTGCAAGTCAGGGATGTTACTGATCTTGGTCATCTCCTGTGTGCTCCAGAGTCTTCTCCTCACCACAAAGTGTGAATGTCTTCTCTCTAGGACACCATCACCAGACCTTTGGTTGGACTTCACTGGCAGTCCTGTTCTCTAGTCCTGGAAGTTTTGTCACAAACCTGGCCTCGCCAAGTCATGCTGTCTTTGATGGCTTAGTTACCTTTCTCGACAATGACCTTGCCTGATTACTGTTTCCCCCCCACAGGTACACTTTTCCTGGATGGCTCCACCGTTTTCTCCATGGGTAAGAAGTTGTCATATCTCTGCCTTTCTTCTCTACCGCAACCACCATCTATGCAGCGAGATGCCTCTGGTATCTTCTCGGAATGATGAAAGAGGAATGTGGCATACGGCTGGTGCCTTATGAGGCAGCCACACACCACACCACAAAGGACTGAGGGCAGGTTGCCGCTCTCTCAAGGCATCTGCACTGCACCTGCAGACCACTCTGCCTGCGACGGCTGCTGCAGTATTTGCGGCCACCACATCTGCCACATACAGCACTGCTGTACCAGCACTACGAGCCACCTGATACTAGCCAAATTTCCTATTATTCCTCTGCCAGATAGCATTTCTAGGATGCCATCTAGCAGCTTAGCAGTCAATGTGAGTTCCAGCCTCAACTTTAACAACATCCTACATTGGAAGTGCCATCAGTATATTCCTCAGAGTACTGTGCACCCCATCAGAATCTAGGACAACGCCAATGCAGCCTATACTGACCATGTGTCTGGCAGTGTTTCTCAATCGTGACTGACTGAGTGCTCAACTTGCATCTTGAAGTATTTGTGACAATCTTTTATTACATCAGGACAATCTTTACATTGATTTCACTCAGAAGCTGTTTCAGTTGCTCAATGTTATTGCGTACTTTCTGTGTTGTCATTTGGCTTCAAGCAAGTGAGAATTTGCAGTTTTTTTTTCAATCAACTAAATTTAATGCAAACCAATATTAAGTTCTTTATGCAGGTGGAAATGGATGGCTGTCTTCCCTTCCTCGTGTTGGTCAGGATGAAAGGTGATGGTATGTTATTACATGCAATTTATGGGAAGTCAACAGCACAATGAATTTTATTTTCAGGCTGACAGTTGTTAATAACCATTTCAGCATGAAGAGATACTTCATATCTTGGTTCATAGGTCCTATACCATTTGACACCCTGTTAAGTTTGTCAGGAGAGTTACTCCACTCTGATGTTACCTTTCTCCACAGTGGGTATAGTGCAATTTATAAGGGGTGCATTATGCTATCAACCAACTGTGAATGAGAACAATGATGTGGCATTTAAGTCTACACCTTGTTTGCCTCATGCAGCTAGTCTTTCCAGCACAAACAGTTGTATTCTGCAAAAACACAGTGTTCAGCTTTTTTTTTTCCTGTCCTCTAAGATTAGGGCCCATTTAGGATCTGTAAAGGAAATTCTGGTTTGCCTAAGCAGGTGTCTACTTTATCCCCTGCAGCTCAGACTTGTCATACCATAGTCAGGCTATTAGAACTGTTATGCAGAGAATAAAGTCACATGTTTACAGTAGTCAGACATATCTTTGATTGTAAAACACTGTCTTGGTACTGTTGATCCCACTTGCACTTCTAATTACTGGACTAGTGTCACTAATGAATCTGTTAAGATTAGATTAACAAGTGAGATATTGAGGTTTTTGCCTAAATTCTGTTTGGAATATTTCTCTAACTGATTAAACAACACGGAGGGGGGGGGGGTGGGGGGGGGGGGGGGGGGGGGGGGGGTGGGGGGGGGGGGAGTTAACAGTATTTGCTCTATTTGCTCACTTATTTATTGTTGGTTAATGCTTCACTAATAACAATGTTGGCTTTGGGTGTGTATGGCACTAGTTGTTATTAGTGTGTGTGTGTGTGTGTGTGTGTGTGTATGTGTGTGTGTTTTGTTGTCCTACTGGTTTTTGCTGCAGAGGTGCTCTGGTCACCAACAGTTAAAACTCCCGTGCATTGCAATCTCTTTTTGCATTTGTACCTTGAAAATGACAGGGCAGTTTTTGAAGACATTGCTCACCTGCATTCCTGTAAGTCATTTTAACAGTTTTAAGGTTGGACTACAGCAACTGACAATATGTGGCATTCTCCAATGAGTCAAATCCACTGCTTCATAGCAGAACAAAAGAATACTCTGCAACCATTAAGACATAATTTGAAAGAGACAGCATTATGTTCCAGGAATGTGTTTTCACAGCATTTACCAGGATCATTAATCCATAGGGAGGATATTCGTATTAGATTTGTGTATGTGTCCATCGACTGAGATCAAGTTTTCCAATACATGGTGTATGCTTGCCCTCAGGGAGATGAAATTTTAAAGCAAGATAATGTACCTGTCAATACTGGTAGAAGTGATAGAGAATGGTTGGAAGAACACAATCAAAATTTGACTTCGCTGACCAGCATATTCTCTAGATTGGCATATTTGCTGTGCATATTTCCTGACAGTGATCAGAAAGTAATTACTTAGAAATCTGATGGTTTCTTCCAAAATAGACTTTTTACAATACTTAACTTTCTTCAGAGACTTTCCTAGATTTCGTATTATTGACAATATAAGAAAATACACACTGCAAAGAACTTTTTACACTTCGCTACTTTGATGATATCTCAATATTTGTATACAGCAATGACCGATACTAGTTTGCACATTGTTTTATGACATATCAGTGCATCTTAATTATAAATAGATTTTACGCCTTATAAGTCTGAAAATGATAAATAAATCACACACAAAACACAGCACAAAACTAATATTAAACCTACCTGACCATTGTCGTTGCCCTTTGCAGGGCAGTACCCCAACTTTCCACAAACTCATAATTCTTCCGTTTGCTGTACTGTATGACATCATTTGCCAAATAGAAAAGTGTAACTCGATGCTCGACTTTTACTGAAAAAATCAAAAAGAAGTTAATTTTATTCACACAATAATAACAGCAAAGAAAAACTATTTAGGATAGTGTCTGTGATCTGAATATCACTACAGATTCACAAAAAGTTAAGTTTTCCTTCCACTTACAAACAACAAACATTATTTCAGTCCATGACAGTCAGAAGTAAACATAATCTTCAACCTTGCACACATAAGGGTTCAGAAAGAAATTTCAATGATATCTCCATTAAGTCCATGAAAGACTGTTGTTTTGAACAATTCTACAAATACACAACAGAAAAAAGAATTGCAAGACCAAGAAAGATTTGTGCAACATAACCAAAAGTTGGTAGGTGTGTTTCTACATCTGAAAGCTGACATCTGTTCAAATTTCTGGACAGTCACTGGGAGGGCCACTATGAGGATGCAAATCAGGTTTGCTTTACGTATTATACACACTGTACCAGTTGTGAGCATCAGTTACCTTTGAGATTCAACTGCTAAGTTTATGTTAGTCAAGAACGCCTTTAAAATGACAAAAACACTATTATCAGCACCTCACTGATTTCGAACAAGGCTGTGGAATAGGGCTATGAGAAGCTGGATGTACCTCCTGCAATACTGAAGAAAGACCTGGCAGGAATGTAGCCACTGTACATTTTTGCTGGCAGCGACAGTCACAGGAATGTTCAATCGCAGGAAGAGCAAGCTTCAGATGGCCAAATGGCTCTACCAAGAGGGAAGACCATCATGTTTGGTGTACAGCATTGGCAAATTGTACTGCATCTGCAGCAGCAATTTGAGCATCAATTGGTAACACAATGACATCAGCTGGTAACACAATGACTATTACAAATTAGTTACTTCAAGGACAGCTCTGAGTCATATGCGCTGTAACGTGCTTTCCACCAACCCCAAACCACTGCCATCTGCAACTTCAGTAGTGTCAATCGAGAGCGCATTAGAGGGCAGGATGGAGGTCTGTTGTGTTTTGTGATGAAAGCTGGTTCTCTCTTAGTGATGGCCGTGCGTGGGTTAGATGGAGGCCAGTTGAGGCCTGGGACCAACCTGTCTGCATGCTAGACACACTGAACCTATACCTGGAGTTTCGGTCTTGGGTGCAATTTCATATGACAGCAGAAGCACTCTTGTGGTTATATGACACACCATGATGGCAAATGTATACATTGATCTGGTGATTCAACCTGCTGTGCTGCCATTCATGAACAGCATTCTCGAGTGTTTTTCCTAATAGGATAAAACTAGCATACATAACACTGCTGTAACTGAACATGCACAGAGTGTCGACACATTGCCTTGGCCTGCCCGACCACCAGAACTGTCTCCAATCGAGCACATATAGGACATCATTGGACGACAACTCCAGTGTGATCCACAAACAGCATTAGCCATCCCTGTAGTGACCAACCAAGTGCAACAGGCATGGAAACCCGTCCCACAAATTGACATCCAGCGTCTGTTGGTTGGTTGATGGGTTGGTTGATTTGGAGGAAGGGACCAAACAGCAAGGTTATCAGTCCCATCAGATTAGGGAGGGATGGTGAAGGAAGTCGGCTGCACCCTTTCAAAGGAACCATCCCGGCATTTGCATGAAGAAATTTAGGAAAACTATTGGAAATCAAAATCAGGATGGCCGGACACAGGTTTGAACTGTTGTCCTTCTGAGCGAGAGTCCAGTGTGCTAACCACTGTGCCACCTCACTCGATTCAGTACCTACAAAACACAATTTTGTACGCACGTCTGCATGCTTACATTCAATATTCTGGTAGTTGCACCAATTATTAATGTACTAGCACTTCACATTTGCAATGGTTTATCTCAGGCTTACATTATCCTGTGATCTTGCAATATTAATACTTAAATATGTTGCCTAGACAAATATATTTCTGAAATTTTATTACACTACATTAATAATTTTTTGGTGTTGTGGTTTTTTTCTGTCAGAGTATAATGTCTCACGACATAACTACAAAAGTTTTTCATTTTTCATTAAAACTTCTGGAATTTACAAAACACCAAACAGTGAATTTAAGATGAAAGAATAAACTAAATATTATGTCAAAGAAATAAAAAATGTATCTAGCTTAAGGATGAACATCAATATACTTTTATCCATAATGAACTAAATCAGGGAAAAAAGGAACATAATGACACCAACTGTGATTCATTACAGTTTCCAATTATTGTGGTTTATTTCAGTAGCTGATAACAATGGCAGGGCATGCATTAGTATTACTGCAGATGTAACAGCACTTAAAATACCAGACAGAGAAAAATATTAAGTGGAAAAGTAACAACAGAACGTTATAACTGACACCTTGTTGGCTTGGCTTTAAATTTCCTTTAGATTGCTGTTGGCCCTACTCCATATGTAAAGTGGATGGTATTCACTCCCTACCTATATAGTATTCCTGTATTAATGATATGGATATAATAGGGAAACATTCCACGTGGGAAAAATATATCTAAAAACAAAGATGATGTGACTTAACAAACGCAAGCGCTGGCAGGTCGATAGACACACAAACATACACACAAAATTCAAGCTTTCGCAACCAACGGTTGCTTCATCAGGAAAGAGGGAAGGAGAGGGAAAGACGAAAGGATGTGGGTTTTAAGGGAGAGGGTAAGGAGTCATTCCAATCCTGGGAGTGGAAAGACTTACCTTAGGGGGAAAAAAAGGACAGGCATACACTCGCACACACACCCATATCCAACCGCACATACACAGACACAAGCAGACATTTGTAAAGGCAAAGAGTTTTGACAGAGATGTCAGTCTAGGCAGAAGTACAGAGGCAAAGATGTTGTTGAAAGACAGGTGAGGTATGAGCGGCGGCAACTTGAAATTAGCGGAGGTTGAGGCCTGGCGGATAACGAGAAGAGAGGATATACTGAAGGGCAAGTTCCCATCTCCGGAGTTCTGACAGGTTGGTGTTAGTGGGAAGTATCCAGATAACCCAGACGGTGTAACACTGTGCCAAGATGTGCTGGCCGTGCACCAAGGCATGTTTTGCCACAGTGTGATCCTCATTACCAACAAACACTTCTGCCTGTGTCCATTCATGCGAATGGACAGTTTGTCGCTGGTCATTCCCACATAGAAAGCTTCACAGTGTAGGCAGGTCAGTTGGTAAATCACGTGGGTGCTTTCACATTTGGCTCTGCCTTTGATTGTGTACACCTTCCGGGTTACAGGACTGGAGTAGGTGGTGGTGGGAGGGTGCCTGGGACAGGTTTTACACTGGGGGCGGTTACAAGGGTAGGAGCCAGAGGGTAGGGAAGGTGGTTTGGGGATTTCATAGGGATGAACTAAGAGGTTACGAAGGTTAGGTGGATGGCGGAAAGACACTCTTGGTGGAGTGGGGAGGATTTCATGAAGGATGGATCTCATGAAGGATGGATCTCATTTCAGGGCAGGATTTGAGGAAGTCGTATCCCTGCTGGAGAGCCACATTCACAGTCTGATCCAGTCCCGGAAAGCATCCTGTCATAAGTGGGGCACTTTTGTGGTTCTTCTGTGGGAGGTTCTGGGCTTGAGGGGATGAGGAAGTGGCTCTGGTTATTTGCTTCTGTACCAGGTCGGGAGGGTAGTTGCGGGATGCGAAAGCTGTTTTCAGGTTGTTGGTGTAATGGTTCAGGGATTCCGGACTGGAGCAGATTCGTTTGCCACGAAGACCTAGGCTGTAGGGAAGAGACCGTTTGATGTGGAATTGGTGGCAGCTGTCATAATGGAGGTACTGTTGCTTGTTGGTGGGTTTGATGTGGACGGACTTGTGAAGCTGGCCATTGGATAGGTGGAGGTCAACGTCAAGGAAAGTGGCATGGGATTTGGAGTGGGACCAGGTGAATCTGATGGAACCAAAGGAGTTGACGTTGGAGAGGAAATTCTGGAGTTCTTCTTCACTGTGAGTCCAGATCATGAAGATGTCATCAATTAATCTGTACCAAACTTTGGGTTGGCAGGCCTGGGTAGCCAAGAAGGCTTCCTCTAAGCAACCCATGAATAGGTTGGCGTATGAGGGGGCCATCCTGGTACCCATGGCTGTTCCCTTTAATTGTTGGTAGGTCTGGCCTTCAAAAGTGAAGAAGTTGTGGGTCAGGATGAAGCTGGCTAAGGTAATGAGGAAAGAGGTTTTAGGTAGGGTGGCAGGTGATCGGCGTGAAAGGAAGTGCTCCATCACAGCGAGGCCCTGAATGTGCGGAGTATTTGTGTATAAGGAAGTGGCATCAATGGTTACAAGGATGGTTTCCGGGGGTAACAGACTGGGTAGGACTGTCCTACACTCGTACTCTCTGCTGGAAATATCACTTTGCCACGAAGAAAAACAATCCTAATCCTACTCCATACGATCCAAATCCCCAAGACACTATCAAAATTGAACCCTGCCTGGAACAGTTCCGTCCTCCGTCACAGCGTGACCCACCTCCTCCTCGAAATCACCCTCTCCAAACCTTCCAGGAATTTCTGACTTCCAGCCTTGCCTCTCAATCCTTCTTAAAAAACCTAAATCCTACTCCCAACATCACCACTGCTGAAGCCCAAGCCATCCATGATCTGAAGGCTGACCAATCCATTGTCATTCTTCCGGCGGACAAGGGTTCCACGACCGTGGTACTTGATCGTCGGGAGTATGTGGCTGAGAGACTGCGTCAGCTTTCAGACAACAGCACATACAAAGTTTGCCAAGGTAATCCCATTCCTGATGTCCAGGCGGAGCTTCAAGGAATCCTCAGAACCTTAGGCCCCCTACAAAACCTTTTACCTGACTCCATCAACCTCCTGACCCCACCGACACCCCGCACCCCTACCTTCTACCCTCTTCCGAAAATTCACAAATCCAATCATCCCGGCCTCCCCATTGTAGCTGGTTACTAAGCCCCCACAGAACGTATCTCTGCCTACGTAGATCAACACCTTCAACCCATTACATGCAGTCTCCCATCCTTCATCAAAGACACCAACCACTTTCTCGAACGCCTGGAATCCTTACCCAATCTGTTACCCCCAGAAACCATCCTTGTAACCATTGATGCCACTTCCTTATACACAAATATTCCGCACATTCAGGGCCTCGCTGTGATGGAGCACTTCCTTTCACGCCGATCACCTGCCACCCTACCTAAAACCTCTTTCCTCATTATCTTAGCCACCTTCATCCTGACCCACAACTTCTTCACTTTTGAAGGCCAGACATACCAACAATTAAAGGGAACAGCCATGGGTACCAGGATGGAACCCTCGTACGCCAACCTATTCATGGGTCGCTTAGAGGAAGCCTTCTTGGTTACCCAGGCCTGCCAACTCAAAGTTTGGTACAGATTTATTGATGATATCTTCATGATCTGGACTCACAGTGAATAACAACTCCAGAATTTCCTCTCCAACCTCAACTCCTTTGGTTCCATCAGATTCACCTGGTCCCACTCCAAATCCCAGGCCACTTTCCTTGACGTTGACCTCCACCTGTCCAATGGCCAGCTTCACACGTCAGTCCACATCAAACCCACCAACAAGCAACAGTACCTCCATTATGACAGCTGCCACCAATTCCACATCAAACAGTCTCTTCCCTACAGCCTAGGTCTTCGTGGCAAATGAATCTGCTCCAGTCCGGAATCCCTGAACCATTACACCAACAATCTGAAAACAGCTTTCGCATCCCGCAGCTACCCTTCCAACCTGGTACAGAAGCAAATAACCAGAGCCACTTCCTCATCCCCTCAAGCCCAGAACCTCCCACAGAAGAACCACAAAAGTGCCCCACTTGTGACAGGATACTTTCTGGGACTGGATCAGATTGTGAATGTGGCTCTCCAGCAGGGATACGACTTCCTCAAATCCTGCCCTGAAATGAGATCCATCCTTCATGAAATCCTCCCCACTCCACCAAGAGTGTCTTTCTGCCGTCCACCTAACCTTCGTAACCTCTTAGTTCATCCCTATGAAATCCCCAAACCACCTTCCCTACCCTCTGGCTCCTACCCTTGTAACTGCCCCCGGTGTAAAACCTGTCCCATGCACCCTCCCACCACCACCTACTCCAGTCCTGTAACCCGGAAGGTGTACACAATCAAAGGCAGAGCCACGTGTGAAAGCACCCACGTGATTTACCAACTGACCTGCCTACACTGTGAAGCTTTCTATGTGGGAATGACCAGCGACAAACTGTCCATTCGCATGAATGGACACAGGCAGACAGTATTTGTTGGTAATGAGGATCACCCTGTGGCTAAACATGCCTTGGTGCACGGCCAGCACATCTTGGCACAGTGTTACACTGTCCGGGTTATTTGGATACTTCCCACTAACACCAACCTGTCAGAATTCCGAAGATGGGAACTTGCCCTTCAGTATATCCTCTCTTCTCGTTATCCGCCAGGCCTCAACCTCCGCTAATTTCAAGTTGCCGCCGCTCATACCTCACCTGTCTTTCAACATCATCTTTGCCTCTGTACTTCTGCCTAGACTGACATCTCTGTCGGAACTCTTTGCCTTTACAAATGTCTGCTTGTGTCTGTGTATGTGCGGTTGGATATGGGTGTGTGTGCGATTGTATACCTGTCCTTTTTTCCCCCTAAGGTAAGTCTTTCCGCTCCCGGGATTGGAATGACTCCTTACCCTCTCCCTTAAAACCCACATCCTTTCGTCTTTCCCTCTCCTTCCCTCTTTCCTGATGAAACAACCGTTGGTTGTGAAAGCTTGAATTTTGTGTGTATGTTTGTGTGTCTATCGACCTGCCAGCGCTTTCGTTTGGTAAGTCACATCATCTTTGTTTTTGGATATAGTATTCCTGTATTAATTACATATACACTTTTCTCTTAAAATACATAACAGCATTTATGTCTCATCCAGGTTTTCTCATTTACTTCTGGAGCTCTGTATCTTCACATTCACTATTTCAGTGAATAGAGGTATTTCTAGCTATTAAGTTTAAAGCAACTCATACATATACAGTATCTGATCAAAAGTATCTGAACACCAACTAGTAGACATTAATATGGGGTGTATCCACTCTTTACGTTTACAAAAGCTTGAACTCGGCTGGGGGTAGTTTCAATGAGATGTCTGGATGTCTGTACAGAAATGACAGCCAATCGTTCCTCATGAAACAAAACCAGAGGAAATAGTGAAGTTGGATGCTCGGGTC
Organism: Schistocerca serialis cubense; assembly: GCF_023864345.2. Lineage (NCBI taxonomy): Eukaryota > Metazoa > Arthropoda > Insecta > Orthoptera > Acrididae > Schistocerca > Schistocerca serialis. The sequence goes on from NC_064643.1 coordinate 467,825,976, forward strand.
TGGAGTGATGTCTATGTTCTAACTCACCCCACAGGTGTTCCACTCGGTTCAGGTTGGGAGTCTTGGTAGGCCAGTCCACTACAGGTATGTTATTGTATATAAACCACTGCCTCACAGATGCTGCTTTATGACACAGCAAATTGTCATGCTGATACGATCAATCATCGTGCTCGAACTGTTCCTCTGCTGTAAGCAGTACACAATGCTGCAAAATGTGTTACATCCTTCTGCATTTAGAAATTTCTTAAGCACAATACGGCAACCACGCACTAACCACAAAAAACATACCAGTACTGTAATTTCACCTCCTCCATACTTCTTCATTGGCACTATTCATGATAGCAGGGTAACCTTTCCCAGGTTTTTGAATAACTCTAAATCTTTCATCAGTTGCCACTGGATATAGCGTGATTCATCTCTCCAAATCACTCATTTCTGTTATACGTTGTGTGGTGGCATCATTCTTTACATCACTTCAAGTGTGCACTGACTACAAAAATGTGTGGCTTATGAAAAGAGTCTTAACCACTGTACCCCATTCTTTTTAACTTATTGTGCACAGTCCCTGTGCTTGCTGAAATGCTGGTAGCACTTTTGATCTCACCAGTGACTCCTTCTGTTGATTTCATGCAATTTTTAACTGCTACTCTATAGAACGCTGGACAATTCCTGTCTGTCAGGACATGAGGTTTGCCTGGCCTTGGTTCCTTCACGTTTCTACTTCACAGCCACATCACCAACAGTTGACATTGGCAGTTTTAGGAGGACTGAAATGTCCCTGATGGATTTATTACTCAGTTGGCACCCAATGACTAGCCCACAATTGAAGTCACTGATCTCCCTTAACTGACCCATTCTGCTGTTACTTCTCCTCTACTGGCAACAATATACTCCCACCCTTTTTTTTATACTGGTGGGCCCACGTCTTGTGACATCTAGTGGTTAATTCTGCATTAAATAGGGGTGTTCAGACACTCCTGATAGATAGGACAGTGCAGAGAACATATTGGCAGTGGAAGATATGGACAAAAAGGGGTGGAAAAGAACGGATATTCAATTTCTCACTAAGATCATATTTTAATATTGGTAAAGTATAACAAATTCCCAATACAGACAGCTGTATGATTTACAGGGTGAAGCAAAATGCTACAAATTTTAAACTATTACATAGCAGCAAGATTTATCTTCAGAAATTTTAAGGATGAGTGCCAAAAACTTTCAGGTAATGGAAATGTGAATGACAAATCTAAGGTCTTAGTTGAAATGGTGTGTCTGCTCAAACAAAATACTTCTGAAGAAAACAGCATTCTGCAATTTGATTTTTACTTCCATGAAGTGTACAAGCATTGAAATATTCTTTTGGATGAATAAATAATAATGTATTTTATATTTCACAATCTTCAAAGTGCCTAACTGTAATTGTTATATAACTCGGAAATGCTTTTTAGTGGGTTAATCACATCTGAAGATGGTAAGGTGAATACTGAAACCGGTAATATGAATATTATATATTTGTGGGTGATTGTGACATAATAAATTATAATAGAAACTTCCTGCACTCTCATTTATTTTGAAGTCATTATTAGTGTATCATGAGATCCAATCTGCTTGCCTCCAGTGGCACCGAAGATTAAGGGCAATATCCTGGAATATATTATCAAGAATGCAGAAAAAGACAGATTGCTACTTACTGTAAAGACAACACATTAAGTTCCAGACAGGTACAGTTAAAAGACACTTACAGAAAGTTTTTGGCCACAGCCTTCATCAGAAAAAGAGAAACAGAGAAACACATACCATTCATACACACAAGCAAGAACACCTCATGCACACATAACTGCCAACTCCAACAGTTCAGGCCAGAATGCAACTACCATGTGGGATGGCAGCAGCAATGTAGAGGGGGAAGGGAAGGGAAGGGATAGTAGTGTATGCGTGGGGAATGCTGTCTGGCAAAGTGTGCAGGGACTAGAATACCAACAGGTGCAGTACCAGAAGGTTGTGGGAAAAGGAGGTTGGGAGAGGAAACGAGAGGATTGGGGAAAGATGGGTAGGTCCGCCGGCACAGGACAGCAAATGAAGAAGTTTAGAGACAAGAATGGGGAGGAGATGATAAGAGAAAGGAGGTGGAAACTGTTGGGTGGAGTGTGTGGGGACAGTATGTTAGTGTAGGTTGAAGCCAGAATAATTAAGGGAGCAGAGAATGTGTTGTAAGGATAATTCCCATCTGTGCAGTTCAGTGGTGGAGGGGAGGATCCAGATGGCTCGGGTAGTGAAGTAGCCATTCAAATCAAGCATGTTATACTCCGCTGCATGTCATGCCACAGGGTGGTCTACTTTGCTTTAGGACACAGTTTGGTGGTAGCCATTCATCCTTGTTGTTGTTGTTGTGGTCTTCAGTCCTGAGACTGGTTTGATGCAGCTCTCCATGCTACTCTATCCTGTGCAAGCTTTTTCATCTCCCAGTACCTACTGCAACCTACATCCTTCTGAATCTGCTTAGTGTATTCATCTCTTGGTCTCCCTCTACGATTTTTACCCTCCACGCTCCCCTCCAATACTAAATTGGTGATCCCTTGATGCCTCAGAACATGTCCTACCAACCGATCCCTTCTTCTGGTCAAGTTGTGCCACAAACTTCTCTTCTCCCCAATCCTATTCAATACCTCCTCATTAGTTATGTGATCTACCCATCTAATCTTCAGCATTCTTCTGTAGCACCACATTTCGAAAGCTTCTATTCTCTTCTTGTCCAAACTATTTATCGTCCATGTTTCACTTCCATACATGGCTACACTCCATACGAATACTTTCAGAAATGACTTCCTGACACTTAAATCAATACTGGATGTTAACAAATTTCTCTTCTTCAGAAACGCTTTCCTTGCCATTGCCAGCCTACATTTTATATCCTCTCTACTTTGACCATCATCAATTATTTTGCTCCCCAAATAGCAGAACTCCTTTACTACTTTAAGTGCCTCATTTCCTAATCTAATTCCCTCAGCATCACCTGACTTAATTAGACTACATTCCATTATCCTTGTTTTGCTTTTGTTGATGTTCATCTTATATCCTCCTTTCAAGACACTGTCCATTCCATTCAACTGCTCTTCCAAGTCCTTTGCTGTCTCTGACAGAATTACAATGTCATCGGCGAACCTCAAAGTTTTTATTTCTACTCCATGAATTTTAATACCTACTCCGAATTTTTCTTTTGTTTCCTTTACTGCTTGTTCAATATACAGATTGAACAACATCGGGGAGAGGCTACAACCCTGTCTTACTCCCTTCCCAACCACTGCTTCCCTTTCATGTCCCTCGACTCTTATAACTGCCATCTGGTTTCTGTACAAATTGTAAATAGCCTTTCGCTCCCTGTATTTTACCCCTGCCACCTTTAGAATTTGAGAGTATTCCAGTCAACATTGTCAAAAGCTTTCTCTAAGTCTACAAATGCTAGAAACGTAGGTTTGCCTTTCCTTAATCTTTCTTCTAAGATAAGTCGTAAGGTCAGTATTGCCTCACGTGTTCCCGTGTTTCTACGGAATCCAAACTGATCTTCCCCGAGGTTGGCTTCTACTAGTTTGTGGACAGTTATTTGATAGTCAAGGCAATATAGAAAGCTGTGCAATGGTTGCAGCAGAGCTGGTAAATGACATGGCTGCTTTCACAGATGGCCCATCCCCCAATGGGGTAGGGTAAACCTGTGACAGGAATGGAATAGGAAGTGATGGGTGGGTGGATTTGGCAGGTCTTGCACCTGAATCTTCTATATCTACACTTAATCAACACTCCGAAAGCCACTGTACAGTGTATAGGGCACAGGGTACCCTGTACCACCACTTCCTTTCCTGTTCCACTCACAAAAAGAGCGAGGTAAAAACGACTGTCTGTATACCTCCATATGAGTCCTAATTTCTCATTTCTTATCTTTGGGGTCCTTACGCAAAATGGATGATGGCAGCAATAGAATAGGTCATCAATCAGCTTCAAATTCCTCTCCTCTACATTTTCTCGTTAATGTTTATTGAAAAGAACATCGTCTTCCCTCCAAGGATTCCCAAAGCATCTCCGTAACACTTACGTGTTGTTTGAAACTACTGGTAACAAATCCAACGGCACGCCTCCGAATTGCTTCAACATCTTCTTTCAGTCTGACGTGAAATGGATCCCAAACACTCAAGCAGTACTCAAGAATAGGTTGCATCAGCATCCTACATGCAGTCTCCTTTACAAGTGAACCACTCTTTCCTAAAATTCTCCCAATAAAGCAAAGTCAGCCATTCACTTTCCCTACCACAATTCTCACATGCTAATCCATTTCAACTTGCTTTGCTAAATTATGCCCAGATATTTAAATGACCTGTCTGTCAAGCAGGACACTAGTAATACTGTATACAAACATTACAGAATCGATCTTTCCACTCATTTGCATTAACTTAGATTTTTTCCAAATTTAGGGCTAGTGCCATTCACCACACCAACTGGAAATTTTGTCTTAATTAGTATGTCGTCCATACGGGAGTCTATCTGAGGGTCAAATGACAGCATGTTTGTATGATTCTCCTAAATGAATGATTTGTTGAATGTGAAATTTAAAACATCAGCTTTTGTTTTGCTATCTTCAGCTGCCACACCAGACTGGTCAACAAGGGACTGAATGGAAGCCTTAGACCCACTTAGTAATTTTACATACCACCACAGTTTTCTTGGGTTCTCTGCCAGATCTTTTGTTAAAGTGCGACGGTGGTAGTTGTTGTACGCTTTGCACATAGATCTTTTCACGGATGTACAAATCTCTACCAACATTGCTTGTCGTTATTTATGCGTTCCGTTTTTAATCGAGAGTGCAGCAGCCTCTGCTTCCTCAGCATCTGCAGGGATATGATCCTTGTGGTAAGGGGTTGGGATTGGGGTTGGCATAAGGATGGACTAGGATGCTGTGGAGGATGAGTGGGCAATGGAACGCCACTTTAGGAGAGGTGGGAAGAATCTCAGGTAGGATGTCCCTCATTTCAGGTCATTATGATAGGTAATCAAAGCCGTAGCAAAGGATGTGGTTCACTGCAGATATGCCATCCCCGGGTGGGCAGGTTGTATGGGAGGGATTTTTGTTGTGAAAGGGATGACAGCTGATGAAATGCAGGTACTATTGGTGGTTGGTGGGTATAATGCGGACAGAGGTGTGGACGGAGGAGGAGAAGATGGTGAGGTGTGAAGGAATGAAGAAAGGGTGTCTCGCCTCCTCCAAGTCCAGATCATGATGATATCTATAATGAACCTGAACCAGACAAAGGGTTTGACGTTTGGGAGGCCAGGAAGGTCTCCTCTAGATGCCCATAAACAGTTTGGCGTAGGAGGGTGCCATGTGGGTGAATGTGCCGCGGAATTGTTTGTATACCTTCCCTTCAAAGGCAATGGAGTTGTGGTTTAAAATAATGTTAGTAAGGTAAGAGAGGAATGAGGAAGTGGGTTTAGAGCCTGAAGAACATTGGGAAATATAGTGTTCAACAGCGGTAAGACCACGGGCATGAGGGACGCTGGTGTACAGGGAGATGGCATCAGCTGTGACGAGCAGAGATTCAGGAGGTAAAGGGGTTAGGATGGTGAGAGTCGATGAAGGAGGTGGGTGATATCTTTGATGTGGGAGGCTCAATTACGGGCAACTGGTTGGAAGTGATGCTCAGTAAGGGCTGGAGTTCTTTCAGTTAGGGCACAATAACTAGCCACAATGGTCATCCAGGTATCACAGGGTTTATGGAGTTTGGGGAGCATGTAGAAGGGGGGTGTGTGTGTGTGTGTGTGTGTGTGTGTGTGTGTGTGTGCGTGCGTGCGTGCGTGCGTGGGTGTAGGGTGTCATAGGGGTAAGGAGGGAAATGTGTTCAGGGGAGAGGTTGTAGGAAGGGCCTAAGGCTTTAAGCAGAGATTGGAGGCTGCGTTGGATAGTGGTATGAAAGGGGAGAGGTAGGGTTCAGTGTTGAAATTAGGTTGGAAGGATTGGCAACAATGAAGTGCTTCCACTGGAGGTACCTGGAGAAGGAGAGTAGATTTTTGACAAGTCCGGGTGTAGGGCTACAGATGAGGCCTATGAATAGAACTGAAACTTGTATGGAGCTGAGTGTTTTGGTGGGAATGTTAACGCAACAGTGTTATGGGAATGTTCCAGCTCTGGATTTTGTGGAGTGTTGGTAGGGAGTTTTGATGGATGTGGCAAGTTGGTGAGGTCTAGGTGCTGTGAGAGGTGGATGAGGAGGAACACAGTGGATAGTATAGGGGCTGTAGAATGGTGCCTCGACATGGCAGTAGAATATTAGCTGGTTAGATAAGTTATGGGGGTGGTGGTTGGAATGCTCCTCCAGCAGTGCTGGAGAGCAAGGGGCACAATTTCAGAGATGTGATATATAGAGCAGGGGTTGTACAGTAGTATTATCTTGTGGAGGGAACAGAGGTAGTTCTGGGATGCCTGGGACATGGATGTGTGTTTTTGCAGCAGCAGGTTCACAAGAACCAGGGACTGGTGGGCTCTGAAAGCACGAAGGTCACTTTCAAAGGTGGGGTGGGATCCAGAGAAAGTAATTTTCACTGTGAGCACCATTTGAGAAATAGGACGTAGTACTGGGTTTTAGCCAGGGAAAGGGTACTTTTCTGAAATGGTGCAGAAAGATACAGCAGAGGACCATTGCAGCAGGAATGGTGTAAAGGAAACGGGAATGACATGGAAATGGGAAAAATAGGTGTAGATGGTTGTGAGAGGAGCTGGATAAGAAAAAAGACTCGTAAAAAATATGTAAATATGTGCAGAAAAATGTATATATAAACAAAAGTACACATAGATACGCAAAAATATGTAAAAATGAGTGAAACCATGTAAAAGTACATTAAAAACTTATACAATTTGGGGAAAAGGAAGGGATGAGGTATGGGTGCATGTGCATTTTGCGATAAGGGCGAGTGGGGGAGGGGGGATGGGTCAGGTCAAAGATAATAAGTTTGTGTGGTACAAGCAGGTGTGGGAAGAAAGACACTAAAATATGTCATGATGAGAGATGTAGTGAGATGAATAGGAATAAATAGAATTATAACTATTAGAAGAAAGAATATGGGGAAGCAAATGCTGCATCAACAATCCACATGGACGGTCATTGATACAGGGTGGCTCGGAAGTAGATGTGGTATGGGAGGCAGTGAATGAACCTACGAAAGAAGAAAAAGAACGCCCCCTCCAGATCGCTGCTGCCATCGGCCATGATAGTTGTATTCTGTCCTGAGCTGCTGGAATCAGTGATCATGTTTGAGTGTGGTGTGCTTGTGCTTGTGCTTGTGCGCACGTGTGTGTGTGTGTGTGTGTGTGTGTGTGTGTGTGTGTGTGTGTGTGTGTGCGTGCGTGCGCGCGTGTACACGCACGCACCTGCTTCTCTGTGGTCGAAAGCTATATGTAAGTTTCCTTTCATTGTGTTCTTCTGCAACTTAAAGTGTCTTCTTTACGGTAATTAGCCATCTACCTTCCCCTACATTCTTGATGTTCGTATGTGCAGTTTCTACTGTTCGATTTTTGCGAGCAGCTTTTCTTCCATTCTACAACCCTGTGTTATTTTCCTTTGTTACTCTTCTCTATAGCATTACTGTTCTCAGTGTATCTACTTTTTCTCCTTTCTTATGTTTATTCACCACCCGCCATACCGCTTCTACTTCCGAGCTACACTGTATCAACAATCGTTCACGCACAACACCGGCTTCATGACCATGTGGATTGTTGATGCAGCATCTGATGCCCCAGAATTCCTACAATAGTCATAGCAATATTACTTCCTATTACTCCCACTTCAACCCTTTGCCTGACATACTTTAGATTCTTATTTCCACACCTACCCACGCCACACAAACTTATGATAGTTGACCTAACCCTTCCACCTCCCCTCTCTTCCCTTATCACAACTCGCACACACTCCCAACCTTGTTCGTTCATTTCCTCCATGTTTCTGTACGTTTTTAACATACTTGTGCATATTTTTTTTGCATGGTTTCTTGCCTTTTTATGTACTTGTGTGTATTTTTGGATATCTGTGCGTACTTTCACTTATCTGTATGTGTTTCTGCATGTCTTTGATGTATTTTTTATGCATCTTTTCTCTTATCCAGCTCCTCTCACAACCATCAACACCTAATTTTGTCCATCACCGCATCTTTCCCATTTTCTTTACAGCGTCCCTGCCATAATGGATCACTGGATTATCTTTCTGCACTGGTTCAGAAGGTACCCCTTTCCCTGGCTAAAGCCCAGTCCCATATCCTAATTCCCAAATGCTGCCTAAACCATGGGTCCTCCAAATTACCTAACCATAAAAATTCCTTTCCCTGGATCCCACCCCTCATTTCACAATGACCTTCACCTTTTCGAATTCTGCCAGTCCCTGGTACTGCAAAAATTCATCTCCGTCGCACAGGCATCCCAGAATTACCTCGTTCCCTCCGCAAGATACTACTACTGTGCAACCCCTACTCTATATCTCAGATCTTTGAAATTGCATTCCTTGCTCTCCAGCACACCTGGAGGAGGATTCCAAAAACGCACCCCCATAACTTATCTAACCAGCTAATATTCTCCCATGTCAGGACCCCACTCTACAACCCCTATCCTATCCACTGTATTCCCCCTCATCCACCTCTCACAGCACCTAAACCTCACCAACTTGCCACATCCATCAAAACTCCCTACCAACACTCCACAAAATCCAGAGCTGAAACATTCCCATAACGCTGTTGCATTAACATTCCCACCAAAACACCCAGCTCCATAGAAGTTTCAGTTCTATTCACAGGCCTCTTCTTTAGCCCTACACCTGCGCTTGTCAAAAATCTACTCTCCTTCTCCAGATACCTCCCATGGAAGAACTTCTCTGTCGCCAATCCTTCCAACCTAATTTCAATACTGAACCCTGCCTCTCATACCACTATCCAACCATGATACATTCCTCCCTCCAGCTAACCACTTGTTGGTCACCTTCCCAACTTAGCATCACCATCCTTCCACAGGTTCTTCACTAAAGAGTACCAACCTTTCAGCAAAAGAAAGAATAGCCATACACAACCTAAAACAAATCCTGACCTAATCATCCTACCTACAGACAAAGATCCCACCACTCTTGTTATGAATAGCAGTGACTACCTGGTAGAAGATCTCTGCCAATTACCTGATTCCTCCACCTATAAACTCTACCATAGTGATCCCATCCCAGAAGTCCAACTCAACCTCCAATCCCTGCTTAGAGCCTTAGTCCCCTGCCAGAATCTCTCCCCCAAACCCATTTCCCTTCTCACCACTATGACTCCCCATACACACACCTTCTACATGTCCCATTGTGGCTGGTTAATATTCCCCCATTGAAAGAATTTTGGCCCTCACTGACCAACACCTCCTACCAATTGCCCATAATCTAGCCTCCCACTTCAAAGATACCAACCACTTCCATCACCGACTCTCCACAATCCCCACCCCTTTACCTATTGGATCCCTACTTGTCACTGTTGACACCATCTCCCTATACACCAACATCCCTCATGCCCTTGGTCTTACCACTATTGAGTACTATCTTTCACAATGTTCTTCAGACTCCAAACCACTCATACACCTTCCTAACATTATCCTGATCCATAACTAAATTTCCTTTGAAGAGAATGTATCCAAACAAATCTGTGGCAGAACAATGGGCACCCGCGCGGCACCCTGCTATGCCAACATGTATACGGGCCTTCTAGATGAAGCCTTCCCAGCCACCCAAAACCCTTAGTTTGGTTAGGGTTCACTGCTGATATCTTCATGATCTAGACTCAGGGCCGGGACACCTTATCTTTATTGCTTCACAACCACACCACCGCCTCTCCCATATGCTTCACCTGGTCCTGCTCAAACCAGAGTGCCACCTTCCTTGACATTGATCTCCTCCTCCCTGATAGTTCCACCCATACCTATGTCCACATGAAAACCATCACCCACCTATAGTACCTCCCTTTCAACACCTGTCATCCCTTTCACAGCAAAAATCCCTCCCTTACAGCTTGGCCACCGTGGGAGGTGTTTCTGAAGTGACAAGAACTCCCTTGCTCTGTATGCTGAGGGTCTCACCAACGCCCTCACAGGCAGGCACTATCGCCCAAAGCTAGTCCACAAACAGATCTCCTGTGCCACTTCCTCTCATAACCCCAATCCTTCCCACCACCCTCCAAGAACCAGCCAGAAAGGAGTACCCCAGGGCTTTGATTACCTATCATCATGTCCTGAAATGAGGGACATCCTAACCAAGATCCTTCCTGCAACTCCTAAAGTGGTGTTCTATCACCCACCCAACCTCCACAACATTCTAGTCCATCCCTACGCAACTCCCAATCCCAACCCCTTGCCCCAAGGACCACATCCCTGTGGAAGACCCAGGTACAAAACCTGCCCAATCCACCTGCACCATACTTTGATTCCAGTCCCGCCACACGTTTATCCTACCCCATCAGAGAGCAGGCCACCTGCGAAAGCAGTCATATCATTTACCACCTCTGCTGCAACCATTCCACATATTTTTATATTGGTATGACTACCAACCAGCTGTCCACCAGGATGAACGGCCATCATCAAACTGTGGCCAAGAACAAAGTAGACCACCCTGTGGCACAACATGCAGTGGAGAATGACATGCTTGATTTGAATGGCTGCTTCACTATCTGAGCCATCTAGTTCCTCCCCTCCGCTACCAGCTTTCCTGTACTGCGCAGATGTCTCCCATAACTATCCTGACCTCAACCTACAGTAACATACTGTCCCCACACACTCTACCTAACAAATTCCATCTCAGCACTCCTATCAACTCCTCCCCATTCTTGTCTCCCAGCCTCTTCTTTTGCTGCCCTCTGTGAACTACCTGCCTATCTTTCCCTGCTCCTCTCTCCTTTTCGCTCCGTTTTTCCCCACCTCATTGGCTCACAACCTCCTGATACTGCACCTTTTGGCATTCTAGTCCCTGCACACTGACAGACATTGTTCCTCTAACCCCCCACCCCCACCCCCACCCACCCACCCACCCATACACTACTACTCCTTCCGCTTCCCTGCTCCTCCAGATTCCTGCTGCCATTCCATGCCATTCCACATGATGGTCACATTCTGACCTAAGATGCCGCAGTTGATGGTCATGTGTGCATGAGGTGTGCTTGCGTGTGTATATGAATGGCATGTGTTTCTCTTTTGCTGATGAAGGCTATGGCTGAAAGCTTTGTGTAGGTGTTTTTAATTGTGCCTGTCTGGAACGTAATGTGTCTTTTTTACAGTATGCAGCAATCTACCTTTTCCTACCTCATTGATATTCCTATGTGGAATTTCTCTTCTTTAACCACACAGAACAGAGATATATTTTGGGCATCCCTCCTAAAAGTCATCAAATGCATTTTATCTGGTGTTTTGCCAGATATCTGAAATTTTGCTTTTGCAAATGTGTAGCTGGAGTCAACCCAAACAAATATTTTTCATCACGTATTCATACAATGCCAAGTGTTGGCCAAAAGTGTCGAATTCTTGCCCATTACAAACAAAATCATTTTTATTGTGGAATTTTTGTACCTTTTTGATAGATCACTGGCATCAACTTGACTTAGTCATAGCTAGGCGTACTGGTCTCAAAAATGTGCTACTGACACGAAGTTATCATAGTGCTGATTGCAACACAGACCATGCCCTAGTGGCGTGCACATTGAGGCTCACTCCTAAGAAATGTCACCACGCTAAACCGAGAGGTCATCCCCGTATCAACACAGATCATGTTCATGACACACAAAGAAAGCAGGATTTTGCCAGTAATTTTGAAAGTGCTTTCCCAGGAAACGTGCAAGCAGAAAGGAATGTTGATAAGAAATGGGCAAAACTCTGGGGTGCAATCTACAACTCAGCAGTATTGGCCTATGGAATAAAAGGAAAAAGAAATAAGGACTGGTACGAGCAAAATTTGGAAGAAATGAAACCAGTCACTGAGGCCAAACGGAAAGCCCTGCTTGCTTACAAAAGAAACCCAAATGAAAGAACTCGAGATGACCTACGAAAAGCAAAGAACAGGGCACAGCAAACATCAAGGAGATGCGCAAATAACTACTGGCTGAATTTATGTGTAGGTATACAGAAAGCGACTGACTCTGGGAATGCTAAGGCAATGTACGATGGTATTAAGAAAGCAATTGGACCAACTGTCAGGAAAACAGCTCCTCTGAAGTCCAAGACGGGTGAAGTCATTACTGATGAAGGCAAACAAATGGAACGCTGGGTTGAACACTACCTCGAGTTGTATGCAGTCGAGAATGAAGTTAGCAAGGATGCATGTGACGCCATCAAACAAATGCCAGTTATGGAAGAACTAGATGCAATGCCTACTATGGAAGAACTTAGTAGAGAAATAGATTCTCTTGCTAACGGAAAGGCTCCAGGTGAAGATGGGATCCCTGCAGAGGTTATTAAGTATAACAAGTCTGTTCTTCTCAAACGTTTATATTCACTTATCACAACCAGCTGGGAAGAAGGTTATGTCCCGATGAGTATGCGGAATTCGAGGATAGTTACTCTATATAAACAGAAAGGGAACAGAAGTGACTGTAACAATTACCGAGGCATTTCATTACTAAGTGTAGCCGGGAAAGCTTATACAAGAGTCATCCTAATGCGATTACAGATCTTAGCTTCCAGAATCTACCCAGAATCTCAGTGTGGCTTCAGGCCTGGCCGATCAACCGTAGATATGATCTTCTCCTTAAGACAGCTACAAGAGAAATGTCGTGAGCAGCAGAGGCCACTTTATATTGCTTTCATTGACCTTGTTAAAGCATTTGATTTAGTGAGCAGAAATCGGCTTTTCAAACTGTTGCAGAAGATTGGATGCCCACCTAAACTACTGCAGATAATTGTCTCTTTCCATGAGAAAACACAAGCAACAATTTGCTTCAACGGTAGAACATCAGAAGCATTCCCTGTTAATAGCGGTGTGAAACAGGGGTGTGTGTTAGCTCCTACATTGTTTGGGATTTTCTTTTCCCTTCTGCTCAGATTTGCCTTTGAAGACTGTGAGGAGGGAGTGTATCTACATACGAGGTCTGATGGAAATCTTATCAATATTGCTCGCCTCAAGGCCAAGACCAAAGTAAATACAGTCGTTATCCGTGAGTTGTTATATGCGGACGATGCAGCTCTAGTAGCGAACACAGAAGATGAGCTGCAGTATATAATCAACAAATTATCAAATGCCTGTGAAAAGTTTGGTCTACTCGTCAGCCTTCAAAAGACTAAGATCATGGCGCAGAGCACTACCAACCTTCCATCCATTAGCACTGATGGCAATCCTCTCCAGATAGTTGATGACTTTACCTACTTGGGATCCACAATATGTAGCAACTTGTCCATGGACACTGAACTTACTAACAGAATCGCAAACGCATCATCTGTCATGGCTAGATTGAAAAACAGAATATGGAACAACGGACTGCTTACCACAAAAACTAAATTAAAAGTCTACAACGCTTGTGTTATAAGCACCCTTCTCTATAGCTGTGAGACATGGACAACTCTTTCTAGGCATGAATCTCGACTCAACAGCTTCCATCTCCGCTGTCTCCGGAAGATCCTTCAGATCTCTTGGAGAGATAGAGTACCCAACACCGAAGTCTTTCATCGTGCAAGCACAACCAGCATCTTTGCACTTCTGAGTCATTGACGTCTAAGATGGTTGGGACATGTTAGGCGCATGGATCCTGAGCGGATACCGAAACAGCTGCTGTACGGCGAACTTCAGGAAGGTGTGAGGCCAGTGTGACGACCGCATCTTCGTTTCAAGGATGTCTGCAAGAGAGACCTGACCAAGACCAGAATCAATCCAAGTCGCTGGGAAAGCATTGCAGATGACCGTGTCAAGTGGTGAGTAACTGTGCGCAACGGCGTCAAGCTCTCAGAGGACGAACGCACACAGGAACAAATCAGGAAGAGGACAAAGCAAAGAGACAGAGCGGCTTCTGTTCGAAGTCCCTCAAATTTCACATGTCCAAACTGCAGTAGGGACTGCCACTCTCGAGTGGGACTTTTTAGCCACAGCAGACGCTGCAGACTCTGAACCAAGCATGCTACACCATCATCCCTCAAGGATGGACAGATGCCATTATTATTATTGATAGAGAGGTCCCAAATTAGTCTCGTGCAATATTTGTTTTATAGTACGTATTAACAGGAACAGTACAACACGAACAAAAACCAGTACTCTCAGCACCATCGTGGCGTGCACTGACTGCTACCACCATACAGCAGTGCTGCTCAGTCGCCAATGAAGTACTCATTATTCTTCATGTTTTAATGTCCCTGTTAACACATATCTATAAAACATATATTACACTAGTCTAATTTGGAACTCATCAAACCAGTCTCAGGACTGAAGACCACAACAACAACTATTTGGAACTTATCTATCAAAAGGGCACACTTCTTCACCAGTTTCTTAAGTCAGTGCCAGGGCATCACAGAAACGTTCAATAAACTAGACTGAGAGGTGTGCTACAAGGAAGGCATTGTGCATTAAGGAGAGCATTACTCCAAAAATTCTGAGAGGTAATGTTCTCTTGCCTTACATCATTTTAGTAGGCCTACAGTGAGTTGTTAAGTATGAAAGAAGTCTAGCATGTACATTTCATTAAAGTGCAGTACAATGGAATGTAACCTTATTAAGTACGACACCACCACATTATTTTTATCACGAGCATGTGGCAGTACTGTATGACTTAATTATGATGGCATCCTCTTAGGTAAAATATTCCTCCAGAGGTAAAATTCTGGATAAATGTGAGCAGGGGTTGTACTCTGAGGGTTCTGTACAAACTTAATTATGTATACAGGTTATTATTATTATTATTATTATTATTATTTATTATTATTTCGTGTGGCTCAATGGTGTGACACAAATCTTTTTACTGTACGCCACTTTGTCGAATTGCGTGTCCCTAACCCAGTTATGGTTGGTTGGGTGGAGAAGGGACCAAACTACGCGGTCATCAGTCCCTCAGACCTTGAATTAACTAAAATAAATAAAATTCCATATTAGACGAGAGAACTAAATGATAAACTATTGACAGGGAAGGAAAGAAAAGGGAAGAAGAAGAGGTGAGGGAAAGAAAGTGACTAATGACAGGGGTGTGAAGGAAGAAGCACATGAGACAAGAGAGATGCTCAAGACATAACAGACCCCATAAGGAAAGGAGTGGGAATTCAGAGGGCCGGGGTAAACCACCAAGCCCAGTTGAAGCCAATCCAGTCAGGGCGAAGGGGAGAGCAAGAGGGCCTGCCATCCCCTCCACTCACCAATAAGGTGGAAGGTCCCTCCCTTAAATAAAGTGATAAAAACCCCCATCACGAATAAAACGTAAAATGAGATCCGCCCCTGAGGCAGTGTCAGCCAACACAAGGGGTAGCGAGTCTGAAAAGTTAAAATTCATCGCAGGGTGGCTCGATTGGGACAGTCCAATAAGATGTGAGCCACAGTCAACATTGATCCACAACAACAGAGAGGGGGGTCCTCACAACGGAGGAGATAACCGTGAGTCAGCCAAGTAAGGCCAATGCGGAGCCAGCGTAGGACGACAGAGGCCTTATTAGAGGCCCATAAGGAGGACGGCCACAGAATTGTAGAATCCTCAATCCCTCAGAGCTTGTTCGGCGGGGAAAGTATGTGCCATTCTGCATCCCAAGGCCCAAAACCTGACAAAGTAATGTCGAGCGAAGGTCTATTTCCAGAATGCCAATAGCAAGAGATGACCTGGTAGTAGCTAATATAGCCAGTTGATCGGCAAGTTCCTTGCCAGGAATCCCAACATGGCCTGGGGTCCAAATGAAAACCACCGATCATCCACAATGAGCAAGGAGAGAAAAGGAGTCCTGGATAGCGATGACCAATGGGTGGCAAGGGAAGCACTGGCCGATAGCATGCAAACCGCTCAATGAGTCATTACAGATAGTGAAGGATAGTCCTGAACAGGAGCGGATATGGTCCAGTGTGCGCAAGATGGCTACCAATTATGCAGTAAAAACGCTGCAGCCATCGAGCA
This sequence comes from Schistocerca serialis cubense, assembly GCF_023864345.2. Taxonomy (NCBI): domain Eukaryota; kingdom Metazoa; phylum Arthropoda; class Insecta; order Orthoptera; family Acrididae; genus Schistocerca; species Schistocerca serialis. Next base: position 467,842,083 of record NC_064643.1, read on the forward strand.
AGGAACGAAGTTCCGTGCGTCGTGCATAGGTGTAAGCAAAACCAGTGCGGGCAGCAAACATGGAGCCATCAGTATAGGTCACTTTTAAACCCTGAAAGGAACTGAGGAGACAGTAGAACTGTAATGGTGGTGAAGAGCCATAGGAGGGACAGAATCCTTTGAATGGATTGAGAGATGAAGACAGAGCTGCGGCCGAGAGATGCACCACGGAGGGGTACGTGTGTGAGCAGAGAAAAGAGGCTGTAAAGGGAACAGCTGGAGCTCTGAAAAGAGCGACTGAATGCGGACAGCCACGGTTAGCTCACATTGTGGCTGCCACTGCGGCAGGGTGATTTCCATGTCTGGATAAAGAAGACCATAATTAGCGTGCTTTGGGGTGAAGTGAATGTGGAGCGCATAAGATATCAGCTGTTGTTGGTGCAAAACTCGCAGTGGTGGAATCCCCACCTCTGCGAGAAGGCAAAGTACGGGGCTAGTCCGGAAGGCACCAGTCGCAAGTCAGACCCCACAGTTGTGGATGGGGTCTAGTATCTGTATGTCGAAGGCGACGCAGAACCATAGACAGGACTTCCATAGTCTAAACGAGACTGGACCAGCACTTGATAACAATCGCAGGAGAACAGAGCAGTCTGCATCCCAGGTGGTATTGCACAGACACCTAAGAACGTTGAGATGGGACCAGCATGTCCTCTTCTGCTGGCGAAGATGAGGGAGCCATGTCAACCGGGCATCAAAAACCAGACCCAAGAAGCTATGGGTGTCCACCAGCTCGAGGGGCTGGCCATCAAGGAACAGGTCCGGATGGGGATGGACTGCACGGTGATGGCAGAAATACATGACACAGAGCCCGTGAGTGTGCCCGGCAGATTGCCCACTGTAGACAGCATTCTGAAGCACCCATTATGGAGGAAGCGACGTACATCTACGTCTATCTACATCTACATGGGTACTCTCCAAATCACATTTAAGTGCCTGGCAGAGGGTTCATCGATCCACCTTCACAATTCTCTATTATCCCAATCTCATATGGTGCACTTAGGTCGGTGCCAACAAAATAGTTTCGCACCCGGAGGAGAAAGTTGGTGATTGGAATTTCGTGAGAAGATTCCGTCGCAATGAAAAACACCTTTCTTTTAATGATGTCCAGCCCAAATCCTTTATCATTTCTGTGACACTCTCTCCCATATTTCGTGATAATACAAAACATGCTGCCTTTCTTTGAACTTTTTCGATGTACTCCGTCAGTCCTATCTGGTAAGGATCCCACACTGCGCAGCGTTATTCTAAAAGAGGACGGACAAGCATAGTTTAGGCAGTCTCCTTAGTAGGTCTGTTACATTTTCTAAGTGTCCTGCCAATAACTGCAGTCTTTGGTTAGCCTTTCCCACAACATTTTCTATGTGTTCCTCCCAATTTAAGTTGTTTGTAATTGTAATACCTAGGTATTTAGTTGAATTTACAGCTTTTAGATTAGACTGATTTATCGTATAACCGAAGTTCCTTTTAGCACTTATGTGGATGACCTCACACTTTTCGTTATTTAGGGTCAACTGCCACTTTTCGCACCATTCCGATATTTCTTCTAAATCGTTTTGCAGTTTCTTTTGATCTTCTGATGACTTTATTAGTCGATAAATGACAGCATCATCTGCAAACAACCTAAGATGGCTGCTCCGATTGTCTCTCAAATCGTTTATATAGTTAGATTAGACTGATTTATCGTATAACCGAAGTTCCTTTTAGCACTTATGTGGATGACCTCACACTTTTCGTTATTTAGGGTCAACTGCCACTTTTCGCACCATTCCGATATTTCTTCTAAATCGTTTTGCAGTTTCTTTTGATCTTCTGATGACTTTATTAGTCGATAAATGACAGCATCATCTGCAAATAACCTAAGATGGCTGCTCCGATTGTCTCTCAAATCGTTTATATAGATAAGGGACACCAAAGGGTCTATGACACTACCTTGGGAAACGTCAGAAATCACTTCTGTTTTACTTGATGACTTTCCGTCAGTTACTACGAACTGTGACCTCTCTGAAAGGAAATCACAAATCCAGTCACGTAACTGAGACGATATTCCATAAGCTCACAATTTCGCTACGAGCCCCCTGTGTGGTACAGTGTCAAAAGCCTTCCGGAGATCCAGAAATACGGAATCGATCTGAAATCCCTTGTCAATAGCACTCAACACTTCATGTGAATAAAGAGCTAGTTATGTTTCACAGGAACGATGTTTTCTAAACCCATGTTGACTGTGTGTCAATAGACCATTTTCTTCAAGGTAATCCATAATGTTCGAACACAACATATGTTCTAAAATCCTGCTGCATATCGACGTTAACGATATGGGCCTGTAATTTAGTGGATTACTAGTACTACCTTTCTTGAATATTGGTGTGACCTGTGCAACTTTCCAGTCTTGGGGTATGGATCTTTCGTCGAGCGAACGGTTGTATATGATTGTTAAGTACAGAGCTAATCTATCAGCATACTCCAAAAGGAACCTAATTGGTATACGGTCTGGACCAGAAAACTTGCTTTTATTAAGTGACTTAAGGTGCTTCACTGCTCCAAGGATATTTACTTCTACGTTCCTCATGTTGGGAGCTGTTCTCAATTCGAATTCTGGAATATTTACTTCCGTCTTCTTTTGTGAAGGCATTTCGGAAGGCTGTGTTTAGTAACTCTGCTTTGGCAGCACTGTCTTTGATAGTATCTCCACTGCTATCGTGCAGAGAAGGCATCGATTGTTTCTTGCCGCTAACATACTTCACATACGACCAGAATCTCTTTGGATTTTCTGCAAGGTTTCAAGACAAAGTTTCGTTGTGGTAACTGTTATAGGCATCTCACATTTAAGTCCGCACTAAATTTCGAGCTTCTGTAAAAGATCGCCAATCTTGGGAATGTTGCACCTGTTTAAATTTGGCATGTTTGTTTAATTCTTTCTGCAACAGCGTCCTAACCCATTTTGTGTACCAAGGAGGATCAGCTCCGTCATTTGTTACTTTATTTGGTATAAATCTCTCAATTACTGCCAATACTATTTATTTGAATTTAAGCCACATCTGGTCTACACTCATATTATTAATTTGGAATGAGTGGAGATTGTCTCTCAGGAAGGCATCAAGTGAATTTTTATCTGCTTTTTGGAATAGGTTTATTTTTCGATTATTTTTTCGAGGATTTGGGGATTACAATATTCAATCTCGCTACGACAACCCTGTGTTCACTAATCCCTGAATCGGTTTTGATGCTTGTTATTAACTCAGGATTATTTGTTACTAAGAGGTAGATACAAAAATCATCAGCATACAAAGAGGGGGACACTGTCGGCCCAACAGCTGTCACCCGACCATTAATGGCTATGAGAAAGAGAGGGATGCTCAGTGCAGAACCCTGTGGAACCCCATTTTCTTGCTGATGGGGAATGCTGTAGGAGGAGCCAACTTGGACCCGAAAGAAGCGACAAGAAAGGAAGTTACATATAAAAATGGGCAGAGTGCCACAAAGGCCCTATTCATGACGGGTGGTGAGGATGAGGTGGCGCCAAGTGGTGTCATAGGCTTTATGCAGATCAAAGAAGACTGCAAGGAGGTGTTGCCGATGGGCAAAAGTTGACTGGATAGCAGACTCCTCGTGGACCAAGTTATCCACCGTAGAGTGGTCACAGTGAAAACCACTTTGAGTCAATGACAAAAGGTCGCGGGATTCAAGGATCCAAAACAGCCGCCGACTCACCATGCGTTCAAGGAGCTTGCAGAGGGTGTTGGTAAGGCTAACTGGACGGTAGCTATCCAACTGAAGAGGTGGCTTCCCTGGCTTCAACACTGGAACAACAATGCTTTCCTGCCACTGGGTAGGAAAGACTCCCTCATTCCACAGACAGTTGAAGAGGGTCAGTGTACGATGGTGACCAGCCACCGATAAGTGTTGGAGCATTTGGTTATGTATCTGATACAGTCCAGGAGACGTGTCAGGACTAAGGACGAGGGCGCTGGTGAATTCCCACTCACTGAATGGGCATTATAGAGCTCCAAGCAGCGAGAAACAAAAGACAAAAGCAGTCGTTCTGAGTGCTCTTTCAGGAGAAGGAACGTGGGCGGATACTGACCCGATGTCGAAGCTTGAACAAACTGGAGGATTCTCAAGCCGGAGTCCAAATGGGAAGCGAACGGACCGGAGTCGGTCACGCTGCCAAGTCGCCAGTGTAAGTGAGCCGATCTGAGATTTTGTACTCTTGAATCCTCCTTTCTTTCACAAACACCAGGCATGCACGTGAGCATGGAGAATGCTGTCCATGACAATTTACACACTCTGGCAGGGGAGCACAGGCACTCCCCTCATGGAGCGGGCACCCACAGTCACTACACAGGGGATCAATGGTGCAATGGGAAGACACGTGTCCAAACCATAAGCATTTAAAGTATCTCATCATTGGTGGAATATAAGGTTTTATATCACACTGATACACCATTACCTTGACCTTCTCTGGGAGGACATCCCCCTCGAAGACCAGGATAAGGACACCCATAGCAGTGCGATTGTTTGGAGGGCTTCGCTGTACACGGCAGATAAAACGAACCCCTCGCCGCTCGAGGCTAGCACGGAGCTCCTCGTCAGTTTGGAGAAGAAGATCCCAGTGGAAAATAATGCCCTGTACTGAGTTCAAAGATTGATGGGGCGTGACAGAGACTGGGACTTCACTGAGACGGTCACAAGCATGCAGGGCGTCAGATTGGGTAGCAGAAGATGTCTTTATGAGCAAAGCACTGGACCACATTTTACTCATCGATTCCACTTCGCCATACTTATCTTCAATCGTCTCCACGAAAAAAAAAGGCTCAATCATGGCAAAACTTCCGCTATCTGTCCCGGTACAAACCAGGTACCAAGGGAAAGGTTTCAACCCAAGCCAGCAAGTTTGACCCTCCTCACAGGGGGTGGCCAGGGAGGAGAAGGCCGAAGGATCAGAAGGAGTGTCACGTCTGCTACCACACTTAGAAATGGCCATAGAATGGACAGGATGGTGAAGCTTTTGTTGCTTCATGCGCAAGGCGTCCACCCTAGAACCACCCACACCGATCAGGGGCTCGCCCCATGGGCGCCACGCAGCCACAGCAAGGGCCGTGTGGCACGGCAGCCATTGCCGGGAGTTCTGGTGCCCCAAAGTGATGAGCACCGCGCTCCTGGGCATACATGAAGCATTAACAGCTCAGGTACTGGCAGTGTGATCCCTGTGGTTTCAGGGGGCTCAGCGAAGTGGGTTCTTAACAGCCCCATCACACGGACTGGCTACCATGCTGGTGACCAAGCAGGAGTGGGGCCACGGTGCAAAGGGAACGGGGAGGGGAGGGGGAGAGGAATCTGCACCATGGAAGCTAGGTAGGGAGTTCATCCTCAAATGGCTCACACTGAATGGAAAATTTTAGAAATGGAGGTAAAACCCCAAGGGGACCAAAAATGCCGAAAAGGAAGTGGAAACAACAAACTAAACAATAGCACTGACCAAAACAAAGCCAGGAGGATAGCCAGGTCGACATAAAGAAGACCACCAAGAGGGAAAAGAGGGGGCAGGGACAAAGGAGCAAGGATAGGGAGGGAAAGGAACAGGGATGGTAATGCAGCCTGGAAAGGAAAGGAGACTGCAATAGCTCGGGGGCCCGTGCACGCCATACACGTACCCACAAAAGGACTGTGGGCCCCCTGGGGGACATCCAAGTTATGCGACTGGGGAAAGGGGCCTACAGTTCAACTTGGAATCTGAAGCACATGTTGTTTCTGGCAACTCTTCACATCACTGAGAGGTAAAGGCTATGATACAACCAAGACTGAAAAATCCGTGGTCTAACCAAGAGTCGATCTCATGACCTCTGGGGTGCCAGGCATCTGCTTTATCACTGGGCCACCAGACCCTGTATGTATATAATTAGTTTATCTACACGTTTGATGAGTGTGTTTGCGAGTATAAAAATAAGTGACTAAACTAGTTGTGTCTTTTGGTTGCATTGACTTTGAAGCTTAAATTTTTTTGCACCACCAACAGATTGCAGACCTTAATATGTGAAATAAATTTCAACTTGATACCTCTGCTGTTCCTGAAAAAATGGATCTTAAGACTGGGACAGGCAGATGGACAACATAATGAATGTACAAGGATTCCATTTTTACCAACTGAGTTGCAGAGGACTAAAAATGGAAAAGTCTGGCATTCCATGGGTCAGAGCATGGCATATTAGATCCTATAATCAGGTAGGTAGGTTAGAGAAATTAAAAAAAGGAAATGGGCAGGTTGAAAACAGGACTTTTGGACAGATGCATAAAGGATTATAAGTAAAAAATCAACTAGGGATGCTGCATGACTAGGTTTAATAGTGAATAAAAAAATAGAAATGGGGTAACTTTCTATGCACAGCATAGTGAATGCATTACAGTAGCAAGACAGACACAAAACCAAAAACCATCACAGTAGTACAAGTTTATAGGCCTACTAACTCTGTTAGTGATAATGAGATCGAAGAAAGGTATGAGGAGAGATGATAAATTATTCATGTAGTTAAAGGCAATGAAAATTTGTTAGTGATGGAGGACTGCAATTAAACAGTACAAAATACAAGTGAAAAGCAATAATAATAGAACATGGCAGAGTGAGAGGGGAGGAGGAATAAAAATTGAGTTACTCAGTGAAATTTTGCATGGGTCATAATTTAATCACAGGTAACAATTGATTTAAGAATCATGAAAGAGGGACCTGATGACACCAGAAGATTTCATATAGCTGATATATTGGCAAGACAGATTTCTAAACCAGATTTTAAACAGCAAACAATTTCCAGATGCAGATGTGAACTCTAACCATAATTTATTGGTTATCAACTGCAGATTAAAACTGAAGAAGACATTAGAGATAGGAAATTAGAGAAATAGGATATGGACAAATCGAAAGAATGAGAAGTAGTTGAGCTTCAATGGACACACTAGGCAATTACTGACTGAAACGGGGGGAAAGGAAGATAAAAGAAGGCAAATGGGCACCTTTGAAAGTTGAAATAGTGAAGGCAGCAGATGATCAAACAGGCAAAAATGACTAGGCCAAGGCGAAATTATTGTATAGCATGTAAGATCCCACCATGAACCATGGACCTTGCCGTTGCTGGGGAGGCTTGCGTGCCTCAGCGATACAGATGGCCGTACCGTAGGTGCAACTACAACGGAGGGGTATCTGTTGAGAGGCCAGACAAACATGTGGTTCCTGAAGAGGGGCAGCAGCCTTTTCAGTAGTTGCAGGGCAACAGTCTGGATGATTGACTGGTCTGGCCTTGTAACATTAACCAAAATGGCCTTGCTGTGCTGGTACTGCGAACGGCTGAAAGCAAGGGGAAACTACAGCCGTAATTTTTCCCGAGGGCATGCAGCTTTACTGTATGATTAAATGATGATGGCGTCCTCTTGGGTAAAATATTCCGGAGGTAAAATAGTCCCCCATTCGGATCTCCGGGCAGGGACTACTCAAGAGAACGTCATTATCAGGAGAAAGAAAACTGGCATTCTACGGATTGGAGCGTGGAATGTCAAATCCCTTAATCGGGCAGGTAGGTTAGAAAATTTAAAAAGGGAAATGGATAGGTTAAAGTTAGATATAGTGGGAATTAGTGAAGTTCGGTGGCAGGAGGAACAAGACTTTTGGTCAGGTGATTACAGGGTTATAAATACAAAATCAAATAGGGGTAATGCAGGAGTAGGTTTAATAATGAATAAAAAAAATAGGAGTGCGGGTAAGCTACTACAAACAGCATAGTGAACGCATTATTGTGGCCAAGATAGACACAAAGCCCATGCCTACTACAGTAGTAAAAGTTTATATGCCAACTAGCTCTGCGGATGATGAAGAAATAGATGAAATGTAAGACGAGATAAAAGAAATTATTCAGGTAGTGAAGGAAGACGAAAATTTAATAGTCATGGGTGACTGGAATTCGTCAGTAGGAAAAGGGAGAGAAGGAAACATAGTAGGTGAATATGGATTGGGAGGAAGGAATGAGAGAGGAAGCCGCCTTGTAGAATTTTGCACAGAGCATAACTTAATCATAGCTAACACTTGGTTCAAGAATCATAAAAGAAGTTTGTACACTTGGAAGAATCCTGGAGATACTAAAAGGTATCAGATAGATTATATAATGGTAAGACAGAGATTTAGGAACCAGGTTTCAAATTGTAAGACATTTCCTGGGGCAGATGTGGATTCTGACCACAATCTATTGGTTATGAACTGCAGATTGAAACTGAAGAAACTGCAAAAAGGTGGGAATTTAAGGAGATGGGACCTGGATAAACTGAAAGAACCAGAGGTTGTAGAGAGTTTCAGGGAGAGCATAAGGGAACAATTGACAGGAATGGGGGAAAGAAATACAGTAGAAGAAGAATGGGTAGCTCTGAGGGATGAAGTAGTGAAGGCAGCAGACGATCAAGTAGGTAAAAAGACGAGGGCTAATAGAAATCCTTGGGTAACAGAAGAAATATTGAATTTAATTGATGAAAGGAGAAAATATAAAAATGCAGTAAATGAAGCAGGCAAAAAGGAATACAAACGTCTCAAAAATGATATCGACAGGAAATGCAAAATGGCTAAGCAGGGATGGCTAGAGGACAAATGTAAGGATGTAGAGGCTTGTCTCACTAGGGGTAAGATAGATACCGCCTACAGGAAAATTAAAGAGACCTTTGGAGAGAAGAGAACCACTTGTATGAATATCAAGAGCTCAGATGGCAACCCAGTTCTAAGCAAAGAAGGGAAGGCAGAAAGGTGGAAGGAGTATATAGAGGGTTTATACAAGGGCGATGTACTTGAAGACAATATTATGGAAATGGAAGAGGATGTAGATGAAGATGAAATGGGAGATATGACACTGCGTGAAGAGTTTGACAGAGCACTGAAAGACCTGAGTCGAAACAAGGCCCCTGGAGTAGACAACATTCCATTAGAACTACTGATGGCCTCGGGAGAGCCAGTCATGACAAAACTCTACCATCTGGTGAGCACGATGTATGAGACAGGCAATATACCCTCACACTTCAAGAAAAATATAAAGCAGGTGTTGACAGATGTGAAAATTACCGAACTATTAGTTTAATAAGTCACAGCTGCAAAATACTAACGCGAATTCTTTACAGACGAATGGAAAAACTGGTAGAAGCCGACCTCGGGGAAGATCAGTTTGGATTCCGTAGAAATGTTGGAACATGTGAGGCAATACTGACCTTACGACTTATCTTAGAAGAAAGATTAAGAAAAGGCAAACCTACGTTTCTAGCATTTGTAGACTTAGAGAAAGCTTTTGACAATGTTGACTGGAATACTCTCTTTCAAATTCTAATGGTGGCAGGGGTGAAATACAGGGAGCGAAAGGCTATTTACAATTTGTACAGAAACCAGATGGCAGTTATAAGAGTCGAGGGGCATGAAAGGGAAGCAGTGGTTGGGAAAGGAGTGAGACAGGGTTGTAGCCTTTCCCCAATGTTATTCAATCTGTATATTGAGCAAGCAGTAAAGGAAACAAAAGAAAAATTCGGAGTAGGTATTAAAATTCATGGAGAAGAAATAAAAACTTTGAGGTTCGCCGATGACATTGTAATTCTGTCAGAGACAGCAAAGGACTTGGAAGAGCTGTTGAACGGAATGGACAGTGTCTTGAAAGGAGGATATAAGATGAACATCAACAAAAGCAAAACGAGGATAATGGAATGTATCAAATTAAGTCGGTTGATGCTGAGGGAATTAGATTAGGAAATGAGACACTTAAAGTAGTAAAGGAGTTTTGCTATTTAGGGAGTAAAATAACCGATGATGGTCGAAGTAGAGAGGATATAAAATGTAGACTGGCAATGGCAAGGAAAGCGTTTCTGAAGAAGAGAAATTTGTTAACATCGAGTATAGATTTAACTGTCAGGAAGTCGTTTCTGAAAGTATTTGTATGGAGTGTAGCCATGTATGGAAGTGAAACATGGACGATAACTTGTTTGGACAAGAAGAGAATAGAAGCCTTCGAAATGTGGTGCTACAGAAGAATGCTGAAGATAAGGTGGGTAGATCACGTAACTAATGAGGAGGTTTTGAATAGGATTGGGGAGAAGAGAAGTTTGTGGCACAACTTGACTAGAAGAAGGGATCGGTTGGTAGGACATGTTTTGAGGCATCGAGGGATCACAAATTTAGCATTGGAGGGCACCGTGGAGGGTAAAAATCGTAGAGGGAGACCAAGAGATGAATACACTAAGCAGATTCAGAAGGATGTAGGTTGCAGTAGGTACTGGGAGATGTAGAAGCTTGCACAGGATAGAGTAGCATGGAGAGCTGCATCAAACCAGTCTCAGGACTGAAGACCACAACAACAACAACAACATGTAAGATATCACTGACAAAAAGAGAAAATATAAAAATGAAGCATGTGAAGCAGGCAAAAGAAAATACAGGCATATAGAAAATGAGACTGCCAGAGAGTACAAAATGGGCAAGCCAGAATGGTTAGAGAACAAATACAAGGCTGTAAAAGCACACAAGAATAGAGGAAAGATAGATGCCATCTGGAATACATTCTTTGTAATTCAGAAGAAAGTAATCTCAGCAAATTACATGAGGTGAAATATTATTTACAAATTGTACAGAAACCAGATCACAGTACTAAGAGTCACAGGACATGAAACATAAGAAGTAACTGAGAAGGGACTGAGACAAGGTTGTAGCTTCTGCCCTATGTTATTCGGTGCATACGTTGAGCACGCTTTGCAGGAAATCAAAGAGGAATTTGGTAAGGGCTTTAAGGTTCAGGAAAAAGGAATAAAAACTTTGTGACTTGCCAGTTACATTATAATTCTCTCAGGGACAGCAAGGGACTTGAATTGAAAGATCAGCTTAAAGGAATGGATATTTACCAAATGAATTATCACTCTGTGGCAGAGAGTTTCAGAATCGGCAGTATCCATGTTGGTATAGTAAGCTCTGTGGGTCATAACAAAGAAGATACATTCACTTAATTTACCAGAAACTGAATCTAAATGACCATCAACTTTTCCCAGTTTACTGAGATGAGTGCCAGAAAAGTTGTTGTCATGAACCTTTGCTACTGGAGAAGAGGAAAAGGAAGAGCAATTTATATTTTCCTAATTATTAGCATCACTTATTAGAAGCCTTGTTTACAAACAGGTGCATCCACCTTAATAACAAGGAAAACATGACAAACCACTATAAAAACAACCAAGGGATTGTGGTGTCCTCTCTCCTGTACGCAGTTGCTATGCTACTCTTATTCCCAGAGTTCTTGTGCAATTGTGAACCACTGTATGGTATACTGAGAAAGAATCTGGAAAATGTCTATTATCATCACTATTATTCTCATCAACATTATCATTACTATTGTTGTTCCAAGTGAATGAAATTTTTAACTGACAAAAGGTTTTTTTAGTTATATACAAAAATGTACTATACGTATTTTAAATTTTTCTGAAGGCTTCTTTGTGCCACAGCCAAAACATGAAAGCATGAACATATATTTTAGAATCAACAGCAGCAGTTGTATGGTGTAAACAGACTTGGTGTGACTTGCTAATTATCCAGCATTAAACATTTTGTGGGTGTTCGTATGATAGAGCAGAGACAAGATTTTGTATATTCAGTGTGGAGATGAAGTTTTGTACCCAAACTAATTTTTGGTAGCCACGTTAAGAGCTTCGTCAATCAACATGTGTCCCCTTATAACTGCTTTTGGTTTCATAATGGAGGTTAAGATATTTGATTTAATTAACTGAAGAAACACCAATATTGTGAAGAAGAATAACATGCAGAACAAAACAATTCCTTGAGAAGTGCCTATCACTATAGAAGCATAGCATCAAAGGTCCTTGCTTGTCTTGCAAGTATCAAAACAATGCAGATGGCTGAATGTTTGCTGCCCCTGAAGTCAAGAAAGCAGATGCCGATCTCCCAAGTGCAAAACTGCCAGCAAATTGAGGGAACCATCTGAAGGAAGAAAACATAGCACAGGTGTGGCTGCCTGCTAGTTACAGAGTCAATGGCCATGTGGTGCAACAAGCCTCCCATTTTCCAGGCAACTGCATGAACTGGTGCCAGCTATCTGGGTCCAAGTGCAATGCAGATATATAATTTAAGAAATTTTGGCACTTTTCTGTAGCAGCACTTCACAGATTTATAAAAATGGAGATAGGTCATTTGTAAACAAGCCATAATCAGAGGATACACCAAACTGCAAGACACATTTGTTGACACTGCATGGCTGTACCCTGATACTATTGTTACCGAGGATGCAAATTACAGCAGAATAAAACATTCTGAAACTGAAAAAACGTAAGGTTAAATGCAAACTTCTGGCATACCATTGCTCAATGAAATCAGTGTTCAATCTGGTGAAGAACTCTGAGGTGAGTAATAATTTTTTTCTTACATGAACAAGGCATATTTTATGAAACTGAATGTAAATTTAATAACAAATTCACTACACCTACATATATACACCTCACGCTACCTTTTGGTGTGTGGTAAAAGATATGATTGCCCCCTTTTCTATTCCAACCATGAATGGTGTATGCATGAGTATGAAGTTTGTAAGATGTACTAGGGGTGGGGGGGATGGGGGGGGGGGGGGGAATAACATAATGCCTCACTGCTTGGAACATTCACACTTGGAGTTTTAATGATACATCTGCTCATAACACCCTCATGATGAAATTCATCATTCTTCCCTATCTGTTCTGTTTATCTTGTCTGGTGAGGCTCCAAAACTGATGAACAATAGTGAAGAATTGTTCACACAAAGGTTTCGCAACGTATGTTTTCATGGGTACATTAAATCTCTTTAGGATTATTCTAATGAATCTCAGTCTCACATTTAACACTTTCTACAACCAGTTGTGTGAGGCAATTCTACTCTAGGTCATAGCAGATGGTTACTCCCTGCTATTTTCAGGTTGTTACAGCTTCCTGTGACTGGTAATTGAACAGTAATGGATATCTCTGCCAATTTTTAAGCAGTGATCTTCCATCTGTCTCTTACATTTCGCTACAATTTTTTGACATTAAGACTTTCCTCTTCACAATTAGCATTAATCATGAACAGCTTAAGTGCTATTCAACAGCTAATTTCTATGTACTTTGAATGTTAACAACAATGCAACTTAGCCTCTGGATACTTATGAAATTACTTTTACACCCGATAATTTGGCATTGCTAATAATGATATGTTGAGTTCTATCTGCTTTTAAGTCCTGCACCTAGTCACAAAGATAATACAACATTCTGCAAGCTTGTAATTTATTCACTAGGTTCAGAGTAAAACTACACTGAATGCCTTCAAGAAAACAAGGAATACGGCATAACCTGGATTCCATTATGTACTCCCCTTTGGAACCTAATGATAAAGAAAGTAAGTTGGTTTTCACAAGATCACTATTTGTGGAATCAATTTTGATTCCTGCAGAGGTTTTAGGTCATAATACAGCTCATCATATACAAGCATGATATGTGTTACATAACTCTACACCTGCTTATCAGTGGTACAGGCCCCTTATTATGTGCATCAGTCCAATTATTTTAATGTAGGTTGATTCTTACAGAGAAGAAGACAGCAACCAGCCACTATTAATACTACTATTTACTTAAGTAAATTGCACCGTAACCGGTTTCAAATCGTTCAAATGGCTCTGAGCACTATGCGACTTACCATCTGAGGTCATCAGCCCCCTAGAACTTAGAACTACTTAAACCTAACTAACCTAAGGACATCACACACATCCATGCCCGAGGCAGGATTCGAACCTGCAACCGCAGCGGTAGTGCAGTTCCAGACTGAAGCACCTAGAACCGCAGGGGCCACACCGGCCGGCGTAACCGGTTTTGAACTGACAAGTTCATCATCAGACGGCTGTTCACGTGATTTGCAAGATACACTTTACATAATCATCAGCTTTCGATTTTTATTCTTCCACCGTGGCAAAATATTCTTGGTGTGTTGGTGCCCTATGGTAGAAACAGTGTTACAAGTGCCCTATGCAAACATAACTAACCTCCAAACGATGAAATACAGAATAAATAAATATGTGAGGTTAAGTAGTTATGGTACTTACATCGAAAATTCTGCGCAATTTTGTTGCAAAGTTGCAGGATTGTATTTTTCAAATATTAAAAAATATATGCAGCACTTGTATTACACACACACACCAAAAAGTATTTGCCACATGTGTAGTTGACACAAAGATTGCAGTCTTTGTGTCAACCAAATATGTGGCAAATACTTTTTGGTGTGTGTGTGTGTGTGTGTGTGTGTGTGTGTGTGTGTGTGTGTGTGTGTGTGTGTGATGCTTTGCACAACATGGTGATGTGCAAATTATACAAGTGCTGCATATATTTTGGAATATTTGAAAAATACAATCCTGCAACTTTGCAACAAAATTGCGCAGAATTTTCGATGTAAGTACCATAACCACAGTAGTGTACAGAAGTCATTTCTAGTGCCCTAGAACTACTGACAGCCTTGGGAGAGCCAGTCCTGACAAAACTTAATCATAGCTAACACTTGGTTCAAGAATCATGAAAGAAGTTTGTGTACATGAAAGTACCCTGGAGATACTAGAAGATATCAGATACATTATATAATGGTAAGACAGAGATTTAGGAACCAGGTTTTAAATTGTAAGACATTTCCAGGGGCAGATGTGGACTCTGACCACAATCTATTGGTTATGAACAGTAGATTAAAACTGAAGAAACTGCAAAAAGGTGGGAATTTAAGGAGATGGGACCTGGATAAACTGAAACAACCAGAGATTGTACAGGGTTTCAGGGGGAGCATAAGGGAACAATTGACAGGAATGGGGGAAAGAAATACAGTAGAAAAAGAATGGGTAGCTTTGAGGGATGAAATAGTGAAGGCAGCACAGGACCAAATACGTAAAAAGACGAGGGCTAGTAGAAACCCTTGGGTAACAGAAGAAATATTGAATTTAATTGATGAAAGGAGAAAATATAAAAATGCAGTAAATGAAGCAGGCAAAAAGGAATACAAACGTCTCAAAAATGAGATCGACGGAAGTGCAAAATGGCTAAGCAGGGATGGCTAGAGGACAAATGTAAGGACGTAGAGGTTTATCTCACTAGGGGTAAGGTACATACTGCCTATAGGAAAATTAAAGAGACCTTTGGAGAAAGGAGAACCACTTGTATGAATATCAAGAGCTCAGATGGAAACCCAGTTCTAAGCAAAGAAGGGAAAGCAGAAAGGTGGAAGGAGTATATAGAGGGTTTATACAAGGGCGATGTACTTGAAGACAATATTATGGAAATGGAAGAGGATGTAGATGAAGATGAAATGGGAGATATGACACTGCGTGAAGAGTTTGACAGAGCACTGAAAGACCTGAGTCGAAACAAGGCCCCTGGAGTAGACAACATTCCATTAGAACTACTGACAGCCTTGGGAGAGTCAGTCCTGACAAAACTCTACCATCTGGTGAGCAAGATGTATGAGACAGGCGATATACCCTCACACTTCAAGAAAAATGTAATAATTCCAATCCCAAAGAAAGCAGGAGTTGACAGATGTGAAAAATACCGAACTATCAGTTTAATAAGTCACAGCTGCAAAATACTAACGCAAATTCTTTACAGACGAATCGAAAAGCTGGTAGAAACCGACCTCGGGGAAGATCAGTTTGGATTCCGTAGTAATGTTCGAACACGTGAGGCAATACTGACCCTAAGACTTATCTTAGAAGAAAGATTAAGGAAAGGCAAACCTACATTTCTAGCATTTGTAGACTTATAGAAAGCTTTTGACGATGTTGACTGGAATACTCTCTTTCAAATTCTGAAGGTGGCAGGGGTAAAATACAGGGAGCGAAAGGCTATTTACAATTTGTACAGAAACCAGATGGCAGTTATAAGAGTCGAGGGGTATGAAAGGGAAGCAGTGGTTGGGAAGGGAATGAGACAGGGTTGTAGCCTCTCCCCGATGTTATTCAATCTGAATATTGAGCAAGCAGTAAATGAAGCAAAAGAAAAATTCGGAGTAGGTATTATAATCCATGGAGAAGAAATAAAAACTTTGAGGATCGCCGATGACACTGTAATTCTGTCAGAGACAGCAAAGGACTTGGAAGAGCAGTTGAACGGAATGGACAATGTCTTGAAAGGAGGGTATAAGATGAACATCAACAAAAGCAAAACGAGGATAATGGAATGTAGTCGAATTAAATCAGGAGATGCTGAGGGAATTAGATTAGGAAATGAGACACTTAAAATAGTAAGGGAGTTTTGCTATTTGGGGGGCAAAATAACTGATGATGGTCGAAGTAGAGAGGATATAAAATGTAGACTGGCAAAGGCAAGGAAAGCGTTTCTGAAGAAGAGAAATTTGTTAACATCAAGTACAGATTTAAGTGTCAGGAAATCGTTTCTGAAAGTATTTGTATGGAGTGTAGCCATGTATGGAAGTGAAATGTGAACGATAAATAGTTTAGACAAGAAGGGAATAGAAGCTTTCGAAATGTGGTGCTACAGAAGAATGCTGAAGATTAGATGGGTAGATCACATAACTAATGAGGAGGTATTGAATAGAATTGGGGAGAAGATGAGCTTGTGGCACAACTTGACTAGAAGAAGGGATCAGTTGGTAGGACACGTTCTGAGACATCGAGGGATCACCAATTTAGTATTGGAGGGCAGCATGGAGGGTAAACATCGAAGAGGGAGACCAAGAGATGAATACACTAAGCAGATTCAGAAGGATGTAGGGTGCAGTAGGTACTGGGAGATGATGAAGCTTGCACAGGATAGACTAGCATGGAGAGCTGCATCAAACCAGCCTCAGGACTGAAGACCACAACAACAACAACAGGTGACTGTGAGGAGAGAAAAGAGAGATATTAATTGTGAATACTGAATCTGAAGAAACGGGTATTGTTATGTTTCTTGAAGGAGTTTCCACGGGTTGCCACTGATTTTTAAAGTCTGTGCCAGGCTGAAACAAGCAAGCAACTGGTCTACTTCATTTTATAAATGGGATGCAGATACCAACAAAAATATTACCAAATACTCAGAATTTACAAATAAATTCCAGCAGGAATACTGGCCAGATGAAGAGCAAAACTAGACCATCCAACAAATTTTTAATGACGACATGCTGGCACATTCAAGTAAAAGTGCAGTGTGAATAGCGATTTACCAAATTCTTTACAGACCCGAGTCACAATAATGAAATTAAAAAATAACCTGTCTTGTTTATTAGACAAATATCGACAACTGACCCAAATGACAGTTTTTGAGAGATTAAGAGAACATGAAAATGGAACATGAAAAAGGATACCTGCACAAACATAGTGAATGAAGACAGATTAATAGTAGGGCAGTGCAGGTACAGGGTCTCTAATTGTGACCATACTAAGGGAAAATGATAACAAGGTCAGATCCACAATGCAAACTCTCATCAGAAAAGGAGGTCCTCTTATCTACCTGTTGTGAACACATGGATCAAACTGGATGCCACAATGTAAAATTTAAATGAAGTTTGGAAGACAGGTAAGGTGGCAGGAGTGATTAATATGGCTAGGAGCAGAACAGAAGCAACAAAGAAAGGGGGTATGAATGTGGCACCAAGCAGTTCAACTTGGCGCACTATGTGGGGGATTCAGTTGTAAAGGGACGTAGAAGGTACAACATAGGAGAAGGAGACAAGAGAGAGAGAGAGAGAGAGAGAGAGAGAGAGAGAGAGAGAGAGAGGGGGCGGGAGGGAGGGAGGGAGGCAAGTGAGGGTAGATTAATGGAGTGAAGTGAGAGATATCGGCACAAGAGACAGTAGAGACTGAAGGCATGAGAATTTAAAGGTTGAAGAATGTACTATAAGGACTTCCTTAATTCTCATCAATGTAATGCAGAAAATCAGGGCTTTTTTTTTTAGTGGGGTAGTGTTGGATGAGGATCCAGATGGCATGTATTGTGAAGCAGCAACTGAAAAATCAAGTACAACGTGTTTGGCAGTATATTCTGCCACTGGGTGGGCAATTTTGGCTGCTGGTAGGTGGTCAAATCCATGTAAGAGGCTAAAATGTTACGGCAAAATTAGTACACGGTGTCTCAAAAGAAAGTTTATATTTGATGTGTCAAAATAATATAGAGGTCAAAGTCTATTAACAAAATCTTTGTTTATTATTGAAATATACAGGTTAAGGAATTTAATTCTTAAAAATAATGTCATTTAAATGCAATCCAGCATGCCTACAGCCCTCATTTAAATGATGAGCAAAAATTTGCATGACGGCTTGGCATGTAGACACTGGGATGACTGCCACTTCATTACAGAGACTTTCTTTCAATTGCTCCAGAGAAGCTGGGTTATTGACATACACTTAGATTTGACACATCCCCACAAGAAAAAATCTGGACGGCATGGGGGCCCATTAATGTCACTCTTCCTGGAGGTCAATTTGTCATGGAAAATTTCATGAACTCGCAGTATAGACGCATTGGACATGTGTGCTGTGGTCCTGTCTTGCTGAAATCTTGTTCTTTGGTTAAAACCAAGACAATTTTGCAATTCAGAAACCAAAAAGACATTTGACATCATCACATAACACTCCAAATTCCCTGTAACCGCAGAGCCACTCTCATCCCTGAAAAACTATGGGCTGATTGTTCCTTGAGCCAACATTGCAGGTCATACGGTAACTTTCAGTGTATGAAGAGGTTTCTCATGCTTCTGCTTAGAATTTGTTGCACTCCAGTTGTGCCAAATCTGCTTATTGGCATGACTCTTCAGATGAAAATAAGATGATGTTAAATGAAGGACACTAAGTCACACCATTAACGAAAAGCACCTATGTGTGGGATACTGAAGCTTTAATCATTGCACCAATTGCATTTTGTAAGGGTGTAGTTTAAGGTCTTTTTGCAGAATACGATGCAGTGATGATCTACACACATTTAAAGAACTTGCAGGCTTATGACTGGAGAGGTCAGAATCGTCACAAACAGACCAATTTACATTCTCCATGGATTTGCCTATTCTTGATGACCTAGGTCTTCCGGATTTCAGTTTGTCCAGTGCTGAACCAGTCTTCTCAACTGTTCTGATCCATTTCCAGTTAAGGGAAACATTTGGATCATCATTTACATCATGCAACTGACAAACATGGCAAAATTTCCTCCTTGCAATAGTCGCCGAATCACCGCTTATGTAAAATTCTTGCACACAGAATGTGTGGTCCACTCCCAAGAAGCACTCCATATTGCCTGAATTCCTAAAGGCCAAGAAAGTGATGAATGTACCTCCAACTCTTCTCCAATCTGTTGTGCATGCACAGAGAGCTCTTCAAATATAAACTTTCTTTTGAGACATCCTGTTTATGACACGAATGCTTTCAAAAGTGGCCTTACTGTCTTACACGACAAGAAGGAAGGAAGGAAGATTAGGATTTAGCATCCATCGACATCAAGGCCACGAGTGACAGAACACAAGCTCAGATGATGTCAAGTATGGAGACAGAAATTGACCATGCCCTTTCAAAGGAGACATCCCGGCAATTGCCTAGAGTGATTTACAGAAGTCACAGAAAACCTAAATCTGAATGGCCGGATAGAGATTTGAACCACCTGAGTGTGACTAGTATGGTAATTGTGGGAGATTCAGCAAGTTATGAGGCACTCACACATTCAACATTACTGACAATACCTCAATATAATGGCCATCTGAGGACAACTATTGTCTTACTGTCAATACCTGATTTAATTATGAACAGTACTGATGCCAGCAAAAATATTCTCAGTACCACCAATATATATTGTGGATGCGGGGGTGAGAGTTATCATTTTGACAGTTCACCGTCCTGTTGTTTGCATTTTTCCAATTTGGCCTCTGTATAATACAACTTACATAGTTAAGTTCAAGTGCAAAATTCATAAAATTAACAAAGAAATGATGGCTTAATTTATTTAATGATGCAGAAGCAACCCATGCCTATATCAGCAGTCACCAAAATTATTTTGGCAAATATTTAAAAACTGCTGGCTGATAGTGTTTGTGAATATTAATACAGTAAATCTCAAACACTCGAATGACCTACCTGTTGCAAAAAATCACAAAGTTACACCTAATTGCTTGTCAGCTGGGATAGCCAACATATAAGAATGCGGACATATAAGAATGCTGCAGCTGTCGAAACCGAAGGTAATGCACAATGAATTAGCTGCAGCTAGTTGTTTTTATAACCATTTATTTTTCCATGATGACATTTCAAGATGCCTAGCATCCCATCTTCAGATGTTTACACTTATTTACATGTCATGAACATCGTTTCCTTAGCAAAGGTGTTGCAGAAGTTTGACACACCAACTTTTAAGACAGCTGTTGTAAAACTTCATCAGTAAAGGAACAATGTTCACGACGTGCAAATAAATTCAATCACCTGATGATGAGATGAATATAAAATGAATGTACACATAAAAACATGTGTTCTGATACATAATTTGCTGGTTTGGCACGGTGAGAAACAGCTGCTTTTCATATCAGTTACACATTAATCTCACAGACATTATGGTTTGGACTTTATGTGCTAGTAATGCTGGCTGGCTGGTTTAAAAAAGGGGAGGGGGAGGGGGGGGGGGGCAGAGGAAGGGATCAAACTGCTTGGTCATCGGTCCCTTATTCCGAATAAAACAATGCCTCACACATGAGAATCAAATATACAATACGTATAACACAGAACAGAAAGAAATGAACCACAAGAACAAAGGAAAGGCAACAAACACTAAAAGGAACAAACGAGGACAAGAAAACAACAGAAAGCCGCAAGAAACAGTTAGAAGAGAGTAAAACAATGAAACAGATTACACAGTGGCTGGGTCGACCCCCCCACTGTCAACCGGACGCCGCACTGACACTGAGGTGGGTCTTGAAGGCGCAGGAGGTAGCTGTGGGTCGCCCAGGCATGGCCAATGCAGAGGCGGCAGAGAACCACACGCTCCCTGCGAGAGGCCCTCATCGAGGACTTCCACACATTCGTGGTCCCATTAATTGCTCCATCTCCCAAAGGTGAAAAACCTTGCAGTGTAATAAACAAACACAGGTCAATTGCGGGGATGCCAATCCCCAGAAGCGGTTTCCGTGCAGCCTGTTTGGCCAGCCTGTCAGCAAGTTCATTTCCTTAGATTCCAAAGTGACCAGGGGTCCAGACGGACACCACTGAACTGTTTCAGGGAACAGATGGACTCCTCGATGGACGCTACCAAAGGATGACGAGGGTAGCACTGTTCGATAGCTTTCAGGCTGCTCAAGGAGTCAGTACATAAAAGAAAAGACTCCCCAGGGCATGAATGGACGTACTGAAGTGCACGAGATATGGCCATCAGTTCTGCAGTCAATACACTGCAGCCATCGGGTAAGGAATGCTGTTCAATATGGCCACCATGAATGTAGGCGAAGCCAACACGACCATCAACCATCGAGCCGTCAGTGTGAATGACTTCAGAGTCCCAGAACACGTCAAGAATCGAGAGGAAGTGACAGTGGAGAGCCGCAGGGTTAACAGAGTCCTTACGCCCATGCAAAAGGTTCAGGCGAAGCTTCGGACTAGGGCTACATCATGGAGGTACATGAATGGACCTTGAGGAGAGGTGATAAAGGCAAGGACTCCAGTTCAGACAGAAGCGATCGCATACAAACCGCAATCGTTAGCCCTGACCTGGGCCGCCTATGCGGGAGGTACATAACCGCCGTGGTTGGGAAAAGAAGACAGTAATTAGGATGTTCAGGAGAGCTATGAATGTGTGCAATGTAACTGGCAAGCAGTTGTGTACGTCTGATCTTCAATGGAGGGACTCCAGCCTCCACCAGCACGCTGGTCACCGGACTCATCCTAAACTCTCCTGTCACTAGTCGAACTCTGCAATGGTGCAATGGGTCGAGCAAATGCAACACTGAGGGTGCCGCCGAACCATAAATCACACTCCCATAGTCAAAGCGGGATTGAACAATTGGGCTCTGTAGAGCTGCAGCAGCGTGGAGCAATATGCACCCCAATTGGTGTTGCTCAGGCAGCAGAGGGCATTGAGATGCTGCCAACATTTCCGTTTAAGCCGACAAAGATGAGGAAGCCATGTCAAACAAGCGTCGAAAACCAAATCTAAGAATTGATATGTCTCCACGACAATTAGTGGATCGTCATTAAGGTAAAGTGCTGGTTCTGGATAAACGGTACGACGCCGACAGAAATGCATGACACACATCTTCACAGCTGAAAACTGGAAGCCATAGGCTAGAGCTCATAACTGTGCCTTGTGGATGGCTCCCTATAGACGACGCTCAGCAACACCAGTACTAATGGAGCAGTACAAAATGCAGAAGTCATCTGCATACAGAGAGGGTGGGACTGACGGTCCTACAGCTGCTGCTAGACCATCAATGGCCACTAAAAATAGAAAGACACTCAATACAGAGCCCTGCGGGACCCTATTGTCCTGGATATGGGGTGAACTATGGGAGGCACCAACTTGGAGACGGAAAGTAGGGAGCGACAGAAAATTTTGGATAAAAATCAGAAACGGGCCTCAGAAACCCCACTTGTATAATGTGGCAAGGATATGATGTCAGCAGGTGGTGTCATACATTTTTCGTAAATCAAAAAAGACAGCAACCAGGTGTTGGCATCTGGAAAAGGCTTTTTGGATGGCAGACTCGAGGGACACAAGACTATCAGTGGTAGAGCGACCCTGGCGAAAGCCACACTGACATGGAGCCAGTAAGCCACATGACTCCAGGACCCAACCCAAGCGCCGACACACCATACGTTCCAGCAGCTTGCAAAGAACATTGGTGAGGCTGATGGGCCGATAGCTATACACATCAAGTGGGTTTTTACCAGGCTTAAGCACCAGAATGACGGTGCTCTCCCACCATTGCGACGGAAAGACGCCATCGCACCAGATTTGGTTGACGATGAAAAGGAGATGTCACTTGTAGTCGGATGAGAGATGTTTAATCATCTGACCATGGATCCAATCTGGCCCCGGAGCTGTGTAGGGGCAAACTGCAAGGGTACTGAGGAGCCACCACTTCTGTAAATGGGGCGTTATAGGGTTCACTGTGGTGCGTGGCAAACGAGAGGACTTTCCTTTCCATCCACCGTTTGAGGGGGTGAAATTCTGGAGGGTAGTTCTCCGACACAGAGGTTCGAGCATAGTGCTCAGCAAAGCGCTCGGCAATCGCATTTGCATTGGTAGAGCACAAGCCATTATTGTTAACACCGGGAACAACTGTTGGGGTCTGGCACCCGAAAACACATTTAAACTTTGCCCAGATTTGGGAAGGTGACGTATGGCACCCAAGGGCCGAGACATATCTCTCCCAACACTCCTGCTTCCGTCGTTTGACAAGTTGGCGAACACAGGCACGGAACCATTTACAGGCTATGAGGTGCTCCAGGGAAGGGTGCCGCTTACGCCGCTGTAGAGCTTGCCAACACTCCTGATTTGCTTCAGCGACTTCCAGCGACCACTAAGGGACTGCCTTTCGCCGGGGGCACCCTAACGAGCGAGGGATCGCGCTTTCTGCTGCAGTAACGATTGTTGTAGGCACCTGTTCAACCACAACATCGATGTTACCGTGTGGGGGAGATTCAACGGTGACAGCAGCGGTGAAAGTTTCCCAGTCCACCTTGTCTAGCGCCCATCTGGGCAGCCATTCATGGGCCTGACACTGGGACAGTGACAGGAAGTGGTCACTATCACACAGGTCATCATGTGCTCTCCAGTGGACAGATGGGAAAGTCCTGGTCTGCAAAGTGATAAATCAATGGCCGAATAACTGCCATGAGCCACACTGAAGTGTGTGGCGGCGCCAGTGTTTAAGAGGCAGAGGTCGAACCGAAACAGTAAAGTTTCGACATATCTGCCTCAGCCAATAAGCATGGTGCCACCTCACAAGGGGTTATGAGTGTTAAAATCTGCCAATAGAAGGAACGTTTTAGGGAGTTGAGCAATCAGTGCAGCCAATGCAGTCAGAAGTACTGCAACATCTGGAGAAAGATATACATTGCAGACAGTTATTTCCTGTGTCGTCCTTATCCTGATAGCCAGAGCTTCAAGAGGGATTTGAAGGGGCACTGTTTCACTACAGACTGAGTTTAGGACATAAACGCAAACTCCACTTGACACTCAATTATAATCAATACGGTTCCTGTAATATCCCTTATAACCACAGAAAGGGCAAGGGTTGGCATTGCCGGGAACCAGGTTTCCTGGAGGGCAATGCAGAAAGCAGGTGTAAAGCTTAACAGTTGCCATAACTCAGCCAGGCGTTGGAAAAAAACGCCGCAATTCCACTGGAGGATGATGTCATTGTGAGACTGTGAAGGCATGGAGCATTCAATGAAGCAGTTTACGCTTCATGGTCACCTGCTGCCATCAACTTATTGCTTGAGCAGTCTATAACTATCATGTCTGAGGGTCCGGCGAGATCTTGGTCCTCAGCGAGCACCAGAATCTCCACCTCATCCTCAGACACAGAGCTTGTAGGTAACAGTGGTGTGGGTGCCACTGTAACTTCCTTGTTCTTGGGGTCTTCGTTTTTGAATTCTCACGCTTTTCTTTGGGTTTCTCTAGCTGAGAGGGCTTCTCTGATTCAGTCTCTGGGACTGAGGAGGACCACGAAGCCCTACGACCAGCTACCTGCAGATGCTTCAACCACTGGCGGGTGTCCGCTTTGCCACTGGTAGGAATCTGGGAAGGGAGTGACCCAAGGGGCCCTTTCCTAGAAAGAGGAAGAGAGGAGCCGAAGAAGTGAGTGCTCACTGGAATTGGTGCAATGGATGGGGTTGTAACAGTAGTTATAGCGGCGGCGCAAGATGTTGTCATGCGCATGGGATGGAGCCTTTCAAATTTCCTTTTAGCCTCAGTGTAGGTCAGTCGGTCCAGGGTCATGTACTTCACTATTCTCCTTTCCTTCTGTAGAATCCTACAGTCTGGCGAGCAAGGGGAATGTTGCTCTCCGCAGTTGACACAGATGGGAGGCGGGGCACATGGAGTATTGGGGTGGGATGGATGACCACAATCTTGACATATGAGGCTGGAAGTACAGCGGGAAGACATATGGCGCAACTTACAGCACTTAAAGCACCGCATCGGGGGAGGGATATATGGCTTGACATCACAGCAGTAGATCATCACCTTCACATTCTCAGGTAATGTGTCACCCTCGAAGGCCAAGATGAAGGCACTGGTGGCAACCTGATTATCCCTCGGACCCCGGTGGACGCGACGGATGAAATGGACACCTCGTCGCTCTAAGTTGGCACGCAGCTCATGATCGAACTGTAAAAGAAGATCCCTGTGGAAGATAATACCCTGGATCATATTTAAGCTCTTATGGGGCGTGATAGTGACAGAAACATCCCCCAGCTTGTCAGAAGCGAGTAATGCTTGTGACTGGGCAGAGGACGTTGTTTTTATCAAGACTGACCCAGACCGCATTTTGGACAAGCCTTCTACCTCCCCAAACTTGTCATCTAAATGCTCTACAAAGAACTGAGGCTTCATGGACACAAAGGAATCCCCCATCAGCATGCGTACGTACAAGGTACGGGGGAGAATAAAATTCGCTGCCATCCTTAGCCCAGCGTTCCTCCCATGGTGTGGCCAGAGAGGGGAAAGATTCGGGGTCATATTTCTTAACATTAAAGGTAGACCTCGACCGCTTAGAGACTGCTGGTGTTTGACCACCAGCAAGAGATGATGTACTACACTTCATCCCGTGTCATCCGTCCTGATGCCACCCACTCCGACCAGGGGCCCTCCCCGCAAGCACCACCCAGCCACAACAAAGGCCACCAGGCAGGATGGCCTTTGCTGGGAGTACTCCCCTTAGCATACGTGGGGAGTTAACGGTTCAGCCATCAGCAGAGTGATCCCTGTGTGGTCAGGAGGCTACAACCAACAGGGTACATGGCGACCCCACCACAACGGACTGGCTACCGTGCTGGATATGAAGTGCAAGGCAGTCCATGGTCTTCTTCGATGCAGAAAGTGACACTGCATAGAGCATGGGGAAAATGCACCCAGGAAGGTGTCCTCGCTCAAGGGATGGAGAATGAGCAGGACAGCAATGCAATGATGAGAAATTGTGCAGAAGATTGCAATGCACAATGGACACAATGCACCACATAAGGCACCCTTCCCCAATTGGCTCGCTATTCGTGAAAATTTTGAAGAATGGAGGTCAAACCCTACAGAGGACCATCACATAGAGGCCAAAACATGTGAGACTCCTTCTAGTTGCCTCTTACGACTGGCAGGAATACCTCGGGCATATTCTTACCCCCGGACCCGCAGGGGATCTACGAGTGCTGCTGTCACATCTCATTATGAGGCAGCCTGCCAGCTTCAATAAATATGTGAATCAGATCTGCGGGTCAACAAAGGCTCTCCATGCACGGTCTAGACAATGAAGATGTCTCTGATAAACCTGAACTAGAAAAAGGACTTGAGATCTTGGGTGACTACATTCCATAAAGCAAAACAACAGCCCTGATGGTTGGCAGCTCTGCCAGTTTACAATTGCAAAAGACTGCAGTAACACTGAGGGCCTTAAAAACTTGCATTATATGAGTTATTGCAGTAAATGCAGAAAACAGTTGTGGCAATCCCACTTTAATCACTGAACATCAAATCACCAATGTTCATGATTGTATGCTAAAGTAATTACTCAATAAATATTTATTAGGACTCAGCAGCAGCAATATTCTCCTGAGAACAGCAGACAGTTTGATTGCCGAAATACTGAAGCAAGGTGATTTTAGCACCCAGCAGCAAACCCGAGGAGACTTTCAAAACTTTTTGTGTCAGGAAAGCCTACAAAGTCATATATAGCAATTACCTTCACAACTACTGTCTCCAGTCCTTATGATGGACAACGCTACAATGTTAAGGTTCTTGTTTTGCCGAAGGATGGTGATATGATTTCCTCTTGATGGGCCATTAGCAGTTTGGCATATGGGGGAAATATGGGTGCATACTGCCATGCAGTGAATTTGTTTCTGTGTTTCCCCCTTAAAGGAGAATTATGCATTGGCTGGTCAGAAAAGAGGCACTTGGTTTGAAGACAACAGGTCATTGGGAGAAGTAGTGTTCAATGGCAACAAGGCTATTGCTTATAGGAATGGAGATGTCGATGTATAGGAAGGTGGTGTCGACAGTTATGAGCATGAACCAGGTGGTAAGGGGTGGAAATGGTTCAGGGGCAATGCAGGAAATGGTTCATGTTCTAGATATGGGAAGCTAGGCTGCAGGCAATGGGTTGGAGGTGCTGGTCACCAAGAGTGAAGTTTGTTTCTGAGTGATCATAGCAACCAGTTACAGATGCGCGTAGAATGAGGGTGTGGAACATGATGAAGGTTATTTGGGGTAAATAATGAGATGACATTGTCACAGACATAGTAGTATGGGCTTACATGTTTGGTTTTGGATTTCATTTAATGGAATTCTGGGAGACAATCACAATTGCAGGGTTTCTAGGTGAAAGAATCAGACACCTGGTCAACACCCTCCATCAGGTAACCACTGTGGTCCATCATAACAATGGTGCATAGTTTTTTCTGCATTAGGTATGACCACATCAGGATCTGTTTTAAAGTTGTTGATGGCTGCTTTTTTCTTCACTAAGAGGTTTGTCTTCTTTGGATGCAAACCACTGTGGGAACAATAAAGCATGCAAGTATGCTGGTGTCTCAAGGTCACTCTGGCAAAAGGGATAAGAGATACTACCCATAAACCTTGGTAATCATGCAACTATAAGTCGCATCCCTTCTCCTTGCTCCCTCCCCCCAACTGTGGAGATGGGGCCATACCAGTACTTAGTGGATGAAATCTACCAGCTACATCTATGCATGAGAATGCACATGCAAAGAATGGAAGTCTCCAGCATTTTTTAGAAATGCTAATGACAGGAATGGCTGATACTTTTTCCTCTCAGATGAACTTATGTTGGTATTCTTTTGTGAACTGAAGTAATATTTTATAAACCCTTCAAAGAATATAATGATGGAGAGCTGAATAGATTTCAAAATCCAGCATGAATAAGGCAAGTAATGCATATCACAATTCAATTACTTCTGCCCCCCCCCCCCCCCCCCAATAGCTAGTAGTACTGCAGCAAAGCATACTGTTTCGAATTGGCTGTATTGCTGACCTAACCCCTGGCATAACTGTGCAAAGTAGTGACACTGTATGTTAGATTGGGTACAATTCACAAGTAAAAGTGTATGTAGTGAGGATGTACGGTAAGCATGTGTATTGTTGATGTTGCTGCTGCTGCTGCCACTACTGTTGTTGTTGTTTACTGATGTGAAAGACAATAGAAAACACATCATGTGGGTCATTCCATGTCAATTCAACCAATTTGAGAAAATGTTCCAGCTGATAGTCTCAGATTTGGCTGAAATTTAGCACACCAATGCTACCAAGTCTGGAACACGTATGTAAAAAATTTTAAGTTCCCCTGCCAATTAGTTCCAGAATTATGGCTTGTGAAAGAAGGTGGTGTGACCCGGAAATTGCAACCCGCATCTGGCAATCTATCTTCAGACCCACCTTCAGGTCTTAATAACTTTGTAACTATTCCGCACAGTCCAGTGAAATTTTTTACAACCCAGTGACATCCACTTAGAGAACACACTCTATGAATCAAAACACCAACAACATATTTCTGAGGGAAAATAAAAAATTCCAAAATGTGATCAAAAAAATATAATATGTTAAAAGGTACATATTGTAGGTGCCCTCTATGCCAAATATAATTCACTCAAAAAGGGTATAAATTTTTTTTGTGGTAAGCTTAATATGGCCTAAACACACTCAGAACTCATCTTGCCCATATCAGTCACACAGAGTTACATGCACACAAAAATACAAAAATTTGAAAAATTATCTGAAAAACTTGGATTTTCTAAGTGTGGTAGCACAAAAGGGACAAGTGATACCCAAGCCAAATTTCAAACACTGCACAAGTAGACCATAATATAATATGTGGCAAAAATTTCAACTTGTTATTGCAAGGCATTTGTGTACAATAAAAGTTGACAGAGATGTATTTGATTACATTTCTTTTAACACGATTTAGCAAGTAATAGTGATGATGCAGGCAGCTTGTTTCAGATAAAGCTGCAGCAATTGTTGGGAACCATTAGGCAACAGAAAGTTAAACAATGGTAGTTTTCAGGGACAGACTGAGTCATTGTTAGGTAGGAACAACAAAAGAAACAAGCAATAATTGCAAGTTACTCATGTTTTGAAGATTCTAGTTCAGGCTGGTCAGTACTGTCATGGAAAGTCAGTATGGAGGCAGAAGAGACTACTAGTGGTGCTTTTGTTCAAACAAGTTGCAGTATTGGTAGAGCACAAGCATGTGAATGTCATAAAACAACATATGGAACAAAATGTGGCATTCGCTTTGTACTGTATGCTCTGGATGAATCGGACCAAGATTTGTTGCTATGGAGATCCAGGATACACCCCGTGGGCACAAGAAGTACAGTTCCAAGGAAACTTTAGTGTTTGTTATCATCATATGAAAGTGTTTCTGGATAAGTATTCTTCCCTACAAAGAAGTTGTTTTGATCCATTTCGGATTCATAAGAAGACAGTGAAGTGTAGCCTCAGAGAAACTGATATAAAATCAGTATGGAAAGTGAATCAGTGCATGGGACTTAACATGAAACCAGGACAAAAGTTATGTTCCATGTGTGTTACACGGCTAAAAAATGAAGAATATTCTGATAATTTACATGACAGTGATGAAGAGTATCAGCCACCTACAACCACAGCGGATGAGCAATTAAATACTTCAGTGACTGCTCTTGGTTTGTCTCCCATGAAGACACACAAAGTTGGGAAAAGAGACAGGCCCAGCTATGGTAGAAGAAAACTACAAGAAGCTCAAATGGAATTAAAACACAAAATAGCTGACACACTAATGGTGGAAGAGGAAGAACTATCTGCTCCAAAGGAACAGAAATCATGCCAGAAATGCTCTGATTTGGACAAAATTGTGCACGATTTGAAAGAAAAATGTGCCATATCCACACGCCAGAAAAAAGTAGCTATTCTTACCCTTGCACCTTCCAGCTGCTCTATTGACTACACTGCAAAGGAATTCAATGTTTCTACATATATGGTAAAGCAGGCTAGGAAAATAAAAGCAACCCAAGGAGTGCTTTCACAACTACAGCAGGCTTACGGTAAGCAATTGAGTTCAGAAAAAAAAGGTGCCAGTGTCGGAGTTTTATGAAAATAATGACTACAGCCGAATAACGCCTGGAAAAAAGACTATGTAACAGTCAAAATGGGAAATGTACGTGTATAGATGCAAAAAAGGCTGTTGCTAGGCAACATATCAGAACTACATGTAGAATTCAAGGAAAAGTATCCCAATACCAAAGTAGGTTTATCATCTTTTTTCAATCTTCGACCAAAATGGATTGTGCCTGTAAGTGCAAGGGGCACACACAATGTTTGTGTATGTGAGACCCATCAAAATGTTAAGCTGATGTTTGCTGCTATAAAGGATTCTGGTCTGGATTACAAAGGTGCAATGAAGCTGCTAGTGTGTGAAAAGTGTCCTGGTAAGGCAAATCTTGCACAACACATGAATAATAAACTGTATGGTGAACTCCTTATGGATGACGATGAACTTGTTTCTTATAAACAATGGACACACACGGATCGCACAAGTCTTGAAACAAAGCAAAGTGCAATGGAAGATTTTGTTGAAATGTGTTGTCAAAAAACAGACAAACTGACCACACACACAGCTTCACAGCGACAGCACAATCGGCTTATCTCCAGTTTTTGTAAGGATAATTTGAAACAAGATGAAATTATAGTAATACTAGACTTTTCTGAAAATTATGCATTTATAGGTCAAGATGTCATCCAAGGATAACATTGGGACAACTGTCAAGCAACTCTCCAGCCATTTGCGATTTACTATAGAGGTGAATCAGGTGATGTGTCTGTCATGAACCTGTGCATTTTTAGTAACTGTTTAATTCATGATGCCATTGCAGTTCATGCCCACATTCGCACTGTCATGGCATATCTGAAAAACAAGCTGCCTCACATACATTTTGCAAAATACTTCAGTGATGGGGCAGCTAGTCAGTACAAAAACTGTAAAAAATCTCAAAAATTTCTGCAAGCGTTACCACGGTTTTCAGATTAACGCAGAATGGAATTTTTGCGCAAAAAGTCATGGTAAAAATGTATGTGATGGTATTGGTGCTGACCATTAGGTGCATGGCATCACGGGCTAGTCTGCAGCACCAGAAGGTCACATTCTAACACCTCTTCAATTATTTACATGGGTACAGAAAAATATCTCTGGCATACAATCATTCTATGTTTCGAAAGATGGGGTGAAATCAGTCGAAGAGTTGCTAAAAAGCAGACTAGAACATGTTAAAACTGCTGCAGGCACAAGGAGCCATCATCACTTCTCTCCAGTGGACTCTGACAATGTGCAGATGAGCAGACTGTCCAGTTATAACTATAGGTTCATGCACAACATGTGCCTTCACAGTGTGCCTGACTCAGGATTCAGAAGCAAAAGCAGCAACATACAACCAGGTTGCTATGTTATTGCTGTTTATGATGACAAATGGTACTTAGGATGTGTTGCAGAGTGCTGTGAAGCAGAAGGTGATGTATTTGTGAACTTCATGGCACCAGCAGGACCAGCATGATCATTTCATTGGCCACGTTTGGCAGACAGGTGTTGGATTCCTTTTGAAACATATTCTTATGACAGTTCCAGTTCCTACCACAGTGTCAGGAAGATAGTACAATTTTGCCACTCAATGTGTACAGAGTACAGTAGCTAAAGTGCGGGAGAAATTCTGTTCAAAGACACAATCGACTGGTTTTTAGCAGTTAAGGTGCAGTAAACATTAATGATAGGTTGTGTTAATCTGTTGTTGCTTAGTGATTAAACAGTTGTGGGAGAGGATAAGAAGAGGCAGAACAGTTTACGATATGTTTTTACAAAATTTGTGTTGTGGAACAATGGCCCCCATCACCAAATACATGTCAACTTAAATTGTACACAAATCTCTTGCAATAAGATGCTGAAATTTTGAGATATATATCATTATGGTCTACTTATGCAGTGTGTGAAATTTGGATTGGCTACCACTTGTCCCTTTTGTGCTACCACACTTCAAAAATCCATGTTTTTCAGGTAATTTTTCAAATTTTTGTATTTTCGTGTGCATGGAACTGAGTTTTTGTGACTGATATGGGCATGATGAGTTCTGTGTGTATTTAGGCCACATTAAGCTTACCACAAAAAATTTTATACCCTTTTTGAGTGAATTATATTTGGCATAGAGGGCACCTACAATATGTAACTTATTACATTTTGGAATTTTTTATTTTCCCTCAAAAATATGTTGTTGGTGTTTTGATTCACGGAGTGTGTTCTGTAAATGGATGTTACTGGGTTGTATAAATTTCACTGGACTGTGTGGAATAGTTCCAAAGTTATTAAGACCTGAAGCTGGGTCTGAAGATAGATTGCCAGATGCGGGTTGCAATTTCCGAGTCATGCCACCTTCTTTCACAAGTCATAATTCTGGAACTAACTCGCAGGGGAAACTAATACTTTGTACACGAGTGTTCCACACATGGTAGAATTAGTGTAGCCTACTAAATTTCAGTCAAATCTGAGACTATGAGCTGGAGTCCCTGTTTGAACTGACATGGAATGACCCAAAGTGCACTTATGGTGTCAGTAGCTTTCCACTGAATGCTGCTCTTGGTAAGGTTTCAAACAATGAATCATGGAAAGTTGACAAGTGAATCATTATTTAATAATTTCCTATAGTTTGTAAATAAAGTTAGCTACTATTTTATTATATACGGTTAAAATTTAACAATATCATCAGAATTTCCAGAAACAAGACATACAAAATGAATGTATAGTATATCCCAGGCTACACTATACATCAATTTATTACAGTAATCTTATTTTCATGTTGAGATTTGTTGGCTTTGCCAGCTCACGTAAATATTATCAGGAAATATGGAAGCGTCGGAACCCACCCGTCTGCTTTGACCCATGATGTCACAAATATGGCGGAAACAAAAACAAACGCACACACCTTCCACAAGAAGCCTAATGACACTAACGGGACAAGCGCGGGAAATGGGGTGTTTTGGGTGGGGGGCAAACTAAATATAAACAAATTTAGACGCCTTGCATAGCTACAACGTATAAGTGAAGACAGCCATGCATGAATAACCCACCCACCTCCCCAGGGGTCGTAACCCCTGCAACCCATAGAAGATAAAGATGCTTCAGTAGCCGATTAGTGTTTTTTGTCTTTTTTAAAAAAAAATCTCACGGGATAGAACGAACAGATCAGAAAGATAAATATAATAAACTAAAACAGAAATTCAAGGAAACAGATAATTAAAATAAGTAATAAGTGTTTTTAAATTAAAAAAAAAAAAATCTCACGAGATAGAACGAACAGATCAGAAAAGTAAATAAAATAAGATAAAACGGAACTGGAGACAGCCACACTCAAACCAAACTCCGCGCCGTCATGACGTCACACACGACAACACCCTTACGTCACGGGTCAAAGCCGACGCGTTTGATCAGACGCTTCTGTCGACCCTATTATCATATTCCAACCTAACCCAGACATCACGCTAAGCTATACATCAATCTGTCACTACAACCAGGTATTTTGCTTTGACATTCATTGCCTTCACCAACTCAAAAACAATTTGTCATTTTCCAACCTAAACACGGCCTCTGGCTTTGCTACAGGTCCATCTGTCAGCAAAACCTGATTTTTCCCTGTCACCAACGAAATACGCAAATCGGGGGGGGGGGGGGGGGGGGGGGTGTCATGTAACTGTAGTTAAGCTTACAGTTAACTCATTCGCAAGGACAGAAGTTATCAGTGAGGAATCCATTGTTCTCATGAAATCAAACCACACTAGCTAGAGATGTGCATAGTTTTGAACAGCTTCAAGAGTGAGACGCTGGTACAGGATGTTGTTTTATGAGTATTACTTTCATATCAACCATAGCCTTCACCTAGAGTCTTAAGGAAAATAAACACAATAAATTTAATGTTAAGTCCAACAGAAGTGTGTGCATTTCATATCTTCAAATTTTGTAAGATGTTGTGCTTTTCATTAATTGCACAGCATACAAAGAAGAAGGGGAGGAAATTAGTGATAAATTATTTTAGAGATAGAAACAGAAAGAACAATGTTGTTGTTGTTGTTGTGGTCTTCAGTCCTGAGAATGGTTTGATGCAGCTCTCCATGCTACTCTATCCTGTGCAAGCTTCTTCATCTCCCAGTACTTACTGCAATCTACATCCTTCTGAATCTGCTTAGTGTATTCATCTCAGTGGCGAAACGACAGTTCGTATTTTGATAGAATGAAGGATAAGTTTCTGCACAAAGAAAATTTAGTGTATGCAGACTTGACTGTGGATAAATGAGAACTGTTTTAATTTCCGAGATTTATTTACGAAGACACTGCTGAACTTAATGTAAAGAAGAAAACAGTTTCAAGTTCCACTGAGCAGAAAAATTCATTGTGTAGTGAGAGAGAATAAACTGGACTGACACATACACAGAAGAAATGACACTGTTTACGGGAAGTCTCATTTAGTTGGCAGGCCTATTGAGTTCACACTGCACTTTGTGAAACTACAAACGCATTCAGCACTAAGTTATAAAATCTTGTGGCGAATATCCATTGCAATAATAATGAGCTGCAAAAGCATCATGACCATCCAGATCTCAACAACCTGTATAAACTTCAGGTAAACTCTTAAATTAGGTTAGCCTAGACAAAATCAGCAATGTGTTCCCATATTTATCTATTAAAATCCAACTACTGGACTACAGCAGTGACAAATGTGCGTAACACGGTCTACATACTAAACTGCCAAAAAAACTATTTTCATTGCTTTGATGAATGTGTTACTGAATCTGTATTTCAAATCAAAAGGTCATATATGATATAATACATGCTTATAAAACATGTAGAGAGGTGCTACAAGGACTATTGTTGGATACCTATAATGCTTACAATGCTAATTTCAGAGATTACTGGAAAATCGAAAGACACTTCTCTTCTCATGTTCCATGAAACACACTGGTTAATACATACGACAAATAAACAGTTGTTGCCTTTGATGATTTTCACATCACAAGCAAAACTGGTACAGATACATCTCATGCATGGAAGGGAATAGAAATGGTTTACTATACACGATGATGAAAATGAAAATGTCAAGGTGCTGGTGGGGGGAAGAATTAAAATTTGGAATTAAAAGTAGTCTTTCAATTATGTGAAATAGATGGACAAATCCATAAATTCTTGTCCGGATATTACATGACTGAATTAATGTAACCTACAGTTATGTTATGGAAAAAAATGACAGTACAGTAGGCCCTACTACTGAAAATATTTTTGTCTTCTTCTAGTCTCAGAGTACGTACACAAAATCATGAAAAGAGTGAATACATTTGATCCACTAAACTTCAATTTTGCAATTCGATTGAAAAATATCTGTTGATCCAGCTACCTCTCATTTCGACTATCTGGTTTTGCATATCGATTACGGGAGAGTTCTTTGGTACATTTACCGACCGCTCGCTGGTTGATTTTATTTATTTGTTCACTTATTTTTTAAATGTCTCTTTCAAGTCGTCCCCATAGAACCATCTCAACAGTGGAAGATATGAAAGTATGTTTCGGCAACTAAGAACATGCGTTTGGGCCAAGCCGTACCCTTGTGTGAAGTTACATGTTTGTGTAGACTTGTCATGTGGCGCCACATAGACGATTTTTGTGTCATTTATGACGGTACGAAGGTCAAAATAACACAATACTCACACCCAAAGAGGAGAAAATATCCGACCCTGCCGGAAATCGAACCCGGGGCACTTCGGGTAGCAATCTGCCGCAATGACACAGCAGTTACCGAGGCGACCTGGTCGATTTTGATATCCCTCTGTTATGTAACTCTTCAGGCTTTCCCGGCGATCTAATGACATCTTGGGTTGTCGGGTGTTCTGCCGGATATCAGCGTCGTACTTGCACGATATTTCGGTCACGTAGCTCGTGGCCTTCATCAGGTGCGACCAGGTCCACTCCTCGAGTGGACCTGGTCTAGTATTTATGCCTATGGCCTTTCCCCTCCACCAACGGCTGCAGGCGCTTCCTCTGTGGTCCGCGCCCATTCCCTGCGAACTTGGTACCCCAGACTGTAGATGAAACCGCCAGGAGCGGGTTTGGTGGGCGCAGACCGCAGAGGGAACACCTAGAACCGCAGCGGACGGAAAACGGAGCAGCAACGCTCCAGCAGGTCGCAGGGAATGGACCCGGACCACAGAGGAAGCGCCCGCAGCCGTTGGTGGAGGGGGAAGGCCATAGGCATAAATACTGGACCAGGTCCACTCGAGGAGTAGTCTCAGGTCGCGCCTGATGAAGGCCACGAGCTACGTGCAGCACCCTTTGGGAAGGCACTGTGTAAAGTTATGACACAATATTTTTTACTAATTCATGCAGTTGATAAATAATTTAAATTTCAATAACTTGTGTGATAAACCTGCTCAGTGACAGGAAATATATGAGAAATATCATCACATGGACAGTGTCTCTTCTGTATTATAACGAAATTGAGTTGTTTCCTTCAACCTTGAATTTACAGCAATCCGACTGTTTAGAAAATACAAACATGATACGCTATGCGATAATCACACCCAAGTGGAACATGGTGATTATAAAACTTAATGATAGTAACAACTAAACCACATTTAATAAAAATGGACAGATCAATTGTTTGTATGTACAAAGGCGTCTTATGACTGCTTACCTTTCTTCAATATTTTAAGCCATGTTGCAACTATTTTCTTGTGGTGCTGTCTATGCTGAAGACACCATGCCGACAGTGTTTGTATACTGTCTTGCGAATCCTTCAGCAACTGCAGTCTTTTCTCAAACTGATGCTCATTGAATACCGACATGATGAAATGATATTCGATGTCACACCCACAAAACAAATCACACAAAATGTAAACATTTCCCGGTAGAAACTAATAACCTCAAGTTTATTAGTACTTCGTAATATTTGCAGTCCGTAACAAGTTCAACAAACATCGTAACAGTCGATGTACGTGAAACTTTTCTCCTTTCTTTCACGGATTATATAACTTGTATTGCGGCCACTATAATAACTGCGACCAATATAGCGTACACATAACCTATGTTTACACACAGAACCGATGCTACACTGCAGCTGACACCACCACAAAAATAACCTTCACGTTATGAATCGGCGGAAATGTTCACTAGAAGGCAAAGTTTCGCTGAAAATATAATCTGTTTAATGTTCATAATAACCCGTTATTTCAAAACATCACAATTGCAAGAAACGAAACATTCGTTTATCAACACAAAACACATACTTAATACCGCCATCTTCGTTTGAAACGCATTCACAACATTAGCACGCAAAGCAACGATCGACCTATTGTCGTTTAGCACAGTCTATTCGGCGGAACAAAATCCTGGCGATTTTGTAGACAAAGATTCACCAAGGAAACTTTAGTGCTGTGTGTTGATGTACTATTATCATTAATATATAAGGCCAAAAGATCAGTGAAGAAATCTTTCAGTGACTCTTTTACATTGTGATGGAGTATGGTTTTACTTTCACGATCGAGCACATCAGTGCTATTGGTACATTTCAATTCGAAAGCAGTAAACACGACAGTATTCATCCGAGACTGCAATGGAACCCAGTAATAACTGTTATAACGTGTTGCCTGGGAGACAACACACCACATTTTTTACCCGTAACTGTAACATAGAAAAATTTTCGGTGTATAAGTACATACTAAAATAATTACGTTTCTTGAATCCAACACCGCAAATGACGGCAGTAATGTAACCATGAGATATAAATTAAAGGGTATTCAATAGATTCGCAACCATAACGATACTGTGTTCGGAAGGAGTAAATAACTCAGATTTTGTTGTGGTTTCCCTCCCTCCTCCAACCATCTACGAGTAATACAGCTCTCGCACTTTTTAATTCTTACGAGAGCTTACGCACAAGTCTTTACATCAGGACCCGTCAGAACCCTAGCCCCTGGGAAACGAAGCGCTCCATGGTGCTGGACTAAAATTTCACTACAAAGTAGGAGACGTGGAGGCAGATAGGTACTATAATTTAACTATGTCCAAATATTTGTACCCAACTGTGTGTTCTCTGAATTGAAAACGCTTGGCCCAGTTATGTGGTGACATGAAACTTTGGAAAGAAATGGCGCTGTTCGAAATGAGTAAATATTAACTGGTTTAGATTTCGAGACTCGTACCGAGTGATCTTGAACTCTTGACAGAATTGTCAAAACTGCACCCTCTCCCATAAACCTACCATTTTGCAATATTTTCTGTGAAGATTTAGCAAATTCTGTAAGTACCATACGTTTTATAAAAATTAAGCGTTACTGGAAAACAGTACTTCTGTTAACTATATTGATGAAAAATATTGCACAATATAAATTACACGCATCATTATTGCAAATAAGTTAGTGACTGTACAATCTTTCCTAAAACAAATTGAAAGTAAACAAAATTATATCTTATTATTTACGGCAGCACTGATTTTGGTGTGATGCATAATAAAGAAGAGAGTTTATTTATACCTCATAAGTTATTAATAGTCCTCATTCGGCAGAAACCGACAAAAGTCGGAAGTCTTCAGCTCCTGCTCTCTGGCTTTTGAGATCTAACAATCCGTTAACGAAGCAGCAGCAAGAGCTCCATTGTTGAACATGAGAGAACTGTACAGGTAACTGCAGTCTACAAACGATATCGATGGCATTCTTGTAGACGGCCCTAACGTAGAAGTGTATTCCCATGCTGAGACCTGTCATGAGAGGGTGGAACGTCCCTGCATGGGCTCGAACATTTCTATGGAAAGAAGAGAGATAAGTATTATGTGCGTACAAGTGTGAAAAAAAAACAATAAAAATATGAGAAGAAAATATACATGAACTAATACTTAACATAAACAGTAATCAGCAATTGCATTGTACCATTCAAAGACGTCTAAGACGTCTAATGAAACAGGCTTCATAATTAGTTTCTTATCAAGTAGTTCTAAAACCAGACACAATTAATAAGTATTATGCATTTATGAAAACTTACAAATGCGCATAGATAGTGAGACATGCTGCTTACAATACTGCTCGTCGATCATCGGTAATGCAGATGCCATCAAATCGTCATCATCTATGCAGATAAATACATCTCTCTACATCTGGCTCCCTAACCAGCTCGCGCTGGGCGATACAGAAAAGAATGGACTTCGTAATTCTGCAGTGTCTGAGATGTGGTACTGGCATGCCTGTCCAATGTGCACACTTATCACACTCCTCATACTCAGGTGGAATTATATCTAGATGAACAGAAATTGTATTAGAAGAAGTGGAGAATTAAGAGACATTTAAAATTTTAATTTAGTTCATTGATCTGAAACCGTGCAAGCCAGAGGCAACTGTGGTCCAGACACAGCTCATGCTGTCTGAAATGTTCAAAACCTGACAGATTCATACTACTGTGTCCTAAGCAAAATTATATGTAGTTTGTGGAACTGTAAGCCCCTTAGTACGATCTGATGGAAGAGTCTAAAGGAGCACGGAAGGGAAGAAGAAAAATTGTGCATGATAAAGTTACATAGTGAGACAGTTAGAAGGTAGGTGAAATTCTGACAGATCTCATTCTGAGAGTTTCTACAATGGAGCAACGATGTAAGCTATTATAACGTCAAAAGCATCAACCGTTCTTAAAGAGGATGGTGTGACGTCACTACGATGAGCAGCAGTACAGGTGACATGCAATTGCTAAGAGAATGCACCTGGCAGTTGGAGCGGTCGAAGATGCAGCGAATGTCAGCTCCACAGTTATAGTATAATAAGCTTTGTTTTTGTGCATATTAAGTCAATAACGTCTCAGAGGGTAAACTCACCTAGGAAATGAATTTGTTTGGTATTGTCAATGCATATTTGGATTTGTGACAATGAAGACTTAGACTATGTTTGATAATGTGCTACATTTACGCCAGGCGTGGTGCCATCCTCCAGTTCATGTCAGTAAGTTGGATGCTTGGACTACTCCCGTCTGTACTGCCTAAGTGTTGTGATTTTATGGTCACTGATGAGCACATAATTGCGACAGAGAGATTAATTTATAATTTTGATTTTGGGAGAACATTGGATTAGTAAGTGCCAGCAATTCCTGTTCTATCCTGGTGTGGTGGTAACAACTCCCACGCGGCAGGTACCAGAGGTAGTATACTGCGTAGAGTAGTGGAATTATGGCAGCGTAGCTGTGGAAATTTGTGTGTGAGTTACTTTTTCTTCAGTATGGTCGGATCAAGAGTAAGAAGTTATGGTCAAGGGGGGGTTCGTAAATTCTAATCAAAGCTTTTGCAACTTCGTGCAGTTGCTGTAACGAATGTAAACCTGTAAATTTGGATGCCACATGGCTTCAGAAATATATTTGGCTTTTACGAAATTTGTCTATTATTTATTTACAGTGTAACAAGTTGTACCAGAGAGTTGTTGTCATAGTTTAATTCGTTGTCGGCGTTCATATGGTAGAGCGCAACATACTGGCAACTGCACTGCAGGTAAGATCAGGTAAGTTTAACAAGTCAAAGATGTGGTGCTGGACTTCAGAGATGTACATCCACAAGGTAAGTCTACTATTCACTAGCACCACACATCCCTGTTAGACTTTTGTTGTTTTGGGTTTGGACATCAGTTATTTTATCTTTATTGTCAACCACTGAGCTTTGTTTCGTTTGACATTAAAATTCCGAGTCAAAATTAACTTAAAATATGAGAGGAAATAGTGGAAAATGTTTCAAAATGTTGCATCGTTTCGTGCGAAAATGATATGGGATGTTGTGAAAAAAATAATAAGCCAGGATAGAGTGCTGTCAGAAACTACCATGGAACGATGCAATAACCAAATAATCGAGTGGGTAATGTGGAGAAGATCCTCCAGCACTAACCTTTGAGTAAGAAACACAACATTTAGCAGTAGCAGCTGTAGGTGAAAACTCATACTGCTTGCTAGAGGAGGCGAGAGTGAAATAACAGACCGGGTACTTTAGCCAAAAAGTTTGTATAAGTTCTGGCCCCAACCAGACAAAGGTGGGGGGGGTGTTGCTCCAGGGAGTCTGGGATGAAGTAGAGAGGTGACACTCAGCAGTGAAGAAAGTTGGTATAGATGCAGACAATGCAACCCTGAATACATCCACAACTAAGTTCTCATATACTTTATCAGCTGTTGGGCACACTAGAAAGATAATGTAGCAGAATTGCCAATACTGATATAGGCCCTGAAACATTAGATAGCTTCAATTTAGAGTTGATGAATTAAATTAGTAAGGGTAATGAAGACGTTATGGCCAATCAAAAGAACTGATTATGTTTGGCGTTACAGTAATATTATTGGCGTAATTTGTTGGCACAGCAATTGGGTGAATACTGATGAATTCTTCTCGGGTTATCAGCCAAGTGGTGGCGTCGTCTTGTCGCAACGTTTCAATGAATTTCGTACCCATCATCTTCTGGCGAGAGACATGGGTACGAAACTCATTGAAATGTTGCGACAAGACGACGCCACCACTCGGCTGATAACCGGAGAAGAATTCATCAGAGGAATACCCCGAGAAAGACTGGGTGATTACTGTCGCAAAAAGGGTGTTTATTCATGTGTCGTTATAAATTTTTCCTTATATGGTGTTGTTCAAATACACATCGTAGATAAAAACAAACGACCACCACTGCAAAATCGCCCAACAGCATCTTGAGTGACAAAGGTGTTACAACGTGCAGCAGTTGGCCCCTAGAAGGTGGATCAGCTGCTATACTAATTGTCAAAAGTAATGGAGCATTGTACATTTGTTTGATTTAATTGTTCCAAAAAGGTTCAGAATTGGTCTTCATAGGTCTTATGTGAGGTTTTGGTCGAGCTTTGGGTACCTGTAGGGTTAGACTAGGTACTGATCATAGGTGTCTGAGGGTCCTGATATAGTCTGGAGCTGGGTTACAAGTGTGTTACGTCAACTACACAGAGAGAGCCTACCAGGAAATTTTGTAGCTTCTAGAGTTTTCCATCAGTGAAATACGGTCGAGCAAGTTCTGACTATCATTGATGGAACTGGTTTTAAATGCATGATCACACTGCTAATATGGGGAGATCTTGTAAAATAACGGTATGAAATGGTGGGTGTATATGAACTGTTAGATTATTGCAGTATTGTGGCGATAGAGCTGCATTTGACAAAGAAATAATTATTGGTTGTTTGGTTGACGATTTGTTGATATCAGACTGGAAACCAATATCGTTTTCCTCAATATTTTGTGGCTAGTGATCCTGGCACCCACTAAGTTGACTGAAAGGTTGCTTTATTTGGGTTAGAGAGTGGTTTGTTTAGCACCCACTAAGGTAACTGAGTGGTCGCTTCATTTTTGCTGTAGATTGGCTTGGTGATGTGCATTGAGTGAGGTATTGACTCAGTTGCAGGATGTTTTTCTTAATAGACAATAGAAATATTAAAATGGGACTCCAATCTGGTCATACAGTGTGTGTGTGTTGACCAAAAATTTCAATGATCTTTCTACAAATTGTTAATAAATTGTAGCCTAAAGGAAACATTAATGTGAGCTTAAGGCTTAATTATCGTACATATACAGAATTATTGCAGTGAGTGGCCATTCATAAGGGGAACATTAATGGGACGCATTTGCCAACACATGAAGGAGTATAATTTTGATTTGATCATATAACTTCAGGGCCTAAAATGGTGCTGGTGCCTAGGTTCTTTGTTTTCTGTAAAGATAAAACATGATTAAATAAATTTTGATTGGTGAAAAATTAAAAGTCAGGTCTGCCTTTTCATTTGAAGTATATAGAATTTTTATGTAATTTAACCCTTAGTCCAAGAAAAAAGAAAGAAAAATTAAATAATATTTTGAAAGATATGTAAAGACTGAACAAAGATATTAGTAATTCTCTGTTCGCCACATTAGTGAATGATAGTCTACAGATAAAATTTCCATGTTTTTCGTCTATCTAGGTGATAATGATCATTTACACATTATTTCAGGTGAAGGCATAAATAAAGCGAATAATTAATTTGCATAGACTATATGTATACAGTTCTTCACTTGTGATGCTGTAGCAACACCTCTGATGATAAAAAAGCGTTAAAGTAACGTTTTAAGGTGTCTAAATTTGAAAGAAACACCTCCCAGAAAGTCACAATACCAAATCTTCCTTTTTACTGATAGGAAAAAAGAAGAGAAATAGCAGTTTTTAAATAATAAGAACAATGCTAATATCATATCCCTCACTTGGCAGTTAACTTGATCTTTCCTTGAAGTTAGCATAATTTGTACAACAAAAGAAAGAAGGCACATAATTTGTACATATACCTTAGTGGACTGTAAGTGAAATAATGTTTGTTACTGCAAGATTTCCCCAAATATTCAGATTTTAACTGAAAATAAGTGGGATACTGAGTCTTTCATCGGTAATAACGAAACTTATATTATCTGTAATACAAGTCAGCGGTATAGTAGATGTCCAGCTGCACTTTAAGGAACCATCATCACTTACTGTTGCATTTCTTACGCTGTAATCGTAATACTCAATAAAGAAAAGATCCATGCTTCAATAATATTGTAGAAGAGCGTTAGTATTACGTGAACTGTGACTCAATAAACAATAGTAATTCTTTCTAATCAGATGCAAGATATTTACATTTTACAAAATATATTAAGACATATTAACTTTCCAGCATTGTTTTGC
Organism: Schistocerca serialis cubense; assembly: GCF_023864345.2. NCBI lineage: Eukaryota > Metazoa > Arthropoda > Insecta > Orthoptera > Acrididae > Schistocerca > Schistocerca serialis. Next base: position 467,886,062 of record NC_064643.1, read on the forward strand.
AAGAATACTGAAGCCACTTTGTAATCTTATTTAAGTATTAATAAAAGGGTACCTTATAGGGGTTACTATACGCATAAAAAAGGGATTTATTGATTCTAGTGCTTGAGTCTGCATAGAAAGATACTGTAGACTTTATTTTAGAAATTCAAACATGTACACACAATCCCTTACAGTACCTGGACCTTTGTACTATGTATGTGAAGTTGTGTGAGACTGCATATGAATATGTAATGAAAACATGTACTGAAAAAAAATAATATAAATCTGACACATGCAGGACATTTACTCGCTGTTTGTATACATAATCACTGAGTACTTACGAAATATATTATAATATATATTATGAAGTATCTGGTTATATTGGTGTTGAAGTCAACACTGTACATAGAGTTTTGGCATTGTCTGGTCATGGAGTACTGAAGTGCTAGTATATTCTATGAATTAAATATTACATTGTGGGACAACATACAGAATTTTGACCACTACAGTGATTCATTTTAGAGGTACATTAGTATTTGTATTATTGAATATTGTCAGCAGTGTCACTGGAGACAAATTACTTGGACAAATCCTATCCATATTATTCTGCAGCAGTAGATGAAGTGGCAACTCTGCCACAATGAGTTTAACCTTTTGACTGCAGCTGACTGCTACAGCAGTTCGAGCGCCCCGTGCCCTGGGTGCAGCTGACTGCCACAGCAGTTCGGTGCTGCCGTGCCCCAGGTGCTGCCAACTGCTGTAGAAGTTTTGAGACGTTCGCTCGCCTATTGTTTAGCTGTGCTTGAAGAAGACGTCTGTTTATTTGCAGAGCTACTGACTGACTCTCGCCACACCTTCATCGTTTGCTCTAACCACATCAGATGGCTTTTCAGTATGCGGAACACGACTACATAAGTCGATATCAGCGCTTTTGGTGGATCCTTACAGCACTTGTCCAAGTAATTTGCTTTAGACACAACAGATGATGCTACTGTCATTTCTGTCGAACTGTAGTTTCGTGCCTTTCTGCGAGACTCTATTCTTGGTTCAGACATCAGTCGCCTATTATTCATTTGTGTTTGCGTAGTGAATTTACGTATTGTGATGGCATGTAAAAAGCTCCTCACCCCCAAAGAGATAATACAGATGTTGATGGAGAGTGACTCTGAAGAATCACTGTGCTCATCATTAGACTGCGAGTCAGATGAAGAAGATTCTCTTACGAATAGTTTACAATCTGCGGACGTTTTTGATTCTCATTAGTCTCCATTTGTAATTACTAGTGCAAAACCTATGACATCGAGAGGAAGTCCGCAGCTGGATACTTCTATTCAATGCTCATCATCTTCAAATGAAGACGCACAGCGACTTACAAGGACGACAAAAAACAAATGGAGATGTGAAAACATAAATCAAAAGAAGCATCAGTTCTACGAATTCTCATCAGGAACGAAAGCCACGTATTGATCAGCCAATTGCAAACCAAAGACAAAATCTAGAATAAACAAATGAAGTGACACAAATGTGTCAGATATGTATATTTTTATAGCGCCTTCCTTTCTGATGGCTAGAGTGAAAAAGTTAAAACTGACATTGGTCGACAGATCCTTTGCTGGAAACAATTTTTTTCCAAAGTAATCTGCAGAGACTGATATTTTTTGCTTTGAATTTACTGCATTTCCATGACAACACTTTGCCCTAAATGGGAATTACTTATCGAAAATCCGGCCTATTGTAGAACATTTTCGAAAAATGTTCAAGGAACCTTTCTATACTTAAGAGAAACTCTGTATAGACTAATCTCTGATGCTGTTCAAAGGCTGTCTGAAAGTACATCATTATATTCCAGCAAAGAGAGGTAGGTTTGGAATTAAATTTTTTGTAATTTGCGATTCCAGGACAAATTATGTACTAGGTTCTATCGTTTACATTGGCGCACAGACAGACGTTGATAGTCATGGTATGGGAGTGTCTGGAAATACAGTAGCCACGTTACTCCAACCTTACCTGGAGAACTGAGAAATGCTTCTTGTCGACAAGTGGTATACCAGCCCAGATCTGTTTTGTTGGTTGTATGATAGAATGACAAACGCATGTGGTACAGGTAGGCGAAGTAAAGCTGTCAGTACCGGGCGTGAGTCGTGCATCGGTAGCTCAGATGGTAGAGCACTTGCCCGCGAAAGGCAAAGGTCCCGAGTTCGAGTCTCGGTCGGGCACACAGTTTTAATCTGCTAGGAAGTTTCATATCAGCGCACACTCCGCTGCAGAGTGAAAATCTCATTCTGGAAACATCCCCCAAGCTGTGGCTAAGCCATGTCTCCACTATATCCTTTCTTTCAGGAGTGCTAGTTCTGGAAGGTTCGCAGGAGAGCTTCTGTAAAGTTTGGAAGGTAGGAGACGAGATACTGGCAGAAGTAAAGCTGTGAGTACCGGGCGTGAGTCGTGCATCGGTAGCTCAGATGGTAGAACACTTGCCCGCGAAAGGCAAAGGTCCCGAGTTCGAGTCTCGGTCGGGCATACAGTTTTAATCTTCCAGGAAGTTTCATATCAGCGCACACTCCGCTGCAGAGTGAAAATCTCATTCTATATCACTATTGTAAACGGCTTTGTTTGTATGTACATTATAATAAAAATGTACCTCACACGGAAATGAATTGTAAATATTGTAAATAAATATCCCCAATTCTTCCAAAGCATGTCCAAAGACCAGAACAAAACAGAAAGCCGAAAAACAGCGTGCGCATTGGAAGCATTGCACGTGGTGAGCGCGCCAGAAGCATTCAGCACCCAGCACATGGTGAGTGGCGCGAAATGACTAGTTGACTATTTGCGGCTTTACAAAGTGCATTAATTCTGTTGGAGATTCTACCAAGGTAGACTGCTGGTATGTATCTTATTTTCTGTGTCGGTGATGTCTCTCGAGTTAGGCATATCTCGCTATGTGTTGTGTTCTGCTTTGGTATTTTACATTTATAATATAATTTTGTGATTATGCTAGGGTCAAAATCATCTGTATAGGCTATATAACGAGATGTGTTAAGTTCTTTTGAATTTCTGGCTTTTCTAATGGGAGGTTATTTAATCTATTAATCACTAAATGGAAAAATGTTATTTTATGAGCCATTTGGTGACAGGAATTGGCATTTATAGTACATTGACAGAAGTAGTATTCTTTCCATAGATATCACATATGTGGCGATTATTATTTTTGCTACTTGTGGGGTCTAGATAATTAATGGTATTGTGAAACTTCCTGGCAGATTAAAACTGTGTGCCCGACCGAGACTCGAACTCGGGACCCGATCTGGTAATGGTATTGTGCTTCTCAGTTTCCATAGTGAATTTAATTTTAGGGTGTAGTTGGTTAAGTTTTTGGTGGATATTTTCGATATCTGTTTGGCTGCCATCTACCAGCATGAGGGTATCATCTACATACCTAAAATGTAAACAATTTGGTTGAGAGTAATGAAGCACATGTGGTGAGACCGCCAGTCTTGCATATAGCAGTCGAAGGGTTAAATGCCAACATGAGCTGAAGTTTTAATTTTCAGTTCTCAGTGAAGGGCATTCGATGCAGGTTAGGTAATTTATTGACGTAGTAAACACTAAAAAATGTGAAGAGCACCGGACCATCAGTCTAATTTCTCATGCAGCTAAAGTCTTGCTGAGAGTGTTGAATAGAAGGCTATATGGCAAGCTGGATAGAGGGATTGCAGAGGAGCAGTTCGGATTTAGAAGGGGAAAAAGGAACAAGAGATGCTATTGGCCTATTAAGAACTATAGGGAAAAAATAAACGGAAAAAGGTAGAGAAATCTTTGCTGTTTTTATAGATTTAGAAAACGCTTTTGACAGAGTTCAGTGGAACAAGCTGATGGATATTTTGAAGAGGAAAGGAGTAGATCATGGAAGAGATACGACTGATACAGAATCTACATTTACATCAGAAAGTAAGGATAAGGATTGGAAATGAAATGTCAGAAGGAGGTAGCATTGGACGAGGTGTTAGACAAGGTTGTTGCCTTTCCCCACTGTTGTTTAACATATACCTTGAAGAGATTATTGCCAAAGGTTTGGATGGGAAAAGAGGAATATTTATTGGTGGAAAGAGAACAGAATGTGTAATATTTGATGAAGACATGGTATTAGTGGCAGAAAGTGAGCGGACAGTGAATAGCATGCTGAACGATCTCAATGAAGCTTGTGTGGAATATGGGATGCAAATAAACACAGCAAAAACAAAGAGTATGGTCATCAGTACAAGACGCAGACTGTCCAGTATTAAAATAGGATAATCTACAATTAGCCAAGTAAGTGCATTTAAATATCTTGGAAGCACAATAACTGAAGGCACGAAAAAACTACAAAGAACGAAACTCGTCTATCTTGAAGTGGGAACCAAATGGCGCTATGGTTGGCCCGCTACATGGCGCTGCCATAGGTCAAACGGATATCACCTGCGTTTTTTAATAGGAACCCCCATTTTTTATTACATATTCGTGTAGTACGTAAAGAAATATGAATGTTTTAGTTGGACCACTTTTTTCGCTTTGTGATAGATGGCGCTGTAGTAGTCACAAACGTATAAGTACTTGGTATCATGTAACATTCCGCCAGTGCGGACGGTATTTGCTTCGTGATACATTACACGTGTTAAAATGGACCGTTTACCAATTGCGGAAAAGGTCGATATCGTGTTGATGTATGGCTATTGTGATCAAAATGCCCAACGGACGTGTGCTGCTCGGTATCCTGGACGACATCATCCAAGTGTTCGGACCGTTCGCCGGATAGTTACGTTACTTAAGCAAACAGGAACTGTTCAGCCACATGTGAAACGTCAACCACGACCTGCAACAAATGATGATGCCCAAGTAGGTGTTTTAGCTGCTGTCGCGGCTAATCCGCACATCAGTAGCAGACAAATTGCGCGAGAATCGGGAATCTCAAAAACGTCGGTGTTGAGAACGCTACTTCAACATAGATTGCACCCGTACCATATTTCTGTGCACCAGGAATTGCATGGCGACGACTTTGAATGTCGTGTACAGTTCTGCCACTGGGCACAAGAGAAATTACCGGACGATGACAAATTTTTTGCACCCGTTCTGTTTAGTGACGAAGCGTCATTCACCAACAGCGGTAACGTAAACCGGCATAATATGCACTATTGGGCAACGGAAAATCCATGATGACTGCGACAAGTGGAACATCAGCGACCTTGGCGGGTTAATGTATGGTGCGGCATTATGGGAGGAAGGATAATTGGCCCCCATTTTATCGATGGAAGTCTAAATGGTGCAATGTATGCTGTTTTCCTACATAATGTACCACCGATGTTACTACAAGATGTTTCACTACATGACAGAATGGCGATGTACTTCCTACACGACGGATGTCCGACACATAGCTCGCATGCGATTGAAGCGGTATTGAATAGCATATTTCATGACAGGTGGATTGGTCGTCGAAGCACCATACCATGGCCCGCACGTTCGCCGGATCTGACTTCCCCGGATTTATTTCTGTGGGGAAAGTTGAAGGATATTTGCCATCGTGATCCACCGACAATGTCTGACAACATGCGTCAGCGCATTGTGAATGCATGTGCGAACATTACGGAAGGCGAACTACTCGCTGTTGAGAGGAATGTCGTTCCACGTATTGCCAAATGCATTGAGGTTGACGGACATCATTTTGAGCATTTATTGCATTAATGTGGTATTTACAGGTAATCATGCTGTAACAGTGTGCGTTCTCATAAATGATAAGTTCACAAATGTACATGTATCACATTGGAACAACCGAAATAAAAAGTTCAAACGTACCTATGTTCTGTATTTTAATTTAAAAAACTTACCTGTTACGAACTGTTTATCTAAAATTGTGCCCAAATGTTTGTGACTATTACAGCGCCATCTATCACAAAGCGAAAAAAGTGGTCCAACTAAAACATTTGTATTTCCTTATGTACTACACGAATATGTAATAAAAATGGGGGTTCCTATTTAAAAAACGCAGTTGATATCCGTTTGACCTATGGCAGTGCCATCTAGTGGGCCAACCATAGCGCCATCTGGTTTCCCCCTTCAAGCTAGACAAGTTTCGACTTTGTAGTTTTTTCGTTTGACGCTTATTTCGCGAGATATCTGGCCCAGTTATGATCAATGGACCACCCTACATATGTATATATATATATATATATATATATATATATATATATATATATATATATATATATATATATAGTGCTTGATTTCTGATGGTACACACCGATAAAACATAACAATTTATTTGGAGATGGGATACTATAGAAATTTAGGAGAAAAATGTGTTGAGAGACTTGCAGTTCACTTTCAGTTGAATGAGCAAAGTACGAATAAAGCATTTCATGAGAATATTTTTGACAATTGTGAGAACTTTGATGGTAAATGTGAATACAAAGCAAAGTGGTTCATAAATTAGTTTCTATTGACAAGTACCACCAAGCGAATTCCATTGTCATCTAGTGAATGTTAATATGATCACTACTAGCGGCAGAGCCTATCTGTTAGCAAAAACTGTCCCTTCACTACTTTTTCTTAAGTGGAATGGCCCATCGCTAATTCGTTTTGACCCTTCAAATCACTGAAATCTTCACTGCTTTATGGGTGGCACTCTGCTACGGACACCAACAGCAAGGACAGAGAAAGAGGGGGGACATGCAACGAAATCTTTTCAAAGGTTTTGACAGTTATATAAACTGTAAATTGAAACATTTAAGATTTTTCCCTTATTTAACGTCTTGTAGTTCGAATTTAAGTGTGTTCACCTTTCTGTAATTTCTTTTTTGTTGCGTTTAGGCAACTGAGAAATTGTGTTTAACTTAATTAATAAAACATGTAATAAAAGATTGTTGGTACACATGAGAACATTCTTATTAGTACAAATGTTGTATCCCCCTTTTAAGAATGCTCAGATTAGCATCAAAATTAAGTTTTAAGGAGTCTAAATTTCAAAAACCTCCCCTCTAAGTTCACAGTACGTGAACCTCTTTTTTACAAATTCCTGATTGGAAATGGAGGAAAAAATATTCTATGAACTTGTGTCTGGCGAATGAAAGTTCCTCTGACCATGTGACATGAGTTCTTTGTGTGTTGCAGGTTGTGTGATTGACGCAGTGTACTGTACGCAGAAGATTGGTCTGGTGTTCTTGTCAGGGACAAGCTGAGATGGTGTTTGTGTAAGGCCAAGAAGATGGAAACAGTCGAGTAGCAGGACCCGATCCTCCAGATCTGGTATACACACAGTCCATCACCTCCTTGAATGTCCATCTGTCTTAAAAGGACACAGATGCCCAAAAAGGACTTGAAATGTTGTGTGATGTGGTTGGTATCTGTGAGGGAACTTGTTTTGGTGTAGGCTCTCGACTGTTTCCATCTGCTTGGCTGTACACAAACACCATCTCAGGTTGTTCCCAACATGAATACTGGACCATTCTGCTGCTTACAGGTACACTTCATCAATCAAACAGTCTACAACACACAAGAAACAGCATATGGTCACAGGAACTTTCTACTGTGGCAAACAGTGTTCTTAGGACCTTTTATCCTCCATTTCCAGGCAGGAATCCATACCTGCAATTTATGGGTTTTATTAATTTTCAACTTTTTGTAGTCTCTGAAAATGTCAATAGCTATGTATAAGGAAGTAGAGGAGATAGCATGTAGTGTATCTAGTATCTACCTTCTACAGAGGCATCTCAATGTGAACAAGACTACAATCCAGAGGAGGCATAACCATAAAGATTTGAGCAGTAAACAATCTATTTCTCCAAGTACTGTGCTGTATAGAATCCCGACTGTGTGATATTTGTTGAAGATCTTCATATACTTTAGAAGAAAAGGAAAGAGTGTTTAACCTTATAAGTAATTGGATAATATTAATTTTGGTGGATTACATTTCTGTGTAGATGTTAGGTAGAGGAAATCACAAACATTGAATGTTGATAACAGACAACCAATATATACTGTGTTAATTTACCAAAATCAAAGAGACCTAAAGGCTTTTTCGGCGCAAATATAGCTGGACAAGAGGAAGTTTGAAAGGTCAGGTAGAAATTAAGAAAAATAATGTGGAGGAAATAAGGAAGCATAGTGAGGAATTACAAATGTATTTAAAACCAGAAATGAGGAACTGGAGCAAGAATTAGGGTAACTGGAAGGTTTTAAAAACTTTTTATTTTTAATCAATGATGCAATCACTCTCATTGTCTACAACGTTTTGCCACTAGTTTACAAATTTTCAGTGCCAGATTGATAAAATCATTTGGTTTTCGACCAAAATATCTCGAGATAACATTTCTGATATCATTCACATTGTTATATTTTTTGGCACATACAAAAAGATGGAGTGAGTAGACTAAAAGAAAATCCATTGGCGCAATACTGGGCGAGTATGGTGTGTGAGGCAATATCTCCCACCCATACTCATTAATTTCTCCAGGGTTCGTCGTTCACAGTGCAGTCTTGCATTATCATGTTGCAACCTTGTCTGTTGGCAATCACTGGCCATGTTGTGGTTGGCAGGAGAGCCAGCAGCGGGTTACTAGAGGAAGCCGAAAGACACGCATTTTAGCTCACGCAGGCTGGCGTGAGGTCTGGAACAGGACAAGGAAATTAGACTTTAGGAAAAACGGACGTAGCTGGTGGAATACTTAACTTTAATCCATTAATGGTGAACGTCGCTCTTGACGGTACATGATTCAGTATCAATAGTAACTGGTAATGGCGCCTTGCTAGGTCGTAGCAAATGACGTAGCTGAAGGCTATGCTAACTATCATCTCGGCAAATGAGAGCGTATTTTGTCAGTGAACCATCGCTAGCAAAGTCGGTTGTACAACTGGGGCGAGTGCTAGGAAGTCTCTCTAGACCTGCCGTGTGGCGGCGCTCGGTCTGCAATCACTGATAGTGGCGACACACGAGTCTGACGTATACTAACGGACCGCGACCGATTTAAAGGCTATCACCTAGCAAGTGTGGTGTCTGGCGGTGACACCACATTCCTCCCCCGCAAATCGGCGTACGGTTGTGGCATAAGGCTTCCGCCCGCCGTGGGGAGGACCCCATGTTGATGTATGCGACGAGGTGGGGAGTCTAAGAACAGGCGAGGCTATGCCACCCGCACCCTGCCATTCGGACCGCGGGCAGCTAGGAAACGCCTGAAAACCTGCTCCAGGGTGCACGCCAACATGCGGTGTATGCGCCCGCAGAGAGACAGGCCTCCATCGGGCCGGGGCACCCGACGGGCGAAGACGACATATGGTCCGGAGCGGGCAAGAGTTCCATGTCGGAGGACAACTGGTCACGGAAGCGATCGGCGGCGCGTGACCCAGGGAGGCGCCCGGCGGTTGCAGCGACGCGTACACTGCGGGCGTCGCCGGCGGGAGAACAGGCGGCGGCGGCGGCGGCGGCGGTGGCGGCGGCGCGTCGCCATGGGGCAAAATGGAAGGCAGCGTCGGTGACACCTGGGGCCGAGGCGAGCCAGTAGATGGGTCCCCAGGGCGAGGACCGGACGGCACCGTCGCTGAAAGCAGATGGGCAGCGGCAGATCCTGTGCGACGACAGAGGCGCATCTGATTGAGATGCCGACGCACCTCACCAGAGGCCCCCAAAACCAGATACATAGCGCGGCCGAGGCAGCGAAGAATGCGCCTTTCGAGCCAACGCCGTGAACCTCGATAGTGGCGGTAGCAGACAACGTCGCCTGGGGCAAAAGCAGGTGTCTGCCGCTGCACAGGAACCTGATGCGGCGGATGTAGCAAAGACATCAAGGTTCGATGAGGGCGACTGTGGAGCAACTCAGCCGGCGAGCGAGCATCTCGGGGCTGAGAGCGATACGAGGACAAAAACAGCAATAGCGCGTCCTCCCGAGAATGCGACTCTTTCAACTTCAACATCTGTGACTTGAAAGTCCTGACCAATCGTTCAGCGACACCGTTTGACTGCGGCGAAAACGGCGCGGACGTCAGATGTTGAATACCATTGGCCTTGCAGAATGACTGAAATTCTGCGGACATGAATTGTGGGCCATTGTCGTAAACAATAGTCTGTGGAAGACCTTCAATGCAAAAGATAGCAGATAACGCTTGGATGGTGGCAGATGACGTTGTGGAAGACATCCGGACAACAAAAGGAAAATTACTGAATGAATCTACCACAACCAACCATCGAGCATTCCAGAATGGACCAGCAAAATCGATGTGTGAGCGTTGCCAAGGGTAAGTGGCTTTTGGCCATGCAAAGAATTCCGCGGTGGTGCTGATTGTTGTTCGGCACACACCATGCAAGAAGAGCACATATTCGTAATCGCGGCATCGATTTCGAACCAAGTACAGTGCTGACGAACAAGTTGTTTCGTTCTCACTATACCCCAATGTCCTTGGTGGAGAAGCTGTAAGACAGAGAACTGCAACGAACGTGGTACCACGACCGTGGACTGAACGCAACAGCAAAACACCACGTCGTACAAAAAGTCTCTCTTGGCGAGCAAAAAATCGGCGAACCAACGAGTCCCCGATCCGTGACTTTGACAAGGGCCATTGCGTAGCAACAAAACGCAGAACCGTAGCAAGGACAGGGTCGGAAGCTGTGGCTGTAGCTACACGACGAAAATCAATCGGAAACGATTCGACCACGTCATACGTTTCCGAATCAATGAACATTCAAGCAAGTTCGGAGGAATCGAATGCTCTATCCTCAGCAACAGGCAAACGGGACAACGCATCGGCGTTTCCGTGCTTAGCAGTGGACCGATACAAGATATCGTAGCGGTACTGCGAGAGGAAAATAGACCAGCGAATGAATTTATGCACTGTACGTGGAGCTACAGGCTTGGTCGGATGAAAAAGCGATGTCAAAGGTTTGTGGTCTGTGATGATGGTAAAGTGACGACCATACAAGAAATCATGAAACTTTGTAACACCAAATACGAGAGCCAATGCTTCTTTCTCGATCTGTGAATAATTTCTTTGCACAGACGAGAGCAATTTGGACGCAAAGGCAATAGGGCGATCGTGCGATCCATCTTTGTGCGCAAGCACAGCACCGATCCCGAAATCCGATACATCTACCATCAACAAAAGGGGCTTCTGGAGATCGAATGGCGTAAGGCAAGTATTGGAAAGCAATGCCGATTTCAACTGGCGAAAGGCGCGTTCGCATGCCGTCGTCCAGACGAACGGAACACCTTTACTCCGTAAGCGATGAAGCGGAACTGAAATGGAAGAGGCACGTGGCACATATCTATGATAATAGTTAATTTTTCCCAGCACACTCTGTAGCTGCTTCAAACTCTGCGGCGAGGGCAAGTCTTGTATGGCACGGAGGTGCTCGGGACTGGGATGTATGCCTTGGGCGTTGAGTACATGTCCCAGGTAGGGCAAGTCACGAGCAAAAAACACACATTTGTCCTTCCGCAAGCGAAGACCATTTTGTCGCAAGAACTGAAATAATGTTCTGAGATTGGCTAAATGTTCTTCTTCCGTCTTTCCGGAGATCACAATATCGTCCAGATAGTTTGCTGCAGTAAGGACCGACGCACAAACAGTTTGTAGATATTGCTAAAATAATGCAGTGGCGGATGCACACCCAAATGGCAGTCGTTTGAATCGATACAAACCAGGATGCGTGGGATTCTTCGTCCACTGGTATCTGCAAGTACGCTTCTGCTATGTCCAACTTCGAAAAATATTTACCCGGGCACAGTTTGTCAAAAAGATCTTCCGGGCAGAGTAAAGGAAAAGTTGCAGTCACTATTTGTGGATTCACTGTTGTCTTGAAGTCCACACAAAGTCTCAATTTTCCGGAAGGTTTTGGCAAAATTACCAAGGGTGATGCCCAGAGAGAAGCCTGCACACGTTCAATTACACCTTGTGATTCCAAATATTGTAATGTTTTTGCGACCTCATCACGCAGTGCGTGGGGAACATTGCGCGCTCTGAAAAAGTTCGGTTGCGCGTTTACTTTCAGTTCCAAATGTGCTTTATAGTTCTTACCGCAACTGAGGCCCGGTGCAAAAATGTCTGCAAATTCTTCACATAGACGAGAAACACTGTCTGAAGGCACAGTCTGGTTCACTGATAGGACCTGATTTACTATAGACAAGTTAAACAACTGAAATAAATCGAAACTAAACAAGTTCACTGCAGTAGAAGAACAAAGGACGTAAAATGACACAAGTTTTGTTTGTCCTTTGTATGTTGCAAGAAGGCTGCACTGTCCTAACACAGGGATCGCTTGACCTGAATAGCTAGTTAACATTTGCGGCACGCAACGGAGGTGTGCCCGGCAGTTGGTAAGTGTCTTGAGTGATCAGTGAAACTGCAGCCCCGGTATCGAGCTGGAATGGTATCACTTTGCCGTTTATGTCCAAGTCCACTAAAAGTTTATTGCCCTGCTGACGACAAGAGCGACTGTCTCGTGCAACGTGAACTGACACTGGTACAAAATCACTTGCGACTTGACGGGAGTTCCGGCGATGTCGACGCACACTATTTGTGGGACGAACACAGTCACTGTTAGAGAAAGTGGCAGTGGGCGGAGTGGAATGGACTATATGAATTTCCATGGGCGAAGTTTCGCGAGCCTGAGTATCCTTGGTTCGATTCAGATTCCGGCGTGAAGCAAAGGGCCTGGAATGATTTTGAGTTTCCGATCTGAGCCTTTTCTGGCAAACACTTTGAACATGTCCTTTTTTATTACAGTAAAAGCAAATAGCTTGGCGTGACGGGCAATTTTCACGCGAATGTCTAGTAGCACACCGCGAGCATGATTTTAGCACTGCATTTGCTTGCCGGCGCGGTACCCGTGGCTGAGAGCCTGGCGGCAGCGGCACGGCCGGACGCGAGTACTGTTTACTGTTCCGTGCAGCTCGCCCTGCGGGCCGGTTAACCTGACACACGGGTGGCGAAGTTTCAAATGAGTCCTGAGCAAAATCAAGTGTGTCCTGCCGATCCAATACGTCCATCACTTGTTGAAGGGAGGGATTGACCAGTTTCAAAATCTGTTCCCTTATACGAACATCAGAAACGTTCTGTGCAATTGCATCACGTACCATAGTATCTGAATAAGGGAGTCCACATTGACACTCAAAAGCACAATCCCTAGTAAGGCCTTGCAAGGTTGCAACCCACTCCCGATTAGTCTGACCTGCCGTACGTTTTGTACGAAAGAAGGTATACCATTTGGCAACTGCATTGACTGATTCTTTGAAATATGCATCTAATGCAGACAAAATATCGTCGTAGGACAGAGTTGCTACGTCGCGTCGGGGAAATAATTTGACTATCACACGGTACGTTTGTACGCCGACCGAAGATAACAAAAACGGCTGCCGCTCGTTACCTAGAATTCTGTAGGTGGCGAGATGGAATCCAAATTGGCGTGACCACTCCGTCCAGCTTTCCAGTGCAGCATCAAAAGGACGAAAAGTTGGTGCAACTGCGTGTTGTGGCTGCATTAGCGGTGGAGCGGTGGCTGCCACGTCGTTTTGCATTGCACGTTGACCCTGGACGAGCTGTCCAAGGGCATCCAGTAAGGCCTGCATCTGCTGATTCTGTAAGCGATAAAATTCGGACAGTACATCTGGAGATGGTGTCGAAGCCATTACACAAATAAATCAGGGCAGTATAGTTAAGAACGCGGTTTTGCCTCGTCGCCAATGTTGTGGTTGGCAGGAGAGCCAACACCGGGTTACTAGTGGAAGCCAAAAGGCACGCGTTTTAGCTCACGCAGGCTGGTGTGAGGTCTGGAACAGGACAAGGAAATTAGACTTTAGAAAAAACGGACGTAGCTGGTGGAATACTTAACTTTAATCCATTAATGGTGAACGTCGCTCTTGACGGTACATGATTCAGTATTAATAGTAACTGGTAATGGCGCCTTGCTAGGTTGTAGCAAATGACGTATCTGAAGGCTATGCTAACTATCGTCTCGGCAAATGAGAGCGTATGTTGTCAGTGAACCATCACTAGCAAAGTCGGTTGTACAACTGGGGCGAGTGTTAGGAAGTCTCTCTAGACCTGCCGTGTGGCGGCGCTCGGTCTGCAATCACTGACAGTGGCGACCCGCGGGTCCGACGTATACTAACGGACCGCGGCCGGTTTAAAGGCTACCACCTAGCAAGTATGGTGTCTGGCGGTGACAGCACAGGCCATTTTTCAATTAAAGACTGATTTACTCGATCTAGTAGTTCACGGTACAGTTTCCCCAGGTTTCAGTACTTCAAAATGAATGGCCCCAAGAATATTTTTTCTCCAGTGATCAAGGGATCAAAAATCGCTTCTCCACTGTACTGATGAAGGAATAAGTTGCATGTGGTGTATGATTAGCTTCAGCCTGTCTGGTTGGCCGTGCGGTCTAACATATGGCTTTGCGGGTGGGAAGCTACGCCGGCGGATTTGTGTCGAGGTCTGATGAGCCGGCCAGTCTGTGGATGGTTTTTAGGCGGTTTTCCATCTGCCTCGGCGAATGCCGATTGGTTCCCCTTATTCCGCCTCAGTTACACTGTGTCGGCGATCGCTGCGCAAACAAGTTTTCCATGTACACGTTGAAACGCGTATGTATTTAGTACAGCGATGGCGAGGCATGACAGAATCTCTGACCAGAGAGTTATTTATCGTTGCTAGTCTGCGCTTGACCGCGCGAGCGTTCAGTTGCATGTAGGGAGTCGGCAGGTGCAGTTGCGGTCAAGTTGCGAGAGAGTTCAGTTGTACGTAGCGAGTCGCGAGAGCATGTAGTAGCGCGCAAGAGACAGTCGCAGTTGTGTGTGAGGAGTCGGCGGGCGTCGACATGGGACTCTGGTCAAGATTCGGGACCAGGTATATTTTTTAAATAAGGTAATGAAGCAGCATTGCGCTCATCTGATAATGTAATGTATCTTAAGTGTAATTAATTTGTTCAAGAATCGCCCCAATAATAATTTTGTTTTCAAACCCAACATTTTAACAAAACAAACATTTTATTGAAAGAAAATTTCCCATGCATTTCCTTAAAGAAAAAATTTACTTAAGTTCAAAGAATTTTTGCGATGCATTTCCTCCAAGCTATGGCGAAAAATAAGAGCAGATGCAATTTTACTGAGGTAAGAACAGGGCCTAAGATCGACATTTCGGTCTATTTGCGTTTTCATTGTCACTGAGATTTCATTTTTATTGAATTGACTTTCATTTTTGTGGGGAGCTTACACATGGCTCAGATTGGTATTTCTCATTTAATTGTCATTGTCAATAAATTATTTTATTTGCAGGGAGGTTACACTAGGTTCTATTCTCGTTAACATTTAAATATTGTCTTTCAAATTTCTCTGGGGAGGTTACACTTGGCGACATCCAGTCCAGGATCGTATTTCTTTGGGAATCTTCTTAGAAACAGTCAGATATCTGCTCTTATTTGCTTAAATATAATTAGCATTTGGCGCAACGCTTTTACTAATTTTGTGAATTTCTTTCCTCAGATCATCGGCAATTCGTTGCTCTGTTGTATTTGTGTTTGTTGCTTTTTGCATTGTGCTTATTTCTTTTGTGAATAATTGTGGCTATAGCAAAAATGTCGCGAGAGACTGTGAATAGTGTATCGCGAGGTATTATGAACGAAATTACCGACTTAAACAACGTGACCGATAGTAATTGTGACACGCAGTGTAATGATGACAATCCTGCGTTCACTGACAATCAATGCGTTCCAACCACTAATGATAATTTTTATCTTACTGATGAACAAACGAACTCAATTGTGTCCTCTGTTAATATGACGACAATTGATGACGCGGGGCGTTCTATTGTAATGAGCGCTGCCCAGCTTAACACTATCGGTTTACTAAATTCACGTGACGAACAGACAAATTTGTCTAATGAAAATGAACAGGATACACAAAGTAGGACGGATTTATTTAATTCCGAAATAGTGACCGACAGTGTACATTCGACTGGCAAACCTTTTTGTAAATCTCAGAATAACCAAATGGTTACAGAAAGCGAGACAATTCCAGATCCACCATTAAACAGCACAGAGAATAGAAATGCTAATTTTGGGTTGGATCAAATTATGGGATTTTTTAAACAATTTAATGAAAAACTAGATAACAATTCCAAACAACTTAAAGAAGATCATAAACAAGAGCTTAAAGAAAATAACGAAAATCTCAAACAACAGCTAAATGAAAAATTAGACAACAATTCGAGACAGCTTAGTGAACAGATTAAAGCCGTTGCTGCGCAGTGCCATGACACTAAGGTACAGTTACGCGAGGAAATTGAGGCTTGTTCAAAGAAATGTGGCGAAGAAATTAAAGCTGTTGCTCAAGAATTAAGGGATATGCAAACAGCTACAACAGAAACACTTAGAGAGGAAATTAGCGCAGTCGGTAAACAATGCTCTGAAAAGGCTACACAATTACGCGACGAGTTTAAAGCAATGACAGCAGAACTATCGCGCACAATGGACGCAAAGATAGACGCGAAATTCGAACAACAGAACACTCAAATTAACGAGCACTTTAATCAGCACATACAAAACAGTGATACGCGTTTCCGCAAATTTATTCAGGATCAAAATAAAGTAAAACGTCAAGTCATGGAAACAATCACTGTACAGAGACAAGAAGATAAACGTAAAATGTTTGCGAAGGCGAAGACATACATAGACAACAATGTTGCGACAGTGTCCGACGAAATTAATACCATCAAACAGTTGAGCACCGAATTACGTGATGAAATTTCTGATCTTAAATCAAAAGCAGATACACACACCGCAGACATTCAGACAGTGACTGACAGATTCGAACAATTAGAACTAACACAGGATTGCGATGTCATCAAAGCTGACGTTAAAAAACTGAACGAAACCACACATAAAATGCAAAAGCAGATTAATGCTTCTGACACTAAGAACGATGATGAAGTAAAAATACTGACTGAAAAATATGATGAATTGACCAGTCGTATTGATGTTATCGAAAGTACTTATGACAACAAATCAGACGATACTTCACCGGTTTCATTCAATCAAACACCTGAATTCCAAAATCTACAACAGACAGTTAATGAGATCGATTCAGCTAATAACTCGTTACGTAGAAATTTGTCAAGTTTACAGCAAGAGGTAACAGAGATAAAAAATATTTCAGTTAATAATACATCACAGCAGACGCCACTTTGCGAACATTTGTCTGACTCACGCAGCGTGTATAATTTGAGCAATTTACAGAGACTACGCGACTTAAAATCTGAAAAGTTACGCAACTTGAAATCCGAAATGACACAGACAAACAGATTCTCACACAAAACTGAACGTGTTCTCAAATTCAGTGACGAGAACGTTGATTATAAGCAATTTGCATTTGTAAGAAAATCAAAGGAATTTAATAATGACAGAACACAGGTACACGCTTTGAGCTGTATACGACAATTTATTTTTGTACTTTCACCGCTATTACCTGTAATGCAGAAAGTGGAATTAGCCTGGATATAACAATTTGCTTTCGGATTTTTACCGCTATTGCCTGTAACGCAAAAGCTAAAATTTATTTGCAGTGCGTAATTGACCTCAGGGGATTCATTACGCTTTAATGAATATGTGCCGTAGCGTGCATAGGGCCCCCAGCTGTAGTAGTGCTGTTTCATCTTTAGTTTTCTGCACTGTTGCCTTCTCTTCTACTATCCTTTATATCTATCAAAACAGCTCTTTAACTATTGCTCTATCTAGGATTAAGAATAAGTAATGAAAACCCGATAAGACAAATTTTTACCGAATGTGACAATTTTCATTAGGCACTCCAGAAATGACAATCACGAGAATTTTAATAACAGATAAAATAGTAATCATCAGTATGTGTAAAATTATTAGTAACAGGAACCACATTTTTCTAACAATAGATGTTTTCCACCACAACAGCATGAAAGTCAGCCGCTTAGCATATGTAATCAACAATGCAGTCTACAAGGTCAACCAGGCTTTAATGTTTCGCCGCGTACACGTATAGTCCCAGATCCAACAAATAGTAACGCACGGCAGCAAAGGAACAACTACGTACAGAAAACACAGTATTTCAATTCCTATCGCAATGCACCGTATAGGAATGACTATTACGACAGACGTAAAAACGATTAGCACAATTATCAACGTACATATAATAACAGTCGGTCTTACCAACAGCAAAATCATCCGCAAGAACATATTCTCATGAATGAACCCGACAGTAGGTATCATCCAAAGCGTAATACTTCAGGAAGAAATAATAGAACAGTTCAAATAGTCGAAATGCCACAGAATCGTCCTGACAATAATAACACGTCAGATAGAATTTGACTAGATACAGTACAGGTCGCATCTTCCAGTAACATAAGCACTACTTTGACACGCAGAATGTTGTTCATGAAAATGTAATTACTTTTGACGATATCAGAGTCACTCTTTTGCAGGAAAGACCAGTTGTTCAGAAAATCATTTCACATCCTGTTATCGAAATTAAAATTGGATCTTCGAAATTTTCAGCAGTAATCGATTCCGGATCACCTATGTCAGTAATAAATGAAGAAACTTTTAACGAGTCTAACAAAGAGAATACATATCCTACATTACCTTTAGGCAAAACGAAAGTGAAAGGAGCACTATCGAGTAAAGGTGTGGACGTTAAATTACAGACCCATTTATCATTTTGTATTGCAGGTCACACATTTCACTCAAATTTTTGGATTGTTCCTTTATTGACAACAGATGTTATTTTAGGTACCAATTTTCTGGTACAACACGACGCAGTGGTTGATTTTCAAAATTCCTATTTAATGTTGAAGGATGAAAATGTGCAATTGGCTTTAGAGTTTCAGCATTCTTTATCTGCGGAAGAACAAACAATTAATCGTACAGAGGTCATTTTCGCAACACGTAACATAGACTGTAATTCCACATTGTTCACTGATACGTACGTACATAACTATAACACTCCAGATGAAGCTGACTACGACGTAATACAGATGATTTCTGATAAAGTTAAACAAAGCAGTGCAAATACAGACGACGAACGCACGCAACTACGCAAAATTCTTTTACAGCAAGCTCCAGTTTTTGACAACATTCCTAGCACTATGTCCGGATTTATGTATGAATTTCAAGTCAAACAGCACGATACCTTTAAAGCTAAACATTATCTCATTCCGTATATCCATAGAGAACAAGTTAAGAAAGAATTGCAGGATATGCTTGACCAAGGAATTATTGAACCAGCAGTTAGTTCGTACATAAACCCGCTACATATTGTTAAGAAAAAAGATGGCTCACTTCGCCTCGTACTTGATTCACGTCACATTAATGAAATTATTATTAATGAAACAGATCGACCACAGACATTAGAGGAACTTCTACAGAAATTTCACAGTACAGCTATTTATTCCACACTAGATTTGAAATCGGGATTTTGGCAAATTCAACTTCATCCGAATTGCAGAAAGTACACAGCTTTTCTCTGTTTTGGCGACTGTTATCAATTTTGAAAATTACCATTCGGATTAACTATTTCTTCAGCAGCTTTTATTCGCAGTTTGAACACAATACTTCCGACTGAACTTAAAGACAGAATCACGACGTACGTAGACGACATTCTTATCGCAGAAGCTAACTGGTCTGAACACAATGTGATTTTAGAACGACATGTTGTAAACTTTTCATGCACAAGGACTCACAGTTAATCTCAGTAAATCGCATTTTGGCAAAACTTCCATAAAATTTCTTGGACACGTAATTTCAGCAGAAGGCATTGCGCCTGATCCTGGAAAAACTTCAAGCTCTACGTGACATTACTGTTCCTACAACGAAGAAGCAATTACGCAGTTTTTTGGGCTTAATTAACTTTTTTCGTAAATTTATTCAACGCTCTGCTTTAGACACATCTAGATTATGCCAATTAACAGGTAAAAACACTACTTGGTCATGGGATAAGCAAGCACATTCTGAATTCATGAACCTGAAAGAAGCCTTGTTGAATGCTCCACTTTTATCGCACCCAGATCTTAACAGAAATTTTTGTATTGCCACCGACAGTTCTAACATCGCTTTAGGCGTACATATTTTCCAGGAAATTGAAGAAGATGGCTCTACAGTAATTAAAAACATCGCCTTTGCAAGTCGCATTCTGTCACCTCCTGAACGAAATTATTCCCTTACAGAATTGGAAACATTATGTGTTGTATGGGCTTTTACGAGATTTCGGCACTTTCTTTATGGCAGACATACCACCGTCTACACAGACCATAGAGCTATACAATTCTTACTTTCAGCTAAATTCACTCACGACAGATTAAGCAGATGGAAACTTTATTTACAGGAATTTAATTTTACAATAGTTCACATTCCCGGCACACAAAATGTTATAGCAGACGCACTTTTTCTCGTTCTCTCAGCAATAATCAGCAAGACGTAGCAACCAACCTCTGCAAAGCAAATTTCAGCGTTATGTACATTCAGCAAGTTGCATTTGATAATTTTATTTCGTTGTCATTACAGGACATAGCAAAAGAGCAAAATAAAGACAATGTGTGGAAAGAAATTAAACACCTTTGGCAAGATAAGAATAATGTTACGACTAGAAACCATTACACTGTACGCAATGACATTCTGTTTCGCCGCTCCCATCCTGACAGCAACAATTGGTTATTATGCGTTCCTGACGAACTGGTTAACAAATTAATCTGGTACACTCATTTAAGTTATGCACATTACGGAGCCAGAAAATGTTTTCTTATAGTGAGACAGAACTGTTATTTTACCAACATGGAGAAACGTATACGACGAGTTTTAGCGTCATGTAACATTTGCCAGAAAGCTAAGTCAGACACCACTTCACATATTCCTCCATTATATCCCATTGTACCTGTTAAATTAAGACACATGGCCGCTGTAGACATTTTTGGTCCAATTCCGAGAACTAACAGAGGTTTTTGCTACATCTTTGACGCTGTTGAACTCACTTCAAAATTTGTTACTTTCACTCCGTTACGCAATTCTACTGCTAAAACTGTTTCGAGAGCATTTGTAAAACATTTTCTATTTCATGTAGGGCATGTGTTGAAAGTAATTTCTGACAATGGATCACAATTTCGTTCTGCTATATGGACACTCATGTTACGAGCTAGAAACATTTCTCCGATCTATATATCCAAGTACCATGCTTCTTCGAACCCTTGTGAACGATTAATGAAAGAAATTGGTAAACTGTGTAGAATATACTGCCACAAAAGACATATTGACTGGGATACACACATATTCTGCTTCCGAGATTTAATTAATTCCATACCAAATGAATCCACTATGCTATCTCCGTCTGTTATACTGAAAAATGCTGAACCACCTAACAAAATTAAAGAATTAGTAAACTTTCCTACATCTCGTCGATTACGACACCACGAAATAATTAACATTGCGCTAAAAAAACATCAAACGTGCCGCAGAGCGCCGAAGAAGACAGCAAATACAGGTTTGTACACGCCGTGACTTTCACATTGGACAGAAGATATTAGTACGTACACACTATTTATCCAGCAGAATAAAAGGTAAGTGCAGTAAATTTGAACTTCTATACGCAGGTCCATATCGGATTCGCAGCATTCCTCACCCCAATGTTGTACACGTCGAAACTTTGAGAACCAGGAAAAGTAAGGGCAACCACCATGTGTCGAACATTAAACCCTTTATTGAATGAAACCACTTTATGATTTAACGTGCTATGATACCACTTATGACCACTTATACAATTATATTCACGTGATTAATTATTGATGACTATCGTATTTTTTCTTGGCAAGTGCCCGGCAAGGTAAGGTTAGCAGGTCGCTCTTCTTGTCGTTACACATCAGACCGTGCATATTTTTCAAAACAAACTTACATATTTTATGAATAATTATGCAATTCTATGTAGTGACGTATTAATTTTATCAAATTCTCTCTCCATTAAAGTCTTTAATTCTCTCCTCTAGTAACTACACTACATACAAGCTGGACACAACGAACGTCACATTTTGTCTTTCTTATGTATGTACAATTGTTTTCATGTTTTGTTTGTATGCACTGTGAAATAGTTAAGGTATAACACACACCAGTTGACTTTGACATTTTTTGCCGTATGATATCTCAACATAGTAACTGTTTTACATTTTTCTTTTTTTTGCTGCTGCATTGTGATATTCTCTGTACATTTTTGCCTTTGAACACTGTCTATGCTTTTGACATATTACGTTTTCTGTCATGTTATGCTGTATGCTTAATTATGTCACCATAAACCAGTCATTATTTAGTGGGTATATGATTTAAATGCAAGACATTAACCTTTGTTCATCAATTTCAGAAAGAAATGATGCGTAAAGGAAATAAATTAAACAGAAATGGGAATTTCAACTACGGAATAGACGAAAGAAGATACAAAAACCTTATGAGGAAGAGTAAATGGATCAGAATTAATAAGCATTAACAAGAATATACTATACACATCGTAGAATAGCAGTCTTGACTAATTTTTTCTTTCAGAATACAAGGCGATTGATACAGGCTGTCAGACAGAACTACACATCTTAGTTTTAGTGATGAAATATGCTAGAGATAAGGAATAGTTGTGTAATGAGTAATGAAGTGATTTTTTGCAGATGATAATGAATGCTGATGAATAATGATGAAGAATATGCTACTATGGATAATGAAGTTTTTCTTTACAGGTGATGATAATAATGGAGTTATGATAATATAAATAATGAAGTGATGGATAATGAAGTTTTTTTCTTTGCAGATGAGGATAATGTTGAAGTTATGTATTTATGCTATGTAGTTATTTAAGTATTTGTTGCAGTTCGCTTTGACAGCAGGTGTTATATTGCATAGTATAATGACTGAAGGTTTTGGAAAGGACAGCTATGGAACACATTTTTATACACATTTCACTACCTGTTAATTCGAAGTTCACTACTTTTCAGCACAAAATACATTTCTTCTTTCAGCTTAATAATCCATTTTTTATATATTTTTGCAGGAGAAATTATGAGATTAATGTGCTATAAGCAGTTGTTCATTAAATCTATGTCATCTATGAATGTGATTACATATACTCTACTTGTTTCATAATATTGCCACAGCTGACTTATGACGAATGACGTTACACATATTCATTTACAGGAACAACCCAGATGCACATTTTTTTCTTTTTCTCTTCTTGCTTTCCCTTATAATTACCCAAAGCAATGCATTGCTAACAAAAAAAAATGTATCACCAGTTCCAAATAATGCTACCCATTTAAGAGAGTTCTGAATAATACTGGATGATGAACAATGTTTTGTACTATTCAATACTTGCTGGCCACTGAGTGCCAATAATTAGTTTAGCTAAATGAATTATGTTAATACTATACCATTCATTAGCTCCTGTTTCAATGATGACTTTTGATGTTTTGTAGCTGGCCACTGAGTGCCAATAATTAGTTTAAATGAATCATGTTAATACTATACCATTCATTAGTTCCTGTTTCAATGATGATTTTTGATGTTTTGTAGCTGGCCACTGAGTGCCAATAATTAGTTTAACTAAATGAATTATGTTAATACTATACCATTCATTAGCTCCTGTTTTCAATGATGACTTTTGATGTTTTGTAACTGGCCACTGAGTGCCAATAATTAGTGTAACTAAATGAATTATGTTAATACTATACCATTCATTAGCTCCTGTTTTCAATGATGACTTCTGATGTTTTGTAACTGGCCACTGAGTGCCAATAATTAGTGTAACTAAATGAATTATGTTAATACTATGCCATTCATTAGCTCCTTTTCAATGATGACTTCTGATGGTTTATAATTGGCCACTGAGTGCCAATAATTAGTGTAACTAAATGAATTATGTTAATACTATGCCATTCATTAGCTCCTTTTCAATGATGACTTCTGATGGTTTATAATTGGCCAATAAGTGCCAATGTTTACTATAATCAGTTAATTTTATGAACATTATTCTGTCATACTAAATATGCTTTGTAACTGGCCAAGGACTGCCACTGTTTATTGTAATACTATTACCCATGATGCCAATAATAGCTATAATCAGTTAATTTTATGAACATTATTCTGTAATACTAAATACATGGTACAGAAATGTTCAATAACTGGTCTATGAATGCCGCAAACTACTACTGTAATTCTCAATGAAGACTACTATGTGACTTAATGTCCTTCACCTTCTGAGCTAACTACCCTGAATTACTACAATATCCATTTGTCCTGTCCATCCTCATGATCATGGAGCACTATATTTGGTTTTTGCACTAATTCTACGTTGGTGTGCCTTGTAAGAGCGTGGTGTTGACACGACATGCTGTCCACCACCATCAGCGATGAAGACGTTATTATGGTCCCACTGTTTGGTGTACCTGATGTACTGCCAAAATGATAACAGAGAATATTACTTCAAAATTTTAGTGACATGGATACGCTGATAAATACTTCTGGGTAAAGAACTGCAAATTGTCTCACTTGGTGTTGTAATTCTGTGGAAAGATATGGACTTTCAGTGCAGCTGCGTGCAACCTAAGTGCTACAACCATGACGCAATCCTTCCTATTCCTTCCCTAATTCTTGTAAAATGAAAAAGTCATATACAGTGCGTGTGCACTTCCTTTCATTTGTTAATAAGATCAGTTATCCTGAAATTACTAAAGACTTCTATAGTGCATGTGCACTTTATTACACTCCTTGATTTGTTTGTTTGTTGTAGAAAAATACTAGAGAGTACTACAGTGTGTGTGCACTTTTGTCATTTGTCAATATGATTTGTGTTCATTAGGTTTATTTGTCGTAAAAATATTAGAGAATTTTTCAGTGCGTGTGCACTTTATGCCATTTGTACTCATTACATATATATTTTGTGGTTTTCTGATATGTTCTGTACTACAGTGCGTGTGCACTTTTGCCATTTATTAATACATTTTGTGATTTGCTGATATATTCTCAACTGCAGTTCATGTGCACTTATGACACTTGTCAACATAATTTTTTACCATTGCGTTTATTTGTTATGAAAATGCTAAAGAGTTTTTCAGTGCATGTACACTTATGTCATGTGTTAATATGTTTTGTGCTGAACGTCAGTAACTGTGCACTTACGTCATATTTTCTGTACTCATTGTCATTGTCTGGAATGTTTTGTACTCGGTGCATGTGCACCACATTTAATTCATGTACTACATCTGAATATTTTGTAAATTGTAAAACTTAATTAATTAAGAAAAAATTTGTTGCTCATGGCAAGTCCAAATGACTCACCATCGCTGCCAAATTTTTGCCCCGCCAGTGGAGGGTTATGAAACGCGTATGTATTTAGTACAGCGATGGCGAGGCATGACAGAATCTCTGACCAGAGAGTTATTTATCGTTGCTAGTCTGCACTTGACCGCGCGAGAGTTCAGTTGCATGTAGGGAGTCGGCAGGTTCAGTTGCATGTAGGGAGTCGGCAGGTGCAGTTGCGGTCGAGTTGCGAGAGAGTTCAGTTGTACGTAGCGAGTCGGAAGAGCATGTAGTAGCGCGCGAGAGACAGTTGCAGTTGTGTGTGAGGAGTCGGCGGGCGTCGACATGGGACTCTGGTCAAGATTCGGGACCAGGTATATTTTTTAAATACGGTAATGAAGCAGCACTGCGCTCATCTGATAATGTAATGCATCTTAAGTGTAATTAATTTGTTCAAGAATCGCCCCAATAATAATTTTATTTTCAAACCCAACATTTTAACAAAACAAACATTTTATTGAAAGAAAATTTCCCATGCATTTCCTTAAAGAAAAAATTTACTTAAGTTCAAAGAATTTTTGCGATGCATTTCCTCCAAGCTATGGCGAAAAATAAGAGCAGATGCAATTTTACTGAGGTAAGAACAGGGCCTAAAATCAACATTTCGGTCTATTTGCGTTTTCATTGTCACTGAGATTTCATTTTTATTGAATGGACTTTCATTTTTGTGGGGAGCTTACACATGGCTCAGATTGGTAATTCTCATTTAATTGTCATTGTCAACAAATTATTTTATTTGCAGGGAGGTTACACTAGGTTCTATTCTCGTTAACATTTAATCATTGTCATTCAAATTTCTCTGGGGAGGTTACAATTTACACCACCATTACTCTACCACGAAAATATAGGGGATACACTTGTCTGGTGTGAGACGCTCCTGGGGGGTCCACCGGGGGCCGAACCGCACAATAACCCTGGGTTCGGTGTGGGGCAGTGGAGGGGTGATGTGGACTGTGGTAGTCATCGTGGGCTTGCGCACCATTGTGGCTGCAGTGGGGACAGAGCCTCTCCATCGTTTCTAGGTCCCCGGTTAACATAACATAACATGATTAGCTTTGTTTGTCTTTACCAACCTGTTGAAAATGTTCTTGGATGGTCGACTACAATTGGTTAACACTGCATGACAGTTCCTCGATTGTTTGACATGGATTTGCTTCCAGTCGCTTGTTAAGGTATCACATTCCAATATTCTTGGTTTACTAAACTGATACGAGTTGGAATGATTAAAATTACCAGATTTGGTTTTAGAAAACCACCTTTCACATTTTCAAACTTCCTAAGCACATGGATAAACATCGAAAATATTTTTGTAGCAACTGTTACATTATTGCCCTTGTGAAAGTAAAAAACAATATGATGCCAGAAAATTGCTTCTTCTGAAATTTGCCCAAGCATTTCGCTATAAAATGGAAAAAATTAATATTTAATTTTCTAATAGTAAACAAGTCACTGTTACAATTTTCTAATAGTAAACAAGTCACTGTTACCTTAAACTTTCTATTGCACTACTCTGAATTACAAAATAAGGTAATAAATGACAGATGAGAAGTAGGAAGGTTACTGTGTACACTACCTACAGTCCCTGGTGAAATAGAGAAAGGAGCAGAACTACAGGAAGAGATAGAGATCAATGAGTAAGGTAATGGTAGTACAGAAACGGATGGGGAGAAGCATGTTATGAGCATATGGTCATAATCGTCTATTTTAACCAAGGAAGAAAATGATTAACTAGAAAAGGGGTTGATTAGGAATACACTTACGTCGAGTGATAAGCCCAGTGTAGTATATGGATATGAAGGGATATGAATGTAAGAGAAAGATGAACTACCATGTAGGAGAAACAGAAGAGGAATCTTAATCTGTTATTATTATTATTATTGTTATTATTAAAGAGTTGATCAAGTCTATGCTAAATAAAGGGGCCAAGTTGTCCCTCAGACAGCAAAAGATAGAAAAAATATTATTACATTGGAAATACGAGAAAAAGAAAAGACTTGCTAGAAAAAGGAAAAGAGGGTTTGAAGTAAGATTTGGTTAAAGCGAACAAAATGACAGAAAGCGAAAAAGAGTTTGAAATGAAAGAAGGATTGCCTTGGGCCTACAAGAAAGATCAAGCTTTATTGTGGTTCATTTGTTGAATGCACTTACTGTAGCCATGAGGCACAACAGAAATAGCAAGACGACTGTTTTAGTTATGCAATTATTTCACAATTGTTATGAAGTTTTATCTTGTTGAAGTTTTATCAGAATTTTGTTGAAGATATTCATCGGCACAAGGAGCAGGTAGTAATTAGCAGGTATTCTGAGCATTTGTGCATATGGTGAAATTTCATTAAGGTTATGAAATAAAAATGTGAGAAGATAGTTTTAATGACATGTATGGTGTTTTAAGTAAGTGTATTAGAAGCGTATTTAGTTAGTACATTATGTATAGCTATATTAGTTTGAAAGTGTAACTGATATTAAGGATGATAATCTTGATGTACTATTTTCTTTTTCTCTTCAGCTTTGATCTCCTCTTTCCCTACTTTTCCCTTTCTTTATCTCTCTAAAACTAGAAATACCTGTATTAATTTCCTGCTGTGCACCATAAAGGGTCATTGTGACAACTTTATCTTTTCTGTCTGTGTACGAAATTTATTTTGAAACTAAGTGACTGATGTACTAGGTAAAGCGTGTAGTTATAATATTTTATGTATCTCAGAAATAACCTGATTTATAGGCTAATCACCTCAGAGTAGTAGTTGGTTGATAAAGTTTGCCAGAATCAGGAATCTTATTATAAACTGGAAGTGGCTAAACTAACTCTCAGAAAACGGAATGACCATCAACTAAGCCTTTTATTTTCCTAGTTAGTATTGTGTGTGATCTCTGAGCACACTGAAGATTGTTTTGCAATTCTCTATGAAGTGTGCTTTGAAAAACTTGCAGGGTAATAAAAATGCAAACTGTAACAGTTCAGCAACTAAAGTTACGAAACCCTACAAAACTCTTTTTTTTAAAAAAAGAGATGAAAGTAGTCTTCTCATACTACCATTCATATGTTGATATTTAAGCACCAGTTACATTTAAAATTACTATTTAGAAAATACGTTTAAGATCATAATATCTAAGTTAAAGTAAAAAAGAAAATAAATATTGTATAAAGAAATTTTAGAAACCAGATGCTTTGCAGCAAGTTAAGATGGGGAGAGAGCTCTGTGACAGCTCAAAAGATTTGATATTATTTAGTGTTACAGTAATAACTTGCTGCCTCAGCGCTTGGGTGTATACTGTCATAAAAATGATGTTTTTCATGAGTCATCTATTTATGTTTATATGTTGATGTTCAAATATGAGTTGCAGACAAAGAGGAACTAATGCTACTAAAAAACATGTACTCATAACCATATTGAGTCGCAAAGACATTACAGAATGCAGCACGTGGCCATTAGAAGATGAACTGAAGCCCATTCTTAATATTATACTAATTGTCAAAAAGTTATGGCAGTGCTCTATATTTGTATGCTTTAATGGTTCCAAAAAGGTTCAAGGTGGGCCTAATGGCTTATGCAGTTGAGCTTGGGAACTCGTGGAGCTAGACTAGTTACTGATGATGTGCATCTGGGAATCCAGACATAAGTAGGAGCTAACTTACAAGTGTTGTAAGTTGGCAATAGAGCTTTTGCTTACCAGGTAATGTTGTAGCTTCTCAAGTTTCCTACAGGTAAAATACAGGAAGGCAGGTTCCGATTATCATTGACAGAACTGGTAATAAATGCATAACAGCATTGTTATTGCGGGGAGATCTTGAGAAATAATGGAGTCGAGAGTGAGCGTGTATGGACAGTTAGGTTATCGCAGTATTGTGGTGATAGATCTTATCTTAACCAAGCAATTATTATTGGATTTGTTGAAATCAGATTGTGATCTGATTTGTTCATTATCCTGTGGCTAGTGGTCCCATCCCGTACTCTTTAAGGTAATTGAGTGTTTCCTTTATGTATAAGAAATGGTTAATAGTAGAGATGGGCAAACTGAAACACGTAAATGTTTCGAAACAAATGAAACAGTACAATGTAATGTATCGATACGGTGTTTCGAAACAGTGAAACAGTTTGTGTTTTGTAATCTAATAAACCTACACATTTTATCATCTTGAATGTCTACTGTATAAGTATGTCCATATAAACACAAATGAGGTGCGAGAGCGCTAATCATATCGCAAAAAGTATGAAACTATCACTTAGGGGTCTTGGCAGTTTCGTATTTCCTGCAGCAAATGCGCTGCTTTTGTGTCATGTGACTTTCATACTTTTCAATTGGCTGAGGAAAGCCTTAGCTGAAGGCAGAAGAACCACCACGAACGGAACTGGAGGTGGGAGCAAACTGCAGAAACAACACATATGCTACTGGGATTCCCACATTTCATTAGTATGGCTAATATACCCATCCTGCTAATTTCCATGCACACAAAGGGAATCATTGTGGATAATAGACACAGTGACTATATACTCACAAATAACGCCAAATAATTCGAACAAATAATAAAATATAACAGAAAAATTTTTGTGTTTCAAAGTGTTTAGAACCGTTACTATAAATTTACGATGCTTCCCATTCACCATTACACTATCAGTGATATGTCAAACAGATTGCTTGCAATTATACCTACATCAAATTTATGTACATGTCTAATAACTGTCACTCTATGCCTTTTTTTATTTAAAATGTTGTAGTCTTACTTGCGTTTCTTAATATGATTACTGTACATAAACAGAGAAGCGTATGTTGTAAAAAAAGTGTAATTTAACTGAATGATTTTCACATATTTATTATTTTGAATGCGAATAGTATGCGTTGTTTTATTGTTTGGTTAGTGTTTATAAAGCAGATGCTACGCCATTTCGGAATAGGACAGTCAGCTAGAAACGAAGCTTTATTTTCGGACATCTTAAGCTTCATGCTATTGCTTGTCAAAAGATTTCGATACTCTTGAAAGTGTTTCATGAAGTGGTATGTTGTGTTTCAGTACCTGTGCCGAGCCCGAATCTCGTCCGACACAGAGCGGAATGAAACATCACTGTTTCGATACAATTAGTCCGTTCCAGGCGCAGGTGGACTGAAACAGTCTTATTTTGAAATAACGATACAGTTTCTGTGTCTGGCTCGAGATCCGAGACAGGGGCGGAATGAAACACCACTGTTTCGAAACAGTGAATGAACCATAGCCGTTCCAAAGCACTGAACCAGTTCCAGGTATCGATACACTGTATCGAAACATAGAAACAGTGGCCAAGTCTAGTTAATAGTAATTTTCATAAAAGGAGGAAGTGGTAAATAATAAGAAAAATCTAATATTACATCTTTCACTTGGCATTTAACTTGCTCTTTTCTTGAAGTTAGCAAAATTTGTACGACAAAAGAACTAAGGCACGAAATTTGTTTCGCTACTTTGGTAAACTATAAGTAAAAGAATGTTTGTTATCGCAAGGTTTCCCCCAAATATTCAGCATTTTAACCATAAATAAGCGGAATACTGAGGCTTTCATGGGTAATAACGAAACGTAATTATATTATATGTACAACAAGTCAGTGATATAGTAAATGTCCAACTGACTTTTAAAGAATCATTAATCACTTACTGTTGCATTTTATATGCTGTAAAAGGAAAAAAGTGTTAGTAATACGTGAATTACGATTTACTAAACAATAATAAAGCTAGTGCATCATATGGAAGGTATGTGCAAGTCAAAAATATATTAAGATGTATTAAGTTCTTAGCAAGTTTGCAGGACTACTGAAGTCACTTTATAATTTTATTTAAGTATTAACAAAAGGATACTTTATAGGTGTTCATGTATCTATAAAAAGGGAATTATTGGTTCTAGTACTTGAGTCTGTATAGAAAGATACTGTAGATTTTGTTTTAGAAATTCAAACACAACTCACAACCTCTTACAACACCTGGATCTTTGTACTATGTATGTGAAATTGTGTAAGAATGCACATACATATATGGGTGGAATGTGTACTGGAAAGGGATAGTATAAACCCAATACATGCAGGGCATCTACTCACCATTTACATACATAATCATAGACTGCTTACAAAATATTTCCTGACAAGTAATACACTCAGTTGTTGTTGTTGTTGTTGTTGTTGTTGTTGTGGTCTTCGGTCCAGAGACTGGTTTGATGCAGTTCTCCCTTCTACTCTATCCTGTGCAAGCTTTCTCATCTCCCAGTACCTACTGCAACCTACATGCTTCTGAATCTGCTTATTGTGCTCTTTCTTGGTCTCAATCTACGATTTGTAGCCTCCACACTGCCCTCCAATACTAAATTGGTGATCCTTTGATGTCTCAGAACATGTCCTACCAACCGATCCCTTCTTCTAGTCACATTGCGCCACAAATTTCTCTTCTCCCCAATTCTATTCAATACCTCCTCATTAGTTACGTGATCTACCCATCTTCAGCAGTCTTCTGTAGCGCCACATCTCGAAAGCTCCTATTCTCTTCTTGTCTAAACTATTTATACCCCACATTTCACTTCCATACATGGCTACACTTCATTCAAATACTTTCAGAAACAACTTCCTGACACTTAAATCTATACTCGATGTTTACAAATTTCTCTTCATCAGAAACGTTTTCCTTGCATTGCCAGTCTACATTTTATACCCTCTCTACTTCGACCATCATCAGTTATTTTGCTTCACAAATAACAAAACTCATTTACTACTTTAAGTGTCTCATTACCTAATCTAATTCCTGCAACATCACCCAACTTAATTCGACTACATTCTATTACCCACTTTTTGCTTTTGTTGATGTTCATCTTGTATCCTCCTTTCAAGACACTGTCTATTCCGTACAACTGCTCTTCCAAGTCCTTTGCTGTCTCTGACAGAATTACAATGTAATCGGCGAACCTCTAAGTTTTTATTTCTTCTCCATGGATTTGAATACCTACTCCGAATTTTTCTTTTGTTTCCTTTACTGCTTGCTCAATATACAGATTGAATAACATCAGGGAGAGGCTACAACCCTGTCTCACTCCCTTCCCAACCACTGCTTCCCTTTTGTGCAACTCGACTCTTATAACTGCCATCTGCTTTCTGTACAAATTGTAAATAGCCTTTCGCTCCCTGTATTTTACCCCTGCCACCTTCAGAATTTGAAAGAGAGTATTCCAGTCAACATTGTCAAAAGCTTTCTATAAGTCTACAAATGCTAGAAATGGAGGTTTGCCTTTCCTTAATCTATATTCTAAGATGAGTTGTAGGGTCAGTATTGCCTCATGTGTTCCAACATTTCTATGGAATCCAAACTGATCTTCCCCGAGGTCGGCTTCTACCAGTTTTTCCATTTGTCTATAAAGAATTCCCGTTAGTATTTTGCAGCTGTGACTTATTAAACTAATAGTTTGATAATTTTCACATCTGTCAACACCTGCTTCCTTTGGGGCTGGAATTATTATATTCTTCTTGAAGTGTGAGGATATTTCGCCTGTTCCATACAAATTGCTCACCAGATGATAGAGTGTAGTCAGGGCTGGCCCTCCCAAGGCCGTCAGTAGCTCCAATGGAACGTTGTCTACTCCCGGGTCCTTATTTCAATTTAGGTCATTCAGTGTTCCGTCAAACTCTTCACGCAGTATCATATCTCCCATTTCATCTTCATCTACCTCCACTTCCATTTCCATAATATTGTCCTCAAGAACATCGCCCCTGTATAGATCCTCTATATACTCCTTCCACCTTTCTGCTTTCCCTTCTTTGCTTAGAACTGGTTTTCCATCTGAGTTCTTGATATTCATGCAAGCGGTTCTCTTTTCTCCAAAGGTCTCTTTCATTTTCCTGTAGGCAGTATCTATCTTACCCCTCTTGAGATAAGCCGCTACATCCTTACATTAGTCCTCTAGCCATCCCTGCTTAGCCATTTTGCACTTCCTGTCGATCTCATTTTTGAGATGTTTGTATTCCTTTTTGCCTGCTTCACTTACAGCATTTTTGTATTTTCTCCTTTCATCAATTAAATTCAGTATCTCTTCCGTTACCCAAGGATCTCTACCAGCCCTCGTCGTTTTACCTACTTGATCCTCTGCTGCCTTCACTATTTCATTCCTCAAAGCTACCTATTCTTCTTCTACTGTATTTCTTTCCCCCATTCCTGTCAATTGTTCCCTTATGCTCTCCCTGAAACTCTGTAAGATCTCTGGTTCTTTAAGTTCATCCAGAACCCATCTCCTTAAATTCCCACCTTTTTACAGTTTCTTCAGTTTTAATCTACAGTTCATAACCGATAGATTGTGCCCAGAGTCCACATCTGCCCTGGAAATGTCTTGCAGTTAAAACCTGGTTCCTAAATCTCTGTATTACCATTATATAATCTATCTGAAACTTTCCAGTATCTCCAGGCCTCCTCCATATATACAACGTTCTATCATGATTCTTGAACCAAGCCTTAGCTATGATTAAGTTTGCTCTGTGCAAAATTCTACCAGGCAGTTTCCTCTTTCATTTCTTACCCCCATTCCATATTCACCTACTACGTTTCCTTATATTCCATTTCCCACTATCGAATCCCAGTCACCTATGACTATTAAATTTTCGTCTTCCTTCACTATCTGAATGATTTCTTTGATTTCATCATACATTTCTTCAATCTCTTCGTCATCTGCGGACCTAGTTTGCTTATGAACTTGTACCACTGTAGTAGGCGTGGGCTTCGTGTCTATCTTGGCCACAATAATGGCTCAAATGGTTCAAATGGCTCTGAGCACTATGGGACTTAACATCTATTGTCATCAGTCCCCTAGAACTTAGAACTACTTAAACCTAACTAACCTAAGGACATCACACACATCCATGCCCGAGGCAGGATTCGAACCTGCGACCATAGCGGTCGCGCGGCTCCGGACTGAGCGCCTAGAACCGCTAGACCACCGCGGCCAGCGGCCACAGTAATGCATTCACTATGCTGTTTGTAGTAACTTACCCACTCTCCTATTTTTTTATTCAGTATTAATCCTACTCCTGCATTACCCCTATTTGATTTTGACCAGTAGTCTTGTTCTTCCTATCACCGAATTCACTAATTCCCACTATATTTGACTTTAACCTATCCATTTCCCGTTTTAAATTTTCTAACCTACCTGCCCAATTAAGGGATCTGAATTCCACACTCCGATCTATAGAACGCCAGTTTTCTTTGTCCTGATAATGACGTCCTCCTGAGTAGTCGCTGTCCAGAGATCCGAATGAGGGACTATTTTACTTCTGGAATATTTTACCCAAGGGGTAAAGCTGCATGCTCTTGGGAAAAATTATGCTTTAGTTTCCCCTTGCTTTCAGCCTTTTGCAGTAGCAACACAGCAAGGCCGTTTTGGTAAGTGTTACAAGGGCAGATCAGTCAATCATCCAGACTGTTGCCCTTGAAACTACTGAAAAGGCTGCTGCCCCTCTTCAGGAACCACATGTTTTTCTGGCCTCTCAACAGATACCCCTCCTTTGTGGTTACACCTGTGGTACAGCTGTCTGTGTGGCTGAGGCACGCAAGCCTCCCCACCAATGGCAAGGTCCCTGGTTCATGGGGGCATATACTCAGTATCCGCTCATATTGGTATTAAAGTCAACATCATACTGAAACACGTATGTAACATAGCAGCGATGGCGAGGCATTGTAGCATCTGTGACCAGAGAGTTTGCGCTTGACCGCGCGAGTGTTGCGAGCGGTTCTCAGTCTGTCAGTGAGTCATTGCGAGTCTGTAGCTCTGTCTAGTTGTCGCTATGCAGAGCAGTACTCTGTCAGTAGTCGTTGCGAGTCTGTAGCTCTGTCTAGTTGCAGAGCAGTACTCGGTCAGTAGTCGTCATGCAGAGCGGTCGGTCAGTAGTAGCAGCCCAGTGCGATTGCGTGATGTGGTCTGGCGACAACACTGGTCAAGATGCTGAATGAGGTATACTGTTAATTAATATAATCATTAGATAATGAAAAATTTGTTTATTGTAATTAATTTCCAACACATGCCCCAATAATAATTTTGATTTCAAAAGCATTTTTTTAAAAAAATTTTATTGTTTATTGAACTAAAGATTTAATTGCACTTCCCCTTTCATTCCACTTCCGTTAAAGAAAAATTTCAGTAAAATCAAAAAAAAAAGGAATATTATTATTTGCAATGCAGTTCCTCCAAGCCGTGCGCAGAAATAAGAGCAGAAATTTGACATCCAGTTATTCTGAGGTAAGACTTTAATTCTGATTGTTTTACACAGGGCCAAAGACCGATATTTCGGTTTAATTGAATTTTCTTATCACTGAATTGACCTTAATTTTTTGTGAAGAACTTATATTTGAGTCGGATTGCGAATTTCACATTTTTGTTGCCATTGTCAATACATTTCATTGTGGGCAGGTTACGCTTAGAGCAATGTCCAGTAGCATTTCAATTAACTATTGTCATTACATTTAAAATTTTTTGTGGGGAGGTTACACTTGGCGACACCCAGTCCAGGATCGTATTTCGTTGAGAGTCTTTTGAAAAACAGTCAGATATCTGCTCTTATTTGCTTAGATATAATTAGGATTTGGCGCAACGCTTTTATTAACTTGTGACTTTTTTTCTACAGGTCAACGGCAATTCGTTGCTCTGTTGTATTTGTGTGTTGTTTTTGCATTTGTGATTATTTGTTTTGTGAATAATTGACTGTTGTAAAAATGCCGCGAAAGACTATGAATAGTGTATCGCGAGGTATTACGAACGAAACTACCGATTTAAACAACTTTACCGATAGGACATGTGACACGCAGTGTAATCATGACAATCCTGCGTCCACTAACAATCAGTGCATTATAACCACTAGTGATGACTTTTATATTAATGATGAACAAACGAACTCAATTGTCTCGTCTGTTAATTTGACGACAATTGATGACGCGGGACGCTCTATTGTAATGAGCGCTGCCCAGCTTAACACACCCGATTTGGAAAATTCAAGTAACATACAAACAAATTTTTCGAATGAAAATGGTCAGTGTAGTGAAAGTACGACGGATTTATTTAATTCCGAAATAGGGTCTGACAGTGTATGTTTAACTGGCAAACCTTTTTGTAAATTACAGAATGACCAAATGGTCACGCAAAACGAGACAATTCCAGATCGACCATTGAACAGCACAGAGAATAGAAATGCTAATTTTGAATCGGATCCAATTATGGCATTTTTGCGGCAAAATTTCAAACAGTTTAATGAAAAATTTAATAAAATTGATGAAAATTTCAAACAACAGAACGAAAAACTAGACAAACTTATTGAACAGATCAGACAACAGAGTGAAAGTTTCGACAACCATGACAAACAACTTAGCGAAACAATTGATAAAAGTTTCGAGCTCACAAAAGAAAAACAAGACGACCTTAAAGAATGGAACAAACAAGTTAGTGAGCAGATTACAGCTGTTACCGTGCAATGTCAGGACAGTAAAGGACAATTACGTGTGGATACTAAGACTTGTGCTAATAACAGTAATGAAGAAGTTGGCACTGTTGCACAAGAATTAAGTAGCACACGTGTAGGCACAACAGAATCACATAAAGACGGGATTATTGCAGTCACCGAACAATGTTCAGCAAACGAAACACAGATACACGAAATTAATGCAATCACTGAACAATGCCCTAAAAACGCAGTACAGATTTGCGACGAAGTTAATTTAGAGTCAGTGGAAGTTTCACACACTGCGAATACGGAAGTCAATAATAAAAGTGAACGACAGAACAACCAAAATGTCGAAAGTTTTCAAGTAACAGAATTAAAAACTATTTCAGTCACCAATACGTCACAGAATCCGCCACGTTGCGAGCATTTGTCTGACTCACGCAACGTGTATAATGTGAACAATTTACAGAGACTACGCGAATTAAAATCCGAAAAGCTACGCGACTTAAAATATGAAAAGCTACGCAACTTGAAGTACGAAATGACACAGACGAACAGATTCACTCACAAACCCGAACGTGTTATCAAACCGAGTGACGAGAACGTAGATTTCGAGCAATTTGCATTTGTAAGAAAATGTAAAGAACTTAATAATGACAGCGTACAGGTACACGCTTTGCACTGTATACGACAATTTATCTTAGTACTTTCACCGCTATTACCTGTGATGGAGAAACTAGCTTTGAACCTGAGGCGACAATTTGCTATCGAATTTTCATCAGCATTACCTATTATGCAGAAACTGGAACTAGTAAGAATACAGCGATTTACTTTTGGAATTTTACCGCTATTGCTTGCAACGCAAAAGCTAAAATTTATTTGCAGTGCGTAAAGACCTCAGGGGATTCATTACGCTTTAATGAATATGTGCCGTAGCGAGCATAGGGCCCCGAGCTGTAGTAGTGCTGTTTCATCTTTAGTTTTCTGCACTGCTGCCTTTTCTTCTACTATCCTTTATATCTATCAAAACTGCTCTTTAACTATTGCTCTATCTAGGATTAAGAATATGTAAAGAAAACCCGATGTGACAACTTTTACCGAATGTGACAATTTTCATTAGGCACACCAGAACTACCAGTGTAATTTTAATATCAGAAAAAAAATTTTAATCATCAGTATGTGTAATATTAACAGCAAACGCATTTTTTTTGTAACAATAGACGTTTTTCACCGCAACAGCATGAAAGTCAACCGCTTAGCATACCTAACCAACAATGCAGTCTACAAGGTCAACCAAACTTTAATGTTTCGCCGCGTGCATGTATAGTCTCAGCTACAACAAATAGTAACGCACGGCAGCAAAGAAATAACTACGTACAGACAACACTCTATTTCAACTCGTATCACAATGCGCCGTATAGAAATTACTATCATGACAGACGTAAAAAAAAAAAATGATGAGCACAATTTTCAGCGTACATTTAATAACAGTCGATCTTATGAGCAGCAACAACATCAGCAACAACAAATAATCATGAATGAAACAGACAATAGGTGTCATCCATAGCGTCACACGTCAGTAAGAAATAACAAAGCAGTTCATATAGTGGATATGCCACAATATTCTCCCGTAAATAATAACACATACGATAGTTTTTAACCAGATACAGCACAGATTGCATATTACAGTAACGCAAACATTAGTTTTGACACGCAGAATTTTTTTCACGAGAATGTAATTTGAAACATGCTCTGTTGAATGCTCCACTGTTATCGCACCCAGATCTTACTAGAAATTTTTCCATTGCCACCGACAGTTCTAACACCGCTTTAGGCGAACACATTTTCCAGGAAATTGAAGAAGATGCTTCTATAGTAATCAAAAACATCGCATTTGCAAGCCGCATTCTGTCACCTGCTGAGCGAAATTACTCCGTTACAGAACTTGAAACATTATGTGTTGTATGGGCTTTTACGAGATTTCGGCACTTTCTTTATGGCAGACATACCACCGTTTACACAGACCACAGAGCGATACAATTTTTACTCTCGTCTAAATTTACTCACGACAGGTTAAGTAGATGGAAACTTTATTTACAGGAATTTAATTTTACAATTGTTCACATTCCCGGCACACAAAATGTTATAGCAGACGCACTATCGCGTTCTCTCGGCAACAATCAGCAAGACGTAGCAACCAATTTCTGCAAAACAAATTTCAGTGTCATGTACATTCAGCAAGTTGCGTTTGAAAACTTTATTTCATCGTCATTACAGGACATAGCAAAGGAGCAAAATAAAGACAATGTGTGGAAAGAAATTAAACACCTTTGGCAAGATAAGAATAATGTTACGATTAGAAACCATTACACTGTACGCAATGACATTCTGTTTCGCCGCTCTCATCCTGACAGCAACAATTGGTTACTATGCATTCCTGACGAACTGGTCAACAAATTAATCTGGTACACTCATTTAAGTTACGCACATTACGGAGCACGAAAATGTTTTCTTATACTGAGACAGAACTGTTATTTTGCCAACATGGAGAAACGTATACGACGAGTTTTAGCGTCTTGTAAAATTTGCCAGAAAGCTAAATCTGACACCACTTTACATATTCCTCCTTTATATCCCATTATACCTGTTAAATTAAGACACATGGCCGCAGTAGATATTTTTGGTCCGATTCCGAGAACTAACAGAGGTTTTTGCTACATTTTTGTCGCTGTTGAGCTCACTTCAAAATTTGTTACTTTCACTCCGTTACGCAAAGCTACTGCTAAAACTGTTTCGAAAGCATTTGTAAAACATTTTCTATCTCATGTAGGGCATGTAATGAAAGTAATTTCTGATAATGGATCACAATTTCGTAGTAGCGTATGGACACGCATGTTACGAGCTAGAAACATTTCTCCGATCTATATATCCAAGTACCACGCTTCTTCGAACCCTTGTGAAAGATTAATGAAGGAAATTGGTAAACTGTGTAGAATATACTGCCACAAAAGACATATTGATTGGGATACACACATACTCTCATTCCAAGATGTAACTAATTCCATTCCAAATGAATCCACTATGCTACCTCCGACTGTTATACTGAAAAACGTTGAACCACCGAACAAAATTAAAGAATAAGTAAAATTACCCTAATGTAGGCGACTAAGACACCACGAAATAATTGACATTGCGCTGAACAACATCAAACGTGCCGCAGAGCGCCGGAGAAGACAGCAAAAACAGGTTTGTACACGCAGCGACTTTCACGTTGGACAGAAGATATTAGTACGTACACACTATTTATTCAGCAAATTAAAAGGTAAGTGCAGTAAATTTGAACTTCTATACGCAGGTCCATATCGGATTCGCAGCATCCCTCACCCCAATGTTGTACACGTCGAAACTTTGAGAACTAGAAAATCGAAAGGGAATCACCATATCTCAAACATTAAACCGTTTATTGAGTGAAACCACTGTATGATTCTACACACTATGATGCCATTTACTAATGCAAATATTTCACGTGACTAACTACTGATGATTATCGTATTTTTTCTTGGCAAGTGCCCGGCAAGGTAAGGTTAGCAGGTCGCTTTTCTTGTCGTTACACATCAGACCGTGCATATTTTTCCAGATGAACTTACGTATTTTATGACTAATTATGCAATGTTAGCTAATGACATGTTAATTTCATTACATTTTTTTCCTCATTAAAGGCTTTAATTCTCGCCTCTATTAACTACACTACATACAAGCTGAACAGAATGAACGTCACATTTGTCTTTTTTATGTACGATTGTACTCCAGTTTTGTTTGTATGTATTGTGAAATAGTTAAGATATAACACACACCAGTCGACTTTGACATTTTTTTTTTTTTTGCCTTATGACATCTCAACATCGTGACTGTTTTACATTTTTTTTTGCTGCTGCATTGTATTATTCTGTGTATATTTTTGCATTTGAACACTGTCAATGTTTTTGACATATTACGTTTTCTGTCATGTTATGCTGTATGGTTAATTATGTTACCATAAACCAGTCATTATTTAATGGGTATATGATTTAAATGCAGGACATTAATCTTTGTTCATCAATTTCAGAAAGAAATGATGCGTGTAAGAAATAAATTCAACAGAAATGGGAATTTCACCTACGGAATAAACGAAAGAAGATGCAATAACTTTATGAGGAAGAGTAAATGGATCAGGATTAACAAGCATTAACAAGAATATACTATACTCATCATAGAATAGCAGTCTTAACTAATTTTTTCTTTCAGAATACAAGGTGATTGATGCAGGCTGTCAGACTGAACTACACATCTTAGTTTTAGTGATGAAATATGCTAGAGATAAGGAATAGTTGTATAATGAGTAAGGAAGTGATTTTTTTGCAGATGATAATGAATAATGATGAAGGATATGATGTTATGAATAATGAAGTTTTTCTTTACAGGTGATGATAATAGTGAAGTTATGATGATATGGATAATGAAGTTTTCTTTACAGATGAGGATAATGTTGAAGTTATGTATTTATGCTATGTAGTTGTTTAAGTATTTGTTGCAGTTTGCTTTGACAGCAGGTGTTATATTGCATAGTAGGATGACGGAAAGTTTTGGAAAGGACAGCTATGGAACACATTTTTATACACATTTCACTACCTGTTAATTCGAAGTTCACTACTTTTCAGCATAGTGTGCGTTTCTTCTTTCAGGTCAATAATCCATTTTGTAATTTTTCCAGGAGAAGCTTTTCATGATACTTACTAAACCTGTTACTTATTATACCTGTTCTAGTACTTGCATTTTTATATTTTTACCCATTTGTGTCTATCGTTTATAAATGTGATCACATGTACTGCCTTGTTACATAATCTTGCTACAGCTGACTCATGACGAATGATGTTACCTATCCTCATTTGCTGCAATAGGTCAAAAGCAAATAGTGTTATGTTTCAGCAATTAATTATCGATCCCAACGCAATGCATTGCTACCAAAAAAATGTATTACCAATCCCACATAATGTCACTAGTTTATGATAATTCTGAATAATACTGATTAGCTCTGAATAGTATGTCGCTTCAGTAATGACTTCTTAATGAGACAAAAAAAAGTATATATTTAAGATAATGCTTTGTCACTAGCTAATAACTGCCACTGTTTATTGTAATGAGACTACTTATAATGCCCATGATTATTAATGCTTTGATTGTAACTAGCTGATTTTTAATAATGACTTTGTAATGATCGGAATATTACTGAATGAGGAACACTGTTTACTGTAATGAGACTACTTATAATGCCCATGATTATTAATGATTTGACTGTAATTAACTGATTTTAATAATGACTTTGTAATGATCTGAATACTACTGAAGGAGGAACACTGTTTATGGTAATGAGACTGCTTATAATGCCTGTGATTATTAATGCTATGACTGTAATTAACTGATTTTTAATAATGACTTCGTAATAATCTGAATAATACTAAATGATGAGTCTATTCAATACTTGCTGGCCACTGAGTGCCAATAATTAATGTCACTTGAAGAATTGTTATTAATTATGCCATTAATTAGCCCTTTTTTTCCCATGTTGAGTTTTCATGTTTTGGTTAATGGCCAATGAGTGCCAATAATTTGTATCACTCAATGTATTATGTTAATGCTAGGCCAATAATTGACTCTCCTTTTCAACTAAGACTTCTGATGAACATTATTCTGTCATACTAAATATACTTTGTAACTGGCCAAGGACCGCCACTGTTTATTGTAATACGATTACCCATGATGCCAGCTAGTGATTCTTAATAGATTGGAATGACACATAATTAATTAACTATGGTACTGTTTAATAATGCTTTGTAATTAGGAGAAGACTAATGATTCTTACTATATTAGAATGACAAATGATTAATTAGACAAATGATTAATTAACTGTAATTAGACAAATGATTAATTAACGATAAATGATTAATTAACTGTAATTAGGAAAAGGCTAATGATTATTATTGGAATGACAAATGATTAATTAACTGTAATTAGGAGAAGGTTAATGATTCTTAATTATACTCTGTAACTGAAAAGAATGCGATTATTTCATAATACTTTGTAACCAGGAAAAGAAGGCTACTGATTCTATGTAAAACAATTAATGAACATTTTTCTGTAATACTACATACTTGGTACAGAAATGTTCAATAACTGGGCTATGAATGCCACAAACTATCAATGAAGACTGTAATTGTCAATATTATGTGACATAATGTCCTTCACCTCAT
Source organism: Schistocerca serialis cubense (assembly GCF_023864345.2). NCBI lineage: Eukaryota > Metazoa > Arthropoda > Insecta > Orthoptera > Acrididae > Schistocerca > Schistocerca serialis. Next base: position 467,929,097 of record NC_064643.1, read on the forward strand.
GAGTTAACTACCCTGAATTACTGCAATGTCCATTTGTCCTGTTTATCCCACTGATCATGGAGCACTATATTTGGTTTTGCACTAATTCTACGTGGGTGTGCCTTGTAAGAGCGTGGTGTTGACACGACATGCTGTCCACCACCGTGAGCGATGAAGACATTATTATGGTCCCACTGTTTGGTGTACCTAATGTACTGCCAAAATGAAAACATGGAACATTACTACGACAGTTCAGTGTCTTGGCTACACTGATAAATTCTGATGGGAAAAGATCTTCAAGTTGTGTCACTTGGTGTTGTACTTCTGTGGAAAGATATGGACTTTCAGAACAGCTGTGTGCAATCTAAAGTGCTACAACCATGATGCAATCCTTCCCTTTCCTATCCTAATTCTTGTCACATAATGAAAATCATTTTTTTGGTAACATCATTTCTGTTCGTAGGTTATACATTTTTTTCGATTCGCTGAACTCCAGTGCGAGTACACTTATGTCACTGGTCGACATGATGTTTGCCATTATGTTTATTTGTTGTGAAAATGCTAAAGACATTTTTCAGTGCATGTGCACTTTGGACATGATTTTCTTGCCATTATGTTTATTTATTGCGAAAATGCTAAAGACATTTTTCGATTTGTTCTGAAGTACAGTATATGTACACTCTTGTCTTTTATATTGTATATACATTTTTTTATTTTCTGAACTACAGTGCATGTGCACTCATGTCACTTGTCAACATAATATTTTTTGCCAGTCTGTTTATTTGTTCTGAATATGCTAAAGAATTTTTTCAGTGCCTGTGCACTTTGTTATCTGTCAAAAAATTTGTATATACATTTTTCTGATTTGCTACTATGTTTGTATTCACATTTTGTCTTTGTCTGATATATTTTGTACTTAGTGCGTGTGCACAACATTTAAATATTCTGTAAGTTGTAGGATTTTGTTAATTAAAGAAAAATTTTGCCGCGCTTGGCAAGTCCAAATGACTCACCATCGCTGCCAAATTTTTGCCCCCCCAGTGGAGGGTTATGAAACACGTATGTAACATAGCAGCGATGGCGAGGCATTGTAGCATCTGTGACCAGAGAGTTTGCGCTTGACCGCGCGAGTGTTGCGAGCGGTTCTCAGTCTGTCAGTGAGTCATTGCGAGTCTGTAGCTCTGTCTAGTTGTCGCTATGCAGAGCAGTACTCTGTCAGTAGTCGTTGCGAGTCTGTAGCTCTGTCTAGTTGCAGAGCAGTACTCGGTCAGTAGTCGTCATGCAGAGCGGTCGGTCAGTAGTAGCAGCCCAGTGCGATTGCGTGATGTGGTCTGGCGACAACACTGGTCAAGATGCTGAATGAGGTATACTGTTAATTAATATAATCATTAGATAATGAAAAATTTGTTTATTGTAATTAATTTCCAACAAATGCCCCAATAATAATTTTGATTTCAAAAGCATTTTTTTTAAAAAAATTTTATTGTTTATTGAACTAAAGATTTAATTGCACTTCCCCTTTCATTCCACTTCCGTTAAAGAAAAATTTCAGTAAAATCAAAAAAAAAGGAATATTATTATTTGCAATGCAGTTCCTCCAAGCCGTGCGCAGAAATAAGAGCAGAAATTTGACATCCAGTTATTCTGAGGTAAGACTTTAATTCTGATTGTTTTACACAGGGCCAAAGACCGATATTTCGGTTTAATTGAATTTTCTTATCACTGAATGGACTTTAATTTTTGTGAAGAATTTACATTTGAGTTAGATTGCTAAGTTTGTTTAATTGTCATTGTCAGTAGATTTCATTGTGGGGAGGTTACAATACATAGAGTATTGGCACTGCCTGGTCAGGAAGTACGTAAGTGCTGTACGTTCTGTGAATTAAATATTAATTTGTGGAACAGTACACAAAGTTTTGACCACTGCAGTGATTAATTTTAGAGGCAAATCGGTATATATATTGTTGAATGTTGTCAAGAATATTATTAGTGCAGACTGTAAGTACAAATCATGTTCACATTATTCTGTAGCAGCACAAGGTAAAGTTAAATGTCAATTGCTGTGTAAAAGTTGAGTTATATAATGTTAATTCTCATGTGTCAATAGAAATGCCAAAGTTAAAATTAGATGTAAGGCATCGCATTGATAACAGCTGGTCCTACACAGAATAAAATTACAACAGCAGGTTAATGAAAAGTTGAAAAAGTTGGTTTCAAAAGTAAATTCAAATCTTAACGAGGTGTGCAAAAATTGTGATGCCCAACGTTAGGGATCTGAAAGTAACTTATTGAAAAGGTTGGAAATGAACGAAACTGTCTGCTGCAGATTCACTGAGGATTCGAGCAGAAGTGTTTTAACATGAGCAGACAGTGATCCAAGAATTAAATAATATCAGTGACAAGACAATGTTTGATCAACACACTAATTTTATGGCACATGTAACAGAGATAGGTTGCACGCTGAACGCTGAGCAAACAACATGTGTCGTTTCAGACACAGTGGCTGCCCCATTATAAAGTAGTTCACGAGAAGCTAGTTAAAACCGACAAAGAATTTTCGAAGTTGTTAAGGAGTGTATTAGAGCCTACACCTCTTACATCAGAAGAAGCTGCATTGATTGGATGTCAAAAACGTAGTTATTTCGATCTGAACAGAAATGTGCATCTGAAACTATTCACACAGAAATCTGTGGACAGATTATCATTCTCCTAGTCTGCATGAGAGGAAATTTCTTGTGCAGCTGGATATATCACGGGTGGGAATGATGTAGCTAACGACTGAAACGATTTACAGGAGTCCACGGACAAATTTTTAAACGAGTGTTGGTCTGTAGAAACTCAACGAGAACTGCTTATAGATTTCTGAAGCAGTAGTAAGTATGAAGTAGATCATGGCATAATGAAAGGTTTCTGCAATTACTGGTGAGAACAAATTAAGTATCTGGACACAGACATGGGCACAGAAATGTTTGCCGTGGGTACAGAACGTATGTTACCGCTCTATATTCGCAACGCTAGTCGCAATGCCGAGTGATATTTGCAAGAATTACATGCATTTACTCAAAAGAATTTAATGATTGCATTGTAATAATCATAGACTACAGAGTTTACAACTGAAATGCAGGAAGGTGTAAGACAAGTGCGTCTTATGAGCGGTCGGGTGTTGCGCCCTTGACACACCCAACAAGCGGGTCAGTGGCAGTTATTGTACCGATAATGAGGAATATGACACTGTGCATACGGCACAAGACTTGTTAAGCTGGACAGTTTTTTTGTGCAACATCGGTCAATGAGAACAATGTACAAGATCCCAACTTTCATTCAAAATCTGACAATAAAGTTCATGTAATACGTACAAATGAAGTGCAGACAGCAGAAAACATAGATGACCTTGGTGACATAATGGGAAAGTATATTCACCAAATAGTTTGGTTCAACCATGGATGGGGTTTTCTAATAACATTGATAGCAGTGGGAGAGACTCACTTGCAGCACTAAGTGTATGTGCATTGTGGCATGATCTTCCCAGCACTAGCTGAAATCATCTTGACGTTATTGACATATTTCACACACCAGATACAAGTGGTCTTGTGCAGCTGTCTGATGAACAGGAACCGAATGGGACAGGAATAATAAGAGAAAAAACTCATTTATCTGACAAGTGTGGGAACTTTGGTCTCCAAACAGTGAAAGGTCTCTGTTGGATTCCTTTCATGTTAATTTCTTAAATCTGTTGTCATTTACAGCATAAATTCCTCTTCTAAATTTACTGTGGTGTTTCTGATTATCTGGGAGGAGACTGAGCAGTGAAACGTGTTACTTTTACACATAAACAAGAACGATCTGCCACACTACTACACTTTAAAACACAGTTTATATGTAATTCATGTCACACAGTCTCATACGGAACCTACATCCGCTTTCTTTTATATACTGTATATGATAAGATACTGTCATCCCCCTTCCCTTCTGTGTGAGGGGATGAATGAGCAAATGTATTTATAGTTGCATGCTTGATGGTAGCAGACAAGCCTGTCTGCTAGAGAACAGTAGGACCAACGTTGGAACAGGTAGCTACGCTTCCTAAAAGCAGAGGGGTTTCTATTCTTAGTATAGTCCTGCCCGTCCCTTGTCATGTTGGTATAGGAAGCTGCCTCTCTGGTCACTTCCGTTTGTATCTGTTAAGCACGCTTGGTAGGGGCCCAGGTCAGTCGGTCCGCAGCGAGCGTCTGAAGTGATAAGATCTCCAGCTAAGCGCATGTCTGCTAAGTCCGTAGGACAATGAATTTCTTAAGTTCAGCCTAACTGAAAATTTAATCACCTTTATTTAAGGTTTAGCTCTAAAATATCTAATGTTATCTTAAATTGCAACGCAGTGTAATTCGAGTGTGAAGTTCAGAATATCTTCCAGTAGTTGCTTTGTCACTACTTTGTGAATAAAGTGGAACCACGTCTTGATCAGTAACTCTAACTAAGATCATCAATCTTAAATGCGAATATGCGTGAGATTATAATGTCTCGTCTTGAGAATATTTTTCAATATAGCATATTTTCTTTATGTTCAACCCACGTGGGGTGTACTTTGTGAGACCAGTACCACGTGCTTATACAATTCTTTGACCCATCAGATTAATAGTAAGACGATAGTAACCAGTTTGAGGTTTTTCTTTTGTAAATTGCGTATCAATGTAATTTATTTTAATTATCAAAATTATTGTGGAGTTACACTCTTTGTGTAAACCAACTTGACCACGTGAAGCATGTAGTGTAAGCATCTAAGTAGCCCTCAGCTATTCTTTTCAGGAAGATTTCACAGAGAGGTAGTATAACACCAGTGTGTGGTAATTTCATGATGGACAGGATTGCGCTCCGAACGTAACTTCTTTGGGTAAAAATTGAATCGGTTGGTTGTGGTTAATTTCCTCTTGGATATGTTTCAGGGTTCTTCATGTGTTATTTTATGTATGCAGTGTTGTATGTAGTCTCCCAATCTTGGCTCCCTATTTGATGTGTTACGTAAAATTACAAACTCATATTTTCGCAATCCGAAATAAGGCACCAGTTTCGTTATGAATCAAGTTTGATATGCTGAAATTTTAATGGAACAATGATGAATGTTAAAATAAATGTCCAAATATAAACTGATTTATTTCTTTTTATTTAAATTGTCTTGATATATATATATATATATATATATATATATATATATATATATATATATATATATATATATATTGTAACCTCCCCACAAAAATGAATGATAATAATTAATTAAATGTAAATGGGCATCGTGCTAAGTGTAACCTCCGCGTGAAAATATGAAAATGAAAAGAATTGAATAGAATTGCAAATAGTGCCAAATGTTAGCTTCCCACAGTAATAAAAGTCAATGATAATAAAAATGTGCAAAAATGTTAAGTCCCCACAAAATTGCTGAATAATAATGACCCAAATGTTGTTGAGCTCCCACAAAACATAGTCAAATTGTCAAATTGAAATAAAAGCGACTGTACCTTCGCTACAAAAATACTGAAAAATAATGGCCCAATATAAACTTGACACAAAAATTGAGAAATGAACATTAATCATTAAACCCACAACAATAGGGAAGCATCGCTGACCTTAGGCCCTGTGCAATAATTAATCTAATAAATTGATTCTGGGAGGAAAAGCATGGGAAATATTGTTTCAATTGTAATAATTCTTTTCTTAAAAATGATTGCTTTGAAAACAAAATTATTATTGGGGCATTTCTTGAACAAATTAATTACAATTAACATACATTACATTATCAGATGTGCGCAATGCTGCTTCATTACCTTATTTAACAATATACCTCGTCCCGAATCGTGACCAGAGACCCATGTCGACGCCCACCGACTCCTCACACACAACTCCGACTCGAAACTGATTCCAGCACACAACAGTGTCCAACTCGGAACTGAACTACATGCTCTCGCGACTCGCTATGTACAACAACTGCACTCACGCGCGGTCAAGCGCAGACTAGCAACGATAAATAACTCTCTGGTCAGAGATTCTGTCATGCCTCACCATCACTGCTACTGAATACATACGTGTTTCATAACCCTCCACTGGGGGGGGGGGGGGGGCAAAAATTTGGCAGCGATGGTAAGTCATTTGGACTTGCCATGAGTAACAAATTTTTTTCTTAACTGATTAACTTTACAATCACAGAATATTCAGATGTAGATCATGAAGTAAATGTGGTGCACATGCACCGAGTACAAAATATATATACAATGAGTATAAAACAAATGACATAAGTCCACACACACTGAAAAACTCTTTAGTATTTTCAAAACAAATAAACATAATGGCAAAAAATCTTGTTGACAAGTGACATAAGTGCACATGCACTGTAGTTCAGAATATATGAGCAAATCAAAATGTACATACAATGAGTAGTAATCATGTTAGAAAATAACAAAAGTGCACTCGCACTGTAGTTCAGAATATATGAGCAAATCAAAATGTACATACAATGAGTAGTAATCATGTTAGAAAATAACAAAAGTGCACTCGCACTGTAGTTCGAAAAATAATGTATAGGCCATGAATACAAATGATGTTAGCAAAAAATGATTTTCACTATGTTACAAGAATTAGGATAGGAAAGGGAAGGATTGCATCATGGTTGTAGCACTTTAGGTTGCACACAGCTGCACTGAAAGTCCATATCTTTCCACAGAAGTACACCACCAAGTCAGACAATCTGAAGTTCTTTTCCCAGAAGTATTTATCAGCGTACCCAAGACACTGAAATGTCGTAGTAATATTCCCTGTTATCATTTTGGCAGTACATCAGGTACACCAAACAGTGCGACCATAATAACGTCTCCATCGTTCACGGTGGTGGACATCATGTCGTGTCAACACCACGCTCTTACAAGGCACACCAACGTAGAATTAGTGCAAAAACCAAATATAGTGCTCCATGATCAAGAGGATATACAGGACAAATGGATATTACAGTAATTCAGGGTAGTTAGGTCAGAAAGTGAAGGACATTAAGTCACATACTAGTCTTCATTGGGAACTAAATTAGTAGTTTGCGGCATTCATAGCCCAGTTATTGAACATTTCTGTACCATGTATGTAGTATTACAGAAAGATGTTCATTAATTGATTTACAGACAACATTGTCATTGGTCATTTCAATACCGTAATCAGTAGCGTTCATTTCCCAGTTACAAAGAATAATCAGTAGTATTCATTTCCTTGTTACAAAGCATAATTAGTAGCATTCATTTCCTAGTTACAAAGCATTATTAATCATTGGTCATGTCAATACCGTAATCAGTAGCATTCATTATTCAAGTGACATATTATTCATAGCTGATCAGCAATACTCAGAACTCTCTTAAACTGGTATCATTATTTGGGACTGGTAATACATTTTTTTTGTTAGCAATGCATTGCGTTGGGTAATTACAGGGGAAAGAAAAAAAAATTTGCTTTTGGGTTGTTGCTGTAAATGAAAATGTGTAACGTCATTCATCATGAGTCAGCTGTGGCAAGATTATGAAACAAGTTGAGTATATGTAATCACATTCATAAATGACATAGATTTAATGAACAACTGCTTATAGCACATTAATTTCATAAATAATTTCTCCTGCGAAAATATACAAAAAATGGATTATTAAGCTGAAAGAAGAAATGCATTTTATGCTGAAAAGTAGTGAACTTCGAATTAACAGGTAGTGAAATGTGTATAAAAATGTGTTCCATAGCTGTCCTTTCCAAAACCTTTCGTCATTATACTATGCAATATAACACCTGCTGTCAAAGCAAACTGCAACAAATACTTAAATAATTACATAGCATAAATACATAACTTCAACAATATCCTCATCTGTAAAGAAAAAACTTCATCATCCATCACTTCATTATTTATATTATCATAACTCCATTATTATCATCACCTGTAAAGAAAAACTTCATTATCCATAGTAGCATATTCTTCATCATTATTCATCAGCATTCATTATCATCTGCAAAAAAATCACTTCGTTACTCATTACATAACTATTCCTTATCTCTAGCATATTTCATCACTAAAACTAAGATGTGTAGTTCTGTCTGACAGCTTGCATCAATCGCCTTGTATTCTGAAAGAAAAAATTAGTTAAGACTGCTATTCTACGATGTGTATAGTATATTCTTGTTAATGCTTGTTAATTCTGATCCATTTACTCTTCCTCATAAGGTTTTTGTATCTTCTTTCATCTATTCCGTAGTTGAAATTCCCATTTCTGTTTAATTTATTTCCTTTACGCATCATTTCTTTCTGAAATTGATGAACAAAGATTAATGTCTTGCATTTAAATCACATACCCACTAAATAATGACTGGTTTATGGTGACATAATTAAGCATACAGCATAACATGACAGAAAACGTAATATGTCAAAAGCATAGACAGTGTTCAAAGGCAAAAATGTACAGAGAATATCACAATGCAGCAGCAAAAAAAAAAGAAAAATGTAAAACAGTTACGATGTTGAGATATCATAGTGCAAAAAATGTCAAAGTCAACTGGTGTGTGTTATACCTTAACTATTTCACAGTGCATACAAACAAAACATGAAAACAATTGTACATACATAAGAAAGACAAAATGTGACGTTCGTTGTGTCCAGCTTGTATGTAGTGTAGTTACTAGAGGAGAGAATTAAAGACTTTTATGGAGAGAGAATTTGATAAAATTAATACGTCACTACATAGAATTGCATAATTATTCATAAAATACGTAAGTTTGTTTTGAAAAATATGCACGGTCTGATGTGTAACGACAAGAAGAGCGACCTGCTAACCTTACCTTGCCGGGCACTTGCCAAGAAAAAATACGATAGTCATCAATAATTAATCACATGAATATAATTGTATAAGTGGTCATAAGTGGCATCATAGCACGTTAAATCATGAAGTGGTTTCATTCAATAAAGGGTTTAATGTTCGACACATGGTGGTTGCTCTTACTTTCCTGGTTCTCAAAGTTTCGACGTGTACAACATTGGGGTGAGGAATGCTGCGAATCCGATATGGACCTGCGTATAGAAGTTCAAATTTACTGCACTTACCTTTTATTCTGCTGGATAAATAGTGTGTACGTACTAATATCTTCTGTCCAATGTGAAAGTCACGGCGTGTACAAACCTGTATTTGCTGTCTTCTTCGGCGCTCTGCGGCACGTTTGATGTTGTTTAGCGCAATGTTAATTATTTCGTGGTGTCGTAATCGACGAGATGTAGGAAAGTTTACTAATTCTGTAATTTTGATAGGTGGTTCAACATTTTTCAGTATAACAGACGGAGATAGCATAGTGGATTCATTTGGAATGGAATTAATTACAGCGTGGAATGAGAATATGTGTGTGTCCCAATCAATATGTCTTTTGTGGCAGTATATTCTACACAGTTTACCAATTTCTTTCATTAATTGTTCACAAGGGTTCGAAGAAGCATGGTACTTGGATATATACACTCCTGGAAATTGAAATAAGAACACCGTGAATTCATTGTCCCAGGAAGGGGAAACTTTATTGACACATTCCTGGGGTCAGATACATCACATGATCACACTGACAGACCCACAGGCACATAGACACAGGCAACAGAGCATGCACAATGTCGGCACTAGTACAGTGTATATCTACCTTCCGCAGCAATGCAGGCTGCTATTCTCCCATGGAGACGATCGTAGAGATGCTGGATGTAGTCCTGTGGAACGGCTTGCCATGCCATTTCCACCTGGCGCCTCAGTTGGACCAGCGTTCGTGCTGGACGTGCAGACCGCGTGAGACGACGCTTCATCCAGTCCCAAACATGCTCAATGGGGGACAGATCCGGAGATCTTGCTGGCCAGGGTAGTTGACTTACACCTTCTAGGGCACGTTGGGTGGCACGGGATACATGCGGACGTGCATTGTCCTGTTGGAACAGCAAGTTCCCTTGCCGGTCTAGGAATGGTAGAACGATGGGTTCGATGACGGTTTGGATGTACCGTGCACTATTCAGTGTCCCCTCGACGATCACCAGTGGTGTACGGCCAGTGTAGGATATCGCTCCCCACACCATGATGCCGGAGAACAGTGTCCCTAATTTGCTGGGAAGTGGCGGTGCGGTCCCCTACGGCACTGCGTAGGATCCTACGGTCTTGGCGTGCATCCGTGCGTCACTGCGGTCCGGTCCCAGGTCGACGGGCACGTGCACCTTCCGCCGACCACTGGCGACAACATCGATGTACTGTGGAGACCTCACGCCCCACGTGTTGAGCAATTCGGCGGTACGTCCACCCTGCCTCCCGCATGCCCACTATACGCCCTCGTTCAAAGTCCGTCAACTGCACATATGGTTCACGTCCACGCTGTCGCGGCATGCTACCAGTGTTAAAGACTGCGATGGAGCTCCGTATGCCACAGCAAACTGGCTGACACTGACGGCGGCGGTGCACAAATGCTTCGCTGCTAGCGCCATTCGACGGCCAACACCGCGGTTCCTGGAGTGTCCGCTGTGCCGTGCGTGTGATCATTGCTTGTACAGCCCTCTCGCAGTGTCCGGAGCAAGTATGGTGGGTCTGACACACCGGTGTCAATGTGTTCTTTTTTCCATTTCCAGGAGTGTAGATCGGAGAAATGTTTCTAGCTCGTAACATGCGTGTCCATATAGCAGAACGAAATTGTGATCCATTGTCAGAAATTACTTTCATCACATGCCCTACATGAAATAAGAAATGCTTTACAAATGCTTTCGAAATGGGTTTAGCAGTAGATTTGCGTAACGGAGTGAAGGTAACCAATTTTGAAGTGAGTTCAACAGCGACAAAGATGTATCAAAAACCTCTATTAGTTCTGGGAATCGGACCAAAAATGTCTACAGCGGCCATGTGTCTTAATTTAACAGGTACAATGGGATATAATGGAGGATTATGTGAAGTCGTGTCTGACTTAGCTTTCTGGCAGATTTTACATGACGCTAAAACTCGTCGTATACGTTTCTCCATGTTCGAAAAATAACAGTTCTGTCTCAGTATAAGAAAACATTTTCTAGCTCCCTAATGTGCATAATTTAAATGAGTATACCAGATTAAGTTGTTAACAAGCTCGTCAGGAATGCATAATAACCAATTGTTGCTGTCAGGATGAGAGCGGCGAAACAGAATGTCACTGCGTACAGTGTAATGGTTTCTAATCGTAACATTATTCCTATCTTGCCAAAGGTGTTTAATTTCTTTCCACACGTTGTCTTTATTTTGCTCTTTTGCTATGTTCTGTAATGACGACGAAACAAAATTTTCAAATGCAACTTGTTGAATGTACATAACTCTGAAATTTGCTTTGCAGAAGTTGGTTGCGATGTCATGCTGATTGTTGCTGAGAGAACGAGATAGTGCGTCTGCTATAACATTTTGCCTACCGGGAATGTGAACAATTGTGAAATTAAATTCCTGTAAATAAAGCTTCCATCTGCTTAATCTGTCGTGAGTGAATTTAGCTGAAAGTAAAAATTGTATAGCTCTATGGTCTGTGTAAACGGTCGTGTGTCTTCCATAAAGAAAGTGCCGAAATCTCGTAAAAGCCCAAACAACACATAACGTTTCCAATTCTGTAACAGAATAATTTCGTTCAGCAGATGACAGAATGCGACTTGCAAATGCGATGTTTTTAATTATTGTTGAGCCATCTTCTTGAATTTCCTGAAAAATATGTACGCCTAAAGCGGTGTTGGAACCGTCAGTGGCAATGGAAAAATTTCTGGTAAGATCTGGGTGCGATAAAAGTGGTGCATTCAACAAAGCATGTTTCAGGTTCATAAATTCAGAATGTGCTTGCTTATCCCAGGACCAAATAGTGTTTCTACCTGTCAATTGGAATAATCTAGGTGTGTCTAAAGCAGAGTGATGAATAAATTTACGAAAAAAGTTAATTAAACCCAAAAAACTGCGTAATTGTTTTTTTGTCGTAGGAACAGTAATATCACGTAAAGCTTGAAGTTTTTCCGGGTCAGACACAATGCCTTCAGCTGAAATTACATGTCCAAGAAATTTTATAGAAGTTTTGCCAAAGTGCGATTTACTGAGGTTAACTGTGAGTCCTTGTGCATGAAAAGTTTCTAACAGTCGTTCTAAAACTACATTGTGTTCAGACCAGTTAGCTTCTGCGATAAGAATGTCGTCTACGTACGTTGTAATTCTGTCTTTAAGTTCTGTCGGATGTATTGTATTCAAACCGCGAATAAAAGCTGCAGAAGAAATAGTTAAACCGAATAGTAATTCGCAAAATTGATAACAGTCGCCAAAACAGAGAAACGCTGTGTACTTTCTGCAGTTCGGATGAAGCTGAATTTGCCAAAATCCCGATTTCAAATCTAATGTAGAATAAATGGCAGTACCGTGAAATTTCTGTAGTAGTTCCTCTAGTGTCTGTGGTCGATCTGTTTCATTAATAATAATGTCATTAATGTGACGTGAATCAAGTACGAGGCGAAGTGAGCCATCCGTTTTCTTAACAATATGTAACGGGTTTATGTACGGACTAACTGCCGGTTCAATAATTCCTTGGTCAAGCATATCCTGCAATTATTTCTTAACTTGTTCTCTGTGGATATATGGAATGGGATAATGCTTGGCTTTAAATGTGTCGTGCTGTTTGACTTGAAATTCGTACATAAAACCGGACATAGTACCAGGAATGTTGTCGAAAACTGGAGCTTGCTGTAAAAGAATTTTGTGTAGTTGCGTGCGTTCGTCGTATGTATTTGCACTGCTTTGGTTAACTTTATCAGAAATCATCTGCATTACGTCATAGTCAGCGTCGTCTGTAGTGTTATAGTTATGTACGTACGTATACGTGAACAATATGGGATTACAGTCTATGTTACGTGATACGGAAATGACCTCTGTGCGATTAATTGTTTGTTCTTCCGCAGATAGTGAGTGCTGAAATTCTAAAGCCAATTGCACTTTTTCATCCTTTAACATTAAATAAGAATTCTGAAAATCGATAACTGCGTCGTGTTGTACCAGAAAATTGTTACCTAAAATAACGTCTGTTGTCAATAAAGGAACAATGCAAAAATTTGAGTGAAAAGTATGACCAGCAATACAAAATGATAAATGTGTCTGTAATTTAACGTTTACTCCTTTACTCGATACTGCTCCTTTCACTTTCGTTTTGCCTAATGGTAATGTAGGATAGGTATTCTCTTTGTTGCACTCGTTGAAAGTTTCTTCATTTATTACTGACATAGGTGACCCAGAATCGATTACTGCTGAAAATTTCGATGAACCAATTTTAATTTCGATGACAGGATGTGAAATGGTTTTTTGAACAACTGGTCTTTCCTGCAAAAGAGTCTCTGATATCGTCAAAAGTAATTACATTTTCGTGAACAATATTCTGTGTGTCAAAGGTAGTGCTTGTGTTATTGGAAGATGCGACCTGTACAGTATTTAGTGAGATTCTATCTGACGTGTTATTATTTTCTGGAGGATGTTGTGGCATTTCTACTATTTGAACTGTTCTATTATTTCTTCCAGACGTATTACGCTCTGGATGATATCTACTGTGGGGTTCATTCAGGAGAATATGTTGTTGCTGATCATTTTGTTGCTGGTAAGACCGACTGTTATTAAACGTACGCCGAAAATTGTCCTCATTATTTTTACGTCTGTCGTAATAGTCATTCCTATACGGTGCATTGCGATAGGAATTGAAATACTGTGTTTTCTGTACGTAGCTATTTCCTTGCTGGCGTGCGTTACTATTTGTTGTACCTGGGACTATACGTGCACGCGGCGAAACATTAAAGCTTGGTTGACCTTGTGCATTACATTGTTGGTTATGTATGCTAACCGGCTGACTTTCATGCTGTTGTGGTGAAAAACCTCTATTGTTACTAAAATGTGGTTCCTGTTGCTGATAATTTTGACGATATTGATAATTAGAATTTTGTCTGTTATTAAAGTTCTGGTGGTTGTCGTTCCTAAAGCGTCTGTTACCTTTGCTATTGAAATTACATGGTTGACTGTAATTACTGTAAGTTTGTTTTCCTTGGTTGTTATATGAAAAGTTTTTGTTTACGAAGGAATAACCTGATTGCTGCACTTCTAAAAGCTGCAACAGATCCCTGAATGCCGAAATATCTTCTTTTTGCTGACCCGTTAAAAGTGGCACTCTTAATGATCGTGGCAATTTAGAAATACATAATTGAATGAGTGCAGATTCACTATATGGTTCACTTAAGTACTGGTTTTGTTGTACCATATGCTCAAAAAATTGCGTGACAGTGGAAAAATTGGAGTTCTCATAATTTGGTAAACTAATTAATTGATCTTTAATTCCGCGCTGTGTCGTCTCCGACCAGTACGCTGACAGAAAAGCATTCTGAAATTCTTCTACCGAATAACATTGTCTCGCGATCGGTCTCATACGAGTTGCCGGTTCGCCTTCTAAAAAACTACAAATGAATTCAAGTTTGTGTGTTACAGGCCAAGTCGGTGGAAAAGCAAAGCTATATTGTTGTATCCAATCTAGCGAATGAATCTGTGTTCTGTCATTTAAACACTTTAAATTTTCTCACTGACATAAAATGTTTGTAATCAAAATTATCGTCTCTGTATGATGGAACAGGTTCATGATTGTAAGAGAATCTATTTGTCTGTGTCTGTTCGGAATCTAAGTCCCGTACTCTCTGTAGATTACCCAAATTATACGCGCTGCGTGAGTCTGAAATATGCTCCTAAAGTGGCGTCTGCTGTGATGTGTTATACCCTGAAACATTTTTTATCTCTGTTACCTCTTGCTGTAAACTTGACAATTTTCTACGCAATGTGTTATTAGACGAATCGATCTCATTGATTGTCTGCTGTAAATTTTGGAATTCAGGTGTTTGGTTAAACGAAACCGGTGAAGTATCGTCTGATTTGCTGTCATTATTATTTTCAATAACGTCAATACGACTGGCCAATTCATCACATTTTTCAGTCAGTATTTTCACCTGATCATCGGTTTTAGTGTCAGAGGCATTAATCTGTTTTTGCATTTTACGTGTGGTTTCGTTCAGTTTTTTAACGTCAGCTTTGATGTCATCGGAATCCTGTGTTAGTTCTAATTGTTCGAGTCTGTCGGTCACTGTCTGAATATCTGCCGTGTGTGTATCTGTTTTTGATTTAAGATCAGAAATTTCATCACGTAATTCTATGTTCGACTGTTTGATGGTGTTAATTTCGTCGGACACTGTAGCAATATTGTTGTCTACGTATGTTTTTGCTTTCGCGAACATTTTACGTTTATCTTCTTGTCTCTGTGCAGTGATTGTTTCCATTACTTGTCGTTTTACTTTATTTTCATCCTGTATAAATTTGCGGAAACGCGTATCCACGGGAGTGGAAATGCGACCTCCCACTCCTTTATCCGCTATGATGAATCTCGAGCTGTGACGTCACCTGGCAGCTACTGCAGTTTGTTTACAACGGTGTCGCTCAGTGTTTTTATCGAAGGTGTGCATGTGAGTTCGTGTTACACGTTAGTTTGTGTGTAATTCTTGGCCTGCCAAGTGTTCAGTTGGAAAGGAATTGTTCCGTGAGGCTTGTAGCTTAGTTCTTGGAATTCTGTCTACAAATACATCGTATTGTGCAGTTGCTGAATGTAGTCATAGTGGACGTAAGACTGAAGGTGTAATTTATCATCGATTTCCAAAAAATGTTGAACTACAGCGTAAGTGGATTGCTCGTTGTAAACGAGAAGACAAAATTAATGTTAATAATGCAAGAGTTTGTTCTGAACATTTTTGTGAAAGCGATTACAAACGAGACTTGCAGAATGAATTGTTAGGTCTACCTACACGTAAACTGCGACAGGTTAATGCTGTTCCGTCTCTAAAAATACCAAACTGGCACTCAAATATATTCGAAGTTCCAGGTCCTAGCACCGCAAATGTTACCGGTAGTGTTCTAACAGAGAGAGAACGTCGCTGTGACACTAGAACAGTAAAAAAAAGAGTTCTCTCAACGTTGAAAACTTTTTCTCCCAAGAAAAGTAAGCTGGACAAATCCAGCAACACAGAAGCTTTTACCGATCCGCTAATTTCACTTAAAGACCATGAAATTCAAGCACCGAAGAAAGAATTGGTTAGTTTGAAGATTAAAAATGTTCGACTGGAACAAAGAATTAAGTCCATGAAAGAAGTTATATAGCAAGCTACATCTATAAAACGTAATGTGTCTCACATTAAGAAGCACAAGTGTGTATGCTTGGATGTGAGAAGTACACTTTCTCAGTGTTTCACACCAGGACAAATTCGTTGTCTGTTAAAGAAGAGGTAGCAAGTAAAGTGGTGCTCAGAGGACATTGCAAATGCTCTCACATTGAGAGCTTTGTCTCCTAAAACATATGCCTACCTGAGGAGGAAGAATTATCCTTTTCCCTGCAGGTCAACACCCCAGACATGGACGAAACAGTTCAAGTGCCAACCAGGTATTTTGAAACCAGTTTTGGAGTTAATTAAAGGTAGGTCAGAAACGTTCGCATCATTAGAGGCGATTGGTGTCCTAAGCTTCGACGAGATGAGCATTGATGGTCGTGTGACTTACGGTTCGTCCGACGATGTAGAACTTGGACCACACAACAATGTCCAAGTCGTGATGGTTCGCAGCTTGTTTTCAAAATGGAAGCAGCCAGTGTATTATGGCTTTGATGTTGCAATGTCTAGTGATTTGTTGCAGAATGTCATAAAAGAAGTTGAAACACCAGGAATCCGTATCGTAGCTGTTATGTGTGACATGGGACCAACAAATATGAATGTGTGGAAGCAACTTGGTGTGTCTACATCCAAGACATTCTTTTCAAACCCTGTTGATCATAGCAGAAAAGTCTGGGTTATTTTTGATGTTCCACATTTGCTTAAGTTATTAAGAAATCATTTTCTTGATGACGGAATTACTTTGCCTGATGGTACTGTGATTACAAAAATGGTTATAGAAGATCTTCTTCGACATCAGAAAGGCGATCTTTCGATCAATCACCACATATCGGAGGTTCATCTTAACGTTAGTGGACGTGATCGTCAGAATGTCCGAAGGGCTGCACAGATATTTTCACTTCGCACTGCCCAAGCTGTGGGATATGTTCTGCATAAAGATCGCGAAGGAAGCTTCATTGAGCTCGTGAATGAGGTTTTCGATGTGCTGAATTCGAGATACCCTCAAGATGAGAAAGCTCCCCTTAGAAGTGGTTACGGGTTTAATATCAGAAGTCAGGAAAACTCTCTAAAAAGATTTCTTGAAATGTGTTCTAATATGCGAGTAGTAAAAAGAAACAGTCTTCTCCCGTTTCCGAAGGGATTCATTATATCAATAAATTCACTTTTTGGACTTTACAATGATATGAAAAATTCCGGAGCTACTTGTATATCGACAGCCAATCTTAATCAAGATTGTCTGGAAAATTTGTTTTCCAGAATCCGTGGCCTTGGTGTCTTCTATAACAATCCCACTCTTTCGAGGTGAAAATCAGAATTCGTTTATTGATACTGACTGGAAGTGCAAGTGAAATACTTTTGTCTTCTGGTGCTTCGACTTCAGAGGACAGAAATGAGAATTCTGCTTCTGAAAACTACCTGACACCAGCTGATGAAACTGAGGAAGATTTTGCACGTTTTCTCTCGAGTGATTTATGTATAAGAGTAACTGATAAATCATTTGACGTCGCTACAGATGACAAAAACTTGCTCTTAGATTTCGAGCTCAGTGATTCAGTGTGTACCAGTGAAGACGTGAATGATGATGCTTTAAAATATCTAGCAGGATATATAGCATTCAAGTGCAAAAAGTTGACATTTCTTTGGGAAATACAGCAGGGCAGTGTGTTGTTGATACAGAATTAAGTCTGACACAAGACTGGATTACTATTATTTCAAAAGGAGGCCTCATTTCTCCCTCTACTGACTGGTTTGCTAAAATACATGAGTTAGAAATTATATTTGCTGCTTTTCATGGATCAAATATTTCTCATTGTAATCGAGTGATGGCAACCTTGGCAGATCATGTAAGTGCGAAATTTCCCGAACTTAATAGCAAAATAGTTCAGTTATATGTCAGAACAAAAACTTTTATACAGATTAGACATTTAAACAAAAGACCCAAAATTGATGCAATGAAACGGAATTCGGCAAGGAAGAATCGGCTCTGGTCAGCGTCGCCTTCAGCATTTTCGACGTAGCTTCTGCATCAGATTTGTAAGGTAAGTTCGAAGATTACTATCTTTTTATTTACAAAAACATGTGTAAAATAGGCAGTACCCAACTGTAAAACATTTACCGTAGTCAGATGCCTAAAACGCGAGCATGAATGCGGATGCGAACATCGGCCACTAGTATTGTGTGGCGATATATCGTCATTGCTACTAATATTTAACGTATTTCTTTCGGAAACCTTGTATATAATATTAACATGAAGTGTGTTCAACCCTGTGAGCGCGAAACTTTAAGTTATATGAGAAGAGAAGAGACATGAAAACAGTTATTTTGCAACTCTCATATTGTACAAACGGAGATTGCTGCGGTCTGGCTGCCAGGTGACGTAACAAGTCGCTGACCAATGAGAGCGCACTAAGCCAATCTGGCATACCTTTTTCATTCTAAGTTCCTTGCGCGTATCACTGTTTTGTATGTGGTGATTAATACGTTCGTCAATCTGAGTGTTCTGTTGGTCGAATTTCGCGTCTATCTTTGCATCCATTGTGCGCGAAAGTTCTGCTGTCATTAGTTTAAACTCGTCGCGTAATTGTGTAGCTTTTTCAGAGCATTGTTTACCGACTGTACTAATTTCGTCTCTGAGTGATTCTGTTGCAGCTGTCTCCATATCCCTTAATTCTTGAGCAACAGATCTAATTTCTTCGCTGCTTTTTCTTGAATAAGCCTCAATTTCCTCGCGTAACTGTTCCTTAGTATCATGACACTGCGTGGCAACGTCTCTAATTTGTTCACTAAGCTGTCTGGAATTGTTGTCTAATGTTTCATTAAAGTATTGTTTGAGTTTTTCGTTATTTTCATTAAGCTGTTTGAAATTTTCTTTAAATTGTTTGTTATCTTCACTCTGTTGTCTGTTCTGTTCATTAAGTTGTTTGAAATCTTCTTTAAATTGTTTGTTATCTTCTTTAAATTGTTTGAAATTTTCACTAAATTGTTGTTGTAGCAACCTTGCCATAATTTGTCCAAAGTCAATATTACCAGCTCTATTCTCGGTGCTGCTTGATGACGTACCTGTAATTGTCACGTTTTGTGTGACCATTTGGTCATTCTGTGATTCACCAAAAAGTTTGCTCATTGGATGCGCACTTTTAGTCACTATCTCCGAATTAAATGAATCCGTCGTACTTTCAGTACACTGTTCATTTTCATTAGAATAATTTGTCTGTTCGTCACGTGAATTTTCCAAACCGGTTGTGTTAAGCTGGGCAGCGCTCATTACAACAGAGTGCCCCGCATCATCAATTGTCATCAAATTAACAGAGGACACAATTGAGTTCGTTTGTTCATCATTAAGGTAAAAATCATCATTAGTGGTTGGAACGCACTGATTGTCAGTGAACGCAGGATTGTCATCATTACACTGCGTGTCACAAGCACTATCGGTGAAGTTATTTAATTCGGTTATTTCATTCATAATACCTCGCGATGCACTATTAATAGTCTTTCGCAGCATTTTTACAATAGTCACAATTATTCACAAATGAAATAAGCACAATGCAAAAAGCAACAAACACAAATACAACAGAGCAACGAATTGCTGATGATCTGAGGAAAGAAAGTCATAAAATTAGTAGAAGCGTTGCGCCAAATGCTAATTATATTTTATTAAATAAGAGCAGATATCTAACTACTTCTCAAAGATTCTCAAAGAAATACAATCCTGGACATGATGTCACCAAGTGTAACCTCCCCACAAAAATGAAAGATAATAATTAATTAAATGTAAATGGACATCGTGCTAAGTGTAACCTCCCTGTGAAAATATGAAATTGAAAAGAATTGAATAGAAGTGCAAATAGTGCCAAATGTTAGCTTCCCACAGTAATAAAAGTCAATGATAATAAAAATGTGCAAAAATGTTAAGTCCCCACAAAATTACTGAATAATAATGACCCAAATGTTGTTGAGCTCCCACAAAACATAGTCAAATTGTCAAATTGAAATTAAAGCGACTGTACCTTCGCTACAAAAATATTGAAAAATAATGGCCCAATGTAAACTCGACACAAAAATTGAGAAATGAACATTAATCATTACACCCACAATAATAGGGCAGCATCGCTGACCTTAGGCCCTGTGCAATAATTAATCTAATAAATTGATTCTGGGAGGAAAAGCATGGGAAATATTGTTTCAATTGTAGTAATTCTTTTCTTAAAAACGATTGCTTTGAAAACAAAATTATTATTGGGGCATTTCTTGAACAAATTAATTACAATTAACATACATTACATTATCAGATGTGCGCAATGCTGCTTCATTACCTTATTTAACAATATACCTCTTCCCGAATCGCGACCAGAGACCCATGTCGACGCCCGCCGACTCCTCACACACAACTCCGACTCGAAACTGATTCCAACACGCAACAGCGTCCAACTCGGAACTGAACTACATGCTCTCGCGACTCGCTACGTACAACAACTGCACTCACGCGTGGTCAAGCGCAGACTAGCAACGATAAATAACTCTCTGGTCAGAGATTCTGTCATGCCTCGCCATCGCTGCTACTGAATACATACGTGTTTCAATATAAATATATATATATCGTAAGATGAGTACTAAAAGATTATAATTAATGTTAGTCTGGTTGGGAATTTGGTAAGCTAGACTGGATACCTGGTGAAACAGTTGGGCAGTAATGCAAGATTAACATCCTCAGATAGCTCACAGCTTTTAACCCACTTTTATGGTCTTGAATATCAGCACCGCTTTCAGAACAATTTAATGCATCAACATTACAACAGCATAATAAAGAACTTAAGGGTAAAACACCACCAGAATGCATGTGAGATAACTTGAACTAGCAATTAAAATTAGACAGCACAAGAGTGTCTCAGAGGGGGGAGGAGCGCGAGCCATGTTATCCATATATGTGTGTGTTCAATGAACATTCTGCATATAAACTGTCTCAGAGTTGAATAACGATCATCAATGCTTTTATACTCTCAGACAGAGTGGGGCGAAACCCGACGTCTTTGTGACCTGTCGCTTCATGACAGGATATTTAGAGAGTTTAAATGTCTTGCTGCAGGAAGAGATAAGATGGAAAATTCAGTAGCTATGCTTGAGTTTAATAGAAAAGTCATAATTAAAGATTTATTATATGAAGAAGAGCCAGCATCCATTTCAGCTTATGTAAATCCTATTGCAAATGCAGTAGTAGGTGATTTGGAAAGTGAGTTATCAATGACAGCTGTTCAGAACTTTCAATGATTTCAGAAGATTATTTTTCAGCTTTGCGAAACAAAATAGATATGGCAGTGTTGCTGGTCTCCAACGTTAAAATCCTAAGCACTACAGAGACATTGCCCAAAGCAATCTGGCACATGTTTTTATAATTTAGAAATTCAATTTTAACTAGATTATAGGTTTAGATTTTCTGAATTTGTATGGTTGTAATGTAAATGTTACATTGTGTAACGTAAAATGTGTGTTAATGAACAGGCAGTAGTGGTTCCATTATTGTAGCAAAAGGAACCAGTTATGGGAATCTTTGATTATCGAAGTAAGGTAGAAATTAGAAAAAAAAGGAACAAAGAGTTTAAAGAGTTTCAATAGCAACAGACAGACGATGTAGGAGCTATTTCTGTAAAGAAAAAAAGAAATCTGAGTAAACCAGGATATTGGAAGCAACACTCCAAGCTATTTATGAATGAATAAGGTTTCTGGAGATTAAAAGAGGATTATGCATAAAGGAAATGTTGCTTGGAACTAAGGTAACAGTGCAAACTGTGACATATATGCAAGGATGAGGATGTTATGTAATAGAGATGATTGCTTTGGAGCCCCAACAAGTGCTTAAACTGTAAATACTATGTATTAAATTAAGAAAACAAACACTGAGCAGCATATAACGAAAGAATAATGTTATGGAGAAGAAATGAGCATGTCATATTTTTGGTTATTAATTTGCTGAAACGCATCAAGCACCAGAATACTATTAAGTTTTTTCATGTACATAGTTGTAAAGCTGTCAAGGTGAATTAGCAACTGAGTAGCCATGAGTACTAGAGAAGGTAGGGTAAGTGGTTAATAAATATGAAAGTGTAGGGATTAAGTAAATGTATTGAAAGCAACAAAGATATGTGATATTCAGTCTACTAAAAGAGTATTACAGTGCAGTAACAGACAGAGAAAAGTCGATGGGGTCATGAGTAGTAGCCATTTGTTGGAGTAAACCATGACAGGAAATAATGATAGTTTCCAACGATTAACCAATCATGACAAGATATTCCAAAACTATCTGGCAAAAGCTAACATAACAAAGAAACCTGGGTCTAGGTCCTTACAAATTTTACTTTGCAGTGAGGCAATTTGTGGCGTCCAGGCACCACGGTGAGCAAAAAATTCTGAGATATGTGAACCTTGCACACAAATGAGAAGAAACCTTAGAGGGAGGGGTTGGAGTAGATGCTGTCAGTCATGAAGAATGAGGCGACATCACCGCAGATGTAGTGTGCAGTAATACCTTCCCCATGTACCATACCTATTGTTAGATCTCAATGTGTAATCACTCCTCTCATGTCTTTTCGATTGCCACAACACTAGCATGTGAAACTGTGTGGTGAAGTCTAATTCCAAATGTTAAATAGTGCCACAGTATAATTGTGAATACAGTGCATATATCACAACAAGAAATGGTCTTGTTGTAATTTATTGTATTAGAATGAATTTTAGATTAGATGTATTTCATTTGGCAAGGAAATTGGTACTACTAAGTATCAGTTGCTGTTTTTTGAAATCAATAGCGTTAAGTATAGGGATAACTCCAAAGATATGGTAGTAGTTGTAACGGAAATGAAAATGCCAGAATCAAAAATTGTTAAGTATAATATAGATAAAAATAAAGTTTACCTACATGTCTGGGTGATAACAAGAAATGGATTAATCACCTTTTCTTCGAAATTCATGGAAGTTTTAAAAGCAGTGGGGGAGGGATGAGACGTGGCAGTGGTTATATCTGTCCATTGTGCACACTCATTGCACTCCCCCGTTACTAAATTAATAAATTAAAATAATGAAGGAGAGAAATACTAACCTGGAATCAAATGTAGATGATTAGAGAATTTTATTAGAAGAAGTTTGATGAAAGCAGCACAGCGATCTGAGAATCATGAGGTATTTAAATTTTTAATTCAGTATTACTGATCTGAATTCATGTGAGCCAGAGGCAAGAGTGTACCACCATGGTCGTGTAGCTGGGCGATGTGGGCCACAAAAACGCAAGTCACCAATGATGTGGACCCAGCTCAAGCTGTTGGGAATGTTCAAAAGCTGACAGAGTAGTACTGTGTCCTATGCGAAAATTCTGTGTTGTCTGCAGAAATGGAAACCCCTTCAGTACGACCTGGTGGAAGAGTCCAAAGGAATGTTCAAGGGCAGAGGAAAAATTGTGCACGATAAAGTTACGTATTGTCACACTTACGAGGTACGAGAATTTCTAATGGATCCCTTTGTGAGAGTGTCTACATCGAAGCAACGACGTAAGCTTTTATAACATTAAAAGCATCAGCCATTCTTAAAGTGGATGGTTTGACGTCACTAACACCTAAGATGGGCAGAAGTGGAGGTGACAGGCCATTGTTAAGAGAATGCAGCTGGCAGTTGGAACGATCGAACATGCGGCGAATGTCAGCTCAATAGTTATGCTTTGTTATTGTGCGTATGAAGTCAATAAAGTCTCAGAAAGTAAAATCACTTAGGAAATGAATTTCTTTGGTATTTCCAAAGTAATTTTGTTTCGTGACAACGATAGGAGACTTAGACAATGTTAGACAACGCGCAAAGCTTATGGTAGGAGCGATGCTATCATTCAGTTCATGTCAGTAAGTTGAATGCTTGGACTACTTCAATCTTTACTGCCTCAAAGTTGTGATTTTATACTCACTGATGACCACATGGTTGCGACACAGATTATTTTATAATCTTGGTTTTGGGAGAACATTGGATTAGTAAGTGCCAGCAATTCCTCTACTTTTCTGGCGTGGTGGTACCAAGTCCCGCGTGGCAGGTACCAGAAGTCCTATACTGTGAAGTGTAGTAGAATTGTGGCAGCTTAGCTCTGAAAATTTGTGTGTGAGTTACTTTTTCTTCAGTATGGTCGGATCAAGAGTAAGAAGTTATGGTCACGTGAACATCTTGAATTCTAATGAAAGCTTTTGTGACTTTGTGCAGTTGCTGTAACGAATGTTCACCTATGAATTTGCATGGCACTAGTCTTCAACAACATATTAAGATTTTACAAAAAAAATTGTTATTCATTTACAGGTGTACCAGCTTCTGCCTGAGTGTTGATGTCACAGTTCAATTCGTTGTCAAAGTTTATATGGTAGAGCGCAACCTTCTGGCAGCTGCACTGCTGGTAAGATTGGGTAAGTTTAAAAACTAAAAATGTGCTGTCGGACTTCAGAGATGTACAACCAACAGGTAAGTCTGCTGTTCACTAGATCCATGCACACATGTGAGAATTCCACTTCCCAATAAAGGCGTTTTGTGTAGGGTACATTGTTGGTTATGGTTTGGACATCAGTAATATTTCCTTTGTAGTCTGATAGTGTGTTTTGTTTCCCTGATATTGAAATTCCAAGTCCAATTAACGTAAAACACGACGCGAAGTAGCAGAAAATTTTCATGTCAACGATGGAGGTGTTACAGAACCGATGAGAAGGCATCCACGATCGCTACAGCCTCCTCCCCTTCACCAGGGCGGATGTTGATACGACGTTTCGTCTTGAAAGTCAGATGTGTACTGACAGGGGTTCTGCTGGAGCCTCGTCTTATACAGCGGAAGAGTCACCAGACGTGCGACAGATTTGTGGGTAGCCAGGTTTGGAATTAGCTAACTGTGTTGCGTTGCTGTCGCAGCGCAAGTAACTATCACTAAGTGATTTGTCGCCCAGTTATCACACTGGCCCACGCTGACAACCATTGACTCTGCTAAACTATGCCCGCCGGCAGTAGCCGAGCGGTTCTAGGTGCTACAGTCTGGAACTGCGCGACCGCTATGGTCGCAGGTTCGAATCCTGCCTTGGGCATGGATATGTGTGATGTCCTTAGGTTAGTTAGGTTTAAGTAGTTCTAAGTTCTAGGGGACTGATGACCTCAGATGTTAAGTCCCATAGTGCTCAGAGCCATTTGAACCACTTTTTTGAACCGCAACCTTGGCTGCGCCAAATTTACACGTGACAGCAGTGAAATAGTGAAATAATTTTGTTAATAAAAATAATTTATTTTTCACCTAATTCAATATATTATCCTATACAAACACGAAAATTCAGATCGCAAGCATTCTACTTTTCCTACATGAGCTTGAGTGATGAACAATCAAAAGTCATACGGTTTCTGATTGCTGCATGCTTGTAAATATCAGGCATTCATAATGATTTATCACTGCCTTTCACATGTATAACCATGGTCGAAAATTCGAAGTGAATTTATTATAATCCTTGATTCATTCAAGGATCATTACAGTGAATTTCATGATACTTGTGACTCAACCAGAATACATTTTTAATTGTCTTGGAACATTTCAAGTCTCTAAATGGTTTCAATGACGCAACGTTTGTGGCTAATGTCGTAAAAACGCGTTTACTGTTTGTGTACACAACATATGTGAAATCCTTATATGTAAATTGTCCGCAGTCATCGAAAAGTCCTTGAGTTTCTATTATGATGTTCATACTTTGAGGTACCATCTTTTAATGCTTTAGATGCAATGCTGTGACTATTCATTTATGTGAGTCTCTGTAGAATTCCTTATATTGGAGAGTAATTAACAACACAGTCTTGCAGTATCAGCACATACCTTGCAGTGATTTCTGGAAAGTTCTCAGATGCCTCGTATTATATACAGGCATCTATGGGACATGTTCTGTCACTGCAAATGGTGTAAACCTATTAAATTCCTTCGGACTGAGCATGCATCCAACTTCTCTACCATCTTCATCGTATGGTGGACGAAATTTCGCATACATATTGAATAATAAACCGTAGATTTTTATTACTCCAGTATTCATGCAATTTTTCATAGGGGTACAACGCAGCGTTAAGGTAAACAATTACATTAATTACATTAGAGTAGTTGGAATCGCTTAAATGAATATTCAAGTTCCCTTCCTACCTTATTGTAGCGCAAGTATTATGAAACAAGGTGTTTCTAGTTGCAGTGACGTCTTAATAGTCCATATTTGTCGAGTGCTGCTTGGTAGCAGAGGATAGTCAAAAAGCTCTTATGACTGGAAATTCAATGGCAGATTAATTCCCAAATCAATCATATTTAAAAGTTTCAACTGCTATTTGTCAATTACTAAAATATGAAGCATCATCCGCTACTAACTTATCACTAATAGTCTTCTTGGTTTCAGGTGTGTTTTCTCCTTGTTTATATGCATTAGCATCCTTTGCACTTTTTACCAGAAAAAGTTCCTGCTTTACATTTACAAGAACGCACTTCATGTCCTCGAATTAACATATTGGGATGTATGTACACACTGTTGCATTTGTATTCAGTTGTAGGTTAATCTTATGTTTCACCCATGATACAGCTTGCATTTCTAAACCGTTCAAAGTCTGATTTCGAAGCTGAAATGTGTGGTTTAAAGTTGATCTGATCCCTACAGTCCCTCTGCGGGAAATTTCAGTTCCGTTCAGTTCGTACCATATTTCTTGAATCAGGAATGCAAAGCATTATCTGTGAGATGAGTCATTGTTGTCTCGTTTCCGTCTGTTTGCACTAATTTTCTTTCACAGCATAGGAAACTGTCGCTGGATAGTGTTACAGCATCAAAAAATGTTACAGTATCCTGATATTAAATCGTAAGCCTATTCTTGTCATCGTTGTCAAATATTTCCCAAGCAAAAGGTTTATGTCAGAAGTATTCTTGATGTATAAATCATTCGTCATATTCGACTGGGGCAACTATATTGGGTGCAATCGTTGCGCCATTTCAAGCCTAGTGATTTGAGAAATTGACGGATTCTCCATGTTAATTCGTTGTGCTTCCACTGCAAACTGATGCATTGATGGTTGCCTGTTGGCTTTATGCCTTACACCCATGCTGCTCCTGCTCCATCTTCACGTGTAAACATGATACGATTTCATCATCATGAAAGTCGATGAGATGTCTGTCTTGGTCTTCAATATTCAACACAGGAAGATGGTACGTCTGGATTGTCACTGGAAGGTACATGTGTAAGTAGGCTGTTTATGTTTTCTCATTGACAACGTTACGTAGCGCTCTGTATGAAAATCACTGGCTGTGCTGTGTGCAGTCTGTGGCTAGTTTGCATTGTAGTGTTGGGCAGCAGCAGCTGGATGTGAACAGCGCGTAGCGTTGCGCAGTTGGAGGTGAGCCGCCAGCAGTGGTGGATGTGGGGAGACAGACGGCGGAGTTTTGAAATTTATAAGACTGGATGTGATGAACTGCTATATATATTATGACTATTAAGGTAAATACATCATTTGTTCTCTATCAAAATCTTTCATTTGCTGACTATGCCTATCAGTAGTTAGTGCCTTCCGTAGTTTGAATCTTTTATTTAGCTGGCAGTAGTGGCGCTCGCTGGATTGCAGTAGTTCGAGTAACCAAGATTTTTGTGAGGTAAGCGATTTGTGAAACACATAGGTTAATGTTAATCAGGGCCATTTTTTTGTAGGGATTTGTGAAAGTCAGATTGCGTTGCGCTAAAAAATTGTGTGTCAGTTTAAGCACAGTCATGTATAATTTTTCAAAGGGGACGTTTCATATGTCGACCCTTAGCCTAGGATACCCCACTGGAATCTTCTGATTTTTTTCTTGTAGTTTGTGTAATTAGTGTAGGTTTTGTTTATTGCTAGCGCGTAATTGTAGAGAGAATTTCCTTTGCAGTGTAGTTTTTCATTCTTGTACAGTAAAACAGTTGTGGCATGCATGTAGATTTGCAGTAAGTATTTCGCAGCAGCGCTTGCAATTAACTAGATATTATTTTCAGTGCTATGTTAATGTGTTCTCTTATTTTTACTCTTCAAATTGTGTTTTTCTGTGTTGTCGTGTGAAATATTGTGACAATAACGGCCTGTGAAAAACGTAATACTAGGCTCCAAAGTAAACTGGGAAATGACAGTGAAGACGAAAGCAGTGTGTTAGCGCCACCGTGTAATGAATTAACTAATGTTCAAACTAGTAATTTGGTAATTGTGCATAGGGAAATGGAGCGGGCGGCAAACAATGGCGTAGGCAGTGAAACAATTAGTGAACAGGGAAGCATTATCGATCGATCGCTCAGCAACAGCTCGCCTCAGGAATCCGAAATGACAGGACACAATTTTGCAGATACTGTAGACTCAGGTTTTGCGTCCTCACCGTTTTCTCAAATAAGTCAAGACACACTTTCTGCTTGTCAAATTGTGAATGTTGCCGGTGCAAATACACTGCTGAAAACTGTAGAGGAACAGATTTCAGACACCAGTGCATTGTTATTACAATTAATGCAACAAATGGGACAAAAGCTTCAAAAGTTAGACACAATGGAACAAAACCAGAGACAAACACAGAAAAAGCTTCAAAAGTTAGACATAATGGAACAAAATCTTCAAAAGTTAGACACAATGGAACTAAATGTTCAAAAGTTAGACACAATGGAACAACACAAGAGACAAACACAGCAACAGTTAGACGCAATGGAACAAAATCTTCACACCACGCTTGAACAAACACATGAAGATTTAACTACTGAGTTACATAAAATCGAATTGAAATGTCAAAAAGTCTGTAACGACGTAAAAACACAAATTTGTGAGCATTTTCAACCTATTTTTTCGCGGCATGAAAATGCGTTACAGAATCACGAAGCAGCCATAAAAGAACTGCAAATTATTGTTCATGAAAATCATGAGACCTTGCAAGCTAAAATTGACTCAGTTGCATCTACCGATTCGGTTACGCAACTTGCAAAAACTCAGGAAGACTTAAAGGACATAGTAGAAAGACACATGGAGGAAATTAGTTCATTATCAGAGAAAGTAGTTGAACTTTCGGATCAGCTAAATAATTTATCTACGAAGGTAGATGATAATCTGAATGACACAAAACCGCTAGTCTTTAATGACACAGAAGAGTGCGAACAAATTAGGAAATTCAAACAAGATCTGAATCAAATTAATACGCAACACCAAAGAGAAATCCGGGAAGTACAAGATCAGCTGACACAAGTAATACAAAAATTACATATTTCAGAGGACACTCGCACTCCAACATGGGGAAAGGGACTTAGAAATACGGAACAACCACAAAATAATAACACAGGACACTTCGGAAATTATGAAAGAAATTGGCAAGGTACACCTAATTTTGAGATGGAACCGCCGAAACTACGTAACAATGACCGACATGCGACTCGCCGACATGATGCTTTTGACTATAAGCTGTTCATTACTACACGTAAATTCAAAACATTTAAGAATTCTGGCAACGACATTCATCCACAAGCATGGCTCCATCAATTCTCTCATTGTTTTCCTCCCAACTGGTCGTTAGAGCACAGATTAGAATTTATGTGTGGCTATTTAGAGAATGAACCAGCTGTAAGAATGCGATCGGTCATTCACGACTGTCACAGTGAAGGAGAATTTTACCATGCCTTCCTCTCAGCATATTGGTCTCAAGCTACATAAGACTGAGTAAAACATAGCATCATAATGATGAAACATTTCGAACAATCGGAATTTTCTAGTCTTGTCAAATATTTCGAAGACATGTTGCACAAGAACCTATACAGCCCTTCAGAACACATCCGCATTTGCTTAATGAAATTGCTTGAACATTTAAGAAATATTATTTTGGCAGGACGTTGCAAAGACGACATTGAAGCTTTTCAGGGACTCTTACAAGAATTAGAAATTGACACAGACAGTCGCGGGATGCGAAAACAGGAAAACAATCACTATAGGTCACATCCGTCACAATTCCGTGACGACAGAAACAATAACTGGACACGACAAGTCTATTCTTACAACGAAAATCGTGACCAAAACAGACAACACCCATATGACAACCGTTGGCAGAGTAATAATAGTTACAGAGAAAGATCGCATTTCTGTAGTAATGAATATGACAGAGATTACCATAGAAACAGACAATATGGGAACAAAAACAATTATTATCAAGGGAGACAGAATAACTTCAGACGCAACAGTTCAGCGCGCAGTTACGATTCCGGGAGAAATTCACCACATGACCGACAAACAAGAAACTATGTAAACTACTGACAAAACGACAGACCTGAATTCCATCAGAACTGGCGGGATTCAAACAGAGCAGGGCACTCTCGACAAGGTGAATTTGTGGAAGTTAGGTCTCCTAATCCCAATAACGACGCATGCCAACAAAGATACAGACAATGACTCGCACTGCAGGCAGCCACATGCGCCGGCTGGCTCAGGGGAAAATTACATAGACGCTAACCGTGAGAAAAATTTTAGCATTCTTTACCGATGTACCATACACCACATGATAATTCCACTGAAGCTGAAACTCTGCGTTCTAGGAAGAGTAAAGATTTCAACCACTTTTCACATGTAAAACCGTTTATTGAAAGATAATCTGCTTTTTAACTTTGTCTTTGTCATATAACTTTTCACGTCATATAACTAGTATGCTTGTCAGACTTAGAATCTGTTAACATGCAACAATGTTTGAAGTTAAATATCCAGTCAAGAACCAAGAGAACTTATTGAAACAGAAATTACGAATGCATTGTTATGGTGAACAGACGTCACAGTGTTATTGAGTGTGTACATTCTTGCTTGTCGGTTGCACGATTACGTAACGACTATCAGGCTTACATACTTAGGACATAAACTGGTACTGCTAATGAGATTTTAATGCAACATTTTGGTTTACTTGAAAATACATTCTGGATTTAAAGTACTTTCAGTGACATACCAGATGACATAGTGGTTAGTTTATGTGACAGCTACACGATTTTATCACGATGCTACTAATGAGTGACAATTTACAATGTTGCTTTTGCAGTGTTTCTGTTTTATATCTGCACAGATTTCTGTTTTATTCTGGAAAGTAAAACATGTTTTAGTAGTAAGTTTTGTGGTGCACCTACAATGAGACAGCCTTTTCCGTAGCACAACAATACATTACAGTACAGTACTTTCTTCATCACAACAATAAGCGTAATAGCTACGATATCTATACACAAAGCATTTCACTTTTGTTTATCATGAGGTAAGTATGAAACTGTATTTTGTCTGTACTTTGTGAACTGTTCATATTTTTTCAGGACCATTGTGATACTATGAGAGCTTTGAATGATGTATTTGGTACAGGATCATGATTTTTAAAGTACACTTGAGGTAGATGACTCTTTTGACATGAGTAGAGAATTTTTTTAGGTTTTGGAATTATTGAAGGAAGCTACGACGATTTTGAGATTTGGCTGAGGTTTTAAGATGTTATGATGACGATGTGTATTACGCTGTTGCGATATGTTTATGATCAATAAGCTGGTGCTACATGAGTTATTTGAGTATGCTACGTATCTGTTATGATGAAATATTGAAGAAGTGTCGACGAATAAGGTAAGGAATAATGAGTAGTGGTTAGGGACTCTGGTTTGCGAAAAAGATTGTTGGAAACCAAGAATCGTACTTTAAGAGTTATGAAATGTATGTAAATGCGTAAATGTATTACAATGCCGACGAAAATTTTTTGGACACTGTTATATCAATAGGATTTTGTTTCTACAGATTTGTAACGCAAATTCTTGACCTGTGAAATATTTTTATATGAGACTGTCACTGTAGCAGAAACTGTTGTAAATATTTCCGTAAGAAAGTTAAGTGACCACCTGCACGTAATGCATCGTGGGCAGCTGCGCGACAGTCGCCTGGAAAAAAGCCATTAGTATGTGCCTTTCAGAGGCACAGGTAAAAAAAAAAGAGAGGCCATTATCCTCACTATTGACATTCCTTTGTAGAAAGCATCACAAATACGACACGCTCAAACTTGAAAACATATGATTGTACTGTGGAGCTCTTAATTTATGATATTTACTAAAATGCCTAATTAAACGATGAGAAACATTTCACGGCTATTGTCTCGCTAGTTGAGAGAAATGCCATATGACTTGCTTTATGTATTTATTTACTCATTTTGTTTAATATCTAGTTTCTAGCTGCACTGCAGCATTGGTTAAAATAAAATTTAATAGATGTACTAATATAAATATTGTATGCTTACAGATCCAGTAAACAATTTTATGATCTATTAAAAAAAACGAAGGAGCATAAAAAGACATTTCCCTTCACAGGAATTGCATATGGAATTTTCTTTTCAACTACTTGGTAATTTTTTTGGTAGAATAACTTCTTGTGGTGCACCACTTTAATTCCCTTGTCTGCACTGCTGTCTTTAATGTAATATTTTTTCTGCTTGAGCTATGTCATGTTTAGATATAAGTTATTTCATTTGCTGCTGCTGTTTGCCAGGCATAGTGTTACTGAATTTGACTTTGTGTTACTCTGCTAAGCCAGTTTACTACTGATTTATTTTTCTTGTTTGCTGCTCATTGCCTTATACTAGTTGTAATATTGTTGCTTACTTTGCCAATTTGCATTTTTTTTGCCCTTGCTGTTTGTGTTAATTTGTTATGTGCTGCTGCATTGCCTCGTCCCTTGGTATATATATCTGAGCTCAGTAGATTTAAGTTAGCTTAAGAGGGGGTAGACTATATAAGAGAACAAGTTGTGATGAATTGAAAGAAATGCATTGAGAAATTATAAGAAAATGGTTTGGCCAAAAAAATATTTTGAAAGAGGATATGAACCAAAAAAGTAGGGTTTAGGGACAACAGGTTTAGGTAGGATTTTCTTGGAAATAAACGATGAGGTAAGATAATGGAAAATAAATAATGAGGTAAGAAATATGTGAACATATAAATACAGAAAGCATGCTTGGATAGGATTTTTTTGGTGGAAACAAATGTTGAAATAAGATGAAAGATCTATGGAATGAAGTTTTGGGTTGGACTGCAGTACCAAATATCACACTGAAAACGAACCCTGTCCTTTCCTTTTGTATTATTCCGCTATGTGTTTATGTACCCTTGTGTATTTATCTTTTTCCTGTCTTTATGTGTTTAGCTAATAAGATTTATGTTGTAGAATTTTTCAAATACTATGTTATTTTCTTTGTAAAGATGTTTAGACATTATTTATTCTGTTTTGTTTTAATGCTCATGTGTGAAGTTGATGTTTCAAAAGTTATTCTGATCTTTTATGTATGTAATTATAATTCCTGTAACACTGATGTATATGTTTATTTCTATTCTTTTGTAAAGCCCGTACTACAAATGTTATCTATATTGTTATGTTCTTTAATGATGTATTTTGTACCTTTGTAGTTGTATTCTTATGTTATAAAATTGTAATTGACACCAGTTCATCAAATTAAGTAACTTGTAAGTTCCATTTCACTGCACACGTTTCTGTTGCTCATAGTATATGGACAATATGTGAGAAGTAGGGACTGTTAGTGTTTGCACGTGTGTTAAAAATTGAGCAAGGGACTGGATAACAGCATTGCTGGTTCTAAGGACCATTCCAAAAAAACTTTGCGAGTGCACAAGTGGTGGTTGATGGACTTGCTATATTCTCCTCAAGACTCTTCGATGGTGATTGTGCACCTGCACAGTCGCAACAGATGGTTGCTGGCCGTCTCTACAAGGACTACAGTGGGTCTGCACCTTTGATGACCCACCAGTACCATTATTTCTACAAGGACTGCAGTGGGTCTACACCTTTCATGACCCACCAATACCATTATTTCTACAAGGGCTGCAGTGGGTCTGCACCTCTGGTGGCCCACCAATACCATACTCTCTACCAGGACTACAGTGGGTCTACTCTGTGATGACCTACCTACCAATATTCTTCAAAACGTCGAATGACACTGCTGTGGGTTTGCTCTGTTGTGGCCCATTACCTGTCAGCATGTTAAGAGTCAGCATTGTATTTCCATTGGAAGGACAACACTACTTCTTCAAGACTGCATGGAAATCCACTACTTCCTTGTGCATTGTCTTTTACTGCTCAGACTTTGAGAAAAGAAATTTTTTCAAATCTGTATTGGCCAGTGCCCAAAACAATTTGTAAAATTTTTTGTGGGGAGCATGGGGGCCATGTAAGTAGGCTGTTTATGTTTTCTTATTGGCAATGTTACGTAGCGCTCTGTATGAAAATCACTGGCTGTGCTGTGTGCAGTCTGTGGCTAGTTTGCATTGTTGTCTGCCATTGAAGTGTTGGGCAGCGGCAGCTGGATGTGAACAGCGCATAGTGTTGCGCAGTTGGAGGTGAGCCGCCAGCAGTGATGGATGTGGGGAGAGAGATGGCGGAGTTTTGAAATTTATAAGACTGGATGTGATGAACTGCTATATATATTATGACTATTAAGGTAAATACATCATTTGTTCTCTATCAAAATCTTTCTTTTGCTAACTATGCCTATCAGTAGTTAGTGCCTTCTGTAGTTTGAATCTTTTATTTAGCTGGCAGTAGTGGCGCTCGCTGCATTGCAGTAGTTCGAGTAACCAAGATTTTTGTGAGGTAAGCGATTTGTGAAACGCGTAGGTTAATGTTAGTCAGGACCATTTTTTTTGTAGGGATTTGTGAAAGTCATATTGCGTTGCGCTAAAAATATTGTGTGTCAGTTTAAGCACAGTCATGTATAATTTTTCAAAGGGGACGTTTCACATGTACTTGGCTGGAACTTCAATAATTGTGTAACCTCGGCTAACAGTAGAGAAGAATCCGTAGATTGTATGAATCAATTTGCTGTTGAGGTACGAATTTGTTGTGATATTGCACTTCATACAAATCATGCTAACTGCTAGTAGTATATCTATTGGGTAAGCTGACTCATTAAATTTATGTTCATCCTTCTGCAAAATTTGATTCTTTAAAGACCCTTATAGTGAGCCCAAAGAACCCTCCTGGCTAAAGTCTGCTGTAATTTGCGTTGTCCTTATTTCCGTTTGGAGCAATTGACATGTACACATAACTCAAATCGTGGTACAGGCTGTCTTAAATGTGCCTTTAAATCATCAATTTCATATGCACTATGGGATACTGAAGCAAAGTGAACAGCAGTTCCTATATATAGCTTGCAGTTTCATCCTATGACATTAGGAATGTTACTGTATGTTTCCAACCCAGTCAATAAGATACACCAACCTCCTTTGCATGATTCAATCGGTCGAAAGTAATTTGTACAGAAAACTGTCGATCGTTCTTTTAAATTTAAAGTGTACAACATCACATCTAAATCTTAATAGATGCAGCGATATGTGATGATTGTTTTCATATCTTCTTTGCAGTTGCCAGGAGGCATGTGAGACATAAATGCCCACACTGTTATATGTCGAAGTTCTGGTAATGTTGAAAATTGTGGAACACTTTGTTGTTGATGAAGTAGCTGCATAGTTCTTCTGGAGGCCATAAGTCGCAAAATGAATCAAAGTAGTGAGTGTTTTTTTAATATATTACACCAGGTGATTCCCAAGTCCTCTGACAATATCTAAATTAAAAATTCCACATTCTTTAGAGTTCCACATAGTCTGAGGCACCATATTATGCATAAACACTCTATAAAATCTTGGAATGCTGAATTGTTTGATGAATTCAAGTAGTTTGGTATTTGTAAGTGGGCTATTGGGTAGTATAGCTAGGATCTTTATTTGTAAACAGTCTAAGCTCTTGCTGGTGTGTATTTCCCTCTTCCAGTAGCCACAAATTCCATCGACCTATTACGTCTTTTCACCATGTCAGGCGGTTCATGAGTGCTTTTTGCATTTTTCACTAATCAGGCGACGGCACCTGCTCTTCTGGCTAATGATCCAACAACTGAAAATCCCACCAGTGTGGGAATAGGAATAGAGCGGCTCTGCCTGGTGATGATGGGGTGTTGGTAGAGCCCTAGGTGCTTTAATTAGTCTTCGTCTTCTTATACCTCTCCACTTCGGGACACTTTTAGCTGCTGACAATGATGAATGGATGGAATTTTTTGAACATGCTTGGGTTTTCTTCTCCTTCTTTAGTGTATGATGAGCAGTGATAATAACTTGTTAGAAATTTATACCAGTACCCAATTCAAGTTTGGCATGCAATGTTTAATCAGTCGTTAATGCCACTGTCAAATGCGAAATTGCATTCTATGAGCTGTTTTACTAGCTTCTTTCCTGGCCTGTAATATATGCAGGAATGTGTAATTCTACAGGTAGCTTGTCAAGACTCTTACCACCACCTATGATGCCCTTCCTAGCATGCATACTGTGCTATTGTGTGGTGTGAGGTTTATGCTCTTTCTTCTTTAGCACATCTCTGGCATCTTCCCAACTATCATGCAGTGCAGGGAACGGAAGCCATCAAACCAGTATTCTGCTCTTTTGATGTCTTATGACATGATCTGGTGCTTTCCCATAATTCTTCAGTGTAAAAACTTATTGCCATTTCCCTCTCTCTGCTACCCTTCAGAATGTATGTTCTCAGATTCGTCCTCTGCACCTTGGATACTGTAAATATTTCACTTGGCTAGTCTGGTAAGCATGTGTTCTCAAATGTAGTCTTATATTTTGAAATATGTACTAAATCACCTAAATTAAATATCTATTTGGAATAATCCACAATTTATGTGATTGAATACAGTAATTCAAAAGTACTATCGTGAACATCAATTGGTTGTACTTCTATTATTAGATGTATGGATCATTTATACTGTTTGATTATTTTCAGGAGGATATTCATCCAGTTGTATGATCCACAAACATTAAAATGCCTCCACATATGTGTTTTAATTGTTCTATTCAGGCGTCCCACTGTATTTGTCTTGTAGTAGAATGTCAAGTAGTGATGTGCAATGTATACCATATTATAACAGCACTATCTTTAAATAGCTATTATAAAACTTACCACCATGACTGGTATGAAGACAGTCTGGACTCTGGACACTCCTGTGTGCAGCAATCAATACATCACCTGTGTGACTGCCTTCCCTGTTTTTGCTTTCATACGTAAGCTGCAAACAAATTTGGAATATGTGCCAATAACCGCCAAAATATATTTGAAACATATATATTGTTCTGTCAGCATTGCTTCATATCTACAAGATTTGCCTGTCATAAGACAGGCAAGCGTCATATTGTAATACAGCTGTGTGGGAACGTTTTGAATGCTGGTTTGTGGAGTTCTAGAACTATTGTCTCCAAAATTATTCAGTGATACATCTTTCTCAAAGCTCTGATGTGCTGAGTAGTCTTACTGGTTTTACTAATTTGTTGGGATCATGATAAAATATATACTGCAGTGATCAATTGTTCAAATTTTTAATGCTGGACGTGAGTAGTTTTACCAAGACGCAGGTTTAATAATATTTTTATATTTTTTACTGTTTGGGTGTTGTTTTCCAAATGTACATTAGTCATATGTAACATTTTGGCAAACGTTTCTATCTCTTTCAATAAATTCCTCTTGAGGTTTGAAGTTTTTAAAAATATTAGATTCATTAAACCTGGATTTCTTTAAAATTCTCTGTACCCAGCCTGTATTGCATGTTTGTGTAAACTTATAGCTTGCATATCCAGCATATACCGTTATTTCCTGCCGACTCCATGTGTTCCATGTATCTGTCTCTTTATCTCTATAATGGTTAATGAAATCATCAATTGCATATCTTCATTCATCTATGATTTTGTCCATATTATTGTGTATGCAAGAGAGTCATTTAAGAGATTTAGTACCAGATTTAAATATTTCCCTAAGAGAGAGGCCTCTTCCCAACAACTTCACTGTTAGCAACTGTAATGTCTGCCAAATGATCTTAGGAGTCTCAATGACTTTACATTTCAGTTTCATTCTCTGTGTTCTAAACTGACTTTGAGATATAATGCAACTTACATAATCTCAGATTGTTGTTGTTGTTGTGGTCTTCAATCCAGAGACTGGTTTGATGCAGCTCTCCATGCTACTCTATCCTATGCAAGTTTCTTCATCTCCCAGTACCTACTGCAACCTACATCCTTCTGAATCTGCTTAGTGTATTCATCTCTTGGTCTCCCTCTACGAATTTTACCCTCCACACTTCCCTCCAATACTAAATCGGTGAGCCCTTGATGCCTCAGAACATGTCCTACCAACCGATCCCTTCTTCTAGTCAAGGTGGGCCACAAATTTCTCTTCTCCCTAATTCTATTCAATACCTCCTCCTTAGTTATGTGATCTACCCATCTGATCTTCAGCATTCTTCTGTAGCACCGCATCTCGAAAGCTTCTATTCTCTTCTTGTCTAAACTATTTATCGTCCACGTTTCACAACCATACATGGCCACACTCCATACAAATACTTTCAGAAACGACTTCCTGACACTTAAATCTATACTCGATGTTAAAAAATTACTCTTCTTCAGAAACGCTTTCCTTATGATAGCTAGTCTACATTTTATATCCTCTCTACTTCGACAATCATCAGTTATTTTGCTCCCCAAATAGCAAAACTCATTTACTACTTTAAGCATCTCATTTCCTAATTTAGTCTCTGATTATGCAAACTTATCCATAGTGTAATATGTGTACACCTATCCATTTTTTTTCATGTTTCTAATTTCTCAAAAAAATGGTTCAAATGGTTCTGAGCACTATGCGACTTAACTTCTGAGGTCATCAGTCGCCCAGAACTTAGAACTAATTAAACCTAACTAACCTAAGGACGTCACACACATCCATGCCCGAGGCAGGATTCGAACCTGCGACCGTAGCGGTCATGCGATTCTAGACTGAAGCGCCTTTAACCGCACGGCCACACCGGCCGGCCTCTAATTTCTCTTCAGTTTCAATCCTTTGCATTTTATTTATCGATTAACGTCAAAATTACTTTAATATGGCCTTATTGCCAATCTTTTATATCATTGATATTTACAGGAGAACTTGTTTTCACACCTTGTAACATATTTGCAGTTGTTGCAGCTCTTGTAACTAACATATTGACCACTTTCCACATTTTCCCAAATTCTGCGTTAATCTGATGATCATTTCTGTGGAATATTAATCATTTCCATCTACTTTCATTGTGCAATATTAATGGCTTTCATTTATTCTTACAATATTTTCATCACTGTATTGACAAATGTTCTGTTTGTGCATCTCCCTCCCTTCATATTGAGTATGTGACATGCAAGTGAAATTGTCCACATTATAGTGTATACTGACGAACGTACCTATTTCTTTGCTATATATATGCTGGCATCAAGGTCTAGCAC
The DNA here is from genome assembly GCF_023864345.2 of Schistocerca serialis cubense. Classification (NCBI taxonomy): domain Eukaryota; kingdom Metazoa; phylum Arthropoda; class Insecta; order Orthoptera; family Acrididae; genus Schistocerca; species Schistocerca serialis. Next base: position 467,968,650 of record NC_064643.1, read on the forward strand.
CTAGTCTGCAACATTTAAGTTCCTCTATGATGTTCCACAGCATATTTTGTATCATATTTGAGAGGTTTCTTTACATCTATAAGAGCAGTTATTGATTCAGCTCAGACAGTTACGTATATCCATCTGTGCAAATGGATGTGTCTATGATACGTAGTTTACTCGCACATTTATGTACTAGAGCATCATCTTTTCCTGGAAAATTCATCTGTACAGCCTGTCACTCAGTTCTCTCGCTTCACCAATAACAAAAACCCTGTAATGTGTGTGACTCCAGAAATCCCTACATATAGTTGTAAATTAGGTGAATATGCTTCTTAAATATGTTTTAAATGCACACTTTCTTGCGTTAAGGGATAATAAGCTTTCCATTACCCTTTACCAACTGCTTCACAATATTAGAATTTATTTGACTCAAACAAAAAACATCCACTGCCATATGGCGGCCAAAACAAAAACATCTCCAAATTTGATCCTGATGTTCCACAGCTACATTGCCAAATACTGTATATACAAAGTGTTCAGTTTTACTCTTTCTGGTGTGAGGTATCATTTGTTACACTGAATGTCTTATATGTTACATCCTTAATGTCGAAAAATGTTTCGTGTAATAGCTGATATTTGGTGTGAAATAAAGTTTTTGAAAGTACATGCACTCGCTTGAAGGAAACTCCATCTGGATGTGTTAGCAATGACACAATAAAATTTGTCTCGTCACAGTTAGATGGACCTACAATTATCGCCCGTGTATTGTCAGACAATAGTGTTGCATTCGTCTTTGTCTTCTTCTTCTGGTTTTTAGCAGTTTGGACTAATCCATTGGTACAAAGTTCTTGTGAAGAGGGTGTTTTGTCCATCCAGGCATGGTAACAACCATGCCTTCACAGATATATGTACATTCTTAAACATTAATGTAGTTCAACATCTGGTACAATACACTCATATATATAGCTACATACTGTTGCAGAACATGCACTGAATTGCTGTGCAGCAGTACCTTCTGTTGAACATAGAGTCTGGTGTGCAAGCTCTATTAATCCTCAAGTGGGCATGCTTGTGTATTAAATGCACTAACCAAAAATAATATTGTTTTGTAATGTTCCATTGCTCTTCCATGATTGCAAGCCCATATCTATTCCTTCAGTATTGCTTCAGCTGACACAGTTATAAATTTTGTCATCATATGTTCGCAAAATAACAGCAAGGCATTATGCCTGTTGTGGTGAACAAAATGGTCCATTGGAACTGTAAGCACATGACTACGGCTGCTTCCATATATATGTTGACGATATGTATGTACTTGATGCTCATCATAGAAGCTATATGTGGGTCATAATCACCCAAACTTTTAGACAATGTACAGCACTGATACAACACTAAGTCAGTGATAAAAGTGTGTATATATGAGTATGTTTCTTACTGTAAAAAAGTTAGCCACACTGCAATGTGATATGTATATTTTTGCAGTAATAAACACACCCATATATATACACACTTTTATCACTGACTTACTAGCATACTCAGTACAAGAATACTTTCAGTTGGAAGCATTCAGCACTGAAGCAGCAGAAAAAACAACAGTAATCTGGATCATGTAAATATTGATAACGATAATGTATGTATTTGTCAATGTGTATGTCTAGCTGGTGTTTAACTGATTATTGTCATTTTTATTACAGGTGATGTAACTGAGATGAAACCACCACCCCAGCTGGATGTATTGGAGGCAAAAATATCAAATTTCAACACATCTTACAGCTTAAATGCCCATGACACTGCATATGTCATTGTTGCAATAATGCCTGACTATAAGTTCTATACAATGATGATTTTCGAAAATCCTTGATACGGCAACGGTAGAGTGATATTATCACCCGATGAGTGGATCGAGCTTCGTAATAATTCAATGGCAATTGTGGGCATATTCAGTGTGAATGCTCATACTCCATGATACTGACATATATGATACTAACATATATAGACTTTTAATACGACTGCAACTGCTGCCTACTTGCCACTATATGCAAAAATGTTCTCATGTTTGATAACGGGTAACTTTTTGATTTTTTTTACATAAATATGCCAAACTTCTCTAATGCTGTGACTTGTAGAGTATCAGTGTATGGTATATTTGGACGACATCACTGTTTTCTCAAAGGATGTGCAAGAACATGTGCGCCGTTTGCGCGAAGTTTTCGATCGTCTGAAAGCGGTGTGGTTAACTCTTCAAAAAATGTCATTTTTTGTTGCAAGAAGTCCATTATTTAGGTCATATTATAGGACAGGAGGGTGTCCACACGGATCCAAAACTTGTAGAGGCAGTAATGAATTTTCGGACACCTACAAAAGTAAAAGAGTTCCAGGTTTCACCGATTTTCACAGGAGTTATATTCCAAAATTTGCGGAAATTGCAAGATCCCTCACACAGTTGTTGAAGGAGGGAGCAAAATTTCACTGGTCAGCAGAATGCGAAGAGGCTTTTCAAAAGTTAAAAAATTTGTTAACATCTAGTCCAATTTTGTCTTTTCCAGATTTTAGTAAACAGTTTATATTATCTTGTGACTCTAGCAATTTTGCTTTGGGTATTGTATTATCTCAGAAAATAGATGGGCAAGAACACCTGATAGCATATGCTTCCAGACAGCTAAACAATGCAGAAAAAAATTACTCAACAACCAAGAAGGAGTTATTGGCATTAATTTTCGGAATAACCTATTTATAGTGTTATTTGTATGGACGACGTTTCAAGGTGATTACTGACCATGCAGCACTTAAGTGGTTGTTAGGGCTTAAAGACCCAACGAGTAGATTAACTAAGTGGGCTTTGCGTCTTAGTGAGTACGATTTTGAAGTGATTCATCGACCGGGTAAATCGCATGGAAATGCGGATGGTCTGAGTCGTAGAGTATGTGCCAAGGAATGCACAGGAATAAATGAGGATGAATGGGTGAAGGCACAAACTGCTGACACAGATTGTCAACGATTTACCTCACAGCGACAGTTCGTCGTGGAAGACGGGATATTGTACCGTAAAACTAGGAACGGTCCACGCATAGTCGTACCAGAAAAATTGTGAAACGAAATTTTAAGGCAAGCACATGATTCAATGTTTTCTGGTCATTCGGGTCGAAGAGCAACGGAAAGGAGGGTAGCACCGAGTTATTGGTGGTCAACGCGTAGGCAAGATGTCGATCAGTACATAAAGAATTGCATTCCGTGTGCTCAACAGGTCGAGTCGAGTCATCAGAAAATTGTTTTACAACAACTACCGGAAGTGGATAGACCTCTCCAATTATTTGGCATAGACGTCTTGGGACCGTTTGTGCAAACACCAGCAATCGCTATGTTTTAACAATAATAGATCATTTTTCGCACTATGTGTCTATGACAGCTATTCCGGACCAGCAAGCCGAAACAGTGGCTCACGCCATGGTACATCAATGGATATTGAAATTCGGAACACCTGAAACTATAATAACAGATCAAGGGTCAAACTTTATGTCCGATTTGATGAAACAGTTATGCAAGTTATTGCATGTAAAGAAATTGAGAACAAGCGTGTTACACCCACAGGCTAATGGTCGGACCGAGAGAGTTCATTGTACAGTAGGTAAGATGTTAAGTTATTCTGTAAATTCGCAACACAACAATTGGAATACCCTATTGGCGTTCGTAATTGCGGCGCATAACTCAAAAGTGCATGAAAGTACAGGATTGTCTCCGTATGAAGTACTGTTTGGTCAGAAGATGCCATCTCTGTTAGAATTGCTCAAGACCCCACCAGGAACCGATATTTCGGCTGTTAAGGATTTATCCACAAAGTTGAAAACAATCTGGCGGCAGGTGAAAAAAATGAACACTAAAGCATTAGAGAGACAGGGCAAAGTTCACAACAGAAAGGCGGCTTTACCCAAATATCATGTAGGACAATGGGTGATGATGACTAATCAGTATGTGCCAAAAGGCAAAAGGAAAAAATTTATATCCCATTATCAAGGTCCTTTCCAGGTGATCGAGATGACATCGCCAGTGAATGTAAAATTACAGCTTCCAACTCGCCCTACTATTGCGAATGTGAGCCGAATTAGGCCTTTCAAGGGAATTTTGAGGAACTTCCTTCATTGTATGCAGTAACTTCTAGTAGAGAGAAAGATGAATCTAAGAAAAAGAATAACAAAGGAGTAAATAAACAACAGAACCAAGCTAATTGTGGCAGTGATCAGACATGCTATTATGCTCTTAGGCCATGCGTAAAAAGGACGAGCTAATGTGAGTTGTTTCTCAGGAGGCGAGACGTTCTGGTAAGACCAGCAATTCCAGCATCATGGGTTGCGCTGAAGAGGGAAGAGGGAAGGCGTGCACTATCTCTCAGCATAGTTATTCTGTTTTGCTGTTGCAACTTAGCTGAAGCCTTGAAGGTACGTCCTATATCAAGTGGTGTTTTGTTCTCGCAACAAGGGGACGTAATTATGACCGGACATCAATGGACCTTAAGGGTGAACTGTAATATATGGGCGGTTGAAGATGAAACCTGTTAATTAGAGGATACATTTCATGAACTTAATTCCATGGTGGCTAATCAGTCAAGGTTTAATGAAACACAGGGGGAATATCAGCTACTACCATCAGCTTTTGCACGCAATGTGCGGGCACCTAACCCCAGTACTCTTACCTTCGGAACAACTTCGGGAAGGATTATGGAAAGTTCACTCAGAACTGCCTGCATCCCTGGAGCTACTGACGACATTAACAGATGAACACTTATCTCTGTACTACAAAATGGCGACTGTTACCAGTACGCGGATGGGTACCCCGCTGAGAATTCATATCATAATACCACTAACATGTAAAGTGTTGTGGGTTGGCAGGAGAGCCAACACCGTGTGACTAGAGGAAGCCGAAAGGCGTGTGTTTTAGCTCACGCAGGCTGGCGTGAGGTCTGGAACAGGACAAGGAAATTAGAATTTAGAAAAACGGACGTAGCTGGTGGAATACTTAACTTTAATCCATCAATGATGAGCGTCGCTCTTGACTGTACATGATTCAGTATCAATAGTAACTGGTAATGGCGCCTTGCTAGGTTGTAGCAAATGACGTAGCTGAAGGCTATGCTAACTATCGTCTCGGCAAATGAGAGCGTATTTTGTCAGTGAACCATCGCTAGCAAAGTCGGTTGCACAACTGGGGCGAGTGCTAGGAAGTCTCTCTAGACCTGCCGTGTGGCGGCGCTCGGTCTGCAATCACTGATAGTGGCGACGCGCGGGTCCGACGTATACTAACGGACCGCGGCCGGTTTAAAGGCTACCACCTAGCAAGTGTGGTGTCTGGCGGTGACACCACATAAGGATTGTACATTTGAATGTTGGGCCTTGCATACGTATCCAGTAACGACTGTGTTTTCCATTACTGAAAATACCCGATGTGGACCGACTTGCTGAAAGAACTGCACCGTGCCTATTATAATTTCCTTAGGGCACTCCGCAACTGGTTCTTGAGAGCGGAATAGAGAATACTCATAAGATTTGGGAACAGTGTGTAACAATTTTGTGGGGCAGATGTAACTGGACCCGTTCGACAACGCAACCGCTCTCAAGAACCAGTTGCGGAGTGCCCTAGGGAAATTATAGTAGGCACGGTGCAGTTCTTTCAGCAAGTCGGTCCACATCGGGTATTTTCAGTAATGGAAAACACAGTCGTTACTGGATACGTATGCAAGGCCCAACATTCAAATGTACAATCCTTATGTGGTGTCACCGCCAGACACCACACTTGCTAGGTGGTAGCCTTTAAATCGGCCGCGGTCCGTTAGTATGCGTCGGACCCGCGTGTCGCCACTATCAATGATTGCAGACCGAGCGCCGCCACACGGCAGGTCTAGCGAGACTTTCTAGCACTCGCCCCAGTTGTACAACCGACTTTGCTAGCGATGGTTCACTTACAAAATACGCTCTCATTTGCCGAGACGATAGTTAGCATAGCCTTCAGCTACGTCATTTGCTACAACCTAGCAAGGCGCTATTATCAGTTATTACTATTGATACTGAATCATGTACAGTCAAGAGCGACGCTCATCATTGATGGATTAAAGTTAAGTATTCCACCAGCTACGTCCGTTTTTCTAAATTCTAATTTCCTTGTCCTGTTCCAGACCTCACGCCAGCCTGCGTGAGCTAAAACGCGTGCCTTTCGGCTTCCTCTAGTCACACAGTGTTGGCTCTCCTGCCAACCCACAACACCTTACATGTTAGTGGTATTATGATATGAATTCTCAGCGGGGTACCCATCCGCGTACTGGTAACAGTCGCCATTTTGTAGTACAGAGATAAGTGTTCATCTGTTAATGTCGTCAATAGCTCCAGGGATGCAGGCAGTTCTGAGTGAACTTTCCATAATCCTTCCCGAAGTTGTTCCGAAGGTAACAGCACTGGGGTTAGGTGCCCGCGCATTGGGCGTTCGGTCGCTGTCACGTCATTGTCATCAGTTACGCAGTCCCTGAGGACTGGCTAGTGGAGGGCGTTGCCCGCTGCTGCAGCGGCGACTCCCGGTGTCATCACAAGCCACCGTGTCTGCAGGAGGCGCGCTGGGCCGGGCTTCGTGCCGCTAACCTCCTCCCGCCTGCGCAGCCCCTGACCGAGCGCGGCGTCGTGTTCCCTGGGCTGCGTGCATCAGTTCGTCTCCACCACAATACGAGTGGTGGTGCTGAGCTACCGGAAAATGTATTGGAAGAACAAACAATAAAGAGGAAGACTGCTAAAAACAGCCACTTTCTTCTACCCAGCCAGGCCCTACAACCCCGACCACGTCACCCACTCCGGTCATCCTATTACAGACTCGCCAATAATAATATGTGATGGACAATCAAAAAGTTTTTGTTTTAGGGCCTTGCTGCAGTGTACATGCAACCCAGCATGACTGTGATGCAGATATATAGGGTGAGTCACTAATATTGGCACCAAGCATAGCTCAGAAAGTATGATAGGACAATGGGGGCCATAATAAGTCATTGGTTTTTTGCTGCTAGGTGTGCTCGCTTCAGAGATATGAAGGTCAACTTTGTTTTTTGAATTGGGATGCTACAGTTTGCTACTTATTTTCTTATAGCGACTATCGAGACGAATCCAATGATGTGTAACTGTAAGGTCTTTGAAGGTCAACGAAGGTCACAAATGTGGCATGAATTTTCATTTATAGAAGGTGTTCGAAGTGATGACCATTGGTATCAATGCAGTGCTGCACTCTTCTTGTAATGGATTGAGTGGTATTCCTTATCACTTCAGCACTTATCGAAGCACATGCTCTGACAATTATCTCTCGCATATCTTTTTTCAGGTGTAGTTGGAAGGTCTTTATAAACAATGTCTTTTATGAATCCCCACAAGAAAAAATCCAGAGGTGTCAAGTCTGGCGAACGAGCCGGCCTCGACACATCTCCTCTGCGTCCAATCCAGTGATTTGGGAATTGTCTCTGCAACTCATTTCTAGCCATCAGCGAAAAATTTGCCAGACACCCATCTTGTTGATACCATATTCTGTTCCTTGTTCCTAAAGGTATTTCTTCTGATAACAGACCTAACATTCCTTGCAGGAATATATTTCCTACCATTCAGATTTCCTTTGATGCAATAGGGGCCTATAATTCTGTCCTCCAGAATCTCACACCATACATTCACAGACCACCGTTTTTGGTGTGCAATTTGCCGCAGCCGACATGGATTTTCAGTTGTCCAATAATGCATGTTATGCAAATTAGCATTTCCATGCTTTGTGAATGTTGCCTCATCACTAAATAAAATCAAATTACTGTATGTGTCATCCCTCTGAATCTGGAGTTGACTCCATCGGCAGAATTCAATGCGATACATACAAACCGTACCAGTGGAGACTGATACGGTAAGGATGATATTTATGGCGATGCAGAACAAGAACAGCACTACTCTAGCTCTCGGTAGATTCCCTTGCAAGTTGACGCGAATTAGCTCAAGGATCTCCAACCATAGTGGCAAGAGTACCAATTTCCGTTTCCTCATTAGTAACTTTACTTTACCAGATATGTTTCCGATGTGTTAAAGAACCAGTTGTTCTCAATTTATCATACACATATTTAAATGTATGACGTGTGGGGTGAGTACATCGAGGATATCTTTAAGCGTATGAGTCTCGATCTCTCAGTGAATTTCGTTGGCATTCTCCGAAAATGAGAAGCATATCGACTTGTTCTTCGAAGGAATACATCATTCACATTTGCTTGATTCGACGATACTAGTCTTAACGTTCCTATTAGTGTAGTATTGCGAAACTGTCGAATGGTGTTTAGATGTCAATGGCATGTTAGATGAATATGGTGTATTCGGCAAATATTTACTATTTGCATTATATACGAGAGAGAATTGTCAGAGCATGTGCTTCGATAAGTGCCAAAGTGATAAGGAATATCACTCAATCCATTATAAGAAGATTGTAGCACTGCATTGGTACCAATGGTCATCACTTCGAACACCTTCTGTAAATGAACGTTCATGCCACCTTTTTGACCTACGTAGATCTTCAAAGACCTTGCTGTTACACATCATTGGATTCGTCTCGATAGCCGCTATCAGAAAATAAGTACCAAACTATAGCATCCCATTTAAAAAACCAAAGTTGACCTTCATATCTCTGACGTGAGCTCACGAAGCAACAAAAACCAACGTCATATTATGACCGCCGTTGTCGCATGCAACATTTGTCCCACAAACTTTTCTGCTACTGTCATACTTTCGGAGTTATCCTAGTGACAGTAGTTAGTGACTCACCCTGTATAAGCACCGACACGTAGGCAAAGGAATAGTGTAGCTTTCTGCGTTTCCAACACGCATGTGGAAGCGTTAGCTACACCGTCAAAAGTGTCAACGATGCAATGGTTTCATCCGTAGTCCCCTCATCCGGAGAACTTCAAGAGTGACTCATCTGCTGGAAGGGTGACGCTCAACCTGTTCATAGGGTACAGGGGTCCATTGGCTTATTGGTTTCAAGGAACCTGGTGTCACCATCACTGAACAAAGGTAGTGTGTAACCCTGGAAAAATTACGGTGTGCATGTAAGGTAAAGTACACATGAGAAATGCGAGAAGGGGCGCAGCTACTTCATGATACGTCCACATATCGTAAATGTCGTAATGCAGAAGTAACGCCAGCTGCAGTGTACAGGAACATATCGATTTTGAGTGACTGTAGAAGGGATGGCGATTTGCAGCTCACTCTAAATGAAGAAAAATGTAAGTTGATGCACATGAGTTCGAAAAACAATCCCGTAATGTTTGAATAAGGATTATTAGCGCTCTGCTTGTCACAGTTCGCAAAGGCCTTGCCGCAGTAGATACACCGGTTCCCGTCAGATCACCGAAGTTAACCGCTGTTGGGTGTGGCCGGCACTTGGATGGGTGACCGTCTGGACTGCCATGCACTGTTGCCATTTTTCAGGGTGCACTCAGCCTCATGATGCCAATTGAGGAGCTACTCTACCAAACAGTATCGACTCCAGTCAAAGAAAACCATCATAACGACTGGGAGAGTGGTGTACTGACCAAACGCCCCTCCTATCCGCACCCTCAGCTGAGGAAGACACGGTGGTCGGATGGTCCCGATGGACCACTTGTGGCCTGAAGACGGAGTGCCTGTCACAGTCACGTCGATTAAATATCGAAGAGTAAAGTTGCAAAGCGATATGGAATGGAACGAGCACGTAAGGACGGTAGCAGGGAAGGAAAATGGTCGACTGCATTTCGTAGGGGTAACTTTAGCTAAGGGCAGTTCGTCTATAAAGAAAGCGGCATGTAGAACACTAGTGTGACCCAATCTTTGAGTACTGCTCATGTGTGTGAGACACCCCCAGGTTGGATTAAAGGAGGACATCGAAATGGTTCAGAGACATGCTGCTGGATTTTTTACCCGTAGACTCGATCAGCACGCAAGTATTATAGAGATGCTTCGTGAACTCAAATGGAAATCCCTGGGGGGAAATGTTCTTTTTGTGAGGCATTATTCAGAAAAAATTTAGAGAATCGGCATTTGAGGCTGACTATGGAAAATTCCACTGCCACCAACGCACATTTTAAGTGAAGGTCAGGACAATAAGATAAGAGAAATTATGGTTCTTACTGAGGGATATAGACTGTCTTGTTTTCTTCGCTTCATTTGCGCATGGGACAGGAAAGGAAATGGCTAGTAGCGTTACAGTGTACCCTCCGTCATGCACCTTATGGTGGCTCGAGGGGTATATCCGTAGATTTAGATGTCTTGTTATTTATCGTATGGCGAATCGCGTCGTACATGATATCGAATATCTTACTAGCCTACTGTAATGGGAACAAGAGTGTCACATTGACAAGAGTCGCGTCGCGCGACGTTTATTGCAACGTGCCATATCGTATGTCGTATTGCCTCAGTGCGAACTGCTTGCGGTCAGCACTATCACTCTCAACCCAAGTCCAGACGAAGGGTGTGGTGCCTCACCCTGACCTTCACACAGCCAATTCCTCCGTCACTGTCGAGGTCACGAAGCGGCTGCAACAATTCATTTCTGTGAACGTTGCCTTCTATTTGAAATGCAGCTCACAGCCGGCAATAAAAGGATGCAAAAAAATAACTCCATCACGTTTACCGTTGGGGGGTGCCATATCCTGTTCTTCGACGTCACTCCAAACTTTCGAACAACATGACCAGCATTCACTCTTGTTTCGTCGATCCAGAAAATATCTTCGAAACTAATGTTTTTTATCTCACGTAAAAATCCGCATCGCCATGCGGCTATGCTCGTTCCATCAACATTTAACAGCCTTAAATATTTTTGTACTTAAAACCGAGATGCTGAAGAACCAGTCTCAAAGGTAATTTGCTACTTTCAAAAAGTTCGCCCTCATGCAATGTCGAACAAAACTTATCTAATGCACGCAGATCCGATGATAACAACTGTGGTGAAAATAATTGTATGTGCGAGGCCGAAACATATCTTGTGGGAAAGGCTCGAGATTTGTTACACGTTTCTGAATACTTCTCCCATTCTACGGCGTATGAAGACAAGTGGGCATGCTTTACAAAATGGTTCAAATGCCTCTGAGCACTATGGGACTTAACGTCAGAGGTCATCAGTCCCCTATAACTTAGAACTACTTAAACCTAACTAACCTAAGAACATCACACACATCCATGCCCGAGGCAGGATTCGATCCTGCGACCGTAGCGGTCACGCTGTTCCAGACTGTAGCGCCTAGAACCGCTCGGCTACCCCGGCCGGCATTGTTTTACAGCCTCCCTCTCTTCTTCCTCGATTTTTTCTTTACCAACACAACCAACGATCATTTCAATAATCTTAATCGCGACTGTGGTTCGAGCAATTATTTGGAAACTGCCTCTCTTTAAAAGTATTCGCGCACTTTGCAAAAAATGTTCAAATGTGTGTGGAATCTTATGGGACTTCACTGCTAAGGTCATCAGTCCCTAAGCTTACACACTACTTAACCTAAATTATCCTAGGGACAAACATACACACCCATGCCCGAGGGAGGACTCGAACCTCTGCCGGGACCAGCCGCACAGTCCATGACTGCAGCGCCTTAGACCGCTTTTTTCTTTTTCGAGAAAAGTCGCTAATAATCTACTGTTTTCTTGTTCGGAGAATTTTTTTTAATAGAAGGGAGGGCGGGGAGGGCAGAGTGATCAGGGGTCGTAACCTGACGCCTGGCCACAGTGCCCCCTCGCCCGTCAAGGAATCAAGGTAAGGGGAAATCTTTTTTGGGAATTACTATTTATTTATTTTTATTTTTTTATTTCATGTTTTTAATATATTCTTAATTTGGTTTTACTTTATACCACAATAAAAATAAATTTATCTAGCACCGCATCGTGCACTGAGTAAACAAAACAATATCTCGGCACGTTCCTACACCGCGGTAATGTATGTGAGGAAAACGAAAAAAAAGTGCTGCGTACATGATGCAGAAGCGTCAGTCGCTACGCTCCTTACGCTTCATCATCTAGGTACGTCTTCATGTATGTCGTATGTTATTCCACCAAGAATAGAAATTAGTCTTGCCAGCTCACTCAATGGGTGTGTTCTCCTACCTGTTGATGATCCAGCTACGTGGAGGGTCGCGTAGGGCCCTCCCTAAGCAATTAGAAAAATACTGTCTGTATTTTGGGTTCCGTTCGATCTTGCAATGACGTTCTTGTAGGTAGGTCCAAAAGTCGAATACATCTTTAGGTCCATCATGAAATAAGTAGTGTACCGCATGCCATGGGATCCAAGTGACTGCGTTGGTTTTGGTGCGCGGGAAGTACTGTTGATCCGGAAATAGTAGAAACCGAGGTGTAATGTGTCCCGAGTCACTCGTAGAAAATAAGACAAAATTTGTCGCACCAAGCGCCATACGTCTTCTGCCGCGCCACATGTGAGACGGTGTTCGTCTGTGTCTGGCACCCCACAGTCTACGCATAGAGGCGATTCCGCCATATTTATCTTGTGGAGGCGTCATCGGGTGATCTGTTTACCATTGACTGTGATGTATCATGTGGATCGGACGTCTGTATCCAGTGTAACCGCGTGTATCGTCCGCCACACCACCTTCCAATTAACCTGAGAGCTTTTGATCTCCACGATGTTTGGGGGGCGCCTCGGCTATAGGACATGATATATATCCCGCGCCGACGCCAGTTTCGTCGGTGGTACTACGATACAGACATAGCTGTGTTCAATGTAAAAGTTCGCGAAATAGTAGATGGGTGGTGGTATGTCTTGCATCGTCAGTGGAGGCATAAGGGAGGGCAGAGCTAAGGACTCCAGCAGCGAACCTGCCAAACTTTCCAGGTGGTGGCGCCACAGTTTGATGTGTGAGCTGACATACAGGGCCACAGCTCTGTCGTGGACATGGACTAGACCGGGACCTTCTCTTTCTGGGGGAAGGGCCAGCGACTCATAACTGACTTTGAAGAGCATGCCTGTACTGACGTAGGCTCCGAATGCCGCTAATAGACGTAGAGCCATCAGTAACGGTATTGGAAGGACGCGAGCTATATGTGGAAGGCGCGATGCGAGGTAAACATTGACAGTGTGTCCTTTGAAGAATCTCAAGGGTCCGCAGAAGAAGGTTGAAGATCTGGACCCGAATTTGTTGTAATAAGCGGCGGTAGTTAAGCGCCGCAGTGCGCAGTATGTCGTCGTGAAACTCTATTCCGAGACATTTGATAGTGCCACGAAGCTGTAAGGTTTCGACACACGCTGGGGTCAACCCGTCTCCTATGGCCATGGCGACCGATTTGGTGACGGTGAGACAGCTGCCGGAAGTGACATCGTACGTGGTAATCCATTCTAGTGCGCTGATTACATCTTCGCGATTGTGGAACACGAGAAACAGGTCGTCTGCATATGCTGTACAGCGAAATGTGACGTCACTAAGGTGAGACCGGTGAGGTGTTGACGGAGGCCACAGAGGAGCGGTTCCAATGCCAGAGCATAGAGTAAGGTCGACAAGGGGCAGCCTTGACTCACCGATAGGAAAATCGGGATGGACTGCGAGAGACGCCCGTTAACGAGCACTCTGGAAGTCGCCCCTCGGAGGAGGCGCATCACGACGTCTGTGAATTGCTGTGGGTATTGCATGTGCTGGAGAACGGACATTAGGTACGTGTGATCCACTCGATCAAAAGTTTGGCTACAATCTAGTGATGCCAGCGCTCCCGGGATGCGGCATGCCCTGGCTAGGGCTAGTATGTCATGGTATCTACACAATGCAGTGTGGATGTTGTTGATACCCCCTAGGGAATCTGATGTGGTGATATGACGTAAGGTAGGGTCGTCGTAGGCTGGTGAATATCTTCATGTCACAGTTGACGAGTGTTAGGGGGCGGTAATCTTGTATTCGAGCCCCACCTTTAGGCTTGTGGTGGACCGGCATAATTATTCCTTCTACGAAGGGCGCGAGGAGCGGCACTGCGGGGGACATAAGCTCCCGGCAGATGTGTGTCAACTTGGGAGCCATTAAATACTGGAAAGTTCTATAAAACTCCAGAGGGAGCCCGTCGGGGCCAGGAGACTTATTCGCTGCTCCTTTACCTAACTTCGTCTTCCGTAATGTCGTTCAATAATTCAGTTTGTAAATCCTGTGGGACAATGCCGTAAACCAATTGTGAGACTCCTGTCACCGTCGTTGGGTCGGAACCTTGAGCAGAATAAAGTCGTGCGTAATGGTCGAATAAGGCTGCCCAATACCGCGTTGTGTGGTGTGATGACGGCTGTCCTCAGTGGTGATGGCATGTATCAGCAGTGTACGTTCTCGAATGACGTGGTACATGGTGGCTCGTTCCGTTGCGAGTCTGTCTTGTGTTCGCGCTCGGACGATCGTCCTTTCGAGGTGTTGGTGCATATGGACTACGATCTGTGCCTTCTCACGCTGTACTGTCATCTGTTGTTCCAGTGTGAGTGGCAAGGAGGCGCATTCGCGAAGGATGGTGAAATAAAAATCGAGGGTCTGCCGCCTCCAGGAAGCAGTCTCATGACCATACGTAATAAAGGTTTTCCGTATGGCCGGCTTGGCGCAGTTTGACCACCAACTAATCGATGTAGGATACGTCGGGAGGCGGCGGACGCACAAACTCCACGTGTCTTCGATGGCGCGTCGACAATCCGGAGAAACGAGATGAGCAAGGTTTAATTTCCAGGGATGTCGGCTGCGCCACACCCGTTGGCGATGAAGGGTGCCGGCGCATATATAGGGATCGTGATCAGAAAAGCCCACTGGCTACACCTCCGCGTCACTTACCGTTGCTGCGAGAGAACGGGAGACGTAAATCCTATCGATGCGACTAGATGAGTGACTCGTGAAATGGGTGTATCCCTGTCGATTTCCTCGGACATGTTCCCATGTATTTTATCTACCAGCTGAATGAAGTGGCAGCTGATCTTTAGGTGCTCGGGTGCAATTGAAATCGCCCCCTAATATCAAGTCACCATGCCTGCCCTGAAAAAGCGGTGCTACTCCTTCTGCGAAGAAGAGCGATCGGTCACGACGGCGATTCGTTCCAGAAGAGGCGTACACATTGATAAACCGGACGCCTAGCACCGTTACGGCCATTCCTCTAGCGTCGGGGAGATATCGGACTTAGTCTGCCTCGAGGCCCTCTCTGAGGAGAACTGCGACTTTACAGTTAGTTGGCGAGCCGTGGGACACATGAGCCTTATAACCATACATATCCGGGAAATCGGCGACGAAGACTTCTTGGAGAAAGACACACGCTGGGGTCAACCCGTCTCCTATGGCCATGAGCATGTCTTGTGTAAGTAGGCTGTTTAGGTTCTTATATTGGTAACGTCACCGCCACGTAGCGCTCTCTATGAAAATCACTGGCTGTGCTGCGTGCAGTCTGTGGCTGGTTTGCATTGTTGTTAGCTATTGTAGTGTTGGGCAGTTGGCTGTTAACAGGGCGTAGCGTTGCGCAGTTGGAGGTGAGCCGCAAACTGTGGTGGATGTGAGGAGAGAAATGGCGGAGTTTTGATAGCAGATGATCTGGACGTGTAACCATCAGAGACAGTAAATTTGTAAGACTGGATGTCATGAACTGCTATATATATTATGACTTTTGAACACTATTAAGGTAAATACATTGTTTGTTCTCTATCAAAATCTTTCATTTGCTAATTATGGCTATCAGTAGTTAGTGCCTTCAGTAGTTTGAATCTTTTATTTAGCTGGCAGTAGTGGCGCTCGCTGTATTGCAGTAGCTTGAGTAACGAAGATTTTTGTGAGGTAAGTGATTTGTGAAAGATATAGGTTAATGTTAGTCAGGGCCATTCTTTTGTAGGGATTGTTGAAAGTCAGATTGCGTTGCGCTAAAAATATTGTGTGTCAGTTTAGTGTTGATCAGAATAGGGAAAGAGCGAAATGTCTGAGTACGTTCAGTTCTGCTCAGCTGTTTGAAAATCAAATAATGTAAGAGGTTTATCAGCACAGTAATTCATTAATTTTTCTAAGGGGACGTTTCATATGTCGACCCTTAGCCGAGGATACCTCACTGGAATCTTCTGATTTTTTCTTGTAGTTTGTGTAATTAGTGTAGGTTTTGTTTATTGCTAGCGCATAATGGTAGAGAGAATCTCCTTTGTAGTTGCAGTCTTTCATTGTTGTACAGTAAAACAGTTGTGGCATGCATGTAGATTTGCACCAACTATTTTGCAGCTGCGCTTGCAATTAACTAGATATTATTTTCAGTGCTATGTTAATGAGTTCTCTTATTTTTGCTCTTCAAATTGTGCTTTTCTGTGCCATCGTGTGAAATATTGTGACAATAATGGCGTGTGAAATCAGAGACAAACACAGCAAAAGCTTCAAAAGTTAGACACAATGGAACAAAATCAGAGACAAACACAGTAAAACCTTCAAAAGTTAGACACAATGGAACAAAATCTTCGGAAGTTAGACATAATGGAACAAAATCTTCAAAAGTTAGACACCACACTTGAACAAACACGTGAAGATTTAATTATCAGTTACATAACATTGAATCGAAATGTCAAAAAGTCTGTAATGACATAAAAGCACAAATTTGTGAGCATTTTCAACCTATTTTTTCCCGGCATGAAAATGCATTACAGAATCACGAAGCAGCCATAAAAGAATTGCAAACCATTGTTCATGTTAATCATGAGACCATGTAGGCTAAAATTGACTCAGTTGCATCTACCGATTCAGTTACGCTATTTGCAAAAACTCAGGAAAACTTAAAGGACACAGTAGATACTCTGAAAATTGGTTCAGAAAGACACATGGAAGAAATTAGTTCATTATCAGAGAAAGTAGTCGAACTTTCGGATCAGCTAAATAATTTATCTATGAAGGTAGATGATAATCTGAATGATGCAAGACCGGTAGCTTTAATGACACAGAAGAGTACGAACAAATTAGGAAATTTAAACAAAATCAGAATCAAATTTATACGCAAGACCAAAGAGAAATCCAGGAAGTACAAGATCAGTTGACACAAGTAATACAAGAATTACGTATTTCAGAGGACACTCGCGCTTCAATACGGGAAGAGGACATAGAAATACGGAACAGCCACAAAATAATAACACGGGGCACTTCGGAGTTTATGAAAGATACTGGCAAGGTGCACCGAATTTTGAGATGGAACCGCCGACACGACGTAACAATGACCGATATGCGATTCGCTGACGCTATGATTTTGACTATAAGCTGTTTATTACCACACGTAAATTCAAAACATTTAAGAATTCCGGCAACGATACTCATCCACAAGCGTGGCTTCATCAATTCTCTCATTGTTTTCCTCACAACTGGTCATTAGAGCACAGATTAGAATTTATGTGTGGCTACTTAGAGAATGAACCAGCTGTAAGAATGCGATCGGTCATTCACGATTGCCACAGTGAAGGAGAATTTTATCATACCTTCCTCTCAATATTTTGATCTCAATCCACACAAGACCGAGTAAAACATAGCATCATAATGATGAAACATTTCGAACAATCTGAATTTTCCAGTCTTGTGAAATATTTTGAAGACATGTTGCACAAGAATCAGTACCTGTCAAACCCTTACAGCCCCTCAGAACTCATCTGCATTTGCTTAATCAAATTGCCTGAACATTTACGACATATTATTTTGGCAGGACATTGCAAAGACGACAAAGCTTTTCAGGGACTGTTACAAGAATTGGAAATTGACACTGACAATCGCGGAACGCGAAAACAGGAGCACAACAATTACAGGTCACATCCGTCAGAATTCCGCCATGACAGAAATAATAACTGGACACAACAAGGCTATTCTTACAACGTAAATCGTGACCAAAAGAGACACCACCCATATGACAACTGTTGGCAGAGTAGTAACAATTACAGGGAAAGAGCACCTCTCCGTGGTAATGACTATCACAGAGACAATCAGAGAAACAGACAATATGGGAACCAAAATAAATATTATCAAGGGAGACAGAATGACTTCAGATGCAATGGTCCAGCGCGCAGTTACGATTCAGGGAGAAATTCTCCACCACTTAACCGACAAGAAAGAAACTATGGAATCTACCGACATGACGACAGACGATATGATCGTAACAACAGACCTGAATTGCATCAGAACTGGCGGTATTCAAACAGGGCAGGGTTCTCTCGACAAGGTGAATTTGTAGAAGTTAGGTCTCCTAATCCTAATAACGACGCTCGCCAACAAAGAGACAGACAATCACTCACACCGGAGGCAGCCACGTGCGCCGGCTGGGTCAGAGAAAAATAACATAGATGCTAACCTTGAGAAAATTTTAGCATTCCTTACCAATGTATACAACGTGATAATTGCTTTGAAGTTGAAACTCTGCGCACTAGAAAGGGTAAAAGATTCTACCATATTTCACATGTAAAACCGTTTATTGAGAGATAATCTGTTTTTTAACTTAGTCTTTGCTATAAAATTTTTCACTTCACGTTACTAGCATGCTTTGTCAGACTTAGAAACTAACATGCAACAATGTTGAAGTTAAATATCCAGTCAAGAACCAAGAGAACTTATTTAAACAGAAATTACGAATGCATTGTTATAGTGAACAGACGACAGAGTGTTGTTATTTGTACATTCTTGCTTGTTAGTTGCACGATTACATAACGACTATAAGGCTTACATACTTAGAACATATACAGGTACAGATAATGAGATTTTAATGCAACATTTTGGTTTACTTGAAAATACATTCTTTATTTGAAGTACTTTCTGCGGGATTAAAGATGACTTAGCATTTGGTTTCTTTGACAGCTACACGATTATATCATGATGCTACTAATGTGTGACACAATTTACATTGTTGCTTTTGTGCTGTATCTGTTTTCTATCTGCACAGTTTTTCTGAATTCTTCTGGAAAGTAAAACATGTTTTAGTAGTAACTTTTGTGGTATAGCTACAATGTGACAGCCTTTTTCGTAGCACAACAATTCGTTACAGTATAGTACTTTCTTGATCACGGTAATATACGTAATAACTACGATATCTATACGCATAGCATTTCACTTTTGTTTATCATGAGGTAAGTACATTGACTTCTGCAGAACTTAGCTTTCGGAGGACGATAACTACGACACTTCCACAGAATTATCTTATAGCAAGACGCACATTTAGCGCTAAAGGACACGTATTTGAATGATTAATTTTGCACTTAAAACATTTATTTTAAATATTTTTGAATCACAAAGATACAAAGAAAGTTTTCAGTGATACATTTCATTCCATTACTGTAATCTGTAACACCTGAGGGTATAATTACATTAATCCTCAGGGTGGTACACGCTTACGTTGTGTACCATGTGTTTGGCAAGCACAAGGAGCCCTAGCTAATATGATATTTGCTTATACAACTTTACACAGTGGTACCATATTTCTCTAACACATAAATTACACAGCTATCTGATCATTTAACTGGGAGAGACAAATATTTTTTTTACTACATCAATGACAGATGTTTATGCAATTACACAGTGGATAACTTCACACTTATGAAATTGTATTTCGTCTGTACTTTGTGAACTGTTCATATTTTTTCGGAACCATTGTGATACTATGAGAGCTTTGAATGATGTATTTGGTAAGGGATCATGATTTTTGAAGTACGTTTGAGGTAGATGACTTTATTGAAGGTCTTGAAATTATTGAAAGAAGCTGCGACGATTCTGAGATGTGATTGATCTGTTATGATGTTATTATTACATCGACGATGTGTATTATGCTGTTGAGGTATGTTTATGATCAATAAGCTGAGAATCGTACTTTAAGAGTTTTGAAATGTGTGTATATGCGTAATGTATCACAATGGCAATGAAAATTTTTTGGACACTGTTATATTTATAGGATTTTGTTTCTACACATTTGTAATGCAAATTCTCAACCTGTGAAATTTTTTTATATGAGACTGCCACTGTAGCGGAAACTGACGTCGTAAATATTTCGGTAAGGAAGGTAGGTCACTGTAAGCACCCAGCTGCACAACAGTCGCCTGGAAAAAAGCCATTAGTGTGTGCCTTTCAGAGGCACAGGTGGACAAAAAAGGAGGCCATTATCCTTGCTATTGACATTTCTTTGTAGAAAGCATCGCAAATACGACACGCTCAAACTTGAAAACATATGATTATACTGTGGAGCTCTTAATTTATGATATTTACTAAAATGCCTAATGAAATGATGAGAAACATTTTACATCTATTGTCTTTCTAGTTGAGAGTTTGTTCATTTTGTTTAATACCTAGTTTCTAGCTGCACTGCAGCATTGGTTAAAATGAAATTTTATAGATGTACTAATATAGATATTTTATGCCTACAGATCCAGTAAATAATAACGTTATGATCTACTTAAAAAAAACGAAGGAGCACAAAAAGATATTTGGCTCTGAGCACTATGCGACTTAACTCCTGAGGTCATCAGTCGCCTAAAAAAAAAAAGATATTTCCCATTACAGGACTTGCATACATAATTTTCTTTTCAACTACTTGGTAATATTTTTCGTAGAATAAGTTGTGTTGCACCACTTTAATTACATAGACATTAAGATGTGAATAAACGTTTCCTTATCTGCATTGTTGTCTTTAGTGTACTATTTTTTCTGCTTGTGGGTTTGTCATGTTTAGATATAAGTTATTACATTTGCCGCTGCTGTTTGACAGGCATAGTGCTACTGAATTTCACTTTGTATTATTCTGTTAAGCCAGTTTTACTACTGATTTATTTTTCTTGTTTGCTGCACTGTGCCTTATACTAGTTGTAATATTAGCAATTGCTCTGCTAATTTAGATTTACTGCTGCTAGCTTCGCCAATTTGCATTTTTTCATTGGTGTTTGTATTAATTGTTTTGTGCTGCTGCATTGCCTCGTCCTTTAGTTTATGCATCTGAGCTCAGTAGATTTAAGTTGGCTTAAGAGGGGTAAACTATATAAGAGAATGAGTTGCGATGAATTGGAAGAAATGCATTGAGAAGTTTTACGAAAAAAGTACAGAAAGCAGGTATACATAGCACTTTTTGAAATAATGAAGAACGAAGGGAGATCTCCAAAAAGTAAAGAAAGTTTTGTTTGCAAGATACTGCGGTAAAACAAACCCTGTACTTTCCCTTTTTATTATTCCTCTATGTGTTTGTGTACTCTTGTATATTTGTGTTTTTCCTGTCTTTATGTGTTTAGCTGATACGAGTTATGTTGTGGAATTTTTCTAATAATGTGTTATTTTCTTTGTAAAGATGTTTAAACACTATTTATTCTCTTCTGTTTTAATGCTCATGTATGAAGTTGATGTTTAAAAAGCTATTCTGATCTTTTATGTATGTACTTATGTCATAATCCTGTAACACTGATGTATATGTTATTTTGATTCTTTTGTAAAGCCCATATTACCACAAGTGTTTTCTGTATTGTTATGTTCTTTAATGATGTATTTTGTACCTTTGTAATTGTATTCTTATGTTGTAAATTTATAATTGTATAGACACCAGTTCTTCAAATTAAGTTACATTTCACTGCACACGTTTCTGTTGGTCATAGTAATGCACAATATGTGAGAAGTTGGGACTGTTAGTGTTTGCATGTGTGTTAATAATTCAGCAAGGGACTGGATAACAGCATTGCTGGTTCTAAGGACAATTTCAAAAAGTTTTGTGAGTGCACAAGTGGTGGTTTATGAACTTGCTATATTGTCCGCACGACTCTTCGATGGTAATTGTGCACCTGCACAGTCGCAACAGATGACTGCTGCCCGTCTCTACAAGAACTACAGTGGGTCTGCATCTTTGAAGGCCCACCAATACCATTATTTCTACAATGACTGCACTGGGTCTGCACCTCTGGTGGCCCACCAATACCGTAATCTCTACCAGGACTACAGTGGGTCTACTCTGTGATGACCTACCTACCAATATTCTTCAAAACGTCGACTGACTCTGCGGTGAGTTTGCTCTGTTGTTGTGGACCATTACTGGTTTGCATGTCAAGAGTCAGTACTGTCTTTCCGTTGGAAGGACAACACTACTTCTTCAAGACAGCATGGAAATCCACTACTTCTGTGTGCATTTTCTTTTACTGCTCAGACATGGAGAAAAAAAATCTGCAATTTTACTGTGATGAATGATCAGGACTGTCTTTATGGACTGTGAGAAAATTTTAACTTTTGAGCAACATTGTATCAATAAGTGTGCGCATTTGATATCTTTGTTATTGTAATTATGAAAAATTTCTTCAGATCATTATTGGCCACTGCCCAAAACAATTTGTAAAATTTTTTGTGAGGAGCATGGAGGCTATGTAAGTAGGCTGTTTAGGTTCTTATATTGGTAACGCCACCACCACGTAGCGCTCTCTATGAAAAACGTTGCGCAGTTGGAGGTGAGCCGCCAGCAGTGGTGGATGTGGGGAGAGAAATGGCGGAGTTTTGATAGCAGATGATCTGGACGTGTGTCCATCAGAGACATTAAATTTGTAAGACTGGATGTCATGAACTGCTATATATATTACGACTTTTGAACACTATTAAGGTAAATACATTGTTTGTTCTCTATCAAAATCTTTCATTTGCTAATTATGGCTATCAGTAGTTAGTGCCTTCAGTAGTTTGAATCTTTTATTTAGCTGGCAGTAGTGGCGCTCGCTGTATTGCAGTAGCTTGAGTAACGAAGATTTTTGTGAGGTAAGTGATTTGTGGAAGGTATAGGTTAATGTTAGTCAGGGCCATTCTTTTGTAGGGATTATTGAAAGTCAGATTGCGTTGCGCTAAAAATATTGTGTGTCAGTTTAGTGTTGATCAGAATAGGGAAAGAGAGAAATGTCTGAGTACGTTCAGTTCTGCTCAGCTGTTTGAAAATAAAATAATGTAAGAGGTTTATCAGCACAGTAATTCATTAATTTCTCTAGGGGGAACGTTTCACTTGGAGCAGCGACAACTTCGTACGTGTCCGAATTGTGTTAATGTTGATGGTCGTTAAGTGATAGGTCTGCAGATCGTCTCCTGTGGTGGGGGCCGCCGTCAGTGTTGCCGTAAAAGGTGGGGCCTGTAATCTGCAGGCCGCGTCCGCGCCGTCATCTGTTGCTACTCGGGAGGGACTGAGGTGTGGGAGGAGAGACCACTCTCCTCATCCACCACAGCGGGCGTAGAATCGTCTCCAATGTCATCCGCCAAAGGTCCGTATGTTGATGGTGGCTGCGGTAGAACACTTGTGGGCTGAGCGACTAAGGGTGAATCCACAGTTGTTTCTGGTTGTGTACCAATGGTGGGCTCTGTGCTTGTGACCTGTTTACCCGAGAGAGCGGAATCTGGTTTGTCAAAATCATTCAAAGGGACAGGTGAGGGTGATCCGGTGTCATCCATTTTCCTCGTCGTCTCGTCGGCCCTCCGGTCGTCAACTGGAGAAGACGTCCGCTGGATGCAATTATCTGAGAGTGTGCGACGTCGCTTTTTTTGTTTTCTCGGTGACCTTTGGTTGCGGACGTGGGTTTCTGTGTCCGAAAGAGTTTACGCTTCCCGTATCGCATCATCCTCAAGGAGAAAAGCAGAGGTCTGTACAACCCTAGCGTCGAGTTCCATTCTCTCGTCCGAATCTTCATGTAGGGTCGATGGGAGGC
This sequence comes from Schistocerca serialis cubense, assembly GCF_023864345.2. Classification (NCBI taxonomy): domain Eukaryota; kingdom Metazoa; phylum Arthropoda; class Insecta; order Orthoptera; family Acrididae; genus Schistocerca; species Schistocerca serialis. The sequence goes on from NC_064643.1 coordinate 467,992,281, forward strand.
GTTCGTCAATCTCTGCGGACACCGTAATGTTGTTGGTCAATCCAGGTCTGGCGACAGGTGTGCATTCTAACGCTTCCTGTCTTCCAAGTGGTTTTTCGTTTGTCATGGCGGTCGATCGTGTCATCCCTGCGTAATTGAGGGGGAGGGCCGTGAGCGTAGGAGGTGGTGCCGTGTCATGTAATGGAATTTGTGTAACCCGTCGTTGAATACACGCCGAGCGTACATGACCCTCATGGCCGCAACCAGAACAAGTACGAGGCTGTCTATGGTACATTACGATTGCTCGATAGCCGCCTATGACTAAGTAGGAAGGCACATGTTTCTTTAATTCAATGGTGACTTGTCGGACGCCGTTGAGGACCTGGTATGTCTCGAAGGTGTTCCATTTTTCGGCCACGTGGCTAATTACCGTCAAATAAGGGTGGAAAGCTGAGGTAACTACGTCCGGTGGCACTTTGAATGGTAGTTCGAAGACTCTTAGTGTGCGTAATCCTAGTCCAGCATGATCAACGGTAACCTCCCCGATGTTACCACCGGAGTGTTTGAACTTGAGAGTGTTCGCGCATCTGTTCACAACTGCGTGACATAACTCGTCATCGACCATCTTGACGTAAACGAAGCTACTTGTGATGGATAGGTGGATACCGATGATGTGCTGTGTTGGTATTTGAACTTCGTCACGGATGAATCGTTCCACTTCAAAGGCTCGTGGTCGTGCGTAGTCGGGCTGGAAGCTGATCTTGATGGTAGCCTTTCTGTACGAATGAGCCATAGCGACTCAATGTCAACGGACGCGAGTGCTAGCTGCGTCGAGGAAGTAAACAAACTACGCGCGCTCGCGACTCTGCGGACGGGACGTAAACGAGACGTCGTCGCCGCTCACCGGACGAAAGCAGACTGACCGCTCGGCTAATCCCGCGCGGCCGCACATTGTACACTAGTCCTCGCGACTGTCATTTAAAGGCAATTGCTTGTCCGGCTTTTTTTCTTGATGTGTTTGGATCCTGAGTGTGCCACTTTTATACCACATTTCGTCAGAGGTGATAACAACACCAAAAGGAACACACACACACAACGACGGTAACAAAACACATATGTCTCATACACAGCACAAGCCAAACATTGGAAGTAAACGGATCGTTCGTTGTGGCTGTTTGGCAACGGTGAAAGGTTCGATAGTGACGTTTCTTTATTTTTATTTTATTTATTTATTTGGTCCTTTTGATTAAATATTATACAACCAGTGTACAACTAATATAGGACAAGTCAATTGATACAATTACAGTAGTACATTGCGCAGCTTTATTTAACAAGAACAATTACTTGCGTGCAGTATTAAAGCCTGCATTATGCCAAAAACAGTTTAAGTGACTGTTTCAAATAGTAGAATAACTGATAGTGCATATTTTTATGCTACTGAAATATATAAGCAGGTAAATTTGCTACATGGTCATGGTTTGGATTGAATACAAATTTTAACTGCATTCCTTAAGAAGAAGTTTAAGTGAAGGCTCAAGAAAAAAATGAAATGATCGTATGGCACTGGTGGCCGGGAGGCCCCATTGGGGGAAGTTCAGCTGTCGTATTGCAAGTACTTTTTAGGTGACGCCACATTGGCGACTTGCGAGTCAAAGATGATGAAGGACACACAACATCCAGTCCCCTGCCAGAAATCGAACCCGGACCACCTGCGTGATAGGCAGTAATGCTAGCGCTACGATACGGAGGTGGACAATGCTCAAGAGAGTGGGATACATGGGACTTCATATTTTCTCGTAATGACAGAGATAAATTTACATTTTTATCGCCATAATTTCAGATAAACTACAAGTAACAGCATCACACTTTATCTTTAAGGGAGTTCTTTTCTTAAAAAGTTTCCCGCACTCTTATACCTTATAACTTTGAGTATTCATTCATTTTATAGAAAGTTTGTTCGATGAGGAATAATTTTAGTTTCCTTTTGAAAACCTGTACATTATTTATTTCCTTTTTTATATTGATCAGGAGCTTATTGAACACGTTTATATCTGACTCAGTAACTGCCCCATGTATTTTAGTGAGAGCTGCAGAGCCTTGGTGAAAATTTTTCACCTGTCTTGTGTCATGGTTTTGGATGTTACAATTTTTCTGAAACAATTCCCTGTTGTTGGCTACAAATAACATCAGTGAGTATGTATACTGACCTGTGATGGTAAGTATCCTGAGAGACTTGAAGAGACCTCTGCAAGATGCCCCATTAGGGACCCCACATATTAGCCTCACTGCTCGTTTTTGTATTCTGAAGACTTTTTCAACACCTGCAGCATTCCCCCAGAAGATTATGACATAGGAGAGGACAGAATGGAAATATGCAAAATATGGCAGCAACATTATTTCTCTGTCCACTAACTGGTGGAGAGCTCTTAGTGCAAAGCAGGATGAGCTAAGTATCTTGACCAGCTGATCAATTTGTTCTTTCCATGTTAGGTGACTGTCTATCTGGATACCTAGGAATTTTGTATGTTTGGTTTCATTAATTTTGTGATTGTTAACATGTATTTCAGGAACTTTATTTTTATATTTTTTGTCAGAAACTGTGTCATATTGGTTTTTGAACGATTTAAGGTTAGGCTATTCACAGTGAACCATTTGTGTACTTGAGTAGAGACTGTCATGGCTGTATCCTGCATTGTGCAGTTGGGTCCTTTTACAAGGATACTTATATCATCGGCGAACATTACTGTTTTTGCTCTGTTATTAATTGTGATCAAGAAAATTAGTGGCCCAAGAATTGAGCCCTGCAAGACTTCATACTTTATATTTCCCCAGTCTGATTTTAATGCTGTACCTGCCCCCCTTAAGACAACCCTTTGCTTCCTGTTCTGTAAGTATGATTCCATCCAAGTCAAAGATTTGTCTTTAATGCCATGCTCTAATTGGAGGAAACCGGCTTGAATGCGAGAATTGTCAGTCAACAATTAATTTTAATCAGATTATAGCATGATTTACTCCACACTGTAAGACTGTAGCCTAACACTGTCATACAGATAATTATTTATGACCAATCGCAATGGGAGCCATCATAATAATGGTGGTGAACTATCTGATCCACAGTGCCTTTGTTCTCTGTACATGTATTAGATTATCTTACGCTTCCTGCTGTCTTCAGAATTTCAAAGATAATATTCCAGTCGATTTTGTTAAATGTTTTCTCTAAATCTACAAATGCTCTAAACGCACGTTTGTCTTTCTTCATTCTATCTACTTAGAGAAGTCGTAGGGTCAGTATTGACTCGCATCTTCCTGTATTTCTCCGGAACATAAACTTCTCTTTCTTGAGATCGTATTGTGCTGATCTTTCCAGTCTTTTGTTAATAATTCGTATCAATACTTTGCAACCATGACTTTTGAAATTGATTGTTTTGTAAGATTCACAACTATCAGACCTGCCTTATTTGGAAATGTAATTATTTCATTATTTTTGAAGTCTGACAGTATTTCGCCAGTTATACATCTTGCATTCCAGTTGGAGTGGTTTTGTCACGCTATGTTCTGCCAAGCATCATCGTAATTCCGAGGGAAAGTCGTCTTCTTCAGAGCCTTATTTCGAATTGGGTCTGCCCTTTCAAGTTATTCTCACAGGATCACATTCCTAATCTCGTCTCCATATACATCCTGCTCCCTTTCGATGTATTGTCTCTACGTTCGTTTCCCACGTGTAACCCTTCTATACATTGCTTCCTTCTTTCAGGCCTCCCTTCTATTCTTAGTACTGGCTTGACATCTGAGCTCTTGATATTCATACAGTGCTTCTGTATGCGCCAAATGTGTCTTTAATTTTCCTGTAGGCTGCATATTTCTTCGCCATAGATATGCATGCTTGAACAGCTCTGATTTTCTCCTCTATCCATTCGTGCATTGTTATTTTGTACTTTTTCTCAATCTCAGTGTGTAGACGTCTGTATTTCCCTTTTCCTGCTTCATTTTTTGCGTTTTATATTTTCTCCTTTAGTCAATTAAGGTCAGTTTCTTGTATTATGTTCATGGATTTGCATGCCGTCTTCTCGTTTTCATATTTGATCGCCTGCTGTCTTCAGTATCTCATCTTTGAAACCTACCCATTCGTCTTCTGTTGTATTTCTTCCCTTCCCTTCGCTCAATCACAGCCTAATGCTGCCTTTGAAAATATCAACAAGTGAGTCACTCAGTTTACCCGTTTCGTGTCTTCTTAATTTCTCATTTTTCTGCAATTTCTTTAGCGTTAATCTGCAGTTAACAACCAAAAAAAGTATATTCACAGTCCACATATACCCTTGGAAATATTTTGTAGTTCAACCTCTGGTTTCACAATCACTATATTACCATTATACACTCTACATGAACCTTCCAATCTCTCCAGATCTCTTCCACATTTAGTCCCACAGCCTCCTTTCATGATTTCGAAACGAAGTCTTATCAGTTACTGAACTGCACTTGTGCCAAATTCTACCAGGTGGTTATCCCTTGCATTCGTTTCCTCTAGTGCATGTTTTCCTGCTACTTTCCGTTCTCTTCCTTTACCTACTGTCGAATTCCAGACGTTCATCACAATTAAATTTTCCTCTCCCTTAACGATTTTAATAATTTCTTTTATCCCATCATACATACTTTCAATCTGTTCCATCACCTGCAGCGCTCGTTAAGAATATGAACTTGTGCTGTTGTGGAGAGTGTTTTCTTTGTTCTATCTCGGCTATTATAATGCGTTCACTATGCTGTTAATAGTAGCTCAGCCGCATTTCCATTTTATTATTCATTATTAGACCTACTTGTCTTATTTTGAATTGACATTCCTAAACATAGTTTATAGACTGTATAATCTCAGTTCTCATGGTCGTTGATGGTAAACAATTGGAAGTCCAGCCAGACTGCTAACCCAAATCCAATTCAAGTACATAAACAGAAGTTGTCGTAGAGTAGGCAGGTGGAGTGTGACAGCAGAAATCAGCCATCGCTTTCAGCCGCTGGCTGGTCTTCTACTTAGCAGGTTTGCCATCTTCCGATCTTCCGCTCCACAGCTTGCTCCAAGATCAAGGATTCTCTCCACGTAAAGTGATGCGTTGCAGAGGGATGGGTCCGCGGAGCGGAGGGACACTCTAGATTAGGCTGGTGATGTAACCTGGCGTGTCGTATCACCGTCTTCGATATCCGATTGAATTTCAGATGCAGCACCCTTCACACCGGTTTCTGTCTGTTTAGGGATAGTGAAAGATGGGCTTCGTAGCTATGTGCATATGGTTTGCTGCCTAAAGTTAGACAGCTGAAAATACAGATATCGTTGCGAGCGACTCGTGTTCCTGATATAACACACATACTGTGTGACAAAACAGTTCACATAGGCTTCCACTGCCGGTGTCAATCGCGACAGTCACCAATACGATTTTTAATGGAATAGTCGTACGCAAGTGATGATGAATGCTTAGAAAAGAGTGCTTAACATTTTGATCTTTTAATTTCTGAACATTCAGACTATGTGATTGTGAAGGGAACATCTGAAAAAAAGGAGAAGGAAAACAGTACTACACTGCGCAACGGTATTAAAATATCGCCTCTTCGAAACCCTGTAATTGTCTATGATTGCGACACATAATTTTGAAATTTGGGTCAAAGGTGCTTACAACCTTCCTATGTAATGGCGGAAAGAGTGGCGTCCTGTGACGTCACACTCGGGCTCGGCGACGCTCCAAACAGCAAGGCCAAAAAAAGGCTAGAGCTTAGAAGTCCATTTGAGCTTTAAGGTGCGTTAATGATGACATATTGACATCAAATTTTGCCACACTTCTATCCAACATCGTCATGGACGTGTCGCACGAGTAGAAGGTCGTTAGCCTGCGCTGTCCCCGCCCCATTGATGAGTTTTATTATTTGCGTAGTTCGGCTCTGTCTTAATGTTGACTAAATTCGTGGAGTGGAAGAGAGGACGGCGCTGCTGATGAAGAAAATGTCGCCTATGGCGATCATTCACCAGTAAGTGACGCTGTCTGACTGCTTCTCGTAATAAATCTTATTCAGAACTCCTTTTTTACAACAGTCACAGCGATTTATTTCTGATACCTGTGTACAGTCGGCTCTTGAGGTACCGGCTACTGCGTTACCGCCGTCAAATTGCTTCTTCCTACTTTCGCTGTTATACACAAAGTTCCTCATTATACATTCTTCGTTTGTTTTTTTCCTCCGAAGTCCAACAACCGCCTCGGAGTATCCCGTCGCCGTGACTCTGGACCTCCATGGAGCGACGTCATCAGCCTCACTGTGTGTGCTCCATGGCGGCCCGCTACTTGCCGCGTCAACGAAAGTCCGGCGCCGGTTGCTGGCTCGGTGTTTGAATTATCTGCACACATAAAAACCAAAAACTTCCGCAATATTTATGCACATAACTAACAAATCCCAACCCACAACTCAATTTTATCATTTAATTAGAATTTGTGTTAGGCCAGGGGCGATAGATGGCGCGTGCAACAGACCACTTGTTGTCTGTTACACCACACACAGCCCACCTCTTGCCCACATTTACCCCTTCATTTGAGGCACAGGGCCAGGTGTCACAATGGTTAGCAAACTGGATTCGGATACGGGAGGACGACGGTTGAAACCCGTGTCCGACCACCCTGATTTAGGTTTTCCATGATTTCACTAAATTACGTCAGGCAAATTCCGGAATGGTTCCTGTGAAAGGGCACTGCCGATTTCCTTCCCTAAGCTGGTTTGTGCTCGTCTCTAATGACTTCGATGTCGATGGGACGTTAACCACTGATCTCCTTTTGACGCCTCTGCGATGGAGGTCAGAACCGCTACGCCCAGCGTTCAGATTACGCGGTTTTCTTATTTGTGGTCGAGGGAAACGTTTCAGGCAGGCCGCCGCTAAGAATGGACACGAAATGTCCTCAGGAGGTGGCATAAAGGACGTCAATGAAAAAAACCCTTCCTTTGGAGAGTACATTCTCACTCATTTCGCAGTTAAAAACAATAATTCGCAGTGCGATGATCAACAGGGTAACGTTCTTGACAACGTTCGTCACTGTAGAAACCCCTCGGATTCAACCCTTCTCTAAGGACATCGTAGGCCAACGAACGTATCTGACCCTTTGGAGTGTAGCGCGATCGCAATTTTTGCTCTGGTATGCAGGGTGGAACCACTAGGGACAGTTCAAAACCATTCAACAGGTGTAAATGAATGATCTTGTTGAAACTTGGGTGGGTTTATAGAGGGATCAAAATAATGCAATACCTATTTTTTTGGTTTTGGCCACTTTCACTTTTACAGGGTAAAACACACCCCACAAAATAATTTGGCATATTAGGTTTGAAGGGAATAATTTCGAAAGAATGACATATAAAAATGTGTTTCATATAAAAGTTGAAATGTAATTAACGATCTAGAAAACTTATAATCAGCATATGTAACAATTTGAAATTTTACAAATTACCACACCTCCATAAAAAAATTTGGAAACTGAACACTTTTGTTACAGTATAAATCCGTCCTTGTGTAATAAAGCTTGTTTCTGAAATACCATTTTTGGAAAATAATATTTTCAATATTTCTAACGAAAATATCTAAACATTCATTGTTATTCTAATTACTTGTTTTGCTTATTTTGTTTCATTTTTTTGAAACTGTTATTTTACATTTTAAATTCATGTTTATATGTTTTTAGTTTACTGTTTTCCATATGTATATTTTGTTAATTTAAACTTATAAGTTACCCTTTATTATGACAAAAAGCCATTACAGTTACGATAATATGTACAAAAATCCCTAAAATATAATTTTTTTACACCATGCACATAAAATGAACGAAATTTCTTCCCAAAATACACACAACCGTCAACATAATTAAAACAAATACAGCAGGATTCGCAAATTAAGGCAGGTGATCCTTTGTATATCCTGATTTGTGCGAGGCATATTTCAATACACTGTAAAACCATGCCAAAGACAGTTGATTATGTACCAGTGACTGAAGTTAGATTATATTGTTTGTCAAGTGGAGACTAACATCATAACCATTCTGCAGAATCAGATTTGAAAATCTTTTCCTGCAATTCTTCCAACTTTGAATTACACAAAGTCCAACAGCTGTATCTGTCCCGAAGAGTCTTTTGGGATCACCAGATGAGTAAGTTCCTTGTCGTCAGGTAGGACCCTCAAAACAAATTTTTCACAGGGGACGCGTTCCTTTTCATAGTTTTAAAAGAAACTAATGGAGAGTTTGTATCGATACTTCGAGAATCTCCTTTCGAAGCCCCTAATGTTTTTATGACAGCATCAAAATCTAGTAAACTAACGTCTGATCATGTCAAAAGATATTTGACAGAAGTTTTCTTTCCCACTGCAGGAGCCGGCCGAAGTGGCCGTGCGGTTAAAGGCGCTGCAGTCTGGAACCGCAAGACCGCTACGGTCGCAGGTTCGAATCCTGCCTCGGGCATGGATGTTTGTGATGTCCTTAGGTTAGTTAGGTTTAACTAGTTCTAAGTTCTAGGGGACTAATGACCTCAGCAGTTGAGTCCCATAGTGCTCAGAGCCATTTGAACCCATTGCAGGAAAAAAATCAGTATTGTTTTAAGATTCTTGGGGTAGTCGATGTGAAAGAACTGTCTTGAGCGTCCTACCTGGGGACAATGAACTCGTTCGTCTGGTGATCCCAAAAGGCTTAACAGGGCGGGTACAGCCGTTGGACGAATGTGGCGTTTGAGGCTGGAAGAACTGTGTGAGAGAAATTTCAACATTTTGTTTCTGTCGATTATAACGCGTTGCACTTGTTCCAAGCACAGTTATGTCCTACTTTATGTATTGCGAGTACTCCAAAGTAACCCTGGACGTGGGAGCGACCATCAGATCATATCGTTTTGGGGAACATTTTAGATATACACGGCTTTGGTTAGTATCAAAAAGCAATAATTATGACGAAATAAAGATGACAACCTTGGTGGCCAAGCCCTCCTCGAGCGAGAAAGTGTCGATCTAAGGGATATCAGGCCTCCAAGAAAAAATGTGCTGGACATCCCTCTTGCTGAAACCACATTAATAACACTGTTGTTTGTTGAACCTCTTCTAGTAACTCTGTAACTGCTCATCAAAAAAAAAAAAAAAAAAATTTAGAACTTTACCATGGATTTATGCACACTAGGTATTTATGCTGTAGGCGTGCTGCTTGTCTTGGCGTAAACAATAGTGAATGCTGTGTTTGCATAACCAAAACATAACTAATGAAGAATAATGAAATTTCGGGAATACATCTGTCTAGATAACATATTTAAGTCATTGCAAATTTGAAATGCTGGTTCATTAATAACTGTGAATCACCAGAATGCTGTCTCTAATGACCTCGTTGTCGACGGGACGTTAAACACTAACCACCACCACCACCACCACCAGAATGTTGAACACAAGTATGAAAACGTGCATGCATTGTGTTCTAAAGGAGCCAGATGTCAGCTTGTAGGTTGGATTTCCATGTGTGTTGCTCAATACAGGAACAGCTAATGCTGTTTGTGGATGGCTCTGAAGTTGTCCGATGATGACCTGTATGTGCTCGATTGGTGACAGATCTGATGATCGTGCAGACCAACGCAACAAATCGACACTCTGTAGAGTTTGTTGCGTTACAATAGCGGGATGTGTGTGAACGTTATCCTGTTGGAAAACGCACCCTGGAATGCTGTACATGAATGGCAGCACAACAAGTAAAAAATCACCTGATTGACATACGAATTTGCAATCAGGGTTCGTGTGATAAGCACGAGAATGATCCTGCAGTTATACAAAATCACACTCCAGACCATAACTCCAGGTGTAGGTTCAGTATATTTAGCATGCAGACAGGTTGGTTGCAGACCCTCAATTGGCTTCCTTCTAGCCGACACATGGCCATTGCTGGCACCTAGGCAGAACCAGCTTTCATCGGAAAACACAGAGGCCTCCAGCTGAAACGTCTCTTAGAAAAATTAATGAATTACTGTGCTGATAAACCTCTACGTTATTTGATTTTTAAACAGCTGAGCAAAAATGAACGTACTCAGACATTCGCTAAAGTAACACACAATATTTTTAGCGCAACGCAATCTGACTTTCAAAAATCCCTACAATGGCCCTGACTAACAATAATCTATACCTTTCATCAATCACTTACCTCACAAAAATCTTCTTTACTCGTACTACTGCAATACAGCGAGCGCCAATACTACCAGCTAAATAAAAGATTCTAACTACTGAAGGCACTAACTACTGATAGGCATAGTTAGCAAATGAAAGATTTTGATAGAGAAAAAACAATGTATTTACCTCAATAGTGTTCAAAAGTCATAATATATATATATATATCAGTTCATGACATCCAGTCTTACAAATTTACTGTCTCTGTCCAGATCATCTGCTCTCAAAGCTCCGCCATCTCACTCCCCACATCTACCACTGCTGGCGGCTCACCTCCAACTGTGCATCGCTACACACTGTTCACATTCCGCTGCCCAACACTACAATAGCAAACAACAATGCAAACCAGCCACAGACTGCACACAGCACAGCCAGTGATTTTCATACAGAGTGCTATGTGGCGTTACTAGCAAAAAAACCTAAACAGCCTACTTACATAGCCCCCACAAAAAATTTTACAAATTGTTTTGGGCAGTGGCCAATAATGATTTGATAAAATTTGTAATAATCACAATAACAAAGATATAAAATGCACACACTTATTGATACAATGTTGGTCAAAAGCTAAAATTTTCTCACAGTCCATAAAGACAGTCCTGATCATTCATCACAGTAAAATTGCAAATTTTTTTTTCTCAAAGTCTGAGCAGTAAAAGAAAATGCACATGGAAGTAGTGGATTTCCATGCAGTCTTGAAGAAGTAGTGTTGTACTTCCAACGGAAAGACAGTTCTGACTCTTGACATGCAGACAGAGCAAACCCACTGCAGAGTCAGTCGAAGCTGTGAAGAATATTGGTAGGTAGGTCATCACAGAGCAGACCCACTGCAGTTCTTGTAGAGTATTGTATTGGTGGGCCACCAGAGATGCAGACCCACTGACGTCCTTGTAGAAATAATGGTATTGATGGGCCATCAAAGATGCAGACCCACTGTAGTCCTTGTAGAGACGGCCAGCAGCCATCTGTTGCAACAATGCAGGTGCACAATCACCACCGAAGAGTCTTGCGGATAATATAGCAAGTCCATAACCACCACTTGTGCACTCACAAAGTTTTTGGAATTGTCCTTAGAACCAGCAATGCTGTTTACCAGACCCTTGCTGAACTATTAACACACATGCAAACACTAACAGTCCCAACTTCTCATCTATTGTGCATATACTATGACCAACAGAAATGTGTGCAGTGAAATGTAACTTAATTTGAAGAACTGGTGTCTATACAATTATCAATTTACAACATAAGAATACAATTACAAAGGTACAAAATACATCATTAAAGATCATAACAATACTGATAACATTTGTAGTAATAGGGGCTTTACAAAAGAATCGAAATAACATATACATCATTGTTACAGGACTTATGACATAAGTACATACATAAAAGGTCTGAATAACTTTCAAAACATCAACTTCACACGTGAGCATTAAAACAAAACAGAATAAATAATGTCTAAACATCTTTACAAAGTAAATAACACATTATTAGAAAAATTCTACAACACATCTCTTATCAGATAAACACATACAGAGAGGAAGAACACAAATATACAAGGGTACACAAACACATAGTGGGATAACACAAAAGGAAAAGACAGGGTTTGTTTTACTCCAGTATTTTCCAAACAAAACTTCTCCCTTCATTCATCATTATTCCCAAAAAGTCCTATCTATGCCTCTTGTCCCTAAATCCTACTGTTTTGTTCATATCCTCTTTAAAAATTCTTTTTTTGCCAAACCATTTTCTTATTGCTTCTCAATTGATTTCTTCCAATTCATCACAACTCGTTCTCTTATATAGCCTACCCCTTCTTAAGCTAACTTAAATCCACTGAGCTCAGATGCTAAACTAAGGGATGAGGCAATGCAGCAGCACAAAAGAATTAACACAAACAGCAATGACAGAAAAATGCAAATTGGCAAAGCAAGCAGCAATAAATATAAATTAGCAAAGCAAATGCAACATTATCACTAATATGAGCCAATGTGCAGCAAAAAGAAAAATAAATCAGTAGTAAAACTGGCTTAATACCATGTAAAATTCAGTAGAACTACACCTGGCAAACGACAGCAGCAAATGCAATAACTTATATCTAAATATGACAAAGATCAAGCAGAAAAAATAGTACACTAAAGACAACAATGCAGATAAGGGAAACGTCTATTCACATCTTTTGTGTCTATGTCATTAAAGTGGTGCACCTTAACTTATTCTACAAAAGAAATTACCAAGTAATTGAAAAGCAAATTATGTATGCAGTTACTGTTATTAGTCTCTTTTTATTGTTCTTTCCTTTCCAAGTGCTCCTTTTTCGAAGAATGTGGATCATAAAATTATTATTTAATAGATCTGTTGACAGAAAGTGTTCACATTAGCAAATGCATTTAATTTTATTTTATAAAACCAATGCTGCAACACAGCTGGAAACAGATATCAAATGAAATAAGCAACTGTGTAAAGCAAAGGATAAAAATATTATTCAATAGTCATGTGGCATTTCATAAGTTAGTAGAAGTTCTCTCAACTCTCGTAGAAACACACTTGTCATAATCAGGTGTGGAGATGTAAGAATATTTCCCATCAATTCATAAGCATTTCAGTAAGTAGCACCAAGTACGAGCTCCACAGTATAATCATATGTTTCCAAGTAATGAGCGTGTCGTATTTGCGATGCTTTCTACAAAGGAATGTCAATAGCGAGGTTAATGGCCTCTTTTTTTCTCCACCTAATGGCTTTTTCTCCAGGCTGCTGGCGCAGCTGGGTGAACATAACGCATTACATCAAGGTCACTTAGCTTTCTTACCGAAATATTTACGACAGTAGTTTGCACTACAGTGACAGTCTCATATGAAAAATTTCACAGGTCGAGAATTTGCGTAACAAATGTGTAGAAACAAAAACCTATAAATATAACAGTGTCCAAAAAAATTTCGTCGGCATTGTCATACATTTACGCATTTACACACCTTACATAACTCTTAAAGTACGATTCTCAGCTTATTATCATAAACATACCTCAACAGCATAATACACATCGTCATCGTAATAATAACATCATAACAGATCAATCACATCTCAGAATCGTCGCAGCTTCTTTCAATAATTTCAAGACCTTCCATAAAGTCATCTACCTCAAACGTACTTCAAAAATCATGATCCCTTACCAAATACATCATTCAAAGCTGTCATAGTATCACAATGGTTCCGAAAAAATATGAACAGTTCACAAAGTACAGACGAAATACAATTTCATAAGTGTGAAGTTATCCACTGTGTAATTGCATAAACATCTGTCATTGATGTAGTAAAAAAAATGTTTGTCTCTCCCAGTTAAATGATCAGATAGCTGTGTATTTTATGTGTTAGAGAAACATGATACCGATGCATAAAGTTGTATAAGCAAATACCATATTAGCTAGGGCTCCTTGTGCTTGCCAAACACATGGTACACAAAGTAAGCGTGTACCACCCTGAGAATTAATGTAATTATACCCTCAAGTGCTACAAATTACACCAATGGAATGAAATATATCACAGAAAACCTTTGTATCTTTGTAATTCAAAAATCTTTAAACATAAATGTTTTAAGTACAAAATCAATCACTCAAATACGTGTACTGTAGTGCTAAACTGTGCGTCTTGTTAAGGGTAAAAAATGTGCCAAGTGTCGTAATTATCGTCGTCCGTAAGCAAAGTTCTGTAGGAGTCAATGTACTTACGTCGTAATGAACAAAGTGAATTGCTATGCATATAGATATCGAAGTTGTTACGCTTATTACCTTGATGAAGTAATTACTGTACTGTAACGTATTGTTGTGCTACAGAAAAGGCTGTGTCATTGTAGCTATACCACAAAAGTTACTACTAAAATATGTTCTCCTTTCCAGAAGAATTCAGAAAAACTGTGCAGATATAAAACAGATACACCGCAAAAGCAACAATGTAAATTGTGTCACACATTAGTAGCGTCGTGATATAATCATGTAGCTGTCAAAGAAACCGAACGCTAAGTCATCTTTAATCTCACAGAAAGTACTTTAAATCCAGAATGTATTCTCAAGTAAACCAAAATGTTGCATTAAAATCTCGTTAGCAGTACTGGTATATGTTCTAAATATGTGAGCCTTATAGTCGTTACGTAATCGTACAACTAACAAGCAAGAATGTACACACACATTAACACTGTGTCGTCTGTTCGCTATAACAATTACTGTAATTACTGTCTAAATATGTTCCCTAGGTTCTAGACTGGATAGTTAACTTTAAAACATAGTTGCGTGTTAACAGTTTCTAAGTCTGATGAAGCATACTAGTAACGTGAAGTGAAAAATTTTATAGCAAAGACTAATTTAAAAAGCAGATTATCTTTCAATAAACGGTTTTAAATGTGAAATGTGGTGCAATCTTTTACCCTTTCTAGTTTCATCTTCAAAGCAATTATCATGTTGTATACGTAGGTAAGGAACGCTAAAATTTATCTCAAGGTTAGCGTGTATGTTATTTTTCCCTGAGCCAGCCGGCGCACGTGGCTGCCTGCGGTGCGAGTCATTATCTGTTTCTTTGTTGGCGCGCATCATTATTGGGATTTGGAGACCTAACTTCTACAAATTCACCTTGTCGAGAGGGCCCAGTCCTGTTTGAATCCCGCCAGTTCTGATGAAATTCAGGTCTATCGTTACGATTATATCGTCTGTTGTGGTGTCGGCAGATTCCATAGTTTCTTTCTAGTCGGTCATGTGGTGGACAATTTCTCCCAGAATCGTAACTGCGCAGTGGACTGTTGCATCTGAAATTGTTATATCTCACTTGATAATAATTATGTTGGTTCCCATATTGTCTGTTTCTGTGGTTGTCTCTGTCACATTCATTACTATGGAAATGTGATCTTTCTCTGTAATTATTTTTCTGCCAACGGTTGTCATACGGGTGGTGTCTGTTTTGGTCACGATTTGCATTGTAAGAATAGCCTTGTCGTGTCCAGTTATTATTTCTTTCATCCCGGAATTGCGACAGATGTGACCTGTAATTGTTGTGCTCCTGTTTTCTCATTCCGCGATTATCAGTGTCAATTTCCGGTTCTTGTAAGAGTCCCTGAAAAGCTTAAAGTCGTCTTTGTAACGTCCTGCCAAAATAATATGTCGTAAATGTTCAGGCAATTTGATTAAGCAAATGCGGATGAGTTCTGAGGGGCTGTATGGGTTTGAAAGATACTGATTCTTATGTAACATGTCTTCGAAATATTTGACAAGACTAGAAAATTCCGATTGTTCGAAATGTTTCATCATTATGATGCTATGTTTTACTCAGTCTTGTGTAGCTTGAGACCAATATGGTGAGAGGAAGGCATGATAAAATTCTCCTTCACTGTGACAATCGTGAATTACCGATCGCATTCTTACAGCTGGTTCATTCTCTAAGTAGCCACACATAAATTCTAATCTGTGCTCTAATGACCAGTTGGGAGGAAAACAATGAGAGAATTGATGGAGCCATGCTTGTGGATGAATGTCGTTGCCAGAATGCTTAAATGTTTTGAATTTACGTGTAGTAATGAACAACTTATAGTCAAAATCATCATGTCGGCGAGTCGCATATCGGTCATTGTTACTTCGTTTTGGCGGTTCAATCTCAAAATTCAGTGCACCTTGCCAATTTCTTTCATAATTTCCGAAATGCCCTGTGTTATTATTTTGTGACTTTTCCATATTTCTAAGTCCCTCTTCCCGTGTTTGAGCGCGAGTCTCCTCTGAAATATGTAATTCTTGTATTACCTGCGTCAACTGATCTTGTACTTCCCAGATTTCTCTTTTGTACTATGTATTGATTTGATTTTCATTTTTTTTTTTTTTTTTTGAATTTTCTAGTTTGTTCAATCTCTTCTGTGTCAGTGAAGGCTACGGGTCTTGTGTCATTCATATCATCATCTACCTTTGTGGATAAGTTGGTGAACTGATCCAAAAGCTCGGCTACTTTCTCCGATAGAGAACTTATTTCCTCAGTGTGTTTTTCTGACCCAAGTTTCAGAGGGTCCATTTGTGTTGAAATCGTATCTACTGTGTCCTTTAAGTTTTCCTGTGCTTTTGCAAGTTGCGTAACCGAATCGGTAGATGCAACTGAGTCAATTTTAGCTTGCAAGGTGTCGTGATTTTCATGAACAATAGTTTGCAGTTCCTTTATGGCTGCTTCGTGATTCTGTAATGCATTTTCATGACGCGAAAAAGTAGGTTGGAAATGCTCACAAATTTGTGTTTTTACGTCATTACAGACTTTTTGACATTTCGATTCGATTTTAAGTAACTCAGCAGTTAAACCTTCACGTGTTTGTTCAAGTGTGGTGTCTAACTTTTGAAGCTGTTGCTGTGACTGTTTTTGATTTTCTTCCATTGCGTCTAACTGTTGCTATGTTTGTCTCTGGTGTTGTTCCATTGTGTGTAACTTTTGAAGATTTTGTTCCATTGTGTCTAACTTTTAAAGATTTTGTTCCATTGTGTCTAACTGTTGCTGTGTTTGTCTCTGATTTTGTTTCATTTGCTGCATTAATTGCAATAATAATGTATTAGTGTCTGGAATCTGTTCCTCTATGCTTTTCGGCAGTGCATTTGCACCGGCGACATTCACATTTTGACAAGCAGAAAATGTGCCTTGACTTATTTGAGAAAACGGTGAGGACGCAAAACCTGAATCTACAGTATTTGCAAGGTTGTGTCCTGTCATTTCGGATTCCTGAGGCGAACTTTTGGCGACCGATCGATCGATAATGCTTCCCTGTTCACTAATTGTTTCACTGTCTATACCATTAATTGCAGCCCGCTCCATTTCCCTATGCAAAATTACCAAATTACTAGTTTGAACATTAGTTAATTCATTACACGGTGGAGCTAACACACTGCTTTCGTCTTCACTGTCATTTCTCAGTTTACTTTGGAGCCTAGTATTACGTTTTTCACAGGCCATTATTGACACAATATTTCACATGACAACACAGAAAAGCACATTTTGAACAGCAAAATAAGAAAACATATTAATGTAGCAATGAAAATAATATCTCCTTAATTGCAAGCGCAGCTGCGAAATACTTGGTGCAAATCTACATGCATACCACAACTGTTCTACTGTACAACAATGAAAAACTACAACCACAAAGGAAATTCTCTCTATAATTACGCGCTAGCAATAAACAATAGCTACACTAACTACACAAACTGCAAGAAAAAATCAGAAGATTCCAGTGAGGTATCCTTGGCTAAGGGTCGACATATGAAACGTCCCCTTAGAAAAATTAATGAATTACTGTGCTGATAAACCTCTATGTTATTTGATTTTCAAACAGCTGAGCAAAGCTGAATGTACTCAGACATTCACTAAAGTGACACACAATATTTTTAGCGCAACGCAAACTGACTTTAAAAAATCACTACAATGGCCCTGACTAACAATAATCTATACCTTTCATCAATCACTTACCTCACAATAATCTTCGTTACTCGAACTACTGCAATACAGCAAGCGCCAATACTGCCAGCTAAATAAAAGATTCTAACTACTGAAGGCACTAACTACTGATAGGCATAGTTAGAAAATGAAAGATTTTGATAGAGAACAAACAATGTATTTACCTTAATCGTGTTCAAAAGTCATAATATATGTATATCAGTTCATGACATCCAGTCTTACAAATCTACTGTCTCTGTCCAGATCATCCGCTCTCAAAACTCCGCCATCTCACTCCCCACATCCACCACTGCTGGAGGCTCATCTCCAACTGCGCAGCGCTACGCGCTGTTGAAATCACCCTGCCCAACACTACAATAGCAAACAACAATGCAAACCAGCCATAGACTGCACACAGCACAGCCAGTGATTTTCATACAGAGCGCTACGTGGTGTTACCAATAAAAAAACCTAAACAGCCTACTTACGCAGCCCGGTTGCACTACTGAAGTCGCAAATGGTGTTGGTTTGGGGTCAGTGAAGTACTCGCTACAGGATGTCTGGCTCAGAGCTCTTCTTGAAGTAAACAATTATTACAGTTCGTTGTGCCACTGTGGTACCAACTGCTACTCGAATTTCTGCAGCAGGCGCAGTAGGATGTACCACAACCATATGCTGAACACGACGGTCTTCCCTATCGATAGTGTCATGTGACCGTTTTGAGCCCAGTCGTCTTGCTGCCGTACGTTCTCGTGGCCACCGCTGCCAGCAATAACGTACAGTGGCTACATTCCTGCCAAATCTTTCTGCAATATTGCAGAAAGAACATCCCCAATGGCGTCTTTGTGACCTTAAAGGCATTCTTGACTAACATCAACTCTCCACATCCAGTTTCAAAGATGACTAAAGCAGACGGCCGTTGCAGCGTGTATTTAAAGCAACCCGGATTTTCATCCTCGTAATGGCGCTACTAACACACTCATATGTGACTGGCGCGACATCTGAACAGACATCGTCTTTCAGATGTAGAAACACGCCTACCAATTTTCGTTTATGTCGCACAAGTCCTTCTTGGTGCTGCGATTTTTTTCCGTCAGTGTATTTACCTCGTTATCAGATTTCAAAGTGGCTCCCTCTACCGATAGTAAACGTTCCGTGTAGTCCATGTTCTGATCATTTCACGTCATCTTAATCGATGCAAAGTCGCTGAAGTAGCGCCAAATAGAAAGCCTGCACCAGGCTGACGGTCACTCTCAGACAGGGGTTTATTTATACAATTTGAGGCAGTAGCTCCATCCAGTGTGTTCACCATGACATCTCTAGTGCAGCTGACCTACTACACAGTACTGCCACCAGAGGGTGCCGTCGTCTCTCGCGTGATGTAAACCAAAAAGGCACTCTAAAGGGGAAAAATGGCAGGAAAAGCACTGAGCCTGTTCTGGGCTGCTGGAGAGAGGAAGGTGTGTACTTTATTTATTTCGGAACATTTTATTTAGGGACGAATTTGACATAGTATATTTATTACACTGATACAAAACACTCTCCCTGACATTTTTGAGGTCGCAGTAAACAGTCTACAGACCTGTAAACTACTCGTAAGTAATGCAGTACACTAATGTGCAGAGATGCAAACAACTCGTAAATTACCGAAATAATGCAGTACACAGCATACAGACGTGCAACCTACTCGTAGATCACCGAAATAATGCATGTGTAATGCTATGCAAACACTCTCACTATGCTTAAACAGCCGAAAATAAATCAGTGCACAAACACTCATTCCACATAGAAAAACGCTTTCGAACTATTGTCAACCACGACGTACATTGAACTGTTCCAATGTGCACATACGTCGATGCTCCTTCGAGCCACCGCTGGAGAGATGATATACGGGTGCGAGTTATTGATCTCAGGCTGCTGACGACAGCAGGTGAATGTTGCGTCTACAGTTAGAGTTCTTCGAGTGTTATACTGACATCACATGTCTATATAAATAAGAGCGAAGTCACCCTCGGGGCCGCATGCACATGCTTACCATTGATGGCATGAAACCTCTCTACCTATGGCTACTGACGTCACAGATCACACTATAGAAATCTGTTCCAATGCTTCCCAGAATAGCACAGGGTGCATTGTTCCTAGCGATCCTAATGGGACACATGAGACGCCTTCGGCCTCGTACGTGCTTACCCAGCCACAATGTGTACCTGTCAGTCCAGTGCAGGCCTAACTGCCAAGCGAGAGATGTCTGCATAGCGACTCACCCACACAGGCACAGTTAAATGCTCTCAATGTTTTACTGATGTCTCATGTCTATGTAAATAACAGCCAAGGCCCCCCCCCCCCCCCCCGGCCTGGACGCGCTATAGATATCTTTTGGAACACATTCAGAAACTCTTAATGTAAATAGTAGAGAATAACACCAAATGCATTATTCCTGATGCCCCTAATAGCAGACCACATCCATCTCATATTAGCCGCTCACAGAAATCGTAAAGTGTCCCAGAAATAGTTAATGATCGCTTTTGTAGGAGCTTTCGTGATGTCTCAGCTTATCTGTATGGAAATTCTTGCCCTAACAGGACCTGTTAACGAAAATAGCACAGAATAACGCCGAATGTATTCCTCCTGACAGTCCGACAGTCCTAACTTGGCACCACCATCCATCATGTGTTACCCTTCCTAGAAATCGTTAGGTCCTGCCTTCAACATACACCTCCGAAACGCCAACGTTCTCATCACTATGTAGAGGCTCCTATGTACTGGCACAAAGGACGTCTTCTGGATAAATGGAGCTGTTTGATTGGCTCTTAACGAATTTACCCGTTTAATTACTGATGCTGCTGGTGTGGAACCACTGTCCGCCTTTTCCTTTCTGCAGACAGGACTTTCAGTGGCAAACTATTTTGTACAGGTCGCCATATTGCACTGACAGTTAAACCCTGAAAAGTGGCCTATAGATCGTCAAATACATCTCACCTACTCACCATGCCGCAGTGCAGTGCTGATAGTGGAATTTGCCACCATAAACGTGGCCCATGACTGCAGTCATGGAAGCATGTGTCAGCCAGAGGGAAGCCAGCCAGTCATGGACGACCCCTTACCCCAGGAGGATCTGAGTAGTAGGAGTTTGAACACTGTCAATACTCAGTGTAAACACTTGTATTGAATCTTCTCAAACTTCCGCAGAGCATACACATGACACACGCGGTCCCAAAGGCAACTCAGAGCAAACCGGGTATTAGTTCTGTGGTGTCACCGTCAGACACCACACTTGCTAGGTGGTAGCTTTAAATCGGCCGCGGTCCATTAGTACATGTCGGACCCGCGTGTCGCCACTGTGTGATCGCAGACCGAGCGCCACCACAAGGCAGGTCTAGAGATACGGACTAGCACTCGCCCCAGTTGTACGGACGACTTTGCTAGCGACTACACTGACGAAGCCTCGCTCCTTTGCCGAGGAGATAGTTAGAATAGCCTTCAGCTAAGTCAATGGCTACGACCTAGCAAGGCGCCATTAGTAACATTGCATGTATCTAAAGAGTCTCACTTGTATCGCCACTATCTCCACATGTACCAAAAAGGATGGATTAAAGTTAAGTATTCCAGAAGCTCCGTACTTTTCTTTATAGCATTCATAACGTATCCTGTTTCAGACCTCATGCACCCTGCTTTAACTTCGCGCGTGCCTTTCGGCTTCCTCGCATTGTGTCTAGGCTGTCTTGTCTAGACACAACGAGTTCACTATTTACCTGTTCATGGGCAACCGTGACCCAAATCACCATAAACTTTCTCGGACACTCTGAACAAGTGTACAAAGGATGGCATGCTTGCTTGCTGCTACGCTTTCAATGGCCATCTCCAGACTCACAAGAATTTGGGAACCAGACACATATTTATCAATGTAGCTACAATTAAATATAAGGATTGCTGCCACAGTCTGAAACCGAGCAAAGTACTGGATATGTCTCCTCTTTACGACCGTTGTTCTGGAACGAATATCAGTACCTATAGCGCACTTAATTTCCCACATAATTTTTTTTTCATTCCCCTTATGCCTATCGATGTCCTGAATCTATACCTCCCTCACTGTAGGACATGCAGTAGTGATCACCAGACACTCGCACATATACCATGAAGACTGTTGTGCAAAGGCTGTGTTGTGTACATAGTTCCGCGTAGTCAGCGTGTACACAACTTTCCCACTAGTGCGCGCCCCACTAAGCACAACAGCGCAGGCACAGCGCTCGTCCGTCTCCGCACTACGACATGGCGCTGTCTTAGAGACGGACCAAATTCTGCTTCCGCCGATCCGCGTATTAATATGTAACGCCGCCAATGAGACTGCTGCTTACGTAGAACCTTTTCTCCTCGCTGATCACACTTGTGCAGTGATACCTGCTAGAGGTATTATAACGAGTGTACAGACCTCCGATTAGTCAGTCTGCATTAGTCTGTATTAGTCTATAGTCAAGTTTCAGTCTGCGTCTAATAAGATTACCATATTCCTGTACTTAGCCATGAAGATAAATGTGTAGACAATTTTGTAAGTATCAGAGATATGTGAGAATTGGATTAACGTACCAAGACCAAAGGAACTTCAGATTGTCAATTGTAAATAGCATCCAGAATCAAGTTAAGTAAGGTTTATGATTGTTATTATTTTAATAAATGTGTTGGTAAAGTAATCAAGTACTGTTTAAAGTTGGACACCGTCAATCTGCTATCTGCTACTCTAAGCGTGCAAGTGGCATTTCTATCGTCTGACCTAACGGCAGAAGATAAACACCCCACGATAAGACCACGAGACATATTGCTGACACTCGCCTACTTCGTTAGAGCGACAAGTCAAATAATCTGATGGTGTGTGTACCGAAGGTCTTACAGTACGCACACCACAGGCTCGGTCAGTTCCCTTCAACACAAATACTTCACCGTTTCGAGTACAACCTGCTTGGTTGCTTGCTTTCTACACCAGTCTCCAGACTTTGAAATTACAAGAACATATGTAATTTCGCAAGGTTTGTTAGAACATCATATTTTTTTCGCGATACTTATCGATATCAGGCACATAGCAGTATGTTACCGATCGCTTGCACAGTGTAATTCCGAAGATATAGCCTGGAAACTTATCTCTAGAAACCCAAAACGTTAGCGAGGTGGAGCGTGCTGCAAACCATCGAGAAACTACAAACTTATCCCGGCTGCAAAGACCTTTACGTGAAAACTCGAAAAAGTGGAGGAAACTGATATTTCCGCTCGTGAATACCGATGTCGGTGATATAACAGATTCCAGATCATCGTTATAATTTACAAAGTCAACTAAGGTGTTTCTCATGTCTAGGGAACCAGCCAACGTTTTCTCTACCCGTCTTTCACCTGCTAGATGCACTCAACACACACCAAAATCGATGTTGTCTCAAACAAATAAAGACGGGAAGGGTGAAGAGCAGTCAATCGGACAGTTTACATGGGATGGAATAATGGTCCCGTGCAAACACATGTCCGTATTGAATCTTCTCAAATTTTCACGTGATCACGAACGCTGTCCAACCTATACTAAGTATTAGTTCGCTATTCGGCCGTCTAGAGGACGTCACGGTTAAGTCAGCTACGTTCCTGCATCCCAACAGGCCGTTCCATTTGGATGGCTCCTGCTGTTAACGGGAAACGTGAAACATTCCCACCACAGGCCACCGGCGGCGCGCCACGCACCCCTAGACAGATGGTTCAAATGGCTCTGAGCACTATGGGATTCAACATCTGAGGTCATCAGTCCCCTAGAACTTGGAACTACTTAAACCTAACTAACCGAAGCACATCACACACTTCATGCCTGAGGTTGGATTCGGTCCTGCGACCGTAGCGGTCTCGCGGTTCCAGACTGAAGCGCCTAGAACCCCTCTGCCACATATACATTTGATCGCTATACTTACAATTAAATGTTAAGATTGCGGTCTCAGTTCAATGACATTCGACAATGAGCGAAGTATCGGAAAATCACCCTGCTGACAGCTGTGGCTCTGGAAATAGAAATATCTGTACCATTCTTATGACTTGACATCGACTGTGTTACAGAAGAGAAGGATCACAAACAGTAGATGGTGTGCTGATTGAGGTCGTAAGAAACGTACACTAGCTTTTCAGATCTCTAGTGTTACGCTATCCGCTAGAAATGCTGTCTGGGCTTTGGAATCAAGTCTCTCCATTCAGCCATATACCTGTGTTGGATCCTATGGAGAAGTCCTTTAATAATTACAGCCACTAGTGAATCATAATTCTGGAATTCTCATATGTCGAAACGCGTCACCTTTCTCGAATCTATCTACTACACAAAAATTCCAATGTCGTTTTAGGTAGTCCTAGGCATCTTGCAACTGCTGCCATTTCTGTAGCTTTACTCATGTGATTGTTCCAATTTAAGTCGGAACTGAGTAGAAGCCGGAGGAAGGTATATCTACTACGTTTTGCAACCTGTGTAGAAACAGGCTAAGCTGAGTTAGTGTGACAGAATTGTGTTTTGACCATTTGAGTAAACGAGAACATATTGTCGTTGCTCCGCCAACTGTGCACGAAGTGTAAGGTCAGCGCCAAATAAAGCCCACTCTTGCAACACGAAGTAGTATAAAAGACAGTATGGGAACTTGGAGAAGGATGAGGATTTCGCTCCTGCATTGTGGTGTGTCTACATCTACATCTACAGCCATACTTCGCAAACCACCTGACGGTGTGTGGCGGAGGGTACTTTGAGTACCTCTATCGGTTCTCCCTTCTATTCCAGTCTCGTACTGTTCGTGGAAAGAAAGATTGTCGGTATGCCTCTGTGTGGGCTCTAACCTCTCTGATTTTATCCTCATGGTCTCTTCGCGAGATGTACGTAGGAGGGAGCAATATACTGCTTGACTCCTCGGTGAAGGTATGTTCTCGAAACTTCAACAAAAGCCCGTACAGAGCTACTGAGCGTCTCTCCTGCAGTCTTCCACTGGAGTTTATCTATCATCTCCGTAACGCTTTCGCGATTACTAAATGCTCCTGTAACGGAGCGCGCTGGTCTCCGTTGGATCTTCTCTATCTCTTTTATCAACTCTATCTGGTACGGATCCCACACCCGTGGGCAGTATTCAAGCAGTGGGCGAACAAGTGTACTGTAACCTACTTCCTTTTTTTTCGGATTGCATTTCCTTAGGATTCTTCCAATGAATCTCAGTCTGGCATCTGCTTTACCGATGATCAACTTTATGTGATCATTCCATTTTAAATCACTCCTAATGCCTACTCCCACATAATTTATGGAATGAACTGCTTCCAGTTGCTGACCTGCTATATTGTAGCTAAATGATAAAGGATCTTTCTTTCTATGTATTCGCAGCACATTACACATGTCTACATTGAGATTCAATTGCCATTCGCTGCACCATGCGTCGATTCGTTGCAGATCCTCCTGCATTTCAGTACAATTTTCCATTGTTACAACCCCTCTATACACTACAGCATCATCCGCAAAAAGCATCAGTGAACTTCCGATGTTATGCACTAGGTCATTTATGTATATTGTGAATAGCAAAGGTACTACGACACTCCCCTGTGGCACACCTGAAACCACTCTTACTTCGGAAGACTTCTCTGCATTGAGAATGACATGCTGCGTTCTGTTATCTAGGAACTCTTCAATCCAATCACACAATTGGTCTGACAGTCCATATGCTCTTACTTTGTTCATTAAACGACTGTGGGGAACTGTATCAAACGCCTTGCGGAAGTCAAGACACACGGCATCTACCTGGGAACCCGTGCCTATGCCCCCCTGAGTCTCGTGGTCGAATAGAGCAAGCTGGGTTTCACACGATCGTCTTTTTCGAAACCCATGCTGATTCCTACAGAGTAGATTTGTAGTCTCCAGAAAAGTCATTATATGCGAACTGACATTAACGTGTTCTGATCCATTGCTGTTCACAGAATACTAGAAGTTGCTCGGTATAAGTCATGTTATTACTGCTGCTACCATAACACACCACACACACTGGATGATTTTAAATAAAAGGCAGTTACAACAGAAGGAAACTGCAAGAGTTTGGCAGCGTTGTGGAGAGTTTCCAAACTTCTGTCCGAAGGTGATTGACAACCTGTACATTTAAACTTCTCTGTCACAGTGAAGGAATAGCTGATGGCTCTACGTACTGTTTCGACTGATTCCTCATACTGCAGTCATGGACGCTATCACTGTTTCGTTGCTATCCATCCCCAGAAGGTGTTGACCCTCCACCAAAACTCTTTCTCCAACTCAAACAAGCGATGTCAGTCAGTCATTATGTGGTAACCAACAGCGAGCCAGTGGACGGATGGGATGGAAAAGACACCATCGATATACTGATATAATAATCATCACAGTTAATACTGTGAACAATTTTATCAATTTTACTGTAATTTCAACACCAAGCAATGATGTGACAGCATGTTTCTCAATTTCAGTATCATAACTAAACCGCCCTTTCTCTACTTTGCGAGTATCATTGCGAATGTAGATAGATGACTGTGCAGTACATCCATTCATCGTTAATTCTCGAACATATACATTATCAAAGTATACATACAGTGCTGTACATATTTCTAGCACCTCGAGCATAGTACTTAATTTATGATCTATCTCTATGTAGATGGGAGTCATAGAGCATTCTCACATTCTTAGGATAAAATTAGCGACTGGAATCCCCCCTCGCACTGTCTTTGACCAACCCACCCTGCTGCACTGTTACATATTTAATCTGCAGCCGACCAGAAGTAGACCACTACATTCCACGTCTTGTGAATGAATAGAGCTTGCCGGGTCCTCGCCCATCTAAGTGCACAAGATTTCTTCAGATGTGCCCATGTCGAGGAGGTTAGCACTCCTTGTTGATGTACAGTAACAGATTTGAAAGTGTTGTGATGTAGTGGCAGACAGTTAAGAAGAACAAGAAATGGGTGATTTGTATGCACAATGGAGATCCAGACGTACGGAGTTCAAAGTATTTTATGTAAATCAACTACACTATCAGTTTTAAAGTATTGTTCTTGTTGTGTCTAGACAAGACAGCCTAGACACAATGAGAGGAAGCCGAAAGGCACGCGTTTAGCAGGCAAGAGATAGGTCTGTAACAGGATACGTAATGAATGCTATAAAGAAAAGTACGTAGCTTCTGGAATACTGAACTTTAATCCATCCTTGGTACATCGCTATTGACGATATAAGTGAGACTCCATAGATACATGCAATGTTACTAATGGCGCCTTGCTAGGTCGTAGCCATTGACTTAGCTGAAGGCTATTCTAACTATCTCCTCGGCAAAGGAGCGAGGCTTCGTCAGTGTAGTCGCTAGTAAAGTCGTCCGTACAACTGGGGCGAGTGCTATTCCGTACCTCGAGACCTGCCTTGTGGTGGCGCTCGGTCTGCGATCACACAGTGGCGACACGCGGGTCCGACATGTACTAATGGACCGCGGCCGATTTAAAACTACCACCTAGCAAGTGTGGTGTCTGGCGGTGACACCACAGTTCTAGTGTCGGGGATCAGTGCCAGGAGGGTATTGGTAACAGAGAACATAAACACATGCAGTCCTAAGGCTACACGGTTCTGCACTTATAACAGGCTATAATGTTAGGTCGCTTGAGTTTCTGATCTATGAGTCATGTGGAATACAGCGATGTTAATATTCGAATGTAAGAAATATATTTCCATTGCATGACATACATCCTTCTTGCAGGTCTCTCTACGAAAAACTATGGTGACAAACTGTAAAACGAGAAAAACTACCTCCTTAAAACAGTGGCTCTCTGTCATACATGCACAACATAGCTTTCCAGAGATGTATAGCGTCCACTGTTCACATCCGATCACGGTTCAGAAATTAAACTATGCCCACATCAGTCCTATGTAAAATTATCATTAGTAACGTGGAATACCTATTAAAAGGAAACAGATAAACGCATAGCAGCAGCGTCCGACATGTGAAATTACAAGTCATGCCGCCACTAACTCTGTAAACAGCACATCTGTCAAGTAGATGTATAAACGGGGATTGCTGTGTCTCACAAACAACTATGGCAAACTTAGTTATGAAACTGAAGTATCTATTTTACACCCAAGATACGACAGGGGAATGGAGTACATCGGATCAATCTTCGTTTGATTAGAGGAATGTGTCACGTTTCATCACACATGAGATGGAAATCTTCTGAAGACCGAGAAGTGTACTGTTAACGACCGCAAGTAGACACTGCTCTAAGACCCAAACAGAACACGCAGTTATACACAAGTCGAACGCGTGTTATGTTACACAACTGATGTATGCTGACAGAACAGGAAAAAAATGGTCAAATGACTTGCAGCAACTTCTTCCTCTCTCTCTCTAGAATGCATCGTACCTCTTTACAACTCCATCTCAACCGACCACTCCATCCACTCTATGCCCATCCTTTAATGCAGATGCAAGTAAGTTTAGAGTCAGATGGCTCTCTGTCTTCTTGAAAAGCGTTAAATACAGTAGCCAACTCGCGTGTATCACTGTTACCTCAATAGACATACAGTAGAATGCTGCCTCAATGGGAAAAAAAGTAACTGTTTCCCTGATTCCCTTCACTTCCATGTCGACGTTTTCTCGGATTCCTCTTGCTGTCGGATATTTGTTCCCATGTACAAACTGCTCTGTGCCAACTAGAAGACACACAAGTACTTCCTAAATTTCAATGGATTTCGGTGTATATTCCCTCAATTTATACCTATTTTCCGCAATTATATCGATTTTTTTGTGTCAGTTCCACCCATGCGATCATGACATAACCTCCCGTTCTGTGTTCTAAAATTGTTTGTAAATGTAGTACAGCTGCCAACACCTAGCGCAAATGCATTGATCGGGAGGCACAGTATAGCACTGTACTGGATTGTATCCAGTCGCCTCCACCCCACGTTTTCCACATTTTCAGAGCGTCTGCTCTGTTTTCTGTATGTCTGTGTATGTTCATGTGTCGTGTACGGCTCCCAGGACCTACAGTAGACCTGAATTAGTGTTCTAGTGTGGATCTTCTGTGCGTTATATCGAGAGCGAAGTCGGGACGCGGATCCTCAATGTGCCACGTCCAGGATAGGTTCAAATGGCTCTGAGCACTATGGGACTTAACATCTATGGTCATCAGTCCCCTAGAACTTAGATCTACTGAAACATAACTAACCTAAGGACATCACACAACACCCAGCCATCACGAGGCAGAGAAAATCCCTGACCCCGCCGGGAATCGAACCCGGGAACCCGGGCGCGGGAAGCGGGAACGCTACCGCACGACCGCGAGCTGCGGGCTCCAGGATAGGTTTTGAAGGTGGATCCACCATGCACAATGTACGGAGCGATGTTCGGATGCAGATCCACAATATATCATATCTGTGTTAGCGTTCAAGTGTGGATCTACCGCGCACTATACAGGGTGAAGCGAAATTCGCGCACTCGGGCTTCGCAGCGCGACTCCTCTCATGCCAGGGATAAAAAAATGTCTCTTACTAAATTTCGTCTGGCTAGTGAATCCGGCAGAAAAAGGACATTAAAGAGTGGCAATCTGGCAACACTGTAACAACATGTATGGTAACTACCTCTGTCAACTCATGTTTGTAGTGCTGTACAGTTGATGCAGTGCATAGAGTTTTGGCTTAGCGTGCAGGAGGTCGAGGGTTCGATCCTGTGTTGGATCGCATTTTTTTTATTCGTTAATTTCATTCTGACATTTCATACTGCAATATACACCTTTCTTAGGTCACATGTAACCACAATTTACTCTGATAACGTTGAACATAACAAATACGTGGTTAGACAAATAAATAGACAGTTGAAACAAATGACCTGTCATAGGACAGAATAACTACAAAAACAATATCAATTTCGAAATGATAAAGATGATAGCCCAGTACAATAACACAACGTCTACTTGACCTTCACAACAGAATACGTTGTCCTCAGAACAGCAGATGCTCAAAGCGACCTCCCTGCATGTACAAACGTTGCACAAGCCGCTGGATCATACAGCTCTGGACCCCTTGCAGCAAAGCTGTGTCCACAGTAACAAGAGCAGCATGAACACGCGCTACTAATTCCTCCACATTCATCGGCAGAGTACAATGCATGTGCTCCCTCAGGTGTCCCCACACGAAGAGGGGGCATTTAGGTCAGGTGAACGCTGTGGCGATACAGCTGGACCTCCACTTCTGAAGCATTTCCCTGGAAATGTTCTGTCCACATACCGTTGCACATTAATTGCAGAGTGTGGAGGTGCACCATCATGTTGGAACCATATCCTCTGCCAAACATGTAGTGGAACATCTTCCAGAGCATCAGGCAGATAGTTTAAGAGGAATGCATGAGACCTTTGTGCCGCCAACCAGTCAGGCAACATGTAGGGACCCAAACACCTGTCGCCCCATATTCCAACCCAGATATTGATACCAAAGCGAACTTGATATCCAAGGACGCGGGTGATGTGTGGGTTAACCTCACACCAATGGTGGGCACTGTGCTTATTGAACACACCCTCACGAGGGAATGCTACTCCATCCGACCATATTACAGTGATCAAGAAGTCATTTTTGGCTCCCTGTTGTTGTTGGAATCATTTACAGAATTGCATCCTCTGACGGCGATTTGCGGGATGCAGGTGTTGTATGAAAGCATAATGATACAGGTGCAGCCCATGCGTGTGCAGCATGTTAACGACCGTATGTCGTGAGACATGCAGCTGGCGTGCTACGCTACTTGTACTTTGCTGAGGTTCTTGATGTATGATCTCCAGAATAGCTTCCTAATTAGCTGGAGTATGGCGAATCTGTGGAGACCCTGTCATGCAGTGGTGGAAGGAGAGAACCTGACACCCTAAGGCGCAGCTCCAGACGACGAAACACATTTTAATCCAGATGGCCTCGATGAGGATGTCTAGCAGCATATTCATGAGTGGCAACACCAGCCCAGTTGTCAGATGCACCAAGGACCAGAAGTATATCCACATATTCATCGTTTTTGTATGCCATACATCTGCCACACTCGGTACGTGTACGCATGTACATTGGAGTCTGTCACAGGCGCTTTACTCCACCTGCAACTATTCCCTGTCTGGTGGACAGCGCATACAGTATCAACACGCCATCTGTCCTGCACACTGTTCCACCTAACGCGCCTAACCCCTCTGACAGATGTTGTTCTGTGTGATTCATCCCAATACCGCTAATTGTGAAACGTTCGGTTTCAAATTACACACTAATAGACATTATGTTTCCACAATCCCATTGATAGAATAATAATAACAATAGTAAAATTAATGCATAGAGATACATACTAAACAGCATGCAGTTACCAAACTTAATGTTGAAAGGCATAATTAGAGGCACCATGGTGAATACACATACAAATAGTAACCGAGTTTGGACATTACTCGCATAGCACATTGCTAGCCCTACTGGTAACGTAGGCTCTAACAAAATGTTATGCACCCAAACGAGGCAAAAATAATAGCTGGTACTAATCTATGGGACCATTGGAGGAGGGTACAAGGAAAACATGTCTCACATATAGTGGATGAAGTGGTGCGAATAAATTCATACCTACAATGTGGAAAGGGCTGACCAATCTTCAATTTCTATGACTGTAGTATGTAGTTTGGAAAATCTCCACAACGCTGCCAAACTCTTGCAGTTTCCTTATGTTGTAACTGTCTTTTATTTAAAAACATCCAGTGTGTGCGGTGTGTTATGGTAGCAGCAGTAATAACATGACATATATCATGCGACATCTAGTTTTTGTGAGAAACAGTGGATCAGAACATGGTAATGTCAGTTTAGAACCTGAAACAGACCTCGAAGATGTGGCAAAAGAAAACAAAATGTACGGCGTGTACCAAGCGTGTTACAGCAGAAAAAAAAGCTTGTTTCAGACAATGTCACAGGGTTACTGGGAGAGTCTTTTCCACTTATAGTATAGTTTGTGGGATACGATCCTACAGTACAGGCGATGCACCTTTATACACTAGTCCATGCAATGGATCAATAGCCGTATATTTAATAGGAACATGACATGTGCTCGATGCCGGCGTACAGACTGTGTTCATTTTCGATATATGGGAGGAGAGAAATGCAGTAAAAATCTTATCGTGTTCTCTATCGTACGAAGTTAGTGGAGCTTTTATAATTCGTAATTTTTCTCTGTTGGATGGTACAGAATAACGAAGGTAACATGTTTGGTTAATAGAATTGAATGGGCTCTGAAAGACGATGATCAGCTTCGGACAGCAGTACTTATAATTAGTTTGGGGGCACACCACAATGCAGTACTAAATCTTCGTCCTTCTCCCAGTTCCCGTACTGTCTTTTATACTACTTCGTATTGCAGGAGCGGGCTTTCTTTGGCACTGACCTTACACATCGTGCACAGTTGGAGGAGCAACGACAATATGTTCCCACTTACTAGAATGTTCAAAACACAATTCTGTCACGCTAACTCTGCTTAGCCTATTTCTACACAGGTTGCAGAACGTCTTAGATATAACTCTCTCCGGCTTCTACTCAGTTCCGACTTAAATTGGAACGATCACATGCGTAAAGCTGCAGAAATGGCAGCAGTTGCAACATGCCTAGGGACTACCTAAAACAATGTTCGAATTTTACTGTAGCAGATAGGTTCGAGAAAGGTGACTCTTTTCGAGGTATGAGAGTTCCAGAAATATGATTCACTAGCGTCTGTAACTATTAAAGGACCTCTCCATAGGATCCAACACAGGTATATGGCTGAATGGAGAGACTTCATTCCAAATACCAGACAGCATTTCTAGTGGATAGCGTAACACTAGCTAGTGTACATTTCTTACGACCTCAATCAGCTTGCCATCTACTGTTTGTGGTCCTTCTCAGTCAACCATCGCCTATAACACAGTCGATATATCACCGAACTTCTGACATGGCATCAAGATGGAATGCGTTACAAATACTGGAGAAATATCCTGCGGCGGTGTCGTGAGGAAGTTGCAAATATCGGTTGCATACCACCTTATTTAGCCGAATCACTTTCTAAATTCGGTAATTTTATTACGTGGTTGCACTGCCTGCGACTTGTAACCGCGCTGTTGGTCTGATGCTATATACTGCAGTGATCACCGTCTATATTCAGTGTCACGGTATTTGTCTGGAAGAAACCATTTCATTCAGAGGTAATGTTATACTTCGATTTACAAAGCCAGTATAGCTTTTAACATGGATACCTGTAGAACCAAGACCAATTGTGACATTAACATACAGTAGTTGTTGCGATCGGATTTTTTAACATCTGACTGTTTGTAAGACGACTACACCTCTCTTTCTAAGACACAGTGGTACCATTCGCAAGAAAAACTTTTGAAAGAAGTCCACCATCCTTAATGTTTGGTCAGTATTATTTCGTATCGCCAGCAATCAGTTACTCACGAAGTATTACAATTAGTAGTACGGGCTGCATGATGCGTTCGCCTTGCGAATCAGGTTAATAAAGTATGTGTTTGTGTTCTGAGATGTGCAAAGGAAATGACTATGTCCAGTCGTAAGGAAGGTATGGATTTGACGTGGAATACTGTGATAGCAAAGGGAGGAGTGTGTCAAGTCATAAGAATGGTACAGATATTTCTATTTCCAGAGCCACAGCTGTCAGCAGGGTGATTTTCCGATACTTCGCTCATTGTCGAATGTCGTTCAACTGAGACCACAATCGTAACATTTAATTGTAAGTATAGTGATCAAATATGTATGTGACCGATTTCCTAGGACGATTCTTTGTAGGGGTGTGTAGCCCGCCGCCGGTGGCCTGTGGTGGGAATGTTTCACGTTTCCCGTTAACGGCAGGTGCCATCCAAATGGAACGGCCTGTTGGGATGCAGAAACGTAGCTGACTTAACCGTGACGTCCTCTAGACGGCCGAATAGCGAACTATTACTTAGTATAGTTTGGACAGCTTTCCTGATCACGTTGAGAAGATTCAATACGGACATGTGTTTGCACTGGACCATTATTCCATCCCATATAAATTGTCTGATTGACTGCTTCTTCAGATTTCCCATCTTTATTTGTTTGAGAGGACATCGATTGTGGTGTGTGTTGAGTGCATCTAGCAGGTGAATGACGGGTGAAGAACACGTTTGCTGGTTCCCTAGACATGAGAAACACCTTAGTTGACTTTGTAAATTATAAAGATGATTTGGAATCTGTTATATCACCGACATCGTTATTCGCGAGTGGAAATATCAGTTTTCTCTACTTTTTCGAGTTTTCACGCAAACTTCTTCGCAGCCGGGATAAGTTTTTAGTTACTCAAGGGTTTACAGCACGCTCCACCTCGCTAACGTTTTGGGTTTCTACAGAAATAATTTCCAGTGTATATCTTCGGAATTACACTGTGCCGGCGATCGGTAGCATACTCCTATGTGCTTGATATCGATAAGTATCGCGAAAAAAATATGATGTTCTAACAAACCATACGAAATTACATATGTTCTTGTAATTCCAAAGTCTGGAGACTGGTGCAGAAAGCAAGCAACCAAGCAGGCTGTACTCGAAACGGTGATAACTTTGCGTCGAAGGGAACTGACCCAGCCTTTGTACAACAGTCTTTCCGTGGTATATGTGTGAGTGTCTGGCGATCGCTACTGCATGTCCTATCGTGAGGGAGGTATAGATTCAGCATATCGATAGGCGCAAGGGGAACGAAAAAAAAAAAAAGTTTATGTGGAAAATTAAGTGCGCTATAGGTACTGAGATTCGTTCCAGAACCACGGTCGTTAAGAGGAGACATATCCGGTACGTTGCTCGGTTTCAGACTGTGGCAGCAATCCTTACATTTAATTGTAGCTTCATTGATAAATACGTGTCTGGTTCCCAGTATTCTTGTGTGTCTGGAGATGGCTGTAGAAAGCGCAGCAGCAAGCAAGCATGCCATCCTTTATAATCTGGTTCAGAGTGTCCGAGAAAGCTTCCGACTCATGGTGATTTGGGTCATGGCTGCGCCTGGACAGGTAAATAGTGAACTAATACCCAGTTTGCTCTGAGTTACCTTCGGGTCTGCGTGTGTCGCGTGTATGCTCTGTGGAAGTTTAAGAAGATTCAATACGACAAGTGTATGTGCTGAGAGTATTGACAGCATTCGAACTCCTACTACTCAGATCCTCCTAGGGTAAGGTGTCGTCCACGGCCGGCCGGCCTGCCTCTGGCTGACACGCATTTCCATGGCTGCAGTCATGGGCCACGTTTACAGTGGCATATTCCTCTGTCAGCACAGCACTGCGGCAAGGGAGTATGTGGGATGTATTTGACGATTTGTAGGCCACTTTTCAGGGTTTAACTGTCAGTGCAATATGGCGATCTGTACAAAATAGTTTTACCACTGAAAGTCTTGTGTGCAGAAAGAAAAAGGCGGACAGGGGTTCCACACCAGCACCATCAGTAATTTGATGGTTAAATTCATTAAGAGCCAATCAAACCGCTCCATTCATTCACAAGACATCCTTTGTGCCGGTACACAGGAGCCTCTAAATAGTGGTGAGAACGTTTGCGTTTCGGAGATTTATGTTGAAGGCAGGATTCAACGAATTCTAGGAAGGGCAACACATGATGGATGGGGTTGCCACGTTAGGACTATGAGGAGGAATACATTCGGCGTTATTCTGTTCTATTTTCGTTGACAGGTCATGTTAGGACAAGAATTTCCATGCAGATAAGCTGAGACATCACGAAAGCTCCTACAAAAGCGATCATTAACTATTTCTGGGACACTTTACGATTTCTGTGACTGGCTAATATGTTATGAATGTGTTCTTCCATTAGGAGCATCAGCAAGAATGCATTTGGTGTCATTCTCGACTATTTTCATTAACAATTTCTGAAAGTATTGCAGAAGATGTCAATAGTTCGTCCAGTGGGGGGTGCTTGGTTGTTATTTACATAGACATGAGACATCAGTATAACATTGAGAACATTTAACAGTGCCTGTGTGGGTGAGTCGCTATGCAGACATCTCTCACTTGGCATTTAGGCTTGTTCTGGACCTGCAAGCACACATTGTGGCTGGATAAGCACGTATGCGGCTGGAGGCATTGCACATGTCCCATTAGCATCGCTAGGAACAATGCACCCTGTGCTATTCTGGGAAGCTTGGAACAGATTTCTATAGCGTGACCTGTGACGTCAGTATCCACAGGTAGGTAGGTTTCGCGCCAGCAACAGTAAACATGCGCCTGTGGCCCAGAGGGTAGATTTCTTCTTGTTTACATAGACATGTGACGTCAGTACAATACTCGAAGAACTCTAATTGTAGATGCAACTTTCACCTGCCGTCGGCAGCGGCCTGAGAGCAATAGCTCGTGCCTGTATATTCGTTTATCCGACAGTGGCTCGCAGCAGCATCGATGCTTGTGTGCGTAGGAACAATTCACTGTACATTGTGGTTGACGATAGTTAGGAAGCTGTTTTTTATGTGCAGTGAGTGTGTGTCCACCTCATTATTTTCGGCTGTTTAAGCGTTGTGAGCGTTTTGCATAGCGTTACACATGCATTATTTCGATGATCTAAGAGTAGTTTGCACATCTGTATGCTGTGTACTGCATTATTTCGGTAATTTACGAGTTGTTTGGGTCTCTGTACATCAGTGTACTGCATTATTTACGAGTAGTTTGCAGGTCTGTAGGCTATTTACTGCGACTTCAAAAATGTCAGGGTGAGTGTTTTGTATCAGTGTAATAAATATACTAAGTCAAATTCATCCCTGAATAAAACTTTCCGAAATAAATAAAGTACACATCTTCCTCTCTCCAGCGGCCTGGAACAGGCTGAGTGCTTTTCCTGGCATTTTCCCCCTTTAGAGTGCCTTTTTGGTTTACATCACGGGAGGGACGACGACTCTCTCTGGTGACAGTACTGTGTACTAGGTCAGTTGGACTCCAGGGGCCATGGTGAACACACTGGATGGAGCTACTGTATCAAATGGTTTAAATAAACACTGCATGTAAAATAAAGACCTACGTCCATCCTATCCCGCATTCCTAGGAAGAGGTGGCGGTCGAATGACTTAGGTTAGTGGTGGTAGCCCAAGTGATATATTTTCCCGCCATTTTCTTAAGTTAGTGGAGGTAGCTGTGGTGTGTTGCACTGTCCTGCTGCAATTTGAACTTCCCGCCATTTCCTGGGGGAGGGGAGGGGGGGAGGGAGGGGGAAGGGGTTAAGTTAGTGGAGGTAGACCAATTGACCTATCTTCCCGCCAAAATTTGAACTTCCCACCATGACGCCATTGCGTTGTTGCCATATCTATCGCCACCTTCTTTGATCCATCATCTTGAATACATCTGGCAGCATTGGAGAGTGGGGTGATGTCGGCCTTGCTCCACTATTTACGTCGTATTTGAATCGCTGTCAGCGTGTTGAACTCCCTCACTCTTCACCGATAGACATCACTACCTTGTATCATCACATAACAAATGCAGAGAATAAACCACAAAAGCAATGTCGCAAAGCTCTCCATTCTCATTTATCTGGTGGTTTCTTCATGTACTGTTTTCACACATCTCTTGGGACATTCTCTTGACAACAAATAGTTGCCTTATGTTTTCCCAGGAAATTCATCCCTGGAACCACGATAACACATAACCTACAGATGGTACTACCAGTATTCCTGGTAGTCCCCCTTATTTCCATTACTTCACTGCTAATTATATGCCGAATCCTTCCTGCAATGTTGTATTTCCCTGTACCCTGAAAACTTCATTACACAAACTGAAGCTTAATGACTTTGCAAGCTGTTTAACTGCTTTGGCCTTCGTGGGAGACAGATATTGAGGGAGCATGTCATCGTCAACAGTTCCCCCTCCTCCCTCTCTCGATGGAGCACCGATCAAGGTGGTGCAGTGGTAAGCTCACTGGACTCGCATTCGGGAGGACGACGGTTCAAACCCGCATCCAGCCATCCTGATTTAGATTTTCTGTGATTTCCCTAAATCCCTTCAGGCAAATGCCAGGATGGTTCCTTTGAAAAGGCGTGGCCGACTTCTTTATTCATCCTTACCTAATCGAATCGGACCAATGACCTCACTGTTTGGTTCCTTCCCCCAAATCAACCAACAAACCAAATGGAGCAATGTGTCACCCTTCCCTCTCCCCCCCTCCCTGAGCGGAGTTCTGTCATGTGTTCTTCGTTGCCAACTTTAGCATATTGCTTGCTTCTACCTCCTCCCATTTTCGAGGGAGTGTTGCCGTTACAGGTGGCAATGAATCCAGTGCATCTCTTACAACTAAATGTGTCTCTCCTACCTACTTAACCACAACATTTGCAAGTTAATTATAACAGTAGCCTCCAATGCATCCCTTGTAGTATGTACAGCAAAATTACGATCTGCAGCTACACTCTGCACAACATGAAAATCATTGGCACATGTACTTCCTCGTACACGCCCGTCCAGGAATACACCTGTTACTGACTGCAGCACCTGCATATAACACCTGTCAGCTTCCTCCCAGTACACCACATATTGTAAAACTGTTAATATTTGAATGAATATGACGACTGTTATTAATTATAGGAGAATGGAGAGGATGAAGCATGAGGAAATCCATAACTTGATGCAACAACCAACAATCGCTACAGAAGCTGAAGAGCAGCAAAAACCGGTGGGTAGGCCACATAGGCCGTTTTCCAGAAGGAAGACGGGTGAAGAAGGCACTTGAGGTAAAACCAAACACCAGACACTCCATAGGATGACCAAGGTACCGCCTGGTGGACGACCTGGCGGAGGAGCAGGCAGCCCTTAGGACTGAAGACACCTAGAGGAACTGAGCAGTAAACAGAAAGGAAGGGAGACAGTTTGTGGAAGCACCACATGGTCTGCAGGGCCTGTGATAGCTGGATATGTATATATGTATGTATGTACAGCACACATTTGTTTTCTCTGGCACTACAGCTGATTTAGACTGAATTCACACAAGCTACTAAAGCTGCTAATCCCACATAATTTACTTTAACTTTCACAATCTTACCACCTTCTGCATCCACTAAACTCCCAATGTTAACGTCTTTCTCCTCACAGTCTGCTTTTGCCCAAGCACTGTGCATGGGGGCTTTATTATTCAAATATGAAATGCAAATACTTTTTAAGTTTTTGATTTAGTAGCTGTATGTCCGATTACGAAGTCTCGTAAACGGTTGGCCCTGACTAGTTTAAGTACGCAATCTGACTGCATAGAATAACAACAAAGAATGGAATGAAATTTTCCGTTAACACAATTAATTAATTAAGTCCCCAGCAGCTATAAAACCAACGCAAAAACAAAACACAAGAGTAACTGTTCTGTGTGTGGAAGTGTGATTCAACGTACACATCTGGCACGGTTCTTCTTCAATAAGACAAGAAATTTTAAGTATCATTTATACTGAAGTAATTAAAAAAATATAAATACTATAATTGCGTAAGGAAACCAGAATTACACTCTAATACAAGAACACGAGCCAGATGCTTTGTTGACTGAATCTGTAATGACGCATTATTTAAGACACTGAAATAATGAAAAAACAGGGAATATTTTACCTTCATATATATTGACGAAAAGCACTCTGATCATTACAATATTTCCACTCGAAGAACATCTGCTGTCTAGCCCATCAAACAACTGCATAAAACATGGAACAAGCACTCCTTACTACAACATCTCAACACCGACTCACCACCTCTCCACAAGCACTCTCCACTACCACTTCTCGACAAGAACTTTTCAGTACGCCATCTCAGCAAGCCCTCCTCTACGCGTTCTCCACAAGCACTGCCAGTGGAGGCGGCGGAATAATACTCTTTGGCGCAATCTCTGGCGCTGTGGCTCAGTGTAGCCACCTTTCACATGCCCCTCCTCCACGGGCCAGAATTTGATGGTATTTTTGCCAGCATTGGTGGTGAAAATACCACCAAATTCGTCCACAAAAATACAGACAAAAATAAAAGATAATATTAATACGTAAATATCACATAATTAGATAAAATTTTGGCTTTGCACTGACCTTTCAATAATCTAATATATGAAATACAGTAAGCAATACAACTTCTTTCATACATGTGACTACATAATAGTTCACACAATACACAAAAAATCAGTTTATACAAATGTTCACATAAAATGCTTTCAATGATTAGTTCCAGCAGTAGCACCCAGCAATGGTCAACAGGTGCAAATACCAACAAGTGACATCATTTTAGTAGAAGCAGTTCCATCAGTGGCACCCAGCAATGTTGAACAAGTGCAGACACCAACAAGTGACATTATTTCAGTAGAAATAATGTCACCTTATTAGTGGCACCCAGCAATGTTGAGCAGGTGCAGACACCAACAAGTGACATTATGTCAGTAGAAGCAGTTCATCAGTTGCACCCAGCAATGTTGAGCAGGTGCAAACAGCAACAAGTGATATTATTTCAGTAGAATCAGTTCCATCAGTCGCACCCAGTAATGTTGAGCAGGTGCAGACACCAACAAGTGACATTATTTCAATAGAAGCAGTTCCATCAGTTGCACCCAGCAATGTTGAACAGGTGCAGACAGTAACAAGTGACAACATTTCAATAGAAGCAGTTCCATCAGTGGCACCCAGCAATGTTGAACAGGTGCAGACAGCAACAAGTGACAACATTTCAGTAGAAGCAGTTCCATCTGTGGCACCCAGCAATGTTGAACAGTTGCAGACACCAACAAGTGACATTATTTCAATAGAAGCAGTTCCATCAGTTGCACCCAGCAATGTTGAACAGGTGCAGACAGCAACAAGTGACAACATTTCAGTAGAAGCAGTTCCATCTGTGGCACCCAGCAATGTTGAACAGTTGCAGACACCAACAAGTGACATTATTTCAATAGAAGCAGTTCCATCAGTTGCACCCAGCAATGTTGAACAGGTGCAGACAGCAACAAGTGACAACATTTCAGTAGAAGCAGTTCCATCTGTGGCACCCAGCAATGTTGAACAGTTGCAGACACCAACAAGTGACATTATTTCAATAGATGCAGTCCATCAGTGGCACCCAGCAATGTTGAACAGGTGCAGACACCAACAAGTGACATCATTTCAGTAGAAGCAGTTCCATTAGTGGCACCCAGCAATGTTGAACAGGTGCAGACACCAACAAGTGACATTATTTCAATAGAAGCAGTTCCATCAGTGGCACCCAGCAATGTTGAACAGGTGCAGACAGCAACAAGTGACAACATTTCAGTAGAAGCAGTTCCATCTGTGGCACCCAGCAATGTTGAACAGTTGCAGACACCAACAAGTGACATTATTTCAATAGAAGCAGTTCCATCAGTTGCACCCAGAAATGTTGAAAAGGTGCAGACAGCAACAAGTGACAACATTTCAGTAGAAGCAGTTCCATCTGTGGCACCCAGCAATGTTGAACAGTTGCAGACACCAACAAGTGACATTATTTCAATAGATGCAGTCCATCAGTGGCACCCAGCAATGTTGAACAGGTTCAGACACCACAAGTGACTTCATTTCAGTAGAAGCAGTTCCATCTGTGGCACCCAGTAATGTTGAACAGGTGCAGACAGCAGTCCATAATATTCACTATCACTAATCACACTGTTTATCAGAACTTATAAGCAGAAATTAAACATGTCCTAGTGGCACCAATCATGTAGAAAAAGTACAAGTAACAGTCCATAATATTCACTATCACTAATCACACAGTTCATCAGCAGAAATTAAACATTTCTAAGTGGCACCTCTTATGTTGAAAAAGTGCAGGTAACAGTCCATAATATTCATTATCACTAATCACACAGTTCATCAGCAGAAATTAAACATTTGTAAGTGTCACACATCAATGTTGAACAGGTGCAGGTGTGAACAACGTTTTGAATGCACACACAATTGCTTTTACGAAATTATTCTCAATGCTCTTACACTAAACATACAATTATAACAAACACACAAATCATATCAGATAATTGTCATATTAACTATTACAATACACAAATAACAGTAAACCTATAATATTTATGGGTGTCAGTGCAAGCCACAACAAGCAAGTAAAGTAATATTTAGGAGATAAGTCGGTACCACTTATCTGGGACTAGGAAGGGAAAACACACAAAACACATTCACTCATCTTTCATCCACATTAAGTATTACTGTGTAATTGAATAGTGTTAACTGTGTAAATGCAATTCTGTCAAAATTTGATGTTCATCATGTGTATCAAGTAGTAGTGGCATAGTGTATAACAGTCAATAATAGTTAGTCAACGTCATAGTCATCATGTCAAGACCAATGTTTGCCAAGCCAGATCAAAATGTACGCTTGCTGAACAACTGTCAGTGAGCCAAGATATGCAATTACTTCCTCTCTCCAAAAAAAAAAAAAGTATGTACTGCTTATTGATTTAACAAAGTGTGTGTATAGACAATCTTCCTTCTACTTGAGTGTTCTAGTCAGCCATCTTCATCCTCCTTGTTCTATATAAACCAACAAAAAAAAAATGCTCCTCACTTACTTTACCTCTTATCCACCAAAACTCCAATAATCATTAGCATCACATAATCTTAATACTTCAATAATACCTCTTACGTCGATACATATAAACATCATCAATATCATTTACCTTACCTCTTGTCCACCAAAACTCCAATAATCATCAACTTCACATAATCTCAATACCTCAATAATACTTCTTCAATACGTCGATACATATAAACCTTATTACCCATATCATTTCACTTCCATAAGAACTCTTTCCTCTAGTCAGTCTCCTCGAACAAGTACAGATAAAATCCTAGTGCAAACTTCAGTTCATCATCCCATACAATCCGAAGACACAGTGTCCACACACAACCTCTGTGTAATCCATTTGACCCAAATCTTCTACTCATTATGAATTATAAAATACATTTTGGTTACCTTGTCCATCATTAAATAAAAAAAAATGCATACATGACCTCTAACAGACTTTAGTTTGAATAACTCTCAGTAAGTAAGTACGATTATGTAGTATGAATGATAGTAATATTTCATAGTGTGTACACCACTTCAAGAATCATGACAGAAGCAAACATGTGGAGTATTTTTTGTGTCAAGTGTCACTTGCTATTTCAGTTGCTCACGAAGAATGCAGTGTAATAATTGTTAATGGTCTAAACCTAGTATCGGTATGTCATGTCGTTAGCTTCCTTCCTATTAGCATAAATTTATACAGCTTTCATAAAACCTCAGCTCATATGACTTCTATGAAGTTTCTTGTACTAATGTCGTTTATGTCGAATTATAGCAGTTCATTTTCCTATCTTAAAAATATAAGGCACTGAGCGTAAGCAAAACATGCAATAGCGAGTAAATATACCAGTAGAGAACAGAATGTCAACAAGTGGATGCAGCACAATTCCTACAACGAGGCTCTGCCAAGCGAACAATCTATAATTAATACCATAGTGTGACCTAAACTCTATGTTTGTACACAGTATCAGCATTTATATATACCAAATTAAAGAATAGTTATGACAACAAAACAGAAATGTGTAAATATGTAATCCATAAGCAAGGCAGCAAATATGTTATCTAACATAATAAACAGGTCATTAGCACCATATCAGCATAAGCAAATAAATGTTCATATGTAATCTTAATAAGTAAACATGAAGGCGCAAGCAGATAAATCACAAAGTATAACTTACATACATAACCACAGTCAGCACAATTAATTAGGTGACAATTATAATTTAAATAAATAAGCACAGCAGGCACATAATAAAAAAAATATGACATCAGTGAAAAAGCAGTGCAGCCAAGCGATGTATAATACACACAAGTAACAACCCTGTTCATTAATCAATCATTGTCAAAATCAGTTAACGTACGAAAGCACGTCGCTTCACACGTAAATTCATAGAACATGAAATTTAGCACAAAGTCTGAATCACGTAATAGCGAGCAGCAAATTACGTCTAAAGTACGTACCTAAGTGGAAATATGTTACACTGAAAAATAAACTCAATTAATAGTTACCTTTTTAGTATATTAGTTTCTTCTTCGAAATTATATTCTTCCTGAAATTTTCTCGATAGCAAGTCCTCTTAACGTCGGACACACACAGAATTTACCTGAAGTTCTTAAATATTTTATACAACCGTATCCTGAAAAATACTGAACGTTAATAACATAATTCATCAAGTCACTATAGCTTTATACTGAATTTAATTGGAGAAATTAGACTGTGTATTTGTTTACGGCTGTCAGTGCATTCGCACTGAGCGCTCGATCAGCTGTAGGCGCGTGACGTAGGAAGTAATTGTTTGCGGTCAACGACTGCCTTGTGCGGCGCGCGGACTTGACTGTTGCTTTGAGTCTGTGCCGCCGCCAAAACACAGCGCGGTATCCTTGTATTCTCTGCATGTTTACATGTAGCTGTTAGTTTCTCTAAAGTATGTCATTCCACAAAAACTTTAACGTTCGATATATGATGTATTCCCTTAGAGCGCCGAGATTTAAGATTTTCTACTTCGACAGTGTTATCATGAATAATTTTGCGAACTCTATATGGACCGTTATAAAGCAGAAAAAATTTGCGACACAAGCTTTTTCCTTTGTGAGACAAACGATGAGACCTTCTGACCAACTGAAAATTTTTAAACGACCAGGATGTTTAGCTGATTCTCTCTTCTAGCAGCCGCAGATGCA
This sequence comes from Schistocerca serialis cubense, assembly GCF_023864345.2. Classification (NCBI taxonomy): domain Eukaryota; kingdom Metazoa; phylum Arthropoda; class Insecta; order Orthoptera; family Acrididae; genus Schistocerca; species Schistocerca serialis. Next base: position 468,036,616 of record NC_064643.1, read on the forward strand.
ATATTTTGCAGAGCCAGATTCACAACTTCAGAATGCCGCAGTTTCCGTGTAGGCGGAAAAGGAACGATTTCAGAAATGCGATTTGTCGGTGCTTTGTTTTTTAATATCAGTATTTAAGCGGTAAAGAAGTTGAATCATTAGGGAGTTCATTCAGAATGTTTTGAAAAATATGAAGATACTGATCCCAAGTTCTGTGATTCTGATGACAATAAAGTCGACACAATTTATTGATTTCCCTCATCCATCTCTCTGAAGCGTTAGATTGAGGGTGAAAAAGTGAAATGAAGATTGGTTTAATCTTACGACGCCGTAGAGTACGAAGCCAAATTTTAGAGCGAAACTGTGATCCATTATCTGATCTAACCTTATCAACATGACCCACTTCTTTAAGAAAATGTTTGATGAAAGCGTTAGATACTGAACGAGCTGTTGCTTTGCGTAAAGGTGTAAGACACACATATTTTGACGTCAGTTCCACTGCTACGAAAATGTACGCGAAACCATTAGTAGAACGAACTACTGGACCGAAGAAATCGACTGCAGCCATCTCCTTTAATTTCGCTGGAATGATAGGAAACAACGGTGCTCTGTGAGAAATAGTTGGCGGCTTAGCCTTTTGACATAATTTGCATTTGGCAAGAACAGATCGAATACGTTTTTCCATATTACTGAAGTAGCAATTTTCTCGTAATTTATGAAAGCATTTTCTGGGACCAAAGTGTGCATAACTGAAATGTGTGTACCAAATCAATTTATTAACCCACTCATCAGGAATACAAACTAACCAAAAAGAGTTGTCAACCGATTTTCGCTTATAAAGAACTTTCCAGATAGTTCGCAAAAACGAGGTGTGGCCAAATTGTCCAGTCTAACACGGCGTCTAAGAAAATTACAGACACCAAGGAAACTACGAACATCACGTTTTGTAGTAGGAACAGCATAATTACGAATAGCGTCTAGTTTTTCTGGATCAGGAAGAATACCTTCTGTAGAAATAATGTGACCGAGAAATTTCACCTGAGAACGACCAAATTCAGATTTTTCCAAGTTCACTGTAATGCCAACTCTTGCAAAAATATGTAATAATGAATCCAAAATTTTGTTATGCTCACTCCAAGAACGTTTAGCAATAAGAATATCGTCAACATATGAAGTAATATAGTCACGAAGATAAACAGGTAAAATTTCGTTTAAACTACGAATGAATGCTGCTGAAGGTACAGTAAGTCCACATGGTAATTTCCGAAATCACTTTTGGGTAAATAGTCATATCCGGTTATTCTTTACGATTCTCTAGATAGATTGATAGTTGAAGAGTTATTTTGACAGATGTAAAGAATAGTAAAAGAGTAGGCAGCGGTGCAGAAAACTAAAAGGGAAATAGCACCACTACAGCTCGGGGCCCTATGCACGCTACGGCACATATTCACTTAGAGTAGTGAATCCCCTGAGGACGTTAATAGCCGCACATAATTTCAGTTTGTGACTTAGTGGCCAATTTGGTGGAAGTGCGTACATAAATTGATCTAACCATGAACATGGATGTATGTCATTCTTAGAATTGCGAAAGATCTTAAATTTCCGAACAGTCAAAAAGTGTTTATAGTCAAAGTTTTCGCCTCGTGGCGACAAAGACCTACCGCGTCTGTCCCAGTCCGAATGTCGATTATTGTCAAGTTCGCGCGCCTGGCGCTCTCTTGTCGCAGCCCGTAAATGAAATAAATTGCTTTCTTCAAACCCCTCTGCTATCTGTGATTCTAAATTTCCTTTGCTGTCTTTTCCTACGATTTCGCCTTCAATTTGTTTAACTTGCTTTTGTAATGCCTCAAATTCCCTTTTAACGCGTTCATTAAATTTTCCCTGTTTTTCAACATGCTTATTAATATTCTGGTACTCTTCGGTTTCTGCAAATGGTAATGGAGCTGTATCATCCGAATCTCTGTCCCCATTTAAACTAAGACTTATCAGTTTATCTACGATCTCCTCAACTCTTTCCGATGAGTCACCTAATTGTTCTTTCTGTTTATTTACGTCTTCTGTAAGTGTCGCGACTCGGGTTTCGGTATTGTCACATTTAGTAGTTAACTGTTCATATTGTTGTGTTAGATTATTTATTCTGTCATTTGGTACGGATTCCTCGATTCTCTCAAATATTTCCTCCTTATCGTGTGCACGTTCTAAATTTAACTCTGAAAAGTTTTGTACTGTCACGCGATCTCTTTCTTCCTGTTCTCTGTCCTCTTCCTCTTGTCTAATTTCTATTGAAATTAAACTATTATTGTGAGCATTCAAAATCGGTTGTACTTCTTCTCTAATTTCTTTCTTTGATTCATCTTTCATGTTTTTGAAACATGTCCCTGTTCGTGAGCCTAACTGTGTTTCCATTGTTTCCATCTCGGTTTTACTTGTTCCTATTTGTGAGTCTAACCGTGTTGTCATTGCTTTCATCTTGGTTTTAATTGTTCCCCTCTCAGTTTTAATTTCAGATCGCGAAGTTCCCATCTGTGATCCCAAATGTAATATAGCACCCATCAATTGCTCCATATCTTCTGTCGCTAATCTCGTATTCTGAAAATTTTTTGATTGTGAAAAATTTTGAAATGGTTCCGGACTATCTTCCCGACTTATTAAATTGTTTTCCACTTCATTATTCATCATACTGTTGTCCTGTGTTGGCGAGTTCGCCATGTCAACAATTTCGTCATTCTGACTATCCATCATTTTTGCCTTTTTCATCGATCGCGTAATCACTTACAAAACATACAAAACTCATCACTGTACGAAAATTACACACAATGACTCCTCATCTCAAACAATACCATTCACACGAAATGTTTCCCTCAAACACGATTAACGAACAATTGAAATAATTGCACTAAATTGTCAAACACGTATACAAGACAACAAAATTGAATTCTGAAATACCATTAGAAGAATGACAATTACCAAATCTACACATGCAATATAGACTACAATTACTAAACTACAACAATACTACTGTCTACTATTTTTACAATCAGAAGAATTCCAAGGGACGATCCGAAGCAGCGGTCGCCACGTGCATGGGGGCTTTATTATTCAAATATGAAATGCAAATACTTTTTAAGCTTTTGATTTAGTAGCTGTATGTCCGATTACGAAGTCTCGTAAACGGTTGGCCCTGACTAGTTTAAGTACGCAATCTGACTGCATAGAATAACAACAAAGAATGGAATGAAATTTTCTGTTAACACAATTAATTAATTAAGTCCCCAGCAGCTATAAAACCAACGCAACAACAAAACACAAGTGTAACTGTTCTGTGTGTGGAAGTGTGATTCAACGTACACATCTGGCACGGTTCTTCTTCAATAAGACAAGAAATTTTAAGTATCATTTATACTGAAGTAATTAAAAAATATAAATACTATAATTGCGTAAGGAAACCAGAATTACACTCTAATACAAGAACACGAGCCAGATGCTTTGTTGACTGAATCTGTAATGACGCATTATTTAAGACACTGAAATAATGAAAAAACAGGGAATATTTTACCTTCATATATATTGACGAAAAGCACTCTGATCATTACAATATTTCCACTCGAAGAACATCTGCTGTCTAGCCCATCAAACAGCTGCATAAAACATGGAACAAGCACTCCTTACTACAACATCTCAACACCGACTCACCACCTCTCCACAAGCACTCTCCACTACCACTTCTCGACAAGAACTTTTCACTACGCCATCTCAGCAAGCCCTCCTCTATGAGTTCTCCACAAGCACTGCCAGTGGAGGCGGCGGAATGATACTCTTTGGCGCAATCTCTGGCGCTGTGGCTCAGTGTAGCCACCTTTCAACTGCCCTTATTCAGTTTCATTATCTTGAACCAACCTCCCCATACATCAGTAGTCTATCTCCCATGTCTAATCATTCTTGCTCATTTTTTTCCTTTAGGTAATCTATGTAACTCTCAACAAGATTAACTAGGACAATCTTAGTTCAAAAAATGGTTCAAATGGCTCTGAGCACTATGGGACTTAACAGCTGTGGTCATCAGTCCCCTAGAACTTAGAACTACTTAAACCTAACTAACCTAAAGACATCACACACATCCATGCCCGAGGCAGGATTCGAACCTGCGACCGTAGCAGTCGCGCGGTTCCGGACTGCGCGCCTAGAACCGCGAGACCACCGCGGCCGGCCAATCTTAGTTGCACCCATGGTGGGAGAATGTAAACATGATAGGGTTCCGCCCTTTTTCTTTACAGCATTTAACTTCCTGTGAACACCTGCATTACCTGCTCTCAGCTGAGCTACTTTCTCCATCACAGTTTTCATCGCTTCCGACGTGGTAACATTATGAAGCCTTTATCCAATACACACACAAAAGTAGCAGGAGAAATAAAAAATGATCAATATAAATATAGCTAATCATAAACTGAAAAGCTACTTTTAATCTTTGCATCTGATCAAAAGATATCTGGATTTACAATACTGCCTACGATAGCGGCTATACCTATGGCGTGTATAACACGTCACTGAGTCTGATTCTAGATGGGATGCACTGTGACCTAACAAAGAGAATTCCGTGCACCTGACTAGACTCATGCCTGCATACTTGAAACTCAGTGATTCTAAGTTTTCATCCAGCCTAAAAAACTTAAACCCTCAAATTCACGCGCCAATCTAGGCGTCCTACCGTCAAATCTGCCAACACAATACAAGAAGGAGAAAAAAGTAGTTACCACACTTACCCTACTGCGCTGATGATGCTGTTTGTTGCGACTGTCGACGTCACATCCCAAGTCCAGTCGGCCTATTCTGACTCTAGTTATCAGAAGTCATTTCTTTCACTAGTTGTAGTGAAGGATCACAATGATTGTTGTGGTTAGATATCCCACTATAGATTGCGGCGATGGAATGAGTTGACTGCTAGTAGTAGAGATACGAACACATGACTGAAGGTGTTACCATTAATTCTCATACACTGACCAGCTTCCCAATCTTCATCCGAAATAGAAGATGAATATCCAAAAGATATCCATACTGACGGCGCTTTAAGCGAGGAACAAGTTCACACAATTTAACGTCATAGCAGCCTGCCCTCTGGGCTCAATGTTACCCAGAGGACCACCATATAAGCAGATGCACTGGGAAATCCAGGTAGTCTTTTATTGGGTTTCTATCTGCGCTACAACGCACATATCTAGAGTTCTTAGTGTCCTGGCCTACTCAGGGCCTTCACTCATCATCACTGGTGAAGAAGCAGTGCAGGAGATGCCTGATGTGCGCCAAGGTGCATACTGAAGCAGTGGTAGCATTAACAAGTGTTTATTTCCAGTGGCAATGTACAGTGTAATGCCCATCCTTTAGGTCACCCAGCATATGTACCAGCACAGACGGTTGAGGAATGGACTGAGGGCCGATGGTGCCCATGAAATCCTTCACCTGGGTTGTGGGAAACTGCTACCATAGTGTCGTGTGGCCCATAAGTAAACAAAGAATGGGCGTGGCCTGCTCAGTACCTCCTGAGTTTGGCCACCAATGTATCCCCAAATCGTGTGATTGAGTGTGATAGCCAACACTATAATTATGTTCGATGCCAAGCTGCAATGGCCTCACTAGGGGGCGACCAGGATGGTGGCTGATGATATCTTGGTGGCTAGGAAACCGTGAGGGCACAGCCTCACCCAACTGGATTGTTGACAGTTTGCAGTCTGTAGACCGAATTCGCTCACAGGGTGGAGGATGGCTTCACATCAGCTTCTCGCGTTGGTGAAGTTACCACATCCAACAGCTGTTACGCCACAGGTGTGGGAATACCTTGGTCAGGAACTTGACAAATTTATCAGTGGGTAGTAGCCAGCAGATATTCATCACCAAACTGTTATTCGCAGTTTCTTTGAAACTCAACATACCATCATTCTCTCCCATTCAAGATGCAGCCAGAATGGTGGACTCAACTGAATACCCTGAGTGTCTAGGCTCGATTATTTATATATTTTTTGCTATACTTCTGGACAGCTTGCTAGGTGCAGTCATATTTTCAGTGTGTGAGTTTTCGGCAGCATGCACATGCTCCAAGTTACAAGATGTTCCTTCACTCTTAGTTGCACTGTGTTGCGGCATTAACTGTTCTATGCCCTTCACACATGAGCAGTGTTCCAAACTTGTCCAGGCGGAGTGTTTAACACAGTATCAGCAGTACTGGCCAATGATCTACTTGATTAGCCCATCAGGTCGAGTTGGCCTCTGTTGCTTGGCAGCGTCTGGAATAAAACTTGAAAAATTTACAGTTCACGTGCCTAACTTTTTGGGATAAGGAGTTCAGTCCAAGGGGAGGAGGGGGCGTTTTTTATTGTACCGCTCTATCAAATACAACTTTCAGTCACCCTCTCTATCAAGGAATTATGGGTGCCTAAGATTTAAAAAAGATTAACAATATATTATTATTGTTCTATTAAACCTGTTAAATAAATTGTTTAAATCAATGCCTAGTACATTGCTTCAGCACAACTTCCAAGAAATTGAAATTAAAATAAATGCATCATTTGAAAAACTTTTATCCAAAAATTTGAGAAGTATCTATGTTATGGAATTGTTCTACGGAACTATAGCATCAACAAACTTTCACAATTTCGCCAACTTCTTAATTTCTATGTTAAACACTCTCGAGTGACATTAATGTGAGTACCTATCAAAAGCCTGAATAACCACCCTGTGCAGCATGGACTGCTACGAGACATGCAAAAAGAGAGTCAACGAGGTTCTGGACAGTACCGACAGGGTTGTGGAGCCAGCTGTGATAGGTTTCTCGGCTGAGGGTCTGTGGCATGAAAGCCCAAGCGAAGCGGTCCCACAGGTTCTCGACTGGGATTAAGTCCGGGGAGTCTGGTGGTCAGGGCAGTGCGATAAACTCATCATGGTGCTCTTAGAACGACGCACGTACACAGTAAGCTGTGTGACATGTTGCATTATCCTGCTGGGAGACGCCATTGTACCAAGGAAAAACAAACTCCATGTAGGGGTGAACGTTGTCCCCAAGGATAGATTGATACTTGTGTTGATCCATTGTGCCCTCCAAAATGACGAGATCACCCAGGGAATGCTATGAAAATATTCCCCAGACCATAATGCTTCTTCCTCCGACCTGGACCCTTCTGATGAGTGTTGCAGGTTATTTTCTTTCAGATGTTTCACACCACACACACCAAGAGCAGGCATGCGAAACGGAGCACCACCAGAGGTGTGATCTAGCAAACTTTGTCGAAATCGTTGTTGGAACCACTGACAGATAAAGCAGAAGACTTTGAGTTGTACTGAACAATCTTTCTGATGACCTGAGATGGAGCCTGTGTACAACTGATGACAACATGCCACGGCACAGCATTGTTGATCTCTACAGCTACTATGATACTACTGAGTTGTATTTAGTGTTTCTCCAAATGGAGTTTTTGTGTAAATTTATCAGAGTTGATCACGGTCTGAAGTAACTCGCACCGTGGAGCTGGGATTAATGGAGATGCGACAAAAATAGGTTCAGCTTACGCTGCAATGATTTATGTAACAATAGTGGCAAATTTGAACAGGTGAATGCTATCTGACAACGCCTATGTGACAAGCAACTCAGTGGTGAGTGATAACAGGTCGCGTCTCGCCCCCAGCATTCTGCCCTTTTAACGAAAATACGCTGAGGTAACAAAGTCATGAAATAGTGATATGCACACATGCAGATGGCGGTAGTATCGTGTACACGAGGTATAAAAGGGCAGTGCATTGGTGGAGCTGTCGTTTGTACTCAGGTGATTCATCTGAAAAGTTTTCTGACGAGATTCTTACCATACGATGGGGATTCACAAACTTTAAATGCGGAGTGGTAATTGGAGCTAGTTGCATGGAACATTCCATTTCCGAAATCTTTTGGTAACTCAGTATTCTGAGATCAACAGTGTCAAGTGTGAGCGAGAATACCAAATTTCAGGCATACCTTCTTATTATAGACAACGCATGAAACGACCGAGAGCAGCAGAGCAGCAACTCTACAGTTGACAGTGCTGACAGACAAGCAACACTGCGTCACATAACTGCACAAATCAATGTGAGACGTATCCATTAGGACAGTGAGGAAAAATTTGGCGTTAATGGGCTATGGCAGCAGACGACTGGCACGAGTGCCTTTGCTAACAGCACGACATTGCCAGTAGTGGGTTTCCTGGGCCCAAGACAATATCGATTGGACCCTGGGTGATTGGAAAATCGTGGCCTCATCAGGTGAGCATCGATTTCAGTTGGTAAGACCTAATGGTAGCGTTAGAGTGCGGCGCAGACCCCACAAAGTCTTGGACCGAAGTTGTCAGCAAGGCACTGTGCAAGCTGGTGGTGGCTCCATAATCGTGTGGGCTGTGTTGACAAGAAATGGACTGGGTCTTATGGTCCAACTGACCCGATTATTGACTGTAAATGGTTATAATCGGCTACCTGGATATATTTGCAACCATTCATGGACTTCCATGTTCTCAAACAACGATGGAATTTTTATGGTTCACAATACGCTCTGTTACCAGACGACAGTAGTTCCCATTTGGATTGAAGAACATTCGCCGGCCGTTGTGGCCGAGCGGTTCCAGGTGCTGCAGCCCGGAACCGAGCTGCTGCTACGGTCGCAGGTTCGAATCCTGCCTTGGGCATGGATGTGTGTGATACCCCTAGGTTAGTTAGGTTTCAGTAGTTCTAAGTCTAGGGGACTGATGACCTCAGATGTTAAGTCCCATAGTGCTTCGAGCCATTTTAACCATTTTGAGGAGAACATTCTGGACAATTCGAGGGAACGATTTGGCCACATAAATCGCCCGAGATGATTCTCATCTAACATTTATGGGATATAACTGAGAGATCAGTTCTTTTACAAAACCCTGCACAGGTAATACTGTAGCAATTTTGGAGGGCTCTAGAGGCAGCACGGATCAATATTTCTGCGGAGACCTCCAACGACTTGTTGAGTCCATGCCATTTCGAGTTGTTGCACTACGCCAGGAAAAGAAGGTCCGACACGATATTAGGATATATCCCATGACTTTTGTCACCTCAGTCTAAAGGCATCTGACCAGAGTATCATCGACGTCTACAACAGTACTTTGCAGCGTTTAAGGTATTTCAGTCAGAGTAGCATGGCTCAAGACCTAATTGTTCAGTTTGCTTCATAAATTTGTGATAATAAATTTACGTTGCTAGGAATTTACATTATAAATAAAAATAAAAAGACCCTGAATTCCAGTTTCCCCTCTGTCCCCGAGACGAGAGTGAGAAGGAAAGTACAAATCATCATTCTCGCTGCACAGTAATAATTTTGGGCCAGGTTATTTTCAATAACAGGCCGTTCATATCACAAGTATTGATGTTCATCGGGATGGCATTGGCCATTAAAGAGACTCCTTGCTTTGAAGAAGGACGAAAGTAGCTCTGAGATACCTTTCCAAATGGTTAAGTGTAGTTAGGACAGTCAGGTAACAGAAACCTAACAGATCTGGAGATCTTCCTCAGAACTCGCTTGTAAGATGGACATAGCCCACCTTGACAGTCTGCTGTTTCCTTGCTCGGACTGAGTTTTTAAAAAGGACCCAGCAGGATCACTTGGGCTCATTTAGGTATCCTGGAGAAGCCTACATGTAGCATCTGCACAGTCAGTGTCCATTACAGGTCACTCGTGGTAGGTGCTATGCCGGTGAAAATCGAGCTCTTAGGCCTCATTGTTGGAGAAGTGAGAGCCTTTGAAAATAGACCACGACGTTTACGATCTGATTCGCGTGATCTGATGACAACCGCCAACCGCCCTTAGCGTTACAGGCGAGATGCTATGGCTCGCAGGCTAGGCGACATAACATCATTTTCCACTGTTGCCCCTCATTGCTATTATCTTTCTTGCTCGTCTCAGCACTATGGCGGCTTCCTTGATGTGACATAGTAACTTTTGTTTCCTTTCGATGCTCACTCACATGTCAAACACAATATTGAACACTAGTGCATTCTTTCCTCCCCCTTTGAGCGCTTATTATTAGCTTTCCTGTTTGTCTGTAAATATTTAATGCTCAATACATGTCAGTCAATGAGTCAAGTTTTGGTTTCTCTTATTGTTATGGTAGTGACACGGCCCCAGGGTAAATTTTGATCACTCTATTTTCAAACAGACAGTTTGATTCATGTATGTAAGTAGAATCCAGTCACATGATTCCAAGGCCACCCTGTACGGTCGCCTTCCTTGAGTTCCACTTTTTTATGAAGTAGGGGGGGAGGGGAGGGATAGGTGAGTTGAACCCCCACAAATTGTCTCTGGACATATACCACACCTTCGGAAGTAACGCATGGTGGATCCACCTTTGAGTCCCATCCCATACGTGTCATATTGTGGATGCGCATCCGAGCATTGCTCCAGATTACCTGTGACATATCCACACTTGAACATGAACTTGGCATACTCTGGGTCATGGGAGCCATCTGTGATACATGCACAGACACAGACATATAGAAAATAGAGCAAATGCACTGCAACTGTAGAATACGTGACTGGATGCGTTTGAGTACAGTGGTATACTATACCATCTGACCAGAAAAATAGTGCATTTGTGCTAGGTCTTGACAACTGTACTACATTTTAGAATACATAGCAAGAAGCGATATGATAATTGCATGGGCAGAAGTGACATAAAATCGATAAAATTACGAAAAATGACGGAAAATACGTATAAATTGAGGTTGAGGTTCAATATCCCAATGTGCATGGGAAATTGAGGAGGAATGAGGGAGTACTTGCATGTCTTCTGCTTGCTGCAGGAAAATTCTTGTTCATGGCAACGAGTATGCAACAGCAAGAGGAATATGAAAAAAAGTGGAAAAAAAGCACTAGGAACCAGGGAAACAGTCATTTTTCGTCGAAAGTGACAATACGATTGGAATACAATGTTTAAAGTGGATGACCACTAGATATAGAGTAATAAATTTATATATGTCAGATCACAAGCCCAGGTGTAAGCCCAAAATTATCAGCAACCGCTTTATAGAATTTTATAAAGTGTCCTTAACTCAAGAGCGTTGTATTACCAGCTGGGGTAACTGCAACATGCAAGTACAGAATCGATCATGTGTCTGGCTCTGTGCAAGATTGTTCAGGTGTTTTAAACCCTAACAATCAATATTTACGATGTTCTTTCTGTACTCTCCTCCAGTCACAATCATGCAGTTTCAGCTAAAATATACCTAACAGAACAGTTGTTGTATGGTTTTTAATAACATTCTACTGCATGTCTGTTGAGGTATACATGCAAGCTGACTGCTGCCTTTGATGCTTTCCTGAAAAAGAGAATCATCTGTCTCTAAACTGATGTGGATCTGCGTTAAAGGATGATAGAAAGCAGATGTAGTGATCAGCTGAGAGGTATTGTAACGAGGTGTGACTTAAATGATACACTGATGATGCATTTAACCATTTTTTTCTGTTTTGCTGTCGGGGTGCATCAGTTGTGTGGTATAACTTATGTCGAGTTATACACAACTACGTGCTCTGAGTGTGACTTGAACCCTATCTACCTATAATCGTTAACAGCCAACATCTCCATAGCACTGTAAGCAGAGGGCTTCTAACGTTTGTGTGATGAATCATGTTCATCGATAGAAAACCTATTTCAACACCCTCCTCCTAACAAATGGTTCAAATGGCTCTGAGCACTATGGGACTTAACTTCTGAGGTCATCAGTCCCCTAGAACTTAGAACATACGAAGATGTATGCGAAGTACTGCATTTCTCTCTCTCATCTTGGAAATAAATCAAGTCTTCAGTTTCATATAGGTACGAAGCATCTGTCATTATACTTTTCATGATTGTCTTATTCAAAATGAATTCATGTGGATCGTCGGGTAGAGGGAAGGTCTTGGGATTTTTTAGTGGGTTGGTGTAAAATATGAGCAAATATTCTATAGAAAATCAAACAGCACTTGGGAATTTCAGCAATATGACCACATACAAATGGAAAAGATGGATAAATGTAAAAAAATACATAAAACCGGAAAAATTCGAGAAAAACCTCGTATAATCACGAAAAATTGACGTGAAATATGTAAAAATTGAGGTAAATAGCACAAACTACGTAAAATCGCGAAAACCTAGTAAAGTTATAGACATTGACCGAGAATACATAAAATTAGAGAAAAATACCATCAAATGAGTACTGAGCGAAATCAATCAACCTGCATATTCTGGAGGAGGAGAGTAAACAGATGCTACATAACACGCCTTAATAGTGGAAACAGGAGCATTCTAGGGATGTGGCATCAAGGCGAAAGACTAATATTATTACTTTATTACTATATCTTCGTCGTTTACCATCCATGGCTGGACAGACTGACTCACCAATATAATGTTTATCAACTAACATTTATACAACACCATATACAAAATTTATATTACAAATAAAAGAAAATATGTATGCAGTGCACAAAACACATAGAACATAGAGAAAATGAAATATAACTAAACAGGAAAGTAAAACGTCGTAGCAGCAAATGAAAATACCATAAAGCAAAATGTTTACAAAATCATGTAGATCACACACATAAAGTTTCGTTTTGGCAAAATATGCACCTTAAGTAAAACACAAAATTAAATGTGCAGTTAACTGAGAAGATAAAAAGAAGATTAAATTTAGGCAAAATTATATATAAAACATAACAATATTTATTATTTTGTCCATTCACTAGAACCACTGTTGAAAAACTCTTCCAAGGAATATAGTGGATGTTGTTTCAAGTCCTGAGCAATTTTTTTCCGAAATAATTCAAGTGGCAGGGATTTCACTTCTGGAGGCAGTTGATTGTACATTTTTAGGGCCTGTTGGAAAGCTGTCTTGTGTACTTGATAGGCGACACCTTGGCATTTCAATGTTCCTCTTACAGCGAGTGTCGTGATTATGTATTTCTTGTCTTATACTAAAATTCCTTTGATTTTCTTTTATATAAATGAGGCAGAAAAACACATACTAGCTAAAAACAGTCATTATGCCTAGCCTGGTGAAAATAGGCTTACAGTGGTCCAGTCTGATGGCTTTTTTTTTTTTTTGTAATAGCAACACATCTTTGCAGCCTGAGGAGTGTCCCCACAACAACAGTCCATAGCTAATGTGGCTGTGGAAGAGTGCATGGTAGATTATTGTGAGAAACTGGTCAGTTATTACCCTCTTCAGCTTCCTCAGGAGGTATATCACACGAGAAAGTTTGGTGCATACACATGCAGTGTGATCATTCATGGAGAGTTTGCTGTCAATCTTGAAGCCCAGTAGTCTGACAGTCTCCATGTTTTCTTGGTCTTCAATGTTGGTTAGACTGCATATCAAATGTTGGGTTTCTTCTTCATTGATCTTCATTTTGTTTATGATGGCCCATTCTTTTATTTCTTCAAACATCAAATTTGATGTACCAAGAGCTTCTGCAGCTGTATGTCCTTTGGCAGTAAGGGTAGTGTCATCTGCAAACTGCAACATTTGACTATTACAGCTCGTATCATTGACATGTAGTCGAATTAAGTCAGGTGATGCTGAGGGAATTAGATTAGGAAATGAGACACTTAAGTAGTAAAGGAGTTTTGCTATTTGGGGAGCAAAATAACTGATTATGGTCGAAGTAGAGAGGATATAAAATGTAGACTGGCAATGGCAAGGAAAGCGTTTCTGAAGAAGAGAAATTTGTTAACATCGAGTATAGATTTAAGTGTCAGGAAGTCATTACTGAAAGTATTTGTATGGAGTGTAGCCATGTATGGAAGTGAAACATGGACGATAAATAGTTTGGACAAGAAGAGAATAGAAGCTTTCGAAATGTGGTGCTACAGAAGAATGCTGAAGATTAGATGGGTAGATCACATAACTAACGAGGAAGTATTGAATAGGATTGGGGAGAAGAGAAGTTTGTGGCACAACTTGACCAGAAGAAGGGATCGGTTGGTAGGACATGTTCTGAGGCATCAAGGGATCACCAATTTAGTATTGGAGGGCAGCGTGGAGGGTAAAAATCGTAGAGGGAGACCAAGAGATGAATACACTAAGCAGATTCAGAAGGATGTAGGTTGCAGTAGGTACTGGGAGATGAAAATGCTTGCACAGGATAAAGTAGCATGGAGAGCTGCATCAAACCAGTCTCAGGACTGAAGACCACAACAACAACATCATTGACATACATGAGGAATAGGAGAGGTGCTAAGACTAATCCTTGGGGCACTCCATGTTCCAGTTTTCGTTCAAAAGAAGTTGCTCCGTGAATTAATACTACCTGCTTTCGGTTTTCCAAATAAGATTGGAGTGTTGATAGAACAACACCTCCAATGCCATAGCATCTTAACTTGGCAATAAGTGTTATCCTGTGTATGAGTGATACAGCCTAACATCGGACCATGACTTATGTATTCAAGTAGAAGATTACCGTAGGTGGAGTAAACTGCGATAAGAGTGTTACATCTCCTGTGGCTACTGATCGTGGTGTTTATTTCCTCGTAATAGGTCGGAAACCACACTGTTCTAGCGTTATAGCGTGTTTAAGTGCAGAACATGTAGCCCTTGGAATATGTTAATGTTTCACAATCATCTCTCTCTTTTCAATATTTTCTTGATATGGACACAAAATACTGGAACAATACTTCAGAATTGATTGCACCGTTGATTTATGTAAAATGTTTTAAGTCTGTCTGGAGCCCCATCATGCTTAAACCACATGTTTCTTCTTAATGGTATGTTATCACAACACCCACATATATACTATACACTGATAAAGGGACCTAACCTCTTCGACAAGCAAGCATCTGGAGAGATCTTGTGCACTTCAATGGGTGCTATGAGTAAGACTGGTGTGGAACAGTCTTCGCTGAGCAGCAGTTATGGATTCAGCTCGCTCTGTTCCTTCACAAGATATAGTGGGTATAGTACCCTCTTCTGGTCAGCTGCAAATTAAATCGATGACAGTATTGTACAGAGAGTTCATCAAAGACAATACAGGGAGATCTTTTAACCAGATATTTTATCGTAAGAATGCGAGAGTACGCTATGACTCCCATCCACATAGGGAAAGATTGGCGATCATAATCGTAAATTACGCACTGTGACTGAAGTCCTAGAAATACATAGATAACCTACCTACATCAGTATAGGACTTTGCCTGGTACACTTTAGTGTTTATGTTCGAGAATTATCCACGAATGGATGTACTGCATAATCATTTATCTACACTTGCAGTTTAGGCTATGGTACCGGCAAAGTGAAGGAGGGCTGGTTTAGTTGTAGTACAGGAATTGGAAAATATGCTGCTGTATCACTGGCTGATATTGAAATTACGGAAAACTAGTAAAATTGTTGAAATAGATTTCACTATTAACTGTGACGTCTATTACAGTGCATCGACGGTGTCTTTTCCATCCCATCCGTCCACTGGAGCGCTGTTGATTACTACATAATGATTGACTGACACCACTTGTTTGAGATGGAGTGAGTCTTTGTGGGAGAAACACATTCCGGGAATGGCCAGCACCCAAAACAGTGATGACATTCACGGATGCAATATAAGGAATCAGAGCTCTCTGTCTCTTCAAAATGGAACACGTACACCTCTGCTACCTGTCAATGTGAAAGCTGAGATTAAATGTATAGGTCAGCTGTTTCAAAACACTCCACAATGCCGCAAACTCTTCTGGTTTCCATATGCTGCGATGTCTTCCACATTTTTGTCAGTAATAGACACCACCTCTATCTTTTATTTCAATGGTCCTGTATGTTGTGGGAGCAGCATAGTTTACACCATGTGATGTCCAGCTTTTTGTGAGAGCCAATGGATCGAAATGTGTTCATGTCGGTTTAGTATCTGACACAGGCCTCGAGGTCATAGTGTAAAAACAAAGTGTATGGCAGTTTACAAAGCCATTATCATACCCTGCTTGGATGTGAAACAGCAGGAAAACGATGTATCAAACTGCTTGTGGAAGAACAGCAATGGGATCCTCTCCTGCAATTGATAGTCTGTGGGATATGGTCCTCCTACATAACAGGCGACAGAACTTTACACTGGTCTGTCCAAGCAAGTTCAGTCACTGGCCACCTTCTCCAGTGGATCAGTGCCTGTATATTTAATAGAATCACCACATATGTTCGATAACAGAAAGCAGACAGTATTTCTTTTCGATATATCAGAAGAGAGGGGTGCGGTCATATCTTATCGAGTTCTCTACTAGATGACGATAGCGGTGTTTGTATAGTTCACTGTTTTTCTCTGTTGGATGGAACAAAATAACGAGGATAGAAAGAATGTTTGGGTGACAGGCATGAATGCACCCTGACGGGTGCAGATCTCTTTCATACTGCATACCTGTATCTAGTTTGGAGATACATCGCCATGCAATAGCAAAATCTTCGTCCTTCTTCACGTTCCTGTGTGGTGTGGAGTCTTCCTAATTTTCCCGATAAGAAACACTGCTGTAACTGCTCGTACTGTCTTTTCTACTACCTCGTGTTTCAGGAGAAAACTTCGTTTGGCGCTGGCTTTACACACTGTGCATGATTGGAGGAGCTGTGACAACATGTTCTCGTTTCCACCTACTGGTCAAAACACAGTCCTGTCGCATTAAATCACCTCACCCTGTTTCTCTACAGGATGCAGAACGTCTTATGTATAGCACTCTCTGACTTCTGCTCAGTTATGACTTAATCTGGACCGCCCACGTGGACAAAGCTACATGAGGGAGGGGGAAGGGGGGTGCGTAGGCTGAGGAAGAGTCACAAGATGCATAGGGTCTGTCTAAAAAACTATGCTGGGGTTTTGCTGGAAAAAAAGGTGACCCATTTCGACATACGAGAGTGCCATGAATATGGTTCAGCAGTGGTTGTAATCATTAAAAGATATCTGCGGGAGTGCAAATATCAACTTAATACCATGTTCCTTATCTGAAGTACTTTCTAAATTCGCTGAGAAGGGTGATTTTATTAAGAGTTTACACAGCTGGTTATGTGCACGTGCACTTTCGGTCCATTAACACACACCCCAGCTATCACCATCTACACTCAATGTCACGATATTTGTGAGGAAGGCTATTCCATCTGGCAGCAATACCATACTGCAATTTCTACAGCATGTATAATTTTTAACATGGATATTGTCAATGACTCTTGTGTGTGCCTGTAGAACTGAGACCACTTTGTTAAGGTGGTAGATTTCTTCTGTAGTCAGCTTCAAATGTGTTGCTTGAGAAAAACATCATCTTCCCTCCAGGGTTTCTCATTTCAGCTACCTGACGAATGTAATCCAACTACTGGAAAAAATTGCTCTCCTCGCAAAGTGACTCTCATTATCAGTGTAATTAATTAGCCTATCAATTTGATATTAGTGACATGCCACCTGGCAGGGGAAAGTTGTGGTTAGGGTACCACTCGTGTGATTCAGGTGTGGGAGTGGTAACCAGTATACATACAAGCCATACTTACAGGTGTATGAAAATATCGAATTTTCCAAGTCTATTAAAAATTGTGGTAAAAATTGAGATAATTAATTATAAAATTTGAGTTCATTCTAAACATTAAGAATAAAATGTAACAACTCATTCATTTTCTCATAAATTAAATAAATTCTAGAGTTTCATACACCTGTAAGTATGGTTTGTATGCTGTGCAAAATTCGCCGAAGAATCCTGTTACTTATGAAGAAAAGTGTACCTGTAGCAACAAATGCAGCCAATCTTAAATGAAAAAAATGATGAAATTTCGCACCTAAAAACATTATTTTGTTATGTTTTTGAATTTCCACTGCTATGAGTGTGAATTCTGAATCCTTCCTGGTTATTCTGATAAAGTTCTATGAATTTATTCGTAAAAGTGTAGACAGTGGAAATTAAAATGTTCTGTGGTGCCTCTCCTGCTCCAAGTCGGCCCGTTTGACGTCCTAACCCCCTTAACCGAAAAGGAATTAAATAATTTCTCTTGACCTTCAGTATTGCTTAATGACAAGAGAAAAAAAATCATCATCTTACAATCATTAACTTAACGTGCTAGTATCGGCATTGCATCACTGCTGTAAGAAAATTACACCTTCATTTATCTCCATAAGAGAAATTCTGAAATAAAGTTGTTTAAACAGAAAAACACTAAAGCACTTAAATAACTTATTTTACAGAATTATTTGCTCTTTTCTTTAAAAAAGTAGCAGATCGACTTGCCTTGAGTCAGAAAAATACTGTAAAGTGACAAGAAAAAGTTGTCAGAAGCATATCATATTTATATCCAAGTCATGGACCAATGTTTTTAACGTGACTGGATAGTTCTGCAGTAACTAGTTCTCTGTAGCAGACCACTACAACATTTGCAGTTTTAGAATGTAACTCGCCTGCTACATACATTACACTCTGATTTGAAAATATTGTTTAGTTCATAGAAATGCATACTGTTCTGTGTTTTTTATGAGTTCTGTAACAGAGAAAAATTGAATTATGATCACGTCACATACAAAAAATTAAGTACAATAAGTGTAAACAGTAATAAGTAGAGAAATAAAATTTTTCGCTGAAAGAATTTCATTCCACAACTTCGCAAAGCTAGAATATATATATATATATATATATATATATATATATATATATATATATATATATATATATAAACAAATATGATGTGACTTACCAAACGAAAGCGCTGGCACGTCGATACACACACAAACAAACACAAATATACACACAAAATTCAAGCTTTCGCAACAAACTGTTGCCTCATCAGGAAAGAGGCTACAGTTCCTGATGAGGCAACAGTTTGTTGCGAATGCTTGAATTTTGTGTGTATATTTGTGTTTGTCTGTGTGTCTATCGACGTGCCAGCGCTTTCGTTTGGTAAGTCACATCATCTTTGTTTTTAGATATATTTTTCCCACGTGGAATGTTTCCCTCTATTATATATATATATATATATATATATATATATATATATATAAAATTCCTCACGAAATCTATATAAAGCCTTGTGTCTTCTTCAGAACAACACATTTCATCAGCATTCAGCATAATGTCCCACAAATCATTATCCAGTTCATATAATATATCATAGCTGCAGCATAATAAACCATAATAACATCATAAGCCTCACATGGTAGTACTTAAGCAAAATTCTTCATCGTATCACACATCCGTATCACAGAGTGTTCCATAAATTCTTCATGTGTATGCATACAACATTGAAATTATCACTCTTCAACATACTTTCTAAATCGTAGAACAAGCATCACTCAGAAATGTTTCTAGTTAAACTATTGCCCATAAGAAATATCTTTCTCAATTCAGAACCCTTCATACACAGTTTTTCTCAATTCAGAACCTGTCATACACAGTCTCTTATGCAAAATAAAGTCAGAAGTTGTGAAGTTATCTGTACCTCCTAAATTCATGACTTACTGCACAAAATATGCACCTACAAAAAATGTCATCTCAAGCACTTTTCTCAAAAATAACACAGTATTCTCTCTGATAATGATAAGGCAAAATGCACGTCACAAGTTAACACAAGTCAGAAGAAACTTTACTATATGTGCAAACCATCTTCCTGAAGAAAATATGATTATCTTAGAACCTCAAAACCAAATCTACTGTGCTATAGCAAGATCTGAAATGAAAAGTTCCAAACTCATGAAATAAGATAACATTATTACGTTTCAATCAGATACTTCAACAGTAAACTGAGAATAATATCAGTTGAATACAAATTGTTCACAGATTCCTTACCATTCCATAGTGTCATAGTGTAAATATAGATGCAAAAAACAAAAGTCTACTTCCATTGTAGTATCACTTTTCAGAGTATGCTTAGCAAATTCGGAGTACTTTTCATCAGATAACACAAATCGTAGGTAGTCACTATTTGCTAATACTTCCTAGCAAATAGGTCGACAGTAAAATATATATTAAAAGTTATAAACTTTAGCTGAAGAGCGTGAAGCAGTGCAGAAAGGTAAGGTAAGAAAATGCACTGCAACAGCAGGGGCACCTATGCTCGCCACTGTATATGTGTACCAAATAACAATAAACCCCCAGGATATTATTTTTAGCATACTCTGATGTTCGATACATGATGAAGACCTCATGATTTATGTGTGTGTATGGTTTCAAGTTACACAGTATTTGCATGTGCAGTTCGCTATATGCAAAAAGGACCTTCATACACCAAGAAAAACTTGCTACTTAAAGACTTTCCTTTATAAGGTCAACGATGAGATGAAAGGAACACTTTCTGACCTACCTGTAAGCTCTTGATGTTCACTCGTTGGTTCTGTAACTTCTTCCTTTTCTATGTGGTTTTCTTGATCTTTTCCAATGCTAAACTGAATACTTCATGGTGTCTTAAACCGTGTAGGGAAGGCTGTTAACTGTTTTATATGATCTGGCGGTAGTTTAGTCTTTAATACAAGGAGTGGAGGTACAGTTGTATAATCATTCAGTAGTTCGTTAGAGATATACTGAAACTACGACAAATGTAAATCCCAATACAATTTCCAAAGTTTACCTAATTCTTTCATAATGCGTTCCGAAGGGTTGCAAGAAGGCTTAATACGTGATAAACAAAAAAAATGGTTCAAATGGCTCTGAGCACTATGGGACTTAACATCTGAGGTCATCAACCCCTAGAGCTTAGAACTACTTAAACCTAAGTAACCTAAGGACATCACACACATCCATGCCCAAGCCAGGATTCGAACCTGCGACCGTAGCGGTCACGCGGTTCCAGACTGAAGCGCCTAGAACCGCTCGGCTACTGCGGCCGGCCGTGATATACAAATTGATTTAATTTTTCTACGTCTCAAAGGTATCAGCCATGTATTAGAACGAAATTTTGGACCTTATCAGAAATAACTTTGTCAACATGCCCTATTTCTTTCAGGAAATTCTTTACGAACACTATAGAAACAGATTTTGCAGTTGGTTTCCGTACAGGTGTGAATGACACAAATTTAAAGGTAAGCCTGTTTAGATCTCGAAACTGGACCAAAAATGTCAACAGCAGCTAGTTCTCTTAGTTTGACTGGAATGAGGGGAAATAAGGGTTTTCTGTGCTTAATGGCAGGTGGTTTTGCCTTTTAGTACAGTTAGCAGTTTGGCAAGACAGTATGAATTCGCTTTTCCATATTATCGAAGTAACATGTATCGGTAATTTCTGAAAACGCTTCTCAGAACCAAAATGTAACTGAGATATGTGTACCAAATGAGTTTGTTGTTGAGTTCTTCTGGGATGCAGAGTCAGGACGACTAAGTCTGAATAAAATGTTGTTACATGCAAGGTAAAATTGTCTCAATGCGGTATTGGGTTTATTTTGCCACTTCTCCTTTATGTCTTTCCAGATTGGATCTTTCTCCTGTTCATGAGCAATATCACGTAACGAAGATGAAATAAAGTTTTCAAAGGCTACTTTTTGCGTATATAACAAACTAAAAATTATTTTCTAGGCAATCTTTCTCATTTCTATGGACTAAATCACCAGGTACATGTGAAAGTGCATCGGCAATAGTGTTTTCTAAACCCGGAATGTAAATCACAGTGAAACTAAATTTCCGAAGAACAAAGCCGAATATCTTAAACAATCATGATTTAGTTTAGTTGTCACAAGAAACTGAAGTGCCTGATGATCGGTATATACCTCAGTGTGTTAACCGAGTAGAAAGTAACGAAATTTATCAAATGCCCAAACGTATGGCTAATGTCTTGAGCTCAGTGACAGAATAGTTACGTTCGACTTTGGTAAAGACTTGGCTGGCAAAAGCTATACCTTTCTGTGTTAGAATTCCATATTCTACAACTTCTTGAAAGAAGTGTACACCAAGACCAGATTTTGAGCTATCCGCTGAAAGGCAAAAATCAAGAGATAAATCAGGATGCGATAATAAGGGCGTATTAAGCACTGCAGTTTTCAGATCATCATATTCGGTCTGAGCGACAGCCCCAAACAGTATTCTTATCTGGGAGTTGACATAGTCTGTGTGTAGACAAGCTCCCTAAGCTGATGAAAAGTCGATAAAAATTCAAAAGCCCTAAGAATCCTCTAAGTTGCTGTTGCTGTTTTTTTTTTTTTTTTTTTTTTAACACAGACATTTCTTCAATTGCTTTCAGTAGTTCTGGGTCGTGTGAGATACCTTTCGTAGAGACATTGTGGATAAGAAATTTAATTTGCGGTTCACCAAATTCTAATTTTTCGAAATTGACTGTAATGCTATGCTCAAGAAATGTCTATTATAGTTTACTTAGTACTTGGTTGTGTACTGTCCGCACATTTTCAGCAAACAAAATGACGCCAACATAGATGGTGATCCTGTCTTTCAAATGCTTCGGTAAGATAGTATTCGACCTCGGATAAATGCAACTGATTGAACATTGAGATCAAATGGTAATACTGAAATTGGTAGCCGTTCCTCAGACAGAGAAAGGCTGTATATTTCCTACTTTCAGCATGTAATTCGATTTGCCAAAAGCTACATCGTAAATTTAGAGAAGGCTTAACCATTACACCATGAAATTTCTGTAACAATTCGTCTAGTACTTTTGTGGTCGATCTGTTTCTGGCAGTATTATAGTGTTGATCTGTCTGGAATCGAGAACAAGTCTAATAGAATGATCCTTCTATGCAACAATGTGTAACAGGCTGTTATATGAACTCACAGTATGCTCAATTATCCCCCGAATTATACTCTGTACGTCATAAGAATAATCCTGACTAAACATTACGCCATGCATTAATCCACGTTTGCTTGGATTTCGTTTCACGTGGAGCGGAAACCAAGCTGTGATCAGCACAGTCAAGTACGACCATAAGAATACGCTGCATGTTGTGTTACACGGACATGACTGAGCGATAATGCGGTGATTTAATCTTGGACAGGACTGGCCAGCCAGCGGTCCAACTAACCTGCAGTGATGTGAGCAGTTGCAGTTCAGACATAAAAAGAGAGGGGTAAAGAAAAATATAGCTTCGAATGTCATTTAAGTTTTAAAGAGAATGAAATAATTCGGCAAAACTCCAGCACTACCGCGTACTTCTTAGGTGACCAGGCAAAAAGCATAAAATGCTCTCGTTCCCACCTGACACAGCACAGGAAAAAGAGTGATGAAAATTCGTAGCTTAAACACAGAATAATTTTTGTGAGCGACCTGTGTGCGTTGCAAAAGGATACTGCGGGGATTTTACCGTACTGTTGAATACTGAAGCCATTGGAGGTATTAATTACAGTCAGTCATCTGGTAATCTCTTAGCTCCTTCCTTATCAGAATCCGAGAAATACATTTCAGTTCTAGATCTGTTATCTGCTACGTTGATAATGAGTAGGCCAACAACAAAGTCCAAGAAGCCAACCAGGCGCTGCGTTTTCTCCTTTTCTTTTATGACGCGCCGTTCTATATCCCGCCAGCTTTAGACAGTGACATGTAAGAAAGCTGCGTATGTTAGTTCAAGTACGTCTGGCAGCTTAATACTGTTGTTGTTTCTCGGGCCAATTCTGTTGGGTTCATACTGTAATGGTACTGCGAATATGTAAAAATGCAGCACTTGTATGCTGTGAAAATGATTGTGTCTCATGTTTCTACGATACTTATATACATCTGTGGTATAAAACAATGGGCATAGTTCATATAAAGAGCATTCGGTTTTTCATTCTTGCCTTAACAATTAAATTGTTATGTTTTCTTTGGTTGTTGATTCATGGCATACACAGAAGACGCTGGTATACTAGAGACGTTCTCAGCAAGCATTGGCCTTTGAAGGATGTGACTTGTGCTAAAACATGGAGGCGTGCAAAGTGGTTAACACATCTCTTCGATGGACTCCACTGGGGCGCTCTGGCATAACGTATAAAGACATGGTGACGTCATTTCGAATATTCGACCATGCTGACACCATCATCTACATCAAAGGGGAGCAGAAGATCACATGGATGCAACGAATCTTCAACTTGGGGCCGGCCGCTGTAGCCGAGCCGTTCTAGGCGCTTCAGTCCGGAACCCCGCTCCTGCTACGGTCGCAGGTTCGAATCCTGCTTCGGGCATGGATGTGTGTGATATCCTTAGGTTGATTAGATTTAAGTAGTTCTATGTCTAGGGGACTGATAACCTCAGATGTTAAGTCCCATAGTGCTTAGAGCCATTTGAACCATTTCAACTTTGCATCTATTCAAGACATGGAATTCTACAGGTGCCCTGCTGTCCATCAGCTCGAGAAGAAGATGTGTGAAAACATTCTTGTGTCTGCTTATGAAACTGTAAAATTACTTTTAAGTTGGATTAATGAAAATAAATGAATTTTTCACCTCACATTCTATGTTTTTCTTCTTTCTACCTAGCTCCGACATAGATACTATGTATCTTTGCCTAGATCCTACGTCTGTCAGTTTGTAACAGCACAGGTGACATAATTTCAGACATGTTTGCTGTATGTCTTTGGAAGTGGACACGATCACATACTGCCTCTTCCTAAAAACCTATACATGCAATACGATAGGCTAAATCTCATGTTTTCCTCCAGCTTAAACGTCATTTACCTCGAGCTTCAAGTTAATGCCTTGTGCGCCTTTCACAACCTTTATATACATTTGTAAGAGTAGGGATTTGTGAAATAACAAGAAGGAGGTATGGTAGTGATAACATTTTTTTTATGTACACACAAATATTCGCTCTAGTAATATTGCTTTACATTCACAAATCTTGTTTTTTTTTCGATACACCACATAATACTGCTTTTATATTCGCCATTCTTCCTACTGTTTGTATTTTTTTTTACACAAATTCACAGTTCTTGGTTTTACAAATAATAGCACTGGTAGAAAAAAATTTTTACTTTACATCACAGTAATGATTGAATATTCCTACATCACTAACAGTACTGGGTGAAAATTTCTACATTACATTGCAATACTGATTACAGCTATTACAGAGGTACAGTTTCTCTTACACTAATACCATTACTGTTACTAGTTAAATTCCAAAGAAGACATCATTTGTACGTTGAACTGGGTGTCTTTAGACATTTTCCACATCAGCTGGCTGAAATACGAGTAATTTAATTATATAATTAAGTGGGTGACCCTAAAATGTTCATCCCAAACAGCTGCACTAAAGTATACTGGGTGGAACTCACACTTAAAATTAGTATGACTTTGACAGCAAGTGGTAGGTGAAACTTCAAAACTATTCTATTTACACATGCACTCACCGATCTCACATGCACATGAAGAGCAAAAGAGAGATATACTGTAAAACTATGTTTTCCTCCATCTACAATTTTTTAACTTTATGGTTTTTCTGCAAACTTTTAAAGTTTTTTATATACTTTGCACAGTTTTTAACATTTTTATAATTTTGCAACTTTCCTGCAGTAAATGGTGCTTATATATTTACATATACATAGTACACTACTTATTATGAAAAATAATAAACAGAATGTATTTACACAAAAGCACACATATTTACATAGACATTCACACTCAAAGGCACTCACATGTATACGCACAGACACCTAAGCAACCACAAGTGCAGGCACATGATACATCACATACATACAATATTTATACCATGATAAAAGAGCCATACTATTTGGCACACACTCTCACTCAGACAGTCCCTCACTCTCTCCCATTCACCCCATCAGAGTCCCTCACCCCCTCTCATGATTCAAGCGAAAGTGTGAGTAGGGAGAGTTTCGATCCTGTCATCACAAATGGCTCTTTTATCGTCATGATGTGACACACTGACTTTAGATTGCAGCAAAATGTACATCTTGTGACCTCACAGTTGAATACTAGTTTCTGTACCATATGCGGAGGTTGTGGTGGAGCACCACATACACTGCCTTACAGGCACTGAAAGTAGCCTTCAGCCATGAGTAAACGTTATGCCACAGGTCACACACCTTTAGCCTGCCTCTGTGTGGACCCAACTATTGTACGATATGCATACATTTTGGATCTTAGACCCACAAACTGCACAATCGGCAATCCATTCGCCTCATCTTTCATGAAGCTGATAACCATCTCGTTCTGAGGGACAATACCATAACGATTATCAGCTTCATAGCCAAATGTATGGAATTCATTCCAATGACACACCATTACTTCATATGGATTGCAGTTTTTCACCCAATCTGTGTCGATATAAGGTAACTTCGGTTCCACGAAATGAGTTTTAGCAAACCCATAATGGAACTAGTACATGTGGAATTTGGAGATGTCCAGTATACACATATAAAAATAGATAGGTTTTATAAAATCTACTGAAACTTTCGACATCTTCACAGCAACCTACTTCTCATTGAAATTAGTGACCTGGTTAAAATTTGGTCTGATGATGAACTTTCTTATGCCTCAATGCTCACCCCATTTGGTCCTAATCAAAATATCGTGCTCATTTCTTACATTTTGCATGGTTTTATCCGAAATGGAATTATTCATTAATTTATAAAAATCTTTTTGGAAATCACTAGTCGCCTGATTGAAGGTGATTGTCTGGGTGATACCTCTAGCTCAAGGCTTCCCAGCGTGTGGTCTGCGGACCCCTTAGGGGTCTGCCGGCTCTTTCTAGGGGGTCCACGGCCACCTTTCACCAACTCGTGTAAAATAATGAGTAAAATTATTGAATAAAGATATGAAAATCAAATTCATCACTATTTTTTTTTTCGTGTGAAAAACATGTGTACTTTTACTTCAGGTCGTATTCCCAAGCAGCCTTTGCGGTTCCTAAGTGAGAATGCATACACAGTTTAGTGCTGGAGAATGGGGCTTCTCTGATCGACTGTTTCGCAACAATATGGGGGTCGTTTGTGCGCCGGCCCACGGCGCTAGATGCGCTGAAACCTTTTACGCATGCGCGGAGCGAGCTTTGTTGACCATTCATGGCGCTCGCTGGCACGTATGTGGCCCCAGGCATCATTAAATGTTAAACTTGCTTTGTCAGTGCACTACCTATTTCACAAGTCGATTTTTGACCTTCGAGTTGTTTTCATTCATCTCTAAACCAAGGACTACTGATATTTCAGGGGGGGGGGGGGGGGGAGGAGGTCATTGGGAACATGGCACTTGCATTAAGAAGCTTTCAGTTACCATGGGTTTCGATCTGAAATTTAAAGTTAACTGTGCTCTTGACTGACTAGGGGTCCGCCTTGGATTTTCGACTGAAGAAGGGGTCCCCCAGCTGAAAAGGTTGGGAAGCCCTGTTCTAGCTCATTCCCTAAGCTGAGGCACTGCTGGAGATTGCCATTCTGAACTATGTACCTTACTTCCTCATAGAACGTCTTACTCTGGACATGATGGCAAGTTTCTTGTCATTTCATGCATACTAACGGAGTATAAAAGATCTGCCTCAGTCACATACCCTACTTCAGAATCAACCTCCAGACTCATTAATTTATCCAACTAACCCCTCTAATTCGTTTTTGGACTCCCACTGAAACCCACCAATGGGCAGTGGCTGCGTCATGGCATGCCTGTATAAGTTATTTGCATCCTAATGTGGAATATAATTTGAAACGATAGATGCATGGAGCCCTCCAAACATACATGGATTATTTGCCTTGATGTATCTATGGACACACTGGCAAAGTCCTCCATGGAGCCCGCTCTCAAAGAAAAGAAACTTACCAGTGTCAGTCAATTGTTCGATTCTGTAGTTCTTTTCCTTGGGCATCGAGTTCCAGGACAACCCAAGTGCTGTGCAATAAAAGGCATGGGTCCAGAGAGTGCATGGCCATCCATAAACTCCAGAACTTTTCAAAAACATCCCCAAGCAAGTGCGCACTTGTGTCCAAGTATAGTCTTGCATATTTACCTTAACTGGGAATGTTGAATTCCCGCCAGACATTCACTGCATGCTTATAATCTGCGCTAGTTATGGCATCGCCTGTGCGAGTACTGGTAAATGGAGATATGCCAGGTAGCCTGATTTCATAGAGTTTTGCCTTACTATCTAGATACTCGTAAGGGAAACTCCTTTCCTAGTCACAAATTTAAACTTTTCCGTATCTCGCTATGGAGATAGGGTGATATGAATATTCTTCTGAAGTAGAGTTTCAACAGGTTTCTGGAGTGATGCCTGCATAAAACGTCATTCGTTTGGAGCATGAAATATATTTCTCGACGCTCTCAGGTAGGACACTGACCTAATTTTTCTCCTAGGTGACTTTAGACAATTGCTCAGTAAGAAAATGAGCGTCATACCCGCTCAAATTACAGAAGAAAACGGGTATTTGCTTCGGTAACTGGTGCTTCAAATTGCATGCCTTACGAGCTGCACCACAGAATTTCCTTGTAAGATGAAAGTGGTCCCTACAAGTAGTCTCAGCTCTTCTACTAATGGTAGCCCAAAAATATGAGAGGTAACAGCATCACTGTATAACTTCTTATCTTCCTCCGATTCAGTTCTGGGGATGTTGGTGCTGTAAGGCATATCAAGATCCCATGAGAGTTTTTCAAGCTCAGTGAGCAACCAAACTTCAGGATTATCTCTGACATAAGATTTGTATCAGTTAAGCCTTGAATCATAGGACAATACAATTTGGTACACTGCCACATACTGCCATAAAGCCAAAAGCATAAAAAGCTTAACAACCAATGAAATTCAGTTTAAGAGAAGTCTAAAGGATTTATCAGTGGCCAACTCCTTCTATTCAATTGATGAATTTCTCAGTAGAACCAATTGATTTGTGTGTGAGTGGAAGGGGGGGGGGTGTATAAATACCATATAACTTCTGCACAATTTCGGTGCAATAATAGGTTCATTGTATATGAGTGTGTGTCTGTGTGTGTGTGTGTGTGTGTGTGTGTGTGTGTGTGTAAGTACAATCTAACTTCTGCACTGCAGAATTTCAGTGCAGTAATGTGTTCATTGTAAATAAGTGTTACAGTAGTTCTATTACATGTTTATTACCATATAAATAAATAAAACTTTTTTAAATTTTAAATTCAGTGCATTTGTGTTTGTAAAATGATTCGTTCGTACCGTGTTCATTCCACTTGGGACCTGTGGAAGGTACATTATTTTATTTGTTTCAGTTGTAAATATTTGTCATGTATTATTGTTTTACTAACGTGTTCTACATCCTGGAGGACCTCCTCACTAAGGATCAATTGGAATGAAAGTAAATCTAATCTAATCTAATACGTTTTTGCATGAAGTTGTGAGGCTAAGGGGTTCCCTTTACAGTGGTTGACAGGGGAAAGGAGACGTTTGAAATCAGCATATACTACAAACGGACATCATTCTTGGTGGTGTGCGCTCTTGAATTTAGTGAATGGTTTTCTTCTGAAGGCATAACAACACATATCTGTTCCTTGGATTCACACTCCTCCAGATGTCTTTTTAAATACTTTTTTTCTGAAAAGGAGGTGGAACATGTCTTTGGTCCATATGTAATGTTGATTATCAACTTCAGAGCAGTATGTTTATATGAGGATCACGTTCACCTGCGTATTTCGAAAAATGGAATAGTCCAACTACATACAGTATGCTTGTTCTGCTTCTGTTGCTAATTATCATCATCATCATCATCAGCTTCATCTGGCTTGGTTTTCTGTTTTTTCGGGCAATTAACGTGAACTGAAATTCTGGGCGTTTCTTTCCTCAAATTAAGGTATGTCCTGAATCTTTATGGGGAACTCTATACTGTCAAATTTACAACATCCATGAATGTTAAGGCCTTTTTCATATCGAGATGTGCACTCTGGGTTTGGTTTAATTTTTCTTTCGGAAGGACATGCGAAACAAGCACTATCCTTTCCATTTTGGACATTAATACATGCCTTCTTATCAGCTCTAGCTATTAACTGATTGGTGAACTATGTTTCGTTGTGCCGTGTCACATGTGAGGGGTCATTGTCAATTTTTCTTGTCATTGTGTTGTCCAACATTTAAATCATTATCTTGGAACGTGTGGTATTGGTGCCTACTCAAACTGCCATGGACGCGTTTATTTCATCACAAATCTACTGAATTTTTAATTGGAAACCCTGCATTCTCCTCTCGTCTTTCTTTAGAAGATAAACTCCTGGTGAAAGAACGAAAGCCGAGAAGTCTGTCTATTAAAAACCTTATGGAAAATTTGTAAGACATTTCCAAACAAAATGATACAATTTAAAACCGTGGTTAAGTGGCAGTGTTGTGAGGAACAAACTTGTTTCGTTTTTACTGTGTGCTGTTTGGAATGCTTAATGATGATACATTAAAACGCGTTAAAACGTATCTTTGCAACACAATGACAAGTGACAAACTGTCAAGCTTGGCGATTTTGCCTATAGAGAAGGAAACTGTGAAATCTCCAACCAAACAGCAGGAGTTCATATCTCATGTTATCGAAGTTTACAGGAAGATAGAACTAATTTCTAAAAAGAAGTAATGGTGAGCTATTGTGATACTATTTCTATTAATGTGTAGCTCTTTAATATTTTTATGATCCTATATATAACAATTTCTGTAGTAGTTACAATCTTAGTAGAAATATGTAACTAAATTACTTTTGTGATGTTTCCATTTCATATGTTATTGTTTATAATTTTTTTCCTTCTTCTAAATTTCTAATTCTCAGCATTCCCTACAAAAAAATGCCACGCTTCGCCACTGACTGTGACCATCCAGTGTACGACGCTGTTGGGGAAGAAGCATCTTCTGGGTCTGGTGTGAGGGAAGTGTGCCAAGGCACATATGCTTTTCGCTGCCATTAGGGGCGAATAGCTGGAACCGGAGTAGGAGGAGGTAGTGGTGATGAAGTCCTGTGGGAGCATACAGGCTGTGGGAAGGGCGCTCGTTGATGCTGCTGCACACTGGAGCCTTCACTACTGCCAGACTGCGGGTGGGAGATCGTTGCTCTTCTTCATCCTCTGACTGAACCACCGACAGACACCAGACGATATGTAATGGTGTGGGCAACTGCTTCTGATGCCTTTATCTCAGCCACAAGTGGTGCCTTACACGGCAATGCATGTCACTCGGGTGTGTGTTTGACGCCCACCTCCACAACCACCACTCTAGGCGTCCCTGCCACAGCAAGCTGTGGTGTGGTGGTGGTGTTGACATCTCTGTAACAGACGAATAACGAACATGAAATTAAGTACAATGGTCAAGATACATGCTACAAACAAATAATAACAATTAAGTAGATCAACATTCCAGAATAATAATCATATGCAGTAAGGATGATGCTTGCATTATAATCACCTTGTACACTCTGGGTCCCAGGACTGAGCAGTTCAGCCCGTCTTTCTTCTAGTTCTCCTACCCAAATAAGTATTTCCTCCCCATCGTCCAAAAGGGCGAGATGGCATTGCCTTTCAACGTCGTCAGCAGCCGCCATCTCATGCACACATTCCGGTATTTCACTCTCACCAGAATTGTTGTCCAGCCACTGATCTATCTCATGGAAGTTGTCTACAGTAAAATAAAGATTATAAGAAACAACAACAACAAAAAATCCGTACTGAATTTACCTACAACGAGATATTGATTACACATAAATACAAAAAAAAAAGAGTTCACACTAGGTGATAGTGATGACTCCTGGCCATCATTCTCGATACATACCCCTACTAGATTGTCCTCCTCTTGCTTCATAGCAACATCTGCTACAATAAAGAATATATCCCTCACACAACTGTATAATATCAAAAAAATGTCTAATAGCAATGTATTACAAATATACTTATGTTCTTGCTGCATTTTGGCCTCTAGCAGCTGCTCAAGGTCGGCCAGCTGCAGTTCTAATGCTGCAATGTCGAGATCAAAAATTTTATGAACACTTGTTATGATTTGAATACATCGAGAGCTGTTTTCTGAATGAATATATAAACTATCACACACACACACACACAAAATTTGGAGATGTACTTACACAATGGTAGCGTAACTTTTTTGACTTGAAGTTTGTTGTCGATTTTCAGTATCCAGTTGCCGCTCTAATGCTAGAACAACAACAGGAATGTTGTAAGCACTTGTTACGATTTGACTACTTTAAGAGATGTTCTGTGAATATGTGAACTCTCATAAACAGAATTTGAAAGTCTACTTACATACCTGCTTCTCTGCTTTCGACTGACAATCTAAGTCGGCCAACATTTCAGGAATAAATGCTGCAACAGCAAGAAAGAGAACTTTTATAACCACTTGTTATGAAAATGTGTCACAATCTTGAAACAATTTAATTCTTTGATACAAAATTTTATAACTGTGACTATTTGAGCCGGCCGCGGTGGTCTCGCGGTTCTAGGCGCACAGTCCGGAACCGTGCGACTGCTACGGTCGCAGGTTCGAATCCTGCCTCGGGCATGGATGTGTGTGATGTCCTTAGGTTAGTTAGGTTTAAGTAGTTCTAAGTTCTAGGGGACTGATAACCACAGCAGTTGAGTCCCATAGTGCTCAGAGCCATTTGAGCCATTTGACTATTTGAGCTCATAATTTTTTATAGACACTAACACAGCTACTGTTCCATGTTTGGCCATTTCCCAGCACCACTGCCACTGGCACTGCTGCTGGCTGGCGGTTCCATATTGCGAGAAGTGCACAGACACAGCTATGCACAGTCAAAGACTGATTATGCTTGTGGGTGAGAAGGGTTGGGGTTTGTATAACTTCATACTCCACCTTTTATTTTACCGAGGTCCAATAGGAATTCAGAATGCCGTATCAGCAAGTTATAATGTATATTCTTCTTGTTCAAGCAGACTGAAGCAGGTCTGGTGCAGGTGGCTGAAAAACATGACGCTGCTTGAGGAAGAAAAAAAATTCTGGAACAAACAGATAGATGGAACTTCCCTAAACAACCTTTGTTTGCCGGCAAGTGACTGCATGTGGTAGGAAAATAAGAGGCAGCTGCTATCTTTAGAAAACCACCCTTAGTTCATTCTGGGAGAAACAGATCGCCTGGCACTTCCGACGTCAGCCGCGTTCCTTGAAAAACATGTTGTTGTTCATTAGGGCACAGCTGTGGGAGGGAGATGCTCAGCTTTGAAAACAAATCTGTAGTTCGTTCTGGAGGGCTTGGTAGGCACCCACCTCAGGAACGGTGGCTCACATAACAATCGTCTGCCAATTCCCTTTGACCACAGACTGGCCACAGTACATTCTTGACCCCATGTGGTGTTGAATGATAATGGAATGTGGGGAGGCTACCTATTGTCAGTGGTCCGATACCTCAATGTCATGGGAGACATCTCTGACTCGCCATGAGGTAGGTCCCAAGGTTCCGCTGTGGGCCACCAGATACCGCACTAAGTGACATGTGCCAGACCACATGTGTGATCCTCATTCAGCTATACGATACCGTGCAAGTGACATCACTCTCCATACAGCTACGACCATGCGACACAGCATGCTGCATGGTTAAATATGTGATTACGAGCGCCATGTGTATCACCCAGCTGCATACTGTGGAGCGAGTTATCCGCGATGAGAACAGAAGTTAAATCAGAGTATTCCTGTCCTATGAAATACAAATTATGTTCTCAGGAGTACATAATTCCGCGATTTCCTGTGTTCTGAATTTTTTCGACATCTACCACCTATCCCTATTTTATAAACAATTTCCATCAACAGTTGCCATTTTCTAAACAATCTCCATTCACAATTTCCATTAGTATTACGCCCCCTGGTTTGACAATTGAACTTTAGCGCGAAAATTCAATTTTACCGCGAGAATTCAGAATTCTCGCCAATAGGGTAGGTGGGGCATGGGGAGGGGAGGGGTGGGGAGGGGGCAGGGATCCACCTGCTGGCTGGGGAAAGCCCATGACGTCATCTTGGGGTGGAGATTGGGGATAATTAGTTCACCAATTTAATTAATTTGCATATCAATTTTATGTCAAAAGTCCACCAGGAGCCCCATTAGCCTACTACTCACGAACTGGGGTCGTAATCATTAAAACAAAGGCGTTTTCCACTGCAACAGGGCCTTCTCATGAAATTTCAATCACCTACTTTCTCCTCAAACTGTGAAAGTATTTTATTGGCG
Source organism: Schistocerca serialis cubense (assembly GCF_023864345.2). Classification (NCBI taxonomy): domain Eukaryota; kingdom Metazoa; phylum Arthropoda; class Insecta; order Orthoptera; family Acrididae; genus Schistocerca; species Schistocerca serialis. The sequence goes on from NC_064643.1 coordinate 468,070,616, forward strand.
CCTATCTACATGGGGGAAACGATCATCATCATAAAATAAGAGAAGTCAGAGCCCACGTAGAAAGATTTGTGTTCTTCGTTTTTCCCACACGCTGTTCGAGAGTGGAACGGTGGAGAAATGTGGTTCAACAAACCATTTGCTAGGTACTTAACTGTGAATTGCAGAGTAATCAAAAATGGCTCTGAGCACTATGGGACTCAACTACTGAGGTCATTAGTCCCCTAGAACTTAGAACTAGTTAAACCTAACTAACCTAAGGACATCACAAACATCCATGCCCGAGGCAGGATTCGAACCTGCGACCGTAGCGGTCTTGCGGTTCCAGGCTGTAGCGCCTTTAACCGCACGGCCACTTCGGCCGGCCCGCAGAGTAATCATATAGATGTATATGTTGATCAGAGGTTCTCAATCTGTGGATAATTGCCCCCTGAGGGGTAAAATGAAATTTTCTGAGGGGTGAAAACTAAATGATTCGATTCTATTTCAGCCACGAAATTAAATTAATTTCAAAAGAGCATTACTATTATTACAATGTTATAAGACTCTAATATTGATTATATAAGTTATCAATAATTACTTTTTCTCAGTTAGTGGCATTAAGCTGATAGAAGTTCCAGGTTCCTCATGTAGTCCCTCCCACCCACTACAAACAGATGTTGTACTTTGTCCTGTGCATTGATTATGACAAAAGTACGACATACACATAACAAATGCTAAATATCTCAAGAAAATATCTTCTCCAAGTTATAGATAGTATCTGCAGTAGTCCACAAATAGCTTCATTACTCACTTCGAAACAAATATATGAATTAAATTATAGCACAGCACAGTAGTAACTAAATAAGGGCTATTGTAGAGCTGTATACAATATTATTATTGTTATTATTATTATTACTATTACTATTAGTGGCTGTGATCAGACACAAAGCATTAAGAGTCTGAAGTCTTCCAATTTCTCCAAGTCCACAAGTAAGGAGTGCAGCAGTCAAGTGATTTATGAACAGTACATAAATTTTCCAGAATGAGATTTTCACTCTGCAGCGGAGTGTGCGTTGATATGAAACTTCCTGGCAGATTAAAACTGTGTGCCAGACCGAGACTCGAACTTGGCACCTTTGCCTTTTGCGGGCAAGGGCTCTAGTAGCTCTAGTAGCAACAGCAGCAGCGGTAGCAAAAACAAGTCAGCACATAAACGAGCTCTCTGATGTAGCTTCCAGATCCAGTTCATCACTCTGCGATGCTTATGTGCTGTTAATACAGCTTGCATTTTGTGCAGACTAAATGGAGCACTAATAGACTTAGTAACGCCGTCTGTAAACATTGCTTATATGAAATTTCTTTTTATAGGAGTAATACTAGCAGACTTAAGTACAGCAAACATACAAGTACACATTCCTATATGTACATCTAACACCAACATAGACTGTATGCTCGAATAAATACTTGACCATGTCACTGAAGAGCAATTTAATATAATTCGCCATAGACTGAGTCCATCAATTACGATCCATACTTCAGTGTACCAACCAAACTGGTTCATAACACTTGTACACTTTAAATACACAACTGTGTTGGGTCTCGTGATGTTAACTTCATTGTATCCCCCCCTCCCACACATGTTGATGATGTTCACAGAAGATATTGTTGTCTCGAGGGAGTGGACTCTTCTCAGTTGCCGTACAGGCCTTGATGTAGTTCACCTTGCTGCACAATCACTGAACTTACCTTTGTACCCTGCCAGACAGTCTCTAATTTCACTATAACTTAAAAATTCGATGTCAGATGCTAAACTGACATTAACGTTATTCAGTCCAGTAGCAATCAGTTGGTATGTAGTGTTGAACGACAGCATTCTGGAATGACGCAGCTGAGAACTGATGAATGGTGCAGGCATTGGACATGGTAGAAACTCAAAGACTGGAAACAATTCTGTGTCCTCCTCCAACACATTGGATGCTACATAAGAGAGCTTCTCTTCTTACTGACTTGATTTCTGCTGGTGCTGCTGCTGGTGCTACTGCTGCTCAGCCATATCAGACACAGCATTGGATATGTCAGGGAGCTGTTGAACTAAGGGAGAAATAAAAGAAAACCTTGAAACACACACACACACACACATAACAAATAATAAACACTGGGAGAGGTGACTAGTCTAATACTTACAATTGACTGTATGAGTCAATATTTTTCCCCCTGGGGGTGGTAGATCTCTGATGACGCTTCATGAGGATGATTAGCGTTTCACAGTGGTGTACAAATCACAAGTTGCAGACCCACTTTATGGCTAGTACGCCCAGACGCTGAGTATGAGTGGTGGGGACAGACAATCGTGGTATCATGGAAACTGGAACAACTATTTTGGACTGCGCTCAAATCCCCAAGTCAGCCATATTGGATTCTGACGTCATTGACGAAGCCATGGACCACCATCTCAGATCACTATCCTGGATTCTGAACTTAGGACCATGCAGATTAGTACCTGTAGGATAATGTCACAGAAATAACATCATCCTGCTCAGTAGTTTGCTGTGTTGGAGTGTCAGGCGTGACTAACATGCTAGAAAATTATGGCAAAGACTGCCTCTGAAGTGTTCTTATGAGTTAGCTCTGTAGGGTTTCACCAGACAGTTCCATAAAATCTGTACAGGTAGGGATATCATAAGCTGGATAGTCCTGCTGACATGCATCAGGTTTCTGAAAGTGAGTACACTGTATGATATCCTTGTTGTTGACGTATATTTTCACTGTTTGTGGGTGGTTCTTACACACAATAATCCAGTAACACTGTCAGTGCTTGAGAGTTGAACATCGTAATTATTTGTGCAGAATTCTAATATAACTGAGATTCATCGTCACCTAACACTACTACTTTCATGTTTTCAGATCATGGATTTTCATAAATTAACACTATGTAGCACTCTCGAGATGATGACAATCCTATGACAAAACAATTAACGTTGCAATGAGTAACACCACATTTGTTGGTGTGCTGTGCAATGGTAGTGGTGTAGATGCTGGAGATAGCGTAAATTCAAAGTCTGGAAACAATTGTGTGTGTGTCATCAAGCTTGTCTGGAAAATACATGTCGCTCCAGTATAGCTAGTAAGCCTGGACGCTACAGGTGAGTTGTGGACAGAAATCTGGTGGAAATGTTAGATGTCCTACATACAACGTAAAATACTTATAATTTATGTGAGAAATTACTTAAATTATAATACTGACCTAGAACATTGAATCACATTCTCGTTTATGGGAAGGACATTTCGAGTTTAACATTTTGTCTATACTGATAGCTAACTTCCATCACAACAAGGTGTACCTGCAGCGAAAATCGGTGTTAGTTAAAAAATAAAACTGCCATCCATCAAAAGAGTGTCTGATTACTGGCGGTACAGCTGGCTGAGATAATCCATGATTATGAATCTACTGCTACACAGCTACCTGGGAACTTGCTGCAAACTGAACTCGCCATGAGACCTACTGTTTGAATCTACTGACTCTACTACTACTACTACTACTACTGCCTACTGCTGCTACTAGAACTGCTAGTACTATATCAACTAAGCCACAGAGACCCACATCTCTGTACGAATTATTCTAGTACATTTTCCTGTACAAATTGTAAATTCACCAGTAATTATCTGGAAATACCCTGGAAACTTCTGATGTATAGGACAATGGTTAATGTGTATTGAGATGTATGACATTCAAATTCGAAATCACAAGGGCTACTCTTCTACGAGAAGCTAAGGGAAAACTTGGATTTCTTGGAAACATTAACAAATCATTACGTCATTAACACCAGTATTCGTCAAATATGTGTGTGAAACTCTCAGTTTCCTAGTTGTTGAGGCTTTGAGTCTTTAGTAGAAATGGAAACACATTAACGCGTTAATTCAGTGGCTAGTACTGTCACATGTTAGGAGTACACCTACTGTTCTGCTCCTTGTGTTGCCCCCCAGAAGTACATACCACTGTGGACCCATTGTCTGACATTTCGTGAATGGTTTCCAAAGTATTATTGAGTTTATGGAGACAACTAAAGGTCTGCATCACAAGCGCTACTTGGCTGTTCAGTTTTGGAACATGTCTTATGTCCTTCATCGAGACAGAATGATAATTTGTTGTTGTACGACTTTGTACACGAGGGTAATGCGAGGTGGGCTACAGAGTAGTGTGTTAATTGTCATCATAGGAAATCTGGACAGGAGCAGAAATGATTAACGAACAGATTAACACACTAAACAGAGTATTTACTTATATTTATCCAAATGTACGAAAACTCAGTATAAATGATACAACAAGAAATATAGTTCAGCACATACAAAAACAACAAAGATGATGTTGGAACCGCAACTAGGCGGCGGCTGCATGGCGTCCCATAGTGAAATGGCTCCAACCACGAGTGGGCTTAGTCGCTGCCGCCAGTCATCCTATATTGTGGCGGCAGAGGGCGCTCGAAGTGTAGAGCTGCTGGAGGAGTGGCTTGGAAGGCGCTCAGAATTGTGTTCAAAAAATGGTTCAAATGGCTCTGAGCACTACGGGACTTAACTTCTGAGGTCATCAGTCCCCTAGAACTTATAACTACTTAAACCTAACTAAGCTAAGGACATCACACACATCTATGACCGAGGCAGGATTCGAACCTGCGACTGTAGCAGTAGTGCGGTTCAAGACTGTAGCGCCTAGAACCGCTCGGCCACCCCGGCCGGCTCGAATTGTGTTCGCCAGATCCAATACAAGCATTATCAGCGTCAAATGGGAACTTGCAATTCCATTGCTATGACGCCTGTTGTGTGGTATCGATACATGATATCACATACATATTCCATAAATACTGATTTTATGGAACTCAGCTTCCTCTGTTTGTCCACGACACCCAGCAGGTGCTGGACACACCACTGCAGTACTGTTCTATCGATTTTACTTTAATGTATGGACCTAAAGACTGTTGGATGGCCTTAAATCACCATCAGCACTATCTCATCCAGAAGACAGTACCATAAGAAATCTGCTGCATATGTTGATTGTCCTGTGTACAACGTAATATATTTATAGTTTAGGTGAGATTCTGTCACCTCTCTGCTTGCATTTCTCTAGCTATTTTCTTGACAGTTGTGTATGTGAGAGAGACAGAGTTTGTGGTGATCTATTGTACTGTTCCGTCCTTGCTCACGACATTAGTACTGATAAAGTTCGGATATCAAACGCTGCCGTCTTGCACACGTCTATTTCTGTCAAGGAGTTCGCCTACAGCTTTCGTAGAACGATAGTCACGGCACTGGAATGCGATTACAGTGCGCGTTTTGTTCGTTGGATGGTGCAGAAGGATCTCATGCGCTAGCGCAGTTGGCGTGGCCTGTGCTGTCCATCTCTACAAGTCGGCTCTGCTACGGCCACAAGCGTGTGGCACACGATCGCGATGGTCTCGCGCCTGCACATCGATGGGTGTTGTTGTATGCTGACGTCTCCTATAGTTGCTTAAATACATAAAAGAACGATCCTACACTACAACACACATGACGAAACAGCTTTGACTGTGATACTGGACTTGGTGGTTGTGGGATTGAAAGGACCAGACTGCTACGGTCATCGGTCGATACTGGACTTTGCGGCATTGGTGTGGATGGTGTAGGGAGGTGGATGGAAGACTTAGATTTGCTGGAAAGGTTCCTCTAAAATGACATGTACTGTAAAGGAAAACGCTAGTACGGTAAGTTCTAGAGTGTATGACAACAGATATCGAACGAAATCACAGACACTCTGCAAGGACCATAACAGTTATGCGTAGCCCTGACGAAGGTGTAATGGTATGACACAAAGTTCACTTCTTTAGGTACAATGGTCATCGATTTTAACACAAAAACGACCAATTTCGACATACATTCAATAATTTTTTGCATGTATGTCAGCTGTCTTCGTTTAGAAATCCCATGGAGACGTTAGATACTATGCGTGCAACGTAGAACACCACATGGTAATGTGGGAACCCTTAGGTGTGAAATTCTGTTGCGTGGTTGCTGTCATGTGTCTTTCGCTGAGTGGGTAACTGCATTTGATTCTTCGAGGTACAGAGTCCGCGAGAAAAATGTGTACACTCTTTGTTGGCTCTATCAAGATATCGCTATTGTCGTTCGATTTGAGTTAAGAATGTGTTGTAGTACGGTCTTTGGCTCAAAAAATGTTAGCACTTTCATCTCGGCATTGAGAAAACTAGATGGCTAGGGCATGCGTGACATTGGAGTAACGAAAATGTACTGTGAAGTGGTTTTCCAAGTTTGATAATGCTGTTGAAGTGCAACGTCAGTGGAGGCGGGAGTCTGAAACAGAACTGCCAACCTGCCTAACAATTAATGTCATCATTGACGCTTTAGAATTGCATGAAACGATTTGTAATGTTCACAAAGGAAGCTCAGGAAGACAGCATATAGCTACAAGTCCTACTTCATCAGTTCACGTGTTGGAAACGTTTGTTAATTCTCCACAGAAGTCTGCTATGCAATGTGCATGTGAAGTGAGGGCTAGCAGTATAAGTGTATGAAGAATTCTGAAAGCTGCAAAGTGGAAAGTTTGCATTCCACGATTACTGCACACGATTAGTGATGGCGATCCTGATCATCAAAAGCAATTTTGCGAATGGTATCAGCAAATGGTAATTGATGATGAACAATTTGTGATGAAGGTACTGTGGAGTGACGAGGCCAAATTTTAATTTAATGGAATTGTGAATTGGCATGACAGTGAGTACTGGTCACCGGAAAATCCTCATATTTATGTGGTTAAAGTGGTCATTCTACCAGGTATTCATGTGTGGTGTGGACTATCATCTAGGGGCTTAGCAGGACCTTTATCTTTGATGCTACTGTCACTGGAGAAGTGTACCTGGAAATATTATACACATCAATTTTACCAAGTATACGTGCACCTCATGGAGCTGATGAAGAGGTCTTCTACCAACAGGATAGGGCGCCACCACACTACCACCTAGCCATACGAGCTTTCCTGGATGACAATTTTCTGGGACATTGGACTGGACAAAGAGGGCCCATTGAGTTCCCTCCACAGTCGCCAGATCTTAACATCTATGGACTTTTACTTGTGGGGAACTGTGAAAGGTAATGTATATCGACGTAAAGCCATGCACGCTGGAGGACCTTCGCCAGGCGATTACAGCAACATGTGCAGCGATCTCCACTGTAACATTGACTGATGTAGTTGCGCGACTGCTCGTCGTTCTGTTATGTGTATAGCCGCCAGTGGTGAACGTTTTGAATATTTAAAGTAACCATGTGCTAAACTGAAGGTTGTACAACATGTGTGATCAATTATTAAATATAAAATAAACACATAAGTCATACTTTTCGTCCCTTAAATTGTGTATACATTTCTCTGGCGGACTTTGTCTATGTTCGGCGGTAGGGGGAATAGATTTGACGTGAAAATTCTACGATTAACGAGGAAAATCCATCATTTTGTAGTATACTGTCTGATTTCAATTCAAGATTCAAAGTTCTGAGTAGAATATTCGTTGTAACAAGCATAAGACTACACCTGGAGAGTACCTTTACACTTCTGTAGGTTCAAATTTCTTTGGTTTCTGTACAATAATCGCAATTTCAACGCAAAATGGTTTGTTTCTAAACCAAAGTTTACTGTCATTTTCATTAACATTGAAGGTATGTCATCACACAAGGAACAGCTTTTGGAGGAACTTTGTCATGTCAAACAGTGTGATATTCTGTGTGTTCAAAAAACAGACAGAGATATGCAGTAGAAACGCCGATTTGCTACCGGCATGCAACTGGTTGCTGCAAGATTGCATGCACAATGGAAGTGCCATTTTTGTGAAGCGCAATTTGGAAGTCTGCAGTGTTTGCCAAGCAGATGAAAACAATATTGGAATTATCGCCATGTAATTAATTGTATAGTCATCTCAATTTATGAATCTCCTGTAAGAGAATTTTCGTTCACTCCACATGAAAAATTTGCTAAAGGTAAAGCCACCATTGTGATGGGCCACTTTAACAGCCACAACCATGTCTGGGATTATGCATATGACAGCAAAAATGGTGAAGCAGTTCTGTCACAGGCTGAAATTATTCAACTCGCCCTTATCTACGATAGCAACCTTCTAATCCAGACCTTCTTTTTGTAAGTGAAAGTATTGTACACACTTGTTCCAAAGCCGCATGTACACCAAAGACACAACACAGGTCGATAATGTGTAAATATCTGCAATCAGGAAGACCACAGGAAGTCAGTTTTAAACGGGTATACAACTTTAACAAGGCTTACTCTGCTATATACAAGATGAGAAAATTCTGAGCACTGGTTCAATTCCTGCAGAGTCCGAGAATTTTATTGACATTGTCCAAGCTTCATCAAGGGCATCAATTCCAAGGAGTTGCGGTACGAACTATGTCAAGGGTATTAAACCTGAAACAGCAATTTTGCTCGAGAATATTACAAGAAATGTGAAGAGGACGCTTTCAGCGAACAAACATCAAATCTCGCACAAACTGTACTTTTCTCAATATCGGTGGCTAAGAGAGATGAATGGAATTGGTGAACTGCAGTTTGTGACATGAGTGAGAGCATTCAAAAGGCCTGGAAACCATTCACATTCTTAGTGATGGCAACAGCCAAGCGAGAATGCATGCTAATGCTAATACAGACTAAATTGCCCATCAATTGCTAGTAAACAGAAAACTAGCCGAATCTAGAAATATATATATAATAAACCAATAACATGGCAGCATGACCAAGAGAGTAACATCGTGTCTCCACCGTTTGATGAAGTTGCCCTCAATAAGCCCTGGGTAAGTACAGGCTGAGTAAACCAGCTGGATTAGATGAAGTACCAGTAGAACAGATTAAGATTTTTGGCCCTGTTGCACTGCGTTGGCTACTGGATTTGATGAGCATTTGTGTCTAGGATTGAGAGATCTCCAAAGTCTGGCCAAAGGCTAGAGCCATTTTTGCCCCCAAAGCAGGGAAACATCGCCTGGATGCCAAAAGCAATAAGCCTCTTTGCTTGCTCTGTCACCTCTATCAAGTCCAGGTGAAGATCATCTTTCAGAGACTGATAGGAGACCTGGAGCCTTTTGTTATACCACAGCAAGCTGACTGGAGAGAAGGCAAAAGTTGTACATCACGGATGTTAAACCTGACATAGCAAATCAAGGATGGCTTCGAGAAACGGCTCATCACAGGTGCCATATTCATTGACCTCTCTGCGGCTTATGACACAGTTAATCATTAGCTTCTTCTAACAAAGTGTATGACGTTACCAAGGACTTCATCCTTGTGTACTACATTAAAAACCTTCTCCAGAACCAGAGATTCTTCGTGGAATATCTGAGACAAGGAAGCAGATGGAATATGAAGAAGGTAGTAACTATTGTTATTCAATATCCACAATTGCAGTCAGTCATTGCCTGAAGGAACCTGGAGGTTTATCTTTGCTGATGACTGTGCAGTCACTGCTTAGGCCATCTGTTCTGAAAAACAAACCTTGTCTAAAGTCCTGTAAGAATTTACCACATACTGTAATGAAAATTACCCGAAGCTGAATCCGCCAAAACTCAGACCTGGGTATTCCACCTGAGGAACAAAAAAGCAGCTAAAACCCTTCAGATCCTCAGGGAAGGAATTTATTTTGAACACTGTCGGACTTCTAAATATCAGGGAGTAACTCCAGACGTCTACATATAAGAAATACTGCCTAAAAGTGAAACAAAAAGTGTCTGTCACAAACAACAGTATGGAAACTGACAAATACCACATGGGGAGATCACTAATGTACAGTGAGAACTAGAACACTACCGCTGTGTCGCTCCAGGGCTGAATACCCATGTTTAGCACGATACAAGCCCAGCCATACAAGAAACACAGGTGGGGCACTTAATGAGACCTACCGCATTATTACGAGCTGTTTAAGACCTACACCTACACCACTTTCTCGCAGGCATAACACCTCTTGAAATTAGATACAAGACAGCTGCTAGACGTGACAAAAACAAGGCTGTGACTATGCAAGCCCACCCTTTATAAGGCTGCCAGCCAGCACATCCTCAGGTGATATCAATAGAGAGATTCTTGCCAATTACCACAGCAAGCAAGAATCTCAGAGTGGCAGGGGAACTGTCAACATTTGGGAAAATGGATGGTTCTGACGGAAGAGCTAGCTTCTAGTCATACAGAGAAGTGGGCAACATGGAAGGCTCTCAACAGACTATGCTCTAGTACCACAAGATGCAAGACCAACCTGCAGAAGTGGGCCCTTTCTTTGGAGTAAGTTCTTTGCCAGTTACATGCTGCGCAGTCTAACAACCACCTACTACAGTGTTCTTCATGCCCAGCCTCATGCAGAATGATAAACCTGATGAGAGCAGCACCGAATGCACTCGACGTGACCAATTTGACTGATGTCAGTTCTGAAGTTCCTTTTGCTGATTATATACTTTGTACTTCTTACACAATAATAAGTAAACGCAAAATTTGAACGAAACTTCTATAGTTTGAATTATTGCCCACCACTGATCAGTTATGGTCACGAAAATATTCCACAAATCACTCCTGACCAACGACAGTGCACTGACGGTTCTTGACCGGAGTTGACGCACGTGGTCCGATGCTGCATGGCAGCCCTCCACCCAGTGAGTTGGCAGTGCAGTCCTTCAATGGTGTGGTGCATGAATTATACGCACACTAGGACGCCGGCTACCACTTTCTCGCGACATTCCCATGAAATGGCTGTTGCTGTAGGCTTTTGTCTGCATATTTCGTCCAGTAGATGGCGAAGGGTTCTGCTGTTGATGGCAGTTCAGTTTTTCATTTTGAAATGTGGTGTAAAGTAGATCATTTATCACTAATCTTGTAGAAAATATCGTACTTTCCTATCAGATTTATTCGCCGCATATTTGACGGCTATGATTCGACTTGTAAATAAGCAAAAATGTGTTTCGAACTCAAATGTTGTTACTATATGGTTGCTGCATATAGAAATTGTGAGTTTATAGCGGTAATGGCGTGGTTAGTTATGTTACTAAGGTGAAATAGCCACCATCTCTTTTACACACAAATTTTTGTGGTGCATTTTACAAGCACAGCCAAACCTATTTTTTGGCTTAAGAGCCAGTGCACAAGCGGCCGCCATCAGGAGGATGAATGCACATGTGTTGATTTTTTGGTGTCCAGGCACAACATATGTGTGGGTTATAGGTTATTTTCGACTTACATGAATTTTGAATTCCTGTCATTTGGGTTAAAGCACATGTGTGTTTCCTGCATTTTTCATATTTCCCATCATTTTAACTTGGGTCATGTGGGCTGTGGCTGCAGTGCCATCACATCAGTATATTAGCATTTGAATCAGAACTTCTATACTCCAATACGCATTAGGTTGTTGAATCGGTAGTATGTGCGTTGCATCTCTCTGCACAGAGCTGTCACCAGTGGTCGTTGGCATGACTGTATGCTAATGGGACTCAGAGCTTCTGTCCCTGCATAGCTTACCACTAACTCAACTGACTGTCATCAGCTAATGGTGGAGCAACTTCCGGGTGATGGTATGCTGGACTGTCAGACAGTAGCAGCAAGCTAAGTGGATGAAACTTAAGGAAACCATGGCCAAACTAAATTGTTTAAACTATGGTGTTAGAGGGGTGAGGGAATTTTTAAACTTGAAACACTTGAATTTTAAATTGGGGCAGCCAGCAATTAAAATCGGAGGAGAATCTGGTGTCTGACTTGAAGTCTATACTTAGAACAAATTACCTGACAACCGTGACTGCAGGTCCCTATTTGTCTGAGTCAATAATAGCTCATGAAAAACATGTTCTGTAGGGCAGCTCACTGACATTCATTGTCTAAGAGCCAGGCCTTCTCCTTAAGGAGAACAAACATCCTTTCTCTCAGATGGTAATCCAGTGCCACAGTGTCAGTATTTCAGGTTCTGGATACTGACGTTGTAGAGCCAGTGACTATATTCCAGGTCAGCCATCTTTGATTCTATCTTTATAGAACGTGTGCCAGTATCTCAAGGCAGCCAGTATGATAATGTACCGGCTTGAATTCTTGAATTCCATGCCAATTTACACTTAGGACAACAGCCGTAATTTGACAATGACATCATAGGAGTGGGGATAAAACCCACTTTTACAACTGGCCTATTTTTTGAATTCCCAGCCAGTTTTTGAATTTTCCACCATTTCTTGAATTTACTACCCAAAATTTGAATTTCTGGCATTTTGCAAATATGGCAAATGGACTTTGCTGTACGGGTGAAGGGGGCAGCAGTCTCATCATCAATGACATTGTAGATGACACACACTGCACCAAAACCTGGACTATCTACCTACTCCTGAATGTACTCAGTCATGTTGGCCTGACCATTAGCCTCTAACCCAAATTTCCTCTTTCTTCTCTTCCTCTCAGTTTCTGAAGAGGCAGGTGCCATCACAGGTGGCGACAAATCCGTGTCATTCAGAAATAAATGCGTCTGTACCTTTTCACCATTCACAACACTTCAACACAACTATCATCATAAATAGCTTCCTGTGCATCCATGGCAGTATCTACAACAAAATTACCATCTGTAGTAGCACTCTGAAGGAGGCAAAAATCTGTGACGCATGTTCTTCCCTGTGCATCTGGCCCAGGCTCTATGGCCCTGAAACAACAACCATTATCCAACGGCATATGTACTACTGCACATAAATCAATACCTCCCACATTGTTATTCACACACTCATTTACTTCAGTAAGGTACATACTTCATCTGGCACTGCAGCTAATGCAGGCTTCTCTTTTTCATATGATATTGATGCTGATAATTCTACATTACCCTCTACAATATCAACACTTTGCACATAATTTAAACTCACACTATTGACTTCTTATTACTTTCCATAGACAAACTTCCATCATATGTTCTTCATAACCTTCTGATCTATAATCATCATAACAAGTACCTAATGGAATCATAGTCATCCTCATGCACCCTATTTGATTATCCTAATCCAACACTTATTCATTAAATCCTACTGATACTTCAACACCAAAAGAATGCAGAACATTGTACTTAGTAATTCAATAAATGTAGTCTGGGAATGTTGTTCTTGCAGAGAAATCATGTATGGGGTTCCGCAAGATTCAATCTTCAAACAGAACTAGTTCTTTTCGCAGATGACGCTAGCATTGCAGTCAATATATACAGAAACATAAGTAATAGTAAAAAATGTTCTTAAAAGCGTAATTGAATCGTTTTCTGCAAATGTTCTCATTCTCATTTTAAAAAGACACAACATGTAAGTATTCAGTTCTTCACATCTGGCAGTACTACATCAACAACACACAGAAGTAATAAACAGGGTAGGAACATAAAAATTTTAGATGTCCATATTGATGAGAATTTAAACTTAAATATGCACATTGTGGACATCCTAAAACAACTTAGTCGAGCCACATTTGCATTTAGAATCATTGCAGATCTTGGGAATAGAAATGAGTAAATTGATGTAATTTGCATTTTTTCATTCATTAGTGTTTTGTGGTAACACATCTTTAAGAGGGAAAGCCTTCATAGTTCAAAAACGTGCTGTAAGAACAATATGTGGTGCTTACCAATGATCATCTCGTAGACATTTGTTTAATGAGTTGGACATTCCCACCACTGCTTCACAGTGTATTTATTCCCTCATGAAGTTTGTTGTAAATAGTCCACTGCAGTTCAAAAGCAACAATGACATAAATAATTGCAGTACTAGAAGGAAAAATGACAACCATTACTCCACATTAAGGTTGTCTTTAGTACAAAAAAGGGTGCACGACGCTGAAACTACAATTTCTGATCACTTATCAAGCGATATAAGTCTATTTCATAGAAGAATTTCTGTTATTGTAGTGTGCAAAAAGTGGTGAGTATTGCTCAAATGGTTCAAATGGCTCTGAGCACTATGGGACTTAACGTGGTGAGTATGAATTAATAACTCACATCTGTATATTTAAAAAAAAATTGTAAGGTGACTGTAAAATGACTCATTCCACATCATTATGATTTATCTTGAAAAATGATTTGTAGAACATGAAACTAACTAATTAAATGACTAACCAAGTACCTCTTCACTACTATACTCTACTTTATCTTACTCATTACCTTCACTATTGTCCATAACATATATTTCAAACCTCTCTTTTGTTGCTCCTCTCTTTTCTTCTCAATATTCTGTAAAATCATCACTTAACCTGTTTATCTCTTCCATACACTCATGATACAGGGTGGTGATTTTACCGACGTTGTTCCTTGTGCTGCAATGCAGGCTGTATACATTCCATGATTCTGGAACATTGTAGGTAAGTTCATTAATAAGTGTGATCATGGTGTATGCTGAAAAATTAGTAGTTCTACTTTTTGCCACCACCAGGTGAAAATATGATGCTGTAAGCAGTCAGAATGTGGTGTGGTTGCAGGAAAAGGGAGGGACGATCAAACACATGAAACAATGGTTCTCGTACTTTTATTAGGATATAGTCACAACTTACTACATGTGTACAAAATGATCTCCTGACTCAGCCACATAATATGCATCCATAATATGCCATGGTCGACAGTTGTTCACAGCATATCCATTGTAATCAGAGTGATATGTCATCATATGTTACCCTTCAGATCATGAAGAGTCTGGTTACATCCCTGATAAACATTATCTTTTAGATTTCCCCACAACCAGAAGTCACATGGATTTAGTTGGGGGATCTGGAGGGCCATACATCTTGAAATCATCTAGAGATTATGTGGCATTACCTAAGGTTTCTTGAAGCAAATCCTTCACCTGGCAAGCAACATGTGATGCTGCCTCATCTTGCACGAAAACAGTGGTGAGGATACATCTGTGTTTTTGCATGGCTAGAATCACATGCTGCTCAAGGATGTCCTTATAGTATTCAGATATCACTGTACGCCTAACCAGGCTCACAAGTTGTCATCTCCTCAAAGCAAAATGTACTGAGAATAAAGGAACTTGTGAAACCACACCACACAGTCACATCAGCTAAGTGCAGTGGATGTTCCTACACAACATGTGGTGAAGTAGAATCCCATAAGTGGCCGTTATGTGCGTTCACAGAACCAGGCAGAGTAAAGTGTGTCTCTTCCATCCAAAGAATATTCCCTGGCCACATGTTATCCATTTACATGTGTGCTAAAAAACAAAGGGCAAAGTCACAACATTGTACCCTATCTTGGGACTTCACTTGATGCACATTCTGAATCCTGTAGGGATACTAGTGTAAAATGCACTGTAAAATCTTTTGAACTGTTGACCAGGGGAGAGACAATTCCCATGACACATCTAGAGCATTTTCTGCAGAATTTGAGGTATGTGCTGCAAGGTTGGCTATAGCTACAGCAACTTCATCAACAACTGCCATGGGAATGGGCCACCTCCCCCTCCCTGCTACTCCACCTAATTCAACTGTTTCTTCACATTTCCTGATAATATTCTGTAGCCCACTTATTGATTCAGGTCTCTTTGCAGCTGTTTCTGTCGGCGGTATTCCGGCAATGCAGCGGTGCCATTATGATAAACCAACTTTACCAGCGGTGCATGATGCGATTGTTCTCTCCTTCTTGAAGCGATCTTCTTACTCGATTGGGAGGGATCTCGTCTTCTATCAAAGTTTTCTAGTGAAATGCCTACTACTGCATAGTAACAGGCACTGTTACGTTCACAAATAGAGTTTATTACATCAATTATAAATCGGATTAACTTTAGATCGACAATAACTTTATACAGCCAACTAATAACAAGAACAGGCTCTCCTTACGGTTCTGAGTCAAATTCTGTTTTGTGTTATACATCAATTTTAGTTATGAAGTCCCACAATTACGGGAATAAGCATATGTTATGAATAAATAACTAGTAGTTTATGTTCCTTAATGGCAATTGTAGTTAGTGTGAAACAAAACAGCTATGACAAATGCAAGGTTGACACGGAGTACCTAACGACATTGCATTGTATCACAGGATCACCTAATAATATAGTAATGTAATAACTGCAATAATTATTCACACCATCTTGCACACACATTAAAAACTTTTCCTGGACCAATCAACGTAACTACTCACAAAGATAATGCAATGCAGTTACTAACTGAATAATTTTCTGTACTGACAGAAACAGTATACTCATAATGAAACTTTTGAATGCCAAAAGAACTTGTAATGATAGATAATGAAAATAGTAAATACAATAAACGAATTGTTTCCACTGTATTTAATCCTCTTGTTTCAAAATGTGACCGCATGCTGCTAACAAGAAACTGCCCTTTACAAGTAAACATTACTTAGCCGAATTGTTGCTGTGACGTCACTGTTCGGTGGCAGATAAATAATTTCCATTTTCCTCGTCCCTTCATTTAATGTTGTGGTGCTTTAATTACTACATAGTGGCACACCTCTTCTTGAGCTGTCTCACATATAGCCGCATTATAAATATTCCTCCATAAGTATTTCATCGATCATTACACAGCGCTCACAGTTACACGCAGAGCACACAGCACAATCACAACTAACTGCCTGCCACAGAGAATTGCTCCCAAAGTTATTACAATAAAGTAAGTCTGTGGCCAATCAGTGCAGTTTCTCGTACAAGGACAATACATGCTTTCCTTCCTTTTTTAACACACATTCTACTTTTCAGCTGAGTTTAACTTTCGAAATAATTAATTACACAAACAATATTGTCTGCAAAGACTGAAGCGCTCAGAGAGAAGTGACAATATTTATGCAAACAGTTCCTTATGTTACTGTGTTACTGGTTACAGTATCAGAATAAAGGTGCATACTTTGAAATATTCGAGATCCTATTATGAACTGAAATGAATAACCTCACAAACCAAATTTATTCAATTCCTTTTATGTTTTGTAAATGATTGACTTTAAGTGTATGTTACTTTCTTGGCAATACTGTCATTACAAGCAGATGGGGCAATGAAGGAGTTCTGTTTTAGCAAACACGTATTTACTATACAATGTCAGTAGGGTTGCCAGCTCTCATGTATTTTATGAGGTCTCCAGTGTTATATCTATATTTTCTCCCATCTCCCATATTTTCAACAGGTCTCCTGTATTGTTTGATAATTTTTCCCTCGTGTTTCATGAAGCTGTATTTCTTTATTTATGCTACCATTTCTGTATCATCCAAATAATATCGTTCCCAAATCAACAATCGATATTTTAGTGATGAGTAACAAATGGATTGATGTAAGAAATAGAAATTATGTTGAAATTATTAAGGCTAAATTACAAACAGTTACAAATTTCAACTTTTCTTGCAGAGTTTTTCAGTTATGTAAAATATGTCACGTTTTTGAATGAGTGCAAAGCAAATGGCAAATATGAATAGAGCTATGATCCTATGAAAGTTGCTGTAGCTAAATATTCGGTAAACATCAACAGTGCTACGATTCTATGAAAGTTGCTACAGTTAAATATTACAGTAAATATGGGTAGTTATGAAAGTCGTTTTAATTAAACATTTTGAGTACCATGTACATGTTCTGTAAAGATGCAAATGTTTGGGGAAACACTCACTATTTGTGTACATTTTTGTATACAGTTGTATATAACGTTCTTCTAAAGGTACAACATGTCAATAATATCACGATGGGACTACTTTGGCCATCATTTCGAAAATTTCCCATATTTTTAGTTTCAAAATCTGACAACCTTAGAAGGTGAAATGAGGATGACATTGCTCATTGTATCCGCCTGTTCACTCAGGTGCTTAGTGATAAATTTTGTGCTGTCATATGGTAATGTCACATGAAGTGAAAATATTGCCTACAACGACAAACCACAGGCTTGGTTTATCCAGCCCAAACGGGGGAAGGCAGTGCAATTAGGCTCTACATGTGGCACAATGTGGTGCACAATAGGCGAGTTGGAAGACAAGGCACCTGTTTGTATGTTTTTAACAGCGAACGAATTTGGGTGTGGCATGCATGACATCTCAGCAATGGAGGTGCAGGTGATCCAGCTGGATAGATCGATGGGGCTTGGAAGTAGCCCAGTTTGTGATCGAAGTGGAGTCCATCATGAAATCATAGAGTAAGATTTCTGATACAGTCCACTGTTTATTAGCATTGTTCACCGGCTGAGCACTGTCGTGAAGTGTGTCATTACCATGGAGGATGTTTTCGATAGCCTCAGGTACCATAGCGTAAGAACTGCTGTCTGGATGTGCGAACTTCACAGCACAATGGTGGTAGGACATCAGAACTGTAGTTGCTGGTCGTCATAGGACACCAAATGAAGTGCTGCACTGTGGATGAGATGTGTGTTGTATAATAACGTGACCAGAATCCAAGTAACCACTTTTTTTGATTTTCACTATGGTGGTACAAACATGATACATCTGCACACTTAACGAACTGACAGTCAAAGATCGCTCACATGTGGTCTCAAAGGACCGCCAGCAATGTTCTTTTTAGTCGCAGAGTTCTCCCAAGTTCATACCCATGCGATACCCCCAGGTATCCTTGTACCTAACAGGAAACAAGCTGGGGATTCCACTTCTGGTGTAGTCAGTCAGTGCACGTTATTGGCCTCTTCCAGCCCTTAACATTTTAGCCAACTCTTGCTTAGAACCACATGGAGTTTACTGTTCACAACAATAACCGATTGGTGAAGCAGTGAAAATGATCCTATATTTGCAATCATGATAACCATAACTACCTAATTGATTTGTCACTATGTTAGCTTTCTGGCCTCCTCTTGGCCACTGAGTTTACAAGTCACTTACTTCTTCCAGCCCCATGATAAATATTCACATTACTATTAAAGTTTCTATAATATTCTGCTTATTCGCTTATTGTTAGGCTTAGGACTCAACATCCTTCATGCCACGAAAACGAATGGCACTGTGAGTGCTCACAAGCTTAAACAATGAGTACTTCTTCATCTAGGTACTTGAACCTATCACGTTGTTACGGTCTACTAGCTACACAAACATATTACCAGTCTTTATTGCACAAATTTCCATAATTGGTCTTACTTTTAATCAAATCCAATGCACCCCACAGATTTAACATTACATTCAAATATCCTGTTTTCCTTCAAAGAAACCAGTAAAAGATTTACAAGAATGAACACAACCACTTCCTTTTAAAACTAGCAGCCTTGAGAAGACTTATAATAATATAAACTTAATTTGAGATCTCAATGACGTCATCACATCCTTACCCGGTTAGTTGTAAGGCCAGGAAAACCATGTTCTACCATGAACTTACTCAACGTCAGTACCCAATACTTTCTTACACAACCTGCGATATATATTACTTTGATTTTATCAGTTACATTATTAGTTACTGTGGGACTCATCACATACAAAATGATTCTCGGTGCTTCCACACGAAAATTCACTACTTCCATCCGGATCTGGGCAATAGACAGACGGTCAGTCCCTCCCTCCAACAGTTCCGTTAAATAATACATCATTTTCTAACATATATTTGTAACTTGCAGATTTCCTACGTTAGTGCTAAGGTAAAAAATGGCTTCTGATGTGTACAAAGTCATAATGAATCCTACAGTTAATGCACGGTATTTTAAACATAGTTAGTGATATAGCTATTTTACCTAATTCTAGACTGGATAGACAATCCCTATTGGTTAGAGGAGTTTTACTTATGTCCTGCGCTAAACTACTTGATTATTACTCAAATTTCTGTGGTGATTATTAGAGAACCGGTAGTTTTCAAACAACATCGCAGGTTTCTACTTAATATTCCTTAAAAGTAGCTTGAGGTGAAATCACATGATACATACAATTAGTTTAATGATTTTTTTACGTATTGTGTCTGAAACAGCAAAGACGTTGAATCCGTAGCCTATATCATGGCAGTCTCGACGCTTTTATGTTAAGTCTGCTCGCCGATTGCGAGGTGCGATTGTCGATTGTTTTGCTGCTGCTGTTCCGAAGTGCAGTGTGCGAAGACCTGTGGTATATCTTAACATTTGTGTAGAATTACTGATATTTGGATTGAGATTGTTGTTTATGAAATCGAGATTGCGTACCCTGTGAAGAATACTTTTGTGGAGCTATGAATGCCCGTAAGTATTTGTCAGATGAAATATTTCAACCCGTGGAGAAATAGTTTTCTGCAGTGGGTGATTCGTCTTTTAGTCGTGTCAGCGATAAATTAGCGAACGTTCGTATTTATTTTTGTTTATAACAAAAATCAAGGAGGAAAAATTGTTTACGTTACTAATGTAATTGTTTTCTCGCTGATGATCGAAAGTTTGCTTGGTGAGATTAAAAATGAACGTTGTTAATAGAATGGGAATGGATATGTATAAATACTCGTAGAAGCAATCTCAGTTCTTTCCCATTGTGCATGTCGCATTGTAGTATAACCAGCGTGTTTAATAGGACGAAACAGTAATTTTGTTCTCCCATTTTGACACGTATACCATAAAGTGGAAGTAAAGTATATTCTGCGTCAAGAAACAACACAATTGACGGCTCACCTTTACCTATGGCGGTACCGACCTTTCCATTAAGCGTATATGAAGCAGTCAGGTGTGTTGAGAGATTTTCTGTGTTATTGACGCAGTACGTTAGATTGTTACTGTATGCTACGCATTTTGAACCGTGTGCTTTGTATCTTATTAATTAATTTAATTGTGTAATTTGATTATTTGATCTTGTGAGTTGGAGTGCAGTGTGTGTACTTGTAATATAGAGCAGTGCTGACATTTTAGCTGTTGCCCAAGTGTGTTTCGCAGCCGCGCTTTAATTCTTATTTGAATGGAAATCTGTATTTCTCGTGTAATATATCATCTTTGCTCTATAAATTTGTTCTGTCTTGATACGAAGATTAACTTCTCCATATTTGTGTAGTTTGGAAGGCAGTGGGGTAAAAATTACGTAGTATATCGCTTTTTGTAGTCTCCATAGTTCATAGACATGTTCGTAAAATGTATCAAATATACCCTTCCGAGTCCTTCAATTATCTAATGTAGGTGTCCAGAAATTACACCACAGATCCAATTTTTATAGTGAAAAGGACGTTAAGTATGGCTCAGACAGTGACATCATGATATCCTAGAAGCCAATCCTTTATCACATCTTATATGTCACTTTCCAGTTTATTGGCTTCGCCAATTCACAACCAGGTTATCACCTTCTGCTGTAACCTGGGTCTCGAGCTGCACCACGGGCAATTGGGAGTGGGGGTTGAGTTGGGGTCCACTGGCACACACTATATGGCAGTTCTGCACAAGTCAGTCTGTTTTTGTGTTCATGATGGTCTTCACAATTTTTCTGGTGCATTGAAGATAGCAATATGGCCATTCTGCTTTGACCAGTGACATTGGTATTCTTATCATTGATGGTTGTAATGATGGAGATTAATCTGTAGCATAGTCAGAGGTGTATACCATGCTAAAAAGTTGCAGGTTGACAAATGGTTTGACTGCTCTTTTTTGTGTGTTTCAATGTCAGTTGCATTGTTATGAATTGTTGGCATTCAGTATAATTATCTTTTAAGTAAACATTGTGGATTGATGATAAAAGAAGAAAACCAAAGAAACTTTGCAATAATTGTTTTCAACAGGTTGCGTAGGCAAAATTCGACTTTACATCAGTGTGACACATGTTATTTCTAAATGAAGTTATTGCTGCCTTCCGTCTGAACTCCCATGTTTTTTGTATGCATTCGGCGTATCTGTGAGAGACATCTGGTTAAGAAGTTTGTGTATAGAACTAAGAAAATATGAAGGGAAGTTAATTTATGGTAATATCATTACGAAAAATGAATTTACCAAACTGTGAAATTAACTTATTTTACCGAAGCCCTGCTGCCTCTACCTAAAACTAGGCCCATTGTACATACAATCTGTTAAAAAAAAAAAAAAAAAGAAAGAATAACTCACTCCAAATTCATATTCTGTGAAATTTATTGATTGAAATATTATGCTTTCAGAGGCGTGGACAGATTTCTTCAAAGAAGCAGGTCTTGGACCTGATGTGGCTGGAAGTTACGGCAATATATTTTTTATGAATAAAATAGAAAGAAGTCACTTACCGTACCTCAACAGAGAGGTCTTAGGAGAAATGAATATCTCAGTTCTTGGTCATATTCTTATGATTCTGAAACATGCTCGGCTAGTTAGTGATAGGGTAAGCATTTGTAGATGGATTCACTTTTAGAAACAAGAGTTCATATCTTGGTTGAATCATGTAGCTCCTTCTCATTTTTAATATAATAAGTATGTTGAATAAGATGTTGGAAATCAGTTTTACATCAGTAATTTAGTAAACAAGAAAGTGGTACTTTGTAAGTAAACTTTAGAATTTGACTTACATGTGATATATCTTTCACAATTTAAATTTTTCTGTCTAAATGTGTGTGTCTCTTTTACCAGCAGTTAGTTACTCTGCCTAGATTTAAAAAATTACAGATAATATTAATGTTCAGAACTATTTAAGTTCCATTTATTTAATTGTTAGTAGCAGGGAACATATTTTGGCTTGTTAATTTGATATACTGGTATGCGATAAGGTGCGGACAGTTCTGTTATATGTAATTACTGTCCTTAATGAAACACAAAAGTATATGAGTAAAGGCTGCTGTAACTCTTATGTAAAGGTGGTGACTTGTTTGCATAGCTTCCCCCTCCCATTTCTCTCTCTCTCTCTCTCTCTCTCTCTCTCTCTCTCTCTCTCCCTCCTCCCCCCCCCCACCCCACCCCTACCCCCAATCCCAAGTCTCAACTGCCAAGTCAGGCATTAGCCTCGGAGGAGGAAAGAACTCTTTGTTTATAAAATGATGAAAACTGCCCATGCACTATTTATTACTACCTTAGTACATAGAGATCCGGGTAGGATTAAATAAATGCTATTGGAGCAGTAGTCCCCCTACCGAGCGAGGTGGCGCAGTGGTTAACACACTGGACTCACATTCGGGATGACGATTGTTCAATCCCGCATCTGACCATCCTGATTTAAGTTTTCCGTGATTTCCCTAAATCGCTCCAGGCAAATGCCAGGATGTTTCCTTTGAAAGGGCACAGCCTACTTCCTTCCCCGTGCTTCCCTAATCTGATGAGACCGATGACCATGTTGTTTGGTCTCTTCCCCCAAAAAACCCAAACCCTTATCATAAACCGTGGGAAAACTGAACCTATAAAGGCGTCCTCTCGCTGCAAAAAATATTTCTTGCATCAGAGGTGGCTTATATCCATCAAAATAATTGTACAGGCTTACCATTACCTCTTTGTAGCTAAGAACACTGTGCAAGTGTGCAGTGATAATGCAAACCTTTCTTATGAACTTGTTAGTGTAGTTGTTAAGTAAACTGAGCAAGAATATAAATGCAAAATTGTCAAGGAAGTAGGACTGGATGAGAAATCTGTTGTAGATAACTAGGAAAAGTTCAACCAGGTCCTTTGAAATTATAATCATACACAAAAAGGTATGATTTGATTGTAACATTGTGTGAGCCTTGCCACCTAAAAGTCATCACCAACAGCTTTTCAATAACTGATAGAACTGATTAACACCCCCCCCCCCCCCCCCCCCCCCCGTGCCAGTGTATCTGGTATAAGGACCGGAAGAACAAGATGAGAAAGTAGGACAAATAACTGGACATACATACAATCGGTTTCTCCTGCTCTGTTTGTGAGAACAGGGAAGTGAATGACTAGCAATGATGTAAAGTATCTATCACTATGCGTTGCACAATTTCTTTTGTTATATGTATGTATGAGCAAAGAATCGACTGGTAATTGTGTCCATACCGTAGGTTGAGTTTACAAATAACTGTGACAATCTTTATGCTGCTCTCCCCCCCCCCCCTTCCCCCCACTGTTCCAATTAAGGAGAAAAGTAATAAACCCCATTAAGATCTGTGCTTTTGACCCTGTAAAGGCCTTCATTCTCGTTTTGCTCAAAGTTCGTTTGCAGCGCAACTCAGTGATGTGTGCGCACCATAATTTTATTCTGTGTACTTCACAGCTACTATGAGTATTGTGCATGAAAATTCTGTTGATGTTCATGTAAGTTACAGACTTAAGAGTCATTCCATGTTAAGTCACCCAGGCCTTGACACCAACCATGTCAGATTTTGATGAAACTTGGTACAATCACTTCCTTTATCATTCTGAAAGCACTTGTAAAATTTTTTTGCTCTATCTCTTATAGTTTTTTTTTAATAAATTTTTAAAGTTTTTAGATTTGGCCTTGTTTCAGCAGTCGGAAATTATAACTTAAACGTGTCCTCACAACTAAAAAAAATTGTATATTAAAGAATACTCAAGATATCAGTATGAAATTTTGGAATAAGTTTGTGTATTATATCTAAATGTTAAAAAAAATTACCATAAAGATATATTAAATTCTTCCAAATGAAAAAAAATTTATAAGTTTTTTATTTTTTTTAGCTAACGGATGTTTAGTTTTAGAAAAACTGTAATATCTAGAGTCTCAGACCTGATAGAAAGCTCAAATTTGTTTTAAAATACTCTTAATTGTATAGGCTATTAGGTAAAAGAAAAATTATGTTGGCTTCTTAACCTGTTTAATAGTTATCTAATTTTTAAAATAATAATTAATTATATTTTAAAAATAAAAATGCCAAGTGACTTAGACACCGAAAATAAGTTTTTGTCTTCTTGGAGTAACAATGTACACTTGGATTTTGTATTGTTACTCCTGTGTTTTGAAGTAAAAAATTTTTACAGTGTTAAATAGTGCTTGGATAGTATTTTATTAAGTTTATTCGAACTCCCAGTAAGTACTGTTGCTTAGTTTACAGAGATTCTTTTCCAATATCCTACAAAAGTAACCAGAACAGTAATCAGACCAAAAGTGAAATCAGTATGTCAGATATTCAAACCTGTAGTGTAGGGTTATTTAAAAAATCTGACTGTTTCCAAACAACCTACACACCTTCAAAAAAGTTACAACCGGTATCAGAATTGAGTGAGGAAGAAAAAGATTTGATCCACTTACGATCTGGAATTAATCTGTGTGAATTTAAGAATATATGTTCACACCACAGCTACTACTTTTTAAATGTTTTTGAAAAGTATCAAACATGTGTAGACCCACTAAAAAAACACAAAAAGCCCATCAAAAAATCGTTGAGAAGTGTAGGCTTGGATCTTTCTAAACAATTACTGACAAAAAATATTAGCATAAAACCTGGACAAAAGCTTTGCTCAACATGCCGTAACTTTTGTGAGGAAAAATTAAGAGTTGAAGTCAATGAAAGTGAAACAGATGATGAAGTCATGGTTGAATTAGAATCATTGGCATCCAGAAATGAATCCCTTGTACAAACAAACATTGCTCTTGATAATTTAGGTTTAACACCGATAAAGCTTCAGGGCTTGTCAGAACAAAGTAAAGGGTCTTATTTTAAAAGGAAGGTTAGCAGTATTGAAAAGACTGCAAAAAAAGGTGGTTTCAAAAGCATTAAAATATGATGCACCAAGTTCTGATGATGACGAAGAAGATAAAAGTGTGGTTGAGAAAGCAAAGGCTTTTGATGTAATGATTTCTCTTATGAAAGAGAAGATTTCATCTGTTGGGAGGTCTAGAAAAATCCAGATTCTGACCTTGGCTCCAGATTCTTGGAGTCGAAAGAAAGTGATGAAAGAATTTAATGTAAGTGAGTACATGGTGCGACAAGCTAGAAAGCTAAAATCTGAATAGGGTATTTTGGAAACTCCTGGTCCAAAAAAAGGTAAAACTCTTTCTGAAAATACAGTAAGACTTGTAACAGATTTTTATGAAAAGGATGAAAGTTCCAGAGTGCTACCTGGAACAAAAGGCAAAGTAAGTGTTCAAAAAAAATGTGTACATGCAAAAAAGACTCATTTTGTGTAACTTGAGAGAACTCTATTATTCTTTCAAATGGGAGAATACTGAGGTAGAAGTAGTATTTTCAAAATTTGTTTTTTGAGACCTAAATGGTGTATCCTTGCTGGTGCTGCAGACACAGACACTGTATGTGTGTGCAGTATCTACCAGAATGTTAAACTATTACTGGATGCTGTGAACATTGAAGAATCTTATAAAGACCTAATTAAGATGCTTGTGTGCAACACGGAAAACCAAAACTGCATGCTACATCATTGCAACAGCTGTCCAGCAATTACTGCACTAACAGAGTGCTTAACTGAAAAACTAAGTGAAGATTATGATTAAGAAGAAGAAATTGTAATCAGTCAGTGGGTTAACACAGACAGGGCAGAAATGATCAAACAGTCTATCAGTGTTGAAGACTACATTTCTTTATTGGTTAGGTCATTGGAAAAGCTCACCCCACATCAAATCCCAATCAGCAGCCTTTAAAAGATTGAAAGAAGACCCACCACCGAAAACAGCAATTATTGTGATGGATTTCAGTGAAAATTATTCCTTTGTTATACAAAATGAGATCCAAAGTTACCACTGGAATAGAGGCGGTTGTACTCTACACCCAGTTGGAGTTTTTATAAGAAATGAGAAAAACAATGTTTTTGTTTCCAACCACTGTTTTATTAGTGTTGACCAAGAACATGACACTGGTTTTGTTAACTTTGTACAAAAAGAAATTACAAAGTGGCTGTCATTACATCATGCTGTCATTGACTCAGTTCACTACTTTACAGATGGTTGTGCTGGGCAGTACAAAAATAGAAACAGTTTTAAAAATTTGACTGAACACTTCAGAGACTTTAATTTGAAGGCCCAACACTCTTTTTTTGCAACAAGTCATGGGAAGTCAATTTGTGATGGCCTAGGAGGAACTATTAAAAGAATTTTAAGGAAAGCCAGTCTACAGCTTTCAGACAAAGAACAAATAATGACAGCAATCGATGTGTATAAGTTTTGTGAAAAAAAATATTGAAAACATTCATTTTCACTTTATTGACAAAAAAGAAGCTAATTTGCTACGGTTAAAACTAGAAAAACGTTTTTCAGCAACCCGAACCATTCCTGGAACTAGAAGTTTTCGTAACTTCAAACCACTTCCAACAAACAACCTTGAAATTAGGACTACAGATAGTGTAAAACCCTCCTTAGTCTTTTCTTTCCATTCTTCTTCTGATTGGGTTCGTGTTGAACCATCCATAAATAGCTATGTGGCTGCAAATTATGATGGTAACTGGTACTTTGGACTGGTAAAAACAATATTCAGTGATGAAGAAGATGCAGAAATTCTATTTCTACATCCTTCAGGACCCGCTGCATCATTTTATTGGCCTGAAAGAGAAGATTCCTGCATAGTGCCTTTGGAGCACATAGTCTGTGTAGTAGACGCACCTCAATCAAGCGGCACTGGGAGAATGTATTACTTCAAAAAAGACTGTATCAAAAGAACTGAAAGCTCTTGGATGAAGTGGAAAAACAGTTTGAATCAGCATTAATGTTTATGAAAAAGACAAAATTACTCAAAAAATTCAATGTTCCAAGCAATCAGTTGGGTTATACATAAGTGCCGTAAGTAAACTATCTTTGTACATAATTCTAATGTAATCTACTATAATTGATAAACATGTTAAAAAGCCATCATTATTTTTGTTTTATCAAGTAGCCTATATGTTTAAGAATAAATTAAAACAAATTTGAGCATTCTATTAGGTCTGAGACTCGAGATATTGCAATTCTTATAAAACAAAACATCCGTAAAAAAAAAGAAAAAAATACATATATATGTATTTTTTTCATAGAAAATATTAATATATTTTAATAGCATCATTTTTATCTTCAAATATGTATAATAAATAAACTTGCTGCAAAAATTCATGATGTTATCTGAAAGAGTTTTTAAGATAAGCATATTTAAAGTTTTGAATACAAATTAAACTGACTATTTCCGAAGGTTCAGAAAACGCAAAACATAAAAACTTTAAAAATTTATAAAGAAAACTGTAAGAGATAGAGCAAAAAAAAATTGCAGGTGTTGTCAGGATGGTATTAGAACCATTTGAGCCAAATTTCATGAAAATCTAAGGAGGTGGGTGTAAAATTTATTTTTTATTGGGTGATTTGATTTGGAATGACCCCGCGGGAAAAATATATTTAAAAACAAAGATGATGTGACTTACCATACGAAAGCGCTGGCAGGTCGATAGAAACACAAACAGACACATACATACACACAAAATTCAAGCTTTCGCAACAAACTGTTGCCTCATCAGGAGAGAGGGAAGGAGAGGGAAAGACGAAAGGAAGTGGGTTTTAAGGGAGAGGGTAAGGAGTCATTCCAATCCCGGGAGCGGAAAGACTTACCTTAGGGGGGAAAAAAGGACGGGTATACACGCGCGCGAGCACGCACGCACACACACACACACACACACACACACACACACACACACACACACACACACACATATACAGACACAAGCAGACATATGAGGGGGAAAAAAGGACGAGTATACACTCGCGCACACACACACACACACATATACAGACACAAGCAGACATATGAAATATGTCTGCTTGTGTCTGTATATGTGTGGATGGATATGTGTGCGTGTGCGAGTGTATACCCGTCCTTTCTTCCCCCTAAGGTAAGTCTTTCCACTCCCGGGATTGGAATGACTCCTTACCCTCTCCCTTAAAACCCACTTCCTTTCGTCTTTCCCTCTCCTTCCCTCTTTCCTGATGAGGCAACAGTTTGTTGCGAAAGCTTGAATTTTGTGTGTATGTATGTGTCTGTTTGTGTTTCTATCGACCTGCCAGCGCTTTCGTATGGTAAGTCACATCATCTTTGTTTTTAAAATAATATTAATTATATTTTAAAAATAAAAAGTACCAAGTGACTTAGACACACAAAATAAGTTTTTGTCTTCTTGGAGTAACAATGTACGCTTGTATTTTGTTTTGTTACTCCTGTGTTGTGAAGTAAAAAATTATTACAGTGTTAAATAGTGCTTGGATAGTATTTTATTAAGTTTATTCGAACTTTCAGTAAGTACTGTTACTTAGTTTACAGAGATTCTTTTCCAATATCCTATAAAAGTAACCAGAACAGTAATCAGACCAAAAGTGAAATCAGTATGTCAGATATTCAAACCTGTAGCATAGGGTTATTTAAAAAATCTGACTGTTTCCAAACAACCTACACACCAACAACCTACGCACCTTCAAAAAAAGTTACAACCGATATCTGAATTGAGTGGGGAAGAAAAAGATTTGATCCACTTATGATCTGGAATTAATGTGTGTGAATTTAAGAATATATGTTCACACCACAGCTACTACTTTTTAAATGTTTTTGAAAAGTATCAAACAACATGTGTACACCCATTAAAAAAAAAACACAAAAAGCCCATCAAAAAATCGTTGAGAAGTGTAGGCTTGGATCTTTCTAAACAATTACTGACAAAAAATATTAGCATAAAACCTGGACAAAAGCTTTGCTCAACATGCCGTAACTTTTGTGAGGAAAAATTAAGCGTTGAAGTCAATGAAAGTGAAACAGATGATGAAGTCATGGTTGAATTAGAATCATTGGCATCCAGAAATGAATCCCTTGTACAAACAAACATTGCTCTTGATAATTTAGGTTTAACACCGATAAAGCTTCAGGGCTTGTCAGAACAAAGTAAAGGGTCTTATTTTAAAAGGAAGGTTAGCAGTATTGAAAAGACTGCAAAAAAGGCGGTTTCAAAAGCATTAAAATATGATGCACCAAGTTCTGATGATGACGAAGAAGATAAAAGTGTGGTTGAGAAAGCAAAGGCTTTTGATGTAATGATTTCTCTTATGAAAGAGAAGATTTCATCTGTTGGGAGGTCTAGAAAAATCCAGATTCTGACCTTGGCTCCAGATTCTTGGAGTCGAAATAAAGTGATGAAAGAATTTAATGTAAGTGAGTACATGGTGCGACAAGCTAGAAAGCTAAAATCTGAATAGGGTATTTTGGAAACTCCTGGTCCAAAAAAAGGTAAAACTCTTTCTGAAAATACAGTAAGACTTGTAACAGATTTTTATGAAAAGGATGAAAGTTCCAGAGTGCTACCTGGAACAAAAGGCAAAGTAAGTGTTCAAAAAAATGTGTACATGCAAAAAAGACTCATTTTGTGTAACTTGAGAGAACTCTATTATTCTTTCAAATGGGAGAATACTGAGGTAGAAGTAGGATTTTCAAAATTTGTTTCTTGAGACCTAAATGGTGTATCCTTGCTGGTGCTGCAGGCACAGACACTGTGTGTGTATGCAGTATCCACCAGAATGTTAAACTATTACTGGATGCTTTGAAAATTGAAGAATCTTATAAAGACCTAATTAAGATGCTTGTGTGCAACACGGAAAACCAAAACTGCTTGCTACATCATTGCGACAGCTGTCCTGCAAATACTGCACTAACTGACTACAAAACTAAGTGAAGATTATGATTTAGGAGAAGAAATTGTAATCAGTCAGTGGGTTAACACAGACAGGGCAGAAATGATCAAACAGTCTATCAGTGTTGAAGACTACATTTCTTTATTGGTTAGGTCATTGGAAAAGCGCACCTCGCACTCGTTTATAGCAAAATCCCAATCAGCAGCCTTTAAAAGATTGAAAGAAGACCCACCACCCAAAACAGCACTATTTTATTAGTGATAACCAAGAACATGACACTGGTTTTGTTAACTTTGTACAAAAAGAAATTACAAATTGGCTGTCATTACATCATACTGACTTTGACTCAGTTCACTACTTTACAGATGGTTGTGCTGGGCAATACAAAAATAGAAACAAGTTTTAAAAACTTGACTGAACACTTGAGAGACTTTAATTTGAAGGCCCAACACTCTTTGTTTGCAACAAGTCATGGAAAATCAATTTGTGATGGCCTAGGAGGAACTATTAAAATAATTTTAAGGAAAGCCAGTCTACAGCTTTCAGACGAAGAACAAATAATGACAGCAAACGATGTGTACAAGTTTTGTGAAAAAAATATTGAAAACATTCAATTTCACTTTATTGACAGCTGATTTGCTACGGTTAAAACTAGAAAAACGTTTTTCAGCAACCCGAACCATTCCTGGAACAAAAAGTGTTCATAACTTGAAACCACTTCCAACAAACAACCTTGAAATTAGAAGGACTACAGATAGTGTAAAACACTCCTTAGTCTTTTCTTTCCATTCTTCTTCTGATTGGGTTCGTGTTGAACCATCCATAAATAGCTATGTGGCTGCAAATTATGATGGTGACTGGTACTTTGGACTGGTAAAAGCAATATTCAATGATGAAGAAGATGCAGAAATTCTATTTCTACATCCTTCAGGACCCGCTGCATCATTTTATTGGCCTGAAAGAGAAGATTCTTGCATAGTGCCTTTGGAGCACATAGTCTGTGCAGTAGACGCACCTCAATCAAGCGGCACTGGAAGAATGTATTACTTAAAAAAAGACTGTATCAAAAGAACTGAAAGCTCTTGGATGAAATGGAAAAACAGTTTGAATCAGCATTAATGTTTATGAAAAAGACAAAATTACTCAAAAAATTCAGTTTCAAGCAATCAGTTGGGTTATACATAAGTGTCGTAAGTACACTATCTTTGTACATAATTCTAATGTAATCTACTATAGTTAATAAACATGTTAAAAGCCATCATTATTTTTGGTTTATCAAGTAGCCTATATGTTTAAGAGCAAATTAAAACAAATTTGAGCATTCTGTCAGGTCTGAGACTCTAGATATTAAAATTCTAATAAAACAAAACATCCGTTAAAAAAAAAGGAAGAAGAAAAATAGATATATATTTCTTTTTCATAGAAAATACTAATATATTTTAATAGTATTATTTTTATCTTCAAATATGTATAATAAATAAATTTGCTGCAAAAATTCATGATGTTATCTAAAAAGTTTTTAAGATAAAGCAATTTTAAAGTTTTGAATACAAATTAAATTTACCATTTCCGAAGGTCCGGAAAATGCAAAACATAAAAACTTTAAAAGTTTATAAAAAAAACTATAAGAGATACAGCAAAAACAAATTGCAGGTGTTGTCAGGATGGTATTAGAACCATTTGAGCCAAATTTCATGAAAATCTAAGGAGGTGGGTGTAAAATTTATTTTTTATTGGGTGATTTGATATGGAATGACCCTTAATACAGGGCTCTGGAGCTGCATTGAAATTGACTTGAATCAATAAATGTACCAGCATTTTGTTGATGCTGTAGCCAATTACATAAACTAGAAAACAATGAAAATTTCTTATAACCTAGGCATGTTTTGAGGTTCAGATATAGAGAAATAAGTCATCGGTGCAATTGGGAAACAGTGGACTATTTTGAAGTGTAGTACTCAGTGTGTACAAGCAGGTACAGTGCCTGTTGCAAGAGAAATATACTAGATTGTTAATCCAAGAGGAGGGAAAAATACCTCATTTGCTGCTAAAATTATTTTCCTTTTTTGTTTATATATTTTCTTGATTGCCAAACTGTTTTGACTGCAATTTTGCCTCTGTCTATGTTCTAGTGAATTCATATTTCCTCTGGTCATATGGATACAGCACAGACACTTTATATTTTCCTTCATCTTCTAAAAATATGAATTTGAAATGTCTTCTTTGAGTATGTAAACTGTCATGATACATATCACACCACTATTGCTTTGTGTTGCAAAACTCCAGTAAAACTACTGTGTATTCATTAATGCCAGATTTATATCAGCAGTTTTATAAGTTGTAAATTGAAAATCTTGCATAACAATGCTGTGAATCCTCCCCTCCTCCATCTTAAGAAACTGAAAACTATAAACATCTGAAATTGTTGGCTGGAAGAGCCCTATGGAGTTATTCATCCTCTTAATGGGAAAGGTTTCCTTTCTTTGTACAGTCATCTTTTGTTCATGAAGGAAGAGTATTTTGTACTCTATCTGTGTGCTGTGGTTGACTACAATGAGTGCATGCGAAGTTTAATGCCACGTCAACTTCAGTGTTTTGGAAAGGAGAAGGTCAAACCCTATGCTGGTTCATAGCTTGCTTCTCCCAAAAAGCTTTAATGGATCGCCAAGCTTATCACCCCTAGCTTATGGACTGGCTACCATTAACATCATCACGTGCTCTCATTACATTAGAAAATGCATACATATTTGGAACTTACTCAGTCGTTTCTGTGAAACATGCGATACCAATCACATACAGTGGCTACGAGCAAAGAACTATGCATTCATTCTCTCACATTTGACTGGAACCCTTATAAGAATCCAGCGTGCTTAAAAGCAAAACCTCTGACTTTTTCGTAGAACTTTACCTGACTTACTCGTGAAATGCTGACTGAAAAATGATAATACATTGAGGAAGAGTGTATGTGCTGAGACATGAAATAAAGGAAGGCTGGAGGACAGAGCCTTCTGTTTCAGAGATGTAGCAAACCAAAATGTGAATAACTGCAAGCAGCACACCACAAAGCTGACACAGTTTAGCAGCACAATGTAATAGAGCATATACCCGTAAAAGAATTCAATGCAGAAAACTTTTAATGTCAATTATAACTAGCTTCATCAAAAATCATGCCCAAGCGGCAGTACACTTAAATCTGCAGTGTGAGCAGTTTGGTGGCACCTTTCAAAGCCAAAAAATTATATTTACTCTTGACACACCAGCTCATGACAGCCATAGAGCAGCTGCTATTTAGGTGTTGTAACATGAAATAGACAGTAATATCAGAAAATTAAGTTAATATTACTCCACTTACATCCATTGCCCTGCCTGAGAGTGGTTCATTTTTCTTGTCCTTTATTACCTGGCTTTTAAAGTGAACATTTGTCATATATCTCTCTCTCTCTCTCTCTCTCTCTCTCTCTCTCTCTCTCTCTCTCTCTCACACACACACACACACACACACACACACACACACACACACACACACACACACACACAATTTGCATGCTAAAATTTTTATCCCACTCCTTTTGGATCACTTTATCTTGATTTATTATTAGTTTGCATGTTAATATTCTTGTTTAGACAGATGAGATTGTTACATAATTTGTTATAAAGTAGCTGTCATGATAATAAAAACATTTTAACAGGTGAAAAGTTCAACATCTGCTGCGTGCTTTGCTACACCATCTGAGAGTGAGGACCAAATCAGTCCAACTGCTGGGACCAGACAAGATATCGAAGGTAGTCTGACTTATGACTAGTGCTCTGTTGTAACGTCATTTAAAATCCGATGTTTAAAGTAACTCACTTCACTATGACATTCTTGGTGTATGGATATAAGATTTGCAGTAGTTTGCATGTTCTTAGGTTCTTCTGGAACTACTCCATTCTTGTGATTTTTAATAACGCATCTTCATTTCCAGTAGCTTCTAATTTTTTTTAGGTTTTATTTCCCAGATTTCAGAGAAATTAGTAAATATTTGCAACTGCAATTAACTGTTCCAATAAATCCGTATCTTTCACACAGAATGGCTATTTGTGGAAATAATTTCATAAGATATTTGTTCTGCCTTTGCTTTAATAATAAGGGAGCAAACAGTTAACTTTATCTCCGGCAAGAGGAAACACTAATGTGTTGTGCCTGTGACATAAGTATCACGGTGCACCACATTTGAGTAAACTTATCCAAAACAGAGGGCAGCATCTCATTTGCAAACAGATTTGCCTTGTACATAATTTTACCTGACACTCAAGTGAATTGTGGTATGACTTCTACAGTTTCGTGGTGTCAGGCTTGTTGACTTTTTTAAGAAAAAGTTTTTTGTTTGTCATCTGTGTGGCTGACTCACACTTCTTTTTGTGAGAGGAACCATTCACATTTCCCTGTGGAAGTATTTTAGCTTCTTTTATAATTTCTTTAATGGACAGCTTCAGAACATCTGCTCACTTTTACACTGTGTTAAAGGGTGTGGCTAGTGTGATTGTCCAGATGTCCACGAGTGAGGTTGGCAGAGAGTGCATGTATTTGTGTAAGACTTTATCTTTCTTGTTTCATGCCATTTTAACCATATTTCTAAGGTCACTGTAACCTCA
Organism: Schistocerca serialis cubense; assembly: GCF_023864345.2. Lineage (NCBI taxonomy): Eukaryota > Metazoa > Arthropoda > Insecta > Orthoptera > Acrididae > Schistocerca > Schistocerca serialis. The sequence goes on from NC_064643.1 coordinate 468,105,603, forward strand.
CCATTGACTACCCATATGCCCCCCCCCCCCCCCCCCCCCCACACACACACACACATTAATAACTTTGTAATGACTTGTATCTTGTGAAGCATGTAACTTTATTTCTAAAGCGAACTTTAATTCTATATTTGATTGTCACTACAATAATTTATTTGTGTCCAACTCCAACATGACAGATTCCCAAATTATGATTGAGGAAATTAATAAAAATCTTCGTTATTGGCTCATACATGGCGTTCTGTGGGTCCCATCGAAAAAGAAAATCTTGATGGTTGTGAAACAAGCCAAGGTATACATTAACAAAATATCAACAAAACATTAACAGTTAATCTGCATACGGTATTAACAATGACTTTTCGCTACATCACTTAATCTACAACTTTGTGACAACTCTGTAAATCACACTAATTCTTTATTATTCCACTCTAGAACAGCATGTGGGAAAGACGAACACACATCTTTCCTTGCGAGCTCTGATTTCCCTAATTTTATTATGATGATTGTGTGTCCCTCTATAGGTTGAAGTCAACAAAATATTTTTCACTTTCAGAGAAGAAAGGTGGTGATTCAAATATCCTGAAAAGACCCTGCTACAACGAAAAACGTCTTTGTGTTAATGGTTTCCACCCCAAATCGTGTATTGAGTTTCTCGATAATACTGGCACTGCAAGCTGGCTAAAGCCGGAGATAAGCTCAGCCAAAATTTTTGCGAAGAATGTAACTGTGTTCTGAAAGGATAGGCTAAACACTATTGGTGGTGGCATGTTTGTTGCTGTTAGAAGTAGTTTATCTTGTTGTGAAATTGAAATCGATAGTTCTGTGAGTTAGTATGGGCAGAGGTCACTGTTGGCATCTGGGATAAAATAATAATTGGATCCTTTTACTGTCCTCCCAATTCAGATGATACAATTGCTGAAATGTTCAAAGAAAACTTGAGTTTGATTTCAAACATCCAACTCATACAATTATAGTTGGTAGTGACTTTAATTTACCCTCGATATGTTGGTGAAAATACATGTTTAATTCCGGAGGAATACATAAAACATCATCTGAAATTGTGCTAAACACATTATCTGAAGATTATTTCGAGCAGTACTTCATGAGCCCATGCGAATAGTAAACGGCTGTGAAAACACACTTGAGCTCTTACCAACAAATAATCCTGACTTAATAATGAGTGTCAAAATGGATAGAGGGATTAGTGAACATGGGATTGTTGTAGTGAGATTGAATATTGTAATCATTAAATCCTCCAAAAATAAACGAAAAATATACCTATTCAAAAAGCAGATAAAAATTCACTTGATGCCTTACTGAGAGACAACCTCAGCTCTTTCCAAATTAATGTAAGTGTAGACCAGATGTGGCTTGAATTCAAAGAAATAGTTCAGCAGCAACTGAGATATTTATGCAAAATAAATTAACAAACGGCGGAGCTGATCCTCCTTGGTACACAAAACGGATCAGAACACTGCTGCAGAAACAACGAAACAAACATGCCAAAGTTAAACAAACGCAAAGCCCCCAAGATTGGCGTTCTTCTACAGAAGCTCGAAATTTAGTGCAGACTTGGATACGAGATCTTAATAATAGTTTCTGCAAAGAAACTTTGTCTTGAAACCTGGCAGAAAATCCAGAGAGATTCTGGGCTTCTGTGAAGTATGTTAGCAGCAAGACACAATCAATGCCTTCTTTGCATGATAGCAATGGAGATACTATGAAAAACAGTGTTGCCAAAGAAGAATTACTAAACACAGCCTTCCGAAATGCCTTCATGAAAGAAGACAGAAAGAATAGCTGCCAACGTGCGTAACGTAGAAGTAAATATCCTCGAAGTAGTGAAGCAATTTAATCACTTAATAAAAGCAAGTCCTCTGATCCAGACTGTATAGCTATCAGGTCCCTTCCAGTGTATGCTGATGCAATAGCTCCATACTTAACGATCAGATACAACTGGTTGCTCGACAAAAGATCCGTACCCAAAGACTGGAAAGTTGCACAAGTCACACCAATATTCAAGAAAGGTAGTAGGAGTAATCCACTAAATTACAGGCCCTTATTATTAACATCGATATGCAGCCGTATTTTGGAACATATATTGTGTTGAAACATTATGAATTACGTTGATTAAAACGGGCTGTTGACAAACAGTCAACATAGATTTAGAAAACATCGTTCTTGTGAAACACAACTAGCTCTTTACTCCCATAAAGTGTTGAGTGTTATTGACAAGGGATCTCATACTGATTTCATTTTCCTGGATTTCTGGAAAGCTTTTAACACTGTACCATACAAGCAGCTTGTAGTGAAATTGCGCGCTTGTGGAATATCGTCTGTTATGTGACTGGATTTGTGATTTCCTGCCAGGGAGGTCACAATTCTTAGTAATTGATGGAAAGTCATCTAGTAAAACAGATGTGATTTCTGGCGCTCCCCAAGCAGTATTATAAGCCCTTTGCTGTTCCTTATCTATGTAAACAATTTGGGAGACAATCTGAGCAGCCGTCTTAAATTGTTTGCAGATGATGCTGTCGTTTATCGATTAATAGTCATCTTAAGATCAAAGCAAACTGCAAAACGATTTAGAAAAGATATCTGTATGGTGTGAAAATTGGCAGTTGACCCCAAATAATGGAAAGTGTGAAGTCATCCACATGAGTGCTAAAAGGAATTCGTTAAGCTGTAGTTGCATGATAAATCAGGCAAATCTAAAGGCCATAAATTCAAGTAAATACCTAGGAATTGCAATTATGAACAACTTAAATTGGAAGGAACACACAGAAAATGTTGCTGGGTGGGCTAACCGAAAACTACATTTTATTGGCAGGACACTTAGAAAATGTAACAGATCTACTAAGGAGACTGCCTACACTACACTTGTCCGTCCTCTTTTAGAATACTGCTGTGCAGTATGGGATCGTTACCAGATAGGATTGACAAAGTACATCAGAAAAGTAAAGCTCAAAGAAGGGCAGCACGTTTTGTATTATCACAAAATATGGGAGAGGATATAAAATGTAGGCTGGCAATGGCAAGGAAAGCGTTTCTGAAGAAGAGAAATTTGTTAACATCCAGTATTGATTTAAGTGTCAGGAAGTCATTTCTGAAAGTATTCGTATGGAGTGTAGCCATGTATTGAAGTGAAACATGGACGATAAATAGTTTGGACAAGAAGAGAATAGAAGCTTTCGAAATGTGGTGCTACAGAAGAATGCTGAAGATTAGATGGGTAGATCACATAACTAATGAGGAAGTATTGAATAGGATTGGGGAGAAGAGAAGTTTGTGGCACAACTTGACCAGAAGAAGGGATCGGTTGGTAGGACATGTTCTGAGGCATCAAGGGATCACCAATTTAGTATTGGAGGGCAGCGTGGAGGGTAAAAAACCGTAGAGGGAGACCAAGAGATGAATACACTAAGCAGATTCAGAAGGATGTAGGGTGCAGTAGGTACTGGGAGATGAAAAAGCTTGCACAGGATAGAGTAGCATGGAGAGCTGCATCAAACCAGTCTCAGGACTGAAGACCACAACAACAACAACAACATGGGAGAGTGTGTCACTGATATGATACAGGATATGGGGTGGACATCATTGAAACAAAGGCGTTTTTCATTGCGGTGGAATCTTCTCACGAAATTCCATTCACCAACTTTCTCCTCCTAATGCGAAAATATTTTGATGACTCTGATGTACACAGGGAGAAATGATCACTATGATAAAAAAGGGAAATCCGAGCTCGTATGGAAAGCTATAGGTGTTTGTTCTTTCTGCATGCTATAAGAGAGTGGAACAGTCCAGAGTATCCATGTTGAAGTAGAATGTTCTGCCCTTCTTTGAACTTTCTTGATGTACTCTGTTAATCCTATCTGGTAGGGATCCCACATCACGCAACAGTACTCAAAGAGAGGACGGACGTGCTTAGTGTAGGCAGACTCTTTAGAAGACCTGTTGCATCTTTTAAGTGTTCTGCCAATAAGGTAGTCATTGGTTTACCTTCCCAACATTTCCATATATTCTTTCCAATTCAAGTTGTTCGTAGTTGTAATTTCTAGGTATTTACTTGAATTTATGACCTTTGTAAGTTTAATGGATTCCTTGTAGTACTTGTGTGGGTGACCTTACACTTTTTGTTATTTAGGGTCAATTGCCAATTTTTGCACCATACAGATGTCTTATCTAAATCATTTTGCGAACGATTTTGATCTGTTGACGACTTTACTAGACGATAATAGACAGCATCATCTGCAGACAACCTAAGACAGCTGCTCAGATTGTCTCATAAAATGTCTACATAGATGAGTAACAGAAGAGGGCCTATAACACTACCTTGGGGAATGCCAGAAATTACTTCTGTTTTAATCAAACGATGGACGATCCACGATGGGATGTAACAATATTATGAAAAAGAAAGTTGCTACTCACCATATAGCAGAGATGCTGAGCCACAGACAGGCACAACAAAAGGACTGTCACAAATAATGGTCAGCAAGGCCTTTGTCAAAACACACACACACACACACACACACACACACACACACACACACACACACACACCACTGCATTCTCTGGCAACTGAAGCCACACTGCGAGCAGCAGCACCAGTGCATGATGGGAGTGGCGACTGGGTTGGGGTAAGGAGGAGACTGGGGCAGGGGATAGTAGGGTACGTGGGGGGGGGGGGGGGGGGGGGACAGTGAAGTGCTGCTGGGGAGTTTGCAGGAATGAGATGGAGAGAGGATAGGGCACCTGTATGCAGTTAGGAGGTTAGACAGAGGGCAGGGCAGGGGAGTGGAGTAGGGTGGGGGAGGGGGGACTGGAAAAGGGGAGAAACAAAAGGCTGGGTGTGATGGTGCAATGAGGGCAGTGTAGTGCTCGAATGGGAACAGGAAAGGTGCTGGACGGGTGAGGACAATGACTAACAGAGGTTGAGGCCAGAAGGGACAGGAATGTGGGATGTATTGCAGGGAAAATCCCCACCTGCGCAATTCAGAAAAGCTGATGTTGGTGGGCAGGATCCATAAGGTACAGGCTGTGAAGCAGTCATTGCAATGAAGGATGTCGTGTTGGGCAGTGTGCTCAGCAACAAGGTGGCCCACTTCTTTCTTGGCCACAGTTTGTCATGGCCATTCAAGTGGACAGACAGCTTGTTGGTTGTCATCCCCACATAGAATGCAGCACTGGGGTTGCAGCTTAGTTTGTAGATCACACTATTGATTTTACAGGTAGCCCTGCTTTTGATGGGATAGGTGATGTTTGTGACCGGACTGGAGTAGGTGGTGGTGGGATGTATGGGACAGGTCTTGCATCTAGGTCTGTTACAACAATATGAGCCATGAGGTAAGAGGTTGGGAGCAGGGGTCATGCAGGTTCGGTGGACAGCAGAATACCACTGTGGGAGGGATAGTGGGTAGGACATTTCTCATTTCAGGGCACAACGAAAGGTATTTGAAACTTTGGCATAGAATATAATTCAGTTGCACCAGTCCTGGGTGGTACTGAGTTGCGAAAGGAATGCTCCTCTATGGCTGGACATTGAGACTTTGGGAGGTGGTGGTAAACTGGAAAGATAAGGCACGGGAGATTTATTTTTGTACAAGGTTGGGAGGATAATTACGGTCTGTGAAGGCTTCAATGAGACTCTCTCGGCATATTTTGAGAGGCACTGCTCGTTACTGCAGATCCAATGACAAAAGGTGGCTCGGCTGTAAAGAAGGAACATCTTGGTATGGAATGGGTGGCAGCTGTCTAAGTGGAGGTATTGCTAGTGGTTAGTAGCTCTGATATGGACAGAGGTACTGATGTAGCCATCTTTGATGTGGACATCAACATCTAGGGATGTTGGCAGTGGGGTTTATGGACTTCAGAAAGCATGTAGAAGGTAGGAGTGCAGGGAGTGGTAGGGGTGAGCAGAGAGGAGGACTCTGGGGAGAGGTTCTGGGATTGGACTAAGGATTTGAGAAGTGACTGGAGATCTGTTGGATTTCTGGAATGGTGATCATTGTGGCAAGGTTTGTAGGAGGATGTACCATGTTTACTCGAATCTAAGCCGCACTTTTTTCTGGTTTTTGTAATCCAAAAAACCGCCTGTGGCTTAGAATCGAGTGCAAAGTAAGCGGAAGTTCTGAAAAATGTTGGTAGGTGCCGTTACAACTAACTTCTGCTGTCGAATACATGTAGCGCTACACAGGCATGCTTTGCAGGCACAAAGATAAATACTGGTGCCAAAAGCTCTGCATCAGTAAATAAATTTAAAAAAAGGTAGAAGACGGGCTTTTTTCTCCACCCAAGTTTCGACCACTGCATTTTCATACATTATCCAAAGAAGTAAATAGAAATTCTGTATTGTTTATCTTTGAATGTAACAGCCTTTCAAATATTCGTAATACCAACAATGCACGAGGCTTTAGGATTGTTGCACGAGTTGATACGCTGGGGCTCATTAAGATTTCACTTAGCACACTTATTGCTTAGTGGAATTTTATGAAGTGCTTGTTGGTGTTAGTGAAACATAATGAAGCACTTTCATTATAGTGCCAAATTCAAGAGGGGAGTTATTTCTTTTGCGGAACAAAGTTCTAATCGCACTGCCGGTCTGCGATATGGGATTGATGAGGACAACGTCAGGTGATGGTGACTGCAGAGAGACAAAATTATTTGAATGTTCAAGTAGCAGGAAAGCATTTAGTGGGCCAAAGTGTGGCCGATATCATGCACTAGAAGTGATTTTAAATGAATTTGTTAAGGAACAGCATCAGAAATTCCTGCCTGTAAACGCCAAAATTTTAAAAATTAAGGCACATTAAATTGCTAGAGAGTAAAAAATTGAAAATTTTAAGGCTAGTCACAGCTGGATTGATCTGTTTATGAAGCGCTGGGGTTTTTCACTTTGGGGGCGAACTTCAGTTGCACAGAAGCTGCCGAAAAATTATGAAGAAAAACTTGTGGAATTTCAGCGCTTCATAATTAGGCAGTGCACAGAAAAGCAATACCTTCTTGGTCAGATAGGAAATGTTCACCAAACTACCATATATTTTGACATGCTGTCAAATTATACGGTTGACGCCAAATCATCAGGGGGTGAAAAACAGCGGATGTCTGTCATGCTTGCTTGCACAGCAGATGGACATAAATTACCCCCTTCCTTGTTTTCAACGAAAGACTTTACCGAAATCGGAAGTGTTTCCAAACGAAAATTGGTGGTTTTCGGAGGACATGGTGTTGAAATGGATTAGGCGTGTGTGGAATCGTCGTCCTGGCGCAATGCTTGGTTTACACAGTCTGTTGGTATTAGATGCGTACACAGGCCATACAACACCTGCAGTAAAACGAAAATTAGAGGAAAGCAAAATGGACTTGGCAGTAATTCCAGGCGGGATGTCATCAATTCTGCAACCATATGACGTCTGTTTGAATAAACCATTTAAGGACAAGCTTAAACACATGTACCCAGACTGGCTTTCGAAAAGCAACAGACAACTGACACCAACAAGATGCGTAAAATGCGCAGGTTTGTCGCAAGTGTGCAAATGGATTTATGATGCATGGAAGTGTGTTCCAAATCAGACTGTGCAACAAGCATTTAAAAAATGTTCGATATCCAGTGCACTTGATGGTATGGAGGACGATGCTCTGTATGAAGAAATGGGCAACGAAGAATCGAGTGATAGTGATTCAGAATCATGACTGATATTTTAAACATTTCGTGTAAGATATATTATAAACCTAATAAAATTTTGTTTTAAATTTCAGCATCTAATTTCTAAGTTATTTTCATTCTCATTTTATAAGTGTTGCTACTCTGCATTTCACAGAATAGAAAAGCATGGAGAGCTGCATCAAACCAGTATATGGACTGAAAATGACAACACACTCTGCATTTGAAGTCATCACTAAAAATCTACTACGGAAATCCAACTGGCAAGATTGTTTGGGATGTATGTCAATATGGCCAACTCTACGTTCTGAATTTTTTCCTACCTGTGACAAGGGGTGGTTGCTAATAGGAACTTTTATGAATCGTGAATTACATGCAGTATTCTCTTCACCATTAGAATAATATGAATGTAAACATTATGCCATGTATCCTTTCGTGTTTGCTGCTATTTCATTTAAATCCTGTATGCCTAATAAACTGTGAAACTAGAGTGAAACAACAGCAAACGCGGAAGAGTATACACATCATGCCATGTTTATATTCGTATTATTCTTATGCTGAATAGTGATACAGTCATAAATGAAGCACGGCAACAGACTAGATTGTTGAATCCAAGATGACTAATTTCTGTGCAGAATCTAATGTACTAAAGAGGCGTCTACAAAGATTTTCAAATTGAGAAAAATTTTCGCTAAATTCTCGTTCACAACATTTTCTATCATACGCAATCTATTATTTGGTTCTTGTTGATCATTATCAAAGAAAGCAGTAGTGTAAGTGACAACAAATAGCAGTTTCTTGCCATTGTTTTGCTAATGAGACAATTCCTCTCTTTTTTATTAATTTTTTTATTGTAATCGGCGGCAGCGTGTACAAAAGCAAGCCATGCCGCGAGTGGCGACATGTCGTAAACATTCATTATCAGAATACGACAAACAATGCATGACACAGTACAATAACGCATTTTCAGCTTAGGGTGACGTAAACACCTATAACATAGAGAAAGGGACTTACCAGATCAAAGCAAAATAAGCAATCAATTCAAACCAGACAAAGCACGTGAAAAAGGAAGGGTGCCCATATAAATACAGACGGGATGCCTGACGCATAGCAATGACTACCTGGTAAAGCTTAACTGCTAAGCTTAGAACTTGAACCAAACTACTGTAGCTGTATCTTCATCCATTCTACCTAAACTGTGTCTCATGTTACAGTGGATCAACTTTGTTTCGATTTGGAGGTGTGGTCTAAAACTTTTCTCTCCCCTTAAATTTAGAGTCTCAAATTTCAGGTGTGGCTTAGATTCCGGAAATTTTTTTTTCCTTGATTTCGGGTCTCATTTTTCACCTGCGGCTTAGATTCGAGTAAATACGTATCTGACAGCTGGTGGAGCCCTTCATCCAGGTAATTTATGTGGTTCAAAACAGCAGTAGTGGAGCATTTGTTCGCGGGTAGGATTATAAGGTTGGGATTAGTTTTTAGATGATGGACTGCGGTTGTTTCTGTGGATGTAAGGTTGGTTTGCATGTTGAGGGATTTAAGGAATGATAGTGAGGCAAGGCTAAAGTTTAAGAAATTTTGGAAAGTTAACAGAGAGTTGTTTGGGGGCAGTGGGGGTTGATCACGATTGGATGGAGGAGTGAACTGAGTCAGGTGGGATTCAACGTTGGTCTTTGGTTGAGTATGATTGGTACGGTTGGTGGCAAAAAAGTGTTTCCACTGTAGGGACCGGGAGGAGGAGATAAGATCTTTAACAAGTCCTGCATGATTGAATTTGGGAGTGGGGCAAAAGGTGAGGTCTTTGGAAAGGACTGATATTTCTGTGGGACTAAGGGTTTTGCCGAACACACAGCCCAACACGACATCATTCACTTCAATGACTGCTTCACAGCCTGTGCCATAAGGATCATTCCCACAAACACCAGCTTTTCTGTATAGCGCAGGTGGGAACTTTCCGTCCAGTATATCATATGTTTCCGTAACCCTCCTGGCCTCAGCCTTCATTAGTCATTGTCCTCACCCATCCAGTCCCTTCCCTGTTCCCATTACAGTACTACACAGCCCTCATTCCACCATTGCACCCAACCCTGTTCCCATTCCAGTACTACAAAGTCCACATTCCACCATCGTACCCAATCTTTTTACTTCTCTCCTTTCCACAGCCCCGCCTCTCACCTTGTCACACCTCTCCCCTGTCCTCCATCTAACCTCCCAACTGCACATAGCTGCCCTCCCCTGTCTCCTGTACCTGAGCACTCACCAGCAGCACTTCACTGTCCCCCACCTGTACCCTACTATCCCTTGCCCCAGTCTCCTCCTTAACCCCACCCAGTCGCCACTCCCAGTTTTAATCTGCCAGGAAGTTTCAATGTCTATTCCGTTTAGCTGCTCTTCCAGGTCCTTTGCTGTCTCTGACAGAATTACAATGTCATCGGCGAACCTCAAAGTTTTTATTTCTTCTCCATGGATTTTAATTCCTACTCCAAATTTTTCCTCTGGTTTCCTTTACTATTTGTTCAGTGTACAGATTGAATAACATCAGGGATAGGCTACAACCCTTCTGGTATCTGTACAAATTGTAAATAGTCTTTTGCTCCCTGTATTTTACCCCTGCTGCCTTCAGAATTTGAAAGACAGTATTTGAGTCAGCTATGTCAAAAGCTTTCTCTAAGTGTTAAAATGCTATAAACGTAGGTTTGCCTTGTCTTAATCTAACTTCGAAGACAAGTCGTGGGGTCAGTATTGCCTTACATGCTCCTACATTAAATGAGACTGCTCTTCCTCGAGGTCGACGTCTACCAGTTCTTCCATTTGTCTGTAAGGAATTTGTGTGAGTGTTTTGCAACTGCAACCATGTCTTATTAAACTGATAGTTCGGTAATTTTCACACCTGTCAGCACCTGCTTGCTTTGGAATTGGAACTATTATATTCTTCTTGAAGTCTAGGGGTGTTTTGCCTTTCTCATACGTCTTGCCCATCAGATGGAAAAGTTTGGACATGACTGGCTCTCCCAAGACTATCGGTAGTTCTAACAGAATGTCATCTACTCAAAGGGCATTGTTTCAACTAAGGTCTTTCAGTGCTCTGTCAAATTCTTCATGCAGTATCATACCTCCCATCTCATCTTCATCTACATCCGCTTCCATTTCCATAATACTGCTAAGTACATCTCCCTATTATAGACCCTCTATATACTCTTTTCACCTTTCGGCTTTCCCTTCTTTCCTTAGGACTGGTTTACCATTTAAGCTCTTGATATTTATACCTGTAATTTTCTTTTCTCCTAAGGTCTCTTTAATTGATCTGTCGGCAACATCTATCTTACCCCTAGTGATATGTGATTCTACCTCCTTGCATTTGTCCTCTAGTCATTTCCGCTTAGCCATTTTGCATTTCCTGTCAATGTAATTTTTGAGATGTTTGTATTCCCATTTGCCTGCTTCAGTTACTGCATTTTTGTGTGTCCCCCTTTCATCAATTAAATTCAATATTTCTTATGTTACCCAAGGATTTCTACTAGCCCTTGTCTTTTTACTTACTTGATCCTCTGCTGCCTTTACTATTTTATCTCAAAGCTACCCATACTACTTCTGCTGTGTTCCTTTCTGCCTGTTCTTGTTCAGTTGTTCCCTAATGTTCCCTCTGAAACTGAACATCCTTTAGTTCTTTTAGTTCATCCAGGTCCCATCTCCTTAAATGCCTACTTTTTTGCAGTTTCTTCAGTTTTAATCTACACTTCATAATCATTAAATTGTGGTCAGTCCACATCTGCTCCTGGAAATGTCTTACAATTTAAAACTTGGTTTCTAAATCTGTCTTACCATTACGTAATCAGTCTGAAACCTTCAGGTGTCTCTATGACCCTTCCACGTATACAGCCTTCTTTCATGATTCTTAAACAGTGTTAGCTATGATGAAGTTCTGCTCTTGCAAAATTGTACCAGGCAGCTTCCTCTCCATTCCTTACCCCACGTCCATATTCACCTACTGCTTTTCCTACTACCGAATTCCAGTCCCCCATGATTATTAAATTTTCGTCTCCCTTAACTATTTGAATAATTTCTCTTATCTCATTATGGAGTTCTTCAGTCTCTTCATCTGCATAGCTGGTTGGCGTATAAACTTGTGCTACTGTAGTAGGCGTGGACTTCGTGTCTATCTTGGCTACAATAATGCGTTTAATATGCTGTTCATGGTGGCTTATCTGTGTTCCCGTTTTTCTATTCATTGTTAAACCTAATCTTCCATTACCGCTATTTGATTTTGTATTTATAACCCGGTATTTACTTGACCAGAAGTCCTGTTCCATCTGCCACTGAACTTCACTAATTCCCTCTATATCTAACTTTAACCTATCCATTCCCCTTTTTAAATTTTCTAATGTACCTGCCCGATTAAGGGATCTGGCATTCCATGCTTTGATCCTTAGAACACTAGTTTTGTTTGTCCTGATGATGACGTCCTCCTGAGTAGTCCCTGCCCAGAGGGCAGAGTGGGGGACTATTTTAACTCCGGAATATTTTACCCAAGAGAACACCATTCTCATTTAACTATACAGTAAAGTTGCATGCCCTTGGGAAAAATACAACTGTAGTTTCCCTTTGCTTCAGCTGAAAAAAGCTTATACCTTGCAAAATGTTGGTTAGAGGATTTTATTTTTTTAACTCATTTGTATTTTTGAAAATATGGCAGAACCAAGTTTGGCCAAAAAAATTTCTGTTGGCTAAATTTTCTGTAGTCAAAAAAAACTTTAAAAATTTCGGACTTTCTCAGTGTAAAAAAAAAAGCAAGCCCAAATTTCTTGGTCTCCTAACATTTCCTTTTTAAAAGAGCACAAAATTCTCTACAGATTTCATTATAGTAACATTTTTCTGCACACACACACACACTGCACTACAGTTTGTAAAAAATCAGTGATTTCGTGCAAAATGGCAGAATACCAAGATTTTGAGCAAATTCATTTTGGGTTCTCTTTATGTAGTAGGAAAATTAATGACATTACATTATGTTACCTACTAACACAGTTAGGTCAGATTGCGAGACTAGTAGAAAGTGATGTTTCTTACTTGTAGCATCATTTTTGGATCTGTTTGATATTTTATTTGGCGATTGTGGGTGAGCAGTGCAGTACAACGAGTACTGAGAGAATTCATAAGCATAAAAAATATTCTCTGGTTGAAGTTGTAGTTGAACCAGAGATCATAGATGAAGTCCCTCAGAACAAGTTTTTGTACGACGAACAAAACAAGAATCGCTTGAACACTCTTCTTAAAAAAGAATTTTGAGAGTGCAGCATTGATTGGGATGGGGCACAATAAGATGATGATGATGATATGGTTGTAACATCCACCATTTCAAGAATTGATGATTTTGGAAGTGTGGTTGTCTTGGAAGTGTGGTCATAATGGGAAGTAATGTTGACCTCCTTGTACTCATTATTTCATTAGGACAGGGCATCAAAAAATTATTTTTCCTAAAGCCAGGAAGAGGAAATGCAGAAGACAAGTGGTTTTGTACTGCATCCTAAAAGTTCAACAACGAACATATTCTGGTCACTCAGGCCATTAGTGGATGTGATGCTTTCATGGCTGTGTGCTTTTTTCAGCCAAGGAAATATGAAGCTTTGTAACATACTACCCAGTTTTTAATGCTCAAGGCATTTCTGGTGACACTGAGGAATTTGGAAGTGACTCACATATCCACCTCAAGTATGCCAAAGGTCCAAGTACACTGTGTGAAGTATTACACATCCAGAAGTTAATATCATAACAAGTGTTGGTTGGGTAATGTTGATGCCTTTTTAATTATAATATAGCTACTATATTTCATTTGTACACACAAGTTCTTAATACAAGTTTAATTTGCTGCTTCTTTCAGGTAATAATAGTCATCTCGCTGGTTATTTAATATATGCAACATAATGACTAAATGATGTAGTTTTATAAATGTGCACGAGTCAGGGCTAAAATGCCTTGGAGCTTAGCTTTGACTAGTGATGTCCAAATCACAGCAGATAGATGCCCAGAAATCACCCGATTGCACCTGGAATAATTGAATATTGCAAGTCGACTTGTTCAGTTCCAATATATAACATAATATATAATATGTTTCTGCTACTTAAACAGAAACTCAAGTGCTCTTTTAAAAAGGCAATAGACGTCAAACTGCTAAGAGTGTAAGGAACTGAGATTGTTTGAAATAACTGGAAAAAGTCTGAAATTTTCATAGTTTTTGAATACTTAAAGTTTAGTCAACAAATTTTGTTGCCAAAGCTTAGTTTTCCAATCTTTCCAACTGTGTGAATGAGTTTAATGTCCCAAAATGAACTCCTTTCAGACTGGATGAGATTTTCAGGAACAGGAAACTGTTTGACTGAGGGCAGGATGGTAGGGGACTGTGGCAATGTTGCTCACTTGTGCTTGCTCAAGAATCCCCTCCCCCAACCCCAGACTTGCTGAGATGTGTGGCTGGAAGTGTTGTCATTGTGCAGCTGACGGGTATTGGCAATTTCCATTCCTGAGTGGATGCCCATTTCTTAATCTCTTGAGCACTGTGACAGACTAGTGTGTGTCTGCTACTACCCATACACTAATTCAGCAGTCTCACCGAAAACAATTATTGACCTTTCTTGCTAGTTGGTGGCCATCCAGGATGGAATTCATTGCTCTTTATTTCCTATGCTCCTTAAATTAGTTCATCTACCAAGAAATTAGAGAATATGACTAGGCAGATTCTCTGTGAACATGCTGCATCATTTAGTATGTGTCAGCATGATTTTTGTTGAATTGAGCATAGTACTTCATCACATTCCTTTGCGCGGCATGAACGTGCACTATTAGGATTGTCATGGAAACAGATACCCCAGTTCTGAGATAGCTCAGAGCAGACTGAGCTAGGCAATGCTGAGAAGCTGAGTCCCTGTCCCTGCCTAACACCACAGCCACCTCCTAATCTGACTGGCACAGATACACTGCAATCACTAGGATTGCAAGAAACATTACTATCTGGAAAAGCCTTGTATGGCATGTGGATAATTCGTGTTGTAATTATTCTGTAATGGATAGTCTGAAAGAATGTCCTTGTGTATGCAGTTTTCCTGTTATGAACAGATGCAAACAGTTGTCTTTCAGAAGAATTAATTCTTCAGTCTGTGGTAGAGATGGTACTATTTTCAAACTTAATGGCAGGGTAACCCTCCTAGCCACGAATCAAAGTACGTACTCGTGCACTGCACTTGCAGCAACCTGACTACATACTCACCAGCTGCAGTCTTGCTGGTAAACTGTAGTATTCTCCCATATGTTGACATAAGGAAGCAGTAGTTAGTCGGATATATGATGTCTGTGGTAATGCACTACTAAGATTCTGCTAGAAAGAAAGATGGAAGAAGTTGGGAACTACAAGTTGTCTACGTGGAAAGAAAACAGGTGTGTAAATTTTTGTGTGAATATATTTAGGAGACTACTAAATGTTTAAATGTCCAATACATTTATTGTTTATCAAGCCATAGAAATCACAGAGGAAGTTATACATGTAGATTTAAAGGGCCCTCACATTCTCAAAATTTATTGTGCATTAATATTGGCTGTGTGAGAGCAGTATTGATGATTGGCACTAGGTATTGAAGTAGCTTGCAGAGCTTCAAAAATATTGACTCAAACTCAGTGTATTGCACAATATAATGTACTGTATATGAGTAGCAATGCACCAGAAACAGCAGGATCTGCTGAGACTGAGAAATTCATTTTGCTCCAGGTGAGTTTCTATAAAGAACTGAAAAAATGTAAATGACAAAAGACCAGAGAATGTGTTTGAGAAATGAAATTGCTGACTGTTCAGGAAACACCAAATATGTCATTGTACACAATAGCAGAGAAAACTGAAAGTCATGGTGTGATGATGACAGTAAGCAGAAGTGTTTGTTTTACTTGTAACAGTATTCAGAATTTGTGAAGTAGATCAGGTCAGCTGTCCAATGAGCATTTTTTTTTTTTTTTTTTTTTGTTTTTTTGTTTTTTTCCCCTCTTGCAGCAGCTGTCACGCCATTGACATATCATCATGCAAGAAATCAGTAAACAATTGTTTCATTTTGTTTGAAACAGTTGTTACAGTAAATAAATACATAGAAATAACACATGTACACAATAAGTTATCCATTGAATTTGTCTAATTTATACTTAGTTGTTGTGGTTTATGAATCTATGCTCCAGTGAGTGAGCCGCTGGTCAATTGAAGTTATACTGGTGGCTTTTCAGGCTTACTTTGTATCTTCTGCCTAATTTTTGCTTGTGTTTTGCAGGGCAAGCAACTCGGTCACAGTGGACATGAGTTCCACATTGTTGAGCATCGATGTTATTGTCCGTGAACCATTGCCTCACAGATGCTGCCTTGTCACAGGGTGCATTGTCATGCTGATACAGTCAGCCATTTCTGAACTGTTCATCTTCTGTACATAGTATACAATGATGTAAAATATGTTCATATCCTTCTGCATTTAGTGTTTCCCCAAGTGCAATAATGGGACCACACTCCAACCATGAAAAATATCCATATACCATAACACCACCTCCTCTGTACTACACTGTTTGCACTACACATGATGGCAGATGAAGTTCTCTAGGTGTTTGTCAAACCCAGATCTGTCTATCTCATTGCCACAGGCAATAGCATGATTAATCACTCATTTCCAGCCATCCAGTGTCTGCTCTTTACACCATCTCAAGCATTGCTTAGCACTGACAACAGAAGTGGGTCACTTATTAGCAGCTGTTTGAGTATTGTACCCCATTCTTTTTAATTTCTTATGCCGAGTCGTCGTACTTGGCAGATTTCCGGTCACACTTTGGAACTCTCAAGTTATTCCTTCTGCCGACTTCGTGCAAATTTTTGTGATGACTCCTCACAGTGTTTGATGGTCTTTGTCCATCAGGTACGTAGGCCTGCCTGGTCTTGGTTGGGCTATGTTTGTTCCTCCACATTTCCAATCACCTCGCCAACAGCCGATTTGGGCAACTTGTGATTCGAAATATCCCTGATGGATTTGTTACATAGGTGACATCCAATGAATTCTCCCAAAAGGGAATGTGACACTTTTTGTCGTGGTAAAAACCTTTGCTTAAAGAGTGTCAGTAAACAACCTGTTTGAATGTCTTTATTGCTACAAAGTCACCAGAGGACATCTTTGAGAAAGTGTTACCATCAATAGACAGGAGGAGCTGGAAAAGTTAATAATTAAGAGTTTTCTAATGTGAAATATGTGCATCAAGAATGTTGATGTATATTAAGATTTAGACTCGCGTATTTGGATTTACAGATGGAATGGAGAATGTAGAAAACATGTTGGCATATCCCAAATCAAAGAAAATAGCAGCCTCAGTAAATCAGCAGTACATTGTGTATATATAACAGTAAGGTTCTTCATTTGTAAAGTGAAGACAGTTGCTCCAATTCATATAAGACATAATTTTTTAGAATTATAATGGCTTCATGAGTGGGATCCATCTCTTGATGATCTCACAGAGTATTTTCCAGTTGTTTCATGATTGTCCCGTCTGAGCCTCTGATCCACCTCTATTGACCTCCATATCCATGGGTTGTTAAGCACTAATCTTTTTCATTACTTTCTTTCATTATTTCTGAAAACCAAGAATAACCAGTGGACAGAGACTTTTGTAGTGACCAGAATATCCTGTATATGTAACTACTCTCCAACAAACTAACTGTGTACTAAACTCTTCCATTTCACATCAAGTATCAGTGCAAAAGTTACAAATCTAAGATTGATACACGTATTCCAAAAAGTAACACTGTGAAATTGTGCTGCAACTTTAGCTTAAGTAATGAATAAGGAAGATGTGGAGGAAAGACTGTACTTTTAATAAGACATACCACAAAGTCCCAGACAGCTGAGCATTAGTTCTATTTGGTGGTGGGGGTGGGGGTGGTGGTTCCACTTTGAGAATAACGATGTCTGCTTGAAGCAGCTACTTGTTGTCGTCTCATCACTAGTGAAAAAAAAAAAAAAAAAATGGAAAAAATATTCCCCTCTCACCCAATGTGTTCAACAGTGATTATCAGGTACAGTGATAGTGAACCTAGGGTCAAGATGCCTACTTCATAAGAAGTGTCTTAGGTTTTAGGGACCAAAAAATGCATTTACTGTGTAGTAACTGATAGTAATTGTAGTAACTGATATGCGTAACACTCATATTTTTTCACAAGGGGTACCTCTGATGATACGATGAAAACAGAGACTAAAGAGTTAGAAGAAGAATGGTTAAATGTGGACATCATTGAGCAGGACATTTTGAAGCAGTAAAGGATTGCTAGAAAAAGCTATGGTACACATTTTACTCAGCTTGACAATTGCTAAGTGAAAGAGACATTGTTGTATAGGTATAAACACAGTACAAATGTAATACAAGTGGATAGGTAAATTTATAATGAAAAATGGTACAGATTTCACCACATGGGATAGCAGGATAACAGACCCAGATCAGATTCCCTACATGGATGTCAGTGTCAGACTCTCAGTAAGGAAAATGCTGTCCTTGGGCACTAATGTACATTTTACACATGTTATTTATGCTGCCTATCAAACTGTTGAGGACTCCTTGGGAGATATGTCCCATTCCTCTTTCAAGGTGATTTTCAGTTTGTGCATTGTTTGGGGAGGGTGCATCAGTTCAGAAACACATCTACCAAGAGCATTGAGGGTTAAGGTCCCGGGAGCATGCAGGCCATTCCAAAGGTTCAGTATTTTCACTTTCCAGTGGCTTTGTCATCCACAAACAGAAAGTTGGGACCTAAAGCGTCCCTAAAAAGACGAACATAATCCAGAATAATCTCCTTGCAATATCGCTGTGCTGCAACAGTTTCCCTTTTCCTCCATACTAATTGATGGCCAGAATCACTAGCTGCAGTGAAACGGGATTTGTCATCACTCTGGTCCATTGTCACTGACCCAGATCAGCGTGCTCCCTACAGCAAAAACTCTTTCTCGATGACGATGTGGTTGAAGTGGGATGCATTTAATAGGCATGTGAGCATACAAACCAGCCTGATTTAATCACTGCGAATTGGTTCTGACAGAGACGTGTGTACCAGTAGCGGTTGTGAGGTCTGCAGAGATCTGCGTAGGAGTGAGATGTCCGGTCCTTTTCGGCACTAGCCTTATGTATCAACCCTTTTGCAGTATGGTGGTCCATCTGCAACCACCAGCATGCTTTTGCATAACATTTCCACATTCAGTTGCTATTTTCAATTAAGAGGTGGCACTTTTGGAGACTGGCTACAGTAGTGGCACTTCACCTTCAAATCGTCTAACTGCTCGTCTACAGTCATAAGCTCTCAAAGAGTGTCTTGCAGACATTTGCACTGATTGGTTTCACCACAGACTTTGTCAAACACCTTACTGCATAAACTGTTGAATGCATACAGAGCGTTTGTGCACAGGCTGTGCCGCAGGTAACGTCCCACACTTTGCATTTCCTTTTACCGTCATTGGTCAGGTATTCCGTAGCAGTTGGCAGTTGTTCCTTAGCAGGTGTCAGTTGTTCCTTAGAAATTGTTGAGCAGTGCAAATTTAAATCTCCCACATTACCAGAGAATTTCTCACCTGGGTTTATGTGCCACAGATCATCATCAGAAAGACACCATGAATTTGCTCATGCAGGGAGTACACTCTCACTCGTATCACTCGCGGAGTTATTAGTATATCGCATATAGCAGTTTTGTAGTTCAGTTTTCTTAATGTTATTTTTGTGTGAACACTGTTAGTAATAAATAAGTGTGTCGTGTGCTGTAACAAAATATGCACGATACTGAATTATAGAGGGACACAATTGCAATATAATTTGCCATATCTGCATTTTACATCTTACATTTTTTTTTAATTCAAAATTTGTGAGCTCTGATCAGAATTCATAAGTTCCATTGTGATACACTTATTCTGTCAATTTTCTTAGGTTCTACTTCAGAAAGTGATATACAACCTGAGGCACAGCAGAGCCAGTTGGATTCACGTGGTGGATCACAATCTCCAAAAGCTTCATCGTCTTTCAACAAGTTAGATTGTGAAATGGGGGACAGTGGGGTGACTGAAGCATCTGTTGTCAAGGACTGCGAGAATGAGAGCTCTGAGGAAGCAATAAATAGTGCAGTTGAGGTATGTACTTTCTTATTTTTCATGTACTTGTCTTTTAAATAGAATAGAAAGAACAAAGGCGAAGAAAAAACAATACTTCTGAAACTCACAAGCAGTTTCTCTTTCTAGAAAATGATGTACGAGGGCTGTTCGGAAAGTAAGTTCCGATAGGTCACGGAATGGAAACCGTTGTGAAAATGTGATGAAGTTTTGCACAAATTGTTGGGTGGTGTCTGTAGTATGCCTGTCAATCGCACACAGTGAGCACATAAAGGTGCCTAGAAAATAGTGTCTCCTGCCAAGTACCAGGGTCTGGTGAGAAATTTTGGTGGACATGGTTCAGCATTTTGCTCTTCATGACTGTTCTTGGCTGCACTCTGCAGGGGCAGTGAAGGTGGTCCTGCAGTGTTTTTGATGGGAAGTGTCCAACCATCTACAGCACAGCCCATAATTGGCTCGTCCTGTTTCATCTCTGCTCACGTGTGAACCACAGGCAATGAAGATGACATTTTGACACAGACAATAAGCTGTAGAAGAGCTTAGAGAATTGGCAGAAAGCACAGGTGGCTGCCTTCTATGATGGTATTGGAAAGTTGGTACAATGCTACGACAAAGGTCTAAGCCCTAGTGGCGACTATGTAGAGAAGTGGCTGTGAGGTATAGCTAGCTGTTGGAAGTGAAACATTTTTGATTTCCACAGCAGGTTTGGTTGGGTTTGCAACGAATCGGAGTGTACTTTCAGAATAGCTCTAGTATCTTAGCTGAAAGCCACGGACAACATATTTCATTCTGGTCTAGGAAGATAACTGCACGCCATTTACTCTGTATACCTTGTTGGTATATTTCTTAAGATGAACATATTCAAGGTACCTGGTGGAAAAGTTTCTTCTGTGGGAATTGTTGTGTATGAGAGTTTATATGTATGTTATTCTACATAATCAAAATTGTCTTTGGATGAGAGTAAATGAGCGAAATCATTTCATAAAATGGAACTAAATCCAAGTGCAGTCATTGTACTGGACTGATTGACAAGGACGTGCTTATTGTGTTTGTGCCATAGATGTAGTAGTCCAAGAAAAAATTGCTTATCAATAGCGAACAACTATCTCATCTCCCTCCATCCCTCCCTACCTCCCCCTCTCCACCCCACTATTCTGTTCATCTCACTGTTATTCCATTGTGTAATGCCTGTATGCCTGTTTCATACCTCACTTCTCCCTCCACACACACACACACACACACACACACACACACACACACACACACACACACACACACAACCTTCCCCACTCCCACTACATTCCAGACACTCTTCTCCACTCCACAGATTCCTCTCCCTCCACATCCTTATCCCCTCTAAATTACTCTCACTTCCATATTCTGCTCACTCATCCTGCCTCTCATCACTCTCCTTGCCCCCAAAAACTTGCCCACCCTTTCATGCCTGCCTTTCCCTCCCTCCCCCACTACTGTCCACCAACACAGACTCTACGGAAGGTCTTGATATGCTGGGCCTGTTGGCCTGTTGCAGGCAAGGGCATGCATATCACGAACTCGTGTAAACATCTGTTATTTCTGGACAAATGCTTTTGTATTTTCAGTATTCTGTAGTTTTCTCTTATGAAACTGATTTTATTACTATGATACACCCACAACTGAAGGCTCTAGCATTGTATTATTATGTCCTATAGAGAGTAATGTAGATCAGAATGAGAGAGTAATGTAGATCAGAATGAGAAGGTGCATTACACTACTGCGAGTTTCGGAAATTTTACAGTGAACTGATTGTATGTATCGTATTGAGTCTCTTATAAAAACTTATTCCCACTCACAATGTAGCTTTTTTTTATGCAAAGGAAAATACCTAATTTACATATATGAATGTCCAAATATTACCAGTCATGGTTACTTTTGTTGCAGACAATTGTAAATGGGCAAATAAAGCTCCATACATTAAAAATATATCTGAGCTGAAACTTCGAACATTAATAAAATAGACAAGTCCCGAAGCCTTCTTAAGGTCTATTGCTTAACAAATACTTTGGGATTCACTTGCATCTCACAGAAAATTAACAAACAGCATGGATTCATACTTGTAATACTAGCGAATCCAAAATTGAACCAATCATTTAGCAAGACATCAGAAACAGTTAAAATTCATTTTTGTAATGGTGAATGCAGGGAGTTGGAAATAACTGAAAATAAGGTGAACAAATACAGAGAGCTGAAAAGACAGCAGCAATCAAGCAGTGGTCATCTGTTACAGTAAAGGCAGTGCCACAGAAGTGCATGCACACCATGAAAGATAAAAATACTCTAATTAATGTGCTCACACTGAGTAAGAAGGGGGCAATCTGTAAATATTATGTGAAGCAAGACAACTTGTCAGCCATGATCGCCATTGTAAAACCTTTAGTTATTATGACCGGTTTCATTGAACAGAGTTATCATCATGTGGTCTATGAAAAGTGTACATGAAGTGTAAACACATTACATTATGGAAAACTAGCGTAATGTCATTTATATAATACATAGATTTAGTTATTATTACATTTACCTCAGTTCAGATTAATACATGTGTCCAGTTTCAGCTATGAAAGTTCTCAATACCTTCATTAACTGGAGAGTTGACATAAGATGCATTGGCATGTCGAAGTTAAAACCATTATGTACAATATCTTCAGAGCTAAGACCAGTATTTATAAAATGTTTCGCTAAGTGCATCCATCCCATATTACAGATCACAGAGCACATTATTGATGCAAGTGCACTGCTGAATACCACACACACACACACACACACACACACACACACACACAATGGTGAATCAGGAGGAAAGTTACATGCTTTGATGGGTGATACTACTGGTGAATCTGAGCAAAAAAACTTCTAATAAATATATGCCTTCTATTAACTGTCTCCAAGTAAGCCAATGAAAACAATGACGAACGGGAAAGGTGCAGGTGACAGTAAATAAAGTTACTGGTATGTTATGGTTTGTTTGATTGTGTACATTTCTTCACAGATGATGTTCAGACAGTTCACCGTCAACTTCAGTGCATGTTGCTGCTCTTGTAGACAGCTGATTGAAGCTCAATTTTACATCACATTACCTGGGCACAAGCATGTAAAATAAGAGCGAGAAGTTCCTCTCTTGTGTCCACTCTGTGTTGCAGAAATCGCTCTTCACCCACTCCCACAAAAAGTAATCCAATGGGGTAAGATCGGGTGAACTCGTTGGCCAAGGAATGACTCCACGGTAACCGATCCAACAACCGGGATACATTGTGTTGAGATAGTGTCACTGGCCGTATGGAATGTGTAGGACCTCCATCATGCTGAAAGTACATACGAGCTTGTGTTGCCAAAGGGATATCCTCCACTTACTCTGGTAACACATTTAGAAGAAAGTCAAGATGTTGTTGTTGTGGGCTTCAGTCCTGAGACTGGTTTGATGCAGCTCTCCATGCTACTCATCCTGTGCAAGCTTCTTCATCTCCCAGTATGTACTGCAACCTACATCCTTCTGAATCTGCTTGATGTATTCATCTCTTGGTCTCCCTATACGATTTTTACCCTCCACACTGCCCTCCAATACTAAATTTGTGATCCCTTGATGCCTCAGAACATGTCCTATCAACAGATCCCTTCTTCTAGTCAAGTTGTGCCACAAACTTCTCTTCCCCCCAATCCTATTCAATACCTCCTCATTAGTTATGTGATCTTCCCATCTAATCTTCAGCATTCTTCTGTAGCATCACATTTCGAAAGCTTCTACTCTCTTCTTGTCTAAACTATTTATTGTCCATGTTTCACTTCAATACATGGCTACACTCCATACAAATACTTTCAGGAACGACTTCCTGACACTTAAATCTATACTCAATGTTAACAAATTTCTCTTCTTCAGAAACGCTTTCCTTGCCATTGCCAGTCTACATTTTATATCCTCTCTACTTCGACCATCATCAGTTATTTTGCTCCCCAAATAGCAAAAATCCTTTACTACTATAAGTGTCTCATTTCCTAATCTAATTCCCTCGGCATCACCCGACTTAATTCGACTGCATTCCATTATCCTCATTTTGCTTTTGTTGATGTTCATCTCGTATCCTCCTTTCAAGACACTATCCATTCCGTTCAACTGCTCTTCCAAGTCCTTTGCTATCTCTGTCAGAATTACAATGTCATCGGTGAACCTCAAAATTTTTATTTCTCCTCCATGGATTTTAATACCTACTCTGAATTTTTCTTTTGTTTCCTTCACTGCTTGCTCAATATACAGATTGAATAACATCGGGGAGAGGCTACAACCCTGTCTCACTCCCTTCCCAACCACTGCTTCCCTTTCATGCACCTCGACTCTTATAACTGCCATCTGGTTTCTGTACAAATTGTAAATAGCCTTTCGCTCCCTGTATTTTACCCCTGTCACCTTCAGAATTTGAAAGAGAGTATTCCAGTCAACATTGTCAAAAGCTTTCTCTAAGTCCTACAAATGCTAGAAACATAGGTTTTCCTTTCCTTAATCTAGCTTCTAGAATAAGTCGTAGCGTCAGTATTGCCTCCAGTACTTCTACAGAATCCAAACTGATCTTCCCTCGGGGTCGGCTTCTACTAGTTTTTCCATTCGTCTGTAAATAATTTGCGTTAGTATTTTGCAGCCATGGCTTATTAAACTGATAGTTTGGTAATTTTCACATCTGTCAACACCTGCTTTCTTTGGAATTGGAATTATTATTTTCTTCTTGAAGTCTGAGGGTATATCGCCTGCCTCGTACATCTTGCTCACCAGATGGTAGAGTTTTGTCAGGACTGGCTCTCCCAAGACTGTCAGTGGTTCTAATGGAATGTTGTCTACTCTCGGGGCCTTGTTTCGACTCAGGTCTTTCAGTGCTCTGTCAAACTCTTCACGCAGTATCACATCTCCCATTTCATCTTCATCTACATCCTCTTCCATTTCCATAATATTGTCCTCAAGTACATCACCCTTGTATAGACCCTCTATATACTCCTTCCACCTTTCTGCTTTCCCTTCTTTGCTTAGCACTGGGTCTCCATCTGAGCTCTTGATATTCATACAAGTGGTTCTCTTCTCTCCAAAGGTCTCTTTAATTTTCCTGTAGGCAGTATCTGTCTTACCCCCTTGTGAGATAAGCCTCTACATCCTTACATTTGTCTGATCTCATTTTTGAGACGTTTGTATTCCTTTTTGCCTGCTTCATTTACTGCATTTTTGTATTTTTTCCTTTCATCAATTAAATTCAATATTTCTTCTGTTACCCAAGGATTGCTACTAGCCCTAGTCTTTTTACCTACTTGATCTTCTGCTGCCTTCACTACTTCATCCCCATTCCTCTTCTACTGTATTTCTTTCCCCCATTCCTGGCAGTTGTTCCCTTATGCTCTCCCTGAAACTCTGTACAACCTCTGGTTTAGTCAGTTTATCCAGGTCTCATCTCCTTAAATTCCCACCTTTTTGCAGTTTCTTCAGTTTTAATCTACAGTTCTTAACCAATAGATTGTGGTCAGAGTCCACATCTGCCCCTGGAAATGTCTTACAATTTAAAACCCAGTTCCTGAGTCTCTGTCTTACCATTACATAATCTATCTGAAACCTGTCAGTATCTCCAGGCTTCTTCCATGTATACAACCTTCTTTTATGATTCTTGAACCAAGTGTTAGGCTTCTTCCATGTATACAACCTTCTTTTATGATTCTTGAACCCAGTGTTAGCTATGATTAAGTTGTGCTCTGTGCAAAATTCTACCAGGCGGCTTCCTCTTTCATTTCTTACCCCAATCCATATTCACCTAATATGTTTCCTTCTCTCCCTTTTCCTACTACAGAATTCCAGTCACCCATGACTATTAAATTTTTGTCTCCCTTCACTATCTGAATAATTTCTTTTATTTCATCATACATTTCTTCAATTTCTTCGTCATCTGCAGAGCTAGTTGCCATATAAACTTGTACTACTGTAGTAGGCATGGGCTTTGTGTCTATCGTGGCCACAATAATGCGTTCACTATGCTGCTTGCAGTAGCTTACCCGCACTCCTATTTTTTTAAATTCATTATTGAACCTACTCCTGCATTACCCCTATTTGATTTTGTATTTATAACCCTGTATTCACCTGACCATAAGTCTTGTTCCTCCTGCCACCGAACTTCACTAATTCCCACTATATCTAACTTCAACCTATCCATTTCTCTTTTTAAATTTTCTAACCTACCTGCCCGATTAAGGGATCTGACATTCCACGCTCCGACCCATAGTACGCCAGTTTTCTTTCTCCTGATAACGATGTCCTCCTGAGTAGTCCCCGCCCGGAGATCCGAATGGGGGACTATTTTACCTCCAGAATATTTTACCCAAGAGGACGCCATCATCATTTAACCATACAGTAAAGCTGCATGCCCTCAGGAAAAATTACGGCTGTAGTTTCCCCTTGCTTTAAGCCGTTCGCAGTACCAGCACAGCAAGGCCGTTTTGGTTAGTGTTACAAGGCCAGATCAGTCAATCATCCAGACCGTTGCCCCTGCAACTACTGAAAAGGCTGCTGCCCTTCTTCAGGAGCCACACGTTTGTCTGGCCTCTCAACAGTTACCCCTCTGTTTTGGTTGCACCGACGGTACAGCTATCTGTATCGCTGAGGCACACAAGCCTCCGCACCAACGGCAAGGTCCATGGCTTACGGGGGGAAGAAACTCAAGATAGCATGTACCAGTAAGACGGTTATCTAAAACAACTGGAGCGATAAGTTGGACGTCAGTAACACCTCTCCACACGTTGACTGGGAAACGTTGAAAATTCATTTCCACAGTAGTGTGCACATTTTTATTTTCCCATACATGAGAGTTGCACGTGTTGTTGTTTCCGTTGCGGGTAAATGTTGACTCATCAGTGAACAGAATACGTGAAATTAATTGCTCATTGGCAATGGTCCATTGACAGAATTCCTGTCAGGTGGCAGCATCTCCTTCATGCAGATGTTGTACACTGTGCTGATGAAAGGAATACAGACCGTGCTCACGTACTGTGCGTATCTCACTTGTTTGTGGAATACCAAGTTGGGCAGCAATTCTTCTAGAGCTAGTAGTAGGGTTGCGTTCCACTACTTGAAGAATGTTCTAGCTTCATTAAGAGTTTGTTGTACGGGAGATTCATAGACAACATTTGCACTGGGAAGTGTACCACACTCACGCAATCCATGAAACACCCAGCTATCAGGCACTCTGCGATTCGAAAATCGTTGTTGGTATTCTCGCACAGCAGCTCTGGAATTCCCATTGGACAAACCATAGACAAACACCATGTCAGCATACTCTGGATGTGTGAAGATCTGTGGCATTTTCACTTCACAAAACTGTATTCGTTGTTCATGTAACAACCGTGTGGTACCGTGTACTAAAAGTGCTATCGGACTGAGACTTGATGTAAACAACTCACCATACGCAAGTGAACTGCGTGCTGATGTGGTTAGTAAGGATGATACTACACATTTCTGGTTTATAGTTGTTTTCATTGATTTACCCAGAAATGATTAAGAAAAGGGCATATGTTAATTAGAGTTTTTTGTTCAGAATCACCACTAGTATCGCCCGTCAAAGCATGTACCTTTCCTCCTGACTCACCCTGTATATAGGACCACAATCTAAGGCATATTTAAAAATCTTACTTATGTACATCATCACAAATAAGACAAAATAATTGCACAGTAACATTTGTCAATAAGATTCCACAGTGGAAAACTATTTGACAGTAAAATTGAGAGTTTGATTGGATGTTCATGTCATTGTCAAGTGCAAACATAAATATGTAATTTTAATCAAAATATAATAACTGGTATACAGTTATAAAATTATTTTGATAGCAAGAAGCAGCTAAATTTCTGTTTTTAGAAAATACTTTAGCTTCCTAGCTGCTACAAAAATAATTTTATAATTGTACACCAGTTTTCACATTGTGATTAGAATTACATATTTATTTTTGCATTTGATGATGACATGAACAAATGAACACTCTCTAAATTTTTTCCGTTAAATAGTTTTCTGCTATGCATACTTATTGTCGATAAATGCTACTGTGCAGTATTTTGTCTTATACGTGACATTGTACACATCATACTGCTTAAAGCAGAAACTATGAGTTAACACATCCAGTACAGGCTCGACTTCCTCATATGATGTACTAATCGTGTGTAAACAGCACCAAGTCTGTTGGTGTTGGATTAAGAAATTTAAGTATGGCAGTATATGCTTTGTGAACAGTTACAATGAATTATGTACTGTATCGATTGTGTAAGTCACTTGGAGCAGCAGTTTTTGAACACATACTGTCACAATTATGTGTGTGAAAGTGCAAAAATTATTTTGTGTTAAGCTAACACTTCAGATAAATTGCAAATTTTGATCTGCTACTCTCTGACCACTAATTGCCATAACCTATGAAACATACTCTCCGTGTGATAAATTTTCAGTGCCCTGAGTGGTAGGAATTTAAAAGATAATGCAAATGGAGCAATAACCTGCAGATTAACTAATCGTGTAAGACACAGGGATTGCACTGTTTGGGGCCTCCCCATGAATGCTTAGTGTGTGCCCGTCATGACTGGGGCATAGGGACTCGAGCAATGAATTACTGACCAGGCAGCCGTTGCTGAGGCTGGGTGTTGGTGGTGTCTGAGGGGAGAGCCTCTGTTCACAGTGGCTGGCACCTTTGCATATAAAGCAGATGAAGCTTTCTCCCAGTGATGGTCATACGACCCCATCAGTAACTTCAGAAAGAAAGTACTCGCTCAAGACACAGAGATATGGCCCAACAAAGTACTCGCTCAAGACACAGAGATATGGCCCAAAAATGTTTCCTTCCCTGTATAAGGTGCGGAAGGAATGTAGGGCTAAGTGACAAGCAGAGGAATATTCCCTCCAGTACCAGGTTTGTACAAGGACAGGTGGGGAATCTTTTATCCACAAAGCTTTTATTCTTTGTAGAGAATGTAGAGGATAAGTTTGGGGAAGTTGCAGGGGTCTCCAACATGAAGAGTAAGTCAATTTTGGTTTAAATAGCAGCCCCTGCCCAGTCACGGGCATTGCTTGTGTGTGACAAGTTGGGTGACATTGCGGCCACTATCACTCTCCTTAGTAATTTAAACGTGGTTCAACGCATTGTTTTCCATCATGACCTTCTCTTGCAGACTGACGATGAGCTATGCACCAGCTTGGAGTGATGGAGTATACACTTTGTCCATTGTGTCCGTAGGGGACCAAAAGACAATAAGGTTGCTACTGCGGCCTTCATTATGACCTTTGAGGGCAATTTGTTGACAGAGAAGATCAAGACGATGGTATACTAATGTGATGTGAAACCAAGTGGTGTCCCCCATCCCCCATTTGGTGCTTCAAATGTGTGAAATGTGGGCATGTCTTCACGTTTAGACACCAGCCCAGTCTGTAGGGATTGTGGATGAGTGTTGTATGTTAACGTTTCTTGTGCCCCTCCCCTGTTGTGGAGAGCACCAATCTCCATGCTCACCATACTGCTCTGTGTCTCAGAGAGGAAAAAAGTACAGGAATGTAAGAATCTGGACAATCATACCAAGAGGTGAAGAAAAAGTATGAGCATGTACATACTGCATGCTTGACAATATCATATGCTTCATCAATGACATCACACTTTCAGATGATAACACTCTCGCCTATTATGCCGCCTCCTGCAAACCCTTGGGGCCTCTCAACTGTGCCCGTCCCCTGATGGTTGTGGGTTCTTCTCCTGCTGCCTCCTGATGGTTGTGGGTTCTTCTCCTGCTGCCTCCTGATGGTTGTGGCTTTTCAAGCTAGGAAGAGGTCCCTTGGGACACTTCCCTCCAAGGTTTCTGTCAGTCTGCAACCGGGTACTAGCCAATGGCTGAAGGAGCCACAGGCTACTGGTTGTAGGTCTTCACAGTCTTTATTAGTCACGGAAACTAATTCAGGGAGACCCTTCCAGTCATCTAAACCCTGTAAAGAGAAGACAGACAAATAGAAATCTCCGAAGATGGAGATGCCAGTGGCCCCCACACTACTAGATTCCATGTGTTGCGTAAGTGGCAGAGATGGTAATCCCTCTGGTCCCTGGGGCTCCAGATTGCACCACACAACATGTCTCAGAAACTATGAGTGTTGACATCGTAACGTCTCAACTGGTGACAGCACCCTGGGACACAACCTCCTTGGTCTTTTCCCACTCTTCAGTACACTGAAAGTATGATTCTTCAGTGGAACTGGTTTTCCCACCACTTGACTGAGCTACGACATCTCTTAAGCTCCTCCCCTGCTTTCTGCATTGCCGTTCAGGAAATCTGGTTTCCAGCAATGCAGACCTCTGCCCATTGTGGCTACAGGGAATATTTTAAGAATCTTGCTGAGTGCGATAGTGTGTAGGATGGAGTTTTCACATAAGTTCTGAACTCTGTATATAATGAACTTGTGCCTCTTGATACAACTTTGGAGGCTGTGGCTGTTCGGGTAAGGGCATTTCAGGATTTTACCCTCTGTAATGTTTGTTTCCCTCCCAATTGTGGAGTGCCCCAGAAATACTGTCTGCATAGGTTTCTCGGCTCCCCCCATCTTTTCTAATCTTGGTGACTTCTGTGCCCATAACCCTTCGTTGGATGGAACATGATCACTGGCTGTGGGAAAGACATTGGAAACTTACTGGCAATCTCGACCTCTGTCTCTTGAATACTGGTGCATCCGCATACTTAATTGATCTTTCTATTTGCAGTCCTGGTCTTCTCCTATCCATCCACTAGTGGATCCATGATGACCTGTATGGTAGTGATCACTTTCCAGTCTTCCTGTCTTTCCCTCAGCATCACTCCCCTGGGCACCTGCTCAGATGGGCTCTGCACAGTGCTGACTGGTATGCTTTCATCTCCTCTGTCATTCTTAACTCCCCATTACATTGAGGCATTGACATGGCTGTAGAGTGCCACAGCAGCTGACTTAGCAATTCCCTGTTCTTTGGGATAGAAGGAAGATCGTACCTTGGTAGACCTCGGAAATTGCTGAGGTCATTAGAGATTGCAGGCAAGCTCTCCAGTTCCATAAGCGGCATCCATTGATGTAGTACCTCATTGCCATTGAATGGCTCTGTGCCTGGGTCTGCCACTTAATAAAATGACACAAGCAAGAATGGTGGGAATGGTACATTTTAATCTTTGAACCGTTTACACCTCCTTCACAGGTTTTAGTAAAGATCTGACACCACTAGGAATACCAGTCCTCTGCAGGTGTACCTGGTATTTCTTGAACTGTGCTGTTTTCACTGTCGCAGAATATTTGCTCTGCATTATGATTGAGCTTTGTGTCTGAGATCTATCAACCTGCCTTTTTTGTCCATAAACAGAGGCTGTAGTGATTGCACTTACCTTTCACTGCACACCAACTGGAGCTCTAAAATGTTCCATTCAGTGAGTTGGAATTTTTCAATGCCCTATCCCTTTGCCCTGTTACAGCCCCGGGGTCAGACCACATCGACAACCAAATCAGTGGATTGTCAGCGTCATCTGCTTACCATCTCTAATCGTATCTGGAGTGAGGGTGAATTCACTTCCCAGTGGTGAGAAAGCATCATTGTCCTGGTACTGAAACGGGGTATGTGTCCTCTAGAGATAGACAGCTATCGTCCAGTTAGTCTCACCAATATTCTCTGCAAGTTGCTCGAATGCATGGTGAACCGCTGGCTGTGTTGGCTCCTTGACTCTCTGGGCCTTCTGGCTCATTCCCAGACTGATTTTTGCCAAGGTTTTTCTGCTGCTGTTAATTTTGTTTGGATTAAGTCTGCCATCTAATCAGCTTCTGACTGACGTCAACACCTTATTGCTCTCGTTTTCAACCTACAAAAGGCGTTGAGGCAACATGGTAACACCACATTCTCACTACCTTGCATTAGTGGTGTCCCCTGGGCCCACTTCCACTTTTTGTCTAGAACTTCTTGCACACTTTACTTTCTTGGGTTCAAGTTGATGCTTCCCACAGTACCCCACTGCCCCATACCGAAGAGAATGGGGTCTTGCAGGCCTCTGTGTCAAGTGTCCCTCACTTTCGAGAGACCATCAATGGTGTGAAAGCAGCTGTGAGGTTTTCTGTGTCACAGTAGTACAGCCGTGTTCTTCCTGCTTCATGGTCATTTCCTTTATTTTTGTTCACTGTGAGATATTGAGGACAGTTTGGGGAAAAATTGATGGCACAGATTCATCTCGAAAGTTATGCCATTGTTTTTCATCCAGATTTTGCATCGAAGCATTTGGTACATTTTAAAATATCTTCGTTTGGAAAATGTAGTTCGCAGACCTGAATACCATTTAAAAAATAGTGGTTAATTAAACGCTCATTCAAATGCATTACATCCGCAGCTCGTGGTCTTGTGGTAGCGTTCTCGCTTCACGCGCAGGGGTCCCTAGTTCGATTCCTGGCGGAGTCAGGGATTTTTGCTGCCTCGAGATGACTGGGTGTTGTGCCATGTTCATCATCATTATTCATCTCCATTACGGTCGGAGGAAGGCAATGGAAAAACCACCTCCGCTAGGACCTTGCCTAGTCAGCGGTGCGGGTCTCCTTCTTTAGGAAGGAAAACCAACTTGAGTCCATTTAAATATTTCCTTTACAGTGAGGAACATAACACTTGTACTCAGCCAGGTGGTGCACTGGTAAACACACTGAACTCTCATCTGGGAAGGTGATGGTTCAAACCCACATCTGGCCATCCTGAGTTAGATTTTCCATTATTTCCCTAAATCACTTTAGGAAAATGCTGTGATGGTTCCTTTGAAAGGGCATTTCCGACTACCTTCCCCATCCTTCCCTAATCCAATGGGACCAATGACCTCACTGTTTGGTCCCCTCCTCCAAATCAACCAACCAACAATACTTGTACACCATTGTGAAACCTATCACTAAAACTGGGATAGTCTCAAAACCACAATAAGTTCACACATGTAGTAACACTATAGATTCACTCATGACTGCACCGTGTGGGAATGCCTATGCGTTGTGGCATCAACAGAGACTTAAGACATAATGCTGGGGTTTCTGTAGAGTTGGTTTGTCAACCCCAATTTACTTGGTGCTGCCTCATCTGAAGCTCCACTTGTAACCCACATCACACTTTCTCACGCTTCTGTCATATCCTTTTTCCCTGTTCACTGCGCTACAACAAACATAGCATAAACAGCTACTTTGCCATGTGGGTCATTTGTCTACTTCCTTCCAGAATAAGTTTCTCTGAATTGAGCAAATGGAGAATTTTCTCTCCAGCATTTCCTGCACCCAATTAATCGTCCTGGCCCAAAGCTCTGCTAACCTGCTTCCCTCTGCTTCACTGTAACTTTTCCCTTCTTTCTTCTGTCCACTCCACTTCTTCCCTGTCCAGATCATGTACTGCTTCCTCCCACCAATCTTCTTGTGCCCTGCCCCCCCCCTCCCCCCCTGCCCTCTGAATCCTTTCTCTATTTTTGGGTAGCCACTGAGCCATGTACTGAAAGACTTATCTTGCTCTATCCCACTACCCCTTCCGTGCCTTGGTGTTCTTCTCCATCCCCTCCCCACCTCCATAAGCCCAGGCAACTGCTTTCAGTAATCAGTGTGCATTAGTGTGGTTGTATGAGTGAATGTGTGTAGTTATGCTAGAAAAAGAGCAATTGCTTGAAAGCTAGTGCAAATACTGTTTTCTGCCATGTGTTTCTGTGCTCCACATGTCAGTGCTCTATAGGTGATGGATTGTCTTTCCCTTAATTAACATATTATACTTATTCTGTTATATCTTGCCCTTCCCAGTCAGTCTTGTCCTTTCTGCGCCATCCCCTTCCTCCTTGCCCTTCTCCAATCTCCCGTCCATCCTCTTGGCCATTTCTGCATTCACTTCTGTTCCTCTCATTCTTTTCTCCGTTTTTCCCAATGCCTGCCCTCACCCTTGTCTCCCATTCCTCCACTCCGCCCACCTCTACATCTGCTCCTCCCCCCCCCCCCCCACCCTCAACCTCCCCCTCTCCTTTCCATTCTTCTTTCCTCCCTTCTCATCTTTTGGCCTTCTAAATTGTGACTGAACATAGTTTGTATGGAGTGAACTCAGCATGAACAACCAGCTTAGAATTAACTTGGCGATAAAAAAACGAAATTGGCACGCTTTCAGCAAAACACTATTAACAGTATGTATGTGCCACTGAAAGAAATTTTGTTTTATTCACTGTTTAAATTTATCTAAATTTTTCAGGTCTCACAGTCAGAGAAATCTGAGCCTAGTTCTCAGCCTGTTCTTGCAGAGAAGGAAAGTCCTGGGAAACCAACTGACTCTTCGGGCTCGAATGGAGTAGAAGAAAAAGATGACACAAATGAGCAACAGTCTTCTTTGTTGCCGACACCACCTATGCCACACAATTGGTTGGATCCATCCAGAAAACATTTTGAGTCAGGTAGATCATATTCCTCTAAGAAATCTCATTCTTAAACACTTTTTAAATGTATTAACATGTACAGATACACTTAAAGCTGTAATTGGTTTGTATATTTAAAAAAAAAGGCTGTCTGAAATACTGCAGTGGACAGTGTGTGCTCTTGTTAGGACGACATACATACTTTATGTAAAAGGGCATGCTTGTCTCTAACAGTAAACTTTGTTTCAGAAAAACCATTTCTAACGAAACCCATGTAATTTTGCAGATGGACCTGGAGATGATGGTGGTGATGATAAAGCAGCCTCAGAGGTAGCTACCAATCATGAAGGGCAGGATGGGAGTAATCCAGATACTGCAGAAAGGGAGCAGGAAAATAAAAGCAAAATCTTGGCGTACACACAGGAAAATGAACATGAGAGGCCGCCAATACTACCAGAAAAGATATGTTCACCTTTACTGCCAACACCTGTAATGCCAGAAAACTGGTTGGACCCATCAAGATCATCAACTGACAGTAGCTTCACAGCATTTTCTGACAGAGGCCATACAACCCCATTTTTTCAAAGTGAATGTGTTGGTGACGTACCAACTAGTTCGTTTCTTCCAGAAGTTAATATGAACACTAACATGAATCTGTATGATCATTTTATTCCAGCATCAGATACCGCAAATACAGATCCACTCTATCCTCAAGCCTCATTGTTCCCCAATGGTAAGATTAATTGCACAAGTTTTGTCTAGCTTATAAGAGCTTTGAAGTTTGTTAAAACTTCAATCGGGAATGATTTTACCTGGCTGTAAATTAGGTTTAGTGCCTTTAATACTGAGGTATTCATGATAAAAATAATGGAACAGATTAAAGTGAGATACCTTGTTAAACTATTTAGAAGAGACTTGTTGATTTTGGTTAATCTGTGCGTATTAACAGGTGAATTGTGTCGTAGAAAGTAGCAAGAGAATAGTAAATTATTTAGAGTTAAATTATTAAAAGTCCAAGAAAAGTTCTTCTCTTTTCACCTCCCACAGTGGCTGTGCAAGTAACCTGCCGGTACTCCCTGCGGGTCAGGGTGTTAGAATAGTCCCGAGGTATTCCCGCCTGTCATACGAGGCAACTAAAAGGAGTTTCACACATTTCGGCCTTTGTGATGGTTCCCTGTAGGGTTTGACCTCCATTTTTCAAAATTTTCCCGAAGAGCGAGCCAGTTGGGGAAGGGCGCCTTACACGATGCACCGTGTCCATCGTGCATTGAGATCTTTAGCCCACTTTCTCGTCGTTGCATTGCAGTCCTGCCCATTCTCTATCTCTTGGGCAAGGACACCTTCCTGGGTGCATTTTTCACCATGCACTATGCAGTGTCGATTTCTGCGTCGACGATGCGACGATGACCATGGACTTTTTTGCACCTGATATCCAGCACGGTAGCCAGTCCGTTGTGGTGGGGCTGCTGTGTACTCTGTTGGTTGTAGCCCCCTGACCACGCAGGGATAGCTCTGTTGATGCCTGCACCGTTAACTCCCCACGTATGCCAAGGGGTAGATGCCCATCCCCTTGGGGCATCGGGACTCCCAGCAATGGCCATCCTGCCAGGTGGCCTTCACTGTGGTTGAGTGGCGCCCGTGCGGAGGGGCCCTGGTCGGAGTGGGTGGCATCAGGGCAGATGACACGTGATGAAGCATAGTCCATCATCTCTTGCTGATGGTGAAACACCAGCTGTCTCTAAGTGATCACGAGCTCAATTCAACGCACAGAAGTAAACCCCAAATAATTCCCCTCCCTGGCTACACAATGGGAGGAACGTCAGGCTAAGGGTGGCAGCAGATCTAATTCGTCCCGGTACATTGTATGTTCGAGAACTGATGGTGAATCTTTCATGACGATGAAGCTTCAGTTTTTTTGTTGAGCATTTAGAGGACAAGTTTGGGGAGATGGAGGGCATGTCCAAAATGAGATCTGGATCAGTCTTGATCAAAACAGCATCCCCTGCCCAGTCACAGGAGTTACTCATTTGTGACAAGCTGGGGAGGGATGGGGGGTTCTGTAACCATCATGCCCCATAAGAGCTTAAATATGGCCCAGGATATCATATTTCACAGAGACCTTCTTTTGCAGTCCGACGATGAGCTGCACGCCAATTTAGAGCGACGAGGTGTACATTTCATCCAGCGTGTCCCTGGTGGACACGCTGGATGAAATGTACACCTCGTCGCTCTAAATTGGCGTGCAGCTGGTGGTCCGAAGGATAATCAGGTTGCCACTGGTGCCTTCATCTTGGCTTGTGAGTGTGATACATTGCCCGAGAAGGTCAGGGTGATGGTCTACCGGTGTGACATGAAGCCCTATATCCCTCCCCCGATGCGGTGCTTTAACAGGGTGTATATGACCCGGGACAACAGGGAGATCCGGGAAAAACCCGGGAATTTTTCCATCCGGGAGAAAACCCGGGAATTGTTTAGAATTCCGGGAATTTTTCATTGTTTTAGTTTTCAGTTAAATTTTTGTGATTTTGACTGGTAAGAACCAATACTGTAACAAAGGATATTATTGTATCTCGCTATTGCAGAATACTACTGCAGCAACAAAACATGAACGAGAGAAAAAAAAACGAAAATAAAACTTAAGTTGCAAAGGAAATGCGCCGTATATAACAACAAAACACAGTGCTCATACAAGCTTCTGCCAACATCAAAGTGTGTCAAAGGCTTTAGGAAGACTATGCAATGCTTCATAACAACAAATTGCCTCCGATGAGCGTGACGTGACAACTGTTTAAATTAGATTCGTTTGAGCAGTTGCGGGCGGGCTCTTGCGCATGCGCAGTTGAGTCGCATAGGAGTAGTACCTTCTTTTGCTTCTGGTTACAGGAACTATGGCTGGGCGCCACTACTTAATATTGGCCCGGTTCGGAAATATAGTAAATCTGGGGCTGACGCCCAGAGCAGTCTGAGTTGTGGTGGGGAGATGGGTCACCACCATGTGACCTGTGTTTACGTTCAGTGATTTTGTTGCTTTCTCTTCGTTTATTGCTCTCACATTAAATGATAACAAACGGATTTTTGCGTCCGGGAGTTATCATATGAATTACGGAAGGCTAAAATATGTTATTAGTTTAGATTTTCCACCTTCTTGACAGTCAAGCATTAATTGCCTTGCAGAACAATGAAGTTATTTTTGTCGGTTTTCTAAAGAGATTTGGCTTTCATTAATCTTTCTGCTGAGGCAGTCAATTTATTTGAAACGAAGTGTTGAAATTCACACTATTGGCTAGTTTCAACTGTTAACTGCATTTCAAATGCACGTATGGCATTATGCCATAATAAAGAACCAAACATGAGATAATACAGTACTGGTACTCCAAGAAAATTTACCTACGAATCTGGACATATGAATGTGCATTTTAAGCCGAATTACGCATTTTAGTATGGTTCACGAAATTCCAATGCTCTTGAAGTATCCTCTGATGTCTTGTTACTTTTATGACATAATGTAAGATCTTTTAATGTTTTACACGCACGAACATATGGGCTTCCTACGTCATCGTAGCTGCGTAAACGTGGTGACGCCTGTTATCTGGCGCTATTTTCCAACTGCTGAAACGAAACTATTTCTAACAGGTTGGAGGAAACTATTGCGAATGGTGGTTTGAAAAGCTCTACATTCAAACCAAATTTCCTTTTACGCAAGATGAACTGTGTGCGAGAATGTACGATGAATTTCTTAAATCACAAAGCGTTTGACTCTCATTTAAAAATCAACTCTTCGAGGATGACCATTTAGAAGAATTTCGAGCCCAGAAGATCAGACATTTACGTCATTATTAAAAATTTTACTGGCACATTTGTGTGATGTATCTTAAAGTGTACACGCGCTAAAAAGATCAACATTATATGTGGAAGCTTAGATTCTCTTCCAGCTTTAATTTAAACCATTAATTTTTCTTATTTGTGTGTTCGCGCTGCTATTGGCTGACTACATCACGTGTCCTATGCTGCCATCAGCTGGCGAGATCACGTAACATGAGCTATGACTGGTTCACAAAAGCGCATCACAATCTCGATTTCAATGTTTTCGGAAAGTGACATGCGGTGTTCGGTGGAATTAAAATTTATACCTTCGTGATACGGAAATAAGCAGCGTACATGTTGCTGCACATCGAAAGTCTTTCAAAACGTGTTTTTCCCTCCTGAGTTTCATTTTCTAAAGTGCCAGGAAATTCTACGTCCGTATATAAAACCGTAAACATTCAAAGGATTGATGAGTTTTACAGTGCCGAGGAAGAGTATACTGTCACTTAGCATGGAAAAAGTGTATTTTCACCCGGGAGAAAGTGTGTTTTTAACCGGGAAATCCGGGAAAAATCCAGGAATTTTTTTTCCTTGTCCACGTATACACCCTGTTTAAGTGCTGGAAGTTCGGCCATATGTCTTCCTGCTGTACTTCCAACGTCGCATGCCGAGATTGCAGAGGCCCATCACATCCCAATACTCCAGGTGCCCAGCCTCCCATCCGTGTCAACTGCAGAGAGCAACATTCGCCTTGCTCACCTGACTCCAGGATTCTCCAGAAAGAAAGGAAAATCTTGGAGTACAAGACCCTGGATAGACTGATCTACACAAAGGCTAATAGAAAATTTGAACGCCCGAGCCGGAAGGCTACACCTGCCCCTTTGATGGTGGGGGTCATTTCCCTCCCTGTTGCTCCTGCACCACCTACTTCGGGAGCAACATCCCCCCCCCAAGCATCGGGGAAGTCCGTCCCCACTTCTAAGCCAGAGAAGCATAAGTCTTCTTCTGCTTCAATCGCTAGGAAGGGGTCCCTTGGGCCTTGGGTCACTCCCTCCCCAGGTTTCTTCTAGTGGGAAAGACGACACCCGCCAGTGGCTGAAGAGCCCAAAAGCAGCTGGTCGTAGGGCTTCATGCTCATCCTCAGTCCTGGAGACTGAGCCAGTGAAGTCCTCCCAGCCAGGGATACCCAAGGAGCAGTGAGAGAAATCCAAAAAGAAAACCCTTAAGACCAAGGAAATTGCATTGGCACCCACACCACCACTACCTACAAACTCTGCGACTGAGGATAGGGTGGAGATTTTGGCATCCGCTGAGGAGCCAGACCCTCAGACACAATGGATATAGACTGCTCAGGCAAAAAATTGGTGGCAGTAGGTGACTCTGAGGCGTAAACCGCCTCATTGAATGTTCCATGCCTTCCCAGTCTCACGTTGTCATCCTCCAGTGGAATTGCGGCGGTTTTTTCCACCGCCTGGCTGAGCTACGGCAACTATTATGCTTTACACCTGCCATCTGCATTGCCCTCCAGGAAACCTGGTTCCCGGAAATGTGGACCCCTGCCCTCTGCAGCTATAAGAAATATTACAGGAACCGTAGCGACTATAATAGTGTGTCAGGTGAAGTTGGCGTTTGTGTCCTAAATTAGGTCTATAGTGAACATGTGCCCCTTCAAACCACTCTTGAAGCTGTGGCTGTCAGAATAAGGACGACACAGGAAAGAACTGTCTGCAATGTATATCTTCCTCCAGATGGTGCAGTACTCCTGAATGTATTAGCTGCACTGATTGATCATTCCTTAAACCTTTCCTGCTTCTGGGAGATTTTAATGCTCATAACCCATTGTGGGTGTACCATGCACACTGGCTGAGGCAGAGATGTCGGAACTTTACTGTCGCAATTCGACCTCTGCCTCTTAAATACTGGGACCGCCACACATTTCAGTGTGGCTCATGGTAGTTACTCAGCCATTGATTTATCAATTTGCAGCCCAGGACCTGTGTGGCAGTGATCACTTCCCCATCTTCCTGTCACAGCCCCGGTGTCAGGTACATGGACGCCTGCCCAGATGAGCTTTGAACAAGGCGGACTGGGGAACTTTCACCTCTGCTGTCACCGCTGAATCTCCCCCACATAGTAACATCGATGTGATGGTTGAGCAGGTGACTAGCGCAATTGTTTCTGCAGCAGAAAGTGTGATCCCTCACTCTTTAGGGTGCCAGAGAGTTCCTTGGTGGTCGCCGGAAGTCATTGAAGCATTAAGGAGCGTCGGCGAGCTGTGCAGCAGCATAAGCGGCACCCTTCTCTGGAGCACCTCATAACCTTTAAACGGCTCTGTGCCCTTGTTCGCTACCTTATCAAACAATGGAAGGAGGAGTGTTGGTAGAGATAAGTCTCCATCATTGGGTGCTACACGTCACCTTCCCAAGACTGCGCAAAGATCAAATGTATTTTTGGGTAG
The DNA here is from genome assembly GCF_023864345.2 of Schistocerca serialis cubense. Lineage (NCBI taxonomy): Eukaryota > Metazoa > Arthropoda > Insecta > Orthoptera > Acrididae > Schistocerca > Schistocerca serialis. The sequence continues at coordinate 468,146,084 of NC_064643.1, forward strand.
CTGGCCTCAACAGCTGTCCCCGGTGTTACCATAAATGGCGAGTTATGTACCGACGCTAACGCAATTGCCGAGCACTTTGTTGCTGAGCACTTTGCTCAAGACTCTGCATCGGAGAATTACCCCAGAGCCTTTCGCACACTCAAACAATGGCTGGAAGGGAACGTCCTCTCATTCACTACACTCTGCGGTGAATCCTATAATGCCCCATTTACAGAGTGGGAGCACCTCAGTGCCCTTGCACATTGCCCCGACACAGCTCCTGGCCTGATCACATCCACAGCCAGATGATTAAACATCTCTCATCTGACTATAAGTGACATCTTCGCGTCATTTTCAACCGGATCTGGTACGATGGCGTCTTTTCATCACAATGGTGGGAGAGCACCATTATTCTGGTGCTCAAATCCGGTTAAAATCCACTTGATGTGGATAGCTATCGGTCCATCGGCCTCACCAATGTTCTGTGTAAGCTGCTGGAATGTATGGTATGTTGGCGGTTGGGTTGGGGCCTGGAGTCACGTGGCTTGTTGGCTCCATTGGGGCGGCTTCCGCCACGGTCACTCTACCACTGATAATCTTGTGTCCATCGAGTCTGCCATCTGAACAGCCTTTTCCAGACGGCAACACCTGATTGGCCGTTTTTTTTTTTTTACTTACGTAAAGCGTACGACATGACTTGGCAATATCATATCCTTGCCACATTGTATGAGTGGGGTCTTCGGAGACCACTCCTGATTTTTATCCAAAACTTCCTGTCGTTCTGTAGTTTCCGTGTCCAAGTTGGTGACTCCCATAGTTCCATCCATATCCAGGAGAATGAAGTCCCGCAGGGTTCTGTGTTGAGTGTCTCTCTATTTTTAGTGGCCATTAGCGGTCTAGCAGCAGATGTTGGGCCCTCCGTCTCACCTTCTCTCTACGCAGACAACTTCTGCATTTCGTACTGCTGCTCCAGTACTGTTGTTGCTGAGCTGCACCTCCAGGGAGCCATCCACAAGGCACAATCATGGGCTCTAGCCCGTGGCTTCCAGTTTTCAGACGCAAAGTTGTGTGTCGTGCACTTCTGTCGGTGTCATATCCGGAACCTGTACTTAACCTTAATGACGATCCACTCACTGTAGTGGATACACATCAATTCCTAGGGCTGGTTTTCAACGCTCAATTGACTTGGCTCCCTCATCTTTGTCAGCTTAAGCAGAAGTGCTGGCAGCATGTTAATGTCCTCTGTTGCCTTAGCAACACCAATTGGGGTGCAACACCAGTTGCTGTACGCTGCTGCAGTCTAGAGACCTTGTCCAATCCTGAATTGACTATGGGAGTGTGGTTTATGGTTCGACAGCGCCTTCAGCATTGCATTTACTTGACCCTGTGCACCACTGTGGGGTTTGATTAGCGACAGGAGCTTTTAGGACAAGTCCGGTGACCAGCGTACTGGTGGAGGCTGGTGTCCCTCCACTACAGATCAGAGGTGCGCAACTGCTTGCCAGTTACACAGCACACATTCATAGTTCCCCTGAGCATCCGAAGTACCGTCTCCTTTCCCACACGTGGCAGTCCATCTCCCGCATTGGCGGCCCAGATTGGGGCTAACGATTGAGTTTCGCGTGTGGTCCCTCTGAATTGGAGTCCTTCCCTTTACCACCTCTGGTTGTGGTCTGTTCATGTATGCCTCCATGGTGTACACCTGGGCCACAGCTTCACTGGACCTTTTGCAGGGTCCTAAGGACTCTGTTAACCCTGCCACTCTCCATTGTCTCTTCCTCTCGATTCTTGACATGTTCTGGGGCTCTGAAGTGGTTTACACCGATGGCTCAATGGCTGATGTTCACGTAGGCTTTGCATATATTCATGGAGGACATAAGAGCAGCATTCCTTGCCAGTTGGCTGCAGTGTTTTCACTGCAGAGCTGGCAGCCATATCTCATGCTCTGGCGAGTCATTTCTGCTGTGTACTCATTGAGCAACTTACAAGCTATCGACTAGTGCTACCCTCGTCACCCTCTGGTAGTGTCCATTCCCTAGTCCATCTATGCCCTGGAACAGTCCCGCCGTTCCGTGGTGTTTGTGTGGACCCCAGGACACATGGGAATCCCCGGTAACGAACTTGCCGACAGGCTGGCCAAACAGGTGATGCGGAAACCGCTTCTGGAGATAGGCATCTCCGAAGCTGACCTGTGTTCTGTCTTACACCACAGAGTTTTCCAGCTTTGGGAGACAGAATGGCATAACAGCACGCACAACAAACTGCATGTAATTAAGGAGATTATGAATGTGTGGAAGTCTTCCATGCAGGCCTCTCGCAGGGAATCAGTTGTCCTCTGCCAGCTCCTCATTGACCGTACACGTCTAACGCACGGTTACCTACTCTGTCATGAGGACCCACAGTGTCGCTGTGGCTCCCAAATGACAGTCATCCACCTCTTGCTGGACTGCCCACTTACAGCCGCTCTGCAGCTGACTTCTAACTTTCCCAGGACCCTGCCCTCGATGTTAGGTGACAATGCCTTCACATCATCTTTAGTTTTACGTTTTATCCGTGAAAGTGGGTTTTATACTTCTATGTAGGGTTTAGCGCATGTCCTTTGTACCTCTGTGTCCTCCACCCTAATGCTTTTAGGGTGGAGGTTTTAATGTGTTGCAGAGTGACTGGCTTTCCCTTTTTATTCTCGTGGTTGGCCAGCTGCTGTAATCTGCTTCCATGTTTTACTCTCTTCTGTTTCTAGCGTCTGTCTGTTGTTTTCTTGTCCTCTTTTGTTCCTTTTAGTGTTCATAGCCTTCCCTTTGTTCTTGTGGCTTTTCCTTTCTTTCTGTTTTGTGTTATATGTTTCGACCGTTTTATTCTCACACTTGTGGCATTGTTTTACTAGGAACAAGGGACCAATGACCTCGTTGCCTTAAATCTGTTTTATTTGTTCACAAGTCAAATTTCCGTTCTGCTGTGTAAGTATCTGACATATTAAGGGGAGTAGGTGTCTCTCTTTCAAATAACTTACAGTAAATGACCTTGATGAAACATGTATTACTGTGCAAACCAAACTGGTAACCTGGCCAAGGTGACAGCACTCTCATCGTAATGTCCCAGAAGCAAGGAGGGAAGGAAGCAATGGCATATGCTCCATACTATCACAAATGGAGTGCTGCAAAGCCCAAGAGTGAGGGCAGGTAGTGGAAATAGGAGGAAAGAATGAGAGGAAAAGAAGTGAGTGCAGAAATGGCCAAGGGGATGGAGGGGAGAGTGGAGAAGGGCAAGGAGGCAGCGGATAGTGCAGAAAGTACAAGTGGGACAGGGAAGGGCAAGAAAGAACAGTATATGTACAATATGTAAATTAAGGGAAAGGCAACCAGTCACCTATAGAGGACTGATGTGTGGAGCTCAGAATGCCACTGAGTGAAGTGTCACTTTAGAGCAAGAACAGAATGTACAAAATTTCTCACACTGGATGCTCATGACACTTCGCTGGCAGTATGCGTAAAACTACCTTACTCTGTGAAATCGCTATTTTCCACAGTGATGACTGTTCATTCATCTGCTGTTTGACATGTATGATAGTGCTGGCTTCGTGTTCAGATCTGTGGCAACTGCTTTTATTGTATTTTCAGTTTCTTCATCTGTCACAGACTCTCCCCATCATTAGGCCTGACACACCTTTTCTGGCTTGATAACATAGCCTTTAAAGTCTTCATCTGTCACAACACTAAAAACTAATATCACAGTTGCAAAAGCAGTTGGCTTGCATGGCCTAGTGGTCAGCATTTTTAACATAGTGAGGACGACTGCAAAGCTGTTTGAATATAAAAACAGTGAAATTGATGTACAAGTCATTGGAGTAGTGTTACGTGAAAAGGCTAGCACCAGGCAAGAGCATCAGCGTTTTTCCAGGGAGGGGATTGGTTGTTAGAGAGTGAAATTCTTGCATTATGACAATGACAATGGGTCTTGTTCTTTGAGAGAGTCCAGACAAGTTTTGTGGGAGTTAGATTTAGATGGTATGGAAGCAGTGAGAACCATGTTGCTGGTTGAATAAACAAGAGTTGAGTGATACTTCTTAATTAATGCCAAAAGTTTATTTTTCATTGTCTCAGGGTATTCTTAATTTTTTCCTGACCATTTATATATGGTAATCGTAAGTTCTCTGTTACAGTCAGAGAGGAGAAAAGATCACTAAAGGAAACTTTGTATTCACAACAATGAAACATTTATCTGGAACTGTTGCAAAACATGTCATTCACAGTGGAGTGTATATGGAAATTGAATAACGACTTGTTCATACAGGCACCTTTTAAATCAAATTCCACGTATGAAATACTTTTTCTCAGAGTTGCTTAGTTAGTCTGTAAGTCCTGTTCCGTGTGACAATAGCTGTGAAGTTTTTGCAGTGATGGTGTTCTTCATATTGTTCATAATACTGCAGAAATTGCTGTCTAATAGGACATCTATCTAGATCAGCAATGAAATATTTCTGTGCATCTGACTTTTTCTCCTTTGGTGCAGATACTTGGACCTCTTCCATTTGGCTGATGCTTTTGTTGTGTGTCACCTTACCTAGTGCAAGCATTTTGATGTAACACTACTTCAGTGATGACCGAGCAAGGTGACGCAGTGGTTAGCACACTGGACTTGCATTCGGGACGACGACGGCTCAATCCTGCCTCCGGGCATTCTGATTTAGGTTTTCTGTGATTTCCTAAATCGCTCCAGGCAAATGCCGGGATGGTTCCTCTGAAAGGGCATGGCCAACTTCCTTCCCTGTCCTTCCCTGATCCGATGAGATCGATGACCTCGCAGTTTGGTTTCTTCCCACAATCAACGCAACGACTTCAGTGACTTTTGCATGTTTTGCTGCTTTTATATCTGAGAAGCTATCCAGTTGGCCTTAAAAGCCTGAATGAACCTCCTTCCAGCCTTGGCCATTAGGGGGAAAAAAGAAAGAAAAAGGGTTGCAAGGGTCACTGGAAATGGGACCTGGGGCATCAGTGTTACTAATGAAAAACACTATCACTGGACAACATGTTCAGCTTGCTTTACTTGTGGTGACAGTTGCTATTAATGTTGCAACGATAGAAGCTTGGAAATACTGTATCACACCAAAACATCTGTGATGGACAAGGAAACTGAAAAGTAGGAAAATTGGTTGCCATTGTGTTCCTCCTTCCATAATTTGCAAGCCATTGATTTACATAACCTTTGCTTGTTTCCTTGCACCTTGCATTATTTGTCAGACCTTCCTCGTTGTCAGTCAAATAGCATTAACTGCAAATTATTGCAGTTTCCTGTCGAGGTATTCTCTGTGATCACTTTTTGTGGACCACTTTTCACACTAGCACTGCTGGGTAACAGTGTGCTCTACTTCGAACTGGAATATGACTGTACTTGGTCAGGTGACCAAGTTAGTTCCTGCTATGGCTGGGTTACCACTTCGCCTTGCTGAGCGGTTGTATCAATAATGTGTTTAATAAAGGAGAAATAGTTTTTGCATCCAAAAACTTGCCCTTTATGTTGATTAAATTATAGTTTCTGTTGCTAATGAGAATAAAGTGTTATTTATATTTTTATTAAAATCATTGAGTAAAATGGCCTAAATTTAGTCAGAAAGCATTTGATTGTGCCTTATTTTTAGAAAATTGTGAGCAAGTTCTTTTATATGACTTGTATGTTGGAGATGTGGACGCCTTCTTGGTGCTACTACTGTGTGTTCAAATTTTGTCATTTACTGTCATTTCACTGCTGAGTGTAGCGTAAAAAAGTTATAACCACCTTCCTCTGTATTTACGCAATTTGCTCGGGGTTTATTAGTATAAAATATTTTATTATATTTGTGCTTCAGTATGGACATTGTCTTTATCAGCTTTTGTATAATTCAGTATTTCATTTTAAATACGGATCTTTCAGAAACAGAAATAATATGTGGCATACTAGAAAATATATTAGGCTCACATCGGAATGTCAAACTAATCTGGAGTATGTAATGTGATGTGATCTTTTCAATGAGGATCTCTGTAGTAATTAACAGCACAAAAATGAACCCTGCTCTACTTAGATAATTTTTTTCCATAATTAGTGAAGCATCTACAGAAATTCTTAAACATAAAAAGTTTAAATTGCATGTTTCAGTCAACACATGCAAGAAAATGAGACTCCCAATGAATACCAATGTAACAAGTATGTGAATCAATTTTCTTCGACCTAGAAACCCATTCAGCAACAGTACATGGTCATCACTCCACACTAAGCACGAGTATAGTAATCAAAACAGTTGAGCAGGCATTCAAAGAAGTATTTTTGTGTGTACAGAGAGTTTTGGAATAATGCTGGTTAGAAGTTATTCTTATAGATTTTATATCTCATCATAGTGGTTGGAAGGTTGTGTTTTTATTAAGGTGTTTTAAAAGTAATGGTACTGCTTAATTAAGAGTCAAAGTATGAGGCATATTAAGAAATTAAGGCCTGTGGTTTATTTTAAATGTTTGTAGCTCAGAACAAAGTTGCACAGATAGAAGTGCTATCTACTATTTGTTTGTGAAGTTATTGACTGACTATGGGTGAAAGCAAATAATGCCTTCAAAAACTGTTGCTCCTATGAATTGCAAAGTGCTAGCTGTAAGTAGATCTACAGCTGCTCAAATTCAATAGGGGTTGTGCCTTACTTATAGGTCTACAGTAATCAGCAAAGGAGAAATTGTGATGTTGGAAATTTATAAGTGGATGTACAGATGTGGATGATGAAGAGTGCATCGGCAAGCCCACTGTCCATACAAATGAAATTACGCATCAGGTGTGCCAGAAACTGTGATCTGATTGACAGTTGATGATGATCTGGGTGATGAATTTTCTCATGTATGTTACACCACTATTTACATAGTTTTCAAGGAACACAACTTATACTGAATATTATGTGCAAAGTATGTTAAGTGGAGAGATGTTTTTGGAATACTATTAATGAGATGGACATAATTTGTTTTATCATATTCTTACTGGCATGAGGTGTGGGTTTCATATGCCGACACATGTTCTAAACTACATTCGTTGCAATGATGCCATTCAATGTCATCTAAAGAAAAATAGTTCAAGCTATGCCCTTATCCAAGTTGAAAAATGATGGCTACTGTTTCTGGAACGAAAAGTGTGTTCTTCTGGTTGATTTAACAAAATGAGGTTCAGTACTTTCTAAAACAACAAAAGCTTTTTCTGTCGAATATAGATGTATATATGTGACAGCATACACTTACAAGGGATTTTCCGGGCCTCATATTTCGGGTTCTATTGGTGATAGAAAGTTATGGTCAAGTCTTTCGGATATGCCTTGGACTAGGGGCCATTTGTACACCCAGCAGAAGTATCATCTTACTGTTAACTATCCTACAGTACAGAACTGGAGTTTGGACGTTACACACTTCCTCCAGCGTAGGTAAATGGAACAAATTGGATGGTTCTTTTTGCAGTAGATGTGGTCTACAGTCTACCATAAGGGGCTTATGCTGGCACCATTTAATTGATGGGCAGTTCCTGAGAAAACCCGGAAAACATGTTTTTGGGCACAAAAACCAAGTTGTGGATTCCAAGACGCTGTCACAGCAAATCGCTGAAATTTTTGCAACATATTCCTAAGATCCCAGTCCCAAACAGCCAGAATATTTTCTTCAAATCTTTATCCATTTCTGAGATACAGAGGTTTGAAGTTACCCTACCTGTAAAATACACACACAAAATCCAGTGTAGGGGAAAAACTAGTTCATAAAGTGATGTAGTGTGGAGAAATATGCTGCAAAGTGTCTCCATTATTCATCAGAAACTATTGCAAACTCTGTGTAGTACTGAAAAACATGTAAAAGTTTTATAGTTTGCACAGTTTCAATTTCGCATAAGTGAACTATCAAAATGTTACAGACCTATAAAGTTCTTTTCATATGAGTGACCTCCTGTAGCAGGGAAGGAAGGGAACAAGCTGAAAAATGCTCCTATCAGAAGGGAAAAAAATCCTCCTGTGTATTAAAAGACTGTGACTAAAAAGTGAAGTACTAGCTGCCTCGTTGAACTTTCCTCAGCATCATTAAAAAATTTCCCACAAATTAAGTTGTGTGAACACATTCACACATTTTTACGCCAAGAGAGGAGACAATGGCACTTCGAAAAAGATGGAAAAGTAATGTCGGTTGGTTATAATTAAAGTGCAGCTACTCATAGAGGTCCAGTGTGGGCTGTAATAATTGCGTTGCAGCAAGAATTGGTAAATATTCTAATGTCTTAATGCGGAACAGGTTTATGCTGGAAAAAAGTTTTAGTTTTGGCCACCAGGTGCAAATCTGGCACTGTGGATGCCAGAAAGGCACACAGATATGTTTCCATATGTAATGGATGATGATTGGGATTTAGGTAGAGAAGATCAAACAGGTGATAAAGTCATAATGTCGATTTTATTATTAATTGGGCCTTACACAATTTGTTCAGTATGAGCATTGGAGATGTTGACAAAATGCTGTATAGCTCCAGATTTGCACTTGGTGGCCAAAATTGGCACTAATTTTTGCAGTGTAAATCAGATCCACATTAACATATTATCATATCTATCAAATTTTGCTGCCATACAATAATTGCAGCCCGCACTACACTGGACCTTTGCGAGTAGACACACTTTAATTGTAACCAACTGCTAAATATTGGGCGATTGCGGACGTTGGTTGTGTCATAGAAAAAGTGAAGGAGACAGTGACAGTGTGAAAGAAAGAGATGGGGACAGTAGTAGTGGAACATAGTTGACAATGAAAGAACCGTGTTAGGATAAGAGTGAAGCAGACAGTGTCAGTGGGAGAGGAATGAAGAGAAGGAGAAGTGGAAGTGGGTGAGAGCATAATGAGTCAGCCTTTGACAATGCCAAAGAGGAAGAGAGAGGTAGTGACTGTGCAAAGAGACAGCAGCAGTGATAAGGAATGAATGAGATAGAAGAAGGGAGAGAGAGCAAGAGGGAGACAGTGACAGTGAGTAGAGACATTATTAATAGGACAGATTGAAGGAGATTGTGGCTTCTGGGTTGAATGAGAGAGACTGGGCAAGTGGGACTAGATGAGTGTGATTTAACAGTGATGGACTAATGGTTTGAGCAAGTTACAGCTTGTGGGAGTGAGAGAACAGTTGCATGTAAAAAAAAGCACAAATATGTTCACATGCCAAAATTTTTTAAAGGTGCTGAAGAAGGCAGAATGATTCAGCTGGTACCTTAATTTTCGGTCAGAGCATTTTAATAGATGGGAACATACTTATCATTTTTGTGCTCTGATGGGAGTATTTTTCTGCATGTTGGTTTATGAACGAACAGCTGTTTCCAATACCCTTCGTATATTAGTGAAGGAGATTTACGCTGAAATATCAGTACCAGTGAGGATAATGTAATATGTTAAGACACAATAGTCACTAACAATAAACTAAAGAAAAGGTGTGGGGGAACACTTTTACAGGTTATGATGTGATGAAAACTATCTTCAGACTGAATTTCCTGTAATGTTGCCAAAGAACATCACGGCAAGACTGTACTCCTTCATGCCTCCATTTCTGTGCATTTCCACAGTCACAAACAGCTTAGTAACATAAATGGATAAAGAATGTACTTACTAAATGGTGGATGGAGAAATATAAAAGTTATTGAAATGTACAAGATTTCAGTTAGTGGCTCCTCCTCCTGGCAGAAGGGTTGAAGATAAAAGAAGAGGGAAGAAGAAGGGCTGGTGAGGTTTAGAAAGTGGGGAGAGGTACGGAAAAGTCACCCAGAACTCTTGGTCGGGGAGACACTGAACGGGATGAGGGATGGCGGTTATCATTGAAACAACCAGCTTTTGTTTATATTAATTTTAATTGTCACCCTGTTTAACCTCACTGTTAAAACTGCTCAAAATGCATGATTTCTCGGATAACCAATTTTCAGTTTTTTATTCCTATTATCTCCTGTAATAAATGTAGAAATCAAACAAAGATTCCAAAAATTTTGACACTATGAATGGACACAGGCAGACAGTGTTTGTTGGTAATGAGGATCACCCTGTGGCTAAACATGCCTTGGTGCACGGCCAGCACATCTTGGCACAGTGTTACACCATCCGGATTATCTGGATACTTCCCACTAACACCAACCTATCCGAACTCCGGAGATGGGAACTTGCTCTTCAATATATCCTCTCTTCCCGTTATCCACCAGGCCTCAATCTCCGCTAATTTCAAGTTGCCGCCACTCATACCTCACCTGTCATTCAACAACATCTTTGCCTCTGCACTTCTGCCTCGACTGACACCTCTGCCCAAACTCTTTGTCTTTAAATATGTCTGCTTGTGTCTGTATATGTGTGGATGGATATGTGTGTGTGTGCGAGTGTATACCCGTCCTTTTTTCCCCCTAAGGTAAGTCTTTCCGCTCCCGGGATTGGAATGACTCCTTACCCTCTCCCTTAAAACCCACATCCTTTCGTCTTTCCCTCTCCTTCCCTCTTTCCTGATGAGGCAACAGTTTGTTGCGAAAGCTTGAATTTTGTGTGTATGTTTGTGTTTGTTTGTGTGTCTGTCGACCTGCCAGCACTTTCATTTGGTAAGTCACATCATCTTTGTTTTTAGATATATATTTCCTATGTGGAATGTTTCCCTCTATTATAACCATATCATTAATTTGAACCCAACAATTACGTTTGTTATTGTCGCTGTTGCATCTCGAAATCTTTCCTGTCGTCTTATTTTCTCTTTCTGCGTTTACCAGTAGTCTCACTTTCTATTCACCTTCCCTTTTTACCGTAATACAATTTTATCCCGCCTATATATACTCTATAATACGTAACCCACTTCCAAACCATAACCAAAAAATTTTTATTTTGCGCTTTCAACAATACCGCTAACCGTTTCTAGTTCAATAACAGCTGCCTTCACGTATTAAACAACCATTTCGGCTAGTTCTAATAACTTTTACTTTATTTCCACTTCCGTTTTTCGTACATCACTGATCATTTTTAGCCGCTCTCCACCGGTTTTAACGTCATTATTTACAATTGTTAGCCCCATTTTCGTAATCTTTCACCACAACACCACGCCTTTTAATACATTTACACGTTTTTTCGAAATTTTCCCGAATTTCTCCGTCCTTTAACGTGTTTTAGCGGCAACACAACCACCTAACCTTCATGCACATCGCTGTCTACCAACCCAAGTTCACCACAGGATCAACTTAACCAACACATTTTCGCATTTTTTCATACCAGATCTCCAGTTATTTTCTAGTTCACCCTTATCTCTCCCCATATATTTTTATCTTTCATTTTCATTTCAACCTCATGTTACACTTTCCACCTTCTAATACCATGTCACCCTCACAACACCCCCACAACGACCCCATTAAGTTTTATTTACATTCCCTCCGCAAACATGCCTTCACCCTAGCCAGATTACGCTCACATATTTTATTTTCTCAGGCTTGTCTGACATTTGGCATAACCCCCAAAGGCCTCACACTTAAAGTTCCCATCTCTGGCTGCAACCCTTCTTTCCATCAGGCCCTATACCAGTTCCAAACCGAACAATCCATTGCCCTCACCCACCTAATCCTTCACCTACACATCAACTCAGCCAATGAACACACCCGTCAACTCCTATCCTTAATAAAAGTACTCAATCTTTCCTCTCCCACATCCACACCGGCTATTCAGAGCATCCTCCTCCAGGCCAACCGCAAATTAGAGCAGCATGCCACCCTTCACCTAAAAAAACTATCCAATCTCCTGGTTTCCCACCTCCGGAAAGGCAACTCACTCACCCTTCACAACCTTTCCAGCAAACCTCAACCACCTCTCATTGCACACAAACCCAGTCTCTCCCATCTACTCAGTCTCCCACTTCCAGCTCCACTCCCTCCAAAACCTCAAAATTCCAAGCAACACAATCTGGCACCACAACACCCTAACTCAGTAGTTAACCTTTCCTCCAAACCTCTCTCCCAATCTGAAACCTCTGTCCTATCCAAAGGCCTCACCTTCAGCCCCACTCCCAGATTCAACCAAACAGCCCTCGTCAAAGATTTACTGTCCTACACTCGTACTCTCTGCTGGAAGTATCACTTTGCCACGAAGAAAAATGATCCTAATCCTACCGCTAATGATCCAACTCCCCAAGACACTATCCAAATTGAACCCTGCCTGGAACAGTTCCGTCCTCCGTCACAGCGGGACCCACCTCCTCTTCCTCAAAATCACCCTCTCCAAACCTTCCAGGAATTTCTGACTTCCAGCCTTGCCTCTCAATCCTTCTTAAAAAACCTTAATCCTACTCCCAACATCACCACTGCTGAAGCCCAGGCTATCCGTGATCTGAAGGCTGACCGGTCCATCATCATTCTTCCGGCGGACAAGGGTTCCACGACCGTGGTACTTGATCGTCGGGAGTATGTGGCTGAGGGACTGCGTCAGCTTTCAGACAACACCACATACAAAGTTTGCCAAGGTAATCCCATTCCTGATGTCCAGGCGGAGCTTCAGGGAATCCTCAGAACCTTAGGCCCCCTACAAAACCTTTCACCTGACTCCATCAACCTCCTGACCCCACCGACACCCCGCACCCCTACCTTCTACCTTCTTCCTAAAATTCACAAACCCAATCATCCTGGCCGTCCCATTGTAGCTGGTTACCAAGCCCCCACAGAACGTATCTCTGCCTACGTAGATCAACACCTTCAACCCATTACGTGCAGTCTCCCATCCTTCATCAAAGACACCAACCACTTTCTCGAACGCCTGGAATCCTTACCCAATCCGTTACCCCCAGAAACCATCCTTGTAACCATTGATGCCACTTCCTTACACACAAATATCCCGCACGTCCAGGGCCTCGCTGCGATGGAGCACTTCCTTTCACGCCGATCACCTGCCATCCTACCTAAAACCTCTTTCCTCATTACCTTAGCCAGCTTCATCCTGACCCACAACTTCTTCACTTTTGAAGGCCAGACATACCAGCAATTAAAGGGAACAGCCATGGGTACCAGGATGGCCCCTTCGTACGCCAACCTATTCATGGGTCGCTTAGAGGAAGCCTTCTTGGTTACCCAGGCCTGCCAACCCAAAGTTTGGTACAGATTTATTGATGACATCTTCATGATCTGGACTCACAGTGAAGAAGAACTCCAGAATTTCCTCTCCAACCTCAACTCCTTTGGTTCCATCAGATTCACCTGGTCCTACTCCAAATCCCATGCCACTTTCCTTGATGTTGACCTCCACCTGTCCAATGGCCAACTTCACACGTCCGTCCACATCAAACCCACCAACAAGCAACAGTACCTCCATTACGACAGCTGCCACCCATTCCACATCAAACGGTCCCTTCCCTACAGCCTAGGTCTTCGTGGCAAACGAATCTGCTCCAGTCCGGAATCCCTGAAGCATTACACCAACAACCTGACAACAGCTTTCGCATCCCGCAACTACCCTCCCGACCTGGTACAGAAGCAAATAACCAGAGCAACTTCCTCATCCTCTCAAACCCAGAACCTCCCACAGAAGAACCACAAAAGTGCTCCACTTGTGACAGGATACTTTCCGGGACTGGATCAGATTCTGAATGTGGCTCTCCAGCAGGGATACGACTTCCTAAAATCCTGCCCAGAAATGAGATCCATCCTTCATGAAATCCTCCCCACTCCACCAAGAGTGTCTTTCCGCCGTCCACCTAACCTTCGTAACCTCTTAGTTCATCCCTATGAAATCCCCAAACCACCTTCCCTACCCTCTGGCTCCTACCCTTGTAACCGCCCCCGGTGTAAAACCTGTCCCATGCACCCTCCCACCACCACCTACTCCAGTCCTGTAACCCGGAAGGTGTACACGATCAAAGGCAGAGCCACGTGTGAAAGCACCCACGTGATCTACCAACTGACCTGCCTACACTGTGACGCATTCTATGTGGGAATGACCAGCAACAAACTGTCCATTCGCATGAATGGACACAGGCAGACAGTGTTTGTTGGTAATGAGGATCACCCTGTGGCTAAACATGCCTTGGTGCACGGCCAGCACATCTTGGCACAGTGTTACACCGTCCGGATTATCTGGATACTTCCCACTAACACCAACCTATCCGAACTCCGGAGATGGGAACTTGCTCTTCAATATATCCTCTCTTCCCGTTATCCACCAGGCCTCAATCTCCGCTAATTTCAAGTTGCCGCCACTCATACCTCACCTGTCATTCAACAACATCTTTGCCTCTGCACTTCTGCCTCGACTGACATCTCTGCCCAAACTCTTTGTCTTTAAATATGTCTGCTTGTGTCTGTATATGTGTGGATGGATATGTGTGTGTGTGCGAGTGTATACCCGTCCTTTTTTCCCCCTAAGGTAAGTCTTTCCGCTCCCAGGATTGGAATGACTCCTTACCCTCTCCCTTAAAACCCACATCCTTTCGTCTTTCCCTCTCCTTCCCTCTTTCCTGATGAGGCAACAGTTTGTTGCGAAAGCTTGAATTTTGTGTGTGTGTTTGTGTTTGTTTGTGTGTCTGTCGACCTGCCAGCACTTTCATTTGGTAAGTCACATCATCTTTGTTTTTAGATATATATTTCCTACGTGGAATGTTTCCCTCTATTATAACCATATCATTAATTTGAACCCAACAATTACGTTTGTTATTGTCGCTGTTGCATCTCGAAATCTTTCCTGTCGTCTTATTTTCTCTTTCTGCGTTTACCAGTAGTCTCACTTTCTATTCACCTTCCCTTTTTACCGTAATACAATTTTATCCCGCCTATATATACTCTATAATACGTAACCCACTTCCAAACCATAACCAAAAAATTTTTATTTTGCGCTTTCAACAATACCGCTAACAGTTTCTAGTTCAATAACAGCTGCCTTCACGTATTAAACAACCATTTCGGCTAGTTCTAATAACTTTTACTTTATTTCCACTTCCGTTTTTCGTACATCACTGATCATTTTTAGCCGCTCTCCACCGGTTTTAACGTCATTATTTACAATTGTTAGCCCCATTTTCGTAATCTTTCACCACAACACCACGCCTTTTAATACATTTACACGTTTTTTCGAAATTTTCCCGAATTTCTCCGTCCTTTAACGTGTTTTAGCGGCAACACAACCACCTAACCTTCATGCACATCGCTGTCTACCAACCCAAGTTCACCACAGGATCAACTTAACCAACACATTTTCGCATTTTTTCATACCAGATCTCCAGTTATTTTCTAGTTCACCCTTATCTCTCCCCATATATTTTTATCTTTCATTTTCATTTCAACCTCATGTTACACTTTCCACCTTCTAATACCATGTCACCCTCACAACACCCCCACAACGACCCCATTAAGTTTTATTTACATTCCCTCCGCAAACATGCCTTCACCCTAGCCAGATTACGCTCACATATTTTATTTTCTCAGGCTTGTCTGACATTTGGCATAACCCCCAAAGGCCTCACACTTAAAGTTCCCATCTCTGGCTGCAACCCTTCTTTCCATCAGGCCCTATACCAGTTCCAAACCGAACAATCCATTGCCCTCACCCACCTAATCCTTCACCTACACATCAACTCAGCCAATGAACACACCCGTCAACTCCTATCCTTAATAAAAGTACTCAATCTTTCCTCTCCCACATCCACACTGGCTATTCAGAGCATCCTCCTCCAGGCCAACCGCAAATTAGAGCAGCATGCCACCCTTCACCTAAAAAAACTATCCAATCTCCTGGTTTCCCACCTCCGGAAAGGCAACTCACTCACCCTTCACAACCTTTCCAGCAAACCTCAACCACCTCTCATTGCACACAAACCCAGTCTCTCCCATCTACTCAGTCTCCCACTTCCAGCTCCACTCCCTCCAAAACCTCAAAATTCCAAGCAACACAATCTGGCACCACAACACCCTAACTCAGTAGTTAACCTTTCCTCCAAACCTCTCTCCCAATCTGAAACCTCTGTCCTATCCAAAGGCCTCACCTTCAGCCCCACTCCCAGATTCAACCAAACAGCCCTCGTCAAAGATTTACTGTCCTACACTCGTACTCTCTGCTGGAAGTATCACTTTGCCACGAAGAAAAATGATCCTAATCCTACCGCTAATGATCCAACTCCCCAAGACACTATCCAAATTGAACCCTGCCTGGAACAGTTCCGTCCTCCGTCACAGCGGGACCCACCTCCTCTTCCTCAAAATCACCCTCTCCAAACCTTCCAGGAATTTCTGACTTCCAGCCTTGCCTCTCAATCCTTCTTAAAAAACCTTAATCCTACTCCCAACATCACCACTGCTGAAGCCCAGGCTATCCGTGATCTGAAGGCTGACCGGTCCATCATCATTCTTCCGGCGGACAAGGGTTCCACGACCGTGGTACTTGATCGTCGGGAGTATGTGGCTGAGGGACTGCGTCAGCTTTCAGACAACACCACATACAAAGTTTGCCAAGGTAATCCCATTCCTGATGTCCAGGCGGAGCTTCAGGGAATCCTCAGAACCTTAGGCCCCCTACAAAACCTTTCACCTGACTCCATCAACCTCCTGACCCCACCGACACCCCGCACCCCTACCTTCTACCTTCTTCCTAAAATTCACAAACCCAATCATCCTGGCCGTCCCATTGTAGCTGGTTACCAAGCCCCCACAGAACGTATCTCTGCCTACGTAGATCAACACCTTCAACCCATTACGTGCAGTCTCCCATCCTTCATCAAAGACACCAACCACTTTCTCGAACGCCTGGAATCCTTACCCAATCCGTTACCCCCAGAAACCATCCTTGTAACCATTGATGCCACTTCCTTACACACAAATATCCCGCACGTCCAGGGCCTCGCTGCGATGGAGCACTTCCTTTCACGCCGATCACCTGCCATCCTACCTAAAACCTCTTTCCTCATTACCTTAGCCAGCTTCATCCTGACCCACAACTTCTTCACTTTTGAAGGCCAGACATACCAGCAATTAAAGGGAACAGCCATGGGTACCAGGATGGCCCCTTCGTACGCCAACCTATTCATGGGTCGCTTAGAGGAAGCCTTCTTGGTTACCCAGGCCTGCCAACCCAAAGTTTGGTACAGATTTATTGATGACATCTTCATGATCTGGACTCACAGTGAAGAAGAACTCCAGAATTTCCTCTCCAACCTCAACTCCTTTGGTTCCATCAGATTCACCTGGTCCTACTCCAAATCCCATGCCACTTTCCTTGATGTTGACCTCCACCTGTCCAATGGCCAACTTCACACGTCCGTCCACATCAAACCCACCAACAAGCAACAGTACCTCCATTACGACAGCTGCCACCCATTCCACATCAAACGGTCCCTTCCCTACAGCCTAGGTCTTCGTGGCAAACGAATCTGCTCCAGTCCGGAATCCCTGAAGCATTACACCAACAACCTGACAACAGCTTTCGCATCCCGCAACTACCCTCCCGACCTGGTACAGAAGCAAATAACCAGAGCAACTTCCTCATCCTCTCAAACCCAGAACCTCCCACAGAAGAACCACAAAAGTGCTCCACTTGTGACAGGATACTTTCCGGGACTGGATCAGATTCTGAATGTGGCTCTCCAGCAGGGATACGACTTCCTAAAATCCTGCCCAGAAATGAGATCCATCCTTCATGAAATCCTCCCCACTCCACCAAGAGTGTCTTTCCGCCGTCCACCTAACCTTCGTAACCTCTTAGTTCATCCCTATGAAATCCCCAAACCACCTTCCCTACCCTCTGGCTCCTACCCTTGTAACCGCCCCCGGTGTAAAACCTGTCCCATGCACCCTCCCACCACCACCTACTCCAGTCCTGTAACCCGGAAGGTGTACACGATCAAAGGCAGAGCCACGTGTGAAAGCACCCACGTGATCTACCAACTGACCTGCCTACACTGTGACGCATTCTATGTGGGAATGACCAGCAACAAACTGTCCATTCGCATGAATGGACACAGGCAGACAGTGTTTGTTGGTAATGAGGATCACCCTGTGGCTAAACATGCCTTGGTGCACGGCCAGCACATCTTGGCACAGTGTTACACCGTCCGGATTATCTGGATACTTCCCACTAACACCAACCTATCCGAACTCCGGAGATGGGAACTTGCTCTTCAATATATCCTCTCTTCCCGTTATCCACCAGGCCTCAATCTCCGCTAATTTCAAGTTGCCGCCACTCATACCTCACCTGTCATTCAACAACATCTTTGCCTCTGCACTTCTGCCTCGACTGACATCTCTGCCCAAACTCTTTGTCTTTAAATATGTCTGCTTGTGTCTGTATATGTGTGGATGGATATGTGTGTGTGTGCGCGAGTGTATACCCGTCCTTTTTTCCCCCTAAGGTAAGTCTTTCCGCTCCCGGGATTGGAATGACTCCTTACCCTCTCCCTTAAAACCCACATCCTTTCGTCTTTCCCTCTCCTTCCCTCTTTCCTGATGAGGCAACAGTTTGTTGCGAAAGCTTGAATTTTGTGTGTATGTTTGTGTTTGTTTGTGTGTCTGTCGACCTGCCAGCACTTTCATTTGGTAAGTCACATCATCTTTGTTTTTAGATATATATTTCCTACGTGGAATGTTTCCCTCTATTATAACTATATATATATATATATATATATATATATATATATATATATATATATATATATATATATATATAGACTCAAAATAGTGAATTAAACAGGGAAATAAAAGAAAATGTAGTCCATTCACCATTCACTGCTTATCTCAAGAAGTTAAATACTACAAAATGTCACCAGTATTCTCCTATTGATACAATTTTTTTGAAATTCAGCCTAAAAATCATGTTGTAGTTGGGGATCATACCGCTGTTTGGGCATTATGAATAGTCAGTGCAGGGTGCAATGATCTGTCCATTTTCAAGGGCTATAAGCAGGTAAAGGCATACTGTGTAGACACAGCCAACAGTACAGCTGCTTCCAGTTTTATTGTATTCTATAACTGAATTGTTAAGGTTTCAATTTATTACTGGTAGCATAATTTCCTTCCTCTTTTATTCATTCATAGAAATTACAGACATATCTTTAATCTTTTAAAGCAAATGAAGCATTGTACTTCACTGCTGTGTCACTTTGTTAAAAATATTTCCAGGCTAGGGTTGGTGCCATTCTGCGATACAGCAGATGTCCGGTGACAACAGTGAGAAACGACTGTATAGGCAAGATTGGGGGGGGGGGGGGGGGGGGGGTCCTTGTACATTGCACGTACAAGCGTACCGCCACGTGGCAACAGGAACATTGTTTCAGCAGTGCTGTACCAATTCTTATGCCATGTATTTGCTGTTCATTTCTGTTGGCTGTGTTATTAAAATAGCACTGGCCACTTTCCCATTTTCTATAAAATGCGGTATTCCAAACCAGTGCAATATGAATAAAAATTACTCCTTTTCTAAAAGGGTTAATTTAAAAACGAAAAATTGGAATATTACAGTTCTGTCTAATTGATATTTCATTTTTTAAATTCAGTTATTAGTAAAAAATATGAAACGCCTGTTATAACCAAGACCAAACAAAAATGAAAAATACCAATTATTAATAACTAAAATACTGATATCAATTTTAACTGGTCGGTTTTTTCCATCCCTAGGAACTATACTGAATGAAATTTGAAAAGTTGAGACATTAAAGGTGGAAAATAGAGCAATAAGTAGGACACAGAAATTACTGAAAAACATCATACAACAGTTAATTAGAGTGGAAAGCTAAGTGCATTATACATGGTAGACATGTGAGGAGGGGGGATAGAGAGGTTAGAAAATGAAATACATAGAAAACTGAAAGGGAGTGAAGAAAATGAATAATTACTGACTGAGACCAAAGAAATTAACATAAATTTAGACCAGGTGGATGGTGAGATCCAAGCACATGTTGTAATACCATTTGCCACTTGGCAGAGTTTTGAGAAACTGGTGGCAGGAGAAAGCACCCAGATGGCACTTAACAGTGAAATAGGCACAAAGGTCATGACTGTCATGTTGTAGAGCACAACATTGCAAAATATTTGCCAGTATACAACCTGTCTCTATGCCCACTCATTTGAACTGATGACTTGGTTAACAAAGGGTGGTATAGGTGGCAGTAGGAGGGTGCGTAGGACAAGTCTTACAGTGGGGGTTGTCACAGAAGTAGGAGCTACTGTCTCTGAAAGCTTGCACATTTCCATAACTTTTATTTTTTTCTTCTGGCACCATTTGGTGAATAGATTTCTTATCTATCCAATTAATTACATTATTTTCAAAAATTATTTATTTGTTTGTATTCTGACTGATGATAAATATGAATATAATTACAATCTTTTGCAATTGTGTAGTGAGCCATTTTATAATACTCTCTCTGTGAAAAATATGACAACATAATTGTTTTTACATTAATCTTAAGCTTCTTATTTACAAGAAAAATTCATTTCAGAAAACTGTAGCATTGTGTATAGATAGACGTAGTAGCCACTGTTTCCCTTCAGGAGGTGAGAGGGCAATACTGCCAATAGTCACAATGAAAAGTGGAATATTAGAATACGCTTTGGTTGTACCTGTCCAGCTATTCTTAAAAATATTTTCCATTGGTTTTACGTCGGGATGAAGCTTTTTTGATAAGGCTGTAGTCCTTCCCACACCCTTTTCCAATAGAACACGTTTATTTAACCTAATCAGATTAGGGTCTTTGTCTTATACGAGGCCAGGATTTCACAAATACAGCATTTTTTAAATAACATAATTACTTAAGACAATTTCAGTATGATATAGTAATAAAATGGTATTAATAACATCAAAACTACTACTGCCAATGATGATGATGATGATGCCAGATGCAAAATGTATTCATGGGTACTCAAAAGTGGTATTTTCTGAGATAATGATTTATGAGATAGAAAAATTTAACCAAGCTGCACCAGATAAGAGCTTTGGTAAATTATGGTGTGGTAGGAAAGAAGGATTCTTAGTTGTGCTGAGAGTAAATAGTATGTACAGAAGCAAAGGCAGATATTACTCTTGCATTTTTCTCTGTTATAATGAGGAAGGTCATTCTGGAGTTCGGTTCCTGCTACTGAAAAGGACTTACAGAAAGTGGGTGAGTGATGGAATGGACCAAAAAAGAATTTTGCTCTGGTGGGAATGAGTGTTCTGCTTTGTTATTCAGACAAGAGCAATGAGCTCAAGGAGAGAGATGAGGTAATGTGTAATTTGACAAGACTAGCAGAGTAGTTGTGCATAAGATGGTGAAATATATATGATCAGATTCAATTGTTGCAGATATATCGAATGCAGGTGTTTACGAACAGCCCCAGGCATTGTGAGCTTTCCTGATAAAGGCCTTGTAAAATAACATCACTGTAATCAACAGTTGGAAGTACAGGCATTTGTACAACTTTCTTTTTCAGATCAAAAGTAAAGAGCTTCTTATGTCTTTGCAGGGCGTGAACATATGCTGATGCATTGTAGCACTTTGCAGCTTTGTACTCAACCAAGTTTAGCTTTTCATGTATTATTACTTTTAGACTCTTTGCCAAAGGAGATAAATTTATGTATGTCTAATTTAGGATTAAAGATTGTTGGGCTTCCCGACATTTTGGGCTAGTGGTAAACTAGGACCGCTTGATTCTTCATTAGGTAGAGGCTCTAACCCTATATTCTGTGCCCATTTTGATAGTGCACAAAATCTGCATGAAAAATCTTGGTAGTTGCCTTCAAATTTACTGGTTTTGCACTTTAGTTATATCCTAAGGTCATCAGCAGACATACGGTATTTAAAGGAGGATGGACCTGATGAAACGTTATTGACATACAATGAAAAGTAAATAGGGCCTAATACCAAATCCTTAGGGACACTTGATACTACTTGTCTCTATTGCGGTTTTATGGTGCTGGATAGGAGGCATTGTTTCTGAGACGTCATGTATGGATAAAACCTTTGCACAGCATTTGGAGAGAAATTTAAGCTTCTAAATTTGGCAAGTAAAATATTGAAGATGACAGAGTCAAAGGCTTTGCTAAAGTGTAAGAAGTACGATTTCAGTTGTTTATTACAGACAAACTATAAAAGATACAAACACAGTGTGCGTTTCACTGGATAGAGGAAAGTTCAGAGGTTTGATGCAGCTGCCCAGCTGTTTGTTGCAATATAGCACAAGGGAAATCATTTTGTGTGTCAGAATTTGCACAAAGTTAATCCACTGTTCAAGTGCAACATGCTTACTGCTGTCGATTGAGCAAGAAGCCGCCTGTGCACCAGCAGTTCATTGCATATGCAAAGGAAAGAGCACTGATCAGCCATGCACGTCTGATGAAAATGTTGAGTGTATCTGAGACGAGTTCACATGCAGCCCTCGGAAGTCCACAAGACAGGCAGGCCATCAACTTCAGCTTCCTCAATCAGTGGTGTGGTATGTTCTGAAATGATGCCTGCATATGAAGTATTAGACGTTGCAGTTATTGCACCCTGGTGACCGTAACAGAAGGTACGAATTTTGCATTTCAATTCTCCAGGATATGTCAGAGGACACAATTTCTGCATGGCTCTTCATTTCTGATGAATCGACATTTCCTATATTGGGTAAAGTAAACTGCCATAATTAAGAATTTGGTGCTCGCAAAATCTTGGCATTGTCGTTGAACATGAGAGACTCACCGAAACTGGAAGTGTTTTGAGCCATTTCTGTTCACAAGGTTTCTGGATCTTCCCTCTTCATGGAGGAGACTGTGACAGTAATATCATACCTGAACATGCTGCAGAATTGGTTGTTTCCTCAAGTTCATGAAGATTCCAGCAATTTCAGTATTATGCATAACATTTCACCACCACACTTTCACGTTGAGTAGTGACGTATCCTATTGCCATCATCCCCCAACGATTGAAGAGGTGGACAACAAGATCTTGTTCATTGCGATGCTGACTAACTCATGTTATTCAGGTCTTTCACCATCATCAATACAGATTATTTATGAACTGAGCAGGCAGACAAGTTCTTAGAAGTGACTTCCAGAGTGCCTCCATGTTGAGTGACCTGGCCTGTGAAGTGTTTAGACCTGTTTCATGTATCAAAGTAGAACAGTGATCCAACTACCTTCCAGTGACTATTTCACTTGGTTCTAAACAGCTATCCAACTTGGAAACTATCTAATCTGATGATTATGGAGTCGGTGACAGGGTTGGAATTGCTTTAATTTGCACCAGTAGCTCTGCACATCAAATCTCTACCAAACACATTTGGTTTGTGTGCTGCTGAAATAAGTTATCACCTGAGCCCTTCATCACATTAGAACTTGGGCGAGTGAAAGCTTAAAAAGAGCTCCCTATTATACTGTTATCCAATGATCTGCTTATATCTTCAAATGTTACACACTGCCATCCAAAATCGAGGACCGGTTAACAGAGCTTCATTGTGCAGGCCATCATATGTAGTTTCCAGGAACAGGTTATTACCCTTATCAACTACTTTTCGGCATTCTGTTCACAAAATGATGGATGACCACACAGTTCAGTAAAAAAATATTTTTTATCAAATATTGTACACAACAGTAACCAATCCCCATTTTATTTTTTGAATCTCTTTCTCGCCCTTTCCACAACAAAGGAATGAGCAGTCATTGTTGTGAAAATGTCAAGGAGTCATCAAGAGTATCGAGTATTTCATATTATTTATTGTGACCTTAAAGCATTGTTTTTAATATATATTACAATTACACTTATAACAGAAATTAGTAATAACAGTAATGGAAATAAACGGACTAATATCATGAAATGAACAATCTATCTATGAAACTTATTTGCCTGTGGGATAGGATTGTAGCATGCCAGATTGATCATGCGAGCTCTGCTACACATTTTGAGAACAATGTTACTATAGCGTGTGTGTTCTCTCCTTGCAAATTTATGTTCCCACAGCATCTAATGACACCTGTTTTGCACATACCAGATGAAAGGCTTCATATATTTTGAAAGGTTAGGAGTCGGTTCTTTTAAAATTTGTATGAACGTCCTTTGAGCAATAGTATTTTAGTCTACTGAAGAATGTCTGTCAGTATTACATCTTCCATTAAACTTCATCTGTATAAGGGGAAATTCAGAATTGTAAGTCCGTCAGGGAGCTTTTGTGATGCTGAAACTGTTCTTAGTAGTTCTAAAGAAAGATCTCTAAATGAATAAAAAGAAGAAATCTGCATTAGTGGAACATACAAATAAACAGTGAAATCATAGAAGCAGTGGGTGAAATCATAGAACCAGTGGATGATCTTTTGTATTTAGTTGCAATGACAACTGGATGGACAGCAAAGAAAATCAATATAAGAGTAAAATGGCATGGAATGCTTCTGGTAATGTAGTTTTCAAAACCAAGCTTCCATTGAGTCTGAAATTACAGATTTCAATCAGTGTGCGTTATCAGTTTTAGCAAATCGCAGTGAGACACTGAGTTTTGGTGGAAACCGTTCAAAAGCAGGATGGTCCAGTGGGTATTGGAGAGAGGCATGTTGGGAACTGCTAGGAGAGAAATGAAAACAAGGAAGTGGATCAGGTGACAGACAGAAGTGGAAGATGTAATTACTATTATGAAAATGAAATGAAGGTGCGCAGGGCCTGTAGCCAAGCCAATGGGTGCTGGATAGATCAAGAAGTTTTTTGCTAGATTGTAAAGTGTAAGAAAAGACAAGAAAATTACCAATTGGAAAATTATATTAGAAAACCTGGAGTATCCGTTATATGCTTAAGTATGAAATGGCTTGAAGAGACATTGATCCAGAAGATGTAATATGGCAGCTGCTGTTGATAATGATGATGAAGCTCCACATACGCTGTGCATCCAAGTAATTAACAATATCCTACAATTAAAAGGACAGTGTTCTTTGAATTCTATGCTTGTAAGATATTTACGCTTCTGGCCATTAAAACTGCAACATCATGAAGATGAAGATGAAAGGCGACAAATGTCAATCTGGCGTCAACTGTAAACTTGCTTGTATATTTAAATGAGCATTTCAGTAAAACTGTGCAAAGTAGGTAGGAGTGGTGCCATCAACATTATCTGTGAAGGAAAGATTATTTTGTGGGATTCTTTATTTATAAATAACATTTGAATATTGTTTGTTTGAGAGATCTATGCGAATGCCGGAATTTGACAGCAGCAGGATCCTGGCCTATGGAAACTGCAGTTTATCATTCTAAGATACTGCTGCTCCTGTTGGTGGTAGGGATCTCATTGACTGTCAAGAGAAATGGAAGCAATGGCTTCAGGAAAGCCATCCTCAGAGCTATGCAGGATCTCAGTGACACTTTATAACTAGTGCCTGAGGAGAAAGATACCATGTCTGCTTGATCTCACAGGGCATTAGAGCCGTATCATTTCGCTCAAGTCAGAAACGGGCTTGTTTGTAGCTAGACAGGATGATGACATCTGGAGCACAAGACTGCCAGCACATAGACTTGACGCAACAGCAGTGAGTGGTGTGCCGACTAGGGTGCCAGTGACAACATTGGACACACGAGTGGCACCACGTCATATTTCAAGGCAAATCTTGGTTGTGTGTACAGCATCACGATTGATGTATCGATCCGTGGAGTATCCAAGGAGAATGAACATTGCCAGATCGCATTTGTCATCGTCATACGGATCCAGCACCTGGCCTGATGGTGTGGAGGTGCATTAGGTACACAACACGATCACCTTTGGTTTGCATAGCTGGTAATTTTGACAGCAGCAATATATTTCTGAAGTGTTGAGGTCTGTGGCTGTGCCCTGTCTTGGAGATGTCTGTTATGTTACCTTCTGAAAAAAAAATGTAAGTCTGCATGTTGCCTGAACTACTCAAAACTACAGTATAGAGGGTGTTAGAGTGTTGCCCTGGCCTTTACGTTCTACACACCTCCCATCCATTGAAAACTTCTGATTGTGGATTTCTGAGATATTGGTACACCATTCTTGCCAATTCATATGATTGATGAGCTCTGACACAGAGTTGAAGCAGCACTGAATGCCCCCCTGCGGGTTCGGGTGTAAGAATAGACCCGCGGTATTCCTGCCTGTCATAAGAGGCGACTAAAAGGAGTCTCAACTGTTTCGGCCTTCAATGTGATGGTCCCCTGAGGAGTTTGACCACTCTATTTCCAAATTTTTCCGTTAGTGCGTACCTTTTGGGGAAGGACATCTTACGTGGTACATCTTACATCCATCTTGCCCTAAGATCTGGCACACCTGATATTTTCATGGAGTTGGACTTACATCGAGCTTCCGGCCACATCCGCTGCAGTGTGATCCGGATAGCATCCCTTCCCTCCATTGTGCACTTCCATCTTTGCCCTTGTGATGTACATGGATATTTCGACACCCGACATCCAGCACGGTAGCCAGTCCGTTGTGGTGGGGTCGTCATGTACCCTCTTGGTGGTAGCCCCCTGACTACACAGGGATCGCACTGCTGATGCCTGAGCTGCTACCTCCCCACGTATGCCGAGGAGTAGATCCCTATCCCTTTGGGGCATCGGGACTCCCGGAAAAGGCCATCCTGCTAGGTGGTCTTTGCTGTGGCTGGGTGGCGCCCGTGGGGAGAGCCCCTGGTCGGAGTGGGTGGCATCAGGGCGGATGACCCGCAATGAAGCGTGGTACATCATCTCTCGCTGGTGGGCCTCCATCAGAAGTCTCTAAGCGATCGAGGTCTAACGTCAATGGAAAGAAATTTGATGAGAGATCATTTCCCTCCCTGGCCACTCCATGGGAGGAACGTTTGTCCAAAGAAGGCAGTGGAGATTATTCACCCCGGTACCTCGTGTGTACGTGAGTAGATGGGGAATCATTTATGTCGACCAAGCCCCAGTTTTTTGTGGAGCATTTAGAGGACAAGTTCGGGGAGGTGGAGGGCTTGTCCAAAATGCGCTCTGGGTCAGTTCTAATCAAAACAGCATCCTCTGCCCAGTCACGGAGGTTGCTCACTTGCGACAGGTTGGGGGATGTTTCCGTCACCATCACTCCCCATAAGAGTTTAAACATGGTCCAGGGTATTATATTCCACAGGGATCTTCTTCTGCAGTCCGACAATGAACTACGCGCCAATCTAGAACGACGAGGTGTTCACTTCGTCCGGCACGTCCATCGGGGTCCGAGGGATAATCAGGTAGCCACTGGTGCCTTCATCTTGGCCTTCGTAGGTGATGTTTTACCCGAAAAGGTCAAGGTGATGGTTTACCGCTGTGATGTGAAGCCATATATCCCTCCTCCGATGCGGTGTTTTAAATGCTGGAAGTTCGGGCACATGTCATCTCGCTGTACTTCCGGCATCACATGTCGAGATTGTGGACGTCCTTCGCATCCCAATACTCCATGTGCTCCGCCTCCCATCTGTGTTAACTGCTGAGAACACCATTCCCCCTGCTCGCCGGACTGTAGGATATTCCAGAAGGAATGAAAGATAATGGAATATAAGACCCTGAACCGCCTGACCTACACCGAGGCTAAACGGAAGTATGAGCGGCTCCATCCTGTGGCAATGGCGTCGACCTATGCCACTGCTGCAACAATGGTCACTTGTCGTTGGCTCTAAGATCTGTCAAAATCCACCGGCCCCCTTGATTGTGGGGGGCAGTTCACTCCCTGTTGCTCCTGCTCCATCTTCTTCAGGAGCAACACCCCCCCAACCATCGGGGACATCAGTTCCCCCTTCCCATCCAGAGAAGAGTAAGACTTCTTCGGCTACTCTCGCCAGGAAGGGGTCCCTTGGGGACCTACCTTTGCAAGTTCCGACCAGTGGAAAAGCGGACACCCGCAAGTGGCTGAAACAACCACCAATCCCTGGTCGTAGGGCCTCACGGTCGTCGTCCGTCCCTGAGACTGACCCAGTGAAGCCTTCCAAGCCTGGACCACCGAAGGCACAGCGAGAGAAACAGAAGAAGAAGAAAGTCCCCAAGGCTAACGACATTGTGGTGGCACCCATCCCACCGCTTCCTACAAGCATTGCATCTGAGGACGAGGTGGAGATTCTGGCATCCGCTGAGAACCTCGATCTCGCCGGTCCCTCAGACGCCATGGAAAGCACTAGCACAGGTGCTCATTCAGAGGCAGCAGGTGACCCAGCGGCGTAATCTGCCTTCCCAGTCCCGTCACGCCTTTCTCAGACATGGACAATACCATCCTCCAGTGGAACTGCAGTGGTTTCTTCCACCATCTAGCTGAGCTCCGCCAACTTATCAGCCTTCACCCTTTCTTCTGCATTGCACTTCAGGAAACTTGGTTTCCAGCAATGCGAACCCCCGCCCTCCGTGGCTATCGGGATTATTATTAGAACCGGGCAGCTTATGAAAGGGTGTCTGGTGGCGTCTGCATATATGTCCTTAACTCTCTTCACAGCGAGTCTGTCCCTCTACATACAGCTTTAGAGGCTGTCGCTGTTCGGGTGTGGACGCCACAGGCTGTTACTGTTTGCAGTCTTTACCTTCCACCGGATGGTGATGTCGTGCAGCATGTCCTGGCTGCGCTGATAGCCCAATTGCCGCCACCTTTTTTTGCTACTGGGCGACTTTAATGCCCATAACCATATGTGGGGTGGGTCAGTGGCAACAGGTCGAGGCGCCACCGTTGAGCATTTATTGGCGCAGCTCGATCTCTCGATTTTAAATGATGGTGCCTCCACACACTTCAGTGTGGCGCATGGCACATACTCCGCCATTGACCTATCAATCTGTAGCCCTAGCCTCTTACCGTCTCTCCAATGGAGTGTGCATGATGACCTGTGTGGTAGTGACCATTTTCCAATCTTTCTGTCACTGCCACGGCGTCACTCTTCTGGGAGCCCCAGCAGATGGACTATGAATAAGGCTGACTGGGACTTGTTCTCCTCCATTGCCGCTATTGAGCCTCTCTCTAGTGACGACATTGATGCGGTGGTTCAGTCAATCACCACCAGCATCGTTACTGCCGCAGAATCTGCCATTCCCAGTTCTTCTGGGTCCCCTCGGCGGCGGACTGTGCCTTGGTGGTCGCCTGAGATCGCTGAGGCGATTAAAGATCGCCGGCGGGTGCTACAGCGTCACAAGCGACATCCCTGCATTGAACACTTCATCACCTTGAAACGGCAGCGTGCGCGGGCCCGTCGCCTTATCCGCCAAAGCAAGCAGGAGTGCTGGGAGCGGTATGTGTCCACCATTGGCCTCCATGTCTCTCCATCGCAGGTCTGGGCCAAGATCCGACGCCTCTATGGCTATCGGACTCCTGTCAGCGTCCCTGCGCTCTCACTGAATGGAGCAGTTTGTACAGACTCTGACGAAATTGCCAACAGCTTGGCAGAGCATTTTGCTCTTAGTTCCGCTTCTTCCAATTACCCACTGGCCTTCCGCTCCATTAAAGAGCGGATGGAACGTTGGAGCCTTTCTTTGCACACCCACCATTCTGAATCCTACAATGCTCCATTCACTGAGTGGGAATTTCACAGCGCCCTTGCCGCTTGCCCTGATACCGCTCCTGGGCCAGATCGCATTCACTGTTAGATGCTGAAACACCTTTCAGTGGACTGCAAGCGACGCCTCCTCGATGTTTACAACCGTCTCTGGGTCGAGGGTGAGTTTCTGTCGCAATGGCGGGAAAGCATTGTCATCCCTGTTTTGAAACTGGGCAAGAGCCCTTTGGAGGTGGACAGCTACCGCCCCATTAGCCTCACCAACGTTCTTTGCAAGCTTCTCGAACGGATGGTGAGCCGGCGCTTGAATTGGGTACTGGAGTCTCGGGGCCTTCTGGCTCCGTCTCAGGGTGGGTTCCGTAAAGGCCGCTCCGCCACCAACAATCTGGTGAGTCTGGGGTTGGCCATCCGTACTGCCTATGCCCGCCGTCAGCACCTGGTCGCTGTCTTGTACGACATGCGGAAGGCATACGATACGATATGACGTCATCACATACCTTCTACGCTTCATGGATGGGGTCTTCGGGGCCCTCTGCCGATCTTTATCCGAAATTTTCTGTCGTATCGTACCTTCCGCGTGCAAGTCGCGACCTCTCATAGTTCCTCCCGAGTCCAGGAGAATGGGGTACCACAGGGATCTGTCCTCAGTGTCTGCCTGTTTTTAATCGCAATAAACGGGCTCGCTGCAGCGGTGGGAAATTCTGTCTCCGCTTCCCTGTATGCTGATGACTTCTGCCTTTACTACAGCTCTACTGGCATTGCAGCTGTTGAACGTCAGCTACAGGGTGCTATCCGCAAAGCGCAGTCTTGGGCTGTAGCGCATGATTTTCAGTTTTCGGCTGCCAAGACCCGTGTTATGCATTTCTGCCGGCGCCAAATGGTCCATCCTGAGCCACGGCTTTATCTTGCCGACGAACTCCTTGCTGTGGTGGAGACCCACAGGTTTTTGGGTGTAGTTTTTGATGCCTGGCTGACTTGGCTGCCTCATATTTGGCAGCTTAAACAGGCGTGTTGGCGGCATCTAAATGCTCTGAGATGCTTGAGCCACACCCGCTGGGGCGCCGACCGATCTACCCTGTTACGGCTCTACCAGGCGTTAATCCAGTCCCGTCTGGATTATGGGAGCCTGGCTTATGGCTCAGCATCCCCATCTGCGTTGCAGGTGCTGGACCCAATCCTCAACAGTGGGATACGCCTTGCCACTGGTGCTTTCTGTACCAGCCCTGTGGACAGCATACTAGTGGAGGCAGGTGTCCGTCCACTGCGGTTACGGCACCAACGTTTGCTGGCCACTTATGCTGCCCATGTTTTCAGCTTGCCCGGGCATCCTCACTATCGGCTACTATTCCCAGAGTCGCACGTCCATCTTCCAGAACGTCAACCCAGGGGTGGCAGTACGATTGCGGTCCGCGTCCGAGAGCTTCTCTCCAGGCTTGGGGCCTTACTTCTTCCGCCTCCTTTCAGGGCACCTCTGCGTACACCCCCATGGTGTGTGCCTCGCCCTCGCCTTCAGTTGGAATTGGTACAGGGCCCGAAGGACTCAGTCCCTCCGGAGGCCTTCCGCCACCGCTTTCTTTCCCTCCTTGCAATGTATCAATGTATCAGGGCTCTGGCATTGCGTACACTGACGGCTCGATGGTTGCTGGTCATGTCGGTTATGCGCTTACTCTAGGGGACCATTCTGAACAACGTTCATTGCCGGCTGGCTGCAGCGTTTACACTGCTGAGCTGGTCGCCATCTTTCGTGCCCTAGAGTATATCCGCTCCTGCTCAGGTGAGTCCTTCGTGATCTGTAGCAATTCCCTGAGCGGTTTACGAGCTCTCGACCAGTGTTTCCGTCGTTCTCGTCTGGTGATGGCTATCCAGGAGTCCCTGCATACTCTTGCCCGTTGCGGCTGCTCTGTGGTCTTTGTGTGGACCCCCGGTCATGTCGGTATCCCGGGCAATGAATATGTTGACCGCTTGGCGAAAGAGGCCATCAGTAAACCATCTATGGACATTGGCCTCCCAGAGACTGATTTGCGAGCAGTCCTCCGCCGAAAAGTTTTTGCACTTTGGGACGCTGAATGGCGCAATCGGATCACGCCCAATAAACTCCGTGCCATTAAGGAGACGATGACTGTGTGGCGGTCATCCATGCGCGCCAACTGTAGGGACTCAGTCGTCTTTTGTTGGCTCCGCATTGGCCGCTCCCGGCTGACACACAGTTACTTACTGCATCGGGAGGACCCTCCTCTGTGTCGCTGCGGGGTGGCTTTGACAGTGGCCCACATTTTGTTGGCCTGCCCCCTTTTAGCTGTGGTCAGACAGACATTTGCGCTGCTTGATATGCTCCCTGCCCTTTTAACTGATGACCCTGCTATGGCTGGCTTAGTTTTACGTTTTATTCGGGCAGGGGGTATTTATCATTTAATTTGAGTGTTTATGTTTTATTTTATTGTTTTGTGTTGATTCTGGCCTTTGGCCTACGGTTTTAAACTGAGTTTTTAATGTGTTCTCGGTGGTTGGCTTTTCCTTTTTTATTCTGTGGTTGGGCAACCACCGACACATTCCGTGTGATTTTAATTTGTTATGTCTGTTCTTTGTCTGAGTTTTTCTTGTCCTGTGTTGTCTCTTGTCTCTATTATCCGTTTTTTTACTCTGTGTGGTAGTTTTTAAGTTTTGGAACAAGGGACCGATGACCGTTGCAGTCTGGTCCCTTTAGTCCCACAAACCAACCAGCACTGAATGACATCGCCATTTCTGTCATTCAAGCTGGGTTAAAGCTGTTGTTGCTCATAGAGGTAGCAGTTCTCTATACTAAATTTCATGCCAGGTGTAACCTCAAATCACTTAAAAATGTAATCATATGTATATTTTTTTCTGCTATGCTAATTTTGCACAATAAATTAAATTTTATTTGCTTTCCATCCTGGAATTCTAGTTTTGCTGACCAACTGTAGTTATTCATGTCATCAGTAATTCTTTGCAATCTTATGCAGATGCTGCATTGTGTAGAACATAAAAATGACTTCTGAGACATTACTCAGTCCATTGTATGTGTATCACAGACAGAAAAACGGCAACATGCTTTCTATAGATTTTGGGCACACCTTCAAATCGTTATTTCAGCTTGTTGCATGTTGTTTATCGTATGAGGGAACTTTTATTGGAATGTATTGCAAAACAAATTTCATTTTTCTGAATTGCAATTAATTACTTTATCTTCCCAGAAATTTGTAAAAATCTGAAATTAAGTGTTGAACCACTTTTTGATATGGTTTTTGAAGCACTCCTAAACACCTTACGTATTTGATGTAAATTATTGTTGCAAATGTCACATTGTTTGCAGTAACTAAAATGTTTTTCTGTTGATAATCTTCATGAATTCTAGAAAAGTCATACATTAATTCAAGGCACCTTCTTGAAAATCCTTTATAATGTTTCTTCCCTCATCATACTTCAGTTGTAAATTGTTGAACAACCACTTATGCCTAGAGGGCGCTGAAATGTTTTGCATAAGACCTTGTTGTTGTTGTTGTTGTGGTCTTCAGTCCTGAGACTGGTTTGATGCAGCTCTCCATGCTACTCTATCGTGTGCAAGCTTTTTCATCTCCCAGTACCTACTGCAACCTACATCCTTCTGAATCTGCTTAGTGTATTCATCTCTTGGTCTCCCTCTACGATTTTTACCCTCCACGCTGCCCTCCAATACTAAATTGGTGATCCCTTCATGCCTCAGAACATGTCCTACCAACCGATCCCTTCTTCTGGTCAAGTTGTGCCACAAACTTCTCTTCTCCCCAATCCTATTCAATACTTCCTCATTAGTTATGTGATCTACCCATCTAATCTTCAGCATTCTTCTGTAGCACCACATTTCGAAAGCTTCTATTCTCTTCTTGTCCAAACTATTTATCGTCCATGTTTCACTTCCATACATGGCTACACTCCATACGAATACTTTCAGAAATGATTTCCTGACACTTAAATCAATACTGGATGTTAACAAATTTCTCTTCTTCAGAAACGCTTTCCTTGCCATTGCCAGCCTACATTTTATATCCTCTCTACTTCGACCATCATCAGTTATTTTGCTCCCCAAATAGCAAAACTCCTTTACTACTTTAAGTGCCTCATTTCCTAATCTAATTCCCTCAGCATCACCTGACTTAATTAGACTACATTCCATTATCCTTGTTTTGCTTTTGTTGATGTTCATCTTATATCCTCCTTTCAAGACACTGTCCATTCCATTCAACTGCTCTTCCAAGTCCTTTGCTGTCTCTGACAGAATTACAATGTCATCGGCGAACCTCAAAGTTTTTATTTCTTCTCCATGAATTTTAATACCTACTCCGAATTTTTCTTTTGTTTCCTTTACTGCTTGCTCAATATACAGATTGAACAACATCGGGGAGAGGCTACAACCCTGTCTTACTCCCTTCCCAACCACTGCTTCCCTTTCATGTCCCTCGACTCTTATAACTGCCATTTGGTTTCTGTACAAATTGTAAATAGCCTTTCGCTCCCTGTATTTTACCCCTGCCACCTTTAGAATTTGAAAGAGAGTATTCCAGTCAACATTGTCAAAAGCTTTCTCTAAGTCTACAAATGCTAGAAACGTAGGTTTGCCTTTCCTTAATCTTTCTTCTAAGATAAGTCGTAAGGTCAGTATTGCCTCACGTGTTCCAGTGTTTCTACGGAATCCAAACTGATCTTCCCCGAGGTTGGCTTCTACTAGTTTTTCCATTCGTCTGTAAAGAATTCGTGTTAGTATTTTGCAGCTGTGACTTATTAAGCTGATAGTTCGGTAATTTTCACATCTGTCAACACCTGCTTTCTTTGGGATTGGAATTATTATATTCTTCTTGAAGTCTGAGGGTATTTCGCCTGTTTCATACATCTTGCTCACCAGATGGTAGAGTTTTGTCAGGACTGGCTCTCCCACGGCCGTCAGTAGTTCCAATGGAATATTGTCTACTCCGGGGGCCTTGTTTCGACTCAGGTCTTTCAGTGCTCTGTCAAACTCTTCACGCAGTATCGTATCTCCCATTTCATCTTCATCTACATCCTCTTCCATTTCCATAATATTGTCCTCAAGTACATCGCCCTTGTATAGACCCTCTATATACTCCTTCCACCTTTCTGCTTTCCCTTCTTTGCTTAGAACTGGGTTTCCGTCTGAGCTCTTGATATTCATACAAGTCGTTCTCTTATCTCCAAAGGTCTCTTTAATTTTCCTGTAGGCGGTATCTATCTTACCCCTAGTGAGATAGGCCTCTACATCCTTACATTTGTCCTCTAGCCATCCCTGCTTAGCCATTTTGCACTTCCTGTCGACCTCATTTTTGAGACGTTTGTATTCCTTTTTGCCTGTTTCACTTACTGCATTTTTATATTTTCTCCTTTCATCAATTAAATTCAATATTTCTTCTGTTACCCAAGGATTTCTACTAGCCCTCGTCTTTTTACCTACTTGATCCTCTGCTGCCTTCACTACCTCATCCCTCAAAACTACCCATTCTTCTTCTACTGTATTTATTTCCCCCATTCCTGTCAATTGCTCCCTTATGCTCTCCCTGAATCTCTGTACAACCTCTGGTTCTTTTAGTTTATCCAGGTCCCATCTCCTTAAATTCCCACCTTTTTGCAGTTTCTTCAGTTTTAATCTACAGGTCATAACCAATAGATTGTGGTCAGAGTCCACATCTGCCCCTGGAAATGTCTTACAATTTAAAACCTGGTTCCTAAATCTCTGTCTTACCATTATATAATCTATCTGATACCTTTTAGTATCTCCAGGGTTCTTCCATGTATACAACCTTCTTTCATGATTCTTAAACCAAGTGTTAGTTATGATTATGTTGTGCTCTGTGCAAAATTCTACCAGGCGGCTTCCTCTTTCATTTCTGTCCCCCAATCCATATTCACCTACTATGTTTCCTTCTCTCCCTTTTCCTACACTCGAATTCCAGTCACCCATGACTATTAAATTTTCGTCTCCCTTCACTATCTGAATAATTTCTTTTATTTCATCATACATTTCTTCAATTTCTTCGTCATCTGCAGAGCTAGTTGGCATATAAACTTGTACTACTGTAGTAGGTGTGGGCTTCGTATCTATCTTGGCCACAATAATGCGTTCACTATGCTGTTTGTAGTAGCTTACCCGCATTCCTATTTTCCTATTCATTATTAAACCTACTCCTGCATTACCCCTGTTTGATTTTGTGTTTATAACCCTGTAGTCACCTGACCAGAAGTCTTGTTCCTCCTGCCACCGAACTTCACTAATTCCCACTATATCTAACTTCAACCTATCCATTTCCCTTTTTAAATTTTCTAACCTACCTGCCCGATTAAGACCTTATTGTACAATATTCCACAATATCTAAATTACGAAAAGGTGTGTATCCTTTCATATGCCTTTGTGCACATTGCTTTTGTACTCCACTGCTAATCTACTGTAGGAAGTTGAAAGTTGAAAGAGGAGGAGGAGGAGGAGGAGAAGAAGAAGAAGAAGATACCTGGTGAAAAATGGAAACGGAGAGGGGGGAGGGGAGGAATGAGAAGTGGAAAGAGATAACTTACTGAGGGAGAAGTGTGAGAAGATAGAGAGGGGAAAACTAGTAACAGTGTAGACCAAATTCACTATGAGAGTCACATGAGTTTTAGAGAACCATTGCCAATCTGCAAAGCTCAGAAGTGCTTTGATCCGAATGTTAGTGGTAATACAAGTGTTCAGGTCAGATCTTTTGTTATTACATTGAATAGTGTACTGTCTTACAAGATATTGGACGCCTCTTTATAAGGACACTGATTCTCTCAGGGAAAGTAGTGATGGATTTTCCCATTTAGAATTCTGGGGATGAAATTTGAGAGTTAAGACCCCTGTAAATGATCAAATGATTTGGCACTGTGCAGCTTTGTTTTACTCGTTTGTTGAACATAAACTGTGTTTGAGAGAGAGAGAGATTTTGATTGACGGCCAGTTTGACAGGATGTCGTACATTGTTTTTATTGATGTATTTTTGCCAGTGTTTAGCGAGAAATTGTGTATCTCTCTGTGTTGTGAGTTTTCACAGCTGTAGAAACTATGATCAAAAGAGTGTAGAGATAAAAACGAGGTTACTGACAATTACCAGACTGGTAGAGGGGGTGTATCTTTCCCAGCAAAATATTATACAGAGAAACATTAAGAAGAAAAATCAATATTTCATGTACAACATCCAGTACAATAAAATAAAAAAGGCGAATCTCTCCAATTCGTCCACACATTGTGGTATTTTAATGAGCATTTTTGAGATTTTCGTGGATATAGTTATCGCTGTTTTAACCATTCCTGCATAAGCCCCCACCTTTTTTTTTTTCTTCATCACAAGAAATTCTTTGTCTGCATTGGTAGCCAGTAGCCATTCTCAGTAGTGTCAAAATACTTAGCCACAATATGACAGCTGCTTCAAAGTGAGTTTAAATTGGACAAACTTTGTTGGTACATCTGTATACTAATTGACAAACAAGTTTGATCATTTACAAGGTCCTTTAGTTGACCAACAAAAATTATTGGATATGAGAATATTTTCTGTGTTGGAATACTGTGCTACCACAGACTGAAATCAACAAACTGTCTGTCTATCATCACTCATTTTGTTTACACTTTCTTCTTATCTTTTGTTCCTCCCAACATCCATTTCCTTACATTTTTACCTTCCTCATAATCCCTTTCCATGTTCCCAGATCTTTCCACCTTCTTTTTAATTGCTTTGTAACCTTTCTTTAACCTTGTTAAGTGTCAGTAGCATCTTATTAATATTAGGTAGTTTGAAACTTACAATTAGGCTGTTGCTATTACAAAGTGCTTGCCTGCATCCCTTATCCCTTAATCTCATATTCTGAGTGACGTTAGCCATTGTAGGCATTCGAAAGTAATTGATGCTGAAATACAGCAAGTCATTTGGGTACTACCTTCCAAAGGAAATTTGAAAAAGCAGTTCATAGGTATGCTCCCCTTTAGTCATCAGTTCCATTTCCTTCTTAATATTTTTGACGAGATCTCACCATTGATTAAATCTGTCAAGAAAGATACCGTTCTCAAAGTAAACGCTCTTTTAAACAACTTACTATTTTTCTAATGTAGAATGCAAAATATTGCTTGTTACTTGGTCATAATTGGAAAATCATGAAGATCGGGGCTTTGCATCTCTCTCAAAAGAGAAAGTATCATTATACAGATAAAGGTGGAATTCAACACTTGAGAGAGCAACCCAACACATAAATGAATCAGCGATGTAACATTAGAATTATTTCTCACAGAGAAGACAAGTTCATCATGTGTCCAGGAAGG
Organism: Schistocerca serialis cubense; assembly: GCF_023864345.2. Lineage (NCBI taxonomy): Eukaryota > Metazoa > Arthropoda > Insecta > Orthoptera > Acrididae > Schistocerca > Schistocerca serialis. The sequence continues at coordinate 468,183,782 of NC_064643.1, forward strand.
AATGCAAATCAGGATATGGCTGCATAAAAGAGATTACTCATGTCAGCTATGTACAAGGTGGCTTTTTCCAACAGTGATTGAAAATATTGTTGTGCTCATATCACATGGCCCTTCTCCATAAAGCAGTTCTGCAGCAAACTGTGGATTTGTATGTTGGGATTGTTTTAACATTCATAATTTTTGTACTTCATGGAATATTTGTATCTATGATGGAGAAGAAAAAAATTTATTGCAATTTTGGCAGGTTATTGTGAACTTTGTGTATACTTCATTGCAGCCACTGATGAAAAAAGCGCAAACTTGTGTAACTCCAGCCACTACACCTGCCAAATGCGACTGTTTATTTTGTTTCCACAATACTTGGCAAAATTGTTGATCCTGTAATAATATCTTGAATGACAACTTGCAGTGTTTGTGTTTGAGAGGACACTGTTGAATTCTCAAGCATTGTACCTTCAAACTAAATTTTGTTTCATCATATTTTCTCAACAAATATTCAAAGGATAAAGAAATTGCACTTTCCATTGATGTTGATGTAACCAGGCAAACTTAGTTGCTGTGTCTGTTAGGACATTACTGGTAATAGGATTTATATTTTTACAGATGTTATCTATGTTAAAACTGAACCTGTTTTTGCTAAGTTCAATTTTTATTTGTAGTGTCACAGTATTGGTAAAAACAGCTTCATGAGATAGAGTCTGACCTTCATTTGTGCGGGTAAAATAAATACATAAATACAAGTATTTGCTATATATAAATCTACATTCCATTTGAACATTTTTCCGTTATGGGAAGCATGAATTTACATATGAAAATAGTTTACACATTAGAATTCATTATCAGTTTAAAGGTATTTCCTTGTACCTTTGCATCTGTCTGATTAATTAGGACCTTTCTTCCAGTCTCACCTGTGCCTTGTGTAATTTGTCAGTTTTATGTCTAAATAAGCAAGGATTTCTTGTATCAAAAGTAAAAAGAGAGAGAGTGAGAGAAAACTATATAAAATTATGAAACCAAATAGCTGACTAGTACTCGTCTTCAGGTGGTGAGATTTTTAGTGCTGCTGATAGGCACATAAAAAAGCATATGAAAGTCTCCTAGCTTTCAGAACTGTTAGGTGGGAATTTAAGGAAGTGGGACCTGGATAAACTGACTAAACCAGAGGTTGTACAGAGTTTCAGGGAGAGCATAAGGGAACAATTGACAGGAATGGGGGAAAGAAATACAGTAGAAGAAGAATGGGTAGCTCTGAGGGATGAAGTAGTGAAGGCAGCAGAGGATCAAGTAGGTAAAAAGACGAGGGCTAGTGGAAATCCTTGGGTAACAGAAGAAATATTGAATTTAATTGATGAAAGGAGAAAATATAAAAATGCAGTAAGTGAAGCAGGCAAAAAGGAATACAAACATCTCAAAAATGAGATCGACTGGAAGTGCAAAATGGCTAAGCAGGGATGGCTAGAGGACAAATGCAAGGATGTGGAGGCTTATCTCACTAGGGGTAAGATAGATACTGCCTACAGGAAAATTAAAGAGACCTTTGGAGAAAAGAGAACCACTTGTATGAATATCAAGAGCTCAGATGTAAACCCGGTTCTAAGCAAAGAGGGAAAAGCAGAAAGGTGGAAGGAGTATATAGAGGGTCTATACAAGGGCGATGTACTAGAGGACAATATTATGGAAATGGAAGATGATGTAGATGAAGATGAAATGGGAGATATGGTACTGCGTGAAGCGTTGACAGAGCACTGAAAGATCTGAGTCGAAACAAGGCCCCGGGAGTAGACAACATTCCATTAGAACTACTGACGGCCTTGGGAGAGCCAGTCCTGACAAAACTCTTCCATCTGGTGAGCAAGATGTACCAGACAGCCGAAATACCCTCAGACTTCAAGAAGAATATAATAATTCCAATCCCAAAGAAAGCACGTGTTGACAGATGTGAAAATTACCGAACTATCAGTTTAATAAGTCACAGCTGCAAAATACTAACACAAATTATTTACAGACGAATGGAAAAACTGATAGAAGCCGACCTCAGGGAAGATCAGTTTGGATTCCGTAGAAATGTTGGAACACGTGAGGCAATACTGACCTTACGACTTATCTTAGAAGAAAGATTAAGGAAAGGCAAACCTACGTTTCTAACATTTGTAGACTTAGAGAAAGCTTTTGACAATGTTGACTGGAATACTCTTTCAAATTCTAAAGGTGACAGGGGTAAAATACAGGGAGCGAAAGGCTATTTACAACTTGTACAGAAACCAGATGGCAGTTATATGAGTCGAGGAGCACAAAAGGGAAGCAGTGTTTGGGAAGGGAGTGAGACAGGGTTGTAGCCTCTCCCCGATGTTATTCAATCTGTATATTGAGCAAGCAGTAAAGGAAACAAAAGAAAAATTTGGAGTAGGTATTAAAATCCAGGGAGAAGAAATAAAAACTTTGAGGATCGCCGATGACACTGTAATTCTTTCAGAGACAGCAAAGGACTTGGAAGAGCAGTTGAACGGAATGGACAGTGTCTTGAAAGGAGGATATAAGATGAACATCAACAAAAGCAAAACAAGGATAATGGAATGTAGTCGAATTAAGTCGGGTGATGCTGAGGGAATTAGATTAGGAAATGAGACACTTAAAGCAGTAAAGGAGTTTTGCTATTTGGGGAGCAAAATAACTGATGATGGTCGAAGTAGAGAGGATATAAAATGTAGACTGGCAATGGCAAGGAAATCGTTTCTGAGGAAGAGAAATTTGTTAACATCGAGTATAGATTTAAGCGTCAGGAAGTCGTTTGTGAAAGTATTTGTATGGAGTGTAGCCATGTATGGAAGTGAAACATGGACAATAAATAGTTTGGACAAGAAGAGAATAGAAGCTTTCGAAATGTGGTGCTACAGAAGAATGTAGAAGATTAGGTGGGTAGATCACGTAACTAATGAGGAGGTATTGAATAGGATTGGGGAGAAGAGAAGTTTGTGGTACAACTTGACTAGAAGAAGGGATCGGCTGGTAGAACATGTCCTGAGGCATCAAGGGATCACAAATTTAGCATTGGAGGGCAGCGTGGAGGGTAAAAATCGTAGAGGGAGACCAAGAGATGAATACACTAAGCAGATTCCAAAGGATGTAGGTTGCAGTAGGTACTGGGAGATGAAGGAGCTTGCACAGGATAGATTAGCATGGAGAGCTGCATCAAACCAGTCTTAGGACTGAAGACCACAACAACAACAGGTCCTTCCTTGCGGAGAAAAGAGGTATAGGATGGGAAAGGTTAAAATGAAGTGTAGATATTACTCAGATCGCACTTTTTGTGCGAATGACAGAGGCGAAGATGAAAGGGAGGTGCCGACACCTCTTTCCTCTCTGAAGGATGAACTAATATTTCTGAAAATTTGTATATTTTTGTGAACTTTTATGTATGGGTCAGTAGCACTAAATATTTTCTCTCCTGAAAATGCTGACCAGCAATCCTGTTTTACAATGCTATTAATAACCAGTGGTTTAGTTAGTGGTACAACTTCAGACATAGAGGACAAATGTCACATGGAGGACTTCATGGCTAATTATTGCATTTTTCTCTGAAATGAGGAATGGCTAGTTTCCATGGGGAGGGGGGGGGGGGGGGATGTCTTCAGGGAACATATTCATGATGTGGGCCATACTTTGGTTGGATGTTTGAGCTGTTGTTCCATCTTGTTTGAATACTTCATACAGCTTACACTGTTTAAGGTGTAATTGAAAAATACGCTTCAACACTTGGTGAAAATGCGACACAGCAATATCATCAAATAAATTTCTAGTGTGCATATCCACTGTTTTATAGGAGTGATGACTTTCAATGTACAATGCAACGGAGTCCCATGCTTTCAGCATTTCTCTTATTGCACTTGAAGATTGCTGCTTTGCTGTTTCCTCCTCCTCCCTACTGTGAAGAACTACTCTTCACTACTTCCTGCTGCGAAACACACTGCAACTTCATAAGCTCTTCAGTGCTCATTTCTTGTCTGTGATCTGCCACAAGCTCATCAATATCATTGTTACCCATTTCTAGTCCCTTGCTCTTGACCAAAGACACAGTCTCGTTGACAAGTTCTACAGGTACTGACTCAGATGCCTCGGTCACATTTGTCAACACACTCAGGCCAAAGCTTCTTCCAAGCAGAAGTGAGAGTTCTCTTGGTAATCCCGTCCCACACCTTCTCGATCATCTTGACGCAGGCGATGATGTTGAAGTGGTATTTTCAAAACTCTCTCTGAGTGAGATTGGTAGCTTAAGTCAACTCAAAGCAATGCTCAGAGTGCTTCAGTGTAGCACTTTTTAAAGTTAGAAATAATCTGCTGGTCCATAGACTGGAGTAACAGAGTGTTGGGAGACTGTAATCGGATCTTAATGAATTGAAATTCTTCAAGAAAGTGCTCTTGTAGAGCTGGAGAAAGGGCAAGTGCGTTGTCCATAATAAGCAAGACGTGACATGACGCGACGCGGATTCATCTCGAGCAAATATTTTTTCACCCGGGGACCAAACACTTCACTGATCGAATAACAAAGAAAGATCACATGTCACATAAGCCGTGTTGTTGGACCCCAACATCACATTTAACCTGCTCTGCTGAACTTTAGTCGGTAGAAGTTATGTTTCGAGAAATGAGTAAAACTTCATAAACGTTGTGCAATCACGTAATTATGTCAGATTTGTTCAACAAATAATGCTGCACAGTTTTTCCTCGGAACAGATTTATCCTTAAAAGTTATAATTGATGATGGTATCAACCAGCACTTCCTTTCATGTACTATTTTCCGGTGTAGTCATTCTATATTCTATGGTTGTATGCCAGTGTTGTGTAAGAGCATGTGTTCTGTATTGGTAAAAGCTCTTGTTCTCTGGTTGTAGCCATGCTTTCACTACATTAATTTAATCATCATCATCATCATCGTTCGGATGAGGCAGTGATGCCCAAGCCAATTTGGCGATGGGTACTTTGATTCAGAGACTTGTGTGTGGGTGTGCATTGTCATATTTGAGCAAGATTCTCAGTGCTCGTCAGACTTATAACCCCGGAAATGGTTCAGGAGTTTCTTCAGTCTTCAGATATGCCGCAAAATTAATGGTTAATGCTTTTGGCAACACATCCACAAGGATGACACCATCGCTCTCCCAAACGGCAATCATCATGGCTTTACCAGCAAGAAATGGCTCCAACAGTTCAAATGAAATGGCTTTTCTTGTTGTCTGTTGTGAGCATTTGTGAAACCCATCTTGAGCACACCGTTGGCTATCTAAGAGTCTAAGTCATTGCACATGCATTTCCACTGCTCACAGATAGTGTCAGGACTGGTGACTTTGGCAGGATGTCCCAACTGCGGCTGACACGGAGTTCAGTAACCATATTCCCTGGCTATTTGTTCTCTCTACCCACCACCCAACAGTAGTCCTATTAACTGTATCATAACTATACACAAAAATTTATGGATGTTCACCATAGTTTCTTTTTCTGCAACAAACAATTCAAACGCAGCAAGTTACTTGTAATGAGTGTCTTCCGTAGACACCGTTTTGAGGGTTCATAAGGTCATCCATCTGTTGGAATTGTTTGAAATTCTGTTCACACACAGAAGAAACATCGGAGTTAAACCGCCAAAAGGGAATTTTCCTATATGTATAAACAACTATAAAAAATAAATAAATAGTTACATTATTTATTGAATGACTGTCCTATATTGTAACTGTGATCATTTTTGTGCAATACTTCTTTATTGTTTCATGCTTTGTTTTAGTAGTTGTGTATGTCTTGTTTCAGATAATAGTCAGTCACAGAATAATTCAACATTTGACCCCTATGCCGAATATAATGATCAGTCCATGCAGGAAAGGAATTTCAAGGCAAAAAGCAATGTGAGTAGACTTTACAGTCATCAAAGAAACTTCATGCTACAAATTTTCACGTGCCTGTCATGCGAGTGACTATCTTATTCATAGATAATGATAGCTGTTATATAGTTGACAAATATGGTGATACTAGCCTAGTGCCTGCTGCTTTGCTTGTGTAGGCTGTATGGTCTAATTATAATTAAGGCCATAGAAGCATGCCCTTTTCTGAGTGTAATTCTGACCAACAAGCAATTCTGTTAGCTGGATTCAGAGGTCTTTGTTATTGCAGTGGTATTTTCGTGGAAACTTTCATTCCCTAACACACATTTCTTTATTTCTAACCAAAATAACAAAATACTTTCATGATATTCATCCCATATACCACCCTCTTTTGTGTTGAATATTCAGAAACACTGAAACACACATTTTTTAAAAATTTCTAATCAAGAAATCACATACCAATTTTATCGAAGCAGCCATAAAAATGCTTTAATTGTTAGTTCTTCAATAACGATTTGTTTTTTTAAAAAGTCACACACTATTTCATCCCCTTAGGAGTTATATTTTTTTTTTATTTCTGACTGATAAACCAAATAATTGTCATAGTTCTAGTTTCAGAATTACATTAATAGCTACATTTTTCAAAAATCCTTTCATCCCCTATTTCATCTCCTTAAGTTAGAGATTTTGAAAAGTCACTTCTAAAATTATGCCTACAGTTAAGATCAATGCCTCCCCAAATTTCAAATTTCTGTCTTTAGTGGTTTGGGCTGGGCAGTGAAGAGTCAGTGAATCAATCAGGACATTTATGTATATGGACAAGTCATTTACATATGTATTCTGTACAACTCGAGTCTTGTTCATGTTTTAGGTAATGAATTTAAGAAATTGCTTTTTGCATGTTAGAGATGCATTTTAGACTTAAGTTGCCACACAAATGAGACTTCCGTGTTGCATTTTTGTAAATGATAACAATCCGTTGGTTTGAATCATGCATCCCAAGCATATCACTTCAATTTTTTTTTTTAAACTAAAACATACTGATCTTGGAGAGATTCAAAATGACCAAAACTGTAGGGTAAAAAGTGCAAAGTGATTATTTGTACGCCATTCTGTATGCAACTGTGTTATGTTTGACAGCTGAGTGTTTAAATGTGAGACTAAAAAGAGTGATAGAATGATGGATCCCTTGTCAACCCAGGAAACACTGTACTTGTTAAAAATTCTTGGCACTTATTGCACCTTTTGGCTGTAGCGGTTCCAGGTAGTCATTACGCCAACCCTTTCTCCTATAGTTAGTCTGTGCATGGTAAGCTTGAGCACATAAATACTTTGTAGGGCTAGGCCTAATAAAGTTTCATGACAGTAGTAACTGTAAAAATTCATGTGCAACTTATGATGTTCTTTCAGGATTTAGGGAAGACTTAAAATGTTTGTAAAGAACAGTTACATTTGTGCCACATACAGTGTTTATTAACCACAGTTTTGTGTTTAAAGTGAGCATTGGCCTGTAATTCGTTTTTTAGTGTATCTAATATTTTACTTCATGTGATGTCTTGATGTTCATGCAGATGATGATGAGATTTCTGTTATGGTCTGTATGTTTTTCAGTTTTATGTAGAAAATATATACAGCAGAACCCCTCTAATCCGACCTTGGATGGTCCATCAGTCCAGTTAGTCTGACCATGCTCAGGCTCGCAAGACTGTGCCGACTTGTCACTGACTGGATGCCTGTCGGTCCATTGTTGCGGTGTCTATCGCTGTGCATATTGTTATACTGTATGTTATTGTGCAGTTTTATCTTTTGTTGGGATTAAAAAATGTCATTGTTTGCTTTATTCCATGTTCTCTACAGTACTTATTACTGTAGATTCATTGTGTGTACAGTTGTCTGTTTTTCAACATGTCTGGATTCAAACGTAAACACGTAACTTTTTCACTAAATGAAAAATTAGCAGTGCTACAAAGACTGGACGAAGGAGAATCACTCCAAAAAATTGCAAAGGAACTGATTGTAGGTGTTACGACAATTAAGACAGTCTCAGGACTGAAGACCACAACAACAACAACAACAACAACAATGACAATTAAGGACTGGAGGAAGAATCGGAAAGACATTGAATCCTATACATGTACGATTGATGGTGAAAACACTCTGAAGAATTGCAAAACATTAAAAAAGTCTAAACTTGAACACATTGTGGATGTGGTTTTGTCAAGAAAGAATGAAAGGAACTCCTATATCTAGGCCAATTCTCAAAGAAAAAGCGATAGTTTTGCACAAAAAACTGGAAGCTGAAAGTAAATTTGACTGCCAGTGAAGGCTGGATTGATCGTTGGAAAACTAATCATGGTGTCCGATTTGTTTCTATTTCTTGTGAAAAACTATCTGCCGATGCCGCAGTTGCTAAGGAGTTTTCTGTTAAGTTTCAAGAAATAGTGGAAGAAAATGAACTGTTACCCTGCCAAGTGTGTAACATCGCCGAGACAAGGCTGAACTTTAAAATGTTGCCAACAAAAACACTCGCAGCTTCAAATGAATCCGTGGTAGGAACGAAACATATAAAAGATAGAATAACAGTCATTCCTTTTAGCGACGCAGATTGTACCCAAAAGCTCCCCTTGTTCGTCATTGGCAAATCTAAGAAGCCAAGGGCATTCAAAAATCTAAACTTATCTTCCTTCCCGGTTTATTACTGCAATCAAAAATCTGCTTGGGTGGACTGCAACCTTTTTAAATTCTGGTTTTTCGACGAGTTTGTGCCATCGATCGAAAAAGACTTCAAGCAAAAAAAATCTTCCTGTTCATGCTCTACTGCTGTTGGATAACGCACCATCACATCCATCTGAGGAATATTTGGTGAAAGGGGACATAAAAGCTCTCTTTCTGCCTCCTAATGTGACCTCACTCATCCAACCAATGGATCAGGGTGTTATCGAATGGTTAAAAAGACGATATCGCAGAAAGTATATCAGCTCAATCTTGGAAAAATCTGAAGGAGGTCATAAGATATTTGAGGCAATGAAATCCCAGAGCATCAAAGAATGCTATCTATACAATCGCTGCAGCATGGGATGAACTGAAACCTGACACACTGCAGAAATCGTGGCGTAAGCTTTTGCCACAAGTTATGACTGAAAATGAGCATACCAAGGATGAGCAAAACGACGACGCACTGGAAATCGTTAAAGATCTACAAACTCTGGAGCCGAACGTCCATGCCAATGAAGCTGAAGAGTGGATCAACGAATGTGACAAAGACTGTGACACTTTTGAAGAGCTCAGTGACGACCAGATTGCTGCCGCTGTTAGCCAGGAAACTGTGAATGAGGACTCGGATGGCGAAGACGAACCCCCCACCCGGATTTCACACAACGATGCAAAAAACGATTTTGACATCACCTTTCAATACATCGAGCAGAATCCAACTTCAACTCCAATGAACGTTTTGTGGATAAAAAAAAATGAAGGGAGATTGAAGCTAAATCTAGAATAACATCTGCTAAACAAAAATGTATCACTTACTTTTTTTTCCAAGTAATCTGTTTTCGTTTTTACTGTAAAAACAATGCATCCAGTATAATCATTTCTTAGTGTATACATACAGTAGTTTATTTCTTTGTAAGAAATTTTTTTTTATATACAGTGATACAAACATTTTTTATTTTACAGTATATATCGTTCATACGTTATTCAGTACAGTACTGTAATTTGTTTGTCGTTTTTCCTTTTAAAACCAATACATATTATGGTGTGTGCAGACTTTTAACTAAAATATATTTTTTAACATTGTGTAAAAAAAACATCTTTTTATATTGCTGAAGACATCTTGTAGTTCTTAAAGCGTTTTATTTTTTGTTCTAAATGTCTTTTTATATTTTTGGAATAAATATTAGATTTTTCGTATAATCCGACATTTTTTTCGTTCCGACCATGGTCCTGGTCCCGAAGGTGACGGATTAGAGGGGTTCTACTGTATATTCCTCTTGGTAATGCCTTCCAAGTTGTTGATAATTTTTTTACAGTTGTTACTGGTATGTGCAAGTTACAAAGAAACAAACTACTTAAGGAAACAACCTTATTTTTGTTTGGTTTTATTGCTCTTCAGTGTGCAACAACGTTTTCAAAAATACCAAGAGTAGCAAGAAAATGTGTACATGCTTTTAGCTACACAACAGATTTTACACTTAGTTACTTGCCTACTGATGTTCGCAGAAACAGTTGAAGGTACAGCAGACATTGAGGTTAAAGTTTCACAGAAGTTTTAGTGTACTTGCAGACACTATCAGCTGAATAACTACATGTAAAATTAATTCTGTAGCTAAAAGTATGTATTTTATTTTCTTGACACTCTTGACAGTTTTAAATTTTGTTCCAGAATAAATAGGAATGAAAACAAAACAGCTGTCATTTCCTGCAGCAATTTGTTTTCTTTTAAGCTTCATGCTGACTGTCAAGGTGAAGCAGTTGCTAATGGGCAAGCTCTGGTATATCTATCATAAACCAGTTTATATTAGGCTTGCTCTGGTATTTGGGACTCTACTCAAAACTTTGGCTTTGGTGGGTCTTTGGAGAACTTGAAATCTATAAAGACGCTCCGTAAGCTGTCCATGTACAAACAGTTGTTCCCATCCAGGGAAGGAATTAACAACACCTGGAATTCAATAAGAGTGTTGCTGTAGGCAGACAGGAATTGTATGTGTGTATGGTACGGCTACAACGGTCACCCAGTCAGTTTCCGGTTGCCTATCTTCGAGGTTCCAGGGGCAACATAATTTCATTTTCCTTATTTCATATAATTATTGAGCGACCTAAAAAATTTAAAATGCTGTTGTAATCTACTCATTAAGAAGTTATTTTAAACGCTTATCACAATAACACAAATACTAAAGTTAGAAACTGCGTATATGTCTTGAAGCAGCTTAACTCCAGGCACGCAAATCACCCAGGTTGTATTCATCCACTGTACAGGAGTGAGTACTTAGCGACAGTGGTGTTGAGGTATTATCTCAGCCTGGTCATGTCACAATCTCATTGTAGGGATACTATGGTACAGTAGCTTATTCTATTCTATTCTGTTCTGTTCTGTTCTAGCCGTCGAATTGTGGGCACTGAATAGTGTTTGTACATCAAAAAATTATCTTCCAAAAGTAATTATGTGAATTAAATCAGATTCCCTTAATCAATTTATTTTGGTTACTACACTGACCAAGGATTACAATTAACACAAAGATCAGCAAGTGCAATTATCTCTGACTGGTGTTAATAAATTCTCAAGTATGAAAAATTATTTTGCATAATCCTTGATCACTTCAGACACTTTCTGAATAATACAACTGATTACCGGTAGTTTTCAGTGATATTCCATTTACTGTCCATATATTTCAATATACACAGTTTATAACAAGTTTATGTGATTTAGCTGAGTCATAGGTCAAACAGTACTTTTCTTTAGCATCATGATGGATATTAAATTATTATCCAGAAAACAAAATCCTATACATGAGCTTCAAACACATCTCAGTATAAATAAATAGCGTTTAATATTTTCCAAAATAATTCATTCCATAAACACTTTCATCTTCTTTTCCTAAGAGACAAAACTTTCTATTCTGGTATACTATATACAGGTTACTGCCACATAAGTAATTTAACATACACATTTCTGTAAGTGTGGCTGTCGGAGAACTTCAGTGATACAGATCTCAGTAAGAACTGAACATCGTCATTTCATTCATCATTTTGAAACAGTTTTACATTGTTTAATTAACATAGGCCATAGTGCTTAAAGAAAGCTTCTGACATCATCATCTTTCACCAGCCGTTGGCTCTTTGACGTTCTAAGGAAAGCTTTGGGCATCTTCTTCTTTCACCAGCCATTGGCTGTCTGAAGTCTACATCCAGCAGTGTCAACATTTTGTACAATGTTGAAGATCCCTTCGGGTGCCACTTAGTTGCTGCATCCCTTAAAAAAAAGTAGGCATTTGTAGATCTCAAAACAATTAAGAGTACTTAAAATTAATAAACTCTATCGGATACCTACCATATGCCATTGCTGTGTTAACTGATACAGAAAAAGGCCTTCACGGTGTACTGTGGTGTTTGAGCACCTGGGGCAATTTAAAATATTGCACCCCTCATAAGTTTTATAACCATTTATTTTCTAAACAGACAATTATAAAATCGAATTACTTCTCTGAGGTCATTAATATTTACTTTGAGACTGCAATATTATACAGGTACTAAGACAACTATAACAAAAGGCAAACAGATTTTATTCTTCCAAATTGTTCAATTAAGCGGTTAACATTTACATTTATTTTTCTTTCAATAGATAAAATTGCAAGGTTACTTAATCTTTCTTGGCTCATAATTGATCTCAGTACGTCTTCATTACCTTTAATTTGGAAAAACTTCTTTCACAAGCAGCATTTGGCACAATGATTCTACAAAAGTTTTTAGTAGCACAACAATGTTAATTAAACTCCCTTGTATCCCCTACTTAGTTACCAAGCTTAGTAATTCGAAAGCTGTTCATGCAAAGTTGTACACTCATGGATGATTTTCTTGAAATAAAGAAATGTGGAATTTCATTCTATGTCCTTTAGAAACATTCAGCTCGGAATATTTTTCACAGAAAAGCTGAATGTTTTGAACAGTGAATTAATCTCATTTTGTATCCAGTAGTGTCCGAATTTGAAGGAAGGCAAATGGCTCATCAAGTATATTAATTTGTAACATACATTCGTTTAAAAATTCTGATGTTAGTTTATCTACTGCCTCAAGGTATTCCCGACGCATTTCTTAAATTGAATTTAGCCATAGAGTTGATACTTTTCTCACCCGACATATTCTTCCGTCTTCCAAGTCTTCTTTCTGTTGAAATATCAAATATATTGCATACCAGCATGGTTCTCTCATCTGCTTTTGTGACGAAAGAATCACTTCTCCTCACAAGATGGAGTCAGATCATTCACTTTTGAACACATTAATCAAGTCCAGGTCCTCTTCGCTGTAAGTATCTCTGAGTATCATTCACTTCTGTGAGCATTGGGCTTAAAAAGGGGAAAGAAAGGTTAGGTCATAATGCAAACCAACCAATTGCCTGTATCTCCTTTGGTTTCTGCAATGTCTTCTGATTCATCCCTTGAGGTTTACAAAGCTTTGATTATGCTTTCATTGAGCTCAGCAAGCACATGTACAGATTCATGTTTTGAACTCCATCTTGTGTCACAGAATCATTTTATGTTAATTGTAACATGTTATGAACATCCCACCTATTTGTAGAGCTTGAGAAAAATGTACACACATATTGCACAGTGCCAATAAAAGCCACCGATTTTGTTCCAACAATAGCTGCATATACTCTTGCAAGATTGAGCAAGTGATTGTTACATAGTGCGAACACTGTGTGGGTTTACATCCAAAATACATCTCTGAACACACTAACGTGTCCAGCCATGGTCACAGCATTTTCCTATCCTTGTCTTTTTAGACCAACTGCTTGCAATTTGTCACAAATGTGTTCTGTAATTTCATTAGCAGATTTTCCATGTGATATAATGAATTACTTGATTTATTTGGTTAGTATGCAGTATATCTGGTGTGCAATCAAACATGATGGAAAAATACCTAGTCTTAGAATTTTTTTGAACATCCGTATTCTGACATGATCATTGAGTAGTTTGATGGATTCATTTTGGCTTCATCGAAAAGATGTGACATGACATAGTTATCTGTTTGCTGGACTTTGTGATTGTGGTGGTGGTGGTGGTGGTGGTGGTGGTGGTGGTGGTGGTGGTGGTGGTGATCCACAACTGGATCATATTTGCCAAGTAGTTTCAAAGTTCCAAGGAAACTTCCACAGTTATCACTTCCTCAAAGGTCTTTTGGAGTGACCATCAGAGGATAAGGATTGTTTCGCATTTCTGTAGTCGCATTTCAAGCTCTTTATATCTTTCAAATGTTTCAGCATGGTAACTTTTTCATGATGTAATAATCTGGGTTAAAGCTTTTTTCGTATTTTAAAAGCGTGTGGCTGTACAAACGAACTGCCCCCAAGAAAGCATGCAAGAATAGCAATATGAGGTCTGCGACAGTCGTACCTACCCACCAGCAAGGTTGTACCACCTAAAGATGTCAGACAGTTGCTCCGAGGAAATATTGCAGAATTTGCACAACATGACCTGGCAACAAACCCGTGAAGACCATTTACAATACGAGGTCTGTTCAAAAAATTCCAGAACATTACTAATTTCGTGCCAATGGTGTGTTGGAGCAAAATGCGGTTGGCATCCCTGCATATGCCTATGTTTTAATTTATAACAGCCAGAAGTTTCATTGTCGTATATCTGTTACTTATTTTTCAGTGCTTTATTGAGTTGAACATTGTGTCGCACAGTTTGCGAATTTCAAAATGGCAGAGTTAGAGGAACAATGTGTCTGCATCAAATTCTGCATGAAACTCAAGAAAACATTTGTAGACACACCAAATTATGCAGAATGCCCACGGTGATGAATGCTTAAGCCTTACTCAGTGTTAAGAGTGTTCACACAATTTAAAAATGGCTGGACGAAAATTAAAGACAACCCTCATTCAGGACACTCTTTGACATTTACTGTCCACGCTCATGTCAGGAATGTCCACGAAATTGTGTATGACAATCAAAGCCTAGTGTCCAAGAGATTGCAGAAGAATGTAACATTTCAGTTAGATCATGTCATGAAATCTTGACACAGCATCTTGGAATGCATCATATTGCTCCAAATCTGTGAAGAGGTTTTGGATCGCGCAAATGAGAAAAAGATGTTCCTTAAGAGAATTACAACTGGTGACGAGACATAGGTCTGTGGTTATGATGTTGAGACCATGGATGTCGTCACAATGGATCGGGAAAGGTTCTCAGAGACAAAAAAAAGCTCAGCAGGCAGGTCCAATGTGAAAGCGATGCTGGTCTTCTTTGACTTTGAAAGATTAGTTCAGCATGAATTTGTGCCACAGGGACAAACTGTTAATCAATGGGACTGTCGGGACATGTTGCAACACCTGCGAAATTGTAAGAAGGAAATGTGTCTGCTTCTAAGGAAACGTGTCTGCTTCTACTGCAGAGAGTGAACACCTTATGTATTCTGAATTGTATGAACATGTAAATTCAGGGTGTATACGGCTCGGGAGATCTGGGAAAAACCCGGGAATTTTATCATCCGGGAAAAACCCGGGAATTTCTTAGAATTCCGAGATTTTTCATTGTTTTAGATATCAGTTAAAGTTTTGTAGGTTTGATGTGTAAGATCTGATACTCTGACAAAGAACTGTAGTCCACTACTGCTGAATAACACTGCAGCAATGAAACATAAATCAGGGAATAACACCAAAATAAAAGTTTAGTTGCATAGAAAATGGGTAATTTACACAATGCACAGACCAGTTTGCCGACACCGTAAAGTGTCAGAGGCTTTAGGTCGAAGATTATGCAGTACGTCTGTAACAACTAACGTGCATTCAATGTGCGTGATGTCACAATTGTTTACATTTCTAACAGATCACCAGTAAATATTACGAATAGTGGCTTGAGATGCGTTACTTTCAAAGGAAATTTCCACTCAAGATGATTTATGTTACGTGTGAGAATGTGCAGTGAATTTCTTAAATCACAGGGCGCTATAACTCTCATTCAAAATGTAACACTTTGAGGATCAGCCATTTGAAAAATGTCGGGCCCAGAAGATAAGTCGTGTATGCCACTATTCAAAATTTTACCGGCACATTTGTATTTGATATGACTTAATATGTAGCACACGCTAAAAAAAAGACTGAGCTTCAAGTTAGTTTTCATATTTAATGTTGTTCGTACATAGATAAAAAATTATGCGATCGATGGCAAAAAGTGTAATTGACCTTCAAAAAAATGTGCATAATGTGTTACTGAGTAAAGTCATAAGTCTTTTCATGCCAGAACACCTCAACTTTTGTACGCAGCTGATAATCATTTTGGCACGATTTTAATTGCCAAATTAGAGCCTGTTAGTAGGCGTACGGACTTCCTATCATTGTAGAACTAATAACAGTGGATGCCAATAGACGATGCAATTCTCGTTTGTACATACACATCTACTTATGAGTTAACCACTGTAGAAACGCACTTTGCTGAGTTGAGCGAGCTCGGCCTACCTTCGTAACGTACGCACCGCGGCCTGCCTTCCTCTTAGGCCTCATGCTCTGAATAACTGCCGTCATTCGCTAGCGAGATCACGTGACATGAGCTATGACTGGCTGACAAAAGTGCATCACTCAACGCAATCTCTATTTTAGAGTTTCAAAAGCTACCGTGCTGTAATTTGTGGAATTTGTTTATATACTTTCGCAATACAAAAATAAACTCTGTGCATATTGTCTCGCATGAAAAAAATTTCCAAACGCATTGTTTTTCCTGGATTTCGTTTCCTAAAGTGCTGGGACATCCTCTGCCGGTATAAGACCTTTACGATTCAAAGGACTGATAGGTTTTACAGCTCCGAGGGAAAGCATACTGTTACTTAACACGGATGTGTTTTCACCCGCTTTATACGTAATTTCATCCAGGAGAAATTGTGTTTTTAACCGGGAAATCCGGGAATTTTTTTTTTCTTGTCCATGTAGACACCCTGAAATTCTGGTGTACTTACAACTGGTGCTATCAAGCAGTTGTGATAATAAATCTGTCACACTTTCAGCTAGTTTAGCAAGCTGTTCCTGTTCTGATACCATGAAAATTATACCCAGATGCCTTAAAATATATCTTACTGCAAACTGGGCAACCCAATTTAAGCTCCCGCGTCCGGCCATCCTGATTTAGGTTTTCCATGATTTCCCTAAATCGCTCCAGGCAAATGCCGGGATGGTTCCTTTCAAAGGGCAAGGCCGACTACCTTCCCTGTCCTTCCCTAAACCGATGAGACCGATGACCTCGCTGTCTGGTCTCCTTCCCCAAAACCAACCAACCAACCCAATTTAAGCACACACAAATTCCTTTTCAAAAGTGTATTTTACTGAGTAATAGTTTTAGCAAGTTTCGTATAGGAAAAAGTAGTCGTTACTTTGGATGGTTTTAACTCTTTACCTCATGGGGGTATCCAAGTTACCCCAAGGAAATTCTTTATTTATAATTTATCAGATTTTGCAAATAATGGACTATATTTTTTTGTATTTATCCATTGAAATGTCTATTAAGAGAAAAAGAAACATTATATTATGTCAGGTGATAGTCCAGTCTCAGAAGCCAGAGACAGTGTGTAACGATTCATGTAGAATGTTACTTAAGTTTCTTCTGCCTGGTCCATTGATGAATGAATGGAAAATTTTCATGCTTCACAAAGTTTATTCACATTAATTGACATTTGAACTGCACACTCTTCATGTGAACAAAACACAGACTGACTTCACTGATCTCTTTGACTTCCAAAAGTAACTTTAAAACTAGACTCACAAAACAACAACTCGACTAACTCTCAGCCTTGCTGCATTGATTTATGTAGAATTTTAACAATAGCTTCCAAAATAAAGCATTATTAATTTTGTACAATTTTGATGTAACAATTAAAATTTACAAAACGTAAAGAAACTGATGTTACAGCCGAATAAGGTATAAAATACAATATTCAGTGACAGTCTTTTATAATAATATCTTTAGTTTTCCATAAGAAAATCATTCTGAACTTGAGTTGCTGTATCCGATTAAATACATAGAACGTACAAATAATACCTCAAGTTCTGGAAATTGAGAAACTGTGAGATGCAAACAGTTGGAGAGTTAATTAGGAATGTAATTACAAAGAATATTAATTACAGAGGAAGACATAAAAATAAATAACAAATGAAAATACATTGCTTGGTAATAACTATTAAGCTGTTTGTCAAGATAGTGAGGTCTAAGGTTACTGGATTTTTAGATTGAAATGTTGTTAATTAGAAGCTTTGATATTTCATGCTAACATCTCTGCAGTCTCTAGTTATTTGTTTCTAAGGACTTACTACTTCAATTTCCTTGATTAGTTACTTAATTTAGTATATGTACTTAATTTTATCAATGACAACACTCCGCCAATAATTACGACAACGCATGTCCTTCCAGAACATTCCACACGCCTTCGCAATGAATATCAAGTTTTTTATCAAATAGGACAGAATGATATGTATGTTGTTGTTGTTGTGGTCTTCAGTCCTGAGACTGGTTTGATGCAGCTCTCCATGCTACTCTGTCATGTGCAAGCTTCTTCATCTCCCAGTACCTACTGCAACCTACATCCTTCTGAATCTGCTTAGTGTATACATCTCTTGGTCTCCCTCTACGATTTTTACCCTCCATGCTGCCCTCCAATGCTAAATTTGTGATCCCTTGATGCCTCAAAACATGTCCTACCAACCGATCCCTTCTTCTAGTCAAGCTGTGCCACAAACTTCTCTTCTCCCCAATCCTATTCAATACCTCCTCATTAGTTACGTGATCTACCCACCTTATCTTCAGCATTCTTCCGTAGCACCACATTTCGAAAGCTTCTATTCTCTTCTTGTCCAAACTATTTATCGTCCATGTTTCACTTCCATACATGGCTACACTCCATACAAATACTTTCAGAAACGACTTCCTGACACTTAAATCTATACTCGATGATAACAAATTTCTCTTCTTCAGAAACGATTTCCTTGCCATTGCCAGTCTACATTTTATATCCTCTCTACTTCGACCATCATCAGTTATTTTACTCCCTAAATAGCAAAACTCCTTTACTCCTAATCTAATTCCCTCAGCATCACCAGATTTAATTTGACTGCATTCAGTTATCCTCGTTTTGCTTTTGTTGATGTTCATCTTATATCATCCTTTCAAGACACTGTCCATTCCGTTCAACTGCTCTTCCAAGTCCTTTGCTGTCTCTGATAGAATTACAATGTCATCAGCAAACCTCAAAGTTTTTACTTCTCCATGAATTTTAATACCTACTCCGAATTTTTCTTTTGTTTCCTTTACTGCTTGCTGAATATACAGATTGAATAACATCGGGGAGAGGCTACAACCCTGTCTCACTCCTTTCCCAACCACTGCTTCCCTTTCATACCCCTCGAATCTTATAACTGCCATCTGGTTTCTGTACAAATTGTAAATAGCCTTTCGCTCCCTGTATTTTACCCCTGCCACCTTCAGAATTTGAAAGAGAGTATTCCAGTTAACATTGTCAAAAACTTTCTCTAAGTCTACAAATGTTTGCCTTTTCTTAACCTTTCTTCTAAGATAAGTCGTAAGGTTAGTATTGCCTCACGTGTTCCAACATTTCTACGGAATCCAAACTGATCTTCCCCGAGGTCTGCTTCTACCAGTTTTTCCATTCGTCTGTAAAGAATTCGCGTTAGTATTTTGCAACTGTGACTTATTAAACTGATAGTTCGGTAATTTTCACATCTGTCAACACCTGCTTTCTTTGGGATTGGAATTATTATATTCTTCTTGAAGTCTGAGGGTATTTCGCCTGTCTCATACCTTTTGCTCACCAGATGGTATAGTTTTGTCATGACTGGCTCTCCCAAGGCCATCAGTAGTTCTAATGGAATGTTGTCTATTCCCGGGGCCTTGTTTCGACTCAGGTCTTTCAGTGCTCTGTCAAACTCTTCACGTAGTATCTTATCTCCCATTTCGTCTTCATCTACATCCTCTTCCATTTCCATAATATTGTCCTCAAGTACATCACCCTTGTATAAACCCTCTATATACTCCTTCCACCTTTCTGCCTTCCCTTCTTTGCTTAGAACTGGGTTGCCATTTGAGCTCTTGATATTCATACAAGTGGTTCTCTTCTCTCCAAAGGTCTCTTTAATTTTCCTGTAGGCGGTATCTATCTTACCCCTAGTGAGACAGGCCTCTACATCCTTACATTTGTCCTCTAGCCATCCCTGCTTAGCCATTTTGCACTTCCTGTCAATCTCATTTTTGAGACGTTTGTATTCCTTTTTGCTGCTTCATTTACTACATTTTTATATTTTCTCCTTTCATCAATTAAATTCAATATTTCTTCTGTTACCCAAGGATTTCTATTAGCCCTCGTCTTTTTACCTACTTGATCGTCTGCTGCCTTCACTACTTCATCCATCAGAGCTACCCATTCTTCTTCTACTGATAACTATGTGGATGCATATAAAAAAAGTGGTATCGGGCATTTCATATGAGTCCTGGGGGAGGCCGTACCATTATAAATGGTCATGTGTGTGTGAATTGTGCTTTTGTGTGTGTGTGTGTGTGTGTGTGTGTGTGTGTGTGTGTGTGTGTGTGTGTGATTGTTTTCTACTTTAGAAGCAGGCCTTCTGGCCAAAAGCTCAAAAGTATAGCAATCTTTGTGTTTGTGCATATCTGTGACTCAACATCTCCTCTATACAATGAGTAGCAATTTATGTTTTTAATAACACTGTTGTTATTCCATCCTGGATTTTGCTTCATTTGATTTTCTCCATATGTGAGCCTAAAACATAGTATTAATAGAGCGCAGTGGTTATTTGTAGCACAGGAGATGATGCAGAACGGGTACTGGGCAGACCTGTGACCCTCCACTGCTACCATAAATTGAGGCACTAAAGTTGTCTGTATATTATTATTATTATTATTAGTAGTAGTAGTAGTAGTAGTAGTAGTAGTGAATTATCTTTTTTCCAAGAAGGTTCTTTATGTTCTTTCGACCACTTTGGTCTGTACTGTTTTTGTTTTGATTGCTTTTATGTTTATTGTCCTTTTATTATTAAAATTTCATACATAATATTTTACTTAACAGCCGGCATGGAATAAACAGATGAGACAGACACAGCCGTACTACAGACCTCAGCCTCAGTCAGCATATGGGACTAGCAATTGTAAGTATCACTTATGATTTGATAACAGATAAAAACTATTAATGTGTTGGATAATTAGAATTTAATCTTTTGTCATTGATGTAACAAATTTAAAATGGCCTTAATTTGTACAATCTGTAATCTAAAATTTTGATGAGGATTGTAGTCATTTTGCTTACGGCTCTTAAAAATATTTTTTGTGATTGCTGTTTTGACATCTTGTCATTTAGAAGCTTGCTAAAACCTAACATTGTCACAACATTAAATACAATGAAATTAAATGTAAAGTAACAGTGTTAAAACTGAAAAAGTGAGTAGTATTTATGTGCATGTTAAAGCTCTTTTACTACATTAATTCATGACATGATGTCACATGGTTTCCAGCAGTCTGAGTGTATGTCGGTATAATTATACTTGCACTTCCACATACCATATTGCAAGCACAGAAATAACATTCTACTTCCATAAGAATAAAACTTATATTCACAACACACACAGTAATAAATCACTCATGTAGCCAACTTATTGATTGGATTATAACAACATTAAAATGACAAAGCTGTAAACACACAGATTGTGAGCTTAGAAATGCAAACAGAATATCTGGAGTCAGTGATACGGCTCCTAAGATTTATATCCAAAGTGGACGAATTAAGGAGTATATAGTAATGTAAAAGGAATTATGTAAGTGAATGCAGAGTGTGTGTGTGTGTGTGTGTGTGTGTGTGTGTGTGTGTGTGTCATATATATTTTGCATTCACTGTTTTACTTACATTATTCCTTTCACATTACTGTAAACTCCTTGTTTCGTCCACTTTGAAGTGACTTACCTGGTCATGGTGAACAAAACCTTAAAAACCACAAATGTAACAGGGACAAAAAACATTAATGTAAATGACAGGCAGAAGTCCACATGATTTTGTAATGAGAACACAAATAAGAAGGTGTAAAAGCAGGTATTATTTAGAAACAAGTATAGCATGACCAAGAATACGTGCCAAGATCAACAGTGCATAAAATTTCACCAGTATCTAAAATCACGATTACCATCTGGCAAGAAGTTTTGAATGCAAACTAAGTATCTCCTATTTTCGAGTTCAGTCTGTTCATTTAAGATATGTTGTAGCTGGTTTCTAAACTTGGTATAAATTGTAATCCCATCTAAGTAATCAAGCGATCTTCTTTTCCTGCTTCGGTGAAGAAATAGTGAATCTTCAGTGTGATTCAACTTGGCTTTGATCATCTGAAGATGGTTCCCAAATGGAGGTCTACAGTTGTCGCTGGGGTTAATGTGTTCACTAAATCTAATGGCAAAACTCCTACAGGTTTATCGAAGCCCATTCATACTTTGGTATTCTGAAACTGTCTAGCTATTCTGTCAGACACAGATGTGTTACTAGGTAAAGACATGTATAGTGTTTTAACCTCCTCTTCTAAGTCTACCCCTGTAGCTCACTGGTCAAGGTGTCTGGCTGGTATGCCGAGGACCCAGGCTTAATTCTTGATACTGCCATGGATTTTTTTCTTGGTGGGAGGTTTGGAATGGGTTTAACTCAGTCTCACAATGCCAGCTGAGGAGGTACTTGAGTGAGACATAGCGGCTCCAAGGTTTACAAAGCCAACAACAGCCAGGAGAGCAGTGTGCTGACACCCAACTCTTCATACCCCATCCATGTAACATGATTAGCAGAAGGTGGCATGGCAATTGGTCAATGGGCCAGAGTGCTGAATCTTTGCTTTCCTTCCTTCTTTCTTTAATGGAAACTCATCAGTTGGCCTGTTGCTGTGTAATTTTTTGGCAAATGTTTGTGATGGTTATAGCAAGAAGAACATTTCCATTTTCGTTTGTTTATTATTGACTTGGTGACATGGTTGATGTATTACAAATACAAAGATTTCTCAGTTTATCGCTCGTCATAGATCTCGCAGTCATGTATAACTCATCCGCCTTTCGCAGTACTTTGTGTAGTTCCAAAATACAACATTGTGTTACTGTTATGATTCCATATTAAATTTAACTATCCGTAACTGGCTGGTGGAGCCAGGTCACAGGCCAAAGAATGCAACTGGTCGTAGCATCTCAAATAAGACAATGACTAGTAAAACATTGTGGTTTCAACATCAATCTTTGTGCCAAGTACAGCTTTACATTATCATCAAGAGTATAATCGTTGTCATGTAACTATCTAGCAGAAACATCTGGGGAGGGGGAAAAAAAAACTTTACGGGTACTGCACCACATTGAGTTTCAATTACATTAAAAATATGAGGTAACTGGTCTAGATGGTTCAGCTAAAAAAGAGTCACAATGCTTCACAACAGTGCATGTCACAACACTCATGGTGGACCAAAATTTTCGTTAAGACATTATTCCCTATCTACTGTACTTGAGTAGGGACAGCACCCTTCATATATTTGGCATGTTTGCCACACCATACTCAGCCTTCACAGAAATTGTAAACCTTCAAGCAAGTGGCATATTTGCGTGGGTTTTTAAGAGTACAGTAGGAAGGATATTGTAACAGCAGTGTCTTTACTGTCAAAGGCCAGTGGAAATTGCAGAGAGGTGTAACATGAACAGTTTTAAACATTACTGTATTGTACAAATTGTTATGTATTTCCTACTTTGTAACAAGATATTGTTTTTATTTGTAGATCCTTCGCAGCCTGGTTTTCAAAATAATGCGCCTGGAACATTAAACATGAGTTCTGGTTATATGTACAATACACAACCACCAAATGAGAGGAGAGAGGTAAGTCTTCTTTCATTTTGGCGGTATTTTAGACTTCCCATTAACATTTCTTACTTTCTGTGTACTAGTCGAGAGTAGCTGAGTCAGTAGATATCAGAGAGCTGTTGTTCATCAAATGAAACAAGTCACTAACTGTTGCAAAATTGACATCTTTATGAGGTAGTTGCTCCTCTGTTCACAATATAAAATGACGATGATGTGAAAGTGCAGTCTTTAAGAGAGAGAATTATTTTACCAGGTGAACTGTGTGGCTAATTTGTCATTTTAACTACCCCTTCTATAACATTCCTACTGTTTTATATGTACCTTGAGGTAAAAATAAGTATATAAGATTTGTACTAAATTTCAAATCTCTCAATCACAGAGAATGTGGCTAAATCATACTGATTACTCCATTTCATAATTTTGCTCAAAACTTGTGTCCATAGCACAATAGACCATTAGCAAATAGCGATAGAAATTAGATAGTAATGTTATGAGAAGGAAAGTTTCGACTCACCATATAGTGGAGATGTTGAGTCGCAGATAGGCACAACAAAAACACACTCACAATTAAAGCTTTCGGCCATTAAGGCCTTCGTCAACACTAGACGCGTATAAGTGCACGTGTCCCCCCCCCCCCCCCCCCCCCCCCCACACACACACACACACATGTGAACGCAACTCACACATACAACTGCAGAACTGCAGTCTTGGACAGCTGAAACCACACTGTGAGCAGCAGCACCAGTGTATGATGGGAGTGGCGACTAGATGGGGGTAAGGAGGAGGCCGGGGCTGGGAGGGATAGTGTGGTGGGGGGAGAGGTGGGGGGGGGGGGGGGGGTTAGCGGAAAAGGAGAGAAATGAAGTGTCAGCCACCCCCACAATACTATCCCTGCCCCAGCCTCCTCCTTACTCCCTCCCAGTCGCCACTCCCATCATGAACTGGTGCTGCTGCTCGCAGTGTGGTTTCAGTTGCCTGAGACTGCAGTCGTGTGGGTGAGGTGAGTATGCATGTGTGCATGCATGTGTCCAGTGTTGACAAGGGCCTTAATGGCTGAAAGCTTTAATTGTGAGTGTCTTTTTTGTTGTGCCTAACTGTGGCTCAGTATCTCCTCTGTATGGTGAGTAGCAACTTTCCTTCTCACAATATTGTTACATTCCATCCTGGATTTTCCATTGTTTGTAGAAATTAGTGTAGAAATGAGTATGAATTACCACTTTGTTTGGGTTTGTAGAGTTGAAAGAGCTTTAGACACAGTTCAAGCAGTTGATTCAACTTCTGTTAGTTTATTCGAGAATATATTCCTCAAAGCAACAGCCACAGTTTTATTTTGTCAGGATAGTGAGAAATTTTGGATTGAAAGAAGAGGTTGGCAAAGAGAATCCGAATCACCAAATCAGTTCTTAGCTGTTTCAGAGGAACTTTTCAGATCCTTTAACTGGGAAAATGAGGGAGGTGTATGTGTTAATGGGCCATAATTGAATGAACTTTATTTTGTAGATAAGATTGTACTGTATGCTTTTAGTGCATATAAACTTCTACAACAAATGAAAAAATTTGTTGGTATTAGCGCATTGTGTTCTAACCAGCCTTTGCTTGGAGTGAACAAAATTGAGAATGGAGTTTCAATGAACAAAATTCTTTATTGTGGTAAGAGTGTCTACTGAACAGATTGGCCAGGCAGTTATTTCCTAAGTTGAGTACAAATCTGAACATTTAACTCGTTGGTGAAATGTTCTGAACGTACATATAACCCAGGAAGAAACAAGTCAGAAAAATGATCATTGACACTGTACCCCAGAGTGACAGACATAATCACAGAACGTAAGAACATGGAACATACAAAGTGATATAAAAATTCACAAGCCAAAGAACAAACAGTACAAGAGAATGTAGAAACACATAGTGAAACACAGCTCCCCTAGCAGTTGCAAGGTTGCCACATGTTCTGGAAATCAAGGAATTTCAAATCTGTCAGTGAAATAACAGAAATATCAGGGAAATTTGAAAAAAATGAAAACTGGAAAAATCTTATTTTTTCTCTCAGTAGATGGGATTTTTTTAAACTGAGATGTCGGGCATCGTCGCTGGCTGGACGCAGCTGAGTATGTGCGCCAGGTCCCTACTCCCTCATTCTTACTGCTTTTCCCCTTTGTACCACTCTCACTCCCCTCAGCTTGCAGTCAGTTCTGCCATCATTTCTCGCCACTAGCCTAGCAGCTGCCAACAAGAGGCAAGGAGGCATGAGGAGTGGTTTCTTTGGATCTGATTATCAGAGACTGTTGACACAGTGGCTGGAGACGTCAGTCATGTGTGCACGAGTTGTGTCTGAGTGATTGTGTGTGTGTGTGTGTGTGTGTGTGTGTGTGTGTGTGTGTGCGCACGCGCAAGTCAGAAAAATGATCATTGACACGCACGCTCTTGTTTTCTGACAAAGGCTACGGCTGAAAATTTGGTTGTGAGAGTGTGATTGTCTTTTCTACATGTCTGCAAGGCTCTGTGATCATCTTTGTGAGTTGCTACCTATCCTCATTAGTATTGATTCTCAGAGTATTTGCACAAGTTATCTGTCGCAGATACCTGGCCACATGAGTGGATTTCCACAATGGTCCAAAACTGTAGGCGGTTTCTGCAGTTTTATGTAATGGATCGGGCGTGCCGATACGAAGCCACTCGGTTCCCACTAATGTGCAAGCCATGCCCACCGGATCTAGTCTCACTGATCTGCCCGCAGGTCAGGTCTGATTGCGTGTGGTGTAATGTGGTGGATTTTCATGGTTTCTCCAGGGATCCAGGACTGTGGTGCTTCTTGGCAGACCAGAGGCCACGGGTGGTGGATTTTTGGAATTGCGAATGTCTCACCTCAAGTACATTGTATAGTGTGGTGTTTTATATTCATTTTATTTATTCTAGTACATTTTGGCACTTCAAAAATAATTTATGTATTGGAAAGTAGGGGCGATAAGAAGAAGAAAATTGTGGCAGTTGCTGGCGGTTTGTATGCTATGTGCTCATGTATTTCTCTAAAGAAAAATCACACAATAGCTGTAAAAGAAGAGACATAACACAGTGAGTAATAACTGACAATAATGACTGTAGTAGAACCAACATTTAATTAGTGGTCACATTCAGTGTTGGTTTACACAACTCTTCCCTGCCTTATACACTTTTTTCAAGTGGCCTGCCTTTTACTGAGGTTATTTCTGAAATCATTAAAGGTATTTTAGATCTGTCTTCCGACTCCAAGGAAATGCGTATTTTTGTCACCAAATATGTCTCTTTTCTATTGAAATAAGATGCAACAATGGTCTTAATGAAACACCTATACTATTTAGCTTGCTTTCTCAATCTAAAAACAGATCATTACAAAAGATGTTGATGTTTGTACTTAAGATTTTTGCTCACACGGGGGAGTTTTTGTCAACTTACGTCTTTACTTATCCATAAGATATCAAAATTTGTCAGGGGAAAAATGCTAAAACTTGTCTGGAAATCAGGGAAATAACAGGGAATTCCATTTGCGGAAATTTGTGACAAGGTTGTAGTCTCAGTGCTGCAGGTGGTGGCTCTTCTTTGAACACGTAAATAAGTTTGACACAGTTAATGGTGACAAACACAGGCTTGCCGTTTAACACAATGTCTAAATTTTCTGTGCATCATCGTAGGACATGGTCCAGGTCACTGTATGGAGGTTGCAGTGGTGGGTTAAGACTGTCTGTTCAAAGCATAACTTGTGTGCTGCTTTCCAAGTTGCAGGACATGTAAGTGGCTGCTGTAATTGCCTGGAGGGTGTGGGGAGACGTATGCATGTGATATGGTCTCTTAATTGTTGAAGGAATTCAGACTGATTTTGAGTAGGTAACTATAGTGAGCTGGCATCAACAGGTTCCCCAGGAAGAGACGCGGCACTTCACTGTAGACTAATTGAGCAGCCGAGGAGCCCAACACTTGCTTATAAGTTGTTTTTAGGCCTAGGAGAACTATCGGAAGGTTGGAAGTCCAGGGTGTACCACAGCACACGAGTGCTGCCTTTAGGGAATGGTGCCATCTCTCGACCATGCCGTTACTATCGGGCCAGTGGCTAGTAGCTATCCACCGACGCGTGTGAGGGGATACTGCAGCACTGGCATTGAAGGCATGTCTGCGTCCAGTCTCAGCAATCCACCTCCATACGTAACCAGACAGAGCGTTGTGACACAAGATGAAAGGTGGGAAGGGCTCCCGAGTGGCCACTTTTGAAGGCTTACCATCAGAAAGCTGATGGGAGAAAAAGGCGATCTCTTCTTTAGGAGATATCACAATATACTGTGGCATCTCCTCATGGAATGTCGACGAGTTGCAGGTCTGATGTGGCATCATTGTTGAATGTTGAAGCCCTTATTCCTCCTCTTAAGCATATGCCATTTCCAAAAAGGCAATAGGGCTCACCGCACTTTGGTGAGTATGTGCTTGGCGACCACGGGGCGCCAGCCCTCGCAGCACTGCTTCTCTTTCAGTGCTGCTTCTCTCTTCTTCTGTCCTTTTCCCCTCTCTTGGGGAGATGTCTCGTGCCTCCATGGGCTCTTGAAGCTCATTTGCGTCGGTTTACTTGTGGGACTCTTCTCTCTCGTACTGTTCTTTCCCTGTATCGCTCTTTCCCTACCCTGCTCTTTTCCTGTATCTCTCTTTCCCTGCTGTTTCTTTCTTTCCCTGCTGTTCCTTTCTTTCCCTGCTGTTCCTTTCTTTCCCTGCTGTTCCTTTCTTTCCCTGCTGTTCCTTTCTTTCCCTGCTGTTCCTTTCTTTCCCTGTCCTGATCTCTTTTTTCCTCTGCTGTGGCGTTTGAGGCCATTCTTTCTTTCCTCCTTTCCTTCTTCTCTTTCCTCTCCTCCCTGTGTGTGCCTAACGGCCACCCATGCGTTGCTGCATAGCAGGAGACTGGGTAATGGGTAATTCCCAGCCCCAGGTTGACATGTAGAGCCCGCATGTACCCCTTGGTACAGTACAGGCCGGGTCGAGGGAGGGGTGATTGCCTGATATGTTACCTTCCTCCTCTGCCGATTGGTCCCTCCATCTGTCATTCGGGAGGTGTGACCTAAGGTGAGGACAATCACCTGCTGGAAGGAGCGCACCATCAGAGGCGCTGGCAATCTTGGGGGACTTCTTCCCAATGACTGACTTTCCATCTCTTTCTCCGAGTGTTTCCCGTAAATGAAAGTGGAATGAGGCTCCTGCCTGAATGTCTCTTCCTGTTGCACCTCGATATCTAGTAGTCTCATGTTTAGACGAAAACCAGACTTTTGCTACTGTTAACCCCTTTGTTATAGAGAAAGGCGTGGATGGCATCACCAGCCCTGTGAAGTCATGCTCTCGTCTCCACATTGGTACTCTGCTTTTTGAAATTGATAGTGCTCTCCAGGCCCAGAAACTACTCAAGGCCCAAATTCTCCATGAACATCCTATAAAAGTGGAGGCTCACAGGACACTTTAACTCGTCCCACAATATTATCTACACCCGGCTGTTGTATGGTTTGACAGAGGACGAAATAACTAATATCTTTCGGATCAGGGCGTTACTGCTGTTCATAGAGTTATGAAAAATGAAGCTGCCGATTTGGTGCCCATTTGCAAATTATTCCTGACTTTCGATCGGTTAACGCTTCCTACCAAGATAAAGGCAGGCTATGAAGTCACCTCTGTGCGCCCTTACATTCCCAGTCTGTTGCGGTGTTATAAATGCCACCAGTTCAGTCATACCAACACTTCATGTAAAAACACAGCCAAATGTGTCACTTGTAGCAGGGATGCACATGAAGGCACCTGTCCACCTCCTTCCCCCCACTGCTTTAATTGTCATGGAGACCATGCTGCTTCTTCTCGTTCTTGTCCCGTCTATCAAGACGAACAGGCTGCTCAGGAGATAAGGGTGAAGGAGAAGGTACCTTTTCCTGTTGCCTGGAAACCGTTGGTGAGCCATAAACAGACTCCCTTCGTTTGGAAGCTGCAGCACCGTGTTAGCCTCTCCCCATCCCATTAAAAACGTGGCTATGCAAACTTGTGACTTACAGCTCAGTTCGATGGTGGCAAAGGCGCCTCGCCTTCAAGCTGACACTCCATCTCCCACTTCCCAGGCTATAGATTCTGCTACCCGTTCTTCGCCCTCACTGGCGAAGATGGTTGCAACGCAGCCAGCGAACTGTCAATTCAAAAAGGAATATTCCCGGAAAGATTTCTTGTGTACCTTGAGTTTGCAGCCATCTGGCTCTTCTGCCATCACCAAAAGTCAAAACAATCATCCAAAGGCAAACCGTCTTCCCCCCACAACAACTCGTCAACCCTCTTGGACTCGACTGTCTCTTCCAACTGACTGACACTGGGGAAGCTCCATTGATCCCCCTGAGTTGATGGATGAAGAACCTCCACATGTGGATTCCAGTGGCTGTCCTCCGACAGCTCGCCCCTAAGCAGCCATCGAGGTGAGTGTTTCTTCTTCATTCTCTGGTGTTCCTAAATTTTATGGCCCTTTTACAATGGAATATCCGTGGCCTTCGGTCTAACAGGGCGGAACTCCAGCTGCTCCTGTGATCACAATGTCCGTTTGTAGTTTGTCTCCAAGAAACCAAGCTATGTCCTCAAGACCATTTTCCTCTTTTTCCATTTTACTTTGTTAACGGATGGACCTTCCACTTACGGCAGTCCTCAAGACCATTTTCCTCTTTTTCCATTTTACTTTGTTAACGGATGGACCTTCCACTTACGGCAGGGATTCTTGCTCATGGTGGGGGTCATGCTACTTCTACGAGATGATGTTTGTCATCATCCTATCGCCTTGCACACCCACCTGCAAGCAGTTGCTGCCTGTGTTTTCCTTCCCGAATTTACCTTTTCCCTCTGCACCATTTATATCCCTTTGTCTTCTGTTGTTACTAGGGCGGACCTGATGCAGCTTGTTCGTCAGCTTCCTCCACCCTTTCTGCTCATCGGTGACACCAGTGCCCATCATCCTCTTTGGGGCTCGCCTGTCGCCTGCTCGAGAGGTTCTCTTTTGGCAGATCATCTTAATTATCTTAAATCTCGTGTGCTTTAACGCTGGTGAAGCCACGTTTCTCTCTGATTCCGTGCATACTTATCCCACGTAGACTTCTCGATCTGCTGTGCTCATTTCACTCGACGTCTCGAATGGTGTGCTCTTTCCGATACTTACTCGAGTGATCATTTCTCTTGTGTGACTCGCCTGTACAATCATACCCTGCCACAGCAGCCTGCTCATTGCAAATTCTCTCTTGCTGACTGGAGGCTATATTACTCCTTGGCAGTTTTTGACCACCGGCCGTTTCCCAGCTGCGATGATCAGGTCGAGCACCTCGTGGACATTATTCTCTCAGCTGCTGAATCCTCTGTCCCTCAGCTCAGGAGTTGAATCCTTTGGGAATGAGCCGAGGTCAAAACGAACACAAACCTGTGACTGAAGCCAAGGTGGTGAGGGGCTCTCCCCATCAGGTCCCGGTTCCTTGGTGGACTGTGGAGTGTAGCAACGCGATTCGTGCCCGATGACATGCGCTTAGTGTCTTGCACCATCATTCTAAGTTAACGAACTGCATCTGCTACAAGCAACTACGTGCGCAATGCCGTCACACTATTAAGGAGAGCAAGAAAGCGTGCTGGATCTCCTTCACCAGCTCGTTCAATAGATTTACTCCGTCCTCTCTCGTTTGAGACGGCCTGTGCCAGCTTTCCAGGACTACCACCCACTCTCTGATTTCTGGTCTGACTGTGGCGGGAAACGTCAGACTGTCCTCTTTAGCCTATATCGATCTCTTGTCCGCTCCAAGTTGGATTATTTGTCAACTCCTCTGCACGGCCTTCTATCTTACACTGTCTAAATACAATACACCATTTGGGGATCCGTCTCGCCACTGGTGCCTTCCGTATTAGCCCTGTTGAGAGTCTCTACGCAGAAGCCGGTGAACTACCACTGTCGTACCGGCGCGACATCATACTCAGTAGGTATGCGTGTCAGCTTTCTTCCGTGCTGGACCACTCAACCTTTGACACTTTTTTTTTTTATGACATTCTTGACCGCCAGTACGAGATGTACGTTTCTTCTCCGCGGCCTCCCGGCGTCCGCTTTCGTCACCTGCTTCAGCAGCTGCGGTTCACACTTCCTGCCATTTTCTGAATGGGGAGAGCCCCTCACCACCTTGGCCTCAGTCACAGGTTTGTGTTCGTTTTGACCTCGGCTCATTCCCAAAGGATTCAACTCCTGAGCTGATCTATTGCTGCAACTTTCTGGAACTTCACTCACAACTTGTTGATAGAATATTTTTGTACACTGATGGTTCGAAGTCTGCCCACGGCGTTGGCTGTGCTTTTGTTGTTGGGGCTGGTAAGTTTCAATACCTGCTTCTCGACCAGTGCACAATTTTTACAGCAGAGCTTTTGCCCTCCATCAGGCTGTTCACTATGTCCGTAGGCACCAGCTCACTCGCTGTGTGATCTGCTGTGACTCCCTCAGTGCCCTTCAGGGTCTAGATGATCCTGATCCAGTCCACCCCATCGTTCGACGGATCTAGGATTGCCTCCATTTGTTCCCGGACGGGGGAGTCCAAGTGATGTTCATGTGGGTTCCTGGCCAAGTTGGTTCCCCTGGAAATACCACTGCTGATGCTGCAGCCAAGGCCGCCGTCCATCTTGGTCGGCCCACCTCTTACTTTGTTCCCTCACAAGATATTTTTACTTTTCTCTATCAGCATATCACATCACTTTGGCGTGACCATTAATGGGAACAAACCCAGAGAAGTGAAACCTCTCGCAACAGCCTGGTCGACTACCTCCCAGCCGTCTCGCCGTTTGGAAGTAATGTTAGCTCAGTTGCAAATAGGACACTGCTGCTTTGGTCACCGCCACTTGTTGAGTGACGACCCTGCACCTAGCTGTCCTTTCTGTAGCCAGCCATTAACGGTCAGATATTTCCTGATCCTCTGCCCCTATTTTAGCCACTTACGCTGCCACCCTCTTTGCCGGACATTTTAGCAGATGACGTGCGAGCTGTGGCTCGCATTTTAAGTTTTTTAAAAGTAGTAATATGGCAAAAGAGATTTGATTTCTACATGGTGACTCTGGTTTCTTGTCGACATCCTTTAGATACTCTTCCATAACGTCTTGATGCTTTAGATTTGTTTTTCCTTCCTTTTTGTATTGAACCTAGCAACGGTTTTTTCCCCTTGCGGTCCCAGCATTCTCTGGTTCTTTACTGGGTGCTTATGACCTTAGATGTTTTGCGCCCGAAAACCCCACACACAGAAAAAAAAAGAAAGAAAACACCGCTGACATTCGAGAGACAGCTACTATGTTATCAGTGCCAGAAATGCACCTTAAGTCCGTAGTGGCTTATAAACTGCAGATGATTGTACTGGTGGGGAGAACAGTTCATGCTATAATGTGTAGAGCATTGGTTTGTGATCCATGTGGGTTGTGAATATCCTTACTTCTATTTGTGGACAGAAGTATTTGACTGCCTCTTATACAGCTGAGAGTTCACAGTTGCACTCCAGTTACACTGATACGAAAACTTGTGGGAAAAATATGGGAGCGATTGCCATGAATCTTCTGACCATTGTGGGAGTACTGTGCTGACTTGCTGGCTTGCGTAAACGGCTGTTCAATGGCTCTTGTAGTACCAGTGCACGGGGTGTCAGCAGTAAAATTTTAGCATGCATAAAAAATGCCGTAATTCATCAATTATCATCAGTCGTGGTATTTTTAGGGTTGCTTCTACCTTTTCTGTCAGCGGAAGCAAGCCTGTAAATGAAATTTGGTGGCCTATGAACGTCACCTCTCTGTACACACACACACACACACACACACACACACACACACACACACACACACTTGGCCACATTCAACACAGTGCTAAAGTGTTTGAGGCACTTTAATACTTAATGTAGTTCCGTAATGTAAGCATCATAAATTTACTTTTAAAAAGTTTGAATTGAATAATTATATCAGTGTCTTAGGAATGTCCTCTCCTGTCACAGGTATCTGCGTATATGCTTTGGCGTAGTCAAATATACTAAATACTGTCACACACTGTCGCATGTAATTGTAATTGTGTTTCAGTGGTACAGGATAGCAGTCGGGCACGGTTTGTGCATTGAGTGTGCGGTAGTTGTTGCTTGGGTCCCAGGGTGCTCCTTTCTTCAGGAGAAGATGATGTGCGGACAACCACAGGCTATTTGATGGCCGGATTTGCCTTCTTTAAGCATTGCATGGAATTTCACTTTCGTGATGGCGAAACGATTAAGTGCCAGTCTGCTGGGCTACAAGACACTGGTGGACCATATGTGGTTTCTACGTGGTGCACTGTGTTGTGCGCCGTGTGTGTAGATGCTCCTGATTGTGCAGCGTACTACTCATCACATGTCTGTATTAGCATGGCTCTATGCACGAATGTGTCGTGGTGAAAACCTGCTTCCATCATTCTGATAATGTTGTCAACCTGCATGATGTTGGCTACATCTCGTAAAATATGATAATGGGCTGGAAGATCAGCTTCTATTATCGGCTCTGTAATGTCGGCAATGGTAAAGTCCCACTTAAACAGGTGGTGCAGTCCCAAATTTAAGTCTGTCCACCGTGTTCCGTCCGTAGACGGATGAGTTGTTCATGGCAGGTAAACAGAATGCTGTCTGTGGTCCACAGTGGTGGACTGAAGTTCTTGGCGCTGAAGTTCTTGGCAGGATGTTTGAGTCTGAACTGGTGTTTATCAGATATTTCTGATCGGATCTCCTATCACTAACAAACAGGAGCCGTGACTCTGTTGGGCAGTCAATTACACCTACTACCAGCTGCCACTGGCATTTGGGTACGAACATAGTGTTGTACATTCATGTGCATGGTTGCTGAACCTATGGTGGTACCAGCATACAGGATGTTCCATATTTGACAACAAAGCATTTGTTGGTAATTGGCTTCTGTACCTTTACACTCTCTACCTTTCCTGAGACAGTAGTGCACCGATCTGTGTATGTAGCATGTCTACTTTCACTTTCAGCCTATTAAAATCCGTGCACACAACTGTTGGTGCCACTGTCATACTACTGCCTGGCACTGTCCCTGCATTAACCTGTGCAGGTGCCATGGCCTCTTGAATCTGATCTACGAGCTCCACCATGGCATCCAGTGATATTTTTTCTGCAACACTTTGATCACTTTGACATGTGGTGGTAGTAGACTGCTCCATAGGGTGCCTAGTAGGTTTCAGGGTCAGTAAGCGTATCAGCTTTGCTTTGCAAATGATGCAGATATTGCAATGACTAACAATCACTGATGTCTTCTTCCATTAGTACCTGTCTGATTCACTCTTCATGTGATGCAGTGACTCTACAGATTCATTCCAGTTTAAGCTTTTCGTAGGGATTTTCATGTGGCGCCACAGTGATCGCGACTTGTACCTCTACAGCGTAGCAGTGGTAAAGTTTGCTCACGATGAGGACGAATTTTGTCAAGCTGGGTGTAAGTCCCGAGTAACTAAAATTGGCTTTGGCATAAGCAAACCATAGGATCAGGTTGTTGGCCAGAATGGATGTAAATGGACCGTTAGTCTGGACACCGTTGGCATTTCTCTCTCTCTCTCTCTCTCTCTCTCTCTCTCTCTCTCTCTCTCTCTCTCTCTCTCTCTCACACACACACACACACACACACACACACACACACACACACACACACAGAACATTTCACCCATGAACACACAACGTCGCCGATTGTTGCGAACTTCGTAGCTTTCGATTACAAACTCAATTAAGAAAATTTAAAAAGGAGTCATAATAAGTATGAAATAATGTTATGCAACAGATAAAATTACAAAATACCAAATTAACGACAAAGTAGTAGAAACAGTTGAGGTCAAACGACGGCTGGAAGCACTGTACAAGTAGTAAACACAAGAGTAAAAATGGCCTGGAGTGGTTTTGGTAAACTAAATAAATGTTTTCAAAAGTATACGGGTGATTTTGAAATGAAAATTATTCAGTGTGCTTTTGTTACTAGTTTTGACTTGATGTATGCACTTACAATCAAAAAAACTATCCAAAAACTGGGAGCAGCTCAACAAGCAATGAAGAGATGCCTGTTTGAAATAACTAAGAGAAACAGGAAAGCAAACAAAAATGTTGTGGAATAAAGGGCATGAAAGACATAACTACAGCTGTAACGAAAAGGAAATGGAATCTTGGAGTCAGCCTAATGGACTGAAGATGGACCAAGGAAGTTCTTTTCTGGGTTCCAAGCGAAGTAAAATATGGATTAATGGCCTATGGAAGGTGGGCAGATAATACTAGTAAACATTTAGGAATGCA
The DNA here is from genome assembly GCF_023864345.2 of Schistocerca serialis cubense. Taxonomy (NCBI): domain Eukaryota; kingdom Metazoa; phylum Arthropoda; class Insecta; order Orthoptera; family Acrididae; genus Schistocerca; species Schistocerca serialis. The sequence continues at coordinate 468,219,573 of NC_064643.1, forward strand.
GAGGTGGTATTTATCCAGCAGTGCATTTCAAATGGCTGATGATGATCGGCTACATTGTTTTAACTTTGCTTGTTATAAATTTATTGCTGTCCTAAAGGATCTAGGGGATTCCCACAGATTGTATTTGTTGTAGGGCTCCAAATGCAAATTTTACAGTATTTTAACTCCTTAAGTCTCAAAACAGTGCTCCTAATGAACAGATTACAACAGTATATTATCTATAAATAAGTCCGTATGAATTCCTGCATCTACCTATTCTTTTAGATTAGAGTCTGGCAAGTACCCCAGCTTGAACAACTAAAACTAAAGAAAAATGATCTTAAAATATGGAAATGTTTTTCCATCATCCATCAAAGTGCATGATTGTGATGCTAATAAGGTGACTTCCATTTTCTTCTACTACCAGATTGATTGTAAAAAGTTGCATCATTTTACAGAAAAGAACTGCATTTGTATAACAGACAGATATCAAAAGACAATATTATAAATAGGATAAATTGCTACTTGGCATGTAGTGTAGATGTTGAGTCGCAGACAGGTACTACAGAAAGACTGTTAAACAAGTAAGCTTTAAACTCTATTCACCAGCAGTGGCAAGAGAACAAACACATTAGAAAGGTATTACATAAGCATGTTTTTGGAGCCAGTGGTTCCTTCTTCTGGCAGAAGGGTTGAAGTGGAAGGAAGAGGGCTGAAGGAAAAGGAATGGTGAGGTTTAGGAAAAGGTGTAGAGTTTGGAAAAGTCACCCAGAACCCTGGGTCAGAGGAGACTTGCCAGACAGAATGTGAAGGAAAGATTGACTGTTGGGTACTGTCCCCAACAGTCAGTTTTTCCATCTCATCACACCTGGTAAGTCTCCTCTGACCCGGGGTCCTGGGTGACTTCCTAACTCTACCTGTTTTCCTAAACCTCACCAGTCCTTTCCCTTCACCATTCTTCCTTCTCCTTCAACCCCGCTGCCAGAAGAAAGAGCCACTCTCTCTGAAAGCTTGTATATGTAATACCTTTTTGAATGTGTGTTCTCCTGCCACCACTTGGTGACTAGATTTTTTTTTTATCGATCCAATTACACTGGGTTTTCAAAAGTTGATTATTTTCGTTGATATCACTGTTTCTGCTCTCTCTGGCTGCCAAGGCCAGACTGCGAGCTGCTGTGTATGATGGGAGCAACAGTCTGGATGGTAGGTGTAAGGAGGAGGCTGGGGCCAGGAGGGGAAGGGATAGTGGGTTAGGGTTGGAGGAAGGTAAAGTGCTGTTTATGGAAGCATACATGAATGAGCTGGGGGCAGGGTAGGGCAGCTAGTTGCATTCATGAGGTTAGATGGAGGGAGAGGGAGGAGGGAAGAGGGAGCGGAAAAGGAAAGACATAAGAAGGCAGTGTAGTGCTGCAGTGGGAACAGGGAAGGGGATGATGGACAGTGACTAACGAAGTTTGAGCCCAGGGGGGTACAGGGAGACGGAATGTATTGCAGGGAGAGTTATCGCCTGTGCAGTTCAGAAAAACTGGTGCTTGTAGGAAGGATCCATTTGGCACACACCGTGAAGCAGTGTTGAAGTGAAGAACATTGTGTTGGGCAGCGTTCTCAGCAACTGGGTGGTCCAGCTGTTTCTTGGCCACAATTTGACAGTGGCCATTCATGCAGACAAACAGCTTGTTGGATTGTCATGCCCACATAGAATGCAGCACAGTGATTGCAGCATAGCTTGTAGATCCTGTGATTGCTTTCACAGGGAGACCTACTTTCGATGAGATAGGTGGTGTTTGTGACCGGACCGGAGAATGTGGTGGTGGTGGTGGTGGTGGTGGTGGTGGGGGGGGGGGGGGGGGGGGATGTATGGGACAGGTTTTGCATCTAGTTCTATAAAAATACAGGGTCATGTTATATGCACTGCTGAGGCCAGTGTTTTTACGTTGTTTAATGGATGATTACAGATGTCATCTTACATTTACAGATGACGCTTTGGCCATCGAGGTTTTGTACAAATTTATTTTGAAGAATTCCAAAGCATAGGGCTTGGCCAACAATACTTGCGTTCAGATAGGCTCGAGATTTCCCGATAAGCCAAAGCACTTGATATAATATTGATCTTGCTCAAACATTCACGTGACATTTTACTTGCTGCACTAGTGCAAGGCATAGTCCAGAAACTATGAACTAGCCGCTGCAACATTCTAATGCTCCCCTTTAAAAATTACAATTTTGTGAAGCACAGGAGAAAATAGCATTAAATTCCATCAACTTTTGTTATATTTGAACAGGTTTGCAATAAAAGTTCTCATAGATCTATGGATACCGTATACATACATTTATGCTACTTTTTAAGTAAAGATAACATTCAAAGGCGAAAATGTTGTTTCTCAAAATCCATTACTTGATTCTGAACTCCTGTCAGTATTTTATTTGGTTCTAAGAAACTGTAAAGATTTATCTTGCGGGTTGCGAAAATGACACTTGGTTGCTGTTCATTCATAATACTGGGCAAAATGTTACCAGATTTAGAACAAGATGGTAATATTCAGATGAAACGAGAAGAAAATTAATCCAGAATTAAATGTCTGATAAACAAAAAATCACACTAAGATGGCAGCAGCTGATATCGCAAGAACAACTTTAAAGGTAGAAAGACCTCTTGTGGAGATCATACAGACAGATCGCACTAGATCTTGGGATGAGCATAGATTGGAGAATCAATTTGTACCTTTGTATGTACAGCCTGATTGTAAAGGAATACCTAGTTGGATTTCATTTGACAATTTGGCTATAAAATTAATCAGTGTATCAATCATAAGTCATTTCCAAGTTCCACAGGATGTAACCTCCCCCTCACTTATCGACCTTAATGACAGTGAAAAATTAAACCGCGTGTACCTAATGGAAATTTGGGAAAAGCAATCGTCACCGAAGTTAATCTGTCTGTAAAGAGGGAGGAAAGGGTTACATCTAAATGAAAGGAAAAATGCAAATGAAACTGGTGGAAATTAATTTTGAAAAGGGGTGAAGTTAATAAAGAAAGTAAATGTGCAGCCATTACATTAACAATTAACTAGCGTTAATTAGATATTTGGGATTTGGGGGAAATTACGGTCACCAGTCTTATGGACAATTACTATAGTAACTGAAAAATAAAGGTTATTACACATATAACTAGCACTAGAAGTGTGACAACTGAAGGTTGACACGTGTAGTGTGAAAATTGAAAGCTTGTCAGAAGTAATAAATTTCGCTACACTCTGACTTAATTTAGCAAAAGAATTAATAAAACCGGAAAATTGAAAGTTAATTTAGTGACTGAAATTAATAGTGAGCCTTGTTTCTGAAGCACATTGAAATTCAGTAAAATACGGTTAGTCTTCGGCTACCTCAACAATCATTTCAAAAGCTACTTAAATCTACGCAATTTAGAAATAATAGGTTTAACTTTGAACTTGAATTAAATGATTCTGAACAATTAACAATAGTAAAATTTAGTACGTACCAAGCTGAGCTGCAGTCACAGGTAAGCTAAAATACGGTAACAAAACTCGCACTCTTAATTTGTGCTTGTGTAATCTAAATATTGTAGCCAGCTATGAATACCTTAACTGAACTTTGAAATTAAAGCAGTGAAATGGAATAATATTACTTTAATGGTGGCATTTGAATTTCAACGACACTCGGGTTCATTCTGGAAAAGGAAGGGACCCTGCTTGGTAATGCCATTGGGACAATGAGCAACAAAGGTTCATGCTAAGTTGCTGTAATTTTGTGATGCAACAATTTTAAAAGCTGAGGTCTGCCATACAGTTCTAAAACTTTACGTGCTTCCAGTCTTCCTTGTTGGTTGATTGAAGGTTTGCAGTCATCGGTCGAGCAGGTGACGACAGTCACTCATTGTCGGCCGTCGCTGTTGCAGAAGCTGGATGTTGGCGCGCCTTATTCTCGACACGGTCACCAGGCGAAACAGGCTCTTGATGTGTGCCAGCTAACGCTTCTCGTCTGCGACACCATGTTAGAAACTATCATAGCAATTCGAGCGCAATTACATGCTGCCAAACCCCGAAAGCGCGGCAACTCGCGGGAGCGTCACACAACACACCTGCTCCACTGCACTACTCCAGCCAGACCCCGCTCTGCCCGCGCTCCACCGGCAGAGTTAACACTACCAAAGATCCTAAACACTTTGGTTCTCCACACGACCTATCGATCCGTTCGTTCGATAACATAGTTTTCCCTAGGCAAGACCCAGCGTAAAAATACAAATAATATTTACAAAACAAACCAATTATATATCGACATAAATGCATAAATATATGTATACAAATAGTAAAACAATGACAATATATGAAGACACAGAAATGTCATATCTTCAGATAACAAAATAAGGGGAAAAAATTATAGTACAATAGATGGAAATAGGATGATATGCATTTCCGGGATTACAAGGAGAAAACGAATATTATCAGGTTGATTTTAACTTCCTCCATTATTGGATGTAGCATTTCAGTATTGTCTTATTTGCAATTAGTACATTATCCTTTTTGTTTCTGTATGTGTGGTCTGATTATTTTCTGAAAATGTATTAATATTTTTGCAGCTGTTAGATATAAGAACTTAACAATGTTATGAAAAGGATAGTTGCTGCCAGAGACAGTGGTCATGTATGTGTGAGTTGCGTCTCTCTCTCTCTCTCTCTCTCTCTCTCTCTCTCTCTCTCTTCCTTCTTCTTCTTCTTCTCCTCTCTCTCTCTTTTATATAAGGCGTTGTTGGTGGAAAGCTTATTTTGTGACAGTCTTTTTGTTGTGCTTATCTGCGACTCAGCATCTGCGCTATATGGTGAATAGCAACTATCCTTTTCATAATATTGTTACATTCCATCCTGTATTTTCCATTTTATATATAAGAATTCCATACTTACAGTGATTACAGTAGAGACTTGACTATCCGTGGTCATCTCTTTGTAGTCCATGTTATCCAACCTACTTAATTAATTTTTTAGTAATACTTCTCTGTGATAAAATGATGATTAATATATTGTGCATACTGTACTTTTCCAAAGGTTTAGCAAGTGGCTGCTGGCTTCAATGCTGTGTGGCATTTCAAAATTTTGTGATTCTAACACATCTGGAGTCACAATTATAAGCTACATAGTGTATTGTTAATATCAAGTAAATTACTGGAACCACTCTTAAACAAAAAAAACTTAAGAGGGCCTCATCCAGTGCTCATGAACAACAATAAATACAAATAGAGAGCATCTCCGTTGGCAACACTGTTTTCTTTGTTTCCTCGGTTGCATATCAGACGTCCAGAGTGCATGCATTGTTAAATTGTTGTTTTGTGCAGTAAAATGTGTGATAAACAGAAAAAAAACTTGTAGTGACTATGGATCAGAAATTATGTGCTGTAATTCGATTGGTTTCTGGGGTAACAGCAAAAACTAGGATTAGGGGTAGAAAACTGGTGACTGGAAGAAAAAATGGAGCAACAGTTGGAAAGTGGTGTGCTTCCCAAGTTAGTAAAAATGGAACAAAAGTAAGGAAAACAGTGTTGACAGGTAAGCATGAAAAAGTTGAAGCTTTATTTCATGGCATGAAAATGTAAGAGGGAAAAGTTCGACTGTCCATGGGCCAATATTGCAGGAAAAAGCATTGCAATTTTAGTTGCAAATAGAAACAGAGATTCAGAATTTATTGCCAGTGACGGATGGTTGGATTGGTGGAAAAAAAGATTCTGTATTTGCCAGATTACCATTAGCGGAGAGGCTTTATCTGCTGATAAAGAGGCTGTGTCACTGTTGAAAGACTATCTTTTGATTCTAGTTGACAGGCAGGGATTTTCTGGTGAACAGTTGTACAAATAGGATGAGAGTGGTTTAACTTAAAAGGTGCTCTCTGGAAAATACCTCCTTCAAAAAGGAAAACTGCAACACCTTGGTAAAAACAAAAAATTGAGGCATGAGTTAACTTTGTTGGCTTGCAGTAACTATAAGCTTACATTAGTAGAGAAATCTTAGAAACCTAGAATTTTCAAAGACCTGAAAAATCTGGAATCACTGTCCATACAGTACTCTCATCAGAAGAAAGCAATGATGATGAATTAAGAAATCTCTAAAATATGGTTCCAAAAGGAATTCGTGCCAACTGTAGAGAACATCTTACCAATGAAAGCCTTGCTGCTTTTTGATAACACACCTTCACATCCTGCCAGTGACAAACTCACAGGTGGAGATATCAGAGCGTTATCTTCATTATCTTTACCACCAAATATGACCACTCTTCATCACCCGATGGACCAAGGCATCCTTGAAATGCTAAAGAAGAAATATCATCACCTTCTTCTCAGTTAGTTGATGTCAGTGATTCATAATAATGAAGGCTCTGTGTAACCATTGTGGAGAGAATTGACTTGCTAGATCTCATGAGATGGGTACCCGAAGTGTAGGAAGAGATTCCAAACATATTGCTTGTAAGGTCTTGGAAAATTCTTTTGTACCATAAAGGTGACATTTTAACTTTGAATTCATGTGTGAAACTAAAGTCAAAAATGGAAATGATGATATTGTTTTGTCGCTCGAGGATTTACTGGGCTGTGAAAATGTTAGTTCAGAGGACATCACAGAATGGATGGCAAATGATGAAGTTGATGAATTAACTGACAACAGTATTGTCAAAATGGTGATGCAGCAGGAAGTAAAAGAAGAGGATGAGGCAGACTTAGATGACAGGAGAAATCCCACCTGACATTGGGAAGGGTTCAGGTTGTTTGAGGCAGTTCTGTATTACATTATTGAGCAGGAGGAAGCATTGCCAGCTGATATCATACATTTGGTGAAGGATACTGCAGCACAGAAGATGGGTAAAGGATGGAAACAGTCATCTGTTAAACACTTTTTTAAAACCTCAATTTTGTTAAGTTTTATCTTTTTTGTTGGACCACACACACCTCTAGCCCATCTTCCACTTACGCCACAGCATCGATGTGCACGGCTTGACTTGTGCTGTTAGAGCATCACTTGGAAGATGGAATGGCACGCCGTAGTCTTCAGCAATGAAAGCAGATTCTGCCTGCAAACAAATGATAATCATTTATGCAAATAAGGTAGACCTAGTGAGCATTTGTCCAAGACACACTGGCCCCACCCCAGGCGTTATAGTCTCAGTTGTGGTAAGCTACAACTCTTGTTCACCTGAGGGAACGATAACCAGCACTAAGTTCGTGCAGAATGTTGTTAGACTCATCCTTTTGATGTTCCTGCAACTGGAAAGTGAGGTGTTGTTCCAACAGGATAATGCTTGCCCACACAGTGGCCTTGAAACTCAACATGCAGCAACTTTTCTGGCCAGCACATTCTCCAGACTGTTCTCCAATTGAGCACTTGTGGGATATGATGGAACGAGAAGCGACTCGTATGTCTCGTCAACTAACAGCTCTTACCAAACGACCTGCACATGTCGAGCAGTGATGGAATAATGTTATTCCAGCACAGTATTCACCATCTGTATGATCGACTAGATGCCAGGGATGCTACATCATGTACAACAGCAGTGTTTCAGTGTGAGCCGATACCTGGTACCTCTGAACCGCTTGTGCTATTGATCTGTAAATTTAATCATTTCATGTACTCCATCTGTGCTGTTTCGGCAGTAAATCGTTAGTGAATTGGAAACCTCTAAAGTATGTACTAACCCCCCCCCCCCCAACCCCCCAAGCAATGTATTAGGTAGGAAGTCAGAAAGTGTAATAAAATTGGGCTTTGGATAAAATAAATTGTGTTTTGAATGATATGGCTGTGTAGGAAGAGAAAATTTGTTGAACTCCGGTCTATCCAGCTGTTTTGTTATCCAGCTTGACCTTCCGCCACATTAGACCAGATAGAAAAGACCCTACCGTACTTTTAAAACATTGACAATTGATCAGTAGCTCAGTGAGAATAACTAGTTTCCTCTTTCCACGTTCTCCAAATTTTTCGCAAACTACTACTTTGTACCTCCCACTTTTGTGTTTCATGTTCTCCCCTCTCACACACACCCCTTGCCCATCCCTCATTGAACCTCCTCATGTCCACTCTAATTCACCACTCTACTCAGAATCTGGATTGCTATAATGCAATGTTCTGTAGTGAAAATATTTTTTGCTAGAAATCCGAAAATGTAGAACAAATTCTTTAAATGCGAGATTATCTTGTAGTCTTACTTGAGTTTCTCTCATAGGTACACCAATGGAAGTACTGATATGCTGAATGAAGGTGCCTTATCAGAGATTCTGGAGAATCTGCTAAATAGAAGATCCATCCATTGTGATAATACTGCTGAAGTAATGTAAGCTGTTAGCAGGAAATAGTGTTTCTTTGACTGAAGTGACTGATTATTTTAGATAGAGCTTGAAATGTCATAGATATTTTTTGTGAAAGATGTAAGATAATGTGTTTAGAAGACTCGTCAATCATCGATTCACACACTGAAAGTGTTTTGTGTAATAATGTTTGTTGTACACATTGGTATCAGCTGACAAAATGTTTTCTGTGATAGGCATTGGTATACAGTTTGTATATGGAAATGCCAAAAGCTCACGAAACAAAAATTTTATGGAATTATGACTTTGTAATTATTTAGGATCTTTGTGCTACATTTGTATTATAGATATTTGCGGTTCAGTAATAAGAAAACACTGGCACTCACTGTGGAGTCAAGATAAATTCATTGTATTTGATTATTCTATCTCGTAATTTCTTGACTTAACTATACCAATAGATTTTAAACTTTGCACAGTGTCTTTCTAGTTTTTTCCCCTTGATTTGTGGCTGATAAAGTACCTGACAGAATTCTTTCCTTGAAGGCACTGATAATGGCAGTGTTGGCTAAAATGTTAATAATGATGAAACCCACATTAGATCAGCCATTAATGTTGGGATATTGATTGTCGGAATGTTTATTTAAATTTACTTACCCAAAAATGTAATAATTTTCATAAAGCTGTTTTCATATGGATGGGTTAAAAATGAAAAAAAGCAAATAAAGACAACTGGAAAGCTGCACTTCCTTGCTGAATGAAATGCTGTGCTGACAACGTAGTAAATTACCACACATTTGGGACGAAGACTGAGAAATGTTAGGAAGTGATAATGTATTAACAAATTTTTAGTAGCCTAACAATTTGAAACAATGAAGCACTTCCTTATTTTTCCATTAAGTGCCACTTTTGCCATTCACTGTTGTAATATCTCTTGTATCCTGTGTAAGGAGATAAGTGTTAATATCTTGTTATTACTTTACTTTCCATCAGAAGTGGACTTGAAATGTATTTTGGTTAAGTTGTTGGTTTTTACTATACTGAATATGATATTACAATCATATTTATTGTTATATCTATTAAAGAAATGAAAACATTAACAGTGTTCAAAACAATTTTAATTGCCTACTCTGCTACTGTTATTTGAAATGAAAAATTGTGTGATTGTTGACACATTTCTTTGAGCTGAGTTTAATGTATATTACCATATATACCCTTTCTACTGTCAGCAACTTATAGGGTTTATTTATGGACGAATATGTGATGTCGCGAGCCTTTACTAATTCATTAGACAAAAAATTGCAGGCAACTGGTATATTTTGTGATCTGTCAAAGACATTTGACTATGTAAATCACAATATCCTTTAAGTAAATTAGAATATTATGGTGTAACAGGAAATTCTGCAAAGTGGCTCAAATCTTATATCTCTGGCGGGAAACAAAGGGTGTTATTAGGAAAGAGACATGTATTAAGCTATCAGGCATCATCCAACTGGTAACTAATAACATGTGGGGGTCCCACAAGGTTCCTTTCTAGGGCCCTTACTTTTTCTTGTGTATATCAATGACCTTTCATCAGTAACATTACCAGATGACAAGTTCGTTTTGTTTGCCAATGATGCAAACATTGCAATAAATAGCAAATCAAGTGTAATCTTAGAAAGATTAGCTAATAAAATATTTGTGGACATTAATCACTGGTTCCTAGCCAATTCTTTGTCACTAAACTTTGAAAAAAACACACTACATGCAGTTCTGAACTTGTAAGGGGCGTCCCACGAGTATGTACCTAAAATAGGATGACAAGCAGATAGAAGTAGTGGACAGTGTTAAATTCTTGGGATTACAGCATGATAATAAATTCAACTGGGAGGAACACACCACAGAACTGCTGAAGCGTCTTAACAAATCTCTATTTGCAATGCGAATTGCGTCAGACATAGGGGACTTTAAAAATGAAAAAGCTGGCATACTATGCTTACTTTTATTCCATAATGTCATATGGTATTATTTTTTGGGGTAATTCATCAATCCAAGCTAAAGTTTTCCGGGCACAAAAACGTGCAGTAAGAGTTATATGTGGTGTGAACTCAAGAACATCCTGCAGAAGCCTGTTTAGGGAACTAGGGATACTAACTACTGCTTCCCAATATATTTATTCCTTAATGAACTATGTCATTAAAAATATGTAACTTTTTCAAACCAACAGCTCAATTCGTGGAATCAGTACTAGAAATAAGAATAATCTTCACAAGGATTTAAAGTCACTTAACTCTTGTACAAAAAGGTGTGCATTATTCAGGAACACACATTTTCAATAAATTGCCAGCAGCCATAAAAAGCTTAACAACCAATGAAATTCAGTTTAAGAGAAGTCTAAAGGATTTATCGGTGGCCAACTCCTCCTACTCCAATGATGAATTTCTCAGTAGAACCAACTGATTTGTGTGTGTGTGTGTGTGTGTGTGTGTGTGTGTGTGTGTGTGTGTGTGTGTGTGTGTGTGTGTGTGTGTAAGTACAATATAACTTCTGCACCATTTCAGTGTAGTAATTTGTTCATTGTAAATAAGTATTATAGTAATTCTATTACATGTTTATTACCTTATAAATAAAAAAAACCTTTTTTTATTTTAAATTCAGTGCATTAGTGTTTGTAAAATGATTCTTTCATATAGTGTTCATTAAAAAAAATGACGATCATTCCACTTAGGACCTGTGGAATGGTACATTAGCTTATTTGTTTGATTTGCAAATATTTATCATGTATTATTGTTTTTCTGACATGTTCTACATCCTGGAGGACCTCCTCACTACGGGTCAATTGGAATGTAAGTAAATCTAGTCATGAGATTATTCTTCACAGCCTCAATTTTCGTCAGTTGCGTTTCATATAACATTTTGGATTAAAATTAGATGGTTTGTTCAATAGGGCCATAGCTGATGCTCCATGTGTAGCATTCACCAACTTACCTAATGTTCTTTTCCTACTGACCTGACACTGCCTTAAATATCAATCTTCCTTCATTTCACTTTTCATGAACGTTATAGGTAAAACAGGAAATGAACACAGTCAGCATAGTATATTTCTCGTATTGTTTTCTTTCCTGCTAGGGTTTTTGTTGCTTCATTTTAGAACACAGAAAATGTTGTTGTTGTTGTTGTGGTCTTCAGTCCTGAGACTGGTTTGATGCAGCTCTCCATGCTACTCTATCCTGTGCAAGCTTTTTCATCTCCCAGTACCTACTGCAACCTACATCCTTCTGAATCTGCTTAGTGTATTCATCTCTTGGTCTCCCTCTACGATTTTTACCCTCCACGCTGCCCTCCAATACTAAATTGGTGATCCCTTGATGCCTCAGAACATGTCCTACCAACCGATCCCTTCTTCTGGTCAAGTTGTGCCACAAACTTCTCTTCTCCCCAATCCTATTCAATACTTCCTCATTAGTTATGTGATCTACCCATCTAATCTTCAGCATTCTTCTGTAGCACCACATTTCGAAAGCTTCTATTCTCTTCTTGTCCAAACTATTTATCGTCCATGTTTCACTTCCATACATGGCTACACTCCATACGAATACTTTCAGAAATGACTTCCTGACACTTAAATCAATACTGGATGTTAACAAATTTCTCTTCTTCAGAAACGCTTTCCTTGCCATTGCCAGCCTACATTTTATATCCTCTCTACTTCGACCATCATCAGTTATTTTGCTCCCCAAATAGCAAAACTCCTTTACTACTTTAAGTGCCTCATTTCCTAATCTAATTCCCTCAGCATCACCCGACTTAATTAGACTACATTCCATTATCCTTGTTTTGCTTTTGTTGACGTTCATCTTATATCCTCCTTTCAAGACACTGTCCATTCCATTCAACTGCTCTTCCAAGTCCTTTGCTGTCTCTGACAGAATTACAATGTCATCGGCGAACCTCAAAGTTTTTGTTTCTTCTCCATGAATTTTAATACCTACTCCAAATTTTTCTTTTGTTTCCTTTACTGCTTGCTCAATATACAGATTGAACAACATCGGGGAGAGGCTACAACCCTGTCTTACTCCCTTCCCAACCACTGCTTCCCTTTCATGTCCCTCGACTCTTATAACTGCCATCTGGTTCCTGTACAAATTGTAAATAGCCTTTTGCTCCCTGTATTTTACCCCTGCCACCTTTAGATTTTGAAAGAGAGTATTCCAGTCAACATTGTCAAAAGCTTTCTCTAAGTCTACAAATGCTAGAAACGTAGGTTTGACTTTCCTTAATCTTTCTTCTAAGATAAGTCGTAAGGTCAGTATTGCCTCACGTGTTCCAGTGTTTCTACGGAATCCAAACTGATCTTCCCCGAGGTTGGCTTCTACTAGTTTTTCCATTCGTCTGTAAAGAATTCGTGTTAGTATTTTGCAGCTGTGACTTATTAAGCTGATAGTTCGGTAATTTTCACATCTGTCAACACCTGCTTTCTTTGGGATTGGAATTATTATATTCTTCTTGAAGTCTGAGGGTATTTCGCCTGTTTCATACATCTTGCTCACCAGATGGTAGAGTTTTGTCAGGACTGGCTCTCCCACGGCCGTCAGTAGTTCCAACGGAATATTGTCTACTCCGGGGGCCTTGTTTCGACTCAGGTCTTTCAGTGCTCTGTCAAACTCTTCCCGCAGTATCATATCTCCCATTTCATCTTCATCTACATCCTCTTCCATTTCCATAATATTGTCCTCAAGTACATTGCCCTTGTATAGACCCTCTATATACTCCTTCCACCTTTCTGCTTTTCCTTCTTTGCTTAGAACTGGGTTTCCATCTGAGCTCTTGATATTCATACAAGTCGTTCTCTTATCTCCAAAGGTATCTTTAATTTTCCTGTAGGCGGTATCTATCTTACCCCTAGTGAGATAGGCCTCTACATCCTTACATTTGTCCTCTAGCCATCCCTGCTTAGCCATTTTGCACTTCCTGTCGATCTCATTTTTGAGACGTTTGTATTCCTTTTTGCCTGTTTCACTTACTGCATTTTTATATTTTCTCCTTTCATCAATTAAATTCAATATTTCTTCTGTTACCCAAGGATTTCTACTAGCCCTCGTCTTTTTACCTACTTGATCCTCTGCTGCCTTCACTACTTCATCCCTCAAAGTTACCCATTCTTCTTCTACTGTATTTATTTCCCCCATTCCTGTCAATTGCTCCCTTATACTCTCCCTGAATCTCTGTACAACCTCTGGTTCTTTTAGTTTATCCAGGTCCCATCTCCTTAAATTCCCACCTTTTTGCAGTTTCTTCAGTTTTAATCTACAGGTCATAACCAATAGATTGTGGTCAGAATCCACATCTGCCCCTGGAAATGTCTTACAATTTAAAACAGAAAATATGTGGTAAGAAATTGTGTGGAGGCCTTTGAGACTGTAATCCTTCACACGGTTGTGCCACTGTATGCTCGTAAAATTTGAAGGCACTCTGTTTATAACCCTCAACACTGTGCTTCTTGTGCAGAAGTGCCCTATGGCTCATTAATTCAATTGGATTATGGGTTTCTTTTTTGTCAAAGGCAAGGTCACAAACTGAAATACACTTAGAGTATTGCTAATCTGACCCTTTCTTGCACATATGGATGCCGGATTATTGATCAGGTCTTCTTCTTCTTCTTCTTCTTCTTCTTCTTCTTAGCACACCTGTCCGCCTTGGACATTGGCCATCATCATGGCTATTCTGCCTTTATCAGTTGCAATGCGAAACAGTTCTTCAGAGCTGATATTAAACCAAGGGCTAAGGTTGTCAAGCCAAGAAATTCTTCTTCATCCTGGAGGTCTCTTTCCTTTGATTTCTCCTTGCAGGATACATTGAAGCAGTTCATATCTCTATTGATTCCTCATGAAGTGGCCAAGGTATTGTAGTTTGCGACACTAGATGATGTTGATCAGCTCTGGGCGTTTGTTTACTCGAAGTAGAACCTCAACTTTTGTCACTTTTTAAGTCCATGATATTCTCAACATTCTGTCTGAAATTGATTTTAAAAACATAGGGCATATACTTTATTAAACCCAAAATTTAATTCATTTTCCAAGAAAACTTCGTCCTTGAGTGTGTATACAGTAGTATCATTCACTTTGAAACATATCCCAAATTTTTAATTGTTGCAATGATGATATACCTTATCAAGCAACTCTCTTACAAGCATTACATTGGTTTTAAATTTATCTGGTTGTTGGATAATGTATTTCAGGAAGACATCTGCAGCTTCAGCACCAGCAGTGTGAGGAATCTCCACCCTCTTTCCCCCTATGTCCTTTTCTTCATCACTTTCATCAATACTTTCCTGCCGAGTTTTGTTTATTTTTTTATGCGTTAAAGTTTGACCAGTCTCACAATTTTCCTATTTCAGTCACTTAGTAGCCTCTTCTTCATCAGTTTCTTGTCCTCCTGGGGGACCATGTCAGTGTACAAAGTATCAGCAATTGATTCCAAAGTGACTCACTCATCGCTTTCGCTCAGTGTTGGATCCAACATTGCATCAGTAGGAGGTCACACTTTTCTCTAGCTCTTCATTATGGTAGTGCCCTCCACTTCATCCCATGCTTCAGCAGCTTGGAAAATATTGTCATGTTAAGTTGATTGCTTTCCTCATCTTCACATTTGTTCAGCAAGGTGATAAGATGCATGTGTCAATAATGACGTTTGATTCCAAAATCCCCAGGTCCATGCTTTGAATAAGGATGCTGTTACATTGGATGGAAGAAAGAGTGCTTGTATACCATTTGATTTTGAAGTCACATCAAAAGGATGACTGGGGGGATTAACGATAACAATGATAGCTTTCAGTGGAAGCTTTTTCTTCTTTAGCTCTTTTCCCATTGCAGATATAGATGTTTGGTAGAACCACCAAGAAAATATTTGTCAGTCCATTCACACATTCTTCTGAGTGCAGTATTGCACTGGCAGCGTACTTGTGTCAATATGCCCAACGCAACATAGATGTTGTGATTTCCAGTCACCATGAGTAGTAGTTTGTCTCCCATTTGTGTTACAACATGCTATTAATGTTTTGTGTTGTTTGTTTTTTGCTTGTACCCACAAGCTTCCAATTAGATCTTGGCAGCTAATGTTCTTGAAGGAAGCATCTTCTAAAAGAGTCCGATTTCAGTAGCAGTGCAGAAGGCATCAGCAATTAAATCATCTTCCTCTGTTGTCTTCTGTATCTTGCTTACAAACTCACCTGCGTCTTTTTCATTAGCGAAGCAACTTTTCCTGTTTACTATCAGCTTCCAAATGTCATGTTGTTTTTTCCAGTTTGGCAGCCAATCCGTACTGGTGCAAACAAGGTGCTAGGTTAAGTTGTTCATTAAATGCAAGTGCCTTTCCCTTTTTTATTGGGCTACTGACTGGAATTTCCATACTGCATTGGTGTATGTACCATCTGTAAATACTGACATTCGGTTCTTCATTCTCAGTCTTTCACATAACCTTCCATTTTCCACTCAGCAGCAGTGGCTTTCTGCAAAGAACATCGGTTCAACTAATGTAAAATTTTGAGTTCCTGCATGAGGTCTAACATAACACTTTTGCTTTCAGAAGCTGTGATATCTAACTGTGAAGAATGCCATAATTTCTAATATGTATGTATACCACTGTTTAACTTTGTAATTCACAAGCAACTTTATTGCCCACAATAATTCATTGTTGTGCAACATTTCGGATGTGAGTCAGGTTATTGTGAGGCTGAATTAGCTAGAGCTTAGTGTACTGCCAATCTAAATAAAATACAAATGCATTATCCACTCAGATTCTACATTCCATGTGAAACACTTTGAAATTAAATATTTCCTGATGAGGAATGCAATAAGAAAGAGAAATATGTCTGGAGAAAAGATTCCAATATAATTGGCACTTTCGAATTTCTCGCCAAATAGGCAAGAGACTTTCCATGTATTCCAATACAGTGCTACATGAATTACAGTGGAATGTCTGGTGAGTTAGTAACACAGTGTAAAAGTTGGTTCCACAATAGTGGTTGGGAGTGTAGTTGGGGCAAACAAGAAACCTTCAACCAAAAGAATTTGACCATAAGCATTATGTACTAAAGTGCTGAAATGTTAGAACACAGTAAAAAATGAATAAGTGACATTGCTTGCATTCCATGTTGCTTTAAATTTTTTTTTCTTTATATGGATATAGTATTATTTTAAATATTTGATACAGTATAACCACTTCATCTGTTATTAAAATGATTATCTCTTAGACTACCATTTGTATCCCTCATTTTTAGCATGGTGCCACATTTGTCTGGTAATTTTTTTATTAGTTACAATGTTTACTGATATTGACACTCCACCATTGTGTCATTTGTCAAAAACATTTGTTGTATCTGGTGAAATTGAGGTATACTTAAGGTTAAAAAAGCACTGTCCAAATGACCATGCTACTCTACACTTATAATGCAGGTTGCCATCAGTACACTTGAGTTAGAGGAGCAGTATATAATTTTTTTCTGTCATCTGTAATCAAGCTGGAAATGTTCACGACAAAATACACTTACAATTTTTTTTATTCAATACCTCATTGGAGGAGTCATAGGCACCTGCTTTGGAACATTGATCTACTTCTCAAAAGTGTCTTTAAAAAGATGTGAAGGGACCATTAATGTCGTGCAGTGAAGTTTTGATCATCATTTGTGTCCAATCAGTATAGGAAAATTACAGAAAAAATGAATATAGGTGTTATATCACATCTCTCTGGTAGAGCTAGGAGTGTAAAAAAGTTAATTTCTTCATATTTGCATTTTTTAAAACTGCACAAGAAGATTGGCTGTCACACTGAATAATTGGTCAGTTGGATTTCATTATGCATCTTTTTCAGTTATATTTCCATGTTTTAGAGCTGTGGAATACTACTTGTATGTGGCACAAGACTTCATGTAGACAGTGTCTACTTAAAGTTCAAGAGTTCCTGCCAAGTTATAGTTCTATTGTGGGCAAGCTGCATTTGTAATTACTTTTTCTTTTAATTTGACATAAGCTAATCATGATAAATATGTAATTCTTTTATATTTGCAGGAAAATTTCCAGCACGGCGTTGAATCATGTATTTTAATGCTTCAGTATTCCTCATGTTGTACTCTGCATGAACATAACCAGCTTTATAATTCCTGTGTGTAAATTTTTTGACATCAGTGTTAGCAGCCAGTAAGTTGTGTAAAACTCATATCAAATAAATAGACAGTTACCGATGAAATTCATTACATACTTACTACATCACCATTGATCAACTTAATTTTTTTTTGTGAATCATATAAAAGTAAATGTGAGGCAACTTATTTGTGTTTTCATTAAATGTGCATTGTGTGTTAAACTCTATTCTTAAAAAAAAATTTGTGCAGCAACAAGAAGTAACTGTGCCTGAAATGCTAGAGTAGCAGCATGTACCGTAGATTAAACAAAGCAAACTCCAGGATGGCAGCCAGTGCCTCCTGCATCAAGGGCAAATGCTGAGAACATACCAGGTGTACAAGTATGACTTGCAGATTTCAGAGAACAGATATCAAATCAGTGCAGTTTGTGCTATAAAGATTTAACACTGCACCACTTTATTGTGTCATCAACTAGTGACAGATGTGCATGAGTTATAAATTGGAAAAGTGTGGGCATAGCATTGTGCTGTCGTGTTCAATACATCGAAATTTATACTGAACAAAGAGCATTTATGGACAGCATTAATTTTTTGTTTTCATTCGAAGAAAACTGCTGTTGAATCATAAAAATTACTTTTAAGAACCTGACACTGAACATGCTCGATCACAAGATATGTTTGAACGATGGTTTCAGCATTTGATAAATGGTGACTTTCATGTTGCAAACAAGGAACGTGGAAAACTCAAAAAATACAAAGATGTGGAATAGGCAGCATTGTCGAACAAAGCTGATTCACAAACACGAAAACAATTCTCCGAGCAATAGGACATTAGTCAACAGGCTGTTTCCAATCAGTTACGAGAGGTGCGAAAGATTCAGAGGTCTGGTAGGTGGCTGCCACATGGCTGAAAAGTGGACTTATTTTGAGAATCCGAAGTGCAAAAAATCATGGATAGACCCAGGAACACTATCCCCATTGACTGAAAGACTGAATTGCTTTGGCAGAAAGAGAGGTGTGATCTGTTTGAGCCGTTAAACATGGGAAAATGGTTTATACTAAACATTACCAACAACAGTTGACCAGTTGCTCCATTTACTCCTTCAAAAAAGTCATAATACCGAAAGAGGCAACACAACGCCAATTTTCTTCATGACAATGCTCCTTCACATGCGGCAAAGCCGGTTTGCGACATGTTGAAAGCACTCGGCTGGGAGGCTCTATCCATGCTGCTTACTCACCAGGCTTGTCGCCTTCCAATTACCACTTGTTTGCATCAATAGGTTACACACTTGATGAGCAGTGCTTTGGTTCATACAAAGATGTGAAAAAATGGCTCGGTGAATGGTTCGTAGCCAAAGGGGAAAATTTTTACTGGTGTGGTATTCATAAACTGCCCAAAAGATGGGAAAAATGTATAACAAATGATTGAACATAAGTTGAATAAAACACTATCATTATTCTGAATTTAACATGTTTTTTAGACAACAAAAAAACACACTTCAATCTTGTACACCTGGTAAATTGCTTCAGGGTGGACAGTCAGCTAAGAACAAAAATGTTTTTGTGAGTCACACTCAAATAGATAATACAGGCAAACATTATCATCATTGCAGTCTGAATTGGTGCAGGAATGGTATTAATTGACAGGCGGAAGAGTCCACATGTGGTGATGAGTCCAGATGATGGTTGTTAGGTTGTTACTTCCTGACTTCACTGTACAAGTGCTCTTACATAGACCTGTAGCGGACACCTGTTGCCATTGGTGCGGCAGATGAGCAAGGGGACAAATTATGTTGGGTGAATGGAACAGCCCTCTGATAACTAGTACTGATGTATATTTACTGTCTAGTACTGATGTATATTTACTGTCTAGTACTGATTTATATTATGGTGCATGTGGTATCAGTGAGTGTGCTGTCCATGTGTAGAATGGGGAAGGCACACAATTTATCTTAGTTTGATTGATGGCCTGAAGGCTCGGCATGAGCATTTTGGACACTGCTCGACTTGTGATGATTCGAGGAATACTGTGGTGAGTTTCTTCAGAACATGGCAAAACCAAGGTGAAACTACATCCAGGCATCATGGGATTGGGTGGCCACACGTCGTAGGCTGGGCAGACTGGTAAAACCGGACAGGCGATGAACTATGGCAGAACTAACATCAAACTTTAATGTTGGCCAGAGGACAAGTGTGTGCAAACACACAGTGCACTGAACACTCCTAATGATGGGCCTCTGCAGCCGACGATCCTAGTATGTGCCAATGTAAACATCACAACATCTGTAACTACAATTGAAATGGATATGTGATCATCGGCACTGGACGTTGGCCCCATGGCAGATCACTGCATGGTGTAATGAATACCTTCATCATGCCAATTGGAGTGTGCGAATCCATTGTCTTCCAGAGGAACAACTCCTTGACACCTGTACTGTGGGATGAAGTGAATCTGGAGGTGTGTGTCTCCATTATGCTGTGAGGAACATCCACGAGGGCATCTACGGGTGCAGTGGAGCTTGTGCGAGGCACCATGATGGCCAACGAGTATCTTACATTCGTTGCGAACCATGTGCACCACTTCATAACAATCGTGTTTCCTGAGGACAATGGCGTTTTTGCACCATGTCACAAGACCAGGAGTGCGATGGAGTGGAACACAGTGATGAGTTCCAATTGATGTGTTAGCCCCCAGCTTGCCATACCTGAACCCAATTGAACACATTCGGAATGTGGTTGAACATGGAGTAGGAGCTCATCACCACCCCTCCCTAGAATTTATGGGAATTAGGGGACTTGTGTGTGCCGATGTGATGCCAGCCCCCTCCAGCGACCTATCAAGGCCTCATTGCTTTCATGCCATGATGCATCGCCGCTGTTATCCATGCCAGAGGTGGACATACCAGCTATTAGCTAGGTGGTCACAATGGTCTGGCTGGTCAGTGTATGATACATGTGTGTATGGTGTTTTCAGGGATTACAATCTCTTTAAATTCTCATATTGTTATGTCATTATTATATTAATTCATATATTTTATTCTTCAGTAAGATTTGATGCTCCCCCATGGATGGAAACAGACAAATTCCAAACTACAGGAGCATTGCATGAAGGCAGGTTTACCACAGTGATATTTCTTTGAATAAATCTCACTCAAGAAACAAACATTGTTAACATTGTTGAAGATTTCTTGTGTCGGGAATAATTTCTTGGCAAACCACATATAATGGATCAATCTACTGAAAACTGGAACTTGCAGTTGATTATGGATCAACGAACCGTACAGCAGTTTCACCGAAAATACTTTCAAAAAATTTTCAGATTCATTCATTCACCAGCATTCGATTAGATGAGTAATGACAGTGTTATTTCAGTATAGATTGGAAAACATTTGCTTAGTAATCTTATACGGACACCGGTGGATAAATGAGAAACAAGAACAAAGTAATAATTGGGTTTTGAACATGGGACTCAAAACTGACACAGTTTAATGTGCCCTAAAAGTCATCTAAATTACATTGAAAAGATTGACTGTCATTTCCTCAGAAATGTTCAAGTATCCGTGGATAAGCCAAGACACATGTTTGCATATTTTGATTCCTCTTTCACTGAGCAAAGTTTCTGGGAAATTAGGTAATGGTACTCTGCATGTTTTCCTCATAATGACTTCTGTCTCGTACACAACTCCATTTTTGGGGCCAGTTGTTGCAAAGTTTACTGTGGCTTAGCCTGTGCTGTTGAGAAGACATGGCAACATTGTCAATGGGTCTTTCCAGCTTGCAACGGATAAACATGGCTGCTATTTCAGATGAAGTATGCCATGGTATTCATCAGCCATGGTTTTTCCTCTTTTGAATAGGCTGATATTTCTGCTGATAACTATTTAAGATGAGTTAGTATGAGAGACTTTTATCATACTGTATTGGGAGATCCTACATATCTGCAGTGACAAAAAGGTTCCAACGGCATCTTTAAAATCAAATAACTCAGTTGCATGCATTGGAATTTCATGGAGTAGGTCCATAGCCTAAGCTAACTCGACAATCTTGTGTAAACTTGGTGAACAAAAGCCTAGCTTGCCATTATTCTCAAATTTGTTTATTATTTTTCAGACCCAAAGTACCTACTTCCATTATCAAGACATTTTATTGATACAAGTAAAATCTTGGATGCATTGCACTTTGCCATCTAATAATGAATGTGTGAAACTTTTTCTACATGCTTTAGCACTTCAAGCATGTGTAGGATTATGCAACAGAGTACCGAGAACACAGCAGTACTGAAAACGCATTCTGCAGAAAGATGGCATGTAGAACGTTTGACGTTTATACTCTTCATTCATTGCCAGGAATATGTGACATTTTTACAGTGGAGCTGATATGCATAATGAAACCCTATTTTTTTACTAAACAAACCTCCCTTGACAACATTTTAATTTGTGGTAACTCAGTGAGTTGTCTAGGCTGTTGATTGACATTACTTAGTCACACTGTGATACCTTCTATTGATGCTCTTCTCTTTGGCCATAACTGCTAAGTTGTCTTTCTCTGCATTCCAAGTTCTCATGGGTATCCCAGGAAACTAACTGGCTGATGGCTTAGCAAGAAGCAATTACTCACCTCACATTTGCCTTGACAGTCCCAGGTACAGATTTGAAAGTGCAAATAAGATCTCTCCTGATTTGGAGACAAACAGTATCTGGTTGTCTATTGCCCCCTCTTATAAATTCCCCATTATCAAGGAGACTAATGTTGCATGACACTTACTTCATTCCTCTTGGTAGGAATCTGTCATACTATGTGGCCGGCACAGTTGAATTGGATTAACCCACAGGTTTATCTGATGTGAGGAGCTATCCTCACATTGTTTCAGAGCCTTACAGATAGTACTTCACATCCTAATGGAATGCCCACTCCTCCTGGTTCTCCATGCTAAACATGGTCTTTTCTTAGTCTTTGCCTCGAATATTAGTGGATGACTTGTGGATACTTGAACTGATTGAGTTTTTTCCATAAGAGTGAAATTTATTCTCAAATATAACTTAAAAAGTACTTTTGGGGCAGAGGCAGGGTGGTTGTGGTTGGGTGTCTCCTGCCATATTCTGAGTTCCAGAGGCCCTTGCCCCTATCTCATTTGCCCTTTTCCATGGTCATCCTTCTTTTATTCTGTTTTAGTTGCATTTAGATACAGTTAGACTTTTTTTCTGCTGCAACTATCTTCCATTTTGGTGGTGGGGTGCTGTCCTCATCTTTTAACACCTTGACTATAATGGATCAGAATGGAACAGCTGTGGGATGCAGAGCCTCGGGGGACGCACACCTGGCCACACCCTTGTATTGTCCTTCATTTTTCTCTCACCTTATTTTGCTATTATCTGTCAAGCTGATGTCTTTTACATTTTTAAAATTCCGGGTCTTCCAGCCCAAAGGCATCCTTTTCTCTACAACTGTCTCTGCCCTGAATCGGGTCGGTGGGGTCAGATGTGAATGGGGTATCTTTTGACATTAATTACCCATTGGTGAGCCTTCAATCTGCTCTTTGACCTATGTATTGGGCCAACCCATATAGTTTTCTTTAAATTATTTCTCCAGGGTGTCCACTGTCATGGAAAACTTGGAAATATTTTTTTTCTGGAAAACTGGTAATTTTTGACATTGTTTCCTAAAAAGCCAGTGAGACTAATCCTGGCCTATCAGTTATCTTATGACCTTTAGAACACTAGAAAGAATCGGCAACCTCCCTCTCAGGTGAGAGGGAGATGTGCTGACATATGCTGTCGCCAGCACACTGGTCGGCACTAGGAAACATTATATAGCAAGCACTGAACTAAACACACCTATGACACGAGAAGACAAAGACACACTCCCAGGCTACGCGCTGATTACGCCTCCTGGGCATCTTGCATATAGCCCACTTCCACCAACCGAGCTGCTTCAGTCAGTCAGTCTCAGTACCTCAATATGGCACATCGGGAGTCAGTTCGCACTGCACTTCAATACCTTGCACTGTGCTCTAGTGTTTCACAGTGATAGTCCTCGCCTCACACCTTAGCTAGCTATGAGGAATGTCTGTCATTGTATGTTGTTGTGATATGGACACAGACAGATTCAGTAATTAGTACCTTCTTGCTGTTGCCCAGAGCACTTCAGATTGGACATCATTGAAGTTAAGTACTCAATTGGTTCCTGTAATAAAGGATATTTTAACCACACTTGCATTTTGTGTTCTAGTGAGAGGAAACCGGCTACCCATTTATCATACCACACTCTCCTCATCCTTCCAGGAACCACAAAACATTACAGGAGGGTGCAGCCAAAACAATAGGTGGTGTTCGTTTTACCACAATGATCCTCTCCCCTCTGGCAGTCATTGTTAGAATTTGTTTACACTAATGGTTGACTGCCACTTTGTGGTGTCAACACTCTACAGCCCTGTGTTACCGCATTGTGATGAAAAAGGAGTAGTTCGTGGCCTATGCAAATGATAGCTTTGCATATAAGTCATTCCATGTGAAATGGTCTAGAGGTTCCCACGTGAAAATCATGGGTTTTGGTGAAATTTTGCGTAAAGACTCACAGATGTTTAATACTCATTGGAGAAGTTTTATGATATCCAAATCAATACCTGGGGAGACAGTCATTTGTTTGAGCTCATGTGCAGCTTTCAACAGTGTACCCGTTGAGTACTCTGCAACTTTGAAACATGTCTCCTGCAATATTTTCGTGAAGGACATCTTGTACAACATTTTGTGCTCTTATAATTGAAACAATAAAGAAAGAAGAAACAATAAAGTTCTAGTTTTCATATAGATAATCTGAAGCAGAAACACACACACACACAAAACCCTCACATAGAAGCAGCAATCAAATGAAAACTGAATACCTGACAAATGAGACCGTGGAATGGTTCCATTCAAAAGTAATCACCCCAAGTGTCACACTTATCTCACTGGGAGATGACACAATCAATTCCTGTTTTGTAGAATGCTGTTGGCCGCACCCACTCTTGCTCTTCCTTGTTCGATTGAAACCTTTCTTAAAACCGCCAAAGATACACAAATCACCAGAAGAAAGACATGCATGGATGTCAGTTTTTCAGATGTGCAAGTGCATGAGTGGGTGCGGTTGTGGCTCTGTTAGTGGCTGACTATACTTGGTGAAATAGGAATTGATCATCTCATCCCCCTGTGAGATAAATCTCTTAAAACATTTGGTGATTACTTTTGAATGGAACCATTCCATGATCTTGTTGTGGCAAGTGTTCGGTTTTCATTTGACTGCCTCACACACATGGCCACTGTCTCCGGGCACTGGGGTGCAGTCAAAGACAAAGCTACCTGTGAAAGAAGCCACGTGATGTACAAATTAAGCTGCAACCACTGCTCCATTTTCTACGAGGGGTTGGCAACTAACAATCTGTCTGCCCTCATGAATGGTCAGTGCCAAATTGCAGCCAATTGCACAACAGGATGGCCTTCTCTTTAATGACTGATTCACTGCCTGCACCATCTTGCTTCTTCATACCAACACCACCTTATTTGAATAGCATTGGTGGGAATTCTCCATACAGCATGCAAAATTACAGTGACAGTGACAGTGACCGTGTGTGTGTGTGTGTGTGTGTGTGTGTGTGTGTGTGTGTGTGTGTGTGTGTGTTTTTGGAAAACGGACTTTTCCTGAAAGGTTAATTTTTCTAACAGTCTTTTCATTGTGTGTGTCTGTCTGTCTGACTCAGTGCCTTCTCTGTCGTGAGCAGCGATCTATCCCATACATATTGTTATTCATCCTGGACTTTCCACTGTTTAATTTGAAGCAATAACCAATCAAAAGGTAACAAACTGAAACTTTACATGTAATAACTTGCCAACACAAGGTCGTGAGTATAAAATCTCAGTCTCTTACTGCTTTCAATAGTTTAAAATCAAGGACAAAGTTGACAGTTTTCATAAAAATTCCAAAAATAGGTATTTTTAGCCCACTTTTGTGTAAAAGAATTTTCTGCAAAGTCTTTTTAGCAATTTTCATTAGAAAGACCATGTCCCGAACCACCTAAAAAGATATTTTTGGTTCAGCATTGGGAGTATGTAAAACAATAAAACCAGCAGAAAAATGGAGGTGTAGTGAAGATGCACTTATATTCTGCTGGTACTCCAATCTGCCTTCTTTTATTATGTTCCTCTGTATCAACAAAATTTGTAGACTTTGTCACAAAATCAATCAAAATGGTTTAGAGACTATACACAATATGACTGTGTAAAAATTAAAAATTGGACCAGAAAACTCGGGGAATTTTGTATTTGAGAACTGATGGACATTTTGGTCTTAGCCTTGGCATCAATATTGCTTTCGCTGCCTCTATTTCATCACTCCTATATACTTTCATAATTTATTCAAACTTATGGCTGATATCACTATTGATACAGCCTCATTTATAAGTCTGTTACATCAGTGCAAATGGGAATTTTAATTTTTTATTTTGTCAGAATATGTTTTGCTTTGCTATTCTCTCACCAAACTGATCAATTTTTGAATTCCTATTTATTTTTCTTTTTTTTCTTTTTTTTTTCTTTTCAGTAAGCTCGCATCCCCCATTTAGTGTTATCATAACTCCCTAGAGTGAAAATTGTCCGCAGCTCCGGGTCTAGTGGCTAGTGTTGCTACCGCTGGATCACAGAGGGATGTTCTCTGCCCAGGGACTGGGTGCTTCTGTTGTCCTCTTCATTCGTGAAAGTGGCAAGATTGGACTGTGTAAAGATTGGGAATTTGTACAGGCACTGATAACCACGCAGTTGAGTACCCCACAAACCAATCATCATCATCATCATCGTAGGTTGAGAATTGCTGCACAATCAACCCTCTAAAATCAAACAAGGGTCCAGGACCTGCTGGAATCCCTATTAGATTCTGTAGAGAATTTGAAGTGGATCAGCTTCCATTTTAACCATGATACACGACAGATTCCTCCAACAAAAAACTATTTCCACTGGCTGGAAGAAAGCAAATGTCACACCCACCTGTTAGAAGGGTAGCTGAAGTGATTCACAAAACAGTCACCTAATATCATTGACGTACATGTGGTGTGGAACCTGAGAATATATTGTGAGCTCAAACATAATGAGGTATCTCGAACTGAATGACCTCCATCGCACTAACCAGCATGGGTTCCAAAACCATGTCATGTGGTCTCAACTTGTGCTTTTTTCCTCACATTATGTCATCAGTGCTGCTGATCAGTGCAGTCAGATAGATGCATTGTTTCCTTCCTTCTGTAGTGCTTCGAGAATTTCTGCATAAATTCTAGAACCACTTGGCCTTCCTCCATCTCGAACCCATGATATTTTAAATAGAAGTGTGTGTGAGATGAAGCCGACCTACTGCACATTGCACGTTTGTGTGTGCAGGTCTAAAAACAGTCACGAGCAAAATGTGGACGTGGTGGCCGACAAGTACCTGCTGTATGTTCCATAGAGTTTCAGTGTATGTGTAGAGAATAGCCTGTGCTATTCTTTGCTGGTTTAGTGATTGTGATGATTGTTAAGGACAAATGAAGAAATGAGATTAGACTTTTAAGTAATTCATGTGTGGGACTTCTTAGAAGCAAGACATATTCATAAATTATGTGGTTATTAAACCAATGCTATTGTAAATGTATTTAATTGATTCTAATGTTAGACAAATCGGTTGACTTGCAAACTTTCAAATATTTATGTGAGTACTGGTGAATTTGTTCTTTGTGGAAGTGGAAATGAGTAGAGAGAGAGAGTGAGTCTGATAAATTCCTTTAACCAGCTTTATTCTTCAGAGAAGAAGTGCTTGGAGATTGATGTGGCCTACTATCCAGAGAAGAAAATCGGCTGTGCGTACCAAGTAAGTCAACTGATGAGAGAGAGATGTGAAGTTTGCAAACCAGCTCCACAGCACTTCTTGTCATATAAAGCGTTAGACTTCTGAAAAGAATTTCTCACTACTGTACAAACACTTAGTAATGAAAGTTATTTCTATGGGGTTGGAAACAAAATTTGTGAGTGGATTGAGGCTTTCTTGATAGGGTGCAGAATGTTATCTTGTATGGAGAGTCATCAACACCTGTAGAGGTAATTTCAGGCATGCCCAAGAGAAGGATGTTGGGACTCTTGCTTTTCATTTTATGTATTAGCACCCTGGAAAATAATATTGATTGCGAGCAAAGACTTTTTGGAGACAGAAATATTCAGCTAGATCTCAATATAATTCCAACGTGATGCAAGACTGGCAACTTGCTTTAAATGTTAAACTATGCATTCCACAAAATCCACAAATGTAGTAACAGACGACTGCAATATCTGTCACGATTGTAATCAAGTAAGTTGTAAATATCTGGGTGTAACAATTTGTGAATGAAATGAGTTGTTCACATAACCTGTGTTGTACGTAAGGCAGGTAGCAGACTTACGTTCATTGCTAAGATACTGAGAAAATACAGTTTGTCTGCTATACAGATAGCTTACAAACCACATGTGGGACCCATACCAAATATATCTTAACAGAGAAATTGAAAGTATACAAAGGAAAGCATGAGTGGTAGCAGGTTTGTTTGACCCATGGAAGAAAGCCACAGAAATGCTGAAAAATGTGAACTGGCAGATGCACAAATATAGATGCCAACTGTTCTGGAAAAGCCTACATACAAAGTTTCAGTAAACAGTGTTAAGTGAGGAATGTAGGAATATGAGATAACATCCTACATATCACTCCTGTAAGGACTGCAGTGACATATGAGACCAGTTACAGCATGCTCATGGGCATTTAATCAGTTAGTCTTCCTGCAGTCCATATGCTAATGGCATGGGAAGAAACCTTAATGTGTGGTACAACAGTAAGTCCCCCCCTGCCATGTACTTCACAGTGTTTTGTGGAGTGTGAATGTAGATGGAGATGTTCATTGTAGGACAACAATAGCCAGAGTTACAGAAAGCCCAAATGGTACGTGCAGTATCGTGTTACACAATGGCTTCACTGAGGTCAGTGGACTGATTCTATGTCACTCAGCAGAACAATATCATAGGAGAACAATGCCCATCAGCCCAATGACCAGTCATTGTGGTGCAACACTGCGTGTCAGTGTGCAAGAACATTCAAATGCAAGAATGCTCATTCCCATCACTGACAATGCACAATATGCCAGCCAATGCTTCTGAAAAGTGAATTTGTAACATCTTACAGCTCTGGCAGGGTTTCTGAAGAAACTGACTAAACAGGAAAACTAGGGAAAATGAAGTCTTTTTTGGCCAATGATGCCATCTGGCCATTCCAGTCTGGTGTAGTTTCTGGGGTGGGATTGCAGACATTGGAGAAACACTGGCCAGCTGGCTGACATATATGCCACCCAAATTGACCCTAGTCCTCAGACTATGTTCAGTAGAATTAAGATGAGTATAAGAGAAATTTGTTACCATCAAGTATAGATTTAAGTGTCAGGAAGTCGTTTGTGAAAGAATTTGTATGGAGTGTAGCCATGTATGGCAGTGAAATGTGGATGATAAATAGTTTAGACAAGAAGAGAATAAAAGCTTTCAAAATGGGGTGCTACAGAAGAATGCTGAAGATTAGATGGGTAGATAACACAACTAATGAGGAGGTATAGGATTGGGGAGAAGAGGAGTTTGTGGCACAACTTGACTAGAAGAAGGGATCGGTTGGTAGGACATGTTCTGAGGCTTCAAGGGATCACTAATTTAGTATTGGAGGGCAGCGTGGAGGGTAAAAATCGCAGAGGGAGACCAATAGATGAATACACTAAACAGATTCAGAAGGATGTAAGTTGCAGTAGGTACTGGGAGATGAAGCAGCTTCCACAGGATAGATAAGCATGGGGAGCTGCATCAGACCAGTGTCAGGACTGAAGACCACAACAACAACAATGATAAGCTGAGGCATGCAGTCAGTGCCACCCAAAAACTACAAAAAAATATGCTTGCAGTTTAAGAAGAAGCACTCGGCCACCATCAATAGACTTCACTGCAGTCGACAGCAGGCCTCTGCTTAAGCTAAAGTCTGTATCGGCCATCGTATCATCAAATCACCTGGTGGGTGGTTATTTTCTGCTGATGAGTGTTGGTTTGAGTCTGGGCATCCTAGCTGCTCAGGCACTGACCACCAGCCAATGTTGTTTCTATCCAACATCCAGAACCATTGCACACCACTGTCTTCCATCATGACAGAAACGGCAGGTTAGCACTGCCTGATCGAGTGTGTTGTTTGCTCCCAATACAGGAGTGATCAAGTGGCCAGGGCTATTCTCTGTCGCCAACAACATGCCGCCTTACGTCAGTTCTCCACTTTGACACTGTCACTGGTACACTCCACCACCAGCACACACAGACTTCTGGGCAGACTACCAGTGTGATTAGTGGCGTGCTATGGTGGTCATGGTCGACTACATCATAGAAGGCACAGACCTCCTCTCCAGCTATGATTCTGTTTCTGTAACTGTCATGAATAATGGGCAGTCATAACCAGAAATGTTTTAGTGATAAGTCACCATTCAACTCCACCACCACTACACCTACTACATCCAGGTGGGGAAATGGCACTCCACCCTGACTTACCCACAGCCCAATTCACCCATCACTATAGGGGTCACATCCCATTGCCTACACAATCATTTAGAGTGGTTCTGTTGTTACTATGACGTTCATTGGAGGTTATTTGTAATGTGACCTTGTGTGCTGCAACACAGTGCCATTGTTGTTGTGGTCTTAAATATGAAGACTGGTGTGACGTAGCTCTCTAGGCTAATCCATTCTGTTCAAGCCTTTTCATCTCAGCATAACTGTTGCAATCTCCATGCACTTGAACCTACTTATTGTAGTTAAACATGCAATTTTTGCTTCCCACACTTTCTTCCACTATCAGATCAATATTCCTTGATGCATCCAGATGTTTCCTGTCAACTAATCCTAACTTTTAATCAAGTCGTTCCATAAATTTCTGTTCTCCTGAATTCAGTTTAGTACCTCTTCATTAGCTATCTGATCTTCCCTGCTAATCTTCAGAATTTCAGAAACTCCCATTCTCTTCTCTTATGAATTGTTTATCGTCCATGTTTCTTTTCTGTACAAGGTTACACTCCAGACAAATGCTTTCTGAAAAGATTTTCTGAGACTTGAACTTATGTTTAGTGTTAACAAATGTGTCTTATTCAGAAACACTTCTATTATTGTTGTGTCTGAATTCTATGTCCTCTGTACTTCAGACATCATCAGCTATTTTGCTGCCCAAATAACAAAACTCATCAACTACTTCCAGTATCTCATTTCATAATCTAATTTCTTCAGCTTTGCCTGATTTAATTCCACTTTATTCCATTACTTTTTCTTACTTTTGTTGATGATTATCTTACAACCTCTTTTCAAGGCATTGTCCATTCAGCTCAGCTGATCTTCCAAGTTCTTTGCTAAGTCTGACAGAATTACAGTATTATCGGCGAACCTTAAATTTTTTATTTCTTCTCCCTGGACTTTAATTCTCTTTCCAATTTATTCCTTGGTTTGCTTTACTGCCAGCTTGATGTACAGTCTGAATAACACTGGGGATAGGCTACAACTCTCTGTCACTCCCTTCTCAACTTCCATACACTTGTGATGAAGGAAGCTGGGATATTTTTACATCCCCTCTTGTTTTGCCATCTGCCTCCTTAAAATTAATTTTTTTGAACTAGTTACCATTAACATATGTGAATATAATCTGCATTTTCATGAAGCAGGAAGGTTGGCCCTCAGTTTTAAAGAATACAACACCAGATCTAATTTTGTGCTTAGTTTTAGGTATTTAATTGATTTTATAATTTATTTTGACTATTCCTAATTAATATCTTTTGTTATAGGATGAAATCGGTAATTGTTTCATAACTTAAATTGTATTGTTGACTTATAAACAAATATAAATTCTATAATAACTATAAACATTTGGAGGAACAACTAAAAGTATTCTTAAAGGAACTATTTTTGACTGTTTGAAAACATGTTATCAAAGCCAGCCCTTAATTAATTCTGAAGTAATTAACAGTTTTGTGAAAAGTGTTGTTTGTGTTATCAACCCAACTGTTGTTGTAGAAGAAACTGTTAAAAAGGTGGAATATTTTGATGTTTTCAGTTAATGTAATGAGTTAAGTTTTAATTGTAATTCCTGTAAAGTAAACATCAAACAATGTGTAGTTTCAGCACCTATTATTGTGCAGGTATATAAAGGCCCGGTTTATGGTCACAAAACAGTCAGTCCACGGCTGAGTTTCAGACAAGAAACCTGTGTTGGTTAGAACAACAATAATACATCAACTTAATAGTGAAATAAGTGTAACAAAAATAGCTCCTGTGTTAAAACAATGACAATGCCTGTTAAATGTATTTGAAAGACATTGAACTGTATGGTTAGGTTATTACTGCTTGTAGATGTTCAACAGTAAACTGTTGCAGTAGTATGTGGATGTTTGCCTGCAAACTATTAATGAGGCTTATTGAAAGTTAAACAGTAGTGCAGAGGCGATATAAATATGTATTATTGGGTGTTGTGAACAGTGAAAGAACTGCAAATTATGACTCTGCAGCTGTCGGCTTCATCACTTAAAGTAGTCAGTATTGAACTCCCCCCCCCCCCCTCCCCCCCTCCCCCAAAGCAACGATGAAATAAAGCAGGTGAACGTCACAAACTCCTTAAAGACATTCAACTGCAGCAAGTGTCTCTATTACAATGTGCCACAAAAAAGATCACTGTCAGCATCCACCAAGTTTCATTACATTTCCCATCCAGAAACTAGGTTTGTCATCTATGTATGGAACACCCGAATCTATCATGGGGAGAGGGGGAAAAATGCTTAATCCAGATGCAGTGTCTAGTGTAAATAGGTTCCCCTTTTCATTAATGATAAGTGCAGTCATTGTGTAAGATGGCTAAGCCTATTTTCATCATATCTTCTCCGCTATTTCGGCAGCATGTCAAGCTGTAGCTCTGAAACTGAAAATCTTAATGAGATGCAGATTGTGTTTGCTTAATTATGTACACAACACTACAGTTTTTCAATTTATGTTTTCACACATTTGTTATCTTTAATGTCCTATTGTTGGAATGATGACCAGCTTCCTAACTTTGTAAGATAAACTGTGCCTAAATCTGATTAGTTGTCGCAAATGAATAAGAGTCCATTTTCAGAATTCATCATATGAATTTGTAATAAAGATGCAGCTTTTGAAAAATCTGTCCAAGAATCAATAATAGTTCTAACAATTCCCTAAGACAAAATAGTTAAATCTGGAACGCAACACAGTTCATATTTATAATCCTTAGACAAATTATTAAGACACACTGCACATTTTTAATGTTATTTGTAATAATTATGTGTTGAGTACTATATCTAATGCGATTAATCAGAAAATTTATGACAATTATTCAGGGCACTTATTACATTGTTGAATTTTGTATCTATTGTTGCTGCATGACATTGGATTGTTGGCTTATTGCAGGTATCAATGTGCAGAGTACAGCGTACAGGAAAGGACCTGTTCAGTGGCATTCTTGCGTGTAACTGGTGTAATACTTTTTCGCTTTGATTATCAGTTTCGTAATATCGACATCACAACTGATTGTTTAACAGCCAGATATTACTAATTGTGATCTTTAAAAATGGGTAAAGGAGGGGACATTTCACCACATAAAAAAAACTGAGGTCAAAGCCCTCATTAATACAAAAATGTATTCCAGTCGGGAAATTTCACGAAGGTTTGAAGCATGAGGCGCATAAAGAAGAAAATTGATTGAGGTGAAGAACTGAGCCATAGAAGGAAGAATAAATGTGGAAGAAAACTAATTTTCACCCCAAGGTCAGAGACACTTCTCAAAAGAATATCCCTAGAAAACAGATTTGCAACAACAAAACAATTAAAATCTCAACTGGAAGAGGCTAATGTGAATACATCTGAATGCACTGTTCACAGAAAGTTGAAGGATATTGATTTCAATGCCTGTCGACCCACTAAGAAGCCAAAGTTAACAGCCACAATGAAAGCAAAGTGTCTGAAGTGAAATGGTCTAAGCAGTGGTGTAATAAGGATGTGGACTTCTGGAGATTGGTAATTTAACTTTAAAATTATTATTTACGATTTGCTGTAGCTTATGTACATTTATTCATGGAATATTAATTATGTTTCTTGATTTTTACAGGTATGCTCTATCGATGAAATCACGTTTGAAATTTTAACTAACAAATCTCAGTATGTGTGGTTTCAAACAGGAGAAAATTTTCATCCAAATTGCATTATTCAGACCCTAAAACATGCAACTAAGGTGATGATTTGGTCTGTCATCTGTGGCAAGGGCACAGGACGTCATTATGTGGTTAAAGGCATAATGAGGCAGGACCAGTACAAGGAAGTCCTACAAAGACGGTTAATACCACAGCTCAGAGAATGGTTCCTGAATGGGGAACCATTTATTTTTATGCAGGATGGAGCTCCCTATTACACAGCCAGGTCAGTTAAATCCTTTCTGAAGGAACAAAATATCCCTCTGTTAGACTGGCCAGGTAACAGTCCCAACATGAACCACGTAGAAAATGTATGGGAACTAATGAAGAGGGCTAAAGATGTCAACACAACAAAAACAAAGCTTCTAGAAAAGATTATCCATGTGTGGTATGATCATCCACAAATGCAGGACACAGTACAGTCCTGCATTGACGGCATGCCACGTTGTATTAAGGCTCTTGTAGCTGCAAAAGGTGGCTCAACAAAGTATTAAAACTAATGTTTTCACTTTTACAATATTTTAATTTTTCTTGTAATTATTGAAATAAAATATTTTCAACAAATACTACATTTTATTTATTTGTTGTATCACCTTACTTATGAAGTGGACT
This sequence comes from Schistocerca serialis cubense, assembly GCF_023864345.2. NCBI lineage: Eukaryota > Metazoa > Arthropoda > Insecta > Orthoptera > Acrididae > Schistocerca > Schistocerca serialis. The sequence goes on from NC_064643.1 coordinate 468,253,852, forward strand.
ACACATAATAATTTTATCACATTTTTTGCACAGAAACTGTAGTGCGTGTAATAAACTGGCCAGAGACTGTACACCAGGGCCTGCCAAACGCTGCACAGTGTGCAGACGTGCGGAAGTGCTGCCCATGTGCGCAAGTGTGCGACAGCGAGTGACAGCGACATCTGTTATTAGATGTGTGTCCTAAATGAATGGTGGCAGCTCCACTTCCCTGTTTGTGAGGTACAAGCATGAGCGCAACATACCCAGTCTCATTTACCCCTGGTGACCGTAACCGTAACAGAGAAGTACTGAGAAATGGCAGGTACTGTGAAAAAGCAAAGGACGGGAGATCTATGTTCTCAGTCGTTTAAAAATGACTGGTAACTGCAGTTCTTTTATGCAGCCGTTGGTGAAAACTCAGTGTTTGCTGTGGCGCCGAATAATAGGCGGCCAGCGCAAGTATTCAATTGAAAGACATTACAATGCATATCACACAGACGAATGTAGTGTACTCAACAGTGAAGAACGGCAAGCAAAATTAAATGTCCTTAAGAAAATGGATGAGACACATCAACTCGATTTTACTGTACGTCAAAGTAACTGATACTTCTTAAACTCTTAGTTTCTCGTGTTACTTTTATTTCTGTTTTACTGTACGCTGCACAATGTACTGTTTTCAGTTTTCCAGAATGACAACCACACTAAATCTTGACTGCGAGCAAGTTTTAAAATCGCATTAAGAATTGCACAATCTGGGAAACCCTTTTCCGAACGGGAGTTTGTGAAAGGGTGTCTGATTGATGCTGCAGAACTTGTGTGTCCCACGAACGTTAGCAGGTTTCAAGAAATCAGTCTATCCAAACAAACAGTGACAAGACGTATCAGTGCTACGGAAGGCGATGAGCACAGGCAGCTAATAAATAAGGCTAAAGGCTTTGTTACTTTCTCTGTTGCGCTCGATGAAGCAACAGATCTGACAGATACAGCCTAGGTTGTCATACACATACGAGGTGTCGATAACGCACTTTGTGTAATGGAGGACGTTTTGGACTTAGTACCTTTGAAAGGGACTACTACGGGTGTGGACTTACTCCAAGCTGTTGAGCAAGCAATTGATGGTGTCGGTATGGACTGGAATCAGTTAGTCTCAGTGACCACAGTGGAACACCATCAATGCAAGGTCATTAGAGAGAACTCATAGCACGGATGCCCAAAAAGCTAGGGCCCACAAATTAGACGTTGTATGGAATTCACTGCATTCTGCATCGAGAGGTGCTTTGTGCAAAATCAGTAATGTTAGCAAACATCATGCAAATTGTTGTGCGTACTGTAAACTAGCTGAAGACACGTGGACTTACGCATCACCAGTTTCGGCGGTTCTTGGAGGAATTAGGAGCGGAGTACGGCGACATACCTTACTATACCGAAGTACGCTGGCTCAGTCGAGGTAAAATAATGAAAATATTTTTTGATTTACGTTTTGTCATAGTAACATTCTTACATGAGAAGGGAAAAAGTGAACCTATGTTGGAAGACCATTGTTGTATATCAGACCTTTTATTTCTCGTGGACATTAGGCCTCACATGAACAGCCTGAACGTCAGTTTGCAAGGTGAAAATAATTTAATTTCTGACATGTTGGAAATGCTTTTGAAAGGAAGCTTGTGCTTTGGGAGAGCCAGCTATTGACAGAAAACACTGCACATTTCCCGACTCTTGGAAGGTCCATGAAAGTGCTAGATTTCAAGAATATCTGTCAATAATTGTAAAAATTAAGGAACAATTTTGAGCACGATTTGCAGATGTTACGGGTTTGTCTCCTGTCATTCGCCTCTTTGCTCGACTGTTCTCGTTGTCAGTTGAAGATGCTCTGAATGATCTACCTACAATGCAATACAAGACTGAAGGACAAGTTCCTTGCAGTGCGAAGTACAAAAGAATTCTATGAAAATTTTTCACAACAAGAATTTCCACGCCTGCACCTAGAAGCCGCGAGAGTTATATCCATGTTTGTGTCGACATATGTTTGTGAAAGATTTTTCTCGTTGATGAAAATGAATAAATCTAGGTTTCGATCAAGCATAAGTGATGAAGATCTTCGCAACTGCTTGCGTTTGTCAATGAGCCGTGCTTTTGTGCCTGATATTAACTATATCATTTCTCATGACCAGAGATCAAATCAAAAATCAAATGTATGTGAAATCTTATGAGACTTAACTGCTAAGGTCATCAGTCCCTAAGCTTACACACTACTTAACCTAAATTATCTTAAGGACAAACACACACACCCATGCCCAAGGGAGGACTCGAACCTCCGCCGGGACCAGCCGCACGACCAATGATAAACGTGTTTGGATTTATTCCTTTCATAATTAAAAGTTATTGTTTAATAACTGTGCATTATTGCCTCATTCTGCTCCATGTTACATTATTATCAGGAAAATTGGTCATTAAACCGATTGTTCCAATGTATACTTAATTTCTGCGTTACACACTTAGGATTACTATAATATAGCTGAGTCATCAGGTTATGTAGATCCCACTGATGGTACTGCACGCAACAGGCATAAATGTCTATGGAGTTGTAAGGTGACACACAAATAACACACCTTACATTGAATTCCTGAAACAATTACAGTTAACTCGATATGTCACAAGACACAGTTACATTTAAAGTTTTTTTTTTTAACATGTGAAGGGCTACGCTCAGCTGAAGTCAATAAAACGTAACATTCATCTAATTGTCGGTTATTATGCAGATTTCAGACGGAACTGATGAAAGATGTAGCGATAATGTTATTGAAATAACAGGTGATCATCGAGAGGTCTGCGGTTATCATTCTGTTCAGAGGTCAGTGAGACAGAAATTATGTGGGTGTAACTGAGGGCACCGAGAATTAGTTATAGGAAACCTTGCATTAGTTTAATGTTATTTGAAATCATGAATAAGGTTCATTGGAAGTCGCTAAGTGCTCTCTTTCTTAAATACTGGATCAAAAACATTACGCGTATTTACGTGCCGTTAGTCAAGCTGGAAGGAGTATATAGAGGGTCTATACAAGGGCGATGTACTTGAGGACAATATTATGGAAATGGAAGAGGATGTAGATGAAGATGAAATGGGAGATACGATACTGCGTGAAGAGTTTGACAGAGCACTGAAAGACCTGAGTCGAAACAAGGCCCCCGGAGTAGACAATATTCCATTGGAACTACTGACGGCCGTGGGAGAGCCAGTCCTGACAAAACTCTACCATCTGGTGAGCAAGATGTATGAAACAGGCGAAATACCCTCAGACTGAAGAAGAATATAATAATTCCAATCCCAAAGAAAGCAGGTGTTGACAGATGTGAAAATTACCGAACTATCAGCTTAATAAGTCACAGCTGCAAAATACTAACACGAATTCTTTACAGACGAATGGAAAAACTAGTAGAAGCCAACCTCGGGGAAGATCAGTTTGGATTCCGTAGAAACACTGGAACACGTGAGGCAATACTGACCTTACGACTTATCTTAGAAGAAAGATTAAGGAAAGGCAAACCTACGTTTCTAGCATTTGTAGACTTAGAGAAAGCTTTTGACAATGTTGACTGGAATACTCTCTTTCAAATTCTAAAGGTGGCAGGGGTAAAATACAGGGAGCGAAAGGCTATTTACAATTTGTACAGAAACCAGATGGCAGTTATAAGAGTCGAGGGACATGAAAGGGAAGCAGTGGTTGGGAAGGGAGTAAGACAGGGTTGTAGCCTCTCCCCGATGTTGTTCAATCTGTATATTGAGCAAGCAGTAAAGGAAACAAAAGAAAAATTCGGAGTAGGTATTAAAATTCATGGAGAAGAAATAAAAACTTTGAGGTTCGCCGATGACATTGTAATTCTGTCAGAGACAGCAAAGGACTTGGAAGAGCAGTTGAATGGAATGGACAGTGTCTTGAAAGGAGGATATAAGATGAACATCTACAAAAGCAAAACAAGGATAATGGAATGTAGTCTAATTAAGTCGGGTGATGCTGAGGGAATTAGATTAGGAAATGAGGCACTTAAAGTAGTAAAGGAGTTTTGCTATTTGGGGAGCAAAATAACTGATGATGGTCGAAGTAGAGAGGATATAAAATGTAGGCTGGCAATGGCAAGGAAAGCGTTTCTGAAGAAGAGAAATTTGTTAACATCCAGTATTGATTTAAGTGTCAGGAAGTCATTTCTGAAAGTATTCGTATGGAGTGTAGCCATGTATGGAAGTGAAACATGGACGATAAATAGTTTAGACAAGAAGAGAATAGAAGCTTTCGAAATGTGGTGCTACAGAAGAATGCTGAAGATTAGATGGGTAGATCATGTAACTAATGAGGAAGTATTGAATAGGATTGGGGAGAAGAGAAGTTTGTGGCACAACTTGACCAGAAGAAGGGATCGGTTGGTAGGGCATGTTCTGAGGCATCAAGGGATCACCAATTTAGTATTGGAGGGCAGCGTGGAGGGTAAAAATCGTAGAGGGAGACCACGAGATGAATACACTAAGCAGATTCAGAAGGATGTAGGTTGCAGTAGGTACTGGGAGATGAAAAAGCTTGCACAGGATAGAGTAGCATGGAGAGCTGCATCAAACCAGTCTCGGGACTGAGGACCACAACAACAACAGTCAAGCTGCCTTAATAAAAATCCACGGGTGTTAACTATATTACTTGTCTTACTGGGTTAAACTGTTAACAGAAAAGTAGACGTCTCAGTGAGTAGACTGTGACAGTATTTTAAATGTTTAATATGCGAAATACCTTCCCATGGCTGGATTGCAAGCTTTGGAAAGAGTACTAGAATGCACCGGTACAGAGTATCCCAGCAATTGGATAAAGCGACATCTGTGCGTAGAAACATGCACTACATGAACGCTGACGGCTGCAGCGTGCACGCTGTGACCCGGAAGTTGCACATGTGCAGGAGCACCGCACGCGTGCAGAATTTCTGGCCGGCCCTGCTGTACACTATACTTTGCAGTTCATATGCAATCTTGCATTAATCCACCCAAGAAAGTTACGCAACTATATTTCAGTTAGTCCAGTCCTTAACAAAAGTCACCATGTGCAACAACCAGTCGTTCCAATAACAGTTATGGTCTGGCCTTCCTATCATCCACATCAACATGTAGTGAAAATATACATACACCTGAATTAAAGAAATCACTTGTAAGTTCTTAGGCACCAACATTATTGAATTTTTGTGGACAGGCTGCACATAGATGTTGCGAGAGTGGTTACCAGGAGCAGACTTGACATATGTGTTGCTTATTTACTCATCTGACTGAGACTCTCAAAGATGTTAGCATGTTTACATGCGAGTGATGACTTTCATGTAGATGATACGTGGTTGCTTGCTGGTTGCAGACTGTCTATTTAAAGACTGGGTGGCATATGATCAGATCATTATTTTGTGAAACTTCACAATTATTTGAAAAACTGCTAGGTTAGATTTTGCTACTCAGGATGGACTCTAAGTATTAGCAATAAATTTATGTATGAAATTTGTGGTCCTATAAAAACACCCTGTTTACGAGTACAAATGCCCTACTGAAAATATGAAAAAAATGTTCATTAATGGCTTAATTAATGAAGTATGTCATCTTAGATCAACAAATGCATAACAAAAAAGATATGAATCTAATAAGCACAGAGGAAAATCTACACTGGAAACTGTAACTACTCCTGAATTTTGCTGTGAATTCTCTTGTAAGTTACTTAATTTCATAGACTTTGAACTAAGTTATTGAAAACTCAGAATGCCAGTCTTAATAATGAGTGGCATCACTCAGCCAATAAGTATGTATTAGCTCAACAAAATTTGCATACTGCTGTAGCAAGTTCAGTTAGCCATCTTTTGATTAGTAACACTTCTGTGAGAACTACATATGTTAGAAGAATCAACTCTTTAAAATTAATAACATGCGCAATGAATCTAAGTGAAATAACATTTTGAAATTTTTACATATATACCATTCGTAAATTGCATAAGTAACTGTATCCATGTAGGATAAAGACCAGAGAAAAAAAAATATCATCAAGAGTTGAAATCAAAACAGAATGGGTAATTCCAACTTGCTACGTCTCAGTTGCAGTTTCCATTCTAGTCACTTCAGAACAGAGCAAGCAAGCTTCATATGTAGAAGGAAAAAAGAACTGTACTTCAACGGCAGGTTAATTTGTTTCTTAAAAATACAGAGAGAGGAAAGTACAGGGTGACCTTAATTAAACTTACAGTTTCAAAACACTGGAAGGAGAAAAACCTCACACATGGCTCAGAATTATGTCAAATTTTAATATAACATTGAAGAAGGGAGAAACATTGTGGGAAAAAAATAATGAGAATTTTACCACTAGATGGTACTATAAATGGGAGAATATGCAAAATGAAAGACACGGGATATACAACTATTCCTCAGTTTGTACCTGAGTCGCTTGCCATGACTGATAGGTTCATGTGCTGCTGTTAAAGCTCTTTTACAAGAACAGTGACTGTGCTTTGAAGAAGTTTTGGACACTCAGGGGTGTGAAAAAAAGGCATTGATCAGATGTCTGCCAAGGATCTGGAGAAAATGATTACAAAATTCAGAAAAGCTGGACTTAATTGATGAAGGGACTGATGACCTTGCAGTTTTGTGCCTTTCACTCTCAACCTGTCTGCCTACCCTACTTACCTACCTACCTACCTACAAGACTGGTTCTTTTGAAGTGCCAAGTTGCAGAGGGAGGTAAACAATTGATCTGATGTTAGTACGAGATGTGATCATGGCTCGTGAGCATGGTGTGTGTAAAATTCTACATAACATCATGCATTGCTATCAATACAGTGTTACCCATGTTCAGGAACTGATTTGGGCTGGCCTGCCAGTAAGAGAAATGTTTGCTCCAGAATTTCAGTGGACAATGAATGGCCAAGGGGCGTTATGTGGGCAGAGGAAGCCCATTTCCAACTCCATGTCAATACACAGAAATGAGCAATGGGAAATCTGCTTGCACGTCAACCAGTACCACTTCATTCTGCAAAAGTAACTGTTTGGTGTGGGTTGATGGCATAATTTATCACAGGGCCTTTTTTTTTTTTTTTTGGTAAGGTGATGGGCCCTGTTACCTGTACCGTCACTGGTAAACCATATGAAAGTCTTTCGCCCACAAATGGCATTCCAACCCCCAAACAGCATGGATATGTGGGGGAGGATAATTCTTATGCAAGATGACGCTCCTGTGCAATTGCCCAGACAGTGAAGCATATGCTAAAATGTAAATATCATGTGACAAGGGCCTCCGTCGGGTAGACCGTTCGCTGTGTGTGTAAGTCTTTCGATTTGACACAACTTCAGTGACTTGTGTGTTGAGAAGCATATGCTGCATAGGCATTTTGGAAATGCTAGAATTATCTGCCATCATTTCTGTAGAGCCTGGCTTTCCAGACCACCTAACCTTAATCTGTGTGACTTCTGGTTGTGGGTTTATCTGAAAGATGCTGTGCTCAGTGCTCAGATTACAAACATAGCTAAACTGAAGGGACACATTGTGCAATGCACTCTTAATGTGACCCTGAAACACTCCGATTATTTGGGAAACATTACATTCTCTGCTTTCAACTTGTGGCAGAAAATGGTGGACACAATACTGAACATTTCTTGTGCCAATATCATGACATTTAAAAATTGATTTCATTGTTGCCCCTTATGCAGTTTTTGGTCTTAGGACAGTTCAAAACTGATTTTTTCCATCTGATGTGGTACAATCTTGCTGTGGTTGATGGGCTTCCGTAACACTGCCACAGCATTTACTGCCAAACTTGTGCAGTCATCCACACTGGACAGTAAGGTCGATTTAATGTGCAACACATACCATAGCCGTCATATTGCAATGCATCTGTCATTTGTAGCTAAACACATTTACAGTATTGTGCTTACAGTGCCATCTAGTGGTAAAGTTTTCATTCAATCTTTTTGTTTCCACAACATTTCCCATTCTTCAATAATGTGAGCAACTGTTTCTTTTCTTTTATTTTTTTAAATAGTGTTTTGAAACTGGAATTTTAATTGTAGTCACCTTATACATCTACTGATGAGTGTGAGATTGCCAGTGAACCGTTTTGCTGATTGAGGAAATATGGATGATTCAGAATGCAGAAACAGCAGACTGACAACTATATGTACAAAATTGAGATTTGGAGATAAGTAGGTCTATCTGAAACTAAAACTAAAAACTTGGGTTCAGAAGTGCCAAGTGACTGAAGTTATAGGAAAGCTGTTTTGAAGAACACAGAAACATTTTACTGTCTGGAAGAAAACTGGCAAGATATCATCAGAGCAAAGCTGGACTCACACTGTTTAATACGCTTTTCCGAATGCTTGCTAATGTTTTACAGTTAATGAAAGTCCGGGCATCAGTACCATCAGAATTTGAACTTGTTTGTGTCTGCTTACATGTTACATGGAATGAACCGCAATGGAACACCATCTCAGGATACTCTTTTTCCTTCTACCACTGGCTCAGAACACTTGGATTGGACTGGGGTTATCATCTTTTGCTTACAGTGTTGACAGAACACTGGTGAGAATTTGTAATGAATTTAATACTTCAGAATGTGTTCTTATAGAAAGAAATGTTGTGAAAGAAGTCTGTGCCGTTGTCCAAAGCTAATATACTGTTTTCTCACCAAACATTGTAATTCTGTTATTCAGAACAAGTATTTTCATCCACGTGTTGCTTGAACATGTAGAAAATGCAAACAGCAGCAATGGCACTGAAGTGTTTGTCATTGGTGCTCTTCATCTACTAGTACTGAATTTGAAACTGGTAAATTGTGAGCCTAAAAATTTTTCAAAAAATGTTTCACAATATTAGATATTTGTGTTAATGAACTGCTTGAGGCACCAGCTGCAGCTTTGCTTTTGTATGTACAGTGACTGTAATTTCTGCAACCAGTCAGAGTTTGTGTTGCAATTGGTTGACTTATCTTCATGCTACTTGAGATGATGATGTGTGGGCCTAGTTGCGGGACCCAACCATGTATAACAACATCACCCCAGATTCAATTTAACTTGGAAACTGCAAACTTCTGAATGTGCAGTGCTTTCTTACAAAACATCACTATTGTTTCTGCTATGAAAATATTCATTTGCTATGAGTTGTGTTTCTTTGCCATGAAATAAAGAAATGAAGAATGACTCAATATTTTACACTTGAAAATGGTACAGAATAACAACACACTTTCCAGAAGCTACTCTGACTTCCAGCCAAATTCCAGAACCCTTGTTCTGTGCTCTGTATTCATGACATACTTGGGATGAGATAGGTAACAATGAACTGCTTATTTATTGATAACTTTATACTGCTAGCTTGCTAGAGAACAGTTTCGAACTTAAAATGGGCTTCTTGAGAGTGTCTGTGACATTATATTGTTGTAAGTAGAAAAATTAATTTCTAAGTAATCAGTTTGATCTCTTGGGTACACTTATTGAATTTTTTTTTTATGGAAATTAAAAAAAAATCTTTCTGTGTATGCATGTGGAATATACCTACCGGAAAAGCATTGAACAAAATGGATAATGTGAGAAGGACTGTGCCAAAACACAAGGACATTTCTAACTAAAAACAGTCTTTCTCTGCCAATCCAAGAAGTTATCATCTTGTCCTTTTACAGTAGTCTTTCTTACATAGGCACAATATAATAGAGCTTTTTTTAAAAAGTCAGCTCCATGAACAGGGCTGCAAAGGACATTTACCTATCTTTGTTACTGCACGCACCAAGTGTAGGAAGTCCTGTCTGACCACATAAAACAGGAGAATGGTGTCTTGTAAGGGAGTTTCCCCTGTGTCACCATATTTGTTTTACCGTTAGAAGCATTACGCCAGTGCTTCAGAGGCCAGCATGATGCACTGTATTACAGGGATACTTTTGGAATATTTTGTTCCTCACCTGACAGCAATTCCATGTCTACATTTGATGAGGAAGAGGTTGGAAAATTGGACAAGAGTTTTAGTTTTCCATGAAAAATTTGTGTGTGTCAGCTTGCACAGGTGACTGATATGAATATTAAGAATACCACCACAGCTGTTATTTTAGATGCATTTATTAAGCCGCATCCTGTTACTAACTGGCAAACTTGAAAACACAAAAAAAGGAAATGGAGCGCAACACTGTAGGTATTCTTGGAATGTAAGAGGTGGGATGGGGAAGCAGCAGTGAGCTACAAAGTGACACACACAAACTATTCTATTCAGGCAAGAGAAAACAGAAGGAATGGAGTAGGTGTCATGGGAGGGAAGAAAATAAAAGAGCACAATAATGAAGGTGGAATACACAAATAGCAGATTGACAATGCTGATATTGAAAAGTAACAAGAAAGATGAAGTTCTAATACAGGTATACATGACAATGAGACTGAAGAGTGCTACAGCAGAACTGAATCACTTGTGGAGACAGAGAAGAAAAAGGTGTACGTCATAGTGATAGATGAGTGGAATGTTCTGAATTGCAGGGTGAAATGTGGAGAGGTGATGGGAAAGTTTGGGTTGGGAAACAGAAATTGATGATGTGTAAGAATGATAAGGAAAACTCATTGGTAGTTGGAAATACTCTTTTTGAAATACACAATGGAAGACAGTACACACAGACAAAATAAAAATTTTGGTGAAGTAATTAATTAGTACCCCAACTGGTTTGACTAGTCTGGAGGAAAGGGATTTACTCAAATAAAATGTACAAGAGAATGTTGAATCCACCAGTGCTACAACTAAGTCTTTGGGTGATACTGTCGAACACTGGAAGTATATTTAAAAGTTATGGCAAGTCTTAGAAAACACCCAAAAGGAACTTAGTAAAAGGGGAGCTATCATTAACACTGGGCTGTCAAGTAATTTAATGGAAGATCTCCAATTAGGAAATGGCATAAATTTATTAAAACAGTTTTGAAAGTTCAGACCACTTATTTCTTGCAGGTATTCTCCAGGTCATTACCCAACAAATGGGGGGATTGTAGGAAAACAGATTTTGAGCTCAGTTATTTTGTGGGGGATGCAGCAGAGTGAGGAACTGCTCATTCAGAGGAAGGAAAAGTTTAGGAGAAAACACTGCCATTCAGCTCACAAGAGAAGTTGACTCTAGAATTGATGAACCCAAGATATTATAATTGCTCCCGGTTCCACGTGGGAAAAATATATCTAAAAACAAAGATGGTGTAACTTACCAAACGAAAGCGTTGGTATGTTGATAGACACACAAACTGCTTGTGTGTGTGTGTGTGTGTGTGTGTGTGTGTGTGTGTGCACGAGTGTATACCTGTTCTTTTCTCCCCCTAAGGTAAGTCTTTCCGCTCCCGGGATTGGAATGACTCCTTACTCTCTCCCTTAAAACCCACATCCTTTCATCTTTACCTCTCCTTCTCTCTTTCCCGATGAAGCAACCTTAGGTTGCGAAAGCTTGAAGTTTGTGTGTGTGTTTGTGTGTCTATCAACATACCAACACTTTTTCTTGGTAAGTTACATCATCATTGTTTTTAGATATATTTAGATAACCAATTAGATGAGTTGCATCTTGTCAAGGTATTGGCACAAAGACTGCCACACTATGTAAAGAAGGAAACTTGGTACAGAGGGTGGACAGCTGTAAGTGATTTACTGACATTTGTTGAAGGGTTGGATATCTTGAATAAAAGAATGTAGTGAAGAGGCCCAGGAGGAGAACAGAGGTAATAGTAGAACAGAAAGTAAACATTTTCTGAACTATGTTAGCAACTTACAAAACAGTCAAAGTTGCTCACAGTATTGTAGAAGAAACAACATACAGTGTTTTTACTTAACACAGCCAACAATGGCATGAGTAATGCAATACCTCTAAATAAAAATAATGAGTTACTGACAGGAAAATATCCAGTAATTATATAGGAAAATGTGGAATGTCCTGGACCAGGGGCCAGGATCCAGGATGTGACAATACAATTATAGGCCCATAAATAGAGAGATTTATTGCATTTATCCATAAAATACCTAGTGAGAGAGACTGCTAGACAAAAATGCTCAAATCAAAGAAAAAACCCCAAAATCCATAATAATGGGGGAACTACTGTATCTGGAAAGAAAATAAACATTTACATATATTCAAGTTGAGAGGTTTCCCTGATCTCTCATGAGTTTTTACAAACAATGAAAAAGCTGACCAGTAACCCTCTGTTATGTGTAAATGTAGCATAAGGATTACTGGGAGTAAACAAACATTAATTAAGCAAGAAACATGTTTACCTATAAGGATAGGAAATTGTCAGTTTAAGCAAACCTTATTGATAGTACCCAATGTTAATTTACAAATATTATTTGGTATTGATTGGTTATTGAAATACAAAGTGAGATAAAATTGTGATACAGAAGTGCTATCCTGAGATTTTGACAAGTACCAAATAACAGTTCCTTTGAAAGTGAGTATGGTAACGAATAACCAAGCTGAATTAGTGAACACTGTACGTTTAACTGCTCCTACAAAGTTACTGAGCTAAGAAAGAACCTATGGTTAACATGCAGCTTGATAACAATGAAATATATATATTAAAGTTTACAAATCTACCCTCTTAGGGAGGAGTGGAAAAATGAATTACATAGTATTCTATGGAAATATAGGTCAGTATTCTCTGATAAACCAAGCATAATAAATGATTATGTTTGTCAATTTAAGAAAAGAGAGAGTACTTTCTTTTGTTAACCATGTCCTGTACCTTTAAGTTTACAACCTGTGGTAGAAGAAGAAATTAATAAGATGACTGAAAATCGAGTTACTAAATGTAGTGCAAGTGTCTACAACAATCCATTGTTAGTGGTTAAGAAAACCACAGGCAGGGTGCACCTGATCATAGACCTGCATACTCTAAGTAAGCATATAGAAACTGAAAGTGATAGACCTATGTGCATCAATGAATAAGCAAAATATTTCAGTTCAATGGATCTGATACTGGACACTGGCATGTAAAATTACATGAAAATTCAATACGTTATATAGCAATTTGAAGTGCTGTGTTTTGGCCTAAATATTTCAGTTTGAGTATTAGATGAAGAAGCTTTGGGGAAAGAATTATTACAGGAACTGATTATTTATGTAGATAACATCTTATTAACTATAACATGGGAAAAGCATTATACCTTATTAACTAAAACTCTAGAATAGTTTTATGACAAAAGCATTATGATTAAACTGTCCTAATCACATTTTAACAGGGAGGAGTCGAAGTTTCAAGGGCAGCTCAGACGGAAACATGGAATCAAATAAGATCCTGAAAGGATAATGGAGATAAAAAGACTGTCCAGAACCCGAGAACACAAAGCGATTATGCTCTTTACAAGGATTAGCTGGATTTTATCGTTGATATGTGCAGGTCAAGTAATGAATGATACTTGAGTATTGCCAATATTAAAACAAAAATCTGAAGAGAGAGCTGAAGCTTTGTAGACTATAAGAGAGACCATTGTGAATGCACCTATACTGAATCACCTGGTGATGTATGAGTGATTTAAGTTAGCAACAGATGCATCAGATTACAATATTGCTTCGGTATTATTCCAAGAAGAATGGAATCCTGAAACAGGTGTAAGTAGAAGCTTCAACAATTGTGAATTAAATTACATAGCTACTGAGAAGGAGTTGCTAGTGATTGTTGGGAGTATACAAAAGTTCCATACTTTGATGTGAGGAGTGAAAATAATTGTTTACACTGACCATCAAGCATTAGAATTCCTAATGGAAAGTAGTTTGATACAGAACTGTTTAATGAGATGGGCTTTATTTTTGCAGGAATTTCAAATTGAAACCAATTTTATAAAAGGTTCTCGGAACCAAGTTCCAGAAGCATTGTTAAGGTTACCTTTGGCACTGCTTGTACCAGGCTCCAGTACTGTGATGTTCTGGGGTGGGGGAGGTCTTCTTTTACTTAAAAAAAAATATAGACACCTGAAAATGTTATTTTAACACTATTTTCATCAGCGGTAGCAATATAGTGTACCAGTCGATAATATCACAAATTAGTACTGCCTTTAGATATGAATGCAATGTGATGCATTGAGGGACCGGGTGTCATCTTTGCTATAAACTTCTTGGTCATAAGTTATACTAATAATGAAGTATGAAATTTAGGTTTAAGGATATGGCAGACAATAAGGACAGATGAATATTTTTGTGCTAAGTTTGACTAAAGTGAAGAATCTTTGTTGTTACCAGAGGAAAAGACATTATGGATGGTACGTTAGAAGTTATTCATACCACAGCCATCTTATATGGTTGAAAATCGTTCTTATATAGTTTATCAATAAGTGATATGGTCGTTTCAGTATTTGTAAGTGTATAAGACATATCATCAAATTTTATTATTTCATAAACTTAAGCCTCAAATCAGTTAAAATACTTCAGTCATATGATATATGCCTCAAGGTTAAAGATGATAACAGTCATTTACAATATAAGCTATATCCAATAATACCAAAAGGATTACATAATTTAACTGCTACTGATTTTTTTTTAGACAATTACCTACTGGTCGAGGAGGTGTAACTTACAGCTTTGTACTAACAAGATGTTGCCAAATGTATTAAATGTTATCCTAGTAAGCAAGCCAACTCAGACACAGTAACAAACTGCTTAAGAGTCTGTTTTAAAAATGTAGGTAAGCCTCATTGTCTATTCATGGATAATGGAGTGCAGTTTACAAGCAATAACTTTAAAGAGTTTTTAGCAAAGGAATGAGTTAAACATGTGGCCATTTCAAAACATCATCCTCAATCTCACACTTGTGAATGGATAATGAAAGAGATTGGACATCTGTGTAGAATGCACTGTTTCAACAGGCATGCAATACAGGCTCGAATGATTCCTGGGTTTCAAACTATTTTGAATGATTACCACCATATGTTTACAGGTTTACCACAAGTGGAGATTATGAGTAAAACTTTTATTAGTGAACCACTCTTACAGTTATTCAAGTGGCCACCTTCAGTAACAAAGAAGAAGAAATTCATGATACTGTACAGCCAAATCTCCAAGAACAAGCCTAATTTAGAATAACAGACTATAATGAAAAAGCAAGTACACCTACCTTCCACTTTGATGACTTAGTATTGGTTAAGAATTTTCATCCTAGCTCAAATTTAAGAAAAGAAACAATCAAGCTTTTTCCACATTACAGGGAACCCTTCTGAGTACTAGGTCTCCCTCATCCAAAAGCAGCACATCTAATAAATCCAGGCACTGGTCAATAAAAGGGATTGTACAATATTGATGTTAAAAAAAATACAGACCCTCCAGAGACTTGCTATCTTTGCAGATTAGATTGTTAACTGCTTCAGTGTTTCACATTTTGTTCTCCTTGAAGCAGTTTCTCCTACTCTTGCTGTCCTGTGATCTTTATCTTAAACGTTTCTTTCACTGTCCTATCCTTACTTTAGTCACAGAATGACATTAAAATTACCACTGCCCTATTATGAGGGATTTAACACAATTCTCTAGTAGATGAATGAAATGAAAACAATGATATAGTGGGTGTTTACATACCACAAGCCAATAGTAGTGTGTGGATATGATGACAATAGACTGTCTTGCTTGTAGTGATGACTGTTTTATGAATTACAAACATATCATTACTCCAAACCATCATGCTTGCATTAGGGATTTGTGAAGATCAATTTTTTGGGGCCTGTATGGGTAAAAGGCCAAGACAAGTGCATTCTTTAGGGTATGCTGACAAGAATTCATCCTCTACCATCTTAATGAAGAACCCATCAGGGAAGGGATCCTGGGGGTGGGGGATGGTATGGGATTCTGCCTTTGGGGCTTCTATCTTCTCTCTTCCTTCAGTTCTGACAAACTCATTCTTAATTTTCTTTTTCTTACTTCTCCAACTGGAGTACCTATCCTATAATTCCCCTTTCCACATTCATACCTTTCTATCTCAGAAACCCTTCATTTTTACCAACCTCATTGTTGTACATACAACCCACCAATGCAGAATAGCATGGGGCAATAATACGTATGTGACAACAAGAAACACAGACACTTAACTGACTCAGACAATGTATTTGGAAGTGACACGCATGTGACTTACATGTGATTACATGTTAGCCACATCACAAAAACAGGGTGGAGAATGGAAATCATTCCCTAAGTGAAGACAGATGTGAAGGACTAACATATAAATAAAGGTGAAGCATCAGTCAAGAGAAAAACTGCCTGGTAGCTGTATTTGAGCATGTAATTATCTCTATAGAAGCACAGGAATGTTATCAATAACAAATAAAGTAACAAACTTAGGAAGAATACCTAAAGAGCTAAAGACTTTCCTTCTCATCCTGTGCAGTAAGTCCCCCTGACGTGCAGTTCTTGATAACTTTCCCAAAATCAACCCCATTCCCTAGACCTCTCCAGTACATTTCTTTACAACTCTTCCATCCCCTTCAACCTTCGGCCAGAAGAAGGAGCCACTGGCTCAAAAGCTTGCCAATCACAACTCTCTTTTACGTGTGTGTTCTGCCACTGCTTAGTGAGTAGATTTTTTATCTGTCCAATGAAACTATTTTGTCAATAATTGCTTGTTTTTGTTGTTAGATTTCCTTTATTGTACTTTCTGTCTGCGTGTAGTGGTTCCACCCGCCGACATACTCGCAGTTGCATTGCACAGTCTTTTACTTTCACTGTTTACACAACCCCTCAATAATACACAGTTATGTATGTATGGCCTGTGCACTATTGTTTAAACTTTCCATAAGCCTCATTACTAGTTTGCAGGTGAACCTTCACATACTGCTACAATAGTTTACTGTTGAACATCTACGAGCAGTAAAATCATAACCGCAAAGTTCACGGTTCTTGAAGAATAATCAGGTACGTATGGAGCAGACACTGTCACTGTTTTAACATACAGCGTAATTGTTTAACACTTATTACATTGTTAACTTGAAGCATTGTTGTTGTTCCAACCAGCACAGGTACTTGTCTGAAACTTGGCCGTGGACTGACTGACTCACAACCAAAAATCGGCCCCTTATATATTATCACAATAATAGGTACAGAAACTAGACATTGTTTAAAGTTAAATTTACAGAAATTACAATTAAAACTTAACTCATTAAATTACATTACTGGCCATTAAAATTGCTTCACCATGAAGATGACATGCTACAGACGCAAAATTGAACCGACAGGAAGAAGATGCTGTGATATGCAAATGATTAGCTTTTCAGAGCATTCGTACAAGGTTGGCGCCGGTGGTGACACCTACAACGTGCTGACATGAGGATAGTTTCCAACCAATTTCTCATAAACAAGCAGCAGTTGACCATCGTTGCCTAGTGAAATGTTGTTGTGATGCCTTGTGTAAGGAGGAGAAATGCGTACCATCATGTTTCCGGATTGTAGCCTATAGCGATTGCGGTTTATCGTATCGCAACATTGCTGCTCACATTGGTTGAGATCCAATGACTGTTAGCAGAATATGGAATAGGTGGGTTCAGGAGGGTAATACAGAATACCGTGCTGGATCCCAATGGCCTCGTATAACTAGCAGTCGAGATGACAGGCATCTTATCCGCATGGCAGTAACGAATCGTGCAGACATGTCTTGATCCCTGAGTTAACAGATGGGGACGTTTGCAAGACAACAACCATATGCACGAACAGTTCGAAAACGTTTGCAGCAGCGTGGACTATTAGCTCTGAGACCATGGCTGCAGTTACCCTTAACGCTGTATCACAGACAGGAACGTTTGTGATGATGTACTCAACGATGAACCTGGGAGCACGAATGGCAAAATGTCATTTTTTCAGATGAATCCAGGTTCTGTGTGCAGCATCATGATAGTCACATCCGTGTTTGGCAACATCGCAGTGAATGCGCATTGGAAGCATGTATTCGTCATCACCATACTGGCGTATCACCCGTTTGATGGTATGGGGTGCCATTGGTTACACGTCTTGGTCACCTCTTGTTCAAATTGACGGCACTTTGAACAGTGGACATTACATTTCAGATGTGTTATGACCCATGGCTCTACCCTTCATTCGATCCTTGCGAAACCCTACATTTCAGCAGGATAATGCATGACCGCATGTTGCAGGTCCTGTACAGGCCTTTCTGGATACAGAAAATGTTCGACTGCTGCCCTGGCCAGCACATTCTCCAGATCTCTCGCCAATTGAAAACGTCTGGTCAATGGTGGCCGAGCAACTGGCTCGTCACAGTATGCCTGTCACTACTCTTGATGAACTGTGGTATCGTGTTGAAGCTGCATGGGCAGCTGTACCTGTACGCACCATCCAAGCTCTGTTTGACTCAATGCCCATGCGTATCAAGGTCATTATTAAAGCCAGAGGTGGTTGTCTGGGTACTGATTTCTCAGGATCTATGCACCCAAATTGCGTGAAAATGTAATCATATGTCAGTTCTAGTATAATATATTTGTCCAATGAATACCTGTTTATCATTGCATTTCTTCTTGGTGTAGCACTTTTAATGGCCAGTAGTGTAACTGCATATATCATGGCTCTTTTTAACAGTTTCTTCTACTGCAAAAGTTAGGCCGAATTATCTGTTTAAATCATGAAATTAACAAATATAGTTACATAAACAATACATTTGACAAAACTGTTAATTACTTTGGAATTAATTCAGGGCTGGTTTTGCTAACATGTTTTTGAATAGAGCCAAATAGATACTTTAAGACTACTAGTATTTCGTCTTCCAAATGTATGTAATTAGTATAGAGTTTATGTTTGTTTATATGCCAACAACCGAATTTAAGATATGTTAATGGTAATTAGTTAAAATTAATAAAACGAATTTAAGGAGGCAGATGGAAAAACAAGAGAGGAATTAAAATTATCCCAGCTTGCTTCGTCACATGCTCCTTTGTTGAATTTCACTAGGCGCATGGCAGCACTTAGTATAAAGATCTGACAACTCAAAGCATGTTGCATTCACATGTTTCTAGTACAATAATGGCCAGCAGAAAATTTTAAGTGATGACGATACTGCCAGATGGCGTCTTGAAGATATTCAGATTGAATAATTTAGTGATGAAAATGATTGGGAAGAAACTTCTACCATGTGAAATGGTATAAGTTTGGACGAATGAGAATCTACCGATGGAGTGAAAAGTGATGAAGAAACACAACCTATAGCAAAAACCTGTAAGATTTATCATGATGGTGATGTTGATCTCATGAAGTTTCCTTTTTCTGTGATGCAACAAGGTTTCACCATTCCTCATGGTGTTTGACTAAAAGCCAAATTGTTTTTTCCAACTCTTCTACACAGACAATCTTGTTAGTGAAATTGCAATATGCATGCTAATTAAAATATACAGAAAGCCACTCCTCTTGCAAAACCTACAATGTAGCACTCATGGGAGAACGTTTTGTACATGGCCTTGAATTTGAAGGCAGAATTAGCTAAATATTTTACAGAAGACTGGTTAGAATGAACTCCATTTTCTGTAAACTTGTCTTTCCTATAGAATAATCCTAATCAGACAGATAGTAAGCCAAGTGAGAAATACAAATTCAAAGAAGAAAGGAAGATCATCGTTGCGTGATGCTGAATAGAGGTTAAATGGGGAGATGCATTTTATAATGCAAAAAGAAAAAAAATTAACAAAGGACTGCATGGTCTGCAGCAAATGCAAGAAGAAAGGAGGAAAAAGAGAAACAATGTTCTACTGTGGAACATGCAAGAGAGAGCCTGGAATTCACCAGTATCATACACGAAAAACTACAAATAATCATAAACAAAAACACCATATGTAGTTTCAAAAACTAATGTAAAAGAAAACAAGGCTGTCAAGTGACTTTGTACTGCATTTTATTTTTTTAAAACAGTAATGTAATAACCTATAATTCCTTACATCCTTGTTGTTGTTATGGTCTTCAGTCCAAAGACTGGTTTGATGCTACTCTATACTGTATGAGCCTTTTCATCTCTGAATAACTACTGCAACCTACATCTTACTGAATCTGATTACTGTATTCATCTCTTGATCTCGCTCTATGATTTTTACCCCCCCCCCCCCTCCCCCTCACACAACACACACTTCCCTCCGATACTAAACAGGTAAAACCTTGATGTCTCAGAATGTGTCCTATCAACCAATCCCTTCTTTTGGTCATGTTGTGTTACAAATCTCGTGTCTCCCCAATTCTGTTCAGGACTTCCTTGTAAGTTACATGATCAACCCATCTAATCTTCAGCATTCTTCTGTAGCCCCACATTCCAGAAGCTTCTATTCTCTTTTTATCTAAAGTATTTATTGTTCATGTTTCACTTTGACACATGGCTACACTTCAGACAAATACCTTCAGAAAAGATTTCCTAACACTTAAATCTATGTTTGATGTTAACAGATTTCTCTTGTGTAGAAATGATTTTCTTGCCATTACCAATCTACATTTTGTATCCTATCTACTACAGCCATCATTAGTTATTTTGCTGCCCAAATATCAAAACTCCTCTACTACTTTAAGTGTGTATTTCCTAATCTGATTCATTTAGCCTCACCTGATTTAATTCAGGTACATTCCATTATCCTTGTTTTGCTTTTGTTGGTGTTGATTTTATATCCTCTTTTCAAAACACTGTCAATTCCATTCAACCGTTCTTTCGAGTCCTGTGCTGTCTCTGACAGATCGGCAAACCTCAAAGTTTTTATTTTTTTCTTCCTGAATTTTAATTCCTACTCCAAATTTTTCTTTGGTTTTCTTTATTGCTTGTTCAATGCACAGATTGAATAAACCGGGGATGGGCTACAACCTTGTCTCACTTCCTTCTCAACCATTACTTCCCTTCCATGCCCCTCAACTCTTATAACTGCCATCTGGTTTCTGTACAAATTGTAAATATCCTTTCGTGCCCTATATTTTATCCCTGATACCTTCAGAATTTCAAAGAGAGTATTCCAGTCAACAATGTCAAAACTTTCTCTAAGTATACAAATGCTATAAATGTAGGTTTGCCTTTCCTTACTCTATCCCCTAAGATAAGTTGTAGGGTCAGTATTGCCTCATGTTTTCCTACATTTCTCCGTAATCTAAACTGATCCCCCACAAGATCTACTTCTGCCAGTTTTTCCATTCTTCTGTAAAGAATTTGTGTTAGTATTTTGTAACCATGACTGATTAAACTGATAGTTTGGTAATTTTCACATCTGTCTGCAACTGCTTTCTTTGGAATTGGAATTACCACATTCTTCTTGATGTCTAAAGGTATTTTTCCTGTGTCATATATCTGGCACATCATATGTAAGGTTGTGTCATGGCTGGCTCTTCCAAGGCTAACAGTAGTCCTGACAAAATGTCATCAGCTTCCGGGGCCTTGTTTTAACTTAGATCTTTTAGATACCATCATAGTATATATATAGTTAAGGATCACCAGCCACTTGACCATCTTTTTCTTCCGTGCGAATGCACAAACAGTGCCTGAGCTCTTACGGGAATCAGTAACGCGCCGCGAGTAATGAGTATAATGGGCGGGGGCACTACTAATGTAGTGTGGGGCAATACGTTGAGAATGTGGGTTTCGCGGGAGGCATGCCAGAGATAAATCCCTGCAATCGCACCATCCTCTGTGTCCTCGGTGGCTCAGATGGATAGAGCGTCTGCCATGTAAGCAGGAGATCCCGGGTTCGAGTCGCGGTCGGGGCACACATTTTCATCTGTCCCTGTTGACGTATGTCAACGTCTGTAAGCAGCTAAGGTTGTTCATTTCATTGTAATTTCAGAGTTTTGTCGTATTCTTCTCACAGTATCATATCTCCTATCTCATCTTCATCTACATCTACTTCTCTTTCTATAATATTGCTTTCAGTTTCATCTCCCTAGACACTCTATATACTCCTTCTCCTTCCACATTTCAGCTTTCCCTTCTTTGCTTAGGACTGGCTTACCATTTGATTCCTTGATATTCATACAGCTGCTTCTCTTTTCCCCAAAGGCCTCTTTAATTTTCCTGTAGGCAGGATCTATCTTTATATGTTACTTGAAGGGGCATCACTGCTGTCAGCTGCAGTGGGACATTAGGTGAAATCGGTTGCGATGAGCGAAAATGTGTACCGGACCGGGATTTGATCCCAGGATCTCCAACTTACTAGGCAGGTGTGATAACAATTGCTACATCTGGGACACAGCTTTATCGCGGCTGCATGGACTATCTCGGCATGCCTCATTGCCAATCCGCACTCCCACCAAGCACCACCTATCTGCAGTCCCTTTCCATTATACTCTCATTTGCTACTCAGAGATTCCCACAGGAGGTTGGATGTACCTATGCATTTGCACTGGAGAAAGTGGATTATTGCCCAGCTAGGCTTATTAAGTATATGAATGGATTGTGTCTGTTCCTTCTGACATGTCCGAAAGGAAAGACACCATGCATTCATATAGTATCTGTCTTTCTCCTAGTGAAATGTGCTTCAAAATCCTTACATTTGTCCCTTAGCCATTCATGTTTAGAAATTTTGCACTTCCTGTCAATCTCATTTTTTAGATGTTTATATTCACTTTCCCCTGCTTTCATCAATTACTCAACATCTCTTGTGTTATCCGAGAGTTCCTATTTTTCCTTGTCTTTTTACGTATTTAATGCTCTGCTATCTTCCCTATTTTGTCTCTTAAAGCTACCCATTTGTCTTCTACTGTATTCATTTACCCTGTTCTAGTCAACCTTTGCCTGATGCTCCCTCTGAATCTCTCAACAATCTCTGGTTCTTTCAACTTATCCAGGTCCCACCTCCTGAACTTCTTAACGTCTTCCAATTTCTGCAGTTTTAATTCACAGTTCATAACCAATAAATTGTGTTCAGAGTCCACATCTGCCCCTGGGAATGCCTTATAAATTAAAAACTGTCTCCTAAATCTCTGTCTAACAATTATGTAAGGAGTCTGAAACCTCCTGATGTCTCCAGGTCTCTTCCAAATGTACAGCCTTCTTTTATGATTTTCAAACCAAGTGTTAGTGATGATTAAATTATGCTCTGTACAAAGTTCTACCAGGTGGCATCCTCTCTGATTCCTTTCCCCCAGTCCACATTCACTTATAGTTTTTCCTTCTCTTCCTTTTCCTACTATCAAATTTCAGTCCATTGTCACAATTAAATTTTCATCTTGTTTAACTGTCTGAATAATTTCGTTTACCTCATTACATATTTCTTCAATCTCTTCATCATCTGCTTAGCTAGTTGGCATGTAAACTTGTACTGTTCTGGTGGGCATGGGATTCATGTCTATCTTGGCTACGATAATTCATTTACTATGCTGTCCATTGTAGCTTACCCACATTCCTGTTTTCTTATGCACTATTAAACCCACTCCTGCATACCCCTGTTTCACTTTGTATTTATAACCTTTTAATCACCTGACCAGAAGTCCTGCCACCAAACTTCACTAATCTCCACTGTATCTAATTTCAACCTATCCATTTGCCTTTTCAAATTTTCTAACCTACCTGCTCAATTAAGGCATCTAACATTCTACACTCTGCTCCATAGAATTACCAGTTCTGTTTCTCCTGATGACTATATCCTCCTGAGTAGTCCCTGCCTGGAGATCCAAATGGGGGACTATTTTACCTCTGGAATATTTTACCCAAGAGTACACCATCATCATTTAACCATACAGTAGAGCTGCATGTCCTCAGGAAAAATTATGGCTGTAGTTTCTCCTTGCTTCCAGTCGTTCACAGTACCAGCACAGCAAGGCCGTTTTGGTTAATGTTACAAGACCAGATCAGTCAATCATCCACACTGTTGTCCCTGCAACTACTGAAAAGACTGCTATCTCTCTTCAGGAACCACCCATATTCTGACCTCTCAACAGACACCATTCCATTACTGTTGCACTTACGGTACAGCTATCTGTATCACCGAGGCACACAAGCCACCCCACCAAAGCCAAGGTCCATGGTTTTTGGGAGGGCTTACATCCTTTTCCACATAAAATAAATAAAAGTTGGGGAGAATGCAGTGTATAGAAAAACTGGATTGGAAAGGCTTAAGAGACTTTAAGCTTGGAAAATCATGATAATAGAAATAAAGATAACCTATTATTTTTAAGTAATATTCTGGTGTTATGCAATGTTGTTATTGTTTAAATATGTTGATCTATATGACATCTTTCATTTAAGTGGGAGGATCTGTACTGTAACATTGGATTCTTCAGAGTAACTTATCTAACTCTTATCCTCATAAACTGGTGAAAGATGTTTATGAAAGCTGAAAACGTAGTTTAAATGGTCGTTAAGGGTAAAATATCCAACTGTGCAAATTCTCATTTTTATGTCTGTGCAAATAAATTGGAAGTCATGTCAGCTCCAGACACTCAGGTCAACAACGTTTTTGTTGCAAAGAATGTGAATGATGTTCTTAGCTAAATTGTGGCTACTGAATTTGAAAATGAAATCTGTTTTGGACAATTGGGCTCAGTTTTCATGTACAGTACCTTCCATATATAAAAAAAAACTTGAAAATGCTGCATATTGTTTACTCTGGTATTGCTTAATTACTTTGTTTTTATTTATTTATTTCAGATGTAATTGTTTGCAAACAATCAAAATCTATACAAGGAATTCCATACATGATCCTCAGGTCCGACATTCACCACCGGAGCATGAAGTAGGCCAATGAGTCATGCCAGGCAGGGTTGTTAGGCCTATGATCAAGATCATATGCATACCATAATTTCAAGCCATGTATGATGTATGATCCCAAGTGAAGGATTATATGTGAAAAAATGATAATTGTGGGATTTTTACTTTCTGAATGAGAAATCGTTGTGAAAAAAAAAAAAAAAAAAAAAATCAACTCTGCATTTATTATTAAGTACTGTCAACCAATTATGAAGCACATGCTCAACAATGATGTATGCTTCATGTTAATATTCTTTAATTAAGTTCAAATGGTTCAAATGGCTCTGAGCACTATGGGACTTAACATCTATGGTCATCAGTCTTTAATTAAGTGTAAGAACATCTTCTGACACATGCTCCATGCAGGGGCCTTGTTCTGCTGTAAGATACATTTTAGCACTGCATGTCATTACAATTTGGCTTAATACTTGAATATTCAACTAACAGTGTATATCGGCTAGGTGCTTCCTGTAACATATAATTTCTCATTACATGTGGCTATACCAGCAGCTGTGTTGTGAGTTGTGTAACAATCAGTCTCGGCTCTTCGTGCTCTAGTTTGGTGAGCAAAAGCTAAGTTAAACAACATAAAACATTACCATTTTTTGCTAATTTGTGTAAGTTATTAAGCGGGTGTAATGTCAATTAGTGATGAAGAGATGTGTGGTGTTTCGATGACAAAGAAAAAGGAGATGGCAAGAGGTGAGCAGTCAAAAAATGAGAAACCACAAGACAGGCTTCATCAGTATTGCACAGCATGGGAAGAGGGTCTGACATTTCAGTCATGGACAGCAAAGGACCCTAGTAATTGCTATAAGGCAAAAAGCAAACACTGTGATGATTCTACAGTAGCTACTCTAACTGTATTAAAGAAACACAGCCAGTCAAAAAAGCACATTAATAAAATGAGTGGTATCATTGAAAAATCATGTGCAACTTTTGTGAAGCTTTTGTCTAAAGGCACGACAATGCTGCACAAACAAACCATGGAAGCCAAACTTAAAATTGCCACATTTCTAGCTGCTCATGATATTCCTTTTAATACAGCTGACCATTTGACAGCTATGTTAAAAAGTGCATTTCCTGATTCTAAGATAGCACAAAATATTGTTATGATAAGAAACAAAAGCACAGCTGTTATAAGAAAAGCTATTGTACCTTCTCATAAAAGTAATCTTATTTTCAAGCTTCAAAAAAGTAAAATTCCCGTTTTGACAGATGAAAGCACCAACATTGCTCCGGTCAGTTCTGCTTGCATTTTTGTGTGCTGTTATGACAGAGTGGAAGGCGAAATATTGAGCAAAATCTTTGATTTGACCAAAATAATGACAGTGGCTGTAGTTGGGGCAACAGAGGCTAACTTGCATGACAAACTCCCTCAGTCCTAAATACAACATTGTGTTCCATTAGAAAACATCATTGGTTTTGGCTCAGATGGTGCAAATGCTGCTGTAGGGAAGCACAATCCAGTACCCAATTACTAAAAGAGTTTCTTCCTGGAATCATATTAACAAAATGTATTTGTCATTCAGATCAGTTGTGGGCTGATGATGACTGCAAGTCACTTCCTAGTTGATGTGAGGAATTTGCAAGAGATGTACACAATTACTTAAAACTACGTTGCAAATGGCAATGTCAGCTAGCTCAATTATGAAAAATATATGCATCTTAAAGTACATAAAATACTACATCCAGTGCAGACTCAATGGCTTTCATGTTGGAGCAATGAAGCATTTATTTTATTTTTTATTGGTCAGTGGGCAACAGAAAAGGTTAATAAACCCAAAGAGATTCTAAACTTTCTCTGTGGTCCATTTATTAAACTGTATTTCCATTTTCTAAAGTGGATTTTGCCCATATTTAATACAATGAATGCTTACTTCTGGTCTCCAAAAGCTGTTGCGCTAAACTTAAGGAAACAAATGGAAAAATCTTTTAAAGACATGTTGCTAACCTGTATGAAACAGGAGTGTGTTCACAAAAAATCTTTGGACACAATTATTGTGGATCCTGTAGAGGCTGCAGATGAGAGGCATGTTTTAGACATTAACAGCATGCATTTAGATGTAGAACTTCTGCAAGCAATGAAGTCAAAGAATGTTTTGGCCATGCCTCATTTCATAAAGGAATTTAGGGAGAGATGCCACAACTTCTTAATTTGTGAATGTAAAGAAATTCAGATGTGTTTTAAATTTAATGACCCTCTGCTAGAACATTTATCTGTGTTGTCTCCAAAAAGAGCTTTGTCTCCTGCAGAGAGAGAAGGTATGCCTACTTTAACAACACTGGCAGATCTTGTACCAGAAGTTAAACCATCTGAGATGCAAAAAGGGGTGATGAATGGTGCTCTCTGCCCTTGGATATGGCTCCAGCATATATTTCTTCAGAATCTGAACCTGATAGCTTTTGGCACAAGGTACATTTAGCTTTTCACATAATAGGCTGTGTATGAACTTTTAAAATAATTTTACTTTAAACTATATATGAAGGGAAAAGTGTTATGCCATGCTCTAAAAGCAAGTAAATATAGGCTTTATTAAATTGCAATGTACATATCTTTCATGTAGTCAAATCTCAAGTGATGAGAGAGTATTCAGGTAAGGTAAAAATCATTACTGCCAGAAGATTATCAGCTGTTTGATTGTTACTGTTACCACCCTTACTGTCAACTATTGAGATTATTTAATGAATGAGGAAGGGTGAGAGATGAGATATCCCAATTCCGAAATTTTCAATATTACTTTTTAAAAATTAATTTCCTTTTTAAATTTTTATTTTCAGCAAGATATTCAGAATGAAAATGAAGTTGAGAAACTAAATGTCTGTATCTATCATGAATAGGACTCTACTGACATCACAGTGCATCAAATGGTCCGACAGCTGCTGCTCTACATTCTAGCCAAAGCAACCAAGTTTTTGATTGAAAGAATGACCACTGATCATCTGTACCCATCAAAGGATGCAGGTGAAGTTGATAAGTTTCCAACTATATCAGACGATTATACTGAAGTCAGTGACAGTGAATAGATTCATCCAGACAAGTACAAATAGTTGTAGCAGCAACATTGTTTACTACCAATTTAATTTGTTAAATAGTTTCAATGTTGTAGTGGTCCTTAGGCCAATTCATACTATAAGTGTAAGCCAAGATAGTAGTAGGTGAGCAGAGATTGAAAAATAAAAATGTATGATATTTTCAGTGGTAATATGGTGTTTTTGTAGTGGGTTGTATAATCCATTTGCAGTGACTTCCTAAAAACACTAATGTCAGAGTTGGTAAGTGTATGATAAAGATCATATGCACACCATAATTTCAAGTTCTGTATGATGTGTGATACTTTTTGAAGGATTATACGCAAAGATATGATAATATTAGGATTTTTACTTTCTGAGTGAATAACTTTTGTGAAACAAATCAATTTGGCATACATTACAGGTTACTATCAAGCGATTACAAAACACTTGCATGACAATGAACTACATTTACATTAAGATTCTGTAGTTGATTTTAAGAATGTCTTCCAATATGATACACGCTCCCTGCAGAGGACCTTGTTGTGCAGTAAAGTATATTTTAGCACTGTGTGTCATTACAGTTCAGCTTAATACTTAGATATTTAACTGACAATGGATTTTGGCTAGGTGCTTCCTACAGTGTAGGATTCTTCATTATGCGTGGTTACACTGGCAGCTATGCTGTGAGCTGTTTAACAATCATTTGCAACTGATCTGTTGTAGTACAGTACATAGGACACCTTGTTACACAATATATAATCTTAACAATTTTTATTAATTTGTGTAATTTATTAAGCGGATGTAATGTCAATTAGTGATGAAGAGATCTGCAGTGCTTCTACACCAAAGAAAAAAGAAATGCAAACAGGTGAGTAGCCAAAAAGCACAGGCTTCAGCAAAATCACACTTCATGTGAGGAGGATCCAGCATTTTGTTTATTGATAGTAAAGGGCCCTAATAATTGGTATAAGGCAAAATGGAAACACTGCTATGATTTGGTAGAAGTTACTTTAACTTTATTAAAGAACAACAGCAATAAAAAAGGACAGTAATAAAATGCACGATATCACTGAAAAATCATGCACAATTTGTGCAAAGTGCTTGTCTAAAGGTACAACAATCTTGACGAATAAACTAAGGAGGCCAAGCTTAAAATTGCCACATTCCTAGTAGCTCATAATATTCCTTTTAATACAACTGGCCATTTGACAGCTATTTTAAAAAGTGCATTTCCTGATTCTAAGATAGCACAAAAAATTGTTATGAAAAGGAACAAGAGCACAGCTGTTGTAAGAACTGCTACTTTATTTCCTATCTTCAAAAAATAAAATTCTCCATTTTGATAGATGAAAGTACTGATATTGCTTCAGTCAATTCTGCTTACATTGTTGTGCGCTATTATGACAGAATGGGAGACCAAATACTGAGCAAACTCTTCAATTTGACTGAAATAATGACATGCCTCTAACTGTGGCTGATTTGTATCAGAAACTCACTCAAGCCTTTGCACAGCATAATATTCCATTAGAAAACATCATTGGTTTTGGGTCAGATGGTGCAAGTGCTATGGTGGGGATGCATTATTCTGTATGTGTTTCTTCCTGGAATCATTTTAACAAAATGAATTTGTCATCCACATCACTTACGTGCTAATGATGGTTGCAAGGCACTTCCTGGTTGTTGTGAGGAACTTGCAAAAGGTATTCACAATTACTTGAAACATAGGTGCACACAACAATATCAAAAATATATGCAGCTTGAAGTGCATAAAATGCTATATTCAGTGCAGCCCATTGGTTTTCACTTTTTTCTGTTGTTAAATGAATCTTGGAGCAGTGGGATGCAATAATTTTGTTTTTCATTAATCAGTCCAAAGAGATCCTAAACTTGCTCCGTGATCCATTTCTTAAATTGTATTTCCAACTTCTA
This sequence comes from Schistocerca serialis cubense, assembly GCF_023864345.2. Lineage (NCBI taxonomy): Eukaryota > Metazoa > Arthropoda > Insecta > Orthoptera > Acrididae > Schistocerca > Schistocerca serialis. The sequence continues at coordinate 468,283,439 of NC_064643.1, forward strand.
AAGTGGATTCTGGCCTAATTTAAGGCAATGAATGCTTGCCCTCAGTCTTCAAAAGTTGTAGCACTAAACTGAAAGAAATAAATGGAAAAATCTTTTAAAGACTTTTGCTACTCCACATGTCTAGAATGTCTATAAGCAATGAAGTTGAAGGATGTTTTGGCCAGGCTTCATCTTATAATGGAATTCAGGGAGAGATGCACAACTTCTTAAATCATGGATGTAAAGGAATTCAGCTGTAATTTAAATTTGATGACCCTCTGTTAGGACATTTATTCATATCATCTTCAATAAGAGCCTTGTCTCATACAGAGAAAGAAGTTACACATGCTTTAACAGCACTGGGAGATACTGGACCACGAGTTAGACCACTTGAATGGCAAAAGTGGATGATGAATAGTGCTCTTTGCCCTTGGATGTGCTTTAAGTAGATGTTCTCTCAGAACCTAAACGTGATAGATTTTGGTGCAAAGTATGTTTTGCTTTTCATTATAATATGCCATGTATGAACTTTTAAAATAATTAATTATTTATATATAATTTTAGTTTGAATCCATGTATGAATGGAAATGTGGGCTTAATACTTAGGCCAGTTAAAGCTTTCCAGATTCTTATAAAGGCTGTGTCACCATAAGCTAATAAGCTAATCTTCTTTTTTTTATTACTGTGGCCTGATCTTACATTTTGGTGACCTCTGGGCCTTCTTAATACATTCCATCCACAGAACATGAAATTATCATTTAACACGTTGACTGCCACATAGCCACTAGCAGCCTCAGAGGCAGCTCTGCTGCACTGGCCACAGACCTTGTGGCGATCAATGTGTTAAGCAGTCCTGCTCCATTGGTAAGCAGATCTATGAAGATGTCTTATTGAAGCTGTATATAACGTAAGGGAAGGGCAACCACTCACCAATAGTGAATCAATGTGTGGAGAACATAAACACGTGACAGTAAACAGCAGTCATATTGGCTTTCAAGTGCTAGCTCTTTTTCTAACAGAAATACACTCATTCACACAGACAGACAGACAGACAGACAGACAGAGACACCGAAACCCACACTGCCATGCCCATGGCAAGACTCAGTCTTGCTGTGGCCGTGTGTGTGTGTGTGTGTGTGTGTGTGTGTGTGTGTGTGTGTGTGTTACTCCATCCAGGAATTTTCATTACTTTCACATCTTGTCAAAGCTGATTTTTTTTTAATCCTGAGTGGTAACAACTGATGCCTGGAAGGTATAATCTTCCTTATGCACTCTCCATCCCAGAGTGTGAGCCTTAAGGAATTGTCAGTATTCTGTGATATGACAAGAACAATGATTCAAAGCAAAAAAGTCTAGTAAACACGGGCTCTAGGATGATACTTAAAGATCTATGAGCATTTTTTCATCTTCAGTACTGTGGAACAGATCTCTTCTACTGTAGGCCCTTTGCTTTCCATATTCTGAGAGATGGTAGTATTGATGAAAACAATAAAGAAGTCCAGGAAATATGGGTTCTAAAGTGTGTACCTCAAGAGGTATGAACACTTGTTCATCTTTGCTGCTGTAAAACACATTTACATCTACATCTACATCCATACTCCGCAAGCCACCTGACGGTGTGTGGCGGAGGGTACCTTGAGTACCTCTATCGGTTCTCCCTTCTATTCCAGTCTCGTATTGTTCGTGGAAAGAAGGATTGTCAGTATACCTCTGTGTGGGCTCTAATCCCTCTGATTTTATCCTCATGGTCTCTTCGCGAGATATACGTAGGAGGGAGCAATATACTGCTTGACTCTTCGGTGAAGGTATGTTCTCGAAACTTTGACAAAAGCCCATACCGAGCTACTGAGCGTCTCTCCTGCAGAGTCTTCCACTGGAGTTTATCTATCATCTCCGTAACGCTTTCGCAATTACTAAATGATCCTGTAACGAAGCGCGCTGCTCTCCATTGGATCTTCTCTATATCTTCTATCAACCCTATTTGGTACGGATCCCACACTGCTGAGCAGTATTCAAGCAGTGGGCGAACAAGTGTACTGTAACCTATTTCCTTTGTTTTCGGATTGCATTTCCTTAGGATTCTTCCAATGAATCTCAGTCTGGCATCTGCTTTACCAACGATCAACATTATATGATCATTCCATTTTAAATCACTCCTAATGCGTACTCCCAGATAATTTATGGTATTAACTGCTTCCAGTTGCTGACCTGCTATTTTGTAGCTAAATGATAAAGGATCTATCTTTCTGTGTATTTGCAGCACATTACACTTGTCTACATTGAGATTCAATTGCCATTCCCTGCACCATGCGTCAATTCGCTGCAGATCCTCCTGCATTTCAGTACAATTTTCCATTGTTACAACCTCTCGATACACCACAGCATCATCCGCAAAAAGCCTCAGTGAACTTCCGATGTCATCCACAAGGTCATTTATGTATATTGTGAATAGCAACGGTCCTATGACACTCCCCTGCGGCACACCTGAAATCACTCTTACTTCGGAAGACTTCTCTCCATTGAGAATGACATGCTGCGTCCTGTTATCTAGGAACTCCTCAATCCAATCACACAATTGGTCTGGTAGTCCACATGCTCTTACTTTGTTCATTAAACGACTGTGGGGAACTGTATCGAACGCCTTGCGGAAGTCAAGAAACACAGCATCTACCTGTGAACCCGTGTCTATGGCCCTCTGAGTCTCGTGGACGAATAGCGCGAGCTGGGTTTCACATGACCGTCTTTTTCGAAACCCATGCTGATTCCTACAGAGTAGATTTCTTGTCTCCAGAAAAGTCATTATACTCGAACACAATACGTGTTCCAAAACTCTACAACTGATCGACGTTAGAGATATAGGTCTATAGTTCTGCACATCTGCTCGACGTCCCTTCTTGAAAACGGGGATGACCTGTGCCCTTTTCCAATCCTTTGGAACGCTACGTTCTTCTAGAGACCTACGGTACACCGCTGCAGGAAGGGGGGCAAGTTCCTTCGCGTACTCTGTGTAAAATTGAACTGGTATCCCATCAGGTCCAGAGGCCTTTCCTCTTTTGAGCGATTTTAATTGTTTCTCTATCCCTCTGTCGTCTATTTCGATATCTACCATTTTGTCATCTGTGCGACAATCTAGAGAAGGAACTACGGTGCAATCTTCCTCTGTGAAACAACTTTGGAAAAAGACATTTAGTATTTCGCCCTTTAGTCTGCCATCCTCTGTTTCAGTACCATTTTGGTCACAGAGTGTCTGGACATTTTGTTTTGACCCACCTACCGCTTTGACATAAGACCAAAATTTCTTAGGATTTTCTGCCAAGTCAGTACATAGAACTTTACTTTCGAATTCATTGAACGCCTCTCGCATAGCCCTCCTCACACTACATTTCGCTTCGCGTAATTTTTGTTTGTCTGCAAGGCTTTGGCTATGTTTATGTTTGCTGTGAAGTTCCCTTTGCTTCCGCAGCAGTTTTCTAACTCGGTTGTTGTACCACAGTGGCTCTTTTCCATCTCTTACGATCTTGCTTGGCACATACTCATTTAACGCATTATGTACGACCGTTTTGAACTTTGTCCACTGATCCTCAACACTATCTGTACTTGAGACAAAACTTTTGTGTTGAGCCAACAGGTACTCAGAAATCTGCTTTTTGTCACTTTTTCTAAATAGAAAAATCTTCCTACCCTTTTTAATATTCCTATTTACGGCTGAAATCATCGATGCCGTAACTGCTTTATGATCGCTGATTCCCTGTTCTGCGTTAACTTTTTCAAATAGTTCGGGTCTGTTTGTCACCAGAAGGTCTAATATGTTATCGCCACGAGTTGGTTCTCTGTTTAACTGCTCAAGGTAGTTTTCAGATAAAGCACTTAAAAAAATTTCACTGGATTCTTTGTCCCTGCCACCCGTTATGAACGTCTGAGTCTCCCAGTCTATATCCGGCAAATTAAAATCTCCACCCAGAACTATAACATGGTGGGGAAATCTACTCGAAATATTTTCCAAATTATCCTTCAGGTGCTCAGCCACAACAGCTGCTGAGCCAGGGGGCCTATAGAGACATCCAATTACCATGTCTGAGCCTGCTTTAACCGTGACCTTCACCCAAATCATTTCACATTTTGGATCTCTGTCAATTTCCTTCGATACTATTGCACTTCTTATCGCTATAAACACGCCTCCCCCTTCACTGTCCAGCCTGTCTCTACATTCCAATCTGAGTTTAGGATTTCATTACTGTTTACGTCTGGTTTCAGCCAACTTTCTGTCCCTAGTACTATATGGGCGTTGTGACCGTTTATTAATGAGAGCAGTTCTGGGACCTTTCTGTAGATGCTCCTGCAGTTTACTATTAGCACATTAATATTGTTATTCCCTGTTGCATTTTGCCTACTCCTACCTTGCCGCGTCTCAGGAGGCGTCTTGTCGGGCCTAGGGAGGGAAGTATCTAACCTAAAAAACCCCTATGTGCATTCCACACGTACTCCGCTACCCTTGTAGCCGCTTCCGGTGTGTAGTGCACGCCTGACCTATTCAGGGGGACCCTACATTTCTCCACCCGATAGCGGAGGTCGAGAAATTTGCACCCCAGATCTCCGCAGAATCGTCTGAGCCTCTGGTTTAAGCCTTCCACTCGGCTCCAAACCAGAGGACCGCGATCGGTTCTGGGAACGATACTACAAATAGTTAGCTCTGATTTCACCCCACGAGCGAGGCTTTCTGCCTTCACCAATTCCGCCAACTGCCTGTACGAACTGAGGATGACCTCTGAACCCAGACGGCAGGAGTCATTGGTGCCGACATGAGCAACAATTTGCAGTCGGGTGCACCCAGTGCTCTCTGTCACCGCCGGCGTCCTCCACATCTCGGATGAGACCCCCCGGCAAGCAGACAGAGTGAACACTGGCCTTCTTCCCCGACCTTCCCGCTATTTCCCTAAGGGGCTCCATCACCCGCCTAACGTTGGAGCTCCCAATAACTAATAAACCCCTCCCCCCGTGTGCCTGCTCGGACCTTGCTGAAGGAGCAGCCACGTGTCCACTCACAGGCAGAGCGGGCGATGCCACACGGCCAGCCTCCACATTGACCCTCCGCCTCGTGCGCCGCGAACGCCGCTGAACCCACCACTCCCCTTGGGGAGAGGGTGGCCCAACCGCGCCTAGTACACGCGAAGATGTCTCGACAGCAGGGACAGTGGGTGTACCTTGCGACGCACCAGACTCCCCACTGCCGCTACACTCCGAGGCAGCAGCCTGAAGACGGCTGACCGCGGCCATCAACACGCTCAGCTGTTCACGAACAGTGGCCAGCTCCTCCTGCGTCCGTACACAGCAGTCACACATCCTATCCATCCTAAGGAATCAATTTACTGAAGAGAGTTAATCAACCTTTAACTAGACTGCTAATTCACTAAAGGCGGCTGTTTATTCACTAAACTGTGGTTGCTAGGCACTTCTTGTAGAAAACAATGAAAATAGCACTACCTGTCTCTGGACTGTATTGAAAACAAACACTAGCACTACTGGCACTATGGTTGACTAAAGGGACTCTCTGACTGTGTTCAAAACAAACACGAAATCTATGGAACTATTAATAGCACTCGACAATTAAAGCTTCCTAAAAGCAAATACACACGGAAGAAGAAGTGACAAGTAAGAAAAATACAGTTAATACTTAAATTAAGGTAGCTTGCTGCACAGCAGACGTGAAGCAGACGGCAGTTACGACGACACTCGTACTGAACAAGTGCTCATAACCATTAAGGTATGTGTGTCAGAGCCCAGGTTTACTGCACTTTTTTGTGTCAGATGGACGTTCCTGTCATGTACATGAATACTGGACATTCCTCCTGGGACACCCTGTATAGTTTTCTGGTGATTGGTGTGAAGAAAGACATTTAATAATGTAATGAGAGTCTCTTTACGAAACTGAGAACAGTAAATACTGATGAAATCTTCTTGGGTTGCCAGCTGCATGAATACTGGACATTCCTCCTGGGACACCCTGTATAGTTTTCTGGTGATTGGTGTGAAGAAAGACATTTAATAATGTAATGAGAGTCTCTTTACGAAACTGAGAACAGTAAATACTGATGAAATCTTCTTGGGTTGCCAGCTGCATGAATACTGGACATTCCTCCTGGGACACCCTGTATAGTTTTCTGGTGATTGGTGTGAAGAAAGACATTTAATAATGTAATGAGAGTCTCTTTACGAAACTGAGAACAGTAAATACTGATGAAATCTTCTTGGGTTGCCAGCTGCATAACTCTATCATTTTGATGCTACGGTTTTCTTTGAGGTTTTTGGGATCCTGTAAAATGTAATGTATTATAGATTCTTGATGATTACACACCTACTTATCATAACATAACATAGAATACCTATGTGTACTCACTGAGAGTTTGGGGCAGTTCTACTCAAAGCACCTGAAAAGGATAATTAATGACAATGGAACCATTAACCCAGCTGAACATCCAGATATGCTGTCTACCAATCATAGAATGGATAACTAAACACATAAGCACTTAAAAACCACACTTTACTTTATTTCTGGACATTTGTTTGATATTACTGTGGATTGCACATTGGGTGCTAGAATTCCCTTTTATAACATATAACAAATGATACTCTGTATCTTGAGCACCATTTATATGTTTTTGATATATCCAACAGTATGCAAAAGCTTTAAATCCCATCTTTAGAGTTAGCTGAGCCTTAAAATTGTTTTCAGTTTAAACTGTAATGGGTGCAGTTATCTTGAAGTTCTCTTTGTTATGTACATTGGCCTTAAATGCTGTGTTGCAAAACAGTTCGTTAGCTTTTAAGAGATGGTAATGTAGTTAGTATGTAACATTGACTTGTTAAGTCAGGTGCAAGCTATATTAATTCACGCGAAATAATTTCCAATAAGACACCAGTCTTTATTTAAGGCCAGAAGCCCTATAACATTTTAATAAATGCTATACATGAATATACAGTAAATAAATAAATAAATAAATAAATAAATAAATAAATAAATTTAATAAATAGTACTTTTATTTCATCAGTTGCAGTTAGGATTCCTTAAATTTTTCCTTGCGATAAAAATAACAGTTTAATTGTTGTTAACATATACAAAAAAAAGGTCTCAAGTAATTTTCAAGCATCAGTTACATCACTGAAATTCTTATACAAAATAATTGAAATACACATTTCCATTTACATTTTAAAAACTTTCATCAGGTAAAACAAAATACTAAAATTGGAATTGACTTATTACTTAATGGAAGAATAGTCTAGAACTATTTCAGTAATTTTGTTTTTGAAGGAAGTAAAACTGAGCTGAGAAAAGAGAGAAGTTGGAAGCCAAAGCAAGCACTGGGAAGTTAAGTTCATGTTCCAACTATTGTAATGGTAAGTTGGGCTCTAATAATAGAACCATACGTTTCACATTCTAATTGGTCCATCTGATAACTATTCCACATCTTATGAAACTTGATGTGTTGACAGCTGGTGTGAACCCATTTTTCCCCAATAAAATGTTTTTATATTTTTATTTTCATTGTGTGTGTTATTAAAATGGCTGTTCCATATTAATAAGCTTACTTTGATTGCAGAATCCAAAGGGAAGGAAATAGGAAAAAATTGGCAGATTAAACCAAAATGAGGGTTAAGGTGCTCTTGACACTGGCCAGTATTAACATTTTTTTAGAATTACTCTGTGCTGAATGACATTATGACTAACCAGTAAACTGTCTTTCTCGAAAATCAAAATGACCATATGTAATGGTGAATACTAATCAAATCAAACTTTGGATGTTTGAATTTCTGCTCCTGTGCACTGTGGCTTCAAGCAAAGGAGCACAGTGATTAAGACATTAGAATCTCATGTGGGTGTAGTGGGGTTCATATTCCCATTCAACCTTTCTGAGTTAAGTATTCTTTGGTTTCACTAAATCATTGAAAGTTAATGCTGTGATGGTTTGTTTGATGAAGACCACAGCTAGTTTTGTGTTCCCATCTTATCCATTCCAAGTGTGTGCTGTGTATATAGGAATCTCATCATTGATAGTGTATGAAACTTTTAACTTCCTCTGTAAATGACTTTATGATCTATATTATTTTGCTTTTTACAAGAAAATGCCTTGACACTGCAAACAAAATGTTTATTGGTTCTCGAGGACTAGCTCTTTATAAGAAAGCTGACAGTGGATACAATAGACAAGAGTTGTGTAAGGTATGGAAAGTTCTATCAGAGTGCAAATAATTTGAGAGAAAAGATAAAAAAGCTCACCAAATAGTAGAAGTGTTGAATCATTGATAAGCACAGAAGTTTTTATTATTTTCTGTGTACCTTTTGATGACTCAACATTTCTATTACTGAATTAGCTATTACCTTATTCTCCTAAATTATATTTACTAATAAAATGAATATTAAAAGGATATGCAAATTACTGAGGTATTAATCATACATGTAGGTAATATGTACACTGTTTAGAAAACTGTTGAAATTACATTTGGTGGAAGGAGCTGGAGCAAAGTACACTTTGTGTATGGGTGGATTACCATAGGCATAAGCCTGCAACACATGAAAAACCTTAAAATGTAATCATTAGTAGCACAAAGTGGAACCTGTCAGTGGAAGATCAGTTGTATGGAAATATACATACCATTATCTAATTTTTGTCCAGTGTATCCTGTGTCACCATCCTGATGGTGGGCTAATTCTTGAACACTGTGTGAAGAATAAACATTCTATATGTAGCTTAAAAATGTTTGCTTGCCAAAAAATGTCATTTATGAAGTATATAAAAGTTGTGGTGTTTCATCTTCCATCCTTCCTGATGCAACCTTCTGATATAAAATGATCAAACAGGTAAAAATGAGATAACTCTCTTCCTTACTGTAATTGAGATGGTTCTTTTTTTATCATTAAGTGAGCTGTTTGCTACTGTTTATAAAAGTAATGTGTAGATGGCAAATGTATAGCTAATCTCAATCTATTGGACATCATATTAGCATCAAACTGTTTACAATATCAGACATAAGATTTGATAGCAAATCTGAAATATTTCTCTTTGTTGCATTGTACTGTAAGATAGTCCATACATTTAAATGATACAACACGTTGTATGTAGTAGTAATGTGATGTCTGTATCAGCACAATGGATGGATGGGTGAGGCAGAAGCTATTTGAAGAAACTTCACAATTTAACAACAGAAATAATTCCGATGAACATTACAATGCTACTGGTAAGATCTGTGAAAAAAATTGTAAAATCTCTTCCTAAGAAAACTGAGAAATGTAAGTAATTAGTATATGGCCCATGTCACATTTATTACAATGGTAAGTGTACAGTAAGTGTTACTATTAGAAACTTTGACTTTCCTTCAACATTATATTTGTTTTTAGGAAGGAAGACTTTAATTCAGTCATCAAAAAAAGGCTGGAAAATCATACAGCTCAATTCTATGTCTCTCTTCATTGGGAATTACACCTTAGCATGAGAATTACAATACATTTTTTACAACTATACCTTTTCTATAAAGGTTATTCCATTACTGCTGACGGAATTAGCATTTTTTCCCTCATTGTGTAATGGAGTTTCAGTTTCCATATACTTGTTACACAAATTGACCATTGCACTGCTTCCATTTTAGTTCCCTGATAGCAATGTCTTCAAATCATCTGTTCAGGTTTTGCTGTAAGAATGTTGTAAAAGAGGATGTACAGTGAACACTTGTTCTCCAAGAGGCACTATAAGATAGGCTGTTTCATTATAAAAGCTTTTTGGACAAGGGAGAACAAATCATAAAACAGAAAAATATGAAAGGAGATGATGAAAATTTGTAGTAATATAATTTTTATCTGTTTGGAAACAAATTGTTTCAAAGAATAATCTAGCAGTGGCTCACAGTGCTCTTGAAACAATAGGAGAGCACACTTATCAGAGCCATCAGATTTTGGTCTCTCAATAAATCTGCTTACAAAATATATGAAAAAGTATGCAAGTGCTGCAGATCCTAAGAAAATTTGCTACACCATGAATAAAGCAGACAAAAGGAATATGAGATAGATGCAAACAAACAAGAGTGCATTCTCATTCTGCAGTGAAGTGTGGGCTGATCTGAAACTTCCTGGAAGATTATAACTGTATGCTGGACTGGGACTCAAACTTGGGACCTTTGCTTTTCATGGGCAAGTACTCTCTGGCTAAGCTATCCAAGCATATCGTGACTCACCCTTAAAATTTTACTTCCACCAGTACCTCTTCTCTTACCTTCCCAACTTCACAGAAGTTCTCCTGCATACCTTGCAGGACTTGAACTCCTGGAGAGCACTTGTCTGCAAAAGGCAAAGGTTCCAGGTTCAAGCCCTGGTTTGGCACACAGTTTTAATCTGGCAGGAAGTTTCAATACATCTATCGTATCTTCTGTGATGCTGAGAGGCTACCCTGTCTTGTTCTTCTCGAGTTGGAGGAGAAATCTGTGAGGGAAAAGATATAATGGATGTGTATTTGCCAGTCTGTTGCCAACACCTATACAGTTGTTTTATTTTTCCTCTTTCTGTTTGTTCCAAGTCTGCTATGGAGAATGTGGCAGTTATTCATTTTCATAAAGTGTTACGTTAATCTACAAGTACAAATTCATTTACATGGTAATGTATTAAAATGAAATCTGGTTTTTGACAGTAATTACCTCCTGCACTGTTTATTCTATATCACAGAATGCTCCTTGAAAATGATTGAGAGACAGCAAATGTAGCTTAAGAGCTATTGTGCTTTGCAATCAGTGAGTAAGACAGTTTGTCATATATGAACAGTAAAATATTCTTGAGATAGTCATATGTTTTTTGTATTATTGCCTCATGTGTTTCTGCATAATTCATTTTGTTCTAGGCACTTATATTAATAAATTATCTGCAGCTACATAAAGAAACCATGGTAGTTGCAGATGATGTAAATAACATTGATCAAGAAAGGTAACAGCCAAAGTAGATGAACAATTTGCATTCAGACTGTTATATACGGAAGTTTAATGAAGCATTACTAACAGATCTTCAGAATTAGCTGTGATATGTTGATTTAAGCAACTTATGACATTAAAAAGTATAGTGGAGAGTAGTCTTATAGCATTTGGCTACCCAGACTGAAGTTTTCTGTAGTTTCCCTAAATCACTACAGACGGTTTTTAGGATGGTTACTTTGGGTATGACATGGTAAATTTCTTTCACAACCTTAAGCGAGAGCTTCATCTTTAATAACTACTTCACCAACATAACATGTGGCTCTAACCTTCCTTTCTCAAAATAATAACCCAGAGCTTCTTACTTATCTACGATAGTTGCAATACCTTTTGTTAATGGTCATCACATATTGAGTCACCAAAGGAATGGGAAACAAATTACGTGCTTGGGGAAAAAGTAATCACGAGATTGGTGTCAATAACATATATATGTATACATAACTCTACTGATAGTTTTTTTATGTGCCTGGGATGGAACAAGTGCCATACCGTCCCTTTCCACGTTTTTGTCAAATGTTTTTATGTCAATAACTGAATATCTTATATTGAAGATTCTTCAGTCTTATTCAAAGTATTTTACTGTGTTAACTGTTGCAATACAACTCTTAATGTTGTTATAAAACTTTTGCTGATGATAAGATGACTGTGTTTTGAGGGAAACAAGGTATAAAGTGAATGTTTGACTTGGTAGCACATTGCATGGAGGAAGGGACACCATGGTTGAAGTCCCGGTGTGGCAAACAATTTTAACATGTCATGTCACAAACACTGTTTGCGATAACCTGAGCCAACATAATTTCTTATGAAATTCTAGAGCTGCTCATCATGTTTAAAAGTACACTTTAGTAACTTTTTGACTATGAATTGTCTAACTGGAACAGGCCCAAAGCATTAATTCATTACCATCTTGGTAGTGTCTGCTCAAGATTCTTAAGCCATTATAGTCTTCTTTCATTGATAAAATAAAATAGAATTCAAAATATTCTTCTTCCACTGGTCCATTCTGAAAGATAACTTAAAGGATATAAGAATGGATATACAGTATAAGAAAGTAATATGCAAGAGACTGATTATATTTTGTGCTGGTGAGTTATAAAAGCATGATAGGCTGCTCACAAATTACAATGCAGTTCTCTATTTTTTACTTCAGACATCTTATATAACACTATATGGCAAATTGAAGCTGGAAAGATGCCTAATCAAAGACCTAGAAAAAGTCCCATGTGTGTTTTGTTATACAAGTTGTTGTTATGTTGAAAATCTTATCAGGTTCATTTGTTGAAGTGGATAGCTACAATGCAAAATGTGCGAGTGAGCTTGCGCGCACCCCCCCCTCCCCCCCCCAACACACACACACACACACACACACACACACACACACACACACACACACACAGAGGTAGGTGTGTGTGTGTGTGTGTGTGTGTGTGTGTGTGTGTGTGTGTGTGTGTGTGTGTGTCACTTTCAATTATTTTCAAACGTTATGAAAATGTAATAAGGAGTTAAACAAAATCATTTGGCTACTCACATGAAACAACTGCAGCAATTAATCTGTCCAAGCCACTTCTAATATCAAATAATGCACTATATCAGAGAGTTCTAGATTTCAGTAATTACTGCCAATCACATATCGATTATATCTCTTTGACAGGGGAGGAATCTAGCAGTTATTTCAGACAAGAAACAGAAAATGTTGCTAAACTTTTAAGCATTTGGCTAATCACTTGACTGAAAATTTTCATGGAATACATAGTTTAAAAAACAGTTGTGGTACATCCCAGCTGTCAACAATCATAGTTAACATAAGGTCACACTTTACAGTACCAGGAACATGTGCTTAACCTTTTGAGGTAGCAAAACAAATTGTAGTAGATGTGATTTTTGAATAATTTCTTACATCTTCTAGAGCAAAGGCTGTGCTGTTTCCTGATATTTTTCCCAACATCTATTTCACATGTTCATAAGACAATCCACAAGCAACTGGTAGAGGGGAGCTTATGATTGTAATAGTTGCATATTATAATTAACTATTCTGAAGAGATAATCCACATCAAGTTAAAATGCCACCTGCAGATGCTGTGTATTGCTTTTGACATAGGGAAAGGTTCAGGACGATTTGCAGATGTCATTTCATACAATTCTACCAGTTGGTTACAAATATGTAATACTGGGCATAATTCTTCTTTCCACTGCCTGTCGATGTCTGCTAACAGATTACCTGTTGGCTGTGGAATTGAAAAGCAGCAGCTTTTGCTATCCAAGATTTTGATCTGTGTAAACTTAAAAAATGATTAAAATTGTAAATACATTAGGATACATTTCTAATTTACATGCTCATTCAGGGGTTACACATTAAGCTGCACAAATGCTAAATATGTTATAGACTTAAATTCCTTTCTCTGTATTTGTTTGGTTTATTTTATCTGAACTGGGAAGTACAAAACATACAAAAATAAATAAAAATCTCTTACTCTGTTGTCGTGCTGTTTGTAGAGTAGGGCTTAAACATCACAGATATTTAAGACAGAACAATAAAGTTTTCATAATTTCTTATGTAACAAAATTATCTGTGTACAAAACACTTCATTTATAAACTACTCAGGCTTATCAAACTGACAGTCAAGCTAGAATCATATTTCCCTAGGCCTCTAGTACTGTTGCAATTTCTGAACTCAGTATATATATGTGATAATAATTAAATAAATTATTTTATGAATTTATACACTCATTTAAATAAATGTGGTTTCTGATCCATTTGTAGCTAAACTAAGTGCTCACTGTTCCTCTTATCCAAAAATTCTTCATATAGAGCATGTTATATCACTCTCTAACTGCAGACATTACTTTTTGGCCTATATATTTGCTTGCGAATGCAATGTATATGTCACATAGATTATTAAAGTATCAAAACCTAATTCATGATAAAAAGAATGAACACAGTTCTTCGTTCACCATCTCTAATTTTAATCTATATTTAACTTTGGCTTTTTATTTTATGTTTGTTTTTACAAATTTATACAGTCTCTTAAGGCAATCACTCCATTACCAAGCTTCTGTGTATCGCACATCAAATTCTTGCAAAGCTGGTAGCTTCTGTTTTAATCTCTCAAAAGTCTGTGCACTGAGCTTGGTGCTGTTCAGATTTAGTTTACGAAGATTTGTCATGGCTGCAATAAATAAAATTGATTTCATTATGACAGCACATTATTACCATACATATGACATATGACCAATAAACTGTATTCTTTCATGCAGTACATTAGACTTTACCACTATCATTCCACAAATTCTACTATTTCAATGGCTACAAGAAATACTATTTTAATTTACAATTCTAAAATGATGCTTAGCACATATAAGTTATTGATTGTACAGTGACAGACGTCCATGAAGTTACTGGTAACTGAGCAAAGTCACAGATTAAGTAATTGAGAATTAAAAAGGAAATAGAACCAGCAAGAGTGACATATTAAGCAGTTTGAAGAAAGCTCTCTTGAAGTGTATGACAATAATAAGCATTTTGCTAAGGAGTTCTTTATCAGCTGAAAATTCAGTAATGATGACTATAGGAAAATATTAAAGGATGTCTTCAGTATAAAGAACAACTGAGGTGAAAGTACCCACTACACAGGGGAAACTAAATGTTATTAAAGATTTTTATTTGAAACAAAGTTCTGGTCATAAAAGAAAAGATTCAAGAATTAATAACAAAACTAGGCTTCTTAAGAGCCTTTATTTACTTCTTGACTGCACAAGACAGCTATGTTACACAAAGTTTATGGAAGGCTTTTCAGTGTGCAAATGATTAGCTACAATGATTTTATAAAACATTTATATGTCTCCACCAATAACAAAATCATGAGTTAATGGCAAACCTCTGTCATACAGAGGCCTACCTACTCCACTATTGTATCAATGCTGCTGTAAAGACATTACACTCAAGCAAGATTGCACACTGATACAAGCAGCATTTTAATATTTTTCTGTAGTTAACAAATGGACTAGTTAGTTCAAATATGACTACAAGGGGCATTCAATGAGTAATGCATCACATTTTTTTCTCTGAAAGCAGGTTGGTTTTATTCAGAATTCCAGTACATCATATCGTTCCCCACACTTTTTGCTACAGAACTCTATTTTTCAACATAATCTCCATTCAGTGTGATAGCCTTATGCCACAATACTGGGAGGGCCTGTATGCCTGCAGGGTACCACTCTTCTGGCCGATGTTGGAGCCAACATCTTGTTGCCTCAATAATCCTATCATCTACATACTGCTTCCTGCATATAACCTCCTCATCATCCACATACTGCTTACCAAGGAATGCATCCTTCATTGCTCTAAACAGATAGAAGTTGGAAGATTGGAGATCTGGGCTTTAGGATGGATGAGGAAGAACAGTCCAGTGAAGTTTTGTGAGCTCCTCTTGGGTGCACAGACTTACAAAAGGCCTTGCATTTCAAGGAGAAGGAGAAGTTCATTTGCATTTCGGCAGCAACTGACATACTGAAGTTGTATCAATTTCTGAGAGAAGCTCAATATACTTCAGAGTTGATCCTTGCACCGTGAGGGAGGAGGACATCAAATAGAGCAACCCCTTCAGAGTCTCAGAAGATCATCATCATGAATTTAATGGCTGAATGAGTGGCTCTGAACTTGTTATTCAAAGGAGAGGCAGTGTGGTGCCACTCCATGGATAAACCCATGTTTTGCCATCTGTGAGAAAACTCTACAAAAAATTGTCATGATCAGCTTTCTTCAAGAAATTCTGCACAGATGGTCCTCCAGTGCTCTTAATGGTCTTCTGGTAGGAAAGAAGGAACCCAACCAGCATATATCTTTGAGTACCCCAACTGGTGGACAAGTGTATCAGAACTACCAACAGAGACATCCAGTTGTGTAGTGAGGTGTTTGATTGTGATCCATTAATCACCTCAAATGGGTGTGTCTGCGTGTTTCAAAATTTTTGAGTCATAGCTGTGTGCTACCAGCCAGGAAGTGGGAGGTCAGACATGTTTGTGCAACCTTGTTGCGATGATGATAGACACCTTGCCCAACGAATTACTGTGCTTTTGTTCTCTGACAGGTCTCCATCGATATTCTGCAAGTGCCTATGAATATCTGTGATGCTCTGGTTTTTCCACCAAAAGAAAATCAATGACACCTCACTGCTTGGTATGCACTTCCATTACAGATGCCAATTTGAAGGCTTTGCATAGTGCCACCATCTATCAAAACATCGTGAAGCTATAGGGACTGAAAAGGGAATATTCCATGACGCCCCACTACAAATTCCATATTTTCTTCAACTGAAACTGGCTGAGAAAAAAATGTGTTGCCTTACTTATTTAACGCCCCTTGTATATTCTTTTGAATGTCAAAGGCATTTCAAATTTTAACTACGAGAATGATTTATGAAGAATGCTGACCTGAAACAAATTTCTCAGCAATGTTTGGCCTGTTTGTAAAAGGAATTCAACTGGCTATGTGTGCTAATTCCTTATGGCAGGTATTGTTGAGGTTTAACATTTTTTACCAGAAACAAAATGCAATCAAAGCAGCTGGTAGCCCTGCACATTCAGAATGTGATTCTTCTTATTGATTACTTTGCAAAGGGTGAAACAATAACTGGTCTATCCTGTGCAAGTCTTCTGGATGAATATATGCATGAGAAGAGGTCTGGATTCCAAAAGAAATTCGTAGCCAGAAGGAGTTTTATGTCTTCAATTAAAACACAAGAGAGAGAGAGAGAGAGAGAGAGAGAGAGAGAGAGAGAAAATCACAGCCATCATATTTATTGCATGTGCCAAAAATAGCAGCCCTCGGCCAGGTTTACTGTTTTCATTTCAAATCAAGTGGATCTTAACAATATTTACGTCTGAAACGGATCATCCATTTATCATCTGCAAAACAGGAAGGAAACCTGACATATATACAAAATAAAAACAAATGCAAAAGAAATGAGTCTAAAGAACTTTTAAAACAAGAAAGGATCAGGCTGGGAACATGCATAAGTACTCTAAGGAAGAAAAATTTACGCAAAATTTTGGACTAAAATGAGAGCAAGGTACAGGAAGATGGGAGATTACCTACTTTTATCCAAATTCAAAAATATTGTCTCTAAAGCAATAAATAGTTTCAAGATGAGGACAGAACTAGAAATAAAATGCCAAAAGAAGATGCAAGCTAAAGATAAAGTGATACCTACAAAAGGGCAAAATTCTGAATTTTTTAAAATTAAAATTATTTGTCTTATTACTCTGTCATGTTATCAAATTTTATTAATGTAATAGGTGTCATGGCTATCAAATTTTAGTAATGTAAGAAGTGTAATGGAGTCAAATTCTTGTAATGTAAGGAGATGCATATGCATATGGCTGGTGGCAGTAGTAGCTTAACTGTCAACTGACAGAAATGAAAATGGTGTGTCACAGCCACTGTTACTACCAGGGCGATAACACATCTGTATGCAATAGCACTAACCACAACCAGGAGGTGGAGGCAAACACAGAAATGGTAACAAGCCTGCCATGTTTGAGAATCATTTTCAGTGGAGGTTGGATGTCTCGAGAAATTAGGAAGACCTTTTGTATCATCAGGGGAAAACAACACTGCTAGGGAAATTCACATAAGTGACTTGTGTACAGGACCAAGTCATTTGCAGTCATAGTCAGTACTAAATAGGATTGATTACCAGGAAGCAGCTAGCATAACAGATGAGTCATCAGGAGCAGTCACTATAGAGTGACACTTTGACACTTATGTGGTAAAAACTCTGAGAAGTCTGTACACATTTGAGGGTGGACAACGGAGTTTCTGACAGGTATCCAGTAATACTTATTATATTGAGTTTTTGCCTGTTAGAAAAGAACAAGCTCTGTAGAATTTGTCTTTAACAGCAGCAATGAGTATTAGTACTTTCAGTAAGTCAGAATATATAGAGGAACAAGGGCCGTCTCTAATTGTCTGCTAGTGTGAATAAGGTATCTAACTGCACGAGCTGCAACAAGTGATTCTTATTATTTTGTATGGGTTAGAATATAGAGAGGCACAAGTGTTTTATCACACTTGTCTCCTATTTTGGTTAAAGTTTTTGACTGTGTATTGTCAGAATGAGTTACAGGGAGAATGCTTGTCTCTGATAGTGAGAAGCAGAACTTAGGAACTGGGAGTTGCTGGAAAGGACTAATGTATAGAGTGGTAGGATGTAATCTTTGACGTGTAAGGGTATAAAGCCACTATAAGATACCTCTCTAAATAAGGTTTAAGTATTAATAAATAATTTGTTCTTAAATTTTATCCGTAAGTGTTTGCACCTATTTTTACTCCCTTCAGAGCCAGCAACTTCTCCTCTTCATTCAAAAATCACCTGTGCTAAGTATTCTAGGATAATTTCTCCTTCTCACTCCATTAAAGATACCTTAATAAATCTCTGCCCACATTGTCATCAACATCCTGATTGTGCCACACAGCCCAAAACTGTTGGTAGACCTTTTTCCTGAGTGTGACAACTCATCAATTTTCATGCCCCATTTTTTGCAGGATAATTGCTTCTTTTCTCTTAACTGTTATTAATTTTTCTTTCTCTTTGTCACTGGTTATGATTCTGCTCTGTATACTATATGTATTATATAATTCTTTGCATATAACATGTTTCAGTGTTTAAGATGCCCGAGCCAGTTTTTGGGGAATGGATCAGTAGAGGTAAAATATCTTTTTGTCTGTAATTACATTTTTATTTTTTTATTTTGTGTACAGGCTATTAGTTTCGGTATACAGTACCATCCTTGGGTCATCCCCTGACATGCAGTCATCATGCTCACTTCCCAAGTAGGTGTGACGACTGCACGCCAGGGGATGAATATTTGACGCATCTGCTTGGAAGCAAGTATGATGACTGCATGGAAGGGGATGGCCTGATTGGATCTAATGATTTATGTAGTGGTAGTTCAGATAAAGTTTGCTCCCTGCCTCATTTCAAACGAGCAACACTTTCCATCTCCAGAATGAGATTTTCACTCTGCAGCGGAGTGTGCGCTGATATGAAACTTCCTGGCAGATTAAAAATGTGTGCCCGACCGACACTCCGCTGCAGAGTGAAAATCTCATTCTGGAAACATCCCTCAGGCTGTGGCTAAGCCATGTCTCCGCAGTATCCCTTCTTTCAGGAGTGCTAGTTCTGCATGGTTCGCAGGAGAGCTTCTGTAAAGTTTGGAAGATAGGAGTCGAGATACTGGCAGAAGTAAAGCTGTGAGGACCGGGCGTGAGTCGTGCTTCGGTAGCTCAGTTGGTAGAGCACTTGCCCGCGAAAGGCAAAGGTCCCGAGTTCGAGTCTCAGTCGGGCACACAGTTTTAATCTGCCAGGAAGTTTCACTTACCATCTCATTTATGGACAGAAGCTTTATTATTTTTAGGAAATTTCTTATATTTGAGCTTATTGTTCATGGATTCTGCTGTGGATATTAAGGATACTGATCTATAATTTTGTTCATCCTTTTGTTCTTCTTATATACAGCTATGGCCTGCAGTTTTTATTTATTTATTTATTTTTTTTTTTTAAGTTGCTTGTAACTGTTCACTGTGGCAGAGATTCATGATAAATATCAGCTAAGAATGAGGACAATGTTACAGAGTACTGGAATTTTATCAGCTATTGCCTTATTTGGTTTAAACTATTTCAGTTGCTTTTGAACATGAGAGATGCGCATTTCTATTCAGTCCATTTCAATGTTTTTGTAGCAGCTGAATGGTGGTAAGTCTGTATCATCTACTTGTGTAAATGATTTTTAAAAAATTCTAGATTCAAGACAGTAGTTTTTCTTTTGCTATCAGATTGGATAGCTTTCAGCCACCGTTGTGACTTTACTTAGGGCCTGAATTTTTTAAAAAAGGAAGATAAGGCTTTAATATCCTGTGGATGATGATATCATGAGAAATGGAGCATAAGCTTGGATTGGGGTAGGAAGGATAAGAAACTTAGTTGTCAGATGAGGATTTGATTCACCATCCTCCTAAATGCAAGACAGTGTGTCTGCCTTTGTCTGCCTTGCTCAATAAGAAGAATTTTATCAGATTATCAAGCAGAGTTAACATGTAAACCTTACTGTGGAAGTTGTTAAATATGTTGCACATAATGTTCTTTCTAGATGCATAGATTTCTACCAACTTTGATCTGTTGGAACTCCTATGTTCTTTGCTGAACTGAGACTGCACTAATCTCCATTTCCTCAGTATTCTTCACTTTTATAAACCATGGTTGCTTTTTCTTAACCTTAATCAACATACACAGAAGATATTTATCCAGAGTGCAATGAAGAATACGTATAAACTTTCTCCACAGTTCTTCTGCATCAATCATAAAGAGAGCCATTCATTTTGTAAGGAATGTCTGCTTTTCTGCTCTTCTGAGCATAAAAGCTCTCCAAGTCATCTTGATGGATTTATTGACTGTAGTACACATCATGCCTGTAATAACAATGTGGTCACTAATCCTTGATACTTTACTAAAAATGACAGGGTCAGGTCTGTTTTTAGCCATGCGTTATAAAATGTTTCTGCTACATCTCTATGTTGAACTCGTTGCTCAAGACAGTTTTAGGAAAAAGTATTCAGAACTACGTTGGGAGAGCCCCTACCCATTCCACTACCAGTGAATGCATAGAGCTCTCATTTTATGTGGAATATGCTAAACTCTCCTCCTCCTCCTCCTCCTCCTCCAGAGGTGCACTGGTGCTGCTGCTCACAGTGTGGTTTCAGTTGCCGGAGACTGCAGACGTGTGTGAGAGTTGCGTTTGTGTGTGTGTGTGTGTGTGTGTGTGTGTGTGTGTGTGTGTGTGTGTGTGTCTATCTACAAAGGTCTTAATGGTGGAAATCTGTAATTGTGTGAATCTTTTGGTTGTGCATCTCCACTATATGGTGAGTAGCAACTTTCCTTCTCTAATATTGTTGGATTATTATATCGTAGTTAATAAAATTTGTCACCTACATGTGCATGGTTACTCTGCAATTCAACTTAAGTGCCTGGCAGATGGTTCATTAAACCATTTTCATACTACTTCTCTAGCATTCCACTCTTGAATGGTGTATGGGAAAAAGGAACACCTAAATCTTTCCGTTTGAGCTCTAATTTCTCTTATTTTTTTATAATGGTCATTTCTCCCTATGTAGATGGATGTCAACAAAGCATTTTCGCATTCAGAAGAGAAAGTTGATAATTGAAATTTCATAAATAGATCTCACCACAAAGAAAACTGCCTCTGTTTCAGTGACTGCCACCGCAACTCATGTATCGTATCAGTGACACTCTCACCCCTATTGCACGATAACACGAAATGAGCTGCCCTTCTTTGCACTTTTTCGATGTCCTCTGTCAATCCTACCTGGTGAGGCTTCCACACCGCACAGCAATATTCCAGCAGACCATGGACAAGTGTAATGTAGGATGTCTCTTTCGTGGGTTTGTCGCATCTTCTAAGTGTTTTGCCAACAAAGCACAGTCTTTGTTTCACCTTCCCCACCATATTATCTATGTGGTCTTTCCAATTTAAGTTGCTCATAATGGTAATTCCTAGGTATTTAGTCGAATCAACAGCACTTAGATTTGTATGGTTTATCTTATACCCAAAATTTATCGGATTTCTTTTAGTACCCATGTGGATGACATCGCACTTTTCTTTGTTTAGTGTCAATTGCCAGCTGCCACTTTTCGCACCATACAGAAATTCTCTCTAGATCATTTTGTAATTAGAACTGGTCATCTGATGATTTTACTAGATGGTAAATTACAGTGTTATCTGCAAACAATCTAAGGCGGCTGCTCAGATTATCACCTAGATCATTTATGTAAATCAGGAACAGCAGGGGGCCTATGACACTACCTTGCAGAATGCCAGATATCACTTCTGTTCTACTCGATGATTTACTGTCTATCACTACGAACTGTGACCTCTCTGAGAGGAAATCACAAATCCAGTCACACAACTGAGACAATACTCCATATGCATGAAATTTGATTAATAGTCGCTTGTGAGGAACGGTATCAAAAGCCTTCTGGAAATCTAGGAATATGGAATCAATCTGAGATCCCTTGTCAACAGCACTCATTAGTTCATGGGAATAAAGAGCTAGCTGTGTTGCACGAGAATTATATTTTCTGAATCCGTCTTGGCTATATATCAATAAGTCATTTTCTTCAAGGTGATTCATGATGTTCGAGTACAGTATATTCTCCAAAATCCTACTACAAACTGAGGTCATTGATATGGGTCTGTAATTCAATGGGTTACTCCTATTTCCTTTCTTGAATATTGGTGTGACCTGTGCTACTTTCCAGGCTTTAGGAACAGGCCTTTTGTCAAGTGAGCAGTTGTATATGATTGCGCTATTATGTCTGCATACTCTGAAAGGAACCTGATTGGTATACCATCTGCACTGGAAGACTTGCCTTTCTTAAGTGATTTGAGATGTTTCATAACACCTAAGGTATCTACTTTTATGTCACTCATGCTGGTTTCGAATTCTGGAATATTTACTTCATCTACTTTCATGAAGGAATTATGGAAAACTGTATTTAGTAATTCCGCTTTAGTGACACCATCATCAGTAACACCTCTATCGCTATCGTGCAGTGACGGTATTGACTGTTTTTTGCCACTGGTGTACTTTACATATAACCAGAATCTCTTTGGGTTTTCTACATATTTTGAGACAATGTTTCATTGTGGAAAATATTAAAAGCATCTTGCATTGACATCCACACTAAATTTCGAGCTTCCATGAAACTTAGCAAGTCTTGGGGATTTTGCTTTCTTCTGAATTTGGCATGCTTTTTTCATTGCTTCTGCAACAGTGTTCTGATGTGTTTTGTGTACATTGGTGGATCAGTCCTGTCTCTTATTAACTTATGCGGTATGAATCTATCTACTGTTGTCAATACTGTACCTTTGAATTTGAACCATATCTGGTCTACACGTACATAATTAGCTTGGAA
Source organism: Schistocerca serialis cubense (assembly GCF_023864345.2). Lineage (NCBI taxonomy): Eukaryota > Metazoa > Arthropoda > Insecta > Orthoptera > Acrididae > Schistocerca > Schistocerca serialis. The sequence continues at coordinate 468,306,412 of NC_064643.1, forward strand.
GAAATGGTGACTCTCTCTCTTTTATCTGCTGTTTTAAATAGATATATTTTGTGCTTATTTTTAGTAGTTTTGGTTGATATAGTTTTAAGCCTCACTAAAATGACCTTGTGTTCACTAATCCCTATATCCCTCATGACACTCTCTATTAGATCAGGATTATTTGTGGCTAAGAGGTCAAGTGCATTTTCGCAACCATTTACAATTCATGGTGGCTCATGAACTAATTGTTCAAAGTAGTTCTCAGAGAAAGCATTTGGTACAATTTTGGAAGATGTTTTCTGTCTTCCACTGGCTTTGAACATGTATTTTCGCCAACAAATCGAGGGTAGATTGAAGTCTCCACCAATTATAACTGTATGAGTGGGGTACTTATTTGTAATGAGATTCAAGTTTTCTTTGAACCGTTCAGCTATTATATCAACTGAGTTGGGGGGTCAGTAGGAGTAGCCAATTATTATTTTGGTACAGCTGTTGAGTATACCTCTAGCCATAGTAATTTGCAGGAACTATCTATTTCAACTTCACTACAAGGTAAACTACTACCAACACACACACACACACACACACACACACACACACACACACACACACACACACACACACACCACCACCACCACCACCACCACCACCTAATTTATTTAATCTACCCTTTCTGAATATGGTTTGCACCTCTGTAAAAATTTCGGCAGAATTTATCTCCAGCTTTAGCCAGTTTTCTTTCCTATAACGATTTCAGCTTCAGTGCTTTCTATCAGTGCTTGAAGCTCTGGTACTTTTCCAACACAGCTAAGACAATTTACAACTACAATACCAACTGTTGCATGGGCGATTCTCATCGTTTCTTTGCCCTGTACCCTTTGAGACTGGAGCCCTTTTTGATTTTTTCCCGAGACTGTCAAACCTAAAAAACTGCCCAGTCCATGCCACACAGCCCATGCTACCTGTGTAGTCACCTCCTGTGTGTAGTGGACACCTGACCTATTTAGTGGAACCTGAAACCCCACCACCCTATGGCGCAAGTCGAGGAATCTGCAGCCTACACAGTCACAGAACTGTCTGAGCCTCTGATTGAGACCCTCCACTCGGCTCTGTACCAAAGGTCCACAATCAGTCCTGTCAATGATGCTGCAGATGGTGAGTTCTCCCTTCATCTATCTAGCAAGACTGGCAGTCTTCACCAACTCAGATAGCCACCAGAAACCAAAGAAAATCTCTTCCAATTCATAGTGACAAACATCATTAGTGCTGACATGAGCCACCACCTGCAGTTGGCTGCACCCTGTACCCTTCATTGACACGTTCCACACCATTATTGTCTTTCTGTGCTATTGATCCATGGAACACGTAACTAACTAACTAACTAACTAACTCCAGAAGGACCCTTTCCACATCTTGGATGACTCCTCCTCCTCCCCCAGGGTATGCACACAGAGTGCACATTGCCTTTCTTCCTGTCCTTAGCTGCCATATCCATAAGGGGCTCCATCACCCGCCTAACATTGGAGCTCTCAATGACAAGCAATTCCACCCTCTGCGCTTGTCTGGACCTCTCAGGAAGACCTGCCACTGCCACAACAGGCAAGGCTGCCCTTGCAGGCTCAGAAGTACTTTCAGCAGTGGGCAGTGCCTCAAACCTGTTACGGAGCTGTAAGGGTACAGCCCTGTGGCCAGCACCAACTTTTGCCTTCCGCCAAGGGATTCACGACCCCTCCATGGTTCACCAATCAGCATCAGGCAAGTGACGACCAACAGGGATGTCCGAATCCAAGGGCTCAGTGGCAAAAAAGAGATCCCAGGCAATGCTATGGGCTCCAGAGGCACCAAAGTGCTCGCCTCGGGTGTCCCAATGTCACCGCCCAGGGCAACAGCCTGGAGCCTGTCAACCAAGACCAACACAGCTTCCAGCTGTTAACGGATGGTGACCAATTCCCCTTAATCCGTACACAACAGGCGCAGTCCCTGTCTATCCCTAACAATTTTTTTATTCTCTTTTATCTCACAAGTCGTTAAAAACAAACAGATGACTGACGACTATGCGAATTTACACTATACGGATACTAAAACGTGATGCTACATCTCTCTAGTACTATAATATGCCCAAAATTTGTGAATTAAGCTATGAAAGTACCCAAAAACATGCAAATAAATTAAGAATGAAATTATAAAACATATAAGTGAGCTAAGAGTGCGACTTGGTGCTTGCTGTTGCTTATTCAACAGCAGCAGGGAGCTCATGTCGAAGTTTATATTATTATTATTTTACTATTATTATTGTGTTAACACTGATGACACAAATTGCCTGTAAATATATGCTCAACAGTTGTATTTGTACTTGTAACCAGCAGAGTGCAAGGGGCAGTCAACATTTGGCCACTGACCTTAGAATACGACAAGAGGATCCAGCCTGCTGCGCTTCGCCTGTGTACCAATAGAAGACAATGCTCTCTGAGCCTTGGATCAGGATGCTGCCTGACATCCTCACAACAGTAACAGATGTCCACACCATCACATTGAGTATGGCGACACAAAAGCTACCACTGAAATGGAGGCATGCAGTCAGCAGCTGGAGACCGCCACATGAGGGAAACTCCATCACATTCACTCTCCAACCAGTAATGATTGTAAACAAGCCTAAATAAAGAAGTCATTGTAAGCATCAACAATCCTTCTTCAACTACACAACATCCTTCCTTGGCAGAGAATCCTAGGCCACTCAAAGCCATCAGAGCTGTCCTGTTATGCTAATGAGAATGGCCACATGTTCACTTGGTAGACAAATGGCTGGTTTCCCCATTTGATCTGGCCTTAAGTGACCAGTAACAACCAATCACTTGCCCTGAAGCAAGTATGTGCAACCATGCATCAGTTACAATGCAATGTGCCTTCACAGCAGTGTTCACGAGTAGAGTATGCAATACTTGAGGTGTTCCATGGGTGCACCTGCTGCTACGCCCCCCCCCCCCCCCCCCCCAATGCTGGCACCTGGAGTTAGATGATCATGACCAACATCACCTTTAGCTTATAGATCATGGCCAGCTGCTCCTGCATCTGCACGCATCAAGTGTGTTCAGATACAGTGGGATGATCAGCTTCTGAAAAATTAGGTTTTTAATGTTACAGCATTTTTACTCATTCTGGGGTTGCTGCTATGACAATGGTGTGTATGCTATGCAAACACGTATTATACCAGAAAATACGAATACACCATGAAGTGATAGTTATGTTGTATGCATGACTATAATGGATTACACAGCTTTTTCTTTAATGTTGACTCAATGCAGCAACTCTGTGATGGATGTGGTCCTCTTTGTGTTGATACATGTACAATGTCTGCTGTGGACTGGACTGCTGAAGCTCATGTCATTGCATTACCACCCTTTGTTCAGAAACCACAAATATCTTTGACAATATTCAGCATGTGAACTGCACGAATGGCATGATAAGTGAAGCTATGTAGTATTTTGAGCCAAGTATCACTTCAGGCTGCCCTACATTGATGGCAATATACATGTTAGATAGTAATGTGGTGAGCACATTCTGACAACCTACAGCTGCTGAATGATGTAGCAGACTAATGCTAAATCCACTGCCTTGAGGTGCCATTAGACACAACAATGAACTCAGGTACCATATACTCAGGGAAATCTCAATAGGAACCAATATTTTGGGAAGGTTTTATAGCTCTTGACACTGCCTTTCCTTCAGAAAATCCACATGCTACATTTTGGCAGGACAATGTCTATCCACAGGATCTCCAATTGCTTACATAAGACTACTTGTTGAATGTGCTTAGTTGTACTCTCTCATACAGCACCACACACACACACACACACACACACACACACACACACACACACACACACGCGCGCGCGCGCTGGTCGGTGTGGGTGGGGGGGAGATGGGGAATGCACATGTGCCAACACATCTACTTTTCGCTGAGTTGTCATCTTTATTCCTTAAATTATTTACATTCCACTAGGGCTTTGCATTACCATTATAGTGTTAGTATCAAAATTTAATGTCTGTTAGTGATGTAATAAACTCAGAACCTTTAAAGAGTAATTACTTACAGCAAAGAGCAGATATTCCTTTGTCTGATACTTGGGTCTCACAGAGGTTTAGTACTTGTAATTTGTGTAAATGTTCTGATATCATCAGCAGACCTGAGTCACCAAACTGTTTGGGAATAAAAACAGTCATTTAATAATTTGATAGTATTATACAGTATTTAACTGTATTTTGTCTGAAACAGAAATAAACCCAGTATTCTGGCTGATTTTGAATATTCCTCTAAGCCAGAATGTATTAATTTACCATCTTGCTATTGCAGTGCTTTTTTCATTGAATGTGAGAAATTTCTGATACTTGGAACCATCCCGTCATGAGTAAAGGCAAGACACACTATTTATTTATTATGACTGTTGTACAAAACTCACCTGTGTGGCCCAGAGGTTGAGGTATCTGAGGGCTGGCAGCTTGATTAGCTGTTCAGCACAGGCACTTGTCACATGTGTAAATGCCAAACTTAGGCATTCAAGGTTTCCGAATGAGCCACAGCTCAACAGCTGAGCAATGTCAGCATCCGTTGACCTGCTTGGTAATGTTAGCTTCCTTGGTCCACCTTTTTGTTGCTGTAAATATTCACATTCTCTCAATACTTCACTAGTATAAATTTATCTACTATATGACAACATCATACTTCTTACTAAAATTGATCAACAACAATAAATCCTAGTCTTCAGATGAAACAGTTACTGTTGTCAACAACGATGTATATTCAAACACCTGGCAAACAAAAGCTTTGGAAGCTGTGAAACCATCTGAACAGATACATAGGACATGAATGACTCTTTTTCTTGCTGCGGCTTGTATCGTGCTGAGACCGACCCTGTAAACTAAATGAGCTGTGACAAAATAATAATGCTGATTTGTCTTATTACTTGAAGCATCCATTAACAATCTCAGACAAGATGGCATTCTGTTTCCAACATTATGACCCTATTAAAAGTAATATTAAAAGTAATATGACTTACCAATTCTCTCAAATGTTTTTGGCGCTGACAAAGAGCAGCATAGTACTGTCGACCTGAGGCAGTACTCTGCAAAGTTGTGACGGCTTGCATCCTTTGGTCTTCAGTTTCCAACAGCTGCCACTCAAGCATAAGGCAAAGTGCCTCCTGGGCAGGGCCCTGGTCACGCAAGGCCAAAAGCAGGCATGCTTCCAGTTGCTTCGCTAATTGTGAAATAAACCTTTTTCGACGGCAGCAGCACTGGAGCAATGTCTGCAACTGCAGTAACACACAGGCTATTCAGATGCAAATAGAGTTATTATTTGTATAGTAAATTAGAAATCAAAGAGTATTAACATATTGAAAGCAGTACAAGACATAGTGCTGGAGAAGAAACAGAAATTTTATTTCACTTTTACCACGTACCATGAGGCACCATAGCTCGCCTTCATCAGTACAGACTGTGTTTGAAGGGCAATAGATATGAAACCAGCCCTCTTTCCCCTCTCGAATTCCAAGAACCATTTGATGAACTTCACATCGGGTATCTGTTCCAATCCTCTTGATGACCGGCATGAAATTCCTGCAATTGGTTTGAAACATTTATAATTCTGGAATATCAGCATGCACCTAAGAACAGATATAAAATTAAAACAATTCTGAATATTTCTGCCAAAGGTGTAAATATCAACTAGTAGAATGAGTGAGAAATTAGACGTCAAGCAGGAAACATGACACTTGCATAGGACCTATCAACATACTGCATCCAAGATATAATAAGAAAAGTATGTTCAGCGTTCTTGTCCATGGTGTTTAGTTAGGTTCCCATATTGTGAACACAGTGATGCATTATGCATCTGAAAATCTACATGATGTAATGTGGTTATTTTGGCTAAGTGAAGTTACAAAGCAATTTTTAAAGGAAATTTTTTTGCACATGACGGTGTTCGCTGTGAAAGACGTGGGCAACAACTGAAGCCACGCTGACTCACCTCAGTGAGGTGAGGCAGTGTGAAGTGAAGTGACTGCTCACATCATGGTTTATCAGAAGGAACTACCATAAAGTGTACACGCATTTGCCTTATGTTTGTTACTGAGAACCATACAGTTCTACACAACAGGCAGTATTGTGCTGATGTGTGAATGTGTGTGCATTTTCTACCTCAGAAGGAGAATTTTGTTTCATTACACCTGTCTGCAAATCAATACCTCCCATATGTGGTGAGTATCTCCACTGTTTATGTGAGTGTTTTATGAGAAATAGTAAGTAAGTGGTTTTGAGTAATGTATTGCATCATCTGTTTCTGTTAACTTAGAATTTTCTTCTGTTGTACTATTCAGCATCACTCCTTTCATTTTAGAAGATGACAAAAAGCTATAGTCACCACACTAAGTTGGGAAAAGAGAATAATTATTATGTAATAACTGAGAAGTGCTAGCATATACACAGAAAGAACTACACCCCTTTAATTAATAGTCAGCATTGTCATATCAGTTATGAACAAAAGCTGAGAAGAGGAAGAGAAATAAATGCAAGAGAGAAGGGCGTGGGAGGGGGAGTGGGGGAGAAAAATTATTTGTAGGAAATCAGCAGAAGAACAAGAAAGACAAACAGAATGAGATGGTGTAAATTTTTTTTTAAACAGTGGAGTAAGTAACAAGTTGATTGGGTGTGAAAAAGGCTGTATGAAGGATAAATTCTAAAAACATGTTCAAACTGGGATGGTGAAGAGAAAGACAAGGAAGGAGTTTTATCACGTTTTAAGGAAGGAGAAACCTTCACTTATGCCTAAGAATTATTAAAACATGAGGATCAATGAAACAATGCACCATGAATTGTTTAATGAATTGTGTATTTATTGGTCTAGTTTTTATCTTATAGCACAAATTGCACAGATCTTACTGGACTGTTCAAAAGAGCTTAATGCAAATTTAATGGATCCACTTTTGATGGTCAACTTTTGTTACAGTGCATTCAGCTGATGTTAGATAGGATTTATTGAATTTAGTGTCTGATCATTTGAAGCTAATATCATCTGGTTTACAGCTACTGCCATCTGGGTCTTGAAGTTCATTTGCATTGAAGAGGTAATTCATTTCATCACTAATAATGCTCAAAATTGTTTTTGGTTTATTCTTAGAATTTTGAATATTTTATGCATAGAGCATAGTTTTTCAATTTTTAATGACGTGGTGTTGAAATTCATACCATCCTGTATAATGTACCTTTAACTCATCATTACAGCTAGTCATCTGCATTGAATGTTATCTCTTTCTTCCTGATATTAGATACTTTGAACTTAGTTATTGACCTCCTTTTCTCTCAGCTTCCACTCTGATTGCCACTGACCTGTTGTAAAGAAAAACTGGATTGATCGTGTTGTAAAAAATACTTTTAGGAAAGAATTACATTTCTCATATACTCTGTGCCCTTGGTAAAATTAATCTCACAAGTCCTGTAAATTCTCTCTGGGTATTTGAATGAGCCTGCAATTATGATTGTATGAAAGTCTGTTTTTCTCATCTTAGCTAAGCCTGGCTGATGGAGAAGATTTATTGTTGCTATTTAATGCTACCATTCATTAGGGGCTCACATATACGTCATGAAAGACAGCTGGATTTAAAAGTAAATTATTTTTCACTGTCGTGCTGTGTCCTACTCTTGTTGGAATGATATTATGGTGAACACACTGAAGCTCTTGGTGCTCTTGATCAGTACTCCTCAAAATGAAACTGATATCAATACGGTGACTTCCCAGTTATTTTACTAAGTCTATGAGTACTCTCTTTAATTACCTGATGAAGTTTGAAATATTTGCAGTTGAGCATTGCACTGTCAGCATTATACTTGTGAAAGTAATACTCATTTGTTTCCGTGTGTGATTATTTCCATGCTGCATGCTAGATTGTATACCTCTTCATAACATAACTTGTTTTGTACCATTGTAGAAAATTATCAAAAGATAATAATTTGCACCCATTTGAAGTACTTTTCTGACACAGATATTATTTACCTTACCTGGTGAATGGTTCACATCTCAAGGCATCTTCAGGGAAAGGGATGGGCTGCAATAGTTGTGCCAGACCAGGCCTCCAGTCATCATATTCAGAGCTGTTAAACAATCAGAACCAGAAATTAGTGCTTGCATGGAAAATGTATATTAGCTAAAGTACTTAAAAACACATTAAATCTACCACCCAACAGTAAAATTTATAGTTAAATGTGGAAACAGATGGTGGAGAAAGGATGTTTTCATGTGCTAGTTGGAGGGGTAATGTAAGTATATGACACGACAGTAGAACTGTAAGTTTTTCAACCTTACTTCAGCCAACAGAGAATTTTGGTGGACAGTAAAGAAGGACCACCCAGATAATAAGAGACAATCAAGTACATGAGGAGGAGTACATTTATGCCAAAAATTTTGAACTAAAAATCAGCTCTTAGGTCTTGAGCAATGTCTATCTGATGACCAACACTCTTGAGTAAGCAGGAGTTTCTTGAGTAAGCAGTGTGGGGACAGTGGAAGCAATATACCCAGCTGGTGTTTACCATGCAGAGTACTGAAAGTAATAGCATCCCAATGAATAGAAGCATTTGTTTGGCCTTAATTTTCTGGATTCACAGACTGGCATCATATTGGCAGCCTCAAGCATCGAAAATATTTGTGGACAGTTGCAAAATGAATAAGATAAGTGGCAGGAGATTTGGAGGAGGAGACTAGTTTAACAAAATTTCAAAACTGCAAAAACATTCAAAGTACCCACTTACGTTTTTTCATTCCCATTTTTTTTTCATGAATCACACAGACTCACAGATACTTACACAGCAAGACTTACAGATACTTACACAGCGAGAAAGATGGCAAGGCAGCAGGTAAGTTGTTGATCATCAGCTGGTTGTGGTACACCATTACGGCGAGCCTCAAAGTGGGCAAAAACTGCAGCCAGGCACACGGATACAAGATTAGGCAGCACACGAGGATGTGGGCAGCCAGAATTTGCCCCATGTACACTGCAACACATCCATTATGGAACTCAAAATTTTATAGCAACAATTGATACTGTTTTGCAAGAAATGAACCCTACAGAGTAGCATGAAGGAAACTACAGAAGGATTGGTTTGTAGCATCAGTGAATAAATGTTTCTTTTAAATACATTTTTTCTGTACAGTGAATATTAATTATGAATTATGCAGGTCCTAGTCATCCTTGCTTCTTCCCATACCACTGACATATTTTTATTAAATAACTTTCAAATGGCTGTCATATAGCACAATATTGTGAATTTTGCTGTTTATCTCCCACATTGTGTCCTGTCAGGCAGTAACCATTACTTGCTATATAATCACAATGGATTTCAAAGAAGCATTATTTCTCCAGATGTCACATGTGGTACATGTATTTGAAATGCCAACATCAGAGGAAAAAATGAAATACAGAATTTGAGTGTGATATGTTTCTACTTCTACATACATTACAAACTACAGCAAAATGCATGGCAGAGAGCACTTCCCATTTTACAATGTGTTAATGTTTCTTCTGGCTGCATTTGCATATGGGGCATGGAAAGAATGACTGCTTAAATGCTCTGTGCATTTTGTAATTAGTTTATCTTGTCTTCATGGTCCATATGGAAACAATATACAAGAGGTTGAATAATACATCCAGATTCTTCATTTAATACTGGTTCTTGACACCATCTAAGTAGGCTTTTGCAGGATAATTGACATAGTATCTACAAAAAACAGCCAATTCAGGTTTTACAGCAGCTCCATGATGCTCTCGCATGAGTCAAAACAAACCTGTAATCAGCTGTGCTGCCCCTCCTTGAATATGTTTGGTATCTTGATAGTCATATTTGGTACAAGTCCCACATACTTACCAACATCTTAAGATCTGCATATACATAGATACTCTGTAATCCACAATACAGTGCATGGCAGAGGATACCCCACACCGCTATTGGTTATTTCGTTTCCTATTTCACTTGCAAATACAGTGAGGAAAAAACAACTGTATGTAATACTCCTCCATATGATTCCTCATATCTTGTCTTAGTGCTCCTTATGTGCATTGTATGTTGGAGGCAGTAGAATTGCTCTGCAGTCAGCTTCAAATGACAATTCTCTAAATTTTCTGAATAGTATTCCTCAAAAAGTACATCACCTTCCCTCCCGGGATTTCCATTAGAGTTTCCGAAGCACATCCATAACATTTGCATGTTGTTCAAACCTATCAGTAACAAATCTAGCAGCTGCCTCTGAACTGTTTCATAGTCTTCCTTTAATCTGACATGGTATGGATCCCAAACACTCGGGCAGTTCTCAAGAATAGGCCACACTAGCGTCCTAGGCACAGTATCCTTACAATGAACTACACTTTGTTATAATTCTCTGAATAATGGGGAGCTTAAATAATTTGTAGGAAATCTCCTTTGTAGACTGACTGTATTTTCCCAAGGAACCAAAGCCTACAACCTGCTTTACCTGTGACTAAATCTATGTGGTCATCCTATTTCAGAATCATACAAATTGTTACATCCAGGCATTTGCTTGAGTTGGCAGATTCCAACTGTGATTCTCTGAGGTTGTAGTCATAGAATATTTAGTTTGTAAAATGTATATTTAAGGTAATTTGTCTATTTTTGCACAACATTGAAATACACTGAGAGACAAAAAATGATGCACCATTAAAAAGTTATCCAGATGGGATGAAAAACATTAGATGTGATATAAATATACAGAGAAACAAATGATTATAATTTGGGAGAAATTCAATGATTTATTCGAGAGAAAGCGATTCACAAATTGAACAAGTCAGTAATGCATTGGTCCGCCTCTGGGCCTTATGTTTATTATTGATTGACAGAGTTGTCAGAAGTCCTCATGAGGGATATCATGCCAAATTCTGTCCAATTAGCACATTAGATCATCAAAATCTTGAGCTTGTTAGAGGGTCCTGCCCATAATGCTCCAAACCTTCTCAACTGGGGAGAGATCCGACAACTTTGCTAGTGAAGACTGGGTTTGACAAGCACTAAGAAAGCAGTAGAAACTCTTGCTGCATGGGGGTGGACATTATCTTGCTGAAATTTAAGCTCAGGATGGCTTGGCATGAAGGGCAACAAAATGGAGCATAGAATATTGTCAACATACTGCTGTGCTATAAGAGTGCCGCGAATGACTACCAAATGTGTCCTGCCATGAAATGAAATGGCACCCCAGACCATCGCTCCTGGATGTCACCCCTTACAGTGGTCAACAGTCTGATTGGTATCACACCACTGCACGTGGCACCTCCAGACACGTCTTTGCTGGTCATTGAGACTCAATTCGAAGCAGGACTCATCATTGAAAACACTTTTACTCCAGTCAGTGAGATTCAAGACCGAAGATGTGTTTGGGGATGCCCTGCACAGCTATGGGATACCAAGCTGTCATCCACCAAATGTGCTGACAAAGAGGGGTGAAGGTCTGGAACGCCATTTCATTTCATAGCAGGACCCCTTTGGTTGTCATCCACAGCTCACTTACAGCATAGCAGTATGCTGATGATATTCTATGCCCCAGTTTGATGCCCGTAAGGGCAACTCAACCAGAGAATAAATTTCAGCAAGATAAAGCCAGCTTGCACACAGCGAGAGTTTCTACTGCTTGTCTTCATGCATGTCAAACCCCAATTTGGCCAGCAGAGTCACCGGATCTCTCCTCAATAGAGTTTGGAGCGTTTTGGGCAGGAACCTCCAACCAGCTTCGGATTTTGACAATCTAATGGGCCAATTGGACAGAATTAGGCATGATATTCCTCAGAAGGACATACAGTAAATACGTCAATCAATGCCAAGCCGAGTAACGGCTTGCATAAGGGCCAGAGGTGGACTAGTGCATCACAGACTTGCTCAATTTGTGAATCTCTTTCTCTTGAATAATCCACGACATTTTTCTGAAATTGTAATCTTTTGTTTGCCTTGACATGTACATGAATCTACTGATTTCCTTTGTGGTGCATTGTTTTTTCCATCTTAGAGTATATTAGCAGTATTCCCTTGATGAATTCTTTAATGTAAACATTTCTACATTGTAAGTTACATACAACACATTGTACTTGTAATGTCTGCTATTATCACTTTGTAACGGAACACGATAACCTACTTTGGCACATAAATTTGCATCAGGCCAATGATATACTTCAGTTCTATCAAATTTGTAGCTTCTAATGTGCAATTATTGTAATTTAATATTTTATTGTTTTACATCTCTGTTCCTTTTTGGAACCTAAGCTTATAATTGTTAGCATATTTTGTTCCTATACACATATTACAATTTTTATCTATTAGCATCTGTGAGTCTACTGTCCTCATGTATAATTATGACTTGTTCCATACCCTTGCAATCTTCCTGTGAACTGGACCAACAGTGTACAAATCAATAATAAATAAATAAATAAATAATTTTTTGAAAGATCTAAGCACCATTTGACTGTTAATGTCAGTGGCTGCTTAGATACAGTGTAGTAAAGTTTAAAAACCTAACTGTTTGTCCTGCAATTTTTCTGATACTTTACTACTCGTGCTTTTATTGTGCTTTAATCTGTTGCAATTGTAACACTTGATAATAGGCTAAGGTTGAAATCTAGATTGTGAAATAAACCTGTTCTATAGTCAAATGAGATATATCTTTCAAAAAAAAAATTTATATTACTGTGGCTACATACCAAAGTAAAATTATTGAATAAATAAATGTCTGACTAGATATTTATACAGATTTTTTTTTTCAGATAGATAATTGTATCACCTGCAGAAAGTGTGATGTTGCCATTAAAATACAAAGCAAACAGCAAGAGTTCCACTATACTTTCAGAGGGAACACATTTGATAATGACTCTCTATCCACGGTGACATTCTGTGTCTTCCCCCAATCTAGTCACAAATTTTGTTTGCTGCCCCATATGATCAGATTTTTATTGATCAACATTGGTATGGAACCAACTCAAAATCAAGAAATGTTGCATCCACAAGGCTGCCTTGACCTATGGCCTTCACAGTGCCATGTGAGAAAAGCTTGAATTGGGTTTCACAGGAGGGATGTTTTCGAAATTCATGGTGGTAGGCATGGAGCAGGTCATTCTGTTCAGTATGTTTGAGCATAGAGTACATTTCAGGTTTCTAGAACAGATTGGTATCTATGAGATTAGTTCGTTGTTCTGTGGATTACTTCCATCACCAGTCTTGTATATGGGTGCGACATCTGCTTTCTTCCACTTATCAAAGCCCTCATTAGGTATTAATATTGGAACAGGTCACACAGTGTATCTGTAATGAACAATAAGTGGCAAAATGAAGTGGAGCGCCGATGTAAATTCGGTTCTAGTCAAAACAAATGGAAGGTTTTCATTTCTTTGCACAGTGCAACTTTTCTATGGAAGACTTGGCAAGTTGTGCTGAATTCTGAGCAAACAGTTGGGTCGCAACAAGTCTCATACAAAGCAAAATATTCAACGCTCAAAAAAAAAAAAAAAAAAAAAAAAAAAAAAAAACAGGCGAAAAAGTTTGGGGAGTGAATTAATAAAAAAAGTTGATTAACGTTAAGACGATGGTTTTAAAGTTTTAGGTGTTCTGCATTATCTCCCTGCCATTTGAGAACAATGTACAGAACGTTCATACAACCATGTGAAACTATCAGAAAAGACCTTTTTTGGGATGTTGTTCAACTTGCTGTTATGTAGTCAAAGTGTTGACCTTTTGCATAAATTTCTGTACTTTCCGTTTCATGGTTGGTTCGCACTGATAACACCAAGTCTAATCACTCATTATGATTGTTTTTCCAGAAACGAAGTGTCCTCATTTTGCACTTTCATTACCTTGTCGTTTTTGTTCAGGAGTCAAGGTGTACAGGAGAAACTATGCACACACTTTTCTCGAACGCTTGATTTACACTGAAGCACCAAAGAAACTGGTATAGGTATGTGTATTCAAATATAGAGATACGTAAACAGGCAGAATACGGCGCTGCGGTCCGCAACTCCTATACAATACAAGTGTGTGGCGCAGTTGTTAGATCGGTTACTCCTGCTACAAGATTTCAGTGAATTTGAACGTGGTGGTATAGCCGGCACACGGACATCGAGGTAGCGATGAAGTGGGTGTTCTCCTGTACAACCATTTCACGGGTGTACCCTGAATATCAGGAATCCTGTAAAACATCAAATCTCTGACATCGTTGCGGCCAGAAAAATATCCTGAAAGAAATGGACCAACGACGTGTGAAGAGAATCATTCAATGTGACAGAAGTGCTACCCTTCCGCAAATTGCTGCAATTTCAATGCTGAGCCATCAACAAGTGTCGGTGGGCGAACTATTCAACGAAACACATCGTCATGGGCTTTCGGAGCCGAAGGCCCACTCGTGTACTGTTGACTGCACGACACAAAGCTTTACGCCTCGCCTGAACCCGTCAACACCGACACTGGAAACATGTTGCCTAGTCGGACAAGTATCGTTTCAAACTTTATCGAGTGGATGGACGTGTACGGGTATAGACACAACCTCATGTATCCGTCGACCCCGCGTGGCAGCAAGGGACTGTTTAAGATGGTGGAAGCTCTGTAGTGGTGTGGGGCATGTGCCATTCGAGTGATATGGGGCCCCTGACACATCTAGATACGGCTCCGACAGGTTACATGTACGTAAGCATTCTGTCTGATCACCTGTATTCATTCATGTCCATTGTACATTCCGACAATTCCAGTAGGACAGTGCAACTCCCCACACGTCCAGAATTGCTACAGAGTGGTTCCAGGAACTCTCTTCTGATGTTAAAACTTCCCCCCGCCCCCAAACTCCCAGACATGAACATTATTGAGCATATCTCGGATGGCTTGCAACGTACTGTTCAGAAGAGATCTCCATCCCCTCGTACTCTTACCGAATTATGGACAGCCCTACAGGATTCATGGTGTCAGTTCCCTTCCGTACCACTTCAGACATTAGTCGAATCTATGCCACGTCGTGTTGTGGCACTTCTGCGTGCTCGTGGAGGCCCTACACGATATTACCCAAGTGTACCAGTTTCTTTGGATCGTCAGTATAGAAATATTACTCCATTGTGATTTGTGACAACAAGTTGACACACTACGATCGCTCGTCCACCACTTAACACTTACTGCTCACAATTGACTGATCGAATGCACATAATGTTGTTTACAGCTGTTAGTTCAAGTTGCCACCGCAGTTGCTGGGCTGATATTGTTTACATGCCGGGAATAAAGTCAGTCCGAAACTTCCCGGATGGACGGTGTTCGCATAGCAGAATTACAGAAGCATCTAAGGTTCTGAATTGCCAGGTTGCCTCCATAAATTTTACTCCCGTGGTTCTTAGAAATAATTTTCTGCGAAAATCCTGCACACTTCACGAAATGGACGTAGTCGGCGTTCAAGAAATGATCAAAACAAACCATAAACTTACACCATGAACATCAAATGAAAAATGGCGCGCCACATGATCACGATGGTTCGCACCATCAAGATCCAAGGCGAACTTCTTACAAGTTACAAACTATGGGGGACCTCCAGCTAGGTATCCACTATTAAAGAATGCTGATAGAATCATATAGATATAACAGGCTGGTGAAAACTGATAGAATGCAACCACACATGAAAGTCGGTCGTGGAGCTTATCTGAAACTGGCTATCCTTCAAGGTGTTGCTGCAGATAATGCTATAATATGTTATATTGGCGTGGAACAATCGAACACCCTGTGGCTGAATTTGTCCAGTGATTTCAGGCGGCATGAACTGCAATGTCACACACATTTCAGGGTGTGTATCTCTAAAGGAGAATGATTTTTATATGCAGACCAGAAATCAAGAACAAGCAAGTAATTTTGACCAGCTACTGGCCAAAAGCAGTGCCCATACCATAGTTGTAGTTCTCTTACACCCATTTCCCACTTTTGCTTGCTGTGAGGAAATATTCCCTACTGCCCTTGCAACATCACGCACACGAGAAAGAATCGTAGGTGGCAGAGCATCTCCAACTTCTTACAGCACAGTAAAAAACTTTCTAGTCAATTTACCATCCAGGTTAACTGTCCACATAATAGTATACCGATGCGTTAAGGCACTGATGTTAGTTGATCTTGATACAACTCTCTTGGTACCTCTAATTTCCAGGGTTTCTTTCACATGCATGTCCTCTTCAAATCCACATTGGTCGGAATTGAAAAGATATTTCTTACTGAACGATGGGATAAGTTTTATTATCTCACCTACAAATTTTGTGACCGATTCCGCAGTTCACTGTGCAGCATCAAGTTGATGCTTTATTTGAAATTTCGTTATCTTATGTCTTCCAATTCTGTAGCACTGTTTGAATCTGCACAAATGACTACTGCTTCCCTTGTAACCACTGAAATCTACACTATGTGATCAAAAGTATCCGGACACCCCCAAAAACATATGTTTTTCATATAGGTGCATTGTGCTGCCACCTATTGCCAGGTACCCCATATCAGCAATCTCAGTAGTCATTAGACATCGTGAGAGACCAGAATGGGGTGTTCTGCAAATCTCACGACCTTCGAACGTGGCCAAGTGATTGGGTGTCACTTGTGTCATACGTCTGTACGCGAGATTTCCACACTCCTGAACATCCCTAGGTCCACTGTTTCCGATGTGATAGTGAAGTGGAGACATGAAGGGACACATACAGCACAAAAGCGTACAGGCCGACCTCGACTGTTGACTCACAGAGACCGCTGACAGTTGAAGAGGGTCATAACGTGTAATAGGCATGCATCTATCCAGACCATCACACAGGAACCGATATGCATCAGGATCCACTGCAAGTACTATGATAGTTAGGCGGGATGTGACAAAACTTAGATTTCATGGTCGAGTGGCTGTTCATAAACCACACATCGCGCTGGTAAATGCCGAAAGATGCCTCGCTAGGTGTATGAGCATAAACATTGGACGATTGAACAGTGGAAAACCGTTGTGTGGAGTGACGAATCATGGTACACAATGTGGCGGTCCGATGGCAGAGTGAGGGTATGGTGAACGCCCAGTGAACGTCATCTGCCAGCGTGTGTAGTGCCAACAGTAAAAGTCGGAGGCGGTGGTGTTATGGTGTGGTCGTGCTTTTCAAGGAGGGGGCTTGCATCCCCTGTTGTTTTGCGTGGCACTATCAGAGTACAGGCCTACATTGATGTTTTAAGCACCTTCTTGCTTCCCACTGTTGAAGAGAAATTCGAGGATGGCGATTGCATCTTTCAACATGATCGAGCACCTGTTCATAATGCACGGCCTGTGGCGGAGTGGTTACACGACAATAGCAGCCCTGTAATGGAATGGCCTGCACAGAATCCTGACCTGAATCCTATAGAACATCTTTGGGATGTATTGGAACGCCAACTTTGTGCCAGGCCTCACCGACCGACATTGATATCTCTCCTCTGTGCAGCACTCCGTGAAGAATGTGCTGCCATTTCCCAAGAAACCTTCCAGCACCTGGTTGAGCGTATGCCTGCGAGAGTGGAAGTTGTCATCAAGGCTAAGGGTGAACCAACACCATATTGAATTCCAGCATTGCCGATTGAGGGCGTCACGAACTTGTAAGTCATTTTCAGCCACTTGTCTGGATACTTTTGATCACACAGTGTAGGTGGTTCGCAGTTTGATGTGCATTACCTAATAGGTCACTATGATAGTGACCTGTTTCAGTATCACTTCCACTTGTTAAGCACGTATCGTCATCATTGTACTCCTCATGCACATTGCCCGCACAGTCGAGTTTATACGACACTACATATTCCATTGACTCATCTTGCAGAAACGCTAATATTTGATCTGCCACATCTTTCTCACTCTGCGAAATTCCTTGGGCCCTTTTCTGACCAAATGTCAACTCCGGCAACTGTTGTAGATATAATGCAATGTTTGCTTTGTTTATCATTGCGATTGCTCTGCACTGTATCAAAACCACGAGCACTCTAGCACTATTGAGTGTTACTCGCCGACTAAGCAGTTCAACTGCTCTCTGTAGCCTCATGCTGTGCTCACCATTGGGTACCTCCAGTACAGCCCCCTGTTGCCATTAGCAACCAGTATTTTGGTTGCATGGCAGACAATATGTGGGGCGTCGAATGCCGCAAACATCATTGTCCGTTTGCGACCATGCACTCAAAGGATTCATTATATGTAAAACGAGAAAAATATTTGTCATCGGACATGGATTTCACAGCTAGGTCCCGGCTGTAGGTGTTACCATCATGGTTAAGATAAGCGCTTCTCCTTTTAATCTGAAGCAGAGAAGAGTTTTTTAAATAAAATTTCGTCTGAACCAATTTCTTCACGATATGCTTAATTTCGTTTATTACAGCTTCAAACTTTTACAGAGGAGAACTTTAATGGTAATGCATATTGAATGTTTTCAGTTGGGTTTCTATGAAATTGTAAAGTTTCTTCGCTAAGATTACGTGATCCTCTGCTACTGTTCTGCTCCAGAGGTTGACAATCCCTGTGTATGCCAAGTTATTGAAGGAAGTATCAGTTCAGGTTTGGACGAGAAATGCATACTTCATACGAGTCAAATGCGACTCTCGAATTGGGCAACCTCGAAAGGGCAGCCGCTTTGTGCCGAAAGAGACTTCCTTGAGTAAGTCGTCCCCAGCTATCTCAAACGTAGGCGTCAGACACTAGTTTGCTCTTAGATGTGTTTTGTGCGCACGGCCACCGAAGTGAAGACGCCAGTCGACAAGAAGCGGGCAGGTTTTCCTCTTTCCTCAACGCCTCAGTGCCTCCCAGCCTTCAGTGCCTGCAGGCGACTATCAGGCGGAAGCCACTTCACTGCCGAAACGGAGCGTGGTGGATACAGCAAAGCGCCACTTGGGGTCGCTACGTATGTGAGCGTTTCTGTTCCCGTTAGCTAAGGTTACATCATAATTCAAACATAATTATGTAGAAGCTATATGCCAGGCTGATGCTATGTTTTCTATAGTCGTCGGTTTGAATCTAAATATTTAGCATACACTTCGGCTCTACAGCCAATCATGAAGAACACAAAAAGTAATTATAGTATCCAGTAGCTGTAAGAGACCACGGAAGACTTTCTTTACATCTACATGCAGAGTCTGCACACCACTTAAGTGCTCGGCAAAGGGTAGTAAGCGTGGTACCAAATGTCAAGGTTTCCTCCCGTTCCAATCGCTTGTGGAGCGCGGGAATGATGACTGCTGAATGCCCCTCTGTGCGTGCTAAATTTAGTCCAATTTTGTCTTTACGGTCCCTTCGGGAGCGGAATGTATGGGGTTGTAGGGTATTCCTAGATTCCTCATTTAAAGCTGGTTCTTGAAACTTTGTAGGCATGCTTTCTTGGGATAGTTTGCATTTGTCTTCAAGCACCTGCTAGTTCAGTTTCTTCAGAATCTCTGTGACACTCTCCCACGGCTTATGCAAACCAGTGGTGTGATCGAATTTTGCACTCCGTAGCGGAGTGTGCTCTGATGTGAAACTTCCTGTCAGATCAGAGCTGTGTGCCGGACCTCGACACGAAAGCAGGACTTTCTTTTTTCGAACCTGTGGCCATTCGTACTGCGCTTCTTTGAATACGCTCAAAATCCCCTGTTAGTCTTATCTGGTATGGGTCGCACACACTCGAGCAGTATTGTAATGCAGGTCATATGAGTGTATTTTAAGCAGTTTCCTTTCTACAGTGACTGCATTTTCCCAGTATCTTATAAATGAACCGAAGCTTGCCACCTGCCTTACCTACGATGCTTTTTTTTTCTTTCAAAAATTATTTATCAATAGTGACTGTACAACTTTTCATCTACATCTACATATATACTCCGCTAGCAATAGCAACCAAGTGGTGTGTGGCTGAGGGCCCAATTCGCGCCGAAGTCATATCCCCCCCCCCTCTCTCTCTCTCTGTTCCACTCGCGGATCGCGCGAGGGAAAAACGACTGTCTGAACGCCTCAGTACGAGCTCTTATTTCTCTTATCTTTGAATGATGGTCATTACGCGATTTGAAAGTTTGTGGTAATAATATATGCTCTACATCCTCGGTGAAAATTGAATTTCGGAATTTAGTGAGCAGCCCCTTCCGTTTAGCGCGTCGTCTATCTGCAAGTGTGTCCCACTTCAAACTTTCTATGAGATTTGTAACGCTCTCGCGATGGCTAAATGTACCAGTCACGAATCTTGTCGCTCTTCTTTGGACCTTCTCAATCTCTTGAATCAGACCCAACTGGTAAGGGTCGCACACAGACGAACAATACTCTAAGACTGGACGAACTAACGTATTGTAAACTATTTCCTTTGTTGAAGTACTGCATCGCTTCAGGATTCTACCAATAAACCGCAATCTAGAGTTCACCTTACCCGTTACTTGTGTAATCTGATCATTCCATTTGAGATCATTTCGAATAATCACACCCAGATACTCGACTGATGTTACCGCTTCCAAAGACTGATCATTTATTTTGTACTCATAATTAATGGGGATTTTCGCCTTGTTATACGCAGAGATAACTGCCAGTCATTACACCACGCATTTATTTTCTGCAAATCCTCATTCATTTGTTCACAACTTTCGTGTGATACTGCTTTCCTGTAGACTACAGCATCATCGGCAAACAGTCTAAGACCGCCGTCAATACCATCAACCAGATCGTTTATGTAAATCGTAAAAAGCAGAGGACCTATTACGCCGCCCTAGGGCACACCTGAAGTTGTTTCTGTTGAAGTTACCCCGTTCAGGACGACATACTGCTAAAAACTGCTTAGAAAATTTTCTATCCAACCGCATATGTCATTGGACAGACCGTAAGCGCGCACTTTTTGTAGCAAGCGACAGTGCGGAACTGAGTCGAACGCCTTTCGAAAGTCGAGAAATATGGCATCAACCTGGGAGCCGGTATCTAGAGCCTGTTGTAATATCATGCACAAAGAGGGCCAGCTGTGTCTCGCATGACCGCTGTTTCCTAAAACCGTGCTGGTTTCTGCAGATGAGCTTCTCGGAGTCTAGAAAGGTCACTATGTCTGAACACAAAATATGTTCCATGATTCTACAACAAATCAAATTTTTCTACATAATCAGACGTATTCACATCAAGCAGCACACAAAAATGTCTATTGCTATCGGCAAATTTTACCAGGTCTCTCTTCTGTGGGTCGCCAGATATTTGTAATTTCGTTTTTGCAACTTGTTATTGGAGTCAAGCCCAAACAGATCCTATTCATCAAGTCTTTCATACGACGCCCAGCTTCGACGGAGTCTGCTTGTTTCCGATTGCAAACAAAATGAATTTTGCAATGGATTTTTATGTGCCCATTCGATAGAGCGGCCCCAAATAGTCTAGTGCGATATAGCTTTTATGGATGTGTATTAACAGGAACAGGAAAACACCAAAAATAATCAGTGTTCCAGCAGCGACCGAGCCGCGCTTCTTCAGTAGCTGTCAGTGCGGCCTACGGCGCTGTTGTCGATGTTGGAGCATTTCCGGTAATACACTTACTGTTTCCGATGATACACAGCGTTGAAGGAATATCGCACTACACTAATCAGAGACCGCTCTGTCGAAAGGGCATGTAATATTCCACTTTAAAAGTCATTTTGCCTGTAACGGGAAACAAACCGACTTTTTCCATCGACTCTGGGCGTCGCATGACGGACATAATGGTCAGCATTTGTTTGAGGTGACTCCAGCTACATGTTGTAAGAATGAAATTGCAAATGTCTGCCGAAACACCAGAGAAAATGATCCTGACGACCGTTAGTAGAGACACCCTGTATGAGTTTCACATTCTGTTACCACAGTAATTAACATTTCCTTCTTTCTTTTAGAGGCTGGAGCTACAGGAGTATCGCTACCAGCAGTTTCATCGTCATCTTATTTTGCTTCTTCAGTGCCATCAGCCAAGATGAAAGCTGCTACAATGCCCTGCTGCGCTGGCGTCATCAGTTTCTTCCTCCGCAATCTCTCCTCGTTTTTCTGGGTTTAGTGTGTAATGTTGAAAAACGTGGTTGCTTGCCCACTTTCCACTGTCAGTGAATGCATGTTCAAAACTACCAATGCCGCTGGCTAAGCGGTAAAACTTAGGAAAGTGGCTATCTCAGCTGTGTCGTCCATTTCAGACGCTTCTTTTGTTTTCCTTCAAAGCATGTGTGTGCCTACTAGCAAGGGCACGCGCACCAAATTCATCAGAAGGAAGCCACAAGCAGCAGGCAACCAGATAAAAACTGCAGCAGCGTGATCATTCGACTTCATTTTCGTGCAAACTGTTGAAAGGAATTTTCACCTCAAGAGGGAATAAAAAGTGTAAACTAATGCAAACTACAACAAATGTGTATCTAAACGTAAACAGACGTCTGATGATGAATCTGTCGGTTCAAAACTGGTTAACTGCCTTGTTTATGTGAATAAGCAGCATTTTTATAAGGGACTGGTTGCTGTTTTCTTCTTTTTGAGAATCAACCTGTACGTTTTTTCGTTTTGCAAAGTGTGTAATTTTACTTTTCTGTATATTTAAAGCAAGGTACGGTTAGACGGTAAAGTGCTTTTAGGGGGGATGGCTGAAGGTATGCGTCCTTATTCTGCAGCAATAATCCCCTCTTTAATGCAGAATCCACGTTACAGGATCATGACGCAGTAAGCTGCCAATTATCCAGGGTGCAAATTATCTGGCTTGCCGAATCATTGCATATTTCTGGCTGCTTCAGCAAAATAAAAAAAGAGCGCTGCTTGCCCTTCGCTATTCTTTTGTGGTATGAAGTACGTTTACAGCTCCCAGTGGCTGTTTGCGCAAAAAGAGACAGTCCAGTGATCTATTGTCACAATCCTTTAAAATGAATGGGAATGACAGAAGTGAGGAATGAGAATTCATAATTCTCATAAGCGATGGGTACTGCATATTTGCTAACAAGGGAACCTCCCCATCGCACCCCCCTCAGATTTAGTTATAAGTTGGAACAGGGATAGGCCTTGAAAAACTGAACACAGATCAATCGAGAAAACAGGAAGAAGTTGTGTGGAACTATAAAAAAAATAAGCAAAATATACAAACTGAGTAGTCCATGCGCAAGGTAAGCAACATCAAGGAGAGTGTGAGCTTGAGAGTGCCGTGGTCTCGTGGTTAGCGTGAGCAGCTGCGGAACGAGAGGTCCGTGGTTCAAGTCTTCTCTCGAGTGAAAAGTTTAATTTTTTATTTTCAGACAATTATCAAAGTTTAGGCACTCACACATAATCAACTTCGCTCTCCAAAATTCCAGGACATGTTCAGATTTGCTTGGATGTATGCAGGTTTTGACGGTCTACACACGGAAACATTTGAAAACGTAAAAAACATATGTTTTGACAGAGCACAGGGAAAACTGTGCGACTGTGAAACTGTTGCATTCATTTGTTGCAGTTTATGTGACAAACTCTTATGTTTTCATCACTTTTTTGGGAGTGATTATCACATCCACAAGGGGGCAAGGTAGAAGAATCTTTTTACCCATTCGCCAAGTGTGCAAGTTTTGTGGGTCGACAACATATTCCTGTCATGTGACGCACATGCCGTCACCAGTGTCGTACAGAATATATCAGACGTGTTTCCCTGTGGAGGAATCGGTTGACCTTTGACCTTGCGATCAAATGTTTTCGGTTCCTACTGGAGAGGCACGTCCTTTCGTCTACTAATCGCACGGTTTTGCGGTGCGTTCGCAAAACACAGACACTGAATTTATTACAGTGAACAGAGACGTCAATGAATGAACGGACAGATCGTAACTTTGCGAAAATAAAGAAAGTAAAATTTTCACTCGAGGGAAGACTCGAACCAAGGACATCTCGTTTCGCAGCTGCTCACTCTAACCACAGGCGCTCCTCAGCTTGCACTCTCCTTGATGTTGCCTATCTTGCGCATGGACTACTCAGTTTGTACATTTTTCTTATTTTTTCATAGTTCCACACAACTTCTTCCTGTTTTCTCGATTGATCTGTGTTCAGTTTTTCAAGGCCTATCCACTGTGTCAATTTATAACTAAATCTGAGGGGGGTGCGATGGGGAGGTTCCCTTGTAAGAAACGACATTACAGTACCATTCAGAAACAATTTAAAGATAATTGACAGAGAAAGACCAACAAATTACAACGATCGACTGTTGGGATTCACTGCAGGCACGGAGCATGTGAAGAAATTGTGGCATGAAACTTTCTGGCAGATTTAAACTGTGTGCTCTACCATATGAACTATCCAAGCACGACTCACGACCCGTCCTCACAGCTTCATTTCTGCCATTACTTTGTCTCCTACCTTCCAGACTTCACAGAAACTCTTCTGTGGACTTGAAGAACTAGCGCTCCTGGAAGAAAGGATATTGCGGACATGTGGCTTAGCCTCAGCCTGGGGGATGTTTCCAGAATGAGATTTTGACTCTGCAGTGGAGTGTGCGCTGATATGAAGTTCCTGGCAGATTAGCTTGGATAGCTCGGATGGTAGAGCGCTTGCCTGCGAAAGGCAAAGGTCCCGAGTTCGAATCTCCGTCCGGCACACAGTTTTAATCTGCTAGGAAGTTTCATATCAGCGCACGCTTCGCTGCAGAGTGAAGATCTCATTCTGGAATTGTGGTATGAATAGCATGCATTATTCCGTTGTCAGTTGCAAAAGTTTTCACCGGAACTGAACGAAGAGTTTGGAGACTTCATATGGTACTGCAAAGTATGTTGGTTAATTCAAGTGGCATGCCTCGAACTTCTTGTTAAATTTATAAAGGAATAAGAAGGGCCGTAACGAATATTAGAACATCTGGAATGGATTGCAGAATTTGCGTCTTAAGTCTACTTCATTACACACTGCCCACAGTGAGACATTGCAAGGCAACTTCTTTCCTATTTGATGAGGATGCATTCGAAAAGAAAAATTGTTTTGTAGAAGAGACAAATTCTGAAAAAGACAGTCCAGTTATCTAGACTCACTAGTATTAAAGAAAAAATGAGGTTTGAAGAATTCATTGTGGCCTTGAAAGAATTACAAATGTAGTTTTATAAAGGTTTCGAGGACACTGTCAATCTTACGTCTGTTTCAGAGACCGTTTGCCAGTTCAGTTGAAAGCCTCACTGTGCATATGCAGATATAACTGACTGAGATGCAAGGTAATTTCAGTTTTAATGATAAATCTTTTTATGTTAAAACTGTCCAGGGCGTCTACGTTGCTTTCCTCAGGTAGTATTTCCGAGTGTCCATAATGAAGATGCAAAAGTGCTTCAATATTTCTATCGATATATTAATGTGAAAGAGCTGTTTTAGCTTATGAAACTAAGTAAGTCACTATTACGTGGCGACTTGTGTGCGAAACTCTGAAATTGTCCGCGTCTGTCCATATGCCGACGGGTTGTACCAGATACAATTATACTATCGAAAATTTGTGTTGTTTGTGAACTGTTATGTTCAGAAATGTGAAATGTAGCTAATACGAAGTCGTATGCAGTGCGACTGCACTGACATTTAAATGCGGCACGTTCGCAGTCCTTGCGCTCAGATAGTGTGGCGTGACAGTGGGGAAATGTACGACGAGGCTGAGCGCTTTGGTGCTCAAGCCTGGGCACGGCCCCTGAGCCGAAATCTTTGGCGCCTCTGAGCTAAGGGATGCAGATATAGAGAACAAGGGATGTTCGGCAGAGGACGGGAGATAAGGCGAGGCGATCGAGAGACTTGTTACCGTGCACACCGAGGCACTGACATGGGTTGGTTTGTTATAAAAGAAAATATGACAATATTCATTTGACTATATCGAGCCCGCATCTCGTGGTCGTGCGGTAGCGTTCTCGCTTCCCACGCCCGGGTTCCCGGGTTCGATTCCCGGCGGGGTCAGGGATTTTCTCTGCCTCGTGATGGCTGGGTGTTGTGTGCTGTCCTTAGGTTAGTTAGGTTTAAGTAGTTCTAAGTTCTAGGGGACTGATGACCATAGATGTTAAGTCCCATAGTGCTCAGAGCCATTTGACTATATCGATGTTTAGGCTCTCCAGAGAATGCGAACCGCTGTCGATAAAAAAAAAGGAATGAAAAACAGAAACAATGGATGAGTATTTTCTGAAAGTGAACTGAAAGCAAGTGATTCGAAGTACAGTGTGTTGCAAGTGTGACTTTGAAAATAAGTAGTCAGTTTCTGGTTAGTAATGCAGAATACAGTGATATTTCAAATGTGACATGTACTGGTAGCACACTTTGTAAATTCAGTACATAGCGGCTTCCGGTGAAAACGTGTCTTTTGTATTGTCGGTGTTGTTCAGTTATCCATTCAGTGTCGTGCATGCGTTAACCTGGTTAATAAGGAGCGTGCTGTATTTTCTTAGCATATGCCATGAACACAAAGCAAAAACAACTTACTGGGGGGCGCATAAGTGCTGTTAAAATGTTGACTTGAAAGGGGACATTACCAGTAATCTCGTGGTTCCCATCCAGCCATGACGTCAAAAAGATAACAAAGACCTTCAATAGTAAGCATGAATGAGCAGAAATATTCCATTAAACTGTTAAATTGGAGTCGTGACCTCGCTTCCCTCTTGGGGTAAAATTAAAAATTAGAGGTATCAAACATGTTCCGGCGAATCACTTCCATTAACGTCTAGTCAGGATGAGAACTAAGTGTACTTTTTACGAAGTAAACGTGAAGCCCATAATGCAAAACAGTACACCTTCGAGCAAAGGAGTGGAAGTAGTATTCTTGTTATGCTCTCTCATAGACATTCTTACTGTCCCAAGTTCATTGGCAAATGGATTATTGTGATCTATTTGTTTGTTCATAAATAAAGCCTTGTTCCTCAAATTTCGCAGATTGAGCTTGAATATGTTATAGGGAAAATACTTCATATGTTTGGAAATTTAGGTTAAGCATTTACGATACGTTCTTAGGCGAGGAAACATCGGTGGTACAACATTAAATGTGATAGGAGTTATCTAGATCGGTCATTCGAATCCTTGGGAAGTTGTCTATCTTGCGTACAGTCTAGTTTTCCGTTATTGTTATCATCATCTTCCCAGTATTCAACATTTAATATGTTTTTGGTAAAGGACACCTTACTGTACACCATGAGCTGCACTTCAAAAGGATTTATTTACCAGACCCTATTAGGGCATATACGAGTAAGTCTTCAGCAGTGGCATACCCCGTATACTGTACACATCTACATAAAGCGACGTGCCTGTCAGATGTAAAATCTTTGTCATGGTTATAAATGATGTCGATCTCTGTAGTACACAGATCTTGTGTATTCGTGTTATAAATCTGTAAAACGCTAACTGGAATAAGTATGATCATCTCTTTAAAATACATGTAAACGCCATCACCAGACAATTTTTTATATCAGCTGCGTGTAAAGCGCAATGTCACTTGTCTCACGTGTCAGCCACATTTCCGGATCTTGTCGATTATGTATACGCAGCGGGTCGTGCACCATAGAGATCGACATCATCTGCAACCATCATAAAGATTTTGCACCAGATACACGTCGTCTGATGAAGACGTGCATGTAACTTATATACCACAGATCACGGGCTGCACGCTCGAATACAGTTCTGACAAATTAGCCCAGTCAACAAAGACCAGAAAAAGTCGAATAGAGGGAGGGGGAGGGGAGGAGGAAAAGGAGATTAGTGTTTAAAGCCCCGTCGACAAAAAGGTCATTAGAGACGGAGCACAAGCTCGGATGAGAGAAGGATGCCCTTTCAAAGGAAGCATCCCGGCATTTGCCTTAAGCGATTTAGGGAAATCGTGGAAAACCGAAATCAGTAAGGCCGGACGCGGGCTCGAACCGTCG
Source organism: Schistocerca serialis cubense (assembly GCF_023864345.2). Taxonomy (NCBI): domain Eukaryota; kingdom Metazoa; phylum Arthropoda; class Insecta; order Orthoptera; family Acrididae; genus Schistocerca; species Schistocerca serialis. Next base: position 468,334,225 of record NC_064643.1, read on the forward strand.
TCCTCCCCAACGCGAGTTCAGTTTTATAACCATTGCGTTACCTCGCTCGATTCGAGTAGGGAGAAAATTTCGAGTAGTCGCTGATTATTATACAGTGATAGGAAGGAGTGCCTTAACCTACTAAATATCCTGATGGGTGGGTGTGGGCCTACGGGTGAGGCGGTGGGGGGGGGGGGGGGGGGGGGAGCATTTAAAGTTAAAGTATTTCTGTTTTTCTTGAATAACACTGAAACCGCTGCTTCGAGCGAAAATGTCTCTCAGTACAATATTAAAGACATTCATTACATGTCCTACAAAATCCACCGTGGTCAGTGCAGCTGACTGCTATACAGAGGGCCCGGATTTGGTTCCCTGCAAGGTTGGAGATTTTATGTCCTCGGGGACAATGTTGAGTGTTTATGGAAAAAGTTCAAGGCAATCGTAAAATGCGTTTTTGACAGGTACGTGCCGAGTAAAACTGTGAGGGACGGGAAAAACCCACCGTGGTACAACAACTAAGTTAGGAAACTACTGCGAAAGCAAAGAGAGCTTCACTCTAAGTTTAAACGCAGCCAAAACCTCTCAGACAAACAGAAGCTAAACGATGTCAAAGTTAGCGTAAGGAGGGCTATGCGTGAAGCGTTCAGTGAATTCGAAAGTACAATTCTATATACCGACTTGACAGAAAATCCTAGGAAGTTCTGGTCTTACGTTAAATCAGTAAGTGGCTCGAAACAGCATATCCAGACACTCCGGGATGATGATGACATTGAAACAGAGGATGACACGCGTAAAGTTGAAATACTAAACACCTTTTTCCAAAGCTGTTTCACAAAGGAAGACCGCACTGCAGTTCCTTCTCTAAATCCTCGCACAAACGAAAAAATGGCTAACATCGAAATAAGTGTCCAAGGAATAGAAAAGCAACTGGAATCACTCAACAGAGGAAAGTCCACTGGACCTGACGGGATACCAATTCCATTCTACACAGAGTACGCGAAAGAACTTGCCCCCCTTCTGACGGAAGGTTCCAAATGATTGGAAAAGAGCACAGGTAGTTCCAGTCTTCAAGAAGGGTCGTCGAGCAGGGGCGCAAAACTATAGACCTATATCTCTGACGTCGATCTGTTGTAGAATTTTAGAACATGTTTTTTGCTCGAGTATCATGTCGTTTTTGGAAACCCAGAATCTACTATGTAGGAATCAACATGGATTCCAGAAACAGCGATCGTGTGAGACCCAACTCGCTTTATTTGTTCATGAGACCCAGAAAATATTAGATACAGGCTCCCAGGTAGATGCTATTTTCCTTGACTTCCGAAAGGCGTTCGATACAGTTCCGCACTGTCGCCTGATAAACAAAGTAAAAGCCTACGGAATATCAGACCAGCTGTGTGGCTGGAGACCAGCTGTGTGGCTGGATTGAAGAGTTTTTAGCAAACAGAACACAGCATGTTGTTGGCAATGGAGAGACGTCTACAGACGTTAAAGTAACCTCTGGCGTGCCACAGGGGAGTGTTATGGGACCATTGCTTTTCACAATATACACTCTTGGAAATTGAAATAAGAACACCGTGAATTCATTGTCCCAGGAAGGGGAAACTTTATTGACACATTCCTGGGGTCAGATACATCACATGATCACACTGACAGAACCACAGGCACATAGACACAGGCAACAGAGCATGCACAATGTCGGCACTAGTACAGTGTATATCCACCTTTCGCAGCAATACAGGCTGCTATTCTCCCATGGAGACGATCGTAGAGATGCTGGATGTAGTCCTGTGGAACAGCTTGCCATGCCATTTCCACCTGGCGCCTCAGTTGGACCAGCGTTCGTGCTGGACGTGCAGACCGCGTGAGACGACACTTCATCCAGTCCCAAACATGCTCAATGGGGGACAGATCCGGAGATCTTGCTGGCCAGGGTAGTTGACTTACACCTTCTAGAGCACGTTGGGTGGCACGGGGTACATGCGGACGTGCATTGTCCTGTTGGAACAGCAAGTTCCCTTGCCGGTCTAGGAATGGTAGAACGATGGGTTCGATGACGGTTTGGATGTACCGTGCACTATTCAGTGTCCCCTCGACGATCACCAGTGGTGTACGGCCAGTGTAGGAGATCGCTCCCCACACCATGATGCCGGCTGTTGGCCCTGTGTGCCTCGGTCGTATGCAGTCCTGATTGTGGCGCTCACCTGCACGGCGCCAAACACGCATACGACCATCATTGGCACCAAGGCAGAAGCGACTCTCATCGCTGAAGACGACACGTCTCCATTCGTCCCTCCATTCACGCCTGTCGCGACACCACTGGAGGCGGGCTGCACGATGTTGGGGCGTGAGCGGAAGACGGCCTAACGGTGTGCGGGACCGTAGCCCAGCTTCATGGAGACGGTTGCGAATGGTCCTCGCCGATACCCCAGGAGCAACAGTGTCCCTAATTTGCTGGGAAGTGGCGGTGCGGTCCCCTACGGCACTGCGTAGGATCCTACGGTCTTGGCGTGCATCCGTGCGTCGCTGCGGTCCGGTCCCAGGTCGACGGGCACGTGCACCTTCCGCCAACCACTGGCGACAACATCGATGTACTGTGGAGACCTCACGCCCCACGTGTTGAGCAATTCGGCGGTACGTCCACCCAGCCTCCCGCATGCCCACTATACGCCCTCGCTCAAAGTCCGTCAACTGCACATACGGTTCACGTCCACGCTGTCGCGGCATGCTACCAGTGTTAAGGACAGCGATGGAGCTCCGTATGCCACGGCAAACTGGCTGACACTGACGGCGGCGGTGCACAAATGCTGCGCAGCTAGCGCCATTCGACGGCCAACACCGCGGTTCCTGGTGTGTCCGCTGTGCCGTGCGTGTGATCATTGCTTGTACAGCCCTCTCGCAGTGTCCGGAGCAAGTATGGTGGGTCTGACACACCGGTGTCAATGTGTTCTTTTTTCCATTTCCAGGAGTGTATATAAATGACTTAGTAGATAGTGTCGGAAGTCCCATGCGGCTTTTCGCGGATGATGCTGTAGTATACAGAGAAGTTGCAGCATTAGAAAATTGTAGCGAAATGCAGGAAGATCTGCAGCGGATAGGCACTTGGTGCAGGGAGTGGCAACTGACCATTAACATAGACAAATGTAATGTATTGCGAATACATAGAAAGAAGGATCCTTTATTGTATGATTATATGATAGCGGAACAAGCACTGGTAGCAGTAACTTCTGTAAAATATCTGGGAGTATGCGTGCGGAACGATTTGAAGTGGAATGATCATATAAAATTAATTGTTGGTAAGGCGGGTACCAGGCTGAGATTCATTGGGAGAGTCCTTAGAAAATGTAGTCCATCAACAAAGGAGGTGGCTTACAAAACACTCGTTCGACCTATACTTGAGTATTGCTCATCAGTGTGGGATCCGTACCAGATCGGGTTGACGGAGGAGATAGAGAAGATCCAAAGAAGAGCGGCGCGTTTCGTCACAGGGTTATTTGGTAACCGTGATAGCGTTACGGAGATGTTTAACAAACTCAATTGGTAGACTCTGCAAGAGAGGCGCTCTGCATCGCGGTGTAGCTTGCTCGCCAGGTTTCGAGAGGGTGCGTTTCTGGATGAGGTATCGAATATATTGCTTCCCCCTACTTATACCTCCCAAGGAGATCACGAATGTAAAATTAGAGAGATTCGAGAGCGCACGGAGGCTTTCAGACAGCCGTTCTTCCCGCGAACCACACGCGACTGGAACAGGAAAGGGAGGTAATGACAGTGGCACGTAAAGTGCCCTCCGCCACACAACGTTGGGTGGCTTGCGGAGAATAAATGTAGATGTAGATGTAGATGTAGACCGGGTGCTGTGTTGCCCTCATCGTCATTTCATCTTCATCGACACACATGTCGCCAAAGTGGTGTCAAACAGAAATACTTGCACTAGGCTACCGAACGAACTGCAGATGGGGTCTTCCGGCCAAATATTCCTAGAAAGAAGTGCTATTCACTTTTTCTCTGCGACTAATAGTTCCCACACTGCAGAGGATGGAAGCATTGCAGACTATGAACAATAGTGTTTTAATGGTATAAAATTAATGTTATTGTCAAATGAAGTGAGTTATGAACAAATATTAAATGTGCGTACCTTATCTAAGTGCAGTAGAACATATTACGGGATAAAGTGTGTTCTGAGATTCTGGGGTGTGGTGGTCTGGAGGGGAATGGGGAATGGCAGGGGGGGGGGAGGGGGGTGGACCCGTATGGGAAGACAGGCCATGACTCCCTCGTAGTCTATGTACCCCATTATATCAAAAAACGCAAAGAAGGGACTAGAGAGCGTTTCACAAATTTATTCCAGCTATTCTGCAGCTAGCCGGAAGAATGACTGACGACGCAGTGCACAGACGTGCCCCGCGGCGTGGGGTGGACGATTTATTTTCCACAAAATTCGTTAACACTACATGGGCAACAGATATGAATTACTAATAACACTAACGCAACAGACGCATATGGACGGATTCTACGTAAATCTCTACACACAATTCTACATTTCTAGAGGGAAAACTGACTGTTAGTCATTCTGAATGGCAGTTGTAGCGTTCTTCAGGAAAAGGCGGCTTTCTCCACCACGAGCGCAGCTCGTTTATCAGTTTACAGACAAATCTTTAAATTTTAATTTTAAAGATCGCTGATAATGTTTTCAAAAAATTTTAAAAACGTGAACTTCAAACGTCCTTTCACCAACATGCTCAACCCCATGCACCAGAATTTTTGGTACGTTATTCATGGCACTCTCTCTTATTTTACAAAAATCTGCGACTGCATGTATTTTTCCTCTAATTTTTCTTGTTTCCTGGACTAAATAAATACTTTTGAATTGTAGCTCATGGTGTACAACAGGATGTCCGTTATCGTATCTGCCTGGTTCATCTAGCGCCTCCCTATACGTGTATCTGACTTCTGCGTTTCGGAAGTGATGCATGCTGCACTGCAATGTCAGACATATATCCTCCAAGAAGACAGCATACATCGATCAGACCATATCTCTGTCAGTTGCGGGATTTCACTCCTGAACAACCCTCGAACTTCTCGACTGATTTGATTCAGCATGTTTGGTAAACGATAAGAGTCGTATGGTGTTTTTGGCGTGCAGACCTCCTCCAGTCGCAACGGCTCTTCATCGAGGTGTGCGAGAGATATTTCGTAAGTGTACTTTTTCATGTACGCTACGCTGGACCTATGTAGTGTGGTGTCATATTCGTGTTATATGATGATGAGAGAAGAAGTGGGATGAAACAGTTGTCGGTACGTAATCTGCTATCTGCTGCTCTCGAATAGAGCCAAGTGGATCGCTGAGCTTAACGCCCCCTTCTCACTGACAGATCATCATCGACAATGTGAGATGACATCAATGGTACACTGAGAAGACTGTTTGAAACTTAATTAAGGATAATGCTTTGTGATCAGGAGCTTAACACTACCGCCTATATTTCCCTTTCTGGTTAAACAGTGGCAATGAACATTTCTTCCACCACCACGATTTCTAAACGACTACCTTCGAGTTGTCACCGAACTAGCAGCGTCTACTAACAAGACGTGCTACATCTGCGTAGTACCTACCCCAGTAAATTATTTTCAACACGAACACCTTAAGAATGAGTGTCTCAAAGCGAAGAAATATATTTTAGAAGCTCGGCCTACCCACTTTTACGCAGCACAGATGACTGGCTTATAGGCAACACACATTGCATACGAATCCCTCTGATTGACTACGTCCTGCCTTCTCTGATGGGCGCAATCAATTATAAAAGACGCCTAACGTTCACCGGTATGCATCAGGGAACATTTCGTCTCCAACAAAAGTTGTTCCCCATGACGTGATCTGTCATCCCTGTCGTAGGGACTGTGAAACACCCTGTATACAGTAGCTGTCTATCTAAACTTCTGAGAAACAATGTTATAACGCGGCGATCAAAAGGTTTCCGTTTGAGGGCGTTGTTACAACGTACATGCAGCTTAGCGCGACTCCGATTAGGGTATACAAGGTATCTTTCGTAAGAGTCGTCAGGCGAATTTTCTCCAGCGTCTCGGCAGATATTTGCAATTTCTGTTTTGCGGCATGTAGATGGTATCAGCCCAAACAAATACTGCTTATCACAAGTTTCATGTGACGGCAGCGTCGACGGAATGCGTTGGTTTGTTTCTTGTTTTAAAAAATGAGCTTTAAATCTAAATTTTATATGACCATTCGACAGAGCGCTATCAGATTAGTCTAGTGCGATCGCTTAACCGATATGTACTAACATAAACAGTAATGCACGGGGAATAACTGGTATTCCAGCAGCGAATGAGCAGCGCTTCTGCATGCCGGCAGCACTCAACGGGGGTCGGGACTGCTGCAGTACCCGTTATTCCCAGTGTTTTACGGTCCCTGATAACATATATCGGTTAACATACATCGGTAAAACGAATATCGCACTAAATAAATTTGGTGCTGCTCTGTCATGTAATATTCCACTTTAAAAATAATTTTGTTTGTAAAGGGAAAAAAAACCGAAGCTTTCCATCAACGCTGGGCGCGCATGAAATACTTGATGAACAGGATTTGTTTCGGCTAACTCGAAATTAACATTGCAAAAACAAAATCGCAAATATCTGCCGAAACACCAGAGAAAATGCGCCTGGTGACTCTTAGGAGACAGACCCCATATAAGCACCGATATGGAAGGCAACGGATCAGTGTGGTGTTCATGTCTTTCTGATGCGAGTGCGGTAAATGCCGAAATGTGAACTATGGTGGCGTTATTGCCAAATGCGTCCAAATACAACCAATGCGCTGTTATTTTCTCCTTGGCTGCCGAAGGAAGAACGCCGCTAGATATCCAACGGAGAATGAAGAATGTGTTACGGACTTCTCAGCGCAGCAGCACACGGTGTTTTACCAAACGGGTATCTTCAACCTGGTCGTCAATAGCATGATTGCCTCAATACTCACGGCAATTTTGCATAATTGGCATACAGATTCTGGACTATACGGCCTCCGAACGAAAAAATTTCGATCGCCCCTTATACTAAGAATGTGCCTAGAATTACAACTACAGAATCGCCTTTACATTGAGGTGACAAAAGTTCATATGGTTCAAATGGCTCTGAGCACTATGCGACTTAACTTCTGAGGTCATCAATCCCCTAGAACTTAGAACTACGTAAACCTAACTAACCTAAGGACATCACACACATGCATGCCCGAGGCAGGATTCGAACCTGCGACCGCAGCGCCTAGAACCGCTCGGCCACTCCGGCCGGCGTGACGAAAGTCATGGGATACCTCCTAATATCGTGTCGGACCTCTTTCCCCCCTGCGTAGTGCAGCAACCCGACGTGATACAGACTCAACAAATGCCGCAGAAATATTGAACCAAGCTGCGTCTATAGCCGTCCATAATTGCGAAAGAGTTACCTGTGCAGAATTTTGTGCACGAACTGAACTTTCGATTACGTCCCATAAATGTTCGATGGGATTCATGTCGGGAGATCTCGGTGGCCAAATCATTCGCTCGAATTGTCCAGAATGTTCTTCAAACCAGTCGCAAACAACTGTGACCCGGTGATATGGCGCATTGTCATACATAAAAATTACACCATTGTTTGGAAATATGACGTCCATGAATGGCTGCAGATGGTCTCCAAGTATCCGAACATAACCATTTCCAGTGAATCATCGGTTCAGTTGGACCCAGGACTCAATCAATTCCAGGTAAACACAGCCCTCACTATTATGGACCCACTACCAGCTTGCATAGTGGCTTGTTGACAACTTGAGTGCATGGCTTCGCGTGGTCTGCGCCACATTCCAACCGTACCATCAACTTTTACCAACTGAAATGGGGGCTCATCTGATTAAGCCACAGTTTTTCACTCGTCTGGGATCCAACCGATCCAAACACGAGCCCAGAAGAGGCGCTGCAGGCGATGTTGTGCTGTTAGCAAAGGCACTCGGGTCGTTCGTCTACCGCCATAGGCCATTAACGCCAAATTTCGCCGCGCTGTCACAACGGATGCGTTCGTCGTACGCCCCACATTGACTTCTGCTATTATTTCACACAGTGTTGTATCTCCGCAAACGTCATTGTTCTCGGTCGTTAAGTGAAGGCCGTCAGCCAATGTGTTGTCCGTGGTGGAAGGTAATGCCTGAATTTTATTTTTTATTTTTTTTTCTCGTCACACTCTTGACATTTCGAAATGGAAGGTCCCATGCGTGTAGCTCCAACTACCACTCCGCTTTAAAAATCTGTTAATTCCAGTTCTGTGGCCATAATCATGCCAGAAACGTTTTCACATGAATCGCCTGAGTACAAATGACAGCTATGCCGATGCACTGTCCTTCTGCACCGTCTGTACACGATACTACCGCCATCAATATACGTGCATATCACTATGCTATGACTTTTGCCACCTTAGCGTATATGACAGTAGAAGCTGAACTTCCAGAAAGTTTACGTACATTATTCTTTTGAAGACGATTCAGTGAGAAATAATTAACTCCGAGTGATACAACAAACCAGATTTACAGAATTGATGAAGAAAATTTGTCTCATTAGTGGCATATGTGTTTTGTTCAGATCATGTGTGAAAGTTAAGGACCTTGGTACTCATAATTTCTTCACTGAACGTTGTTACCAAAATTAATCAATGTTTATCAGCTATCGACCGACAGATACCTCTCCCTCGTATATGTTTTCCAACTGCCATTTTTAGACATCTACAATTCCATATATTCAACTAACTTGATGCAACATTACACAAAATGTTTTTCTTCAAAAATTGTTGAAACCACTTCCAATACACAGTGTTCGCTCCTCAAAAGCACTACAGAGAAGCTGAAGCAATACTTTGCGGAAATAATGTGTTTAAATGGTCGTAGGGAGCTACGAAGATAAGCTAAGTTCTCGCAAGTTTTACGAGGCTGTGTTTCCGTAAACTGGGGACACCATAGCCGATTCTGTTCACTAATTTGAGTAGATTGTGCTTGTCGTGGTAAATTCACGGACGTGGTAGCATGATTGGGCAGTATGAGTAAATACAGGAACTGGGAAAGTGTCTGTGCAGAACTTACCTGGCAACAAACCTGTTGATGGCATCTTCACAGGCGTTCTGCGAATACAGCGCGCGGAGGTAGTCCTGCACGAGCTTCCTCATATGTGGAGATTTACCGAAATCCTGTAATACGACAAAATGTATATTAATGAGCGTACATTTCAACGACACATTGTATTATGAACATTTTGTATAACTGACGTTGAGCATATTCGAGTGAAATGGTTGGTAGTCCAATCTTGCTTAAAACAATAAAAAGTTAATTACAGCGGTCAAAATAAATGTTGCATATTGCTTTGTTGTCAATACTGGACATAACAGCAAACAAAACTGATTCTGTTCTGTCAGAGATAGTCATAAAAAAAACAAAAATAAGGTAGGTGAACATGTATCCACGCGATAAGCACAAACAAAAAACAAAATCTTACAAAAGATTCCAGTACAAACACCACAGTTTCTTCTCACTGTCAATTTGCGTATCACATTGTTTATTAACCATTTGGCTCTCCTAGTAATTGGAGAAACTTTTGAATGCGGTTAGGCATACTCCTTAATAAACTCTCCATATAAGCCTGTTGATATTGTCCCATTCCCCCACAGCGGACTCTACGATGCCCTGTAAAGTCTCTGGTGCGACAAGACGATTGTAAAACGCTCGTTTTACCATGCCCCATGCGTTCTCAATGCAGTTGAGATCTGGAGAATATGGAGGCCATTTATTCAACTGATTCTATGCTCCACTAGGAAGTCGTTACAACGTTGTGACGATGTGGGAGTGCACTGTAGTCCATCAACGTGAATCTCGCTTCACGATCTTCACCAAATGGAGCCACAATGCGTGCAAGCATATCGTCCCGGTACTTCACACGTCATCCTTCTCCCACCCTATGTATTGGCACAAGAGGTGTCATGCGGCCATACATGATTCCACCCCAAAACATGACTGAATCGCCTTGACAAGGGTGGCTCTCTACGAAACAGTTGCAGTGTAATCGCTGTCCTCGTTGCCTCCACACACGAATATCAGTATTGTCAGACTGATATGGACCTCATTACAAAAAAGGATTGTGTCCCACTGCTGCTTAGTCCACGAAGACTTGTTTCTTGCCATTGTGACAGGAGACTCTCACAGAAACCGATTTAGAGGAGCAACCTTCCGAGGCCTTCTGGCACGTAATCCCTGCTCATGGAACTTATTTCGTCTCGTTTGTGTTGACACCTGCACTCCTGTAGCGATTTGGAACTGCCGCTGTAGACATGTAGCGGCGCGTGGAGGGTTTCTGCTTGCTGTTATACGCAGATATCGGTCCCGCACAGCCGTTGTTAGCCGGCCGTTGTGATCGAGCGGTTCTAGGAGCTTCAGTCTGAAACCGCGCTGCTGCTACGCTCGCAGGTTCGAACCCTGCCTCGGGCATGGATGTTTGTGATGCCCCTAGGTTAGTTAGGTTTAAGTAGTTCTTAGTTCTAGGGGACTGATGACCTCAGACGTTAAGTCCCATAGTGCTAACAGCCATTTTTGACACCCGTTGTTGTTCTTCCATGGCCACTTCTGTGAGGATCCTAAACTGATCCTGTCGCTAGAAACTAGTTCCACATTCTAGAGATATCATTTTGACTCACAGCGACAAGCGCTGCGACATCCACCTGTCTCATTTCCAGCTTCCTTAGAGTAACTATATGGAACTTCTGATTGTACGTTATTGCTACCCGAACCAACCGGAAGCAACACAACCCTTGTAGTGACACACAGCACAAGCACTGCAATGTTTACAGGTGACAAGGTTGTTATAGTCCGCAGATACTGTCCTCTCACTGTAGAACCTTGGACTGTTCCCGTTAGTATTAAAGCTTCAGCAATATGCAACATTTATTTTGACCACTGTTTTTATATCCAGAACTCTCGTTACTGTAAAATGATCGAAGGTACACTACGAGGCCGAAATCTCCGAGTCACACAAATCTTTTGGCAACCTGGCATGTTTGAAATCAGCGACAGTTTCTAATTTCCTAGCTTCTTCTTCCTGACACCTTTTCGTTCCATGTCATACATATCCACTTAATTTTCTACATTCTTCGACAAAAATTAGGAAATTTGTGGTAAGTTCCCATGGGACCAAACTGCTGAGGTCATCGGTCCCTAGGCTTACACATTACTTAATCTAACTTAAACTAATTTACCCTAATGACAACACACACACACACACACACACACACACACGACAGAGGGACGACTTTCGAAGCTCTGACGGGTGATGGGGTGGAGGGGAGGGGGAGGGAGCCGCGCTAACCATGCAAGGCGCCCTAGACCGCGTGGCTACCCTGCGCGGCATTCTTCGACAGAACGATATTCCAAATAATTCCAGTTCCTTCTTCTTCGGATTTCACACGGACCCTGTTTCATATTGTCACACAGTATCCACAATCATGTCCAAGTCCGAAAGCAGGTCTTCAACGAAACACAAGACTTAGCACTTAAAGTATCTTTATTACGAACTCTAAAGTAGAGCCAGAGCGGAACTCAACTCCTGGACGTAGAATGCAACTATTTATACAAACATCGAATATTCCAGAATTCTGATATTTAAAAGAACGTCGAATATTACAGAATATACAAACATTCGAAATTTCGAGAACCTCCCACAAATGATAAATACTAAGAAACAAGGGGGGCGTGTCTGAAGTGGCGACCCATAGCATGCAAACCAGTGATGTTAACCGCTACGCCACACTGCATGCAGGAGCTGTGCAATGCTGTGCTCCGTAAGTACACTTTCAGGAACTCCTTCCTCAGGTCCATATATACATTTCTAGGCTATATTTATGCGCTCCTTTTTAAGTAAGATTTCTTCACTTGAACAGATCTACTCCTGATACCTTCTTTATTTCGGACACTCTTCGTAACCTTTTGTACTAGACAGGATGTGTTTTCACTTTCACTATTGTGTTATTCACAGGTGTGATGTTCAGCAACTCGCTTTTCTTGTTTCTATTGCTTAACAACAACTTCATCCTAGATTTGTTTATTCAGAACCCATACTCTGTGCGATGTATGCTGTTCACCTCATTGAACAGGTCTAGTAAGTCTCCCATAGTTTCGCTCAGGGCCAAAATTGAAGCTAAACATTCAATGTTTCTTACCATAGCTGTACAGAATTTGTCATCTTTATGCATTACATGTGGCGTAGAGTCTGGTTAGCACAATTTAACAGGAAGGGTTACCATTTGTTTCCCTTCCTCTGCAGTGATTCGCCTGGGAAGGCGTCTTAAGCATAACCCTGATAGATTGATGATACAGTCTTGTTTACATAGTTCGGATTGTCAGTCGCACATTTTTTTTGCAGCACCTTATAATTTCAGTGCGACGTCGATCGTCAGCTGCGCCACCAAAAACTGCAATCTGCTTTATGATTCTAAGTAAACCGGAGTGATTTTCTTCTTCTCTAGACCGGCAAACAGTATTTCGAATTTTATGAGCTGTTGCTAAGTCAGAATTACCTTGACAAATTTCTAGAACCTTTTGTTTTTTAGAATCACAACGTTTTTGTCGTACCTCTGCGCTTATCTTTCTCTTCAGTATGCTTTCTTGCTGTTGAATGTTTTCCCTTAACACTGCTTTTTTTGTGCGTGCTAATAGCAAGCTGTTGAGCTCAGATTCTAGTACTACAATTTTATTCCTAGAAGTTTTCTGACTATGTGTTTATTTAGGTACTGTTTGAAGTAACTGGCTTCCACTCAACTGCATATTAATATCGTGAGTGTCTTCTCAAATGTCCAGTTCGATTTCTTCCCGCTATTAAAAGTAAGCATGCAACTGTTCAATATGGGCATTTCAGACAATATGTTCGCTAAATCTCCCTGAAGAATCCAGTTACACGATAGTGAAAACCGCACTGAAATCGACGCTGTACCTTTCCACATTACCTCTAACAGTCAGACAGACAGACAGACAGAAAGACGTGATTTCAGAGTATGATTTATAGTAAGTAGTGAATAACATCTGAACTAACTGGGTTGTTCTTTGATTTTCGAATCTACTTCGCCTTCAACGTTGTCATTACAACTCAAACATCGCCATGTGGTGTTAACTTCGTCTTGTATATTTTGTTTATTTTTATCAGCATAAACTCGCGGAAAGAATGCCTAAATCAATTGTTTTACTCTTTTTAAAGCTGTTACGTAAACTGAAAATAGTAGAACTAAGAAAATTAGTAGAACTGAGAAAGACAGTCCATCACTGAGCGAAAGTCAAGTGTTGACTGAATGATTTAAACACTTAAACATAGACGAAATCGGGGCGGCGGCAGTTTTTGTCAAAGCCTCAAAGACGGTATTTTTCTTTCGGCGTATATCAAAGGCAGCCGACGCGTGACACCTTAGATACAGCAAGAGTGAACTCGTGCTGCAGCTGCGTACCAAAAAGTGATACAAACAGAAGTAAACTTTATTTAATAATATTGGTAGAGTTGGTAATATTTTAAGCTTATCGTTAGAGTTGAAATTTAGAGTTGGAATACTTTAGATTTGTACATGTAACGTCATGTACATTATGACACTCCCCCCCCCCCCCCCCAATTCTCCCTCACCACTTTTTCACGAGAAGTCACACTTCACTGACACCATTAACGTCGAGCCCCTAATCAGGCAACTGAGATTATATGCAATACCATTAAATTTTTATTGAAAGAGGCAAATGAGGAAGCAAAAATCTCATTAAACATTGTACTTGAGATAGTTGTAAGAACAACTAGGTATTTCAGACACTCGGAAGAGTTATGCATAGCTACAAGTAATTCTCAGTTCACTACGTCGGAAAGACGCTAAAGAAAGAAAAGAAAATTTTATTTTTAGGTAATATTACCAAACAGGTGACCACATAATTTGCAAGTGACGCATATTCTGCATTTTACATCGTCACTAAGATAGTAACTGATATTGTCTACTACACTGGATTTTTAGACCTGGTTTTTAATGAAACTCCCTTCTGACAATGTGCAATCGGAAATGTCTTGCATTGTTGATCCTCTGTTTATGAAAATATTTCTTTCACGCTATCCTAGTGAGAAACCACTGGCTATATTTATCGAATTATTGGTCGTACTGACCTAATCTGTTAGACAACAGTTTGTAGACTGGCTAGATGCAGCTAAGTAGTAATGCCGAGGTATACGTGCGTGCATAGGCTTCAGCTGCCCAGGTGCCTCTCCCCTATTGCGCGGTGGCCGCTCTCATTGCATCTAGCATGCAGGAAGTATGCGAAATCATTAGATTGTATATTGTGCAGCACAAGAAATAAAACAAAATATCGTGTAATTTTGGGAGTCAGTTTGCATGAACTTCCCATGCTAGGAAATATTCGTGACCTCCCATTGGCCTACAAATTAAGTGTTGAAAAAAAGGACATATTGTCATTCTCGGTTTTGTTGAAATGCAGGGAATTTTATTCGTCATTCTGCCAGTTATGCCAATACTCTGTTACTTGTTACTGCAGAAATAAGAGAGATGATGCTGTGTACATTCAGTGAGTCCTTTGGAGGTGAAACATGGCAGTTACATCTTTACGTAAACTTTCATTTTTATTATTTTTTTATATCCTAAACTTAACACATATTTGCAAAATTTTCCCTATCAGACGGTGTAAATTATGTGAAACTACCATTCACACATCAACAAAATTTTCGCATCACCCCGATATGTCGTCCAGGTGAGTTGCTATTCTGATGTTCCTAAACCGATCGGAAGGACATTCCTGCGGGTTTCGTAAACTTACACAAACTTACCATGAGCGTTACCTATAGATAGACCACAGCAGTCGAATGGATTGCAGCGTTTCAGTTGAAAGTAATGCACCAATAGGGACGTCTTAGAGACGTCTGTGGCACAGAGTGAACATCCATCATGCCACGAAGGGCAGTCCCGTCCAGTGATGCGGTCCGCATCTCACGGTACGCGCAGAAGGCTTGTCAACCAGGGAAGTTACTCGGCGTGTGCGATGGAGTCAAAGTGATCTGATACGAACGTAGAGTAGGGACCAATTGACAGGTATTGTCGAGGATGTACACTGCAAAGGCCGCCCACGTTCAACAGATGCACAGGATAATCGATGTCTACGACGTTTTAGTCGAAGGAACAGTGGTCTGAGTGCTCTATAACTGAATTCGGCGTTCGAAGAGGCTATAGGACGCCATGTATCGTATCAGACTGTTGGAAGATGATTCATCATGAGACTCTCCCATTCGCGGCGACCCTGGCGAGCACCACATTTTATACCACAATACCGTTATAGAAGGGCAAGAAATCATGCAGAATGGACACACCAGTATTGGCGTCGGGTGTTGTTTACGGACGAAATTCGGATCTGTTTGTACCCCGATAGGGTAAGCTCGGGACAGTTGGACCACTGGGTGAGACGGATCAGCGGCATATTTCACAAATGCGCAGCTGGAGAGCAACTCCCGCTACTTTGCTCTTTTTCGAGGAAACGTGGTGCAGAGGTACTGCTGTCATTTTCGTGTTAGTTCTGGAGAAAAATCACATTCTCTATTCTGGTAAGCCGAGAAGTTTAACCGTGTAGCTACATAATTTTAGTATTACGGCTTAGTTTGCACAGTATTGTTGCAGTTTTTTTTACTGCGAACTTGACAGGTGTGTAGACATGAAACGAACCTAAAATGGCCACCGTGTTCGCTGTCTACAGATACATAAATCGGGGTGGCCTATCTCTCTCAGAGGATCAGGAGAGATGGACCACTTGCTTTGATGCGAGAGACATGGAGCACACTTAAATTTAGCTTCAAAGCATGTGCAATAATCCCAATGAAGATGATTGCAGTCTCAGACTATACTTATTTGGCGGAAGATACGTCTGTGCCAGCAAAAGGCAGAACAGAATTTTCCACACTGGCCAACCAATGATTTCTAACTCCGTCAGAACACGTACTGATCCCAGACACACCAAAAGAGCAGAATTATTTGCATAAGTCAAATTTCTTCACTGACACAACTTCGGCCTCCACCCATACTAAACCTAAAACTTTCAAGATTACCACCTCAAAACTGACTATTCCTAAGCCAGCAGAGACAAAACTTTTGGAAGGACTATCAATATGTTCCTATTGATAAAATCATGAATTTTAAGAGGAAGGCAGGAAGTGTATCCAAAGGACTAAACTATGCTGAAAATATTGATACTGTAAAGAAAAAGAGGGATAAGAAAATAAAGGTAACAGAAGAAGACACAAAAAGCTCACCTACGGGAAATACTAGTGAAGAGAGAAACCATCTGAAGAAGTTCAATTAAAAAAAAAAAAAAAAAAAAAAAAAAAAAAAAAAAAAACACGGCAAAGAACTCATCGTGTTCGTCATGTGCCGACTGTGTAGAAGATTACGAAAATAACTTTGATGAATGAGATGAGGATGAATGTGTTGACTGCGGTGAAATCTATTACGAAACTAATCAAAAATTAAGATTGGATTCAGTGTGTTGCCTCTTCACGATAGTCAACACAGCAGTAATAAGTGGAGCTGCTGTGATGAGAGAAAGACTTGAACAATACCAACAATTGATTAGAATGACCAATGTTGAGTCACGATTTATAATAAACTGATAAAATTGTTTTGGATTAAAATATTTAATGGTATGATTCTTTATTCATTACCATATATTCCAAACAAAAATATGAAATTTTAATTGACTTTTTTCTCAATGTATACACTTAAGGGTGAGGTGGACCAGTCGTGTATATTTTCATCTTATCATATCTCTTGTACTGCAGGTGGCAGTGTCTCAATAATTTATTGCACTGAAGTTTGTATGACACACCTATGCGAACATGCTGCCAGAAACAAAAAAAAAAAAGGTTGAAAAATACAAAAATTTCATGCTGAAGAAAAAAAGCGGTCCAACTCTTCCAGACTTACACTAATCGCAGACAGCTTGTCTGGAGACAGTCCAGAATATGGAACGCCTCCAACACTGCCTCCCAAATACGTAAACAAGTGGTGATGGAGTGATGTTCTGGGGTGGTTGTTGTGGGAAATTTCACTGCTCTACGATACAGGAACGAGATTCTGCAACAAATAGTGGGGCCGTGTCGCCCACACCTTGGTGACAATTTTATCTTGATGGATGATAACTCGTATGCTCATTAGGCTGTTCTCGAGAACACGCTGCTTCAGCGTGGTAAGATCATAAGAATGGAACGGCTATCTTGTTCCCCGGGCATGGACCCAGTCGAATCGATTGAAACGAGCAATTTTTGGACGTAAATAACGGACAGCTACTCTGTGCGACTAAGGCAGAATCGTCGCTAGAGAGTGGGACAACTGGCTTGACGGTTTCATCGATGGCATACCACAACGGATTCAAGCCTGTATGTGAGCTAGAGAACGCTTCACCACAAACTGACGTTGCCCAGAAGTGCTGCGAACCTCCCCCCCCCCCCCCCCCCCCGCTCCCCTTCCCCCATGGGAAACAGACGACTTTGTAGTTACACAAATGTTTGTTTCTTTTGATTTGGTGATCTGTACACGTTGTAAATGAATATATATGCATGGCTCAGAGCCAATTTTCGTTCTCTGTACCACGACTTTCGAAATAAAGGGGTGATGCAAAACTTTCGTTGAAGTGTGTAATTTGCATTCCTTCGAATAAAATGATTTGTCTTCGTTGATCCATTATGGATCGTGGGACGACGGCTGGCATGAACTTCTTGATACAAAAATTTACCAACAGCCGTATGATTTGTAGAAGTTTATTTTATTTTATGAACTTCTATGTGCTGCCACCAGTTTCGGCATTGCATTGATGCGATCTTCAGGCCCCACTCGTCATAGTCGTAAAATCGCTATACACGGAAGGAGCCATATAACTGGATCCGTGAATCAATCGTCCTGCAACAGCTCTTGGCGGCCAGGCGACACAGACGGCTCATTCTGTGTCGCCTGGCCGCCAAGAGCTGTTGCAGGACGATTGATTCACGGATCCAGTTATATGGCTCCTTCCGTGTATAGCGATTTTACGACTATGACGAGTGGGGCCTGAAATTATTGCATCAAGAAAATGATTTGTAGTGTGAATATATCACGGTTTTTTCCTGTCTTCTTAAATTTCGACATTTTTCACTTTCAACGTTTCTCACTCAGCTTATAGTGAACCCTGTGTAACAGCTGGCTCCTACTGTAGTGGAGACGGCGTAAGTAGATCCCTGACAGCTCGTAGCGCTGTTGCCAGCTTTCATGTGCGAAGCGCTAGTGGCTGCACACGAAAATAGTAGCCGTCTACAGCGCTGCGACAACATCGAGGCGTTGGCATAGAGACGTTTACAAATTGGCGTTGCCTTATTGGCTGAGATAGACCCTCGAAACTGCTGCGTCCAGCTCACTGCAAGCGTCAGATGTTAGCTTACGCCGACTCAACTACAGGCTAGACAGACGCGGGCGCAAGCGCAGTAGCGACGCGGCGCGGCATCAGAACGGAGAGACAGACCACGTTGTGTTTGAGGATGCGACGGACGACGGGCGTGAGGTGGTCGGAGACGGCGGGCGAGCGGGGGTGCAGGTCGCAGTGCTGCGAGAAGAAGCGGCACAGCTGCGCCGGCGGCGGCGCGTTCTCCAGCAGCGGCGACAGCGTCGACAGCAGCGCCTCGCGGCCCGACCGCGACTGCCACGACTCTTCGTCCTGCGCACACACATACCAATCACGTAGCACATTACGATGTACCTTACCCTCTAAGTCTGCCCAACTATTTTTTTTCTTCTGAGAGTTGGTTACAAGTACACTACACTTAGGTGTCAAAAGTTGTGAGACAGCGCTATGCGCTCATACAGATGGTGATAGTATCGCTTACATAAAGTATTAAAGGGCGATGCCTTGGCGGAGCTATCATTTTTACTCAGGCGATTCATTAGAAAAGGTGTCCGACGTGGTTATCGCCGCAAGGCGGGAATTAACAGACTTTTATCGGAGAACGGTAGTTGCACCTAGACGCATTTCGGAAATCCTTAGAAGAATCAATATTCCGAGATCCACTGTGTCAAGAGTTAGGAAAGAATACCAAATTTCAGGCATTACCTCTAACCAACGACAACACAGTGGTTGACGGCCTTCACTTAACGACCGAGAGCAGAGGTGTGTGCTAACACACAAACAACACTGTGCTTAATAAACACAGAAAATAAACACAGGGGCACTTAGGTGGGTCCTCGCGACGGAGGAGGTAACCATGTGTAGGCATTCCTGTTCCTCCTTTTTCTTCTTCTGCATCTTGAGGTCCCTCTTCCTGAGTATCCGATCCCGTTATTTATCATTCTGTAGTTGATGCTTCTCATATAACGTCTGTAGAGGAAAGTCCGACAAGGAGAAAAGTCCGACATGGAGAAAAGTCCGACAAGGAGAAAAGTCCGACAAGGAGAAAAGTCAAAGTACGACAAGGAGAAAAGTCAAATCCCGACAAGAAGAAAAGTCAAAGCCCGACAAGAAGAAAAGTCAAAGTCTGACAAGAAGAAAAGCCAAAGTCTAACAAGAAGAAAAGTCAAAGTCCGACAAGAAGAAAAGACTCAAACAGCAATTTTCTCTCATGTCTTCATTAACTGCTTCAATCTGTACTGTCGTATGAATCGAATTTCCTATTAATTTTTAGCATCATATTTTATTTGTTTTTCATCATTTTCCTAATAAAACATTTCTGGCACTGTAACAAACAAATTCAAATGTAATACAGTTAAACTGAATAGAAATATGACGTTTCACGTATCAGCACATTATATTTCTGTGTCTGTTTCGTTTTACAGTGTAATTCATTTTGGAATATTGCTGCAGAGAAGTTTGCATTGGATTTTTTGAATTACAAATGACAACGAAAAATGTTTTTGAAAAAATTTTTTATTTTGATAGCTGATCTTTATAGATTTTTATGAGCTGATTCCAAATTTAGCCTTAGTTATTTTGTATCACCCATAGTTTTCGAGCAATATGCTTTTTACTATGTAATATAAAAGTCATATGCTATATGGCAAATGGGGAAATTATTGAAACGCTTTGTTACAACATAAGCATGGTTTGTATTTACAGTAAGCTACTTAAAACCATGATATGTGTTAATAGAGGTTTCACTTGACAGCTGGAATTGGTTTGTATTTTCTTTCTATTTCTTCTTTGAAGCTTCTTCTGTAGCTTTTTCTATGATGAGTCGCTTGCTGAACTTCTCGGTGAAGTGACCAACCATAGTCCCCCCATCATTTTGGTGTTCCAGCGGCCTTGGTAGCGTTTTTCCATCACTTTAATGTCCTGCTGAAATCGCTCTCCTTGCTCCTCACTAACATCTCTCATATTGTCCGGGAAGTAATCAAGACGACTGTTCAAAAATTGAACTTTCAGGCTCATTAAACATCCTAAACTTTTAAACTTCTTTAACGTTGTAGCTATAATAGAAACATATTCTGGGCCTTTTTCATGTCCTAAGAACTTTGTAACGACTTGCTTGAATGACACCCATGCTTGTTTCTCATTGAAGGTCATTGTGGATTCAAAGTTTACATCAAACATCAATTTTTTGTCAGGTCCGACAAAGACGCCTTCGTTTAGTTTAATTTCTGAAAGGTGTGGAAACTTTTGGCAGAGATACTTAAAACATGGTCCATCTTTAGGCAAAGCCTTTACAAACTGTTTCATTAAGCCTAACTTTATGTGTAGAGGTGGTAGGAGTACGTTTTTTGGATCTACAAGGTTTTTGCTTAGAATGTTCTCACCAGGATTTAAAGACTCCATCACAGATCTGTTCTTTCTGCACCAGTGTTGATATCTAGCGCTACTGTCCCATTCACACAATAAACATAGAAATTTGGTAAAGCCACCTTGCTGATCAAAGAGCATGCATGTTGCTTTTAGATCGCCACATGTCATCCAGCCATGAGCTCAATGCATACATGTTACCATTGTCTAGTAAAACAGCCTTTAAACTAGTTTTGGATGAATCAATAAACAGCCTTCAGTCTTCCTTTTTATATTCAATAGCAAACTCATTCATCAGACTGGGAATGTCTGAGCAGTACACTAAATCACCTTCTTGTTGAAAAAACTTGGAAACTGATGCTCTCTCTTTCTATACAGGTATATGCTGGTTCAAACTGCCCATAAGTTCTTTTCTTTTAAGCAATTCAGCTTTTTCTTTCGTTAAGCCCAGATCCCTAACAAATCGTTAAGCTCGGTCTGAGTAAACAATTTGGGCTTTAGACTTTCTATATTACAATGGAATTCATCATCATCTGGTTTATGTAAAGCAGATTGTACATGAGAAAAAACTTCTGTTGGATAGAATTTAAATCATCTGGTGGTTCAGGAACCGGCAAATCCACACCATGCCTTACTGGTCGGATGGCGGACGGAAGGTTGGGGTAGCTTATTACCTTTTTGTTTTTAAAATTATGGCCAGTAATATCAACACTGTAACAGTAGCAATCATCGGAATGATTTCTTGGCTCCCTCCATATCATAGGAAGAGCAAATCTAAAGGCTTTTTTCTATTTTCTGGACCATTTTCTCAGATCTTCAACACACACATTACATACCTTATGTGGCACCCAAGATTTATCTTGATCACCAAGTTTAGATCCAAAGTGTGATAGATAAACCTTTTTCACAAAGTCTGTAATGTTTCTTTGGTGTTTTTTAATCACAAATTCACCACAAATATAACAAAAACTGCCAGCAGAGTTTTTACAGGAACTATTAAGACATTGTACTGAGCACATGTACAGGAAAAGGGAAAGTGAGGTTAGGTTGACAGTAAAACAAAACACCACCTGTTAACACAAAAATAAAATCAACCTTTTTTTGCCAGGAAATGTTTTTCAGCAGTGCTACCAACGTTATCTAAATTCATTATATCTCCTTTTTAAATTATTTTAACTATATAAAAGCTGTTAAATTCTCAAGAAAATAACTTAATTTAATAACTTTAACTGTAAAATGCGAAGAAATGGTGGATGATACAGTTTTTTAAATATCATATTTGGATTTCTCACCCTAAAAATCATAAGAATAAGGTATTTTTAGCAAAAAGTTTTTCCATCGTTGACCTATATTATTTATCCTCTTGTAATTTTCGAAGTTTACTTGTAAATTCGTTTTGAAGTCGAAGAGTGGACTGCGTTTTTCTTTGAGTGTGTGCTGTACAAAATCAGCTAGGAGCCAGCTGGTACACATTCCTTCAGCCTCATTTTACGGTTACATATCCGGTGCGATGAGCAACTCTATTCCTATGTTGTTAACGTTTGCTCAGTTAATTAATGTAATTCTGGTTGCAGTCTAGTTCCCAATTTCTGATGGTGCATTTCAAGTGAATATATGTTCTATCGTGTTCTAATTTTGACAGTCTGAGTATTTATTGGTGTTTCATAAGCTTATGCCTTTCAGTTTTGAATCACTTGGTATCACATATTTATAGCCGTATACCATATATTTCGAAGTGAGCTATACAGTACAACCGTGTGAAAATTCTTCCAATCGCTCATCCATCCAACTTTTCGTCTTGGTCCTGTTCATGTGTTGCTGGTCTGTCAGTGCATCTGTAGATACAGTTGCGTTGTAATTTGACGTTTTAACAGTCTCCTTCGAATTAGTGAAGAACATATAGGAATAGAAAAATATGTTATGAGACTTACAATTTCCGGCTTTTTTCCTTTGCCTGGGTTGTTGGTGTGTAAAGAGAAACCGAACACCACACACCAGCCCCTAAATAAGCATCAAATTGCGCTCTTTCAAATGGTGTCGATTTCCTCATTTTAGGTCCACCTGATAAAACCGTTATTGTTTTCTGGTGATAGCCGTTTTTAGGGCACCGTAACTCGCTTGATAAGAACGGAACCCTTATAGTATCACCTTGAAATTTATGTCACATACTACTCTCCCCTAGTGTGGGACAAAATTTAAGCTTCTAAGTCTATGTGATCAAAAGATAAGGCCTTATGTGTCAAATATTTTGATACATGGAAAGTCACTCATCAAAACCCATATCGTACTTCGCGTAGACCTATAATCATTAAATTTGGCACAAAGGAAGATTTTACAGTGAAAGTAAAGAACAAAAATTGGAAAATTGTTAATTTGTAATTATATCACATAAAAATACTTTTTTTGTCGTTTATTGCCCTGTTCACCTGCCCTTTAAGACATCTTTTTCTCAGGAACGGGTGTGCTATGAAGTTCAAATTGACATGGCGGTGTAAGAAATGAAAGCTTCTAAATCAGTGCAGTCAAAATATACGGCCGTCTGCGCAGATCCCTTTTTCTCATGGACAGGTATCAAGATGTAATTTATGTCAAATTTTAAGGTCTTCATTCCCTTGGTGGTGCAAAACGTAGCTGTCAGTTCTCTACGGTGTGATGAGTCGCTCTAAACAACACGTGGTTCGAATCCTGCGTTAAAATGTAGGTCCCCTTTCCATGTCAGATACATGAGGTTGGCTAGGAATACGCAAGTCGCCAAAGCAGCCTCCAATAGAAAAACATGCACAAAGTCATTGAGCCATATGAAATGATTAGTATTATCTACATACGTAATTTAGATCGTACAGAACGCTTAAAGTGCGATTTGTACTCGCACTTATCCGGTTTCTTATTTAACTTCGTCTTTCACGTACTGTAATTCAGGGGCTCGTCAACACCGACATTGGCCTGTTGATGACTGCAAACATGCTGCCTGGTCCGACGAGTGTTGTTTCAAATTGTATCGAGAGGATGGACGTGTACGGGTATGGAGACAACCTCATGAATCCATGGAGCTGCATTTCAGCAGGGGACTGTTCTAGGTGGTGAAGGCTCTCTAATGATGTGCGTCGTGTGCAGTTGGAGTGATATGGGACTCCTGATACGTCTAGATGCGACTCTGTCAGGTTGCACGTACGTAAGCATTCTGCATACATTCACCTCCATTGTGATTTCCGACGGACTTGGGCGATTCCAGTAGGAAAATGCGACACCCCACACGTCCAGAATTGCTACAGAGTGGTTCCAGGAACATTCTTCTGAGCTTAGACACTTCCGATGGCCACAAAACTCCCCAGACATGAACATCGTTGAGCATATCTGGGATGCCTTGCAGCGTGCTGTCAGAAGAAATAGTTACCCACTTGTACTCTTGCGGACTTATGGACAGCCCTGCAGAATTCATGGTGCAAGTTCCCTCCGTCACTACTTCAGACATTAGTCTAGTCCATGTCACGTTATGTTGCGGCAATTCTGCGTGCTCGCGGCGGCCCTACTCGATATTAGGCAGGTGTACCACTTTCTTTGGCTCTTCAGTGTACAGTGTGTAATGTCTGACTACACTGACAGTACTACAACAACCTTGCACGGATAGCTGAGTTCAGCCGTTACGTTTCACGCTGTGTTGGCAGTAACCCTTACAGTCGAGCGATACATGACGACGGCGTAGGGCAGCGTAACCGCTGTGCTGCTGCTGTCTTGCGGTACACTCGCGCAGCAGGCGCTACGGAAGCGCTTGAATTGGCAAATTGTGCCGTCAATGCACACGTTAACTGTATAGCGTTTATCGCACGATTGAAGCTCCCTCAGGCGGATAACGCAATCTGTGCCGCTATTCAAGTCGCGTCGGCGCCTCTGTGTAGTCTCAACTATGGCCAGCATAATGACACTGCGGCGCAAGGACGACAACGTGTATAGGAGCAGCTGGGTCATAGGGAACACTCGTTCACTCGACTGAGATTCTGCGCGCACCTCCAAGTCTTTTGGAACGCTGATCCTGGATCTCAAGCATTTTTCTAACCGCTTAAGATATTTGCTGAGTGCAATATCAATAATGGTACATTCTGAAACATTGCTTTTTACATGGCCCAACTATGACAAGGAAAATGTAACACCTTTGTTGTTCAGCAGAACTTTGCAGCCACAACTTCGAACACCCCCATTGTTCAGTGGTCACAATTACCCTTAAGCTGGCTAAAACTCCATTTTTATAAATGGTCATACAAGAAGTTTAATACAATTGCTGATTAAAATTTAAAGTTCAATATTAACTTTTTCTACGAAACCATACAGGCTATTATTTGCAAATATAGGCAGTCGAGTATATACCTCTTATTAATAAAAATTCCTTTAAATTTAATTATTTCATTTATTTATTTATTTTTAAATTGTAGTTTTACGTATTTCAGAGCGAAACTATGATTGATCTGCACTATACTGATTGATTTTTAGGATGTTCATGTCCTCACAACAAACTTAGATACAATGTTCATGAGACCAAATTTTCAAAGCATCAATTAGTTGTGATGATGTATGTTTGAAAGCTAAAAGGGGTAGAACAATTTCATCATGAGCACTGCATAAGAATCCCAGTGCGACTGTTTCACCATGCACGATGGAGAATCTCTGCACTTTGACGATAGAGTTACCGTTCAGAAATTTGTATCGCTTCTTAAAGAAGAACATGCGTAAGACTCATACTCTCATATTACGTAACAGTGCGCCCAAGATATTAAAGATGAGAAAATAAAATGTTATGTGGTGGTTAGTAATAGTATGCTGCAACTTTAAATCAAGTTTTCAAAATATTTATTCAAATTTAGAAATCATTACAGAATTATCAACTTTAATTAATTTTCATTAACATTCTTTCTCCTCATAACCTATTAAATCAGTCACTGACAAAGTTGACCTATGTTATATCTATATCCATATAAATAGTTGAACGTAACAAATTTTGGAAACATTTGATAAAAAGATTTTGTAATATTTTACGTCTTTTTGGTAGGAATCCATAAAGGTTAAACAAAACATCTGAAATTTAGCTCTGTGTATTTTTTTGTTGTACTGTGAGAAATTTATGGGCCAAATATCAAGGTATTATATCACAGATGTCATGAGAAAAAGATACATAGTTGTCACAAAATGTAGTTTCCAGCAAAATGAATTTAATGATTAAACTTATATTTTATTCACTTACACCTTCTCAGAATGCTCCAAGACTGTATTCAGCATTTTATTTGTCGTCAAGACTTGTCCCGTAACTTATCTCCTTTCGCCTGTTTCTTTGGTGGGTCCTGAATAGACATTTCAACTCTAGGCACACGATGGTGGTAAATTTCCTCAATAACAGGTGCAGTGAGTGCATCAGCACTAAAAGCCCAAAAGCTGCAACAGTATCCCTCTCCCTACATCTCCATCACTAAACACAATTACAGCATCATATTGCAAGTTTTTCAGCCGGCAGTGATAAAAATGGTGACTTGGGGCAACGTTTTCAGATAGGAGACTCCAGCTACTTAATTGGGCTTTGAATTTTGCATGAAAAAACTTCATTAGTAGATCCATTTTACCTAGCTCCAAGTCTGTATGTCGTTAGCCTCTTTATCGTGATTTCCTGTCACTTAAATGTGGCTGGACGTCGTAGTGATAGAGATGAACCGAAATAATGTGCTAAATGATGTAACATACTCGTAAATAAGTGTGCCGGGTAGTATACTGAACATTGTCGAGATGCAGCCTATCGTATAAGTCGCTAGAGGGTGTCGATGTTATGACGACGTAACGGGAGATTCGTAACTGTGAGAGCTCATGAAGCGAAGTAAACAAAAAATAGTTTGAACTGAATTTATGAAATCCTACTTATAGATGATTATGTAATGAATTTTGTGCAAACGATGTACGATAAAGTGAATAAGTGTTCAATAGAAAATGTATGCAGTTGGAACCTTGGTTTTCAACACTGGGACCGAGATGAAGGTATTTCAACCAGAACTACAGGAGTACAGGTAAATCAGATAGATAATCAAGTGTCTTGGAGTGGCCATTTTCGCCAGCAACTATATAATTTGTATGAGTTAAAATGCCTTTTTGCATGTTGCAACTGTTTTACAGATATTGATTTCAAATTCAAAACAATACGCCTATAAATTTTTACGTAATATGCAAGACCACAGTTAAGTATCACATTCCTTGACAACTATACTGTTGTCGCTTACTCATGTGGTGACATGTTAAAAGTCACACATTTTCCGTTTCCCTGTGTATTATTAAAATGTTTAATAAAATTTTCTGTTTTTCACTAAATTCTTTGTATATACGAGTACTATGATGTATATTATTTATCCATGGTAGACAACTGTCATTCTAAGAGTAAAAACATGTTAATGCGTTATTCTTGGTATTTGGTATGTCACATATTTGTGTGTTTAAAGTTTTTCTATCTCTCTGAGTGTGTGTGCATGCGTGCGTGCGAGAGTTTTATTTTTGTGTTTCTCTGTTCACAGAACAGAGGTGAGTGGTCGTGGATTAAAATTTCAGATATGGTCATGGGGCGTATAATGTACATTTTGATGGCAAATGGGTAGTAAGAGATAAATGGCTGACTGGATCTTTTTGGGTGAGAGGTTAAGGAGAGTAATATGACTTATGACTGCCCATTGGAGTGTTTGTGTACTGCGTTATCAATTACTCTAAATAGTGACCTGTGATATTCACGAGGTCATTTAACAGTCGTTTCTTTACTGCATTTGTTTTGTATGTATTGTATATGACAGTTTCCTTGTAAAGTTAGAAGGCGGACTTCGTTATTTACGCTAATCATTTTCGTCTCTCTCTCTCTCTCTCTCTCATTTATAGTTGGCCCATAATTATTTCGCTTAAATGCTTTGCAAACGTTGAGTGGCTTGTCCCAAATTGCTGATATGCTCTTTGTAACGAATGTCGAGTGTTCTACTGGTTTGTCACACACTGTAATACGTAAATTCTGCATTTTGGTAGCTGTCTTAGAATTACTGTGCTTGCTGAACTTTTCTAACGTTTATAAAGTTATCGACAAACATGTGCTTCACATGTATGCGATGGTACGTGCACAGTAGTAACAAGTTACAACGGACCACGTAAATCTACGTAGGTCCCTAATTGCCCTGGCTTATTTCGGAGAAGCTAGGAGGACTGCTATGGTGCTGGGCTGGACTTACCTGTTCGATGAGGCGGGACGCGATTTCGATAGGCACGCCGGTGACACATTCGTCCTGTAGCGGAGTGTTGATCGTGAAGTCCACCAGGGCCTGCAACAACACCAAATGCTACGCTCACTCTCTTTACTTGCTATTTATTTCCTGGTAACCAAGATTAAATGCCCACAACTATGTGCCCAATCATGCGACAGACGCTGAACGTTTGAACCCATACCTGTGGTTACGCTCGGAACATT
Source organism: Schistocerca serialis cubense (assembly GCF_023864345.2). Lineage (NCBI taxonomy): Eukaryota > Metazoa > Arthropoda > Insecta > Orthoptera > Acrididae > Schistocerca > Schistocerca serialis. The sequence continues at coordinate 468,362,484 of NC_064643.1, forward strand.
GTGAAGCACTGGAGTAAGGGTAGCGTTACCAACTTGTTACAGAAAAAATAACTGATCAAGGAACAAGCCTACAAAATAAATATTTCAACTAGTGTTTTCTACAGAGAAGAGTAGGAATATATTTAAAATGTGTATACTTGTCCTATTTTACATTAGTGCATGGATTTATTTCAGACTTGACTTCTTTTTGCAAAGATTCATTAGATTTTACATGTATAAAGAATTCTCTACAATTAAAATTAAAATTCACCGTTCCTTGCAGATCTGCTTTTATTAACTCAGTTGTACATTTGTTGCGCATTTCTTGGCATTATGTAAAAAAATTCTTTCTGCGTTGGCATTTGAACCAGGAATGCTTACTACAAAACCAGCTACTTTTACCGAATTGGAGACCTGAACATTTTTGGCTCTCAACGTACAGAAAACATTAAGACGCCTTCTGCTTGCATTGCCTTCCATGCCTATACCTTGCTTCAAAATATCCTTTGCATTACAAAACCCACTATAAAAACAATCGCCTACATCATCTGTCTGAACTCAGACCATTACTTCTTGAAGACGCTAAAATTTTAGTTTGGACCTTAGACAAGAGGCATCCAAGTTCCTACTGGCATTGGCATTTGATCTTCAAATTTTAATTTCGTAACTAAATGTTTCCAATGACACGAAAAGTTCCAAAAGATTATCCTTAATACGTTTTCTGGTTCTGAAACAAGATAACACATTAAAAACTTTATTTGTGACACTACCAAAATATCTGTCACTTATTCTTTGCTGTTTTACTAATCAGAGTCTTGGCTGCCTCGAAAGTTTCCATGATACTAAGATGAGAGAACTCTAAAACTTAGAACAACGTAACACAACTGCAACAACAAGGCAAAAAAGTCTAAATAAAAATCCAAAGTTAACTCTCTTCAATGCAAATCTTGGAAGGCTCCTTTACGTCCTTCTCCTTTTTTTTGTATAACCAAATGATGGTAAAATATTTATTTCATATTTACATAATTTTAAATTGCACCAACCAAAATAAAATAGTTGTTTAAAAAGTTAAATGACGGCCCACCTGCAATTTTTGCATGCTGAGAACAGTCGGGATTGTCTCCATGTGCCACACTACATTCCCGTTTGCAGAAAGAACAGAAGGCTTTTAAATAATTAGCTTACACAGGACGAATCCAGTTACTGTGTGTGTTTCTTCCCAACATGAACGGTAAATACAAATGTTTTTGATTTACTTGGAGGTGATTCCACCCCATTTTCATCGCTAGTCATATTAAAACAAGAAATAACAAACTCTGAATCTGGCCAGAATAATGCTCACGCCCTCTAGCTTAGCGTAATACGGTCCTTCTTCCGGTTTCCGGGCCGCCGGCCTGCAGAACAGACTCTTAACGGAAAAGCTGTTGCAGTTTCACTTGTTCACCACAATACCAGAGGTTGTAGGGAAAGCCGTTGCGTATCGGGCGAAATAAATTATTTTAACTTCAACTGCAAAAGTTATAAAAATATGGGATTAATTCGACATAAAAAGGAACAAGGTATCTGATAAAAAAAACAGTAGCCGAAATATGGGATTTCTTGGGAAATACAGGATAGCTGTCAATCCTAGGTACTGTTCGTCCTCTTTCTTTAGAGTAGAGCATTCCGTGTCTATCTGTATCGGAAGGTTAACTTTGACGTGTAGCGAAATGTTCGTGTTGGGATGGACGACCATGGAAGTAGAAGGCATACTCTTGTTGTAAGACCCCAGTCAAAAGACTGGTTTAAGGGAACTCCCCACACTAGTTTGTTCTGTGCAACGTTATCCGTCTCCGCATAACAACTGCTGCAATATCTACTTGGACCCTCTTCTTGCAGTCGAGTCTTGGCGTGTCTCTGCAATTTTTATCATTCACACTACCGTGTATTACCAAATCCACAAATCAATGACGCTTCATGATGTGCTCTATCAACAAATCCCTTCTTCTAGCCAAGTGGTGCAAAAATTTCTGTGTTCCCTTAATCGAATCAGCTCCTCTTCACTGGTTATTCCATCTATTCATCGTATCTTCAGCATTATCCATTAACACCATATTTTTTTTAAAAAAGTTCTATATTCTTTTACGTCTGTACTGTTTATCGACCATGTTTTGCTTTCGTATAAGACTACAATTCAAACGAATAATTTCAGAAAAAGACTTCCTAACACTTGAATTTGTATTTTAACATATTTCTCTTTTCGAAAAAAAGCTTTCCTTGCTATTACTAGTCAGCATTTTATATCTTCTCTATTTCTGCTGTAGTCCATTATTTTGCTACCCAAATTACAAAAGTCATCTACTAGCTTTAATGTCTCTTTTTCGAATGTAATTCCCCCAGCATTACCAGATTTCAATCGCTACACTCCATCACCTTTCTGTTACTTTTAGTGATATTAATCTCATAACCTCTTTTCAAAACAGTGTCAGTTCTAGTCAACTGACCTTGCAAATTCTTTTCCATCTCTGCCATAATTATACGTTATCACTCCGTCTTCAGGCTACGAGTGGCCTACCGGGACCATCCGACCGCTGTGTCATCCTCAGGGGATGATGTGGATACGAGGGGCGTGGGGTCAGCACACCGCTCTTCCAGTCGTTATGATGGCATTTTTGACCGGAGCCGCTACTTTTCGGTCGAGTAGCTCCTCAATTGGCATCACGAGGCTGAGTGCACCCCGAAAAATGGCAGTAGCACATGGCGGCCTGGATGGTCACCCATCCAAGTGTCGACCACGTCCGACACCGCTTAACTTCGGTGATCTCACGGGAACCGGTGTATCCACTGCGGCAAGACCGTTGCCCAATTATACGTTATCAACAAACATCAATTTTTTTAAATTTCTTGTCTAGGAATTTTACGAGGGGCGTTCATTAAGTAATACAACACTTTTTTTCTCGGCCAATTTCGTCTGAAAAAAAAAATGCGGAATTTGTTGCGGGGCATCGAGGAATATTCTCGCTTCAGCCCTTATAGTTTCCTGAAGTTCCGATAGGTGGCGGCGATATACGTAACCTTCAAAACGGCGTCTGTAGCGTTGGTGCCGTTCCAAGCACAGAGCTGTCATTGAGTTTCTTCTTTGGTAGAAAACCAGAGCATTGCAGATATTCATAGGCACTTGGACAATGTCTACAGAGACCTGGCGATGAACAAAAGCACGGTGAGTCGTTGGGTAAGATGCCTGTCGTCATTATAACAAGCTCGCACAAAACTATGCGATCTTGCATGTGCTGGCGAGCCGCAAACATCTGTGACTTCTGCAGTGTTGGAGCGACGTACTCGACTTGTCACTATCAAACATCTCGCTGCTCAACTGGACGTCTCTGATGGTAGTGTTGTGACTGGAGAAAATTTTAATTTTTATCCTTGCTTTTGTGACCATAATAAGAGTCCAGGCTCCATAGGTAAAGAGCCAGCCGACATTAAGAAATAGTCCACCAGGACGTAGGGACAAGATAAGCGGCGGAGGCTGCCAAGTATGGCTTGTTGATCAAATAACTTAGTGTTTGACTTCCTGCCAGAGGAAGCAGCATGAATCAAACTTGAGCAAAGGGAGACGCAAACACCACGGCGATAATACAGCAAGAGAGAGTGTCAGTCACGTGCGGAAAAGACTCGTGTGGAACCAAATTAAGTTGTGTGCAGCTAGAAACGAAAGTGTCGTGTGGAACCGAAGGCATTCATGCGCAAGCCGACCATTTACAAACGAGAGTGTCGTGTGGAACCATAGGCAGTCTTGTGCAATCCGATCACTTAGAAATGAAAGGGTGGTGTGAAACAAATTAACTCGTGTGCACCCAAGTACATGAGAAACGAAATAAAAGGCTAGGCAGCGGAATAGCTAGAAGCAGAGATTCAGATGCAGATTCAGAGCCAGTGTCGGCAGTTTGGAGATTCCGCAGCGAGACGCCAGCGGGGCCGAGTAGGCCCATAGCAGCCGATACAGCTGATAAAGACTTCAACTACAAGAAGACGGTGATAGACTCTGGTGGACACTCAGGAACTGCAGGTCAAGTAGGATTTTTAGAGTTTCATTGGAATAGTGTTGAACAGAGACTGTCAGTCTTTGTCTTAATTACTTAGAGAGATTTCAGTGCTAACCAAGAACAAGTGATTGCTTTGTACTTGTTTCTAATATGTATCGGCAATTAGCTTTGAAGTAGCAAGTCCGAATAAATAGACTGAATCTTACAAAGGGGTTTATGGTCCAACACCTCACATAAGTATATGTGAGAATAAACTTGATGGAAACTAACCAATCTTTTCTGCCTATTGCAATTCTGTAACCTATTTTCAGGAAAGTTATTTGCTTCAAACCAAGGAGATTCTCTCCCTCTCATCTCCGATATAAAGGTTGACAGCAATTTATAACCAACCCATTGACGTTAACGTCCCGATTGCGCTACGCAGTCCGCACTGACTTCATTCTAGTATAGTGAGGCTGTGCCGGGATGCGACAATAGTTCTCACACACTCTTGCACCAGTAGGGGTACTCAAATGGGTATTCCGACTGGATTTTTCGCCGCCTAACAGATGAACATAAAGTGCAAGGAAAGACCCTCTGGGCGGAATTTCTTGCGCTTTACGACGCTGATAGTGACAATATTTTATCGAACACTGTCACAGGCGATGAAACATGGGTTCATCACCTCGAAACAGAAACAAATGGCAATCCACGGAGTGACGCCACAGCACCTGTCCTCCGAAGAAAAAGTTGAAAGCCGCACTCTCAGCCGGTAAAGTCAGAGCGACGGTCAACTGGGATTCTGAATGGTTTAACCTGTTTGATGTCCGCTCTCATGGTGCAACGATCTACTCTGAAGTGTGTTCAGCTACCCTCGGGTAGTTAAAGGAACGACTTCAGCGAGTCCGTCGCCACTAAAACGCAAACGAACTTCTGCTTCTCCATGACAAGACAAGGTCTCTCACAAGTCTGCTCACCCGAAGGCGTGGCTCAGCACACACATCATTGCACGTGGCGAATACCCGTGCGACCACTGTCGGCATCTACAGGGTGTTACAAAAAGGTACGGCCAAACTTTCAGGAAACATTCCTCACACACAAAGAAAGAAAATATGTTATGTGGACATGTGTCCGGAAACGCTTACTTTCCATGTTAGAGCTCATTTTATTACTTCTCTTCAAATCACATTAATCATGGGATGGAAACACACAGCAACAATACGTACCAACGTGACTTCAAACACTTTGTTACAGGAAATGTTCAAAATGTCCTCCGCTAGCGAGGATACATGCATCCACCCTCCGTCGCATGGAATCCCTGATGCGCTGATGCAGCCCTGGAGAATGGCGTATTGTATCACAGCCGTCCACAATACGAGCACGAAGAGTCTCTACATTTGGTACCGGGGTTGCGTAGACAAGAGCTTTCAAATGCCCCCATAAATGAAAGTCGAGAGGGTTGAGGTCAGGAGAGCGTGGAGGCCATGGAATTGGTCCCCTCTACCAATCCATCGGTCACCGAATCTGTTGTTGAGAAGCGTACGAACACTTCGACTGAAATGTGCAGGAGCTCCACCGTGCATGAACCACATGTTGTGTCGTACTTGTAAAGCCACATGTTCTAGCAGCACAGGTAGAGTATCCCGTATGAAATCATGATAACGTGCTCCATTGAGCGTAGGTGGAAGAACATGGGGCCCAATCAATACATCACCAATAATGCCTGCCCAAACGTTCACAGAAAATCTGTGTTGATGACGGGAATCCACAATTGCGTGCGGATTCTCGTCAGCCCACACATGTTGATTGTGAAAATTTACAATTTGATCACGTTGGAATGAAGCATCATCCGTAAAGAGAACATTTGCACTGAAATGAGGATTGACACATTGTTGGATGAACCATTCGCAGAAGTGTACCCGTGGAGGCCAATCAGCTGCCGATAGTGCCTGCACACGCTGTACATGTTACGGTAACAACTGGTTCTCCCGTAGCACTCTCCATACAGTGACGTGGTCAACGTTACCTTGTACAGCAGCAACTTCTCTGACGCTGGCATTCGGGTTATCGTCAACTGCACGAAGAATTTCCTCGTCCATTGCAGGTGTCCTCGTCGCTCTAGGTCTTCCCCAGTCGCGAGTCATAAGCTGCAACGTTCCGTGCTCCCTAAGACGCCGATCAATTGCTTCGAACGTCTTCCTGTCGGGACACCTTCGCTCTGGAAATCTGTCTCGATACAAACGTACCGCACCACGGCTATTGCCCCGTGCTAATCCATACATCAAATGGGCATCTGCCAACTCCGCATTTGTAGACATTCCACTGACTGCAAAACCACGTTCGTGATGAACACTAACCTGTTGATGCTACGTACTGTAGAGCAATGAGTCGCATGTCAACACAAGCACCGAAGTCAACATTACCTTCCTTGAATTGGGCCAACTGGCGGTGAATCGAGGAAGTACAGTACATACTGACGAAACTAAAATGATCTCTAACATGGAAATTAAGCGTTTCCGGACACATGTCCACATAACATCTTTTCTTTATTTGTGTGTGAGGAATGTTTCCTGAAAGTTTGGCCGTCCCTTTTTGTAACACCCTGTATAAGATACATATGTTCCAGTTGTTAACTGTGAGACGCCGGTGAGGATGGTATCGATCAATGACCCTGACATTTTTCCAATCCTGAGTTCTTTTTACACTGCTTCTTCGAAGTACAGGTTGAACAGTGGAGAAAAAAAGACTGCGACTCTGTCTTGCTTTCTTCTTAATTCGACCACTTCTCTCCCGATCTTTCACCGTCACTGTGCCCTCTTGGTTCTAGTGCACGTTGTGTAATACTCGCCTATCCCGTAGCGGCAGTTTTGCGTGTGGCAGCCCGGGGAAGCGGCAGTGCTGCGGAGCCGGCCAGACTGATAGGTCGGCGCCCCTGGGTCGCGGCCGGCGCCGCCCCCTTTAAGCAAACGAGAGGCGCCGCGCCGCCCCGCGCCGCGCCAAGTGGGTTAGAGATCGATGGCTTTCCGCGAGTACGCGCCGCCGCCCACACCACACCCTACTCCGGCGGCCACTACGGCACCGTGACGTCACGAGGCGCCCCACTTCCGCGGGGACACTACGGGCCTCAGCCGACGACGCTCCTTCCAAATACTCTATGCTACTGAGGGTTCTCCAGTCCTCAAACACTGACGTACGTCCAGAAAAGTTTTACATAACACGTTACATATTACTGAGACGTCACTACTATTCAGTGAATCTACGCAGCTGTTTTTTTAATGGTTTTTCTAAAGAGCAATGCACTGATTACTCTTTAGAAAAACCATTAAAAAACAGCCGCACTGATCGAACAATCAGTTTAATAAGTCACAGCTGCAAAATACTAACGCGAATTCTTTACAGACGAATGGAAAAACTGGTAGAAGCCGACCTCCGGAAAGATCAGTTTGGATTCCGTAGAAATGTTGGAACATGTGAGGCAATGCTGACCCTACGACTTATCTTAGAAAATAGATTAAGGAAAGGCAAACCTACGTTTCTAACATTTGTAGACTTAGAGAAAGCTTTTGACAATGTTGACTGGAATACTCTCTTCCAAATTTTGAAGGTGGCAGGGGTAAAATACAGGGAGCGAAAGGCTATTTACAATTTGTACAGAAACCAGATGGCAGTTGTAAGAGTCGAGGGGCATGAAAGGGAAGCAGGGGTTGGGAAGGGAGTGAGACAGGGTTGTACCCTGCCCTCGATGTTATTTAATCTGTATATTGAGCAAGCAGTAAAGGAAACAAAAGAAAGATTCGGAGTAGGTGTTAAAATCCATGGAGAAGAAATAAAACCTTTGAGGTTCGCTGATGACATTGTATTTCTGTCAGAGACAGCAAAGGGCTTGGAAGAGCAGTTGAATTGAATGGACAGTGTCTTGAAAGGAGGATATAAGATGAACATCAACAAAAGCAAAACGAGGATAATGGAATGTAGTCGAATTAAGTCGGGTGATGCTGAGGGAATTAGATTAGGAAATGAGACACTTAAAGTAGTAAAGAAGTTTTGCTATTTGGGGAGCAAAGTAATTGATGATGGTTGAAGTAGTGAGGATATAAAATGTAGACTGGCAATGGCAAGGAAAGCGTTTCTGAAGAAGAAAAATTTGTTAACATCGAGTATAGGTTTAAATGTCAGGAAGTCGTTTCTGAAAGCATTTGTATGGAGTGTAGCCATGTATGGAAGTGAAACATGGACGATAAACAGTTTAGACAAGAAGAGAATAGAAGCTTTCGAAATGTGGTGCTACAGAAGAATGCTGAAGATTAGATGGGTAGATCACATAACTAATGAGGAGGTATTGAATAGAATTGGGGAGAAAAGGAGCTTGTGGCACAACTTGACTAGAAGAAGGGGTCGCTTGGTAGGACATGGTCTGAGACATCGAGGGATCACCAATTTAGTATTGGAGGGCAGCGTGTAGGGTAAAAATCGAAGAGGGAGACCAAGAGATGAATACACTAAGTAGATTCAGAAGGATGTAGGCTGCAGTAGGTACTGGGAGATGAAGAAGCTTGCACAGTATAGAGTAGCATGGAGAGCTGCATCAAACCAGTCTCAGGACTGAAGACAACAACAACACGTTACATATTACTGAGACGTCACTACTATTCAGTGAATCTACGCAGCTGTTTCTCTAATGGTTTTTCTAAAGAGTAATGCACTGATGTAACTCTTCAGGCTTTCCCGGGGAGATCTTGACATGTAGAATAATCGGGTCTACTGACGGATGTTTGCGTCGCTCTGGCACAATATTTCGACCACGTAATTCGTTGCCTTCTTCAGGTGCTACCTGGGACTGCCGTATTGGAGGATCTTGTCCAGTATTTATGCCCAGAGGGCGCTGGGTGCTCTGTTTGCCGACCGCGCCCGCCTCCCGCTGCTTGTTGTCTCTTCCTCGGTGCTCCCTCGGACGTCCGCGCCCGACTTAGTCGCCATCTGTGACAGCCTTAATTGTTTAATATGTTTTTTGTCCTAGTTTAGTCCATTAGTATCCCCCTTTGATATAATACACCCTTGTTATTTTGTCCTTGCTAATCCATGCTCACTTGTTGGGAACCGATAGGGAATAGATAAATGTTTAAATTGGTTTTGCCTTGTTTTGTCGTTATTTTGTCTAGCCGATTTGTGCTCCCTTGTTGGGATCCAATAGCGATTAGATAAATGTTTAAATTGTTTTATCGCTTTTGTTCCCAAGTAATTAGTAGCGTAGGAACCCAAATTAACGTAAGACTTAGCGACTAAGCCCACTCCCCCCCCCCCCCCCCCCCCTCTCTGCCGGCTGTGCGACCACCCTTAGCATCATAGATTAAACTAGAGAAAATCACACTAGACTAGAAAATATAGAGTCAATGTTTAAGTGTAGACGCAGACCAGCTGCAGACTACGAATGCACGACGCCCGTCCTCAGCGGGCAAGCGGCGGGAAACACCGCACCCCACCAAGGTAACGACCGTAAAATACTTAGGAGTTACTATCCGGAGCGATCTGAAGTGGAATGATCACATAAAACAAATAGTGGGAAAAGCAGGCGCCAGGTTGAGATTCATAGGAAGAATTCTAAGAAAATGTGACTCATCGACGAAAGAAGTAGCTTACAAAACGCTTGTTCGTCCGATTCTTGAGTATTGCTCATCAGTATGGGACCCTTACCAGGTTGGATTAATAGAAGAGATAGACATGATCCAGCGAAAAGCAGCGCGATTCGTCATGGGGACATTTAGTCAGCGCGAGAGCGTTACGGAGATGCTGAACAAGCTCCAGTGGCGGACACTTCAAGAAAGGCGTTACGCAATACGGAGAGGTTTATTATCGAAATTACGAGAGAGCACATTCCGGGAAGAGATGGGCAACATATTACTACCGCCCACATATATCTCGCGTAATGATCACAACGAAAAGATCCGAGAAATTAGAGCAAATACGGAGACTTACAAGCAGTCGTTCTTCCCACGCACAATTCGTGAATGGAACAGGGAAGGGGGGATCAGATAGTGGTACAATAAGTACCCTCCGCCACACACCGTAAGGTGGCTCGCGGAGTATAGATGTAGATGTAGATGTAGAAGGTGGGGACGACCATCATCCCGCAACGAGCACAGCGGCCGCCACGGAACGACGACAACATCTCGCCGAGCGGCCGACTGGCGCAACTGTACAAAAGAAGGCAGTGGGAAGCAGCACCCGCTGCACCCACTGCACAGAACCCAACAACCATAACCCACGCCCCATAAATCGAGGATGGTCGGGGGCCGCAAGGCCTTATTGTTACCGACCATGCCCTCCAAAGCGTACGATTTGTTTTTGTCAAATAAAAATATAATCCCAGAGAATAACAACAGAAACCACACACAAATACACGTAGATTAGGCGAAGCCGAAGGCACTGTAAACACCACGTGACAAAAAGACACCTCTGTGGTGCTGCTCCTGCGGGCATAAATACTGGACAACATCCTCCAATACGGCAGTCTCACGAGTTACGTGACCGAAATATTGTGCCACAGCGGCACAAACATCAGGAGTAGACCCGTTATTCCACATGTCAGTAATGCACTGATTCCGTTTTCGGATCAGACTGAAAGAAGTCCAAGGAACATTAATTGATGACAAAGTTTTATGGATCTTAGGTTAACTAAAAGGGATGGAAGGCATAAGATTAGCATATTTAGGAAGACGACGGCTACTGACACCATTATAAACGTTAAGTCCTGTCACCGTAAGAGGCATAAATGGGTATACTTCAGAGCCATGAGCAACAGGATGCTAAAACTGCTACTCACACCTAATGGGAGGTGGAAGAATTAAATGTGATTACACAAGCAGCCGAGAAAAACAAATATAAGGGCCGTGATGTACTGAACGTTTATAATAAACTGAAGTCAAAAGCCGGCCGAAGTGACCGTGCGGTTAAAGGCGCTGCAGTCTGGAACCGCAAGACCGCTACGGTCGCAGGTTCGAATCCTGCCTCGGGCATGGATGTTTGTGATGTCCTTAGGTTAGTTAGGTTTAACTAGTTCTAAGTTCTAGGGGACTAATGACCTCAGCAGTTGAGTCCCATAGTGCTCAGAGCCATTTGAACCATTTTGAAGTCAAAAATATGTGACAACAAGGAGAGAATAGACCCGAGGGTAAGAAGTTCGTTGCTGTGTCGTACAACGCTGCATTTTCTGACAGAATTGCAAAGGCGTTGAGAAAAAGAAAGTAAAAATTGGATTTCAAACGAAAAGTACAATTGGTTGTAGGCTACGCCGCAAATTTGGCAACAAAAGCAACAAATATTTCGAATCTGGTATCTATAAGATCAACTGCCAAGACAACTATTTTATATCAGTCAGGCAGGAAGAAATTTCAAGACTTGTTTTAGAGAGCGTACGTATAACCAAAATAAGATCGCTTTCGGTACACACATGGACAGAGATAAATATTCGGCAGGAAACAGAATAATATGAAAGTGTTGCCGCGAGGGATTGGCCGAGCGGTCTCAGGCGCTTCAGTCATAGACTGTGCGGCTGATCCCGGCGGAGGTTCGAGTCCTCCCTCGGGCATGCGTGTATGTGTTTGTCCTTAGGATACTTTAGGTTAAGTAGTGTGTAAGCTTAGGGACTGATGACCTTGGCAGTTAAGTCCCATAAGATTTCACACACATTATTATTATAATGAAAGTGTTGCTTAGGACGCCAATGGGGCAGGTACTGAACCTACTCAAGGAAATTGACATTTATGTACACAGAAAACGGCAGCCGGAATTGCTGCTGAATGAACGGGAGTAGTTTAACCTGAATGCTTATTTTGATGTATTCATAAACCTACTGGTAAGAGCAGCGTCGAGCGCCCCAGCGGCTTGGCGTGCCCATCCGTACACAATTCTAACTGTACTTTGTATCTATTCTTTTGCTATTTTGATAGAAAAAACATCTAAGAGACAAATGTCCCTATATCACGTCGAATACTTTCAATAATTTATTTTATAGTAGTTAGTTTTTAGCATAACTTTACTGAGGATTTTAGTTTATATACCCTTGCATCAGCACTATCATATGACCTACGGACCTGTTTATGATTTGTTTGACCACTTGCACCTAGTATTTATGTTCTGTTTTTATCTATTTTCTGTTTTTAGATAAAAAAACTCCTCTGAATTTAGGTCTTCAGTTACCTTCACATAATTTTAACTTATTGTTTGTTAGCATTGACACATTTTTACTGTAAATTACGTACGTTTTCCAACTGATTATTTTAACACGATGTGGTTAGGTATTTATAAAAGTTTCTAAACAATGTTAAAAAAATGCTCCATAACTCACTGTGAACTAACGCCATCCACCGTGGTCAATGCACACTTGTCACAGGCCTGATGTGCCTCTGCTTTCAGTATCGTGTATGTGGTCGCAGGCGATTCTAGCATGTTTACCATTTGACAAACTGTACAGGCCTGATCATGCCTTCTATTCACTGGACCACATTACGCGTCCCGGCAAGGTAATTACTTCGCATCTTTTTCCGTTTTTTCTTCCTTCACTTTGCGAACTATATCTCTCATGAAAATATAAGTTTTACGACAACTTGGTCCATAGCTTTTGTGAAAGTTTTAAATGAAATCATTCCGCTTTTTGCTGTTACAACAGTATCTATTGCGATTGCATTTTCGAAATGTTTTCATTTCCATGTTTTTTTGTGATGTTGTAACCCACCCAGAAATATAAAAGTGTGCCATGTTTGTGTCAGAGCAGTTGCATCAGGTGCTGTGAATTTATCAGACGTTCCATATACTACATACGATTTAGGGCCGAATATTAATATCATTATCTCACCAGCTCTATAACGTACAAGGTATATGGAACAGCTGATAAATTCAGAACACCACATGCAACTGCTCTTACATAGCATGGCACAGCTTTATATTATTGAGTGGGTTACAACATCACACAATGCTTGAAAAATGACAACGAATCTAAATTGCAGTCGCAATAAATAATGTTTTAACAGCCAAAAGCGGAATGATTTTATTTGAAAATCTCATGAAATTTCGTGTATTTCAAGGTTATCGGATGTTATGCTTTTAATACGTGGCGGGATCACATATTTGCCTTGACACACATTTGTGTCTTGCACATGACGAGGGCAATTTATTTTTGAGGATGTTTTATCATCGATATACATAACTTCTTTATCAACATTTATCGGTAACTTCAATTTTTAATTTTCCTAATAACGCCCAATCCCAAGGCAGGATCAAGCCTTTCCAATTCGATTGTATTTTAATGTAGGCCGATATGAAGATGTCTTCAATTAGGAGAAACGTGCGCCAGTGATGAATAAATAAACAATAAGTTCAACATCGCAATGAAGAATGTTTTCTTCTCCCCATTCTATGTACTGGTTGCTGTATCACCACAGCGCTGAGTGGAAAGCCTTTTAAATAATAGGATTATCTTACTTTGAGTATACGTGTCATTTTAAATTGAGATTGTGACCTGATACTCCAGCACTCAGAATCTATATTCGACCATTCAAGAACTTTTCACTGTAACTACCCTGTGACTGTTCAACTATGTAACGGACGTGAAAAGATTTGATCGCCCGCCCAACAGCACCGCTGCGGCCAGCGGGCTCCACAGCTGAAGAGAGCGCTCCGCCTGCCGCCTTATAGTTGTAGTTGTAGTAGTAGTAGTAGTAGTAGTAGTAGCAGCAGCAGCAGCAGAAGCATTATTCATCCGTAGATCTCTTTTTACGAGAATATAAGATATGTCAAAGTATTTACAAATTTAGATCAATTTAAAATAACCTAATTCGTATACACATATATTTACAGACATCTAGTTAGAGACAATAATAATATTAGATTTACTCCTGGTATACAATAATTTTTTTACAGATAATTTATTGAATAATGTAATGCCCCATTGTTCACTCATATCTCACTATCAGTCACTGCACACACTATACACACACTGTTTCATAGCATTGCACTCACTACACACACACACACACACACACACACACACACACACACACATACATACATACACACTGGTGATCTCTGGGCCATTTTCTGTACTGCAACTTCTCATTTGCTATCCTGAAAAACTGAGTCAGCATCCCTCCATGATGAATGAGATGTTGAGCTCAGAAAGAGGAAGAGGTGTTAGTATTGTGCCATGCATAGCTTTGGGTTAAGTATTTCTAGAAAGGAAAAAAAGAAGGAAAAAAAAACATAGAGTGAAGGTGTTATGTGGAATGTTGGATATTTTATAATCATCATCATCATTATTATTATTCATTTGTATACCATTTTTTATCAAACCCCTACTCTGTTTTAGCTAAGTAATCCTTCAGTGTATAAAATGTATTGCATAACACGTACTTTTTAGCAGCCTTTTTAAATAAGTGTATTTTTGCAATTTCTTTAATCTCTTTTGGTAATTTATTGTACAGTTTTATTCCTTGGTAGAAAATGCTGCTCTGAGTTCTATTTTTATTTTTTCTTGGTAAATGTAAGTTGAGTCTATCTCTTGTTGCATGGCCATGGACAGAGCTGTTTGTGCAGTAATTACCAATGTTTTTTTTGATGTGTTCAACTGACTGGTAAATTATCTTGGCCTCACAATTTCTGTGTCGCGGCCAGCAAGTGAACACGGCAGAGATAACGTGGGACAGAATGGGCACGTCTTGCTGAATGCGCCGAACTGACGCGAACTGGGAATCGTTAGCGGAGCTTCTACCCAGAATATTATATCAGAATATGAGCCTGTTCCGTTTTTCTTGTCTATATGCAACATTCGAATTGCTAGAAAGCTGTACAGCGGCAAGATGCAATGGGTTACCGACTCTGGCGTTTCATCACACAAGGTGAAAGTGCATATTACAGACTGTGGGCATTTATTTGTAGCATATGTTAAAGAGACTCGAGCTGTCTTGTGTTGCCTGTTGGATGGCTGTCCACTGTGCGTGGATTCTGGAACATTCAGGGGCGTCATTTGCTTCTGAGATCCATTTTGATCGTTATATATCTTGCTGGGTAGTTTTCATTAAACTGAGGTTCCCTCATGTTAGCGTGGGGGCCGATATGAAGTGATTGGTGTTACTGTTAAATTGATATTTAAGCTGTATGAGAGCGTTATGTACTGTTGTTGTCTTAAGGGAGTGTGCGCGTCAGGTTATTTCTTTAATTTGGTTGTTGCCTTCATTTCATTTAATAATTTTTTAAAATGCTACACAACTTCCTAGGTAATGTTATTTTGTATTGTTAAAATTATTGTACATTTCGGGGTCATTATGCAAAGTTTTTATGAAATTCCTAAGGGAAGCTAATTGTACTATGTGAAATTGTTGTGCTTTTGGGTGTCATTGTACACTCTCACTTTAAAATTGTAATTCTGTGGCTCACCATCTTATGGGGCATTCACTTTAATGCTTGAGTTTTTGTGGTGTTTAGTAAGAAGTGTTGTTTATGGGATATTGTCACGCACATCTCTCGAACCCAACACCACCATTTCCTCTGCCGTCACATTCTACACTAAAGTACTGCAATCAGAATGTTAATAATTTGCTCTGCCGTATGTTAAGAGCAGGTTTACTATCTTTTGGGTCAAACAAACGATTTTTTCAAAATTGCATTTTTGGATCCATAAAAGTGTTAGAATCCACTCCTGAAACGGTTTTTCCGAATAAGGAACGGAAATGTTTGTTATTCGTGGTTGAACAAAAAAGTGCACCTGCCTGAAATCGGCCTTTTTCACGCACCAGTTTTTTTGTTTCAGAGAACGAGTTATTGTACCGGTGCTTGGGAGGAAACACACAAAATTCAAATGAAGATTTGAACGCGTGTGTTTGGAAGTTAGCCCCCAAGCATCTGCATTCTTGTGCGAAGACTGTGGCGATTGCGTCTTCCCTGGCACTGAGCAGCTTCAACGAAGGGTATTCAACAATTCTGAAGACCATGACAACGATGGACGTCACCCTGGGACTCTATTCGACGCAGTTCACCAAGCATTCGGACGACCACCGGATTCAAGCCGCCGGAAACAGCTTGTCACCGGCCGCACGAGCGGCTCTGGAGCAGTTCAGGGTGGCCCAGATCGAGCAGAATGCCCTCTATGAGAAAGAGGAAGGACTAGTTTATGGACCCGGAATAGCAGATTGAACGTAAGTTGCACAATATTGCATTTATAAGTAGTCAAAACTTCAAACGCATTTTTCTCGAAATGACTTTTTTTATCGCGCGGTATGTAACTTCAAATTTACTGAACCGACTGGCATGATTCTTTGTTTCCGACGAAGCTAACTAAATTGTCTAGAAGTTGTACCACTTTTATTCAGATCCATCAACTATGAATATTTTTACTTGGCCAACGAAGTCGAAAAATCGATGAAGAAAACCCTTTTTTTTCAAATGGCCGCCATTTTGTTTCCTATGGACCAAATAACTTAAGCGAGGTACAACTCCTAAAGAACCTTATATACTTCGCTAACGTGAACTCAA
Organism: Schistocerca serialis cubense; assembly: GCF_023864345.2. Taxonomy (NCBI): domain Eukaryota; kingdom Metazoa; phylum Arthropoda; class Insecta; order Orthoptera; family Acrididae; genus Schistocerca; species Schistocerca serialis. The sequence continues at coordinate 468,378,989 of NC_064643.1, forward strand.
TTTTGATTTCAGACGAGCCGGCTGACCTGTGACATACCGCGCGTGGAGGTCTACATCGAAATTTTGTTTCGTTCCGACGGCACTACCTCGACATTTCCGGTCGAAAAAATTCCAGTTTGTTACGAAAATATCAATAAACATTTTGACCAAATTTGATATTGATATCTATAACACATCCCGAGAAAAAATTTATCAAAGAACATGCTTTTTTCGGGCCAAAGATAGTAAACCTTGCCTTTGTTATATTACCGACTTCGCTGTAAGTCTTTCAGATACCAAATAGGTTCCTTTCATTGAATTTGGTATGACCACGGTGTAATCAGGAAAGTTTTCCTGGTACCACGTCGGAGGCTGTACAGCCTCAGAGTGGCGCTGTGGCAAAGTCTCACTCTACACCCTCACTGGAATCATCAGGAACCACTTACATTTCTCCTGGAACATCCCGGGAGAACTCGGCACTCAACGCTTCACCTAGCCTCTGAAGTCTTCCCGGGAGTCTCCTATCAGTAGTAGCTTCCTCACTGATCTTCTCGTAACTCTTGACTACTCATATCGCTTGAAAGGTTACGTCTGGATCTTCATCCTGGATTTGCTCAGCAGCTGCGATACGTATTCTTTTCCCCAAAATAAAAATTGGTAGTCAGTTCATAAAAAATTTAAGTTTCATTTTACGATGTACAATATTTTTTGCGATGAGACACTGTTCATTGTCTCTTCAACAAAGGTAGGTGGTTTTGGCTGATTCTCAAGCATTGTACATTTGTTTTTAACAGACCTGTTTTACCTTTCCGATGCTCAAGCATTTTAGATTTGTTCTTAACAAATTTGCAGATCATCTGTATCCCTTCATGACTGATATCTTCCCTGACGATGATGGACCTTTCACCAGTATAACTGTCCGTGTCGCAAGGGCAGAAGCGTGTTACAGTGATTTGAGGAGCACGTTAGTGAAGTCAGTTTCCTGTCTTGGTTACAAAATTCGCCTGATCTAACCCTGTGGAACACTTCTGTGAAGCCATCGGGCGTCAGCTTCGTGTCCCTCCGGAAGCCTTCCAAGGACTTCGCTGTTTTATTGCGTTCCGAAGGTGGACCAACATGCTATTAATCATGTAGTCATGTTGTTTTGGCTGATTACTGTGAAAGAGGACGTAGGAGTACAATTTGTTTTTATTCGAAGGCAAAAATTCTTAACACGTGTTGTATGTAGTAGCCACACAGAAATGAGACGACTAAGAAGGAACAGACAGAAACTTAACGGTGGTGTGCTTAACCAGGACGTCATACAGAACTGACTCTTGGCCTACGATACATCCAGGCCTGAGCGCACGTCTGTGCGACGACAGCGTTGTAGTGTTCGTGGCCACCTATAAATATTTATCAAAGCCTTTTGGTTAAATTTTTTGACCGTGTAGCTGGAAAGCTTTCAGCAAAGATCTTTGATAACAGTAAGAGCGAGGGCCTAATTTCGATCACAGTTTGCCATTGTACACATGTCACTTCGCTTGATTTAGTGCATATAAGCTGTAAAATGAAGAAGTACATTTGGTAGCTGGGTATCAACTCAGTGATCATTGTAAAGTATATTTGGTGCGTGGGTACCACAACAGCGATCATTGCCAAGCATGAAGAGTACGAAATTCTTCGGAACACAAAGCATGCTGACTACAAAATCCGTAATAAACGGTTGGAATCTTACAAAGAAATTGGAAGAGCAATTAGCTGCATTCGAAGAAGGTGCACTGTGGATGATGTTAAGCTTACGTATAGAAAGGAAGTATGTGAAAGGAGACTGAGATGTCAAAAGTCGAGAGTTTTCAAAGTGTACATAAGTGAAACAAATGTATTTATTTGTAATATAAATAAAATACCAACTTTCATAAATTTATCCTTAGGTTATTTATGTACTGGTTCACATGTTTTCGGAATAACACGTAAAATGGTACACTGCGGGATTTGAATACTATGTTAAAAGTGGTATAGCCTTCGCCTGTTGTTAAAAGTATTAACCTACCCATGACACGATCTTTAGCAGAAATAGTATTCAAGATTTAAATAATCAAACACTGCACTAGTTACATATTTTCTCACGATTTGCACGAGGCTTCTCGAGAATTTATTCTCATGACCAATTTCAAATACTTACATTGGTATTTTATATGACCTTTCTTAAAATCGGACAAAAGAAATCTGTCCGATTGCAGTAAACCATAAAAACACAACTGCAGGGCAAAAGAGGCAGAACAGCTCACACAAAATACAGTCTATGTAAATATTTATTCTTGATAATGGGAATAAAGTCGCGAAACGTGTCATATTAAGCATGGAAAAATACGAAACTAGTGCAGTATTTCCTTATTTAAATCGTGAATGGCACACTTGCAGGCTTTCCAAAAATATCGATTATTATGAATGAAATTAAGAAATGGCATTTCGTAAATAAGTCCCGTATATGCAAAGATGAGGGACAGCTTGCGTGAGGACAAACTGAAATATTTGTTCGACCAGTATCAAATAATTTTCGTTGTTCCTTATGTCCTCGCCTTACTGTTCACGAAGCAAATTCTGGTGAACACTTCGAGTTTCTCTTTGCTATCCACGATTTCACCCACAATCACTTCAATTTCTCTTTATTTTCAAGCAATGCGCTCGCCACCATCATATGCTGTTGTACAGGCGATTAACTGTTCGGCTTCCATTCCCTAACAACAATGACGAAAAATTTTACACTCGCGTAATAGATCCACAGACTAATATTTCTAGTCTATGAATAGCTCCAGTGAAGTAGTTTGGTCATATAAATTTGACGAAATCTTTGACAAACATCTTCTACAGTGTAATAAGGGCTTCAGGCTTCATGCGTTTGTGTCGGCCAGCAGTAGCACTACATTGCTGACGTCTCACAGAAGCGCGCTCAAGCCTGTGTTTATCGTTGGCCACGCCACTGACTGTGTGTCTCAGATTTATTTCCTTCATGAGAGGTAGCTGTTGAAGTTATGCTCAGGTCACGTAATAAATTTTTGTTTGTGTTAGTAATCAAGTGATGTTAATGTCTGAGTTAAGATAATTAGAGAAGAAAGTGAATCAAATTCCATTTCATTACATAATGGATTATTACTATGACTCAGACAAAAGTCGGTATTTTGGAAGCACGTAAAGAGATGCATGTGCGTAGCTATTCTTGTGTTCCCAACAGAATACAAATAATGATGTGTCTTTCCGTGCAGAACGACAATGTGATGGTAGCTGCCAGAGTTCTGCGTAGCCTATAGTGCAATCAATCAACACTTACGACATAAACACTGCATTGAAATTTGTTTAATGATCTTTTCGATAACTCTGAGCAGCAGTTACGACGTTTCGTCGTTTAAAGTAGTAGCTTTCAAATAACATTAAAAAAATATGTGGTAAAATTTGCATTAGGAATATGCCACAAGAAATGAAAAGTCGTTCCCTTCGTCAAATGCGTCGAAGTAGCCCATCGAATTATTTGAAGCAATTTTTGTCCCAGAAAAGGAAAAAAAAATATAGTTCTTGCTTCTTCTCGCGAATTCATGAGGTCAATGGCAATTTAAACGAGGACAGCTCAGTTGTGTGGTCCTTATATCGCACAAGATTTTCCTTTACTTCAAGATATTGGGTAATATATATAATCATTGATATTGAACATTATATATAAGTTAATATGGAGTTGCAAAATTCGTCGGAGTAGTGATTTTTGAAGTAGCAAAACAACAATATTGGAACCGAGTTCAATAAAGGAGACCAATGTTTATGATCAACTTACCTTCAGCTCCTTGAGGATAACTTCGGGTCGCGTGGATTTCTTCAGAATGTTCCGATATTTGAACATGTTTTTCTGAAAATGAAAGAAACAACGTGTAAGTTATGGTGTGAAAGTATAATTTTTAGCTCTGTGCACAGCCCCAAAAGAATTATCTGGAATCACAGTTAAATAGCTTGAGAGAATATTTACTTTAACAAAGAATTTCACGAATGAACTCGTTCTTATTACGCGACACAGGTAAAAGTCGAGAGATTCCAATTAAAGGAGGTGATGATATCACGTATCATCTCAACCACTGAAAATAATTGCCTGGTAATGAAGAGCTTATGCCAGTTTCATTTCAGCTATAGCGGATGCTGACGAGACACAAAATTCGATACAGCTATTCTAATTGGTAAATTTTTCTCATCTTCTCAAAAGACCCGTTTTTGTAAGAATATAAGCGCGTTTCGATTAACCATAGTTAACAAAACGAAATGGGAGATCTGAGTAGTGAGCCGCACCTGGATAGAATTCGCACTTCTTGTCTTGCGCAGTCGCCTGCCTGGATGTGGTTCTTTGGTGGTTTTCCGTTCCTATCTACACAAATGTCGGACTACGCCATCTTGTTCCGTAACAATAAAAACACGAACACACAAACATGAAATTTACTTGGTTGTCATACAGAGGAATGTACGGATTATTTCACAGTTTAGATAAATAAAGAAATAAGTATATTTGGTAACCAATTTGGTGCAAATTACCTGTTGTGAAGCCATAGAACAGTTACGATATCAGTACGGACATTATGGCGCACCAGTGAATATTATGTTCTGTCAAACCCCAATAGATGCAAACACTGCAATATCGGTATAAGATAGTTTTAGGTTTTGCTATGACGTAGACATCCAGACGGTGGTAGGTCTTTGAGTCGTTAGCTATATTGTTGGTTTTCACTGACGCACACGTATTACGATCGTTGATAGGTGAATAGTTCTGCTACTATGAAGTACTACTCTTCCACTGCACAAGTGTCCATAGATCTTAAAGTATACATTTTAGAGCCCATAGCTACTTGACTTTTTTTCTTGTTTTGGTCCATAATATCTTCTCCAAAAATACGAAACCGAACACCTTGCAGTAGAAGAGGTGTGTTTCACAGTATGGAAGATGAGCAAGTGCTCATGGCTCTGAAGGTATATATTTTACAGCACACGTCTACCAGACAGTTTTTCTCGTTTTTGTCCACACTATCATCTCTGAAAGTTACCTACCCTACAATCGTAACAACAACAGTACCGGTGTATGTATTCCAGTCAGATGTATCAGAACGATTTTCGCTTACAATTTTCGACACAATCGTTTCCAAACCAAGTCGCCTATCTCAGATTGATACACTTTCCCTTATCCTCACCCCTGACAGTTTGTAGCGTCGTCACGGAATCACCCGGTGCAATGGAGAGTCTCACATGTTTCACGATGTTTGTTTGCTGCTCACTTATCAAGGGACGTGGACAATACAGATTTCCATTACATGTATGTTAGTATGTGAATAATGGTTTCTGTTTTCTTGTTAATAGAACTGGATAATGGAATGATATCTTCACAAAACATTTCAGGTTTTTGAATGAAATAAAAATAATTTCATGTGTCTCGATGGCCTGGTGCAAATTCTTTCGAACGTACGCTACTTCGGCGACTCCTGTGTCCTCAACCTACTCCAGTTATCCAACTTGAGACTTCAATTTTAAAGTGGAATCCGAACCATGTGTTATTTATGTCACCTCCTCGTATCTTTAAGAACTTAAGGCTAGGTTAAAAGGAAGACTGAAAAATCCGTGGTACGACCGATATTCGATCCCGCGACGTCTCGGCTTCCAGCCATTCGACTTACCACCAGATCCCCAGGCCCGACATTAGACTAAACGAATCACACGTTTGGACAACTGGAACAACTTCGCATCCATTTCGGAGGCTTTTGTGTCATTATCACATTTCATTCAAGCTGCTTCTCATTTGGTCTCACGAAGCTAAGCTGCCCCCGTACCGAATCTGTCCACCAGGAATAAAACCTGAAACTTCGGCGTTAGCTGCTAAACAGCAGAGGCAGTCACATTTCAGATTTATGTGGGAAGTGGCGACAAGAGTGACATCTGTTAACAGAAATACAGTAATTCCTAAACCGTGGATCATCGGATTCCCTTGACGAGTGGTCACTCGCTAAAACTGGAACAGGCTGAAAGCAAGGGAAAAAAGGAAAAGTAAGGGAAGGAAAAAATTAGGGCTGCGTCTCCTGAGTAGAGTCCTGCCCAGCTGAAAAGACGACTGATGAGGAGGTGTCCAGTAATAGGAGGCAGACAATCATGCTATGCACTGGCCAAAAGTGTCACATTCTGTCGACTGCATCTGTCGGTGGGGAGCATTTTGGAGGGGTGTTCAACATTTTGTATACATACAGGTATGGCTATTTTCGAGATGTGTTCATTAAGGGCAACAAAGCCACTAAAAACCATAAGGAGTTTTGGTATTACCTTAAGTTAATAAGTGGATCGAAATCATCTATTCAATTGCTCAGTGATCATAATGGCGCTGAAATGTAAGATGACGGAGAAAAGGCCTAAATGCTGAATTCAGTACTCCGTAGTTGTTTCATGGCGGAGACCGTGACACGATTCTTCCATTCAGCAATCGCACTAACGCTGAAATGGCAGGTATTGAGGTAAAGGCTTGTGAACCCGGTGAGAGATTATGAGAAAGAACTCGAGCCGCTTCTAGCAGTAGTATACCGTAGTTTGCTGGAACAACGAAGGATACCAAGCATTGAAAAAAGCAGCACAGGTGATTACTGATACACATAATTATAGGCCTAAGCCGCTGGCGTCAATCTGTTGTGGAATTAAGGAACATGTTTTTTACTCTCACACTGTAACGATTCTGGAGAACGAAAATCTGCTTTACAAAAACTAACATGGAATCCGCAAATATAAGTCTTACCGAACACTGTTTTGTGTGTTCATATGTGAAATCTAGAGCGCCGTAACAAAATACGAGCTTACCGGGTATCGGACCAAGATAAAATGGTTCAAATGGCTCTAAGCACCATGGGACTTAACATCGGAGGTCACCAATCCCTTGACTTAGAAACTACTTAAACCTAACTAACCTAAGGATATCACACACATCCATACCCGAGGCAGGATTCGAAACTGCGTCCGTAGCAGCAGCGCGGTTCCGGACTGAAGCGCCTAGAACCGCTCGGCCACAGCGACCGGCAGTTTACAAGAGAGAGACTTAAATATTTTATTCACAACCTAATGAAATCGACAGATGTAAAGATGATCTATGAAGTATCCTACGGGAATGTTGTAAGGCCATTATTGTTTACAACACACACTGAAGATCCACCTGCCTAATATCTTGTAGAGCCCCGGCGAGCACGCACAACTGGCGCAACACGATGTGGCATGGTGCGGCATGGACGCCACTAATGTCTGAAGTAGTGCTGGAGGAAATGGACACCATGATACCTGCAGGACCGTGCATAAATCCGTAAGAGTACGGGCGGTTGGAGATCTCACCAGAACAGCACGTTGCATGAGTCCCAGATACGCTCACTAACGATCATGTCTGGGAAGTTTGGTGGACATCGGAAGTGTCTAAACTCAGAAGAGTGTTCCTGGAGCCACTTTATAGCAATTCTGGACATGTGGAGTGTCGCACTGTCCTGCAGGAACTGCCCAAGTCTGTCGGAATGTACAATGGACATGAATGGATGCAGGTGATCAGACAGGATGCTCACGTACGTGTCACCTGACAGACCCATATCTAGAGGTATTGCGGGTCACATATCATTTCAACTGCACACGCCCCACACCACCACAGAGCCTCCGCCAGCTGGAACAGTCCTCTGCTGACATCTGGGTCCATAGATTTGTGAGGTCATCTTCATACCCGTACACCTACATCCGCTTGGGACAATTTGAAACGAGACTCGTCCAACCAGACAACATTGCGGGTCACATATCATTTCAACTGCACACGCCCCACACCACCACAGAGCCTCCGCCAGCTGGAACAGTCCTCTGCTGACATCTGGGTCCATAGATTCATGAGGTCATCTCCATACCCGTACACCTACATCCGCTTGGGACAATTTGAAACGAGACTCGTCCCACCAGACAACATGTTTCCATTCATCAACAGTCCAATGTCGGTGTTGACGGGTCCAGGCGAGGCGAAAGCTTTGTGTCGTGCAGTCATCAAGGGTACATGAGAGGGCCTTCGTCTCCGAAAGCCCATATCGGTGATGTTTAGTTGAATGGTTCGCACGCTGACATTTGTTGATGGCCCAGCACTGAAATCTGCAGCAATTTGCGGAAGGTTTGCACTTCTGTATCCTTGAACGATTCTCTTCAGTCGTCCTTGCTCTCGTTCTTGTAGGATCTTTTGCCGGCCGCAGCGATGTCGGAGATTTGATGTTTTACCGGATTCCTGATATTCACGGTACACTCGTGAAATTGTCGTACGGGGAAATCCAGATTTCATTGCTACCTTGGAGATGCTGTGTCCCATCGCTCGTCGCCAACTATAACACCAAGTTCAAACTCACTAAAATCTTGATAACCAGCCGTTGTATCAGCAGTAACCAATCTAACAACAGCGCCAGACACTTGTTGTCTTATATAGGCGTTGCCTACCGCAGAGCCATATTCTACCTGTTTACGTATCTCTGTATCTGAATACGCATGTCTATGGCAATTTCTTTGTCGCTTCAGTGTATATGATCTAGTGGACACCGACCGGAAGATCTATGAGGCTTTTTGCACATGATGCTGCTGACTATGGAAATGCTGCAGCGCCAGAATGTTGTAGTGAAATGCAGGAAGATCTGCGGAGGATCGACGACAGGTGCGTGGATTGGGACTTGACGCTGAACGTAAATAAGTGTAACAGTTTGCCAGTAAATAGGAGAGGTGGTCAATTACTGTTTTTGGAGTACGTTATTGGAGAAAAAGCACAGAAAACATTAGTAACTCTACAAATGTACGACCTATTGAGCAGAATCACCACATAAAACGAAGTATAGGAAAAGCAGATAGCAGGCCGAATGAGACATTCGGAGAATATTAAAGAAATCTAATTCATCCACGAAAGAAGTGGCTTACGAAACATTCGTTCGGACAAGTCTTAACTGTTGTTCGTCAGTCCGGGACCCTTACCAAGCAGAATTAACGGAAGAGATAGAGAAGATCCAACGAAGAGCGGCGTGTTTCGTCACGGGATCGTTTAGTAAGCACCAGCGCGTTGCGTAGATGCTCAACAAACTCCCTTGGCAATCGCTACAAGAGAGAGGTTGGGTAGCATGGAGAACGTTACTGCTGAAATTTCAAGAGTGAACACTAAAAGAAAAGAGAGAAGTGACGCTTGAGGTGTCGCATGCGACGCGTCAGTTTCTCCGCCGCCGCTACGCCCCGGGGCAGCAGCCTGGGAGACGGGTGACTGCAGCGAACAGTCTCTTCAGCTGTTCGCCAACTGCAGCCAGCCGCTAACAAACAGCGGCACGTCATTGTCGCAATCAAGTCCAAATCCGAAAACAGGGTCGTGAATGAAGCACTTGTACAACATGTAGCACTGAAAGCCCGTTTATTACAGACACCAGCGAACAGACAGAACTCAACTCCGTGACAGAGTGTAATGCAATTTATACATACATCGAATATTCCAGAAAATACAAAAGTTGCAAAGAAAAAAAAATCGAGACCCTTCCAGAAATGATATATACTAATTAACAGGTATTCGCTTTTTATCAGGTTCGAACTGGCGACCCACAGCAGCCAGCTACGCTAACTACTACAGCACAAGGCATTCGGCACAATTCGCGGCGATATTTTGAAGTCCAATTACAGGCGTAACATTAATAGGTCTCATGACATGGCAACTGTCAGAATTTCTCCCACCGTTGAAAATATCTCAGAGCGTATCACCAGCCCTTTCACCGATCATCTACTGACTTTCGCTAGTACGACAGTTCGCAACCCTGGGCAGCAAAGGGCTGCCAGCACAAGTGCTTCTCTCCCCTGCTTATAGTCGAGGTGACTGTTTCACAGTGCAGTTCAAATTACATGTTGCTTCGCCGTTTAGAAGTCTTTCAGGTTGCATAAATGTTACACGTCAGTTTACGCGTCTTTCCATTGCGCAGCTGATGATGTTTTAATCAATTTTTTGTGATTAATATTTCTTTTATAATATGTACAGTGTTGAAATCGCTTTCTGCAGTAGACAGGGTGGTCCATTGATCGTGACCGGGCCAAGTACCTCACGAAATAAGCGTCAAACGAAAAAACTACGAAGAACGAAACTTGTCTAGCTTGAAGGGGGAAACCAGATTACGCTATTGTTGGCCCGCTAGATGGCGCTGCCATAGGTCAAACGGATATCAACTGCGTTTTTTTAAAAATAGGAACCCCCATTTTTATTACATATTAGTGTAGTACGTAAAGGATCCACCGTTTTCGCTTTGTGATAGATGGCGCTGTAATAGTCACAAACATATGGCTCACAATTTTAGACGAACAGTTGGTAACAGGTACGATTTTTAAATTAAGATACAGAACGTAGGTACGTTTGAACACTTTATTTCGGTTGATCCAATGTGATACATGTAGCTTTGTGAACTTATCATTTCTGAGAACGCATGCTGTTACAGCGTGATTACTTGCAAATACCACATTAATGCAATAAATGCTCAAAATGATGTCCGTCAACCTAAATGTATTTGGCAATACGACATTCCTCTCAACAGCGAGTAGTTCGCCTTCCGTAATGTTCGCACATTCATTGACAATGCGCTGACGCATGTTGTCAAGCGTTGTCGGTGGATCACGATAGCAAATATCCTTCAACTTTCCCCACAGGAAGAAATCCGGGGACGTCAGATCCGATGAACGTGCGGTGCTTCAACGACCAATCCACCTGTCATCAAATATGCTATTCAATACCTCTTCAACGGCACACGAGCTATGCGCCGGAAATCCATCATGTTGGAAGTACATCGCCATTCTGTCATGCAGTGAAACATCTTGTAGTAACATCAGTAGAACATTACGTAGGAAATCAGCATACATGGAACCATTTAGACTGCCATCGATAAAATGGGGGCCAATTATCCTTCCTCCCATAACGCCGCACCATATATTAACCCGCCAAGGTCGCTGATGTTCCACTTGTCGTAGCCATCGTGGATTTTCCGGTGCAAATACCGTCCGCACTGGTGGAATGTTATATGATACCACGTACTTATGCGTTTGTGTCTATTACAGCGCCATCTACCACAAAGCGAAAATGTGGTCCAACTAAAACATTCATATTTCTTTACGTACTACACGAATATGTAATAAAAAAATGGGGGGTTCCTATTTTTTAAAAACGCAGTTGATATCCGTTTGACCTACGGCAGGGCCATCTAGCTTGCCAACCATAGCGCCATCTGGTTTCCCCCTTCAAGCTAGACGAGTTTCGTTCTTTGTAGTTTTTTCGTTTGATGCTTATTTCGTGAGATATTTGGCCCAGTCACTATCAATGGACCACCCTATATACGTTTACACAGGCAGGTCGCTTAAAGATAATATGAAGTTATTATTTTGTGTAGTTTATCACACGTTGAGGAAGGGCAAATCACGAGTTTTTATGTGATGGATGTTACTGAGAGCGCGTACTATTTTTAGCTGCTGCTTTGGGGTACTGCGGTTTTCGATACGGCTTAATGCTGGTTTTCTCCAGTCAGACTGAATGTATCATGGGATGTGCATCTCAGTCGTCCCGTATTTATCTCTGTCTTATCATGCTGCATCGGCGTTCTTAACTCTGATTAACCGAAACTATATTATTACTAAAAGTGTACCGACTCAAAGACGCCTCCAACCAGTGATCTCTACACTATTTGGATATCGAGCTCCAGCTGTCTGAACGCGCCAGCCAAAGATGCTCGTATTTCGTTTCATGGCACGAGAACACAAACTGAAAATACTTTTCGATTCCGCTCCGTCATCAGCCTACTACATGGCATATTGATATAAAGTTCAAAGCCAGGAATACGCAAAGAATTATTTATCGCGTAGAGAAGATAGAAATTTTTTTATCTAACTACAACATGGCAGACTGTGCAGATGACAAGAATATGCAGGTACGCTGAAGTTACAGGCTGTGTGTTTGGACGACGGTTCAATCCCGCGTCCGGCCATCCTGATTGAGGTTTTCCGTGATTTTCCTAAATCACTCCAGGCAAATGCCGGGATGGTTCCTCTGAAAGGGCACAGCCGACTTCCTTCCCTAAACCGATGAGACCGATGACCACGCTGTCTGGCCTCCTTCCCCAAACAACCAACCAACCAACCAGGCTGTGTGTTTGGCGGCGCTGTGGGCAGTGCGGCGGTGGCGCCTCCCGAACGAAGCTGCCTGTCGTCTACTGGGATGTGACAGGGAAAGTTCTCTTCCGCCATCAGCTTTGAACCTCCATAGTGACCATCGGCGGAGTGCACCCCGCTGGAGCCCTGGACCTTTTTTCCTGTATCGTCAACGACGGCGGCTACGACAGAGTGATCATTGTGCTGACGATCACCTGTTTGGGGCTGTGAACCCTAGCGTACCTGGTTTGGCTAACGTAAGGAAGTTGGCTGTCTTATGTTTACGCGCACTTAAGCACAGTGGTTGCGGTCTTGTTAGTTTTCTCTATTTAATCGAAGCTCAGTTATGTGACAAAATTACAATACGTATAATTTTTATTAGCTGCGCCGGCCGCGGTGGTCTAGCGGTTCTAGGCGCTCAGTCAGGAACCGCGCGACTGCTACGGTCGCAGGTTCGAATCCTGCCTCGGGCATGGATGTGTGTGATGTCCTTAGGTTAGTTAGGTTTAAGTAGTTCTAAGTTCTAGGGGACTTATGACCACAGCTGTTGAGTCCCATAGTGCTCAGAGCCATTTGAACCATTTTTTTTATTAGCTGCAATGATGAATTTGGATGTCTGTTGTCCAAGTAAAAAATGTTTTTTGCTTTATTGAGGCTTAATGCCTGTCATGCCACAACAGTATTTTCCATGCATAGACTGGTGGCCGAGCGGTTCTGGCGCTACAGTCTGGAACCGCGCGACCGCTACGGTCGCAGGTTCGAATCCTGCTTCGGGCATGGATGTGTGTATTGTTCTTAGGTTAGTTAGGTTTAAGTAGTTCTAAGTTCTAGGGGACTTATGACCTCAGCAGTTGAGTCCCATAGTGCTCAGAGCCACGTGAACAATTTTGAACCATGCATAGATAATGGGGGATTTATAAACGTTTCATGACAGTGCCTTTTCATAAATTACTGTAGTTGGATGCTACGGAAGTAGGGGCGGTAGATCCATTGAATTGTTTAAAACTATACTTGTTGTTGTTGTTGTTGTGGTCTTCAGTCCTGAGACTGGTTTGATGCAGCTCTCCATGCTACCCTATCCTGTGCAAGCTTCTTCATCTCCCAGTACTTACTGCAACCTACATCCTTCTGAATCTGCTTATTGTATTCATCTCTTGGTCTCCCTCTACGATTTTTACCCTCCACGCTGCCCTCCAACGCTAAACTGGTGATCCCTTGATGCCTCAGAACATGTCATACCAACTGGTCCCGTCTTCTTGTCAAGTTGTGCCACAAACTCCTCTTCTCCCCAATTCTATTCAATACCTCCTCATTAGTTATGTGATCTACCCATCTAATCTTCAGCATTCTTCTGTAGTACCACATTTCGAAAGCTTCTATTCTCTTGTTGTCCAAACTATTTATCGTCCATGTTTCACTTCCATACATGGCTACACTTCATACAAATACTTTCAGAAACGACTTCCTGACCGGCTGGTCCCGGCGGAGGTTCGAGTCCTCCCTCGGGCATGGGTGTGGGTGTTTGTCCTTAGGATAATTTAGGTTAAGTAGTGTGTAAGCTTAGGTACTGATGTCCTTAGCAGTTAAGTCCCATAGGATTTCACACACATTTTTTTGAGTTCCTGACACTTAAATCTCTACCCGATGTTAACAAATTTCTCTTCTTCAGAAACTCTTTCCTTGCCATTGTCAGTCTACATTTTATATCTTCTCTACCTCGACCATCATCAGTTATTTTGCTCCCCAAATAGCAAAAATCCTTTACTACTTCAAGTGTCTCATTTCCTAATCTAATTCCCTCAGCATCACCCGACTTAATTCGACTACATTCCATTATCCTCGTTTTACTTTTGTTGATGTTCATCTTATATCCTCCTTTCAAGTCACTGTCAATTCCGTTTAACTGCTCTTCCAAGTCCTTTGCTGTCTCTGACAGAATTACAATGTTATCGGCAAACCTCAAAGTTTTTATTTCTTCTCCATGGATTTTAACACCTACTCCGAATTTTTCTTTCGTTTCCTTTACTGCTTGCTTAATATACAGATCGAATAACATCGGGGAGAGGCTACAACCCTGTCTCACTCCCTTCCCAACCACTGCTTCCCTTTCATGTCCCTCGACTCTTATAACTGCCATCTGGTTTCTGTACAGATTGTAAATAGCCTTTCGCTCCAGGTATTTTACCCCTGCCACATTCATAATTTGAAAGAGAGTATTCCAGTCAACATTGTCAAAAGTATTCTCCAAGTCTACAAATGCTAGGAACGTAGATTTGCCTTTCCTTAATCTTTCTTCTAAGATGTACTTTGTCTTCAATTAATTGGATGAGAATTATGAATTTTATTTTCTTCCAATCGGATTTTTTGGTATAATAGTTTAATTTATTTTTAAAGAAGAGTATTACACTCATCTTAACCTAGACCTTCCACTCGCTTCTAACGGTACGAAAATTACATACAAAACATGGAGAAGTACTAATAAAACAGAAACAAATAGTAATTCCTAATTTTTGGTATCAGAACACCATTCTACTTTGCATTAAGCTTCTTTTGAGGAATCGCTCTGCTCTGTGTGGTGAGTACAACAGAAGGTATAAATTTTCTTAATTTACGATAATCTGTAGATCTTTATGCTCTGTAGCACCTTAACTAACTATGCTACGAGATTAAGCGCAGACTTATCTGTTTTGTCCTGATGAGGCCTTTAATCTCTTATAGTTAACTTTTTCAGAGCTATCGTGCTTGATGCACGTTCTGTTGTGATTGTGGTTTTAGGATTGCCTCTTGGCGGCCGCATGCTTTCGCAGCGGCCACAAATGACCGCGAACCGCGCCGCGTGTTTCCGGTCAAACTGGGCTACCTCCTGCCCTCCTACTTGCACAATCACGCCTGTCAGCAAATTGCTTTGGGCAAGCACCTTACAAATATCGTCATTTGCAGGCCGAAGAAGCTACCTGGTCGCTTCTGATGTCTGACGTCTGGGCACTGCCCAGTACGCGTAGGGCGACCACGCCGCCTCTGCTTCCAGACTCACGAGTATGTGATATCGGTCTACATCTACATCTACATCGATACTCCGCAAGCCACCCAACGGTGTGTGGCGGAGGGCACTTTACGTGTCACTGTCATTACCTCCCTTTCCTGTTCCAGTCGCGTATGGTTCGCGGGAAGAACGACTGTCTGAAAGCCTCCGTGCGCGGTCTAATCTCTCTAATTTTACATTCGTGATCTCCTCGGGAAGTATAAGTAGGGGGAAGCAATATATTCGATACCTCATCCAGAAACGCACCCTCTCGAAACCTGGCGAGCAAGCTACACCGCGATGCAGAGCGCCTCTCTTGCAGAGTCTGCCACTTGAGTTTATTAAACATCTCCGTAACGCTATCACGGTTACCAAATAACCCTGTGACGAAACGCGCCGCTCTTCTTTGGATCTTCTCTATCTCCTCCGTCAACCCGACCTGGTACGGATCCCACACTGATGAGCAATACTCAAGTATAGGTCGAACGAGTGTTTTGTAAGCCACCTCCTTTGTTGATGGACTACATTTTCTAAGCACTCTCCCAATGAATCTCAACCTGGTACCCGCCTTACCAACAATTAATTTTATATGATCATTCCACTTCAAATCGTTCCGTACGCATACTCCCAGATATTTTACAGAAGTAACTGCTACCAGTGTTTGTTCCGCTATCATATAATCATACAATAAAGGATCCTTCTTTCTATGTATTCGCAATACATTACATTTGTCTATGTTAAGGGTCAGTTGCCACTCCCTGCACCAAGTGCCTATCCGCTGCAGATCTTCCTGTATTTCGCTACAATTTTCTAATGCTGAAACTTCTCTGTATACTACAGCATCATCCGCGAAAAGCCGCATGGAACTTCCGACACTATCTACTAAGTCATTTATATATATTGTGAAAAGCAATGGTCCCATAACACTCCCCTGTGGCACGCCAGAGGTTACTTTAACGTCTGTAGACGTCTCTCCATTGATAACAACATGCTGTGTTCTGTTTGCTAAAAACTCTTCAATCCAGCCACACAGCTGGTCTGATATTCCGTAGGCTCTTACTTTGTTTATCAGGCGACAGTGCGGAACTGTATCGAACGCCTTCCGGAAGTCAAGAAAAATAGCATCTACCTGAGAGCCTGTATCTAATATTTTCTGGGTCTCATGAACAAATAAGGTGATTTGGGTCTCACACGATCGCTGTTTCCGGAATCCATGTTGATTCCTACATAGTAGATTCTGGGTTTCCAGAAATGACATGATACGCGAGCAAAAAACATGTTCTAAAATTCTACAAGAGATCGACGTAAGAGATATAGGTCTATAGTTTTGCGCATCTGCTCGACGACCCTTCTTGAAGACTGGGACGTACCATCACAGGCACAGATAATATTGCATGTCTTCCAGCAACAGACGGGTTCAACACCGGTCTTACAAGTCAGCAACGTGGCCAAGTACGTCGTACTCCTATTCAATGATTTAACGCGCGCTTGTTTCAAAAATAGTTCAAATGTCTCTGAGCGCTATGGGACTTAACATCGGAGGTCATCAGTCCCCTAGAACTTAGAACTTGTTAAACCTAACTAACCTAAGGACATCATACACATCCATGCCCGACGCAGGATTCGAACCTGTGACCTTAGCGGTCGTGCGGTTCCAGACTGTAGTACCTAAAACCACTCGGCCACACCGGCCGGCTGCGCTTGTTTCACCAATTGTTTTAATTGAATGTAACCGTTCAGAACGATATGCTGCAGCATAATTGTAGGCTGCCTTTTTGTGACGCTGTCTGTTAAAAAAATAGAGTAACTGTTTTCTATCGAGATGAGTGAACTTTTACGCCCACGACGCAGCTTGTGTCACCAGTCTGAATAGCCGACGAAGTTGTGTGTCACATATGGAGGCGGTCAATTTTCCGCTTCGAGAGCAGGAATATTCCGATATATTTGCCGTTTACTTCTGAGAAGGGACACTGAAGTGATCGCACCACTGGAGCATTGTCTGACGTGGGCGGCGTGTTGGTACGTATCTCTCGGCTTGTGCTTCCACGCCCACGGCTTTACGCAGTGGGAGAGGCTTACATCGCATGTGAAACAAGATGCTGAATTTTATCAGGTAATGTTAGGAGAGATCGCCTTGCGCCACGTCTTCCTGCTATAGGGGAGAAGAAACGTGGTTCGATTTCTTCACAGCATCTAGTACGGTAAAAAAGAAAGTAATTTCCCAATAGAAAATTTTGGTGTTGCACAGTTCTTCTGGTTACAGTATACAATGACATTCCTTTTCACCCCGATGGGGTGGCGAGCTAGGTCACAAGTAAAAAAGACACAAGAAAGAAAGATGGTTTAAACATTAACTGAGAGATACGAGACGTGTTTTTTTAAGTAAGTACCGTTTTGAAACCAAAATGAAACAGGCAGACTTTTCTTAGCAATTCTATCTTTACACAAAAGCCTGTGCTTTTCTACATAATTTCCAACAACATTGAGGCACGGTTCGTATCGTACAACCAGTTCCTGAATGCCATTTTCATAGAGGTCTGCCGCCTCATTAAGTAACACTGCATAAAGCGCACTTCTTGATACTTGAGGAAACTCATCGCATATCGTAGAAAGGATAAAGTGTCTGTTCTCCCTCACTTTCTCATCAACTTTCTGCACCAAACCGTCAGTAACGACTGGAGGTCGCCCACTTCTTTACTAATCATGCACAATCTACGGCCGTATTTAAAAGCTCTCACTCATTTCCGTAGCAACTCATCGCTCATAATACACTTAACTGATCTGACAATGAATTTCATCCGCTTTCACGCCTTTAGCACTAAGAAAACGGATCACGGCGCGTATTTCAGTCAGAGGCATTCTCAGCCGGAGGAGGTGTTTCAAATACTTACAAACATTGAAGAGATCACCATTTGTATCCGCAGCAGCAAGCCGCATCGCTAGCGTCAGAGTAAACCCAACCAGCACTCAGCAGCCCGCAAATGCCATAACGTATACTGCCATAACTTATTGCGCTATAATTGTGCTTACGAACGATAAACAAAGTTGTTTACTGCATGCAGTGTGAATTTTTATTACTGACTGGCGACTGAGTACAGAGTTATACATGATTATCACTGTAGTGAGGGATTTTTTTATGGTAATTTTTAAGAGAAAAGTAATGGTTTGCTACGCGATCGTCAGAAAAAGTAAGTAATTTAGGAATTAAGTTTCATATACTCCCTAAAAACAGTATGGCGAAACTAAAATTAATAAATGCTTGTAAACGCACAGATTAGTTTTCAGTTGAAAAAAATTGAATTTATGGAAACAGTGCTGCGCTGCTGAAGTTAAAATATGTTCAAAAAGTGATTCTGGGATCTTTTTCTGTCTATCAACGACAAGTAATTTTGGAAGGACTGTATACTAACTGGTCATCTTTAGATATTGTGAAGACTGCGACTTAACGTTGTTTATTTTACAAAGCGTTATCTTTTGTCAGAACTTTGCTGTGATGCGTTTGGCACTTTCAACAGAATGAAAGCTATCAACAAGAAAAAAAAAGTGGAAAGGCGGCAAGCGAACTGAGAGTGCACACAAAAACTGAAAAAATAAAAAAGTTCTTACACAACATTGCAGAATAGAAAAAGAAAACTTGTTAATATAGTTACAGAGTTTAAAATGGCATTATAGGAGGTTTCTCCGTATTACAGGTTTATGAGATCTAAGCCTGTGTGAGCTACTTCCACCAGAAGAAAAAGCAGTGTCGTTGGAGATGGTGAAACAGGTTGATGTCTTTCCGAGGTTTTACACTAGCATTTCACCGACCATAGAAAGAAAATAGTCTGACTAGTATAAAGCTTAATAATAATCAAATCGAAGAAGCTTTATTACATTCATATCTGAGTATCATTTAAACATGTGTGTGTCGTGTGCCTGTAAGCTTCAATGCAGTGTACCGTGGCGAGAGGGTTCACCATGATGTCATAGCTCACAGCCCACTTGCACGTAAACACGCTGAATATTGGTGAGAATTACGTAGAAAAGTAGATCAAAGTACAGGCTCTCAAGTAAAAATAAAACTGCTAAGAAAAGTCTACTTGTTTTATGTGATTTCAAAACAGTACTTAAAAAAAAACACGGCTCCTACGTGACTTCTCGTTTTCCTACACTCTACTAACGAGAAGAAGCCTTGCCTCAGCGACTGTAAACGCACGCTGTTGTCACGGGCTCATTTCTACAGCGTTTTCTTGTCCAAATAGCATCACAAGCCAACGACTACTACTGAGCAGACGTCTATCGTTGACATGGTTTGTGCAACAAAATGGAGCGCTTGGTTAACACAGCTGATGTCCACACAGCATGCTCGTGGTCGACAACGGAGTTCTCGTCATCTCGTAGAATCGAGTGTACTGACGGTGGTCCACGTCTTCGCAACACGATATTTCGACATTATAACTCAGTCTCTTCATCAGGTGTTTGTTGAGACTGGTCGGTTTGCTGACCGGTTTCAGGCATAAATATGCAAATGTTCGCAACATTTATTTATTATTTATTTCATTAACAGTACAGAGTAACCAATTGCCTTGAAAAGTACGGTAGGGTCGGACGCTTCTAAATATAAAAGCAAAGACTTCTTGTTGTTACAATCTTACTGGTACGCAGTTGTTATAACTATTTTGAATAACATAATACATAAAAATTTCTCTGAGGTTATAGAGAATTTAATGCTTTACAATTGTTAAAGTGGTTCTATATAATTTGTTTCCGCCTAGTTCAGGAGAATATAATTTATATAACGCAAATGTAAAAAAAGTAACACAGTAAGCGTGGTGAAAATAAGTTGGAATATGTACGGGGAAGTGATGTACTATATTTGAATGTGTAATATAGTGTAAGTAGCTTGTTGGTTGATAATAGCCTATTTCTACTTATGTCAGGTGGGAAGGTCTCGGTAGAACTTAGAGCTTTTCTCACCTAAAACGGCGTGTTTATGTATGTTTTGTGTGTGTGTGTATTTTACCATCACTTGGAGTGCTGCGTGTCAGGACACTACATGATATTCAGTAGTTGTTTGTTTAATTGTTGTTAGCTGTGGTATATTTTGTGCGATACTTTAGATACATACACACATGGTGTTACTCAGATTATATACCGGTACTGATTGAGCATTTGATAAATGGCAACCAGGAATTTTAACTTTACATGAAGAATACACTTACGGCTGTAAATTTACTAGTAGACATAGAATTTAGTTCATTGATACTTGAGTGCAGTATTCCTTAAATAACTTAATACTTTACATTTTTAGTTTTATACATAATTTATGCAGAAAATACATTTGATATCTATAATAAATTGAGTGTAGTTTACATAAAGAAGATGGGTAACATTAGTGCCTGTGTACAGTATACTACAAACAATATACAACGTGCCGTTGGGAAAGAGGAGCCTCGGAATAAAAGTTCTTTGAACCTTCTTCTCCCAAGCGATGTTACCTTATTACTAGAGTCTTAATATGTGGTGTCATTGCTTGTGGCGGTGCTTTGTCTGTTTTACGATTGTTAACGCCTGTTGTGTTGTTTGCGCATATGTTATGGCATCCACTGTCATGGGATATTGGTTTGGGTCCCTTACGTGTTGATCCGTTCAGAGTCCTGTTCACTTAGTGTGTTGGTTCCTTCCTCGGTTTCGGAAACTCTGGGCGTGCTTGTGTCCTCCCATGTAGTCGTGTTGTTTATGCTTGTCTACGCCTTCTTCCATATGGGTTTTGGCGTCTGCATTCTTCGTGCAGTGTGTTCGATACAATATCGGCTACGCTATTTATTGTGATCCAATCATCGGGATTACGTACAGGGTGTACACGAAGTCTGGGAACACTTTCAATTATTTATTGCACAGGAACTAAACATTCGATACTCGAACCACGAGTGACCCAGCAGACGTCAATATGGTATTCGGATTCTTGTCATACCCGTCCCAGCAATGCATCGTCGACTATGGCAGTCGCTTCCCGTATTCTCTCCCGGAGCTCTGCTACATCACGTGGTAGGGGCGGGACATACACCAGATCTTTAACATGTCCCCACAAAAAAAGGTCACACGGAGTGAGATCTGGTGATCGGGGAGGCCATCTCATGAAAGAGCTGTCCCCTCCTGTAGCACGGTCGATCCATCGATGCGGCAGCTCCATGTTCAGGTACCCACGAACTTCACGATGAAAGTGGGGCGGAGCCCCATCCTGCTGAAAGACGAATGGAGAGTCCGACTGCATTTAAGGCATCAGCCATTGCTGTAACATATCAAACTAGGAATAACCAGTGAAAGTGCTCTCGGCGAAGAATAATGGCCCGTACATTTTTAGATGTGACAAGACACAAAAAACATTTACCTTTGGGGCATCACGTTCAAATTCAATGCATTCGTGAGGATACTTTGTACCCCAGATTCGACAATTATACCTGTTCACTTTCCCATTAGTGTGAAAAGCATCTTCGCCGCTAATAATTAGGCGATCAACAATACCATCCCCATCCTCATTCAATTGTTGCAACTGCGAACAAAACTCAAAAAACGCTTGCCTCTGTCGTCATTGAGCTTCTGCACTAGCTCCAATTTGAATGGTTTCATATGCAGCTTCTGTCGCAGGACTTTCCACACTGTCATTGGAGCCGTTTCGAGTTCATGGGATGCACGACGCACCGATTTCTTTGGACTCATTATGACTGTGTCTCGTACGCGCTTACATTCACTTACTCACACTGAGACGTACGCTTCTCTTTGCCGGGCACAAGCAACACGCCGTAACGAATTTGTTGTGCCAGTGCTAAATGGCCTTCCTTGTTGGTAGCTTCTTACCGTACTTGGTTTTAAACATCCGTTGAATAGCTCTAGCACACTTGTTTTTGTCGAACTCGAACACACTGAAAGCTCGCTCCGCACCTGAACTCGCTATGTTTGCAACTAGCGCTGACTATCGGCAAATTACCAAACTACGATGTGGCGGTATGCATGAACAAACTTTCGGGGTTTCTCTTCAAAATGACATGTATGATATCTGTAGAATGTTTGGTTCTTGTGCAATAAATAACTGAAAGTGTTCCTGGACTTTAAGTACACACTGTATTATTCTGGCGATGTCACTGTCGTTCTGTATAATGGTGTCGGCCGGTGTGGCCGAGCGGTTTTAGCCGCTTCAGTCTGGAACCGCGCCCCGCTATGGTCGCAGGTTCGAATCCTGCCTCCGGCATGGATGTGTGTGGTGTCCTTAGGTTAGTTAGGTTTAAGTAGTTCTAAGTTCTAGGGGACTGATGACCTCAGATGTTAAGTCCCATAGTGCTCAGAGCCATTTGAACCATTTTTTGTATAAGGGTCCCGGTCACGAAAGGGACCAGTCTCAGGTAACACCTGATGAAAATGCCGAGTTACGATGTCGAAATGTTTTGTTGGGAAGATGCGAACCACCGACAGTACGACTGATTCTACGGGATGACAACGAATCGCTAGCAAAGTCTAAGAAACTATAACGGAATTCTCGCTGCCACGTCGCTATGGTATTGTAGGATCTCAAAGGTCTGAGAGCGGATGCTGAAGTAAAAATGCTATTCGACCGTATGTATCATTTTATATCTACAGAGAACAGGGGCGGGACAAGACGGTGGAGGAAGTAAGAAAAAGAGGAGGACGATACAGAATTTACTCCCCCCATTCCACCCAGTACTATTGTTGCTCCCAAGTTCACGTTTATACTATCTGCTGTGTCAGCAAAAAAGAATTCAAGAATAAGTGTTCTGTGGGTCATTAATAATATCATGGCAGTTCAGTTGTTTGTCGTAGGGCCTATAAAAAGGGTTGCTTATCGGAGTAGAATCTTTGTGAAAACAAACGTATGTTTTGCCATTCGCCATCAGCTGAATTGTTCAAGCACCTGGTGTCCTAAAGGAATAGACCGTCCTTAATCATAACTAGCTGTTAACAGCAGCAGCGCTCGCAAGTCAGTAGTTTCGTAATGATATCGGAAGTAAGCTATTGTACGTTCAATATTGTCAGCTATCTTCACGCGTGTGCCTGTTCGGGTAGCCCGCATCTCGTGGTCGTGCGGTAGCGTTCTCGCTTCCCACGCCCGG
Organism: Schistocerca serialis cubense; assembly: GCF_023864345.2. NCBI lineage: Eukaryota > Metazoa > Arthropoda > Insecta > Orthoptera > Acrididae > Schistocerca > Schistocerca serialis. Next base: position 468,402,281 of record NC_064643.1, read on the forward strand.
GTTCCCGGGTTCGATTCCCGGCGGGGTCAGGGATTTTCTCTGCCTCGTGATGGCTGGGTGTTGTGTGATGGCCTTAGGTTAGTTAGGTTTAAGTAGTTCTAAGTTCTAGGGGACTGATGACCATAGATGTTAAGTCCCATAGTGCTCAGAGCCATTTTTTGAACCTGTTCGGGTAAGTATAACACGTTATGTAGCATGCTCTATGAGTGACAAATCAGGGAAACAGGCAGGTCAGTCAAGAACCCGTACAGTCATCACGGTGTCTGTGTTATGATCTGCAATGTGGAGTCTTGAGTTATCGTCCAGCAATACGTTATTTGGTAACCTAGTCATGAAAAGTGTGACAACAGAGTTTACCAGTTTTCCTTCAACAATCAGTCCTGTTGTCACATCCACTAGCTCTCCCATAACACGATTCCAGGAGTTGGAGAGCTGTGACTGTTGAGAATCATCGCTCCATTCACCAGGGCTACGTCGTACCTTTGAACTTTGACCTACACAAGTCGACACACTGCAGTACTCCAGCTTGGACAGAGGCATAGTGCGGCCAATAACAGACTCGTAGCGGAAATAGGTGGGCAATCTGTCGTGTGGTCACATTTTGTCGTCCATGCTATGAACGACTTTCTTGTATCTACTAAAATCACAAAATGGTTCAAATGGCTCTGAGCACTATGCGACTTAACTTCTGAGGTCATCAGTCGCCTATAACTTAGAACTAATTAAACCTAACTAACCTAAGGACATCACACACATCCATGCCCGAGGCAGGATTCGAACCTGCGACCGTAGCGGTCACGCGGTTCCAGACTGAAGCGCCTTTAACCGCACGGCCACACCGGCCGGCACTAAAATCACAGACGTTTAACATGCATAGCTAAATATCCTATACGAAACGAAATGTTACGGTATGAAAAAAAAACGTTTCATTCGAATTCGCTAAGATGTTGATATCGCGCCCTTCGATCTCTATGAGGCCTGCGGGCGCTTGATTTCTCATTTCTAATTCATTTGAAGGTCCTTCGCTGAACGAGCGTGGCATAACAAAAGACGGCGATGTAAGGCTTATATGCGTCCATCTCTGCGGAATCTCAGTCACTTAAAACATACTGTCCGCAGCTCGTGATTTGTTGGTTAACGTCACTGCCTCTAAATCGCAGGGTCCAGCGTTCGATTCCTGGGCAGGTCAAATGGTTCAAATGGCTCTGAGCACTAAGGGACTTAAAATCTGATGTCATCAGTCCCCTAGCACTTAGAACTAATTAAACCTAACTAACCTAAGGACATCACACACATCCAAGCCCGAGGCAGGTTTCGAACCTACGACCGTAGCGGTCGCGTGGTTCCAGACTGAAGCGCCTAGAACCGCTCGGCCACAACGGCCGGCGGGCGGGATGGAGATTTTTTTCGCTGGGGAGTGGGTATTTGTTTTGTCCTCGTCATTTCATGTCCGAGTGGCGTCAAACAGAAAGACTTCCAGCAGGTGGCCGATCAACCCCAAACGCCATATGATCGTTTCAGTTTTCTTTTGTAAGCATGCTGCTATATCGCTTCCTATCCCGCGGTAGTCTATCGAAAACACAAAGCGTTGTTGTTAGACAGTCGTGCATTAGCCTTCGTGGTAGTTGTGACCTGTAAAATCGCAAATTTCCCTGCCTCAAATTCTGTCTTGGAGCAGTTTCGTTATCAGTGATTTAATGAGTGAAATTCCGCATCCCTGTGTCGTGTCAACAGATCAAGATCAGCATTGTCGCTATGGTTACGAGACCAACAAAAGGGGACTTCATAGCGATTCAGTTACCATTGCGGTTAGAAGAGACTTATAGGTGGCGGATAAAAACATCAAAAACGCAACACATTACCACGTCTAATATGGTGTAGGAAAACCGTTGGGTTCACAACAGCTTCCAGTCGTCTCAGAATGGATAAATACAGGTTCCGTATGACTTTCAAGAGACACTTTCACCATGCCCAATAGTAGCAAGTTCATGTACCGATGACACGAGATGAACAGTGATCACGCACTCTTCTCTCTGTAGCGTCACCACCGTTTAGGATAGCGAAAGATAGTTTTGTGCCATATTCTAAGCACAAGTTACACCCAGGTGTGGGCCGGATTGCAGTGAGTTATGCATACCAACGTTTGTGAAGTAGAATGGATGCCACAGGGCCTTTGAACCACTGAAAAGTAAACGCAGCAGTTTGCATGGCGCAAACTACAGGCAGAAAGGGCCCACTGGCGCAACCTATGTGTGGTGAGTACGTGACTCGAAGTGGCGCATTAGCAAAACAGGGGAGCACAGCTGAGTATACATAGGTGCCGTTTTCTAATGAGAGTCATTCGAGTGTGGCAGCTCTCCTGGATGGCAGGGCGTGTCACACCACCAGCTACACGCAGCAGCAGATGGGGCGCCAGCATTCCAGTCTACAGCAGGTCGCTGGTTCGACCGTCTGAGGCCAACACGGGGTCCGTAGCCAGCCAGCTAGCGGTGGGCCACTCTTCGGCTCGTTACCACGGGCAGTCGTCCTGGCTTCGAACACATGCTGGAGGCATCCTGAAGCGAGGGTCGCAGATTCGGACGCCAGATCACGGGAACTTGTGGTCACCACGGTCTCAGCTACGCCAGCGAGGAAGGAAGCAGAGGGCCACTCGGTGACTCCCAGTGGAGCAGCGCTGAGTCATTGGGGAAGAAGACTGCTGAAGTGGCTGCCAGTGCAGCCCTGACGATGTGATCCTACAAGGCTGACACACAGCAGAGCGTTGCACTGGGTCGCTGGGGCGGTGGCCTCAGCATGGCAGGACCCTGCGACACGGACCGAGGTGAATGGGGCACTGTAGTGGAAACAAATAAATCATTTGGAAAGCTCGGACGAGTATTAATTTGGTGCCTTCTACTTCTTCCCACTACATTTGGTCATCCTGATACATTCGGTGGCAGAAGTCCCACTACATCTCCAAAGTAGACAACTAAGGCTCAACAGTAGTGAGACCCAGTGACTGTAGTGGCCAGGGGAGATGCGCTAATTCATCTTTGTGCTCATAAAACCAATACTGGAAGATGCGAGCTTTGTGGAAAGGTATCCCTTCGTCTCGAAACACAGCATCATCACTGGTGAAAAACATTATACCGTAATCCTTGGCAGGAGTGTTACCTTGCAGAGTAGCCATGGGGTCCACGCAACACCACTATATGGCTGCCCAAATTAACCCCGAACCCACTCTATGTTTCATTATTGGAACGTAAACTCGTCCAGAAATTGGAAACAATGTGAAAAAAGAATCATCTGACCAAGTAAGTTTCTTCCACAGCTACAAAGTCCCAGTTTCATGAACACGTCTTCCTGTTACGGAGCTTTGTACCACTAATGAGTGGTTTTTGAATTCCAGTTCGCCCTGGAATTCTCAGCTTAAGGAGCTCCCTTCGTGTTGTTTAGTGCTGACAGGGTTCGCAAGTTCGATATTCCGTTCTAGAATAATTTCTACAGCTGTCATATTTTTATTTTTCGTCATTATCCTCATCAGTGACAGTCTGTCACCATCACTCAACAAACGATTTCATTCGCGTTATGACTTAGCTACTAGTAATCGAAATGAGTGACTAAACAGCACGGCAATAGATTGCATTATACTTCAAACAGAGCAGTGAGACTGAAGTACCAATTAATACCCTCACGGAAAAAAATGTCGTTACACCGAAAAATTATTAACGTACAGCAATGAAATTTTTGGAACAGACTTGGCTAGCTAACATATTTAAGTGAATAACACTGCAAGATTAAAGATAAATGCAAGTGCGAGATAAGCCATTGCAAATGTGAAATGCTGGTATATTAATAACCTGCATAACTGCCAAAATGTTGAATTCAAGCACTCACTGAGTTGTACAGGTGCCGGATGTCAATTTGTGGGTTGGAGTTCCATGTCTGTGACACTTTGTCGGTCAATACAGGCACGGTTAATGTTGTTTGTGCATGACGCTGGCGTTGTTGTCTGATGACGTCCCATATGCGCTCCATTGGAGACAGATCTGACGGTCAAGGAGGCCAAAGTAACATGTCGACAATCTGTAGAGCATGTTGGGTTACAGCAGCGGTATGTGGGCAAGCATTATCTGCTGGAAAACACCCCGTGGAATGCTGTTCATGAATGGCAGCACAACAGGTCGAATCATCAAATTGACGTACAAATTTGCAGTCAGTATCCATGGGATAACCATGAGAGTGCTCCTGCTGTCATACGAAATCGCACCCCAGACCATAGCGCCAGGCGTAGGTGTAGGTCCAGTATGTCTAGCACGCAGACAGGTTCGTTGCAGGCCCTCAACTGGCCTGCTTCTAACCAACTCAAGGCCATCACTGGTACCGAGGCAGAACCAGTTTTCATCGGGAATCACAACAGACCTCCATCCTGCCCTACAATGAACTGTTGCTTGACACCACTGAAGTCGCAAATGGCGGTGCTTTGGAGTCAGTGGAATGCACTGTCAGTGGTAGGGCGACTGGCTCGGAGCTGTGCTCGAAGTAACCGATTTGCAACAGTTCTTTGTGTCACGGTGGTGCCAACTGCTGCTCAAATTGCTGCTGCAGGCGCAGTACGATACGACAGATCCATACGCCGAACACGATAGTCTTCCCTCTTAGTAGGGCAACATGACCTTCCGGAGCCCGATCTCCTTGCGACCGTACATTCTCGTGACCGCTGTTGCCAACAATTATATACAGCGGTTACATTCCTGCGAAGTCTTTCTGTAGTATCGCACAAGGAACCTCTAGCTTCTCGCAGGCCTATTACACGACCTGGTTCAAACTCAGTGAGCTGCTGTTAGTGGCATCTTAATCGCCTTAAACGCGTTCTTGATTAATAACAACTCATCTCGTCTATTCTCATAGGTAACCAACGCTCACGAACGTTGCAGCGTGTATTTAAAGCAAACCTGGTTTGCTTCCTCATAGCGGCGCTCTAGCGCCACTCTTTTGAGACTAGTTCGAAATTTGAACAGACTTCATCTCTCGGTGTAGAAACACGCCTACCGCCTTTCATTTACGTCACACAGCTCCTTCTTGGTGTTGCGATTTTTTTCTGTCAGTGGATTTACGTCCATTGTGTTATGAGATCAGTTGCGAGCAGTGCAGCCACAGTATCTTACTGGTAGAATAAAATTGTATCTTTACCGTATGAGTGTCGCCCTCATTGCGTGAGTGCTCCCCCAACCTGCATCTAATTAATGAACATGATAGAATTAACCTTAGTTGGTGGTGGCAGAATCAAGAGAACAATTGCCGAGGGGAACCAAGTACGTGTGACCTAGGCACACAATCATTAAATATCCTGAATGAAATTTTCACTCTGCAGCGGAGGGTGCGCTGATATGAAACTTCCTGGTAGATTAGAACTGTATGCTGGACCGAGACTCGAACACGGGACCTTTGCCTTTTGCGGGCAAGTGATCTACCAACTGAGCTACCCAAGCACGACTCACGCCCCGTCCTCACAGCTTTAATTCCGCCAGTACCTCGTCTCCTACCTTCCAAACTTCGCAGAAGCTCTCCTGCATACCTTGGAGAACTAGCACTCTTGGAAGAAAATATATCGCGGAGACATGGCTTAGCTACAGCCTAGGGGACGTTTTCAGAATGAAATTTTCACTTTGCAGCGGAGTGTGCGCTGATATGAAACTTCCTGGCAGATTAAAACTGTGTGCCGGTCCGAGACTCGGACTCATATCAGCGCACACTCCGCTGCAGAGTGAAAATTTCATTCTGGAAACATTCCCTAGGCTATGGCTAAGCCATGTCTCCGCAATATCCTTTCTTCCAAGAGTGCTAGTTCTGCAAGGTATGCAGGAGAGCTTCTCTGAAGTTTGGAAGGTAGGAGGCGAGGTACTGGCGGAATTAAAGCTGTGAGGACGGGGCGTGAGTCGTGCTTGTGTAGCTCAGTTGGTAGAGCACTTTCCCGCGAAAGGCAAAGCCCCGAGTTCGAGTCTCGGTCCGACGCACAGTTTTAATCTGCCAGGAAGTTTCATTAAATATCCTGTCAATGCGCCTGTGTATTACGAATGATTGTGCGGAGCAGCAGAGATGAAATGTCCGTTTAAACCCACGGGTCTGTTACAACTTCTTGTTGGCAGTTTGTTCTTTACCCCCTACGGTTCCCTCAGGTCGTTGTTTATGTTGTAGCTCGCTTTCAGAAATCTTTTACAACGATTTTCGTTTCATTTCAGAGTAATTACGTCTCCAGTTGTGAGGACGGCTTGGTGTTACACGTTACAAGACTGTGCAACATCTGTTAGTAACTGTCAATATTAATAGTCTATATTTATGTCAGTGTGACTGAGGGAGAGACTTTGCTATTTTGGGTTCTGTCAGTATGCACATTTAGAACAGGGTACTGAGAAGTCTCTAAATAAGTCGCATTCCTGGTTAGATATCGGCAAGAACGTACTTTATACACAATATCGCGGTATGCAGTACAGACGTGTGTAGCAACGACGATAACGAGTAAAGAATAAATCAAAGCAGACAGTGGCGGCGAGACGCGGTGCGTGTGAGCGGCGTGCCAGCGCGGCTGGGCCGTGAGAGCGTGGCCGCGTGCGCCAGATCAATGCCGAGTGGCGAGGCGCTCGGCTGGACAAATAGCGAGGGGAGCAGCCCCTGCGACGCGTCTGGGGAGCGCTGCTGGAGAACTTCCAGGTCTCCAGGCGGCCAGGCCGCCAGCAGCCGCTACAGACGGGAGCCGGCGGCGCCGCGGAGATTCCGTCGCTTCCAGCCAGTATCAGCTCCTATGGGTGCAAGTCTGGCGTTCTCTTGCGTCTCAACCGCACGCAACTTTTTTTTTTTTCTTTTCTTTAAGGAGATCATGTAATGCTTCGTTTGAGGAGCAGAAACGTCTACCAACTTGTGTCGGAATTCGTCAGCTCCACAATAACGGCATTTCGCGACTGTGGCTCATCGTTCAGCCATATCGCTACTCACGTAGGCCGAGGTCCCGCGATTGTCGCGCTAATACGAAATCTGTGGGTTCAGGAGAACCATATGCAACGCCACGCAGCGTCTCAATGACCACACGCGAAGAGAAAGATATTGTTTACACGGCAGTGCAAGATCGTACAAGCACCTTACATATCTTGAGTCAGAAAATCGGCTTGTTAGCTGAAAGGCAACTGTACATCCGGATAGGAAGATTATAATGTCGCGTTGGCAGCGAGGTCATTACAGTCAGAGCACAAGCTCGGATTACGAATGGATGGAAAAGGAATCTGCCGAGCCTTTACCCATCCGGACATTTATTTCTTTATTCTTCGTAATTGCAGCGTATTATCTAAAAAGCTGAAATAGGCCATACAAATCACATTTCCTTCGATAGTAATAAGTTGTTATTTATTTGTGATACTTAACTAAAAAAAGAGATTAAAAATACAACTGGTTCTGCTATTACAAAACTACATTAAAACCCTTAATCAGTTACCCAGCTACTAATTTACTACAAAGACTACAGAATTTGTTCTCTGTTTGTTCATTTATTTTGGTGCATTTGACTTGTAGTTGGCTGTTTCCGCTGCTGTATCCGTCCTCAAGATACCTCGGTCAACCGCCATAGTCTGCTGGATTCCTTGGGCGTGGAGCAGCACGCCAGCAGCGTTTCCACTGTAGCGAGTGATTCCACCATCACTGTTACTTCTTTAAGTCCACACTTTCATGATCACTTGCACCAACGCGATATAGATTCTTGGGACAGTATTTCCGGATGTGTCCAGTGCTGCCGCTCCACTGTCGGCTCACATCTCTCTGCAGCTACGTCCATCTGGACAGTGTGGCGCCGTCTGGAATTTCATGGACTGTCACCACGGTGACCATTGTTGCGGCTTCCCTTGACGTAGCTGCAGAGAGTGGTGCGTCGACAGTGGTGCGCCAATGACAGCACTGTACACATGACTCTGACGATGTCACCTTTTCACGCGAGTCCCGTTTCTATTTACAGAATGAGGATTGTCGTATCCGTGTGTGGAGTCTCCAAGAAGAACTAGTGTTACCAGATTGAATTCCTCATCACGTGCCGTGACGGTTTAGGATTCCATTGGGTACACTAGACGATACTTCTGATCCGTACAGCCCGTAATTTGGTTGTCAGAGGTAACAATTCTCTTGCGTTTGGTGGATGTGCGCTATCTTCGTACCTTCTGTGACCTTATCTTTCAACAAGATAACAGAAGCCGAATATTGCCCGTTCTGTCCTGAAGTACCTCGACACAGAGGGTGTTGCCCTGATTAGCACGTTCTCCAGATCTCTCACCTACTAACTGACGGAAGACCGGCATTCCACCACACGCCAGCCGTCATGGTTCATAAATTCTAGCACAGAGTTAAAGTAGCTTGGAATAACAACCCATCTCTGCCATACAGTTTCAGTTCAATTCGACACACATCCGTATTAGACCTGTTGTTCATAGTGATGGCAGCTCTGTGTATTAAATTTCTTCTCCTGTATACCTTCAAACCAAAATTTTAATAACCTATTCTTCCACTACTACTATCTACTCACAATAAATAAATTTTCGTCACTTGCTACCGTTTGCGATGTTGCAGTTTTAATGAGCAGCAGTGTAATAAGCCGACGAGCATGCTTTCATAAGTTGGCCATAAATAGCTTGGGATACTGACCTAGTGTTATAAGAATGTCTTTGCGGAAGTTAGTAAGCCTGACTTGTTTGTTCATGGCACTCCCACGATGCTGGTGGAGATTCTCTGGATAATGGAAAGCTTCATAACAGTACGAGATCTCGCCATTTTCTGGAACCTTTCGGAGGGAAGTAAGATCTGTCGGGATCAGCACGCGGAGTGTTATCGGCCGTTCAGAGTAGACGAAATTTATGAAGGTTACAACCATGTCAGCACCTTCAGCTGCTTAAAAGTTTAAAATGAATATTGCTCTATTTAATTATTCATTTGCACTATGTTCATCGAGTGGGTTATGAACGCGGGTGGTGATAGATCTGTCTGCGGAAGTAATGTATTCGGAACTGCGAATACGAGTAGACTGCTGCCGCATAATTTATTAGAGACAAATGAAAATTCGTTCCGAGCCGGGATTCGAACTGGATTTCCCGCTTTACGCGACTGGTCGCCTTATCAACTTCGGTTATCCGAGCACGCCTCCAGGACCGGTCCAAATCCCCATAATTGCATCACCGAGTGTCCACGTCACGTATTCGCACAACTGCTGCGTTCCCGAACAGGGAGAGACTTTATTACTGCCGCTGCCTGTCTAGACATGTAATACTATTTTCTGTGCCTGCATGCATACATACATGGATGCATGTGTGAAGAACATTAAATAGTGCACCGAAAAATACAGACACAGCAAATATCAGATTTGTTTATGTTGTCTGGCTGCGAAGTGTGGATTGTACTACAATTTTTGAAGCACGAATTCAGCCAATAATTCACCCGTGAAAAATAAAATACTGCATTTCCAATTTTTTAAAGAGGTGAAAGTGGGAAAATTGTGTAACTTTCATGTGTGCTTGTGGGAGAGGGGAGACGGGGGAAATAAAATACTGCATTTCCAATTTTTTAAAGAGGTGAAAGTGGGAAAATTGTGTAACTTTCATGTGTGCTTGTGGGAGAGGGGAGACGGGGGAGGGGATAAGGGGGAGAGGGGAGAGGGACACACAATCCAGTTCTGCTAGCAATTCTTCCACAGCAGCTGGTCACCTGCTTGGTTCGCTCATTCTGGATTCTGTGACAGAACTCTTATGGTTTTATCCGTGGGTCATACTCTTAGTCCATCTATTTCCATATTAAATGCTCTACAGTGTATACAAATAGTCCTGTCTTTTGGCGTCGTTAGGTCAAGAATTTGCACTATGCGGACAAGATGGGTTGATACGTTAGGTACCCTCTCGGTAACACTTTGCAGTCTGACGTTTCCCTGCTTCTTTCTTCAGTTCAGTGTTTCGCTTTGTTTGATGCCTCCTTCCATCTGTTTTTATTTTGTGCTGCTTCTTATATTTACCGACTACTTCGAACAATCTTGATATTATCCATAATGAATTCTGGTCTTCGTTTGTCGCCATAGCTCTCTTCCCTTAAGTGAAGTTTTCTATTTCTAGGTTGCACTAATTCGTACGTCCGTTTGCTAAGTGTAGTCTATAGTCCTCCTTCCTCGTCTCTTTCTGTTCATGTGTATTTTATCTTTAAACTTATTTTGTAATAACAGTCCGATCTATGTAATTTCTATTGCTTCTCATTAACGTTATTAAAACTTCCACCACCAAGAAGACGACGTGTGATTGGAACATAGATGAGGCTTATATCAATGCACAAATAATTGAGATTACAGAACTGCACACGATCTCTGATTTTAAGAATTCATGCCTGATGTGAAGCAATAATACGCTGCAATCAGAGAAACTAAGAATGGCACCACAGAAAGCTCAGATATAGCTCAGATATAAACCTTTAATCAACCCAAGAAGGTGTCGCATAGCCCGCGGAAGGCGGGGATATCTGCATCCGAAACGAGGTGTTGCGCACAATTTTAATTTAATGCCAGTGTTTCATGGCTACGAATACTGCTCTAGCAGTGCAAAATTTATTTTCTCATGTAGTGTGTTTATTTCATTTCGCGGCAACCTTAGCTTGGACATGTAGGCAGCCCGCTGAACTTCGAAAGTGAGCGGATGCTCTATTTGTCAGGCTACTGGGCGAGATTCGTAGCTCTAAGTATGCTTGAGACAGAAGATTTATTACATAGGGATCAGAAGGAACAGGACGTACTGAGATCTACGAAGATAGTAACATTCAGTGCCTGCTGCGAAATATATAGATCACATTACAAGGCTATCTGTTTCCAATAAAATTCTCCGAGTGTTTAATATTATGCATGCGAAAACAAGAACACAACAAGTTATTTGCAAACGCTTGGATTTATTGTATACTCCTCTGCAAGATGAAATCTGTTTCATTGCCTCTCGCAAAATATTGCAGGTTCATGTCGATTGTCTTGAAGGCGGCTGTTTGACCGTCATACGCTTAGATTACGGAGTAGTCTTTTGTTAGTGTCAGTTGAGAGTCCACGTACAGGTTAACTTTATATCGTAGCTACAATTCCTGTGTTACTAGTATCATATTTTCTTTGTTGACGTTACTCTTTATATTTTAGATAGTATCATATTTAATAGCAATCGTTACTACATTCCAGCCGTACTTTGTCAACCTTTAGATTCTACAATAACAGAAGGAACAGTTCACGCTGTTTTTGTGTATACAATATTCGAACGACTAATGACACATCATTTGCACATTCAGAAAGGTATAACTGCAAGCATAGTGGATTAGAAACTAATTTTTTTTTAAATTTCAGCCAGTGAGGCAATAGGTGAAACAAAACAGACGAAAAGGAAAAAAAATGACGTCTTTTGGACACATTTTTATATGTTTTATGTTTATTTCTAGATTTCCTAGCATAGTCTTAGATTTATTACGACAAAATGACAATCATTATGCTCAGGGACTGGGTGTTGTGTTGTCCTAATCATCATCATTTCATCCCCATCGACTGTCTACACATTTTTATATGTTTTATGTTTATTTCTAGATTTCCTAGCATAGTCTTAGATTTATTACGACAAAATGACAATCATTATGCTCAGGGACTGGGTGTTGTGTTGTCCTAATCATCATCATTTCATCCCCATCGACTGTCTACACATTTTTATATGTTTTATGTTTATTTCTAGATTTCCTAGCATAGTCTTAGATTTATTACGACAAAATGACAATCATTATGCTCAGGGACTGGGTGTTGTGTTGTCCTAATCATCATCATTTCATCCCCATCGACGCGCAGGTCGCCGAAGTGGCGTCAAATTGAAAGACCTGCACCAGGCGAACGGTCTACCCGACGGGAGGCCCTAGCCACACGACATTTCCATTTTTTTATGTATAGTGTGAACCTCACGCGATTTAATTTATTTTACCTTGAGAGATGTTTTAGGAAGGCCTACAGAAAATAGTGGACAAAATAAGTAAGAACTGTTGTACTGTAATTGGTGGAGATAACAATGCAAGAAAAGGAAGGGGGAATTTGTTAACAGCTACGGCAATTAATTTTGAAATAACGAACAGTTTTCATAGTTTTTTCGACCCCTCTAGTTTTCATTTGACTGCCCCTTATACAAACACTGAGATATTCATGACTACACATGGTCCACCAGAAGATACAGAACAGTCGTTCTCAACCTGGGCGTAATTGCCCCCTGAGTAAAACGAAGTTTTCTGAGGGATAAAAACTAAAAAAATTGATTTTGTTTCTGTCACGAAAGTGAATGATTTTCAAAACATCATTACTATTATCCCTATTTTGTAAGATTCTAACATTGTTTATATAAGTTATGAATAATTACTTTTTCTCAGTTAGTAGTATTAACCCGGTAGATGTTACAGGTTCCTCACATAGTCCATCCACTACACATATATGTTGTGATTTGTCCCGTACATTGCTGATGTTGAAAGTGAGACATAAACGTAACAAATGCTAAATATCTCAAGAAAATGTCTCCTCCAAGTTGTAGATAGTACCTACAGTCGTCCAGAAATTGCTTCATTACTAGCTTCGAAACAGATAAATGAATTAATTGATAATACGATACAGCAGTAACTACATAAACCTGTGCACAGTATTATTATTATTCTTTCTTTTCTCAGACGTTATGTCTGGTCAATAATGGAAAGTGACGCGGACCTTGGTCAAGCGTGACTTCCTTTTAACTGTACGGTATATGTTACATTGAATTTAGGAACTTTCGGGTAATTGAACATGTATCAATAATTACAGATTTCTGTAGTTGTATATATATGTTTGGATGTAGCTGTATTGCGTTGATGTACTGGTGGATATTGTGTGGTATGACTCCTTAGTTGATAGTACAATTGGTACAGTGTCAACTTTATCCTGATGCCACATGTCCTTGGCTTCCTCAGCCAGTTGGATGTTATTATTATTATTAGACTGGTTAGACAAATAGCATTAACAGCCTGAAGTAGTCCAATTTCTGCCAGTTCGGAGGTAAGGGGATCAGCAATCAAGTGGTTCGTAAACAGTAAACGTGTTTGAATTTAAGTGGGGCTGCAGTTTGCATGTCAAGCACTGCATTGGAGAGAAGTACTGCATAGGAAGTATGTTTTGTAGCAAGTGTCTACCCTTACCGTGGATAGTTAGCTCTTATCTAAGGAGGAGTTGTGGGTAGCACTTGCGATGCACCACACATTGCCCCCCCCCCCTCTCTCTCTCTCTCTCTCTCTCTCTCTCTCTCTCTCTCTCTCTCTCTCTCTCTCTCTCATACACACACACACAGTGTGTGTCAATCAGTTAGCAGTTACGGTGCACTGTGGTGATGTTCTATATTACAACACGTCCCGGAGATATCTGGATGACTTCACACAGGGAAGGGTCATCGGGAAACTGGAACGAGGACGAAGTGTGGCGAGTGTAGCCCGGCAGTTTGGTATTGCTCACAGCATTGTTTCGGTGCATGGGGAGCATTCCAAACCATTGGCACAGCTACCCAAAAAAGAGAAGTTGGTCGAACACGGTGAAGTACAGCGGCAGATGTGCGCTACATTGTGCAGCAGGAAAGAAGATCCCAGACCAATTGCAGGTGCAATTGCAACCACATTTAACACGCATGGAACGTACGCAATCTCACGCTCTATAGCGGTACGGTGATTGCAATTGGGTGGTCTCCTTGTCCGATGATTAGCATGCTGTGTCCCGTTGACACCCGCAACTCGGCGGCACCGTCTGCGATGATGCCAAGTGTATGTAGACTGGACTGACGAGGAGTGGGGTCGCGTGCCCTTCTCGGATGAGAGCATTTTCGGTCTGAGTAGTGATTTTAGACGTACCCTCATATGGCGAGAGGTGGGAACACGTAATGCACGCAGGAACAGTGTCGAAAATGATCGTTTCGGAGGTGCACGTGTTATGTGGTGGGGAAGTATTATGTTTCACTAGCGTATTGACTTCCAAATCTTTGAACACGGCACACTCACCGGTCACCGTTATTATATCGCTGTGCCCCTTCGCCGTATGCATCTTGTCAGGGGTGAATTCAGCACCTGATTTTATTTTTATGGATGACAATGCACGACCACATCGAACAGACCCGGTTTATCAGCTCTTAGAGAAGAGGATAATCGGCGAATGGACTGGCCTGCCCGTCCCCCAAGCTTAAGTCCCGCTATGAACGTGTGGGATGCGGTGGGGAGACGTGTTTCAGGACATCCAGATGCATCAGCGACCATCCAGCAGTTGTCGACCGCACTGGTAGAGGAATGGAACGTTTGGTTTGGTTTGGCTTGTGGGATTGGAAGGACCAGATTGCTAGGGCCATCGGTCCCTTTTTCCGCGAACGTGAAACACCCACAAAGAATAAAAACAAACAATGGAGTCCACAAGAGACGATACAGGACAAGAAAGACTCAGACAGAGACCAGACAAAAGGAATTAAAATCACACAGAGAGTGACAGTGGTTGGCCGACCATAAAGACAAAAATGGAAAAGCCAACCACCAAGAAATGCACTAAGAAAACCCAGTGTAAAATCGTAGGCCAAAGGCCAGACTCGACACCAAAAAAGACAAACACTTAGATCACGTGATAAAAGCCCCCTGTCCGAATAAAACGCAAAACTAAGCCTGCCATGGCAGCGTTATCTGTTAAAAGTGCAGGGAGCGAATTAGGCAGCGCAAAAGTCTGCCTGAGCGCAGTTAAAAGGGGACAGGCCAACAAAACGTGGACTACCGTCAAAGCTGATCCGCAGTGACATAAAGGTGGGTCCTCACGGCGCAATAAGTAGCTGTGCGTCATCCGGGTGTGTCCAATGCGCAGCCGGCAGAGGACAACACAGACTCCTGGCGGGAGACCCGCAAGGAGGAGCGCCACGCACCGGTAGCCTCCTTGATGGCCCGAAGTTTGTTGGGTGAAGGAAGGGTGCGCCATCCTTCACCCCAGGTGCGAAGTACCTTCTGCCGCAAAACTGACCTGAGGTCACTCTCCGATAGGCCAATATCCAAGGTTGGTGCACTGACAGCCTGTTTGGCCAGCGTGTCAACACGTTCATTTCCCGGGATGCCGACATGACCCGGGGTCCACACAAAGACCACAGAGTGGCCGCAGTGGGCAAGAGTATGGAGGGACTCCCGGATAGCCATCACCAGACGAGAGCGAGGGAAACACTGGTCGATAGCTCGTAAACTGCTCAGGGAGTCATTACAGATACCGAAGGACTCACCTGAGTAGGAGCGGATATACTCTAGAGCGCGAGAGATGGGACCAGCTCAGCAGTGAAAACACTGCAGTCAGCCGGCAACGAGTGTTGTTCATAATGATCCCCTAGAGTAAGAGCGTAACTGACACAACCAGCAACCATCGAAACGTAAGTATAGACAACGTCAGAGCCTTGAAACGCGGAAAGGATTGAAAGGAAGCGGCGGCAGAGTGTCTCAGGAGGGACTGAGTCCTTCGGACCCTGTGCCAAATCGAGCCGAAGGGACGGGAAGGGCACACACCACGGGGGTATACGCAGAGGGGCCCGGAAAAAGAGGTGGAAGACGGAAAAGCTCAATCCCAGAGAGAAGAGCTCTAACTCGAACCGCTATCGTACATCCTGACCGGAGCCGCGGTTCCGGAAGATGGACTACCGACTGAGGGAACAGGAGACGATAATTGGGATGCCTGGGCAAGCTACAAACGTGTGTAGCATAAACGGCCAGTAATCGTTGGCGCCGGATCCGCAATGGAGGGACACCTGCCTCCAGAAGTATGCTGTTGACAGGACTTGTCCGGAAAGCTCCAGTGGCGAGTCGGATCCCGCTGTGAACGGAATGGAACGCTTCATGACAAGAACTCCTCCTCAAACGGGTAGCCAGCATGGTAGCATGTTGCAGAGCGAGCACTGCTTTTTGTGGTGGTCACACACCCTATTAAGAACCATGTCCCACCTTATGAAATGTCCATGGGGCTATCAAAAATCACGACGACTTCAACGTAATTGTTGTCTTTGAATAAGAGTGTCACTTCTGTTCGCCTCAATGCGTATTTCTTTCAGTTACCTTCTGTACTACACCGTAGCAGTTAGCTCTATGTATTACAGGTAAACTGCATGTTAACGGGGGACAAGGTAAAGGAAAGGGAAGGGATTACTGACGTCAGCTGCATCGGGCCGCGGAATCAGGATTCGAACCTGCTTACTAGGCAGGTGCTTTAACCAATGCACCATCCGAGACACAGTGGTACTGCAACTGGGCGGACTATTTCGGCACGCCTCATAGCGGATCCACAGTCCCACCGAGGGCCACCTATCCGCAGTCCCTGTCCATTTCCTCCATGCTCGCTACTCGTGAGATTCCCGCAAGAGGTCGGACGTATTTGTGTATCTGCACTGAAGAAGGTGGATCCATTGCCCATCTAGGTGAACCAACTATACGAATGTGTGGCGTCTGTTCTTTTGGACATGTCCGAAAGAACAGACAACACGCATTCATAAAATTTCTACGTATGTTCCAAGTTTCATTGCACTGTGTTATTTCACCTGGCAGTCACACACCATCCGAAAGTTACTTTAGTCTTTAACTTTTGTGCACCAGCGTAGTTAGCTGGCTGGCGGTTTTGGAGCTGGTGGTATGACTGTGGGGAACCTGGTAGCCAACTGGTGACGCGTCCGCAGAGCGGCCGGTCGCTATCGATACTGCAAAGTCGGCGTCGGTCGTAACCCTGGGTCCAAGCGCCGGCGCCGACTGTAACGGCCGGCTTTACGAGCGCCGCGGCCGCCCGGGGATTCCCCTCTGTGCGCGTTCTGCCCCGGGCGCATCGCCTGCGGGGCGCCCTGGGTTCGAGCAAACGAAGCGCGCTGACAATTCTCCAGTGTCCCACCTCACACCGCCGGGCACGTAATAAAATGCTGGACGTTGGCACAGGAGGAAAACTGTTGTTCCGTTCATTATATCCACTGTAGACGACGAACTGCAACTGTGATACCCTCTGGCGGTTTATGTAGCAACCGAACTCAAATGTATAAAACAACTTCAAACGTCTGATTACTGTACAATTTAATTAACGTGTTAAAAATTTGACGTTAAGCATGGAAGCGAGAAAAAATTAATGAAAGGTTTGAATTTGCGCTGAAAGTAATTGGCGCTCCATTTCAAGCAAAAGTTAGTTTTTCGCTCATCCCTATGTTTATGACGTCATATCTTCTGAACTAGGTGTCGTAAAATGACATAATTTTGCAGGTACATTGAGTGATATTTGTGGATATACGAAAGCAACAAAGTAAAACGTCATGCATGATGCTGGACTTTTAACTACATGAACAGCAAAAATCTAGTAAGCGATAATTTCTTTTCCTCCATCATTTTGTGGGGAGTGTCACCATGAAAAAGTTTCGTGACGGTTTCAAATTACATGTAAAGTTTACTGGAGGTTGCTAAATACCTTCATTCTCAAATACTTCTTATCAAACTGCCCTTTTTGACACAAATGCGTGAGAATTTACTCGTATTATATGAAGTTAAATATTGCGATGCAAGTAGTGATCCTCGACAAAGTATTTGTTGCTGCAATGTACGTGGTTGTGCGAACGGTGAGCATTGCTTTCAGTTAATGGTCCTCAATATTCGGCCGGCATATAAATAATTAAATCTCTCTTTACGACAGTAATAGAATCTAAACCTGATCCCAAGCTGCAGCCCGCGATGGGCCAAACCATGAGCCGAAAACAATACCATTCCACATTCATTCACAAATGCTCAGGAAAAGGAAACGTAGGTGGTGAGTAATCAGGAAATTTCTAATTACAAAATTAGTATGTAAAAGACTGACATATTCTCACCAGAGTGACTGTATCTATATTAGTTTCAGTGTTTACTTTGATATACAACAATTGCAGTGCACTCGACATAAAATGCTTGGCCTTGTTAATTACATCTTATATCGGCAGAGGACAAAGAAGAACAGAGGTAGCGTATCTTCGTTCTTCTAGCATCAGGCTAATGAAACAGTGCGACGGAGCAATGGTTCCTACATGGGCGGCGCCGCTAACATCTTGCTTAAACATATTCTCTGACTCGCACATGACGAAGAACGATTAATAATTATTATACAGCCGGACGCAGCACACTATTTTCGAGGTATGATACATACTGGATGAGTAAAGTTCGGGTACACGCATGCCGTCAGTTACGATGCCTCAGCACGAAATTTCTGACGTTAATACTTTTCTTACTGTGCTAAACTCTTAATGTAAGATTGTACCTTATAATAAATAGATTATGATAGCACTTTAAATGTTTGAACTCGGTGAATACTTACATGAAATATTGAAAATCAAATTTTTGTTGCCCCTGAAATCTGTTAGGTAGGCAGCCCGCGACTAGGGTGAGATTCCAGGTTAGTCACTTAGTAATAAGGATGATACGCAGCCACAAACCCTTTTTGAATTAAATACAATTTATTTTGATGTGGTCAAGATAATGCGAGAGTCGAATTTGGCTGGGATTGTTTAGTGTAGACTCTTAACCAAATGTAAATTAATGTTCTTAATGTATATCAGCCATACAATAAATCAGCCAACGGCGTTGCCGCAGTGGTAACATCGGTTCCCGTCCGATCACCAAAGTTAAGCACTGTCGGGCTTGGTTAGCACTTGGATGGGTCAACGACCAGGTCTGCCGAGCACTGTTGGTAAGCAGGATGCACTCAGCCCTCGTTAAATTAGATTTACTTTTCCTTTCACTGGTCCATAATGAGGATATCATCTGGGACGTGGAACATTCCAGAAAACAATAACATACAGTAAATGTTTACAAAATAAGAACAAACATGCTAATGCACCTTCCATAGATCCCAAATGTAATTGCCCTTGTGGATGTGGAATCGGTCAAAAACATTTTAAGTGTATTTACAATTAAAAGTATATAAAACTTGTCACCAAATACTAAATGTTCAATAGCTTAAGGTGGATATGATAATTCTTTATCTATTGTAGCCACACATGATCAAATAAAAAATAAGCGTCTTAGAGCACTTATTTACAAGGATCACATTACTACTCAACATTTGTACAGAAGTCAGATTGTACGCAATATTAACATCTTAATAACATACAGGCGTCACCCAGTTCTGCTAAGAAATTCATCAATGTAGGAGAAGGAGTTGTCCACTAACAAATCCTTTAGACTCCTCTCAAAGTTAACTTTGTTATTAGTTAAACTTTTTATGACTGCTGGCATGCTATTGAAAATGTGTAGTGTTGAACAGAGGACGGCTTTCTGAGCCAAAGGATGTGACTTTCAATATTTGTGAAAGTAATTCTTATTTCTAGTACTGATTCCATGGTTTGAAAAAAAATATTTTAATGACAAATTTAATTAAGGAATAAATGTATTGTGAAGCAATAGTTAGTATCCCCAGTTCCTCAGACAGCCTTTTGCAGTATGCGCTTGAATTCGCACCGCAAGTAATTCGCATTGCACGATTTTGGGCTCGGAAAACTTTTGATTGGCTTGATAAGCTACACCAGAAAATTATCTCGTCTGACATTATGGAATGAAAGTAAGCATAGTACGTTAGCTTTTTTTTATTTTTGCATCACCTATGTCTGACAACATTCGCATAGCGAGTATAGATTTGTTTAGCGGTTTCAGCAGTTCTGTGGAATGCTCCTCCCAGTTAAATTTATTGGCGAGATGTAATCCAAAGAATTTAACATTCTCGACTTCTTCTATCTGCTTGTGTCATATTTTAGGCATATACTGGCAGGAAACCTTTTACTACTTCTGAACTGCATACAATATTTTCAAGGTTTAGTGACGGAATTGGCTAGGAACCACATATTAATGTCCATGAAAATTTCATTAGTCAACCTTTCTAAGGCTGTACTTTATTTACTATTTATTGCAATGTTTGTATCATCTGCCAAAAAAAGAAACAAAATAAAATTTGATTCTGGCAATGTTACTGATGAAAGGTCATTCATATACACAAGAAAAAGTAAGGGGGCCTAAGATGGAACCTTGGGGACACCAAATGTTACTGGTTCCCAGTTGGACAATGTCTGATAACTTCATACACGTCTCTTTCCTACTGACGCCCTTTGTTTTCTGCCAGAGGTATAGGATTTGAATCATTTTGCAGCATTTCCTGTTGCACTGTAATATTTTAATTTACTTAAAAGGATATAGTGATTTACACAGTAAATTGTCTTTGACATATCGCAGAATGTACCAGTAGCATATAATTTATTGTCTAATGAATTAAGTACATTCTCATAATATGTGTATGTAGCCTTCTCAATATCAGAACTCTTTAGAAACCCTAATTGTTACTTGGACAATATTTTATTTGTGGGCAGATGGTTAAGAAGACGACTGTATATTATCTTTTCTAAAATTTGAGAATACTGGCAAAAGTGAAACTGGACGGAAGTTTGCTAGTATTTCTCCTCTCTTATACAAAGGCTTAACTTCAGCATATTTTAACCACTCAGGATACGTTCCACTGATAAGACTGCTTATAAATAAATAACTTAAAATGTCACTAAACAGATGCTCCCTGTTTAATCAACTTTGTTGATATATTTTCATAGCCACTAGAATGTTTTGATTTGAAGGATTTTATTGTGGACATTAGTTCTATCGATGTTGTAAGGGCCATACTCAAATTATTGTAGTTATTGTAATGACTGGTTTGAGGTATTCCAAGACAGCACCTACTTACTTTTCAGTAACAATTACGAAGGGACGCATTAACAAAATGTCATCCTATTGCAACAATACTAGGAAAAGCAGCATCAATCAGTAGAAAACATCTCCATGAAATAGAATTCCACAGGTAAGGCACTGCTTTAAAATTGTCAATCCTAACAGCAGCCTCGCAATGTTCCACCAAAATACGATATCCCAAACTGTCATTATTTCGTTACTTGATGCGACCATCCTTTTCTGATGATGCATTTGCTTTGATGCCCTTATTACTATTCTCAATATCATGCAGTATTTTTTTCTGATGATCTATAGCATTTACGTCAGAACTCTTTCCAGCTGATATAGTTTCTTTTCTGACTTACAGGATACCTTCATTCCTTCGGTAATCCATAGCCTTTTGACAGCATTTAGCCTAATCTGGATTAGTTTGGGGGAGGGGGGGAGAAACAGTTTTCAAGTAAGTTAAGGAGATTTATTAGTAAAAATGTTGCATTTCTCATTCATTCTATGAGCACTGTGCCCATCACTCCAATTCATGCCTCTGATGAGTTCCCTACAAGAATTAATTTTTGTCTTACAGACTACCTTTTTGATTTCAGACTTAGACTGATCAGTATTAACGTTTAGCAAAAGGAACTGCATGTCATGGTCTGAGAGGCTCCTTATTACTGTGACGCCAATTGCGGATTTACTTCGTTGGGAAGTAGCGTCTCCGGTCAAGAAAACTGGCAATGGACGGACAGCGACCACATTAAGTTCGTATTTTGTGCGTTTGTTCCCCAAAAAAGAATACCATAGCTAAGAACTGAGTGTACATATTAATAATATGTAACTAAAAGACACTGCATGTTACACACTGATGAAGGGATTCGAAGGGCATAACATGCTGATGACATTCTGTTTGCAAGTACCTTTGAGTGTTCAAACCACTTCAACTGAGAATCAATATTCATTCAAAGAAATTTTGCATTTATTACATAGTCTATAGAGGTGCCATCTACATTTAATTCAACATTGTCATTTCTCCTCTTCAAACTGAAATTTATGGTATTAGTTTTCTTTATGTTCAATGGCACTTTATTGCTTTCTGACCAATCATAAACTTCCTTGAGAGTTTCATTTGCTTTCTCAGCAAGGAGTTCTCTTGATTTCTCAATGACTATAATACTGCTGTCATCAGTGAAGAGAATTTTTTTCACCATGAGTAGCACTACTGGGAAAGTCATTGATGTACATCAGGAATAGTATTAGTCCTAATATGCTACCTTACAGAACCCCTATATGAATGTATATTGGTTCTGATAAGTGTTTTACTAATGTTTAGATCTATTTGAAGTATGTGTTATCTCTACTCTTTTTAGGTATGATCGAAACCAGTCGTTAGCTACCCCTCTTATTCCTAATGCTTCTAATTTATTTAATAGAATCTTGTGGTCGACTGATCAAACGCCTTAGAAAGATCCAAAAATATGCCTGTGACACGCTCGCTTCAGGTACAACTTTTGTCACTTCTACTATGGCTGACTCCGTATTTTTGCCACTTCAGAAACCAAACTGTGATTCGCTTTAAAGATTTTATTTCTTCACATAATTCATTAATCTGTCTTTCATAACTGCTTGTATTATTTTTGAGAATGCTGACAGCAGGGAAATGGGCCGGTAATTTTCTATGTCTTCTGCATTGCCTTTCTTAAGCTAAGGTACAACTCTTGCCTGTTTTAACTGCTCTGGAAATGTATAATCCGTATGAATTTTTTCAGTATACACATTGGTACGTCATCTAAGCCTACTGACTTTTTATTTTTTATTTTTTAACAGTTTTATATAGCTAACACTTGGTTCAAGAATCATAAAAGAGGGCTGTATACAGGGAAGAAGCCTGGAGACACTGACAGGTTTCAGATAGATTATATAATGGTAAGACAGAGATTTAGGAACCAGGTTTTAAATTGTAAGACATTTCCAGGGGCAGATGTGGACTCTGACCACAATCTATTGGTTATGAACTGTAGATTAAAACTGAAGAAACTGCAAAAAGGCTGGAATTTAAGGAGGTGGGACCTGGATAAACTGAAAGAACAAGAGGTTGTACAGAGTTTCAGGGAGAGCATAAGGGAACAATTGACAGTAATGGGGGAAAGAAATACAGTAGAAGAAGAATGGGTAGCTTTGAGGGATGAAGTGCTGAAGGCAGGAGAGGAGCAAGTAGGTAAAAAGACGAGGGCTAGTAGAAATCCTTGGGTAACAGAAGATATATTGAATTTAATTGATGAAAGGAGAAAATATAAAAATGCAGTAAATGAAGCAGGCACAAAGGAATACAAAAGTCTCAAAAATGAGATCGACAGGAAGTGCAAAATGGCTAAGCAGGGATGGCTAGAGGACAAATGTAAGGATGTAGAGGCCTATCTCACTAGGGGTAAGATAGATACTGCCTACAGGAAAATTAAAGAGACCTTTGGAGAAAAGAGAGCCATTTGTATGAACATCAAGTGCTCAGATGGAAACCCAGTTCTAAGCAAAGAAGGGAAAGAAGAAAGGTGGAAGGAGTATATAGTGGGTCTATACAAGGGCGATGTACTTGAGGACAATATTATGGAAATGGAAGAGGATGTAGATGAAGATGAAATGGGAGATACGATACTGCATGAAGAGTTTGACAGAGCACTGAAAGACCTGAGTCGAAACAAGTCCCCCAGAGTAGACAACATTCCATTGGAACTACTGACGGCATTGGGAGAGCCAGTCCTGACAAAACTCTACCATCTGGTGAGCAAGATGTATGAAACAGGCGAAATACCCTCAGACTTCAAGAAGAATATAATAATTCCAATCCCAAAGAAAGCAGGTGTTGACAGATGTGAAAATTACCGAACTATCAGTTTAATAAGTCACAGTTGCAAAATACTAACGCGAATTCTTTACAGACGAATGGAAAAACTAGTAGAAGCCGACCTCGGGGAAGATCAGTTTGGTTTCCGTAGAAATGTTGGAACACTTGAGGCAATACTGACCCTATGACTTATCTTAGAAGCTAGATGAAGGAAGGGCAAACCTACGATTCTAGCATTTGTAGACTTAGAGAAAGCTTTTGACAATGTTGACTGGAATACTCTCTTTCAAAGTCTGAAGGCGGCAGGGGTAAAATACAGAGAGCGAAAGGCTATTTACAATTTGTACAGAAACCAGATGGCAGTTGTAAGAGTCGAGGGGGCATGAAAGGGAAGCAGTGGTTGGGAAGGGAGTGAGCCAGGGTTGTAGCCTCTCCCCGATGTTATTCAATCTGTATATTGAACAAGCAGTGAAGGAAACAAAAGAAAAATTCGGTGTAGGTATTAAAATCCATGGAGAAGAAATAAAAACTTTGAGGTTCGCCGATGACATTGTAATTCTGTCAGAGACAGCAATGGACTTGGAAGAGCAGTTGAACGGAATGGATAGTGTCTTGAAAGGAGGATATAAGATGAACATCAACAAAAGCAAAACGAGGATAATGGAGTGTCGTCAGATTAAGTCGGGTGATGCTGAGGGAATTAGTTTAGGAAATGAGACACTGAAAGTATTAACGGAGCTTTGCTATTTGGGGAGCAAAATAACTGATGATGGTCGAAGTAGAGAGGATATAAAAGGTAGACTGGCAATGGCAAGGAAAGCGTTTCTGAAGAAGAGAAATTTGTTAACATCGAGTATAGATTTAAGTGTCAGGAAGTCGTTTCTGAAAGTATTTGCATGGAGTGTAGCCATGTATGGGAAACATGGACGATAAATAGTTTGGACAAGAAGAGAATAGAAGCTTTCGAAATGTGGTGCTACAGAAGAGTGCTGAAGATTATATGGGTAGATCACGTAACTAATGAGGACGTATCGAATAGAATTGGGGAGAAGAGGAGTTTGTGGCACAACTTGACTAGAAGAAGGGATCGGTTGGTAGGACATGTTCTGAGGCATCAAGGGATCACCAATTTAGTACTGGAGGGCAGCGTGGAGGGTAAAAATTGCAGAGGGAGACCAAGAGATGAATACACTAAGCAGATTCAGAAGGATGTAGGTTGCGGTAGGTACTGGGGGATGAAGAAGCTTGCACAGGATAGAGTAGCATGTAGAGCTGCATCAAACCAGTCTCAGGACTGAAGACAACAACAACAACAACAACAACAACAGTTTTATTGACTTCATACTCTGTTGTTGGAAGTAACATCATTGTATTTAGTGCAACATTATTTACAGGTGTTATATTTGTTTTGGGGATTTTTTGCTGTAAGTTCTCTGCAATACTTGAAAAATGCTCGTTTACATAGTTTGCTAAGTGTTGTGGTCCTTATCCCCCTCCCTTAGAAGTATGTTATTCTGAGTTTCCTTTTTTATAACATCCCTGACTGCTTTGCTTTTATTCTCTGCATTATATATTTTTTGTCATTTAATGACTTTTTGCAGCAATCAGCACCTTCCTATAGATCTTTTTGTATCTATGATAGAAATTTAAGAAGTCTGGATTATTGCGAATCTTTTTCATGGAACTGAGGTGTTTGGGAGGACTATATAATACATGCTGTTATCCATCCGGTCTTGTGGGATGTTGATACAGACATGCATACTTTTGGAAATGCCTTTTCAAAGTTCAGTTTAAACAATGTGGAGAATTTAGAGAATTTCATATTCACATTGGTTTCCTTATACACTTCATCTTAGTTTTATTTTCATAGTTATCTTGAAAAATCTTTTACTTTGATTTCTGATAGATGTCGTTTGTAGGCTTGTAGTTTAGGGAATGATTCGATGCCTGATTTCACTGTTGTTATTTGACAGAGATGATCTGATAGTCCGAGATGTTTTACAGCTACATCACATTTTTCCCTGTCCACATGGTCAATTACTGATGCAGTCATTATAGTAACCCTTGTTGCACTATAGACCAAGAGGGACATGCCAAAACTTTGAAGGATGTTTATGAAGCTGCTGCTGAATTGATTTATGATATTAGTGCTGATGTTAACGGCCCCACACAGAATTATGTTGACATTTGTACTTGAGGCTTTATCTAGAACTTCTGCCAATTTATTGAAAAAAGTGTCCACATTACCACTGGGAGATCTATACACACACAAAATAATTAATTTCTTGGTGATATCAAGCCCTGTTAATTCAATAGCTGATATTTCAAAGTGTTTGTCTTCACTTACTGTACTGAGGTCGTGACCTGATTTGAACTGTGTTCCTTTTATGATATAAATGCGTGATCCTCCACCCCTTGAAGTAGTTCTGCAGTAAGAATTTGCCCTTTCATACAATGATAACACTACATGTTGCATTTTTGTGTCTCTACACCAGTGCTCAGTAATACAAACTAATGTGCAGTTCAAAGATTGGAGCTCAACTTCTAATAGTTGTATCTTATTTCTTATTGATTGAATGTTTTGATGGAGGATTGTTACGGCTGTGAAATGCCCCATGTTACTCTTTCCAATGGTTTGTTTTTCTTCGTGACATCTGGTATGTGTGATATTTAAAGTGCTAAAATCTGTGTTGTGAGTGATTGTTTCAGTATTTTTTATCTGCTGGAGATACTCTTTAGGCAGGGAAACCGGTTGTCTGGATTTATCTTAAAAAAGACCCCACACTGATAGAGCTCCATCAAGGTGTGGTCAATCATGACGCCAGAACAGCTCAACTAAGTGGTGGTTGGTTTATCTTAAAAAACACCCCACACTGATAGAGCTCCATCAAGGTGTGGTCGATAATGACGCCAGAACAGCTCAACAAAGTGTTGGTTGGTGCCATGAGTCAGGGAAACTATGTTGTCCAGGTCACCAACTATGTCATATGCCTCATCCCTGTCCAAACTTCTTCCCGCCCCACCCACTATCACTACACGGTCCTCATATAAAATACGGTGTGCTAGCTAGACGCTTTCTGTCAGGCAGCTATGTGAATGCTATTCTATATATGTGGTAATGATGGCCTCCAGGCGTGTGGCGTGGGAGATGCATTAACATCTTTAAACTATGATATATATTTTTTTGCAATCTGCAGACTCTGTAAAGCCACCACATCAGTATCACAAAACAAAAAGGTTAATTCTCGTGAGACACGAGTAGTGAAATGTACCAGCTTGTCTCATCATTAACTTTCCAACAGCAAACTTGCTTTAGAGCTGTGCTTCGTTCGCTTCACGGACGAAGTCCGATTTGCATGGAGCCGTTGTATTGTTACTATTACCAACGTTGTAGCCCTTACAAACTACAGCCCTACAACCTTGGAAAAGTCAGCGACCACGAGGTACATATATGCGTAGTAGTTGTGGATTTGAGAATCTGCTGATGTGGGGCTTGCCTCCTACTAAAATATAAACGTGGGTGGATCTGTATCGTTACCTTGAACGGCAGTGGTGTATTGTATAGCCCAGTGCGGCTGCCCTGCCCCAGCCGGGACACGAACCACGCCCTGGGCGCCCCGCCGGCGGGTCGATCACCCGCGGCCACGGCTGTCCGTGTGACTGATGCTGCGGCCCTAATGGAATGGAAACCTCGCCACCGCCCTACTGTCCACGTCATTATCGGTGATTTCCCGAGGGGGGACTTCAGCGTGAGGGACTACCGGAGGTTGTGGAAGGGGTTGAGGAGGGGGAGGGGGGATCAGAGAGCAGCCATGCGCCCCTAGCTGGGCTGGGGATGACCTCCTCGGAATTATCGGCTCCCCCTGTTACGTCCGCCTTCGAGACCTTGACAGGTAGCTGTCCAGATCCTATTGCGTAATTTACTTTAGTCTCTGGCAGATGGTCTCCCTCAACACACGTGCTCTATTCCTTCTGCATGCCAAACTGCAATAAGACATGACAGGTGAGAATGTGCTTCCCTCGGAGCTGACAGCCGGTACATACGGTATATGAAAGATAGTGTCAGCGTTGTGGTCATTTGATAATGCCAATAAAAGCGGGATGTACACGGAATAAAAATGCGATTTACAGAGATTTCAAATTACTGTCTCTAGTAAAATATCACTAGAGAGCAATGTAATGCTAAAATTAGAAAGAGGAAGAGAATATCGCTCGTTATCAATATATTACTTTAAGCTTTTACTCGAAAAAGCTGTTAATATCTTCAAAGGAAAAATAAACTGGAGTTAAGGTGAATGGAGCTACCATTCACTGCACGAGATTTACGAATGACATTGAAAAAATGTACACAATACACATCCTAGATTTTCAACATTTCTCAAGAAATCTAAACTTAAGATTAGTAGTAAAAAGACCAAAGTTATTGCAGTAAGCAAATCAGACGAGGACGACAGCTGACATCTAGAGTGAAAGAACAAAGATAGAAAACGTTGCTAAAATTTCTTATTTACGCCCCTTAATTACAGGAGACGACAGACAGAGTATGATTACAAATATAAATTCAAAATTAAACATTCCTTAAAATTAAAGACGACAATAATTACTGCTAAGGTTATTCAGTTTAGAAAAGAAAAAAATAAAGTCAAGATATTCATATGAAATGTGTTCCGGTATGGTTGTAAAAGCTGGACAATGTTTAAAGCATTGAGAAATGGCGGAAATGTGTCTTTGGAAAAGGCCAACGAGAAGCACCTATGCAGAATCGAAATGCACTAAAGATTTTCCGAAATAAATCAAAGAAAGATGAAACCCCATAGAACGCTCCGAAAAGGAAAACTAAACTTATTGGACATTTACGAGAATACAATAAGTTTTTAATAAATATATTGCAAGGTTAAATTGCGAGAAGAAAAGCAAGTGGAGGCCAGCAAAGAAAACAGTAGATCTACGGGAGGTAACAAAACGTTAAAATTATGAGGAAAGCAATAGTTGCAGTTCTAGTGTCTAGTATGAAAATTCTCAAGGTGTATATAAAATTTTCGATGAACCGACAATTATGTTTGTGGCAATGTGTGCAAAAATATTCGTAAGTGCCCGCACACATTTACGAAAGCGCCAAGTGCTACCGTACACATTAAGAAGAAGCAAACTGGTCTGCTGGCAAGTCAGACAGTAACAGAGATCCGCGTCTTCGTGTTTTGTTGCGAACTGTGAAAAATGGAACCGGATGCTATGTCGGTATAAGCATTCTGAAACCGAGATAAATTTAATAATGCATGTATTTACTTTTGATTCAAAAGCATCAGCGACGAAAGTAACTGTTAGTGCTGTTCCACGTTCGGACTGAACATCAACAAATTTAACGGCGGACAACATCAACACACACTGAAACTGGCGTCTGTTGCTGAGATTTATATTGGACGAAATGGAAATAGCAGGGGCAGTGTTAATGCCATCGATCGCAAAGATCTGTGTAAGCAGAATATTTGACCGCAACTTGCCACTCGCAGATCAACTGATGATCACTCGGCGACACGAACAGATACTACTGAGAAACTCATTTAACACTTATCACCTACATCTAGCTTCCCTTCTAACCATCATGACAAGGATGAAGCTGCATACTCCAGCTCAAAATGGAGTCAAAATTTTAGATGACTTCGACAAAGGTATATACTATCGTCACCTCCATTTAATACTTACGTTCGAAGAAATTGTTGCCCCTTGTTTTTTATTTCTTTTCTTACTAGCGTCACTTCAGATATTATGCTTTTTATAGATGCCCAGTAAATTTCAACTGAGTGTGAGGACAGTCTTTAACAGATCTCTACATGCTTATGACAGCAGCACGAGTGTCTGCTTTGAATGCCTCTATGACAAAGTTCATAACTGTTGCGGTAAAATACAATTATTAACAATCTAACAGTAAAGAGAGCTCCAAGAATATGTTTTCCACAACCAATAAGAGCTTAGAAACCAGCAGACGAGAAACCACGTTTACAATCTTATTCTAAATTCTTTGGGTCTTTATGTGAAAACACACAACCTGTTTACACACTCCCGCGCGGGATTAGCCGAGCGGTCTTGGGTGCTGCAGTCATGAGCTGTGCGGCTGATCCCGGCGGAGGCTCGAGTCCTCCTTCGGGCATGAGTGTGTGTATTTGTCCTTAGGATAATTTAGGTTAAGTAGTGTGTAAGCTTAGGGACTGATGACCTTAGCAGTTAAGTCCCATAAGATTTCGCACACATTTAAACATTTTTTTGTTTACACACTGGGAAACAATTGTAAGGACACTTTTTCGAAACCCTGTAATTGTCTCCCATGGCGACTTTGAAGTTTGAAATTTAGTTCACGGTGCCTACAACGTTCCTCAGTAATAGTGCAAATTCGTGGCGTCCTGCGACCTCACCCCGCGGCTCGGCGGCCTTTCAATCAGCAAGGTGTCGACACATAAACAAAGGGCAGAACTTAGAAGTTCATGTCTGGTGTAAGGTGGGTTCTGCCCAACGGCTCAACGCCATCATGGACGTGTCACTCTATCGCACGATTGTCACACCCCCTCTTATCCACATTTCACCCCTTCTTATGACACTTCTGCGATGGGGGTCAGAATCGTGAGGCCCATAGCTGAATTCGCTCGGTTTCCTTGTAGATGGCCGAAGAAAACATTTCAGACACACCGACGAGAATCAACAAGGAAAAACATTAGGGGACGGCATAAAGGGCGTCATTGAAACCAACCTCTTCCTTGGGGTGTTAATACCACACATTTCGAGGTCGAAATCGACAATTCGCAGTGTGGTGAGCATCAAGACGAAGTTCTTGACAATGTTGACCTCCCTGAGGATGATTCAACCCTTTTCTAAGTACACCATGCTCTAGAAAACGCATTGCATAAAACTGCAGTCGCGCTGCCCTCCAAAGGGCAGTGCCCTAGTGTACAGAGTGGAACAACCGGAGACCGTTAAAAATCATCCGATGAAATTTGAACTTCACCTGCAGCAGCAAAGGGTGTTTACGCTTTTTCACCTCTCCTGTTTTGCGCCCTCCTGTAGCGCGATCACAGAGGGGTACAACAGTGACATATTTGTGATTAAAACTGCGAAGGGTCCCTCTAAGACCCCCAGTTGGGCAAAACCCTCGATGCCACCAAGCCGCTTTTGCTGAGCACTGTACAGAGGCAAAACCGTTATGACAGTCCTAGGCGCCTGCAAGCATGCAATCCCTTGACACCCCTGTGCGCCCAGCTGCCTAATAGGAGGCGTAAGAGCAGCACAGCCTGCCTGCAGGCACCTAGGAGTTTAGTCACAGTTTGTCCCTGCACAGGTATATTTTTAAAGCGCTCAACAAAGATGAGCAGGTAGCACCAAGGGTGTTGCCTCAATTGGGACTCTTACTGTAGAATCTCTTTGCCGTTTTACTCACGCATGTTTTGATGTCACACCCCTCTGTGATCATGCCACAGGAAGGCGCTTAGCAGCAGACCTGAACAAGCATACGCCGTCTTTACTGCTTTAGATCATGTTCAGATTTCGCCAAATGGTTTTGAAAGGTCCCTAGTGGCTCCCCCCTGTACACGAGAGAAAAAAGGTCGCACTGCTCTCCAAAGCGGTGTGATAACGTTCAGTGGGGTTGTTGACAGCAAGAAATGGCGTGGTTTCAGTGACATCCCTTACGTCACCCCTAAGGCCTTCTCGTGTCGATTCTGAGTGGCCGTGTGACTGAAATGTTTTCCATGGCCACATATAATAAAACCGCCTGATTTCAACGCTGGGCGTTGTGATTCTGACCTCCAAACAGAGGCGCCAAAAGAATGGGTGAAATGTGGGTAAGAAGGTGTGTGACGGCCGTGTCATAGTGTGACACTTCCACGATAGCGTTGGCCAGAATTGCTGAGACATTTGGTGCCAGTGTGCCTCTAACCCAACTTACACGTCAAATTAACTTATGAACTCTGGCCTTTGTTTGTCATGCGTCAACACATTGCTGTGTGAGGCGTAGCCGAGCCCGAGAGTGACGTCACAGCGCGCCAAGCATTTGCACAGTTACAAAGGAAGGTAATAGGCACCTTTGAGCCAAATTTCAAGGCTCTGCGTCGCCATGGGAGCCAGTTACGATCTTTCGAAGAAGTGATACTTTAATTGTGTTGAGCAGCCTAGTTTCTGATGAAAACATTCTGTGATTTGAGTGTTATGTATTCTTCGAGGAAAAGTTAACATGCTGTCACTCGATAGAGTTTTATGGAAATTGAAGTTTTCATTGTATACCAGAGTTTCTTCCGACGTGTCATTACCAAGGAATACTATAAAATTTCTCTGATAAATGCTCAGGGTTCCTGTCTCAATTTCCTTTCTGATGTGTGTTAAATGTGGGGACAACGGCAGCATGTTACGCGTTCTTCAACCTGTAATTCCGATAGTCCTCTCTGCTACTGTGTTGCCGATTCTAGAAAGCAAGCAATAAATTATGTCCTGTTCATTAACAATGTTGAAAATATAAGAAGGCAATTCAAAGAAGGAGTGAAGGTAACAGTTAAACGCTTGGTCCATGACGAATTTTGTCGTTAGAATACACTACTTAAGTCGAAGAGGAATTTTTTTCTTTAGTTAGACTTCGGGATGTGCCCATGCAGTCATCTCAAAAGTGGAATGTCATTTCTGACGATACGCCTGTAAGGACAACACAACACTCAATCCCCGAGCAGAGAGAATCTCAGACCAGGCCGAGAATCTACTTCGGTTAACATTCCGCCACGTCGACCGCGCGTCTACTGCACCTGTTTAAGTGACCACCCTGGCATTCACCTTATAAGAATATCAAGGGAAACCTAAATCAGGGTTCAGGCGGGAATTTGGTACAATATTACCCATTTCTTAACCACTGCACCACCTCACGCGGTCCGAAACAAGAATAATATCTCTATACTTAGCGAAAAAATGTCAGTGCTGATAGTGCGGAACGTACCAATACCCCATGCAGAAATATGGAAGTCATGGTCGAATAAGAATTGACTGTGACCTTATATGCCAACTTCACTTTTCATCATTCTTGGATTTTAAAACTTCCCTGGATTTCTAAAAAGATTATCATCATTATCGAGGGAGATCATTTTTAAAAGTGAACTGATACGGAGTTATCATTAGTAGTGCAATTATATTTCCGAATTTAAGCGGTTAATAGATCAGAAAGAAAATAGCTACACTAGGTACTGAGACGACGTTAATAATATTTACATTCTGCTTTTGTGTTGTCGGTATATGATGACAACGTAAGTCAGGTATTGGCATGATCGGCCGGCCGGAGTGGCCATGCGGTTCTAGGCGCTACAGTCTGGAGCCGAGCGACCGCTACGGTCGCGGGTTCGAAACCTGCCTCGGGCATGGATGTGTGTGATGTCCTTAGGTCAGTTAGGTTTAATTAGTTCTAAGTTCTAGGCGACTGATGACCTCAGAAGTTAAGTCGCATAGTGCTCAGAGCCATTTTATTGGCATGATCTGAGAAGCAGTTTTGTTTACATAGAGTTTTCAAGTGTTTGTGTGTGTTTCATTCAAATAGATAATCCAGACTACAATTCCGCCTTAAAATAATTTAATGTGGACGGTTTAACGCCAGCGGAAGCTCATTAAAAGATGTTGAAGCTTTGTAAGGAGTCCAATCGTTAGCATGCAACAGTTAGAATTTGTAGCTGAATAAGATAATAAGATTAGAAGTATTTCCCTTGTGAAGATTATCGACGGTAAAAGCGTGCGGAACTATAGATGTAAGCTGGCCGAAGTGGCCGTGCGGTTAAAGGCGCTGCAGTCTGGAACCTCGAGACCGCTACGGTCGCAGGTTCGAATCCTGCCTCGGGCATGGATGTGTGTGATGTCTTTAGGTTAGTTAGGTTTAACTAGTTCTAAGTTCTAGGGGACTGATGACCTCAGCAGTTGAGTCCCATAGTGCTCAGAGCCATTTGAACCATTTTTGAACTACAGATGTAAACAGGAAGTGCACAATATGGTATTGTAGATCGACAGAATGACGATTAATTTCAATGAAATAACTAACGCCGTTCACATATCGAAAGAAAGGGTACCGGACAATACACATGCGTAATTAAATACGATAAATCTTGAATCAAAACTGGTGCCACATTTGTGGAAAACATGATAAAGAATTTCTCAGAGATGTTTTGACCGTTCTAGAAAGGTTCAAACTAACTTTTCGTGATGTTCTGTGGATGAGACGAGAATCCACAACTTCACGTCAGAAATGAAAATCTACACACACCAATGGATAGAAGGCTGTAACCTTGTGGGAAAAAAAAGAAAGAAAATTGAAGTCGATTTTCTTAGCCACAATTGATATGTTCACCATTTCCTTGGATGCAAAAGTATTCTAACTGGTTAGCATGCAAGGTATAACTGAATAAATCAGTACTGATAAGTGATAGGTATTTGAACTGTCACTGATGTCGTAACACACATAATGTAGCTTTCTTTTATCTTTATTTTTTTAAAGAAGTAACAAGGAAGCCATAATTCATCAGCGCTTTATCCACTAACACACTAAACAGTATCATCCAAGTATTTATTGCTCAGTAACATGCGTATCTTACCTTCCACAGTATGGAATGCAACCACTGGTCACGAGTGTACGCGTTGTTCGCCTGGAACAAAAGAGCATTTCAGTTACGGTATTTAACTTCTGACGATCTGCACATACAAAATTACGAAGGTAAGATTCATAACTACCCACATATCTTCAATATCTACATATTCTTGTAGAAGTATTCGTGCACTCATGGCTACACTTCACCGTGCTTTCTTAGTTTTTTCTGGAATCTATTAAAATTACATACCTACCAACTTAATTTTTAACTTTCGTAATTATGTTTTTGCAGTTACTGAGCTGTGTTGCAAATACAGAAGAAAAAGAACCAAATTACTGCTCAAGCAGAGCCCACTGAAGGAATTTACTCGTGTTGTCAAGTCTAATTGAATTTAGATTTGCTTGAAATATGCAGTGTACCGCTCTGCGTCTTAAGGCAGCTTCTTTCATATTCCCACTGCAATCGAAAAAAATTACTTAAGTATTAATATAAAAAACAATTTATTTCGTAATTGGAGCAGTATCTTATTTTAGATCTACATGGAAATCTTGCGATTTCCTCTGCAAACAAAACATTGTACACATGCATCACATTTCCCACAATGTTTCACAAGACAAATACAACACAAAATATGAGTTTTATGGGTTCCTTGGTGGTTGAAGAGCAGTTACGCTACAAGACACAGCGTATTTACGTAAGTTCCTATTTCTGCTGTGCTAGTGCATATCAGCATACTGCAACAGCTTGCAGCGACGTTGCATATATTGTCTGTTCTTATTTTTCCGTGACATGTTACTGGTTACTGAAGTTGTTACTGAAGTTTTTACTGATTAGGATGCCGAGTAGCGTCGCATTATAGACGAAAATTGCGTGAATTTTATACATTTCGGTATTCTTATGTGTTGCCGCGCTACATTGTTTGAAGTGCGTGGCTTTAACCTATGCGAGGATTGATTGATATAATGCAGTTTGGCGTAAATGAATTGGTCAAGGTAAAATTAATTTACTTGATTGAACTACAGTGGCCAACCTTAACAGGTTCACGGCCTTGATCACAGTTGAACTTAAGATGGAATTTTCCAAATATTTAGGGTATAGTTGTGGCAAATACAGCGTTTGACTTTCCATTTACTATTGTCGTCTGTGCTAGTATGACTGACGGAACGCTGAACGGCTAGAAGGTTAAAGCCAAATTAATTACGTATGGCTGTACTGAAATTATTCTAAGTCACGTAGTGAGGCGTAGGCCGAGATATTATAAATGCGCGTAGTTGAGAAAAAAAATGTATTCCTTATTATGCTCTGTCGATTGACAATACGAATAATTCGGTTACAAGTTAGAGTTGTTATTTACGAGAACAATAATTGAGTAATATTAATGGATTCACTATCGAGCAGGTAATTCATGATTTTCTGTCTTGATTACTTGCTGCGTAAATACCTTCTTAATTCTTCAGTTAAAAATGCGTTATGTGACTGGTGAGATGACCGAGTAAACATCTCCCTCTGTGTTTCTGGATGGATATTTTATACTTTTTGTGTGTATTGCTGTGGGCGTAGTTCCGAAAAGAGTGTGTAAGTAATAGCAGTAACCTGAGCAAACATTAGGTGTAATTTTTTGTGTCTCTGAATTTAAGAACCGACTTACCGTATAAGCAGTGAGTTTGTTATGAAATACGGCAGCTCCTTTTAGACAAAGCAACATATTCAAAAAATTATTTGTTGTTCTTACCACACAACGTGGTAACGGCCTTGCCGCAGTGGATACACCGGTTCCCGTGAGATCACCGAAGTTAAGCACTGTTGGGGGTGGTCGGCACTTGGATGGGTGACCATCCAGGCCACCATGCGCTGTTGCCATTTTTAGGGGTGCACTCAGCCTCGTGATGCCAATTGAGGAGCTATTCGACCGAATAGTAGCGGCTTCGGTCAAGAATACCATCATAACGACCGGGAGAGCGGTTTGCTGACCCCACGCCCCTCCTATCCGCATCCTCCACTGAGGATGACACGGCGGTCGGATGGTCCCGGTAGGCCACTCGTGGCCTGAAGACGGAGTGCTTTTTTTTTTTTTTGTTTTCACTACACAACGTAGTTCGTGTTGCTCACAACTGACTAAATACCTCAACCAGCTACGGATATCCTCCTGGATTGGATAAGAACGTCTCAGACCTCTAGCGAATGAATTAGAAACAGAGAAATGTTGGATGCGTATCGAGCAATAATCTGCACTTACTGAACATGCGAACTGAGACCAGGAGTTCGTTATTAAGAATCTCCGTACTCAACAGTGACCGTTGGCTGTGTTGAGGTTCAAATGGCTCTGAGCACTATGGGACTCAACTGCTGAGGTCATTAGTCCCCTAGAACTTAGAACTAGTTAAACCTAACTAACCTAAGGACATCACACACAGCCATGCCCGAGGCAGGATTCGAACCTGCGACCGTAGCGGTCTTGCGGTTCCAGACTGCAGCGCCTTTAACCGCACGGCCACTTCGGCCGGCGCTGTGTTGAGGGTGAGAGGTCGATTACAAGTATCACTATGGGGAAGGACTTGGGCCACATGTGTGTCGTTATCATACGACATTGGCTACGAGCTAATATACTGCCGGATGACGTCGATTTTGATCTAATGAGAGCATAAGCCACCTGAGGTATAGTCACTGTACTGATAATGGTTCCAACGTCGTCCGCTCAGTGGCACAGCTACCAGAGCGCCATCTGTGTCTATCCTTTAAGAAGGAATGCTCACAGCCAGAAGGCTCAGCGTGATACAAACGTGAGAAGCAGGCAATCATGCCAAGGAGAGACGCACTCGTGCTTCCTACAGCCAATTGGGAGAGCTTGAAACGGGTTAGATTGTGACCTTCTGAGTGGCGGGATGATCCTTTCGGAGAATTGCCACACAAATTGGATGTGCTGCGTCAGTTGTACAACGATGCTGATATCAGTGATCAAGTGAACATTGTCACATCCATGCACGGGTTTCTGGACATCCACGCAGCACAAATGCCCGCCATGATTGTCGTATTGTAAGGCCAGCACTGGCAGACCGTAGAGGTACCACAGCACAGATAAGATGGCTTGTGAGCCCAGACGTGTCAAAACGAACTGTTGCGAACTGGTTATTAGAAGTAGGACTACGGGCACGCACGCCTCTAGCGCGTCTTGCATTCACGCCACAGCATCGAAGTACACGTCACGACACGTTCCATCAGAGGGATCATTTGGAAGATCGAATGGCGCGT
Source organism: Schistocerca serialis cubense (assembly GCF_023864345.2). Lineage (NCBI taxonomy): Eukaryota > Metazoa > Arthropoda > Insecta > Orthoptera > Acrididae > Schistocerca > Schistocerca serialis. Next base: position 468,439,718 of record NC_064643.1, read on the forward strand.
CGTGGTCTTCAGCGAAGAAAGCGATTCTGCCTGCACTCAATGACGATCGTTTGCGCGTACAACGTAGACCTGGTGGGTTCTGTCTCGCAGAGTGCATTCGTCCGAGACACACTGGCACCACCCCAGGCCTTATGGTCTGGGTTGCAACAAGCTACAGCTCAACGTGCTCTGCGAGACGTGCAGCAACTTCCCTGGCCAGCACGATCTCAGGACTCGTCTCCAGACGAACACGTGTGGGATATGATGGATCGAGAAGTGACGTGGGCAACTCGTCCACTGACAGCTCTTAAGAACTACGTGAACAGGTCGAGCAGACGTGGCATAAAGTATCTCCGGACAGTATTGGCCATCTGTACTATCGATTGGATGCGAGAGTCAGCAGCTGGATTGCCGCTTTTGGAGGCTACACCACTTAGTAATACGGATGTTGCAGCATAGGTCGATACCTGGTACCTCAGAACCGCTTGTGCTATTGATTTGTAAGTGTAATCATTTCATGTGCTCCATATGTACTGTTGCAACAATAAATCAAGTGAATTGGAAGCCTGTGAAAGGGTGTACCAATTTTTTTCAGGCAGTGTATGACGTCGCTGAGGTATGCTGGTTACTGTAGTTGGATTTAGACGTGGCGGTCTATGGCTCAACCTCTTGTAACCACAAAGGCTTTTTCTAGCATTATGAATTCCGTTCGATCGATGGGTAGCTCTATGAGTAAATAAACAACGAAATTTACATTCAAGTCACAAGAATGGTGACAAATCAAATGGCTTCCACGAGGACAGTAGACATGCGAAACTTTTTCATCATTAGCAGAAAAATGAAAGAATTCAGTCGTAGTTATTGTTGTTGTTGTGGTCTTCAGTCCTGAGACTGGTCTGATGCAGCTCTACATGCTACTCTATCCTGTGCAAGCTTCTTCATCTCACAGTACCTACTGCAACCTCCATCCTTCTGAATCTGCTTAGCGTATTCATCTCTTGGTCTCCCTCTACGATTTTTACCCTCCACGCTGCCCTCCAATACTAAATTGGTTATCCCTTGATGCCTCAGAACATGTCCTACCAACTGGTCCTTTCTTCTTGTCAACTTGTGCCACAAACTCCTCTTCTCCCCAATTCTATTCAATACGTCCTCATTAGTTGTGTGATCTACCCATATAATCTTCAGCGTTCTTCTGTAGCACCACATTTCGAAAGCTTCTATTCTCTTCTTGTCCAAACTATTTATCGTCCATGTTTCACTTCCATACATGGCTACACTCCATGCAAATACTTTCAGAAACGACTTCCTGACACTTAAATCAATATTCGATGTTAACAAATTTCTCTTCTTCAGAAACGCTTTCCTTGCCATTGCCAGTCTACCTTTTATATCCTCTCTACTTCGACCATCATCAGTTATTTTGCTCCCCAAATAGCAAAGCTCCGTTAATACTTTCAGTGTCTCATTTCCTAAACTAATTCCCTCAGCATCACCCGACTTAATCTGACGACACTCCATTATCCTCGTTTTGCTTTTGTTGATGTTCATCTTATATCCTCCTTTCAAGACATTCAAGACATTGTCAGTAGTAGTAATGGTGTATAACTTCATCCGAGTGAGATACAAAATGTAGAATTCAAACTATTTCATTAAAAAAATCTAATTAAAACAGTAAAATCTTCTTGCGATAGTCTTAGGAAACATTTATGAATATGTGTGTGTGTGTGTTTATATCCACTTTGAGGAATTAATTGACCAAAAAAAAATTGATGTGGTATGATTAGTAGTTAACCTGCCGTCCGATCTGATGTAGCAAGTAGTGCATATGACGAAATGCAACATAAATACCACAGACAGAATCTCTAATGCAGGACAGGAGCGGTGTTTCAACCACTGACGGCGTTTCAACGGAAGTGAAGTGAAAAGTATGTGGCAAAATGGAAACCTTTTATTCAGCTGCTCATTAGACGGACCCATAATTTACAGCTACAGTCTTACTGAAAACCTTGTGAACATAAGCATCGTCTGAGAACGAGAAAAAGTGTTTCGAATAGTAGAGGCCAAATGAATACCAAAGCATGGTTTTTATTTAGCGAACATTGCTGCTTACGCCATTGTCATAGAAGGTAGAAACTAGCTCAAGACATCTGATGGAGTATTTACTGATTTTTCTCCTCTTGTATGTCTGTATCAACGACATTTTATCACAGAGTATCAGAAATTGGCAAATGAAAAAGAGCAGAATAACAGGCTACTGAAGTAAGAAATGCCAAAATAACAATAATAATAATAATAATAATGTTATGTCTGTTCTTTCGGACATGCCTGGAAGAAAACGCCACACGTATAATTAAGGTGAGGATCGCCAATGATCAGTTCAGTGCGGACGCACGCCACACTCGAACTCTTACGGCAATCGGCGAAATGCCGGGACTAATGAGGATACTAGGCAAGGGACATGACTAGGGTGTGGAAAAGTTGAGATTTGGGTCTGTCGGGAGGCGTGCTAGGGTAGTCCTTGCAGTTTCGATGACCACTGTGTCCACATATCGCAGTGGTCAGCGCATCTGTCTAGAAAGTAGGAGACCCGGGTTCGAATTCCGGTGTGGCACAAACATTCAACTTGTCCATTGATTTAAATCGATAACCACTGGCACCCAATGTCATTAATTCCTTTGTGTCTTGAATAACAATGATGGTTCATTTTACAATGCTAATGTGTCTTGAATAACAATGTTGCTTCATTTTACAAAGCTAATAATGAGGAAAAAAGGGTAGGTGTTGGAGATTGCTCCTACTAGCTATCCTGGCATTCGCTTGGAACGAGCTTACTGATCATTGAAGTAGCACATCACGTTGACTGGATCGAGTAAACTAGTCCGTATGTTCTTTACATTAAGTCTCGCTCTGCTTTTGAATTTATTTCAGTCCGTTGCAATTTCTATAAAATAATCAAGTGGCCATGAAGCACTCAACTTTTCTATGCAATCAAGTGAGTGAAATTGACTTAAGTAAATCTGTTCGTAATATTCCTTCAGTGAATGGACGAAATATTCCAGCAGCAGACCCTTGAATTTGACTTTGAAAACCTTTGGTTTGTCATTGACAGGTGTCAGCTGTTGTGGATTTGAAATATATAGTATAGAGTGGCGCAAAAACTGTAACAGCCATTAGTTAAGGATGTTCCCGCAACAAGTAGGTCGAGGCCTGCACTGTGTTTATTGAATCTATATTGCTGTTCCTTTGCTTTTAACAGTTTAAAGTTATCGACTACAAATTTCATAAATGAGTAGAGGTACTATTATGCCAGTTTAAGGACTTCCAGCTTGATAAAATAGGTCTAGAGAGTCTTCCTGGATCAACAATAAGACAACATATTGTTCGACTGTATTGATATTTGACTAATAATACTCTTTCCGCCTGAAGTGAGCTGTTCCAAGATGCTATTAAATATGACAAGGAATGAAAGTATACAAAGAGTTTCAGAACTACAATGACGTACGCTGTGAGCAATATTATAATTACAGTGGAGCAGAACTTAACCTTTGTGAGAAGTTGAGAATACGCACTCTCCGACAAAGCTTCTCGTGTAACATCAGTTAAAGAAAGCTGATATGCCCTACTTAATTTATAGTATCATTATCTTAGGAAATCTGAATGTCAGTTTATTACGTAGCAATAGAAGTATACCCTCAAGGAGTTAGAGAACGTGGTCGTCCCAAACAGACGTGGGAAAGGACGATCGAGAGAGAAGCTGCAGAGGATGGGAACACCTGGAGTGAAGTGAAGAGACTTGCTAGAAATCGTACCAGGTGGAGGAATTTCGTCACAGCCCTATGTTCCAGAGGGAACGACAGGGGCTAAAAAAAAAAGTAGAGGGTGTAATACAGGTTGTGACGTTTTGGGGGTGTTTTGTGTACCACGACTTGGGCGCACTTTTTTAGATTTCGTGAAGAGAAACTAGGATGGTTTCTTTTTTGCAACACTCTCGGTGATCAAGTGATAAGTACTGCATTTCTTCTACATCTTGACAATTAGGATGCAGTGGGCAGTCCCATCTTCCAAGATGACATAGCAATCAACATTCTCGTTATTTTATATCTCTGCAGGAGCTAATCATCAATGAGTAGGTTCAGGTGGGTATGGCACGCCTAAGGAAATTTGTGGACTCCCTTCCTCGCCGAATTGAGGCCATTATCAAAGTTAGCGGCCATACACGATGAAAATGTGATCTCACCTGCAGGGGATAATTTTTTTTAGGTGTGCTCGAATACACTCGCTGATCAAAAATATCTGGACACCTGTTAGTAAATATTATCTACTGTCCATCCATCGCCTATATGTCGGCTTGAACTCTATTGGCTACACTTTGAGTGAAGTATCTGATTGTTTATGGAGGAAAGGCAGCCCATTCGTTCTCAAGAGCAGAAACCAGAGAAGGTGGTGAGTTTGGACGCTGGGGTCTGGAGCCAAATCAACGTTCTAACGCATACCAAAGGTGTTCCACTGGGTTCAGGTCGCGACTCTGTGCAGGCCAATCTATTTTTAGGGATTACAACTCTTCAAATATTTGAAGAAAAGCATTCTGAGCCATCAAGCGTTTGATGATGATGATATTTGGTTCGTGGGGCGCTCAACTGCGCGGTTATCAACTCCCGTACAAGTTCCCAACCTTTGCTCAGTCCAATATCGCCACTTTCATGAATGATGATGAAATGATGAGGACGACACAAACACCCAGTCATCTCGAGGCGAGCTGCGGACCCATCAAGCGAACATATACACCTTTATACAGGAGAATAAAGGTGTGTAAGTACAGCTGGCGACTCAAAATGCTTTTCTTCAAATATTTAGCGAATGCGATTTTCCACAAACCACTGAGTCTCCGATATTTCTTTACGAGAGGATATACTGTCATGCCGATACCATCAGTCGCCCTCCTCGATCTGTTCCTCTACTGTAAACAGTACACAAAGCTGTAAAATGTGTTTATATCCTTCCGCATTTAGCGTTTTCTCAAGCGCAGTAAGTAGACCACGCCCCAGTCACGAAAAACACCCCCATATCGTAACACCACATCCTCCGTCCTGTACTGTTGGCACTACACATCACGGCAGGTAACTTTCTCCAGAAACTCACTAAACCTAAGCCGCTCCGTCGCATTGTACAGGGTACGGCGCGTTTCGTCACTCGTTTCCAGTCATCCACAGTCCAATACCGTTACCCGTTGCACCACCTCCAGCGTCCCTTAGCACAGACTACAGAAACGTGTGGTTTATATGCAGTTCCTCGACCATTGTACCCCATTCTTTTATCTCCATTCGCAGTCATTGTGGTAGGTGCGCTGCTGCTACCACTAACAAGTGATTCCTTCCTCTGATTTAATGTGTTTTTTTACAACCACCCTCCGCAATGCTCCTTCGGTGGAGCAAGGTGGCGCAGTGGTTAGCACAATGGACACTCATTCGGGAGGACGACGGTTCAAACCCTCGTCCGGCTATCCTCATTTAGGTCTTCCATGATTTCCCTAAATCGTTTAAGGCAAGTACCTGGATGGTTCCTTTGAAACGGCACGGTCGATTTCCTTTCCCGTTCTTCCCTAATCCGAGCTTGTGCTCCGTCTCTGATGACCTTGATGTTTGGAAATTGGAAATCTGTGGTAAGATGGGGCCAAACTGCTGAGGTCATCGGTCCCTAAGCTTACACACTACTGAATCTAACTTAAACTAACTTACGGTAATAACACACCCACACCCACGCCCACGTCCGAGGGACGACTCGGACCTCCGACGAGAGCAGTGACAAGACGCCGAAGACCACGCGGTTACCACGTGGCACTGATCTCTCCTGTTTGACCTATTCTGTTGTTATTGCTTCTCTTCTGACAAAGTTTCCTGCCTCCATCTGAACTGTGGGTCAGCCTCCCGTGAATCTAGTCATAAATTCCGCATTACAGTGGGATGTCCGGTTGCTTTCGATCATCTAATGTGTAACTCGTTGTCAGGATGAACTAAAATACGTTGTAAGAACGTGGATGTATGGTCTCTTCTTGCAAGTGAGAGCGTATTAAATGTGAATATTCATTTCGAAGTTCATCCGGCAAGCCTCTTGATGATTCTTTAACTTACATCGGTTCTGTCGTCGGGGTTAGGTGCAACGCATAAGGTGAGAGTGAAAGAGTCAAGGTTTCGCCGAGGTCACTGTACCTCGACGCCAATTCCATCGCACCAGGAGCGACTGACGAAAGACCGGCGCCGCATGTGCTGGGCGGACATTTTTCCCAGATAGGGGCGCCGGTTATCGCACAATATAGGCCGGCGGGCATAATTGATTCTGGCGCGCGGCTCGGCCCGTGGCAGGAGATAAAGCGTGGCCGATAGCGGGTTGCGGAGGGGGGGGGGGTGGGGGGGAGGGGGGGTTAGCCAGGCGGGCAGATTTAACTTCCGTGCGTCAGCCAACCGCTACGGGCCTGCGCGCAAATACCGGCTGTTTGCTCTGCATAATTTGCAATGCAGATTACGAGCGAGAGAAAAAGAGCCATGCAAATCGGCCAATATTTGTGTTTTCTAAAGCGCATACCTTAGGCGCGGATGGCAATGGACTGATGTCACGGGTTGGCAGCACCAAATGTTACGTCAGCCCAGCTAAACAAACACATATCATAAATCCGCTACACATGAGACCTGTTAAAGACGATGTAGGCTTCAGAACGCCTGGAATATAGAAAACACGGCATGACTATCAACAACTTTTGGTCGCAAATACAGTGCGCACTGTTAAAAACCATGAATGCTTCTTTCCTCCTACGATATCCAGAGAAACCAGCGGTGCTGGCTTCTTAGAGAACCGACATCCGATGCTGATTGCAGAGTTACTCTACTGCTGCCACCGTACGTTTCGTGTAAGAAGAGCGAAGATTCTAGTCCTGATTACGTGTTTAACGAAACCGAACAGCTAAGACGCCGGTCTCCTATTCACCGCTAAGAGAGAAGTGGTGCATCCAATCTGTCTCTGTATAGAGCAGATTCTGTGCGCAAGTATTCTACACGTTTGCGTAGCGTGTACCTAAGGAGGAACATGGGAACCAGGCCAATTTTCACACACTGCAAAGTGGAAAACGCCTAAAAACCGTTCCAGGCTAACAGGGACGCCGAGACGCCGTCTTCTATCCACCGGGCTGATCTGATCTGTGGCCGGCATACCTCCCTTTCCCAGAAGCGGTCACGTTAACCCTTCCATGCTTAAATTTATTTTGCAAATATCTGAAGGTCAAAAGCTATCTTCCTTTGTGATAAATAATAAACCTTCTCTACGAAAACAATTTTAAGCTGACTGATTTTGAAAATCGGTTAAGTGGGACGCAAGTGTCCCACGGACCTAACTAGATCCATGTTTTCATGTGAAGCTACGATTTTCGGAGTCAAAGTTTCGATTTTAGAACGAGTGTATCACGATGGCAATTCTGCAAAAAGTGTGACAGATGACTACCAATACAAATTTATTCTCCTGAGAACGAAAAACATGAAATATCGCACACAAGTTCTCAACATATAGTTTGAAGATGGCTTTGACATAACACACACCGATCTTTTCTAGGTTCTATGAAGTTTTCTGGGGCATATACGACCGACTGCACACAGAGTAAGTACAAACCAGCAGAATTACTGATGTGTACAATAATTTTTCAAAACAATGCCTATGATATGTTAGAAAACACAGTTACTTCACACATTTTTGGAGTAGAGAATATGGTGGTCCAATCTGATTTTCGTGAAACAAACCCACTGTGCCACCTATAAAGAAACGCTGCGATATTTGGTCGCTCACAGTCGTCTATATGTCCACCGCATGGTGCCAAGTACTTTTCTTCTAGTCCAAAACCTGTCGCTGCATGCTACTACTAGATAATTATGAGACTACATATTACTTTAGTGAGACATAAGCATCCCACCAACCACGAAAGGGTTAACTCGCGCTGCTACCCGGGCGGGTGGACAGGGGAAATAAGAAAATTCACAGCAGATACGGAGACTCGCTCCATTTGAAAATGGAATGGGAAAGGGCACGACTAGCCGTGGTAAAAGGTACCCTCCGTCAAGCACTTTATGATAGCTTACAGAGTACTGAAGCAGATGTAGGTGCTTTGGAAAACGGCGACCAAACTGCAATTACTCAATAAAGACAGCCGCTTGGAGCTAAGCACTACCTGGGGGACCGGCTATCGGAACACTGAAGAGGACGCGACGGACGCGGCAACGGAAACGTTGCCTTATGTGAGCTGGACCGTATCCTACGAGACATACAGTAGAGCGACAATTGACGAGTTGCCTGCGTGACGTCACGAAGTAAGTGCCGCGCCATGGTGAGTCGTATGTGAAATTCCATCGTAATCTTGGAAGTCCGGTAGGTAACGGCAGAATCCTAATCTCAAAGATTACGCGTGTGTGCTCCTTGCATTCAGCACTTAACAGCTGCGCGAGGGCCATCAGCTGTATTTGAGCTTTGTCGGAATTGAATTTACTTCTAGGTTTGTGTGTATATGTATCAGAAAACCGTTCACAAACTGAAGGAAATGATAGGTAAACCATCACGAGTCTGTTACACAGATCTTAGATTGTGAAAAGAAACCGAGAATAAAGAATGTGTTAAAAATGAGATCAGTCGCATTTGGAGACTTCTAAGTAAAAGATCTGACACTGAATTCCGTAGAAACGCCTGATGAGCAAATATCTGTTAGACATTTAGAGCGCGTTCATGAACGTGGAAGTAAAACAGAAAACTTTCAGAATAATTAAGATTGGGTAGTTTGTTGATTTGGGGGACAAGATGAAACAGGGTTGTCACCGGTCCCATAGAATTAGGGAAGGAAATAAGGGCGTGCCCTTTCAACGGAACCATCCCGGCATTTGCCCAAAGCGGTTTAGGGAAATCACGGAAACTTAAACCAGGATGGCCGGACGCGGATTTGAACCGTCGTCCTCCCGAATGCGAGTCCAGTGTGCTAACCACTGCTCCACGGTAGAGTGACTTACGAGTATTGTTCTATAGAGGAGATTACGAAGGGCATTGTTTATTATAAATCATAAACAGATGCGATAAATGTAAGTACTTGTTGCAGGAGGTGATGAGTTCACTGCAAACGGGATAAAAAATGGTTCAAATGGCTGTGAGCATTATGGGACTTAACATCTGAGGTCATCAGTCCCCTAGAACTTAGAACTACGTAAAGCTAACTAACCTAAGGACATCACACACATCCATGCCCGAGGCAAGGATTCGAACCTGCGACCGTAGCGGTCGCGCGGTTCCAGACTGTAGTGCCTAGAACCGCTCGGCCACACCGGCCGGCTCTAGAAACTGAGTGAGAATATATAAGGGGCCAGGCTACCTACGGAATATTTTTGTCCGACAGAGTTATCCTCTTGTCCGTTACTTAAGAATAAAAAGGATTTACAACAGAACTGATATTGTTAGTGTTTAATTCAGGTTTTACTCGAAAACTGTTCATTTGTGATGCGTTGCAAAAATAAGGAAAACAATACAGATTTGTCATATAGTGCTACGATACGCAGTCAACAAAAAGGTAAAATGAAAAACTACAAAACAATGAGACATCAAACTATGAAACTCGTTTCGATACTTTGTCGAACTTACATAAAAAATGTTACTGTTTTTCATAAACAACTTTTGTATTTATCTATAATAAAAGGAAACTCTTCCCTTTAATAATGATGAAGAACTTTGCACTGAGTACAAAATAACAGCAAGAATTATTCACATTCTTTGTGTTTGTGCATGTAAACTGTACTTGCATAAAAAGTAATTGCGTTGGTAATATAATACAGCCGAAGTTACAGGATCAACTAATTTTTAATACTTATAAAATGCAATTTATGTTCTGTAAGGATATAAAATATACTATGGACTAACACTGAGTGACATGTGGTTCCAACTACGTGGAAAAAAAAAAAAAAAGAAAAACAGGAAGTCGTCTGCTCCCATTTCTCTTACATACTGATTTATGTTTCTTTCCTCACTAATTTTACGAATACTGCCGGTAATCTTACCATTTACTGCATCATTCAAATGTTTTTTTTCCGGTCTTTGATCACAACATCAATTCTTTTGACGATCGTCAAAAGAATTGATATTGTGATCAAACACTGGAATAAAAAACATTTGACAGTACTGGATCACTGCTCATATACGCTACTATGTCTCAGCTGGTGATACTGCATCATTTATGTAGTGTACCAAAACTACCGAACAACAGTTTTGGTAGAGCGCAGCTCTACCGCGGAGCAGTCCTCCGAAAGCTCGTGGATATTTTACCCTCCGGTAGAAAGCTGGTGTGCAGTAGATTCACGGGCCGTACTTTCGTGTCTAACGCCGAGAAGGAGGCACGGGCACTGTTGAGGTTCTGCATAGCTGTTAATGGCATTTACCCAAGTACGATCCACGCATTTCCCTCATTCGTACTCTAGAACTTGACGAATAAACGTCTTCATTCTCTCCGTTGGGGTTTATTGCACCCCACCTTTTCGTGCTTGTTGCCTGGATTTTCAACACTGCTGCCCCGGATTTAAGTGGCAGATACTTTGTAGACCAGGGATACGTTATCACTATACAGTATTACAAAGGTCTTACATTTTCCGATGTAAATAACAATTGTTTTATAACTGGGCCACTGATATTCGTCTGTTGTATTAAATTATAATTATTTAATTACAATCCATTAAATTATGCATATTATATTATCTTTTAGATATCCCCATACAGATGGGAAAGTGCTGGGCTGAAGAAGCTACTGGAAAACGTGGAAGACGAGGAGGAGGAAGCCGAGAATGTGGAGGCTCACCAACTGCACGAATCGCTACCTGTTGTTGATGAGGGTGAGAAGACTGAAGGTCAAACTGCACAGTGTGAACACGACACTGACTCAAATGAGGATGCGACGATGGAATCGACGGTCATATGTGACGACTTCTACCGCGGAAAGGATTGCGTCACCAAACTGATGAATCCTCTAGGCCCACAGAAGGTTAAGACCAGATCTTGAAACATCATCAAAGAAGCTCATGGACTAACGGGAAACGCAAGGAATGCAAAGACTCCAGAAGAAGCCCTTAAACTTTTCATTAGATCAGAGATCATCCAGATCGTCGTCGACTGCACCAACGAGAAGATAGAGATGTGTACCGAAAACTACAAGACAAGACAGATAGCCTGTACGGGAAGACGGACAAACCTGAGGTCATGACTCTCCTCAGGCTTTATCTAAGGGGGGATTCAAGGCTGGACGAACGAACCTGGCAAAGTTCTGGGCAACCGATGGAGCTGGTGTTGAGATCTTCCCACTGACAATAACCATTACCCTAGTCAGATTCCTCCTGCACTGGCTCAGGTTTGACGATCTCAGTACCCGGCAGGCTCAGAGTGCGCTGGATAAACTTTATCCTATCCGTGAACATCGCTGGAATCAAGGCGCAAGTGATCCACTTCCACTCGCCTCGGGCAACCCTTACATATTCACAATTCTTTTAAACCCTCGCCCTAGTCCTCACCCTTCTTCGAGGCCAGCTTTACAAATGCCAGCAGCCAGCTAGGCATCTTCCTAACCGTTGCAGCAGCGCCTCAAGAACTTCGTTCCTAGTTCCAGCAGCCAAGCCGTGACACCACCTGCGCCAAAAAAGGTGAAGAAGAATACAAGGTGTGGGCCGTGCAGCTGCACGGAGGGTGGAAAGACGAACTACGTGTCCAAAGGCAGCGGCCAGCACATGCGACCTTCCTTTGTCCCGACTGCGTACCTAAAGCTGAAGCACCTCCAACTGACTCCCAGGCCGTTGTGAGGGGCAAACACGTGTACAGATGTAGAATTTGAACGTTTATTGTATGTAAGCACTAATGTGTTCACTGTCATATGTTATAAAGATAAATAAGTTTATCTATTGTAAAATGTTCTAAATCTGTAATAAAGTGTGAAACAGAAACGAAACGTAAAACAGCAAAGTGTTAGGGATCTTACACGGAAAATCAATGAGGCAGCATAGTTGGTGACATTGGGATGTACTGCACTCCGCCTGTGTGTTGGTGGTATAGGGTCCACCTTCTAACGGGGAGTTAACCACCTGGTTCTTCGAAAAAAAAATGATTAATTTCTATCGCAGCGAGACCATGCATTCCCACATTCGTGTAGAGTCTTGTACTGAGGGCTGCAGAAGTACTAGTGTTGGCACAGCTGTGGGAAGAAGGACGGCTAGAAATTTGTCTCGACAGCGTCGGTTTAGGATTTAATGCCCTGCCGGAAGTCGCCTGAGACGGAGAACAAGCTCGAATCGAACAAAGATGGCGCAGGAAATCAGTGTGTGGCCTGAATCGATTTAGAGAAAAACTTAAAGCAGTATGATCGGAAAAAAATGAAAATACCTCTCTCGCGGCACGAGACCATTGTCTTGTCCAGACCTTCACCTCGCACACTCGAGTTCGATAGACTGAAGAATGATTTTCCAGCTGAATGGATTTAGGACAGGTTTACACAAGATCCGAAAGGACAAAAGTTGTATTCCTCATATGTCGAAAGTAAGGATGGTGGATTACGGTTTAGCCTCCCATATGTGTCCTCTTTAGTGAAACCATTGCGAAGTTTCCCGCAATCAATGTAGGGGAGGGGGGGGGCGGGGGTGGGGGAGGGGGACCTCGGAAAATCTAAACACGCGAATCCAATGCCTTAACCAAAAGGCAATCTCGCTCGGTACTAGCCGATCGTGAAAAGATATTTTTAAGCAGCTGCTTGACTTAAATTACTCATGGTTTGATTTCTTTATCTTTTTTGCAGAACTCTTACATATCAGTAAGATTCTTCTTAATGTGTGACCACGTAATTATATGATGAAACTACCAACCTTTCGGCCATTATTGCAGGCACCCTTCGTCAGACTGACTTACAGAGACTGCCTCCAGTGGTAACCGCAAGGTTTTATTTTAAAAGACAATGACGTGACATAACACACCTAGAAAAATAATGTTCAAATGGACCCCGGCAGCTAAGGCATACGTTGATTCACCTGTACTTAGTTACCCACAGCCAGCCGAGGTGGCCGAGAGGTTCTAGGCGCTACAGTCTGGAACCGCGCGACCACTACGGTCGCAAGTTCGAATCCTGCCTCGGACATGGATGTGTGTGATATCCATAGGTTAGTTAGGTTTAAGTAGTTCTAGGGGACTGATGACCTCAGAAGTGACCTCCCATAGTGCTCAGAGCCATTTGAACCATTTGAAGTTACCCACACGACTGGAGACTCATGTCCAAAAGTGCCAGTGAAATGGCTGATGATGATGACATCCCCTGCTTGTTACCACTTTTAACACTATTTGTTTATGGTTTATCTAATATTTTTATAAGTTTTTGCTTTAAAATCTTCACATATTGATACTATATTTTCTGTATATGTAAAGTATGCTGTCCTGGAGGTTGAAGTTCTTTGCATTGTATGTGAGTAATGCGTGTAAAAAACTATGTAAATTGTTTATTACGTTAAATAATTTTCTGATGACAATTTGTATCTAAAAATATTTGTGTGTATATATTTTAAACCACTAAATGAACTTGGAACAGTTGTTCTAGCTTCAGTATAATACTATTCATATTGCGTTTCTTTCTAACCACTGGGAACCATCTGAGGAAAAGGATTTAATAGTCTGATTTACTTATTCATTGACACAACACACGGTCAAATCCTGTAAAAAGGGTAACTCTATTGATTAGCTTTTCCTATTAACAGAATTACCCTCCGTAATGTACTTTATTTGGAAACTGAACTAAATTTAGTGGCAACATATAGACACCGTTTTCTATTATTTAGGTAAAAGCATGCTAAATTACAATAGTAGTGGTAGGGTTATACACTGACGTTATAAATGAACCGAAATATGTCTCTAATCAAGGGAATATGAGATTCTTATTCCGATTTTGGTGACTGATACAAGAAAGTTCTCAGAATGAAATTTTCACTCTGCCTCGGAGTGTGCGCTGAATGAAACTTCCTAGCAGATTAAAACTGTGTTGCGGAACGACACCTCCCGCCGGAGGTTCGAGTCTTCCCTCGGACATGGGTGTGTGTGTTGTTCTTAGCATAAGTTAGTTAGCTTACGTAGTGGATAAGTTTAGGGACCGATGATTTCAGCAGTTTGGCCTCTTAAGAATTCACACAAATGGTTCAAATGGCTCTGAGCACTATGGGACTTAACTTCTGTGGTCATCAGTCCCCTAGAACTTAGAACTACTTAAACCTAACTAACCTAAGGACATCACACACATCCATGCCCGAGGCAGGATTCGAACCTGCGACCGTAGCGGTCGCGCGGTTCCAGGCTGTAGAGCCTAGAACCGCTCGGCCACTCCGGCCGGCAATTCACACACATTTGAACACTTGGGGAGCGAGACTCGAACTCAGGACCTTCACCTTTCGCGGGCTAGTGATCTACACAGTTTTATTCTGACGGGAAGTTTCAAGAGAGTTCTCATTTGCTCTGGTCCTTAATGCCTGCTCAGATTTTTCGTCAAATGTCTCCAACCGGGAAAGCGGTGTAGAACGTTTGAGTCGTTAATCACATACGACAACGCCAAGGCTAAATAATGTCATCCAGCACGACATCAGGTCACGTGAGAATCCAGGGAGGTACGCACGTCGACACGATGTAAGGAGACGCTTGTAAGAGTAACTAAGTACTGCTGCGTGTTATACCAATGGGTGCTGTTATCTTAGGTGTTGCGTAAAAGAAAAGAAAGGAAAAGAGATGGGCATACGACGTAACAAACTGTGAGAGGATAAATCAACAATTAAACGATTCCTCCAGTCATCCAAGTATTGAGAAATGGCTTCAGCACGATTATTAATCACCTAGTTTCAAATTTGGGTTCTATTTTAAGCAATGACGGGAAACGGGGAAATTTATGTAGGCACAATCTGGCACTCTATTGAAATTGCTCGGACGGTGATTATATTATCAATTCCACAAGTCTCACAACATTTATATTTTAATAATACTTCTTACTTTACCTCCTATTTTTAGAATTCAAGTTTTCCCTCGTTTTTTCCTTTTTTTATTGTAAAATGGTACGAATCAATTTATTTTCCATTTTCTTTACGCGTGCATCTACTGACAGTGCCACTGTAAGCCATTAAATCAATGAATAACTATTCTAACAACAACAGTCGATAATTAATGAGACAAGTTACTTACGTTAAGCTCAAAATAAGCGTTAGTGCTGGTCTAGAAGCGTGGAAAAGCATCAAGATTGTTTCCAGATTTATTAACGCCTCGGCACCAGCATTTGAAATGGCAACCCAGAATTCCAGCTAGCATGACAAACGGTTCACAGAATAGTCTACTGATTCATTTTATTTGTTACTGGAAGTTTCTGTAAGAGCAACCACTTCCGCAATTTTCATCTTACGCTCCTCGGGACTATTCGCGTCAAGTAGACTGAATAATGCGTTTCTGTTGCCAGTATGCAGAGAACAAAACTGAATTCAGGCAATGCGCCAAAGCGAATGCTCTTCCTCCGCCTAGTAAACAAAACACGGCGAATGCAGCGGGGGTGTCGTGACAGCGCTGTGTCGCCGCCAGCAGACCGCCGGTAAACAATGCGGCAGACTCAACACAGCGCCGCCCGCGCGCTCTAGCGGCGCCCGCTGTAAACATGGGAGCCCGAGCCCGCAGCGCGTCCAGGCTGGAACATTAGGATCAGCGTGCAGGGTCACGTTCGCCTCCAGTGGTCACGGGTAATGTGGCTTGCACCTCACTGCAGTTTATGTGCGTTCCAGTGATACCTATTTGTTCATTTGCGAACATGGCAAGCGGATGTAACTCCAGGTTGAAGGTCATAGTTCAGTTTGAACCAAATAAGAACGAAAATATTCGGCTGTCGTTTCTGTATTACAGAAATAACTGGCAGATGTTGTCATCGACAAGTGTTTGTATTGCGAAATGTTACAAAACTTATAAAATACAGAGTTGCTGTAGACGGCAGCTCTCATGGTATGTCATACGTACTCTCGCTTGATGTAGTCTGAAGAATAAGATCTTCACGGGCTTGCAGCCACGTCAAGTGGTCGAATCAAGATATTAGATACCAACGAGTAGATATCAAACTGTTGTGAATGTAGTAACGGAATCCTACTGTTAATTCAGCCCAAACATCCGTGATAGCAGAGCAGTGTTTCCCTGCTACATTTCCTTAAAGGCAGCTGATAGCACGTTTGCTAATTAAACATTTGTGTGACAGCGTGTCAGTCACTACTACTTCTAAAATTTTAGGTGGCAAAACGCACCTCCACTACATATAACGCCTGTTACCTCTAGTTCCTCCCTCTGCCATAAAAAAAATCACAAATTCCAATTTTTTTGAACTCGTAATGAAACTGCAGTGAGAAATCATTTTTTGCTCGTCACACGTAAAACGGCCCATATCTCAACAGATGTTGGTTTCTGGGCCCACAATGATTATAGGAACCTTTCTTCCAGTTTTGACCAATGCTGCCCCCTTGCAGGAACATGTGACGCATCTTTTAAGCACCCTATGTAATTTAAAAAAATATCGTTTACTCTGGCACAATGTTAGGCATTTGTAATGATGATGATGTTTGGTTTGTGGGGCGCTCAACTGAGCGGTCATCAGCGCCCGTAGCAAGTCCCAATTTTTACACAGTCCAAATTTTTTACAAAATTCAATCTAGGCAATGTCACAAATGATGATGAAATGAAGAGGACAACAAAAACACCAGTCCCAGGGCAGAGAAAATCCCAAAACCGGCCGGGAATCGAACCTGGGACCCCTTTATCCAGAGGCAGTTGAGGCATTTGTGGTATCATTGTAGTGCCCTCATGACTCCTTTGCCTAGTGGTGCACTCTAGCCTAGAAAGTGGCTTGCCATTTGACTGCTACTCCTGACAGGGCAAGCCAATCGAAAGCTAACTCCGGCAGGGTCGCCACTTGAAAGCTAACTGTCGTCTTAATATCAATGTAACAACGAGACCAAAGTTAGAACTATTTGCAAATTGTTTGTAGCTGTTTTATCGGAAATCCCGTATAAATACGCATCTGAAACTTGTGAGTGGCTTACAGCTCTCTCGGGCCCTGAAAAGCTGATGCTGTGGGAAGTTACACTTGTCTTCGCATGCGGCCCTCCGTGGGGAGTTCCTTGCGACGGGCACCGCCCCCACGTGCCCGCCGGCGCCGCTTCGCCGAAAGCCTGTTGCGGCGCCGGTCTGCAGAGGGCTTAATTAGGACCCGCGGTGCCGTAATTGGCCGACGGCGCTGGCACCGGCGTCGGCGTCGGCGTCGCCCTCTGCCTCGCCATCGACCGACGCGCGCCCGCTGGCTGCTGCCCGCTGCTGGCGCGTTCACACCAAAAGCCGGCCAGTCGCACACTCACACCTGCTGCCGGTATTGTCTCCTGGCTGGGTCTGTCACCGTCTGCTAGTCGATCCCTCTACCAGCACCCGGCTGTATTTCAGCTCTAATCAGAAGTATCGTTTAATGTGCCCCAGTGCGCAGTGAAAGACATTGCTTCAAAGCAACACGTTGTTACAGAGGCACGAAGAATAACATGCACAAGTTACTACTGCAACGCTAACAGCAAAATTCCTCTTCGTAGAACACAGTACTTAGCTGGCCATCACAACTGCTACACCCAGAAGGGTAGCGACTAAAGGAACTTTACTTATTCTGGTTCAAATGGTTCAAATGGCTCTGAGCACTAGACGACTTAACTTCTGAGGTCATCAGTCGCCTAGAACTTAGAATTAATTAAACCTAACTAACCTAAGGACATCACACACATCCATGCCCGAGGCAGGATTCGAACCTGCGAACGTAGCGGTCGCTCGGCTCCAGACTGCAGCACCTAGAACCGCACGGCCACTCTGGCCGGCTACTTATTCTGCGTGTACAGGGTGAAAAGTATTTAAACCGACAAACTCTGGGAGGTTGTAGGAGACATCAAAACAAATATTTTTCCCTGATGTCATTTTTTCCTATGAGGAGTATTTAAACTGGTAGAGGAAGATTTCTCTGGCGGCAAATTAATTAAACCAATAAACACTTTCCGATTATTTTATGACCAAGATACAATACATTAACACAACCCAATTTCAGTTACAGTAGATTTTCAAAAATGCCTCCATTGACACGTAAACAAAGGTTACACCGTCGGGTCATGTTCTGTTTGACACGGGCAAAAACCCCAGGAGTATCCAGAATTGTTCCTGCTGCTGCTGCTACTATCCGGGCAACCAGATCCTCTTCTGATGCAACAGGAGTTGCTTAAACAAGTTTGCGCATCTCTCTCCACACAAAACAGTCCAGAGGGGACATATCTGGAGATCGAGCAGGCCACGGTACAGGACAATCTCTGCCAATGCACGTTTCTGGGAACCGTCGGTCCAGGAATCGACGCACACAACTGAAATGTGCCGGCGCCCCGTCATGTTGGAACCACATGCATTGTCTTGTAGGAAGGTCTTCCAGCAATTCTGGCAATGCTCTGGCGAGGAAATTGCAATAGTGCCTGCCATTTAATGGCCTAGATAGCAGATACGGCCCAATTAAACAGTCCCCAACAACACCGACCCACACATTAACGAAGAACCGCACTTGATGAGCCATAGTAATTGTGGCATATGAGTTATCCTCACTCCAAATATGCGAATTGTGCATGTTGAAGACTCCATCACGCCCGAACGTTACTTCATCGGTAAACAACACAGAGGCTGCAAATGTAGATTTCACACTATTCCAGGTACCACTGCAAATACTGTGCTTGGGTGGATAATCAACTGGTTCCAGGTTGTGGACACGTTATAAGTGAAATGGACGTAACAATTGCTCTCGAAGGACTGTTTTTACATTCGTCTGACTCGTCTCCGTGTTACGTGCAATTGCACGAGTGCTGATTGAAGGATTCCGCTCCACATGCTGCAAGACAGCTTCCTCAAATTGCAGCGTTCTTACCGTGCGACGGCGTCGCTGTCCAGGTAATCTGCTAAATGACCCGGTCTCACGGAGGCGTTGGTACACAGCAGGAAAGGTCGTATGATGCGGGATACGGCGATTAGGAGCCGGCCGAAGTGGCCGTGCGGTTAAAGGCGCTGCAGTCTGGAACCGCAAGACCGCTACGGTCGCAGGTTCGAATCCTGCCTCGGGCATGGATGTTTGTGATGTCCTTAGGTTAGTTAGGTTTAACTAGTTCTAAGTTCTAGGGGACTAATGACCTCCGCAGTTGAGTCCCATAGTGCTCAGAGCCATTTTGAACGGCGATTAGGATATTGTTGTTGATAAACCCGCTGTGCAGCTCGTCCGTTGTGTTGCGCTACGTAGTACGCACCAACCATATCAGTGTACTCACTCCAGGTGTATCGCTCCATTAGTAAACAGAGACAATGCACTACTACACTGGTGGACAGCAGATGCCCTCTAACAACTGAAGATCGTGGTATGGCCTCTAACGACTGAGAGAGTAATATGGCCTCCATCAGTTTAAATAATCCTCATAGGAAAAAAGACATTAGGGAAAAATATTTGTCTGGATGTCCCCTACAACCTCCCAGAGTTTGTCGGTTTAAATACTTTTCACCCTGTATAGTGTGCAGGAAGAATATGTGATCAAATTTGTAGGGTGCGAAGTTTAGTATACAAGAGCTGACCCTGCTGGCTAAAAGTATGGCTGTAAACCAGCTGGTCATCGCGTCAGTCTGAGCTTCGATAACAGATACATGTATTTTATCCCTACGGCTTCAACTCTTTGCTAGAATTCAGTCGGTCGTAGTCGCTGGCGAGCTGGCAATTTCTCGGCAACCCATGGTTGAATCACCTGGAGGACGTCTCTGTGTCAGCGTTATCGAGATGGCGGGCCATTAATTTCATGCAGCAAATACATAAATAAATAATACATAGGACAGGACAACATGCACAATGATAGCATTTCAGCACAATTGTACAACGTAAGCAGGAGTGATGCCATCTACGCGGGGACGTCAAAAAGTAAGTTACACATTATTCTCGCAGGCTAAGTAACTTTCATTTAATGCTGCACTATACACAGTTCAAAGTGACGCATATACACTGAAAACCCATAGAAATTGGTACACCTGCCTAATATCGTGTACGGCCCCCGCTACACGCAGAAGTGGGGCAACACGACGTGGCATAGATTCGACTAATGTCTGAAGTAGTGCTGGAGGAAACTTACACCACGAATCCTGCACTGTTGTCCATAAATAAGTAAGAGTACTATCTTCTGAATAGCACATTGCAAGGCATCCCAGATATTCTGGGGAGCTTGTCGAGCAGTGGAAGTGTTTAAACTCGGAAGAGTGTTCCTGGAGCCATTCTATAGCAATTCAGGACATGCGGGGTGTCGCACTGTCCTTCTGGAATTGCCAAAGTCCGTCGGAATGAACAATGTACATGAATGGATACAAGTGATCAGGCAGGATGCTTACGTATGTGTCACCTGTCAGAGTCGTATCTAGACGTATCAGGGGTCCCACATCACTCCAACTGCACATGTCCCACACCATTACCGAGCCTCCACCAGCTTGAACACTTCGCTGCTAACATGCAGAGCCCATGCATTCATGATGTTGTCTTCATACACGTACACGTCCATCCACTGGATACAATTTGAAATGAGACTCGTCCGACCAGGCAACATGTTTCCAGTCAACAACAGTCCAATGTCGGTGTTCACTGGCCCAGGCGAGATGTACAGCTTTGTGTCGTGCAGTCATCACAGATACACGAGTGGCCGTTCGGTCCGAAAACCCATATCGATGATGTTTCGCTGAATGGTTCGCACGCTGACACTTGTTGATGGCCCAGCACTGAAATCTGCAGCAATTAGCAGAAACGCTGCACTTCTGTCACGTTGAATGATTCTCTTCAGTCGTCGTTGGTCCCATCCTTGCAGGATCTTTTTCCGGTCGCAGCGATGCCGGAGATTTGATGTTTTACCGGATTCTAATGTTCAACCGTACAGTAGTGAAATGGTCGTACGGGAAAATCCCCATTTTCAAATGGCTCTGAGCACTATGGGACTTAACATCTCACGTCATCAGTCCACTAGAACTCAGAACTACTTAAACCTAACTAACCTAAGGACATCACACACATCCATGTCCGAGGCAGGATTCGAACCTGCGACCGTAGCGGTCGCACGGTTCAAGACTGAAGCGCCTAGAACCGCTCGGCCACCTACGGCCCGCATGCTGTGCTCCATCGCTCGTGCGCCGACTATAACACTCCGTTCAAACTCACTTAAATCTTGATAACCTGCCATTGTAGCAGCAGTAACCGATCTAACAACTGCGCCAGACACTTATTGTCTTATATAGGCGTTGCCGACCACAGCGCCGTATTCTGCCTGTTTACGTATCTCTGTATTTGGATATGCATGCCTGTACCAGTTTGTTTGGCGGTTCAGTGAATAAGGCATCATTTTTCAACGTAGTCGCCGCCGAGGCTCGATAAACAACGGTCGCAACGTTCTGGTACTCGTTCAGTTCCTCGGGGATAGGAACCCGCTCCTTGGTCGCAGAATCATTCGAGAACCTCTGTGTGTACGTCCTCATCATTGGAAAATCTCTTTCCCGCCAGATGTTCTTCCAGTTTGCCGAAGACATGGAAATCGCATGGTGCAAGATTTGGCACCTATGATGGATCAGTTTCATCCAAGTCTGCACAGCTTTGATCCAATTGTTCGCACCATTTACCTACGGCCGGGTGCGACATTGCGTATGGTCCATACACCGCCAGAATTTCACAGCGAATTTGTGTGGAATATAGACGTTCTGCCCAAAAGAACCGTACTGTCCCGAGTACTTCAACTCTGGAGTATGTTTCTAGTTGCCGCGCCGTTTCAGTCGTGCATTATGAAGCATACCGCAGAGGAAACCCGGAATATGTACTCTCGTCTAACAATACGCCACCTCAGTTGCATAATGGACTTACTGTGGGACAACATGTGTGACTTATTTTCTTAAGTCCCTACGCGTATTCCACTTATTAGGAAAGATTACACAGTGGGTTTCTGTTTGAGAAATTACGTTTGAATGTTAGTTGTTTGTGAGAAAATGGTGTTGTACTTCGGGTAGGAAAGCGAAATGTCTAGCAGCACAGCGGCAGGATCATAGCCCATACAAATTACTGTTTATCGCTCCAAGACATTACTCACGACGGCCGGAATTTTACCATTGTCATCTGAATATGAAATCGATGGATTCAGGGCAGTCATACGCAACGTGGTACAGGATCTCATCGGCCCCATACGACCAGCGTACGAGACGGCGGACACATTGCTCGCTATGTTGTGCTGGATCGTACAAAAACATCATGTCTCTCGAGTGGGAAAATGGGTTTGTTGGCAGCAGAACACGTAGCCACATTGGCAGCGCGGCGATGTCAGGAGCAATACGAAATGCCAGTACGGTGACCACTGTTGCAGCTTCCCTTGACGCGGCAGCAGAGAGAAGGGTGGCGACTGTGGTGCGCTTAACGACAAACTGTAGAAGTGTGCGCATGTATTCGGGTGTCGAAAGCCCCGAGGGAAACGCAATTGGCTTTATACGGGCCTAGCAAATGGCGTTAGTGTGACTAGGTAAACAATACGATTATATCTCGTAAGCAAACCTGTATCTTGGACAAAAGGTGTTACATTTCTGAAATGTTAAGGCCGGTGGTTGCGCTCTATTTTCGAAGTACGTAATGTTAATTTTCAACAAGATACTGCAAGACTGCATATTCCCGCGCTGACGCAAACTGTACTCTAGATCTTTCACCCACTGGAAAAAAATCTGGTCATTGGGTGCCACCAGATTGACACACCACCACTCACCAACCACTACGCTACATTAAGCTTAATTCGACTCTCTGCGCAGCCGAGTTCTATCTAGTCTTTCTTGCTGCCAGAGGTGGCACCTCTGTGTACTAAATTTCGCAACCTTTATAGCCCGGAATCTCCTACACGAACAATGAAAGTTCGTTATTCGATCGCCTTCCTGGTGTCGGAATTTTTATGACCAACAGCGCACTTTGATTAAGCTTTGCACAGGTGAGTTGGAAAGTGTATCTAGTATGCCTATAGATAGTGTCACGTCGCTTTTTTCAGTTCTGAGGTCACAGTAAGCGCGTAAAGATGCCTAGAAAATACTGTGTCCCGCCATGTATGGGTTCCTGCGGTCAGATTTCGCCAGATTTCATGCAGACCCACGTAACACAATTGACACGAATTTCCTTCTTTATGACAGTTCTCGGCCGCAGACTGCTGTGGCAATGAGGAAGCTTCTGCAACGTTTGCGATGGGAAGAGTTTGATCAACCACCATACAGCCCAGACATGGCTCCCGCTGATTTTCGTCGCTGCTCTAATGCACCGCTGGCTATGAAGACAACATTTTAGCACAGACAAGGAGCTGCTGTCCAGCGTAGAAAATTGTCGGAAAGCGCAGGAGGCTGCCTTCTGTGACGAGGGTATTGGAAAGCTGTTACAACACTACGAGAAATGTCAAAATCTGAGCGGTGACTATTGGAGAAATGGCTGTGAGGTGTAGTTAACAGTTGAAAATTGTTCCTTACTTTTCGAATAGCCCTCGTACATTGCATTAGCTTTATGGCTTACTAAACACACACACACACACACACACACACACACACACACACGAAAATTTATGCCGGACAAGGACTTGAATCGGGATTTCCCGCTTATCGGAATGGTCGCCTTAACCACATTGGCTATCCGTGCACGCCTCCCAGATCGATACAAACTTCCATATGTTTCTTGGTGTCTACATCCCATTCTGCTTGTACACCATCCGTGTGATTTCCGCATATGGAGAGAACGCTTTCCTCGTCAGTTTGCCTTGCTTTGGTGTGGAATACAGTTAGTACATTGTCTGCATTTGACGGTATCTACACAGTTCAATGCATATAACTCTGAAGGAACAGACATTGTAAAATAATTATTAGAAGCCTAGACAGGTAAAACAATGATAATTACGTTCAACACGTAGTCTCATTCTCCTTATTGCGGGATTCAAAGTTGTGAGCATTTGAGGATGCAGAAGGTGTGGCATGTGGAGGTTTGGATCGGTCCGGGGAACGTATATGGATATCTAAGTAGGTAAGGCAACCGCTTGCGATAAGCCGTCACAAATTTTCATGTGTCTATAGTAAAGCATACAAGCGCTGTATTATCATTAATTTTCGAATACATGTCATAATTTAATACGGCTGTAGATCGTCAGCAGTGTGTGTTCCTTCAGACTTGCATACATGTCGAACTACACTGAGGTGACCAAAAAGTCAATGCATAGTTATAAGCACATACACGGATGGCGGTAGTATCGCGTACACAGGGTATAAAAGGGCAGTGCATTAGCAGATTTGTCATTTGTACTGAGGTTATTCATGTGAAATGGTTTCCGGAATGATTATGGTCGCGCGACGGGAATTGACACACTTTGACCACGGACTGGTGATTGAAATTAGGCACATGGGGCATTACACTTCGAAAATTTTTACGGGATTGAATATTACGAGATTCACAAAGTCAAGAATACTACATTTAAGGCATTACTTCTCATGACGGACAACGCAGTGGCCGACGCCCTTCATTTAACGACCGAGAGCGGCGGCGTCTGCGTAGCGTTGTCAGAGCTAACAGACAAGCAACACTCCGTGAAATAACCGCAGAAAGCAACGTGGGACGTACGACGAACATATCTGTTACGACAATGCGGCGAAATTTGGCGTCACTGGGTTGTGGTAGCAGACGACCGACGCGAGAGTCTTTTCCTAACAGCACGACATCGCCTGCAGCGCCTCACCTGGGCTCGTGACCATATAGGTTGGACCCTAGACGACTGGAAAACAGTGGCCTGGTCAGAAGAATCCAGATTTGGGTTGGTGCTAACAGCACGACATCGCCTGCAGTGCCTCACCTGGGCTCGTGACCATATAGGTTGGACCCTAGACGACTGGAAAACAGTGGCCTAGTCAGAAGAATCCAGATTTGGGTTGGTGCTAACAGCATGACATCCCCTGCAGTGCCTCACCTGGGCTCGTGACCATATAGGTTGGACCCTAGACGACTGGAAAACAGTGGCCTGGTCAGAAGAATCCAGATTTGGGTTGGTGCTAACAGCACGACATCGCCTGCAGTGCCTCACCTGGGCTCGTTACCATATAGGTTGGACCCTAGACGACTGGAAATCAGTGGCATGGTCAGAAAAATCCAGATTTGGGTTGGTGCAAACACCATGACATCGCCTGCAGTGCCAATCCTGGGCTCGTGCCCATATAGGTTGGACCCTAGACGACTGGAAAACAGTGGCCTGGTCAGAAGAATCCAGATTTGGGTTGGTGCTAATAGCACGACATCACCTGCAGTACCTCACCTGGGCTCGTGACCATATAGGTTGGACCTTAGACGACAGGAAAACAGTGGCCTGGTCAGAAGAATCCAGATTTGGGTTGGTGCTAACAGCACGACATCGCCTGCAGTGCTTCACCTGGGCTCGTGACCATATAGGTTGGACCCTAGACGACTGGAAAACAGTGGCCTGGTCAGAAGAATCCAGATTTGGGTTGGTGCTAACAGCACGACATCGCCTGCAGTGCCTCACCTGGGCTCATGACCATATAGGTTGGACCATAGACGACTGGAAAACAGTGGCTTGGTCAGAAGAATCCAGATTTTGGTTGGTACGAGCCGATAGTAGGGTTCGAGTGCGCGCAGACCGCACGAAGCCATGGACTCAAGATGTCAACAACGCACTGTGCAAGCTGATAGTGGCACCATAATGATGTGAACTATGTTTACATGGAATGGATTGAGTCCTGGTTATGTTTGGACACTTGGAGACCATTTGCAGCCATTTATGGACTTCATGTTCCCAAACAACGCTGGAATGTTTATGGATGACAGTTGTAATGGTACTTGAATTACGTAACCATTCGGCACCTCAACTCAACCTCTCGATACCAGCAATATTCTACTGTGTTTCTGTGAAGTAGTTGACATATTTCTCAGACAACATTCAGATTTGATTTCATTAATGTAGAGGTACTTTGATACATCGATATGTTTATGTTGCAATGACATTATTCTAATGTGTATTCTTTCTTTTGTCACTATGATCTTTGACGTACTTGTAACTCTTGATTTTTGGGCGCGCAAGCGAGTTTTAGAGAATAATGAGTCGGACCTTGAAAAAGTCAAGTCTTGGACGTCATGTTGGAAAGACGCATATTGTAGTTACCTTATAAAATGTGAACTTTAACAGTAAGGAAGATGTTTTGAAGTATGTTTTGTGTGTTACGTACCATTGCAACAAAAGAAATAAAAAAGAAGTGTAACTTTAATTCGGAGTGCTGATCACTTTTTTTACATCGCCATTGTCCTGCAAAAGTGTAATCTTCAAGAATGGTTTGTGAAACACATCTATAAAACTTTTGAATATAGTAGAACAAAACCTAGGCCTCTTTGCATCCGAGCTTGGAATCATCACCACCTAGATTTTCGACAATTGAGCCATGATTTTACAACGAGACCAGCGTGGGAAACACGAAAAGATGAGTGCCTAGTTTATTCATTATTACATGAAATGACTTTCTAACTGTGCTCTAATGACATCTGCCACATAATAACTTTGTTGTTGCCCGAAAATGCAGTATTTAGCAGCGTGAGCAACACCACAGTCATTATTAAATTTTGACTTTTGTTGTGGTAGGGTAGTTAGACAATGTACCATGTCACCGAACCACAATTGTTCGCCATTTGTCTGAAGAACATTCTGGACAACTGGTGCGAAAGATTTGGCCACCCAGATCGCCCGATATGAATCCCACCGAATATTAATGGGGCATAATCGAGAGATCAGTTCGGGCACAAAATCCTGCACCGGTAACACTTTCACGGGCAGTTATAGAGGCAGCATGGTTCAAGATTTCTGTAAGAGATTTCCAATGACTTGTTGAGTCCATGCCACGTTAAGATGCTGCACTATGCCGGGCAAAAGGAGGTGCGACACGATATTAGGAGGTATCTCATGACTTTTGTCATCGCAGTCTATAGACACACTGTCAAATAGAGACATTGCACTGACTATACTAAATTTTGTGTCTCCTTCTCAGTGTCTGTACAACTGCTGGCATCAAACGAGGACTCTCTACAGTAGTAGTCAAAAAGCAGGCATCGACAACAGAGTCGGGATATCTTTAGAGCATGAAATGTTCAATACATGATTGTCAACATGATTTATTGTTTCTTTATCCCGGGTGGGTATAATTAAACTTTCCTTATTTAACACGTTGTTACACGAAAACTAATTGTCGTACGAGTACCAAACTTGACAGTATTAATGTCCAGGACATGGTGAAGAAAAATAATGCAGATACAATTCAAATGAAACACTTCTAAAGTACTGCTACGGTACATCATACCATTACATACCGGTACCTTTGCTGCTACAAAAGAGGTTCAATATGGCGCCACCTACCTCGAGATGACTGGGTGTTTCTGTTGTCCTCATCATTTTATCATCATTCACGAAAGTGGCGAAGCTGGACTGAGCAACGGTTGGGAATTTTTAAGGGCGCTGATAACCGCGCAGTTGAGCGCCCCACAAATCAATCATCATCGTCATCATCATCAATATGGCGACCATCAGAGTCCAAAAGAGTCGAAAAGCGCAGGAATGCATTCAGCACAGCAGGACGAAGCATGTCCGCAGCTCTCTTGATATGCTGCGCTTCAGATCTGCACATGTGTGTATGTTCCCCTGGTCCTTCAGGTAGCCTCACAACCAGAAATCATAGGGAGTGAGATCAGGCGATCGTGCCGGCCAAGCATTTGGAAACGATCGGCTGATAATTCGATAGTTCCAAATGTATTTCAGAGAAGAAGGAGAACTTCACGAGCGATGTGCGGTGGGACCCCATCGTGCACGAAAACAGTTGAGTTCAATGCATCTGTCTCCCGGCTAAGTATATCGCAGTAAAGTTGGACAGTCACACTGCACGTCTTTGGTACTTGAGCGCCAACCTGTTCAAAAAGAACGGGCCAATGATGTACGTAGTCGTGAAGCCACACCATACGGTGACACGTTCACCAGACGGAAGAACTTCATGTACACTGAATGGGGTGAAGATCCACAAACACGGCAATTCTGTGTGTTCACCTCATCCGATAGAGAAAAATGAGCTTCGTCTGTCCATAGGATGGTCCAGAGCCAGCCTTCGTCAAAATGGTTTAAATGGCTCTGAGCACTATGGGACTTAACTTCTGAGGTCATCAGTCCCCTAGAACTTAGAACTACTTAAACCTAACTAACCTAAGGACATCACACACATCCATGCCCGAGGCAGGATTCGAACCTGCGACCGTAGCGGTCGCGCGGTTCCAGACTGTAGCGCCTAGAACCGCTCGGCCACCCCGGCCGGCCCAGCCTTTGTCAACTTCAATCCTTGCAAGAAAGTGGAAAGCTAAGTCAACACGTCGTTGTGCGTCGTGCGGTGTAGACTGATGTACAATATGGATCTTGTGCGGACACCATTTGAGAATGGTTCAAAGCACCTTCCGTACAGTGGACAACGGGACGTTCAACTGTCGTGACACGGTATGCGCACTGCCTGACGATCGAGAATTGCGCGCAGCGTTGTCTGCCATAGCAACAGCGATTTCATCAACCACCTGCAGTGCAACCGGCCGTCGGTTTCTTCCCAGAGCGACGCCCAGTTCTGCAGTTGATCCGAACTTAATCACGCTCCGCACGGCAGGTGGGAAAAGGGGACCCTTCCGTAATCCTTTCAGCTGGCGATATTCTTGAAGTGCAGCTGCAGCATTACTATTGTTTTACTAATAGAGTTTCATCAATAATGCCGTGCTCCTTTTGTCCAAGCTCATGTTGACACGTCAACTAGTGTACTGCGAATGGTCAGGTGTGAGAGACCATGAATCACGCACGATAACTGATCACAGCACCTGGTGGCCATAATTGGAACTAGACTGTGGCGCTGTGATGCATGGAATTTACGCACCCCACACTCTGGAAATTAATGCTGTCAAGTTTGGTACTCGTACGATAATTAGTTTCCGTGTTATAACGTTCTAAATAGGGAAAGTTTAATTATAACCACACGTTAAAAGTTCAAGTAGCGGGAACACAATACACACAGTTCAGAAGGCGTACGAGCGTACGACATTTATTCTTCGAGGGTGTGATTTCGTGTATTTACGGCACATCCCAAAATACACTCCTGGAAATGGAAAAAAGAACACATTGACACCGGTGTGTCAGACCCACCATACTTGCTCCGGACACTGCGAGAGGGCTGTACAAGCAATGATCACACGCACGGCACAGCGGACACACCAGGAACCGCGGTGTTGGCCGTCGAATGGCGCTAGCTGCGCAGCATTTGTGCACCGCCGCCGTCAGTGTCAGCCAGTTTGCCGTGGCATACGGAGCTCCATCGCAGTCTTTAACACTGGTAGCATGCCGCGACAGCGTGGACGTGAACCGTATGTGCAGTTGACGGACTTTGAGCGAGGGCGTATAGTGGGCATGCGGGAGGCCGGGTGGACGTACCGCCGAATTGCTCAACACGTGGGGCGTGAGGTCTCCACAGTACATCGATGTTGTCGCCAGTGGTCGGCGGAAGGTGCACGTGCCCGTCGACCTGGGACCGGACCGCAGCGACGCACAGATGCACGCCAAGACCGTAGGATCCTACGCAGTGGCGTAGGGGACTGCACCGCCACTTCCCAGCAAATTAGGGACACTGTTGCTCCTGGGGTATCGGCGAGGACCATTCGCAACCGTCTCCATGAAGCTGGGCTACGGTCCCGCACACCGTTAGGCCGTCTTCCGCTCACGCCCCAACATCGTGCAGCCCGCCTCCAGTGGTGTCGCGACAGGCGTGAATGGAGGGACGAATGGAGACGTGTCGTCTTCAGCGATGAGAGTCGCTTCTGCCTTGGTGCCAATGATGGTCGTATGCGTGTTTGGCGCCGTGCAGGTGAGCGCCACAATCAGGACTGCATACGACCGAGGCACACAGGGCCAACACCCGGCATCATGGTGTGGGGAGCGATCTCCTACACTGGCCGTACACCACTGGTGATCGTCGAGGGGACACTGAATAGTGCACGGTACATCCAAACCGTCATCGAACCCATCGTTCTACCATTCCTAGACCGGCAAGGGAACTTGCTGTTCCAACAGGACAATGCACGTCCGCATGTATCCCGTGCCACCCAACGTGCTCTAGAAGGTGTAAGTCAACTACCCTGGCCAGCACGATATCCGGATCTGTCCCCCATTGAGCATGTTTGGGACTGGATGAAGCGTCGTCTCACGCGGTCTGCACGTCCAGCACGAACGCTGGTCCAACTGAGGCGCCAGGTGGAAATGGCATGGCAAGCCGTTCCACAGGACTACATCCAGCATCTCTACGATCGTCTCCATGGGAGAATAGCAGCCTGCATTGCTGCGAAAGGTGGATATACACTGTACTAGTGCCGACATTGTGCATGCTCTGTTGCCTGTGTCTATGTGCCTGTGGTTCTGTCAGTGTGATCATGTGATGTACCTGACACCAGGAATGTGTGAATAAAGTTTCCCCTTCCTGGGACAATGAATTCACGGTGTTCTTATTTCAATTTCCAGGAGTGTACCTTGTAGATTATAGCTACGTTGCGGAGGTGGGCCATCTGATCGCTATTGACAGAACTTGGTTACCCCCGTAGACTTGGCGACAACGGAGGGAGGTACTCTGCAGAGATTGCTGGTGAACCCAGGGAGCGGAGTGGTTGTTTGTCGGCAATCCGAGCGAGCGGGTGGGAGCAGGAAGACGCGCAGGCAGGAAGGCACGGAGGGCAGGCCGGTGTTTGTCGGCGGGCGCGAGCCGCGGCCATCCATCAGCCGCGCCTGCGCCCTGATTTCCGCCCTCTGCACACACAGGCCGGCTACCGTTACAGCCCTCCCACGCTCCCGTCGCCTACGTCCGTGCTCGTCTTGTAGTCCGCTTAGTCGATTTTCTACCACTGCCACCTCCATTTTTGTATTGGTTAGACTGTTTACTCACGTCTTTTTCCAAAGTATTCCAAAAAGTAATAAACTCGACTTCAGTTTCACATTTAAGTAGGAACAGTTTCCTTACCACGTCACAAATAATACAAGCGTTAAACAATGAAATATCGCGAGCTGGGTTTTTTTGTGTTCTTTCCAAGGCGTTTGATTGCTTAGCTCACGTCATTCTTTTAAAAAGTTTTGTAGAGTTCGTGGGTTTACAAACAAATGATTTGCATCATACTTAACAACGCGAAAAAAGTTGTGCTGAATATTATTAGAAAGATCCACCAGGATAGCTGCTTATAATAATTAATTATTATTGACGACAGATTGTTCGGAAGTTATCGCCATTGTCAAGTACATACGAATACAATTTTGCTGAGTTTTCCGTTCAGTGATTAAAAGATTAAATAGCCTGTCGTCAGCATTTCAAGAAGAACTTGACAGACTTCGTTATGTAACCTATACGAATGTGACCCCAACATGATAGCAAAATTATAGTATTTTATCCAACCTCAGCAACTGTAGTTGTATATAGGGTGTTACAAAAAGGTACGGCCAAACTTTCAGGAAACATTCCTCACACACAAAGAAAGAAAATTGTTATGTGGA
The DNA here is from genome assembly GCF_023864345.2 of Schistocerca serialis cubense. Taxonomy (NCBI): domain Eukaryota; kingdom Metazoa; phylum Arthropoda; class Insecta; order Orthoptera; family Acrididae; genus Schistocerca; species Schistocerca serialis. The sequence continues at coordinate 468,471,445 of NC_064643.1, forward strand.
CATGTATCCGGAAACGCTTACTTTCCATGTTAGAGCTCATTTTATTACTTCTCTTCAAATCACATTAATCATGCAATGGAAACACACAGCAACAGAACGTACCAGCGTGACTTCAAACACTTTGTTACAGGAAATGTTCAAAATGTCCTCCGTTAGCGAGGATACATGCATCCACCCTCCGTCGCATGGAATCCCTGATGCGCTGATGCAGCCCTGGAGAATGGCGTATTGTATCGCAGCCGTCCACAATACGAGCACGTAGAGTCTCTACATTTGGTACCGGGGTTGCGTAGACAAGAGCTTTCAAATGCCCCCATAAATGAAAGACAAGAGGGTTGAGGTCAGGAGAGCGTGGAGGCCATGGAATTGGTCCACCTCTACCAATCCATCGGTCACCGAATTTGTTGTTGAGAAGCGTACGAACACTTCGACTGAAATGTGCAGAAGCTCCATCGTGCATGAACCACATGTTGTGTCGTACTTGTAAAGGCACATGTTCTAGCAGCACAGGTAGAGTATCCCGTATGAAATCATGACAACGTGCTCCATTGAACGTAGGTGGGCGAAACTAAAATGAGGTCTAACATGGAAATTAAGCGTTTCCGGACACATGTCCACGTAACATCTTTTCTTTATTTGTGTGTGAGGAATGTTTCCTGAAAGTTTGGCCGTACCTTTTTGTAACACCCTGTATAATAAAATAACAAGCAACCAGTTGGATAAAAAAACTTAATTCCTTTACCGGTTTTGGGCACTCAGTGCCATTCTGCGCATGGTTATACCCTTACAGACCTTGGCTTATACCTACCGCATTATTTCCGAGTGGCAGCAACAATAAGACGCGTACAGCAAAATGCCCTGGTCATGTGGTTAATAACGCTTTTTATTGTTGACAATTGCAAACAATGCCATGGGTATAGCCTTCTGAACAAGGCAGCTAAATGCCCGAAACGAGTAAAGAAATGAAATTTCTTTTATGTAACTGGTTGCTTATTATTTCATTATACAACAAATGTAAAACACAAAGCAGAACAGAACAGACAACGAGATACGCCTGATTCCAGAAACGTCACCTAAACAAAAAGTAAGATACGTACCAACAGTCTGCCTTGATAAAAACGTAGAAACGTAGAAAATTAATGCCTTTTTTTATTTTATTAATTTTTTTAGAAGGCGGGAAACGCAGTGGTTAGTACACTGGTTTCACAATTGGGAGGACGACGGTTCAAACCCGCGTCTGGTCATCCTGATTTCGGATTCCCGTGATTTCCCTAAATCGCTTAATGCGAATGCCGGGATCGTTCCTTGGTTAGGGCACAGCCGCTTTCCTTCTGTATCCTTCCTTGATCCAAGCTTGCGCTCCGTCTCTTATGACGTCGTCGTCGACGGGACGTTAAATACTTATCCCCTCCTCCCTCCTAATGCGCTTTTTAAAGCCACAAATATTCAACTATCCTTTCTAAACGATATAACCTTACAATAAAATTACGTTCCGCCACCACTAGAACATCCTAATATGATAACTCAGGGATATATCACATGTAGCAATTGTAATAGCTTTCACATTGGCCTAACAGGAAGAAATTTCAAAGTGACAGATAAAGAAGACATTAGAAATAGCGAAAATGATCAGTCGAGCTTCTTCGTGCATTTAAAAAATCAAAACCACACTGCTGATACAATCGAAAATACACTCCAAATCCTGCACAGAAAACCGGAAGGTGTTGCAATGAACAATCTTGAAGAATTGGAAATCTATATATACACGAGTAAATATCCACATGAAATATTAAACCAGTGTACAGAATTTAGATACAAATACTACCTCAAATACATTACTGAACTTTTAGAACACGAAAAGGATAAATTGGAAATAACGTATGCAACAACCAAAGATAATCATGATAAAATTTACTTAATGAAACATATCGCTGTTCTTCTGTATAATCTTTGTAAAAGCATAACGTCGTAAAACTGTCATACTACTCTCAAACGAAGTCGTTTCTGAAAGTATTTGTTTGGAGTGTAGCCATGTATAGAAGTGAAACGTGGACGATAAATAGTTTAGCCAAGAAGAGAATAGAAGCTTTCGAAATGTGGTGCTACAGAGGAATGCTGAAGATTAGATGGGTAGATTACATAACTAGTGAGGAGGTATTGAATAGAAATTGGGGAGAAGAGGAGTTTGTGGCACAACTCGGCTCAAAGAAGGGATCGGTTGGTAGGACATGTTCTGAGGCATCAAGGGATCACCAATTTAGTACTGGAGGGCAGCGTGGAGAGTAAAAATCGTAGAGGGAGACCAAGAGATGAATACACTAAGCAGATTCAGAAGGATGTAGGCTGCAGTAGGTACTGGGAGATGAAGAGGCTTGCACAGGATAGAGTAGCATGGAGAGCTGCATCAAACCAGTCTCAGGACTGAAGACCACAACAACAACAACTCTCAAACGATAATGAAGGTATTATTTTCAATATATTCACGTAATTTACTGTCTAATCAAAGCCATGACAGTTAGAAGACAGTTCAATAACGCCGTAATGTCACTTTAATATAAATGACATTCACAGTTTTATACGGTCTCACAAAAATTGTATTCGTAGGTACTTGACAATGTCGATAAATGCCGATACGCTCTGTCGTGAATAAAGATTAATTATTTAATATAAGCAGCTATCCTGGTGCATCTTTCTAATAAGCGTGTTATTATCTGACATATTATGCTGCTGCACCTAAAGAAAAAAAAAATTCTCAATAATTGAAACAATGCTGCAAGGAGAGAAAAACTTAACGACTGTGGAGAAATCACGAAATGAGTCCCACACAGTTCAGTTCTGGGTCTGCTCTTACTTCTTATATACATATGTGAATGACCTTCACATAACCGTTAAAGGGATTTGGCACTTTTTGCAGACGATACTAGTGTTATAACAAATACCATTATAGACAAAGCAACGATGTTTTTCCGAGAATTATCAGGTAGTTCTCTGATCCGTTCTAATAGGCGCACATGTTAGCACGACGCTTCCGAGATTTGGGGAGGCGCACTGGTGACCCCGATCGATTCCGCTCGACGGATTAACGACGAGAGTTCATTTGCCGCCCATCCTGCATGTGGTTTATAGGCGGTTTTCCACATCCGACTAGATGAAAAACGAGCTGGTACTCTCGTCCCGCATCAGTTACACTTTTCACAAACATTTCGAAACGTTCTCACACTTTCACGTTGCTAACACTAGACGCAAACAGAAGAGGTACACAATTTTCATCCTAGGAAGGGAAGGGTTGGTGACAGGAAGGGCATCCAGCTACCCTCAACCGCTAATATGCCAAATTCACATTAACAGGCTGACAGTGTGTACATACTAGGTAAAGACCAAAGAAAATGAAGATTAGATAGTTATGTCAAAAAGAACGTTCTTAATTTTGAGAAGACACACTATATTCACTACTGTACAACAGAGTGATATCATCAGTTGGTGTAGCGCATGAATAGTGATCAATTAACAGGATAGAAAGCTCCAGATTTTTGGGTGTATGAATACTGTTGGAAACTTGAAATGGAAGAAATATATTATTTAGCTGCTCAAACAATCAAGTTCACTTACTTTTTCTTTTCCTATAATTTCTAGTCTTGGAAAGAAACGAATCAATCTTCGGATACATATTGCACCTTTACATTCAATGATTTCTTCTGACTGTGTCCAATTATATGGTGCAGAAGCCACCAACAGGTAGCGATGTAGACTGCTTCGGACTTCATTTTACCAACAAAAAAAAAAAGAAAAAAAAAATCTCCAATTTCGTGTGACAACCTCATTAAAGTTCGACGGAAATAATTTTCGTCCCTCTATTATTCTTGCTTCATACGCCTTGCTTTACACTGTATTCGTTGTCATCCCACTACATACCATTTCTCTTAATATTCTCAGCTCAGGGGTGGCATTCGATAGACTTGCACCTACTAGGAGAGATTCAAGTCTCCTGTTGTTATTCTCTAATTACGCAAATGCATTGAGCATCTACCTGGGCGCCCTCGAGCTAACGTCTTATAGTTGTGTAGCAGAAGGGTTTGTCAAGCCGCTTAAATAACCTTGTACCTGCCACTGATAGTGTCTTTCCATTAGCCCGAATGTTCTAAGCTGCCTGCAATACTTTTCATCCATATGGATCAGGTGTGCTTTGTAATCTGTAGATACTGTAAATAAACGATGTGAAATTAGTAGTGTTGTTAGGCTGTGTCAAAGTGACTGAACTGATCACAAGGAGATAAACATTTCGCGAAATGACAGAAAAGTTTTAAATCTCTGTCAGTCAGGCTATTACAACGTTCACTTGTCGCAGCTTAAGTTACGGGCTTAGTAATGCAGTTTAGATGCGCGGAAGTACCTGAACATAGTAAGCTGCATATTTTGTCAACACTACAGACGTAAAATTACACAGGCGGCAACCAATGAGTGGATAAAGTTAGGTGTGCATATGATGTATACGTTCCACATGTTTCATCATATACACAGAGTACTAACAGCACTTCTAGAAAATCTGAATTTTGTCGGTGAATAGCCTGATGAAGTAAAATTTCTGAATATTTTCTCAGTTGAAGAGAACTACGGAGCTGTAATTAATAATTTCGTTACAGTCAGTAACAGAAGAACTTTAAATTTGGACTTTGTATCAGTTCTGTAACAATGCAGAGAAAAAACAGAAACTCTAACTTTTTAGTTATCTTCATTCATATTTACACATTGAGTACTGCTTATTGCTCGTTCAAAATAAATCATACAACGAATTTGGTCGGTTCAGATTCCGTGCAATAAGTGTATTTTTTAAATAATTATTCATTTGCAACAATTATTTTTTGTTCTGCACAATTCAGATTAAAGGCTAAAGTTTGGAATTTTGTGGAAAGTGATTCGAATGCTAGGAACGTGGCCAGGGTAAAAAGTTTACTGTTACATACCTACATATTATTAAAATGAAACAGTTTACAGATAATCCTGGCACGGTTCGCCAGCAAATTTCCACACAAAGATGAAATGAAACACTGTTTTCAGAGTTGTCACAACAGAAAAATATGAAATTACTTCCACAACTTGATAACTTTAATCTAACAAGTAAAGTGTCTAAGAGAACATTTTATGCACCTGATCCTCACAAACTTGTTACCGATCCTCACTAAACAAAAATAGACTGCAAAATATGGATGACCTTTCCATAAAACGTCATATACCTTTTAAATAACTCGCTCTCTCTCTCTCTCTCTCTCTCTCTCTCTCTCTCTAGCTCTGTTTTCTAATGTAAAGTTGGTTAGACGTTGAACTCGCTAATAGCATATGCGAAAGAAACAAGTTTTCGCATAGTAAATATTACCCAATCAAAGGTGTATGCAGTTTTGTAATACAAAAAGCAACAATTTTCATCAGCAGTGATACAACATGAGAACCCAAGCACATGAATCTCCACTAATAGACAAAGAAGTGGACACATTTTCAGGCATATTGCAGTTGCATTTTTAAAGATCAAAAGACAAGAAAGTAAGTCACACACTTGAAATTTATCACCCCATAAATTTTTCATGAGTTGATGAATACTTTGTAATGAAACAAGTAAATATCATTTCTGGACCTCACCTGTTTGCTGTTTCGTTGGTTGCACGCCAGGGAAAGAGGTTTTTTCCTCCACTTGGAGATTATGGGCTGGTTTTTCCTAATTCCCCGAAAGGGACAGGGGTTGGACCATACGGACGAGTTCCAGGGAAAGTAATTTTCCCCGGACGGGTGGTGTTTGCAACGTCCGTTGCAGAAAAGGTTGTGAGGTACCACCTCACAGAGACGCTTTAAGCTGGAGCAAGAAATGGCCTATAAGAATACCTACATTCTGCTCCAGACCCAGAGTGGCTCCAAGGCCTACAGGCTATAATGGACACGCGGGCGCTGAGAATTGTGTTTCTCTCTACGGGACGGTGAACGTACTCATGCTTTCCTTCCTTTGGCGGCTCTGCTTTTCCCTTTTCTCGCCTTGTGGCAGTGGTCGTATTCAAACGCCTTGCTCGCTATTTTATCATACTGACCTTTTATTTTGAAAATAGCGTACGTCCATTCGTTTACAACAACGAGAGATCACATAAAATAATTTATTTACTTGTTTAGCGTACGGTTTACAGAACTGTTTAAACACAGTTAAGTTGAATGAGATAAGATGAAACATTAATGAAAGCTGGAGAAGTGGCAGTAGATAAAAATGTTGACATATCCATTTTCCATCATAGTTCAGAGGTGGGTGTCCAAAGACTCCAGCCAGCCAGTGAGGTAGTTAGTTGCTACAGGCGTTGCGTCTACGAAGTCTCTCCAGGTACCCACGAATTTTATTTTGACAGTCGTGGAAAATGTGCTCCATTGTTTGTTCCGCAACCGTATAAGCCATTGACGGTAATTCCCCACTTGTGTAGAGTTGCCTTAGTCACGGTGTGGCCAGTTCCAATACGCTTCTCGAGCACGGGGTCCAGGGTTCGATTCCCGGCGGTGTCAGGGATTTCCACCTGCCTCGACGTGACTGGGTGTTTGTGTTGTCCTCATTTCATCATCATTCATGGAAGTGGGCGAGATTGGGCTGAGCAAAGGTTGGGAATTTGTATGGGCGCTGATAACCGCGCAGTTGAGCGCCCCACTAACCAAACATCATCATCATCAAATGGTCATCATCATCATCAGTTCTAATTCGGATGAGTGTGCTCCATATCTTTCTAGGTTGGTTCGCATCCGGGAGTTGGATGGTTGGATGTTCATTGTCTAGCTTCTTTAGACCATGGAAGGATGTCCACCGATTTCTCTTACATTATAGCTTTCTGGGGCGAGTCGTCTCGTGTTTACCAGACTGCTTCTCTAGATTTTAATCGGGTGCGTACTAAGTTGTTCAAAGTTCCATAAATTGGTAAGTCTCTGGATCTTTTGAGTTTCATCCATTCATACGTTAACACTTGTTCTCGTCGGAAATTTGAAGGTGCATTATTGGCGAGTACTGTCAGCCATTGTGTTGGAGTGGGTTTAAGAGGTTCTGTCACAATCCTCATCGCATCATTTACATGTATTTCTATTTTGTTGGCATGACTACTTCCGCTTCAAACAGGAGAATAGTATTCGGCGACAGGACACACAAGCGCTTTTGCTGTAGTCCTTAAGGGTTTTGCATTAGATACCCAGCTAGCACCAGCCAGTTTCCTTAATATGTCACTTCTCGATTTTAGCTTCTGTCCTGTTAGTTCTTGGTGATTCCTAAATGTCAGGAATCTGCCAAGAATCACACACAAATATCAGCGGTGTCGACAAGATCGTAATTGTTTATTACGGAAGATTACATTCAGTTCCCCGTTTGCCCTTCTGTTGATTAGCTGGAATGATCTGACTTCTGTTTTACACACATCAAAAAAAGTTTTGTGTCACCCCGGTTCCCAGAACTCTTGAAGATAGGCGTTGATTGTGGATATTACATCACAGACACAGTCCCTTTGACTGTTTAGAGATGTCACTAAACCTGTCCAAAGATGTAAGCAGCCATGCATGAGCGGCGCCTATTAGACGGAGGGTGTCCGACAGCCTATCAGTTCCAGTCATTCCACCAGGAAGGAGGTACACGGCTCGTGTTGTCTGCAGTTAAACCATGCCTAGACGGTCAATACCGTGGTTCGATCGCTCCCGCATTGTTACTTTCTGCCAGGAAGGGCTCTCAGCAAGAGAAGTGTCCAGGCGTCTCGGAGTGAACCAAAGCGATGTTGTTTGGACATGGAGGAGATACAGAGAGACAGGATCTGTCGATGACATGTCTCGCTCAGGCCGCTCAAGGGCTACTACTGCAGTGGATGACCCATACCTACGGATTATGGCTCGAGGAACCCTGACAGCAACGCCACCATGTTGAATAATGCTTTTCGTGCAGCCACAGGACGTCGTGTTACGACTCAAACAGTGCGCAACACGCTGCATGATGCGCAACTTCACTCCCTACGTCTATGGCGAGGTCCACATTTGCAACTACGACACCATGCATCGCGGTACAGATGGGCCCAACAACATGCCGAATAGACCGCTCAGGATTGGCATCACATTCTCTTCACCGATGAGTGTCGCATATGCCTTCAACCAGACTACCGTCGGAGACGCGTTTGGAGGCAACCCGGTCAGGCTGAACGCCTTAGACTCACTGTCCATCGAGTGCAGCAAGGTGGATTCGCTGCTGTTTTGGGGTGGCATTATGCGGGACTGACGTACGTCGCTGGTGGTCATGGAAGGTGCCGTAACGGCTGTACGATACGTGAATGCCATCCTCCGACCGATAGTGCAGCCATATCGGCAGCATATTGGCGAGGCATTCGTCTTCATGGACGACAATTCGCGTCCCCATCGCGCACATCTTGCGAATGACTTCATTCAGGATAACGACATCGCTCGATTATAGTGGCCAGCATGTTCTCAAAACATGAATTCTATCGAACATGCCTGGCATTGATTGAAAATGGCGGTTTATAGATGACGTGACCCCCCAACCACTCTGAGGGATCTACACCGAATCACCGTTGAGGAGGGGGACAATCTGGACCAACAGTGGATAGTATTCCGCGAAGAATACAGGCATGCACCAGTGCAAGAGGACGTGCTACTGGGTATTAGAGGTACCGGTGTGTACAGCAGTCTGGACCACCATCTCTGAAGGTCCCGCTGTATGGTGGTATAACATGCAATATGTGGTTTTCATGAGCAATTAAAAGGGTTTAAATGATGTTTATGGTGATCTCTGTTCCAATTTTCTTTACAGGTTCCGGAACACTCGGAACCGAGGTGATGCAAAACTTTTTTTGATGCGTGTATTAGGATTCGAGCAAAGTCTCCACTGTTTGTAATACTGGTCGAGCTTTTGTAGATCATTGGTGTTTGCTCACCTCCTTCGTATGTGTTGCTTTTGGTTGCTATCGCTATGTCATCGGCGCAGCTAAACATTACAGAATCAATGGTGAGTTTGTCGCTGGCGTAAAAGTTAAATAAAAGCGGAGCAAGAAGCGAGCCCTATGGCAGACCGCTCTGTACAGTATGGGATATACTTGTGGTTTCACGAATGTTAACTTTAAAAGTTTTTAAACATGCTTTCTATTTGTGATCTTTGAGCTTGGAACGGTATGATTTAGCTCGTACATTAATCCATCCAGCCATACGTCGTTATATGATGCTGTGAGGTCATTAAATGCCACTGAGATGTTCTTTTGGAAGCCTGTTTCTAGGAATGATATCAGGACGAGAACTTCCTCGCAGCAGTTTCGATTGGCACGAATTCCTGATTTGTTGTACGGGGGTTTTGGCATCAGTTATTGGATGTGTCTGGTTATACAGAAGTCTTAACAGAAGCTGGCATCAGTTATTGGATGTGTCTGGTTATACAGAAGTCTTAACAGAAGTTGAGTAGTGCGACTGGACGATAACTCAGTGGGTCTTTTAGGTTTTCCTCGCTTAAGTATAGCAATAATTTTGCAGTTTTAAATTGCAGAGGGATTTTTCTGCCATTATTTCATTGTAAAATTGTAGTCGCCACTGTTGTGCTGTCCTTCCTGCTTGTTTAATGAACTCGGGACATATACCATCCAATCCAGCAGCATAAAATAATTTTACCCTAAATTAGTAACGAATCGTGAGCTATCTTATTTATTCAGAAAGCTCTCTCATAAAAGGATCACGTAAAATTGTGTTCACGGCAGTTAGTTGCCCCTACCTGATAGATAATACGTCATACGTTTTTGTGTTGCTGGTAGCATAATTGGTAGAGCCGAGAATGAGACAGCGGTGGTACATGCCGCCCGTTGGGAAGATAATGTAGCATGAGCCAAAGGCGGTACACGTCGGCGTGAACATGTAAGCAGTTTCGTGAAGCGGTTCTGACCTAGCAAAATCGGGAAGTGGGTTGTCGGCTCTCGGTGGGCTGGGGTGGACAGTCGTGGACCTCTGGGCCGAAGTTAGTGTATTATTATTGTAGAAGTTTGAAATTAGTGATCCTCAGAGATCAGCGAAGTTAATTTTCCAGCACGGAAAGCTTACAAAGCATTCGAAAAAGCTTTTCGCTACATGGGCATCGAATTCTGTACAGCGAGTCCTGTGTGTTAGTGGGCGAGGACATATTCGCTAAAGAGAGGTCTTAGAGCTGAGAGTTGGCCTATCCGTTAGCTGGAGATGGTGTTGGATAAACGTCATGGATGTGGCTAGGGTCTGATACCTATAAATTTCACTTGTTCCGTGCAAATCTGAGAGTGATGTTTTTGAGTGTCCTTTTTCCATGTTGACTTTGAACTGTGTTCCTGTTTTGTTGTTGTAACTATTGACGGTAGTTGCTAATAGGCAAGTTGAAGGTGGTGTAATGACACGCTAGCAGCGGACATATTCTATTCCAGCAGTTGTCTCTCATAATCTTTCCTGAGTTTAGTTAGACATCTATAGAGCTTTTAATTATTTGCTTTTTTGTTGTGAAGTTTAACCTGTCTTCGGGGTCAAAGCAAAGCTCGCGAATCTTACTTACATTGATTTGTTCTTGAAGTCAGGCAACAGCAGCGAATGATTTCGCGCGACACCACGGAAGCATCGAGGACGGATGAAAGGAACCCTGCAACCGCCTGCGATATGAAGCACAGAGTACTAGCCCCAAATAATTTCCCTTCCAGTAACAGTATCTAGGTTGCCACAAAGTGCACTAGGGTAGCTACACGGTTCGCATTAGCTGTTCAAACTTCGCGACTAACTATAGTCCCACGATCCAAAACGACGTTGGCGAGCCCTTTACAATTTCGAAAGTGTAGAAGGTTGGTTAAAGCAGGCCAACAAACTGTTTTCTTTACCGACCGTGGGGTGGTTACATCACTTATCGGAAACGCGCGTCGTACGTCATCAGCTTCTGAGTGACGTGGACAAAGGCAGCGGGCGTTCATTCGACGGGCCGAGCAGATCGCGCGGTAAGAAGTGCGGCACACAACACACGCGTCGCTAACATTAAGTTCACAATGCCTGAAGCAAACGTGACGCCACTTTGACGTCACACGCTGTACCAAAAACAGCAGGAGCTGTCTATCGACTTTCGTGTTCGTTCGGTTCACAAAGCGTCAGACGAATGTGCCGTCCGGAACGACAGCATTTGACTGAGTTAGAGTGAATCGGAGGTAACACCGCTTCTTTACTGCGGGGTGCGTTAACCTCGAAACTACGTTCTTTACAAATGTGTAAATATCCGCATTCATGTCGACAAGGGAGAGCTTAAAGTGTTCGCGAGAACATTTCCGAAACTTAATGTTGTAGGGGAGAGTGTTGTACCTGGAGGATAGTGTACATATAAGTATTTGACGTTTCCTTTTTGCTGTTTCAATCTTGTTACCTATTTCTACAATCACATTAAGGAACGGCACTAGAGACGGTTATAAACATTTTCTGTCATTTTCTACTGTTTTTGTGAGATATGAGGTTGTGTTTTGTTCAGAGTTCGTAAATACTGCGAGCTTTACATGTTCAAGTGAAATGTAATTTATTAAAATTATTTTGAAGATAGTGTTATTCTTCAGTTACAGAGTTCTACGCTGAGTAAAATTCAGTATATTTCTAAAAATAGTTATATGATGTGTGGATGTTTAAGCCATACTTCGTCGGTCATGCACGATCCTGTATCTTGAAACGGAAGGAGGTCTACCACCATGGAATACTTGGTATTTACAAACAAGCTTAGTTTCTTTAATGTCTCCACAATTTTCCCTGTCTCTAAACTGGAAATTTGTGTTCGTTTTCAATAGTTTCTGTTTCGAAATGGTTTTTGATAATAGTCCTTCTTAATTTGATTTCACTTACGCAATATTGATATGTAGCAGAGTAACAATGTAATAGATATTCCATGAACTTTCGAGATTGCAGCCGTATTACGTCGACTCGTTGCCACCGTATTTCGGCTGACAAACATTCAGCTATCTTCAGTTGAGTATTTTGCACTGTGCGCTGTGCACTGCGCAATAGACTCACCTGAAGATGGCTGGCTGGTTGTCAGTTGAAATATCGTAGTAAGAAGTCTACGTAATCCGGTTGCAATCCTCAAACTTCATGGAATACTCTTTACTCCGGGAAATTTTTCAAAAAACAATGTATCAGATAGATTATAAAATATAGTAACGACAAGATATTCTCGATTGAAACATTTTAAATCGGAATCGAATATTTTTCCTAGATAGATTAGCATATTGTACCTTGGAATAATTTATCGCATTTGGAAAAAAAGCATTTTTCTGGAATATTTTTTGTAATTTCAGAAAAATACTGCAGCACACACAAAGCGAACGTTATCATTTCAAAATGGGAGAAGAAAATACATCAAACTTCTAGTGCTGAGACGGCTACAGGCGACAGCCTTATGATGTTCCATGTTACAACACTCTCCCCCAGCCACTACCTTTCCTTACACCATATTTTGAATATTTAACTGCAATGCCATGTTTAATGCTTAACTCACAAATTACTGACAATGAGAAATCATTCCCGAGAGAGAGCGTTCTTGTATGTACATAACAGCAAATATTACGGGACATACTTCTATTAAAATAGTAACAATGTCCCAGAATCTTTTAGAAACGTGAAAAAAGAATTAAAATGTTTGGAAATAGCAGGACTCAAAGGAGCTGAAACAGCTTTCATAGCTCAGTGCCTCCATCTCGAAGTGCAAGTCGCAGAAGTGGCATCAAGTCGGAAGACTTGGACCTGGCGAACGATCTACCCGGCGGGAGGCCCTAGTCACACGACATTTACAGTGCCTCTATCCACTGAAACATGGTGAACTTATGAGCAGTATGATCTTGTCCTTCGCGTTATACCTCCTGAAGGTTTAACCGCTCGCACGACACTACCTCACATTTAATTGTAACAAATTGTACGAAGAATGGTGTGTTTATGATAAATCTTCAATGCTCTATTGCCCCCGAAACAACATACTTTTCATAACACACAACTTATTACATGAAATCAACCATATAAGAAAATTCTTTAACCATTAACAGGTCGTTTTTAGTCATTTTATTACAATAAATTGTACTAATACCGATGCGTTTTCCAGACATCGACAACGTGCCAGTGTTTTGAAACAGCATATATACATAGGACATCAGTTGTTGTATAAAACCTGCCAAATATGAACCTCAGTTAAGAAGTATGAAATCCAATATGGTGTCTCCCAAGTTATCACAAATGTCGAAGGATAGCCCATGCCATATTCGACAGAGCAACGGCGCAGTGAAGACGTCAAAACGACATCACGTTTGGCTCAGGTGTTGTGGTACTCCGCGCGCGTCCAGGTGCACACGCCAACCTCTGGCTGGCTGTTTTCTTTGCTGAGCACCGCCGGCGGCACTGGTGCTCGTGTGACGTCAGAGCGCTCTCAGCGGCGCTCCGCCTCTTCCCCCACTCCCCCTGGTTCTCACCACACTCCTAAGGCCGATGCTGAGGGGGATGGGGGGGGGGGGCCTCGCCGACAGCTGCCCACCTCTGCGGGCACATCCGCGGTCGCACAGCCCTGGGTGCTACGCTCGCAGTTGAGCTGTCGGATCCACAAAATTCTGGAGCAGAGAATACCTACATTATCATGAACAAACAGACTTAGTGTTTTTTTTCAGTTATCAGTCTTCTAACTACACTACTGGCCATTAAAATTGGTACACCACTAAGACGACGTGCTACATACGCGAAATTTAACCGACAGGAAGAAGATGCTGTGTTATGCAAATGATTAGCTTTTCAAAGCATTCACACAAGGTTGGCGCCGGTGGCGACACCTAAAACGTGCTGACATGAGAAAAGTTTCCAACCGATGTCTCATACACGAACAGCAGTTGACCGGCGTTGCCTGGTGAAACGTTGTTGTGATGCCTCGTGTAAGGAGGAGAAATGCGTACCATCACGTTTCCGACTTTGATAAAGGTCGGATTGTAGCCTATCGCGATGGCGGTTTATCGTATCCCGACATTGCTGCTCGCGTTGGTCGAGATCCAATGACTGTTAGCAGAATGTGGAATCGGTGGGTTCAGAAGGGTAATACGGAACGCCGTGCTGGATCCCAATGGCTTCGTATGACTAGCAGTCGAGATGACAGGCATCTTATCCGCATGGCTGTAACGGATCGTGCAGCCACGTCTCGATCCATGAGTCAACAGATAGGCACGTTTGCAAGACAACAACCATCTCCACGAACAGTTCGACGACGTTTGCAACAGCATGGACTATCAGCTCGGAGACCATGGATGTGGTTACCCTTGACGCTGCATCACAGACAGGAGCGCCTGTGATGGTGTACTCAACGACGTACCTGGGTGCACGAATGGCAAAATGTCATTTTTTTCGGATGAATCCAGGTTCTATTTACAGCATCATGATGGTCGCATCCGTGTTTGGCGACACCGCGATGAACGCACATTGAAAGCGTGTATCCGGCATCACCATACTGGCGTATCACCCGGCGTGATGGTATGGAGTGGCGTTGGTTACACGTCTTGGTCACCTCTTGCTCGCACTGATGGCACTTTGAACAGTGGACGTTACATTTCAGATGTGTTACGACCCGTCGCTCCACCCTTCATTCGACCCCTGCGAAACCCTACATTTCAGCAGGATAATGCACTACCGCATGTTGCATGTCCTGTATGGGCCTTCTGGATACAGAGAATGTTCTCCAGATCTCTCACCAATTGAAAATGTCTAGTCAATGGTGGCCGAGCAACTGGCTCGTCACTACTCTTGATGAACTGTGGTATGGTGTTGAAGCTGCATGGGCAGCTGTACCTGTACACGCCACTCAAGCTCTGTTTGACTCAGTGCCCAGGTGTATCAAGGCCGTTATTACGGCCAGAGGTGGTTGTTCTGGGTACTGATTTCCCAGGACCTATGCACCCAAATTGCGTTAAAATGTAATCACATGTCAGTTCTAGTATAATATATTTTCCCAATGAATACCCGTTTATCATCTGCATTTCTTCTTGGTGTAGCTATTTTAATGGCCAGTAGTGTAGAATGAGATTTTCACTCTGCAGCGGAGTGTGCGCTGATATGAAACTTCCTGGCAGATTGAAACTGTTTTAATCTGCCAGGAAGTTTCATGCCAGTAGTGTATATTAAATTCCTCTCCTGTGCCAAACTCTTCATTTCAGAATAGTACTTGCACCGTACGTCCTCAATTATTTGCTGAATCTATCCTAGTCGGTGCCTTACCCCATAATATTTCATCTTCATCAACATACATACTCACAAAGCCAGCGTATGGTGCATTGCGGAGAGTACCCTGTACCGCTGATAGTCATTTCCTTTCCTGTTCCACTCGCAAATAAAGCGAGAGAAAAACGAATGTCTACATAGCTCCGTATGAGCCCTGATTTCTCGTATCTTATCTTCGAGGTCCTTGGGCGAAATTTTCTCGGTAGTGTTCCTGGCAAAAGGGACGTTGCTTTCCCTCCAGGGATTCCCATTTGAGTTCCCGAAGCATCTCCGTAATACTTGCTAGTTGCTCGAACCAACCAGTAACAAATCTAGCAGCCCGCCTCTGGACTGCTTCGATGCTTTTCTTTAATCTGACATCATGTGAATCACAAATACTCGAACAGTACTCAAGAATAAATAGCCCTAGCGTGCTATGTGCGGTTTTCTCTACAGATGAACCGCAGAGTCCCAAAATTCTCGAAATAAACCGAAGTCGACCATTCGCCCTCCCTACCACAATCCTCACATGGTTCAAGTGGCTCTGAGCACTATGGGACTTGACATCTGAGGTCATCAGTCCCCTAGAACTTAGAACTACTTAAACCTAAGTACAGCACACACATCCATGCCCGAGGCAGGATTCGAACCTGCGACCGTAGCGGTCGCGCGGTTCCAGACTGTAGCGTCCAGAACCGCTCGGCCACTCCAGCCGGCAATCCTCACATGCTCGTACCATTTCATATCGGTTTGCAGCGTTACGCCCAGATATTTACACGACGTCACTGTGTAAAGCAGGACATTACTAATGCTGTATTCAAAGAATACGGGTTTGTTTTCCGTACTCATCTGCATTAATTTACGTCTTTCTACATTCGGAGCTGGCTGCCATTCGTCACACCAGCTAGAAATTTTGTCTGAGTCATCTTGTATCCTACTGCAGTCACTCAACGACGACACCTTCCCGTTGACCAAAGCATCATCAGCAAACAACCACAGAATACTGCCCTCTCTGCCCGCCAGATCATTTATGTGTATAGAAAATAGTAACGGTCCACTCCTGACGATACTCTTGTCTTTGATGAACACTCGCCGTCGAAGACAACATACTGGGTTTTATTACTTCTTCCAGCTACTCACATCTCCGAATCTATTCCATATGCTGGTACCTTTGTTAATAGTCTGCAGCGGAGCACCGTGTCAAATGATTTTCGGAAATCTAGAAATATGGATCCTGCCGGCTGTCCGTCGTCCATAGTTCGCAATATATCAAGAGAGATAAGGGCAAGCTGAGATTTGCACGAGGGAGGCTTTCTAAAACCGTAGTGATTCGTGGACAGAAGCTTTTACGTCTGAAGGAAATTTATTGTATTCGAACTCAAAATATGTACAAGAATTCGGCAGCAAACTGATGTTAAGGATATTAGTCTGTAATTGTGGAGGTCCGTTATTTGAGCCTTCTTATATACAGGAGCCACCTGCGCTTTTTTCTAGTCGCTTGGGCGAGAGACTCGTGACAAATGCAAACTACGCAAGGGGCCAATAATGTCGAGAACTCTCTGTAAAATCGAACTGGGATGTATTTGTTTACAAATCCTTTAGTTGTTTCTCTACGCCAGTGATGCCTATTACTATATCGTCCACACGGGAGTCTGTTCGATGGTCAAACGACGGTATGTACGTACGATTCTCCTGCGTGAACGATTTCTTAAACGCGAAATTTAAATCTTCGACTTCCTTTTTGCTGTCCTCTACAGTTGCTATCCAACACAGTTCCCTCTAGGGCCATGGAGGTTAATCGCTGATGTCTTAACACATGTCCTGTCATCCTGTTCCTTCTTCTTGTCAGAGTTTTCCATGTTTCCTTTCTTCGCCGGTTTGCAGATAACCACTTTATTCCTTATCTTATTAGTCCATCTGATTTTCAAAATTGTTTAGTAGCGCCACATTTCAATCGCTTAGATTCTCTCCTGTTCTGGTTTTGACACTGTCCATGATTCACTGCTATACAGTGCTGTACTCCAAATGTACATTCTCAGAAAATTCTTCCTCAAATTAAGGCCTACGTTTGACACCAGTAGACTTCTCTTGGCGAGGGATTATCTCTTTGCTTGTGCTAGTCTGTTTCTTATATCCTCCTCGAATCTTCCATCATGGGATATTTTGCTTCCAAGGTTGCAGAATTCCTTAACTTCGTCTACTTCGTGACCAACTACATCAGTGTTAAGTTTTTCGCTATTCTCATTTTTCTTTCTTTCTTCGATTTATCATCATTCCATGTTCTGTACTCATCAGACTATTCTATTCAACATATCATGTAATTCTTCACTCTCGCTGAGGATACCAATGTCATCAGCGAATCCTATCCTTGATACCTTTCACCCAGAATTTTAATCCCATTCTTGATCCTTTCGTCATTCCTTCTTCAATGTATAGGTTGAGCAGCAGGGGGGCGAAAGACTGCACTCCTGTCTTACACCCTTCTTAATCTAAGCACTTCGTTCTCGCTCTTTCAATTTATATCACCCTATAGCTTACCCCTATTTTTCTCAGAATTTCGAACATTTTACACCATTTCACATTACGAACGATTTGTCTAGATCGATAAATGTTATAAGTGTATCTCGAATTTTTTAGTCTTGTTTCCATTATCAACGGCAACGTCCGAACTGCCTCTCTGGCGGCTCTATCTTTCCTAAATCCAAACTGAGCATAATCTAAAATATCCTAAATTTTTTACATTCTTTTGTATATTATCCTTGTCAGGAGCTTGGATACACGAGATGTTAAGCAGACTTTGCTTAATTTTCGCACTTATCCGCCCTTGGTATCTTCAGAATTGTGTCGATGATATTTCTCAGAAAGGCTGATGGTACGTCATCAGTCCCATAGATTCTACACATAAACTTGAATAGTAGTTTTGTTGCCGTTTGCCCCCAATGACTTCAGAAATTCCGATGGAATGTTATCTATCCCTTCTGCTATATTTGATCTCAAGTGTTCCAGCCCTCTTTTAAATTCTGACTCTAAAATACTGGCTTCCTTATCGAAGCCAGTTTCTTCTATCAAGTCATCACTCAAATCCACCCCGTCAGAAGACTTATGTGTACTCACGGAAGATTGTTTTGACTTTTCTGTATTCTGGCTCAGTCCTTCCTAAGATAATTTCTTTTGATTTCTTCTCATTTTTCCTGCAGCCATTTCACCTTGAGTACCCTGCAATTTTTATTCATTTGATTCCCAAGTGACTTGTGTTTCTGTATTCCTGTCTTTCCCTCAACCTTTTTGGACTTGTTCCTTTCGTCGATTAACTGAAGGCTTCAGAACTGATGGTAAAACTTTCTGAGTTGTTAGGCCGTTTCATATTTCTTATCAATGTTTTTCAATTCTCGACGTTTCTGTTGTTATACTTGAATATTCTTCTATATTCTGGCAGAGGGATCGAAACGTCGAGTACTGAAGTAGTTTTAAGAGGAATATGACACGGTCTAATGGCTCACATTTTATCATCAGTGACAATGGCCACGAAGACCTACATACTCATACAGACCGTATATCTTTCGGAAGCGAAGGCAACGTTCGGTCTATGCCAAACGTGACAGGACGACTACTCGATAGGATGTCTATATACACATTTGTAGCTATCAGATCCGTTTTCACGCGACGCAGTTGAGTTACCTGACGTGAAATAATAAGGAAATTGTTAATAAATGCGAATGTTTCAGGTGAAAAGCACTTGCTCCGTAGAGACAGTATCTTCACATCTCATTGCTTGTTCGTAGTTTTTCTTGGCCTCTGGTTGACCAGAATTAAAGAGCAGAGACTCCACAGCAATTTGACAGAGAGTTGGGTGGTGGCTGTATCCGAAAGCGGTCATGAATCATGCCTCTGTGTTCGTGGCCTCTGAGGAAGTGTGTTTACGCTCAGGAGGATTATTTTAGTATTTTCTGATTCAACACTAGATTCAGTTCGATAAGTTCGCGGCGTGCGTTCAGACGATAAGGTCGAACGAAGCAGTCATACGTGTGAAGTTACAACACTGTTCAATCGTTTGGAAGAGTCTTGCAGGAGGTGACTATTATTGTGTCAGTAATTTCGGAAAATGCTTCTTTAAACATTATAACTGAAGGATAAATTCCTAGAACCCCTTAAATTTTTACGTAAACGTGGCTGGGAAGTAGAGTTGCACATTCGTAGAACAGATTCACAGAGCCAAATCATCGACGGAGCCACGACAGTGCACGGTGTCATACGAGAAGCTCTCAACTTTAGAAGACGCAATATTAGCTGTCAGAACTTTCGCGACGTCTCTCTGTCAACTGTCGCGTGACCTGCCGAGTTGCTACTACCAACCACACACTCAGGTCCCCACTTAAGCTGGGCGAGTCCAGCGTGCCAACCACGGCGCTATCCCGCTCGTGCGGCTCTGTAAACAGGCTGGTGTCATCTGAAAAGACAGCGTACTAATCATGAAGATATGAAAAGGAAACAATCGGTCACAGAAAATGTTGGGACAAACATCGTGATTTATGCTCATGGTAACTTGTGACTTGAATGAATGGACCCACGCTACGGTAGAAAGAACATCCCCTACCCCCTCCCACCCTCTACAGTAGCATCGCAGCCCTTCACACATTGTTGTAGGTGCACTCGACGCGTTGTATCATTTGAAGAGAGACGTAATCAGGACTTGTCTGACCACAATACTCGCTCTCAGTCACCTACTGTCTAGCTGTTGCGTTGCCTTGACTGTTACAGCTGAGCATCTGTATGCCCGCTGTGAGGTACACGACTGCGCATGTCCACGTCATGCCACTCCTTTCCCAATGTTCGCTCTCTAACTAGTAGAGATGAACCTGCATTCACTGACACCAACTCCTGCTGCGATGTATGATGTTGCTTGGGAGAGGGGGAGTGGCGAGCCGTTAAGTACCTCGGAGTATCAGTTCACACCCAATTAAGGTGGGCCGACCGTACAGTATAACTACTGGAAATGCACATCCGCAATGAAAATTGTCGGAAGAACCCTCACGAAGTGCAGTGCAGCCACACCGAAGGCCACCTGCAAAACTCATGATCATCTTATTCTTTGATATCAAGCCTTCCAAAATCCAAGTGAATTCAGGGAAGCATCCGCCACCCCCATTGTGCATGATGAGGAATAGTGGTCACTGGTATTCGAGGATTTAAATTCTTTTTACTAGTGTATTGAAGGTAACAGTCAGGGTACCAAATGCTCTCCAGTTATTTTTCAATTTATCTGGGTGATACGTGGCGCGCTGTTCAAACAAAAGGAAACTGAGGAATGGTAGACAGAAAACAGAGCAGCGGTAAAGAGGCGTAGTATTAGTATTAGTAGTAGCAGTAGTAGTAAGTGGAGGATAAGGTAGGTCATGCTTGAAATAAACAAGAAGCGCACGAAGTGTTACTGTCTGTGGGCTTAGAGTTCTCGTTAGCGAGGTAATTAGAGCCCTTACTAGCGAATGACGCTGTGTTAAAGTCAGTTCCTGAAAGCGTGAACAAGGAAAATCTGTATTTACGATGAAAATGTGCACTAACAACTTTTGAAAAGTACTTGATAAGTCCAATGAGTGTAGGTACTATGACGATAGCGGCTCGACTTACAGTTTGGAAACAACAGTATTAATAATGAAACGGACGCTGATTTTAAGTTCCTTTGGCAGTTTTCACTTTTATTTAGTTACGACAGCATCCCACGAAAAAGATTGCAGAAAGTAATTTATTATTATTATTATTATTATTATTATCATCATCACATGTGAAAAGCTAAGAAATATGACATACAACCAAAAAGCTGAATCCTGCAACTTGTTTTGCTTCAAAATTACGAAATAATTTTTCCAAGAGTAAATAGAAGACACTTCAGGGTTCATTTTTGTAGTTCGCTGCTATACGGGACTGTAAGATTTGAATGTGGCATTCGAAAAGAAAATTTACTATAATGAAAGTACGTTGGCTCAACAGGCATTGAATCACTGAATTTGGAGACATGTACTTGATAGAATCGAAGATCAGTGGCAAGTATTATCATGCGAGTTTTTGATGCTGGCAACAATAAATCCTGTTTACGGAAGAGTTTTCAATCAGTTAGCACCGCATGACCATAGCGAAAAACACTTTTTGAGTAACGTTCCTAAATATGAACGCGTGGCAATGAGGTCTGTTGAAAGATCTTCCATTCCTCTTTAATTAAAGTAGTCGTTTGTAATCGCTTTCAGACGAGCTGCACTTACTGTTACCAACATTTCTAAGCAACATTAGCTTTCTTTTGTCTTCCGTGTGGATAATTTTAACAGAGTCCAGTAAAACCTAAGAAAATGTTGTATCCTCACACAGTCTCGTTTAGAAGTCAACAGCTAAGGGAAAATTCTCATTCGATATGTTGTCGAAAGTATCGGTCATCTTTCTTCTACTGTGCTCTTGCAAACCATCGTAAGCAAGCATTTTGCAAACGAAGAGAAAATAAACATTCTCTTGTTACGTGACGATACTCTGTTCCCATAACTCAATAATAACATTTCTGTCAATGGAATGTTAAATCTTAAGAAAGGAAGAAAGGGCATATATGATTAGCTTACTTGAGTGCTAAAAATACAGACTAAGAGGAATTGCTGCTGCTCCCGAAGCTATACTGGCGCCTGTAGGTAGACAACCAGATGTACAGCAACGACGGATAAATGGCGAACGTGGAAGGCGTGACAGTTATAAGAAGTCGATGAATGTTGCACTTGACAAGGAAACATGACTATGATTGTAATTTTTCTTATTTACTTACGAAAACAGCTTGAGTGAAGGACATTCCCATTACAATTACATATAAGCATTATAAAAGCTTCTTTTTTCAGGATGAATTAAGAATTCATACGAAATGATACGAGTAGCAGTAAGTGCGCGGTACAGGACCCTCAAATACCCATTTCAAAACAAGGAAGGAATCGTTGAATATGGCGTTGCAGTCATCAGAGGTAGCACTTACTCACATGGAAAAGGACGAAGGGACGAATTTTTCGTGGCATATTCAAGGAATCATCTAGGTATTTGCAGGAACTGTTGAAGGGGAAATACGGAAAATTTAAATTAGAAAGTGCAGCTGAGGATTAGAGCCCCATTACTTTTGAAAGGAGTCCAGTATTTTACTACTGTGCTACTCTGCTCTCTTTAAACATTATTGTTGAGTATTTTATTAAAATATTTTGCTGACACGTGGTAGTGTCTACTGGAACACAAGCACTTTCTGCGTCGCATTATGCTGTTATCCTAACAGCACTTTATCATTCTTTCTGCTCCTCCTGGTACTCCATCACAATCCGTACCTCGTCTCCTCCTCATCCGTCACTGCTACGTTGTTGTTCCTTTCGGTAACTCTTCCCGGGCACTAGCCACGTAATAGTAAAAATTTACTTCCATTTCACACTTAGCGTTATTGTTCAAACGAATGTAATGACCATGCTGATAACAGAACTAATTAAGTTCCTTTCCAAATTTGTATACATGATGGAGAAAAGAAAACCACTAACTAATCGCTACAAAAATTAAAATTATAAAATTTGGAAATTTGTGGTAAGGTCTTATGGGACCAAACTGCTGAGGTCATCAGTCCCTAAGCTTACGCACTACTTAATCTAACTTAAACTAACTTACAGTAAGGACAACACACACACACCCATGCCCGGGAGAGGATTCGAACCTCCGACCGAGGGAGCCGTGCGTTTAAAATTATAAGAAAATAGAGGGGCAGATAAACTACTACAGTGTGAAGTTAATTCAACTACATAGACTAGAGTTTTATAAAACATCAATACTCTGCATATTTAATAAGCGACGTCAGTGTGATGAGAGAAGAGAGGGAGTTAAGCTATCGTTCTTGGGTTCTTTGTTTCTCCAGCGTGTATCTAGAACGAGGCTTGTGTAATTTGGTTTTTATTGTGTTAGGATAGCTAGTTATTATAAAATAACATGTGTCGATGGTAATAATGGAAACTCGTCAGTGAATATTTTATAATAAATTGAAAATTGAGTGTCGCAGGGTTTCCCAGCATATTTATGTAAAAGCTTCAGAGATTTCTTTGTTAAGTTTAGCGCTTCACATATGGTAAAAAATTACGGAATATTGTTTTGAGAAACAAGAGTTGATAGTGATCAACATATTAACTCATAAATTTCTCAATTTATTTTCACTCAGTAATTAATAACACAAGTTTTCACAGTCTTAAGAAACAAAAATACACCATGTGCTGTTAAAGTAACTCTGACTATTAATACAGTGGTCTCCGCCATTTTAAAATAACATATTCTTGACAAGCGGCCGGTCGGTGTGGCCGAGCGGTTCTAGGCGCTTCAGTCTGGAACCGCACGCCCGCTACGGTCGCAGGTTCGAATCCTGCCGCGGGCATGGACGTGTGTGATGTCCTTACTGTAAGTTAAGTTTAAGTAGTTCTAAGTTCTAGGGGACTGATGACCTCCGAAGTTAAGTCCCATACTGCTCAGAGCCATTTGAACCATTTTGAACTAGACTAGGGAACAGGCGCGGCCAGGTCTTACCGATGCGGAAGCGAGCCATAGAAAGAGACCGCTCTGGGCAGTCTGAACAGTGCTACATGCAGAATCTACAGCACTGTGCACTGATACGCAACAATCAAAAGAAGAAGAAGAAGAAGAAGAAGAAGAAGAAGAAGACAGTGAAAGATAAAATTCATAGCAAGATAAGGGAGGGAGAATAAGATAAAGGAGGGGGAATAAGATAAACGAGAGGGAGAGAAAAAGTGACAGAAGGGAAAAAAGAGAGGAAGAGAGAGAGAGAGAGAGAGAGAGAGAGAGAGAGAGAGAGATGGAAGAGAGAGAGAGAGAGACGGAGAGAGATGGAAGAGACGGAGAGAGACAGGGGAGAATAAGAGCGCCAGAGAGGGGAGGGAAGGAGAGTGGGGAAAAGGGAGAAGTTAGCTGAAGAAAAATTATGTTTTATGACGAAATTATGTGTACTTGGATCTAAAAAGAGATCTATGCAAACATACTAAAACCAGTTAATCCTCGCCCTTGATACTTGAAAGAACCAAACTATCATTAATATAAAGTCATATCTTCCGAGCTATATCTCGAATAATTATATAATTTTGTAGATACATTCATTGGTATATGTGGATACTGTTTGTAAAACGCGTTGCGAATAGAGTTGGTACTACAGAAGTAATAGAGACTCATGCTTGATGTTGCAGTTTTACTGCACAAACAGCGAAAATGCAGTAAGCTATAAACTTTTCTCCTTTCATCATTTTGTTCGAGGGGAGGTGGTGTCACCGGGAAAAAGTTTCTTAAAAGTTTTAAATCGTGCGTAAAGTTTGCTGGAAGCCTAGTGCTCTCATTCTCAAACACTGGACGAATATAGTCTGGGTAATTTAGGCACCGTGAGGTATGGTGCCTCAAGACACACACAGTTTCCAACTGTAATGCCTGCAACTTGTGACTGCATTTTAAATTTTTTAATTGAGTGAATAAGTGCATGAAACATTAAAAAAAATTGTTGCCCCTGGATGCCGTTAGATAGACAACCCTCACATGGGATTGTGCCTCAGGTTAACCTTTTAAAAATATAGATTCTTGTAAACACTTTGATTGCTACATCGCGTCCCTGCTGCTTTAGTTTAAGTCTAACTTGTATAACAGGTACTGCTTGACGATACACAGCAACTGTAATGCGAAAAACGGTAGTTGCACCCAGGTTCGCGCTACGCTGAGGCCATATTGGGGTGGGTGTTGCGGTGTCTCGCACCGCCTCTGTCTCCTGGTCCCGCATCGGCCGTTATTACCGCAGTAAATCCTAAACATCGACCGGCACTGGGCTGCTCTTTTTATCGCAATGAATCACGGCGGGCCGCTTATTGGTTGCACAGCAGAGGAACGTGGCTGGGCGCGGTGAGTCGCTTACGCGGAGGAACCCCACGCCACCCCAGCCCACGACACCCCGCGGTGAATTATTCACGACGCGTCGGCAGCCGGATCACTGTCTCGCAGACTCGCGTCGCGTGCCGGGCTCGGGCTCACCGCAGCTGGTGCGCTAGGGAGGCGCGTCCACACAGTTGTCACACGCACTTGACACGTCACAGAGCCCCTAACTTGGAAACAAACCGAGACAGTTAGTCAACAAGTAAAGCGATTAAGTCATCGCCGTCATCGTAAGTTGGGGGGGTTGTTTTGTGGGAGGAGACCAGACAGCGAGGTCATCGGTCTCATCGGATTAGGGAAGGACGGGGAAGGAAGTCGGCCGTGCCCTTTCAAAGGAACCATCCCGGCATGTGCCTGGAGCGATTTAGGGAAATCACGGAAAACCTAAATCAGGACGGCCGGACGCGGGATTGAACCGTCGTCCTCCCGAATGCGAGTCCAGTGTGCTAGCCACTGCGCCACCTCGCTCGGTCATCGTAAGTCAAAGGTGTTCAGTTGTGATATAATTCTACTGAACACTCTGCTCTTTCCATAAATTCGCGTTCGACCGAATCACTTGATCTACGAGGCGCGTTCAATAAGTAATGTAACACAGTTTTTTTTCCCTGAAAGGTTGGTTTTATTCAGGATTCCAGTACACCATATTACCCCCACTCTTTCGACTACGAAACCCTATTTTTCAACGTAATGTCCGCTCAGTGGTTCAAATGCCTCTGAGCACTATGCGACTTAACTTCTGAGGTCATCAGTCCCCTAGAACTTAGAACTACTTAAACCTCACTAACCTAAGGACATCACACACATCCATGCCCGAGACAGGATTCGAACCTGCGACCGCAGCGGTCGCTCGGCTCCAGACTGTAGCGCCTAGAACCGCACGGCCACTCCGGCCGGCTCCGCTCAGTGTGACGGCCTTACGCCACCTTAATGGGAGGGCCAGTATTTCCGCATGGTACCACTCTAGTGGTCGACGTCGGAGCCAACTTCTTGCTGCATCAATAACCTCCCCAACACACGTATATTCTTCCCGCAGAGTGCATCCTTTAATGGAAGTTGCTCCTTGTGGTCTTCTGTTACGCGGCGAGGAACCAAGCCGGTACACATCTTTGAGTGCCTCAACTGGTGGACGAGCCTGTCATCACCACCAACAGACGTCCAGTTGAACAGCGAGGTGTTTACCCGTGATTCGACGATCACCTCCTACGACAGTGTTACCACGTTACAACTTTGCCGGAGTACTCGGGAGATGGGACGAGTTTGCGCGACCTTGTTGCTATGATGACAGACGCCTCGACCAAAGAGTCATAGTGATTTGTTCATTGCCAGTTCTCAGTAGATATTCTGCAAGCGCCTGGGAATATCTGCGATAATCTGGT
The DNA here is from genome assembly GCF_023864345.2 of Schistocerca serialis cubense. Taxonomy (NCBI): domain Eukaryota; kingdom Metazoa; phylum Arthropoda; class Insecta; order Orthoptera; family Acrididae; genus Schistocerca; species Schistocerca serialis. Next base: position 468,498,018 of record NC_064643.1, read on the forward strand.
TTTCCACCAAAAGAAACTATGACGACTCTCTGCTAGGAACGCTCCTCCGTTAAGGACGCCATTTTGAACGTTACGATAGTACCGCCACCAATCGGCACTTGATGAAACAATAGTAGTTGAAACAGAAATATTCCACGATATCCCACAGCAAATTCCGCATCTTTTCAACCGAAATTAACCGAGAAAACAAATGTGGCGCGTTACTTATTGAGCGACTTTCTCAATCCAAACCGATTGCTTTAAATGAAAACTGCTTTGTTAAATGTAACAGAAAATTGTACGCAATAAAGGTTGGTTCTGATGAAATATAACAGACGCTTTCGGCCTTTACATAAAATTGCTTGAAATTATCCGTCCCACATCGAACTTTTTACTTGTATTCACTTCATCAGCTTTCTTCGTGTTGTTCAGGGTTTCATACTTTGTCGTTTAGAAATTACTAGCAAATTTACTAATATGCACTGGAAGTCAGAACGACCTCTTATTTACAGCGACATAATACATTTTGTGGGGTTGAGCTTCCTTCACTTAATCTTGCAAACTCTGATATGGGAACAGTGCTCATCTTAACTTTGACACTTTTATTTTTTTAGGTACTTCTTTTGAAAAAACTGAAATGTATAATGATTACTCTTTTAATATTTTTCGTAGACGACATTCAGTTGCAGTTTCATAATTTTTTGCTCAAACAGAATCGTCTGTTACAGAATGGAATTTTCACTCGTCAGCGGAGTGTGCGCTGTTATGAAACTTCCTGGCAGATTAAAACTGTGTGAACTTCAACATGCGCAACTAGCACTCCTGGAAGAAAGGATATTGCGGAGACGTGGCTTAGCCACAACTTGGGTAGAGCACTTGCCCGCGAAAGGCAAAGGTTTCGAGTTCGAGTCTCGGTCCGGCACACAGTTTTAATCTGCGAGGAAGTTTCGTCTGGTACACATTAAAATAATATTCTGCCTGATTTTTATATCTGGCATTTTTCTGGTGATTTTTCTTTTTGTATGTCTTGACGCTTTCAACCCCCTTCAAGTTAATGTAACCTCGATATGCAAGCGAAAAGTGCAAATCAGTATGTGAAGGGACCCCTAATGACATTTGGATGCTATTAAATATCTGTATAATTGGTCACCAGCATAATTTAAAATTACATGAAACTTTAATCTGGTTCACAAGACACATGAAAATCCTCACGTGAGGCTTGATTGACGCAAAGAGGATGACGTCACAAGCCAGTAGAAGAAAAGAGGATGCCTCAGCTTAAAGTGGGCAGTTGCCGAGTTGTGGCGAGATTCTTGGCTCAGTGTCGATGGCTGTTTTGCACACCAGTGTAGTACTGTACATGACACGTTTCATATGCGTACGCCTAAATCGGCTGCCAATATCCGCGTAAAATATTGTGGCATTTTTTCTAACCTCTTCATCCCGCAGTAGCACCTGTACCTAACGTCCACAGTTACGTGCTTGATATGTTCCACTATCTGTCTTCTCCTACGGTTTTTACCCTCTTACATCTCCCTCTAGTGTGATGTAAGTTATACGCTGACGTCTTAACTCATGTCCAATTATACCGTCTCTTCCTTTTGTTAACGATTTCCACGTGTTCCGCACCTCTCCGATTCAGCGAAAAACGTCCTCATTTCTTACTAGTCCACTTACTTTTCAACACCACTCACTAGGTAGAGTAACGTCGTCAGCCGGTCTTATGATCGATATCCTTCCACCCTGAATTTTGATCCCACTGTTGAACCTTTCTTTTACTTCATCAGTGTAAAGACTGAACAGCAGAACGAAAGATTACACCCCTGTCTTACACCTTATAAAGACTTAGTCCTTGGTCAACCGTTATTAGTTTCGACTCTTGGTTCTTGCACGTCTTCTATATTAGCCGTCTTTCCTTACAGTTTACACACATTTTCCTGTGAGTTTCGAACATCCTGCGCCGTTTTACGTTGTTGGACGCTGTTTCTAGATCAGCAAAACCGACGAACGTTTCTTGATTTTTCCTAAGTCCTGCAAAGGCAGAAGTTCCCTTCCCTTTCCTAAAGCCAAACTGATCGTCATCCAACAGATCGTACATTTTATTTTCCAATCTTCTGTGTATCATCCTTGCCAACAACTTGGATATGTGAGCTGCCAAGCTGATTGTGTGATAGTTGTCGTCCTTATCTGCCGTTGCTATCTCTTCTGGATTTTATGGATGATATTTTTCCAAAAGTGTGACGGTATGTCTCTAGTGGTAGCAATGTCGAAATCGTTAGTCATTTTAAATCGGCACACTCTCCGGAGATAGCTCCGCGGAGAGCCAGCGCGCTGCGCAATTTGCTCAGAACGCGGCGTTCCCCTAGCGGCCAACTGCTCTGCTAAATGGGGCGTGGAGTTCGGCAGAGGCGGCGGCCGCTCTGTTCCGTCTCAGTCAATTTCAAGGAGCGCCGCGGGCGGGGGCAGCGACCCGCGGCCGTCGACTCAGGCCTTCGACTTCCCTGCCGGTAGATAACGCTTCAGTGTTTATTCCTGGCAGGTTGACGGTAACGGAGTGAAACTTCAAAGGCTTCAGTAACAGAAGCGGAAGCCAATGCCTTCCGAGTATAGCATTTCACAAGAACAACACTGAAACAACTTGGAATCCAATTACGTAGGAAGATACCGAGTGGAAACTACAAAATCTTCGGTGTTTGAGTTCTCCTCAGCTTGTAATAAAAAAATTAATCTATATTTTTTTCTCCTATCCCCATAAAAAATCTGAAACTTAAGTCGCACTAATCTGTATGTGTTTATGCAGGGCCGGCCGCGGTGGCCGAGCGGTTCTAGGCGATTCAGTCCGGAACCGCGCGACTGCTACGGTCGCAGGTTCGAATCCTGCCTCGGGCATGGATGTGTGTGATGTCCTTAGGATAGTTAAGTTTAAGTAGTTCTAAGTTCTAGGGGACTGATGACCACAGATGTTAAGTCCCATAGTGCTCAGAGCCATTTGAACCATTTAGTTAGGTTTAAGTAGTTCTAAGTTCTTGGGGACTGATGACCTCAGATGTTAAGTCCCATAGTGCTCAGGGCCATTTTAAACATTTTTGTTTATGCAGGCCTCTGTAAAATTCCCCTAGCAAACTTCTAGGATCTGAATTGCAACCCATGTCTGTAAACGTACCGTTTCCGTGCTACAGCCGTTTGGAAACGTGTCTTGGAAATTTGTGGTAAGGTCTTATGGGACCAACCTACTGAGGTCATCGGCCCCTAAGCCTACATACTACTTAATCTAATTTAAACTGACTTACGCTAAGGACAACACACATACCCAAGCCCGAGGGAGGACTCGAACCTCCGACGGGGGGAGCCTCGCGGACCGTGACAATGCGCCAAGACCGCTCGGCTACCCAGCGCGGCGGAAACATGTTTGCTAGGTAGGTATGCAACAGGGTAGTCATTGTGGAGGGGGGAGGGGAGGAGTGGTTACGTCGGATCGGCTGATGTCATTTGATGTCTATCCTACTTCCCTGACCTGGTTCGAGCTTCATTCAGATGTCTGTGAAGAGTTTGGTTTATGAGACTCCTGTAGAGACGAAAGATGACGTTTTGGCACAAGTTGTGGTCGTTGCAGAAAGACTGCAGAGAGACCAACAGTGAAAGAGCGTTTGTACCACAACGTCACTCGCAGGTATAATGTGTCCACCGAACTTGGTGCTCACCACATCGAACCTTACTTGTAGTGGATCAGAATGCTAAACCTCCTTCGAAAAGGACAAAAGTGGTTAAGTTTAACTGTGAACAACACGCTTATCATTAAGCTTTCTTTTTGTTTCTTTGGTTACTAATCAGTCGAGTCGAACTGTAAAAAATGTATTATACTAGGTCACGCCTAATAAATGTAAAAGTGGTTGCGTTACCGAGATGTTTTCAAATGGTTGTACCAAGGAAACGGTACGTTTGCGACCATGGGTTCCAATTCAAAATAATGTCAACTCAGTACCCTCTACAAGTCCTAGAAGTTTGTAATAGGAATTTTAGAGCACCCTTTGTCGGCTTGTTCCGCGATGTCATGCAGTTGCGTGGTTATGTAAGTTTCCAGGAAATACATTTTTTTATCTGTTGTGTACATGTTAACAGCACTTTTATTAGTGTAGTGTGCCACGTGTGTGTTAAGCTCTTAGTATTATGTAATTGTACTGATACGTTAGTCTTATGGAATTGCATGGCTATACATGTCCATTTTATACGATGCACCGCAGCCGTCTTAGGTTGTTTGCAAATGACGCTGTCGTTTATCACTAATAAAGTCATCAGAAGATAAAAACGAAATGCAAAACGATTTAGAAAGATATCTGCCGGCCGCATGGCCGAGCGGTTCTCCGCGCTTCAGTCCGGAACCACGCGGCTGCTACGGTCGCTGGTTCGAATCCTGCCTCGGGCATAGATGTGTGTGATGTCCTTAGGTTGGTTAGGTTTAAGTAGTTCTATGTCTAGGGGGACTGATGACCTCAGATGTTAAATCCCACAGTGCTTAGAGCCATTTGAACCATTTTTTTTAAAGAGTTCTGGATGATGCGAAAATTGGCGGTTGAGCCCAAATAACGAAAAGTGTGAGGTCATCCACATGAGTGCTAAAAGGATTTCGTTAAACTTTGGTTACATGATAAATCAGTCTAATCTAAAAGCCGTAAATTCAATTAATTACCTAGGTATTTCAATTACGAACAACTTAAATTGGTAAGAACACATAGAAAATGTTGTGGGGAAGGCTAGCCAAAGACTGCGTTTTATTGCCAAGACACTTAGAAAATGTAACAGATCTTCTAAGGAGACTGCCTACACTACGCTTGTCCGTCCTCTTTTAGAATACTGCAGCGCGGTGTGGGATCCTTACCAGGTGGGACTGACAGAATGCATGGAAAAAGTTCAAAGAAGGGCAGCACGTTTTGTATTATCGCGAAATATGGGAGTGTGTGTCACAGAAATGATACAGGATTTGGGCTGGGCATTATTAAAAGAAAGGCGTTTTTCGTTGCGACGGAATCTTCTCACGAAATTCCAATTTCCAACTTTCTCCTCCGAATGCGAAAATATTTTGTTGACACTGACCTACATTGGGAGAAACGATCACAACGGTAAAATAAGGGAAATCAGAGCTCGTACGGAAAGATATAGGTGTTCATTCTTTCCGCGCACTGTACGAGATTGGAATAACAGAGAATTGTGAAGGTGATGCGATGAACCCTCTGCCAGCCAGTTAAATGTGATTTGCAGAGTATCGATGTACATGTACTTAGTATTTACATATTTATGACGCTTTTCATAACATATTTCACATAGCAGCCCATATCCGCATCCCACAGCGTACGGCACTAGGAGTCGTCGAACAGCGTGGCGAGGCGTCAAGAGGTTAGGCACACAACATGCCATCCGAGCCGTCACAGATGAGAAGTCGGGGTAAAGCCTTATAATCTTTATTTGAAAGCAGTTGCAAAAAGTGCTCGAAATTACACCCTCCTGCGTGAATGCACGCCTTGCAGCGAAGCTGGAGTGACAGTCATACTCTTTCAAACACTGCTGGCAATGTGGAAATTGCATCGGTGGCTGGCATCGTGAGGGCTATCAGCTCTTCATCAGTTCCAATGCGTGTTTCATGGACAACAGATTCCAGGTGGACCCAGAAGAAGAAAAAAATCAATGGGCGCCAGGTCGGCGGAACGTCGTGCAGGCTGTGCCACCGGCCCACCGCGCCGTATACAGTTCCCACCAAAGGTTTCATCCAAATGCATTCGCACTGCATGTGCGAAGTGCGCAGGTGCACCATCGTGTTGGTACCACGTTCGCTGCCGCATCTTGAGTGGAACATGTCTCGACAACTTTGGCAAACTTTCACGTAAAAAGATTAAGTACTTGTTTTAGTTCAATCGCCGGGGGAACAACTATGGACCGGCCAGATTATCGCCTATCAAGCCGACCCAAATGTTAACAGCGAAGCGATCTTGGTGACCACGAACAAAAGCGGCGTGCAGATTTGCCTGTGCCCACACGTGTTGATGTGGCTGTTGAACATATTCTCTCGTGTAAACGATGCCTCAACCATAAGAAGTGAACGGTTCGGAAAGTCCAGCTGAATGACACACCTTTGCAAAAACCAATGGCAGAATTAGTTTCTACGTGGTAAATCGTCTGGGTGAAGGGCGCGAACCTTCTGAAGGCGGTAGTGGTGCAAATCAACTTCATGCGACACATGCCAAATGGTGGAAAGGGTTACAATCATTTCCCACGCAACACGCCACGAGTTTATTGAGGATGTGTTTTCCAGCACTGCTAACGCCTCCTCTTCAAGACCTGGTGTACACACTGTATGACGGTCGCCTCTGCCAGGTCTCCGCACACAAAATGAATACACTGGGTTTCGAAGTAGGTTTTAAATGCACATGCGCCATTACACGAACGTGCCAGTGGAAAACGTACTTCAAATGAACCTTACTTTCGTAGGGGCCTGTGGCAGGCAGTAAATGTGCGTGGATCTGGCACTCGACGATTCGGAAACCGCCGTACGTACCAACGTTGAGTAGCGTGAGCATTTCCACACGCCGCCCCGTAAGCACAGTGCATGTCTGCCCTTTCTTCCCAAGCATAGCTCTCCATTTCCTGTTCTCTCCACACAGTAACAAACACAAGACCGTTCCCGTTTGATGATAAGCTGACGCAGGGTGAACCAGACTCCGCAGTGTGGACAGGTGCAGCCCCCGTCTATGCAACACCTGTCAAACAGGCATTTGCATAGCCACAAGCAACGCGTTCACGTCCCAGTAAGAGGCAGAAAACCCGTAGTGTTGTCCCACATGGAATATCTGCAACTATGTCGACTACAGCGTTTGCAAATAAGGGTCATAAAACTTCAACCCGACGTCTCTTTCACCTTGATGTCACAAATACATTGAAATCGTTGCCCTGCAGACCAGCTACCATGGCGGCTCGGATGGCATGTTGTGTGCCTAACATCTTGGCACCGTACGCTGAGGGATGCGGATATGTGTTGCCATGTGGGAAATGCTTGTTATGAGCCACTCTACCAGCTCTCTCATTTTCTTGATTCATTTCAGATACACCCGGTACATGCACTAGGAATGGAGCAAATAATGACATGTTGCCAAATACTTTTATGGTTTGCCATCCTCTTTCCTTCCCCCCCCCCCTCCCCCCTCCCCCCTCCCCCATTTCTCCACCCCCTTTTAGACTAGTTAATACGTATGTATATCAGTTACTTTTATTACTACATAGGCTGCTTATTTATAATATGTGTTAATGTCGCCACTGATGCTCACTGGAGGTGACTGTAAAGCCTCTGTTCGTGTGTTGTTTTGATCACACACACACACACACACACACACACACACATATATATATATATATATATATATATATATATATATATATATATAAACTAGAACAGAATGGATCGCCGGCCGAAGTGGCCGTGCGGTTGAAGGCGCTGCAGTCTGGAAAACCGCAAGACCGCTACGGTCGCAGGTTCGAATCCTGCCTCGGGCATGGATGTTTGTGATGTCCTTAGGTTAGTTAGGTTTAACTAGTTCTAAGTTCTAGGGGACTAATGACCTCAGCAGTTGAGTCCCATAGTGCTCAGAGCCATTTGAACCCAGAAGGGATCGGGATTTTGTACCATGACAAGTATGCACATTGAAACTTCCTGGCAGATTAAAACTGTGAGCCGGACCGAGATCCGAACTCGGGACCTTTGCCTTTCGCGGGCAAGTACTGGCATAATTGAAGCTGTGAGGACGGGTCGTGTGTCGTGCTTGGGTAGCTCAGTTGGTAGAGCGCTTACTCGCGAAAGGCAAAGGTCCGGAGATCGACTCTCGTTCCGGCACTCAGTTTTAATTTGCCAGGAAGTTTCGAACCAGCGCACACTCCACTGCAGAGTGAAAATTTCATTCTTTATGCACATTGTTTAGGGACGACGATTCATTTATTTCGGAGAGAGATTAAGGACACCTTTTAGGAGATGAGTTTCTGCTAGATGCTGGCATGATTATGAATTTATAAGGGTGTGTCAAGCACCAAGCGGGATGTGCAACCTCCCTTAATATGGTGCCAACACTCCAGATTATGGAGCTTATACAGCGGTGTCTCATACTAACTGACTGTCAGTAATACTCCCCAAATCGTGTTCATGTAGCGTTTGCACATTATGCTTTGCATTTCGCTATTATTTGATTTCATTTTTCATCTTGCAGCTGAAATTTTCTCTATAGCCGAACCGCGATCGCGAAATAAATAAACAATAAAAGTTAGTCAAATGGCGTTAGTGGTATGATTTAAAAGGTTTATTATAACTGTGGTCTCCAGCCAAGAAAAATATCATTAACGTATGGAATTCGTAACGAAATACAGGTTGGTACGAATGTTATTACTGTCCTCAGGGGGACAGCTCTCGCATTACAAAGCCAATAAAAAACGGGGGAATAAAAAACTCTTACTTGTTATGAGCATTTACTAAGGAGTTATTTAGTAAAAATAATAATAAGAGGAAAGTAAAAGATTACAACTGGAGAAAATGAGTGAAACTTGTGAGGAAATGGGGCTTTCTTCCGTTTAAAAGCAGCACGATCTCTCCGCTGTAAGAGACGTAATAGTGTAGTTAGTAGAGTTGCGGTCAGATATTTTATTCAGTTCGGTGACCATGAACGAAAGCAGAAGCTATGGGAATAATTTTTTCAGATATTTGTCGCTTTCGGCTCTTGTTTTGTACTAGAGCGTGATCCATTTCACGAATGGAAAAGAGCTACAGCAGAAATCTCATGCTCACCACGTGTCGTACCACGGTGGAAGTAGTGTCTGTGTCGACTATTTAACGGTGGCCGAGATGATGAAGCATTAACATTCCGAATTTTGTAAAGCTCAACACTTTTTTTAACTTCGCGATTTATGTTCTTAACTGCAGCCTAGTGAGCTCGAAACAAGTCTAGCAATTTGTACTGTTACTTAAATGAAATGAATACCATAAAGAAGTGTTATTTAAAAATATTTTTAACTTGAGGCACTCGTACGGCTTACGTGATTACGAAAGACATAATTCTTTCCCTCTTCTTTTGACAGGGAAATATTGTAATACATTCCCGAATATAATCTTTCTTTTACTGCTCACAAGTAAAAAAAATTAACATAGTATTTGCAGAACAAGCATTAAGAATACTTTCAATATTATAATGAACTTTCTCGTAACCTTAGACGTTAAACTACTTAATTCGTCACAGTACGACAGAAATATTTTTTCCTAATGTAACAATATTAAGAATGGAATTACGAACAAGGTCTGGCATAAGTGATGTTTGACTTTTCGAGGAAACTAAACAAGGAGAAAAATCTAGCTACCGAGTGCTGGGACGGCGTAGATATAGGCGACAAGTGGACGACAAATTCAAACACCATCCTCTTGATTACGGTTCCAGTGTCTCAGCTACAACTCCAACTGACACTTCTTGTTGAGGCATCAAAGGCGCAATCCCCCCTTCTTCCTCCGTTTAGCGTCTTAGTACATTAACGCTAAGTTTACAATATGTATGAACAAAATTACTGATTAAAATAATTTTATTCTGCAACGCTACAAACCACTATTATCTTGAATCGGAAACGGTTATGAGACTGTGTAAGGGAAAGTATATCTGATTATAAAATAGATAAAGCAGCTGAGAACCTGTGAGTCTATGGAAACCAATCTTTGGTGCGTTGTGAAATGAATGACACTCAAAATTAAACAGATTTTGAATTATACTTTTGTCATCCAATTAAAATAGCATCAGGACGAGATTATTTGATAGAAAGGAAAGAGCGACGTAAATTAAGAAAAATAATATAGTGACCCAGTAATGTCAAGGTCAGATATAGAAATTAAAATAAAATGTAAGAGATCAGTAACCCGGGAAACAGAGCTAAGCGTAAGAAGAAAATCATGAAAGAGAGCTCAAGGGATCTCTGATGGTGCATTCAGCTGAATACGCTACGAAAGCAGTATCATAAATAACGAATGCATTTATGAAGCAATATGCATAGTTATTTTTCTCGATGTGTGTGTGTGTGTGATAGGGACGAACAAGGTTAAAATTAGCCAATTGCAGAAAAGGGTGATTACGATTAAAGAATTCATCCTGTGCCTTCTCTTTCAACGTGTTAGCTCTGGTCTTGGATCCAAATCTACAAGAGAGTTTTTCTCTGGTGTTTGTTTAGTGCCTGCACCGTGCAATGCATACCGCTCGCTTATCTAGTATGAGGCAGCAGGTTGGGAAGTTGCCAGCGGCTCCGGTCTCGCACTTGTGCTGGCGTCATTCCGGTGTCGAGCACAGACACGGTGCATGGTACACGGCCCAGGGCGGATCGTCTTACGTACCAGAGACAGCTCTCCGAGCCGTGCTTTCACAAGCAACGCAAGGAACTCTAAGGAAGGTAGCTGATACGGAAGCCTTTGAATTCAGGTGAATCATGCACTCAGAGAAGCAAAATAGCAAGCAACGGGAAAAAAATGCGCTTGGCGACAAAAAGGATCTGTTTATTGTGGAAGGGCGCGTTCAAAAGCTAAGCATTAGGCGTAGACCTTTGTGCAACGAGGCTTTTACGCTAGTGAGCCTAACATTATGGCCACTACCCTGCCGGTGTTGCTGGTACGTGACGCGATAAGGAAAGTAAACTCCTCTCCGTTCGAACAGGCCTCTGAAGCCCAACGGTACTGACCGACCGCCGTGTCATCCTCAGACGATAGGCGTCACTGAACGCGGATATGGAGGGGCTTGTGATCAGCACATCGCTCTCTCAGTCGTTCTCGGTTTTCGTGAACGCAACCGCTACTCCTTAGTAACGTAGATCCTCTATTGGCCTCACAAGGGCTGCCAACAGCGATCGGCAGACTCGAAAGGTCACTCATCAAGGTGATAGCTGAGACGTGCAACTTATGGAAAGCAGGAGAAGGTTCAAAAATGGCTCTAAGCACTATGGGACTTAACATATGAGGTCATCAGTCTCCTAAACTTAGAACTACTTAAACCTAACTAAACTAAGGACATCACACACATCCATGCCCGAGGCAGGATTCGAACCTGTGACTGAAGCGCCTAGATCCACTCGGCCACAGCGGCCGGCTAGGAAAAGGTGTGGACGGGGCCTAATCAGTTACCGTTGGTTGCACAGTAAACACTTACACTTTATTTAAGGAAATAAGTTTTTAAAAACAATCATTTAAAAAAAATTGACTGCAACAAAAGCTACACTGACGGCTGAAGGCCTTATTAAGAGAGAATTCAAAATTATTTGTCGGCTGAAGGCCACAAGCAGTACTTCAGAACAATTAACGGCTGAAGGTCTGAATCACAAATGAGGAAGACAATTACACGCCAAAAATAGAAAAATAATTTTTAAAACAATAATTAAAAAAAAATTTGACTAGCTCAAGCTACACTGACTGCTGAAGGCCTCATTAAGAGAGAAATCAAAATTATTGGCTGAAGGTCACAAGCAATAGGAATAATTTAAACAAAATATTTTTAAACAATTGGCACAATCAGACTAAACAAGAGAGGGGGTGGTCCACACACAGTGCTCCAAGGATCGACCTGAGAAAAGTCCCTACAGCTGCGTAAGCGGTGAGACAGGCAACCAAGCGTTATACTCACGTAACAGGATGGCAACTCAAATTAGGGACAGTTTAAATGGTGACCAACCCTCTTACCAAATCCACCAAACATCTGATAGTAATTCAGGCGAAAGCGAAGTGAAAAACAGCATTGCGTCTGCAGAATCCGGCTCTTAAAACACTGAAAGGCAGAAGGAACCACTCCACAAATGCAGTACGTAGAGAGCGTTAAAATAACTGCTCATTCAACACACACTAGATACACACGGACCCACGAAAACAATTCCAGCAACAACTCAAACAGTACCAAAACGAGTCGCTGTGGAACAACAAGCACGAGACACAAGTCGACACAAACAAGTTACATTCGAGTAGTGCAACCTTCACTTGTGTGTGTGTGTGTGTGTGTGTGTGTGTGTGTGTGTGTGTGTGTGTGTGGAAGTGACCTCATGGCAATAAGCTGTCAGTCGACGATTCATACTGGCACCTTTCCCTTGCCTGGCTTGAGCGGGGTCGACCGTTGGTTGGTTGGTCGTTCGGTCGGTCGTCTCACACACACACACACACACACACACACACACACACACACACACACACACACACACACACACTCAAGTGAAGGTTGCACTACTCGAATATAACGATCCATTCAACTTAAACTCGCTGAATCCGGACCACGGCGTGGTCGTGCACTCTCGCGACCACATCCTTGCATCGCGCAGTGCATGTATCGCCAGCTGTCCCGACGAGTACTGGCGCTGTGCGGACTTCAAAATTGTTATAGCCCGGCGCCTGCGAAGGAGCATCTCGGAAACGGCGACATTGGTCGTCTCTTCGCCTGCAACTGTTACTATCATCTGTGGGAAGTGGTTGGAGGACGTAGAAATAAAGTGTAGGCGAAGAGATGTTGGACTTCCACATCTCATCACAGAACGTGGAGGTCGGAAGCTTATCCCCTCTGTAAAGCAGATTACGTGTGTATCTGATGCAGATCTGAAGACAAAGCAGGTGCAGGCACCACTGGTGCGAAGACCAACGCCGGCCGGAGTGGCCGAGCGGTTCTAGGCTCTACAGTCTGCAACCGCGCGACCGCTACGGTCGCAGGTTCGAATCCTGCCTCGGGCATGGATGTGTGTGATGTCCTTAGGTTAGTTAGGTTTAAGTAGTTCTAAGTTCTAGGGGACTGATAACCTAAGATGTTGAGTCCCATAGTGCTCAGAGCCATTTGAACCATTTGAAGACCAACGTTCTGCTCATAGTATTGAACATGGGGCTCCGCAGCAGACGACATCTACATGTTCCCATGTTATCCCGTCCACATCGTCAGTTACGACTGTAGTGGACACGGGATCGTCGAGATAGGACAGTGGGTCAATGGAAACGTGTGGCCTGGTTGGCTGAATCGAGTTTCTTTTTACACTGGGTCGATGCTCGTGTCCGGGTACGTCATCCAGGCGGACGGATGCTCGAAACATGTACCGCATCACGGACGCACGCTGATGCGGCAGTATTATGCAATGGGGGACATACAACTGCGCTTACATGGGACCTGTGGTAACAATCAGAGTGGCCATGACACTTGTGAACTACCCGAACATTGCTACGGACCTCCTGCGTTCTTTCATGCATGGTATCTACCCTGGAGGCGATGGAATTTTCTAGCAGGGTAATTGTCGGTGTCACAAGGCCAAAATCATGCTGCAGTGGTTTGACGAGCATAATAATGAACTCACATTTACGGGCACCCAATTTCCCTGATCTGAGCCCATGGAACACGTCTGGCATGCTACTGGCTGCCAGTTACGCTACCATAGAAACTGCGTGACCTGTTGACAGATATCTGGTGCCAAAACCGAATCACTGCTGTATTGCGTTCGAAAAGCAGACTGACACGCTGGTCGTACGTATTTTGGTTTATCAGTGTGTTATTGCTTGTATTTATAACAAAGAATTTGTAAGGAAATGATTTCTTACTAATTCTGATTGTGTTCTGGAGAAAGTAATCCAGCCATAGAAAATCTTACAATCCTTCTGTGGCACACAGCAAACCAGTACTTAACAGTATTGGTTAGAAACAGTCTTGGTTGCAATTTTAGTTTTTTTATTTTTTAACTACGCCTTTCGCCTTATTTAGGCATCTTCAGGTTGATCTTAATTTGGGATTTCTTAGACCGGTCCTTTAGACAGTGTAGGCAAAGGGCATCGTCGAATACATCAGGCCAACATCGCCTTCGTTAAACTCAGTAAAAACGTTTCTAGATGGACGTGAGTGACCCCAAGACCTGCATAACGCATCCCGTTCACAGGAGCGAGAAACAGAATAAGGTGGGACCCCACAAATCTGGATATTGTACGATGCGACCAGTCTGGCGAATGGATACCCACAATGAGACCTGTAACAAACCACGTCAGCTGCTGATAAACTCTCACGCGAGTGCGCGTCATCTCCGCATTCTGAAAAGTGGTCGCTCAACATCTGAACGCTGTTCGCACCCTCTGAATACCGAACCAGGCCTGATAGCAGAACTAAACCCGAAAAACACTCTTACACTCTGTCACAGATGATTGCAAGTCTTTATAATTTACAGGGTGACAGTTATTGAACTATATGAAAAAAAACTTAAATTAGTTACAAACTACGGCATGCACTCACTTTATTCAACATGTAAACGTCACTGCAGATATCCGGATTTATGTTATCACATGTTCGATATGCCTGCCATCCTTGGCGATGATGTGGCGCACACGAATACCGAAAACCTGCATGGCCTGCTGAAGTGTCGGAACATCAAATGTGTGTGAATTCCTAAGGGACCAAACTGCTGAGGTCATCGGTCCCTAGACTTTCACACTACTTAAACTAACTGATGCTAAGAACAACACAGACACACACACACACACACACACACACACACACACACACACACACACACACATGACCTAGGGAGGACTCGAACCTCCGGCGGGAGGGGCCGCGCAATCCGTCACATGGCGCCTCAAACCACGCGGCCATCGCAACATCGATGCTGTCGATGATCTCCTGAATGGCTGTTTTCAGCTCAGCAGTGGTTTCGGGGTTATTGCTGTGCACCTTGTATTTAACACAGCCCCACAAAGAGGAGTCGCATGCGTTCAGATACAGAGAATAAGGCGGCCAATCGCGGCCCTCGCCAGTGGCCTCTGGGTACCCCAGAGCCGGAATACGTTGCCCATAGTGCTCCGCCAGGACATTAAACACTCTCCTGTTTCGATGGAGTCGAGCTCCGTCTTCCATTAACCACATCTTCTCGAAATCAGGGTCACTTAGGATAATGCGAATGAAATTTTCTTCCAAAACCGACACGTACCATTCGGTAGTCACCGTGCCAACAAGGAATATCTTAGCGATTATTCCGTGACTGGACATTGTACACCACAAATTCACCCGTTGAAGTTGAAGAGACTTCTCGATTGGCCGGCCGGAGTAGACGAGCGGTTCTAGGCGCTAGTCTGGAACCGCGCGACCGCTACGGTCGCAGGTTCGAATCCTGCCTCGGGCATGGATGTGTGTGTTGTCCTTAGGCTAGTTAGGTTTAAGTAGCTCTAAGTTCTAGGGGACTGATCACCTCAGATGTTAGGTCCCATAGTGCTCAGAGCCATTTGAACGAAGACTTCTCGATTGTGAAATGAGGATGCTCAGTTCCCCAAATGCGCCAATTTGGCTTACTGACGAATCCATCCAAATGGAAGTCACCAACAACAACAAGGCACATGCGCATATTAGTTCCCATGATGCACCGCGTTCAACAGTGCAATTTGAACGTCCTAAACGCAAACCGTTCGGAAGTTACGACGATTTTATTTCTTATAGTTCAGTAATTGTCACCCTGTACATACACACCGATGGTGCGTAATTACATTGACATCCGACCGCATCTTCTGTCGGGCAGTATAGTTATAGGCAGAACGTAACCGTCCCGACTCTGTGGAGCCGGACCGGGCCAGGTCATGAGAAGAGGGAGGATCAGAGGGGAGGGGAGTTGTTTGCGGCCGGCACTTAGCGGCCCGCCGGACCACTGACGCTCGGCGCTGGTCGCGCCGCGGCCCTGGAGGCGGCGGCTGGCGCCACGGCGAAATCTGTGCGGCTCATTCCCCGCCATTAGCGACAGTCCGCGAGTTACGCGCGCCGCCGCCTTTGGGGTGTGGTTAGCGCCCGCAGCGAAACAAAAGGCCGCCAAACAGTCTACATTAGCAGCACGCTTGGACCACAATCTTCCCGCAGATTTTCATCGAGTCACACCGCGGCAGCTTTCAAGTTACACCATGTCATCTGGTACACACAAATCAATGTTGTTGTTGTGGTTTACAGTCTGAAGACTGGATTGATGCAGCTCTCCGTGCTACTCTATCCTGTGCAAGCCTCTTCATCTCCGAGTAACTACTGCAACAACATCCTTTTTAATTTCTTTACCGTATTCTTCTCTTGGTCTCCCTCTACGATTTGTAACCGCCACACTTCTGTCCAGTACAAAATTCGTGGTCCCTTGATGTCTCAGAATGTTTCCCATCAACCGATCTCTTCTTCTGGTCAAATTGTGGTACAAATTTCTTTTCTCGTCAATTCTATTCACTAACTCCTTATTAGTTACCTGATCTGCCCATCTAATCTTCTGCATTCCTCTGTAGCACCACATTTCAAAAATTTCTATTCATTCTTGTGTAGACTCTTCATCGTCCATATTTCACTACCATGCATTGCTACACTCCATGCAAATAGTTTGAGAAAAGACTTCCTAACACCTAAATCTAAATTCAATGTTAACAAATTTCTCTTCTTCAGAAACGCTTTTCTTGCCCCTGTCAGTGTATATTTTATATCCTCAAATGTTCAAAATGTTTATGAATTCCTAAGGGACCAAACTGCTGAGGTCATCGGTCTCTAGACTTACACACTACTTAAACTAACTTATGCTAACAGCAACACACACACACACACACACACACACACACACACACACACACACACACACACACACACGCCTCAAACCACGCGGCCACACTACGCGTGGCTTTATTTCCTCTCTAGTTCGGCCAACATCAATTATTTTTCTACCCAAATATCAAAACTTGTCTACTACCTTAAATGTGTCATTTTCTAATCTAATTCCCTCAGGATAATCTGATTTAATATTAGTATTACGACAGAAATCCATACAGATTATAAGAACGTGTGTTTGCCGTGGCCGCGAGGAGTGGCCGGCGGTTAGAGGCACCATGTCACGATTTGCGCGGCCCCTCCCGCCGGAGGTTCGAGTCCTTCCTCGGGCGTGTGTGTGTGTGTGTGTGTGTGTGTGTGTGTGTGTGTGTGTGTGTGTGTGTGTGTGTGTGTGTGTGTTGTCCTTACCGGAAGTTAGTTTAAGTAGTGTGTAACTCTAGGAACCGATGACCTCAGCAGTTTGGTCCCTTAGGAATTCACATACATTTGATTTTGTCTGCCGCACGGTGTGTGTGTGTGTGTTTGTGTGTGTGTGTGTGTGTGTGCTTGCTCGTTTTTTCCACCAAACTCGGTACACATATCCCTTACGGTCAGGTAATAATTGCTTTGGGATGAGACCCACCTACCTATAACAGTTTGGAAGGTACGACGGCCGGCCGGGATGGACGAACGGTTCTAGGCGCTACAGTCTGGAACCGCGCAACCGCTACGGTCGCAGGTTCGAATCCTGCCTCGGGCATGGATATGTGGGATGTCCTTAGGTTAGTTAGGTTTAGGTAGTTCTAAGTTCTAGGGGACTGATGACCTCAGAAGGTAAGTACCATAGTGCTCAGAACCATTTAATATACGACGTCATAAACAATCAGTTGCACGAAAAGCTGCTGAATTGTGCATGATGTTTACATTTATTACTTCTTCGCTACTAATTCTATTCACATATGCCGCTGAATGTACTTACAAAATAATTTCATTCTATGACACACATATATCAACAGATATGACGTCATAAAAATTGAGAGGTAGGAAAAACTGCCGAATCATATATTAAGTTTAAATTTATTACTTCTTTGGTAATAACTCTATTCGCAACATATTTCGCAGACGCTATCCACATATGCTGCTGAATGTACCTACACAAATACATCATAGTTAGACACATACTTACAGAGACGTGATGTCGTAAACACAGAACTGCGTGAAATGATGCTGCTCATGCATAAAGTTTTAATACATTTGTTGTTTACTACTAAGGCATTTCTACAGTCGTGTCAACTTAAGGAAATGCTGTCACCTGGCAGCGCTTTTGAGTTTTCAACTGTGAAACGAAACGCAAACAGCTGTTGGCGAAAACAATAACCGTCTAGAGAGGTATGAAGAGTCGTTGCCACAGAGGTGTTTACAAAATGGCGTTGCACATACTCGAGACAGCTGCGTCCAGCGTACACAAACTGCACGTTTCTAATAAAAAACTGATAAAATCAATACCTGGGAAATGTCATGTTTGTCAGCTAGCAATAAATAAATTTGGCTTTAGAGCTGATTATGGCATCGTAACCGATGTAACACTTCTGTCTCGCACTGGGATCTGCGGGATACTAACACACTGTTTACACTCTGTTCATGTTAATGGCTTAATAAAGTGCGCGATCCCTTTTCTGTTGTGAAAATGTCTACATTCGAATAAACACGAGAAAATGAAACGTGATCTTGTTGGAACGTAGGCTTGTATGCAACTGGATGTAGTTGCTACTCATCTGATAAGGCTGCCAACAAGAGTCCACCTGTAATGGCGTCATTGTGTCACGACGAAGCAGACGTATGATTGAGGCGGCGTTGCCTACAGACGGTTTGCTTTTCTTCCATACAGTTCAGTTACCATTTCATGACACCACTAAGAATGGAGGCGATAGTAGGTCGATGTCAGGGGTAGAACATAAAGCATGAGGTACTTAGATGGTTGGTTCGTGGGAGGGGACAAAACAGCGAGGTCATCGCTTCCATCGGATAAGGGAAAGATGGGGAAGGAAGTCGACCGCGCCCTTTCAAAGGGGCCATCCCGGTATCTGCCTGAAGCGACTTAGGGAAATGACGGAAAACCCTAATCAGGTGGCCGGACGCGGGTTTGAACCATTGTCCTCCCGAATGCGAGTTCAATGTGCTACCCACTGCGCCACCTCGCTCGGTAAAGCATGTGTTACAAATGCGATGTCCGCATGCTCTTATGCGTCACGAGAGGCGGACTCGGCAGTATAAAACGAGGTGGGCAGTATCGCGGTGTGAGGCGAAGGCAGTACTTTGGAAAATGGACTAATCTTCGGACGCCATCTGAGAATCAAGTCTATCAAGGACATTTCAACCGTTCCAGTGTTACCGAAGCCTACTGTTGGGGATGTGATAGCAAAGCGGAAACGCGAAGGAACAGACACAGCTAAAAAAACAAGACTAGTCATAACTCACGTACTGACGGACTAGCAATATGAATGGACAGATGAGGACTTGAACGAGTGTGAATAGGGCCTCTCGTCGGGTACACCGTTCGCCGGGCTCAAGTCTTTCGATTTGACGCCACTTCGGCGACTTAGGCGTCGATGGGGATGAAATGATGATGACTAGGAAAACACAACACCCAGTCCCTGAGCAGAGAAAATCTCCGACCCAGCCAGGAATCGAACCCGGGCCCTTAGGATTGACACTGTGTCGCGCTGACTACTCAGCTACCGGGGGAGGACACTTGAACGACTGATCTGGAGTGATGAATCACGCAGTATTCTGTGCCATTCCGATGGATGGCTTTGAGTTTGGCGAATGTCTGGAGAAAGTTGCCTGCTTTCACGTGTAGTGCCAACAGTGAAGAACGGAGAGGTGGTGTTACAATGTGAGGCTGTGATTCCCTTACTGCGCTTAACAAAAAAATGAACCCGGAAGGCTATGAATACGTTTTACGGAGTTGTTTACTGCGTCTAGTAGAGGAACAGTTCGAAGAAGATGATTACCTGTATCAACGCGACAATGCACATTGTCATAAAGCAGCAAAATCTGTGAGTCAGTGGTTTACGAGTAATAAAATTAGTGGAATGGGCTTTCCTGCACAGAGTTCCGACCTGAACCCAATGGGACACCTTTGGAATGAGTTAGAACGTCGACTTCACCCCAGACAGGAGCGTCCAACATCACTACCTTGTCAGGTTCCGGATTTTCGGGGAGGACGGGCTGCCATTTCTCCACAGACATTCAGGTAACTCACTGAAAAATTCCCCAGCAGAATCAAGCCATCAAAGTCTGAGAGTGGCCATAATCCACATTAATGTCGACTATTAGGTGTCTGGATACTTTTTATCACATAATGTATAAGTAATATGTGGCAATAATGACTGTATTATAGTATTTATATGTAACTACTATTTCAGTAATTTCTCTTGACTAATTATTGTATAGGTTATCATGCTTCTCTGCAGTCTAGTGAAATCTAGTGGAACACACTGTTGAAGTTTTAATTGCAGTAAGGTGTGGAGGGCCTACATATACGTCTGAAGAGCTGTATGCCAAGTACCGGGAAGAGAGGCAATGCTGCATATTGCAAACGCTGCAGTCGTAGTGTATTTAGACAAGACTGTGGCACTAGCCCGTCAAAAACGTTCTTTGATTGTTTATAGAATGAAAAAGCATCTCAGTTTCGCCAGTTTGCAGACTATTAACATGACACGAGCATTAGCATGTAGAGGAAAAAGTTTCCTCTGCTCAGGAAACACAGAAGTGCGCCGGAGACGGGGATCTTCCGCCCGCCGCGGCGCCACCGAAGGCGGACGTTGGCACCCTGGGAGCAGTGACGCAAGCACTTCCCGAGGTGAACCAAGTTACATTTATTTTTCTTCCATGCGCCCACGCGGTTTGTCGACCTTTGGAGAGGATACCAGCGACCCTCGATAAGATCGGCTTGTTCGGACGCGGAGGCGAGTAAACAAGAAAGAAAATCCACTTAACGGATCTGTCACGAAGCGAAGGTTCCAGATTAGAAGTGAATCCTAAGCGACAACGACCCCGCAAGTCTTTTATAGAAAGGATTCTAGGTGGATGGATCGCTACAGGAAAACGTTATTGCAGCGACGATCTGTGTTCCACCATTCGATTCATCAGCTACCTTTTGACGCTACCAAACACGGGAAGTCTATGTCTGAAGTAAGAAAATATCATGCTCTCAAAAGTGAAATAAAACAAACTATTTCTGTTATATAATACAGGGCGTCTGCATTGACATGCCCTAATTGTAATGCACTACATAAAGAGATACGATCGGCCAGCCGATGTGGCCGAGCAGTTCTAGGCGCTTCAGTCTGGAACCGTGCAACCGCTACGGTCACAGGTTCGAATCCTGCTTCGGGCATGTATGTGTGATATGTCCTTAGGTTAGTTAGGTTTAAGTAGTTCTAAGTTTTAGGGGACTGATGTTAAGTCCCATACTGCTCAGAGCCATTTGAAACAAAGAGATACGATCAATTTACGGAACACGCGAGCAGTACAACACGTAAACAGATTCCTACGCGGGAATCTTCTGTGATGTATAGGCATGGTTTGTCGTCTATTTTTTTTTTCAGCCCCTTAGCAACATTTCTGGAAAACTGTTACCCAAACCTTTCGCATTCCGAGTGCATACTCAAAGTTGTTACACTTCGGTAGCGTTACTCCTGCCCTTAACGTATCTCTACAGGAAGGCGTGCGGCCTGCAGAATTCGAGAACTACCTGCTCGTTTACTCTGTTTCCGAAAAGCTGCATTGAAATCTTCAAGTAAGACTCACCTGAGATCGATCGAACGAGGTAGCGCTGCGGTTAGTAGAAGGGATTCGCTTTTTTGCACGTCTCTAGGCAACAGCCTTGCCGCAGTGAATACACCGGTTTCCGTGAGATCACCGAAGTTAAGCGCTGTTGGGCGTGGTTGGCACTTGGATGGGTGACCATCCAACCGCCATGCGCTGTTGCCGTTCTTCGGGGTGCACTCAGCTCCGTGATACCACCTGAGGAGCTACTCGACCAAATAGTAGCGGCTTCGGTCGAGAATACCATCATAACGACCGGGAGAGCGGTGTGCTGACCCCACGCCCCTCCTAGCTGCATCCTCCTCGGTGGATGACACGGCGGTCGGATGGTTCCGGTAGGCCTCTCGTGGCCTGAAGACGGAGTGCTTTTTTTTTTTTTTGTACGTCTCTAATGGCCACGTTATCGACGTGACGTTAAAATAGTAATCTTGCTTCCTTTTTCGCCTGAATCGAGTGAGTGGTACGATAAAGCATCACCTCCTTTCGTTTGGAAACTCCACGCGCTTACAAATTTTCCACATCACGAAATACGTGGCAGATGCACAGGCGATGAACAAAAGTGTGGAAACACCCAAACACAGCACATTACATTACTATGGCTAATACGGTCGAGGAAACCCGCTGGCCGGCCGAAGTGGCCGTGCGGTTAAAGGCGCTGCAGTCTGGAACCGCAAGACCGCTACGGTCGCAGGTTCGAATCCTGCCTCGGGCATGGATGTTTGTGATGTCCTTAGGTTAGTTAGGTTTAACTAGTTCTAAGTTCTAGGGGACTAATGACCTCAGCAGTTGAGTCCCATAGTGCTCAGAGCCATTTGAAACCCGCTGGCTTTCAAAACAACTTCTGGTCGTTTGGGAATGGATAAATACAGGTCCTGTAAGGTTTCAAAATTGCTAGGCACTTAACATCTGAGGTCATCAGTTCCTAGACTTAGTACTACTAAAACCTAACTAACCTAAGGACATCACACACATCCATTCCCGAGCCAGGGTTCGAACCTGCGACCGCAGCAGCAGCGCGATTCCGGACTGAAGCGCCTAGAACCGCTCGGCCACAGCGGCTGGATCCTGTAAGATTTAAAAGGGAATCTTACAACATTCTTGCTGCAAACTCAGGTAACGATGTTAGAGCGGGACAGAGTTCACGCACCCTTCTCTCCAAAGTGGAGCACAAAGGCTCAATAATATTGAAATCTGGTGACTGTGATGGGCAGTGGAGAGGCGACAGTTCGTTGTCGGGCTCACTAAACCGGTCCTGGACGATGCGAATTGTGTGGACAGGAGCCCTGGCGCCTTGACACACGTCATCACCACTGGGGAACAAGCGTTGTACCATGGGATCGACCTTATCATCCATAATGATCACATAATCCTTGTCAGTAATGCACGCGCAGAATAACCATGGGGCTTATGGAATACCACGATATGGCATCACCACTGGGTCACAAGCATTGTACTATGGGACGGGCCTGACCAGCTAAAATGCGAAATAATCCTGGATAACAATGCGACCGTGCAGAGTACCCGTGGGCCCATGAATACCACCTCATGGCTGCCCAAATCGTGACCGAATTCGCGCCGTATTTCAGTCCTGGGACGTAAACTCCGCTAGACGTTGGGGACAGTGTGAAACAAGACTCATACAACCAAGTACCATTCTTCCACTGGTCCACAGTTCTGCTTTTTTGACTTCGATACTATATTTTCATTATTTATGTTATTTCGTTGTAAGCTAGCCATTATTGTTACTGTTTTTGTGGGAAAAAACGGTTAACGATTTGAGAGAAGGTTGTTGTCGACGCGACGGTTCGAATTCCCATGAACACTTTTTTTTTTTAATCTATATTTTTCTCATCATCGGTCACTTTACTTAATTTATATGACATTTGAGAGGTAATATAATGGAAAAAACCACGTGCATTTTCATGAAGTTGTGGTGTATTTCATGTGTTGATTAATTTCTATTTGTAGTTGAATTTTCAAGGACGAGGGACAGGTTTGGAAGTCCCACGTCAAACCTCGATAAATAATGATGCGATTGACGTCATTCACAATCAGTAATATAGTAAGTCACAATGTGCCTGACTACATGAGTGATGTACAATTACTCGTCGAATGTGTTGTCGACATCACACGTTGCAGGATGGTATTTGTCATACAGACATTGGAAACATAAATTGAAACTTCGTAGAAATACTTCATGCAAATACACGTGGTTTTTTTTTCATTATATAACCTCTCAAATGTCATAATTTAAACAACATGACCAGGGATGAAACAGGTAAACTAGTAAGTTTGAGCGCGAGTCGAAGCGTTGCTCCATTCGCGCTCGTCTTACGAAACTCCAACGCTAACCACTTGACCGCCATGAAATCTACTGTCCGGCATCTACACACAGATGCAGAGAGCACGTAACAGACGCTTAAAATTGCTCCTGCGATTTTCTCGGAATTTCCAGAGTAGTACACTTTACTACTTGCACATAATGTTGTTCTAGTCGCCTAAAAAAGGGAAACAAAGTTTGAAGTAAATGCTTGATCCCAAGATCCCAACGTCATGGCCTCCCCTTGAAAGAAAGAAAAATTAATTATTTATGAATGTCTCGAATTTACCGTGTCATTGCAATAGTGCAAGCTGCTTGGTTAACGTCGATGACAAACCTGGGCGGGTGGTGTCAGCTGGGTGTGCTGACACCGAAACCTCCAGGTGTCAGACACTCAGATCGGCACCGAACATTATACGTCGGTAGAGTATCAACCAAAACTTCGATGTAGTTCGTGCTATGTGCTGTCGTCTAGGGGCTGTTTGGGGAAGGAGACCAGACGGCAAGGTCATCCGTCTCATCAGATTAGGAAGTCGGCCGTGTCCTTTCAAAGGAACCATCCCGGCATTTGCCTGGAGCGATTTAGGGAAACCACGGAAAACCTAAATCAGGAAGGCCGGACGTGGGATTGAACCGTCGTCCTCCCGATTGCGAGTCCAGTGTGCTAACCACTGCGCCACCTCGTTCGGTGCTGCTGTTGTCTAGCTGAACCGGCGTAAACGTTAGTTAAAAGTAACACCAGAACTACGGAGCACATCAAAAGCACAACTGCGAGCAACTAACATAGGCTACTTCCGACGGAAATTTAGTAGCGCGTTAGATCTACGTTCCAAGGGTCACGGGTTTGAACCCCAAGAACGACAAATTGTTTTAACTGTATTATGCGTCAAAGCGTATTATGGAACAAAGTGTTTATGACTTGGACAATGTATGTTTGGAGTTTACAGCAATGTTCTCTTGTCAGTCTGCCTTGGATTCGTTTGTTTGAAAGTAGTAAACCTATAGAGTACGTTTGTAGTTTCACAGAATGTACAATGAGAACAGAAGAATAAAGAAACAATTGTATCAGACATGCGGAAAAATAGTAATAACAATAATACACAAAAGAGTAAGATCAGTAAAAAGTACATAATGTTCAACTAACGAAGCGAAAGCACACTGCCAAAAGAATATTGCTACAAACTCCGAAAAGTCATTTTACATGTCGGAAAATGTCCTCCCATGTAAGTTTCACGTGTAAACAGTTAAAAAAATTGACATCAGTGAGATTTGAACGCGGGACCTTTTGTACGACGACAGAATGCGCTATCTTCTCACCCATGCATGAACTACAATATACAGGGTGTTTATAAATGAATTTCGGGGTTTTAACGCTTTATAATATTTATTACATTAAAGTTACAGTTAGAAATGGTATGTCAAATGAAAGAGCAACTCAAACAGTTTATCAAGAACCTTAATGTGAGCCCCATTTGTCACACGGCACACTTCAAGTTTATAGCCGAGTGCTGGATAGGCCGCAAGGGGCCCAATGACGGGGCTTGCTTTGCATGGCCTACACGTTCACCCGACCCAACGCCATGCGATTTTTTCCTTTGGGGCTTCATCAAGGATCGTGTGTACGTGCCTCCGCTACCGGCAGACCTCCATGGATTAAGAAACCGGATTAAAGCAGCTGTTGCTACAATCGCTGAATACACACTAATCAACGTTTGGGAAGAACTCTGCTATATACTTGATGTGTGCCGTGTGACAAATGGTGCTCGCATTGAACGTTTATAAGGTTCTTGGTGAAACTGTTTGAGTTGCTCTTTCATTTGACATATCATTTATAACTGTAAGTTTAATATAATAAATATTATAAAACATTAAAACCCCGATATTCATTTATAAACACCCTGTATTTACTCACAGATACATTTTTCCTTTGCTCTGTAGCTGTGCTGGTGATACTTTACTTTTATCGTTTATGCTGGTTCTTACTCTGTCGACATACAACGTTTGGTGCCGATCTAAGAGTCTGACATCTGGAGGTTTGGGTGTGAGTAGGAGGCGGCTGAGCGCTGGCCACGTGCGAGTCGCGTGCGCGCCGCGGGCCCCCCGCCCTACGGCGCAGCGCCTCACGCCATGACGTCAGCAGCCCGGGGTCGCGAACTCGCGCAACCTCCGTGCGCCACGTAAATTCTGTCCCGCAGTGGCGACGACGGGCGGCAGCCGCGCCAACAACACGCTCCTCCTCGTCTCTCTGCATTCCTGACAACTACTACCGGCGTTAAAAAGGGCGCCCGTCACGTGTGTCATTATACGACCTTCACTCGCATTCTTTTTTTTTTCTTTTTTTTTTCCCTTTACGTTGACCTTTTATTGACTTCAACACCTCACGACAATTCAACCGAAATTATCAGCGTCACATATACACACACACACACACACACACACACACACACACACACACACATACAAAACGAGGCACCACGCAGGAGTTATCCGAACGGGACAGAAATCGGTAGATGTGATGTACATGTACTGACAAACAAATGGTTATAGTTTCAGAAAAATTGTATCATTTATTCAGGAGGAAAAGGTTCACTAACTGACCAAGTCAATAACGCATAGGTCCTTCTCGGCTTGGCACTAATTGATACAATTCTGGCCGGCCTGTGTGGCCGAGCGGTTCTAGGCGCTTCAGGCTGGAACCGCGCGACCTCTACGGTCGCAGGTTCGAATACTGCCTCGGGCATGGGTGTGTGTATGATGTCCTTAGGTTAGTTAGGTTTAAGTAGTTCTAAGTTCTAGGCGACTGATTACCTCAGATGTTAAGTCCCATAGTGCTCAGAGCCATTTGAACCATTTGATACAATTCTTGCATGTTCTCTTGAAGGTCTGGGGTGCCGCGTTTCTTTTCACAGCAGGACACCTTTGACTGTCACCCGTGGCGCCCTTACAGCACAGCGGTACGTCGATGATATTCTACGCCCCGTTTTGCTGAACGTTATGACAAGACATTTTGGGCTTATATTTCAGCAGGATAATGCCCGCGTTCACACGACGAGACTTTATACTATGTTATTTATAATCCGTCTTGATTGCAAAAATGTTTATTCACATGAGCGGTTTCAGTTCTTCTAGAACCAGCTTCAGATCTGAAACGATAGTTATACTAATGCACTATTTCACAAATGCAAACCTTTTTCATCCTATCCGATCAACACCAAATGTACCAGAACGTACCTGCAATTTCGGTTACAGGAGTAACCCGTCCACACACAGCAACCTTTACATGCAGCGTCACATACAATTGGTTGGCAGAATGCACGTCATTTATATTACTTGTAAAACTATTACCGAAAGGTGGCGTCTGGTACATTTGTTACATTACGTAGGCACATAGTGCATTAAGTAAATTTTTGTAATTTACTTTTATTTCTAAAAATACTTAATTAAAATCTGTAGATGTCAAGGTCAAAATCTGTACTTGTCAAAATTAAAATACACAATGAAATTATCATTTTTGTACGATCTAAAACAAAGTGCGATTTCTATACCCATGGCGCTGGTATATAGGGCAGACTGGTAGGAACTTTGAAACCAGATTCAGGGAGCACACCTGCTCTGCAAACAAAATAGCGTTTGGGGCGCATACGGCTGCCTTAAAGCACTCAGTCACGAACATTGAACAAAATTTAGATATCCTACAAGGAGCTCATACGGGATGGTTTCTTAACATTTTGGAAGAAGTTGAAATATGCAGTCCGCAGCTCGTGGTCGAGCGGTAGCGTTCTCGCTTCCCACGCCCGGGTTGCCGGGTTCGATTCCCGGCGGGTCAGGGATTTTCTCTGCCTCGTGATGACTGGGTGTTGTGTGACGTCCTTAGGTCAGTTAGGTTTAAGTAGTTCTAAGTTTTAGGGGACTGATGACCATAGATGTTAAGTCCCATAGTGCTCAGAGCCATTTGAACCATTTTTTGAAATATGCATCCACAAACAGAAAGATCCGGATTTAATCCTCAACGAGCAAAGTGAGTTCAATCATAACGTCTATTTTAGTATTTATGGCGACTTATTGAGATTATCACTGTTGCTTATAGAAGTCCAAGCCGAAGGATGAGAGACGGTGTACGGTGAAACAGCTGGAAGATGCATGCAGCGCCTAACGTCGTTGACGGGGCCCTCCTGCACGGCCCTCTTACCCACGGTGATGGACATCAAACGTCTGATGACCGAAATAGCGCGAACCACGGAAGCAGACCATGGAGCAAAACAAGTCTACACCGGCGCCATGGGTATAGGAGTAGGATATCCAACAACTTTGTCAGCCAGTGCCAAGTGTAATAATTGCTTGCACAAAGGGTACAGATCGAGCAGACTTGAACCAAGCTGCCAAACGACCCCAGACAGAGTTCCCAGACCATTAAGATCATTATATGCGACCGATTTCTAAGCTAACAGGCTTCAGATAAGCTAAAACGTGTTATTCACTTGCTCAACTTGAGAAGCTCTTCTCTTGAATAAATATTAAAATTTTGTACATCAATAAATTTTAAATAAGTCATCCAATTTTTCTGAAAATTTACTAATTTGTCAGTCAGTACATGTACATCGCGTCTACTGGTTTTGGTCCCATTCGGATAATTGCTTCATAATGAGTCGTTTTCTTTTTTTATTTTTTGCCTTGGAGCGTATTTACTCCATCGTAATCGAATTCTGTATGCACAACAGTAATCGAAAGTTTTCTTTACGTTATAGATATTATTTATCGATTTAGAAGGAAATCTGACGCGTATTATCTTAGAAATCGATCGCATATAATGATCTTAAGGGCCTGGGAACACTGTCAGGGGTCGTTTGGCCGCCTGGTTCAAGTCACTGTGTTTGACGCCACTTCGTGACTTGTGCGTCTTTGCGATGAAGATGAGATAAAACGATTAGGGCAGTTTCTGAGCGAATTAATTCTCCGAGGCAGCTGGGAATCGAACTCAGGGCCCCGCGATCTATAGACAGCGACGCTAAGCACCAGATCAACAGCTGCGACAATCGCATATATTATTCGCACCTTAAAAATACAGCAAATAGAAAAGCTGTCATTTACATGTATCGTACAAACGAGTTTTCGATCAAGCGTAGATCCAAGTAATACACTGCTTTGCGTGTGGAGTCTTCATTTCGAGCTGTCATTCTATGAAGATGCTACCAATGTACGTTCACAAACAATTAAAACGCTACCGTACCTCGTAAAAATTACTTTCATTTGAACGTTAACTAAAGGTTGTGCCAGAATATATGCGCTTCTAGTGACTTCGTCCCTCGTGTGTACGGCCGGCCGACGTGTGCCCCTCATTAGCTCGGTACAGGTTCGCGTGTGTGTGGTTTGGGCAAACAGTGGGAACTTCTGCTGGAGGTACGAGTCAGTTTCGCGCTGCTGGACTCCAGGCACAGAGCGCAGTGTTGAACTAATTAATTATTAGAGCCCAAACAAAGCCGAGGGCTACCCGGTTTAATTATCCACGGCGGGCTCTTCTTCCACTAGCGAGCACGCCACTGTAGGCCTCTCTGTTTACCTACCTGCTGCACGTTGTTTATGGACTGCCACGCCGCTAGCCAACAACGCTCCGCAAGTGTATACAAGTGAAACTATTTTCCTTACACGGTAGCAAATTGTTGATGCTACGTTAAAAATCACGAAAAGAAAGTACGACCACTTTATCATTTATGATTGCAAACGGCCGAGACATTGCACAACGAAATATTAGAAAACATACTAAATTACATGTGAGGGGATACCGGTTGTAGTTCAAGGTAGTGATACGCTCAAGGAAAAACGTTTTCTCATTTTCGGTTTCTGCAGTAAGAGATGTCCAACGAGAGAGAGAGAGAGAGTTTGTATCGTAGGAAACACCTATATCGCGTGCAGAAAGACTAAACGTAACATCGGGTAAATAAGAAGTAAAGGTGTTAATGTGCATGGCGCAGACTGGAAACTTAAGTGGAATAAATTGAGGAGATGTAGGGCAACAGTAGCGCGAGGGCCTGTATGGCGAATAATTATGGCAAACAGTGGAAGGAGAAGAGGAGCATATTGATGTGGAAGAAATGTGTGAAGCAATGATGCGGCCAGGGTTTGACATAACTTTGAATTATCTGAGCTAAAGACAGAAAGGAGTCAATACTGTACCTTCGACGTTATTAAAATCTTTGGCAGATGTAAGAAGCAGGAGCTTATCTGAACAGGAGCTAAAAAATCAATAATGATGTTGCTTTTGTGATGCCGTGTACAACTGCATCATAATGTCAGGACGGAGAAAGAATCACCAGTTGTCCAAAAGTCTGGTTTATTTAACACAACATGTTTCCGGAGGACATGATCCGATTATGAAGTTCATAAAATTAACATGCCATTACGTACAGCCAAAAATATTAAGCAAGCATCAAACATGCACTAATAATTGTTCTTGACTGTGACTAACGGGGTATTAATTTTAAGAACTTGATAACGGAATCATGTCGTCCCGAAACATATTATGTTAAATTAATCACACATTTTCACAACTTGTGCGTCTTTCTCTGTACTGGCCGGCCGAAGTGGCCGTGCGGTTAAAGGCGCTGCAGTCTGGAACCGCAAGACCGCTACGGTCGCAGGTTCGAATCCTGCCTCGGGCATGGCTGTTTGTGATGTCCTTAGGTTAGTTAGGTTTAACTAGTTCTAAGTTCTAGGGGACTAATGACCTCAGCAGTTGAGTCCCATAGTGCTCAGAGCCATTTGAACCATTTCTCTGTACTAATATTTTGCTTCTATCGGATTTCCAGAATAGCGTTGCCATGATATTTCTGAGGAAGGCACGAGGCGGTAAATATGTAACCTTGCCCAGTATACATATTTAGTATACTGTATCAGTATGCTCAGCGAGCGATGTGGAGCAGTGATTAGCACACTGGACTCGCATTCGGGAGGACGACGGTTCAAACCAGCGTCCAGCCATCTTGATTTAGGTTTTCCGTGATGTCCCTAAATCGCTTCAGGTAAATGCCAGAATGTTTCCTTAGAAAGGAAACGTCCGATTTTATTCCCCCTTCTTCCCTAATCTTATGCGACAGATGACCTCGCTGTTTCGTCCCCTCCCCCAAACCAACAAGCCAACAAACCAGTCGGTATGCTCATGAGAAGAACGAACGGGAGAAGAGGAAGATGTTGGACGAAAATGAGAGGGAAGACGAAAATGAAAAATGTTCCAAAGAAACAAATCTTCGTCATGTACGTATGATGGAATCCTGAAGCGCGTGGAGGTAGAGTACAGTGACAGACAAGTAATATACGCCATTTACAAAAACCAAGTGGGTAGAATAAAAGTGGAAGCACTGAAGGAAACTGAAAAAAAATCAGATGTTTAAGAAAACAGATACCAATGCCAAGGTTTGTGTACGATGCAGTCCCTCCACAGCATGGAAAGCACATATTGCTCAGAACGTGGTTTAAAGATCGAAGATGAGTAGATGAAAGCAGAACAGTAGCTTGCTTAACGAAACAGTATTCCACATGATGGAAGAAGTAAGGAAACTTTAAATGAAGATTCGAGAAGAAGACTGCTTCTGATTTGATATGTTGGTACCGTATTGAGGAAGAATATCGTACGTCTGCATAGTATTGTACGGAAGCCGAAAGGGCTATCACTGATCATCTGGAGGAGAAAATGAGTAGAAGCATTGGAAATGTGATGCTACTGAAGTGTGATAATGCTCGAATGTGTTGTTCTATTTAATAGGTCTCTGGTAGACCAGTCCCAAGTATGATCTCACTAGTAAAGGCTTCAAACTCCTTTTATTCCTTATTCTGTCATAAATATTTCTTGTTTCGAGCGGACAGCAGGTCTTCACGGAGTCAATGGTAACACTACCGCTGGATCATATGATCTGTCACAGATTTAGAAAGAAAATTTTGACGACTTACTGAACTGCCCAGAACCGGGAAAGAAACTGGAGAAATCTTTCACTCCAACAGTTGACTATTATAAAGGACCCAACATGCGAAGAGGTAATCAGCAGTCTGAAAAAACTGAAAACCATAAACTGACGGAATACCAGTGGAATGGGTGAAATGTGGCAGTCAGAAACTTCTTGAGAAATAGTATCATCTTCAAATTTGGCGAGATGCAAAACACCAGATGAATTACAAAGAAATTTACCTGTTAATAAGAGGCATAAAAGCCCCTATCCAAAGACATAATAGGGGACTACCAGAATGGTTTTTCGGAAAAGCAAATCAAGAATAGGCAGCTTATTTTGCATCAAGACAGTCAATAGAGAAGTGTGGGAATACAACAAGAACGTCCATTACCCGTTCACTGACTTTAGGAAGACCTACGATTCGACGCACAGAGAAACGATACGGGAAATCATGGCAGAATACGAATACCTAAGAAACTCTTCAACTTCGTCAAAATGTGTATGGATAAGACCAAGGCAGAATGATGTATTGCCGCTCGTTATGGCATTGTTTCGAGAACAAAACTGGACTGAAGCAACGTGATGGACTGTCCCCACTTTATCTTCAACCTTATCATGGAAAAAGTAGAAAGAGAAACCACACCACAGATAACCAACCAAATATACTGGCCTATGCAGGGGCCATAGTTTAAAGAAAATAGATGCGTTGTAATTGAAAAGCTAGTCAAGAAACTAAATGAAATCGCCGTTACAATACGTTTAAAAATCTATGAACGGAAGACTAAACAAATGATCATACAAAGGGAAAATATGACTATAGAACAGCGTGATGATCTTCTTATAGAAAACGAAACTTTCAAGAACACTCCCAGCATCAAATACATTGGTGAAAATATAAATGACTGCAATAGAAGACAACTCTCATATCAAATTAAGCTACTGAACGTAAACAAAGTTAAATTTTTCCTCCAATAACTTCTACCCTCCATACTCCTGACCAGGAAGACTAAGCACAAACTCTACAACACAGTCACCAGGGCAGTAGAGCTGTATAGAACGGAAACATGGAGAGTGACCAAGACAGGAAAGCTACCACTCTGCCTGCGAAAATAAAGTGTGCAGAGAAATGTTTGGGATAAGAGTTGACCAAACAACACAATGGTGTCTTTAGGGATCCAATTAAGAGCTTAAGCTAGGGAACCATTCCTCGGTCGTGAACATCGTCAAAGCGACACGTTTTGAAATGGGCAGGCCATTTTGTCAGAATAGACTCTGCCAGAATATTCAGTGAGGTATATGAAAGGAAGATGGAATGCCCTAGACCCTTGGACGGCTAACAAGTAGATGAGGTGACACCAGATTGCAAATTGGTGGGTGTCACTGGATGCAAGGAAGCTATGGCCGACACAAAAGAACTGGTGGTACATAGTGAGGGTGGCACAGAATGGTCGCGTCTTAAAGAAGCCAGCGGAGTGATTCGAGAGTAGAATGGTTAAGTAACTGCGGAATGGAGGAGATAACGTAACCTTTGCCAGTCACAGCAAATAGTAAATCCACTGTGTTGAAATGTGCAGAATACTAACTGTTCCTGCAAGAAGGAAAATAAAGTCAGAACTGCTTGTGTCGCTACGTATGGAATAAGGTCAAAGCACAGTAATACCCCAACCAGCTTCAACTATCTCCTCTTCTGTGTTATCGCAGATGTTCGATTCACTTCCAAAAGTTATTCTTGTTGTTATACCAGATCTGTACCGATAAAGCTCTAGTACACAACACGTCTTTGTTACAATACTGCTTGACAATTTCTAAGGAACAACTGACACTTGCTGAGGAACAACTGCCAATTGCTACGGAACCACCAATCGATGATAGTGAAAGGAAATGTATAAGGACGGACCTGTCAATTGCAGCGAAGCCTGTGCACGAACGCTCTGTATGCATTTTCGCATTCTACAATTCGTGTATTACTGTGTTTGGTGAAAGCTGTTGTGGAACAGTTTAGAGTGACATTCCTTGTGGTACGGCAACATGGCTGCAACACATCGTCTGAGTGCTTACGATCGTGGACGAGCGGCTGGACGGCCCGAAGCCAGTCAGTGTGTCACTACTGCACTCCTGTGGTCACAGCAATTGGTGTGTCCGAAAGTTTCATCTGGCGATTAAAAAAGTCAACTAAAGGTGGAAATGCTGTACGAAAGCATACCATTGGTCGTAGGCCAACCACCATACCGCGAGATGGTCGATATGTGGCCCTAGTGACGATAAGGAACAGACATCTAACCCCAAGGCAGATCGCTGCTGACCTTGCAACCGCTACCAGTACACGTGTGTCTGAGAGAACCACTTCGTGGCGATTAAATCGCGCTGGTTTTTATGTACGGAAATCTGTTAAAGCCATCTCACTTCATCACGCTGTCGTTGAGGAACAGTCCGTTGCTGTAGGGAGCATGGTGGTTGGGGTCAGCAACAGTAGTCCACAGAGACCTTCTCCGACGAATCCCGTGTCAACTGAATATGGCCATCAGTTAGTATGGAGAGAGAGACGGGAACACGTTATACAGCACAGAAAGTTCAAGAACGTCGCCGACGTGGCCTAAGCGTTATGGTGCGGCCACGCATTATGCACAAATGCCGAGCGCCGCTGCGTATCTTTGCGCGATTTACCGTTACAACACAGCGGTATTGCAGGGACATTATTCTGGATCATGTCCGTGCGTTTAGTGTGCGGTAGGTCCCGAATTTCTGTTTATGGACGACAGTTCCCACAGAACCGCTGAGGTGTCGGACACACTGGAAACTGAAGATATTGAAAGTATGAAACGGCCTGCATACTCCCCAGACCTAAACTCTACGGAAAGTGCCTGGGATGTTCCTGGCAGACTTGTTTTTCAGCTGAACATCCCTCCCCGAATCGTGCAAGAACTGAAACAGCCTTGAGGGAGGAGTGGGGCAATATTCCCCCAAGGACTCTTCAACAGTTAGGTAGCCAGCACGATTAACAGTGTAAAGTATGAGTTAGTGCCCGAGGAGGGCCTGTTCCTTACTGAGAATCCGATATCGACATTTATGATGGAAGAGAGACCTGTGTCAAGCATGAACATTATTTATGTCTGTTATCCTGCTCTCCTATGTGGTGAAAACAGTAATATTTTTTGTTATAAATACCGGGTGATCAAAAAGTCAGCACAAATTTGAAAACTTAATAAACCACGGAATAATGTAGATAGAGTGGTAAACATGACACACATGCTTCGAACGACATGGGGTTTTATTAGAACCACCCCATATTGCTAGACGCGTGAAAGATCTCTTGCACGCGTCGTATGGTGATGATCGTGTGCTCATCCGCCACTTTCGTCATGCTTGGCCTCCAGGTCCCCAGACCTCAGTCCGTGCGATTATTGACTTTGGGGTTACCTGAAGTCTCAAGTGTGTCGTGATCGACCGACATCTCTAGCGATGCTGAAAGACAACATCCGACGCCAATGCCTCACCCTAACTCCGGACATGACTTACAGTGCTGTTCACAACATTATTCCTCGACTACAGCTATTGTTGAGGAATGATGGTGGACATATTGAGCATTTCCTGTAAAGAACATCATCTTTGCTTTGTCTTACTTTGTTATGCTAATTATTGCTATTCTGATCAGATGAAGCGCCATCTGTCGGACATTTTTTGAACTTTTGTATTTTTTTGGTTCTAAGAAAACCCCATGTCATTCCAAGCATGTGTGTCAATTTGTACCTCTCTGTCTACATTATTCCGTGATTTATTCAGTTTTCAAATTTATACTGACTTTTTGATCACCCGGTATATCGCTACACCTCTATTACGTACGTATTGTGTCTAATGTCGTCCAGCACCGCCTGTGATTATTCCTGTTCAACAACGTCTCCGTTCCTTAACAACTGCCATGCAGTACAGAGGCACAGTCGGTGGGAGAGATGTTCAGATAAGCAGCGAGCTGGTCGCCTCTGGTGGAACTAATTCGCCTCGAGTCGCCTATCGTATGATGTGGGTTGACACGAGCAGGTGCACGGCTCGGATATCGCACACAGGGCCGCATCGATCGCACTGGCAGAGACCACCAACGTCGCATCCCGTCGCATGGCGTCACACTGTTGGTGTAACCTAGTTGTGAGGGGGCGGGGCCACAGAGCCCGCTGGACAAACAGCTCAGAACGGTGTCGACACGTGCGATTGTTGGCCGCGCGCTCGCTGGGCAAAGGCAATAAGTAAGCCGTGTCAACAGCCCGGCCGCGAGACACAGTGTCCGGAATACAGCAGCCCACACGACTGAACTCTCACGTACTGACAATCAGTCACGTAACCCGATTAAGTTACAAACTCTGTACAGAGTTGTCGAATAAGTCACAGACATTGTGAATCCGGTAATCGGAAACTGGCGCATCCCCGGTGTGTCGGTGGATTTTCAATTTGCCAGACATCTACAAGGAATCACGAATCACTAGGATCAAAATCAAACAGATGGAAGAAGATCAAGAGCTGAGTACCTTGAGGTCGGGATGCCAAAGACAGTAGCGCAGGAGCGGTCTGTTAGAACATTAGCAGGATCTTTAAGAAGTATCACGTCAATTTGGTATGCTATACATGGGCCAGACAATTATAACAGATCAGGTCCGATGCCGGCATTACGAACTTCGCACACT
The DNA here is from genome assembly GCF_023864345.2 of Schistocerca serialis cubense. NCBI lineage: Eukaryota > Metazoa > Arthropoda > Insecta > Orthoptera > Acrididae > Schistocerca > Schistocerca serialis. Next base: position 468,534,343 of record NC_064643.1, read on the forward strand.
GGTGATACAATTAAGCAAGTCAGTTGCCGCTGAAGCCAGCCCAAAACTCAATAGCTGGCACAACACGAGCGGATTTCTGCAACGGGCCTAAACTGCGAGCCAGTTCTGCGGATATTTTTGATAGATTTTCTACTAACTTGCAGTCGCCGCCCGTCTTATCTAGTCCCTTAGATCTGCCCGGAGGTCGGATAACTTCGTGTGTGGCGAAAATCAGCCGATTTTCGTGAGTTATTCGCGGATCCAAGATTTCTGTGAATGCTACACGGATTTCAGTAGTTGCGATCGCGTCTCACCAAAACTACGTTGTGCAGTGCGGTGCTCTTGAAGGCACTATTTTATTGTAATACATTTTTTGTATCTTCGACAGGAACTTAGTATGGACGGTCGCGGCCATTTCTCTGACAATGGAGAGGCCGTTCTTGATCATTTGTGAAGTACAATAATTCGGAATACCTGTAAAATAATGGACGTAACACAGTTACGAGTAATACAGTAACGCAAATAGCACAAGAAACTTTTTATTGGTAGTGACCACAGTTGGTTGGTTGGTTTGGGGTATAAAGGGACCAAACTACTGGGTTATCTGTCCCTGTTTCCTGACGCAAGCACGTCTCAAGGCACAAAAACACACACCACCACACCTAAAAAGAAAACGAACGGAACGAACAATAAACGAGGAAAACATACACCACAAGGAAAAGTATGTTCTACCCCACACTGTAGAAAGTATTAAAACCATAGAGCATACTGTCTGATCTGTCTGATCACAAAATAAAAGAGGATGAGCCAGTCACTCGGCAACACATTAAAATGTCCACCCCAAAAAGGACAAGGCGAGATGAGCACATGTAGGCCGCCCGGTGTGGCCGAGCGGTTCTAGGCATTTCAGTCTGGAAACGCGCGACCGCTACGGTCGTAGGTTCGAATCCTGCCTCGGGTATGGATGTGTGTGATATCCTTATGCTAGGTTTAAGTAGTTCTACGTTCTAGGGGACTGATGACCTCAGATGTTGAGTCCCATAGTGCTCAGAGCCATTTGAACACATCATTACGCGACGTCTTTGTAGCACCACACAATTACCACGTAGGTCTTAAGTCGTTTACTTTTGTTGATAGGCGTTGTCGAATTACAGTGAGACTGGCCAAGGCTTTTGTACCAAAACAGCGAAGTCGTTAATTTATACGGATGACAGCTATTTTTATTACAAATATTACTTCTACAATACTGCAGTTATCCGTTATATTGACGATGACGTATGAAGTGATTCATGTCCCCTTAGTAATTCAATCGTTCATCTAAAATTAACTGCAAAATCATGGTCTAAATACGTGATTCTACTATAGTACAGTGAGAGTCTCCCATGCTATTTTGGAATACATCTGGAGATTAATTAACTTACTATTAATAAATGGGGATAAGCCGGTTGGCGCGCAGACAAGGGGATAATCCCCTCTCGCTTCCGCTACAGCAGCCAATTAGTAGTGTTTTATTGGAGCAAATTCCCACGAGTACTTCATTATCCTAGCACAGCGGTGCTCATGCTGAGGGTAATTATCTCCTGAGGGCTAAATTTAAATTTCCTGAAGGGTAAAAACGAAAGGATTCGATTTTGTTTCGGTGAAGAAACTGAATTACTTTTATAAGATCATTACTACTACTACTTTCTCGTAAGATCGTAATACTGATTAAGTAAGTTACAAATAATCACATTATTTTCCAATTCTGGCGTTATAAGATGACACAATGTGGTGGAGGTCCATCATCATCAGTTTTCTGCTATATTAGCAGGTGCTTTGCCTCTCCATTTTTTGCGATCCATTGCTTCCTTCTTAAAGCTACTGTATGTTGTACCGTCCATCACGTCATTCAGTGTCTGAAATCTCTTCTCTCCACTCTTCCTTTTCTCTTCTACATAACCTTCTAAAACTGTTTTTATCATTCCGTCATTCTTTCTTAATATATGCCCAATCCAATTACTTTTTCTTCTTTTTATTACATCTAGTAACTATCTTTTCTCTCCCACTCTTCTCAGTACCTCTTCATTTTTTACTCTGTCCATCCAACTTATTCTTTCCATCCTCAGCCATGGTGGTGGATGTTACAGCTTGTGATGGTTGGTTGGTTTTTGGTAGTTGAAGGGACCATACTACAAAGGCCATCGGTCCCACAACTTGTGAAATGAATGTGTATAGAGCAACATCTTCTCACGCAGTCACCCACGACACACAAAGTTTGTACCTTGTACCAAGCATCGTGAGAGTAATATTGAGAGAGATGCATTAGAAGTGCTTAAATATCTCATGATAATTCCTTCTCCAAGTTTTACGTAGTCCGCTCAATAGACCAGAAAGTGCTTCATTATCAGCCTGAAGTCTTCCAATTTCTGCCAGTTCAGAAGTAAGGAGTCCAGCAATCAAGCTATTTACAATCAGTAAATATAGCGCACGCATTTAAACTTGGTTAATTTAAAATGGGACTTCAGGGTGAGGATGGAGCAAGCGCCACTAGGGGGAGGAGTAGTACAGAGGAAACACGTTTTGTAATAAGTGTTTACCCTCTATGCAAATAGCCAGATTTCTCTTCTGAGAAAGATGGTGCTCACGATTCACTTAGAACTGCGTTTAGAAATAAGCAATTTCAGTAACGTCACTGACTCGTTACTTTGTGGTTCGATAAAACACCTACAAAAACAAAATGTCATGTATCTTTCATCATTTTAAAAGTAAGTGTTCAAAGAAAATCCTTTTTCTTTCTAAAGTTAGGCGCTTGTGTTGATGATGATGGGGGTGGAGGGGGAAGAGGGTCTTAGAGTACTAGTTAATATCGGACGACACTCAGGGACAATGGCCTCAGAAAGACTGCAAACCAATGAGCTAGCAGCGTGGGCTATGGTGCCTCATCCAATTTTGTAACGTCGTATGTCTGCTATTAAAACCCTCGCTCACCTCAGATGTAATCTGTGGGAATACAGAAATGGCTCCAAGAAACAGAAAGATCATGCAAGGTGAAAGGAGGACTTAACTGCATATACAGAAGGAAAAGCAACCCCTTTCACGCTAATGTCGAAAAAGTTTTCGTTCCATTATGCCAACTAGCTCTGCAGATGATGAAGAAATCGAAGAAATGTATGATGAAATAAAAGAAATTATTCAGATAGTGAAGGAAGATGAAAATTTAATAGTCATGGGTGACTAGAATTCGAGTGTAGGAAAAGGAAGAGAAGGAAACGTAGTAGGTGAATATGGATTGGGGGGAAGAAATGAAAGAGGAAGCCGCCTGGTGGAATTTTGCACAGAGCACAACTTAATCATAGCTAACACTTGGTTCAAGAATCATAAAAGAAGGTTATATACATGGAAGAAGCCTGGAGATACCGACAGGTTTCAGATAGATTATATAATGGTATAACAGAGATTTAGGAACCAGGTTTTAAATTGTAAGACATTTCCAGGGGCATATGTGGACTCTGACCACAATCTATTGGTTATGAACTGCAGATTAAAACTGAAGAAACTGCAAAAAGGTGCGATTTTAAGAAGATGGGACCTGGATAAACTGAAAGAACCAGAGGTTGTAGAGAGTTTCAGGGAGAGCATAAGGGAACAATTGACAGGAATGGGGGAAAGAAATACAGTAGAAGATGAATGGGTAGCTTTGAGGGATGAAGTAGTGAAGGCAACAGAGGATCAAGTAGGTAAAAAGACGAGGGCTAGTAGCAATCCTTGGGTGACAGAAGAAATATTGAATTTAATTGACGAAAGGAGAAAAGATAAAAAAGCAGTAAATGAAGCAGGCAAAAAGGAATACAAACGTCTCAAAAATGAGATCGACAGGAGGTGCAAAATGGCTAAGCAGGCATGGTTAGAGGACAAATGTAAGGATGTAGAGGCTTATCTCACTAGGAGCAAAATAGATACTGCCTACAGGAAAATTAAAGAGACCTTTGGAGAAAAGAGAACGACTTTCCTGAATATCAAGAGCTCAGATGGAAACCCAGTTCTAAGCAAAGAAGGGAAAGCAAAAAGGTGGAAGGAGTATATAGTGGGTCTATACAAGGGCGATGTACTTGAGGACAATATTATGGAAATGGAAGAGGATGTAGATGAAGATGAAATGGGAGATATGATACTGCGTGAAGAGTTTGACAGAGCACTGAAAGACCTGAGTTGCAACAAAGCTCCGGGAGTAGACAACGTTCCATTAGAACTACTGACAGCCTTGGGAGAGCCAGTCCTGACAAAACTCTACCATCTGGTGAGCAAGATGTATGAGACAGGCGAAATACCCTCAGACCTCAAGAAGAATATAATAATTCCAATCTCAAAGAAAGCAGGTGTTGACGGATGTGAAAATTACAGAACAATCAGTTTAATAAATCACGGATGCAAAATACTAACGCGAATTCTTTACAGACGAATGGAAAAACTAGTAGAAGCCGACCTCGGGGAAGATCAGTTTGGATTCCGTAGAAATATTGGAACACGTGAGGCAATACTGACCCTACGACTTATCTTAGAAGCTAGATTAAGGAAAGACAAATCTACGTTCCTAGCATTTGTAGACTTAGAGAAAGCTTTTGACAATGTTGACTGGAATACTCTCTTTCAAATTCTGAAGATGGTAGGGGTAAAATACAGGGAGCGAAAGGCTATTTACAATTTGTACAGAAACCAGATGGCAGTTATAAGAGTCGAGGGACATGAAAGGGAAGCAGTTGTTGGGAAGGGAGTAAGACAGGGTTGTAGCCTCTCCCCGATGTTATTCAATCTGTATATTGAGCAAGCAGTAAAGGAAACAAATGAAAAATTCGGAGTAGGTATTAAAATCCATGGAGAAGAAATAAAAACTTTGAGGTTCGCCGATGACATGCTAACTCTGTCAGAGACAGCAAAGGACTTGGAAGAGAAGTTGAACGGAATGGACAGTGTCTTGAAAGGAGGATATACGATAAACATCAACAAAAGCAAAACAAGGATAATGGAATGTAGTCGAATTAAGTCGGGTGGTGATGAGGGAATTAGATTAGGAAATGAGACACTTAAAGTAGTAAAGGAGTTTTGCTATTTGGGGAGCAAAATAACTGATGATGGTCGAAGTAGAGAGGATATAAATTGTAGACTGGCAATGGCAAGGAAAGCGTTTTTGAAGAAGAGAAATTTGTTAACATCTAGTATTGATGTAAGTGTTAGGAAGTCGTTTCTGAAAGTATTTGTATGGAGTGTAGCCATGTATGGAAGTGAAACGTGGACGATAAATAGTTTAGACAAGAAGAGAATAGAAGCTATCGAAATGTGGTGCTACAGAAGAATGCTGAAGATTAGATGGGTAGATCACATAACTAATGAGGAGGTATTGAATAGAATTGTGGAGAAGATGAGCTTGTGGCACAACTTGACTAGGAGAAGGGATCGGTTGGTAGGACATGTTCTGAGGCATCAAGGGATCATCAGTTTAGTATTGGAGGGCAGCGTGGAGGGTAAAAATCGAAGAGGGAGACCAAGAGATGAATACACTGAACAGATACAGAAGGATGTAGGTTGCAGTAGGTACTGGGAGATGAAGAAGCTTGCACAGGATAGAGTAGCATGGAGAGCTGCATCAAACCAGTCTCAGGACAGAAGACCACATCAACAACAAGAGTTTCATAAAGTCGTTAGACCCAGAATCTCCACATTCGTTTTATGAAAGAGCAAAGATGACCTTCGCTCGACAATTTAGGGAGTGTCACACATTTACAGACTACACAGACAGTAACACTGAACACAGATCATAATACTTCATTAATCTAATCATCTCCAGCACAGTTGCGAGCCAGATGGGCACAGTACCATATAGAGCCACTTTATAAGGAGCACTACGTTAAGCCAACGGCATTGCCGCAGTGGTAACACCAGTTCCCGTCAGGTCACCAAAGTTAAACGCTGTCGGGCTTCGTTAGCACGTGGATGGGTCACCGTCTGGGTCTGCCGAGTGCTGTTGGCAAGCGTGGTGCACTCAGCTCTTGTGAGGCCAGTTGAGGAGCTTCTTGATTGAGAAGTAGCGGCACCAGTCAAGAAAACTTGACAAAGGCCGGGAGAGCGCTGTGCTGACCACATGCTCCTCCATATCCACCACCAGCGGCGCCTACAGGCTAAGGGTGACACGGCGGCCGGGCGGTACGGTTTGGCCTATTCGGAAGGTGTTTATTTTTTCTTCTTTATTGTGTTAGCGAGCACCTCATGAAAACAGAGGGCTACCTTGTTGAAATTTCGTTCCAGGAAGATGTAACAATGCGGAAGCATAGCCGTGAGAACAGTATACATCGCAAACGCCAGCGAAATATGAGAATGGTGAGGACACTGGCTGTTGACTCTGATCGCAAATAAACGCAATCTGTTGCGCATTAATAGGAGAAGAAATCCACTACTGTACGGTTAGACTATTGGCATCAAATCACTAGAAACTGCTACTACTGTGAAATACATACGAGTAACCATTCAGAGCGATCTTAAGTGAAATGACCAAGTACACATTCGGAAAAAAAACGTTAGTATACCCTTTTAGAGGTTTCCAATTCATGCAAGATTTATTTTTGCAACAATGCACATGGAGTACATGAAATGATTAAATGAATGACACAAGTGGTTCTAAGGTACCATGTACTGACCTTTGTTAAAACACCCATTCTAGTACGTGGTGTAGCCTCCACGGGCGGCGATGCAAGCGTTGACTCTGGCAGCCAATCGAGCGTATAGATGGCGGCTAATGTTCTGGGATACATTATTCCACGCCTGCTCAACCTGTTCAATAAGAATTGGTTGAACAGTTGCACGTCACTTCTCGTCTCATCATATCCCACACCTGTTCGCTTGGAGACAAATAGAGAGATCGTGTTGGTCAGGGCAGTTGAGTTCACGGGCAGTGTGTGGGCGAGCAGTACGCTGTTGGAACAACTCATCACAATCCTGTTGAAACACCGGCTCTAAGCACATTCTGCACGAACTGAGCGTAGGTTAGCGTCTCCTCCATAAACGCCAAAGCTGAACGGGAGTTGCAGCTTCTGGCACCCCAGACCATATGGCCTGAGGTGGGGCACACCCAGTGTGTCATGCACGGAGCACTCTGCGAGACAGCACCCACCAGGTCGACGTCGTACACGTAAACGACCGTCACTTGCGTGCAAGCAGAATCTGCTTTCATCGCTGAAGACCGTGGTCCGCCATTTCATATTCTAACAAGGGAACCTCCCCGTCGCACCCCCCTCAGATTTAGTTATAAGTTGGCACAGTGGATAGGCCTTAAAAACTGAACACGGATCAATCGAGAAAACAGGAAGAAGTTGTGTTGAACTATGAAAAAAAATAAGCAAAATACACAAACTGAGTAGTCCATGAGCAATATAGGCAACATTATAGGATATTGTGAGCTCAGAAGCGCCGTGGTCATGTGGATAGCGTGAGCAACTGCTGTACGAGAGGTCTTTGGTTCATATCTTCCCTTCAGTGAAAAATTTTTCTTTCTTTATTTTCGCAAAGTTTATGATCTGTCTGTTCGTTCATTGACGTCTGTGTTCACTGTAATAAGTTTAGTGTCTGTGTTTTGCGACGGCACCGCAAAACCGTGCGATTAGTAGACGAAAGGACATGCCTCTCCAATGGGAACCGAAAACATTTGATCCCAAGGTCATAGGTCAACCGATTCCTCCACGGGAAAACTAGTCTTATATATTCTATACGACACTAGTGACGGCATGCGCGTCACATGACAGGAATGTGATGTCGAACCACCTACCTTGTACACTTGGCGAATGGGTAAAAAGATTCTTCTACCTTGCCCGATTTAGGTTTTCTTGTGGATGTGATAATCACTCCCAAAAAAGTGATGAAAACATAAGAGTTTGTCACATAAACTGCAACAAATGAATGCAACAGTTTCGTAGTCGCACAGTTTTCCCTGTGTTCTGTCAAAACGTATGTTTTTAACGTTTTCAAATTTTTCCGTGCGTAGACCGTCAAATCCAGCATATGTCCAAGCAAATCTGAACATGTGCTGGAATTCTCGAGAGCGAAGTTGATTGTGTGTGAGTGCCTGAACTTTGATAATTGTCTGAAAATAAAAAATTAAACGTTTCACTCGAGGGAAGACTTGAACCCAGGACCTCTCGTACCACAGTTGCTCACGCTAACCACGGGACCACGGCGCTCCTAAGCTCACAATCTCCTTGATGTTGCCTATGTTGCACATGGACTACTCCGTTTGTATATTTTGCTTATTTTTTTCATAGTTCCACACAACTTCTTCCTGCTTTCTCGATTGATGTGTGCTCAGTTTTTTAAGGCCTATCCACTGCGCCAACTTGTAACTAAATCTGAGGGGGGTGCGATGGGGAGGTTCCCTTGTAAGTAATCCTCTGACTTCATCAGTCGAGTCGGGCACGTCGATGTTGTAGAAGACAGGCTAGAGGTGTCCGTACCCATACTCCTATTGCCAACAACTGGTTCGCCACAGTTCGTCTTACCGCGCCAGAGTTCACACGCCTTCTTATCTGCGCTGTGGTAGCTGTACGATCTGCCACTGCTGCCTTTACAATAACCCTATCATGGCGGGCGTCTGTACTGCGTGGGCTTCCATGCGGTTCAGAAGCTCGTTTACAGTTGTGAGAATGTTCACGTGGACACTGTTACCAGCACTGTTGCACAGCTGACGCGGTACTTCCAACTTGCGTGGCAGTTTTCCAAATGGACCACTCCGCCTCTCGGAACGACACAATTTTACCCCTTCCGAACTCGTTCAGTTGACTGTAGGAAACGCGAGTGCGGCTTCGTGGCAGGTCTGCCTGTTTACTTCACACATATGCACCACACTGAGCCTTCTGGCTGTGAGCGTTCGCTATTAAAGCGTAGACAAAGATGGCGCTTTGGTAGCTATGTCATCGCTATCTCTTGGCAGATGACAATGAAATTACACTCTGCGTCCGAAACAGACTGCATACACATCTAGCCCGTACTTCGGTATTACTGACGTGTCTGCAACCCATATAAGCTCGGGACAATAGAGAACATCGAGCGTGTACAAAAAAGGGTATCTACTATCCCTCAGGTGGCATATTCCGGCATCGAATCAAAATCGACAGTCTTCCCAGGTGTACTAATTTTTTTCCTTTAGTATAAAACGAAATATAGGAAATAGGAAAATATCCAATTGACATGATGACATGTAGGAAAATCAGATGTTAGGCTGAAATTCACTGTAACAATTTGAAGAACTCTACTTCGTCTACTAAAGAATTGGCTTACAAAGCACATGTTCGAGTAGTTCTCGAGTATTGCTCATCAGTCCGACACCGTTATCTGGTTTAATGAATAAGAGAGAGAGAGAGGAGAGAGAGAGAGAGAGAGAGAGAGAGAGAGAGAGAGAGAGAGAGAGAATAACCAACGAAGAGCAATGCCTTTCGTCACGTGATCGTGCAGTTGACGGGAGAGCGTTACAAGCGATGTTCAACGAACTCCTGTGACGGACGCTACGAGAGATGCGTTGTGGATCAGATAGTTCGTTCCGGAATAATTCGGGCAACATATTGATTCCTCCCACGTACGCCTCACAACGAGGAAATCACAGAAACTGCACTTAATACGGAAGTTCACCGACAGTCATTATACCCTCGCGATATTCGGAACTGGAACACGGAATAGGGAGAAAGGGCAAAAGAGTTGCCGGAGGTACACTCCCCCACGTACCGTAAAGTGGCTTGCTGTGTGTAGACATACGTAGATGTAGATTAGGAACTAACTTTCAGAAATGCTGCTACATCTTGAATAAGCAATGACTGTGACTCGCGTCTGTAAACTGCTGGGTCTTTTATAATATGCAACTACCTGCTGCATCGACATTAGGGGTGCTACCTTGAAAAAGGTGAAAGGGAACAATTGACAGGAATGGGGGACAGAAATACAGTAGAAGAAGAATGGGTAGCTCTGAGGGATGAAGTACTGAAGGCAGCAGAGGATCAAGTAGGTAAAAAGACAAGGGCTAGTAGAAATCCTTGGGTAACAGAAGAAATATTGAATGTAACTGATGAAAGAACAAAATATAAAAACGCAATAAATAAAGCAGGCAAAAAGGAATACAAACGTCTCAAAAATGAGATCGACAGGAAGTGCAAAATGGCTAAGCAGGGATGGCTAGAGGACAAATGTAAGGATGTAGAGGCTTATCTCACTAGGAGCAAAATAGATACTGTCTACAGGAAAATTAAAGAGACCTTTGGAGAAAAGAGTGCCACTTGTATGAATATCAAGAGCTCAGATGGAAACCCAGTTTTAAGCAAAGAAGGGAAAGCAGAAAGGTGGAAGGAGTATATAGAGGGTCTATACAAGGGCGATGTGCTTGAGCACAATATTATGGAAATTGAAGAGGATGTAGATGAAGATGAAATGGGAGACAGGATACTGCGTGAAGAGTCTGACAGAGCACTGAAAGACCGGGGTCGAAACAAGGCCTCGGGAGTAGACAACATTCCATTGGAACTACTGGTGGCCTTGGGAAAACCAGTCCTGACAAAACTCTACCATCTGGTGAGCAAGATGTATGCGAGAGGCGAAATACCCTCAGACTTCAAGAAGAATATAATAATTCCAATCCCAAAGAAAGCAGGTGTTGACAGATGTGAAAATTACAGAACAATCAGTTTAATAAGTCATGGATGCAAAATACTAACGCGAATTCTTTACAGACGAATGGAAAAACTAGTAGAAGCCGACCTCAGGGAAGATCAGTTTGGATTCCGTAGAAATATTGGAACATGTGAGGCAATACTGACCTTACGATTTATCTTAGAAGAAAGATTAAGGAAAGGCAAAACTACGTTTGGGAGTGAGACAGGGTTGTAGCCTCTCCCCGATGTTATTCAATCTGTATATTGAGCAAGCAGTAAAGGAAACAAAAGACAAATTCGGAGTAGGTATTAAAATCCATGGAGAAGAAACAAAAACTTTGAGGTTCGCCGATGACATGCTAATTCTGTCAGAGACAGCAAATGACTTGGAAGAGCAGTTGAACGAAATGGACAGTGTCTTGAAAGGAGGATATAAGATGAACATCAACAAAAGCAAAACGAGAATAATAGAATCTAGTTGAATTAAGTCGGGTGATGATGAGGGAATTAGATTAGGAAATGAGACACTTAAAATAGTAAAGGAGTTTTGCTATTCGGGGAGCAAAATAACTGATGATGGTCAAAGTAGAGAGGATATAAAATGTAGACTGGCAATGGCAAGGAAAGCGTTTCCGAAAAAGAGAAATTTGTTAACATCGAGTATAGATTTAAGTGTCAGGACGTCGTTTCTGAAAGTATTTGTATGGAGTGTAGCCATGTATGGAAGTGAAACATGCATGATAAATAGTTTGGACAAGAAGAGAGTAGACGCTTTAGAAATGTGGTGCTACAGAAGAATGCTGAAGATTAGATGGGTAGATCACATAACTAATGAGGAGGTATTGAATAGAATTGGGGAGAAGAGGAGTTTGTGGCACAACTTGACAAGAAGAAGGGACCGGTTGGTAGGACATGTTCTGAGGCATCAAGGGACCACAAATTTAGCATTGGAGGGCAGCGTGAAGGCTAAAAATCGTAGAGGGAGACCAAGAGATGAATACACTAAGCAAATTCAGAAGGATGTAGGTTGCAGTAAGTACTGGGAAATGAAGAAGCTTGCACAGGATAGAGTAGCATGGAGACCTGCATCAAACCAGTCATAGGATTGAAGACCACAACAACAACAACCTTGGAAAAGCAGGACACGTGCGGGTAGGAATCGCGCTCTGGGGGTTCCGTGCAAACTTGATTACGTATGTAGACAATAATAATAATTTCCTGTGGCTAAATGACAAGTCATTCTATTGGGTGCCACCTCGGCGATTTGCTTGTCCGCAACCTACCCCAGCTATCCAACCGATGAAAGTGGATTACAGTTTAACGTGGTATCCGAACCGCGTCTGGTTTCTGGCGGCTCCTCGCATTGTTGAAAGACGAAGGCACGGTTAGAACGAAGGCTGAAAAGCCCGTGGTCCCACCGCGATTCAATCCCGTAACCTCTTGTTTCCTAGGGTGCTCTATAGCGCTAGACCTGCGAGCCCGAATCAGGTTTTGATGAGTGAATTTGCGAGTATCGAAGTACGTGACATAAATGGCCCTATCTTCTGACTGCACCTACTTAGAAGCTTCAGTTATTTACACCGCCAAGGGACAGTAGACCTTAGTACGTGACAAATTTTGATAGCTCTACCTGTTCCTCAGAAAAAAATTGTCTTAAAAGTCGGACAGACAGACGGGCGGGCGGGCGACAAAGTGATCCTATAAGGGTTCTGTTTTCATCGACTGAGGTACAGGAACCTAAAACAATGCAAAAACACCAGACGGGCTGTTTCCAACCCACCAGTGGTTGAGGAAGTTGGAAAAGCTGCGACTGCAAGAGCTTGGAGACATCCATTTAATGTAAGACGCAACAGGATGAACGTGCTGAGAAAAGTGTCGGAATAGGCTTCCTAACTGGAAGAAATTTACCACTGTGGATACAAACGTAGCGGAAGCTGCGCCGTTCTCGCCATAGAGAGCTAACCGACCTCCTCGACGAAGAATTGTTCACACATAGCCTTTGAGGATGTGGTGTTGGATAGAGCGAACGAAAATTCACCAGTAACCGCCAGTTTACCAATGAATTGCATGTTTGGAAGCATACAGTGAAGACAGTACTGAAGGAACGGCAATTATCGTCATAAACAAAGTGGGCACGTAATTGGCCCGAATCAGTAATGAGTCGATAGCTCAGTTTTGTCAGTGAATTGTCCAGCGAGGTAACTTAATGCTAAACTTCATACAGTCCGTGCCAAGATCCTTTTTTGTTGTTTTCAGCTGCCGTAATAACCATTTGCGGGCGGTCTTTAGGATCTGTAGACCCCTTTGCTGAACCTGTTGTGTGACCTCTACGGGTGGAAATTTTGTAGTAACTAACCCACAAAAAAGCATTTCAGAAGAATTTTCGAACTATAAACCTATAATACAGAATTTATTATTTAACTGATTAATATTTTACTATCAAGTTTATGATATAATGAATTGTGTAGTTTTTTAAATGAATTAGAACTGAAGTCATTAAGGCATGTATTCCACTAAATAACATCGCTATTAACACCTACATTAAAAAAGTTTAGATTCATGTCCATAATAAAATCAGTAAAAATACACTACTGGCCATTAAAATTGCTACACCACGAAGATGACGTGCTAGAGACACGAAATTTAACCGACAGGAAGAAGATGCTGTGATATGCAAATGATCAGCTTTTCAGACCATTCACACAAGGTTGGCGCCGGTGGCGACACCTACAACGTGCTGACATGAGGAAAGTTTCCAACCGATTTCTCATACACATACAGCAGTTGACCGGCTTTGCCTGGTGAAACGTTGTTGTGATGCCTCGTGTAAGGAGGAGAAATGCGTACCATCACGTTTCCGACTTTGATAAAGGTCGGCTAGTAGCCTATCGCGATTGCAGTTTATCGTATCGCGACATTGCTGCTCGGGTTGATCGAGATCCAATGAATGTTAGCAGAATATGGAAATGGTGGGTTCAGGAGGGTAATACGGAACGCCGTGCTAGCAGTCGAGATGAAAGGCATCTTATCCGCATGGCTGTAACGGATGGTGCAGCCACGTCTCGATCCTTGAGATCAACAAATGGGGACGTTTGCAAGACAACAACCATCTGCACGAACAGTTCCGACTACGTTTGCAGCAGCATAGACTATCAGCTCGGAGACCATGGCTGCGGTTACCCTTGACGCTGCATCACAGACAGGAGCGCCTGCGATGGTGTAGTCAACGACGAACCTGGGTGAACGAATGGCAAAACGTGATTTTTCGGATGAATCCAGGTTCTGTTTACAGCATCATGATGGTCGCATCCGTGATTGGCGACATCGCGGTGAACGCACATTGGAAACGTGTATTCGTCATCGCCATACTGGCGTATTACCCGGCGTGATGGTATGGGGTGCCATTGGTTACACATCTCTATCACCTTTTGTTCGCGTTGACGACACTTTGAACAGTGGACGTTACGTTTCAGATGTGTTACGACCCGTAGCTCTACCCTTCATTCGATCCCTGCGAAACCCTACACTTCATCAGGATAACGCACGACCGCATGTTGCAGGTCCTGTACGGGCCTTTCTGGATACAGAAAATGTTCGACTGCTGCCCTGGCCAACACATTCTCCAGATCTCTCACCAACTGAAAACGTCTGGCCAATGGTGCCCGAGCAACTGGCTCGTCACAATACTCCAGTCACTGCTCTTGATGAACTGTGGTATCGTGTTGAAGCTGCATGGGCAGCTGTACCTGAACACGCCAGCTAAGCTCTGTTTGACGCAATGCCCAGGTGTACCAAGGCCGTTATTACGGCCAGAGGTGGTTGTTATGGGTACTGATTTCTCAGGATCTATGCACCCACATTGCGTGAAAGTGTAATCATATGTCAGTTCTTCAAATGGTGCAAATTGCTCTGAGCACTATGAGAGTTAACATCTTAGGTCAGCAGCCCCTAGAACTTAGAACTACTTAAACCTAACTAACCTAAGCACATCACACACATCCATGCCCGAGGCAGAATCCGAACCTGCGACCGTAGCAGTCACGTGGTTCCGGACTGAAGCGCCTAGAACCAGACGGCCACCACGGCCGGCACATGTCAGATCTAATGTAATACGTTTGTCCAATGAATATCCGTTTATTATCTGAATTTTTTCTTGGTGTAGCAGTTTTAATGGGCAGTAGTGTACTATTTTTTTTACTTTAAGTACATTTAACATATAAGGAATTCAAATGATACATTTCGCACAGAATCAGCTTTAAAATGAAGATTGAAACAAGCTTATTTCTACATGTGGCAGACTGAAACTGCGTGGAGGACCGGGACTAGAACCTGAGGGTTTTGCTCTTGCTGGAAGTGTGCTCTACCGACTAGTGGACTATATGCAGATTGAATTTTCACTCTGCAGCGGAATATGCGCAGATTTGAAACTTTCTAGTAAATAGTCGTGTTTGGATTGCTTAGTCGTTTGAGAATCTGCCCGCGAAAGGCAAAGGTCTCAGGTTCGAATCCCAGTCCAGCATACAGTTATAATCTACCACTTTGACCTGAGTGTCCCGCAATAGTTGTCGGAAAACCAGAGAGACTGGTATACAACAATTACACGCAGTACAATGTGCCACTGGCGAAGGGAAACCTGCTAATGGTTTGCACAATTCTCATAATTACAGCCGGCAACTGTAGTTTGTACTGTCTTCAGTCTTCATTTTTAATCCTCGGTACCGCTCCATTCCGTGCTGTCGTATCGAGTTGGTTCGCGCCTGCAGGTAGGCAACCCAATAAACCGATTTGCAAAGCAGGGCCGCTGTCGCGCGTCCACGGACAGGTCGTGCCTAAGAAATGCAAGCACATACTAATGTTTGCTGCACCACGATCAGCGCCCATATTGAGCAACTCTATGGTGAGTAAAAAACTTGGAGAGATGCTCTATTCACTGATTTGTCTCTTTTCTGTGTCACCTTTTCAAACATTAGAGGTACTTACCAATAAGTCATAGCTGCAAAATACTAACGCGAATTCTTTACAGACGAATGGAAAAACTGGTAGAAGCTGACCTCGGGGAAGATCAGTATGGATTCCGCAGAAATGTTGGAACACGTGAGGTAATACTGACCCTACGACTTATCTTAGAAGAAAGATGAAGGAAAGGCAAACCTACGTTTCTAGCATTTGTAGACTTAGAGAAAGCTCTAGGTGAGGGAGTGAGACAGGGTTGTATTCTCTCCCCGATGCTATTCAATCTGTATATTGAGCAAGCAGTAAAGGAAGCAAAAGAAAAATTCGGAGTAGGTATTAAAATCCATGGAGAAGAAATAAAAACTTTGATGTTCGCCGATGACATTGTAATTCTGTCAGAGACAGCAAAGGACTAGGAAGAGCAGTTGAACGGAATGGACAGTGTCTTGAAAGGAGGGTATAAGATGAACATCAACAAAAGCAAAACGAGGATAATGGAATGTAGTCGAATTAAGTCGGGTGATGCTGAGGGAATTAGATTAGCAAATGAGACATTTAAAGTAGTAAAGGAGTTTTGCTATTTGGGGAGCAAAATAACTGATGATGGTCGAAGTAGAGAGGATATAAAATGTAGACTGGCAATGGCATTGAAAGCATTTCTGAAGAAGAGAAATTTGTTAACATCGAGTATAGATTTAAGTGTTGGGAAGCCGTTTCTGAAAGTATTTGTATGGAGTGTAGCAATGTATGGAAGTGAAACATGGACGATAAATAGTTTGGACAAGAAGAGAGTAGAAGCTTTCGAAATGTGGAGCTACAGAAGAATGCTGAAGATTAGATGGGTAGATCACATAACTAATGAGGAGGTATTGAATAGGATTGGGGAGAAGAGAAGCTTGTGGCACAACTTGAGAAGAAGAAGGGATTGGTTGGTAGGACATGTTCTGAGGCATCAAGGGATCACCAATTTGGTACTAGAGGGCAGCGTGGAGGGTAAAAATCGTAGAGGGAGACCAAGAGATGAATACACTAAGCAGATTCAGAAGGATGTAGGCTGCAGTAGGTACTGGGAGATGAAGAGGTGGAGAGCTGCATCAAACCAGTCTCAGGACTGAAGACCACAACAACAACAACCAATAACTCTGTATGTTATTGCCAACGACAGTTGTTCAAATCCCTTTCTGGCCAGACATTTGCTTTGTAGAGGTTTCCTTTAGACATTTAAGTCAAATTAGGACGGTTTCTTCCAAAAAAAAATCATGGCCGGTCTCTTTCACTATCCTACCGAAATTCCAAAGTTGTACGTCGTCTATAGCCATCACGACCACTGAATAAGTTTGGTGCGATTTTAAGAGAAAAAAAATACGCTTCAGCTAACAAGCGACGAAACTGTGTCTGCAACGCAACGCCGCACTCCACATGAGAGTGGGATGGAGAAAGGTGAGGAGGAAAGTTGTAGAGCACGCGTCGAGAGCTGCATCCTGAAACAACAGCCGAGTGCAAAGCGCAACCGCAGTCCGCAGCGGGTAATGGAAACCACGGACACCCGAGCGCACATGACTCTCGCGCCCTTGAGGCTGCCACGTCTCGCCAGCCGGCTACCAGTGACCATACGCGACCTGTCTGGCGGCTGGGGTCGCATTGTGCCAATCTGGCTTGCTATTTGAGGTGGATGGGGGGTCTTCAGAACAGTAAATCGGAGTAAAAAAGAAGACCGAACTGGCCTAACACATTAGTTGTCGCTTAACTTTGCTTTGCTGGCGACCATGGAACAAAGAGCTATTTGAGTACAGGGTTCCTCACTAGAGAGCACGTCGACACTGAAATGTAGGAGGAAGGTCATTATAGATTGGGCACGAAGCTCGGATGAATCAATGATGTGTAAACGAAATCCATCGCTGTCCCTCACACTGTGCGACAAATTTTAATTGAAAATGTATTAAATTACTTGTATTTAGGATCTGTTCTTTTGTTTCGACGTCATATAATCAAAAACAGCAATCACAAGAAATACTTAGCCTCAGTTTCAGATTTACGTGTCCTGTTTTATATCTTCACTATCTGAGGAACCTGGTGTTGTCCTGCTACTTATTCATTCTAATCTTCTTTAGTCCATCTCCTCTCTCTGTCCGTCTCCTCTTACCCCTCTCTCTACCTACCTGCTCCTTCCCCCTCCCTCTACCTACCTGCTCCTTCCCCCTCCCTCTATCCACCTCCTCCTTCCCCCTCC
The DNA here is from genome assembly GCF_023864345.2 of Schistocerca serialis cubense. Classification (NCBI taxonomy): domain Eukaryota; kingdom Metazoa; phylum Arthropoda; class Insecta; order Orthoptera; family Acrididae; genus Schistocerca; species Schistocerca serialis. Next base: position 468,552,160 of record NC_064643.1, read on the forward strand.
CTCTATCCACCTCCACCTTCCCCCTCTCTCTATCCACCACCACTTCCACCTTCCCCCTCCCTCTATCCACCTCCTCCCTCCCCCTCCATCTATCCACCTGCTCCCTCCCCCTCCCTCTATCCACCTCCTCCCTCCCCCTCCGACTATCCACTTCCTCCTTCCCCCTCTCTCTATCCACCTCTACCTTCCCCCTCTCTCTATCCACCTCCTCTCTCCCCCTTTCTCTATCCACCTCCTCCTTCCCCCCCTCTCTCTATCCACCTCCTCCTTCCCCCCCTCTCTCTAACCACCTCCTCCTCTCTCTACCAATCCCCTTTCCTTCTACCCACCTCTTCCTTCCTCCTCTCTCTACCCATCCCTCTCTCTTTATCCACCTCTCCTTCCTCCTCTTCCTATCCACCCCCCTTTGTCTGTTAATCACTTCCACCCCTCCCTCTCTTTGCCTACCTCCACCACACTCTCTCTCTCTCTCTCTCTCTCTCTCTCTCTCTCTCTCTCTCTCTCTCTCTCTCTCTCTCTCTCCCTCCACCTCTTCCACCCCCAATCTGTGTCCATCTCCTTCTTCCCTCTCTTTCTCAATCTCCTCCTTCCCCTCGGTCTATCCATCTCCTTCTCAACCATGTCTCTGTCCATCTCCTTCTACCACTCTCTCTCTCCATCTCCTCCTCCCCTCTCCCTGTTCATCTCCTCCCTTTCCTGTTTGTGTTCATAGCCTTCTCTCCCCTCTGTCTGTCCATCTCCTCATCTTCTCCATCTCAGACCATTTCCTGATCCCCCTCTGTCTGCTCATCTACTCCTCCCCCATCTCTCTTCCCGTATCTTCTTGCTCCTGTCTCTGTCCACCTCCTCTCTCTCTCTCTCTCTCTCTCTCTCTCTCTCTCTCTCTCTCTCTCTATCTCCTCCTTTCCCCTACTTGTCCATTTCCTCCTGCTCCTATCTGTGTCTATCTCCTCCTTCCTCCTCGCTGTCTGTCCATCTCCTCGTCCTCCTTTCTCTCTCCACGTAATAACATTCACCCCAACAGGAGGCTGGTGGTTCTCACTCCTACAGTATTTCATTTCAGACTGTAACTAATGTGTGTACCAAATATGACAGAAGTCGTTCTAGGAGTTTAGGATGAGGGTTTTACTCGTGACTTTGCTCGCATACGCACCAGTCGAATATATTATTCACATGTTTAAAGTATTTCACGTATATTTACACATGTTTCAATTTTATGTCGAGCGAATTTCGCCCTGCAGTTTCATTTTAACGCAGCTTAATGTTTATGACGTCGCATCTCCTAAATCGTGTGTTCGTACAATGATATATTTTTGTAGGTACACTCAGCGGCAAATATGGATACTTTTTGCGAAAGTAGCAAATTTAAACGTCTTGCATGATGTGGTAGCTTCTCACGCATTCCGTGTCTATGATGTCGTATATCCTGAACTAAGCATTGGTAAAATGTTGTAATGTTTATGGTACATTCAGTAGTATATGTGAATACTGTCTGCAAAATGTGTCACGAATAGAGTTAGCAGTAAAAAGTAATAAATTAAAACGTCATGCATTGTGTGTCAATTTAATGCTTAATTTTCAATCATCCATCGACCTCGTGAATTTCGAGTCGATTGCGCGTCATGAACTTCGGAGTGGTTTTCTCAAAACAAGGGGAGGGGGGGGGGAGGGCAAGTGGGAGGTATTGGCCCAAAATATCTCCATTTTAGGCTATACGCAAGTGACCTGCCAGATATGAGCCAAATCTGTTGACTGTGTCTGAGGCCTTCTCTTTGTTGGTATAGAAGAGAATGTAATGCCTTGTAAAGACTTCTTCTCTGACATGCTCACGTTTTACAATACTTACACGTACTGAAAATATCAAAATGTGTGAGGAAACCACAGTCATGTACGACAACATCGTTGTGAGATGTAAATTATTTGTGTCCCAACACTAATATTATTATAGAGGTGTTCAAATGATAATTCCGATTGAAATTTGCGTATGCAGCTTTGGCATAATGTAGTGGACACCTAGGGACGCGAATGTAGTGTTTTCAACTCCCCCTAAAAAATTGAAACGGGGCCCTCAGCAGACAAGGTGGGGTTCCCCCATTTTTTCGGTTTCCGGGGTCCGATAGTCATCAAATTGCTCTAACCTAAAATAACCACTAATAGTGACGTGTATCGTGAGACACTTCGTAGCCTTGCAAGTCTATCAACAGCAAGCGGTCTGGGCTGCTCACGGAGGAAGTGATTCTGCTCCCGGATATCACGCGTCCACAGGTCTCCAATGTCACACAAAGTGCAATGTGCAATGGCCAAGTTCAATTGGGAGCTGCTTGCGCATCCGCCCTAAGCCCGTACAAGTCGCGCGGGGTCTCCTTTTGTTTATAGAGCTTGTAGTACGTGACGCTACAGCTGTTAAATAATTTGAAAAAGCGTATTTGTGCCATCAGCTGTACAATTTTATATTTGTACACTTGTTGTACACTGAGGTACAACGTTTTTATCCTTGGAGATGATGGTAAAAATCGAAAGCGGTATAGAATAAACATAAAATTGTACAGCTGATGGCGCAAATATGCTTTTTCCAGATTCCTTGTGTCTGGCCCGCGAAAAAAAAATATCAAATGGAAGTGCTGCAACTCGGACGACAAACTGACGGACGCAGTGGAGGACTGGCTCCTGTTCCAGACACAGGAATTCTGAGAACGTTGAGTCCTTCAGCTCGTGAAACAGTGGGATAGACGTCTCAGGCGTCTGGTGATTACTTCTAAATAAGGATTTCAGTTATACCCACAGTGTTGTTTCGAGCCTTTTCTTTTGAACATTCTTCATATAAACTATCAGACCCAGTAAGTAGGTTTTTAGTAGTTACTAATGTAGCAATCATGTTAGTTTGCAACTTACGTTTATACATGTAACAGAACTAGTGAAATAGCTGCTTACCACCTTTGGTGCGATGCATCAGAAGATAAACGAGGTCTGATGACTTGAGTTCTCATATATTGTATTCTCTGTATATCTGCCGTATCCTCTTTATGATGGCACTTTTATTACTTTTTCCATCATCCCACATTGACCATCAGTATCTGTGTAACGACGAAGCAACTTTCATTTGGTCTCTATTTGTCATTTCAGGCGCACGTTTTAGCCACTCATTAACACCGGCATCTAGCAAATCTCGGCATTATGCTTCCATTTTCATGCAGATATGGAAGTACTAATCTGACTGATTGATGGATACATGTCAAATCGCGCATTCGCTGCTATAATCGGTCGCGTATCTTTTCTGCGATAAGAGCATTACGGGTTGTCAGGCGCTCGTAGACAATGAGACAATTACTTGTACACTTATTTGCTACCGAAACTTTATCGGTCTCAGTGAAAGTCTACAGCACTGTCCATCACTACTGATTAATTTACTGATATGCTAAGCATAAGATCGAGAAATGAAACAGTTCAAGGCAGCCGACGGCTTTTGGAAACTGGCTTGCACGTCGTCACTCATATATAAGTCAAAGCGCGGCCAGAATTCGACATTTTCAACCAGTTGAGTTACACGTACTATTTTAGAGAAGGTTTCATGTGCGCAAGACTGCTTCAAATGGCTCTAAGCACTATGGGACTTGGGGACTGATGACCTCAGAAGTTAAGTCCCATAGTGCTCAGAGTCATTTGAACTATGGGACTTAACATCTAAGGTCATCAGTCCCCTAGATTTAGAACTACTTAAACCTAACTAACCTAAGGACATCACACACATCCATGCCCGAGGCAGGATTTGAACCTGCGACCGTAGCGGTCGCGCGGTTCCAGACTGTTGCGCCTAGAACCGCTCGGCCACTCCGGCCGGCAAGTTGCCGATTGGTTTAATCCTCTACCTATAAAGATAGGTTCTCGTGAAAAGAACGTAAATTCAGAATTTAATATCTGGTCGTCATCTACGTTATTGGGGAAGGATCTCAAGAACGTACCTCTTAAGTTTGGGAGGAGTAGTCAGCTATGAACGGTCCCGCAACAGACCTAAACAGATTTGGGGAACCACGGAAAGCCTAAATCTAGACACCATTTCTCTGGAATGCGACTTCAGTGCCTTAAACAGTGAGATGTTATGTAATGACCAACATAATTGGGTCCTATCATGTAGGCGTACCGAGACTGTTACAATTATCCGTCTCAGATAGATTGAGGGCAGGCAGTAGTACGAAATAAGCGGTTCTCCTTGACTTCCAGACGGCGTCGATAGATTTTCGCATTGTCACCCAATGAACAAAAGAAGGGCGTACGAAATATCAGACCAGCTTTTTGTGTGAAGGATTCCTACCAAACAGAATACAGCATGCCATTCCTTAAGGATGGAAATAATCAAATTTTAAAGTAACTTAGGGAACACTAGAAGGGAGTGCTGTAGGAACATTACATTTTGCAATATGTTGTTATGTAAATGACACAATGCATATCGGAAGTTCCATGGGGTTTCTTGATGTTAATACTGTTTTATACAGTGAAGTCCGTAACACTAGAAAACTGCAGCAAATTGCAAGAATATCTGCAGATGTTAAACGCTTGGTGCAGGAATTGGCAGCTGACACTGAACATAAGCAAATGTAGTGCATTGCGCATAAATACAGGGTGTCCCGCAAAGGAGTTTACACTGTCGAATTTTAATAGCTGCGGAGGTATTAGTGAAAATTCGATCCATTTGTGGTTATATGGTGTTCTCATGACTAGTGAGCGTGGCTATTTATTTTCAGTGCCAGTAACTACACACAAATAACAAGATGGCTGGAAACTTGTCCTTGGCGCAAGGAAAGTGGATTTTTAAAGTGCTACTGGAATTGTGAAAACATGGAAGAAATGCAGGGACGATGGCGGACAGAGATTGATAATGCGCCACCGCCACGTGTAACAATAACGACATTACGCGACAAGGGAAGGGAGTGTGCGTGATCTGAAAACGGGACAGTCTGGCAGGAAGAAACCAGAAGCGAGCGAAAAAGGGGTGGACGCAGTGATACAAGATTCCACAAGATCCGCAAACTAACCCACACGGCAAGCTGCGCGCGTATCAGTGTAAGTAAATCTAAGTGTTCACTGCATTTTAAGGTAATCTAATTGGAAATACTATATTCCCAGGCTGCTTACGCAATGAGTGAAAACGATCCGAATAGGTGCTTCGAATTTCGTGAAAGGATTTGCGATAGTGAACAGCTGACTGATGCCATCGTCTGGTCTGATGGGGCGACGTTTAAATTAAATGGAACGATCAATCGCCGTAACTATGTGTACTGGGCAAGAGATAATTCCCATGTTACGGAAGATCGAGCTGTTAATCTTCCTGGGTTAGTGTAGTGTGGTAAGTTCGTCGAAGGACTTGAAGGTCCATTATTTTTTGGAGAAACAGCGACATGTGTTAAGTACCTTACCATGTTGCAGGACCGAACTGTAAAGCTCTTCGCCAGCTGTACCGAGATGGTTTCTTCTTTTAGCAATTCCTGGATGAAACATTTGTTGAGAGGTGGACGGGCTGACGAGGAAATGTTCAGTTTCCAACCACATCTTTCGAGCTAACGCCGTTAGACTTCCTTCTGTGGGGAATTCTACAAGAGACAAACTACGCCACAAAGCCACGTACGCTTGATGACATGAGAGAGAGAGAGAGAGAGAGACAGAGAGAGAGAGAAAGAGAAGGCGGCCGTGATTGTCTGTGAATGCATTACAATGGCAACTATAACGCATGTTTGTACATCTGACCCGCAATAACGTCGACGGAGGACTTTTGAATGTCTTCAACAGTAAAACATGAATAATGTCATGACCATCCATGTAACTTAAAAATTCGAATTATTAAAGTTCACGCAGTGGACAGGTAGACCCATTAGTATATGCCTACGCGATTTAAAAACAAACATTGCAAGCATTTACTTCCATTATTTAGGAAGGTGGATACAGAGCGAACTAAAGTGGAACGACCACATAAAATTAATAGCAGGCAAAGTAGATGCTTGGCAGATTCGTTGCAAGAATCCTAAAGTAGTCCACCAACGAAGGACGGTACCTTAAAAAAACCATCGTTCGACCAATACTTGGATATTGCTCGTTGATCTGGGATCCTTACCAGATAGATTGATAGAGGAAATAAAGAAGACCCAAAAAAGAGCAGCACATTTCGTTGCGTATTCACTTAGCAAGCGCGAAAGTTTCATGGAGTACTTAGCCAACTTTAGTGGCAGACGCTGGAAGAGAGGCGCAGGGACATCACGGTGTGATTTACTGTTAAAATTGCAAGAGCTTATGTTTGCAGAAGGGTCAACCAGTATGCTGCTACTACTTACATATGTTTCGCAAAAATACCATGAAGTTAAAATTACGTTAGTGCTCAAACGGAAGTTTTCCCACAATCGTCCTCCCTGTGAACCATTGGAGACTGGAACAGGAAATGGGAGAAGTGACAGTGCTACACAAAGTACCCTGCTCCACACACCATAAGGTGATTTGTGGAGTAAGGGTGTAGACGTAGATACTTATTAGCGAAAGAATGGGACCTGAGTAAAAGTCACAGAGGTACAGAAGTTGGCACAGTAACATCTAAAAAATCAAAAGAGCTATCGAACTAAATAACAGCTTTACTAGCTGAATGAGATTTTCACTCTGCAGCGGAGTGTGCGCTGATATGAAACTTCCTGGCAGATTAAAACTGTGTGTTGGACCGAGACTCGAACTCGGGACCTTTGCCTTTCGCGGGCAAGTGCTCTACCAACTGAGCTACCCCCGTCCTCACAGCTTTACTTCTGCCAGTTCCTCGTCTCCTACCTTCCAAACTTTACAAAAGCTGTCCTGCGAACCTTGCAGAACTAGAACTCCTGAAAGAAAGGATATTGCGGAGACATGGCTTAGCCACAGCCTGGGGGATGTTTCCAGAATGAGATTTTCACTCTGCAGCGGAGTGTGCGCTGATATGAAACTTCCTGGCAGATTAAAAGTGTGTGCCGGACCGCGACTCGAACTCGGGACCTTTGCCTTTCGCGGGCAAGTGCTCGACCAACTGAGCTACCCCCGTCCTCACAGCTTTACTTCTGCCAGTACCTCGTCTCCTACCTTCCAAACTTTACAGAAGCTGTCCTGCGAACCTTGCAGAACTAGAACTCCTGAAAGAAAGGATATTGCGGAGACATGGCTTAGCCACAGCCTGGGGGATGTTTCCAGAATGAGATTTTCACTCTACAGCGGAGTGTGCGCTGATATGAAACTTCCTGGCAGATTAAAACTGTGTGTTGGACCGAGACTCGAACTCGGGACCTTTGACTTTCGCGGGCAAGTGCTCTACCAACTGATCTACCCCCGTCCTCACAGCTTTACTTCTGCCAGTACCTCGTCTCCTACCTTCCAAACTTTACAGAAGCTGTCCTGCGAACCTTGCAGAACTAGAACTCCTGAAAGAAATGATATTGCGGAGACATGGCTTAGCCACAGCCTGGGGGATGTTTCCAGAATGAGAGTTTCACTCTACAGCGGAGTGTGCGCTGATATGAAACATCCTGGCAGATTAAAAGTGTGTGCCGGACCGAGACTCGAACTCGGGACCTTTGCCTTTCGCGGACAAGTGCTCTACCAACTGAGCTACCCCCGTCTTCACAGCTTTACTTCTGCCAGTACCTCGTCTCCTACCTTCCAAACTTTACAGAAGCTGTCCTGCGAACCTTGCAGAACTAGAACTCCTGAAAGAAAGGATATTGCGGAGACATGGCTTAGCCACAGCCTGGGGGATGTTTCCAGAATGAGATTTTCACTCTACAGCGGAGTGTGCGCTGATATGAAACTTCCTGGCAGATTAAAACTGTGTGTTGGACCGAGACTCGAACTCGGGACCTTTGACTTTCGCGGGCAAGTGCTCTACCAACTGATCTACCCCCGTCCTCACAGCTTTACTTCTGCCAGTACCTCGTCTCCTACCTTCCAAACTTTACAGAAGCTGTCCTGCGAACCTTGCAGAACTAGAACTCCTGAAAGAAATGATATTGCGGAGACATGGCTTAGCCACAGCCTGGGGGATGTTTCCAGAATGAGAGTTTCACTCTACAGCGGAGTGTGCGCTGATATGAAACTTCCTGGCAGATTAAAAGTGTGTGCCGGACCGAGACTCGAACTCGGGACCTTTGCCTTTCGCGGACAAGTGCTCTACCAACTGAGCTACCCCCGTCTTCACAGCTTTACTTCTGCCAGTACCTCGTCTCCTACCTTCCAAACTTTACAGAAGCTGTCCTGCGAACCTTGCAGAACTAGAACTCCTGAAAGAAAGGATATTGCGGAGACATGGCTTAGCCACAGCCTGGGGGATGTTTCCAGAATGAGATTTTCACTCTACAGCGGAGTGTGCGCTGATATGAAACTTCCTGGCAGATTAAAACTGTGTGTTGGACCGAGACTCGAACTCGGGACCTTTGACTTTCGCGGGCAAGTGCTCTACCAACTGATCTACCCCCGTCCTCACAGCTTTACTTCTGCCAGTACCTCGTCTCCTACCTTCCAAACTTTACAGAAGCTGTCCTGCGAACCTTGCAGAACTAGAACTCCTGAAAGAAAGGATATTGCGGAGACATGGCTTAGCCACAGCCTGGGGGATGTTTCCAGAATGAGAGTTTCACTCTACAGCGGAGTGTGCGCTGATATGAAACTTCCTGGCAGATTAAAAGTGTGTGCCGGACCGAGACTCGAACTCGGGACCTTTGCCTTTCGCGGACAAGTGCTCTACCAACTGAGCTACCCCCGTCTTCACAGCTTTACTTCTGCCAGTACCTCGTCTCCTACCTTCCAAACTTTACAGAAGCTGTCCTGCGAACCTTGCAGAACTAGAACTCCTGAAAGAAAGGATATTGCGGAGACATGGCTTAGCCACAGCCTGGGGGATGTTTCCAGAATGAGATTTTCACTCTACAGCGGAGTGTGCGCTGATATGAAACTTCCTGGCAGATTAAAACTGTGTGTTGGACCGAGACTCGAACTCGGGACCTTTGACTTTCGCGGGCAAGTGCTCTACCAACTGATCTAGCCCCGTCCTCACAGCTTTACTTCTGCCAGTACCTCGTCTCCTACCTTCCAAACTTTACAGAAGCTGTCCTGCGAACCTTGCAGAACTAGAACTCCTGAAAGGAAGGATATTGCGGAGACATGGCTTAGCCACAGCCTGGGGGATGTTTCCAGAATGAGAGTTTCACTCTACAGCGGAGTGTGCGCTGATATGAAACTTCCTGGCAGATTAAAAGTGTGTGCCGGACCGAGACTCGAACTCGGGACCTTTGCCTTTCGCGGGCAAGTGCTCTACCAACTGAGCCACCCAAGCACGACTCACCCTTCGTCCTCACAGCTTTACTTCTGCCAGTTCCTCGTCTCCCACCTTCCAAACTTTACAGAAGCTCTCCTGTGAACCTAGTTGTTCTTTAGCTTCTCGAAAACTTTTATTAAATAAATTTTCTTCAGAACTCTCGGTCACAGAGCAGAACTAGCACTCCTGAAAGAAAGAATATTGGGGAAGTAAAGCTGTGAGGACGGGGCGTGAGTCGTGCTTGGGTAGCTCATTTGGTAGAGCATTTGCCCGCGAAAGGCAAAGGTCCCGAGTTCGAGTCTCCGTCTGGCACACAGTTTTAATCTGCCAGGAAGTTACTATACTAGCTGTTTTCCTATTGAAGATGGTGGGCCATGGCCTCCTCCTGTCTCAGACTTGCTTTGGTCAGCCAAGGGAATGTACGAGGGTTGCCCAGAAAGTAATGCACCGCATTTTCTTCCTTCAACAATTCTTTACTGAACATAATGAGAATTACACATACGAAATAATGTTGTTTTATCTACACACCTTACTCGTGTTTTCCCATGTACTCACCATCCCGTTCTATGGCCTTCCTCCACTGCGAAACAAGGGCGTGTATGTCCTGTCTGTACCAACCCTTGTCCCAGTGGCGAAGCCTGTGCTTCACTGTGTGAATCACCTCCTCATTGTCCTCTAAATGTCTTCCACGAATGGCATCCTTTAACGGCGAATGACATCAGTTCGCTGCAGCGTGTTGGGTGTGACAGCTGTGGATGGTCTCCCTAACCGCTGCAAATCGTGGAGCTCCGCCGAACCGCCTTCTGATGGCCCCACCCTCCGTGCCCAGCGTGTACTTCTGTCGACACGAGATGCTCCACAGGCTTTGCACAAGCGTTTGTGATTATTCCCCACAGTTTCTTTCTCTGCAGTGGGAAATTCAGTGACGTCTCGTTGCTTATAACGTACATCACCCACACACGCCATTTTGAAACTTTCCTGTAGCTACGCTATCTGTCGGAAGTGACGGAAACTTGGCGCGCTCATGGTTGGTTGGTTGGTTGGTTTGGGGAAGACCAGACAGCGAGGTCATCGGTCACATCGGATTAGGGAAGGACAGGTAGAGAAGTCGGCCGTGCCCTTTGAAAGGAACCATCCCGGCATTTGCCTGGAGCGATTTAGGAAAAACACGGAAAACCTAAATCAGGATGGCCGGACGCGGGATTGAACCGTCGTCCTCCCGAATGCGAGTCCAGTGTCGAACCACTGCGCCACCTCGCTCGGTTGGCGCGCTCACTCAGGAGTCTTTCGAATACTACATACGTAACGTTTCCCATTCGTAGAATTGTTTTCAGCTGAGAAAAAAATGCAGTGCATTACTTTCTAGGCAACCCTCGTAGATTTCAATGCAATTTCCGAAACACGTCGCAAACTTGCCATATTTTACACACGCACAAGCAATGCTAGAGCTGAAATTATCGAATACTGCCCACGCAAATCAAGTTGACATTTGACGCAGTGGCTGATGCGAGCGACTGTAAACGGGAAATGCCTTTAGTGTCGTTCCCATGGGTCGCCGCACTTTGAGTCAACTTGCTTTGTGTGGGCAATACACGGTCTGGGACGCACCCACAAAAGCACTCAGCGTTAGACCCCTCGTACAGAATAAAAAGAATACAGACAGCAGTCCGATAGTAATTTGTTGTGCATAAACTAAGAACTTAGTAATGTTATTACCATAAGCAAGAGTGGACACACCAAATGGTCAGGGCAGGCACTGATTGGAAGTTCGTATCACACAAGCTTAAAGCGACCCTTTAGACGTTTTAATTGTTGCTCGAAACAGTTTTTGCGTCCAACCACAGTCAGATTTCATTACATTCAGATCAAAGCCCAATGCCTACTCATATCTTTTAAGTCGATGAGATACGTTTGTAATTTTGTACATAATCTCAAAAAAGAACAGCAGTGACCAATTATAAACTACACTCCTGGAAATTGAAATAAGAACACCGTGAATTCATTGTCCCAGGGAGGGGAAACTTTATTGACACATTCCTGGGGTCAGATACATCACATGATCACACTGACAGAACCACAGGCACATAGACACAGGCAACAGAGCATGAACAATGTCGGCACTAATACAGTGTATATCCACCTTTCGCAGCAATGCAGGCTGCTATTCTCCCATGGAGACGATCGTAGAGATGCTGGATGTAGTCCTGTGGAACGGCTTGCCATGCCATTTCCACCTGGCGCCTCAGTTGGACCCGCGTTCGTGCTGGACGTGCAGACCGCGTGAGACGACGCTTCATCCAGTCCCAAACATGCTCAATGGGGGACAGATCCGGAGATCTTGCTGGCCAGGGTAGTTGACTTACACCTTCTAGAGCACGTTGGGTGGCACGGGATACATGCGGACGTGCATTGTCCTGTTGGAACAGCAAGTTCCCTTGCCGGTCTAGGAATGGTAGAACGATGGGTTCGATGACGGTTTGCATGTACCGTGCACTATTCAGTGTCCCCTCGACGATCACCAGTGGTGTACGGCCAGTGTAGGAGATCGCTCCCCACACCATGATGCCGGGTGTTGGCCCTGTGTGCCTCGGTCGTATGCAGTCCTGATTGTGGCGCTCACCTGCACGGCGCCAAACACGCATACGACCATCATTGGCACCAAGGCAGAAGCGACTCTCATCGCTGAAGACGACACGTCTCCATTCGTCCCTCCATTCACGCCTGTCGCGACACCACTGGAGGCGGGCTGCACGATGTTGGGGCGTGAGCGGCCGAAGTGGCCGTGCGGTTAAAGGCGCTGCAGTCTGGAACCGCAAGACCGCTACGGTCGCAGGTTCGAATCCTGCCTCGGGCATGGATGTTTGTGATGTCCTTAGGTTAGTTAGGTTTAACTAGTTCTAAGTTCTAGGGGACTAATGACCTCAGCAGTTGAGTCCCATAGTGCTCAGAGTCATTTGGGGCGTGAGCGGAAGACGGCCTAACGGTGTGCGGGACCGTAGCCCAGCTTCATGGAGACGGTTGCGAATGGTCCTCGCCGATACCCCAGGAGCAACAGTGTCCCTAATTTGCTGGGAAGTGGCGGTGCGGTCCCCTACGGCACTGCGTAGGATCCTACGGTCTTGGCGTGCATCCGTGCGTCGCTGCGGTCCGGTCCCAGGTCGACGGGCACGTGCACCTTCCGCCGACCACTGCGACAACATCGATGTACTGTGGAGACCTCACGCCCCACGTGTTGAGCAATTCGGCGGTACGTCCACCCGGCCTCCCGCATGCCCACTATACGCCCTCGCTCAAAGTCCGTCAACTGCACATACTGTTCACGTCCACGCTGTCGCGGCATGCTACCAGTGTTAAAGACTGCGATGGAGCTCCGTATGCCACGGCAAACTGGCTGACACTGACGGCGGCGGTGCACAAATGCTGCGCAGCTAGCGCCATTCGACGGCCAACACCGCGGTTCCTGGTGTGTCCGCTGTGCCGTGCGTGTGATCATTGCTTGTACAGCCCTCTCGCAGTGTCCGGAGCAAGTATGATGGGTCTGACACACCGGTGTCAATGTGTTCTTTTTTCCATTTCCAGGAGTGTAATAATATAAAAGTATCTAGATAGCTTAACCTTAAACATTACGGGTATTTTAGAACTCGTGAGTACGAATTCAATAGAAATTCTACAACCAGTGACGATTTTTGAAATATTCGTTTATTCCATTAAATAGTTTCGGTACCTTCTCAGTGAACACTAAGATGAAAATCTACAACACGGTGATATGCCCAGCAGTCATGTACCGTTCAGAAACATGGAGCATGACTAAGCGAGAAAGGTAAAAACTATTGATATTTGAGAGAAGAGTACTGAGGAAGATATGGGGACCAGTTTTAGATAACGGAGAATGGAGAAGGAGGAGGAGGAAAAACGAGGAAATCAACCTCCTGATGCGACAACCAACTATCCTACAGAAGATAAAGAGCAAAAGACTACAATGGGTCGGCCATGTAGCCCACATGACAGATGGAAGGCAGGCGAAGATGGTACTAGCGGGGAAACCAAACACCAAACGCCCCACTGGATGAGCAAGACAGCGCTGGATGGACGACCTGGCGAAGGACCTAGCAGCCCTGAGGATTGAATACACCTGGAGGAACCCGGCACAAAACAGAAAGAAATGGAGGCAGTTTACGGAACCAGCGCGTGGTCTGCACGGCCTGCGATCGCTGGATATCTATCTATCTATCTAACCTTCAGGCTAGTCTTCATGTGAGGCACACGGAAGTTGCTTGTTTATTTCCATAGAGTGACGCTGGATACTGGCTTGCAGCAATGTAAGTGGCTTTGTAATTGGTATCCACCTGGCATCTTCCATTGCAATTGTCAATTGGCCACAGGTCACTATTTTTCGCTACGAATACAAATATATACCGATTATTATGATAAATTGCGAGCATCCAACGAGTTCCGTAGAACTGGTAAAATGCACAACGATGAGACTAACTCTTCGTCTGGAAGTATTCCGCGAGTATCCAGGGTTAGGTTCCGTGAAGTTCTCTCAGCTCCAAGTGCAATGACACAATATAGTCGGAGCACCGAGTGACAATTAATTCTTCGAAATGACTCACTTACCACATCCTGTCCGGCCAAGCGACCTATTTAAACTTGCTAGCTCTTCAAGCCATTGTCTAAAGTAGCCTTCCATCACGTCGTTTATTTAACTACTATCTATTAATGCAGCGATACCACCTCGTTTGCCGACTAGTCCACCATTTTTTGCTGAGCTAATTTTGAGATACATCATTCCCGTTGTTTGGTGTTTATTCGTGTTACCAATGTTCAATGGAAAGTGATTGGTGAATGCCAGTACGTCAGTTGCCTACAACTTGTCATAGTTGAAAAAGTCTCTCTCTCTCTCTCTCTCTCTCTCTCTCTCTCTCACACACACACACACACACACACACACACCCCTACTTTCACAGTTTGTTACAACATCATATTGTGCAATGAGTTAAGCTTAGTCAATCGAGTCCCATGGGCATGTAGAAAGTGATACTCCCTGGAGTTTCAAAAACCGGAAAATGTGTTGAAAGTAAAGGCCACGATATCGGCACTATATCACCCAATCTCTGTTGCCACGTAAAGATAATGCAACGTTCTTTGCTCAGACCAGTGCTTTTTTTTGAAGATATGCTTTGCTAACTGTAATCAGCAACTAATGGACGTCAAAGAAACGGTCAAAAACAAAAAAAAAACCAACCATTTTTCTACATCGACCAGGAATTTTGCTGTCTGATAACATGCTAACGTCACTGTCGTCCTTCTGAAATGAGTTTGCTGACTTGGTATCAACTGATTCCGCGCGTGCAGACCTCGTGGGTTGTCCAACAGCTGCCACGCAGACAGTTGAAGATTAGGGCTGACACACGGAGCTCTTATCGCACCGTCTGCGGCCATACATCACTCACACGCACGAAATGTCTATCTCCCAGAACACGTATGACACACATCAACAGCTGTATCCTACTGTGATATGCGCAGTCGAAGGTTTAGAGTCTGCTCTCTTCTGTCAGCAATAAATTCTAGCTGACCATATAAAATTAATTTTCTAAACAAATTTTTAAAAATTAAGTAAAGGATACAAATAATATCGAACATATTGAGACTTAATGTTTCTGTGCTATCATGACTGCAAAACGGCACGAAATAGTCACTGGAATCGTCACCAGCGACAAATTACTGGTTCTCTAAAGGATGGAGCATTGGCTCAAGAATGAAAATAATTTTCCATGGAGTTCGCAATAGAACAGAGGCATACATGCGTTGTCTGGTAGACGGGCTCGCAGATTTACCTAGTGTTCGTTCACAACCCGCACCCAAGCTCTGTAGCACAGCGATTAAGACGCAGAATTTGTATCGCGCGAGAGAAGAGTTCAAATGCCTTGCTGGTCTTCCCAACATAGTTAGTCCGCCTTAATTCTATATAATATAAGGCGATTTCAAGAAAGGTTTCTTTAAACAAAGCGTTCCAGATTTATTGATCCAACCTTGTCTAACTGAATTTGCGCTTCGACCCTAACGCTTGCGGACACAAATGGTTCAAATGGCTCTGAGCACTATGGGACTTAACTTTTAAGGTCATCAGTCCCCTAGAACGTAGAACTACTTAAACCTCACTAACCTAAGGACATCACACACATCCATGCCCGACGCAGGATTCGAACCTGCGACCGTAGTGGTCGTGCGGCTCCAGACTGTAGCGCCTAGAACCGCTCGGCCACCCCGGCCGGCGCGGACACAAACAAATCATCCGAAGGACGACATATTAACAGAGACACCGCAGAATATGAGTACCACGAACTTTTGTAGTTTATTTAAAATCACATCTGTATTTTGGCAAAAATACTGGCACACAAGACGACAATTGAAAGACGTTGTATCGCAGGAATTCGTGAAAAGATACAATCTCCAACTTATTTCCTGGTACCTTTTACAGGATACATAAATGTTTCGACCTTAATGGGGACCAAGTAACTTTCCAAGCTATATGCATAGTTTTGGAATTCGCGGTACACGTTACTGTTAGTTGGAAAGTACAATGGTTGCCACTCCGTCTTTGTTGAATTTCTATTAAAAATCCAACAACCAGAAGTCCAACACAAAACCTAACAAAGAAAAAAAAATTCCCGTTCCGTGCATCCACCAACGCCATTTTTGGATGGGTATAAGCTCCTTTCTTGGTGGTAAAATCTCATAACAAAGGTACTTAACAAAATTTGGCAATGTACCATAATAAGTATCGGAAGACATGTGTAAATACTAATGTAAACTCAGTTGCAGAGGGAAAAATCTCATTCTGGAAACATCCCCTAGGCTGTGGCTAAGCCATGTCTCCGCAATATCCTTTCTTCCAGGAGTGGTAGTTCTGCAAGTTTCGCAGGAGAGCTTGTGTGAAGTTTGGAAGGTAGGAGACGTCATACTGGCAGAAGTAAAGCTGTGAGGACGGGGGGTGAGTCGTGCATGGGTAGCTCAGCTGGTAGAGCACTTGCCCGCGAAAGGCAAAGGTTTTAATTTGCCAGGAAGTATCACTAACGTAAATATTTAGTGCGAAATTGTCTTGTAAAAATGATCATTACAGTGTTCCAGGCATGTTACTTTTAACTGTTCCTTACCAATTTTACAACTAAATTTACATGTTCATTGAATTTTAATATAACAATCTCAGTTGAAAATTCTCACAATTGATTAGTTGACTCAACGAATTAATGACCAAATAAACTAAAAGCTTCATAAGTACCTAACTGAGTAGGTAACGTAAAATGAAAATGTATAAAATTTAAGATTTTTAAAAAATGTATGTCATTAATCCTGAGTAGTGAAAAGGCAAATTTTTTTCACAACCGTGGCTAATGATGTGTAATTTTTAGAGATGTTAAATTTTAAATATTTTCAGCCATTATCACACGGGGGAAAGTTGTATCTGGGTACACTTATCCAACTTTTGTCTCCAGCCAGTCCTGTAATAGAAGTTTAGTATATTTTCTTATTCCATTTTTAAATTCTGGCGTTCACTTTTTATGTGCTGCAGTCATTTTCTGAAATTACAAAAATTACTCTGGAAAATTAACATTTTTCCAAATGTGCAAACATATTTCAAGGTACGACATGGTCATGTACCTAGGAATAAATATTCTATCGAAATTTCAAATCACTGAATCCAGAAAATCTTGTAAATACTGTATTTAATTATCTGTCTGCTACACTATTACTGTATTACAGTTCAGTAGTCAGAAAGTGAAATCAAATTAAGAAGAAGTATTATTATAAAACGACAGTTACAAGTTACATATATTTTGAAACAGAAGCTGTAAGAAACTAACAAATACCGAGCGAGGTGGCGCAGTGGTTAGCACACTGGACTCGCATTCGGGTGGACGACGGTTCAATCCCGTCTCCGGCCATCCTGATTTAGGTTTTCCGTGATTTCGCTAAATCGTTTCAGGCAAATGTCGGGATGGTTCCTTTGAAAGGGCACGGCCGATTTCCTTCCTAATCCTTCCCTAACCCGAGCTTGCGCTCCGTCTCTAATGACCTCGTTGTCGATGGGACGTTAAACACTAACCACCACCACCAAACTAACAAATGGCTCAAATGGCTCTGAGCACTATGCGACTTTACATCTGAGGTCATCGGTCCCTTAGAACTTAGAACTACTTAAACCTAACTGACCTAAGGACATCACACACATCCATACCCGAGGCAAGATTCGAACCTGCGACCGTAGCGGTCGCGCAGTTCCAGACTGTAGCGCCTAGAACCGCTCGGCCACCCCGGCCGGCGGAAACTAATACAAACTGCCATTTTCCAGCCAGGAAAATCGTTAAAACATAAAATGAGTTCATTTGCAAGTATCACATTTTCCACGGTAAAAGACCTCCTGTTTCAGAGTACTCGCCCGAAAAAGTATGGCTTAACTGTCCATATGTTATATGAATAGTTCTAAAAATATATTGCATTTTACTAACCACACAATTCTGTAACAGAAGAATTGACAATATATTCCAAATAGCTCTAACATATTAAACAGCGCTTAAATGCGTAGAACGCTAAATATTTACAAATTTTGCACAAAACAGTGCCTCATGTGTAACAACAACAAAAATTGTAGAAAATGGTGGAAACTGCTTATGTCTGTCTAGTGCGCGTTCCATAATGTGGTTCTAAAATCAGCCACTAGACTGAAGTACCGACCAAAAAACATCATGAGTGCCTAGTTACACTATCCTCCAGTTGCATCATTCTCCCTATTATGTTTATTTTTATTTATAGATCTGAAGATCATTAATACTTGATCGAAACTAGTAATCATTTGTGAGGAAAAAAATTTTAAAAAAAATTCAGTTGCAGTATCTCTCATTACAATACGTGATTTATTAACATTAAATTTCTTTGTTTTTAACTGAAGATGGGTGGTAAGTGAACAAGACTTTTACCTACTATACGCGTTGCGCTGTCTCCAATGATGGTCGATGTAGGTGATTACAAGACCAGTAGATGACATAGGAAATAGCTCCTATGATTTGTTCATGCTAAACGGAATAGGTGCAGAATATTTTCCAGGAGTTAGCTATACTGGACATACAGATTATACACTTCTGCTTGCTTCTGTCGTGTTGTAGCCTGTCTCTTGCGTGTCTTCATTGTTCCTGATTGGCTGTGGTTTCTGTGAGTCAACAGAAAACAAATATTTAGTTTCTGGCCACAGATTTTTAGCTTGTGACCGTGTGTTTGCAAATATTGAAAAAAAGAGCAAAGGTGAACAAACGTTTTGTTGCTGATGATGTAACGAACACCACCGCAACAGCTCGCAATAAGCAAGCAGTTTAAGTTGTACAGAAGAAAGGCAGTTAGTTAATTTTATGGACTTCCAACAAGCAGCTAACTTAATCGTTAACACAGCTAAGGTTAGCATAAGTTCCACCTCATTGGATAATTAGGACAAAAGACATTTGGTGAAATAGAGGGATGGGGAATGATGAGAGTGTGGAAAAGAAGGGATTCGAAGTGAAGATTTCAAAATGATCACATTCAGTGAGATTACTGGTGTAAAACATGGGATCCATAGAAGAAAAGAAGTATGATGGAATACTTACCTGATGTACTCAAACAGTTGCGCAATGATGATGATGATGATGATGATGATTGGTTTGTGGGGCGCTCAACTGCGCGGTCATCAGCGCCCGTACAAAGTCTCAATTTTCACACAGTCCATTTTTTTCACAATCCAATCTAGTCACTGTCACAAATGATGATGATGATGAAATGACGAGGACAACACAAACACCCAGTTCACAAACACCCAGTTCCCGGGCAGAGAAAAGCCCCAAACCGGCCGGTAATCGAACCTGGGACCCCGTGATCCAGAGGCAGCAGCGCTAGCCACTAGATCACGAGCTGCGGACCAGTTGTACAGTGAACTGTGCCAGGATTTAACAGAAAAATGATTAATATGGGTAGAAGTACTACAAAACTTGTTTGGCGGACTTTGCCTTTTGCAGTTCAGTATGAATTTCTTTAGAAAAGTGAGTGTTTATGTGTTATTTTCTGATCATGCTAAGAAATAACTTGCGTTATCGAAGTCAGCGATCAAGTGTTAATGTGAAATTAGTGGATATTTATGTTCACTTCATTTGAATGACGTTTATTCTGAATAATCTGCAATGTACATTTTGTTACTTAATGCCTTTAGCATGATAATCCTTTCAATTGTCCTGCTGAATTTATTCTACTTTGTAACCTCTTGAAACAGAATTTTAAGTCTTACTATATATTGAACCCTAGGCCCTGATGGCGTTTTCCACTGATAATTTAACTTTATTGACGGAAGTAGAATTACAGCCAAATGCTCATTACAATTTCTCTGTTACTATGTAAAAAGCGGGTATTTAATTCCCACTTTATTTCTGTCGGGAAAAGGTTAATTTCCTTATTTTAAAAACTTGTTATGGTTAGTAGTAATTTTCTGTAAAGATCCACAGAGGAGATTTCCAAATGAACCTAAAAGAGTTTGCGAATTCAGTAGTAGCTTTTACAATTGTCCCCCTGCAAAGTGATCCTCACCATTCAACGGCTGCTGACGCTTTTTCTGGCCTCTTTATCTCTCGCCATGTTAGTGCTACAAAATCAAGATGCTGGGCAATTCTGTAGTCAGTATAACTTTTTTTTTAGTAAAACGTCAACCCGAAATACAGATGGTACTTATAGTTCAGGTAGGTTATCCCCCTAGCATCACACTCTCGCGACATACCCTCGTGGCGCGTAGACACCAATAATCAGGCCGCAGAGAAGAAGAAGAAGAAGAAGAAACGGCTCGAATAGCAGAAGCATGGCTTGCCTACACGCTGACTATCTTGGCCCTACGGATGCCAGGAATCGCTACACCGCTGCCCTCCTCGGCTCTAGTATACTCAGTGCTATAGATTAAATACGCAAACAAATAGAACTTCTCTCTTAGAAATAAACCAGTCCCACAAAAAGAGGTGTGTGTGTGTGTGTGTGTGTGTGTGTGTGTGTGTGTGTGTATGCGCGCTGTAGGGAAGCAGCATACTCACGCCTTATAAAATTCACATCAATCTTTCCATTGTGTGCCAGCCTAGTCCGCTGTAACTAGCTCTGACGTCATAAATATTGCGCAATACTTTAAAATGAAGTAAATAACCTGAAACGTTTCTAGCATATCAGGAGTAATACAAAATCAATATGTGATGGATATCAGTTCAATAACTTGAACCATTTTCGAAATCTGGATGTTTTTCTGTAAAAATCATTGGCGCAACAGAAAAGAGCAAGAAACTTAAAAAATTATATTTAGATTCCTTTTGCATAATAATTTAGTAGAAACAGTATTCTAGATCTCACAAATTAAAATTTTAGTTGAACTTCATGATTTTCTGGTTTTTGTCTTAGAAATTAAGGAAGCAAGATAGATTAGGTAGGCGAATAAATAAAGCTAAGATGTTTAAATTTAAGTAGAAGGGAGATCCTCTATAATCATAAAAATGTGAGAAGTTTCAACAGAATAACTATAAAACTATAGCTATAGCGTGTCTCCAAAGAGCAAGTTCAGAGCTCGTCTACTGCATGTAGTGTAATTAAATTAATTCTCTCGCCCGAAATATTTGACTTAGCCACGTCAGACTTTTATTATGATTACTTACTTGTGTGCTGATTGCACAATTAAATTGAAAGTTTCATTGGCCATCAGCAAATGAAGCAATGATTCATTCGATAACTTAAAGTGGTGCATTACTAGCCCATCGGCTAGTCGGGAGAGAAGATTTGATCAGGCGTTCCCTTAGCCGTCCGCACCGCGGCTTTATATGTAAGAACGCTGCGCGAGAGAAAGAAGGCCCCAGTTCTCTCCAGATGCTGATTAGCGCACCACCTGCGCCGGGAGTCACGTCGCGTAGCGTCGGTATCATTACTATAAACAGCCTCGGATACCGTCATAAGTCACTCGGGATACGCGTAACCATGAAATCGTTTTCGAGTGAAGTGTTAATTCTGGGATGACTTTAATGATCTATCTTCAGTTTGCGTATGTCGTATTTTCACGTGCCGCTGCAGGACAGACATTCTACCATTATTAGCGTGGCGTTTGATTAACATTATCATCAAATTATGGCGAGCATTCGCTGAAACATTTAATTTGAACAGTTATAGTTGCATCAGCGCCCGCATCTCGTGGTCGTGCGGTAGCATTCTCGCTTCCCACGCCCGGGTTCCCGGTTCGATTCCTGGTGGGGTCAGGGATTTTCTCTGCCTCGTGATGGCTGGGTGTTGTGTGATGTCCTTAGGTTAGTTAGGTTTAAGTAGTTCTGAGTTCTAGGGGACTGATGACCATAGATGTAAAGTCCCATAGTGCTCAGAGCCATTTGAACCATTTTTAGTTGCATCAGCGCATTAGACTCTGAACTGCTCTGGTAGTTGGATTGTGTGGATTCTTTTTGGTCTGTGACTGTCAGAACATAGTGAACATTTTAGAGAGAATGGTTTTTGATTATGAATCCCAGACAATCTCCTAATTCCTCAGAGCTATAAGCTGTAGCTATAAATGTATTTTCTCAGATGAAGTGGGCACTAGGAATTCTAATTACAGGCTTCACGTTTTGCTAATCACTTTCTGGTTGCCAATATTGTAGTTAGAGAGCCAGTGTTGAGAACGGCAAACAACAGCATAAATACAAAACATTTATTCAATTATTCCACCCGCCGCCCCACAGCGCGCGCGCACCGAACGCCAGTTAAGAATCGCTTAACAAATCCACCTTTAATGTCGCAGCGTTGGCGGGACGTTTGGCTGCTAATTTCCTTCATTCCTTGCCCGATATTGACGTCTCCATCAGAACTCATTGTCGTAACAGGTTATTAAAATGAATAAATGTTTCACGGAGCAACTAAGCAAAGTACCTAACGGCCTGACGACGACGACGGAGGAAGTCGTCGAAAGCTTGAGACTGAAAGCAAAGAACTCAGTGAAGTATTTATTCAAGATTGTTGCCGCAAAAAACTACGTTGTAACACTTTTAAAATGTGAGAACGTACAAGAGCCGCTGTGATGGCACTGCGCATCAGATTGTAACACTACAATGCAGAGTTACTATTGAAGTCTTTGATTTTATTATTTTTCACAAATGAATTTTTTTATTTCTGTATTGTGTATGATCAGCTTCATTATTGTGTAACCATTCTTAACTAAACATGTGAAACGCATTTGCTATAAATTAACTATTATCTGAAGTGGTTAAAATAACTTTTTATATCTGTACAGCAGACACTCTTGCAATGTCAGGGACTTTTCATTGCACTGAGTCACCAAAACTGAGTAATTAAAACGAAGCATTTGGAACATATACAGTCTTTGAGAACAACAGGCCGTAAGAGAGAAGTGGTGTAGCTGCGAGTAAGGATGCAGATATGAACGGGTCTGCTACAGCAAACATATGTGCAGCAATTTCGTCTGGTTCTGAGAGATACTGCAAGTTACAAGGGCCACAATACGTTGATGGCTTACAACGATACATCAAAAGGAATAAAGCACTGTTTAGCCACAGACGTATATGGAATATTTACATTTGGAGATCAGGTATTTTAATTTTGAAGTATGGAAGACTGTTGCCGCCTAACTTCTACATCACGCCTGCAGCATCCTAAAGTGTTAACTCGAATCATTTCAGACTTTAGCTTTGTAAAAGGCTTGCCAGTGTTTTGAGTGGTTTGTACAATGTAATTTTTGTGCGAAAATTATATCACAGTCGTCATTATCCGAAGTCATTACAAACTGGAACCGAATGAATATCCTGTTGTTCTATATTCCAACAGTCACATTAAGAATGCTAAATGTGATTAACAATGAGGACAATAACATTACTAGAAAGTAAAAATAGTTGTTTCTCGAGTCTGAAAGTTAATAATGATGCTAATTAACCCGACTAACTTTTGAATTCACCAAATCATAGTAAATTATTCTTTTATTAATTATTAACTGTTACCGATTTTTTGTAATTTTCTACGTTGATGTCTTGGCTGCCGTAGTTCAAGGTTGGCGCGAGGTTCTATTGTTTCTTTGAAGCGATTAACATTCAAATGACCTGAAATAGGGAGTAAATTTTAAGGATCTGGAAAACTTCGTCTGTGGTGATAAAGAATACAGTGAGGTTAAGACACATCATTATTATCGTATCTAGGTCTATTGAGAGCCATTCAGTTATCATTTTATCATTACTTTCAGCAATTCCAAAGTTTTGAGTATGAACTTAATTAGTTTTTAATTTTGATGACCTGGGTACGAAAGTTTACTCCTCCGCAAGTAATGATTGAAGTAATCAACAGATTGTAACTGATGGTTACGTGAACTTAAGCGTGACAATGACCAGTCGGTTTCAGAAATAAACTGTCTGCTTTTGGACTAGGATAGAACTATTTTATTGCATGAGTGGAATTCCACAAAAGTATAAACTTTAATTAATGGTTTATTCAGCTAACCAAAAGTCTTCTATACGATATTAATTTACTAGTAAATCAGAAGGAACTTGGACTGCAAAACAGAAAAGACTGATCTTTCATTAGTAGAATGACCCTACCTGTGAAGCTATTTTGACAATGAGATAACTGAGTTTTTGAATCGCGAAATGTCGGAACATCTTCAATTTTTGCCAGATTTGGCACCCATTCCGTCATATAAAGAAACACATAGCTGGAAATCATTTTAAGTCGAATGAAGAGGATTTCACAAATGTAGGTAGGTCTTTGGCAGTCCTTCCAGAACGACACTTGAGTGGTACTCTCGGTTCATAGATAAAAATTCGGATGACGGAATTAATCTAAAAGGGAGCATCGTCGAATACTAAATTATTTTTCTGATGCATAATCAGTCTTCCATTGAAATGCCAAATACTATATATAAGAACGCACCACGGAGGAATTATCCGAATGGGACTAAAATCGGTAGATGTGATGTTCATATACAGACAAAAAATGATTACAATTTCAAAAATCATTACATTTTCAGAAAAATTGGATAATTTATTCAAGAGAGAGAGAGAGAGAGAGAGTGATTTATAAACTGAGCAAGTCAATAAAGCGTTGGTCCACCTCTAGCCATTATGCAAGCAGTTATTGGGCTTGACATTCTTTGACATAGTTGTTGGATGTCCTCCCGAGGAATATCGTGGTGAAATCTGTTCAACTCGCGCGTTAGATCCTCAAAATCCCGAGTTGGTTGGAGGAACCTGCACGTACTGCACCGAACATTCTCAACTGGGGGGGGGGGGGGGGGGGGGAATCTGCAGACCTTACTGGCCAAGATAGGGTTTGGCAGGCACGAAGACAAACAGTAGAAACTCTCACCGTGTGCGGCTGGGCATTGTCTTGCTGAAATGTAAACTCAGGATCGTTTGCCATGAAGGGCAACAAGACGGGGCGTATAATATCGTTGACCTACTGCTGTGCTGTAAGTATGCTGCAGATGACAGCCAAAGGGATCGCTCTATGAAATGAAATTAAATGAAATGAAATGCCCGTATGGCGGGCGACAGTGAGGTTGGTATCCCACCGCTGTCCAGGCCATCTTCATACACGTCTTCGCTGGTCAGTGGAGCTCAATACGATGCGGGACTCGTCACTGAAGACAATTCTACTCCATTCAGTGAGATTCCAGGTCGAAGACGTGTCTTGGGACCCACCAGACAGTGGCTGGATACGAACAGGACTGTTGCCTGCCGTATGACCTAGAAACAAGAGTGATGGTCTGGCGTGTCATTTCCTTTCATAGCAGGACCCCTTTGGTTGTCATCCGCGGGACCTTTACAGCAGAGTGGTACGTCGACGGTACTCTACGCCCCGTTTTGTTATCCTTCATGGCAAGCCATCATGAGCTTACATTTCAGCAAGATAATGCCCGTCCGTACGCGGCGAGAGTTTCTACCGCTTGTCTTCGTGCTTGTTGAGCCTTACGTTGGCCAGCAAGGTCGCCGGATCTCTCCCCAATTGGGGCCGTTTGGAGGATTATGGGCAGGACACTGCAACCAGCTCGGGGTTTCTATGATCTGACGTGCCAGTTCGACAGAATTTGGCACGATATCTTTCAGAAGGACACCCAATAGCTCTATGAGTCAATGCCAAGCCGAATAACTGCTTGCATAAGTGCCAGACTCGGACCAATGCGTTATGGAACCGCTCAGTTTGCGAAGCTCTCTTTCTTGTAAAAGTCAAACTGTCTCAGAAAAAATTGTAATATTTTTTTTTTCTTTACGTGTATATCATATCTATTTATTTCCGTCCATTCGTATAATTCTTTCGAGGGGTGTCTTTCTTTGGTCTTAGAGTGTAATTTGATGTTCCTTACCCGCGCTCAGCTACCTGTGATATGCGTAAATTACATTAATATGTGTTGTGCGTTGTAGTTTCTATCGGAGCTGTGTGTGTTTTGTGAACCAGAGCGTAACTGAGCTGACAGAACGCTAGCAGCAGCTGCTGAGGACTGACGCAGACTGCGTCAGCTGAGATCACATTCGCGCGTAGGCGTCTTCCAGTATGCGAGACACTGTCCACCGCGTTACTCACGTCCCCCACACGTATACGACTCGACTGGCTATGCCACCATTGTTTTGGCGCCTTAACCTTCGCGTCTGCACGGAACGGCTTGCCTTCGAAAGTAGTCGTCACGATATCTGATCTGACATTACAATGGAACCAGTTATTTGAAGCCATTGTGTGAACTGGTTTACGTACAGACATTTCCGGAAAGATAAATTAACGTAAGGTGTATTTAATCACAAAATCAAGTAAATGTTTGAAATGTGTGTGTACGCCGTATCCGAAGGTGGAAATCCCAACACTTAAAAGCATCGCAAACAAGTAATATAAATAGACCCATCTTCCTGTTAAAGTAGTCATTACGAATTTAAAGTACATAATTTTTGATAAAAGAATCATCCGAATTTGCAGCGCCGCATCTTCCGTATGAATGAAGATAGAAACATTGGGGTGAATTTTAATTTAGGCATCGAAACTAAAATTTTCAGTGGTACCAGTTTTATGTTGCTACTTGGGATTTCCCTAGTTCAGCAAGCTAGTTCGCTTACGCGTCGATTACCTCATGCCACGAATTTCATTTTTCAACTGGACGGAGCACCGAACTTCTCAGCGATGGGCTGCTGCTACGATGAACCAACTGTCTGTATAGGGCGAACAAATCTTGCAACTGCATCATTGTCCTCCAGCGTCGCCTGATTTGACGGTATTTGAGTTGTTTTTTTGTATTGGTGGTGGTGGTGGTGGTGGGGGGGGGGGGGGGGGTTGTCCGAAGACTCTGTCTATGTGCCTTCTCTATAAATAACTGAAGTAAGTGCGGTGTCACCACATAGAAGAAGCAGCAGCGAATTCGGTAACGGCAACTGACTAACGTGGGGATGCTTGTGGTGAGTCTGGCACAGAACACATTGAAAATTTGTCAGAAGTAAACGAAAACTTTGGTGCTAAACGTAATTGTAAAAAGTACGCCAATGTTTGAGTCAGTTATAGTATCCGATTCCAATTTTCGGCTTTCAGCAACGACGTCATATGTGACGTCATGAGTTTGTGATGAGAAGGACGTAAACGGCCTGTTTTAAATTCTATCTGTGGTTGCCTTAGTGACTGGCGTAAATTAAGATGTTTATTCAGAATACGTCGCGAATTCTGAGGGCGTGGTTGGGCTGGAATCTGAGAGCATGGCTGAAATTGCTGCAAGTGAAACGAGTAGGAATCATAACTGTAGTTGTAGATTCGACTTTAAGCGACTTTTCATTATGTGTGTAGGCAGTGCGAACTTTTCTTCTTTTTTTTTTTTTTTTGTATTGCTCTGTGTACTTGAGCCGTATACCTCAATTCTAGTTGTCGATTCCATGTTTCCTAATTTTTAGTGATTTTTAGTTATATCTTTTTCCTGTTTGTTGCGTTTCCTGTATTTTTATTTTACTATGAGTGTGATTATGAGGTTCCTACGGTAGATGTTTGTTTCTCCTCAACCAGGATTCCATTTTCCTGCAGTTTTCCCACTTAGTTTATACATTTATTATCAAGAATTTCCGCGATTCTGTAATTTGTGGCTACATTTTCGCGCCATGGAAACGTTTACGAGTACTGATCAACATTTTGATATTTTGTGTGCGTTCAATCTTTGGGCCCGGTATGATGGCGATTGTCAAAGCTGACCGGTGGAATCTTACTTAAGACATTATTCCACTGTTGTATTTTCATGCATATATAAGGTATGCTCTCGTAAAATCGGACGCTTCTTATGGAAATAAAAACTCTGTAGTCCTATGTGTAAGTTGAAATCTATCCCATGTTCTATCTTTATTTATATAAAGGATTTAGGTGCGTGTAATCAAATGAACATATATACTTACAGCAGAGCATGTATCTTCCTTTGCATTCTGTACAGTAACACATGCGGAAATTGTAACTAGACTCTGAACGAATGATTAGCGATTCATGACTGTACTTGATCTATGACTAAGAGAAGTCAATGCAATGCGTATTACCCATGAGGTGCAATGAGTCTAAACATAGTTGTATTGAATCAAAGGGGTCCTGCAAACGCCCCTGGGGTATCTCCTTTCGCTACGTTCGTATGCGAGTACACAACAAGCCAACACTATTTGCTGGAGGTCCGTGATGAACACGTTACCCACAGACAGACACGTTCGATGAGGAGAAGGTCAGGCAGGCGATTGTGTACACCGGAGATTCAGTGGCAACCGCCGTCCTTCGAAGAACGTTTGGACATTCCTCGTCGCATGTAGCCGAGCGCTATCGTTCTGAAACATACTCAAATGGACGAAAGCATTTCGGGCTCTGAAACTTCGTCGAGGTAGCGGTTTTTCAGACTACCGTCAATGTATGAAAGTCAAAATCGTTTGTTTCATAGAATGATACTCAAACCGACACACTATGGATTTACCTATCGTGTCACTCAGCACTACTAGCTGCCAGAATGCGGTCATGACGATGCTGATTAACACTTTTAACTGCCCGCATCTCGTGGTCGTGCGGTAGCGTTCTCGCTTCCCACGCCCGGGTTCCCGGGTTCGATTCCCGGCGGGGTCAGGGATTTTCTCTGCCTCGTGATGGCTGGGTGTTGTGTGATGTCCTTAGGTTAGTTAGGTTTAAGTAGTTCTAAGTTCTAGGGGACTGATGACCTAAGATGTTAAGTCCCATAGTGCTCAGAGCCATTTGAACCATTTGAATACTTTTAACTGCCATTAAGCGAGAAGCTGTAGTGGGACGCGTCCGAAAACACTTCATTTTGCCGTTTTGTAACTCAGCGACGAGGTTCCGGCGCCTGTTGAAGACTGAGGCGTTTATGGCTTTTCAAGGCGGAAGCCGATGCAGTGGCATATGGACCTTCATTAAGACCACAGCTTACAGTATCGAACTGTCAACGGAGGCAGGTCCACATTCGCTTCAAGGCCACGGCATAGAGCGAACTTTGGCGGGGCTGTACGTTCCGTTATTGTCATACGGACATTGAAGCAGTCATCTCGTACTGCAGCCACAATCCCAACGTTCTGAATCAACACCACTTGACGAAGACGAAAATTACGAAACTGATTTTCGTTGCCCTGTTTACATGTAAGGTGCAAAAATGGTTCAAATGGCTCTGAGCACTATGGGACTTAACTTCTGTGGTCATCAGTCCCCTAGAACTTAGAACTACTTAAACCTAACTAACGTAAGGCCATCACACACATCCATGCCCGAGGCAGGATTCGAACCTGCGACCGGAGCGGTCACGCGGTTCCAGACTGAAGCGCCTAGACCGCACGGCCACACCGGCTGGCTTACATGTAAGGCTAGAATTGATTGTGATAGTAAGATCAAACATCTGTTTTTCGAGCGTCACTTGTTTCGCACGAGTAATGTTTGTACGTTAGATGTTCCACTTTTTACAGAACAACAAAGAGAGGCTACTAAAACCTTCCTAATATTGTTAATAAAGAAAATATTTCATTATGTATGTCAACAAACACTTAAAGAGGAAGAATAGGAAGGGCAAATTGTTCAACAGAACATGTTTTAAAGTCTTCAGGAAAAACTGTTTAAAAATATTAAGGGTTGGGTTGGGGTTGGGTTGGGTTCTTTGGGGGAGGAGACCAGACAGCGAGGTCACCGGTCTCATCGGATTATGGAAGGACGGGGAAGGAAGTCGGCCGTGCCCTTTCAAAGGAACCATCCCGGCATTTGCCTGGAGCGATTTAGGGAAATCACGGAAAACCTAAATCAGGATGGCCGGACGCGGGATTGAACCGTCGCCCTCCAGAATGCGAGTCCAGTGTGCTAGCCACTGCGCCACCTCGCTCGGTAAAAAATATTAAGCACGCCAGCAAATGCGTGCGAAACCATTAACTATATCCACCTAGAACAAGTGCATTGTGGAAAGCTCAGGGAGCGGTAACCGTTCGATCGTTGATGCACTCAAACTATTTACATAGTTGGAATGGTCACAGAAAGTTGTAATTAGTACAGATACTCGCAGATTCTTAGACCTATACAAAGAATTAGTAATATTTTGCCACCAACCATTGACTTTGTACGGAAGTCTTTGCCACTGAAAACGACAGCAGGCGCAGCAGTTTGGACCGACACTCAGAGTACTGAATTATTGTCAGACAGGTCAACTTCGATAATTTACTGAATATATACAAATCCATTTATTTCCTTCTACGTATACACCTACATACATTATCTGCATTCCATGGTATGATGCATGGGGGAGGGTACCTTGTGCCACTAGTAGTCATTCCCTTTCCTGTTCCACTCGCAAATGGACCGAGGAAAAAACCTCCATCTATATTCTTCCGTGCGAGCCCTAATTTCTCTTGTTTTCACTGTCCTTATGCTACACGTACGTTTGTGGCAGTAGGACAGTTGCGCAGTCTGTCGCAAAGGTAGGTTCTCTGAACTTCACTTGTAGTGTTTCCGGAAATAACTTCTTCCCTCCAGAGATTCTCATTTGAGTTTACCTAGCTCTTCTGTAACACCAGCAGGGGGAGAGGAGGGGGGGGGGGAGGAGGGGCAGCTGATCGAACCCGTCTCTGAATTTCTTCAAAAATGTTCAAATGTATGTGAAATCTTATTGGACTTAACTGCTAAGGTCATCAGTCCCTCAGCGTACACACTACTTAACCTAAATTATCGTGAGGACGAACACACACAGCCATGCCCGAGGTAGGATTCGAACCTCCGCCGGGATCAGCCGCACAGTTGAATTTTTTCAAAAATGGTTCAAATGGCTCTGAGCACTATGCGACGTAACTTCTGAGGTCATCAGTCGCCTAGAACTTAGAACTAATTAAACCTAACTAACCTAAGGACATCACACACATCCATGCCCGAGGCCGGATTCGAACCAACCGTAACGGTCGCTCGGCTCCAGTGTTGTTCTTAGCATAAGTTAGATTAAGTTAGTTTAAGTAGTGTGTAAGTCCAGGGGGACCGATGACCACAGCAGTTTGGTCCCTTAGAATTTTACACACATTTTTTTTCGAGCAGTAGTCAAGATTGATCCCGCAAGTGTTCTGTACGCGATGTGCTTCATAGAATTCTCCCAATAAACCGCTATCGCCTTTAGTATAAACAACTTTACGTGCTCATTCCATTTCATGCCTGTTTGCGGTGTTATGCCTAGGTATTTAACCAATGTGACTGTGTCGGGCACTACAGCAATTATCAGCAAACAGTAGCAGATTGCTGTCCAGTCTGTCTGACAGATCGTTTATGCATGTACAGAACAAAAATGGTTCTGTCACACTTCGCTGGGGCACTTTTGACATTAGCTTTGTATCTAATGAACACTTGCTGTCCAGGAGAAAAGAACAACCTAGGTTTTGCACGAGCGGTGTCTTTTAAACCCATGCTGATTTCCGCCTTATGATGAAAAATTAAAAACTGAGTAAAGAAAATTGATAACTTCCTGGTCAGTCCAGCACGTATTTTCCTTCACTTTATATAAAATCGCTTCGTCACCCTCAACCACCGGTGCAGCGTGTACCATCGGTGGCTCACGCTAGATCCTCCCACTGGGAGGCGTTTACCACCGGTGGCTCATGCTAAATCACCCCCTCGGCCGACGTGTACTACTGGCGGCTCTCGTTAGATCCTCCCATCTGGTGGCATGTGCTACCAGTGGCTCAAGCTACATCCTCCCATCTGGCGGCGTGTACAACGGTGACTCAAGGTAGGCACTGCGAACCTGTGACAAGTAACACCGGTGACCCACACTAGATCCTGCCATCGAGCGGCTAGTACTACCAGTGGCCCGAGCAAGACCCTCCCATCAGGTGGTGTGTACAATCAGCAGCTCAGGCGAGACCCTCCCATCAGGTGGGGTATACCACCAGTGGGTCACTCCAGTTCTTCCCTTCGCGTGGCGTGTACCACCAGTGACTCATGATAGATCCTCCTATTGGGTGCCGTGTACCAGTGGTGGCTTAAGCTCGACCAACAATATATTGATGTACGATGTATCACCTATCAGTCGGTGCAACGAACAGCTGTGAATACAATTTTGTGAGACACTTCAACGAGAGGGCTTTCTGAACAAATGAGATATCACATAATTTGTAATTAATATAATGTAAAATTATGTTATGTGATCTCTCGTTTCTTTTTAAATACTGGACTTATGCCACTTTGAAAATAAAATGTCAATATATTAAAACAGTAACCTAGGGTGTTTGCGTAAGACCACCGCCTCATTGTGCGAAACAGGGAAAACGACGCCGGCAGATGAAGGGTAGCGTTTGTGCGCACGTCGCCCCACAGCGAGAAAAACAGTTCTCAGCGCCGGCGAGAACTTGTTAAAAACTAATTAGAAATCTGACAGTACAATATCGGCGCGCCGCCGTTCGAGTTTACATGAAGCCGGATACCAACTGTGGTAACTATAATCCGGCAGCCAGAACAGAGTTTCCAGAATCGGTGTTGGTGTATTTACATGACCAACCACAAACGAAATTCGGAAAATGATTTACAGAAAGCTGGGTTTAGGAGCCCATCTAACACGCGCGTGCCATCCAGTACCCACTCGTCACTAGGTCCTACACGGTTCTGTCCACTTTACCTCATAGGTATCACTCTTGGTCGGAGTATACCGGTCCCACGTTTCCTCTTGTTACGAGAGCCCCTCACGGACAGAGCTCGACGATACACTGGCCTTCTCGCTCATAGAATCGAAGAAATGGTTCAAATGGCTCTCAGTACTATGGGACTTAACATTTGAGGTCATTAGTCCCCTAGAACTTAGAACTACTTAAACCTAACTAACCTAAGGACATCACACACATCCATGCCCTAGGCAGGATTCGAACCTGCGACCGTAGCGGTCGCGCGGTTCCAGACTGAAGCGCCTAGAACCGGTCGGCCACAACGGCCGGCCAGAATCGAAGTGAGTGCTTAACCTCGGTCTGAGCCGATTCTTTGAAGAATCGAACTGCCACCTATAAAACGTATCTGCCGAACTGTGTGCCGTACAACGATATAATTTTGCAAGTACTTTCAGTGGTATATGCGCATACTGTAAAATGCGTTTCGAATACAGTTAGTAGCAAAGAAGTAATAAATTCAAACGCTGTGACTGACGCTGCAGTTTTGCTGCATGATCAGCAAAAATGTAGTAAGCGATAAAGTTTTATCCTTTCGTTATTCTGTTAGGGGTGGCAGCGAGAAGTAGTTTCAAAAATGTTTGAAATTATGTGGGAAGTCGCTAAGTACCTTGTCTCAAATACTAGATAAATATAGTCTGTCTAATCTGCACGCCATGGGTTACGCTGCTTCAAGATATGAATTTAGTTTCTAACTTTTGCACTTATTTAATGTAAGATTGTCTCTCTTAATGAACAGATTATGACAGCATTTTAAATTTTTAAGTTCGGTCAATAGTTATATGAAACACAGAAAAGTAAATTTTTGTTGCCCCTGGAAGCCATCAGATAGGCGCTGGGACGTGGTGACTGTTTTCGATACTTAGTAATACGTTTTGGTGAAATGTAACTACGTGTAATCTGTAAAATTTACTGTCCTGCAAAATACAGATGCCTCTTGAACAAAGCTGATACCGTTCATTCAAATTTGTCACATCTGATTATAACAATAACAAATTAAGTAACAGTGTACTCATGAAGTACAAACTAACATTAAAATGTTCAAGGATTCGTACTTCTCAATCTATTGCGAAATGTATTTTTCCATACACCGTATCTGCAGTGATGTATTGTTTACTAGCATTTATGCAGTCACTCAGTGTCACAGAAAGACGTACTGCAAATGGGATAATGTATTTTTCGAAAGGGAATATTAAAGTTTGAGTTTTCAGAAACATTATCTGCACTTATGGGCGCATGTGGTCTATTTTGACAACACATGTACAAGATTAAAGTTGATTGATTTCTGGATTATTGTTGTGAATGCTTGTTGATTTTTAAAAGGATATAGTGAAAATACGAAGCTCACAAAATATTTGTGCACCATAAAATTTTCCGTTAGCGTCAGCACAAATAAAACCGTAAGAGAGATTTTAAAATTCGTAGCTTGCAAGGCTGAAGAATTGAAATCTTCCATTTACCTGATAGTTTCCTGATTCAGGCTCATTACTATCAATAATGTAACGTTTATAACAAGAAATACATAAATCAATCTTAACGACATACAGACTGATCGAAACGCTTTTGAATATCTACAGCACTACAGCATGGCGAATGACGCAGGAGACAGAAATCCATAGGCACGCATAAATTCTACGCTCCAGATAAGAGTTCTCCAACCACATATCACTGGATGTAATACATTAGTTCTCCGAATATTGGTTGATACATTTATAGTGCACAGCTCAATTGTTTCTCTTTGCGTAGGATATACCATGTACGTATTATGCATCGTGAACAGGGCTTCACTTTCCACAAAAATTCATAGAACGACACTAAGATTTTTCATATAAGATGTTCTTGTCTTTTATTTAGTCCAGGTCGTCCTATAGTTTCGGTCTAAGCTACATACGTGAAGAGTTTCTGGACACGGTCATCCCGATTACATGTAGGAGAGAAAAGCCTATCGATGTCTTTTAGTTAGTAAATACAGTATCGAAATAAAGAATGTGTCTATTTTTGGGAATTGACGTGTCAAGTCAGTGTTCTCAAAATGTTGATTGCTAGCCGTAGTTTTTGTACGGAAGCGCGGGCTTAACGAGACAGAATTTATAAGTGAAATTTTTTTTTCTGCAGCAGTCACTTCCTTACTTTCAATTAAACGTTTCGATGGCCCGCACAACCATCTTCAGGTGGAGCATTTTTTTAGTTAGATAGCTGATGTTAATGAGGAGTAGAGACGCCTTTCCACAGCAGCAGACCACGGTTGCCAAACGAAATAATAATAAAAAGCAGCAGACCAAGCTTATGTTGCGTCTTTTGCTGATGAAAGAAACTTTTTTTTTTAGAAGAGGCACTTTTAAATTACAAAAACGTGAGTCTGAGAAAGTTAAGTGTACCTACAGGGAAAGTAAATACAAATTACGCTTGTGAATTTGTGAGAGTAAGTTGTACTTACTTCCCCTCTAAGTACAATTTACGCACATAAACTCGCCGTTTTTTTAACTTTAAAAGTGCCTCTTTAAGAAACAGTTTCTTTCCTCAGAAAGGACTCAACATAACCCACATTTCCCTTGGTCTGCGCTCTTCACTGGCATGAGCTAGGTAACTTAACAGTCCTCTACCTGAAGATGATGATGTGAACCATCGAAACGCCTAGTGGCAAAATAAGTGACTGATGCAGGAAACTCTTTTATTCATATTTACCAAGAGTCACAGGGCTCACGATGAAACTTTCTAAGAGGAATTTACTTTATGTCTCCGTGTTTATGTATAGGCTAAACGTATGTGCAGATTCTATCGGGGACGGTTTGTGACGTGAGATAGGTGACGATCTCATTAAGTGAGGCAAGTTCATCCTGGAGACCCTCCAGGGTCAAGAAGGGAAATCATTGGAGCAGCACAGATTCTCAAGACCGACTAGTACGCCATATAGTTCTAAACACGGGAATTTTTCACGTCACCATTCAAATTATAAAATCGTGCATCCCCAGATTAGATAATAAAAAATTTAATTGTAGAATAGGTAGCACGACGTTTGGAAGATAATACGTTAAACCAATGTGCATTAGAAGACAGTCAATTCGAATGTTACAGTAATGATCAGTTGTTCTTTTAAGTTCTGTAAATGTGTTGTTCATAGCGATTCCACCAGATTTGTGCTGTTACGCAACACCATTACCTGGAGATAAAGTAGATAATGCACAACACGACCATACAGCAACTTCGTTCACGACACGTTTTCTAGGATATCATAATTATGTTCCTAATGTGGCGATACTCTATGTTTAAGTTATTCATTATATCCTCACGCCGGCCCCTGGTGGCCGAGCGGTTCTAGGCGCTACAGTCTGGAACCGCGCGACCGCTACGGCCGCAGGTTCGAATCCTGCCTAGGGCATGGATGTGTGTGATGTCCTTAGGTTAGTTAGGTTTAAGTAGTTCTAAGATCTAGGGGACTGATGACCTGAGATGTTAAGTCCCATAGTGCTCAGAGCCATTTGAACCATATCCTCACACACCCACGTAAAGTCACTGTGAGGGGAGAAAAGAAGCGGTTTATTTGTTGATTTCCTGACCAAACAGAGAATGTGATATTTATACTGCACACGTTAACACGCATCCTAATTAAACTTTCTGTGATAATTCATACACCATGTACCAGCCATTTTCATAGAGCTATTGTTCCTCTTTGAAAGCGAAAGTTTCTCAATACAAATGTGTTGGTCACATATGGTTCTCATTCCGATATTAATGTTCATCGACGATCTGGATCAGATCTGGCAACCGAGTACAATGTTAGTGCATGCACAATGGTTTTCGAGCACACTGCTCAGCGCACATTGTTAAACATGATTTCTACGCGTTCTCATGTTGTTCCGACGTCATCGTCAACTGCAGTTTAAGTGCGCAATGGATCGTCGAATTTGGATCGTGGTTCAGTGGAACGATTGCTCGATCATACAGTGAGCCACGAACGTGGGCGGTTGGAGGCAGTATTATGCTTTGGGGGACATTTACCTGGGTTTATGTGGGACCTTACCAGTTGTAGACTAGGTGAATATTGAAACTGACCACTTGCAACCCTTCGTGCTTCATGTCTTCTTTGACAGCGGTGGCTTCTTCCAACTGGACAACTGCCCTTGTCAAAAGGTCAGAATCATGCTATAGTCGTCTGAGGGGGATAATATTGACGTCACATTGATGTCGTGGCCACAGATTCCCCTGATCTGAACCCAATGGGAGACATCTGGGTTGCCACTAGGTATCAGCTCCAGGCTGCCAGGTCACTGACTTGTAGACATACCTCCAAAAACCTACCAATGACTTGTCGAATCCATGCCAACTATAAACGCAAAATTACTGATATAATGATTTCTATGGTGGGACTAACATAATATTAGCCAGCGGTCATAATGTTTCTTGGTTCATATGGGGTGATACAGCTGCCCTTGCATATAGGTTTGTGCATTTACATTAGAGACAATTTTTTTCGAATTCAAGAAAAAAGTACAAAACTCAGCTTCAAACGTGCTTCTCTTGAATAATTCTAAAACTGTGGTCATGTGCCCAGTACAAAATTTAACTACATAAAATTTCCTACAGAAATGTTCTGTTCATTTTTTCTGTAGGACTAATAGTTTGTGCATAGAGAGTGAAGGAACATGAAAACCTTGCGTGTGAATTTTGAAGGTGGTGTGGGTTGCATAAAGGCGTAGGTAGGGGCAGCTGAATCATATTGTACGTGTGTGTCGAGGGGTGGGGGCAGAGGTGGGGGTGGGGGTGCGAAGGGGGAAAACGTGCGTGCGCTAAAGACGCCATGTGGTGGCAGACGTTCTAATACCCAAATATGGAAAGTCAGACTGAGGATAGCATAAAGTGTAAGTATTTTGGGAAAATACTAAGAATTATGAACTTACGAACTTACAGCTCAATGACCCAAGCACTGGAGCACGACTCACCTGGAACAGAAAACAAAAATTCCAATTGTAGAAAGACAGAAGGTGCAAAATAATTTATTTCCATTGTGAGAAAAACGATCGTCTATTCAGTTCACGAGTCAGTTTAGAACAGATTAAAAAACAATTCTGAAGATATATTACGACTGAGATAGGTAAAATGTGCAAAATAAGACACTCCACATTTTCTGCTGCACTTTTCGTGGACTTTAACTACTTTTACAATACGATAGTTAGTAAAACCTCAACTACCTCATCATTCGATGATTGGTTTTAAAATACCAGATGCATTTAAGAGTTAAATATATTGAAGAAATTACACAATCGCCATGAATAATTAAGGAGGCTTAAAACAGAAAACAAGAACTGAAGATGAAAAAGGAATTTATATAGTATCACTTTAGGAAGAACGAACGTATAGTGACTGGAGACATTTTACAGATATGACGCAATTGTATACAGGGAGATATTCGGTTAAAAAACTGCTACGATCTACAGGAAGACTAGTGGGTGGTTAGCGGTTACTTCAAAGACTGGCAGCCGAGTGTAAACCCAAATAAATGCAATACAGTGTGGCTTAGTAGACGGAAAGACCGAGTTTCAGTCACAACAGGCGCAGATAAAAAATTTTTATGAGATTTAGACAGAAACTGTCCACTCCTTTATTTCTGGATTGTCAGGATTATCGACCAGATCACTTCGATTTCATAGAAGAGGCTTCGTAAACTTCCTGCACATAATTCTGCGACTTGTGGTTTCGATCGCTCCAGAAATGAAGTTTCCATATCATACACTGAAAGTCGTTAGTTCCCGAGCTGTAAGGAGAGGTGACAAGTGCCGGCTATTCCTCCGGTTCCCACTTCAGGCTCCGTTTCTATGGACAACGCAAACCGTAATTTGTAGGCGCATAACATCGTGAATCAAAACAATTTCAGATATGGACTTTTCACGTCGTCACTGAGAAATAATTCGCCTCAGCTCCGAAAAAGTTTGTCAGAAAACCTAAGCTGTTGATAACATTCCTGACTTCGTGCACCAACAGTACATCTTTTTTCTTCCAAAACACGTTTTTCGCGGTTTTGTGTGCACAGTGTGTTTGTTTGAGCCGCTTCACTGTAGTGTATATGAATGTTGTTGCAGGACGCAGTGGTGTTAGGGTTACACGTTAACGCATGGAATCCATGTTTCGCTAGCGTTTGCAAAGTGAAAGAAAAATGGTCCCCATCCAATATACTGTAGATCCAAAAATAGATTGATGAACGACAGTGTTGGTTTTTTTATGAATATTCGTCAACGTTTACAACAACCGTCTTGTTACCGAGTAACTAAATTATCGGAAACTGTGTACAGTTCGAAATGTGATTTCCTGGAACACCTGTGGAAATTTTATAGCGGGAGACTAATTGTGGGAAAGCAAATTTCTGGTATTGTTTTCACCCATATACTCAATAAGGTGTTCAACAAAAAGGGTAAGACTGCCAATGCATTTTTTTTTTCACTCTGTGTTGACTACACACAGAGGTCACTGAGCTCGTATTTAGAGTTAGGCACTTTATGCTACTTACCATAAAGAATTCAAATTACTGAGCAATTCACACAAGGCACGATAGCTTTATTACTTTCGAAGCCATTTTATCTTTGTTGCACAAATGGGAAGGAACACTTGTACGTTGAACTTTGGCTAATCGTGCGCTAATGTCCAGCAGAAGTCGACAGCTGCATTGTTTACAGTGCGCGCACTCCTTTTTACCCTTTTGAGGTTTTAGGGAGGGGAGGAAGGAAGAGCCGTCCAACTCATAGTATACCACGGAAGAGGGACGATAAGAAGGGAGTAATCTCAGTCTATCTAAAGCAGTACAGCTGCACGACAAGCAGGGAGTATGCTCTGCACTTCGTACTCAACATACAGGGTGAACCAGAACGCCTCCGACAAAATTTCTGAGGTTGTTCCGAGATATTTTTTCTGAGCATTTTGGTCTCCAGTGGCTTATTAAACAGTGTAATTACATTTCCTCTGAACGACACTTCCTGAAGCGTTCGAAGAGCAGCCGCGAAAACAGTACGCGACACTCTTAGCGTTGTCGCGTTCATAAGACGCTCGATGGTACCTCACTGTACTCTCTGCCGTGATGATGGAAGCCGGCACTTTCAACAGTATCTAGAAGGGAAATTTCTGAATTTCTTAAGTACTACACTGCAACCTTACGAAACAGATTGAATACATAGTTATAAAAATATACGTGTTTCCTCTTAGGGTTGCTGCATTATGGTACTTTTGTGTGATACGTTTTGGTGAGTGTATATTACAGGCTATTTCGCTGTCATGAAGTTACTTTGACAGAAGCAATTATAATTGGGATAACAAACCATATAAAACATTTTTACATTGTTACTCTACAACGTGTCACGTGGATACCGCGAGTCCCATATACCAAAATACGCAGAAGTATTCCTGAATAAGCTCCGAAATTTTGTCGGCGGTGCTGGGCCTCACTCTATATGAAGTGGTAAAAATGACAATGATGTCAAGTTATGTTAACCAGGGACCTAGAAACGGAAAGGCTCCGTCCCCCCCGCAGCCGCAGTGGTCCGCAACCCCATGACGACTACCGCAGTCCACTTCAACCCCCCCGCCGCCCCACACCGAACCCAGGGTTATTGTGCGGTTCGGCTCCCGGTGGACCCCCCAGGGAACGTCTCACACCAGACGCGTGTAACCCCTATGTTTGCGTGGTAGAGTAATGATGGTGTATGCGTACGTGGAGAACTTGCTTGCACAGCAATCGCCGACATAGTGTAGCTGAGGCGGAATAAGGGGAACCAGCCCTCATTCGCCGAGGCAGATGGAAAACCGCCTAAAAACCATCCACAGACTGGCCGGCTCACCGGACCTCGACACAAATCCGCCGGGCGGATTCGTGCCGGGGACCGGGCGCTCCTTCCCGCCCGGAAAGCCGTGCGGTCTGACGCAACCAGGCGGGCAATGACAAGGATAATGAACGTTTAGTGTAACAGCGCCAGCTATTGAGTTAGCGAGGAGGAGATTAAGAAAAAACACACACTGCATTTATGTTTACCGTATTAAGTCGCAGTAAGTGGATGTATGTCTCAGGGGCTGTATTTATAGGTTAATTACGTGTAAGCGTCAGATTACAAGCTTGCTTTTTTTTTTCGCTTACGAATTCTTTCCATTCCAGCAATGATTTCGTAATACGTAAAATTTCGAGTTGCATCTTGGTTCTGAGTCGACGTTAAACCTTGGTTAAGTCAGTTCAAAACTTGGACGAAAGCAAGTTAAAATACTTTGACAGAAGCTTTATTTAGTCTACGGAAAGGATACATAGGATGGAAGACCTTAATGAAAGTAAGATTATACTATAAAAAGAAGGAATGAAGATTAGAGTTGAATGACGACATCGAGTTCATTATAGACGGAGCACAAGCTCGGATTACGAAAGGGGGAGGGCAGGGGGTGAGGAAACTGGTCGTGACTTTTTTTACCTCTCAAAGGAAACATTCCGACATTTATATGGAGCGATTTAGGGAAATCACGGAAAACCTAAATGCTGATGGCCGATCTGGGAAACAAACCGCTGTCCTCCCGAATTCGAGTCCAGTGTGTTAACCACGGCGATACCTCATTCGGTAGCACACTGGACTCGCTTTCGGAAGGACAATGGTTCGTTTCCCTGTCCGGCCATCAAGATTTAGATTTTCCGCGATTTCACTAAATCGTTCCAGGAAAATGTAGACATAATTTCTTTAAAATTGACACTATCGATGACGTCCCCAATAAAGCCTTCTAATGGGTGCTTGTGCTCCGTTGCTAATGACCACTTGGTCGACGGCACTTTAAATCCGTCTCCCTTGAGTCTTTTCCATTTTGTGTGGTGGACGATAAGAAAGACTGATGTACCCCTCCGTATGAGTACAAATTTCTTTAATTTCAGAGTCCTTGAAATTACGCAAGAAGCACGATGGAGGAAGTAGTATTTTATTAACTTGTTCTGGAACCTGAGTTCTCGGAATTTCACTTGTAAGGCTTTCTGCGTTGCACAATGCTTCCGTTGTAGTGTCTCCCACAGTCATCTACTGAGCATTACTCTGATTTGCGCTGTCGAAACGAATCAGTAAGAAAGCGGTCAGCTCATCTTTGGAGCTTCTGTATCTCCTCCGCTAATTTAGTTTGGTAAGAGGCCCACGTGTCCCTAACGTAGTTCCTCGATTTGAGGCCTCTAGCCGGAGGATGTAGTTGCTGGCATCTATGATAGTGATTTTCGGCACTTTTCAGCAAATGCTGGTCGTATTAATATTTTTATTTATAGAAGCTATTTTGCCAGACCAGTTTCGAGCAGTAAGACCCATCTGCGGCCACAGCAGAGAAAATTAATACAAGCTGCTTTTGTCGGCACTTTACAGTCAAAAACAACGATCTCATACATCAAAGCTGCACAGCACCCTTGCCCTGAAATACCGGAAGTAGCTATAGATAGAGAACTACGTAGGTTCTCGTTCACACCGAGATCTGAATAGGTAACTATGGTACCAAATGAATCACAAAGTTCTTTTAATGCGATTGACGTCATTCAATGGAAATGTTTAATAGCATTTTAGCAGCTACATCCTGGTCGTGACCTGCCGCCTCTGACGTCAATAGTGGAAGGTCTTGCGGGCGTTCACAGAGAAATGGCAACCGCCGACAGTAAAGTGGAATATGGAGCCGCGGTCACGACACGAGATAACCCTCTGTCTGCGATCCGACGGCCAGATGAGCCGTAACTCTGCAGCAGTTGAAGTAACTTTACTGCCTTCTGCGCTTGTAAGAAATAAGTGCAGTTCACTGATGGCACGTTGTGAGAAGATGTGCTCAAAATAAAAAAAAAGGAAAGGCTAATGACACTTCGTTCCAAATAACCGTATCATCACCATCATGCCAATGGCACACATATTCAGTACATTTACAATATGTAATATTAATATCTAGGTTTCTAATCCATTCTACCGCCGTGGCATTGGCATTCATAAAATCAACCAATGTACCCTTACAGCTTTATGGAACGTACTCCTCTTTTATACTCTACTAGTAATTAAAATTGCTACACCAATAAGAAATGCAGACGATAAACGGGTATTCATTGGACAAATATATTATACCAGAACTGATATGTGATTACATTTTCACGCAATGTGGGTGCACAAAACCTGAGAAATCAGTACCCAGACCAACCACCACTGGCCGTAATAACAGCCTTGATACGCCTCGGCATTGAGTCAAACAGAGCTTGGATAGCGTGTACAGGTACAGCTGCCCATGCAGCTTCAACACGATACCACAGTTCATCAAGAGTAGTGACTGGCGTATTGTGACAAGCCAGTTGCTCGGCCACCATTGACCAGACGTTTTCTTTTGGTGAGAGATCTGGAGAATATGCTGGCCAGGGCAGCGGTCGAACATTTTCTGTATCCAGAAAGGCCCGTGCACGACCTGCAACATGCGGTCGTGCATTATCCTACTGAAATGTAGGGTTTCGCAGGGATAGAATGAAGGATAGAGCCACGGGTCGTAACACACCTAAAATGTAACGTCCACTGTTCAAAGT
The DNA here is from genome assembly GCF_023864345.2 of Schistocerca serialis cubense. NCBI lineage: Eukaryota > Metazoa > Arthropoda > Insecta > Orthoptera > Acrididae > Schistocerca > Schistocerca serialis. Next base: position 468,595,196 of record NC_064643.1, read on the forward strand.
GCCGTGAATGCGAACAAGAGGTGACCGAGACGTGTAACCAATGGCACCCCATACCATCACGCCGGGTGATAAGCCAGTATGGTGAATACGTGCGTTCACCGCGATGTCGCCAAACACGGATGCGACTATCATGATGCTGTAAACAGAACTTGGATTCACCCGAAAATTACGTTTTGCCATTTGTGCACCAAGGTTCGTCGTTGAGTACACCGTCGCATGCGCACCTGTCTGTGAAACAGCGTCAAGGGTAACTGCAGCCATGGTCTCCGAGCTGATAGTCCGTGCTGCTGCAAACGTCGTCGAACTGTTCGTGCAGATGGTTGTTGTCTTGCAAACGTCCCCATCTGTTGACTCAGGGATCGAGACGTGGCTGCACGATCCGTTACAGCCATGCGGATAAGATGCCTGTCATCTCGACTGCTAGTGATACGAGGCCGTTGGGATCCAGCACGGCGTTCCGTTTTACCTCCTGAACCCACCGATTCCATATTCTGCCAACAGTAATTGCATCTCGACCAATGCGAGCAGCAATGTCGCGATACGATAAATCGTAATCACGATAGGCTACAATCCGACCTTTATCAAAGTCGGAAACGTGATAGTACGCATTTCTTCTCCTTACACGAGGCATCACAACAACGTTTCACCAGGCAACGCCGCTCAACTACTGTTTGTGTATGAGAAATCGGTTGGAAACTTTCCTCATGTCAGCACGTTGTAGGTGTCGCCACCGGCGCCAATCTTGTGTGAATGCTCTGAAAAGCTAATCATTTGCATATCACAGCATCTTCTTCCTGTCGGTTAAATTTCGCGTCTATAGCACGTCATCTTTGTGGTGTAGCAATTTTAATGGCCAGTAGTGTATGTCTGATAGATTTTTTCAGTGCACCACACTCACAACGCGCAGACTCCACAATACCCCTTTTATGGAGTAAGAGTACCGAACACATCCAATGCAGATTCTATTTAATTTACCTCCCAGTTTTCTGTCAGGTTCGACACCCACAGTATGATGTTATATTTTAAGAACCATTTCCGTTACTCGTGATTTCCGATGTTTTAACAGTTCTTATTCCAGAGGTATCTCACTTGGATCTTACTTGTAACTAGCTGTTCAGTGTACAGTAACGGCGAGTGTTTCCGAATGGAGCCTATTTCTTCGTAAGACACCTATATCGTGATTAATGGGTCGCTCCTTATTGTATTGCACATCGTGGTAATCTCTAAGCAAGGTCTCAGTTCTGCGAATCTGTGGTGGGTCGATATTGCTTATCAGCGGCAGTCATTACACAGGAGTCGGTCTCATTGTACCAGTAATCACGCGCATCGTGTTGTTGAGCTGCGATGAGTTTGGTATGACAGCTATACTCCTGCTCATAAATTAAGGATAATGCTCATACATGGTGAAACAACGCTCTGGTGGGCGGTTTGCGGTTTTTAAATCATCTCGGGGTATGACCATGCGGTGCATTTGACCTGCGGTCGACGCACGGTGGCGCTGGCAGCAGTCCACATACGCAGAGGTGTGTTGGTGCATGTCAGAGTACACTGCAGCGAGTAAGTGTGCAGACGTTTTCAGACGTGCTAATGGTGACTGTGTGATGAAAATGCCTCAAAGAACACATGTTGATGGCGTTATGAGGGGTACAATACCAGCGCGATTGGAGGCTGGTCAAACACAGCAGGTCGTAGCACGGGCACTCCGTGTGTCACAAAGTGTGATCTCAAGATTATGGCAACGATTCCAGCAGACACGAAACGTGTCCAGGCGCTACAGTACGGGACGTCCACAGTGTACAACACCACAAGAAAACCGATATCTCTCTACCAGTGCCCGCAGACGGCCACCGAGTACTGCTCGGGACGCTACCGCAGCCACTGGAACAGTTGTCTCCAGACACACTGTCTACAGAAGACTGACCAGACATGGTTTATTCGCCCGGAGACCGGCAAGGTGCATTCCACTGACCCCTGGTCACAGGAAAGCCCGTAAAGCCTGATGTCAAGAACACAGTACATGGTCATTGGAACAATGGTCCCAGGTTATGTTTACGAACGAGTCCAGGTATAGTCAGAACAGTGATTCTCGCCGGGTTTTCACCTGGCGTGAACCAGGAACCAGATACCAACCCCTTAATGTCCTTGAAAGGGACCTGTATAGAAGTTGTGGTTTGACAGTGTGGGGTGGGATTGCGATTGGTGCACGTGCACCCCTGCATGTCTTTGACAGAGAAACTGTAACAGGTTAGGTGTATCGGGACGTCATTTTGCATCAGTATGTCCGCCTTTTCAGGGGTGCAGTGGTTCTCACCTTCCTCCTTGATGGATGATAACGCAGGACCCCACCGAGCTGCCATCGTGGAGGAGTACCTTGAAACAGAAGATGTCAGGCGAACGGAGTGGCCTGGCTGTTCTCCAGACCAAACCCCCATCGAGCACGTCTGGGATGCTCTCGGTCGACGTATGGCTCCACGTTTTCAAACCGCTAGGGTACTTCAGGAGCTTCGACAGGCACTGGTGCAAGAATGGGATGCTATACCCCAGCAGCCTCTCGACCACCTGATCCAGAATATGCCAACCCGTTTCATGCCCCTGTGTACGTGTGCATAGCGATCATATCCCATATTGATGTCGGTGTACATGCGCAGGAAACAGTGGCGTTTTGTAGCACATGTGTTTCGGGAAGGTTTTCTTTACTTGTGACCAATATCGTGGGCTTACAGATCTGTGTCGTGTGTGTTCCCTATGTGCCTATGCTATTTGCTTCAGGTTTGTGTAGTGCCAATTGTTCTTAATTTATGGGCATGAGTGTATTACACCACACGGAAGTACAATACTCTGTGGCCGAAAAATCAGTGCAAGAGCCGCTGTATGTAAAGTCTCCATTGAAGCCACCCAGGTTATGCCACACAGCCTCTGAATGAACTTGCTTCCAGTTTTTATCTTGATTGATGCGATTTCCCGATATTTTTTATAAGACAGAGTGTGGTCAGGTGAGATGCCAAGATACTTGGGATACTTCATGTGACGGAGAATATTGCCATCAAATTGCATCTTGAACTCAATGTTAGCTCGTTTGTTGTTGAGGTGAAACATACAAACTTCGCTCTTACTGATGCTGAAATTCAGTCTTCATTTTTTTAAATATAAGTGTATGGTTGCTAATCCTCTGTTAGTATTTCCTCTGATTGACCGAGCTCTTTTGATTGAACAGCTAGAGTGACACCGTCTGCATAGCAGAATTTCTCTGTAGACGTTTTTGGAAGGTCAGAAATATAAATGCTGAACAGGAGAGATGGGAAAACTGAGCCTTGTGACAGGCTGTTACCTAGTTTCCTTATTGAGACTCTATTTGCACCCACGCAGACCTGGAAGTATTGGCTGCTTATCACGTTATTAGTAACCTTAGTTTCTGATATAACGAACTTATCAAAAACTCATTTTTCAGTTTCTTCATTTAAGTTACAGGCGCACTTAGTGTGATATTCATAGCTTTCTTGGTCTGTCCAGACACATCTGTAAGCCATTCTGTTTCCGGTTCGAAGTGATAAACAATGTTTCGTCGCTTGTGACGATGTTCGACAAAAAATTGTCACGTTCAGACTCGTAACGGGCAAGAAATTCAGCATAGATGGTCCTTCGTTGCTCTTCATGGTCTTCTGTCAGGTGAGGAGGAACCCAGAGGGCACATACATTTGAGTACTCCAAGTGGTGGACGAGTGTGTCAGCACTAACAAAGGAGACGTCCAGTGGCGCAGCGAGGTGTTTTTGTATGCGGCCGGCTGGCACGCGGGCATTCGGACTGGTATATGCGACCTCGTTGCGATGTTGTCATAGGCGTCGCCCACCGGCTCATCGTGCTTTTGTTCTCTGCCAGGTCTCCGCAAAAATTCTGCAAGCGCCTATGAATTTTTGCCATTTTATGGTTTTCCGCCAAAAGAAAACCAGTGACAGCTCTCTGCTTGGAACGCACCTCGATTACAATCGTCGATTTGAAGCCTACGTACAGCGCCGGTGGCTTTCGGAAGTTCATGAAACTATAGTGACTGAAGCGGGAATATTTCGCGATGTTCCACAGCAAATTCCGGATTTCTTCAACCGAAAGTGGCCGAGAAAAAGAGTGTTGCATTACTTATTGAACGCCCCTCATATATGTCTTAGGATATGGCTGAATAGACTAATTCAAATAAAATGTTCTATTTTACTTGTGTCCAGTTTATATGGGTTACACAGATACAGCTGGTTACAGAGAAAAGTATTCACTTTGCGTGCTGGTATTCTACTTGTAATTTTTGTTGAGTTACGCTTGAGTTCACGTAACTGAATTTTTCAACTGTGATTGTGATCGTGGCCAGTTCTATTGTATCGTTTAAGTATTCCGCAAGTATTTGCTTTAGACTTTGTAATGGAAACGCTTCTGCTGCTGCTTGTAGAGGAACGATAGACGATTCCCTAACCATAGAGCAGAGTACCAGATTCAAGAACGTTAACTAATATCTTCACTAAACTGCGTAAGACTGGTGTAGTGCAGAATACTCACATTTTACATGGACCTGCAAATGAACAGTGTGTGGATGTATTAGAAGACATTATTCAGCTCTTAGAACGTATTTCTTCGACAATCAGGACATAATTTGTACTTGCATCGGTGTTCGACATACAGGAATATGGCGGGCATTACGCACGCACATTCGCACATTCTCTATCCTTATCAATTTACAGCGTGTTTAACACGTTTGAGAAGGAGATGTTGCTAGACGATTGGAATTTCGTTGCTGGATAATCGCAAATTTCCGAATAATTCCATTAATAATATTTACTGAAGAAATCACTTTTACGGTATCAATAACACTGGTAGATCACATAAGTGGTCAGACGAAGTCCCATATGTCTTCTTGGGAACACAGTTTGAAGAACGCTTGTCTGTAAATGTGTGGTGTGGTTGACTGATCCTGTTGTGCTACGGTCTCCGCTTCAGAACTCCGTCAACTAGACTTCATTGAAAACTAGCTTGCGACTTAATTCGAAAATGTTCGTTTGGCTATGAATAGGGCTCTGTTCCTCTAGAACGACGGAGCCCCTGCACATTCTAGTCGTCAAGTACCACGTCTGTCCAAACATTCCCCGGAAGACAGATCGACAGATATAGTCAAATTTCTTGGCCACCAAGGTCGTCGGATCTTAGCATTTTAGATTTTTGTCTGTGAGGATTGTTGAAAGATGAAGTCTACAAAGAAAGAGTAAATACTGGGAACGGATTGATTGTGTGAGGAACAGTGCTACTCTCATAAAGGCTGACATTAGAAGAGCTACAAGTGGTGTTATCAAGAGAATACGAAAGGGCACTGAAGACCAAAGCGGAATTTATGAAAAATTAATTTTGAACTTAATCGTTTGCTTTTACGTAACACGTTCTGTGAGTGTTTGTATCACACTCTAACAGTTGTATCTTTGAAAGCAATAGAAACTGAAAATATGTTATGCGGAATGTTTTATTCGAATTACTCTATACTACCACCTACTAAAATACTTTCTATTGCTCCTGAAACAACCTACACAATTTCTATATTCCAAACTCTACTTGCGACTTACTAATTGCAATGATTGGCTTGAATGATAATTCTGAGTAACAATAGCTAACTTGGAAATGGATCACGTTAAACTAACTTAAATATAAGGTGAACTAAAAAATTATGGAACTCTAAAGGTTACAGCAGACTGGTAGGGTAGTTAATGATGCTACTCCTACGTCATTGTCCTGTCACATTAATGTTGCCA